>NC_139458.1:313135000-323135000 GCF_057233095.1 Heloderma suspectum | reverse complement strand
ATTTATATGCTCCATGGACCTTCCTACGCTCATCTGCCAGAAGCAAAATTCTGTTTATACTAGACAGACCCACACATGCCTGCAGATGTAAAATAAAATAAAATCTAATATTACACTCACATGGTTTATTCATAGAGAAATCAAGAATCAAGCAAAGGCCTACTGGTACAGAAGGAAACCATGGAGACCACTGACCGCGCTGCTGTTCTTGTACAGGCACTTGGAAATATGATAGATAATATCCAAGGTAAATGTATTTATTTTTCCAGGGTCATCTGAATGGCAAGAACATAGCAGTCAAACCGCCAGTGGGGAAAAGTCATCATAGCAGTGTTATGAGCTATCCAAACTTAACATATAAAACTGAAAATACCCTAACTTGAACCCAAATTTCTCACAAATACATAAGAAATTATTTCTGCTTGAATCACTGAGGGCTCCATGAATATTGCTGAAGTGGTAATTGACTGAGGATGCTGTGAATATTCTCCAGGTTAGAGCTTTCGACATAAAGCCTCTGCGGTTTTGCAGAGCAAAGAACCTGCATATTTTTTTCCTACTAACCAACCATTAACAGATGATTTCTCAAATTTTACTTTGAATGGGTATGTCAGCAGAGCAGTCAGTCGGGTGTTTGGGGCATGGTCACATGACAGTTTCCCAGGCTCCCAGTTCATCACTATAGTACGTATCTAGGAGAGTGGTATGTGTCCCTGGGGAAAGCAAGTAAACTCTCTCCCCCCCAACACACACACACACACACTTTTTTTCTTTAATACTTCTCCCAGTTATTTTGGATAGCTGGAGAAATAAGCAGACTCTCTTGTTCCATCCCTGGGACATTTCTATACCAAAAGAAGCAAATAGACCATGCACACTCCATATTGGGCTAGGTCTCATAATCGCTCCTGCCAGCTGCGTGGATGAACGTGGGATGAAGCTTCCTGTGTATATTGGAACAGTGCATCAATCTCCTATGTAAAAGCGATGGGAACATAACTATAGTGAGTGTTGATTCACATATTATACTGTGAATCAACACATAATTCATAAGGGGACATATTCCTGCACTGAGTTGGACTCGATGGTCTTATAGGTCCCTTCCAACCCTACTGTTCTATGATTCTATGATTTTTAGCAGAGTTGTTGTTGTTATTTGTGGTATTTATATACGGCTGAATATAAAAAATATCTCAGTGGTTCACTTTATTTATTTATTTATTTATTTATTTAAAACATTTATATCCCTCCCTATATCATTAAGATCTCAGGGCGGCATACAGATAAAATCAATGTAAACAGTATAAAACAATAAATAATATAAATACCTAAAACATATTAAACTATTAAACAAGCTAAAACCAGTTAAAATCTAAAACAGTTAAAACAATGTGCTAGGAAATGCATTTAGCCCTCAAAGGCTTTGGTAAAAAGCCACATTTTTACTTGGCGCCAAAACGAGACCAATGTCTACGCCAATCGGGCCTCCAAGGGGAGGGCATTCCACAACTGGGGTGCCACAGCAGAGAAGGCTCTCTCCCACGTCCCACCATAGTGTATGTCTCGTACTGGTGGGACGCAGAGGAGGGCCCCTCCAACGGATCTCAGTTCTCAGGCAAGCATATATAGGGAGAGGCGCTCCCTCAAATATCGAGGCCCCAAGCTGCTTAGGGCTTTAAATGTCATCACCAAAACCTTGAATTCCAACTGGAAGTGTATTCGCAGCCAGTGCAATTCCTTTAAAATTGATGTTATATGGTTTTTATGGGGTGTTCTGGTTAGAAGTCTAGCTGCTGCATTTTGTTAGCAGTCTAGCTGCAACTTCCGAGTAGTCTTCAAGGGCAGCCCTACGTAAAGTGCATTGCAATAGTCTAATCGGGAAGTTACCAGCACATGTACTACTGTGTCTACGGCTGGATCCACACTTACCGCCTTTTTTCGCCTCCAATGAGGTTTCAGCGCCCACCTTTCACACTATGCAATACCCGCCTCGAAATGGAACCGGAATTTCCCACTTCCGTGCTCCCGCTTTCAATACCCTAATATTCTGGTATTTCCCCTTAATGTGCTCTGATTTTCCACTTTCACTACCATATCCAGTCATAGTCCCCTCCCCCGCCTGTCCATATGTGGCGGTGTTTGTATTTCCCTCCTGTCCAGTCACAGCTCTCAACGACCCCATGTCTTCTTCCAGCTACCGATCGCATAGCTTCCTCAGCAGCCCCTGTTCCCTCAGCAACAGCAACAAGCAAAGGGCTGGATGTGCGTGTGCTTGTCTGATCTCGGAAGCTAAGCAGGATCGGCCTCGGTCAGTGCTTGGATGGGGACTGCCTGGGAATCAGGCTTCCTGCACTGAGCAGGGGGTTGTGGTATCCCTTCAAATGAGATTAAGTTTTACCCCCTCCTATCCCCCGCTCCGGATGTTTTTTAAAAAAATTCAGGCGTTATCCTCGCAGAATCGGGGCTTCTCCGCAATGTTTTTTTTCCTAATTGAGGCATGCTCTTAGAAGCTTCAATTGAACTCAGTGGGGCTCACTTCTGGACAGATACGTATCCTACTGTAGTGTTAGTGTTGTATTGTGATTTTAAATAAAGATAAATGCTGTTTGTGCAGTGGCAAGGCTCCTCTGCAAGACTGAAACACAAGGCAAAACAAGGAAAAGTAAGCAAATCCTGCCCATTACCCTGATTAGGAGGATTGCAATTGAACCAGTCCTGAGCTTTCTGAATGAGCAGGACAGTATGACTGTAATCAGTGGTTAACTAATTAAATGCTTTTAGAAAGACTACCACGGCTCCCAAAAAAGTAGAGAGAACTGGTCACCATTTGTAACTGAAAATACTGAATGCTGAATGACTAATCCTCTTGCTACTCCAGGACTAATAAAACTGCAATTTATTCATACTAGCCTATTGATCAAGAGAAAAGGCCTGAAAGAAGCCCCACTGAAAGTAGCCTGAAAGTAGCCCCACCATTATTATTAATCATTAGGCAGAATTTGTAGGTCACCAGGCAATAACAAACAACTAAAGATACATCCAGTACATGATGTGTGTGTCTCTGTTGTACAAGTGTCACGGTGGGGCTACTTTCAGGCTACTTCAGGTTCAAAATGATCTTCATACCATAAATACCTGTTTACATTTTTTAGGAATTTTTTTATTTATTTATTAAATTTATTAATCGCCCATCTGGCCGGTCACCCAGATGAATTGTTGCCACCAAATGACTGAATGCATAGCAACTGTGGAGTAACAAGGCTGCTTCTACGATGCAGGCAAAGGGAAGAACAACAGAGTTATAACAGCTGAAGGGTTGGATGCCCTGAAGGCATACAAGCAGGACCTTGAGGGGCTGGATTGTCGGAAGACATGCCATGAAAGATACACAAGATAGGCAGTTTGGGTGTTTTCAGACAAGGCTTTACTGTGAAATCCCACTGCCTCATTCAGGGAATTTTATTTGGGTGGAGGTCTAGACTAGGGATGTACAGATTGTGTAAAACCTGTCTTTGTTTTGTGGATTGTCGGGTGCCTTTTGTTCTGTCATCCACCCATTGACAGAAATGAGATTTGGGGGGAGGGGGGTCCAGATTTGCCACAAATGTGCATTTGTGAAATCTTCCATGTGCAAAAATGCACGAACTCCCTCCAAATGTGTATTATCAGGCTTTAGCCTATGGGGGAAATACACATTTTTGGCCGGGGGTGTGTGTTATTTTGCATATTTTTCTACAACAAAATTTGTGCAAAATTTGGGAAGTTAGAAAAACAGACCTCAAGTCTGCAGAATCCACCCGACAGGGGAGACGCCGGTCCACTGCGGGATCTGCAGGTCAGATTCATGAAAATCTGAACTCATTTGGTTCCGTTGCAGATTTCTCCGACATCCCTAGTCTAGACGTTGTTTTTGGTTTGTAGCCTTCCTGTGTTTTCCCACCACTTATTCCATTTTTTTTTCTCATCGAAAAGGGCATTTCCAGACAGAGAGCTCCTAGCACTAGCAATCAAAAGGTTTTCTGTGAATGAGTGGAAGCACTTTTATATCTGTCAGCTGTCCTTGATTCAAGAGAGCTGATGTAGTAAGTAATTCTACACCACATGCTACTTTAAATATGTAGTGTGGTCATTAGCCTGACTTTCTTTTGTTATTTCCAAGTAAGCGCATGGGGCACTAATCCAGATCAGGACTACAGCAGGCAGGCTGGAAGGTTGAAATCTTTTTCTCCAGCCACTTCCCCCCCACCCTAAATTCTCCCCACTACCACCCATACCACCACCACTTGAAGGGGCTAAAGAAAAACCTCCATTAGCACCAACTGAGGTTTTTTAAAATATCAGCCTCCACACCAGGAGGGAATATAGGGGGGGAAGCAGTTGGGTGGGAAGGTTCAAACCTCTGAGTGGTCACAATCTAGACTGGAGGCCTGCGCACTTACTTGGAAGTAAAAAAGAAAATGAGCCTCAGATGCACACTATGTTTTTAACGTGGTATGTAGTTTAGCCGTCAATTCCTCATTGCTCCATGTGCCTGTGGTTTGTTTGTCAAACAGAAATCAGCAGCAAGGTGGAATACTATGGCATTGAACATGACCTGAGGCCTGAGGATATCATTCAGAAGCTCAAGGCCGCAGAAGAGATGCTGAGGAAGATCAGACTACGCAAGCCATTCACCATTCAGATGCAACTTGCAGGCGAAGAGTCTGATGCAGCCAAGGAGTGTGAGTTGTTGTCCTTCAGTCGCGAAGACACAGTCTGGCATGGATACGCAAGGCATGGATATGCAGTTGTATGTAGAAAAATGCATACGCACAAATCTTTATGAGGGCCAACTATGTATGATGGTACCAATTAACTTAAAAATTAACCACTGCCATATTTCCTTAGCTTAAATACTCTATATGATTATATAAGCATCAAAGTATGTTTATGTAAAATAGAAGTGTTTCAATGAGCAGTCAGTATCAAGTAGTTGTAGTGGAGGATATATATGTCTTTTCTCAAGGTAGCGCTTCTCCTGTGAGTAAATCACTTCTTCCCGGCACACCAATTGAAATATTGAGTCGTTGGGAAAATGCAATTATCCTGCTCTTCCCTCCCCAGCAAGCACTTCCATTACAATGGAGAATGCTGTGTGGACTGGAGTTAAACAAGAATCAAGAACATCTTTCCAGAGACTCAGCCACAGTCTCTAAGATTTCCTCTTCCTTCCTGTTAAGCAGTTCAGAAAGGGGGTTTTGGGAAGAGATAAGGGGAGAGATTCTTGCCTGCCATACTGTGCTCCAGTAAACCACAATCCAATACAGAGACATTGCTGCATGCTTTTCCCCTCTTAAGCAAAGTCAGGTACATAATTACATTTAGGAAGGGGAGCTGGTGTGGGAAATAGGAGCAAATAATGAAGCTGACATCTAGAGCTTGATAATGAGGGTCCATGAATAAGGATCTACTGGGACTTAACATTCCTCTAAAGTGGGGTGCCTTTAGCGCATAGCCCAAACTCAGTGCTGCCTTCTACAAATTGAATTCCCATTCATCTAGTCTTGGATTAGGGAAAGGTTTTGACAGTTCTCAAGTAAATGAGAACTGCTTGTTTCAATTGCTCATGCTCGTTTCAATTAATTACACAGCACATATGCACACTTAAAGACTATTTCATACATTATATTTTTAGATGTAAACCTAGGATGCTTGAACAATTCAATTAAAAATGAAAAGTGTGAAAGCAATAGACACATTTGCAAAAGTTTCATACCAACACATTTATCAGGGCCTGTGATTAGCTGTTCCTCTTGGTTGAAGTTGTCCACTCAGTGGACAAACTAAGGTTTCCTTCTTCCATGATGTGTAAGATAGCCCTTAGAAAGGGAGTATCTTTATCAACTTTCTTTGATAAAAGAGGAGAGCTCAGTCAAGATAAACATTGGATGGTATCTAATCTTGTCATTCCATGAACAGAAGGAGCTTTGCAGAACGAGAGTTGCACACATGGAAGGGGCCCTTCTGTTCACCAAAGGAGCCCTTCCTTGAGTGTAGGTCCTGCCATGAATGAAAACTCCTTTTGTGAATGGAAAGACTGGATGCTGCCCTAATTCTCCAAGATCCACAGTGAAAAGAAGAAAAAGATACGTCTTCCCTATAATGTGAAAAGTTCCATCAGAATGTTATCCTTCTGAAGTTGCTTTATTTTGGCTTCAGCTCTTTTTACCTTCTAAGAGCACCATCCTGTGCACGTTCAGGCAGAAAAAAGTCCTACAACTCCCAGTATTTCCCAGAAGCCATACTGGGAGTTCTAAGACTTTCTTCTGTCTAAACATGCATAGGATTGCATCCTAAGTCACACAGAGCAGGACCTACAGTGCATGCTGCAGAGACTGGGACAAGGCAATTCACAAAGGCTAATTGGCTTCTTCTCTTAGTGTTAGAAAAAGCTGAAAAGTGGCAGCAGACACACAATGAAACCAGATCTCTGATTCCTGACATATTGGACCAACTTGGGGAGCACAATGCCAAGCTCACAGACTTGGAAGAGGCCCTGGACCAAGCTGTTGATTCCGTCAAAAAAACGGAAGTGATAAATAAGGAGAGCACTGCCAAACTACAAGAACAGGAGGTACCATGCAACATATTGTTTTAGAGGTTATATTTCTATTTTACTTCTTTTTATGGTTTTACTTTTTTACTGTAAACTGTCCAGAGAATCTTGGTTACTGAGTGGTGTGTGTGCGTGTGCGCACACATGTCTACAGGGAACATTTCCCCCCTCATAAGGACAGTGGAAAGACTGGATGGTTTTGTTTTTAAAATCTGGGATTTCCTTGGACCTTGTATTATTGTACTGGAAGTACAATATATTTTGTAGCTGTCATGTTGGTTGCAGAGAATATGCGATACAAGAAGGCTCTTGCTCCCTGTTCTTAAATATGATCATCCTAATCCAAAGCCCTGACCATGACTGACGTTCAGGAGATTCCAATATATTATTTGTCATATTATTTATAATTTTTATAATATAATTATAATTATATTATTTATAATTTTTTAAGTTGTAAAAATCTGATCAAGGATTCTTGATTCATGAAATGAAGTTTTAATAATATTTGAAGAAAAAGAAGGTGCATGTTTTATTTCTGTTAGGCAAATCCATCTACCTACTCAACCACGCAGTGGAGCAGGTACACAACTTTCACTGATGTTTTTACACCTGTAAATAGCTATGGATCAGTAGCTTCCTGAAATAATTCTAAAATGAAACCATGCTCTGCAAACAATCTTAAGATTTGCCAGCTCTTAGCTTTATATATATGGGCTGGCATTTTAGAATATTCCTTTGCTTAAGTCAGGGGCGGGCAACCCGTGGTCCTCCAGGGCCCCATCTACATGGCACCACTTTCACCCCCACCCCGTCGCAACTGCACATCATTTCAGCTTGGAATTAGCTTCTGCTGGATACACTCATGGTTTACTGTGTGCTTACCTAACAGACTCCACCGTGCCCTTTTTTTGCCATTATACTTAAATGCGCAGCTGTGCAATCCCGTGAGTGTGGGGATGCAACACTTCGGTGGCTGTTTTGTATTTTAGGGGCTCTGCTGTGTCCTTCTGTCCTTCCGTGGGTAAAAAGTGAGTGTTTTGTGTTCCTTCATTTCCACGCCATCTGTTTGTCAGTTCCCCAGCCTGAGACTCTTGCAATGGTTCACACTCACAAGCGTGAGCGGTACGTGCCTACCCATCGCTCCGAAATGGTGGCCAGAGCTAAGTTGGTCCTCCCCTAAGACCCCCAGGCCCTTGGGCACTGAGTCCAAAAGCAACCATTGCGAAAATACGAAGCTGCAAAAATGTGCAAAAGTGTGATTAAATAGATGAAAATGCCTCTCTGTGCTTCTGTAACTGTGCAGCTGCAAAATGATGAGGGGAGTAAAGGGGCATCACAGAGCAATGCAAGCACTACCCACGCCTACAACACACCCACCGCAAAATGCGAAGTCAGTTTGGGGAAGGGACAGATGGCTCAAAACCTGCAGCAAACCAAAAACATTCGCAGCAAAACATCTCCCTGGAAATCCACATTTTCCAAGAGAAAACCATGGATGGCTGTGAAGTGGCAACTGCATCATCTAATCAAAAGGACCTTGACTCACACCCGCCCCGGAATAAAAGGCTCATGGAGATGGCCCCCAGATGTTGTTGGACTCCATGTCTAAGCTGCAGATGGGATTCCACTTAGTACAGATTTGTTTCAAAACAAGAGGATGTAAACCACCATCTGAATTTGCACAGCTGGGATAATGTAGGGGAAAAGGGACGTCCCTTTCTGTGATTTCTGGGCCCTTTTTATATATAGCAGGCCAGTGGCAAATCCAAGAAGAGACACTATCATGTCATCCAAACCAGGTCAATGTTTGAAATGTATCAAACATTTCTGAAAACAGATTCAATTTTTTTTCTCTCTCTTTCACAGAAGCAACAAGAAATATTGGAAGAACAGATTAATGATGTTAACAGTACTCTGCTGATTGCTAGAGATATTTTAAATGGACCACATCAAATCAACTTTGAACTGAATGAGGCAATACAGGTAAGCGTACATTCACCACAGGCCTTAACCAGAGTTAGGTGTTACATCAGCAGCAATTTTAACCATAGCTAACGCTAGCCAATGTCTCTTATTAGCTGTGAGCAGGTCCATTGGACATGGTATATCAAATCCTCCTTGTTCCATTACTATCATGTGACCACACACTCTAGCTGACACTTAAGTTTATTGCTCCAAAAGGTGTCCAGTTACATCACTGGTAGCCAACCCAACATAAACTATCAACTCCCAAGCCCAGGAAACGCTACGGAGAAGTTCCACCCAGTAATGGCTCTTTAAAGTTGGGCATCTTGGCTTGTAGGAAGGTGAGCTACTCTGTTCTGTCTTCCAAGCCTGTTGGGGAAATTAGCTCTGAGGACAGGAGTTCAGTTGCCTTCCCTCCTCCTGGAGTTGTTCCTCAAGCCACGATCTTCCAACAGCACTCTTGCCCCTCCATTCAGGAGCCAGATAGCCAGCTTCCCCAGCACTGGGGCAGGGGATGCTGGTACCCGATAGTTCACCCAGTCTGGAGCTGAGCCAGCTCTTCTGCTAAGTATCCTTTCAGCTGCCTCCTTAGGCTCTATTTCTTCCTGCCAGGTCAGTCTAGGTTTCTCCACCCTTTTCACTCTGTCATCTTTACAGGCTCTGCTGAATCTTATTCCTTTTCCCAAGGCACCAACAACCCCAGGCATTAGGACAGGGATTAAACACTTTTTATCTGGGCTTTGTCCCCTCCCTCTGCTTGCCTGCACTCCTTTTCCTTCACACTGTTTCACTTTCTCTCCCTCCTCTGAATCCTTGGCATATCCTGTTGCAGCCCCACTAACCCCCCGCCCCCAGATTCTGGCCATCTGAGCAGCATCAACCTGCACCTTCTAGGACACACTGCATAGTAGGAACAACTGCTTGCCTGGCCTCCCCCCTCACTGCGGCTCCCAAGCAGTCTGCCAGCCCTTCCCCTTGCTGCTTTGGCTGAGAGGTGAGTAGCTTTAGGAGTGAAACAGCTGCAGTGGGGTCTCCCAGGGCAGGGCGTGCCTCAGCGATCCCCAATGATCAGTCACACTGGCTAAGAGGAGACTCTGATTAGCATTAAACATAGTTACAGGGACGCTAATATAACACTTAACCATAGTTTAGGCTGCAATCCTATACACAATTACCTGGAAGTAAGTCCCACAGAACCCAGTGGGGCTTACTTCTGAGTAGACATCACTAGGCTTGTACTGCACAACTGACAGGGGGAATTCCCACTGGGACAGAGGGCATGTGATCCTACATCACACTTCCAGTCTCTTAATTCAGTGATGCATTATGGGAAGACACAGACCTTTAGAAACAAATGGGGATTCCAGTCTTCAGAATCTTCTGTTGGTACAACCTTTATTCAAGTCTGTGGGGCCTATAACAGCATTAGAACCTCAATTAGAGCCTAAGACTTCAACATGAACAAAACTAAACATTGCTAAAACAGATTTACTATATTAAAACCTTCTTTATAAACCTTAGTCCTTATAAGTGTTGACTGATAATCTCATCCAACTAAGGCCTAGTTCTTGATGACAAACATTCAATCCAACAAACCCCAATCTGAAGTGATGCAGTCCGGACACAAGTTGACCACCTAGATGAGAATTAGGCCTAAGAATCCCAAATCCTTTTCGTCATTTTCTTGATCTACCTAATTTTGAAATAATATTAACAATTTGTGGAAACATTGTTTTTAAAAATCACTGCTATTCTTTCTTTGCTCTTTTTGTTTGGTCAGAACGCATCCAGTTTCTATGCGGAAATAGATGGAGCTAAAATACACCTACAGGACAAACTGGCCAACCTCTCAAGGTTCGATGATGTTCTAGTGCAGAGGGCCATGGACTATGCACAGGAGCTTCGTGTTCTTGCAGATGACCTAGACAGGTACATTTTAATCATATCAGATGCTGTGCCATATTCACAACAAATGGGCCCGGCCCAGCCAAAGTGAAGCACCTTTAAATCCCATTCATCTCAGTGGGACAGAATTAAGGATGTGATTAACTCTTCCTTGGAAATGACTGGGACTTCCCTTTCCCAAGTGCTTCCCATTGGCTGGATAGTACCCAAGGATAATAAAAGGATAATAAAAGGGAACAAGCAAATACCACCATAACAAAAATAATAATACTTAGCATTTAAGTAGCGCTTGAAGATGTACATATATTATTTCAGTAGTGCTGCCTTAGAACAACGCTGTAAAGTAGGTCAGTATTACATTACCTCCATAACACAGACGGTGAGAGGCTATAGTTGAAAGATTTTCTTGCCTGAGGCCACCTAGTGAGTTAATGGCCAGTGGGGGCTGGGGGCTCCTATTTCAGTGGGGTAATGTTTCTGTTTTCGGTTTTAGCCAGAACCAGTCAGAACTCTAAAGGAGCTATCCAAAGTGCTGGAGCCTATCTCCCAAGGGTTCAGCACCTTGGATAGCTCCTTTAAAGTTCTGGCTGGTTCTGACTAAAATCCAGAGTGGATTCACTGCTCCACTGAAATAGGAGCCACCAGCTTCCACTGGTAATGGCTGAAGCAAAACCTGCACCAGAAGCTTCCTATCTCACAATTCACACCCTTTTAACTACTACACTGCACCAGCTCTCAACATAAGGACAGCCTAGATGAGATGTGGGCGATCCATGATCAGATCTGCTGATGTTTTTTTATTTACTTCAAAGCCGTTGGGGGAAGATGCTAATTTGATCAGTGAGGCAGCAGTGGGAGAGGGAGTTAACTTCCCCCACTCTCCATGCCATTTTCCCTGTCAAATATGTCATCCTCCAATGCTGCTTATAGCCTCTCTGCTTAAAACTCATTCTATTTCCCTCCTCTTTCCCCGCCCCCTCTGTCACAGGTCATTGCATGGTGTTGATACGAATGGATTAGTACAAAAAGCATTAAATGCTTCCAGTGTCCATGAAAATATCATTAATTACATTCATGAAGCCCATCAAATGTCTGTCTTGGCATTAAACACTACAGAGCGAGTCAGCGATGTAAGTAACAACATTTGGTATGCTAGTCAGTGCTCCATGATCCTTATGTCCTTGGGATGAGGCCAGATTTGCACCTTCTGAAAATTCTGGTATGTGAAAAATTTCTATACAATTTTCCCAAGGATGGCAGGATACTCTTGGTCAAATTCCAGATCAATTACATTGGCCTTCTAATGTTATATAAGGTGCCGTAGTGCAGTTACAATTGCAGCTGCAAGGACAACAGCACAGTGTGTGGCAGAATGCTGTTGCCCAGCTTCCATTCATTGCAGTAGCAGCAATAGTGCTCACGCCTTCAGTGTTCTGCTTCCAAGCTTCCCAGAGGATTTGGTTAGCCGCTGCAGAAGCAGGATGCCATTGATGAACCTTTGCTCAGATCCAGCAGGACTCCTCTTATCTTCTTAATGGAGCTTGCACAGGAGAACATCCTACTAGATCAAGGTTGGGCAACTTGTGGCCCCCAGATGTTGTTGGACTGCTCCAATCAGTTTTAGACAGCATGGCCAACGTTGAAGGATTATTGGAGTTTCAGTCCTACAATATCTGGAGAGCCACTACTTGCCCACCTCTGTATAGGTTGTGCTCTAGACCTCCAAACAGTTCCAAATATACCAGTAGAGTTATCTAGCTGCTTGTTGTAATGTCTGAAAGCAGTCTAAGTTCCCTCCAAATTATAAGGCCACATGCAAAGCACACAGCACAAAAACGTGAATTCTGCAGCGCTCTAAAACTATTGCGCAGTTCACCTAACGAGAGGCAATATCGTTCAGCTGCAGTCTCTGATAAATTTTGTTTTGGTGTCATTTTCTAATCTTTACTACAACAATTACATAATTCCTGCATAACATGAAAAATTAGCATGGCTTGGATCCAGACTATCCGGGAGAAGAATGCCATTCAAGGGATGCCCTGCTAGAGAAAGGAGAGAAGGGACTTTTATTGATTGCCTCTTCTCCTTCTGCCCCTGGAAAGCAGCTCTGGAGGATCAGAAAGCAGCTCTGAAACATCCCCCAGAAAACAGCATGGGGGACAGCACTGGGGGCTGCAGGGGAAAGGGGCAATCCGTGAAATTTGCCTTGCCTTCCCCCTTCCTCCAGCAGGGATCCTCCCCTGGATCTCAGTCACTTCCACGACTCTGAGCCAACGATGCATAGACAATGCCATGCATATGTGGACTGCTGTGTCAATATCAATAAGGAAGCTGTGTGTGGCTGCTGGAATGTTTGCCTCCTGGATCAGGGTGACTGTCTCATAGATACAAGATACAATAAATTGTGCTTCCAGACGGATGGCTCCTATCAATCAGCGTTATCAATCAAAAAGCATTGTGCAACTATTCCATCTTTTTTTCTCCTTAACTGTTTTTTTGTAGAAAGAAAAAAGATGGAAGAAGCAGTGGGGGGAAAATGGGAGGGTTAAGTCACAGTGAGTCTTTCCTTTTTTCTTTTTTTTTTGAGAAAGGCATCTAAGAAATCTTGATGATGATGATGATGATGATACAAGTGGCAGAACAAGACTTCTGGGCCACCAGTAAAATTCCGAGAATGAGGCAGGGCAATTGCATAATAAAAGCTTCGTCTGGAAGCACCCAAAGGTGCCTGTTTTCACGAAGTCTTATTCTGACTCTCTTTCTGAAATGAATTTGTAGGCTGTTGTTGGAATTGACACTCAGATCGCTTACCATAAAGAGGAAAGCAAAAAGCTTCTCCATCAAGCCAGAGAACAGCAACAGACGGCAGATGCTAGTAAATATATTTTATCTTGATTCAGATGCTTCTCTGGAACTACAAAAGCTCTGTGTATGGAAAGGGAACATCATGAAGAAAAATGTTGACATGAAAGATTTAATCATTATCTCCCATTGAGAGTTCTGCAATTCAAAAGCTTGAATATTTCAAGCCCAACAGAAGCTGGTCTGGGACCAACACTGCAACAAAGGCCTATTGTATTACCAAGCTATATATAAGATTTACAGGATGTTGGTACTACTTTTACTGCAATATAAAACAATGGGGATTAGTGCTTTTAACCTGTCATAAGCAGAACCAAATGCTTTCCATGTTTGCAGTGTTTTATACTAGTAATGTAAGTGTACTGTCACCTATCCTAAGTGGATGCCAGCTACAAATTCTTTTTAAGAGAAGGTCCTTAAGGAAGATTCCAGATTCCCTTGGCAAGAGCTGATGGATGTTGGCCAGGAGGCAATTTAAAAAATCCATACTACCTGAAACTCAGTTAGTATATGTGCCATTAAATATATCCCAGTTAAATAGTTTACTAACTACTAGTGTCTGCTCAACATGTAGTGAAGCTTCTTTTTGACGCATTAATACCAAGACAAGATGTAACCTCCATTATGTCACGCATAGTAGAAAAAATGTTTCTTACATTTTATTTCTTCTACTTTACAGATGATTTAGCTGTTGCTGACACAGGTCGACGTGTTAATGGGAGTCTTGCCAGGAAGAATAATTTTAAAGCCCGTTTGATGAAAGTCATTACTAAAATACAGATGTCAGAGCAAGGTCAGGAGATAAATACTGAGAAATTTAATCTTGTGAAACTGATTAAAGAAGAAATTTATACTAGTGATCCCCTTAGTTATTATGTCAGGTAGGATCCAATTCAAAACTTACTTGATTCTTTTTTTAAAAGTTGGATTGCATACCTGCCCTTAACTCTGTTGTATTCATTGGATCTTCCCAATAAAGGGAATTTTAAAATAATATTTACAATTAAATTTGGTGACCCCTGTAATGTACACAGGGGCAAGATAAATTACTTATGAACTACACTAAGAAGGCTTTTAGCCCGCATGCCACTGTTTTTATGGATCTCTACAAACCAAATATTTCATAGTAAGTTCTTAGAATAGGATTGAAACGTAGTGTTTCTATACACACTTCTGTCCAACTTGTCTCACACAACATGCTACTATATTCATAGTATTCTGTGTGCCATCCATTGTTGTGCATAGCTTTAGGGTCTGCATACTACAGTAAATACTGCAAATCAAATAAACATCAGTACACCTTTGGGGGCATATTAAGCACAGGGTATTATCTGTTCATACACTATGAATTCTTATACCTGAATATTCATTATGGCTTATAATTCCTGCCAGTGTCATACAGAGCATAAGAGAAAGATATTTGGGGCCAGGTTTTTGGCCAGTCATATATGGAATGGTCCCCTTCATGGATCACTGCCTTGTTGTGGCGAAGGGGCTTGCGTAACTCAGTGAAGCCATAAGCTATGCCGTGCAGGGCCACCCAAGACAGACAGGTCATGGCAGAGAGTTCTGACAAAATGTGGTCCACTGGAGAAGGAAATGGCAACCCACTCCAGTATTCTTGCCAAGAAAACCCCATGGAACGTATCACAAGGCTAAAAGATATGACGCCGGAAGATGAGCCCCTCAGGTCGGAAGGTGTCCAATATGCTACTGGGGAAGAGCAGAGGGTATTTCCAAGTAGCGCCAGAAAGAGTGAAGCGGCTGGGCCAAAGCCGAAAGGACACTCAGCTGTGGATGTGTCTGGTGGTGAAAAGGAAATCCGATGCTGTAAAGAACAATATTGTTTAGGAACCTGGAATGTCAGATCAATGAATCAAGGTAAGCTGGAGGTGGTCAAACATGAGATGGCAAGATTGAACATCAACATCTTGGGAATCAGCGAACTAAAATGGACAGGCATCGGCGAATTTAATTCAGGTGACCATCATATCTACTATTGTGGGCAAGAATCCCTTAGAAGAAATGGAGTAGCACTCATAGTCAACAAAAGGGTGGGAAAAGCAGTACTGGGGTACAATCTTAAAAATGATAGAATGATCTCAGTACGAATCCAAGGCAAACCATTCAACATCACAGTAATTCAAGTCTATGCCCCAACCACTGAGGCCGAAGAAGCTGAGGTTGATCGGTTCTATGAAGACCTACAACACCTTCTAGAACTAACACCAAAAAAAGATGTCCTCTTCATCATAGGGGATTGGAATGCTAAAGTAGGAAGTCAAGAAATCACCGGGATAACAGGCAGGCATGGCCTTGGTGTACAAAATGAAGCAGGACAAAAGCTAATAGAGTTTTGCCAAGAGAACATGCTGATCATAGCAAACACTCTTTTCCAACAGCACAAGAGGCGACTCTACACATGGACCTCACCAGATGGTCAGTATCGAAATCAGATTGATTATGTCCTTTGCAGCCAAAGATGGAGAAGCTCCATACAGTCAGTAAAAACAAGACCTGGAGCTGACTGTGGCTCAGATCATGAGCTGCTTCTTGCAAAATTTCGGCTTAAATTGAAGAACGTCGGGAAAACCACTAAACCGTTCAGGTATGACCTAAATCATATCCCTGATGAATATACAGTGGAGGTGAGGAATAGATTTCAGGGATTAGACCTGATAGACAGAGTGCCTGAGGAACTATGGACGGAGGTCCGTAACATTGTTCAGGAGGCAGCAACGAAATCCATCCCAAAGAAAAAGAAATGCAAGAAAGCCAAGTGGCTGTCTGATGAGGCTTTACAAGTAGCTGAGGAAAGAAGGGAAGCGAAAAGCAAGGGAGAAAGGGGAAGATATACCCAACTGAATGCAGAGTTCCAGAGAATAGCAAGGAGAGACAAGAAGGCCTTCTTAAATGAACAATGCAAAGAAATTGAGGAAAACAACAGAATGGGAAAGACTAGAGATCTCTTCAAGAAAATTGGAGATCTCAAGGGAACGTTTTGTGCAAAGATGGGCATGATAAAGGACAAAGAAGGCAGGGACCTAACAGAAGCAGATGAGATTAAGAAGAGGTGGCAAGAATACACAGAAGAACTATACAGGAAAGATCTGAATGTCCCTGATAGCCATGATAGTGCGGTCACTGAACTTGAGCCGGACATCCTAGAGAGTGAAGTCAAGTGGGCCTTAGGAAGCATTAGTAACAACAAAGCTAGCGGAGATGACAGTATTCCAGCTGAGCTATTTAAAATCCTAAAAGATGATGCTGTTAAAGTGCTGCATTCAATATGCCAACAAATCTGGAACACTCAACAGTGGCCACAAGACTGGAAAAGGTCAGTTTACATTCCAATTCCAAAGAAGGGCAACGCCAAAGAGTGTTCAAACTACCGCACAATTGCACTCATTTCACATGCCAGCAAGGTGATGCTCAAAATCCTACAAGCTAGGCTTCAGCAGTATGCGAACCGAGAACTACCAGAAGTACAAGCTGGGTTTCGAAGAGGCAGAGGAACTAGAGATCAAATCGCCAACATTCGCTGCATCATGGAGAAAGCAAGAGAATTCCAGAAAAATGTCTATTTCTGCTTCATTGACTACGCTAAAGCCTTTGATTGTGTGGATCACAACAAACTGTGGCAAATTCTTAAAGAGATGGGAGTACCAGACCACCTTACCTGTCTCCTGAGAAACCTGTACGAGGATCAAGAAGCAACAGTAAGAACCAGAGATGGAACAACCGATTGGTTCAAAATTGGGAAAGGAGTACGACAAGGCTGCATATTGTCACCCTGCTTATTTAACTTATATGCAGAGTACATCATGAGAAATGCCGGGTTGGATGAATCAGAGGTCGGAATTAAGATTGCCGGGAGAATTATCAACAACCTCCGATATGCAGATGATACCACCCTAATGGCAGAAAGCGAAGAGGATCTCAAGAGCCTCTTGTTGAGGGTGAAAGAGGAGAGTGCAAAAGCTGGTTTGAAACTCAACATTAAAAAAACGAAGATCATGTCATCTGGCCCTATCACCTCCTGGCATATAGAAGGGGAAGAAATGGAAGCAGTGACAGATTTTACTTTCTTGGGCTCCAAGATCACCACAGACGGTGACTGTAGCCATGAAATTAAAAGACGCTTGCTCCTTGGGAGGAAAGCTATGGCCAACCTAGACAGCATAGTAAGAAGCAGAGACATCACCTTGCCGACAAAGGTCCGTCTAATCAAAGCTATGGTTTTCCCAGTAGTAATGTATGGCTGTGAGAGCTGGACTATAAGGAAGGCTGAGCGCCGAAGAATTGATGCTTTCGAACTGTGGTGCTGGAGAAGACTCTTACGAGTGCCCTGGACGGCAAGGAGGTCAAATCAGTCCATCCTAAAGGAAATCAACCCTGAGTGCTCATTGGAAGGACAGATAATGAAGCTGAAGCTCCAATATTTTGGCCACCTAATGCGAAGAGAAAACTCCCTGGAAAAGACCTTGATGCTGGGAAGGACTGAAGGCAAAAGGAGAAGGGGACGGCAGAGGATGAGATGGCTAGATAGCATCACGGATGCAATGAATATGAACTTGAGCACGCTCCGGGAGAGAGCGCAGGACAGGAAGGCCTGGCGTGCTATGGTCCATGGGGTCACGAAGAGTCGGACACGACTGAACGACTGAACAACAACAACAACATATGGAATGGTATCCAACTAGTGTCCATCTGCCGACGGAAGACATCCATATGCCAAATTGGGAGGGGGACCATTTTTGGAGATACTCCCTGTGCCCTGAAGCCTCCTGTGTTCCCCCCAAATCCAATGTAAAGGGCCTCCCCAACCCTCTGTAGAACATTTGAGGGCACGGGGGGGGGGTTCAGGGAGGGGATTTGAAAATATGCCCCTCCCTATTCTACTGATGGATGCCTTCCATTGGTGGAGGGACACTAGCTGTATACCACCCATAAAAGTGTATTAACAGAGTAACACAAATATAAATAGATTTTTAAAAAATGTTAACAAAGATTAAAATACAGTTTGATGGTGCTAAGAGAAAAGTCATACCAAGTTCATAACATGATCAGCAGGGTTAAATATCATGCTAAAGAGACTACCATAGACTACAGAACTGGTCTCTAAACTGCAAATGTTGGGATTTTTAAATAAATCCTAGACCTTGCTGAGCCATTCTGTTTTGAAGGTTTTGTTGCTGCTTTCTTATACCTTGCAAATGTTAGTCTAGCTGCTGTTAGCCTATGTAGGAGGATTAAGGAGAGTCTGGGTTTGATATTTTTAGCAACATTCAGCAGGAAGAATACTGGATTAGGAGTCAGCTGCAAGTGGAAAAATCTCATGTTGGGTATAAGCATAAACACTGAATACAGCAGCACATGCATACTAAAGCAGGACATGCTTTAAGCATACTAAGTGTTGTTTTCCAAAGTTTTGATGCATCCCTCACAAAAATATCACATGTTGAAAAAATTCTCCTTTGGGGTAAGGCAATACCAGCAGTTGCCACCACTAGGAAAAAATCCAGTGTTGTGTGAGCGCAAGTCTGGTTGCATGACTCTCTTTCTCCTCCTCTTTCCCCCCTGCGCTAGCCCACTCACCCCCAGGCGGTCTCCCAACCCTCTGGAGAAATTTTTGGGGGCACTCAGGAGCTTCGGGGGGGGGATCACCCCCTCCCTATTCTTCTGACAGAAGCAGCTTCATCAGCGGAAAAATTTAATTGGATACCACCCTCGGTCTCGTAAACTTTGTGGGTGCCAAATGTCATTGAAACACTATCTTGTAACAATTTTTCCTGACATTCGATGAAACTGAGATCTGGAATTGATCTTTAAATAAGAAGCTGTTAATATCTATGGTGCAACAGTGGGGTTTTTTAAAAGCAAAGATGAATTTCCATAATTTCCTCAGCACAGAGTACTTTGGCTCTCACTATAACGTTATCATCCCCTTCATGGATCACTGCCTTGTTGTGGCGAAGGGGCTTGCGTAACTAAGTGAAGCCATAAGCTATGCCATGCAGGGCCACCCAAGACGGACAGGTCATGGTGGAGAGTTCTGACAAAATGTGGTCCACTGGAGAAGGAAATGGCAACCCACTCCAGTATTCTTGCCAAGAAAACCCCATGGAACGTATCACAAGGCTAAAAGATATGATGCCAGAAAATGAGCCCCTCAGGTCGGAAGGTGTCCAATATACTACTGGGGAAGAGCAGAGGGTATTTCCAAGTAGCGCCAGAAAGAGTGAAGTGGCTGGGCCAAAGCCGAGAGGACACTCAGCTGTGGATGTGTCTGGTGGTGAAAAGAAAGTCCGATCCTGTAAAGAACAATATTGTTTAGGAACCTGGAATGTACGATCAATGAATCAAGGTAAGCTGGAGGTGGTCAAACATGAGATGGCAAGATTGAACATCGACATCTTGGGAATCAGTGAACTAAAATGTACAAGCATGGGCGAATTTAATTCAGGTGACCATTATATCTACTACTGTGGGCAAAAATCCCTTAGAAGAAATGGAGTAGCACTCATAGTCAACAAAAGGGTGGGAAAAGCAGTACTGGGGTACAATCTCAAAAACGACAGAATGATCTCAGTACAAATCCAAGGCAAACTATTCAACTTCACAGTAATTCAAGTCTATGCCCCAACCACTGAGGCCAAAGAAGCTGAGGTTGATCAGTTCTATGAAGACCTACAGCACCTTCTAGAACTCACACCAAAAAAAGATGTCCTCTTCATCATAGGGGATTGGAATGCTAAAGTAGGAAGTCAAGAAATCACCAGGATAACAGGCAAGCATGGCCTTGGTGTACAAAATGAAGCAGGACAAGGCTAATAAGAGTTTTGCCAAGAGAACATGCTGATCATAGCAAACACTCTTTTCCAACAGCACAAGAGGTGACTCTACACATGGACATCACCAGATGGCCAATATCAAAATCAGATTGATTATGTAGTTTGCAGCCAAAGATGGAGCAGCCAGTCAAAACAAGACCTGGAGCTGACTGTGGCTCAGATCATGAGCTGCTTCTTGCAAAATTTTGGCTTAAATTGAAGAACGTCGGGAAAACCACTAAACCGTTCAGGTATGACCTAAATCATATCCCTGATGAATATACAGTGGAGGTGAGGAATAGATTTAAGGGATTAGACCTGATAGACAGAGTGCCTGAGGAACTATGGACGGAGGTCCGTAACATTGTTCAGGAGGCAGCAATGAAATCCATCCCAAAGAAAAAGAAATGCAAGAAAGCAAAGTGGCTGTCTGATGAGGCTTTACAAGTAGCTCACGAAAGAAGGGAAGCGAAAAGCAAAGGAGAACGGGGAAGATATACCCAACTGAATGCAGAGTTCCAGAGAATAGCAAGGAGAGACAAGAAGGCCTTCTTACATGAACAATGCAAAGAAATCGAGGAAAACAATAGAATGGGAAAGACTAGAGATCTTTTCAAGAAAATCGGAGATATCAAGGGAACATTTTGTGCAAAGACGGGCATGATAAAGGACAAAGAAGGCAGGGACCTAATAGAAGCAGATGAGATTAAGAAGAGATGGAAAGAATACACAGAAGAACTATACAGGAAAGATCTTAATGTCCCTGAGAGCCATGATAGTGTGGTCACTGAACTTTAACCGGACATCCTATAGAGTGGAGTCAAGTGGGCCTTAGGAAGCATTACTAACAACAAAGCTAGCAGAGATGACAGTATTCCAGCTGAGCTATTTAAAATCCTAAAAGATGATGCTGTTAAAGTGCTGCACTCAATATCCCAGCAAATTTGGAACACTCAACAGTGGCCGCAAGACTGGAAAAGGTCAGTTTACATTCCAATTCAAAGAAGGGCAATGCCAAATAGTGTTCAAACTACCGCACAATTGCACTCATTTCACATGCCAGCAAAGTTATGCTCAAAATCCTACACGCTAGGCTTCAGCAGTATGTGAACCGAGAACTACCAGAAGTACAAGCTGGGTTTCGAAGAGGCAGAGGAACTAGAGAGCAAATCGCCAACATTCGCTGGATCATGGAGAAAGCAAGAGAATTCCAGAAAAACGTCTATTTCTGCTTCATTGACTGCGCTAAAGCCTTTGATTGTGTGGATCACAACAAACTGTGGCAAATTCTTAAAGAGATGGGAGTACCAGACCACCTTACCTGTCTCCTGAAAAACCTGTACGAGGGTCAAGAAGCAACAGTAAGAACCAGACATGGAACAACCAATTGGTTCAAAATTGGGAAAGGAGTACGACAAGGCTGCATATTGTTGCCCTGCTTATTTAACTTCTATGCAGAGTACATCATGAGAAACACCGGGCTGGATGAATCACAGGTCGGAATTAAGATTGCCGGGAGAATTATCAACAACCTCGGATACACGGACGATACCACCCTAATGGCAGAAAGTGAAGAGGATCTAAAGAGCCTCTTGTTGAGGGTGAAAGTTGAGAGTGCAAAAGCTAGTTTGAAACTCAACATTAAATAAACGAAGATCATGGCATCTGGCCCCATCACTTCCTGGCATATAGAAGGGGAAGAAATGGAAGCAGTGACAGATTTTATTTTCTTGGGCTCCAAGATCACCACAGACGGTGACTGTAGCCATGAAATTAAAAGACGCTTGCTCCTTGGGAGGAAAGCTATGGCAAACCTAGACAGCATAGTCAGAAGCAGAGACATCACCTTGCCGACAAAGGTCCGCATATTCAAAGCTATGGTTTTCCCAGTAGTAATGTATGGCTGTGAGAGCTGGACTGTAAGGAAGGCTGAGCGCTGACGAATTGATGCTTTCAAACTGTGGTGCTGGAGAAGACTCTTACGAGTCCCCTGGACTGCAAGGAGGTCAAATCAGTCAATCCTAAAGGAAATCAACCCTGAGTGCTCATTGAAAGGACAGATACTGAAGCTGAAGTTCAAATATTTTGGCCACCTAATGAAAAGAGAAAAGTCACTGGAAAAGACCCTGATGCTGGGAAGGACTGAAGGCAAAAGGAGAAGGGGACGGCAGAGGATGAGATGGCTAGATAGCATCACTGATGCAATGAATATGAATTTGAGCACACTCCGGGAGAGAGCGGAGGACAGGAAGGCCTGGTGTGCTATGGTCCATGGGGTCACAAAGAGTCGGACACGACTTAATGACTGAACAACAATAACGTATCATGGAGGATAAGACAATCAATAGTTACTAGTGATGATGTCTATATATTACCTCCAGCATCAGAGGCACTATGCTTCTGAAGACCAGTTGCTTGGGGACATGAGCTGGAGGATGCTACTGTATTAATGTCCTTGCTTGTGGGCTTCCCATGGTCATCTAGCTGGGCATTGTGCAAACAAAATGCTAGACTAGATGGGCCTTTGGTTTCACGCAGCATAGCTCTTTTTACTTTCTTATCTAATCCCCTTACACTAGCTATTAAGAGTCATTTTTTGTTTGTTTTACAGATAATACCAGACAACGTTTGGACCAGTTGAAAGTCATTACTGATCAAGCTCTAAATACAGCTGTAGCGCTAACCCACACTACTGGGCCAATGGCTGAAAATCTGACCAAATGGTCCCAAGATCTGAGGAACTTTAAACCTGAAAGAGCAGCTTATGAACATGCCACCATCACAACAAGGGAGACAGGTATAAATGACAGGAAATGCTAAACAAATGGGATCCAGAATTAGCTGATTACCTATAATGGGTAGAAGACCCTATTGGGTAGAAAAGCAGCTACAAATATAATGTATAAATTGCTACAGTGGGCAAGCTGATAGATATATAGATGATAGATAGAATGATATAACTACATAGCAATGTCTCTTTACTGCTCATTCCAAGTAAAACTGCATTGCATTTGTGGCTTTGCATTTTGAGAAATTTGTTTAGTAGCCTTTCATGTCGAACAAAATGGAATTATTATTCGTGTGTAACCTTGATGCCAAGCAGCCCCCTCTTGTGTCCTTTTCAATGATAGTGAAGAGTCTCACAGAAGTCCTCCCACAGCTGCTGGATAAGCTGCGAACAGTAGAACAGAAGTGGCCAGCAAACAATGTCTCAGCCAGCATCCAGAGGGTCAGAGAGCTCATTGCACAGACGAGGAGTGTAGCAAACAAGGTAAAAGTGCTTGAGGGGAAATTTCCTAATGAATGACCTCCTGAATTCAACTTTGATCTTAAGTTACTTCTTCCTACCTGGATTGCTCTCAGCATTAGTAACCCTTGTTACTAATGTAACATATATGTTGTTACTAATTAATTGTTTTGTTACTTGTTACTAATGTAACATAACATAATGTAATAATGTAATGTAATGAACCCAAGTATCAGGCTGAATGGTCAAATGACACCAATGTCATGTTAATGTTCACTGCTTTGGCATTCCTGAACTCCAAAACAAATGGATAATCATATATAAATCATAACTAAGTGCCATTACACCATAATGGGAAAAAATGGAGAGGTAATGTTGGGAAAATGTTTCTGAAAAGTCATTTAAATCTGCCCATTGAAAACTATCACAGTGTTAGCCATCCATATTTGTTTTATTTATTTAAAGATTTATATCCCACCCTATGGCTCCACAGAGCCTGCAAGGCTTCTTACTGCACATAAAGGCTCAACATGATATACATTTAAATGGTTACTGATGAATAAATAAATACTTTGGACATGGATGCCCTCATATTTATTATGGGTTTACACTAATGCAGCTGCGTATATCAGTGTGAGACCCAAATGAAACCCTCTGCATTCAAAATGAAGATAGTAATTGATGTTAATTATATAAATGATCCTGGGTTGGGACCAGACTTGCTGTTCTGTGAATGGAAGGACTTTTTCCTGCACAGAAGGCATTCTGATCCAGCAAGGGAGGTGAATTTCGTCAGTTTCCCCTTCTCCCAGCAATACCACCCACACTGATGCAGGGGGTCATCAGAGGCCCCCAACCCTCAAGACCAGAGGGGGGCATGCAGGGAGAACTGGCAAAATTTGTCTCCTTCTCCATTCTGGCCATTGGAGCATCCAGCTAGTGGTGTTCAGCTTAAGACAATCCGGACTCAACCTACTGAATATATTTTACATTTTAGATAATTTCATGATTTATTAACCTTCCCAAATACTTTTATCACCCTGCATACGGAATAGTGCAGGGATGGTCAAAAAGTAGATCGTCAGATGTTTCGCACTTCAACTCCCAGCATTCTTGACCATTTTGGCTATGCTGGCAGGGGCTTCTGGGAGCTGAAGTCTGGAAATCTACCTTCTGTTCACCCTTTGAAGAGTACATTAAAATGAATGAGGGAGCAATCCTACGTGGATCAACGGTCGCCTCTGAGCCTGGGGGTGACTGCCTAGCCAGTGCAGGGCGGGAGAAGTGGTGAGAAGCGGATCTCCTCCCTGCTCCCACCAGCCTGCTTTCTCAGCTAGATATCTGATTTCAGCTGTCTAGCCGCAGGACTTCAGAGTGCGGGAAGGGGTGGCCGGATGACACATAGGATGTGTCGTACCAGCACTTCTGACCTCCCCATTCTGGCCCACCCCCAGGAACGCCCCGTTTCCCCTGCTGCACACTGCTCTTCTGAGTGTGGAGCTCAGGACCAGTCCGCGCTGCCTGCGAGGCAGCGTGTGGGGGGGTGGAGGTTGGTTCTCCAGAAACCGGTCTAGCCGCTGACTAGCAGCCATAGGATTGTGCCCTGAGTGGATTACATTTCCTAGCTTTTAATTCATTCATTCATTCATTTATTGCATTCCTATACTGCCCAATAACCTAAGCTCTCTGGGTGGTTCAAAACAATTAAAACCATAAAATACAACATGATAAAATACAATTTAAAGTTTAAAAGTTTAAAACTACAGTAAAAAATAAAAATAAAAACCAAATGGAACCTAGTAGCACTACAAAGATTTAAAATAAAGAAACTAAAACATTATTCATCACTTTTACCCTAGACCTGTGACCCACCAAGCCAAATGCAGCTCACCTGCCATGCATCATGATGTTATTTAGGTGGAGCTATTGCCTGGGATTTTTCCAAAATCTTCTGATGAATGGGTTGTATCCAACTGTAGTCCCACTCAGAGTAGGCCCATTGAAATGAATGGGACTTATGTTAGGTATAACATTGGACACAATTCACTAAAGATAAGCCTAACAACTGACTTTCTACATTTCAACCTTCAGGTTCAAGTCTCAATGTCATTTGAAGGTCAGTCCACTGTTGAAGTCAATCCCCAAACAAACATGGAAGACTTAAAGGCTTTCACATCTTTGAGTTTGTACATCATGTTTCACAAGACACAGCGGGCAGCACCTCAGGACCAGTTTATTCTGTATCTAGGAAGCAAAAATGTAAGATAATGTAATTTTTCTCATAGAAAGTATAATGTTGGACATAATGGTGGTTTTACAAGTGGCATGGTTTGGGGTTTCTTTTCATCAATATGGCTCTACTTCCATTTTCATAGTGGCATGAATTAGTGATTTTCAAACATCCCATGCTCACTTTCTCCTTCCCTCCACTGTCTTCATTCTTCTGCCCCTGCACTAGCAGAATGAACCATTAGTGCAAAAGAAACCAGCGGTTATTGAGACAACCAGAACCAAGAGGCAACACTCATTTCTGAAATGGGGCAAGTCAACAGAGCTCACAGAAGGGAGCGCCGCTGAACTGCCCTGTTCTGGAAATTTCTGTGCTTAATTTAGGAAGCACTAGTTCCTGTTGTGCTAAGGCTCTCATTCACTACCCAACAGAGCTAGTGGAGGCACATTGGCCGTATAGGATACTGCCCAGTGTTTTCAAATAGCAAACTATTTCATCTGCTGCACTGTGATACTGAGCCTCCTTGATACAACCACATTTCCAATCAACTGTCCCTGGACACTGAATATATTGAACAAATTCCTGAACTTAGCTTTCAGTGTTCACACTTCGCATTGTATATTTCAAGCCTTCCAGTTCCAAGATCTTCAAGATTAAGAGTGCTTATTTGCTTATTGACTATGAGTTTGCAGTTGTTCTAGGGATCCGTTAGGCAAGACTGCATTACAATTTCAAGAAAAACAGACACCTCTTGGAATACTGTAAGGAAATGAGGTGGAGCTGCTTGTCAAGAAGCGTAAGCTCAGAGGACCCTCTGGTGAAGACTAATTCATCCTTTATTCTTCTTTTTTGTAAGTGGAAAACTGCTTCAGGGATAGTGGTGTATATTTCTTAGTGACATCATGCAACCAGTGATTCGGGCAGCTAATCAGCACCACACAACTGGCTTTTGCCTGAAACTTGAACAACCTTTCCCCACCATTGCCAAAATTTTAGAACAGCACTTTCAGGGATGGAAATTAGCGAGGTTATCACGCAATTTTTAAAAAATCTTACCTGCTTACCTATGTGTAAGCCCCATTGAACTCAACTGGACTTACTTCTGAGTAGACATGTATAGGATTACACCATTAGTTGATTAATAGTATGGGTTTTAGAGCCTTTCTACATGAGGCTTTTATTGTGCACTCGTAATTGCTCACTCATGGTAGCTTGCTAAACCTTTATACAATATTATCATTCTCCAGGGTCTCTCGCATGCTTTGTAACCATCATCACATACATAGAATCATAAAATCATAGGGTTGGAAGGGGCCTACAAGGCCATCGAGTCCAACCCCCTGCTCAATGCAGGAAGCCTGATTCCCAGGCGTTCTCCCATCCAAGTACTAACCAGGGCTGACCCTGCTTAGCTTCCAAGACCAGACAAGATCAGGCACATTTTTTTTCTTAATGGGGAAAGTCTGGATTATCCTGAATGGCACCTTTAAACTCTCATTGTGCAATTATGCTATATCACAGCACCATCTGGTGGCTGTATAATGAAACATATAGAAAGGCAGAGAAAAAAGCACGTGTAAAGGAGCCAATCTTAATTCCACAAAGAATCCGGAAGCAGGAGCCCCAGTGAAGGTGTGGGATAAAAGCCTCATGAAGAAATGCCCTTAGTTTATTCAGAGTGGGAAACCCTTTTCAGCCCAAGGGCAGCAGTGGGTAGGGCCACAGCCCGAAGTGGGAGGAGTCACCCCCACTGCTGGCATACATCCCTCAACATGTTGTCCCCCCATTCACTCACTCGCACACAGAGACAAGACATACACAAACACTTATATACACAGAATGTCTCCTGTTCTTCAGCACCAGCTGTTACCTTTCCAGGCTCCTCCTTTCCACCTGGGACTGAGTCCTCCCTTTGTCTTGCTCTTTCTTGTCAGTAATATAGAAGGTTTGCTTGTACAGCCATATTTTCATCCTTAATTTTTCAGCCTATATTAGCTATTTCATCTGTAACACGTCTTGGAATCTCCATGATCGTATATTCTTTATTCCTCCCGCAGACAAAAAATTATCTGGGTCTTGCGATTAAGAATGACAACCTGGTATACATTTACAATTTGGGTGGCGGTGATGTGGAGATACCGCTGGACTCCAAGCCAGTGAGCTCTTGGCCAGAATACTTCAGCCTTGTTAAAATAGAGAGGTAATATGAACTACATCTGCTACATTTCTTACATAATTGATTGGGCTGACAAAAATCAAGAGGAAAGGAATATGGTTAATTTGTTGACATTATATTGTGGAGTGATGATCAAAGGTGTTAACCATACCATTTTAATAAACTGACATGATGGCTATTCCTGATAATTATCATCAGTGCTCCACTCCTAATTATCATTACAGCTTAATTATCATCAATATCGACTGCTTAAATGCAACAGAAGTAGAGAAGGAAGGAGGGAGCAGAATCATAAGTTTAGAAAACTTCCCTATTTTTTTCCATATCACTACATATGCGAAAAAGTTGAAACACGCAGGATATTCAAATCTACTACAGAAAAAGAAAATCAGAAATGAAGGTTGCTTTCTATTATTCTATAGCAGTTGCTTTTAGAGGGTGTTTCTACATTAAGCAAAAAACCCGCAAAACCCCACATCGTTTCCGGAGCATCCTGCTTTCTGTTTCTTTGCAGGATTAGAAAGGGTTTCTTTACATGGCAGCCACATGGTTTGAACTGAGGGAGTGTCTTCCTCCCTCTCTGGCATGTGTGCAAAGGAGGGGAGGGGAGTCTTGTTTTTGTAGCTTAACTTCTGCTGTACTGTTTTCTCACAGCCCCCAGGAAACCTCTGACAAACTTCTGAGTAGACATAAAATGTAAGATTGTGCTGTAAGTCTGCAACTCTTGACACATGTATGTGGGAGTAAACCCCATTGAACTCAGTGGAACTTACTTCTGAATTGATATAAGATCACCCTGTAAGTCTGCAACCCTCGACACACTTACTTGGGAGTAAGCCCCACTGAACTTAATAGGGTGCTCTGAAACAACAGAGGACGTTGCTTCTGAGCTTGGTGGGGTGAGGGATCAGATGTGTCTCCCTTCGTTGCAGGGAGGCATTTTACCCTCTTCTCCCTCCGATTGAGAAATGCAGAGGCAGGAGATACAATCAGTAAATGATTCTTGCCCTCTCTCCTGTCAAATCTCATCCTGACCACCCCCAACAACTGATTACAAATGCCCACAGCAGGCAGACACAGTGGTTTCTTCCACTATTGGAGAATTTCATGGGGAGGTTATGGCGTTCCTGTTCTGTGGGCTTGAAAAAAATACCACATTTATTGTGTTTGGGTAAAACATGAGATAGGCTGGAGGAAATGGCGGGAGACACCCTGGAGGGTAACGGCATCATCTAAGGAGCCTGCAAACTTCCAAAAGAGAGCCATCTCAATAGCAGGATAAAAGCTCTGTGTGATGAACCCCAGACTGTGTTCGAGATAACCTGCGGGTTCCTCAGAAACTTATCATGGGCTTGTCATTAAGAAGATCAATAACTGCAGAGGAACTTCTCTGAATGACAACTTGCCCACCACTAGCCCTAATCTTTCCCTAAGAATGCTGAGTTTGTGCTAGGGGCGGGGAGACACTCTCTGGTCCAAGCCAGATGTAACCTTAAATGTGTAAACATTTAATGCACAGACATTTTGTTCTTTAAAATGTAAATAACAGCCATGGAGGAAGCCTGAGTATAATCAGATTAGCGTGGGTAGGCGGGGGGGGGGGGTTAAGCCTTTACTCCCATACCACAGTCCCCACTAAAATCCCACCCCCCTACCCCTGAAAGTGCTATTATCCCTGGGGAAGGGAAGCTTCCATTGGCCCTGCAAGGTGATAGTGCCTGTGAGGGCACCTGATGAATGTACACCCAAGAACATGCCCCAGAATCCTCTAAAGTGTTCTGGGATCCCGTAATAACAGATATGCACAGGTGTAAAAGAAAAGCTCCCCTGGAGGTCTGAAAGCTTCAGCTTTATACTATGCCTATAATTGTCCAGTTTAGGAAAAAATATTATTTCTGTCTTCAGAGAATATTTATGTCTCCTTTAGTCTTCATCTCCACCCACCCCACCACCACTGCCCCGTGCCAGTCCATGTCTGGCCTAGTCTAAATATTTGTTCCAAAAAGATAAAAACCTTGTTTACATAATCCAGATCCGGATTTTCATAGCTCATTTTTGTTACAACAGGATTACATTCCTTTTCTACATGTCCCGGATGCTTCAGCCACATTCCAGTGCTGGCCACCTTGGTTCACCCAGAGGTTATCTACAGTATTTATTTATTTTAAGCATTTTTATCCCACTCATCAGCCAAAGAGTGGGTTACATGCATTCAGTAAAACAAGAGAGTACCTGCCCACAAGATTACCATCTAAAAAGACACGACACGCATGGAAAAAGCGGTGGAAATAGAAGAGGAAAAAATAAGTTGTTTTTCAGCAGGGCTGGTGGAATGGCTGCTGGTGGCAACCAGATTACTGTGCTTCTTTATAGAACTATGCACTCTATGCACAGAGTGTTTCCCACCTCCCAGATGAGCAGAGCAGAGCAGAGGAAGCTGCTCCAGCTGGTCTAGGGACTATAGACGCAAACAAGCTCCCAGAGAGCGAGCGATCAGAGCGAGTGAACAGGGGGAGCAAACAGGAGTTGGCCAGGGGAGTTGCAGTGGAAGAGGAGACAAAGAAGACAAAGGCAAAGAGCAGAGCAGAGCAGAGGAAGCTGCTCCAGCTGGTCTAGGGACTACAGAAGCAAGCAAGCTCCCAGAGAGCGAGCTATCAGAGTAAGCAAACAGGGGGAGCAAACAGGAGTTGGCCAGGGAAGTTGCAGTGGAAGAAGAGACAAAGGAGACAAAGGCAAAGAGGTAAGTGGACTGGAGGAAGCTCAGGGGGCTGTGCTTTTCCTTCTGAGTGGCTGTGAGCTCACCAGGTGCTCCTGAGAGCTCCAACAAATTGGGGGGGGCTGAGTACTCCCAGAAGCTGTGGGGGCAGGAAGTTTCAATCTGTTTCCCACCTCCCAGCTGAGCAGAGCAGAGGAAGCTGCTCCAGCTGGTCTAGGGACTAAAGAAGCAAGCAAACTCCCAGAGAGCGAGCAATCAGAGTGAGCGAACAGGGGGAGGAAACAGGAGTTGGCCAGTGGAGTTGCAGTGGAAGAAGAGACAAAGGAGACAAAGGCACAGAGCAGAGCAGAGGAAGCTGCTCCAGCTGGTCTAGGGACTATAGAAGCAAGCAAGCTCCCAGACAGCAAGCGATCAGGGGAGCAAACAGGAGTTGGCCAGGGGAGTTGCAGTGGAAGAAGAGACAAAGGAGACAAAGGCAAAGAGTGGGACTCTGTTTTTAACCTCCAGTGAGTAGAGGACCAGGCACAGGCTACTCTAGAACATTAAGAAGCTAGACACAAAAAGGAAAAGGAACTATGGAAGGAAAAGTCTCTCCAGTGGTGGTGACCTGCAAGGTGTGTACAATGTTTGTTTTCTTGCCTGAGAACAACATGGCCTACATGTGCAACAAGTGCAAGTTGATCACACTGCTGGAAGAAAAAGTAAGAGGACTGGAGCAGCGACGGTCAACCTGGTAGGGAATAAGAGAATACGAAGAGTTCTTGGACAGAACGGTGGAACTACAGCAGCAAAGTGAAGAACAGAAGCTAGAAGAGCAACAGAACCTGGTGTTCGGAGTCTACTACCAGCCACCCAATCAAGGAGAAGACGAGGATGAAACTTTTGAAAAGCAAACAGCCAATGTTTCAAGGAAGCATGATGAAGTAGTAATGAGGGACTTCAATTTCCCCGATATTTGTTGGGAGACAAATTCTGCAAAACTTGGCCCCTCCAGGAAATTCCTGACTTGTGTGTCAGATAACTTCCTCCTACAGGAAGTAGAGGAAGGAACTAAGGGATTGGCTATCCTTGACTTGATCCTAACCAACAGAGATGACTTAGTGGATAAAGTAGCAGTTACAGGAACTCTGGGGGAAAGCAACCATGTTATATTTGAGTTCTTGGTTCTAAAGGAAGCAAAAGCCAAGTGTAGCCAAACACATACCCTGGATTTTAGGAAAGCTGATTTTAATAAACTCTGAACAATGAGAAGGTCCCATGGCAAGGGACTCTAATGAGAAAAAGAGTCCAAGATAGGTGGGAGTTTTTTAAAAAGAAAATTCTTAAGGCACAATTACAAACAATTCCAACAAGAAAAAATGTGGAAGACAACAGAAGAGGCCAATGTGGCTTCACAAAAAACTTAGAGATGACCTGAAAACAAAAAAGGACACATAGAGGAAGTGGAAGGAAGGCCAAGCTACAAAGGAAGAGTACAGGCAGTTAGCACAGAATTGCAGGAATGGCGTCAGGAACTCTAAACCTGAGAACGAGCTGAGGTTAGCGAGGGATGCTAAAAGCAACAAAAAGGCTTTCTTCAGATACCTGCATAGTAAAAGACAGAGGAAAGAAATGGTGATTCGGCTATTAAATAAGGATGACAAAATGATAACAGATGACAAAGAAAAGCTCAGTTCCTACTTTGGCTTCTCCCAAAAGAGGGTCTACGACCCCCCCCCCCCCCGGCAAAGGCAAAGTACAGGCTGAAGGGGCAGGATTGCAGCTTGAGATCGATAGGCATATGGTCAAGGAACACCTAATTACTTTGCATGAGTTCAAATCTCTAGGGCCAGATGAACTGCACCCTAGAGTAATAAAGGAACTGGCAGAAGAACTCCCAGAACCACTGTCTATTCTCTTTGAGGAATTATGGAGGACGGGTGAAGTGCCAGATGACTGGAGGAGGGCTAATGTTGTCCCTATCTTCAAAAAGGGTAACAAGGAGGAAACTGGGAATTACAGACCAGTCAGTATGACATCAATCCCGGGAAAAATTCTGGAGCAGTTGATAAAGCAATCCATCTGTAAGCACCTTGAAAACAATGCAACGATTAATTGAAGCCAACATGGATTTGTCAAGAACAAATCCTGCCAGAAGAATCTGATCTCATTTTTTGATCAAGTAACCTCCCTTGTGGACCGTGGGAATGCTGTAGACATAACATACCTCGACTTCAGCAAAGCTTTTGACAAACTGCCCCGTGATATCCTGATGAGCAAACTAGCTCAAAGTGGGCTAGATGAAACAACGATCTGGTGGATCCACAGTGGGCTACAGAATCAGACTCAAAGAGTGCTTATCAGTGGGATCTTCTCAAACTGGGGAGAGGTAATGAGTGGGGTACAGCAGGGCTCAGTCAACATTTTTATTAATGACTTGGAGGAGGAGGTGCAGGGAATGCTGATCAAATTTGCAGATGACACCAAATTGGGCAGGATAGCTAATACTTTGGAAGACAGAAACAAAATTCAAAGTGATCTGGATAGACTGGAGCACTGGGCAGAAAACAACAGAATGATATTTAATAGGGATAAATGCCAAGTTCTGCACCTAGGAAAAAGAAACCAAATGCACAATTACAAGATGGGTGATACATGGCTCAACAACACTACAAGCGAGAAGGATCTTGGAATGTTTGTCGATCACAAGCTGAAGATGAGCCAACAATGTGATGTGGCTGCAAAAAAAGCAAATGCTCTTTTGGGCTGCATTAATAGAAGCATAGCTTCCAAATCCTGGGAAGTACTAGTCCCCCTGTGCTCAGCACTGGTTAGGCCTCATCTGGAGTACTGTGTCCAGTTCCGGGCACCACATTTTAAGATGCAGACAAGCTGGAGAGGGTTCAGAGGAGGGCAACAAAGATGATCAGGGGACCGGAAACAAAGCCCTATGAAGAGAGACTGAAAGAACCGGACATGTTTAGCCTTGAGAAGAGAAGACTGAGGGGAAATATGATAGTGCTCTTCAAGTACTTGAAAGGTTGTCACAGAGAGGAAGGCCAGCGTCTCTTCTCGATCATCCCAGAGTGCAGGACACGGAATAATGGGCTCAAGTTACAGGAAGCCAGATTCCGGCTGAACATCAGGAGAAAGTTCCTGACTGTTTGAGCAATACGACAATGGAACCAATTACCTAGGGAGGTAGTGGGCTCTCCCACACTGGAGGCATTCAAGATGAAGCTGGACAGCCACTTGCCAGGGATGCTTTGACTTGAATTCCTGCACTGAGCAGGGGGTTGGACTCGATGGTCTTGTAGGCCCCTTCCAATTCTACTATTCTATGATTCCCCCTGAGATAACAACAAGCTGCTATTTTATTTGATGATGTATGAAAGTAAATAAATGAAGTGGAATCCAAACCACTAATCTTGACAGGAACTGTTGGCTCTTTTTCGGTCTTCTCATTTGCCCTCCAATTGCATAAGCACCTTGGAGATTGAACAGAGCCCAAGAGTTAAGGCTTCTTCACACGGAGCTATTATGCTGCTATTGAGACTGGTTACTCACAGAAGTTTGCGGGTCCTTTAGATTATGTCGTTAACCTCCAGGGCGTTTCTCACACTAAATGACCTTTATTCCTTTTTTTAAAAGATCAGAGATAATGAGCTATCAAATTACCACACTTGAGTTCCGCTTCAGTTCTCTCTGTGAGAAGAGGAAGAGCCTCAATAAGAGAAGCTAGACCACAGCACCATCTAGCAGCTATACAATGAAACATATAGAAGACTCAGATAAGGAGGGAAAGGTGGGAGAAGGAAGTGCATGTAAAGGGCGTCCCTCATGATCCTGCATTTAAAATGGAAGTAGAAAGCCCCGTTTTAAATGCAGGATTTTAGGCTGGTGTAAAGATGCTCTTAGTCTTAGCTTGCTTAGTCTATAAGTAATCCCAGAGGAAGGCTGCCTCTGACTATTCTGAAATGAGTTTTCTACCTTTGGAAAAATGCTTCCTTATTTCCAAAGAATTAAAAAAGAGCATGGTCATGGTCTAGATTCTGCAGTTTAGCTCTTCCTTTGGAAAGTTAGACTTGGGGGGGGGGGAAATTGGTGTAAAAACAACTTTTTAAAAATTACTTTTTGTTAGACATTGTTTAACCTCTCATATTTAATCATTCAGCTAGAGATATGACCACGGGTCCCATTTCTCATCTCACTCTTCCTCAATAGGATCGGGAAGCATGGCAAAGTGTTTCTCACTGTACCAAGTCTCAGCAGCACAGCTGAGGAAAAGTTTATCAAAAAAGGAGAGGTCCCTGGTGATGATTCTCTGTTGGATCTGGAACCTAAGGATACAGTTTTCTATGTCGGAGGAGTGCCACAAGATTTTAAGGTAAGAAAAATAATTGTCCTGTGAATGGCCCTGCTTCTGGCAAAGCTCCATATATTTCTGAGCTGAATTAACTATTAAACTGATACCTTTATCTTGGAATTACATTCTCCGAAGCAGGGCTGGGGAACCTCAGGTCCAGGGGCCAAATCCAGCCCTCCTGGGGTCCCAATTTGGTCCTCTGGGGTCTTCCAGACGGTTATGCCCTCATCCCATGGCCCTGCCCCCGTCCCCCAACCACCAATCATCTGATGGTTTCCAAACTTTTGTACAGTTTTTTCCCATTCTGAACTGTTGAAATGGCTCTCCTAAGGCTTAGGGGGTGTCTCCATGAGCGATATACTCTGGGCTAGCTGTGTGTTGAGGTCATTAGGGATACATGATGTCATGGCCATCCAGGAGCCACCCCAGAGCTTATCAGGGAAAATCTGGATTTCCTGAGACTGCTTAAAGTCCGATTCTTTTCCTTCAGTCGGGTTCTCCTTGGTACAGTTGCTGTGTGCCCCAACCCTCGCACTGACCTTGGGTATGCTAGCCCTGCCCAGGGGTGTGCCTTTCACCATGACCCCAGTCAAGGGGTGTTTCCTGTGTGTTTCCCATTCCATCACAAACCAATCAGTGTCTACTCAGAAGTAACTCCCATTGTGCTCAATGAGGCTTCTCCCCTGAATGCCCACATCACAGATCGCCCCCCCCCAATTGAAACAGCACATTTTAAAGTACTAATTCTTTAAAATGCTGTATAGCACTTTCTCGAAGCTGCAATTCTGTTGTTTGGTTTATTGCTATTTGGAAGTACTACTTCCACCTTCTATCACCGGATCCTGCGCAGCATCGGGTTAGAAAGGGGGCTAGTTTCCCATCCGTTTCCCCTCCCTGTCTTTCCCAGCACAAACATATGTGTGTCTACTCGGGAGTAGCTCCCATTGTGGTCAATGAGGCTCCTCCTCGCACTGTGCACTCCCGAGATTCCCATGAGTCGAAATAACGCATTTAGAGAGCCTTAATGTCAAAGCTTCGAAGCTTCGATTGATTGCAGCAGCGCAGCTAAAACATGGTGTTCCTTTCATGATTGTCGGCAGGGGGGAGGGGGCGGGTAGAAGAGAGGAAGAGAATGATTTCTGTGGATACAGGGGAGGAAACCTCCCAGGATTTTATCAAAGGAGAAAGAGGGGAGAGCCTGGAGCGGGGGGAGCCTCTCTTATTGGTTGAGCAGCCCCTGGCAGTCCAATGACGTACACTCCAACCCCCCCCAGAGGTATGTTCTGTGAAGCGACTGTGACACAATTGCTCGTGGACCCCCGCCCCCCGCCCCATGCAGAGCAAAGCTGGCTCCTTGAAAAAATCCAGGTAAGCCATGATTGGCTTCTCCTTCCGTTGCCATGGAGAAGCCCCCTTAGTTACTGGCAGAAAGTGCTTTAAGCTACAATGTGTGGGCATTTTTGGTATTAATGGCCCTGCCCCTTTTGCCTTCAACCCTGCCCACCACTGGAAGGCAGCCACTGAGAGCTTCTCTGAAAGCTCTCGGTCTCAAAGGGTTGCAAAGGGAATAGGGAGCTTTAGTAGTCAACTCTCCTACGGATTCTTTAGGGGAGCCATGGCAGTTAAACTGGTTTGTGTTTGTGTGTTTTTACATCTTTGCGCTGCTGCTGGCTTTTATCTTGGTTTCTACTTGGGTTTATTCTGTTTTGGTTTATTCTGTTTTTTAAAAAAAATGGTTTTATATTATGTTTTACTGCATTTTATGGTTTTAAGCTTTGTCTTGTAAACTGCCCAGAGAGCTTCGGCTAATGGGTGGTATAGAAATAAAATGAATGAATGAGAATGGGTTTCTATTTGCCTATAAATCTATGCCCTGATCAATATTATTTCATCTAAATGAGGGAATGTACCTCTAGGCATGGATGAAATACATATCAGTGCAAAAGGTTGCAGTGAAGGGAAAACCTTCATCCAGAATGAAAGCCACAAAGCTCTTTATGTAGTAATCAGGCGATCCGTTCTGTTGTCTTGTGATAGCACTGGTCATGCATTGGATGGGGGAATGAAAAAGCAAGCACCTGGCCTTTGTTTCATCCAGCTCTGTGCATGTAGCTTTCTACTGGTTTACTGGACTGGGGGAGGAACCTAAAAGCACTGCTGGCAGTGCTGGGAGTTGTAGGACTTTTTTCTGTCTAAACATGCACAGGATTGCGCCCTAAGAAACATAACCAAGACAGGGTTGAAAGAAGAATGATAATGGTTGATAGAGGAACAGCCAGATGATGAGAGGATTGGAGAATATTAATACAGCATGGAGTTTTAAACAAAACAAAAAAGCTTTGTGGAAGTAAGACATTTTGAACAGGAATATAAAGGAGGTGAAAACAGCCTGACAGAGAAGAAAACTGTCCCAGCAGGCAAAGTAAAAGAAGGGCAGAGGGAAACTCACAGTGGCTATGGGTGTTTCCAGACAAAGCTTGTACTGCGCAGTCATCCTACCTTATCCACAGGGCAGTAGCCAATGCTGGCTACACACTCGAAGAAGCGAGCTCTGCTGACTGGTCCAACTACGGAAATGAGTATTTCTGCTCATTTTGGCGGTTGCTTTAGGAAGCGCTAGTTCCTGCCATGCTAGCAGTTGGTCCCACAGGTGCAACAGAACAAGCAGAGACATAGCGGCAGTATTGGATCCCGCCCACAGAATTTTCTGAAAGGCCTAGGTGATGTCGTCTTCTAACAACACACATGTACTCCTGCAGTGTTTTCCCACTGCTTCTTCCATCTCTGTTCCAATGACAAAAATCCATTAAGGGTGCAATCCTGTGGGGATAGGCAGCCGCCTCTGAAATCAGAGGTGACTGCCTATCCAGTGTAGGGCAGGAGAAGCACAGGGAGGATCATTCCCTCCATGCTTCTCCTGCCCTGCATTTGTGGCTAGACAGCTGATTTCAGCTGTCTAGCCACAGGAAGGGGAAGCAGGGGAGGAGGTTGCCAGATGACACATAGGATGTGTCATACCGGCATTTCTGCCTTCTCCACCCCAGAACACCCCATTTTGGCCACTCTTCTTCCGAGCACAGACCACAGGGCCATTCCTCACTGCCAGCGGAAGCTGGGGAAGATCAGTTCCCCGGAAACCAATCTCAGAGCACAGGCTCCGCGGTCGGTTCCCGGGAAACCAGATATCCTATGGCCGTCTAGCCGCTGACTAGCTGCCATAGGATAGCTCCCTCTGGATTTTAAGAAAGACAGAACAGTTGCACATTGCCTTTTGATTGGTAGTGCTAAGAGCCATCCGTCTGGAAGCATCCAGAGTGTGCAGTGACAGGAAAGAACAAGAAGGAGAATAAAAAGCGGTGAAGGGAAAAGACATATATGGAACAGATTATTGGAGAACCTTACAGGAGTTCACAAGTGATGCAGTAATAATAAGAAACTGAGAGGAAAAATACAAGATATTATAGTCATGGGAGCATGATTGGAGTTTTCACATTAAACAGAATAACTCAAGCCTAGCCTGCAAAAAGACTCTTTTGCAGATGTGGCTTAGCTTACTAACATCAAGAATTTGACTTTGACTCTCACGACATTGATTTCAATCATGTTACATTTGGTTCCTTCTCTCTGCAGCTCCCACCAAGTTTGGACCTGCCTGGCTTCATTGGCTGCTTGGAGCTTGCTACATTGAATGATGATGTAATCAGTTTGTACAATTTCAAAAACATCTTCAACATCACCAAATCTGTACCTTGTGCCAGGTAGGGTGAATTACATTCGTCATTGTTTTTGTGGTAAGTGGTAATGCAGTAAGAAGTACCTTTCCCTTTATTATTATCAATCTCACAAATCTATGTAGGCTGACTCTGATGAGAGTGAGTAAATTTAAATATGCATATAGAAAAGAGTAGCTGAAATACTCCTGTATTTGAACTTATTTCTAAGCTCTATTATTCCCCTGCTAATAAGAATCTGTCCATTTTCTTGCTGATGGGCAAGGTCACAGATTCATCAACATTGCTTGATTTCTCAACCTCCTACCATTAGTTCAGGAATCATCCCTTCCTATCCAGCATGTCTGAGACCCCAATATACATAAGAAGTGCCATGCTGGATCAGACCAACGGCCCATCTAGTCCAGCATACCGAAATGATATTATATTAAATATTAAACATATTTATATAAGGTCTCAGCAGATAACACCTATTTCTGAACCTCCTTAAACTCACACAGTTAATAGATTACTACATGAAACAAAACATTAAAGAGAAAAAAAATAACCCAAATACTTCTTCCAGTAAACATTTCACAAGCTGGCACCTTAATCTATACAAACATTGAATGGCGGACTGGATAATAAATTGCGGTATGCCGTACAGGCCAACTACCTCATTTCCTGATTTTCCCTTTCAATGTCACTTCTATAATTACCTCTCCAGGGCAAATCATATAGGCCTTCTGATTACGGTGTTCTGGTATTTCTTTGCCTCTCTTCTTCTTCTTGCTAGAGATAAGCTGGCCTTTACACAGAGCCGGGCTGTGAACTATTTCTTCGATGGCTCTGGCTATGCTTTGCTGAGGAATATTGAGAAAAGAGGGAAGTTTGGCCTGGTGACTCGTTTTGATATAGAAGTTCGAACACCAACAGATAATGGTCTCCTACTCCTGATGGTTAATGGAGTAAGTAAAACCTGATTTTACATTTCATTTCCCAGTTCATTGATATTTTATCTGATATAACGTAAATTATTTAAATTCTCTAACGTAAATTTATGAAGAAAATGCCAACGACTATGTATTCAAAGGTACTTGGGAAATTATATGCTGTGATAAAACAAGTCGTGTACACCCAGTTCTATCTGGCAAGGGAAATCCCAGACAAGTAACTCAACGTTGTAGATTTCAGCAAAGAGAATTTTGCCTGTTCTCTGATTTACTCTCGACATGCAAAAATTAAACTCTCCAGCTTGCAATTCCCACGGCCACCATTGGAGTCTTATGGGAATCTTTTTGTTAAGTGCTCTTAAACATCCTTTTTCCAAACTCTGTGTCAGTGGCCATTGTGACACCCCCTGGTAGGGGGGCAGTTAGGGCTGAGCAGTGGGGCCAAAGTCCAGAGTCCCACAAGTCGGGGTACACCAAATGACTATCCGGGGGGGAGAGGAGCAGTGGCAAACATGCCCTGTGTCAGCATTTTATTCCTGTAGTTATAATGGTGCTATGATTTAAGTGAGTTCAAAATGCAAAACAGCACATGCTCAGAGTATTTTTCCTTTTTATCAAGACTGGCAAACGGGTGGTTTTTTGTTTCGTTGTTTTTGCTGTAGCATATCAGGAATGTAGAACCAGTTGCAAAGGGTAGGGGAGAAGGGAAATAAGCACAGAATGGCAGGGAAGGGGTAAGATTATTAAGTCCAGGGCCTAAAATTATTTAGCTGAATGATGGCCCTCTGGTTTTCTCTCCCGATATATGTAGTGCAGAGATCACATTCCTAGGGTTCAACCAGGCGTAGCACAGTTATAAAAGCACACCAGACAGACTTTTTTCCAGTCCTTCCAGTTTTGTACCTAAGGGTACCCTTTAGTTTTTACCCTTAAAGGTAGCCTAAAAATAATTTTAAATTAAATAAGTAAATAAGTGAAGCATCACCAGGTTTCTTTAGGTAAGTATAGCCCATGTTTCCTTTAAAAGGGATACATTTTACTGAGCATGTCATTGTATCAAAAGCCAAAAAGACAATCAGGAAAAAGATTTCTAATTTACAACATCCAAGCAAAGACAAAATTAAAGGTGATATTGTCTCCTGTTAACTCGAATCTCAAGAGCAGATTCTGGATGGCTCTGGTGAGGAAGAAGGGGCAGGAAAGCCCACTGGGTGAGAACTCTGCTTGTGCTTTTATAGCTAGCAATGTCATATTAATAACCAGTGGGGTCATGGGCTGGTGAACAATTTGTAAAACATTATTAGTATTTGTAAATGCTCCGAAACATTTATTTATTTAATATATTTCTATGGGAAAAAACCTTTCAAGGCAGCTTACAAAGACTGGTATAAATACAAGTCACAACAATAAAACAATAAACTTACAAAGTCAGCTATTAAGAAAAACCAAGCTAAAAACTCAAGCACACTGTTCTGCAAAATATAAAATTCCAGTGAAAATGTAAACAACAGTAACTAAAACTATCACAGTTCAGTGGCCCATTAAAACTTATCTTAAGAAAAGGCCAGAGAAAACTAGTGTGCCTGAAAAACTCTTCTAAAGGCCTCTAATAATGGGGCCTGCTGCACGTCTGTTGGCATTGTTGTCCACAACCACAGTACAAATCGTTTCGGGAAAACGTTATTACTATTTTGTCTTGTGCAGAGTATGTTCTTCAGCCTAGAGATGCAGAATGGATACTTATATCTACAGTACGATTTTGGCTTTGCCAGTGGCCCTGTGATACTAGAAGATTCGATGAAGAAGGCTCTGATTAATGATGCAAAATTCCATGAGGTACAGATGAGTATATTTTATGGTCTTTTAAAAATTGTGGTTATCACCTTTTCAGAAATGGTTTTATTGTATTTTTTATTTTCGCTGCTAATACCTGCCTTAGGTGTTCTGTGTAGAAAGGCAGAATATACATTGAAACAATACATGAGAAATAGGTATAGAAAGGAGAGTACTTAGAAAAAATAAGGTGACATTACACTAATTAAAACAAATAACCCTCTTATCTATGTTGTACTATTTCCTAATATACTTTGATGTGAAGTGGCAACAAACTCTGTGGAACAGGGATGGTCATAATGAAACTACACACTGAAGAAAAACTGGATATGTCTTCATAACTATTATTGTTTTGTTTTGTTGCTGTTGCTGCTGTTATTGTTACTCAGCACTTGTCCTTACAAAGAAGTATTAATGCAAATTTTAGAATATTTTAAACTACCAATATAGTTATAAGAATGGTTAAGTATTAACAGAATTCCAACATGGTATGATTGTCCCTTAGAGTAGGCTTTTAATGATGAGTGGATGCTCCCATCCTATTTCATCCTTGTTCTGTGGATTGGCCCTGCACGCTGTTCTACCTGCCTCCCAGTTTAATGTGGAGGATTTCTAAGATTACATGCCCACTTTGCCCACCTATGCTTAATTGGGAAGGTAGCTTGATTTTTCCAAACCTAATTCCAAATTTGGAAATTCCATTTCATTCCTGGTTACATCATCACGAGCGCAAAGGGGTTTCTGAATGGCCCTGTGAGCCCCCTTGACATGACCCCTGCTGGCCCCTGCTCCCCTCACTTACTTGGCCTGATGTGGTGACTGCTGCTGCAGCAGCAGTGATGGCAGAGGACAGGGAGATATGAAGAGATTTCCTTCCCTTGCATCTTCACTGGCACCAGAGACCTGGGAGATATTGTCTTCTTCTGGACAAAGAAAGCAAAGGGCCTTGGCACCTGGGACACTAACCTTCGAGGCACTGGGAAGGAGAGACAAGGGAAGGAAGGCCTCTCCGGCCTCCATATCTCCCTCTATGTGCTGCCATGGTTGGAGCTGCCACCACCTGTTCAAGTAGGTGTGAGGCCGTGGATCAGCAGAGTAGTTCATCTTCAGACTGGATTGTGATCTGAGTTAGAGAAGTACTCTGGGTCCTACTACTTGAGATCCTTTCATGCTGAAGATGCTATGAATAGGGGTTGAAGCGTGTATTTTACCACTGGACTCAGGGGCCTCCTCATTCTGCCAGTTTTGCCGTTTGATCTGAGCACACCTTTAAAACAATTGCAAATGAACAGTGTGTACAAATAATCTCTCTCTCTTAAATGTTCTCTTATTTGACAAACGCTTTCAGCACAATCCTGTACACCGTGGGAGGGTAACGTGTGGCCCTCCAGATGTTTTGGCCTACAACTCCCATATCCCTCAGCATTGGATATGCCGGTAGGTCTGGTGGGAGTTATAGGCCAAAACAACTGGAGGGCCACAATTTGCCCAGGCCTGCTATGCCATTAAAATCAATGGGACTTCTTAGTAGACATGTATATATTTGCACTGTTAATGAAACTTTATAAAATACAGTTATACTGTTGCATTATGTACCGTCTTGTATATTGTACTATGCCATGGCTTTTAACCTGCAATTTCATCCCTCTTTTCAGATATCTGTTATATACCATAATTCTAAGAAAATGATCTTGGTCGTGGATAGGAGACATATAAAAAGTATGGAAAATGAGAAGAAAAGCATTCCATTTACTGATGTCTATATAGGAGGGGCTCCTACTGAGATTTTAAAATCCAGGTTGGTTTATAATCCTGATTCAATGGTAGGGAAAACTTCACCTACTAAATGTCTGTGTGTCAAGTTGCTGGCACACAAGCTGGACCAATAAAAAGGGTAGCAATCCTTTTTGTCTCTTTAAAAAAAAATCCTTTTCTAGTTGGATTACAATTGTGTTGCAAAGCATCCTATTTCTTGTTGCAATTTCACAATTGTAGTAAAAAACATATATGAATAACTAAGACAGTGTTTTAACAAAACCTAGAGACAAGGTTTAGTATGTGTGTGAGATATGCAGCTTTTTAAAACTATGTTCCGCTGCATACTGCTCGCCTTTTGTTGTCCAGCATATGACAAGTTTGGGAGTGTCCCCCCAAAATTCCTCACTTAGGATGAGAAAATATCTTGAGCCCACCCTTGTAAAAGGTTTCAGATCCTCCTTACTTGTCACCACTGCATAGCATACTGAACCTAGTAGGATGGATGTGCCTCACACGAAATTTTTTTTTTTTTGCGGGGGGATTCACCTATGTCAGAGCATGATGCTGTTCTGTGCAAGTATTACAACTCTGCATATATTTAGTATCAGGATATTAGCCCGCCTTTGCCCTCTGAACAAATGTCATTTCTTCACAGTGGTGTCAGTTCACACCTGGCCATCAGTACCAGTTTTAGGGGTTGTATGAAAGGGTTCCAATTCCAAAAGAAGGACTTCAACTTGTTAGAGTTGCCAGGAACCCTGGGAATTGGCTATGGCTGTCCAGAAGAATCACTTGTAAGTATAGTAGTGGGCTTACGTCTTCTGGTGGTGGCAGCAGTTTTAATTTCTAGATGTATATATTCTGATATTTTTCCCTATTATATGTGCTGACTTATTTCTCCCTTTTTGTGCTAAATGTCAGTAGAAAGTAGTAGTAGTATTTTCTCATCAGCTTGTAATACTTAAGGAATAGGAAAATATACATTTTTCAAGTGAAAATTCGTCCCTCTGTAAATTACATTCATTTAGCATAAAGAAATGGGAACTAACACTTGATATGCTACTGAATGCAGAAAGTAAATCAAAATAGAAAAGCAATGTGGTAGGCCTACTATAGTTTGCATTCACCAAGCATTGTGACAGCTTAATAAATCTTTCCAGCCTTACCCCCACCTCTTTCTCTCTCTCTCTCTTCATAGGTCATATTTTAAGCTAGCTTTTTTATTTTCAGTTTTGCATACTTGGGTGAACACTCTGACAGTTAGGTACAAAATGCATGATGCCAAACAGCCAATATTTCATGAATTATCTTGCAGACAAACAAACAAACAAACCGTGGCTTCTTTTCTCTATATCTGGTTTCTTTCTTTCCTACCTATTTGAAGTAAGCAAAGGAGCTCCCAGTGTCAAAATGTTTTGTGGCCTCAAAGCCTCAAAAAGCGGAACAAACTGAACACAGACATGAGAACATTTTTTTCCTTCACCATAATTTCAGTACCATAGAACTCACTGGTGGAATTACGTTTCCAAAGATCTATGGTAAAAAAAAATCTCACTGCTGGCGATGGAGTCAGCATTTTACCTAAGAAGCTATTGTTTAGGGGTAGCTGAACTAGAAAAATGTAAGGCGGTGTTTTTATGGCACAGGTCTATGTGACAAATATCCTACAGACTTTTCCTACTACACAGCACGAACAGAGGATTGCATGGGCCAGGAAGAAAGCAGGGGAGGCTGTGCTTTCACTGGGTTGGATCCAGATTTAAGCTGGATCAACTGCACTGGCGGAGGTAAAATTCCCCACCCCTCCTTCCCACAGCATCCCCTCCAGCCCCATGAAAATACTACACAGAGTCAGGAGACCCTGCTGAATGGAGTGAACTGTGTGGAGGAAGGGGGAATCCCCCCAAATTCCCCCTGAGACTGAGTTGAGGAGAGATACACTAAATATGGATTGAAATATGTGGATTATTCTCATGATAAAGAAATCACACAAATTTACCACAAGCCCGTTAAACCCACTCTAGCCCACATTCTCATGATGCCAAAGGCTGCTTTCGTACATAACACTAAATCATGGTTTATGCTAACCATGGTTTGTTGCTTTAGCCATGAATTGTCTTGCAGGTAAGCAACCAAACGGTGGCTTGCTTTCCGTATTTCTAGTTTATTTGTCTCTTGCCTATTTTGCTAGCCTTCAGAGTGGTTTTGTTTTCAGGCTGTTCTTGCTGGGCACCTCTGTTTCAGGGGAAACAGCAGTGCAGACAAGCCAGGGATAAACCGTGGATCTGGATTCATACTACAAGCTACAGTTTAAATAAGCCAGACTTGGTTAAGCCAACAGCAAACTATGTGTTCTATTGCTATTTATAGCTGGTTAACAAACCGTAGTTTGTTTACGGGGATGGGTTCAGACACAGCAACAAGCCAGACTTTAACAAACCACACCATGGCTTAGCATTATGTGCAAACCAGGTCATGTCTGATGAGATTGGAATGTATCTTTGGTCCCTCTGGGTCATGAGATCTTCCAGTTGAGATGTTATGTTCTATGCACAGTGAGAGTAGACAGAAGGAATAAGCTAAGACATATTGCAAATAACACTGCGCATAGAGGTTCCAGGTGGGAGTATCATCCAAATAGCCCCTTTCTCTGTGATGTACTGAAGCACAATTCACAAGATGTATTCACTTCAGCATCACTAACACATAAGCCACACTGAAAGGAATGGACATTATACAGCAGCAGTGCTTGATAGATGTATATTGCGGTGCCAGGAGTGTTACAATGGGATAAGAGTTTACCATACCCTACAACAATAATACACTAAACAATTGCTGCATGGAATGTGACAACTCAGCCACTTGAGCCCTATGGATTCTTTTTCTATCATTACTTTCAGATATTTTTCTCTACTATCTGTATAACTCTTGCTTTGTTTACTTGGTGAGCAGATGTCCCGCAAAGCATATTTCAATGGAGAAAGCTACATTGCATCCAGCCAGAAAATCTCCCCCTTTTATGGTTTTGAAGGTGGTTTTAATTTCCGAACTTTACAGCCCAATGGACTGCTGTTCTATTGTGCTGAAGGAGTAAGTATGGTTTTCCCGTTTAAAAAGAAGTTATGTATTTTTAAATAATCTGGGGAAAATTTAACAAAATCTGGCATTTCGTTTTTAAGGAAAAGGTTCTTTTAAAAGAATTTTACATATCAGTGGATATATTGTAGGGCAGCCTATGGACTAAATCCCACAGGTCTCAATCCAGAGAAATCTAGTTGCTCTTAAGTCCCATTGAGATTAGTGGAAGTTTTAAGTTAGTTACAAGTAACTTGTTCATTTGATTTCAATGGGATTTAAATGAAACCAGCGTTTTCTGGATTGGGGACAAAGAACTCGACTGATGAGGGCATAGCGAAACCTAGTGTAAATGTGAAAGTCTTGTATGCTGTCTAATACAAAACCACAAGTCTTAAAAGTCTTGTATGCCATCTGATACAAAAAATAAGTTACCTTCTACAGTGTTTGTATTTGGCTTGGACCAAGAGTATCCATATGTACAGTCTGGATTTGGAACTCTTGGTGGTAACAAAAAGCAGTCAATGTTCTCAACTCAAGGAAATCCAATAGCACATGTGGGAAACGGTGGGCCCCATGAAGCTTTCAGAGGCCTTCTGTGCAAGCCACCATGGTGCCAAAGCTCACTGCCACCGAGTTCCCCCCTCCCGCCTCCTTGCCAAGTTCATGCTACCCCAAGCCAGCTGCTTGGTGGGCTGGTGGGAGTGTGACTGAAAGAGGGAAGATAGTGTGCCGGGTGAATCCCCAGCACAATCGCACTTCTCCCAGCCCACCATTCAGCTGTTTGGTGGGCTGGCGGGAACACAATTTAAATGGGAAAGACGACATGCAGGCATGATTCTCCCAGCGCACCATCCTCCCCAGCACAATTGCACTCCTGCAAGCCCACCAAAGAGCTACAGGGAGAAGGGGTTACCCCACCCACTTTCCACACACCCAGACCCATCCCTGCATCCCTCCCCTGACAGCTATTATTAACGTAATAAATAGACACTTTAAATGCATTCACACATTTAACATCCTGTCAGTGTTGACCCCTTACTCAGTACACTTACTCTTCTCTCTATAAAAGAATCAAAGGCATTACAAAAATATTCACCAAACTTTAGAATCTTCACCAAATTTTCTTCCCTTGCTTTGTGGATCCAGTGTATTTTTTTCTGTGTTTCAGTCAGATGTGTTCTCCATTTCTATGGACAAAGGGACTGTTGTTTTAAATGCAAAAGGTGTCAAAGTTAAGACAGCAGACAGGTCCTATAATGATGGGAAAGCCCATTTTGTCATTACATCTGTCTCATCAGAAAGGTAAAGCAATAACGTATTTTCATTTTAGCACACATCTTATTATATCTGTAGTTCATTACTCCACTTGGAGATATTTGCTGGAATCCCAAAAGCCATACTCTGTTTCCAGAGTGAGATCTTATATAAGAAAGTCATCATGAATGTGGTTTTTTTTTTTATTCTTTCCCAAAACTGGTAGGAACATTTGATCTCAGCCTAGGTTTATTATGACCTTTTATTTAGCACAATGATCACCCAACCCTGTGAATACCACACCAGTGTAAAATGAACACATTTTTGTACGCTGTTTTCTAAATATACACTTTTTTACAATTGATTTTCATTAATATAATGTGCCAGAAGAAGGTAGATGCTAAGAAGCTGTTTCAGGATGAACTCTTGCGTTGATGGTGCCACCTAGTGAGTTGTTCAAGTTCAACATCATCGAAACAATTACGTTGCTGGCATAATGTATACTGTCACTTGATAAACAGATGACTTTAAAAGACCCTTCATAAGAAGTATGGTTTTGTTTGCAGGCTTGAGCTTTTGGTAGATGAAAAAAAGCAGATCACAGATAATTTAGCGAAGGATGGAACTGGGGAAAAGTCTGTGAGCACCAAGAAATTCTACTTTGGTGGCTCTCCCATCAGTACTGAATTTGCCAACTTTACTGGCTGTATAAGCAATGCCTATTTTACAAGGTAAGTGCATTTTGACTAGTATATGTTTTGTTCCGTAGCCAAGATATAGCAGGATGGTTTTCCCCCATACTTTCTTTTTAATTAATAGACTCGGTAAGTCTGAGGTTTGCAGATGCAAAAGAAAAACAATCTGTTGAGGGAAAAATCCTCATGGAGTGGGCGAACCAAAAACAGCTCCATAAGAACTCAGTGGCATGGAATAAATAGTGACAGAGAGAAAAGTGACAACTGGATGGGATGGGTAATGGAATGGAGTGAGTTGAAAGGAAGGAGGGAGAGAAAGACACATAGATATAAAAAATATGTAGGAAGAACCATCTCATGTTTGAATAAGTTGTTTCCTTGTTCATAGTGAGAAGCTATTTAAAAATATCCCCCAGGGCAGAACTGAGGGCTGTCCATAGATTTCAACTAAGAAATCAAATATTTTAATGTAGCTGCAATTGGGGACAATGTGGTCACCCCACAAACTGCATAATGGAGGGGGGAACCCAAAGTAGAGAAAAACACCCCAAAATAGCTCACTGGAGACTGAGACTTCTCAATGCACGTGCAAAGTTGACAAACTGCTGGGAGTGAGGAAAACCAGGCAGGACTGGAATAGAATGGAGTGGCTGGAACCCTGAACACAAAGACTCCATGCTACAACGTTTTGCTGAAGGGTCCCACATATCCTCATAATATTGGCCACTTTATCTAATGATGTTTTAATCTGTCAGTGCCCACTGGGAGCCTCTAGGATCTGGTGGAACTGAAAAAAGTAATGAATACATTAAAATGTGCAAACTAGAGTGGGAAATAAACTGATACTGGGATACACCACTACAAAACTTCCAGAAACTTAGTGGGAGCCTGCCAATAGCCTGCAATTTTCAAAGTTACCAACTTCTCTGATGCATGGCCAACACACTCTGCACTGTTTCTGCTTCTCCCTTGGGACTGAAATTTGATCTAAATTATTTATCCAATTATATTTCCATTCTCTATCCAAACAACAACACTCAGCTTGAAATGTATAAATATTTGCTTTTTCATCACAATAATCAACAAAACATATGGGCCATGAGTAGCAGTGCTCAGCTGTGCATGCAGCAAAATCTTTGTCTTGTTGGCAGTGGAAAAGCAAAGGGCTCTGTGTTCCCATGGATCAGTTGCATTCACATGGGGATCTCATAGGCAAGACATGTAAAAAAGCACTAGTTGTTTTTTAAAGGAAGAAAGAATCTCTGCATGCAAAATCATAGTTTTTACATTGCACTTTTTTTAAAAAAATAGATTGGATCAAGATGTTGAGGTGGAAGACTTCCAGCGTTACCCTGAGAAAGTCCAAGCATCGCTTTATGGATGCCCTGTTGAATCTCCTCCAGCTGCCCTTTTGCATAAGAAAAGAAAAAATTCTTCCAAATTCAAAGGAAGCTACAATAAAAGGGTTAGCATCCGCATCTGGCTTAGAGCTACTGAGATATTCTATTTTGTTTGTTTGTTACATTTATATATTGCCTTTTCCCCCAAGGAACCCAAGGTACATGTTTCTCCTCCTCCTCTCCATTTTATCCTCACAACAACCCCGTGAGCTAGGTTAGGCTGAGAGTTGGTAACTGGCCCAAAGTCACCCAGTGAGCTTCTTGGCTGAGTGAGAACTAAAACCCAGATCTCCCAGTTGGATACTCTAACTACTTAACCACACTGTTAAAACTAGTTTGTTAAAACTAACAATTGGCATACTGGGACTTGCTATTTTCAGCACTTTCATCATTCCAAAAGGTTTTCCTGTAGAACTTTTCTCTCATCCAAACTCAGCCTTAGACAAACCAAAATTTTCCTCATAGGGATATCAAGACTGTTTTTTTTATTACAGTAATTTAACCATAACACCATTATGCTCTGCACTGATTAAGCTATAGTAAATGCTATGCCCCAGATACTTGGGCATCATCCCTCTTTTACTTATGAGCATGCATTTAAAAAGTGAATGCCATGTAGGTTCTCTCAAATACATTTATTAGATATTTAAGGCAGCCATCCATGAAATGTTACAGATCCTAAAGAATTTTAAGCTTTAGAGCAGGGATGTTGAATCTCTTTCAGTCACATTTCAGTGGTGGATGAGACCGAAGGCAAATGGGGCAGGGCCAAAAGACCAGCATATTTTAGCTTAAAGCTCTTACTGGCAGGAACTAAGCCTTTAGGCATTTTAGCCTTTTAGAATAGGGAAAAACTGCACAAAGGCTGGGAAACCACCAAATGATTGGTGGTTGGGGGAAAGGGGCGTGGCCTTCTAAGGAACCCCAGAGGACCAGTTTGTCACCCCAGGCGGGCCAGATTTGGGTCTGAGGTTCTGCACCCCTGCTTTAGAGGCAAAGGCTACAATCCTATAGCCACTTACCTGAGAGTAAGCCCCATTGAACTCAATGGGACCTGCTTCTGAGTATAGGATGTGTTGTTTTTAATCATATTACATTTATAGAGCCAGCAAAAAATCCGTTAAAGCATAATAGATACCTATCACATACCAAATATACTGGACATGCATGAAAATAATCACATGTAGGTAGATTAAGAACACTATCAGTATTCCAAAGTTCCAGGGATGCTCCCTGTTTGTTCCTGGTTATACTCTTCAGTGCTAAACCTGGAGCGGGGCATGCTTCCTTGACCCATTATTTATTTTACTTACTTACTTGGGAAAAGCTGTGGGGAAATATTCAGTGTGATGGCTGAAGGCCTGTTTCAGCTTGGTCCTGCTGCAATCATCTGTACAGAAGAGCTGGGATCTGATTTTTTTTTTTTTAAGGATCGGTGAGGGGACCTGAACCCTTCTCACACCCAGCAGTTATCTCCCACAGTCTCTCTTTCCAAGGGCTTCTGAATTTCTGAGCTAATTCTGTTCTGGAACTTTGGTTGAGAAGAAAAGCATTTCAGGCAGAGTGCAAATAGGACACACACACTGGACATCTTAGGACTGCCTCTCCCAATCTCCGTTTTGCTCTAAAAAGACCCTTAACCCAGTCCCCGCAATACATTGACTTTCATATGTGATGGGGCAGGCCTGTATTTAAAAAACTGGGCCTGCTGCCATCACTTCTGGTGTAGCCCTAAGATGTTTTTATTAAAAGATGTCATTTGACGACAGCACCAAGGAGCAAAAGTTACATATTTAAGCAGGAGTTTTTAATTTTTTAGTAACAATATAAGGAACATATACATTAGTCATCTTACCATCAGCATGTTCAGCTTTGATGTAACTCACAGCTGATCTGTCCGATTAGCACTGCAATGAAGTTTAGACCTGCCACACCTGTACTGAAGTAGAACATAAAGGTAGGAAAAATGAAAATTGTGCAGCAACTTACAGAGAACTAATTTATGACTTCCTTTGTATGAAGATTGGAAAAGACAATGAAGGACCATCACAGTTTCCATCAAGCACAGACAAAATAGATCAAGAGCTGAGAGCTCAGAGGGACCCACACTGTCACTTCTCCAACAGCCCCAAAGCAGCTGAACATACGTATCTGTTTGGAGGAACAGCAAATAGCCGGCAAGAATTTGATTACTTACCAAAGGATTTCAATGAAAGGTACAGTGAGATAATAAATCTAGTGTGATATACTTGTGATATATATATTTTTAAAGCTTTACATATTTACAAATCTGAGGAAATAAAAACTAAGCTAACTAGAGGTATTTTTGACATTGCACAAGTATTTTTCTCAGTATGCTGTATACATTTTTCCCCTTCGCTGTACAGGCTGTTGTGCACTGATTTCCATTCACATTCCATTGTTGTTGTTTTTTACAGATCTCAGTTCTCCATTATGCTGAAGACTCATTCATCCCATGGAATGATCTTCTACATCTCTGATCAAGAGGAGGAACATTTCATGGCCCTCTTCATTGCCCATGGCCGGCTGATTTTTATTTTTAATAGTGGCCACCAAAAATTAAGAATTAGAACTCAAGAGAAGTACAATGATGACCAATGGCACAATGTAAGTTAGGGGCAGGAAACACAACCATAGCATGCTTTAGAAAACCACTATCCCCCCACCCCCTCAAAATAGAATCTGTATTAGTGGTTCATTGGGGTTTATTACAATAAAATACAGACTTAATCATGATGATGAATAATATAGCTTTCATATATACACCTGTCGAGTCATACCACAATTCTTGGGAAAGAATATAACGTAATCATTCATGATCTGATTATGGTGGATTCAGACAGTGACGTTTCTCAATGAGCCTGCGGCAATTTCAGATTGTCTGAAAGGGTTCAACAAACAAAGTGTTTTGTGGTTACAATAATTTCACTCTGTTTTTCCTCACTACGTCATGACGGTAAACATTTTCATTTGTTACAGGGAAAATCGTTATCCAAATCTACCGTAACCTCCCATACCTTACTAGGCTGGGCTCTTTTGCCAGTTCTATTGCATATCTTTTGAAAATGTTAATAAACATCTCTACACCTGAATGCATCTGATTTCATTCTGAAGATGCCTGATATTTACTACCTAAATCCATCCTTAGCAAAAGATCCAGAATGGTGTATGTTAGTCTTCATCCAAGTAGCATTGTTAAAGAATCTAACATCAGTAGGACATCAGAGGCAAAATAAAGCTACATGCAGATTGTTAACACTTGAAAAGACAGATGTGGTAAGCAGAAAATAATTGGCAGCAAAACTATGTGAACTCATTATTTATTACATTTTTCTCCCATCATACCTCACTCTTCTGCCTCAAAACCTCCAGAGCAGCTAACATTGCAATAAAAAACAGTAACAATACAACAATATAAATCAAAATAAAACAAAGAGGAACAATAACAGCACAACACCGTACTATGAAGGTCCAAACCAGCAACAGCTTACCTGAAAGTTCCATAAATGTATATGATTTATACACATCTATAAGAAATACATAGCTAGTGTATACATTTATAGGACTTCTTCCATAAGAATTGGGGAAAGAAACAGTGCAGTCCAATACATGACTACTCAGAACTAAGTCCTATTGAGTTAAATGGGTCTTGCTCCCAGGTAAATAGGTCTACGATTCTTATTCTACTGTTTTTGTGAATGTAAACAAAACATTGGATCATCAGCCTGTTATTTTTAAGTGGGGGGATGAAGAATTATCAGAGGTGCAGAATAAATTGAACAATCTTCTCTTTAAAAAATTATTATGCTATACAGTTATATGTTTTTCAGCCTCTTTGAGCTAAGCATGTTGGGGTTGTTGTTTTTTAGGTAATGTTTGTTCGGGAGAAAAATACTGGCCGCTTGGTAATTGATGGTCTTCGAGTACTAGAAGACAGCCTTTCTTCTTTTGATAATACATGGCACGTTGCTAGCCCTTTTTACATAGGGGGTGTGGCACCAGGAAAAGCTGCCAAAAATATCCAGGTAAAAGTATTTTTCCCACAATAAAGCATGAATCAATATATTTATTAAGAAGCTAACCACCACCCCCAACTAAAGAGATAAACTGAAAGTCAGCATACTATTGGATGTTTTACCAAATCTTTCAGATAAGGCTACAGCACAGTGACAATCCTGACCGCACAATCCTATGCATGTTTACTCAGAAGTAAGTCCCACCATGTTCAGTGGCACTTACTCTCAGGTAAGTCTGGACAGGACTGCGGCATGAGGCCCGTTGAATTCAGTCCCACTGAATTCAGTGGGACTACTGTAACTAACACCAAGAATCAAGCACACCATAGTTTTGTACTCCCTCCATCCTTCTTGGCTTTCCATTTCTTTACCTAAAATGGAAGGCTGTGTCTGTAGGATTTATAAACAATTGTACACCTAAATCATATAGAAAGACCAAAGGATTTCTCTTTTCCTTATACAGCCATTTTACTTAATCTTCATTTTGTCTTCACAGATTAACTCAGTCTACAGTTTTAGCGGTTGTCTCGGCACTTTACAGCTCAATGGAAGGCCGGTCACTTCTCCTTCACAGACATTTAGTGTAACTCCTTGTTTTGAAGGACCATCAGAAGAAGGAACATATTTTTCATCAGAAGGAGGATATATTATTCTTGGTAACATGTCACTAGTCATTGACTATTTTTATGACTGTTACATCAGAGTGATGTCTGTATTCATATCAATTGTCTATTTGTGAAGAGCACAGAGATAATTAGATTGATTTTCAAATATTTGTTTTAAAATTTTGCTGGGTTTCCTGCCACCTTCTTGGCACACAGTGGAATAATTTGCTCCATCCCTTCACCTGCTCCACATACTCTGTTGCATTGGAGGCAGAGAGTCTTGCAACCATAGCAGGGGCAGCGCTATTGCTGTCAAAATACCCTGATCAGGTCCAGCCATTAGCACAATGCTGTAAGCTTTGACTTTGCTCTGGCAGAGGAACTGTGAATGTCACCACAAATATCACTCTGCTTATATGGCAGATGGTAGGATAAGGCCATTAACAGTGCAGTCCTATACACGTCTACTTAAAACTAAGTCCCATTGAATTCGATGGGTCTTACTCCCAAGTAAGTGGATATAGCATTGAAGCTTTAAAATACTTTTTAATGTTTTTTGTGGAAAAGAGATAGTACATTTCAACATTTATCAATCTTGAGGTGAGTAACTGTCAGGCACTATCTCACAGCACCAGCACATTGTTCAAATGGTGATTGAGGTTCCTTTAGTATATACAATGCAAACTAAGGCAAAATATTCAAAGTCAGAATTGCAGGATATGACTCCTAAGAATAGACATTCCTTGAGGTTACAAAATGAAAAAGAAAAATCCAAGATAAAAAAAAAGATATATCCAGAATTGGAAGCCATAGTTAGATCTTCATGTCCTGTATCAGATGAGTAGTTTCACAATTGATTTCCCATTGCAGATGAATCCTTCAGTTTGGGTCTGAAATTTGAAGTTGTTTTTGAAATCCGTCCTCGAAGCAGTTCAGGAATCCTAATGCACGCACACAGTGTAAACGGAGAGTTCCTGAACATACACATGAAACAAGGACAGGTATGAGGAAGGACTAATAATTCCCTTCACATTCTTCTATGAATGCCTTTCCAAATGGAATACCCTATTCTCTTTCTGTCATGTGCATTTCTGTACAAACCAAAACTCAGTCTTAATATAAACAGGTTCTAGTTTCTGAAATAGGTAACCCCACCTAACTAGAAGAGGCAAAATATGCCCCAACTGTAGTTCTTCAGTTTAAGGTACATAAAGAGTCAGCTGTCAACATAACATCAAAGCATTTCAGGTATAGCTTCAATAAAAAAAAGTTGTGTGTTAAGATGAAAGGAAAGAACGCTGACATCTTGGTGGTGCTGCCTTAGGAACGCATCAAAAATGTATAACTGCTACAAATGGGCTGTGCTGTACACTGCTACAGGTTAGGTAACTTTTCTTCACTTTCGGATTATTTATTTATAGCATGCATCCAAAATATCAAAGCTCTACTCAGACGTGTGTGCGTGTGTGTGTGTGTGTGTGTGTAACAGTTCTTGAATAACATGTGTGGAAGTGAGAGAAAAGCCAGAGACTGAAGTACAAACAAAATCTGAGGGGGGTGGGGCAAAACCTTAGGGAAAATCATACTTTCCCTAAGAATTTTATAATGTACTGTGCTAGTGCTATGTGATTCTGAAAACCAATTGATTTTATACTTTTTAAATATATGCAAATATTTTGCAAATATATGCAAAATACAATCCAATGGGGCACCTCCGCCCCTGCCAATTCTGTTCCATCCTGCCAATTCCATTGGGCAACTGGCCCCCATCGCTTGCACAGCAGCAATTTAGCACTTCCCTGGCAACCTGAAATGAGCAGAAACACTCATTTCTGGAAGGAGGGAGGTTGGCAGAGCTCATATAAGGGAGTTCCGCTGACCTGCCTCCTTCCAGAAATGAGCATTTCTTGTTGTTTCACGGCTTTCCCTAGGAAGCATTAAATGTCCCTTACATTAAAAGCATACATGTTTTTAATGTAAGCATTAAAAGTGTAAGCGGTGGGTCCCACTTGAGCAACAGAATTGGCAGGACCCATCGCTTGTGGAAGGGTATTGGCAGGGCAGAAAAGAGTCAGTAAGGGCATAAGCACGCCATTAGATTCTGCCCTATGGACGGTGGTGCTAGTGTACTGTAGTAGCTAAGAGTGTGACCTGGGAGACCCTGGTTCAAATCATATCTTAGCCAAAAACTCACTAGGGCCACGTTTCCACGACAACTGAAGGAGAAGCTAATGGAGCAGAACCAGATTTTTAAAAGGAATCAGCTTTGCTGTGAGCAGGGCTCCACGAGCAGATTCTCTGGATCAGTAAAAATTGCTTCACAGAACATACTCTCTGGTCGGGGTGGGGGTTGGAGTGAACATCATCTGACTGGCAGGGGCTGCTCAGCCAATAAGAGAGGCTTCCCCCCTCTCCCCCCCCTTTCTTCTTTCCCCTGAAAGTCCAGATGCATTTCAAGAGCAAGCCTCATTGAGCACAATGGGATCTAACTACTCAGTTACTTCTGAGTAGACACACATATGCTTGCGCTGGGAAAGGCGGGGGAGAACACAAAGATGGAAACCAACCCCCATTTTAACCCACAGGACCTCATTGACCACAACAGGAGTTACTTCTGAGGAGATGGTAATGGTTTGTTGTGGGAAAGAGACCAGTGAACACAAAGACAGAAACCAACCCCCATCGTAACCTGCAGAATATCTATAATGAAGCTGTGAAGTACTTCCTAAGGCAATGGATCAGAGCCTCGAGATTGCGCTTGATCACTTAATCGCACTTAAGGACCTGGGCTTTAAAGTGTGCCATTTCAGTTGAGGGGGAATCTCTGTACATTCTGATATGGGCCTCATTGACCACAATGGGAGATACTTCTGAGGAGACACTAATGGGTTTTTTGGGGAAAGGGACCAAAACCAGCCTCCATTTTAACGCACAAGATCTCTATAAGGAGTTATGTCCTAAGGCAATGGATCGGAGCCTCAAGTTCACACTTAATTGCATTTAAGGAATTGGGCTTTGATATGTGCCATGTCAATTGAGGTGCTTCTCTGTTATTTCTGTGGTCGCTGAGAGGGCAAGCCTCATTCAGCACAATGGGAGGAAACACCCCTTGACTGGGGTCACAGCGAAAGGCACACCCTGGGCAGGGCTAGCATACCCAAGCTACATGCGGGGGTTGGGGCATGCAACAACTATACCAGGGAGAACCTGACTTAAGGAAAAGAATCAGACTTTAAGCAATCTCAGGAAATCTGGTTTTTCCCTGATAAGCTCCTGGGTGGCTGCTGGATGGCCACAATGTCATGTATCCCTAACGACCTCAACATGCAGCCGGATCGGACCAAATCGCTGGTGGAAATACCCCCTAGGTGGCCATAGCCCAAGCACTATTTCTCAGCCTCATCTCCCTGTTTGCAGTTTGGGGAAATCTATATTCACCGATTTTTGAAACTTTTGCAAGAATCACTGAAACCATATATGTGAAGCTGAACTATCTAAATGCTATCGAGCTAATCTAATTGGTTCTTTTATTAGGCATGTGTAGCCCTTCTCCCAAAACAGCTTTCTTCTCACGGAAAGGCTGCCAAAGGCGAGGAGGAGTTGAAAGCAGGAAACTCCCGTGTGCAGAGTAACGCTTGTAGGTGGGCAGGGAAGGAACCGCAGGTGACTAGATGGGACTTTACAGTGTAATCCTAAATGGTGCTGGGGAGAAATAAAGCTGCATTTCTACCACTTCATCCCAAACCCCTTCCTTACGCACCCACCCCCCAGAACATCCCATTTTGGCCACAGCAGGATTACTGCCAGCTATAGTTTTCCATTCGAGGAACTTTCCACAGGCAGAACAGGGCTGGTGCAGTGGGCAGAGCCCGCACACTCACCGTGCTGGCAGACCTCTTCTCTCCCAGAGGGAGGGTGCCTCCATCCCATCCTAACCCACCCTAAGCCAGCAAATCTGCGGATTAGGATTGCTCTGCCCAAATGTATTATAATTACATTAAGTTTGAAACCAAAGAGTTTGTTTCTTTGCAAATAAGCCCATGATGAAGATACTTTTAAAAACTGCATCACTATAGAGTTTGTTTACATGGTGCTTTCCACCATGCATTCACCATTCATTAACTGACCTTACCCTTTATGTTCAAAATGTTTCTGTTTGCAGAACCTAGAAAGGCTACAGGTTTAATCAGTACAACGCGAACCTAGTTTGTTGGTTCCAAAACATGTACAGTTACTTGGTTGAAAGTACAATTATGAAAAAAATCTAATAGCCATCCAGAAATATCTACATGAAAACATTACACTTTTCAAAAAGCATTGGAAGTGAGCAAACACTCTTAAGACAGATAACGATAGTACACGTTCTTCATTCACAATGTTGCCACCATTTTAACTCCACATTTCCTAATGAATTCGTATGCTTGTGTGTTGCTTCAGATTGAAATGTAACAAAATATGGTTAAAGTATTATCAGTGCAATCCTATACATGTCTACTCAGAAGTAATTCCCATTGAATTCAAGGAGGCTTGTTCTCAGGTAAAGTGCACATAGGATTGCATCTTAAGTACAAGGTATTCAGTGAGGAAGTACTATAGTCCTTGTGCCTCTAGGAGCATCTCTACACCAACCTAAAATCCTACATTTAAAACGGGGCTTTTTGCTTCCATTTTAAATGCAGAATCACGACAGACTCATTTACACACGCTTCCTTCTTCTCTCCTTTTCCTCCTTATCTGAGTCTTCCATATGGTTAATTGGTGTAGCTCCTCTTATTGTGGCTTTTCCTTTTTCATGGAGGGAACTCAAGTGGAACTGAAGCATGGTAATTCAATAGCTCATTATCTCCGATCTTTTTAACAATGGAATAAAAGTCATTTAGTGCAGGAGAGGTTAACACCCTGGAGGTTAACGAAGTCATCTAAAGGGCTCGCAAACTTCCATGAGTGAGCAATCTCAATAGCAGTATAAAAGCTCCATGTGAAGAAGCCCCAGAATTCCATGCTAGCCTACTCTGAGACCATAAAAAGTTTGATTTACACTGGTTTAAGATAATGTTTGAATGCAAAATTAATTCTAAATGTGAATTAAATGGTTTTGCCAGATTATTGTGAAGCTGAACAATGGAATCAAAGACTTTTCAACTTCAGTTATGCCAAAACAGAATATCTGTGATGGCAGATGGCACAGAATTGCAGGTGAGTAAACCCTGAAGCTGTATTAATGATGGTGATACCTGATCCTCCCTTCCTTTTAGTCTAAATAAGGCCAGGCGTGCCGGCAAATCAGGCAATGTTCAGAGCCTGCAAAAGGGAGTGACAACATCTCCGAGATTCTGTTGTTCAAACACTGAGTTATGGTTACTTGCTGAAGAGTATAGAACTGAAGTATGTTTAACCCATCCTGCACAATAGGCCCAATAAACCAGGGCTGGAAATACACATTTATTAAGTGTTTGGCTGCTGCTGAAAATGGCGATTATACAATTAAGCCCCCTTCATCTTCCGTAATATCTAGGACAGTTTACCGATCCTTAATGCCACACAACATCATGTATTTCCATGCTCCAGCCCATTGGCTGCTACGTGCATGGCTCTGTGTGTATGTGTGTGTGAAATGTGTATGCAAGTTGTGTCTTTGTGTGTGAGCTTTTGGGTCAAGGATTTATCAGTGCAACAAGTAGTCTAAGGTGTGTTATGTGTCTTAGTGGCATAAACTAAGACGTGTCTGTCAGAATACACCAGCTATAAGTGCTATCATATCAATCCATGGTTATGGCCTATTTAATTTCATAGTGTCTGTTCTGACTGGCAGTGGTTCACCAGGCTCTCAGGCATAAGGCTTTCCAAGCTCTGCTACCTAGAATCCTCTAACTGGAGCAGGGGCGGGCAGCTTGAAGCCCTCCAGATGTTTGGGCCTACAATTCCAATTAACCCTAACCAGCATAGGCAATGGTGAGGGATCATGGGAGTTGTAGGCTAAAACATTTCGAGAGCCACACACACCCCCGTGCACTTGAACTGGAGCCTTCCACAACAAGCATGTGCTTTACCATTGAGCTATAGCTTGCTAGTATGACTGCCATTGGCTCTTGGAATTATAAGAACCATGCTGTGACTATCAGCTGTGGGAGAGCAGGTCCAGGATTTTTCCAGTGCCTACTTCTTCAGGATTTTTTTGGTCCTTTCAAGTATATTTGTGAAATAATGTATACTCCATATGCAATAAAAAGCAGAAAGATTAGCAGTGGTCCATATTCTTCTTCTTTGCTTTGCATGACAGTTATTCGAGATGCTAATGTCGTGCAGCTGGATGTAGATTCTGAAGTGAATCATGTCGTAGGACCATTAAATCCAAGATCAATTGACCACAGGGAGCCTGTTTTTGTTGGAGGAGTACCAGGTAAGATTTATCATCATTTTTAAACTTTATTTCCAACAATTAACCCAGTTCATATTTTTAAAGATTTTTTTTCTTCTGTAAAGTAAAAATCCTTATATTCCTTGTATTTTTCCTTGTGTACACATATTCCTTGTGTTTTTCATTCACTTAGCAAATTTCCATATTTTGTGTAATTCTGTGTATCTCTATGTTTTGTTGAAACATTAATCTCCTTCTCAAGTAATACTTTTCTATTCACTGAATACAAAACTTGGAAATTTCTTGTATGCAGAAGTGCGGAAATGTTTTTTTTAATGTAACAAAGTGACCTATAGACCTATGCTACAGTAATGGTCAAGTTCATGAGGTTTATCCCTTATGTTCAGTAGTTGCATCAACCTCTTGGGATTTCATGTGCCTTCAGCTCTGATAATTTCAACAATTTGTGATTTAATTAGTAAACTACCCTCAACAGAAACTTTCATTTTATACTAGAAACATGTATTGCTATTTCTATATGTCTTGAAAGTCAATTAATAAAGCCACTAATAATTGAGTATCTTGGTAGCTCCTAGCATGGAATAGAACCGTTAGAGCATGTTTTCATCCATTCCACATCACAAGGAAAAATCACATAGCCCAAAGACTTCACAAACAAGAAAAAGCCCAAACCTGCTACCTTCTTAACTGAAAATGAAAACCTTTTAATGCTCACCACAAAACCCTATTCAGACAGGCAATATTAATAAATCATGTTGGTCTCCACATAGAAATAGGGTTCTATTCACGGTATTACAAAATACAGATAACATTGTACATATGAATTTATCTATTCAGAATAGGCTCCTCCCATAATAAGCTTCACTAGCAGTCACAGAACAGAACATATTACATAAATACTAATATTATGCACATGCAAAAATATTAGGGACACAGGAAGCTGCCTTATACCAAGTCAGACTATTAGCTCAGTATGGTGTGCGCTGATTGAAAGAGGTTTTCCCGGAATTTCAGACAGGGACTTTATCCACCCTACTGGACACGCCAAGGATTAAATGCCAAGGACCTTCTGCGTGTGCAAAGTGTGTGCTCTACCACAGAGCTTCCCTGGAGCTGATATTCTTTGTACATCCTAATCTCCGTTTTATATAAGAGTCAGCGTGAGAAAACAAAATGCAACTGGAACACCAATTACAATTTTAAGCAGAATGCTTAAACACTTTTATACACCCCTTCCAAGCCCAAGGGCAAGGAATAGATGTAGTGATCACTGCCAAACCTTACAGCTAAAAAATCCTGAAAAACTCCACTCAAAAAAACATGCCTCCTGCCCAATTTTGGGAATTCCCCCTAAGCCTCTTGTGTAGGCTGACCATACGTAGTTTTAAACAGGACAGTACCGTTTTTTCATATTTCCCGACCGTCCCGTCGTTTTAATATAAACGTCAATTTTGTCCCGCTTTTAATTTTTTGTAAAAAACTGAACGCGTTTATCATAAGGCTCTATGCTAATCAATACGTGCAGTAAAACTACTACTGTGATGAAAGAGGAAGTTCCATTTACTTTATCCAGTCAGGGCCAGGCTTCTTGAGCTGGCGACGATCAGACACCGCCCCCGGCTTGTCTGCAATGGCGGGGAATTCAAGAGGCGGTCGCTAAGCCCCATTCAGTGTGTGGGAGCCAGGAGGGCGAGTCTTACTGTTATTTCTACCATCATTCCGCCCATAGAGATTCTTTCTGCCCGACATTCAGATCGATTCGGACTTTTCAGACTCATATTTCGGTTCAACAGGCTGCTAGGTATTTTTTAATTACAGCGGAACTCTCTGCTTTAATAAAAACTTCATCCCGTTTTTGTCTCAAGGAAATATGGTCAGCTTACTCTTGTGCCATGGCCTACCTCCTTCAGCAAGACCTCAACCTTTAGGGGAGGTTTTTTGCAAGGCACAGGCAGCTGCCAGGGGGAGGAGGCAGCAGGAAAGTCACCAGCTGCCCACCCCCTTCCCTGGGCATTCTACAACCATTTGTTGTAGAAAACCATCAGAATGATTCAACAATACTATTAAAACTTGTAATTGACAGAAAAGTTTTCGTTAAGAGTCATTAAGCAGGTAATTTTAAAAATCTGGTAGAAATCAAAATAAGGCAATGGCAGTGCATTTAAAACAAGTCAATTCTAGGTTTTACACAGTTGTGCCACTTTTTGTTAAGCCACCTCAGATATTGTAGATATTTTAATCTTATTTCAGCAACCTATGATTATGTTTGTATTTTTTAACCTCTCTACAGAAGCCCTCCTGACATTCAGCCTAACCACACGCAATTCCTTCACTGGATGCATCCGTAACTTTATGATTGATGAAAGGCCAGTAAGTTTCAGCAAGGCAGCTTTGGTCAGTGGTGCCGTGAGCATCAATGTTTGTCCTGCCGCCTGAAAAGCTGATATCTACAGAACTGCAAGGACCGGTACAGCATGAAAGGAGCACAGGAAGAAGAAGAAGCTGTGCTGGGTTCAATCTTCAGCACCAAAGAGATGAAAATATATAGCTCGGTATATATAAATGATAAAGCATTATGCTTATAATCACTACTGGGAATTTGCTGCCAAAAACAGAAGCCTTTAAAAATTTGCAGTGCACCAAATCCTGAGGTTTAGGGGCAGGGCCATTGCTCAATGGGTAGAACACATGCTCTGTACATAGAAGGTTCTGTACCCGCTATCTCCAGGTAGGGCAGGAAAACTTCTGCCTGAAAGCCTGCAGAGCCTCGGTCAGTCAGTGCTGACAATGCTGGGCTAGATGGACTCAGTATAAAGCAGCTTCCTGTATTCCTATGAGGTATATAGAGAGGCCATCTCTGGTGTAGCAACTGGGGAATGAAGATTATCATCCCAATCCTATGCAGCTGTGGGTGCACCTAACCCTAATGAAATAAGAGGTTTAGGCATGCCTAACTCTAAACAGGTTTACAGCTGATCTGTGAATCAACAACCCTAAGCTCACTGCAGTGCACCTGAGGGAATACCCTCCACAGCATAGGCTCCAGACAGAGAATTCCTTTTCTCCAATTGTGACTGTTTATTGTCAGCAGTGGAGGCTGGAAATCCCTTGCTTGACTTGGCCCAAAAGCTGCACTTTCAAGTATGGGTTTGTTTCTCTCCACTATAATTTGTTTTATCAGTTTTGTCCCAGCTGAGCCTGGGTGGTGAGCCTTGCTATATGTAATTAAGATGACTGAAATGTCCATAGGTTACAAACAAATACAGTGCAATTGTTAACAGCTTAACAGGAAGATCTTGATATTTTAGTTCATTCTATATGGGCCCGTGAACAAATTCTAGCCCACCAGCATTCCTCATTCCCCAGCCCATCCTGGAGAAAAACGCTATCAATGACTACCAGTGTTGATGGCTATGTGCTCCCTCCAGTTCCAGAGACAGTGAGCCTCTGTACACCAGTTGCTGGGGAAGATGAGTGGGAGGGTGCTATTGCGCTTGTGTCCTGCTTGTGGGTTTCCCACAGGCAGCTAGTTGGCCACTGTGTGAACAGAATGCAGGACTAGATGCACCCTTGGTCTGATTCAGCAGGGCTCTTCTTATGTTCTTAGATGACCACGCCCTACTCCACTGGCTCACCCCCTTTCCCCCAACTGCCAGTCTGTTGGTGGTTTCCCAGCTTTTCTAGATCATCCCTCATTCCTAAGTCTCAGTTACTGGCGTTCAAATATTTAAGCTAAAATATGCTAGAGCGTCTCTGAAATTGAATTCAGACGTCGTGCTGGAGGAGATCCAACACCCCTGCCCTAAGCCAGCCTTTGGTCACAATCCACTGCAGTCCCAGCAAACACATACAGAGAATCCCAGTATCCCCATCCAGTCCCCTCTTCTCTGCCTGATACTAGTTGCTCATGCTTGTCAGATCATAAATGACTTGTAAGGCACAGCTGGAGACAGGGCTGGCTTGAGATACTGGAAGCAAGCAGAGGACTCCCTTTCTTTCTCATATCCAGCTGTGCTATTCATGCATGTAACCAGATATATGCATATGTGAGGAGAGAGGAAAAATAGGTCTCTATTAAGCACTATTGGGATGCATCATGCACAGGAGCTATGTCAATGGCATGAGTTGATTCTGTTCATGGTTTGTACTGAATTCATCTGTTACATGTACGTTACAGAATAAATTATGTAATAGACATGCTTCACAAAAAATCATCTTTTAAGTCCCTGTCTTATTGTTTTTGTGTATTTCTTAGATCTAGTTAAACTACAAGCTTTTTTACACGAGGCTGTTAATCACTGTATCTTCTTTGTTTTGTCACAGAATTGATATCCAAACTCTACAGAAAGAGCTTTTCCTTTCCTCCTTCTCTGCTATATAACCTCTAGGTGGTGCTGTGCTATAGTAGAATAATGCAAATACACAAGTAGAAACAGTGTTTTAAGAAATAATACCCCATTTTTCCCATTTTTAAAAAAACCTGGAAAGTACTCTGAAAAAACAGACTCAAAACTGGACGATCACAAGATTGTCTAAAGAGCCCGTAAACAACCATGACTAAGGAATCATGACTGCACAATAAATGCCTCATGTAGAAAAGAGGAACAAACAAGGGGATAGATAATTCCATCCTTAGTGCTATTATTGGGAAATGAGATTTTCACTATATGGAAAAGGAATTGTAATTATAAGTGGAGGTAAAGTTAAGAATTTATAACTTTTCTGCTACTGTTAGAAAATACGTTAATGTCTGTGAACTGCCCAGAGAGCTTTGACTATGGGGCAGTATAGAAATATAATAAATGAATGAATATTGGTGCACAATAACCATTTTCCTTTTCAAAATTTCTCAAATCATTCTCCAACTTCCCTTAAGACAAGCTATACCAAGCACATTGATTTGCATGAGCCTTTATTTTAAAACTATTTTAAGCGTTCTAAGATCCAAATGCCATTTTTTTGTTCAAATAATAGAATCCTATATCTCAAAGGCTTTTGCTTTCATTTTGCTATGTTGTTGTTCAGTCGTGTCCAACTCTTCGTGACCCCATGGACCATAGCACGCCAGGCCTTGCTGACCTGCGCTCTCTCCCGGAGCGTGCTCAAGTTCATATTCATTGCATCGGTGATGCTATCTAGCCATCTCATCCTCTGCCGTCCCCTTCTCCTTTTGCCTTCAGTCTTTCCCAGCATCAGGGTCTTTTCCAGAGAGTTTTTGCATTAGGTGCCCAAAATATTTGAGCTTGAGCTTCAGTATCTATCCTTCCAATGAGCACTCAGGGTTGATTTCCTGTAGGATGGACTGATTTGACCTCCTTGCAGTCCAGGGGACTCGTAAGAGTCTTCTCCAGCACCACAGTTCGAAAACATCAATTCGTCAGCGCTCAGCCTTCCTTACAGTCCAGCTCTCACAGCCATACATTACTACTGGGCAAACCATAGCTTTGATTAGACGGACCTTTGTCGGCAAGGTGATGTCTCTGCTTCTGACTATGCTGTCTAGGTTTGTCATAGCTTTCCTCCCAAGGAGCAAGCGTCTTTTAATTTCATGGCTACAGTCACCGTCTGCAGTGATCTTGGAGCCCAAGAAAGTAAAATCTGTCACTGCTTCCATTTCTTCCCCTTCAATATGCCAGGAAGTGATAGGGCCAGATGCCATGATCTTAGTTTTTTTAATGTTGAGTTTCAAACCAGCTTTTGCACTCTCCTCTTTCACCCTCAACAAGAGGCACTTTAGATCCTCTTCGCTTTCTGCCGTTAGGGTGGTATCGTCTGCGTATCTGAGGTTGTTGATAATTCTCCCTGCAATCTTAATTCCGACCTCTGATTCATCCAACCCGGCGTTTCTCATGATGTACTCTGCATATAAGTTAAATAAGCAGGGTGACAATATACAGCCTTGTCGTACTCCTTTCCCAATTTTGAACCACTCGGTTGTTCCATGTCTGGTTCTTACTGTTGCTTCTTGACCCTCGTACAGGTTTCTCAGGAGACAGGTAAGGTGGTCTGGTACTCCCATCACTTTAAGAATTTGCCACAGTTTGTTGTGATCCACACAATCAAAGGCTTTAGCGTAGTCAATGAAGCAGAAATAGATGTTTTTCTGGAATTCTCTTGCTTTCTCCATGATCCGGCAAATGTTGGCGATTTGATCTCTAGTTCCTCTGCCTCTTCGAAACCCAGCTTGTACTTCCGGTAGTTCTCGGTTCGCATACTGCTGAAGCCTAGCTTGTAGGATTTTGAGCATCACCTTGCTGGCATGTGAAATGAGCGCAATTGTGCGGTAGTTTGAACACTCTTTGGCGTTGCCCTTCTTTGGAATTGGAATGTAAACTGACCTTTTCCAGTCTTGCGGCCATTGTTGAGTGTTCCAAATTTGTTGGCATATTGAATGCAGCACTTTAACAGCATCATCTTTTAGGATCTTAAATAGCTCAGCTGGAATACTGTCATCTCCGCTAGCTTTGTTGTTACTAATGCTTCCTAAGGCCCACTTGACTTCACTCTCTAGGATGTCCGGCTAAAGTTCAGTGACCGCACTATCATGGCTATCAGGGACATTAAGATCTTTCCTGTATAGTTCTTCTGTGTATTATTTCCACCTCTTCTTAATCTCACCTGCATCTGTTAGGTCCCTGCCTTCTTTGTCCTTTATCATGCCCGTCTTTGCACAAAACATTCCCTTGAGATCTCTGATTTTCTTGAAGAGATCTCTAGTCTTTCCCATTCTGGTGTTTTCCTTGATTTCTTTGCATTGTTCATTTAAGAAGGCCTTCTTGTCTCTCCTTGCTATTCTCTGGAACTCTGCATTCAGTTGGATATCTCTTCCCCTTTCTCCCTTGCTTTTCGCTTCCCTTCTTTCCTCAGCTACTTATAAAGCCTCATCAGACAGCCACTTGGCTTTCTTGCATTTCTTTTTCTTTGGGATGGATTTCGTTGCTGGCTCCTGAACAATGTTATGGACCTCCGTCCATAGTTCCTCAGGCACTCTGTCGATCAGGTCTAATCCCTTAAATCTATTCCTCACCTCCACTGTATATTCATAAGGGATATGATCTAGGTCATACCTGAATGGTTTAGTGGTTTTCCCTACATTCTTCAATTTAAGCCGAAATTTTGCAACAAGAAGCTCATGATCTGAGCCACAGTCAGCTCCAGGTCTTGTTTTTACTGACTGTATGGAGCTTCTCCATCTTTGGCTGCAAAGGACATATAATCAATCTGATTTCGATATTGACCATCTGGTGATGTCCATGTGTAGAGTCGTCTCTTGTGCTGTTGGAAAAGAGTGTTTGCTATGATCAGCGTGTTCCCTTGGCAAAACTCTATTAGCTTTTGTCCTGCTTCATTTTGTACACCAAGGCCATGCCTGCCTGTTATCCCAGTGATTTCTTGACTACCTACTTTAGCATTCCAATCCCCTATGATGAAGAGGACATCTTTTTTTGGTGTGAGTTCTAGAAGGTGCTGTAGGTCTTCATAGAACCGATCAACCTCAGCTTCTTCGGCATCAGTGGTTGGGGGCATAGACTTGAATTACTGTGATGTTGAATGGTTTGCCTTGGAATCGTACTGAGATCATTCTATCATTTTTAAGATTGTACCCCAGTACTGCTTTTCCCACCCTTTTGTTGACTATGAGTGCTACTCCATTTCTTCTAAGGGATTCTTGCCCACAATAGTAGATATGATGGTCACCTGAATTAAATTCGCCCATGCCTGTCCATTTTAGTTCACTAATTCCCAAGATGTCGATGTTCAATCTTGCCATCTCATGTTTGACCACCTCCAGCTTACCTTGATTCATTGATCGTACATTCCAGGTTCCTAAACAATATTGTTCTTTACAGCATCGGATTTTCTTTTCACCACCAGACACATCCACAGCTGAGTGTCCTTTCGGCTTTGGCCCAGCCACTTCACTCTTTCTGGCGCTACTTGGAAATACCCTCTGCTCTTCCCCAGTAGTATATTGGACACCTTCCGACCTGAGGGGCTCATCTTCCGGCGTCATATCTTTTAGCCTTGTGATATGTTCCATGGGGTTTTCTTGGCAAGAATACTGGAGTGGGTTGCCATTTCCTTCTCCAGTGGACCACATTTTGTCAGAACTCTCTGCCATGACCTGTCCGTCTTGGGTGGCCCTGCACGGCATAGCTTATGGCTTCACTGAGTTACGCAAGCCCCTTCGCCACAACAAGGCAGTGATCCAAGAAGGGGTCATTTTGCTATAAGCAGAAATAATGCTTCCCACAGGCATCTGTGTGGCCATTGCTGGAAACAGGATGTTGAAGTAGCTTGCCCCAGGATCTGATCTTATGTTCTTGAGTATTCACTAGGTGTCTTATGTCTCTGAATGTTCACTATGTGTAGTGTGCAACAAGGATGCTGTGAAAGTAAGATATAAGGTTGAATATTAGTTTTTAGAGCTAATGTGGGTTTCACCTTGCTTAGCGTTAACCTTTGTCTCCCAGCAACTCTTATTAGCCTAAATCCTCTGCAAGAACAACCCCTTGCAATTCTTACAGGATTTTTTCCATCCACCAATCTCCATATATATATGCAATGAGGTTTTTCCAGATTTCAGACAAGGTTTTTATAGTGCCATCACCCTGTCTCATTCACGGAAGTTCACACAGGTCCAGTCTTTGCCATCTGCCACTCATAACCTTCTTATGTTTTCCCACTACTTCATGTTTTTTCTTACCTTAGAAAATCTCTTAAGGAGAAAAAGATGGCATTGGGCAGCAATTCTTTCTAATTGGTAGCACTAGGAGCCCTCCATCTAGAAGAACTCTGGTAAGCTTCTCTTTATACCCTCCCAGAGACTGGTGTAAAGAATCACCCTTGTGGTTTAGAAATATCAGTGCAGTGCATTGCCTTGAACCAGGACTGGCTAAGTCTGCACAATAAGATCAGATAATAAACTGCTTTGCTACAATTCAGAATTTATCCTCCAAGTTGTTCAGTTATTGCCTCTCCATCCTATCAATTAAGGATGAGTCTCAAAACTACAGCCCACCAACAAGGGAATATTGTTAATGGGCACATATAGGGAACTTCACTTAATGCCTATTGCTTATGATCTGGCTTTCAGCATCTGGTAATTTGATTTTAACATTATGAACCAATAAAAGTATGAACTGGCCAACCAGAGCTGGGAATTTAAACAAAATTGTTTGGAATGCATACACAATGCCCTGTAAGGAGGTGATCAGCGTTTTGCTCTTGCACACATGGAGAAACCTCACCATTGGAAAAGAATGTCTGGATTTCAGTAACGCTGGATGGCAAAAGCAAAGAAGATAGCATTGTTGAAAAGGTTAATGTTTCCTTTCACAGCTGGCGTCTCAGAGGAGTCGTCAAACAAGATCTCTGTAATGAAACCTGGTTTCTCTTTAATTCCTTTGTAAATGGAGACACCCCACTCTTCAAACCTTGAGGGGCTAAGAAGTCATTCTTGAAAGACCCACTTCAATAATGAGGACTTGAAGACTGAGAGCATCTTCACATGGAGCTTTTATCCTGCTATTAAGTTTGCTCACTCACAGAGGTTTGCAGGTCTTTAAGATGATGTCGTGAACCTCCAGGACGCCTCCGGCACTAAATGATCTCTATCCCATTTTTAAATAGATTGGAGATAATAAGCTATCAAATTACCCTGCTTGTGTTCTGCTTGAGTTCCCTCCATGAAAAAGGAAAAGCCACCAGAAGAGGAGCTAGACCTGTGAAACATATGGAAGACTCAGATAAGGGGGAGGAGCGGGGAGAGGAAGCGCTTGTAAAGGGAGTCCGTTGCGATCCTGCATTTAAAACGGGAGCAGAAAGCCCCATTTTAAATGCGGGAGTATAGGTTGGAGTAGAGATTTGTTGTTGTTGTTCAGTCATGTCCGACTCTTCGTGACCCCATGGACCATAGCACGCCAGGCCTTCCTGTCCTGCGCTCTCTCCCGGAGCGTGCTCAAGTCCATATTCATTGCATCGGTGATGCTATCCAGCCATCTCATCCTCTGCCGTCCCCTTCTCCTTTTGCCTTCAGTCTTTCCCAGCAACAGGGTCTTTTCCAGGGAGTTTTCTCTTCGCAGGGGTAGAGATACTCTGAGATAAATATTGTGGACTGGGCGATACTTAATAGCAACATCAAATTTCAATAACGAGCCAGAAGGGGGTTGTTTTGGTACAGTGTGTATGGTTTGTATGGTTGTTACTGCATCGTTCCCCCAACCTGGTGCCCTCCAGATGTGTTGGACTACACAACCAAAGGGCACCAGATTGGGGAAGACTGTTGTCAGTGTAACACAGCTTGAAGAAAATTATATTTGCCCCCAAAAGGAAGAGGCTCCTCTTAAACGAGCTATTTTAGATTCATAATCAGTAAGAGCCTTTCTTTTGTAAACAGTTCCCAGAGGTGTGCAAATGAGAAGCGGTACAGAAATACAGTTGATTTTTTATTTTTTTTTTAAGGATAATTCCAATCTGCTTCACGGCACAATCCCACGTTTTAGACAGAAAGAAGTCCTACACTTCCCAGCATCTCCCGACAGACTTTTTCCGTCTAAACAGGCGTAGGCCTGCGCCCGTGGCGACTGAGCGGGGACCAGATAAGGGCGAAAGGCAGCGCTGCGGAGGGGGGCGGGGCTGAAAAGGCTGGCGCCACACCCCCGCCACTAGACCGCTCTCGACGGTTCAGCCTCGTCCTCTCTCGCTTCGAGAACAAAGCGAGCGGCGGCTCTTTCCCAATCGACTAACGTGGGCGTGGCCGACCTGCGGTTTTAGACAAGCGGCCGTTTCACATCGTGAGGGAGCGGGAAGAGCCTGCCGGGGCGAGCACAAAAACGCGATACGCCTCCGCCAACGTTCACGCCGCTCGCTCGCGCGCGCGCGCCCCCGACCCCCAGCAATAGAACGCGAGGACAGAATCCCCGTCCCCGCGGCACCGCCCGAGCCGCCTTCGGGATGCGCATTCGGGGTGGGCGGGGCTACCCCTCCAGCCAGCCATTCAACAGCAACCTGCCTTAGAAACGGGATTCATGCGAGCGGCAGCCATGACGCAGTCGGTGGTGGTTCAGGGTGAGCACGCGAGAACTCCGCGCCCCCCCCCCCGGCCTTTCTTTTTTTTTTGTCTCTCTTCCCTGCGTACAGCTGCTTGACCACCGCTGCTGTTGTCTTTTCCCCTCCCCTTATAGTGGGTCAGTGCGGGAACCAGATAGGCTGCCGCTTCTGGGATCTGGCCCTGCGTGAACACGCCGCTGTTAACAAGGTAATAAGCCCCGCCTACTTCTCTTCGGGGGGTAGCGTCAGTTGACGCGCATGCGCAACAGGACGCTAATTTCGGGCCGTTTTCCCCGCCACGCCCACTGTAACCTCCGCCGCGCCCCTCGCTCTAGTCTATCGAGGGAGCCGCTGACGGTTCTGAGCGGCAGGTCGCGAGGCGGCCGCGGGCTCGACGGTGGCGCCCTCGCGCCTTGTTCTCGCCCCTTCCCAGACACCGACCTCTCCGGCGCGCGAGTTAAAATGGCGGCTGCCTCAAAGCCGCAAGTCACAGCTTGCTCTCAGAAATAACTGCCCTTCCCTCGTTCTGTTGTCCTGGTCAGTCTCGATTACCAGCAGAGGCAAAAGGAGCAGGCGGAGCGCTAAAAGCGGCCCAAACCGTCGTCGACTCGCTTTGCGTTGCCGGTGGCTGTAATCCCCTTTGTAAACCGCCATGGGGCATCGCTGCCCTGCCGTTGCTGCGGTTTGTGTGTGCTTGCCATAGCAGCAGCCTTAGCTGGCATTGTTTTATCATAAAGTAGCGCTGCATTGTTATTACTCCATTGACATACCCCACCACGTTCTAATGTTTCCCGACAAGCCTCCAGTTTAATCTGGATTAAAAAGCACCAGCTGCTGCTTCTGTGAAACAGATTCTGAATTCCCTCAACTGACCAGTTGGCTGTCTAACAAGCTTTAGGGTTGACTTGCAGACTTTTTCCCCCCTTTAATACATTTATGAATTGCAGCCTTTGCCTAACAGGTGCCTGGAGCAGTATAAAATAAGGCCATTAAAGCGTCACATCAAAAAAAAAACAAACACAAGACTAAAAATTTACTTGTTCATATGGAAACACCACTTTTCCCCCTTGGTAAGGTTGAATCTCACCTTACCAGATTAGGGAACCATCCACCCAGTGTCTCTGTGTTACCGTTATTGAGTTGCAGCTTATTGGGCCTCATCCAGCCTATTACTGAGTTCAGACAATGATGTCAGCTCTTTATACAGCTGACACAACCCCAAATCCCCAGGTAGCCTCTCCCAGCAGCTCCATATAGATATTAGATTAGGAGCAAGATGAAACCCTGTGGGACGCCAACACAAGTACCATGGATCCAAATAGTCATCCCTCAAAGCTACCTTCTCGTACTGGCTATAGGAGGGGTGCAATTTTTTTTGCACTTAGAAAATTACCTTCCACCATGGCAAATTTGAAATTATTTATGGAGTCCATGCCTGAGGAAACTCTACATGCTTTAAGTCTACATGCTTTAAGTCTTACCACAAGCTTCACACCACTGTTTACTTACATTTTTTAGAAAGGAATTTACGACGAAGCATTAAGCAGTTTCTTTAGAAATGTGAACAGTGGGTAAGTTTTCTTCATATGAGCAATCTTAAATTATTAAAAATGCCTTTGTTTTTAAATCTACTTGGGGTTCATAGGGGAATGCTGCTGCACCAGCCCTTGCACTACTGCAGGCTAGTTAGCATCTTGTGCTGTCAGTGGAAGATGATGTCCTGTCATTCACTGTGTGGATTTATTGTTCGGTGTTTGTCTCAAGTACTACCATTTCTGTCAGCACAATTCTTTACCTGTGTACTCTGAAGTAAGTCCCGTTTAGTTCAGCGGGGCTTACTCCCAGGTAAGTGGGTATAGAGTTGTAATATGTATCTCCTTCTCTTTGGGGTTTGTAGACATACAAAGTGTCAGTGGTCACAGTCTGTGCTTGTGCCCAGTCATGCCAACATGTTGCTTGATCAGTATATGGTGTATCATTACTGTTTATGTGTCCGATCTGTACTGATTGGGCCTTGACCCTTGGTGTTCATTGGTTTAGAGTAGTAATTACATTTTTTGGTCTCAGTGTTTTCACTGGTGGGGGGAATCCTGGTGTAGTGGTTGGTATTGTTATCCTCTTCTCCTGACTTCACCAATCTTACACTGTGTCCAATCAAACTGTTGCACGGCTTTCACAGTGCAGCTGCACCACCTTGAGTTGCTACTGTGGTGCAGCAGCAGCTGTGCTAATACCATCAGTTGTCATGGTACACTGGAGAAAAAGGTTTTTTTGTCTTCTTGACAGGTGCTGAGATGAGTCTGTTAGCACTTCACTTTACAGTTTGCTCTAGCAAAATTACAGAAATATCAAATCCAACTACTAACAGTTGTTAGACATGCCAGTGTTTTTTAGCAGCCCTACATGACTGCAAAAATTAAGCAGGTGATGTTTTTTCCCTTCCATTGAGTCACCAATTTCTATGTGCAGAGCATTTATTGATTTATTTTATATGCCAGCTTCACAAAAAGGACACTCAAGGCAGCTAACAATAATAAAATACAAATTAAAAATAAAATATTAAAACATAAGATAAAACAGAGCCATTAAAACACAAAGAGCAGTGACACCTACAAAGTCAGCTACCTTGATATGTGTTCTTGCTACTCTTCCTTTCTTTTTAAATGTTAAACCTCAGTGGAAAGGGGGAATGAATTGTAATATCCTGGTTCTTTATGTGTGGTTTTTCTCTATGATTGTGTTCATTAATTTGACTTCTGATTTTTCTAGAACAGATGGTGATGGTGCTGTCATTTCCAGAAGAAAAATCTGTTCCTTAAAAGCACGCGTAAGGGGAAAAAATTAATTATGTCGGTCCCCGTACTTTGTAAGCCTCTGAAATGTTTCTTACACTTTTAGGTTTTATTATAAAATATATTTCACATTTCTCCCATTGAATGTGATATATATGGAGTTGCTATACTGAAGAGCAGGTTCTATATGCAGAGTATTCATTCAACGGTCAAAAAACTCCTGGTTTAAAAGACCGGAGTTAAGGCTATCTCATGTTGGTCCAAACTCCACAAAACCAGGAAACTGGAAGCTAAGGCTGATGTCTTTTCTGATGTGCCCCATGATCAGTAATGATGTTATGCAATGTCACAAATTGTGCTTGCTTACAACTTATGCTCCATGTACCCAGACTTGTCCTTGGTCTTTCAGGGCCAAATCCAGATAGGGAAGATGGAGTGCCTGGAACCAGCAAAGAAGCCCGACATTGTCCTGTTCCTGTATTGCTTTATGAGGGATCTGAACCTTACTGTATTGCTGAATTAGGAACTGTGCATGCAGTGGTTTCTGTATGCGCGGTTTTCCCCCTTGAATCCAACTGTGTCCATTTAGAAATCCAACATGGCCATTTAGAGTCCAGTTAAAAAATTAGTAAAAGCATCAATCTGTTCAGGAAAGGAGTGGGGGTGGGGGACTGGATTTAGTGCCCTCCTACTCACTAAACAGATAATTGGCAGTATCTGCTTTTAAAAGTAAAGAAAAGCAAATGTCATTCTGTGATGTATTATTAACACTGAGCAGTCCAATTTTATTTGAAGTACATTTAGCTACTGCTGAAAGTACTCTTGGCTTGAATTATTTGCTTAAAATTATGAAGACAAATAATAAAAAAGGCAAAGATGAGAAAGTGGTTGAGAAGGCATGTTGGATGTGAAAAGATTAAAAATAATGATTTCTTATAGCATTGTGAAAAGATTAATTGAATAATATTAGCAGCCATCCTATTTATTTTTCAGCAAGAGCATGTTTCCTCAGTATAAAACTGGTTTCTTATCCTTTATGTTGCATATGCGCTTTTAATTCCTGAGTTGCTTTAAGTCAGGGTATCTAAAACTATCCTTTATTAAATATCCTAAAGCATAGAAATTAGGCCACAATTTTCTGGAGCCAGCTTTTTTACCCGATGGATGTGTGAAAATTAAAGCAACAAACATTTCCTGTATCTTTCATGTAATGTATTTTGTGTAATGTTTTTAAAGTCAGGCATTCTGGGTGAGTTTAAATTCTTTTTGTTCCACCCCCTAAGGCTCTCCTAATTGACATGGAGGAGGGCGTAGTAAATGAAATTCTGCAGGGGCCACTGAGAGATGTCTTTGATAGCAAGCAGCTGATCACAGATGTTTCTGGTTCAGGAAACAACTGGTGAGAATAAATTCTGTTTCATAAATCTTCATACAGAAATTTCTTACACAAATTAATTAGAAATTGAAAGCAGGACTCTGATATTTCTGTCTTTTGTACTTTCTGCAGCCTCTGAAGTAAATGAGCACATTAAAATGACAGTTAGTTTTACTTTGAGGAAAACTTTAAAAACACAAACCAGTAATCATTTTGCCAGCATGTCATATCTACTGTGTTGTTCTTTTCTTCTTAAGAAATTTTGCATACTTCCATGAAGATGTATATTCTGTTACTGCCATTTATTTATTTATTTCCTTACAAATATTTATATCCTGCTTTTCAGGATACAAACTCTTCTGAGGCTGCTTACAAGTGACATCAGCATACATTCTAAAAAAAACACAGTGAACAGTATTATATAAGAAGTTATCACGATACTCCTCACAGGGCAGCTGGTAGAAGATGGCCTGGGAGAGAGAGACTGTCCAGCTGGAACAGGGGCAGGCGCCTAGTGTTGTCTTTGCTTGCCTCCTTCTCTGTCCTGGAATCCTTCCCACAGGACAGTTGGTGGTAGATGACCCTCTGGAGGGAGGGAAGTGTCAGTCATCTAGACAATCATCTGCTCCTACTGCTGCTGCTTCAGTTCAAATGGTAATCTAATTAGGGGTATGAACAGCTGACCAAAGAGATGAAGGGAAACAGATGGATCTTTAAGCCAAAGAAATCCCAACTTTATAAAAAATGCTTTTAAGTAGTTATTTAATGAAAACGGAGATTTTGGATAAAATAGATCAAATGTAATGCTACCAAAGCACAAAGCAGTCCTAATAACTTTCCAATAATTCCTAATCTAATAATGCAGTCGTTAAAAAAAGGGTAAGTAGGGGAGAAAGTGTATAACAAATTAATTCCACAATGTTACATTCAACAAAAAGTTACTAAATGGTTGATTAGTCACTGATAAGTATTTATTAATAAAATAAGGAATGCTTACCTTTTGGAGGCATTCTCCCCCCCCCCCCCCCACGTGCAAACGCTTTGTATCTGGAAGTAGAGGCTTTGTATGCAAGCCTAGTACACACATAAAACTAGTGCTGCTGAAATTCAAACAGAAGTTCTATAGCTCAAAATGTAAACCAGCATTCTGTACATAAGCAGAACATAGATTTCAGTTTATTTTTTGTCCAAGTTCTAGACATGAATCACAGTTCAGACGGAGCTATTCAAATGCAATTTTTGAGGCTCCAGGGGGACTGTGGGCAAATCCAGAGAAGCTCTGGGGGTGTTGTGGGGAAAGGAGCTGTGCAATTCCTGAGTTTGTTTGACCAAGCATAGGGAAATTTCCCAATCCAAATGACGTTTAGTTTGTTTATTTAAGAGATTTTACACCCAGTCGTTATATTGTAGTCACAATTCACAGAGCATCTACCAACAAAATTAAAATAAATTCATAGGGTTATTTCCAGTGCTGCCTGTCCATCAGCAGAATGGAAACCACTGGCAGAACAGATTTCCTATGATCTCTGCAGCCCCTCACGTGCCCCCCAGATCTGCTCCAGAGGATATGGGGACTCTCTAGAGCAGATGGGGGCGGGGTGCTGGGGCTACAGGAGGGAAGAGCAAAAGGAAGTCCTGTTGTGCAAGTGACGCAACATTGGAATTAAACTATAAAACTTTATAGTGCAATACAATAAAACAGTAAAGAATCAGACTGGTACAGCAGATAAAACCAATTTAATAGAAGGCATCAGTCCTTGGAAACTCATCAGTTTGATGAGTCCTTGGAAACTCATCAGTTTGGCATGTGAAAACATCTGAACTGACAGCAGAAGGCCAAAATAGAGGGGCAAGGCAGATCTTAGAACACCCTGCTGCAAGCTTCATGTAGCCTCAGAGAACCCCTTATATCCTTTTTGTTATGCTTCTTATCGTTTATTTTCTTGATATGTTTAACTTTTGGTAAAATGCTTTTGGTCATTCATGCTGGGCTTTTTTTAAAAAAATACTGTTTCAACACAAATCTATTACCTTCTTTTCTGGAGGATAAATAATGTCCTCAGACCAAAACGGCTAAGTCAGCCCTGTATACATTAGCAAGCCTTTCCCTCCACTGGCTATGGAACAGGAAAGTGGAGCTGGAGGAGGGCAGTGGGGAAGTCTGCTTCCACCAACCCTGTTGCATGCACCTACATCTGGATCCAACCCATTGTGAATAAGAATGGTTAGAACTAAAGTAGAAGGATTCATATTAAAGGTCTCATATTTTCAGGGCTGTGGGGCACAAAATGTATGGGTGCCAGTACCGAGATCATATTGTCGAAAAGCTGAGGAAGACTGCAGAGCACTGTGACTGTCTCCAGTGCTTCTTTGTCATTCATTCCATGGGAGGGGGTGAGTATTGCTCCAGCCCAACAGCTGCAACCATGAGAGGCGAAATGAAAGAAAACTTTAAAAAATCATGAGTGTGGTAATCTAAAAATATTAACATATTAAGAACACAAGCTTTTAAAATAAATAGAGAAGCCACTCTGAAGTGTTCATTAACTTCAAAAGAGTATGAAAAAGCCTTTGGATTCCAGCCCTAATATTTTTGCAAATCAACTACATTTTTTCCTTTCTGAATTAATATTATCACAACTGTTCTAAAGGTCATACTTTTCTAATGAAGAGTTTGGCTGCATTATTTTTGTTGCCACCAACACTGCCTTGAGTCCTCGGATATGCATTTAGAGTTCTTAGGCCAGGGCAAGGCCAGAGATGCAATATCCCCTGTGCATGCCAGAAGACTTATGGGAGGAAGATAGCTTGTCTCCTGCCCAGCACAAAGTGAGAAGTCCCTTTATCCTCTTGAGTTCTCTGTGCCATGCAGTGAACTCGACATGGGAGGAGTGTCTCACTTCATGATGGGTCAGGGTAGGTGTTTGCTTGAATTAAATAGATAGTCATCACTAGCAGATGACTGAATTGTAGACCTCTGGTCTTATCGGAATAATATCTTTGGAAGTGCATCTTGTAGGGAATAATCTACAGCATAATGGCATCTTACATACACAGCTTCATTATGATTTACATGAGGAAAGAGTGGTTCTTGTTTGATGGACTCGTAGCTTCAAATCTTACTTCAGCCATAAACTCATTAGGTGGCCTTAGGCAAGTCATTATCCTTCAGTTCTATGATCTGTGAATAAGAGTAGCCTACACTAGGGGGTTCTTTTGAGGACAAAATAGTAATGTACAAGTGCATTTATAACCTTTAAACAAACCATATCAATTATTGTTCTCATTATCCTTAATTTGAGAAAGTGCATATTTCTACCATCAGCACTGCACACAAGTTATATATTTTTTAACTCGAGCACTGTAACTAAATTGGATAACTCACAAATGTCGGATTTTTTCTGTAAAACCAATAACTTAGGGTGCAATCCTATGCATGTTTAGACAGAGAAAAAGCATTGCTGGCTGGGGTATGCTGGGAGTTGTAGGCCTTTTCTCAACCTAAACATGCATAGGATTGCACCCTTAGCATCTAGTGTTAGAAGCTGTTGAGGAAATGCTGTGTCTTCAAACCTAGGTTTGGGGTGCTGGATGCCATCTGAGACTCCATTCCCTACTGTTTCTCCCAGTCTGGTTCTAGAATTTGTGTCAGCCTTTCCTTCCTATTTGGTTGGCTGCTGTTCTTCGCAGTTCCACAAAGGAAAGGGTAAGAGCGAAGGTGATAGGACAGAGTCATTCAGATTTCTTCCTTCCTCACATCCCTTTCAGAGTAGTAAAAAAAACTAGCTTCACAAGAAGTGTTTGTTGTGAACAGCCATATTATGAGCTCAGAGTAAGATTTCCAATATTAATTGATCCAGGCAACCCACGGTCTGAACACTGATTGGTGAACATTTGTTTAAAATAAAATCTCGTAAGAAATCCAGGCTAGCAAGAAGATCACAACACAGGACTTTTTTCATATACTTCCCCCCCCCCCCCATTATAACTGTTTTATGTCTTACTCTTAGGAACAGGATCTGGTCTTGGTACATTTGTACTAAAGGTACTTGAGGATGAATTTCCAGAAGTATATAGATTTGTTACTTCAGTTTATCCATCTCGTGAAGATGATGTCATTACATCTCCCTATAACAGTGTATTGGCTATGAAGGAACTCAGTGACCATGCAGACTGTGTATTGCCAATTGAAAATGAAGTAAGAATCTATAATGTTATGAGAATGTTGTATGGAAGTATAGTTGTGCATTGTCTTTTTCATATAATAAACTTTACAATAAGAAATATTTAAGATAATGGTATCTCCATTATACAGATGTTCTAGGTCAATAGCAGTTAAATTACTGCTTTTAAAGTGAGCAGAAAAGAGATTTATGCACCTTTTCATAAAAACAAGATCCTAAGGGTGCAATCCTATGGCCGCTAGATAGCATCTAGAAAGCCATAGGAATTTTCCATTCCCAGAAATCTTGACTCCCTGCTGTCTTGTAGGGGGTGCAGTTCGTCCCTGGCTCTGCACTTGGAAGAGCAGTGTGGAGCAGCTGAAAGGGAGGTGCTCCCGGGGTCAGGAAAGGGAGGGCCCCTCAAGTGCCGGTATGATGCTTCCTATGCATCATCTGCCCCTGTTCTGAGGTGCCCCAGTTAGACAGCCAAACTCAACCGTCTAGCCACAAATGCAAGGTGGCCAGAGCACAAAGGAGAAGATCCCCTCTGCGTTCCGCCCTCCCTGCATTGGATAGTCAGCTACCTCCAAATTCAGAGGCAGCTAACTATCACCATAGGATTGCACCCTAAATCTTGAATCAAGAGGCATATTACTATTCAAAATCTTTTTTTTTTACCATATCTTTCATAGTTTGAAGCACAGGTCTAAAGTGAGCCACTTATCTTAATACTGAGATGGAGGTGATGTGTGATTGTATCTATCTATAGAAGATGATGTGTATTTCTTTAACATAGAAAGCTCAAATGTTCTGATGAGTAGGAAGGCAGTAAAATGCATTAGACCCTAGTGAAGAATGAAGGACATTTTATAAGCATAGAGCTAGCTTCTGTGTCCCCAGTATGGGACTGTAGAGGTCTAGGAAAGGAAAAAGGAAAGGTTCCTCCTGTGCAAGCACCGAGTCATTACTGACCCCTAGAGGGACACCGCTTGCGCTGGCGTTTTCATGGCAGACTATAGCGGGGTGGTTTGCCATTGCCTTCCCCAGTCGTGACTAACTTTCCCCCAGCAAGCTGGGTACTCATTTTACCAACCTCAGAAGGATGGAAGGCTGAATCGACCTGAGCCGGCTACCCGAGACCCAGCTTCCTCTGGGATCGAACTCAGGTCGTGGGGAGAGTTTCGGTTGCAATACTGCCACCTACCACTCTGCGCCACACAAGGCTCTCATAGACGTCTAGACATTTCAAATTTATCTTATTAGTCCTTTATCTGTGATATTGTCATCTTACAAGAATCTTGTGCAGTATTGGAATTGCCCAAATCACTGGCAGGTCTAGATAGCATTCTGGTTGTACTGTCCTATTGTGGTTTTAAGCGTTCATACTTTATTTTGTTTTATACTGCACTCTGTGGTTTTAATTTTTGTGAGCCACCCAGAGAGCTTCAGCTATTGGGCAGTATAGAAATATAATAAATAAATAAGTAGCGGGTGTTCTCCATTTTTAAATTACCATTGCATGTGTTAAGTGTGCAAACATTAGTTGGTAAAAGTAGAATCCATATTTTTCAAGAAAAGACCCTTCTAGAAAAATGTTGGTTTCCCTGTTACAACAACATATGAAGAAAGGTCTTGATTTGCCAGAGCAATCCTGGTAAAACTCAACAATTTTTGAGCTTGCAGTGCCTCTAGGAGGATTGGTAGAGAAGATTAATCTTTGCCAGACCTTAGCTATCCAAGACTTGTGAAGTACACAATAATGCAAGTTTCCACCATTTCAGCATGATAGGAATACAAATAGAAAGCAACTTATGTGAACTTTTAGCCAACAGTAGTCACTTGTACAGAGAAGCGTGTAAAGTTTCTTTTAACAAAGGGCTTTCCAAATGATGAAAATAAAAGCCACAAGGGGAAGGCATTGAATGCAGCACATGACCAAAGGAGAAACAGTTCTTATGTTGGGCCTTAATAAATTTAGGCACTTCTATCTCAGAAAACAATTTTTCTTCTTCAGGGGCATTTGGCAGTTTGCAAAAGTAAACTTAGCTCTCTTATTCTGTAATGAAAGAGCTAAGGAATTTACTTTTGCAGGCTGTCAAATACTCCTGAGGAAGGGAAGTTGTTTTCTGAAATGTGTTGGGCCTTAATAAACTTATGCCTTGTCTAGTCATTTTCAGTGGTGAAAACACCAGAATGTTGTACTAACCCTACTCCCAATCATAGTGCTCCTATCCCATCTCTATTTAGTGGACTGTGAGGAAATCTAACTATAAGTAGATAGCTTTACTGAGGGTAATGGCCAAGCTTCTTGTTGTTAATAATCTGAGATGTATGCTTAAGCACTTGAGAAACAATTCACGCACCATTCAAAGAACTGCTGTTGGGAAAAAGAAACAAAAAGCAAAACATACATGAAATTGTACAGTTACTGTTCCATGTATATTTTGCTTTTTGTTTCTGAAAGGGAATCAGCCTTCTAAGTGTTTGAGCTAGATGAGCATTGCTGCAGTAGTAAAGCAAATGGGCACTTAGCTTTTGTTTTATGCAGTGTTTTAATAAGTATTTGGATTTTAAATTTGTGAGGCACCTTGGATCTTTTTTAGTTCAGATGTCGGGATATATATATATATTGTTAATAACAACAATATATATATCTGCCTGGAACAGCCTCAAGACTTGTTATTGCACTAACAAAATATGATCACCTTGAAGGGCCTTATGTGCATTGGGCTGGATCCATCTTGGATCCAGACTTAGATGGACTTAGAGTAGACCAATTGAAATCATTTTTTTCAGTGAGTGTATTCATAGAATGACTAAGCCTGAATCCAGCCCACAGAAGTTATGCCTGCATTTTTTTCTTATTTTTTAATTGTATCTGAAACAACTGAGAAAAATATTAAGGCTGCATTGCTATATATACTACAATCTGGGGGAAAGCCCCATTAATGGTGCAATCCTATGCATGTTTAGACAGAAAAAAGTCCTACAACTCTCAGCATTCCCCAGCCAGGCAGCTGAGGAATGATGGGAGTTGTAGGACTTGTCTAAACATGCATAGGATTTCAGCCTAAACTAAGTTGTGGCTTACTTCTGAGTAGACATGTGGAGGATTATGCAATAAGAAAGTTAATTTGCATACTGGATTTCTTATGAGCTTTTTCACTTATGTTCTCCACCCCACCCCCACCCAGTCTTTATTTGATATAGTTAGTAAAATTAATCAGATGACCAACTGTGGAAAGTTAGGATCAACTGTAAAACAAACCAGCTTGGTAACTTCAAGTGCAGGAGGAATAAAGCATACTCGGGAGAAACCCTTTGATACTATGAATAATATTGTGGCTAACTTACTGCTGAACTTGACCAGGTGAGCATTTAAAAATTCTAATTGGAAAATAGTTCGTTGGTACACTGAAGTCTTTTATCTTGAAAATAAGGTTATTGCAAATTTCCCCAATCCATCAGTCACTGTTCCATTTGCAGGTGGCAAATTTTTTGTCAATTTGGGATAGGGGAGATGATGATTTTTTTGTGAACACTTTCAGTGGGGTCACATGCTTACCATTGGTGTCTGGATAGCAGTATTTTTCTTTTTAAACAGCTTTTAAAAACACTTGTGGTGGTGATAGTAGAAAAAAGTTAAATGAAAAAGAAACTGTTGCCTAGCTGCCAATGGTAAGCATGCATCCCTCCTACAAATCTGCAAAACTTTACTTCCCTCCCCCATTCCGTTGCCTTTTTTTGCACACTGCACCCTAATTTGAGCCCAAAGTTTAAAACTTCAAACTTGCAGCTCATTCTTAGAATATACATATACAAGTGTAGACCTACAACACAATGTTACAGTGTATTCCAGACCGTAGCAGGAATACTCTTGTGCAGGATTTCGGTCAGCCTGGCTCTTGTAGCAGTGTTTGGAGCTCATTGAGGAGGAGGAGGAACTTTTCCTTTTCTACCCTTCTGTAATGAACCACTTGGGTTAGGCATGGTAGCTAGCCCCAAACCTGAATTCTTAAGCAATATATAGCTTAACCAGGAAAGGTCTCAGTGGGGTAAGAAAAGAAATACATATTCTTTCCCCTCCACCATGCTGAACTGTCCAATATATCATAAGGAAGAGATCTCTTTCACCTCATGACATGCATTAGAGCCACCCCAAGATACTATAAGTGGCTAGGACCTTGAGCAAGCCTGTTGCCCTTACTGCAACCCCATCTTCCTTTCTTTCAACTACACTCAACAATTCATGACTCATGGAGACCATTGAACATGCTTAGATCTTGTCAGGCTGTGTCAGGGTGTTTGGGGTTTTTTTAATTTACATTTTTCCCCCTTCCTAACTGGGGGAATTCCCTTGTGTTTGTAAAAACCGCTGCCTTTTCTGTGGGTGGCCCTGCCAAGTTTGCCATCAGAAATTTGCCCAGTACTTACCAGTTGATATGTCTTTTAAACAGTATATTAAAATACACCTTAAGCAGTGGAACAAGAATAGATGTTTTCTGCCTTTCTAACCTTTTAAAGTACCTAATTTCATTAATGATGAATATGGAGTTATATTTCCCCTCAGTAACATTTGTACTCCTCCTGTTATCTCAGTAACATTTGTACTGAAAGTGATAGAAATATGTGATGCTTCCTTATACCTTCATAATTTCACAGCCACTCCCTGTTCACCACCTCCCTTTACTCACACCTGGTCTCTAGTAGTAGACTGAGACTTTTGGCTCAGTTGAGACATTCAGAAAATCTCTCTGTTCCCTACACCCCATCTCTGTGAATGCATACTTGCAGAGAACTTGGACCAGTCATGGGCACAGCTGCAGCTTCCTCACAGCAATTTCCATGAGCAAGGTAGCATGTATTTGGTCACTCAAATGAAGGGAATAGCTTCTGGGTTGCTGTAGTTGCATCCCTGGGTGGCCCGGATCACACAGTACATTGTCCACACAAACACACCCTGTGGGCATTTAGTGCACAGTGCTGAATGTCTGAACCCTCCTTCTGATTCCTTCTGTCTGGCAGAGCCAGCTTCTCCCACATCTAGTGTACCTTCTCCCATTCTGACTCAGTTTGTCTTCTTTATAAGAGGAATAGTACTAGAGACCTTGAATTCTGACTGTCGGACTCAGCCTTATTCCATACCCTGCTATAGTAGAAGCTTGTAGTGCATAAACTACCATATTGTCGCGTATGACAGAAGCACAGCAGAGATGAACAGTTCTCAAGAGGAAAAGCTTTTGTTGCAGCACCGGGACAGCATGTGTAGCCCTTTAGGGATGTGTTCCTAGACTGTGCCCTAGTTGAAGCTGGGAAATTAGTGGCAATTTTACAATAAATGGATGGCAACTGACATAGCAGTGTAGGAAAGTAAAGAGTTACTGATTTTATATGCTTTTGCAATGACCTACAGTTGAATAAAGTATCCAGTAGCAAACATCTTAATATGTTTTTCTTTGTATAATTTTCAGCTCTGCTAGGTTTGAAGGATCTCTTAATATGGATCTTAATGAAATCAGTATGAATTTGGTCCCGTTTCCTCGACTTCATTATCTGGTTTCCAGCTTGACTCCTCTTTATACACTGGCTGATGTTAATGTGCCTTCTCGAAGGTGAGTAACTTTGAACATTTTAACCATTTCCAGAAGGATAGCTGTGTTAGCCTGTTGCAGCAAAAACGACGAAGAGTCTTGTGGCACCTTAGTGACTAGAAAACCTTTGTGTATTTTTTTAACATGAGCAGTGGCGGATCTAATAACAGTTCATATAGGTTGGTGCCCCTGTGACCCCCCAGGCTCCATCGCATGGCTCTAACCATTTGTGCTGTGCATACTTGCCTCACTCACCACCTTGTTGGTCTTCTCTAGCATGGCTTGCCATTTTCCTGGCTGTTGCCATGCTTCCATATTAGTTGCCGGTCTGTCTGCTGGCACTGTCAACCTCATTAATGAAACTGGGCATGTGTGCTGAGGGCGTGTGCGTGGATCACACCACAATAACATGGCCGATATCCTGGGGGGCACCCAAGGGAAATGAACCCCCACGCGATCAAAGAAATGGCCAGTGCACACTCTCTGTCAACTGGAGGAGGACTCGCCTCCAGGGCTTTGTGATGGGCAGTGCTGAGGGCACCCTAGCTTATTCATCCTACACATCAGGGTGAATGAGGAAGCCAGAAAAAACTGCACCTGCATTGAATCCAACCAAGTAGATTGCCTGCAGCCTGAGCTAGCGAAAGATCACTTTGTGGTCTGTGGAGGGATACTGAGAGAGAAGAAGCCAGCGAGAAAGAGAGGAGCTGAGGTGAGTGGCTCAGTTTTTTTCTAGAGGGGAAGAAAGAGAAGAAGAAGTAGCACACTAAGTTCTTTCTTTTTTGATAACAAACTGCAAGGATTCAGGAGCAAGCCAGGCCCAATCCGGTACCTTTTTACTTGACTTTTTTTGAGAGTGATGTTGAGTTGCTTTTGCTATACTTTGCAAACTATTCTTTAAAGAATTCTAAGGGATGGTAAATCATTTAAAATCTGTATGAGGCTATACCTATTGCATCTCTCGTGGGGAGGAAATCATTTTAAATCTTGATGAATGTATGTACTGCATACAGTTCAGGGTTGGTGGGGGAGAAAGATTATTTTGAATATTAAATTAATGCATCTCTGGCTTGGGGGAGGATAATTATTTTTAAAAAAATGAATTCTGGCTTGTCAAGGGAGGTTAATTATTTTAGAAATGACTTTATTGTTTTATTCCACTGAATATGATTTGTGTGGGGAGTATGTGGTTTAAATTAAGGCTATGGTCCAGTTTACTTTTGCAATGTGTGCCCATGTGGCTTTAAAAAGGGTCAGTGTAAGACACTTAGGGTGCAATCCTATGCACGTTTAGACAGAAAAAAGTCCTGTAACTCCCAGCATCCCTCCAGCCAGCCATTTCACCATAAGACACCTATATCTTGCAAGCTGTGTAGCAAACCAGGTGTAGTTGGCTCCGCCCGTGGTGGCCCCTTGGCTCTGCCTCTGCCAGTGGCCTACCCTCTGCCCTCCCAGCCCTAGTAATTGCCAGCCACCACTGCATGTGAGTGATAGCTGCACACTCTGAAGATGAAATTGAATCTCATTAGTAACAACCATAAAAAGAGATAAACATGACTGGAACCTTTTATACTCTTGTTATTCAAAGCTTCAGCATATTTTTCAAATGTTTGTAACAGTGTTCTACTTCTATTTGACACATATTGAGAAACCACTTCGCTGGCAAACTCTGTGATGTTGTTAACTTTGCTAAACATGCTGGGCTACTCCTTTCTCTTGTCTCTTAGGTTGGACCAGATGTTTTCAGATGCTTTTAGCAAAGATCACCAACTGTTACAAGCTGACCCAAAGCACAGCTTGTACCTTGCCTGTGCCCTACTAGTCAGAGGAAATGTACAGGTTTCGGATCTTCGTAGAAACATTGAAAGGTTTGCACACAACCTATATTAGAGGAGGAATTATCAACTGCTCATATGGCAAATTTTCAGTTGGTGCTTGGTCATAGGACCAAAGGCTAGCCAACATACTGGGTTTATGCTGATCCCCTCCTGCATGTACACTTCTGATCATGGGGTGGTGGCTCATGTTCTCAATCATCTAGAGAACATGAGCCACCACGTAATCTAGTCACATTTTTTTCTTTATACATAATTTTATGTACATGTAATATTACCAGTGTGGTGTATATTTTTTTCAAATAGATGCTTTAGAAGCTAAGGCTTTTCAAATTGATGCCTTAGAAGCTACCTAAACCTTGGGAATCCTTATTTGCCTGAAAATAGGCATCATACTTTGTCACATGCTATTTAACTGAGCATTTAATTTAGAAGAATAAATAAAATGTATTTAACTGCAATGGCTTTCTCGTTACTGAAATCACATGAAAGCGTCACTGGGGACAAATAGTCATATCTGTCATTAACATTCTTGCTTTATGTAGTGCTTATTTTTATTACTTGCCTTTACGTCATTTCCAAATTTGCCTATTGCAGGTTGAAACCCTCACTTCAGTTTGTCTCCTGGAATCAAGAAGGATGGAAAACTGGCTTATGTTCAGTACCTCCTGTAGGCCATTCTCACTCTTTGTTAGCATTGGCAAATAACACTTGTGTGAAACCTACTTTCATAGAGCTCAAGGAGAGATTCATGAGACTGTACAAGAAGAAAGTAAGCCACGGAATGAGAAGTAGTACCATCATGTTAACTAGTTGAGTTACACTTGTATTATAGTCAGTATTCAGAAATACTATGTGTGAAATTATGAAATGTGGATTAAAAACAAATCCATGGCACAGTCTATTCATGCATGTAGTTGTGTTTGTGGGAAGGAACCACAAAATGGAGGCCTCTTCTCTCCCTTCTCCCGCAGCCCTCATTTGTGTGCATTTGTATCGCAAGCAGGCAGCCATTTTTCTAAGTCCAGACTTTATTTCAACCCCTTTTAAGAGCCCAAATGAAGCAGTGGGAGAAGCTAGCATTAGTGCAGGGCATTCCCTTATCTCGGACAAATTTACCTGTCAAGGCTACAACCCATTTTGCAATACTGGAAGAACAACTGAATTCATTTGTTTGGTTTTTTAGATAACATTATTATTATAAATAATATGACTAAAGAAAACATATGACTTAAGTAACTTTTTGTCTTGCAGGCTCATCTTCATCATTACCTACACATTGATGGCATGGAGCAGAGCTGTTTCTCTGAAGCCCTTTCATCTTTGTCAGATTTAATAGATGATTATAATCAGCTAGATGCTGCTAACTGTGGACCTGCAGTAGATCCACCAAGGCTAAAGATAGCAGTGTAACAGTTGAGGAGCTTGGTAGGGAGAATCTTTAAAGTTGAGGTATCAGCAAACTACACGCATGCATTCCAGCCCAAGTTGAGCCCTGTTAAGTACAACTGTAAAAAACTTAAGAATGTACTTTGGCTGGAATATTCTCTTAACAAATTGCCTTGTGTAATGATTGGGATAAATGTCATTCTCAAAGGTGCTGTAGAAACTGGCTACCAGTGTTTCATTATATATCATATTATATAGATGCTGCATTACATATGTCATGGAAGTAGAAGGTTATTACAGTACCCTGTTATTACAGTACCCAGTATACCTCTCCTCATATATACTGTGATGTGCTTCTAACTTAAGTACTACATTTGAAGATACTTTATGTAGATTATCAAAACAAACACACTTTGTATAATGTTGACTATATTTGTAAATACTTGTAAATAAATGACATTTTTATTAATTTCATTTGCAAAATAAAACATGTAGCTACATAAAATATAATCTGGCATCCTGAATCCTTATTTGCCACAAACCCAAAACTGTAACACATCTGGTTAGCATCTTCTCCAGAATATCAACTGCAGTTTGAATACCTAAAAATTGTACTAGCTCTAATTAGCAATACAAGATGTGATATACTCCATATTTACACTCAGTACATATTTCTGAAGCGCAAATATATTGTGGAATTAACTAAATTCAAATGCAGACTGATTTGGATCCAAACTTGACCCTTCATGAACAAAAGGGCTCCTTCCATTTGCAGAGGACATTGAGATCCAGCAGAAACTCTGCACTTGGAGAAAGGAGGCTGCGTTATGATTTTCACTTTTAAGATTTCACTCTCCAGAGCAGCTTTTTGGAGGCTGCAGAGGGGAGGGGAAATAGAAAAAAATCTCCCTGTGCCTTCTGGCCGTAGGAGCCTCTAGTTCTGCTTCACGCAACTAGGGATCCATCCAGTATCTATAAAACTGGTTACAAGAGGAATCTGTACTTGACTACAGGTTATACCAGCTTATATATCATGGAAATGCAGCTGTATGTTTTGCAGACGGGACACTGATAAGATACGGCATAAAAAGGCATATAAAAATGCTGCAAAATTACACAGCTGCTTTCTTTTGCCTTTGAGTTGAAGAGGAAAAGTTATCAGTGTGTATCAAGGCTATCTAAATATAAAATTGTCTGTCTAGAAAATTGTATAGTTTCAAAGAAATGTAAAGACGAAAGTGCTTTACAATAATATCATTGATTATCAATATAATACATGTTGATACAATCATCCTTTGCAGATCTTTGACAAACTTTCATCAGTAAGTGTCCAGTTCCTAAGAAGCTCAGACGATCCATGAATGTTAACTGGCTTAGTTAACACAACGCTAGCTGGATAACATTCATTTCTTTGCTAGAAAATTAGTTGGATACTTCTTAAAAATGATAGTTTTTTTCACAATTGCCATTTTCTATGGAATTTGTGTATTTGTTTATTTGTTTTCCACAGAAATTATATATTGCATTTGAAATCGTTAGACATGTTATGGCTACTTAACTAGAATATATATTCCACTTCTTTTCAGGATAAAGTATATTTTGAGAGGGGCGAGCTCTGTCTTGTATGAAAAATCTGCTGGGTAAATTCATTCAACGCCTGTAATTTCAACCACTGATACCAGCCAGTAGCATCAGTGATGTCAGAGGGACATTTGATCACCTTCCCTCCCATAGTGCCGTTTACATTGTCTATAAAAGCTTGAGTTCAGAAAATATATCTCCAGGACTATTGCATGTCTTCTGACAAACACAAGATATAATCCACATCATCTTCCACTTAAAGGTGCTTTCCTTAGGGCAGTCAAACTGTACTGTAATCATTATAGACTTATTAGGTATACAACATCTCTTGTCCAGGCAGTTTCCACAAAAGGTAGGTTTGTATCTTTGTCTACTTGTGCATCCAGAAAAGGTTAGTTTCTCTGCTTCGGCAAGCTGAAATGTAGGCCGGCATGTTTTTCCTTTAGGGATCTGAAAATGCAGAGGGGGAAGCGAGTCTCAGTGTTATATTAAAAATGAGGTTTATTACATTGCATACCTAATAGAAGCAGCACTTGGGCCAAATTAAGATACACTTTCAGCCTTGTATAGTGCAGTGCTGACAATTTAAATCTACATGTTTGAGTTCCTGCAGGTAGGAATGTACGGACTGTGTAAAATCCACTCCGTCTGTGTTTCACGGATTGTCAGGCACCTTTTGTTCCATTGTCCGTTTACAAATTGATTCAGGTTTTTTTTGTTATGCATACGCAAATAATGACATAAGAGGGTTCACAACAATTTATATAATGTACCTTGGTATGTAAGATTTAGTGTATTGTCCCCCATTCCATTCAACTTTTCCCCATGTATATTTACCAGTCTCAGCAGAAACTTGTGTATTTTCCTATAAATAAATATGCATCAATTTCAGGAAAGTTAAGAGAAAAAAAAAATTCACGGACTCCACACAGTCTGGGGAGGTTTCTAAGAATCCGCAACGGATTCTTAGAAATCTGAGCTCATTTTAGTCCATCTCATAACATCCTTGCCTGCAGGTTCAGTATCCTGCCACTTTCAAGATGGCTGTGATACCACCTGAGGGAGAAATTAATCATGATGCGTGGGATTCATCCCAGTACCTTACCTATATCACCTGATTTTCTGATGCTCAATTTGGGCAAGGCTTATAACGATGTGGCAGTTGGGGAGGTCAGTCTGTCTCCTGTGAGTTTTGGTGCCACAAGCTGAAAGAATCTGTCCCTGAACAAGCAGGGTGAAGAGTGCCAAAGAATTCTGCTTAACTCGTTAGCTCCCATTTGTACTCTGGCCATGAAAGCTAGATAGGAAAATAAAATACCCACAGGTTTCTAAGGCATGGACTTGTTATTCCTGCTTCCCTGATGCTCACATCCAGGATAAATATGACTACTTCCTAATGCAGTGTCAAAGCAGTAATGGAATAACCACTCAGGCTTCCAGAAAGACTATAATTTTTCTCCTGTGTATGTGCATGCATATACAGTTCTTTTTAAAATCATATAAAAAGCAAAAAATAGCTGTGATGGCCCACAATGTTGGGCAATGCCTTGATGAGGACCAGCCAAAATGTCACAAAACTCAAAAGCTTGCACACACCCTTGTGACACTTTGGTTGGTCCTAATGAAGGCATTGCCCAATGGATTTTGGATTTTTAAAATCACAATTCTGTAATACTACTTGCCTAAAGAGGAAATTACGTTCTGCATTACAATTTACCTTCAATGTCTTTGGGAATTTTGCTTGGCATGGTTGAATAAAGCACAGTCTCTTTTCCTTCCTCATTTCACATTTACTGTTTTCATTGCTCACTCTATCAGATATACCAATGCCACAGGTTTGGGAACAAGGTGTCCATGGAGTTGCTTGTACTATGCATTTCTTCTTCAAAACAAGTGGTACACTTCTGAAAGCTAGGTGACAGAAATGCATTACATTTCAAGCTACATTTTAAAGTACTAGTTGAGACTACTACACCCCTGATTTGGACTCGATAGTAAGCCAACCAAAATAAGATATGGAACACAAAACTTAAGAATATCAGATTCTCCTCTTGGATTCCCTTGGACTTAAGTTACAAAAAAAGTGAGATCTGCAGAACTGCCTAAATTCCAATTTTATAGCAATTTGGCACCTCAGTCCCCCAAGACTTGGCATGTTTTATGTCTTCTTACCATTTTTTTTTTTTGGTATGCCCATGATGCCCATGTTTGCTGCAGAAGGGGAAACATTTTTCCTCTAGAGTTCTTGTAAAATAACCTATTTACCTGTGTAAAGATGGATTAGGGGAATCTAGGCCTGCACTTATCAAAATACATGAATTTGGTTTTCTTTAAGAGGACTGGAGTTGAAGCATGTGTTTTTTCCATATTCCACTTCTGAAGATTCTGAGCACTAATAGCTATGTATATTAAACCTGTCTTTTAAAATCTCCATGTAGCAAATCCTGGTGGATATCTAGAGGATGACTGGCCAGATTTAATTGTGCACAGCTTAGAGGACTGAGCAGAAATATGAGGGTACCTGGGAAGTAAGCAGCAGCTTTAAAATCTCAGTGCAGGAAGCAAATTTAAAAACCTGGCACAGATCTGAAATAAATAAAGCAAGGTTACAAAGCTGTGGATTTCTATATACAGATTTACCTTTATTGAGCATAAAATAATTGCATTGCTTTTACGATAGGGCTTTGTTAACTAGGACAGTGCAGGAGGAAAGATAGTAAAATATTAAAATAAAGCTTGGTGTTTGGCAAGATATTGAAAAACAGATTTAACATTTAATTGTGACACTTCATGCAAATCATGCATTAATAGCATAATAAATCATAAGCTGTGTGGATTATTATGGACGTTCTCAGCATATTCATAAAAGTGAGGCTATTCTACACGGCTTAGCCTAATCCATCTTCTGTCCACTTTTGCTGTGTTGGTACCTAATACTTCAGAAAGTGACCCATTTCTAATATACAATGGTGTCTTACAAAGTAACAACAAAAGACTGCTTATGCTATAAATCAAAAGGTGTCAGTACATCCTGACAAGCCTTTCTATGTTACAAGTAATTTTGCTTGAACTCGCTAGTTTGGTTGGTGCCCTTCTGACTATATCAACAAGGTAGCTAACACTCTGGTAGGCCTGTAAATATTTAAAAGGTGGGTTGGGGAATCCAATCCTCTTAGAGCCAGAGACCTTACAAAGACTGATAGGCACCCCTCCATCCACAGGTATATTCTCTCTCTGAGTCTGGATACCTGTAACAATATGACTTTTCAATATAGAAACATGCATTTCAACAAAAGATGGAGTGAATGGGGGTGCCAAACTCCAATGGTCTGAAGGGATGCATTGTCCAATTGGCAGGCACATCCATGATTTCCACTATAAATTGAACATCAGGAATAGGATCGTCCAGGACAGGAGAGGAAAATACTGTAACCTTCCTTCCTTGGAAAGACTCATGACAGGTAAGGGAGGAAAGCCTCGCTCCAATCTGAAAACAGAGGAAAGGGATTCCAAATACTCCAGCTGGCTTCACACAACATGATAATCCACATTCAAGGGTTGAGTATGGGTTCTGTGGGTTGTTGAACTGTAGGTTATTGTGTTGTCTGAACCCAGCCATGATAACAAACCATGTTTGTTAACCATGAACAACCCACAGTTCACAACTTTACAACAAACCATGGGTTTTCTTCATGGGTTGTTTGTGGTTAAGAAACCATGGTTTGTTACTGTGGCTGGGTTCAGATAACACAATAACCCACGTTTCAGCAACAATCCACAGTTCAACGATAACCCACATTCAACCCATACTCGACCCTTGAGTGTGGGTTATCGTGTTACCTGAACCCAGCTCTGTATCATGCGAAATGGATATACACTTGTTTAACTGCTTGTCAACGTGACATATTTAAGGTTGAAAATGGCATCTGTACCTCTCACACTGTAGGATACACCTCAGGCGCATTAGCTGTCCCCAGCCTGGTGCCCTCTAGAAATGTTAGACTACAACTTCCAGCATACTGAGAGTTGTAGTCCAACACATCTGGAGGGCCCCAGGTTGGGGAAGACTAGTATACATGTTGCTTCTTTGTGAAGTGACTTGATCTACAATGTAAACCACTTGCATGTATGGGAAAGGGGTTGGTCTCCTTGAAGTTAAGCTAAACTTGTCCAAGTTAAATGAGTCTGCCTGAAAGGACTAGACATTTATGTTACCTATCGATAAAAGGAAAATGCTAATTATTCTCTCCCCGCTAAACAATAAGGAAGGGCTTGTTTCTTCTTTTTTAATCAAGTCATGAAAGAAATATATTATCAATCTGTCCTGGCACACCTGGCATTAATCTGTAACCTGTTGATTGCTGCTCATTTTGCTGCCCTGAAACACATTTGGAGTTTCCGGATTTCTTTCTGGTTTTGAGTGTGGTGCATTCATTAGGTGCTGACCTTGAGAAGAATACCGGTGTGCATCCAATTGCACCATTCACACACAAACACTTATAAAGAGGAGTGGGCTGGAAGGCTTGGCCATTGATATAGTGCACACCATTGAGCTCACAGCCTACTGCTATCATATCTGGAAACAGAGAAGAGGAACAATGAGTGAACCTGTGCAGATCCCTATAAAGTGCTTTTTCCTACACGATTGCAGAATAAGATGTTTGCCCAGTGACACTGATTAATAATAGTAATACTTAGCATTTATGGGTGCTTAAAGTATTCAAATCACTTCACCTTTTATATTTATATATTCTTGCTTTATGAGACAATTCTGATCATTCTCTTATACAACACACACTCTTATACAACACACATTCATATCCAAGTTTACACTATAGAAAGTTTTTGTTTTTCTGTTCTCTGCCACCTCAATTTTGTGACTGTTAAAAGATTAACGATGAAGAATGCTTGATATTTTGCACCTACCACTTCAACGTACCCAATGGATATGACAACAGAATCTAAAGATAGGGATATCCCAGTTATTTCAGCAATTATTCTATTCACTCTTTCCCAAAAATCTTTTCTAAAAAGGGCAATTCCACTGGATACCTTTTGAAATTGATTGATTGATTTGATTTGAACTCCACCTTTCCACCAAAAAAGGGCAGTCAAGGCAGCTTACACAAAGGCGCAATCCTATGCATATTTAGATGGGGAAAAACCCTACAATTCCCAGCATTCCCCAGCCAGCCATGATGAGTTATAAGACTAAACATGCATAGGATTGTGCCCTAAATCTTTCTTTAGAGGTCTGGCTTTTTAACTGTTAGTGAGTACCAATTTAGAAATATACTTTAATATCCGAAGTGTCAAAACAAAAACAAATCTGAAAAACAAATCTGAAACTAACTCATATTGACACATAGAAAGCATGTTATTCTTTCATTTCAGATGGACAGCCAAAGGACCCTTTGGTGTTTTACATCAGGTGTAGGGAACCTCACGTCCAGGGGCCAAAACTGGCCCCACCTGGAGTTCCAGTCTGGCAGTCTGGCTTTCCCCAGATGCCAATGCCCCTTTCCATTGGTCCTGTCTTTTCCCCCAACTATCATTTGATGGTTTTCTAGCTTTTGTGACTCTTTTCCCCATTCTAAAAGGTCGAAATGCCGCTCCTAAATGCTTGCTTACTGGCAATAAGAGCTTTAAGCAAAGATACGCTGGTATCTCTTTCCTTGCATACCCACTGCACATTTCATAGAAAATACCAAAAGCAAGTAAAGACTTACATGCACACACTCCTCTTTCATACCTAGGCTTGTCCGCAGAATAGTCGCAGTACAGCCCCTTGTGAGGGTCACAGACCTCCGCTTCATTACAGATTTCCCCGGACTGCTTGGCGCACATCTTGCAGCATCCGCACCCGTCCTTCACCAGGCTCACTCCAGGGCTGCAGGTTGGCGCACGTGGGCATCTGCAGGGCCAGTGGCATAACTCTTTGTGTGGATGGAGCTCGCGGCTTTCGGTGGCTTTTCCTCCAGGCTTTCCCTGCTGCCTGTTGCCTTGCACCCTACAAGAAAGCTTTCATATAGGTGGACTTATCTGAGAGCTGGAAAACGTCCAACAAAAATGGTGAAGGTTTGTTTAAAAAAAAATCTGCTGTTGAGATTTATTTTCCTCTTATCACAAAGGGAAAATAAATTGGCAGCCTACAGTACTGTAGAACACAACACTGATTTCCTTTCCCAAAGGCTTATGGTTCATGAAGCTACCTATTCTCCCTATCCCCCCAGCCCCATGATTAATCTCTAAAATGAGAGTGTTGGGGCTCAAGCCCTACCTGAAAACTAGACTTCCTCCGCAGCAAGCCTTTTTTTCAAAGTCATGCCTAACATTTAACACCCCTTCTCTGCTACACCAGCAGTACAAAGACCCTGGCGTATATTAAAAGAAATCATTATTTTAACGTTTCAATGCATAATGCACCTTTCTGCCATATAAGGGCTCCCAAAGCAATTAAGACTGCAATCCTATGCATGTCTACTCAGAAGTAAGTTCCACTGAGTTCAGTGGGATTTACTCCCATGTAAAGGGTTAGAGGATTGCAGCCTAAATGTGACAGATATCCCCGCTATGTTCTTTTAAAACCAGGTCCTGTAAACCACAGCCCTGAGGCAATCACTCTCAGTACAGCCTTCCCCAACATAGTGCCCACCAAATGTTTTGGACTACCCCTTCCATCAGCCCCAGCCAGCATAGCCAATGGTTAGGGGTGATGGGACTGGTAGTCCAAAACATCAGGAGGTCACCAGGTTGGGGAATCTAGGATCAGGCATTCAGGTTTCTCAGGTCGAAGGCAAGGAAACAATGTGTCTACCAACTCTATCCTAGAAGCTGGCCCAGTGGTAGCCATTGGCCCTGCTATGTCAGCAGTGACTCCTTTCCTTTGTGGGGCACAGCTGGGCCACCTGAGAAACTTTTTAATGACAGACTTGGAGCCACTCTTCTCTAACAGGAAGGGACTTGATGGAAATTGTAGGATGTCTGTGCCCCACTTTCCAGGGCTACAGGGTAGCTTTCACTTTCCTGGCCCAGACTAATGTTCACACAGCAGCAGCAAAATTTAGTTTGAATTGGACTGTGAGTGATTCATGTGCTTTTTAAATAACATTTTACTTGGATTCCTCCTAAAAAAAACCTAAGTGCCAACTCATATTGGCTGTTCCGGACATAGTACAGTCCTTTCATAGGACCACTATAGAATACACACAAGGAGTCCACATGCAAGGAGATTTGGTCATGGAGTTGTGTTCTGAGACAGCAGAGTACTGTAACCCTTTTTTGTGACCCTTTTGTGGTCCCTGTGAGTCCATATAGACAACAGGGACCAACAGCTGTGCTCTTCTCATCACACAGACCATGGGAGTTTTCTAGACAAAGAGCCCCGCCTTCCTTATGAACACTTTCCATGGTACCTTGCCATCTCGATACACATTTACAATACTGACATCCTTAACAACAACAGTTTTCCATGTGGGACTTGACTGACATTACATTGTGCTAGAGAAGAAGTTAACTTCCTTGTGTGTCGCCTCTACTGAGGGCCAAGACAGACATAACTTTACATCCCTATTTATGGTAGGTGCAGTGGGTCCAATCCAGATCAGGACTCTAGTGTGCAGGGAGAGGGCATTTAAGATGCAGTTCATCCCCCTGTGCCTATACTAGAGTAGGGATGGACAAATCTGTACATTTTGCTTTCTCCCTTATTCACGTTTTAAATCTCAAGTTCTTTCTCTCCCAAATATGAAAACCTTTGCGAATTTTGGTAAATTCTTATCAGAAATGAACTGAAATGAAATTTTCAGCCATACCTACTCCACAGTAAAAGTGAAAAAAAGAATGAAAGATGTAGCTGTTAGATATGGATGTAAAGTAATGCCTGTTTTGGCCCTCAGTGAGCAGGAAATGGTGTTTAGAGACTTTTATTGCCTGTGTTAACATTCACAGGTGCGGCTCCATGCCATTTTAAAGATACTGTTTTGGTACCTTATGTCAGTGATCTCCAAACTTTTTTGATCGTGTTCCCCTATCAATAAAAAATTCTTGAGCATGCATCCCCAATATATGCATATTTATTTATTTATAAATTATATACATGTAGTACTATACTAATATATTATGTACATTATAAAACATACACAAACATAGAAATTTAAAAAGGATGAGATAAAGATGGAATAAACAATATTTTAAAAATATTTTAAATCTATTTTAATAATGGTACAAAACCTTAAAAAAATTATTGTCCATTTTGTGAGGGTTAGATTAGTTAATACTAGATAATTTATTTATTTATTTATTTATTTATTTCATTTCTATACTGCCCAATAGCTGAAGCTCTCTGGGTGGTTCACAAAAATTAAAACCAAACAACACACAATAAAACAATTTAAAATATATAGAACATTAAAACCACAATATAACAATACAACCACAATAAAATCTAGCAGCAATGCAGGAGTTTAAAATACAGATTTAAAACAGCAAAGCTAAAAATTTAGAAAGCTAAAATGCTAAAATGCCTGGGAAAATAAAAAGGTTTTCACCTGGTGCCAAAAGGAATACAATGTAGATGCCAGGCAAACCTCACTAGGGAGCTCATTCCAGAGCTGGGGTGCCACAGCAGAAAAAGCCCTCCTCCTAGTAGCCACCCGCCTCACTTCCTTTGGCAGGGGCTCACGGAGAAGGGCCGCTGACGATGATCTTAAGGTCCGGGCAGGCACATATGGGAGGAGGCGATCCTTCAGGTAACCTGGCCCCAAGCCGTTAAGGGCTTTGAATGTTAACACCAGCACTTTGAATTGGGCCTGGAAATGGACTGGCAGCCAGTGCAGCTGGAAAAGTAGTGGCATAATATGAGCTCGCAGGCCAGTCCCTGTTAACAATCTTGCTGCCCTATTTTGGACCAGCTGAAGTTTCCGGACCATTTTCAAAGGCAGCCCCACGTATAACGCATTGCAGTAATCCAGACAAGAAGTTATCAGAGCATGGATAACTGTAGCTAGGCTATCTCTGTCCAGATAAGGGCGTAGTTGGTATACCAGCCTAAGCTGATAAAAAGTGCTCTGTGCCACTGAGTTCACCTGTGCCTCAAGTGACAGTTCTGGATCCAAGAGCACCCCCAAACTACGAACCTGATCCTTTAGGGGGAGTGCAACCCACTCCAGAACAGGTTGAATATCACCTAGCCGGGCAGACGAACCACCCACTAACAGTACCTCCGTCTTGTCTGGGTTGAGTTTCAGTTTATTAGCCCTCATCCAGTCCATTACCGTGCCCAGGCACTGATTCAGAACAGCCACTGCCTCACCTGGGTTTGATGAGAAAGAGAGGTAGAGCTGGGTGTCATCTGCATATTGATGGCACCTCGGCCCACACCTCCAGATAACCTCCCCCAGCGGTTTCATGTAGATGTTAAACAGCATGGGGGATAAAATAGAGCCCTGTGGAACCCCATGGCACAATTGTCATGGCACAGAGCAATAATCCCCCAGCACCACCTTCTGGAGTCGGCCATCCAAGTAGGAGCGGAACCACTGTAGTGCAGTGCCTCCAACTCCTAACCCAGGCAACCTATCCAGAAGGATACCATGGTCGATGGTATCGAAAGCTGCTGAGAGGTCCAGGAGAATCAACAGGGTCGCACTCCCCCTGTCCCTCTCCCGGCAGAGGTCATCCCACAGGGCGACCAAGGCAGTTTCCATTCCAAAACCAGGCCTGAAGCCCGATTGAAATGGATCTAGATAATCCGTTTCATTCAACAGTGCCTGGAGCTGTCCTACAACCACCCGCTCAAGCACCTTGCCCAGGAAGGGGATGTTGGCCACTGGCCTATAATTGTTAACATCTTCTGGGTCCAGGTTAGGCTTTTTCAGGAGTGGTCTAATTACTGCCTCTAATTACAGCGGCAGGCACTACTCCCTCTCTCAAGGAGGAATTTACAACCTCCTGGACCCAGCCAGAGATCCCCTCCTTGTTTGATTTAATAAGCCATGAAGGGCAAGGGTCAAGCACACAAGTGGTCGATCGAACTTGGCCAAGCACTTATATAATCCATAAATCCACTTAACTGGGCACACGCTGTCACAATATGCTGAATGCAAATGATCGAGTGAGGGCGCCACTGTCAACTTGCAAGAAGGGGAAAGGTGCGCTTGGCCAGGCTCCTGCCTGTTCCCGTCACTGGCCGTGCACCCTGCGCAGAGTTGGACAGGTATAACAGCCTCCCCGCTTTGGCCGACTGGTGGCTTGGCCTGGGCTGTTAACCCTTCCCGCTCTCCTTTGACAGAGCGAAGGAGAGCGGGAATGGCAGCTGAGAGGAAAGCACGCACTTTATTTTCAGCTTCATTCTGCAAAAGGAGAATGGGAAGGGTTAATCTCCTTCCCACTCTACTTCGGCAGAATGGCAGCTGCTCCGGTGCCACAGCAGAGCAAGCAACTGTGCCTTCCTTTGCCATGCCTGGCAGAAACTGGCACAGTTGCTTTCGGTGGCCGCAGCAGAGGCAGGATAGGACTGGAGCCAAGAGAGAAATGCCACAGAGCTTCCTTCTCGGCTCCCATCACATCCTGTTGCCTCCACTGCAGCCATCATTGTACACAATGGCAGCTCTCCAGGGCAGCGGGAGGCTGTTCAATTATCAGGCGGCTCACGCACCCCACTTTGGAGACCACTGCCTTATGTGACTCAGGAGGTTGGGCAGCTTACTCAAGAGATACTAATGTGGAGGCACGAGGCAGTATGTGTACGTCTTTGCATCCAACTGCATACCAACCACACACAAGCCAAATATTTGACAACCAGGCATATAGTGGGCCTGGAAGAAGTTCAATAAGAGCCTCAATAATATCAGTGAGGGAAAAGAAAATGAAGTCCTGGCAGGAGAGTGTTTGCATTTTCAGCAAGGATTGGCATTCCTATAAAACAAGTTTCAGGAATCTTTCAGGGAAACATGCTATCTCCCAGCTTTCCCCAGCCTGGTGCCACTGCCCCAGATGTGTCAGACTGCAACTCCCATAATTCTCTGCCATTGGCCATGCTGGCTGTGAATGATGGGAGTTGAAGTCCAACACATCTGAAGGCCATCAGGCTGGTTAAGGCTGCTATATACTCTGGGAGGTTATTTTTTCCAGCTCAAATTCCCCAGTGTCAAAATTCTGATATCTCTAAAAAGAGCAGACTGTTTTTCTTCTTCTGAATAAGCTATCTGTTAACCATGCTGGAAAAGAGCCCAGAGCTGCTAATACTGAACACTTCTGCTAAACTCCTTTCAATTAATTTATTGCTTATGACCAGTTTTTCCTTCCCAAGGGAAGCTCAAAGCAGCTAACCACAAAACAGGAGAGAAAAAAACCCTAATACAAAATATCTGAATGATAATCAATATAGCAAAACTTAATATATCTAAAGACAAAACAAGTAAAAGGACAAATTCCTCTCAAAACAATAATCAACAATATAACACATCTATTAAATCTGTAAAATTAGTTCAGTAAACAGGGAGGATCAGAATTGTGCCAACTGGGCCGTCTCTGACCTCCACACTTCCAAGATCCTGTTTGAGCATGTACACCCCAACACACATAGCCATGAGCCATATCCTGAAAGCGAGGAGGTATGGATCACACATGAGAAGCCAACACACAATCACATGTATGCATATAGGCCCCTGTGCAAACAAGACCTTGGACAATATCAGGGCCAGTGGGTACAACCCCAAACCCTTCCTCATGTCTTCATTTGTACAGTAAAAGGCCAGTCCAGCCCGTGTCTACTCAGTAAAACCTATAGAGTTCAATGAAACTTGCTCCCAGTTGAGGGTGTTTATTATTGCAATAGTTTAGGATTGCAATATTGTACACCAGGGGTAGACAACCTGGGGCCGTTCTGATGTTTTGGACTTTGACACCCATCAGCCCCAGCAAGTATGATAAATGGTCAGGGATTATGGGAGTTGTAGTCCAAAACATCTGGAGGGTTGCCTATCCTGGTATACACTTTCACCTGGAAGTAAACCCTTTTGAACTCAATGATTCTTACTTCTGATAACCCTTGCAAAGGATTGGCCCATATAGTAAATTATCATCTGTACAACAATTTTGTCTCTCACTCCCTACTTCATCTGTTATCAAACCCATTTGTCTCCTTTTCCCAAGGCTGTCCCAACACTTTCTGCCTTTCCCTCCTTGAGCCTAGAACTGTGCATCTATTTGTGAAGACATTTCCATTTCCCACCATCACACATTTGTCCAATCTGCGACCATTATGTGACAGTATCTTGCAGCAAAATCCTATGCAATCCTTATCAGAAATAAGTCCTATTTCAATCAGTCCTTCCCCAATCTGGTGCCTTCCTGATGTTTTGGACTATAACTCCCATTATCCCTGACTATTAGCTGTGCTGTCTGGGGCTGATGGGGGTTGTAATCTAAAACATCTGGAGGGCACCAGGTTGAGGGAGGGTGTCCTATTGAGTTCAGTGGGGAGAGGGGGGACAGGGGGACAATCATAGATGTGGTGTGGGTAGAGCTGGAGAGGTTCTGGATACAAAGTCCTCCTAGCCTCCAACCACATGCTCGACATGGGGAAATATTTAGCCAGCCCTGGAGCTGGTCAAAATGATTTCCCTCCCATTGGGAGCCATGGGAGGGAAATGATTAAGAAAAAAACAAATGGAGGAAGAAAAACAAATGCCACTCCTTCCTCACTTCTGCCCTTCTGGCAGAAGCCTGGCAGGGCTTTGGAAGTGCTGGAGTGCTCCGACTGCAAAGCACCCAGACCCAAAGATTGCGCCTCAGCAGGACGTATGGGATCCACTAGAAATTGGCCTGTCTTTTGCCCACTCTTGCTGTAAAGTATAGGTTGGATCCAGACTATTTTCACTTAGGGCAGTATCCAGTGGTATCATTCTGCAAACTCAAATAGTGCTAGTGGAGCTCCGAAGAGTCTTTCTGTTGTGCAAGCACTTGCGCATTAAGCTTTTGCCACCGGTTGCACAACCAGTTGCACAACCACTTCAGCAACCACACTTGCAGAACTGAACTTGTACAAATGTAACTTTAGTTGGATTCTTCTCCTGTGCATAGCTTGGAACCTAGTTTCTACTAGCGCAATGCCATTTGCACTAGCAGAATGACACAATTGGATACTGCCCTTAGTTCCTATTGAAATCATCATTACTAACTTTTCACATCAATTTCAATTCAATCTTAGTTCAGCTGCCAGTATTTTCTGACTACAATCATATATACATTGTTACCATATATTCATACCATAACATACAATATATGCTAGCTCAGTTACACAAAGATTTGGAAAACGTGTTTTGAACCTGATATATCCACGTCTAAGAAAATACAATTAAAAAAAAAACACCTCAGCTTGAAACCAGACAGAGAATTTGGATCCCGAAGCTTATAGCAAGAAATAAAACGTATGAAAAGGTGCAGCAATAGTTTACCTTCAATATTTTCAGAAGTCCACCATTTCATCGTTGAACATATTACATTTGCCTGTTTACAACCCAATATTTTATTATTATTTTTCTTCTATGGTTAATTTTTTTTACTGGGCCCACATCACACCAGCCTAACATACATATTTTCTCAGTCCACTCCACTTGCAGAATTAAAAATAGAAGCATTGTGCATCAATCTCTTGAGGAAAAGGTAATATTAACCAAAATACTTCTGATGAAAATCAATAGTAACATGTAATATTAGTTTTTGTTGAGGATAGGAAACAGCTGTTCAGTCTGAAAAGCTTTGTGGATTAAAAGTGTGTGTGTGGAGCTGGGGAGCTGGTTATGTTTTGTAAGTCCCATTTCCATGTAGTTCAGGTAATTTTCATTGTTTATTGAAAGATGGACAGATTTAGATTTTTAAAAAAATTAAAGCAGTTTCCTAACAGCCAATTCCTTTGTAACACAGGTAGATTGCTCTGTGAAACATGAGAGGGATCTAACTAGGGGAAGGTGTTTACTTACAATGTGGTGGAAAATAATTTATACTTGAAAAGATATAAAGTTTATGAAGATACTCTCATCCCCCCCCTCCTGGTATATATGTAAAGTCCCCTCAAAAATGTAAAAGTCTGAATCGAGAATCGTTTCAAACTTGAAAGTGATGCAGTAAAGCTTCCCTCACAAGTTGGAAAGCATGATATGAAGGACAAACCATTCCCTTAAGTAAATTTAACTTGCTCATGGAGCAAAACAAACGCCTCAGCCTTTGTCCTGCCAAGTAAATCTTTCTAGAAAACTTACCTGTTGCGTATAAGTGATTATAAGGATGGCGGGGATGAGGAACCACTGCATGTTCCTGTGAAGGCAGAAGTGAAAAATGGAGAGCGAGTGAACAGGCTGAGCTGTGTCAGAGCCAACACCGTGCACAAAGTCTCCTCTGTCTCCTCTGCAAACCTACTCTCCTCTGTACACTCACAAAGACACACGTATTCGCACTTGGAATCCTTTACAGAGAACCAGCTTCATCCTGAGTCTTTCAAGTAGCTCTTTCTTTCTCTGGAGGCTTATTCTCTGGGTTAGGGTGGTTGGGTTGACATTACTTTTCCGAGTGTCTTTAATTGTAAAGATATCCAGAAGGGTAGCCATGTTAATCTATTGCAGCAAAAACAACTAAATGTCTTGTGGTCCTTTAAAGACTAACAAATTTATTCTGGCATACGTTTTTGTGAACTAAAGACCACTTCATCAGATGCATGGAGTGTTATGGAGAGTTTCAGGTTTATACACAGTACATTTTCAGAGGCCAAGGTGTCCTTCACTTTTTTCAAATTTCTGGCAACCTGCAAGGCACTGCTCAGACATGGTGGGTGTCTCTGAGGTACAATACCCATTGGAAATACACAGGACATGGCTGGACACTAAGGAGGGGTGTGGCAGCCAAGATATGCCCTCAACTCAGGATTAAAGCCAGGAAGGAAGCAGAGATATGGAAGTGAGTACAAACTGGCTGATACCTCTGCTCTAGGGAACAAACTTCATGGAATACACAAGCCTGAGAGATCTCTGTCCAAATCTCCCCTAGACCTGCCTTATCTAAAGGACTGCAGCCAAGGAAATTATCTGGAGAATTGTATAGTTATGGAGTAACCTTCTGCTTGAGATGGAGTGAGGCTCCTAGGGTGCATGTCAGACTAGGGCTGCATCCTCTGAGGCATGGTGCATTTCTTTCCAGATGTAGCAAGCGTGACACAACCTTAAGACCAGAATACTTGTTCACTCCCTTTTAATTATCACTGAGCACTATTCCACTGAGGGACACTTCCCACACTACAATACTGTAACACTCCAGTGCTCCCATACACCAAGGGAGAAAGATTAATTCTCTAAGAAAAATAGGTGCTGCTGAGTGGGCCTTCCATCTCTTTCTTGCAATGCATCCTATTGCTACTTCCAAAAACATATGGGTACACAGAACACATCGTAGGGCTAGATTTAGGCATTTTGGTATCATGTCGGAGAATGAGATTGCACCAACTCATAATGGAGCAGCTCTTGGCCCTGATAGCCCCTCCTCCTTCTCCTCACCAGTACTTCCCTATGACTGAACAAAGTCCATGGGTGTGGTTGGGACTGCAACAACTCCATCTGTAGTTTTAGCTCGGTGAAACAGCAAAGTCAGCAGACAAGCTGCTTAAGGAAGGCTTGTGAAAGATGAGTCAGACAAATGTCTTTTAATGGTGTCAGTGCCGCAAACTGTTTGTCAACAAATTCAGAAAAAAGCAAGGCACTTTCGTGGGGCTTTTTTCCTGTCTCTTCTCTGCTTCCATGTAAGCTCCAGAGAGACATTTCTGCTCCTCAAAATATGGCTAAGAGTTTACTCAGGCCCATCTCCCAAGAGCTCCAAGCTGAACTGAACCATAAAATGTCCTGCAGACTTCTGCTTTCAACATTCTGTACAGCGGTGAAGTTGCCTTATGGCTCTCATTCAAGCAAGTTGCTGATTACAAGTACGGCTCTAATTAGCTGGAGTCGGCCTGACTTGAGATGGAGGGGTCCCATTTGTCAAAAGAGTGGTAGTTGAGTGCTTTGGAGAGCAAGACTCTCTCTTCACGGCCACGCCAAGGCAAAGACATTTGAACTATTTAACCCTTCCTTTAGAGAGTGACAGGAGTTCTGTCTTTGTTCCTATGAGGTAGCTTTAATAATACAGAACACTAACAGGCTTGGAGAAATAAACAGTTCTTCAGTATTACGCAGTACAACTGTGACCAGCTTCACATCACACTTAGCAGCAAGGAAAGCAAATTCCTACCCCTGAGAGAAGATCAGGAGCCTTGTGCTGTGTATACCATCGGGATAATGTTTTTTGCAAACATAAAATCCTTGCATTTCCTAGTTGTGATCTCTATTGGCTGATGCCATCATGCAGTGGAGATTAAATCTCCAAAGGTTTAATGAAAGAGTGCTTTATCAATTGCTGTGCTTGGTGTGTATGGGCAGTATCCAGCATTGTTGCTGTGCTCCCACTCATTCCGTTGCACCAGTGGGACCCAATGCTAGCACAATGGGGAGTTGCTTCCTAAAGTAACCCCAGAAATGAGCAGAAATGCTCATTTCTGGACTGGGTCAAGCTCCCTTCTGCAAGCTCCACTGATCTGCACCATTCTGGAAACAAGTGTTTCTGTGCGTTTCCAGTTGCTTTAAGAACCGCTAGCCCCACATTATGCCAGTGGAGGGTCCCACTGGCATGTGGGCAGCATATGTGTGTGTGCACGTGCACACGTGTGTATGCGTTGGTGTATATAAATATACAAATGCACATTAGCCACCCCTTTTCAAATATCCACATCCTTTGTTTTTTGCCAATCTGGTGTCAAGGGTTTGAACACTGCTGTTATATGAGATGGGTTTTCTATTAAAATCGACATAAGAGAGAGAAGGCTTGATTCTCCTTTTGCCTCAGTTTTCCACAAATGTATGTCCGTTTACTCCTATGATGGAAATGCTATTCATTTACACCTATGTGAGTGAATGGATAATCAAGTTCTCTGTTTCCATGGAAATGCCAGCTGGAAGCCGAGTATACAAGCATTCCCTTAGTTTTGGCTGTTGAAATGGAGGGAGGCAGTGGTGGGCTTAAGCATTCAGCTTGGACACAGGATTGCCACCTATGGGTTGTCCTTTGCAAAATATTTCCTAGATGTAAAAAGCTCTTGAAATTATAGGACAAAATCCTAAATCTGCGGTAGCTTTTAACCACATCAAAACAGTGTATTTAAAGACGAATTTGGGGCTTATCTATACATAATATAACAGTATTAGTATAGAATATTATATGTGTGATTATTAGCTATGCCCACATATAAAAAGTGGTCCCTTCACAGGAAAAGACAAAGAACTATCCTACACATTACACAGATTGAGGTATTAGAATTTTGGATATAGAAAGCTCCCTCCATGTAATAAACAAAGGGCCAAACTACATGTTACATTTGTAAAGTGTTTAAATAGCACACCTAGGACGGAGCTTGCCACTTCCTTAAGAAAAAGCAGCTATGGGTGGGGGGTGCGGATGGAAGTAATCCAGATTGGTGCCACAGCATGGAGAACAGGGGCTAATGCTTTCCCCCATGCTATTGCTCCACTGAAAACACCCCTCCCTCAGAAGATGCTGTTTGCCCCCTAAAGTTATGAGGGATAAAAGTTCAGCATAGCCTTCTCCATGATGTTAGTTTAAGTGGGGAGCATTACAAAATATCCCCCACCCCACCCCAGCAGAATGAAAAGATAGCAGTCCTGAATTCTACCCTTTCTGTCTACAATCTCACCATCTGTAATGTATAGAAGAGGACACAGAACGGCATTTCTGAAACTAGCGTGTCCTTTGGTGTTTATTGATGGGAATACTTGTCGGGCTAATATTGCTGGCTACTATGCCCAATAATACAGATAGTCAGTGGTATCACCCAGGCAGAGGAGTTGCCACAACAGTAACTACTAGCAGCCTGCAATGTACCTAATATGTGTACCACTAATGTATATATAGCAGGGTTGGGGAGCATGTAGCCCTCCAGATATTGTTGGACTACAACTCCCATCAGCCCTAGTCAGCAATTGGCAATGGTGAGGGATGATGGGACCAGCAGTCCAACAACATCTGGAGGGCCACACATTCCCCATCCCTGATTTATCGTATAGTCCCCACCTCTTTGGTCCACAATAGGCCTGAACAGTTGTTTGTTCTTGTTCTTGCTGGTACTTTCCTGCTGGCAAATGGGCATGTCTTTTAATGTTTTGCTTGCAGCATTGGTGACTCTTATGTTGTGGGTGTTTGAGATTAGCAAGTGACAAAGCATAACATACCATTAACAGTGCAATCCTGTACATTTCTATTCCGAAATTAGTGCCATTGAGTTCAATTGGTCTTACTTCCAGATAACTGCAGCCTGAGTTTATTTCTAATTAATGGAACAAACCCCAAGTAGTGATTTTAACCTTTTCTGTTTATTTTCTCAAAATGTAGACTCATCATAATGAATGTCAGAAATAAAACTAGAATAAAAATGAATGTCAAAAATAAAATAAAAATAATAAAATTATACTTAGGTTTTTAAAAAACCACAAATGTGAAACCATATCCAGACTGGGCAGGGGGGCGGACCACATAAAACTGTGGGGATGCTGATAGTCTGGGGAGAAAAACAAATATTCTGTGTAAGCATTCAGCATGTCACTGTCATACACCAAGGCAAGAAATGGCCTGTCTGAATAGAAATATTGTTCAAAGAAGTCATTCTGCATTACAGTTACCCTGACAGGGGCCTCAGCAAGAGGAACTGCATTTATTTTGGGAGCACGATAATTCAGTGGAGACAAACTACATGGGAAAGTTCAGAGGCAAAAACATAGGAAATGCATAAAAGTGTCAGAAAAATCAGAATCATGGCAATTGAACTCATTCTTTCAGAAGCTATAAATAAAATGGAGTGCAGCCCATGGAGGGGGTGGTCCAGCGGATAGACCCACATGCACCCCTGGTCAACCTGTGCCACTCCAGCCACCCCTGCCACAGCACCAAAATTTGGCAATGTGGCAGCAGCAAAAAAAAATGGGCATTTTGCTGTCGAATTTTGGCAACAAACCACTACAGAAGCTTCAAAAGGATATTTGAGAGAGAGCCTTCTCCCTTACCAGACTGCCTGGTCACTGAGGTAATCAAATGAGGCATTCCTAGTGGTTCTGCATGGACCTGCAGTCCATTTGGAGTCACACTTGGAGTACAGCCTTTAGCAAATCAGCTTCCTCTCTATGGAACTCCCTGCCTCTTGATGTCAGACAGGCACCAACATTGTTTCATTTTCAGCACTTGCTGAAGACATTTTTATTTAAACAAGCCTTCCCTGACTAACCAGCCACAGTTTTATTGGCACAATCTGATTTTAATTCTGTTTGCTGCTATTATTATTATTATTATTATTCCTTTTATTGTTCACCACTCAGATATTTTATGGGATGTAGAGCCATATATAACTATTGTAAATAAATAATAACATATAAAGAGCAAATGTAGCTTGTTTTCAAACTAAACTTTTCCTTCTGAAGCCTCCATAGCAATTTGCCACCAAAATTCGGCCAAATTGTTTTGCCACTGCCACGCCACCAAATGTTTGCACCACAGCAGCGGCAGGAGTGCCGCTCATGTGGGGTCTAGGGGGTGGAAAGCAACCCCTGAACCCCCTCCCCCAAGTTGCCCACCTCTTTGCTAAACTGAACTCTTCAATTATAAGAAGTGATTCATGGGTTGTTCTAACCATCGAGATTATCTTGCTTAACTATGTCTTGAATTTAACACACCTCCCTGGCATACAGTACCTCCCTGCTCACCAACTAGGTGGGAGCTAATGCACAGTGAGAATCTAGTTTGATGTGTTTAAGGTCCCGTGTTAGCACAGGGGGGTGAACTAAATTGTCTTAAGCTCCCAGCCTGCTTTGCAGCTCGTGATTTTCTCATCACACCTGCACCGGATCAATTCAACTCATGAATAGCATGTAGGGGAAATGTATTGAGCGTGTTCTAGTCTTGCAGTGAATGTACAAGTGACTCCCATTTCCCTCTAAGTCAACATGGGACATGGTGAAGTAGAGGCAGCAGGTCCTGGTGAGCCCATGTCGTTCTTGTCCCTACTCATACCAGCTGGCTTGGGAGTAGTGTGTTTCTTCTCTCTCTTCATCATATACCACCCAGGACGGGTGTGTGCGTGTATCTTCTATGGAGCATGGGGAGAAGTGAAAATGCACCTTCTCTGCGCTACGATCTTTTGGGACACTGGTTGTGAATGTGCAGGTGAATGTTGATGCTCCCAAACAATTTACTCACCACGGGTGGTCTCAAGTCATTTCATTAACTGGATCTCGCACTGGTACATCAGCCCAAACCAAAACATAGTGCATACAAATAAGTCCCACTGATTCCAGTGGAACTTAATTCCACAGAAGGTAATGGTCGTAGCCTACTGGCAGGTAGCACTTGGTGCTCTGTTGGCACTGATTTTAGAAGTCTGGGTCCCTGTACAAGGACAGGTATATCTTATTTTATAAACTAGCATAGTTGCCTGCTGGCTGTGAGTTTACTTCTGGCAGCAAGTAACTGATCTGTCCTAATGTCAGAGTGGGTTTTAGCAGAGTGGGTTTTAGCAAACATGGGTGTCACAGTCCCTCTGCCTGTCTTTGAGGTCTAAACTACACGATCCATTAAATGTGTACCATGCAGCTTAGCCTCTCCTTCTTTTCTACTTACAAGCATTGAGGGCTCTGAGCTGGATCAGAACCACCATGCATGAGTAGGGGAGGTTTACACCTTCTCTCCCAGCTGTATGTTTTCCTAAATTCACCGCCACCCCCACACTTTTATATCTGCATCAGTTTCTGAATTGTAACCAGCCCTGTTATTTGCAAGCTCTTTAGATTGCAGTCTTGTTGTTATTTTATTCTATAATAAAGAATCAACAAGAGAAAATAATAAATAAAAATATAGTGTGTATGGGAGTGTGTGTGTGTGTGTGTGGGGGGGGTGTTAACAGACGATTCCTTAAGAGACTTTGTTAAATGAAACCAGTATTGTCTATAAACCATGGGCTTTGAATGACAGACATCTTGGTGCAAATTGGTTGAACAGCCGCTTCAAAGCCTTTCTGGCCACAAACTAAACTGCTGTTTGGGGGATGTGGTAAAATTTGCATAATAACGTCAGAATGATCTTATGCAAAAGGACAGTGGTGTGATTGCCAAAAGCATAATAATACAGTATTAAGTGGGATGAGGATCAAAATCTAAAAAAGAGACCTAAGAGTGAAAGATAGCTGACATGTAAAAATTACATTTAAAGTAATCCAAAAGACCTCATGACCGGTCTTGGAATTCATATCAAAGAATCCAGTTATTAAAGGAGAACAAAAAGGGCTAACAGTAAAATGTTTTGATAGACATTTCTGCTTCAAAAAGGTCTCATTCCTAGCATATCTTTTCCTATTTGTTTTGCAGTAAGGGAGACCATATCCGGAGAATAAATGCATGACATCATTAATGTTACCATGGTGAAAAATCATTGGCATAAACACTAAGTTTTATGATTTCACAGTTGGATTAAAGGAGAAAAAAGAAAATTAGTGTAGAGCACAAGGGAGGCTTTTACTTCAACGCCACTTAAGGGAATACAGAAAACAGCAAAGAGAGAAAATTGCTTTCCATTTAAATGTTCTTTTCAAGCTTGCCCCGATGTGAAAGACCCTTTTTAAGACATATAATTTGTTTAACGATGCCTATCTTTTTTGAATATGCAGAATAATAATGAGGAAGCTAATTTATATTTGGAACTCTATTACAGCGTTAATACTAGTTGTTTTCCAGCAAGAAGTGGATTGTACAGAATGGGCAGGCTAACCATGTGGAACCACTATGCTAACCACCACTACGCTGGTGCTGTAGTGTTGGGATCCACAAGAATAGCCGTGGAAATGAATGCTAACACAGCCACTTCCAGAGCAATTGTGTCGCCACCCACAAATCACAATGTTGCTCACTGATGAAGCCTCCCCCCATTAGACATATTACGGGGGGACAACAGACAACATGCGGTGATGCTGCCAAATTAGACGTCAATGCAAGACACCAATCAACAAGCATGAACACCACCATATCAGCCATGCTTGGAAGACAGAAATCAACATGCAGTGAATCCCTATTTGCATGCATGCAGGGCACCAATCAAGATGCTGAGACAACAGAATGCATCTGATCTCAGACCCCCTCCCATAATAATTCCCTTAGTACAGGCTTCCATAGGGCAGCGGTTTGTCTGTCTATCTATCTATCTATCTATCTATCTATCTATCTATCTATCTCTAAGATGTATTAGTTGTCCTACAGCTATTAGCTCTCAGGGCAATGTACAATAAAAACAAATAAAATCCAAATCCATACAAATCAAAGTAAAAGCAGCATAATAAAACTATACATTAAAACTAGCAACCAGTCAATCAAAAGCAGCAGGTTAGATGAGTTCCTTTTAGACCTCATGGGTAGCAAGCTTCTCAGGAGAAAGATTTGAATCCCGCTGTGGTTCCCCTATGAAAACATTTGTAAGACAACAGAATTATATTAATAGCTTTGTGGTGGGAACAAGCATTTGGCAAGGGAAAGGAACTGGCGGGGCCGCGGTGGTGATCACATGGCACAGATTAATGGAAACACACCGTGGCCTGGTTGACAGCTCTTTCGGAAGGAGGCTTGCAAGGAAAAACCTCCTGATGCGATCCTGCTCCCGGAATATGTTGATGCAACCTCCACAAGGCAAAGCCTACTCTTTGAATTAAATGCCCCATTCCCTCTCTCTAGTCCTATGCATGGCATACAGGACTATCTGCTATATAGCCTGGTATTGAATAGTCCCTTTCTGGAGATGTAGTGCTATAGAACAGTACAGACTTAGAGCATCTCTACACCAGCCTAAAATTTCACATTTAAAACGGGGCTTTCTGCTTCTGTTTTAAATGCAGAATCACAACAGACTCCCTTGACACGCGCTTCCTCCCCCTTCCCCCCTCTTTCCCCCCTTATCTGATTCTTCCTTATCTGATTTAATTATTCTTTCTTTATACAGCCACTAGATGGCGATCTGGTCTAGCTCCTCTTATTGCAGCTTTTCCTTTTTCACAGGGAACTCAAGCGGAACTCAAGCACAGTAATTTGATAGCTCATTATCTCCGATCTTTTAAAAAAAATGGAATAAAGGTCATTTAGTTCAGGAGATGCCCTGGAGGTCAACAACATCATCTAAAGGACCCCCAAACTTCCATGAGTAACCAGTCTCAATCACAGGATAAAAGCTCCATGTGAAGAAGCCCTTAGCATAAAAGAGACTTGATCCCTGCCTATAGAATCCCAAGACAAAGGACTTGGAAGTGCCACACAAGCATCTGACACAGTATGGTGCTATTGCCAATCAGGGTAAGTGGCACATGTACCAACAACTTTATTTAGGCAATCTTCTGCTTCATTCATGCCCCAGAATGCTTTTGGTCAGCCTCTTCATTGCACCCAGTCATGCCACCTTCATGTTCATTTGGTTGCTCGCCATTGTCTGCTAGTTATTTCCCGAGCAGGCCTCTATATTCTTACTCCCTCCTGCCATTGCATGCAGCATCAATTATTTTTTTTCTCGTCAGCAGTAACTGGAGAAAGTCAGGGGAACTTTGAGCTGCTGAGTACTGCCTCATTATCCTTGCTGATCATGGGACAAGATACAACCCAGAAATCTCTGGTCTTATGCCTGGACAGTGATTTGATCACACTTTGGAAGGTCACTTCATGGATAGCATATGCATGCTTAATTCCATTAACATTTGTCTGTCCTAAGGCTACTGAATATTTGCAGTTTTGTTTAGATCAGTATTGCTGGATCTGACCTGTCATGGTCCCAGGTGTCATCCTGCCACTAGAGTCATCTTCAGAGGAGGAACCAGAACCTTCCGAGCCAGTTGGCCCCTCAGAAGATTCTGACACTACTCAAGATGGTTTGGGAGCTTCAGGGGTGATACCTTTGGATATGCCTCCTGAAAAGGCAGAGAGCTCAGCTTCTGAGACAGAGGGGGATGCTGGGCCACCACCTACCCTCCAAGAACACCAGCACCTTAAGATCCATGATAGGATGGTGGCCAGGCAAAGGAGTGCTCACTTACTGAAGAGGACTTCGCATGAGTTGGGCTCTCCTCATGAGGAGGACATTTGACAAACCTCTAACATGATGCAGCTGAGCATTGGGTGGGGTTGTAGTAGCTCTAGCTATGTCAGCTTTCACTTGTAACTTGAGAGCTGCTGGAAACAATGTCTGAACTTCAGTCTCTGTATCCTGTTTTCTCTCTGATCTTGCCATATGTTTGGACTTCTGTGCTATTGACCTCTGGCCTTCTACCTGACTCTGCTTTTGGACTTACTTGATTGATCTCCTGGCTTTTGACCTTGGCTGCACCTCAGATCTCACTCTGGAAAAATCCCTATGTGTCTGGTAAAACTGTGCTTGACTATTTGCCTGCTAAATTGTCTACTCTGCTGTATGCATCCCTGAATTTGTTGAGCTATGAGCCAGGACTCAGTTTAGAACAGGATATAACTTTGCATATGTGACCTGCAGGCAAGATTATTAGGCAAGATTGCTTTGCTGTGACTTTTCCTGACTTTTCCTCAGGCAAGCATCTTTTAAAGGGACCATGTCTGTGGTTGCCAGCTACCTTGGGAGGCTATAATGCCTGCCCTACTGCTGAGCAGCCTGCTAATAATACTGTATGTGTAATGCAAGAAAGAAAGTGGGAGAAATGACTAAATAATACATACATCTTTCCTATGTTGAAATGGTCAGATCAGAGAAGCAGACAGTTTCATGAGCTGCATGTAAGATTCTATTTGGTTCTCCTCCCAAGATAATGGGGAAGTCAAGGCTTAAGAAAACAGTGGGGAGACATCAAGTCTGAGGTCATGCCAGGAGAATTCCTGATAAATTCTATTATAATCGCTTGTATGTAGGTCTCCTAAAGTATAAATAGCAAAATCCGGGGGGGGGGGGAGAACATCTGGTAGGTGTTTTTTGCATGTTTGTTTATCCCTGTTGCAATTCAAATGCACAATTAAGCTACTCTCGGGACCTTCAGCTTTCACATGAAACAACAAAATTCCCCCATAATTTTAGACAATGAAGCCATGGCATACACCCCGCAGACTATACACTAGATGTCACTATGATGATAAAATTAAATCTAGAATTTTCAAGGAAGCTGGAAACCATTCATTATTTAACTCATAATGGTGACACACCTAGACAAAATGTGATTACAAATAACATAATTTGGACTATCCCACTTAATAAAATCTATCCAAGATACCTTGGGCAATTGCATTTCTGCCTTTAAAATACTGCTGTTTATTATTCAAAAACTCACACACACAGAGAATGTTACCTTTCTTCTCTAACATTTTCAAATGGGGGCTTTTGCACACAGGTCTGGTTTAGCATGGGTTAAGGCCACCTGGATTATATCCTGTGAAACACTAGGGACCTGTTTGAACAAGTGGCTACAGAGGAGTTAGCCAGAGCCACTGAAGTGCTAACAGTTTCCTGAGTGTGTGTGTGTATTAATTGTATCACCTTATCTATGGCTGAATGTGGTGCATATGAAGGCAGCCTTAAAACACGGGGAAGGACCTTAGCTCAGTGGCAGAGGACATGCTGTGCTTGCAGAAGATCACAGGTTTAATCCCTGGCATCTCCAGGTAGAGCTCCCAGTCAGTGTGACAATAGATCAGAGATGGGTTGCCCTTCTGGCCCACAGAGGTTACCCCTGAGGCCCCACTCCCGCTCCCAAAGCTAGAGGGAGACTGTGTTGGGGGAGGAAACACTGCTCTTATCTCTGATCAAGGATTCCCAGAGCTGGAGAAAGGCTGCTTTTCTCAGTCCACTGACAGACATGTAGCCACTGATGGACTGGACTTCTATGAATTTGCCCTTGTGAACTTCCTCTCTGGAACCTTATGGAGCAGCTATCCACAGAAGATACTAGCTATTACCAGTAAAGCCCTAAATGGCATCGGACCAGGACACCTGAAGGACATGAAGCTGTCCATCATTTGTGGTCGGCATCAGAAGCTCTGCCCTGTATTCCACTACCAAGGAAGACGTGCTTGGTAGTGACACAGGGCAGGGCTCTTTTAGTGGCACCACCCCTAGGTATGAAACTGAGCATCTCTACAGCAGCCTAAAATCCCACATTTAAAACTGGGCTTTCTGCTTCCTTTTAAATGCAGGATCACCACGGACTCCCTTTACGCATGCTCACACACACACACACACACACACACACACACTTTCCTCCTCCTTTTCGTCCTTATCTGAGTCTTCCCTATGTTTCATTATACAGCCACTAGATGGAGATGTGGTCTAGCGCCTCTTATCGCAGCTTTTCTTTTTGCATGAGGGAACTCAGGCGGAACTCAAACACTGTAATTTGATAGCTCATTATCTCGGAACTTTTAAAAAATGGAATAAAGGTCATTTAGTGGGGGAGATGCCCTGGAGATTATCTATGTCATCTAAAGGGCCAGCAAACGTCTGTGAGTGAGCAATCTCAATAACAGCATAAAAGCTCCATGTGAAGAAGCCCACTGTCTCCCAAGGCACCTTCGCCTAGCCCTGTCTTTTGTTCTTTTTAGGCAGGCAGTTAAGACATTGTTATTCCACCCAGCTTTTAAAGATTTTCAAATTCTTGTCAATTCTTTCTTTGGTGCTGTGTTTTAAGTGATTGTTTTACTTTTTTTTATTGCTCTCAGTCTGTAGTATATGAACAATTATGTTTAGGCTTTTAAACTGCCTTGAGGGTTGAAAGGCAGTATATAAAAACTTCTATGAATGAATAAAATAAAGAAAAAAGGAATTTCCTAGTCCTCTATGCCCCCCCCCCCGTGGCACATGGATTTTCTAGATTTCCCATATTGTACTCATATTTGTAAATAGAAGCTTATCTATACTAAAAAAGCCGACTCAACAATAACTGACTTGCATAATTGATTTCAGGAGTCTGAGTTGCCTTTGGCGAGAGACAGATCAAGTTAACAATAAGAACTTTCAGGGCCTGGGTCAAAGGCCCTTTGCCAGCCAAGGCCCAAACCATCTCTTTAAAAGCATTCTCTTTAAAAGCATCTACAAAGTGTGGTCTGCCTATGTCATGAAGGGCAAGTGATTTCTGCTGGTGGCTCTGAGACTGTGAGAGGAGGTTCCTTAGTATTCTTTGGACTAAAGGTTCCCAGGACTGCTTCTCTGCCCTGTCTTTGGTCCAGAACATGTGTTTCCCTGGTGCGGAATATTCACAGATTATGAAACACCCTACCTATGTCACTCTGTTCCTTTACTTCGCTTGCTTATATGATGGAGCATGGAAAGACAAAGAGTGTCAGCATGAATTTCTCATAGTCCATCTTAGGCAGGATTTTGTCACAATGATGTTCACATTTAACGTTCCACCCTGAGCATATCACTCCTTTCTTTCCTGACTCAGCAGTGTAACCTGTCTAGGGCCTGCTCTCTGATTATTCGGGACATGTTTCCTGTTTTGTTTCCTCTAAAGCTTTGTGGTTCCTGATGTTTTTGCACATCTTCGTATGGCACATCCTGCCCAGGGATTTCTTATCGGCGGTGTTGACAATGTGTTTTGTCAGCTGCACCTCCTTGCTCTATCTCCAGCTGAGGGGAACTGCTTTTGTGTTATTGTTAAGTGACATCACTTTATTCTGCTTGGTGAAATAGATCTTGTCATTCAATTTGGTCTTTCACAAATACGTCTCTCACCATGTTGTGACCTGAGAAAACTGGAGATAGGAAATATGTAGTGCTGGGCCGAAAATTTCTCCCACATTTTTTTCAGCCACTCTCATTCAATTTGATAGAAAAGAAATTGCTTTCTAAAAGAAATTCAAAGGAAGAGAAATTTCAGAGAAATTATCATGGGTTGGGTGTGGGGTTCTTATGCTTACCTTACTTATAAGGTGCATGAGTGTCCTGTCTGTCATCATACAGTAATCTCTGTAGCAGCCTGTAGCCTCTTTGGCTTCCCACACTTCAATGAAAGCCATCACGAGAAAGACATCATGAGGCAATTCCTCGCATGGGGCTTTTTCCATTCAAGAAGTGCAGGTGGTCTGGGAGGCTGCAGAGCAATGGAAAGAAGGGTAATAGATAGAGAAAACACATGCAGCATCCTTGGCCACCTCGCAGTGATTTGGTAAGCTCAAAAATACCACCAAAAGAAATTCAAATCTCTACCTCAGAGAAGTAGAAGCCTCAACACAGTTGGTGCTGTTGCCACTTACAGAAGCAGTGCAATAAACCAAAAACCCTTAGGAAAAAAGAAAGGACCTGTGCTACAACCCCTGCCGATAGTGAGCCCTCTCTGCAAGAAACTGGGAGAATTTCTCCTCCCGTAGGATTTCATTTTGATGAAATTGTCCCCCCAGTTTCTCTGCCCACAGATAGGCTGGAGAATTTTGAGAGGCCATTTGTGCACAGCTCTAGAAATATGCCCCCACTACAGACACATCAGTGGGTACACATCAGTATGTTAGGCTGTTTTTCTAAGTTCTCCAGAGCAAAAGCGAAGCTACACCTTACACCCACCAGGCCTATGCTGAAAATGGCATGCCTCTGACATGTTCTCCCGCTTCCCAGCAATTTGGATGGCTTTAAAAGGGGAGTGGACAAATTCATGGTGGAGAAGGTTATCAGTGATACTAGTTCTGATGGCTCTATGCTGCCTCCAGTATCAGAGGCAGTATGCCTATGTATAGCAGTTGCTGGGGAACATGGGAAGGGGTCTCCTATTGCACTCATGTCCTGCTTATGGGTTTCCCATGGGCAGCTGGTTGGCCACTGTGTGAACAGAATGCTGAACTAGATGGATCCTTAGTCTGATCCAGCATGGCTCTTACGTACTTACGTTCCTGCCATAACATCTAAGAGCATTCATCATATCATTAGCACTCCTACCACGCTAGCAAACAACATGGAATGGAGAAACTTGCAACATGATGATATTGTGTCACATGATAAATACTCTTAGACATTATAGCAGCGAAAAGAGAATTCAGTTGGGGTGCCATGGTCAGTAGCATTCACATAGAAAGCATAATGTGTGGTCCAGCTATTACATGCCTGATTTTCTCATTTCCATTTTATCTGTTTTTTTGCTTATTAAGTCTGCAACCCTATACTTGCATTCCTGGGAGTAAGTTCAAATGGGCCCGAACTCAATGAGGGAGTGAACTTAATAGGACTCACTTCTCAGGACACATGTATAGGATGGTACTGTAAATTTATAAACTGTTCAATATCATAAGCTCTCTGGTAGCATAGTGGCTAAGCAAGTGAGCTGTAAGCTGGGAAGTGTCCATTTCAGATCTCACCTTAGACACGAATTCACTAAATGTCCATTGGCAAGTCATCCACTATTCTATCAGCGTCGTCAGCCCTTTCCGCTATCTGTGATGTGATATGACAGCTGTGGCATTTTGCACAGTTTCAACAATGCCAACACTCTTTTCTAAAGAAGACACATCTTTGTAAGAATATCTCACATCTGACCAGCATGTTCTACTGCCTATCACTCTCATTTTGACACCAATTACCATTGCAGTGGAGAGAATGTGAATTTTGCCAGAATCAACAACCAATTGCACAAGAGTCAACCTTGAATCATCGAATGAAATGATTCCACATTATTTCTGATGCTTTTGGAAAAGACTCTAGGGGGTGTCTCCACAACAATGGAAGGAGAAGCAAATGGTGGCTTACCTGGATTTTTCAAGAAACCAGCTTTGGTTCATGCAGGACTCTATGAACAAATGCACCGCACCATTCTAAGGGAGCATTCCTCCAGCCATTACTCAGCAACTAGATGGCCATAGGATACATCGGTTTCCGGGAACTAACCTCAGAGCCCATGCTCCGAGGTCGGTTCCCTGAGAACCAACCTCCCCCCCCCCCGCGCGCACTGCCTCGCAGGGAGCTCAGAACAGCCCCATGCTCCGTGCTCAGAAAAGGAGTGCGGAGTGGCAAAAACGGGGCATTCCTGTGGGCATTCTGGGGCAGGGAAGGCGGAAATGCCGGTACGACACATCCAATGTGTCATCCAGCAGCTGCTTCTCCCACTCCACCAACCCAAATTGGCTGTCTGGCAAATGCAGGGAGGCTGAAGTGCGGAGGGGACGATCCCCTCCACACTTCTTCTGCCCAGCACTGGATAGGCGGTCGCCTCCGAATTCGGAGGCGGACGCCTATCCTGGTAGGATTGCTCCCTAAATTGCTTAACGGGATCATACCTCTGGGTGGGGTGTAGGGGTTGAAGTGAATGTCATCAGCCTAGCAGGGGCTGCTCAACCAATAAGAGAGGCTCCTCCGCCCCTCCAGGCTCTATCCCCCTGTCTCCTTCCCCTGAAGCTCCCATAATGTGAAGGTTCAAAGCTTAATTACTTCCTTACAGAAACAAAGCAAACAGTAAAGAAATGCAGCATCGATATTTAGGGAACAAGCCTCATTGACCACAATGGCAGTTACTTCTGAGGAGACACCTGCTTCCCCAATTGGCCTGATTCTGCCAATTTTGTTTTTATTTCTTTCCCTCCCCTATCTCACTATCATGCATTTGCCAGCAAGTCCCATAGCCCCATCGCACTATCTCACCATCTCACTATTGCACAATTTCACGATAGTCAGATAGGGGCTATAGGACTTGCTGGCAAATGCGCGATAGTGAGATAGGGGGTTCCCACGGGAAGGGGGAAGATGGTCTCCAAGCCTGGCACTCCTGGTTGATAAGCCCCTGGGAAGGTTCTTCACTGACTCCTGGAGAATCTTGGGGAATTTCTTCTCATGTTCCCTGTCCCGGCTGGACTTCTTCTAGCTCTGTGTCTAAATCTAAGTCAGAAACCAAATCAGGGAGACTGGGCCCAATCCTGACACCAGGAATCCTAGCTCGTACAAGGAAATAAGTGGCAAGCCTATACCATACACAGCCTGTTATTTTAGTGTTTATGATTCATACAGTGTCATCAATGTGTACAGCACTTGATAAAGCACAGTACAATAGGTTCATGCCCTAAATGGGGCCTACAATCTATACTGCATAATTTAAAAAGAGAGAAAGAATTAGAACTGTCCTCTCCTGATTTGAAACAGTATATGCAATAGATAGAGCTACACTGGGGTTGGGGGGTGGGTTTCAAAATGCCCATCAAGGATGTAGCATCTAATTTTGAATGTAAGCCTTTCAAAACACAATATTCTCTTGTTTATTATTTATTTCCAGATACAGTTGTCCTGTTTTCCATTTTTAAAAAGTGATAGTTCATCATAACCTCCACCACCGCAGCAGTATACATTTACAAAACCCAGCAACAGCATTAAAATCAAATTCTAACAGTGAAAAGGGCCTTTAATAGTATGCCCTCTGATATCTTTGCTTCACATCTACTGGGATGTCTTACTCTATGGCTTACTCCCTATGATGGAAGTCATAGAAATCTCATAGAAACCCATCAGCGCCATATAGAAAAACGTTGAGAGCTCTTACTGGCTTGGCGCCTATCATTAGCTTCTGTATGACACAGTACATTAACTCCCACACTGTATACTCTCAACATTACCTTAACATCAGCAGTTTCTATAAAAGCACAGGTTTAAGATTTGTTCCTTTTTAGAAACAATAACCCAAGGAAAGGTTGCTGTGCAACTACTAGAACAAAATATATACCTGTGTTACTGTTGTTCTTGTTAAGTCAAGATACCAATATCTGTCATAATTATAAAGCACTATATTAAATGTTACACAAGTGGACTTCTGCTTGCACAATGGGAGTTTCCCTTCTGCTTCTTCCCCCTGAGGCCACCACATGCCCTCCAAATCTACTCTGGAGGTTCCCTCAACCCTCTGGAGCAGATTTGGAAGGCACTGGGGTCTGCAGAGGGGAGGGAGAATTTGATCCACCATTGGCCATCATGACCATTTGTACTGAAAGGCAAAGTGTATATGTTAAAATAAATATTACTATTTATTATATTTGTATCACATCATTCCTCCAAGGAGCTTATGGAAGTATATATGTCTCTCTCCTTTACAACAACTCTGTAAAGTAGGTTTAGACTGAGAGATAATGATTGGCCAAAGGCCATCCATGAGCTTCATGGCTAAATGGTGATTTGAACATGAGACTTTCTGGTCCTTGTCTGACTCACTAACCATTAAACCACATTGGGTCTAAATAAAACAGTGATTATCACATTTGCTATGTTTTTACATTTCAGAGAACCCATTTTGGAAACTGTTGATGTTCCTCTTTTTAAATTATATTTTAATGACTAACAGTCCAGTGTTCTCCTATATACTTCCTTTGGGCAGCTATGTCTGCTAAACAGACCAGTTAAAAGTTTGATGTACTTAGTAATGGTTCATGACGCTACTTACATCATCAGTTGCTTATGCTGAACAAAGTGAGCGAAGACCAATTTATCTGGTAAATTAGAAAATGTCTGGAAAACTGATCAGGCCCAACAGGAAGTATGAAAGAGGAAGGATGTTTCAATCAAGATGTTACCTTTCCTCATAATGACAGTCATGGACCTGGAAGTGAAACAAGTCATACATCTTTGAAGAGGACTTTGTTATCATAGCGGTTTTGAAACTACCACCACTGTGATGATTGTCGTTCTTCTCATGCTGATTGCAGCACAAGGACTAGCATTGTTGAGCTTACAGATGTCTGGCATGCCTGTATGTCAGCAGGGTGGGCACCCACAGAAACACTACAGTTGCTGGGGAAAGCTAAAGGCTGGAGAAGCCGAGAAGAGGAAGAGACCACATTTGCTACACTACAGCTGTTGAAGCAGGGGTGTGCAACATGTGGTCCATGGGCCGCATGCAGTTCCCCTTTGGGCTTTTATGTAATGGTGGCAAAAAAAGTGTGGCTTTTGCTTGAAAACAAAGTGCACAGGGAAGATGCTTTTCAAGCAAAATGCTTTTCAAGCCAAAATCGATGGGATTTTTGCTGCCATGCCACCAAATTACAGTGGCAAATTTGGCGGTGGTGGGGATGCAGCCCCTGGTGGGGTCCAGGGGGCAATGCAGCCCCCTAACCCACAGAAGTTTTCCACCCCTGTGTTAGAGGAATTGCTCCATTAATAATAGCAACATCCAGAGAACCTGATGTGACACATAGCTGTGGGGACAGGACAGAGAGGGGTAGAAAGGAACATTCTCATCCTACATTCTTACCAAGGATGGATCAGTGGGAGGGCTCATTCATTCTGGTCTATCCTTTCTCTCTGTGCATATTCAGTCTAGGGACTGTAGCTTTAAGGAGAGGATGAGGGGGATGGATGTCTGTTTGAATGCACAAGCCTTGCCTAAATTCCTAGTTTATTTATTTTAAGGTCCAGATGCAGGGTGAGTTCAGAACTGTCTGTTGATCACATCTGTATCCTCTTCTTTCTCCAGTGACCTCACGGTGGCCTTACGACAACCCTTTGTGGTAGATTAGGCTGAGGAATCATGACTGGACCAAGCTTTGTCACTGAGGACCACAGAAGACATTACTTTTAACGATGTTGCAAGCAAGTGTAAGCATAGAGCTCCTTATCTGGATTGGGAACCTATCATGACGGGTGGGGGCTTTAACCCTTTCTTGAAATGGATCACTATTTGGCACTATAAACTGCAGGTGCAGGGAGCTGATCTTCATCAGGGCCACAGCAAAAGCCCCCCTACCTCCCGCCCCCATGCTAAGGCCCTAATCCTAATGAGCTCCCCTGCACTTAAAAAAGAAAAGAACAAAAGACATAGCTGCCAGTTACATCTTTAATGTAATGCCTGCTTTGGCCCTGAGAGTAGGTGAGTAGGGAACTGAATACAAGCAACTCTACACATGGACATCACCAGATGGTCAATATCGAAATCAGATTGATTATGTACTTTGCAGCCAAAGATGGAGAAGCTCTATACAGTCAGTAAAAACAAGACCTGGAGCTGACTGTGGCTGAGATCATGAGCTGCTTCTTGCAAAATTTCAGCTTAAATTGAAGAACGTAGGGAAAACCACTAAACCATTCAGGTATGACCTCAAACATATCCCTTATGAATATACAGTGGAGTTGAGGAATAGATTTAAGGGATTAGACCTGATCGACAGAGTGCCTGAGGAACTATGGACGGAGGTCTGTAACATCGTTCAGGAGGCAGCAACTCAATCCATCCCAAAGAAAAAGAAATGCAAGAAAGCAAAGTGGCTGTCTGATGAGGCTTTACAAGTAGCTGAGGAAAGAAGGGAAGCGAAAAGCAAAGGAGAAAGGGGAAGATATACCCAACTGAATGCAGAGTTCCAGAGAATAGCAAGGAGAGACAAGAAGGCCTTCTTAAATGAACAATGCAAAGAAATCGAAGAAAACAATAGAATGGGAAAGACTAGAGATCTCTTCAAGAAAATCGGAAATCTCAAGGGAACGTTTTGTGCAAAGATGGGCATGATAAAGGACAAAGAAGGCAGGGACCTAACAGAAGCTGATGAGATTAAGAAGAGGTGGAAAGAATACACAGAAGAACTGTACAGGAAAGATCTTAATGTCCCTGATAGCCATGATAGTGCAGTCACTGAACTTGAGCCAGACATCCTAGAGAGTGAAGTCAAGTGGGCCTTAGGAAGCATTACTAACAACAAAGCTAGCGGAGATGACAGTGTTCCAGCTGAGCTATTTAAGATCCTAAAAGATGATGCTGTTAAAGTGCTGCACTCAATATGCCAACAAATTTGGAACACTCAACAATGGCTACAAGACTGGAAAAGGTCAGTTTACATTCCAATTCCAAAGAAGGGCAATGCCAAAGAGTGTTCAAACTACGGTACAATTGCACTCATTTCACATGCCAGCAAGGTTATGCTCAAAATCCTACAAGCTAGGCTTCAGCAGCATGTGAACCGAGAACTACCGGAAGTACAAGCTGGGTTTCAAAGAGGCAGAGGAACTAGAGATCAAATCGCCAACATTCGCTGGATCAAGGAGAAAGCAAGAGAATTCCAGAAAAACGTCTATTTCTGCTTCATTGACTATGCTAAAGCCTTTGATTGTGTGGATCACAACAAACTCTGGCAAATTCTGAAAGAGATGGAAGTAACAGACCACCTTACCTGTCTCCTGAGAAACCTGTACGAGGGTCAAGAAGCAACAGTAAGAACCACACATGGAACACCGATTGGTTCAAAATTGGGAAAGGAGTACAACAAGACTGTATATTGTCGACCTGCTTATTTAATTTATATGCAGAGTACATCATGAGAAATGCCGGGTTGGATGAATCACGGGTCGGAATTAAGATTGCCGGGAGAATTATCAACAACCTCAGATATGCAGACGATACCACCGTAACGGCAGAAAGCGAAGAGGATCTAAAGAGCCTCTTGTTGAGGGTGAAAGAGGAGAGTGCAAAAGCTGGTTTGAAACTCAACATTAAAAAAACGAAGATCATGGCATCTGACCCCATCACTTCCTGGCATATAGAAGGGGAAGAAATGGAAGCCGTGACAGATTTTATTTTCTTGGGCTCCCAGATCACCGCAGAAGGTGACTGTAGCCATGAAATTAAAAGATGCTTGCTCCTTGGGGGGAAAGCTATGGCAAACCTAGACAGCATAGTAAGAAGCAGAGACATCACCTTGCCGACAAAGGTTCATATCATCAAAGCTATGGTTTTCCCAGTAGCAACGTATGGCTGTGAGAGCTGGACTAGAAGGAAGGCTGAGCGCCGAAGAATCGATGCTTTCTAACTGTGGTGCTGGAGAAGACTCTTACGAGTCCCCTGGACTGCAAGGAGGTCAAATCAGTCCATCCTAAAGGAAATCAACCCTGAGTGCTCATTGGAAGGACAGATACTGAAGCTGAAGCTCAAATATTTTGGCCACCTAATGCGAAGAGAAAACTCCCTGGAAAAGACCCTGATACTGGGAAAGATTGAAGGCAAAAGGAGAAGGGGACGCCAGAGGATGAGATGACTAGATAGCATCACCGATGCAATGAATATGGCCTTGACCACACTCTGGGAGAGAGCGCAGGACAGGAAGGCCTGGCGTGCTATGGTCCATGGGGTCACGAAGAGTCGGACACGACTGGACGACAACAACTTCCCAGTCCATGTCTGACACTCTATCCATTATGTAATACTGCACCTCAAATAGGAGATACAACTGCCATTTTATGGAATTCAGGTTTGATTCAATTCCCTTGTTTGAATAACAGATGAAAACTATTTTTTAGCTCATGTTTTTCCTTCTCAATCTTTTAAAATTGTATATTATAGCTTTGGTTCGTATCTTTGCTTTCTGCTTTAAATGGTTTGTGACATGTTGTCTATAAAAAGGAAAACATGAAAAATAGAGTGATGGTTTAAAAAAAAAAAAAGACTATCCAGAAAGCACCATCTTCCAAAATAGCTGCTACATCAGTTACCACCATTGCTGTCAAACACTTATGACAACGGCTATAGGGAGCCAGTAAAGCATCCTATGACAGTCTACATTTTTAACATTTTCCCCATTGTTTAAAAGCTACTGCACAAAGGGAGAATAAATATGAGAAGAATGCAAGTTCCTTCACCCACACAAGCTAGTTAAATAATTTTTTTGATGGAGAATAATGAATACGGTACAGTATAGTGTTTTGTAGACACAAATTATGGTCTTCATACAGTCATAAATATGTGTGTGAATGAAATATATCTCCATAATTCAGTTTATATAGTGATGCAGTTTAGTATTTTAGCCATTAGAGCTGAAAGCCTGTGTATAGTCAGGCTTTTTTATGGCCCTATTGAATTCAGCTTAACTATGCAGGATTGCAGCCTTTTTTTTTTTTAATTGCCAAACATGAAGGTTTACTGTATGTCTCACTGAGCGTAGAATTGTTCATGATTCATGCATGATTCTTCCTAAGCCTTATTAATAAACATTCTAGTTTATCTTATGGGTTTTATTCACATCACTGAGCAGTCCTTCTAAATTTAATTGAAATACTAGTGCATACCTTTCCACATTTCACAGACTAGACTAGGGATGCTCCTGTGTACTTGCAACATCCCTGTTCTTACACTAAGGAGCAGGGTATACTGGAGTGGAGGAGTGGGTAACCTGCAGCCCTAGGCCTAATTTCATGCAGATGTCAGCTTAATTTTGAAAGCCCTCTCCAAGTGGTCAGTTCAGATCTCTGGAAAAAGAGAGAAAGCAGTGAGAGAGTTGTTCAGTCGTGTCCGACTCTTCGTGACCCCATGGACCATAGCACACCAGGCCTTCCTGTCCTCCGCTCTCTCCCGGACTGTGCTCAAGTCCGTATTCATTGCATCGGTGATGCTGTCGAGCCATCTCATCCTCTGCCGTGCCCTTCTCCTTTTGCCTTCAGTCTTTCCCAGCAACAGGGTCTTTTCCAGGGAGTTTTCTCTTCGCATTAGGTGGCCAAAATATTTGAGCTTCAGCTTCAGTATCTGTCCTTCCAATGAGCAGTCAGGGTTGATTTCCTTTAGGATGGACTGATTTGACCTCCTTGCAGTCCAGGGGACTCCTAAGAGTCTTCTCCAGCACCACAGTTCGAGTGAGAGAGAGATACAGACAATTGGGTGGTGAAAGGAAGGAAGGAAGGAAGGAAGGAAGGAAGGAAGGAGTAGCCCTGCCTACTACAGGCTTCAGACCCACCCAACACCAGGTATATGGCCCACAACAGTTTACCATTAGGGAATGCAGCCCTAGACACAAAAAAAAGTGCCCCAGCCCTGCTATAGTGCTACAGGAATGTTTAATAATACATATATGCAGGGATCCATGCTGAATACTACTTGTTAGCCAGATGCTTCCAGAAAGCCCCAAGGCATGGAAGCAATAACCTTCCCACATTGTTTAACCCTCAGCAATTGATATTCATAGTCAGAATGCTTCTGAACATGATGGTACCATATAGCTAATTACTCATGACAGATTGTGAAGCAATTTTTGGCAGGACAGTGGCAGGGGAAGAAAGAGTTAAAACCACTGCAGCAGTCCCAGTGAAAATCAGGGGCCACCCCACTTGCCATTAAAGACTGTTTTAAAAGGCAACAACAAGTAACATGTTTAGCGTGGCATTGGTCCTTAGTACCTCGGACACTCTTCCTCCCAAAAGTGATTTCAGCCTGCAGTGAAGACCAAGGCAAAGAATTCATTCAGGTTGTATGCAATCTTCCTATCTTCCTTCAATAGCTCTTTGTCATCTGACAGTCCATTTGCTTCCCTGGCTAGTTTCCTGTTTGTGACACAAACAAGGCAAAGAAGTGGGATGTTCTTCAATGGCCAAGTCGGTCACCTGATCTCAACCCAATAGAGCATGCTTTTCACTTACTGAAGACAAGACAGAAGGCAGAAAGACCCACCAACAAGCAGCAGCTGAAGGCAGCTGCAGTAAAGGCCTGGCAAAGCATCTCAAAGGAGGGAACTCAGCATTTGGTCATGTCCATGGGTTCCAGACTTCAGGCAGTCATTGACTGAAAAGGATTTTCATCCCGGTATTAAAGGCGATCCTCAAGTTTGAAATTATGTTGGTTTGTTCCATTACTTATGAGCCATCAGTGATGGGGGGGTGTATGCCACCGGCTGTACTTCCTGAATGGTTAGTGCCCCACTTTTGTCAAACCCCTTGAATTAGAGCTGAAAGTCCTGACTTCGCTCCCATCTGGGTGTGTTTCCTTTCAACTTCAATGTGGTGGTGTACAGAGGCCAACTGCCAAAACAGTTATCCTTGTTCCGATATTTCTGGCCCTGACTGTACCTGTCACTACATGCTGGGCCACTTAGGATTAAGTAATGGGGCACCTTCCCTTGACTTAAATGTCTAAGCCAGGGATGGGGAAGGTGTGACCTTCCAGATGTTGTACTGCAACTCCCATCCACCCTTGCTATTAGCCATATGTTCTCCACCCCTGACCTAAGTCCAAAGCTGTGGCAGCTGCTCAGATCTAATTACCCTGCAGGATCATGGATATCCAAACCTTAAAGGCCCCATTCTCACATGTTTTGTTTGGCCTTTCTTCTGGAGTCAAGCACTGAACCTAAAGCATGTGAGAACTGCTGTGCTACAAATTCCGAACAGTCCTTGCTAAACAACAGCTGCCTTTCTTCTCCAAATGGATCAGTGCAGCAGGTTGTTGTATATTGCTTACCTTCCATATGTACTGCCAGACCCATGGTGTTTGGATTATTGGGAGGACAAGCTGCATCTCCCTTTCTCTCCTAGAGTGCCAAGCTTATCCCTTCCATGTTCTCCTGATTCCTCCCAGCCATCAGGCAACATAGTTTAGGAAATCCTGACCTAAACAAATAAAACCCAGTCAAGCAGGTTTATATTCCTGATATGAAGGCAAAGAAAAATATTATTTCTCAACATAATCAAGCCTAACATGTTCTCTCAAATCCTAGCTTCTTAATTCGTTTTTGCATTTATAGATAGATAAGCTTTAAAGATTACTGAGGAAGGATGAAAGCCGATTTAACCGCAACATCTTTCTGAAAGTTTTCATTTTTTAAATGTCAGCTTCCTTCTAGAAGCTTGTACTTCTCATCATCCAGATCAACAGTAAGTAAAAGAGATGCCCCTCTCCTCCCAAGTTATGGGAAATAATTAATCCGTTTTTTAAATGTTCCAATAAATTTAAAACCTTGCACTGAGCTGTCATGTAAAACCTATGGCTGCAGTGAGAATATCTGTCATGTCCCATTTTTAGATTCACAGCTTCCCAGATAAAGCTATGTTGCTGAAATTGTTGTTTGTAAAACTTCCTCATATGTCCACCTATATTTAAAAGAGGAATTTTGTGTTCAGAGAATGCATTACAACGTGATGAGCAAATAACGAATGGTTTTGAGTGTACCATCATCTAGAAGTTAGTTAGTTAGTTAATGTATGTATGTATTTATTTACAATATACAGCTCCACATCAGAAGATTTCAGAGCGGTGAACAACATGGTAAAAGCATAAAACAACAGGTTAAAAGAGTTAAATCGGGTTTTTTTTAAGACAAACCCCAACAAAGTGGAATATAACAAACTGCGGCTGGTCATGCAAGGAAGGCCTCTTGAAATAACAACGTCTTCAGGAGGCGCAGGAACACAATGTTGGTGCCTGCCTGACCTGTTGTTGTTGTTGTTGTTGTTGTTCAGTCATTAAGTCGTGTCCGACTCTTCGTGACCCCATGGACCATAGCACGCCAGGCCTTCCTGTCCTGTGCTCTCTCCCGGAGTGTGCTCAAGTCCATGTTCATTGCATTGGTGATGCTATCTAGCCATCTCATCCTCTGCCGTCCCCTTCTCCTTTTGCCTTCAATCTTTCCCAGCATTAGGGTCTTTTCTAGGGAGTTTTCTCTTCACATTAGGTGGCCAAAATTTTTGAGCTTCAACTTCAGTATCTGTCCTTCCAATGAGCACTCAGGGTTGATTTCCTTTAGGATGAACTGATTTGACCTCCTTGCAGTCCAGGGGACTTCTAAGAGTCTTCTCCAGTACCACAGTTCGAAGGCATCAATTCTTCGGCACTCGGCCTTCCTTGTAGTCCAGCGCTCACAGCCACACGTTGCTACTGGGAAAACCATAGCTTTGATTATACGAATCTTTGTTGGCAAGGTGATGTCTCTGCTTCTTACTATGCTGTCTAGGTTTGCCATAGCTTTCCTCCCAAGGAGCAAGCATCTTTTAATTTCATGTCTACAGTCACCGTCTGTGGTGATCTGGGAGCCCAAGAAAGTAAAATCTGTCACGGCTTCCATTTCTTCCCCTTCCATGCGCCAGGAAGTGATGGGGTCAGATGCCATGATCTTCGTTTTTTTAATGTTGAGTTTCAAACCAGTTTTTGCACTCTCCACTTTCACCTTCAACAAGCAGCTCTTTAGATCCTGATCACTTTCTGCCATTAGGGTGGTATCGTCTGCGTATCTGAGGTTATTGATAATTTTCCCGGCAATCTTAATTCTGACCTGTGATTCATCCAACCCGGCATTTCTCATGATGTACTCTGCATATAAATTAAATAAGCAGGGTGACAATATACAGCCTTGTGGTACTCCTTTCCCAATTTTGAACCAATCGGTTGTTCCATGTGCGGTTCTTACTGTTGCTTCTTGACCCTCGTACAGGTTTCTCAGGAGACAGGTAAGGTGGTCTGTTACTCCCATCTCTTTAAGAATTTGCCACAGTTTGTTGTGATCCACACAATCAAAGGCTTTAGCATAGTCAATGAAGCAGAAATAGACGTTTTTCTGGAATTCTCTTGCTTTCTCCTTGATCCAGCGAATGTTGGCGATTTGATCTCTAGGTCCTCTGCCTCTTCTAAACCCAGCTTGTACTTCCGGTAGTTCTCAGTTCACATGCTGCTGAAGCCTAGCTTGTAGGATTTTGAGCATCACCTTGCTGGCATGTGAAATGAGTGCAATTGTACCGTAGTTTGAACACTCTTTGGCATTGCCCTTCTTGGGAAATGGAATGTAAATTGACCTTTTCCAGTCTTGTGGCCACTGTTGAGTGTTCCAAATTTGTTGGCATATTGAGTGCAGCACTTTAACAGCATCATCTTTTAGGATTTTAAATAGCTCAGCTGGAATACTGTCATCTCCACTAGCTTTATTGTTAGTAATGCTTCCTAAGGCCCACTTGACTTCACACTCGAGGATGTCCAGCTCAAGTTCAGTGACTGCACTATCATGGCTATCAGGGACATTAAGATCTTTCCTGTATAGTTCTTCTGTGTATTCTTTCCACCTCTTCTTAATCTCATCAGCTTCTGTTAGGTCCCTGCCTTCTTTGTCCTTTATCATGCCCGCCTTTGCACAAAATGTTCCCTTGAGATCTCCGATTTTCTTGAAAAGATCTCTAGTCTTTCCCATTCTATTGTTTTCCTCGATTTCTTTGCATTGTTCATTTAAGAAGGCCTTCTTGTCTCTCCTTGCTATTCTCTGGAACTCTGCATTCAGTTGGATATATCTTCCCCTTTCTCCCTTGCTTTTCCCTTCCCTTCTTTCCTCAGCTACCTGTAAAGCCTCATCAGACAGCCACTTTGCTTTCTTGCATTTCTTTTTCTTTGGGATGGATTGAGTTGTTGCCTCCTGAACAATGTTACAGACCTCCGTCCATAGTTCCTCAGGCACTCTGTTGATCAGGTCTAATCCCTTAAATCTATTCCTCACCTCCACTGTATATTCATAAGGGATATGAATCAGGTCATACCTGAATGGTTTAGTGGTTTTCCCTACGTTCTTCAAATTAAGCTGAAATTTTGCAAGAAGCAGCTCATGATCTGAGCCACAGTCAGCTCCAGGTCTTGTTTTTACTGACTGTATGGAGCTTCTCCATCTTTGGCTGCAAAGTACATAATCAATCTGATTTCAATATTGTCCATCTGGTGATGTCCATGTGTAGAGTCGCCCCTTGTGCTGTTGGAAAAGAGTGTTTGATCAGCGTGTTCTCTTGGCAAAACTCTATTAGCCTTTGTCCTGCTTCATTTTGTACACCAAGGCCATGCTTGCCTGTTACCCCAGTTATTTCTTGACTTCCTACTTTAGCATTCCAATCCCCTATGATGAAAATGACATCTTTTTTTGGTGTTAGTTCTAGAAGGTGTTGTAGGTCTTCATAGGCAGCATGGAATTCCACAGGAAGGGGGCCACCACACCAAAGGCTCTTCTCCTGGTGGACTCCAACCGGGCCATGGGTCCATGTCGAACCACCAGGAACATGCCCTCTGATGACCTCAGTGACTGGGTAGGTTGGTAAGGAAGGAGGCATTCTCAGGTATCCTGGTCCCAAGTTGTTTAGGGCTTTGTACACTAGTACTAATACCTTAAACCTGGCCCGGTAGTGAATAGGCAGCCAGTACAGTTCCCTCAGTAGAGGAGTTACATGCTGAAAAGGGGCTGCTCCTGACAACAGACAAGCTGCTGCATTCTGCACTAGCTCCAGCTTTCAGACCAGCCTTAAGAGCAGCCCCACATAGAGCACATTGCAGTAATCCAGTCTTGAGGTTAGTAATGCCTGTACCACCATGGTCAAGCAATCCCTGCCGAAGCTGGTAAAAGGCATTCTGAGCTGCCGCAACCACTTGGGCCTCCAGTGACAATGATGGATCTAGGAGTACCCCCAGACTACGGACCTGATCATTCAGAGGGAGTGCAACCCCATCCAGAACAGGCAATGAGCTATCTCCCGGACCTGGGAACCACTCACCTACAGGGCTTCCGTCTTGCCAGGATTCAGCTTCAGTTTATTGGCACTCATCCAGCCCATTACTGAGTCTAGGCACTGATTCAGGACTTGCACAGCCTCTCCTGATTCAGATGTCACAGGGAGATAGAGCTGCTTGTCATCAGCATACTGATGGCATATAGCTCCAAATCCTCTAATGACTGCTCCCAGTTGCTTCATATAGATGTGAAACAACATTGGGGACAAGATGGTGCCCTGTGGCACCCCATAGCTCAATTGCCAAGGGGCTGAGGAATAGTCACCCAATGTTACTCTCTGAAATCGGCCCCGTAGGTAGGACCAGAACCACTGTAGCACAGTGCTTCCAATACCCATCCCACGGAGTCAATCCAGGAGGATACCATGGCCGATGGTATCAAACGCCAATGAGAGATCGAGCAGAATTAACAGGGTTGCACTCCCCCTGTCCCTCTCTCAATAAAAGTCATCCATCGGGGCGACTAAGGCTGATTCAGTCCCGTAACCAGGACAAAACCCAGATTGAAATGGGTCTAGGTAATCAGTATCCTCCAAGAGTGCCTGCAGTTGGTCCTCCACGACCCTCTCAAATACCTTCCCTAGAAAGGGGGTATTTGCGACTGGGCGGTTGTTGGGTCCAGAGTGGACTTCTTCAGGAGTGGCCACACTACTGCCTCCTTAAGGACAGCAGGGACCACCCCTTCCTGTAGGGAAGCATTTATCACTCCCTGGACCCACCCAGTCATACCTCCTCGGCTAGCTTTTATTAGCCAGGAGGGACAGGGATCAAGAGGGCACATGGTCGGTCGCATTATTGCAAGCATCTTGTCCACATCATCAGGCCGTAACAACTGGAACTGATCCCACAAAATTGGGCAGTTGGTGCACAGCGTTTCCTTGACTGGTACTGCACTAACAACAGCATCAAGGTAGCTGCGGAGACAAGCGATTTTGTCCTCAAAGTGCGATGCAAAAAGGTCACAGCGGGTCCTCGACGGGGCCAGGGCCCCATTTACTGGGGAAGATGTTAACAACCGCAGGACCACCTCTGCTGGACGGCTACTTTGCTGACTTCTGCCCAAAGGTGAAAGCATTCCCTTCTACTCTTCTCATATGGCCTGCTAACACTGAAGCCTTCTGGACTTGCCTCTTAAAGACGCAGTATACAACAGGATCCCAGATGTGTACAGGCTGCAGAACATTGTAGCACACTTCCTGATTGCATAGATTGCCAGGAACACATTACCCATAGGACTGCATTACCACCATATTCTCAGAGCTCTGCCCTGAATTTGTAAGCACAGCTAGGGTCAATATTGAACCTCAGTGGACAAAACTGAATGAGTGACAAGGACTACAGGTTTAAGATTGTAACTGAAACAAACTGAGCAGTTTAGCAATATACAGTTCTCAGTACAAGAACAGTAAAGCAACAGGCTTTTCTCTGGGTGCCACTCACAACCCACAATGTTGTGATGGGTGGCTACTAGAGAAAAAGCTTTCTCTGAAGTGGCCCCTCATCTATGCAATGCCCTTCCCAGAGAGATCTGCCGGGCTCTTGCACTGACTGTTCCAGCAGGCATTTAATATTTAATCCATTGCTCTGATCATTGCTTGGTTTTTGATATTTTCACATTTTTAAAGTTATAATATACTAATATTTTGATATTTTCATTGTTGTATTTATTTTGGTTGTTATTTTATTGTTTTGGGTTTTTTATAATAGTCAACCACCCTGAGGGCATCTGTCAGTTGGGTGGTATATACATTTAATAAATAATTATGTTGACAAAACACTGTAAGCTCAAATTACTACATAGAGAATGCAATGAAACCAAAGGAATAATAATAACAATTGTATAAAGAAACTGACAAAGCAAGTAATAATAAAAGTGACTTGAATAAGAATAAAATCATGCTCTATGCTTTGAGGCCCTCTGCATCTCGCTACTAAAACTGCCCTGAACCCATTTAGTTTAAAGCATCCTAAACCAAGGGTGTGCAAAAAGTAAATCTCTGCACATATTTTGAACTTCACCTCCCAGAAGGCCTTGTCTGCATGCCCAAAGGTTAGGAATGCTGACGTTGAAATCCAAAAAAATCTGGAGATCTATTTTCTGCTCACCCCCGTCCTAAAGCATCCCACATTTCTTAGCCATTCTAAGCCTCATAGCGTTTTAACATCAACTTCATAGCTACCAATCTGGTTTAGTGGGTCTATAAAGGTCTAAGGATCCTTCTTGGGAGGCCTGCTTGGGAGGCCTAGGAATACTGAAACCTGGCTTACATGATCACCAGAGCCCACCCATGTCCCTAGGTTGCCAATTCAAGCCTCCCGCCATGGCTTCTCATGTTGTCCCAACCCGGCAGGGATGGCTAGTTGCAGTGGTTAACAAACCACCCCTACAACAGGGCATAGATTCTGAGTGGTTTGTTAACCACCCCAACAAGCCACCCACACAGGGTTTGGACGATATGAGAAGCTGCGCTCACAAGGTTAATTATATAAATTGGACCAGCACACAACCAACACACACAGGGTGATTAAGAAGGCACTGTAGCATATTAACCACCCTCATGTCATGAGAACTGGCTCATTGTTTTACTAAGATCAAAAATGAGAGAGAAGTGAAGTGACTAGAGAGTTTCTGGATATCCCTTTTTCTATTGATCAAGGATGGGACATGGGGTAAAGTATCACCAATATTTCTGTAATGCTTTGTAAACTTTTCCTATCAATGTGGAAGTTTGCACATAATGGCAGCAAATTGTGAGTTAATTAACCTGTGATTTACAGGGGAGCATACCTTGCATAAGCCACTTCTGCTTACCATAGACAACCTCTGACTGGTACAATCGGAGGCTGTCAGCATGATGTGCTAACCCAGACCAATGAATTGTTTAGGGGCTAAACAACCCAGCAGTCTGGGTTCACATGTCATGTTGACAACCTCTGATCGTGTCAATTAGAGTTGTTTACAGTAAGCAGAAGCAGTTCACAGACAGTGTATGTCTCTGCAAATAATGACTTAAATAACCCACGATTTGTAGCTGTGAGATCCAAACATCTCTTTTTCAGGAAAATGGTTGAAGTTGCTGAGGGTGTTAAGGATTCAGGATCTGCTCTTCTCCGTTGTTCGTCAATCTATTATCAAAATATTCTTGTGATCAACAGGTACCAAGGTTGCACAGTGGCAGTCTCTTTGCTTCAGGGAAAAGTCACTTTGACCCACAAACAGCTTCGCTGCCTTCCTCAAGAGATTTTTCCATTCCTGTCATCCATTTTATTCCATCATGACTGCTCTAGGATTTGCAGAATCCAGTAGTCCCTTAGGCCTGGCACGGCTATACTAATGAGTCTTGTAATATATGAAGTAAAAAGGCAAAGCGAAGTGGGAAATAAGAAAGAGGAACAACAGAGTTTCCTATGGTGGCCAGATGTCTTACTTTACAGAGGACAGTCCTCTTTTTGAAGGTCTGTCAGAGGACAGTCCTCTTTTTGAAGGTCTGTTAGAGGACAGTCTTCTATTTGGAGGACTCTGATTTAAAGATAAAAGAACCATAAGAAATGATAAGAGAGAGGAGGGGCCTTGAAGTTGCTGATTAGCAACTGGACATACGGTAAGTACACAGGTCATGTTGCCCATACCTGGTGAAATTATTTTCTGTGACATAATAGCATCCCATAAAATAATAGCGTATCTAAAAGAGAAGCAACAGGTTGCTGCTTTTCACATTACACCTTTGGTTCATGGGGGTGTATGGGTAAATCATTCCCACTGCAAAAAAAAAAAGTGGGATGGATATTTTAGGATCCTCAGGTGAATCCTGTGGCCTTCAGAATACCCATTTCTGACTCATAGGATTGTATCCAATGGGTTGTATCCAATGTTAGTCTAACTTGTCCCATTCATTTCAGTGGGTCTACTCTAAGTAGAACTAACATTGGATAGAACCCACAGTTAGAGATGGGTATAAATCCTTTCTATCTTATGATTTTCGTAATGGGCACGGGTTGGAGATGCACCCTCTCCCCAGCAGTTATTATGGGATATGTCATAATTATATATAAAAAACAAAGATAGCCATGCTGGGCCATGAGAAAAACTCCTGAAATCCACAGTTGGACAATACCTTGATTGAGACCAGCCAAATTGCCACTGAAATGTGCAAGCTTTCAAGTTCTCCGGAACTTGTAATCAGGCTAAGTGGTACAAAAAGCAGGGGATCGGGGAAGAAACAGAAAAGTTCCAAAATTTGGCCAGATATTTTGGCTATAAGGTCTGCAGTTTAGATAGACCCAATCTCAAAATTGAGATGTGTAGTGGTAAATTTTGAAGGGCAGGCACTCATCATTACCCCATAGCCCCATCCACAAGGAGAGTCCAAACATGCAGGCAACTGTGTTGATCCGTCTCTCTCTCTCTCTCTCTCTCTCTCCCTCTGCATAATACATGTATTTCATAGGTCTTTTGTAAAGCTAATAGGTCTTAATTACCCATTCAAGACCAAGGGCATGTTTCCACGCTATTGGCTTCACTTTGTTTGCAACTCTGTTGTGATGTTTCCCCAATCACATATTCTCCTTTTCCAGTTTCCACAGTGCTTAAAGTCCCGGCTTATCATTGCTGCAGCCTGGGGCTCTGTGCTGTTTCCACTGAGCTCTAATTGAATTATTTTCTTGATGGCTGGGTGGAGTCTGCGTGGAGTCTGGGATGGGTCTGATTACCTCATCAGTGTTCCCGCCTGCTTGGCTGGGTTTCCAGGACAACGGAAGGAGAAGCTAATGGGGGAGTACGGGATTTTTAAAAAGGAGTCAGCTTTGCTGCGAAGAGAGGCTTTCCCCCTCTCCCCGCCCCTTTTTCCTTTCCCCTGAAAGTCCAGATGCACCTGCATTTCAGGAGCAAGACTCATTGAGCACAATGGGAGTTACTTCTGAGTAGACACACATATGCTTGTGCTGGGAAAGGGGGGGGGGAGAACACAAAGACGGAAACCAGCCCCCATTTTAACCCAGAGCACCTCACTTGACCACAATGGGAGTTACTTCTGACAAGACAGTCATGGGTTCTTTGTGGAAAAGAGAGCGAAACCAGCCCTCATTTTAATGCACAGGATCTCTATATGGAAGCTGTGAAGGAGTTATGTCCTAATGCAATGGACCGAAGCCTTGAGATCGCACTTAATCTCATTTAAGGAATTGGGCTTAAAAGTGTACCATTTCAATTGAGGGGGAATCTCTGTAAATTCTGATGTAGGCAGTCAAAGGCAAGCCTCATTCAGCACAATGGGAGTTACTTCTGAAGAGACACGAATGGGTTGTTGTGGGAAAGATAGTAGTACACACAAAGACGGAATCCAGCCCCCACTGTAACCCGCAGGATAGCTATAACAAAGCTCTGAAGTACTTTCTTCCTAAGGCAATTCATTGGAGCCTAGCTGGGTTGCTTAAATGCATTTAAAGAATTGGGCTTTAATGTGTGCCATTTCAATTGAGGGGGAATCTCAGCCGCATCCACTGCAATGGGAGTTACTTCTGACAAGACAGTATTGGGTTTGTTGTGGCAAAGAGAGTGAAACCAGCCCCCATTTTAATGCACAGGATCTCTATATGGAAGCTGTGAAGGAGTTACGTCCTGATGCAATGGACCAAAGCCTCGAGATCGCACTTAATTGCATTTAAGGAATTTGGATTTGATATGTGCCGTGTCAATTGAGAGGCTTCTCTTTCATTTCTGTGGTCACTGAGAGAGCAACCCCCATTCAGCACAATGGGAGAAAACACCCCTTGGCTGGGGTCATGGGCTGTGTTCTAGTGCTTATTTTCAATGATGTTAAAAGTTGGTCCCTTGGCATCCTGCTCCAAAACGGCAATGAAACTTCTGGAAAACAGGGAGGGAAAGGGTTGGGTCACTGAGGTCAGAACAACACACCCACAAAGGCTGGGCTACATGCCCCATGGGCAGGACTATGATACCAGACCCAGTGCAATTGTGGAAACAGGTCAGTAATGGAGCTGTGGTAAACTGGAAAAGTCGGACTACTCAGAAGAAGCAGTTTTTCAGTGATAAAATGCAGGGCTGGTGCTGAATGGCCACAATGTCATGGAAACACAGAGACCTCAGCGCGCAGCCAGGTTGGAGTAAATTGCTGGTGGAAACACAGCCCAAGGCACCCTAAAATACACTGCATTACAACAGGGATTTCTCACAACAGTCTGCTTGCTTTCCCTCTCTGAAGTCCTATCAGAAGTGAGGAACAGCAGCCTACCCACCAGAGGGAAATACGCCCCTTAAGACTGCAAGCTTTAGCAGGGATATGTTTTATGCAATCTACTTCTACAAATTATCATAATTAATCATTTGTATTTGCATTTACATGCAGGGTAGAAAGAGAACTGATGTCCAACTCTGCATTCTGGAGGTTGTTTTGGAGTCCCAGTAGTTTACGCCGGATTATGACCTCATTTTGAAATATTTATGAGAAGTTGGTCCAGCTGAGCTATGAAGCCCAATCCTATATGCAATGTAGTCCACATGTTTATTCAGAAGGAAGTCCCTCTGAGTTCAATGGGGCTTAATTCTGAGTAGATATACATGATACTCTGCTGTTCATCTCAAGTAAGTGTCCAAGGCAGGGGTGCTGAACTTCAGGGCTACAGGGCCAAATCTGACCCACCTGGAGTCACAAGCCTGCCTTCCAGGTTTCTCCAGATGGCACGCCCCCTGCCTCTGGCCCCACCCCTTTCCCCAACCACCAATTGTTTGTGAGCTTTTTTCTCTATCCTCAAAGGTTTAAATGGCTCTTCTAAGAATTACTGCCAGTTACTAGAAGTTATTGGCAGTAATAGCTTTAAGCTCAAATATGCTGGTATTTGGGGTATTTTTGCCCTGCACTCTTTGCCTTTGGCCCCACCCCATTTTGTATTGGGACCCCACCTACCACTAGAATGCAGCCCCTGAGATTTTCTCCGAAATTAAATGCCCTTTGGGTTGAAAGACGTTCAATACCCTGTTCCAAGGAATGGCAGCCTTAGCGCAATCCTATGAATGTTTACTGGAAGAAAGTCCTACTGTGTTCAGTAGGTAAGTGTTCATAGGATTGCAACACAGCCCTGACATTTACTATTGAAGACAGTAATGTTAGACCATTGGAATTCCTACTTGTTAGTGGGAATTTGAATGAGTGGGATTTGGAATGTGTCAGGAACAGCATTGAGTCCAGCAATAGCACCGCTACTTTCAGAAAAAGGGAAACCTCCCTAATGTCAAATGTAATCCACTACTGGATGATGGAGTAGTGGGAGAAAAAAAAACAGTATGGAGGGGTAGTGCAACATTTGTTGGTGACATCTGGATGGAGATGTAAGGGTAGAAATCTCTGCAAGGAAAATAATTTGTGTGTCAGCATCAGTGAATCAAGATCAAGATATTTCACTGAAGCACCCATTAGAATATTTTGATTGTGGAGAAGATTCAGATACATGATTTCTCATCCTGCTCCTACTGGGAGATTAATGCATTAAATACCAGTGTGATCATAGCTATCTATCTACAGGAGGTCATCCTGTAGAAAAATGTAAAAGGAAAATGGGGAGACTGGAAGCAGGATGAGGTCATTATCCCACACCTCAAATGTAGTTACGGCTGTCCTGTTATGACAGGTCCTTCGAGGTCTCCCATACCAAACCCTATGCAGGGCGTTGAGGGGAGCTTGTTATCTGTCCATTATTCTTGCCCCATACCTAGGAATAAGGATGGCCCACCACAAATAGGCATTACTTCAGTTCACTTCTAATACACTGATAGCTGAGAAAATGTATGAATGGAAACAGATTCTCAGCAGGACTTTTTGGCTGCTGTGTTTCATATGCTTACTTTTTCATACTTGGAAGCTTTTGTCCTGCTGAAATTTCCATGTCATTGTTACAGAGTCACATCCATGGACGTCATTTATGGCAATGATAGTCTTGTGTAAATAATAAGCAAACCTCCAAAGGTGTTGAGATTCATTTGTCATGTAAGGTGTAGTTTAAAGATGTAACCCTATGCACCCTTACCTGAGAGTAAGCCCCAGTGAATACAGTGGGATTTATTTCTAAATAAACTAGAAGCGTGCTACAAGTCACTAACTAGTTATTACTACATTCTCTCATTCTGTTTTCCCTCAGATTTATTTTTGGGGGTACACTCAAGATCAGGATTGCTACCTTCATCAAGTGGCCAACAGTATGTCTTCCCCAACCTCCTACTTTTTTTTGGTGGCCAGGTATTTCTACTCAGTGATTCCATTACTTTTTCTAAAGATATTTAAAAACCTATTTTATTTTATCAAGAAAGCGAAAATAAAAAAGAAACAAATAAATTATAGTGCTTCTCCGTTGGGAGCAGAGTGGGTGAGGAACGTGAGGACCAGACTACAAGGGTAAAGGAAATACTACAAAATGAAAAATGTGGATCTATCCTAATTAATGTCAGCCTACCAGATCATTACATATTTCAATAGTGGACTTAGGTATTGCATTCGTTACCTAAACCTGGAATCAGTAGCCACTAACTATAGGTTAAATTATGCCAGCCTTCCCCAACCTGGCACCCTCCAGATGTGTTAGACTACAACTCCCATCATCTCCAGAAAGCATCCATAGGTTGCTGAGGATGTAAAACATCTGGACACACCGGGTTGGGGAAGGCAGAATTATGTTGTAACTCTGTTAACATTGCAACCGATGAACAAAGAGGCAAATTAAAGAAGAGTGTTTTTAAATGGAGCAATGGGTGTCAGAAAGTGTATCTTTTAAAAGATAGGTTATCAAAAGAATGTGTTTCATTTGCCAGGTCAAAGAAATCTCTTGTGTAAAAAAATATTTCATGTTAAGACAGAACAGGAGTTTGTCATGTATCAGATGTATATGTTTCAGACGTCTCATATTCACCCTTAATACGGTATTGATAGACCACATGCCTCCACATGGAGGCATCCATGTGGGATGCCTCCCCATCCCACATGGGGAGAGGTAACGAGTGGGGTACCGCAGGGCTCAGTCCTGGGCCCAGTGCTCTTCAACATTTTTATTAATGACTTGGAGGAGGAGGTGCAGGGAATGCTGATCAAATTTGCAGATGACACAAAATTGGGAGGGATAGCTAATACTTTGGAAGACAGAAACAAAATTCAAAGTGATCTGGATAGACTGGAGTGCTGGGCAGAAAACAACAGAATGGCATTTAATAGGGACAAATGCCAAGTTCTGCACCTAGGAAAAAGAAACCAAATGCACAGTTACAAGATGGGGGATACGTGGCTCAACCACACTACGAGCGAGAAGGATCTTGGAATTGTCGTCGATCACAAGCTGAATATGAGCCAACAATGTGATGTGGCTGCAAAAAAGGCCAATGCTATTTTGGGCTGCATTCATAGAAGCATCGCTTCCAAATCCCGGGAAGTACTAGTTCCCCTCTACTCAGCACTGGTTAGGCCTCATCTGGAGTACTGTGTCCAGTTCTGGGCACCACACTTTAAGAAGGATGCAGACAAGCTGGAGAGGGTTCAAAGGAGGGCAACAAAGATGATCAGGGGACTGGAAACAAAGCCCTATGAAGAGAGACTGAAAGAACTGGGCATGTTTAGCCTTGAGAAGAGAAGACTGAGGGGAGATATGATAGCGCTCTTCAAGTACTTGAAAGGTTGTCACAGAGAAGAAGGCCAGGATCTCTTCTTGATTATCCCAGAGTGCAGGACACGGAATAATGGGCTCAAGTTACAGGAAGCCAGATTCCGACTGAACATCAGGAAAAACTTCCTGAGTGTCAGAGCAATACGGCAATGGAACCAATTACCTGGGGAGGTGGTGGGCTCTCCCACACTGGAGGCCTTCAAGACAAGGCTGGACAGCCATTTGTCAGGGATGCTCTGACTTGGATTCCTGCATTGAGCAGGGGGTTGGACTCGATGGCCTTGTAGGCCCCTTCCAACCCTACTATTCTATGATTCTACATATGGGAATGATATGTGAATAGAGTCACTAACAACCTATGTAAGGTTAGGTATGCTGAGACCTGTTGGAATCAATGGTCTTAAAACATCTCATCTCAAGCATCTCAACAATAATTGTGACATAATGGGACCCCTCCCCAGCCATGATGAAGTAAATACTTTACATAGTTGTGTATGAAACAGAATAGATGCTAATCTGAGGCTCAAGCTGGCTATAAAATGTATCCTTCGGAGGATAGAAAGGAGGGGCCTGCTTATTAGCTGGGCCTGCAGACCAACTGTAAAAAAGGTAAAGGTGTCACCAGCCAGTCGTGTCCGACTCTAGGGGGTGGTGCTTATCTCTATTTCTAAGCCAAAGAGCCAGCGCGGTCCGAAGACGCTTCCATGGTCATGGGGCCAGCATGACTGAACACCGAGGTGTTACCTTTCCTGCCGAAGCGGTACCTATTTATCTACTTGCAATTTCTTGCTTTTGAACTGCTAGGTTGGCAGGAGCTGGGACTGAAGACGGGAGCTCACTCCGTCACACGGCACTCGGGTCTCGAACTGCTGTCTGGTCTGCAGTTCAGCGTCTTAACCACTAAGCCACTGCGGTCCCAGACCAACTGTAAGGCAACCTAAACCCATCACGGTAAAGTAAAATCTTTCTTTTTGCCTGGCAGCAATAGAGAGAAGATTGATCACGCAGGCTTATGATTGGCCCAGGCTAAGTAGCCCCAGGTACAGAGTTTGTTGTAAGGACAGAAGGAACAGCGGAGGCTTTAAGGCGGGATTCTGTGGCAGAGCAAGCAGCCTGTTCTTGTCACAGAAAGAACTCCAGGCCCACTGGGCAAAGAGTTCAAGGACTGAGTGAGTGAACGGACTGAGTGAGTGAACAAATGAACGCCACCTAAGATTTCCAAGCAAGGTGCCCCTGGAGAGTAATTTTCTGTGTCACTTACCACAGGGAAAGATATAGGAGTAGTGTGAGGCCAGGCCTTAAGGGACGAATCCTTCCTGAATGAGTAGTGGAGAAGGCCAGCAGGAGGCCACAACCAGAAGAAGACCTGTGAGACTGAGCCCCAGGAAGCAGAAAGAAGCTCAGAAGGGGTTTGGAATTTGGAGGAGGTACTCAGAAGAAGCACAACCCAATCCCTATTCCCTTATCCTCATATAAGAAAAAATGAAGCACATCTATCATTCTGCTTGATCCCAGGGCAAGAAGGAACTGCAGGTGAGAATTCTCAGAAGTAGTCCATGCATGCAATAATTCTTGCATGTGGCCCCCAGCTTTGTACACGTATGCATGGGTCCCTGTTGGGGCAGCAGTCAGGCCACCAACATCGCACCTGCACCAGGCCCCATAAATCCTCAGGGTGGCCCTGCAAAGCTGACTGTGGGGGCACTAAAGGCACTCCTTGCTCAGGGCGATATTTATCTTAGGGCTGGCCCTGAATATGTGTGTGTGCTATAGCAGTGGAAAAATGCACAGGAAAAATAAGGCAATGCTGCAGTGCTGCAAACTCCGCTCACCATCAGCTCTGACTCTGCCCACCATCAGCTCCCCCCCCCCATTTACTTTTTCCATTGGTCAATGGTCCATTATAGGAAGAATGTTCCCCACCCCTGATATATACTAATAGCAAATTGGGATCTTTATGTAGCCAAAACAGCATCATGTTGTTGACTGTTGGGGTGGGGAAACACAAAACTGGGGGGGGGGGATGGACTTAAGTATCCTGGAAAAGAGCATGGCTAGCTGGCCGGCACCCTTAACAGGAGCACTCCACGCTGCAACATTTTGTTGCAGGTTGTACCAGTTGTGAAACCCTATTTGTTTTCTACCTATGCCTGCTGTCTTCAGGTTGCTCTTATGGAAGTCAAAGGAACTTTGATACATGGTTCCGACAGCTCATGCAAACTGTCAAAACAGCACATTTGGAACGATGCATGATCAAAGGATAAACATATGTTGCTCAGAAGTTAGAGAGAAGGAACTAAGAATGTGCTGAAATGCTTAGATATTTTAATTAATTCTGAGATACAAGGAACAGCAACATGGAATTTAGGGCGCAATCCTATCGAGATAGGCAGCCACCTCCGAACTCAGAGGTGACCACCTATTCTAAGCAGGGCAGGAGAAACATGGAGGGGATTGTGCCCTCCATGCTTCCCCTGCCCTGCTTTTTTTGGCTAGAGAGATGATTGTGGCTGTCTAGCCACAGGAGCATGGAGCAGGGAAGGAGGCTGCTGTATGACACATTGGATGCGTTGTACACTCAGCTACGCTTTCCCCACCCCGGAACGCCCCCAGCCACACCCCTTTTCGGCCCCTCCACTCTACTCTTGAGAGTGTAGAGGATGGAGCTGTTCTGTGCTGCCTCTGAAGCAGTGCGGAAGTGGGGGGAGGTCAGTTTTCCAGCATATCCTATGGCTGTCTAGCCGCTGTCTAGCAGCCATAGGATTGCTGCTTAACAGTCCTATCCTATGTATACATACCTGGGAGTAAGTGCCATTAAACTCGATGTTACATTCTTCTGAGTAAGCATCTATGAGACTGCACTGAGCTAGATGCTTAGAGCCTTTAAAAAATCAAGGCAAAAGATGGAGAATGGAAGTATAAAAAGAAGTTGAGTTTAGAGTCTCAGAGCAGGTATGACCAATGGGAAGCCTGTGCACTAGATCAACTTTATCTGGCTCCTAAAGGCGCTACCATTTTTTTTTTTAAATTATGGTAAGCTTTTGTCTCTCACTCACTGATAAGGAAAAGAAGAAATAATTCACTGTGTTTATTTCATGTAAAGGCTTTGTATAGCTATCTCATGCGCATTCTGGAAAAACAAAGGACCACTGCCAAGTCAATCTAGAATTTGCTTTCAATTTAGAAAGCATATCTGTCCTCAACCTCAAAGCAATGATATTACATCAGAGGGCAGGAAACCTTTTGGGTTCTGGGCACATTTGGCAATTTGAGAAAATCTCCTGGGCACCACCACGGAATGGCTGCCATGAGAGGTGTGGCAAAGTAAGCTACCCAAAAGACTGAGTACAAGGCAGCGGCTGAGCCTCAACACAACAAACAATTCCTTTGAGCCCACAATTTTCAGCACAACAGCATCTATTTCATAGCAATCCCACCTGCCGTTAAGAAAATGTGTTAGTTTTGGGTTTTTTTTAAATGCGAGTGGTATGGCATTTTGGCAGACACCAAGATAGGTGCCCATGGGCATCATGTTGCCTAGCCCTGTATTACATTATTCATCTGATCTTCACATGCATGAAGTAAACTAAAAGATGGGGGTGGGGTACATGTGTTTTTGTATACCCAGAGCCAGCCTTAGGGGTGAGGTGTTTCCCTAGGTCACCAAGCTGAAGAGGGTGCTGAGCTGAGCTTGGTGACTCTGTGTTTGTTGAGTGTACTGTCTGCAACGAGCAAGGGTAGAGCAGTCCTACAGGTTGTTTGGGTACGAACTATGAAAATCAACTTCTAACAATTAGCTTTAAAATATGTTCATTTTTCAATTTCCAGTTGACAATCATTTGTTCTTGATAAAAAATCAGCAGAGCACAATTTTAGTCTGAGACATTACCAAGTGCTATAAGAACTACAAATGCTATAAATAATTATAGATAATAATAAATTGTAAGCTGACTGGAGAGTGGATGCCAAAGGCTCTACTTCCTCAGGTCACTATTTATCCTAGGGCCTGCCCTGTGCATACTCCACCAACACAAGGACGGACACACACAGGGATTGAATCTGGATTAATGAAGACCAACATTGTTCCTGTTATCATCAGAACCCAGACATTCTTACAAAACACATTACCACTATATTCTTACAAAACACATTACCACTATATTCTTGCAAAATACATTACCACTATATTCTTGCAAAATAAATAAATGGCTGGCATACATAGAATTTCATAATTCTGTGGCCATGGAATCTTTCTCTCACCACAGAATGCAACACTTTTAATGTATTCTGATTTTCTGAAGAATAGGAAACAGATGCTTTATGTCAGGGAAGCTGTAGCCAGGAAAAAAGAATAAGGGCCAGCCCTTTATATATATTTTTAATGGCCATTTTATTACCACTGTGACAGCCACTTGATGGTATTTTCAAGTTCAAAAAAACAATTATTCTACTGCAAGAAGGGAGTTTTAGAAAAATTGAAATAAGGAGGATGGCTCATAAATTACGTCTGAGAAAAGAACTGAGAACAAAGCAAACTTGACTGAATTTTGCTGGTTTAATAAATCAGTACTAGAAACTCCGAGTTCAATAACTAGCTAGTTCATTCAAAGCAATATGTGCAATATGGCACCATGCTACAGTAACAGTAGGGATGTATGAAAGTCACTTACCTTTTCGCGGATTGATTTGCGGTGGGGGGGAGGCGCTCTGTCCCTCCCTCCAGAATCCTTGTCGGGGGGGCGATCCGGTCCTCCCCCCCGGAATCCTGCCCGGCTGGCTCCGCTCCGCGGCGGCTCCGCAGAACAACCGGCCAGAGCCGTCCACAGCCGAAGGTCTGGCCATGTACTGGCTGGTGTGGACGCAAATGGCGGCTGCCGTAGCGGCTGCCATTTGTGTCCAGACAGGCTGCCGTAATAGGCTACGTAAGTATTTACGTAGCCTATCACGGCAGGCAAAACAAAAAAACAGCGTACGCAAATGGCGGCAGCTACAGCGGCCGCCATTTGCATTCCCTATTTTTCGCTGTTTTAGCCTACGTAAATATTTACGTAGGCTATTAAGGCGAAAAAAAAGGAACGCAAATAGCGCCCATTACGCTATTTGTGTTCCCCTTTTTTTGCCGTAATAGCCTACGTAAATATTTACGTAGGCTAAAACGGCGAAAAATAGGGAATGCAAATGGTGGCTGCCATAGCTGCCACCATTTGCGTATGCTGTTTTTTGTGTTTTTTTGCTTGCCATGGTAGGCTGTGTAAATACTTACATAGCCTATCATGGCAAACAGCAGACGCAAATGGCGGCTGCGGCAGCCAGTCGGAAGACCAGCCTCCGGAGCCACCGCCATCCAGAACATCCGCCCCAGGTAAGCTTCGTCCCGGTGGGAATCCGCAGGGGGGCGGTGGGTGGCAGGCCGTTCCGCCACGGATTTCGGGGGGCCGAATGCTAGTGCATTCGGCCTCACTAAAATCCATGGTGGAATTCTCCGCCATCCCTAAGTAACAGCAGATACTGTAACTGGCAAAATTACCCATCTTTGAAAGCCTCAAAGTTACAGGAACCCTGTCAAAGTCTAAACTCTATACCTGCAATGCTATGCCCCCTTGCTTCTGTGGCTCACAGCCTCTCACCTTGTAAAACTTTCCTTCCCTATCCTGTTCTTCATTCTTCTATCTAACAATGAACACATACCCCTATTCCTGGCACCTACATAGGACTTCACTCAGTTATTTCAAAGCTGGTATACTGCACCCCAGAGACGCTGCCTCCCAAACAAACCTAAAAGCCTTTCCACTGAGCTCTCTCAGGCAGTGGCCTCTCTCTCCTCAAGCCAGAAACAGTGGGTGTTACCCTCAACCACTTCCTGGTTCCTCCCAGGCAGCACAACCAGGCCAAATCCAGTACTTCTTTCATATTGTTACAGCAGTCCTATTTTTCCTTGGCTTCTTCACTTCCATCCATTGTTTCTTCAGGTTTCTACTTTTCAGCCCACTGCCTATCTTGTCCCATTCCATCTTGTGTCTCTAGGCAGCCTCTCCAACACCATTTGGTGTTGCCCTGCACCCACACCATAGCATACAGCCTTTCCTAATTTTAAGCCTCTCTTAAACTTAAGCTCATTGAAGTCTGACCATTTCCCCTTCCATCACAAGAGCTGGACTGCAAACGCTATGTTCCCTACCCTAAACAAGTTGGAATGTTCATGAACATTCTGTATTATCACATGAGCTCATCCAGTCAGTGTCACAGAGTTCCACAATGCCACAATATATTTTTAAAAATAAGGATCTAACTAAAATATGAAAAACTATCCACTCACTTAAAAGCTGAATAATATAATATAAACTCCTGTTAGTAATTTATTATTTGATACAGTAAAGTCTGCTATTTGGCTTGTTGTAACTCAGTTGCTTTAACAGCAGACATACATTTGGTTTACAAACTTTACATTATTATTCAAAATCCACCCTGAGCCACTTGTGTCCCTTAGCCTACTGTTTCCAAGTGCCTTGACTTTCCTTGCTGTCAGCAAGATCCTAATCATGTTTACTTGCAAACTAAATTCTATTACGTTTGATGGAACTTTATACAAGCTGTAGGAACAGTCACCAACTTGGATGGCTTTAAAAGGAGATTAGAGAAATTCATGGATGATAAGGCTATCAGTGGCTGCTAGTCATGATGGCTATATATTAGCTCTAGTTGTAACATATAGAGCAATACACCTCTGTATACCAGTTGCTGGGGAATATGAATGGGATGGTGCTGTTGCACTTATGTCCTGCTTGTGGGCTTCCCATGGGCATCTGGCCGGCCGCTGTGGGAATGCTGGACTACATAGGCCTTTGATCTGAGCCAGCATGGATCTTCTTATTTTCTTAACTTTACTTTCTGGTAAGCATGCTTGCCCTAAACAACTTGGGACCAGATAATCTAGCCAACCAGCTCCTCCTATATACACCCAATCAGCCCCTGAGTTCTTCCAAAGAGGCCTTATTGGCCGTTCTGTGGCCAATAGAATGTCGCCAAGCAGCAGTTTACAAGTGAGCCATCTCAGTAGAGGTACCCGCTCTCTGGAACACTCTCCCATGCATTGTTCCAAACGCAGAAACTGTGCTGAGCTTTAAGTGCCTCTTGAAGACCTATTTGTGTACCCAGGCTTTCCCTGAGGTGTAATTAACTATGACATTGCTCCATTTTATTATTATCTTTGTTGTAATTTATTTAATAATTATTATATATTGTTCTTACACTGTTCTTATGTTGCTTCTTCCTCAAATATTGTATTACATATATATTGTGTTGTGAAGTGCTTAGACATTTCAGAATATTAAGCAGTATAAAAGTAGTATAAATCAATAATAATAATAATAATAATAAATGCTTAGGATGCAGCCCAAATGAATTGTAGCTCACCATTCAGTGTGAGGCCTAGTGAGACTCAAACCGACAACTTGTTAAGAATATACTATCAAGCGTCTGCTTGTTTACCATGCTAGAAATCAGATCTTGCAGTCAAGAAGTGATCTACCAAACCTCCATGCTATTGTGTTCCTCCTTCCCTACTCAGTAGAAAGTAGAAATCAGGAAAACCTCGGCATGGTCAGTTATCTTTTGGAGAAAAGACTCCTCTAGGAGTCTAGGGTATTTCCTCTAGGGTTACACTGTCTTTGTAAAAATTACATCTGTTCATGTTTACAGGTTGAAAAGGAATGACGGGGTGCAGCAGCACAGTGAGTGCTTCACTTTTGTGACCACAAATATTAAGAAGTTTAACCCATGCGAGGTAGCAGTGGAGGCTGGTGGCTCTGATGTCAGTGGGGCGGTGAATCCACTCCGGGTTTCAGTCAGAACGCTAAAGGAGCTATCCAAGGAGCAAAGCTCCTTTAGAGTTCTACTGGTTCTGGCTGAAACCCAGGGATGTCACCACGCCACTTATACTGGAGTCACCAGCCATTATTGCAAGGTAGCGTCCTCTTTCCAGCAAGATAGCTTTCATCTTTGCCCAACCCAAAGCACTGCCTGTGAGAACCGCCTATGAGATCTGTGTCAAATTCAGCCTTTCCCAACCTGGTGCCCAGTGGTGCTGCTAGGACTGGACCTTGTACAGTCCCGGGCTCTGCAGCTGGAAAAGTACTGGCATAATGTGATCTTGTTGGCCAGTCTCCATTAACAATCTTGTTGCCCTGGTTTGGACCAGCTGAAGTTTCTGGACCGTTTTCAAAGGCAGCACCACAGATAGTGCATTGCAGTAATCCAAAGGAGAGGTTATCAGAGCATGGATAACTATAGCTAGGCTATCTCTGTCCAGATAAGGGTGTAGTTGGTATATCAGCCTTTAAGTGAGTTTAAAATACAAAAACGCACATGCTCAGAGTATAGGGTTTTTTAAAAAAATAGATTTGGCAGTTTTCCCGTTGTTGTTCTAACATGTCAGGAATGTAGAAGCAGTTTTAAAGCATGGAATGGCAGCTGGAGGAAGGAAGAGAAATGTTCCTCGTGTGTTTCACAACTCAAGTGATACACATGGCCCTCTCCCCCCAAGACCATTAAGTCCAGGGTCTAAAATTACCTAGGTGCACCCCTGCTGTGTTGGACTACACCCCCCAGCATCGCCAGCAAGATGTAGTCCAACACATCTGGAGGCCACCAGCAGAAACTGTCTACGTTTCACGTTGGTGGACAAACACTGCTTCCAGCCCACTTAAATCAACACCCAGGCCCCCTCCCCTAACCATGTTTACTTGGATTGCATACACTGATTTATAGGGATGTTGGTGTGTGCCGGGATGTTCACTGGCGGGAGGGGGGCGGAAAGGAGTGGGAGGGAGATTGGATTCGATGACACATTGCTTCTTTCCAACTCTGTGATTCACTCTCGTTATAGCGATACAAAGCAAATGCCAAGCATGAAAAGGAAGAAGCTCCTCCTCTGTTACAGCTTCCTTTCCGTTCAATTGGACGGCTGGAAAAGCCCTGTTCCAGCGAAGCGCTGTGTCAGAGGGAGGTCCACACCCATCCCCAGCGTCGCCCGCTGCTGTTGCAGCTGATGCACCGTGCAAAACGATAAATCCCATTGCGCCCGCCTTCCCGTTCGGTGCGCCTGCCCATAAGGATTGGAGTGTCTCCCGCCCCCACCCTGCCGCCCCAGAGGCTGTTCGCCATAGGCCGGTTAGGGGTGTCAGTCTTGAGCCGGCACCCCACCCCCACTCCGTTTGGGAGCTGACGCAGGGCGAGGAAGCCAGGCGAGGCAGGGCAGCGGCGCGGTCCGCAGGCTCCCTCCGCGCGAGCTGGCCAGGAGGAGCGCCAGAGCAGCGATGCTGCGGTTGCGCCATCTGTCAGGAGCCTGGGTGGCGCTGGCGGTGGGAGGGGAGGAGACGGACTGAGGCAGCGTTCGCTTGAGTCTTGGACTGAGGAAAAGAGGGAGGAAACGGAGCCTCGACGCGCGAGCCCGTCTTCCCCCGGACAAGCGTTGCAGGCAGCCCACGCGCCAGACAAAGCTGCCGCCGCCGCCGCCGCCGCGGCCCCTCCCCCCCCCCACGGCTCTTGGCGCCCCTCAGCTGCTGAGGCAGGGACTTTGCCGTCCAGCCATCCTCTCCTTCCGTTGTTATTTCGGTTCTTACGTTAATAACAGGCTTTGGGGTCTGGAGCGGGCTAAGCGTGAGCGAGCGAGCTCACCCTGGGGAGCTTTCTCTGGAGAAGGGACTCCTGCCGCCGACGCCCTCAGGACCCTGCAGAGGGGGCGGGGGCGTTGGTGTGAAGGTGGCTCTGCAGACCGAGTCCTGCTGCGCTTCAGGTAAGAACGAAAACGAGCCTCCCTGCCTCATGGGAAGCGGGGGAGGAGGCTTGCGCCGGCTTTTGTGCGGCTGCCCTGCCCGTCGTCGTCCCCCACGCCGCCTTTGTGCGCGCGCACTTTCTGAAGTGCTTCTGGTAGAAATTGTCTTGCTGCGTGTCCTTTCTCATTCAGAGCCCCCTCTTTTAGGCCGTGTGTGTGTGTGGTACATATATGCACGAAAGGGGAGATGGAATCTAGAAAGGGGTGGTGGTGGTAGAAACACGAGTGCGTTAATCGCTCGGGGTGGGCCCAAATAGCGTTTGGAAGGAGGAAACATAGCCAGCTCCACCAACAGAAATTGCGTGCATTTTCAGTACAGCGAGGGTTAACTGTGTCGTTCGCTGAACATGGTGGGGAGCATGAGTAATGTAAATCCCAAAGAATGGCAAGATCTGTTAAATACAGGCAACATACTTTCTAGCTATGTAAAGCGATCTAGTAGCCTTCTCTTTCCATGTGCGGTTTATATAGGGCTGGGTTTAGTGCACTTCTCGTTGGACAAGGGTGCCCTGTGTTTGTCTTCTGGAAAGGAAGACGTTGGGATTAGAAGTTTTTTTGGGGGGGGGGAGTTAGATGTGTAGGATGTTGTGTGTGTGTGTGTGTGTGTGTGTGTGTGTTAAGGGCTAGCTTGACCCATCAACGCAGAGATCGGGCGATTGATATGAGATGCTGGCTGCTCTGCGGGATTGGCCCTTGTTGTGACCCTGCTCATGACGGTGGTAGTGACTAGTGTTTGCCATATGACAGAATTTCAGAGCAGGAGCACTTTGAAGAGGATGGCCTCTGATCTACAGAGCAGTGTGGAGCTGAGGCTTTCTGAAACGAGGGCTACTGCCTGTTAGGTTCTGTGCTGCTGAGATGTTCTGGTACATAAACTGTTGCTTTTAAAAGAACGGAATGCAGCTTAATATAAGGAACATTTGGCAACCCCTGGTGTGAATGCATTGTGTTAGAAGAGCAATGAGATAATATTCTGTAACATGTTGAATGTGGAAAAGGGTGATAATGATCGTGATGATGTAATCCTTTAATAATTGATAGTCCTCCTGTACAGCTGGGTTTTCCACATGCACATGCTGCTTTTCTCTTCCTTTTGGGTCTTTTGCAAAGCAAATTAAAAAGAAAAAAAATTGTCCTGGTCTCCACCTTCTTAACTCACACAGACTGAGGATTTTTACTGGTTTAGAAGTGGGAGCGGGGAGAGCCACTGAGATTTACCCCAAGGCTTTATATGCTGCAACTTAACTGCAAAAAGGGGGAGGGAAAAAATAATAAATAAAATGACTGTTCCCTCTCCTACAAATAAATCTTGCAGGATGTGTGTGTGTGAGTGGGTGACAAAGAGGCCTTTGAGGGAAGAAAAGAGATCCACAAAATGCTCAAGGGTGGTGAAATTTGAAAGAGATTCCCCCCCCCCTTTTTGATTCTTGTCTCTTTTCCCTGTGGCTGCTTCTTTCTCTTTTCCTCAGGAGAGACCACTGATCTGTTCTCAGTCTCTTTCCAGGCACATTTAGCCTAGTGAAGGATTCTGAACACTGCATCATGGGTGCTAGCATTTTGCAGTGCCTGCAGAGTGACAATGTACATTTAGGCCAACTCTCTTAAAAAAAATTTAAAAAGCGTATATCTGTTTTCTGTGGCATTAAGAGCTGGACAATGTTCTACCATGTGATTGTTAACATTTGAAATTGGGATTTTTTTTTTGTACTTAAAAATGAGAGAACGAGTCAAGAGTGTGATTCATTTCATTCAGGAGACAGTGAATAGAAGAGAAGAAATAAGGAGTATGCAAAGAGCACAATCCTTCCTATGTATGTCTATTCAGAAGTAAGCCTCATTAAATTCAGTGATACTTTCTCTCAGGTGTATAGGATTGCAGTCTGAAAGACAGTGTTGGTGAAATGGAAGGATACACATGGAATCCAATCTCCCTCTCTTTCTCTCCCCTTCAATTACTGTGATGTATTCTAATTCTCCCAAGAGGGGATGGGATATGTTTGTAAGTCATACATAAAGTCTGAACACTCTGCCTGGAAGGCTGTGTCACTTTGCTGTCCTCAGTGCCACATCCTTCTTTGTACCACCTAAGGAACTGTGTCACACTTTGTAATTCTTTTAAACAAAATGTTTGAGAACTCTGTTAAATTTAAAGCAGTTGTTGGATACATTTGCCCACATTTGCAAGGGATGTGGTTTACTAGGCAACAAGCCCCAAACCACTTACCTGGGTGTAAGTCTCACTGAGTTCAGTGGGACTTATTTCTGAGTAGACATAGGATCACATTGTTAGTCTTTGATACTAAAGGTGAATGGGTCTTGTTTCTGTAGTTTGTTAAGCGACTCTGTTCTCCAGTGACAGAAAAGAAGATAGTTTGTTATTATTCAGTCTCTGGCCTTTTATTGTATATATAATTATTGGATAAAATGCAAGCCAATTAAGTATTTTAAACACCGGTAAATGCTTGGGATGAAGTTAGGCATATGCTAATTCTTCTATTAAGCATGGTACTCACTTTCTTGCATTGAAATCAAAGGGGCTAAGGCCCAAGCTACACATGCCAATAACAGACAGCACTGGGAGGATCCAATTTTAAGAAGTGGCATGAGGATGGGCATTCTAAATCTCCCCCGCATCTGTAGCTTATCTCACCATAGTCCCCGCTCCCTCCATTTCACATTTCCTTCAGCTAGGCTGAGTAGAGGAGGTGTGGGGTGCTACGTGAGGGTGAGCAGGGGACTTCACACTCCCTGCCCACATTCTCCCTTTCTTTACACATGATTGGGAGTAGGTCTTGTGTTAAAGACATGGGTCTGCCAACATCACAAGTAGTTTGTACTTCCAAATCCCTGTTTTTGGCTGGATTGCAACCATTCATTTTATTACATTCTTATAACAAGCTGTTGGTACTAACATTTGTGATTTTAAAATGTAATTCAACTACCTGTAGGATTTAAAAACATAGATCAAGTGAAACAGTAATTTTATTTGAATTTCATAGTGCTTAAAATGCTGGATGCAAGTTTCAGAGTCACACTGGATTGTTTCTCAGGCTTTACCTTCAAGAACCAAGCAGAAAAGAAAGAAAGGTTGTAGTATTTATTCAAGTCTATTGTATCTGCAGACTTTTCAGTCCCAGGCCAGAAGAAATAGTAACATTGGGTGGCCTCTTCAAAAGTACCACACTGTGCTGAATTTTTCAGAGGATACATATGCATTGAAAATTTTTGTTTCCAGAGTTTGACAACAAAGAAGAGAAATGCTAAAACAGTTACTTATAAAACTGTAAATTTGCAGTTACAGTATTCTTTAATAGGCAACTATTATGTTGACATTAACCAGCTATATATGGGTGGAGTAGTATGAGAAGGGACCCTTGAGGCCAGCAGTCCTGTGGGGTTCATTAGGATGAACACTGTAATCCTAGACATGATATGATTTGCAGTGGATTTATGGTCTAATAAAAATATGATCAGACAAGTTAAAGCTGCCCACTGTTTCTAGGAGTATGCTTGGCATTACAGTAGTTTTAGTTGTTACTATTAGATTAAAACTGTTAACTGTTTGCTACTTGTTTTGTTTATTTATTTAACACGCAGTATGTTTGCAACTGTAAATATGTTATTCTGCCACTTGTCAAGCTACTATAATAAACATTGTGAAGTTGTATACAAGTGCAATTACTTGTTCATACCACTGTTGACATGATCACACCTAAGTGCCCTGTCTCTCTCTGTAGAGCTTATTCAGTGCCTTGGTATACATCTGAGCTGAGGGCAATGAAACAAGTGGGACAGTAGCTAGAATGCAAGTGGATGAAAACTCATGATGAATCCAATCAAACACAGTTAGAGCCCATCATTGCACCTATTCTGTGGCAGTGAGGGTGGCAAAGAAGGATTTATTTTCCACCTCCATAGCATTTTCACAGTGCTGTGCAGTGGAGCTTTTCAAGGTGGTGAGGGGCCTGTTACAATCTGGTCCAGAAAAGGAGTTGGTTGTACCTAGGGATGGGGCTGGCACCCTACTCAGTCTATTACATTATCACGTGTAATAGAGAAGGGATGCCCAGCTGAGTTCAGGAGGCCGCAAATTCCTCCTTAAGAGAGGAGATGGTACTAGCCTTCTTAAAAGAGATGATGATCAGGCCACTCCTGAAAACAAACATAAACTGGACCCAGAAGATGACAACCACTATAAGCTTTCATGGGCAAGGTGCTTGAGCGAGTGGCTACTGATCAACTCCAGGCACTCTTGGATGAAACTGAATTTCTAGATCCATTAAATGTGACTTCAGGCCTGGTTTTGAAACAGAAACTGCCTTAGTTGCCCTGTGGGGTGGCCTATGATGAGACAGGGACAGGGGGAGTGAGACTCTGTTATTTCTCTTGGACCTCTCAGTGGTTTCCCTTCTGGTTATGCTGTCTGAGTTGGGATGTGGGGGCACTGTATTGTGGTTGTTTCACTATTACTTGGATGGCCAATTTCAGAAGGTGGTGCTGGGGGACTATAGCTCTGTCCTGTGGCAATTATGCTATAGGGTTCCACAAGGCTCCATTTTATCCCCCATCTTTTTCAACATCTGCATTAGGGATGGGGCAACTTCTGGGGCTTGGAGAGGCCACCTTGCTGCCACCACCACCACTGAAATTGCAGCTGAAATTTGGTGGCACAGTACTGCAGCGGTAGCACCCCCCACATATACACACATGATTTTGCTTGAAAAGAAGACATGCACACAGCACATGATTTGTTTGCCAGCAAAATTGCCACTTTTTTGCCAGCACTGTACCACAAATTTGGGAGTGGGGGTGAGTGGGGGTCTGCAAAAAAGTCCAAAGGAGTATGTGTGCTCCGTGGGTCATGTGCTCATCTTCATGAAACGGGGGGGGAGGGGGGGAGGGGGACTGAAGTCAGCACTGCCAAAGTTCCTAGAAGTCTGCCAAAGGAATACAGCGGTTTCTTGCTGGCAATTTGCAGTACGAGGATGAAGGAAGAGGCTTCATCTTGTCCCATGCATTGTGTGCACAGGAATTCTACACAAAGGATGTTGTTGGCAAAACACATGCGGTATTATCCAGAGCAATTTGTGGCTTACCTGCCTTTTTGATACAAGAACTGGGAAGGATGGTGTGTTTTCTTAATCATTGGGAATAACTTTAGTAAATAAAATTGCAACAAACTACTCTCAAATTTAGCATTTTAGCTTTCTAGACCTTTAGCTTTGCTGTTTTAAATCTGAATTTTAAATTACTGCACTGCTGGTAGGTTTTATTCTGGTTTTATTCTGGTTGTATTGTTATACTGTGGTTTTAATGTTTTATATATTTTATATTGTTTTATTGTGTGTTCCTTGGTTTTAATTTTTGTGAACCGCCCAGAGAGCTTCAGCTATTGAGCGGTATAGAAATGAAATAAATGTCACCAATACGCAGATGGCATGCAGCTCTCCTTTTCATGTAATATAGGTGGAGCATTTGAACCAGTGCTTGGGCAGGATAATGGGCTGGATGAGGGCCAGTAAATTGAGACTCCATCCAGAGAAGACAGAGATACTGTTTGTGGGTGGCTTGTTTGTCCAGCTGAGTGGTGTTTATCCTGTTCTGCAGGAGGTTGCATTCCACCTAAAACCAGGGTGTGTGGGACTCCAGATGCTGTTGGACTGCAACTTTCATCAGCTCTAGTCAGCATTGCTAATAGTGAGGGATGATGGGAGTTGCAGTCCAACAACATCTGGAGGGCCACATGTTCCCCATCCCTGCTCTGAAGGACTAGGTGTGTAGTCTGTGGGCGCCCTTGGATCCATCATTGTCACTAGTGGCACAGATGGCCTTGGTGGCAAGGAGCACCATTTTTCAACTTAGAGCACAATCCTATGCATGTGTAGATAGAAAAAAAAGTCCTACAACTCCCAGCATGGCTGGCTGGGGAAAGCTGGGACGTGTAGGACTTTTTTCTGTCTAAACATGCATAGGATTGTGCCCTTAGGCTGATATACCAGCTATGATTCTATCTGAACAGAGAGAGCCTTGCAACAGTTATTTATTTATTTATTTGCAATATTTATATACCACATCTAGACAGATTCCAGAATGGTGAACAATAAAAAGAATAAAACACTGTATTGAAATTTTTGTTCTTAAAACAAAGTACCAATTCATGTTCTTGTAACCTCCCATTTGGATTATTGCAATGCGTTGTATGTGGTACTGACTTTGAAAATGGTCTGGAAACTTCAGCGAGTCCAAAACAGGGTGACTAGATTGTTAATATAGACTGGTCAATAAAATCATATTATACCAGTACTCTGCTGTCTGCACTGGCTGCCAGTCCATTTCTGCTTTTTCCAATTCCAAATGCTGGTTTTAACCTTTAAAAGCCTAAATGGCTGTTGCCAGTTTGCCTGAAGGACCGTCTCCCTGTAAATACCCTAAAGAGGATATTTACTTACCTGGACCCTAATATCCTTATCTGAGGACCTACTCCAGGTGCCCCTGCTAAATGAGATGAGGCAGGTGGCTACAAGAGAGGGCATTCCGTCTGTGGAATGCCCTTCCCAGAGAGGCTCGCCTGGCATCTACATTAGTGTCTTTCGGGCTTCAGGTGAAGACCTTTTCATTTTTTCAGTGATTTTAGGAACTATTCTTAATGCCTTCAGATCTTTGTGCTGTCTACCCCAGCAGCTGGTTTTATTTATGGTTTTATCATATTTTGCTGCTGTTTTTATCTGACTTTTATTATTACTTCATATTTTGTGTTTCATTTGTACACCACATAAAAATGTAATACAAATAAATGTCAGTAAGGAGTATCTCATACAGTTCTTGTGTTTTTTTGCTTGTGGAAACATTGGCATGTATTGTTGCTGTTCTTAAGGAAATATTAATGGTGGGCCATAGGTTCTTCCATTAAACAGAAAGGTGATAACCCTGCCCCTGTCCCCACCCCTCAATACACACACCATGTCCCTTTAAAAGTCTTAGGAATAATTGTTATTCTTTGGTATGAAAATAGGTCACTAAAGATATTTATAGTCCCAATGGATATCAGGCAAGCAGGGTCTATTTTTGTGAGACATGCATATAACAGAGGAGTTTAACTGGGAACCAGAAATTTCAGACAGGATCAGTGCAGTCCTGAACTATAATCAGTGGAGCTGCAGGCCTGAAAACGTCTTTGTTCTACCGGGGGGGGGGGGGGGGTTAGTTTTGTATTTTGGAAGATAAATATCTAGCACAAAAAGAAGTGTCAAACTAGGAACATAAAGAGCCCACCAGCATTTCCCATAATCCACCATCTTGTTTCCTACAGTATCTAGCCGAATGTATCCAGAAGTGAACAAACAGGGCATAAAAGTAACAGCCTGTCTTTGTTGCTTGTCCCCAGAATGTGGTATTCAGAGGTATACTGCCTTCGCACATGGAGTTTCCATTTGGTATCATGGCTAATAGCTGTAGACAGACCTACCCTCCATGAATTTCTCTAATTCCTTTTAAAAGACATCTGGAAGCTCTTACATGGTAATTTCCTACATGGTTATTATCCAGTCCATATAGGGCAACTGAATGTTGGATTGTGTGATAAATACACAAGTGCTTATTTCACTGTGTATACATAAGACTGGAAGTTGGATAGGAGGATTATTATTTTTTAAAGAAAATGATCAATCAAACTTTTTTGCCCATTGGAGACTTAGTAAGAAAGCTGGAGGACAGCAAAACAAGTAATACCATGGTGTTATATACAATGGTTTTTCATGTCATTTCACTAAACATTTGTTAGCCTACTTGGGGAGACAGTGGCTAAGGAAGCTATTATTTTATAGTCTAGGACAGCCTTCCCTAACCTAGTGTATCCAGGTGTTTTGGATCACAACTGCCAGCTTACCTGACCATTGGCCATGCTGGCTGGGGCTGATGGGAGTTGAAGTCCAAACCATCTGGAGAGCACCAGGTTGCCTATCCCTGGTCAAATAGAACAATGTGAAAGAAAGAAAGAAAAAACAGAAGCAGTACTTGTCATTTAGCCCCACAGTTACAAAAGAAGCAAATAATTTGGTTTTGTTCAAGCTAGACAAAACAACAGCTACTTGCCTATGATGAATAAAAATTGCCACTTGGAAGTTTTTATAAATTTGAAGGCCAGCAGTTCTCTTCTTTGGCTGCTGATGTATTACAAATTACTTATATGTGTGAGCAGGCAGACTAGTAAAAAAACAAATAAAACAAGTAATTTGTAGATTTATTTTGCATTGTTGATTTGTTTTAGACCAAAATAGGGAAGGTTTGCTTAATTTAAGATAATTCACAATGGATACATCCTAAATAGAATTTGATTGCCCCTTAACTCTCCTTTAAAAATATTGTTTTATAGCTAATAGTAGTTAGTAGTTCTACTGGTAATAAAACCACAAAAAGAAAGAGAAGCTAAGAATAATAGAAGCAAAATTAACAAGGTATAATTTTGTGTGAAAATATACTCATGAAGATAATTGAATGCAGATGAGAGAGGAGTGCAGTGGCTTTTGTGCTGGAAGAACCACACATTATATCATGATTTGAGAGTGAGTACTCATACACAACAATTACTGTTTAAGGGTCTCTTTTTCCTCAGTTCTACTATCTACAATGCTAGCATGTACTGAAGAGGACAAAAGAATAAGGGTGTGATCCAGCCAGAATTAAGCACTTTTAAGTCCCATTGATTCCAGTCAACGAGAAGCATGTACTTACTCCCTACTGAAATCTATGGGATCTAAAAGTGTTTAGCTTTGGTTCATGCTGTAACATTTTATTGCTATTAATTAGAAATACTTTATCTTAGAAAGTTCTTCTAAGGTCATGTGTGATACTGGTTTAATATGTCTGGGAAATTGTTTGGTTGTTTCGGCATTTGTACATGCATTAAATTATTATGGTAATTCATATTTAGGCAAGAACACCTGAGGTGCATTGACTTGCGTAATCTAATAGCACCTGGATAGCCTTGGAATAACGTTGTGGAAACATTTGCTCCTAACTTTATGGGAACAGGTAGCTCTCCTGGAGAGAGAGACCACTGCAGCTAATCACTGGATATGCAGCACAGTTACTCTTAATCAAAAGAAACTTTTGTCTGGGTCTTTTGACTTATTTGAAGATATCTGACATAAGCTTTTTCCACAGAATTTTTTCTGTAGAAACAAAGATCTTGATAGAACTCATTTAAAATAATGTAAAAAATAACCTGTTTATTTATAAATTAAAAATAAAAGAGAACCTGCCTGTCACTCCATTTTTTTCTAATTAAGAAACAATTGGTTTACTCAAGTTATTATTCTTTGTATACTTCTACAAACTTAGGTCATAGATTGTGTTTACTCCTTTTGAATCAATGAAATTGAACCTACTTTTTTGCATTGAGAGTATGCTGGTCTACCTAACTCAGTATTGTCCACTGTGATTGGCAGCATCCCTCTAACAGTACAACTTAACCCCCAGATCTGCTGGCTGGAGGGGGTTAGGATGTCACACAGGTCCCTTTCCACTGGTGAAGAGGAGCTCCACTGATGGGGACGGCCATCCATCCCATGATCCCTATAGAAAGCGTATAGAAAGCTCTGGAGGCATAAAGCTACTGCCAGTGGTAGCCAGCAGAAAGTTTCCAAATGGGACATTCTGGGGTGGGGTGGGATGGGGGTGGCTTTGAATTTTCTGGATCCAAAGCCCTTCCATTCCCCAGTGGGACTGCAGTACGGGGCCTCTAATCTGCACCAGCTGGATATAGCAATGGCTCCATGGTGGATCTCCCATTGGGCCAGATTAGTATTGTTCTTTAAGATATGACAGGACATTTGCTGTATTCCTACCTGTCAATTATATTTTTAGTATATATTTTACCTTTCTAAAAATGTACTGCAAAATGTCCTGAGTCTTAGCAAAAAGACAACATTAAGTATACACAGTACGCTTGCTTGTAAACAGTCTCCTTCCTATATGATGGCATGCCTTGATGAGCTCACTTGTTAGTAATGCAGTTCCTTCAAAGTTCAAACTGAAATGATATTGTTTTACAACATAAACATTTGTTTTTGAGGAATTCAGTTTCTGTCTACAAGAAACAAAATATTTACATCAAATATTATAGTTTGTGCCTGAGGAACTAAACTGTCTTGATAAAAAATAATAATTGAAAAACATTAGGCGTTTTTTCTAAAATCTCCTAATGGGCAGACTTTTAGAATTACTGAGGAGCTTCTGTGCTTAAATGAATGCCACTCCAGAGTGAGCCATTCTTCTTTTAGGGCTTCTATGCATATTATATTTTGAACTACTTACTCAGTGGAAAGGTCTTGTATACTAGTATGTCCTAACAACACCCTGGCCAAGATCTCAGACAATAAGAGGAAAACCAGGTATGATCACAGGAAAAGAAGCTTGTGGTTGTGTTTTCAGAAAATGTTGAGAATTTAATCCTTTCCCCTTGAGCTTCATATGTTCTCTGTGCAGGAATTGTTTCTTCAAATGGAGCCTGAAATAAGAAAGCTAAATAAACTTGTCCTTCCTTACTCTTCTTTAAACCTACTACCTGAATACCAGTTGCAGACAAATTACTTTATTTAGGCCTAAGGTAACCACTTACAAATTGCCATGAAAGAGGACACAGATCTGCATACAATTTGCATATGCTAACTCATATGTATAGATACTAATTTATAAATAATTGTAATTTTAAAAAATACAGTACATCCAACCATAGTGCAGAAGACTGTGAGCAGGTGACCTGTGTGCCTGCCTGCTCAGTCTGCTATCCGGGTGCTAACTGTTGATGGACAACACTTCTTACGGTTCTTTATATTTAAACCAGAATTGGACAGGACGGCCCTTCAAACAAAGGACACCTTCATGGTCCACTGTAAAACAGGACACATGGCCACACTATGGCACTCAGATTCATAGCAACTTCTTGCTTACTGTACTCGGATTCATATAAAATATAGACTCATTTATTTGAGAGTAGCGCATGTGCATAAATTCCTGCTTTTTCTCATGAAAGAGAAGAAGCAAAATGAGAAAAGAATTGGGCTCTGCCTCCATACATTTCACTTAGAAAACTGGCAATTTAAACATGTGTGAGCTAGTCTTAACTAATAAAATGTTTATGTATTTGTACCTGAGGAAACTGTATGCCTACAACATGTAAAGTGAGAAAATATTTTCAGTTGGTCTCCTGTTCTAGAGAAGCTGCTACAGAATGCCTCAGATAGCACAAGAACCCAGATCACAAAAAGAACAACTTGGGTTCTTGTGATTTCTGGGACATTCTGAAGCAAGTGAGCAAGCATGCTAGTGCATGTTGCCTGGTTGTTCTGCTGCAAGTGGAAGTGGCTAAACTACCCAGGGATTCTTCATTTAAGCCCTGGGTTCCAGGTCTGGGTTTTCTCTCCCCAAGAAGTCAGAGTTCCCAGTTTACACACAGCGCTAAATAATCCACAGATGGAGCATCCCTGAGTTGTTTAGCTGCTCCCTCTTGTAGTGTGCATTATCAGGCTGCATGCACCAGCACCCATCTCGCTCACTCACCTGGGTTAAGAGTGAACCCTGAGTTGTTGTGATGTCCAAACTGGATGACTATCAGAAGACTGCTCTGCTCACATGCTCTTTTCTAGAATTTCAGTGACCAAATCAGCAGCTCACTTTTCCAGTTTTCTGTTTCTTTCTCCTGGATACCTCCTGAACATAGAAGTCTAGAGTGCAGGGAAAGTAAAGAGAGACAGTGTTTCTATAGGTGAGGGCTGATGAGGCAACATGCTTACAGGACTGAGCAAAATAATGCTGGCTTCCTAGAAAAACTAGGGTTTCCTTTCTGAAGTATCAGGAATGGGCTGGGTTCTAAAGCAGTGTGCATGGTGTTCCACACGCATATGGAGACTCCCTTCTTGGGTGACATTATGCTCTCCTTAACACCCACCTCCTGGAAAGTTAGAACATTCCAGAGCATGAGGTCAAGGTCGCTTAGAAAGACTTTTAAAAAAATAAATAAAAATTAATAAATAGATATAAAAAATAAATGATCCTACAAGGGATGAGAAGCTGCTGACAGAAGGGAATTTTGTGTATGTGTTCCTCTGGATCCCAGCTGTGGGGTGCTAGATGATCTGATGTTGTACCCAATAAAACTTGTGGTTTGCAGTGACTTCATTAATGGGATTTGTTCATGGAACCAACCAATTTAGTGCAAAGTGATATGTCTTCTGTGTATTCCCCTATCCCCTCTTTGTGGTAGAATGTGGTCTCTGGATTGTGAAGGTCAATCACCTGCATGATCCTGGGAGAGGTAAATAAATGTTGCTCCCTTCCAAGTCTGTGATTCTGCAATAATCCTTGTGAACCCATTGGTGGATGGTCAGTGTGGGAGAACGGCATAGAATGTGGCTTTGCTATTCCAGTTAAATGGCAGGCTCGAAGGATTTCCGTTCTGCTTTGTGAGCAGTCACTGGAGTGTGGGTTTTTTTCTAGGTTAACTGTTCTAAAACACTTGGAAGAACTATTGATGCCAGTACCACTCTGCCCTTCCAGCTCAGGGTAACTTAGATTCCTTGCCAATATTCTGGGCAATGAAGCAAGCCAGGAGCAAAGCAAAAGATACCAGATATCGCTTAGCTCTCCCCAGCCAGGACTTTTAGTTCTCTAGAAAGGTTTATTCCCCTTCCTTTCTGTGGCTAGATAATTACTTTAGGGAGATTTGGATGTATTAATATGGTTCCAAGATAGAACTCATCATTCTGTTTAGCAGCTATTATTCTGATAAATGACCTCACACACCTTCTGCCCACTTCAGAATAAATAATACAAGGCACTGCATTCAGAAGTAGCTTTAATTTTCCCAGGATGCATTTAGCCCATGTGAGTTACATTTTAAGTATATACATCACTCATTTCTTAATGAGCTTGTATATCTTCCATACATGACATATGTGTGGTTGTGGCTTCTGAGTTTAAGGACTGTGATATTCATTCTTCCCCTCTTGAAAATTAGTATGTCTGTTTCCCCCTCTAGCCTTTATTTTCTGCAAATAACCATATTCTCATTCTCCCTGGGAAGTGCATTCCATAAGTTGAAGATCGCACCAAAAAGGCCCTTTCCCCATTACCTTACTTCTTACTTCTGAAGTAAGAGAAGGCCTTACTTCAGAAGCCTTACTTCTGAAGTCCTCTGATGCTAGTCTCAATTCTTGGGAAGTTCATTTGGTGGTCTTTTAGGTACCCTGGCATCAGCCATGAAGGGCTTTTAAGGGTTAAAACCCACACTGTTTTAAATGTTGCCTGACAACAAATATAAGCTACTTTCTGATGAACTGTACCAGGTGGCTAGTACCATTCAGTAATTAGCCACTGCATTCTGCAATGCTGCTCTTTCCAAATAGTCATTAAAGGTACTCCCACCTGGTTAAACTGAATGTTCTGCAGTGAGATGTGGTGATGGCCACCAATTTAGACAGCTTTAAAAGGGAATTAGACAAATTCATGGGGGATGAGGCTGTCAATGGCTATTAGTCCTCATGGCTATATGCTACCTCCAGGATAAGAGGCAGCATACCTCTGAATACCTGTTGCTTGGGAACAACTGCAGTAGAGGGCTATTGCCCTCATGTCCTGTTTGTGGCATTCCCATATGCACCTGGTTGGCTACTGTGGGAGACAAGATGCTGGACTAGATATGAGCAGGGCTGCTCTTATGTTCTTATGATGCATTGCAGTAGTGTAATTGACTGTTACAGGGCATGGACAACTGTGGCTATACTATCTCTAGCTAGGAGAGTCCTTCAGCTGGTACTTTACCTGGTAAAAGGTCCCTCATACCACAGATACTACCTGAGCATCCAAAGTTAAGGCTGGATCTAACAATGCCCACAAGCTATGAGTCTTATTTTTAAGGAAGAGTGCTACTCCATCCAGACATAATGAACATCACCTACCTACAAAATCCACTGCAGAACCATCTACCCACAGAACCTCCATCTTATCTGGATTAAACTTCAGTTAGTTATCTTTCATCCAGTACATAATTGATTGTAGGCACCTATTCACAACTTCCACCACCTCATGTGAATTGAGAAGGTGTCAAAGGAGAAGGGGACGACAGAGGATGAGATGGCTAGATAGCATCACCGATGCAATGAATATGAACTTGAGCACACTCCGGGAGAGAGCGGAGGACAGGAAGGCCTGGCGTGCTATGTTCCATGGGGTCACGAAGAGTTGGGCACGACTGAACGACTGAACAACAACATCAGCATATCAAAGACACCTCACTCCAAATTGCTGAATAACCTCCCCTAGCAGTTTCATGTCAATATTAAATATTAAATAGCATGATAGAGCAACAGGTCCCCAGGATGACATTCTGGAATTGAGCTACCAGGTAAGATTGGAATCATTTGATGTTCCCAATGCCAGTCCAGAAAGGATGCCCCATTTTGGCAACCCATATAATCTGGTTCAGAGGCCATGCAAAATCAGGAAGTATTGGACAAAAAATGGAGACTTGGCCTAGAATGTGAGGACTGAGTTCTGTGGATTACTAGTTCTACCTGTTCTTGCAGGACTAAATTTCTTTCTACATGCAGCTGCTTAAGGATTTGTGTAAAGATCTGTATGAATGAAGGAATGGAACCAAAGCTGCTTGGCCACCCAGGCTTCTAGAAATTCAGTGTCTAGAAACCCGAAAAAATATTTCCAACCCTGATGACTATAACAGGACTTAATGAACCCTTGATATAGAAACCAGCATGTGTAATACTGAAATGTCATTAAGAGTTCTATTTAATAGAAGAACCATTTGGCAAGCTTTGCATATCTTACTTTGAGACTTCTCCTGCTTTATAACTAGAACATGACCAACGGTCTAACTAGCAATCATACAGTTTGTTGATGTTGACTGAAGTCAGTTATGCTTTCACACATGGATTTTAGTTCATCACTAGAGCTGGAGTCAAGAAAGCACTTTCCTCCAGTTTATAATTTATTTTTTGTTTAGTTCCTTTAAGGCTTTATTTGTTATTTAGTTTCTTCCCCCACCCCCTCCTCCACAAGGCATCCAGAATGGCATAATCCTATACATGTATACTTGGCAGTAAGTCCCATTTAGTTCAGTGCGACTTACTCCCAGGCAAGTATGTCTTTTCATTCCAGTTTGCAAAAATGCAAAACAAACAAAAATCCCTTTGAGTTTTGTTTGTTCACACTGATGGTGAATCTCTACAAATCCTGGCCCTTCTGCTAATATTATTGAGAATGCAGATTATGTGGAGTTGTTCTGTGAACAGACAGCAGCCAAGTAGAAACTAGGCTGAAATTCCTGTAGCTGCTTTCCATAGGAGAGACCAAGGAGCCAACATATGGCAACAACTGGCAGTTAGCGCTTTCATGGACTGGGTGATTTTAAACTACTGACCCTGAAGCATATAGATGTTATATATCTTGGAGTCACCTGATTTGCTCAGTTTCATGTTGATACTTAAACACTTCTCCTGTCTGCATTGCACCATTTGAACTTAAGCTAATATGAGACTGTAAAATCCAGCTAGTAACTTTAAGAGTTTGACCTAAATCCTTGCAGCAAGAAGAAACTTAATTTAGGCAGCTTGACTCTTGTCCCCAATGCTATTGCCAAATATTGCAAATTCTGCAAATATTGTTTAATCTTGCATTATGTGTTTTAATACAGATGTAACATTTAAAATATTATTGTGTTTGACATCAAATACATTGTAATGTGATTATTTTATGATTACATATCTTTTTTTGTGTAAAGGTGTTGTGTGTGTGTGTGTGTGTGTAGCTAGATAGAAATAAGAATTGGTTAACTAAAATTGGTTAGCATCTTTTGAGAATAAGACATGCCAACCTCAAAAGTCTGATTCCTAGTTTTGTAGGCTGCTGTGATCTTTTCATAATAATAATTAAAAGCAAAGCAACATTAACACGAATACAAAAGGCCTTGCATTTTGGGTGTGGGTGTCTTAAGGTTTTTGCTTGGAAGAAAAGGGAGCTAGATGCAAAGACATTGCTTTGGAAAAGGGTCTTATGTGAAGGAAGACAGTTTTTCTTTGATTTGCACTTCAGTGAGGTTCATGAATGAGAGAAGCTAAAGAACAAGTACTCAGTAGTTGCCAGCTTTGTTCACTTAATCCCTCGTTACTGGCAGGCTCAAATCTGGAGCAGAATTCCTTGTCCTAACATCTGAGCATGAATGCCAAAACGAACAAAAGAAATTATATAGGCTAAGAGAACATGGGGGAAACGTACTTCATCATCACATTTAAATCACCACATGCTGAATTGTATAAACGGCAGTTAATAAGAGGATATCTTGCTGAGATTATTTTGGAATTGCTGTTGCAACATTCAGAAAAGGGACAGAACATGTAGCAATGGATTTATGCATAGTGACATATGATCACCATGGTATATTTAATAACTGGATCATGTTGTGGAAAATTTGAGGAACAAAACAACAAAATCCTTCTGTCCTCCAGTTGTACAGTGGTTTGGCTTAAGCATTAAGTTGGTAAAGTTAGACTAGAGCTACTGCCAGGTACAGCCCAAAACAGTTTGCTGCCTGCGGTGAAGGACAAGATGGCATCCCACCCATCCCACATATGGAAGCTAACCAGACTGGCATTGAATCTTACTTCAACACTGGCAATGGGACAGTGACCTCCCCACCACCTGAGGGCAGAAGGCTAGCTTAGGGGGTGCAGGGCAGGTTACGTGGCATATACAGCTCTGTGCTCCAAAAACAAAAACCCCTTTGGGGGTGGGCTCAAAAAGAATAGCTGGGAGGGTTGCTGCCCCATCCCCCCACACACAGACCAGCTTCTGTCACCTGAAGTGGCCATCTCACTCTACCTAAGGGTAGGACTGACCCTGGCTATTGGTGTATGATTTTGTGGAATATGCATAAAACCTTATAAAACATACTTACTAGGCATACTTTGCTTAATTCACTGGAATCAACAGAGAGAGTCTTTGGCTTAGTTCTCTTGTAACAAGTATTACGTGTTTCTTGAGTTGAATATAGGTTGTCATTGAATTGTGGGTTGTTACTTGTGAACCCTGTACTGTAGTTTAACTATGGGTTGCTAACCACACACAACCCAGAGTTCCAAACCCAACAACAAATCATGGCTTTTCTTCCTGGGTTGTTTGTGGTTAACACCCATAGTTAAACCATAATTCAGGGTTCACACATAACGACAACCCATGATTCAACAGCAATCTATACTCAATCCTTACTCTGGGTTGTTGTTATGTACAAACCAGGTCTTCTAGTTGACCTGGCTGAAGCATTTTGGAACCTGGGTATTGAAGAATACAAACTAGGCAATGAAAACTGAACTTTTTGCATTTGTGATCCTCAAGTTGTTTTATTCCTCTTCCTCTCCATTCTTCACTAAATTAAATTAAACACAGCAAAAAGATGGAAAGAATATGGAGTACTGTGTCCAGTTCTGGGCACCACACCAGAAGGATGCAGACAAACTGGAGAGGGTTCAGAGGAGGGCAACAAAGATGATCAGGGGACTGGAAACAAAGCCCTATGAGGACAGACTGAAAGAACTGGGCATGTTTAGCCTTGAGAATAGAAGACTGAGGGGAGATATGATAGCGCTGTTCAAGTACTTGAAAGGTTGTCACAGAGAAGAAGGCCAGGATCTCTTCTCGATCATCCCAGAGCTCAGGTCATGGAATAATGGGCTCAAGTGACAGGAAGCCAGATTCTGGCTGAACATCAGGAAAAACTTCCTGACTGTTAGAGCAATACAACAATGGAACCAATTCCCTAGGGAGGTGGTGGGCTCTCCCACACTGGAGGCGTTCAAGACGAGGCTGGACAGCCATCTGTCAGGGATGCTCTGATTTGGATTCCTGCATTGAGCAGGGGTTGGACTCGATGGTCTTGTAGGCCCCTTCCAACCCTACTATTCTATGATTCTATGCCAGGGCATAGCCTGAAGGCACATGAGGCAGCCACCTTGCTAAAGCTAAGCAGGTTTGGGTCTGGTCAGTGCTTGGAGGGGAGACTACCTGGGAACCACATGTAACCATCTTGAGGTCCATGATGGAAGAAAAGTGGGATATAAATGTAATAAATAGGATAATAAATGGCACATTCTTTTTAGTTTCTTCTAGTACAAAAGTTATGTGTGTGACTCCAGCAACCCTAGACCATGGCTGGCATATATCTTAATCAGATTATTTTGCTTCTGTCATAGTAATTTATTGATGGCCAAGTAATCCATTCTAGTTCTTCCAATGGCCAAAGTGTTATCTAATAGAATAAATTGTAAACTACCAAAAATAATTAGAATGTTTTTGGGGGGAAGTGTGAAGGACAGGATAACTATAAATCCACAAACAGCCAAAGTCCCCTGTTATACAGTTTCTGGATCCTGCCTAGCAATAATGTTTGAATGGGAATGAGAGAAGAAGATTGCTGAGTAATAGATCCATAAAGCTGCTAGTTCACAACATGCTAGATAGTTTTGTAAAATCCAAAAGCAGCCTCTCCTCCAGAGCCTAGTCAGACATTCAAAAATTCCAAGCGTGAAGGGGAAACAGGGAGGTTCCCACTGGCCTTACCCCTCCACTCCCCCACCCTGTTTTGACAGGGAAGGTCTGAAGACAGGCAGTAACTGCATTCTGCTAATTGCACAGGAACATTGTAACCATGTTCAGCCAAATGTAGTTGCACTTTCTTTTCAGACCTTCCCTGTCACATCCCCATCTCCCCACCACACTTAGAATGTCTGAATACCTTTAAAGGAGTTTCTGAGTTCTAATAGCTGATTGGTAGAACTTCTTTGCCCGTTAAGTTTCTGGAGCCTAGACTGGCATCTCTTCAAGTCTCTTTGCTTGTAATCCTAAATGATGAAGGGTGCCACTTTTCCCCTTATGAACATGTCCAGGTACTAAAATCTGCCTCTGGGTTCCTTTACCTTCTGAAGTTAGGAAGGGTGGTGATTGCTGTTTGGAGGCCTTCTCCATGTGGCATCGTGCCTCTGGAATTCCCGCTTCAGGCAGCTTCACCTGGAACTGTCCTAGTTTCTTCTTGCTGCTGGGTGAAAACTGTTTTTTCCCTCCAGTTCTTTAAGGTGTGTTAGGTTGCATTTTTACACTGGTATTCTCTGAATGGAGCAAATAGGTCAGGTTTTTCTAAACTCAGTTCTGAGCCGGTCTGGGGGTGTTCACTGCATCACTATGAATTAGGCTGGAAGAGCCATCATCCTTAACATCATTTGTGTAAAATTCTTCTCAGGTTGTACTTACAGCTGTGAGAAACGGCTAGCCTCATGGCATTTTATTGCTTATCTTGTCATTTTTCCTATGGCCAAGGCAGACATAAGAAGCATTTTATATTTGAGATGTGCTTCAAAACCTATGCATAATTCTGCAAGCCATTCTGTCATCATTTTATTATCTTCTCCCCAAAGAGTACAATTAAATCTATTTTTTTCTTATAAGCATTCCCAACTTTGTGATTTTTTAAAAAAATGTTTCCTAGCTTGGGACAAAGATTTCTGAAAGACCCATGCTACCAATTGATGAGTGAAAGAGATGTTGGGTGTGACCATGGATGCTGGGAGTTCCTAAACTAGTCTTCTAAAAAAAAACAAACAAACTTTTCTTTTCAGTCTTTTTACATGTGCTAACATTTGGCATTACTTAAGAAATCATCAAGATGTGTCTGGTTGGCTGAATTAGTTTTTGATGTCTGCTGGCTCTTTTATTGATATTTCTAAAATAGTTTTAATATCTGTATTTGTTTTTCAATACAATTTTAATGGAAGCTGCCTTGAATGCCATCAGGGACTGTAAGGAGGATTATAAAATAAAAAATAAAAACTAGGTTTAAAAAACCCAATATGTCTCCTGCTGTATTAAACAGTGACTTGTAAAAATAATGGGAAGAGCAATCCTAACCCCCACAGATGGCCATCTAGGAGGGGTTAGAATGTGGCAGGGTGCTTCTTTGTAGAGTACCATTCAAACATGCAGTCCCCCACACACATACACACACAACACATACCTACAGAATCTGAATGATATGGTTTAAGATAAAAGAATGTAATTCTGCTACATGTTTAGACTGATGGTCAGGCAGTAGAGAGAAAGGGGCACATAGGCACCATGTTTTTAATTCCCTTCCCTTGCTCATGTCCTACCTAACAGGAGATCAGCAGTGTCTGTTATCAAGCTGTGACTTCACAGATCACAGATTAGATGTGATCGGCAGCACTACTGAACTCTGAAGGTTCTGCCTGCCCCAGTGCCTTCAAAAGCTTTACAGTACAAGAACACCATGCATGGACTCCGGATGCTGATTGGTTCCACCCTCTCATTGACAGGCTGTTGCACTGTGCTAGAGCAGAAATGCATGCAGAAGCCTGCTCATGCTTGTGGATTGGTATCTCTGGATCATACAGCTAATAGTTCGAAAGCTTTTCCACCAGTAATTAAATAAAAAACCCTTAATTACTCCTACAAAAACATCACTGAATTAATTATCAGAATTGAGCCTTGGTGCACGTGGGATTTTAAACAGAACAAAATTGCTTTGTCCATTTTTTAATACAACAGTAGGGATTAGGTTTTTTTGATACTGCATTTTACATTGCTTTTCCTAGTCTTTTTCAGGAAATACTATTTGGCTGACACTTACATATCTGTAACTCTGAATGATTTTTGACCTTCATAAAATTGAAGGGCATTGTGCATCTTGCAGGTTCAGAACTTGAGGGGATAAGGGGAACAAAATGTGTCATTTTAGAAGCAGGCACCTGTGAACATTAATTTTGCAAATCGTAATTTGCAATCTTCCTACTTTCAAGGGGGAAAGGGAGGGGAGACAGAGGAAGGATTCTCCCTTCCCCACATGAATTTCTTGCATAGAGGATAAAGGACCTGGGGAGATCAGAGCTGCATCCAGAAAGCTCGCTAGACATCACAGCAGAAAAGTATCTAAACTGGAGCCCTTTTCATTTGTAAAGCACTGTTGTGCCAGTGTTTTTTCAGATGCAGTTGCTGCTCTAGTGGGCATATCCTCTGTGGCTATAACTTGATCAACTGTTTGGCAGACTGTGAAGAGTGTAATTGTGCTGGGAAAGAAGGTGCATGAGAAGAGCCATCCTGGCACGCCCTCTTCCCCAGCACAATTGTGGCAGCTGCAGTTGGGGAGAAGTGGGAACAATTCAGCAGTGGGGCTGGGCAATCTGTGGTGGGCTGCAGGAAAGACTTTCAAGGGCCGCATGTTGCCCACATATGACTTCAAAAACCATTTTATGCTATTGCAATCAATGAGGGTTTGCAAGGAACTGGAGAAGAAATTAGGTTTGTAAGGAAAAACAGAGAAATGATGGTAGTGATGCTGGTATGTGACCTACCTCAGGTAGGGGCATATAAGCCAATTGTGGTTGCTGACCCATGGTTGTAAATGAATCTGTTAGGGTATCAAAAAGGTAAATCAAGAAATTGCAAGAAGATAAATAGGTACCGCTTTGGCAGGAAAGGTAACAGCGTTCCGTGCACCTTGGTGGCCGGCCACATGACCACGGAAGCGTCTTCGGACAGCGCTGGCTCTTCTGATTAGAAATGGAGATGAGCACCACACCCTAGAGTCAGACACGACTGGTTGGGGACACCTTTACCTTTTTACCAGGAAGAGGGCCTTTTCTGCTGTGGCACCCCAGCTGTGGAATGAGCTCCCTAGAGAGGTTTGCCTGGCACCCAGATTGTACTCCTTCCAGCGCCAGGTGAAGACATTTTTATTCTCCCAGTATTTTAGCATTTTAGCTTCTTAATCTTTTAACTCTGGTGTTTTAAATCTGTATCTTAAATACATCACAGCAGCACTAATTCTGCCCTTTTCTCTGTGTGCATTTTTATTAAAGCTCTTGCAGAATTTATTTTTTGCTTTATAAACAGATTGTCTTTCAAAAAAAAATTCTTTGGGACTTCATGATCCCCAACTGCTGCAACTGTTAGTACTGATTACAAAGTTCCCACCAACTTGCACTGAATTAAAATATATATATATATGGGAATATGAACATGGGTATTTTGTTACTTGCATTTATACTTTGGAAACATTCCCAAGGGAAAAGTTAAAAGTACATGGGGTTCATCCCATGGGTTTCATAGATGTCTTCTACTATAAACAAATAATATCTCAAGCACATGTGGTAAAGTTATTAAGTAGCCTATTTGCAAGGCTTTCAAATAATAAAAAGACCTTTGTTTAAAATAGAAATAATATGTAATATGCTTCACCCCCTTATAATTAGGGTGAAGACACATTCAGATTGTGACATTATCATCCAGTTGGTATGATTAGAGATGTTCCAAAAACAGAACAAAAGAGAATAAAAGTAGAATCCCTATAGCTTGCTGAACTGCCTGTTTACTCTTTCCTCCAACCACATTTTCCAGCATTCAACTGCTTTCTAAATTAAACTTGTCAGTTTTGGCATGGAAGAGCAAAAAGATGAAAAGCTTTGATATATTTAGTGAATGGGAAAGTGTGTAGCTTTTTTTTGTGTGCTGGAAGTCTTCTTTGGAATTTAGTTCTTTTTAATGTTTTATTGCGGTACAGATATTTATTGACTTTATGTTGTCAGATGTGTTTTTAGAATGTCTACTGCGTCTATTTTTTACTTCCAAGCTTAAACAGCTGTAGGATTCTAAAATCTCTTGAGGTTCTCATCATATACAGTGAAAAGAAGGAAAGCATGTCCTTGCCTTGACTATTTAATACTGAAAAGGAACTTCTATATGTTTTCAAGAGGTCCTGTTTACAGGTCACATCAATTAGCGTGTATTCTGCTCTGGAAGGTTATCTTCTGATTGAGCTTCAGATTGCTTATTGATATTAGACCAGTCTCATTGATTTCTTATCTTAATGCCTGTCAGTCAAACAAAATCCCAGCTCCAAAAGTAGATAAGCAGCAGAGTTTTATAGGATTGATATTTGCCTGGTCTTGTAAATTGGCCCAAGTGGACTGACAATAAAGGTGCCATAAGGCCCTTCACTTGTAATTGATTAAGACTGTTTTGGCTCATAGCTGGGGTAACATTGTTGGTCACACATTGCTCTTGGAAATGTGTAAAAAACCTCTGCCCTTTTAGCTGGGCATCCTTGTGTAAATACATAAAATATACATGTGACCCCTGCCTCCTTGTATGGATTATCACCTGCATGTTGTGTGAACATGTGAAGAAGCACAACCACATGGGCAGTGGTTTGCATATTTTAAAATGAATTAACAGGAAACGTATTATTAGGGTGCAATCCTATGCATGTTTAGATAGAAATAAGTCTTACAATTCCCAGCATGGAATGCTGGGAGTTGTAGGGCTTATTTCTGTCTAACATGCATAGGATTGTTCCATAAATATTTTCTTCATTTTTCCCATTCAGTACATTCTTAATCCCCTTTCAATCTTTTTTTACTGGGGGGAAAAAATCAAGCTAAAGATGTGGGCAATGGGGAAATGCAATATCGTGTCAATAGAAGTCTGCTTGCATGGCTTTCTCCTCCCTTCTGGAGTTTCCCCCACCCACTGAAAATCTGCTCCAGAGAGTACCACAACCCTCCAGAACAGAGGGAAGAGGTGATCCCCCCTCCCCATTCCATTGATGGAAGCAGTTCTATCAGCAGGAGAACATGCATGCAAGCATGTATGCAATGTATGTTATGTACAACCCAGCATACTTTAATTCTGTTATATGGTACATAATATACATTGCATACATGCATGCATGATATTTTGGTGATGCCTGTGTTTGTTCTATAATGTGTTTTTTGTGGTTTTAATCTTGTGGTTTTAATTTTTGTGCACTGTCCAGAGAGCTTTGGCTATTGGGCAGTATAGAAATTAAATAAATAAATAAACGAACGAATGAATGAATGAATGAATAGCCTGAGAAATGTATGACACTAAAAAGTAGGTGGTGCTTCCACCCTAGTTTTCAGTAATGGGGTGAATTCACCTAGGCTCAGAAATGGGATCAGAAAATATTATTTATATTTTATTTATTTTATTTATTTCATTTCTATACCGCCCAATAGCCGAAGCTCTCTGGGCGGTTCACAAAAATTAAAACCAAACACACAATAAAACAATTTAAAATATATAGAACATTAAAACCACAATATAACAATACAACCACAATAAAATCTAGCAGCAGTGCAGGAGTTTAAAATACAGATTTAAAACAGCAAAGATAAAAATTTAGAAAGCTAAAATGCCTGGGAAAATAAAAAGGTCTTCACCTGGCGCCGAAAGGAATACAATGTAGGCGCCAGGCGAACCTCACTAGGGAGCTCATTCCAGAGCTGGGGTGCCACAGCAGAAAAAGCCCTCCTCCTAGTAGCCACCCGCCTCACTTCCTTTGGCAGGGGCTCACGGAGAAGGGCCGCTGATGATGATCTTAAGGTCCGGGCAGGCACATATGGGAGGAGAAGATCCTTCAGGTAACCTGGCCCCAAGCCGTTAAGGGCTTTGAATGTTAATACCAGCACTTTGAATCAGGCCCAGAAATGGACTGGCAGCCAGCGCAGCTGGAAAAGTACTGGTGTAATATGAGCTTGCAGGCCAGTCCCTGTTAACAATCTTGCTGCCCTTTTTGGACCAGCTGAAGTTTCTGGACCGTTTTCAAAGGCAGCCCCACATATAACGCATTGCAGTAATCCAGACGAGAAGTTATCAGAGCATAGATAACTGTAGCTAGGCTATCTCTGTCCAGATAAGGGCGTAGTTGGTATACCAGCCTAAGCTGATAAAAAGTGCTCTGTGCCACTGAGTTCACCTGTGCCTCAAGTGACAGTTCTGGATCCAAGAGCACCCCCAAACTACGAACCTGATCCTTTAGGGGGAGTGCAACCCCCTCCAGAACAGGTTGAATATCACCTAGCCGGGCAGACGAACCACCCACTAACAGTACCTCCGTCTTGTCTGGATTGAGTTTAAGTTTATTGGCCCTCATCCAGTCCATTACCATGGCCAGGCACTGATTCAGAACAGCCACTGCCTCACCTGGTTTTGATGAAAAAGAGAGGTAGAGCTAGCTGGGTGTCATCTGCATATTGATGGCACCTCAGCCCACACCTCCGGATAACCTCCCCCAGCGGTTTCATGTAGATGTTAAACAGCATGGGGGATAAAATAGAGCCCTGTGGAACCCCATGGCATAATTGCCATGGCACAGAGCAATAATCCCCCAGCACCACCTTCTGGAGTCGGCCATCCAAGTAGGAGCGGAACCACTGTAGTGCAGTGCCTCCAACTCCTAACCCAGGCAACCTATCCAGAAGGATACCATGGTCGATGGTATCGAAAGCCACTGAGAGGTCCAGGAGAATCAACAGGGTCGCACTCCCCCTGTCCCTCTCCCGGCAGAGGTCATCCCACAGACCAAAACCAGGCCTGAAGCCCGATTGAAATGGATCTAGATAATCCATTTCATTCAACAGTGCCTGGAGCTGTCCTACAACCACCCGCTCAAGCACCTTGCCCAGGAAGGGGATGTTTGCCACTGGCCTATAATTGTTAACATCCTCTGGGTCCAGGTTAGGCTTTTTCAGGAGTGGTCTAATTACCGCCTCTTTTAAAGCAGCAGGCACCACTCCCTCTCTCAAGGAGGAATTTACAGCCTCCTGGACCCAGCCGGACAACCCCTCCTTGTTTGATTTAATAAGCCATGAAGGGCAAGGGTCAAGCACACAAGTGGTCGATCGGACTTGGCCAAGCACCTTGTCCGCATCCTCAGGCCTCAGTAACTGAAACTCATCCAATAAAACTGGACCAGACGGTGCTCTGAACGCCTCTACCAATGGAACTGCATTAATGGTGGTGTCCAATTCATGACGAATCTGAGCGACTTTATCCTCAAATTGCTGTGCAAACTTGTCACGGCGTGCTGCCGAGGGTTCCACTGTCTCTCTCCCTGGCCCAGAAAGTAACAGGCCGCGAACCACTCGGAAAAGCTCTGCTGGACGACACTGAGAAGATGCAATGCTGGTGGAAAAGAACTGTCTCTTTGCCACCCTCACCGCCACAGAGTAGGCTCGATAGTGGGTTCTTACGTGTGTTCGGTCAGACTCAGCACGAGTTTTCCTCCACCTGCGTTCTAGCCGTCTCCCCTCTTGCTTCATTGCCCTCAGCTCAGGTGTATACCAAGGAGCTGGCTGGGCTCTGCTCAGAGGGAGAGGGCGCTTGGGCGCAATCGTGTCAACCGCCTGAGTCATCTCTGCATTCCACAGAGCGACCTGGGCTTCGACAGGAGCACCAGCCATACCAGCAGGAAAATCCCCCAGAGCCCTCTGGAATCCATCGGAATCCATTAATCTCCAGGGGCGGACCATTTTAATAGGAGGGGAAAGGCTGCCAGAAGTCTAAACTTCAGCAGGAAGTGATCTGACCATGACAAAGGGACAGATGTTAATTCCTCCACTTTCAGATCACCATCCTCCTGCCCAGTCGAGAAAACTAGATCAAGCGTGTGTCCTTTTATATGCGTTGGGCCGATGACATGTTGGGACAGCCCCATGGTTGTCATGGCGGCCATGAAGTCCTGAGCCGCCCCGGATACAGTGGCCTCGGCATGGAAGTTGAGATCCCCCAGGACCATCATCCTAGGGGTCCTCAACACCAAGTCCGAGACCACCTCTGTCAGCTCAGGCAGGGAGTCTGATGGGCAGCGGGGTGGGCGGTACACCAACAGAATCCCTAATCTGTCCCGGGTACCCAACACAAGATACAAACACTCAAGATCTGCACGCGAATGAGCAGGAAGCCTGGAGAGGGAGATTGAATTCCTATAGACCACGGCAACCCCCCCCCCCTCCCCGACCCTCAAGTCGGTGTTGGTGCTGCACCGAGTACCCAGGAGGGCACAGCTGGGAGAGAGTGACCCCTCCCAGTTCCCCTACCAAGGTCTCAGTAATACATGCCAGGTCAGCCCCCTCATCCACAATCAAATCATGGATGAGGGAGATTTTATTTTGGGCCGACCTGGCATTCAGCAGCAGCACCAGCAGACCCGAGGGCAGCCTGGTAAGGCTGCCAGGAACCATCAGGTTGGGGGAAGAACCAGAAGAGGGGACAGCTGTAAGGTGTCTAGCCCCTCTTCTCCTCAGCTGGCTTGTTAATCCCCCAACGCCATACCTCCCCCTGCCCGTGACCACAGTTATGGTGGCACCTCCATGACCCCCTGAGTTGCCCAATAGTCCTCCCAGGCACATACTAAAATGTTAGGATATAAAATGCTCAACAGTTTAAAAGAATATAAAAGATAAAAGAGATAAAAGAGAACAGCAGCTAAGAAGGAGCAGATAAAGTCCACGTTTGCCCCTTTCCCCTTGTCTTTAAAGCTGCTGCCTTCTGCTGCTGCTATTTGCTGCTGGTATTGTGGCTGCTGGTGTCTCTGGAGAGGCAGGTGGGTAGGTCTTCAGATCCTACGCGACTCCAAGTGCGACGCTAAGTGCGCACTTAGCATCGCATTTGGCACGACGCCGAGGCGCACGCCGAGGCGCTGCCTCTGGCAGCCCTGCCTTAAGTACCTGTGGGCGGGGGCAGAAGCAGGCTCAGGATCCCCCCGGTGCAGCTGCTGGCTGGTCCTCCTTCCCCCAGGCTCCTTCCCGAGCAGCCTCTGGCAGCCCCGCCTTAAGTACCTGTGGGCGGGGGCAGAAGCAGGCTCAGGATCCACCCGGTGCAGCAATAGAGATCCTTTACTCAACTAAAAAAAGAATTGGGTTATACTCTGTCATGGACCAGCGGTGGTCTGTTCTGCAAGTGGAAGGGAAAATAGTAAGCCTTCACCTTTTTTTGCCCTTCCCTTCCTGGATTTCCTTTTGTCCTGCCACCAGGAGGAAGTCTTTATTTCTCTGGCTGCCTCCACTAAACCAGCCTTCATACTCTCTGGGTCTCCGGTATCTACTTTATTTAGTATGGGCGTTTTAGACATGAGGAATCTCATCCCACAATAACCAAGTTTCAGTGTTACTGAAGAAAAATGTCAATGGGAAAGAATTTTAAAATCTTGAATGGATACACATAGCACAAAAACCATATGATCAAGAGGTAATGAAACAACCAGGAATAAACATATCCAATTAATCTTAACTACATTGTGTCCCTATTTTATCCAGGTCCCTTATCCAAGCAATATCTTACTGTCATTGGTCCAACTCTCTTAATCAATTCTACAATTCCAGCAGCTCTGACTCTCTTTTCTCTAGGACTCTGGGCCTTCCTTCCTTCCTTCCTTCCTTCCTTCCTTCCTTCCCTCCCTATCCTCTTCCTCTTCCTCTTCTCTCTGCTACTTCTCTCTACTTCTTCTCTGCCTTTTTGCCTTAGACTTTTATCTGTTAAAATTAGTGTTTTCTCTTTCCGAGTCTAACCAGTCTGGAGGGTAGTTTGTTATTCATTTCTGCACACTTTTCCCTTCTCTTCCTCTAACCTTTTGTTGAACTTTAAAATCTCCTGGCTTCCTGAGCAAACTTACTAGCCTCTACATTCTAACTCAACTTTTGACCTCTAAACTGTTAACATTTGGCTTAAACACACTCTCTCTCTCTCTCTCTCTCTCTCTCACACACACACACACACACACACACACAGAGAGAGAGAGAGAGAGAGAGAGATTTAACCCCATACTATCCTAAAACCAAACAAAATACAAAAATAGAGGACAGCTCTGTTCCTTCACAGTCCCTGATTATGTCATTGTCAGGACAGCCATATTTATTTCCTTGCCCATCCCCTTTCTTCCAGCATATCTTTCTTGCTTCTCCAGCAAGAGCAGAGGAAAAGAGCATTTCCCTTCTGGAACCTGACATGCTACTACAGGCACACTGAAAATGTATTTTTCCCAGTGCAAATGAGAATGGAGGGGAGGATTTCAGTTATTGTTTGGCTTGAATTTTTAATCAAGCCAGAGAAGAACTTTCAGGACTTTGATGCTTGCCTTGTATTTGAGGGGGTTATTATGAGCCACCAAAAGTAATAGTTTTGAGCCAGGAAGTACAATCTTGGAAACTTCACTTCTCATTTGAATCTATCTCTATGTTTACCTTTTCTCTTTAGTTTCAGACCCACTGATTAAATAGGGGAGATTAATACAAGTATTAATCTCTCATTGAAGCTTTAAGTAAGCTACCAATTAAATCAATTAAAGATTGCTGCCCTAGAGAGAAGTGAATTCAGAAGTTTATTATTACTAATGGACAAGAGGCCAAAGCAAAATTATTAAAACAATTGTAATAATAATAATTTAAAAACACATTTTAAAAGGCCCTTCCCTAGGTCAGAAAACATTTTGCAGATGCACGTACATATTTATGGGTAAAATCCTCAAACACACTTGAAATCCAAAGATTGATTGAGGACACATTATGAGCCAGTTAGTGCATAGGCTGATAAAAGATAAGATCATATTCTGGATGAGAGTTCTACCCTTATTTTCAAAAAGAAACAACAAAAGTAGCTACTTTGGGGTAATTATAATTATCCGAATGTACAATAGTACTCCCATTTATTGGTGTACCAACAATAATAGTCCCATTTATTGGTGTATCATCACCATCCCTGTTAGTAGGCCATGTGATGACAAGCTCAACAGCAACATAGGCTCAGGGAGAGAGTTGGAGTATCATGTTACTCTGTACTAAGGCAGATTCCCTACCCTTGCAGATTAGCTCCCTCCCTCCCAAAACCTGGCACATGGCATGGGCTGCATGTGTGCATTGCCTCTGAATGTCCGTGCATCCTGATATCCCAATCTCCACCCCAATCCTTTAACACAAGGATAACAAGCTAATGCCCTCCAGATGCTTTGGACTACAACTCCCAGAATCCCTGACCACTGACCATGCTAGCTCGGGCTTATGGAAGTTGTAGTCCAAAACACCTGGAGGGCACTAGATTGCCTACTTCTGCTTTAAACTGTGAGGCATAATGTCCCCTTGTAGTTCAAATAACCAAGGGAGAGGGGAAAGTATTGGCTTTGAGTGTTTATTAGAAAGTTGTCATAGAAATTCCTCAAATTAAATTAAATGGAATGGAATGAAATGAAATGAAATGAAATTATGAGAAATCATCCATATATTCCAACTTTCAACAAGAGGCCAACTACTAAATGTAAAAAAGGAAGATTTTCTCCCTTCCTGTATAAACTAATGATTCTGTCTTGTTCTTAAGCCAGGATGTGTTGGGGTGGGAGGGAGGGTGATAGGGAAGTAGATGGTACCCCCATAACAGTTGTTGTGGATAAGGGACGGTATGGTATGATGGGGAGGAAATACCATCCGAATGGTGCAGGACTCAGATGGCTACAAGCCATTTCCCTCTCTGATCTGCTCCCCATCCCAAAGTTCCTGGTAGAATGGCTACTGCACTCTCTGGCGTGGGTGTGGTATTAGTGAATGCCAGGTTGGTTCATAACAAGACCTCATGCATCCATGATATGATCGTGGATAAGGGAGCCGACCTGGCATGCATCACGAAGACCTGGGTGGGTGCACTGGATGGTGCAGACATGACCAATTAGGCAATACAGAAAATGAAGAAAGGGGATAGGATTTGGTAAAGGTCCTGTGCCTGTTAGCTTCCAAGCCATGTTCAGGGTTATGTCATACAATGCCCCAAACAACTTGAGATCAGGATATCTAGCAGACCGCCTTCCATTATATAGACACAGCCAACCATTAAGATCATCAGAGGAGATCATGCTGGTCATTCTGAAATTAACAGAATGTCGCCATGTCATACCTCAACGACGGGACTTCTCGGTAGCGTCACCATCCTCTGGAAAACCCTCCCCCATGCAGTTCGGGAGGCAGAAAGAATGGCTCTTATTCACCCAGGCTTTGTCTGGCTTGTAATTAAATTAATCACGCTTACTGCTGATTAATTTTACTGCTCCTTGTATTGCTCTTATTGTAATCGGAATAATTTTAATACTGTATTTTAAATGTGATTTTAATATTTATATGTTAACCGCTTGTGGATTTTATTATATTTAGTGGTATATAAATATCACAAATAAATAAATGAAATATGGTAGGATCTTGCTGTCATAGCTATTAGAAAATGTGACACTGTGGACTCACCTACAAAAAGTATGTTTTCTTTTGAGAATCAATCTGTAGGTAGAATAATGTGCTGGTTTGATTAAGACAGAGGATAAGCTTTTGCAAACATAACAGGAAGTATTGGTAAAAGACATTAGAGTCGGACACAACTTAACGACTGAACAACAACAACAAGAAGAGACAAAGGCAAATTTCACACACTTACAAAATGCTTCCAAGATCTGTCCCCCACTGTTGGTGTGCATATATAAAGGATAAAATAAAGTTTTAATTGTGCTTGTATTGGGTTTTTTAATTGATTGCTGGCCATATAGGAAGCTGATTTACGGTCACATTTCATTCCACATTTTTTGTGTAACTGATGCATGAGTAGATATTTTCTGTTCAGTAGTACATTTTTACTTCTCCATCCACTAGTTTCCATAGGGTTGCACACAGTTGGGAGTGTCTTTTTAAAGATGTTAATCTCTCCATATACAGAAATATCATCTCTTTAATAACTACTAAGAGGTGCAGCTCTCTTAACCAGTTCCAGTTCCGTTTTCATGACTATTGGCACCTGCCACTCATTCATTCTTTCACACCTCCCTGTCCGGCTGTACTCTCTGATCAAACTGACAAGGTCAGGGGGAATCCTTGTCAATTTTACGAGAGTGGGCTGAAGTTGTTGTGTTTTCAAAGGGCACCTAAACTGGTAGATGTAGTATTTTATTTTTATTTAAAAAAACAAACCAACAGGTAATGAGACTTCAGTGAAACTGGCAAGAGTTTCCCTGGCCTTGTCAATTTCACAAGAGCCTGGGGAGAGTGAAGAAAATGGCAGTTGGATGAGCAGGAAGTAATTCAAAAGGGGGGTTAGTTACACATCTTACTGTCACCTACCATGTCATGATGGGTAAATCTAGTTGCAGGGCAGTCTGGGTCAGCAACCAGTATAAGAAAGCAGGAGGTCTACCATCTTCTGCACTATTAGAAAGAGTGTGGTGGCTTCTAAAGAGTGAGATCATGGCTTGTGAATGGTGGTAATGTGCATGTGCAAACAGGGAGAAAAGTGCTTGAAAATGGGATTTTGGCCAGAGGCACATGCAACTATGCACAACTGAGAGAATAAGAAAAGCATGGTAGTCAGTTGAGACAAAGGGGGGCAATAATCTGCGATGGAGTTGTGTAGAATTTTAAATGTTTTTTAAAAAATGTAAATACTGGTAAATGCATGTCAGTGTATAAATGGATAGTGACATCTGAGGTTTTAAGGAGCAGGACAATAGTGATCATACTGTGGCAGAGAGAGATGGCTTTAGCACACCCGTTCTCAACGTATATGGCATGAGTGAAGACCAGCAAAGAATGAGGTTATATGATAGGCTAGGCAAGAGATGATAGAGCCTGGCCACATATACACAGTAGAATGAGGCGGTGGCTTGGATGTGCATTGGAGAAGGAAAGTGTGCAGTTCGGTCATTTTTTGCCCTGTATTCCACTACTGAGTGAACCAAGTGGCAGATGAAAGTAAATTAGACTATTTTTTTCTTGTTGCAAAAGATGGCAAATTCTGCAATGAAGTATTTTTATTGGAAAAAAGCCTGTATTCACAGTGGAGTTATCAGTGTATGCATACATGTGTGCATATAATATATGCACACAGTAACTTTCCTCTATACTTCTAAATCTAATTATAACTTAAAATACAAAACAAACTTCCTAAGGATTTCTTTTAAGATAAGCATTTTCAAAAAGTGGTTGGCATATTCATTGACCTGTATTAAATGAGGCTTGTGGCTTCCATCTCACAAACATTTGATGGCCAGAGTTCACATCAATACAGTCACTTGTCCCCCTCAGCTGAGATGCTAAAGGGTGAATAGGCATGGAAACTGAATACGTTTTTCTTCTCCCATTTCCTAATGAAGCCAAATAGTTAAGCAGCGTAGGGGAAGCTGCCTACTATACCACAACTGTTCAGTTGATAAACAAAGAAGTTAATTTTTCAGTGCTGGTTCTCTTTGGCATCTGCCAAGAGTGATAAAATATTAGGTGCATACTCTTACCTAAAAGAAGAAGTTAAACTAGCTGTGAGCTAATGTTTTGTGTTTAATGATCCATGTCTGAATAGTGGAGGTTAATGGATTTAGGCGGGGACTGGATATCATTGTCCCATGGCCCCTTCTGTTTGCCTCTGTCCCAGTGCTGACCTCCTACATAGCTGGTGCTCATTACTGCCCACTAGGGCTAGCATCAAGCGTTGGCACCACTCGGCAGCTGTTGAGGCCTCAGTGTCCTGGGAAGGCCAACCCCAGACAGCCACTGCGGTAGAACAGCAGCCACTGCCATTGAGAAGAGGAGAGGGGTGGAGAGAACAAATCCTGCCAGACTAATCTGATCTCATTTTTTGATCAGGTACCCTCCCTTGTGGACTGTGGGAATGCTGTGGACATAATATACCTCGACTTCAGCAAAGCTTTTGACAAAGTGCTCCATGATATCCTGATTAGCAAACTAGCTAAAAGTGGGCTAGGTTAAACAACTATCAGGTGGATCCACAGTTGGCTACAGAAACAGACTCAAAGAGTGCTTTTTAATGGGATCTTCTCAAACTAGGAGAGGTAACGAGCGGGGTACTGCAGGGCTCAGTCCTGGGCACCTAAACTGTTATATGTAGTTTTTTGTGTGTGTTTTTTAAGACTGGTAATGAGACTTTGGTGAAACTGGGTATTCTATTCATCCATGGTATTCTTTTAAGCATTGGCTTGTCCTTGGTTAGCTGGCAATCTGGGTTTCTTTATGCTTTCTGGTTCTGATTCTGGGTTCCAATGGTAGTTGGGTAGGATTTTTTTCTCCAGGTTTTCTTTGATCCTTTCTTCCTTCTTCAAACTGCCTTGAGGGTTGTTGTTTTTTTTTAAAGAGCAGAAAGGTTTTATAAATATTTTAATAAATTCTTTATGCTTTATTACAGCATATTTAACAGAGACCTTTAAATGCATATCTATATGACAGACTCAGACTGGTTTAATATTCATTCCCTCTCTTTAGAGAACCCTGGAAAGGGAACGCTTACTAGGGAGTAAGCCCCATTTAAGTAAATGAGAGTAAGCCCCATTTAACACAGATGAACAAGGAATTCATTGTTAGAATCCCAAACAGTGAATTCTTTGAATTTTTCTTGGGAGAAAGCCATGGCAGTTAAACTGGCTTTAAAAAAAAAAAATCAGTAAAATGCTGTGGTATAGATAGGCTGGGTAGTCTTTTCTAAACCTCTTCTTTGTCTTATGGCCTTCCTCTCAGGCATGAAGCAACCTGCTTGCCTTTGCTCTTTGCTTGTGGTTCATGGTGAACTTGTGTGATTGCTTCTCCATATGCCTAGCTAGCAACTTCAGCCTACTGTGTAACCACAAAACTGACGGAAATAAATTGAGCCAGAGCATGATTGTGCTGTGAACTAGGTAGGCGCATGATGAAGCAGTCACACAATCTTTTCACAAGTCTGGTAATTCTTTGAGAATTGCATTCAGTTTATATTCGTAATCTACCAGTAAATTGGCCCTTATCGTAATCGGCATGATTACACATTCTCAGAAAAGGCGGGGTATAAATTAAATGAATGAATAAAAATAAATAATATGCTTATTTGATAGGGATGTTGGATATCAAATACCCTGACCTTGTATGGTTGTTTGATTCTATCTGGATTTATGGGAAGCCACTGAAGGCATTTCTAAAGTTATAATTTAGCCTAAAATTAATGTTGAAAAATGAAGTACTGCATGTGGCACTAGCAAGTTTTTCAGAGACCCTGGCTGCTAGATCAGTAAACTGTATTCTTCTCTTGCTGACTAAATCAGTGCACCTACTTGTACATTAAAATCTCTCAGTCTGTTGTACCTAGCATTTGTTTCTGTGAAACAGGCACATATGAACATTAAACTGCTACCAAATGGAAGTTAGACTTACCAGCGAGCCAGATGATATAGTTAAAGTTTTTGATGCTTCTATACATATATAAAGCATTGTTTTAAAATAGCTTCAAAAGGCAGGCTTCTGCTTTTCAGAAGTGACTTTAGCTTTGGACCCAAAAATAAAAGATGAAAGGACTCTAAATCTGTAATTGCATGGATGGAGTTAAAAATATCCTTGGTGGTTAGAAAGTTGTTAACATGACAGCTGCATTTATGTTACAAATCTGTCCCCAGAGCCTATAATCATACTAGAAGTTACTATAGATCTATATGGCTTTTCCTTTTAACTTAATCTTCAAAAGTAGGATAAATTTGCATGACTCCTATATTCAGCAGCAAATGTGGTGAATTGGTTTCAGTGGAGGAGCCTCCAGATCTAGTTTTGATTTTCATGTTTGGTTTTGGGATTGGGGAGTTGGGGGTGCTAACTGGTGCGAAAGAGAACGAGTCACTGTGATCAGGTTCACCACAGCAACACAGGAAAAAGCCCTTTCGTGTGTGCCTGATAAATGCACCTCTCTTTAATGGCGCCCTCTTCAAGAGGGCTTTCTCTGCAGATCTTAATAACTGTACAGATTCACAACAGAACAGGTGGCCCCTCAGATAGCCAGGTCCTAAGCCATCTAGGGCTTTAAAGGTTAAAACCAACACCCTGAACTGAGCGATTGACAACCAGTGCAGGTCTTTCTAATATGGTCCCCAATAATGTGTACCAATTAGCAGGCTAGCTGCTACGTTTTGCACCAACTGAAGCTTCAGGAAATTCTTCAGGGGTAACCCCATGCAGAGTGCATTGCAGTAGTCTAAGTGTGCTATAACCAAGGCGCAGATAACTTTTGCCAAGTCAGATTGACTCAGAAAGTGTTGCAGCTGGACACCAAGTATAATTGTGCAAATACACTCCTTGCCACTGCTGCCACCTGAAGTTTCAGGGACACTGTAGGATCAAAGAGCAGCCCTAAGCTATAGACCTGATCCTTCCAGAACAGGTTGGATCCCAGTCCCCGAGTAATGCTTTCTACTGACCAACAACACTTCTGTTTTCAGTTCAGTTCAGATGATCATTCCAGGGCCAAGTGCTTCTTCCCTTGTGCACCACTTCTGTGCTTCATTTCTGGCTTGCATTAAGCCAAAGTTCCCCATTAAGTCTGAACGGGAAACTCTGGCTAAATGTCATTTAATAAACCAGAATAAGTTAATAAACCAGAATAAGACATTAAACCAAAGTTCCCTGGTATAGATATAGTGAGACATTCTAGCTTAATATAAGCCAAGTGTCAGGAGCGCCCTAGACTGCCTCTTGCAGTCCCCACCAATAGCCAACTCAGGACACAGACGACGAGGAATTCTTTCCAAGACTTTATTCCTTTATTACTTTATGACTCTTTCAGAATACTAGTTGCTAGCGCCAAAGCAAGGAACAGCACTGGGGAAAGATAGCAGAGTAGCCTAAGCTCCAGGTAAGGCAGTTGGTCCCCGTTTGAAGGAAAATCACGGGAACTTGTGAGCTAGGGAGACCTCCTCCCTCTTTCCCTTGGGTCCTCGGGACGCGACCGTTGTTTGCGCGCCAAATGAGCGCTACGCCTCCTTTCCACGCCCTCCATCTGTCGTCGTTCCCTGCGTCTGCGCCGAGCATCCAGCAAGCCCCTCTCCAGCGCTCTCTCACTGCCAGAGTCACTATCTATCCCAGGAATGCTGGCAGGAGGAATCTCTGCCAGCTGCTGTACTTGTGAGAGGTGAGCAAGCTCCTCTCCCACGGATTGCTGTTCCTCCTCAGAATCAGAACTGCTCTGGGGCTCTATTGGCTCAGTTTCCACCCTGACACCAAGGGCAAGGGGAGGAGTACTCATCCCTGACAGTTGTTCCGAGCTTGGTTCATGAAGCTGGAATGATCACCAAACTAGGCCATTACATCTGTTTAACTAAACCATGGTTTGCGATTGACCACAAGCCATAATTGGGTACCATGAATTGAAATTAATTTGCAAACTATGGCTTGCAAATACATCTGTACTGATATATCATAATTATGGCCATTGCTCTTTCTCTAGAAGCCCCCATACCATAGATATTGAAAGTGTTTAGCAGAACGAAAATGAACATATAGCTTTCATCAATAGTTTCCTAACCACAGAATCTTGAGCACTCTCTTCACACTTACAAGTCATATTAAGGTTTCAGCTTCCTCTCCAGATTCATTTGGGAAATATGCAACCATGATATGTGTCCTATAGGTAAATGCACAAGCGATCTCGTCTTCAAGGCAGTGTTGTTCCACAGCAATCTGTCTGGCATGGGAGCGGGGGGAGCCATGCCTTTCTATGACAACTTTACCCCTTTTTCCAGGACAAGACTCCTCACCAGGCATATTGGAGACAGTGGTATCTCACAGCTGGATCAATGGGAAAAGACATACAGGAGGATCTCACTAGTCACTACAAACATTCCTACGGCTCAGCTACAGGTTGTATCATGGCAGCATATGAATTCTCTGGTTCAGCATTGGTAGCTGATTGAGCAACTGCAGCAGATCCTGCATCTAGCAGAACAGGGACAGCAGAGCAGTTTCAGCATCTGTTCTGAGCTTCTGTTGATGTAATAGCAAGGTGGAGATGTGGAACTAGCCATCACATTTTATGGCTACAATATCTCCCAAATGTTCTACATTTGCAAGTCCAAGGAGAGTGTACCATCTTATTTACATGGTTGATGTTGCAGCCTCTCCTCTAGTCAACCCACGTTCTCATGAAAGATAAATATTTTTATCTTTCTTCTATTCCAGTATCCATATATTGCACACCTGTATTCTTTCCCAGGTGCAGATGTCTAGGAGTGGCTGATCCAGATGCTGCAGCAGTGAGTCCTGGTCCTGTAGCTGGAGTTGCATTAAGCAGAACAGGGACAGCAGGGCAATTTGAGCACATTCTTCATGATGTGCTGAGCTGTGTGCTTTCATGCTTAATTTACCCATGTACATTTATTTAATTGTTGGGATCGTGTGTGTGTGTGTGTGTGAGAGAGAGAGATATTTTTCTGTGTAAATGCTTTGAGAACACCTGTGTGGAAAGGCGGTATATAAACATTGTAAGTAAATAGAGGTTACGATGTCCCCCCATTTTACTTAGAGCCTCATTGAATATTTGAAATAAATTTATTTAGTGAAATAAATGAAGTGAGATAAATTTGGCAAAGGGGAATCCTCCCAAGGCTGGCACCTAGAAAGGCAGGAATGTTCTGGACAGAGACCTGCCTGAAAGTTTCCAAACAGGCAAATACTCAACTAACCCACCCCTTAGGAATAGCTTGCCGGTGATAATGTAGTGGCCAGTGTGGTGTAGTGGCTAGAGTGTTGGACTGGGAGTCAGGAGATCCGGGTTCTAGTCCCCACTCGGCCATGGAAGTTCACCTGGTGACTTTGGGCCAGTCACAGATTCTCAGCCCAACCCCTCACAGGGTTTTTGTTGTGAGGATAAAATGGAGAAGGAGGATTATGTACGCCACCTGGGGTTCCTTAAGGAGGAAAAAAGGCGGGATATAAATGAAATGAATGAATGAATGATAATATGGCAGCACACGTGGTGTCGCTTTGCCATCAGCCAAGCCAGGCAGAGCAATTTTGGGATAGCATCCAAGGACTTGGGTATGGAGCGAGTGAGCCAAAGGGTGACATAGTGCAAGGGCAGGGCTTCGCTCAGCAATCTAAATTACAGTTTGCCTATACTTTTAGAATCTCTAAGCTATGGTTCACATAAACCATGGTTAAGTTTTGCATCTGGACAGGATCTACGTGAACCCCACATCCTTTGGATCTGTAGTGCTAGAAACATCTGGACTGTTTTAAGAGTTTGAAACTAACATAGCAGGCATTAGCAGTGTTTCCTAACCTCGGGTCCTCAGCAGTTGTTGGACTACAACTCCTGTCAACTTTGACTTTTATTTTATGACTTATAATGCTTTTATTTTTGACTTGAGGCTTACTTCTGAACAGATATGCATAAGAGTGTGCTGTGCTTTTCTGAGTGGCAACTGCTTTTGGCTCAAAATCTGTAAGAATCACATTTTTGACCCTGCCAACTTGAATGTGGTACCCAAGACATTTCCCAAATTGGAATTTGGTCCTTGGGCTGAAAAAGGTTCCCCACCCTTGCCTTACAACATAGTAGCATTCTTGTTTAAAATATATTCTATGAAGTCCTTGGGTTAATGTGCAGGGAAGAGTATTCTGACAAATGTATCTAATGGTCATAGGAGAGAAGCGGCCAAAGCACAGCTGGAGTAGTGTTAGAAATCTTAGTCTTAGAAATGAATTGTACAAATTAATTCCATTTTATTTGTAACTTAATACATGGCATTTGGCATCCATTCAAAGAGAAGAGGAAAAATGCCTGTGGCAATGGAGAAAATGTACAGGTGCCCATGGGTAACTTAACTAAACCTACGGAATAGATCCTGAATATACTTGGGATCCCTGTTGCATTCATTCATTCGATTTGGACCCTGCCTTTCTACTAAGGAAAAGAATGGCACTCAAACCAGCTTCGATCACAACTAAAATTTGATTAAAACAATAATAAAAACAAATGCATTAAAACATAATTAAAAATACTACAACAACAACAACAGAATAAAAACTGCTGTAGTAGTGTTAATGCATCTGCCTATTTTCTTGTCACTAGACAAAGCAATACTAATACTGGAAGTCTGACCAGAGTAAGAAGCACTGCAATGCAGATTTCAAGAACAGGACACAGCATGAGGAAAACCATGCATGTATTTTGTTGTGTGAATTGTACGTGAGAGCAAAGCCTTTATAGGTCTTGTGCAGCATCAGAAAATGGTTTAGTGCAGCATCTTCATGTACTGATCATTCTGTATCAGTTATATGGCCACCTTTCTCCATAAGCATACACAAAATAATGTATAAAAAGAAAAGTAACTCCCAAAGCAGTAAGAAGTTACAAATACACACAAATAAAATCAGAGAGCAGTATGACTAAAGTCCTACCCACCCTTCACTCAAGGGGTTCAGGGCACCATAAATGTTCTCCCTTCCAGCCAAGATTCCCTAGATTCTTTTCTTTTGCTCAAGCACTGTTGGCAGCTTCCTGCCTAATTTCTGTTCTCCTTTTTGGTACCTTATTTTGTGATATCCCTTTCTCTGCATGTGAAATGCACACAAACTTCCCCAGAGTTGGGGAGAGAACTGTGCAGTTGAGATGACATGCATATAGAAAATGTATTGGAAAAATTGTCATCTTCCAATCAACCAAATCGTAAATCACATTTCGTTGAGCATACTGTTAACTGAGGCCTCAAGGTTAAATTCCAAAAATGACTTGGGCCAAGTTTATACATTTGTTATCATGCACTTACATGGAAGTAGTTTCCACAACTCCTGTGTACTCCAAAATTTCATGCAGGGCTGGAGCAGAGAGCTCAGAAGCACCCGAGATTAGCTAAATACTTCTGAATTAGTGGCTATCCTTTCCCTCTCAAATTCCACTATGCTGTCTTATGGGTTCTTTGCTTAGGCAGTTGTTTAGAATATCTTGCCAGACTTCTAATGTCAAAGAAAAGTAGAACAAGGCTGACATTTGAAGCACATGGTGGCATTTTCTCTCCTCCTGTGGTGTGATACAGCTATCTTTTGCTGAAGTGCAAAACGAAGAAATCAGCTTATCCGGAATGGGTTTGTGTAAGAGATAAAAAGAGCTCTGTTTTAAAATATGGCTTCTTTTTTAAGTGCAGTTAATTAAAAGGGGTAACTCAAATCAAATGTTTTCTTATAACTAATAGTATTTCAGGGTAATCTTATTTTTACGCTAGGCTTGCACTTGCATTTGCATTGTTCTGCAACAACCTTCTCTTTTTAGATCTTTCTGTTTCATTATGTGCGGTTAGGTATTGGCACTGGTAATTACAATAATCCTGTTAAAGCTGGGGTAAGCAACATGGAGCCCATGAGTGCCAATATGCCCCTGGACATCTTTCTTGGCATCCACTAAGGTGCCCTATCACTCCCACTTTTTAAAAAAATTAACATATTTTCTTACTGGCAGCTGGGATTGCTGTGAAATAGGTTTCTGTTGGTGCTGAAAACTGGGTACAAAGGAGTTGTTTAGTGTGTTGAGGCCCAGACCCCACCTCTGCCTTGTATTCAGTCTTTTGGGCAGGTTACTTATCCTTTGCCACTCCTCAATTTGGTCTTCTTCTTGCCGGTTTCACTTCTCTCACCTCCTACCTTCTTTTTTGGCACCACAGTCAACTCCCTTGCATCTCCCACTTGCTCTTCCTGCCCGCCTGGCCATCTGGGGTGCCTTTTTCCTCTGTGATTTCAACCTGATCATTGCCAGTCTTACCTAAGCACTGTAATATATGTATATACAGTTTTATTGAAGATACCGTAAAATTGCATCTGAGCATTAGAACTGGTCTATAAACTTGTGGGAAAAGACAGTCTGATCCTTTTGTTGTTCCATGTAGTGCTGATTTATAACATTCGAAAAGAAGGTTGCGCTGTGCAGATTCCTCAGGCATCCCTATGGAATACAAGATATTAATTTATGGACACTCACAGCTGCCCATGAAGCCTGGCACGTGATGGAACAACAGCTGTGGCTTTCTCTGATCTCTTCCTTTGGCCATGTTTACAGTAGAAATGGGTAACAAACTCCTTGGTGTCAGACTTGTTGAATCCTGGCCAAAGATGAAACATTTAGTCCCCCTCACCCCAACAGTGAAATGTGCAGCCATTGCCATCCCTTGGCCTTGATTCACATGTACAAAAACTGCAAATGCAACCTAAGCTAATGCCTCACTATTCATTGGTTCCTCTGTACCTGAATCCAATTCTAACACCTAGTACGCATGATTAAGCAGCTCATGGTTAACAAATCATGGGTTGTTTGTAAGCACATGGGATCAAGTGAGTGTGCTGGCTCCTGCATGGTCACTCACGTCCACTTTGCTGAACAGTCCAGGAACACCCCACGTTGTTGTCATGATGTGCAAACCTGGCACTCTTTAACCCAGCAATAAACCATAGATTCAGAGCTCTGGGTTGTTTAACCCTAAACAAGCCAGAGTGCCGAGTTCACACATAACAACCCAGGAATGGGGCATTCCTGGGTTGTTTACAAAGCGGAAGCAGGTGGGAGGCAGCACGTGCACTCGCTCGGTCATGGCCATGGCCATGGCTAACTATGGGTTATTTAACCCATAGTTAGCCATTATGTGCGAACCAGATGTAAATGGGTTATTGAAACTTCTGGATTGTTTAGATAAAAAGATAAAGTGCATACTTATTTAGAGAACCAGAACAAACACATATTTAAAGATAGTAGAAATATTCATTAATATTGAAGAATTATATTGCTATGTAATGGATTGACCATAAGAACATAAGAAGAGCCCTGCTGGATCAGACCAAAGGTCCATCTAGTCCAGCATCTGTTCACACAGCAGCCAACCAGCTGTCGACCAGGAATGCACAAGCAGGACACGAGTGCAAGAGCACCCTCCCACCCATGTTCTCAGCAACTGGTGCACATGGGCATACCACCTCTGGTACTGGAGATAGCACATAGCCATCAAGCCTAGTAGCCATTGATAGCTTTCTCCTCCAGGAATTTGTCTAACTCATCTTTAAAGCCATCCAAGTCGATGGCTATCACTACACCTTGTGGAAGCGAATTCCATTGTTTATGTGCTGTGTGAAGAAGTACTTTTATCTGTCCTGAATCTCCCACCAATCAGCTTCATGGGATGACCTTGGGTTCTAGTATTATGAGAGAGGGAGAAAAAAGTCTCCCTATCCACATTCTCAACACGATGCATAATTTTGTACACCTCTATCATGACTCCCCTTACCCTCCTTTTTTCCAAGCTAAGCAATCCCATCGGTTGTAGCCTTCCCTCCTAAGGAAGATGCTCCAACCCCTTGATCATTTTAGTTGCTCTTCTCTGCACTTTTTCCGAGCTCTACAATATCCTTTTTAGGTGTGGTGACCAGAACTGTACACAGTATTCTAAGTGTGGTCGCACCATAGGTTTGTATAGGGGCAGTATGATATTGGCAGTTTTATTCTCAATTCCTTTTCTAATTATGCCTAACATGGAGTTTGCCTTTTTTACAGCAGCTGCACATTGGGTTGACATTTTCATTGAGCTGCCTACCACAAACCAAAAATCACTTTCTTGGTCAGTCACCTCTAGCTCAGATCCCATCAGGTTATATTTGAAGTTGGGATTTTTGCCCCAATGTGCATCACTTTACACTGGCTTACATTGAACAGCATTTGCCATTTGGCTGCCCATTCTCCCAGTTTGGGGAGATCCTTTTGGACCTCCTCACAATCCCTTTTTGTTTTAACCACCGTAAATAATTTGGTGTTATCAGCAAACTTGGCCACTTCACTGCTCACTCCTAATTCCAGATCATTTATGAACAAGTTGGAAAGCATTGGTCCCAATACAGATCCCTGTGGGACCCCACTATTTACTTCCCTCCATTTGGAGAACTTACCATTTATTCCTACTCTCTGCTTTATCTTCTTTAACCAGTTACTAATCCATAGGAGGACCTCTCCTCTTATTCCATAACTGCTGAGTTTGCTCAGGGGTCATTTGTGAGGGATTTTGTCAAAAGCTTTTTAGAAGTCCATGTAAACAATGTCTACCAGATCACCCCTGTCTACATGTTTATTGACAGTCTCAAAGAACTGTAAAAGGTTAGTGAGATGGGACTTACCTTTGCAGAAGCCATGTTGATTCCTTTTCAACAGGGCTTGTCCTTCTATATGCTTACTAATTTTATCTTTAACCAATTGGCTTTCAACCAATTTACCCAGAACAGATGTTAAGCTTACTGACCTCTAATTTCCCAGATCTCCTCTAGATCCCTTTTTGAAAATTGCTGTTACATTGGCCATCTTCCAGTCCTCTCGTACAGAGGCTGATCTTAAGGACATGTTCATATTTAGGACAGAAGATCAGCAATTTCGTATTTGAGTTCTTTGAGAACTCTAGGATGGATACCATCTTGCCCCAGTGATTTATTTGCTTTCAGTTTATCAATAAGGTTGAGAACTTCAGCTTTTGTCACCACTATTTGACTCAGTTCTTCAGATTCCCTTCCTGAAAACATCAGTTCAGGCAGAAGTATTTGTCCTATATCTTCTGCCATGAAGACCGATGCAAAGAATTCATTCAGCTTCTCCGCAATCTCCTTGTCCTCCTTTAACTCTATTATTACCCAGCAATCCAACTGCCTCCCTAGCTAGCTTCCTGCTTCTGATATATTTAAAGAATTCTTTATTGTTAGCCTTGATATTGTTAGTGATATGGTCTTCAGAACGCTTTTTGACATCATTTATTGTCTGCTTGCATTGCCTTTCTGCAACCTTGTGCTCCCTTTTGTTTTTCCTCACTTGGGCAAGACTTCCATTTTCTGAAGGAAGCCTTCTTTTAATAGCTTCCTTGATGCTGTTCGTTAACTATGCTGGTGACCTCCTGGACTTGATGCCAACTTTCCTAACCATTCCTAAAATGGTATACATTTTAGCTGAGCCTCTATTATTGTGGTTTTGAATAACTTCCAAGCATTTTGAATTTAACCCTCTTGACTTCCCCTTTCAATCTCCTTTTCACCAGTTCCCTCATTTTAGAGAAGATTTCTCTTTTGAAGTCAAATGTGACTGTGCTGAATTTCCCAGGCAATTTCCCACCTACATATATATTAAATCAGATAGCACTGTGGTCACTGTTTCCAATTGGTTCAACAACATTTACTTCTCATACTAGGTCCTGGACGACAGCACTTAGGATTAAATCCAAGGTTGCCTCCCCTCTGGTCGGTTCTAGGGCACAGTTGTTTAGGGCATCAAGAAATTTAACCTCTTTGTCGTGACTGGAACATGCATTTATCCAGTCATTGTAGGGGTAACTGAAGTCACCCATTATAACAACACTTCCTTGTTTGGAGACCTCCCTGATTTCATTTTCCATCTCAAGGTCACCATGAGCATTCTGGTCTGGGGCACATTCCTAGCACTAAATTAGTTTTGGAGCCCATTATTGTCACCCACAGTGCTTCTGTGGAAGAGTCTACCCCTTTTAGGTGTTCTAGTCCACTCAACGCTATGCCCTCTTCGAAGTACAAAACAACACTTCTCCCAGTATGCCCTTCCCTGTCCATCCTGTACAGTTTATATCCAGAGATAATATCCCACTGGTTCTCTCCATTCTGCCAGGTTTCAGTAATGCCTACTATATCCAGGTTCTCCTTTAAAACCAAACACTCCAACTCTCCCATATTGTCTCGGAGGCTTCTAGCATTTGCATAGAAACACCTATACGCAGTGTCCCACCTTGAGCTTGAAAAATTTAAGAGGGAGCTGCAACATATATAGAGGAACACAGTTTCAGGCGGTAGGAGGAAAACAGTTGCAGAGATATCAGAAGTTCTAGGTGGAATCATATCTTCCACAAAGAGGTTACCAAATCATTGTAAAACCAGCAGAAGTCTGCAACTGTTGTTTTGCTGATTCAGCTATAAGTACCATTTTCTTTATTCAGTATAGTTAACTGTATTATACCAGGGTGGTATTTGGAGTACACCACTGTAGGAATTTCCTGCAGCTCGTATGTTGCTTTTCACGTAATAGCATAGACCAGACCTGTGTTTACTTTTTGTATGTCCTCTAAGCATTAGTAAGTCTGGATCTAACTCATAAACTGTAGAATATTACCTTACATATTACATCTGCATACTAATCTAAATATGTTCTGACTATCCATTTTGCGTCATACCATAATGCTTTTCACAATATTATTTAAAATTTAACATATACATGTAGCTTTTAACTTTCTATGTCTTGGTGTAATGCAGTATGTTAATTTAAAGAGATTAATTATATTCCAGGATTTATTTATACATTGTCAAATTGGAGGTAATTCCTGTGATTTCTAATACTTTACTGTTAACATTTCTGCTTCAATTATAAGATTAACTCTGTATCATTTGTATTTTCAGTTTCTTTTACTTTCTGGGTCCATTGGCATCTTTATTTAAAGATTTCATCTATTGTCTGTTTCCAAAATAGCTTCACATGTGGAGAAGTTATAAAAAGGTGTTATGGGTAGGGATGTACAGGTATTTTGATCCTGTTTGCAAATCATGTGAACATGTCCCCTTTGCAACCCTGAACACGAGCAGGAACCCAATTCTCAGGAAATCTTTGCAATTTCCCAAACTTTCATTCCAGTTTGAAAGTGCATATATCCACATGTGCACACTTCCATAAATGCACATTTGTGCAAATCTCCCCAAAATTTGTATTTTCACACTTTAGGCCATGAGGGGGAAAAAACGGAAATTTTGGGAATTTTTAGCACTCTTATTTTTAGCATTTTTTACAGAGCTAAAGTCATTTTGTTGTTTTAATACAGCCTTCTTCAACCTGGTGCCCTCCAGATACTTTGAAATTCAGCCTCAAGCAGCATGGGCAATGGTCAGGAATGCTGGGCATTGTAATCTAAAACATCTGGCGGGCAGCAGGTTGGACAGCATCTGTTCCTAATTGTAAAGAATAGGAAATTCCTAAACCTGTTTCTGTTTATGGGGTGGAGCTTAGGGACATCTGATCTGAAGGAAAAGCTATTGAGAATTTATCTAGCCAGGAAAGACTCAGTTTAGGAATGGCAAGCAATCATATTTAATTTAAGAACCTTAAAGCAATCTCAGCCTATTATTTGAACAGTGTCAGTTTACTCACTTTTGTAAATGATTTCTGCTAATGAACATCTTATTTTTGTTCATTTTGAAAACCTGTCTCTAGTGGTAGTGTCAGTCATGCCTATGCCATAGGAACCAGGCTACTGAGTTTCTTTTAGATAGAGAGGGTTTACTCTAGTGGCAGCAGTTAAAAGGTTTTATAGCTGAGGCAGTATTCCCTAGTGGTGAGGTCTAATTGAGAACTGTATTAAAAACTGTAGCAATGTGTTCTATGGAACCAAGCCTCAAAGTTAATTAAAAAGAAAAAGAAACATAGATGGGATAACCCACATGCTGTTGCATCACATCTGGTGACAGTAGCTGGATGACCTACGGTGTATTTTTCACATGTGGGTTTTAGATTAGAACTGCATTAATTAACCTCTACAGCATCAAATCTGAACAAGACCAGAAACACAGGACTCCATAGAACAAAACCCAAAATGTGAAGAATGCAGATGTTTCTATTCACACAGTTTTCTACTTGCATGTTGGAAAACTGAGCATTAATGTCTATCAGTAAAATATACTTTAGATCAATAATTTTAATAAGTAATGAAAGAAATAACTATGCTGGGAATCTTACAGAGAGGATAAAAAACACTTTTCCCCATGGCTTCATTATTCCCAGACATTTTACATTTCTAGTCTTTCTATAAGTGTTCTTGTGACACACTTTTTAGAAATCATTTTGGGAGGAGTAAAGACTAGGAAACAATATATGAACACATTGCCTTAAATTCTAAAAGAAAATATTTCAAAATCCAAAGCTGTTAAGTTTTTTCAAATTTGGGGGGAAAAAACCAAAAATGGTCCTTGGGAAAAAAACCAGGAAAAAAATGTTTTCCACCCAATTTTTTGATTTTTTTTTTCGGGCCTTCACATTTCTAGTTACTGGTCATAATGGTTACATATTATCTCCCAGATCAGGGGCACATATCTGCAAATACCAGTTTCTTGGGAACCAAGCTTGCTCCAATCCATCTGGTCCTATCCTGAGTTCTCTTTCTTGGCCACACAAGAATGGGATGGATTGTTCAGGGAATTTAACAGAATTTGATAGAATGGATTTTATATACAAAAGGTTTTGTATACAGCTTTTCATGTACAAATAAGCTCTACAGTCCTACTAGTCATGTTTATATTAACATCCTATTCTAAGCTATTAATTTGTTGGTAGTATTTGGTTTTTAAAAACTAAACAAAAATGGCCTTATTTACCAAGATAGTAATTTGCTAGTGCTGCCACTTAGAGTGGTCACAATTAATACATTGTACATAAGAGCGGGTGTATAATCTATGACACAGAGAAGGTCTATAACAGAAACTTATTGAGCATGTTTTTACAATGCTACAAGTGCCAGGAAGTGCCAAAGGATATTTGGACACATAAAAATACAGCTGTTTAGAGGTGAAAAAGATCTTGGTAGGATTGTATTTTGTCCATTAGGCATCTATTGGCAAGTAAACACTATTGATCCAATATTGCTATACCATTTTTTAAAACCCAGTAGGTTTTATAGATTGGATTCATAGAGTTAAGTGCCTTTTTACAGTGCAGTCCTATGCATGTCTAACTGAATTAAACCCCACCGAGTTCTCAAGTAACTACATAGTGTTGCAGCCATAGAGAAATAATCTCTTTGAGGAAATATTTCTATTCATTCCACTGAGCTCTAGACTAAGAATAGGATTGCTATGAAAAATGAACGGTTTGAACAGCTGGCATTCACAGTTGCTTTCTGTGACACTTTTTGAGGAAGTGTGTAGGGGAAGAATCTTCAAACATCATGTTGGCACTAGTTTCCTATAGGGAATGTAGCTATTGAGAATCCGCTTTGTGGAACATTTGCTACATGTCAGCATACTGAACTGCAGAGTAAATATCATAGTTTCCCAAGGGTTCCCATCCTGTGAAACAAGGTCTGAAATCAAATTGCATTACAAAGGGGGGGGGGGATTCTTTGTCTTCATTGCCTATAGCTGCATGTGTAATAACACGCAAAGAAAATATAACTGTGCACAATCCTGTACAGTTGTAAGATTCCAGTTTGCATGTATGCATGTTCCCAACTGCTTTTCGGATTTGCATAAATGTACACAATAGTTTTATGAGGCTAGGCTAAACTATTTTAATTTTAAAAATATTTCATTTTAAAGAACAATTAATACTGTCACAGAATCACATAATATGCAATCCCAAAATGTGAGCTTTGATGGCCCTGTACACAAATGGTAGATACACTGGGGAAGCCCTAGGATTTGTCCATCTGCACAGATGTTCTAAGTGTTCTTTCATGCACACAAAAGGCTATTTATTCAGTACCACAAATAAGCCTAAAGTGGATTGGGCATAACATGAAGGGTGTCCTTTCAAACGTCATGTGTTTCCTGTATAGAAAAAGCTTCAGTGTAGGAAAAATTGTGAATCCCATGTGTCCTCGGGAAAAATCAGAAAAAAAAACATCCCCCCCCAAAAAAAAATTTAGGGGGGAAATTGCACACATTTTGCACACGCAGTTGCACACATGTCTGTTTCACAATAGTGTGCACATGGTGTACACAGAAGCTGGGAAACGGTGTTTCTGCAACATGTGCACATGGTGCAATAGACAAATATTCAGTCAACATGTGAGTCTATGTGTAAGTTTTTACACTCTGTCCTACACTGAATTGCTTTCCAGGCAGGAAATATACAGTGCTTGAGGGGACCCTTAGTCGCATTCTGACAAAGCACTCATGCAAACCACAAGCAAACATCAGCCCAGCTAGAACATAAGAAAAACAAATTTATAGGCCAAAGAACTGCATGAATTGTCTCTTATACAGAGTAGGTACACTGTCATTTCTAATCCTGATTGTAACTGTGAATAGATTACATTTCTCCCCTAATGGGTACAGAGTGTTTGTTTCTTTTTTATACTGTTTCCTAATGTTGGGATATATGTATGTTGTTTTTGAAAGTAAGGGCAATTTCGAATATGCAGCATGGACAGCGATTTTGCTATAAGGTTTCCTAAGCACTGTTGCATTTTAAGGAATTGTGGGGTACAGTCAAATCTTGACTGGCCACTAGGGCAACTCACAATCACATTGCTGCAAAGAAATTGAACGCTTTCCTCAAATCTACCTGCCTGGCTTGTCTTGAATTCCCCACTTGCTGACTTAAAACAAATGGCAACTTTGTGCCAAAATGAGTGTGACCTCAAAAAAGGGACCATCTTGGTGAGACTGAGATTAACACATCTGTCCATCGCTGTGTGTGACTGATGGAAGGCAACTGAAACAGTTCTAAATAACTATTGTGAAACACAGCCTGGTTAGTAAATAGGCTTCTGTTTTTTCTGCTGCTTTATGTTTTAATCTATATTCTGATTTAATTATGTTTTTAGTTGCCTGCTACTTTTTTAATCTGCTCTTTTCTGACTTTATTGTCAGTTTATTGTGTTTGTGGGTTAGTTATTTTTTATTCTGAATTTTTTTCGCCACCATGGCCATTTTTTATGGAAAGGTGGAATATAAATGTAACAAACAAATAACGTTCATCTCATGTACTAGGGAATCTCTGGGTGGGCACACAGCATCTCTTTCTAGAACAGGTGTGGGCACCTTGTGATTTTCCAGATGTTTTGGCCTACAACTCCCATCATCCCACACCACTGGCTATTCAGGCTAGAGCTGATGGGAGTTGTAGACCAAAACATTTGGAGGGTCACAAGTTCCCCATCCCTGCTCTAGAAAAAAAAACAGAAAGGTCTTCTGAGTTAGGTCAAATGCTTGGTAGGCTCAGGGGAATGGAGGGAATGGCCTGCAAACTAGGGTTTGGGGGGGTTGTTTTTTAAATTAGCATATACAGCGATAGTATTGTTCTGCTCTGGGAAAGTGATCTATACTAAATACTCGATCTATGGGCCATAAAAAATTGTGGATAAATTGTAGCAAATACTGCAGCAAAACATCAGTGTCTGCCGTTACCCACCTGTGCTCCTAAAATTCCAACAAGTTTTACTAACATACAACAGGAAAGCCCTAAGCAATCAACTCTAATATGAGAAATAAGTGATAATACTGTGCAAGAATAAGAATAGTGCTGTGTGTTCTGAACAGTTGTTCTAGAGCACAGTGAGATCCTGTGTCTAGTGTATAATGGGAGATGGTGGGATATGTGCAATGTAATAAACACTTGTAACTTGTAAAGTCTTTGGGATTCAAAAGGGTTTTCAAGTTATGAAATACAGTTCTTTAAAAAGGATGTCACCAAGTGAAGTTCGTGTCTATGGAAATCACTATAAACAACTCACTGTTTTAACATAAGGTCATTCATTGAAAGGATCCCATAAATAGCAGGATTTGTTCCAATCTTCAAAATGCTTTGTATGTGTGCCTGTCACGTAGTATGTGCTGGTTTCAATGTGAGGACATGCCTCCTCAACTCTAACCTAGAATCCCAGTGGTGGGGGTGGAGGGAACTATATAATTTAACTAACATAATTGTTTGCAATGCATTTATAAAGCTAGCTGTTTTGTAACAAGTTTATAATTTTTGTGATAAAGCATTCATATGGGGCACAAGTGAATGAACAAATGAATCAACTTGATCAATTATTTTGGAATAAATTCAGTCCTGGAATTCAGTTTCCATTTGTTTATATGTTGTGGGGTTGGGTGGGGTGGGGGATTAGTAGCTACACCAGTTTAAAAGAGAATTAAAAACCCATGATGAAGGCAGGGCCTCTTGTCCCATCTTTGCTGCATCCAATGACAACAGATCATATCTAAATAATAATGGAGACAAGTAGAACGTGCAACAAAATGTCTCCAACACAAAATGGGTGAATATTCAGCACAATCCTAGTTCTAATTTATTTTAACATTGTGTCCAGTGGTAATATATGGAATTGGTATTTTACCTTTTCATACATGGCTGAATACACCTTTTAGAAACATTTACTGACCTACTTTGAAAACTCTTTTTATTTAAAACGTTTTGCCATTTCTTTACAGTTATATTTTTAGATCATAATTTTTCACTTTAATATGCAATACTATATTTAAAACAAAGCATGCTGACTTATGCAGGAGGCATTTTTGTCTGCTGTGAAGAACTGATTTCTTTAATAAAACTATATTATGTAAATCATTCAAATATTTTAAGACTTGCTCTGGAGTTTTGCATATACTTGGGGAGTATCTCAGGAACTGCTGTCTTCAGATGTCCTGGAGGTAACTGTTGGTTACCATTTTTTGGTTCTGCTGCTGGCATTTTATATACTCATGGGTTTTGTATGGATGATGCTCAGCTTAGTCCTCTGCACCTGATCTTTCTCCACAGTAATCTGCCACCAGAACATTTCCAGAACTATCACTGTACTCTTACAGCTATGTCTCCTCCTTGTAGTCTTTGTTCATTCCAGTCCTCCTTTCCCCAAAAAGCAGATTCCCATTCTTTTTGTTATAGGAAAATGAAAGAATCACATTATAGCATGAGACACACACACACACACACACACACCTTTCTTTCAGTCTTAGTGGCATTCAGGTGAGCATTTCTGTGACATGTCTGTATTATTATTTCCATACTGAAGATGTGAGGGGTCTAAACTGAGGGAAGGTGTGGCTTGCATATGGCCACCTACTGAATTTATGGCAGAATTGACATTTGAACTGGGGACATCATAGTTCAATCTCTTAATCTGTATGGTACAGCAGCTTTAATATACATTCAGTATCGGAAAAATCATTTATTTGTGTGATGTACATATGTGTGTGTGTACACAGCTTTAAGAGAAGCTTTAGATTTTCATCCCTCCTGGGGACTTGGCCAGGGGGTCTCCCCCCCCCCTTAGCACAGACCTTGAAGCTAAGGCAGAGTACCATATGGCTTCTCAGAAGTTAGTGTTTTCTCAAGTATTATGGTGAGAAGTACCTGAGTCTCTTGTGTGTTGCCTAGAGAGAGCAGTACCTGGGGTGGACTGCATGCTGAGCAGGTAAGCTCACCCACATATTAATCACGCCCACAGGCCATTACACCTTGTTCAGGATACTGCATATTTACCCTTTCCTGGACTATTTACTATTCAGTTCAATCATACAGAATGGATAGAATGTGACAAGTATAAATAGGAAACTGTTCTTTCAGTAACTCAGTAGCCTCCCAGCAACAGTCTGGAGCATCTGTTTTCTGCTATCTGTTTTGAGGACTATGGGCCCTATTAATGAAAGGCTTGTGGCTTGCAATGTTTTTCTGCACCTTTCTTGTGCTTTCTTGTGATTTTGATATCCCAAAAATTATTAAAACTTTCCTTCGCATGAATCATAAAACATTATTTCTGCCTGGAGGCATATAATAATTTAGGAGAGTTGAAAGTGGTATGAAAGAATCACCATTTCTCATTGTATACAAACTCAGTTCTTTTGTCCTGCTGCCATCTCTGGTCAAACAGGTTTTGCAGATTTTTGAAATGCCACCCCCACCCTCTAAGATAGTTACCAGTGCCAGAGACACCAGTGGATTTAGCCTGCATTTCTCAGGCAGAAATACCTCCACAACACTACAGAACATATTATTGTCTGCAACATATGCTGCTTTAATAATATGCAATTTAGAAGGTTGTAGAACAGCTATAGGAAACCTCTGGTCTCCCCAAAGCCCTGCTCCTGGTGGGCATTTCCCTGCATACTGCTCCCCCTCCCAATCAGAAATGACAGGAGGATTCTCCTTAGTGCACTACCTCTCTCCCAATTGGGAGAGGGAGCTGTTCGTGTAAGTGCTTTTCTGGCCCTGCGTCCTTCCTGAATTTCTTCTTACAGAGAGAGGCAGGAGCGATCATCTTTGTGCATGGAGAAAATGGGCTTTCAGGAGGTGAGGCTTTGGGGAGGGATCACCCCCTGGCATTACCCAGCCCCCAGGGGTTGAGCTGAAATGCAGTCTGGCCCCTGGGGGTAAACAGTTCCCCACCCCTACTGTAGAACAACAACGAAATAGTACATTCAAAATCTAATAGAATGGAAATACCTTCTGCAGCCTAAACAAAGTCCCTGACTTACAGATATTCTGCAAGTATTATTTTGTATGTTTTCTTAATTTCTTTATTAGACTACTGCATTTGATTTTAAAATATCAGGAAGCTTTAGACAGGGGATGAATTGTCTGCAATTGCAAGACCTAGATGGGAGTTAACAGTGGCAGTTTAGAGAGCTAGTTGAGGCATGCCTAAGGGCTTGTGTGTCCAGCAGAAATTGGGAGTTTTCTTGGGAAAGCAATATACGCACACATATTATTATACTACATAATAGACTGATTTTAAAGCTCTCTTGAATATGTAGGACTGCTGTTTGAAAAACACACACATTGTGATGGACAATCAACCCCTCACCACCACATATACACATCTGATTAGGAATTGATCCATTCATTAAAAATCGATTAACAGTGCAATCCTATGTATATTTACCAGAAATAAATTTCATTGTGTTCAATGCACTTACTCCCTTGAAAGTGTGTTTAGAATTGCAGCCTAAGCAGAAGATGAGAGTGTGTAGGTAACAAACGCAATGCAGTCTCATCTGTTCTTCACAACCATATATTTATCAATATAAGCTTTCTAAACACCTGTGAAACCTTGGAGGCGGCTGGGTTAAACCCAATCTGGCGCCCTCCAGATGTATTGGATTACAATCCCCATGCTGGCTGGGGAGTTGTAGTCTAACACATCTGAAGGGCACCAGATTGGGGAAGGATAGTTTTAATGCCTTCCCCTAACTTTTTACTCCTACATAAGAAAAGAGATAAATAAAACACCCTTCCAGACCAGCACTGAATTAAACATAGATAAAACTGAATGGTTTCTTAAACCTGAATTTCATATAAGTCCATGTTTAGTTGACAAAAGAGCAAAATGATTGCCAAGAAAAGAAATTATGTAATTTGCAGATGAGCTAATCTGGATTAGATCACAGGGCAAGGTGTCAAGTCCTGCAGTTCCTTGCTGATTCCGACATACTTGCAGCTGACTAAGGCTGCTGTGCTACCTGTAGTGGGAGGGAGAGGGAGACTACAAAAAATATCTGGCTGTTCTTTCAGTGGGTGGAAACCAATGTCGTGCAAGTAGAAGTCCATTTATGCAATGAGACTTCCTCCCTCTCCTCCCCACTGCAGCCCCCCATGCTCCCCAATCCACTCCAGATGGCCCCTCAACCCTCTGGAGCAGATTTTGAGGATACTGCTGGGTGGAGGGGCAATTGTCCCACTCCTGATTCCACTAACAGAAGCAGTTCCATCAAAGGAAAAATGGAATTGGATTACACCCAGTGTTTCTGGCAGCTTCTCTCCTCTTCTGAAGCCAATTATGAAGAAGTCAGAAAGAAGTTCTTCATAGGAAGTGGAAAGAAGGCCAAGTAACAAAGGAAGAGTACAGGCAGGTAGCACAGAATTGCAGGGATGGCGTCAGGAAAGCTAAAGCTGAGAACGAGCTGAGGTTAGCAAGGGATGCTAAAAACAACAAAAAGGCTTTCTTCAGCTACGTGCATAGTGAAAGGCAGAGGAAAGAAATGGTTGTTCAGCTATTAAATAAGGATGGAAAAACAATAACAGATAATAAAGAAAAGGCAGAGGTGCTCAATTCCTACTTTGGCTCAGTCTTCTCCTAAAAGAGGGTCTATGACCCACCTGGCAAAGGCGAAGTACAGGCTGAAGGGGCAGGATTGCAGCTTGAGATCGATAAACATATAGTCAAGTAACACCTAATTAGTTTGAATGAGTTCAAATCTCCAGGGCCAGATGAACTGCATCCTAGAGTAATAAAGGAACTGGCAGAAGAACTCTCAGAACCACTGTCTATTCTCTTTGAGAAATCATGGAGGACGGGTGAAGTGCCAGATGACTGGAGGAGGGCTAATGTTGTCCCTCTCTTCAAAAAGGGTAAAAAGGAGGAACCTGGGAATTACAGACCAGTCAGTCTGACATCAATCCCTGGGAAAATTCTGACGCAGATTATAAAGCAATCCATCTGTAAGCACCTTGAAAACAATGCCATGATTATTCGAAGCCAACATGGATTTGTCAAAAACAAGTCCTGCCAGACGAATCTGATCTCATTTTTTGATCAAGTAACCTCCCTTGTAGACCGTGGGAATGCTGTGGACATCATATACCTCGACTTCAGCAAAGCTTTCGACAAAGTGCCCCATGATATCTTGATGAGCAAACTAGCTCAAAGTGGGCTAGATGAAACAACGATCCAGTGGATCCACAGTTGGCTACAGAATCGGACTCAAAGAGTGCTTATCAATGGAACCTTCTCAAACTGGGGAGAGATAACGAGTGGGGTACGGCAGGGTTCAGTCCTGGGCCCAGTGCTCTTCAACATTTGTATTAATGACTTGGAGGAGGAGGTGTAGGGAATGCTGATCAAATTTGCAGATGACACCAAATTGGGCGGGATAGCGAATACTTTGGAAGACAGAAACAAAATTCAAAGTGATCTGGATAGACTGGAGCGCTGGGCAGAAAACAACAGAATGACATTTAATAGGGATACATGCCAAGTTCTGCACCTAGGAAAAAGAAACCAAAAGCACAGTTACAGGATGGGGGATATGTGGCTCAACAACACTACAAGCGAGAAGGATCTTGGAATTGTTGTTGATCACAAGCTGAATATGAGCCAACAATGTGATGTGGCTGCAAAAAAGGCAAATGCTCTTTTGGGCTGCATTAATAGAAGCATAGTTTCCAGATAAGGGCCGCGGTGGCTTAGATCCCCAGAAGTCCTAGTTCCCCTCTACTCAGCACTGGTTAGTCCTCATCTGGAGGACTGTGTCCAGTTCTGGGCACCACACTTTAAGAAGGATGCAGACAAACTGGAGAGGGGTCAGAGGAGGGCAACGAAGGTGATCAGGGGACTGGCAACAAAGCCCAATGAGGAGAGACTGAAAGAACTGGGCATGTTTAGCCTTGAGAAGAGAAGACTGAGGGGAGATATGATAGCACTCTTCAACTACTTGAAAGGTTGTCACAGAGAAGAAGGCCAGGATCTCTTCTCGATCATCCCAGAGTGCAGGACACGGAATAATGGGCTCAAGTTGCAGGAAGCCAGATTCCAGCTGAACATCAGGAAAAACCTCCTGACTGTTAGAGCAATACAACAATGGAACCAATTCCCTAGGGAGGTGGTGGGCTCTCCCACACTGGAGGCCTTCAAGACGAGGCTGGACAGCCATCTGTCCAGGATGCTCTGACGTGGATTCCTGCATTGAGCAGGGGGTTGGACTCGATGGTCTTGTAGGCCCCTTCCAACCCTACTATTCTATGATTCTAAGTTTCTTCTGCTTACTCTATAGCCATGATTGAATGGTATGCTGGTGGTCATGATTGAGTGGTTTGCTGGTGGATTTCTTCTGCTACATTCTGGGTTGGGCTTTTTTTCTTTCATATTATGGAACTCTCATTATCAAAGTATGGTAGAACAGGGCTGGTTCTGTCTGCTGTCTTGGTCCCCTAGCCTTCAAAAAAGGGGACCTATTAGTGCATATCTTTTCATATGTTCATTGCAGAAAGCACCATAGATTATCTATGGCATTTGAATGCTTTAAGGAGATAAAATATATTAATTTTTTGTGGGACTACTTTATGATTTAGTATTCGACTTTCATCTGTTTAGTTTCAGAATTAAATCTGAATCTTCTTTTTTTACATGAGAAAAGTCACACTTAATAAATCTAGTTATGGCAATGTTTGTGAACAGATTCTAGGATACTAATAAGGAATGTTGAGAAGGAAATGTTAGAATAGCTTGAGGAAATTATATGGTAATGGGTACAATAACACCTACTATATTCCCGGCGCTAGAAAGCCAAATGGAGTCACTTTTAAAGTAGGTACATTTTATTTGTTTGGCCATAAGCTATAAAAAAAAACCAAAATATCAATACAAAATAAAATCCAAGGACAGTACTTGCATAGGTACATCATTTAAATATGTGTTCAGAATATAGGCATTGATAAGATTTTATAGACAGGATATAATTTGTCAAGATCTATACAGTCAGTGATCATTAAAATAACCCTCATGCACAGGGAAATCCTTTAGTGTACCTGCTACATTGCGAAGGCAAATAAAGACACCTTTTCAGTCCCATTCCTGTTGCTGTTGGCTAATTAAAATTCTTTTGTTGTTGTTGTTGGTTTGCTCTAAAAACAACAATCCAGCATTGATAAGAAGCTGTTTATATGTTGTAGTGAGTTGGTTAGTGAGCAAAGAAGAGGACTTTACAGCATTCCTATATGCTGGTGGTTAATCTGTGAAGTTTGGCCTAACCAGCAGCTTTAGAGTTAATTAAGAAGCCCTTTCACACAGGCTACTAATTCACAGCTTCACCTTGAAGCTGTTTTGGTTAGCTAGATGATATCAGCTCCTAGGAGATAAGTTTTACTTCCCAGGAGAAGAGAAGCCCCCCTTCTCCCTGTCAGCTCCTGAGCTTGGAGGGAGAAGAAACCTATAAAATCCAACCCACAGGCTTTGTCCTTTGGTCTCACTCCAAGGGGCTTGGTCTCACTACCAGCTTGGACAACTTTGTCCAGTCCTGGGGGAACGACTTCTCATACTCTGTTGGGGCCCCCCAGAGTACAAACAATGTGGCAGAGAACTGCTTTGTCAACTGAAGAGAGGTGTGAGGTTTCTTTGCATATTTATTCTGCCTCTATTTTGGTCAATAAACTGCCATCCTTTCACACAAGTGGCTTTGTTTCATCTTGGTAATCGAAAGAATCTACTTTGACAGGGACCTGACAGAATCAGAACCCCAGATCAATACATATGTCTCTGTCTTGTTTTATTGTACATAGGGCAATTCAACGAATAGCGGGGTAGACCATCTACTGAAACTCCGCAGACAGCAAAACAAATTGACTGGAATATCTCTCTAATAACTATTTAAAACAACAGGGGATATCTGTTGGAACCATAAAAGGGTGTAACCCCTTTTGATAAGAAACTTCGTAAGTTCTGTTCAGTAGCTCTTATACTCATTATTGAATTTAAAGAGTACGAAGGTCAATTTTGGAGAGATCTGTATGTGCCAGTAACCCGTTGGATACTGCCCATTGTGCCCACCTTATCTGACTGAAGCACACTAGATACAGCCCCTGCTATGGTACCACTGCGTAGCTTAGCCCACTGAACGAGGGGTCTGTCCATTCCATTCCCATGAGAGTGGCTGTTCCTTGGCCTACTAATCTCCCTGGCTTCCAACTGTACGGACTGCAATCTGCAAACTTTTCTGCTGGTTAGGGAAGTCTGCTTCTAGTGGCTGAAGATGTTACTGCAGGCTCCAGCCACATGAATACATTTAAAATAATTTAAATCACTTAATGTGTTTTTAAAACAAAATAATCCTGAAGTCCACACTCTTAGGATTCCCTTAGTATGCATGCCAAGTTTCAGGTTTCATGGTCATTGCACGATGGTGCTGATGGATGGACATACATCTACACATCATCCTGTGTTATTATAGATACTGTGTGCTTTTATTGTTGGGAGCTACCTTGAGCACCTAGTGTGGAAAACAGGGGTAAATAAATAAATGCACTTCCTAGTCACACAGCTTGCGACTAGGCAACAGAGTTACTTATTTATTTACTTTTTTGCCCCTTTTTTCCACATTACACACTCAAAGGGGCTAATATACAGTAATATACTTATTATATTGTGGCCAGGCAGGTTTCCTTTGCATGATTGTGAGGTATCAGGGCTAGAGAGGTATGATTTAATACAGAAAAAAATGATAATGACTGCTTTAACTTTATTAATGCTGCAATCTTCTGTACACTGATCTGAGAGTATGTCCCATGGAATTCAATAGGGCTTACTTCAGAGTAGAAATGTATAGAATTGCAAACTCTAATTCCTGAGCTAGAGAATGAAAAGGAAGATAGTGTGGGTTGAGGAGTTCATTGTGTCAGGGAGACTTGTGGCAAAGTTGCTTCTTCCAAATTCAGTGGCCCTTACAATGGCTTGGTTTGGACATAACATTCCAGGCTTCATAAAACATGGTTTAAGTATCCTAGTTTAATAATATATCATGGTTAATTATCTAGCATTAAATCAGAATTACCATTTTGAGGGGAGGAGAGGAGGGGCCAGGGAACAGCTGTCTGATGTGCATTCTTAGTTTCATAAAACCATGGTTTATAGCTTTCTTTTTATTTTGCAGGAGCTGAACTGTTACATAGCTAACAGGTTAGTTGGCGTAAGCAATTAAATGCTTTACAGAAGTATTAAGTATATGAGCAGAGCAGGAAAAAATAAGAGGGAAATTAGAAATCCCAGTAATTGTTGTTTTATTGGCTTTTCTTTCACCATGGGTTGGGATGGAAAGCTTCTAAGTCAAGGGAAGGTGAGGGAACAGCACATACTAAATATTCATCTCAACAGCTTTTCAAATGTAGCAGATACATTATGTGTAAATTCTGTCTCTTCAGTGTTTACAACTCGAAAAACAGTAGAGGTAGGCGTGTTCAAAATGTAGCTCATAGAGATGCTAAACGTTTTGCTTTATCAGATTTTTTCATCTGCTGCTAAAGCTTTTTCAGTTCTGGTCTATCACAAAATACTCTGAAATGGCAATCTACCCTCCAAAGATGAGCAAAAGATCAACAGCACTTTGGAAGAAAATGCTACTTCCTGTCTTTCATGTACATACATATATAGCTCTTCAGCTTTCATACTAAAATGATATGCCAACTCCATACCCTGCTGCAGCATTCTGATATTGCTCTCTTAACACAGTCTTGTTAAAATACTAGTTTTGCTATTTGTAGTTTGGAAAACATAGAGGCTGGAATCCTATGCATATTTATGAAGGAGTAAACACCACTGAACACAGGAGGACTGCTTTCCTACAGAAGGCAACCATGCATAGGATTGCACTGCATGTCATTCTCTAAACTGCAGTATCGGTTTATTAATAACTCTGTTTTTAGGTCCTTGAGACAAAAACACATTGATTTTTTGTTGTTTAAAAAAATTCTACCCCATTCTATCAAAAGTTTCTCATGGAGGCTAAGACCTGATTTAAAAACAACAATCATGCATTAGAAATACCAAAATAAAACACAGCAACAGAAAAACAATGGCAAGCAGAAAGGAGGCTGCAGAAGGGGATATTCTCATCCCCTCCTTCCCCCCGCACCCTCGTGTGTGCCCTGAAAGGCTTCCTAAACAGCATGGGTTGAGGTGCAGGGGAGCTACTGTTGGAAGTAGGAATTGCCCAAAATCAGGTGGAGGCACTTTGCAAGAGGGAAAGTTATCTTCTGTGATCGTTCCTTTGCAAGCTTTCTTCCACTATGGTTCATAGGATCCAAGCCAATGGAAGCCAAGTTTAAACACACTTAAAAACATAGCAACTAAAAGGATTACATCATATCTGATTTTTAGATTTTTAGATACCCTAGATATTTTAATCATTAAATGTAGATAATGGAACTCTTTACATGCAATTCAGAATGCCTTTTGATTAGTATGGGGACCAGAGAGTGCTCTTTTGGGGAACACACTTGCCATTCATGCAGAGAACAGGGTGCAAAGGAGCTTAATTTAGAAGCCAGTATATCCTTGTTTCCCCAATATCTGCCCTTGGTACCCAGCAGCTGTGGCACTCCTCACACTCTAGATTGTGGCATGAATGTTCACTTCAGGAGAGGCCCTTCGGCAGTGTTCTGGAATGATTTCCTCCTTCCCAGGTCCATACAATATAAGCTATTCTTAGGATTAATAGAGGGCCAAAGCACACATTACTTTAAAGATGTAGCTAGAAGATATGTCTTTCTTTTTTTACTCTAGAGCAAGTGCAGGCATCCCAATTGGGATCCAGAGTGGGGAGTAAGGGGGCTTTAACTCTCTCCTCTCCTTCTACAGTCTCATTCTGGATCAGGGCCCCCACACCTGCAATTTATATTGCCAGATACTGATCCATTAAAACAAACATTTGGCAATATAAATTGCAGGCATGGGGACCCCAATCTGGATCAGGACCATGGTAGGGGAGAAAAGTTAAAGCATCCCTCCCTACCTGCAACATTAGGGTCCAATCAATATTGGGTTGCATACACTTACTCTAAAGTAAAAAACAAAACAAAACCATAGCTGCTAGCCATATCTTTAAATAGCATGTGCTTTGGGGCCAAGTTGCATGCAAGGGAGAATCAAATTGCAGAATTTCTTCAGTATGCAGCCCAAGAGGGCCTTTTCTCTCATAGTTGGGCTATGATAGACATATATGAGAACAATAGCAGCTTGGCATTGGTTTGCTATAGATGAGGGAAGGTCTATACTTGGCTCTTATGGAGCTGGGGCAAGCAAGATTATGCCTTTAGTCTTGAGTCTCATATAATAACTTCCAAACTTCTCAAAAGATCCTAAACTCCATCTGTATCACTGTCTTGATGCTGAAGAAATAGTTTTGAACTAACCGCAGAGCAGGTATTAAACCTGTGTTCTTTTCCTATTTCCTTGATTTGTCAGGCCTTAATTGGCATGGTACCTCTTTTTCCCAACCCCTTCCCAAGATCTTGCTTGTTATGTTCCCCAGATCTTTATACAAGCTCTAGATACAGGCTCTTCTTTCTCCCAATGATTATCATCATAAAAATTGTTCTGACAGTGCTGTTTTTCTAGATGGTCTATGTCTAGCCAAAGGGAAGCAGCTGGAGTAGCTGTCATGAGAAATTTTGTTAGCGTTGGCAAAATAGTGGCACTTGTCCATCTTAACTTTCTTAATTCTCAGACTGCCTGAGTTTGTCATGTCTATCTGTCTAGCTTTCTTTAAATGGTAAATTGTTTCCAATTACATGCACAATGTATTGCTTATTTGTGATTCACAATAAAATGGTGAAGTGCTGTCATGTAAAACAGCTTCCACAGTCTTTCTAGTTTTACAGAAAGACACAATTAAAGCAACAAGAATTCATGTGGTGAAGGACAGGAATGTTCAAACTTTGATTCATACAACTACTTGATTGAACATGATCATCTCTCGCCACATCTGGAAGATTATATATCAACTTTAAATGCCATGATATGATTGAGCATTTTGCTTGAGCACGTAGCTCCTTTGCACAAGTTAGCAAAGAACCCAGGAAGTCTTCTATTAACTATAGTTTCCCATTTCATCCAAACTGTGAAACTATGGTTAATAGCTTTGGAATAAGCCAGAATATTTATTTATTTATGATATTTTTAATACGCCCAATAACAAAAGTTCTCTAGGTGAATACAAACAGTTAAATGACTAAAATGCAATGCAAGTGTTATATAAGACTACATTAGTGTAATACTAGAGATCTACAGACCAATTTTGCTCATTTTTTTTTTAAACTGAAGCTTGAGCAGTGTAGACGTGCAGAAAATTTTGAAACTTCAATAAAGTTCAAAGCTCGAGCTTTCATAGCCAAAGAGTATGTTTCTGAGGTGGTCGGGAAACTACAGCTCCCACATAGCTCTTGTGCGGCGCAGGCGCACAGGGAGAAAAACACCGAGGGAGGGAGGGCCTTGGGCTTTGCAAGTTCAGCCTGTTCTTGGAGGGACCATATTGTTGGCAGAGATGGTGGTGGAGGCGGTGGCGAATGCTTTGAGGTGGCAGTGGTGGAGGAAAAGAAGCGGCCGTAGGAAAAGCCAGTTATTAAAATGTGGGGGAAGAGGGAAGATGGTGGGCTTGAGACCTGAGGGGAAGAAGCAATTGTCATTCAAAGGCTCTGGGTGTGAGGAAGTGAGGGCCAAAAGTCCTCGGTTGCGTTGAAGGAAAGTAACCTTCTTACAGCTTCTGGAGGACTAACATAGCGGGAGTCAAGGAACAGTATGTTTCAGCCTCAGACTGCTAGTGCGCATGACAACATGGGCTTTACACTAGTATTTAAAACAAAATATTATACAGTGGTTTGTAGTTGGCTAATATCCTGGCTTGTTCCAAAGCTACTAATCATAGTTCCCTAGTTCATATGAAACAAGAAACTGTAGTTAATGGAAGACTTCCTGGTTTGTTTGTCAGCTTATGCAAGGGGGCGGCATGCTTGGCCACAAGGCTTGTTCATATATCAGCTTATTAAGCTGAGATACTATTGTCTGAATGTGGCCTTTGTGTCCTTGTAGTGTGAGAGACTAGCATGTCAGTAATCGCTAAACCAAGGTATAGTGCTACATGCATGAGCAGAAAGGAGCCCGACCAAAGTCTTGCGCTTGTACATTTCACTCTTCCCTCCCTTCCTGTGTGGCCAGGAGGAAAAATAACACCCTATTCAGTTTCACTTTAGCATATTCCTGGCTTGTTGTTAGATACAAAGAAGGAATTGTGATTTAAAATAAATATTAGTAAATTTCTAAACAAACCAATTACAAATCCTGGATTGTTTTGCTGCTTGTTTAACAAGTTATAGTTTATTTGAAATGGCAATTCCTGGTTGCATGTAACAACGAGCTAGGAAACTGCTAAAATGAAATTCAGTTCTCCTCTCAGCCATGTGGAATGAGTATGAGCTTCATGCAGGCCCCTTTCTGTTTGTGCAAGTAGCACTAAACTATGGTTTAGCATTATGTGAAAAAGCAGGTTTTGACCTGGTTTGCACATAACATCAACCCTGAGAATGGTTTGAGTATGGGTTGTCACTGAATCATGGGTTGTCATTACATGCAAGCCCTGCACTATGGTTTAACTATGGGATGTTGCTCATGAACAACTATGAAGAGAATTCATGTTTTGTTGTTGGGTTGTGAACTCTGAATTCTTTGTGGTTAACAACCCATAGTTAAACCATACTGCAGGGTTCGCATAGAATGACAATCCATGATTTAACAACAGGTCAGGATTCAATGACAACCTATATTCAACCCATAATCTGGGTTGTCGTTACGTTTGAACCAGATCATTGTAACATTTTTGCTTGATTGCTGAATGGAGTCCATTAACAATCTATGAAAGTTCACATGTTGGCATCGTAATTTTATATTTTGAAGGATGGGTTTAAAAAAGGGGGGGGCTTTATGCTTTACTAATGAAACAGAGCTGTAGAAACCTCCAAGTATACCCTTTCACAGTAGAGAAATTATATTTGGGATGATAGCTGACAGACATGCAACTCCAGTAGTCCTTGCTCTCTTTCTCTTGATAACTGTACACCGGAATTTTTAAAATGCAGATGTATCAGAAACACCAGAGTATTAGGGCACTCTGTAGTAAATCAAGATGGGAGTACATAACTGAGTAAGTCTCTCTTTTATTGCAGGACCAGTCTTACAGAAGTTCCTGAAAAAAATGTGGTGAATAAAAGCTTGCTGATTTACAGGGGGGAAATTCTGGTAAGCAGCTCCATGTCTTATAACTTGCATTTTCTTGTTGTGCTCATTAAATTGTTTCAACTGTTTTTTATTCTAGTTTAATTTCTACTTAGACTGGAAACCTATAATTTTATATAGTTGGTCACTGGCGTGGGCAGTATTTTCTTCCTTTTCCTTTGTTTCCTTTTATTTTAGCATGAAGACTTTGGGGTTATGAGAAATCTTGAAAGAAATCAAGCCGAGCCTTGACACAAAGAATGCACTAGACAGTTTAATTTCTCAAATGGCTTCTACTTATTGTGCTGTGGCTTTTATAAAGTACTTAAAAGCCTTGGAGCTAAAATCTAAAGCAGGGATATCATAAAGGCTTGCCTCAAAAAAAAAAAAAAAAAGTTCATTTTACCACCGTGAAAACTGGCACTACAATTCAGATGGAAATAGTGATACTTAAATGTATAGGAAAGGTACATAGAATGATTTTGTAATGGACAGTGTGCGAATTGACATTCCTTCTCTGTTTCTTGTCTCTTATACTAATTCTAAATTGGTTGGATTCTTCTGTGATAGTACCCCTTGCTAGAATGGAGTGTGGTATATAAAACTCCTTGGAGATACTCCATATAGGGATTTCTCCTTGGAGGATATGACCTCCCAGGTAACTTTATTTTTGTCCATCAGTTTCCTACCTTGTTGACTGAAGAGATTAGTAACTTTTGTTCTAGATTAGAGGCTTGGCAAGACTCATCCACCTAGGATGTCTTAGTGTTGGTTTGAAAGAAGATTTGAATACTGGCTCCAGGGCAGTCTTCTTGTTGGAGTATGCTTACTTATCCCACTAATTCAGTGAATTGTGTATGCAGAACATTGTCAGCTGTGATGGAAAGCAATAATCCATGAGTGATTACAAGTTGCTTAGTAGACTGTTCCAGGTTAAGGTATATGTCAGAACAGAATTTATGTTAACATGCAATTATATTTGTGTATAATATGTGAACTATACAATTTATAATTTTATGATTCAAATGATAAAATAGACTTATTACAGAATACAAAAGAAGACATCCATAGAAACAGACAATAATAATATAATTAATATATTGTGGCCAGGGAGGATGCATTTGCATCCTCACGAGGTATCGGGGCTAAAATTATAATACAGCACATAAAAATGATAACAAGGACTGCTTTAACTTTATTAATGCTGCAATCTTTTGGACACTTATCTGAGAGTAAGTCCCACTGAAGTCAATAGGGCTTCCTTCAGAGTAGACATGTATATATGAACTATACCATTTATAATTTTATGATCAAATTATAAAATAGCCTTATTACAGAATACAAAATTTGATTTTTTAATGTTTTACTTCATAATATTTAAAATATTCCAATATTGGTAACGAGTGGGGTACTGCAGGGCTCAGTCCTGGGCGCAGTGCTCTTCAACATTTTTATTAATGACTTGGATGAGGAGGTGCAGGGAATGCTGATCAGATTTGCAGATGACACAAAATTGGGCAGGATAGCTAATACTTTGGAAGACAGAAACAAAATTCAAAGTGATCTGGATAGACTGGAGCGCTGGGCAGAAAACAACAGAATGACATTTAATAGGGATAAATGCCAAGTTCTGCACCTAGGAAAAAGAAACCAAATGCAGAGTTACAAGATGCGGGATATGTGGCTCAACAACACTACAAGCGTTGGAATTGTTGTTGATCACAAGCTGAATATGAGCCAACAATGTGATGTGGCTGCAAAAAAAGCAAATGCTCTTTTGGGCTGCATTAATAGAAGCATAGCTTCCAAATCCCAGAAAGTACTAGTTCCCCTCTACTCAGCACTGGTTAGTCCTCATCTGGAGTACGGTGTCCAGTTCTGGGCACCACACTTTAAGAAGGATGCAGACAAACTAGAGAGGGTTCAGAGGAGGGCAACAAAGATGATCAGAGGACTGGAAACAAAGCCCTATGAAGAGAGTCTGGAAGAACTGGGCATGTTTAGCCTTGAGAAGAGAAAACTGAGGGGAGATAGGATAGCGCTCTTCGAGTACTTGAAAGGTTGTTACAGAGAGAAAGGCCAGGACCTCTTCTTGATGCAGGACACGGAATAATGGGCTCAAGTTAGAGGAAGCCAGATTCCGGCTGAACATCAGGAAAAACCTCCTGACTGTTAGAGCAATACGACAATGGAACCAATTACCTAGGGAGGTAGTGGGCTCTCCCACACTGGAGGCATTCAAGATGAGGCTGGACAGCCATCTGTCAGTGATGCTCTGACTTGGATTCCTGCATTGAGCAGGGGGCTGGACTCGATGGTCTTGTAGGCCCCTTCCAACCCTGCTATTCTATGATTCTGTGATTGTCAGGGTGGAAACTGAGCCGATAGAACCCCAGAGCAGTTCTGATTCTGAGGAGGAACAGCAATCCATGGGAGAGGAGCTCGCTCATCTCTCACAGGCACAGCAGCTGGCAGAGATTCCTCCTGCCAGCATTCCTGGGATAGATAGTGACCCTGGCAGCGAGAGAGTGCTGGAGGGGGGCTTGCTGGACGTTCGACGCTGATGCAGGGAGCGACGACAGATGGGGGGCGCGGAAAGGAGGCGTAGCGCTCGTTTGGCGTGCAAGCAACGGTCGCGTCCCGAGGACCCAAGGGAAAGAGGGAGGATCTCTCCCTAGCCCATAAGTTCAGGGTCTTCCCATGATTCTCCTTCAAATGGGGACCAACTGCCTAACCTGGAGCATAGGCTACTCTGCTATCTTTCCCCAGTGCTGTTCCTTGTTTAGTCACTGGTGATTAGCATCTGAAAGAGTCATTAAGTTGTAAAAGGATTAAAGCCTTGAAAAGAATCCTTTTGTCTGTGTCTTGAGTTGGCTATTGGAGTAGACTGTAAGAGGCAGCTAGGGCGCTCCTGACAGTGATTCTATGATTGTGCTTTCTGCCTTACAGGTCGTGTGAATAATTGTCACAGTATGTTTGGGGACATTTCATAATACAACTTGCTTGATGTCACTGAATTAAGGAGATTAAAAGCAACATGAATCCATTCCGTGCTTCTAAGACATACCAGTGCCTTGACATAGTCATAGGATTTATTTAGAGACCTTTACATAAATTTCCGAATTCTTGGATGCACAGCCTCGATAGCAAACATGCAGCATTTGTGGGAAATACATACATTTTATGATAAATACATTGCTGTCATATTACTTTTCTGGGTTTTGTTTCTTTTCTTTTTCTCCTCTTGTAATCTCTTTGGCATATGAATTATTAAAACAACATGGAGAGTTTGAAGTGAAAAGAAATAACAAGTGACAGAGTTGCTTATTAATCAGATTGCTGAGCTCAAATAAAACAGAAGCCCAGGAAAGCATCCAGGTTGACCAATAGGTTGCGCTAAAATAATGGTGTTCATATGCTAGCTTTGTTTTTCTCAATTTGCCTGGAAGGCCCATCATCATAGCTATTTAAAAACAAAAAACAAATATCTGTCCTTAGGTAGGTTTAGCACTCAGACATAGGCAGTATTCCTGCTTGTCTCATTTCTCAAGGAAATGGTGGAATTGAAGAGAGCAAATCCTCTGTCCAGCTAAGATATAATATTTCTGGACACTTTGTTTACATAAATAATAAGAGTGTAAAGCTTGTCTATTATTGATACATATTATAAAGATTTATATCCCCACCTTTCTAATATGTATGTATTACTCAAGGGTGTTTACAATAATTAAAATCATAATAGTAAAATACAGCAACAATAAAGAGATTGCAAAAACAGATATAGCGGGTATAATTCTGTTTTCAATAAAATCAGTTCAACCTGATAAATTTAAAAGCCTGAGGATACAGGAAGATGTGTTCACAAGCTGATGGAACATAATCAGAGAGGAGATCATATGAACCTCATCGGGCAAGGTGCTACACAAACTGGTGCAGTTGCTGAGAAAGCCTACCCCTTGTCCCAACAACCATGCTTCCACCATAGAAGGGCTTCCCACTTGATCTTAACAAGTAGGAGAGCTGATATGGGTGGTCCTTCAGGTATCTTGGACCCAAGCCATTTAGGCCTTAAAAACGTGTAATTTTTGTGAATTGCCCAGACAGCTTCAGCTATTGGGCAGTATAGAAATGAAATAAATATAAATAAGTGAATTGAAAGGTAATTGCCAACACTTTTAACTGAGTCTGGAAACCAATTGAGAAGCACTGTAGGATAGGTGTAATACAATCCCATAGGCCAGTGGCTACTAATATCATCATTGCTGCATTCTGGATAAACTGAAGCTTCTGAACACTCTTAAAAGATAGCCCAATGTAGGGCACATAGTAGTAATCCAATCTAGATATAACTAAGGCATGTGTTACCATGATCCTGGCAGACGTCAGGAAAGGGTGCAACTGGCACATCAGCCTAAGCTAGACAAAGGCATCCCTGACCACAGAAGCCAGGTGCAAATGTTATTTATTTGTTTGTTTATTACACTTTTAGACTGCCCAATAATTGGAGCTGAAATACAAAAACAACAATAAAACAATGATAAAACAGCACATAATAAAACCAACAGCAAGGGGTGAAAATGACAAGGCACATAATAAAACCAACGTAAAACCAGCAGTAAAAATAAAGCAGTGCAAAGATCTAAAACTGTTCTTAGAATGCCTAGGAAAGTAAAAAGGCCTTCATCTGGCACCAAAAAGACCATAATGTACACTCCAGGCAAGCCTCTTTGGGTGGCACCGCAGATGGGGTGCCACCACTGAAAATGCCCTCTCTCTCTCCTAACCACCCACCTTGCCTCATTTCGACATCTGGCACTTGAAGGAGGGCATCAGATGATGATGACCTTAACGTTTGGGTAGGCAGATATGGGAGAAGATGCTTCTTCAGGTAACCTGTCCCCAAGCTATCCCCCAAGCCACATAGAGCTTCCCAGGTTAAAACCAGCACTTTGAATTGGGAGTGCAAATGGCAGAGTACTAGCATAATATAATTGCATCAGCTAGTCCCAGTTAACAGTCTAGCCACCCTAGTTTGGACTAACAAAAGTTTCCTGACCATGTTCAATTGCAGCCCCACATATAACACATTGCAATAATCCAAATGGGAGGTTACTAAAGCATGAATTACCTGTCCAGTAGGGCCATACTTGGCCCTACTGGACAGAGTCTAAGTCTAAGCTGATAAAAGATGCTCTATATTCAGGAACACCCCAGACAGTGAATTTGTTTCTTCAAGGAGAGTGCTTTGTTGTTCAGTCATTAAGTCGTGTCCGACTCTTCATGACCCCATGGACCATAGCACGCCAGGCCTTCCTGTCCTCCACTCTCTCCCGGAGTGTGCTCAAGTTCATAAGGGGAGTGCTACCACATCTAAAACAGGTTGAATAATCTTCCTGGCCAAGAAGTGCCTCTGTTTTACATGGATTAAATTCAGTTGGTTAGCCTTCATCAAACTCACTGCCATCTCAAGCCACCAATTCATTGTCTACCACGAGAAAAATAAATTATAAATTAAAAGAATTCTATTATCCATTCAGTCCATATATTTAACCAATATTTTAATTAATATTAATAAGAATAAAACCCACTTATATTTATTGTATATTTTTTCCCTTAGTGAATAAATATTTGACATTTGGCATCCTAATTTTCCTTCATTGGTAGAGTATCTTTTAGCACTAGGATCTTAAATGGATTGGGGTGCCTCCAGACAGAAGGGTACTAGCATTGCTAGTCAAAAGATGTGAAAGTAGTCTACATTTCCTCCTTAACAGAGTTTTTCTGGTAAGACAAATGACAGAAGAAGTGGTGGGAAAACACAGGATGACTACAAACTGAAAGCAACATTGTCTGGACGCCCTGTAAAATTCCATGAATGAGGCAGAGAAATTACGTGATAAAAGCCTCATCTGGAAGCACCCTAGATCATCCATAGCCATTTTAAAAACAAAATCCCCAATGACAGATATCCATAGCCCAGTAGTAGAGCCCATGCTTTCTCCACTGCTAGGTTCAATTTCTGACTTCTCCAGTGAAAAGGTTCAGATAGCAGGTAATGTGAAATACCTTTCAGGACTAAATTAGATGTAATTAGATTTTTCTTTTTCTAAATAATTGCCATGATGAGGACCAGGATTAAGTTCATGGCACATGGGGGTGGGGGTTAATTGATGAAAGTCCTTATGAAAATCACCCTGCCCCATGAAGCTGTCATTAGTCCTAGAAGTTTTCATTCACATAGTAGCAGAAGCTAGAGCTCCAGGTTTAAATGACTCTTGATCAATAACTTGGCTGTCATGCTTCCTGACTTCATGCCACGTATGTGATTTTTAATAAATGATTTACGGCTCTCCGAAGTTGCAAGTCTTTCAGTCACGCATAGATCCGTTTTCTCCTTTCAAGTGAAGAATATTGTGTATTTCTTACCTTGTCTCTAAACAGACAATTCTACAGGACAAAAGTCATGTGGGCTGCATAGCCAAAGCTTTTGAATGTATGCTTTTAAGTTACATAAAGGCTCTATTTAGCTGAAAATAAATATGTTCCAATCGTTAGGGGAACCAACTAGAAAGCATACTTGCTCAGGAAAAATATGGATTTCAAAGTGGGGGATGTGATTTAGATCATGATGTGCAGTACAACCCTATACGTATCTACTCAGGAGTAAGCCCCCTTGAGTTCAATGGGACCCATTCCGAGACAAGTGGGTGTATATGAGATTGCAACTTAAATCGCCTCAACTTAAATCATCATTCCACCCATTTTGAGTGAGAGCCATTTTAGTAAAAGGCATTTAGTGGTGTTATTCCACCAATGGAATGGAAACCTCTGGCAAAACAGATTTCACCTCCCACTGCAGCATTCTATGCCCTCCAGACCAAAGCAGGTCTTTGGTCACAGGGGGGGCTGCAGAAGGGAGGAGGGGAAGTCCCACTGTGAAGCAGAGGTCTGCTCCCAGCTAAGGGTGAAGTAATCTGGGTGTCACTATGAATAGAGACTTAAGTTAATTCAGACACCAAGAGCTGAGTTTGGGTGCTGTAAGCATCTTAGGGTATTGCTGTCTCTCAAGATCTGGTTGTGGGAGCAGTGGACTTTGGCTGTCTGTTGGAATGTTTAAGCAGTGTGCCTCCACCTATGTTCAGCCTATATATTTGTAAATAAGCGCAAGTGTTACAAAATGCTAATACGTCTCCAGTGATATCCTTCCAAAGAGAGCCCAACCTGGGTTAGGCACTGCACCCATGAAACTTTTAACCACTCAGAGAAAAACGTTGAATGTAAGAACATATACTAGTAGTGATTTGAGCAATACATATTAGATTGCATCATGTGGAATTTGGATGATGTAAACACATCCTACCAGGACCCCTTAGAGCTGGGTACCTTTTACTCCTTTTGCCATATTCCTGGAAGTCAATATCCCAAATAATGCACTGTTACGTTTTCACGAGTAGTCATACATTGCCCAATTATGTTAACTCCACACTCATATGCTAGATGTTGGTCTGTGGCAGATATGATCAATAGGCTGCACGTGGTCTTTGAGGTATCTTGTGTGGTCCTTGTGCTATTTTTTTTCTTTAAGATCATTCTTAGGCTTCTAGTTTATAAAATGGAAGCTTCTAGCTATTCAGTCATTAAATATAAGCTTAAAAATATGATGGCAATGTGTGCTGTGCACGTAACAATATAATGGCAAGTTTTAAAGGCCCATAATGTGTTGAGCCATTTCATACTCCTAGCTTTTAACCTCGCAGTCCCCCTGCCTCCATTTCCCTAAAAACAACAGCAGCAGCAGCAACTTACCAGCACGCTAGATAACAACACTGGACTATGCTGCAGTGGTGTCATATACTACTCACCCTCCCAGCAATATGGGTATAACAACGATGGACTGCTTTGCAGGGCTGATGTAACCCATGCGCACCCACATTACCGTGCCCCCATCTCCACACACAATATGGTTATAATAGTGGACTTTATTTGCATTGGCAGGATGATTTTGTAAATGTAAACACAGTAAAAAAACAAAACACCGTTTTTTTATTATTTTCATTTTTGCATGAAAGAAGTCTTAAGATAAAAGAGCATGAATTCCTGTTGTTCCTGCTACTTATTGTTTGGGGCTGCATATGCTACCTGCCAGTCATAGCTACACTAAAATTCTGAATATCTCAGTTGTCTTCTGTTGGTGCCAATGGAGGGGTTTTTTCTCTCTTTCTGAAGCCCCTGTGCCGGAGGGGAGCAGTTTTAACCGTCCCCTTTTACTGTATTGGGTGCCATGTGCTTACACAAAAGAAAAAATGATGATCACCTATGTGCTACATTTAATGTAGTGTGTAGTTTACTTTGGCTTGCATAAGGGCACCTACTAGAGCTAAAATAGGTGTATTATTCACAAAATTATTTATCTTCCTTCCTCAGTGGCTGCTATTTGCATTAAGAAAGAAACTCCCAGTGATGCCAATGAGAGCTTCCTCCTGATGCAAAAAGAGCCATGCAGGGAGCAGATCTTGTTTAGGTCTGTGGTGGGGCAAAACATTAAAGTACTCTTTTTCCCTAGCCAGTGCCCTAGTTCAGACGGGGCTTCCTGTGGTTGCTATTTACTTTTTAAACAGAGATACATCCCATGATTAGTAATTGAGTGAATAATGTCACATCGCTTTTAGCCTTGTGTTTGTGACTAAAGTGAGATTTGCAAATCTCATTCCTTTATCTATTACACAATCTTGGCTCTGCAGTTGTACTGGCATTCTTGTGTATAATGTAAAATGTTGATTAATTTCAGTGTAATCAGTTTCAAAATATCTACATATGAGAAAAGATAGAAAATATATGCAGTTGAAATTAATGGATTCATTCTCATGCCTACTATGTAGATTATCTTGTTTTAGAATTTAGGGTACATTTTAATTCAATCCAGATACATAAGTGGAGCTTTTTGCACTTCTTGTTTGCAGTACTTAACTGTATCTGAGAAGATTTAATGAAAAAGAATTGTAAGCAGGTGTTGTTGTTGTTGGTTTTATATAATATTCCTGATCATAAAAGGCAAATCCCATTTGTCATTAATCTATTGGTTTAATGAAGACAGAATAGCTATTTCAATCTGCAACCTAGATTCTGCAAACACCTATATTTTACAGGTTTCTTTGAATTATTTCAGGTTTACAGCAGCTTACAGAGCTGACATTGTTTTCTCTGAGCAAAAGAATTTGAAATACCTTCAGAATCAAGGGGTTTGGGTTTGTTTTTTTTTACAAAAGTGTCAGTGTTTGCTGTTTCCATAGCAAATTTATTTCTCACATAGGCCTTGAATTTTCAGCTGTGTGTAAATAACAGTAATGATGCCTTGTCTGCTGATGTGACAGCTGCAGACGTGGCTTGAAGAACACTGTGCTGTAGAGGCTGTACATTCAAATATCACAGGCCGTCTGTATGCAGATATATGTGCAACTCTTGTTTTCTCATCAGCAGCTTGATTGCTTTAAACCCCATGAGTAATTAGCATGATTGTTATTCAGTATATGCAGATAATCAATTAAATTAAATGCCACTGGAATTGGAAAAAGGTCAAATTAAGTTTTTCTAGTCTTTTAGCAACTCAAACAGGTTTGTGTGTGTATGTGTTTATGCGCGCATGCACAATGTCATTCACTCTCTTTGGTTTGGTTTTGTAGTTTGTTCTACTACCTTGATCATAGAATCAAAGAATGGTAGGGTTGGAAGGGGCCTACAAGGCCATCGAGTCCAACCCCCTGCTCAATGCAGGAATCCACGTCAGAGCATCCCTGATAGGTGGCTGTCCAGCCTCGTCTTGAAGGCCTCCAGTGTGGGAGAGCCCACCACCTCCCTAGGGAATTGGTTCCATTGTCGTATTGCTCTAAAAGTCCGGACGTTTCTCCTGATGTTCAGCCGGAATCTGGCTTCCTGTACCTTGAGCCCATTATTCCGTGTCCTGCACTCTGGGATGATCGAGAAGAGATGCTAGCCTTCCTCTCTGTGACAACCTTTCAAGTACTTGAAGAGTACTATCATATCCCCCCTCAGTCTTCTCTTCTCAAGGCTAAACATGCCCAGTTCTTTCAGTCTGTCCTCATTGGGCTTTGTTGCCAGTCCCCTGATCACCTTCGTTGCCCTCCTCTGAACCCTCTCCAGTTTGTCTGCATCCTTCTTAAAGTGTGGTGCCCAGAACTGGACACCGTACTCCAGATGAGGACTAACCAGTGCTGAGTAGAGGGGAACTAGGACTTCTGGGGATTTGGAAGCTATGCTTCTATTAATGCAGCCCAAAAGAGCATTTGCCTTTTTTGCAGCCACATCACATTGTTGGCTCATATTCAGCTTGTGATCAACAACAGTTCCAAGATCCTTCTCGCTTGTAGTGTTGTTGAGCCACATATCCCCCATCTTGTAACTGCGTTTGGTTTCTTTTTCCTAGGTGCAGAACTTGGCATTTATCCCTATTAAATGTCATTCTGTTGTTTTCTGCCCAGCGCTCCAGTCTATCCAGATCACTTTGAATTTTGTTTCTGTCTTCCAAAGTATTCGCTATCCCGCCCAATTTGGTGTCATCTGCAAATTTGATCAGCATTCCCTGCACCTCCTCCTCCAAGTCATTAATAAAAATGTTGAAGAGCACTGGGCCCAGGACTGAACCCTGCCGTACCCTGCTCCTTACCTCTCCCCAGTTTGAGAAGGTCCCATTGATAAGCACTCTGAGTCCGATTCTGTAGCCAACTGTGGATCCACCAGATCATTGTTTCATCTAGCCCACTTTGAGCTAGTTTGCTCATCAGGACATCATGGGGCACTTTGTCGAAAGCTTTGCTGAAGTCAAGGTATATGATGTCTACAGCATTCCCACGGTCCACAAGGGAGGTTACTTGATCAAAAAATGAGATCATATTCATCTGGCAGGATTTGTTCTTGACAAATCCATGTTAGCTTCAAGTAATCACTGCATTGTTTTCAAGGAGCTTACAGTTGGATTGCTTTATCATCTGCTCCAGAATTTTCACAGGGATTGATGTCAGACTGACTGGTCTGTAGTTCCCAGGTTCCTCCTTTTTACCCTTTTTGAAGATAGGGACAACATTATCCCTCCTCCAGTCATCTGGCACTTCCCCCATCCTCCATGATTTCTCAAAGAGAATAGACAGCGGTTCTGAGAGTTCTTCTGCCAGTTCCTTTATTACTCTAGGATGCAATTCATCTGGCCCTGGAGATTTGAACTCATTCAAAGTAATTAGGTATTCCTTGACCATATGCCTATCGATCTCAAGCTGCAGTCCTGCCCCTTCAGCCTGTACTTCGCCTTTGCCAGGGGGGTCATAGACCCTCTTTTGGGAGAAGACTGAGCCAAAGTAGGAATTGAGCACCTCTGCCTTTGTCATCTAATATCTTATCACTTCCTAAATATAATATCCAAAAGGCATCACAGTAAGGGCTGCAGTAAAAAGTTTATTGTAAAAAAGTTTGGTTCAAAAATGCTGAGTGATACTTTGGGGCCTGGAACGGTGGGCAATTTGGGGTGTCCAGCTTTTTGTTGTTGAAAAGTTTGAGAGGTTATCACTGGTAGCAGTAGCAGTGCAGCTGTCTTTTTTATATCTTTTTATTTAACACTTTACTTTAGCAGTGCCTGCCTGTATGGCAATTGGAGCTCTGCTTGTGACGGTTCTTTGCAGGCTGTCATTTCCCCCCAAAATCTGTGTGAAATTGTTTACATCCTCTGGGTGAAGTCAAAGCAGTTAAGACATGTACAATGAGAGATAATAAATTGAGATTCATGTTAAAGTAGCATGTGCAGACGTTTCTAGATCTGGTGAGCTTACAGATATCTTAACGCTACCTTAACTATATCATATAAGATTATAGCAGTTTTACTCTAAATTACTTGTCATGATTGGCTAGTGGGATACAATGCACTTTGTAAATCAACCTTTACATTTCCTGGTACTGCTACATGGGGTTCTTTGTTTATGTGTTCGTACATACATGAATTATCTTGTGAACATGAAAGATGAAGGATACCTGCTTTAACATAAATTGTTAATTACAGTGATATCTGTGATGCTATGAATAGACATTATAAAAGTGCAAAGTAGTGCATTCACAAGGCAAGGTTGTCAGGGTGCATGCCAGCATTTATGTGATTAAGCTATAATTAGTGTGCTAATTGCGTAGCTTGGTTCTTACTTTAAAGGTTATGTGGAAAATCAGTATTCATGAATATGAACCCTTGAATAATCTGGAAATTGTAGAATGTACTACAGATGTAGTATTCAGCACTTTGGTATTGAGGAGGGATTGGAGGATTATAAGCCTTTCATGGAACACGGCAGGAAATATTTCACAAGCGGATGTCGTGTAGCTGAAGGATGGGCTGAAGAGGAATGAACACCTCCCCAGAGTTTGCTAGAAATGTCATGCAACTGCATAACATTCTACATTAGATGTACTGATACCTTACTTATCTCTTACTGCCTTTTTCTCCTTTTCTCTCAGCCTCTACTAGTGATCTTGCCTGGATGTCATGGTGGACACTGAGCCCATAGAATCCCAGAGTAGTTCTGATTCTGAGGAAGAGCAGTCGCTCCTGGGAGGGGAGCGCGCTCCTCTTTCCCAGGGCCAACAGCTGACGGAGATTCCTCCCACCAACATTCCTAGCTTAGATAGCAGTCCAGGGAGTAACGGAGCGCAGATAGCAGACTTGGTGGACGCGCGACGCAGAGAGTGGCGCCAGATGGAGGGCGCGGAAAGGAGGCGCAGTGCCCGGTTGGCGCGCAAGCAACGGCTGCGCCCAGAGGATCCAAGGGAAAAGGGGAGGGACTCTCCCTAGTCCTTAAGTTCAGGGGTCTGCCAGTAATTCCCTTTCAAATGGGGACCAACTGTTCCAACTTAGGGCATAGGGACTGTGCTGCTCAGATCTAGTTGCAAACGGTATAGTTGTTAAGTTGTAAAAGAAGAATAAAGCTTTGAAAGGAATCCCCTTGTCTGTGTCTGGACTTGGCTACTGGATTAGACTGAGAGAGGCCTCCAAGGAGCCCTTGACACTGGGTCTCAGTGCTCTTTCAGTTTGCCCAGTCCTTCTTAACTTTTGCTCTGAGGCAAGCTTTGAATTGAGACATGATGTTTTCTCTCTCTCTCTGGGTCTCCAGCCACTTGTTTCTCCTTCATCTGCACTACCTACACATGACTTACTACTGTTAAATCACCTATGCTTTATCCATATTAGCGTATGTCTCAAGCGTACTTTCTGCTTTGACAGTGAAGTAAGACTCTTATACAAGGTACACAGCAGGGTACTGTGCAGGCCCAGTTCTTTGCAACTATGTTTCTGTCTTTACATTGCTTTACCAAATTTATAACCCACATGTTGGAAGTGTGTCTACTTCCCAATTTGTCATTGGTTACTCTGGTTGTTACAAATGACTCTTCCCGTGAGCGGGTGAAATGTCACTTTGCTGGTTTGAGTGTTTTCTAAGGCAATGTAGGGCATTCTTGGTGAATTCCCACCATTATCATGCTATATATATAAAGTCATATGGTGTTTGGTGACCCAAAAGCATGACCTGCAAAAAAGGAACTCATACAAATTTAGTAAATGTAGAATTTTGGACTGTTTGCGAATTCTACAAGAGGATTTGAAACAGGGTCACCAGTAAGCTGGAAAACCTAATCACAAGTCCAAGGCTGCATTCAGACAATCGTATATCAGCTTAATATGCAGAGATATGAATAAGTCTTTTCCTTGTACACAAGGCCCCGTCTCACCTCCCTAGTTAACCAGGGAGTCTTCAATATACCATATACTGCATTCACATGTAACACTAAGCCATTGTTTATGTTAACCATGGTTTGTTGCTTTAGCCATGAATGTCTTGCAGCTGAGTAAACAAACTGTAGGTTGTTTTCCCTATTTCTGGTTTCTCTGCCACCAATTTTGCCAGCCTTCAGAGTAGTTGTTTTCAAACTCCTTTTGCTAGGCACCTCTGTTTCAGGGCGGACAGCAGTACAAACAAGCCACGGGTAAGCCATGATCCTGGGTTCAGACATCACAACAAGCCATGGTTTAAACAAGCCAGATTTTGTGAGCCAACAACAAACTGTGGCTTCCATTTATGATTTGTAACTGGTTAACAAACCATGGTGTGTTTGTGGGGATGATTTCAGACACAGCAACTTGGTTTTCACAGCAAGTGGATTCTTGGTGGATTCTTGTGTGTTAGTTAACCCACAATTAGCTTCAGTGTGTGGAGGGAGTGTGTGGCTGCCATTTTGACTATGCAACTTCCAATTGGGGCTTGTGGTGTGGCATGCAAACTCAGCCATTGTAGGTTAATTGAGGGTTAAACAACCCACATTTAATCCTCAATTAGTAGTTGGGTTAAGTGTGGGTTGTTTAACCCTTGATTAAGCCATGATGGCAAGGTTCACATGACACGCCACAACCCCCTATCTCCCCCATCAGAGGTTGTATATTTAAAATGGCAGACATATGCTCGCCACACGTTCTGGTGCTAATCATGAGTTAATTAACCCACGATAAGCCACCATGTCATTTATTTATTTATTTATTTATTTCTATACTGCCCAATAGCCGAAGGTCTCTGGGCGGTTCACAAAAACTAAAACCAAACAACACACAATAAAACAATTTAAAATATATAGAACATTAAAACCACAATATAAGAATACAACCACAATAAAACCTAGCAGTAGTACAGGAGTTTAAAATGCAGATTTAAAACAGCAAAGATAAAAATTTAGAAAGCTAAAATGCCTGGGAAAATAAAAAGGTCTTCACCTGGCGCCGAAAGGAGTACAATGTAGGCGCCAGGCGAACCTCACTAGGGAGCTCATTCCAGAGTCGGGGTGCCACAACAGAAAAAGCCCTCCTCCTAGTAGCCACCCGCCTCACTTCCTTTGGCAGGGGCTCACGGAGAAGGGCCTCTGATGATGACCTTAAGGTCCAGGCAGGGACATATGGGAGGAGGCGATCCTTCAGGTAACCTGGCCCCAAGCCGTTAATGTCATGCAAACTGGTCCAACAACAAGACAGATTTCAAAAAAACACACCATGGCTTAGTGTTATATGTGAACCAGGCCATCATTTCCCATTTCATCTGAACTGGAAAACCAGCTTCAGACCAAACCAGAATATTAAACCAACTTCAAACCTTGATTTAATCTGATAAACATAGTTTCCAAAATCAGACAAAATGTGTTGTTGTTCAGTCATTCAGTCGTGTCCGACTCTTCGTGACCCCATGGACCATAGCACGCCAGGCCTTCCTGTTCTGCGCTTTCTCCCAGAGCGTGCTCAAGTTCATATTCATTGCATCGGTGATGCTATCTAGCCATCTCATCCTCTGCCGTCCCCTTCTCCTTTTGCCTTCAGTCTTTCCCAGCATCAGGGTCTTTTCCAGGGAGTTTTCTCTTCGCATTAGGTGGCCAAAATATTTGAGCTTCAACTTCAGTATCTGTCCTTCCAATGAGCACTCAGGGTTGATTTCCTTTAGGATGGACTGATTTGACCTCCTTGCAGTCCAGGGGACTCGTAAGAGTCTTCTCCAGCACCACAGTTCGAAAGCATCAGTTCTTCGGCACTCAGCCTTCCTTATAGTCCAGCTCTCACAGCCATACATTACTACTGGGAAAACCATAGCTTTGATTAGACGGACCTTTGTCGTCAAGGTGATGTCTTTGCTTCTTACTATGCTGTCTAGGTTTGTCATAGCTTTCCTCCCAAGGAGCAAGCGTCTTTTAATTTCATGGCTACAGTCACCATCTGCGGTGATCTGGGAGCCCAAGAAAATAAAATCTGTCACAGCTTCCATTTCTTCCCCTTCTATATGCCAGGAAGTGATGGGGCCAGATGCCATGATCTTCGTTTTTTTTATGTTGACTTTCAAACAACCCACATTTAATCCTCAATTAGTAGTTGGTTTAAGTGTGGGTTGAGAGAGAGATGAGTGGGTTGAGAGATGAGAGATGAGAAAGAGAGCCAGTGTGGTGTAGTGGCAAGAGTGTTGGACTAGGAGCTGGGAGATCCGGGTTCTAGTCCCCACTCAGCCATGGAAGCTCACTGGGTGACTTTGGGCCAGTCACAGACTCTCAGCCCAACCCACCTCACAGGGTTGTTGTTGTGAGGATAAAATGGAGAGGAGGAGGATAATGTAAGCCGCCTTGGGTTCCTTGCAAGACGAAAAAAGGCGGGGTATAAATGCAATAAATAAATAAATAAATAAACCAGCTTTTGCACTCTCCTCTTTCACCCTCAACCAGAGGCTCTTTAGATTCTCTTTGCTTTCTGCCATTAGGGTGGTATCGTCTGCATATCGGAGGTTGTTGATAATTCTCCCGGCAATCTTAATTCCGACCTGTGATTCATCCAACCCGGCATTTCTCATGATGTACTCTGCATATAAGTTAAATAAGCAGGGCGACAATATGCAGCCTTGTCGTACTCCTTTCCCAATTTTGAACCAATCGGTTGTTCCATGTCTGTTTCTTACTGTTGCTTCTTGACCCTCATACAGATTTCTCAGGAGACAGGTAAGGTGGTCTGGTACTCCCATCACTTTAAGAATTTGCCACAGTTTGTTGTGATCCACACAATCAAAGGCTTTAGCGTAGTCAATGAAGCAGAAATAGACGTTTTTCTGGAATTCTTGTGCTTTCTCCATGATCCAGCGAATGTTGACGATTTGATCTCTAGTTCCTCTGCCTCTTCGAAACCCAGCTTGTACTTCCGGTAGTTCTCGGTTCACATACTGCTGAAGCCTAGCTTGTAAGATTTTGAGCATCACCTTGCTGGCATGTGAAATGAGCGCAATTGTGCGGTAGTTTGAACACTCTTTGGCGTTGCCCTTCTTTGGAATTGGAATGTAAACTGACCTTTTCCAGTCTTGTAGCCATTGTTGAGTGTTCCAAATTTGTTGGCATATTGAGTGCAGCACTTTAACAGCATCATCTTTTAGGATTTTAAATAGCTCGGCTGGAACACTGTCATCTCCGCTAGCTTTGTTGTTACTAATGCTTCCTAAGGCCCACTTGACTTCACTCTCGAGGATGTCCGGCTCAAGTTCAGTGACCGCCCGGTTTGCTTGCTTGTGATGTGAAGGGAGGTGCAAAGGGGCTGCACGCATGGGCAAAAGATGTGTTCATATATTAGGTTTATTACGATCAACTAAACTGACTCAATGTATTTTGATATTTATGTACAGGTCCTTTTTAGTCTATCTAATCTCACTGTACTGCTTCTTTTAATAATTCCATGTTTGTTTTTAACTATAAATTAGACTCAATTCTTTTGTGGTTATTTACACTGAAGTAACTAGCTAATTCTGTTTACACTTTTTCCCCAAAAGGCATGAACTGTTCAAAGGGCTACTGTTGAGAAGATTGTTGTGACCCTTCTTCCCAAACACTTCATGGCCAGGGGCAGAGGGAAGGTTTAGCTTCCAGCCAAAAAGTTCCCTGAATGCATCCCTTTATTCTCCCCTGTATACATGAGTCAAACCAAAGGCCTATCTATCTGCTCCCACAGTGGCCAACCAGATGCCTATGGGAAGCCCACAAGCAGGACATGAATGCAATAGCACCCTCCCACTCATGTTCCCCAGCAATGTGTATTGAGAGGCATACTGCCCCCTGCTACTGGAGATAATGTCTAGTAGCCATTGATAGCCTTTGTGAATGGCTTTGGTAATATCTCTCCCCTCACCCCTGACTCTGGGTAGCCCAGCCTCACTGACAGGGATTCGTGTTTTTACTTGTGGGGAAAACGTATACATTTTCTCCCACATTCCTTCATTTAGTAAGGATGGACATTTTGTAAGTGTATAATACTAAAACCACAATCCTATACATGTTTACTCAAAAGTAATTGTGTTCACTCGCGCATACTCCCAGGTAGCCTCCAAACTTTTTTTTAACTGTTTTCTCTTGTACACTCAAAAACAATAAAAGCTAGCTACACTAAAAGTAAGGAATACATGAAGGTCTGGGATAAGTTTTCTTCTACTTTCTCATGAGTGAGATCTGTAATTCTTTGCTTTGAATAATATAAAGTCACATTTATAATGAGCTTCATAGGCTAGTACAATTCATCACCTTAGTTCCCCATTTAGTATAGAAAAGCAACTCACCTGTCAAGTAAAACTGCCAACACTATTTTCAAGTATTGCTTCAATACTTTGAGAAAGTGCATTTCATTTAATCACCAACTGACTTCCTATACAGACATGTATCATCTCTGTCACCCATCTCAGTGTACACCATACAACTAGGGTAAATCCACTGGCTGTTTGCACTTTCTCACTTGGACTGCAGTACAACCCAGAGTAAGACACACTTAAGTCCACTAAGACCAATGGGCTTAGCAAGCTTAACTGAGTGTTTGCTTCAATTCCTACCAGCACTGTTTCCCTTTCCTTTTTCTTTCAGCATGGTTTCCTCTGTTCTGCATTCAGCCTGCATGTGTTTCTAATAGTATGCTGTTTATACTTGCTGTCACTCTGACTTTGGTGAATCCTACATGCCAACATACGCCTTGTCTTCCTTATGCCCATTTTCTTAAATCATTGTCAAAATTAAATTGGCTTGTAAATCATATGTTTGCATTTTGTTAAGACGTTTAAGAAAAATATGCAAGCAGACATAGAGGCAATTAGAGGGTTCCTGCCTAAAGAGGTGTTTGAATGGAGATGGTTTTAAATTAAGGTTTAATTGTCAAGGTACAAGCCTGGTAACTGCTTCTGCACATGATTTATTTTCTCTTAGTTGGACAAACTGAGACAGTTTTTGGGAAATCTGCATCTGTTCTGCTTCCCTCCTCAAATTCAGCTATTCTACTCACTTCTTTTAAGTTACCAGTTGTCATTCCGACTTGCTTTTCCCGCTTAGAAACATTGGTATTATTTGGGAAATTACCTACGTTTATTTTATTTTTTAACTAACATTAACTCTGAGGAATCCTCCAGTGCATTCGCTACAACATGCTTATATGTTTTCCTCTGCTAACACAGATCTGTAACTGCAAGTGTAATGAGTTAGCAATGTGGAAGTGTTGTCAGTATCCAGTATGAAACTTATGAGTGGTTTACATTTAAAAGATTAGGAGGAGCGGACAGGTGTAACGTTGGAGCAGATAAGCCAACTGGAGACTCTATGAGCTCAGCCACTGTGCCAGGTGCAGAATTAATCTGAATTAGCTAAACAAAGAAGTTACTTCCATGTAAAAAAAAAGAATCAAATTGGTTTTTTTTAATTACTAGAGCCCAAATGTTGGGTATACAAATACTATACTTAGATACAGCACTTTAGAATATCAGTAAGCTTCACATAATAAATTCATTGGTATTTCTAGAAATTATATAGTGCCCAGGAATTCCTAATTCAGTTATCTACAAATCCTCCCTTTAGTAGTTGTTTGCATCTTGTCACTAAAAATCAATTTATCTAGCAAATGTGGAAAGGAAGAGCAACAACTATTGCAGCTCCTCAGTGGGTGTCAGTGCTTTTGCATGTACATGATCTACGTTCATATCTGTCCATCTTCAGGGAGACAGATTTAGAAAGGTCTCTGTCTGAGGCCATGGGACAAACCTGCCATTTGAGAGTTATGAAATTTATTTATTGATTTGATTTGTATCCCGCCCTTCTACCAGAAATGGCATTCAAGGCAGCTTGCAATCACTGATAAAAACAGCAATAAGCAAATACATTAAAACACAACAGTAACACAGTAAAAACAGCATGCAACTCAACAGACTCGCTTACACACCAAAGGCCTGTTTGAATAAGAATGTCTTTGCTGCTGTTGGAAGAACAGCAGAGAGGGAGCAAACCCAGCCTCCCTCAGCAGGTAGTTCTACTGCTTGGGAGCAGCCACCAAGAAGGCCGTCTCTTGTGTCACCATTAAATGCACCTCTGAAGGTGGCAGTATCGAAAGAAGGGCCTCTCTTGAAGATCTTAAAACCTGGGCATGCTTGTATTGGAGAAGGCGGTCTTTCAGGTAGTCTGGTCCCAAGCCATATAGGGCTGTATAGGTCATAACCAGCACTTCAAATTCTGCCATAAAACAGACCGGTATCCAGTGAAACTTTTCTAACATGGGAGTTGCATACTCCCTGTAACCAGCCAAGATCAAGAGTCTGGCTGCAGCATTCTGGGCCAGCTGAAGTTTCTGAACAGTTTTCAAAGGCAGCCCCATGTAGAGCATTACAGTAGTCCAAATGGGATGTAACTAAAACATGTGTAACCTTGGCCAGATCAGACCTCTCTAGGAATGGGCGCAGTTGGCACACTAGCCTCAACTGTGCAAATGCACTCCTGGACACTGCTGAAATCTGAGCATCCAGGTTGAAAACCGAGTCCAGAAGTACACCCAAACTGCAAGCCTGAGTCTTCAGGGGGAATGTAACCCCATCCATCACAAGTTGAATCCCTATTTCCTGATCTGCCTTTGATTAACCAGGAACACTTCTGTCTTGCCTGGATTAAGCTTCAATTTGTTGCCATCATCCAGTCCATTACTGACATCAGACACTGATTTAGAACTAGAACAGCTTCCTTCGCTTTGGATGGAAAGGAGAGATATTGCTGGGTGTGATCAGCATATTGGTGACACTGAACCCCCAAACTCCAGACAATCTCTCTGAATGGTTTCTTGTATATGTTAATAGCATGGGGGATAGGATGGAACCCCGAGGGACACCACAGGCCAATGGCTGCGGTGTCAAACAGGAATCCCCCAGCACCACCTTCTGAGATCACATCTTCAAGAAGGACCAGAGCCATTGTATAACAATGCCTCCCAGTCCCATCTCCAACAGATGCCTCATAAGGATAGCATGGTCGATAGTATCGAACACCACCAAGAGGTCCAGCAAAACCAACAAGGACACATACACGCTGTCTAGTTGCCAGAGTAGATTGTCCACCAAGAGGACCAGAGCATTCTCTGGCTCATAACCAGGCCTGAAGCCAGATTGAAATGGATCTAGATAATCTCCATCATCCAGAAATCCCTGGAGCTGAGAAGCCACCACACATTCCAGCACCTTGTCCAAGAATGGAGTATTGGAGACCAGCCGGAAATTTTCCAATACAGTTGGGTTCAGGGATGTTTTTTTTTAACAAAGTCCTACCATTGCCTCTTTTAGGCAAGATGGAACCATCCTTGCTGTAAAGAGGCATTCACCACTACCCTTACCCACTCAGCTGGTCCTTCCCTGGCTGCTTTTATAAGCCAGGGATGGCAAGGGTCCAGCACACAAGTGGTAGGTCTCACTTGTGGAAGGATTCTGTCCACATCCTTCAGCTGTACAAATTGAAAAGTATCCAATGTAACTGGACAAGCAGGGGCTAATGTGACATCCACTGGGTCTGTGTCAACTATGGCATTCAAGTCAGCACAGATACGATCAATTTTATGTGGGGCAGAACATAATAGGCCTCTGACCACCCAAAAAAGCTCCGTTGGGCTATGCAGTGGTGGTGAAGTACACTTTCTTTGCCACCCTCATTGCCACAAAGTAGACTTTCAAATGAGCTCTAGCCTGTGTTAGATCAGACTTGTTCTGAGTTTCCTGCCAACATTGCTCTGGTAGAAGTCCCACTTGTTTCATCACCCACAGGCCTTGGAGAACTAAGGGTTTTGTTGGGCTCCACTTCATGAGATAGGACGCTCAGGAGCAATTGTCTCAACCACTTGGGCCATTTCTGCATTCCAGAGATTAACCAGGGCTTCGACAGATTTTTCTGACAAGGTAACAGGAAAATCCCCAAGAGCCATCACAAAACCATCCAGATCCATCAGTCTCCTTCGGCGGACCATCTTAATAGGCTCCCCATCCCTGCGGAGTCTCTAAGTACCAGCAAATCTAAACCTTACCAGGTAGTGATCTGAGTTTGACAACGGAACTATAGAAAGTTCCTCCACCCCCAGATCACCATCATCCCATCCTACACAGAAGACCAGATCTAAAGTGTGACCTGCCAAGTGAGTGGAACCAGTTACTAATTGGGACAGACCCATGTTTGCCATAGAGGCCATGAAGTCCTGAGCCACTCCTGACAAGGTGGCCTCAGCATGTATGTTGAAGCCCCCCAGCACAACTTAGTGAGTGATAACTGATCATTTGTCTGATTTTGTATGATTCTGTTATTATGTGTTTGTCCCCATACCTTGCAGTTCATTTGGCTGAGAACTACTCCCAACCTCATCTTGCTTCCTGCAGTTACAAAACCAGGGTTGATGTAGAACCACCTGGGTTCACAGCAGGCAAAAATGAAAAGTCACTTTGTATCAAAGCAGAGTTGCAGACAGAAAAATAGATCAAAGTCTTGACAATGAGGAGGTGCAAGCACAAGTTTCAGCGAGGCTGCACTGGAAAAGGACACGGCTAAGGTTGGAAACTGGAAAGCTCCTTTGAGTGCAACCAAGGGCTTGCCTGTGAATATTGCAGCTTCCACTATTTTCCCCCCAAATGACAGCTGCTCACACTGAATTGTTAACAGCTTCTGTAGGCTCACGAATGTTTTAACCCGTAAAATAGTGCATAAGGCTGTTATGTTAAATAAGAAAGAGACTTGGAACTCTGGAACTTACCAAGCAGTCTTCTGGATAATGCCCTAAATAATTAGGGTGATTTGTAAATTTACAGTGCAATCCTTCCTGTGTATGTTTTCACAGCAGTAAGTTCCATTGTGTTCAGTGGGGCTTATTCCCTTGTAAGTGTGCTTAGGATTGCAGCCTCATTCTTTCTCTTTCTCTTTTTCTAGTCCAAGAATGTGCATAACTTGTTGCTAGTGCATAATTGATCAATGAATCAATATTACAAGCAAAACCATTGGTAACAGTGATCTGAGTTCTTCAAAAACCTATACCATGGGTAGGCAAGTTGGTGCCCTCCAGATGGTTTGGACCGCAACTCCCAAAATCCCTGACCATTGGTCATGCTGGCTGGAGCTTATCAGAGTTGTAGTTCAAAACACCAGCTTGCCTACCCCTGACCTCTACAGTGAAATACTAGCAAAAATTACATGCCTTTTTAATTCATCCTCCCAACTGCTAGACATTCCAAGGGCCATTTCACATATCACACAGCAACAATTGCCTGGGATTGCCACCAAGTCTACATTCAACAGGCTGAGCCAATCTCAGCTCTCTAATGAATGTACTTTGGTGATACATACATGTTCTGAAACCTCTTTATTGCATTTGTACTTCACATTTTAGGTGTGAATTTTGAAGCAGCTGTAATTGCTCTCAGGCCCCTATCAACACTTGTTGCTGAATTAATGTACAATGCACTCATGTCATCCAAATCCTGCAATTCCTAATGGGACTACATAGCTTTAGTACATATGCAAAATTCCCCTACACACAAAGGTCCACTGCTTGCAATGCTTTTTTATTTGCTTCAGAGGAAAGGGAAAATCCATGCATGCAAAAGAGATGCATGTGTGGGCTTTCCGCCTCTACTGAAGCGAATGTGATTGCCCACTCACTCAGTCTCTTTGTCTGCATCAGAGCTTGTGGGGCTGTTTCAAGAGCACTGCATTTAAATAATTTCCTCCCTGAAGACTGAATATTTTATTTATCATGCAATACATGTTCAAAACTCTACACATTCTATAGTCAGATGAAAAGATAGTTGACTTTATTTGTTTGTGTAATCTAGTTTGCATAACTATTTTCTCTCTTTCTTTTATTCTTCCCGGTGCTCCTTGGCAACCATTCCTAACACTTTAACTTGAAGAAAAAAAACACCTCGTTTTTAAATCTGTTTGAGCAGGAAGGCAAAATGAGGTTTGGCAAAGTTGTTAACCTACATAGAATGGTGTGGTGTGTTTTCTTCTTCTTTCTCACACTTAAATGTAACATAAGCATTACGTTGTAGCACCCAATGTAAGGCTAATTTCCTTCATTTCAGTCTAAAAAGGAACCCACATCCTTCCTGTGCCCTTCAAAGAATTCTAAAAGGCTCTGCAGAGAAAACAGATGTACCAGTATGTATCAGTTACAATTAGGGATGACATGATTAGGTTCTATGCCGAACAAACTAAAGGACAAAACTACCCATGCAGAAAATAGGCTACTGAGAAGATGAGGAGAGCTGGACACTCTTCTGTTTACTTTTTCTTGCTGCGGTAACTGGAACCCTTTTCAATAGACTACAATCAAAGACATAAAGTATCTGTTGTTATGCTTCAAGAAAACTATTTAGAACATGAAGAAACTTTTTAATACATGGATATTAACAAGGATGGACAAAAGTCGGAAATTAACTTTCATTTTTTGGAATACAAGCCAATCCCCCCACCCCACCCCGAATATTACAATCTCAATGCTATAGGAATGTTCTGAATTGCTGCATGTTTGACATTTTGTAATAAGCACAGGAAACACCCGTCTAGAATAGTAACATGTAATGGCTTAATTAAGGGCAGTTTTGCATGTGCACCTACCATGGTAAACTGCATTTGGAAGGGGTGGGAGGATGTTCCTAAACTCCTCACCATGTGAAAAAGCACCCGTTTCCACAAAGATGGTTAACATAATATGCCACCAATAAGAAACATAGTTTACCCATTCTATTATTTGAGTGCACCTGTTTTCCACAGAAAAGGGATCTTTCATAGGCCAGCCATCCTGTCCATGCCATTATAATATATCTGCAATAACTGGCTTATTCTGTCTTCTTTGGTTCATCCCACCTTCTCTTTTTGAAAAACATAACTATTGGTAAATGTCCAGATTGCAGTCTATCCATGTGCAACACATTATCTCCCTATCTATTCCTCCCTTGACTACCCTTGATCTCCCTTGAGTTACATATATCCAAGTGGTGTTACTATAACTATATTACTTTCTACAAAAAAAACCCTCTAGGAGTAGTGTTCACTTTTTTGTTGGCATGTTTATATATGTACTAAATAGTATTTATATACTAAAACATGTATATAAATATGCGAAAAAAGAATGAATAAAATACAGTATTGAATTGAAGGAAATATTTGAAATTGCAAATGAACTCTCAGAATTGCAGAAGCACATCCAAGTAATGCTTGGTCATGTGCCCTGTATAAAAAATATTGTGATTGCATTAAGATGAACAGATGAGAGAATGAGATAGCTCCAAACAACTTTACAAAATAAAATGATGCTAGTAAAGAAATGGAAATCAATTGAGTTTCATTTATTTAACTTGGAAAAAGATGATGTGACATGTACAGTATATTCATGTACTGTATAGAATTCATGTTGTTTTTAAATTATGCTAACTCGTTAATAATCAAGAACTTGTCTTATATATGCACGCACACACACATACATACATACACGCACATGCACACATGAATGTGAGTGCACGCACGAACACACACACAGTAGCTAGAAGTCTTTTTGCTAAGAACAGGAAATCTAATCAAAGACCTGTGGAAGTAAAATTTGGGATCCACACTAATGTTAATTAAACTGACTGCTCTCCAAACCTCTTTGTTTAAGAACCATGAAACAATACATGCTTTGGAACTTGTGATGAGTAAGCTACTGATATCTAGGTGTGAACAAACTTTTATGAACTTCTGCTGAGTATTGTTCCTTTTTAGATATCTTCATAGTTTACCTTTTAAATGTACACTTCAGTATTACATTTATACACAATTCTGTTCATCGGCATGGATTGTAATAACCTTAAGCTTTATAAATTAAAAATGATTATACTTTGAAAGAGTCATTCTTCTAGAAAACATGACCCTAGCTATTCTAATAGTCCTAATCAGGATGGCAGTGTTAGTATTCTTAAAAAGCCTATATATCATTAGATCACTATGAAAGGTCCTGCCATTTTACAACATGAACCTGCACCTCTGGGTGCCAGGAAGGCCATATTTGGCAGGAAACGAATGCCCTGATCTGGATTGAGTTTCCATGTGGCCCCCATTAAGTGTACTCACTTGCCATAGGTCATAGGTTGCCAAGCATTGTCCACATTGCAGATGGAGGAGGGAAGAAGGGAATTAACATGGGGCCAGCACAATTGATACTACTCCAGGAGTGAGGCAAGTATGGGATTTAATAAATTTAATTAAGAAAACTCTCAACATATAAATCATTTATTATCTGAAAAATCATCTTAAACACAGTAGTGGCAAATCTGATTAGGAACTGCCCAAGAATCCACCTTCTAAATCTAAAACTAATGAATTAATCTACTGAGCAGTCCTATTAATGCTTTAATCCCTGCTAAGAAGGGAGATTGCTCTTAGGGTCAAACAAAACATTATGTTAAACACGTAGTGTGTAGCTACCATTCTGTTATTGTTTTACTTGGAAGTAAGTGGGGGCCTCAGTCAGGCTTGGTGTGCAGGGAAGGGGGGGGTAATCTTTTCCTCCCCGGCCATGACTTCCCCCACAAAAAAATAACCCTTCTCTTGTGCAGCAGTTACTGACAGTAAAAACAAAAATTGGCACCCAACCCCCTTTCCCATGTCAAAGTAGCCTCCAGCAAACCTAGTTGCTCAGCAGAGTGTTGTTTACTTGGGTATATCAATAGAAAATTGTGTGTGCTTAATGGTTGATTACCATCACAAGTTAGCTACACAAAGAAGGGTATTTCAGATTCTGAAATTAAGTTTGTTTCTGATTAAGCTCAACAAACTATACATTCCAGACAGTTTCCTGTCTTTAGTGCTGGGTGGCTGTGCTACAACTTAACTTAGTGAATACCATGAATCACATTTTTTATTTTCGTGGTGGACAAAGATGCAAACCCATTTGACCCAGTTCATGGACTTTTTGAGAGAGTTCCTATAGATCAGTGTGTATACCTTTTTGATCCTGAGGGCTGTATGCAGTCTTGGCCAGGGGGTCCAGGGCAGCACACAGGCACATGCATTTCCACTCTTGCGCGCACACACATTGCTGTGTGTAAGGCGTCACTGGCAGGTGGTAGAGGTGACTACCTCTCCCATCTCCCTGCTATCTCCTTGAAGATCAGTGTTCCTTCACTACTGCTGGTGGAAGAAAAACAGCTACTGCAGTATCAAGATTGGATCTGGGGGGATGGGGGAGGCGTTCACCTCTCCTATCCCCCCACTATCGCCTCAGAAATTGCTGTTTCTCCACCACTACTAGCAACAGGAACATAGAAGTCCCTGTCCTCCAACTGATCTCCACTGATATGGCTGTTCCCACACCGCTAGTAGAAGTGAAATTGCGGGGGGAGGGGAATTGGTGGGCAGGGCACCCAGGGAGGCCACACCCCAGGCCTTGGAAGGACATCTGCAGCCCAAGGGCCGCAGGTTGCACAACCCTGATGTATTCTACATGAAGTTGTTAATTGCTGTATCTACTTTCAGTTTTGTCACAGAATTGAGATCCGAGCTCTGCACAAAGAGCTTTTTCTTTCCTGCTTTTCCACTACATAACCTCTAGGTGGTGATGTGCTATAGTGGAATATTGCAATTACACATAGGAAAATACCTTTTCTTTCACTTTCAGAAGTGATACTCTATTTCCCTGCTCTAAAAAAATCCCAGGAAAGTGCTCTTAAAAACAGAAGTGAAACTGGAGGATCACAACATCGTCTAGCGAACCCTTTGTCAGGATTGATTCCTGACAAATCAGTGAGATAGTTAGCAGCTCAGATTCAGAAGAGGAACAGCCAAAACTGGGGGATGCATTTTCCCAAGCCAGTTCAGATATGGGTAGGCATGCTTCACAGGTTACTAACTCCCAGATGGCCGGGCCTGAAGCCCCCCCCCCTTGCCCCCCTCTGTGAGAAGCCGGGAGGAGGACGAGGAGGAAGAGGAGGAGAGTGAGGGCTGTGACCTAAGTGATGCTAGACTGAGGCGCAGAGCTGAGAGGGAAACGTCAGGGGCAGAGCTCAGACGGTCGACCTGGTTAGCGTTGCATGAGAGGCGACGTAGGGAAGCATCACTGGAAGGGCGGGACATCCCTCCTAAGTTAGTCTAGCCAGCAAGCCTCACTTCAAACTGCAGGCAACTTTGTTGTTCCTATTTGAATCCCCTAGAAGCATTCCTTTGTAGTCTGAGAGTCTTCCGAGGATTGCATCTGTAATGAACCTGTTGATAATGAATTAAAGGCCTGAGACTGAAGCCTCTCTATCTGTGTGTGAGAGTGCATAAGGAAAGAGGGGGGCCAAGGGAAACGTGACACCCTTAAACAAAAGTGAGTAAGGAATCATGACCACACAATAAATGCCTCATGTAGAAAAGCACATAGATGGTAAAGCACCTGAGGATTACTGCATAGGTAACATTTTTGTAATCTGTTCCTGGTACCCAAGTACAAAATGCACACATATCTGATATATTGTATTCAGTAAGAACACACATGTTTAAATCACTGCTTTTCCATTTAAAATACACGCAAGGAAAAAATGGGGAAGGATTGGGCACTTGTGTGTATTTTAAAAAGAAAAGTGGCCATTTGTACACATGTGTGCCCTTCATATCTGATGGAGTGTGCATATATTGGCACTCATATATGAGCTATCATGTGCAAAGCAGTCTTTAGAAGCAGATATCATAAGGAAAATGTGAGTAGTAAGACAGACCACATGAGGAAATGTTTTGTTATATGCATGGAAAAAATAGACACCAGAACCATTGATTACTTCTGTTAAGTGTTTACCCTACTGTTCTGACAGCAGAGGCAATACTGCATTGCTTAGTCATTTGAATTTTGTTTAGATGTGCAATGCGTTTTTACACACACACACACACGCACCAAATATAAACAGATAGGTAGAAGCTGTGTTCAGTATATAAATATTTAAAAAAATCTCTGCCATTTTTAGTTTTCTTTTGTGCAATACCTTGAGTAGACCATTGTTTCTGACAATCATCATTTGAATATGTAGTTAAAACTCTACTAACTGAAATGCAAAGCAGTGAGATATGTATTGGTAGAACGCTGTTAAGATATATTGGGTTGGACTGAGATATATGCCTGTGGAAGTGGGTGGACAGAAGCTGACTTTCCTGCTCCTTCCAGTCTCTGTCATCCCAGAGACACCCTGCCCCTTGCCAAATACTTCCAAGGGTTGAGAGGTCCTGATGAGTGGAATGCACTGGGGTGGGGGGGTGAGAGAGAAGCATGAGAAATTAGTAGAGCAGAAGACTCCTCTGTCCAAGTTCCTACTATCTCCCTCTTTCCACACAGTCCTCTGTACCACAGCCCATTCCATTTTGCGGGGGCCTCCGACCTTCAAGGGAGCATTTTGGAGGGCTGTAGGGTGGTGGAGTGAGGAAAGATCAGCTTCCATCTTCCTCATTCTACAGGTGGATATTTATGTATTTGTTCATTTATTTAATTGATTTATAACACACCTTTCCATCAAAAAAGGCACTGAAGGCAGCTATCAATAAAACACAGATTACAAACAAAATCTTAATTAAAATACAACATTAAAAACAAATACATTAAAAACACAATAAAAGAAATAAACAGCACCCAATCAGCAGCCCATCACCCTATAGTTCTTCTCCAGGCCAGTGTTAACTCATTTTTGTAAGGATTGAAGCTGGCAAGGGGGAAAGCTCCTTGCACAAGATCTGGAGCTTCTCATGTTATCCCAGCAGCAAGGGAAGGAACACTGCTGCAGCAGCTCTACACGACCAACACAGTGCAAGAACCATTTCAAGGCTTTTTGGTGGGGTATTAGAGACACTTAGTTGCAGTGCTTCAGAGCATCTATATCAGAACTGTCATACTAGCTGTTTTTATCTGGCCAGCTTTGGAGACCTGGTTTAGGGCCAGTAAGCAGCATATTTCTTTATAAAACTATAAATCCAAGATATTGGCACCTATGCTGCCTTTTTGCATAGATACCCAGGTAAATTGGGAAATTGAAAGAGCAATAACTATTGGGTGAGAGGGGAAGATTCCATATTAAGACTCCTTATTTTATTGGACATTCAGCTTAACCATGTGTATTGGCCCCAGCCCTGTAACCAAATTACCTGTAGTGTTAGATGGGCCTAGAGATCCATAATGCTTTGCTTAGGTTCATTATTAGTTCATTCCCTTGCTAGTGGGCCTCTGAGCATGTAAGATGAGTCAAAGGTCGATAGCGGCCTTAGCACATTCCATACTATCAAGATGTGCCTGGGAAATGAAGCTGTGTTTTTGCTGAGCTTCAGGTGTCTGTGCTGGGAAAGCTCTCCCTTCTGACCAAGCACTGTTATGCTGAGAAAGTTGTAAACGAATGCTAATTAACGCTTGCTGTTGTCATGCTGCCTCACTGCTGACATGTATGGTATAAAACCCATTTTACCCCATGGCTCTGGGTTCAAAGAAGCTGTCTGATCCAACCATTGGGTACGCCTGTGTGCTGATTATACTCAATAAATTATCTCCTTGTAAGTAAGCCTGGGTCTGATTTATCACTATCTTGGCACCTCTAAATTAAGAGTTTGAAGCCTACTGCAGGGGCAATACACCATGTTGAAAATTCTCTTAGTAAATAAAGAGGCAATTGGCACATGTTTCATTAAAATATTTTATATTTTGTTTAACTCTAGTGGCTAAGACATGTCAGTCAGCTTCCAGATAAAGTATGTTTCTATTTATTCAGTTTGTTTTATTGACAGTTTATAGTTGCCGCTGCTTACCATTGTGCTGCCTGGGATTTATTCCAGGAATCAAAATGAGTTAGAGATGCAGCTGCCACAGGCCAAACAACTCCCCTCCTCTCCAGCTCAGCCGCTGCCCACCCATACTCATTAATGGGATTGACATCCCTGGCTGTGGTCTGACATAAAGAACAAACACTTGCACTGTCCTTGAAGCACACCAAATATGCTTCATGAGAGCGCAAACCAGAAATTTAGCAACAGTAAGACAGATTTCTCTGATTGTCTTGGATGTGAAACACATTTTAGCACATGCTCATACATATCCAGATAGGCCACTACACTAGGTGTAGCTTTTAATACTCCCACTATGGTCATGCTGCATGACCATTGTTAGGGAAGGTTTTAGAAGTAATATACTATAAAATGCTTACAGCACGCTTACCTCAAGCCAAGGGAAAATGTCGTTTGGTTTTACCATTTGTGTTTCCACAGGATGAATTAAATAAGCAATAAACATTATTTGGTCTTTCTTACACTGTCAGCCATCCTCAGATAATTTCACCTTGATAATTCACTTACATCTCCGATTTGTCTAAAGGTTCAAGGCACATAAGCTGTAATAACAGATCTGGCAAAGGACTGTGATGCAATCAGTTTTTGGGTGCCCCTGAAAGTGTTGGTGAGCATTGAGAATCTGGTGATGTTTGCACCGCCTTACATCATTTGTGAATCACAACTCTCTTCATGGGTTGCTGGAGAGTGCAGAATGGGGTTGGTGCAGATATAACAATACTCAGATGCTAATGTTGGTTTAGCAGTTAGGAACAGGCAGGCCTTAGTGTTGCACATTCCATATATTGTCCCCTGCTCCCCTTAACTCCAGTTTGGCATGATGTCTGATCATTGCTAAGCATAATTAAGAGTTCATTTTAAATCTGGTATCTGAATTGGGTTTAGGAGATTTAGGAGTCTCCTTGTCCATGAATAACAATGGTCCAATTTAATCATTGAACTTTTGGAGGAGGAGGTGCATGGCCCCTTCCTGATTTCAAAACCTGGATTACTGTTTGGGTAACAGTACAAGGGAAAGAGGAACTCAGGGAAAAGAGAACAAAGTGGGTTTGGAAACACTTCAGTCCAAATCATGAAAGACTTCCTTCCAATGTTTGTGTTTAACAGCATTTAAATGATAGATGAAACAAGTTTGGAACATCTGAACTCCAAAGCTTCAAAATCCTGAAGGCAAATAAAAGACAATGAAGTTTTAAATTGAAATCATTACACACCAGTTTCATGATTTGGAGTGTTGCAGTATCAGATATTTCACATTATAAGATGATTGGAGGGGAAAAAGCAGAAACTGGTATTGTAGTATTTGAGTAAAAGCTCAGTAAGCTCAGTTGGAGGTTACTATCTCATACAATGAAGCCGGCCGTACAGAGAGAACTGTGCAAAAGAGATCAAGAACATTAATCTAAGATTCCAGAAATGGTTGGGTGTAAAGAATATTCTGATACTGTCTTGCAAAACACTTGACCACAACAGTAGATTGAGTCCCTACTTTGGTCAGACGAATAGTGGTGCTTTAAAAGAAAATATTACTATATTTCTATATGATACACTAACATTGTTTCCCTATCATTAACATTTATTGAAATGTTTTAGCTATAATACAGTTCTTGCCAAGCCTGTATCTCATATTTTGGATTATTCTGTAGCTGGCAGTATGGGAACAAATCGGTTTCCTAATGCCTCTTAAGATGCAGAATACCGTTGTCTGCAGAATACAGTTTGTCAAGTAGTATTTTTATGGTAAGTTAATGTGTTGTAGCTGAAACCTTAGCCAGATTCTTAGTAATGTGTTATGCAGCAGAACTGGACCCATTTCTGTGGGATTTTAAAAATACATTTAGATAAGCTGAACCATTAATTAATCAATCCAGTTCTTAAATAGATTTTTATGGTCATAGTGTGGATTCGAAAAATCACTAGCTTTCTAGCTGGTAATTTTGGATAATAGAAATACTATTGCATCAGTGAACTGCACAAATAACAAGTGCTGAAGTACTAAGAAACATGTTATAAACCTCTCAGATATATAGACCATGGAAACTGGCATTTATTGCTGTCCCCACCAGAGTTTTAATTTGGATGGATATTAGCCTGGTTATCTTATTTGCAAGGTTTCTTTGCTAATCATTCCACTAATATTGTCGGCACTGAAATATGTCCCTAGAATAACCCAGTTTACCATTGGTATATGTTGAGGTTTCCCGTTGACAGCTGGTTGGCCACCGTGTGAACGTAATGTTGGACTAGATGGACCCTTGGTCTGATCTAGGCTCTTCTTATGTTCTTAGTAGGGCCATGAACTGGAGAAAACTACAACTATTTACCATCTCATAAAAGTTTAAAACGAGGATTATTATCACCCTGTTAAAGAAATCTTAGTCAGCCAACCAGTCAATCACATCAGTTTAAATCAATTACCTGTGAATACATTTGCATATGAATAAAGCACTAGTTCTGAAGGAAAAAAAGCATGCTTTATTATTATATGACGCATGCACATGTTGCATCTGCAATAAACTCCTGGGGAAAAGAAAACATGCCTCTGCTAAAATGTCACCTACCATCCATGGGTTTTGTAATTATGCTTATGTTGAAAAATAGTTCATTTTTAAATTAAAAAGACGCTCAAGACAATTAATCAGGGGAATCTTTTTGATCATTTATTTTATTTTTTTATTTTATTATTAAATTTATTAATCGCCCATCTGGCTGGTCACCCAGCCACTCTGGGCGATGTACAACACACAATAAAAACAGTTTAAAACAATAAAATTCTACAATAAAAACATTTTCTAAAATACCCACCCCAAACGCCTGCCTGAACAACAGCGTTTTTAATGCATGACGGAAGCTCATTAAAGAGGGGGCATGACGGAGTTCCCTAGGGAGAGAGTTCCACAGAGTGGGGGCCACCACAGAAAAGGCCCTCTCCCTTGTCCCCACCAGTCTAGCTGTCCTGGCTGATGGGACAGAGAGAAGGCCATCCGAGGCTGATCTTGTTAAGTGGCCTGTCTGGTGCTGCTGGAGGCACTCCTTAAGATAGGCTGGGCCAGAACCATATAGGGTTTTAAAGGTCAAAACCAACACCTTGAATTTGGCCTGGAAAACAACTGGTAACCAGTGCAACTCCTTCAGCACTGGAGCGATGTGATCTCGCCGGCGGCTGCCTTTAATCAGGCGAGCCGCCGCGTTCTGTACCAGCTGCAGTTTCCGAACCGTCTTCAAGGGTAACCCCACGTAGAGCGCATTACAGTAGTCTAAACGAGAGGAGACCAGGGCATGTACTACCGATGGGAGCAGATGGTTGGGAAGGAAGGGGCGCAGCTGCCGTATCAGATGGAGTTGATACAGCGCTGTCCAGCTCACAGCTGACACCTGAGCCTCCATGGACAGCTGGGAGTCCAAAATGACCCCCAGGCTGTGGACCTGGTCTTTCAAGGGTAGCCGTACCCCATTCAACACCAGGTCAACATCCCCCAGCCTCCTCTTGTCTCCCACCAAAAGTACCTCGGTCTTGTCAGGGTTCATCTTCAGCCTATTCCTCCCCATCCAGCCACTCACCGTCTCCAGACATTTGGACAGGGATTCTACGGCCAACCTTGCCGAAGATTTGAATGAGAGGTAGAGCTGCGTGTCATCTGCATATTGATGACACTGCACCCCAAACCTCCTGATGATAGCCCCCAGTGGCTTCACATAGATGTTAAATAGCATGGGGGAGAGGATGGAACCCTGTGGCACCCCACAAGTAAGTGGCCACGAGTCCGAAACCTCCTCTCCCAGTGCTACCCTCTGGTACTTGCCGGAGAGGAAGGACCGGAACCACCGCAATACGGTGTCCCCAATGCCCAACCCCTCCAGGCGGTCCAGGAGGATACCGTGGTCAACGGTATCGAAAGCCGCTGAGAGGTCGCGGAGAACAAGGAAGGAGCATTCACCCCTATCCAGAGCCCTCCTCATATCATCTACCAAGGCGACCAAGGCCGTTTCTGTCCCATGCCCAGGCCTGAAGCCCGACTGAAATGGGTCTAGATAATCAGTTTCTTCCAAGTGTGCCTTCAACTGCACCGCCACCACCCGCTCAATCACCTTGCCCAAAAATGGCAGATTTGAGACTGGGCGAAAGTTGTTCAAAACTTGAGGATCCTAGGAGGGCTTCCTTAAGAGCGGTCTTATCGCTGCCTCCTTGAGGGCTGATGGCATCAATCCCTCCTCAAGGGAGGCGTTCACCACCGCCTTGATCCCCTCACCCAGTCTCTCTCTGCAGCTCATAATGAGCCAAAATGGGCAAGGATCAAGTAAGCAGGTGGTCGGCCTTACAGATGAAAGCACCTTGTCCACTTCATCAGGAGGAAGAAGCTGGAACCGATCCCACAAAACCGGTTTGCCACAGGCCACCTCTTGCTCACTAACTGTATCCACAGTGTGCAGGGTAACACACCTAATCTGATCAATTTTATCTGCAAAGTGCCTTGCCAAAGCCTCACAGGAGGCCTTAGAATGCTCCAGTGGTTCCGGAGCCACAGGACCGACCAGGCTCCGGACCACTTGGAACAGCCTCCTGGGACAGCACTCTGCAGACGCGATAGAGGCAGCATAATATTCCTTTTTTGCTGCCTTCACCGCCACGTGATAGGCTGAAGATACAGCTCTAGCCCGTGTCTGATCGTCTTTGGAGTGAGACGTCCGCCACCGGCGCTCTAGCCATCTCACCTCCTGTTTCAGAGCTCGTAACTGCGGATTGAACCATGGTGCAGTCCGAGCCCTGTTCAGGGGGAGAGGGCGTTTCGGAGCCACCCGATCTAATGCCCCAGTGATTGCGGCATTCCAGCCACCCACCAGGGTCTTGACCGAGTGGCCGTTGGCATGCCCCAGAGAATCCCCAAGCGCGTTCAGGAATCCATTTGGATCCATAAGACGCCTGGGGCGGACCATTTTAATGGGTCCTCCACCCCTGCGGAGGGGTTGTGGAACCGAGAAGTCCAACGTCACCAGATAGTGATCTGACCATGACAAGGGGGTGGTGGATATACTCCCGACTTCCAGATCACTCCCCACTTCTCCAGAAACAAACACAAGGTCTAGTGCATGACCGGCTACATGGGTGGGCCCAGTTAGAATATGGTGCAGCTCCCAGGAGGCCATGGTTTCCATGAAGTCCCGAGGTGCTCCTGTAAGGATGGCCTCCGAATGTACGTTGAAGTCCCCCAATACCAGTAAGTTAGGGGACTGCACACGCACATCAGAGACCACCTCAAGCACCTCGGCCAGGGAGTCAGTCGTGCAGCGGGGTGGACGGTACACGAGCAGAATCCCCAGACCACCCTTCGGGCCCAACCTCCAATACATGCACTCAGCAACCTTGGTCTCCCGGAGAGGGGGTCTGGTGAAGACCAAGGACTCTCAGTAGATAACAGCCACTCCCCCTCCCCGATCCCCAGCCCTCGGCTGCTGTGCATACGAAAATCCGGCTGGACACATGGCTGCAAGGGTTGGAGCTGCAGCCTCGGCCAGCCAGGTCTCCGTAATACATGCCAGGTCTGCACCCTCATCCAGGATCATGTCATGGATGAGGGAGGTTTTCTGGGTAACAGCCCTGGCATTGCAGAGCAGCAAACGAAGGCCAGAAGATGGGGTCACGCTTCCCCCAGCCATCCTTTGGCTCTGGACAGGCCCGGAGCAGAGGACAGATACTACACATCTCTCCCTTGTTCCCCTTACCTGGCATGGCCTGCCCCTAGCACTCCGCCAGTGCCTGCCGCCCAGCCTCGGTATCTTCTGGCCCTCAACACTCCCCCCACTGCCTCCATCAGGTGGACACATGCCCCCTCGCTCCCGCCTATCAGGCAGGCTACCCACCCCTAAAACCACAACAAAATCCCCCAAGAAAAAGAACACACACACACACACACACACACAATTAAAAATCCCCTTAAAAATAATGCCAGGCCGGAGTCCACAGGGAAGGCCAGGTGGTGGTGGTGGCGGCGGCGGCGGCGGCAGCAGGCCCGCCTCTTCCCCGGTGGTGGTGGTGGTGGTGGTGGTGGTGGTGGCGGCGGCGGCGGCGGTGGCGGCGGCCTCTCCTGCAGGCCCTGGCTCTCCCAGGCCACCTCAGCCAGCCAGCTTATGTAGCCCCTCCAGGGAGGGCAGGTGGAGCAGCACAGCTGGCTCGGTACCTGGGGGCCTGGTCCTGCAGGGACTGGCTGTCTGCCAGGCAGAAGTCTCCAGGGAAGGCCTGGTGGTGGTGGCAGCGGCGGCAGCGGCGGGCCCAGCAACAGCAGGCCCAGCAGCAGCAGGCCCGCCTCTTCCCCTGTGGTGGTGGTGGCCTCTCCTGCAGGCCCTGACTCTCATTCAAAAGCTTTTAATAGATTAATCTAACTGATTGACCAAATGTTGAAGCTCTGGTCTGAACACATGGGTGGAAATGGTCCCATTGTCATTTCTGTACACTAAAGAAGTGAATGGGAAAATTCCGGTTGCATAGGTTCAATGATGGTACAGCACCCTTGCTATTCCTAACTGTTCTTCTGCTCCTATTGTTGCCTCTGCCACTCACTCTTCCCTTTACCCCGTGCAGAGAGCAAAGCAGACAAAAGTAGCCAAAGTTCACCATAACACATGCATAACCCAGAGAATTAGCAAAGGCAGTTGGCAGGATAGCTCCTAAATATTCTCTCCTACATGCCAGAGCTCAGTGTCAAATTGTGCATTACATTAAATGTGTGTGTGTGGGGGGGGGCTTTCCATCTTGCAGCCATTGGAGGAGGCTGCTCAGGACTGGGATGGTAGGGTGCAGGAAAGGAGGTTTAAGTCTTTCCATCATGCCAGCTTCCCAATGAAAATATCCCTTTCCAAAGTTGCTATTTGCCCCAATGGACACTGCTATTGGCTGTTTAGGAGGGCAGTTAAAGCCTTTTCATTTTTGCCAGGGTTTTGCATTTTTTCAGTCTTTAGGTGTTTAAATTTTGTTTCCCGTTCATTACACTACAGTTTTGCTGCATTCTGTTCAGCTTTCTGAATTTTTAATGAATTGTTGCTTTGCTTTTATTCTTAATCTGTTGTAAACATCCTTGGGAACTAAACATGGCATAGCAATGCAAATAATTAAGGGTTAAGAGTAAGGTCATAATGAGGAGCAACTGTTGCTTCAGGGACAAGTAATAAGGCTGCAAAGAGAAAAGCCCAAGTTCCGTGAAAATTCTTCCTTTAAAAAAAACACACTTCCTTTGTGGAAAAAATGCAAAGCTTGAAGATAGTACAAATGTTTGAGATCTTCCCTGAACCCTCACTTACAATACACAAACAGCTGCTCAGTATGCTTGTCTAGGTGAGTTTCCGAAATTTGGGATGGTAGGGAGACCATAGTTCAGTGGGCGGAGCAGATGCTTTGCAAGTAGAAGGTCCCAGATTCAAGGCAGCTTCCTATGTTCCTAAGTGCAGGATTTTAGAATGGTGTGGCTTTGAATGAGAAAATAGTAAAACCTTACTATCTATATTTCTGCTCCAAAGTCAAATGCTCCTTTACTTCAGTATTCTCTTTAAGAATAAAGTGAACCTGCCATTTAATTCATACCAACTAACGCTACACAATATAAAGGTTGTAGAAGTTCTTCCTGTCAAATAAAAATAAATTTCTGAAAACAACAACAGAATTTGCCTGTCTTGCAGATTTCTGGAGCTATGGATTTTACTGGTACTCACTTACACAAAAATATAAGACAGATACTTAATGGTCTGTGTTGGCTGAAATTTGTCTTATTTCCTATTGGGCACTGCTTTTTTTCCTCGGCTGAAACTGGTACAAGCAAAGAGAATGGAAAAAGAATTCACTGTTTCTAAAGAAAAAGAAAAAGCGGAGGCCCTAACGCTCATAGAATTATCTGGCAGTGAAACTCTGTACAAACTGGGAAGGGTGGCAAAGTGGCCTTTTGTCAAGAGCTTGGAGGTGAGCCTCCTCCTCTTTCATTTGCTGCATTGGAGAGTTTTTGATTACACTTGCTCAAACAGCCACTTTGTACTAATGTGTTTTCTTGTGGATTTGCCAGGTGACCCCCTGACTCATGGGCACCCAGCCAGTTCCACCACAGCGACTGTTCCTTAAACAAGCACAGCAAGTGAAGTCAGTTTTTGCTACTGCTGTCCAGATGGAACACTGACTTTCCTGTTTCTTTTCAGCTGGTGCTGAATATACCCTAGGGTTGCTGTTTTTAAAAAATATAGTACCTTGATGAAATAATGTGAGAGATGGGTCTTTGAATGCCAAAACTTGAAGATAGCTTTTGATGAAGTTCTGCAAGATACTTCCTCTTCTTGATCGATGTGCCACTCTTTATACTACTGTGTTTTCATCCTATGGAATGCTATTCTAGCAGAAAAGACCAACCTTTGTTCCCTCAGCTTTCTTCATCTGTTTGTTCCTTCAGTTCTGTCTGTAAGTTCTTTCTGTACATGTAAAATAGCAGTTTCATAAGCTACAACGTTTGTGTCTGAAATGGGCTGGTTTTGTGACAATCAATGCTGAGACTGACAGGCAGAGGGATTTGTTCTTGATTTTTTTCCCATGCAAAGGCAACACATCCAGGACATCATCATAATCGACAACAACTTAATCTGTACTTACTGGCTGTAGGTATCAAAGAGCTGATCTGGGGCATTTGTGCTAGGAAAAGGCACAAATGACAGATCCATAACTCTGTTCCACAAATGTAAGATATAGAAAGTAATAGTTGGGAGATGCAGAAAGGAACATAAGAAAGGATGTGTACTTTAGGTGATGCAATACAGTTGTAATATTTTTATGTGTCTTGACAACTGTCTGTAAACTGACTAACAATTGACCTTGAATAAGTATGTTACAAGTAGAAACTCTACTGTGCTTCAGCAACAATGCTGAGTTGTCTGCATGTATCTGTCCAAGTAGTACTGCTGGCTGAATATGCAACTCAAAAGAGAACTGGGACTGATCATCATCATGTGAGGCTGCACATTTACTTCTCCATTGTCTATTTTGCTCTAGGGGTACTAGGCCATTAAGGCAGAAAGAAGTACAAGATGGCCAAATGCACCGAGTGACATACAGCTCTGCTTCTCTTATATTCTTGGGTATTAGGAATGGCTGACCACTACCACATATGGAAATAACTGTCCAGATCTTGTCTGGCTCCACCTGCCCAGATTGGCCATTGGTTACTTCTGGGCTAGAAGGAGCATGAAGAACTTCCTTCTCCAGCATAGCTTTAATTGGGCAACAAGGTTTTCCTTAACTCTAGTCTGTCTTGCATTTCTTGCACTTGGCTCCTGGTTATTCCCCAGTCCTACCTCCTGACTTACCCTGGTTGCTTTTTTGGTTTCCATTCCTGGCTTGTTCTCTAGTTCTGCCTCCTGATTTGCCCCCAGATACTAAGGGCCAAACTAAATGTTCTGGTGATGATACCCAATGGGTGAGAATGATGGGAATTTCAGTCCAACAACATCTGGAGGGCCACACGTTCCCCATTCCCACTTTAAAGCCTAAAGGCAGGCAGAGGCCTGCAGATGGTTGGGAAGACAAGTGTGGCAGCAGAGGAGCCGTGGGTGGGAATAAAACTCATACGAGATAATTAGCTGCTCTATGACAATACCTTCAAGGCTGTTCTACATAGTAAGGAACTGAGTATAATATTCGAAAAGTAGTTATGAATGCAAGAAATTTTCTGGGGAATAAGGAAATACTGATTAAGGAAATTTCTATTGCCACGGAAGCATTTGACTCAGCAGCCAGAGATATAATGGGGATTCTGCACTAGAATTTCAGGACATCTTTTATTAAGTGAGAGGTCTTCCTGATGTAGGTTGCCAATTAAAATACCACTGTTATCTTTAGCATATGACTTAGTTAAAAAAAAAAAAAAGTAGTAAAAATATTGCAGAATACTCTGCTCCTTCCACTAGGTGGAAGCAAGAGAGCTGGATAAAGGATATCTAAAAATCAAAATACTGTCTGTTAGCAGTAATGGACTAGATGAGGGTAAACAAATTGAAGCTTAATCCAGACAAGACAGAGGTGCTCCTGATCAGTCAAAAGGTAGATCAGGGATTAGGATTCAGCTTGTTCTGGGTGGGTTTTCACTCCCCCTGAAGACACAGGTTTGCAGCTTGGGTGTACTTCTGGATTCATCCCTGAGCCTGGATTCCCAGGTTTCAGCGGTGGCCAGGAGTGCATTTGCACACTTAAAGCTAGTGCATCAGCTGCGCCCATTCCTTGAGATGTCTGACTTGACCACAGTGACCATGCCTTAGTTACATCCCGTTTGGATTACTGTAACGTGCTGTACGTGGGGCTGCCTCTGAAGAGTGTTCGGAAACTTCAGCTGGTTCAAAGAGCTGCTGCCAGACTGTTGACTGGGGCTAGCTACAAGGAGCATACAACTCCCCTGCTAAAACAGCTTCACTGGGTCCCAGTCTGTTTCCAGGCAGAATTCAAAGTGCTAGTCATGTCCTATAAAGCCCTATATGGCTCAGGTCCAGGTTATCTGAAAGACTGTATTCTCCCCTATGAGCCTGCTCGTGCCCTGAGATCTTCAGGGAAGGCCCTTTTTGCAGTCCCGACACCATCACAGGCTTGTCTTGTCAGAATGCAGGAGAGGGCCTTCTCTGTGGCTGCCCCAAGGCTCTGGAATTCCCTTCCCAGGGAGGCGAGAGTGGCACTGTCCTTGGTATCTTTCTGCAGGCAGGCAAAAACTTTTTTGTTCTGGCAGGCCTTTGGGGATAGATAGTCTGGACCTGTGAGAATATGATGGAGTGGTACTATTATTTATATTGTTATTTTTAAAATTCTGATATTTTATACAATTTTAATATTGATGATTTAATTATATTTTTAACTTTTGTATATTTCTGTTTCTATTTATATGTTTTAACTGTACAAGCTCTTAATGTTGTAAAGCCGCCTTGTGTCCCAGTATTGAAGAAAAGGCGAGATATGAATATTATAATAATAATTATAATAATTCATTTCAGTTATGATGTACTATACACATGCTGAGCTGTTTATCCTCAACAAATTGATCACCATTTGCTATAAATTACAGTTATTCCTCATATTGTCCAGTTCTTATACCCAACATTGCCCTCCATAAAACTGTGCTGAAGTATGACATTTCCTTGCTCATTCCTTGTGGGTTGATGTCTTTTCTAAATTAGCTAATGTTAGTAACATTTTGATGCAGTGGGAAATGTCTCCAACTTGATATAACTTAGTTAACTGTGATACAAAATACCGAGTTACAGACATTAAAAATAAAATGAATACAAGTGTTAATATGAAAAATACAAGGAAATGTTTGCTTGTAATTTAACCATAAGACAATTAAAGTTTTTGGCAATGGATTACAGCTAGGCCCATCCCTTTCTAGTAAAGAACCTAGTATTAGCAACACAGATGTTGCATTAATGACATAATTAGATACACAGATGTCCTGCTTGACACAAGATGCTTATTTCTTGGTTCCAGGGCACACCCTACATTTGAGCAAGTCATTTTCTTTTAGTCTGATTTCCCCATCTGCATATGGAAATATAGATTATACAGGGCAAACATGATAACCCGTGAGATGAGCACTGGTTTGTGAAGGACTTTTAAAAAATTACTTTAATTTTTACTTCCATGATTGAAAAAAGCAGGAAACAATGTTGAAATGCAGGGAATGTTGTTTGCAGTTGCACATGTCTATGCTTGCCAAATATTGGTGATTTGGGATGCTTCCTCCCACTGGGCCAGGAATAAAATACTTTTATTTGAAAAGGGAGTGGAGTCCCTAAGAATAGACCTCCTAAGAATGTTACTTTAACTTTCAGTATCATGACACTGGGATGCCTCTCTGCATTCTGAGAAATGCAGATACAGAAAATGAAATGATATGAATATATATTGAGAGCAGGGTTGGCTTCAAGGGGATAGCATGGCAAGGCATTTGTCAGGGTGCCAAGACCAATAAAGAACCCCCTGTCCCAGCAGTGCAACTCTTGCTCTGTGAGCACCTTAGAAGGCCGGAAGCAGAACGGTGGTATTCTCAGCTTGGATTTCCTGTTTGCCAGGTGCCTTGTGCAAGTGGCCACAAATCTTGAAAGCCAACACTGACAGCCAGAACATCTAGTGCGACTCCTGCTGTCCTTGCTCCGCTAAAAAAAACACAAACAACGGAGACTTAAAAGAAACAAATATAGCTTGAAAACAAGCTTAATTAATCCCTTTTAAGCCTCTATTGCGGTTTGCTGCCAAAATTTGGTGGAAAAGCCACAATTGTTTGCCCACTGCTGCCGCCATGCCACCAAATTTCATTGGAATGGCAGCAGCAAGAGTGTGACCCATAGGGGGGTCGGGGAGTGGAAAGTAGCCCCTGGATCCTCCAGAATTGCCCGCCCGTGTCTTAGGTGAACAAAGTATTTTATGTGGACTCGACCCCTGACTACACTGGTATCACAATATTGCCCAGGCTTCAGGATCTTCCTTCGGTGCGTGGCTGGAGAGATTTGAGCGCCACCTTTTGGGGAGTGGGTACCAGTACCCCATGTGAATTGCACGTAACAATGGCTCATTTTTTTTAATCTGTTCAATGTTTGCATCACAGCAAGGTTCCTGCTTAAGTTGGACTCTGCTTATTTGGCAGATCTTCTCTCTTCCAATGCAAAAATGATTAGCACAGTGAGCAGGAGGAAAACAAGTGCAAGAGTTTATATAAATTTATTTAACTGGTTGTAGCCCATTTTGAAAGATCAGAAACATCTAGCAAATTATTTTCCCCCTAATGAATCATTCAACTTACATAAATTCCAAAATCATAACTGTATTTTCAATATTTATACCTGCGTTATACTTCTGCCATGTTAAGCACAGCAACCTTAGTGCGGGAAGTAAGGCAGAGTTGACTAAATTAAGAAGTAAATAGAGCTTTTCTTTTAATTCTAGACTTTTTGTACTAACACAGAGCATGTACACTAACTTGGGTTTACAGAACATGATGATACACTTGCTCTTTGCAATACAGATATGCTGGAAACAAAAGCAGATAAGCGGGATGGGGGTATTTAGCATCAGGGTGTCTTTGTAATTACGAAATGGACAAATTTCTTAAATTGTCTTTTCTTCCATAATTTGTTCTTTAAATGTTACAACTGTGTTGTTAACCACAGCCTTTGTGCGTATGTGTGTATGTATATTTAAACTTTCACTGAATTCCTCCCCCCATCTACACATATGGGGCTACTTCCAGTGTCAAACAAGCAACTTTCCAAGACTTTCCCTTGCAGGGTACCCTCCTAAATTTGTTCCAGAGGGTCTCCCAACCCTCTGGAGCAGATGTGTGGGGGAGGCTGCGGGAGGAAGGAAGAACACATTCCAGCAGTGGTGTCCATTCTGCTGACAGACAAACATTGCTGGATACAATTGATGGTGTTAAATTTCTCACCTTTCCTTCCCCTCCACAGACAGTCTCTGTATATTCTTGCATAAGGATTGTAGGGTGGGAATGAAGCCACCACTACCACGCACCGGGTTCAGACAACACACCAACCTGCGCTGCTGCACAAGTACTTATGTAAATGGTGGCTGTGTGCGCGGCACTCACAGGCAGGGGGAGAAGCCACAATGGCTTCTTCTCCCCACATGATCGTCTGAGCCCAGTCACTCTGTCACTTGCATTTAATTTCTGTGTGTGTTGACTCAGAATTAACTCCCACTCCCTTCAATGGGGCTTACTCCTGGGGAAATGTGCATAAGATTTCACCCTTACAGTGCAATCCTATATGTGTCTATTCAGATGTAAGTCTCTCTGAATTCAATGGGGATTACTCCCAAGTAAGCATATGTAGGATTGCAGTTTTAGTGCTGTAACCGTAGTAACATGTTGCAGGTGTGGAGATGTTGATTCCATACAATCAACAAGAAGTGGAATTACCTATGATTAAACATATATTTCCTTGTGTTTATTAGTTACACTATTTCTACGAACTTTGATTTCTTTAGAAGCTACCTCATTTCACTTTGGAGAAGTGGACTCAATTTCGCAATTTCTCGTAACACTAATGATCAATTTTGAAACTGCTGTATGACCCAGAAATATCCAAACATTCAAGGAAAAAATGCATCATCTGTTAGAACCATATTAAAATCTTGTTTACTGTTTGCAACGTTGGACAGAAATCTCCAGGGGGTCTGACATAAATGGTTTCCAGATTTTGTTGAATGATATCATCAGCACTGTCCTCGTAAGTATGTGTGTTTCTAGCTTTCCAGAATCATGAATGCCTGCATTCAGCCCAGTGAAGGTTTGAGATGCTTTGTGATAACACCAGAGAATATTCTGTCTGTCTGGTTGTTTAGAGCTCTAGTGCTACTGTTAAATAGAGGATGTACTTAAAATTTTCTACAAAATCCCTAGAGTAATTTTGAATGAAGTCCAGCAATGTGCCCTGTACTTCCTCCTGAATCTTTACTAGACAGCCAATTATATCATGCATAGTTAGTGTCCTCAGGAAGGAATGGACAACTTTTCAAAGTCTTGTCTTGAAAAGAAACATGTAGGTTCCACCCTCTGTCACATCTTACACAGTCCTGCAATCAAGCAGCCTTTATACGTGCACAGCCTAGACACTAGAGCCAAGCTGAAAAGGACAATAGAAAGGGAAATAAGCTCTCCATCAAACTTTTCCACCCCCCCTTCCCATCTCTCTCAAAGAAAACACTTCCCAGCAAAAAAAAAAAAAAAAAAGTAGAAGAAAAAGAAACTGGCTAAAGTCCATTAATTTAAAACCTGTCTTGTACTGATGTCAGTATTACCTCTTTTTAAAGTTGGGGTTATTTAACTTTATTTTTTACAGCTTGGAGGGCCTTGTGTACATAGTCATTTCTCGCATAGTTTTCTAAGATACTTGTTCAGATGGTACACTCTTCTTGAATAGATGCTTTCTTCTTCTGTTTTTTGGCAACTTGAAGTTAATAATTCACTTTTGTGTTGGCTCACTGTGAATAATACATTTAGGGTCATATCTTCCCCATCCACAAAAATACAGCATATCTTTGCTAAATTCAGATTCGGAAAGGTTCTCAACTTTAAAGCACTATTAACAGAGATGAAGCCAAACCCTGTGGAAGAATTCCATAGATATACCAATATCCCCAAATGTGAGTGCTGGTATTTTTTGTGAAATACTTTGGAAGCCAGATTCTGTCCATACCAAGGGAATGTACAATAACGACAGTTTAAGAGCAGCTTGTACAACTTCTTTCTAACCCTCTTCAGAGGCCTCTAGAAGCCATTGAAAGTCAGTAAAATATTTGGCCCCTGGAGGTGCCTAGAGACACCACAGAGGCTATATTTTGCATGATACAAAGTCATGCCACTTCTGTGACCTTCAGAATTATCTAGTAGGGCGGAGAGGGTGGAGGGACAACCCCACACCATGCTCACAAAGGCTCTGGATGGCTCTGCGCATGAGTGGTACATTCTGACTCATGCCGTGTGAGGGAAATGAAGCAGTGCAATTCTGAATGCAGTGTGTATATATAGGAGCTGTGTTTGTATGAAATAAAGTTTCCGAGTAAGCAACTTGGATGGGGTGGGGCGCAGCCTCAGCCACAAAAATGGCTACTTGCTCCTGGCTGTATTTAGGACAATGGCAGCCACCATTGCCATTCCAAAGTCTGGGAGATGGCAGGTGAATGGAGTGAAGGAGGACGATTGTAGGAGGAATTAAAGGGTCTACCTGTCATATCAAATCTTGCAATATCTGATAACAGTCAAAAACCTGGAGTTGGCACTTAGTGCACGCTCTTGGTTTGCCCCAATGTCAGGCAATTGCAACATGAATAAATATCTGATAAACATATGCCAGACTGAAGTATTTGGTGTTTTTTTTCTTCTTGTAAGCTTGTTCAGTGTGGGTGATTTTTTTTATGGGGTGGGTGGAAGTTGGGTATATGGAATCAGTAACGAAAGGCTCAGTGGTTTATGAACAATATTTTCCACAGTGGTAAGAGTTACTTCAGAAAACCAAGGTCTTCTTAAAGGCGTTTTACTGTAAAAATGTAAAAATAAGCTACAGCTACAGAAAAGGAACTGCTGGCGGGGGGCGGGGGGGGGGGTTCTTATAATCTGAAACAGACCACATAGAGGCTTAAATCCTGGGGTGCAGATACTTTTATATCCTATGAACAGTTCATGGGAGACATTATCCTGTGCTGGCCTTTGTGTTGCCTACATTACAACTAGCAAAGAAATGGATTAAGCCATGTTGGAATCATGCATTGGCAATGCAAAAACCCGGGGGGTTGTCATTTAAAGGAACATTCTTTGCTGGCCTCCCATGTTACTCATTTGGAGCACAAATGCCAAATGCTAAGCTCAAGAAGTTGCTTCTGGGAGATGTCCCAGGAAGAAGGTATTTTGCCTTTAGCTAGACCTGGTTTGCACATAATGCTAACTCATGGTTTATTTAAATTATGGTTAACCCATAGTTTGTTTTCCTACCCAGAATTTGTCTGGCAGACATTCTAACAAACTGTGGTTTATTTTTTCAATCCCTGAGTTGCTTGTTTCCCTCTTCCTTCACCCGCTCCCACCTTGTATTCCAATTGCCTTTGCAGCACTGTAGTACTGGCACGTAGAGCTCCTGGTGTGGTTGTTGTTGTTGTTTTTACCATTCTTGCCCACCACTTCTGTCACCTGGTGAACCAACCCATGAACAGCCCTCAATTCTGGGTTCACACATAATGACAACTCATGGTTTAAACAACCCAAAGTTTGCCTGGTTTGCACGTAACACTAAACCATGGTGTGTTGCCCTACCCAGGGTTTGGCAATTGAACAAACCATGGTTTGTTTTCTCAGTCCCTCAGTTGTTTGTTTCCCTCCTCCTTCACCCATTTCCTCCCTGTATCCCAAATGCTTTTGCAGCACTGGCATGTAAAGAGGCTGGGTGTCAGGGTGGACACTGAGCCCATAGAATCCCAGAGTAGTTCTGATTCTGAGGAAAAGCAGTCGCTCCTGGGAGAGGAGCGCGCTCCTCTTTCCCAGGACCAACAGCTGATGGAGATTCCTCCCACCAGCATTCCTAGTTTAGTTAGCAGTCCAGGGAGTGACCAAGCACAGATAGCAGACTTGGTGGATGCGCGACACAGACGCAGAGAGCGGCGCCAGATGGAGGGCGCGGAAAGGAGGCGTAATGCCAGGTTGGCGCGCAAACAACGGCTGCGCCCAGAGGATCCAAGGGAAAAGGGGAGGGACTCTCCCTAATCCTTAAGTTCAGGGGTCTGCCAGTAATTCCCTTTCAAACGGGGACCAACTGTTCCAACGTAGGGCATAGGTACTGTGCTGCTCAGATCTAGTTGCATTCAGTATAGTTGTTAAGTTGTAAAAGAAGAATAAAGCTTTGAAAGGAATTCCTTTGCCTGTGTCTGGACTTGGCTACTGGATTAGACTGAGAGAGGCCTCCAAGGAGCCCTTGACACTGGGGGTTTTGACCACTATTGCCTGCTGCCTCTGTAGCCGGTGATAAAACCAACGAACCACCCACAATTTTGGATTCACATGTAATGAAAACCCCTGTTTTAAACAACCTACAGTTCACAACCCTACATCAAACCATGGGTTCTCTTTGTGGGTTGTTCATGATTAACATCCCATAGTTAACTCATAGTTCTATGTTTGACCGTAATGACAATCCACGGTTTGAAAAACCATGGTTAATTAAACCATGGGTTCTCTTTCTGGTTGTTCATGGTTAACACATCGCAACAGCTCAGAGCTCAACAACTCATGGGTTAAATAAACCATGGGTTAGCGTTATGTGCAAACCAAGTAATACCTGTATGTCCCCAAAATAATTCTCACTCTGTAGTTAGCTTGTAGGTCTTACTATTTATATGCCATACCATTTATATAAGATATGCTACACATCAGCATGAAAATAAAAAAGTATTTTCTTTATCGCTTACTGCAGGATTTTAGATAATGGGCTGTGTGCAATGTAAGGATAAAGAAGCAACAAAACTGACAGACGAGAGGGATGGCAGTTTAAACCAGAGTTCAGGTTATCGCTATGGGACAGATCCCACTCCCCAGCATTACCCAAGTTTTGGTGTGACTTCAATTCCAAACTACAACAACTTTCCCACAGCCGGAGGACAGGGACTGACCGTCTTTGGTGGTGTTAACTCCTCTTCACATACTGGCACATTGCGTACAAGAGGAGGAACAGGTAAGAAATGCATCCATTATCTTTTTTAAAAAGCAAATTTGGAAGTGTCGTCAGTACAAAATAACAATATCGGGCTTTCTGTTATTGAGGATCCTCTGCATTCTTGTCTCACCCGTCTCTAATTTCAGGCCAATGACACGGTTCTTATTCATAAAGGACTCAAGTCACAACACAGCAGAGCACACAAGTATTATTTAGGGTATAATACCTTCTGTGTCCATTTCTACTTCACAGTGCAAGAATGCTCCACACAATGCTCCATTCAGACACACACGCACACACATACACATGCCCCAGTCACACTACTCCTGCTCAGGGATCATGTACATACACTACTTGCACACATCAGCTACATCTCTCATACAGACAGAACATTCATCCTTGCAGCCTTAACAGCTGACCTTGGGATAATGCTGCCTACTACATTTGCTGAATTCCTTCCCACACAATATACTGCACAGAGAATATCCTAACGCTAGAACTCTTACAGCCAGTAGCTACAGAAGTTTCAAAGTCTGCAGCCTATATTTACCTCAGGTTATAAAATTTTGTATTGTTGAGTGCATATGAGATCTGGTGTACCATAAAAGCTAAGAGACTGGGTTATAGAGTCAGGAAGTCCAAAATTGCTGGTTCAAATATCTCCTATATGAGCCATGTCAGTTTGCATGTCATGATAAGCCACCCTGAAAATAAGCCACAGTGTTCGTACGTTAACCCACATTACTTCCCTACAGTTAGGCCCTCTGTGGCTTGCTTCCCCCTTAATCCTTCTGCTCACTCCTGGCACATATCCCATGGGCCTTTGCTGCACAACCTCAGCAGCCTACTCTACTGCTCAGCTATTGAGTGCAAATGCACTCATTAGCAGAGTAGGATTTATTTTGTAGAACTTCTTTCACTTCCAGGGAGATTTGCACATATTTAGCATTATTTTCTTCACCTTCAGGGAGATTTGCATAAATTAAACTTTATTTTATTTTATTTTTACTTTCGCAAACCTCCCTAATTTGCACAAATATCCCCAATAGTTTTTTAAACATTAATAAAGTAAAAATTCTGCAAATCTCCCTGAAGGTGGAAAAAAAATAATGTTAAATATGCACAAATCTCCCCAAATGTGGAAAAAAAAAGGTTAAATGTCTGCAAATCTCCCAGAAAGCAGGGGGGGGGGGGGTTAAATATGTGAAAATCTCTCAAAGATGAAAAAAAAGAAGTGTCACTGTCAAGGGAGGCAACGAGATGGAGGAATGAATTGACTAGTGTCATTTCAAGACATAATAGAGAGGGGATATCATTAGCAAGATTGCAAGGAGCAACTGGGTTTTTCGCCACTCTTGCCAGGAGGATATGTAGCCCTTTCTGACAAGCCATCGTGCTGGGTTTGCATGTCACGACAAGCCACTCTGAAACCCAACAGGTCAATAGGTGGCCTTAGGCAAGATCTTAGATAGGCCCCACCTGAAATATGTGGATAATAACCATCAGGTGTTTTACAGGATTGTTTCAAGGATAACATATGTGAAGTACCAGATGCTCAAAAATAACATTTAGCATTTATATAGTGCTTTTCTGATTTTGAGGTCAAATTCTCGCTCTCGCTGTCTCTCATGCACACACCTTTTGTGCATTATGTGACTTTTACAACATTTTGTACTTTTTGTCCAATCTGATGACAGAGTCTACGGTCTATCTATGCGCCTCCTTCCTTTTCCTCCTATTATGGAATCAGGCATTTGTAAAAAAAAAGTAATACAATGACAATTTGTGAAAGTTGTATTCACATTAGTTTCCCTTTCCATAGGTGTAACTCTTTTTGTAGCTCTGTATGATTATGAGGCAAGAACAGAAGATGACTTAAGTTTTCATAAAGGAGAAAAATTTCAGATACTTAACAGCTCGTAAGTTTTACATTTTTGCATAACCTTCTTAATTATTGTAACGTGATTTGCAACGTCAGCAGCACTGATCTACTTATATCCTCTGTTGTTTTGAAAGAGTCGTGGTACATTAGATTAGGATCACACATTGTCTTTTTTAGGGAGAAGATGGGGATAACAGTATGAAGTGTAGGTTTACTTGAAGTGACTGAAATTAATTTGAGGTTCCACAAGTGTGAGGGTGGGGCGGTTAAATAAACGGTTCTACACCAAATGGCCAAATGGTGTCCAGACTGAAATGTAAACTCATTACTGTTTGTGCTACTGCACAGAAAGATGTATAGAACTGTAACAATGAATTTGGAAAAGGCTTGGAGCCTAGGGGTGTAAAATTTCTGGAAATTTTGAGGCCATGGGGGAAAAAAACATTTTTGGTGGGTGGGGGGGGAGGGAAAATGGAAGTTTTGGGGGGAAATGGAAAAATAAGCAATGCTTAATTTTTTTTAGTGCTCATTACAGATCTAAAGTCACTTTGTTGCTTTATGATAGCCTTCCCCAACCTGGTGCCCTCCAGATATTTTGGACTTTAGCTCCCTTCAGCCTCAGGTAGCATGGCCAGTGGTCAGAAATGCTGGGTATTGTAATCCAGGTTGGAGAAGACTGCTTTAGGAACATAAAGCAGCCTTTCTGTTCCTTTATGTATGACTTAGTTTGCTCATAAAATTATCATTATATTTTAAAACTTTTAAAAGTAAACTCAGTAAATTTGTAATTGCTTTCTGAAAACTGTCAAGAATGCACAATGGTGACTCTACTCACATGTTGGGTAACTGAGCATAAATGTTTATCAGTAAAATATACTTTAGATCAATAATTGTAATAAGGAATGAAAGAAATAACTATGCTGGAAGTCTTACAGAGAGGATTAAAAAAAAAAATTTTCCCCATGGCATCATTATTTCCAGACATTTTACATCTCTAGTCATTCTATAAAAGTGTTCTTATTACATGGTTTTTAGAAAGCATTTTGAGGGGAGTAAAGGCTGAATAACAATATATAAATACTTTGTCTGAAATCCTAAAAGAAAATATTTCATAATCCAAAGCTGTTCAGTTTTTCTGTCTTTGGGGGCTGGGGAAGAACAGTCCTCCGACACACACCCCGCTTTTTTTTTTTTTTTTAATTTTTCCCATTTTTTTCCAGGCCTTCACATCTCTGTTGGAGCCATGGCAAATGAAGTTTTGCATATTGCACGTTGGCCATGATCCATATCCTATGCATATGGAGGGCAAGGTGCACTGGCTCCACATATGGAGAACTGGCAGCAAGCAAGAGGCTGGGCGGACTGGTGAGGGGGCAGGGCAGAGAGGGAAGGAAGGAAGGAATAGGCCAGGCTGACTTACTTCCCCTACATCCTTATTTCAGTAAGATTTCAGTGTTCAGATCTATATTGTACAGAATCACTATACAGTACACAATTCATACTAATTTTTAGGGACCACTTTAGAAGGTTTTGCATTGTTCTCCTTTCAGTAGCAGGGAGATAAGCTTATTGCTTTTATCATCCACCAGTTACACTGGAAAAATTGCCCCTATACCATTCCTGTGAGCTTCCTTTCATGCAGTGGTACTTCTTTCTCAATTTCCCATTCTGGAGTCCTCACTACCTACATGCAAAGTGGCTTTTTAAATTTGGGAGCTTTTAAAGCCTCTCTCTATACACTTCAGGGGGGTGCAGTTTGGAGAGGCTGCTAAGTATGCCATTGTACATGTGTGCATCATGTGACTGGAGCTGCTGAATCAACCCACACCAACACATTCTTTAGAAGAGATGCAAACTGTACAAAATACAGCAGTCCAATGAATGTTCCATATCTCTTCACTTGGAAAATCTTCTCCATTATTACATGGCACAGGCCACAATGTTGATGGATGTGATAGAATATCTCCACCTAGTGGATTTTCTAGGCAAGAGTAGCAAAATTAAGGGCAATAAATGGGTTCAGCATACATTTGGCTGTTGAGCATACATTTGGCCATCCCATCATTACTGAGTTGCATATTCTACTTTCTCTTCCTTTAATTATGAATCCTGCAAAGCTGTGTCTCTTCTAATCCAGAATGAACTTGTAATGAAGGGTGGCAAGTTACATCTATAATCGTTATGATAAGTAACTTTAAATCAAGAGTGGAAATTCCTCATGCTTTTTCCTCTTCCTTTTCAGGGAAGGAGACTGGTGGGAAGCCCGTTCCTTGACTACAGGAGAAACTGGTTACATTCCCAGTAATTATGTGGCTCCAGTCGACTCTATCCAAGCAGAGGAGTATGTTTTTGTTTTTATTTTACTACTTAGTGCTGTGCATGAAGGATGTGCAAGACATTTGTGTGCATGATCGTGGTGCTTTTCAAATAATCTAACATCATACTGGTTTCCTTTTTCATACCTGGGTGGGAAGAGAAGAAAAAAACTAAGGCACTTTTTATCAGGCCAAAGTAAGAACACTCGGAATTTCCTGGCCTGGATAGATATCCCTTATGTTGTAGCTAGTGAGTTAGTGTAGAAGATAAACTGCCTACATTTTGCACACGCTAACTGGCTAGAGCTAAATGCATAATAATGGCAAGCTGAGCAACATATATCCTTTGATAACACTTAACATTTAAAAACTGTATTCATGATTTGGGGAATATTGCTGCATTTTCACAATACAGTGTCAGTGCAAGCTCCATTGAAACTGAGGTACTAACAGTGTGGTCCAAACCATATCTGCTGAAAATTAAATCCCATTGAGTTCAGGGACTTATGTCGAGTCAAGTGTGTTATAGGTTTTCAGCCTAAATCTTAAATGAGCATATAGTCAGTTATCAGCAGGTCTGTCTATGTAAGCAGTTCAGATGGGAAGTTAATCTGACCGCAGCTTAAACGGCTGCAGATTTCTCTTCTCCATTCAGCTTTTCCAGTATGTTTCAGAGGAAGCAGCATGCTACTCATAGAACATGTTCAGCCACAATAAGCCAGGGTTCTGGAGAATTCTGCCTTATTGTTTACGCGCAGCATGCTCATGCATGCTGCTTGACCACATTTGCTGCAAGTGGGAGGGCCTGAACAAACCACAGACCACCCCCAGCCCCATCTGTGTTTTGTTTATCATGATGTCCAAACTGGGAATTTTGGCTTATCTCTCCTAAAACAAACCAGAGTCATAAGCCAACAACAAACCATGGCTTATAACTTTGGCTTGTTTGGGGAGAGTTCCCGGTTCAGGCATCATGATAAAGCATGGACAGATGGAGAGTCCATGGTTTGTTTAACCACTCCTGCTTGCAGGAGAATCCAAGTGGGAGTGATCAAGCAGCATGCACCAGCATGCTGGATTCCCTAGAAATCTGACTTATCATGATGTGTGAACCAGGCCATTGACTGCTGCTGTTGTCGTTCTTCTACACTTTCTTTCATGATCAGAAGAAGTCTTGCACTATCCATAACAGTTCTGTAGTTAATATTCTCAGGGCACAATAAGGAATTGGGTGATTATTACAAATGCTCCTTAAATGATATACTGCAGAGGTAGTGAGTGTTTTTGGCTTGTAGGCACATTTGAAAATTTGGGAAGCTGTCCTGAGCACAACTGTGAAATGCCCGCCATGGATGGGCATGGCTAGTCACAAAGGACAAGTAACCTGCCCAGAGGCATTCATGAGAAATTAAGAAGGCAGCAGATAGAGGCTTTGAAGCAATATTTGCTTTGAAGCAATCTCAGCTGCCAGTAAGGAAATATAAACATATAAACAAAATATAAACAATGTTAAAATAAAAATTGGCTTCTCAGTAGGCACCAAGGAAGGTGTCTGGGGCACATTGGTGCCTGTGGCATCATGTTGCCTATCCCCAATCTACTGTATAAAAGCCTGTAAAAATTAAGCCATACTGTTCAGCCTCTGTTTTAAAATGTAATTTTTACGGTATTTTTGTTTAGATGGTACTTTGGCAAGCTTGGCCGAAAGGATGCTGAGAGGCAGCTGCTGTCATTTGGAAATCCACGAGGAACCTACCTGATTCGTGAGAGTGAAACCACCAAAGGTATAGCCATTTTTTAACTGTTAAGCGGGGGGCAGGGGGGGATTGAAGCTAAACAGAGTAATGACTTAATTTCAAATAATACTGAAACTGGCATACGCACATTGATTTTTCATGTAACCTTTGAGTACCAAAGTTAAATCCAGCATGATTTGTTAATGAATAATCATCATATCCAGTTCATTACTTTTGCATTGGGGATGATTGCGTCATTATCTTCTTGAGTGGAGAAAAGCAGATGCAAAGTTATGGGTTGACTTGTCAAACCTTAGCATTTTTGTAGAATTCTGCAAAGCTCAAGGGGAAGAGGGAGGTTGCAAATGAAGACAAAGGGATCCTATTCAGATATATAGCATTCATATTATGATTGACCATTAGTTTTGCTTGAGTAATGAGAAAGGATTTGCTGGGCATGAGTTTTAAATGGCCCATAAACTGTCAAGCAATTCAGAACTATTCTTGAGTTTAAAAGCACTATAGAGATGTTAAAATAGCTACTTGGAGCAGATTTATTCAACACTTGCCTTTACAGTGCTATCACATGTATTACACATAGACGCACATGCATGCACACACTCATAGAAACACACAGGCACTCGCATACATGCATGCGCACACATGCGCACATGCACTTCCTTGTCCTCCACCTTCTCCCGGTGACCCTTGCTGGCATCGCTGTTTTCGCACTGCCATTGGCAGCATGGAAGCAGCAGTCCTGGCTGCTTCTTGGATGCCAGGAGGAGGAGGAAGCCTCCTTCTCTCTCGGTGACCTCACTGGGCATCGATGACTCCACAGCTCCATTGGCAGCACAAAACCAGTAATACCCAGCTGCTACAGGGTAAAGCCTCCTCCTCTCCCATGACCCTGTTGAGCACTGCTGCTTCTGTCCCACCACTGATGGTGTGGTAGCAATGATGCTGAGGGTGGGGGGGAGGAATTTGGTGGCAGCAGCATGGGGAAAGCTTGGGGGCCACACAAACGGTGTCCTTAGGCCACAGGTTGTGCACCCCTGATTTTGAATAAGCCTATTTCCTTTATCTACATGTAGCTTTTATTTTTCATGTTAAAAAGGTGCCTATTCATTATCTATTCGTGACTGGGATGATATGAAAGGAGATCATGTCAAACATTATAAAATTCGCAAACTTGACAATGGAGGATATTACATTACAACCAGGGCACAGTTTGAAACCCTTCAACAGCTTGTTCAGCATTATTCAGGTAATTTTTCAAATAAATATTTGGTAATTATCTCAGTTCCTGTAAAATATAAATGCTATCTATAGAACATTTTTCTGCAGAAAATATTAAGGAACTTTATTCCATCTTATATTTTCTGTTGATCTTTATACATATTATTTAGGAAAGAAATGTTTTTTGTGAACCTTCCATATGATGAGAGCAAAATATTTTTTTTTTAAAGAAATCATTGCTTATTTCTAGAAAAATCTTTATACCACTACAAAGTAAAATTTCTTCAACCTGGTGCCCTCCAGGTGTTCTGGACTACAACTCCCATTGGTCATGCTGGCCGGGTCTGGTGGGATTTGAAGTACAAAACACTCTGAGGTCACAGGTTGGGGAAGGCTGATATAAAACCCTGGAGAAGTCATTAGGATGACTAGGCAGTTCTACCTAGCTATTTAGCATTTCTGACGGAGGGGAGGTGTTTTTCATCCTTGCTGAAAAGAATTCTTATTTGCCTGTTAAGGTGGTGCATTTATTTGTTCTTTATGTTCAGAATTTAAGATTAGAATTAAGTTTTCACACCCAGAATTTCATTTTGAGTTTCCCCAGATTCATCGTCACCTTTGTATCAACGTTGTAATTTAAATGTTAGAACCTGTAAAAACTCGGAGGCATTTGAATGACCTGGTTCGCATGATCACCATGACTTAAATAAGCCATGGTGGTTTGTGGTGCATGTCAGGCGGCTTTTGAATAACCCTACAACAGGTCATGGTTTATGCAAGGGTTGTTTATGCCTCGCACAACTCACCCCCGCCAGGTTTGGATGACAAGACAAGCCGTGGTCTCAACTTAAATATTCAAAATGGTCACCTGCACACTCCGTAACCCACCGTGGCTTAAATAAGCCAAGGTGGGCTGTTTGTGCAAACCAGTCCATTATAAACATTTGGGAGGGGTGCTTTTGTTCATGTCCTGAAGATTTTAAATATCTCATTCATTTCCCTTATATGTCCTTCATGTTAATTTTAGGGGAAATAGCAAATTCATGGGAACGCTGTTTTCAGATGCATACACTTAGCAGATGTCGTTTTAAGTGACAGCCACAGTCTCCTGAATGGATATATTAACTATTGATAATTTTGGGATTTAAAGTCCTCTGTGAAAATAAGAAAATACTTAGGCTATACATATTTTCCTTAGCGGCCTTACATGGGCTAATAGCTCACTTAGCCCTTGAATTCTGTGGGGCTATTTGCAAGCTTCTTTTGACAAATACCTGTTCAATCATGTTATCCAAATCTTCTTTCCAATGAAGAGCTGAGTAAAATTACAAGCCCATTTAACAAAGGGCCTCAACAAACTGATGAAACTTCTGGCATTGCCTTCATAGATACTGAACTGGAATCCTTGGAATTAAAAGCACTGTTAAGCTGATATCTTTACACACTTACATGGGAGTAAGGTCATTGGAGCTTACGTCTTGAGGTCATTGGAGCTTACGTCTGAGTAGACATGCACAGGATTGTACTGTTAGCCTTCAGATAATCTGAAATCTTTACAAATCTTTAAACATTTTCATTGAGAACACTTCCATGGTTATAAGCCTAAGGGAGCAATCCTATGGCCGCTAGTCAGTGGCTAGACGGCCATAGGATATGTGGTTTTCCGGGAACCAACCTCTGAGCCCGCGCTCCAAGGTCCATTCCCAGAGAAACGACCTTCCCCCCCGCACCTTCTGCACTGCCTCGCAGTCAGCGTGGAACAGCCCCATGCTCCTCGCTTGGAAGAGGAGAGAGGAGCGGCCAAAACGGGGCCCTCCAGGGGGTGTTCCAGGGTGGGGAAGGCGGAAATGCCAGTATGGCACATCCTATGAGTCGTCCGGCAGCCTCCTCCCCCACTCCTCCTGCCCGCAGCTAGACAGCCGAAATCGGCTGTCTAGCTGCAAATGCAGGGCAAGAGAAGTGCAGAGGGAATGATCCCCTCCGTGCTTCTCCTGCCCTGCATTGGATAGGTGGTCACCTCCGAGTTCGGAGGCAGCCGCCTATCCCAATAGGATTGCATCCTTAGTTAGTTAGGAACAGCGTAGGCCAGGGTCTGGCAGAAGGTAGATTTAGATTTACTGGTAGATCTCCCGATGATGTTCAAGAAAAAATTCCGACTTCCAATGGTTTAACAACAGTGAAAATGAAAAATGTTTTTCCCCCCTCCTAAAATAGGCTGCTGAAATCAAGAAAGCTTGGGGGGAAACCAGAGTAGATTCGTGCATGAAAGGATTTGTATGTGAGTCCCAGTTCTGGTACTGAAAACAAATTCCTAGGTGGAGTATGTGCTCAGAGGAATCTTGTCTGCAATACTATGTCCGCCTTCCTGAACCACTATTTTGCTATTTTGCACCTGGCTCAGGTGGGCGGACCTCAGGGTTCTAGCGAAAAATAAAGTCTAATGTCTGCCCACCCCTGATGTAGGCCACGCAGGTGACAAGCCTAGTGAAAGCCCTTACACATAGCAAGGTGGATCACCACATGCATACCCATGCACATACATGTGCAGGGGAGCACATATATCTGTCGCTTAAAAGGGAATCCGTGCATGTGTACACTCTGGCACATACACAGACTGGAGTGTTTAATGTGGCCAAGACAGTGGCTCCTCTAAACCTTCCCTGGGTAGAGGTAGCTGTCCCTGAAGCTGCCATCACCACTCTTTGGTTGTAGAGTCTACCTTCTACCTACCCTGAGCATTTCAACTAAGTTGTGGTCACCCCTGTCTTAGCTTTCCCTCTCCCCACCTTCTCCCTCCCACATATCTTCAACCAGTGTTTCCATGGAGAAGGAGGGATGGAGACAATTGCCATCATCCACAGGCTTTATCCTAGAATATGCAGATTCGGTACAACAGCCTTCCCCAGCCTGGTGCCCTACAGATGTTTTTGACTGCAATCCCCATCAATTCTGATCATTGGCCATGTTGGCTGGGGATGGTGGGAGTTGTAGTCCAAAAATCTGCTGTGCACAGGACTGGGGAATGCTGGTCTACAATCTGTTTAGCAGAGGGTTTCCACAAATGTCATCCACATTCTTGCCTGAAATTACTTCTAATTGACTTATGCTTCAACAGCTTCCACTGTAACTATACAGTACAATATGCAAATGCTGAAACTGATGGCCTTGGTTCATACCTATTGCTTGCTATGACTAACTTCTTACCAGTCCTGTGCAGGTCGTATGGAAAGATGGTACATAGCACCCATTGAGCTCCCTAGAAATGCATATTTTATTTAAAATAAAATACTTTACCAAACATTATTATTATTATGTGAACAGAAACACTCATAACTATTAATACTTAGGGTTGTATCTAATAGTGTCTATCTGCAGGAAGAATGGACACTACTGATGGAATGGATTCCCCCTCTCCTCTTCACCTTTCATGACTCCCCCAATCTGTTCTAGAGAGTTGGGGGACCCTCTCAAGGAGATTTGGGGGGTGCAGGGGGCAGGAGAGGAAGGGGAACTCCCGTTCCATGAGTAGAAGTCGACTCACATGACATTAGGTGGAGCCCAATATATTTTTTCCTCTCTGCATTAGCAAGTATTGGCATTACATACAAACAGATATTACTAGCGATACAAACACCACCTTTATTATTATTTTTTAGAAATACCTAAATTCAAGAAACTTCTGGGAGTATGATTGGTATGAAATATTAATTGTACTTTCCTTCCACAAATCTATATTGGATGTGTAATTATTTTTTAAAATAAATTTACTGAGGCTTTTTAAAGCTGATATTAATTTTTTCTGCACATTATAGTTAACATGCATGTTTGATTACAGTGAAAAACTATTGATAATCCATACTTTTCATTATACCACTATTTTGAAAAAGTGGAAATGCATGTATGTACAGTTTGCTTAGTTTTTTTAAATTAGCTTTTACGTTTTTTAGATTGTGTGAGTGTATGCACATATGTGAGCCATGTGCCTTGAGACAGTGTTCTATAAACCTTATGTAAAGTTCTTATCTTCAAGATGTTTGTTATCTTTCAAGGAACTTCCTTTATAATAAATGTCTTTTGATAGACTGACTCTAGGAGATCATACCTATAACAGTGTCTAAGATCATTCAGTATTTAAAATGTTCCAAAAACTAGTACAAATGAATATGCTTGGGATTACTCTGGTATCATTTTATTTCTGTTTGTAACATTACTCAGTGTTTCTCTGTTGCTATATTCAAGCAAGCTCTGTAAAAAATTCTGGCCTTCTCTTTTTGCTTGGCCCAAGGTTATGCTAACTGGATGAGTTCTTATCATTTATGCCTCTGCTGTTTTTAGCATTAATGAATACTGCGTATAACTCTCAGGCATTGCCTCCCTGTACTCTGTAGCATCAAAGCACTCCATTTTGCTGCTAAGGTCTATTTATTCTGTTCACATGCAGCCTTTCATATGCTAATAGTTCGTTTCTTTTTGTCTGCACTCTGCTGTTAGTGTAGTGCTCGAATATCCATGGCAGATATTTGCAACTAGCAGGAAAATCTACTGCTTCAGAGGCGCTTCTGCATGGCTGTCAGTCTAGAGATTTGGCTCAAATCAAGATGTGAACATGCTAGCTGGTGAGGAGAGCAGTAAATAGCCACCACTGAACAGCAGCTGAAGGAAAGGATGCCCCTCAAACTTAACAATGGGCCTATTGAGAGCATCTGAGGCAGGGAGAAGCTTGAGTTGCACTGTGCAGGTGTGCTGCTGGTGAATGGCCAGCATCTCCCTGTTTGGGTGGGGCCAATGACAACATCAGCCAGCCATATCCCTTCACTGTGCTGCATGATCCACTGCTTGTCTCGTTTGCCTTCAGCAGATCCCCACTGATAAGGAAGCAGGTGATTTCTTAGTGGCAACCAGTTGGTGCTTTCTGCCCCACTCCACCAGCCACCATGGGATATGACTTTCAGCTTTCTTCCTCTCTACAGATCCTACCTATATATACCTCTTCTACCCCTGTATTCTCTCCTAGCCTTCCTCCCCCTGGCCTTCTTCTGTAAAAACAAAAAATAAGCTGCCTCAAACTATTTGGAAGCACATCTATTTATTTTATTTGTTACATTTCTTTCCCACCATTCCTCCAAGGAACCCTAGATAAAGTACATAATCCTCCTCCTTTCCATTTTATCCTCACGGCAACTCTGTTGGGTAGGTTACGCTGCAAGTCAGTGACTGGCCCAAAGTAACCCAGTGAGTTTCATGGCCAAGTGGGGACTAGAACCTGGTCTCCCGGGTCCCAGTCCAACACTCTCGCCACTACGCCATGCTGGCTCCCATTTTGTTAGTGAATAAAAGCACTCTTAAGATGGTAAACAAAAAAATTGGTGGCAAACCACTGTGGAGCCTTAGGCCAAATGTCGCTCATTTTCAAGCTAAATTTGCCTTAATAAGGGTCATCAGTGGTTTGTTGCTGTATTTCAGCAGCAAAGCACCACGTGGGGTTATTGTCACCACATTGTTGACAGTAGCAGTGTGGCTGTGGTGGCTGCTGGAGTGAGGGCCACAGTGGGGTTATGGGGTATGGAAAGTGGCTTCCAGTTAGTTTCCCACCCCTGCAGTAGATACTGCAATCCACTGAGTAGCTGTTCTTTTAAGAAACCTAATCATGATTTTAAAATGGCCTTTTTCTGCCTAAAATCTGCCCAAAACTGTGTTCACATGACCAATGGAAACAGCAATATTTGTGCAGAAGTTACTTAGGAGGGCATGCCTTACTTTTACACTGCCTCACATTTCTCCCAGGTTTGAGACCCGGGTTAAGTGAGAATCCTGGTTAGCTCTAACTGAAGTTAACACTGGCACTGCCATGGTTAGATCCAATAGGAACAAATTATTCTTCAAAAGGGAGAGGCTGGATTAGGAAATGCACAATCCTGCAACTCATGGCAATTTCTTAACCATGGTTAAGCAAGTAGGAATATTTGTCTGCAACTGCCCACCGTGGAGTTGTGTGAGATTTTCCAGAGTTCTTCTCTGCTTTGCTTTCTATAGAAGAAGTCATTCTTTTCATTAGATGAAAGGAGATGCATAGGAGGCTCTATTGTGCTAATATTCAGATGAACAAAGAGTGCAGGGCTAGGGGTATGATGCTTCAAAAAGGACATATCGTTGCCCTCGTTTTGTTCTTGTGTTAATTCTTCTCTTAAAACTAATTCACACATTGCAAGGAAGGAGCAAAAAAAAGCAGCACAACACTACAAAGAAGCACCTGGAGGAAGTGCCACTGGGGAATGACTTCATAATCCGCCAATCCCATGTAATTTTTCACGTATGGACATAATCAGAGGAAGATGATGGAAGGACCATGGGAAAGTAGCATCTATACCGCTCTGGTAACATATGTTCTGGCTTTTATCAAGCAACTTCTTGTTGCATATGGAACTGCTCTGACCCAAATATGCAATGTATGACAGGCAAGCGCTTGCTGTTTCATATGTATGCAAGAGTTACTTGATTGCTTATGGAGAATCACTCTGGCAAAACAAACATGCCCTTCCTCTTATTATTGTAAACAAACCTCTCTTCTGATAAGAGAATATTTACTCTCTGAATAAAATTATCAAATATTATGTAGAAGAAACACCAAAATCTCTCAGTATGTGAGTGGTCAGGCCCTACTGTTGGATACAGAAGACCAGTACTTGTAAGCTTGAGCCATTCTGCAGCCTACAGTGAGAAAGCCCCAGCTGTAGTGACCATACTCATCTGTTGGATCATGGCTTGCCTATCTGCTGGGAGAAGTGAAGTCATAATCTGTGGCAACATTAAAATACAAACACATCCAACACTTAGGGCATTTGTCCATGAATACCTGGGGGAGAAACTCTTGCAAATCTTACTAGCTTTGCTGTGCTTCTTTTTAATGCAAACCACAATATATAACTTAAAACAATTGTTTGAAATTCAGACTTGCATAAAGGCCATAACATTAAATGTGGGGGGGGGGGGGGAGAGGCTGAGAATCACTCGGATACTTTAAATGAATATTGTATCATGTTATACCAACTATATAAATATGCAGAATGTTGCAATAACAAAAAGCAGTTGAGAGATGATTTATCAATGGATTATACAAAACTAAGAACAGGATTACTAAAGGTTCGTGATATGGAGGTCCCAAAGTAGAGTTTCAAAAACGAATGTTTTAAGTGTGCGGTGTATTTATTTTCAAGCTCTTTTTGGATTGCTACTAACAGATGATGTAACTTGTTTACTAACATTGTTTTTCTTGCTTGCTGTGTTTGTTTCATGTTACTGTTTTCTTTTCCCTATGCTTCACTTCTGCTTCATCAGAGAGAGCTGCAGGTCTTTGTTGCCGCTTAGTAGTCCCTTGTCATAAAGGGATGCCAAGGCTTACTGATCTGTCTGTCAAAACCAAAGATGTCTGGGAAATTCCACGAGAATCACTACAGTTGATCAAGAGACTGGGAAATGGGCAGTTTGGGGAAGTATGGATGGGTATGCAGAGAAAACATTTTAATTTTTTTAATAGTCTCCCACCTTTTGGAGACAAGTATGGAAGATGGAATGTGGAAACAAAATGAGTTGTGACCAGCAGCATCAGAGAGCAGATGTCTTCAACTGCTTAGAATAACATGCTCCTGACATGGAAAACTTTTCATTCTAAGCACTGAGTAATTTGTACAGGGGAGAAGCCAGTATCATATCCTCCCCTGCCTCTACTTGTCATGTTTGACAAACTGCCTTCAGCTTAACTATCAAGCTTCACACATTCTAATCTGTTAGTGACGCAAAGTTTTGTCATGAGCCTGCTATCTAGAAATTAACTGAACACGGACACCGAAGGACAAAACCACCTTCCATCTTTCTCTGTGCATGAAATAATTATGTGAATTATAAGTATTTCTTTTATTAATTTCCTTTCCTGTAGAGAAAGCTGATGGTTTATGTTTTAACTTAACTATGGTTGCATCGAATCACACTCCACAAACTGTCGGATTGGCTAAGGATGCATGGGAAGTTGCACGCGGTTCATTGTTTCTGGAAAAGAAGCTGGGTCAGGGCTGTTTTGCTGAAGTGTGGAGTGGTAAGGCAGTGAAAAACTGTTCTCTTTGGGCTGGATACATAAAGCCATCATGAAAGGCATTATGAAACCAAGAGAAATAATGTTGCCACATAAATCTACATTTTTGATATGATCCATCAGTGGAAAGGCCTAGTCTGTCAATTTGCTGTGCAAGTCCACTTAGACTAGACCACCCTGACCTGGTTCACATGACACGGTGCAGCTCGTCATGGGTTATTTAACCTATGATGAGTCGCAATACCCATGGGTACCCCTTTGTATAAACCCCTTTGTTTAACCCTCACATAACCTATGCTCGCCAGGTTCACACAACATGACAACCCCTGAGCAGGGGTTGGATATGCAAAATAGCAGCTGCATGCGCCTTACACGCACTGCAGCCTCACCATGGGCTTTCGTGTCTTGCGAACCACCTCCTAAGTGCACAGTGTCACAGATTGCGTAACACTGATCTTGCAAGAATGGTATTGGAGCTTTGCAGCAGATATAGAGTTTGCATTTGGGTGAAGACAATACTGTATGCCAGTTCCTAAGTTCCATCATTTTTAGCCAGTCCAAGAAATGGAATCTAGGCTTGGGCTATGCAAATTTGTGCTGGCTCATTTCACAGTACTTTCTATTCTACTTTCTATTGGACAAAGTAAATAGACAAAGTAATTTGGGATGCAACTGGAGAGGCACAAAACCTGCCCCATACACCAGAATAACTAGGGGTAGGTAGCACAGGTCAGGTTTAGCTTGTAGGGGTTGTTCTCAAGTTCACCCCTTTACTTTTGCCCACACAAGTGAATGGCTTCCACACATCTATGAGGAAAGCAATGCACTAGATGTTGTGGTGAGGGAAAATGCTGCCTTTATCCTTGATGGTGGGTGGTCTGATGAAATATACAGTTCCTCCTTCCACACATGTACACATACATATACAGGGTGTTTCAAAATGATGGACCCAATTTCAAAGCAGTATATTTCACAATGACAATATGTTACAATTACACCAAAAGTTAAAAATGGTTTAATGAGTTATCAAGTTTTACTAACCATTTTATAAATGCTCCATGTGCCCTCCACCTGCTGTACGGACAATATCGAGACGATAGTTGAATTCGCCCCAAAAACCTCTCAAAGTGTCTTCTTCCACTGAAGTCACCGCTGCCGTGATTCTGTTTTTGAAGTCATCCAGATTAGTCGCTAATGGTGGCACAAAAACATGTTCTTTGACGTATCCCCACAAGAAAAAGTTGCAGGGTGTAATGTCTGGAGATCTTGGGGGCCAAGAGTGTAGCATCAAGTCTTGGGGCCCCATGCGGCCTATGTAACGTTGAGGCAGTGTGTCATTTAGAAAACAACGAACCTGCAGGTGCCAATGTGGCGCTGTTTGTGCACTGAGAGAGGCATCTAGCGGTAATCATTTATTTATTTATTTATTTATTGCATTTCTATCCCGCTTTTTTTTCCTCTTGCAAGGAATCCAAGGCGGCTTACATTATCCTCCTCCTCTCCGTTTTATCCTCACAACAACAACCCTGTGAGGTAGGTTGGGCTGAGAGTCTGTGACTGGCCCAAAGTCACCTAGTGAGCTTCCATGGCCAAGTGGGGACTAGAACCCTGCTGTCCCAGCACCCAGTCCATCACTTTCACCACTACACTGCACTGGCTCTCATTTGAAACTCTATGCCCCACCCTTTCAAGTGGTAAGAGTTTCATTCATGGGCGGTTTGTGGTTGCAGAGATACACCAATTTCAAATCGGATCCATCTTTTTGAAACACCCTGTATAATTAAAACAGGCCTTTTGCTAGTTACAATTAAGTAGCTAACAGTGCAATCGTATGCGTGTCTACTTAAAACTAAGTCCCACTGAGTTCAGTGAGACTTACTCCCAGATAACTGTGTTTAGGATTGCAGGTTTAGCAACTTTGTTGTGGGGTTTTTTAGTATACGCACTGCCAGTTATCCCATATATGTGAGGACAAATTAACTATGTGCGTTCACATTAACAACGTAACCTCTTCTTTGATCCAATTTGCTGGTTATTTTTTCCACTTAAAAATAAGTCTTCTCATTTCAGAACACTGCAAAACAAAATTCAGGGATAATTACTAAGTAAAACAGCCTTTGCGTTGAAAACAGATCAAACATCACAAGAAAATTTGTTTTAGCTGATGTATGAATCCCTGCATTACCATGCTCACAGTTTCAGATCCAGTGCAGAACTAATTTGGACAAGAGACTATGAATTCCTTCTCTCTGTGTTTTAATTTTTTTAAATAAAGAATATATTTGGTGTGCTGGTTTGGCCAGTGCTGTACATAGTCTTCCATTAGGATTTTTTTTTTCTATTGACTTCCTTCAAGTAAATGGAACTAAGTTTAGCACTGAAACATTAATCATAACAATTTAGTCCAATAAATTCTGCTGATTTATGCAAGATGCTCAGAACCCAGAGCTTCTTGCCAACAGAGGCAGATAAATGACCTCTAAGGAGCTCAGTGCTATATCTTAGCCATGCAATAACTCTGTGAAGTAGATTAAGCTAAGATACAGTGGCATGTCCTTAGTTACTCAGTGAGCTTTATAACTGAGGATTTAAAGCCAGTTTCCCATATCTGTACTCATCCCTCTAGTTCAGGGGTGTTGAACCTCTTTTAGCCCAAGGGCCAAACAGTATTTCAGAGAAGCTTTCTGGGACCACATTCCAGCCATGGGTGAGGCTGAAAGCAAAAGGAGTGAGGCCAAAGGCAAATGGGTTAAAGTAAAAATACCAGCATATTTTTGCTTAAAGCTCTTACTGCCAGAAACTCAGCCTGATTTCAACCTTTTAGAAGGGGGGGGGGAGACTGAAAGTCAGGGAACCATCAAAGATCAGTGGTTGGGGAAAGGCCTTCTGGAGAACCCTGGAGGCCCAGATTGGGACTCTAATTTGGCCCTCGGTCTTGAAGTTTTATGCCCGTGCTCTAGTACTACAGTGGATGGCTCTAGATTAAATTAACAGGGTAACCAAAATTCTGCAGCTGCATTAGTGTACACTGCCTCTTAGATGTCACACTTATTTACTTTTACTACTCCTGTTCTTTAATATTTACAATAATGCAAATGGTGTTCTCTGAGCTCTCCAGGCATGGGATGTCTCCACTGACAGTATTTGTGGATTTTTTGTAGGTACGTGGAATGGTAATACTAAAGTGGCAATAAAGACACTGAAGCCAGGTACAATGTCCCCAGAATCGTTTCTGGAGGAAGCTCAGATCATGAAAAAGCTAAAGCATGACAAACTGGTCCAGCTTTATGCTGTGGTGTCTGAAGAACCTATCTACATTGTCACAGAGTATATGAGTAAAGGTAGGTTAAGAATTGCTCCCTCATTGATAACATGTTTAAGGCGCTTGTAGATGTGACGGAAGTAACCATCTGTAGTGAGAAGTACTGCATTAGATTGCTTAATGCAGATTAGCTGCACAATTAACCATTTGTTCATCTATTATGTTTAAAGCCTGGATAAATAGGCTGGTGTTCCCATACTTGGTTCCGTACAGCATTTTAACAATGGACCTGCATATTCAAGACTGCTTAAAGCAAATTTCTTATACTTTTAACCAGAACCCTGAATTTCCATGGCAAACTTTTATTCACAGAATTGAGGTTAATGAAAAAGTACTAATAATGTGTCTTTCTAGATGCTTTAAATGTGTATTGTCATAGGTAATACTGATTCTAAATGTACTTTACCAGTTATGAATACAGGACAAGGTTGAACTCAACATTGGTGATTTCTCTTGAATATTTATTCATTAAACCTTTTGTGACTTCCCAATCCTATCTTGAGCCATCTGCTACATTTGTTTTAGATTTCTTTCCCTCTCTATCTGAGGGTTAACACCTGTTTCAGTTTATTCTCATCTCATTTTATCCCCAAGACTACCCTTTGAGGCAACTGATTTTATCTGTTACTTTTGTTTTGTCCAAAGAACTAAAGGTAGCATACATAGCTCTCTTCCTCCACATTTTATCCTCATAACCACCCTGTGACATAGCTCAGGCAGAAAATGACTGGTCCAAAGTCACCCAATGAACTTCATGGCTGAGTGGGGATTTGAACCTGGCACTCTGTAGCTCTAGTTTGACACTAACCAGTACACCACACTGGTTGAAAAATAATGTCTTGCCGAAAGCCTATTCCCTCCAGGTAAATTTCATGCCTTGGTAAGAATTTGAAGATGTGTCTGCTGTGTTCAAACCCAGTGTTTATCCACTATGCCCTACTCGTAAAGTAGCAAGCTCTGCTATTTCAGAACACTATCTTATGCTTGCTGCCTGCCAGTGTGATTCTGGGCTTTCTCACTGGGCAACCGATGGAAGATTTGACCCACCAATAGTGCTATATTTGAGTGTCTAGTTTACATTGCACTGGTAAGTAGCAAGTGAATAATACTGAAGCAGTGTTACTACCTTTGGGAAATGCCTGCTGTAGTTATACTTGCTTTGATTCTGCATGAACATAGCCTCTAAATTTGTTTGCATGTTGAATTTATTGGTTATTCTCTGTTTAACTTCTAAATAAATGTAAACTAAAGAAAGCAGCCTTTGATTAATTAGAGAGTCTAGAGTTGCCATTTGCTTTATCTCGGGATTAAATATTTTGGGGATGCCAAGATGAATTGTGAGTAGAATACAGTGTTAGTTTATAACAATCTGATAGTGGTCAAGAAATATTGGCCACAGTACCCTGGGACTACCTGCTCGGATGAACAGCAGTTGGTGACTCACTTTAACGATCTTGAATCATAACATTTCAGTATCCCTGTTCATATAAATAGGAAACCGTAGTGAGCAACATATCCACATTAATTTCATCAACTTTAATTAAATCATGTATTTACCCAAGGAACTGAAAAAATAGTATCTACCACAAGACAAAGGAGCATAAAAGCAATTATGCAGATACACACAAGATAGACTCACAGCAATAGAGTGTTCCCCCGCAACCCCATAGAATCATAGAATCACAGAATAGTAGGGTTGGAAGGGGCCTATAAGACCATCGAGTCCAACCCCTTTTTCATGAAAATAGCATTATTTTCTTGAACAGAATTTTGTTTTTCAAAAAATTTCCAGCACCAGAGCATTAAAATTGCCTCTGTCTTCATGCCCGTTATTTCTGCTACTAAGTGAGAGACTCCCCATAATCTCATTGTACAGCAACATCCAAGTTCTGCTAGATTCCTTTGTAAATACTTGTATGCATATTTTTCTATGCATACCCACTTTGTGGGTGAAAATCTAGCAAAGGGTGAATCTGTTTTACGTTACTGTTTTAAAATGTTGGAAGGAAAAGATGCTTTGGTTATATATTTTAATTGTGTTTTTACTTGGTTGTCAGATTGTTTTCTGCAGCCCTTCTCAGACTGTTCTGAGTATTTCATAGCAACCCTTTTATAGAGTACAGATGAACATCTGCTTTTGTTTGTTTGTTTAAGACAGAACCGAAGTAGTTTGAGAACTCTAGCATTCTATATATTACATTTGTTCTTGAAGACATAGCTGATTCTGTCAGTTATGGCTTCAGAGCATGTAAGAAAAGTGATGGTTTGTGCTGTGCTTGAAATGTACAAGAAGCTGTCCACCATCATCAGCAAATACTCAAGAGATTATATTGGGGATAGAGGCAATCCTCTTCCTTTGCTTTCTTGTTTGAATACACAGTTTCTGTGGATAGTGTGGTCATACGTCCTGTCCTATAGTTCCAAAACCCGTTTACTGCTTTTTGTTACTGACATCGATATTTTCAAACACACAGGGTTTCAAGTTCTAGAATCCACATTATCACCATGCACATGGAAGCAGAGAGCTGGGAGGGACCCAGTATTTATCATTAAATCCATTCCTGAGACAGAATATCCTATCAATACATCATCCCTGGCAGATAACTCTGCTCATTTTCCTTGAAATCCTTCACGGAAAGGAGATCAACAGTCAACTAGGACAGATTGTTACATTGCTATATTGCTCTCATAGGATATATTTCCTGAAGCTTCAGGAGAATGTGTAAACGTTGGGTGGTATCCAGTTAAGTCTTCCTGCTGATGAAACAATTTCTGTCCACAGAAGGGGGACGGGGAGTCCCTTAATTTATGTTCTAGAGGGTTAGAGGACCCTCCAGAACAAGTTTAGGAACATGGGAAGCTGCGGGGAGGGGGGGGGATAGTTGCGTTGCATGAATCCACTTGTGTGATGTTGTATTTCATCTCTAATTTTGATGTCTCAATGGGATCCATATTATCAGGCTCCTGTATAACAATGGAGACCGATCTGAGAATTGCTGACAGGCTCCAAATAGGGAAGTCAAGGGCTTTCCAGAAAACCTGTGCAAAAAGTGCACTGTTACTACATAACACCAAGATGTCTTCTCAGCTTCTGTTTCAGGGATGGCATACTTTCTCAGCATTCAGATTTCAGTAAATTACTGGGGAAATTATCTTTCCTCAGCTAGTGGGACTACTGCTTTTATCCTTTTTGTGATTTAATCTCAGGCAAATGTTGGAAGAGCTTTCTCCCTCCCCATCCTCCCTCCCCATAGCCACTCTGCAGTCTATACCAGGCTCTTTTCCCTTAACACAGCATCTTGACATTTTTATATATTACTGCATCTTATGCTGCCTTAAATGGAAAGGGTTATTGATTTCCGCTTCCTAAGACAATTAGATCCTGGCTCCATGCATTGTCGTCTGATTGAGCCACTTTCTTCATCAGGGAATGCTTAACTAAGCATTCCGAACTGACCTTTGAAATACATTATCCGCACAGGAGATCAGTGCAAAATATTGTTAGAGTAGTGGTAAGAATTCCTTTTAATGATTTAGCCATGACTGAGCACTGCCATTTATCTTTTTAAAAAATATGCGAAGTGACTGATTCATCTTATTAAAGATTGCTCTTCATTGTGTTTGTCCTAATTTCATACAAACTGAAACTACAAGTTCTAAAGTCACAGTATCACATTGTTTCACTGGTATTTTTGCTTCAGCAAAAGAGCTTTATTAAGGAAGCCTCTCATGGCCTTGAGCACTTCTGTGCTGCATTATGGGGGATGGTTTATATTTAGGGATTGAAGAACTCTATCCAAAGACATCGGGTTGGATCCAGAGTTATGTAAAGTGGTACTCTGCAAAGTTGATGCTCTCATAGGTGGAAGGGGTGGAGCATTCCTTCCTGATTTCCTCTTCCCACCATAATCCCCTATGCCCCCACAAATCCTCCACTATCCAGGATAGTGTGGGAGGGGCCACCAGGTGCTAAAGGTAGAGGGGGAATCAACAAAAATTGTTTTCCCATCTGCAAATGGAAATCACCTTTTCATTTGTGGAACAGCAGGTCTGGACCTACTCCATTGCTTCCTGCATAACATTGACCAGCATCCTCCAGTGAGTTAACTCCAGTGATGGTTAATGATAATCTCATGCAACCTGGTGATGACATACAATGAAAATGTCAATTTATATCTCAAGGCCCACAGTTCTGCCTTTCTCAAAAATCATTTCACAAGCTGGAACCAGGACATCTCGAGTAAAAGAAGCATTGGTGGCCTGTGGTATATAATAACATAAGGAACCTCTAGCCCTCGCCCAACCAGCCATGTTTCACAATAGCAAAGCATCACACTTCCATAACTCTTTGTATACTTTTTTATATGAACTACAAACCTACAAAAATAATTAGAAAAAACGGGGGAGGGAACAAGCCATAATGGCCAGTCCCAACATAATATTAGGCATCTCTAATACTACTTTTGGAAGGATTCTTTTGAATGAATAAGCACTGACGATGGAGTGTTTTAGCAATTTACATGAGAATAACTTTGCAAAATGATCCTATGCTGGTGTTTCAATAAGAATATAGTCCAGCACAAATGTTGTAGGTTGGGGGGTGGGGTGTTAAAAACAACAACAACCCTTGATAATACCTTCTGAAGTATGAAACTAGTAGTTCAAGCATAATTCATTGCCATTTCTGTTCCTATTCCTCTATAAATTCCACTATTGTATAGTTAAGTGGTTTAGGGCGCAATCCTTTGGCTGCTAGTCAGTGGCTAGATGGCCATAGGATAAGTCAGTTCCCTGAGAACTGACCACCCACTCCCATGCTGCTTCGTAGGCAGTGCAGATGGGCCCCATGCTCGTAAGAGCAGCACAGAGTAGTGAAAACGGGACATTCCTGGGTTCGGGGCGGGGCAGGTAGAAATGCCTTTCCGATGCTTCCTATGCGTTAGCCAGCGTTGTCGTCCCCACTCCGACTTCCTGCAAATGCAGGGTGGCTGAAGCACGGAGGGGAAGATCCCCTTCACGCTGCTCCTGCCCTGCATTGAACAGGCGGTCGCCACCGAGTTCGGAAGCAGCCACCTATCCCAATAGGATTGTGCCCTCTGTGACATAAAGTCTTCTCTGAACTTTGTAACTTGGAGTGGGGGGAGATTATATCTGTCACCTTTCAATCAGAGTTTGTAAAGCTGTATGTCACTTTGGGGGCAGGAAGCTGCCTTATAAATATTTATTTATTTATTTATTTATTTAATCAATCAAATAAATAAATAAATAACGTTGTTCTGTATGTTGTTCAGCATCAAGAAGCAGCTAAATGCTTTAAAATATTTCTGTGTGTGTGTGTGTGTGTGTATTGTGCTGCAGGAAGCTTACTAGATTTCCTAAAGGATGGAGAAGGAAGAGCTTTGAAATTGCCAAACTTAGTGGACATGGCAGCTCAGGTAAAAAAAATCAATATGTAATTACTTCAATGTATTCATGTCGTGGTTCTATGTTATTAATTAAGCAGAGTGCATTGTGTATTTTAAATCTAATAGGTCGCTGCAGGAATGGCTTACATTGAGCGGATGAATTACATACACAGAGACCTGCGTTCTGCAAATATCCTGGTGGGAAATGGCCTAATATGCAAGATCGCTGACTTTGGATTAGCAAGATTGATTGAAGACAATGAATACACAGCCAGACAAGGTAGGATCAGTCTATAGCTTTTGAAAATGGTTGACAGATACACATACCAAATATAACATGCCAAAAGTGGATGTTTTTCTCCATACTTAGTCATCTGGTTAAACAGAATCTGAATCAGTATTTGATTTATGTGTACAGACAGGTAATTGCAACTGTTTATCAGTTCCAGTATAGAGGAAATGTATGTGTCATCGTTTGATATATGATATCTCTTCCAGTTTGGACCAGCAGTCTTCAAAATACATTTCAAAACAAACTGTAAGCCCATCAACACAGTGATAAGGTGGTCAGTCCACGCATATCTTTCTTTTCATGATATTTAAACTGGGTGACTTTGGCTTCTGTGAGACTAAAACCCAGCGTTTGTTTGTTTGATATATTTGCATGTCATAGGAGTTTCTGCCTATGACCTCAGCTTTGCAAAAGGCATGAAGAATCATCAAAGAAGGGAAACCTAATATCATTGTCTGGGCCCCATGCATTTATTTCCATATATAAATGCAGAGTTTAAGAATGTATTGATTATAAACCAGAGAATTCACTAATGCACATGCAATAAATCTAGGTTCTTCTGTATATAATAGGAAATCCAAAGGTAGCACATTCTACACTCATCCTGAAGAACTAATTACACATGGGCAATAGTTTGTGATGTATGTAGGTTTTTCTATATATGCTATAGAGACTATATTTAAAGCTATGGAAATTATGAAATTATAGTCATTTGTCTGAAACTTCCCCTTTTATGTTTAACATAATTATTTTAAGCAAGCTTTTAAATAGTTTTTAACTGGAGTCTTGTTTAGATTCGCCCTTGTTCATGGTTGCTTAACTCCAGAGGGGATGGTGATGGCATAGTAAACAGTATAAAGCGGTGGCTGTTTTTTCCCCATGACCCTATTGCACAGAATTTCCGTAGGGATGCAGCTGAGGGGCTGTGTTGTTTATCTAGCAAGCTACTGTTCCTGTAGAGTCTCTGGCACATAGCAGCAGAAGACTGGCTGGGAATGTGTGATATGGCTGGCCGTTGCTTTTGGAGACAGAGCATGCTCACCCCAGTGAAGAGTTGAAGGTTGCATTTCAAAAACAATGAGCTTTCTTTTTCCTTGCCACTTGATATTTTGTGTTCTTGACATTAATAGGGCTGACTTCCTCCCTCCTGCACTCTTCAAAAGTTCTGTCTTGAATCCCTGGAGAGATTGCTCAAGGAAGCAGATGGTGTTGAGATACCCATCTCCAGTAGTTTTATAGGACATGGTATTATTGGTTCCGTCTGTTTTTTCAGTGTTTTTCTAACATTTACACTGACTATTTATAAGATCAAAATAGGGTTATAAACTTTCCTTATTTCCTACAAATCACGTGCCAGCAACAGATGGGCATGCATTGCCAAATTGCTGTTTCCTTGCCATGCAATGAAATGTTCCTGCATTCTCTCTCCACCATATCTCTGCATTTTCTGCCCATATGTGCCTTATCCATGTCCCAGCATTACAGAACAGTGTTGTGAATTTGTGTGGTATTATCACTAAGAATGAGTCAGTTCACTTCCCCCCGCCCCCCCCAAAAAAACTGTAGATGGTCCTCTGAATGGCTAATTCACCTGGATAGATGGGCAAAATGAAGACTATCAATGAGAGTATCTGTAGTTTTGGGAGGTGTCAATGAATGCAGGAAAAAACAGAGGAAGAAAGCAGGACTTCTAGGTGGAGTTAATCTTTCTGGGGAATCTGCTGCATGTTTTAGGAGCCTGTTTGTTGCCCCTGTGCTCTGATTGTATATTTGTAGATAATGCAGACATTATAAGGACACTATATATCTCCAGAAATTAAACCTTGTAGTACTGCCCTTGGAATTTCTCTCTAGTTGGAGAAGTAGGGAGGGCATACCAATATAAATTGAGAGAGATGGGAGACCAATACATCTTAGACTAATACAAATGGATAAATAAATCAAAATGCAACAGTGCATCATTCTCTGTGTTGATTTTTTCTATTTTAGACTATGTACGGGTTATCATTTCTGTGGAACAATAAAAGCAATTCCCCCTGCCACCCAGATCAAGCCCTGATGCAGTAGTAAGAGTAATTTGATAACTGTGCTAATGTAATGGGGGACGGCGTTGAGCTTAGCTGTAGGAGGAAAAGCCGCTTTGTTCTGGGTGTGTTGGGCAAAATGGGTGATATTTCTTAATAAGATAGGAAAGTCTAACGATGGTAGAAAAAGTGATACAACACAGGGTGAAGTGCTTGTCTGGATGATGCTTGCTAATGCTATATACCTTCCAAATGTCCCAGTACAGATGGGGAAGACATTTTTTTTTTTGACTTGTGATGTGCCCCAAGTAATTAAAGTTTAAACCCAGGGAGTAGGTAGCACAAAGGAGCTGCCTATCAAGCATGTGTATAAATCTCTGTATTCTTTTATGTCCTTAACCCGTTGGTGAAGCCAAAACTGTAATTGTTCAAATAACGAAGGGTTGGATCCAATGGAACAGAAGCTACTGGCATAATGGATTTCCCCTCACCCCTGTAGGCCTTCCGCACACCCCAAATCCACTCCAGGGGGTTGACAGACCCTCAAGAGCAGATTTGGGGGGCTGCAGGGGGGAGGAGAGCAAGAGGAAGTCCACTTGTGTGACGCTGGATTTACGTTCCCACAGACACAAAAAACCTAGCATGAAACACATGCTTTTAATTGCACTTCTCCTCTCTGAATGTTCCTCTCCAAAGTTTCAGTGCTAAATGCACATTAGCTGCTTTTACTATTGTCAGTTCTTTATGCTTCACCCAGCCCACTGAAATTAAGGGAAAGCCAGCCAGAACTGCAGAGGTAGGGAGCGATGAGCCAGAGGAGGTTGAAGGTGTGCCTTCTGTGCTTCACTTGCAATAGAACTGGGATCAGAGCTTAATTTCTCAAAACTGACATGCTGGGACTTGGCTTGTGTGGGAGTAAGCACCAGCTCTCTTGACCTTACATCTTAATGTTTAAATATTTAAGGAGGGAGAGACTGCACTTGCTCAGTAGTGAGGAAATGATGCTCTAAATGTGCTCGGAGGTATTCTTTTTCTTATTACTTAACTTATATTTCTGTTTAAGGATCATCTGCCATGGACTTATTGACTATTCTTGGGCTCATCACTTAGTGCTGAGTCTCAGTGTGCCTCAGCGGCAAAATGGGACCATTGTCCCAATGGTGTGATATGTATTTGATATGTCATGGGATATGTGGCTTGGCTCACTGCTTTTGTCACCTGCTTGTTTGCACCCTTAGTCCCCTTTTTATGCTCATGATACATTTGGGTCTATTAAAGATCCCCATTCTGATCAGATGCAATTATGCTTCCAGTTCATATAAGCTCTTCTCATTTATTATATTGCATTTATTGCATTTCCATACTGCCCCGTAGCCAAAGCTCTCTGGGCAGTTCACAAAAATTAAAAACCATTAAAATACATTATACAAAGTACAAAAAAAGTATTTACATAAAAACCATGTAAACAGATAGCACACAGAGAGACAAAATATATCTAAAAACATTTTTTTAAACTATCGGCCAGAGACGATCCAGGACCTAATTAAGAACTCATGATACGCTGACAAATGCCTGAGAGAATAGGACAGTTTTAACCTGGCACCAAAAAGATAACTATGTTGGTACCAGATGGGCCTCATCAGGGAGATCATTCCATAATTGGGGGGCCACCATCGAGAAGGCCCTCTCTCTTGTTGCCTCCCTCCAAGCCTCCCTTGGAGAAGGCACCCAGAGGAGGGCCTTGTATGCTGAATGTAGTGTACACGTTGGTTCATGCCAGGAGAGGTGCTCCATCAGGTATTGTGGTCCCAAGCCATGTAAGGCTTTATAAGTCAAACCCAGGCTCAGAAATATACAGGCAGCCAGTGTAAGTGGGCCAGAATCGGTCTTATATGTTTGGGCCTTCTTGTCCCTGTTATCAATCTGGCTGCCGCATTTTGCACAAGCTGCAGCTTCTGAACCGTCTTCAAAGGCAGCCCCACAGAGAGCACATTGCAGTAATCTAACTTGGAGGTTGCCAGAGCATAGACAACTGAAGTCAGGTTATCCCTGTCGAGATAGGTGCATAGCTGGGCCACCAACTGAAGATGGTAAAAGGCCCTCCGTGCCACTGAGGATACTTTAGCCTTACGTGACAAAGATGGCTCCAAGAGGTTCCACAAGCTGCTTCAGTGGGAGTGCAATCCCATCCAGAACAGGTTGAGCACCCTCCATCTGGTCAGGAGAACCACCCACTAACAGCATCTCGGTCTTGTCTGGACTGAGTTTCAGTTTATTAGCCCTCATCCAGTCCATTGTTGCAGCCAGGCACCAATTTAGCACATCCACAGCTTCATCTGGGGCCAGTCTAAATGGAAATGCTTTGTGAAGTGATTTGGTCAGAATATGCATTTTCACAGAAACGAATTAGCTCTTTCCATGGCATACACGCTGCTGTATTCCTCCGCTTTTGTGGAGCAAACAGGAACAGAAGCTGCATTAGTTGGGGCGGGGTGGGCAAGTAGAAATGAATGTCATCAACTGCATAGGTGCGGGGCAGCCAATGAGTGCAGGTTTGCTCCCCCTCCCTTCCTCTCTCGCATGTTCAGCGAAGTGCAGTGGAGGGCATGCTTATGAGTAGATGTTCATACAGACCCCACATACGCGTACATTTATGAGGCAGGGAGGCAGGCAAGCAGGCAGGCAGCTACTGCCACCCGAAGATGGAGCAGAACGAGCGGGAATGCAAGAGGCTCGGAGAGCAGAGAGCGCAGAGCTGGCAAGGAGGGAAAGCAACTACCACATTGTCTTTGATGTATATTAACTGCCCAGTCAACAGGCTTACACACACACACACACAGGCTCAATTAAGTGCTTTTGAGTACACGGTCATGAGAAGCATCCACCCTGGCATCCACCTTTTCTTAGCTTTGCAGCTTCAAATCAGCAGGCGCTCACCATTTTTTAGCTGTGCTCCTTCATAGCTGCACAGTTTCAAAACAGCAGGGCTGGATCCCCTCCCCACTCCCGGGCTCAATCAATATTTAAAGTGAGAGGCAGCAACTGAGCCCACGTTCACAACAGTGCAGTTTCAAAGCAGCAGGGCTGCTCCTACTTGGCTACTTGGCAAAGTGGAATTGAATGCAATGAGTTACTTCTGGGTAGACATCTTTAGCCGTCTGCTCTCCCCATGCCCCCTCCCCACGTAACTTTCCCTTCCGCCAATCAGAGCTGCTTCCACCAGCCCATGCTGAAGCCAGCTGAGGTCACATGGATTCCCAAACTGCAGTGAAGCCGCTGTGACGGGAAAATCCGACACAAAATGAGTTTGGGGAAAAAAACAGATTTAGGGCAAGAAATGCAACGCTAGCTACAGAGAGTGGCGTGCGTCATACGATACAAACAACTTGGGAGTGGAATACAACCGGAGTAAAAGGCCTATGTAGATGGACCCCTGAAGACAAGGAAAAGGAAAAATAGAACATTTGACAAAGAGCTGAGGTGATAGGAATGACACATTTTACTGAGATCTCCTTTTAGGCGTTTAAGAAAAATTATAGGTGTTTTCAAATGGGATCTAGTTCAGTCCACTGGAAACACAAAACGGTTTTAATTCAAGGATTTGGGGAATTATAGAGGTATGTAAAACAAGGGGTATGGGATGTAGAGTATTCTTGTTTTTAATTTTCCTAACATATTATGTAATTTTATTTTATATCAGTCACTAATGTCTCTTGAATTTTAGGTGAGTTTTCTGCTCAGACATTCCTGGAAATGATACAGTTGCCTTATAAAAATAAAATGGTTTCCTGCTGATGACATACATCAGCATTTTTTTTTAATGTGATTTCCCTTTCTGTTAATCTGTATTATTTAATAGAAAACTAAATTCTTTAGTGGAGTAATAGCACAGATCCATAATTTGACTCAATAAAAACAAGGTGGTATTAACTGTAATTCTTGTGTATTATCTATTTTTTGATGTGTAATATAATGCGTCTCATCTTCAAGGCTAAAGATGGGAAATGGGGTATTGCATAAAAAACTAACAAAAATAAAAATGGAATGAAATGGCAATCCTTCAAAGGCAGACCAAATCAAGGCCAGTATATATAGGATTGCACTCAAGGAACATTTCAAGATACAGTTGGATGTGGCTTTTTTCATATGAGAGCACCGTATCATGTGATAGATTATGAAAATTCCAGCTTGCATTTATTCGAAAATATACTCAGAAGCCTCATGGTTGTAGAGATGAGAAAGTAAAAGTGACAATGAGGCCTAAGGACTCAGAATCCAGTGTCCAGTAGGAAGGTGATCTGAATTATTTTTCAAAGCTCATGATTTATGAAAGTCTAAGTCAAGATTGTTCACATTTAAAATTCAGTTAAGCACTGAATAGATTTTTATTTATTTTACTCTGACCGAATAAAGTGAGCTCCTATTAGCCACTGATGCATGAACAGGCCTCAATGATAACATCTTTGTTCTTTCCTAGGTGCAAAGTTCCCCATAAAGTGGACTGCCCCAGAAGCTGCATTGTATGGAAGGTTTACAATAAAATCGGATGTCTGGTCCTTTGGTATATTGCTAACAGAGCTAGTAACAAAAGGGAGAGTGCCATACCCAGGTAAAAGAAAAACATGCAAAAATAAACTGTCACTTTAGACAGTTTATATGAGTAAGGTAAAATCTACATATTTTAATGCCTGGATCCAAATAAGTAATATACGTGCCAGGTGTACAACAGCACCTTGGTTCAGGCAGCAAAAACTGTTGCAGCAAAAACAAGCGAAACTCTGTCAGCACACACAAATCTCCCCCACATATGCACCTCACCTCTTTGGATCCTTCTCATAGTCAAGACGACTTGTTTCTTGTGCCTGCGACTACTTCTTTCCCGAATCATGATCTTGATGCACCTGTAACTGTCAAAAGTGGAATCAAAATACAAATGTAAACATTGTTCTTTGTGGATTATAAATTAAAAATTCTTGTGTAATGTAACACCAAGTTCCCAGTTACAAGGTAAATTCATCTTGTGAATCACATTCACCGCAAACAGAAAATATTAGTTTGCCCATTAGGAATGTGGAATTTCATGGACGTGAGATCTCCTTCTGAAAAAACATGGTACTATTATAGTCTTCCTTTTCACTTGTTCAGTGTTTTATTCACCTAATTCTCACAAAGTGTTTAAAAAGCAGCAATCTTCCAATGAGTATCTGGGTCCTTTTAAAAGCACTTTTTTCTAGAGATGAGCAAAACCTCTTATTTTGTTATTCATGCTCTTTTTCTTGAGTCTCAAAAATGTCTCACCATTTTCAGCATTTATTGTCAATATATTCATTACATTTTTATGCTCTTCAAGATGCTGTTTTCCTCCTTCTTTGCTTTCATAGCCTTCAGCCTTATTTGGCCACAGTGCCCTTTAATCCTATTTTTGTTAATGGAATCATGTGATGATGATACAGATCATCAACCAAATCAGATCCAATGAGATTAATGTAGGCAAATGAGAACTAGGAAAATTAAACAGAGGGGAAGTAACAAAACAGCTCAGGAAGGTAAGGGTTTTTGTTAAGGATTTGTTCAGGGACATCACATGTACTAGTTCCAAAGCAAATATTGAAATAAGTGAATATTTGGAGCCCCACTTTTTGATTTCAGAAATAGTTTTAAGAATTCTGGTTATTTCAAAAGCTCTAGTAGGGTACAGTAATTCATTTAAAATTAATCCATTTTGGTATGATTGTAGCGCTGGTTAGGGAAAATCTGTCCAGTGATTTTTCCCCACCAAGCAAAATTCTCTTTCATTAAATACTCAGAACTGAGTTTGTTCTGCAATTGTACTGAAATGTCAAAAGAATTTCTCATTGCTTCTTGTATTTCATAGGTATGAATAACCGTGAAGTCCTGGAACAAGTAGAAAGGGGCTATAGAATGCCATGCCCTCAGGACTGCCCCATCTCTCTACATGAGCTCATGATCCACTGCTGGAAAAAGGACCCAGAAGAGCGCCCAACTTTTGAGTACTTGCAGGGTTTCCTTGAAGACTACTTTACTGCAACTGAACCCCAGTACCAGCCAGGTGACAACCTGTAATTTTTCTGGTCTGCTCAGACTACAGTTATTAGGTGTCCCATTTGCAGCTGACATCGGCTGACTGGCTCCTCCCAAAGCCAGCGTCTTAAGAGCATCAAAATGTGCTGGAGCCTGACGAGCACTTCCAGAACTACCTGTCCTAAAGATCTGAATGTCTTCTATGAACAGAAACGTGAACACTTGGTTTTGTTCTTAATCAAAGACTCTGAAACTGCATTGTTTTGATGTTACGTAAACTGCAAAATCTTTGTTCAGTGTAAATAGTAATTCAGTGCCAATAACTTATCCTAGTACTTTCCTTTTTTAAAAAAAAAAAAGAAGCAAAATTATGTGATTTTAACTAGTCTTCTCCTGATTCAACTAAAGTATTATTTTCCAAAAGTGGCCTCTTTTTGTCTACATTTTTTTCATGTTCTAACAAAATAAAATCAGGACCAGTGTTCGGGGATTTTGTTTTGTTTTTGCTTTTATATATAAAAAATATGTAAAATATATACATACCTGTATAGTCCGTGGGTGCTATTGCAGAGGAAACTCATTTCAGAAACGGATTAGCCATAATGCTGAAGCACCCAGTAAAAGACTAATTTCACTGGAGACATGAAACACTGGTGAAGACTCTGAGAGCCAGTTACTGAATTTTTGGCTTTTGCCCAGCATGATGTTTTTTAATTGGATTGCACTTTTGGGTTTGACTATGTACCTGTAGGTCGTTGTAACTTTCAGTTTTTCAGAAATCATGTGCAGTGTTTCCAGCAACATTTGCCAACTGAGAGGTTTGATTTTGTGATCAAAATTAAAACAAACTTATTAAAGCAAGAAAATCTACCATACCCCATTTGGACTGGAAGGTTGAAACTGCAAGTACTTCCCTGTATCAAAATATGTATACTGAAAATTTTCTGATTTTTTAAAAATTTAATAAACATTGCAACCACATGCAATAGTCTCAACCTCATAGCATTTTAGTCCTGTCCACATGCTTAACATTCATCAGGCTTCAGCTAGAATATCTTTTGCGTGTACCATTTCCCATCATAAAATAGATGTTTTAATTGTCCTATACTGCTAATGAAATTACTTTCAATATGTCTGCAAGTGTTTCAGTGGAATTACTATGCACTCCTTTCATGGGAAATAGGAGCGGGGAGGACAGGGATGCACACAAGTATTACTTCTTCAGTTGTTTGTATCAGCCTTGGATTCCTTCCTTCTAACCAAAAAGAAACAAAAAAATCTCCATCCTTTCTATTTCTCTTAAGTTTTTAAAAATAATGTTACAGTCTTAATTGCATTTTGTTGTTGTTTTATTTGCAAGTTTACATTTTTAAAATGTTTAACTGTCTTAATTTAGTAATTAAAAGAGAGCATTTTACATTTGAATTTTTGTTCTTTCATTTAAATCAGAGAGATGGGATTTGTAGCAAAGAAGGGGTGTCCTCGGCTAATTGCTCTTGAGCAGTCTTCCCCAACCTAGAGCCCTCCAGATGTGTTGGTCAACAACTTCCAGCATCCTCCAGTATGGTAGCTGGGAGATGCTGGGAGTTGTAGACCAACACATCTGGAAGGTACCAGGTTGGAGAAGACTGCTCTTGGCATCATTGTTTTATAAAGCTGGTATGAAACAGCTGGACTCAGCCTACGAGGGTGGCTGGACGTTAACATATTTGTACTCTTGTAATTATTCTAGAATTACTTTATTTCAGCATTAGTTTTCCTGTATGGTTAAGTGTCAGAAGGAAGGAAGAACTGTTCTATGGGGTAAAAGCAAAGTATTTTCTCCAATACTCACACTTGGAACTCTATCCCAAATGAGTTGATCCAAAGCAAAGATAAAAATTCTATCAAGATCAAGAAGTATTCTAAGGAACATCTATGCAAGTATATTCTTTTAAAATATTACATGAAGCATCAGAGGCAGTTTGCCTTCCAGAGTATCTCTAGGGGTCACTGGAACTTCAGAAATATAACAGAACTTCCTCCAGTGAACTTCCTCTTTACAAAACCCCTATACGTATTCTGCAATTGCACCTGTCAGTTATCGGACAGGGGGCAGAGTGGAAGTCTAGTTCTGTTGACATTTTGCACATTTTAAAGATTTCTTGGGTGGCTTTTTTGTTTTTGTTCTAATACCTTATTTTTCCAATAGTGTATCTACTTCCTTTTCCACTTCTTAATTCACACATAGAGAAAAACTTAGGAAGTTGTCTCATCACAAGAAACCTACAAAGGGTACCAAAATAAGGACTCTTTAAAACCACATACATAAATTCACATTATTCATTTGCCATTGACAAGTATTTTTAAAGTGCTGGCATTGTGACTTGCTCTTTTTCTATTCACTTAAAAGAAGAACTTAAAGCCACCTCCATAAATGTCCTTCTTTTGTTATTAAGTAACTGATGCCAGAATAAGTTTATATATGTTGTCACCTTTATGGAACAGGAGGATTATCCACTTTAGACTAACATGTCCACTTGCCGCAGTTTCTTAGAGTTGCATTAACTAAAGAAGAAAATGTTTTCAGCTGCTACTCTGGTGGGTGTTTTGTAATCTGGGTGGTATAAGTTGTCCATCTCACACAATGGAAGAATAGGAATTATCGACTTAAACAAACACACCACCCACTTGCTGCAATTTCCATGAGTTGCATTAAGTGGAGAGACATGCGGTACCTCCAGGTGAATGGTGCTTCATGCTAACAAAAGATATTGTGCAGCTACCTCGATGAATTTTCTGTGGTAAGAAGAGAGATAGAACAAGTGGTGGAAAATAAGAGGGTTACAAATGTAAGATGATATTGTCTGGGGACACACACATACATTTCTGTGAATGAGGCAGAGCAATTGTACAATTAAACCCTCATATGGAAGCACCCACCATCTCCTTTTCATGATATGGGCAGGAATCTCTGTCCACTTCCTGCAATCTCTAAGAGATGCATTAAGCAGAGAAAAGTTTCTTTTTCATGAAATGCACTTAATTTTTGCTCAGCTGCTGTACAAAAAGCGTCATTATGCAAAATGGTTTGGCATCATCAAGTGCATGTAATGGGCAGCTCTACTTAAAGCAGGGATGGGGAAACTGGCCTGTGGGCCAATTTGGCCCACCAGTTTGGTGCTTCCAGTCCACAGGGCCTCACCTTTCCAAAGGCCCAGCTCCTGCAGGCTAGAGGGGAGGAAAATCCCTGCTGTGATCTCAGATTAATAATTGAAGAAAACAGTGGGAATTCCTTTCCCTGCTAGCTTTGCCGAGCCTGGACCTCCCTAATGGGGGAAAGCTCAGAGCAGCCAAAGCCATCCCAACTGAGGTGCCAGCTGGAGGAGTGCTCGTCCTGCTAGTGCCATGGTCGGGGGCCTGGCTTTGCTGTGCATAGGCTTTCCCAGCCAGGGAAAGTCTGCACACAATGAAGCTGGCCCCCAACCAAGGCACCGGCAGGATGTCCCGCTCGGGACAGCTTCGCTATGCATGGGCTTTCCCCAACTAGGAAAAGTGAAGCTGGGTCCTTGGCAGAAGCTCCAGCTGCGCAAGCTCCAGCCAGTGCTTCAGCTGGCGACTGAATGTGGCCAAGCCCACTGATGTCTTTTGGTCTGTTGAGGGCTTAGGGGGGGTCATCCACCCCCACCCCACCCACCCCCAAACCTGTTCCTCAACCCTCACTCAAACGCTATGACATATACTGTGGCATTACTTCATGTAAGTCAGTATTCTCCTTGCTTGCTGTACTTTCTGTGGAAGATTTTCTTATGTCCGTTAAATATTTTTTTCAACTCAAACTCAAAAGTGAGTAAGATCCAAGATTCTTCACAAATTATTTATTTCATTTTTCTGCCACTTTCAAAGAAAACGGGAAAAAATCTGCATCCTCTGGGTCAGGAAGTGTACTACAGTGAATTGCCATCCCTTCTAAAATTGGTGAAGGTAACAATATGTAAATAGTATGCTTTTTGTAGAAGGTATTGAAGACCTGGCTGAAATTGTGGGTTATTATGTATTTGTATTCTGCTTCATAGTAGTTAATTACTCTGGAATGATTCTGGAAGGCCAAAGAATTTCCAAAGTCTGAATGAATTACCACTGAGGCAATAAGACTTCATGTACACATCCATATTCTGCACTGTCTCTTTCTGCCAGAGTTACTATTCATCTATTTCAGACCAATATATAGTCATCTCTCAAGCAAACTACATTATGGATCTAAGATACAGAATGGAAGAGGGAATATGGAGGGCAACTTCAACTGCACTTTGCTGTCAACATAGCTTTCTTCCTGTACCATATAATGACTGCTTTTCAGGGTATAATAATTTACCATGTGGTCGGTCCTGCTGGGTCTTGTTCCATTGAAGGAATAGCAATGGGAAATACATTATGTAAAAGTAATACTATTTCCTCAGTGTATGGGAGAAACCTAGGCACATTATGCTGACTGGGAATTATGGGAGTCATAGGCCAACACATCTGGAGGGTAGGTTTATTATTGGGGAAGCCTGGTGTATTAGCTAAGATTTAGCACTTCATCCACTCTGGCTGAGTTCATATTGCAGTCAGCAAATCTTTTTGTCTCGTTTTCTCTAATAGCAGCTCCCCCCAACTGTGTGCCTCCAGGTGTTTTGGCCTTTATGTTCCCATCAGCCCGGCCAGAATGACCAATGGTCAGGAATCTTGGAAGCTGTGGTCCAAAACATCTGGAGGACACTAGACTAAGGAAGGCTTTCATTGTAGGGGATAAGGCCACAGCTCTGTGGTAGTTCCTATGCTTTCCCTATACAAGGTCCCAGGTTTATTCCTGTCATCCTGAACTTAAAGGATCTCAGAACTGAGAAAGATCCCTGCCTGAGACCTTGAGGAGTTGCTTCCAGTAACAGAAGACTGTACTGTAGAATTGGTCATTGGTCTAACTCCGTATAAGCCAACTCCTTATAACTTAGGATACCTCATGACTATATGACTTGTTAACCAGTTGAATGGAGCCCACAACCCATGTAGTATGCTCCTTCACATGCTTGACATGCCTGTTTTATCGGTTGCCAGCAGGCAGCAAAAACAAGAGGTTTACCAAACCTCTAGAAGGCTAAAAAATATAGCTAGTGAGTTGTATTCTATTTGGTGGATCACAGGTACTATAGGCCTGAGGTAACCTAAATAAAATGAGTAAGTAAGAGGTAGATGGCCTGCATATTATCTTATATTCTACAGTGAAGAACATAGTATTTATAACAGGAGTGGGGAATCTCTTCCAGCCTGAGGGCTAAATTCCATTTCAGAGAAGCTCTCAGGGGAGACTGCATTCCAGTGGTGGGCAACGCCAAAGCATAGCCAAATGTACAAAAAATACCAGCATATTGTAGCTTGAAGCTCTTACTGCCAGAAACTCAGCCTTGGGCTGAATCTACACATAGCAGTTTTACCGTTTGGTGCCCATTGGTGTCATGTGCACCAGTAGTTATCATTGCAGTATGATAACAGGAAAACTGCTGTGTAGATTCAGCCTTCGAAGAGACACTTCAACCTTTTAGGGTGCAATCCTATGCATGTTTAGACAGAAAAAAGTCCTGCCACTCCCATCATGCCCCAGCCAGCCACACTGGCTGGGGACTGCTGGAAGTTGCAGGACATTTCTCTGTCTAAACGTGCATAGGATTGTGCCCTTAGAACAACAACAAAAAAAACCTGCAGAAAAGCTTGGAAACACCAAATAATCAGTAGTTGGGGGAAATGGTTATGGCCAGCTGGGGAACCAGGAAGGGAGATTTGGCCCCCAGGTGGGCTAGATTTGGCAACTGCCTTCAGTTCTGCATCCTTGATGTATAGCATTGAAATAGATATGTAGAAATATGAGTGGTGGGGCAGGGAGGCGGGGCGTCGGCATTGTGCCGTACAATTGTTAATGTAGTTGTTTGGAAACCACCTCAAGCAACTGCTTCACAAAGTGTGTGGGGGGTGGGGGTGTTTCCTCCATCAGTAAAGCAATGTGTACAGACCACAGTCAATTTGGCTGAAAGGATGGTTTCCTTTTCTCAAATCATGTCCAACAATAACGAAAGATTCTTTCATAATGCTAGAATCTCACAGCATTGCCAGTCGCACCAGAAAGCAATTCTAATTCTGAGTGACCAGTGCACATAATGCAATTTAGATGTATGCATTTTTATTGAAATATCATACCATACATGTTTGTTCAGAATGCTGCTGAGAGGATTTCCTTACTTGGCAATATTTAAACCCTGGCGAAAGTATTGTTTTTTGTACTGTTCGTACCCCTTTGCTGCCAATAAATTATCTTCTCAGGGGTGGGCAATCTATGGACCTGGCTGGACTACTGGTCCCAGCATCCCCTATTGCTGGCTGGGCTGGGTGGGAGTTGGACTCCCAACAATGTCCGGAGAGCCACAGGTAGCTCAGCCTGGATTATATAATAACTGGGTGGAATGATCTCCATATCTCCTGGAGTCTTCATGCCAACAGTACAATGCCATTTCCAGGGGCAAAAGACCCCCCAACTGCTTCCAGAAATAATTACCTTCATCCCTGAATTTTTATGTGAGTACTAATTAATTATTTCAGGAGCAGAGGAGGAAATCCTCAGAGGTTGGTATTCTGTATGAGTAAAATGGGGCGAGGGGAACTAGTTCATTTAAGAAAACAGAAAAGCATTAACTTGAGCAACAAGCTGTCAACAATCAGTCTTTTAAATTCTCTATTTGTAAAAACAAAAACAAAAAAACCCTACCTGTAGAATTGGAGTGGGCATTAGTAGGGAGCTGTGATGACTATTTTCAGATGCAGTCTTCTGAAACTGTCTGTCATCCACAAGACAGTGCCATGATTCTGTCGCTGTTGTAAATCCAGTGTCTTGCTAAAGCCATTAACTTCAGACCATTTTGGTTTTCACAAGACAAGACACCATGCTCCAGTACCACTGTGCCCTGAGGACATTCTCCAAGGAAAAGCAGGTCACTTGTCTAGCAGGCTGCCTTGAAATCCGATCATAACATGGAAGTGATTTAAAGGTTACTGGACCAGTTGTGCTCAGGTCATCTCTGCATTTGAATATTTGCCAGGGACTCAGGGATTTACTGTAGTGAATCAGGTAATCAGGTTTACTACAGTAGCGAGGGATCTGAGCTCCAGATCTCCCTGCCAGAATTCACAAACCTCCTTTATAGTGGAGTGACAGTAATCTGTTTCAATCATACATCAAGAGCAACGGGTGAGTGCTGGAATGAGCAAAGCAACTATCACGAGCCATATTGCTGTATTAATGTCTCCCAAACTGGCTGTAAATATCTACGTGATGAAATGTAGACATATGTAGGCCCTGTTATCCCGGGACTACAGAGCTGAAGGGAAGACCATTGTGGCCTCTGCCACTGACCTGGTGACAAAGGACCACTCGGTGGCTGTGCCCCTTGGATCCCAGGAAGACCAGCCTGGCAAGAGAAGGACCAGCCTGGCCCTGTACATTGGCCAGAGAAAGAGCAGCTACCGGCAGCATGCTTCCCCGCCTCCCTGCCAGAAAGAAAACTCAGCTCCCAATGCTCTGCAGGGACCGCAGAAGTGAAGGGGATTATACCCTGGCCTATCCATCAGCCACAGGTCTAACGACTGTTGCATTGTGTGTATATGTGTACTTAAAGGCAGAGATGCCCACCTGTCTAGAGCAGATCATTCTGCTAAAATGGTGTAACTTCAAGAACTGGGGCTCAATTGGCTTGTTTTCCTCTTTCCTTCCCATTCATTTTTCCTTTCGTATCATGACTATTAGATTGTGCACCTGCTGGTAGGGGGTATCTTATATTTTACTCTTCAGCTGCAATCCTATGCACACTTGCCCGGCAGTCAGGCACACTGAACTTAATTGTTCAGAAATCAGACTTACATAAGACAGTGCTGTTAGATAATTCAGAGAGATGATCTGCTCAGAGAAGGTTCTCCATTAAATCACTCTTGCTTGATGAGAGCACCCCTCTATGTGTAATGTCTCATCTTGCATTAAGGATTGCTGTAGCTTTTAAAAAATGTTCCTTGCCCTTCAATGACATGCATGTTTTTTTTCTATGTATCACATTCTCTACTGTCTCTTGCCCCATTACTTATCACGGTGCCTGCATCTTTCTCTACTCCTGAAGCATCATTTTCACGTAGGTCCCTTTCTCTCCCTGTCCTATTGTTTATTCTTGTTCTGTTAATCATCAAGTGTCTGCTGGGTAACGATCAATGAATAGCTAATTGAAAGCAAGTGGGAATAAGGAAAGCATTAGTTTGTTTCTGATCTTAATTAAGGAGATATGTATTGCTATGGGGAAAACTTTAATAAATGGCAAGAGAGGCTTTTATCATTGAGAGAGGGTTAATTGGAAGTTGCTTATAAATTAACATAGATGCATTGTGTTCACTCTTTTGTTTGTATCTCAGCAGGGTATAATAAACTCTGGGGCGTTAAAGCTTAAAAAAAAAAAAAAAAAGATTAGGATTCAGCTGTCCAGAGAACCTGAACAGCCAGAAATGGCAGGAAAAGTCTTTCTTCATCAGTAGTGAAATTTTACAGAAATACAGTGTATTATGGGCAATTTCCAATATTGCCATTGTACTAGTGGGAACAACTGCTAGTGCAATGGAAAAGTGGTGCAGCTGAAAACTATCCGAAACTACTGCTTCTGGAATGGTACAAGTCAGTGGAGGTTGTGGAAGGTTGCTCTGCTGCAGGGTTGGCCTTCCCATGGAGCATGGTGAAGCTCCCGCCTCAGGTGGCAGAGCACAGGAGGAGCAGAAAACTGCACTGCTCCTGCCCCCACCAGGAGGGCCACGCACTGTCACCCTGCTGCCTCCAACCATTCTCCTGCTGTGGCATTTGCTGCAGCAAGAGATCAGCCAGCGGGGCTCTCTGGAGCAGCTGCCCACGCTCTGTTTCACTCTGAGGGCTGGGTGGGCTCTCGCAAGAGCCAGACAGTCACTTCTTTCTTTCCTTATTTCCTTTCTTTCTTTCTTTCTTTCTTTCTTTCTTTCTTTCTTATTTATTTATTAAATTTAGTAATCACCCATCTGGCTGGTCACCCAGCCGCTCTGGGCAATGTACAATAATAGAAACAGTACTTGCAGCTGCGTGTCTCTCCATAGAGCTGACACGGCATTGGAAGGGGGGGGAAGGGTAGGGCACATGTGGCAGCCACATGCTGAGGCAAGGAGAAGGGTGGTGCATGACAGGGGAAAGGGCACGATACAGCAGTGGGAAGAGGCACGATGTGGTGGCGGGGCAGCGGCAGCACATATTCTCTCCTGCCTCAGGCAGTGAGAGAGTTGTGCCAGGGCTGCTCTGCTAACTTGTTCATTTCTTGGATTGCACTACCAAGTTCTACTTTCCTGTTGCACTAAGTGTCATTCCTGCTAGTGCAACATGTTCCAAGCTGGCAGATACTGCCCTTTACTTGGAAAAAACCCAAGTTTTCTTTCATCAAAAGTGCCTTTCTTTGTACTCTGTCACCCTGATCCTTAAAATATTTACTTGGACATTAGGAGCTTACTTAAATGAATAGAACATTTCCACATAAACTGTTTCCAGTTAGTATCTCTGGCCCAATTCAGAGGCAGGACCACGCCACAGGTTTGCTGATACACATGAGCCATTGTGAACTTCAGGCTCATGCACTCCCCCTTTCTCACTCCTTCACACTCAAGGGAAGGAAATTTCAATTATCCAATCATTGTTTCAAACAAATCACAGGTGCACATTTCACCAAGCACAGGAAACTGTAGTTTGTACATACCACCGTTAGTTAAGAAACCAGGATATAAAATCATGGTTTAAATTGTTGCTACATATGTCTGTCTTTCTGCCTCTCTCTCTTTCCCACACATGCTTTGCTCTTATCTCTTTCCATGCCTCCCTCATCTTTTGGCTTTGCCCTCTCTTCACACTTCGTGTCTTTACAAAAATCACTTAAAATGACAAAATGGATGGCTGGGTCCTGTGGTAACTGTCCTTAGGTTGGTTGGTTGGTTGGTTATTTATTTATTATGTCATTTCTATACCACCCAATGGCCAAAGTTTGTAATTACAAGACACAAATACAAGATAATAAAAATATTATATAAAATTGTTAACATGCAAAACAATTTAAAATGGCTATTATACAGTTACAATAAGATACTGGATTTAGGGCTACTTCACATGGAGTTTTTTAGTGTGACTTGTCATTCTTCGCTCACGGTTTTTCCTGCGCACATTACCCAATGTCATTGCCCTGTAACTGTTGTCCCGTGTCTCCCCCCCACCCCATTTCTCTGTGTTATTTCTTAACAGGGAAATGCAGGTATTTTCTCATGTAGCGCTATCGAACCGCCACCTCCTGCCCATGTACTTCTGCCATGGCGCAATGAGCCACTTTCGTGTGGGTGGCTGTTGGGGGCATGGTTATCATGACAATGCCTGCGACAACAATGGGGTGGGAGGGTCACCCTGCCACACCTGCGCCCTTTTGCCTCTTTGCCATTCCGCTATTGGTCGCCTGCAGAGCACAATGTGGTGGGAGTCTGTAAGCCTGGTAGAACGGCTTTGCTGCCTCTCCTCCATTTCTCCTTCCTGCCTGCTCCCACCGCCACTTCCTAGGTCACAAGTACCCAAAAAACTAACCTCTGCAGGTAATGGCCCCCTCAAAAGTCCCTCTCTGGCTGATCTATTTTGGGACCCTTATTTTATGTTTCACTCCCTTCCTAAGACATCATTTCCAGTTTTGCTGGCACAAGAGTCTGAAACACCATTTTGACATTTGCACACTGGAGAAGTAACCAAGCAGCCTGTTTCTCATTCAGCTGCCTGCTGTTTGTGTCAATCCCAACCACACCTTGGGCTGGCAGCGTTTCAAATCATAACACCTGCTGTCAGCCCTTGCCACACTGGAGCACATTTTCTGCTTCATTCATCACTGTCAGGGTCTTATGAACTAAGATGTGTTCACGCAGCTGAGACAGTCAAGGAGCTGAAAACTCCTGCTGATGTGAAGCTGCCCAGAGGCCTGGTTAATAGTTCATGATTTCTACAAGAAATTCAGTTCAAGGGAATAGAAGCATGCTCCTGCTTTCCCCTCAGTAATGTTCCCACAATCCCATTGCTATTCATTTTTACACACAACACACACACACACACACATACACACACAGTACCAGCCTTCCCCAACATGGTGCCCTCCAGATAGGTTGGACAACAATTCCCATCATTCCCAGACAGCGTAGTCATTGGCCATGCTGGCTGGAGAATTATGAGAGTTTTAGTCCAATATATCTGGGGCAGAAGCTTTGGAAAGGCTGAACACACACACACACACACAGTATAAGCAAGGGTGCACAACCAGAATTTTATCTGAGACAAAGCTCTGTTATTCAGCCTACATCTAGTGCCAAATCTCAGCCATGAAAGATGTGATAGAATACCTTTGAAAACAGAGGTATAAAGTGTCTTTCAGAGAGGCTTCAGATGCTACATCAAAGCATTAAAGTATTACATTAAAGTCTTTTAAAAGTCTTTAAAAGTATTTTAGTATTTTAGTGTTTGATTATCTCCGTTCCTGCAGCGTGTTTTAATATGCTAGTCCCTGCAATGTGTCAGGATTTTATCCTGGGCTGGTACATTAATTAATGTTATAGTGTTGATTTTATTGTGATTTTATTTGTATTTTTATCATTATGATTGTAAAATACCTAGAAAAATGTATTTTAGGAGGAATTTCATAAATCCAATCAATTCATCAATCAATCTGACTGAACAAGAAGCGTGAAGGACCCGATTCCTGTTCACTATACATATTTCTCCAAAGCATTTGCCACTGAAGCATCCAAGGCACGTCACTGGCTTTTTCCACACCACGAGCAGGGCTTTACGTACTGATGGAGAGAGCTTAACATGCCCTGCGAAACATATATAACGAGCCAGCAGTCATCCCTGGACATACAACCAAGGAGTTGGCTGCCATCTCATCATTTCCAATTCACACATGGTTAGATACGCACATATACAATCAGTATGTGAATTCCTCCCCAATGTAACCCCCCCACACACACACCATACATTAGCACTTGCACTTAAAATGATAATTCCTTCCTAACCTCAGTGCACTCTGCAGTTCCACACACAGCTGCTTTCCCCAGCTGTTTCACACAAGTATGAAGCTCGGCTATTCACACTAGATGAAAATCTGACTGCCAGTTCCCACGTGATGGAAAGGCTAAGGCTACTAGTTACATAACCAACTACATAAGCAGCAGAATTAACTACTGACAATATGTCAGTTCTAAGAGGTATTCACGGTATTGGTTCCAACAGGTTTTAAAATATCAAAACCTAAAAAAAATATGATTAACATATCAAGCTTGAGGCTATTCTGCAAATACAGAATGTGTGCCTTGTGTTCTGCCAATATATGACCTTTCCCATCAAAAAGGAAATGGAACTATAAAATAGTAACAAGGGCAAGAATTGGGAATAGTTTTCTTCAGTTGGCAGCCATATTCCTGAAGACAGCCTGAAAGACTTCAGGGAGTGATCAAAGAACCAGTTGTTGTATTGCAAGAATCCCAAGACACCAGAGACAGCTACTTAAATTCTTCTTTATTCTAGGCCTTCATTAGGTCTTTTCCCAAAATTGAAACTCAAGCAAACAGTCTCCCTTTCCAATCCTCCCGACTCGTCCCTTTCACTTCCTCTTCCTTCCCACTTCTTTCCATGCCTCTATTACAACTCCCAACATGCAATTCACCTACCACAATACCACATATCCCCCTTATATATAAAAAATGATTTTCCCCAACCAACCAACATATAAAAGACTAGCATATCTCTGCAAACAACATAAGACAAGTTATCCTCAAATCAACGACCTTATTAATTGCAGCTGATGTAAGCACATTACAAAAGACAGTCTTTAGCCCATGCAGGTAGGGATGGACAAAAGTCACTTACCTGGTCCCGCAGCTTGCTTCGTGGTGGGGGGGAGGCGCCCCGTCCCTCCGGTCGAAATTCTGGCCGGGGGGGGAGGCGCCCCGTTCCTCCAGCCAAAATTCTGGCCGGGGGAGAGGCGCCCCGTCCCTCCGGTCGCGAATCCTCCTGGCCGGCTGGGACGCAAATGGCGGCGGCCATAGCCGCCGTTTGCGTCCCTGCAGTCAGCCACATGATAGGCTACATAAATCCTTACGTAGCTTCTCATGGCTGACTTTGGGGGGGAAAAAAGTGTGTACGCAAATGGCAGCGCCCATGGGCGCCGCCATTTGCATACGCACTTTTTTCCCCCCCAAAGTCAGCCGTGATAGGCTACGTAAGGATTTACGTAGCCTATCACGGTGTTTTTTGAAAATTTAGCCGTGATCGGCTACGTAAATCTTTACGAAGCCTATCACGTTTGTTGTTGTTGTTGTTTTTTTACTGGGAAATGGCGGCGGCAGCCGGTCAGAAGACCGGCTGCCGCCGCCGCTGAAGCACCGCCGAAGCACCGCCGGGAGCCGCCAGCGCCGGGGACATTCGCCAAAGGTAAGTCCCATTCCAGGGGGGGGTGGAGGGGTGGAGAATTTCTCCACCAATTTCGGGGGGCCGAATGCATTGGCATTCGGCCTCCCGGAGATTCGTGGAGAAATTCTCCGCCATCCCTACATGCAGGCTGTCGTCTGGTGTGTTGAGAACGTTGATCAGGCAAGGGTCCTGGTTGGCTATTCTGTACAAGGGGTAATACAGTGGAGTCAACAGTGCCAACTAGGTGACCAGTAGTGTCAGTAACAGGATGATACTGAGTAGGAGCCAGGTGGCTGGCATTCCATATCTGGCCATTTGTAGTAGAGTCAGAATGAGCAGGAGCCAGGAACGGGGCATTCTGTATCCAGCCATCGGACAGTTTATAGGTGTATTGTCTTATCCTGTCAAGTACCTTGAGGGGGAAAGTTGAATCTTGGTTTGCCTTTCCAAATGATTCCCAGTTTCTTCACCCATACGAATGAACTACATTGTATTCCTGGTACCTTGGCTCCATAACAGTGATCAGTATACCTCTTATACTTTTGTTGCTTCTTTTGTACTGTTTGCCTCACATCTAACTGTAGAGAAGTATCTGGCTTAAACATTTGTAGTCCAGCAACACTTAGCTTTGTGTGCATCTCCTTCCCATGTAATAATTCAGACGGTGACTTCTGTGTTGCGGCATGTCTCGTGGCTCTATAAACTTGTAAAAACTCTGTAATGAAAGGTTTCCATGCCTTGCCTTCCAAGTCAGCTGTTTGTAGACTTCCCTTCAAACTTCTATTAAAACTCTCTCTCTCTCCATTCGCCTGTGGATAATAAACTGATGAGCGTCTGTGTCTGATATTCCTTTCTGACAAGAAAGTTTCAAACTCTGCGGAAGTAAATTGGGTGCCATTATCTGAGATCAATTCCTTGGGATCTCCATCTCTACTGAAAACTGAAGTGAGGAACTTGATAACAGTAGGAGAAGTAGCATTTGGAGTAAAAGCCACTTTGGGCCATTTACTAAAACAGTCTATAAGGGCAATGGGATAATGACAATCAGCAGGCCCCTTATAAAACGGCCCCACAATGTCAATGGCCAGCTTCTCCCAGGCTGAATCAGGCAGTGGGACAGGCCGTACTGGAGGCACACATGTAGTTGTCTTGTCATGAAGCTGGCAAGTCACACAAGATTTGATAGGAGCCTCAACTTGCACATCCATTCCAGGCCACCAGTATAAATCACGCAGTCGTTGTTTGGTTCATACAATCCCTGGATGAGTTTGTGGGCCAATTGTATCAGTTTTGCTTGTAATTCTACTTAAACAATGAGATGATGACTACCCTGGATCACTAAACCATCATAAAAGGACAATTCCTCATGAACCTTAAAGAAGGGTAACAGGGTCTGATCCACATTACGCACATTGTGTGGCCATTTCACCATGAGGTAATCCCGTAGTTTGCACTGTAAGATCAAAAAACAATTTCAATAAAAACAAGTCCTCGATGGTGTTTTCAGCAAATTTAGAGATTGATGAAATAGTCCGATGCATATGAAAAGTAGATAACATCAGATCAGCTGGAAAGGACACCAGAGAAGCTTTAAAGGAAGTTAATTTTGGACTTGCAGGCAGGTTCTGTGATTCTGAACAACTGAAGACTGGACAGCTACTGAGATGCCAGATGAAATGTTAATGTTTTATCAGCATTTTTAACATTAACAAGGGACTACTGATGTCTGACTGTATTTCTCCTAGACATGAAGAGGACTCAGAGCAAGATCCACCAGAAAAAGGTGATGATGATGATGATGATGATGATGATGATGATGATGATGATGAATGTGATGCTCCTACCTTCAGTGAAAGAAAAATGGCTGTTTGTGCAAAGGTTATCTACCAAATACTATATTATTCTCTTCATCATGGAAAAAACAGACACCTCTTCACGTTACGGCAGGTCATGCAATATATGACAAGTGCAAAAGCAGAGAGTAAATTACATGCATGAACAAAGCATTAGTGTCAGTGAGCTACAATGAAGTATTGCAAAAAAAAGCAGCAATTAGCAGAATATGCAGTACAAGCAAGTGGAGATGGAAATACACCATTGCCAATCCCTTTTTAATACCGAGAGCTTCAGTGTAGCTACCATTGACGATTTTGATCCTGAAGATAGATCAGCAATATCTTAACATGATGCCTTCAAAGTACTTGTACAGTGCACACGCACAACTTGCGTTACTAGTAGATGCAACTGTCATTTAAAGTACGTGGCTTGCACAGAGTATTATAAATGGGGAGAACAATGTTAAAAGGAGGAACTGTTGTCACACTCTTATTCGCTCCACCCTGATAATAACTTATGCGTAAAAAAGTTAAGATAAGTGTTTACATATGCTAAATGTATGTCTTTGTTTGAATCATACTGACAACATTCTTCATGTTGTATACTTTACTATTGCAATGTAATAAAAAATCTCGCAACATTATGTTCCATATTTATAATAATTTTTATTTCATAAATAACATGAGACCTTTTTGCTGTAAAATCTAACATCCATATGAATTTAAAAACCTTATAATTGAATTCCTTGACCCCAAAAACAAACATTTCGACACCAGAATGACATCTGTAAGTGTTCTAAGAGCCCAAATATGTGCAGTTAAAGTTTGGTGGCAGCCATTTTGAAAGATGGCATCTAGAAAATCTGTTCCAGACTATGCTGATGTCTACCCAAGGTTGTATGGTTGTCTTATATGTATACTAGGTGGTTTTGTCAGGTAGACAAATCAGAAAAAAAATTTATGGGACTTCATTACAGGGACAGGATTAAATGAAGGCAAATAGAGATAAGGTTTTGCTTGGAAAATCAGTCACTGAAAACCTGTCTGATTATAATACACTCCAATAAACAGATGATCTAGAGACTGAGAAATGTCATATAGCCACATCTCAATTTTTTCAAAAGGATTTTCAGCAATTACCAAGATCCCTAGATTTTTATCCCCAGCATCAGAAATCAGTTCATAGCAGAGAACAGGACATATACAGTAGCTGTCAGAGCAGATGTGATGGAAGCAATCACCTCTGTGTCCTCATCTTGCTCAGTTTCTGAGGTAGCTAGGATAAACAGCCTGTAGTAACATTCTCAGTGCCAGGTATGTACTCCATCCTGTATGTAAAAGCCAACAATTTAGCAGACCATCTGGTAATCCTTATTCCTGCCCTCCCCAAACCTTTAGTTGTAAGCAAGGTTGTCAATGGATTGTGACCAGTACGCGGTGTGAATGCATGACCCCACAAATAGGTCCGCCATTTCTCTGCAGCCCATACACATGCCAGTGCCGCCTTTTCAACTGTAGAATAAGATCTTTCTGACCCTTGTGAAGTTCTGGATGCAAAAGCAACTGTCGTTTCACTCTTGTCTCCATGAACTTGGGTAAGTACAGCCCCAAAACCATAGTCAGAGGCATCTGTAGTCACAAGGTAGGTAGTGCTGGGTCAAATAAGGGCAATGCTGGGCTATGTATAATCAATGATTTCACTGTCTCAAAGCTGGTTTATGCAAATGATGTCCTCATCCAGGGTGTAGATCCACGAAGCAACAGATGAAGGGGTTCTACTACAGATGCATGATCTGGCACAAACTTTTCATACCAAGACGTAAGGCCTAAGGAGGAGCACAGCGTTTGGACATCTTTAGGTGGTTGAGCATCTGTAACTGCCCTGACATGGTCAGGATCAGGTTTTAATCCATTTTGTGATATAATATGCCCAAGGAAAGGTAACTCCTTCTGTCTGAACGCACATTTAGAAAGGTTCAACTTTAGTCCTGCATCTGTTACGCATTGCAAGACAGTTTGCAGATGTTTTTCATGTTGTGCTGGGGTCTGTCCAAATACAATGATGTCATCCAGATAGCACTGAACTCCTGGCTGATTCTTAAAATTCAGAGACATCATCTTTTGAAAGGCACAGGGCGCTGATGCTAAACCATATGGGACATGTTTAAAATGAAACAAGCCATCATGGGTAATGAATCCAGTGAGGTCTCTACTGTCCTCATGTAATAAGACTTGATGATAAGCACTTTGTAGGTCAAGGGTAGAGAATAATCCAGCTCTCTGCAGTTCAGTAAAGATTTCTTCTATGTGAGGGGGTGGGTGGCTATCAACTACCACGGCCTTCTTTGGCTCCCTCAAGTCCACACAAAGACAGATATTTCCTGCCTTCTTTGTAATCACAACAATTGGGGAAACCCACTCAGAAGAATCAATAGCCTCAATGATGTCATTCTGCACTAATTTTTAAGTTCCTGGGATACAGCATCTCTCACAGCAAATGGTAACAGGCATAGTTTCTGTTGTACCGGCCTCACATTGTGTCTAATTTCAACTTTGTGAATGAAGCCCTTTGCACAGCTTAATTCTCCTTCTGTGCTGTGAGCTATTATAGTCGCAAGCGAAGTATGAACTGTAGTATTGTTGGGTGGTATTGGGGTGATAGGCCCATTAAGTACTTGCATGGGCAGTGTAACAAAAAGGTCTCTGTCCAGGATGGGAGTTCCCTCTGGTACGATGTAGAACTCAGCTGCCACACAATTTGTCTCAAATGCTACTTTTGCTGATACACACCCAAGAACTGAAATTGGGTGTGTATCAGCTTCAGTAACTTATGAGATGCAGTTTAGATGCTGTAAGTGGAGAGCTACTGAGGTACTGTATATAAATAGACTTGGGCAGTATGGAGACTCCAGAGCCTGTATCTAACATCAACTCAATGTCCTGGGACTTCCTTACTATAGGGACACACGCTGTAACAACGCATGTCATTCTATCCAATATAGTAGCTTCAGCAAGGTCTTCCAGACTTAAAGCAGTAACTTCTGGTACAGCAACATCACTTATAGACTGTTGAGACTGGGCACTCCGGCATACCCTAGCAAAATGTCCTTTCCTTTTGCACTGTCTGTACTGAGCCTCCCTTGCAGGGCAGTTATCATAATTTGCTGTATGTTGTGTTGATCCACAACGATAGCATACTGTCTGTGCACATTTTGAGGGCACTTATTTGTACCATCTTTAAACTTGTCCATAGACCTCAGGATTTTTCTTTGAAAGGCTGCACAACCTGTACTGGTTCTATCGTGCCTTAATCCATTAGCTTTGCTTCTGCCACTGCAGTTTCTATCTGGTTGGCGATTGTCATGGCTTTCTGCAAGGTAAGATCAGTTTCTAGCAAGAGGTGTTCCCTGATGTGGGACATCACTGTCTTCTCTACCAACTGATCCTGAATCATTTCCTCTGCCATCTCTCCAAAATTACAAGTAACAACCATTTCCCTCAAAGCAGCAATATATTGATCTGTAGTTTCTCCTTGTTTCTGTCCCCGCTAGTGAAATGTATAGTGTTCTGTCATAATATTAACTTTAGGCACAAAAAAGTTTCTTAAAGCAGCCAAAGCTGTCTCATATTTATCATCCACAACAGGTAAATTATAGAAGATTCTCTGCACTTCTGCTCCCAAGCAATGGATGAGTAACGCATGCTTCCTTGCATCTGGAAGTTCCTTATCATGAATAGCCAGCACAGAGGTCTCAAACATTCTATTTCAAGAATAGAATCACTGGCTCACCCAGGGTTTGGAGGAAAGGTGATGGTGGAGTCAAAGGTAGAAGAGCCATACCACCTTCGTCCCCAAGTTGTTGCATTGCAAGACTCCCAAGACACCAGAGACAGCTACTTGAATGCTTCTTTATTCTAGGCCTTCACTAGGCCTTTTCTCAAAACTGACATTCAAGTCTCCCTCTCCAGTCCTCCTGACTCCTCCCTTTCACTTCCTCTTCCTCCCCACTTCTTTCCATGCCTCTACTATAACTCCCAACATGCAATTCACCTACCACAATACCACACCAGTAGACAGCTGTCAGTTCACAGTGAGAATGCTGCCTTGTATATTATCCTTATTTTTGTTGTTAGAGAAATTGCCTGGGAAATAAACATGTCAGGTTTGCAAAAAACCTAACAGCATTTTAGCCCTGCAATCCAAACTGGAAATACAGATATTTTTTTCAAAAGAAGAGATAAGCTTATCTCTCTTCCCCACTGAAATAAGTGGAACTTTAAAAGTGATTTGCAGTAGTAGTAGTAGTATTTCATAGCATTGTGGTAGTATTTCATAGCATTGTGCAGTGCAATCCTCAGCTGTTTACTCACTAATAAAACCCACTGAGTTCAGTGGGACTTACTCCCTAGTAAGCATGCTTAGGACTGAAACCCAAATTTGCAGAGTGTTATGTAACCATGGGTTTGTCCTTACAATAATACTGCTAGGTAGGTCATTGTAATTCCAATTTTATACATGGGAGAACTGAGTTTGATAAGTAGTGACTTGCTCAAAGCCGCCCAATAAGTTTCTGGCAGAGTGTGACTTGAATCCTGGTGCCAGAGTTAAGTTCTTCTCTCCATGTCCTGTATGAAACACCTGCTTTAGGGCACAATCCTATCAAGATAGGTGGCCGCCTCTGACCTCAGAGGCGACTGCCTATCCAAAGCAAGGCAGGAGAGGCACCGGGGGGGATTGTTCCCTCCGTACCTCTCCTGCCCTGCTATTTTTTGCTAGACAGCCATTTTCAGCTGTCTAGCCGCAGGGGGCCGACCAGGAGAGGAAGCTGCCGTACGACACCTTGGATGTGTTGTACGCGCAGCTCCACTCTCCCCACCCTGGAACGCCCCCCCGGAATGCCACTTTTCAGTTGCTCCACTCTGCTCTTCCAAGGGTGGAGGACAGGGCTTCTCTGTGCTGCCTCCAAGGCAGCGCGGACGTGGGGGAAGGTCAGTTTTCCGGGAACCGACTTCAGAGCGCTGGGTCCAAGGTCGGTTCCTGGAAATGAGCATATCCTATGGCCCTCTAGACAGCATCTAGTGGCCATAGGATTGCTCCCTTACTGACCTTGGAAATATTATTATGAAAGATTGAAACAAACCACAAAGTATCTCTGAAGGGCTGCCTCCTGATTTCAAGCAACAAATGTGTTTCTTTTTCCCTGCCCTGTTAGGTGCCTGCAAATATCGCCCAAAATACATATATTAGTTTATATATTTGTCAGTGGTTACTTCATTCCCCCACCATCCTACTTAGAATTGCTCTGCCCATTGGTTAAGTCAAGGCATGAGTAACTTGCTTCACTGATTTCAAAAGAACCTAAGTTCAACTAACTTTGTCTAGATCCAACCCATAGTGTGGTAATATACATAAATGTAACAATTACATTTCACTCAAATAATAGGTAATATGCTTAGGCATAGTAATTAGGCTCCGAAATGTGGAGCTTTTGTGTTAGATTTCAACTCTCCCTTCTCCTATTCTGCTGGCAAACAGGAACAAATATTCTTCGAAACGGAGAATGAACGCTTTGCTCATATTCCTAGAGCCATGTTTGCTCTTTTTTTGACACCCTTTCACTGATTCGTTTTTTAAAAAATTCATTAATCATCTGACTTTTAATTGATTTAATCAAATAATGGCTATATATTATGTAGATTTGCATATCACAAGAACTTCACAATAGGTGCATTTGGTAGGATATTGAATTAAATGTGAGATAAGCCATAGTTTAATAAGCCAAAACTCTCTACTTGTTATTAAGAGAAAGGGGGATCTCTCCCTATTATAGTAACACAGCAGGGACAAAATGTTATTTAAATAATAAAGAAAAATGCCCTTCAGACTCAGTGCCAAACTAAAGGAGACACTGTGTCAGGGTGGAAACTGAGCCCATAGAGCCCCAGAGCAGTTCTGATTCTGAGGAAGAACAGCAATCCGTGGGAGAGGCGCTTGGTCATCCCTTACAGGCACAGCAGCTGGCAGAGATTCCTCCTGCCAGCATTCCTGGGATAGATAGTGACCCTGGCAGTGAGATTGCGCTGGAGGGGGGCTTGCTGGACGCTCGGTGCAGACGCAGGGAGCGACGACAGATGGAAGGCGCCGAAAGGAGGCGCTCCGCTCATTTGGCGCTAAAACAACAGTCGCATCCTGAGGACCCAAGGGAAAGGGAGGATCTCTCCATAGCCCATAAGTTTAGAGTCTTCCTGCACTTCTCCTTCAAACGGGGACCAACTGCCTTACCTGGAGCTTAGGCTACTCTGCTATCTATCCTCAGTGCAGTTCCTTGCTTAGTCGCTAGTTATTAGTTTCTATAAGAGTCATAAAGTAATAAAGTAATAAAGCCTTGGAAAGAATCCTCGTCGTCTGTGTCCTGAGTTGGCTATTGGAGCGGACTGCAAGAGACAGCTAGGGCGCTCCTGACAGTTCCTTGCTTAGTTGCTAGTGATTAGTATCTGTAAGAGTCATTAAGTAATAAAGGAATAAAGCCTTGGAAAGAATCCTCATCATCTGTGTCTTGAGTTGGCTATTGGAGGGGACTGTAAGAGGCAGCTAGGGCGCTCCTGACACACTGGTAGATTTATGGAGCTTGGAGAGCTCACGTTTTTACAAAGACTTAAAGGGAGCCATATTGGAAGGGGAGGGCTAAATCAGATCAGGTTGATGGTATATGGTAGGAATTAAAAACTTTCCATGATCTAAATTTCTTCCTTAATTTTGCCCTATGGGCAAATGGTACCTTTGGGAACAAATAGCAGCAAGAGTGGTGATTTTCTGGAGCAAACTGGTGCAGGGCCCATGCCTCCAGATATGGAAGCCCATGAAGGAGAGAACCAGCGGGAGGGGGGCAGAGGGGAGGAACAATTTGGATGGCAGGGAAAGTATTCAGTACCCTTTCCCCCTCCACTACACTGCTCAAAATTGCAGCCTACTGAAGTTGCTTTTTATTTAAAAAAAAAAAGAAAAAAGATCAGGGTTTCATTGCACACATTGGGTTGCCATGAGTGGAATCCAGCTCTTGGGACAGTCCCACTGGAGGAAGGTGGGGGCACAATTGTCACGAATGTCCCCTTCCCTTTACAGCTCTCTGTACCTCCTGGAAAGCTGCTCTGGAAGTTTGTGAGAGCCTCTGGAACAGTGTGAAAGGTGGCCTGGGGGCTGTGCAGATTCAAAAGAAAATCTATTGTAATGGGGCGATTCCAGAGTGGCAGCTTCAAGCACCCCATGTTCATTTCTCTTTCACTTTAAGCTAAAGGTAAAATCGCAATTGACTTTCCACACTTTGTGGGGTATAGCATGTTTTTGAGTGGTATATCCCATTAGGTTCTGTCTCTACCAGTGGGCATGACAGCCCTGTGGGCAGGGTAGGAATAATTCACCTGACCATAACATTTAAACAGCGCGGGGCTTTCCATTTGATGTGATTACTTTAACAACTTTTCAAATGCAAGTGAAAAGTGTTTTAATGCCAATTAAAAGAACAGTGCAGGGGGATCACCCTGCTAAAAAGACACCAACTGGAAAGGCAGCAAGGTGTGTGTGTGTGTGTGTGTGTGTGTGTAATTTTATTATTTATTTATTTATTTATTCAATTTATACTTTGCCTATATACAGATACTCTAGGTGGTATACAAAGTAAAAAACAATTTAACAAAAAAGCCAATAATAAAAACAACACAGCATAAAAACAGTATATAAAAGTCAACAACGAAGAATGAGGGTTCTAAAAAAGGAAGGCCTGCTGGCGTAATTCCTGCTTTAATTCTTTAAGTCCTTAATTCCTGCTTAACAACCTTCAATGAGGTCTGCAGGCACATTTCAACTGGCAGGTCATTCCACAACTGAGGGGCAGCAAAGGAAAAGGTCCTCTTGCGTGTGGCTGCCAATCTCACATTAGGCAGGCACAGCAGATATATTTGCATTAGAACACTTTCATTTAAATCCTATTGCATTTCATTTAAACTCTACTGCAGAAATCTTTTCATTAAAAAAAAACAGGTGGAAAAGTGTTTCAGTGCAAATTAAAGGAGTGCTTAAAAAAAAAGCACACTGATAAAATGGCATTGATTTGAAATGTAATAATGAAGGTGATCGGCTCAGCATCAGATAGCTCATTGCACATGTCAGAACCACAAGTCTTCAAAATGATGGAGAAGTAGTGTGAAGAGGAGCTACACCTCTAGCAACTCCACTACCGTTCTGTTCTTTCTCCCACAAGAGTGGCATTTTCTGAGATTTCAAAAGAGACAGAAGAAGGATAGAAAAAATACAGGAGAGTCCTTTTCAATAACTATTGATTGTCCCTCTGTGTGGGAGCCATGCTTGACAACATCCAAACAACAAATTGTAGGTTGGACCCATGTATGGCCGTCCTGGTTGTTAAAAATCAGGTTAGAAGAACAGAATCCTTTGCTGGCTGTGGTCATTTGTACATTTCTTAAAAAGGACAAAATGTTGGATGGGATGTGTGCTCCATGATTAAACACACACTCAAATCTTGAAGCTGATTCAATTACTGCTCCCTTTCAAAGTTTTAATTTTCTGGTTGCTGTGCATCTTCAGGCAGGGATGAATACTATCTGATGGTATCCGTAGGGATGCTCTTGTAATGATGCTGCAATTTGAGGGGTGAGGTGGGGTATGTACTGAATCAACATCTGCCTGCTTAGCTTTAAAAGGCTTTCCAAGACTGGCAACGCTAACTCCAGGTTGTTGTGTTGAATTTTACATTTTAGAATTACATTAAAAGATGTATAAGACAAATTGCTTAGAACATTTATAAGCTATATATGGGAGAAAATCAGGTACATATGGTATCAAATGCTTTGCAGCAGGGGAAAGTGCACAGGAGAATCTGTGGCCCCAGATGTTGGACTCCAATCTCCATCATCCCTGACCATTTTTCATGCTGGCTTGGGCTGACAGGAGCTGGAGTCCAACAACATCTGGATGCCCAAAAGTTCCTCACATCTGCTTTAGATTTTTAATGACACTCTTTCATGAGCACATACTGCAACTTTCCAAATCGCACCCATTCATGTATACTGCAGCCTTGAAAGAGAGAATAAACATCCGTCAGATCCAGTGGAGGGCGGTGGTTCCGATTTCAGTGGGGCTGTGTACCCATTCTGGGTTTCCATCAGAACCAGCCAGAACTCTAAAGGCGCTATCCAAGGTGCTGAACCCTACCCCCCAAATAGGTCCAGCACCTCGCATAGCGGCTTGAGAGCTCTGACTGAAACCCAGAATGGAATCACAACCCCGCCGAACTCGGGGCCACGAGCCTCCGCTGGTCAGACGCTACCCTGAAAGCCTTCGTGGTGTTGTTCTGGAATCACACAGCAAGCAGGAGCGACCCTAATGTTATCTGATGTACCTGCTGGACTTCTGCTATTCTGCCAGGCGTTCCAAAGGGGAGGCCTTTTTTTTCCATACCTTCTCTCTGAGAAAAAATCAAAGTAGACCTCTCCCCCTGCTCCCATGGCTGGCAGACGCCGCCGCCGCCGCCGCTTCGCTCTCCGAGAACCTCCCCAGGCAGTCCCCAGCTCCCTTCTCCTCTCTTCTCGACGGCTGGCTGGCTGGCTCTGGCCGCCGCCCGCCGTCCCCTTCGCCCCGCGGGCTTTTCCAAGCGAGGCGTCCCGCTCGCGTGTGGTGAGATTTGCATAAAGAGCTCCACTTCCTGGTACAGGCCGAGCCTGCTCAGTGCCTTACCTAGCAGGGGAACGGAGAAGAGGCGGCCCCCAAAGCGGAGTGACCGCTCCGGGAGCGAAGGGCAGGGCAGACGAGAACAGCCCGGCTGGGTTTCTCGGCCTCCCTGGTCATTCTGTGGGGGGTCTTTGGTAAGCTCCGCGGTGCCCTTCCGCCCTGCTCCCCCTAACCCTGTTCCCGACTTACTGTTGACCCACTTTCTCGTGGTTGTTCCGCCTCTTTCTGCCTGGGTGTTTCCTTTGTGGATTGCGAATTCTCTCGGGTAGCAAAATGGTTGCGTTTAAGAGCTTGGCCACCGCTTCGCATGCAGTTATATCAGATTATTAGTGGGAAGGCCAGATATTTTGGAAATGTACGACGTGTGATTCTGTTATCCAGTATATCTGCGTTATTGTCAGAAACATGCCAATAAGAGGCCTAGCTCCAGCGGATCCTTACCTGTCGTAGATCACAAGACCTTGGCTGGGGCTTCTGTGCTTCTCCTTCTATCTGATACCAGCCTTCCCCAACCTGGCACCCTATGAATGCTGGGAATTGTAGTCCAACACATCTGGAGGGCACCAATCACATTAACGCTACAGTCCTATACCCACTTACCTGGGAGTAGACATGTATAGGGATTGCACTGCCAGTGTGTTTACTCAAATGTACAGCTGTCTTCACAGATGTGGCTAGTGTCAAACGCTTCCTCTCTCACTCACACACACATTTTGCTGTGTGTGGATGTGCATACAGCAACATATGGATGCTGATGTTGCCTTGAATTACTACCACTCAAAAGAGATATTGAAATCATAGTATCTTCCTGAAAGTTTAGTGACATTGCTGCAATCAACAATGAAAATACAATACTTGAGGATTATTAGAAAAGCTAAATAGGTAGATACTGCTTTTATGGATCAATGAAGTGTGCAAGCTTTTGAGTTACACAGAATTCTTAGTCAGGTGAAATTAAAAAGGAAGTTAAGGCTAAGTATGTTAACTGGAAAGTAAATCCCACTGAATAGCTTTGGGCCAGGTTGTCTTAAGAACCCATATAAACCTGCTGAAGTCTTAAGATCAGCCTTGGAAGCCCTGCTGCCTGGCCTGTCTCTACTGGATATTTGATTGGTTGGTATCAGGGGCAGGCCTTTCTCAGTGGTGGTGCCCTAGTTGTGGAATTTTCTGCCCAGGGAGATCTGGCATGCTTCCTTTCTCACTGACTTTATATGGATTCTGAAAACTTTTTTATTCCATTGGGCACTGTTTGATTTCTACTATTTTAACAAAAAATGTTTTATCATAATTTTAGTGCTGCATTACATTTTTACCTTAATATTTTAGTCTGATTTTACTATTTCATATATTTATTTTTTGTAATCAAAGATGCTTTAATATTTTGGAACTTGAAATAAGTAAATAAACTCCATGGGAGTCATTTTCTAGTAATATTAAGTTTAAAAAAACATTTCTGATGAAAATATATAAAAGCAACTGTAATTTTCACAGTTTGGGTGTATCCTAGCTATGGGCCTCTCTCTTAGTAGTATTAAATGGCCTGAAACTGAAGGCCTTTGAAGCTGGAATTTACCTAGTACACCATTCTTCACTGCATGTTCTTTCTCTCTGCTGTCAAAAAAGGTTTAATCAAAAGCAGGCTAGTTTAGTCAGATTTGTTCTTTGGAGATCTCATATGCTGACAGAAGGCTTTAAATGGGGAAACTATACAGATTTCAAAAGGGCTAAGAACGACTGTATTAAGAAATATAACAGTTGGGTTTGAGCAGAAGGGTTAGATGTGAGCTTTCTTGAATCCTGAACTTACTTGGTTGTGAATTTGAACTGTTGGTATGGCCCCATCCAGGATAAATTAGCCAAACAGAGCATCCGCATCTTTTTCTATTCATCCTCTCCTGTAAAAGGCTGACTGGGTGCTGTTCATTATCCATTAACACAATCATGTAGTTATGAATGTTTCTGTGCGTCGTGGTTTTAGCGGAGAAGAAACTGGTCCTTCCCCCACATCTAGTGCTTCATCTTCCTTCAGCTACATTGACAGGCCAAATGGAAGTCGTGAGTCAACATCTGGGCCTTTTGCAAGTTAGATTTGGAAGTGCCTGCTGTTCACAAGAGACTGAGTTTCCTGCCAAATAGCTCACTGAAGACCGCCAAGATTATTTGCAGAAGGAATCTGTGTTGTGCAACTTTGTACTTCAGACAAGGGAAGGGCAAAGAAGCAGAAGGGTTCTTAAATAATAGGACATAATTTTGTTTTCTTGTTCAAACTTTACAGATTTTACAACTGAGAAGGGTACTCAAATATGTAAATACTAACAGTAATGTTTAAGGTTACATTTCAGTAGAAGCCATTGCTCTGGAACCTGAGTACTCTGTAAATCAGATACCTGTGCAGTCTGTAAATCATGGACTACAACTCCCAGCAGTCTTGACCATTGGCTATATTAGCTGGGGATGATGTGAATTAAAGTATAAAACATCTGGAGGGTACCAGGTTGGGGAAGGCTGCTGTAAATGAATGCTAACTGTTATATATATATACTACATTCATTTTTGTTGAATTCTGCAAAGGTTGAAGAATTGGAAGCTGGCTCAGGGAAAAGAAAGCAGAGAATGGAGTAAGGAGAAACGTATTCTTTCTGTATCTTTTTTTCAGTACTGAAACCGTCTGGGCAAGGATGAGGTTCCACTGGATATTTTAAGAGGTGGAACATGCAGAGGGGGTGTGATAGTCTTCTGACCCAGTCAGCATATTTCCTGTGATACTTCATTTAGGAGTGAATTTTCATCACTTCTGTATAAGTTCCTCCAGAGACAAATACATTACTACACTTGAAATCTGCTGGACTTTGGACAGTTCTCAGTGCAAAAACTGAAGAAATTAAATAGGGTTAGTTTCAGTTGATACTGAACTTTTCCCTGTATAAAATTGCAGGATGAGTGAGGCTTGAAGGAACACATCAAATCAGTGCTACTGGAACATATTCTTCTTCCAAACTTGGCAAGAAAATTAACCATGAAGAACATGCGCTTCCTCAAATTAAAAGCATATATTTTTGGACCAGAGAGCTGCACAGGTCAGAATGGAGAAACACTCACTCATCAGGAGCTTAAGTGCATTTTTCCCTCCATGGCAACTGTAGCTTTGGGAGAGAGAATGATTTGGCCTGGAGCTACAGTGCAAAGGCAAAGTGTTAGACCCCTCCCCTTCCTGTACAACGGTCCAAGCCACATCAGGCCCTGCCCCACAGCTGCTTTTTCTAGAAAGCAACAGAAGCTGGATGCTCCAAACATGGAACTTTTATGGCATGTCTAGTTCAGCCCTCAAGAGATATAACTTTATGGGTTTACTTTCTCAGTTGGAGAGATGCACACTTGAACTGAAAGTCACTGATTTTTAGATAGTGATGGGCAGTGAAACTTGTGGTATTTTAACCATACACCAGAACCAGCTCTATTATAAGGCCACACAAGCAATTAAGGGACAGCATCATATTCACGCAAGTACATGGGCAAGAATCCCTTAGAAGAAATGGAGTAGCACTCATAGTCAACAAAAGGGTGGGAAAAGCAGTACTGGGGTACAATCTTAAAAATGATAGAATGATCTCAGTACGAATCCAAGGCAAACCATTCAACATCACAGTAATTCAAGTCTATGCCCCAACCACTGAGGCCGAAGAAGCTGAGGTTGATCGGTTCTATGAAGACCTACAACACCTTCTAGAACTAACACCAAAAAAAGATGACCTTTTCATCATAGGGGATTGGAATGCTAAAGTAGGAAGTCAAGAAATCACCAGGATAACAGGCAAGCGTGGCCTTGGTGTACAAAATGAAGCAGGACAAAGGCTAATAGAGTTTTGCCAAGGGAACACGCTGATCATAGCAAACACTCTTTTCCGACAGCACAAGAGGCAACTCTACACATGGACATCACCAGATGGTCAATATCGAAATCAGATGGATTATGTCCTTTGCAGCCAAAGATGGAGAAGCTCTATACAGTCAGTCAGTCAAAACAAGACCTGGAGCTGACTGTGGCTCAGATCACGAGCTGCTTCTTCCAAAATTTCGGCTTAAATTGAAGAACGTAGGGAAAACCACTAAACCATTCAGGTATGACCTAAATCATATCCCTTATGAATATACAGTGGAGGTGATTAATAGATTTAAGGGATTAAACCTGATAGACAGAGTGCCTGAGGAACTATGGATGGAGGTCCATAACATTGTTCAGGAGGCAGCAACTCAATCCATCCCAAAGAAAAAGAAAAGCAAGACAGCAAAGTGGCTGTCTGATGAGGCTTTACAAGTAGCTGAGGAAAGAAGGGAAGCAAAAAGCAAGGGAGAAAGGGGAAGAGATATCCAACTGAATGCAGAGTTCCAGAGAATAGCAAGGAGAGACAAGAAGGCCTTCTTAAATGAACAATGCAAAGAAATGGAGGAAAACAACAGAATGGGAAAGACTAGAGATCTCTTCAAGAAAATCAGAGATCTCAAGGGAACGTTTTATGCAAAGACGGGCATGATAAAGGACAAAGAAGGCAGGGACCTAACAGAAGCAGATGAGATTCAGAAGAGGTGGCAAGAATACACAGAAGAACTATGCAGGAAAGATCTGAATGTCCCTGATAGCCATGATAGTGCGGTCACTGAACTTGAGCCGGACATCCTCGAGAGTGAAGTCAAGCGGGCCTTAGGAAGCATTAGTAACAACAAAGCTAGCGGAGATGACAGTATTCCAGCCGAGCTATTTAAAATCCTAAAAGATGATGCTGTTAAAGTGCTGCACTCAATATGCCAACAAATTTGGAACACTCAGCAGTGGCCACAAGACTGGAAAAGGTCAGTTTACATTCCAATTCCAAAGAAGGGCAACGCCAAAGAGTGTTCAAACTACTGCACAATTGCGCTCATTTCACATGCCAGCAAGGTGATGCTCAAAATCCTACAAGCTAGGCTTCAGCAGTATGCGAACCGAGAACTACCGGAAGTACAAGCTGGGTTTCGAAGAGGCAGAGGAACTAGATCGCCAACATTCGCTGCATCATGGAGAAAGCAAGAGAATTCCAGAAAAACGTCTATTTCTGCTTCATTGACTACGCTAAAGCCTTTGATTGTGTGGATCACAACAAACTGTGGCAAATTCTTAAAGTGATGGGAGTACCAGACCACCTTACCTGTCTCCTGAGAAACCTGTACGAGGGTCAAGAAGCAACAGTAAGAACCAGAGATGGAACAACCGATTGGTTCAAAATTGGGAAAGGAGTACGACAAGGCTGCATATTGTCACCCTGCTTATTTAACTTATATGCAGAGTACATCATGAGAAATGCCGGGTTGGATGAATCAGAGATCGGAATTAAGATTGCCGGGAGAATTATCAACAACCTCCGATATGCAGACGATACCACCCTAATGGCAGAAAGCGAAGAGGATCTCAAGAGCCTCTTGTTGAGGGTGAAAGAGGAGAGTGCAAAAGCTGGTTTGAAACTCAACATTAAAAAAACTAAGATCATGGCATCTGGCCCTATCACTTCCTGGCATATAGAAGGGGAAGAAATGGAAGCAGTGACAGATTTTACTTTCTTGGGCTCCAAGATCACCGCAGACGGTGACTGTAGCCATGAAATTAAAAGACGCTTGCTCCTTGGGAGGAAAGCTATGGCCAACCTAGACAGCATAGTAAGAAGCAGAGACATCACCTTGCCGACAAAGGTCCGTCTAATTAAAGCTATGGTTTTCCCAGTAGTAATGTATGGCTGTGAGAGCTGGACTATAAGGAAGGCTGAGCGCCGAAGAATTGATGCTTTCGAACTGTGGTGCTGGAGAAGACTCTTACGAGTCCCCTGGACTGCAAGGAGGTCAAATCAGTCCATCCTAAAGGAAATCAACCCTGACTGCTCATTGGAAGGACAGATAATGAAGCTGAAGCTCCAATATTTTGGCCACCTAATGCGAAGAGAAAACTCCCTGGAAAAGACCCTGATGCTGGGAAAGACTGAAGGCCAAAGGAGAAGGGGACGGCAGAGGATGAGATGGCTAGATAGCATCACGGATGCAATGAATATGAACTTGAGCACGCTCCGGGAGAGAGCGCAGGACAGGAAGGCCTGGCGTGCTATGGTCCATGGGGTCATGAAGAGTCGGAAACGACTGAACAACAACAACAACATCTGCCTTTTCAGTTGCCTGGAGTCATATAAGAGCTACAACAGTTCCTCCTTCCTGACTGCCAATCAAGACAAGAGTCCAAAATGGTGGTTAGTCAGGGAAGATATTTTTTATGACTTTTTTTAAATGCAAATAGCATCGTAATGGCAGAAGATCAGCTATTTGTAAGCTGTAAGATCACCTTACAAATACAGCTATTTGTAAAATTAAGAGAGCTCCACTCCCAGGTTTCTAGAGTAACTAAATCATTTCCAAAACTCCCCAGCTGCCTATCCTTTCTAGATATTCCCCACTCATTATTTCATCTGCCCTAAAATGCCCCCCCACCTACTTTTTGTACCTTGTCAACACCATCTACCACAAACCCCTTTTCTTACACTTCCCTTCTCATCTTCAAATCTCTCTCCCACACTAAATTCCATACATTTCCCAGTTCTCTATCTACCACCAATCCCCCATTTTCCTATACTTCTTTTCTATTACAATCCCTCCCCACCCACAACTGGAGAGGATGATGGGTGGATATTCTGCCCTAACTTAAACTCGGTTCTTCTTTATGTGTATTAACTTGGTTCTGGAGTATAGCATCATAAAGGAGAGTGCCAAACTAATAATATTTTTTAAAGGATGAAGCAGGGGATTTTTTTATTACTTGTGTAGTGATTCCCTTAAAAAAAAAAAGCCTTCTGTTTTGGAGGATGTAAAAGCCAGAATGGAACAGGCCAGAACTGCAATTGTATAAATAAAATTGTTGTCAAACAGCAGTGGGATGTGTTGAAGACACTCAAGAAAAATATTTCAGAAATGAGACCCTTGCATTATGAACATTTTATTAACTCCTTGCCAGCCAGAACGTATTTTTAAGAAAAATGCCAAAAACGTCACATTCCTGTAGCCATTCAAGGAAGTAAACAGTTCAGCAAAAAACCCAGTCTTGAATGGGTTGTTCTGAAGACTTCCCGTGCAGTCTTTTTTGTGGGGTTGGGGGACAGGGGAATCTGAGATTAATAGTCCAGTCCTATGCAAGGTCAGAAGTAAGGCCCACTGTGTTCAGTGGGACTTACTCTCAAGTAAACATGTTGATAAACCGGCAAGATGATTCAGTGAAACAAAGTTCAGGACAAAGTTGTGAGGGTGGGTACAATTCTATGAAACTGTTTAACCTCAAATTGCTTTGTCAGCTTCATGAATTTTTGGTGGAGTTACTGTTTCTCTGCAGGCCTACTCTAAAAGATCCCTAAACTGACATGCCACATAGGACTAGATGGACAATCATTTGGTGAACCCCAAAAAGACAAATCATCCAAAGACAAATCATAGCCCGGAATGCACTGTTCTAATGCATCCAACACAACTAACTGCGAAGTCACAGAAGATTAGTTGGGGAAAATAGTGAGCCATGAAGCCTCTGAAGAATCCATATCCATATTCCTGATCCAGGCAGTTGATGAATTAGTGAAAAAACCCCAAAACATACATTGGGTTGCCTCAGAACTAGGTATTCTGGGCTATTCTCCCACAGAGCTGTTTTTTGTCTAGCTAGAACGAGCACTGGAAAGTGGAATCTTTAAAAGCTTTGTGTGGCACTGCATCATTTCCATGTAGGCCAGGAGTGGACAATTTCAGTGGGTCCGGGAGCCATTTTCACACCCCTGGAACCCACAGCAGGTCACACCCCACTGCTACCAAGTTGCTCCCAAAATTCGGTGGTGGCAAAACTACTTTTTAAAACAAGATGCACACCTTGTTTTAAAGGATAATCACACTCCCAGGAGCCCTGGAGGAGCCTGAATTTGCATTAAAGCATGTGCACGCCTGTTTAAAAGTGAAAAGGCAGCTTTTTTTGCTGCTGAGCTGCAGCTATTTGACAGTAGTGACTTGAGGGGTGGCAGGGGCCATAAAAATGGACAGGAGGCGCATGCAACCAGGTGGCGCATGAGGCCTACCACTGGTCTAGGTCTTTGTGGTGTGTGAATTTGGTTGGTTTGGATGCCTTGATATCTACTATTTTGATTTTGTTGTCGTTGGTTAGTCCATGGGAAATGGTTAATAAAATGTTCATAATATAAGGGCTTATTTTAAAATATTTAAAATATTGTTCACAAGTGCCTCTAATGCATCCCACTCATATAACAATTTTATTTATAACGTGGCAGTTCTGACCTGTTCTGTTCCAGCTTTATTTAGGGAATTGCTTGTTTTTATCTCTTTGTTGATTATGGATTCCCTGGTGTCTGTATAGTCAATATGTTAGGGAGTATCAATATTTTGAGAACAAACACAGTAAAGATTAGATAATGCCATGTGTTTCTGATGGCATGATCGTCTGTATGTATGGCAGGATAGATGTTAATTATTCTTAATCATGAGTAAAGGGCTGTGATGATTGTAATGTGTGAAAGGATAATGGGGGGAGATTAAAATGCAATTTAGGGAACCAATCCTATGGTCCCTAGGAGGATGCCCCAGGGTTCCTAAGATATGGCAAACCTCCCTCTTTGTGGCAGTAAGGGAAGTTCACCTGCAGAGGTCCTCCCTGGATGACAGTGGAGCTTTCTGCTGCTGTAGCTGCCCTGCGGATGGTAAGGGCAAATAGGGTGTGTTCCATGGGCATGGCAGGAGAGGACTGAGGGAGGCTTTGTATCTGCCAAATCTAACACCCCCTGATTCCCTCAAAAAGTCTCCAGAACAGGTGGAAAGCTACACCAGCCCTGAAGATGGCATAGTGAATTTCCCTCCCGTTGGAATAAGAAAAATAACCCAAAATGGGGGAAAGTGGTGAAGGGAAAGCTCCTCCTCCTTTTACTTTAGTTGGCACAGTAGGAGTTTGGGTTTGGTGGTTCTTCTACCAAGGATTTTCCCTCACCCATCCCCAGAAGATTGCTCTGTTAATGTGTGAGCTTTGCAACGTTCATCTGCTTCTCCCTGATTTCTTTGTACTGTCCAGCATATGACAAATGGGGCGGGGGGGGGGGGGGAGAAATTTCACTTGACTTAAGTTGACCAAATATCTGAGTCAGCCCTGCACACATCCCCTTGCACAATCTTGTGTCTTTTGCTTCCTGGACTTCCATGTACTATACAAGCCGCCCATCTAAGGTGAAACAAAGGAAGGCAAATAAACACACAAAAAACACGTCTCTAATATTTTAGGAGCCCTTTCCCTCCCTTTCAACACATTTCAGCATCCAGTAGAACTAATCCCATAAATAAGACAGGAGTAAAGAGGCTGTTATCCTTGTCTGCAATCTCATTTTAAATATTTTCAATCTTTCAGGTGAATACACCCTATAGCTTTTTTTATTTTATATGTTTGTATGCAATATTTGTGGCAAAAGTTGCTTTGCCAGAGTTGCAAACATTCTAGTTAACTGTGCTTGCAAACCCTCATATGTTGGCCACGATCCAAGGCACAGTTACAAGCCCATATGGGGCTTAAGCATGCCTAACACTGTGCTTGATTGTGTCATTGTCTGTCTGTCTGTCTGTCTGTCTGTCTGTCTCTCTCTCTCTCTCTCACACACACACACACACACACACACACACACACTTCCTTTTGTGAAAGGGCTCCCTCTGGATCTAAGTAAATATTGCACACAAATATGCATAATAAAGCCCAACAGCTCTCCTTTTTTTAAAGAGAAAGCTGCTTCAGGAGGGGAGTGGTGTAGAGTGGACAAGCGGTGGGTGGAGAGGATGCTTAACCCTTTCCCCATCTGTCACCTGCCAAGATTTGGGGAGGGGACATAGCTCAGGGGTTGAGCCCCTGCTTTGCATGCAGATGGTCCCAGGTTCGATCCCCGGCATCTCCAGGTAGGGTAGGAAAATCTGCTTCCTGAAACGCCAGAGAGCTTCTGCCAGTCAGTGTTGACAATACTGGACTAGATGAACCAAGGATCTGGCTCCGTATGAGGCAGCTTCCTATGTTGCTTTCTGTCTCCCCTGTAGGGCTCCAAATGCCTGTCTGTGAGGGTAAACCAAATGTATGGAATTTGGGTGCACAGTTTGGAGAGGAGACACAATGAGGCAGAACAGATTAAGCCCCCCAAGAGTCCCCTTGACTCTTTCTCTAAATCATCTCTTCCTGAAGCAGCTTTTCTATTTATTTGTTTAAGGCTGTTGGAGTTTCATTACTACATATGTGAGTAATGTTTAGTTAAGGCCTCAGCGTACAATATTTGGCCATATGGCAGCATTAATTAGTATGAAAAGGGTCAACCAGTTATATCAAGAGCTTTTGCACAGCATACCTAAAATATTTATATATAATTTATTTATTTATTTATTTATTATTAAATTTATTAATCGCCCATCTGGCTGGTCACCCAGCCACTCTGGGCGATGTACAACATACAATAAAAACAGTTTAAAACAATAAAATTCTACAATAAAAACATTTTCTAAAATACACTAACCCACCCCAAATGCCTGCCTGAACAACCACGTTTTTAATGCATGACGGAAGCTCATTAAAGAGGGGGCATGACGGAGTTCCCTAGGGAGGGAGTTCCACAGAGTGGGGGCCACCACAGAAAAGGCCCTCTCCCTCGTCCCCACCAGTCTAGCTGTCCTGGCTGATGGGACAGAGAGAAGGCCATCCGAGGCTGATCTTGTTAAGCGGCCTGTCTGGTGCTGCTGGAGGCGCTCCTTAAGATAGGCTGGGCTGGAACCATATAGGGTTTTAAAGGTCAAAACCAACACCTTGAATTTGGCCTGGAAAACAACTGGTAACCAGTGCAACTCCTTCAGCACTGGAGTGATGTGATCTTGCCGGTGGCTGCCTTTAAACAGGCGAGCCGCCGCGTTCTGTACCAGCTGCAGTTTCCGAACCGTCTTCAAGGGTAACCCCACGTAGAGCGCATTACAGTAGTCTAAACGAGAGGAGACCAGGGCATGTACTACCGATGGGAGCAGATGGTCAGGAAGGAAGGGGCGCAGCCACCGTATCAGATGGAGTTGATACAGCGCTGTCCGGCTCACAGCTGACACCTGAGCCTCCATGGACAGCTGGGAGTCCAAAATGACCCCCAGGCTGCAGACCTGGTCTTTCAAGGGCAGCCGTACCCCATTCAACACCAGGTCAACATCCCCCAGCCTCCTCTTGTCTCCCACCAAAAGTACCTCGGTCTTGTCAGGGTTCAGCTTCAGCCTATTCCTCCCCATCCAGCCACTCACCGTCTCCAGACATTTGGACAGGGATTCTACGGCCAACCTTGGTGAAGATTTAAACGAGAGGTAGAGCTGCGTGTCATCCGCATATTGATGACACTGCACCCCAAACCTCCTGATGATAGCCCCCAGCGGCTTCACATAGATGTTAAATAGCATGGGGGAGAGGATGGAACCCTGTGGCACCCCACAAGTAAGTGGCCACGGGTCCGAAACCTCCTCTCCCAGTGCTACCCTCTGGTACCTGCCGGACAGGAAGGACCGGAACCACCGCAATACAGTGTCTCCAATGCCCAACCCCTCCAGGCGGTCCAGGAGGATACCGTGGTCAACGGTATCGAAAGCCGCTGAGAGGTCGAGGAGAACAAGGAAGGAGCATTCACCCCTATCCAGAGCCCTCCTCATATCATCCAGCAAGGCGACCAAGGCCGTTTCTGTCCCATGCCCAGGCCTGAAGCCCGACTGAAATGGGTCTAGATAATCAGTTTCTTCCAAGTGTGCCTTCAACTGAACCGCCGTATAACACAGTTTTACTGTAACATAATTTCAAGTTTGTTATTCATGGTCACAATTTATGTCCCATGGATTTCTATGGTACAGTTAAGCACATACTGATTCTCTCTCTCTCTCTATCTCTCATTAAAATCAATGGGATTGGAAATGCACAGTGTTGTTGTTTCTTCATCTCCACTGAGTGAAACATACACGTGATGGTGGAATGCACATTTGTACAGTGCTTTCTCAAATTAGTATTCTTCTACAGCTGAAAAACCCAATGCAGTGAAAGATTGTCTGATGCGTTGATTTCTATACCACATCCGGGGATACAGTCAAATAATGAGTGGTGGAATTTTTAAAATTTCGTAAAAAGCATGTTGCTGGGGAAGTAGTTTTATTTTATATAGACAGGAAAAGTTTTATTTTCCTGTCTATATATGAGATATGGCTGTAATTAAAGGTTGTTTAATTTGTTAAATAACTTCTCCTGTGTTCCTCAGTGGTCATCTTTTTGTCTTTGTTTTTTCCACTCAGTTGTCATTTGCAGTTGGTATATATTTCCACGGATTTCCTACAGAATATTGAAATGACTTCCCTGACAGGTTAGTGTTTTTGTACCACCATTCCATAAAGTTATTTATTCTGCAAAAGAGTTTCAACCAGTGCTGACAGAATGCATCATAATGGTGATGATCTCTTGGTTGTCTAATCTTGAATCGTGTGAGAGAGGAGCAATCAATCAGGGACTTTGAACCCCTTGAGGGGGGGGTTGGCCATTCAGAGTGCCCAGTTCCTTCCAGCACCTGCTAAAATGATAGCTCCTCCAAGTAAAAAAAAATCACCTTGGGGGAGATGAAGTGGGTTGGGTGGGCACCAAAGAGAATTGAAGTGAGGAGACACTCAAGGTGGGCTGTGCCTGCCATGATTCCACTTGCAGGCATTTAAGCAGAGTGTTTGACCAGTCAAACCCTCCTGTTTCAACTGTTCATCCCATCCCTAAATCACATAATTCGTTAGATATAAAATGCATTATGGAGCAAATCAGGAAATTATATCTTGTATTTTCCCCCATTTTTAGGCACTGTGATGGGTCGAAGTATACCAGTTGAAGATGATGAAAGTGGAGAGTGGTCGCCATTTCCAGAACGTTCACTGGAAGAGGCTTTGGACCCTTCTGGTGAAAATATAGAGAACCTGGTGCCCATAGGACCTTACCCATCTCAAACATCTTCTCACTCAGTGGCTGGGCAGCCATATTTCTACCATCACCTTAATTGTGTAGATTACAGTAATGCTGTGCTGGAACTGTATGAGCATAATCTCCTGCAAAAACATCAGGATTCTAGAGGGGGGGTACCTTCTGGCCCATCCAGTGGATTGACACCCTCATCAGAATGTAATCTTCCATCTGTGGACAAAACAAACCAACTGTTGAGGTCTCAACCATCAGCTGCTTCTCCTGACACTGGACACAGTTCTGGCAGTGTGCTCAGAGGTTTATCTGACATTTCCCAACGTTCGCTGGGTGAAAGACAAGAGAATGCAAAATCAAGCCAGCCCCAGGATAATAGAACACCACTAGACTCACAAACAGAAGACAGAGGAAATGATTCTCAGTCTTTGGATGTTATGCACATCAGGCAACTAGAACCTCCATTGCCACTTACATCTGTCTTTAACCTGCAGGACCTTCCAAGGCCCCTGATGTCCAGCGAGTTTCCACGTATGGACCCTCAACGATATCCTGTATGTCCACAAATACCCCATCCTAATGCAGTCCCACAAACTCAGTGGCATCCTAGATACTACATTCCTGGTGAGATATGCTGCCAGAATCCATGTAAGTTAATTAGGCATTAGGGGTACTGCCTTGATTTGCTAAGGACGGATAATTGCAAGGTAACATGACTTGCAAAATAATATTCACTATAAAAACCATGATGTATTGCTGGTTTCCCATATCTGTTGCTATCCTGTTATGATTGGAATTCTTAGCTATATCAATGAGCTCATAAAGAGGGCTGGACATTCAACAAATCAGCCCGAGGAGCCAAGCGTTTCCTCTTCTGCTAATCTAATCTTCAAATTTGGCACTTTCAAAGTTGCCTTCCTGTGCTAGAACTTCCTGTTCTAGAAATATATTTGCTTCTTTCTTCATTCATCGTAATTTCTATAGGTTTTTCCCCTTCTTCTTTCTGTCAAAACTTGGGAAGTCAATCATTTTTCTTCCTTATTTCCAATCTGTGGTTGTTGTCATTAAGTCTGTGGCTAAAATGTTGCCATGCACTCCTTTGTGGCAAGGCAGAGTTTTACCAATTCTATTATCATCATGTATTTTTCTTTTGTGGGAGCAAATGCTGTATCTGTGATTGTTACTGGGTTCAGCATCTCTGTTGAAATAGCGGTTTGTGTGACATAAGACCTGATATTTTTTGCTGTTTTTTACTGAAGAGAATACTGATAAAGCGGATGTTGTACAAGCATGGCTGGCCCTTTTCACTGGGAGTGAAAATGAGTTTTGATTTGTGCTTGCGTATTCAGCCATGGGTGGCATTTAGAATTAATTATTTCTGTAGGAACAGTGGGATCTCTTCCTCTCCCATCGTGGCCTTATCTCAAGAACCCCAGCCCACAGCATGGGATGATTCTTATCGGCCTTTGGCCGATTCTCAGCAGAACTAAATTTTTCCACCCCTCTGTAACCCCTTATGCCTCATCTTGCCTGGAGTTCTGATGTTTTTTTTAGCCATTCCAGGTAGGGACTGTCACAATGCTGGTACACGACAAGTAGTTGGATGCCTGGGGCATTTATTTATAGAAACATTTTATGTACTGCCTTTCACTTGTGAATTGCCCCCAAGACAGTCATAAAATCACAGTATGAAATCACAGTAAAATCACAGTCCTGATACAATGAATACTGAGAACAATTAAGAGAACATGCAACTAAAATCCATTAAAAGCCTGGTGAAAAACATCTTGACTGCCCTCCTAAAAGCCACCTACCAAGGGACCAGTCACACCACGGCTGGGTGGCTGCCACCAAAAAGGCTCCGGGTTTTGTGTTTTTTAAGTTTCATTGTACACCACCTTGGGAGAAATTACCCTAAAATAAAATGTATCATGTTACTGCTAACCACACCTCCTTTGGTGGCAGAATACAGAGCAGGGTCTCCTATGATGACCATAACTGATGGGCACATGTGGGGAGGAGATAGTCCTTTAGATATCCTGGTCCCACTCCATTTAAGGCCTTATTGGTAATAAGCAGCACCTTGAACTGGGCCCAGAAAAAAATTGGAAGCCAGTGCAGATGGAACAGGATCGGTGTAATAAGATCTGAAAAGCGGACACCAAGAAAGCATTCTGGCTACTGTATGTCACTTCTACCTAGAATCAATCTCACCGTCTGCATATCTTACATGATGGCCCTATTCTTGCACAAAGCTGGAGATATGCTAGATGAAGCTTTCCCATGTCCATAATGAAAAAGAAGAGACGACTCAGTTGATACAAATGTAGTGGGACATTTGCACATTCAGGCAAGTACATTTGAAAAGACATGAACAGTACTTAGGAAGAAAAAGGAAATCACATCATGTCCAGGAATCCCTAAGCTGGACCAGTATGTGTGGACACAGTGCTTTTCTATGGGAGACTGAGCCAACATCACACGCACACACACACACACACTTTTCTTTCCTCCCAATTCTAAGTAGGGAAATCTGGAACATGAAAAAAAAAAAAACACTAAAGTTACAAGCCACATCAGATTTAAAATCATACGCACTGCCTCTTGCTACTTTTTATTCCTCTTAATACGTACTAGTTTAACTCCTCTAACAAAGCATTCTTTAAAATGTGGACCATTTTGTAACTTGAGCAGTATTTCAAAAGCCTCCTTCACCCTGCCCCCCCCCCCCCCGTCTGACTTGTTCAGACTTGGAGGCAGTATTGTGCTTGGTAAGTTCCCACCATCTACGAGGCATAAAATTGCATCCTGGCAGCTTTTCACATTTCCAGCGATTACTGGGCAATCATCGCTCACAATAGGGTTTTGCACTTAGTGTGTTCTAATGTGTACCTTCTAGAAAGAAATTATCTCGAATGCTGTGCTCCCAGGCAGCCATCTAGCTGTGGGCGGCTGCTCTCTGATATTCATAACGGACTCACCGTTGCATTTCAAAGACATTCTCTGAATATTCTTTGGCAATGAGTGCTACTGTAGCTCTGTGTGTGTGTGTGCGCGCGCGCGTGCGTGCTGGTATAAAATTATAGATATGTGATTGCTGGGGATAGGTGGCAGAGAAATCAGCACTTAACTCTTGCTAAAGTAAGTGTAAAGTGTTGGAGGAGGAGTATTCCCAGCGCTTGCAGTTTTTGCATGAGTCTTGTAACATTTTTAGGGCATGATACAGTAAACGTTAAGTACCTTAAGGCTCATTCATTTCAATGAATAAACGGTAGAAGCAAGCACATCCTCTGCAATCCTCTGCATGCTTATTTTGAAGTTAGCCTCATTTATTTGTTCCCTACATTTATAGTCCACCTTTCTGTAATCATAATCAAAGCAGCTTTCAGTAATCAATGATAAGGATCAAACATTTCCTTCTGAATAAATATGCATTGATTATGCTGGATATTTCTCCCATTAAATCAGTTAGACTGAAAAGTGCTTAGCTTGGCTGCATGATATCACTAGAGTTTTCTTAAAATCTAAAACTGTAGTAAAGCTATGAGAAATATAAAACATAGTCTAACTAAAACAAAGCATTTTAGAGCACAATCCTATGTGTGTTTAGACAAAAAGTCCTACAACTCCCAGCGTTGTCATGCTGGCTGGGGAATGCTGGGAATTGTAGGACTTTTTTCTGTCTAAACATGCATAGCATTGCACCCTTAAGAAGTCTATTGATTTCAATGGAGCCATTAAGCACCCCCTTAAATCGCAATTGTTGAAATCAATGGGAGACAATGCTTGGCTTTGGTTGGATTTTCCCATTGTTTTCATTTATAAAGCATAAGAGTTTGTTGTGGAGAGAAATCAGATTGCAGTGTGTACTTTTTAAAATGCCTCCATTGTTTTAAAAAGCCTCCAGTGCTCATGATTTTAAGTGTATTTCCCAACAGTCTGGGCTTGAGTCCCAATTCTCTTAGTTGCCAAAAATCTCTGAATTTCAAAATCGCCATATCCGCCTGGGTGAGGTGAACACTACTGACTCTTGTAGAACTTAAAGATATTTATTTTCCCATTTAATATACTGTGCACCTATTTCCATCACTTGAACGGTGAAGGTATCCATAAGCCTGCAGTTACACACTTCACATCACCTACAGAGGATATCAGAAATGTTATTTAAGAAAATGTAGGCCATTTTCAAACACAGGACTGCATGCTTAAGCCTGTTGATTCCTGTGGGCTTAGGTATGCTTAACTTTGTGCTTGATCCCAGACATTACATATTCTATTAAAAATATGTTGTGCAACAGCGGTGCAACTAGGCAGTGGCTTAAGTTTTTTTTTATTTTCTTCTTAGATGGGCAAACACCATACCAACAGTTTGCACACCCACCTCAACTACAGCTTCCAATTCCTAGCCCTGGTGTAAGAATCCTCCATCCTGCTCGGCAAGTAATCCCAAATTATTCCAGTCCTTATTCCCCCAAGTATAATGAAGAAAGGCTCCCCCGGAGAGAGATCTCTTCTGCAGAACTTCAAGAATTCTAGTAAGTTTGTACTAAGGTTGGAGCTTATTCTGCATAATACAAGCAAAAAAAGGTCTAGCCCATTTAATGTGAAGTGATTGGTTTAATCGTTCCAGTTGCAGTGTAGCACAAGCTTTTTATTTCAGCAGTCCTTTGGTTTGGGCGGTAATAGAATATGATAAGATGTTTTGCTGAGTATGTGTTGATGCAAGGAATCTCAAACATAATCTAAGCTGAAGCATTTTATATATATATATATATATATATATATATATATATATAACATCCTGAGACTTGGTCTCTCCTTTTTTGGTGACATTGCTCCATCAGCTGTCACCTCTCTCATGCAGACAATGGCTGTCTGAGAATCAGGCAGCCTCCTTTGCTCCTTTCCATGCTTCACACTACCTCTATGTTCTTTATTATTGTCCATCCTTGCTTCTATATAACTTCCTTTTCCTGCCTACTACAACTTCTGTCAGTGAAACAAAGCAGATCTTGTGACTTGTTCCTAAGCTCCAACGTCTCATTTCCTGCCTATTCCCCTTTTTCTTCATTAGTTCCATCAGCTACCTAGAGTTTCCTAATCCAGCACTTTCCCTTGTTTCTTAGATTACATACATAGAACAGACCTCTTTTTTTGGAAAAATGGGGGCGGGATGTTTTTTCCTCAAATGTTTCTGCATCTCCCCCCCGCACACCCAGTTTTTCCCCAAGCCTTCAAATGTCAAAACAAAACAAAAATAAACACCTTATGTTTATTTTTATTATTATAAAACAGACCCTGAGCATTTGTCTTTAGAATCATCCGCTTTTAATGTTTTATGGATCACCCTTCATTTCTTTTGTAGTGGGCAGTTTCAGAATCGGCTGCTTGATGGAGGAGCATCATCTGAGGTCTATAGTGCCAATGTGGATAAATATAGGGGTCCTCCGGATTCCAGGGCTCAAGCTAACAGTCCAGTGGAACCAGCTGCCATCCCAAGACCTCTGAGTAATTTTGCGGTCAGGGGAACATTGAGGACAAGTAATTTGCCAGAGGAACTTCGTACGTTTTTTCCAGTTTTTGTTTGTTTTAATTGTGCATAGAATCATAGAGTTGGAAAGGAGTAATTGCCTAGACCAACCTCCTGTGATCATAGGACCATATGTGTATTGTTGATCATCCTTCCTATAGCTGACCTCTCCTGCTGATCATGGTACCTCTAGTGCTGCCTCAGCACAGCCGTTTATGAGACTGGCGCTTTTGTTACAGCCATCTAAAGCTGCAGTCAAAACTGTGTTCAAAATAGCATGCACTTCAAAGCACTGGGTGTAAGAATGCTTGAGGAATTCATGCTTTGCACAGTGTGATACAAATTGATCTGAATCACACCTCCTGGACTGATGTGTTGACCGGAATGTGCTGCCCAGAATGCAGTAATCTTTCAGATTTTGCACTTCTTCGAGTTATCCAGGACAGGTGTGTGTTTTTTTAGGATATTTTAGGATAAAATACATTTATATATTTTATGCATATTTAGGACAAAATACATTTAGAAATGCTTATATTGTGTGAAAATGCATTCAAAAACACGTATTTAAAATTCGTATTTATTCATGCGTTTTAAAAAAAAATTAATGCAGAAACAGGATGGAACAGACTTGAGAACACATGCAGACCTGACACAGACCAGAAATCAGCTGATCTGTCCATCCCTAGTTGGACGCCATGTCATTAATTTTGAAAACAAGATCATTAGATGATTTGGATGCTGAGTCTGGAGAATGGAGTACCTTCTGCCTCCAGGCCAGCTTTCCCTGATGTAGTGCCCTCCTGTGGTGTTGGACTGCAGGTCCCATCGTTCCCAGCCAGGATGGCCATGGCAAGCCAACCCATCGGGAGGGCACTGGGTTGGGAAAGGCTGATATAAGTAATAAAAAAGAAACAAGGCAGAGCTCCTTGTTTGATCTGTGCTAGTAAAGCTAGAGAAATCAGAGGGCGGGGGGTTATTTCTAGGTCCACCTATTTTGACACTTCACACTGATATCACTTTTCCTAGGTAAAGTCTTTATAACCTATTCTGTGGATACTGCTGTGGAAGTCATGAAACTTGTGAACTTCTTATTTGTGAATGGATTTCAGACTGCAGTAAGTACTCCATTCTGGAAGGGTGAATTGCAGAAAAGGGAACCAAGTGAGAATGTATGAAAGGTTTATTCCTTCTTTATGTCCCTGCTTACACTGATTAATATTGGGTTCAGTATTGTATATTCAGACTTGAATATTGTATAAATGAGGGGTAGAAGTGGTTTAAGTGGCATATTTAAAATTCCATTGTCCATTTCAAGGATATATTGAGTGGAAGGAGGTTGTACTAACAATTCTTTGGAATTATAAACGACTCCTATAGCACTTTTACAGCAAAATCCTATGCTGTTTACTTGGATGTACGCCCCACTATGCTTACCCCCAGGTAAGTGTGCATAGGATTGCACCATTGGTGAGCATTATGCTTTGCAGTTGGTTCATCCTCATAATAACATCATGTGGAACCACAGATATCTTGCTCCAAGAGAGTTTGAGCAAAGCAGAGTTGCTCAAGGTCACTCAGAGTGTTTATAGCTAAACGGGGATCTTAGGTTTTGTATCACGGTTTCAAGTCAAAAATCACAGCCTCCCAACACAAGAATCCTCTGCATTTAAAACCAGTTTGCTACTGTTACATTTGAATACAGGAAGGCCTGGTGTTAAGAGATGCTGAGATGGTACCAATGCAACACATGTGAGAGCTAAGCCTGAAGCTGACAAAAGCCTCCTCTCACCTGTACCCCTCACTCATAACAGTGTCTCAGGTGCCGGTACAATTAACTGAAGCCCCTGAAGACCTGTTGTCAGCTGTGGTATTGCTGACAGAAATTTACCAAGCTGCAGAAAATGTACTGGCTCTCTGCACTGTTTTCTCATTCTCTCTCTCTCTCTCTCACTCTCACACACACACACACACACACACACACAGAAATCTTTGGACTTGAAAATTAGGGAAAGTCAGGGACAAAACACATTGAAATGGTAGACATAGTCGTCTCCTAGCCTACAGTCAGAGAGCTGAAGAAACCATGTTAACATTTTCATTTCCTTATAGATCGATATATTTGAGGACACAGTTCGAGGTATTGACATTATCAAGTGGATGGAACGTTACCTAAGTGATGTAAGTAAAGACAAAATGTGAATCCTGCACAAGCCTTTTCCCATATACTCAGCTCAAAGACAATCTTTAAGGTTTCCTCTTAAGAGACCATGAACTAAAATAGAAACATATCCCACCACCCCCTTGTGGGTTAATTATTCATGTTTTTTCCTGTCCTTGCCTCCCTTCCTCTGCTTCTGTCTAATTTAAAATTGGATCCTTTTGTGATAGGGAAACTGGGTTTTCTTATATCGATCAAATACCCATGAGGAGCATGTTTTAAAAGTTACATGCATGAGCTTGTGTATGTGTTTTATTTATAAATAAAAACAATATAAGGTAAACACATGAACAAACTGCATTATATATTTTGGGCTTGTTCCCAGGGGAACATACAAGCAGCAGTGTGAATTTGAAAGTACATGTGTGTATTTGAAAGTGGTCAGCATAACTCTCACCATACCAATCAGCTGTTGAGGAAAGTCCCCAAAACGGGGCAGTTCACACATAATGGCAACCTATCAGTTAAACAACCAACGAGTTGCTGTGCACTAGCAGGAGAGAGTGGGTGCACTGCCTGCAGCACACCCTCCTCATTTGGTTGTACTCCACAACCCATGATTCACTCCTTCATAGGTTGTAGAGCGTGATGTCTGAACTCAGACCACTGGGCTGTTTAGGGGCTAAAGAGTGCAGAGATTAACCCAACAGCAAACCATGGGTTGACCTCTGGGTTAGGGACCTCTGGCCCCTAAATCACCTATTGGTCCGTGTTCGGACATCATGCTCCACAACTTTCAAAAGAGCTGGTTGTGGGTTGTGCAGTAAAAGCAGAAGTGGTGGATAGCAGCACACCCGCTCATACCCACTGGAACCAATACGTTGTCATGACATGTGAACCAGGTCAATGGCTCACAATAAATAATAAATATACAATAAACCTAAGAGCAGAATAAAGCAGCCAAAACATAGTCTACAAAGATATTGAACTAAAAGGCGAAATTTAAAAAAATAATCTTAAAAGCTTGCCTAAAGCTTAAAAGGACAGGAGCCAACCCAATCTCTGAAAGTTTTGTCCTCTGAAGTATTAGCCTGATCTCATTTTCTCAGGTGTAATTCCACATAGGACTTCTCAATATTTCAAGTTGTATCCCTACCTTTTCTTTCCTTCAGCCTGACAAAGCTCTGGCTCTTGGCTGATCACCTTGCACTTCTATCCTGTCAGAAGTGGCCAGTCTTTCTCAGCCTCTGTAACTGTGTGTACTGTGTGCCTGTCCACTGCTATTTTCTAGTTTCACCATACAAAGGTGTTTTTACATAAGGCTATGGAATTCAACACAGCACTGGATATGCAGCACTCAGGCCTAAAGAACTTAGCAATACTGGGTGGTTTTGCTCAGCTTTATCATTCCACATGAAACCTTTTTATACTAGTAGGAGGGGAGAGCTTCCTGGCCTTTTCTTTTCTTTTCTTGTAGGCAGTTTCGCACTCTGGTTTAACATTTGAGCTAAATGAACAGATCTTGTTGCAAGAATAGATTTGAAAAGAAGTATAAGGACATGGATCCTAATGTAAGTTAACTTAAGGAAGTTCATGGAAAGGAAGTTTCCTATCCCCTGCTTCCCTCTGGTCCTCCAAAACTCTATCTGGAGGGTCAGGGGGCCCTCCTGAACAATGTGGAATGGGACACAGGAGCTGCTGGGGAGGGGCTGAATTGCCTCAAATTGGGCTTGCATCCTAAAATAAATTAGCTTGAGGTTTGCCGGGGGAGGGAGTTTTCTGTCTCCTCTTCTTTGGAAGCCTGTGAGCCGCATTCCCACATTGTTCTAAAGGCCCCTCCAGCTATCTGGAGAGGTTTGGGGGAGGGGGCGCAGATGCCTGCAGAGGGGCAGGAAACTTTCCTTCTGCGAATGTCCTTAGGTAAATTTATCTTTACAATTAGTGCATGAAAGCAAGCAGTCATGATCATACATTCCTGATCATAATGTAACACAGGCAGGTTGGATTTGCTGTCCTGCAATATCGTTGGGAAGACTTGTGTTTCATATAGCATTGGTATCCCTGGCTAAGGAAGTGGCTGCAATTTTTTTTTAATGGTAGCTGCAATAAATGAGATACATCTTACTCATATTCTACTAGTACCTTGGTTATGCGGGGCCTTTATGAGTGCTGGTTGCACTGTTACTGCTCGTACCAGATTTGACTGGTCTCCACCTATGTCAGTCCCCCTATGCACTTACCTGGCAACTCTGGCAGCAAAGGTGGGCACTCTGATCAGTGCTGGGTGACCCCCAGTGGAGGTCTAAGAGCTGGTATTTTAATGTCTAACAATGTCCTCGCGTAGGGAAGTATCCAGCAGGGCACAATTGCTAACATAAATTATGTTGTGCTAGCATAGACTCTAGTGCAATGTCAATAGCATTTTTATTGCGGTTTTTACTGTGTTTTTATTGGTTTTTTGGAGCTATTGTTTTTTAAGACTACTGGTTTTTGCTATGTGTTTTATTACTGTATGCCACCTTGGGAGGGCTCCTGTGGCGGCCAAGAAATATTGTAAATAAATAATAAAAAATTAGCTGGCATGCCCGTTTGCCAGGGAAACTGGCATGTCAACATACGCAACATAATTTACATTAGCAGTTCCCCGCGGGATACTGCCCATAGCATCACTCTGGCTCATTGTGGGAAAGTGAAACAGCAGCTCCCAAATCCGGCAATTTGGCACTGATTGGAGAATAATTGCTTAAAGCAGGGGTGGGCAACTTGTGGTTCTCAACTATCATCAGCCTGAGCCAGCATAGCCAGTTGTGAGAGAGGATGGGAGTTGTGGGCTACAACATCTGGAGGGCTACAAGTTGCCCACCTCTGCTTTAAAGGATGGCTCAGGGTAGGCCCTGGCAGCTGCTGTGCACTGACAACAGGGCTAGCTCCCACGCGAAACACTGAAATTCTCTTTTGCCCCATGGTGGTGCTCCACATGAAAGCCATGCTCTTTATCCTGTGCATTGCCCACTCACATGAAGCATATGTATGCCAGCACCATTGGATATGGCACCACTGGCATGAACATGCTACATGCAATTGATACCAGGGGTTTGCTTGGCACATACCGCTCAGTCGGTATTTTAGGAATACCAACTCAGGATCTGGAGGAGGATCTGTATATAATAAAGACAACCACACAAAACAGGCGGTGTGTCTTCACAAACATGTTTGGCTAGTGTAGACTTTTGAAGTGAGGACAGAAACCTCATCCTGAGAATCTCCACTTTCATTGTTTAAAATAAGCAAGTTTGTTTCTAGATCTCCTAACCATGAAAATAAGCTTAAATTGTGTAAGACAGAGTTGGCAGCTTAAAAGGACTCCTATTGAAAAAGGTGCAGTGGTAGTGTTTAATTTCTCCCATGGCTTCTTACTCCTCCCACTGTCTAGTAAGACCAAAGTACATTAATAAATATGCATATTTTTCTATTTTGTTGTTGTATAATGTCCATAATTTTATACAGGTCACAGACGTTTGATTTATTTTAGCACAAAATTCAGATTCTCTTTAAACACAGGGCATACAGAGCCCCGGCTAGAATGTTTGCATTTTAGTAGAACACTGATGGAGTTTCCATGAATAAGCAGCAATAAGTTGCTATGCTGAAATGGTGCCTTGCATATTTTGCAACATTTTGGAAATGTTTTGCATTATTGATTTGGTGAGGTTTGCAGGATAACCTGGTAAGTGCTGGATTATATTTCCTCTCCCTTTTATGTTAAAATGTACTAGCAGAGAGATCCAGGAAATCTGGTATGAGGAACTACAGAGTACAGAGACTAGTATTGCTTCTTTGCCAAAACGAACTGGATTGTCTTCCAGAGAACATCAGATCACGTAAAATACAAACTGGCAGGTTTCCAAGTTGCTTTGCCCAACCATTCTGCATTTTACAATTTCATAAAAGCGTCTTTCTCCCTGACAGAAGACAGTCATGATAATCATAGCAATCAGTCCAAAATACAAACAGGATGTTGAAGGGGCTGAATCCCAGCTGGACAAGGATGAACATGGCTTACATACTAAGTACATCCACAGGATGGTAAGTGAGGACACGTGCTTGCCATTTCAAAAAAAGGTCGGCAGCTTCCCTTCTCCCAAATAAGTGCCCTTTGTGTCTTGTCCTCAATCAGTGCTACAGTTAAGTACTGCTTTGCTGGTGTTAAAACTCTGCTCCCTATTAGTACTGCATGCAGTTTATAAGCAGTGCTACTTGGGATTGTTCAGAAGCTCAGTTTGAAATCAATGTTCTTGACTCTCTTTATGGTTTTGCAGCCTGTTTAAATCCCTTTCTACCCTTTTTCAAGCCCCACAATATGAGCTTATCTTATGCCTGCACTTCCTCACATTGATTCACTCCAGAAAGACACTGGAACCCACAGACAACAGTAAATTTGACTGCCAGACTTGTGACAATAAGCATGAGGCATGTAAGGAAGGAAATTCCCATCTGTGTATTTTCATCCACCTCAGAGCTAGTGTATTCTTTTTCTCAGTGCATTTGATCTTGTCTCCCTACGGCTTTCCCATTGCCACAGAAACTCAGTTTGCCAACACCTTCAAGAATTCTCTCTGGAGTTTCTTCTGATCAGATCTAATAAGCTTCCACAAAGCTTATCAGCTCCTCCTTCAGCTGGGAGATAAGTACAATGTCATGCCAGTCCTGAAAGCTTCCTGCAGTTCAGATTTATCAGAATTCTTCATGCTACAGAACTGGATGTTTACAAGCATAGAGTTCATTCAGACTGTGAGAAGCGTTGCTGGGGAAAAGGAGTGGTTTCAAACACTGTAAAAGATGAGCTTTCCTAATTGGCGGAAAAGCTGTTTGACTCATACCAGTGGTGACAGCGAGTCTCTTCCAACATTGCTTTGCATCAGCATAAGATTGTGCTTTCCATTCTAGTCCAAAACAATCCGGCAAAAGCCATGTAGGTCTCATTCCCATTCCATTGCTTTTGGTAGGGCCTAGTGATGATTGACTATTGCTGGTAAAATCAGATTAACCAGAATAATGATCCAAATATCTAAATCAAGTTCAGATTGGTATTTTCATTATTTAAGATACAATCGCCAGCACTTAAAAGGCTTTTCTACATGAGGCATTTATTGTGTGCTTGTCATTCCCTACCCACATTTGTTTACGGATTCTTTAGATGAAGTCCTGACCCTCCAGTTTTTGCTAGAGTCAGACACGACTGGTTGGGGACACCTTTACCTTTACATGCCAGCACTTTCTGTGAGTCTTTTTAGAGCAGGAAAAATGTAACATTTAATTGTGAAAGCTAAAGGAAGTGCCATTTCCTCTTTCATATTTGTGCTATTCTGCTATACCACAGTGCCACCTAGAGGTTATATAGCAGAAAAGGAAAAGCTCCTCATGTAGTGCACGGATCTCAATTCTACAACGAAACCAAAAGTTGATATGGCAGATTAACAGCTTTGTGTAGAAAAGCTCAAAAGGGCTTCACACAGAACCTAGCAGTGATCAGTCTGCACCAGATTGACTGCAAATTCCAGACTATAAATTAAGTGCTTCCTGCCTACCCCCAATGATACTCACTTGAAGCAGACCAAGTGGCTGGGAGGATCCTATTTACAGCCCTGGTGCCACAAGATTCACCAGGGCCTTGGAAGTTCCTGGGAGTATGTGGCATGTCTTGAGCCTCACTAGAGCAGCCACTAATCTGGATTCATTTCCAGTCAGATCAGACATGGTCTTTGGATAGTCTGGAAATCCATTCTGAATTAAATGGGGAGGGGCTGTTTGAAGCCTTCAGATCTGTTCAAAATCCCAGGTTATTTTTAAAAATCCAGCTCTGCTTTCTGCTGCTCATCAGCAAGTTCTATAGTAAGTGATTGATTAATTTTCTTTTTTAAAATGCACACAAACATCTTTAGAGATCCTTTTGTAGTATACGCAGCAGGTGTGAAAATACATACTTTGACTTGGGAATCTTCTATCAAGAATGTGCACCAATAGGTTGCTTGCCACACTGAAGCAAAATGCACTTGGCCATACCTCAGGGGTGAAAGGGAAACTACAGCCAGTTTCCTCACCTCCAAACAGGTGACTGGCACTGTCAGATCTGAGACACTCAGTCCTGATTAGAGTGGTGTATTTAGTGTTTGATCCAGTGCCAAGAATAAGCATGCACTGCCCTGCTGTCTGTGCAATTCACAATCCAGGAGAGGCACGTACAAACCTACTTGCATATGTGCACAGCCACTACTGGAGTGAGGCAATCTGGTAAAGCAGACCTGTGTGTCGAAGTCTGTTACCACATGTGGAGTGTTTGGAACAGAAAGCATTTCGAGAACAGAAAACGTAATTCTGATAATTCATTTGGGCTAATTTTGTTTCTTGTTTTTTTTAGATGCAGATTGAGTTTATACAGCAAGGAAGCATGAACTTTAGATTCATTCCTGTGCTTTTTCCAAATGCAAAAAAGGTAAAATGAAAACTGATTGAATCAATCAGGCTGAACATCAGGAAAAACTTCCTGACTGTTAGAGCAATACGACAATGGAACCCATTCCCTAGGGAGGTGGTGGGCTCTCCCACACTGGAGGCATTCCAGAAGAGGCTGGACAGCCATCTGTCGGGGATGCTCTGACTTGGATTCCTGCACTGAGCAGGGGGTTGGACTCGATGGCCTTCTAGGCCCCTTCCAACCCTACTGTTCTATGATTCTATGATTCAGTGTTTTATTTTTGATGAAAACACAAGCCACATTACAAGCTTTCAAAAGCCTTTTCTGAATGTTGAATAGAATTCTGTTGGTATTTGAAGTGACATCTTAGAGCAGGGTGGGCAACACCCTTCATCATTGGCTATGTTGGCTAGGACTGATGGGAGCCAAAACATCTGGAGGTCAATGAGTTGCCCAGTCCTGTGTTCGAAAAATGTTTCACAGCATTTTTAGAAAGAATTATAGATTGAATCAAGAATATTAATGTACTAATACATGTTTGGTGCTGATTTATATATATGATTTATATAAAGAGCTCACACTATTTAAAAAAATATTGAAGTTATTTTTAATGCTTTATTTTACTGCTTTATCTAAAGAGTTTATCTAAATCTAATACTGGACAAAAAATAGAAACTTGCACAGATCCTCCTTACTGCAAATGTAGTAGGAGCTAGTGAGGGCTGGGTGTCCCCTGAAGTATGTGATGACAATTGGAAAGGAGGGGCTCCCAGACTAGGAATAGGAAAAGAGCCTTGTATAGCTGCCATTGACCCAGTTTGCACATAACTGCAATTGTGGGTTAATTAATCCACAAATTGCCAAAATCTAGCATGAGTGAGAGAGAGCTGCTTCTGGCATGCTTGTCACTTCCACCTACAATTAATAACCTATGATCACACCGTTCGTAGATTATTAGAGTGATGTCTGTACTTGCATACTCTGGGTTGTTTAGGGGTTAAACAACCCAGAGTTGACCTATGATTAGTTGTCGGGTCGATAATAAGTCATTGATATAGCAGAGATTCTATTTCTTCCTTTCTAAATAACTATAGTTTTGTCAAAGGATGACAAGTGGAAAAAAATCAGTCTCCCTTTCAGCGACTGAAAGAACTGGGCATGTTTAGCTTTGAGAAGAGAAGAATGAGAGGAGATATGATAGCGCTCTTCAAGTACTTGAAAGGTTGTCACAGAGAGGAAGGCCAGGATCTCTTCTTGATCATCCCAGAGTGCAGGACACGGAATAATGGGCTTAAGTTATAGGAAGCCAGAGTCCAGCTGAACATCAGGAAAAACCTGACTGTTAGAGCAATACGACAATGGAACCAATTCCCTAGGGAGGTGGTGGGCTCTCCCACACTGGAGGCATTCAAGACGAGGCTGGACAGCCGTCTGTCAGAGATGCTCTGACTTGGATTCCTGCATTGAGCAGGGGGTTGGACTCGATGGTCTTGTAGGCCCCTTCCAACCCTACTATTCTGTGATTCTATGACCTATCCAGCCATACCTTCTGAATATAAATAGTTTAAAATTTACTTTAAAACTTTTACGTTATCAAAAGCTGTATGAAATCAGTTGCCAAAACATACCATAGGCCATGATCTGGCAATAACTGAAGCACTTCTGTGTCCCATTGATTTGCAATGAGAAAGTTAAGCGCATGCTTAAATCTCTCTTTACACTCATTGAACACAAGCTGCCCTATGCTAAACTCTCTTTAGTCCCACTATTTTCAGTAAGGTCAGGGCAGGGGGAAAAACTAAGCCTGGGCTTACCTCTTCCATTGAAATCAATTAACTTTGGCTGGATTATGCCCATTGTTCTTATGTATGTGTTCTCCCAAAACCTTTGAACTTGGGCCTCCCTTCTAAATTCGCACTATGTTCTAACCTCCTGCTGAACCTGCACCCAACATCCAGAGGTAAACATGCAGAGGTCCTTACTCACAATCACATCATACAGCCTGCTGCTGTGTGCAAGGATTTGTTGACTGGTGTGGTAATTTCACATCAGCATTTGAAGAGGAAGAGAGCAGAACTCTGACACCGCCGCCCCCATCAGATCCACACACAGGGAAATATAGGAACAAAGCTCAATTTCTCCCAAATTACAGTTAAGGCTACAGTCACCCCCACAAATCCAACGTGGATCAGTAAAGATCCACTGTTAGGAGTCTACTCAGGTCTTGGCTGATGTGTGGAGGAAGCCACCTCTTAAGAACAGGATCCTTGCTGTTCCTGGAACTTTGCACCCTTCCTGGCGCCTCATGACTCTCGAGAGGGCTGCTATATACGTACAAGGTGCTATCTAATTTCCTTTGTATTTCAATATTAGGACTGAGGGGTGCATTCTGGGAATATGTCTAGCCGATGTCAGCTAGAGGGCATTAAAATTGAGTGATGGTTTATGCCACAGTGTGCTGACAAAAATGTTTCACACAGGTGATTTCCACAACGAAGTATTCAAATTGCACCACAAGCTCAGAGAGGGAATGCAAAGCATGACTAATTGCTTGTCATGTTTTGGCAAAGGTCCATAAAGGAGCGGGGCTTCATGGCAGAGTCTATAACTATATTGCCTGCAAGCTGTAGTACAGAAATAAAGGGATGTTGTATTTCTTCTCCCCGCACCCCACGCCCCTTCTCCACAGGAACATGTACCTACCTGGCTTCAGAACACTCACATCTACAACTGGCCCCGTAATAAAAAGAACATTCTGTTGCGGTTGCTGAGAGAAGAAGAATATGTTGCTCCTCCAATAGGACCTTTGCCCACTCTCCAGGTTGTGCCGTTATGAACGTACATTAAAGTGCCTATGAAGCAATTGGTGTATGACTCTGTTGGCAGACAGCCAGGATTTTCCTGGCTTCCTCTTCGGAGTGATGAAAAGCATGTGCACTCTCTCCCCTCCCCTCCCCCTGCTAATAGCATTGTCTTGGGGTAACGCAAGCCCATGTGTTTTCTTTTATCCTGAGTGTTTCCTTCTGCGACCAATCAGGCACACTGCTTCTCACTCGATGTTTAAACAAACTGCAAATGGAAAGAACGCCCCATCGTTGTGTCTTGTGTTTCAAGCAACTTACTTTCTAAGGCTGTGGCATACCGAGTAAATATTGTAAATGATGCTGAAATAAGCAAAACAATTGCATCCCCATGTTTGCTCAGGGTCCCTTTTGTTGTCGGCCAGATGTTATTGCATTGTACAATGGTCTCCCACAGTCATTCCATGTTCACAATAAAATAAAAGAGTTGTCTTTCATGTGGATTGCCATCTTTCTCACTGTAGAGAGAAAGATGTGGGTTTAATACTCTCATTGTGGGTAAACACAGGCATGAACCCCAAGGTTGCTATTTGATTAGGAGACCTTGACTTCAAGACCTTGACTTCATAAAGATTTTGCTGGTGCTGCTGCTGAGAACCATGGCATTTAATTTTATGCTGGATTTGGGCAGCATAAGCACAAGTCAAGGTCCACCTTTGCTCTTTCTGAATACCTTCCTACGTCCTCCCTCTGAGGATAAAGTTACACATCACACTTGTCTTAGAGCTCCTGCCAAAACCTGCTCCTGCACCCTCTCCCATGTTAGGTTCTCCCACGTAACAAGTAGGATCACTTATCCTGTGATGTGACATCATTGTGTCATGCATTTCTCTACCAACTGTGGGCAATGTTGCATAAACTAGAGGGGCCTGTATTGTGGTAGGCAGCTGGTGAGGTAGGGTTGAAGGCAGGAAGAGGTTCCATGACCTGATCAGCAGGCAGCAGAGGAAGGCTATAGTTTGAGTAACACCATGAAGGAATATGGCTGCTGACTAGCCAGCAGTGCCCACCATGGGCCAATGATATCATCAGCCTGTGCTAGGCCCTGCTTGCCATTTAGCAGCTGTGTGTCTGGGTGGTACTCCTCTAGCTGCCCCCTGCCTTTCTACCGCCCCACAGTGCTTGCTGGTTCCTGTCCCCCTCTGTTGTCAGTCATCAGCATTGGCCTGTAACTACTACCCTCCACTTCACTTCAACAGCCACTAGTGTGGTCACGGCAAAACGCGTGATGATTCCCATCTGTTCAATGGGAGAAACAGTCACATTATTATTGACCTTAACTTTAACAGTCATTACCAATATTTTTAATCTGGTCAATAGTTGAACCAGACAAACGGTGCACGTATTTTAGTCCCATTTCTTTTAATGGGAGAGTTCAGCATATGCTTTAAACTTCTATGGTTTTTAATATATATACCAATTTTTAAAATATATACCATTTTTCTTCCAAGAATGGAAAGATTTAAGCTGCAATTGTATACACACGTATCTGACAGTAGGCCCCATTCAATTCAGTGGGCCTTATCTCTTCATAGACAAGTATAGGATTGCTCTGTTAAGTGTTTTAACTTTGCCTGAACCATGCCCATAGGTGCTAACCTTATAAAAGCAACAGTAGCAACATTTGTGTGATCTTATCACAGTATTCCTGTCAAGATAATTGATAATTTAATACTGGTAAAGCAAAGGACCAAATAACATATTGAGGTAGAAAGGGAGCAGCAGGAAAGATTCTTACGAAGAAGTCCCACTGAGTATACCTACCCAAAGGAGGCCCCCTGCCCTCAAGTGGCACACATACCTAATGCCTAATCTAGTGCCGATTTCATTGTTCTCTTCAGACACATACGTATGTTTCAGGTAGGTTTTTGATTTTAAAAAATGCATGTTCATAAGGTCAAACATTTTTTGGCACCTTAAAAAAAATCCAGTGTGGCGTTAAAAAAAATTAAGCACTACTCTGGATAGGATGGGAGCAGTTTCATGTCTGACACAAGGACTGGCCAATAAATACTGTGCACAGCCAGCTAGGAAGGCAGAGGGCAGTGCTTTATGATTGATGTAAGGCCAGTCAAAACTCTGAAATGCCATCTTCTGCTGGAAACAGAAAGATCTGGGCCCCATCTATTTGGCACTGCTTTGACCCCTCACCCCATTGCAACTGTGCAGCAGTGTGGCTTCGAATCAGCATGCCCTGCGATACACTCGCGATGTAATGCACGCTTCCCTAACAGACTCGCCATGTCCTCTTTTTTGTGTGTACTATTATACTGAAATGCGCAGCTGTGCAGTCCCGTAAGCATGGGGGGGGGGGTGACACTTCCCTGGCTGTTTTGCATTTGCGGGCCTCTGCTGTGGCTGTCCGTCCCTTTTTAGGTAAAAAGTGGGTGTTTTGTGCTCCTTCATTTCCGCACCATCAGTTTGTCAGTTCCCCAACCCGAGACTCGCAATGGTTCGCACTCACAAGTGTGAATGCTATGTGCCCAGCCATCGCTCTGAAATCCATAGCAAATGAAAAATGTCACAAACATACAAAGCTGCAAAAATGTGTGAAAGTGTGATTAAATAGATGAAAACGCCCCTCTGTGCCTCTGTAACTGCGCAGCTGCGAAGGGATGGGGGGAGTAAAGGGGCGTTACAGACTGACACAGGCACTACGCATACCTACAACACACCCACTGCAAAAGGTGAAGTTGGTTTGGGGAAGGGACAGACGGCTCACAACGCAGGGAAATCCATAGCAAATGAAAAACGTCACAGCAAAATGACTCCTTGGAACTCCGCATTTTCTGGGCGAAACCCAGGGATGGCTGCGAAGTTGCAACTATGTCACCTATCACGAAGGATCTCAACTTGCACCTGCCCCGGAGTAAAAGCTGGGTTTAGATGGGCCCCTGGTTGCTCCTAATTTTGACTCTCTGAGAACAGTTGTAAATCTGGCCAACAAAGGGTAAGTAAGCACAGATCCACAATAGGCTCACCGCTCATGCTGTGGATGCCTAGGCTTCCCTATATCTTTTTCCACACTGAACATTGTTCAAATGTCCTATGAAGAGGGGGTGTGATCATGTTCTTAAAAACTGCACAAACTGCACAAACTGCAAAGAAACTCCTCACACAAAGGACTTGCAACCCATATCACGGCAGAACAAGGGAGGCCCTCCCAAGTGTGAATGCATCTCTGAATCAGTCTTTAGACTTCATATGAAGATGCAGGTGACAATATACTTTCAGAAGGTATATGTGCCCTATTAATCTCATAAAACCTTTCAGTGCTACACTGTACCAATAATTGCCTATTTCCTGCTGTGTAGGGCCAAAACCAACATACTGTCAAATATGTGAGGGCATTTAACATTTATTTCCTCTTAACAATGGAGCAGGATTGGGGCTGTGTCATATAGAAAAGGGAGGTTAACCCTGCCAGCCCCCTCCCACCACTGTGGTCCTACTAAAAATTGGACTCCCAAAGCTGCTATTAGTTCCTGGATGGAAGCTGTCATTGGTGAAAAAAACTACTCCATTTTTAGGCTCTGTTTGGTGCCATTTAAATAAGAAAACCAAGACTTATTACTCTATGCACAGCAAGATAAACAAGGGAGCTTCACTCAAAAGAGCAGCTTAATTGAAAAGGGTTCTTGTTAAAGGCCTAGCATCCCTTATCTTGAGTTAGCAGGGCTGAGGGTAAAGCAGGAATTAGTGCTACTAACCACTGCAAAGTTCAAACGGAGAAATAGTTTGTAGCTGTGCAACACACAAACGAGACAGACTGTTGAAGGGGAAAGATAATTACTATAATTTATCACATGTCCACATTCATGATGCTCGGGTGAATACCTGGGTTTTAAAAGAAACAAAGCTGTATATCGCTGTCCAACACGTTTACCATAGCAACAGGCAGCAACTAGCCTCTTGTAATCAATCTATCATTAAATAGACAAAGTAGGTTTGACTTACAACTGAAAGTAAACATTAATGTACTCAAATAAACCAGGTGGGCAGACTTTATGAAAGCAGCTGTATTTGTGGCATTCTGTCCGACACTGATCATCAGGCAAAGACCATTTATTGAAAGATCGTTCTTTGTTATAAGCAAGCATGCAAATAGCAAGCTACTTTGGGTTCTGTTGTTTTGATATTATTAAAAGGCCCAGATCATAATAGTATGGGACCCTTACCTTTGCACCTAAAGATGGCACTTCTGCCAGTTAGAAAATACAGTATTTAAACAAGTAACGGGGGACAGTCCCCCAGTATTTCAGGCAACATGTGATTAGGCTTTAGAATAGCTGATATGTATGTTCACACTAATTTGGTACAGAGGAGATGCAACAATGCTGAATCCTGTCCTGCCAGCTGCTTTTGCACGGGTCCTGTGATGAGAAAAAGAACAGCAGAAACGCAAAGCCAAATCTCTGTTGATCTCTGTGTCATACATGCATTTTTATTTATTTCTGTCCACGTCTTAAAATTCACAATGCTGTTGAATTGCAGTATGCCCACACCTGCTACATAAAATAATATTTGTACTGTCAAGGAGTGACACCATTTAGATTAGCAGCACAGTTAAGAATCTCTCTGAGGTTGACGTTTAGCAAAAACAAGGAATTATTTAATGTGATTCATGCTTTGCATGCAGAGGGTCCCGGGTTCCATATAGGGCTGGGAAAGGCTCCTCTGAAACCCTAGAGAGCAACTGCCAATAAGTGTAGCCAGTACTGAGCTAGTGCTTTTACCAGTGGTAAAAGGCAGCTTCTAATGCTCCTAAGTTCTCTAAATACATTCACAAAAGTTACTTTCGCTAACAGTACACATCACAATTGTGTTTAAACCAGTTCCACAGACTGGCTTGTTATGTTGCTACTTTGCCTCCACCATAATTGTCAACATGATAATTGGCATTTGAACTTGATGTTTTCCATTGTGCCATGATCGCAGCTGAGTTTTATCCATACAATTGTCCTTAAACACAGCTGTTGCCAGAACGTCTTCATCATTCCAGTCTTTCTATTCCAGAGAGAATAGCTGCTCTGTTCGTTTGGCATCTCATCATCATCACCGTCACCTCCAACAAACCATGGTTTCTACTCCCTCTTATTTCCAGTTCAGTCCAATCCAAGTACTTCAGCTTATGTAGCCAAAATGACAGCACTCATGCTCCAGACGGAAGCACCAGCAAACATGGGGTGATCCTGAGGTTTGCAAAAGTACAGAAAATATTAAGAAAAAAATGCAAGTTGGGGGGAGCACCCCTCAAAAACAGCTCAACGACAGTTACAATGCTGTCTGAGAGGGGAAAACCTGGAAAACTGGATGGGAGGGGAATGGAATGGCTGTAAAAGGAAGACGGAGGAAGAGGTGCACGTGCGCGCACACGCACGCACGCACATGGTAGAACATGCGTAGAAGTGACAGACTGGAAATAGGCTGATTCACCCATGCCTAAATGTAGCTAAATGGTTATAGACCCTCTGCAGACATAAAATTGTGCACCTCTTCCACTCCCCGTTTTGAACAGAAATTACAATTATCATTGTAGAACCTACTAGCAGTGAAAAAAATTTAAAAATAAGAGGGAATCAGTAAAGTCTCCCTTTCTAGGTGGGACCAAAACTGACTGAGATAATTAAGAGAATCCATTTGAGAGAAAATTAATAAGCAGTTCATCAAGTGAAGATCAAGAGGAAGCAATGAAACCTGGTTTGCTTTACTGAGACTTGGACGGGTAGTCTCTCCTAGCTGCGCCCTTCCAGAGACTTGGTGCATCACCAACATAGACTTGAGCATTGGGGAGGGCAGTTGCTGTAGTCTATAGGGATTCTATCTTCTTCTCCAGGCTTAATCTGAAAATCCTTTACAGGTTCTGGATTTCTGAATGTTACAATCTGTTAATATTCTGGTGTTGCTGTGGGTTCTCTTTTCTGTTGCTGCACTCTAGGATGTGCATAACTGAGGCTAGATCCACTTTCCCTAGACAGGGTAGCAGCTGACACACCAAGCAAAGTTGATGAAAGGCCGTCCTAGTTACTGCTGCCACCTGTACTTCTATAGACACCAGTGAGTCCAGAAAGATGTCCAAGCTATGAACTTAGTTCTTCAGGGGGAGAGCAACCCCGTTCAATGCCATTTGAATCCCTCTATCCAGATCTGCAGATTTCATCACCCAAAGTATTTCCACCTCATCTGAATTAAGCTTCACCTTGTTTATACTCATTCATCCCAAAACTGCCTCCAAGCACCTATTCAGGAGCTTCACTAGTCCATCACTAGTAAGTGGAAAACAGAGACAGAGCCATGTGTGAGCTGCATATTGGTGATACTGCAGCACAAACCTCTGGATTACTTCCCCCAGCTGTTTCATGTAGATTGTTAAATAGCATAGGGTACAATATGGAATCTTGCATTATCCCATGCGCCAAAAGCCATGGGTCTGTAATCAATTAGCCAGGTAAGATCAAAGCCACCATAACACTATGCTCCCTAAGCCCAACCCAGCCAGGTGATCCAGAAAAATGCCATAGGCAATGTATCTAAAGCTGCTGAGAGGTCCAGAACTAACATGGTTGCACTCTTCCTGTCCATTCACTGGTGTAAGTCATCCACCAAGACAACCAAGCCTGTTTTTGTCCCAAAACTAGGCTTGAACCCAGATTGGAATGGATCCAAACAATGGGTATCTTCCAAGACTACCTGGTGAATGGTGAAGCATGACTTCTTAAAGTAGCAGAGGAAGGGGGATTTGGGCTCTATATCAGGACCAAAATGTCTTGGGCCAGCACTGACCTTCTTTGTCCCCAACTTGCATCTTGGCAAGAGGGAGGGTTGATGGGAATATATTAGGTACACATGGGCCACCTATTCCCAATAATGGTTCAGCAAAATGCAGTGCATCAAAAGGGGGGATAAGGTAACAGGCCTGTACTGAGTGCTGCGGCAATCCTTCACATGCCAATGGCTGTGCTATGCACTGTAATGGATTGTGCCCTAAATCCTCAGAATTTCAAGACTGGTTAAAGAAAGCAGTAGATATAATGGACATTAATAAACAAAGAGATTCCAAATATTTGGAACCCATTTAATACATCCTAGAACAATGTGCAGATAGGCTGTAAGACAAAAGACCATGTGCTATCAATTGTATATTTTAAAAAAAAATATGTGAATGTACTCATGTCTATGCACATCAGAAACAATTTTGTGTCAAGCACAGCTTATACAAACCCCAGTCATAACCACAGTGCTGCATGGACACTATGACACTACATGGCAGATATGCAAGTTCAAATGCTGAGGCTTCAGCCGACAGCTAGTTGTCATTGATTTATACTTTCTTACTTAAGCCTTTACAAGTTCTCTGTAGCTTCATTGTGAGACTATCTTTCTTTGGGTGCTTCCACTCTGTGCTCATGAATAAGGATAGGAGAGAATGAACTTCCTCAATCATTCACTCCATTACAAAGAAATTCATTGTTTCCCTCACTGAGGAAGAATATACATCAGTAAACAGTTTGTGTGGGAGCTCTGAAGAGTCTTCTAGGAGGATAGCTTATTCTCCCACATCCATTTTTCTAATGAAGTGGATCATGTGATAAATATGCATAATAGATTTTCTCATTTACCAGTGGATAAAACACTAAATCTCACAGGCATCACTGGATGCATAGCAAGCTGATCACAGACTAGCAAACTAATTTTTAAAAAGTGTTTCCTTTTCTAAACCAGAATTAACAACAAAATGCTAATGTTCACCACCTAAAACCTTGTGACTCACCAAACCCTATCAGGTCTCATCCAGTACACCCAGTACTCATCCAGTGCAAATACCATTTGCAAAAAAAGATCATTTTTTTCCTTCAGTGACAATGACATTTTTAGAAATTGGAACTGGTGTTATTGAGCTGGCTTGCACATCATACTAACCCAATTGTTTATTTAACCCATGGTTAATTCATGGTTTGTTGCCCTACCCAAGGTTTGTCTGGCAACTGAATAAACTGTGGGTTGCTTTCTCAGTCAGTTTGTTTCCCTCCCCATCACCTATTCCCTTCCTGTATCCCAAATACATTTGTGGCTGTGTAGTACTGGTATGTAGAGTGGCTGGGTTTTTCCCCCCACTCTTGCCTGCAGGCCCTTTAGCCCAGCAAAACAACACATGAACAACCCACAGATCTAAATTCATAACATAACAATATAACAACAACCCATGCTTCAAACCCGGAGTTTACAACCCAGCAACAAACCATGGGTTCTCTTCCTGCGTTATTTGTGGTTAACAAACTATGGCATGTTAGCACGGCTGGGTTCACATATCGCAACAACCCAGAATTCAACAACCCATGGGTTAGTGTTATGTACAGACATAATGCAAATAACAACAATCCATCAGTTTAAAAACCATGGTTTGTTGTTGGGTTCGCACATGACGCTGCACAAACTATGAAGGAGCCGATCATGGGTTGTGCGGTAAAGTGGATTCCAAGCAGCTGGGATTGCTGTTTCTGTTGGTGCTGAAACTGTGAGTTTAAAGGAGTTTAGTATGTTGGGCTCAGACCCCACGTCTGCCTTGTACTCAAGTCTTTTGGCCAGCTCACTTGTCCTTTACCATGCCTCCCATAGCAGCAGCCGATGCCCACAACAGTTTCCCACATTGACAAATGTGCCCCAAAACATTGCCTACCTCCAATCTACAGGTTCCCATTCTTGACTTGTAGAAAGTAACATGGAAGGCCTGGATCTTTATCAAGAATTATTCTAGCAGTACAATAGTTCTCTTAATTATGCGTTGCTGTTTTATTTCATAGGAGTAGTTAACTAGTGGAGAGCCAGATTTACTCTGCTATAGTTCCAGAGAAGGACATAATTACATCTGGAATTAATTCAGCTTAGTTTTCATAGTTTGTTCTACCTGTGGTTTCTTGAAGTAAGGCTGTGCTTCAAACAGACGTTCCACAATGCTTAATTTTACTTTTGGAAATGTTACACATTTTTTCACCGAGCTGTGGAAAACAACCCTTTCTATTCTATGAGGGCTAAATAAGGAGTCTGTTCAGTTCTAAAAATAGTCACTCATATTGGTCTAGTTATAGCAAGTTATAATCCTTTACAGATCTGTGAGGACCGCAAGTTCAAATGAGGACACACACGCAGAGAGGTTTGCATTTGCCCTATCATTGAGAAGCCATGTTCATTTAGTTTTCAGTCCTCGCTTGCTCATTCCCAGCAAAACAGAAAATGGGTCAATAGATCAACCTGGGGGGTGGGAGGAGAGTTGCAATGGCAGAGCCGGCAAATGTTAGATCTGTTACCCTTGCTGTGCAGTTTATAGACAGTAATGTAAGCTTTAATTTGATGGTGGTTTTGGTGGGATCACTTGTACAAACCATGCAAATTCATTATCTGTTTTTGGTTTAATAGATTTGACTCCCTCCCATTTTGTGACTGGGCATGCCCCTCCCCCCCATTGCAGCCATTTTGTAGCCATGTCTTCTACACAGGAGGCACAGAGCAAGTATGCACTATGCAGAAAGAAGATGGCATCAATTCCCAGATGCAGGTAACTATTAGAAAACACCAGTGATTCCACCCCATTCATTGCTATTACTGACCAAGCATGATCAGGCTCATACCCTGAGCACTGAGCAGAACAAAATGGCTACTGCACACAGACTCCCACTGCAACTCCCAACAAGGAATGGGTTAATACTGTCTACCAGGGTGGCTACCATCCCTTCCCCAACTGGGATTGTCTCTTTCCAGACAGCCCTGCAAGAAGTACAGGAGCATATTACCAATACAGATCTCAAGTGAGGCTACAAGACCAGCAGCTGCAGCAGACATCTCCAGCTGTTACTTTCTGGGGTTGCCATGCCTGCATTCCTGTACATCTGCAAGCTGCTTGACTATGTATCTGTGAAGCCATTCCCAATACTGGGATGACGCAATCAGTGTGATTTCAAGAGCAGTTCTGACGACGGACAGATACTCTGCCTGACGAGTTTCTGGAATGCCCAGCTTTGGGTGCCCATCTATGTACCCCCTTCTCCAATGATCTTTGTCCAGTAAAGCCTTGTTGCAGCCAAAGAAACAGACTTGGTCATGCTGTATGATGACCTATATCAGGAAAGAGAAAGGGGGAATGTGACGCTGTTGATTCTCCTTGATCTTTTGGCAGCTTTCAATACCACTGACCATAGTATCCTTCTGGGGCAACTGTCTGAGCTAGGAGTGGAGGTGACTGCATTGCAGTGGTTTCGCTCCTACCCAGCTCCAGAAGGCAGGAAGGCCAGTTCCAGACAGTAGTGCTTGGGAGATATTGCTCGGTGGATTCTCCAGCATGGTGATCCACAGGGGTTGCTTTTGTCCCCCATGCTAGTTAACATCTACAATTCTACATGAAACCATTGAGTGGGGTCATCCAGAAACACACAGCTCTTATTTCTCCTTTTTGTTTTCTTCAGGTGAGGCTATAGATATGCTAGAGCTGTTTCTGGCTGTGACAATGGACTGGATGAGGGCTAAGAAACTGAAGCTCAGTCCAGACAAGACCAAGATCTTCTGGATGGCTTTTCTGACTGGATGGAGTGTTCAGCCTGCTCTGGGTGGGGGTTGCACTCCCCATGAAGGAGCAGGTTCGTAGCCTGGAGGTTCTTCTGGAGTCATCATTGTCAGTTGAGGTTCAGGTGGCATCAGTAACATGGGTGCCTTCTACCAGCTTTGACTGGTGGCCCAGCTATGCCTTTATCTGGACACAGCTATGCTCTGGTAACCTCCAGGTTAGATTACGGCTATGTGCTCTATGTAGTGCTGCCTTTGAAGATGGTTCAGAAACTGCAGATTGTGCAAAATGCAGCAACTAGACTGACAGCAGGGACCAGAAGGTCTGAGCATATAACACCGATTCTGGTCCGCATGCACTGGCTGCCTGTATGTTTCCAAGTCCAATTCAAGGTGTTGGCTTTGACCTATAAAACTTTACATGGCTTGGGACTGGGTAGCCAGCCAGACAGGCGGTTAATAAATCTAATAAATAAATAAATAAATAAATAAATAAATAAATAAATACCTGATATAATGCCTCTCCTGGTATGAAGGAGGTTTGGAGGATGGCAACAAGGCAGGCGGCCTTCTAAGTGGTGGTCCCCCAATTGTGGAATGCTCCCCACCCGCCACTGAGGTCCGCTTGGTGCCAACACTGTCATCTTTTCAGCACCAGGTTAAGACTTTCCTCAACTCCCAGGCTTTTGACAGCATATGATGGAGCTTCTTGATCTAGTTATTTTGCTAGGTCTTGGATATTTTTTTATTGTTTTAGTTCTTTTAAATTATTTAAATTATTTGTATGTTTTAGCTCTTGCTGTATGATACCTTGAGTCTTTTTTTATAGAAAGGCATCTAATACATTTAATAAATGAAGGAATGAAGGAAAGCCTTTCTCACCCTGATGCTAAGGAGCCTCACTTCCCTTTATTTCTGGTGTGATTTCAGATAGATCATAAGGACAGAAAGGTATAATTCTTTCTCTCACACACCAGCTTTTCAGCCTCTACTACTTCAACCCCTCCCCAACTCAAAACACTGACGCATCAGCACACACTTCCTTTGGCTCACCACTGTCTCACTTTTCATTCCTCCTTCTAACCTTCCCTTCCCTGGGACAGCCTTCAATATTTAACTCATAAATTGCCTTTTTACTTTCTCAAGCAACATTCAATTACTGGAAAAGCTCTGTTGCTCCCTCATGAGTACCTTATGAGGGCACTCTGCTACCTAAATTAAGCTCACTATAATCCAGTCTATTTTGCTAAATGTGCTAGATTGTGGACCATTTCTCCCAGACAGACAGCAGCCTGTCATCTGGCAGAATAGAGCCAGGGCTGCAGTGGAGACATTCAGGCTTATTCCCTAAACACGAAGTACTTTAAAGGTGTGCATAGAGATATATGTCCTGAGCAAATGTGTTAACGAAGGGCCAGTTCACACGATATGGCCTGCTCGTTGTGGGTATTTAATCCACGATGAGCTGTGGCATATGCTGGGCACATGTGGCCACCATTTTGAATACACAGCACCCAACTGGGGCGATAGGGGGTTGTGCCATGTCATGCAAACCCGGCCATTGTGTGTTATTTGGGGGTTAAACAACCCTCACATAACCTTACTACTAAGGGTTACGCAAGGTTGTTTAACCCTCAAATAACTCCCAATGGCCAAGTTTGCACAACACGGCATAACCCCCGATCAAGGGTTACATATTAAAAATGGCAGCCGCAAACACCACAGCTCATCATGGATTAAATAACTCATGATGACCCAGCTGTGTCATGTGAACCAGACCAATTGCTCAGGTTTAAGTGAACCTTTCCCCACCCCCCTCCCATAAGTCACTGAGGACAAACAAATCCCTCCTATTACACTTACTCTGAAAGGGGAGGGAGTACCAGAATATACGACCTTCCAAATTGAGCAATCCAGGACCAGTCCTGCCATCCTGGTACCACTGACAAACATTAAATCTATCTTAGTCACCAAATTTAATTAAAACCACCTGTCAGGCCACTGCTGTTAACTGTTCACCCACACAATAGTGGCATTATAGAGCCAGCTATCAAGGCATTTTTGTTTGCATTCTTGATGTACTTTTCAAATATATTCGTATTAGTAACTTATCATTCCTTTCAGTAGGGACAATCCAGAGGCAATTAAAACACACTGAAGCCACACAGAGATCAACAGGACTGTTATCCTCAACTATAACTTGAAATTCTTTTGCTTACAGTATGACTTAGAGTAATCCTATACATGTCTACTAAGAAGTAAGTCCCACAAAGTTCAGTGGGGCTTACTCCTGGGCAAATGTGCCTAGGATTGCAGCCTTAAGCAAGTTTCATTTTCCATGGATGGCGATCACATTGTACCAGTACACTTATACCTACAAATGCAGATTCCAGATAAGCCTAAACTAGAAATGGCAATGTTAAACAGCTGCTGCTGTAAAGACTACTTTCATTCTTTGATATGCTTCGATCTTCCCTTAAATGGTTCTGCTGATGAAGCTTCACTAGTATATTTAATGAGAAAGATGAAACAGGTCCTGAAAACAAAACAAAAAATTGTGACTTCTTTGTACCCCCACCCCGTTTTGATTTCATGCAATAAAAGAATGTCAACTATACAGAGACAATACAGAACAAAACACATGAAATAAATGTACAGTATGAAAATAAATCTGCTCTATTACATATAAGTTCTTTTTAATTGTATTTATGACACATTAAAATAAAGTCTGGCAGGGGCTGCCAGAATAGGGTCCATCTACCACGTTTCAAACTTATGGTTTGAAAATGGTTTTGGCTGATCAGTTAATATTGGGAAATTAATGTTGTCCATGTCCTCTTGGCTTTTTGCAGACAGGTAAAAACATGGGTCTTTGCACCAAAATTTCCTGCCGTTTCCAGCTTGTAAACATTATTAATTACATTGACGTGATCCTTGTCTATTCTTGCTTGGTGGAGTTACATTGCTTACTGTTTGTCTAGTGTTTTTAGTGGTATCTTATTTCTGTTTTCAGTATTATGGAAGTCATTTTGGGGAAGCAAAATGGCTGCCTAAATGCATAAGTTTAGGATAGAACTATCTAATTTGATTTGATTGAATGAACAACTTCTACCAAATTTTCAGCTAACTATTGGGGACTGTAGATGTTGCTTAGCAACAGATATTAAAAGTTCTGAAGGTCAAAGTTCCTTGTTATAAGGTACAATCCGATTGGGGCTTTTGGATTCTTCTGTGAAATTTCTATTTGAACAATGGTTGAGGAGGTTCACCTGTGTTCAAAATCTAGAGATTAAAATGCACACACAGCTAATGTAAAGATGTATGGGCTATAGACAATCGTGTTCCTCTGCTGATGGAAGGCTCTTTGATGCTGTGGAGGTTTCTGGCAGTGAAATGGGGAGAAGGCAATTTTTGCCAGTTCCTCTGCCACCGCCTGTACCTACTTCCCATGCTGCTCTGAAGGTTCCACCAAACCTTCTGGGGCACTTGCGCGGGGGGGAGGCTGTAGGAGGGGGGGATCAGCAAAAAATCATCCCATTCCACCGACAGAATCCTCCACTGGATCTGTCAGCAGAGAGACACCACTGGGTACAACACTATGGGAAGAATCCAACATGGTGCAAGCAGACCTCTGCTTGCATGACAAGACCATCTCTCTCTCTCCTCCCACATGCCCCACAGAAAATCTAGTCCTCAAAGCAGATTTTGAGGGCACATAGGGGGCTGCTGGGGAAATCACCTCCCTCCTGATTCTGCTGACAGGAAAACTACTTCATTGGATGGAATAAACGGCTTTAGTTTAGGAATCGTCTATTTCAGATTTATTCATGTTTTACTCTAAGGAAATTCACAAGAATCCATGCAACTTAAGCATGTGCAAATTTTAAAAATCTAGTGCTCAAGATCATCCCCTGTTCAAAAACAAATCCAAGGCAATGATATCTGATAACAATTAAAAAATAAAGATCAGACTGGTTAATGGCAAAGCAACAGGAAGCTCAGAATTTAAGCTCAATCATAGGAGCTGTTGCCAAATGTATTTGGGAGGATTAAACAAAGGAGAAAAATATGAGGAAACATTTTAAATGGAAATAAAAACATGTAAAGTGTATCACATGAAATCTGGGTTAGACTGAATGTAAATTTTTTATAAATGCAAAGTGGCATGCTCATACAGATACTAAGCCTCCTCAGTTGCGAGACATTATTTAATGACAATTTTCTTTTTTCTTAGAAGATTGACTAGTATTGTAGGACTTCTGGATGGCTGTGAAAATGCCATGTTCCTATTAAGGGGAATAACTCAACACATATGTAGACAAACCTCTATGCATTGCTAGGAACATATTAAGGAACAGAAGATCCACAGCTGCTAAGTAAAGTTTTCTACTTAGAAGGATCAGACTTGTTTTTGTTGCATAAGACTAACATGACTAGCCTTACAGAATATATGAGCTTCAAAGGAAAAGTCCCTTCCTATAAAACTGTCAAGCTGGTGCAAAAGGCTGGAGAAAAGCTTCACTCTGTACAACAGTGTGGGGGTTTGCCCCTTGTACAGCCTCTTGAAGAAAGAGGAAATATTAATTTCAATCTTGGGGGAAATCTCTGTGATTGTTGACCAAAACTGCTACTTCTGGGGCTACATCAGAGCTTGAAAAAATTCCTCCAGGGTAAGTGAATTCCAAATTTCTCATACATAATCCTTATTCCTTGTTGGTGGAAACTTCCAGAGTGGTAGTCAAGCTGGCCCATGATCCTATGCACACTATACTAGGGGTAAATACTACCACTGAATGCAGTGGCTCTGAGCAAGCATGAACAGGATTACACTAGATTGTTTCAGCAAAACAACAAAGTGTACTGTAGAACCTTAAAGACAAAAACTGGGTTCAGACAGCCCTGTTGGTGAAAGAAGCCATTGTGGCTTCTTCCGCCACTCCCGCGCATGTTATGCATGTGGCCACCATTTGCATAATTACCTGTGATGCAGCGTGGGTTGCTGAACCCGGCACATGGCATGGTGGGGGTGGCTTCTTACCCACCCTACAACCTGTGACTTCCAGTAGGGTTTTAGGGTGGATAAGAAACACACACACCCCATACCACATGCTGGGTTCAGATGACATGGCAATCTGCATCGCAGGTAATTATGCAAATGACAGTTGCATGTGTGACATGCACAGGGGTGGGGGGAGAAGCCACCATGGCTTGTTTTACCAACAAGATCATCTGAACACTCCCTATCAAATGCGTTATGCATTAACCATCATGGACTACAGTCCACTTCTTCAGATGCATCTAGGGTTATCCTTGGTCAGTAAGAAGCTTCACCTCTTGCGACTAGGAGGTCTAGAAGGTTTCAGTCCTGGTAGAACTTATTGACTGAAATTTAATGTGAGATCTGATTAAGTTACATGTTCTGTCAAGGGTGGTATTATATTATGGGTTAAAAAAGTATCTTGTTTACCCCAAATGTACCATGCTTAAACTACTGTATAACTATAATGCATTTTGACACCAGAAGAGCACAGGACAACTCCTATTTCATGAAGTGTTACGTCCACCAATTGTTGCTGTATTGTGATCAACATTATCACCCACCTACTGTGAAAAACTGCCTTGGGGTAGAACATTACATGTACCAATGATTCCAGCAAACTGACAAAATCTGTACGACTTTATCATAGGATATATCGAAGAGCAGCCAGCACAGCTACTGATATGCATTTGTAAACCAAGATCTTTGTGAACTTGTATACCAAGACTCAGGTAAATTGGGTAACAATGACATTTCAGTGAAGAGGTTTGCCTAGTCACCAACTTCCTTACAATACTTCCCTTGTGTGGAGTGACAGTATCAAGAAAGTGTTAAAGGACTGCTGGTATATATGTCCTGTTCTCTGCTATGAATTGATTTCTGATGCTGGGGATAAAAATCTAGGGATCTTGGTAATTGCTGAAAATCCTTTTGAAAAAATTGAGATGCAGATATATGACATTTCTCAGTCTCTAGATCATCTATTTCTGGGAGTGTATTGTAATCAGACAGTGACTAATTTTCCAAGCAAAACCTTATCTCTATTTGCCTTCATTTAGTCCTGTCCCTGTAATGAAGTCCCATAAAAATTTGTTCTGATTTGTCTACCTGACAAAACCACCTAGTATACATATAAGACAACCATACAACCTTGGGTAGACATCAGCATAGTCTGGAACAGATTTTCTAGATGCCATCTTTCAAAATGGCTGCCACCAAACTTTAACTGCACATATTTAGGCTCTTAGAACACTTACAGATGTCATTCTGGTGTCGAAATGTATGTTTTTGGGGTCAAGGAATTCAATTATAAGGTTATTTAATTCATATGGATGTTAGATTTTACAGCAAAAAGGTCTCATGTTATTTATGAAATAAAAATTATTATAAATATTGAACATGTTGCGAGATTTTTTATTACAATGCAATAGTAAAGTATACAACATGAAGAATTTTGGCAGTGATTCAAACAAAGACATACATTTAGCATATGTAAACACTTATCTTAACTTTTTTACGCATAAATTATTATCAGGGTGGAGCGAATAAGAGTGTGACAACAGTTCCTCCTTTTAACATTGTTCTCCACATTTATAATACTCTGTGCAAGCCACGTACTTTAAATGACAGCTGCATCTACTAGTAACGCAAGTTGTGCGTGTGCACTGTACAAGTACTTTGAAGGCATCATGTTAAGATATTGCTGATCTATCTTCAGGATCAAAATCGTCAATGGATAGGGTTCCTCCCACAGTTCCTGCTATTAGAGATGTGTGGCATATAATGTCATATAATTACACTTTGTTCCATTTTCTCATGCTAAATTAACTTCATGGGGCAATCCAGATGTAAAAATTGATAAGAAAATGTTTTTGTGGTGGAGATGGACAAATAGGGCGATTTTTACTTTCAATCAACTGGTGGGTGCTGATGATTTCTTGTCATTTTCTGTCCTGCATGCCAAATATGATTTGCTAGCTACGGCTGAATGGCAATACTTGCAATTGTAGCATTTGTAAGTATCTAGGTTTAGCCCTGCCACCTTTACAGCATCAAGGTACTTCCATCATTATTGGAAGTACTTACTGAGGCTGGTCAAGCAAAGCAACCCATGATCCATGTCTATGAATACTTGTTACTGGTGAATACATACAATATACATGTGTTCTAAGTAGGAGTGGAATAGAGAACTGGATCGTCCCATTTTGCCTAATCAATGGATCACTGCTTTGGTGTCTATGCCTGTCACATCTATGGATCTTAGGCTGCATCTTATTCAGCAAAAACGTTTGTTTCATGTCGATCGGATGACACAATGTCTCTTAAATAAGGAATTGTCTCATTTGGCTAATTGCTGGCGGTGCAATGCAGCTAATGTTTCTTTTAAACATATGTTTTGCCTACTTTTCATATGCATCGGACTATTTCATCAATCTCTAAATTTGCTGAAAACACCATCGAGGGCTCGTTTTTATTGAAATTGTTTTTTGATCTTCAGGATTTCACATACCATATTCATACAACTTTAAATATCCTTCCAAAGAGGTTTTGTGGTACAGTATGTCCGCACCACATACCTGAGTATCTGATTCCAGATCAGCCACATGAGTGCTAACGTCATCTTGAAAATAAATAGCTGCAGCTCAAAACGTCTTTGCTCTTTCTGATTTACTTATTCGAAAATTCTCCTGCACACCATTATGACTGATGTCCACAGACTATACACCTTCCATGCGTTGATGGCGTAACTAAAGATGGTGGTTGTGGTGGAACTGTTGACCTCGTTTTACGTGCTGTTCCAGCAGTGGTAGTTCTGCTGCTGACCAAATCTTCATGCTTGCTTACTTCTTTATCTTGTCATACAGCTTTTTTATCAAGAGGTTTTTTTCAAAGTGTATGCTTTGTAGCATTAGTAAGTCACAAGATACACAAACCTGTCCTTATCTGCCACAGAATTAAGTCTTTTTGCATCTCTAATGTCAGCTGCTTCCTGTACTTGTTTTCTACCATTTATACTTGTGGTAACTGTTGTCTTAAGTGTCTGCAGTCTGGCAAATAATGCACTTTTTCAGATCAAATGAAGCTTGTATTTCTTCCTCATGAAACAGATGCAAGTTTAGTTCCAAGCCCTCGTTCACCATTCATTTTTCTTCAGTGGTCCTCTACCTGAAACAGAAATTTATGAAATAATGTACATTTAATATCAGGTAATCAGAATTTCATATGTTACTGTTTATGACAATTTGTATTTAATAAACAACAGGAAACCTGTTTATCATAAAATCTAACATCTATATGAATTTAAGAACCTTATAATGAAATTCCTTGACCCACAAAACATATATTTAGACACCAGAATGATGTCTGTAAGTGTTCTAGGAACTGAAATAGGTGCAGTTAAAATTTGGCAGCAGCCATTTTGAAAGATGGTGTCTAGAAAATCTGTTCCAGACTATAGTGATGTCTGACCAACAATTCCACCTAGTATACATACAAGAGAACCAGAAAAACTTGGGGAGACAAATCAGAATAGAATTTTTTATGGGACTTCATTACAGGGACTGGATTACATGCCTTTTCCCCACATAACTACACAACTTTCACCATCTCCAAAAATACTGTCACAAATAATACAGCTCAAACATATATCATTGTGAAATTTTCTTAAATGTTAAAGCAGAAATGATAGCTGCATTAGTGGTGTTAGTTAATTACCATAATTTTTTATGTTATGTTAAAATGTATATCACATATGTAAATAGCAGATGTAATTAATATAAATAAATGTAGGGAATGGATACCATCAGGAAAACAGCCTTTCTCCATGAAGCAAGTACTAGATTTATTTGGCATTGCACAGATATGTATGTTCTGGGAGGAACTGTTTACATTCAACATATGCATCCACTGGCCTCAGTGGCCAAAAAGATGCCCATGGGAAGGCCACAAGCAGGACAAGAGTGTAATATCACCCTCACACTCCTATTCCCCAGCAACTGGTATTGAGAGACATACTGCCTGTGATACAGGAGGTAATATACAGCCATCATGACTAGTAGCCATTGATATGCCCTGATCCTCCATGAATTTGTCTAATCCCTCACACACACACAGACTGCCGAGGAAGGACTCAAAACTGTTTCAGATTCTGGGGCCGCCCCTGCTCTCGCTGGGACCTGTGTTCGTGTGAGAAGCAAGCCGGTGTTGGCAGGGCTTCTGAAAGCTCGCTAGATCCCCTGACTTACCCTCGGATGTGACAAATCTACTGATGATACACACACATGCATCATCAATAGATTTGTCACATCCGAGGGTAAGTCAGGAGACCTAGCGAGCTTTCAGAAGCCCTGCCAACACCGGCTTGCTTCTCACACGAACACAGGACCCAGCGAGAGCAGGGGCGGCCCCAGAATCTGGAAGAGTTTTGAGCCCTTCCTCGGCAGTCACGGGTGGGGACCGGAGAGGGAAGAGCGCGACTGCTTCTTCTACTGCAGGGCGCGCGCGCGGCAACGGCCCAGCCCCTCCCCGCTCCTCCCCGCAATAACAGACTTCGCCCCCACCGCCCTTGTATAGGCTGCGCCCGGCTCTCCATTCATCTTTCTCCTCCTTCACCCGGACAGTTAGAAGGGAGGGGGCGAAAGCGCGCGCGCGCGCAAGAACCGTTACCTCAGACGGGGCCTCGAGTCATGCCCGCCTTCCCCTTCTCCGTGCCTGGCGTCAGCGACGTGAGGTTTCGCTTTAACCAGCACTCCTCCTCTCCCCGAAGGACTCACCGTTTCTTACAGCTACACGCCTCTACTTCCGAAATGGCGGCTAAACGCGGAGCCTAATCGGCACCCCAGTCCGAGCCTCTCCGCCCATCCGCGACTCGGCGCTCTCCGGCCTCCCCAGGTCTGGGAGGCTGAACGCCGAGTTATCGATAGAAACGCTCACTAAGCAAGAGTTTAAAAAAAGAAAGAAAGGGGGCATTCTCGCGCTGAAGCCGAGAGTAGGAGGAGAAGCCCGACCCGCCCTGCACTTCTCAACCGACACCACTCCCCTTCCGTCACCCAACGAAGGTGGTTGGTTCCGTGACGTCATCATCATGGCAACAACAGCTGCAGTCCAGAAACTACTGTTGAGGTGCTCCCGCGCCCAAGGCAAAGGGCGGCTTTTGGCCACGAAGCGCCCGCAGTTCGCCTGGTTCTAGAGCGCGGCCGGCGTCGCCGCGGCTCTCTGTGAGCGCGCGCGCACACTGGATCCTTCCGCCCTCCCTCCGCCCCCCCGCGGGCCGTCCGCTCGTCCGTGCGCGGGAGCGAGCGCGCGACAAGCGGGTGAGGGAAGGAGGAGGGGGCTGCGCTCGAGCTGCGGCGGGGTGGCCGCGGCGATAGTAGCTGCCTGAGGAGGCGGGGGTGGGGGAAGCCCCAGCCTCGGGGTGCGCCCAACGGTCGCCTTCAGCGGGCACCTCCTCGCAGCGGCGAACATGTTCTCAGTGAGGGTCGTGACCGCCGATTACTACATGAGCAGCCCTCTACCCGGCCTGGACCCCTGCCAGTCCCACTTCAGAGAGGCCCCGGTCAAGAAGGTGCCCGTGGTGAGAGTCTTCGGAGCCACCCCGTCAGGTGAGAGAGAGCCGCCCGGTCAGGGCACAGCGGCGGCACGGGGGGCATTATTTGGGGGCTCCGGTGGGCGCTGGAATTCCTGCAGCTGTCGCGTCCCCTCAGCCTCTCGGCCAGGGCGGGCGTTCTTTTTTGTGACTGACAGGCGCTGCCCTCCCTCCTTCACCCCCGGTTTACCTTGCGGTGTTGGCGCGCTGCAGCGTGTTCCTCGCCTACCCGCCACCGCCACCCCTTTGGCCGCTGCGGTTGAATGAACTCGCCTGTGCCCGGGGCCCCGCCTGGTGATAGCGGAGAAGGAGAAGGCAGCCAGCCGCCCCGGGTATTTCTGTGCATTGTGTTCGTAATCGCGTGCGAGCGACGCAGGGAGAGTGCCTTCCCTTGCGGGGGCTGCGCCGCTGACCCTTCCAGTCGCACAAACGAGAGGTGGGTGGGGGATATAGGGTGGTCTGTACTTGCCGGTGGTGTGTCTCTGTGTAAGGGCATAATCCTCGTGCAAGCGCTGTTGGAAGCTGGCGAGCGCCCTCCACTCCCGCCCCCATATATTATAAGCCATAATGAAATGCAGCTGTATAAACACTGCTTTTGTACTAGTGGCAGTGCTGAGCCATAACTCATCCTGGGTTTTTTTCGTTTTAAAGGGTAACATCCTCAGGTATAGAATTTCTACATCTGGTGTAGGAGCTTGTACTTGTTTTAAAAGGTTTCGTGGGACTTCTATGATAGGACATCCTCAGTCACTGACAAACCCTGTCCTTAAATTGCCATCCTTCAAAGTTCATACATTCATTAGTACTATAAGAATGGCCCACTGCAGGAGGACTGACCTAGCCCCTAGGCACTTGTTGACCCTCAGAGATTTCCTAACATTGTGTTCTCTAAAACAACAACAACAGTCATGTATTGTATTCTATTTTTTGTATATTCTTGTGCAGAGTAGAAGCTACTCTGTCATGTCACTGCACCCTAATCTAGCCAACACCAGTTTTTAGTTTGTTTTTCTTAATAAAAACACTTTGTCTTACTGCCCACTACTGTTTAGCAAACCATTTTTTGCTAATGTCATGCAACCCTTGGTAACTATAAAGTGATCTGGCCAACTACATAGCTTGTGTGATGCAGGTGCACTATGTAACATATGTATTAATGATACTGATGGCATAGTGAATGGCAGGAATTCTACAAGCAAGGCACACAACAGTTCACATTAAGGACAAATATTGTAAATGAATAACGAAAAAGTATTTTGACATTACAAAGGTACACTGATTTAAAACAGTGAAAGCTTTTCTCTGACAGTTTGCATGTGTTCGGTATTCTACATGTTCTTGGCAATAGTGTAAATATGTCAAACTTAAGTAGGTTTTCAACTATTTTATGAAAGGAGAATATTTGAGCATTATGTATTCCTCTGTAATTTTTTTAATAATTCATAAGCTTGGCGTCTGATCTGTTGAAGCAAGATGGCATTTTTGTGCATAAGCGTAGTTTCTTGTAGTGCAATAAGTTATGTTTTTTTCAAAGTATTCCAATTAGTACTGCTGTTTCCCTTTGGGTATTTTTGCATTTTTCCATTTTTCCACAAATCCATCTAGCAGCAACAAGTGTCCCATCTGGTGACTGCTTACATCCTACACACCCAGGGCACAGAATGAGGAGGAGAAGCAGTATGTATTCTGCAAAAGCCCAACACGAAGGCATGGAAAACACCCTCCTTTTTCCAAGTTCTCTGCAATCCATGAACAGCTTGGGGGATGGAGGTGGTGTTTTCTTTCTTTTCCCCATTGGGCTTTTACAGAAGGGAAAAACAGTGCATCGCTTTGGAAAAGCCCAGTGTTAACACAGAAAAAACACCCCTCCCTTCCCCCAGAGTTCACTGCACGTGCCATAGGATGTGATGGAAAGGAGGGGTTAGTGGCTACTACAAATAAGTAAGCCAAGATAAAATTTGTGGTTCCATTGTCCTACTGAATTACTGTTTAATTTTAAATGTCCATAGTGTCTTTTTGTTCTATGCAACTGCTAAGGTGGTTTGCAATAAATTAAAAATCTGAGATAACAATGAAACAAAAAGCTGAAAAGTCAACATAATTGTAGCATCAAGAGCAACTAGATAATATCTGCCAATACCTTGTGGAATAAATAAAATGTTCATTTGCTGTTGTTGTTCAGTCGTTAAGTTGTGTCCGACTCTTCGTGACCCCATTTACTTAGAAGTAAATGCCACTGTATTCAGTTAGATTTACTAGCAGGAAAGTGTGCTTATATTTACAGCCTAAAATCTGAAAGGATGAGCCTGACAAGTTTCCTTGTTCCAGAGAATGGAACAAGATTTGGGGGAGCACTTCTGAGCACTCTTACGACTCCCTCCTATACATGCTTTCTTGTGAATAAACCACAGTGAATTCACTGGGATTTACTTCCAAGCAGACATGCCTGAGAATGGGCTGTAAGATTCGTTGGCCTGGTTAATATGTCATGGTTTATTCTTGGGTCAGAAGTCTGGGGTGCTCCTCCCCCAACAACTTATGATTCCAGATTCAGACATCACTAACAAAGCCCGAGCAGAATCAGGCTGCCGTGTTCTGGTTTTGTTGCTTCCCAAGTTGGGCTTTGGTCCAGAGGCAACAGAAATGAAGCTGCTCCAAAACAAGCCTTCATTAGCCAGTCGCATTTCAGAGGCACACAGACTTTATGGCCTGGTTTTCACATAACACTAAGTCATGGTACCGTTTGTTGAATTCTGGGTTGTTGTGGTGTATGAATATGGCTATGCTAACAAGCCATGGTTTATTAACTATAAGCAACCAAGAAAAATAACCAATGATTTGTTGTTGGGTTGCGAACTCTGAGTTGTTTAACCCAGAACCATGGGCTGTTCGCCAGGCTACAGAGTTGGCAGGCAATGGCAGTAAAAACACACACACAAAAACCAGATGTTCTACATTCCAGTACTACAGTGCTGCAAAGGCGTTTGGGATACAGGGAGGGAGTGGCCAAAGGAAGAAGGAAACAACCCAGGGATTGAGAAAACAAACCATGGTTTGTTCATTTGTCTGCCGGACAAACCCAGGGTAGGGCAACAAACAATGGATTAACCATGGGTTAAATAAACCATGAGTTAGTGAACCAGGCCTATGAGCCAGTTCACATATAACGTCATCCCATGGGTTAAAGAACCCTGAAAATCAGCTCTGCGGTTTGGGTTGTTCACAGAACAACCCGCACTTCACCTAACAGACAGTTGGGCTCACTGTGGGTTGTTCTCGTCCTCCTTCCCCCTCATTTCTCCAGCCAGTGTCCCAGTGTCCTTCATGGCAGAAACTGTCTTGTTTCCCCCACTTCAGTCGCCACTCTTTTTCATTCGCCGCCCTTATTTAGAAAAACATGTTAGAACCTCAAAAATGTGTAATTGGGGTTGTATTTTTTTTAATTTGCCCCAGAAATTTGCGCAAATGTCTTTTATTTTTTTATAGTTATTTTTGTCAGCCTTTTGCAGGTGCACCCTGAGAGCTATCCAATATGTCTTGTTTGCCCAGTTTCCTTAGATGTTTCAGCTGTCAAAGGGACCAAAGTGGAGTACGTAACATGCAAGGAAACTGACGAGACTGCATATAGGCTAATTTGCACACAGTTGTCCAGGCCGATTGCCAAGCTGTCAATGGAAATGCACTGGTAAAGAAGAAATGTAGCAAAAGTTGGCGCACCAAAAAGCAAGGGGGGGGGCAATATCTCCCAGTTAGCAGTGTTGATCCTCTGGGTTTTAAGTGTTGAACTGACACTTTTCAGTGCCTTCCACCTTTTCAGCACTTCCCTGATTCTCCAGCTACTCCAGAAAGGGGAGATTTTAGCTCCCCCCATTTTTGTACCTCCTTTTCAGAGCACTTATTGCTGCAGTTACTGTAGTTCCCTGACAGTTCTAAAAACCCCCCCTGAGAAGACTGCTGAATGGAACAGACTGAATGGAGCCCCATAGGGGATGGGTATAAATACTGCTGGTGCTGACATCCCATTTGCTCTGTCCCGTTCTGCCACTTCTACGTTTTTTTTAAAAGCTGTTGGGAAGATTTGTGCAATTTTTATGGACTAAGAAATATATACAACTTTAATAGCTTAGAAGTAAATGGAGGGGAATTTTGTGTAAATTTAAGGGCTGGGAAATAAATGGAGGGGAAATTTGCACACCTGCACTAACGGAACAGTTTCCTCTCCCTTTACTTCCCAGACATTAAATTTGCACATATTTTGGCGTTTTCTTTAGAACTGTCAGAGAACCGTGGTAACTGCAGCAGTAAATGCCTCAAAAAGGAGCTGGGAAAAGTGGCGGTGGGAGTTAAGAACTCCATTTTCTGGAGTAGCTGGAGAGTTGGGGAAGTGTTGAAAAGGTGGAGGGCACCAAGTGTTAGCTCAACACTTAAAACCCAGAGGAGCAGATTACTAACTGGGAGATATTGTCCCACCCATGTTTTAGTACACTGACTTTCGCTGCTTTTTCCCCTTTACCGGTGCATTTTCATTGACAGCTCGGGAATTGGCTCCTGGCAACTGTGTGCAAATTAGCCTATATTCAGTCTCGTCAATTTCCTTTCCTTATTACCTACTTCACTTTGGTCCCTTTGACAGCTGAACCATACAAGGAAATTGACCAGGCAAACTACACATAGTGTGTAGCTGTAAGAGTGCACTTGTGAAAGACTGATAAAAATAACAGTATTTTTAAAAAAATATGAAGACATTTGTGCAAATTTCTGGGACCAGTTTTTGTTTTTTTTAAGGGAAGTGAACCAGTGATGGTGGCTCCAAACTGCTTCTCAGGCATCAGTGGAGGGGCTGTTACTAGCAGTGACATGGTCAAGATTACCCAGAGCAGCAGGAGTTTTTGCCACTCTTGCCAAGCAGCTTGCTGGCCAATTCCCACAACCCACGATGAAATGGCTCAGCCAGGTTCAGATGGCATGCCAATGCATCGTGGGTTGAACAACCTCTAGAACAAGCCATGGGTTGTCAGGGTGGCTTGCTGCCCAAAAGTAAGCCACCCTGAGGGAAGCGGGCTAGGTTCAGATGACACGACAACCCATCGTGGCTAATTACCCAGAATGGGTTTTTGTCTTGTGTGAACCAGTGCAATCCCAGTTGGGGATGAGCAGGAGAGAGCATTTTGCTTTTAACCAGCAACCTACAGTTGGCTCGTTTGTGGGTTGTTGAATGTGACACACAAACCTGAAGTGCTGGGTTGTTTAGGGGCTAAACCCAGTGGTTAACCCTACAGCAAACCATGGGTTAATTGCTGGGTTGCTTAGCAGGTGTGCATATCACCACAACTTAATGTAGTTCTTCTTTCCCTTTATTAAACTTGATTTTTTTTTCTGATTCCATTTTGATTCCAGTTTCATTCAGTACATTTTGTATTACAACAAGTTTCCTTTTTTGACAAGTCTTCCAGTGCCACCATGCTTCACCAAGGAAAAGTCTTAAGCTGGTTTTACACATCATAGCTCCCTAGCTCCAGCATCTATCATTCTGAAACTTTGCAGGTTTCTTGCCTGGGTATACCAATATTATGTATGCCACTCACCCCCTGCCCCCAGTTTTTTTTTTTTTTTGAAAACTGTCCTTCCACATGAACCACTTCATCTGTCTTTCTGAAACTTTGCATGTTTCAAGCATCAGAGGTTAACTCATCTTGCTTGAGAAGGCTGGGCCAATGCAATATTCCACTCCTGCCCCGAGAGGAGGAAAGTCCCCTTCAGTTGCAGAACTTGACTTCTTCCATTTCATTTATTACATTTCTATACCGCCTGATAGCTGAAGCTCTGTGGGCAGTTTACAAAAAACCTTGAAAGTACAAATTTTATACATAGTATACAAACTGTTTACATAGAAGCAGACAGCACACACATGTATAAGCAATTTTAAATGATTAACATTAAGAAAATACAGGACCTGATTAAAACCTTATGCTGCGAAATGCTTGAGAGTGGAAGAATGTCTTAACATGGCACTGAAAAGATAACAGTGTTGGTGCCAGGCTGACCTTGCTGGGGAGATTGCTCCAGAATTGGGGGGCCACCACCGAGAAGGTCCTCTCCCTTTTTGCCACCTTCTGAGCCTCCCTCAGAGGAGGCACCTGGAGGAGGGCTTTAGATTATGAGTTTAGTAAATGGGTAGGTTCATGCCAGGATTGGTGCTCTGTCAGGTATTTCAGCTGAATTAGTAGAGCTGTAACAGTAGTTCAGAAACAGAAACTTCAGCTGACAAGAAGCTGTATTAACAGTACTTCAAATATGAAGAAAACACTGGATGTGATAGAGCAAGGATGAGCAAGTTGTTTTGACCTACAATTCACCATCCTACAATTCACCCTACCCACCACAGCCAATGGTGCGGGATGATGGTAGCTGTAGGCCAAAACATCTGGAGGGCCACAAGTTGCCAACCCCTGGGATAGAGGCTGAGGAGGCCCCATCTATCTATTGGACAACTGTGCAAACGTGAATACTGAACCCCCCTCGTGCAAAAACAGTTGCCCAGAAAGATGGGACTGTTGGGTCCAGTCTTTGCTATCCAGAAGCACACTTCATGGTAAGTCTAACTTTCCATTCTTGATCAATGGAGGAATGTTGTGGGGAGCTTCCCAACAGGAATGTATCCCCTATAGCAAGAAAGATGACTCACGGGACTTGCTGTAACACCCAGCGACTGAAGGAAGCCTCAGCCAATGTATACATACCAATCTTATAGTTCTGGATGACTGTGGAGGTATTAGGCCAGGTAGTTGCCCTACAAACACCCTCTGGGGTGCATTCATGGCCAATGCAGCTGCTCCTGCACAGAATTGGCTGTGATCTCTGTGGTGAACTGCCTGGTGAGAAAGTAAAGCAAGAAACACTGACAAAAATAGGGGAATCAGATCTCTCTCACACACAAAATTGCAGGGCAACAGGAAGGAACTAAATTCAAAATACTTAATACTTAATTCATTTTTCCTAACCAGAGGAGGAGAAAATGGATTCACTATCTAATTCTAATCCAACAGACACACACACACCCACACACACACACACCCCAACTAAGAAATCAAAGTAGGGTATCTCAAAAAGATTTTGCAGGAAAATGTCTGGGAGAAGGACTGAGTTACAGCAGGAAGGATGATTTTGAATGAAATTAACCAAACAAAACTTGAAGCCAAGCCGCCCCACCTAGTAAGAAAAAAATCTTCCTTCTACTCTAAGTTCCTACACTGTACTGACAGAAACGGAATACAGCGATAATTTTTATGAAACATCCAGTAAAATTCAATCACTCCCACAAAGCACAGTGATTGGAGCCCATAATAAAACATGCTCTAGGGTTAGAAGGTGGACCTGTCAAGAGCACTCCCTCCCTCTGCTCATAATCAGCATTTAGTGAAAATAAATGAAAATACGCTATTTGCAGGAGACAAAGACCTAGTTCGCATGTAACGACAGCCCATGGTTTACATAACTCATAGGTTGTCATACACAAGCAGGAGTGGGCATACTGTCTCCCACATTCCTGCCACTTCCACTTTTAATCAACAACCTATGATCAGCCCATTCATAGGTTATTGAATGTGATGTGCCAGCCTGGTGCACTGGGTTGTTTAGGGACTAAGCAACAGATCAGTATGCCAGGTTAGTGCACACTGTTGCCCAGTGGCTGATGGTCCTCCTGGACACCTGAGTACCCTGGGCTCGTGGCTTGTAATATGCAAAAGACTGTCAGAACTCCTGATGTCCTGCGTACATGTTACAGGCCTTAAATGCCCTGCCCACATCTATCTTGTGCCACAACTTTTTTTTTTTAGCATGACACGGGTTGGGACAAAAATCTGGTAGCACTATCTCCTAACTACGATGGATCACAGTGCAATCCTCATTCTTTTGCTTCTGCTTTTTATCCCTCCCTGCAAAAGTTCTTGTTCATTCTGTGATCATTTGGTTTATACTAGGGATCAAACATTTTGCTCAGAGGGAGATAGGTATCTTAATTCTGATAGCATGCAGTTTGTAATGTAGGGGGCTAAGCTTTGGAAAGTCCTATGTTAAAATTTCACTTCATGAACTTAGGTTGTTCACTATATTTCAGCTTTTGCTCCCTCACCACAAACAAAATAAGATAATAGCAGTCTACCTTACAGGATGATTGTAAAAGTTACTGAGATTTATTTAATTTGTATCCTGCCATTCAGTATAACTATTCTCAGAGCAGCTGACATACATAAAGCAGAATAATTAAAAATATGCAGTAAGCATTATAACATTAAACAAGTAAAAATGACAGCAAGATCTCACTGCAGATTAAAAATTAAAAGTTTGGGAGGATAAAAAGATATTAGTCTGAAAAAGATAACAAAGGCGCCAAGGTAGCCTCTCCATGGAGAAAATTCCATAAATGGGTGTCATAAGTGAGATGGTCCTTTCCCTAGTTGAGATAATGTTTCTAGGAAGATCCACATCTAATGAAGAGACCAAGATGTTCTTTCTATAGAGAAGAGGGTATGAATGAACTCTGCAAATGCTCTGAAACCTAAGATTCTGCTCAAATAGGTAGCATGCAACTAAGTTAGATCGACTTTATTGATTTCATTTGGAATTCTCTGTGTCGTTGTTGTCTTCCCTTGTTTTTCCTGTTTTCCCCTTTCCCCAAATAAACTTTTTTATATATCTGGACATGTGACTGTATCGTTCCCTTTAAAAATGTCTCACTAAAACCTTCCCAGTGTGCAGGATTGCATAGTTGCTAAGCTACCTGTTGTGTTCTTGGAATACTCCACAAAGATTTATCAAGTTCTTTGTCTTCCTCAGCCCCTTGGCAATTGAGCAATGGGGTGCTGCAGTGTACCATCTTGTCCCCAATGTTGTTTAACTTCTATATGAAGCCACTGGGAGCGGCCATTAGGGGATTTGGAGCTAAATGCCATCAGTATGCTGATGACATGCAGCTCTATCTCCCTGTGACATCTGAATCGGGAGGCTTTGCAAGTCTTGGATCAGTGCCTAGACTCAGTAATGGGCTAGATGAGGGCCAGCAAACTGAAGATGAATCCTGGCAAGAAGGAAGCACAGTGGGTGAGTGGTTCCTGGATCCGGGAGATAAGCTCACTGCATGTTCTGGTTGGGGTTGCACTCCCTCTGAAAGATTGGGTTCATGGTCTGGGAGTACTCCTAGATCCATCATTGTTGCTGGAGACCCAAGTGGCCACAGCAGCTCGGAGGACCTTTTACCAGCTACAGCTGCTTTGCCAGCTTCGGCCTCTCCTGGACAGGGATAGCTTGGCCATGATGGTACAAGCATTGTAACCTGAAGACTGGATTACTGCAATGCTCTCTATGTGGTACTGCCCTTAAGGCTGGTCCAGAAGCTGGAGCTAGTGCAGAATGCAGCAGCTCAGCTGTTGTCAGGAACTGCTTCTTTTCAGCATGTAACTCCTTTGCTGAGGGAACTGCACTGGCTGCCTAGTCGCTACCAGGCGAGGTTTAAGGTATTAGTACTAGTGTACAAAGCCCTAAGCAACTTGGGACCAGGATACCTGAGAGAGGGCCTTCTTGCTTACCAACCTGCTGGTAACTGAGGTCATCAGAGGGCATGTCCCTGGTGATTCCACATGGACCCATGGCCTGGCTGGAGACCACCAGGAAAAGAGCCTTCAGTGTGGTGGCCCCCTTCCTGTTGAACTCCTTGCCTTCAGAAGTCAGGCGCCAACGTTGTATTGCTTTTGGCGCCTCCTGAAAACATTGTTATTTTGAGAGGCCTTCCTTTGAGTGACCAGCTGTTTTTTACATTCAGAAGTTGTTTCTTTTAAAATGTTTTAATTGTTTTAACATGGTGCTTTATTCTTTTATGTTTGTTGTTCACAACCTTTTGATGTGGAGTGGTATATAAATATTGTAAGATAAATAAACAAACAAACAAATAAAAGATGGGATACAATAGTATAGAAAGATTCCAGATCTAGGAAGCATTTAAGCAGAGCCTAGGCAGCCATCTGTCAGGGATGCTGTAGTTACATCCTGCACTGTAGATCTTGCACTGAGCAGAGGTTTGGACTAGATGTCTTCCCCCTTCTAACTCTGTGATTCAGTGACTGGGTTCAAACAACACAACAACCCACATTCAAGTGTGGGTTGTTGTTGAACTGTGGGTTGTTGTGTGAACAACTCAGCCATGCTTGTTCATACAACAACCCATGGTTGTTAACCATGAAGAGCCCACAGTTCAGAACCCAACAACAAACCATGGGTTCTCTTTGTGGGTTGTTTGCGGTTAACAAACCATGGTTTGTTAGTGCAGCTGGGTTCATGCAATACAACAACATATGGTTCAGCAACCCACACCCAACCCATATTGAACCTTGAGTGTGGGTTATGTTGTATGAACTCAGCCAATGGGCGGGTTCAGACATCACGCTAAGCCACCTTGAAAATAAGCCACAGTAGGTTGCTTGTTCATAGAACAACCCACAGTACACTCGACAGATGATCCAGCTTTTTAAAATCAAATTTTTATTGTGAGTTTCAACAAAAGAACAACAGAAAAAAATTGAAAATCACTAATACAGCTACATATTTTAAAGATCTCAGTTTCAATTATTACTTTTTTAAAAGAAAAAATGATTATATATAAACTGCAATAAAAGCCAACTAAATATCCATATATAGGTCCATTTGCATGTGGCACCAGTATACCACTCTTTCAAGTGTTGCTGTGTTGTTAGGTCTTCAGTCCATTGCATTATAGGAGGTGAGCATTTATCCTTCCAGTGTTGTAGCATCAGTCTTTTGGTGGTCAAAAGGATGTGAAAAATCCATTTACGCTTACCATGTGTTACATTCCAGGAAGCAAGTGAATAATTTAGAAGAACGTGTACATCAGTAAATATTAAGGAGTATTTCAGTACGAAGTTTATCCGTATGATAACTTCCTCCGAAAAGGAGGCAACTAAGGCATTTATAAAACATACGGTTAAAAGAAGCATTAGGTATTTTACACCTCCAGCAATTAGCTGAGTGAGACAAAACTTTATTAAAGGGATGTTGATGATTCAGCTTGCCATGGCTTGTTCTCCCCCTCCTTCACCCTCAGTTGTCCAGCTGGCTCCAGTATGTATCCCAGGGAACTTTGCCAGAAAATCTGCCTTGTCTCCCCTGAAAAGGAGCTGTGAAAAGTGGGGTAGAGTTAATATCTTCCCTTCCTGGAGTAGTTGAAGAGTCAAGGAAGGGTTGAAGAGGTAGAAGACACCGAGAAGTGTCAGTTTAACTCTTAAAAGCAAGAGAATCACGTTGCCAAGGGGGATATATTGTCCCCCCCCTCTTTTGGTGCAGTTACTCTTTTGGATATTTCTGTCATTTTTGCTGCTTCTGGATTAAGCTATTGGGCCCCTCCTTTCTCTTACTGTCATTTCTCCCCTGGTCCTTCTCAACTGTGCACAAATTAGCCAATAGGCAACCCTGTCTTGTCAATTTCCTTGTATGTTACCAACTCCACTTTGCTGCCCCCTTTGACGGCTGAAACATACAAGGGAATTGACCAGGCAAGACTATACATATTGGACAGCCATAAGTGTGCACTTGCGAAAGACTGACATCATCATCATACGAGCTCAATTCCACATTTTTGAGACACTGAAAAATGAAAAAGCCAAGAACAAGTGATGGTCCTTCCAAAGTGCCATTTCAGCATCAGTGGGAGGGCAGTCACTGGCAAGATCACAGAGTGAGTGGCACAAGCAAACAAGAGTGAGTGATGTGCAAACAGCCCCAAAGACTAGCTCCCTGCTTAGGCTGCAGGAACAGTTCAGACAGTGAGGTGGGGGTAGGCCTGGAAAATGATGTGAAGGACGCGGGGGGCGGGGCTCTGAATCCGTCACTGATGTGAAGAATAGGGGAAGAAGAAGGGGGATAATGGAGAGAGGGTTGGGAAGTCATGCTGGTGGCTTTCTGAGCTATAGAGAGAAGCAACAGTCCTGGTGAAGAGAGAAGTGGGCTCCAACAGCTGCCTCTACCTAAGGGCCAGCATATTGCCTTCTCATCCAGACTAGGGTAAGCCATTCATAAGTAAAAGGGCTTACTTTTTTGAAGAACAGGAGCCCTATATAGCAGGTAGAGAGAGAGAAGAAAAGGAGGGCTGTACCAAAATAGAAAACCAAGCTGTGAGCTGTTCTCCATGACTCACGCAGAACCATAAGAAAAATACACCTGATCACTATCTCCTAGAGTGCTTTGATCTGCTGTTTTGATGGAGAATGGACCCTGTACATCAAGGACAGATGGCTGTGAGGGCATATCAGTGGTAAACTGATATTATATTCTGTATTTTGTGTTTATGGCTTCCATTTTATTAACAGTGATTTGGTGGAAAAGTGCGGACTGTGGCTACTAAGTAGAGGGCATTTTCAATCAGGGCATCTGGTTAAGGAAGGCCTCTGTTTGTATGGCACCTATGCTCTGGTCTTTTCAAAGCCGGGTAAAGATCTTATTTTCCAACAAATTTTAACTTTTAATTTTTAATCTTAAATTCTTTTAGGGAGCAATCCTATGGCCGCTAGACAGCTGCTAGATGGCCATAGGATATCTGGTTTTCTGGGAACTGATGTTGGAGTCCGTGGTCTGAGATCGGTTCCTGGAGAACCGACCTTCCCCCACTTCCGCACTGCCTCGGAGGCAGCACAGAACAGCCCCGTCCTCCGTGCTCACAAGAGGAGCGCAGAGCAGCCGAAAAGGGGCATTCCAGGGGGCATTCCGGGGCAGGGAGGGCGGAAATGCCTGTAAGACATATCCAGTGTGTCATACAGCAGCCTCCTCCCCCGCTCAGCCCTCCCGCAGCTAGACAGCCGCAATTGGATGTCTAGCCAAAAGTGCAGGGCAGGAGGAGCACAGAGGGAATGATCCCCTCTGTGCTTCTCCTGCCCTGCATTGGATAGGTGGTTGCCTCCGAATTCGGAGGCAGCCGCCTATCTGAATAGGACTGCACCCTTAGTTATCTATAGGTCTTGTGACATTTTAAGAGTTTAACAAGTGTTAAACTTGTTATGATGCTGCTATTTTGTTATATTTTATCCTCTGCCGCTGGTTTTTATCCTGTATTTAGATTTTATGGTTTTACCATAAAATGTGTATCAGATCTCTTGTATTGTAAGATGTCCCAAGAATGCGTTAGTTAGTGGGTGTCAGTAATGAAAAATGGAAGAAATTAAAAATGGGTGGAATACTGTGTTTTTGTTTTTACCATACTATAGATGCATTTCAAAGAAGTTAGTATTATTTTGTCACATTTATATCTTGCCCTTACTACTATAAGTTCAGGCAATGTATGTTCCCTCTCTCTCTCTCTCGCACATACATGCACACACCCCAGATGTTTGAAACAGGTCAGGCAGAGAGAGTGACTTGCCTAAAGTAAGATCACGAAATTAATGATCCAGTTCACACATTTAAAATAACCCAGGGTTGTTTAAACCTTGGGTTGTTGTGTAGGAAGTGGGAGTGAGCAAGCATGATGGCACTTGTTGATCGATCACTCCCGCTGCAGCTGGACAGACCTAAAAAAACCTAGGGATGTTCCGTCCCTGAGTTGTTGACCCTGACATCCGAACCCAGAATTGTGGGCTGTTAGGAAAGAGACAACCCAGAGTTAGAACCCAACAACAGACCATGGATTCTAACCCTGGGGTGTCTTTCCCCCAACAGCCCACAATTCCAGGTTCAGATGTCATGGAGAACAACATAGGGACAGAGCGCCCCTGGTAGTTTAGCTCAGTGGGAGCAAAAGCCCTGGGTAGCCATGATGTGTGAACCAGGTCAATGATTCTGTGGTCAAGACCTTTTTCTGAAACCTTTTCTCCAAAGCTCTTAAATTAAATTTTGAGTTGTCTCCTTGGTAATGGAAGCTGATGTAGGAAAAAGTTAACAGATTCCCAGCTACACTCATGGTTCCCAACTGTGCACATATAAAGCTTCTCTGGGTTGTAGCTTAGGGAAAAATGAAACCTGTTAGTATTTACCTAGGATTCCCCCCCACCACCACTGGGAGTACTTCTATAATTGTTGTTTGCTCAGAAAAAAATTGATCCCTTGATATTAAGAAGCAGCCACAACAAGAAAATGTTTTAAAATCTTATGAATTTGGGTCATTATTTTACCCTTCATGTTTTAATGCACAAATCCTAATAGATCTAGGGTGCAATCTTATGCATGTTTAGACAGCATGGCCAGCTGGGGAGCACTGCCAGTTGTAGGACTTTTTTCTGTCTAAACATGGGTAGGATTGCACCCTTTATTCCCTTAATGTTAAAAGAAACACTAAATAACCAAATAGGTGACTCACTTCAGTTGGAAACTATATGAAGTCAGAGATTACAGTATGTTGTATAAAATACATGGGTTTGTATTTATTTTGCTAAATTTAGACTGAAGGCAATTTCAAATTTTTCAAAAATCTGGTAGTGACATGGAGTGAAATAGGAAAAGTGTTCATATACTCAATCTCTTTTCTTCCCATATTTCTGCCTACAAGGTATTCAAGTATATGAAATTAAATTTACCCTCACTGAAAGCATTAATATCAGCTTTGTTAGACATGTATGATATTTTGTTTACATTAGCTTTGTGTATCAATGGCTACTAGTCCTGGTTGCTACATTCTACCTCCACTATGAGAAGCAGTATGCCTATGTACACCAGTTGCTGGGAAACATGGGTGGGAGGGTGCTGTTGCATTCCTGTCTTGCTTGTGATTCTCCTGTGTGCAGCTGGTTGGCCGGTGTGTGAACATAATGCTGGACTAGATGGACCCTTGGTCTAATCCAGCATAACTCTTCTTATGTTCTTATACAGATTTTATTTAATGTTGCCAAATAAGGAAAATATTATTTTCCTGTGAAAGAATTGTGGTTGTTTTTATTCTTACTTATTTTTTTATTAAATGTCCATGAATTAACTCTCCAGTTACTTTACATGGACCTCATGTAAACTGTGAGTATTGCTGCTGGTAGAAAAGGGAGGCTGAACCCATGATGTTTTTTGCCCTAGCAGTTATACCTAAATTGTCCGATTGTTGAATTATTTCTGAAAACAGGCCAAATAGAGAACTATTTGGAGCATAATGTGGTTGAAAGACTGAGTCTGGGGATATTTTTTTCTGTAAACTAAATTGGCAAAATAAGGTTTATTTTACTTACGTTATATGTATTTTGCCTGTCTACTGTGCATCTTTCCCACAGTGTTCCAATTATTTCAACACATTGCACATCTCTTCCAGTTATTTTGAAACCTCTGAAGGTTCAAACTGGGCACAAAGTATTAAACTTACACCAACCGAGTATAACATTAGATTTTATTAAATGTGTCCTAGCAAAAAAAAAAACCTCGGAGGAAATTTTGTAGAGAACATTTAGCCCAAGGACTGGGCCAAGGTGCTGGTAATATTGCCTACAAAAATGCAGAGATTACATAGTCCCTGGAAGTTTACCACAAACTCATTTTCTAAGCACTTTTTCCTAATTAGATCATGTCCTAATTGGCCAGTAGTCACATCTGAAGAAGAGGATAGTGGCTAGCACAATAAAAAGCACCCGAAGTCTTGTGTACTCTGTCCTGCCCCAGATTGACAGTTTTCATAGACCTTCAGCATTTTTGAGCTGTTGCCACCCAATATAAACACACACATTGCAAATTCTCATATGTCTCCTGGACAGCATTCCAGAACTTTCAGGATAGCCCCTCCTCCTGGACTTAAGGCAGCATCCAATCAATTTGTTCCTTTCTAAGGGAAGGGGTTGCCCTGCCCTGCCTTGCCCTGCCTAGTGTTGGTGCAGCAGGGTTTTGGAATGAGCTCTGCTGAGCTCAACAGGTTTGTTATTTATGTTTTTAATCCACCCAATAACAGACATTATCTGGGCAAAATTATAAATGAAAAACAAAAAGATAACAGGATAAAAAGGTGAGAATTTTAAAATTTAAAATTTTCCATTTAAAAATGGAAAATAAAATTAGTTTCATAAAATTAGTAATATAATGATTGGATACAATACCAGTCAAATTAAACAGTTTCAAAGTTGTAATTAGTTCCCACCCCCCCAGGTGATTATCCCTAAGAAGAGCATATTTATCTCACACACACATATGCAGTTTGCACAAAACAACAACCCATGGGTTGTCGAGCATGAGCGAGAGTGAGTGAGTGAATGTCTTCAATGTGCCGCTCACTTCCACTTTCAACTAACAACCTACGATCACCCCATATGTAGGTTGTTATTGGAGCCTTTCACAAATAATGACAAAAAAACCCTGATGGTGCCCACCTCTTCCGCTTCACCGCATGACCCACGATCAACTCCTTCGTAGGTTGTGCAGAACTCAGCTGGGTTGTTTAGGGGTAAATAACCCAGTGGTTAACCCAGCAACAAACCACGGGTGCAGTAAAGCGGAAGAGGTGACTGCAGTGTACCCACTAGTGCATGACAACCTATCACTTTTGAAACCGATGGGTTGTTGCTACATGCAAACTAGGTCATTGTGATGTCCAAACCTGGACACTCAGAGTTGTTTAGGGGTTGTTCAGGGATTAAACAACACAGAGTTAAAATCAGTGCAACTCCCTTTGGTGATTAGAATTTTTTTAGGTAACTTACATAGCATGCGAGATTAACATTGTATACTTTAAAAGTTTTATTTACTAAATATCAGTCAAATAAATGTCCTAAATTGGGTCCAAACTGTGAAGGCCCAGAAAACCCCCGCGGAAATTAGGAAAAAAACAATTTTATTCCAAGAGATGTTCTAGTTTTTTCAACAAAAAAAAGAGGAAAAATTGAACAGCTTTGGATTATGAAATATTTTCTTTTAGAATTTCAGACAAAGTATTTATATACTATTACCCAGCCTTTACTCTCCCCAAAATGATTTCTATAAACTATGTAATAAGTACACTTTTATAGAAAGACCAGAGATGTAAAATGTCTGGAAATAATGATGACTCAACTTACCGCCATTAGAGCATGTAAAATCATCAGGTTTGAGCCTTGTGAAGCTGTTCTAGACAAAATGCAATCAGTACCAACGTATAAAGCAGCCTAGTTCATTAAAAAACTTTTCGATTTGCATCATTGCCACGGCGCTTTTCTTGAGTCTGAGGCGTTTTTCAATCTGAAGAAGCTATATATGTGTGTGTATGTATGTAAGTGTATGTATGTATGTATGTGTATGTATGTATGTGTATGTATGTGTATGTGTGTGTGTGTGTATGTGTGTATATGTATGTATGTGTGTGTATGTATGTATGTATGTATATGTGAAACAGGATCACACCGGGTTCTTGTAAAACTTTCAGTGAATGACTCTTGGATAAAGATTTTCAGAAGACCTTCAGAAAAGACTTGGAAAAAGATTCTCAGAAAGACTTTTTTGAATATACTTTTTGATATAGATGTTCAAATTTTCCATTACATGTATAATATTATATTTACATTGTTTTTTCACATTTATATTTCTGTTTAAGCACTAATCATTTTCACAAAAAGATAAATCAGCAAAAATTATAAATGATTGTAAGCGTGTTTCAATATTGTTACATTATTAGATTGATATACCTAGACCAGTTTTCAGTTGTGCGCTAATTGCACTTTCATATTTGGTGCTCCACAATTGTGGCCCTATTTTTTGTTCTATGGAAATAATGAAGCCATGGGCAATGCTCTCTGTAAGATTCCCAGCATAGTTAGTTCTTTCATTCCTTATTAAAATTATTTATCTAAAGTATATTTTACTGATAGACATTTATCCTCAGTTTCCCAACATGTGAGTAGAATCACCACTGAGCATTCTTGACAGTAAATGTGCATTTCTGACAGCTTGGGTTTTGTTTTATAGAGTCCTGTGTTTCTGATGCTGTAGCAGTCATTTAATGTAGTTCTGATCTATTCAGACAACTACAGATTTACTGAGTTTATTTTTAAAAGTTTTTAAATATAAATCATTAAATAGTTTGCTCATAAAATTGATCACTATAAGTCATACATAAAATAACTTTAGGAGCAGAAAGGCTGTTTTATGTTCCTAAAGCAGCCATCCCCAACCTGATACCCTCCGGATGTTTTGGACTACGGTGTCTAGCATTCCTGACCATTGGCATGCTGCCTGAGGCTGATGGGAGCTGAAGTCCAAAATATCTGGAGGGCACCAGGTTGGGGAAGGCTGTCTTAAAGCAACAAAGTGACTTTAGATATTTAAAGAGTGCTTAAAAATATTATTGCTTATTTTTCCAAAATTTCCAATTGTCCCCAAACCGTTTTTTTCCCCATGGCCTCAAAATTTCTGGAAATTTTACATCTCTACTTAGGGACAAATTTTCCAAAAAACCCAACTCACTGACCTGGTTTACACAGAACATTAACCCATGGTTTCTTTAACCCATGGTTGTTGAATTCTGTGTTGTTGTGATATGTGAACCAAGCCATACTCACAAACCATGGTTTGTTAACCACAAACAACCCAGAAAAAGAACCCATGGTTTGTCAGGTTATGAATTCTGGGTTTTTCAAACCATGGGTTGTTGTTACATGCAAACCCAGATCCTTGGGTTGTTCATGGGTAGTTTCACCAGACTACAGAGGTGGCAGGCAAAATTGGTAAACACACACACACACCAGCTGCTGTACATGCCAGTATTACAGCGCCGCAAAAGCATTTGGGATACAGGGAAGAAGCGGGTGAAGGAGGAGGGAAACAATGAAGCTAATGATGCTTTTTAACATCTACGTAAAACCGCTGGGGGAAGTAATCAGGAGCTTTGGGCTGAAGTGTGCAGGTGAAACTTGGTCTACTTCTCCTTTCCATTTATATATCCCAGGGAGGCTGTTGAACTCATGAACCAGTGTTTGGAAGCTGTTTGGGGGTTGATGAGGATAAACAAGCTGAAACTTAACCCAGACAAGATGGAGGTACTGTGGGTTGGGAAACCTACTACTCTGGATGGAGGTTTACAACTGGTCTTAGATGAGGTTGCACTTCCCCTAAAAGACCAAGGGCATAGTCTGGGAGACTTCTAGGACTCGGCGCTAACTGGGGAAGCCCAGGTGACTGCAGTTTCCAGGAGTGCATTTTATCAGCTTAGGCTGGTATGCCAGCTGTGACCCTATCTGGAGAGGAAAGAGCTTGCCTCAGTGATCCAGGCACTCATGATATCAGGCTACACTACTGTAATGTCCTGTATGTGGGGCTGCCTTTGAAGATGGTTCAGAAACTTCAGCTGGTGCAGAATGCGGCCACCCAAATGTTGGTGGGGGTGAGGCAATCCGATCATATAACACCTGTACTGCACCAGCTGTACTGGTTACCAGTGTGTTTCTGAGCCCACTTTAAAGTGCTGGTTTTGACCTTTAAAGCCTTAAATGGTTTGGAACGAAATTACTTGAAGGACCCCCTTCACCCATATCAGCCTGCCTGCACTTTAAGATCAGCAAGGGTGGCCCTTCTCATTTGCTTACCTGTGAGAACAGTTAGGTGGAGTGACCACACATGAGAGGGCCTTCTTCACAGTAGCCCCACACCTCTGGAATAAGTTGCCATCTGTGGTCTGCCATGCTCTATCATTGCAGGCTTTTAAGAAGGCCTTGAAAACATATTATTTTACTCTGGCCTTCTCCTAATACAAGTGCTGTTGTTGAAGTTTTTGTTACATTTTTATTGCTGGTTTTGTTGTTGGGTTTTATTGCTGGTTTTATTGTGTGCTTACCGTTTTTATTGTGTTTTTATCACTTTTAATATCATATTGATTTTATGGGTTTTATTGCTGTATGCCTCCTTGGAAGGGTTTCCGCCCTGAAAGGCGGCCAAGAAATATTTTAAATGAAATAAATAAACAAACAAATCAATCAATAAACCAAGGGACTGAGAAAATAAACCACAATCATCTGCCATACAAACTCTGGGTAGGACGATAAACCATGGGTTAATGTTCTGTGCAAACCAGGGCACTGTTAACATTGGTCTCTATTTATTTACTGAGGGTAGAAAGGAACCCATCTCTGAAATCTTTGGATTTGTTTGAAACTTGTGGGCAGAGTGGGGGGACTGCCTTTTTTTCTTTAGCATGTGTAGCTTTCATGAAGCATGGAATTATTTGCTCAGTAATAATGCTGCAGTGCACCTGCACTCTGGTTGCTATACACTAAGGCTACACAACTTGTGATCTGAATTAGGGATGGAAGATATTAGGGACATCAGTTTTGCTTTCTCCAACATTTGAATTTTTATTTATTTATTTATTTATTTATTATTAAATTTATTAATCGCCCATCTGGCTGGTCACCCAGCCACTCTGGGCGATGTACAACACACCATAAAACAATTTAAAACAATAAAATTCTACCATAACATTTTTTTTTAAATACCCTAACCCACCCCAAATGCCTGCCTGAACAACCACGTTTTTAATGCACGACAGAAGCTCATTAAAGAGGGGGTATGACGGAGTTCCCTAGGGAGGGAGTTCCACAGAGTGGGGGCCACCACAGAAAAGGCCCTCTCCCTCGTCCCCACCAGTCTAGCTGTCCTGGCTGATGGGACAGAGAGAAGGCCATCCGAGGCTGATCTTGTTAAGCGGCCTGTCTGGTGCTGCTGGAGGCGCTCCTTAAGATAGGCTGGGCCGGAACCATATAGGGTTTTAAAGGTCAAAACCAACACCTTGAATTTGGCCCGGAAAATAACTGGTAACCAGTGCAACTCCTTCAGCACTGGAGTGATGTGATCTCGCCGGCGGCTGCCTTTAATCAGGCGAGCCGCCGCGTGCTGTACCAGCTGCAGCTTCCGAACCGTCTTCAATGGTAACCCCACGTAGAGCGCATTACAGTAGTCTAAATGAGAGGAGACCAGGGCATGGACTACCAATGGGAGCAAATGGTCGGGAAGGAAGGGGCGCAGCCGCCGTATCAGATGGAGTTGATACAGCGCTGTCCGGCTCACAGCTGACACCTGAGCCTCCATGGACAGCTGGGAGTCCAAAATGACCCCTAGGCTGTGGACCTGGTCTTTCAAGGGTAGCCGTACCCCATTCAACACCAGGTCAACATCCTCCAGCCTCCTCTTGTCTCCCACCAAAAGTACCTCGGTCTTGTCAGCGTTCAGCTTCAGCTTATTCCTCCCCATCCAGCCACTCACCGTCTCCAGACATTTGGACAGGGATTCTACGGCCAACCTTGGTGAAGATTTGAATGAGAGGTAAAACTGCGTGTCATCCGCATATTGATGACACTGCACCCCAAACCTCCTGATGATAGCACCCAGCGGCTTCACATAGATGTTAAATAGCATCGGGGAGAGGATGGAACCCTGTGGCACCCCACAAGTGAGTGGCCATGGGTCCGAAACCTCCTCTCCCAGTGCTACCCTCTGGTACCTGCCGGAGAGGAAGGACCGGAACCACCGCAATACAGTGTCTCCAATGCCCAACCCCTCCAGGCGATCCAGGAGGATACCGTGGTCAACGGTATCAAAAGCCGCTGAGAGGTCGAGGAGAACAAGGAAGGAGCATTCACCCCTATCCAGAGCCCTCCTCATATCATCCAGCAAGGCGACCAAGGCCGTTTCTGTCCCATGCCCAGGCCTGAAGCCCGACTGAAATGGGTCTAGATAATTAGTTTCTTCCAAGTGTGCCTTCAACTGCACCGCCACTACCCGCTCAATCACCTTGCCCCAAAATGGCAGATTTGAGACTGGGCGAAAGTTGTTCAGAACTTGAGGATCCAAGGAGGGCTTCTTTAAGAGCGGTCTTATCACTGCCTCCTTGAGGGCTGATGGCATCACTCCCTCCTCAAGGGAGGCATTCACCACCGCCTTGATCCCCTCACCCAGTCTCTCTCTGCAGCTCATAATGAGCCAAGATGGGCAAGGATCAAGTAAGCAGGTGGTCGGCCTTACAGATGAAAGCACCTTGTCCACTTCATCAGGAGGAAGAAGCTGGAACCGATCCCACAAAACCGGTTTGCCACAGGCCACCTCTTGCTCACTAACTGTATCCACAGTGTGCAGGGTAACACACCTAATCTGATCAATTTTATCTGCAAAGTGCCTTGCCAAAGCCTCACTGGAGGCCTTACAATGCTCCAGTGGTTCCGGAGCCACAGGACTGACCAGGCTCCGGACCACTTGGAACAGCCTCCTGGGACAGCACTCTGCAGACGCGATGGAGGCAGCATAATATTCCTTTTTTGCTGCCTTCACCGCCACGTGATAGGCTGAAGATACAGCTCTAGCCCGTGTCTGATCGTCTTTGGAGCGAGACTTCCGCCACCGGCGCTCTAGCCGTCTCACCTCCTGTTTCAGAGCTCGTAACCGCGGATTGAACCATGGTGCAATCCGAGCCCTGTTCAGGGGGAGAGGGCGTTTCGGAGCCACCTGATCTAATGCCCCAGTGATTGCGGCATTCCAGCCACCCACCAGGGTCTCGACCGAGTGGCCGTTGGCATGCCCCAGAGAATCCCCAAGCGCGTTCAGGAATCCATTTGGATCCATAAGACGCCTGGGGCGGACCATTTTAATGGGTCCTCCACCCCTGCGGAGGGGTTGTGGAACCGAGAAGTCCAACATCACCAGATAGTGATCTGACCATGACAAGGGGGTGGTGGATATACCCCCGACTTCCAGATTACTCCCCGCTTCTCCAGAAACAAACACAAGGTCTAGTGCATGACCGGCTACATGGGTGGGCCCAGTTAGAATATGGTGCAGCTCCCAGGAGGCCATGGTCTCCATGAAGTCCCGAGGTGCTCCTGTGAGGATGGCCTCCGAATGTACGTTGAAGTCCCCCAACACCAGTAAGTTAGGGGACTGTACACGCACATCAGAGACCACCTCAAGCACCTCGGCCAGGGAGTCAGTCGTGCAGCGGGGTGGACGGTACACGAGCAGAATCCCCAGACCGCCCTTCGGGCCCAACCTCCAATACATGCACTCAGCAACCTTGGTCTCCTGGAGAGGGGGTCTGGTGAAGACCAAGGACTCTCGGTAGATAACAGCCACTCCCCCTCCCTGATCCCAAGCCCTCGGCTGCTGTGCATACGAAAATCCGGCTGGACACATGGCTGCAAGGGTTGGAATCATAGAATCATAGAATCATAGAATAGTAGGGTTGGAAGGGGCCTACAAGGCCATCGAGTCCAACCCCCTGCTCAATGCAGGAATCCAAGTCAGAGCATCCCTGACAAATGGCTGTCCAGCCTCGTCTTGAAGGCCTCCAGTGTGGGAGAGCCCACCACCTCCCCAGGTAATTGGTTCCATTGCCGTATTGCTCTGACACTCAGGAAGTTTTTCCTGATGTTCAGTCGGAATCTGGCTTCCTGTAACTTGAGCCCATTATTCCGTGTCCTGCACTCTGGGATGATCAAGAAGAGATCCTGGCCTTCTTCTCTGTGACAATCTTTCAAGTACTTGAAGAGTGCTATCATATCTCCCCTCAGTCTTCTCTTCTCAAGGCTAAACATGCCCAGTTCTTTCAGTCTCTCTTCATAGGGCTTTGTTTCCAGTCCCCTGATCATCTTTGTTGCCCTCCTTTGAACCCTCTCCAGCTTGTCTGCATCCTTCTTAAAGTGTGGTGCCCAGAACTGGACACAGTACTCCAGATGAGGCCTAACCAGTGCTGAGTAGAGGGGAACTAGTACTTCCCGGGATTTGGAAGCGATGCTTCTATGAATGCAGCCCAAAATAGCATTTGCCTTTTTTGCAGCCACATCACATTGTTGGCTCATATTCAGCTTGTGATCGACGACAATTCCAAGATCCTTCTCGCTCGTAGTGTGGTTGAGCCACGTATCCCCCATCTTGTAACTGTGCATTTGGTTTCTTTTTCCTAGGTGCAGAACTTGGCATTTGTCCCTATTAAATGCCATTCTGTTGTTTTCTGCCCAGCACTCCAGTCTATCCAGATCACTTTGAATTTTGTTTCTGTCTTCCAAGGTATTAGCTATCCCTCCCAATTTTGTGTCATCTGCAAATTTGATCAGCATTCCCTGCACCTCCTCCTCCAAGTCATTCATAAAAATGTTGAAGAGCACTGGGCCCAGGACTGAGCCCTGCGGTACCCCACTCGTTACCTCTCCCCAGCTTGAGAAGGTCCCATTGATAAGCACTCTTTGAGTCCGATTCTGTAGCCAACTGTGGATCCACATGATCGTTGTTTCATCTAGCCCACTTCGAGCTAGTTTGCTCATCAGGATATCATGGGGCACTTTGTCGAAAGCTTTGCTGAAGTCGAGGTATATGATGTCTACAGCATTCCCACGGTCTACAAGGGAGGTGACTTGATCAAAAAATGAGATCAGATTTGTCTGGCAGGACTTGTTTTTGACAAATCCATGTTGGCTTCGAGTAATCACGGCATTGTTGTCAAGGTGCTTCCAGATGGATTGCTTTATGATCTGCTCCAGAATTTTCCCAGGGATTGATGTCAGACTGACTGGTCTGTAGTTCCCAGGTTCCTCCTTTTTACCCTTTTTGAAGATAGGGACAACGTTAGCCCTCCTCCAGTCATCTGGCACTTCCCCGGTCCTCCATGATTTCTCAAAGAGAATAGACAGCGGTTCTGAGAGTTCTTCTGCCAGTTCCTTTATGACTCTAGGATGCAGTTCATCTGGCCCTGGAGATTTGAACTCATTCAAAGTAATGAGGTGTTCCTTGACCATATGCCTGTCGATCTCAAGCTGCAATCCTGCCCCTTCAGCCTGTACTTCGCCTTTGCCAGGGGGGTCATAGACCCTCTTTTGGGAGAAGACTGAGCCAAAGTAGGAATTGAGCACCTCTGCCTTTTCTTTGTCATCTGTTATCATTTTGCCATCCTTATTTAATAGCTGAACAACCATTTCTTTCCTCTGCCTTTTACTATGCACGTAGCTGAAGAAAGCCTTTTTGTTGTTTTTAGCATCCCTCGCTAACCTCACCTCGTTCTCCGCTTTAGCCTTCCTGACGCCATCCCTGCAATTCTGTGCTACCTGCCTGTACTCTTCCTTTGTTACTTGGCCTTCTTTCCACTTCCTATATGTGTCCTTTTTTGTTTTCAGGTCATCCCTAAGCTTTTTGTGAAGCCACAGTGGCTTCTTCTGTTGTCTTCCACCTTTTTTTTCTTGTTGGAATTGTTTGTGATTGTGCCTTGAGAATTTCCTTTTTTAAAAGTTCCCACCCATCTTGGACTCCTTTTCTCGCTAGCATTGCTTGCCATGGGACCTTACTGATCATTGTTCTGAGTTTATTAAAATCAGCTTTCCTAAAATCCAGGGTACGCGTTTGAGTACACTCGGCTTTTGCTTCCCTTAGAACCAAGAACTCAAGTACAACATGGTCGCTTTCCCCCAGAGTTCCTGTAACTGCTTCTTTATCCACTAAGTCATCTCTGTTGGTTAGGATCAAGTCAAGGATAGCCGATCCTCTAGTTCCTTCCTCTACTTTCTGTAGGAGGAAGTTATCCGCCACACAAGTCAGGAATTTCCTGGAGGGGCCATGTTTTGCAGAATTTGTCTCCCAACAAATATCGGGGAAATTGAAGTCCCCCATTACTACTACATCATGCTTCCTTAAAACATTGGCTATTTGCTTTTCAAAAGTTTCATCCTTGTCTTCTCCTTGATTGGGTGGCCGGTAGTAGACTCCGACCACCAGGTTCCTTTTATTCTTTGCTCCATTTATTTCAACCCAGATGCTCTCGATGGGGCTACCAAGCTCCTCCTCCTGTATTTCTGTGCAGAGATATGTATTTTTCACATACAGTGCAACCCCGCCTCCCTTTCTGTTCCTCCTGTTCTTTTTGAACAAGTTATATCCTTCAACTGCTGTATTCCAGTCATGAGAGTCATCCCACCAAGTCTCAGTTATACCTATCAAGTCATAATTTCCCTCCTGTATTAAGAGTTCAAGTTCGTTCTGTTTGTTTCCCATACTCTGGGCATTAGTATATAGACATCGAAGACCATGTGCTTCATAGTCTGGCTTTCTTCCTACCTGTGTCTGAAGACTATTATTGGACGCTATCAGAGCTGTTCTCTCCATTGCAGTGCATGTGCCTACGTCCATTGTTACCCCCAACATTACATCTCCCTTCCCCGTAGGATTCAGTTTAAAGCCCTCCTGATGAAGTTCTTCATGCTGTGGCCAAACACATTCTTCCCAGCCTTTGTGAGGTGCAACCCATCCCTAGCCAACAGCCCATCTTCCAGGAAGTATAGCCCGTGGTCCCAGAATCCAAATCTCTCTCGTCGGCACCACCTTCGTAGCCAGTCATTCACCCGGAGTATTTTTCGTTCCCTTTCTATCCCTCTTCTAACTACTGGAAGGATGGATGAGAAAACTATCTGGGCCCCAAAGTTCTTGAGTTTCCTTCCCAAAGCTTCAAAGTCTGACGTGATCTCTTCGTAGCTCCGCTTGGCGGTATCATTTGTTCCCACATGGATGAGAAGAAAGGGATACCTGTCAGTGGGCTTTATGAGTGCAGGCAACCTTTCAGTCACGTCTCTAATCTGTCCTCCCGGGAGACAACATACCTGGCGAGTCCACGGGTCTTCGTGACATACTTGGGTCTCGATCCCACGCAGCAAGGAGTCTCCCACTACTACCACTCTTCTCTTCTTCTTCTTGTAGGCCTGGGTTTCATCGCCTCTGTTTGAGTGACCTTTAGCCTCTTGCTCACTCTCATGCAGGTTCCCCTGTGATTCTTCCTCTGCAGGCTGTCCTCCAGTCTCATCTGCAAGTACCTGGAATCGGTTCCACAGCTCCACCGCTTCCACTGGTGCAGAGTGTCGTCTAGTTCTTCTTCTCCTAACTGTCACCGTTTTCCAAGGAGTATCCTCTACTCCATTTTTCTTCACCTCAGCATTTCCCACTGCCTCATCTTGCTGTTGCTCTTCAAGCTTGTGGTCTGCCCTTTGCTGCTGTAGTTCCCCCATTCTGTCCAAGAACTCTTCGTGTTCTCTTATTCCCCGGAGGGTTGACAGTCGCCGCTCCAGTCCACTTACTTTTTCCTCCAGCAGCGTGATCAACTTGCACTTGTTGCTGGTGTAGGCCATGTTGTTCTCAGGCAAGAAAACAAACATTGCACACACCTTGCAGGTCACCACCACTGGAGAGTCTTGTCCTTCCATAGCCTCTTTTCCCTTTTTGTGTCTAGCTTTGTGATTGTTCTAGACTAGCCTGTGCCTGCTCCTCTACTCAGTAGAGGTTAAAAGCAGAGTCCCACTGGTGTGGAAGTGTGTGTTACAAGACAAATAAATGAAAAAAAGTTAGTAAAAAAAAAATAAAAAAAAAAAATGTTAGGGGCCTCCCCCTTGACCTCCCCTGCCGAACTCCCCTGGCCAACTCCTGTTTGCTCCCCCTGTTCACTCGCTCTGGTCACTCGCTCTCTGGGAGCTTGCCTGCTTCTGTAGTCCCTGGACCAGCTGGAGCAGCTTGCTCTGCTCTGCTCTGCTCAGCTGGGAGGCGGGAAACAGACTGAAGCTTCCCGCCCAGTCAGCTGCTGGGAGTACTCAGGCCACACCCCTCCAATTCAGTTGGAGCTCTCAGAAGCTCCTGGTGAGCTCACAGCCAGTCAGAAGGATAAAGGGCAGCGCCCTGGGCTTCCTGCAACCCACTTACCTCTTAGCCTCTAAGAGCTGCAGCCTCGGCCAGCCAGGTCTCCGTAATACATGCCAGGTCTGTACCCTCATCCAGGATCATGTCATGGATGAGGGAGGTTTTCTGGGTAACAGACCTGGCATTGCAGAGCAGCAAACGAAGGCCAGAAGATGGGGTCACGCCTCCCCCAGCCATCCTTTGGCTCTGGACAGGCCCGGAGCAGGGGACAGATACTACACATCTCTCCCTTGTTCCCCTTACCTGGCATGGCCTGCCCGTAGTGCTCCGCCAGCGCCTGCCGCCCAGCCTCGGTATCTTCTGGCCCCCAACACTCCCCCCACTGCCTCCATCAGGTGGACACATGCCCCCTCGCTCCCGCCTATCAGGCAGGCTACCCACCCCTAAAAACACAACAAAATCCCCCCCAACAAAATAAAACAAACAAACAAAACAATTAAAATCCCCTTAAAAATACCAGGCAGGAGTCCACAGGGAAGGCCTGGTGGTGGTGGTGGTGGTGGTGGTGGCGGCGGCGGCAGCAGCGGCGGCAGCAGGCCCAGCAGCAGCAAGCACGCCTCTTCCCCGGTGGTGGTGGTGGTGGTGGCTTCTCCTGCAGGCCCTGGCTCTCCCAGGCCACCTCAGCCAGCCAGCTTATGTAGCCCCTCCAGGGAGGGGCAGGTGGAGAGCACAGCTGGCTCGGTACCTGGGGGCCTGGTCCTGCAGGGACTGGCGGTCTGCCAGGCAGAAGTCCACAGGGAAGGCCTGGTGGTGGTGGCAGCGGCGGCGGCAGCAGGCCCGGCGGCGGTGGCAGCAGGCCTGGCGGCGGCGGCGGCAGCAGGCCCAGCGGCGGCGGCAGCAGGCCCAGCGGTGGCAAGCACGCCTCTTCCCCATTGGTGGTGGCTTCTCCTGCAGGCCCTGGCTCTCCCAGGCCACCTCAGCCAGCCAGCTTATGTAGCCTCTTCAGGGAGGGGCAGGTGGAGCAGCACAGCTGGCTCGGTACCTGGGGGCCTGGTCCTGCAGGGACTGGTGGTCCGCCAGGCAGAAGTCCACAGGGAAGGCCTGGTGGTGGTGGCAGCGGCGGCAGCAGCAGGCCCAGCAGCGGCAGCAGCAGGCCCAGCAGCAGCAAGCACGCCTCTTCCCCAGTGGTGGTGGTGGTGGTGGCTTCTCCTGCAGGCCCTGGCTTGATTTTTAAAAACTCATGTTCTTTCTTTTCCTTTTATGAAGAAACTTGAAAATTTTGCTAAATTCCTATCAAAACATGAACTTAATGAAATTCTCACCAATCTGTACTGGTCACATTCAATAGGCACAGTTATTCCCAGCATAGAGAGGACCATGTTCTTCCTGCCTGCCATGTAGCTGTCAAAGGAGTCTGCCAAAATAAGAGGTGGCAACCCTAATTCAGCACCACAAACATGGTTGCATATACAAGGATTCAAACCCAAATATTTAAGAGCTAAGCACTCAAAATCTTCTGCCCAGATGGGTGAATCTGTCAGTTTCACTTTCTTCCATGTTCAATTTTTTTCTTTCTGTCCTATTTATGGAGAAATTTGTGAGTTTGGGTAAGTTCTTATCAAAAAATGAATGGAACAAAATTATCCTCCATTCTTATTCTGAATGTAGTCTGCTAGCAATGTAATGTAGCCTGCCATGTGCTTGACAAATGTCTGTTCTTACAGTCCCAGACAGACAGCAAAAACATTAGAAGGTCACAAGTTCTGTAGGTCTGTTTTATACCATTGCTTGGATTGGATTCTCTGATGTATCATAGGAACCCACCTCTAACTTTGCACATACAGTTTGAATATTGATTTTTGTACACTTAGGCAACTAGTGTGTAACTGATGAGATGAGAAGGTAACATGTACATGGTGGGTGAATGGGAGGATGGGTAGACCTAGATGTGCTTCATAGGCACAACTAGGTGCCACAAGAGTCTGTTGTTTTTCCAGGAAGTCGGTGCATTCTTTGACTCAGGTGATTTCCACTTTTGGTGTAAGACTAGAATTCAACTAAATTTACTCTGCCCCATGTCATGGTTTTAACTGATTTTTGAACTTTTCTCGCATTTGCTATTGCTTCCAGTTTTACTAGTGAACTGATCATTGGATGAAGGAACTTCCTTTCCCCAACTGCTAGATTGTCCAACCCACACTGATGAGACTACCCATTCTTCCTGCTTGTTTTTCAGTGCATTATTTTCAAGAGAATCCTTTACAGCTTATTGGTGCAGAACAGGCACCAAAGAACCAAAATGATCAGGGGACCGAAGCAAATATCCTAAACAGAAAGGTTATATTGTTTGGTGCTATTTAGTTTACAAAAAATTAAGGAAGAGGAGACATGTAGAGGCGTATAAAAGTATGCATGAGGTGGAGAAAGTGGGTGGAGATGTGTGTGTGTGTGTGTTTTGCTTCTCAATACTATTTATGTATTATGATTATTTATATCCTGCCTTTCAGAATACAACTGTCAGCTGGCTTATAGGTAACATAAAAATAATACTATCACAAACAATAGTAACAAACTGAAAAGAGAATAAAAGTAAAAAAAGAAACCATCAGGATCCTTCCCTCAGAGCAGTTAGTGAAAGATAGCCCTGGGGGCAGGGAGAGTCTAGCTGGAACAGTAGCAGATGTCTGGTGTTTTCCTCATCTACCTCCTGCTCTCTCCTGGAATTCTTCCCACAGGGCAGATGGCCCTGTAGGTGGGGAAAGGGAAAGTCAGGCTTTGAATATCTTCTTTGCCTGCCTCTCTCCCTCTCTTTCCTTGACTCTTTCCCGCAGGGCAGTTGATAATACATGGCCCTGTGGGGGTGGAGGTGTGAGTCCAGCTGGGGACTCTTAAGTCCACATTTAACTCTAGACAAGGTCATCCAATGAAGCTGAATGGTGGGAGATTCAGGACAGACAAAAGAAAGTACTACACACAGCACATAGTTAAACTATGGAATTCTCATCAAGAAGATGTGGTGATTGCCACTGACATAGATTGCTATAAAAGTGGATTAAACAAATTAATGAAAATAAGACTATCAACGGCTGCTAGGTGTGATGGCTATATACTGGGGCTGTTCACACAACATGCCAGCTCAGTGGTTGAGTGTGGGTTGTTTTGAATGGTGGATTGTTTGTTGAACCATGGGTTAGCATGTTGTCTGAATGTAGCCAGGGTGGCTTGTTAACCATGCAATGTGGCTTATTTTCAAGCCACCTTGAGAACCCATGGTTTGTTGTTGGGTTGTTCAAGATGGTTAACAAGCCACCTTGGATGCATTCAGACAACATGATAACCCACCTTGTGGAGAACGTGCTGTGTTCAGACAATATGCTAACCCACAGTTCAACAAACAATCCACTTTTCAAAACAACCCACACTCAACCACTGAGTGTGGGTTAGCGCGTTATGTGAACAGTCCCACTACCTCCAGGATCAAAGGCAATATGTCTCTGAATACCAGTCTCTAGGAAACAACAGTAGGAGAGAGTTATTTCCCTGAAGTCTTGCTCAGTTCTTTGCAGAGTTAGGGTATAAGATTATATCCACTACATTATGAAGAAGCATCAGGGTAGAATCGAGCAATTCCTGCCCCTACTGGCCAGCAAGTGTTGTCTTGCCTACTTTGCAGCAATAAACAGGAATTTAGACTTAAACAAAATTGAGAGGATGTTTGGCTAAAGAGCATGTGAAGTATAGAAATATGAGAATATGGTGAGTTAAAATTAAAAGAAATGTTTTTCAGGCAATCTGAAATAAGTATACTTTTAAATTGATTTTTGTTTAACTTTAAATGTGTTCTTAAATTTAATGAATGGTGAAATTCAGACTCATCTAATTGCTTTTATTCGTGTTGCAATACAGAGTTAAGGCCTCTGTGCTGATCACTGTGCTGATCACTAATGATAGAATTTTCATAGTTTTACCTTTTGGCATTAAAATAGTCATATCTTTGCATCTCTTGATAGGTCTTTTGCCACTAAATTGAATATGCTGCTCTACCATGCACATAGGTTAAGGTGAAAGAGAAGGACTGAAAAATTTGCATTCTTAGAAACATCATAACACACACAAAAATCACCTTTTGTGAGCTTCAGAAGTGATAGGTCCCACATTGAACCTGTTTCTGGAAACTAGCTATTTAAACTGTTCACATCTCATGTACACATATAAATCTATGGGTAGTATCCAATGGTGACTGGCTTTGCGCTGATTCTGTTGCACAGGCACCTCCTACCGCTTGCACAAGAGTGAATTAGCACTTCAAGGGACAACCGGAAACGAAATGCTCATTTCTGGAAGGGGGCAGGTTCACATAAGGGAGCCCTGCCAGCCTGCCCGCTTACAGAAATGAGTGTTTCTGCTCATTTCAGGACTTGCCCCCAGAAGTGCTAATCTGCCGTTGTGCAACAGAATTGGCAGGGTTGGCCACGTGCTGAATGGAAGGGGCAGTGTATACTGCGCATTATCCACAAACTTTTCATATGAAATGTTCTTCCTTTTGGCAAGGAAGAGTTGATGGCTTTCTGGACTCTTCCAGTTATATCATTCTGAAAGAGTTGTCTCTTGTCTTCTAGGTCAGAAGACCTGTCTCCATTTACATGGTATTTTTCCTTACCTATATGTACCATATGATGGCTGTGGACAGCTGCCAGACCATTATCTGCGTCATTTAGCATTCAGCATTGACCGAGCACTCAATGTTGCTTTAGGAAATCCATCCTCTTCTGTTCAGCATGTGTTCAAAGTGTCGCTAGTCTGTGGAATGTAAGTATGGTTTTATTACGTGTTTTTAATATGGTGTGATATTTTGTGCTTGTGACAAAATTGGAAGAAAAGTATCAGATATTCAAAGTTTAAAGCACTGTTAGATAATAAAAATTCTTTGGAAATACTTTCAAAACATTTTGACAAGACTTTTTTTTTAGTGTTTTCACATACAGAACAACTCCTCCGCCCTTTCCCCAATCATCAGTTTCAACTTGTACCATATTCCTTACCTCCAACAAACTTGCCCTTTAGGCTCCATCAAAGGATCAGATGTGAGAATCTGATGTCCTGATGGTAATTCCTTCTAGCCAGGATGTTACGGGAAGACATGTCATGTAACTTTGCTTGGTGTTAACTGGCTATATTAAAGCTTTGCTGGTATGATGGCTCAGCTTTTCACCTTCTGCTTGAGTGCTTGTGTCAGTGGGGATACCTGGTGATGGTGATGAATAGAGAAATAAAATGCGCTTGTGACATATTTCTTGGAAATTTCCTAACATGTATATGAGCTACAGTTAGTATGAAGGGCACATTCGCTTTTCCTTTTGAGATAAGGAAACATTTTGTGTATTTTGAGCAAATGTTGGTTGTATATTCTTCAATTTTGCATACTTGTGAAATAAAAATGGCTGAATTTAAAATGCGGGTCCTTTTGTAGACATAAGACAAGATAAATGTATACAGGAGCTTCAGGCTACTGATTGCTCCAGATGTTATACAAATTAGCGGACCATGTTTACATATTGTATATGTCCATGGTTTTCCTGAAATATCTGAGTGCTATATTTGTCTTTTTTGTTTTGATTTTTTTTAATTGCATGTGGATGCTGTAGGGAGTTACGGCTCCACATAGCATGTAGATGCATTAATTTATAACCAGGGGAGCCACAATTTTTGGCTGGTATCCAAGCCAAAAGGTTGCCGGTTCCATGCTCTGCAGCTTTGGCCATAGTGCAGCCATAGTGTTCTGAGCGCTTCAGCTCCGCAATGGCCTTGGAAGCTGGAAAGTGTGCTGATTTGGGCAGCATTTGATAGGCTTGACGTGCAAACCATCCCACTAAGTTTTTGCCATGTTCTTTAACATTTTATACTATATTTTTGGTGAGGATTTGTTAGATTGGCTTTTGAGACTGAGAGAAGGAACCATCTGACGTTTCTTTTACTAAACATAGCTGTTGTCTTCTGTAATTCATTTTGTCTCTTTACTACATACTCTTCTCACCGGTCATTGATACTTTAATATATGCGCCTCATGTGGGAGTAGCAAATATTTGTAATTATGATGCACAGGGTGAGGTCCAGATCTAGGGCTTGGTATAAGATCTAATGTGCAAAAGTCCCATTTACTCCCATTTACTTCAATGAGACTAGCTCAGTACACATATGGACCTACTGGATCAGAGTGACTATCTACAGCAGGACAAACAATGATATAACATTGTACTGAATTTTTGTTTTCCAGGCCTTTTTATGGTTACCATGAAAAGGAAAGGCAATTTATGAAGATCTATCTTTACAATCCTGCTATGGTGAAAAGGTAACGATGTAGCAAAAGTCTGACACCTCTATTTTTGTTAGTGAAGTAGAAAAAAACACTTTCTCCATTAATATTTCACAAAAGTACACTACTGTAATGTGCTCTACCAGGGTCTATCTTAAAGATAAGGAAGAAGGATCCTGGCACAAGTCTTTGGATGACTTATATTGCTGCTGTATTTTTGTTCCTCTGTATATTTATTGTATCTGGTTTTGTTTATATGTTTAAAAATATGTTGATGCCATCTTGAGCAAAAATGGATAGGTGGGATAAAACAGTCATAAAACGTGTTGTTTAGTTCTGTAACTGGAATGGTTACATATCTTATAGCAATTATTTGGAGGTAACGATAATCTATGGTTTATTGTTATGGAACACTTTGCAGCAAACCTTGGGCTGGTGCAACCCTCTCCCTTCTCATTTTCCAGTGCAGTTGCAAGCAGGAGATTAGAAGCTTTTGCTCCTATTTCTGATTAACTGTAGCTTGTTGTTACATCCAAACCTGGACAAACTGTGGTTAACCATGGTTTTCTGAAATAAGTCAAATTCAAACCATGCGTTATGAAGCTGACTTGACTTAACAAACCATAGCTAAGAGTAAGACTAACCACACTTTAGGGCTTGGATGCAAAAACTGCAGTTAATCAAAAACAGAAGTAAAAGCTTTTGATGTCCTTGCAACCACAACAGAAGATGAGAGTGGAGAGGAAGCATACAATCCCAAGACTCACTGTGGCTCATTCCCACAATGATAAGCCATGGTTAATTATTACAAAAAGCAACTAGTGTGAGCAAATAATCTCAGTTTATTCAGATTTAGGGAAGTAAAGGTGGACAAAAATGAATAAGAACTCTTTGTGGAAGTGAGAGGCTTTGAGAGCTAGTAGCTTTGAAGCTATTGGGAAGTAAGAAGGTTTTATAGGTTTAGTGAGAAACTTGAGTTCCTAAGTTCTATTTTTTCCTAAATATACTGATGGAAATATGCATAGGCTTCAGAGATACAACTATGCATCCATAGGTATTTATTTGGGGAAAAGCAAAGTATTGTGTAGGCGTACAGCTATGCCAAATGTTCTCTAATTTCAATATTTGCTTCAAAAGTAGCACCTTTGATGCAGCTGAACAGATTGCCCTCCCAAAATCTTTGCCAAATACTTGCACTGTTCAGTGTTGTTTGGCACCCTTTTATTCTCCTGGTTGATTTTGCTTCTCAGAGCCATTTTCCTTCTTTTTTGCCCTCATAGTCTTAAATCTCATCTGCCAACACTGCTACTAATTTGGCTGTGGTGAGCCATGTAATTTGGTGTTTAAGCTTTTGTGGATGTCCTCATGTCAGATGTAGCATATAACATCAACAAAATTGTCGATCACCATGGCCATTAAGATTAAGCAGTAGTAAAGACTGTAAAGGCAAAGGAAAATAGTGCAGAATAAAACAGTATTGAAACAATATGTACGTGTTCACAAAAAGTGCCAAAACTGACAGGCTCTTTCAGATATTTTTTAAAAACAGCAAATGTGATAAAAGTTACAACTTTGCACTATTTTGTAAATGACAAGCAATCTCTTTGGAAGCTGTCCTTATTCATGGGAAATAAATTTATGATTGCATTGTAATAATTGAGGGCTTTTGCAAACTGTGTATAGAACTTGAAAATATGAGTTGGTTTTCAGTTTATACCTTTTATAGTTTTGTTGCAGATCTATTCAAGTGCCTGTAATTGTAATTTTGACTCTGAGACTGCGTTTCAAAGATGCTTCTTATATGCATTTATGTAAATGGAACTGTGCATGCAAAATGAGCTGCATTACTGTTCCAATTGTATGAGCTGTTCCCTTTTGCTTAAACAGATGCAAATAACTTACTTGAACAGCTTACACACATGGAAGTGGGTTCTTTGGACCATAGTTTTAGTACCTAAAATTTTGGCTGTTTAGCTATAATTCTGAGAGTATGTGCTAGGAAATGCCTCTTTTGATTTATATTTCAGTAATTATCCCATATTAAAATATAATGTTGGAATGTTAAGTAACATGGTAATGTTTTTCCATCTCTGACATCTTTTTCAATTATAGAGTGTGCGAGCTTCTACAAGGTGGAGCCATAATGAATAAAATTTACCAACCTCATGAAGCTCATATTCCCTACCTCCTCCAGCTCTTCATAGATTACAACTTGTATGGGATGAATTTAATAAACCTGGCTGCTGTCAAGTTTAGAAAGGCAAAGAAAAAGGGTATGTAAGTCCAATTGATAAAAATTGTTGTACAGTTTTAGGAAAATCTCTAGAATATACTTTCTTTTATGTAAAATATCGATGATAATTCATTTTGCCTTTGTAATAGTTGGTGTGTATTCTGTACTACTCTTCACTGTTAATATATGCTATATGATGTGCAGGGATGGAGTTTGTTTATTTAAAGTATTTTACCTGTTTAACTGAAAAAGGATCCCAGAACAGCTTACAAAGATCAAGAATTTTGTTTATTTAATTTTATTTATTATCTATACTGGCCAATTGCCAACACTCTCTGGGCGACTCACAAAAATGAAAAACCTAAAATACAACATGATAAAACATAATATAAAACCTTTTGTTTTATTCTTTAGTTTATTTAGTTTTTAAACATTTAGAGTAAAAACCAGCAGCAGGGAAAGATCTAAAACACAGTAACACAATTAAAAACAAAAATGAAGGACTAAAAAGCCTGGGAAAATAAAAAGGTCTTCACTTGGTGCAAAAAAACCACAATGTAGGCACCAGGTGAGCCTCTCTGGGGAGGCTATTCCACATCCAGGGTGCCACCATTGAAAAGGCCCTCACCTCATTTATCAGGGACACCCAGAGAAGGGCCTCTGAGGATGTTCTTAGGGACTGGGCAGGTCTATGTGGAGACGATGCTTCAGGTAACCTGGCCCCAAGCCGTTTAGGCTTTAAAAGTTAATACCAGCACTTTGAATTGGGCCTGGAAATAGACTGGAAGCCAGTGCAGATCACAGAGCACTGGTGTAATGTGATCATATAGGCCAGTCCCCGTTAACCATTTTGCTGCTCTACTTTGGAACTGCTGACATTTGAACCAATTTCAAAGGCAGCCCCATTTATAACACTACAGTAATCTAAACAAGAGGTTACCAGAGCATGGATAACTGTCATCAGGCTATATCTGTCCAGATAGGATCATAGTTGATATATCAGCCTAAGCTGACAAAAGGCGCTCTGTGCCACCAAAGCCACCTGTAGTGGCAGTGCTGGATCCAAGAATACCCCCAAACTACAAAACTGATCCTTTAGGGGGAGTGCAACCCCCTCCAGAACAGGTTGAACATCACTTAGCTGGGCAGATGAACCACCTACTAACACTACCTCCATCTTGTCTGGATTGAGTCTGTTTATTGGCCTTCATCCAGTCCATTACCGTGCCTAGGCACTGATTTAGAACAGCCACTTCCTCACTTAGATTTGATGGAGAGGAGAGATAGAGCTGGGTGTCATCCGCATATTGATGACACCTCAGCCCACACCTCTGAATGACCTCTCTCATTGGTTTCATATAGATGTTGAACATCATGGGGGATAGAATAGAGCCCTATGGAACCCCACAGCATAGCTGAAAAGTCACAGAGCAATAAGTACCACCTTCTGGAATTGACCATCCAAGTAGGATCAGAACCACTGTAGTGCTGTGCCTCCAACTCCCAACCCAGACAACCTATCCAGAAGGATACCATGATTGATGGTATCAAAAGCCATTCATAGATCCAAGAGAATCAACAGGGCTGCAGTCCCCCTGTCCCTCTCTTGGCAAAGGCCACAGGGCAATCAATGCAGTTCTATTCCAAAACTAGGCCTGAAGCTGAATTGAAATTCAAAAGTGCTTGGAGTTGACAGCAACCACCCACTCAGGGCGCAATCCTATCGAAATAGGCGGCTGCCTCTGAGCTTGGAGACGACCGCCTATCCAAAGCAGGGCAGGAGAAGCACGGATGGGATTGCTCCCTCCTCACTTCTCCTGCCCTGCTTTTTCAGCTAGATAGCCGACTGTGGCTGTGGGAACATGGAGTGGGGAGGGAGGCTGCTTTACGAGACATTGGATGTGTTGTACAGGCAGCTACACTCTCCCCACCCTGGAACGCCCCCAGCCACACCCTTTTCCAGCCACTCCGCGCTCCTCTTGCGAGCACGGAGGATGGGGTTGTTCCACGCTGCCTCTGAGACAGCGCAGAAGTGGAGGGAGGTTGTTTCTCTGGGAACCAACCTCGGAGTGCAGGCTCTGAGGTCAGTTCCTGGAAAACCAGATATCCTATGGCTGTCTCGCCGTTGTCTAGCGGCCATAGGATTGCTCCCTCCAGCACTTTGCCCAGGAAGGTGATGTCAGCAGCTGGCCTATAGCTGTTAACATCTTGGGGATCTAGATAAGTCTTCTTGAGGAGTGGCCTAATTACCTGCCTTAAGGCTTAAAATCTAAAAGACAAACCACAAAAGAAAATAGGATTTGTAGGGAGAAAGAAAAAAACAAACTGTGGCGCTAGTTCTTAGTTACAAAGTTCTTATAGGTGTTCTTTCTGGCAGGGAAGGGTGAAACAAGTTCCCTGTAGCGGTTCCTTCTCTGGCCAGTGTACGAGGCCAGATTGGTCTCCCGCTTGCTGTGATGGTGTTAGGTGCAGAGGCTGTAGCTTCCGAATGGCCCTTGGTCCTCTGGCCTTTGGATGCAGCCAGAGTGTGCTTCCCTTCAGCTCTTGAACTGAGGAATGAATGCATAGGTAAAAAGGAACACTCAAGAACTTTTTCTATTCTTGAATTCTGTTGGAGGTGTTTTCATGATGTGTAGAAGGGATAAACATAAATCTGGGATATAGAGAGCTACTCCCCATTACTGGATGATACCATTTCCCAGAATGTATTGTTAGGCTGTTGAGACTAAGCCCCTCTCACCAGAATGCATGGGAGGGGGGAAGAAGTGTGTCTGCTAACACCACCCCAGATGCTGATGTACCCTTTTTGTCCATGCCACCTCAGCAGCTACAGGCATGTGGCCAGTGGGCAAGTCAGCATTTGGAGGCCTGGCCACAGGGTACAGTCCCACTTCTCCCATACATGTTCATTTTTTGTATATATATTGTGTGCATGCATGTGTGTGTGATGGGGAGAACATCTGAACAGTCTTTGTTTATGCTTTATGAAATTTGCCACAAGGTAGGACTCATTTTGTGGTGGTAACAACAAGTGTGAGATGTTATGTATTTATCAGAAAGAATGTGTCCATATAACAGATTAGAACAGTACACCAATTGTGGCCCCTGTTCAACTACCAGGCAGTTTCTGGAGAACCACCAGTAGTGTGGTAAATATGTTAGACTCTCCCAAGAAAGACTTAGATCAGTGACTGCCAGTCAGTTCTCTAACTATTTAAATGTGCTGTGTTCTCACTTGGAAATGTCTTTCCAAGATGGGGAAGAGGGACAAAGCCACTGGGTTTCAGCTTCCAAGGCACCTTCTGAATTCTTACAGTGGGTCTTAGTACTTACCCTGTTCCCTGCTTACAATCTACCAAAGTAAAAGGGCTTCATACTGCTTCTTTTGATATGCTCCTTGCATGCCAAGATGATGTGAGCAGACCAGGGGCAGCAGGACAGCCATGCCGCAGCAGACCTGAGATCCAGCATAGCAATGCAAAAGACATCCTTTTTTCCTGCATGGAAATGGGATTTCTCATTGTAATAATGAAATGAATGGAATACAAATACTTTCCAAAGAATCATTTAACAATCCTCAATAATTTTTGCTTCAAGTTACTTAAAGGAGTGTACACTGATGAGAGCATGAGGAGACTTGTTTCCATTTGCTGTCTGCCTCCATGTTCCACAGTTGCTGAGCTCATCTGATCATCTCTGAGGCAAGGAGGAATGTCTGTGCAAGCACAGCACCATGTGTCAAGCCTCCTCCTGGTTCAGAATTCTTTGGGTCTTGCAAACTTTATGGCTGCAATCCCATCCACATTTATTAGTCAGTCCCATTAAGCTGGATGGAACTTTCTTTTGAGTAAACCTGATCAGTCAGTATGGCTGCAATCCTAAACACTTCCTAGGATGGAAGTGGAACTTACTTTTGAGTAAGCATACCTAGAATTGTGCTGGAAGCACAATTATATAAGGGCATGGTTTAGCACAATGTGCACAAACAGGAATGATCCTCAGGTTGGAATGCTCTGCTGTATAGCCAGGAGGAAAAGTTGGACATTTTTGCTTTTGGTTAGCTCCAGTCTACATTTCTTGGGAATGACAAACTGTGTTTAGCATTAACCATGATTAGTTTCAACCTAGCCAACTTCAAAACCTTAGTTTCTGTAGCTGGCTTGTTGAAACTAACCATATTTAACATTAACCACAACCCTGGGTCTGGACAACACAGCAAACTGTAGTTAATTAGAAGCAGAAGCTTCGAACTCCTGTCCCTTAGCCATGTAGGAGAAGGAGAGAGGAGGAGAAGCATGCAAGCTCGAGGCTAGCTGTGGTTCATTCCTGCTTGTGCATGTAGCTCCAAAGCATGGTTTACCGTGACATGTGAACGCAGCCATTATGTTCTGGCACTAACTGTTGTGAAAGAGTATATCAGGAAGCAAGAGCTCGGTTCCTGTTTGATAACTTTATACATACCAAACATCATTAATTATGAGCAATATCTGGTATTCAGAGATACACTGCCTCTGCACATGGAGGTTCCTTGTGCTCCAAATACTGCAACCCCCTTGCTGTGTATTCCCATTAAAATGCATACACTTTGTTAACTAATTGAAAAAAATCTTGAGGTCAGTTGGTGCAAAAAAAATACTGATGTCTGTGTATCTTTCCCCTGCAATAAATTGCCTGCAAGGGAAAGGTTAAGTACCTCTTCTTTCCCACCCCACCCCTGCTCCAATCAAATTCATTTTCCTGCAGCTGTGTTAAAAGTTGGTGAGGAAATCAGGAGACACTTCACAAGTTACATCTAGTTTAGCCCAGAGTGACTGACAAAACAAATCTTAAATCTGTTAAACCTTTTGTCTCTGCTTTGTCACTTTCACAGTTGGATTTCAAACCAGACACTAGGAGCGAAGGTGATAATCCTAAGAATACTGAGGATGGAGTTGACTTGCTTTTGGAGGATAATACTTATTAATTTAATACTTAAAAAAAAAAACTTACCTTGCTCTTTTATATAGCAGAGTTCACACTCCTGAGAATCCATGTCCTCCACTTTTTTTAGAAATGTTATTTGACTCCTGGTGCCTGATTTGAAATCAGCTGTTATTAACAAAAGTGGAAGCGGAAACATTTAGCTACATTAAGTATGTTATCCAGCACTTTTCATATAGTGTGTATACTCAGGCATATACACTCTCTCTGTCACACACACACACATGCACATGCACACACTGAAGTTCACCCACTGATTCTGAGTGATTGAGCTTTAATTTTTAAATAAATATGGTGGATGACACTATGAAACATATGTTGGAGAACAAACTGTGGCTCAATCCATGAGCCACTGAAGCACTGGAAGTTGTGGGTAAGTACTTCTGTGAGAGGGCAGTTCATGTCATGACTAGCCTATGCATTCCCCTGCCAGGTACAGGTGAGACAGAGCTGCGCTATGAACCTATACTAAGGGCTTTATGCATATCAAAGTAGTATCCCTGTAAATGGTTTGGTTTATCTATGAACTGTTTTCCTAGGTGCCACAGAGACAATGTGCACCAGTCCTACTAGTAAGGGAGTACTGTTTCCTGCCAGACAGATTTGTGCTTCAGTTGCAGTGGGGTTGGTCACTGTTTGTGCTGCATCTTAATCCAATCCTTGGACTCATGGATAAATACATTAATGCTTTTGATACTTTGGTATGCATGTAACTTGAATTACTAGTATGTTTATGTATACATGCATATTTCCTGATGTGCTGTTTATCGGGTGTGCATATGGAGTCTAGCATGGCAAGGATCCTGTATGGAGTAGAGGTAATAAGTGTGCACAGAGATTGCTTCTCTCTCCCCACTGTAGGTTGTCTTAATTTTTCTCATGCTCCCCTCCCATAAATGACAATAGTTCCCATTGACTCTGTTCCCTGCACTGCTTCTCCATCAGTCAAAGGGCAAGTTTTGCCTTCATCTCAGTTGTCTTGATTGCAGTCTGTTTCGGTTCTCTTATAAAAGTGTTTGGCTCCCATTGATTTCTGTGGAAGAAATGCAAATCCATGAGTAAATATTTTAACGCTGTTGTACAAAGACAGTTATGTTATACTGATAGCCACACTGCTAAGGACTAGTGAGACAAATCTGCAGAATGTAGTGATAAGGGAGCCAAGAACAAACTGCTGGTAGGTGACCCAAGCCAGTTATTTATTTATTAGTGATGTTTCTATGCCACTTAATATAATAAGTCCCTAAACAGTTAACATATAAATATTAAAATCATATTATTAAAAACAGTAAGCAGTAAGATAGAGTGGTATGATTAATTACAATTAATTACAAGCCAGAGAAAGCCTGGGTGAACAAGTGCATTTTTAGGAGATGCTGAGACCACGTGAAACTTTTTCTAAAAGTGTATTGCTAGGTTCTCCTATTCTTATGCCAGTTCCAATGTCCTCTGAATCTGAAAAGATAAAATTTAGATAAATAGCACATGGGGATAAACAAAGCACCTCTTCTTAAACTGATTTTGTATTTATTGTCGTTATAGGATTCTGCCTACTCACTGCATGTGGAATATATTTGTTCAAGATACAAAAAAATTGCTATTTCAAATCTGCAGTATTTAAATGGGTAATACAGGTTGACAGATAATTTTCAATACTGGACAGTTTACATATTGCGCTCTATTTTTAGGTGATGCATTTGAAGAAATTGGACGTTATAAAGATACTTTGTCAGGACATTCTGCTACCAGAACCCGTCTTCAATGGGAAGATAATCAAATACCAAGGTTAGCATAGCTGACTAGATTTTTTAAATAAAGCACAGTTCAAAGTAGAAAATTGATGAGTTTGGATCCAGACTAAGTTGAACTTAGTTCCCGTTGAAATCATAAATACAAGTTAATCATGATTTAAGTCCCATTGATTGACTTAGCCTGGTTCCATCCCATTGTGTGTATTACTTCAGCATCACTTTTAAATATGTCTGCAAACTTTACTTATTAGTTTAACCAACAAAAGCTTTTAGTTTGACTAATCAGCAGAGGCAAAAAATTTAATCAGTGGGGCTGAGGTTGAAGTCACTTTATTTTTGAAGTCATTTTGGCTCTGGTGTGTTGTCGTAACAGGGAATGATAAAGATGACCTAACAGTCTAGTGCTAACATATGAATTGCTGTTAAAAGTTTGTTAGTGAGCATACAGTTCCCACCAAACAGGATTTATTGAAGAGCATTGCTTAGTTGATAGAAGAAGACTTGTGTTTATTAATTTGGAACATTGTAACATGTAACATATATTGGACACATTTCACCCAAATACTTATATGGTTGCCTTCTGAATTCTTTCTCTGAATATCTTCTGTGCTTAACTAAAAGCATGTCTGTCTTTGATCTTTATAATCAGTCCCTCTTTGCATATGTGCCTGTTGTTGTAAATACGTAAATTAGCCTCCCCTTCCAGTACATTCACAAACCTGTTCTCCAGGCCTGTCCTCAGATTCCAGTAACCTGACTCAGCTCTGCTTATACCATGTGACATGATCCCAACCTAGCTTCTTTGTATACCCTGACCTCTGGTGCCTGCCTTCCTGTGTTGCTGCTGTGTGAGATTGGGAGCCTCTCTCTTTTAGTGTCTTTTAGGGTAGAGAATAAGTGATGAGTCCTATTGTTTCAGCTCTCAGGGCACATAACTAAGCCATCTCTGCCTGCTATCAGTCTATGGCCTGACCTGCTATGAACCTGACATGATTCGGCTATTTATTTTAAATATATTCTGATCTAAAATGTCTAATGTCATTCTTTCCTGTTTTTGAATTTAACATAATATAATTTTAATAAGAAATATCATATGTTAATTGAACTTTCATTTTAATGTAACTGCAGCTCTTTAATACTGGAAGCTATTGAACCACAGAGTACTTGTGAACTGGAAGTGGATGCAGTGGCTGCTGATATTTTAAATAGGTTGGATATTGAAGGTAAGCACATTTTCTGTGTGTAAATCATTCAAGACACTGATAAGTTGTTTCTACAATGCTTAGCCTCAGTGTTTAAAACCTACGGGTTTTAGTTAGCAATAAAATATTATAATAGGAGGAGTCAGTTAAATAATAAACACAAGAGAGGGAAGCCAAATGTTAGAAAAACCTAGTATTATAAAGGTTTAAAAACAGAGAATCTTTAAAAGTAATTTGGAAGTTCTTGTTTCCTAATAAGATAATGGAAAGATATAAGTAACAGTTCTTTAACTATTCCCGTAGCATTATCTTTGTATAAGGTTTGGTTGGTGTTCTTAGAGGTAAACATTTTATTGTTCTGTTTTTAAAGAATGTTGTTGTTCAGTTGTTCAGTCGTGTCCGACTCTTCGTGACCCCATGGACCATAGCACGCCAGGCCTTCCTGTCCTGCGCTCTCTTCCGGAGTGTGCTCAAGTTCATATTCATTGCATCAGTGATGCTATCTAGCCATCTCCTTCTCTGCCGTCCCCTTCTCCTTTTGCCTTCAGTTTTTCCCAGCATCAGGGTCTTTTCCAGGGAGTTTTCTCTTCACATTAGGTGGCCAAAATATTTGAGCTTCAGCTTCAGTATCTGTCCTTCCAATGAGCACTCAGGGTTGATTTCCTTTAGGATTGACTGATTTGACCTCCTTGCAGTCCAGGGGACTTGTAAGAGTCTTCTCCAGCACCACAGTTCGAAAGCATCAATTCTTCGGCACTCAGCCTTCCTTATAGTCCAGCTCTCACAGACATACGTTACTACTGGGAAAACCATAGCGTTGATTATGCGGACCTTTGTTGGCAAGTTGATGTCTCTGCTTCTCACTATGCTGTCTAGGTTTGCCATAGCTTTCCTCCCAAGGAGCAAGCGTCTTTTAATTTCATGGCTACAGTCAGCGTCTGCGGTGATCTTGGAGCCCAAGAAAATAAAATCTGTCACTGCTTCCATTTCTTCCCCTTCCATATGCCAGGAAGTGATGGGGCCAGATGACATGATCTTAGTTTTTTTAATGTTGAGTTTCAAACCAGCCTTTGCACTCTCCTCTTTCACCCTCACCAAGAGGCTCTTTAGATCCTCTTCGCTTTCTGCCATTAGGGTGGTATCTGCGTATCTGAGGTTGTTGATAATTCTCCCGGCAATCTTAATTCTGACCTGTGATTCATCCAACCCGGCGTTTCTCATGATGTACTCTGCATTTAAGTTAAATAAGCAGGGCGACAATATGCAGCCTTGTTGTACTCCTTTCCCAATTTTGAACCAATCGGTTGTTCCATGTCTGGTTCTTACTGTTGCTTCTTAACCCTCGTACAGGTTTCTCAGGAGACAGGTAAGGTGGTCTGGTACCCACATCTCTTTCAGAATTTGCCAGAGTTTGTTGTGATCCACACAATCCAAAGCTTTAGCGTAGTCAATGAAGCAGAAATAGTCGTTTTTCTGGAATTCTTTTGCTTTCTCCATGATCCAGCGAAAGTTGGCGATTTGATCTCTAGTTCCTCTGCCTCTTTGAAACCCCGGTTGTACTTCTGGTAGTTCTCGGTTCACATACTGCTGAAGCCTAGCTTGTAGGATTTTGAGCATCACCTTGCTGGCATGTGAAATGAGCGCAATTGTACGGTAGTTTGAACACTCTTTGGCGTTACCCTTCTTTGGAATTGGAATGTAACTTGACCTTTTCCAGTCTTGTGGCCACTGCTGAGTGTTCCAAATTTGTTGGCATATTGAGTGCAGCACTTTAACAGCATCATCTTTTAGGATTTTAAATAGCTCAGCTGGAATACTGTCATCTCTGCTAGCTTTGTTGTTAGTAATGCTTCCTAAGGCCCACTTGACTTCACTCTCGAGGATGTCCGGCTCAAGTTCAGTGATTGCACTCTCATGGCTATCAGGGACATTAAGATCTTTCCTGTATAGTTCTTCTGTGTATTCTTTCCACCTCTTCTTAATCTCATCTGCTTCTGTTAGGTCCCTGCCTTCTTTGTCCTTTATTATGCCCGTCTTTGCACAAAACGTTCCCTTGAGATCTCCAATTTTCTTGAAGAGATCTCTAGTCTTTCCCATTCTATTGTTTTCTTCGATTTCTTTGCATTGTTCATTTAAGAAGGCCTTCTTGTCTCTCCTTGCTATTCTCTGGAACTCTGCATTCAGTTGGATATATCTTCCCCTTTCTCCCTTGCATTTCGCTTCCCTTCTTTCCTCAGCTACTTGTAAAGCCTCCTCAGACAGCCACTTTGCTTTCTTGCGTTTCTTTTTCTTTGGGATGGATTTAACTGCTGCCTCCTGAACAATGTTACAGACCTCCGTCCATAGTTCCTCAGGCACTCTGTCTATCAGGTCTAATCCCTTAAATCTATTCCTCACCTTCACTGTATATTCATAAGGGATATGATATAGGTCATACCTGAATGGTTTAGTGGTTTTCCCTACGTTCTTCAATTTAAGCCGAAATTTTGCAAGAAGCAGCTCATGATCTGAGCCACAGTCAACTCCAGGTCTTGTTTTTACTGACTATTTATTTATTTATTTATTATTACATTTCTATACCCCCCACAGCCAAAGCTCTCTGGGCGGTTTACAAAAGTTGAAACATTAAAATACAATATACAAAGTTTAAAAACCATTTACATAAAAACATATGGACAATATATACAAACATATAACTAAAAGCAACTTTGAAATAAAAAGAATTTTTTAAAAATCCAACAATAAAACACAGCTTAAAATGACACTGCTTAAAAACAGTATACAAAAGCCTGTAAAAGGAACAAGAGTTCTAAAAAGGGAAGGCCTGCAGGAATAATAGCATCTTTAATGCCTGCTTAAAAACCTTCAACGAGGTCAGCAGGCGCATTTCAACTGGCAGGTCATCGCACAACTGAGGGGCAGCAAAGGAAAAGGTCTCCTTGTGTGTGGCTGCAAGTCTCTCATTAGGCAGCCGCAGCAGAGAGCCCTCAGAGGACCTTAGGTGGTGGATGGGGACGTAGGGGAGAAGGCGCACTCCTTAAGTTACCTTGGATAGAGCTTCTCCATCTTTGGCTGCAAAGTACATAATCAATCTGATTTCGATATTGACCATCTGGTGATGTCCATGTGTAGAGTCGCCTCTTGTGCTGTTGGAAAAGAGTGTTTGCTAGGATCAGCGTGTTCTCTTGGCAAAACTCTATTAGCCATTGTCCTGCTTCATTTTGTACACCAAGGCCATGCTTGCCTGTTATCCCGGTGATTTCTTGACTTCCTACTTTAGCATTCCAATCCCTGATGATGAAGAGGACATCTTTTTTTGGTGTGAGTTCTAGAAGGTGTTGGAGGTCTTCATAGAACCGATCAACCTCAGCTTCTTTGGCATCAGTGGTTGGGGCATAGACTTGAATTACTGTGATGTTAAATGGTTTGCCTTGGATTCGTACTGAGATCATTCTATCATTTTTGAGATTGTACCCCAGTACTGCTTTTCCCACCCTTTTTTTGACTATGAGTGCTACTCCATTTCTTCTAAGGGATTCTTGCCCACAGTAGTAGATATGATGGTCACCTGAATTAAATTCACCCATGCTTGTCCATTGTAGTTCGCTGATTCCCAAGATGTCAATGTTCAATCTTGCCATCTCATGTTTGACCACCTCCAGCTGACCTTGATTCATTGATCTGACATTCCAGGTTCCTAAACAATATTGTTCTTTACAGCATCGGATTTTCTTTTCACCACCAGACACATCCACAGCTAGGTGTCCTTTCAACTTTGGCCCAGCCGCTTCACTCTTTCTGGCGCTACTTGGAAATCCCCTCTGCTCTTCCCCAGTAGTATATTGGACACCTTCCGACCTGAGGGGCTCATCTTCCGGCGTCATATCTTTTAGCTTTGTGATATGTTCCATGGGGTTTTCTTGGCAAGAATACTGGAATGGGTTGCCATTTCCTTCTCCAGTGGACCACATTTTGTCAGAACTCTCTGCCATGACCTGTGCGTCTTGGGTGGCCCTGCACAGCATAGCTTATGGCTTCACTGAATTATGCAAGCCCCTTCGCCACAACAAGGCAGTGGGTAACGCTTAACTTGGTATTACTTACAGGAAACTGGTTAATTCTTGTGAACAGTAGGACATGAATGGCTGAAAGCTCTTGTATTAGGTTTTAGTAAGCTTGATACTTCCATTTAATCTGTTGTATCTTTTACTTTTACATTTCCAGCCCAGATTGGTCGGAATCCAGGTTTACAAGCAATATGGGAAGATGAGAAACAACGACGTAGGGAGAACAAGGAGGCCTCTCAAATTAGTCCTCCTAACTCACAAGGTAGATGGACAACGGTTATTATTTATTTTTTCTGGATAGGTCAGTATAGGTCAGTACTGATCAAGCATTTATTGCTAAGTTTATCTCTCTAACCAGAAAGTTGAGAAACATTCCCATAATTATTATTCTAATGCAATAAGTCATGAAGTGATCTTGAACTTAACATTTTTTATGTAAGCTGCTGCTTAAGTCTGTAATACCTGATTTACTTGCTATGAAATGAGAGTACTTGGTTAATGAGATCATTTTATCTAAATAGGTCTAAATAGTCTTATCCAAGTAGATCTCCTAGATTCTCATGACTTTTATCTAAGTTGAAATATATATAATTAATTCTAACAATGATATTTTTGAACCCAATACTCCTATACTTATTTTTCCTTTTATATTTTCTCCTTTTTATATTGAGGTCCATCTCTTTTTATTACTTGTATTGTGATACTTAATCCTGGCCCTGCTTTTTTGATGTCTCAGCATGCAATACTGGTTTCTTCATGAAACTAAAAAGCTAATAACAAGTGATCTTGCCAAAATTAAGCAAAATTTTCCCATTCCTTTCAGTGGGAAAAAGTTAAATATGTATCGAATGGTTAATTGAAATCAACAGGAGATGAAAGTGTTTAACTTTGACTGGATTGTGTCAACTGAGATGTGTACCTATTCCTTGTATTCCTGGTATTATACCTCTTGCTGTCATATGTCTTCCCTGTTCTATAGTTCATTTTACCTTAAAAGTTTGTATCTTCAAGTAAAATTTGTTATAGATTTAGATTCAGAGAACAGTGAGTAGAAGGAGAAAATGCATTAGTTCTGTTCTGTGAACTCCTGCTCAAGAGCTAGTGGAAGACATCATGGTTGCAGTGCCCCAGTGTATCAGTTGTTGCATTTCAGTCTAAGTGATGATGAATAAGGAAAATAAAGTCTGTAATATATAATCCCGTTCTAGTGGATCATAAAAAGTTATTGAGAATGAGTTTGTGCAAAGCCTTACGCAAGAGCGTGTGCAAATAGAAGGACTCATCTGGATTTGGAGTCAATTTTCTCACACAATTCTCTTCCACTAAGTTGGAAACAGCCCATCTGTGAGTGGAAGAGGCATTCTACAAGTGAAACAATACATTTGGATACAGCTGTGTATGATAACCTTGTAATAATTTTATGGATATACAGAATATAAGTATATAAAAATGTTGTTAAAAGACAACAGTCCTTTGGCTCAGGTTTGCTTGAAATTCATAGACCATGTACTGCTTGCTCTCAACTACTTTTTTAGTAAAAAAAAAAAATCCATGAAGGAGAGGGGTAATTGTTAATAGAATATATATATGACGTTTCCATCCTTATTTATGAATTATATCAGCAATCCTTCTTTGTTATATTAAACATCCTATATAACCTTTTTTTCATAACTAAAGATCGTGGATTTGTGACCCCAACAGAAAGTGAAAAATTCTTTCAGAAGAGACTTAAAGAAATCCTCAAGCAAAGCAGTCTTTCTGTGTAAGCATTCATTTGGCTATTAATCTTGTCTTTATTTGTGAGCTATGTTGTTCAGTCGTTCAGTCATTTTAAATGTCATTTTTTATTAATTAGGACAATATCTGGATCACCGGACTGTGGATCACAAGAATTCTCTCCTGAGTTGACACTACATTCTGACATACAATCTCCCAAGGTTCCATATTCACCAGCAAATATGGTAGAAGTGCACAGAGATAAAGAGCTGAACAAAGGTAAACATAAACTAACATAAACTTTTAGTACAGTTTATGTTTTAGGCCAAATACCACTCTCTTGCATTAATAGGACCTAACTAGAATTATTTTTGTAAGCAAACTAAATGAGAGAGAGAGATCAGAGACGAAAGAGGACACCAGGAATTATTTCTTCCTTTTGCATGCCTATCAATCCACAAGAGGACAGATGGGGACAGGGGACCACAGATTTATTCCCAGCGTGCTGCCCTTTTGCTCTTTTCTGTGTATATATGGGGGGCAGGGAGAGGGTGCGAAGGAATGTGTCCACATGTGTCTCTCTCTCTTCTTTTGCTTTTCCTAGCAGAATGTTATTAGGGTATATTAAAGATGTCATAAAAAACACTACCAAGTGCTATGGAATTAGTTGACAACAGACAAAATACTAATTGCTGCTAAATAGGGAAGTAGTGAAGTACTTGCTAGTAAGTACTTGCTTAGGCATATTGCAGAGGTAGTGAAAATGACAGAGGATATCTAGTAAAGGGATAGGAAGAAAATGATGAGGTCTTTCCATGAGAATTGGTTACCATTTGTTAGTTTTATGCAAAGAAGATATGCTTGGATATAAAGAGATACCATTATTTAATATGCTATGAGTTACTATGGAAATAAATCTATATATTATTTTAATCATTTTAAGGACATATATTTATATGAAATTTGTTAGTATTTACTTTGTGATTAGTTAGGAACATTTAAGACTATTTAAGGCTTTTTAATATAAATATTCTTTTGTTTGTTTTTGTTATGACTGTTAATGATTATTAATGGCTATTTAAATAGGACTTATGGCTAACTTCTGACTATAATAATTTCAGTGACTATGTTTTTTACATCAGTGTATGAAAGAATTTTAAGAGCTATATTTTTCACTATATATATGGTGTTAGGAATATAGGTTCTATTAAGAAAATTAAGATGGGTAACGGTAAGGAAGATAAGGGATAGATTACATGTTGGAAATGTAGATGTACTAATTACTATCTAAATAAGAAAGTTGTTGTTGTTGTTCAGTCGTTAAGTCATGTCCGACTCTTTGTGACCCCATGGACCATAGCACGCCAGGCCTTCCTGTCTCTGCTCTCTCCCGGAGTGTGTTCAAGTTCATATTCATTGCATCGGTGATGCTATCTAGCCATCTCATCCTCTGCCGTCCCCTTCTCCTTTTGCCTTCAATCTTTCCCAGCATCAGGGTCTTTTCCAGAGAGTTTTCTCTTCGCATTAGGTGGCCAAAATATTTGAGCTTCAGCTTCAGTATCTGTCCTTCCAATGAGCACTCAGGGTTGATTTCCTGTAGGATTGACTGATTTGACCTCCTTGCAGCCCAGGGGACTCGTAAGAGTCTTCTCCAGCACCACAGTCCGAAAGCATCAATTCTTCGGCGCTCAGCCTTCCTTATAGTCCAACTCTCACAGCCATACATTACTACTGGGAAAACCATAGCTTTGATTAGACGAACCTTTGTCAGCAGGGTGATGTCTCTGCTTCTTACAGTGCTGTCTAGGTGTGCCATAGCTTTCCTCCCAAGGAGCAAGCGTCTTTTAATTCCATGGCTACAGTCACCATCTGTGGTGATCTTGGAGCCCAAGAAAGTAAAATCTGTCACTGCTTCCATTTCTTCCCCTTCTATATGCCAGGAAGTGATGGGGCCAGATGCCATGATCTTCGTTTTTTTAATGTGGAGTTTCAAACCAGCTTTTGCACTCTCCTCTTTCACCCTCACCAAGAGGCTCTTTAGATCCTCTTCGCTTTCTGCCATTAGGGTGGTATCGTCTGCGTATCTGAGGTTGTTGATAATTCTCCCGGCAATCTTAATTCCGACCTGTGATTCATCCAACCCGGCGTTTCTCATGATGTACTCTGCATATAAATTAAATAAGCAGGGCGACAATATACAGCCTTGTCGTACTCCTTTTCCAATTTTGAACCAATTGTTCCATGTCCGGTTCTTACTGTTGCTTCTTGACCCTCATACAGGTTTCTCAGGAGACAGGGAATGTGGTCTGGTACTCCCATCTCTTTAAGAATTTGCCACAGTCTGCTTCTGTTAGGTCCCTTCCTTCTTTGTCCTTTATCATGCCTGTCTTTGCACAAAATGTTCCTTTGACATCTCCAATTTTCTTGGAAAGATCTCTAGTCTTTACCTTTCTATTGTTTTCCTCGATTTCTTTGCATTGTTCATTTAAGAAGGCCTTCTTATCTCTCCTTGCTATTCTCTGGAACTCTGCATTCAGTTGGATATATCTTCCCCTTTCTCCCTTGCATTTCGCTTCCCTTCTTTCCTCAGCTACTTGTAAAGCCTCATCAGACAGCCACTTTGCTTTCTTGCATTTCTTTTTCTTTGGGATGGATTTAATTGGTGCCTCCTGAACAATGTTACGGACCTCCGTCCATAGTTCCTCAGGCACTCTGTCTATCAGGTCTAATCCCTGAAATCTATTCCTCACCTCCACTGTATATTCATAAGGGATATGATATAGGTCATACCTGAATGGTTTAGTGGTTTTCCCTACGTTCTTCAATTTAAGGCAAAATTTTGCAAGAAGCAGCTCATGATCTGAGCCACAGTCAGCTCCAGGTCTTGTTTTTACTGACTGTATAGAGCTTCCCCATCTTTGAAATAAGAAAGTAGTATGTGTTTATTAAGCTACTGTATAGTTATCCTGTCAATATTTGGATGTAATATTACATTTATATATGTTTCATGTGATAAAAAATTTAAAAGAAAGGAAAAAAGAGTTGCCATGAGTCTCACTTGATTGAAATGCAGAATGTAAATGCTGAAGAAATCTTCAATGCCTGTCTGTTTTGAACAGTGCAAGCAATATGAAGTGGCAGACTTCTCGTAGTACAAGTGTCTCTAATCATATCTTCTGAAAATTATGTTCAAGTAATTTGAGTATGCTAATATGTTTAGTCCTGAGCTATTTATACAGGGAAATCATGTTGACAGAATTCTTAATCTCGTTTTTAGAGGAGTCCAACAACAAGTATAAAGAGGAGGATGCACTTATTAATGAAGAAGCCATTTTGAACATCATTGAAAATAGTCAGCATTTTCAACCTTCACCTCAGAGATTTAATAACACCTCAGTGTTCGGTAAGTCTAATCCAGAAATATATTGTCCTTTTCTACAGTAAGAAAAGCTATTCTTCCATATACTTGCAATTTTATCACTAGTACCCCATATAATTTGTCTAAACTGAGAGAGATTCTCTCCTCCAAAAATAGATTTCTGAGTCCAGTTGTTCATAAATAGTTCAGTAGTGTATTGTCATTGTCTTCTGAAAAGAGGAGTCTTTGGATCCTAGTGCTCTGTAGACCTACTTTCTGGTGCAAGCTTGAGCATAAAATATACCTAGTTTATATTAAAATATTTCTAATATACATTAAAAGTAGAAGTAATAGTAAATTTATTAGGGTTTTGAAGGACAGAGGAGCCAAAGAAGATCTTGTAAAGCATGTAATATTGCTTTTTTAAGCATTCAGTCTGGAAATGTAAGGTATATAGGCCATTTAAGAAAAAGAATAATATCTTTTGAGTTCACAAGATAGACATAGTCTGGGTTCACACAACACAGTAACCCACACTCAAGGGTTGAGTATGGGTGGAATCTGGGTTGCTGTGGAATCGTTGGTTGTTTTCATTTATTCATTTATTCATTTATTCATTTATTTATTATAATTGTATATCGCCCCATAGCCGAAGCTTTCTGGGCAGTTTACAATGACTAAAAACCATTAAAACCTAGTGTGTGTTGTTGTTGAACCGTGGGCTGTTGTTTAAATGTGGGTTACCGTGTTGTCTGAACCCAGCCATGATAACAACCCATGGTTTGTTATTACAGCTGGGTTCAGACAACATGATACCCCACATTTCAATAACAACCCATGGTTCAACGACATCCCACACTCAACCCTTGACTATGAGTTATCGTGTTGTCTGAACCCAGACACCGTTTTAAAAAGCAAGCTATAGGCTAAAAGGATATGTCTGAATTTGTTTTTATTTTTTCTGCAGTAGACAGTAGTGCTGATCAAGCCATGATACATCTCTTGGCTGGTTTGGAGGAGGATGCATATAAAATTGGAGGACAGAATACATTATTGCAACAGTTCTCTTCTGGAAGCTGTAGAAATCCACAGAACAGTGATGATGAAGAAAATGAACCACAAATTGAAAAGGAAGAAATAGAGCTCAGTTTGCTTATGTCCCAAAGATGGGACAGCAGCCCTAATGATGTCAATGCAAAGAAAAGGTATATTCTGGTTGTGGGATTGTAGGTCTGGAAGAAATTACATTAATCATCCTGCGCTGAAGTTCCCATACTCCCAAAGGAAGTCCATCTAAGTGTCCAGAGTTTCATATACTATGAAGAGAGGTCTGTAAAATGTAGTTGGTGATGCAAACCCAGGTGGCTCAAGAAGTGGGCAGATAAGAGAACTCAAGGCTTACTAGATAATCCGACTTTGAATGAAGGAGGAGAGACTTTTTGTTTGTTCTACAGACTATTCCAGAATTCTACTCCTTATCCTATATTGCTGTAGGGGCATATTTTACACAGTGGTTACATTATATTAATAAAGAATAACACCAGTAATTAATTTTAGATACATTATTCAGGTTTTTCTCTCTGCCTGCTTTCTCTTCTGTTTATAAAATATGGCGATGATGATTTGTTTCATTTCTATACCGCCCAATAGCCAAAGCTCTCTGGGCAGATCACAACAATCCACAAAATAAAATGCACAATAACAAATTAAATATGCAAAATTTAAAAACAATGTAAGGCGCAATCCTATGGGGATAGGTGGCCGCCTCCGAACTCAGAGGCAACCGCCTATCCAATGCAGGGCAGGAGAAGCATGGAGCGGATCGTTCCCTCCACACTTCTCCTGCCCTGCATTTGCGGCTAGACAGCCGATTTCACAAGTCGGAGTGGGGGAGGAGGCTGCCGAACGACATGTAGGATGTACTGTACCAGCATTTCTGCCTTCCCTGCCCCAGAACGCCCCCCCAGAATGCCTTGTTTTGGCTGCTTCATGCTCCTCTTCCAAGTGCGGAGCACAGAACTGTTCCGCACTGCCTGCGAGGCAACACGGAATAGGGGGAAAGGTTGGTTCTCTGGGAACTGACCTCGGAGCTCAGGCTCTGAGGTCAGTTCCTGGAAAACCACATATCCTATAGCCGTCTAGCCGCTGACTAGAGGCTATAGGATTGCACCCCCCAACAGCGAAACACAATTTCAATAACATACTATACGTGTTCAGACAGCTGGCATAAATGCCCCATCATATGCCATTAAAGGCTTGAGAGTACAGGATAGTCTTAACCTGGCATCGAAAAGATGACAGTGTTGGCACCAGGCGGGCCACAGTGGGGAGATGATTCCGTAATTATGAAATCATCTCTACAATTATGATTCCATAATTGCGGGGGGGACCACTGAGAAAGCCCTCTTCCTTGTTCCACCTTCCAAGCTTCCCTGTGGAAGGCCTTAGATGTTGATCATAGTGTCCGATAGGTTCAGGTCAGGAGAGGCACTCTGTCGGATATTGCGGTCCTGAGCCATGTAAGGCTTTATAGGTTAAAATCAGCACCTTGGATCGAGCTCAGAAACATACAGGCAGCCAATAGCTTGTTATATTTTTGCTTAATGATAGGTATCTTTCTCATTGGATTGTATGTATTCCATGGTTTGAAGTATGTTTGCAAGCCATGGTTTTACACAACCCCTGTTTGCTCTAAATATAGTTCAGTCCTGATTCTAATGGTTAAGGAAATAACCAAGGCAGGTTAGGTTGAACAGTCAGGAATTTATTAAAGCACATCACAGCTGTGGGAGAGTCAGTCGACACTGAGTCTCCCCAAATACAAAAAACATTTATATGCATTTATACAGGCTGTTAGTTGGAGAACAAAGAAAATACACTATGCATGCTCAAGAGCTAATTTAGTTAGTGACAGTCTTATCCCCACAGCCGCATTTTTATCTTCAGGGATGAACTACTTTGGTGCATAGGAATTTCCTGCTTATAATGAGCAAGTTACAATTAACTTCTCATGGTCAGACACATACACATTCTTTCAATCCCATCAGGCACCTTGCCTGAGCCAAACTACTTACAAGGCCTAGTCAGGTCTACCTTCACACAGTGTTACAGCAAACCATAAAAGGGAGGGAAGAAATCTGCGCACATGAGAGAATGAGTGTGCACATCTATAGCACATGAGGGCCAGGGTATACAGACCCAGTTCAAATCTCCAATTTGCCATAGAGCTCACTGGGTGACTTTGGCATTCACACTCTCTCAGCCTAACCTTCCCCACAACGTTGTTGTGAAGATAAAAGATGGGGGAGTACCATGAAGTCCTTGGAGGGAAGGTGTAATAATCCTTTGTTTGGAGATGGGGAAACATGATGTCTGAGCTGAGCCTATGACAACTGCTTCATCTAACAGGAGAAATAACCAAATGACCAAGTTATATAATTTGGCTTTCTTAACCTGGGACTGTCTGCATGCAAGGCATGAGATATGGCCCTTTCCCCTTCTTTTGACACTTTAGCTTGCAGAAATCAGGGTAGTAAGCCTCCCTGGGAATGAACACAGCATATTTTGCATTGTGAATTAACCAAATTTTATGGTTTGGTGCTAAATTCTGCAATTTGAAATTAAATACACTAATACATATTGAGGAATTTAAAAAATCTAGAACTTTTGGTTTCCTGAATAAGAATTAGTGCATTTAATTTCAGATAGCTAAATTATGCAATGGCACATTTTGCAATATAAAATACCAGTTTTTAGCTGTGTAAACAAATGAAATTATATACAGGTTGCAGGGCCACAGAAGTGTTTTATAGAAAGCTAATGTACTGTCTGTAAGCAGAGCTTTGGATTTGAGCCTGGATTTAAGTTTTGCCTGTGCCATGAACTCTTTAGGTGGCTTTGCATTCATAGTAGCTTCTCCAAGTAGCTTTCAAAATACCATTGCCAGGAGAGCCAATGCAACCAAACTAAGTTAGGGAAACTGCAGTTTAAGTTGCAGTGTCCGTTAGCATACTCAGAGAAATGTAAGGCTTATAAGGTTATACCAAGTGTGAGAATGAAGAATCAAAATGAGAGGAAAATTATGTGGAATATAGGAAAATCTTTGTTTTCTGATTAAAATATCATTTTATGTTGCTACCAGTTAGTGTAGACAATACTGAACTAGACATTCCTATGAGATAAATAAAAGGACAATGACACATGGTTGTTTGTTTGAAAGAAGTCAGTTCTGGGAATAGGAAGAGGAGAATTTCTTCTTAAAGGTCTTTGTCCAACACGGCCTTTTCTAATGCTTTCTTCTCTGGTTCATTTCCACATGCATCACAAGGTACTTCACCACTGTTGAAATTTGTACCCTACCATAATTTGCATGAAACAGCCCCTACTCTCCTTCTAGTCTGTGATGGTTTACTTTTTGCACCCTGTCACTTTGGAAAATAGTGGCACAAAAGCAAGATAATGTGGTTCCTGTTTTCAGTCCTCAAGTGCTTCATTCCATGTCTATTTTTAACCTAACCCATGGTATTAGACCACATTCTGTAGTGTAAGGTGAATGTCCCGTTTTTAGTAAAGAGATTTTCGAATGCTTTATTACTTCCTTCTCAAATAAGGTGTCATGCAACATAATAATTAAACTATGTGGTTGCTGGCCAAAACTGTTTAGATATCTAAAATAAGTTGCACTTCTAGGTCAGTAGGAAGAAGTAGGAATCAGAGCTCAAGTGAAGATGATGGCTCTTCAGAAGATGATATGGATTGGAATGATAACCATTTGCTTCTAGCAAGCCTATCTATACCTCAGTTAGATGGAACTGCAGATGAAAACAGTGGTAAGTAGACTTAAAATAGCTTGGGATCTCATTTTTCCATGGATTGGAGGTTTTCCTTCTCCCTTTCTGTATTAAAATATCCCAGTTGATTCCTTTATAGAATTTTAGTTTCTTCTGTTATCTAGTTGCAGAATTAGACTGAATTAGAATTCTCATGATGAATAGGAATTGTAAAACTACATTATTTCATCTATTTAAATATCTCCTGCAGTTATCATTAACTTTACTGGGTTAAAGTTAATGATGTGGGTCTGTAAGATTAAATCAAACTGGTTGCATAGGTGATATAGACAAGTATGAAGATTTTGTTTCTGGTTCAGGGTTTCTATGATTATAGATTATTCTAAGATTATAGAATAACATTTCTTTGGTATTCTGAAACTCTTACAACATACACTGCAGTCCTATACTCAGTTACCTGGGAATAAGCCCCACTCAACTCAGTGGGACTTACTTTTGAAGAGATATGTACAGGATTGTATTGTAAGTGGAGACAATCTTTAAAATGGAGCTTGGCAGCCGTAGGGGATAGTTTTCCTTATACTGTACAGTTCCCTTAATTGTACATCTTCTCACATCTCCAATAATTATCCATTATTTGACCCAACACATCTTTAATATGGCTGACATCTTAAGGAATAACACTGAGAGAGAAAAATAGTAAAATTTGCTTGTGTTGTGTCTGTTCTGTTCTAGACAATCCTTTGAACAATGAAGGTTCTCGAACTCACACTTCTGTAATTGCAACAAGCAAAACATCTGTAAAGACTTCTATTTTTCACAAAGATGCTGCTACGCTGGAACCTCCATCTTCTGCTAAGATTACCTTTCAGTGTAAACACACAAGTGCCCTTTCTTCTCATGTTTTGAACAATGATGACTTAGAAGGGCTTTCTCAGCCAAACACAGCAGACATAAGACCTGAATTATCAGTCCATTCTCTTACGAAAGAAAGCACTTACAATGTGAAATACCCAACATCTTTCAACAATATCCTCCATTCTGAGAATTCACACAAGGAAAGTAATAAAAGTGAAATACTCCCAGTTTTGTGCGAAACAGCTTATGAAGATATCTCTTCAGTAAACAGGAACTTGCCTAACAGAAAGTACACTGGAATTAGAAAGGCTACAAAGGACATGTCTCTGCATATGAACCAAGCTGGTGAAAGTATTTTAGTTAAAAATTCCAACTTTTCAGATCTGGGCCACTCCAAAAATAAAGCATCCTTTGAAACAAATAAAAAAGCCAGTAGCACAAGTATAAATAGCCTTTTCCCAGCACCAGAAAACAGTGAGTCTGGGTCTTGCTCAGAGAGTAATCAAACTATCATTCATTCTTCTGAAAGTAGCACTGATGGCAATGGCCTTAATAATCTTAAAATTAGGTATGAAGAATTTCAGGAGCATAAGGGTGAAAAAGCAAATGTGAATCATCAAACGGCACATTACATGTTCTTTCCTAGTGTTGTCCTTTCTAATTGTCTCAGTCAGCCACAGAAATTAGGTCCTGTGACATATAAGCTGCAACAAGGCAAAAAACAGTCTAAGTTAAAACTAAATAAAAAGAAAGTGATATTTCGCAATCAACAGTCTTCAAGTGTCAATGATATTGCATCCACAAAAGAGAGCTGTTACGTACAAGGTAATGCTAGTAACAACATTCCTGATAAAGACAGTTTGTTACCAAACGATATTGTTCAAGTTCCTCATGGTGCTTATGAAAACAAAATGTCTATGGATACAAGTAGTTGTATTGACTGCCATTTTGAAGATGGCGCTCAAGAACCTGAGCAAGTGTTTGGACTTTGTGGAAATAAGTACACACTCAGAGCTAAACGTAAGATAAATTATGAGACTGAAGACAGTGAATCTAGCTTTGGCACGCACAGTTCAAAAATTATCCTACCTCATTCTGTGGAAAATTATGAAAATATGGATGGGTCTAAAAAATGTCGAAAACGAAGAAAACTTTCTAAAAAGTTGCCACCTGTTATTATAAAATATATTATTATTAATAGGTTCAGAGGGAGGAAAAATATGCTTGTTAAACTAGCAAAAATTGATTCTAGTGAGGAACAAGTTATACTTACAGAAGAAAAAATGAATCTATATAAGAAGCTTGCACCTTTAAAGGACTTTTGGCCAAAAGTTCCTGATTCACCAGCTACCAAATATCCTATTTATCCATTAACACCAAAGAAAAGCCACAAAAGGAAAGCAAAATGCAAGTCTGCCAAGAAAAAGATTGGGAAACTACAAAATATAAATAGTAAAAATATTAAAAGAACTCTGTATTTTAGAAAAAGAACGCATGCTTTTCTTTCTCCCCCTCTACCATCATATAGTGGTGAAGCTGAAGACTGTGACTTGAGCTATAGTGATGTTATGTCTAAATTAGGTTTTCTATCAGAAAGAAGTGCAAGTCCAGTTAATGTATCTCCACCTCGCTGCTGGTCTCCCACTGATCCAAATGCAGAAGAAATTATGACTAATCTAGAAAAAGAAACGTTAGTGTTTAAAAATGCCAACACATACAGTAATAAGACTCTTAATCCCTACATGGGAAAACATAGTCAATCAAAAACTCAGGTTAAGAAATGTAAAAAGCAATTTGCTAGTGTTACCTTAAGAACTAATAAAAAGAGCAAGAGTAATCTTACTAATAAAGTAGGAAATGAGGTGAAGAAAAAACCTAGAGCAAAGCAGAAACAAAAAATAGAAAAAGTATCAAAATTGATAACGGTTACTGATGAAAAAAATAGTATTCCTTCTGCAGCAGAAGTTAAACTTGTACTGAAGCACCGTGATTTACCTGAGAATGTTCACAGCTTGGGAAATTCACAGCCATTTTATACCCAGAGAGAGATCTCGCCAACTGGCTGTTCAACAGGACATCTACCATCAACACAACTTCCATTGACTGCTAATGCACAAGTAAATCCATTGATTTATTTCCATTCTCTGTTGGAAAATGAAAAGCCTGTAGGGCACCAAGGCTCCACCCTGACACAAGAAGACCTTCATCCAGCCATAGCTTCTGTGGTGTCTGGAAGGGAAAAAGCCAAACTAAATTTCCAAAGATCTAACAGTCAAAGTGGTGTATTTAGGACAAAAGAACCCTCTTTAATTCAAAATAACGTATTTGACCAATCTAATCCTATATCTCAGGTAGCATTGAATGCATACAATTCTAAGGACATAATGCCTAAAAAGGCAGAAGAAGTTACAAATTCACAAAGTAGACTTATATCCTCAGTTGGAAAAGTAAGTGAAAACTATAATTCTTCTGACACAATGAAGACTGATCAGGTTCATCATGGTAACTTTTTGCATTGTAAAGATAATCAGCAGCAGATAGTTTATCTATCAGAAGCAACAAAACATTCTGATCATATTTCTTTTTTTAAAACTTCTGAGGAAAGCCATGGATCTTTTCAGTTACCAAAAAAATGTTTTGTAGCTTCTTTGAGAAGTCCAGTTAAAAAGTTAGGATGGGAACAGAAACAGAGAGGATTTATTCTAGATATGTCACATTTTAACCCTGAAAAAAATATAAAACAAAAGAATCTATCAGAAGCAATCTCCCAAACCAAAACTGATTCCCAGTGTAAAGGCAAGACTCTAGTAACTCCTTCAGCATTCAGTGAAGGACATTCTGGCTTAGCTGTTCTGAAGGAATTACTCCAAAAGAGACAACAAAAAGTGCATGTGAACAACATGCATGAACAATTGTCAGTTACAACTCAGTTGAGCAGAGGTATTACATATCCTCTTGATCAAAACAAATCAATTAAAAAGTCTCGTTCAGTTGCATCCCCAAGAAAACCTCGTATTCCTAAGGATAAAAAATGTAAAGAAAAGACACTCAAGCTCTTAAAAGATACCGCAAAGCATCTAAATAGTAAAACTGGTCACGTTACACCTGTAGATAGTCCAGTTTTTTATTCAGACCCAGGTTTTGAAAGTTGTTACTCACTTGAAGACAGTCTGTCACCTGATCATAATTACAATTTTGATATTAATTCCATAGGGCAGACTGGATTTTGTAGTTTGTATTCTGCAAGTCAGTTTGTCCCAGCAGATCAAAATCTGCCACAGAAGTTTCTGAGTGATGCTGCTCAGGACCTTTTTCCAGGTCAAGCAGCAGAAATTGAAATTTTAAGTCATAACAGCAAATTATCTAAGGAAGAAAACCATTACTCTTCAGACACCGCAACATGGTTAAGATCTGGTCCACTGAGTCCTCAACTTTTTGATAAAAGGTGTCTGGATAACAATGAGAACCATCTCCACAGCCAGTGGAAAAATAATGTTCTTCCATCAGCATCTCAACCTAGTTCACCAGTAGATGTGCAACAGGCAGATATATGTCAGAAGGAGCAATTTCAAATGGAAAGAAATGCAGTGAAGAAAGGAATTTTTCTTAATCTTTCATCACCAAATAGTGATTGGAATCAAAATCACTCTGGAAAGGAAGCTACCTCTGAACCCAGTCAGTCACTTGACTCAGTTAGTATATCTTTTTCCTCCATTTTGTCTTCACCGGATGGTGAACTCATGGATGCCACTTCTGAGGATTTAGAGTTGTATATTTCAAGAAACAATGAGGGATTAACACCAACCCCAGATAGTTCACCAAGATCTACAAGTTCCCCCAGATCTACAAATTCCCCCTCCCAGTCAAAAAATGGAAGTTCTACACCTCGTGCTGCTCACATCCTTAAACCTCTTATGTCACCTCCAAGTCGCGAAGAAATCATGTCTACTTTACTGGATCATGATCTTGCAGAAACAATTTATCAGGAACCATTTTGCAGCAACCCTTCTGATGCACCCGAAAAGCCAAGGTAATGTGACAATACAGGTGGGCTATCAAGATTTCTATGGTCATACTTCCCTATTTTGTATCCATGCATTTTACTATGGCTTTTAAAATGTCATACATGAACTAAAAAATTGGACATAGCTTTGATATAGCGTTCTCTTCTGGTCCCATAAGCAAGGGCCAGTACTCCATGGGTTAAAATAATTGTGATCTATAAAAAGAAAACATTCCATTTCATCTTTGCAAATAAATAGGTCTGTAGCACCGTGAAGACCTTAACAGAGCATTTTTTAGCCATTGTTATGGGAAAGTACTGAAATAAAGACTTTCTGACTATTAGAAACACTGATGTCCTAACTTGGAAATTGACAGAGATAAAGAGTTCTTAAATTCTTACTGTTATTAACTAAAGAAATGTTTTTATTTGAGTTTTCTTTTCTTAAAATAACTTTATTATATGTGTTAGTGTTGTATTGAAGCCAGTATTACATTGTGTATTCTAATATAGTTTTTACAAGAAAAAAACAATTAATGTCCAGTAAAACTACTAGAAAAAGCAATAATTCTTTCAACTTTATCTTAAGGGGAAATAACTGAAACCTTTATCTTCACAGAGAGATTGGAGGAAGATTACTTACAGTAGAAACTAGACTTCCAAATGACCTGCTTGAGTTTGAAGGAGATTTCTCATTGGAAGGGCTACGTCTATGGAAGACTGCATTTTTAGCAATGGCACAAAGCCCTAGACCAGGGTCTCCCCTTCGCAATAGCCAATCTACTACTGACAAAAAACAAAGAAATAGCCGTAAAACTAGTGATGACAAAAAGATTGTGATCATGCCTTGCAAATGTGCACCAAGTTGCCAACAAGTTCAGTCATGGCTTCAGGCCAAAGAAGATTATGAACACTTTAAGAAAAGAACTGTCATCAAATCGACTGAGATAGAAAAGGCTGGTGAGAGTTTGAACTTCATGTCTTTGCGTAAAAATATGTGTTATCAAATGGCCAAGGCAGCTGATAATTCCAATTTATCAAGCAAACCTGTTGCACTATCAGAAGATTTTTGTTTTTCATCCTCAAGGCCTATGCCACCACAAACTTTGGAAACTTGTGGAACAAATATCACTGAAATGGATAAGACTGCTATCAAAAAAAGAACAGTGCCACTTGTCACTGCAGCATCAGAGATGGACAGAGATGAGGATTATGTTAATTACAGTTCTCCTGATTCATCAGTACTTCCTCCTTGGCAACAAGTAACATCCCCAGATTCCAAACAGTCTAACTCAGAAGACTCAGAGGGTATATCATCCTCTGTGGAAGAAAATGAAACACTAACTAAGAGAGAACAGAAGTTTGTAAAAAAGGAAAGCAAAATACCCTTCAGTGTCTCCCCATTGGTGAGCAAAGAATGTGATGACAATTCTGAAACTGTTTGCCTGCATAGTACACCTATTAAGGAGAAAGTGTCTGAAGGACGAATACCAGAAGCACTTGGACTTACTCCATTATTACCAGGTAAGCTTATTCAAGGAGAGGCATGCTGACTGGCTGAAACTAGATATGAAAGTATTGTTAGACAAGCAATTTTATATTCTCTAATGTAAAGTAGTCATATCTATCAGAATATATGTGCAATTAGCATGACCAAAGTAATGAAGAACAATTTTCATTCTTAGAATAGTAGTAACTAGTTTTAACTTTAAGACCAGCAATATAAGATGCTGCAGTGTAGGACCATTCTATGCTTAGATATTGAGCTTTGCATGAATTTTTTTACTGCACTCTAAACATGAGGTATATAAGAAGCTGCTTTATACCCAGTCAGACCCATTAGTCTGTCTAGATCAATATTGACTATACTGATTGGTAGCAGCTCTCCAGGATTTCAGGGGATATTTTTCCAGCCCTACCTGGAGATGCCAAAGATTGAACCTGGCATGTTTTGCATGCAGAGCATGTGCTCTACCACTGAACTATGGCCCCTTGCTATTCAGAAGGGGCATTTTGTAGTTTTTGAGCAAGTAGCATGCTTTAGTGTGCTACCACTTGGTGTATACACTCATTATCTTCTCCTCACCCCCTCCCTCATGCTTCAACCACAGGACCAAACATCCAGAAATTGACTCCTCGAAGAGGGCGTAATGCTGATGCTCTTCGAAAAGTACTTTTAACAACTCAGGCTAAGGTAAAAATGGAATGAAGATAAATACACATTTTATTAGGTTCTGTCTTAATTCTTTTTTCTAGTTCTGTAGTACATGATTCCAGCTCTTCATATTCCAATAAGTTTACTTCTGTGTAATTATATATTTTTTATTTTTTCTGTCTATCAAAATTATGATAAAAACATTTCCTCTGAAAAGGGTCTGGAAACATAAACTGGTGCAGAGTGCAACAGGACTCTTAAATGGGACTGACCATCGTGAACACATCAGTTCAGTGTTATGAAATAATCTGGTTGTTTGAATTGTTTCCCAATTCAAAGTGCCAGTTTGGGCTATTTTAAAGCTCTAAATGGCATGAGCCAGGGTACCTAAAGGACCACCTTCTCCCTCATGAGCCTGCCTGTCCATTTAAATGTTCGGAGCTATTCTCTGGGTGCCCCCACATTTTAAAGTCAGGTGGGTGCTACTGGAGAGTGGGCTTTTTCTGTAGTGGCATCCAAATTATGGAACTCTCTCCCCAGATAGGTTCACCTGGTTCAAGCTATTTTTTTTAGATGTCAGGAGAAGTCCAACCTTTTCTTCTGGACTTTTAACAATATATCAGACCTTTTAATGGCTTTGTTTTTGCTGCTCTATAATGTTGAGATTATATTCCACTGTGCAGTAAGCTGCCTTGAGCTGGTTTACTCTCAAAACCAGGGTAGAATTTTTAATAAATAGAATAAAAATAAATATCTTTCAATACTGGAAACTGCTCTAGCACGGTTTTGTAAAATAGTCCTTCTGTGAGGAGAAGCTGCATTACAAAAATTGCTATTAGTTCTTGCGCATGCATATATATATATATATATATATATGTAATTGTTTTGTTTAAAATGTATTTAAAGATGATACTGATTGTAAAGAATGTTGATTTTTTTTCAAGCCAAATTCAGTAGTAGCTTATACTTTCCATAGTGTTGAAGATCATGTTTCTCACCTAGAGCCTGATATAGTTAGACTAAGGATTCCTTAGTTAGAATGCGGCAGCATACGAGTAGCGTTTTTCTGTGGTGCAATTCCATGAATTTTGTGTATTTTAATTTTGTTCTAAGTCACCTTGAGTCTTTTTTTTTTTTTTTTTAGAAAACTGTATAAGAAATAATAAAAAAATTATATAGTGTTGTGATATGCATGTGAATACTTGAATCACATGGGTAGGGTTAGTTGTGCAGCTGTTTCCATCCATTTGTCACCCAGCCAGGAGCAGCAATTTGCTCTACCCATGTCACTGCTTTCATTTAGAAAGAGTGGGCAATGACATTGTGTTGATGGAAAATAGGTTCCAAACTATGAACAAGAGGAGAATCCAGCTAAAGTTATATTTGTGCAAGCATGGTTGCACAACGAAAAGATTCAGCAGAGCTCTGCTAGTGCTATTTGAGTCTGCAGTTGAATACTGCCCAGACCCAGTTGAATACTGCCCAGTGGAGGGTGGGGTGGGGTGGGGTGAGAGAGACAGAGACACTACAGGGAAGTGGCTCTGACACCTGTGTGTATGTAGGTTTACTGACCACTGGCATACAGGGTAAAAGAATATAAAACACATATTTTAAAATAAACTACATAGAAATTTAAGAGCAGAATCACAAAATCATCATAGAGGGCCTGATCCAGATAGCTGCATTTAAAGGTTTAGCCATTTGCTCTATAATCGGCCCTGTGGGTATGAAAGAGGCATTTTTTTAATACAAATAGAAGTTTGATATGGCAGGGCTTATCTTCCTGGAAATTGATATGAGGAATCACCATATTTTATTCTTGTTAATAATTGAATAAACACAAGTAATCTGAATAATCAGAGAGCTTTGGCTATTGGGCGGTATAGAAATGAAATAAATAAACAAACAAACAAAGAAGCACAATTTGTCCAGTAGTTAGGGTATTAACTATACCACATCTAATTGGTGAAAAGTGTTTTTTTGCTGTTGTTGCATGCTTTCTTTTGACAGAATCAATTCACTGCTCTAAGTACCCCAAAGAAAGAGACTTCTCAGATTTTAGGACCATCTTTAAACAACTCTTATGGATTCAAACTAAGTGTACAAAATCTTCAGGAAGCGAAGACTTTACATGAGGTAATATTCTCTAACAGTGAAGATGATTTACCTACATTTATCTTTCTGTTTTAGTATTCAAGCTTTATTTGTAAGAAAACTTCTGTAGTAGTAGTAACTAAATTTTGAAGATCTTGGTTTCTAATTGGATTGAAGGACTTTAATGTGTAATTTTGCTTACCCATTGGATTTATTAAATTATATTATCTTTTTTATCCTGCTCATCAGATAAAGCGGCTTGCATCGATCAAGCATGATCCTGCGCTCAGGCTTACAAATCATTAAATGGGGTTTAGGGATCAAGAATAACCCATGGATCACAAATCCCCTCATCCCCCCCCCCACTAATTTCCCCTCTATTAAAAAGTGGTTTTTAAAGTGTGTGTTAGAAACAAACCCGGTTGATCCTTATTACATGTAATGCTAAACACAGGAGGGGGATTCAGATGCAAAAGGGATCCAATCCCTACATGCCAGTGAACTGTGTATCATACGTGGCCATATTTGTTTCATCTCTTCTTTTGTTCTGCAGGCTTCCATCAGGCTTTGATAATGGCAGTGTTTACAGTTTTGCACTCTACCTCCGTAATGGTCAATATCTCTGTTTTTATAATCTCTTCTTTGTTCATAAGACTCAGTCCAGTGACATGTAGTAAGTCAGTACTGCAACAGAACCATGTCTATTGAGGATACATTAATATGATTGCTCCTTTAGAACTGGAATCGCATTTCACTGTCCCTCTGCAGTTGGGCTGCTCTGGGACAACTGCTCAGAACTGACATATCAAATGCATAGGGATCAATTTTAGTTGATTGTAGATATAGCTCAAGTCACTCTATTCCCGTTTAAATGAGAGCTAGTTTTCCCACACTTTCTTCATTCAGTTTTTCCTCTGTATTCTAATTAAGAGGCTCTGCTTCTTATTCTTTGTTTTAAGAGTAGCAGACCCTGCCAGGTGTAGCCATCCTCCTCAACATAGAACAAGACGTTTCAACTTTTGCATTGGTCATCTATGGCTGAGAAACTTTGAAATTTGTCAGCTTACACAATTTTAACAAGTTTTTGATCTGATGAAATATTTTATTTCTCTGTTTTTCAGCCAAGATTGGCTCCAGAAGCAGTATAACAGTTAAAATCTAGAAAGTGTATAATGTAGTAGGGATAGGGTCAAGATGTTTATGGCAGTGTCTTCTGATCCCTAACTGATTCCAGTTAATGTTATAGTCCAGGTTGCAGGCTCTTCCCTCCAGAGGGGAGGGGGCAGAAGAAACTACAGATGGACTCAAGGCTGGCTGGTGGTAAAAATGCCAAGCCAGGGAATAGCTATTCCGATGATCTGTATCTGACGAACTTAAATTTCACTTATTCTCTGATAGTGGCTTATTTAAATCTCAGCATCTGCGGGGCATGATTTCCATAATAACCCACGGGCTGTTGTGTGGTCATTAAAGGGTTGTTTTCCCTCCAACAAGCCATGCCGTCAGGGTTCAGATGACATGACAAGCTTCCCCCGGGAAATTATGGAAATTGGAAATCGGGCCTGACACATGACATGATTTAAACAAACCACCGTGACTTCTTTTGATCATATGAACCCATTGTTTCAGAGCTACTGAAGTACAGTTCATTAATGTTTGCATTCCTTGGATTTCACATTAAAATCCACATGTAAATGTTTATTTATTTACAACATTTATATACTGCTCCATATTTAAATAAATTCCGGAGTGGTTTCGTGTGTTTAATTTAGCTACCTGCCTTTAAAACTTCATGCGAAATGTGAATTGCAATGGTATTCAACCGGGGTGGATGTTCTTGTGTATTTGAATTAAGTAGAAGTAAATATAGCTATAGAATATAATGTAACTTAGTGATTCTTACTATGTTTACTTAGCAATTAAAAATCTAAAAAGAAACACATTTTGAGCCCACCAATGATCATAGATATGTGCTGTGGATGCTTCTAACTATCTTGATTGTAATTTCTTGTATGGTTGCATGTTTAGTAATGACTGAAGTCTGTTAAAATATTTGGTTTTAGTGCTCTTCCAAAATAATTCCTTGGGAGGAAATGTGAAGACAGAGACATGGCACAAGCCTTACAAAATATCCCCAGAGTTTTAAAGCATCTTATAAAATGCTTGAAGTTTACTTCTTATTAAATATCTGATGCCTACCGCAAACAGTAGAGCTTCAAGTCTTTAAAAAAATTACATAAATCCTTTATAATAAAGAGGCGAGCAGCCTAATTTCAGATTACCTATCCTTCTGGTCCCTATTATCATTATAATGATCAAAATACAAGTACACTGCTTTTATTAGTTTCACAAAGAAACATGAGATTATTTTTATTTATTTTTATGTAAAATTAATTGATATAGACTGATTGCAGTCTATAATGCTTTTACTTATATTATTTCAAAAGTTTTTTTTAAAAGAAGATAACAATGTTTATTTTTATCCATAGGTTCAACATCTTACACTGCTCAGTGTAGAGTTACACGCTCGAACAAGAAGAGACTTGGAGGCAGATCCTGAATTTGATCCTATCTGTGCTTTATTCTACTGCATCTCATCTGATACACCATTGCCAAATACTGATAAAATGGAAATCACTGGTGCTATAGTGATTGATAAAGACAGAACAAGAACAAACTCAAGCCAAGGTTCTTATTTCACTTTTGTTTTCTTTAGGAATTCACTTTGACATTTTGATTTTCATTGTATTCAGGTGTTAAACAATCTGATAAAATGTGATTTTGAAGGATTTTTGCTAGTGTTTAAATTCATGTCATCTCACTGTAGAATCATGGGAAGCATAGTAGTGCTTTCCACCTTATATCTTCCTATGAAATTTGCAAGGGCTATAATACTTAAGTATCAACCAGGTATATCATATATGTTAAACAAGTGTTTCATATTTTGTGGCATGCTCCTGCAGAAGTCCTGAAGATATAAAGAGGAAAACAAGTCTTAGATGGCAGTCCTCAAAATCCTTGTGCTAGACCAGTCCCTTTTACCTTTGTGGGGCTGTTCAAGAATTGCAACTTTGGTAATCTGTCAAAATTGGTTTAAGTAGACATAGAAAGTTAATTATGTTAAATGTTGCATAAGGGTTGTTTTGTGGTTTTCTCTGATCTTTGTAGGGTCTAAACAGGGCCCTTATTGTATTGTACCTTTTTGGCTTTGTTTAGACCAGTGATACTCAACCTGTGGCTCTAGAGCCGGATGCTCTTGAGGCCCTACAGGCGGCTCTCGCAGTGTAGGCATCTGATCGGCGCTCCACTCTAGCAGGCAGCGCGGGGAGCACTGACCAAAGGACCAGCAGTGTGGGAGTCACTGAAGTACCTCCTCCCATAGGAGGAAAGCGAAGGAGCTGCTGGGATCCCCCCCACAGGTAAGAATAGAAATCACCTAAAACCCAGCAGCCATGGTGGGGGGGAGAATGGGGAAGCCTCCCTCTTTTTCCCAGCAGCTAGTAGGAAATAAAGTTCATAGTGGTGGGAAAAAGGATGATGTGTCATGTAATGTTTCAATATGTGATGTTTTGTGTTGACAAAGCACCATCACAAATTACTGTAACATCATGATGCAAAGGTTGCAATGTTAATACTTTATTTTATGCTCTGCAACAACAGTTAATGGTGAAGTGGCTCTCCAGCTGTTAAAGGTTGAGTACCACTGGTTTAGGCTAGTAAAAAAAACCCCACTAGATTTGATCTTGACAGCAAAATGTTAAAACTCTGTGATATGACTTATTAAACAACTTTATGCTGCCTGTCATTAAGATCTGAGAAAAATAAATTTAGTACTGTCTTTCATCCACTTTTATTTATAGATGTTATGAAAACTAGTTTCCTGTTCTTATTTTAGTATACTTTGGTAGCATTTCTATTTAAAACTTTTACTTTTATGATAGATCATTGTATTAAATTATCCTGACATTGTATAAAATTATCCTGACCAGAGGCTGCCTTGATAAATTCTGAAAAGAGAACGTATGAATCAAACTAGACTGTAAAGTCACATTAGATTAAATACATTTTCTTTAGAAGTTGCAATAACATTTGATGTTGCAGAGTCCTTTATTAGTATTGAGTGTTGGCATATTTCTCTGAAGAATCTATTGGTTTATTTGAAGTATTACTGAATGACAAAGTAAGGTCTAGTTTGTGGTTAATCTTAAATCTTACCATGTTTCTTTTTAAATTCTAAAAACATATTAGCTACTCATGGGTTCTTATGCCAAGTCATGATCAACTAAACAGAAACTGAAGTGGATAGGGAGTGTCTTCTATATTGTCTTGACTTAATTTGGCTCAAGGCTTTTGTGGCTGGTTGTTTTTGGTTTTTTTTAAAAAACCATTTACTTGTAACTACTTGAACTGATAAGGCTTATGTCAGTAATCATTTGAATCTAACTACTAATCCATTTTTAACAGTTTAAATATTGGATAAGGTCATGCTTGCCCTGTATGCAGGAACTAGGGTGCAGAGAAGCTCCCTCAAAGGCCAAAGTATAGGTGGCGCCCTGCCCACTGTGCAAGCTCAGAGCCTGTCACTGCTGTTCTTGGATGAGCTATCACTGCCTCAGCTCCTCTTCAAAGTGAGGCCCTGCCATGCCTCATGCTGAAGTGCAAAATGTCCACCTCCTGCCCAGTACCCTGACTACAGCTGTTCTGCTTATGCCAAGCGTAAGGAGCCTGTCGAGGAGGTAGTCCCTGAATGCCATCAGTGCAAGATGCAGTAGGGTACTCCTTGAAGTGTACACCCAGGCCATGAGGGAACTTGCATGAAGAGCAGCAGTGGCTGGACACCAAGGTATCATGGTCAGGAAGCTCTACGCTAACTTTTAATGGAGCCACTTTGTACCCTGCTCTCTGCATGTGGGGCCAGCAAGATTTGTACTTGTTACATAATGATATGAGTTATATAGCACTGCTCTTACAAAGTTCTCTAAAAGTAACTTGTCTTGTTGTGGGTGTAAAGAGGTTCCATTGCTCTTTGGATCAAGCAGATTAGAAGTTGATAAGCACTGAAAAATGTATTCATTGTAAAATTTGTGGGTGAAGAGAAAATACAAACTGCTTAAGAACCTCATTTTCAAATAAGGTTGTTTAGTATCATTTTAATGGATAGTTAAACCAAATTTCCCTCCAAGATAGAGAAACTTGGGGAGGTGCTACAATTTATTTTTGCCAGATTTATGCTTCTGATAGTTCATAAATATTTGAGCATTACAGAACTCTTAGCCCACTTATGTGCAATATATTTAGGATGGAATAAAGCTCTACAAAATTCATATGGTATGCCTTCCAACATATTTTTTTCAAATATGAAATTGCCATAAACTATTTCATTCTCTGTGAGCAGCAGAAATATGGCAGGGGGTGGGGTGGGGAGACATGAACAATGTCAAACCATCATTTCATTTTAATTGTTTTTTCCAACAGAATGGTGATGTTTTTCTAGAAATAAATAAATTTTTAATTTGCTTTTCAGGTAACAGAGACCATGCCCCTTTGCTTACAAGGTCTGGTCTCTCAGGATTGGAAGTCACATATGCTACCGATGAGAGAACACTTTTCCAGGAAGTAGTGAATATTGTTAAAAGGTAGCATATCTGTGTTCTGTTTTTTTTCCAGCTTCTGAACTTCTAATTAAGTTTCAACTTCTGGTCCTCCCTACTTTCTTTCCCCAAGTTTAAAAAGTTTGATTCCTTGGAAAAGTCTGCTTTCCCTGCTCACAACAGATATATTTATCTTCTAAGGTACTTTATGCAAGTCTCCAAATAGACCTCTCGCATCAATCTTACTGAAGTTGTAATATCCTCAAAATATATATCAAACCTAGAAGACTCTTTGGGCTTAAAGCATCTTACAATACAAATAAAAGAAACACTATCATAAGTAGGAAGAAGGGTGGTTTTTTTTGAAGAACTTTGTGGCAAAACTTGTTGCTCTCATGAAAGCTAGCTTTTTTACATGTCTTCTCCCAGTGGGAAACTCCTGCTTTCCAGGCTTGGAAAACTGCTTGGTTGCCCTTTCCCTGTTTCTGACCCATTTTTATAGCACCCTCTGATCATGCATCTATGGAACTTCAGATGTGTCTTTCTTCAGGTCAACTGCCAAAGCTTCACATTCCTAATGTTACCAAGAAAACTAAACTTAGAAACATCTGGCTGGAATACATTCTCAAGGAAAATGTGTACTAGGCAGAGTACATTTGCATTCTCTCTCTTTCCAACTAGAAAACTTCTGATGAGAATGGCATTGACCAAATCCAGGAAGCCAGAATACTAGAGTTGCTGAAAGCAACCAACACAGGGTGGGTCCTGACGAAGCAGCGGATTCCTGTTCAGAGAAGACAAAATTACAGGTAAGGAAATTAATTTTATCTTTCTCTTTTTTGGGAATCCGCTGCTCCGTCTGGCTTAGAAAACAACTTGGAAGTAACAAGCTACTGCTGTCCTTTTATTTATTTTTTTTAAAGTCCAAAGGGAAAGAATCACTTTACTACATATAAAAAATATACCACAGAATAGCACATTATTACTACTTTTTATTTCTCAAGATCACCAAATGAAGACTTGAGTGCTGAAGGCTTCATTGGATGAAGAAAGCACACTGATTTCTAAGATCTTTGTGGTGAAAATCAAAGCAAATACATTTCTACCTGGTAAACGCTTATTGAGGTGTTATATACCTGCTTGCAATCTCTATACAACTACTGGAGTACAATATGTATCTTCAAATATTTTGACTAGAGTATTTTTTTTATTCTGGGAAGAATAGCAGTTTATACTTCCCCTAAGAGAGTTGACAGGAGACATTTTCAGGCAATTTTCCACTTAGCATAAAAGTAGGTGGCATTTTTGCTTATTGTTGAAATCAGCGGGACTTTCTTCCAGGTAAATGTGTTCCAATTTGGGTACGAACCCTCACTAGAATATTAACCTCTCTTCTCCCCCTTCCCCAATTATCATTGGCTAAAAGTTTAACTGTAATAGATTTTGTATTGGACAAAAAAATCCAAAATGGCTTTTGTTGCTAATCATTATGCATCACAAATACAGTTCCATTGGATTTAGTAGAATGACTACTGATTGGAAAAATTCCTGGTTTGACAAAGAAACGGACTAAAGTATATGCTGGACATTGTAACTGCTTCAGTTCCAGTAACGTAAAACATTTTAGTTGGCCTTTGTGACTGATGTTAAGACTATGGTATACAGTTTCCCCAAACTGAAAAAAGCGGGGGCTCCTTTCATAGAATCATAGAATAGTAGGGTTGGAAGGGGCCTACAAGGCCATCGAGTCCAACCCCCTGCTCAATGCAGGAATCCAAGTCAGAGCATCCCTGACAGATGGCTGTCCAGCCTCATCTTGAAAACCTCCAGTGTGGGAGAGCCCACCACCTCCCTAGGGAATTGGTTCCATTGTCGTATTGCTGTAACAGTCAGGAAGGTTTTCCTGATGTTCAGCCGGAATCTGGCTTCCTGTAACTTGAGCCCATTATTCCATGTCCTGCACTCTGGGATGATCAAGAAGACATCCTGGCCTTCTCTGTGACAAGAGGGCTGGTTTGAACATAATACTAAACTATAGTTAGCATTACAAGAACTATTCTAGGCGATCCCTCAGGTTCTTACGCTTCCACTCCTGCTGCGAAATGGGCACAAGGAAGAGTGTTTTTTATTAACTATGGCTTATGTTGTTCATACTGTGTTTAATCTTAATTATGGTTCATGGAAACATGCCAGCTTCAAACTGTAGTTTACAAATATTCCTTCTTTTCATGAACCATCATTAATGTTAATCACAGTGTAGGGTTTGGAAGACATGCTAAGCTGTGGCTGGTGGAATCTTCTGATCTCTTCATAGCTGTGTTGGAACAGAGGAGGGAGGAACGAGCAAATCCACAGCGCGTCTTTGTAATTCTAAACCATAATTGATCACGATGTGCTCGTAGTATATACCTGAATCTGTCATGGTTTATTTTTTGGCTTTCGGAAATAACTTACCTGACCAAGATTTGACAAAGGTTTCAGTGAGCCAGACGGAATAAGCATTTACAAAACTTCCTAAGATGGACAAATAGGTCAGACTATTTGTCCATCTATCCCAGTATTGCCTGCTTTGAATAGTGGCAGTGGCATCTCAGCAGCATCTCAGATAGTGGTCTTTCCTGTCATCTGGTACCAGAGTACCTTTTAACTGATGCTTTTACCTGGCAGTGTCTGCATACAAAGCACGTGCTCTGCCACTAAGCCATGGTCTCTACTCATTTTCAAATATTCTCACAAGAATTCAAGATGGTAAAAAAATCTGGCATTCGTAGGTGCCATTTTAGCTGTGGATGATACTTTCACGGATTCTTCTGACTATGTTGAAACAAACCTGAAAATGGTGGCATCTCTGTTGCATGATTTTTCAGAAACCTAATGAGTTAATTCAGAAATCAGAAGCTTTACAAAGAAAAGAATGAAATTAATTTCTAGTTGAAACCTCAATATTTTTGTAATTGTATGAAGAACCTGAAAATGTTTTGAGAAATTGAAAATACCTTAACATTACTAATAGATGAACCTAGTTAAATAACTTTCTGCATATTTGAATGCCCTGCAGTTCCTTCTAGTGTAAACCATGCAATTTAGAAGAGCCCTTTGCCCCCTTCTGAGGAAAACAAATATAACCTATATGAGAATGTGAAGGGGACAAGAGGAGAAACACCTTTGGGGGCTATGGTGCGCTGCCTAGTGAGGGCTCACAAGTCTGGATACTGTTGCACTATGAAATGTAGAATGTGACAGGTGCCCAATAATAGTAAGTTCTTATTTTGAAAAGCCCCCGCAAACACGTCTAGCCAGGATAAACAGAACAAAATAGCCACACACAAAATGGAGCCAGAACTATGGTAGCTATATTCTTCTTTGGATTTTTTTAAGCCAAAAAATCAAAAACCTCCAGAATGTAGGAAACCAACTGTGGCCTACAAGTTCACAGAGCCATTGAAGAATTGCCATAATTACTGATGTGTGACATCTAGACTAGAGGGATTCTCCAACCCATCTGTCATAGGATTCAGAGGGCAACCTGGACTTTTAATGAGACAGGCCAGGTTCCTGAAAAGAATGAGAAGAAGATTGGCTTTTTTCACTGAAATAGTGAACTACTTGTCATACCTTATGAAGCAAGATATGGACATCACAGAAATTAGATGGCAAGAATGCTGCCGCCACCACCACCCTGCTCACAAGGAGACAAGGAAAGCAGAATAGTTAGCCAAAGTTATGTGGAAGATTATTTCATAGATACATGCCATGATTCAAAGAGCCCCAGTATTATTTGGCAGCAGCATCTTATGCCAAGTTGGAGGCTCCTTCTGAAGAGGTTTGTGCAGGCCTTTTCTGGAAACAGAGTCTTAGAAACCTTGCTGCATGGGAAGAATTCACCGGGGTGTGGGCCGTTGTGTTATAGGAAAATTCAAATGGAAATTACAGCAAGCTAAGTTTGATACAGGGTATGTTAACTTTGTTGTTGTTCAGTCGTTCAGTCATGTCCGACTCTTCGTGACCCCATGGACCATAGCACGCCAGGCCTTCCTGTCCTGCGCTCTCTCCCGGAGCATGTAAATGTTAACTTTACAGGGGAGCTAAAGAATACTTGACACTTCATGCTTTATGGGAAACTGTGTGGATTCTTTCATCACTGATGCATATAACTCAGGCCTTGTTCTCACTGAGGTAGTTAATATGTTCCTAGGTCTAGTTTTCTATGTAGAGTGAGTATTAGGTATGAAGGAGCATACTTGATATGGTACAGTTGATACATAGGTACCATTTTGGTGAGAATGAGACCACTATTTTTTGTTCTTTGTGTTTTCATTCTGAATATAAATAGTGCTCAGTTTCTGCATAAGGGCAAGCAAAATAACTTTTGAAGCACGGACCGTCATTTAAGCTAATAATTCTATGAAGAAAATACTCTGCTGGCATACCTTAACCTGGTAGCCAGCCTGTCAACTCGGCAATGTGTAACTTGGCCAACAATTTTTGCTGTCTGTGTGAAGCATCACAGATTCCTAGGTGTGCAAAACTTATTCAAACATTGAGAGAGATGTTTTATCGCACCTGAACTAAGATCACTGAGAGCTCCAATGGTGTCTTGCTTGTGAGAACTAGAGCTTTCCAAATGGTGGTTATCTACATGGCTGCCATGATTTCTATGATTGCTGCAGTGCTTTTTTTTAGCTACCCTGATCGCACAAATCACAGAAACCATTCGAAAAGCCCCCATATTACCACTTCACTCAAACTATGCTGGCTTATGAAACCCACTGACAGCCCTGCAGTCTCCATTACATCTGAACTAGGCAAATGATTTCCTAGGTAGAAGCCAAAGAATCACTAGTTCTGTGTGCCCAACTTAGTTTTCGGCTTGTGTGTATCAAACAGCAGTCTTCCATGCCACATGGCACATCTCTTTTAAAAACTGAGGAGTTTATGTTATGGCATAAGGATCTTCGGTTTCAAAAAAAAAAAAGACAAAAACTTTACTGAGCAAGCCTAAAGTGGCTCTTTGGATCCCAGCCACTGTGGGTATAAACCAGCCTTCCTGATTTATGATACCCTCCAGATGTTTTGGACTTCAGCTCCCATCAGCCTCAGAAGCATAGCCAATCGTGAGGGATGATGGCAGTTGTAGCCCAAAACATCTGGAGGGCACCAGGTTGGGGAAGGCTGATACAAATTGTCAACTCAGTTTCCCATCTGTAAAATGGGAATAACTGTAACGTTAGATTGCCTCGTGAAGTTTTTTTGAAGACAAATTTGTAGAATGCTAGCTACACATCAAAGGTGATATATAGAGATATATACACACACACACTCTCTCTCTCTCCCTCCCTCCCCTCCCCCCCCCCCATTCTGTGGACTGTAAAAGTCATGCTGCTTGAACTCTCTGCAAGGAATATATTCTTAAAATAAAGTATGTATCACATTTTTATAAAACCTGTGAAGGTAGGGAGTAGAACTGTAACTCCTGGAAAAAATGAATTACAAGAATTGCTCAATTTTACATTAATCTGGAGCAGAACCTGAAATAGAACAAATCTTGACGAATTCTGACCTGCAAAACTATTTCCTGGCACTAACAAAGTCTTGTGGCATCTTAACCACTAACAAGTTTATTCTGGGGTAAATTTTAATTATTCTAGAATATTTATTTTGGCATAACGTACAGTACATATGTTAATTTGCTCACCACTGCACTACTGTCTGCGTAATCACCCAACAAGGTTTTGTGAATGGCAATTGTTAAGGTAATTATCACTGTGTATTTTTTTGCATTTCAATTTTCCTTCTGACCACACTGTTTACATTCCCTCCACCGCACCCCAAAGCATGTGTATATAAATCTGCCAACTTAATATTTCATGCATTTGATGAAGTGGACAGTGTCCATGAAAGCTTATGTCAGAATAAGTGTGAAGACCTTCTATTTTCCCAGGCATTTCAGCATTTTAGTCTTTTAGCTCTGTTTTAATCTGCTGTTGTGTTTTAAATCTCTGCATTGCTGCTAGGTTTTATGCTGGCTGTACTTTTATATTGTAGTTTTTTAAGCTTTTATATTTTATATTATATTTTATGCTTTTTGTGGTTTAAATGTTTGTGAACTGCCCAGAGAGCTTCGGCTGTTGAGTGGTATAGAAATGTAATAAGTGAATGAATGAATGAATGAATGAATGAAGTCTTTTAAGTTAGTCTTTTAAGGGTGCCACAAGATTCTCTGTTGTTTTTGCTGCAACAGACTAACACAGATATCCCTCTGGAAATTGTTCCTGGCATTAAAGATTGTGCAGGTTAACAGTAGGTTTCCTAAAATAGTCATAATAGTGCTAAGGACAACAGAACAGAAGTACTTTCTCAGTTCAAACTATATGTTTGTCAACCTAATTAATGAGTCCCACCGTAAAGCTGTGTGAGTTTTTTTCTTAAAGCACTTCCTCTATTTTGTAAAATAGGGTGCACACATCCTCCAAATCCAATTATTCTTCTGTCTTCGCCCTTTCCCACAGATCCTTTCAGCGGTGAGGGCTGTACCTCTCTGGTGCTGAAAAGATCCAGGGATGGGAATTGGCAGGCTCTAAATCCATTCACACCCCCCCCCCCGCATCTCATTGGTAACTTCCAACTGTCTCCACCACCCTCTAACACAAGTGATTGGCCACAAATAGTTGCTGTTCATAATTATTGGAAAATCTGCAAGCATTAGACCTAATCCAGAGAATTACATACATGGTACTTCACAGCTAATCATATATACAAGTTTCTATATGGTGAAAGATACAGAATTACACTTTGTTAATGGGTAACTAAATGTATTGTGTTCTTTTTCCCAGTCCACCAACTTGGCAGAGTTTTGCTTATCCAATGCAGCAGATCTGTGTGCTAAAACCTTTTCCATGCAGGTTGTGTTTCTGGATCAGGGTGTGTCTTTGTTTCTATATTCTTAGGAATGAAGCTAACAGGTCAGATTTATCAGAGGTTGCTGACTTTAAATTCAGTATAAAATTTGTTAAACATATAAAGGATTGTTTCTATGAAGAAAATATATTTTCTCTTTTAGGTACGACCCAGATATTTTATTAGGCTATGAAGTCCAAATGCATTCTTGGGGATACCTCTTACAGAGAGCTGCTGCTTTAGGTGTTGATTTATGTCAGATGATCTCTCGTGTTCCAGGTGTGTTTGTGGTTCTAACATTCTTAGTCATTGTGAGAAGCTGTAACTTTATTCCAATATTTGTCTGTATATAAAACCATTAATCTTCTCATGTTTGCCCCATTTTACTGTTTTTCAAAATGAATGTAGCTATGTGTGCTGCCTGTGTTCTACCACTTTCTAGCAAGCTAATAAATAATCAGCTTAGTACAGATCCTTCTTTCCATTTGCTACAAAGCAAAGATTTTAAAAACAAATTAAAATAATGAACACTTCTGGTCCTTTTAGTATATGGAGAACAGGCCTGCAGTATAGGTGCCATAAGTGTGTTAGGCAATGGGATTTGAGGCATGTGTAAACAGAATTGGGGGAGGACCTGAAAACCTGGCTATGGCATAAGATCAGACCTGCATTCCTATCTGCCTTTTCTGCACTCCTTCCTGGGGGCCATCTACACAGCACCACTTTCAACCTTTGTTCTGCTGTAACTGCGCAGTAGTGTGGCTACTAATTAGCTTCTGCTGCGGTACACTGTGTGATTTACTGCAGACTTCTCCAAGGGAAAAATCCACTGTGCTGTGACACACAGCTGTGAATGCGGAGTAAAGTGCAGCAGTCTCCAGTCACACTGCTACATATTTTTTAAACATTTTTTTAAATGCTCAGCTGAGCAGAATCATGAGGACGCAGCTGAGATACCCCAGTTTTTAGTGGTTCTTTTGCATGTTAGGGGTTCTTTTGTGTCTGCCTGTTTCTCATTCAGTAAAATATAGGCAAGTTTCTCCTTCGTTACCATGCCAACTGTTTGTACTCAATCACACCAGTGGTCCTCCAGCCCCGTACTCTTGTGATGGTTTGCACATGCAAAGGGGTGTGCCTTCGTGAGAGGTACATGCCCAACCATCATTCAGAAATGGATCCCTCTGAAATTAGGATGTTTCTCTCTGCAATCTTGGCTGTTCTTGGGAACATAGTGAGTCTTTACAAAATATTTCTGGGCCTTGAATCTCAAGATGCTAGGCGGTGGAGGGCAAAAGCATTGCTGTGCCAAAGGCAGAGCTTCTCCTTTCTTGCCACCATTAAATACAAACAGTCAGTGAAGTTGGTCCTGGACCTTCTGCTCCCCTTACACATCTAGTAGTCCAGTATCTCGAGGTGTTTCCATGAAACCCCCAGCCTTTGGCCACTGACTCCAAAGCAGCCATTGCGAAGATAGGAAGCTGCGAAGGTAGTAGTTGAAGAAATGAGCACGCTTCTTCATGCTGCTGTAACCGCGCAGCTGCAAAGGAATGAGGAGGAGGGGGTGACTACAATAGTGAAGGGGCATCACACAGTGACGACACCATCACTAAGCACACCTACCACATGCCCACCGCAAAATGCCACAAGGAAAAACCACAACAAGAGTTGCTTATGTGCTGCAGCATATTATATAGTAGAAGTAACTTCTGTGGAGTTGAGTTGCAGCATAGTTGCCAAAATGATTGGCCACCACTATTCTAGTGTCTTGGTTCAGAGCATCACTGTTTCTTCTGATAAATACTTCGTTGGATTTTGTAGTAGAGTTGATTGAGCTATTGAAATATTCTGTGTTTACTGTTTTAGATGATAAGAAAGAGAACAGATTTGCTGCAGATCAAGATGAATACGGGTCTGATACAATGAGTGAAATAAATATTGTTGGACGGGTTGTACTAAATATCTGGAGAATTATGCGAAATGAGGTAAAGTCTAGCAAAATTATATTGAATATTGGATAAGACTGATTTGTAACAAAATTGGTATGTAGTATACTGACTCAAATTATTATATACTATTTATAGCTTCAAAAGAACATATTTTAAACAATTTTCCAGAGGGGTAGCTGTGCTAGTCTGTTGCAGCAAAAACAGTGAAGGATCTTGTGGCACCTTAAAGGCTAACGCATTTATTCTGGCATAAGCTTTCATGGACACTGTCTACTTCTGGACAGTACATCTAATGAAGTGGACAATGTCCATATAAGCTTAGGGCAGAATAAATTTGCTAGCCTTTTAGGTGCCACAAGACTTACTGTTTTTACTTTAAAATAAATCACTTCCCATCATATTTTCAGTAATAAACATTTTCTTTTTATGTAGATTTCCAAATTTATATCTCCCTCTCCCCATCTAGAGTGTTCATATGCTTCTGTCGGTACAGGAAATATGAAATCTGTTGAAATATATTGATGACTGTAGTTTTCCATTATGTTGCTAAGCTGTTGCTATAGGGTTCCGTCCAAAGTCATGCTAGTGGAAGGGAGTTCACAGAAGTAGAACTTCTGGCTCCCTCCTTTCCCTTTTAGCGCCCCCCCCCCCCGCCCCATGATACATATAGGGTTGAGGAAACTTCCTAAATTGGGTAAGTGATGGCGCAGGTGGCTAAATATCTGTGAGCAGAAACTCTACCTGCTAGCAGGATTACATTGTTGGATAAAACCCATACTCTGTATTTTCCACTTAAAACAACCTTTCCTCTGTATTTCATGGCGAGGTTGCATTTTAGCATTTACAGCCTAATGGCCTAATTTCTGAGTTACTTCACTTGCAGAAATGTATTAATTAAACCCATATGTGTTGCTGCCAACTTAAATATTTCTTCTTGCCTTTCAGAATTAACTGCATATCTGTAATGAAAAATCAAAGAGCCCCATGGCACCTGAAAGAATAACATTCATTGTGGTGTACATATTCCTGGGCTAGGGATACAAAGATACCTTGTCATCAGATACAAAGTAGCACATCTGTCAAAATTAACTCTAGCCTATAAAGACTTATACTACAATGGGCTGGTTCGCATGATTGAACAGCCCACCATGGCTTATTAGAAACATGGTGGGCTGCAGCACACGCAAACAACTGTTTTGAATATTCACTGCCTGGCATTGGCTTGTCGTGTCATGTGAACCCGGGCAGCGGGGATTGTGCAAGGGTTAAACAACCCTCATATAACTCATGGCCTGTTCTAGGGTTTTGTTGTTGTTGTTCAGTCGTGTCCGACTCTTCGTGACCCCATGGACCATAGCACGCCAGGCCTTCCTGTCCTGCGCTCTCTCCCAGAGCGTGCTCAAGTTCATATTCATTGCATCGGTGATGCTATCTAGCCACCTCATCCTCTGCTGTCCCCTTCTCCTCTTGCCTTCAGTCTTTCCCAGCATCAGGGTCTTTTCCAGAGAGTTTTCTCTTCGCATTAGGTGGCCAAAATATTTGAGCTTCAGCTTCAGTATCTGTCCTTCCAATGAGCACTCAGGGTTGATTTCCTTTAGGATTGACTGATTTGACCTCCTTGCAGTCCAGGGGACTTGTAAGAGTCTTCCTTACACAATCCCTGTTGCCTGGGTTCAGACGGCATGACAAGCTGCAGCCAGGTGAATATTCAAAATGGCTGCTGTCACACGCCATAGCCCACTATGGTTTAAATAAGATTTGGTGGGCATTTTGCTCATATGAACCGGGTCAGTGAATTTGCTAGTCCTTCAAGTTCCATGGGATTGTTGATTTTGCCACAAGCTAGCATGACTATTGCTCTGGATTTTGTAATGACAAAGCAATGCCCTGTACTCATTCAGATGAGATTAGGATCTTTCTCATTCTCAGTGAAACAACAATGCCCCACATTTATCAAGGTGTCCCCTTTTGTGTCTGCCATGGGCGGTGGTTGGAGGGTGAGAGGGTCTTCCCTGCTGTCCTGCCACAGTGTAGCCCAGGCCACACCCCTGGAGCCAATTGGCTACACAAGTTGTCTTCCTGGGAGTCGAGGCAGGGCCTCAATGTGGACCAGAGGCATAACTGATAGAGGCAGTTATAAATACGGGACTGGCCTGGGCTTCAGCAGTGTCATTGCCAATTTCCCTCCTGCCCTTTGATGTCTTGCAGCACTCATCACCTTGTAATGGTCAAAGTTGGTTGACAAGGCTGGGAAGGAATTGTGATTAGTTTAGCAGTGTGTGTGTGTGTGGGGGTCTTCTCTGTATCAATGTTCTTGGTTTTCAATTACATTGCCCTATAGTTTCCTCACAGCTTTGTTGCTGGTGTTGGAGGCATTGGGGTGGGCTCCCACTCTACTGGGGACCCCCTTTAAGGGATCTTGGGGGTGTCGCTTCAGGCCCCAGCCCAGCTTGGGAGTTGGGATGCCTGCTATATGCCCATATTGGCAGTGATAGCCTGCAGTACCAGTCTGCACCATGGTGGGCCCAAGCTTGCCTTCCACTCCTTAACAGTTTCCCAGCACGGGGGCTGGGTTGTTGTCTTAGTCAGCTGTCAGAGACCTGAATCCTTGCTCTCTGCCACACCAGACTCAGTGTAAGCCGTAACCAATAAAAGTTGTGACCATTTTTATCCCATTCCCTGTCTTGGTGTAATTATTGCATTCTCATGCTCCCTGCTGTGGGCACAGATTATATAAACATATGATCATACAAGTCTTCTCTTGTTTTAGGTGGCTCTAACTAACTATACCTTTGAAAATGTGGGCTTTCATATACTCCATCAGCGCTTTCCACTGTTTACTTCTCGTGTTCTGTCTGATTGGTTTGACAACAAGGCAGATATCTATAGGTAATTTCCTGTTTTTATGAGTATCTTAAAGTATGCTTCCAGATACAAAATGTAGCCTGTTGAACATATCAGAAATGGGATGAAAACTTAATTAGCAAAGAAAAAATGAAAGTAAGTTGCCTTCTGGCAGAAGATTAATAAATACACTGTCAATTTCAAGTGCATGATTCAATTTCTTACCCATATCACTCAGCTGTCAATCACTTAGGCCAAATTTACATACCACCCCTGCATGATCAGCTCCCCTGTCTCATCAAGTACAGTTTGTAGTGGATCAAGTGGGTACTTCCACATACCCAATGAAAGTAGCACTCATATTATCAAAATGATCTATATGATTCTGAATGTAAGACATTACTTCCATAAGTCCCCCCCCCCCCGGCCATTTATGAAATAATCTCCCTGACGAGGCCCACCTGGCACCAGCGTTGCCATTTTTTTCGGCGCCAGGTTAAAACTGCCCTCTTCTCTCAGACATTTGGCAGCATATAAGGAGTCTCTTTGATTGTCTTGGGCTGATTGTTTTAAATTGTTTTAGATATATGTTGTGTGTGCTGTTGGTTCCATGTCATTACATAAATGGTTTTATACTTTATATAATGTATTTTAATGCTTTTTTTGTGTGTGAACCACCCAGAGAGCTTCAGCTATGGGGCATATACAAATATAATAAATGAAATTAAATAACATGAGAGCTGACCACAGGAGTAGCAAGTCTGCTGTAAGGGGAAGGTGTAAACTAGACCTTACCATTGCCCGTCTCGAGTGTAACAAAATTTCATGCTGCAGTTTTCTTTCTGGTGTATTCACGTATTAAATATAAATCAACACTTTGCTATTCCTCCTCAATGGCTAGGGTAGATCAGTTCATTCATAGATAGTTGTATACTTCCATATAGTACAAAAGAGGCAAAACCCAGCAACAGGAATGACTTGAAATAACTAAGGCTTATAAATCAATCTCAGTGGGAGAGTTTGCATGTAGCACTGTGCCTACTGACACCTCCCTTGGCACTTGACAGGCTCGCTGCCCCTCCTGATTAAAAAAAAAACACCTTTAGATTTTACTTAAGTATTTTGTTTTATAACAGAAAGCTGGTGTGCTGCAAAGCAGCATGCCACTTTCAGCACCTTTATTTCCAAGAATGCCTCTGGGTTTCATGCGGGAATTTCCTAATATTGTATTTGCAGTTGTCACACATTCAATTTTTATTAATGAACTTTTGAAACATAAAATTTTCCACAGAAAAATAAAGCCCTTAAAAATAAAGGAAAAAAATCCACCCTACATCACTGCACAGATGTTGGGCTTATTCATGGCTAAAACACATGTCTAGGGCTGAGCCCCTTTTGCATGAAAGACCTCATGGCCACAGTAGAACCAGGTTATCTGGTATGAATAGATCTGATAGATGCTCATCTCCATGTGGCAACAGAGCCATCATACATTTTCAGTTAGCAGCAATCTTGGCTCTCTCAGTTCTTCAGCTTACTCAGAATATTCACAAACTGTTGATTACTGTTTTGAAACTTTTTTTTCAGAATATTCTTTTGTTTTCAGACTCTCAAGGTTCTTACATGTTGTGATTTGATTTCAAAGGTGGAAAATGGTTGATTATTACACTACCCGTGTCCGAGGGAATGTCCAACTGTTAGAACAAGTGGACTTGATTGGCAGAACAAGTGAAATGGCAAGGCTATTTGGAATTCAGTTCCTGCATGTATTAACAAGGGGATCACAAGTAAGCTTTCCTTAATAATTTTGAAAAATTAACATGTTTAGGAGGACCTTTTTTAATGTGTGGGAAATGTGGTAAATCAAAATTCAAGATGGTCTTAAAGTTAAACTATATAGGCAGGACATAGATTTCAAGAGAGAGTCCCCATGGAGGAGGTCTATCCTGCCGCTTTGAGGAAGGGCAACATTTAATAGGCAGGTCAAACCAGAAAAACTTTCTCCTGAATCAGTTCTAGGATATCTATTTTTTCTCTTTTCATCTGATATCTTTTCTCTGGCAGATGCTGCTAACTCTGGCCCACTCCACTCTCTTGCTGAGGGCTACTGTTCTGTAGAGGAAGCCATTTGTAACAGGAAGACTGTTTCTATTCATTCCTGTCTTTTGAAGCCTTGTCTCCAGCCATGCTGCTAGAGGCCTATAGCCACTGGTTATAGCTCCAGTTCACTGATGCCACATCTCATTGACAATGAAGCATTCATAGTGTCAACAGTTGTGGTACTCTGCATTAAAGCCATAGGTAACTCTGTGAATGGAGAGCTCTGAACAGTTGAGACCTGGGAGAAGTCCTCCATGAAGCAAGAGTGCATAGAGCAATCAGTGCTATCCAAAGTGACTCCAGACCACAGGGTATTTCTCCCAAATTCTGAATCTGAGCATCAGTGCAAACAAGGTGGCAATTGGGAAAGACATTAAAAATACAGTTGTAACTAGCCTTGTTGCTCATTAGGTTAAGAATATCAAATCTATAGTCATTCCACCACAGTGTTTAAATTTGATCAGTAATGTTTTTCCTTTGCAGTACCGTGTGGAGTCGATGATGTTACGTATTGCTAAGCCAATGAATTACATTGCTGTGACACCCAGCATTCAGCAGCGAGCTCAAATGAGAGCCCCTCAATGCATCCCTTTAATAATGGAGCCAGAGTCCCGCTTCTACAGTAATGCTGTCCTTGTACTAGATTTTCAGTCTTTATATCCATCTATCGTGATAGCATACAACTACTGTTTTTCCACATGTTTGGGACATGTTGAGAACTTGGGGAAGTAAGTATTAATCATTTAAATCTCCATGCATTTTTCTGTTACTAAATAAGTATATCAAAAGTCAAATGGAATAAAGTTAGTGTGTTTGTGTGCACATGCACACATAAAAATATCGTAAGTTCTGAGGAAAAAGATGAGTTCTTGAAAAATTCTTCAAGATGCTAATGCATCTTGTGGCCCTCTAGATGTTTTGACCTATAACTCTCATTCAGCCCTAGTCACCATAGTGAGGGATGATGGGAGTTGTAGACCAAAATATCTGGTGGGCCACAAGTTGCCCACACTTCCATTAAAGGATGGAGCAAATGTTTTCGTACAATGCAATCCTATGCATGTTTAGACATAAAACAGTCATCCAACTCCCATCATAGCTAGCTGGGGCATGCTAGGAGTTGTAGGACTTTTTGCTGTCTAAACATGCATAGGATTGCACCATTATTGAACCTTAAAGTGTAAGGTATTAATTGATAACTTCTAAAATATTCAGAAAACCTCTTGCATCTGCTCTCACAACAAAATTATACAAAGGGTACTACAGAAATGTAGCATTCTGTTTACTGTGTAGTATGAAGCCCATCATATTAATGTCGGTATATCAGTTTATAAAATTTGCTGGTGCCATTGCGGCTGTAATTTTACGGTGTCATGTTAAGACCCTCCTATTTTTTCAAGCTTTTAATTAAGAGCATGGCTCCTATGATCTGCTGGCTTTATTTTGTGTTGCTATTTTATTCTTGTTTTAGTTTCTATATTTTACTGCAAGCACAGTTACAAGTTTTTTTATAAATGGAAAGGGGGTAAAATCCTTAATTAAAGAACAAAAGAGATGGCAGGAGCTGTGAAGATAGGCGAAGATGAGAGGGAGGTAGTTTGCAGAGTGGGGCATGCTGGAGCTTGAGAGAGACTGAGAGGTATAGAGCGGATGCAGAGCAATTTAAAATGTATTATACTGCCATAGTCTCACTGAATAACGTGTAGCATGGAAAGATCTCATCTGTTAATGCAGACTAGCAACAGTAGTTGGTCTATGTTGTTCCTCAAGGCTACGTTCTCTTTCTCTTATTTTCTAGATATGATGAATTTAAATTTGGCTGCACATCTCTGAGAGTATCTCCTGATTTACTATATCAGCTTCGGCATGATATCACAGTATCACCCAGTGGAATTGCTTTTGTTAAGGTAATGTTTGATTTACAGTGGTAATGTGCTATCTCAAGCAATTGGATTTTCTTGCTTACATTCTATATTTTTTATTTCTTTCTCACATTTCAGCCACAGAGATAAAAGCATTCAAGCATACAACTTACAAATACTAAGCATATTAATAAACAGAGAGCAGTATATACAGTAGCTCTAAAAAAAATCAATCCAGCTCTCAACAGGCAATAAATTAAAATTTTAAAATGTTTTCACGCCCTCCTAAAACAGATCTAGATGTAACTCCTTCAAGGGGTGTTCAATAGACTGAGGCCACCACCGTGAAAGAGCACTGTTTCTAAAGGCAACCAATCTTGCCTCAGGAATATGGCACCCAAAGAAGGCCCTCATCCCCAGTGTCAACCCACAGAGGAAAAGGCAAGGGAGCAGGTGCTCTTTGAGATATCCCAGGCCTGGGCCATATAGATTGCTTTGAAAGGTTGAAATCAGCACTTGGTGTCTGGACAAAAATCCCAAGTGGTAACTAGTAGAATAGGAATAAGGTGAGGTCTCCTGCCTCGATTCTGCTTGCATTCCACTTTGCCCTCAGCTGCCCACTCTCCTTTCCACTCCCCTAAGCTAAAAAGTCCTTTCCTTGGGGAAAGGGGATGAAGTAGTTGGTGGAGAAGAACTCAGGTGAAGATGGGAGAGGCCCATTGGGCCTCTTCTGCAATGGGATATGATGCTCTGAGCATCTTTTCCTGCCAGGAGCCATAGAGATAGATGAAAAACTCCATGATTCCATGGAGAAAAAGACATTTTGACCACCACTTCCTGTCAGTATGGGGCCTGATGAGCCTCTCCTATCTTTGTAAGAGGTTTGTACTGCCTGCTGTTTCCTCCCGCAAAGTGAGGCTTTTTTCCCCAGGGAGATGGGTAGGGCTGACCAGCCATTGCATCCATCAAGCATTACATTTGAACATTACATTTGAACTTGGAGTTTCCGAGCTTTCGATATTGAACGCCCAAGGGAAGCAATTGATTTTCAGTGTGAGCACTTTGGTAATCACCCATTCGTATAGTATAACCTTCCCCAGCCTGTTGCCCTCCAGATGATTTGGACTACAGTTCCCAACATTCTTGACCATTGGCCATGCTGGCTGGGGCTGATGGGAGTTGAAATCCAAAACATCTCAAATCCAAAACAACTGGATCTGGAAGGTTGGTGAAGGCTGCCATAGTACAATTATTTTAATATTTGTGTGATTTGCCATAATAAACTCAAAATGGGGCTGAGCTGAAATGGGCCTTCTGATCATACCCTTGTTCAAAAATTGAGACAAGGGCTCCCCTTTTGATGATTCATTTGAGGAGACTGCAAAAGGAGCAAAGTGTTTCCCAGCTTGGGCATATATACAAATACATTTTACATTTATATTTAAGATGCTCACATTGTGAGAAAGGAAAAGTTTCAAAACAATCTGATTATCACTCGTTGGCTTTTGACTGGCCTATCTGGTTTCTGATTGAGTCAGGGGCCTTGAATGCCATTTTTGACAGGAAGGCAAGATATAAAGTAAATAAATAAATAATCGTGAGTTTGCCTGCACAAATTTTGGTAACCCTCCCTAATTATTATCAATATAATGCCATAAATATATGAATTCATAATATATTCATAAGGCGGTTATTCAAAAATATTAATTCAGCCGTCATGGACAGAGATGATACTTAGTTGCAATGAACAAAATTAATATTGATGCTGATTGTATATTTTTAATATTGTGCATAAATCCTTAAGTTACCAAAGCTTTTGATTTTTTAAAAATGTACTTTAATGTTTTGTTGTTTCTTTTTTATATGGCAGTCTTCAGTGAGAAAGGGTGTATTGCCAAGAATGCTGGAAGAAATTCTAAAGACTAGAATAATGGTGAAGCAGTCTATGAAAGCTTATAAACATGACAAAGCTATCACTCGAATGCTTGACGCACGTCAGCTTGGCCTTAAACTTATATCAAATGTCACATTTGGTTATACTGCTGCTAATTTTTCTGGAAGGATGCCATGTATAGAGGTAAGTGATGAAAATAAAATGCTAAGATTTTTCAGGAAAAAGAAACAAACCTGTCTTTACTATAACAATGACCTGGTTTGCACATAACAGTGGCAAATCACAGGTTAATTAGTTGTTAGATTACTTTGAGGTTTTTAACCCACAAAACCCCCAAAGTGTCAAGGTTCTTATATCATGCAACAACCTACAATAAGGCCAATTGTATGCAAAGCAGAAGCGGCTCATTCATAGCACAGAACCCAGAAAGTAATGGGTTAATTAACGCACAGTTTGCTACCATTACGTGCGAACAGATCCAATATTTACTATAAGGCAAAAGCTAATTTTCAGTTTCAGTTCCCTAATTGTAATGTAGGAATAATGACTTGATTCAGAAGATTCTGAGGAGGACATGCAAGTTAAAGATTGATAAAATACCTTAGGTTGGATCCAAACTCGTGTAACAGGGTTTTACTGCCATTCCTCTCCTGCACCCTGTAGCCCTGAAAAGCCACTTTGGAAAGTCGGGAGGACTGCACAATAGCCTGGTTCACACGATACGGCACACTTCATGATCTCGCCTATGGTTAAGTGAAGGTTGTTTAACCTTCGCATAACCCATGCTCACCAGGTTTGCATAACAACCCCCAAGCGTGGGTTGGATATGCAAAATGGTGGCCGCACACCCACAGCCTCACCATGGGTAAATTAACTCACAGCGGGCTGTCATATAGTGCAAACCAGCCTAGCATGGGATGTTGTGCAGGAGGCCTGCAGTAGGAAATTGGACAAGGGAACCTTTCCCCCATGCAACTTCTGGTTCCGAGCGCTTACATGTTCAAATAGTTACGTACGTTGTTTATAAGCAGTATACTTAAATAATAATTTTTTTAAAAAATATTAAATTCTACTTGTTTTACATTGTTGAATGCAACTAATCCAGAGAACTATGTTGGTGTGCCCAGTGGGTTGGATACAGTCAACAGACATTTGTGATTTTTATTTTTTGAAAATCATGTCTCTGTACTTTCAGCACAAACTGCTTTTGAAATTCTCCTGAATTTGAAAAACAGCTAGTCATATGGGGAAAGGAGGGTTGCTGTATTATTGTTTTAAATCAAAACATTTCCACAAGATATTTAGAGTGAGTCCCACACTTTTGTGAATTGTGGCCAGAGTATCATAAAATTAAATGTCTATGCATGGTCAATTAAGAAATGTTATGTAAATCAAGGCTCTGATAAAGGACAATCTTCAATATCTTTGTATCTACAGATTGGTGACAGCATTGTGCACAAAGCCAGAGAGACCTTGGAACGAGCAATAAAGCTGGTGAATGATACAAAAAAATGGGGAGCACGGGTTGTTTATGGGGACACAGACAGGTAATTGAAACTGTTCTTTCATTTGGGAGGCTTATAAATCAGTAATATGTAATTGGATTATTTTCCTTTCCTTACCACAAATCAAAATGCTCCTGGTTCATATGGGATTTGAACCAGTATGAGAATTTAGCACACACAGTAGAAAGAAGGGACAGGAAGGGGTCAGTTTCCTTAACCACAAAGGTTTCATTAAAGCAGGGGTGTTGAACCTCTTTCAGCCAAAGGGCTGAATTCTATTTCAGAGAGGCACTTGAGAGCTGTATTGAAGTGGTGGGCAGGGGCAGGGCCAAACATATTTTAGGTTAAATCTCTTACTGCCAGTAACTAATCCTTAGGAGAGGCATTTTAACCTTTTAGAATGGGGGAAAACTGTACAAAAGCTAGGAAACCCAAACTCTACTGCTGTGTACACATGAGTTTCTGCAAAACTACATACTCCAAAACCTGCCACTCACTGACCATGCCCTGGTACTTGGAACTAGTAATGCAATAAACAAAACTAAGGAACAAACTTTATTGGTTGATTGATAGAAATGCCAGTGAAAGCAGTTACTAAAACTGGGAATAGTACTTAAAGGATGAGGGAAGAGCAAAATTGTAGTTATCTGCAAGTGGAAAAGGTAAAACATCCATAGCATGGTTTTACTTATTTACAAGATTTTTATCCTACTTTCTTCTCCATGTAGAGTGCTCATGGTGGTTAATATCAACCACAAGATAAAACAATTTAAAAAGAAACAGCAGCCAAATAAAAATACAGTCAGGGGAGAACAAAATTAAATCAGTTGTCAGACCAAAGATCTGCCTAAAGAGTAATCAGTTAATATGATGACCAAAACAGTGGGCCAGACTGAACTCCGGGGGCAGGGAGTTCCAGAACTTTGCACCCAGGAATGGACTGGCAGCCAGTGAAGTTTGTGTTAATGAGTTAATGCATGCTCCTCCCCCCACAAAAAAGCTCTGGTCAGCAATTTTGCTGCTACATTTTGTACTAGCTGAAGTTTCTGAACACTTTTCTGAGACATCCCAAAATAAGAGTGCATTGCAGTAATTCAATCTTGATGTAACTAAGGCAAGGGTAGGCAACCTAGTGCCCTCCTGATGTTTTGGACTACAACTCCCATAAACACTGACCATTAGCCATGCTGGCTGGGCCTGATGAGAGTTGTTGTTCAAAATACTGCATGTCTGACTGTGGCCAGGTTACTTTCCTCCAGAAACGTGAACAGTTGGTTTAAAAGCCTAATCTGGGCAAAAGCACTCTGGGTCACTGCTGTAACTTTTTCAGCCAGAAGCACCCCAAGACTGTGAGTGTGATTTTTTGTGGGGCGTGCAACCTGTCCAAAACAGACCTATTGCTGGGCCAATAGCCCTACTGATCAAGAGCACTTCTGTTTTACCTGGATTAAGTTTCAGTTTGCTAGCCCACATGTAGTCCCATTACCAACTTCAGATTTAACTGAAGGTTACATCTCCAAATATCAGTTGCTTACCTGGACATTTTCTGTTTTCAGTCCCAACAAAGAAGAAATGTTACCATACTGCTTACATTTATTTATTTATTCATTCATTCATTCATTTCATTTCTATACCACCCAATAGCCGAAGCGCTCTGGGTGGTTCACAAAGGTAAAAGGTAAAAACGTCCATATAGTTAAATGGTTCTAGGAAAAGGTTTTAAATAGATGATTCCCAATTTTCATTCTTTTATTTCAGCATGTTTGTACTACTGAAAGGAGCTACCAAGGAACAATCTTTTAAGATTGGCCAAGAAATTGCTGAAGCTGTAACCTCTACCAACCCAAAACCAGTAAAACTGAAGTTTGAAAAGGTAAGTGAAAATGTGCATTTTTGTATTTAAATAATTACACTAGTTATTAATTCACATTTTTCCAGGAATATTTCAAAATTGTGTATTTTTCTTAAATATTCTAACAATTCTTAGTATTGCTTGACTGCAAGATTTAGTAAGGCACCCTTCCAGAAGATGACAGAATAAGGAGGTTTAGGAATATATCTTCAACTTGGAGTATTAAAATTCCTTATAAAATGTAGAGAGATCTGTACACTTTTGCAGCAGAAAACTATCTGAAAATGAACGTGCATGGGGGAGCATGGCTTCAGAAATGTTATACATATGTGATAAGAGAAGCTAAAAGGGTGAAATAAAGATCAACTGTTTCATTAATAAGTTAAGAGATGGATGATGCAACACTGAGATCTATTTTAATTTGTAAATATATATATTTTGATTTATAAAATTATTTGCAACATTAATTATACTGTTTCACTCTACTACCAGTTATGTCATTCTTCTAGTTGCTGCTGCCTGTATAATGCTATAGGCCAGGGTTCTTCAGTGCAAGACCTGAGGGCCAGTGGCCAGTCACCTCAAGTGCAGTTCTCTGCCTCTCTCTTTCCCTTTCGCTTTCCTTCACTCTCTCCCCCTCTGCAATAGCTGCTCATTCTCAGCATAGGCTCCCTAGCTTTGTCTTGATGTTTGCTTTAGTGGGACAGCTGCTGTGATCTAAGCTACCAGAGGAGGCTTTGGAGGTGGGGAGTCAGGAAACTTGCTATTCATCAGTTTTAAGATAGCAAGGGAGGCGGGGAAAACACATGAGCAATCAGCCAATTAGCTGTGGTGGGTGAGGAGCCCAAGAGGCAAAGAGCAACATGCCTGGCTAGCTGCAGTGGTGCACCGCACAGCCACTGGAGGGGAAATTGAATGTGTGAGAGAGGGAGAGAGCAATGTCAGCCTCTGCTGGGAATGGCCTCAGTGATCACTACTACAGGCTCTATTTTATACCTACTTGTCAAGGGCTCCTTGGAGGGCTCTGTCAGTCTAATTCAGTAGCCAAGTCCAGACGCAGACAAAGGGATTCTTTTCAAAGCTTTATTCTTCTTTTTCAACTTAACAGCTCTACAGGTAGCAACTAGATCTGAGCAGCAGCATCCCTATGCCCTAAGTTAGAACAGTTGGTCCCCGTTTGAAAGGCAATTACTGGCAGACCCCTGAATATAAGGACTAGGGAGAATCCCTCCCCTTTTCCCTTGGATTCTCTGGGCGCAACCGTTCTTTGAGCGCCAACTGGGCGCTACGCCTCCTTTCTGCGCTCTCCATTTGGCGCCACTCTCTGCGTCTGCGCCGCGCATCTACTAAGTCTGCTATCTCTGCTCAGTCACTCCCTGGACTGCTTTCAAGTCTAGGAATGCTGGTGGGAGGAATCTCCGCCAGCTGTGGGCCCTGGGAAAGCAGAGCGCGCTCCTCTCCCAGGAGCGACTGCTCTTCCTCAGAATCAGAACTACTCTGGGATTCTATGGGCTCAGTGTCCACCCTGACACTACTATACCTACTTCAAAATATATATCAGTGCTCTTCAATCTGTCCAGACCTGGGATTTACTGTGCATCCTACTTCCAGATTACTGATTTTTATGAAATAACACATATTTTAACATTATAATGTAGGGCAGGTACAGTGCAGTGCATAAGTATTCCCTTCCTTTGACTTTTCCACAGTGTTACAACCTGGAATTAAAATGGATTTAATGAGGACTTCTTGTCACTGACTGACACAAAACGGTCCATAATGTCAAAATGGGGGGAAAATCCACATATTTTACAAAATGATTTGCAAATAAAAAACTGAAAAGTCTGGATTGTATAAGTATTCACCCCCTTTGGTGTGACACCCCTAAATAAGCTGTGGTGCAATCAACTGCCTTCAGAAGTCACATAATTAGTTGGAGTCCACCTGTGTGCAATTCAAGTGTCACATGATCTCAGATTAAATACACCTGTTTCTGGAAGGCCCCAGAGTTTGTTGGAGAGCAAATCTAAACAAACAGCATCATGAAGACCAAGAAGCTATCAAAACAAGTACGGGATAAAATTCTGGAGAAGCACCAAGCAGGGTTGGGTTATAAAAAAAAAAATCCTGAACTGTGAACATCCCGTTAAATCCGTTATTACAAAATGGAAAGAATATGGCACAACCGCAACTCTGCCTAGAGAAGGCTGTCCACCAAAACTCAGTGACTGGGTAGGGAGGTCATTAGTCAGAGAAGCAACCAAGAGGCCAGTGGTAACTCTGAAAGAGCTGGAGAGATCCACAGCTGAGATGGGAGAAACTGTCCATGGGACAACTATCACCTGGATGTTCCACAAAGCTGGGCTTTATGGAAGAGTAGTGAGAAGAAAGCCATTGCTGAAAAAAAAGTATCAAATCCTGTTAGGATTTTGCCAAAAGACATGTGAAAGACACAGCAAACGTGTGGGAAAAGGTTCTGTGGTCTGATGACACCAAAACTGAACTTTCTGGTCTTACCGCAAAACGCTATGTGTGGCATAAAGCCAACAGTGCTCATCGCCCTGAGAACACCATCCCCACGGTGAAGCGTGATGGTGGCAGCATCATGTTGTGGGGATGCTTTTCATTGGCAGGGACTGAGAAACTGGTCAGGATTGAGGGCAAGATGGATGGAGCCAAATACAGGGCAATTCTAGAAGAAAACCTGTTTCAGTCTGCAAGGGACTTGGGACTGGGTCAGAGGTTCACCTTCCAACATGACAATGACCCTAAACACACAGCCAAAGTTACACTGGAGTGGGTTAAAAATAAGAACCTCAATGTCTTAGAATGGCCCAGTCAAAGCCCAGACCTCAATCCAATTGAGAATCTGTAGCAAGGCTTGAAAACTGCTGTTCACCAACAGTCCCCATCCAACCTGACAGAGCTTGAGCAATTTTGCCAAGAAGAATGGGCAAAAATTCCAGGGCCCAGATGCACAAAGCTGGTAGAGACTTACCCCAAAAAACTCATAGCTGTAATTGCAGCCAAAGGTGCTTCTACCAAGTATCGACTCAGGGGAGTGAATACTTACACAAACAACAAATGCCAGTTTGTTTTTGTTTAATTAACTTTTGTGCCACAATAAAAATATTTCGCAAAAGTATTACGTGTGTTGTGTAAATCAAATGGTAAAAACGCCAATTAAATCCATTTTAATTCCAGGTCATAACACAACAAAATGTGGAAAAGTCAAAAGGGAGGTTAATACTTGTGCAAGGCACTGTACGCATAATTCACAGTGGAACATACATTACGTCGCTGTACTGTGTATACACCATGAGTACCATGGTGGAAGAGAGGGAATAAAATAGCCCACACAGCAGTCGCAAGAGGGCAATCAACATTATTAGTCCCACTTCACAAATGGAAAATTGATATACTGGCTGCCCACTGAGCTGCAATTTGAACCCAGCCTTCCCAGATCAAAGCTTAGACCTCAGTCCACTGATCCACACTTCCTATCCCAGTGCATTACATTCATTCTCTCTCTCTCTCTCTCTCTCTCAAATGGCACCCACGGGGGCGTGGCACAACTCAGCAGCCCCTGCAAGTATATTAAGCTGCAGTGGGCTGTCATGTGCGAACCAGGGCGATATTTATCTGAAAAGCAGGCTTCAAATCTAAATAAATTGCATGGCTTTAGGTTTTAAGCTTTCCAAGGGAGCAGAGAATGTCCTGTATTATGCTACGCTGTATTAACACAGTGGGTTCTCTCCCCCAGTCCCATATATATAGATATCAGGAGTTCCTCACAGTGCATCAGAGGATGTTTCGAAGCTCCTCTGAATTTTGGGGGCTGTTTGCCAAGTGGTGCAGGGAGTTGATTTTGAAAATAGTTGGGAGTTGGAAACCCATCCACACGTGCAGAGTGGCCCTCTTGCTCAGGGACTAAATGACATTTCTTGCTGAAAGATAAATGTATAGGCATGGTTTAGATGTGTCTGTTAGTATTATAACTAGGTGTACTTATGAAATGTGTAGAAAAGAAAAATGTTCTGCAATTTGCTTGCATTACTTAATACCAGATTTTTAAAATGCTTTTTTACATTTTAGGTCTATTTGCCATGTATTCTGCAGACCAAGAAGAGGTATGTTGGTTACATGTATGAAACTCTGGACCAGAAGGACCCAGTATTTGATGCAAAAGGAATAGAAACTGTTAGAAGAGATTCTTGCCCTGCTGTTTCTAAGGTAAATGGGCACAGGCATTTTGTTGTGTTAAAAAAAATTATTAAATACCATAACAGTTTCAAAGCAGTAAAAAGCCCTTTGAAAGTTGAAGGATAATGAACAAGATTAATAGTGCTGTCAGTATTTCAAATAGTGTTTCTTTCTTTTGAAAAAAAAATCTTTATTTTTGTTTGAGCAACAAGAGATACTTGAACACATGCTTTCTTTTCCAGATACTTGAGCGTTCTATCAAGCTGCTGTTTGAAACACGTGATATAAGTCATATCAAGCAGTATGTGCAAAATCAATGCATAAAATTATTAGAAGGGAAGGCCAGCATGCAAGACTTTATCTTTGCAAAGGAGTACAGAGGAAGTTCTGCATACAGGCCTGGAGCCTGTGTACCAGCTCTAGAAATCACAAGGTAATAAGGACATGTAATGTAATATTTTATTTGATATTAAATCATTTTTGTTGTGTAAGTTCAAGGATTAGTTTAAAGCCCATTATAGAAATTATGTCTCCTTTCAAAAATGTCAAAGGATAATTTTAACCATCAGCCAGCACCTGAATCCATCTACAACTCTTTCTGCACCCTTCCTCTGTAGGGCAAAGTCTGGAACCTGTAGGCCAGAAGAAACTGGCCTACACAAATATGCACACCAACATATCCCTGATTATATTGTACTGTTGCATGGATTTTAACTTTAAATTGCTTTGGGAACCAATCTTGGCTGGAAAGCAGGATATTTACATAATAAAATAATATTGCTAATGGTATAACAATACATTGCCATATTCTCATGCAGTCCATAGTCTCTCTATGAATCAGGAAGGAATGAAGTCTGAGTTGCTACCTTATTTAGTAGAAGATGGAGGCAGAGGATAAGAGCGAAAGATATAGTGAAACAGTTCTGGTAACTTTCCAGAGACCACAAATACAATCAAAGAAGGGAGAAAGTGAAGACAACTCACTAGTATACCAAAAGTCCATTCTCATGCAAACACATAGCTAATACAATATGAAATGTTTATGTTAAAAGCTATCTTTTGAATAATAGAAAATACATCAGTAATGAAAAACAAAATACAGTCTATCATTACTTGACATTAAGAACATGGGTTAATCCCCTAAAATGTTTGAAATAGTATCCTTAATTATAATTTAAATATATATATGACTTGCTGTTTGAAGTTGATGCAGTTCATACCTCAACATTAATGCCACAACTCCATAGTTGATTCAGAGTTGATGCTGCTCAGATCCCCCCAAAAAGCTCTGAAATTCCAAAATCTTCACAGCTGAATAATCTTGGTGGGTCCACTACTACCCATAGTGGCCTTGTTCACACATAACAATAACCCAGAGTATGGGTTGAGTATGAGTTCCCATGGAATCATAGGTTGTTGTTACGTGCGGACACTGCACTATGGTTTAGCTATGGGTTGTTAAACAACAAACAACCCAGGAAGAACATAGGTAGCTGCCTTATACTGAATCAGGCCATTGGTACATCTAGCCTAGTGCTGTCAACACTGACTGGCAGCAGCTCTCCAGGGTTTCAGACAGGACTCTTTTTTAGCCCTACCTCGAGATGCCAGGGATCAAACCTGGGACCTTCTGCATGCAAAGTATGTGCTTTACCAATGAGCTACAGCCCTGCTCCTTAATCCATGGTTTGTTGGGTTGTGAACTCTGGTTGTTCATGGTTGTTCATAGTTAAACCATAGTGTAGGGTTCGCGTGTAACAACAATCCATACTCAACCTGTACTCTGGGTTGTCATTACATGCAAACCAGGTCACTGAGAAGCTTCTTAGTCATGAGTTATTTAAACATTATAATAGCTGAACAGCAGTTCTTCCAACCTCTGATGTAGAAAATAACTTGAAATAATAACTTCAATATCTTATTGAAGGGAGATCTGCAATTCCATAGCCATAACACTTTGAAGTGATGAGTTCTATGTAAAACACTATTTTTCTTAATCTAAATCATTTTTACATATGAATACATGCTATAACCTGAAACTTTCATTGGCTGGGTTTGCACATAGCATTAACTCACAGTTTGGGTTGTTGTTGAATTCTGGGCTCTTGTCTTGTGTGAACCCAGTCACATGAACAAACCATGGTTTGTTAACCACAAACAACCCAGAAAGAGAATCCATGTTTTGTTGTTGAGTTGTGAACTCTGGGTTGCTTAAACCATCACTGGTCATTGTGTGTGAACTCACAATCGTGGATTGTTAATGGATTGTTTGGCTAGCCTACAGAGGTGGCAGGCAAGAGCAATTTTTAAAAAATCTAACCGTTCTACTTGCCAGTACTACAGCACCACAAAGGCATTGGGGATACAGGGAGGGAGCGGGTGAAGGAGGAGGGAAACAAATAACTGAGGGATTGAGAAAATAAACTGCAATTTGTTCAATCATCCATCAGACAAACTCTGGGTAGGGCAACAAGCCATGAGTTAATAAACCACGGGTTAACGTTATGTGTAAACCAGCTCTCTATCTCTATTTTATTGTAACTATGCCTTATACATCTCGAGAGTCAACCCTGAATAGGAGGGTGTGTGGAGAGATGCTATCACTGAAGCAAAGAGAGTTCTGGAAGTCTGGTAATGTGGAAGGGGTTATTCTTGACAAGGCCTGTAAGAAGATTTAGAGAGCGGGGGCTGATACTGTGTGATTATTAGCCAACTAAATGTCATTCTCAAAGCAGTTCACTGTTACCTTTGAAGAAAAACCTACCTAGCTGAACTGCTGCAGTAGGCCACTCAAAGCTATATAACGTTATAGAAAAAATATAGCTAGTGAATCTGTGCTGTAATGTACTGAAAGATAGTGTGATAAAACCTCTGTCAACAACTGGCTACACTTTTGTGATTTCAAAGAATGTTCATGAACATTCCAGCTACTCAGGGAACAAAACTGTCACTAACAGAACTTTCCCTGTAGCTTCTGTAAGGAAATGAAACATCGTCCGTTTGGGATTAAAGCCTCACACAAATCTTAGAGACAAGATGAGCTGTCTGAAGACTAGAAATCTGAGTGGGAAATATATTAGGCTGAGAGTGCTTGGCCCAAGGTTTGCCTAGTGAGATTCATGGCTCTCAGTGGGAATTTTAACCCAGGTCTGCCTGATCTAATTGCAACACTCTAGCTACTGCACTAGACTTGGCTCTCTGAGTACAAAAAGGATTATAGGAACCAGCCCTAAGTTACAGCCCCCTTTCTGGGATGATTCAAAGCATTAAAACAGTTCTGTGAAAATTGATGGGGTAAGTTCAAGACTTTCAGTCCTCTGAATTTGCTCTGGGTACATCAGATGTCATCTTTGTTTTATTTCTTCTTTTGTGTGTGTTTAGTGTCATGCAGGTAGGACTGGTGGGAGAAGATTGCAGGAATATATGGGGACTGTTAATGGGAGATCAAACAACTTATAAATCTGTCCGGCTTTTGAGTAGTTTACACTTTCAGTTGACTGTCTCTTCTATATGCAAGAATGGATTTTGAAATGGATTCTATTTCTCCAAACAGGAGGATGCTTGCTTATGACCGGCGGTCTGAGCCACGAGTTGGTGAAAGAGTGCCCTATGTCATTGTGTATGGCATGCCAGGATTGCCTCTTATACAGTTGGTTAGGCGGCCCGTTGAGATTCTACAGGACCCTAACCTGCGGTTGAATGCCACTTACTATATCACCAAGCAAATTCTTCCTCCACTGGCTAGGATCTTATCACTTATTGGTATAGATGTCTTCAGCTGGTATCATGAATTACCAAGGGTAAGTGAAATAGTAAATGGAGTATGAGGCTGCAGCCATAGAACTGAGGATGTTCTGTAAAATTGTTCGGATACACAAATCAAGAGTGTACTTAGATGAGTATAGAGATCTGCCTCACCAGCCATTGGATAATCTTGCATATTTCTGTGGAATAGATGTTTACCTATCTTGCAAGTCCACGCTTCTTGCCAGCATTTGCTACACATGCATTTTCCCTCTTCTAGCCACCAGCGATTTGGGGCTTCTGGCTCTTTAAAGCTGAGTGGACCAGCTAAGAATGCCACTGGACAGGCACACTGACATTCGTGACCTTCATTGATGCCTGCAGATGACATGAAACTGTGCTGTTCTTTCCCTTGTTTGGAAAAATCATTCTGTAGCTATTGAAGGTTGTCTCCTAGTCTGTAGTGTTGAGACTGGCAGTCAGTATAGTGAAGCAATCTAGTGTTCTTAACTGTCTGGAGGAAGAATGTTACTATGAGCAGGGCTGCCTTCCTTCCTGATGTGAACAACTTTATGTGTGGACAGGCCTGTTGCAGCGCATATCCAAAGAAGCTCTCAAGGATAGTTGCAGTTCTTGATATACCTTGGGGTACATTGGTTGCCTAGACTCAACAAATATTGATTTGGGAAAGTGTAAATTTTATTAAAAATTACATTGGCAAAGATAAAGCTATTTCTTGTAAGTATCCTATTAATTTGTTTTCCCCTATAGATCCAGAAAGCTGCCACTAATTTCCACACTGAGCAGGAAAGTCGAAAAGGAACAATTTCCCAGTATTTCACCACTCTGCATTGCCCTGTGTGTGATGAGTTGACTCAGCATGGGATCTGCAGTAGATGTAGAAGCCAACCGCAGCATGTAGTAGTAATCCTTAATCAAGAAATTCGAGAGTTGGAGCGTAAACATGAACACCTGGTCAAGGTAGGGAGAAAACCAGTAGGGTGAATAATCCCTTTAGCTTTCAGTAAACTGGACAAATACAGAAAACAATCTTAGAAGGTGGTAGAGGTCTTCTGACATTAACCCCCCCATAATTTAATAACTATAAACTTTTAATGAATATTTGTATGTAATTAATTACATAAAAACAAGACACATTCACTTGCAAACAAAATAACAAAAGGAATTCCAAAAACAAACTGTGCTAAGGGCTAATTGATCATAACAATCACTTTTTGATATTAAATTATGTTGCACTACCCAGTATCTTACACAGGAACCCCTTTATATAAAAATCATTCATGATGGATTGTCTCTAATCTACATACATATGTTTACTGATTTGGCTTATACCACAGTATAAGCCAATCTGTTATCAAATGAACCTTATCCAAGTTGTTAAGGGAAGGGACTGGGAAAAATCTGGTTCCAAGTTGTGTGTGTCAGGGTGGAAACTGAGCCCATAGAGCCCCAGAGCAGTTCTGATTCTGAGGAGGAGCCAGCTCATCCCTCACAGGCACAGCAGCAACAGATTCCTCCTGCCGGCATTCCTTAATTAGATAGTGATCCTAGCAGTGAGAAAGTGTGGGAACGAGGCTTGCTAAATGCTTGACGCAGAGAGCAACGAGCAATGGAGGGCGCAGAAAGGAGGCGTAGCGCCCGTTTGGTGCGCAAGCAGCGGCCACCTCCCATGGACCCAAGAGAAAGAGGGAGGATCTCTCCCTAGCCCATAAGTTCTGGGTCTTCAAGTGACTCTCTTTCAAATGGGGATCAACTGCCTATTCGAAGCTTAGGCCACTCTGCTGTTCCTTGCTTTAGTTGCTGGCGATTAGCATCTGAAAGAGTCATTAAGTTGTAAAAGGATTAAAGCTTTGAAAAGAACTCTTTCGTCTGTGTCTTGAGTTGGCTATTGGAGTCTACTAAAAGAGGCCGCCAGGGCGCTCCTGACAGCGCGAGCGGAAGTACTTTCCACTAAGGCAAAGCCACCACTGCATACAACCCATTGAGTTATCTCAGCATCTTGTGTCTTTAGTATTAGCGTAGACTGAGAAAATTGGAATGTGTGATTTGAAGTCCAAATCCGGTGCATATTAACTCAGAAGTAAATTCCACTGTGTTCAGTGTGTCTTATGCCCAAGTAAATGTTTATAGAGTTACAGTTTTAGTCAAGACTGTCATGTGCCTAATTACATATTTTTTCCAGTTAAACATATTTTACACAAATCCATTTTATATACCTCTAGATATGCAAGAATTGTACAGGTTGCTTGGATCGACAGATACCATGTGTTTCGTTGAACTGTCCAGTACTTTTCAAGGTCTCCAGAGTGAGCAGGGAATTATCCAAGGCACCATATCTTCGCCAACTACTTGATCAGTTTTAGATTGCCTATATTCACAGGATTCCAGGTGCTATTTTTTCAATGTTTACCACTCTAAAACTATCATGCATGGTCCTTCAATTTCATCTTGTCCAGGATTTTCATTAACTGTTGACTTATTCTGAAAAATAATGAATGTTTGTCCCAAGTAAACTAAAATACATTTGTTAATCTGTTAATAGCTCACTTTTTAAGATGTCAATTTTCTTCATTCTTCTGCCTTTTTAACATACTGTTTTATAATGCAGATGTTGAAATAGCTGTGTGTTAACATCTTGTAAATCCATTTCAAATAAAAGTTTACTTCCCAATGGACTTCTAAAGAAGTACTGAAAATGTTTTGGGGAAATGCCATTGTGTTTTATTGAACTGTCAGTATCAGGATGTGTTACTTATAGATATCTCATCCACTTTATAATTTTGACTGCAGAATATTTTGTAAATACACTTTTTTACTTTTCAAACAACTGAGTAAAATAACGTGCAATGAATTTTATACAGACAATTTTAAAGTTGGTTGAGGTAGTTCCTCTTCAGTTTTGCTTGATTCCAAGTAGATTTGTTGTTTTGACCAGACTGTGCAAACAGTAGTATGTGTAGCATTTTTGAAACGTTTTCTAAAAATCACTGTCTTGCTTTAGTTATTAATTGGGGCATTGTGAGGAACTGTGCAAAGACATTTTTGTTACAAAACTGTGGGACTGTTGCAATACTTTAAATAAGAAATTTTATTCCATTTTTGCTTTTGTATAGACATTTCTATTGCTTCTAAATATGCTTAATATTTCATTATGTATTGTACAGTTACAATTTATTTGCCATCATCTTGAGAAAATGTGTATTTAGAATATTTGTATAACTGTATAAAATGAAAAAGAATTATGTGGTCACAGTGCATTGTTTTTTTTTAATTGGAAATCATTTTGTTTTAAAAATTAATGGAAACCATAGTAAAATTGAATAAAATCAAATAAATGTGCATTTCTAAACTTCATTGTAGTCGAAGTAACATTTGTCTTTTAATAATGGTGTCTCAAATAATTTGACTCTAATCCCTTCTGAATGACCAGTGATTGTTCTGGCAATGTACCATTCCTAGATGTTTCAAGAAATTGATAATGAAGATACACAGTTCGAGAAATGGGAACACATGTTCTGCCCTATTTTTGAATTTGTTGACACAAGACCTTATCAAAAGTTTACAGCCTTCAAACTGGTCTGTTTGCCAAAGACCATCTATATTCTACTGCACTTATGGCATGAAGAAGTAGGACTGCATAATATTTTAGTAGGAAAATGGCAGGCATAGAAGGGCTGTTCTGGGAGCCAGCAAACTAAGAGGGCATACTGTTCCTAGGCCTACAGCAGGGATTCCTAACCTTTTTGGGTCAGTGGGCACATTTGGAATATTAAAAGAATGATGTGGGCACCCACAAAATGGGGGGGGGGGAGGTTACCCATTCAATGATTCAAGTAGCAATGTTTCAAAATAACCAGCTAATTCTTTGCCTGCAGGCTTCTCATTCCTTGGAAAATGAATTGAAATGGAGATCAAATCGAGAGCTCTTGATTTACCTATTTATTTGTTCTTCCTAAAATAACTCATGCTCTTCTCTCTTAACACTGACATTCAAAATTCCATAGAGAAATGAAGTAAGCTGTTAATAATCCAAGATCATAAAGGGATGAGTGAAATACATCTATTATTTCTTTGTTACATTTATATCCCAACTTTCTTCCAAGGAGCCCAAAGCAGCATACATGATCCTCCTCATCCTCACCATTTTATCTTCACAACAACCCTGCTAGGTAGATTAGGCTGAGAGTCAGTGACTAGGAGGGCAAAGTCATGCAGGGGGCTTCATGGCTGAGTGACTAGAGCCCTTTTGGCAGGGTAGCTTTCCCCCTCCCTATTAAACCAGTGGGGCAAGGGAAAGAGTTGGCCTGGTGAAAAGTCAACATCAAGCCTAATGGCTACATTCAAGTGATATAAGCAAGCAGCTCAAAGAGTTTACTAGCTTCTGTCCACTCCCAGAGGATATAGACTTGTTAAAGGCTGCAGACTGGGGATTTAGGGGAGAATCAGCAAAAATCACCTTGCCCCTCCCCTTCCTCCAGCTGGCATTCTGCTGGATCTAAAGACCTTCTGTTCATTGAAGGGCAAGTCTGAATCCAAACCCATAAAAGTGGAAGTTTAGAAGCTATAGTGCTTTTTACTCAGAAGCAAGTTCTCTATCCTATTAGTTACTCCCAAATAAGTGCACAAGAACACAGCTTGTGCATTATGATAAAGTAGCTGAATATCAATCTATGGCAATTCTTTACATATATGCATTATAGAGATTTACTTTCTGAGCATTTCCTCTAAACCAGGGGAGGGCAACCTCCAATCCAGCCTGCAGGGTACTGCACACCTTCCATGGCTCCCTCTCCCTCCCTCAGCCCCACCTCACTCCATTTCTTTCATTTCTTAGAACAACCTAAGTCAACTTCTAACTGCAACAGCTTGTCACACAGTATCTAAACTACGTGACACTCAGTTACCAGAGACTACCACAGCATCAAGCTTTACAAGTCTGCCTCTCTGCCTTCCTATTCCAGCAGAGACACAATCCTGAAAAATATTCCAGAACCACAGACTGCTATGCAGTCGCCACCGGCAGTACAACTCACCCAGCCGTCACTGGCCCCTAACATGGATACACTGCTGAATGCCCCCTCCTCGGTGCAGGATGACTGTTGCTCAGACTCATCTTCCACTTCATCTGTCCAGACCTCAACCTCCTCACAAGATGCTGTCGTAGGGGATCAACATCCTCTCTGTTCATCAAATGACATAACGGCATATGCAGAACAAATCCTCAGAATGGCAAAATCCCTTGGGCTAGAGACTAAGGTCCCATCAGTCCCAGTCTGGAATCTGGTCTTTAAAAAGGTACAACCAGACTTAGCTCCACCAGTTACTATCCTGATGCGTCCAACATTACTGCATGTAATCAAACAATCCTAGGCAAAACCTTCTACTCTGCTGCCCATGTCTACAAAACAGAAAACTTATACAGGGTCCAGGAAGATGACTGCTTCTTCCTCCACAAACACCCCACACCTAACTCCATAATACTAGAATCATCCCAATCAAAGATGAGACAAAAGCCTCACTCTACCCCTGTGGATTCAAAGGGAAGGAAATTGGATTCTAAGGGATACAGGATTTATTCCACTGCAGCCCTGCCATTCCATGTGGTGAATTACAAGGCATGCATGGCAGCCTACCACAAATTGTTTTTTTATTATTATTTTATTTTTATAAATGAAATAAAGACTACCAACAATATAATCAGAATCTTCGGTTTCCAACAGTACAATATTCTAAGAAAAAGAAAAAAGAAGATAGCAAAAGAAGGAAAAGACAAAAAAAGAAAAAAAATTATATTAAACTTCAATAAGAACAAACCAAATATCCAAACAGTCTTATAGCACAGGAATAGAAGCAAACAGTCAATTTCCATTGGCCATAAATTACCATTCAGTTAACACGTATTAATAAACATTAAAGGTTTAGCCAACAAGGAATAGTAATAATAATAATCCCATAATGATAATAATATTAATAAAAAGGGGAGAGGAAAAAAAGTTTAAGAAAAGGATAAAAACAGGAACAATCATTTGTATATTTTAAGTAATATATCTAAAATATATTTATATGTATACACACAAATATGCAATTTATTACAATATAACATTTTTAAAAAGGATAAAGAAGAAAAAAATGCAAACATTTATTCTGGCATATTGCCTAGACATCTTATCAGCTAAAGCCCAAACAACACTTCAAAAGAACAGTAAAAATGGTTACATTCCAACTCCGGAGGCTGAGAGAGTTGGGTTGCCTTATTTTAGTTTTAATACCAATTAAAAATGATTCTGCAGCATCAGGATCCAAAAATATTTCATGTGGTCTTCAAAAAGAATACAAAATGTGATCAGATATTTAATATGATATTGCAGGTTAATTTGCTTCGCCACACTTCTTGCCTTGGTGAATTGCCTTCTTCTGTCAGCGCTTTCTTTAGTATAATCAGAAAATAGCATAATTTTGTCATTTGCTGGTCTCCACCGGAGCTCACCTCGTTCTCTTGCCAAACACATAATTTTTGTGGAGACTTGTGAAAATTGAACAATAACAGTCCCAAAGGTCCCTTTAGTGCCACGTATTGAACCAGGAACATGATACACATGCTCAATATCAAGTAAAAAATCAAATGGTAAAGCAAATAGCTCATGCAAAAGTTTATGCATAAAGTCAGCCAGACTTATATCAGTAGCCACGTCCTTAATACCAAGGATATGTAGATTCGCTCTGCATGTGAAGGCCTCCAGTTGAGAAATTCGAGCAGAAAAAATATTGTAAGACATTTCGATGGCCATTTCATGAGCAGTAACCCGATCTTCAAGAGCATTAACCTTCGCTTCCATCTTTTGAAAAGAGATATTAATTAAATCCACAGCCCCCTGAAGGGCAGTAATTGAGTCCTGAATTGTTTCAAGTTTCTTTGACCACTCTGATAGCTGAGACGACATAGTTTTTATCAAAGCAAACAACTCCTTTTCATCTCCGGCATTTCAAGAAACCTTTGCTGAGGGAGCAATTTGGGGGGTAGGTGGCGTTCTCAAGCCTTTCCTTTTTTACTTTGGTACTGCCATTCTCCACTTTCAAAAGCACAACAAGCAAGTATAATTGCAGAAACAAAAAAAGCAAACACGCAGATTTAATTACAGATATTGTTGGTAATTTAAATTCAGAAATGCTATTTGGAGCCATTTCTCCTTATGTCGCCTAATTGCTTAGGAGTTTCAAACAGCGTTCAGTAGATGACACTCTGGCATCTAATCTTAGATTTCAGCCCCTCTGTTCCTTCACAGAAGCAGCTGTTCTTCCAAGATTTCATCCGGATGGTGCTGTAAGCTTCCCCTTTTAATTCCAGGGGAAGGTAAAAAGGTTTCTCAACCTTTTCCCAGCTGAGATAAGCAACCTGCAGAACTCCACAAGTCACTGCCGGATGCCATGGCTCCAAACGGATGTTCCCCTACCACGAGTTCTTATGGGAAAAAGCAGCAACCTCCTTTGACTGTCTCCCAGGGGACAGAAAAAACCTAGCAATTATATTGCAAGCTGAAGCCCACAGATTAGCAGGCTAACAAATTAACATGGCCCGCCACATGGCCAACTGTGGCTCCAAGGCTATGGTAGCTGCTATCTCTTTGAGACATCATGCCTGGCTTCACAGTGCAGGACTCCACCTGGAGGCCAGATCTTGAGTGGTGGATCTTCCATTTGACAGTGAAGGCCTTTTCAGTGCATCCAGGGATGACGCCCTTGACGAAAGCTACAAACCATATCTGTCTGTTTCCCACCTCCCAGCTGAGCAGAGCAAAGGAAGCTGGTCCAGGGACTACTGAAGCAAGCAAGCTCCCAGAGAGCAAGCGACCAGAGCGAGCGAACAGGGGGAGCAAAACAGGAGTTGGCCAGGGGAGTTGCAGTGGTAGAAGAGACAAAGGAGACAGGCAAAGAGGTAAGTGGGCTGCAGGAAGCCCAGGGGGCTGCCCTTTATCCTTCTGAGTGGCTGTGAGCTCACCAGGTGCTCCTGAGAGCTCCAACTGAATTGGGGGTGTGTGGCCTGAGTACTCCTAGCCGCTGTGTGGGCAGGAAGCTTCCTTCTGTTTCCTGCCTCCCAGCTGAAGAAGCTGCTCCAGCTGGTCCAGGGACTACAGAAGCAAGCAAGCTCCCAGAGAGCGAGTGATCAGAGTGAGCAAACAGGGGAAGCAAACAGGAGTTGGCCAGGGGAGTTCGGCAGGGGAGGTCAAGGGGGAGGCCCCTAACGTAAAAAAAAAAAAATTCTTGTAACACACACTTCCATACCAGTGGGACTCTGCTTTTAACCTCCAGTGAGTAGAGGACTAGGCACAGGCTAGTCTAGAACAATCAGAAAGCGAGACACAAAAAGGGAAAAGAGGCTATGGAAGGACAAGACTCTCCAGTGGTGCAAGGTGTGTGCAATGTTTGTTTTCTTGCCTGAGAACAACACGGCCTACACCTGCAACAAGTGCAAATTCATCACGCTGCTGGAAGAAAATGTAAAGGGGACTGGAGCGGCAACTGTCGACCCTCTGGGGAATAAGAGAACACGAAGAGTTCTTGGAAAGAATGGTGGAACTACAGCAGCAAAGGGAAGACTAGAAGCTTGAAGAGCAACAGCAAGATGAGGCAGTGGGAAATGCTGAGGTGAAGAAAAATGGAGTAGAGGATACTCCTTGGAAAAGGGTGACAGTTAGGAGAAGAACCAGACGCCACTCTGCATCAGTGGAAGCAGTGGAGCTATGGAACCGATTCCAGGTACTTGCGGATGAGACTGGAGAACAGCCTGCAGAGGAAGAATCACAGGGGAACCTATATGAGAGTGAGCAAGAGGCTGAAGGTCAGTCAAACAGATGTGATGAAACCCAGGCCTACAACAAGAAGAGTGGTAGTAGTGGGAGACTCCTTGCTGCGTGGGATCGAGACCCAAGTATGTCATGAAGACCTGTGACCTCGCCAGGTATGTTGTCTCCCGGGAGGACGGACTGAAAGGTTGCCTGCACTCATAAAGCCCACTGACAGGTATCCCTTTCTTCTCATCCATGTGGGAACAAATGATACCGCCAAGCGGAGCTACGAAGAAATCACGTCAGACTTTGAAGCCTTGGGAAGGAAACTCAAGAATTTTGGGGCCCAGATAGTTTTCTCATCCATCCTTCCAGTAGTTAGAAGAGGGAAAGAAGAGGGAAAGAAAAATACTCCAGGTGAATGCTACGAAGGTGGTGCCGGCATGAGAGATTTGGATTCTGGGACCACGGGCTATACTTCCTGAAAGATGGACTGTTGGCAAGGGACAGGTTGCACCTCACAAAGGCTGGGAAGAATGTGTTTGGCCACAGCATGAAGAACTTCATCAGGAGGGCTTTGAACTGAATCCTATGGGGAAGGAAGATGAAAAATTGGGGGTAACAATGGACGAAGGCTCATGCACTGCAATGGAGAGAACAGCTCTAATAGCGCCCAATAATGCCTTCAGAAGCATGTAGGAAGAAAGCCGGACTATGAAGCACATGGTCTTTGATGTCTACATACTAATGCCCAGTGTATGGGAAACAAACAGAACGAACTTGAACTCTTAATAGAAGAGGGAAATTATGACTTGATAGGTGTAACTGAGACTTGGTGGGATGACTCTCATGACTGGAATACAGAAATTGAAGGATATAACTTGTTCAAAAAGAACAGGGGGAACAGAAAGGGAGGTGGGGTTGCACTAGATGTGAAAAATACATATCTCTGCACAGAAATACAGGAGGATGAGCCTGGTAGTCCCATCGAGAGCATCTGGATCAAAATAAATGGCGCAAAGAATAAAAGGAACCTGGTGGTCGGAGTCTACTACCGGCCACCCAATCAAGGAGAAGACGAGGATGAAACTTTTGAAAAGCAAATAGCCAATGTTTCAAGGAAGCATGATGTAGTAGTTAAGGGGGACTTGGGAGACAAATTCTGCAAAACATGGCCCCTCCAGGAAATTCCTGACTTGTGTTGCGGATAACTTCCTCCTACAGAAAGTAGAGGAAGGAACTAGAGGATTGGCTATCCTGGAGTTGATCCTAGCCAACAGAGATGACTTAGTGGACTTAGTGGATAAAGTAGCAGTTACAGGAACTCAGGGGGAAAGTGACCATGTTATACTTGAATTCTTGGTTCTAAGGGAAGCAAAAGCCGAGTGTAGTCAAATGCATACTCTGGATTTTAGGAAAGCGGGGGGGGGGATCCGCAGGGGGGCGGGGGGTGGCAGGCCGTTCCGCCACGGAATGCACTGGCATTCGGCCTCACCGAGATCCATGGCGGAATTCTCTGACATCCCTACTCAATTTCCAGACTCTCTAACTGTCACCAAGGAGGTGCTTTACAGCTGGGGAGACCACTGTGGTTCACTCACAATCAGAGGATTGTGGTCCCATCAGGAGAAAACCCTACACATCAATCAACTCAAGCTTCTTGTTGTTGGTAGGGGTGTACAGATTCCCCACCGTCCGTTCTGGTGGGGAATCCGCCGGAGGGGGCGCGTGATCCATTCCTCCCTGCCCCTGAAATCCTCCAGAGCGGCTCCGCTCTGCGAGGATTCTGCAGAGCCAATTAGCTTGAGGGCCGCTTACGTGGACCCGGTCACCTCTGGGCCGATCGCCATGTTGCCTAAAAAAATGGCGATTGGCAGGATATGCCCATAGACTTACACACAAGATTCACGGCTCTATTTTGCTTATAAGTCTATGGGCTCATCCTGCCGATCACCATTTTTTAAAGACTTATACGCAAGATTCACGGGTCTATTTTGCGTATAAGTCTATGGGCACATCCTGCTGCTCACCATTTTTTTAAGCAACATGGTGATTGGCGCGGAGGCAAATGGGTCCAGTTAAGCCTAAAGCCGAGTGCCGTTCCGCGGGGAATCCTCCTGCAGTGGAGGTAAGTGGGGCCATTCTGCCATGGATTTTGGAGGCTGGATTCTTTGGAATCCATCTGAATCCGTAGTGGATTTCTCCAACATCCCTAGTTGTTGCTAGAGCCCTGTGGGCATTTGAATCTTGCATCAAGGGCCAATCCATCCAAATCGTAACAGACAATACCAGTTGTCTACAAGCAGGGCAGATGAGATCCCTTCCCCTCCTTCGATTCACCCTCAGTTTTCTGGGACTGGTGCATGTGTTGTCACATGGCTCCCATTGCCATACACCTCGCAGGAACATCCAGCACTCTCGGTGACTCTCTCAGCTGGTCAGGAACCATCCCTCACAAGTGGGAACTCTCTCCAACAGTCACACTAGAACTCTTCAACGTATGGGTCATCCCAACTATCAGCCACTTCGCCACATTTCACTTAATACGAAATGCCAATCTTTCTACAGCAGAGCTGGGCACGACCAAGACACTGTGGGAGATGCTTTCTTTCTTCACTGGGGAGGCACTCTAACCTATGTGTTCCCCTCTTTCCCTCTAGTCAAACGAGTGGTGAAAGAGAAATACTGTAGGACAATGGGGCTCACTGCATCTTGCAATTTCATGGTGGCCATTGCAAACGTGGTTTGCAACACTTCTCCTCCAGTCCAACCACACTTTTCTTCATCTCCCTCAGCTCCCAGATCTCCTCACAATGAGCAAAGGGAAGATCAGGCACCTGGACCTGGAGACTCTTGTGTCTCACTGCATGGAAAGTGAGCAACCTCACCAATTCTCCAACAAGAGCCTGGAAGTAATGACTGCTTCATGCAAACCTTCCACCCGGGCCTCATATGCTGCCAAGTGGAAGGTTTTTCTATAATTTATCACTCCAACAGAACAGGACCCCAAATCCTGTGGTCTACCACATATACTGGACTTCCTTCTTTCTTTGAAATTTAGACATTTAGCTCTTTCCTCAAAGTTTATTTAGTAGCCATATCGGCTAATCATGACAATATAGAGGGTGTTTCTCTCTCTCTCTCTCTCTCCCTCCCCTCACTTTAACCGTTCCTTAAAGGACTTGCTATCCTCTATCCACTGCTGTCCCCACTAGTCCCAGCCTGGAGTCTGTCAGTGGTACTGGCTCAATTAACGGCCAAACCGTTTAAGCCTATGGCTACTGCTGACTGTAGGCTCCTCACAATGAAGTGGTTTTTCATAGAAAATTACTTCAGCATGAAGAACAAGCAAACTATGTGCTCTAAGGCATGACCTACCGTTCCTAATTTTTCACAGGGACAAAGTAGTGCTACATCCAGACTGCTCCTTTCTTCCAAAGGTTGTCTCACCATTCCATTTAACTCAAGATATTGTACTACCAACTTTCCTTCCTCAGCCTACCTCCCCAATGGAGGCCATGCTTCATTCTCTAGATGTCAGAAGGGCACTTTCTTTCTAAGTCCATAGAACATCATCCTTTAAGAAATCTATCCGCTTATTCATCTGCCACTTGGGACCCAAAAAAGGCCACCTGGTATCATTGCAACACTTCATCCAGTGGGCCAACTGTCACTGGCCCCCTACAAGTACAGGATCACGCGACTAGAGCCATAGCCTCCTCTACCACTTTCCTCAGAGGTATTTTGCTTCTGCAGCTGTGTGGTGCAGTGACCTGGGCTCAGCCCTCTATTTTCATCAAACATTACAGCTAGATATCAGAGCTCATCCCAATGTGGCTTTCGGCAGAGTGGTCCTTTCTTCAATTCTGGCATGACATCTCCCTCCTCTGGTATTTCTCTTGCTTTTCAGTCACCTACATGTGTGAGTCACAGAGACCACAAAGGGCAGGTTGCTTACCTGTAACTGATTCTTCAGTGGTCAGCTGGAAACTCACACAACCCACCCTCCTCCCCACTTCAATGCCTCATCTTTCATATTTCTCTGCTGCAGTGCATGCTGAACTGAGAGGCAAGTGGGAGCCATGCCCAAAGCATGCGCAGAGGGGGAGGCGGGGTTCCCGTCTAAAACTGTTTAGCTCTAGAATGTTTCTAATGACTGTTCTGTGCAGGTGTATAACCCATACATGTGAGTTCACAGATAACAACTTGAAGAGCCACAGTTACAGGTAAGCAACCTATCCTTCTGCATGACAATGTTAAGGTCTGCTTATTCCTGTAAAATAATAAATACATCCAGTTCTCCTACTAAAAAAACGTGGGAATTTACAAATGAGTGGTTGTACCATGACTGAAATCTGTTTCAACAAACAAAGCTACCTCTCTGCAATTCATCTGGTTAGTTTTAATTTGAATCTAACTAACCCATTTATTTTTACAATTCATAAGTACACTAAACAGTTGTTGTTGTTACTAAAATGTATGCCTACACACTCAGTCACATGCATGCAGCTCTTAATTCCTTGTTCATCTAGACAAAGACTGCTATGGTGGGGTAACCATTCTCAGTTCTTTAGTGCATAAATAAACCTTGCATTCACTCTTCTGTCTAAGTTATTACAACTTACTATCCTATTCATCACGTGGCTTCCTAAGCCAATTCTCTAAATGCTGAAGCTGACTGCACAATTGTCATTGTGATATAAGAGCAGTCAGTCTTACTTTAACCATATCAAAATGAGAGGCACTCCTGGAATGGAGAAAAGGTTAAAACAAAATCACTGCTGTTAAATTACCTAGAGTACATAACCTTTATCTTACTAAACAAGTGTATCAGTTTGGTTGTTTCCAGTTTCCACTTTTTTTCAATACCGTTCAAAACTAGACATTTTATAAGGGAAATAATACCCCATATTTAGTTTTGATTACATCATCTGCTAAAAAAAATGGTGGTCAAGACTATGGTGCAGAATTATTTTATTCAAGAAAATGTCACACTTCCCAATTCCCCTGTAAACACAAACAATAAAACTACCTGCATTTTCATTACAAAATTACCCTACCAATGGGCATGCTTAAGAAAAAAAACAAATCACTCATACCCAAATAAAAGCTGTAACATTTAAGGCAAATAACAAAAGTTGTCAAAAGGTGCAAGTCAGTGCAGGGCTGATCTAATTCATAATGCAGTTTTATACTGTCAATTACAAATACAATATATTCGTATGCACTGTCAGGAAGGACATGATTCCTCACATAAATACTGAGTTTATCATTGTCGCACTGTTTATATTTACTGAGCAGGGTTAAGAATTCTTAAAATGACGTACATACATCACCAACCACACAGTTACAAAAATCTTAGTTGATCTTATTGCTTAGTTGGCAGCGACATGTTTTACCATAGTCTTGATTTGATTTTACCCCTAACAGTCAGCAGCTGATCTGGTCAATTAAAATGCTACCAACCAAAATACTTTGGTCCAGATCTGAAGGACAGAATGGCTGTTTTCATGTGCCCAAAGAAAGTTTGGATTTGTGATTCTGCAACACATGGTAAACCTCTTTTAAAACAAAGGGTTTGTGTTCTATATTGAGGGCTGTCAGACAAAGGAGATAAACTTTCCACTGGGCATATCTAAGACTTTCCGCATGCCTAAAGTAGTTCTACCTTGGATGCACCCAAAATTGGATATACCACTGCAGGCAATACTAAAACTAAAGAAATTCACACCTCAGACGCACTACTGTTCCATTCATGTAGACATCACTAAGTCTATCTTTTACATTTACCAGATTTATAATTCTGAATTATAGCAGTGTACAAATGTAGCCAAATAGCTTGCTTCAATTCAATGCTTTATTTTTTAAAAAAAGCCTTGCATCCTTGTTTCATCAGCTTTTAATATTAAAAAGGCTCCATCATAGAATATCCATGTGAGGTAGTTTCGGAAATAATTTTCATTTTACACAGGCTTATTCACAGGTGTAGATAATGCTAGTCTTCCAGTTTCAATATTCCAGTCTACAATTCCTCTAATATTTCACAATGAACAAATCAAGTACCACAGTATCTTTCCATTTAAATCTAAGGTCACTTAACAAATAGCGCCACTGTGATAACAGCAGAATATATCTGTGTAGAAAGTCAATACATTCTATTATAACTTGCAATCCCATACCTGAAAACTGGAGGGGTGGGAGAGAAAAAGATTAATTCAGCTTGCTTGATGAACTGGCCAAATAAACTCGTGAGGCTTGCATTCACCTTTCTATACGTGACAGTCCGCAGTGAATCTCTCTGGTTTAAGAGATTCCAAGAACATGCCATAGGATCATATACTCCCCCTATGCCCTTATTTCCCTCCTTCCTTTCTTTGCCAGGCCTAGTAAAAGACAGCCCTAAACCCCAACTTGTTTAGTCTACCACAGTTAGCCGTTACATCCGTACCAACCAAATCCCTGCTTGGTAAGGGTTTCTATTACACAAAGTGTTTCCAAACAAAATTTTAAACTGCATAATTCTTCATTAATTATACGTGTGTCATTATGTAGTCGCCTCTATATAAAAACTGTTCATCTGGAAAACCCCGCATTATCCAAAATATTAAAATTAAATTTGTGGAGAGCCTTAGATTTCAGTATTTGCTATCAAATATTAGCATACTGCAATAACTTCCATTACACTTTTGAGTGTTGTCATGTAGCATGCACATTCCTCTCCTGGTGCATGCTTGTGGTTACAATAAACAAACAAAAAATCACATTCTGCACACTCTAGCAAGAGCAGCTCCACCATGTGGCATTACTGAGGCTAAGTTCATGAAGAGGATGCCACTAAGATTTCCTGAACACAGGCATGAAATTGTCCCACAGCTATTTAAATTACAGTCTGCCCCTTCTACTTCATAAATTGCTTTTTAACAAAATGATATGACCTTAAACTAAGTGAGCAGGAATAGGCTATACCACACTTTAATATATCTGGGTTCATCTTGTTTCCAGAAAATGTACCAGTCAAATAAGCATTAAGGAATATCTTGGTTAAGAAAGTAATCTTTCCAACACACTTGAAGCAGATTGATTATAAGCAACATCTTGTTTGCAAATAATGTGATGAAAATTAAACATTTTCATCGGCGATGATTCTTTTGCCTTACACAGATAATAAGATGCTGTTTGGAAAAGCTGCAATACAGCATTTTTAAGGTGAGTGTGTGTGTAAATCTAGATAGCTACATTAAGGAAATGTTGGGACTCAAGGTCAGGAACAGGGGTGACAACTAGAAAAGAATGAGGACCACCCATACTGTTCTTCAAACTTATTTTAATCCCCAACCCACAGACTGTGCTTATTAAACATTACAGCATGGTTTAAATCAAATATAACCTCCCTTGGCCAAGGATTAAGAAGTCTATAATGATTGCAGCATATGAATCCCTTCCACAACACAAGTTTTAAGCTACTCAGAGTAAATGCATCCCACCTCCCTGAAGAACCATTACAATGAAGTTTCAGGAAACATTCTGCCTTGCCTTGTTTTTACCATCATGCTCACAAAAATGGGCTCTGCTACATTATTCTTGTTTGATACTTGCTCCCACACACTTTTCTGTAAAACAACCTTAACTGGGATTTAGCAAGCTTCCCGCCATTATCATTTTAGAGTAAACCTATTAAACCTCTTGTTCTTAAACAAGACCTTAGTCATTTTTACTTGAATTCTTTCGTCTTGGGGATCTGATAGCAAGCACAGGAAAAGTATTAAATGATATGTTTCCTGAAGGAGGAAGGCTGGACGTGGCAGCTGTAGATTCCCCTTGGATGATTTTAGGTGTTTCTATGACACAGTTGTGCAGAGTGTCATTCATCTCAATTACTTCGAAGTCTGCTTCATTCCATTCTCTGCCATCCTCATCATCCTCAAGATGAGAGCTGGACAATAAGGCTTCCTGGAGTTCACTACCTCGAACATGCTTCAGTTTAGCATTGCAGGGTGATGTAGCTAATTTATACATCACAGGGAACAGCACTGCTGTCATGACGGCTGCTCCCAATGCAGCATACAGGAGTACAGGGTGAGTGGGAAAGTATCCTTGAAGGAGGCCAACCACTGCAGGAATACACATTTCCCCCAGAGCTGCACCCATTACAAACAATGCTGCAGATTTCCCTTGGATAGCAGTATACTGCTCAATCCAGGAAATGCCACTGGGGAAGATAGTAGCCATTGATGCTCCATAGAGTGCAGAGCCAAGCCACAGAGATATTGAGTGTGTATTGAAGAGTGCCAGGAACAGTGACGATACAGTAGAGCCTATGATACTCAGCAGGATCATAGATCCAGGATAACAGCATGTAGCAAAACAGATTGCTAGTCCCCTGCAAGCTGCAAATGTTCCCCAAAAGAGAGAATTCAACCCTGCTGCTTCATTCTCCTTCATACCAACATAGGTTTTTGCATAAGTAAAAATGTAAGAACCGTAAGTTACCTCTGCTCCTACGTACCAGAAAAAAAACATCGAGAGGAGAATTATGAGGGCATGGTGGTATTTCGCAGTCTGGTATTTCTGCACAGAAAGCTTTGCTCTGTCTCGAACAGGACCGCTCCTCAAATATAAAATAAAGAAAAGCAATGCCACAAGCAAGAGATAAGTGCCTATCACAACGTAAGACCACATAAAATTCAAGCTTAGATGCAGCTTCAGCAGTGATGTAACAGCAGGAAGAGAAGTCACGGCAGAAGAGCCACCCAGTGCCACCTTGGCCAGAATAGGTGCCACAAAAGCACCAAGGGCAAAGCTGAAATGCAAGGCCTGCATATGTGGACCAGCCTCTGTCCCCCATGTGTCCAAAGCAAGAACGTTGCCACCTGTAGGGTAAAGAAAATATTTGGGGTCACATTTTCACATAAAGAATGGTTTCTTAAAGCTACATGTCACCTGAGATCAACTTGATTCTAGCTGATGAAGATGCCAATAAGCCAAAAAAAAAAAAAAAAAAGCTGATGGGGATGGCACAAAGGAAAGGCAATACCACCAACTATTTTCTGTTCCCACTTCTTCTCCTTTGTTGCTACAGACACGTGTAAAAAGAGATCTTGGAGCTACAGTTGAGGTGCACCATGGGGAGGTTGTGCTTTAAGGATATTAGCAATTAAATACAGACCAAGGTTTGATCCAAAGAACACAGGCTTTATTACGGAATAATAAATATATGGCTTTAATACAGAAAGGGGGTTAGATTTCACAGTTAAGCTCAGACCAGCAACCATTCAAGAGCCGGGAAGTAGAAAGAGAAAGGAGCAACAAAGGTGCGTGAGCTACAGCTGCCAAATAAGGAAACAGGGATGGTGCTAAGGATTTGGCAGGCATTGTTAGAGGCCTAGATACAACGAGGCATATTTGGAATGTAAATGACATGGGGTGGGGCAATGTGAGAGTTGACAGAGCATAGTCAGAAAATAAGAACATAAAAGGAGCCCTCCTGGATCAGACCAAGGGTCCATCTAGTCCAGCATTCACACAGCACACTGCCCACAGGAAACCCACAAGCAGGACATGAATGCAACAGCACCCTCCCACCCATATTCCCCAGCAATTGGTGTACACAGGCATACTGCCTCTCATACTAGAGGTAGCCTATAGCCATCAAGACTAGTAGCCACTGATAGCCTTATCCTTCATGAATTTGTCCACTCCCTTTAAAGCCATCCAAACTGGTGGCCATCACTACAGCAGTGAAAGGAACAAAGGAAGACTGAAGCAAAGATATTTTACGTGTTTCAGAGGAAAAGGGATCTAAGGAGGAGGTTTGGAAAGCTGTAGGTCTCAGTTCCAGCTGTGTTTCTGTGATCTTGCAATGAAGATCAGGGTCTAACAAGGCCCTTACAGGTCTGTTTACTTTGTATGCCCTAAAGCTTTTTCTTGGAAAGTTCGGAAGGGAAACATGAGGCTGTACTCTCCTTAGCAGCCGTGACCAACCCAATAGGAATATAACATGTACAGATGCTATGGAAGGAAACAGGGACGAGAGGGTAATAGGTGGGGGGCTGAGAAAAGAATAACTAACAAGGATTCAAGATTCCTTCTTCTAAAACCATGGATCCGGGGGAGGGCTTTTTCACAACCAAAGAGAACAAGACAGGATCTAGGTTAGGACAGATCTTTACCACTGATGTGGTATGCAAGACTGAATAAGGCAGATTTCCCCAACCTGGTGCTCTCCAGATGTTTTGGACTACATCTCCCAACATTCCTGACCATTGGCCATGCCGGCTAGGGCTGATGGGAGCTGGACATCTGGACGGCATCAAGCTGGGGAAGGCAAACATAGGGAGTTACACTGAATTGGTCCTTCACCATTAGTGCACATTGAATTCCATGTACAAATTAGTGTGAGATTCTAGAACGCCAAGGGTGCTGTGCAGAAATACTGGGGGGAGGTTACTATCCTTCAATGCCATTCTTTTGCTTATCAGTACTGGTAGTGCCTCAAGGATGGCAAGTTTTTCCCACCAGCGCTCTGGATTGGGCAATTCAGAATTCACCTTGGAAAGTCTGGTTACAGTTGCAACTCAGTTCCCATGCTTTGTACACCAGTGAGGGTTGCTCCTAGCAATTTAATGAAGCAGCAAGGCAGCAAACATAAATGACAATGTCTCTGCCCTGGTTAATCCCTTGCTCCTTGTTTAACCAGCCTCCCATAAGAAAATGTTTTAAAACTTATAAGACGCTTTGAATGAATGTATAAAGAAATAAGGAATAATACATGTTTTGAATAATAAATAAGATGCCTTAAACTGAGTCAGAACATTGGTCCATCTAATCGGGGAATCTGACCATTTTTCTAACCCAGAGCTTTGACTGGCTTTGACTGAGCATCCCAGAATCTCAGGTGGGTATCTTTCCCAACACCTGCTAATCCTTTGCGTGGAGATGCCAGGGAACAAGTCGAGGACCTTCTGTATACAAACCACGGGTGTTCTACCAATAAGCAGTGGCTTTCTCTCCAAAGGAGGATGTGGACCCCAGCAGCTGTCGACAATATTTGTAAAAACTTTTAAACAAATCTGAAGCACTTCGTATTCTTTCACTTCATGAACTTCTCAACAGTAAGGTTAGTAGTGGTGTTCCGGCTTCCCCCCAACTTGCAATTTAAAAAAAAAAAATAACTTCCTACATTATTTAGGCATTGACTCCTATTGAAATGAATGGTAAAGTGAAACTATCAAACGCCCAAGCTAATTGGGGTTCATCTATCCCCAGCAATCTTTCAAAGTAGAGTACAGAATATAACTTCACATTTTGCCCGTATGATAAAGTCTGCTTTTTGTGTGGTTATACTACTTCAGTAGATTCTTTTTGGTAAAAACAAATGCTGTAACTTTTTTTGTGTGCACAAAAAACCCATTACAAAGCACTGCAGACGTCCATTTAAATGCAAGAGTAAATTTTACCCTAGGTGGTTAATTCTGCCCCAAGTAACACTGTCATATTGCAAACTTTTCGACACCCTACTAGGCTATTGGGGTACATCTGAATGCTTCCATTATTTATTATGAGCCCAGTATTAGACTTCTGTTTTGTTTCTCTTCTGTTTTCTCCTCCAGGGTTTCCTGATAGTTCAATGAGGATTGCCCAACAGCTAGATTGTATCTTTTTCCCAGTTATATGTCACAGGTTTGTTTGCCCCTTGCAAAGCAAATACATACTCACTGTTTTTGTATGTACTTTTTTGTTAAAACAATTGACTTAACACTGCGGAGTCCATTATAACCCAAAAGTTTTTGTATAGGCATTTTGGAAAGCAATACTAATAAAAATGTGGTTTTTAACATTAAACTGGAGTCATTTTGAAACTAAAAAAAATCTTTTTATTTCCAGCTAGGTCTTTAAAGGGGTCCAGTGGACCCCAATAGCAGATTGATAGTCAAAACAAATGGTACGGGAGGGCTAAATTCATCCTCTTTGTCTCTATATTCTTCCTGTCTAAACAATGGTCCTACAGCCTCCTGATCCACACTAACTCTAAGAATCCTCAACACTTCTTTCCTATTTTTGATACCTTATAAAAGCCTGCCCTGCCACTTTTTACACCTCACTCTCTACCTAGGCCCTTGCCTTCAGCTTCACCAATAACATCAAAACTATAACTCAGTCCTCTCTTACTACTTCACCTCCACCTTTTCCCTCCTCTTCAAGCCCCTCCAACCCTATCCTCCTTCCCCTGCAATTCACTCTACCCTGTTGTCCTCATCTACCCGCTCTGCATGCCTCCACGATCCTCCTCTCAACCACATCAAACTATCCCTCTCATCTGGCTCCTTCCCAAACATATTCAAATATGCCACCATTTCCTCCTTTCTTAAGCCATCCTGCCCCTCTACCTTATTATTTTTCTTCTAAGTATTGCTTCCAAACCCTTGAAGCATGCTGCTTACTTCCAGTGTCTCCACTCCATCTCCTCACACCTCCAATTCCTCCCTTAATCCTCTACAATCTGGATTCTGCCCTCTGCCCTCCACTGAAACAATACTCACAAAAATACTATATTCGCATTGCCTAATACAAAAGTGTCTGCTCTGTCCTCAGCCACTCTGACCTCTCTGCCATCTTCACTACTGCTATCACTCTTTTCCTGCTCGACCCTCTTCATCTGTAGGTTTCTGCTTCTGTCCTCAGTTGGATCTCGTCCTTCCAGTCTAATCACTCATTCAACATTTCTACTGGGAGCAGCTCTCTATCCTTCCCCTCTTCTGTTAAGAATCTCTCAAAGATCAGTTCTTGGTTTCTTGCCATTCTGCCTCAACAACTTCCTTGGGTTAACCTGATCAATATATACTGATGACAACCAACACAACCTCTTTTGCCTAGGAACACCCCACCCAACTCTATCTCCAACTGTCTACCTGATATTTCCACTTTGATGTCTCATCACCATCCTGAATTCATTGGCTAGGTTCACACAACCCAACAACAATGACAAACCATGGGTTCTCTTCATGGTTAACCTTGGTTTGTTAGCTCAGTTGGGTTCACACAACACAACAACCCACGGTTCGACAACCCACACTCAACTTCTACTCAACCTTGAGTATGCATTGTCATGTTGCGTGAACCCAGGCATTATGTCCATGAAGGAACTTCTCATATTTTCTCACAAGTCTTCCTCTCCTTCTATATGATCTGTTATCCATTTAACAGTCACCACAGTTTGACCATCTTCAACTCTGTCTCTCTTATTCCTAACGCAGCCCAAATAATGTCATTTCTCCCTGTAAAGCACTGCAGAACCCTTTCTCTCCATCCCCTCACCTCAACTGCTATAACTTTCTTGTCTACAGACTTCCTTTGTGATACTTCATCCCTCTCATCTCTATCCAGAACTCTGTCATCAAAGTTATTCACCTCTCAAACCACTCAGACGAGGCAACTCAACTCTGATGAGGGTTTTTATGACACAGCAGTAACTAGGTCATCGTAGATTAAAACCTAGAATAATTTCTTTGTTGTCTGGCCATAACATTCCAGCTCTACTAATTTCAATATGGTTTGGTCTTTGACAGCTGAAAATTGGATTTATTATCTAGTTCTGAACAGCTAATGACTTCCCAGTCCACTCACCAAGATCAATAGCATTTAAAAGAGCTAAGCTTTGGCTGGTTTCCACTCTCAGCCCATAGAATGACCCTGATCCATTTCGTTGTAACTGGGTGTGGGTACACACACAAACACACACACACACACAGAAATACCCTCTTCCTTTCAATGGGTGCAGGTCTGGATGTGTGTTCCTTCATGCACATGAAACAGAAGCCATAGGGCCAAACTACACACAATACTCAGTCATGTAACCCTCCCCCCACCCCACCAAAACCCCCACAAAAAATATTAGAGAAAAGCTACACATACAAGTGCCATCTGTAATTTGGCCATCACTTGAAACAAGTAGGACAGCATGCAGGTTCAAATGCTCTGTGCACATGGTGGAAAGCACTTAGCATCAAGATGTTAGTAACACACTAATTTATAATTAAGGGATGCAACACACTCCTAATTTAATCATATCCAACATGATGGACATCCTGCAGCAAGAAAACAGTTGAGTTTTTTGTTTACCTGTATCTAGGACTCCCATTGCAAAACCAATGACAGACATCATTGATGTTAACAGGAGCGCTTTCTTACACCATGGGATGGCATACAGACCCATAGCTGTACCCAGCATAGATAATCCTACAAGGTAGAAATAAAAACACATTTCACATGGTAACTTCAGTTCCATGTTTATATTGGACTTTTTGGAATTCCATGAAAATTTTAAGTTAGATTTGCATTTGTAGGCATTACTGAGTCATAAAAAAGCCTGTAGTTTTCATTACTATTACATTTTGACATCAAAAATACCTCAATGCGTGGAAAGTACTTCCATGCAAGTTGGGAGAAGGAGGCCACTTCAGTGCTTTCCAGGGGGTTACCGCTGGAAGGGGGGAGTTGAAAAGCATGAGCAGAAAACCACACACAGAATTTCAGATGCTGGCCAATATATATTTGTAAACAAAGCTGGTTTAAAATACAAATGTAATATAAGAGTCCTAGCAGCAATAAACTCATTAAAGTATTTTTAAATGTACTCGATCAACTAAGGATGCAATCCTATGCATTTTTAGACAGAGAAAAATCCTACAGCCATGCTGGCTGGGAAATGCTGGGAGTTGTAGGACTTTTCTCTGTTTAAACATGCACAGGATTGTACCCAAAACATCTAAAATGGGGGTGCAGAACCAAATCCGGCCCTCCTGGGGTTGCAAAGATGGGCATGTCCACTTCCCCTGGCTCCACCTCCTTTCCCCCAACCACCAATTGTGTGGTGGATTCCTGGATTCTGTGCAGTTTTTCCCCCATTCTAAATGGTCAAAATGCCTTTCCTAAGGTTTAGTTACTGGCAGTAAGAGCTTTAAGCTAAAATAGGCTGGCGTTTTTGGTGTTCTAGCCCTGCCCCTTTTGCCGTCAGTTCCACCAGCCACTGGAATGTGCCCCCCGAGAGCTTCTCTGAAATGGAAATCGGGCTGGAAGAGGTTCAGCATCCCTGATCTATAAGGAATGTTTGAAACGCTACTTTTTTTATAAGGACTTAAGGATTAGGAAAACCTGAGTACGGGCACAAAAAGATTGCAATTTGAAGCAACCATCTAAAAAAGTAATTGGCATGCAAGTAATGAAAACAACCCATGAAGTTGAACTTTCTTGGCTTCCCACTGTTGAAGAGGCAACCACTTTTAACATTGAACAAGGACTTGCCTCTTTAGTTGAAGCAACTGTTGCAGGAAAAGTATCAAAGCATTCCAGCTACTTTTGTCCCTTACTATTTGGGTCACAGTTTAAGGGCACAATCCTATGGGTTGCGCCCTTGCAAAACAGAGACCCAAACGCAGAGGCTTCCACGTATCCAATCCAGGAGGAGCGGTGGAGGCGATCTTTGCCTTCCCATCCTCTGATCATTCCTTTTTTTGCCTGTATAGCAACAACGTTTCAGAATGGGGAGGGAATGAGGCTGGAAGAGGCTCAGGATAGCTTGTATCCTGGTCTCTCCAGTCTCTCCCACTCCCAACCCATTGGAAAGCCCCTGTTTCCTCCCGTTGTGGTTGATTTTCCGACCTTGGAGACCAACTGGTGCAGTTCTTTCTGGGCCGGCTACAAGGGGGCAAGGAAGGGGGGTCGGATTGCCAACTCACCCTTCTGAAGTCAGAGTGCTGTCTCTGACTTCAGAGGGGGAGGAATCCCCACTATCCTATGGCCCCTCAGACAATGTCTAGGGGCCACAGGATTGCTACCCAAGTGATGTATTCTGTTAGGGTCTGGAATAATGCTGTCGGAGTTCAGTCTTGACACTTCTCCAAGTAATGCAGAATAGGATGGTGAAAGTGATGCCAGTATAAAAGCAGCCCTCAAACTTTAAAAGACTAGGGATTCTGGATAATTTTATTTAGTCCACATCATTAAGTGAACCAATCTAATTTGCATTTCCCGAACCAGTACATGGATCAGAACATAGTTAGATTTCAAACTGTGCACTTCTCGTAATTTTGCAATGCAGTTTTCAGCTCAAAAACATGTACAAAAATGGGTATTTGTGGGGAAATGCATACAAAACTGTGTATTTTAGAGAAAACTGCATATAATTTAAATGTGAATTATGGGTTGTTGTTTTTAAAAAATGGGATGGAACAGACTTATATCTCCACACATGTGAAACTGACATAGAGTGAAAACGGACTGATCTCTATAAGGGACACACTTTTTCATGAAGTTTGAATAACACCAATCTGCTGTTTGGCAGGAAGGTGGTGGGAGAGGGACTGAATCCATTCCTGCCCCATTTCCCCTCCTGGTCAGCTCACAGGTACGTTTCCATGCATGAAGCCCTGGCTCCTATACCATATTTGTGATTGTGGTTACCCATCCAAGTATGGATATGTATGCAGACGCTACCTAGGTCGGGGCAATGATGTACAAAATGAATGTTCATTTCAATGTACTTACCCAAGAGAAGTTGGGCATTCATGCAGTCAAAAAGTATTCCACCAATCAGAGAACCACCGAAGTACCCCACTGAACGGCCCACAAAGATGTAAGAAATTTGACTAACGTTTTTGCTCACATTTGCAGCCAGGTCTTGAAATGTAGGCCCTAGGATAGCAATGGCCATGCCCTGGAAAGCAAAACGTAATGGAAAATTAAATATTAATAAAACTCTGCAGAAGAAAATTACAAATACCTCAGTAGTTGACCTACACTGTAGACCAGGGGTGCAGAACCTTAGGCCCCAGTGACTAAATCCAGCCCTCCTGGATTCCCAGCATGGCCTCACCATCTTTCCCCTGACCACCGATTGGTGGTTTCTTGGCTTTTATGCAGTTTTTTTTCCCAATCTAAAAGGTAGAAATGCTTTTCCTAAGGCTTAGTTAGTAATAGTAAGAGCTTTAAGCTAAAATATGCTGGTTTTGGCCCCACCCACCATTGGAATGCAGCCCCCCAAGTTCTTCTCCAAAATGGAATTCAGCCCACGAGCTGAAAGAGGTTCAACTTTATACTATCCTACACATAATTATTTAGAAGTAAGCCCCTCTGAAATCAGTGGGAGAATGTAAGATTAGATAAAACAAAAGCCAATTAGGAAAGATAGTTGAATCCATGTTAAACTATAAGGTAGCCACAGTTCAACCAAAATAAATAAATCAGTAAAATCGTTCTCACTAGTACAAAAATATTTCAGAACCTGCACTCTCCCATTTGCCTTAATTTATCTTTGATCCAGAAGACTCTTCTCACATTCTTAAGATACAGGAGCTCTTTATTAGGTCCAGCGTACCTTATTTAAATCTCCACTCAGGCACAGACTCATTAGAGCGGTCCTTTGGCAAGCTAGTTGGGAGATGGTTGCAGTTAAGAATCCCAAACTCAAAGGCGCCCCGGGGAATGCAATGACCAGAGTGACCATGGCAGAAAACTCAAATGAGTCTGACTGAAATTGGGATAAAACCCATCTGAGGGCCTAGTCCGTGGCAATGATGAAATCATTCTCTGCCACCACTGCACCTACACAAAATAATCCAATGGAGTTTTACCAGGAAGTTAAAGGCCTGTTACATTCTGGTCCATGAGAAGAAAAACTACTCCACTTGAAAATCTGTTGTGACTAATTTGCACCACACTTTGCAAATTCCTGCAAAGTTGGTACAGGCCAGTCAATGCAACTCTGGCCTCTGCTTGTCCAGTTATAATGGATACTGTTCAAATTGTACAGCCCAAGGATGTGGACAGGATCTTTGGAGAGGTGACACCGAGCATGTGTGTTTTTGATCATTGCCCTTCATGGCTTATAAAGCAGGGGGGGCAGGGGGCTACAGAGACTGGCTAAGTGAACACCTTTACAGTGGGGTGTGATTCTCTCATGCCTAAAACAGGCTGTGCCAAGAACTTTGAAAGCAGTGCCCTTCTGTCCACAGAATACAGATCCAGCTTTTATCTGAAATTTGTTTACCTAAAGGCCATCCTGGCAAAAGGCAAGGCATATAATAAATAATAAATAAATGGGGGAAGGAGGGGCAGTACCCTTTTGAAACAGCCCTTACACTAAGTGCTGATGACTTCGTCCTACAGAAAGTGGAGGAAGGAACTACAGGATTGAGTATCCTTGACTTGATCCTAACCAACAGACATCACTTAGTGGATAAAGTAGCAGCTATGGAGACTCTGGGGGAAAGTGACCATGTTATACTTGAGTTCTTGGTTCTAAAGGAAGCAAAAGCCGAGTGTAGCCAAATGCGTACCCTGGATTTTAGGAAAGCCAATTTTAATAAACTCAGAACAGTAACAAATAAGGTCTCACGGCAAGCAACTCTAATGACAAAAGGAGTCCAAGATGGGTGGGAGTTTTTTAAAAAGGAAATTCTCAAGGCACAAATACAAACAATTCCAACAAGAAAAAAAGGTGGAAGACAACAGGAGAAGCCAATGTGGCTTCACAGAAAAGCTTAGAAATGACTTGAAAACAAAAAAGGACACATATAGGAAGTTCAAGGAAGGTCAAGCTACAAAGGAAGAGTACAGGCAGTTAGCACAGAATTGCAGGGATTGTATCAGGAAGGCTAAAGCTGAGAATGAGCTGAGGTTAGCCAAGGATGCTAAAAGCAACAAAAGACTTTCTTCAGATACGTGCATAGCAAAAGACAGAGGAAAGAAATGGTGGTTCATTAAATAAGGATGGCAAAATGATAACAAACAAAAGGCAATTCCTACTTTGGCTCAGTCTTCTCCCAAAAGAGGGCCTATGACCCTCCTGGCAAAGGCAAAGTACAGGTTGAAGGGGCAGGACTGCAGCTTGAGATTGATAGTCATATAGTCAAGGAACTGTCTATTCTCTTTGAGAAATCATGGAGGACGGGTGAAGTGCCAGATGACTGGAGCAAGGCTAACGTTGTCCCTATCTTCAAAAAGGGTAACAAGGAGGAACCTGGGAACTACACTAGTCATCAATCCCTGGGAAAATTCTGGAGCAGATTATAAAGCAATTCATCTGGAAGCACGCTGAAAACAATACAGTGATTACTTGACGCCAACATGGATTTGTCAAGAACAAATCCTGCCAGATGAATCTGATCTCATGTTTTGATCAGGTAACCTCCCTTGTGGACTGTGGGAATGCTGTGGACATCATATACCTCAACTTCAGCAAAGCTTTCGACAAAGTGCCCCATGACATCCTGATGAGCAAACTAGCTCAAAGTGGGCTAGATCAGGTGGATCCACAGTCGGCTACAGAATCGGACTCAAAGAGTGCTTCTCAATGGGATCTTCTCAAACTGCGGGGAGGTAATGAGCGGGGTACTGCAGGGCTCAGTTCTGGGCCCAGTGCTCTTCAACATTTTTATTAATGACTTGGAGGAGGAGGTGCAGGGAATGCTGATCAAATTTGTAGATGACACAAAATTGGACGGGATAGCGAATACCCTGGAAGACAGAAACAAAATTCAAAGTGATCTTGATAGACTGGAGCGCTGGGCAGAAAACAACAGAATGACATTTAATAGGGATAAATGCCAAGTTCTGCACCTAGGAAAAAGAAACCAAATGCACAGTTACAAGATGGAGGATACGTGGCTCAACAACACTACAAGTGAGAAGTATCTTGGAATTGTTGTAGATCACAAGCTGAATTTGAGCCAACAATGTGATGTGGCTGCAAAAAAGGCAAATGCTATTTGGGGCTGCATTAATAGAAGTATAGCTTCCGAATCACATGAAGTACTAGTTCCCCTCTACTCAGCACAGATTAGGCCTCTGTACTGTGTGAGTACTGTGAGTACTGTGTCCAGTTCTGGGCACCACACTTTAAGGATGCAGACAAACTGGAAAAGGTTCAGAGGGGGGCAACAAAGATGATCAGGGGACTGGAAACAAAGCCCTATGAGGGGAGACTGAAAGAACTGGGCATGTTTAGCCTTGAGAAGACTGAGAGGAGATATGATAGCACTCTTCAACTACCTGAAACGTTGTCACAGAGAGGAAGGTCAGGATCTCTTCTCGATCATCCCAGAGTGCAGGACACGGAATAATGGGCTCAAGTGACAGGAAGCCAGATTCCGGCTGAACATCAGCAAAAACTTCCTGACTGTTAGAGCAATACGACAATGGAACCAGTTACCTAGGCAGGTGAGGGCTCCCTCACTGGAGGCATTCAAGACGAGGCTGGACAGCCACCTGTCAGGGATGCGTTGACTTGGACTCCTGCACTGAGCGGGGGGGGGGGGGGGTTGGACTCGATGGTCTTATAGGCCCCTTCCAACCCTAGTATGCTATGCTTCTAAGCAGGACTGCCAACTTTACGTTAGGACGAGGTTTCTATTTCTTTAAGGGAGACAACAGACGCCCCGCAGGTCTCTCCCGTCAGCAGCCGTGCGCGTCTGTGTTTAACGCACCTGCTGACTATCCGCCGCTCCCCGTGTCAAGGACCGGAGTTTGCTTGGTCCCCGGACGGCTCTCTCGCCAGGAGGTTGCGGGGCCTTTAGACTGCGCCGCAGAGGGAGGGGCGGAGGCAGCTGGAAACGTTCGCCGACAGGGAGAGGCGCCCACGTCGACACCCGCGCTTGCTGCCCGCTTCTCTCGCTTCCTTACCAGGCCCAGGAAAGCGGCGCACAGCGCAACCGAAGTGCACCACTTCAGCGCCCGCCGCGGAGCGCCCGCCGCCTGCGGCTTCCCCGCGCCGCCGCCGCCTCCTGCCCGGCTCCTTCGGCCGCTGCCGTCGGCCGCCGGCGCCACCGGCTGCAGGACAAGCCGCTCAGAGCCCCGGAGAGGTTCCTTCGAGGGCGCTTCTCCCGCCGCCGCCGCCGCCGCCTCTTCCCCGTCGTCGCCCTCTCCTGCCCCGCCGTCTTCGTCCTCTTCCAGGCGGGCGAAGCGAACCTGCTTCTTCCTCTCCGCAGCCCCCGCCATGTCTACCCAAGGCGCCGCCGCCGCGCCGTTGCTGACACCACGTGACTTCGTCACCCACGAGCCAACGGCATCTTTGCCGCTACAGAGAGGCCTCTGGCAGGACTGCAACTCCCAGAAAGCCCTGGGAATAAACAAACCGCGGCTCGGCTGCTGTAGCGGTGGAACGCTCACCCCCCCCTTCCTTTAATGTTTGGTCCCCCTAACGCTCCTATTGGCTAGCATCCTGCGAATCTTTCTTCGCTCGCCAGCCATTTCTCAGAAGTAGACCCGCGTTATAGAGGCGGCTTCGTCCAGGCCAGAAACAGCTGTTTTGCTTATTCTCTTATGAACCTCGGCTCGCCAGCTGCTCAGGTCAGCGGAGGGATAGCAAGAGAGGGCACAGAGACAGCGCGAAAAAAAGTAGCGTAATAATCCAGTTGCCGGGAAACAGAAAATTCTGCTGACTTTTCTCTTGTGTTTTTCTTCACTGGGGCGGAAGTGGGAGCTGCATCGGCCCGCAGGAAACAATGGTGCGAACAAAGGCAGGCATTTGGGGTGGGTTAGGGGAATTAAAAAAAAAAAAATATGGTAGAATTTTGTTTTAAATTGTTTTATGGTATGTTGTACATCGCCCAGAGTGGCTGGGTCACCAGCCAGATGGGCGATTAATAAATTTAATAATAATAATAATAAATAAATAAATAAATAAATAAATGGTGCGATTCACGAATCCAGGGTGGTTGTGACTGGGCAACAACGCGTCCACTTAAAAAGCACCTGCAAAGACACTGATTTTATGCTCTTAATAACTCGAGCCTCATTTCGTATGAAAAATGTGTGTTTTGTTTTTAGTTTTTTAACATTTTCCAAAAAATGCCGTGGCAATATAGTTCACGATCTCCATATGGGGGATGGGGGGGAGCGTGTATCAGACAGCCACTGATACAGTCCACTGATAATATTTCCTTTTAGACAGACTTGCTTTCCCACCCCGAAATCTCATTTAAAGCACACCTCAGGTTGCAATAGTATCAGTCTGCTTAACTTGCTCCCTTACTCCCACTGTACAACCCAAATCCAGTGCCTTGCCTCCGTGCCTCGCAAGTTTACGTTTTCAAAAATTACATTTTCAGGTGAACTGGTACTATCTTGCGGGGTTGGAGGGCGGGCGATCCCGAGGAACCTTAAAATCCAGGATTTCTCCACTGTTTTCTACAGGCAACTCTCACTTCCCCTTGGAAGACACACACAAAGTGCCATGTCTTTTGGCACCTTAAAGGCTAACAAATTTATGCTGACACAAGCTCTATTTATTATGCCAGAATCAATGTGTTACTTCTTACGGTGCCACGTGAGCCTTGTTATTTTTTCTGCAACAGTCCACCACGGCTACCGCTCTGCAAACAGTTTCCCAAAAATGGCCCCTAACGTCAACGTGGAAGCCGAGCCGCGTGCGAATCCAGCCGCTACGGGCGCGGGAGGGTGCCGCTGAGTGCCACGCGTTACGGGCAGCGGCCGCGCAAGCGGCGACTCCCTTCGTCCCGCCTTTCTCCCTTCGTCCAGGAGTACACCTATTGGCTGAGCTCGTGTGCACGTGGTCTTTCAAGCGCCGCGAAATAGAGAATGCCCAACGCGGAGTTATGGGGGGAGTTTTCCTTCCCGTGAAATTTAAGGCGGCTCGAAGGCAGATCGAAGTGTGAAACCTGCACGTGTTGACGAATATAGGCTCACGAAAGGCAACTCGCCCCTTGAGTTAAACCCTCTCTCCGGCATTTGCCTTTTTTGTTTGTGCGCTCTACGCTCAGGGGAAAGAACAGTTGCCTGGCTGGGCATCGATAGCCCACTCAAATGCGTTTACTCGAAGGCAAATTTATTTGCGTTCAATAGAACTTACTTCCAACTGTACATAGGACGTCAGCCTAAAAACGGGCAAAGGCAAAGCCCTGCTAGGGCTTGAACTCTTGCTGTATATTTGTAGTTTAAGCATTAAATATGTTTAGTGGAGATATGTAAAGAGAATATAAAGTTGCCTATTGTGGCATTTTACTTGCACAGCTCGAAACTAGAGGGCATTGTCCACAGGTCAACGTTGTTTTCACTGAGTAGTTAAAACACATCCTGCAATTTTACAATTTGGCTGAGAGACCTTAGGTTTAGAGAGGTAAATAATGACTGGAAAGTTTTATTAGTAGCAGTTTCCATTGCAGCTAGAAGATACGGGAAGAGGAATGTGTGAGGAGTGGATGTTGTTCACATAAGGACTTATTACTGCAAGTCACCATTTGCAATAGATTACATTCCACTGATAAGGTGAAATGTTAAATGACGTACTTACTGATCTCCCTTCCTTGGTAAAGACTGGTTATATTTCATTTCATTAACAAGTGCAAGTAACAAGTGTTCCCTCGCATCCATTTAATTACACAAAGGACATTTTGATTTAGCGTTGTATCACTAGTATTTCTGACTGGTCTTTATTCTCAGCCACCATTGTACTGCATTATTAAGATGGACCAAGCATAACTGTAAACTGTTTATAGGACTCTGCATACGTTTTCATATCACACAATATACACTTACAGGTATCCATGAGCAAACTTTTGCAGAGAGCAGATTTTTAAAATTACATTTTTTTATACATGGCAACATATATTTGGCAGGTGTGTACACGTTCATATCAAGAATAAAGCATTATGTAAATTATCGATAACTTATCCATAATGTATTACTTTGGCTCAAGTAGTAATCTCCTTTTTTGCTATTTGGGTTTCTCCTCACACCCCTTATCAGGCCATATAATTACTCAAAAACAGCAGAAATAATTGTTGCAATCAATTATTGTCACAACTCAACATGGAGTCCACATGCTTAAACACACCTAATTCATTGATGGATTGTGTCCATTTATCATTTAAAACTAAAATCACATGTCTCTGAAAGTACTAATTGGTTATATATTCATTTGATAATCAGTAGGATCCAGTATAAAGTCAGACACCGGCATTACATATATATAGTCTTTAAAAAGTAAAGCAGTTATAAGTATGGATTGTTTAGACTTGCAATAACAAATACTGCTTTAAAAATGCTACCAAGTTGCTTTACTTTATTCTATATTGTTGTGTATAGATTTGAAGCTCAGATTATTATAATGCAGGGGGAATCACCAAAAATCACCTCACTTCCCATTCTGCCAACGGAAGCTTGCACTGACTGGTTCAAAGAGCATTCCTTCAGCGGGGTGACACCAATTGGATACAACTAATTATCTCATAAGTTTCTAATGTAATACTTCAGATTTTAAAAGTTAAGGCAATTTATGCAAACTGTTAATCACTGTAAGACGTAATAGCAGACATGCTCACTCACATGAGTTCGAATCCTTCTCAGTCATACATTTGCCATCTTCACATGTTCTAGACCCAGGACGGGGAACATGTGGCCCTTCAGATGTTGGACTACAACTCCCATCAGCCCCAGCCAGCATAGCCAATGTTTGTAGCCCAACAAAATCTAGAGGCCCCATATTTACCATCCCTGTTCTAGACAAACTCCAGGTCTTTATTTTTATGTTTCCTTTGTGGCATCATGGCTGCTAAAAATCAGAACAGCATCAGCATCATTCAGCATGGGAGGTCATCTGTGTAAAGGGAGTCAGGATTGCACTGGCACAGTTAAAATTAGTATAGTCATGGGCAGGGGCAAGCTACACCAAACCAACCGACAGCATGTACCTTCTTTTGTGTTGTCGCTGCCATTCTGCAGAAGTAACTTATGAATCAATCTTAAGTTTAATATTATTACTCAGCCACAATAATTTTAAGATCTCCTATGAAAGACTGGAAATATAGAAATTAAAACCAAATTAAACAAGTATCTCCCTCCCCCTTGATTTTTATTCAGAGAGAAGGAATCAGTCTTAATTCTTAACCTCTTCTGGTCATCTTTGCCATTCTGAAATCTAAACGGTATTATAAAGCTACATGTAGAGATGAATAAAAATCTATATTTAGTTTCTCTTTTCAAGCCTTTTATAAGTGGAGGGGGGACATCTGGGAACAGAGTGTTCAGCTGGTTCAGATCTGGAGTGCAAATGAGTATTTAAAGATCTACATACCATACAGAAATAAAAATGGCTTATTAGGTCACATTGCTGGATATTTTCAATACAAAAATAAACCACACAAATCAGACACTACCAAAAGCGTTAAAAGAAGAGCTGCTCTTCTGAAATTTCTTCAGAGATAAAATCTGAGGCAGTTTGTAAGAAGCTCTACAAAATACACTAACAGTGCAGTCCTATGCATGTCTACTCAGAAATAGGTTCCATTGAGTTTAATGGGGCTTATTTCCAGGTAAGTGAAGGATTGCAGCTTCAGCCTCTAATCTTATACTCACTTATTGCTAAGTAAATCCCACTGAACTCAGTGGGCTCTACTTCTGACTAGACATGTATAGGATTGCACTATAAAACATACCTGCCTAGGTAAAACATTTTATGCAGGTAACACTTTATACTAAGCATATTAAAACACTGAAAGGGGGTTATTGGGAGTTAAGAGCTATAGTTAAACCATTCAGACGCATGCATTAAGTTTAATGGGTTTTAATTAAACTTGGGCATTACAAACTTTCAGTTAAGGCCAAAGAAACTGAAGTGAAAATAAAGGGCATAAAAGAGCCAGTTCAAATATTACACAATTACACTTCTGTTGGGCCAGGTACAGCTCCCTCAACATGATATGAGAGCTCCAGGGATCACTTAGCATTCACAGATTCTAGGGTAGGCCATTCTTTGCGCATTATAACAGAAGTAGGGAAAGCATAACCATGACTCCTATTTCTACTTGTCCCTAGCTCTGTGTAACTCTCAACTGAATATAATGAACCAAATTGGGGATAATGAGACTAAAGGAGTGTGTTGAATTTTTCCTTTTATTTCTACAATGTTTTAAGTATGTGTGTTTGCTGCTGCTGTTATTACTACACCCATCCAGCAGTGTACCCATAGAAGCCATTTTCTCAGAACATACTAGTAGCAGCTGGTTCAGCAACACATCCCTATTGGTGGCCATCTTCACTGTTCCATTTCTGTATTATTCAGAGCAGCATCGTCAAAAACAAAAATAGCTGTAATGATAGCTAACCTCCGATAAGAGATGGCACCTGAAGAAGTCCTTGGAAAGTCAGTACCTCGTGAAGCAAGAAGCAACCATCCCAAAAATGTCTGGACAGGCACCTTCAAAGAAACTAAGCCTCAAGGCATGTTTCCTATGAGTAAACCTGACTTACAAGTTTTACGAGCAAGCTGGCACATCTTAATTTAGGGCACAATCTTATGAAGAGAGTCACCAGCCTCCAAACTTGCCAGCCTCTGAACTTGGAGGCTGGCAACTGTCCTATGCAGGGCAGCTGGAGCATGGAGGGTCCAGCCACCCTGCATTTTCAGCTAGACGCGCAACAGAGGCAATAGCACAGCCATACTCAGTACAAATTGGCCAACAGACTCCCAGACAGATTAGAACACTTGATGGAAAATAGTCAGTAATCCAAACACATAATCAAGGAAAGAAGAAAAGAATTCTGAGATTCAAATACTTGGAGCACTCTAATGTAGTAGGGGAAAAGACCCCATGTTTTGAGTGTAGAACAATTTCTGTAATCTAAAGACACCATTAAGTTTGAAATGCTGTAACCTCCTGTAGTAAGCAGATGAAAAACAACTCAGTTGTATATAAAAGTATAGTGCAGTTACCTTATTAAATTTTCTATACTTTCTAAAAAGTATATTATGAAAGCAATATTTATCTGACAGTACTGAATATGTACTAATTTTTAAGCAGCAACATCATGATAATTTAAAAACCTGATAACATTAATTCATATATTGGTCATTTTAAATACACGTATGTTAATCACTCAACTTTTTGCAGAATCAGAAATGTCAATAATATATGTGCTTTAATAACGATAACTGAAGAAATCAATCGGAAGGTCTCATTGGCAGTTTAAGAAGAGGGGTTGTGCAATTTCCCCTAAGTATTGAAGAGAACATTGTCAATTTAACTAACGTAAAAATAGTATCATTTTATGTGCCTCTCAACTAATACTAAAATAAAGCTACTGCAACTATATCAATTCCCTTATTCTGGCTACATTTCAACATTCTTGTGCACAATTAACATGGGGAAGCTTACATGTTCAACTTCAGTGAGTTTTGGGGTTTGTTTTTTTAATGTGCAGCATGTTTAAATATTAAGAAGTAGAAAAATATTGTTAGAATATATTTATACAATTATTAGTAGAGCAGTTCTCATATAAGTCTACCTTTCACTAAAACTAGGTCTTTAAAAGGGTATTAAGAGTTACATCAAAAGGTACCTCTGTTGTACATGCACAACAGGGATAATAAATTGACTTTATTCTATTGACAAAATATTTTAGTCAAGAGAAAAAATTTCACTGAAATATTCATTGTGTTAAGTACTATTGGTGCCCCCCCCTTGTCAATAGGGTGGAATGCAAGTAGGACTTCGGCCAGCAAATTTATTTATTGCATTTATATCCCTCTTTTTTTCCTCTTGCAAGGAACCCAAGGTGGCTTACTTTGTCCTCCTCCTCCTCCTCTCCATTTTATCCTCACAACAACAACCCTGTGAGGTAGGTTGGGCTGAGAGGCTGTGACTGGCCCACAGTGAGCTTCCAGGGCCGAGTGGGGACTAGAACCCGGATTTCCCAGCTCCCGGTCGAACACTCTAGCCACTACACCACACTGGCTCTCATTGTATGTGAATATGCATTGGTTATATCAATGCTCCTAGAATTCTCACCCTCTTCAACAAAGAAGCATCCCAACACAGGTCAGGAAGGCTTTGGGCTTCTACAAAGAACGAAGATGATCAGGGGGCTGGAAACAAAGCCCTGTGAGGAGAAACTGAAAGAACTGGGCATGTTTAGCCTTGAGAAGACTTGAGGGGGGATATGATCGCACTCTTCAACTACCTGAAAGGTTGTCACAGAGAGGAAGGCCAGGATCTCTTCTTGATCATCCCAGAGTGCAGGACATGGAATAATGGGCTCAAATTAGAGAAAGCCAGATTCTGGCTGAACATCAGGAAAAACTTCCTGACTGTTAGAGCAATACGACAACAGAACCAATTACCTAGGGAGGTAGCGGGCTCTCCCTCACTGGAGGCATTCAAGATGAAGCTGGACAGCCATCTGTCAGGGATGCTTTGACTTAAATTCCTGCAGGGGGTTGGACTCGATGGTCTTATAGGCCCCTTCCATCCCTACTATTCTATGGTCCTATGAATGGGGCAGAGGCTGCCAGCCAGCCAGCACAAGGCATTGCTATAACTCATCATTACAGTATCCCCTTTTTTGCAGGTCTCATTCTTTGTATTCACTCCCCTCAGGCCCAATTTCAAACATGATGCTGGGCATGTAAGAAGTTGCGTATATGGAATTCATTACATCCATGCTGCCTAACCTGCACATGCAGTGTTAGCACACCAGGGATATATAGTCCACACAGCTGCCATGTTGGCATGTTAACACTGCATATGTAGCAGGCAAAAACTGGGGTTAAAAACAAGGTCATGCACATAAAACACCACATGGGCAAGTTTTTCTTACAATGCCCAGCATCACTTTTAAAGGTGTGCTTCTGTGACATGAGTGTCAGGTTCAAGTCCTGCCTTCTGAGCTCACTTTAACACTAGCCAAGGCAAATCAACAGGATCAGACTTTGAAACAAACTATACATTACGTCCACTGCATATTCACATGTGTGTAATGGCTGATTTGATTTTTTTAAAAATAGCCACACTCATCTCCAATCTGGATCAGGACTGCAGCAAAGGTAGTGGGAGTTTAACCCCCATCCCTGCACTCAAAGCTGCTATTTGTCACATAAAAGAAGCTGCTATTGACATAGTTCCTTCCTTCCCAGGGCAAACCTTGGGGTAGGGGCATTTTCATCATGACTGCAGCACAAGGGGAGGGGGGGGGAGGTTAAAAATTGTTCATTGATGCAACAGTCTAATTGTGGGGGGGGGTTCCTGTGGCTATTTTAAAAATATTTATTTTACTTCTTGAATTGAACACCTCATAAAATAAACTTCTCTAGGTGTTTTACCATTTTGCAAAATATACACCACACATACTAATGCGAATACACATTTAATGTAACATGTTGCTTGGCTCCAAGAGTCTGATTTTGTCGATTTGTGTTAGCTAGCAAATTATCATCATCTTAATTCTGGCCAGGGCCTCAAACTTATGTCTGCAGTAAATACTGCTGATTATTTGGGTAAGATGCACTGTAAAGACAGTGACTAGATAAATACAATCAAGGCACAGAATGAGATAAAGATATACTGAAATTGGCAGTCTTCTACATCAGTGATTTTTGGTTTCTTTATTTAAAAAAAACACCTTCAGGGATAAAAAGGTTAACCGGGTATGAAGATTTTTATATGTATGATGCATGTGGCAGTGACTTATCCACAAATGGGTACTTGTTGACAAGGAATTATACATTCAAAAAATTGTCTCGATTATGTTAACATTTGCATCGCAATGTACATATAGATGTGTCACATTCTTAAATACTCATAAGGACATTGCATGTTCATAAGAACACTGAGGCCCACCTGGCGCCAACACGGTTATCTTTTCGGCACCAGGTTAAGACTGTCCTCTACTCCAAGGCTTATGATGAGGCATTTATGCCAGTCATCTAAACAGGTGTAGTATTGTATTGAAACTGTTTTTAAGCTGTCTAAGGGAGCAATCCTATGACTGCTAGTCAGTGGCTAGACAGCCATAGGATATGCGGTTTTCCGGGAACTGACCTTGGAGCAAAGGCTCAGAGGTCAGTTCCTGGAGAACTGATGTCCCCCCCCCCCTTCTGCGCTGCCTGGCCCCATGCTCCGCGCTCCAGAGGGCTGCAGAGCGGCCAAAATGGAGCGTTCCAGGGCGGGGAAGGCGGAAATGCATCCTATGTATTGTCCAGCAGCCTCTTCCCCCGCTCCGCCTTCCTGTGGCTAGACAGCTGAAATCAGCTGTACAGCCGCAAATGCAGGGCAGGAGAAGTGCGGAGGAAACAATCACCTCCATGCTTCTCCTGCCCTGCACTGGATAGGTGGTCACCTCCGAGTTCGGAGGCAGCAGTCTATCTGAATAGGATTGCGCCCTAAATTGTTTTAAATTGTGTTTATTTAAATTTTTATGCTGTACTTTTATGCTGTATTTTATTGTCTTATGCATTGTTGGAAACCACCCAGAGAGCTTCAGCAATTGGGTGGTATAGAAATTAAACAAATAGCATTTTATTGTCAAATAAATTGTCAAACTGACCTGTTTCTAACCAGGTCAATTAGGTTTTGCAGTAGTCTCTTTAGGGCACAGTCTTATGCATATTTAGACAGAAAACTATCCTACATGCTGGCTGGGCAATGCTGGGAGTTGTAGGCCTTTTTTCTGTCTACACATGCATAGGATTGCACCCTTAAATAATTTATATGCTGGGAAATAGAAAAATTGTAACCCTGTATATAACTGGTGCACATATAGACCTACTGGAAAGAAGTTTGGTGTGCATTAAAGCTGATTTGTCCCGCTGCAACCGTGTATTCTTGAATGCTGTTCCTCCACACAGGCAAGTATTCAAATCTTCTCTCTTTTGTTCACACTGTGCATAGTCTTCTCAGGGGACACAGCCTAATATTGGAAGGAGGTGGGGAAAGGTCTCTGGACACAGTCTACATTCAGCCCTGTGCTTCACTACACCCAGCATGCTTCCTTTTTCTCCTGGAATTCTCACAAACATTTCTTCTCTCAAACCAAGAAAGCTGTGGAATGTGGGATATCAGGTGATTTCCAGGCATTATTGTAACCCTTCTTCTATTTCTGTTCATGAGGTGAGGAACAATGGGCCTCTAGGATATGAATAAAATACAGCAGCTACAGCATGAGCCATGCCCACCTCTACATCTCTATGGGTGCAATCCTATGCATGTTTAAACAGAAAAAAGTCCTACACCTCGCAACATGCCCCAGCCAGCATAGCTGGCTCTAAGCATGATGGCAGTTACAGAACTTTTTCTAGTCTAAAAAGGCATAGGATTGTGCCCTAAGAGAGCTTCCTGATGGGTAGCGCCTAGCGCTACACAACCACTGCTCTTCTGCTGTAAACTGCAAGCAGACCTGCCGTTGACTGCAGTAGCAGTGGTATTGCACCTTTTTGGTGTGTAAATCCTGCTGCTAAGTTCCATTCACATTAGTATGAGATAGCCACATGGCAGGGAAAGGCCAATTCAGCTGAGCATGCAATTTTGTTTTTATCTATCTTTTTTTAATCAATTATTTAATTTGCACTAAATTGCTTTTTAAAGCGCTATTGCCCAATTGCTCTCAAAACTTGTAAAAACTAAAGCAGAAAAATATTTTGGCACTAATTAGAGGATTGATTTAAAAATTAAAAGTGATAAAATTGCTGCCCAGAATGTAATAGTGAAGGTGTGCCAAGTTGCAATAGGTTCATCTGCCCAGTATGACAACACAGATGTTAAAACCCCTCCCCTTGAGGGGGAGACTGAAAACATTTCCTGCAGTCTAAGGGGAAAAATGGAAGAGCTACAGGGAAAGCATAGGAGGACAATGATTTGATGACTTCATGAAGATGCCCCATAAAGCGTGAACAAAGCATAGCAAATCCACACTAAACATCTACTGTGGAAGAACCTTAAGTTACTGTACACAGCATTCTGACCTCTTCTATGCTACAGTTCCTGAGGATTACTCCTCACCCCATTTCTCTCTCTTTACTGCTTTTGGAAGTGAAATTCTCTATCAGACATGTTCCTGCCCCATATCCTCAATATATGTGAAGCAGCAGCAACTTGTTAGTCCTACGAAGTTTTTCAAGCTGTGGTCAAATGGTCTGAAAGCAGCGTTTCAAGAGAAACACACACCCTGTGTGCACACAGCTTTTGCAAGCCTCTCAGGTCCTCCTGGGGACCTTGTACATCTATTCTTATGGTGGGAGCGATGCAGAGACTATCACAACCTGTTATCTTTGAAGAAGCTGTGACAAATGCGTTTTCTATTGTTACTTTTCTACAGATCTTTCAAAGTCCCACAGCGAGCAAGGTGTATGGGATTTTCAGTGCTCAAGAGTGTCAGGGTTGGATTGGAGCCCATGCAGCCCCAAAGCAGTTCTGATTCTGAGGAAGAGATAGAAACAGTGGGAGAGGAACCCACGTGCTGTTCAGAGATACCGCTGGAGGGAGAGTCCCTCCCTGCTCACATTTATGAGAGTGGTAGCGACCCTGGCAGGCAGGGGGAGGGACAACTGGAGCTTTGAGACGCTAGGCGCTGGCGAAGGGACAAGTGGGAGAAGGGTGCCGAGAGGAGGCGCTCGGCCCGCTTGGCACGATGTTAACAGCTGCGCCCCGATGCCCCATGGGAAAGGGGTGGACTTTCGCCTGCTAGCCCTTAAATCCAGAGGTTTCCTGCCTCTGCCCTCTAAATGGAGATCAAGCTGTCAGGAGCACCCTTGCTGCCTTCTGAAATCCTCAAGTAGCCAGAATCAACACACAGACGATAGGGCTTTATTTCCATTCAACCTAATGACACTTATAGATGCTAATTGCATGAGCCTAATGAGGGAAACTTTAGAGAGCTGCCTACCAGAGGTTTTTAGCCTTAGTGAAATCAGTTGATCTCCGTTTGAAGGGCAGAGGCGGGAAACCTCTGGACGCTGGTGCCAAGCGTCCCAAAGCTCCAATTGTCGCTACCACTCTCATGAATGTGAGCAGGGAGGGACTCTCCCTCCAGCGGCACCTCTAACAGCGCGCGGGTTCCTCTCCCACAGTTTCTTTCTCTTCCTCAGAACTGCTTTGGGGCTCTATGGGCTCCGATCCAACCCTGATAAAGAGATAGAAAGTGAAGGAAGTTATTTGGGCAGCATGGTTTTAGACCATTCAGCTGAAGGCTGAACTCTTCCCGGGACCATACAGACACTGGGGTGTATATAGCAGAAGAAAGGGTAGACCATAGAAGACCACAACAAGGAGTGGAAAGGCACTACTATGGGAGAGATCTGGAATTTTAACAAGGTACACCATGTAGTTCAAAACATGGAGACATGAGTAAAAGGTGTGTGTTGCCATGATGGTATCAGCATCTGTCCTGGGCCCCATCTACATGGCGCCACTTTCACCCTTCACTCTGTTGCAACTGCACAGCATCTGCTGCGATACATTTGCAATTTATTGCAGGCTTCCCCAACAGACTCCGCCAAGCCCCTTTTTGCCATTATATTTTAATGCGCAGCTGTTCAGGCCTGTGAGTGTGAGGCTGCGACACTTCAGTGGCTGTTTTGTATTTTAGGGGTTCTGGTGTGTCTGTCCATCCCTCATTAAGTAAAATGTGGGTGATCTGTGCTCCTTCATTTCCACGCCAACTGTTCAGCAGTTCCCCAGCCTGAGACCCTTGTGATGGTTCGCACTCACCCAAGGCGTGAGAGGTATGTGCCTACCCATCGCTCCAAAATGGTGGCGAGAGCTAAGATGGTCCTCCCCCAAGACCGCCCCCCCAGCCCTTGGGCACTGAGTCCAAAAGCAACCATTGCGAAGATATGAAGCTGCAAAAAAGTGCGAAAGTGTGATTAAATAAATGAAAACGCCTCTCTGTGCCTCTGTAACTGCGCAGCTGTGAAGGGACAGGGGAAGTAAAAGGGTGTCACAGAATGACGCAAGCGCTTACACACACCTACAACATGCCCACCACAAAATGCAAAATCAGTTTGGGGCTGATTGGGACAGCTTGCAACCGTGGGAAAACCCACAGCAAACCAAAAACATTGCAGCAAAATGCCTCCTTGGAAATCCACATTTTCCAGGAGAAAACCACAGATGGCTGCAAAGTGGTGACTGTGTCATATGTCCCAAAGGACCTCAATTCGCAGCCGCCCCAGAGTAAAAGGCTCATGTAGATGGGGCCATGAATCCATTCCCTACTCCTTGTTATCCACCAAGGAGAAAAGCAGAGCCTTGCCTTTACATGGTGTCTTGCTTCCTATAAATATACTACTAAAAGAGAAGGTCCAGGTAGATGCATGGCAGGACTAAAACAAGATAGCACTAAAATTATTCTGAAGTATGGCCTCTGAAAATAAAACTGATGCAACAAAACAAATCACTAGTAACATTACTGTACTTTGGGCCAAATAATGCGGAAAATACACAAATCTAACTGAAAGCATTCACATCTCTGTAACTATATACATATGGTTGTTAATATTACTAACAACCCATTAACAAAGAACTGCTTGGACTATAATTTCTAGGCACTAAAGATGATATAAGAACAGTGTTGTTTTAGCATATACTTCTCCATGTTCACAGGAATAACTGCATTAACTCACCAGTTTAATTTAATTATTTAACATAAGGCAGTCATAAAGTTACCACAATGGCATCCAGCTTCAAAATATTGAGAGATATGAAGCAATGCAAGGGGCCTATTGCAGAATTAAGCAATTGAAGATTTACAAAAATATAAAAGATGTCAATATCGTATTATGAAGTTTAATTCTCCAGGAAACTATTGCTGAAAAGGCTATGGCTGCAATCCTATGCAGCATTAGGCATTCTTAAGCCAACTGAAATCAATGGACTTAGCCATGGCTAACTCTGCATAGGATGTGACTTGGAGGGAACAATCCTATGGGGATTGACGGTCGCCTCTGAACCTGGGGGCGACCACCTATCCACTGCATAGTGGGAGGAGTGCTGAGGAGCACATCTCCTCCATGCTCCCACCACCCTACTTTCACGACTAGACAGCCAATTTCGGCTGTCTAGCCGTGGGACCTCAGAGCACAGGGTGGGGAGGCCGGACAACACATCAGAAGTGTCGTATCAGCACTTCAAACCTGCCCACCCCGCCCCCAGGAATGCCCCATTTCCCCCACTCCGTGTTGCTCTTCCGAGCGCAGAGTGTGGGACCAATCCGTGATGCCTACGAGGCAGCGTGGGAGGGGGTGGAGGTTGGTTCCCGGGAACCAACCAATCCTATGGCAGTCTAGCCGCTGACTAGTGGCCATAGGATTGCACCCTACGATTTAAAAAGCTGTGAACACACACAGACAAGCCCCACATAACTTTTAAAAGATTAACAATAACAGCTTTAAAAGATTCAAATGCCATTAGAAATTCCAGATGAATAATTCCACTGGATGGATTATAAAAGTACTGAAGAAATTCTGAAAGAGTCAGTTAATAAAAGGGCCACAGTTCTTGCGTTCCAGAAATGAAGTCATATGTGTGCTTGTTTTTAAAGTTCTTCTTACATACACATCACTAGCATATATTCTGATGCTACAAAACTGCATGTAATGTTTAGAAATATGTTTTGAAATTGTATCCATTAACAAGTGAAAGGCCTTCTTAGCTGTTAGCAATTTTGTTTTAACCTTCACCACTACTGTTATGGTTCTCATTGTGGCTTTGCTTTTGAAGTACAATCACATGGTACATTCAATTCATAAACAGAAAGCTAACCTAGTTTTTATAAAAATAAATTCAATCTGGTAGGAAAAAAATCAGCATTAAATAACAGACTCTGATTCTTTGCTGGGTTTCTCAAATGAGTCCGAGGTGCTTTTGATTGCCAGGATTTTATCAGTAGTTTCCCCATCCACAGGATTAGCTCGTTCTCTGGATTTCTTCCTTTCATGCACCCATGGGATGAAACACAATACAATTCCTCCAATAATAGGGGGAATGCCTGCTAGGTAGAATGCTACATCATAAGTACCTAGGTGATCACGTAGCTTTCCTGAGCAAAAGAAGAAAAAAGATCACCATTAAGACATGACAACTTAAGTTGGATTTTTGGTATGCTTAGTGACAGATGGAGATATTACGATATTACTTAAGACCATAACGATCACCCAATGTGAATTACAGTAGAATACAAACCATACAATTTAATATAGCAGCTCCCAACTTCAAGATGTTATAGATAAGCGAAGTATCATTAGGGGCAGGGGAGTAATATTGGATTGGATCCAGACTTGTGTTCAGCGGAGTTCTGCTGGCACTAGAGGAAGGGGGCAAGTCGGCAATTTTCTCCAATGCACCTTTGCCTGTGGAGCCCCCTGTGCCACCTCCAACACTGTCCCAAAGAATTGGGGGACAATCTGGAACTGTGTGGGAGGTGGTGCTGCAGAAAAGGGGAAGTGGAGAAAATTATTTCCCCACCCCTTTCCTCCAGCAGGAACCCCCCCACTAGATCCTAGTTACTTCTGTGAATGGAAGGAGCCCTTCGGTTCAGAGAGGATCCAACTTACTGATCTGAAATCTCTGAGATGTGAATAACATCCCACGTTTGGGAGTGGGATGGCAAGAGAGAGTCGGTTCTAAGGTTTATGCTTAGATGCAAGAGACTTACCCAGCAAAATTATACTACTCACATTAATTCTGCAATTCTTAATCCATTCTCCTTGCTAGACTGCAAAGCCCCCTGAGAGTGGTAAAACAGGTGGATTGAGGATTGTGCTAGGTTCAAGGCTCAATGTGGTATGCTCTTCAGCCCCTTGTGTGTCCAGGAACTGCACATTGGAATGCACAGTAAGCACCTAATTTTATTGGATGTTAGTGTAGGCCATTGCTGAAAGCATATTACTGATTCAAAGTGCTGCTGTTGACCTATATAACCATAAGTGACTGGTGCCCTAATGGTGGAGACCACTTGCTCTCTTACATCCATCACAAAATCTCTGCAAGCATTGCAAGACCATTTTATCTGACCTTGCCAGTGAGGATCAGACTTAAGGAATAGAGGTGCTTTAATAATTTTAAGGGGTTGTAATGTATAATTGAATCCTATTTTATAGGATTTTATATGCCTTTTAATCCACCATACCCACCCTTGAAATTTTGAAATGGAAGAGGCCATAAAGAAAAAGGAGGGAGCAATCAATGAATTAGCCTGAAGTAAGTTAAGCAATGCCATAAAGTCAGGAATAAACCCATTTTATACTTTGGAGGTAATGACCACTAATTATCTCCAAATTGCACTGCTCTGCTTTACTTTTTTTAATGTTTTAAATGTGTTTATTATTATACATTATTTTTACATAGATTTTACATTGTATTTTCTGTATTGTTTATGTAAACAGCTTAGAGATCTTAAGATCAGATCTATTTATAGTCTAAATAAATAAATAAATAAATACTACTTTATATGCTTTCTACACAGTTAAGAAATAATAATAATTTCTACCTACCTGCAATTGGTGGACCAGCTGTCATTGGTATAGACATGAAGCCCAAGAGGAATCCAATTGCCTGAGAAACATGCTGTGCACCAACTAGCTCAAAGGCAATAGGTGCCATAATGCTAATGAAGCAGCCATCAAAAAGACCCATGAAGAGGCAGACAGCAATGAGACCTCCAAAGGAATGGCATAATGGAATCATCATCGACATCAGGCCAATGAAGAAAAATGAAATCACCTACACATTGGGAAAAAAAGGTGTAAGCGACAAATCACATCATAGAGATATAGAACATACGGTTTGGGGGCAAAATAAATGCTCAGGATTGTATCCAATTGAGTCCCTTCACTCACAGAAGGCTCTTCAATCAAGCAGAGTCTTCCGTGAACAGAGATGGTGATTTTTGCTTACTGCCCCTTCCCCCAGCAGCCTTTTCCCCAGCCTGCTCCAAAGAGTTGAAAGAGCCTTTGGAACAGTGGTAAAGAGGGTCCTCTATGGACACACATGTAAGGTCACGTACATTCAGAGATTACATGTCTAAGGGATCTTTTAATGTTGATTGTAACACATCTTGGCAGATTTGTCCCAATGACACACACACACACACACACACACACCTATTCCAAACCTAGGGGTTATTTTACTGAACACACAAGAATAAAAAGTGCATGCAATAATTACTTTAGAAATATTAGCTGGTTGATACTAGGCATTATATGAACTCCCTGATGGAATTAATCAGTTCATATACCACAAACGATCCTAAGCATACTAAGCTGATAAGACAGAAACTAAAATAAACACCACAGATATCCATGCACTGGGTTCGAAAGGTTAAGAAATTATCCCAAAGGCCCACTCAGTGTCTAAACTGAGAGCTGCTGTTCATGGAAGGCTAGGGCATGGTCATGCATTGTGGGTCTGGAGCCAAATGGGCTGGACTACAGTTCTGGGGGAGCTGAAGAAGTTGAGGCTACGCAAATCTGGGATTTAAGGCTTTCTGGGAAAGAGAAGGGAGGAGGAAAGAGGCACAGGAGAGGAGGATGGTGGGAACAGGGAAAGAAGAAGGGGCTTACAGTGGTTGGTTTCTAGCTACAGGTGGTGTGCAGTGGCTACTCCTTGCACAATAGCACAGGGCGAATCTAGCATTTGAGGCAGCTAGCTTCAGAGCACTCGCAGCAGTGTCCAGTGCCTTTCGCATCAACCGTGTCTCATTTCCTCTTCCAGCTAGTTGTTGTGAGCAATTGGACCCACCAAGACTTCAGATTACATTGTGTGTCTTGCCCAAATGTCCTAGGGCATGAAGGGGAGACAAGGGGGACCACTGAAAAGAGAACCAGGCCACAATTCTTCCAACAGGTCAACCAGTGCAAGGCTGCACTAAAGCGGCCAGGCATCCAACCAAAAAGCTGGTTACAAGATAATCCAAATGTCCACATGCACACTCACAATCACTTAATAGAAAAGGAAGATAATGGGGTAGAGGCTACGATTTGTAGGGAAAGGAACCTCTAGAAGATTGGATAGGGCCTGAAAGATTAGGGATGTATGAAGAATTCATTTGTTTGTTTTTTATCAGGATTTGCCCATTTTGCACCTTCCACACTGAATACAGACTTGAATGCAATCTGCGGTTGATGTCCGTACACTTCCAAGCTTCCAATGTGATTTGCATACCATACACACACAAAAAGTATCCAACGGCATACGTACATTTCAAAAATATGCATGAAAAAATGTGTACTTTTGAAAAAATGCACACAAACGTGCTTTAATCAACGGAAGAAGGATGTATACATATCAGAGATGCGCACAATTGATGTGTACATTTGGAAAAATAAGTACAAAATTACACATGAATTGTCATTCGACAGTAAAAAAAAAGCTTGCAATCTGATATGGACTCGAATTGGAACGAGCTTTGAGATGGAATTTGGAGAACTTCAGTGAGCTCAAGTTTTGCTGAATCACAAATTCCTAAGAAAGATACACCACGGATCATCCTGAGGATGGAGCTAAGGTGCAGGGATACTCCTGGTATGGGAAGGAGCTTTGAGAAATTCTGTATGCAGGGACCTAGGCAGCCAGAACTGAGTGGTCTGTGGGGGAAGGATTGACGAATTTCTGTGGCAGAACCCTGAGTTCAGTAACTTGAGTGATTTCAGCAAAGGAGTGAGAGCCAATGGACACAACCAGGCACTGGGCTTATCACACATCAGAAATGGTTGGCGCCAAATCTTTGGGAGGCCAGGACCCAACAAACCACAAACCAGGAGCACATAGTGCAAAGGCTTTGGGAGGGCCAGGAACACTGGGTGTCAGAACACTGGGGTTTTATAATGTTTTAACAAAGGACACAAAAGGGAAAAATACTCTGAACCAACCTTATGACAGAACACACAAAAGAGGGGGGAAGATGACATTGCTCAGAACAGACAGTAGTCTCAATAGAGTGGATTCCTTTTCCCAGACCTTACTCAGGACAGACTAAATCTAATCAAGGCAGAATCTTCCTGTAGGGCTGCACCCAGTGGTGGGGACCTTTGCCCAGCCATCATACTTATCAGTAATTAATAACCATCCATATAAAATTTCTGTTCTTGAGTGTGTCTATTTACACATTTTGATTAAATACAGGTTATATGTAATTATCACATTAATAAGGTTATGTAGGTACACACACACGTATGCTATCACATTAATAAGGTTATGTAGGTACACACACACACACACTGCATCCTAGAGTAATAAAGAAACTGGCAGAAGAACTTTCAGAACCGCTGTCTATTCTCTTTGAGAAATCATGGAGGACGGGGGAAGTGCCAGATGACTGGAGGAGGGCTAATGTTGTCCCTATCTTCAAAAAGGGTAAAAAGGAGGAACCTGGGAACTACAGACCAGTCAGTCTGACATCAATCCCTGGGAAAATTCTGGAGTAGATGATAAAGCAATCCATCTGGAAGCACCTTGAAAACAATGCCGTGATTACTCGAAGCCAACATGGACTTGTCAAAAACAAGTCCTGCCAGACGAATCTGATCTCATTTTTTGATCAAGTAACCTCCCTTGTGGACCGTGGGAATGCTGTAGACATCATATACCTCGACTTCAGCAAAGCTTTCCACAAAGTGCCTCATGATATCCTGATGAGCAAAGTAGCTCAAAGTAGCTAGATGAAACAACTATCAGGTGGATCCACAGTTGGCTACAGAATCGGACTCAAAGAGTGCTTATCAATGGGACCTTCTCAAACTGGGGAGAGGTAACGAGTGGGGTACTGCAGGGCTCAGTCCTGGGCCCAGTGCTCTTCAACATTTTTATGAATGACTTGGAGGAGGAGGTGCAGGGAATGATCAAATTTGCAGATGACACAAAATTGGGCGGGATAGCTAATACCCTGGAAGACAGAAACAAAATTCAAAGTGATCTGGATAGACTGGTGCACTGGGCGGAAAACAACAGAATTACATTTAATAGGGATAAATGCCAAATTCTGCACCTAGGAAAAAGAAACCAAATGCACAGTTACAAGATGGAGGATACGTGGCTCAACAACACTACAAGCGAGAAAGATCTTGGAACTGTTGTCGATCACAAGCTGAATATGAGCCAACAATGTGATGTGGCTGCAAAAAAGGCAAATGCTCTTTTGGGCTGCATTCATAGAAGCATAGCTTCCAAATCCCGGGAAGTACTAGTTCCCCTCTACTCAGCACTGGTTAGGCCTCATCTGGAGGACTGTGTCCAGGTCTGAGCACTACACTTTTAAGAAGGATGCAGACAAACTGGAGAGGGTTCAGAGGAGGGCAACAAAGATGACCAGAGGACTGGAAACAAAACCCTATGAAGAGAGACTGAAAGAACTGGGCATGTTTAGCCTTGAGAAGACTGAGGGGAGATATGATAGCACTCTTCAAGTACTTGAAAGGTTGTCACAGAGAAGAAGGCCAGGATCTCTTCTTGATCATCCCAGAATGCAGGACACGGAATAATGGGCTCAAGTTAGAGGAAGCCAGATTCCGGCTGAACATCAGGAAAAACTTCCTGACTGTTAGAGCGATACGACAATGGAACCAATTCCCTAGGGAGGTTGTGGGCTCTCCCACACTGGAGGCATTCAAGACCAGGCTGGACAGCCATCTGTCAGGGACGCTCTGACTTGGATTCCTGCATTGAGCAGGGGGTTGGTCTCGATGGCCTTGTAGGCCCCTTCCAACCCTACTATTCTATGATTCTATGTATGTCTGCTTGTATGTACACATACACACACGGATATGAACCCAGATAAATATTACTTAAAATACCCATTTTATTATTTATCGTTGGTTAAATTTGCATGTTTGTAATTTTGCTTTGTGTATGTATTTAATATGTGCAAGGGGCCTAGCTGAGCACTGTGGTTGCATGTTGGTCCAAACAGAAGGTAAAAAAAAAGTGTTTTGTTTTTGTTAAGTTTTTTTGTTTGCTTGTTTGATGACAGGGGTTGGCACTTTTTTGGAATTAGATAAAAGACGTGGACACAATTTATTTGAGGTTTTTTATTTTGGTTTTTTTATTTTCAACTATTGTTCATATTCTTGAATTAAAAATCTCTCTCAATTTCTATGTAATACAAACTATTTTGATGTCAGAAATGGTTAGTCCTAAAAGTAAACTAAGGATGTATTTGTTATATCACTTTTGGTATATAAATTTAGTTATTGTTTGTAAATTTGGAAAGAAGTGTTTGGGCAGAGCAGCAAATAATTTGCTTTTGCTTTTTCAACGTTTGTGATTTTGTGGAATGTCAAAGGGCTGTGAAATGTAAATAAACAGAAAAGTTTTTACTCAGTTAAAATAGCTTAATGTTGACATGGCTTTTTTTACAAGAAACCCACTTGATGGCTACAGATTGACAGATGCTGCGAAAGGACTGGGTTGGTGAGGCTTATGTCACAGATAACACAGTGTAAAGGGGGTGCAATTTTAATTCATAAGCAATTTTCTATTTCAGTTCAACTGGTGATTCTTGATACTGAGGGGCATTTTTTGATTCTGGTAGGAAAGTATATGGGTAAAGTAATTGCTATGATTAATGTATATGGGCCAAATATTGATTCTCCAGCTATGTTTCATGATTGTTTTACTAAACTGGTAGTTATCACCTATGATTATTTGATTGTGGGTGGGGATTTTAATGAGGTCTTAGATCCTTTGTTAGATAGGAGTACATCTTCTCCTAAGACCCAATCTGCTGTGAGGCTTGCACTCCAGGCTTATATGATCGAATATGGTTTAATTGATGTTTGGAGAATTTTATATCCTGCTGATAGAGAGTATACTTTTATTTCGCCTGTTCAACGTAATTATTTTAGAGTAGACTACTTTTTGATTTCTACATCTTTAGTATCTCAAATCAGAGATTGTTAAGATTGTCACACTGGTAGTGTCAGACCATGCCCCAATATGCTTGGAACTGCAATTTTCTGATAGTCCTAGGGCCCCCGGTCTTTGGCATTTTAATGCTTCTCTTTTTAATGATGATCAGTTTAAAACTCAGATGTCAGCTGAACTAACAGAGTACTTTAATATTAATGAGGGTGCAGTGGGTTTGTGCGCCATTGAATGGGAGGCTAGTAAAGCTTTTATAAGGGGCTGAATTATCTCTTATGCTTCTTATCAAAAGAAGCTTTAAAAAACTCAACAGATGCTTTTACACAAGAAGCTGAAATCTCTTATAACTCAGTTTGCCACTTCCCCTAGAGCACAACTTTATCAAGAGCTACAGAATACTAAGCATAAGCGCAATAATATTCTTTCACAACAGGCAAAATGTGCTCTGACCTGTCTATGACAGAAATATTGGGAAAATGGTGAGTGTCCGAGTAAGATCCTTGCACATTGTCTTCAACAGCACCAACATCAAAAGGTTATTTCAGCCATTAAAGATGAGAATGGCAAAGTATATACTTCTCCCACAGACGTAAATTCTAAAACTTTAAAAATTGTTTTATTCTGATCTGTATAGTTCTGGTAATAAGATACCAGAGCAAAATATGGGCGCTGTTTTTCCCCAGAGTAATCTTCCATGTTTAGATTCTTCACAACAACAGCTCCTTTTAGCTCCCTTGCGTTTAAAGGAAATTATGAATGCAATAATGAAAATGAGCACTGGGAAAGTACCCAGACCAGATGGATTCCCAGCTGAATGGTATAAAACATTTTCTGTTTTTTTAGCCCCAAAGTTGTATTGCCTCTATAACCATATTTTTGAGGCAGGCTCCCTTTCTTCATCGTTAAATGATGCTTGTATTACTGTGATTCCTAAGCCAGGCAAATATCATGCCCATTGTGCTAACTATCGACCTATATCATTAATTAATGTAGATATCAAAATATTAACATCAGTTTTGGCCAATAGACTGCAACAAATCATGGCTGCACTGGTTAGACCAGACCAGGTGGGATTTATTAAAAATAGACAGGGGGCTGATATCCTTAGATTAGTTGTTGATCTAGTTGCTTTAAACTCTGAAAGAACTGACCAGGCAGCCATCATTTCCTTGGATGCAGAAAAGGCCTTTGACAAAATTCATTGAAAATTTATTTTTATTACATTAATTTTTGTTTTCCTGTAGAATTTTTGAAATGGGCTAAAAGCTTATGCTCAGCTCCAAGAGCGAGAGTAAGGACTAACGGTTTATTTTCAGCTTTTTTTTTAATTGGGCGGGGCACCTGACAAGGTTGTCCACTCTCCCTATTGATATTCAATTTATGCTGGAACCCCCAGCACGTGCTATAAAATAGTAGTATTCATGGATTTGTCCATTTTGATTTAGAATTTAAAATTAGCCTTTATGCTGATGACCTTTTGATGTTTATCTTGAGACTCCAATCGTCGGTTCCAGCTTTGATGAAATTGATCAATACCTTTGGTGAATTGTCCAGCTATTCAGTTAATTGGTCAAAGTTGGAAATAATGCCAACTGGAGATAGGGTATACTTTAGTGTATTAGCCAATTGGCAATTTCCAGGGTGCCCAGAGTTTATTACTTATTTTGGAATAATTACCCCTAGAGATATCTCTCAAATTATTAGGTTAAATTTAAACAAGTTGATTAATGATATTTCATGAGATATAGATAGATGGACATTTTTAAAGTTGAGTTTATGGGGTAAGGTGAATACACTTATGAATACCTTACCTCAAATTATTTATGTTATATGTGTGATCCCCATACTTCTATCCGGCAAATATTTCCAGAAACTTAATGCTTTGTTTTGTAAATGGGGGGGGGGGGGTCCTTTCCACCAAGAATATGTTTGAAAAGGATGCAACTTCCAGTTAATGACGGCAGGTTCAGTTTTCTGGATCTAGCTATGTACCATCAGGCCTATTTGCTGACTTGTACTAAATTTTGGTCTTTTCCACTTAGATTAGATTTTCCACCTTGGTCAGTATTGGAATCTTCATGTCTGGAGCCTCTCTTTAAATGGATGGCATTAGGTTCTCGGCATATTAAAGCAGACAGAGCTTCTCCCACAATTTTGGCAGCTAGAGAAGTGTCACGTCAATTACAGTTTGACCCATTTTCCCATGTTAAATTGACTTTATGGGAAAATCCAGATTTAAGAATTGGAAAGAAAATGTTTTTATGGTGGACCTGGACAGATAAAATGATATTTACCCTGGATCAATTAGTGAGGGGTGAGTATGAGTTCTTGTTATTTTCAACTTTGGGAGATCAATCTGACTTGCCTGCTACAGCAGAATGGCAGTACTTGCAATTGAAACATTTGTTGGTATCTAGATTGAGTCTTGCTGCTTTTACTGCTTCGGAGCCTCCTTCGTTACTGAATATACTTGTTGAAGCTGATCGGATATATCAACCTATGATTCATGTTTATAAATATTTATTATCAACGAATAAATATGATACAAGTGGTTTACAGCAGGAATGGAACAGGGAATTGGTATGTCCTATTTTGTTTAATCAGTAGACTGCCATTTTGGCGTCTGTATTGGACATTCAACAGATCTTCGGTTACTCCTTATTCAGCAAAATTTTGCTGCAGGTGAAAGGGGAATTTGAAAAAATTGCCCCCTTCTTCCATTCACAGAAGCCTCCACTGAAGCAAAAAGCCTTCCATGAGCAAAAAGACACAACTGGATACAGCCCACTAATGTAATCCTTAAAAATCCCCCCCCCCAAATTTGCAAATCAGCAGCAAGGCAATACCTTCTGCCTATAGCAGTGTCCTGTCACTTTATAAACTTTGGGGAGAGGGGAATAATCATTTTTACGGGCTACATACTTCCCTTTTCCAGCACTGAAGCAAATATTTCCCTTTATTTAAGAAAAAAAAGTAAGACTGAGCACAATAGCCCTGCACACTTTCCCTAGCCAAATTCACTCTATTGGGGACTTCAAAAGCATGGAAGTATTCTTTGCTGAACTCATACTAGTCAGCCCAAATCCAGCATTCTGTCCACTATAACATAATGTCTCTTGCAAGTTTGGTATTTGTCAGGCAAAAGTACTGTATACTCATGCATGATTTTTAAAGCACTTTATTGATGTATTGAATGTGCTTTTAACAGGAATGAAATTACCCTGTCACAAATATGTGCTTAAAAGACTATATTCAAAATCCTATGCAGTGCTAAGTTTAGGATATTGAGTTTCAATATTTCTATTAGGCAAGGGGTCAATCACTGTTGATCTAATCTCCCTCTGCTCAGACTTGTTGTTTCCGAACATTGAAACTTCAAAGGGGAATCCAGTTAGCTTCTCTTCCTGCTATCTGCAAACTCCTGTGAATCAACCATATGTGTCCTTTCCTAATCACACAGATGAGGAAATATTTACTCAGACTGCAATAGACAGAACAAAAGGATTTACTTCGATGCCATCTCCTGCAAGTGGCCCTGCTGAGTCTTGAACATAAAGATATCCTTCTCTGCATTTTGATTAAAGTTCTCTGTAGGAGCCAAACTTCAAGAGAAACTATTGTTTCATCCTGTTGGTCTCCCTTGGATTCAACAGACTTCCTGTCTGATAAGGTTTTCCACAAAGGCAGGCCTCAGCATGCCCATCATTCTATTGGATCATAGCTGGTCCTGGACGGCATGGGTCTAAATCGCATGTTTAGCCACTTGTGTCAAGTGGCTTATGATTCTAGCAAATTATAACCATTCTCCTAAAGGATGCAAGTTTGCATATGCAACCCTATAAAGGTGACAGAACACTAAGGAAAGAAACAACAGCTGCAGAAAGGCAAAAAGGCAAGAGTGTAAGGATACAAAAGACAATGTGGGAAGGATCTCCAAATACTAGTGATGGGCAGACATCACCATCCCATATCTGATTAGGGGTAGATCCCTTAAAAACTGGTTAGTGTGGCAGGCATTCATTGACCACTCAAAATTAATCTATTCTTTTAGCTGGTCACTTTGAATTCAGTGTGGTCTCTAGAACCTATTGCACTCCTGATTATGTCAATGGGAACAGGATGGGCATAAAGGCCTCCCTGCAATCTGCAACCTCCAACCCCCTTCCTTTTCTCTAACTTACCGGAAGACAAAATGGTGAAGATGCTAGCAGGTCCTTAATTAAAGTCTAAACACTGCCACATGTGTTTTCAGCAGTATTCAGGGATTCCAGAGAACATGGGAAATGTATGTTCCATGGCTCCCTGGTCACTGTCTTACATGATTACTGAGGTATCCAGGAAAACATGGGAAATACATTTCCCATTGTTCCTGCCTGAATGCTACTCAAAACATGGAGTGACAGCACTTAAGACCTTAAGGAGGCTCTACTAGCAGCCCACTGGGAGTCTTCCTGGGCATTTCCCATCTCAGTCAACTTGGAAAAGTGGGATGACAGAGCTCTCAATAGACTGAAAAATCTACTCTAGCTTGGGCTTTGTGTCCAACATAAAATGGATCAGGATAGGAGGGAACTGAATATGTGGTGTCCAAAACTCTGCATTTTCAGAGTCTGCCTCCATCACTTTCAACCCATGAACTAGTATTCAATGCCCATAGTTTAATCCTAGAGGACTATATTCATGTTTGTGGAGTGTACTTTATTTCTGAATGATCTTTCCAGTCAGCTATTTGTAAATATGATAGATATAAAGTAATTTCAATGAATCTAAACATCTTTCCATAAGGAAGTGCTTCTGTTGCACATATTTTGTTCTTTAGAAAAGTGCAATTTCCTTCACTAGAGTACATTTTGAAGGAATTTGTGCAGTCTCGGCTGTGGCTACATTAGAGTTATGGATATTTACTGGCTAGTGTCTACAGCATCACTGCTGATGGGTGTCAGGTTCCCACATGTCATTATTTTGCGACATTTTAATTAACTCTTTAAAAATGTATTTCCTCAGAGGGTGAGCAGGCAGCTGCCATACCAAAGAAACAAAGGAGTGATAACTGAACCCTTAAACAAAAAAGGTACATGGGCACACAGGAGATACTCTTCTCCTTACTTTTCTTGAACTTCCCCTATTTTAAATTTACTTCTTGAAAGTTATATCATCTCCTTTTACTGACTGGAGGTGAGTAAGACTCTTAAACAAAAAGGCTAACCTGCCTGCAACAAAGCTTTCCCTCTACACTTGCAATGCCTTGATGAGACACCGTACTGCTAGTGTGGGATTGGGGCTATCTGATGACTGACAAAACATAGTATGGAATTTCAAGGATTTTGGCATTAGATATTTGCAGAATTCAAACACCCAAATGGATTCAATGTGATTCACGGGAGCACTGCTTCATAGTTAATGTGGCAGTACCTAGGAGACAATGCAATTATGAGTGAATTATGCATGCAAAAGTGTCTCCAAGGCTTAAATAAGCTTCTGTTCAAGTTGGACTAGGCCCTCTGTGCCACTGATTACTGGTCAACAATGAAAGTGACACAGAGGGCCTTTAGATGCTGGTGCCAGCTAGTGACATGTCGAGCATCATTCTGACCATCATCTGTGAAGAAGGATATCTTCCAGAACCAACAAGGTTCCTGTAAATCACCAGAAATTCCACCAGATTTGCCACTGATTCCAATTTGAGCAGAATATGGCATCAACGTGGGACTAGAATTAGAACTTTGCTAATAAAAAGAAAACCAAGAAAGCAAGATGGCTGTCTGCTGAGACACTGGAAGCAGCCCAAGAAAGAAGGAAAGCAAAAGGCAACAGTGATAGGGGGAGATATGCCCAATTAAATGCAAAATTCCAGCGGTTAGCCAGAAGAGATAAGGAATTATTTTTAAACAAGCAATGCGCGGAAGCGGAAGAAGATAATAGAATAGGAAGGACAAGAGACCTCTTCCAGAAAATTAGAAACATCGGAGGTAAATTCCAGGCAAAAATGGGTATGATAAAAAAAAAAGATGGCAAGGACCTAACAGAAGCAGAAGAGATCAAGAAAAGGTGGCAAGAATATGTGGAAGATCTGTATAGGAAGGATAATAATATTGCGGATAGATTTGACGGTGTGGTTAGTGAGCTAGAGCCAGACATCCTGAAGAGTGAGGTTGAATGGGCCTTAAGAAGCATTGCTAATAACATGGCAGCAGGAGATGACGGTATCCCAGCTGAACTGTTTAAAATCTTGCAAGATGATGCTGGCAAGGTGATGCATGCCATATGCCAGCAAATTTGGAAAACACAAGAATGGCCAACAGATTGGAAAAAATCAACCTATATCCCCATACCAAAAAAGGGAAGCCCCAAAGAATGTTCAAACTATCCAACAGTGGCACTTATTTCACATGCCAGTAAGGTAATGCTCAAGATCTTGCAAGGTAGACTCCAGCAATTCATGGAACGAGAATTGCCAGATGTACAAGCTGGGTTTAGAAAAGGCAGAGGAACTAGAGACCAAATTGCCAATATCCACTGGATAATGGAGAAAGCCAGGGAGTTTCAGAAAAACATCTATTTCTGTTTTATTGTCTATTCTAAAGTCTTTGACTGTGTGGATCATAACAAATTGTGGCAAGTTCTTGGTGGTATGGGGATACCAAGTCATCTTGTCTGCCTCCTGAGGAATCTGCATAACGACCAAGTAGCAACGGTAAGAACAGTCCATGGAACAATGGACTGGTTTAAGATTGGGAAAGGAGTACGGCAGGGTTGTATACTTTCACCCTACCTATGCAACCTGTACACAGAACACATCATGCGATGTGCTGGGCTTGATGAAGCCAAGGCTGGAGTTAAAATCGCTGGAAGAAACATTAACAATCTCCGATATGCAGATGATACCACTTCGATGGCTGAAAGTGAGGAGGAGCTGAGGAACCTCATGATGAAGGTGAAAGAAGAAAGTGCAAAAGCTGGGTTGCAGTTAAACCTCAGAAAACCCAAGATTATGGCAACCAGCTTGATTGATAACTGGGAAACAGAGGGAGAAAACGTGGAGGCAGTGACAGACTTTGTCTTTCTAGGTGCAAAGATTACTGCAGACGCTGACTGCAGCCAGGAAATCAGAAGACGTTTACTTCTTGGGAGGACAGCAATGACAAATCTTGATCAAATAGTTAAGAGCAGAGACATCACATTGACAACAAAGGTCCGCATAGTTAGAGCAATGGTATTCCCCGTAGTAACCTATGGCTGCGAGAGCTGGACCATAAGGAAGGCTGAGCGAAGGAAGATAGATGCTTTTGAATTGTGGTGCTGGAAGAAAATTCTGAGAGTGCCTTGGACTGCAAGAAGATCAAACCAGTCCATACTCCAGGAAATAAAGCCAGACTGTTCACTTGAGGGAATGATATTAAAGGCAAAACTGAAGTACTTTGGCCACATAATGAGAAGACAGGATACCCTGGAGAGGATGCTGATGCTAGGGCAAGTGGAAGGCAAAAGGAAGAGTGGCTGACCAAGGGCAAGGTGGATGAATGATATTCTGGAGGTGACGGGCTCGACCTTGGGGGAGCTGGGGGTGGCGACGGCCGACAGGAAGCTCTGGCGTAGGCTGGTCCATGAAGTTACGAAGAGTCGGAAGCGACTGACCAAATAAACAACAACAACAACGATAAAACGCACATCCACTGCACACACCAATCTTATGAAAAGAGTTCCCAAGAGTTCCCAAGCCAACTACATCTAAGATTTGTGGGGAAGGGTATTCCAGGGATTTCTGTGCTTTAAAACTTAAAGGACTGGAGAGAGCCTAATTAACAGAAGGCATCCCACATATTCTTGTCTTGCTGCTCAAACATCCAAAAGCTCTAAGCATTTTTCATGCTTTGTAGGAAAGGAAATAAAATGAAAGGTTTTCTTTCTTCTGCTGCCATAATCTAGTTGTCTTCTGAGTTGACTGGCCCTGTAAGAAGCAAGTCACACATTGTCTTATGTGAACAGTATGGGAGGTGGGGGGAAATGGGGGAGTCACACTTCTCCTCTAGCATACACATCAAACTTGTGAATGTTTGAACCAGTCCCAAGGGCCACTAACTTCCAGATATGGTAAAAAAGAAAAAAGAAAAAAAGCTTCCCTTGGAAATAGTAATACCACTTGTAATCACTCAAAGTCTCAGACAGATGACACACCCTCTCCCTCCTGCTATCACTACAGCAGAACACAGTGATGTGTAATTCAAGACATGTTGTGCATGTACAACCCCTAGTACAACCACTGCTGGGTCACAGTCATTTGGGCATCTATAGTGGGATACTGCAGAGGGTATAGCATGAAGGCAGCAGCATTTTAAACTATAGGAGACACTGCCACCTTTCCTTCCACAGTCTGCTTATTGTTTCTCTCTTTCCCCCTCCCTCCCTCCCTTTCTACTCTTCATCCCATTATACATGCCAATAGCATCTAAAGTGAAAGCCCAATATACAAGCATAACAGGTTGAATGGCGAGTAAAGAGGTATATATGTGCTGGAGTTTGGAAACCACCACAAAAAACCCCTATCATTTTCATATGACTTTAAGACTTCTTATTGGGGAAACAAAGAAACTGGAAAAAGTATTATCGTAATGCAGTGGTGCACAACCACATGCGCCCTCCCCAAGGCCTTAACTGTGGTTCCCCATGGATGCCCTGACCCCCGCCCCCCCAGTCCACCCTCCCAAATTTTTCCTTCACCCAAAGTTCCTCATACAGATTGCTCTTTTCCCACCACTGCTAGAAGCAAGGAAAGAGCGATTTGTATCAGGATTGCTGAGATGTGTGCATGCATGTGTATATGCATGTTTGTGTGCACGGAGCCCCTGATCCAGAATCACATATGGCCCTTGAGGCTGAAAAGTTTCTAATGTATCTGCTTGTTCTACATCCTTGTTCTAATGTATATGTTGTTGTTTTTCCTCTCTGAACATTCCATGTAAGAGCTTTAATAGTCCTATTCAGGCATTCTGTACCATAACAGGGCAAACACAGGACGAGAGGGACCATGCTAGTCCCACCTCTCTCCTTCATCAAGATCTGTCATCCTCTACTTCTGGAGGGTGATTGTCTGAAGTGGAGTGCCTCTGTCCTGTATCCATGGGGGCTGTCCATGCAAGCCAGAACACTGTTTTTCTTGTGTGTTTGCCCTATTCGGGTACAGAATACCTGAATAGGGCTAGTGTTACATGCAAATTAGATCTTTTTATTATAGACTCTCTGCTTCTTACAAGGCCACTCCCAGGAGCTGGCTTGGAGTGAGAGTTTGAAGAGGGAAGGGGAAGGCAGGAAGAGCTCCCTGTGAAATACTGGTATTTCACACAATGTCTGATTTTACTGCTCCAAACTGGAACTTTTGGCTTCTGCAGAATCTCACTAGCTTCATGACAGCAAAGGATTTAATTAGCCTCCACACACACCCAGTTCGTCTGAAATGCTTCCTGTATGAAAGGAGCCAACTGGCTTGGGAAATTCTTCCTCCCCTTCATTTCCAATCATCATTCTTCTTTTCCTCTACTTCCCTCCCATATCCTGGTCTTTCTTTCTCTTCTGTATTCCATCCAGAACAAGTCTTTGGGAGTTCTCAAGAGGGAAGATTAGTGAGAAAGCGAAGTTCTGAACTGTATTTGACTTTATACAAACAGACAAGAGTATATTTTACTTCTCCTCCTCCTCCTCACCACCCAACTTTTTGGAGAAAGTGGGTTCACAAGGTTGCAGAGGAAGGAAAGTGGGGCTATTTTGTTTGCAAGTTGCCATTATCCAACAATGGAATGACAAACTTTAATAAAAACAGGAGTTATACAATCCTATGTATGTTAGCTCAGAAGTGTTCAGTGTGTTCAATGGAGACTACTCCCACAAAAGTGTCCATGGGATTGCAGCCCAAGTTCCCTTTAGGGGGAGGTCTACAGCCTGATCCTCCATAGAAGTCCTGAGTTGAGAGCATGGTACTGCAGTTTCAATAAACTGCCCACCCCATTCCATTCTACACCACTCCCCTGACTTGGCCTGTTCAGCCCAATCCTATCCAGGTTTTGCAATTTGCATTTTTCTTTTTTGCATGGACTCTAGCTTCATTGTTGAGGGAAAGGCACTTGGTACATTCTCAGATATACTTTCCCCATAATTTAGCCCTGGTCCCCTTTGCTGAATCCTGGCTAAGTCTGGCCAAATTAAGTTATGGGGAAAAGGAAAGGAGAGCTTGCATATAAAAAGGAGGTTTTTGCAACAAATAAAAACAAAATTCTGTTTTTATGTATAGCTGCTAGAGGAAGGAAAATGAGGAGGGATTGTTGTGTGGAAGAGAACAAAATGTATATGAACTGGTTGTAGTTTTCTTGCAACGGGTGTGGTCAGTGCTTAATCCCTAAAAAGGGAATTCTGAGGCTTTAATTTGTGTAGGATATATTCCATCACTATCAAGTGTGGGGGGAGTAGAGGAGGCTGTAATTGCACAGTGATGACAGAAAAGTATTTTCTGTTATTTTTGCTAACAATGAAATATAAATAAATTCCAATAATTCTAAATTTGCAATGTCATAAACCCATATCCTAAATCTTTCAAGTACCTAGCAATGCCCCAACCATTCTGTATCATAATATGAAAGATAGCAATGTAGAGAGAGAGTCCACCAATGGCCTATAATAGTGGCCTTTGGTCTCTGGTAATATATTATAATCTTATCAATGTTGTTGTGCAATAGCTGTACCTGTAGATAAACCTTTTTTGCACCAGGAATATAATCTGCAATTCTGCCAAAAAGCAACCGGCCAACTCCTGAAGTAATGCCAAGGCAAAGCAGAAGAGTCACATCTGGAACATTTTCACCAATGCGTTGTTTCACATGATTCAGCTGTTCAGAAACAGGAAAGAGATTAGTTGACTTTCACAAGAAATCCTACCTTGCATGTAATCACACAAAGGGAGCTTTCTTCACACTCCTGTCAGCCATGTTTTTATATTGTCCTGCTTTCACAGGCCCAGTTTGGATCATCATATCTTGGCTTATTAAGCCAAGATATAATGAGCCTTTTCCACAGATATGAAGCCCCTCTGTTCCCCTTTGTGGCATGCCTGAATGCAATGTAGAATTAGCCAGGATCCTAAACAAACTTCAAACTGTGGTTTACGATCCTGACTTGTTCCAAAGATGGTAAACATTTCCCAATTTGGACAAAATGGGAAACTGTGGTTAATTAGAGATTTCCTGGCTTAAGTGCAGCTTATGCAAAGGAAGGAAGGGACTGTGTGCATGGGTAAAAGGCTTGTTTATATATCAGTTTATTAAGCCAAGATATGATTGAAGAGTGCTCTTTCTTATAAATCATGGAACAAAGTCAAGATAGATATATCCTCATGCTCAGTGTAGTTCTTAAAAATAGATCTTAAGGATCCTATGCTCTGTTTTCATTGCCTGATCTTAGCAATGGCTTAGAAAAATGTATTACTGTCTACTCAGTTGAGGAAGACAAACATCAGTTACAAATGAAAATAAGCCCTATTGAATTCAACATCAATTATATTATTGTAAATAGAATTGAATGAACAAGGAGAATGTTGGTCAGTCTGTAAATTAGGGAAAGATATCACTGAAAGGTCAGTGCGTTCTTCTTGAAGAAAGTTTTTCTCTTGAAAGAGTTAAAAAACCCACCCCGAAACCATTTAATTAAACCTTAAAACCTATATAGTTAAAGCTGAAGTATAGAGCTGTACTTCAGCTCTCTGTACTGTGTCTGCCACATTTGTGGAATGCCCTCTATCAACCCACAACCAACTGATGATCAACTCTGAAAACATCATTTGTAAGCTGGGAAGGTGTGAGTGGATTCAATGCAGATCCCACCTACTCCTCTTCTGCTAGTTAATAGATGTTAAATATTGCCATAGTTGACAGTGTTCATTATCTTTTTGGTAGTATAATGGGCAAGGGTGCATACTGGAGGCTGGATGCAAAGTTCTCTCTCCAGCATCCTTCTATTCATGTGGTAAGGAAGATCCAAATCTCTCTTGCTCATTCACAGCAACAATAATGCTATATCAAATAAAAATATCTTTAAAAAATTAAAATTAAAATATGTTACATTTTAATCAAAAAATAAAAATAAAGAGCAAGAAGACATTAAGAAAACAGAACTATTATTTTACACCAAGAGAAATGTTTTAAGAAAGAAATTAAGATATGTATATTGAAATTGAAGGGAGCAAGATTAGAGGTTGAAAAAGATAATACAGTATGTATGACAATTAGCTCATATCATGCTGGACAGCTCAGGTGAGTGACATCATATTTAAAACAAACATAACAACCAGAATCCCAATCAACACCGCACAAACCAATTTAACTGAAACTATTAATAGTTTCATCAAGGAGCTGCACTGATATAAATTAGTTTTAAAAGTTAAAAAGAATTTCCTCAGACAGCTAAAAAAAATCTGAAGGTAAACACTCAAACCCTTTGATTATACTAGTTTTATGAAGTAAAGAGCAAACACTTTATGTAATGGGATGATAAAGTAGAAGTCATAATATGGAGAAAGGTAAGAACTGGCCCTTTACTACAAAAAAATAAGTATTTGTTTATAGAGTGGGTTCCATATTTTTCTACATGAAATAGAAAGCCAGTTTATTCACTTGTAATTAATCTAAACCCATTCAATAAAAGCATGCATTTTTAAAGCTTATTTGAAAAAGCAAACTAGAGCTTTCCATCTCGATTGTTCTTCCATAAATAAACAGTCTGCTGCAAACCATAGGATATATAGGTGATGCTTAGGAATAGCCCCTGTTAGTAAACTGAGTGAAATCTGAAAGCCACTGTGCTGAGAAGCAAGGAGTGCTCTGGTAATCTTATGTGCTGTTTTCTCCTCACCCTTTAGCATGCTGATAACACGCACCTGTGTTGAAAGTATGCCTGATTTATTTCAGTAAAACTTTCTTCCAAGTAAGCGTACCCAGGAATGCTCTACTAAGACACTAGCCTAGGTTACAATCCTGTGTCAGGATCTCTATTCAGACATGAAGCTCACTGGGTGGCCTTGACCCACTCACTCTCATTCTCTCTCAACATAACCTACTTCACAGGGGTTGTTGAAGGGTAAAATGCAGGGGCGGGGGAGAAAATCATAAACTCCACCCCAAGTTCCTTGGAGGAAAGATGTAATAAAATAAATACATAAATAGCAATCTAGAACTCTCAAGCCAACAACAACAAGTAACTATGTTAGTAACACCCACTCTGGACCAACCTGATCCTAGGATAAGATCTTAAATTCCAAAAGGAAGCAAGTGGCCCAGGAAAAAGACCTAAGCTTGCCCAATAACATTCATCTTGTTCCAAAGAGGCCACACAGACACTGGAAGGAAATAAGGTCAGTATTATTACTATTATTCAGACCCATTCCAAACTATACATAAAAAGGGAACTAAACAGGGGTCAGGTAGAAGAAGCTTGGTCATAGCCTATCAACTATCATACTTTGGAAACTATTGAATTGACCTGGTTCACACGATCAAACAGCGCACTGTGGGTTGTTTAAGCCATGGTGAGCCGCGGTGTGTGCTGTTCAGCATTTTGCATATTCAACCCTTGAGTGAGGGTTATCGTGTCATCCAAACCTGGACACCATGGGTTAAACAACCCTTGCATAACCCTAGAGATGTTGGAGAAATCCGCAACAGATTCAAATGAGTTTCATAGAAATCCAATCTACAATTTTGTAGCAAACCAGCTGTTCCAGAGCCGCATGGATTCCGCAGACTTACGGATCAGTTTTTTACTTGCTGGAATATTACACAAATATAGCCATAGCAAAATATGGGGGGGGGGGGAGACACAGACTAAAAATGTGCATCCCCCCATAGGTTAAAGCTTGATAATGAACATATTAGGGGGATTTGTGCATTTGCAGAAGTGCACATTTGCAGAAGTGCATATTTGCACAAGTTCAAGAACTTGAGAAACTCCGACTCCATCAGTGAGTGGAAAACGGAATGAAAGGTGCTTGATAATCCACAAAATGCAGACAGAACAGATTTAACAACATCCATACATCCCTGTGTAACCCTACAACAGATTATGGGTTATGCAAGGGTTGCTTAATCCATGGTGTCCAGGTTTGGACAACATGACAACCCCCAGCTGGGGGGTTGAATATGCAAAACACCTGCTGGCACATGCCACAGCTCATTATGGTTTAAACAACCCATGGTGGGCTGTTTGATCAATGCAAACTAGCCCATTCTATGTACGGTGTGGGTTTTTTACAGTAGTTATAAACAGTGGTGTAGTGGTAAATTTTGAAATGCAGGAGCTCATCATGACTGTCCCCATAGCCATGTCACCAAGGAGAATCCATAGTCACACCCCCAGAATATACATATCCTGTTTTCCTATTATTTATTTGCAAAGGAGCTAACACTGATTAAAAACTCCATCATAAAACAAAGACATCCAAAGACAAACAAACCATCAATTAAGGTTATGGGGCATGACAGCAATCTTATGCAGAGCGCTTACTTTGACTGCATAGGTTCAACTTGTAAAACACATTAAGCTTTAACAAAAGATCTTCAGCCACCTGATATACAACCATTAGATTTTAATTAGAAATGCAAACAACCTTGCAAAGAAGCACTACCATTTAAAATGCTAGCATTAAGTATGTACTCCATCAAAGTAAAGGAAAGGAATATCCACCCTCTGCTTGACTATTTACCTCATTTCCTGATTCCCTCTGTGCAAATCTATCACAAACAGCAGTAAAATGTGACAGTCCCATTATGACCTCATTCACTGGCCAGAGCAAGGAAAGCCTGCCAATTACCTTGGCATACGGGCAGGGCAGATGAGACATCGTAGCTCCTGCTCTGAATAGAGTCCCAGAGCTACATTCCCCTGCGTTCCCTCTCCACTACACCACCAGTGTTGTTAACTCACATAGAATAGTTTTAACGGTTACCATGCAGGGGGAGCATTTCATAATGTAACCACATTACTAGCACAATTTAAGTGGTTTTACATTACATCTGCTGTTATCTCCTCAAAGGGAGAATATTTCTACAGCCAGTTTCGCACTTCCAATCATTACTTGTGGTGATTTGCAACAGTTATATCTCCATTTATTTACTCTTCTGGAAGTATACATGCCCAGTCATTGTGAAAAAACTACCACCACTGGTACTCAGAAGTGGTAAATGCATGAGACCAGAGCTTTAATTGAAATACTTCTTTATGACAGGTAAGTTACCACAAAATATGATTCCATAAGAGTATGTCTAATTCCTGTGGGAACATGGAAGCACTTTAATGGGAACACATATGATGTTGCTTAATGAGAAAATAAGAAGTAATGTATAGTGAACTGCCCAGAGAGCTTCAGCTATTGGATGGTAGAGAAATGTAATAATACATACACACATAAACAGAAATATCAAACACAAAGCAAATAAATTGCCTACTTTTGTTCTGTATTAACCTAACTGCTTCTGAATGCTGAATGCAGACTACTGAAATATATTCAACAAGAATATAGTCTTTCTACTCCTACTCAGGTACCAGAGTTCAGGAGACACCTGAGGCATGGTGCTGATGATGGGCCCCCATTGAAAGACTAGTATCTCACTCCCCAGACTAGTGGGCCTCCTTCTGTCTGTTCACCTGCCATTGCTGCTTCTTCCACCAACCCTGCAGTCACTCCCTCATTGGATGTTGATGTATTTTCCCAGCAGGTGGCTGCAGCGCTTTTGCATGGGACCCAAACCAGCATTCAACTCCCACATGTGCTGGCTGCCTGCCAGTAAAATTACCCCAAATGCAGTGCCTGACCTAATGTTGACATCAGGTCAGGCATTGTATTGGGGTAATTTAACATGGCAGGTAGTCACTGTGGGTGGGAGGTGAGCACACCAACTCGGCTCCCAGGCAAAAGTGCTGCCACCTGTTGAGGAACTTCACTTGCAAGGATCAACAGGGTCAAGATGGGCCCTTCTGAAGCCTCAGCAGCTGTTCAACCATACCAACCCGTGATACTGACTCTGTCTCTAGTCATGGCATATACATTTCTGAAGATTTCAAGAGTATAACCTGATTACATGCTAATAATCCACAAATCAAACTACTAGGGTTATAAATGCAATGTTTTGGCAAATAAGGTTTTATATACCCACTGGGTACCTTGCTTTTTCCTCCCAAAACATAATACCTCATGCTGCGTGAGACTCAGCTTCAATTCCCAATGCTCTCCCAGTTTCAGAAGTAGTTTTGTAGGTGGCTGCTTGTGAGTCTGTGTGGAAAGGGAGTCTGCTTCTGAGTTTGTGTGGAAAGGGAGAGGGGCTTTAGAAACCCTATTGCATTTGTGGTACTCACTGTACTGTCTTCAAGGTTACAGACATCATGCTTTGTGTGTATTCATATTAAGGTTCACAGAAGCAAATTCCTACTCCTCTAAACAGAGAATGAATAGCTAGATTATAAATGTGGAAAGTAATACAATGGATGACAAATTTCATGTGGACATGGGAAATTCAGGCTGCAGAATTACACACACACTTACCTGGGAGTAAATGCCAGTGAGTTCAATGGGATTTACTTCTGAGTAGATATGCACAAGATCATGCTGTAAGTATTAAATCCCTATTCAGCTTTGTGATAGAGTGTAAGTTAACCTATGCTAAATGCTTTGAACGTAACAAAGAAGTCAAATGGGGAATCATGAAGAAAGGTCCTTGATATACAATGCCAGCCACCATTAGCCAGAACTGCTTACTTTACAGATGCACTACCTACTTTGAATTAACTTTCATGCCTCCCCCTCCTTTTGCCCTTCTAACGTTTCATCATCTAATGTTTTATACAAATTCTGAGCAAAGAATCTCCTAAGAAACAAAGTACTGAGACGTGGTCACCGACAAGTATGATGAATGGTCACCAGTTCTGCCTGGTTAAAGCAAGGTTAAAGAGAGCAATGTATTGTGGAAACAGTTTCCTGGCATTTTTCACAGAACATGTATAATGTATCACTTTCAAATGGATGTAAAGGGGCTAGACTAATCAAACATAAGCACTGCCAGGTCAATACTGACAAGCGCAAAGAAGAGAAAAGAAATGCAGAGAAGTCACAGAACCGTAAAAAGGGGGGAAATGTCACTAACCTGGGCAGTCAAATTGCAGCAGAAGTTGAGATCTGAAGGAAGATAAATGTAAAGATTAGAAAAGCAAGTAAAGCACACAGGAGCCACTGAAGATCTGGTGCCTTAGAAAACATCCATCTAAAAACCAAGGTGGCACTGTAATACAGGTACCATATTAACTTCAGATAGAAAAAATGTGTGGAAGGTGGCATGGATGAAGGAGAAACAAAGAGAGAGAGAGAGAGAGAGAAAGGTGGAGAGAAGGGGAAGACAAAGAGGGCAAGAGAAAGATGGTGTGAAACATTATTATGTTTAACACTCATGCTTATGAAAATCTTTAAGAATCCTGAAAATAGTAATACTTTACTTACAGTATTACTTTAGCAATACAGAAAATAAGAATTGTTTTAAACCAGCTAGTTTCTATCAAGACAACTATGCAAAAAGATAATTGCTTGAAAAACTCAGTAAAAGTAAATTAGCACTGAATTCATAGATATGAGTTAATTATATCTAGGGTTACACAGTTTGGTTAAATGTGCCTCAGTCACATTGAAATGAATGGATCTTATGCAAGTCATGACTGGACTGTGCCCTAGATGCTTGTTTTAAAGAACAGGGTAAGATTGACACACAGTGTTCTACTTTTCAAGGGAAATAATTATATTCCAGTGCATTTTTTCTATCAGAATTTGATTTACTGAAATTATTGTCAAAGTTATAAAGAAAGAAATAGTGAAAGATATAGATGAGAATGAGGCCAGATCCAAAGGGTCAGATCCAGATCTGGCAGTTGGGAGGGTAGGGTGGTCTGCAATGTTCTCCAATTCTCCCTGCCAGATGCAGCTCCCCACAGCACATCCCATGCTGTTCCCAAAGCCCTCCAATTCTCAGGATTGGCTTTTGAAGGAAACACAGGGTACTGTCTCCAGGAAGGAGGCAGGCAAGCCCCATTCCACAAACAGAACTCTGCTTGGATTGTTAGGATCCATCCCATTTGAAGCATACGTCCCAGGACAGCTGATGCCACTTGCACGACATCCCAGGTGAAATCCTTGAATGATGCCTTCTGGGACTTTACTCCAAGGCAGGTAACACTTTTTTTTTTTTTTTTTTAACAACTTTGCATGGTAGCCTAAAGTTGAACAGCAGAAATTCAGTCTGAAAATTAGGGGGGAAAACAATCAACTGTTATCTATTGAGAAGTCACTGACGCTGCAGTTACTAGAGTTAAGAAGAGGCTACATAAGCCCCTAATCAAAGATGCTCTAAGCATCTCCAATGGGATGTCCTCCAGATGGTTTGGAGTCCAACTCTCATCAGCCCCTGCCACCATGGCCAACAGTCAGGGGAGATGGGACTTGTAGTCTGAAACAATTTGGCAGCATCACATTGGAGAAGGCTGCTTTAGGTATAGTTTTCCTCCATAAATTGGACTAGATAATGCTAATGTGCTTTTCCAGCCAGGGCTAGTCATAGTCTTTTCACAGCCAAACTGAGATGGCCACCCACCATTGCTCTGTATTAGGTTGATTGTCAGCTCCAGATTGATGTCAGACATGCATGCAGGCTTCCTCAAGCTATTGCTCTTAGGCAGCACAATCTTGCCCAACATGGTGCTTTCATAGCACAATCACAGGGGGCCTGCACACAATGCACATGCCTGGTGCTATCCTGGAAGTACTTCCCCTGCTACCACCACATTTCTGGCATTGGCCCCAAGGCAGCACAATCTGAACCACTTATCCCCCAAATTCACTGCTTCCGGTAGGGCCCTCAATCCATCTCATGATGAGGCCAGTCCTGAGTACCATTTCAACCTTTAAAAGCGCAGTTATGTACAGAGATTTTCCTGTTGTTTTCCGGGCCAAATTCAAGGTGTTGGTTTTGACCATTAAAACCCTATATGGTTCCAGCTAGGGGTGTACGAAACCCCGCTTACCTGGCTCTGCCGGTTTCCGCTGGAGGGGGGAGGCGCTCCGTCCCTCCCCCCGGAATCCTGGCCAGCCAGCTCCGCTTCACGGGGGTTCCGCAGAGCCGCTGGCCAGCTCCGCCAGCAGCCGGACATCTGGCCGCTGGCTAGCAGGGACACAAATGGCGGCGGCCATAGCCGCCGCCGTTTGCGTACTTGAATTCAGCCATGATAGGCTACGTAAAGACTATACATAGCCGCCACCGTTTGCAGTCTGTTCCCCCCCCCATTCGTGATAGGCTACGTAAAGACTTACGTAGCCTATCACGTCTGGGTTAAAAAAAAAAACGCGTACGCAAATGGCGGCGGCTACGGCCTCTGCCATTTGCATTCCTAATTTTTGGCCGTCTTAGTCTACGTAAATATTTACGTAGACTAAGACGAAGACAAGAAAGGGGAACGCAAATAGCGTAGCGGACGCTATTTGCGTTCCCCTTTATTTTCACCGTCTTACTCTACGTAAATATTTACGTAGACTAAGACGGCGAAAATAAGGGGGAACACAAATAGCGTCCACTACGCTATTTGCGTTCGCCCTTATTTTTGCCGTCTTAGTCTACGTAAATATTTATGTAGACTAGACGGCCAAAAATAAGGAACGCAAATGGCAGCAGCCGTAGCCGCCGCCATTTGCATACTCTTTTTTTTTTTTTTTAACCCAGACGTGATAGGCTACGTAAGTCTTTACGTAGCCTATCACGAATGGGGGGGAACAGACTGCAAATGGTGGCGGCAGCGGCAGCCAGTCAGAAGACCAGCCGCCACCGCCGCCACCGAAGCCGCCGCTGGAGCCGCCGCTGTCCGGAACATCCGCCCCAGGTAAGTCTTGTCCCAGGGGGGGATCCGCAGGGGGGTGGCAGGCCGTTCCGCCATGGAGTTCGGGGGCATTCGGCCTCACCGAGATCCGTGGCGGAATTCTCTGACATCCCTAGTTCCAGCACAGCCTATCTCAAGGAGCGCCTCCAGCAGCACCAGACAGGCCACTTAACAAGATCAGCCTCGGATAGCCTTCTCTCTGTTCCATCAGCCAGGACAGCTAGGCTGGTGAGGCCGAGGGAGAGGGCCTTCTCTGTGGTGGCCCCCGCTCTGTGGAACTCCCTCCCTAGGGAAGTCCGCCATGCCCCCTCTTTAATGAGCTTCCACCGTGCATTAAAAACGTGGTTGTTCAGGCAGGCATTTGGGGTAGGTTAGGGTATTTTTAGAAATATGATTTTTAATGTAAAATGTTATTGTTTCAAAATTGTTTGTATTGATGTACATTGCCCAGAGTGGCCGGGTGACCAGCCAGATGGGCGATTAAGACATTAAATAAATAAATAAACAAACAAACAAACAAACAAACCCTTGACCAGTACCAGAATAGGTGAACAAAATAGGACTGAGCAGGAAATGTTCTAGACATGCAGAGGCAAAGACATATGCTGAAACCAAGATGCTCCCTTCCTAAGGTCACAAGGAAACCCTATTCTGTTCACACAATTGCAATTGCAGGTATTCAGCACCAGGTTTTCCCTACCATGGAGGATTTCTATACCTCACAAATAAGCACGAGGATTACCTGAAGAAGCAGTATCAGTAGTGTCACACTAGAGTTATCAATCAAGTTTACAAAACATCAGATAGTGTTATAAAAGTACCAACTCAAATCCAGAAACAAAATCTTCAAGTAGTAAGCAAAAGCATTGTAAGTTGTATTAGCTGCAAAGTAAGTACATATTCAAAATATCAAATGATACATTGCAGCAAAACTAAAGCAAGCCTTCTGAATATTTTCTTGCTAGGTCTGTGGGCACACCTGTGCATGCAAACACCCTTCTACCTATAAGATGGTGTCCACAAGACAACACACCACTATGTGCCCTATCTATTGAATAATGAGTCAGGTTTCCTGCTCTCCATCTTTGTCACTGCTGGTTGCATCTGTTTTTTACTTGCTAAGATTTTTATTGATTTGAACAAAATATAATCCAAAACAATAGAGGTGGCCCAACATACACAACCTCCTCTTCCCCACCCTAGCCCACCCAAGAGAGGAAAGGGGGTAAAAAGATGGAAAATGGGAGTAGGATACTAGAACAAGCAGCCAGACATAATAAGAGAAGACAGAGAGAAAGGCTGAGTACCAAAGAAGAAGAAACTGGGGGGGGGGGGAGAGGGATGAGGTACAAGAGAGAGATAAAAGGGAAGTACACAAGCAGGTGTACAATTCAGGTAACACATGGAGTTGCAGCTGTATCTATATGCCAGTTCTGTTGTGCTGCACAAGACCAGATACAGATGTAATGTTTCTTTTTATCTGTCTCACCCCATGGGCTTCACATATTTCTCTAAGGGTAAAGCACCACAGTATTGGAAATCTTCATATTGAGCAACAATACTCTTTTCTTCAGATCACATAAATCTTTCACCTTTTACTAACACTGAACAACAATAGGATACGGTCTCCAAATACTCACCAGAAACAAGGGAGGGAATAGAAGACTTTTTAAAGAGTTGTATTTCATGACTGTAAACCGTTTAAAATGTGCATTAATATTTTAAGTAACGACCAAGGTTTTATATCTTGATTTTAAGGCTTATCAGCCTCCCTCCTATGTGATTTCTTTGTCTTATAACCTCTGTGCCAAGGATGAAATAGAAACTTCCTGGGTTAATCGCTGATGTGGAGGCAAAAGTCTCATTCATATCTCAGATTATTAAGATGAGATATAATTGTCTAAATGCAAACATACAGAGTCACCTGCAGTCCTCTTTCCCTTATCCCTTGCCCAATATAGCCTTTGATAACATACATTTATTCTTAATTACTGCAAGATGCTAAGAAATGTGTAAAATAAGGAACATGCATAGTATTTTAAATGTGTTTAGCTAAAGAAATGGCTCATATAACTTTTATTTCTGCCTTGGGTCTTCTTCAATTAGAACAGGGGCAGACAACCTTTTTGGGCTATGGGCACACTGGGCAGTTTAAGATACTTAAATTTTGTGGGCACCACCACAAAATGGCTGCCATGGGAGGTGTGGCAAAGGACAAGTAACCTGCCCAAAAGACTTGAGTACAAGGCTGAGGTGGATTTTGAGTCCCAAAACACCACACAAGTCCTTTGAACCCACAGTTTTCAGCACCAACAGAATCCTATTTCACAACAATGCTAACTGCCAGTAAGAAAATGTGTTAATTTAAAAAGTGGGAGGGATAGAGCACCAAGAAAAGTATCCGAGGGCACACTGGTGTTCACAGGCACCACGTTGCCTAAATCTGAATTAGAATATAAAGAAGAATGATTTACTGCTTTGAAAATATATGCATCATATTCAGCCATATGAACAATAAAATATAAAAACAGGGAGAAATATGTATACTTACTAGGTGAACATAAGGTATGAAGTATCCAAATAAGGCAACTGGGATCCCAAAAGCCCAGATTCGATAACTCATAATTTTGAAAATGGAAAAGTTAAAAACCTTTTTTGCAGGAGGTAATCTGAACATGCCCGTTTCCCACCTTCCTTTGGTACTAGGAAGGAGAGGCACATAAGTAAAGCCAGCCAGGAAGAGAACAAAGAGAAGTATGCATAGGACCCGGAAAGTGTTGTATAGGCCAACTGAGTCAATCAGAACATTTAAAAGAAAAGGAAGTGTTACAGTAAACAAGCTACTGCCAGCAGTGACAATGCCATTCACCAGTCCCAGGCGTTTCTTGAAATAATGTCCCAAAATGACCAGGGATGGCTGATAGGCAAATGAGCAACCACAACCAAATAAGATTCCATAAGTGAAGTAGAGAGGTCCAAGTGAGCTACAACAAACAGAAAATAGTTGTTAACCACAATGTTTTGCGTATTGTATTTGTATTTATAAAATATTTTTATACTACCTTTTGGCCCTAACAAAAGTCCCTAAAGCAGTTTACAACTAATGATGCTGCTGAAACTTGAAATCAGTAAGACTAGTAAATCAAATCTAGCAGGTTCTTACTGGACTCATGTATTCTCTCAGCAAACCTGCATGGTGTAGTACAGGACTGAAGATTGTTGTAATCCCCACTGTGTTCTGCCATCTGACAGTGTGTTAAATACAAGTTACCAGATTCACTTGTAGGAATTTGCATAAACGGGCCTTAATACTCCTCTAAATAATTTGAGTTTTAAAGGTGTAAACGTATATTTAATGTCTACTAGTATCAATCATAATTATAATTACAACAAAAATTTAAAGAGTTCCCTCCTAATAATATATTGATTCCACAACAGCTGAGTTTTTTTTCCGGAAGAGCTACCATATTATATCTTATCTTTAAAGAGCAAACTACCCTTGTTACAGGTTATCAGAGAAATTTATGAAACATTTCATTTGCAGCTGTTGTACTTCCAAGCTCTCTATTTGCTTAACTAATTACCTGGAAGTGGAAAACATTATCTAAGCCAAAAAATTCAGATGTGACTGGGATCCAAATAGTTACTTTAGGTGCATCCAAGGACATGGATGGGCATGCAGAGTAGGAGTTTTTGACACCTCCACCACCCACAGTTCTCAAGCCATTCCACAAACTGCTTTGAACATCCCCCTCAGTTTCAAAGGGTGTTTGCTGTGTGGCATGAGAAGGGGGACTGCTGTTCCAAAACAACCACAACCCTGAAGCTCCCTTAGGTGCACAGAACTAGTTGCACAATACTCTGGAGCCTAGGAACTCTGATTGCTCTCAGGACTAATTTACTGCTATACACTCTACAGATCTGACAGTGTTTCTAGAATATCAACAGAAAACAAATCATTTTATCTTTAATTAACTAAGATAGGTGTATAACTAATTAGGGAGGTAGTAAGAATGGAGAACTATCAAATCAGGACAAATCAGTGTTGTCTAAAAGTAATAATAAATAATAGCTGCTACACATGCAAAAATAATTAAATTGCCAGGAGAGACATATCCATGAGAATTAATTCTACTGAAAGCTTAAAAACACATTCCAGGCCAACTATACTGGATTTTTGGATGAAGTAAATACTATCAATAATCCGGAGTGGGACCAGCGAGGGTGCATGGCCTGGGAAATGGGACATGGCTTGGGGAAGAACTCAGAGATCCATAGTGAGAGGCCTGGAGGTCTGCATGTGACTCACAGGCCAGGGATTCCCCAGCCTGCCTTACGCGTTTCTTGCAAGGACTACTGAGATTATGTCCGTGAAGTGCTTTTAACACCCTTGAGGTGCTGTATAAATATTAAGCATTATCAAAATCATCATCTATGTTAATTATTTCTGCTCCATTTAGACAGTTATAGGAGACAGATTTATTTAAAGGGTATTTAAAGTATAATTTATACATTTAAATGCTGACTTGAAAATATTATACATATTTTCCTATACATATTGAAAACAGACCACAACTTAATACTTGAAGGCTGTCTTTCAAATGTATCATGATTCAGAGAAGCAATTAATTCCATAACGATCTGCCCATGTCAGGAAAGAAATGTAACAAAATGTAAGAAGATAAGGATTGCAAATTACTTGTTACACTTGAAGCCATGTAATAATTCACAGCACCCTCAATACTTTGAGAATACATGATCAGGGTCCCAGAAGACATCATCAGGTTTGTCAGCCAAAATGGCCTAGATAGTGATACACTGCCAAAGGCCACCTGCATTCAATGAGTTCAGTGAAAAATGGTATTCTTACCTTACAAATGAGCTTGAAAGGAGTCCAACAAAAGCCACTGCTGCTCCAACAACAGCTACTATTCGGCAGCCAAACATGTTGGTAAATACACTGACTATGGGAGAACAGAAGAAGATCATTCCCATGGACAGGGAATTCACCAATGCTGTAGAAAAAAGTAAGTATAGAAAAGTTTAAGCATTTAAAGAGTAAACTTGTTTAATATGACATATTTTGTTTCATGACAGAAGAACATATCGTGGAATTGTTACTGTAGTTTTAAGGGAACACAGAAAAATCTGTCAAGGTATTTAAACTGCTAACCAGCTATGTGTTGTACCATCAGTTTGAAAAACCTCAAATCAGGTTCAAATTAAACACTGCATAAGACTGTCACAGAATTCTATTTTCTTTGTTGTGCAAACTAAATGGGAAGACTTATTAAATTCTGCTGAATTATATGAAACACAGGAGTTATATGACTACATGGAAATTGTATGGAAATCATGCAGTCATGTATTTCAAAGACCAGTGCTACTTTAAAATCTGTGAATCTGACCTAGAGACATAAAACCCACAATCAAGCCCAAAATATTATACAAAAGCTGAAGATGTAAAAAAATACTGAAAGTAGTATTTTTTATTTATAATTCCAATTTTCATATATATATTAATCAAAGCCCTTCAGGGTAGCTTCTTTAAAATTCAAATGTTATAAAATTAAACCAACATATCTGGCATAATTGTAAAGGCAAAGGAAGTGATTGTGGGCACAACAAGAAAACTATTATCAATTTTCCAAGAAAATCCAGATGTGGTAAGCAAGCGAACAAAAATAGCTACTAGATCAAAGGAAGGCAAAAGTAAAATGCTACGGTAAGCCCTGGTTCACATATAACAACAACCCAGAGTATGAGATATCATTGAATCATGGGTTGTCATTACATGAGAACCCTGCACTATGGTTTAACTATGGCTTGTTAACCACAAACACCCTAAGAAGAGAACCCATGGTTTGTTGTTGGGTTGTGAACTTGGGATTTGTTAGTGTTAATTTATTTACTACTTTTCTATACTGCCCAATAGCCAAAGCTCTCTGGGAGGTTCACAACAATTAAAACCATAAAATACAACATAAGATACAACATAAAAGTTTAAAAGTTTAAAACTACAGTATAAAATAAAACAAAAAACAAAAGAACACCACCTAGCAGCTGTGCAAAGATATAAAATACAGCAACACATTTAAAACAGAAACTGCAAGACTAAAATACCCAGGAAAACAAAAAGGCCTTCACCTGGTTCCGGAAAGAGCACCATGTAGATACCAAGTGAGCCTCTCCGGGAAGCTCATTCCACAAACAGGGTGCCACAGCACAAAGGCCCTCTTCTGGTAGCCACCCACCTCAATTCCTTTGGAAGGGGCTCCCGGAGAAGGTCTGCTGAGGACAATCTTAGGGTCTGGACAGGCATATATGGGAGAAGACGATCCTTCAGGTAACTTGGCCCCAAGCCATTTAGGGCTTTGAATGTTAATTCCAGCACTTTGAATCGGGCCCAGACAAGGACTGGCATTCAGCACAGATGGAAAAGTACTGGTATAACATGATCACATTGGCCAGACCTTGTTAATAATCTCCCTGAACTATTTTGGACCAGCTGAAGTTTCTTGACTGTTTTCAAGGGCAGCCCCATGTATAACACATTGCAGTAATCCAGATGAGAGGTTATCAGAGCATGGATAACTGTGGCTAGGCTATCTCAGTCCAGATAAAGACACAGTTGGTATATTAACCTTAGATGATAAAAGGTGCTCTGTGCCACTGAGTACACCTGTGCCTCTAGTGACAATGCTGGATCCAAGAGCACCCCCAAACTATGAACCTGATCCTTTAGGGGGAGTGCAACCCCCTCCAGAACAGGTCAAACATCATGTAGCTGGGAAGACAAACCATCTACTAACAGTACCTCTATCTTGTCTAGATTGAGTCTCAGTTTATTGACCGTCATCCAGTCCATTACCATGCCTAGGCATTGATTCAGAACAGCCACTGCCTCACTTGGATTTGATGAAAAGGAGAGACAGAATTGGGTGTCATCTGCACATTGATGACACCTCAGCCCACACCTCCAAATAATGTCTCCCAGTGGTTTCATGTAGATGTTGAACAGCATGGGGGATAGAATAGAGCCTTGTTGAACCCCATAGCATAGCTGGCAAGGCAAAGAGCAATAATAGCCCAGCACTACCTCCTAGAATCAGCCATCTAAGTAGGGCTGGAACCACTGCAGTGCAACATCTCCAACTCCCAACCCAGACATTCTATCCAGAAGGATATCATGGTTGATGGTACTGAAAGCCACTGAGAGGTCCAAGAGAATCAACAGGGTTACACTCTCCCTCTCCCTTTCTTGGCAAAGGTCATTCCACAGGGTGACCAAGGCTGTTTCTGTTCCAAAACCAGTCCTGAAGCCCAATTGAAATGGGTTGAGATAATCAGTTTCATTCAAGCGTGCCTGGAGCTGATAGGCAATGACCGGCTCAAGCACCTTGCCCAGGAAAGGGATGATGGCTACTGGCCTATAGCTGGTAACATCATCCAGGTTCAGGTTAGGTTTTTTCAGAAGGCTGGCACCACTCCCTCTCTCAAGGAGGAGTTTACAACCTCCTGGACCCAGCCTGATATCCCCTCCCTATTAGATGTAATAAGCCAGGAAGGGCAAGGGTCAAGCACACAGGTGGCCAACCAGCCTTGGCTAAGAACCTGGTCTGCATCCTCAGGCCTCAACAACTGAAACTCATCCAATAAAACTGGACTGCTCTGGGCACCTCTACTAATGTTTCATTGCCGTCAGCTCAGGTGTATACCAAGAAGCTGGCCAGGCTCTGCTCAGAGGGAGAGGGCACTTGAGCACTATCATGTCAGCTGCCCAAGTCATCTCTGCATTCTGCACAGTGACCTAGGCTTTACCAGGTGCATCAGCCATATCAATGGGAAAATCCCCCAGAGCCCTCTGGAATCCATTGGAATCCATTAGCCTCTGTGGGCGGACCATTTTAGTAGGCCCCCCACGCTTGCAAAGGGGAAAGGCTGCTGAGGGTCTAAACCTCATTAGGAAGTGATCCAACCATGACAATGGGATAGATGTTAATTCTCTGACTTTCAGATCACCATCCTCCTGCCCAATCAAGAGAACCAAAGTGTGTGTCCTCTTATATGTCTTGGGCTGATGCCATGTTGAAATAGCCCCCTGGTTGTCATGGAAGTCATGAAGTCCTGAGCTGCCCCAGATCCAGCAGCCTTAGCATAGATGTTCAGAATCCCACCAGAACCATCATTCTAGGGGTCCTCAACACCAAATCTGAGACCACCTCCATCAGCTCCAGCAAGGAGACTGATTGATAGCAGGGTATGCAAGCAGAATCCCTAATCTGTCTCAGGTACCCAACACAAGACACAAGCACCCAAGATCAGAACTCAAATGAACAGGAAGCCAGCTTATAAAGGGAGACAGAATCTCTGTAGACCACAGCAACCCGCTTTCCTGATGTTCAAGTCAGTGATGGTAAAGCACTGAGTACCCAGGGGAGCACAGCTGGGAGAGACTAACCCATCTCAGTTCCCCCACCCAGGTCTCAGTAATACATACCAGGTCGGCCCTCTCATCCACGGTTAAATCATGGATAAGGTAGGGATGTACGGAACCCCTACCTTTCGTTCCGTGGGGGTTCCGCGGGGGGAAGGCAATCCATTCCTCCCCCCGGAATCCTCCGGAGAGGCTCCACGTCCACTAGATTCCATGGAGCCGCACTCCAGCTCCGTACTGCAGTCGATACAGCAATGGCGGCCGCCATTACTGTTTCGCTTGGAGAAAGACAGCTGCAAATGGCGTAGTGGATGCCACTTATGGCCGTAAAGCCCTGAATGGATGCTATTACACCATTTGTGGCTGTCTTTCTCCAAGTGAAACGGTAACGGTGGCTGCCATTGCCGTATTGCTGAGGATCTGGAGCAGGAGTGCCGGTCTGCGGGGGATCCTCGGGAGGCAGAGGTGAGTGGTGCCGTTCCGCCACAGATTCCGGAGGCTGGATTCTTTGGAATCCAAAGAATGAGAATTCTTTGGATTCTCATTTGAATCCGCGGCAGAAATCTCCGCCATCCCTAGGATGAGGGAGATTCAGCAGCAGCAGCACCACCAGACCCAAGGGCAAAACTGGTAAGGGAGTCAGGAACCCCGATTAATAGTCAGGGAAAGAACCAGAAGAGGGAATAGGCATACATTATCTAGCCCCTCTTCTTCTCAACTGGCCTGTTAATCCCCCAATGCCATATCTCCCCCTACCCAAGGCCGCACTAATAGGGGCACCCCCTTCCCCCCTAGATTATCCAATGAATTCCCCAGGCACATGTTAAAGTAACAGTATAAACATGTTAAAGTAACAGTATTGCCCTCAGTGCAATAGCTAACAAGGGGCAGGTGAATGTCTACACTTGCTCATCTGTTCTCCCACCTGCTGCCCTCCCACCTGCTGCTAGTTGCTGGTTGCTGGGGTGTATTAAGCTGAATGGCTGTGAAGTCCCCACATCTGCTGGTATCTGTGCCTTTTCTCAAGCAGGCAAACAAGAAGAGAACTCATGGTTTGTTTTTTGGGTTGTGAACTCTGGGTTGCTTGTGGTTAACAACCCATAGTTAATCCATAGTGTAGGGTTTGCACGTAACAACAACCCATTGTTCAACAACAAGCCTTACTCAACTCATACCCTGGGTTGTTATGTGCAAACCAGATCCAAGAGAGAGAAAGCGGGAATCTCAAGTCAAAGAAATAGAAATACATGGGCAGCCTTTGCTCAATAATGGATAAGAATGAGTTTACATACAGCAAACATCTAAACTCCAGTATTGCCCTAAAATGGACTAAAATGGACCAGCATGGGCGAATTTAATTCAGGTGACCATTATATCTACTACTGTGGGCAAGAATCCCTTAGAAGAAATGGAGTAGCACTCATAGGCAACAAAAGGGTGGGAAAAGCAGTACTGGGGTACAATCTCAGAAATGATAGAATGATCTCAGTACGAATCCAAGGCAAACCATTCAACATCACAGTAATTCAAGTCTATGCCCCAACCACTGAGGCCGAAGAAGCTGAGGTTGATCGGTTCTATGAAGACCTACAACACCTTCTAGAACTAACACCAAAAAAAGATGTCCTTTTCATCATAGGGGATTGGAATGCCAAAGTAGGAAGTCAAGAAATAACCGGGATAACAAGCAAGCACGGCCTTGGTGTACACAATGAAGCAGGACAAAGGCTAATAGAGTTTTGCCAAGAGAACACGCTGATCATAGCAAACACTCTTTTCCAACAGCACAAGAGGCGACTCTACACATGGACATCACCAGATGGTCAATATCGAAATCAGATTGATTATGTCCTTTGCAGCCAAAGATGGAGAAGCTCTATACAGTCAGTAAAAACAAGACCTGGAGCTGACTGTGGTTCAGATCATGAGCTTCTTGTTGCAAAATTTCGGCCTAAATTGAAGAACATAGGGAAAACCACTAAACCATTCAGATGTCAGGGTGAACACTGAGCCCATAGAATCCTAGAGTAGTTCTGATTCTGAGGAAGAGCAGTCGCTCCTGGGAGAGGAGCATGCTCATCCTTCCCAGAACCAACAGCTGGCAGAGATTCCTCCCACCGGCATTCCTGGCATAGATAGCAGTCCCGGAAGTGAGAGCGCGCAGGAAGAAGACTAGCTGGACGTGCGACGCCGACACAGGGAGCGGCGCCAAATGGAGGGCACGGAAAGGAGGCGTAGTGCCCAGTTGGCGCGCAAACAACGGTTGCGCCCAGAGGATCCAAGGGAAAAGGGGAGGGACTCTCCCTAGCCCATAAGTTCAGGGTCTGCCAGTGATTCTCCTTCAAATGGGGACAAATGTTCCAACTTAGCGCATAGGTACTCTGCTGCTCATAGCTAGTTGCTAACAGTAGGGTTGTTAAGTTGTAAACGAGGAATAAAGCTTTGAAAAGAATCCCTTTGTCTGTGTCTGGACTTGGCTGCTGGATTAGACTGAAAGAGGCCGCCAAGGAGCCCTTGACATCAGGTATGACCTAAATCATATCCCTTATGAATATACGGGGGAGGTGATGAATAGATTTAAGGGATTAGACTTGATAGACAGAGTGCCTGAGGAACTATGGACGGCGGTCCGTAACGTTGTTCAGGAGGCAGCAACTCAATCCATCCCAAAGAAAAAGAAATGCAAGAAAGCAAAGTGGCTGTCTGATGAGGCTTTACAAGTAGCTGAGGAAAGAAGGGAAGCGAAAAGCAAGGGAGAAAGGGGAAGATACATCCAACTGAATGCAGAGTTCCAGAGAATAGCAAGGAGAGACAAGAAGGCCTTCTTAAATGAACAATGCAAGGAAATCGAGGAAAACAATAGAATGGGAAAGACTAGAGATCTTTTCAAGAAAATCGGAGATATCAAGGGAACATTTTGTGCAAAGATGGGCATGATAAAGGACAAAGAAGGCAGGGACCTAACAGAAGCAGATGAGATTAAGAAGAGGTGGCAAGAATACACAGAAGAACTATACAGGAAGGATCTGAATGTCCCTGATAGCCATGATAGTGCAGTCACTGAACTTGAGCCAGGCATCCTCGAGAGTGAAGTCAAGTGGGCCTTAGGAAGCATTACTAACAACAAAGCTAGCGGAGAAGACAGTATTCCAGCTGAGCTATTTAAAATCCTAAAAGATGATGCTGTTAAAGTGCTGCACTCAATATGCCAACAAATTTGGAACACTCAACAGTGGCCACAAGACTGGAAAAGGTCAGTTTACATTCCAATTCCAAAGAAGGGCAATGCCAAAGAGTGTTCAAACTACCGTACAATTGTGCTCATTTCACATGCCAGCAAGGTGATGCTCAAAATCCTACAAGCTAGGCTTCAGCAGTATGTGAACCGAGAAATACCGGAAGTACAAGCGGGGTTTCAAAGAGGCAGAGGAACTAGAGATCAAATCGCCAACATTTGCTGGATCATGGAGAAAGCAAGAGAATTCCAGAAAAACGTCTATTTCTGCTTCATTGACTATGCTAAAGCCTTTGATTGTGTGGATCACAACAAACTGTGGCCAATTCTTAAAGAGATGGGAGTACCAGACCACCTTACCTGTCTCCTGAGAAACCTGTACGAGGGTCAAGAAGCAACAGTAAGAACCAGACACGGAACAACCGAGTGGTTCAAAATTGGGAAAGGAGTACGACAAGGCTGCATATTGTCACCCTGCTTATTTAACTTATATGCAGAGCACATCATGAGAAAGACCGGGTTGGATGAATCACAGGACGGAATTAAGATTGCCGGGAAAATTATCAACCACCTCAGATATGCAAACGATACCACCCTAATGGCAGAAAGCGAAGAGGATCTAAAGAGCCTCTTGGTGAGGGTGAAAGAGGAGAGTGCAAAAGCTGGTTTGAAACTCAACATTAAAAAAAACTAAGATCATGGCATCTGGCCCCATCACTTCCTGGCATATAGAAGGGGAAGAAATGGAAGCAGTGACAGATTTTACTTTCTTGGGCTCCAAGGTCACCGCAGACGGTGACTGTAGCCATGAAATTAAAAGACGCTTGCTCCATGGGAGAAAAGCTATGGCAAACCTAGACAGCATAGTAAGAAGCAGAGACATCACCTTGCCGACAAAGGTCCGTCTAATCAAAGCTATGGTTTTCCCAGTAGTAATGTATGGCTGTGAGAGCTGGACTATAAGGAAGGCTGAGTGCCGAAGAATTGATGCTTTCGAACTGTGGTGCTGGAGAAGACTCTTACGAGTCCCCTGGACTGCAAGGAGGTCAAATCAGTCCATCCTACAGGAAATCAACCCTGAGTGCTCAGTGGAAGGACAAATACTGAAGCTGAAGCTCAAATATTTTGGCCACCTAATGCGAAGAGAAAAGTCACTGGAAAAAACCCTGATGCTGGGAAAGATTGAAGGCAAAAGGAGAAGGGGACGGCAGAGGATGAGATGGCTAGATAGCATCACCGATGCAATGAATATGAACTTGAGCACGCTCCGGGAGAGAGAGAAGGACAGGAAGGCCTGGCGTGCTATGGTCCATGGGGTCACGAAGAGTCGGACACAACTTAACAATTGAACAACAACAACAACAAGCTTTACAATGTGTACATTTTGTTCTACATGGCAAATAAAAGAAATGGAATGCTATAGATAGTAACCAATTATAGTCCTATGCAGAATTGACCCATTGAAATTAATAGCTGTGACTAATTTAAGTCTAATTCATTTCAATGGGTCTACTCTCAGTAGCACTAATACTGGATACTACCCTATATGTAGTAGTATTTATGTCATCTATACAATTTATAGCACATGTCTATGCCTGTTTGACAGAAAAAAAGGGCCTACAACTCCCAGCATGCCTTAGCTAGCATAGCTGGATAGAGAATGCTAGGAGATGTAGGACTTTTTTCTGCCTAAACATGCATAGGATTGCACCCTTAGAGTAAGGGTGGGCTGTGGGCCTTCAGATGTTGTTGGATTCCAGCTCCCATCATCCCTGACCTTTGGCCATGCTGGCTGGAGCTGATGGGAATTGGAGTCCAACAACATTTTGGGGGCTGCAGGTTGCTCACCCCTGATTTAGTGAATACTCCTCTGCTGGATCAAGTCTTAAGCAGACAGAAAGTGGCCTTCCATTTGCAGAAGTTAGAATCCAACCGAATATTTTTTTCTTGACTTAAAATTAGGTAGTAAAGTCAGAGAGAGAATGATGCAATATTAAAGATCTGCTTTAGTGCTATAACAGCTATATAAGAAGTCCACTAACTTGGATGCCAGACCATCAGAGTATTCCTGGGTTAATAAGACACTCCCAATCACAGCTTTAACTATAAAGATTGTAAATGTTCTTTGAGAACTCCAGATTCCTGCAGTCCAGAGACTCATGGGCACTTCAGCCCTCACTGGTCCCTCAGTGGCTGATGTGTCTGATAGATACAGTATGTGTAGTTTGCAGAGCCGACTACCTGGGTAAGGCAGACATTTATATCACTGGAGGGAAAATATCCCTTCCTTTCCATGGGATTATTCTAGTGCTCCTAGCTGGGAGAATGGGAAATTGCCTGTCTGAATGAAAAATCATAAATTGGTTAATTTCCATCCAAAAACCATTTCTAGGACTCATGATGGAAGTATCTTGAAAAACTATTGCAGCAAGCGCTGCATATTTTTCCCAATCATGTCCACCAGAGGGTGCCCTGAGCAATCATTTTCTGAATCCTTTGGGGCCTGAATTTCAGATTATTCATACCCATATTATTAAAGCTGCCAGTAGCTGTTGGTATTGATGGAAAACAGAAAGCAGAAACAGAAATATAGGACCAGTTCCCAGTGGACAATATGTATTATAAGAAAATAGGATGAGGAAGGGGGTAAGCAGCTGAAAAGGGACATGGTACTAAAGAGACATAGAATTATATAAAAAGGAGATGAAATGCACAGCACCAAATGGGCTAACATTTTGAACAGTGTACTAGTACAGTGGTTCAGAAGGATGAACCCTAAGAATCCAGGACTAGTGCAGAGGCACTACTGTTTCCCTTGGGCTGTCATTGTGTGAGCTATACTACAACAGCTGTGCAGCAGCAGCAGCCACTGCCATCATCTGTATTGCTTTGCTAAAGCTTAACCCTGTTCCAGCATGGAATGAACAGAGTCCCACAGAGAACTACACAAGATTTGACTTTAATTGTAATGATACAAATCATAGCTTGAACCACTAAAATTAAAGCCAATTTATAAGAGTAAGTTACCAGGGTATTTAAATGCCATAACTTTCTTACTGTAAACATTTTGGGATGGCAACCCAGAAGGTAATCTAAAACACCATCCAAGAAGAACCAGTGTTCAGACACAGGCATGCTGAATCTGACAGATCACACTGCATAGAGCCTATTTGCAAGCCCATGAGATGGCAATGATAGCAGCAAAGAAATATCTTTTCTCCGCTACTGTTGTGTTAGTTCAATCTTGTCCTGCTTGAGATTTTCCAAGTGGTACAGGGTTTTTGTTAGGCAGGAATCTTTAGAAGCTGGGTCCTCTCTAGGTCACAGTGCGGTTTTTTGCTTGATTCTCAACTGGCAGAAGTCACTCACATTTGATCTAGTTTGAGCACCACAGTTGATGTAGTCCATATAATGGCAGCACTGGAAACATCTGCTTGCTGCAAATGCTTTGACTCCTCCTCCTTGGAGATATGGATGTGGTACTTGTGGCTTTGAAGCAATTAGGTTCCTTGCCCACAAGTTTTGTGGGGTTTTGACTATAATTGTCAATATCCCCTTGAAAGGGGGTAGGGTTTCCCAGGTGTTGAAGGTGGAAGTAGTTCATCCACTCTTAATGAAATCAGAGTTAGATAAAGACAATCTGGCCAATTTTAGACCTGTTTTCAACCTCCCTTTCTCAAGGTGATTGAGCACACGATAACATATAGCAACTCCAGGCATTCCTGAATGGATGATGCATTGTTCCTTTACCCTTTTCAGCAGGTCAGAGACTGCTTTGGTGCCTTTGGTGGTTGATCATATAGGGATCTCTCAGCAGCTTTTGGTATAGTAGATCATAATGTTTCCTTACAACATTTGCCCAGTAGCTCAGGGATTATGTCCCAATGGTTCTGTTATTTTTTGTCCAGTAGGACAGAGGGTGACAACTAGGGACACTGTCAGCACCCTGCGATTTGTTATGTGGGGTGCCACAGGATGCTGACATCTGTGTGAAGCTGCCAAGCAAGATCCATAGCTTTGGAGTTCATTGTCATCAGTATGCTAATGACACCCAACTCTGTATTTCCTCAGAAGAGCTGTCTAACCTGAACCAGTGCTTGAAAGCAGTGGTCAGGTAGATGAGAAGGAGCAGTCTGAAGCTAAATCCAGTCAAAGCCAAAGGTTGTGTTAGTGGAAGACATTTCTACTCAGAAGAGGAGTAGCTTGCCTTTGAAGATAGGGTGTTGTTACCATGAGCAGGTGAAGAGTTGGAGGTACTCCTGGATCCAGGCCTATTTCTTGTCACATTGATGGGAGCTGGGGCAAGAAGTGTCTTTTTGATCTGCACTTGGTACAGAAGCTCTCTCCCATTCTGAACTTGCTACACTGATTCACCTTTCTGTAATGTCCAGGCTTGGCTATGAGATTGCACTCTGTGTGGAGTCATCCTTGAAGACTACTTGGAAGCTTCAAGGATGCCAATTGCAGCTGCATGCCTTCCATCAGAAGTGGGAAGCCATGAGGCCCATATTCAGCCTGTTCTGCTACAATTAAATTGGTTACCAGTTTGCTAATGGTTTTAATTGAAGATGCTGGTTTTACAACACAATCCAATACATTTCTACTCAAAGGTTCCACTGAGTTCAATGGGGCTTACTCCCAAGTAAGTGGGCAAAGGATTGTAGCCTCAATCTATAAAGCTCTTCACAACCTGGGAATGACATACCTAAACTACCCTACATGAGCACAAGCACCACTTGTAATCTGGCCAACTGGCATTGCTCTGTCCTTAAGGAAAATAAGTATGATGCAACTAAAACTAGGGCCTTTACAGCAGTGCTTCCAAAGCTTTAGAAACTTCTACCTGAAGTAATATGAAAATTAACATACTTGCTGAGATTTTAAAAGCACTAAAACTTTTTTTCAGCCAGCTTTTGGTTAAGTTTGGTTTGTTCCTTTGGCTGGTGTGTTACATTGTTTTATACCACTTAATTTAATTTCAAAATAGTTTGGTGTATTCACTACTTTAAGTACCAGATAAGTGGTTTATAAATATATAAATAAAATGCCCAGTTCAATGTTCCCCTTTGTAAAGTAGGCCCAAACTTGACTGCAAACTCTGAGTTCCCAGCACAGTTCAGTATGCTGTGCTGCATGGGGAAGAGGAGATAGTAAATACTTCAGTACACCAAGTTAGATTTCATAGTATGCCATTGGTATTGGCTTGGCAGCAGGTTTTGAATCCAACGTTTCACTTACAAATTTAGATAAGTACTTTGCATTATAATGAGTGTTCAATATTTCCTCACATATCTACCATATTGTCTTACTATGTGAAGTAATGAACCGGCCAGTTTGGAAGTACTGCAACCATTTTGATTGCATTCCTTCAAAACTTGGCCTTCTTTCAAAGTTCACTTGAAGTCAGAAAAGAATATGCTTAATTTCTGCCATATCAATTCAGGAGTAAATTCTTCCAACAAGAGCCAGCATAATTCTCTTTTTGTAGAGTACACTCATGTTAGTCTTACAGGCCATAGTTGTCAGCTTTGATTCACTTTCCACAGTCATTTCATAGACTGTAACCATTTTTGCCACTTGCTCTCAATTATTTGTTTTTCTTATGTGGTAGCTCTTATCCTTTAAAGAGCTTATTGAGCATGTCTTCTTTAGTTTTGACTCTTTGTACATGTTGAGTAAAAAAATTACTTTTAGCCTTCCCTTTTTAAAAAACATTCTACAAAGTTATTTAAAGAAACATTAGATCCTTTGTTACCTAAAACAGGAACTAGAGTTTATACTTATTTTCTATAGTGACTCACTATAAAGTCAAAAACTTAACACACTGGGTTGCATCCAATGGTGGCTTTGGCTTAGTGGTACACACTTTTGCTAACATCAAGGCACCTGTTTTTTGCCAGTCATCCTTATCCACTCAAGCCCTCCCACCCCCTAAAAAGCTGCCCCTAAAAAGCCATTGGAGAGATATGACTTACAGCTTGCAAGTGTACTGTTTAATCCTCACATTAAGCAAAGGACTCCAGAGCCATAGGTATTGTTGCCTTTTTTTGCTCTTCCCACTCCTGAATCCTTCTGTCCGGTCCTCTCTCCCATCTGCCTTAACATTCAGATTAGATGTACTGCACAGAACATTGCAGAGAGGTGGACCAAAGAATCTGGGCAGGAAAAGCATAGCTGCCAAGTCTCCAACATCACTGGGGCATTTAAAAATACACCAATCTCTGGACTGCAAATTTCTGCAGTGATGAACAGGTATACCTAAACTAACCCTCAGAGTTAACTCCTGACCAGGTAGACAAGTTTGAAGATGGAATACTTTTGTTGAGACATAATATAAACAGCATCTTATAGGATTTAAATAGTTTAAAAAATTAGCTCATACTGCCAATGTATTCACTCTGAATGATAAAAGATCTATATATTGACAATCAGTTACTGGCAGAACTACCTTTCAGTATTCAATTTGTTAGTTTGTCAGCTTGTTTGGAATGTGATAACTCTATTGAACAACACGGAAATACCAGAACATAAATTTCATACCAATCTGGGTTGAACTCTATATTCCAACTTAAAATGCTTGAATTCGTAGGAATACAGATGATCAGATGACCACATAATAAGGTTTTCTACCATGTTTTTACTTTGTGATGTGTAACCTGGTATGATTTATTTTCTGCCACACATTCTAATGTGTGGTAAAGACTTCTACATATTTACCATTTACTAAGTTGGTTATCTGTATTAGTAAACTGTGGCAAGTGACACTGAGCAGTGAAAATTCTCCCCTGAGCAATAGTTTCATGGCTAGAATATTCTTATCAGGATCAGCTTGTCTTACTTGCTTTTTTTTTCATCGTTTTCAGATCTTAAGTTCAGATTTCTATTCCATGGATATATTGTATTATAAAATATTTAAATATTTTCAACTGTAAGTTTTTTAAATAGAATTCAGTTAATTTTGAATGTGCTTGTGGGTGTTGTTTGCTGCTGTTAGTGAGAAACTATAGTTAGAGCTCTGACATTATGGCACTATGTGTCGTATATGATGAGGTGGTTGTATGTATATATGATTAATCTTGACTTTACACCTTAAAAGTGAACACTGTCGTACTTTTTGTTCTTGTGTATTCATGGCTATTAAAAAAAAAGATTTAAATGGAAAAACCTAACATGTTCACTGTTCACCTTGAAAGGCTTTGCAGGCTTAAAAAGTCAGAAAATTAGAAAAGATCAACCATCTACTTTCCCATACAAAAAAACAGGAAGCAGTGATAATACACTGCAGCATTGCATTGAGGGATAGAAAGAAACTAATATCTTCACAGCCACATAACCACTGAAAGGGGGATACATCAACAACAGCCATGGGATGCTTCAAGACCAGCCAGAGTCATCCATATTGTTGCACTTCAACAGCCATTTAAGAAGTAGGCAAACTTCCCCACAATTAGCATGTGACATGTTGGTTGTATAAAAACAGCTACCCTTCCATAGCTGTTTTTAGGAGATAACAACAAAATAATGTAATGCAATCTCTTCTTTGAACACTTGAGACATCACAAAGAAAGTGAGTGTGCAAGATCAGGGCAAAGTTTTGCATGAACCCCTGTTCAGCCCTCACATCTGTTTTCGGGCAGGAAAGATGTAGAAGCCTCTTTTTTGAGCTAGGGAGCTAAGAGTGAAATCTGGCATGCTTATTTGACAGAGTTCTCCATTAGAGGCACAAATACCTGTGTAACCCCTACACCCATTTTTGAAAGAGGCTCAAACACTGTGCTTTCCTGGTGTATTATGGAGTTGCTCTTCTACAATGTATTCAAAGCAACATACAGTTTGGCATTTGGGGACAACTTGTGGCCAAATTGCAGATTCTTAGCAAGACTTGCAAATGAGACATATAACTGCAAAATCCAGTTTTTTAGGGTAACCACAGATGCCAACCTGAATCAAGGAAAGGTAGCTGAATGACTGCTGGTGGGAAGAGAGTGTAATTTAATAGAGGCCCATACATGGTGTTTAGAAATCTGATATAAAGCTATTGTAAGATGGCTAATTAATTAAGGATTGCAGGAAAGACAAACAGAAGTCTGGTGTATTGTCAGGGATTTCATTTCCCCTACAGTCATCTCTATTTACTCCATTGTGGTTAAGCACAATGGTGTATTTGTCTGCAGAAGAACTGACACTAACAATACTGGTTCAATCCATTCTTTCTAGGTTACTTTTTATGACAGATCTCTAAAACTGAACATGGGTTATTTGTAAAATGCCAGCTGAACGTATTTTCACATTTAAATTGGTAATAAAGAACTAGGAGATTTTTAGTACTTTAAAGAGAAAACAGCCATCAGAATTGAGTAAATAGCAGCGTGACTTGTATTCTTATTGCTTTAATTTATTAGCACTATTTTTAGTCATTATACAGAGTCCTGCTATGCATCTTCCCTCACATTAGCCAAGACACAAAGAACAAGACCATGAAGTACACATCAGTACTGCATTTCTAGTTGGTAAATTAAAATTGACTAAAACTGTGCCCCTGATTAGTCAGGCAGCAGGTTTTTAATACACTTATAGATGGGTGGGATCATCACCACAGAGAAGGACATGATTCTTAAGATAATGACCAGTTCACACAATCACCGCAGCTTAAACAAGCCACACTGTTTAAGCCACTGTGCATGTTGGTGGCCATTTGCCTAATTACCTGCCAGGGCATGGCTTATTGTGTCATCTGAACCCAGGCTGCATGGCTTGTTTGAGGGGGAAGTAACCCTCAAATAACTCAACAGGCCATGTGTTATTTGAGGATTGTTTCCCTCTTAAACAAGCCATGCCACCCAGGTTCAGATGACATGACAAGCCATGCCCAGGCAGGTAATTAGGCAAATGGTGCCCAGCGTGCGTTGGCACATGCTGCAGTTTAAACAAGCCATTGTGTCTGGTTTAAGCTGCAGTGATCACGCGAACTGGGCCAATGCTTGCTCCATTTCATCTGTGTTTGACTAAAAACAAGTATGCGTCTTGTTTCAGAACTGTTTTTATCCATATGCAAATTTAAAATCAAGAGATTTAGTTAATTGACTAGATTTCTTAAGATCAATTAATGAAGATTTGAATTAAGTAACAGCCCTAAAATTGGGCCATCTGCATTGCTATCTAGAAGGAGTATGGATCACCTCAGCATAGAGCCCCGTCCATTAACTGTCAGTGACGTGGCAGACAGCCATACACATCACCGGGTCACAGCTCTGGAAATAGGTAGAAAGAATGGAAGGAATACTGCAGGAACTGCAGACAAAGGCTACCGTCCTAACCACATTTTGTTTTTTAGTTCTTCAGGCACATTTGTTTTTTTAGTTCTTCAGGGTTTTTTTAGTTCTTTTTAAATATATTATTGTTTTTAGATCTTTCCCTGCTGGTGGTTTTGACTCTGGTTTGTTACATTTTAATCTTTTAAGGTTTACATTATGTTTTATCATGTTATATTTTACGGTGTTAATTTTTGTGAACACCCCAGGAAGCTTTGGCTATTGGTCAGTACAGAAATGTAATAAATAAATAAATAAATATTTTTTCTTAGTAAACATGTTTAGGATTGAGTTATAAATATATTTATCCAGCCTACCTTATTCCCTCCTTTTCTCAACCAAGTGCAGTATGGAGCATTGGATGCAGGAAGCTGTCTTTAGCATAGGAAGAGTAAGGCAGCATGAGATAGCAAGGAGAATCAAGGATCTCAGTCAGATAGAGAGGGAAGCTAATCATGCATCCAGTTACTAATTGTGGGCATTTTATTATTTGACTGAATGAGTTTGAAGACATACAGTGTAAACCAACTCAGTAAAATTAGTATTCTGTTCAATCTGGCTACATAATTATTGGGATGTGCTTTATATGCTACACCAGCTGCCTTCTGTAGAGAAAGAGCTTGTGATGTTTTGAAAAAACTAAAATGCAGAATAGTGCATGAGCTGATCAGTCCATACAAGTTTGGAACCAAGAAAGTGATGTCAGCATAAAGCTAAGCTGGTACAGGCAGCACACTTAAGGTAGTCCTTATAAGAAACAGTTTGCCAAAAAACACACAGAAAAACCCTACTTCAGTCCTCTGCTACATGGCAGAATAGTGCACCCATTTACTTTTAAATATACCATCCAGACTACACAATTCTTGTACTGATATACTGTACAAATCAGACAAAAAGAGCATCACAGAGAGTTCCTCATAGAGCAAACCATTCTCAATTCAAGCAAGTCACAAGGAAAGGCAAACAACCTCAGGGTCAACACCGTCCTTTGACTTCCTCCCCTATGATTGTGACCTCTTGGGAGTAACTGAACAGGTGGCAAATAGCTTATCTGTTGCCCCACATACTCTAGCTCTTTAGGCAGTATCATTCAATTTTTAACTCTGAAAATGTTTCAGACTTCCTGTATGAAACACATGCACACACACACACACTGTTAAACTATGTCAATATGCTACTTTTCCCGTTACATACATTTGTATCACCCATTGCCCTAGAAAACACATTCAGTTTAATAAGCAATTGATGTTGGACAAGTATGAATTTTAACAGATCCATTACTTAGTTTCTAAAACATTGTAGCAGCACTAGGTTTTGTTAATTCTAAGTCTACCTACTCTTTAGTAAGTTTCATTAGTATTTTTATATAAAACTGGCCTATAATGGAGGATTCCATTGGTACAGTATATCATAGAATCGTAGAATCATAGAATAGTAGGGTTGGAAGGGGCCTACAAGGCCATCAAATCCAACCCCCTGCTCAATGCAGGAACAAGTCAGAGCATCCCTGACAGATGGCTGCTCAGCCTCGTCCTGGATGCCTCCAGTGTGGGACAGGCCACCACCTCCCTAGGGAATTGGTTCCATTGTCGTATTGCTCTAACAGGACGTTTCTCCTGATGTTCAGCTGGAATCTGGCTTCCTGTAACTTAAGCCCATTATTCCGTGTCCTGCACTCTGGGATGATCGAGAAGAGATCCTGGCCTTTCTCTCTGTGACAACCTTTCAAGTACTTGAAGAGCACTATCATATCTCCCCTCAGTCTTCTCTTCTCAAGGCTAAACATGCCCAATTCTTTCAGTCTCTCTTCATAGGGCTTTGTTTCCAGTGCCCTGATCATCTTTGTTGCCCTCCTCTGAAACCTCTCCAGTTTGTCTGCATCCTTCTTGAAGTGCGGTGCCCAGAACTGGACACAGTACTCCAGATGAGGCCTAACCAGTGCTGAGTAGAGGGGAACTAGTACTTCCCAGGATTTTGAAGCCATGCTTCTATTAATGCTGCCCAAAAGAGCATTTGCCTTTTTTGCAGCCACATCATATTGTTGGCTCATATTCAGCTTGTGATCGACGATTTCAAGATCCTTCTCGCTTGTAGTGTTGTTGAGCCACGTATCCCCCATCTTGTAACTGTGCATTTGGTTTCTTTTTCCTAGGTGCAGAACTTGGCATTTATCCCTATTAAATGTCATTCTGTTGTTTTCTGCCCAGCGCTCCAGTCTATCCAGATCACTTTGAATTTTGTTTCTGTCTTCCAGGGTATTAGCTATCCCGCCCAATTTTGTGTCATCTGCAAATCTGATCAGCATTCCCTGCACCTCCTCCTCCAAGTCATTAATACAAAAGTTGAAGAGCACTGGGCCCAAGACTAAGCCCTGCAGTACCCCGCTCATTACCTCTCCCCAGTTTGAGAAGGTCCCATTGATAAGCACTCTTTGAGTCCGATTCTGTATCCCACTGTGGATCCACCGGATCATTGTTTCATCTAGCCCACTTTGAGCTAGTTTGCTCATCAGGATATCATGGGGCACTTTGTCGAAAGCTTTGCTGAAGTAGAGGTATATTATGTCTACAGCATTCCCACGGTCCACAAGGGAGGTGACTTGATCAAAAAATGAGATCAGGTTCATCTGGCAGGATTTGTTCTTGACAAATCCATGTTGGCTTTGAGTAATCACTGCATTGTTTTCAAGGTGCTTACAGATGGATTGCTTTATAATCTGCTCCAGAATTTTCCCAGGGATTGATGTCATACTGACTGGTCTGTAGTTCCCAGGTTCCTCCTTGTTACCCTTTTTGAAGATAGGGACAACATTAGCCCTCCTCCAGTCATCTGGCACTTCCCCCGTCCTCCATGATTTCTCAAAGAGAATAGGCAGCGGTTCTGAGAGTTCTTCTGCCAGTTCCTTTATTACTCTAGGATGCAGTTCATCTGGCCCTGGAGATTTGAACTAATTCAAAGTAATTAGGTGTTCCTTGACCATATTCCTATCAATCTCAAGCTGCAATCTTGCGCCTTCAGGATGTACTTCTCCTTTGCTGGGTGGTCATAGACCCTCTTTTGGGAGAAGACTGAGCTAAAGTAGGAATTGAGCACCTCTGCCTTTTCTTTGCCATCTGTTATCATTTTGCCATCCTTATTTAACAGCTGAACAACCATTTCTTTCCTCTGCCTTTCACTATGCATGTAGCTGAAGAAAGCCTTTTTGTTGCTTTTAGCATCCCTCGCTAACCTCAGCTCGTTATATACAGAATAGTATACAGAGCTTGTTCTATGTTCTTGTCAAGGTACTATAAGAATTCTGTTTTATTTCTTCATAGCTATTTTTTTAATCTTATGTGGCTGCTGTTTGTAAGACTAGGCATTTAATTGTTTTTCTACTTTGTAATTGTCAATGAAATATTGATGAACAGCTATAAGAATAGAGCCTAGTAGATGTAACAGAAGACAGTCTCCTGGGTGGGATCTTCATGACAATGGAATGAGAAGCACTTTGGAGTATTTCCCGCATTTTCATAGAATCGTCTTTGATCCATCAGGGACACACAAAGCAAGATAAGCCGAGTGTAGCGTACCTTTAAAACATGGTTTTCATCGCTTGAAAGGAACATACTTCCAGGTGGGGTTGGGGGAGTAGAACTGAACGTCATCAAACTGGCAGGGGCTGCTCAACCAATGAGAGAGGCTTGTTTCCCACCCCTGTCCAGGCTCCCTGCTGCTGCTACTACATTATTATGAATGGAGACCAACAAATTTTCCCCATGTGTGCAGATTTCCCTGAAGAAACCAAAATCCCCAGTTCTCCAGTGCAGCATCTGAAAGCTCCCCTCCCCAATTTTGCCACATCCCAGCAATCTGTTGCAGAATTATTGCTCCCACCCCATTTTTCCCCATGTGTGCACTTTTGCCTATTGCTTCCAACCCCCCTCCCCTTTCTAACCCTCCCTTTCTCCTTCTCCCTGCTCGCAATGAGAAGCTCCTGTAAACCTTAACACCCCCCTCCCCAGAGAAAGATCCTTACTGCCATAAAGTGGAGAAGGGACTTTACATAACAATGTACAGAACATCAAAGAAGCACAGCATCACAACAGCAATTTAAGAGAGCAAGGGAGAAGTGAAACAGCTTTAGCCCTTAACCCTTCCACAGCAGGGGAGCGAGATTTTTTACTTCTGAGTAAACAGGCACAGAAGGAGGGATCTGTTAAAGCTTAAAAACAGGCAAGCTAAGGTGAATGAGTGTCCCCACTACTGAGGTAATGTAAGGGGTCGCTGCTGCACTCCTGGGGATTTTCTCAATGGGAAAAATGGGAAATGGGGCATCCCAGCCCCTTCAACAAGTCACTGCCAGGTGCCCTGCTCTAGAACAAGTCTTGGCTGTTTGCAAGTGAGTACAGGGAGCAAAGCAATAGAGTAGTCAAGTTGACAAGCAAATCGTCAAGCACGCAGGTTTCAGTCCAAGGAGTTTTAAGCTAAGATGGGAGTGGTCAAAATCCAGGCAGAGGTCAGAATACCAGCAGTCAGGCAGGCAACAAGGAGCAGGCAGCAGCAGCAGCAGCAGTAGTCAAGATAACAAGCAAGAGGTCAAACACAGTAAAGCAGTCAGGTATGTTATGCAGTCCAGAAGCAGGGTCATTGAGCAGTCTAAAAGGTCAGGAAACATAGTATCAGACACAGGGCACAATTCAGGAGGCAAGGCACACGGTAGAGGCTGGAAGGACCAAATTGTTCCAATGCTGGCTGGGTTTCTGGTGTAGGCCTTTAAGATCCAAGACAGCCAGACCCCACCCAGGGCTCAGCTGTAGCAATCAGAGCTCCCTTCCCAGAGCCTACTCTTGAGTCCCTTTCTCCTGAGGAGACCTCTTCTGCAGGCAAGCACTCCTTTGCACAGGAGCCCTGCTAGCCTGCCTCTTGAGGCGGTGACACTCCCAGGGATCAGGGGGTGGCTCAGTCTCTGCCTCAGAGGCAGTCCCTCTCTCCTGACATGGATGGCCCAGCAGCCATTTTCCCCAAGGGTTCAGGCTCCTGTGAGGCTGGTGACAACCCCTGCTCTGGGGTATCCTGGGCTTCTGGGACCTCCAGCTCCTCCTCAGAGGAACACTCCTCCAGTTGGGGCATGACACCAGGTCACAGAGGCATGCCCAGGATTTAATGCGGGGGGACATGGCACACTGCGGTGAAGCCACCAGGGAGTCGCTTTCAGTAAAAAAAAGTCAGAGTAAAAAGAGTTTCAGAAAATGTGGCTTTTCAAGAGGGAAGTGGCTTTTTGGCAGTGGATTGGCAACAATACCATCTGTCACAAGGGAACTCAAACTGCTCTAACTTCACACTAAATCACTCGTTAAGGCAGCCCTGTAGTTCACACATAACGATTAGCCACCGTGGGTGAATTTCCCTGTGGGATTTCTTGTTGTAGTGGTAGCTACCATTTTGAATATTCGAACCGCGTGGGGGGGGGGGGAGGGAGACATGCCATAACTTGTTATTGCATGAGAACCTGGCAAGAGCGGGTTGTTGGGGTGGTTAACAACCTACCCAGAACCCAAGGGGTGATTTAGGGCTGCAAGTGGCTTGTTAACCACCCCAACTACCCACCCTCACCAGATTTGCATGTAATGACAAGCTATGGTGTGCCCCTCCCATGGCTCAATTAACAAGTTAATATTCAAAATGGCAGCCACAACAATAAGCCCCATGAGGAAATTCACCCACAGTGGTTTCACTTTACGTGCAAACCGGGCCAGTGATATCCATTCACAAAGCTGATTACTGTTTTGTAAGGACAGGTAAATTCTGGTAGAACAGAACAGTTCATTTTGTTTCACACCAAAAGGAATGTCTTAGGGACTTAGGCAAATGCCAAATGTATGCCCTTTTAAATTTGCTTTTAGGAACACGTAAATCAAATAGCATAGTTAAAGTTATATTTACACTCCAGGCTTATGAGCTTTTTTCTCCAGACACCTTTAACAATTTAATCTTATTTTTAAAACTTGAATTTTTACACTATATTCAGAATTGCCAGTGCCAGGGGCCAATATGAAGATGGTGTCCATCAATACCTAATGCATCACAGTGGGCAGAATCCAATGGGGTGCTTGTGCGCCTGCCGATTCCTTTCCACCCTGCTGATTCTCCTCTGCATGGATGGGTCGCACCAATTCCATTGCACAAGTGGGACCCACTGCTTACACAAGGAAGATTTAGCACTTCCTAGGGTAAGCCCCAAAATGAACAGAAATGCTCATTTGTGGAAGGAGACAGGCTACGGAGCTCCCTTATGCAAACATCAGCACCTTCAATGGGTCTTGGAAGCAAACTGGAAACCAGTGTAGATCCTTCAAGACTGGCATGATAAGGGTCCTACTGCCCAGGCTGTTGTGTTCTGCACCAGTTGCAGCTTCTGAACAGTCTTAAAAGACAGCCCCACATAGAGCGCATTGCAACTGTTTGTGCATCCAGCTATCAATACTTCCCTTCACCAAAAGAAGTTAAACTGGAATGAATCAAACATAAGGTGGTGTGGGGGAGCTGTCTGGGATATCTGTCCATGCTGAAAAACAAATCTGGCAGATTACCATAGCATCCCTAACTATGAACATGTGTTCTAAATCACCCTCCCACTTATGTTATTAAAACACAAACATTTTTATGTTCTAATATTATCCCAACAATTATTTAAAAACTGGAATGCAGCATGCCCATTGTAACCTAATATAACTCCAATGTAACCATTATCTGTTATAGTATCTATCCAAAGCATCTAAAAACTCAAGCAGTGAGTTTACTATTCATTTTGCCTAGTACTGACAATGATATTGTTAAGCCTATTAAAGTGCTATCTTTTTCCTTGAACAGTTTGATAGACTTCAGAGTGGTTGACATTAATGGCTTGCTTCAGAGGCGTGTCAGGTCAAAGGTCCCTTGGCAAAACAAGATAGCAAATAGCAACAAAACTTGCTTTACCACGGTAACCCTTTCAAAAGTATTAATGTCACACAAATCTGAGGGCAAACTTAATTTGTATCTGTTCTGTAACAGAAGCATTTATTACATGTGACATTTTACTCTCCTGTTATCTAACTTAGGGTGCAATGCTATGGTTGCTAGACAGGATTTAGACAGGTTGCTAGGATTTTTCATTTCCTGGGAGCCGACTTCAGAGCCAACGCTTCAAGGTCGGTTCCCAGAAAACTGTCTCCCCGCCCCCTTCCCCGCCACCTCATAGGCAGCGCAGTTCATCCCTGGCTCTGCACTCGCAACAGCAGCGTGGAGTGTCCAAAAAGGGGGCGTTCCTGGGGGCAGGGAGGAGTACGGACCGCAGAAGCACCGGTACAACGCTTCCTGCGCACCATCTGGCCTCCCTGCCCCCCGCACACTCTTGAGCCACTCTGGCTAGACAGCCGAACTCCGCCATCTAGCTACAAATGCAGGGTGGCAGGAGTGCGGAGAAGATCCCCTTCGAGCTCCGCCTGCCCCGCATTGGATAGTCAGTTGCCTCCAAGTTCAGAGGCAGCTGACTATCCCCATAGGATTGCACCCTCCGATTTGAGTAAAAACATTGCAGGGCCAAAGCAGCAAACACTCTTTAAATTTAATCTTGCCCCAACAGCTGTGTCCAAAGACTTATGGATATTACTAATTTACCAGTAATGTAAGAAGGCTGTTAAATCCAGATAACTTATCCCTCCTTTTGAAAAATCAGTAGCAGCAAATCCTTTTGCATCCATGATCTTTGCAAAAAGGAGGGATTTATGTGTATATGTAGTCATGGTTATGGGAAGAGCTAAGGAAGCAACAAGAAGGTAAGTAAGACCTGGTTCACACTTCATGCTAAGCCATGGTGGGTTGTCACCATGGGTGGCTGCATGGTGGCTTAGCATGATTTCTGAACCCAGTGCAGCTGATCCATCGTAGGTTGTTTTCCACAAACAAGCCTCCCTGAAAACCCATGGTTTGTTGTTGTATTTTTTTCAGTGGCTTGTTGTGATGTGCAAACACAGCAAGATAGCTTGTGTGTTGCTTGTCGGAAAGAGGTACAGAGCAGCTTGATTACAGCAGCAAAAAAACCCAACCCCATTTGCTCCTTGCAATCTCTCTAATGACATCTCCTTTCTATTACATCTTGAAATGACGCTAGTCAATTTACTCCTATACTTTGTCACTTCCCTAGACAGTGACACATTTTTTTCCACCTTTGGGGAGATTTGCACAAATTCAACGTTATCTTTTTTCCACTTTTGGTAGATTTGCACATTTAATTTTGTTTTTTAATGTTTTTAATTTTCTTAGGGATATTTGCACAAATTCGCTAAAGCGCGGTAACTGCAACACTGGTTTTAGCAAACTTGAACAAATTTCCCCCAAAGTTTTTTTTTAAATTAAATTTGTGCAAATATCCCCAAAGGTGAAAAAAAAAAATCTACAAAATAAACCCTGCTCCTCTAATGAGCGCATTTGCACTCATTAGCAGAGTAGTGGAGAAGGTTGCAGAGGTTGTGCCACAAAGGCTCATGGATACATGCCGGGAGTGGGTGGGAGACAAAGGGGGAAAAAAGCTATAGCAAGCTGTGGAGCACCTGATCATCTGTACGGAGTAAAGCAAGAGAACAACCAATCCACCATCACTTATTTTTAGGGTGGGCCATGTGAACCAGCCCACTGCTGCTGTCCTTAGAGAAACAATATTGCATTCAGTGTTTCTGTCACCAAATGTATACAATACTACATCCAGTAGTTCTTTTCACAAAATGTATACATGCTGCCTTAGATACAGAATTAATACAGAGGTACTAACTTATTGAGATAAGTGCAGGAAGGTTTTGAAGTTGAGCTAATTCATCTTCCAAACATGCTTTGAGGTAATCACAATCGCCAATTTTCTTTTCTGTATTTTTACTAAGACCTCTACTGCCCTCACACTCAGCATTGTAACCATTGTTAGATATCCTCATTATCTCAATCAGTTATTTTCTGATAGATTTTCCCATACTGTCCTAGTCTTAGACATGGTTCCTTATATGCCCAGTGAATAACTTTTTAACTTATAAGGAGGATACAGTGCAGAGTCTGTTGCTCCTGAGAGAGGAGCCCACAAACAGAGAGAGACTTGGTGAGTTCAGGTAAGTTTTACTGGAAGTCATAAATACACAGGAAATCCTGTCAGTCCATTCCTGCCCTCCCTCACTTTTGCACCACCCCACAGTTACTTGGCTGGCCCCAGGGTCAAGCAGGAAGTGTCCTCAATGGAGAGGTGCATGGTGACATCCTCTTCTGGCTCTCACCACCCTAGGCCTTGCTCCTGACCAGCTATCTGTTCCTCCTCTCCCCTATTATTCCAGTTGTGTCTGAACTTCAGAGTTCACTTGTCCTCTCTTCTCTCCAATATTTTGCAGGGGGCAGCCAAGGGCAATTTTCAGCAAGCAAGATTCTGACTGTTCTTCCCTATTTAATTATCTTTTCTTCTGTTAATGTTATTGCTTGTACCCTGCTTTGGTGTTATTTTATAATAAAAAGTAACAAATGTCATAAATAAATAAATAATATTACACAGACACTCTTCCCATTAGGTTGCAATGCCCCTACAGTCCCTGAACCTCCTGTCATAGTTTACTTTCTATGGTCCCCAAGACTGTAGTTGAACCCCAGATGCCTACACAGGTCCAGAAGCTCCAATAAGCATGGAGTGTGATGATAGGGCTCATATCCAACAACACTGGCATATTTATCAAAGAACACATATTGGCTGGGTTCAGACAACATGATAACCCACACTCAAGTGTTGAGTGTGGGTTGTTGCTGAACCATGGGTTGTTATGTGGGTTATCATGATGTCTGAACTCAACCACAATAACAAACCATGGTTTGTTAACCACGAACAAACCACTGTTCACAAACCCAAAAACCCTTTGAGTTTGTTAGTGCAGCTGGGTTCAGACAATGCAATGACCCACGTTTCAACAACCCACAGTTCAATGAAAACCCACACTCAACCCATACTCAATCCTTGAGTGTGGGTTATCATGTTGTCTGAACCCAGTCAATATCTTCAACTTTTTAAAATTGTTAAGTTGTCCCTAATATCAAACTGGGTGTTATGTCAGCTAACCAAAGCAGGCTACTCCCTGCTGAGTAGCTTGATGCTAAGCCTGTACATCATGAGCAACATGCAGAGTTGCAATCAGCCCAAGGTATTCCCTCTGGGAAACAGTCCAGAATATCGACTGCAGAAGTCCTGCTCAGATGTTAAGCCCAAACAGGGCACACTGACACATGAGCAAGGTATGCAACCACACATGCTGGCCCCACTCCCTACATCCCAGTGCACACCAGCCCTGCCCCCTGAGTTTTGATGAGGCAAAATCTGAAAAGGAGATCTATTCACATTCACTTGAATGCTCCATGAGTAGAATTTTATCAGGGTCCCTGATCCCATAAAAGGTTCTTATTGTATTCAAGTGAATGCAAGTACTCCTTTTCAGACCTTACCACTCAACATGGCAAGGCTGGAACTCAGGAGGTGTGGGCTACACACGCTGAGTTGTAAGGGATGGGGGCCCTGTGCATGGCCCTGTACCCTAATGTGTGAGTGGGGGCATGGCTTAACACCTGAACAGGGCTGAGTCGAGCTGGAGTATTTTGGGGAAAGGAGGGAATATGCCACCACAACTGTCAATACTCAATAGCATAACAGGATTCAAAAAGAAAATCTGACATATTAATAGATATATCTATCAATGACAGTTAGTCACACTAGTCAAAGGATGCAACATTATTCAAGGTGTATGCCTAAATTCCTTTGCAGACCTTTCCCCCTAAAAGCATATGATATTGTCCAATACAGGAGACAAGATACCGACCCTATGAAGCAATTCTTACAATAGCTGTAAGAATGTGCCAGCTGTAAAACCCTAAATATGTTATTATTTATGCCATAGTAAAACTAAAGGGGCTTTTCACCCCTGGATCACAAATAAATGGGGAAAATATGTTATCCGAGTTGAAAACCAGTACAAATGAGGCGTTAATACAATACATAGTATTGTACTACATAGTAGTTCCCCATCCCTGATAGTTTCAACTCAGGAAACTTTATTTTTGAATGCATATAGATGAAATTTTGCCAGTCTTCACTCAGCAGTGTCAGGCTTTTCTATTATGAAACAATATCCATACGAATAAGTGCTAAACATGTAATGAGAAATCTCAAATGCTTTGGGCATGAATTGTACAACTTCCCTTGAGCAGATCTTCATCAAATGATATGATTCAGAACTACAGTGAAAGATCAGAAACTAAACAAGGGAGGAGACACAACTTCAAATTTAGTGTGTCTTTTACAAATACAAGAACTTTTACAAATACAAGAACTGTATTTCTAAAAGACCTGAAATCCACTCAAGTGGATACCAACAATAGGGTTCAACTGGAACTGTTTAAAAGACTCAAAATTGTTAATTCTTAGCTATTTAAGATTAAATTTAATGTATTTACTTATTACACTTTATATAGTTAACAAGAATATTATTTGTGCTTCTTACAACTGTAAGAAAAGAATAAATGGAGCTTTAAGGATGCACCCCCTTCATTTCAGTATAATACACACACACAGACACACACACACACACACACACTCATTTAGTTATTCTCCAACTACCACTTCAGACAATACTTTTAAAAACGTATACATCAAAAATCCATGATGCATAAAATACAGTAAACATACAATGCTACCAGCGTCCTCGCATGTGCAATGGGAGATACTTCAGAAATTCTCACATTATGTTTTATCCAACATAGTTAATATAGTTGTTAGGAAACGTAATGTCTGAAGTGGCTCAAATTAATCTCTTACTTAAATGCACAAATGGAATTTTAAGTTATTTAACCTACAAAAAATGGTATTAACACTAACAAAAAGAATTAAAATCCAATAAAGTTTTCCGGTTAAAATTTAGCCTATAAGCCAACAAAACTATGAAAAACGCTCTTGCTGAGAACTTGCTTTTCCCTGTCGCCACTATCTATCAAAACTAATGAAGAGAGATTTTGTGGTCTTTGCAACATGAATAATCATATAATAAGGTTTAATCAAAGGTCACAGATACAGCTTATCACACTTTATAGTAACTGCAGTAGAAACAGCAAGTCAAAGTGTAAGAGTAATGTTTTTTACAGACTAAAATCAATATGCATTTCTCAGAGGGCCTGATTTATTTTTAAAATCAAGATTTCTAGCTCTAAAGCTCGTACCCAGCTATATATAACAATATTATATATTAGAAGTATAAAATTCCACTTCACCCACTGGTTATTCTTTGTTCCCTGAGCAGTACTCCATCCTGCTTTTTCTGTAACCTAGCCATTAGCCAGAGGATCAACACAGGGAGCTCACCTTGCCCTCTTCTTCCCAGAACTAACTCTGTTTTATGTTTAAAACTGAAATCCTATACACACTTACCTTGGATTGCACTATAAATGACTTCAGTTTCACCACTGTATTTTGGATTCTCAAACTGATCTTCTCCCTTGGCCTTTTCACTCCACTCCCTTGTGTACCTAGAGTGTCTCGTCTTTTAGAGCCAATTGAACTGCAGACTGGAAGGTCGGCAGGTCAGCAGTTCGAGACCCGAGTGCCGCGTGACGGAGTGAGCTCCCGTCTTCAGTCCCAGCTCCTGCCAACCTAGCAGTTTGAAAGCAAGAAATTGCAAGTAGATAAATAGGTACCGCCTCGGCGGGAAAGGTAACAGCGTTCCGTGCACCTCGGTGTTCAGTCATGCCGGCCACACGACCGCAGAAGCGTCTTTGGACAGCGCTGGCTCTTCAGCTTAGAAACGGGGATGAGCACCGCACCCTAGAGTCGGACACGACTGGTTGGGGACACCTTTAATACATTAAATACATGGCTTGCTCTTTGCACGTGTGTGTGTGTTTTTAACTTTAAATAGCTAGCACCAGGAGAAGTGGGTAATCAGGTCAGGGACTACAGTCAAGGGGGAGGTTTGTTGGTTTTTTAACTGCAGTAGCAATTTCCTTCCCTTGCCACATAGCAAGTTGGGGGGGGGGTTTTCTAATAAAGGTTTAAAAAAAGCCTTCCTCTTTGCCATGGTCCCAATCTTGATTCCCCCTCATCATGGCAGCTATTTAAAGTTGAATAAATAAATTGCACAACACCAAACTACGTATTTAATATAACATGCAGTTTGGACCTCAGACTGTAAACTTGAGGGCAGGGCCTATGTCTTTTATTTTTCTCTATAACGTGTAATTGTGGTAACAAGAAGTCTTATGGCAACTGAAAGACTAACAGAGTTATTGTAATATAAACAGATTTATTTTAACATAAGCTCTTCTTGATTCCACTTGAGATCCATGAAGTTCACAAAAGCTGGTGCTACAATAAACAGGCTTTGTTGTTGTTGTTGTTGTTGTTCAGTCGTGTCCGACTCTTCATGACCCCATGGACCATAGCACGCCAGGCCTTCCTGTCCTGTGCTCTCTCCTGGAGTGTGCTCAAGTCCATATTCATTGCATCAGTGATGCTATATAGCCATCTCATCCTCTGCCATCCCCTTCTCCTTTTGCCTTCAGCCTTTCCCAGCATCAGGGTGTTTTCCAGAGAGTTTTCTCTTCGCATTAGGTGGCCAAAATATTTGAGCTTCAGCTTCAGTATCTGTCCTTCCAATGAGCACTCAGGGTTGATTTCCTGTAGGATTGACTGATTTGACCTCCTTGCAGTCCAGGGGACTCGTAAGAGTCTTCTCCAGCACCACAGTTCGAAAGCATCAATTCTTCGGCACTCAGCCTTCCTTATAGTCCAGCTCTCACAGCCATACGTTACTACTGGGAAAACCATAGCTTTGATTAGTCAGACCTTTGTCAGCAAGGTGATGTCTCTGCTTCTTACTATGCTGTCTAGGTTTGCCATAGCTTTTCTCTCAAGGAGCAAGCGTCTTTTAATTTCATGGCTACAGTCACCGTCTGCAGTGATCTTGGAGCCCAAGAAAATAAAATTTGTCACGGCTTCCATTTCTTCCCCTTCTATATGCCAGGAAGTGATGGGGCCAGATGCCATGATCTTAGTTTTTTTTAATGTTGAGTTTCAAACCAGCTTTTGCACTCTCCTCTTTCACCCTCACCAAGAGGCTCTTTAGATCCTCTTCGCTTTCTGCCATTAGGGTGGTATCATCTGCGTTTCTGAGGTTGTTGATAATCCTCCCGGCAATCTTAATTCCGACCTGTGATTCATCCAACCCGGCGTTTCTCATGATGTAAAACAGGCTTTAAGATATTGTAAAACTGTTTGCTGCAACAGACTCACAGAGTTACTCATTGAACATAGTTACTGCAGGCACTCTGGAAATACAAAAACTATGTGCAGTTCCCAACAGCAGAGATACTCAATTGCACTATCTTTCTGGGAGAAAGTTTCATAGGGAAACACAAGGCAAAACAGAGAAGAAAAGAATAAACAAGGGATGCAAAGGATGTTCAAATCAAGCATTCAGTGCTTAATTGCCACGGAAAAGGAAGGAATAGAATAGAAGCTCAGTGTGAATGCTCTTTGGCAACTCTGACCCAAGTCCACCCCATTTCTCTCCTGCTATGAAAGCAACTGAGCAACAATGGAGGAGGAAAATGCACACACTGGGGCTGTTTGCACGACAGCCCACAGTGAGTTATTTAACCCATGGTGAGGCTGCAGCGGGTCTGGCTACCATTTTGAATACACAACCCGCACTCGGGGGCTGTCGTATCATGCGAACCTGCCTAGCATGGGTTATATGAAGGTCGTTTATCCATCAAATAACCCACACCCACCAGGTTCACACAACATGACAACCCGTCAAACAGAGGTTGGATATTCGATTTGGTGCCCACTCATCCAAACCTGATGACTGTCAAGCCACTGGCAAGTCCAGATTTTCTACTAAGAGACTCAGCTCTGTATTGTTCTTCCTTCACACATTTTACAGTCACTCCACTAATGCTGTGGCAGTATCAGTCCAACAGTGCAGTGTGTGCTGGCCACAACTAGACTGAAACTGGTCCTGTTATCATATTGACAGGTGCTTTGCTAGCCCAACGTTAAAATTTGGTTTAATAAATTTCTAATTATTTTATCAGCAATTTAACACAAGTTACACACCATCACAGAATGTCAGATAAACTTGTACAATTGCTTTTGAAAAATAATTGTCAATATTTTCAAATCAGGGCTATAATCAAATAACAAATTCTTGTCCTCTTGTTTCCTATTAGCATTCTATGTTAGGTTGAAGCAACTATGTCAGGTTTACCACATCTAATAGAGGTTTTTTAAAACTCAAACTTTAAAAATTTTGGCACTACGAACTTTTAATAATACATGGGTTGAGATCTGGAGAGGCCTGTCCACACACAGAAATTGGCCTATTTCTACTTCCTTGAATCAGGCCTCATTGGGGCCACTCTGGAGAACTCCAGCCTTTGAGGGACACAGGGACTGTAGTTGGAAGTTCCCATGAATGCATAGACAACCACCACATCTAGCATTTTTGCTCTTACATTTTCTCAATAGCTATATTATAAAAGAACAAGCATGTGAGGCTCATAGTACTCTAATTATTAGACTTTTCAGAATACTCAGCAAGTTTTGACAGTTCTGTACACCTTCAGAACTTTTATAAGAATGAAGTACGCCTCCAGCACAAGTCAGAGCAATTATCCAAAGATTACTGCTTATTAATTCACTTATCCTCTTCAGTGAGCAAAAATAATGGGGATTAGGTTGCCTTCACCTTTTGTGAAGTTCATGCTCAGTTTCAACCAGACGCTCGCAGTCATCATAATTAATTATAATAGGAAGACATACTAATTGGATTAAATGATACATGTACCCATTTTCTTTCCAGTTGGAAGTAGGTGTTTCTCTCAAAGCAGATTTTTAGAGTAGTCAAATAAAAGTAGTACCAGAAATAAATGTGTTCCTTCACTTCTCTCTAGGCACAACGTACTCAAGTATCAAAGTAAAGACTATTGCCAACCATTCAGCTGGGGGGAGGAGCCATTTTTTTACAGCCTAAAACTGAGGCGCAAACTTCAAAAAGGTATTATGTGGCAATTAATTGACAGTGTAATCCTGTCAATAAGTTCAATCGGGCTTATTCCCAAGGGGGTATAGGAGTGCAGCCGAAAAAATAAGATTGACTGATGGACAACACAGTTTGAGTTGTTTCTATCAGGATCAAACATACACATTCTTATAAACACTGACCATTAGCTATCCTTAAAATGTAGATATAACCATTTACACCTACATCACTATTATCCTTAAACATGTTAAAGTTGAACTGAATAATCCAAACAGGAATGGGATTAACAACATTTTTCAAGCAAAATAACCACAAAATCTATCTGATTCATTTCCCTTCTGCGTTTCCTGAAAGCCTTTGTCAGCAGCTGGACAGTTTCTACAGTTGCTAAAATTTGTTTTGATACAACAGAGAACCACCTCCCAATGCTACTATTCATTTAAACAAGACTTGTTATAACCAACTATTCTTTTTCAGTTACTATCCAAAAGAAACACACTGTTTTTTACAAAAGGGTCAAATTTGAAAGGCTGCATATGTCAGACTGTGATGTTAACAACACCAGGATTTCTTCAAGATTACAATGTTAATTCAAAACAGCTGTTCCCAAATAATGACAACTTCGTACATTAGTTAATTTTGGATGAGTAAGTATTTGTGTGTACGTTTGTGTGTACATTGTGTGTACATGTTAAATAATTCACATTTATTTAAATTAAATGATACTAAAAATCTGTGCTACTGTTTTACAATAGCTAGCATATCACAATAAATCCTATCCAAAAAATTCAAGTTTTGAAATTGGTGTTCAGTATACAAGAATGGAAGTATACACAGAAACTTATCAGCCATGACTTCTCTTCAATACTGATCCATAGTGTGTTCTTGATCAGCTTTTTTTAAATTACAGCTTAAACCCACAAAAAGTGGTATTCATCTAATTTGTCACTGACATTTTCATATGAAATGCTGCTTTAATATAGTTTCATAATCCACACAACGTTGTGTACATATTATATGAAGCTGGACTACTGAGAAGGATTTCAGCTATAAATTCAATGGCTACTCTTGAACACAAGTTCCCACATCTGTGAAACAGGAATTAGCAGAAAGCTACCTTACAGAATTGTGGCAAGGGTGAGTGAATAATACTTTTAGCCCATCATAAGAACATAAGAGCCCTAATAGATCATACCAAAAGCCTATCTATTCCAGCATTTTGTTCCCACAGTGGCCAATGGGCTTCCCAGATGCCTATGAGAAGTCTACAAGCAGGACATGAGCACAATAGCACCATCCTACTCATATTCCCGGTACTGATACTCATGAGGCATACTGCCTCTAATACTGGAGGTGGCATATAGCCCACTTCACTAGTAGCCATTGATAGCCTTATCCTCCATTAAATTATCTAATCCCCTTTAAAGCCATTCCACTGTTTGACTATGTGCTCTGTGCAGTTCTTCCTTTTGTGTGTTCTGAATCTTTCACCATTTAGTTTCATTTGATGATTCTGGGTCCTGGTATTATGAGAGAGGGAGAAAAATGTCTCCCTATCCACTTTCTCCACATCATCTTAAACTGCATTTGCCATAATAATGCCAATGTCCCCAGTTTGTAGAGATCTTTTTGGAGCTCTTTGCGGTCCCTTTTTTTAACCACCCTAAATTAGTTGATGACATCCACAAACTTAGCTCAACCACAATCCAAGGCCATTTATAAACAAGTTAAAAAGCACTGGTCCCAATATAGATAGTTGGGGGACCCCACTGTCTGCCTCTCTCCATTGCGGCTTGGGACCTCGATATTTCAGGGAGTGCCTCCCTGTATATATGCTTGCCTGAGGACTGAGATCTGTTGGAGGGGTCCTCCTCTGGTTCCACCAGTGCGAGACATACACTATGGTGGGACGTGGGAGAGAGCCTTCTCTGCTGTGACACCCCAGTTGTGGAATGCCCTCCCTTTGGAGGCCTGATTAGTGCAGACATTGGTCTCATTTCGGCGCCAAGGAAAACATGGCTTTTTACCAAAGCCTTTGAGGGCCAAAATGCATGCCCTAAAGTAGCACACTGTTTTAACTATTTTATCGTTTTAGATTTTAATTGGTATTAACTTGTTTAATGATTTAATATGTTTTTAGCTGTTTAAATTATTTATTGTTTTATACTGCTTAAATTTATTTTATCCGTACGCTTCCCTGAGATCTTAATGATATAGGGTGGGATACAAATGTTTTAAATAAATACATAAAATAAACAAAATTGCAAAAATGTCCATTTATTCCTACTCTTGGTTTCCTGTTTTTTTAACCACTTACCAATCCATAAGAGGACTCCTCCTCTTATTCCATGATTACTAAGTTTGCTCAGGAGGGACTTTGTCAAAAGCCCTTTGAAAATCTAAGTACACATTGTCCCCTCCAAGAACTCTAAAAGGTTAGTGAAGCAGGATTTATCTTTGCAGAAGCCATACTGCTTCACCTTCAGCAAGTCTTGTCCTTCTAATACATTTGATAACTTTATTAATAAGTACTATGAATCTTTCTTAGAAATAAATCCCACTGAGTTAACTGGGGCTTATTCCAAAACAAGCATGCATAGAATTGCAGCCTCAGGAACTTAAGAGTGCTACATAAATTTTAAATACCAGATTTCATATTCAACATAGATATTGTTGTCCCACTGGTGCTCACCATTATATTTTAAGTCCAAATTTGTTGGATTTTCTTTCAGGAAGAAAATGCTGGCTGCATTTACAAATATTAGCACAAACTAGTCAGAAAAGGGAAGGAACGGAAACTACGCTAAACTTACATCCGAATTCAGACATCTGTTAACACTGCATTATTCTCAGTGAGACACACATTCTCATTCCCATCTACATCCAGTGCAACATGAAATGTGCATCAGTATGAAAAACTTTTTCAGGGGGGGAAATATCCTTGTTCAAATTAGTAAGGTTAACAGTAGGAAGGCCAGATACCTCTTACAACACCATGACAGGGCATGAGGATAACAGATTTCCTCTGTTGCTGAGCCCCAGCCTCTAGTTTCAGGGACTGGGTTAGGACAACACACCATGGCTCACTGTAGGTTATTTACCCACAATGAGCTGCAGGCACCAGGTTGCATATCCAATGCCCACTCAGGGGTTGTTGTGTTGTGCAAACCCAGCAAGCGTGGGTTAAACAACCGTCACATAACCCTACAACAGACCATGAGTTATGTAAGGGTTGTTTAACTGTCACAAAACATATGCTCACCAGGTCTGCACAATGTGACAACCCCTGAGTAGGGGATGCATATTCAAAATGGTGGCCGCATGCACCGCAGCTTCACCATAACCAGTGGGTTGTTGTATTGTGTGAACAACCCCATACAGTCTCTGTGCACGGAAGCACCATTTATCTGTCTAGGCAGATAAAAAGGACTTCCATTGGTTGAACCCATAATAGGAACTTTGAGTGGGTGGAGCCAAAGGAAGATCTGGTGGAAGTGATGTATCAGGACTGCTAGAACATGTAGCACTCCCACTTTTTGAGACTACTGTAGTCTACCCACTCTCTGTATGCCTTTCAAGGTTTTATAAGTCTACGTCATTCCCTCATTAAATCTCTTTTTCTCTGGGTGCAAAAACAGGAACGCTGCTTAGGAGGCACCTGCTCTATGGACTAAACACAGTCAAAATCATGGGGCCCATACTTTACAGCACCACCATGGTGTAAAAACAGGAATCTGAGGCATGGATCCTTTGGATTTTATATGTGATGCCAACAAAGCCACTATAAAATCACAGTTCACATTTGTACCTATAGACTGCACTGTAACTATGGATCTCGGGATTCATGCTTGCTGCCATTGCACATGAATCCCAGGCACGGATCTGTGATTCACAAAACTGCTGCTTTATGGTGCTACCGTAGTGCAAAAACACGGATCCAAAGCATGGACTGTCTAGATTTTTATACAGGATTCTCAAAACTGTCAAAACACAGCTCACATCAGTGTACTGCACCATAAAAGTCACAGATTCAAGGCTTCAAGGTGCAGTTATCACACAAAAACATGATTCTCAAGCATGGATTTTCTGGGTTTTATATGGGTTGCTACCACAAAGCTACCACCAAATCGCATCTGTGCCAACAGATTGCACCATAGAACCACAGATCCAGGGCTTCACAGCACTGTCATGGTGCAAAAACAAGGCTCCAATGCACATACAGTGTAGAGGACTACACTGAAAAAAAGCATGGTTCCTGTACCTAACAGCTCTGCTGTGACACAAAACTATGGATCCTCTGGATTTTTACAGAGGATGCCATCAAATTCACCATCAAACCACAGATCACGTCTGTGCCCGTTGATTGTACAGTAAAAGTCACAAAGGCACGGCTTCGGGGCACATGGGTGGTAGGGCATGCAGAACTTCCACTTCAAAAAAATAATTAATTAATTATACACTTTCCTAACCTGGCGCCCTCCAGATGTTTTGGAGGACAACGCCTAATGGTATCGGGCCGGGGAAAGTTGCTCAATTCAATCTCTGCTGCAGACGAAAGACAAGGACGCCTTTAGGGAAGAAGGGGAGCTCTCGAAGTTCCACAGGAAATCACGGAAGCTGAGAGCGCCAACTGGACCTTCCAAGAGCTCCCATTATTCCCAATGGCCATCCTGGTCATCCGCTTTAGCCCATCCCCACCCCTTCCAAGGCTTGATAGCAAGTCTCACGATCCCTCTTGCATCTCTCTCTCTCCCTCTCTCTCGGTGTCAAAACAGAACCCCTGCTTTAGGGGCAGTTAGGGAGGTACTAGTCCTTCCCGTGCCTTCCACCTTTTTTCTTCTCTCCCTCTCTCACCCACCTGTTCTGAACATTAGCTGCTTGTCCTTGGGGTCTCCGAATTCCTTGAGCATGGAGTTGAAGAGGAGCCCGCACGAGTTCTGGATGCCGAAGACGGCCCCGTTGCACCACATGGAGGCCAGCATGACCAGCCACCCCCAGCCGCCCTCAGGGGGCTCGAACGCCGCGTCTTCCTGCTGGCGCGGCGGCGGCGGCGGCGGCGGCGGCGGCTGCAGCAGTTCGCCCTTCTCCTCAAGAGGGCTCCCCGCCGTCACGACCGCCGTCACGACGGGAGCTCCGCCGGCTCCTCCTGCCGGGGCAAGGGACGCCTCGCGCGGGCACCATTCCCCGTCCTCCCGCTTCGCTTCGCCCACCGCCTCGCTTCCTCCGAGGAGGGGCGCCGGGGCGGCAGCGGACGAGGCGGCGGAGACGTCCCCCGCTCCCAGCTCCTCGCTGACGGGAGACATGCCCGCGGCGGCAGCGACGCCAAGAAGACGACCGAGGCGGCCTGAGGAGAAGCGACCTCGCCTGGACTCACTGCCTCCTTCGCACCGCCACCATCCCCGGCAGAGCAGAAGAGGGGGTGGCGGTAATGTGTCTCGTTTCTCCGGGGGAAACGGTTCCCCTCGCGATCTTGTGACCACGTAACCTCGTTATAGATATTTATAGAAGGATATTTACATTTGTTTAAAACAGCCTCCACCCTGCCCCTGCACTGCCACACACGCGCGTTTACCGGCCTCTGAGGCGAGTAAATCCGTCCAAGGCGCCTCCAGGGCCATTTAAAGGATCACCCCCCGGGGGGCGTGGCCATCAGAACGACAGGCTCTCTGCCCCACCCTCTTTGTGTCCCCCCATTCCTGAGGCTCCCATTGGTTGAGGGGACGGTGAAGCCCCGCCCCCTGCCCCAGAGGAGGGGGGGAATGGGGATGGGGCACGCCGTGCCTGTGGATGAGGAAACTGAACCCGGGAGAGCAACGGCTTTCTGGAGAGGAGGAGGGAGGGGGGAGCATGTTCTCGTGTATGCGCGCGCGCGCGCCCATAAGTCAAAAGTTAACGACCACCCAAGGCAGGCGGTTGGAAGAGGGGGCGGCAGCAGCAGCAAATAGAGCGACTTCCCTCCTCCCTTCAGGGAGGAGGAGAAGGCCGTGTTCCCCATGCGCTCTATGCAACTGAGTCATTCATATATATATATATATATATATATATATAACACTCCGTTGCACAGAGCTTCAGTTGTGCGCGCGCGCGCAACTGAGGCTCAGATAGATGTGTGTGCGCGCACAACTGACTCTCATATAAATATACGAGACTCAGTTGCACAGAGTGCATGGGCTTCTCCTCCTCTCTGATATCCCACACACACGCACACAACGCTAGGGCCCAAAATGCTGCCAACAGAATAGACTGGGCAGGGGGTGTGCGTGTCTGCCTGTGATGTCAGTTACCTCCCCAAAGTCCGTGACATCATTTACTGGCAGGGCTGGAGGGAAAGAAAAAGGATTTGCCAAGGTACGGGGCAAAAGGGCAGACCGTTTTCCAGAGTTCACTCCATACACAGGTAAACTATCTCTGTTCGGGCACTGCGAACTTACCAAGACCAAACAGCCCATCGTTTGAGGGAAACCGGATAAAGATAGGAATAGATTTCGCCCTCCAAGCAACCTTGAAGTAACAAAGTCCACAAGGGAGCTGTGTTTGTGCATTACAGCAAACATACAAGTGCCTGGCAGTGCTCTAGTCACAGATTTGATCCTGTACCCACTTACTTGGGAGTAAGCCCCATTGACTTCACTGAGACTTACTTCTGAATAGACATGTACAGGGTTGTGCTGTTACTATAGTATAAGCTTCCCTAGACAAGTTCCCATAATAAGTCTACAAAAGCTTATAATCAGCATCAGTAGCGCCACATCTATTTCCAATATACACAGGTGAGGGCCATTGCTTAAGTAACAAACAGCACCATTTGCTGTTTTGTCAGCAGGCCCTAGAAAACCCCAAACGTTGCAGGCAGATTTAGCAGGAAAAAACAAGGAGGGTGAAAACCCCCAAACAGACCAAGGAGTACTGAGCATGTGGGGAGGGAATAGAAAGCCTGTGGAAGGGGAATGTAATGTTGTGGCTGGAAATCTGAAGAGAAACACTCCCTAATAACCATTAAGGCAATCATTACCATCTACTTTTTTGCATTTTAATCCCCTCTGACAAAACATTCCCACCCACCCCCTCCCCAGCATGTGTGAATTTAAATCGGACAATTTGAGGTTAACACTTCATGCTTCTGATAAAAGTGGACAGTGTCCATGAAAGCTTATATCAGAATACATTTGTTAAGTGCCACAAGACTCTCTGTTGTTTTTACTTCCTAACAAGTGTATTTGCAGGATACACATTGGTGACGTTCACATGTTATATTTTTGCATGTACACATAAATAATGGTTGGTGTACACCTAAATACTGAATATATGGAGTAGTCCTAAGATAAGAAATTACCTAGGGGGAAAAAGAACAGTAGCATTTTTCTGAAAATAAAAGAAATCAACAGTAACAATGTTCTGAAAGTACAACACGATCGTGTACCTTGCCATATGAAGTACAGTGCTTTCCTTTTACCAGTTACTGTTCATTAGATGTAGCTGTGCATACAAATGGTGTTCAACTGAATGTGTATTTTGTGGATACTAGAACACATACGTTATATAATTCTACTGTCTATACTTATAATTATTATTATAAATTGCCTTTCTGCCTAACAGGGCCCTCAAGACAATGTACAATTTAAAACAATACATTGCATATACAACAACTAATTAAAAGTTAAACCTCAGTATATATCAATTCCTGTGTGACTGAGGTTGTGCCAAATATACACTGGCACGATTATGAGACAGCTGAGAGACTTGAGTTACTAGAGGAGCAGATAAGCTGAGGCTTTGTTACCTCAAGATTAAAGCACCACCTCTAAGGAGAGATTTATCTTCTGCTCACAGTGTCACTAGTTTCACATACTGTATGTATTTAACATAAAGTAAAGAAAGGGTGGACAGAATCTTTTCTAAAGACAAGTCATGTTCCTGCACTGATGGTTAACGTGAATGCTACAGAATTATGTTCTACTCCTCTGTTACCAGATTACCCCTATTCACTCCAGTCTGTGGAAACTTAGTGACAAAAAGAACCTTGACTTCTTAAAACATGCATGCACTTCATAGAACTAACCCTCATTAAAGTACCAGTTGTACTGCTTGTTTATGTCATATGAATATCAATACAGCCTTTGAAGAGAAGAAATTATCTTGATTACAAGAAAGATGAAGACTCTCCTAGAGGAACAGCATGGCATATTAAGGAATGGTGATGGGACTAGGAAAAGTAGGAAAAAGAGAGCAGATAGTAGCCAAGCTTATGAAGAGGAGAGAGTAAAGGACAAACTCTGCCAGCAAATGCATAATCCCAAATCTTTATTTGGTGAGATAGTAGGGATGCGTGAGAGAGAGCCACTTACAGGAGGGGATGGGCACACTTGTCTCCTCCTAAGCCCATCACCTCTCTTCTGCAAGGTGGTTTGTTTGTTTTTTCTTCCCTTAACCCTCTTCCAGTTTCAGAGATTGGCTCTGTGTGTGTGTCTTTGGGGGGAATTATAAACTGCATGAGTTTATAATTCACAGTCAGCAGGTGAAGGAAGGGTTAACCACCCCCCTTTCCTGTCCACCATTTCTTCCCTACAAATATATCTTCATCATCATCACCATCACCATCATTCACTACTACTACACTATCTTTGTACAAAGGACAGGCACAAGAGGCACCTACCCAGAAGGAATTTATAATCTAAAATAGACACAGGGAAACAAGTGAGGAAGCATGAAACGGAGGCATACATCCAGTACCAATAGCAGTGAGCCTATGTACACCAGTTGCTGGGGAACATGACTGGGAGGGTGCTGTGTCCTGCTTGTGCATTCCTGGTCAACAGCTGGTTGGCCACTGTGTGAACAGAATGCTGGACTAGATGGACCCTTGGTCTGATCCAGCGGGGCTCTTCTTATGTTTTTATGACCTCCTCCATTAGTGTTATAAAGGAGCCCATGATGCCGTTGTAACCTTTATTTAGCAAGGGACAGAATGTCAGAGGAAGAGGGACAAATTTGGCCAGTGTTCAAAGAGGCCTGGTCATATGTGTGCAAAATGCTTCCACAGGCACACTGGGGTTGTTGACTTTTCTGTGGAAGATGCTTTGAATTTCAGGGCTGGCTTTGGGGTGAATGCAGAAAGCTATGGCAGAAAGTGAGGGAATGAAAAGCCCCTGTGCACATGGGGTTGACTATGTGTGATCCATAGGATCAAAGCCTTTACAGATAAGAGACTTAAAACTCAAGTTAGTCTTTCTCAACCCAACTGGCTTTCTGAGCAAAGGGTATCCATTTTTACCCAAACAGGAAGAGGCTGTAGCTCAGTGGTAGAGTGCCTGCTTTGCTAGCAACCCAGGCAGGGCAAGAAAAACTCCTGCTGAAACCCTGGAGAGCCACGGCTAGTCAGTGTTGACAATACTGGGCTAGATGGACCAAAGGTCTGACTCAATACGAGGCAGCTTCCTAAGTTGAACCATTTTTGCCCAAATCCTTTGAGGGGGGAAAATGTTACGATATATAAGCACATATAGGACAGAATGATCTTCAACACAGCGTATGCTATACTATTTGATATTTTCTACTTCAGTTGAGATAAATGACAACTAAGTTACAGGTTTGCCTTTTTGTTTCTTAATCCCATTTCAGTTTTAAACAGAGTCTTGATATATGAAGGTCAGTGCACACCTTAGCTCTTTGGTTTTTGTCTTGTATTTGAACATGGATTGCTGCAGGACCTACATATTGTTCTCTTTCAAAGAGTACTGCCATTCTTTTATAAATATTTCTTGACATATTTGACTGCTAAGTATACATTGGCATTTAATTTTCTTTGCATTAGCACATAGCTGTTCACCATCTCAATTTTTCTATGAACTTTTTTCCCTGGCTGTACATTAAAAGCAATCAATATTTTCATATATTTTTGTTGCTGATTATTGTGGTAGTTAATATTTTCCAGAAGGATATGTACAAAGTACCTGTGATCATGGTGTATACTGTTGTCCCTCCAATAGGTATCAGATCACCTTTTTTCATTTATGGTTACTGGTTCAGATTTTCTAAAAGTTAGAATATAAAAGGACTGCTGAACTGGCAGATAATGCAGCCAGATGTATTGGTTGTGTAATCTTATAGCCATATGTTACCCATTTAAATATCTTACATGTCATATTTCTAGAAGCAATACAGCAATAATATCCCAAATAAAATATAATGGAAGAACTGGTATTATACTGGGCAGGTTGGTCATCACGCTAAACCACCTTGCAAATAAGCCACGGTGGGTTGTTTGTTTGCTGAACAACCCACAGTATGTCTGACAGACAATCAGGCTTGCCATGGCTTGTTCTCCCCCCCCATCACCCTCAGTCCTCCATCCAGCTCCAGCACATATCCCACGAGCTTTTGCAGCAGAACTTGTCTCCTCGCCCCAGCCACCCTCCCTGCTCTGATCATTCACCACCTTTTTCAAAATTATTTTTTGGTGCTTTGGGAGTATGCAAATGTGTTTCTTTCTAACTTTTTAAATTTTTTTTCTGTTCTTTTGCAAGTGCCCAGGAGTGCACATTCACCTGTCTGATATGAGTAGTCTTGTCTGTTCAATGCCATTGTATGTTGCAGCAATCAAAGGGAGCTGCAAAGTGGAGTAGGTAATGACAAGATGAGGCCACATATAAGCTAATTTGCACACAGTTGTAAAGGACAAGGAGGAGAAATAACAGTAAGACAAGAAGTGACCCAGTAGCACAATTTAGAAGCACCAAAAATGGGAGGAAAAAGCCAAAGGAATAAGCGCACCAAAAAGGGGGATGACAATATCTCCCCCTTGGCGATGTGATCCTCTTGCTTTTAAATGTTGCACTGACACTTCTCAGTGTCCTCCGCCTTTTCAACACCTCCTCCACTCCAGCTTCTCCAGAAAGGGGAGATATTTCAGCTCCTACAGCTGAAACATACAAGGAAATTGACCAGGCAAGACTAGACACATCAGACAGGCAAAAGTGCACTCTTCTGTACTTGTGAAAGAGCAGGGGGAAAACAATTTTTAAAAGTTACCAACACATTTGAGTGCTCCTGAAACACTGATCTGGTTGTTTTTTTTTAAGGTAGCAAATTAGTAATGGTCCCTCCAAAGTGCCATATGGGCACTGGTGGAGTCACTGGTGAGATTGCAAAGAGCAGCATGGGATTTTTTGCCACTCTTGCCAAGTGGCTCTGTAGCCAATCCCAGCAACCCACAATAAAATCACTCTCCCAGGTTCAGACTACTATGAACAACCCTACAATAAGGCATGGGTTCTCAGGTTGGTTGGTGTGCAAAAATTAAACTGTTCTGCAAAGGACGCACCAGATTTGGATGACACAACAACTAGGGATGCATAGACTATGTAAAATCCGCTCCATCTGTGTTTCACAGATTGTCAGGCACCTTTCATTCCATCATCTGCCCACAGACAGATGCAAATATTTTTTTTCATCATGCGGAAAAATAACGGAAATAATTATATAAATATTTACACAAGTATTTACGTAAGTATTTACATAATTTACCGCAGTACATAACATTTACTGTATTGTCCCCCATTCCATTCAACATTTCCTCTGCAGAAACTTACATATTTTTCTATAGAGTTATGTGTGTAAATTTCGGGAAAGTAAAAAAATCATCTGAAAGTCCACGGACTCTGCACAGCCTGTGGAGGTCACTCCGCAGCAGATTCAGCAGGTCGGATTCTTAAAAATCCGAGCTCATTTTAATCCATCTCGAATTTCTCCAGCATCCCTAACGACAACCGACCATGGCTGGCTGCCCATGGACGGCTCTCCTGTTGGGTGAATCCAGTCACTAACTTGGTTGAGACAAGACGATAACCCATACTTGAGGGTTAAGTATAAGTTAAGTGTGGATTGTCATTGAACCAAGGGTTGTTGCTGAAACATGGGTTATCATGCTGACTGAACCTAGCTGTGCTAACAAACCATGGTTTGCTATTCACAAACAACCCACAGTTCACAACCCAACAAACCATAGGTTCTTTTATGGGTTGTTTCTAGTTAACAAACCATGTTTTTTTAGGGCGGCTGGGTTCAATCAACATGATTACCCATATGTCAACAACAACCCACATTTCAACAACAACCCATATTCAATCCATACTCAACCCCTGAGTATGGGTTATCGTATTGTCTGAACCCAGCCACTGTGTTCACCTTGTTTTAAAATCAGTTCTTCAACCTTAAAATGCTCTTTGATTAACATGCCATTTATCATTGCATACTATATTTTGGTTATATTTTGAAAGGGAAAATATAAAGGGTGCGGGGGAAGAAGCTCTATGTTTTTCCTAGAAATTCATTAAAGTATCCTCATTCTAGTTAACTAATCTCTGAACAATTTCCCTTCAGGATATTCTTCTCCTACCCAATATATAAAATATTTCTAAGATTTAAGATTACTTTGAGTTCTGCATCTAGTGGTACAAGGGACCACCCATCAAGTATGATAGTCTTTTAAATACATCTGTCAACACCCGACCATCTTACCACACGTTGCCCCATTTTAACCAATATCCAATCACTCTTTTGTCACAACTTATACTCTCTTCCCCACTTTATGCATGATGTACATAATGGATGATCCACATAATGGATATTGAATCTACCCTAACACCATAGGGACAGAGAGGTCAAACTGTTGTGCAAGACACAGTCACCTTAGAGAAGTATAAGAACATAAATCAGTGGTGTGGCACTATTTGGAATACTGTGTACAGTCCTGGCCACTCCAAAGAGATTATCAGTTAGTTGAAAGATCTGCAGAAAAGGGCAGCCAACATGATTAAGGTGTTGGAGCACCTTCCCTATTAGAACAAGCTAAAGCTTTGGAGACTTTTTAGCAGGTTCATAATAGAGATTTATACAGTTATCCATGGGGGAGAGATAGTGACTAGAGAGACACTTTTATCCCTCTCATAAATAAGTACCAGAACGCTGGGTCTCCCCGTTACATTGATTGAAATATATTCAGCACAGACCAGAGAAAAACTTCACACAACACACAACTAACATGGAATTCACTATCACTAGATGCGGTGATGGCCACTGGCTTTAAAAAGAGGATTCGTCAAATACACAGAGGATAGGTCCATCAATAAACCAGGGGTACAAAATCTCTTTCAGCTGAGGGTCAAATTCCATTTCAGAGAAGCTCTCAAGGGCCACATTCCAGTGGCAGGTGGGCTCAAAGACCAAAAATACCAGCATAAGAACATAAAAAGAGCATGCATGATCAGGCCAAGGGTCCATCTAGTCCAGTGTTCTGTTCACACAGTGGCCAAACAGCTGCCCACAGGAAACCCACAAGCAGGACAGAAATGCAACAGCACCCTCCCGTCATGTTCCCCAGCAACTGGTATACATAGGCATACTGCCTCTGATACTGGAATATTTTAGCACATTTTAGCTTAAGCCCTTACTGCCAGTACCTAAGCCTTAAGAAAGGTATTTTACTATTTTAGAATGGGGAAAAATGCACAAAAGCCAGGAAACCACCAAACAGTTGGTGGTTAGGGTAAAGGGGATGAGGCCAAAGGAAAGAAGCATGGCCTTCTGGGGACTAGATTTGGTCCCAGGCTGGAGATTCTGTAACTTTGGTATAAATGATGATTGTTCAATGCAACCTCCAGTGTCAGAAGCAGTATTCCTTTGAATACCAGTTGCTTGGGTACATGGGGAGAGGTAAATAGTAAAAGAGAGCCTTCATGCTGTGCTTTGTGGGCCTCCCATATGCATCTGGCTGGCCACCACTGGAAACGGGTTGCTGGACTAGATGCTGAACTTCAGTTGATCCTAAAGTGCTATTCGTATGTTCTTGTGATTCAGGTCTCTGGACCTGGAATGAGGGTGAGCATCATCATAGGCAACTAATCAGGCCCCAAAATGAAGTCACCCTGGACCTCAAACCCAAACAACCAACTTGGAAGGGGAGGTTAACTGGAAAGCATCATTCTAGACTCCACAATACTTTCATACACTTTCATCCTTTCATTTGTCCAGAATTTTACTCACAGCTTCTCCAGGATCTCTCATTTGCACTGACCCTCTTTTATCCCTGTGATGTTAAGGGTAGAATCAGATATGCAAGGCTGAATCAAGATGCTGGAGGACTGTAAAGATCTGGAAGCAAGAAATCCAATATATATAAACACCAGTTTCTCCCACCAACTAAAAGCAACAGAGTGGAAGAAGGCAATGCTTCCAAGCAAGCAATGCTGCACTAATTTGGATGGTATTACACAAAAGTAGGCAACCTGGTGTCCTCCAGAAGTTTTGGACTACAGCTCCCATAAGCTCCAGCCAGCACGGCCAATGATTAGGATTATGGGAGATGTAGTCCAAAACATCTAGAGGGCACCAGGTTGCCTATGCCTGATATTAAGTATTCTGGGCACAACATTCAGGTTGCATCTGGGCAGCAGCCTTGCAATGTTTATGGCTCAGTGCTTCTAAAGCAGAGGTTCACAAACATGGTTAAAAGCAGCAAGGAGCTTTCTTCGCAAAGCATCTCTTTATTTTCACCATGAAGCCAGAATGCAACAGCTCATGCTCTTCCCCCCAGGCTCCTCACACTCAGCCAGATAGGTAGGCAAGGGATCAGCATGTTCTAACGCCCAAGCCCAAGTCACATGTCAACTAACAAGGTCAAATATGCATTGGAAGGATGCCCACATTGTCTTGCAATTTTGCCCTAAGAGAGACACAGAGAACTCTCTCATTCATAAATATGTAATGACAAGTGAGGAACCTGTGATGAACTGCTGTGAGTGGAAGAGATGGGGCAAAGGCGGAGAGGAAGGGACATTCCCCTTTTCCTATGATGTATATTTTCACCAGGGTTCATCTGTAAGGTGCCTCGATTGAGACAACTTGGGGAGCTCATCTTTTGTTCTGCTGTTTGTAATGCCAGGCGGAGCAAACAAACTGTGGCTGGCCTGGGGTCTTGCTTGGGCTACACTGGGATGGGGAACCTCTTTCAGCCCAAAGTGACCAATTCAATTTTGGAGAAGCCCTCAAGGGCTGCATTCCAGTGGTGGGCAGGGCTGAAGGCAAAAGGGGCAGGGCCAAATATGCCAGCAAATTTAAGTTTATAGTCCTTGGTGCCTGGAACTAAGCCTTATGAGAGCCATTTCAACCTTTTAGAAGGAAGAAGAAAAAATCTGCAAAAGCCGAAAAAGCACCAAGCAATTGGTGGTTGGGGGGAAAGGGAAGGGAGTATGGCCCCATGGGGAACCTTGCAGGGCCCAATTGGGACTCCAGGAGAGCCGGATCTGGACCCTAGGCCCAAGGTTCCCCACACCTAGGCTAGATGGCACAGTTAGCATTGTCCTTATTCAGGCTCAACAGGGAGATGGCATCTGTAGGCCACCCAGACTAAGACCTGAGTGCTCTGCAAATGTTTTGCATAGTGCTGCAGATGGACCATGCGTAGCCTATTTGTGGCCTGCCAAATATACCTGGGGCTTTAGTGAGATTTGAGCTGGTGAGATGCTTCTGGTCTGTTTCTAATTATAGAAGACCTTGAAGAGTCCATACTGTAAATAGATATTTGCTTTTGTTGGAGATATATCAAAAATCAGCAATAAGTATTCACAACAAAAGTGACAATTACATAGAGAACAATGCTCTGATAGGAAATAAAATGTAGGTAAGATGATCCATACCCCTTCATGGATCACTGCCTTGTTTTGGCGAAGGGGCTTGCATAACTCAGTGAAGCCATAAGCTATGCCATGCAGGGCCACCCAAGACGGACATTTCATGGCAGAGAGTTCTGACAAAATGTGATCCACTGGAGAAGGAAATGGCAACCCACTCCAGTATTCTTGCCAAGAAAACCCCATGGAATGTATCACAAGGCTAAAATATATGACGCCGGAAGATGAGCCCCTCAGGTCAGAAGGTGTCCAATATACTACTGGGGAAGAGCAGAAGGTATTTCCAAGTAGCACCAGAAAGAGTGAAGCAGCTGGGCCAAAGCTGAAAGGACACTCAGCTGTGGATGTGTCTGGTGGTGAAAAGAAAATCCGATGCTGTAAAGAACAATATTGTTTAGGAACCTGGAATGTCAGATCAATGAATCAAGGTAAGCTGGAGGTGGTCAAACATGAGATGGCTAGATTGAACATTGATGTCTTGGGAATCAGTGAAGTAAAATGGACAAGCATGGGCAAATTTAATTCAGGTGACCATTATATCTACTACTGTGGGCAAGAATCCCTTAGAAGAAATGGAGTAGCACTCATAGTCAACAAAAGGGTGGGAAAAGCAGTACTGGGGTACAATCTCAAAAACGATAGAATGATCTCAGTACGAATCCAAGGCAAACCATTCAACATCAGAGTAATTCAAGTCTATGCCCCAACCACTGAGGCTGAAGAAGCTGAGGTTGATCAGTTCTATGAAGACCTACAACACCTTCTAGAACTAACACCAAAAAAAGATGTCCTCTTCATCATAGGGGATTGGAATGCTAAAGTAGGAAGTCACGAAATCACCGGGATAACAGGCAAGCATGGCCTTGGTGTACAAAATGAAGCAGGACAAAGGCTAATAGAGTTTTGCCAAGAGAACATGCTGATCCTAGCAAACACTCTTTTCCAACAGCACAAGAGGCGACTCTACACATGGACATCACCAGATGGTCAATATCGAAATCAGATTGATTATATACTTTGCAGCCAAAGATGGAGAAGCTCTATACAGTCAGTAAAAACAAGACCTGGAGCTGACTGTGGCTCAGATCATGAGCTGCTTCTTGCAAAATTTTGGCTTAACTTGAACGTGGGGAAAACCACTAAACCATTCAGGTATGACCTCAATCATATCCCTTATGAATATACAGTGGAGGTGAGGAATAGATTTAAGGGATTAGACCTGATAGAGTGCCTGAGGAACTATGGACGGAAGTCTGTAACATTGTTCAGGAGGCAGCAACTCAATCCATCCCAAAGAAAAAGAAATGCAAGAAAGCCAAGTGGCTGTCTGATGAGGCTTTACAAGTAGCTGAGGAAAGAAGGGAAGCGAAAAGCAAGGGTGAAAGGGGAAGATATATCCAACTGAATGCAGAGTTCCAGAGAATAGCAAGGAGAGACAAGAAGGCCTTCTTAAATGAACAGTGCAAAGAAATCAAGGAAAACAACAGAATGGGAAAGACTAGAGATCTTTTCAAGAAAATTGGAGATCTCAAGGGAACGTTTTGTGCAAAGACGGGCATGATAAAGGACAAAGAAGGCAGGGACCTAACAGAAGCAGATGAGATTAAGAAGAGGTGGAAAGAATGCACAGAAGAACTATACAGGAAAGATCTGAATGTCCCTGATAGCCATGATAGTGCGGTCACTGAACTTGAGCTGGACATCCTCGAGAGTGAAGTCAAGTGGGCCTTAGGAAGCATTACTAACAACAAAGCTAGTGGAGATGACAGTATTCCAGCTGAGCTATTTAAAATCCTAAAAGATGATGCTGTTAAAGTGCTGCACTCAATATGCCAACAAATTTGGAACACTCAACAGTGGCCACAAGACTGGAAAAGGTCAGTTTACATTCCAATTCCAAAGAAGGGCAATGCCAAAGAGTGTTCAAACTACTGTACAATTGCACTCATTTCACATGCCAGCAAGGAGATGCTCAAAATCCTACAAGCTAGGCTTCAGCAGTATGTGAACTGAGAACTACCGGAAGTACAAGCTGGGTTTCAAAGAGGCAGAGGAACTAGAGATCAAATCGTCAACATTCGCTGGATCATGGAGAAAGCAAGAGAATTCCAGAAAAATGTCTATTTCTGCTTCATTGACTTCGCTAAAGCCTTTGATTGCGTGGATCACAACAAACTGTGGCAAATTCTTAAAGAGATGGGAGTACCAGACCACCTTACCTGTCTCCTGAGGAACCTGTACGAGGGTCAAGAAGCAACAGTAAGAACCAGACATGGAACAACCGATTGGTTCAAAATTGGGAAAGGAGTACAACAAGGCTGCATATTGTTGCCCTGCTTATTTAACTTATATGCAGAGTACATCATGAGAAACACCGGGTTGGATGAATCACAGGTCGGAATTAAGATCGCCGGGAGAATTATCAACAACCTCAGATACGCAGATGATACCACCCTAATGGCAGAATGCAAAGAGGATCTAAAGAGCCTCATGTTGAGGGTGAAAGAGGAGAGTGCAAAAGCTGGTTTGAAACTCAACATTAAAAAAACGAAAATCATGGCATCTGGCCCCATCACTTCCTGGCATATAGAAGGGGAAGAAATGGAAGCAGTGACAGATTTTATTTTCTTGGGCTCCAAGGTCACTGCAGACAGTGACTGTAGTCATGAAATTAAAAGACGCTTGCTCCTTGGGAGGAAAGCTATGGCAAATCTAGACAGCATAGTAAGAAGCAGAGACATCATCTTGCCGACAAAGGTCCGTCTAATCAAAGCTATGGTTTTCCCAGTAGTAACATATGGCTGTGAGAGCTGGACTATAAGGAAGGCTGAGCGCCGAAAAATTGATGCTTTCGAACTGTGGTGCTGGAGAAGACTCTTAGGAGTCCCCTGGACTGCAAGGAGGTCAAATCAGTCAATCCCAAAGGAATTCAACCCTGAGTGCTCATTGGAAGGACAGATACTGAAGCTGAAGCTCAAATATTTTGGCCACCTAATGCAAAGAGAAAACTCTCTGGAAAAGACCCTGATGCTGGGAAAGACTGAAGGCAAAAGGAGAAGGGGACGGCAGAGGATGAGATGGCTAGATAGCATCACCGATACAATGAATATGGACTTGGGCACAGTCCGGGAGAGAGCGCAAGACAGGAAGGCCTGGCGTGCTATGGTCCATGGGGTCACGAAGAGTCGGACATGACTGAACAACTGAACAACAACAAAGATGATAAAAGTGCATCCACTAAAAGCTATACTTATTTTCTTTTTCTTATGCTCTACAACTAACAAAAGAACAACTGCCTGCATACTTTCCAGAGGAGTAGCTACTTTAGTCTGTTGCAAAACCCCCAAAGAGTATGTGATACCTTAACAATTAACACATGTATTATAGCATAATCTTTCATGGACTACAATACACTTCATCAAATGCATGAAGTGTTATCCTGAGTTATCAGTATAAATACACATGGCTTGGGGTGGGGGGAGCGTTGTAAACAGTGAGGTCAGAGGGAGTTGAAAAGCAGAATGTACAGACTATTAAAGGCCCAGGACACTCCCTCATCGACCTTAAGGTGGCCATTGTAAAACAAAGGCAGATCCCATACAAAACAGCTCAACTACAGTTCATCAGTAGGTTTAACTCTATTTCCTGTGGCTTGAATAAATTTATTTTATTTATTTAATTTCTATACCGCCCAATAGCCAAAGCTCTCTGGGCAGTTCACAATAGAGGCAAATGCGTGTGTGTTTTCATCACAGTTAATCAGCTCACCATTGCAAGGATGCCTGTGTTATCACCCAAGGACTGTTTTGTGAATGGTCACTGTTATTCAGTACTTGTACTCCCTGCATTTGAATTCCCTCTGACCTCATTGTTTACAATTCCCCACCCACCCCAACCATGTATGTCTATATAAGCTGGTAACTCAGGAAATACTTCATGGATCTGTTGAAGTGGACAATAGTCTACGAAAGCATATACAGCCAGGGCCAGAAATATTGGAACAAGGATAACTGTTTTGGCAGTTGGCCTCTGTACACCACCACATTGAAGTTGAAAGGAAACACACCCAGGTGGGAGCGAAGTCAGGACTGTCAGCTGTAATTCAAGGGGTTTGACAAAAGTGGGGCACTAACCATTCAGGAAGTACAGCCAGTGGCACACACACACACCCATCGTTGGTGGCTCATAAGTAATGGAACGAATGGCTGACAAGCAGGTGCATGGCCAGATGTGGCCTGTTTCCTGGGTACCCCATGACCAATCAAGCAGAGAAAAGGCCTGGAGGTGGTTCTGAGTGTTACATTTGCATTTGGTAGCTGTTCACTGGAACTCCCAACATGAGGTCCAAAGAGGTGTCCATGCGAGTGAAGGAGGCCATCATTAGGCTGAGGAAACTAAATAAACCCATCAGAGAGATAGCAAAAACAGTGGGAGTGGCCAACACAACAGTTTGGAACATCCTGAAAAAGAAGAATTAACTGGCAAGCTCAGCAACAGCAAAAGGCCTGGAAGACCACGGAAGACAACTCAAGTGGATGACAGCAGAATTCTACTCTTGGTGAAGAGGAATGCTTTCACAACATCTAGCCAGGTCAAGAATGCTCTTGAGGAGGTAGGCATGTCACTGTCAACATCTACAGTCAAGAGACGGCTTTACGAATGTAAATACAGAGGCTTCACAACAAGGTGCAAACCACTGATAACGCTCAAGAACAGACAGGCCAGATTAGCCTTTGCCAGCAAACACCTAAAAAAGCCTGCTCAGTTCTGGAATAAGATTCTTTGGACTGATGAAACCAAGATTAACTTCTACCAGAATGATGGGAAGAGAACAGTATGGAGAAGGAAAGGAACAGCTCATGATCCAAAGCATACCACATCATCTGTCAAACATGGTGGAGGCAGTCTTATGGCATAGGCATGTATGGCTGCCAATGGAACAGGGTCACTAGTGTTTATTGATGACCTGACTGCTGATAAAAGCAGCAGGATGAATTCTGAAGTGTATAGGGCTATACTTTCTGCTCAGTTTCAGCTGAATGCTGCCAAACTGATAGGACGCCGCTTCATATTGCAGATGGAGAATGACCCAAAACATACAGCAAAAGCTACCCAAGAGTTTCTCAAGGCAAAGAAGTTCGATGTTCTTCAATGGCCAAGTCAGTCACCTGATCTCCACCCAATAGAGCATGCTTTTCGCTTACTGAAGACAAGACTGAAGGCAGAAAGACCCACAAACAAGCAGCAGCCAAAGGCAGCTGCAGTAAAGGCCTGGCAAAGCATCTCGAGGGAGGAAACTCAGCATTTGGTCATGTCCATGGGTTCCAGACTTCAGGCAGTCATTGACTGCAAAGGATTTTCATCCAGGTATTAAAGGCGATCCTTAAGTTTGAAATGATGTTGGTTTGTTCCATTACTTATGAGCCACCAACGACAGGTGTGTGTGTATGCCGCTGGCTGTCCTTCCTGAATGGTTAGTGCCCCACTTTTGTCAAACCCCTTGAATTACAGCTGAAAGTCCTGACTTTGCTCCCATCTGGGTGTGTTTCCTTTCAACTTCAATGTGGTGGTGTACAGAGGTCAACTGCCAAAACAGTTATCCTTGTTCCAATATTTCTGGCCCTGACTGTACCATTGCTCTTCACTGCAAGACCTGAGGGCCACTGGTGGCTCCCAATCACTTCAAGTGTGGCTCTCCACCTCTCTCTCTCTCTCTCTCTCTCTCTCTCTGTCTCATTCACTCACTCTCCTACTCCCTTTTTGCAGTAGCTGATCAGTCTCAGCAGGGGCTCTCTAGCTTTGCCTTGTTGTTTGCTTTAGCGGTGGGCTAGCTGCTCTGACCTGGGCTACTGGGGGAGTCAAGAGACCTGTCACTTGTCAGCTGTAAGGTGGCTGTGGTTGGGAGGAAGGAGGAGAATGCAGGATCAATCAGCTGTGGTCCGGAAGGAGCAGACACTGGAGGTGCAGGGGAAATTGAATGTGCGGACAAGAGAGAGTGCAGTGCCCACACATTCAGTTGAACTGGGAAATTCTGCAGCATTGAGCAGAACAGAACATTCTCTCAGTGATGAGAAACAGTTCTATCTCAGTCCAAGGACCAAGTCAGCCAGTCACAATTTGCCTGGCTGGTGACTTAGTGAGTGAGTGCTGATGAGCCCTTCCTTGGACAATGTGGAGAGGGAGGGGGAGGAAAGGTCTGAAAAGGCCTCTAGCACAGCTTCTTCACTTGACCAGGGGAGGGAGAGGCCCTCACTGACCCAAGCAAGTCCCCGAAGTGGCCTCAGTGGCAGTGCCTGGTGAAGATCTCTGGCTTATATGATAGTGGCAGTTCAGAGTGAAGATCGCTGGCTTATACCACAGTGGCAGTGCTTAGTGAAGCTCACTGGCTTATACCATAAGAAATTTGTCAGACTTTACGATGTGACAAGACTCTTTGTTGCTTTTATCTATATGCTGCACAGGAGTTCCTACTGAAGTTAGCTTGAGGTCTAAACAGCTTTTTAAACACTGTGGTCCAACATATGCTCCCCATTTTGCAGACCACATAAAAGGCGCCATAAAGCACACAGTAAAGTAATGCAAGCAATCCATGGCCAATAAATGCAAGAGTGAAACTAAAGAAAGTGGAGAAGGTAAAGGGAGGATAAGAAGCCCAGCATAATTTGAAACTTTGGCATTATGTATAAGTTTGCTTTAGAAGATGTTCCTTCAAAGCATTATTTTTGAGATTTAAATTTTTTGATGAAGATGATGATTTATTTAATTTCTATACCACCCAATAGCCGAAGCTCTCTGGGCAGTTCACAACAATTCACAAGATAAAATACAGCATAAAAATTTAAATATACAAAATTAATTTTTTAATTTTTATTGTTTACAAGAGCAATATTTGGTTGTAATTTAAACAAGATGGGATGAGGGGTCAAATGTAACACACACAAACCCACGTGGTTCCCCAAGCAATACAGAAGCCAGAGATGTATGCTTTTTCTCAAAATAGCATTTAATTTATGCCTCTCTGCAGGAGTGAACATTTTGCTGCTACTTAGAGACTGGGATCCTCCTGCTGTTAAGCAGTTTGAGGAAAAGGGAATGTATTTGGCTAAAAGTAAATAAGGATCTAGATGGTTATCTGCAAGAAAAATAATGTTTAGTGAAGCAGAGGGAGCTTGCTTTGGAGGTTAAAATTCAAGTGTAGAGCTTAGAATATGCACAAAGTAGTGGCCTACACAGAAAACACATGCCTGGTAGCTTGGGACCATGCAGAGCCGCTTTTGTGTGTATCATATAGACCTGGTTTGCAAATAATGATGGATTGTTGAATTCTGAGTTTTCGTGATGTGTGGGAACATGGCAGCGCTAACAAATTATGGTTTGTTAGCCATGAACAAGCCAGAAAATGAACCCATAGTTTGTTACTGGATTGTGAACTCTGGGTTGTTTAAACCGTAGCTTGTTGTTTTGGGTGAACCCAGAACCCTGGGTTGTTAATTGGTTGTTTCACCAGGCTACAGAAGTGGTGGGCAAGAAACCCAGCTGTTCTACAAGCCAATACTACAGCACCACAATGGCATTGTGGATACAGAGAGGGAGCAGGTGAAGGAGGAGGGAAACAAACAGTCCAAGGATTGAGAAAAGAAATCACAGTTTGTTTGATTGTTGGCCAAACAAACCCAAGGTAGGGCAAGAAACCCTGGGTTAAATGAATGATGGGTTAGCGCTATGTTCAAACCAAATCAAAGGCTCACCCTGAACCCTGTTTAAGAAGTAATTCTGAATACATTGTTTAAATTTGAAGTCATCAGCTAAAAATGCTCATGGTAGTGATTATATTCCGTTAAACTGAAGCCAATACGTTTGACTGTTCCTTCAGTTCATAATTACACATAGCTGAATATCATGTTAGGTTTATAGTGCAATATATGGTATTTTAGAGTTTAGTGCATATTTTTTATTTTTTTATTTTATTTGAATGTTAAGTGTTGTACAACCTGAGCCACAAAATGGGATGGGCAAAATGAGGAAGCCAAAATACTCAAAGAATGAGACTGTTGCAATTGCTAGTGGTGTAAGAACTGATGGAGAAGAAAAAGCATTTTGGATATGTGGACCTTTTTTTCGTTAAATGTGAGGTCTAGAGTTCTTTAAATCACATTTAATGTTAAACACATTTATCATATTATTGTCTTATTTTGTAATCTGTTTTTTTTACAAAAGGTTAAAGGTGCCTCTTTGCATGCTTAAAAAGTGCCCTTTTGAGTTCATCCCCACCCCTGTGAAAACTCCTTTAAAAAGCACTGCCTTTGCTACTGCCAGCACTGGGAATAGGATAAACAGCTTAAGGTTTTATAGAAGGAAATGCTGTGAAGACTTGATTTTTTTTTAATGATAGATTACATGAAAAATGGATAGTAAGAGGCAGCATTCCAAGCAATGCTGAAACTCTGCTCACTAGTTTTCACTCTGGCCCTGCCACCATCAGCTACAGCCCCTGACTGACTTTTCTTAGCCGTGTTCGAACGTCACAATAACCCATGGTGGCTTAATAAACTATTCACAGTAGCTTATTTTTAAAACAATCCACGATGCTGCACCATACAACTGGGGTAATAAGCTACTGTGAGTAGCTTATTAAGCAACTGTGTGTAATTTCACACACACACACACACACACACAGACAAACAGACCCCCCGCCCCGCTCCTGCTGCAGTCCTCCTGCCCGAGCAGTGACTCTGTTTCACCTCTGAAGCACTGGAAGTTTGCAGGATCCAGACAAAACTTCATACACAGCCTCCCGCAGTCAGGCCTCCTGATCCACCATCAAAACCTTGAGAAATCACTCAGCAAGCAGAAACAATCTCAAGTACAGCAAAAAGGGGGTAGTGGCTCTAAACCCTTTAGGGTTTACAGGATTGGGACCAATCTTGACACACAGCCTCCCCGAGTTGGGAGGCACTGGATCCACCATCAAACCCTTGGAAGTTTGCAAGATTGGGAAAAAGTTCATAGGCAGCCTTCCCTAGTTGGGGGTGGGGGGAGCACAATTCCGCTTCGGTGCTAGAGCAAGATTGGGCTTTAGCAACAGATTCCTCATCATAGGAAAAAGGTTCCTCAATCTCCACTCCTGCTAAAGGAAAAGGCTGCCATTAAGTAAAAGTGCTGTACAGTACAGCTTTTCTGCAACATTTCTTATGGCAACCAGCAGACTAGAAATCTATAGACATTATTCAGCATGGAATCTATAGACATTATTCACCATGGAACAAATGCATCAACTGATTGCATCATTATTTATTTATTTATTTATTTATTTATTGCATTTATACCCCGCCTTTTTTCCTCTTGCAAGGAACCCAAGGCGGCTTACATTATCCTCCTCCTCTCCTTTTTATCCTCACAACAACAACCCTGTGAGGTGGGTTGGGCTGAGAGTCTGTGACTGGCCCAAAGTCACCCAGTGAGCTCCCATGGCCGAGTGGGGACTAGAACCCGGATCTCCCAGCTCCCAGTCCAACACTCTTGCCACTACACCACACTGGCTCTCACTTCACTTCATTCGCCTGAGGCGAGTGCCCCACAGCAGGGGGGAGGGGGCAGGCATATAACTCTGTCCCTCAGCCTACTGATCTCCCCTGACTTCAAAATGTATGGACTGCTAAACTATGTGCTCGTTAGGGAAGTCTGACCCTAGGGGCTGAAGATTGCAGGCTTCAGCTACATGGACACAGTAACATTAATTAAGGGCGCAATCCTATGGGGCTAGGCAGCCCCCCCGAACTCAGAGGTGACCGCCTATCCAATGCAGGGCAGGAGAAGCGCGGAGGGGATCGTCCCCTCTGTGATTCAGCCACCCTGCATTTGCAGCTAGACAGCTGATTTTGGCTGTCTAGCCATGGGAAGGCGGAGCAGGGGAAATGGCTGCTGGACAACATGTAGGATCAGATTAAATTAGCTATACATACAGTGCTAATATGGATACCTCTGCCTGACAGTCTGAATACATCTTCTCTTCCTGCTTATAGCATTGGGTATAATATATAAATTTTCACCCCCCTTTTAGTCATGTTAGCATTTCATCCACATTGGTGTATGATTAACAGAACTGTTCGCTGAGTAGCGATTGCAAAATCTTTATTGATGCAGAAACCAGAAAAATACATCTTAGCTTTCAGTTTCCAAGCTGAGAATGCAAAATCAACATGTACAAGACCGTTCCGCCACGGCATTCTCTGGAGTTGCTAGGAAGTTTTAAAGAGATCAGTCTAATACCCCATGACATTTCAGTAATTACTCTTCAACGAGAGCTAAAATAAAGAGGTAGTTGAAGTAGGGACAGAGCTCCACATGACATTAACTGCCCTTTGTCTCCCTTTGCTCATTATTCAATATATCCGTTAAAGCTGCCTCTATTAATATTTTGTTCTTTTCCCTTTACTTGAACTTATTCAGGAATTACCTAGTATATAAAAGTTTGTCTAAATTATTTCTGGAAGTATTGTTTGCATCTCTGAATGTCTCCTAGCCAGATCCCATGAGCTGCTGTAGAAGCAAGCTTAGGATGGGACACAATGGGGCTGTTCGCATGACACGACAGTCCACCATGGGTTAACACATGGTGAGGCTGTGGAGTATGCAGGGCACATGCGGCCGCCATTTTGAATATGCAATCCCCACCCTGGTGTTGTTGTATTATGTGAACTCAGCAAGCATGGGTTATTCAAGGTTTAAACAGCTCTTGCATAACCCATTGTCTGTTTTAAGGTTATGTGAGGGTTGTTTAACCCTTGCATGACCCACACTTGCCAGATTTGAACAACTCAACGACCCCCAAGCAGGGGTTGCATATCCAGTTGGCACCCGCAGGCACCTTGGCTCATCATGGGTTAAATAACCCCAGACATGCCATGGTGCGTTGGCCAAACCTGATCAATTACTTCTGATCCAGATTAACAGCACCAAGCACTAGCCCTGGACATTGCAATGGTATAGCAGCATAGAAGGAGCTGCTCCTACACTAACAATAGCCATTGGCATCCAATGTTGCATCACGTCAACCACTTACACAGCATAAAATGGGTGAAGAGTCTAGGGTGAATCTAAGGATGATTCACTTGCATGTGATTGTAACAGAATTTTGGCAAGCCAATCATATCCGCACAAACCTTTCATAGCTAACATTTGATAGTAGCCTTTTATAATGGGACTGCAAAGCAAACAAGCATCAAAGAAGGATGGGCTTCCCCATCTGGTTAGCCGTAGGCTACCCCATGGCTTCTAAGTAGCTACTTGCCTGTAGTGAGTAAGAATCAACTCCAGGCACAAGGGGAAGGATCCCACGGTGAGCTCCCGCTAGTGCTATTGACATTGCACTAGTGGAAATCAATGCTTGCACAATGTCAGTAGCACTTGTTAGTGCAGCAGATTTCCCATGCTAGGAAGCACTATTGACCTTGCATAAGCATCGGTTTCTGCTAGCGCAATGACAGTTCTCTTCAGATATGACTTCAGATATGCATGGGCAGGTGGGCTAACAAATGTTTTTGTGAATATATTTGGAAGGCTGAGGTACCACTGAAATGATATAGGTACACGCACAGCTAAACACATCTATATAACTGGGGTAGCCAACATATCATCTTCTTCAGAGACAAAAAGGCTGCCTTGTTCCAGTGAGAAAAACTACAGAACTTAACTTAGTGCAATCCTATGCAAGTTTACTCAGCAGTAAGTCCTGCTAGGTTTAATGGACCTTAAAAAAAGGTAAAGGGTAAAGGTGTCCCCAACCAGTCATGTCTGACTCTAGGGTGCGGTGCTCATCCCCGTTTCTAAGCCAAAGAGCCAGCGCTGTCCAAAGACGCTTCTGTGGTCATGTGGCCGGCATGACTGAACACCGAGGTGCACGGAACGCTGTTACCTTTCCTGCCGAGGCGGTACCTATTTACTTGCAATTTCTTGCTTTCGAACTGCTATGTTGGCAGAAGCTGGGACTGAAGACGGGAGCTCACTCCGTCACGCGGCACTCGGGTCTCGAACTGCTGACCTGTCAACCTTCATTGACAATATAAGCAGCGGAGGGTGGTGGCGCCAATGTTTTTCACCTTGGATAGCTCCTTTAGAGTTCTGACTAGTTCTGACTGAAACCCAGAGCAGATTCACTGAGTATAAGATTTTGTTAATGTGCTTGTAAGGAAGACTTTGGGCAAAAAAAAGACTATGGGTAAAAAAAAATCACTTAAAGCTAAAGAGCAACTGGTATAAATAAAAAATTAAGTTATTCAAACAAGGTTTGAGGTTTGGAATGACTTGCCTGAACTCCTATAGCCAATGTTATCCTTCCTTTGGTTTGTCCAATCCACACTTTCATACAAAAACTAGCCATACTTCCATCCAAGTGAAGGAACAAGATGTTTTCTCAACTCTTGCTCATATTTTGCCTCAGCTGTTATGGAGATGAGTCACAAGTGAATGATGCAATGCAGGCCTTTTTCAAGCTAGCAACAGATTTTTGCTCCAGGGTCCAGACAGCTTGAGGACCAAGTTCGAACATTGATCTGCCTATCTTGGCTTATCTACTTAAGGAAGATTGAACATTGAAAATAAATCATTAAAAACATTTAGTTTAGTCCATTATGCATTGCAGGTACAATTTTATTCCGCAGTGTATTTTGAAAGACATAAACAATGTGCATGATCCAGCCAAACTCATTTTAGTATTTTTAGATCCAGTTGATTTCATGGGAGAATTAAGCAGGTGTTAAACTCTTGACCAGTAAAACCAAAGAGACTTAATTACAAGTGCTAAATTGTGTCTAGATTATGCCCAAAATGATTAAAACTGGTGGTGTCTCCTGTGTAAGTTACAATCATCAAGATGTACTGCATTCGGGTAAACATTGTACACTTTTATCTACTTCCCACCGACCTAAAAGGAAATGCATTGTGGAGTTACTTCTTGTTAACCTCATGCTTTTAAAGCTAGTTAAAATTAATAGCAGTCTCTGTATATTTATGTGTGTTAACCTCTTCCTTACTTTCTCTTTTACCTCTTCTCTAATCGATCTGTTTAGCTCCTGCTAATATAAATAATTTGCACCATATGCTTACTGCCCATTGCATAATATAGGCTTGTGTGCTGTGTTTACTTTTAGGGGCAAGCTCTGTGGTTAAGAGAGCATATCTGACAAACTAAATGGAAAACACACACACCCAAGTGGAGAAGTGAATGCTTGTAAGAAATTGTACTTTGAATTTTTAAAAAGAGATTTTATTTTAAGCTTTAGCTGGGTGCTTTAAGGAAAAAGTTTGGAAGACTCCAGTACTTAGTTTGACGCAGTTGCTGGCTGGCAAACAAAAACAAAATTTACAACATATTCAGGCAGGATCAAGATTATATGTACTATGTAGCACCAAGAACCACAGGATAACAGGGTCAACTCAGGACAAAAACCAAGGGTGCTTTCAGACAAGGCTCGATCAAGGTACAGATGACTTTAGAACAATTTTAGCATTCTTTTAAAGTGTGTAAAAATGGTCACAGAAGGAGTTATGTAGAGAATTATCTATTGAAACCACTTTTATGTGCATCATAAATGCTTCACTCCTGTCCTATTTATTGTCTTAGAGCTAACTAACCCTACCTTAAGGCAAGCTTTGCCGGGAAAAGAGCAATAAAACTGCCATCTGCTGGAAGATCTGGAATTGTTACCCAATTTGTGTTGTTTTGTTGATTCTCTCCAGGAAAAATCAGCAAAAATAGAATCTTTGGTTGACGGAGGGAGCAATCCTATCAGGATAGGTGGCTGCCTCTGAACTTGGAGGCGACCGCCTATCCAATGCAGGGCAGGAAAAGTGTGGAGGGGATCATCCCCTCCGCCCTTCAGCCGCCCTGCATTTGTGGCTAGACAGATGATTTTGGCTGTCTAGCTGCGGGAAGTCGGAGCGGGGGAAGAAGCGGCCAGACGACATGTTGGATGTGTCAGACTGGCATTTCCGAGTTCCTCGCCCCGGTGCGCCCCCAGGATCATTCCATTTTCACTGCTCCGCACTCCTGAGTGCGGACGCGAGGCCGTTTTGCACTGCCTACAAGGCAGCATGGGAGGGGGTGCAGGTTGGTTCTCAGGGAACTGACCTATCCTGTGGTTGTCTAGCCCCTGACTAGCAGCCATAGGATAGTGCCCTCAGTGTCAGGAAACAGTCTTCTTTTTGTTTTGTTTTGAACAAGTTGAAGGAGTTACAGTGGCTGCCCGTAAGCTACCAGGCCAACTTCAAGCTGCTTACGCTGACATATATAGCCCTACATGGCTTAGGACCCAGTTACCTGATAGAGTGCCTTCTCTTTATGTATCTTGCTGGATATTAAGATCTCCTGGGGATGCCATCCTGATGGTGTCACATTTGCCTGACACCATGCAGCAACCTGAGAGGAAATTCATTATACTGTCACCATGGAACTCTCTCCCCACTCATATATGAGCTGTGTCAGGTCTTTAGCACCAATTAAAGACCTATTTGTTTACCCAGACTTTTGATTAAACGTTTGTCTCTCCTTTTTTGCTGCATCATGTAAACTGTTATTTATATTACTGTTCTCCCCTGTTTGATTATGTTTTTGTTAATGTTCTATTATCTTACTGATTATACCCTGCTTTGGGATTATTTTATCATGAAAAGCAGAATGAGGCCACCCAAGTGTTGCAATCAAATCATATAATGCCTATATTGTGCCAGCTGCACTGGTTACCAGTGTGTTTCTGAGCCCACTTTAAAGTGCTGGTTTTGACCTTGAAAGCCTCAAATGGTTTGGGACCAAATTACCTGAAGGACCCCCTTCACCCATATCAACCTGCCCGCACTTTAAGATCAGCAAGAGAGACCCTTCTCATCCGCCCACCTATGAGAACAGTTAGGCTGGCATCCACACGAGACAGGTCCTTTTCCACAGTGGCCTCACAGCTCTGGAATATGTTGCCATTGGGAGTCCTCCAGACCCCATGATTGCAAGCTTTTAGGAAGGCCAAAACCTGCTACTTTACTCTATCTTTCCCTGATTATGTTTTATTGAACTGGGTTGTTTGTAGCTGCAGTTGTATGCAGTAAGTTTGGTTTTTATGCTGGAGTTTGTTGTTTTTTAGGTTGTTTGTTGCTGTTGTTTTTACTATTTTCATTAGAATATATATTTTTATTATGTGTGTTTTACTGTTGTACAATGCTTTGGGAGGGCTCCGGTCTTGAAAGGCGACCAAGAAATATAATCAATCAATCAATCAATCAATCAATCTTTTATTGTGTTTGCTTAATCTGGAATACACAGATCACTTGCTCTGAAACCCAAACATTTCTATGTTTGTATAGTTATGGAAAAGGTCTAAAATTGTAAGCTGGTTTAAACATTAATTTAAAACATTATTTTGAGATATCAAGGTGTTGCTGCCATAGCACAGAATAAGCGCCTTATAGAACAGAACAAAACAAATGCAAGAAGAGTTTGGTTTTGGAGGGTGGTGGAGCAAACCTAATAGTTTAAACCTGAGAAAGAAGCTGGTCAAGGTAAAATTAAAGTAAAAATTAAAGTAAAATGCTCAAAGTAAATAATCTACTCTTGGCCAAAGGCATCCTTTGCTTTGATTTCAGAGCAACTAGACAAATCCAGCAAACACCTATGTAGTGATGTTCAAACTTTCAGAATTTTTTTGGAACAATTGGAGTTTAACTGCAGTAAAAGATATAGTCGTAACACAACCTATGATCAGTATAAATTAATGTATAAATTATGATAAGTACCATTGCAGCATTACTACTACTACTACTACTTATTATTTCAATTTATGAGTCACCTCTTAGCTGAAACAAATGCCATACCAGTATGTAAATTATGCTTAATTTAGTTGGTTCAGTCACCACACTAAATCCCTCAGATTTGTGAGTCAGTTCAGTCACTTGATCTGTTGACAGCTTTGAATTTCTGTGTGATCCATATTTCCTCAACATCAGCAGAAGTGCCAGCCACATTATTCCTTTATTTGTCACATTCCACAGGCATTTTTATGCCTTAACTATGCCAGCATCATATGTTGTGTAGTTTGCGAAGATGCTGCTTTTCTATACCAAAAAAAAAAAAGCCAACAGCTTGCAGTTTCACAATCAAATCGTAATTTCCTGTGAAAACTTCTCAGGAAATTTATCCTGACACAGATTTGCTCGGTGGCATTTATCAAGCATTTATTTTTAAAAAATGTTTATCAAAGTGTTTATACAGCATGCAAAACAGGATTAATCCAAGATTACAATTACTGCTTCTTCCTAGATAAAAAAGATCAATAAAGACCAAATAACCTCACAACCATATCGCTCTAACCTAAAAAGTACCCTTTTTGCCACAGACTGAATGATGTCACAAGCTCTCTGAAGACAGGGAATGCTTTAGAGCTATAAAAACCCTCCAAAAACCATGTCTATAAAAGTAACAATACACTATTTACATCACGGTTGAGCAACCTGTGGCTCTCCAGTAGGGATGTCGGAGGAATCTGGTTGTGGTGTGGAGCATAACGAGCTTTTGTCGTCTCAGCCCTCCAGACTCCATTCTGTCTTCCGCCAGCTGACCCGACTTGGTGCGCAACAAGTTGGGCCAGCTGGTGGAATTTCTGTAAAGATTTTTTGAGTGTGTAAAAAAAATTGTGCAAATTACAGCTGTAAATTGCGTGAATTTGCAGAATTTGTGCAAGTTAGCCATAATTCATGCAAATTTTATGTCACATAAATTACAGCTGCAAATCACACAAATAATGCAAATTTGCACAACGTGCAGCCAAAAAATTGTGTGTATTATGCAAATGTACATAATTTGTGACCATAATTTGCACAAGTCTCTATTTGTGCAAATTATTGCTGAGGCAAAAATACAATGTCTTAAAAGTCCCTTAAACTCAGGGAAACTGCATGGCTTGGCTTGCAAATGAAAGCCGAGTTGGGTGTGCCATGGAAGTCTAGCAAGCCCCAAAAGGGCCGAATTTCCCAGCAACAGGCATCCCCACTTTCCAGATGTTTTGGCCTACAACTCCCATCAGCCCTACCCCACAAAGCCAATGGTGAGTTGATGACAATGGGAGTTGCAGGCCAAAGCATCTGGACGGTGACAAGTTGCCCAAGAGCTTTCTTCTTCTTTTTCTTCACCATTATCATGTTCAAATACCCCAGCAGTAATGCAAATAAGCTTTGCAATTATTTCCACTGAAAATAATTAAGATCTATGTTTCTTATTTGTTTTGACAGTGTTTTTATGTATATGTGCACATAGATGATATATGATACCAAAGTAATTATTGATCCTATCTTGCATATACCATCAAATACAAACAACAATAAATACCATGGGCAGTATCCAATGCTGCCCGCATATCGTGGGACCCAGCACTGGTGCAATGCGAAGCTATCTTCCTAAAGCTACCAGAAATGAGCCAAAATGCTTGTTTCCAGAACAGAAGAGGTCAGTGGAGCTAGCAAAAGGGTGTTCCGCTGACATGGCCCATTCCAGAAACAAGTTTTTTGGCTTGTTTCCAGGGTTGCTCTGGGTAGCACTAACTTTCGGTTGTACTAATGGTGGGTTCTGATGGCACAACACAAATCTGGGATATTGCCCCAGATTTATTCAGCATGTATGCTACAATCCCCCCCTCCTTGGGACCAGAATCTACCGTAGGAGCTGGGGAGGGAATCAAGGATGCCCACCACACTACATCACTAGGCCTAGAGAAATATGGCTCTAGTCTCCCACCCTGGCTCCTCTCAGTAAGGAATTCATAAGTGGAGAAGAGAGAAAAATACTTCCTCTCTCTGCCCCGCTCCACCCTGAGTTCCTCATGGATTCCTACATATGCACGTATCTTTTTGGAATAATTATATTGCGATTATTGAGTCTCTAGCTATTCAAGGATTTAACTTGTACTTTAAAAAAGAGAAATAGCGGCTATCCATATATTCCCCCTTTGCCTGTTCAGTCTGTTAATTTGGATGGTTTCCACAGCTGAACTGTTATTGCAAAGAAATGCTCTCAGACTTCTTATTTCATTTCTATACCACCCCATAGCCAAAGCTCTCTGGGCAGCTTGCGAATACTTTCCCTGCCAAACAGCCATAAGCCAGATAGTTCTGTCCACAACTTGAACTCTCACAGTGTACCTAAACATTTAATTTTACATATGTAACTTAAACACAGATTCCTACTCTGGAATTTCTGCCCTTTGCTGAAACCAAGGTGTCTGAAAATCTACAGGTATGAGAAGTTCCATCTCCTTGATGAGTTACTTTGTCATTTATATCCAAATAAACAAAGCAAGAATTAATCTTTAGATAAATGAGATGCTTTTCATAGAGCAATGATCAGGTTACTTAAGCAAGGATAACTATTTAATAAGGGTTCCAGTGGTGATACTCTGCACCTTAGAAGAGATGGTCTATTCTTTCAATACTGTTGATTCCCACTGCCACATTATTTGAGTCCTGGCTGCTGCTATTTCTTTTATTCATACAAATGACTAATCCTTTTTTCAAATCCCACTAAGCTCTTTGCTTTAGTAAGCTTATCTTAGATCTGCTCACACATAAACCATAGACTTACAGGAACAATCAGCTTTACTATGAATCTTTCACCTTTTTAAGCTATGGGAGCATGCAGAGCGACAACTACAGGAAAAAAGGAGTTGAAAACAGCTCTCTTGAACAGCACAGTGTGGCTTGGGAGAAACACCACTGAAACAAAAGAAATAATTCACAGGAACAAAATGCTTTTGCATGGGAAATCCATCTGTAACATTGTTGTGGCACATTGGCAGCAATACTCAATGTTATTTAGTTTTTCATATTTCTAGCATTCCCATCTCAACGGCTCAAAGCAGAAAAAATGTAAAACAAAACCTTGTTTTCAAGGAGATTTGTCCCAAGCTAAGTGGTGCTGTTAACAACAGAAGCTGTTTTTGATGTATTCATTCCTTTATTCTCAATGTTTGCTCTTGCAATCCACTTACAGCAACTAAAGCTGAATAGCGCTAAACCCAGATATGAAAAGCCATGCTAAATAAGAATTATGTTCCTAGAAGATGCTCCCAGTTGGTCTTTGTAAAATCATCCAGAAGAAAGACAATCCCAAACAATGCCTCTCTTGACATGTCTTTGAAAGTCCAGATTTGGTGGAGCCAGCTCAAGTGTCACAAGAATGCGGAGGCTGGATTGCAAGGGGCTGAACATTCACTTAACAGAAGCCACATAAGGACTCCTGTACTATGGGTCAAACTATTATTTAGAGCAGGGGTGTTGAATCTCTTTCAGCCTGAGGGCTGGATTCCATTTCAGAGAAGCTCTCGGGGACGGGGGGCAGATTGGGATGGCAAGAAGGCTGGACTTGACTCCCAAGCCTGAGGTTTTGCAGCCCTGATTTAGAGCAATACACTATTTACGGTTGAGCAACCTGTGGCTCTCCAGTAGGGATGTCGGAGGAATCTGGTTGTGGCGTGGAGCATAACGAGCTTTTGTCGTCTCAGCCCTCCAGACTCCATTCTGTCTTCCACCAGCTGACCCGACTTGGTGCGCAACAAGTTGGGCCAGCTGGCGGAATTTCTGTAAAGATTTTTTGAGTGTGTAAAAAAAATTGTGCAAATTACAGCTGTAAATTGCGTGAATTTGCAGAATTTGTGCAAGTTAGCCATAATTAATATAGTTATATAACAACTATATACTGCTTTTCAATAAACAGGTCTCAAAGTAGTTGATATGGGAAAATAGAACAACAATTAATACAGCTTCTTAATTATAAGTTTCCACTAGTTTAATCTGCAGGCTTCCTCTCGACTTGTTGGCCATCCAGCAGATAGTACAAACAGCAGGGTTTGCTCCAGATTTGGGGGTCGGGACGGCGGCTGGGCAAAGTGCCCTCTGGTGGGGCCCCTCTTCTGTTGTCTGGCCCTGGGGGACTTAGTTTGCTGCCGTGGCAGGCAGGATCACTCCTAGCAGTGCCATGAAGCTGGAGCTACCAGTTTAATTTCCCACCATGACCCAGAGTGACACTATGTTGGGAAATTAAATTGGCAGTTAGACCAAGCTGCCACTCAAAGTGCTGGGCTGAACAGAGGGCCCAAGGTAGCTGTGGGCTCTGCCAGCTGCTCAAGGATGCCAGGTGCTGGCACTGCCCGTGATGGGTGGCTCCTGGCTCTCGGAATTCTCATTGGAGGCAGTTGCTGAGATGCTGGAGGGACAGTGATGAAAGAAGTCATGTCTCCAGTCCTCTAATGGTTGTTGCCTTGCTGGACCTGCAGTGACTACATGAGAATAGTGTCCCTCTTGCCTTGGAAGAGGGTTACCGAACACCAAGCCCAGATAACACAAGATATTAGCATCCAAAGAGGGAAGATACTTCTCACCTGACCAAATGGTATCAACAGCTCCTGGTTCTCATAACTAGCTATTGTGCTTGACATGGGCTACCACCAAAATAGCAGCCAGTGTCAATTTTTCTCCCTTTCCTATTATCACTTCTCTGTATTATTTCTTTGCATTTTGGTACTCTTGCCACACCACAGCCACAGTTAAGTTTGCCTAAATGTTATGGGGTAGGGAAGAACCTGACACAGGGCTGTTTTCAGAGGGAATCCCGATTAGGGTGCCCTCTCAGAATTTAGTCAGAATTGAAGATAATTGGTACAATAGCATTTGGGCTGCTTTTGTACCAAATGCATAATCAAGGACTTCCTGAGGGCTGCCTTGATTAGCTACATACATACACAGGTCTATTAGGCAGAAGTGTGGATGAAAAATACAAATTGGGGAGTGAATAACATTTGAAAGCCAAGTAGGTCCCTCTCTTAAACTGGTATACTTTTAACCTGGCAGACATACTGCTGAAATATCTAGGCAAAGTAAATGAATAAAAGAGAAACAGAAAATTCTACAAGAACCCAAATCTTAGTTCCTAGCATAATTAGTGAATCATATCCGAGCGTGTCATTTCGTTAGCACAAACCTTCTACCACTTGTGGACACCATGTTTTCATCCTTGTACAAATGCCAAATCCAATACTTTTGATTCTGCTTCCACAAGCCACTGCACAACTCATTACATCTTCATTAAACTAGGTTTTGCTTGTCCTAATTGTGCTAGTGATTGGAGGAGTGCTAGCTAGCAGAACAATACCACATCTTGTACTTTTTCTGTTAGCATAACGTTGGATATAACCCAACATGATTTGAACAAGTTCACTCAGACCCACAGTTCCTGTTCACAGACTGTGAAGTGCTCCAAAAGGATCTCTACAAAAAGGCAAAGGGAAGTAAGTATATAGTAATGCAAAACAAAAACAAAACCCCTTGATCTCAGATACACACTGATAGGGTCTGAACTCACAGTGATCAATCAGAAAGATTTTGGGAGTCATGCTAGATACCTTAATTAAAACATCAACTAGTGTGCAGTAGCTGTGGAAACAACAAATTCCATGCTAGGGGAAATTAGAAAAGGGTTTGAAAAGAAAACTGCCAGTATTTTAATGCCCTTACTCAAATCAGTGGTGCATCCATATTTTCAATACATTTGTACAGTTCTGAGCACCCCATCTCAAAAAGGAGATCGTAGCGTTGGGAAAAAAGTAGAAAATGGCAAGCTAAACAATCAAGGGGCTAAAACACCTTCCTTAAAAGGAAAAGGAAAGTGTTTGGGGCTTTTTAGTTAGAAAAAAAGACAACTAATGATTGTTATGGCAAAGGTGTATAAAATTATGCACAGCCTCTCAGGCATTTTGCAGTATATAATGAGTTTTTAATTAGGTCCTGGATTGTCTTTTGTTGATTGTTTAAAATTTGTTTTTAGATATATGTTGTCTGTTTTTATGTAAATGGCTTTGTACTTTGCCCATGGGGTCACGAAGAGTCGGACACGACTGAACGACTGAACAACAACTTTGCATAATGTATTTTCAATTTTTGTGAACCACCCAGAGAGCTTCAGGTATGGAGAGGTATAGAAATAAATGAAATGAAATGAGAGAGATGTTTTTCTCTCTCTCATATAATACTAAAACTTGGTAATCCACTGAAATGTATTGGTTGTAGATTCAAGGATAGACAAAATTAAGTACTCCTTCATGTAACACATAATTAACACATGGAATTTGCAGCTACAAAATGTGTTGATGGCCACCCGCTAAGGGTCAAACATGAGATTGCATTTCAATTGTTATCGGTGCCAATGAATTGCGACTGGCTTCTGTCAGACACAAGATAGCAGTATTCCAGTAGGAACTGTTGTCAAGACTGAGGTGAAGGGAAAAGGGGTAACTGCCCTTCCCCCATGGTCCCAATCCTGCAGCTGCTTTTTAAAAACAACCACCACCAACAGATATGTTAAATGCATTCATGTTATATTTATTTATTTTATTTATTAATCGCCCGTCTGGCCGGTCACACAGCCACATGTTACATAATGCTTAGTTTGGCCTTTAGGTGGCTTTAAAAAGGGACTTGGTCTGTCCATGCAGGGGGGCGGTCTGTTGCCTTCAGAAGCTGCTGCTTGGGGTATTCTCGGAGGCATTTGGCGGGCCACTGCTGGAAACTGGATGCTAGATTAGAAGGACCTTTAGTCACATGCAGCATAGTTCCTATGGTCCCACATCACATCACAAAATGTACACTACTCACGTTACATGAGTGGGAGACATAGGGCCCAGCACTGAAAGACCTTTTAAAAAAGTATGTTCTATATAACATTTGTGTCTAGTGTTTTTCACTTTCATAGCAATTTGTCTGAGACTACCTCAGACTGTTAAAAAGCATATTTGACAACTTTTGACAGAAAATATTTGACTTTAACATGGTTGACAGAAGAATAGAATGTTGTCCAACATTATTTATTTCCAGAATTAATTTTTAATTTCGACTGAGGTCTATACATCGAACATGGAAACTTAGATTTAAGCTTGCTTACTTCTGCAGTGGAGGATCGTGGCTCCTCTCTAGTTATTACCCACTGCTTTTCCTTTTTCAAGACAGACCAAACTGTACTATAATAGCACTGCATTTTATTTTGCTGATCTCAAGGTTAAAAGTTAATCCTGTTAATTTGTTTCCTTTTCCCCCTCATAGAACAAAATCTTCCCAGAAAACTCAGTGACATTACCCAACAAAGCTAGCTCTGAATGAATATTAGAGCTTCATTCAGCATGGTTATCAGCAAAATGAAACATGTTTTCCAATTGTTTCACTGCATCTTGGTGTTCTCAATCTCTCTCTTTCTCACACACCTCTGCATGATTAACCTAATGTGCACCCACAATAGGGGAAATTAGCTGGGGAAAGGTTAACATGATAGCCACTTCTCTTTTTTAAATGTCAAAACTTCCAGGCAGCTGTACTGAGGAAGATGAGAGGGAGAGTATGGCTATTCTACCAGACTTGCTAAAGTAATTTCCCCCCTCTTCCCTCCCCATTCCTTTTTCTCTCTGTGTTCTGTCTTTTTAGATTATAAACTTGCAGACAGGGCCTGTCTTGTTTAATTGATTATATGTCAGCTGTTCTGTGAACCTTTTTGACTGAGTGGCATAAAAGTACTTCAAATAAAAAATAAAAGTTTTATGCCACCTCCTTTAGAATAATGCATTTATGTCAAATATTTTAGCTGCTAAAATATGTTTTAAGTGGAGAAAGTTATGTTTCATCAAACTATTTTACTCCCTTGGCCTGAAACATCCATTACCCAGACTAAACATATTATTGTGTCAAGGAAGAATCCAAGTCTAGTCAGTATATTTGAACTCATCCAGTTCATCACTTGTAACTTTATCAGAGCAGTAAAAGCACTCTATTCAAGAAGCTTAATAATGGAAAAAAATCATTCCAAGTATATTAATACACCATAATAAGTAGCTTGTTCAATAGCACATTACCAAATAGAAGCTGGAATAATTTCAAACATTATGCCGCTACTCAATATAGCCGAGCAATAAGAAATGCAACAGGCAATTAAAGAATTGATGTTTGCGATATCCTGCCTTAAATAATGAACAAAAATGACAAGGGCAATCAACATTTCTGAATTGCACCATATGTTCTAAGACAACTGGGTGTTATAAAAATGAATACATCCAATAGTTAAATCATACCAGATGCCAAACAATTTGTTTAAAAGCCTTTTTAACCAGGCATGGAGCTCATAGATTTGGGAAATATTTTGAAAAGACAGTCCATTTTCCCCTTTAAGTTTCTAAAATTTCTTCCTTTTCAAAACAAAGAAAAAGCTCTTATATAATAAATATATCCCACGATAATCAAAGGGCAAGCAGCCAGTTACTATTACTTGTTAGAAGCCTGAAAAAGTTCATCTGCCATCCAGTGCACATTACTTAGGAACAACTCCCATTAAAATCCATGGTGTTGACTCTCAATATGGTTAGGACCAGTAAATATAAATGCCTACATAAAACCTGTATTTAAATAGCAGCTCTCAGTTTTGCTTTCTTTAAAAGCCCCTTGTACTTCTTTTGTTAACTGAAGGTCACCTTTCTGGGAGGCTATTTAATATTCTAATCACCCTAATCTGCCATGAATTATGGCTAATGCAAAATGAGTTGAGGAGACTAGCTCAGGCACTCTAAGAAATTAAAAGCTTATTGTGGTATAACAAGCACACTAGTTTTACTAATGTGCCTTTTAGGAATTATTTATTATAAGTGTGAAAATTAGGCATTTGTAAGTTAGCAACCTCCTCAGAAAAGCAACATGGCTGACCAACTTGCTTGCTACCGAGATGGACGATTACTTTCTGCAGTGAGATAGGCACTCCATGTTTGTATTGGGTCCAAGTTTCAAACATGTGAGATGTGCCAGTAAATTCCAGCTCATGCTGGAGGCTCCCTTTGTAACAACTTTGCTGAAAAATTGTGACTTAAGGTCTGATACAGAATGTTCTGGGAGACTGAAACACTTCCCCCACTGATTTCTGAGTATCAGCACCAACTTTGGAAAAAGTTTCAAAAGCAGACTCCAGCATGAAGTCACCAAGTTACAATTCATTTGACACATTAAATGCAGGTGACTAACTCACTATAGAACACAATTGCCTTGAGGTTTATTTAAATTATTGCTCTTGCTATGCTAGCACTTCCTCAGTGTCCCATACTTTGCAGTGGGTCACACCTAACCTGACTGGATCCTGTGTTAATTGTGCTGTGTATCTGCCACAGTTACTTGGTTAGCATACATGTATGTGTTCTCTGTACTCACAGTATATATGCCTACTAATTTAGGTGGCCGCCATCCATGTTACAAAGTGGGCCATAGTAAATTTGTGAGTCTACAGGGAAAAAAAAGTATTGTGGCATCTTAATGAGAATGCAGTGAATTTAAGAAATGATAGAATCTTTTCCACAAAAAATACAACATTGCCTTCCACATATAATTTGGTCAGGAGTTGCACTTTTTATTCATAGCTATAGATGCTATGTGACTTGTCCATCTAGTAAATCGTACAGCATTATACATGAAGTAAATTCAGAAAGCATTCACTAAGGGCTCATGGTGTTGTAAATACACAGGGAAGAACCACTAGTGCTTCACACGTGTTCTCTGCTGTAATGTGTGAAGTTAAACTGTTGCCTTTTCCAAAAGCAAGATGTGCAAACTGACCTGCAGTGGGAAAGTGTGCAACTCCCCAAAGTAGAGGGTGCATGGATGGAGTAGAAAATCAGGCAGCACAAAGAAATGTGAAGAGGAAGACAGTCACTTGAACTTCTTGTTTTTACAACTATGTATATTATCACATGGTAATGCCTGAAAACTTCCTTACATTGATTTTTTTTCATTGAAAGAGATGAGTTCTTGTTATGAATATGGAGCTTTAGATTTGATTATTTTCAACCCGGTTATCATGCAGACAAAAGCAGAAGTAGGCAGAGTACAGACTTAACCTGTGAACAACAACCACCACCATTAACTGAAAGGACAGACGGCCAAAACAACCTGGAATTCCTTGTCTATAGATGATTTCATTATAAGAATCTTGAGCCAATCTGCTGCAACTCCCTGATCCTGTAAACAAGCTGTTCTATTTGCCTTTTCTCTCTAAAAAAATAGGCCATGGTTTTCCCAGAGATGAATATTTGATAAGTTTATTTTTTTTAAATTATCCATTTACAAACCTATTTCCTATCAGTGACCATACTGTGTGTGTTTTTTTAAAAATCAACATCATATTCTGAAAGGTAATGACAAGAACTGAGGAGAAAATGAAGAGAGCGAACCACCTAGATTGGTTGGAAGCCATAATAGAAGCAACTGTTCCAAGGGGTTGTCAGAGGAAACTTGTTCAAATGAAACAATGCATTTTTTCCTCCCTTTAAAAACATCCTAGCTGCTGGGAATGGCAAAGAAGCATTATTTGCTTGAAAACTTATTCAAAATAAATTTCAGAAGTATATTCCATTTATATGAGTTAAAAATCAAAGCAGCAGCCAACTCAAGTGCTCAGTTCAGTCCCAGCCTATCACCCCAACTTTGGTTTCTTTGAACTCTCTCCATCTTCAGTCTTCTTTTCAGCTGGCCTTTTCTTTAAACCTTTCATTTTCCTAGTCTGCAATTTATCCAGATTCTGTTTCTGCATGTGGATACGTCCATATTTTGTGCCAAAGACATCATGAGAGATATTTTTCTTCTTCTTTGGCTAGAAATATAAGAAAGTGCCATTTGTTTCTCTAGAATGACAACTATATTTGCACAATAATACAATCCCTCCGTAGTAGCCGCTAGAAAATCTGCACCCATTACAATTTTAAATCAACGGCATCTACAATTCAAACTGAGGATAAAATATTGATAACTGGTAGAAATAAACGTTTGAATCCACAAACTGCCACCTCTGGAGAGCTATACTAAAGCTCCATTCATCAATAAGATCTAATTTAGGGGAAAACTCCAGAAACAGTGATTTCAGGATGATAGGAAAAGACTAAACCTGTCATATAAGATCAGCATTTATTCTATCACTTAAATCCATCCATATCCCAATAGAATACCAGTGGCAATAAGTATTACTAGCAGCAGTGACTCTCCAAATTAAGCATCCAAAGAAACTAGATTAAATGGGGGATTTACCAATAGGAAGCAGATTCAAAACATACCTGACATCAAGGAATCTAAAAAAACTAACATAAAGATAGCAGGAAAAGTGGGACAGGGCTGAATTAATGGATGAACTGAAGGGACTGGATGGCTTGTTAACAGGGCGTGGAAAATGGCCAGATATTACATCAGTCTTTACATTTGAGAATTTGGAAGATGAAGAATCCACACACTTTTTTCTTATGAAAAAGCTTTCAGAAGTGTAAAGATTTGCTTGCGTACCTTGAGAGCTTTAGGCTGCTTTAGAGATAACTTATAAAGATCATCTGATGCCAAATGCATCCTCCTCATCACCAAGTCTAGTGAGGGCCCCATATCTTCAAGCTCAATCCTTGGTATTTTGCAACCAGACTTTTTCAGCAATACTCTAAAAAAGAAGAAAAAAGAAGTGTCTCTCTCATCTGATTGTCTTGTTGGGTATTCAGAGACTATGCCTTGCAGCAATCGTTCACCTGCATTTTGGTAATACAGTGCCAACATGACCGGACTATGTGCATTTCCTGAATGTATAAATCAGTTTTAACTTGGCAGAATGCCACGCATGCTCCTTTTTTGTGGGAGTAACACAGCTACTATGATTCTGATAGTTCAACATGACTTATTAACAGCTCAAAGCTGCCATCTCAAAGAGTGAGGCACAAATGCCTAATGCCATTGCTCAGAGCTGGCCCCAGCTTCTGTGCGACAGGGTTAGCAATGCTGGTGTACAAATATTAAGTAAAACCAAAACAAAGTGAAGGATTGCTGTGCAAAAGGTTTTGGGGCAGGACCACGTGGAAAGGGGTATTTGGATCACCTTGCCCAATTACACCGCACATTAAGTGTATACGAGTGGCACTGCTCCACCAAATATTTCCTCTGGCGTTGAGGCCCGGGGTGTGTGTGTGTGGCATAACAAGACCCTGCACCATTTGCACCGTTTGGGATATCTGTCATGCGGCAAGCCCCTGGTTACTTTGCAGAAGTTAAAGTACAATGAAGATAGGGTTAGACTATAGACCTGCTCTCTAATGCAGAATTGAAGCTGTATATTGAGCACGCTCCGGGAGAGAGCGCAGGACAGGAAGGCCTGGCATGCTATGGTCCATGGGGTCACGAAGAGTCGAACACGACTGAACGACTGAACAACAACAACAACTCTGTATATCTCTGTGCTCTACAACTTATTAGAGGCCCTGTTGTGCCCAATCAAAGTGAATTTTGAGAGCATTTATGGCAGCAAAAAGATGTATTCTTCAAAACGGGAAGACCAAATCCATGCTGCTGATTCTCCAGTGGACTGAGAACCTGACAGCCTTTTCTATATTCCTGTGTACAGCCTACAACAGACAGCAGTTCCCAGACATCTATTTGGATATTCAGTTAGGATATACTGACATGTATGCCTCATTTATACTTTTTTTCTCTGCCAAGTTACACTATCATTTAATCTGCTCTTCTCAGTTGAGCCAAGCACTGTATAATAAATTGTTCTTATATTAATGAGAGCTCATATATGATAATGATCAGAAATCTACTCTCATCTTCACCTGGAATTCTCCATTCTCCTATTTGAATTGTTTAAAAGAAAAAAGTGAAAACTTAATAAAATGTATTAATAATTTTTAAAACTAGACAACTCGTTAATCAAATCCTATAAAAGCACTTCTCACAATTTAATCCTGAGTAAGCATATTACTACTGCATATAGTGGCATATGCCACAGAGACTTACTTGTAACTTCTCATATATACTTTTTCATCCAGAGCTGTGAAATGAAGAACATGTTCTAAACCTGCCAGGCGAACACTGGGCACAACAGGGCCTCTGAAGAAATCTGAGGAAAAAGAGAAAGAGCCATTTCAAGATAGTGGCAACCAGAAATGAAATTCTGGCAACAGCAGAAAACTCTGCTGTAAGAGTAACATTATTTTAAAGCCACTGGACCGAAATATCCCAGGTAATTTTGTCCTTCAAATGGTGCAGTTTTAGCAACCAAAACAGCATTGAAATTGGTGGAAGCACTTGGCAGAGAAAAAAACCATACTCAGTGGTTGAGTGTGGGTTGTTGTTGAGGCGTGGATTAGCATGTTGTCTGAATCCAGGACATTTTCCTCAGGGTGAAATGAGAATAAACATTCTTGTTTAAGAATGTCAGGGTGACATTCTTAAACAAGGCTTCTAAGCAGAGTCAAGTACATTTGCTAGTTCTCAATGATAATCAACATCAAGCTTACCAGGTTGATTCTACAGGCAAAACGTTAAGGAAAGCTGATCCTAAAGGATCGCTTCCACTTTTGCGTGTTCTGCATCTCCTTTATTTACTTTTTGGATGCTATAAAATATGTCCAAACTATTTTTACTAGTTTATATTTCTTATCCAAGAATTCCAAAGATAACCTTTCTACTCTAAATCTTTATATGTCTAAATAAGATTATCGAATTTTGAAGTTCCTTATCGAGATTAATGTGCATACCAACATACTCATCTAAACATTTTAGCGTTCTTTGACATGTTACAGGTATGTTTTTGACACAAACATATTTACTTGACATTATCCTGTCTTGTGAGCTTGTTTTTCTTATATATTTACAGTCTCCAAGTGAGGGCTCTTGGTCACTTATCTGATGGCCCATCTGACTTAATAACTTTATGATACTCTACCAAAAGAAAGTCGTACCCCTAAATTTAACGACACCTCCTTATCTGGATTCCTTTCTAAACAGTAAAAGGATATGAATGATCTATTTCTAATGGCTCATCTGGCAAACCTTAATTTCCTGGGTTGTTCATGGTTAACCACCCATTTAACAATGGGGAATTGTTAAACCACACTGCATGGTTCGCATGTAACGACAACCCACAATTCAACAACAACCCATACTCTGGGTTGTCGTCACATGTGAACCAAGTCCATGATGACCCAGAATTCAGCAATCCATACTGAGGTGCAAACCCAGCCAACGTTAAGTATAAATCCAGGCAATGATTACAACAACCATTTGGAATAGTAAAATACATGCCACTCAACATGAATGCATTTTGCAGTTATTAAAGTATAAGATATGTATAAGAAGGGGTGAAATTGTATATTCAAGATATTTGGTTCTAACTGACCCCAAACATGGTGAAAATTAACACAGCTACTTTATGTTATATATTACAATAAAGAGATGTTAACGTTTCAGCACTAATTCTGTTCACAACTTAACACTTTGGGTTGAGGGGAAAAGCATGAATAAGTTATCCAGGATCTACATTTTTTAATACCAAGGACACTGCAGATTCCAGATACCACCTGTGTAGTGTCCTACCTCTGCTACTACAAACCACAGACTGCATTTTTTAAATGTCAAATTGGAGCCATTTCCCCCACAAATTTAGTTGAGATTTATTTGAGTCTAATGCCAGGTTAATAGCACAGGACACTTAATACTGCTGTGCGAATGTATAGTTACAGTTAACTGTAAATCAACTAGAAAACATAATTAGCTTGAAGGACTCCATTATGATAGAGTTAGCCTATGGCACCAGGAAATATCAGTTCACCCCTGCACTCACTGTCAAGGCACAAAGAAGAAAGACATGCTGGGTTGAATCTAGACTTGCACTGGGTTGAATCCAGTGGAGTTCTGCTGGAGCAAGGAAAAACACTGTTGCGCCCCTTTCTCCATTTGGGAGCCTCTGCTGGATTCCGGTTCCCTCTGCAAATGGAAGGAAACCTTCTGTGTGTGGAAAGGCAGACTGAATCCAACCCACTTTTAATGAAATATCATCTTGAGCACTGGGACGTCCCAATGAAATTTGATATGTACATTTTAAGGCAATGACCTGAGTTCGATCCCAGCGGAAGCTGGGTCCCAGGTAGCCGGCTCAGGTCGACTCAGCCTTCCATCCTTCCGAGGTGGGTAAAATGAGTACCCAGCTTGCTGGGGAAAAGGTAGTCATGACTGGGGAAGGCAATGGCAAACCAACCCGCTATAGTCTGCCATGAAAACGCCAGCGCAAGCGGCGTCCCTCTAGGAGTCAGTAATGACTCGGTGCTTGCACAGGAGGAACCTTTCCCTTTTTTCCATTTGAAACCCAAATAACAAATCCAGCAGATAACCTGATCTGTCTCTGAACCTTAAGCAAAACAAGTCCCTTGTTAGGTAGAAAGAGAAACATGGTTGTTTTTATATTAGCAAAGCTGGAGATTTTAGGTGGTATACCAGGTAAAAGAGTGAATAGAAGCAAACTTGGGTAGCATTACTTAGTGCAGTTGGAAGGAATGTAACCCTCAAAGTCCTAGTCTCAGTTGGCAGAAAATCATCTTCCTCCACTTTTAGGATCCTGCTTGTGAATGGCTAAATTTAGTATTTGCGCAAGACACAGAAAAAATAAATGAATCTGCTGTGGAATTTTGATTTTCTCTTATGGATTGACATGTCTTCTTTTGTTTTTTCCCAATCATATAAACAAACCTTACAACTGTGCATTTTATTTATTTAGAGCAATGCTATCTGTGCGGGGGCAGGGGCTGGGGGAGGACCTGAGCTGGGAAAGACTTTGATGCTGTCATACCAGATCTATAATACAACTTGCAAGCAAAATACACAGAAGGATCTGAACGGTACTGTCAGCCAAGAACACAGAAATAATCAACACTTAAATTGGAGAACTACTAGAGTGCACAAGGTTCAGTTCTCTTCTAGCTTCATTTTCAGATTCATGTGCCAACTATATTTCTCTCAGTGTCCTTTCCTTGGTCTTTCAGCCAAAACAAGGTTCTACAGGCAGATACTATTTAAAAAGCCTGAAACATATCATGCACATTTACCATTGACCAATTTAATACATTCCCACATGCTCCTGTCTGAATTACCAGACCTCTAACTGAAGAAAACAAAAGAAAATATTTTCTTGACATTTCAGAGTCAATCTAGGCTATGACTGAGATTCTGACCAGGTTCACCCGTAATCACAACCCATGGTTCAATTAACCCATGGGTTGTTGCTTTGTCTACAGTTAACCCACACTTTGGCGGCCAGACAATTAAGCAAACCACTAGTTATTTGGTCAATTCTTGGGTTGTTTGATTCCAGCCCCCTCTGCCTGCTCCCTCCCTGTATCCCAAATGCCTTTGTAGCACTGTAGTACTGGCATGAAGAGCGGCTGGGTTTTTTTGACAGCTGTTGCCTGCCACCTCTGTAGCCTGGCAAAACAACCCATGAACAGTTCTGGGTTCGCATGTAACGACAACTCACGGTTTAAGCAACCCAGAGTTCACAACCCAACAACAAACCATGGGTTGTTTGTGGTGAACAACCCAGTTAACCCATAGTTCCAGGTTTGCACGTAATCACATAATATGCGTTGTTGTTACATGCAAACCAGGTCATAATGTGGGTAGCTTTTGAAATATTATTTTCCAATATTTTTGGTACCTCATACTTAACTAGCATGATTTCATAGCTCTAGACCAACAGGATCATTGTTAAATAAAAATCCATACAAGGATTTTTCGTTTCTGAAAAATATTCTCCCCTGCCCAGAATATTAATCTCTTCGATTTCTTGCCAGCTTCAACCCTAACTTTCCCCCTCTGCTTTTCCAATCATTTCTGGTCTTGGAAAGCCAACTTTCCTGAGCTTTAACAAGCTGTATTTTGTTAAAACTTGAAAGCTGCACCCAAGTAAATGGTGTTTTGGTAGAAGCCTTTGACCCAGCTGATCAATTTTACCCTGTGCGGTGATGCAGGTGGAAGGGGAAATCTGTTCTGCTAGCAGATGACCAGCACTGGATCCAACCCATCTTGCCAACAAATGAATAAGTGAACATTGACATACAGCTGTCAGAGCAAGGGAAACCGTGCTCACACAAAACTAGCTGAAATTGTCACTTGTAATCTGTCGGAGTGCAAGGCTTATATTTAAAGCAGAAAGAGGGAGAAGTGTCAAAATATTTGTCTAAATTCTATATGCTTGGGGAAATAGTAGCTGCCTAACATTTATAACACACTTCGAATACAGGTTGTACAATTGCTTTTAAAGGGCTAGATTCATTCTTCCATTCCAGCACATGCGTATGACCTCATCTTCCCAGCCCCATGCTCTCTCAACAGCAATACCCCATGGCTCGCTCAAATGGGCAAACATCAAACCCAGGGTACAGCTTGCAAGCCAACAGAAACTTGATTGTTTACTAACCTTGATGTTGTCACAGAACTCTGGCAACAGAGTTTATCTGATGCTTGGTATTCCCCCAGGCCAAACCAGATTGGCATATTTAAAAGGCAGTGACTCTTTCTATGCCATTATCTTTTAGCAGATATCCAAAAGAAAATGTTTTTTCACTGAGCAGGTAAAGAGCAGGACCACAGCAGGTGTAACTACAGAAAATCCAGTGTGCCTGATGGCATTAGCTCACCATTCATTCATAATTACCTGGCAGGTTGCTTCCTCCACCTATTGCTTTGCCTTTGTCTTTCACTTAATGGCATACAGTCAACAATCTACTTGAATGCACATTTGACTAGAGAACTGGTGAGAAAACAAGACGTTTCTACAGTTCCTGTAGAACTGTAGAAACTGTGGTACAGGCATGTTAACAGGCAAGGAAGCTCCAATATGTGGACATTCTTCCACATTGTTGCATACAATTATACACAACGTGAGCACTACATTAAATGCTCTACGAACAGAGGTAATCAAAATATGAGTATGGTAGAGGGCGAAAGCACAAACGGCTTGAGATGGTCCAGGTTTTTACATCCATGGTCCACACCAACAGGACACCCACAAGAATTCCCACAGTCTGTGTAAAGGGAAACCGTTTCCCATTCCAGTATTTGTCCAACTGGGGTGTGTGGGGAGACACCTACTGGGAGATGTAGGCTTGCATCTCCCCGATTATCTGGCTTCTTTCCTGTGCTGTCGGAACTGCATAACCACCAACAGAATTGGGAACAATAGTCATCCTGTCTTGGCTTCCAGTGCATGCTTGAGAGCTTATGGAATTGCATTTAATCAAATACATGCGTCACATTTATTCATTAAAAAGTATGCTTCATTTAAAAATACATACACACACACACACCATTTTGATATGGGGCTCCCAGTGGCCTCCCATCAGATTGCTGACCAATGTCTGAGCTTCAGTAATGCTAAACATCTGGTGTTCCCAGACCTTTATCTTAGGTCACATCTATTTCTGCCTGGAAATCTATTAGTTCATCTTAGGGTGGAAATGTTTTCAGCCCATTCCTTCCACACACACATCAAGAAAAAAAAAAATCCCAAACCCACAACCCTCTAGACCAGAAGATAAGACCAAATATGTCATGAAATAAGTATTTAATATAAGATATCACAATTATTGATATAACTTTATAAAGCCACATAAATCCCAGTGACCTTTTCACATTTTAGTCCTCCAAGGAGATGCCTAAATCCCAACCCAAAGCAGAACAAGACTCTGCATTGCTAGTGTTCCCCTACACAAACACGCAAACTCAAAAGGCTCACCAATGAGAAGGCTTTTTAATCTTCTGTGTTCTTCACTGATGTCAAAAGCATCACCCGCAAATATCAACATGGGTTTTGTTCCTTCAGGGCACTTGCTGTTCTATTATATATTTTAAAAGATTAAAAGATAAACATGGGTAGGGGAAATGGGGGAGAGAAGCTTTATCTTAGAAAATGTCTCAGTGAAGTAAGTTGCAAAAATTACATTACACTCCTATGCAAGTAAGAGGGGAACATGGCTATTTTTATGCTCCACATATTTTAATTGAGTTGATCTGCACCAACTTGCCTGAGAGCATTTCACCTGAAAAAGTTTCACTTGGTCCAAGATGTTGGTGGTAAACCTGCTGTACAGTACTGCAAGTAGTACAGACAGCAGGGGTTTACTGCAGACCTGAACAAGGCCCTGCCCTCCTGTCTGCTCTGTGTGGCTGGCCGCTCCTGGGTAGACTAGGGGATGGGACTGCATATATACTGCAGTGGGTATGAGCATATTATATAGGGGGCTGCATATCAGACCACTTATGAAGACTTTTGCATCAAAATGCACTTGACTTATGTTGTGATATATATTCGAAGTATTAGGCCTATTAGGGTTTCTATTATTTGTGTGGTTTCAGATGATACTATTAGCTTATGTAATAAAGAATCATGTACATTATTCATTTGTTTGTTCTTCCTTAACTCTGCTTTTGGTTTAATAGGTTTTTGTTAAGGAATATTTTGTGCTTTTTGTTCCATGGGCATGAGTGTCCCAGGAATGGGAAAAAAATGGATTAAGATGTTTCTTCCTGTTGGGAAAAAACAGTTAAACATTGAAGTGCTCTCTAGGTCTGCAGTGGTAACTAACCTCTGGTATCATATAGGTAAGGGGTGGGTAACCTTTTGGGGCCTGTGAGCACATCTGGCAGTTTGAGAAACTGTCCTGGGAACCACCACAAAATGGGTGCACTGCACATGAAAGCACCGGCCTGCAATTGCCTGCCACCTCCATTTCCTAAGAATGTCTCTGAGCTCTGCATGTGGCCCAGAGGCTTTCATGGGAAAAGAAGATGGGAGCAGCTTAAGGCTCTCACATTGCTTTGCAGGGATCCTAGCTGCCAGTAGGAAATGTTGTTAAAAAAATAAAAACAAAAAGTGGGAGGGAATGGGAACCACGGTGGGCACCAAGAAGGGTGCCCGAGGGTGCACTGGTGCCCACAGGCACTACGTTGCCTATTCCTGATAGAGGTTACTGGCAGCCAGAGAAAGTCTGCCCAATTCTATGCTACAGTTTAGCTACCTTGGCCTCTACATTCAATACAATGGAGACAAGGCCTCCAAGACTCACTAGAAGGCTGCTGACAGCTACAAAACATTACAATGTGTGGCATACGTACTAAACATGGACTTCCATATTTAGAGAAGCTATTATTTTGAGATAACTAGCATCTGATAAAACCTATCACTCTAAACTCAGATTTGTTTTCACACCTAAGGAATGAATCAGAGCTGGCAGAGAGCTCAAAAAGGAATGAGTAACTAGTGAAAGAAGTTTACTATTACTATTGTGTTTTTTCATAAAATGCCTTGGAGATTTTGAATGGAAGGGCCCTACAGAAGGATGTAACAAATAAATAATGCCTGATGAGAGGCACTTTCGGCAATATCCTTCCCTCCCAACTACAGTGTTGAAGATATGCAGGCATGAATCCATTAGTATATTCACTGACAAACTGATGGTGTTTAACAGCCTCTTACCTTGATATCTCTGAGAGCTACAAACTTTTCAATGCCCAATTCAACCATATCCAGAACATGATAATCATACATGCGACCTACCGAAGAAGAGAAAAGAAAAACTTAACCAGATTTTGTTCCTGATCAAATGTTTAACACAGAATTGCAATTTGGAAAAAAATGTGCAGCAGGCTTACCAGTTACATACATAATTTACAGTACATTTAAAACACACAATTTGTAGCGGTACAGATGCCGCCAGGCAACAATTGACCAACTGTAGCTGACTCCACCATCTTTATGAGCCACATATATCTTGGACTGCTTGGAAGTCTGAGAATGAGTGCAGGAAGACTGGCATGATCTCTGCCACCAACTCAGTGCGTTCCCTTGGCCATGTCACTAGTTCTGCTTCAGTTCCCCACAAGATAGTTGCGAGGGTGAACATAAACAAAGTGTGCTGTGCAATTCAAAGTAAACAGCCACAGGAAATCATGGCAGCTCTTCTTGTCACTAGCCAAATCTGTCAACCTAGTGCCCTATTCTCTCCTTCACTGTATGTGCTGGCTGAATGTGTGGAGCAGGGGTCCAGAAATGCTTCCTCCTGGGGGTCTGGACTGCATCCCACTAGGATCACCGTGGGCTGGATGATGCCAGGGGGTGTGGCAGTGGGTGTGAGGGCTGAGCCCCAATGCCCATTACCCCTCACTCCCACTGCTGTGTCTGATTGCAGATAGCAGTGGAGATGCAGGGCATTGGGACTCACCCACCATGCCCCATCCCCACTGCTACTGCGCGTCAGGAGGGGGATCCTTGCTGTGAGCAGGGGGATACCTTCTGAAGGGGAACCCTCCATGAGGTGGGGCTTGGAGCCTAAGCCCCACCTCCTGGAGGAACCCCAAGAGGAAGCGTGGGCTGGATTGGCATGCCCAGCAGGCCAGATATTCTGCATCCCTGGTGTAGAGGGAGGAGTGACTGTGCTGGTAGGCCTGGGCCCTCCTTTCCACTGACCCCTCCCCTGACCTCCATGCATTCAGCTGATGGAAAGAATGGGCTCTGTAAGTGCATCACACAGTTCCTGATTGCAAGCACAGACCCGTTCACACAGCATGTTCTTACCTGTCACCAAATGTATACATACCAGAGGGCAGAGCCAACTGCCACGATCCTGCTCGTGTGTTGGATCAACACGTAGAAAAGAGGAGAATAAGAGTGACCAAGAGCGCTAGTCGAGTTAACTCCTCATATACATGGCACAGTAATGAGATGACACTTGGAAAACCTAATTCTTGTTTCTAAACCTTTCAAACCTATTGCCACTATTTTTCCCCACACTCATTTGTAAAAAAATAAAAAATAAAAATAAAATTAAAGCTCAAGCTCTTGGGAGTCTAACAGAAGGCTACAGATCTTACCATCCCTGCTTTACATAGATCTCATTACTGATTCACTTCTCCCAACCCATGGGAAAGAAAATCACTTTACCTATTATCAGGTTGTTGGGTCTCTTCTTATTATGTGATCCAAACAGGAACAAAGAACAGTCAGACTTCTTGGAAAAAAATTCCTATTAATAAAAGACCTCTGTTTTTAAATATGTTGAAGACGTTGCGAAGCACATTTAAAAAAACACTTTCAATACTGAATGCCAATTCTTCAGAAAAGCACATTGCTACTGAGCAGCCTTAACCTGTGCCAAAGGAGGAGATCCCGCTGGTTGCTTATGGTTATCTCCAGATTAAAAGTAATTGATCTAGAAAATCAGGCCATCAGCTCAGCTGTGGACATCTGGTGAGGCTTTGGTGCTAGGGTTCTTGAACACCAGCCCTGCCCCACACTTGGGGTCAAAAGACACTCTTTTTTTGTAATTCACAAGAGCATGCAAAGTATTTCCATGCATGCAGTGGGGAGTGGCCAATTCTTCTTTCCAGCTGCAGCTCTCATGCCTCATGGGACAATGTTCCAGAGGGTGCCCTGCTTTTCCAGGGGTTACTGCTGAAAAGGGACAGCTGGGAAGTCCCCATGCCTGGGCTAAATACTACATGGGGCATTTTGGACAGAGAACACCAATTGGCATGCGGTTTAATTTCATTTTTGTAATCCACAAAAGATTAATAACATAGAATTCATCATCAACATTTACTATTTATACACCATCTAAAATGCACTTAAACACTCACTTTAAAACTGCATTTTTCAAAGGAAGACAGAATCTGCATTCAGATTCCAATTCCCGTAGAACCAAGCCACACACACACACACAACCCTCAAGGAATGCAGCTGCAAACAGAGCATGGGGTTGCTAGTCCAGGAATTTTATTTTTGGAGTACACTTAACAAAGACATTTATGTCAGAAAAGGTTAGGGAACTGTCAGTACATTTTCTGTAATTTTGCTTGGCTGTGCGCGCATGCCTTTTGTTACCTGCTTGAGCTTCTGGGACGGGGCAAACGATAAAGCAAGATAAAGGAGGTACATACTGATCCCTTTTATACATAATTGCGGAGGGCCCACCATGTAGCCCTCAGAGTGACCTTTGAAAACTATATTCTCATCGAGCAAGTTCCTAAAGAAAACATTTCATGACTCCCAAGTCACAGTATAATCCCATCCAGCTTGGAAGCTGTTCTTAAGCCTATCTGCCAGATCATCACAAAATCAGGCATGGCTATCAAGGAAATGAAACCAAAAAGATCCTTTGTCTCCTCCACAACAACCCCTGCCTAGAGGGGAAGAACTACATTACAGGAGAATTACTCTGGCAGAGAGAATGCAATAGCAATGCTTATTTTACCAGAACTCAATGGTCGTTTGGACATCACGCTAAACCATAGTTTAGCATTATGAAAATGAACTGCAGTGAGCCTAAGGCTCGTATGGTTCTCCCCTGCCTCTTCCAACGCAGTTGTGAGTAGTTCAGAAGCTTTTGCTTCCATCTTTTATTAACTATAGCTTGTTGTGTTGTCTGAACCTGACAAACTGTGGTTAATTTTCACTATGTTTTGTTTGAACTAAACCAACTTGAAACCATGGAGCTGACTTGTTTAAATAAAGCATAGTTAAGATTGACCATACTTTAGGGTTTGGATGATATGACAAGTTGTGGTTAATTTAAATCAGAAGAAAAACATCTGTATTGTTATTCACAGCTGCACCAGAATAGGAGATGGGGGACAGCACAAGAGCGAGTGGCTCACTGCAACTCATTCTTATCTCCCTAAACTATAGCTTAGCAGCCTCCCCCAACCTGGTGCCATCAGGATACTTTGGACTACAATTCCCATCATCCCTGAACATTGGCCATGCTGACTGGGGTCAATGCAAGCTTTAGTCCAAAACATTCAGACAGCATCAGTTTAGGGAAGGCTGATTTAGTGTGTCATTGAACATGGCCAATATGAAATGCATTCTCTACTAGCACATCTAAAATACCTTATCACTTTGGGAATTTCTCCTTTATTTATTTTGTTATTTTAATCTCATGTAAGTAGGATGGGTCTCTTATTCCAAATGGACAAATGTCCTTTATACTTACCAGTGAGGTTTGATCTTCAAAGGGTCTTGTAATATTTTTTCTGAAGAGAACAAAAAGTTTTAATCTGCAAAATTTACCTTGAAATTTTGGGCATACTACATTGGAATGCCCCTGTTTTTCTCAACAGTGCAAGAACTACAACACTGCTTAATTTTAATGTGGCACAGCAAGGGCTCATCAAGTCTACCGTACCATCTCCAACAGTGACCAAACAGATGTTATTGGGCAGTTCATAGTGGCTAGAGTGTTGGACTGGGAGTCAGGAGATCTGGGTTCTCGTCCCCACTTGGCCATGGAAGCTCACTGGGTGACTTTGGGCCAGTCACAGACTCTCAGCCCAACCTACCTCACAGGGTTGTTGTTGTGAGGCTAAAATGGAGAGGAGGATTATGTACACCGCCTTGAGTTCTTTAAAGAGGAAAGAAGGTGGGATATAAATGTAATAATAAATAAATAAATAAATAGGCAAGGTATTTGTCCCCAGCATCTGACACTGGGCTCTGTTTCTATCAGAGCTCAAAATCCCTGACCATGAATAAATGCAATCCTATTGAAAAATATCCATGCCCCAGTGGCTAGCCATCATAACATCCTATACCAATGAATTGGATAGGTTAAGTACACAGTGCATCAAGCAGTTCTTCCATAGATCATTTTGTGCATTAACCAAGATACACAGCAGTAAAAAAACTACAAGTGCACAAAACATAAAATAATCAATAGTAGTAACATCCACATTCGTGCGTTGTAGCTTGCTCTCTTCAATAAGGGAACAATTGGCTAAGCCCTGTTGTAAAACCATAAGCTTGATATTCTCTCAGCAGTCGACCTGGATTTAAACTGAGCAGATACAAATGACAGATCATAGAATAATATGCATAATCACAGAAGCCCAACAATGTTTCAATGTATCTCTCCTGTTTATGCCACCACATTATAGCCATGCTACTTTTCACATTGGCAGTACGGGTAAACTGAATATTGTCAAATAAAGTAGGAGGTATATTTTATATACACTATTAGTTGCTCTTAAAAATATGCCAAATGCCACATGTGCTCACATCACATTTGATTAACAGAGAAAAGTGTCACTTACTTTTTATATAGAACCGCAAAGGGCTTTTTCAGAGCATACTACAAAAATATATATATACTGAAGTTAGAGATAGCATTTTAACAGTGAAGCACTGTACAACAGATCGTTTTAAATGCATGGGAAACGTGTTTGTTTAGATGAGACACAGATAAAACAAACTCTAGATTAATGAGCACCTAAGGGAAATCACCATGTACTTAGCTCCCTAACAGGTTTCTGGTAAGGGATCTGTCAGGGAGCTCTGCTGATCCCCTGCTGTTTCCCGGAACAGGCAGTAACACTAAGGGAGGCATAAACAAGCTCATCCGATACAGAGGTGCTCCTTGACATATAAAACAGCCAGGTGACGACACTGACACCATGGCAGCGCCTGGATCATCCAAACTAACCTATCTCCTGTCCCCCTCCCCATCTTCTGAAGGTTGTAGTATCCACCTGGTGCCCCTCCACTGACAGAAGGCTCTTTGACCCAACGGAGGCTTCCGTCAGAAGAATGGGGAGGGAAGCAATTTTCTGGAATTCCCCCTCCCTACATCCCCAGAGTCTGCTCTGGAGGCTTGGGGGGCCCTATGGAACAGTGTGAGAAGGAGGTGGTGTGGGGGCAGGTGGGATCAACAAAAATTGCCTCCTCCCCATTCCTCTGATGGAATCATCCATTGGACCAGAGAGCCTTCCATCAGCAAAGGGACACCAATTAGACACAACCCTGAAGAACTAACTCTTTTCCACATGTGGAATGTGTTTTGCTCAATATTTTACAACTGTGCTTTACTGTCCCCTCTATTAACCTATTCTTTTTCCTCCTACGTCCAATTATATGGCCAGATTGTATTGTGAGACTTTAGGGCACAATCCTATGCACGATTAGACCGAAAAAGTCCTACACCTCCCAGCAACTCCCAGTCCTACAACTCCCTACAACTTGCTGGGAGTTGTAGGACTTTATTCGGTCTAGACATGCATAGAATTGCGTCCTTAAGGATTATGGTTAAATATTGCTGTAAGCGACCCTACACTCTCAGGATAGGTCAGGATATAAATCCAAATAAATAAAGTACAGACAGATCTACCAAGGACAGCAAATCCTTTAAAAATGCTATTAATTATTATGTGTGTTATAGATTTGGGCCTGCAGTCAACAAGATATGTACATCCCAAGAACTTTTGTAACATGAAAATGCAACTGGTGGAGAGCGAACATATCCTATTCATTTCCCTACAACTGAAGCGGGGCCAAAATATGGAGCACAATCCACTACGGATCCAGTGCTTAGGGTACATCACCCATGAGGGATTATTCCCAGTATGCATTCCTACATCAAATTTCCACATAATGCAAGAGAACGTAACTCCAGTTCTGCATATATTTCCAGACATACTTACAATGTCTTTGAGTACTTCAGTTACTGTTGAACTTGCATTTCCACCTTTTATTAGCATAGCATTCTTGGTATTTTCTGTGAGCTTTGGCTCTCTTTTCTCAAGAAACCTTTTGGCCCTCTTAGTTTTGGGCTTTCTGCCATGAGAATTTTTAAAACACAAAGTTAGCTTTCACAAAGTATTTGAACATATCTGTAAAGACACTATTTTGTAGTAAAATACATCTGATATTTAGCTGATGAAATTCTATCCTACAACTAACAAACTGCACCTTAGTATACAGTTCTTTTAAAGCAGGGGTAGAAACTTGTGGCCTTCCAGATGTTTAGACTACAATCCCCATCAGCCCCAGCTAGAACAGACAAAAGTGAGGGATAACGGGAGCTGCAGTCCAATACCCCACTCCCTTTTTAAAAAAGTACAAAATTTCCCATACTAATCATCAGATCTGTCAATATCAAAATCCTATATGATTAAGGAACAACTAAATAATAACGTGTAACTCCATCCTATGCATATTTACCCAGAAGAAAGCATCAGTGTGTTCACTAGGCCTTACTTCCAAGCAACTGTGCACAGAACTGTGATATAAGGCATCCTCTTTGAGTTGCCCTCTGTCCAGTTCAATACCAAATACAATTCACGTGAAATCATATCCTTAAAAATGTTATCCCACTTCGGTTTAACCAGCAGTGATGTACCATGTGTAATTAATTAATGTTTTTATTCATAATTTGTGAAGAGACCCAGCAAGTTTCTCAACAGTTCCTACCCAAAAATCCACCCCGATTTTAACCATGTTTACTCTTAAGTAAAATCCTATTGAGAAGTAGGCACCAATGAATGTGTCTACATGAAAGTAAGCTGTAGTGAAATCAATAAAGTCCAACTACATGTTTATATTTAGCTTGCAAGTATTAAGACAAGAAGGCTGCATTCACACACAACGGTAAACCATAGTTTAGCGCTACGCACATGAGCAGGAAGTAACCTGCTCAAAGTTCTAGGCTTGGGCATTCCCCACTCTCCTTCTCCTCCTCCAGCATAGTCAGGGGGAAGAATAAACCAGCACTGAGTTTCACTTTGCCCAATTCATGGCTTGTGGTTATGTGCAAACCAGGAATCGTGGTTTAAAATAAACTCTTGTTTGCTAAATAAGCCAGCTAAACATTTCAGGGCTTGTAGCTGGTTGTTCAGCAATTCACTAGGATTTATTTTGACCATTACTCCTAGTTTGCACATAATAATAAGCCAGGATGACAACCCTTAAAGGTGGCCTAGAAATAATGGTTGATAGATAGGAATCAGGCAAAATGTTTCTGAATGCTGGTTTATTCCTTCATGGGAAGAGGAATGGGGAGGGTGCAAGCCCAAAGGTTCACCAAATGGTTTAGCACAGGGGTGTAGGAAATGCAGACCCCCAAACCCTTTCTGACAGCTCCCCAAGGCTCCCAGCATCTGCCACTGCAAAAAACAAAAGGAGTAAAGTCTATTGCAAACCTTCATTTACTAGTATCTTCCTGATTCCGGGGATGCTCTAGGAATGTGGCTTCTATGGCAAGAACCACAGAGCTCACTTAGAGCATCTCCAGATCTGCCACACGCAGAATTGCTGCTTAATGCTGCTGCCAGGAGTCATAGTGAAATGAAGCTGCTTTCTCAGAAAAAGTAAGCGCAGGGGTGTATGAAATGCAATGATCTTTATAAAAAGGATGGGATGGGATAAATTAAATAAAACAGGAATAAAATAAATGTAAGAGAAAAATAGGTGGGATGGAATAAAATGAAATGTATGCAGGGGGAAGGACATGCGTGTATGTGTTTGTGCACAAATGCAAGTGTGCAAATGAGTGTATATGGGGGGAAACTGTGTGTGCACATGCACATATGTGTCCCCCAGGCCCACATCGGATGCAGCCCTTGGGCAAAATGGTCGCTTAGTGTTACATGTGAACCCTCCCCAAAAGTCATTTTGTAGTTGAGAAGCCACATAAGAAACTATGTTCTTGTTCAAGCAGAAGCCAACTAAATGCCAGGTACTTTGCAATTAAGTTGCAGTATCCATCAAGGAATGTTTCCTTCTTAACTGCATTATTTTTCTCTCTCCCCACCAGAGATGCTCCATATTTGTACTGGAAAAAGAGAGACAGCACCACCTTAGATCCTGATTTGTTGTAGCATGTGCTCTTGAGTAGCAGCTGCCTACGCAGATCAGTTCATCTCTAAGGTGCCACAGTCCTTTTCTCTGACTATGAACATGATGGTGTCTTACAGATCAACTGACTGATACCGACATATCTACAAAAACTCAACATGGGTTCTTGCACACAGAGTTACACCACAACAGTTATTCTGCCACAGGCTTTATGTTAGAACGGATTAGTTACTAGTCATCTGAAATTTGAGCTGCATTAACAGAAATACATCAGTGACAATCCGCTGCCTCTACACTCAGTCTACACCTTTGTTGGCTGAAACGTCATCCTTTATAATTAAGAGCAATCGTATGGCTCCCAGACAGTGTCTGGGGTGCCATAGGCTGCTGTGGATCTCCTCCTCCACACCCACAGATACAACTACAAGCACGGAGGGGGAGAGCTGATTGTGGATCTTTCCTCCCTCACCCCACTCAATACATTAGAGTGCCATCCTATGGGATCCACCCTTGATACTTGTAAGCCGCTGAACTCGGAGCCTTACGATTATCCAAAGCAGAGTGGGAGCCGTGCTGTGCCTCCTGCTCAGCATTTTTGCCTGTCTAGCTGAGGTGTCGGGGAAGGGGAGGGATGGAGGGTGAGGATAGCTCACATCCCCGCTTCCCCAGGCCCCTCCCCACCCACCAGCATGCCCCCTTTCCCTCCTCTCTAAGCTTGCATTTGTAAACTTGTGGAGGCAGCCAGCCTGGTTCTCTCTCCGTGCCAGCTGCGAGGGGGAGGGGTGCTTGGACTCCTGGGTCCGAGGTTGGAGCGCTGTCTCCAGCCTCAGATCCAGGAATATGAAATATCCTATGCCCTCCCCCAAACAGACTCTGTCTAGCGGCCATTGGATTGCTCTCTTAATGTCATAACTAAAACCAGGTTGAAGCCTCTGCTTTGATAGCCAAGCCAAACAATTTCTCACTTCAACATTATTACCAAGCCTTCCAGGAATAAGAATACCGGCAGTGTTTGAAAAATAGCTGGATAAAGCATAGGCCAAACCTGAAATCATCCAAATACTAGCACGGAACCTCAAACTCCCTAGAGCTGGATGGGTAGAAACAAGCAGCACCTTTCTAGCTAGCATGTAGGGAAAAAATAACATTTACATACAAGCGTCACATTGTTATTATTGCATTTCATGGCCTATTAGTCGAACTATTTACAAATCTCCCCCTTCCCCAATCTTTATACCTGTGTGTGTACGAACACAAACTGGTTATCTGCTAACTGAGTATAACACTTTACACATCGAATGCAGTAGGTTCTAGTCTCGTATGAAATTTGAGCTGGCTTGTCAGCAGTGTCAGTGGCAATGCACTGTCTCTGCACTCTAAACTTTAACATGAAGCCTTTTAATTGAGAAATGTTCCTTGACAGATCTTGCGACTTAGCTGCATGCCACCAGACAATTAATCAGGCTCTTCTGAACCTAGAAAACAGTCTCTTACATGGCTTTTTCAGATACGAATTGGCTTTGTCATAACTCAAATAAAAGCTGCAATCAAAATATAGTCATTGTTACTTAGCAGTAAGACCTACTGATTTCTTTATACCTGTGTATGTGTTGGGTGTGCAGATGTACAGCAGCCTTCCCCAACCTAACACCCTCCAGATGTGTTGGGCTACACCCAATGCCCATGCTGGCTAGGGAGGATGGGATCTGTAGTCTGACAAATCCAGAGGGTGACAGATTGGGGAACACTACTGTGTACACCCAGAAAGAGGTACCTACTAAAAGAGGATAATACCCCATACATCTAATGAGGTTTATGCTAGCCCACAAAAGTGTAGGCCACAATAAGTCACAACCCTACACACAATTATTTGGGAGTAAACCCCACTTAACTCAATGGGTCTTACATGGGTGAAATTGTCTTAAATTGTGTATGTTACAATGTCTAGACTATGTTTTATTATAATGATGTATAACGCAATGTTATATAATGTGGTGTGTATTTTTTGTGAATTTCTGTGAACCGCCCAGAGAGGTTAAGCTATTGGGTGATACAGAAATGGAGTGAGTAAATAAATAATAATTAAAAAAATAGAGCAAGCCCTGGATTGGACAAGGCTGCATTTCAGTTAACCTAATTTATGGACCCGGAAGACTTGTTTTGTGCTACAACAGAAATACTTTAACAACCCGAAAGAGAGGGGCTTTAAAGTTACAGAAACACGGACAAAGCCCCTAGAACACCCTCCAACTGTCGTACTTACACCACTCGGTCTAGCGCGTCCATCTCCGCAGAATTTCTGGCAGCACCAGCATCCACGTGGAGACCATTACACATGTGCACCGGAAGGAGAATAATTTTGCACTGCCTCATGTCGTCATTTCCGGCGCCGTTTGGCACTTGGGCATAGAGTCAGAAAAAGCATAGAGCTTTCCGAACAAGAAATAAGAAACAAAAGCAAACGTATTTCCTTCTCTTTGTCACAAATTCAGGGACCCCATGTTGACACGTGAGATTCCAAGTAGTGCAGAGACACGAAAGGGCTTTATAGAGACTGAGGGGTGGAGCGTCCCTTCAGCTGGAGTTACTCTCCTCTCCCTGGTGTGGCGCCGTGCGAAAGGAAATCGGAAGGTCAGATGGTTCGGGGGGAGATGTCATAGACATAGGAAATACTCGATCTCAACCTCCGTCTCTATGGACGCAGAGTTACGGATTTATAAGAAATACTTAAGAGACATACCTGGAATCTCTGATTTCAATAGTTAGGTAGACCTTTCTGTATAATTTTTTCCACCTTGAGGTAGACGGGAGAGATGCCCATAGAAATCAATGGAGAAATCCAAGATTTTACAGTATCTGTTGTTGTTTATTCGTTCAGTCGCTTCCGACTCTTCGTGACTTCATGGACCAGCCCACGCCAGAGCTTCCTGTCGGCCGTCGCCACCCCCAGCTCCCCCAAGGTCGAGTCCGTCACCTCCAGAATATCATCCATCCACCTTGCCCTTGGTCGGCCCCTCTTCCTTTTCCCTTCCACTTGCCCTAGCATCAGCATCCTCTCCAGGGTATCCTGTCTTCTCATGATGTGGCCAAAGTACTTCAGTTTTGCCTTTAATATCATTCCCTCAAGTGAGCAGTCTGGCTTTATTGCCTGGAGAATAGCAAATTTTCCATTCAGATCTAACACCCCTCCAAAGATAGCGGCAAATACAAGAATCTGTTCTAATTCGGGTCTTAGTTCGTATATTAATAAAAGAAATTAAGCACAACTCGTCTGCCTGCAACTCAATAGAGTACAGGGCTTTTGCCTACAATGAGCTCTGGATTTGGTCCGGGAGAGGTTTAAACCGAATTACACGTCTGAAACCTGTGAGGTGTTTTGTACGGGAGGTTCACGCATCGCAGGCTATTTATTTTCAACCCCCAACCTGCAACGTGGGGATAAGAGCACTCGACAACACCGCAGGATGGCTGTAACCTACTCTCTTAGCTTCAACCAACCCCACGCACAAAAGAGACAGAATACCATCGGACTACATTTATTTTTATTCATTTTATTTGTACCCCACCTTTCTACCAAGAAACATGGCACTCAAGGCACATCGCAGGGTTGTTGTAAACTAGCATGAAGCCCTAAGCTGCAGTCTGCAGACTGAACTACGCTACCAACTGTGAACCACTCTCTTCCAATCATGGCCCCCTCCAGTCGCCAATACGGGGATAATTGACTGCATTTGCAGTGCACATTTGTAAGGCTATTTGTAAATCGTGGGGAGACAGGGACTGAAAATAAATATTGGGTTGGATCCAGATTTAGTTATATTCAGAATAGGCCCATTGAAATAAATGGTAAAATTAGTAAGTCCCATTGATTCCAATTGGTCTACTCTATGACTAAGTCTGGATCTAACCCAATGTTTTCACACGAAACTGGCGTTTCTACTCCTCATCACAGCTTTAACGAATTTTAGCTTCGTTAAATTCTTGGATTTCTCTATTAATTTCTATGGACAGCTCTCACTTCCTTGCCGGGGTATAGTTAAAAAATGGCTTCTTAATGTGAACTAGAAAATGACCAATTCAGACAATTAGCTGATTCTCTATATGTATATCTCTGTGTTCAGAGTGGCGTCGTGGAAGTCCTGTATAGTTGACATTGGAGTGGCGAAAATCTGGTTTAATGCTGGAAGGTCTGCGATGGGGCAATTGACTCCTTGGTACAGGGGTGAACATCGTGATGGGTCCCCGCACTCACTGAACATGGTTTCGCTGGCCACGCAGCGCCTACTGGTTGGCATGAGCTGCTCTTCCATGGCCACAAGGGGGAAGAGATGAGGCGAAGAATCCACTCCTTGATTAAGGCTGCAATCCTGCAGCACACTTACTTGGAAGAAATCCTATTGAACTCAGTGGGACTTTCCTCTGAGTAGTCATGTATCGGATTGCACTGTAAAGAGAACTTGAAGGTGGTGCTAGAAAACGAGAAAAACCAGGGCGGGAGGGCAGGGAGCTTGGTGCGATTAAAATACTGTTGGCACCGAGTCTTACAAACTTTCAGTGCCAACTCAAAACCTATCCGTTCACCCAGGCTTTGGACTGATTTCTGTATTTTTAAAATTCTTTCTGCTGCATCATGTACAGTGTTCTTTATCTGTTACTGTTCTCCCGTTTGATTTTTTTTTAAATCAGTGTTTCATGATTTTGTGTTTCATTGGTTGTACTATTTTGGGATTATGTTAAAGTGAAAAGTGAGCAATACATTTAATAAATAAAAAATGGGCAAGTCATGTGACTAGTATTTTAGGACACTCAGACGTGTCCTTCTGGAGCATGCAATCTAGATCTGGTGTCTTGCTAAATGCTTGTTTAGGAGACACACTGATCAGAACCATCATAAAATGCCTTACATTCATCTGCCTAGACAAAGCATAGCAGAAGAAAGCTTGTTTCATGTGTTACCTAGACAGCCTTCCTCAACTGGTGCACTCCTGATGTTTTGGACTATAACTACGATCAGCCCCAACCAGAATGGTGAAAGGTCAAGAATTCTGGGAGTAGTAATCCACAGCATCTGGAGGGCAGCAGGCTGGAGAAGGCTGCCATAAGATAAGGGTAACTTTATTCTAGATATTTATTGCTATGACCACAGACCCACATCAGCTTCATCCCAACATACAATAAACACTTGTTATGGGGACTGGCATCTCACCACCTGGACAGATGTAATGATGAACCCTCCCATTCAACTCCACCACAGGAGGGGAGAACCTAGCAGTTACTCAACAAGAATTTGATCCTTGACATTTTAAGATGTACAAGAGAAAACTGCACATGTGCATATGCCAGGATTATTGTGTCAGTTGTGGTTGCTTTGCTTTTAAAGGTCTGGGGTGTGTGTGGCATAGAGAGGTAACTTTGGCTGCCCCATGGTTACAGTGTATTCTTTCCTCCAATATTCTCCAGACCTTTCAGCTTGTACTACCTTTTGAGACCAGGGTTACTTTTAATATATTCCAGTATGCTGACTTGTTTTAATGGCATGTTCTTAATTACAGTATTGTCCATACTCAGTGGAGCAATCTTGAACAAACAGGATGACAGGACTCAAGAGAACCTCTTAATTTAGATTGGGAGCTCCTGGTGCCACCAATCGAAAGACACCATACAGCTATTCAGTCTTTTCCTTCTGAATGGTTTTTTTTGTGGAAAGGAAGTGGAAGCAACAGTGGGAAAACACCTGAGTTAACAACCGGAAGGCTATGACATCTGGACCCACCATAAAATTCTGTAAATGAGGCAGGGTGATAAAGCCTCCTCTAAACTCACCTTACGTTTGAGAGCTTCACAGTATACTGACTGTAGTGCAAATGATCATGGATCACTGCCTTGTTGTGGCGAAGGGGCTTGCGTAACTCAGTGAAGCCATAAGCTATGCCGTGCAGGACCACCCAAGACGGACAGGTCATGGCAGAGAGTTCTGACAAAATGTGGTCCACTGGAGAAGGAAATGGCAACCCACTCCAGTATTCCTGCCAATAAAACCCCATGGAACGTATCACAAGGCTAAAAGGTATGATGCCAGAAGATGAGCCCCTCAGGTCGGAAGGTGTCCAATATACTACTGGGGAAGAGCAGAGGGAATTTCCAAGTAGCACCAGAAAGAGTGAAGCGGCTGGGCCAAAGCTGAAAGGACACTCAGCTGTGGATGTGTCTGGTGGTGAAAAGAAAATCCGATGCTGTAAAGAACAATATTGTTTAGGAACCTGGAATGTCAGATCAATGAATCAAGGTAAGCTGGAGGTGGTCAAACATGAGATGGTAAGATTGAACATTGATATCTTGGGAATCAGCGAACTAAAATGGACAAGCATGGGCGAATTTAATTCAGGTGACCATTATACCTACTACTGTGGGCAAGAATCCCTTAGAAGAAATGGAGTAGCACTCATAGTCAACAAAAGGGTGGGAAAAGCAGTACTGGGGTACAATCTCAAAAACGACAGAAGGATCTCAGTACAAATCCAAGGCAAACCATTCAACATCACAGTAATTCAAGTCTATGCCCCAACCACTGAGGCCGAAGAAGCTGAGGTTGATCGGTTCTATGAAGACCTACAACTCCTTCTAGAACTAACACCAAAAAAAGATGTCCTCTTCATCATAGGGGATTGGAATGCTAAAGCAGGAAGTCAAGAAATCACCGGGATAACAGGCAAGCATGGCCTTGGTGTACAAAAGCAGGACAAAGGCTAATAGAGTTTTGCCAAGAGAACACGCTGATCATAGCAAACACTCTTTTCCAACAGCACAAGAGGTGACTCTACACATGGACATCACCAGATGGTCAATATCGAAATCAGATTGATCATGTCCTTTGCAGCCAAAGATGGAGAAGCTCTATATAGTCAGTAAAAACAAGACCTGGAGCTGACTGTGGCTCAGATCATGAGCTGCTTCTTGCAAAATTTCGGCTTAAAATGAAGAACATAGGGAAAACCACTAAACCATTCAGGTATGACCTAAATCATATCCCTTATGAATATACAGTGGAGGTGAGGAATAGATTTCAGGGATTAGACCTGATAGACAGAGTGCCTGAGGAACTATGGACGGAGGTCCATAACATTGTTCAGGAGGCAGCAACTCAATCCATCCCAAAGAAAAAGAAATGCAAGAAAGCAAAGTGGCTGTCTGATGAGGCTTTACAAGAAGCTGAGGAAAGAAGGGAAGTGAAAAGCAAGGGAGAAAGGGGAAGATATACCCAACTGAATGCAGATTTCCAGAGAATAGCAAGGAGAGACAAGAAGGCTTTCTTAAATGAACAATGCAAAGAAATCGAAGAAAACAAGAAGGATCTTAATGTCCCTGATAGCCATGATAATGCGGTCACTGAACTTGAGCTGGACATCCTAGAGAGTGAAGTCAAGTGGGCCTTAGGAAGCATTACTAACAACAAAGCTAGCAGAGATGACAGTATTCCAGCTGAGCGATTTAAGATCATAAAAGATGATGCTGTTAAAGTGGTGCACTCAATATGCCAACAAATTTGGAACACTCAATGGTGGCCACAAGACTGGAAAAGGTCAGTTTATATTCCAATTCCAAAGAAGGGCAATGCCAAACAGTGTTCAAACTACCGCGCCATTGCGCTCATTTCACATGCCAGCAAGGTTATGCTCAAAATCCTACAAGCTAGGCTTCAGCAGTATGTGAACTGAGAACTACCGGAAGTACAGGCTGGGTTTCGAAGAGGCAGAGGAACTAGAGATCAAATCGCCAGCATTCGCTGGATCATGGAGAAAGCAAGAGAATTCCAGAAAAACGTATCTTTCTGCTTCATTGACTACGCTAAAGCCTTTGATTGTGTGGATCACAACAAACTGTGGCCAATTCTTAAAGAAATGGGAGTACCAGACCACCTTACCTGTGCCCTGAGAAACCTGTACGAGGGTCAAGAAGCAACAGTAAGAACTGGACATGGAACAACCAATTGGTTCCAAATTGGGAAAGGAGTACAACAAGGCTGTATATTGACGCCCTGCTTATTTAATTTATATGCAGAGTACATCATGAGAAACACCGGGTTGGATGAATCACAGGTTGGAATTAAGATTGCCGGGAGAATTATCAACAACCTCAGATACGCAGACGATAACACCCTAATGGCAGAAGGCGAAGAGGATCTAAAGAGCCTCTTGGTGAGGGTGAAAGTGGAGAGTGCAAAAGCTGGTTTGAAACTCAACATTAAAAAAACCTAAAATCATGGCATCTGGCCCCACCACTTCCTGGCATATAGAAGGGGAAGAAATGGAAGCAGTGACAGATTTTATTTTCTTGGGCTCCAAGATCACCACAGACGGTGACTGTAGCCATGACATTAAAAGACGCTTGCTCCTTGGGAGGAAAGCTATGGCAAACCTAGACAGCATAGTAAGAAGCAGAGACATCACCTTGCCGACAAAGGTCCGTCTAATCAAAGCTATGGTTTTCCCAGTAGTAATGTATGGCTGTGAGAGCTGGACTATAAGGAAGGCTAAGCGCCGAAGAATTGATGCTTTCGAACTGTGGTGCTGGAGAAGACTCTTACGAGTCCCCTGGACTGCAAGGAGGTCAAATCAGTCCATCCTAAAGGAAATCAACCCTGAGTGCTCATTGGAAGGACAGATACTGAAGCTGAAGCTCAAATATTTTGGCCACCTACTGCGAAGAGGAAAGTCACTGGAAAAGACCCTGATGCTGGGAAAGATTGAAGACAAAAGGAGAAGTGGACGGCAGAGGATGAGATGGCTAGATAGCCTCACCAATGCAATGAATATGGACTTGAGCACACTCTGGGAGAGAACGCAAGACAGGAAGGCCTGGTGTGCTATGGTCCATGGGGTCACAAAGAGTCGGACACAACTGAACGACTGTACAACAACAGTGCAAGTGAGTTTTGTAGTAAGTTTTGTTGGAACTTATCCCTCTATGTCTCAGTTACAACAAATGGAATTAGATATATTATTTTAAATTTACTGATCTCCCTCAAGCTTTTAGAATAGGATGGGTTATAAGCCTAACAGTGCAACCCAATGCACAGCTATTCAGACATAGCCTAACTGAGTTCACTAGAGTTTCAGCCCAAGTAAGGATGTATGGGATTGCAGCCTAATTAAATAAATTAGTAACAGGGTTTGTTGGTGTGATTGCTGTGTAGCCCTAAATAGTTTGGCCAAGCTAAATTAATGATTTTTGAACTTCAAGTTAGTTATAGCACATGTATTCAATGAATACACTGACATTTAGGGCACAATCCTATGCATGTTTAGACAGAGAAAGGTGTAGACGTTCCTCTGTCTACACATGCATAGGATTGCACCCTAAGTTTCAAATATTTTTGCAGCTGTAGCAAAAGAGTATTTTTACTGCTTTTATAAACTAGCTTCTTTCTTAATGCTTTTATGGTCTAGTCCTAAAGAAACTGAGGAACATAATCCTATATATATATTTATTCCGAAGTCAGTCCTATGAATTCAGTGGCATTTGCTCTTTAGGCATTGATGCACACTTATCTGAACATCAGCACCATTAAATTCAAATAGGCTAAATAGCGTGCATAGCATCTGGCTGTACAGCTGTAGGTAGTCCTGTGCACACTTTCTTGGAAGTAAATCACACTGACTTATTTCTGCATAGGAGTAGCTGTGTGCAGGAGCAACCTATTAGTAACCATATGCTTGTTTGTTCTTCACTTCCCCACCCTTGTTACGTATCAGCATATATTTTATCTTCTTCTAACCATACTGTGTACTAAAACTAGTTGAGCACAAAGGTAACAGGATTTTATATCCTGAGAACAGGCACTTAAGTGGTTTGCCTTACTGTTCAAGGACTGGACTACACCATCACACGCAAAACATACTTTTATTTTATGTTTTTAAAACAAGACTTCTAGAATGTCTTAAAACAGAGGGTCCAAGCTGGGGAGCCTTCAGGCAATGGTGAGTGTGGATTTGTAAGGAACTGTAAGCACAATTTCAAAACGTTTGGTTGAAATTATGTGTTTTTGGTTGAAATTAATCAGTGTTTTGGCATACAAATCTTTGGAGAGTCTTAGTGTAACACTCGGAAAGCATTTTTTATTTTAGTTACTGATCAACAGTGTTGGCCTTCTCTCTCTTTTTAAGCATACATGCTCATCATTCAGCCCCCCCCCCCCCCCAACCTTACACAGGAACATTTGGTAGGATATTTACATTGACAATTTCATATACCGGCCGCATCCAACAGGGCTGCTGAACTTACATAATTGATGTAGTGCTAGCATAAGTGCCCTCTAGCTAATAGTGTAAGATGGCATGGCAGGTCTCTAATTAACACAATGAAGTGATAACGCTTTGAGGACTTTCATGGAATCTCATGTTGGGAGTTAGCAAATGACCATCTAGTCCAACCTGTTTAACACTTCTACTGGATTACGTGTGCAAAAGTACGGCGAATAACTTCTCACAAATCTGGATTGCACCCAATATATATAGAGCATAGGAGAAGATAGTTCCAAACTGTGTAGTTATAAAAACATAGAATACCCACTGTTAAAATTATGATAAAAACAGTTTAAAAACAGATGTATTCTAAATTTCAGTATATTATACTGTCTTCCAAATCATATTCATATTTCAACTATAATCTTAAATTTATTGACTTTACATGTTGAGAAAAGCTGCAATTAAAGTTTTGATAAGGACTATGCACACTTAAAGTTTTGATAAGCACACTTAAAGTTTTGATAAGGACTATGATAAGGACTAAGTCCCATTGACCACAGTTGGACTTACTTCGGGTGGGGTGGGAAGATGCTCAAACTTAACCCTCCTCAGGGTACTAAAAACTGTTAAGGGAACAATCAGGCCCTCCTCCCCCTTCTTTCTTTGTAAACTGATGTCTCACTGCTCTTAACATTCCATGGCTCTAACACGGCAATGAGCATGCTCAGACCCTGTCAGACCATTCTGTGTTTACATTTTTTACCAATTAATATTTTTTGCATACATGCCCTACCAAAATCCTTGCCTTCAATATATACAATTGTTTTAACTGTTAGGCACTCTGGGAACCCTTTGGGTTTGAAAAGCAATGTATAAATACATGTAAATAAACAAACCAACACATTTGGGGCCTACAAAGAGTCATCATGGGGAGTATGATAAACAATTGGGAATCCCCCCACAGTGCAACAGAATGGGGCTGCTGAACTCTAGGTGGGTAGCTTCCTGCATACCTAGCTCTGAACCTCAGCAGTCTAGCCCTTGGTACAGTATCGATATTGGGGTCAAGGGATGCATGCTTCATGGTGCTTTTGCCCAAATTCCAATTTCATCCCTCATTCCAGGATACTCTAAACTGTTAGGGGCTCCACCCACTTTGCAGCTGAAGAAATCCTTGGAGAGGTGATCAATTAGGACTAGAGAAAGCAGTGATGTGTGGATGGCTCCATTTTGCTATTCTCCACCAAGGTCATTCATTAGACATATTAACTACAAATATGATATGAGAACACATTTCACCTGTGATTTGTAATTACATCTGTATATTATAGACAGTGATCCAGTTCGCACATAGCAGCAAATTGTGGGTTAATTAACCCACAATTTGCTGCTGTTATATGCAAACTGCCCCATTGTAATATTTTTTCTACTTCCTTGATTAATAATACTTTTACAAAATAGACAACAAAATGTACAATCATCTGCTTAAAATTATTTTAAATTCAAGATTGAAATATTTGACTGAGGGGAACATTGCCATGTTTCCCCATTACAAAATAGCTGTATAAAATATAACAAACACAGTGTGAAAGCATATTGATGCTCAAGTAATAACAATTTCTCAGAGGAGGAGAAGGGAGGAGAATGCTATGCTGGAACAGAGTGTATCTCTTAATTTTAATTAGAAAGCTAGAACAATGTCTAACCCACAAGAGCAAATACAATAGTAGCTCTCTATCTGTCCTTGGGTAAAGCAAGGTATGTGGTATTCACTAGACCAAACAAGTAAAACAAAGGCATTTTATTGTACTTGTTTGTTTTCAAAGAGAAACAAACAAATGCTTATCTAGAGTCAGTATAAATTGCTTGACACAGGCAAATGTTATGCACTGGGAATGGGAAGATAACACCACTCTGACCAAAAACTGAAGATTTTGCTTGTTAAAATTCTTTCACAGCAGCCGATGTTGCAAAAATTAGATTCATAATAGCTGAAAAATTGAAGCAGGTGGTGACGAGAAGCCAAATGTATACTAAAATGAATTGCTCTGTTTTTCATCTACAACAGGGGTGGGCAACATGCAACCCTCCAGATATTTTGGCCTTCTAACTCCCACGATCCCTTACCATTAGCTATGCTGACCACTAGGCCAAAACGTCCAGAAGGCTGCAGGTTGCCCACCCCTGATCTACAAGATCCTTTGCACTGACACTTTCAAAAGAGCTCTTCTTATCACAGAAGGAAAATACACATTTACGCTTGTCACTTCTACGAGCTGACTGGAAATGTATGAAATTTATATTTGATGCATACTACATCTTTTTCCAAGGTAGGAAGCCAACACAAGAAGTTTGGACAGAGTAGACTCTTTCTAGCAATGGCTAACATACCAGCTACTAAAATGATCCATGTATAGAAAAAAAAAGCATAATGGACTTGATCCAGTGTTTGCTTCCACCAGTGGAAGAACTCTCTGGGCAGAGTTCTGCTCAGTATAGTATGGATGGCAGAAGGGGGAGGCAATTTTCATTAATTCCACCCCTGCCCCGGAATACCCCAGCACCACCTCCCACACTGTTCTGGAGAGCTTCCCAACCCTCTAGAGCAGATTTTGGATGGGCATAGGGGGTGCAGGAGGGAGGGGAACAGATGAAGATTTCCTCCCCAATTCCCCCAGTAGAAACGCTCCACTAGATCAGAAGCCTTCTATTCGTGGAAGGCCCATAATATTCCAACAATCCCTCAACCCTCTCCACCAGATTTGGAAGGGTGCAAGGCATGCAAGAGGAAGGAAAGTCAGCTGAATTCCCCTCCCCGCCCCTTTCATTCATGGAAGTCTCTGCTAGATAGAACAGCCTTCTGGGAGTGGAAAGACAAAATTGGATGCAACCCAATAGGTGCATGGGTGAAGGGGTGAGAAGAGTGGACACCACCTTGTATGAAGGTGTGTATGATTTTGATAAGAAATCAAAGAAAGTACTACACTGGGTGTTCAACATCTTTGTCCATGTAGGTAAAACAATATTTCGATTCGGTATCATGCTTGAAAACATTTATTTTACAACAGAAGTTGTAAAAGTAACACTGTACAAATAAAAATGTGTACACTTGAGAAAAATCAGGAATGGGTTATGGACATTACTTCTTCCTCGGGCATCGCCTTCTGCTCTTTCAAATTCTGAGGTAGCAAGATGCCATCAGGAAAGATGGGTGCTACACAAAGGCCACAATCCAGAGACACTTGGTGACATGCCTAAGGGCTTGCACTTACTCAGAGGAATTCCGTTTTCCTTTGAATAGTAGCTCCCTCCTGGGCTGGGCTGGCTGGGGATGATGGGTATTGTTGTCCAACACATCTGGAAGGTGCCAGATTGAGGAGGGCTGTCACAGAGTCCTCTATAATATCACTATACTGATGTTTAGTTAGCTCTATTTAGCTCTATACTGATGTTTAGTTAAACATTAGTTAACTTCATTAGTTAACCTCTGAGCTATAGACTTTACATCAATGTGGAGACTCCTCTATGGCAATATCCTGACCGTTCACTGAAGAAGAATCTACCGCCTTGGAGCCCATAGTGTCCAGAAGAGGGACAGAGGCACCCATTTCATCAGTAGTCTGCATCTTGGGTTCAAAGTTCTGATCAATAGTTCCTTTGTCACTGGTGTCTCCATCAGACTCCTCTGCCAGTTTGTCCTGCGGCTCAGCTGTCTCCTCTTCTTTCTCATATAAGAAGTTGCAAATCATGTTTGGTCTGCTGTATGAGAAATCTTTGTCCTTAAGCTCTAGCCACTCCACACCACCGCCTGTCAAAAAAAAAGGAAGGGGAAGAGAGAGAAAATTTAGAATTATAGAACTCATTTTTATTAAATATTCACATGCATCTCTTGTTGCCTCTCTTTCCTTCTGTCCCCTCTCCTTCATTGGCTTCCCCAATGTAAAAATTTAGATTGTGAATTCTTTGAGATGCTTGTGTCCCACTTGTGACATAAGTGGAAAGGGAGGATATAAATTTAATAAACAAACCACCATGTATATGAGTGATACGACATAAATAATAATCAATAGCCAACTTTAGGGGTTAACCATATAGCAGTAGTACGTAACAAATGGGATATATGTTGACATAACACTGCATTAGAAGCACACTGAGGGTTTATGACCAAAACTGGAGAGAAACTCCATTGCCACATTTGGGGATCTAAGTAGCCAGAAACCCAGCTATATTAATTCACTTTCAGATTATTTGGGGAGATGTGCCCACATGATCTCCATATGATAAATACACCAAATAGCAATTTTTGTATCAACCTGATATACAAAGGCAGGCACCTTGAGCAATGGACATCTTTGCTCTTATCTCTGCTTGTGGCACAATTGGGTTGATCTGGAAAAGGGGCTGGTGTATTCCACACATGTGTATGGAATATCTTGCTTTGGGAATAGGTGGTTGGGGTAGATGGCCCTGGTGTCTTCTCTTTCCAGCAATATGATTTGATACTTCTCTCTCTCCCCACGCAAAAGAACACACACTAATGCCACAGTTTCTCAAACCAGATATGGGGTGGTGGGCAAGTCCTGGGGATACCAGTTAAGGGTGGGGGAGCCATAAACAATTTTGCACATCTTTCTGATAAGCGTATACATAGCTAAAGCTCAGGACATTATGAAGTGTGGGTCAGAATCCCATTTGGATCACTGAGAGGAGCAGAACCATAATTCCTTGTGGGCTCAGTTACTTCGAACTAGAGAAGTGGTGCGAACAGAGGGTATCTTTATGAGCCAGGAAAAGTGGAGAGGAGTGGTCTGTGTGCATAAGAGCTGGACAGAGGAGAGTGGGAACGCAATATGCAGTGTGTGGTAATTTGGCAAGCATACTCAATGGGATTTCTAGGTTTGGGAAGTAGAGAAAACAAATTCAGGGCAAGTCCTGTGCATGTTTGGACAGAAAAACGTTCTACAATTCTCAGCAAGCCCCCACCAGCCATACTGGTTGGAGAATGTTGGGATTTGTATGACTTTTTTTCCTGTCTAAACATGCACAGGATTGCACCTATAGAAACTGAGAGTGATTTTCCAAGAGTTCTAGGGCCGGCCCACCTGTGTTCTCTTCTCCTTCTTTTTTCTCAGTCAGGAGAGTCCGTGTCATGTTCAGCTTCTTCATAGTGTGGCATTTATATTTTAGCTGTAAATTTTGGTTGCCTTCTGCATCTATTATAAAGGGAAAAAAACCTGAGATTGATTTTTAGTGGTAACTTTACTTTTTGAAATTTTAATGTTTTGTCTAACCTTCTTCGAGCTTCTGAAAAGCAAAGATAAAGTACCACCTACCATGATCTTTGTTTTCTTCAAACACAACACAGGTACCAAGAGTATCTGGGGATGAAATGAACATTTTGCTAAGGAAAAAGACAGGCTTCTTTTCAGAAGAATACGCCAAACGGCCACATCTACTGTATCAAATGAAAGGATTAGGAGATCAGCATATGTAAGGCAGCTAATTCCAAAGAGCTACTTAGGGTCACTGGCCCAATGAGACTGTTTATTTTCCCCCTCTTTGATCAGCTGACACCACTTGCATATTACAAAGAGCTTTGGAAACTCCCCTTGGCTTCAAAAGCAATTTACAATTGGGACTAAAACCTGGATTTGAACATGGCTGCTTCCTACTTTTCATTACTTTAATGTTTAGCTATGTTTGTAATTAGGTGTTTTTATTGCAAAGGGTTTGTTTAGTTTTTAAACATATTTATTGATTTTGTTATTGCTTGAGGCATACATGGGATTTGTGCTCTTTTGTAGAAAGGCAGCTAAGAAAAACCAATACTACTACTATTGCTGCTACTACTACTAATGCCTTCTTTGGCTCCCAGAACCATTCATGGTTCTTTAGATTCTGGCTTATGAAGTAGTATACCAATAACGTATTTTCTTACCTTCATATTCCCCAGCAAAGACATATCTGTCTACTTGCAAAATGGGCCTTTCTGTGTCTATTCCCTAAAAAGAAGATAAGATACAGTTACGAAAAAGAAAGTTAAATGTGAATTACTTCCAAGCAATTTTGATCCAAAGCACAGCCTAAGCCTAGTGAAGTCTGAAAAGCTCATGGACACAGTACACAACATGTTTTCAGCATGGGTGTACACATACCACTGTCATTTTTAAAGAGCATGTCCATTTTGACAGTGTGTAGGTACAGTGGGAACTCACAACCGACCACAGTTGTACCAACTCCATACGACGGCTGCGCCCCTACTTTCCCAACCATCTGCTCCCATCAGTAGCACATGCCCTGCTCGCGTCTCGTCTAGACTACTGTAATGAGCTCTACTTGGGGTTACCCTTGAAGACGGTTCAGAAGCTGCAGCTGGTGCAGAACACAGCGACTTGCCTGATTAAAGGCAGCCGCAGGCGAGATCATATCACTCCAGTGCTGAAGGAGTTGCACTGGTTACCAGTTGTTTTCTGGGCCAAATTCAAGGTGTTGGTTTTGACCTTTAAAACCCTGTGCGGTTCCGGCACAGCCTATCTCAAGGAGTGCCTCCAGCAACACCAGACAGGCCGCTTAACAAGATCAGCCTTGGATGGCCTTCTCTCTGTCCCATCAGCCAGGACAGCTAGGCTGGTGACAACGAGGGAGAGGTCCTTCTCTGTGGTGGTCCACACTCTGTGGAACTCCCTCCCTAGGGAACTCCGCCATGCCCCTTCTTTAATGAGCTTCCGCCACGCACTGAACACTTGGTTATTCAGGCAGGCGTTTGGGGTGGGTTAGGGTATTTTAAAATAATGTTTTAATGTACAATTTTACTGTTTTAAATTGTACATCGCCCAGAGCGGCTGGGTGACCGGCCAGATGGGCGATTAAGAAATTTAATAAATAGACAAACAAGCTTCCCACTATGTATGCACGCAGTAAAACAGAAACACCATTTGACAAGACGATACACATTTTCTCCTACAAACTTGAATAGCTCATAGATAGCAGATAACTTCAAAACCTGTAGAGATCAATAGAATACAGGATCACTGTCCTCCTTAAAAAAAAAAAACCTAGCGAAGATGCAAGTTTTGTATTAATCACACTCACCAAAATCTTACATTTGTTCTCACATTTTTCCAGAAAGTCTGAATCAATTATTCCTGACAGTTCCACCATGACTAATTGTTCCTGGGGAAAAAAGTTTACAAAGCACATTTTAAATAATGTAACTCAATCTCCCTTTCAGCCCAGGAGATAGGGCTCACCTGAAAATACTATTATTGTCACAACCACTTTGTTCTGGAACACATTCACACACACAAGGAAACATCCACCTGCTTTCCACCTCTATATTGTAATTGCTTGACATCCATCTTTTCAGCCATGTTTATGGCATTAGGTAAAACAACTTTACTGCTGTGCTTTCCCACTACCACTTCAATTAAGTGGTTAACTATTCCTTTCTGCCTTGTTCATAGGCTGAAACTAAAAGTAGTAACTATCCCATATTCTGCTCCACCAACAAAGGAAGAATGGGAAGGAGGCAAAGCTGCCTTTAAAAAGATACTCTTTCCTTTATGCTGAAGATAAAGTAGATACCCAAGACTCCTGAACCATCCAGGCTAGAGATCTGAAGTCGTGGAATAAAACCCAGAAAAATTCAGAAAAAAACTTTCCCCCCCTCTCTGCAAGAACCATTTTTTTCCTGAAAAATTGGAAAAACTGAACAGCTTTGGATTATAAAAAATTTTCTTGTAGAATTTAAGACAAAGTATTTATATGGGGGGGGGTTGAACTTGATGGTCTTACAGGCCCCTTCCAACCCTACTATTCTGTGATTCTATGATATATTGTTACCTAGCCTTTACTCCCCCCAAAATGATTTCTAAAAACTATGTAATAAGAACATTTGTATAGAAAGACTAGAGATGTAAAATGTCTGGAAAGAATGAAGCCATGGGGAAAGTATTTTTATTCCTCTGTAAGATTCCTAGCATAGTTCCTTCTTTCATTTCTTATTAAAATTATTGATCTAAAGTATATTTTACTGATAGACATTTAGGCTCAGTTTCCTAACATGTGAGCAGAATCACCATTGTGCATACTTGACAGTAATTGTACATACTTGACAGCTTGGGTTTTGTTCTATAGAGTCCTGTGTTTCTGATGCTGTAGCAGTCATTTAATGTTGTTCTAATCTATTCAGACAATAATTACAAATTTACTGAGTTTACTTTTAAAAGTTTTAAATATAATGATAATTTTATGACCAAACTAAGTTATAAATAAAATAACTGTAGGAAAAAAGGCTGCTTCATGTTCCTAAAGCAGCCCTCCCCAACCTGGTGCCCTCCAGATGCCATGCTACCAGAGGCTGATGGGAGCTGAAGTCCAAAAAATCTGGATAGCACCAGGTTAGGGAAGGCTGTCTTAAAGCAACAAGGTGACTTCAGATCTGCAAAGAGCACTAAAAAAATAAGCATTGCTTATTTTTCAATTTTTCCAAAATGTCAATTAAAAAAAAAAGTAGGGGGAGGGGGGAGAACAGGTATTTTCCCTGGCCTCAAAATTTATGGAAATTTCACGTCTCTAATCTAGGCTGAAGTTGATACACCTAAACTATCCCACACTGTTTCAAGCATCCTAAGGAAACAGCTGTAAAATCTAGTGGTGGATGATGCAGCAGTGGTTATTACACCACATCATTGCTGGCTGAGTGTTGAATCTTACAGAACAGAGGCATACTTAACATTAGATCCTGCAGTAAAATACCAGTGCTAATACATTTATAATCTGAGTAATACAAGGGTATATTTTTTTCAGCTTTCAATGGGAAAGAGCTAGATCTAAGGGGTAGAACAGAAGCCTTGCATACAACAGGGCCAAGTTCAATGCTAGCACCTCCAGTTAAAGGGTCTTTCTAACTCCTATCGGAGATCCCAGAGGACATCGTTAGTTGGGGCAGCCAGTATTGTACTAGATGAGGCAGACCGGTATAAACTTCATCCATAAACTTATGAAGTAGGGATTTTAATCCATTATATCAATCCTGAGTATGAACCGGGATATCTGTAATAAGAAGTATAAGAGTGTGGCTACTTCTTAACGGAAAATCACTCTGCACGAGCTCAAGGACACTCTCGTTCGACCTCACAGCTTTTGAGGATGAGCTGTGGCACTAAAAAGAGGTGATGGAATTCAAACTGATTGGAGAGTAAGCCTCACTGAACGCAGTGTTACTTCCTTCCAAGTAAACCTACACAGGACTGCGTCGGAGGACTGCAATCCGATACACACTTCCGAGGGCGGAAGCCCGTGGGGTTCAAGGAAGCCCGGAGCGCGGCTTCCATGCCTCAGCCCTCCGAAGTGGGGAAGCCGAAGCACCCGGGCTCGTCCATTCCACAGCCACCGGCACGCGCCTGCCTCCAGCCCAGGGCCGCTTCACAGTTCAGGCCCCGCTGTGGGAGGACGCAGGCAACCTCGTCGCGAGGAAAGCCCATTGGTCGCACCCACCTCCACATCGGCCTCTCCCCCTTCGTGGGGTCTCTGCGCGGTCTCCATGCCAGCGGCGCCTCAGCGAGCGACACGTGACCTCGCCGCCGCCATCTTACCCAGGACTCTCGCCGTGCTTGGCGGGCTTCTGGGTATCCTTTTTGAGCGGGCGGGGGACGCGGGCGAGGGCTTGCGTTCGCGCTTGCGCAGTGCCTGTGGTTCACTAGCAGCCGACGGGAAAGCATCCGGAGCCGCGCGGCGGCAACGCAAGAAGGCCGAGAGCGGCGGAAAAATGTGGGGGCGTTTCAAGCCCCTCTGGAAAGTGTCCCTGGAGTTGTGGTTTCACCTGCTGACCTCCAGGGAACGGTGGCTCGGAGGGAAGGAGCATATGTCTTTCCAGAGGGTAGCTCTCGCAGCAAGCACAACATAGAAGTCTTGTGGCACCTTCAGTAACTCAATAAATGTATTCGTCTTTTAAGGTAGCACAAGATTCTTTATTTATTTATATATACCGCCTTTCATTAAAAAATATTCTAGGGCGCTTTACAAGTGTTCTCGTTCTCTGTGTTTGTGTTCCTTCTCCAGGGCTTGCTTCCCCCCCCCCTTTTATTAAACTATGAGGCTGACCCGCCCCATGGGTAAAGTACTCATTTTATAAGTGGTTTAATGGGGTGAATAGAGAAGGAGGGCGGGGAGAGCACTCTCTGCAGATGTATGTGAATATTTTTTGTTGTTGTTTATTCGGTCAGTCGCTTCCGACTCTTCGTGACTTCATGGACCAGCCCACGCCAGAGCTTCCTGTCGGCCGTCGCCACCCCCAGCTCCCCCAAGGTCAAGTCTGTCACCTCCAGAATATCATCCATCCATCTTGCCCTTGGCCGGCCCCTCTTCCTTTTGCCTTCCACTTGCCCTAGCATCAGCATCCTCTCCAGGGTATCCTGTCTTCTCATGATGTGGCCAGAGTACTTCAGTTTTGCCTTTAAGATCATTCCCTCAAGTGAGCAGTCTGGCTTTATTTCCTGGAGTATGGACTGGTTTGATCTTCTTGCAATCCAAGGCAATCTCAGAAGTTTCCTCCAGCACCACAGTTCAAAAGCATCTCTCTTCCTTCGCTCAGCCTTCCTTATGGTCCAGCTCTCGCAGCCATAGGTTACTACAGGGAATACCATTGCTTTAACTATGCGGACCTTTGTTGTCAGTGTGATGTCTCTGCTCTTAACTATTTGATCAAGATTTGTCATTGCTGTCCTCCCAAGAAGTAAACGTCTTCTGATTTCCTGGCTGCAGTCAGCATCTGCAGTAATCTTTGCGCCTAGAAAGACAAAGTCTGTCACTGCCTCCACGTTTTCTCCCTCTATTTGCCAGTTATCAATCAAGGTGGTTGCTGTAATCTTGGGTTTTTTTAGGTTTTGCACTTTCTTCTTTCACCTTCGTCATGAGGTTCCTCAGCTCCTCCTCGCTTTCAGCCATCAAAGTGGTATCATCTGCATATCAGAGTTTGTTAATGTTTCTTCCAGCGGTTTTAACTCCAGTCTTGGCTTCATCAAGCCCAGCACGTCGCATGATGTGTTCTGCGTACAGGTTGAATAGGTAGGGTGAGAGTATACAGCCCTGCTGTACTCCTTTATCAATCTTAAACCAGTCCGTTGTTCCGTGGTCTGTTCTTACCGTTGCTACTTGGAAGTGAATATTAGCCAAGGTTTAATAGCCAAGGTTTAATTTGTGCCAGAGGTAATAAAGGAGAGTGCGTTTATTCACACGCATACGGTGCACCTACAGTCGGAGGCTTCGTGGATGGTAGGTTTGTGTTCTTAGCACCTGCCATTGTAAAAATCAGCCAATTGACCTTTATAGTGAGACCAAGTTGAAGAGGAAAAGAAATCTGGGGACAATAAGGGGAGAGAAGACTGCCCAGGTGATACTCTTCCCATTTAAATCCTAAAATATCGATCCCCCCCCCCCCCGCTAACATTAAGGCTTCCATACCTTTATAAATAACAAAGAATGAATTTCTGTCCTTGCATGAAAATCAAACAAGAAGTACCTGGTAGAATTCTGCTTTCTCTGTAGAAATTCTTGGGGCAATGCTTCCCCATCCCTTATTTTATTACATTTCTTTACCAGCCAATAGCTGATGCTCTGTTGGTTTACAAAGAATAAAACCTTAAAATACATTATAAAACCTATTTACATATAAAGTACACACAGAGGCACATATCTAAAACAATTTTAAACAATAAGAAAAATCCAGGACCTGATTAAAAGCTCATCATACGCTGCCAAATGCCTGAGTGAAGAGGAAGGTCTTAACCCTGGCATCGAAAACATAACAAGGGGAGCCTTGTCAGGGAGATCATTCCATAATTGGGGGGCTGCCACCGAGAAAGCCTTTTCCCTTGTTGCCAGCCTCCGAGCCTCCCTGGGAAGAGGCACCTGGAAGAGGGCCTTAGATGATTGTAGTGTATGGGTCGGTCCGTGCCAGGAGAAGTGCTCCATTAGGTATTGCAGTCCTGAGCCCTTAGTCTTGGTTCTGTTTGAGGAGGGTGCTGGCTAGGTCACATAGATAGAATATCAAAGCCTTGCTGATTCCCTACACCACCATTCCTCAAGCTGGTGCCTTCCAGTTGTGTTGGGCTGCAACTCCTATAATTCCCAGCCACCATGGCTATGCCACACTGGCTGGGAATTATGAGAGTTGAGGTCCAATGCATTCAGGTTGGGGAAGGTTACCATACACACACAGGTAAGTCTCAGTACCTCTGAAAAGCTGTCCTGAAGAGCTCTGGGTTCCTCAAACACATATGTGTGTGCGTGTAAGCATGCAAGGGGTGCAGTCTGTGACCTTTCTGTTTTAGCCAGTACTTTCATCTGTGGTTCCTTCAACATTTTCAGCTGCTTGACAGGCAAAAATTCAGCAGACAAGCATTCCCCAGATATAAAAGCAGTGCTGGAGAAAGCTTAAGACTGTGAAACTTTGGGGCATGTTTTCATTCTCTTGATGTTTTGGGCAACCCAGATTGAATGTGGAAGTACTAAGTCGTACAGGTTATGTCATTCCAGTATGCCCCTGTAAACCTTTTAAAAATCAAGTGATTTCAGTGGTGTGCTAAGTCAGCATCTGGAGCCTGTAGTAAAGCGTCAAGACGGTTCCTCCATGCTATTTTGATGTGAAAAAAGACCACCTTGGATTGAAAATCAACTCCAAACATGGCTCCTTGTGGGCCAATTCACATGACATTTGGAGAGGCAATGGGCAGTATCCAAAGTCCACCATTGCTACTTAGATTGTGCTAACAGGAATAAACTAGCACAAAGGGAAGCTAACGCTTCCTAGCGCAACTCTGGAAACAAGCCAAAAATAGTGTTTCCAGAATGGGGCATTTTAGCGGAGCTCCCTTCTGCTAGCTCCGCTGATTTGTTCCATTCTGAAAATGCTAGTTTCAGCTAGTTTTTGGTTGCTCTAGGAAGTGCTAGCTTCCTTTTGTGTTAGGAGTCATTCTCGCTTGTGCAACTTTGGAGACTGCCCAATATTTAAAAAACACCCGTTATGCACAATGTTCATATACACATAAGTCCCAGAACACCCATGAGCAGTTGTGTGTCCACCCCCACCCCCACAAATACAGTTCATGGGAATTTGGGAGCATAGGCACATAGTTGTGTGCAGGCCAATTGTAGCCATGTATAGTCAAGGCCAGAAATATTGGAACAAGGATAACTGTTTTGGCACTTGGCCTCCGTACACCACCACATTGAAGTTGAAAGGAAACACACCCAGATGGGAGCGAAGTCAGGACTTTCAGCTGTAATTCAAGGGGTTTGACAAAAGTGGGGCACTAACCATTTAGGAAGGACAGCCAGCGGCATACACACACACCCGTCGTTGGTGGCTCATAAGTCATGGGACAAACCAACATCATTTCAAACTTGAAGATCGCCTTTGATACCTGGATGAAAATCCTTTGCAGTCAATGACTGCGTGAAGTCTGGAACCCATGGACATGACCAAATGCTGAGTTCCCTCCCTCGAGATGCTTTGCCAGGCCTTTACTGCAGCTGCCTTCAGCTGCTGCTTGTTTGTGGGTCTTTCTGCCTTCAGTCTTGTCTTCAGTAAGTGAAAAGCATGCTCTATTGGGTTGAGATCAGGTGACCAACTTGGCCATTAAAGAACATCTCACTTCTTTTCCTGGAGAAACTCTTGGGTAGCTTTTGCTGTATGTTTTGGGTCATTCTCTATCTGCAATATGAAGTATAGCCCTATACACTTCAGAATTCATCCTGCTGCTTTTATCAGCAGTCAGGTCATCAATAAACACCAGTGACTCGGTTCCATTGGCAGCCATACATGCCCATGCCATAACACTGCCTCCACCATGTTTGACAGATGATGTATGCTTTGGATCATGAGCTGGTCCTTTCCTTTTCCATACTTTTCTCTTCCCATCATTCTGGTACAAGTTAGTCTTGGTTTCATCAGTCCAAAGAATCTTATTCCAGAACTGAGCAGGATTTTTTAGGTGTTTGGTGGCAAAGGCTAATCTGGCCTTTCTGTTCTTGAGCGTTACCAGTGGTTTGCACCTTGTTGTGAAGCCTCTGTATTTACATTCATAAAGCTGTCTCTTCACTGTAGATGTTGACAATGACATGCCTACCTCCTCAAGAGCGTTCTTGACCTGGCTAGATGTTGTGAAAGCGTTCCTCTTCACCATGAGCAGAATTCTGTGGTCATCCACTTTAGTTGTCTTCCGTGGTCTTCCAGGCCTTTTGCTGTTGCTGAGCTTGCCAATTAATTCCTTCTTTTTCAGGATGTTCCAAACTGTTATATTGGCCACTCCCACTGTTTTTGCTATCTCTCTGATGGGTTTATTTAGTTTCCTCAGCCTAATGATGGCCTCCTTCACTCGCATGGACACCTCTTTGGACCTCATGTTGGGAGTTCCAGTAAACAGCTACCAGATGTATTTATTTATTTATTGCATTTATACTCCGCCTTTTTTCCTCTTGCAAGGAACCCAAGGTGGCTTACATTATCCTCCCCCTCTCCATTTTATCCTCACAACAACCCTGTGAGGTGGGTTGGGCTGAGAGTGTGTGACTGGCCCAAAGTCACCCAGTGAGCTTCCATGGCCGAGTGGGGACTAGAACCCGGATCTCCCAGCTCCTAGTCCAACACTCTTGCCACTACACCACGCTGTAGTGCCACCACACTACACCACACCACATTTACAAATGCAAACGTAACACTCAGAACCACCTCCAGGCCTTTTCTCTGCTTGATTGGTCATGGGGTACCCAGGAAACAGGCCACACCTGGCCATGCAGCTGCTCGTCAGCCATTCGTTCCATTACTTATGAGCCACTAACGATGGGTGTGTGTGTATGCCACTGGCTGTCCTTCCTGAATGGTTAGTGCCCCACTTTTGTCAAACCCCTTGAATTACAGCTGAAAGACCTGACTTTGCTCCCACCTGGGTGTGTTTCCTTTCACCTTCAACGTAGTGGTGTACAGAGACTGACTGCCACAACAGCTATCCTTGTTCCAATATTTCTGGCCCTTACTGTAACTCTATATACACTGATGTTTAATGAGGTACTCCAAGCATGGCTTAAACAACAGTTTTGCACACCCCACTGAACTCCATGCATGACGTTGGCAGGAGAAATAGAGCATGAGGAACGGTTGCCATGGTAGAGATGGCACCTTAGAAGAATCAGCCCATGTTTTCTGTAAAACTGTTTTGAATCAAAGCACAGTCTCTTCTTTTGTCATGGAGAGGGTGGGGGATTGGGGAACAACATGCCTTTTCTACTTTTTTAAAATTGCCATTTAGTCACCAGAGTTACTTTGCCCTACTCATGATTTCCTCCAGTGTTTGGAGTCTTGTCATGTTGGTAAGATAGTAGGCAAGGTGACACTTTTTACTGAGCAAGCATGTACAAGATTTGAAAAATACTTTGTTTGACCATAGTCCAGGTGCATATCATGTATTCCTAGAAGTGCTGTCTTATTGTTCACAAAACAGAACTAGTTTACAGTTCCTCAGCTTCCCAAACAGAACTAGATTAGCTTTAGGGTAGGTACAGCAGGTGTATCAAACTCAGAATGGAGTGGAGGGCCAAAGTACCTACAAGTAAAGTATCAGGGTCACAGCCATCTTTCAGCAAAAACAACCAATTCCATCTGAATTCTACAGAAAATGACCAACTCTACCTCAATTAGAATTAACATTAGAAAGGGCAGAAAATCAGGGCTTGTTCCACTAAGACTGCCTGGTGGGAAGGAAGACGTAGCGAGGGGGACAAGAGCAGGCAAAGGGAATAACAGGGCTTGTTCTACTTGGGACTACTGTTCCACAGGGCCAGTTGACATCAACTGCTCTGTGGGAAGGAACTTCAGCTGCTGAAAGGAAAGGTTCCTCCTGTGCAAGCACCGAGTCATTGCTGACTCCTAGAGGGATGCCACTTTCGCTGGCGTTTTCATGGCAGACTGTAGCGGGGTGGTTTGCCATTGCCTTCCCCAGTCGTGACTACCTTTCCCCCAGCAAGCTGGGTACTCATTTTACCCACCTCGGAAGAATGGAAGGCTGAGTCAACCTGAGCCGGCTACCTGGGACCCACCTTCTGCTGGAATCGAACTCAGGTCGTGGGGAGAGTTTCAGTTGCAATACTGCCACTTGCCACTCTGCGCCACACGAGGCTCTTTCAGCTGCTGGCTCCTGCTCAAATGGAGCTGGTTGTGTTGCTCCGTTTTGTTTTTTGAACATGTGGTTCTTGCTGTATCTGTTGCATATATTATAAACGCTGTAAGCCACTTGAGGACTCTAGTTGAAAAATGGAATATAAATCTACTAAATAAATAATAAAACAGCCGGGGGGGGCGGGGCGGGGAGACTTATTTGAGCCATTTATTTCATATTCTTCCACAAGAAGGAGACAACTTAATAACATTACAGCTTGATTTTAAACAAATCAATTTTCTTAGCTAACTTTTACTATATAAACTTGCCAGGTAGTTCAGTTTCATCAGTCTGTTATTTGTTACTGATCTTGCTATACTTTATTCAAAAGAAGGGCTAGGAAAAAAACATCATGTCAATAACTACTTAATTCTATTTCAGTCCCACAATACTTTTAGAACCAGGTCTTATGTTTCTTAGGGAGAACTTAAAATGTGGTTAAATGCATTTTGGGCTGAATAATATTTATATAGCTTTCAAAAAGGATTTGCAAGCATTAATCACAATTCACACTATCACTGAATTGCTTCTTTTCACAGTGAGCATAACATTCCCAAGTTGGAACTGATGCCTAGTTGTTATGATCATTTCATAGTTGTAGAGTGCTGAATGTAGAGTGCTGAAAGCCCTGCCTTGCATATTTTATATGTTTATTCACACATCTTTGTTCGACTGTGCATGATCTGGGGAAACTGTTCCCAAGAGATTGGTTGTCTGGTATGAAAGCACACTATCCTGCAGTTCAGAGAAACACTCGATGAATCATTATGCTGTATGGTAGGGGCCCTGCCAGATCAGACCACCATCTGTGATAAAAAATATACATGTTTGCTGTGGAGAATACACATAGCTACTACTTATCTTGGACTAACTGAAGATTCCCTTCAGCAACTCAGAACATGGTGACTGTTTCTTCTCCAAATTGCCAAAATACTAGTAGCCACATACCTAATTGTGTTGAAATTTCAACAGCTGCTGTGTATATGCTGCTGTTGTGCTGCAAAATTCAGTTTCCTGAGATTCCCAGCTTCCATTTAAAAAGCAAGTTTTTGGGCTGTATAATTGCAAAGATATGGTTGAAAGTATGTGAGCAATGCATGGTGAAAGCTTGGAAACCAGAGAGTTGCTGAATAGGATTTCTAGTAGCCCAAGGGCTGGGCTTGGGTGCGTTATAGAGTTCCTTACTGTTCCTCATGACCAGCAGAAGCTGAGTAAGTCATGTAGTGTTTTAGATTGTAAGCTCCTTAGTGCAGGGACCTGTCAACCTCTTCTTTGAGAAGTATGATGTACATTGATGGTGTTACATAAATAACAAAATAACAGAGTAAACCCTGGAGCATAAAATGTAAAATAAATGAAGCTGTCTTATGTTGCCCAATTTCTACTTTTTGCAGAATTAGGGTTACCTTTATACAGTGTTCTGATTGTTTTTATCATTTACTCTGGCTAGAATTTAAGGTTCCAGTCCAGAAACACACCTTAAAAGAGTGCAGACTCAAGAACATTGTCCGTTGTAAGACTAGCCTTTACACTAAGATAGGGCTGGAAAATACCATTCAGGCTTTTGGGTTCTAGACTCAGATTTTGAAGGAGCCAGGTTCACACTTTCATATCTCAGCCTTGTCCATGGACAGACCTTCTTAGGCACCGGCAAACTTTTAGGTGTGCAGGCAATCAGGCATCTGACATTTTTAGCCTGCATAAAGACTATTATATATTAGATATGTAAACTTTCCTGTTCCCAAATACTTGTGGCTAAGGGGCTTAGCGAGACTGGAAAATAAATTTGAATGGGAATATATTAAATTCCACTTTTGGTGCATGCCAATTACTTTTAAGTGTTTATTGAAACCAACCACACATGTTTATAAACTATCAGTCCTACACATACTTCCTATTAGCAGAGGCTGATCTCACTGAGAGAAAAAGCCATGTCACTGAGAGGAAATTTTATGAGAAATCCTGAAGAGATTTTCACACTGTAAAAATGAAAAGATAGCTATGGCAGGCACTTCCTCATGAGTCATAGTATGAGGGAAAATAAAGCCAAGGGTCTGTTTTCAAGGAGAGCAGAGAGAGCACCTTATACTCCTGAGACAAGTTCTGGTAAGTATGGACGCTAGCCTATGTGCACAGTTCCCAATGTGGGACTGCATGGAGACCACAAAATATAGTTAATATGTTCAGTCATGTCTTTCTACTCTATGACTGGGTGGCTATTTATTATAGATTGGAAGTTTCCTTTATTTATAGCAATAGGTTACTGACTTCCCCACAAGCACATTTCACTTAAAGAGTTGCATCACTTAGGTGCTGGAGGAGGGGTCGGGGGGAAGGACCCACTGGTCCAATCTTAACCCAAACATGTTTTATTGTGCATATCAGCCTGGCTTCCTACCCAGAAAATTGGTGTCCCAGCTTACTATTTGAAAATCATGGCTTGAAGGATGAAAGATTCAAATGAGAATAACTGGTGGTAGGACAGTACAAGCTTATATAGCAGCAATGTTGAAAGTTGTCTTGTACTCTATAGCACATATAAAGGTATGCCACCTTATATAAGAACAGTGCTTAAAACTAATTTCCTCCCAGCTCTGGTGCAACTACTGTACTTTATTTTTCCCAGTCTTTAAAGAAACCTGTATACTGGATGTGATTTACTGAAGTACTATACATGCAGGTACTATAAATGAACAGGAAGCCCAGTTCCATGCAGCTCCAACTTCAGCCTTTGTCATCTCTCTCTGACACGCATGCACATGCACACACACAGAGAACTCTGTGTGTGTGTACGCACGCGTGTAATCCTGCTTCCAGTAGTTTAGCATGTATTACTGCACTCATAATTTTATGAGTGCGGGAGTTTGTATAATATTCTCTGGGACTAAAGTGGTAACAGCCCTGATCTTTACAAATCCAAGGTGAAATATGGGGTCACGAAGAGTCGGACACGACTGAACAACAACAACAAAACCAATGGCAAATAGTCCATTAAATATTAAACTTGGGTAAAGTGATTATATCTCACTTTCCCATTAATAGTAGTCCTGAAGGTAGGTTACAACACATAACTGAATGTACTATCCATTACAACAAAAGCAAAACAAAACAGCAGGCAGTAAAATAGGTATGTCATGGATAAAAATAAAAAATTAAGTGCTGCCAAAAGTATTACCACTTGTCTTGCACTCACAGTAAATATTCCTTTTAAAGGAAGTTCATGATTAAGTTGTTCACCTTCTAATTGCCTGTTTTCTATCAGGTAGGCTAACCAAACCAGAGCAAAAGGAAAGAACTGGCTCACCCTACAGAAGCTCTTATTTTCTATTTAGAATTAAATCAATTATAAAACCAATTATTCAGGGCTGGTAAGATCAACATTAAATTCTTTCCTTGATGACTAATTTATGGTCATGTGGACAAATCTGCCATGTTCTCTATAGAAGCTTCCTCACATATTGACATTCCTTGTTATTGACTTTCCCACTACAGATCACAGCTGTCAGTGAGAGAAGTAAGTGCCTCCAATAAGCTTATCATGTGATTGAGGCATGTTCATGTAATACAGCCTCAGATGTTAATACATAACAATGTCAAGCTTGATCAGGTTAAGTAAATTCACTCTGTTTAGATATTAAGATGAATATGATGTGTTCATATACTTAATTGATGTTTACTCAGTTTGGCTTTTCTCTCATATCCTATAATCATGGCTCTCCAATCAATCATTTCCCCTCTCAATCCAATTCCTGGCAGAAACCCAGTTTGGTAGTCTGAGACTCATGCTGATCAGATCCAGGTTGGGGGGTTTTATTATAACATTTATAATTTTGGGCTTCCTTAGCCACATATTGTTGTACTGACCAGTGTCTCCAACTTTCTAGTTTCTATATGTGCTCGTCCAACAGATTTATTTATTTCATGTCCAGATCAAACTTTGCTCTGCCAAAATGTAGCTACCGCCACAGCTTTGTCATTAGCTTGCTGTAGATCGTCAGCAGTACAAGACTCTGGCAGTAATCGACACACCATCAGATGTGCTGGGTCTTGGGTTTCTCCACACTCACATAATGTATTGTCATCAACCAGCAACCCCCCACTTAAATACGTCTTACACCTTGGTACCCCCATGCTCATCCTATTCATTGTCCTCCAAACTATGTAAGGGAGAGTATTTCCAGCGGCCATTTCTTCCTTCGTTAAAATACTCAAGTCGGTACGCTCATAACTCCATTTACTTATCTGATTCTGTTCTTTGGTCCCCTCTAGGATATTAGTTCTTGACATGAAGCTCTTTCTAGATCTAAAGTTGACAAATTGGGAGAATATATCTGCTCAAAGGGTGATGAGTCAGTCTCTTGCTTAGTTCTTTCAGCATCTGCTCCTACTTCTCTTCTAATCTTAGGTGGAGCAATGCCAACAAGAGAATATAGTTTATTAACAGGCATCAGTTTGAGGCATCCTGTCACTATACACATTGCCTCATTCACAGCAATATCTACTTGCTTCGCATGCGCCGATGCGTTCCATACTTGTGCCGCATATTCAGCAGTAGACACTCAAAGCCATAGCTGATGCTCGTAACGTAGCTGGCTGGGCTCCCCATGTATAGTTTGTCAATCGTCGGATAATGTTATTCCTAGCACATACTTTAGCCTTAGTATTCAGGCAATGTTGCTTAAAAGAAAGCATTCTATCCAACGTACCACCTAAGTATTTAGATGTTGTGCAATGTTGTAATCTATTCCCTCTCCACGTGATTTGACCAGATCAAATCAGGTCCAACAGATATTAATGGAGTACCTTCAGGTGCAATGATAAAAACACCAGTTTGTACTGCTGCAGACATAGCAGTATTCTAAGATGCATCCGGCAGTCATACAGCACTGAACTCTCCGTGCTCTTAAATGCCCTTAATTGCCCTTAATTTGGGGGCAATACAAAATCCTAGGAGTGAAACCCTATATCTAGCAAGCAAGTCCACATGTGTGACTTTCTCCTCCCTTTTGCAGCTGCCTGAAATATCCCACCTGGAACAGATTTTGAGAGGCAGTAGCAGGGAGGTGGAATAGTCTCCCTCTCTGTGCTGCTGATGAAAGCAGTTCCATCAATGAGTGAACTTAACTGGATACCATCCTAAGTGTACAGTTACACCAGTTCTTTGTACCTGAGGCCATTCTTTTGCCCTTACTAGGAATAGGTCTCAATTAGGTGTTTTAAGCTATTTATCAGATGACCAGAGCCACATATTTGCCTTTTGTCTAGTATAATTTTTATATTAGACTATCTTGTCAAGGCTTGTTTTGAATTTTAGGTCAGAGTTCATCTAGAAATTATGAATGGTTAAGACAGTTTACATAGTTAATATTTTTAAAGAGCTACACAAGAATTCCTCTGCTCAAGTGTCAACACTATAATGGACAAATCACTCAGGATACCAGTCTGTGTGATCAGTGTCCAGCTGTAACAAGTTCTGAAATAACTGCCTGCTGCCCTCTCAAGACATTTCAGAACCATTTTCCTGATGCCAACACCAATTCCATATTAATAAAATAGTCTGAAGTTATGTTTATCAACTACTTATTAAGAAAAAGCTCTGTAATCTGATCCCTTACCATTGTGGACCCCATGTTGCAGGTTGAGGTTGGAAGTCATGGCTCTGAAAAACATGTAGTCTGCTCCTCTATAGGTCCAGTATAGATCCAATAATGCCCAGAAGTCAGGTCAAATTAGGAGCCTCTGGATTGTACTCTATCTACACTTGCCTGGGAATAAGCCTTATTTAACACAGGACTTATCTTAAAGAGTGTATCTGTGTAGGGTAGCAGTCAGTTCCCCTTCATGTAAAGACCCTCATTTTCAGAACCACAGTTTTCAGTTGTAAACCCGAGTCTAAATCTGGGTGCAAAAATGTAGTGCAGACAGTTCCTTATTGTAATCTCTGGGGAAAAAAAAAAGGGATGGGGAACTCTGTGCTAAAACAATTAGTGCTGCCTATCTGTTAATGGGTTGAAGTGGAGCTACTCACTTTTGTAGATGCATTTTAGGAGTTGCTCGTAACAGCTTTAAGTTTAGGATCAGTATTTTAGTTGCAAAACTGAACTATGTAGTCCACAATTCTTCCTTTAACTTTAACCAAACCTATTACTGGTATTTTTGGAGAACAGATTAAAGGGCTCAGGCCTTGGGGTGTTGGAATTACACTGAAGAGGTTAATAGCAAAGGCTGCAACAAAGGACAGTAAAAAGGCATGAAGGATTAGTCATACCTGAAGACACCTTCCATTGAAGGTAACAGCTTTCTAATAAAGTTTAGAGTGGTCTGAATAAATATACATGTTACAGCAAACACAAAACAGAATAGGATCCTCAAAGAACAAAGCTTTACTCCTTACCCATTGTACAGGAAGCGTGCAAATTAATTCTTTGGGTGCTTATAGAAAATGAGATTCTTAACAGAAAATTAGGATTATTCATAGGCAGCGGTAAGGTTTTATATATATATATATGTTGCTACTCCATTTACAAGTATTCCAGTGCATTTCCATCTGTGCATGCAAAGGCTACAATTTTATACTTCTGTTCTGAAAATAGTCTCATTTCAATAGTCAGTTCTTTGTATTGATAAAAAAATAGTACAGATAGTTGATTAGCCATATTGGAAACTCTTATCTTGTTAATTTTCTTCGGTCACCCTGACTTTTGATTAGTTTCTGCATGCTGTTCAGTTGGGACAGACAAGAACTTGCCTCATCCTGGTCAAGGCCTGAAGTTGTAATTCAAAACAGACATACCCAAGTCAGGGTAAGCGATATGTTCACTCATTGCAAGAGCTTAGAAAGCAAATTTTTATTGAAGCATTACAATTTCGGGTACAGATATATTTTTGTACATTTTAATGATCCATGTCTAACATCACAGAGAGAAGTTTTAAACACCAAACATCACCCCTTCTTTTGTTCACCCTAGTGTTCATGAATACCCATTCAACTGCTTTCTTTTTTTCTATCCAAGGCTTATTTTTACTTGAATCTGCCTTCCCAATATTACCCAAAGGGATCTTCAGTCTAGCAGACCTCAAGCCAACGAGTGCCATTTACTTGGGGCACTCTTCAAGAACAAAAAGCATTTGAAAAATTGGTCCTTAAAGTCTAAAGCACCCTGAACTGTCAGGTGCTACTTAGAAGCAAAACTGACCATTTTGGTAGAAAAGAAATTAAAAACAAAAAAGTTGAGTGTTCCAACTGCTTGATTTCTAACCAAGCAGATTTAGTTGTCTAGAAGCACTTTAAAAAGTGCTTTATTTATAAATACAGAAGGAACAAAATATTGCCATATTCAGATAATCAAAAACATAACATGGACTATAATGTCAAATTTGAAACAGACTTGCTGGTCTTAACAGCTGAAATCCCACAGTAAGTCAAATGGTATTTGAATATACTGTCCCTCAGAAGTTTGATTTCCATGCCTAGACTGTTATTAATGTCCTAAATACAGTGTTGTATTTCACTTCATCCACGCTCCCCATATTTTGCTTGCTGCAGCCAAATCACTCAGTACCTTCCACATCATGTAAAAAGGAACCGCACATTAATTAGGAAGAAACACAGATGAAGTCACAATATTGTTAAATTCAGCTTAAATATCACATGCACAATAATGTCACAGGATGTCGCAAAGTGGAAGGGCTGTGGTGTTTGAATTAATATGAACATTTGAGCCAGCATATTTCACAGTAAGAAATGGCAACTAACTATCTGTGCAGTAGTTTTGAGTTACATTCCACTGTGTTATTTACTAGATCTCCCTGTCATGTTACCATTAAGAAGCACCACGCTCCTAACAGATTAGATTCCTAAATGCTGCAACTGTATCCGAAGTTTGTAAAAGGCCTGGAGCCAGCTTAGTCCATACTGTCACAATTGTGTCAGTGCACTTACATTAGATATTGGACAACTTCCACCAGTCACTGTGGGTTGCCCCTGAACAAAAGACCAACACAGAACAGGAATGGTTTTGGCATAAATTTAGAAGACTATGAAAATAACTTGTGACAAATGAGCAAGGAAGTTCCCAGAGGGGAAAAGCTAGTGTACTAACCCCTAGAGTATTGTCCTTTCCATTGGCTCTGGAGATCTATACAGATATAAAGTGATAAAATATACTCGACTCAAATTATAAAAATGAAGTAGCCCACCCTATGTTAGCAGTCTTGTTCTACCAATCTAAACTGCAAGAAGTTTGAATCTGCCATTGAGTCACAAAATAAGTGTCAATTAGAAATCACTCAAATTCAAGAATTGTTTTAAAATTTAAGTTACAGCATACATATGAAAAAGTTAGGCAACTAACTGTTTTAGATAAGTATGTCCAAGGGAAATTCTAATGAGGACGAAATCCTTGTCTGTGGGGAATTTTTGGTGATACTTGGAGAAAAACTATACTGCATGTAATCTTATTTGAATTTTTACAAATGTTGTAGAGTCTCATACAGTAAATTTTTTCTACATGCTTTCCAATTTCACAGCAAAAGTGAAATAGAATACCTAAACACAGAAGAGCGCGTTCATGCAATATATCTATTTCTTTGATATAATAATGCATACAATTTGAAATTATACTATGATTACATCTAGGGCTTTCTGCAACTACGAGGTGGATATGAAAAATATGGCCCCTTGTAACATTAACTAGAAAGCAACCACCACCTCCTCTATTGGGTTTCTTTTTGCGCTTTTTCTTCATTTCTCTTAATCAACTCTGCTGTTTATTCTTGGCAAAACTGGTAAAAACGAAGTTGTAGTCATTAAACTGAGCAATCTGGCGATCTAGACGCTTAAAACCTTCAATCTTCTGGGCAGAAGAAAACACTGTGCGACATTTTGAGCTCTAGAAGAAAAGAAATATAGTTTTCCTCAAGTCTTGGAGCAGACAAACTAATCTTGCAGGTTAAGTCAGTCTTGAATATTAACAACTTAGAGGAGCAGCTGTGTTAATCTGTTACAAATCAAGAATCTTGTGCCACCTTAAACATTAACAAATCATGCCATGAATTGTCATGGACCAGAGATTGAATTTGTAAGTCCCGTTAAATTAAGTGATAACCTCAGTGGGTAGGTGTAGTGATCATAAGAAAGGGGGCATGCACAAGGGGGAGGCCAACATTTTATTTTTACTTGGCCTTTTGGACTCAAGATGATTATGCAGAAAAAGAGATCTAGTTAAAAGGGTAAGAGCTCCTGTTTGAAAGGGTGTGACTTAGTGCCAACTGGTGGGGAATTGGTGAGCAAAATGAATAGTGTAAACATAAACTGGAATTCATGTGTAGATCTATGTTCAGACTTGGGGTTCAACAGGAATGGGAATAGCTAGTTCAATACTCAAGGCTGTGCTTTTTTAGATGTCTACACATTTGGCCTGCTATGTTATGATTTGATCTTTTACTCTGAATTTCTCGATTGGATCTCATATTCACTTTTGTTCTGCATAATCTTGTATTGTTTGGTCTTTTAGACTCACTTAATTGAACTCAACTCTTCTTCCATCCCTCCCCTTACGCCACAATAAAATCTGTTGGTTTTTAGTCCTTTCCACACTATGGTACTTAGAATGCTTGAAGCATTGCTCTTCTGCAATCAGCCGAAAGCAAAATATAGCCTTACATATCCCACCCATAACAATCCTGCAATGACCATCTTCACCACAAGAATTGAAGTAGTTTTACTCAGAAGTTCTCCTTGATTCTAGATAGTTTTGTGGATTATAGCCTCCAAAATCAGCAAAATTCCCCCAACCTTTGGGGCTGCATAAAGTAGTTCCTACATCTCCTGAACGGCAACATTACTGAAAGCTGCCCTTTAAATTATGTAACTCCTCTTTGAAGCCAGAACAATGCCACCATTTGCTCATTCATTTTTTGAATTTAACTTTTATTTGTAGTCTTGTGTTTCAGTGCAGAAAGCAAATGAAATTAATGAGAAAGTGCAGAACTATGTCTTGAGGGGAGGTGGCATTTAGCAGGACATGATAATTACAGTGAAAACAAGAATTGAGGAGAAAATGCGGAAAGCCAGAAACACTCATGTCACCAAGTGTCTTGCAATCTGCCAGACTCAATCTAAAGCACTTTGCCATTCCAGACCAACAGGTTGGTTCCGTATCCAAAGCAGCCTTGTATTTTAGCACTTGTCGGGTTGCAGTTGGCAATCAGGAATTTCAGAGACAGATAGTTCTTGTTGGTGCAAGCAAGTACTTTTCAAGGTAGAAAAGAACAGCTGCTTGCAGCCCTTGCCTGATATGCTGTGGTGCCTTTGCAACTCAAGCCCCAAGAGAAGAGGGGGTAGAGCAACTAACCACAGCCAACACCTCTTCACTTCAATCCTATGTGACCAAGTGTTTTGTAAGCACAGGAGGAATGTGATGTTGCCTCCCTCCAGCAGCCACATGATTGCTGCTGCGCCTCCTTGCCTTGTCTGTAGGTGGGGTGAGGAAATGTGAAGATCTGATCTCCACAGGTATGAATCTCCCCACACCCACCCTATCTACAGACAAGATAGGGAGAAGCAGCAGTGATTGTGAGGCTGCTGGAGGGAGGGAGGCAGCATCACATTCCTCCTGTGCTTGTAAAGCACTTGGCCATATGGAATTGAAGTGAGGAGGACCCCTCTCTCCAAGTTGCTGATCTTTTTCCACTACTCTACTTTAGCAAAGTAAAGGGAAGAGGGTAGCCTGATTGTGGGGAGGAGAAGATGGGTTAGGAACTAATCCAAGCAGGTAAGCAATGAAAATGCATGTTTCTCTAAGCAACTCCATGTGTAAGGCTGCAATCCTATACTTACCTGGGAGTAAGTTCCACTGAACTCAGTTGGGCATACTTCTGAGTAGATATGTATAGGGCTGTACTGTATGATGTGCATTTGGCAAAGGAGGAGGTGAGAGAGCAGCAGGATTAGGAAGAGGGGAGGAATCTAGCTAGCCATTATAAAATAGGAGAGCTTTCCTCCCTGCCCTGGCAGACAGCATAGGGGAAACTGAGAATTTAAAAGAAGTGGATGTGCCCTTTTTACCTGGGTCAAAGTATCAGCTTTGTAAGCGGACCCCTTTAAAAGTTTTTTTTTTTTTTTTAAGAGGGTTGGGAAGGACTTGGGGACTGTGCAAGTTGGGCTTCTGACAAAAAGCTGTGCTCCTCCTTCAGGGAGGAGCAAAGTCTATGTCTATGCATAAGGAGTCCTTTTCTCCCAACACCAAGTTAGATCTGGAGTCCAAATTCTGGACTTAAATCTAAGCCCCCTTCCTCTCCTAGAAACACAAGGGCAAAACAGAGTTACAAAAATTTGTTGGGCTTCCTGCACTCATCCTCTGCAGGAGCAGACAACCAGAAAGAAGGTTGGAGTGGGGAGGAGGAGATGACCCTCCACCAAGTCTCGCTGGGCAGAATGACATCAGGAGAAGGGCCTCACATCCATGTCATTTTGTCTCTGGCAGGCATTTGGAAAAAATTATCTTCTCAGCACATCTTGCTGGGAACTGGGCTTTACTGCATGTGGCCCTTCTTCAATGGGAGAAGGCCTCCATGCAGTGAAGCCACTTTGTCTGCCCTGTGCCTTCTCCCATTGGGAAAAGGATACAGGGCAGGTGAAGCATTTGGCCCCCAGTGGGTGTGTTGGAGGATGTTTCTCCCAGTGTGCCTGCCAGGAACTGGCTTTGCTGTGCGTGGGTCTTCTCCAATGGAGGAAGGACTGCATGCAGGGAAACCATTTCATCTGCCCCATGCTTTCTCCCACTGGGAACACAGGGCAGGTGAAGCTGCCACTCCCTCAATCTCCTTGTTCTCACTGATAAGAGATAACAAGTGGATTCCCTCCCCTGCCACACACCCTCTATTGGTCTAAACTTGGGGAGGGGGTCCCCAAGACATTTATAATCTCACACACACACAAATGTTTATCTCCAAGTAAATGGATTTTTACTTGCTTAATGGAAGAATGGGCATAGGGCAGAGAGGAAACAGAAGCTATGTTTTGGAGGCAGTTTCTTCCTTGATAATATTTTTATTTCAAAGAGAACCTTTTTCTTGTGTGTCTCCATCCTGCCCCCCACCCACAAATCTCAGGATAAGTAAGCCCACTAAAGTTACAAGTCTGCAAAATCTTCTGCTAGCCAGCTTATGGACATAACTGATTTGCAAAGAAGAGTATTAAACTTTTACATGGCTTATCCAAACTCAGAAAAGTTACCATAACCTAGAGCTTAAGACAGGCGGAAAACTACTAATACCTTAGAATGCAACAGTGTGGAAGTTGGAAGGTCAACTCCAGAGAAAATGCTACATGGAAGCAGGCTTTAGGTGCCACAGGACCTGGTGTTTCCAACAGTGCAAATGAAACACACCTACTCAACTCTGCTCAACTCGCTGCATGAGAATAGTCTGTTCAGTAGCAATAATACTTTTGTAGCATCTTCTAAAGACCAATTATGGTGCCTCACCAATAGATGATTTCAGTCGGTGGAACAGGGGCATGATTCTACCACAGTCTCTTAAAATCTGCACTGGAGATTTTCATCTCCAGAGGAGATTTTGGGAGGGGGAATTCCCCCCCCCCCTTTGATAGAAGCCTTCTGTCAGTAAGAGAGGCTAACTGGATTTCGCCCTAACAAACTTATTATGGCATAAGCTTTCATGTGTTCATAAAATTGTATGCCACAAATAAATTCTGGAGACATCTCTAGTGGTGCCATGATGGGAACCTTCAGGCATGTGTGTTCTATAGATTACAAATACAATTCCTTTTCTAGCACTTCTGGATAGCTTAATCATTTAATACAATTTGGACTCTGAAAGCATTGTCTACTGTTTTTAAGTATGGTGGTAATTATATAGGTGAGGATTTTTTCAGTCAGTCATGAACGTGTACAGAAATCACCCCATGTTCCCAAAGTAATACAGATTTTTACCTGATTAACAAAGAGGGTTGTCACAAACTTTCCTGGCTTAAAAATGTCTATGACCTTCCTAATTAGGTCATCGTAGGATGTTTGACTTATGTTTGTTTCAAAACTAACGTATGAGAACTCTGGTTCTGGAGTGATGTGAATAGTCCAATAAGTTCCCTAGGAAAAGTAAAGGAACCATGTTAGTCATTTCAATATGGTAACAGTTTATATATGAAAGCTCACTGTAAAAGGAGCAAAAATATGGTACTCACATCTGTTTTCATCCCATTCATTGAATACCCACAAGGATTGAACATTGTAGCATCAATGACAGAACCTGGTATCAGGTCACGAATTCCACTCACCTAAAAAGTGAAGAATAGTGTTCGTTTTGTTGACTATTGTATCAGCAGATTCATGCATGCCTGATGACTCAGTAACTTTACATTCAAATCATGGTAACTCTCTTCCTCTAAGAAATCAAGTTTTAGAGGTCTGGTTATTAGTTTCACTTTGGTTGCTTTCAACCACAGATATTAAGAACATAAGAGCTGTGCTGGATCAGACCAAAGGCCTTTCTAGTCCAAAGTTCTGTTCCCACAGTGGCCAACCAGATGCCTACGACACAAGGAGGACATGAACGACACAAGCAGGACATGAACGCAGTAGCACCTTTCCATTAATGTTCCCCAGCAACTGGTATTTAAGAGGAATACTGCCTCTGATACTGGAGGGTAATATATAGCCATCATGACTAGGAGCCATTGATGGCCATATCCTCCATGAATTTGTCTAATCCCTTTTAAAGCCACCCAAGTTGGTGGCCATCACTACTTCTTGTGGTAGTGAGTTTCACAGTTTAACTATGCACTGTGTGAAGAAGTACTTCCTTTTATCTCTCCTAAATCTCCCTCCATTCAGATTCATGGGATGACCCCAGGTTAGCCAAGTACTTGTGATTGCTGTTCTTTGCATGTATTTTACTAAGGGTGTTTTAAGCTGATAGAGGCACATTTGCATGAAAAGAGATCTGTACAGGGGTGGGGGAACCAAACAATAGTGAATGTTTCATTGTTGACCCAAGGCTAGCAAAGGTCTTTCCTATAGTGATGGTGGTAACACATGTTTAATTTTGTTAAAACTAAAAGCTTATCTATTTGATTAAAACTAAAGACTTGTCTAGCATGAAGACTTAATTGCCTAAGAGTTATGCTGGGAAACTTTTACTACTCTGCCTATTCTTTAGCAGGAAAAAGTTAAATACTTTTAATCATGGGTTTTATTGCCCTTTCAATAAAGCTAAGGAGACCACAAATGCAAGGTGTTTGACAGTAGCCAATACCATTTTAATTCATTTTTCTAATGGTCAGGTTTGGTTGCTTTAATAGGAACACTATTTAATCCAGGAGCAAGCCTATATTAGTACATCCATTTGGTCTGCGGCACACTCAAATATGGATTGTCCAAATTGACCTTTATGGAATTTATGAAGATTTGATTGCTCCTTGGACCCTTATAATGTCACTCAAACAGAACTGGGAGATCAGATTATTTCCATTTTATATGTAACTAGTTGTAAGTAAAGAGAATGACTTGCTAGGAGCCTCTGCAAGTCCAGGGCAAGAGCTCTATACACTACTCACTGGATTAATCTACCTCAGTCCTCTGCGTTTAACAACTAAAATCCAAACTTACACGAGTGACATCATTTGCAGTAACACCATCTTTCATGTAGAACTGGTCCATAACTACTGGATCAAGCTCGCTCATCAGAATTTCCAATGTTTGATCTGGCTGATTGATTACCCGACTCTCTGAAAAATCCAGAGTGTACAAGTACCTGTTTAAAGAAAATGCATTTCAGAAAATATATTCCAGCACAGTGAAAATAATTTAAACTCCTCAAGATTTTAGTGATCATTAGAAGTCAACCTACCAGCAGTCAGAATTCATACGGCCCATGCAATAAGCTGCTCCATCTGTGCAAGACAAATAAGATCAACAGTAGATCTTAGAAAGAGGACTACCATGTCTCTTTATGAAACATACAATTTAGTACTGGAGGGAATTCCATTGTCTAGTCTACTTAGAGTCAACATCCCATCCTGTCACAAGTATAGGACAACAGCTGTTTGTGGACCACCTAGAGAATTTCAGCTATTGGGCGGTATAAAAATGAATAAATACACTGTAGCAATAAAAGCTATTAATACACTGTTATCTGGCTTTAGATATTCACCACTATGTTTTTGTTGCAGAGCTCATAGCTCTGGCTAATCATTATGGCTCTTTATTATGCAACTCTCTTGCAGAGAGATACAACCATGCCTCATGTATTGGTATCCAAGCAATCTACTAGATTTGCCAAATACTTCATAGCTTTTTGCCTCTGGAACCATTTTTCCTTATATGTCTGTACTTATATCCAGTAGAAAGACAACAGGAACTACCTACGGATACTTATGAAAACCCACAGACATTCACCAAGATGTGTGAGCCATGAATATTAGTTTATAAACCTGCTACATTTATAGCAGGTTTATACTGAGTTTGATCACAATACCACAATTAAGTTTGACTAGGTGTCAAAACTCTACCCAAGAGATACAAATGGCACCTCAATTTCTATTGACTAGTGGCCTTTTTACTACAGTGCTTGTAATGGATCATGGCTGCCTGAGTAAAGGATGGTTTGGACACCAGGTCTAGAAACGTTATACCGAAATGCTAAATCTAATGGAGTAACTTCAACATATCAGTATCATTCTTGCCTTCTTGCCATCAATTCAGACTGAAGTAGCACCTCAAATCAAAGCAAGCCACACTGTTACTATGGCAATGGTACTACAGTAGCCTATATGCTAGTTTGAACAGCCTACTGTGCATATATTTCTTGAATGGTTGGTCTTTATTTACAGGTACCCCATTAAAGAGACACACATACATTCACTTACTTGGAAATATTTCATTAAGGAACTCTACTTCTTCCTGGAAATTCCTGTGTGGGTACTCTTGGTGGGAAGGCTTCATGAAATTCTTGCGTGAATAAAAGAAGCTCTGAGAAACAAGAGGGTTGAAATAAAATATGCAATTTTCCTCAATAGTTCCTTTAGGGTGAAAAGGGAATTATCTACAAATGAGCTTCAATGCTTTAGCACTGCTTTAATGCTTCAATGCTTTAGCACCGTCATACCTGCTCTCAACTCAAACACAAATGTATTATCCCTAAATACCAGATACAACATCAAGTTTGCCACAGAAGCACACACCAGAATGATTTGTGAAGATTTAAAAATGGCACATTTAAAATATAGTCTGGCATCTCAGATACAAAGGTTTCCTAGTATGTACTATTTTCCTTGCCCCATCTGCCTCATCCTTTAGGATTTCCTGAGGAGTTGCAGTTTTTAGAGGTTTCACTGACCACACCAGGATTAAAAGGCAGTTGTTCAACAAGTGTGCTCGAGGGTACATAGCACAGACAGTTGTTCTGGTAGCTGGCTACATCAGGCAAGCCTCTTCCACCATCAAAAAGAAGCTACAGGCTCTGCTTATACAGACAATGTAGGGTCTGGAAGTAGCCCACAGAACCTTGCTATTGCTTTCATCTTTAGTGACTTCCCACATAGAACAAAGAAAACAATTCAAGTATTTCATCACTGCAAGTCAAGTAACAACCAACCCAGAGGTAAGGGAGCACGGGGAGCGAGTACAAATTTTTCTTGGGCACACCATGGTCTGGCTTGCCTGGGCTGCTTAAAATAGGGAGGGGAGGGAGGACTGTGAAGGCAATGTATACCTTTTGCTATGGTACACAGAATTCATATTCACTATGCTGAGGATATCCTCTAGAGTTCACCCATTTGACTAGTAACATTTTCATTTTCTTGCTATGATACTAGTCCAATTTACTTCACCATTATGCAGCTTGGAAATGTAGGTTTGTTTGGGACTGATATCTGCATAAAGTATGACAAATTGATTTGTTATCTAAGAACATGCTCACTTAACGTGTCTTATTACCTCTTAAATGTGGATGGATTCCACCGAAAAATCCCATCATAATCACTATAGCAGCCTTCCAGATTTTTTGGACTACAACTCAGAACAGCCTCAGCCACACAACCAAGTCAGGGATGACGGGAGTTGTAGTCCAAAACATCTGGCATGCACACCAGATTGGGGAACGCTGCAATAGTGATAATGGGGTCTTTACAGAGTCATGAGTTTTAGTATGCAATAGTGCAGTCGGATGTGTATATTCTACAGAGCACTACCAATATGCTCGCTAGTGTCAGTGCGGAGGGAGAAAGGAAAATGGGCATCAAGAAGTTCTTCAGGGAATAGATGACAAGTAGCTCTGAAGATTCCTCCTGGACCATCTCTCCCTCTAGTGTTCTTCACATGCTGCTACTATGGTGAAAGCCCTGATGCCAGGCAAAAATAGCGTATGACTCTTTATGGTGGGTTAGATAAAGGGCTGGTTTACAACTCTTCCCATCCTGTAATCCTTAATCGAAGCCCCCAGTGGAAGCAGCAGGGCTTGTCCCCTACTCATACTGTGGCACCAGGAGTGGGCGTTGGTCATTTATGAAATACTTTCTTCATTTAGAGTCAACTAAGCTGTCTCCATATCTCCACTGTGAACTTGATTTGCCCAAGTTGTTAATGCTGCCATTGTGAAGGTGGCATCCTATTGTTCCTTACAGGGTGTAGCAGTAATTCCTTAGTCTAGTTTGTCTTAAGGAGATGGAGTGGGGAGAACAAATTTCAAAAACCTTCAACATGGCATTTGGAACAACAGTCACTTGTCACCAGTAAAGTCACTGACTCTACCAAGAGTTGCCCTGTCTATAATCAAACACTGCACTAGCTGGATCTGTGTGTATATCTGTCTCTCAGCAAAAACAACTTGCTGTTTTGAGTTTTGGGAAGACAGGCTTTCCTGCAAGTACAACACTAGCTGCAGTAGTTTAGTACATTTAAGTTTGTGGCATAGTGGCAGCTAGGTCATATTACACCACACATTTAATACAAATACAGAAGAATTATTTTATCAGTGATATGTTCCCAGTAATTGAAATAGCCTTAAAGAAAGGCCAGTCAGCCAGCCAACAGAGCCCAGGATCTAAATAAAGCTTATAGATCAACACTGTTACTCAGAACAGAGGCTACATTTAGAGCATGAAACTGGGTATGCTGAAGAAAGGTGTCCTGCACACACCTGAGAATTGTGGACACTCCAGCAAGACATGTTTAATATTGAAGGCAACACAACAAGGGATACACATGGGTGATTTCCTCCTCAGTAGATCACTATAACCACTATAGCAGCCTTCCAGGTATGGAGCCTATGCTCAATCCTTAGCTGAGCCAAAACACTCTCCTTCCTTCAGTTGTTAAGAGATGCACTTTATCACAATTGAAGTACTAGTTTCAGCTCCTTCACCTTGGACTTAAAAGCATGGCTAAAACCATTAGATGGACCTTTGCATGTTTAGAAGCAAGGTGGGTTACCATCCTGGTAGTACAAGCTGGGGAAAGATGTTGCATTCCCTGCAATGTAGGAGTTAATATGAAGGATGCTTCCTGGATCCTGCATAAGAACAGTGTATTTCTAGGAGGAGAAGTCTGGCAAGGCTTTAGCCATGGATAAACAAACCTGAAAAGCCCAATACTCTAGCCTTTTGTCAATTAAACATGCAAACCACTACCACCACCACACTTAAGTCAATATAACTTCCAATATCTGATTTGTTGTAATCATTAGGGTGTTGAAATCTGAAGTTTTACCATTGCCCCTTGCGAGATTTTGGTATCTTACCTGAATTGAGTCAAACCCACAGTACTCTCTAGCAAGCTCTAACAGGGGAACCAGTGCCTGCAGTAAGAGGGTGGTACCACATGTCTTCAAAATGAAACGTCTCTTGGAGACAAACATGCTACTCTCACTGAAAAACAAAATTACATAAGTAATGTTACATTTCATACCTGGATAGTTTTAGGAAATTCAAAATCTATTTGATAAGAATTGGCCCATTACAGTTGTCCTTTCCACCTTTATTTTAAGCAGTTAGTAAACACCGGGATCCACAACCACAGACTTCGCCCTTCAGCATGTTCCCTAGAGATCTTGCTTGGGGAACTCATCTCACAATGGGCTTTGGATCAGCAGTGCAACATGAGCAACTCCTTCTCTCCTTCCCTGCTAGAAAGGGAGTCTCATGTGATGCTTAGCAGGGCATCTTTGTCCTCAGCAAGTTCATTTGTGGAGGCCCCAAATGTAGGGACTGGATACAGTGATAGTATTTATATTCTATTTTTTAAAAAGCTGGATTTGCCAGATGAAATTAACATGTTATGTAACAAAGCTGTCTTTCCCTTACTTAGGAACTTCGTAACATTCTATGACTCAAATGGACTTAGTTATAGGTTTGAAGTAAAGACCACAATTGCAATTGTTCAAAGCACTCTCGGTATTTAATTATTTTATGAACTGCGGTCATATCATCTTGTTTGATATAGTCACTGTGTTATACCATGATCAAGTAAAAATACTCGTTCAATTAGCTGCATGTGTGTATAAATTTCGTGAGTTTATGAAAAAGTAGTGAAAAACTGAGCTATCCTGCCATAGTACAGGGCAGGATGGAAAATGAGAACTCCCTTTTCCACTGCCCAATCTTCTATTCTACGATGACTCTACATTTGGTGGGTCTGTGAGAAGTCAGTGAGGGCAAGAAAATAAATCCAGTGCTATATTTTGCTATGGAAAATTTTTTCAATTTTGAAAAATGCACTGTTTCGTAAAATTAGTGACAAATCTATAAAATGCCAAAGCTGTAATTAGCCCTTCTCAGATACCTTATGTTCCATTCACACATTCCATCAGCAAACAGGGAACAGAATTGTAGCTCCTGGCCCCACACCTGACCTTCATATGTTTAGCAGAAGGAAAAAATATAGGGTCTGTACTTGTGATCAAGAACCCTGGTGCAACCTTATCTCCCCACCCTCTGAGGGCAGCAAGACAGGGGCCACATATGTACACACTCTCCCCCCACAAACCATCTCAGAGTTCAGAAACAGGGACAGCCTACTAAGATCACTTCATGTTCTTCCCACCCCAGGGGGAGGCACACGTGATTTAAATGGTTTAAATGTGCGTGGCAATGACTCTAGTTGTTTGCTGTCTTCCCTATTTAAATCAAGCTCCTGACCTCATGCCAGACATGGTTTGGTGGGCTGTAGGGAGCATGACTGTGCTGAAAAAGGGTGTATGTGAGGAGAGTCATCCCCCCAAGTTCTCTTCCCTAGCACAACTATTAGAGTAATCTGGAAGGAAGGTTACCAAGGGAGCGGGCAGCAGCAAGCCACATAGGAGGCCTACAAAGGCTGCAGGTTGCCATATGTGGTCTATCGGAAAACACCTTACTACCACAGAACATTTAACTTGTATTTCAAACTGAGATTTTTATTGTAGCCCCAAGATTTTTGCTGGATAATTAAGCCAATAGACCTACCAGGGGAGTATATAATAAGGCAAAAGCCTAAATTTCACATTACTTTGCACTTTAGTGGCAAATGAGATTCAGTATTTCTCTAAAGCTATGCTTTAAACTTTTATAAGCAAGAATATTGTGTAAGCTTACCTGAGTACATAAGCTTCCTGCTTGTCAGTTTTTGTCACACTTATGATCAAACAATGCACATTCTCCAAAAGTTTGTCCCACTCAAACCTGTTAGGGAGAGAGTTAAGTATAAATTTTAAATTCGAGTACAGTAAACCCAATGTTAACAGAACATCGCTATTACTCTAGTTAAGTTATTAATCGGTATAAACGACAGACAAGTTCATAACTGGTTTCCAGTCATAAATTTCCCCTTCTATCCAAATAGGCTGTAGCGGGCTTCCACAATCAGGTGCCCTCCAGATGTGTTGGACTGCAACTCCCATGCTTGTTGTGGATGATGCTGGTTGTTCCCTCCAGATGTGTTGGGCTACAGCTTGTGTATGTCTGCGATAGATTCAGTTTAACTACATGAATAGTAACGTAATTACCAACTTCATCACAGCTTAGATGAAACTGCTCATGCCTTTTAGAACTACTGAATGAAGTTACAATTGATCATAATGCAACATGTGGCAAACCAAGACAGAAATTGCCATTTGTTTTTGTGAACTGCCTTTGTTACTTTAACATCTGAGCAAATATCTAATAACTCTTACAAGCTATCTCATTATAGCCCCAGCCACTTTTGCTAGCCAGGTCAGCCAAAACGTGTGCATTCCAAAGCACAGTCCTAGCAAGCAAACCGCAACCATGTTACAGGACCGGGTATCACCACCACAAGTGAGGCACCTGAACTGAATAACATTCTCAATTTTTATCTTTGACACAAACTGAAATCTGAAATTACAGTCAACATTTTGAAAATCAGACTAATATGTTACCAAATGCAAATAACTTATGGACACCAATCAGGTAACCAGCATCTAGTTTCCACAGCTAGATTAGAGGTACCTGTAGCAAAGCTTAGACTTTTGACAATTTAGTTTCCAATTATTAGCACATGTTCTGCATTGGAACATCTTTTTTAGCCATACCAGATACTTTACTATCCATAGACAGATATGGTTTTAGACCAGAATTATATACTGGATTTACTTTTGTCCGAGTACTGTGCCAACTGGAACCAGGTTCCTATTTAACATAACATTTAAGAAAAAGACCTGGTCCACACTAAGCAGGTTTGTAACATTCATGTTTTGAGGTGAAGCTAATTAAACAACCTTGCAGGTCAAGAAAGTATAATTTGTATAGGCATCTCATTCTATGTCCCAATAATTATTCAGAATCAATACCACTGGCATAATGGCTTCCAATATATGTTCTGAAAGACAGGTTGATGATTTGCCCAAAATTCAATGTGAAAGGCATTGCATACTCTTACTTTCACAACCCACACCTACCATTCTATACAGAGCCACTGACAGGCAAGATATCCCAGCCTGTCACTTGTGGCAGGCTGGAGATCTTTCTCATGATCTAAAGGGAATCTGAGAGTAGGCTATGCTGAAAGAAAGCATATCGTTCTACAACAGCAAGACATTCGAAGGAGCAAGTCAGAAGATGGGGCAGTTGAAGAGAGTCAGTTCTACTCTAGTAAAGACCACAAGGCTATACCATTTCCTTCCTTCATGATGCAAGCTAACCCCGATATTCCTTTGCACAACCACCAATCCATAGGAAGTAACAGCCAGATGAACACGCCTAAATATTCTTCGTTAGAGGATAACTGTCATGTTTTGGGACCCGTACATTTTGGCTGACCTGGGTAGCCAAAATTTATGGTCACTATCCTCCCCTATCCCTGAAAGAGTATTGAAGAGGTTTTGTCTGTAATATCACACTGAGCTCTGAAGCACTGCATGACTGCACTGATAAGCACCCCCCCCCCCCAACAAAGAATGGAGTCTATTCCCAGTCTCACTGAAGGGATTCAGAAAGCAGAAATATATCTTGCTGTTTTCAGAGGCTCCCAAAGGGACACCCAGAGTCAGGAACAGCCCCCAACCCCCCAGACAAGTGAAGGATCTCTCATCAGTGAGCACCACTGGTTATGTTCCTTGTCCCTTAACAGCAAGTGTAACATTATTTACCTTCAGTTCAAGCCTACCTGTCCTAATAGCATGAAGCCAACAGTGATGCTTTCACTATAATTAAAGAAGAGCAGACCTTGATCAAGCCAACCTTACTCTACTCTTCTATCTTGTTCTTTGCCTCTTTTCCATATGCATATCCCCACACTGGAGCACAGCCCAAAAATACTAAGCATATTAAGCATTTGTTCTGCAAGGAGGAGTGCTGAAAGGGACTAAATGCTAAGGTTTATCCACATGCTAATAGTCCATAGTTCTACGTATAACTCATTATGAATATAGTCAGTTATTACTGAGGTATGAATGTGCCATACCGTGCCTATAACCACTTAAGCCACTGCTCTAACATCCCACAGAGATTAGAAGAACCCCAACACTAAAGACACTTTGAGTCATTAGAATACCATATGCAGCATTCCTTTCTGTACTGTAGCAGATCGCTGAGACAGTGCTAGGATACAGGCGGGGGCACTGCCCCTGCGGCAACTCTCCCTCTCCTGTTCACAAGACGCAGCACACCCACTGCTGCACTTTCCTCGGGCTGTTCTGACACCCTGGAAAGTCTGAGCTCATACTAAGCATACTTGCCAGGCACATGTATGCAGTAGTTCCATTCAGCAGACAGAGCATCCAGGAGGAATGTGCCCCCTTATTATCAAAACCATGGAATTATCTGCCTTTCCTGTTCTTCTGCGGGACCTGGATTTTTACTCCAAGACAAGATGCCCATGCTGGGTGCCCATATCAGGAGCTTATTGTTTAAAGGGAGAGTAGCATGCCTGCATGGAGCAGAACAGGTCTGCCTAGTTTTCTGATATGGTGGCTGGAGGTTGGGCTATGTAGGAGAAAATATGCTGTTGTGTGCCCAGTAAGGAGCAGGGCAGGGTGGTAGTAGCAGAAGGCTTTAGCGCAATGGGGGAGAATTTGGGTGTGTGTGCTGGCCGTGTGGGGGATGAGTGGATTTTTGCCGGGGCGAGTGTGGCTTTGTCTTTGGTGAGTTTTCTTTTATTTGAAGCAAGTGGTGCTCCCCCCCCCCCCCGCCAAAAAAACCAACAACTTCTACTTGTTTTGTTGCTGGAACCCAAAAAGTATGGCTCTAGAGGAATGCCTTTGTGTAGGTAAGTGGACAAGGAGGAGGAGGATATTATTACATGCAATGCAAAGGGGCAGATTTGGGATGCTTTCAGAAGTTGCTGCTGGGTTCCAAACACTACTTTCCTATGTTGCTCGAGATTATTTTTGCAAAGATTCCCTCCAGCTCCCCACCCCAAGTTTTGCACTCATGATCTTAAAGTCACTTGATTCTCTGTGCAATGGGAGTTGTTGCTTGAACAGAATGTGAGTCTAAAAAAGTGATTGTGTGCATGTGTGAGAGAGAGAGACTCCTGTGTAAATGGGAAAGAACTTGAGGCCAGGTTTGCAGGTGTGCTGTCTTAAGTGTCTCCTTTTGCAGTGGGTTACTGTTAAATGCAAAGGGGTGGATTTTGGATGCTCTCAAAATGTGCTACCCATGCTTACCCTTGAGTAATGCAGCCCTTTTTACTTGCAATACATATACAAGCTAGATTGTGTACTGTGCAGCACATAACCCAGAGTCGAGGCTTAGTCTTAAAGGACAGATTCCAAGGCTGAACCCTGACTCAAAGTAACGCTAGGACAGCATATGTCTGGAGCAGGCTGTGCGTAAAAGAGAGTGGTGGAGCCACTGGGTAGGATCCAAAGGTGCGCTTCCTCTCACAGTGAGCACTGCTGGTTCCCAGCGCGCACAGCCTGTACCATCAGTGGCAGCAATGCAGCACTTCCTGGCCCAAGCCCCCAAATGACCAGAAACACCTTTTTGGAAGGCACGAGTTGCCCGTTCCAGAAACGTGTATTTCCTATCATTTGGGGGCTTGCCCCCAGAAGTGCTACATTGCCCCCACCAGTGGTAGGGGTCATGCATGCACGCACTGGGAACCGGCGGTACTCGCCACCAGCAGTAGGGCACCGTTGAATCTTACCCAGTGTATTAGCAGGAGAAGGTATTTTACATTTCTGACTTGAAATAAGGACCCTATCTATTCTGCTGTGAATATAATATGCTTCACAAGCAGAGATGCTGCCCTTTATATATTATTCCTACATGTTTTAGGGGACATGTTTTTATTGGGAAAAGCGGGTGTTCAGGTCCCTATTCTGATGTCTGGCTTTATTAAAAGGAGGAATGCTTGTTGCTACCTCCACTCCCCCCAGCTTAGAGATCAAGCACTGTGTGGATTCAGTGAGTTTTTGTATTTTATACAGAAGGGAAACTTACCTGCTTCTGTAGACTACAGAATACAGAAAGCCAGATGCATGTATCTCTAATACATTACATTCAAGTTATACATACTGAAGTTTACCAGGGTGACAATATATATTCAAATGTTAGTGTCTGAGGTGGCGGTCTTTGCTTTAAAGTTATAGACACATCAAGTGCACAGGCACTGGGAGGGGACTTCAACCAGCACCTCAGGCTTAGGAAATCCAACTGCAGCACAGTCACTCAGGTAAAACCTCCAGAATAAGACAGAAGATTAAGATACCAGAAATCAAGGAATTAAATCAGTTTGAGGTTTGTCTAGCATGCACTCTTAGAACCATTTTTTGACCTCTAGGTGTAATATTTGAACAAAATTGGTGTACAAGTACAGCCAGAATTCTACTGAAGGTTTCTCAATAGTTATATCAAGACCATGAAGCTCAGTGGGTGATCTTAGGGCTGAGAGTGACTGTCCCATCACAAAAGGTGGTTGCAAGGATAACCTTTAGGGGGGGGAAACTTATGTACACCACACCTTGAGCTCCTTGAATGAAAGCAAATATAAATGCAAGGAAGAATGTGTTCTAGAAGTTTTGTGACCAGCCCATATAGTTTGGTACACATTTTGCTACTTGTGATGTTTGTTCTGCATCATAAATACGTTAACTGTCAACAAGCATGCATGACAACACCCAGAAAGCCTTCTATTTCAGAAATACCTAGCACATCCCCTATGAAGCCAGCCTTCTCTAGAAACTCACACTGACCTATGATTTGCCAAACCACTGAAGGAATAAACCTTTCTCTCCATGGGTAAAAAACTACAAGCAGAAACATTCTGCCCTTCTTACTGTGCCTGAAGAAAGCTCAAACTTAAAAGTTCTGTTTTATGAAAGACCACAATTGCAAAGGCTGCACTCTAAAGTCCATTATGGCAAGTCATAGCTCCCCTCAAACAAAATAAAGGGAGAATATAAAAACACATAACATTTCAAGGCAAAATGCCCCCCCACTTGTTCAGCCTCCAGATATACTCCCCAGATGCAAGTCTCACTTTTCAACAAACATGCCCTCCCTCAGTCCTGTGCCTCCCTCATCTCCTTTTCCTTCTTCCCAGCCATCCTGTCTTCTAACAAGAATCTTTCCTCCTCACACTTTACCTTTCCACTGACACTCGCTGGTTTAACTGTGCGCCTCAACAAACTGGACCTCTGGCCCCTCAGCTGCCATGCTGGGAGACTCTACCTTTCACCTCACTCACAAACTCACTCACCTTGTAACTCCCTCACCATGCAGCTTTTCACTCTGTGCACATGCAACAAAATTAGATCTGGCAAGTCAGCGCCATCCAACCAAAATGAATGAAGTGTGCAGCAGGGACAGAAAAATCAATAGGGGCATATCTGCATATGGGCAACCATTGCCACCAGAGATAGGCTGGCAATACAGAACCACACTTGGGCAACTAGGACATTGGTTGGCTCCCACAGGTCTTACAGTGAAGAACATTGGTCTTGTCAGTTCCCCTAATGGGTTCTAATAGATAAGATGCTAAATGATATGAAACCGATGCTTGCAAAAACAGCCCTGCTAAGACACTTATTGATGACAAGTAGCTCCTGTGCTGCTCTTTGCTCATGAGGACTGTAAATGCACTGAGTGGAAGATAGGAAGACAAACAGTGATTATTTACTCCTCACATCCAAGAAAGAAAGACAGAAGGAAGCCCTGACACTGAAAATATCTCAGCTGAAATAAGCTCTCACATTACCAGCTAGCCAATTCTAAACAACTTAGTATATGCAGTACAAGAGTGGTCCCCTCCACAAGGTATTATACAAAGAACCCAAGTATATTAGCTCTTCTGTTTAGTTATGATACACTTCCCTCCAAATTTCCTTTATGGGATTTCTGACTATAATATAGATTCTGAAGCAGTTACATTAGCCGCTCATAACCTCAACTTCGTACTGCTAAGAAGGGACAGCAACTTATTTAAGTTACTTTGGATGCTGCATAGGAAGAAACTACCAATAATTGTTTCAATAGTGTTGGGAGGTCTTTGGGCTCATTTTATTACTTCACGAAAACAAGACTGAGAATCACAAAATAGTTGTCAGAACTTGTTGACACTTTAACTATTGAAGCAACTAAGTATTGACTGTGTCATTACTCCCATGAATTCTCATTCCGGCTTTCGATATGAGAAATCAAAATACATCTGAAATCTTATAAAAAGTTCAAGAGACAGAAAGTAGCCATGTTGACTGTAAGAGAAAAGCCAAAATCCATAGCACCTTTATTAGGTTTTTTAAATTGTGCAAGCTTTTGAGATCTCCAGATCTCATAGCCAGGCAAGATGTTAAAAAGCAGGTTTGTGGGAAAGGGTGTGTTAAGTCCAGCTTGTCACAGTATCTTCATGTTCAGAGTCCCAAGACAAAATGGGAGAAGAGGGGTATGCAGGTTATGTGATGATTACAGGGTGGACCTGTAATTGTAACCAACAACAAAATGGGGGATCCAACATTTCCCCCCATCTTGTTCCAACAAACTTAGGGGTAGCTGCAGGTCCAACCTGTAACTACCACATGACCTTCAAAGCCTAATTTGAAGGTCTGCAGACCCCTCCCCCCCACTTCATCTTGAGAGTCTGAATATGCAGACACTGACTTCCCCATCAAGTCAGACTTTCCCACTCTGCTAACCCCTCTGCTTTTAAATACTTCATCGTCCCTTTTGATGAGATTTGGAGATCTCAAAAGCTTGCTTATTTTTGGTGATCTTCTGGCTGCCCTAATAAAGATATTACACTAATATGGAGTATAGCAAGTAGTTCAGAGTGCTGTGAACTATTCAGAAAGCTTAATAAAGTCCTCCTCACCCACCTCTGACTTTTGTTTCAGTCAGCCTTGGCACAGTTCCCACCCCAACTCCTATGCTTAGAAAGTCTAAATTCTTCTGAAACCTATTCAAAGGGCCACTGTCCTCCACACACAGTGTAAGGAAAACGCGAGCACATGTATATTTAAGCCTGTGCAGAGCTCAGCCCTTCCCCCCACTACTGTTGGCTGAGCTGGCGTTTCCTCCACATTCCTGAAATGCCCACTGGATGACAGCCCCAAGCCCAACCCTTAAAACAACGATGCAATCTCATTGGCTTGAGCTTGTCAATGGGGAAGGAGAGGCCACTTCATCTGGGGTTTGAGCCAGCAGCCTCACGTGTTTATTTCCCTTCCAGCCACATTTTTTTTAGAAGATAGGAGGGGCCTCTCCTTAACCTGCTCCGCACAAATAAGGACCCCCAACCAATGCCTACGTTCGTCCTCTCCTCACCGGAACTACCCTATGAGGCCCAGAATACTTCACCTACCTCAGTAACTAAACATAGCCCTTCTAGCTCCCCAAGAACCAGCAGAATGAAATAAGCCCCGTGTAAGAGTCATTTTGTAGGTAGCTAGGAGATTCGATCAGCTCTTCCACAGAGCTAAATTCCTGGGAGGCCAGCGGCAAGCCGTCAGAACGTGGTCCGAGAATTTCGCTGGCAGGAATCGGGAAGCCAAGCTGGAACCACGGCGTGAGCAGGGAAAATGCAGGCAGTCAAGCCTCCCCGCCAGGAGGAACCAAACCAGGCATAATGGCAGCTACCGATAAACCTACACTTGTCCCTGTAGGTTTTCCAGCAGTGCCGCGTCGTCACGTATAAACGCACTTCGCACGTGCATTACAAGGCGCGTGGTTGAAATATGTTTATCGGCAGAAATGCGTTTATAGGCGCCAGAACTGTTGTGGGCCGCTTACACGGGCGAGCGATTTGCCGGTGGCCCCATCGCGCCTGTTTCACGCCCAGCCACTGCGAGAATCGCGGGCGCCTCCCGCTCTTTCCCACAGGCCCAAGCAACCATCTCCTCCTCCTCCTCCCCCGCCCGCCCGTTTTCAGGACGGCCCACGGCGATTACACGCAGCGGCAGCGACTAATTCTCACAACCCGCTGCAAACGGGAGCGGGAGAGAGAAAGAGGGAGCGTGCTGCCAGCGACAGTTCCTCGAAAGGCAGGCGGTATTCAACGTTCAAGGGGAACCCCTATGGCCACGACCGGCCGTAGATGAAGCTCGCTTAAACGTAAGAGGGCTGGCGCGGAAGGTCACATCCCGCCCTAAGAAGGTCACAACACCGTCTTTCCCACTACGACAATCTGCCAGGGCTTCGGCCTGCTTGCAACTCGGACCCAGGCCTGCCTCCAACCGTCGCACGCCGAGGAAAGGCCCGCGTGCGTCAGGGGAACGTTAGTGGCCGTTAGCGGCGGCGACGGCTCGCTGTCCCCCCGCCCCCCTGCAGGACTCAAACCCATCGCTTCTCTCTCTCCTGGGGCGACCGCCATCTCATTTCCCCTTCTGGATAAGGGGCAGCCCCGTGTCGTCCCTCCCTCTTGCCGCACACATGGAACTCCGTTCTGAATGGAGCAGCCGCCCTCCATGCCCTTCCCCTTTACCGGCCATTAGCCTCTCACTTCCCGCCCAGCAGTGCCGGCGTCACGCCCGTCCGCCTGCCAGTACATGTGCGCCACCAGTCGGGCATATTCTCCCACCCACTTCGCGAACTCATCCATGTTTCTTTCCCCCGCCCTCCAACAGACCTTCCCTTTGCCGCTTCGGCCGGCCCTTTCGCTCCCTCTCCGACAGGCTAACCTGGGAATGGTGCGGAGGTCGCCGGACCCCTTGCTCTGGTGCGGCTCCTGCGGCGAGGGCTGTTGCCAGGCGAACCACACCTCCAGGAGCTTCTCAGTCCCTTCGAAGAAGTGTGCACCGTTCTCCTCCATCATGGTGAGACAACTCCGCAAAACCAACAACCACAGAAATTAAACGACAGACACCCCCAACCAAACTACTGCTGCCGCCGCCGCCGCCCTCCTTCTCCGCACCTACACCGGCTACAGCTGGTATTACTGTTGCTTCTGGCCGGGGCCGCGGCGCCTTCACGGGGTCTCAGCCCGTCCCAAGCAGGTTTCACCTTTGACGGGGTAGTAATCTTATATTAAGCTATAAGAGAAAATACATATATATATACCAGCGAGCGGTTGCGGGGAAAGGTGGCGGGTTGTTAAGAGTCCTTTTGGGGTGGGGGAAGGAGGGAGGTGGAAGGAAAGAAGTGCGGAGTAGGCAAGCGTGCAGGCGATGCGGTTCGGTTCCTTGTATTCCGTATGTTCCCCTGTTACAGAGAAAAGCGTTGAGCGAGCGCTAGCTAATATCGCCGGCCATACTGTGGAAGCGACGGGGAAACGACCACGCAGCAGCTTTTATATTCGTGCAGGTACTAAGGAGAGCGCCGCTATTGGATTCGCGCCTGTTAGTCCCGCCCATTCCCTTCACCTATAGGGTACGAGAGCTGTCTCACAGTAACCACCGGGCTTGCCCTGTGCTGCTGACGGTTCTAGTTTGCTTGCTCTAGACCGAGGAAACGTCCCCGGCTGGCACATGGGGACTAAGCGTACGAACGACTGAATATGCGATAGGGGGAGGAGAAATACAGTGGGGGACACAAAACAGAATACAAAGAACTCGCACAAATAACATAAAATATGTTTGTGGGTATAACAGAGTGTTCAGAAGGCCTGTTCAAGAGAAAAGCGATGGTGGTGGTGCGGCTTAAAAACTGGCTTTGCTCGAATGAGGTGTTGGGACTACACAATTGGTAGGGGCCTGGGACATTTGCTGGGGTCTTCTGAAATACAGGGGTTTGAATACCGGCGAAAGGGAAGACAGAGATGTATGTATGCGTGTGTACGTGGGAGAGGGAACAATGCGTTTGTGATAAATGGGAAGGGGAAACGAGCGTGTTATCTGATACAGGGGTCTGTGTATTTGTGTATGAAACTAACCATTGAAGACGGTGGGACTTCCGGTAAGCATGCATGGGATCGGGCTGTGTATGCAACAGAGAAAGAAGGAAAAAAACCTGTAGGATATTTATCTGAAAGGGCTGTTTAAGAATTTTGCCTGGTGTAACCAGATTAACTAGTCACTTTCACTGATGTACTCCTACCAAATACTATCAGTGGTATTTATTTACTTATTCTATACCGCCCAGTACCGGAAACTTTCTAGGCAGTTCACAATTTTGGGAATCTTAATTGGTATGGGAATCTTCCTGTAGTATAAGAGCATGCAGGGCCCTATTAAACAATCACTCAAAGCATGATTCAACAGCATTGTAGACTTTCAATGCAATCCAGTGCATGTTTACTTGGCATTACATCCAGTTGCGTTTAGTGGTATTTAGGACTGCAGCCTTCTGCAAATCTCTTTTTTGATGATAACTGCACAATAATCCCTGAGTCTGCATATAAGCTGGGGGAGCAGAATCTTGCTGTAGGTAGGGGAATAGGCCTCTTCACTTTAGTAATCTAGATACAAGAGAGAGGGTATGTGTGTGTGTGTGTGTGTGTGTGTCTATAATAAAACAAAAGATTCACAACATGGCAGGGAATCCAGTGCGAGTCAAGGGAGTAGCTAGATGAGAATATCCACGTTGGAACTGTGAACTAAGAGGGCATCAAAATCATTTTTTAAAAAAATATGCAACAAAAAGGCAAGTTCAGAAAATGGTGCTGGTATGGGAGGGAGGGAGTTGAATCATTTGTTGCTAATTATGTGACAGGAAAGCACCCATAGGTGCCTTCAAAACTTGTAACTACATCCCACACAGCAATTACAATGACAATTAATCCACTGTCTGAGGTATCATATTTCCCCAAATAAAATATATTGCCACTGAGTGCTGCGAACATGCAACACCTCCATGACAGAAGCACAACAGAAGCACTGAGTGCAAACAAATGAGAAAAACACACAAATTTATTATGCAAAAAAAGAACTGACTTTACAGAAAGTAAGTAGAGAGGCCTGGCTAACATCTATGCATATTAAGATGGTATGAATTAATCTGAGTAAAATTCAAGTATTTTCACATAATTGATGTGTGCATATAAGATGGGGGGGGGGGCAGAAGGAACCGGTAGACTTTTTCACCTAGAAAAAATGTATCTTATTTCAAAGAAAACTGAAAGACAACACACACAAGATTTCCCCGACTCTTGGACTAGGGATTACTTTCAAGCTAAAAACAGAAGACAACAGTACTAATATGAGTAGTAATACTCTTATTTGTTTTCCAAACAAAGACTATCATTCTAGGATGAATTAGCAGAAGAGAGAAGTATCCTAGGCAAAGCTTAATATGCTCATATAATATAGGAGAGGAAACAACAAAAATGTTTGAAGGGATGACTATGCCTGAAATATGTGCACAGTACAGGTTAGTGGTGAGAATTTCAAAACTAGAATTAAAAGGAGTGTGTATGAGAAACATATTGGATCTCTTACTTTACAGCAAGGCTATTACTCTTTCCCACCGCTCCCTAAATATTAAAGCCCAGTTCAGATGTAATGGGAAACGATGGTTTCCTGATACACGGACAAGCTGCAGTGAGCCACAGTGGTTTGTTTAGGTTTAAGGCATTTGCCTAATTACCCGCCCAGTGCAGTTTGTCATGGCATCCAGAACTAGTTGGCGTAGCTTGTTGGAGGGAGAAACAACCTTCAAATAATCCATGGCCTGTTCTTTAGTTATTTGGGGGTCATTTCCCCCTCAAAGCTGTGCCTCCCAGATTTGGATGATACAACAAGCTGTACCTAGGCAGATAATTAGGCAAATGGTGCCCAGCACAAATTAGCACATGCTGCAGCTTAAACAAGCCATGGTAGAAGTTTATATTTGTATTGGAAAAGTGGAACATAATTGTTTTTAATAAAATGAAATACATAAAAAAAATTATTTCTGTACTGAATTAACATTCAGAAGTGATGCTTTCCTACTAAAACTTAACATAATTTTGAAAACTGTTCTTCACTCTCAACTGAGCAGTCATGTCATATAAGAACTAAGGATGTGCATTGGATTCAGATGATGTCCAGTTCTAGTGCTTCCCAAGGTGAAGTGGGCTTCCCACCAAAGCCACCAGAACTGAAGCCAGAGCCAACCAAGGCATTGTTACCAACCTGTGTTTTGGGGATATAGAGACTTTTTTGTCTCCTGCTAATAGTTTTGTTGTTGTTTCTCTAAAACTGGATGGGAGGAGGAATGCAATTGAGTGACTGAGAGGCCTGCCTTCTAATCCTAGGGCACATATTACCGGGGCTCCAATCACTGTGCCTTGGGGGGAGGATTGTGATCTATTGAGTGTTTCAATGAAGTTTTTATCTCCTTCCATTTTATTTCAGTTGTACAGTGTAGCAGCTTGGGAGGAGGAAGTGAAGTGCTAGGATCTTGTGGTTGGAGTGGGATGGAGTCACTTGACTTCAAGTTTTGTTTGTTCATGATTTCCTTCTTTCTGCTTTTTAATTCAGTTTTTCTTTCAATCTTTTTCTTGTAAAACCTTGAGATACACTTTGATTGTTCCATTGTTCTGTGTGTCTTTGTGTAGAATTAGGTAGTGAATCCATTTTTTCTCTCCCCTAATTAGGGAAAACAAATTAAATTATTTTAATTCCTGCAGTTCTTTCTAGTGTGTTAGTTATATTATCCCCATATAACTATGTAACTTGCTTTATTTCTCACTAGGCAGTTCACCACACCTTAGTTATTCTTCCCCCGAATTTGGAAAAGCTTTTTGCTGGGGTTTCCCCGTCATTTTGGTTCCATTCTCCTTCTGTTCTTGGTTTAATTCAGTACATTTGTATTATGTCAGTATTAATTATAATGTATAATATAGTATTTATCTATTCATGGCTTTTCTCCTGAAATTCCCTCTGTTTTGTGTATCTTAGGGAGGCAGTTCAATCCAACAGGGTAGGGCAAGGATGGGACCGTGAAATTGTCATTCAGTGCCACCACGTTTCACTATGAAAGAGTGAACTTAAACTAGTTTTCAAGCATCATAGCTTCCTAGCTCCTGCACCTGTCCTTTTGAATTTTGCAGGTTTCTTGTCTGGGGATGTGTGCCATTCTAATACAAAATGCCCAAAAAACCATGGAAGGAGGGAATAGGAAACAAATCCTATTTGTTTAAATCCTATTCCCAAAAAATTCCAGATGAATTGCTCTAACTATTCTTCTTAAACTTAGCAGGTTTCTTACCTAGAGCCACCTCTAGACTTTCTGTCATTTTCAGAACAGTGGTCCACAAGGAACATAGGAGGATAATGTCAAAATGTCAATGCTGCTCTTACACAAAATCCCCCTGCAGCTATCATTCTAAAATTTGGCAGGCTTGATCCCCTTAAAAGAGGCAACTATTCCTGCCATTTTCATTCAACTCTGCAAAGAAATAAAAATAAAAGTTATCAGGAATTCCCTTAAAAAAATCAAAATATAAAGCGGCGTAGTACAAAGATCCTTACTCCTATTTATCTGACAGGTGTATCTCCTCAGGGGATGCCTGCAAATATAATCCAATTCTGACCAAGAGAAAAAACATTATAGCTATTGTTTGATGTGCCAACATAGTCAATGAGAGGCACAAAGCTTGGACTTCTGAATCTCAACTCAGGTTTGGTACCTGACTCAAAGTGGACTCTTAATTCATCCCAGCCAAAGCAGGTCATTTTCTGAAGCATCCTGTCAGCGTCTGAGCTGATTCCGGGGATTGGAGCCCACCTCTAATAAGTACTTTTCAATATTTGTTCCCATTGCATGAAGAATCGTCAAACCAGTGTTTGTTGCCATGCTGTAGAAACTCTTCTTACAACAGTTTGAGTCTGTGCGATAGGCGCTCTCAGAGTGTTAGTTCAGTGTTGAGCTGCTGCTGTTTAGAAATTATTCTAGCAGCTTCCGTGCAGCATCCATGTGATAATTTTCCCTAATACACCTATGGTAAAATGAATTATTCCAAGCTATTGCAGTGTAAGATGGATAATTTAGGGCCCAATCCTATGCGTATTTAGACAGAAAAAAGTCCTACAACTCCCAGCATGCTGGGAGTTGTAGGACTTTTTTTTGTCTAAACATGCATAGGATTGTACCCTGAGGGAGCAATCCTACGGCCACTAGACAGCAGCTAGATGGCCGTAGGATATGTTGTTTTCTGGGAACCGACCTTGAAGCCCACGCTCTGAGGTCAGTTCCTGAAGAACTGACCTCCTCCACTTCTGTGCTGCCTCCAAGGCAGCGCAGAACAGCCCCATCTGCCGTGCTCGTAAGAGGAGTGTGGAGCGGCTAGAAAGGGGCATGGCTGGGGGTGTTCCGGGGCAGGGAGAGCGTAACTGCCTGTATGATACATCCTATGCGTCATACAGCAGTCTCCTTCCCCGCTCCATGCTCCCATGGCTAGACAGCTGCAATTGGCTGTCTAGCCGAAAAAGCAGGGCAGGAGAAGCACGGAGGGAACGATCCCCTCCGTGCTTCTTCTGCCCTGCTTTGGATAGGTGGTTGCTTCCGAGTTCAGAGGCGGCTGCCTATCTAGATAGGATTGCTCCCTTAATGACTTGGAGCCAGGTTATCTGAAGATTGTCACCTTCCATATATACTTGCCTGGATCCTAGCTCATCTTCAGAGGTCCTGCTTTAGCTGCCCCACTGAATGAGGTTAGGCAGGTGGCTACTTAGGTGAAGGTCTTTTTGGTGGTGGCATCCCGGTTGTGGAATGCCCTTGCCAGAGAGGCTCACCTGTTGCTTACATTGTGGTCTTTTCAGCACCAGGTGAAGACCTTTTTATTTTCTCAGGCTTTCCAGTCCTTCAGTCTGCATTAGTGCATTTTTAGATCTTTGCACTGTTGCTGGCTTTTACTCTGGTTTTTACTTTGGTTTTATTCTGTTTTAAACATAATGTTTTTATTCATGTTTTACAATTTTATTGTATTTTATGGTTTTAAGTTTTGTTTTGTGAACTGCCCCAGAGACTTTTGGCTATTGGGCAATGTAGAAATGTAATAAATAAATTAATAAATGACCATTTCCATCTGTGCAGCTAGTTGAGCTGGTTTTTCCTAGATTATTTCCAGATACTTCCTCTATGGTTGAACTCAACTATCACTGTTTAGGTAGACTGGTACAAAGATCCTTTCATTACTACCAAGTAAAATAGGTTCAGGAAGGTGAAATTTGCAAAAAGAATAAAAGTCAAAACGTCAAATGCTTTTCTCAAGTGTATAAAACCCGTGAATAACTTGTTATGGCTTCACCCTTGGTAAACACTGTTTAGCGGTACAACCATGCCCTTCCCTTTTACACTGTTACATTCAGCATGGGATTTTAGGTATGAAACAGGATGAAAGTTCAACATCTCTAATTTTATTATCATAAAAATTATCTTTGGAATTGAGTGCAGTCCTATTAATTTTTACTCAGAAGTAAGCTCCATTGAATTCAGTGGAGCTCACTGTCCGTACAAGTGTGTATAGAATGCAGCTGCAATCCTATACATAGGACTAAGTCTCATTGAATTCAATGGGACTGACTTCTAAGTAGATATGTATAGGATCGTACTGTAAAATGTTTTACTTGTGAAAGGTGGTATATTCCTAGGCTAACCTGTGGAAGATAAGAGGGCTTACCCTTCTGCATGTTAAGTATTAGAAGCAATCAAGGTATACTAGCTTTTGCCTATGTTGATAGAAACAGACAACTGTTACACTTTTCTCAGACCACACACACCAATTTAGATTTTGACTCTATTCAGCCTTAAAATTTACACCCCCATCCGGACCCTGTATATTAAGAAGTAATGTTAAAATGCAAATCACTTGTTAAATACTACAATGGCATATTCCAGAGGAGTAGCCATGTTAATCTGTTGCAGCAAATATAATGGAGAGTCGTGTGGCACCTTGAAGACTAACAAATTCATTTTAGCAGAAGCGTCCATGCACACTGTCCACTTCATCAGATGATGAGATGTTGACTTCAAATTTGCAGTTTTATATACACATGCTAGGGGGCAAGTGTGAGAATGTAAACTATGTTGTCAAAGGGAATTGAAATGCAAAAAGTACAGACAGTGATGATATCTTGATGGTTGCCATTTGCAAAACATTGTTGGGTAGTAGCACAGATATTATTGCAATGGTGAGCCAATTAACTCTGTATTCAGATCACAAGAAATAGAGTTGAATCTCTTGATGAATTGTACTTCAGTTATCTTGCATTGATAGCTATCTTTAAAATTCCTTTAGCCAAGAATGGCCACATTAAGGCCATTTACAGAGCGTCCTGGGAGGTTGAAATGTTCCCACACTCAGATTTGCGTCCATTTATTCTTTTGTGTAGCAGCTGGCCTGTTTGTCCTATGCAGAATGCAGCAGGGCATTGTTGGCAAATGCTGACATATATTGCATTGGAAGATGAGCAGGTATATGAACCCAATAATGTGGATGGCATTATTAGGTCCTGTAATAGTGTTGCCAGAGTAGATATGCTGACAGAGTTGGCATCTGTGTTTGCCCCAGGGTCTAGTTCTTGTGTCTGTATCTCTGTTGCAAGGTCAGTTATTGCTGGTATCTTTTTTAGATGTCTGTTTGAGTAGTCTTAGCTGGGAACTATAGGTGATAACACACAGTGGTCTGTTGTTTTCTCTTCTAGGTCTGTCCCATAGTAGATTATTCATTTATACCCACCTGGCCTTGATCTTTTTTTTTGTCACTTCGTTGGGTGGGTATTGTAGTCTGGAAAATGCCTGATTTAGATCCTTAAGCTGTGAGTCTCTGGGCGGATGTAGGTGTATCGTAGCATTTGGCTGTAGACAATGGATTTCGTGGTGTGTTCTGGATAGAAGCTGGAAGCATGCAGAGGTCTGTAAGTTTCCAATATGGGTTACTTATATGTCATATCCAGAAAGTGAACCTGTTGCATGGACTGTTCTAGACAGAGGTTGATGGTGGGGTGGAAGTTACTGAAGTCAACTGTCATACTGTGGGACCATGTGATTTTTGTGAACTGCCCAGAGAGCTTCAGCTATTGGGCGGTATAGAAGTGAAGTGAAATGAATGAATGAATGAATGAATAAATAAATAAATAACCAATGGCGGTGCCATTGATCTGTTGCATTCTACATTGGACAAACAGGGCAGTCTCTTTGTTGTTTCACAATGGCATAGTGTTCTGCATCATGCAAATTAATTTCTTCATTCACTGAGTGTAAGGGTGCTATGTCATATCCTAAAAATTAGATGGCACAAAGCATATAATTTTTTTCAGGACTGAAGCCCATCCAGTTTTCATTATGTTCTTACAGCCTTTCCTATGCATGGTTATTTAGACATAAGTTCCACTTGACCTTAGTGAGACTTATTCCATTGTAAGCGTGCATAGAATTGTTGCTCTTGCACCATTAACTAGCAATTTTCTAAGTGCAGGTACTTTGGGAGTGGTGCAGACCCCTTTGGTCAAATCAGGGGTGGTCAAATTGTGGCCCTCCAGACTTTTGGCCTACACCTCCCATCAGCCCTAGTCACCTTAGCCAATGGTGAGACATCATAGGACTTATAGGCCAAAACATCTGAAGGGCCACAAGTTGCCCATCTCTGAGTTAAATGAATTAATGAATTTAACTCCATCATTATTTGTATTTATTTGTAGGAAGACTTGAATTCCACCATTCTGTTTTTAGAAGCCAGGGCTGGCCCTACCATTAGGCAGAGTTAGACATCAAGCAGGTGCATTTAGGTGTCATAAGGGGGAAGCCAACTGTTACTTATTTAATGTCTAATAGTGTATTTTTATTACAAGGGAGAGAAGAGGCAGTTGAGGGATTTTCTCAATTACGTTCCAGAATAATTTGATTGGCCTTGGGTAGTATGGCTATACACCCTGATGTGGTTGTTGGGGGTGGGTGGTGGCACTGGCTGCTCCACCCCAGGCAGCAAAATGTCTTGGGCTGGATCTGATACAAGCACCAGGATAGCTAACAATAGGTTAAAAAGCAAGCTAAAGTGATCAAATGGATGGACAGAAAGGAAGATAACATGATCCAAAAGCAACAAAGTAATAAGTTGACCAGATTAAATGCTGAGTAAACAAATACAAAAGTTCTTAAGGAAGCAGCAAAAAGACATCTACATAGCTAGATGGTTCTCCTGGGGTAGGGGAGATATTTATGCATATTCCTATGCATTGTGAGCTAATTCCTTCATTCGGGTAACTTAAGGGCTTCATTAAGTTCTAGAAAGCTATACAGTGATGAACATATAGTTTTTGTTAAATGTAATTATATACCCAGGTTAGCACTTGGATGGGAGACCGCCTGAGAATCAGGCTTCCTGCATTAAGCAGGGGGTTGGACTCGATGGTCTTGTAGGCCCCTTCCAACCCTATGATTCGATCTGAACTGGTCTCAGTTTTATCCAATTTGTTAGATAATTTTTTTCTTTATTTCATGTATATATTTCCTTTCCATCAAGGAAATGGTGCTCAAGGCAGCTAACAATAGTAAGAACCAAAACAAACATAAAACAAATACATTAAAAACACAAGAATGGAAGAATAAAAACAACAGCCAACCTAAAAGAGTGGCTTACATGCCAATGACCTGTTTGAATAAAAACATATTTGCCTTCCATTGGAAGGACAGCAGAGAGGGAGCCAACCTAGCCTCCCTTAGCAGGGAGTTCCACAGCCTGGGAGCAGCCTCTCTCATGTCACCAACAAATGTGCCTCTGATGGCAACAGTACCGAGAGAATGGCCTCCCCGAAGTTCTTAAAATCCAGGGAGGCTCGTAAGGGAGAAGGCAGTGTTTCAAGTAGACCAGTCCCAAGCTGTATAGGGCTTTTTAGGTCATAACCAGCACTTTGAATTGTGCCTGGAAACAGACTAGTAACCAGTGAAGCTGTTGTAACAAGGGGGTGACGTGGTCCCTGTAACCATCCCCAGTCAACAATCTGGCTGCAGCATTCTGGACCAGCTGAAGTTTCCAAACAGTTTTCAAAGCCAGCCCCACATAGAGCATGTTACAGTAGTTCAAATGGGACGTGACTAAGACATGTGCAACTATGGCCAGATAAGACATCTCTAGGAATGGGTGCAGTTGGCGCACTAGCCTCAGCTGTGCAAATGCACTCCTGGCCACCACTGAAACCTGGGCATCCAGGTTCAGAGCTGAGATCAGGAATATAGTTGCAAGGGAACAACTATGGGTGGGAGGGGGCTGTTGCACTCAGGTCCTGTGTGTGGCTTTCCCGTTGACAGCTGGTCAGCCACTGTGTGTACAGAATGCTGGACAAGATGGACCCTTGGTTTGATCCAGCATGGCTCTTATGTTACTACACCCACACTGCAAGCCTGAGTCTTCAGGGGGAATGTAACCCCATCCAGCACAGATAGAGTCCCTATTCCCTGATCTGCCTTTCAACTAACCAGGAGCTCATCTGTATTGAGTTTGTTGGTGAGCAATAAGGTAGACTTCACAGCAATCCTATATGCTGTCAGTAGCCATCTAGAGACCTGTGTAGTTTGTTTGATTATCTATTTATTTATTTATTTATTACACTTATATCCCACCTTTTTTCCTCCTTAAGGAACCAAAGGTGGCTTACAAGGCCCCCCTCCTCTCCATTTTATCCTCACCACAACAACAACCCTGTGAGGTAGGTTGGGCTGAGAGTCTGTGACTGGCCCAAAGTCACCCAGTAAGCTTCCATGGCCAAGTGGGGCTAGAACCTGGATCTCCTGACTCCCAGTCAAATATTCTAGCCACTTCACCACACTGGCTATAAAGCTGCCGGTGAGGCCAAAATTTGGCCTCACCGGCAGCTTTATAGTAATTTAAGAAGCCCTTTCATACAGGCTAGTAATTCACAGCTTCACCTTGAAGATGTTTTGGTCAGCTGGATTATGTCATCCTAGAAGATGAGATAAGGGTGCCATGCCTGAATTCTCATGGAGAAACTGAGTAACTTCCCCTCCCATGTTGGGGTCCTGTTCTCAGGGAAAGGGTGATTGATTTCCCAGCTTGCGATGCTTCAAGCACATTTGGGAAAAAGAAGCCCCCCTTCTCCTGACCAGCCTGTCAGCTCCTGAACTAGGGATGTTGTTGTTGTTGTTCAGTCGTTCAGTCGTGTCCGACTCTTCGTGACCCCATGGACCATAGCACGTCAGGCATTCCTGTCCTGCGCTCTCTCCCGGAGCGTGCTCAAGTTCATATTCATTGCATCCGTGATGCTATCTAGCCATCTCATCCTCTGCCGTCCCCTTCTCCTTTTGCCTTCAGTCTTTCCCAGCACTAGGGATAGGCACTTCTAAAATCCAACCTGCAGGCTTTGCCCTTTGGTCTTGCTCCAAGGGGGAAAGCACGCTATCAGCCTGGAGAAACATGTGGCTCTAGGAACGACTTCTCATCTATCTTGGGGACCCAGATAAAGCCCTAGCTGTGACAGCTTCATTGGCTGATGAAGTGTGAGCTTTCTTTGTATATTTATTCTGCATCTATTTTCTATCAATAAACTGTCAACCTTTTGTACAGGTGGCTTTGTTTCATCTTGGCAATCTAGAAGAATCTATTTTGACTGGGCCCTGACAGAATCAGGGCCCCAGCTCAATACATCCAGTCCATTGCTGATATCAGAGACTTGTTTAGAACTAGAACAGTTCCTTGGAATTACATGGAAAGAAGAAATAGCATTAGTTGTCATCAGCATACTGGTGGTATCAAAGCCCAAAGCTCCGGACAACTGCTTCCAGCAGTTTTATGTATATGGGGGAATATTTATTTATTTATTTATTTATTTATTTATTTATTTATTATAGCTGAAGCTCTCTGGCTGGTTCACAATTAAAACCATAAAATACAACACAAGATTCAATATAAAAGTTTAAAACTATAGTATAACATAAAAATCAACACCAAAATAAAAACCTAGCAGCAGTGCAAAGATTTAAAACCACAGAAACTGAAAAATTACATTGCCTGGGAAAATAAAAAAAGTCTATCTGGTGCCGGAAAGAGTACGCACCAGGAGAGCCTGTCTGGGAAGCTCATTCCACAACCGAAGTGCCACAACAGAAAAGGCCCTCTTCTTAGTACCCACCCACCTCACTTCCTTTGGTGAGGACTCCCAGAGAAGGATGGCTGAGGGTGATCTTAGGGTCCGAGCAGGTGTATATGGGAGAAGAATATACACCTTCAGGTAACCTGGCCCCAAGCCATTTAGGGCTTTGAATGGCAGTCAGAGCATATGGAACAGTACTGGCATAATATGATCACGTTGGCCAGTCCCCATTAATAATCACCCTGCCCTATTTTGGACCATCTTAAGTTTCCAGGCTTTTCAAAGGCAGCCCCACATATAAGGCATTGCAGTAATCCAGATGAGTGGTTCCCAGAGCATGAATAACTGTAGCTAGGCTATCTCTGTCTGGATAAGGACACAGCTGATATATCAGCCCAAGCTGATAAAAGGTGCTCTGTGCCATCAGGTCCACTTGTGTCTCTAGTGACAATGATGGATCCAAGAGCCCACCCAAACTATGAACCTGATCCTTTAGGGGGAGTGCAACCCCCTCCAGAACAGGTTGACCATCACTTAGCCGGGCAGACAAACCACCCACTAACAGTACCTCCCACTTGTCTGGATTGAGTCTCAGTGTATTGGCCCTAATCCAGCCCATTACTGTGCCCAGGCACTGACTCAGAACAGCCACTGCTTCACCTGGATTTGATGAAAAGGATAGAACTGGGTATCATCTGCAGGCTGGAACCCTAAGGGGCACCATAGGCCAATGCCTATGGCGTTGAATAGGAATCCCTCAGCACGGCCTTCAGAAGAAGGATAATGGTACCTCCTAGCCCTATCTCAGACAGATGCCTCAGAAAGATACCATAGTTGATGGTATCGAAACCTGCTGAAAGGTCCAGCAAAACCAACAGGGACAGAGTCCCCCTGCCCAGTTCCCAGTTTAGATCATCCACCAAGATGACTAAAGCAGTCTCTGTCCCATAATCAGGCCTGAAGTCAGACTGAAATAGAACTAATCTGCCTTATTCATAAATCCCTTGAGCTGAGAAGCCACTACATGATCCAGCACCTTGCCCAAGAATGGAATATTGGAGACTGGCCAGATATTATTGAATACAGTGTTCATGAGGAGAAGAGTTATGTAGATCTTCACTAATGGTATGCAGGCATGATCACTCAGACATGCCATTCTTGCAGCCCCATCCCACATATCACTTACAGTAGCAAACAACTGACATTCCAGGGTAAGAATTGTATTTTCCCAGCAAAAAATATTGTGGTCCAAGTGCTAGGAAAATGCAATATCCACACAATCAAAGCATTGCTTTCTAGAAAGAAACCTACAGCCTGCACAAGAAATGACTGTTTCTATCGCATGAACAATCAGTTATGTAGAAAAACCTGAAGTGCTGCTCTCAGAAGCAGCTACTAGAAATTTGATACACACTGATAATTATATTTTATTCTGTTCTGTACATTAACACCATCTTCCCTTCCTACATGCTGAATAAGGCCTCAATCCTTCCTCTTCCAGACAATATTGTAGTAGAGAAGACTACCCTTACATGCTTTCCTTATTGGGGCAGCCTTCTGCTGCTGCCTCCTAGAATTCCAAAGAAAGAGGGTTATGGTGGCAGGAGCAGATTCCCCAACTATGGAAGTGCAGGTGGGACCCGAAACAAAATGTTGCAGCAGTCCTGTTCACTATTCCAGTCAGTTAGCCATGCACTCCTCCATGGTACTTCATTCCATTCCACTTCCAGCACAGTTTTCTGTTCTTTCCCCTCTACAGTTAGTCAGCATTCCGTGGCCACTAAGCATACTCAGTCTCCATTGACTGTTTTGGATTGGGGTCCACCCCTAAAGATTGCAAACTTTGGGGTTCCTCTGAGTCTGCTGATACTTCTTGTGTGTGGGTGTTGTTTTGGCTACACTCTTGCCTGGACATCAGAAATATAGAGAACAAGTGGAGCCTACAATAAAATGTTGCAGTGCGGAGTACTTCTGTTCAGGGTTCCCTATACCATTCCTCCTCCCATGTGGTTTTTTATCCCCCTCCCCAGTCAGTAGCATTCCATGGCCATTGAGATGCTCAGTCCTAATTGGGCTGTTTTAGGGAGCGGGGGGTTGTCCCTTCCTTAGGGTTTTTCCTTTAAATATTTTGGTATTTCTGCAGACATTGGGGTTTCTCCAAGCCTGCTGATACCTCACTCGTTAGCATGGATAGTGTTGTTTTGGCTTCACAGAAATCAGCATTCAGATAATGTTCATTATGAGTATATAGGATGCTACATACAGGAGTCTTCCAACAGAATTAGTAGGTAAGAAAATATATACATTATCCATTATTATATCTCTGTCTGCCATCTCACAAGAAATTAAGCAGCAACTGTGCCACCTATGAATATATAGCTAACTCTTAGAAATAAAGTTACTACTGGAGCTGCTTTGAGTGCTGTTTTTCTTGGTACAAAGGTGGGGTAGGAATCAAATAAATAAATAGATAAACCCACTGACACCCAGTTGTGTCAGTTATGAATCTGAATGAGTATTAATCAAAGAAAAGATACCTGAGAATTTTTTAGGCAAGTTTAGTTTCAACTAGGGTGGGTCACCCAATGGAATAAATTGGGGGTAGGGGCAATTATTCACAATTTAAAACTGTTGAAGTACAATGAAAGAATTCGTATTCCACATTTGGTCAATGACCAAATGACCCTTCCCTTCCTCATGGCACTATAGTCCCCTTAATATGTTCTTGTTCCCACCCAGTACCTCCAGCTTTTCTTGGTTATAGTATAAGAAATGCACTTTCCTCATCTCCATTAAATATCTGGAAACAGAAGGGGTGTTTGATCTTATGCTGGCACTCAACCTGATGCAGCACACAGACCTGTAAACCATATCAAGTGTGAACCCTCAACAGTATTTGTAGAATCACATCTCCGGTGCAAATATACAGCTTGCAAACAGTCTAGGGTACCAGTGTGACTCAGAACAAGCACCAGCAACATAAAAGGATGCAACTGTTAAGAGAGGATATTCCAGTCAGAGACCATTCCTATTTCCCGCAGTTACAATAAGGACAAAGTTTATTATCATCATACTACATATATTAATTGGCTCACCATAAAAGGATGTCTGTATTATCACCCAAAAACATTTTATGAATGGAAACTGTTAGGATAATCATCAGTGTCTGTACTTTTTGCATTTCAGTTCCCTCTGGCAGCACAGTTTATATCTTACCCCACACCCTGCCCTAGTATCTGCATATAAATCCTCCAATGTGAGGTGAACACTTCATGCATCTGATGAAGTGGACAGTGTCTATGAAAGTTTGTCAGAATAGATTTATTAGTTTTTAAGATGCTACAAGACTGTTGTTTTTATTCTAGTTAGAGTAACTAACAAATTTATTTCCTATGGTTTAATATGTTGACCAGTATTGGGTCTGATAATTTGTTCATCTAGCCTCACACTTTCTACTATGTTTGGCAGTGGCTGGCATGGTTCCCCTAACTGGTCCCTAGGAAAAATCTCTTCCTGAGACTCTGTAACTGACATGACCAGGCCCACAGAGGGCCCAGTGGGAGGATGATTCAGCCTCCCACTGTAAAAACATTCCCCACCATTGTCTTGCTCTATCCTTCTTTATGATTGTCAAAAAAACACATCAGAGGGAAGGTGAGCGAGGGTCCTCAACATCAGGATAAATCCAAAGCGGGGGGAAAAACTGTTATTCAGGGCCCATGTCAAGGCTTTTCTTGGCCTGATTGTGGGTGGTGAGGGTACAAGTAGGCACCCAAACCAAGGCTTCCAAGAGTGGGGTGGGTAGAGTAGTTCTCTGCTGGACACTTTTGAGAAGTGGGCAAAAGTCCACCCCCCAAAAGACACCTGTAGTGGGTACCCTGGCAGGGAGGTCTTCAGGGAAAAGGGACAGCCATTTCATGGTGGAAGCAAGCAAACAAGGACCTTCCCAAAAAAGATCATGGAGTTCAGGTATCCAAGACCAGTTCAAGGCTTAGGCAAAAACAAAACAAAACCAGAGTGGCAACTGGAAGGGGGATTTCCAGGTGAACAAAAGGGGGGGGGGTTCTGTGCTTTTCTGAATAGCAAGATGCTTGACTCTAGATGGGTGTATTTTGTCACACAAGGGGTCACAGCTCTCGGTTAATAAGGGTGTTGACTTGATTACATTAGGACAAAGGGGGAGGGGATTGGGGACATTTGGCTTTTGTGTGTCAAAGAGCTCCCTAGCCTGAGACATAGATGGCCAGGCCTGTACACTCTCTTGTCCATATCAATAGAGGGTAGAAGTGGCTGGTCCTAAAAACACACCCTGTCCTGGATTGCTTGCTCTTACTAGATAATGTTACAGACAAAATAGAGAATATGAGCTAAGGCAGGGATCCCCAAACTTTTTGGGCCAGAGAGTACATTTGAAATGTCAAGAGTGCGTCATGGGTGCTGTCACAAAATGGCTGCCATGGTGGGCATGATTGGCATGAAAACACTCATTTCCTAGAAGGTGAACTGATGAGACAAAAAGAAAAATAACTTACGCAAGAACAAGGTAGAAATGGGGTCTGAACTCCAGAACACAGCTACTCTTTTGAACCAAAATAAAGATGGTGCTGCAGGGCAGCCCCTTGTTTCGCAGCAGCCAGGAGCCTGGTAGGTGCTGAGAGGTGTCCTCGGGCACATTGGTGCCCATGGGCACCATGTTGGCGATCCCAAAGCAGAGGCGATGGGGGCAAACTGGTACTTTCTGGTCACACAGCATAGGTCTGAGCTAGTTCAAACAGTGCAAAACATCCTTTGTTTATAGATGACTGACTGCAGATCATAGATCATAGAATCATAGGGTTGGAAGGGGCCTACAAGACCATCAAGTCCAACACCCTGCTCAATGCAGGAAGCCTGATTCCCAGGTGGTCTCCCATCCAAGTACTAACCAGGGCTGACCCTGCTTAGCTCCCAAGATCAGACAAGATCAGGCACATCCATCACTTGCTGATGCATTAGAGATAACAAAGAAGAAATCCCATCTTTACAAATTCCCATTATTTTCTGTAGGTAATTAATTACAATGAACTCACTCCTTCCTCATAGAACAAGGATGAGTTAACAGAGTTTTGGGAAGAAACGACAAAAAAGTCCAATTAAATCAACTTATCGAGGCATCAGTACCCAACAAGTGTGCAAACTGTTCATTAACCCAACTCTGTTGTATTTAGGAAGCGCAAGATGACTGCCTGACCTCTTCGGTAGAAAATTCTCCCTTAACACATGTGCAAGTTTGTAACCTTCAAACTGAATGGAAACAATGATGTTACTTTTCTGGAAGCAAATGCATCACAGGTCTCTTGCCTTTGTAATGTTTACAGTTACACCTTTACCTTTAACATTTATACTTACACCTCTATAAGTTCCTCACAACTCTTCACACTACCTTTATTGAAAAAGACTTCAAAGTCAGAGACCTAGCCAGAGTAGATGCAGACTGACATATGAAATAAATCTTATGACTTATTAATGTCTTTTGAGCCTTGACATTTAGCAGAAAGAGAATTCTCCCTGGTATATTAGGAAGAGATGGAAGCACACCGATAGGTGCAACATGAATTGGCTCTTGGTAACAAAACATTGCTTTAGGTTAATTTCGAAGCCATTAAGTTTCAACGTTCAAGGGGTATAAAACAATCATCTTGAAACTGCTCTACTCTCTCTCCAATCGGTTTCCTGTGAAAAGAGCTAGTGCTCTAAGGTGGTCCCTGGTAGGCGAAGCATGTTGTACGTGTTGACTGTGGAACAGCGTCTTCCAGCCCTTGAGACTGGCAACGTACACCTGCTGCCTTTTTAAATTTTATTTTTTTCCGCAGAAACGCTTTGCCAGCTTTCTGCCGCTCGGTTCACAGACGACACAGAGCTGCTCAATGTCAAGCCAGCCAGCGGAGGCGGGAGCAGAAATGAGTGTAAAGCACGTGACCAGAGCCATTATCAATGTATCAGAGGAGGGGGAAGGGCGGGAAACACGAAGCCTTGTAGAATCACAGGGGTGGAGGTGGGGGAAAGTAGCTCCAGCAACAGCCCTTGCCCCTAACACTGAGCCTAAAGTTCCACCCTTTCAATTGATTGACAAAGAGACCAGCGTCTTGGTTTCGGCGTTTTCGCCGCCTCAATGGTTGATGGCAAAGAGGCGGAACGTGTTGTAGCCAATGGCGACGAGCGAAAGGGTAGAGGGCGGGGCTCCAGCCTGAATGACAGCTCACGAGATAAACAAGCCCCAGCGCGAGTCTCTCCATCAACCGAACTCGGCCGTATCTCATTTTTATTTCTGAGTGATTTTTTTTGGATTAAAAAAGCAAAACCAACCCAAAGACTCCACTTCATCATTTCCCTCCTGACCAATCTCCGACTCCTCCACCACTGCCCGGCAACGTGAAGAGTCAGCAACTTCCCAGCACCCGCTCAGCAATAACCGGGTAGCGCACCGCAATACGCAGGCGCATGTAGCCTACGGTGTTGCAAGTGACGCTGGGCATGATAGTTTCTGCTACCTCAACTTTCCCCAGACATCTTCGAGCCCGCGCTTCTTCTAATACTACCAAACCCAGAATCCCTTGCGACCCTAACTATTGGAAGCCCTAGTTGAAGCGGGTGGCGGCGGAGCGGACTCCCCCCCCAAAATCCAAAACAAGGAAATGGTGCCCAGTGCGGTGGCCTCGTGCCCCTGCGTGTGACGCTTGTGTGGCCGCCGCCGGTCCCGCCGCCGCCGCCGCCGCATCCCGTCCTCCCCCCTCCCCCTCTTCTTCCTTCAGTCGCCCCTTCCATGGGTGAGAGACATGGACTATGAGTTCAAATCCAAGCTGGCGGCCGAGCGCGAACGGGTGGAGGATCTGTTCGAGTACGAGGGCTGCAAAGTCGGGAGAGGCACCTATGGACATGTCTACAAAGCGCGGCGCAAGGACGGGTAAGAACTCCTTCGAGACCCGGGAGGGGGAAGAGGGAAAGGCGGCCGGGGGTGGGGTGGGAGCTGAGATTGGGAGGAGGCGCCGATGTTGGCTGAACTTTCAAGCCCCGCCGCTTTCCGCGGTTGCTGTCACCGCGACGGGGTTTTGTTTCTCGAGCCCCACCCCCGCCCGCTGAGGGAGGGAAGAAAGTTTGTCCCGCGCTGCCTAACGCCTCCCGCCTCGTGCCTGTGCAGTGTGAGGGTGGGTCGGAGCGGTCTAGGCAGCGGGTGTGAGAGAAGACGGTTTTCGAAAGGGGAACGTGGCTATGGGGCTTCGCCCCTCGGTCTCCCCGTACTTGTTTCCTAGCGCCGCCTCAAGCCGTGTTTTCTTCAGCGGAAGGAGAAAATAAATTCAACCGCCCAAGTACCAACTGTTGCAAACCATAACACTTAATTTTTGGTCTCTTTTTGAGTCAGGAGCAGACAGCAGACTCTGCCGACCTCCTTCAGAGGCATTGGAGATGCTTGAGAGTTTGAGGTAGGATGAAAAGGTCCGAGTGAAAAGGTGCTCAGGTGCGAATAGAACCGTTCCTGCCTAGTAATTCGATGGTTACATCTTGATCTCACACTTTTGGTTTCAACTGACTGAAATATGTTGTGAGTCTGTTTCCCAAGTTCAAATTGGCTGCTGATTTGTGTTTTTTTTTTTGGTCCTCTTCTGGAGGTTAGTGCACAAAATACTTGCTGGAGAGAATTTGTTCTTCTTACTTGCCCTACAAGTAATTCTGGTGTGATGCAGATACTATCACTTAAAATAGCAATAGTCTGTATTTTCTTGTGTGGCTGAATGTTTGGATATAGAGAAGTCTGATTCAGTGTGGATGACTTCACTGGGTAGTCTTCCTGACTAAAAATCTGTTGTACTGTTATTTTATATATGTCAATTTGGGGTAGGTTTTGTGTATGTGTGTGCTTTGTCTTTTGCCTTTAAAGTACACTCTCACATCAGAGATCTATGTATGTGCAGCCCAAAACATTAGAATCATAACCTGATGTTATAAAATCCCATGAGTATTAAATGGTTTTGTATTTATATCCACCTTGAAAAAAAAATCTAGCCTTCTGTGATCATATCTTCTTGACAGATTCAACATTCATAATTCTGATTCAGTAAAAGTGCTAGAAAATCATGAAGTAGAGGCACAAAACATAAACAATTACTCATGGGTACACTTGGAGTAAACTCCATTGAACAAAGTGGGTTTTGCTTCTGAGTAAATATACGTGGGATTGGATTACATATGATTGATTTTAGGAATCTTTAATTCATGACACCTGTGCAGACATTCAGTATAAATTCCAAGATGTCTATAGCAAAAATCACAGCTGATAAGAGGCATATCCATATAATATGTTGGTCAACACAACTATTGTAAAATGAAATAATAGCTTTCCAGCCTAGGTTTTTTCTACAGTGTCAGCCATGTGGATAAATGTAATCTTGTAAGTTCATTTTCAGTTATGTCGCTGACAAAGTCAGTCACGGAAGTTTTGCATCAAAAGTATACGGGAGAAAGTCCTCCTGTTTACTATGCAGTAATTTTTTTTAAAAGGCTGTGTTCAGCCAGGTTTTCCAGCAGAGGAAAAATCAGTCAACACTAGTGTCACATACATCAATTTCACCTTAATGTATTCATTTGTGATCTGGACCATTGGGCAGATTTGGGAGTCAGCCAAATATTTGGCTAAGAACAAGCTCCATTGGAATGAATAAGAGATGTGCATGTGCACAAATGTTAGGCTTCTTTTTAGCAATACTGTGTCAATAAATGATTTATTGCTGTATTTATGTTCTACTATTTAGTTTGAAAACTCAGAAGCAACTTCCTTAGGGCTTCCAGTAATTTCCCACCAGGATCAGGTCCACACCTGCAAAAGCTCCAGCTACTCAGAGGCTAAAGGCCTACAAGGGAAATGCACATGCCACAGACATCTGGAGAGACACACCATGTATAGTAGGGCTGCACAACCTCAGGCCAGGGGCCAAATCCAGTCCTCTGGTGGGTTCCAATCCTGTCCTCTTGGATTCCCCAGAAGGCCCAACCCTTTTTCTCCAAACACTGATTGTTGGGTGGTTTCCCAGGTTTTTTCCTGTTTTTTCTCTGTTGAGAAAGGTTGAAATGCCTCTAGTAAGGCTAAGTTACTGGCAGTAAGAGCTTTAAGCCAAAATACACTGGCATTTTTGTCCTCCCCTTGTGCCTTCAGCCCTGCCCACCACTGAAATGCATTACCCCACCCCAAGTTTCTCTGAAATGAAATTTCGACCTCGGCCTGAAAGAGGTTCTGCACCCCTTATGTATAGGTATTTCTGTACCAATGCTAGAAGCCTTGGAGCCTACCTGGGAGAGGTGGAGTGTTTGGTTTTAAAGGAGAACATAGCTATTATGGGCATAATAGAAATCTGGTAGAATGAAGAGAACCAGTGGGATAAAGCCATTTTTGGATATAAACACTATCACAGCCTTCCCCAACCTGGTGTCCTCCAGATGTTTTGGACTTCAACTTCTGTCACCCCAGCCAGCATAGGCAATGGTCAGAAATACTAGGAGTATTTTGTAGTCCAAAACATCTGGAGGGCACCAGGTTGGGGAATGCTGTTCTATAGGAAGAAAAGGAAAGGGTGTACTTTACACCAAAGAGGGCATAGTTTCCTGCACAGAATCTCTGCACAAAAGGGTAGACTCCTGCACAGAATCTCTGTGTGTGACAGTGCCAGGCCCCCAAAGTAACTTCACACTAGCGACATGCCCTTTTCCCCTTGACCAAAATGCTGAGAGTGATCTTGAGTAGCACCTAGGACCTAGTGCAAGTGTTCTTGGACCAATTTGAAACAGTGACCACAGTGCTATAAAACTCAATTTATATGTAAGTGGACAATTGCCAGTGGAGGTCTAACACAGTCACATTTGACTTCAGAACAGGAAACGTCTAAAAATGAGGGGATTAGTAAATAGTTGAAAAGGAAAGTCAGGAAGGTCAAATCTCTCCAGAACACTTACTCAAGTAAGTGTTCTGGAGGGGGTTACTCAAACAGCAGTAATAGAAGGTCAGCTAGAATGTATACTGCAGGTCAGGAAAGGAACCACAAAGTCCAAGAGGTCAACATCATGGTTAATGAGCAGGGTCAAGGAAGCTGTTAGAGAAAAGGCTTCCTTCAAAAAATGTTAGTCTTCCCCAAACAAGGAAAACAAAAAGGAACACAAACTTAAACAAAATAAATGAAAATAGACAATAAGTGATGCAAATAAGGAATTTGAGGATCGTATCACTAATAATATTAAGATCAAGAATAAAAATTATTGGAGAAAGCAATCCTATGGTCCCGGGAGAGTTTCCCTCCCCTCCCACCATTCTACTGAGTCCCGCCTCCGAGCCCATAGATACTGCCACAGCCTCAGAAGGGGGACTCTGTAATCCAGTCTTTTTCCCCTCCTGTGACCCGACCCCCCATCCAGTTCCCTGTGGAAGACTTCCGAGAGGTCTGCAAGGCAGCGTTCTGGTGGGCGGGGAGGGAGAGAAGAGACCAGGATATGATGTTTCCTGTAGTCCCTTTCCAGCCCCAGCCCCGCCAGTATGACTACTCTAGAGTCTAGACCGACTCAGAGGCCCGTCTAGAGGAAAAGCGGGGACAGGGGGAGGAGGACAGTGAGGCAAAAATCGCCTCTGTTACTCCTCCCCACCTGCTGGCAGCAGCCTGGCAGGGCATTGGATACTTGGAAGCCTCTGAGATCAGAGGCTTCCATCTACTGATAGCACAATGCATAGAATTGCATCCTAAATATCAGAAGTATATTTACCTGCTGCAGAGGCTGGAGGTGGTTGGGCTGTTGAATGATAGGGGAGTTAAATGAGTTCTAAAGGAAGATAAAGACATTCCAGAGAAGCTTAATGAATTATTTCATCTGTCTTCACTACAGAAGATGTAGGGCAGATGTCTGTGCATGAATTGACATTTTTAGGGAGGGAATCTGAGTAGATAAGGTAAATAGGAGATAAAATTTTAGGCCTTATTAACAAATTGAAAACAAACAAATCATTGAGTCCATATAGTATTCATCTGGGGATTCTTAAATGTGAAATTGCTGATATTCTAACAAAAATTTGTAGCTCATATTTCTAAGATTGGCCTCTGTACCAGAGGACTGGACAGTGCTTAGTATATCACCAATTTTTTTAAAAAGGGATCCAGGAAATTATAAGCTGGTTAGCTTAATGTCTGTTGTGGGTAGGGATGTTAGAGAATTCCGCCACGGATCCCAGGGGGGCCAACTTCCAGTGAATTTGGCCCCCTGGAATCCATGGCGGAACAGAGCTCCCCACCCCACCACCCCATGAAAGCCCCGCGAAATGGAGCCTACCTGGCTGTGGCTGCGGCAGCAGCGGCTCCAGCCGCTGCCGGGCTGCTGTGGCCGCAAATGGCAGCCGTCGTAGCGGCTGCCATTTGCGTCTCTACGCCGGCCCATGATAGCTTACGTATATATTTACATAGCCTATCACGGCTAAAGCAGGGATGCAAATGGTGTCTCCTACGCCATTTGCGTTTCCGCTTTAGCTGTGATAGGCTACGTAAATATTTACGTAGCCTATCATGGGCTTGCGTGGGGACGCAAATGGCGTCCTCTACGCAGGACGCCATTTGCGTCCGGAGCAGCTGGAGGCCCTGCTGCGGGTTGGCCCGGCTGGCGGCTCCGCGGCCTGGCCGCGGACCAGAGCTAGCCGGGCAGGATTCCGCGGGGAGGAACGGATCACCCCCCCCCGTCAAGGATTCCAGGGGGAGGAACGGATCGCCCCCCCCACCTGCGGAACCTGGTGGAGCCAGGTAAGCAGGGTTTCATACACCCCTAGTTGTGGGTAGGGATGTTAGGGAAATCTGCTGTGGATTCAAATGAGGCTGGATTCTTTGGAATCCGGCCTCAGGAATCTGCGGTGGATCGGCACCACTTACTTCCGCTCCAGGGGGACTGGAGGTGGAACGGCACTCAGCTGCTTCTTCCACCAGAGCCGTTCGCCTCCTCCACGCTGATCTCCACTTCTTAAAAAAAACAAAAAAGCTGATCGGCAGCATGTGCCCATAGACTTATATGCAAAATAGAGCCGTGAATCTTGCGTATAAGCCTATGGACACATAGACATATGCAATATTGACAGCTCTATTTGCATATGTCTATGGGCACATTCTGCCGATCGACTTTTTTTTTTTTTAAAGAAATGGTGATTGGTGTGGAGGAAGCGAATGGCTCTGGCTGGCAAGGTAACTGGCCCTGTAGCTCGTGCGGCTCCGCGAAATCCTCGCGGAGCAGAGCTGCTCTGAAGGATTCCGGCGGGGGGGAGGAATGGATCGCCTCCCCCCCCACGGATTCCCCACTGGAACGGACGGTGGGGAATCCGTACACCCCTAGTTGTGGGTGAATTGGTAGAAAAGCATTATTAAAGATAAAATTATCAAGTATTATAGTAGGACAAGTCTTGCTGAAGAAGAATCAATGTGGCTTTTATAAAGGTAAGTCCTGTCTCATTTTTTTGAGAGTGAAGAAGCATGTGGATGAGATGATCTGGTAGATAGTATTTACTTGGACATTCACAAGGCTTGTGACAAAGCCCCTCACCAAACACTGCTGAGCAAACTTAGCAGTCATAGGATAAGAGGAGAGGTAGTTTCATATATTGGTATATGTTTAAAAAACAGGAAGCAGAGAGTAGGAATAAATGCAGTGGACTATCCATAAACAGTGGGTTCCTCAAGGAGCTCTTTTGGGATATGTGCTTTTTAACCTATTCATAAATGTTCTGGAGGTACAGGTGAGCAGTGAGGTGGCCAAGTTTGCTGACAGCACCAAATTATTTAGGGTAGTCAGAGCAAAAAGGGACAGCAAAGAGCTCCAAAAGAGGCCCTCCAAATTGGGGGAACGGGCATTAAAATTGCAAATGTGGTTCCATGTAAGCAACTGTAAAGACTCACACTGGGGCAAAAATATTCAAACTTCACATTTGCTGATGGCGTTTGAGCTAGCATTGGCTGATCAGGAAAGGGATCTTGGAGATTTGGTGTGTGGCTTGATCAAAATGTTGACCCAGTGTGCAACTGCTATAAAAAAGGCAAATTCCATCTTGGGGATCATTAGGAAACAAATTGAAAATAAGACTGCTAATATCATAATGTCCTTATACAAATCTGTGGTGCGACCATACTGTATACACTTCTGCTCATCGCACCTCAAAAATGTTATTATAGAGCAGGGAAAAGTACAGAAAAGGCAAACAAAATGATCAAGGAGTTGCAACAGCTCTTCTATGAGGAAAGGTTACAACACTTTGGGCTTTTCCGCTTAGAAAAAAGGTGAGTAAGAGTGGATGTGAAAGAGGTGTATAAAATTATGCTTGGTGTAGGAAAAGTGGACGGGAAGACATTTTCTCCACTCTCTTAATACTATAAACTGAGTCATCCAATGAATCTGAATTGTGGAAACTTCAGGGCAGATAAAAGGAAGTACTTCTTCACAAAGCATTTAGTAAAACTATGGAATTCACTACCACAAGATGTAGTGATGACCACCAGCTTGGATGGCTTTAAAAGGGATTAGTCAAATTTGTGGAGGAAAAGGCTATCAATGGCTACTAGTCTTTATGGCTGTATATTAACCTCCAGTAACAGAGGCAGTACTGATTGCTGGGGGACATGAGTGGGAGGTTGCTATTGCATCTATGTCCTACTTCTGGACTCCCATAGGCATCTGGCTGGCCATTGTGGGAACTTTGGACTTGTTCACATGACACGACAGCCCACCTTGGGTGATTTAACCCACAGTGGGGCTGTGGTGTGTGCTGGGCATGTGCACTACAACAGACCATGCAATATGTTCGAACCCTACAGCAGACCATGGGTTATGCAAGGGCTGTTTAAGCTTCACATAACCTACTCTCTCTGGATTCACATGACACGACAACCCCTGAGTAGGGGTTGGATATGCAAAGTGGCATCTGTGGGCACCACAGTTCATTGTGGGTTAAATAATCCACAACGAGCCACACTGTGTCATCCGAACCAAGTCATTGCAACTTTGTTTGCACATAATGGTAACCCATGGTTTATTTAACCCGTGGCTTGTTGCCTTACCCAGGGTTTGTCTGACAGATGATTAAATAAATAAATAAATAAATGATGATTAAACAAACGGTGATTCGTTTTCTGAATCCCTGGGTTATTTATTTCCCTCCTCCTTTGCCCGGAGCCTTGCTGAATTCCAAATGCCTTGCGGTGCTGTAGTACTGGCATGTTTTACCACACTTGTCCACCACCTCTAGCCTGGTGAAAGAACCCCTGAACAACCCATGGTTCTGGGTTCACATATAATGACAAACCATGGTTTAAAGTTAGCATTATCTACAAACCAGGTCAGTGCTGGACTACATAGATTTTTGCCTCATCCAGAATGATCTTAGGATATGATTGGGCAACCGCGGCTCACCAACTCTTCTTTATGGCAATTTGTCACCGTAAGTGTTCCATTCATATTTCTTTCCTTCACAAACAGTAAACCTGGTTCAGCTCTTGTTATTTGTTTACTCCAAGAGACTCAGAAAGATGCTTTTAACTTCAGCAAGTATAGTTGTCTGTTCTCTTGCAACTTCATTAAAGTAATAGAAAGAATATTGTATTTTTATAGCTCATGCTTGGGCTGTTTTAGCATTTGGCATTTTGAGATAATGTTTTTTCTCCTGCTAAAATGTTTCCTGTTGTGGACATTTATATGCTAGAAACTAGCAGTGCAATTCACAATTTTCTTAGATTAAGCAGCAGTTGAGTTTGGGCTACCAGATGTATGGCAGCACTCATCCACATATCTGTCTTTTTGTCACGGCTGCTGCAGTGCCTTTTTCCGTAGTTGAAGAAATGAGCGTTACTGGAGTTTATATTCATGGTGATGTATATCCCACAGTTCTGCAGGAGGACAGCTTCCTGATAATCTCAGCTTGTATTTGAAAGCAAGCAAGTTGCCAGTGTTTATGGCTGCAAATATATATTTGGAAATGTGTTGGCAGTGCCTGCTGAAATTGTATTCAGCCACCTGTCTGGCTTCTATGTTTTCCAGTGGTTGGAGGTAGAGTTTTATAGATCTGCATAGTGCTCTTCTTCACAACTAGCAAAACAGAAAAAAAAATCTAAAGTTCGCAGTAGTTTTAATTTTTGCTCAAATTGCATAATATAAACATATTGCAGAACTCAGCTTTTCTTAGGAAAGAATAAATCTTTTTTTTTTAGTGTGAGTCTGTGAGGAGCCACCAGGGTTCACCACCTCCTGCCACACTCCTAGTACGTTGACAGAAGTTGGTTCAGAATGGCCGTGGAATGGGGCAGCCTGGTCAGATAAAATGGTCGCCAGCACATCTGTGGGCCTCTCCCCAAAAGGAGAGATAAAAGGTTGAGAGCAGAAGGGAGAGGAAAGGACCAGAGAGAGGGGAAAGGATTGTGGTGGAGAGTAGAAGGAGGAGAGGAAACAGGAAGAGGGAGCAGAGGGAGCAGAGGGAGATGGAGCAGGAGCAAGGAGAAGAGATAGGAAAGCCCTCATTAGAGGAGGAAATGAAAAAGACGGGGCTACAAAGGGAGTGAGGAAAGAAGGCATGACATATTTACTTAGCTCTAGCAGCTGATCTAGAATCTAACTCCAACTTAACAAGATGTGGATGGCAGGAAGGTAACTTTAAGAGATATATGCCTGTGGGCCTCCATGGCAACCACCCTTTTCTCACCCCCACGGAGTCATTATGGGTGCTGAGGAGCAAACCACCCAAACCGAAAGCCTTGCATACATAGCGGAGGCCCCAAATTCTAGGGCTTTGAGCTTGGATTGTCAGGGGTGGAGAAGTTGGCAACCTCACAGAGTTCCTTGAGGAAAAGGATCAAGGGGAGCTCCCAAGAGAAGGAGTAAAATTATTATGATTTGGGGGCAAGAAGGGATACTCTTGATTTGAGTTCAGAAGAAATTTCATGGGTCAATTAAAGGAGTCTTGTCTCTGGGACTTTGGGGTCCCTAAAACAGCCCATGGGTTATGCGAGCGTTGTTTAACCCTCACACAAGCCACCCTTGCTTTATTTGCACCACACAATAAGCTTCGGTGACAACCTGCCACGGTTTCAATATTCAAAATGGCCACCAGCACATACTGCAACCCACCATGGGTTAAATAAGCCATGGTTGGCTGCAGTGATCATGTGAAGCAGCCCACAAGTCAGATTTTGTAGATTATTTTCAAGGCACTACAGCACAAAATATACATATTGAGATAAAAATTTAAAATAATTTGAAATGTTGGGCTATAATAGTCTAAAAAATTCATATACCTTCTTATGTAGTGTCTTATAAAAGTATGAGAAATAATGAATGCAAAAGATCTGATTAGCAGTGCAATCTTTTATATGTTTGTTCAGAAGTAAGTCCCATTGGTGTCCAATAGGGCTTAAGGGTTTTTAGGATTGCAGCTAAAAGACTTTTTCTTTTTTAAAATGTCCCAAATACTGTAGCATTTATTAGATACATTGCATGTATTATATATTCTCAGTTAAATTTAATACAAATCCAGGTTCATGCTGGTGGTTTTGGTCAGTGAGGGAGTAGCTGCTCAATATCCTTTGACACAGTTTTGGTAGAATAGCGACAGTAGAGCTGGCAAGCATAGTAGCTTCCTTTCCACATAATTTGTGTATCACAATTTCAAAATTTATCTTTATTTATGAAGACTTATAAAACATTTCCCCCTGAAAATTCAAGGCAAATAAAGATTTTCAACATTTTATAGAAAGTATTATTGAAGTAAACATGCTGCTTCTCATTCCTGTTTACTGTGTCCACATCAAATGATCTTGCATCATTCCTCTACCATAAATGGTTTTGACTTACAAGGAAGGGAGCACTAAAACGTAGTGATAGGGTGGATTTGGAACAGAAAAGCTCACTCCAATTACAAGCTGCCCAGTCCCCTCTGAACTGAGGCGTCGAGCTAGTAATGTGTGTTCCTCTGTTCCTGCTGTTGTCTCCACCCCCCCACCCCCAAGTTTCCAAGCAGCTTTAGGAGTTGCTGGTTACTCCCTCCCCTGTTCTCAGCAGGTTTGCTTGGGAAGCAGGGGAACTGTCAGGTAAGGGAGGGGCACATTTCTCCCATGTTCCTTTTCTCTGAGGTTGCTTTGGAGAAAAAAACACATTTTTATCACTTTACAGGTTCCAGGAAAACAAAAATGGATTTGCAACTGAGCAAAGGGGAGTTCACCAGTCCCTACTGCAAACATCTTCTGCACACCCTAGCCCAGCCTTCCCCAACCTGTTGTCCTCCGGATGGGTTGGACTACAACTCCCAGAATACCCCAGGCAGCATAGCTGGCACCAGGTTGGGGAAGGCTGCCCTAGCCATTCATCTTTGCTGCACAGAGACAGCCATCAAGAGGCTGCTCTGTCATGAGCATAGAGAATGCAGCAGGACATGCTTTAGATCAAAATGCATTTGTTCCATATGAAGGGATTTCATACTTGATATTTATATATTAAGCCAGCAACTGGAATGCTTAGGAAACCAGTATGAGTAGGAGCAAGAGGTAATATTTAACTGCACAGTGAAGATCCTGATCATATAAAGAGCACTTGCCCATGACCATTATAGTTTCTAGCCAGGAATAAGTAGAACCAATTGGGAACAGTCCTGTGCATCTGGAAGGTCTTTGAATAATTTTGGCAGCAGTGGAGAAAGGAATAAATGGTTATGGAACGCTACGTTTACAATGCAGTCCTATACGTGTCTACTCAAAAGTAAGTTCTGTCGAATTCAGTGGGACTTGCTCCCAGGAAAATATGTATAGGATTGCAGTCTTAATTTTGAACAGATTGAATCTTCTATCAATGAAGTTAAACTGCCTGCATTGATAATTTTTCTTGAGATACTAAAACACTTAATATCGAAACACCTATTTTCTTAGGCTATTAAAACCATTTTCATAATGGGGTGGGGGGAACGAGTAATAGTGCAATCCTGTGGATGTATACCCAGAAGTAAATACCACTGAGTTCAATAAGACTTACTCCAAGCTAAGTGTATATATGATTACAGCTTACAATCTCCCTATAGGTAGCTGCATCATATTTGCAAAACATAGTTGAGTATTCATTTAAAATAAACTTTGTCAAAATCATACTGAGTTAAATAGCATCGTGTTCTTGTTATGCACTGAATATCTAGGAATATTTCCTTGTATTTTGATGAGTCACACCTTGATTACTATATGCAGTTCTGATGTACTTCAATTAAATAAATTTGGAAAGAGAAGTGCCCTCCCCCCGTAAAGTAAGTTGCAGGAATGACTCCTAGAAAAACATTTGGTAGTGTTTGAATAGAAAAATCTGTGGCAGAGTTTTTAGTGTGGGAATGTTTTTTGTGGACGGAGGCGTCTAGCAGTGTTGCCAGCTAAAACTCCATAGAAACCCAGCAGTGATGCATATTTATAGCTTGCCAATCACCATGGTACCAAGACACTTCTATAGCTAAAATCCATGCTAACCATTCTTATAAATTGTTTCAACATCCTTCTTAATCTTCCTGCAGACAAACCTTATACAAACTGGGAGAAGAAATTCCATCTGCCCTGCTTCTCAGAACGGTGAATGCATTTAGTGCTCGATATATCTTCATAATTGTGTACCTGTTTGTTAACCCCTTTATTTTTCAAAGATTCAGTCAATAGTGTAACACAGATTATTTTATATCACACTTTGTCCATTGTGAAACAATACCTCTAAAACAGTTGTTTTTCTTGGGTAGTTAGAAAACATGGTAATAACTTCCCACATCTAGTGAACAGTGGCAGAACCAGTGGAATTTCTCTTGGATCTGGCCATTTTCTGTAGTAGCTAATCTTAGGCCTGATTTATATACAATATTGGCCTCTTGCTCATGTAAGCTTTCTATGCTTGTTGAGTTGCATTTAAATGTACTTGCAATGTGTGCTGGCTTATTCCCATGTAACATTAGCATGGCAGTGATCAATGGCTTGATGGGTATGCTGTTGGCATGCTAATGTTGCACATGAACAGGCCAGTACATGTTGTAAATGACTTCAGATGTGATGAGGCATGGATGGAAAGCATACCCAGGTAAAGTTTTTCCATGTATAAATCGGGCTTTAGAGGGAGAAATAATACAGCATGCTCTTAACTGCAGTAGTGCTTCTTTTTAAAAAGCTAAAGTCTGATGTTGCAATTGATGAATGGCTATGTGTAATGCTTGTGATTGTGAAATACTATTGGTTGAACTGATTAAATATCCGTTTTTATTATAGCGCCAACCTTGCATGTTTCAACTCCGTGCCTTCCAGGCCACTGAGGTCAAGTAAATTTGACCTTCCTAAGTCGGTACGCGTACTGAATCAAGAGCTTTGAGAGACTTATATTAAGCTATTTAAACATGAGTCTCATTAACTGGTAGTAATTCTGATAGAAACATCTAGACTAGTAAGACCAGGCTGTCAGCTTTGAACATTGAAAGTATCTAGTAGCTCAAATGTAAGGGCTCCTATCACATGACAGAATATTTCTTCTGATTAATGCCTGTGCTCCCTTCTAGTAGCCATGTTACCTCACTCCCAGTGTCCATCCCTACCTAGCCCTTCAGGTCTTGTTCCTATATATTCTGCCTTCTGCCCTTTGGGCTTCTGCTTCCTCCTGATGGAAAAGTAACTCCTAGTACTGTTGTTTCTTTCCTATTGGATCCCTGGATGTACAGACATGGCTGGTAGCCTTTCTTGCTTTACTAGTCAGGAGGATAAGTCTCTACAGAATAATTTGTATATGATAACTAGCTATTTGTTTTCTCCATGCAATCTCTGCCGTGTACAAGATTGTGTAGAGAGAGATCCCAGGGCAAATCTGGCTGTGCCTTGAGAAAAGCCCAGAGCCATTTCTGTGATGCCAGTGGTTTCAGGAAGTTCTGCTGCAGAAATGGCTGTGTCTGTGTACAACCTGGCTCATGCTGCGGTTTCTTCATAGTTAATGAGACAGATGTGCATTTCTCTCTCCTGCTTTGTGCAGCCGGATCCTATGCAAACTGACAGTTCTTTTTACCATTTCCAAAAGATGTATCCTTTATTGATCTTGCTTGTTGGTGTTCATGAACTGAAACAAAAGCTTGTCTTCAGTGTCTCGGTTTTCACCTTGGGTGAAATACATGAGTAGCTGGCTGTAAAAAGAGTTTTGTTTCAGTAATACTGATCAGAAGTCTGAATCTCTTCCAAGGTGAATGTTTTCATGATGAATTTGCAAGCTCATCCAATACCTTTAGGAGAACAATTTCTACTGTATGAGAGCAGAAAAAAACTTTGGTTCGAAAATAAAATTTTATTATGTTCTAATCAAAATATACATGAAAAAATATTTTTGCCGCTTGGTCTGTATGGAATGTCTGAGAGCAAAATGGATCATTTTGAATATGTATTGTCTTGATGGTAATTACTGAAAATATGTAGTAAATTTCATTTTGTGAAACTTTAAAAATTGCATCTCCAAGTTACTGTCCCCCTTGATCTCATGTGTAACATGGAAATATCAGGATCTAGGGCAGAAGTGTGGTGTGCACACTGCAGGTTATGCACTGTGCTAGAACACAGTGAGGAATTTAGTTCAAAAATACTGACAAAGATTAAGGTTGAAACATAAAAGATTTATTTTACTACAAATGTGTACAGAAAGGAAGCCTTGATCAGTATACCACCCATAGAACAGAACTGGCAGACTGTGATAGTGACTGAGTGAGAGAAGGTGAAGGCAGGAACTTAGGATTTGCCAAATAAGAAACAGAGAAGGCAGTAGGGAAATGCTGAGGCAGTACTTGGGGGCTTTAATGCAATGGGGAAAACTTGAATTTCAGTGGCACAGAGCTGGCCACGTGAGGGGCAGAACAGGTGGATTTTGAATGATACCAGGAGAAAGAAAGTAAAAGCAGATTTTTTTTCCGCTTTTTGTTTCAAATTTGTTTCAAACAAATTCCGTGATTTGTTTCAAAAGAGGGGGAACACAGAGGTTTTCATTTCCTGGTTGACCCACAGTCTGTTGGAAATCCAGTGGGCAATGGCTACCTTGGTCCCTCAGGGCTTCTGGTCATGAATTTATAATGCACAGTGGGGCCTTTGCTTGATTGGGAATGAAGTCCACAGTGCTCACAGTGGTTTTCTGTCTTGTGTTGATAAAGGCCCCCATAGATGATAATGGGGGACTGATGGCAGGCTGAGCCCTATTTAGAAACCCCTGAACCCTGCACAGAGGCCTGGTCCTGGAAATGTCAGTTTGCCTCCAGAGGAGAGAATAGTGTTAGAAGCGGATCACAGGGAATGGACAGTGTGCCAAGCAAACCCCAGGAGGATCTTAGAGCGGTTCATCAGTGGATCCAAGTATGCTGGGTTCTGTGAAAAGATCTTCTCAAGGAGGGGCTGGACTTCAGGGCAATTACATGGTACAGACAAAAAGAAAGGAGATTACTTCAGGAATACTCAGGATGGGGCTAAACAAAGGAGTCAGTAGCTTGGCTCCAGGGGATGAGTACGAGCCTTCCAGAGGTACCTTGCCTCTTGATTGACTATAGGTTGGCTAAGCATGAAAAAAAGACTTCCATGGATGGGAAAATGAGGCAGAGGTTCCCAGAACAAAAGTGAGTGCATAAATTTGTGCATATGCGGATATAGCACTGTGTATGTATGTCTGGTGTTTCGGTGCCTGTGCAAAGTGACTTGTTCCACTGTATGTATGTGTGTGTTGGTGTATGTGTGAATTTAACCCCATCTGCTCTCCACGTCTCCTGGCTGTTTCTGTCTTCCCAAGCACACTGAAGTCTTCTGCAAGCAGATTTGCCAGCATGCTTGTATAGAGTGCAAAGTTTGTCCTTGTCACAGTGTTTTTTGTTTTGAATGGCGGGTGAGTTGTTTTTCTCTTTGAATTGGTGAGGGGCTGGATGTACTTTGGCAGAAAGGCAAGCCTGGGTAGCTGGATGGGCTCTGTCCCTTGAAGAACCAGCTGCCAGAGTGAAGGAAAAAGCAGCCAGCCGAGTTAATCTTTGCACTGGGGGGGATATCAGCCCCTCTTGACTGGGCTTCTGCACATGAGAAGATCTCCTTTTCCCAACTGGTAGTGCTTGTTCCTCCATCCTGACCCTTCTGCAGAGCTGGGGATGTGTGTTTCCTGCCCCTAGCTGCCTCATTCCAGTCATCCTGCCCACTATGCCAGCTACTGGGTTGGATACAGGTTGCCATGTTTTTTGCGTGGGTGAGGATCAGTGCAGGGGGCCCTGGGAGCAGAAAATCAATGAGTGGACTGAAGGATAGCTGAAGAGGAATTCATTTAGGGCAGGAACAGAGTGGGGAACAAATTCACGGGAAATTGAAGTAGGGATGATCTTGGGGCAGGATCTGGGTGGCTAATGAGTTTGGGAAAATTGATCTGGAGGCAATCTTCCTATTAATTTGGGGGAATAAATTAATTTTAGAGGAATTTAGAGCTGATTTGAAGAAATTACTTAGCTTGCCTTCTGTGAAATGGGTGGGTTCAAAGGAGTGAGTTTGAGTTTGGGGACTTAGCCCCCCAACTCACTCTGTCTTGTACTCAGGTTCTGAGACGAGTACCTGTCTCGCAGCCTCACCAGTTTGCCTTCTGTGAAATGGGTGTTTTGTGATTGGCCATGACTGCCATTTTGTGACAGTGCACATGACACTATCTCAAAATTCCATATGTGCCCTAGTAGGTTGGGGACCCCCATGCTAGGGTGATGCCAGAGAAATATGTAAATGCTGCCATGGCTGAGCTTCTCAGTAACAAAGTCTTTTAAATGTCTTCTATAATAGGGGTAGAGAGAAGGTAGATTTCTGGGCGTTAGTAAGGGTTTCCAATTCAGAATTGTTTACAAATATCACAATCCCCCCCGCTTCCCCACAATTAGACCGAAGAAAGCTTGGGAAACCAGGAATGATTTGGGAAAACGGGGACTAGGAAATCAGGAAAGGAGTTTTGGGTCAAAAGGCTATCAACTTAGTTCTGGTACTGAAAATTCCTGAATTCAGCATGTGCTCAGAAACACCATTCCTTAATTCTATGTAAATGTTTGCCCTGCCCGCTATTTTGTACCTGATTCCAGCTTTTGGGCCCCAGAGTTCTAATTAAAAACAAAGCCTGAAGTCTTCCCACTTTTGTTCTATAACACTAGATTTTAAAAAGCAAGGGGTCCTCATAGTTTATTGGATCAAACATTTGTGTACTCTCCAGTTTATTACTGTTAGAAATTTGCATGCTGAAATTCAGCAGTAAATCACCCCCTTTTTCCATTGCTCTAGCAAGTACTAGTTATTTATTTTATTTATTTATTGTATTTTTATCTTGCTCCTCAGCCAAAAAAGGCTCCCGGAGTGGCACAAGCCCCAGATGATGCTAGCACAATGACATTAATGCCAGCACTGGGGCACAGTTGGATATGATCCAGAGATGTATAATATTTTTCCAGGAAAATCCTACAAAATACTTGTGAATGGTGTTATGAATGTGTCATGTAGCACATTCTGCTGCTTTCAACCTGTGCAAAGAACTTTCTTCCATAGTCACATGCTATACTTTACCTGTTTTTCTTGTATTAGACAGATTTTGCAATCAAGGCGTGTCAATTTTTGTATCTGTAAACTGAGTGTATAAACTACATGAAATCAAATGGTTCTCTGCTTTTTTACTACATTAACAACACCTACAAGTGATATATTCCTAACTGAATGATGTTTTTGGTGTTACTTCTAAAAAATGTATTTAATCTGTATTGAAAAAAGAAAAGTGTGAAGCTTCCTTAGAAATACAAGTAGAAGCTATACTGTCATTGAGAGGGAAAAATGTCTAGAGCAACCTTTCCCAACCTGGTGCTTTTCAGATGTTTAGGATGACAACTCCCAGCATTCCTGATCATGCTGGGGTTGATAGAGTTGAAGTCGAAAACATCTGAAAGGCACCAGGTTGGGAAAGACTGGTTTAGCGCCTAACTGGCTAATAAAAACTAACTTTAGGGATTTGTGACCAAAAAATGGAATAGAATCATAGAATAGTAGGGTTGGAAGGGGCCTACAAGACCATCGAGTCCAACCTCCTGCTCAAGGCAGGAATCCAAGTCAAACCATCCCTGACAGATGCCTGTCCAGCCTTGTCTTGAATGCCTCCAGTATGGGAGAGCCCACCACCTCCCTAGATATAGGGCAACCTCCCTTAGGAACAGATATAGCCTGTCCTATGGTAATGTTCCTATTTCAAATAATATGCACAAAAATATCAAGACGTTCCAAGACAAAGAAGTGTAATCATAGATCATAGAATAAAATCATAGAGTTGGAAGGAACTTTGAAGATCACCTAGTTCACTGCAGAGTGCAGCATCAGCATCCCTGACAGATGACCATCCAGCCTCTGCTTAAATACTTCCAGCGAAGGAGAATGCACCACCTTTTGAGGCAAACCATTCCACTGCTGAACAACTTTCACTGTTAGGAGATTTCTCCTAATGTTAAGCCTAAATCTGCTTCCCTGCAATTTCCATCTAGTCCTGCCCTCAAGAGCAATAGAGAACAAGTCTGCTCCATCTTCTGCATAACAGTCTTTCAGATATTTGAACACCACTGTCATGACTCTCCTTAATCTTCTCTTCTTCAGGCTAAACATACCCAGCTCTTTCAGTTGTTCCTCACAGGACTTGGTTTCCAGACTCCTCACCATCCTGGTTGCTCTTCTCTGGATGTGCTTCAACTTGCCAATGTCTTTCTTAAAATGGACACAGTACTCCACAGTTCAGAACTGGACACAATACTCCAAAACGTGGCCTGACTAATGCAGAATAGAACAGAACTATTACTTCCTGTAATAGGGCACTATACTCCTGTTAATGTAGCTCAAGAATGCATTAGCTTTTGGAGCTGCTGCATCAGATTGCTGGCTCATATTCAACTTGTGATCTACTAAGAGCGCAATCCTATGGCGATGCCTGCAAGCCTCCAAACTCGGAGGCTTATGGGTATTCTATGCAGAGCGGGAGGAGTGGTGGAGGTGATCTTGTGAGACTAGGCATTGCATTTTGTGTGTTACATTTGATTTTATGTGTTATGTATGTATCAGCGTTGGTGTATCCACATTATGTATTAGATTTTAGTTGAATGGGTTCCCAGAGTATGAGTGATGATGGGTTCCAATAAGGCTGTGAGCTATTGAGTATTGGGGATCTCAGAAATCATGCTGTAAGCACTTCTGAAAACTGGGTGAAGAGGCTCTTACAGAGTGAGGTTGGTGATTGCAGTGTCAACAGTTACAGCATCTTGTAGAACAACAGCTTGAAATAGCCATTGTAACATTCTGTGGAATAACAAGTAGGCCCGGAGCTTTGCACCCTCAGTGATAAGACCATCTTTTGACTTGTGAGTCAGTGGACAAACATCAGTGAGAGACTGCAGAGGCTGTGAGTATTGAATGTGGGTCAACAGCCAAACCATTTGTGAGGTCATGCAGGGACAGTGGGCTATGGGTCAACAGCCATGCAGCGACTGTGAACTAATGGATATAAAAATGGGCTTGGAATCAGCCCCAGTTAGGAGTTCTCACAACATCAGGACGGTGCACACCTTGAGACCGCATAATCTGTGGAGCAAAGTCTCGCTGGGTGGGGTTGGCCTCCCATTGTAGCGAGTGGTGAGTATGATTGGATGGGGACCAAATTCTATTTATATGATATCTGAAATCTGTGATTTGAAGTGCAAATTCTGTATATGCTATTGGTATAATCAATAAAGCAATGTAAGACTAGAAGAGCTCTTGTGTGCAGCCTCATTCCTCCAATTCTTTTTAGATCCCAGGTATGATTGAGATTGATCACCCTTTATCAGACAGATTTGGTCACAATCTTCACCTCCACACTCCTCCTGCTCTGCATTTTGGCTAGATGGGCTTTTTCACCTGTCTAGCTGGGTGCGTTGGAGCGGGGTGGAAAGAGGCTGGGAAGGCCTCGGGATATGTTGGATCCCGACTTCCGCAGTCTCCTCCCTGTCCACCGGCATGTCCCCTTTAGCCCCCACCAAGCGGAGCACGGATTATTCAATCTGCAGTTGGAGCACTGTCTCCTACCTCAGATCCAACAATCCAAATTATCCAGTGGCCCCCCAGACTGTGTTTAGGGGCCATAGGATTCCATGTAGGTCCTTTTCACGCATACTGCTGCCAGGCTAGGTCTCCCTCATCCTATACTTACGTCTTTGATTTTTTTTGTATCTAAATACAAAACTTTACATTTATCTATGTTAAATCTCATCTTGTTAGATTCGTGTGTGTTGCAACCTGTCTAGATAGTTTTGAATCTGATCCTGTCTAATCAGGTGCAAATAATAATATCTGTTTACTTAATGTTGAGAGGCATATTTATTCAACTGTGTTGAATCAATATTATATTCTTTTGTGTAGGATGGTCTTGGGAAGGAAAACAGGATGTAATTCAGGATACTAGTGTGTATAGATTATGGTTTAGTGCAGCTATTGCTGCTTCTTTGGCAAGTACTGTAGATTCAAGAAAAACATGCCGATGCAGTACTTTATGAATGTGAGTCCTATAGCTTTCTCAGATTGAGTTTTACTGTATAACACTTACTTACCTCCTCGCAGCAATTATTTTGTTGTTGTTCATGCCCCTTCAGAGCTCAAGTTCATGCCTTTCAAGTTTTGTTTCCTTTTAAAGGCAGCAAAATAAAATGTGCAGTTCCATCCGTTACCTAGGGTCAAAATTGGTGGTAATGTGAAGCCCTATGCATCATATGTAGGATTAAAGCGGGGATGGGATGCCCCGCCCCCAAGTGTCCCTGTGTGCCCGGTTACCTCAGAGATGTTTGAAGGTTTGCACAGGGACTTGTAAGCATGACTGCAAGCAGGAACTCTGATAAGGCAGGGTTCGCAATCACAGGAGCTTTGAAACTGGATGTGCTTAAAAGCGCCTTTGCAGATCTTTTCACATGGATGCCTGGGGAAGCCCAATATGCAATGGTCTCTGAAGTAGCTGGGTGCATGGGGATGCTTGGGGGTGGGCCATGCATGTTTGCACATGGCACATCCGCACATACCTATGTATGTTTCAAGTGAACACTTGTATAGCCTTAGAGTTTAGTGTCAGTGGGGAAAAACGAGATTATATTTCTTCTGGAAAGACCATTAGGATGCAATCCTATGCTTAAGATTCATTGGTTGAGGGGCTGTAGTATTTGGGGAAACCCTGCTATGCTGATGGAATGCAAGATATGCTGCAATGATGGCAGATATGACAGTAAAGCATAGAATGTCCCTTCCATTGCCTTCAATGGGATGGTGAAAAAATTGCTAGCCTCATGTCAACAACCACCCCACCCACATCACCATGACAGAGCATTGGATATAGGGTAACTCAGCACTCGGTCACAGCACACCACTGACAGAATATAAAGCCCACTCAGGGAGACTGTTACTGAGATGATAGGGCCCGTGGCCTGGAGCTATATTTCTCTGACTTCATGTCATGCATACTTGTAACTCACACATGGGGAAACCTTGGTGATGGGAAACAGAGAGAGGGCACTTTGTATGTAGAGGGAGTACTTGCCTCAAACAGCCTGTCTCCAGAGCGCTCATGGGAACTTGGACACATTGGTAACGCTTCTCTGCTTAGAACCCAGCAGGCATCTTGCCTTTTGAATTCAGTCACAAAACACCAAAGCCATCTGGACTCCACTTGAAAAACTGGGTCTGCTGAAATAGAGCATCCCACATAGGTAAGCAAGGGTAGGGGGACAACATGCTGTAATGTGGGGGTGGGGAACCTCTTTCAGCCTGAGGACCAAATTCAGTTCTGGCGAAGCTCTTGGGGATCACATTCCAGTGGTGTGCAGGGACAAAAGCAAGCCAGCGGGGCCAAAGGCAAAAGGGGTTAGGTCCAAATGCCAGCATGTTGTAACTTAAAGCTCTTACTGCTGATAGCGAAGTCTTAGGAGAGGCATTTCAACTTTTTAGAATAGGGAAAAAACTGCACAGAAGCTGGGAAATCACCAAACAATTGGTGGGGGGAAGGGGGGTTGGGGGTAGAGAATCGTGGAGGGCTGGATTTGGACCCTGGGCTGGCCAGAGTTGGACCCTGGGCCTGAGGTTCCTCACCTCTGCTGTAATGTATAATGGCTGCAAGTGTCTGCCATGCCTTCCCTGCTCCTTGTTAAAATCGTGCCTTGTCTGAACTATAGTGTTCCAACACTCTCTTGTCCCCTGACAGCGAGGAGCAGAGTCCCCACATACAGGGGAGACACTCATCCTCATATGTAGGGAAGCTCCTAGTTAGCAAAAGCCAGGCACTCCGCTCCAGCCATTTCCACTGGTAGTCAAATGCTCAGCATTTCTGCATGTAGTAGAACACTGCGCACACAGTGGTTCTTACAGCACCCAAGGGAGAAGGGGGCACATATAGTCGCAGTCACTGCAGTCTCCTGTGATTGCCCCCACACCATGGGAGAGGAGGGAAGACTGAGGTATAAGCACTGACTGAGCACTCAGGTGGCACCACTGTCTCTTCTCACTCACTCTCTCATCTTACAAACACTGGAGCAGGGACCATGTGCGCTAGGTCCTGATTATTGCTCATTATTCTCTCTCTGTGTCTCCCTGTTCTCTTCACAGGATGTTCTCCCAACAGATATAGGATCCATCCCGCACCCCATTCCATGCCTGTCCCATGACCATCAGCAGTGACCAGGATACCACCAGCTGTTCCTCTGTGGCATTGCTAACCTACTTGTTTCAGGCAGGCTACTGTATTACCCATGGAAGTGCCATCACAGTTACACAACAGGTGAAGGGATACCTATGATGGAGCTGATGCCAAAAGAGATACTACACATGCTTCTCAGCTGCCTGTTAAGCCACTGTCCAAGGCACAGGAGTCCTGCTGAGGTGACTGGTTGGCAACCCCATACATTTATGTGTATATTAATTTATTTCTTAGATTTATATCCTACTTTTCAACTACAGTTCTCAAGGTGGCTCACAATATTTATAAACATATAAGAGACACACCAAAAAACATGCACTTAAAATGAAAACAGCCAGCTTTCCTTGAGCAGGAGCTAGCATCTGATGTTCTTTCCCACAGAGAAGTTGTTGCTAGATGGCCCTATGGCAGGGAAAGAGATAGCCCTGCTTGAACAGAAACAAGCTTCTGGTGTTGTCTCTACCTGATTTACTCTCTAGAATTTTTTACCACAGGGCAGGGAGCATATACACCTAGGTTAGTAGTTTGCTGCCTTGGGCATTTCTGAGCAATCATTGCTGCCAGGAGTGCAAGTGGGAAGACATCCAAGTTGGACTGCACTTTCCCAGGCCACCAAGCAAAATCTTCTGTAGCAGCACTAATATTGTACAACGAAGCAAGTGTTAGCCATCTGGCGATGCAGCCAGATGTAACCTGGGGAAGGAGACGCCATGGACTTGGGCTCCTCCTGCTCCTCCTATCAATGAGGGAAGAATTCCTGACTGCTCTCATGTGTCTCTCTCCTCCATCCTGGATGCTGTTCAGTAAAGGCTTTGACTTTGCCACATGTGTTGTTTCTTTGTTACTAGTAGGGACTTGTAGATAAGGATCCCTTTCTCTACCCTAGTAGGATTTGGCTGCAGCTAACCTCAAGATGGGACTCTGAGGGGGCAGCAGGCAGGGGGTTGATGTCAGCAGTACCTCCTCTCTCTACTCAATTGGTTTCCCTGGACTGTGAAGGTGCAGGCCTCTTGGGTCACCAGAGGGACAGGTGCTTCTGCCAGAGGGTATGAGGTAGTCCGTTAGGGGTGGGGGAGGAAAGAAGGAGGGATGATAGAAGCTAGGGCCAAATCATGCTTCCTGGCAGGGCTAGCCTATCTGGCAAAATGGGATGTGTGGATTGGTCATGTGGGTTGCCAGGGGGAGGGCGGAGCATGAAGAGCAGATTGGCTCAGATGTACCTGGAAGTGGGGGGCCCCTCTTTGCCTTTGCAAGGGTGGTGGTGGTAGTCTCTGGATATGAACCAGGCATCTCCGGTATATAGAACATATGCTGTTCCATTTGGCCGGGGCTCTTCTTGCAGCCCTTGCACTCCTGGCATGAATCACTGTGTGCTGGGGGTGGGGTGGGGAGACAAGTGCTCAGTGATGTGTATGATTCCTGTCTGCTGCTGTGGCTGAGTGATTAGGAAGCTGATCTGTGGAGATTGCTGTATGGATTCAAGCCCTGGGAGTTCTCTCTCTTGCCTTTGACAAGCCCTTCTCTCTGATGGGGATTGGAACTTCTGCGTCTTGCTTCCCAGCCATATGCACTGAGGCACCGGGGGGCTGGGGCGGTGTTCACAGCTGCCCTTGTTGCATGCCTTAGTCCCTCCTCTTGGCTTCTTGTCAAAAGACTCTTTTCCTCCCTTGCTGCCACGTGTTTCACTGCAAGCCTCCTCCCCAGGGAGCTATGTGGGTGGATTCTCCTTCCCTTTGTGTGGTGTGTTGCATGGATTTTCCTTCCTTTTGTGTGGTGTGCTCCAAAAACATGGTTGTGAGAAGTGTAAAGGGATTTGGATCCCTCCCTGTAGGGATGCCTGGGGACTGGCAGTAGTGGGTTCATTGCTGGCTGAGCCACTGGGGCTCATGGAGTGGGAGTGCTGTGACATCGTGTGTGTGGTGATGCAGGGGTGTTTGCTGGGGTCATGTCCCAGTGTTGCGAGTTCATTGGCTCTTGCTGTGTGTGGCAGCATGTGGATGTTGCTTTCGGCTCAGTCCCTGATAGGTGAGCGCTAGTGGAGTTTCCATGGATCCTGTGCCTGTGTCTGCTATTTTGGTAGTTTCTGCTTGTGTGTTTTTACCTTACCTGGGCTGAGCACACACTGGATATGGTGGCAGTATATGGCATAGTGGTGGCATATCTCTCCACCCCACCCCTTTTCTTACTGTGCTGTGCCCTGGCAAAATGTGAGTATACAGTTGCTCTGTTAGGACATTTTATAGCATAGGAGGAACAATATTATTGTCATGTATTGCAATAAATTTAAATTTATCATAGAGGTCTGTCATTGAACCCGCCTTTTGCTTCTAGTAGATTTAAGCCGATGTTCCTTTTACTTATTAATGTGAAAATATTATTTTAAATTACCCTTAATTTTGCTTGTAACTTGTCCTTAAAAGTAAAGTTTTAATGCAATGTTTTGATTGGTGTTTCAGGATTTTTAAGTGGAATTTTTCTCTTGGGAAGGTCTAGAAAAAGATTATGAAATTCTTTGCAGCATCATTACATTTGTAGTTAGCTAAGGACTGAAGAAACACTTCAGATTCCTAGGTGGCAGCCTTCTTTGCAATTAGTCACCAGGGATTCTTCCAGTCATCCTCCAGAGTACAGTGTAAAAGGTAGTATTCTGAAAAATGTTTCAGTAGCAATTAACTTTTATTATCTGTAATTGGAGTTCTGTCTGATCAGATACTAAAGCAAAAATTTCTGCTTCAGGACAAATTCTGAAGTATTGATGTCCAAATGGCTTCGCTTCTGTTTTATTCTGAATGATACTGAGGTAAATGTTGTGCATATGCAAATATTGCTACTGTTTAATAGTGCTACTTCTGTTTTTTGTTAAAGTCTAGGACAAAGGTATACAAACTTTTCGGTCCCGAGGGCTGCTTTGGGTGCTTGCTGGAGTGGGGGGGACCACGCACATACATGCATGCACATATATATGCACGCACATACATGTATACACATTCACATACAACTCAGTTACACATACCACTCACATGCTTAAATCCAACTCCTGCCCAAGAGTGTTTCAGAAGCCTGGCATCTGCTTTGATCAGATAAAACTGATACTCCTCCCAGTTCTTAAGCCATCCTGCCATCTAGGAATCCTGGCTCTTAGCCCTCTTCCCTCCTCTAATCCTCTCTTATGTTGAAGGATCCTGACATCCCACACTGTTACCTGGAATGTTTTGAGGGGTGAAAAAAACAAGAATGAGGAAAAAATTCTCTAGGCAGAGGCTCTTTGATTCTTGTCATAGAAGCACTGTTTCTAGACCATTGAAGGAAGGAGGCAGGAGTCTTCGAGCACTGCCTCCTGGGATGCTCTGGGGATGCTGTAGGAATGAAGCATCTATGGTAGGAGCCATAGAGCTCATTCCTAGAGCGTTTTTTCTTTTTTTTTTTCCTGGGGGTTTGAAGAGGCTGCCAGATTGGGCTTGGGGGAGGGGCTGTACTTTTGTACCCTTGAACTTCAAAGTTTCCCCCCATAATATTGAATCATTTTCCCCCACCCTCTCATTGATGCAAGAGCAATGGAATTTTTTCCTATGTAAAATTGCCTCGTGAATCCTTTACTGTTTGCAGCATAGCTAGCCTGCTGTAAATGGAGAGGATTTTGAAGCATCCGTTCCTCAAAGGAAGGCCTATTCACCCCTGTATAATAAAACTAGCAGAAATGCTCATTTGAATTTCATTTTAATAAAAGGCGAATGAAAAACGTACCTGTCTTTACTTTGAAGGAAACTTTTGCGTAAATCAGATTTTCAAGTTTGCTTTTACAGGCTTTGTGTGGAACGTGTTGGTCAGCTGTGCAAGGCTGGATACAGATAATGGGGTTTGTTTGTTTTTTGAGAGTTGAAAGTGCTTTGCGAAAGAGGGAGGGACAGAGAGAGGTGTTTATGGTGTTCACCCTTGCCTCATTTCTGCATCTGGTAAGCAGGGTTTTTGCTTTTTAAAATTTCAGACAATTGTGAGATTGTGTGTAACCAGAAGCAACAGTGGGACAAAAGACACTTACGTGTGTGTGTGTGTGTGTGTGTGAGAGAGAGAGTGAGAGAGAGAGAGAGAGAGAGTGAGGATGTGTGTGTACACATCATGAAAAGTAAAGCCTCTCTCTCAAACTTCTTTTAACTTCCTCAGAGACTGTTGTCTGCCTATGGCCCAAGTTACTGGTAGCTTCAGGAAAGAAAATCACATTTGGTTATTTCTTGCCTTGGCAACTTCCATGCTTCCTAGAAAATCTTAGATTGTTAACTGCCTTGTTTGCAATGGTGTGCCCATTTATTAGAGAACAACTCAGTGCGTATCTAAGAATTAGACACTGTTCAGTTTTGAGACGTAAATCCTATACATCTACATAAAACTCTGCCTTTTACTTCTGCTGTGTTCATAGATTCCATCGGGCTTCGTATATGGACTTCAAGCCTTGGAGGTAGCAGAATATTCAGCAGAAGGTAAAGAGGAGTGCTGCCTTCTGGCATCATAGTGTGTGCCTGTGTGCGAGTGTGCACTGGGATAGTGTTGTGCAGTTCTTTAAGGATAAAAAGAATATACCCATGTAGGCTTGGCATCATAATTAATTGACTGGCTATATCCGTAGGTTGCCTAGTTGAGCATGGCCAAATGTTCCATGACATTAAGAATGCCATCGTGTAAGTGTTGGCCCTACCACCTTATTCCATCATAGGATTACCTGTTAGCAATAGCAGGAGTGAAAAGCCTTTGCTTCCAAGCCCTGCAGACCTGAGGGGGTCTCTGACTTATGCACCTGTACCTGTTATTTTGTGTTCTCTCTCTCTCTCTCTGTCATGCATGCACGCATGCATACCTCTCATTTAAGAGTAGGCACAGTCTTCAACTCCCTCCAGAAGATTTCAACCCTCTTGCTTGCCAGTTTAGTCTTCCTGGCCTAATTTCTCGTATTGGCTGTTCATTTAAGTGCTAGAGTCTCTGAACATGAAAGCACGAAGCAAACACACAAATCATCTTCATAGAGGCATAGGATTCAGGAGAGGGGGTGGTCATGGCTGCATTTGCAGTGAAGTGCACATGTGTGCTCTGAATTCAATCACATGCACACTGTGCTACTCAATATAGTTCCACTGCTTAATAGGAGGACTGTGGAGAGAGTATCATTTGGTGAGATTGAGTGTGTTTGTGTATGTGTGGTGTTCTCTTAGATGCCATGCAGGTCAGCTAGCCAGCCCAGAGTAGAGTCTGAGCTTCTCACTCTTAATCAAATCTCCCCTGAGATTGTCCACATCTTGGTATGGACCACTTCTCAGACAGTGGGATCGTGGTCAGGTGAGACCAAAGTTCTGGAAAAAGATGGCAACCCTACAATAGATCTCTAGTGCTCAGAAGTTGGAATTACTGCACAGTCCATTGCATTTATTAGAAAGAGGGGCCTGTGTGTGATGTAGCATAGTGCTCTAGAAAGGGACTGGACTTTGGAGTAGTTTTCAAAGCAGTAGGTTTTGTAATTAGTATAGTTCAATCTGTATTTTTGTTTGGGTTTTGTTCTAATAAATACACTTTCAATACCTGGCTTCTATTTTACAATATTTGACTGGTCAATTGGCCAAGGCTTTTTTACTGGTAAAATGCCAACTATATGAAAGCAAGGAGTGATGTGCAGAATAGGAATGTGATTTATCTGTACGTACTTTATGTAATCTTAAGGTTGCAGGTGAGACCATTGAGCTTTTCAAACTTTTTATTTTCTTGCAATTTATTAGGTCTTGTTTGTAGCCAAGAGGTGCAGGGATATGTAATGTTTTTTTCATTTCAGTACGTTTTCTCTGTATGTCAGAATCTGTCTTTATAGTGGAATATGGCTCCCAAGTATGAGCTTTGACAGAGACTGCGGGTGGTAATCTCCATCATATATCTTGTCTTTGAATCTGAACTTTTATTAGATTTTCATTGGATATGAAACTTGACTTGAACAAAACTTTCTTCTGTGAGAACTTAATCTTTACAGGTGTTACTGGTTTGTTGGTACTTCAGTCACTGCCACTAACGCCTGGTATGACTCAGGTTGACTAAACAAAGTTTGAAACAATAATAAAGAGTGGCTTCCATTAGTCTTCAGAGTGCCAATCAAGCCATTTTAGGGCTGTTTCAAACTTGATGAATTTTTCCACGGATACCATTTATGTATAGGAAAAGCATCATGCAAATCATATGTGGGTAAGCACTTGGCACAGCTGCACATGGAATTTCATTCAGTGTATATGCAGTGAGATAAGCATGTCTGTGTTGTATCCAGTAGGAGAGGCAGAGTAGTATACAGTACCCTTTATTTAAAAGTATAAATAACAAAGTTAGTAGGATTAGCAGCTATGCTTAGAACTAAGTGACTCTTGCTACTTCCTATTTTATAGGCTGCCTTCCTTCAGCTGGGTATAATCCCCGCTCTTTTAAAGGTGCAATGCCTACAGAACCACCAGCGTTTGTTTGCTTTCTGGTTTCACTGCTTTTTGAATAAATAGGGTGCTAGATTTTTTAAATTTTCTCTAAGCTAAAGGTAAAAACTTGTGTAGGACTAGCCATATTGAACTATGCAGAGAATACTTCTGGTGTGAGGATAATTGGTTGGGTGTGTATAATCTGTCTTGTCTTGTTCCTGAAATGTATCTTTATGCCCAAATATATATAATGGGTGTGAAAAGTATTATTAACTTGTTGGATGGTGTAATAAACATTGGTAGCTCCTTTGCGGTTTCAATTCTGTTAAGTATTTTTACTGAGCGCTACAACAATTTCCAGCACAAGTTGTGTCTAAGAGGAAGGTGAAGTCATTGGTTTCAGAAATACCTTTTGCCAACAAGAATAGAACTGGCTTCAGAGGTGACACTGTCAGTCGGAAACTATTTTAGGATTGTGATACATAGCAAGTCGCTGCACAGCCTTATTAGAGTGACACACAGTTCACAAAAACTTGGGGCTGGATATGAGCTGAGGGTTCCTCTAGGCCGACTTTCTGCCTCAAGGCAAAATCCTGCACACATTCATCCTTTTTCCCACCCCACCCCTACCCCAGTTATCCCAGTGTATCCAGACTGCGGTGTGCCAAAAGCTGAGAGCACAGTTGAATGTGATGTCCCATGTTAAGGTGCATGCAAGCAGATGGCTCAACCCGTCTTCAAGTAGACAAGGCAACAAAAACCAGCTACATTCACTGGCTGATCTGAACTGGGGAATATATTCTTCCTGATTGCAGATGATGATGATGATGATGATACTAAATAATCAGTTGGACTTGATGTTATCAAAATCTATCCATTGACTCTTTTCCAGAAAATTTGGGTTGTGGGAAGGGGCCAAGGGGCAAGTAGAGAAAGCACTGGCAACAGACTCTGATTGCAACAACTGCAAAGTCTGAATATTCCTCACACAAGAACAGCATGAATGACACTGAACCACAGCCACTCCCTCCTTGGCCAAAGCTGAAGCATCTCAGGATCACTCCTTGGGTGGAAATGAGTCAGCAACTGCCATCTCCAATTTCCAGTATACTGCTCTTTTGTATATCCTGGGCAGGGGTCCACAAATTATGGCTGGACTTGGTAGCCCAGCTGTGCAGTCTAGTCCCACTATAATAGTGCAACAATATTCTATACATCTAACAAATACAGATGTCTGATGAAATTATGTTACTCAGGCTTTAGTTCCTTTTAAACTTCCAACCTAAGATTCATTCCACATCTTCGATGGGTTTTTGTCCCTTTCAAAAAAATTATCCACACACAAATATATATGTTTTACCTAAGTTAAACGATTAAACAGCATTTAAACTGCTATTTTCTGGTAGAAATGGTAGGTTAAGTATGGAATATGGCCAGTAAGATACTTTAATTTTCTGTCTTAAGAAATTTTCCTACAAAGATGAAGGAAGACTGACCAGTTTGTCAAGGAGGAGTCTTGTGGCAGCATAAAGATGAAGCTTTTTTGCGACATGAGTTTTCATAGTCTTGGCTAGAATCTTCTTGGATGCAGTTTTTTCTAAGCACAATCACTGAATATCTCTGCCTATACAGTTTAGAAAAGCAACATGGGTATTTTGTTTGTTTTAATCAGAATTCATGATGAAAACGGGTTTTTAGCATGAAGGCGCCTTCATTTAGGTTATCAGATTGGTGATCTGTTTCTTCCTTCAAAAGCCGCCATGGCAAATGATCTGATCCAATCGTGTTATCTCAAGCAGTTACCACTTTGTCCTTAATGCCTAGTGAGAAAGTCCAACATTTGGCAATGTAACTTAACTTATTTTCATGAACTGTCAGAGTTTGCTAACACTTCTGTAAGCCCCCAAAGCTGTATTATTATTTTTTTTAAAGTAAATATATTTTACAATGACGGAGCAAAGTCCACCATGCTCTGTCACTGCAGACTTTTAAGGCCTTGAAAACATACGATTTTACTGTGTCCTTCTCTTGAAATGACTGCTGCTGTTGCTGTTATTGCTGCTGTAGTTGTGCTGGTTTTATTGTAGGTTTCTATTGCGATTTTATTGGGTTTATATTTTTATTGCTTTTAATATTTTAACTGTTTTTATGCATTTCATTCCTGTGAGCCACCTTGGGAGGGCTTCTGCCCTGAAAGGTGGCCAAGAATTTTTTAAAATAAATAAAACAAATTTTCAAAGGGGTCAAAGGGGAGAAATCTGCTGTATTCCAGTGATAAAACACTGCCTTACTTTCAGCTGTTCCCAGCTACATACTTCGTTTCCAAGGGCTGTATCTTATTTGACACTAGTGCTAATGGTAGTGCTGGGATAAGCAACATCTAGCTCAATGTCAATAGCGTCTGCTGGCACAACAGGTTTTCTGGGGAAACCGTTGTGCTAGAGGTTGCTTATGCTAGCACAGTGTAGTTTACATTACTTCTAGTGTCTAAATAAGATAGTGGCCCTAGATTGCAATCCTGCATATATTTACTTGGGGCTAAGCTCCACTACACTTAATGGTACATACTGCTGAATAAACATGTGTAGATTCAACTTGTAAAGCACATTGAGCATTTGTTTAACACTGGTTCTTTTTTAGCCAGCTGAAATGCAACCTTTACATTTTAATTAGAAATACAAGCAATCTCTTACAAAGAAGTTTTATAATTTAAACGACTAGCCCTCAAAGAAAAGGAGAGAAATATTCAGCTCGTGTTTAATTCTTTTTTTCATCCCACATTTTAAAGAAATTGTTCAATTTATTCCAACACAGTTAGGAAAAACACTTTCAGTTTTAACATTTCTCAGTGACTGCAAAGGTTACAGACCAAAAGAGAGTTCAACGGTCCATTCGCTCAGTCTTGTTTTCAAGCTGGAATGCGTGCCTGCTGCAATTGATTAGCATAAATAATATAACTAAATAAAAGTATTCTCCCACAGAATGAATGGATTGGCTGCCTCCATCTCCACACCTTTAGAATTTGACTTAATCAGCACAAAAACTTAAATACCTCACCAGAGCAGGGGGCCTCTCACCATAATTACTCTCATGAGTGGATTTGTCAAAGCCTGATCCTGATCATACTTCCATCTCTTGAATCCTTCAACCACAGGTGGTGCAATTACACAGAAAAAAATAAGAGAAACATCAGAAGGTGCCAACGCATTTTGAGCTTTCTGCTCTTTTTCAGGGCTGTTATAATGCAAAAATACATAAATTTGATTCATATTTGTTATGAGGTTGATTCCTAAAGAGACCAGTAAATTGGGTTTTTGGCTGCATAAAAACTGATGATACAAAGATATAATCTCCTTAGTTACTTGAAAGAATGTTGCTTCTCTTCAGAAAAAAATCTTAAGCTTGAAACTTGATATGGCCTTTTTATATACAAAGTATTGGGTTTGGAAGTGCTGTTGTGAAAGAGGTGGGACATGTTCTTACTCCTTTGATTCTTTGGTTTTCCCTCATGTTTGGAGAGAATTAAGTCTTTGTGGTGGCATGAAAGGGGAGCAGGAGGGAAGAGAGGGTTTCTTTTCCTTAATTTTTGCAGAGAGCAATACCACATCCAAAGCATTTGAAAGCGATCAAGTCACTGTTAACAACATGCTTGTGCATAAAATACTGACAATTTACTGTGATGCCCAATATATTTTTTGGATATTTTTCTGGTGTCATGTAATTTGTTTTTGCTCTTTAATGTGTATGTGCACGGTTATGGGTGGCGCAGTTATTCTTAATTAGACATTTCTTTGCTTCCAGCTTATTGGCTATATAAGTGCATAGTTTGGTTCTTAGTAAAGCTGATTTAAGAACTGAGAAATGTAAAGTCAGCATTTGCTTTGATATTTGCAGATCTTGCCTTACCCAGTGTATCATAATGCAAGGTTCCAATGACCATACATATGTAAGAGTAACTCATCACCTACTTCCAGCACTTTAGAGATGGATACTGCACTTGGTCAGAGATGTAAAATTTCTGGAAACTTTGAAGATATGGAGGAGAAACTTCTTTCTTATTTTCTGAAAATACTGAACATTTTTTGAGGAAACTGAAATATATGCAGTGCTTACTTTCTTATGATACCTAAACCTTTACAAGTTACGAACATGAAATGTACCATGTATATGAACATAGGACATAAAACTGCTGCAGTTCTGAAAATTTAAAATGTCGGTACCATAGTTTTATTCAAGCAATAATCACAAATATACGTATTGTTAGAGATGAAACTGCAGCCTGCTGCAGCCTAATGTACCTAAGACATATTTATATATTCGCAGCAAAACAAAATAAATACATATTATGGTTTTCGGGTATTATTAAATCTTATGAATACATTTTACCCACTGTAGAATAAAGGTTTATTAGTATTTTCAAATATGCACTATTTTGACATGAATAAAACAAACATTGAGTCTATGTTCCTAATAACAGGTGGCAGTAAAATATTATCTAAAATACATATCTGTTTATATGTGTTTATAAGTATTCAAAGATATCATGCCAAATGGAATCAGAATTTTAAAAGATGATCCCAGGCAGATGGCATTTTTTTGTATAAGAAAGGTTCACAAGCAGTTAATTATGAAGAAAATGGTTTCAAAATGGCATCGCAATAATATATGACCCCATGGAGCATCTGTAACATTTACAACCATGACTCAGGAAGGTGTTGGCACTGTCAAACTTCCAAATATGATTTTATACACATGTGGTAATGTGACAGAATGGTAGAGTTTGGGAAAGTGATTATTGAAGTTAATAATATTGTAATTCAGCTGTAAGTACCACCTAATTCTTTGTCTGCTTAATTATGTTAAAAACACAGCACTGACAATATTATGTGAACCAATACTGTATCTGTTAATAGCCGCTAGAATAATAATTAAATAATTAAACAGTGCTTAATAATTAAACATTTGGGGAATGAATATAGACCAAAAATAAAGGATTATTTGGGATATAAAGGCTTTAGTTAAATGTGTATCAAAACCCAGTGTCTAAATAGAATAAAATTTCAGAAATATGGAGTCTGGTGATTAATTATATAACTAACCTGTCCTTGGTTAACATGTGAGCATATTTTGGCCAATTTGATTTAATCTACTATAATGCTTTTGTAGTCTTTCCGCTTGCTTGTAGTATTTATATTGTTCTTGTTGCTATTTGATGTTTAATGAATGTGTATTTTTAAACAATGCAATAGGTTTTGCCAGTTGAAAAAATAAGGGGAAATATTAGTTGAAAATCATTAATGTAGCTAACAGGAAGGTTTTTATTTTCTAGGCCTAAAAACAGTTATGTATATTCAAGCCTGATTTTGCACAAATGGATTAAAGTTTAGGTAAAAAAAAGAAATCTCAGAAAATAAACATTCCTACAATGTAATGAAGGAGTGGTAATGACCCTGGATATTCAGTTATGCTTTATAATGATGATATACAATTATTTATTCACAAGCTGCAGTCTTATGTACATTTAATTGAGAGTGAGACTCATTAAACTCAGTGGGGCTTGCTTCTGAGCAAACATGTAGTCTGCAAGTGTCCAAAGTAACTGTAGAGAAAATTAGGCATCCTGAACTGCTGTTTGTTTTACTTTTATGAAATGGAGCTTGATATATATATATATATATATATATGTATATATTTGCATACGCAAATTTCTTTACTTGGTGTGAAAGATCCATTGTTCTGATTCTGAACTTTCACTTTAACCTTCACAGACATTTGAAAATGGAATGGAATGAATTGAAAGAAATTTCTTTCACATCTTAGTGATTCTTTTCCTTGATTCTTTGTCAAACATTCATCAGTTTTATATCACTTGATGCAGAAGATGTAGGAATACAAGGCAAGAGAAGAGCAGGAGGAGGCTGTGGCTGTCTTGTACAAGGCCTTGCCTTCATATCACAGGAAAAAAAATATTCTTGGCAGATCTGGAACGTTTGGAAGTACTTAACAAACTTTGTCCTCAGAGTGTTGTTTGTGCAGACAATGCAGAACATAGAAAGCTGCCTTATACCATATCAGGTTATTTGTCCATCTAGTCCATGACTGTTTACTTTGACTGGTGGTGGCTCTCCAGGGTCTCCGGCAGAGGTCTTTCCCATTACCTGCCACATGGTCCTTTAAAAAAAAAAAAAAATGGAGATGCCAGGGATTGAACCTGTGTGTTTCTTCAAAGTATAAACTTTAATTTCCTCCCCCTTTGTAAGGTGGTATTTTGAAAGCTACCATTTCAAAATCAAGTATTCCCCTTAGGGTATAGTATGCCAGATTTATTGTTTTCTGGTCAACAGAAAAACATCATGTCAAAGATGACAGTTAGTTATGAAAAGGGAAGCATGATGGATCATTATAGTTTCAAGTATTGTCTAACTGCACTATGATTTGAGCATTCAATTTCAGGGGAAGAGATTAATCTGTGTATGTACTTTTGTGTATTTTAATGTAAATAAGACCTGTAAAATTCACTGTTTTCTTCTTGCAGAAAAGATGAAAAGGAATATGCATTGAAGCAGATTGAAGGTACAGGGATATCCATGTCGGCATGTAGAGAAATAGCAGTAAGTGGTGATAAAATGCTTAAATACTTTTCCATTTAATGGGTGTGGCTGGAATCCAACTAGTTCCCTTTCCTTCTACTCTCTGAAGCCCTCTGGCCCTCCAGAGCAGATTTGGGTGGCTGCAGGGGAGGGGGGGGGGATAACTGAAAATCATGCCCCTCCCCATTCCACTGATGAAAGCCTTCCTCCAGTGTAGGGAAACTAGTTGGATTCCACCCTATGTATATTTAATTCCCTTTCAAGTATAATATTGAACTATTTTAAAATATTGGGTTAAACTGTATTTACTAATTATATGGTGCATTATTGGTATATCTTATATAGTAACTATTTTACTTGCTATAAAAGCTAACAAAATGCTTTCCACTCACCTAATAATTGAATAATATCACCCTTCTCTTTCATACATCAATGTACACCACTTGATTATACAACACTTCATGGGTTGACACACTTGTTTCTTTCAGGGTGGTTTGTTGTGATGTCTGAGCCTGGCATACAAGCCACCCTGAGAACTCATGGCTTGTTGCTTGGTTGTTCAGGGTGGCTTGTTCTCAGGGTGGCTTGTTGTGATATGTGAACTTGTCAGAGTTGCTTTTGCATGGCTTTTTGGAAGGGTCTACAGAGATGCCTGGCAAGAGTGGCAAAAAACTCAGTCACTCCTTGCAATCTTGCTAGTGCTTCATCATGCCTCCATCCTCCCTTGCCATCCACCACTCCTCCGATACATTGTCTCCTCTCTAGATAGTGACATCTTTTTTTCCGCCTTTGGGAAGTTCTGTGCAAATTTAACTTCCCCCACCTTCGGGGAAATTTGGGAAAATGTAACTCTTTTTAAAAACTTCCGAGGAGATTTGCGCAGATCTGCAGTAACTACTGTGCTTTTTTGTAGTGACTGTGCTTTAGCGATTTTGCTCAAATCTCCCTGAAAGTTTTTTTTAAAAGGAAGTAAGTTAAATATGCGTAAATCTACCCAAAGGTGAAAAAAAAATCTACAAAATAAACTCTACTCCTCTAATGAGCATGCTTGTGCTCATTAGCTGTGTAGTGGAGTAGCCTACTGAGGTTGTGATGCAAAGGTCTATGGCATATATGCTGGGAGTGGGCAGGAAGACTAAGGGATCAAGAAGCAAGCTACAGAGCGCCTGATTGGCTGTCAGGAGTAACATGGGTTACCGAGAAAACAACCAACCCACCATGGCTTATTTTCAGGGTGGCTTATTGTGATAAGTGGGCTGACTCCTTTGGAAAGTGTTGCCATTGAGATGATCTTAGTTGACACAAGAACACCATCTAGGGTATTAGGTCTGTGATGAGTTATTTACATATACTAACTTCTACATGGTAGCCTACATGGTAATCTGTTGCAGCAAAACACTAAAACAAACAAACCCAGAAGAGTCTTGTGGCACCTTCAAGGACTAACAGATTTAATACTGCATAGACATTTGTAGGCTTGAGTCCACTTCATCAAAATCACTTTATATAGGAAACATCAAGTGATATATCAACCAGCCCTAAGAAAATTAACAACAATAACTATGTACAGACACCTTATTTCTAGTGTTTAGGAAATGTGCAGACTTGATGGAGCTTTTACAGTGAGAATAGTCATTACAAATTCAAGCCTAGTCAAGAAGTGGTCATGATGGGGGAAGAGAGAAGGGATGCTGTCCAACCGCTACAGGCTATTTAGAGAACTTGCATCAGTGTTCACAGATATGGAGGTACAAGTTATCAATATAGGTGACCTGCCTTTGTTCACAACCCTAGAAGCACCTTTTGTAATTTTCCAAGCAACGTTTTGAATTCCGCATTTTTCTGTTGTCTTTGCTTTGAAGAACATCGCAGAGAAAGAAATATTCTTCATTTGCTTCTTACCAACGAAGTTGTTTTATTTGCTCGGTTTGCATGACAAAACAAACCAAGTTTTTTTTTTAAACCCTGGGTTGTTGTGAAGGTGGGAGCATGCTACCAGATCGCTCCTCCTACAGGCAGTAGCAACTAAATAACTCAGGGATGCACTGTCCCTGTGTTGCTCATTGTTACGTGCGAATCAGAACTCTAGCTTGTCTCCCCCTCTACAAGCCAGAGAAAATGCAGCCATGCCTACTAAGCTTGTTTCGAAACCATCTGGGTTGGGTAATAAGCTCGTTTCGAAACCATTTGGCTGGGTAATGAAGATAATGGCCTGATTTGCACATCACAACAACCCAGGTTTTTTTAAAAACTCGTGGGTTGTGAACAAGTTGAGCTTACTGGTACACACCACCTCATCACTCCCAGTATGAGTGGGAGGAGTTAAACAGCCCAGTGATATGTGAACCAGGAACTCTGACTTGTCTGTCCTCTGACAAGTCAGAGAAATAACTCACAATAACCCAATGTTGTTGGGTTATGTTTCCTGCTTTGCCATTGGGTATCACTGGATATTCACAGACCTTTCATTGGAAAAAAGAGGTGTTAACAACCTTTATATGGGCTGCTTCCAGATGGAGGCTTTTTTAGTGACCACAGCTACATCTGATGTGGTGCAGTGATTGTACTATAGCATTGCTCACTGCACCTGTTTTCAGTCCCCACTAGTCTTTTGCCAGTCTTGTACAAATGGGTGTGATTTTAATGGCTATGAGGACACAGTCTGCACTCTCAGGAGGAAACAGTTACACTGTAGGCTGTTCTATATCACAGTGTGCCTGTACTACATAGGTAAGAATTCTGTCACACCTTAAGTGGCTACAATGCTCAAAATAGGAGCACAAAGAATCTTTTTTGTGATGGGACAATCAAACCTGTAAACAATTTTATCCTCTTTTCCTCTGTGTTTACACTTTCTCTGGATATGCAGTTGGCCCTGGTCTTGGATATAAAGGCTGCACTGCTTGTAGTCCAGTTACGAAGCCTGCTCTTCTTAATGGAATCACATAAAGAAGGAACCTCGTGCTAAGGCTTCTCATAGCTCCATTGAGAAGAAAAATCAATCTGAAGAATAAGGTGGATTTTTTTCTTTCAGCTTAAAGGTCTGGGAGTAATTTGAAAAAGGATCAGGCAATAGTTCAGCTGAGCAGTCTTCTGCTAAATGTTTGGCAGATCAGTTAAGAGAGATAACGCCTTGACTTGAACTTCAGTTAATTGATTAAAGGCTGCTACAATATTGGTACATAACATTGTATCCAGTTGGTGGCCCTCTGATGACAGAAGGCTTTCCACTAAACTCTGTGGGGCTTTTCTTCTGAATAAACATGCAGCTGAAGAGAGTTTAGTAAAGAATGATTTAAAAAACTGTTGCAGAGCATTTGGTACCACTCTATTTTGAACAGAAAACAATTTGTAGCTTGGTGCTTCTTGAGCATGTGCCATTGTTGGAATGAACCTTGTGGAAATGTTTCCATATGTAATTAGGCAAGATTACACAATTTTGGATTCAGTGTATAAAATGAGTGCTGCTCCCTGTTTTTGTAGCTGGAGGTATTGAAATAACTGAAACATGTAAGGTATTTTAAAAAGAAGCTTTATGTTTATTGGCATAAGGGTGTGTGTTCATTTGTCTTTTTCATTATTATAAAAATGGTCGTTCAGTGTAAGGCATTTAGCAGAATTATTAACTATTTCTGACTTGCATGCCATTGGTAAAATAAGAAATGCTAGTTGAATATGCCGTCAAATACAAAGAATTCTTTTCCTTTCATTATATCCTACAGACACCTCTCTTGGTGCTTACCAGGTTCCCTGCCTCTCTGGATTTGTTGGTTTTTTTTAAGCAAGAAAATTGATTTAATTTTTGGTTTAAAATGAGAGGTTGGCATGTGTGAAGCATCAGTCTCCAGTTCCATCTTTGTTTCCAGGAATGCCCGTGGGGCCCAGAAGTGTTCTTAGAAAACAAAAATGGTAGGCAGCTGCAGCCCAGTACTTCATTTTGTAGCATGTCCAGCAAAAATGGAAAGGTACATTGTGGGGTGGAAGGGGTGTCCTGAAGAGGGGCTAGATGGGTTAGTGGGTAGCGAGTTGGGTGTTTTGTCTATGATGGAGGACGCGCACGTGTGTGTGTTATGGTGTGCGTTATGGTGTGCGTTAGCTGTTATTGTTTGTTTTGGTATGGGATGTCTTTTGCCTAGGTTTGTGTGTGTATGTGGTTTACCTCCGTTTTGTATGTGTATGTTTCTCTGAACATCACCAATTTGCCTTTTGTAAAATGGGCATTGCTGTTGAAGCAGAAGACTGGATTCAAAAGAGTGGGTTTGTATTTTCTAACCTCTGCCTTGTAATTAGGTTCTTTGGCAAGTTATTTTTCTTTTCGCTTCACCAGTTTACTTCCTTGGAAATGGTGTTTTGTGACTGGCCATGCCTACCATGGCAGCCATTTTGGGAATGGGCAAGCTCCACCATGGCAGCCATTTTGTGGGAGTGCTCACAGTGGGCTTTCAAATTTCCAAATGAACCCATTAGAAGGATCTTTTGCTCCCATTCACTTCTGAATTTATAACCCAATACAATAACCCAGGGACTGGCAACATGGGACCCACAAGTGCACTGGTAACTGCCTCAGCTGTGCCCACCACCTTCTTCCGCCTGCCATGCACTTCCCTCAGCCCTTTCCTGGGTTCTCCCCACCCTTCTCCACTTCTGCCTACTTCCCTATTGTTGCGATTCTGAAGCCCTAAGCAGGAAGCAAGCAGATGGGTGATGTCCGCTGCCTCTTCTTCTCCCTATTTGCCAACTTCAGAATTCCTCATTAGGGCTACAGCGCTTCTGAGGTGAGTGCAGAGGCAGGCAGTGGGGGGGCAATCTGGGTGAGGGCTAGGGAAGGTGCATGGGGTGTGTGTGAGGAAAGTATGTGGGAGAGGATGGGGAGAATCCGGGGTGGGGGTGGGGGGAGACAAGTGAAAATGTCAAATGTGCCTGCAGGGCTGAAAAGATTGCCTACCTCTGCGATAATCTTTCTGTAATTTCTGTGAGACGTCAGGAAACAATGGGTAGGATCCAACAGTGACCTAGCACTGGCAATCAGCACCACCTGTCCTGGTGTGCGTGTGGCTGGCCCTGCCATCACTGGCACATGCACAGCCCCTAGCACCAGCGGTGGTGATGTAGCACTTCCGGGGACAAGCCCTCAAATGACCAGAAATGTTCATTTCTGGAAGTTGCGACCTGCCCCTTCCAGAAACGTATGTTTCTGGCCATTTGGGGGCTTACCCCCAGAAGCGGTACATCAGTGCCACCAGTGGCAGGAGCTGTGCCTGCCCTGGGTTCAGTGGTGCTGGCCGCCAGCAGTAGGGTACCATTGGATCCTACCCAGTAAAAACAAGCTCATAAATCTGAACCCCTAGTTTTTATGGTGGGAGAAGGGATATATGGCTTCCACTCCTTGAATATGAAGAAAGAATTCTTACTTCTAAAGTGCATATACCCAAATTTAAAATCTTAAATGTTATGAACTTAGGAATGCCTATTTCTAGGCATGATTTGAAATACAAATTCAAAAATTTTCTGTGCTATAGTAGGAATAGCCCCAAATGGTGGAAAATATTAAAATTGGGCATACTCAGGCACAGCTTTCCCCAGCTAGCACCATATGGATGTGCCAGACTACAGTTCCCATAATCCCCAATCAGCAGGTGCTATCCGGAGATGATTGGGGTTGTAGTCTGGCACATCTGAAGCGTGCCAGGCTGGTGAAGGGTGATCTAGCACTTCACTGCTCTCAGTGGGAGAGGTCTACTTATGTTTCACCTCCCAGTGTGGTGTGTAAGTAACTTTAGCTGAATTTTTTTGTGTAAGTAACTTTAGCTAAATGATGAGCGCAGAATGTGTGTGTTGAGTTGTTTATATTAATTTTTTTAAATGCACTTCAGTAGTTTCAAGGGTTATAGAATAGCAACTAATTGGTTTTAGCGGAAATCAGAAGGCGTTTACTTCTTGGGAGGAGAGCAATGACAAATCTTGATAAAATAGTTAAGAGCAGAGACATCACACTGACAACAAAGGTCCGCATAGTTCAAGCAATGGTATTCCCCGTAGTAACCTATGGCTGCGAGAGCTGGACCATAAGGAAGGCTGAGTGAAGGAATAGAGATGCTTTTTAACTGTGGTGCTGGAGGAAAATTGTGAGAGTGCCTTGGACTGCAAGAAGATCAAACCAGTCCATACTCCAGGAAATAAAGCCAGACTGCTCACTTGAGGGAATGATATTAAAGGCAAAACTGAAGTACTCTGGCCACATAATGAGAAGACAGGATACCCTGGAGAGGATGCTAATGCTAGGGCAAGTGGAAGGCAAAAGGAAGAGGGGCCGACGAAGGGCAAGATGGATGGATGATATTCTGGAGGTGACGGACTTGACCTTGGGGGAGCTGGGGGTGGCAACGTCCGACAGGAAGCTCTGGCGTGGGCTGGTCTATGAAGTCACGAAGAGTCGGAAGCGACTGAACAAATAAACAACAAACATCATTCAGTGGCATGGATAATTGGGAAATATATGGCTATCATGTTGTTAATTTCTGACATTTCAAACAGATTTTGTGGCAAAAACTAAGGGTTGTATACAGTGTTAGTCTGAATGGGACTTAAGTTTCAGTAACATTTTATACATCCCTAAGTGCTGACTTAATGCATGTTAAAATTTAAATGTCAGAAAACAATGAAATACAAAATGACTATTCCTCCCTGTACTGTCTCCAGCATGATTATATTGAGATGAACATGTTCTACTTAACATGAGATTTTAAAAGAATTGAAAGCTGTATAAAACAGACTTTCTGTTTAACATATGAAATATAAAGATGTAAAAAGGAGGTGCACGTACTTAAGTGAAAATCCCCAGGTTTAACATTTTGTAGAGAAGAAAATGAAGGTTGTATACTTCTGTACCTTTTGTACCTTGATGATATGCAATATTTGAACACTGAATGTGTCTAATAAGTGTTTTGGGAACTGAGTATAGGGATCTCTCTTTCTTCTACTTGCTCATGTTGCATGACACAATGAAGGCTTGGATAAAAATATAATGAAGACTGATTTCTAGGTATTTTCCATTCTTCTGTTTCACCTATCATAAGCTTTGTAAAAAGGAAGGTTAGAACAACTTTCCTGAGAGCCTTGAACAATTATTATACTGCAGCGTAATAAGCTCTAGCATTATCATTTTTCTTTGGGCAATATGAAGAAATTCACCATTTGTTGTTGCCAGAAAAAGCTAATCTTTTGTCCCTTATTTTGAAAATCCCAGTTCTTAAGAATGAGTTCTTTACCAATGTTGAACAAATTTCATTTGGGTAATATTTTAGTACTAGCAATATTTTGGTTCCAACATTTGGTTCCACGCGCGCGCGCGCGCACACACACACACACACACATTGTTGGTCTTCTAAGTCACCGCAGTTTTAGTTTTTGGAAGACACTTTAATATGGTTGCATATTTTGTTGATTTTCTTATTTAGTGTTTTGGAAAGCATTTGCACCCTTGCAATCAGTGGATGTCAGGGAGTACTTATGTCATATACAAATTACAACACCTCTCTTGTTTCTCATGGTCACTTAGATTGCCCGAGTGTGTTACAGTTCTTTCTCTGCTACCTTTTAACTTTGCAGTGGTCACTATTATTGTGCACCTAAACACTTCAGGTTTTGATTTAGGAATAAGCAAGTGCTAACTTTGGGTGAAGCTAGTAACACAGTAATTAAGTGTGCCTTCCAGCTATCAGTAAAACTGCCAGACTTATTTATACTCTTTCTGTGGAACCCATGGAATAAAAGCACAATGCTAATTGTCTCATTTCCTTTATTTGAATCAAAGCATAATCCTTTTAAAGCCATTTGAAATATGTTTGTTTAAGAAGAATGCAGTTTAGTAATGCCAGAACATTTTCAGATCCTGAAATGAAATTATTTATAGAACAATTGCCTTTCAAAATGCTTGATAGGGAACAAGGGTGTTAACATGACTTGAGCAATTGTAGCAAAAAAACAAAAAAAGCAACAACCAACAACAGTACATAGAAAAACAGTATTAAAATGTAAACATTCAGAAAGCATGCAGGTATTCCTTGTAAAAAAAAAATCAAAGAAAAAAATCAAAGGGCATCACAGCTGTGTTGCTCAGTTTCAGGTGTCTGAATACTATTTGTTCCTCTAGGCCAGGAGTCGGGAACCATGCCCGAGGGCTGGGTTCCATTTGGGGGGAATTCTCAGGGGGCTACATTCCAGTGGTGGGTAGGGCTAAAAAAATCCAACCCCCTGCAGTTCCACAGTGTTACCAATTTATAGTAGGAAGCATATCTACTCAGAAGTAGGCATGGCTAGCATGTCTCCTGAGAAGTAAGCAGGACAAGCCACTGCAGGGCAAGGCTCAGAAGAAAACAGGACAAGCCTTTGCAGAATAAAGCTCAGAAGGCAGCAGGACTGAACCAATCAGCAGCTTCTACTCCTGGCCTTTGCCCCCTTGCCTTGGATGGAAAAGCTCTTATCTCTAGTCAGCAGCTGATCAGAGATAAGTGTTTTCCCCTGGCTAAACATTGAGAAAGGAATCTTTTTTCAGTGCTAAGAAGGAAAAAGCACTTATCTCCAATCAGCAGCTGATTGTAGATTAGAGCTATTTCTTCTGTGACAAAGGAGGAGGGGCCAGGAGAAGAAGCTGCCAGGCTGGAGGTTACTGTCTCTGCTCTAGGCAGTAGATGGCCATTCTTAGTTGGCGGGAGTGATTTGTTATTTTAATTCTAATGTACTATTCACTGAGACTCTTGCATACCAACTAGTCGCACAACCCCTGAGTGGTTGGCATCCAGGCTATAAGAAAGTGTTGTAGCATTCAATGATGTTTTTACAATAGACCTCTACTTCTTGCACCCTTGGAAAAAAATTATGTTTTTGAAGTGCTGAAACTACTATTGGTATGCACACTAATATTTTTAAATAAGAATTCTTACAATTTCATAAATAGCTGCCAGATGTGCTTATCAAAGGAGAGACCATCTTTAATGCTTTCTTTTTTTATGTTAGGGTAATGCATCAGAAAGGGGCCGCGGTGGCTTAGTGGTTAAGACGCTGAACTGCAGACTGGAAGGTCGGCAGGACAGCAGTTCAAGACCCGAGTGCTGCGTGACAGAGTGAGCTCCCGTCTTCAGTCCCAGCTTCTGCCAACCTAGCAATTCGAAAGCAAGAAATTGCAAGTAGATAAATAGGTACCGCTTCGGCGGGAAAGGTAACAGCGTTCCGTGCACCTCGGTGTTCAGTCATGCCGGCCACATGACCATGGAGGCGTCTTCGGACAGTGCTGGCTCTTCGGCTTAGAAATGGAGATGAGCACCACACCCTAGAGTCGGACACGACTGGTTGGGGACATCTTTACCTTTTTAATGCATCAGAACCAAAATAGTCTTTAAAAAAAACTTGACACGCTCGTAGCCTCACTGATTTAAAAATAGCCTCCACCAGATAATCAACTAAAATGTTATACCAAATATATTAAAGCTCGGAGCTTTCTAATTGAAACTTTTACAGACTTAGAAATGAATTTATTTCCTCTCTGTATGGCTTGTTTTCTCTTATATGAGTGAGTATGTTGCTTCACTGCTCTGATTTTTCTTTCCTCATGAAACAAATGTGAACTTTGAAGAATATAGGAGCATTTGAAGGAGATTTTTCTTTGTGATTTGTCATTGATTCCACCACAAAAGTACTCCTTGAATGTTTGCATCCAAACATCACAAAAGACATTAGATAATTTATAGGAATATTTTAAAATATTACTGCATGCCCAATTTAACAGACACTCGTTATGTCTGAAAGTGCTCCATATTGCACAACATTTAGTAGTTTTTAATACAAATACATAATACATTGAACATTTGCTAAAAATCAAGATAGATAAATGCGTTGTACAGCAGTGAGTGCTATTTCCCAAGGGTTGCATTTAAGAATGCAGGTCCCAGTTTCTTGATTTAAATGGTAACTCAATGAAAGGAATAAACAGCAAATTTATTTCTCTCTTAATTTTTAAGTCATTGTGAAATGGCAGGTAAAACAATAACGTTCCTGAACTTCATGCTAACCCTCCTTTGGGTTCAGAGTGCAACAACATATTGCAAGGGTGATTTTAAAATCATTTAAACATCCATGTATTTATTTACCAAATCTTCAGTAATACTACTATGTTTTTAATAATCAACCAAACAAAATGATGCTTTTGATTTAATTTGATAAGCTTGTTTGCAATGTATTAATAATCCAAACACTGAAGTATTAGAATGAAATTTGGCTCACACATTGAGGGCACAGTTCTGTATTTCAAATTTGAATACTAGTTCAACCTCCGTGGCTGTTTTCAGATGGGGAGAAGAGAATGCAAAATATAAAGTAGCACGATATCTTTCTTCAACATTGAGACATCAGTCTGAAATCTGGTGTGCACACTCAGGACAACATTCTACATTTCAAGTAAGAAACCCAGATTGACCCCCACAGAGATTTTCAAAACTATTTGTGTGGAAAGGATGAAATGTAAAATAGATCATAATGCAACTTCTAAAGTGAGGTCTCTTGAACATGGATTTAGATATAATTATTGGTAGACATAAAGTATATCACAGACCAAAACCTTTTGAAATATCCAACAGTAATTGCCTATTTTTGTGAAGAAACTAATGTTAAATGTGAAACAGCTCATTCGTTAACTGTATGGGACGTGTAAAATGATGGCTGACCTTGGTGAGACACAACAGGGGATGACACCGCTCTCTTAGGCATCCTGTTCCAAAGATCAATGCATTCCAAGGCAACAGTGGCTCTTGACCTTTTACTTGCCTTCCAAAGGGTCTGAAGCAGGACAGAGAGGTGCCTTGGTTTGCCAAGTGAAGTGAAGCCTTTGGTTTAACTTGCCTGTTGGCATTCTGTTTGTAAGTTTATTTGTAATTCTTGTTGAACATGGAGATATCAAAATGAAATTTGTTTAAACCTGGTCTTGACCCCTGCACTAATTTCAAACAAACACCACCATTTTCAAAACAGTCTGGAGCAAGCAAAGCCTCTGAAACACTGCCATATCACTCGAAGGGCCTTTTTGCATGTAATGATATACTATGGCTTTAGGGTTACATGTGCAAGTCTTCATAAACTTTGGCTTCCTGTATCCCCTCCCTTCTCCTCCTTCGTTACAGCCACAAGGAGATCAGAAGCATCCATTTCTGCTTTCCAACCAACCAGGGTTCCCTGTTATATCTGAACTTGGGTTGTTTAAACTATGGTTAGTTAAAATAAGCCAGGATCAAACCATAGTTTATGATCCTGGCTTAATCACTAGCCATAGTTTAAATTACATATGGGTAGTTCATGGGCTACATATTGCCCAACCCACTTTTCCCCACTGCCCAGCTGATCAGCCATCTGCTGGAGTTCAGGGGAAAAGATAGCTGTTTCCTTGCTGCTAATAGCAGCACCAGTGGGAAAACAGCAGTTCTGTATTGGGATCTCAAGGGGGAGGGAAAAGTTGCTTTCACCTCACCCCCTCCTAGCAATCCTGATGTTGATATTGCTGTTTCCTCACTGCAAATAGTAGAGAGGAAACTGATCTGGCTTGTGGTTGTGGGGGGTGGGGAAGAGGCTTTAACTTTCATCTCTCCCAGTGAACTCAATGCAGAGGTTGCTGTGTGTGGCCTCTGATCCACTAGCCAGGAGTGCATGCGGCCCTTGGGGTAAAAAAAAGTTGTTCATCCTTGGTTTAAACTAATCAGTTTCCTGAGTGCGGAAGTAATGAAGAACTCTGGTTAATCTAAAAGTGGAAGTGGGTGCGTTTGATCTCCTTGTGGCTGCACATAGCAGCTGAAGGAAGGTGCATGCGCACAGGAGCTCAAGGTTGTGCTGGCTCATACAGCTAAACCATAGCTTAGCATTATGTCCAAACATGGCATATGTCTCTTGAATGCACCTAAGGACTGCTTCCCATGATTGTAACAGTTTTCTCACACACAGTCAAATCTGTGTGCAATCATTACATATGATTTACATTTGGGTTTCACATTTTTGCTAAACACGTATGGTGGCCTTAAAATTAAACTAAGTACTTCTCGACATAGAGAGCCTGATTACAATCAATTCTGAAAACAGTGATCTACTGTTGAAACAGAACGCTGGCCAATTATTTTTGTCAAATGCCCCCTAATATGTGATTACCTACTCCTGTCAATATAATAACAGTAAACAAGCTTGACAGTGAACTTGTAATTCTTGTGCAGACATAGCACCCCTGACTGGGAGTACACAGTCTCATTTCTAGACAATATGGAGCAAATTCCCTTACTGTGGTTAAGAGATATAGGGAAACTACATAGCATTAACTACAGAACGCTCTCCATCAGCAGAATAGAAATTCTCCCAGCTCCTTGCATGCCCTCAAAATTGCCTCCAGAGGGTTGAGGGACCCTCCAGGGCAGATTTTGGGGGGACATGGAGGGGTTGCAGGGGAGAAGATAAGAGAATAAAGTTGTTGTGCGAATAGAAGTCCACTCATGCAACTTTGGATTCTGCCAATGGAGAGTATTTCTGATCACACTGGTAACCCTGCACTGAAGCCTGCCATAAGAACACATCGATCCTGTCTAATGAGGAAATCCGGAGTCTAGTGGCAGAGAGACTTTCGGTTTTATGTACATGAAAACTTCACAAGTATTTATTGCTAGCAGATGCCTATCTGTATGCATGTCCCTTGGAGTCAGAGTGGCTGCTCCAGATCACATCAGGGTTCCATGAATGTGCTATCCTAGTTGCAGGCAATGAGCATTCTTTTGTACTTTTCCTGATCTGGCAAGATGATACGTTTTTCTTTCTTTTCTTAACAAAACTATGTGTGCTAAATGAGAAGGCTTAAAAAAAACCCTCTTCCAGTTTGAAAACAGGAAAGTCGGACAGTATCTACCCCATTGTTTCTGTTTATATTTTTTGTTATCCTGAGTTTGTGCTATTGCCTTGGATATCATTTATTACTGAGAAGCTCAGCTAGTCATGATGGCTTATACATGCATATTCCCCTGTTTGTATTTCTGTTGACATCACCCTAGCATCAAATATGTCCAATATATTTTTTGTTCTGGGAGAGTCTACACGTGTAAGAAACCCTCAGCAGCTAGGAGTGAAAAGCTCCAACGTCCCCAATAATGGCTTAGTCCATTTCCCTATCATTACCTACATCAGCCATGCCTGAAGAGGACTGAAGATGACAACATGTTGTGTCCTGAGCCAATTACACCATCGTGTGTCTGAAGGCTGGTCAATGTCAGAGTAGCCTGTGCTCACTGTGAGTTTCAAAATAATCATGACCCACCCAGAAATGAAGTCCATTGTGTTCCCCTTACTCTGAAACAAAGTAAATATACTCACTCAGAATTATTTCTTCCTCTTCCTCCTGATATTGCTCTAAACCTATCCATTCTGCCTCTTCCATGCCCCACCCTATGCCACTAGAACACATTATTCTTGTTGTACTTACTCTCCAGACACTGCCCCACCATTTCCCTAGCACTTTTATCACTCCTTATTTAGCGAACCATAACTCTGTCTCCATCTTTTCTTGCTCTGTCATGGTTATTAGGAAAAGTTTACTGGTTTGGTGTTAGTGGCTGGTATGCTGATCTATCATTCTTCCTTTGGTAAAAATAATAATGGTAAAATAAACCTTGTATTATTCCTTCTTAATCTTTGTCAGCAAGCTAACTACCCTGCTGTAATCTAGCACAGTGTGCACCACATCTCTACAAAAGATATCAACATTTCTGGTTTCGTTGGGTACCCATGTTGATATAAGAGTTTGCATGCATATGTGAAATGACATTCAGCAACACTTAGTCTGTTTCCTCGTGGTTTTGTGGATAGATGTTTCAGCATTCTGCATCTGATTGGTGCATGTGCAAACTGAAGCTATCGGGGAGAGGTCAAGAACCTCAAGCCCAGAGGCCAAATCCAGCTTGCCTGGAATCCCCCAGATGATCATGCTCTCTTTCTCCAATAACTGATTGTTTGGTGGTTTCCTGGCTTTTGTGTAGTTCTTTCTCCATTTTAAAAGGTTGAAATTCTTCACCTAAGGTTTAGTTGCTGGCAGTGAGACCTTTTAAGCTGAAATATGCTGGTGTTTTTGGCCCAGCCCCTTTTGCCTTTGGCCCCACCCACCACTGGAACGTGCTGCCGCCCCCTAAATTCTCTGAAATTGAAATTGGCCCTTGAGTTGAAAGAGATTCAACATTTCTGCTATTGCTCAGACTTGGATTCCTGCATTGAGCAGAAGGTTGGACTCGATGGTCTTGTAGGCCCCTTCCAACCCTACTATTCTATGATTCTAGGGTTTGATCCAAAGAACCAAGAGCAGAAGGAAAATAGCCACCAGCGCTATACTACAAACTGAGTTCATGCAGTCTTGCAACTGGTAGATTCTATAGCAGTTCAGACACTTCTGCTTGTACAAGAGGTTGCACAGTCAGAACATTCTATTTAAATTTGGTTTCACTGTTCTGACTATTCACTGCTTATTGCGAGCAGAAGGGAACTTTTAGATACAACCCAATATTAATTTATGGAAGAAGGGGAGGGTAAACACTTATAATACTGGGAGGAGGAAATACATGAAAATAAGTACTGGATCAGTGAGGGACAACAGTAAAATGAGTACAACAAAAATGTTTGTCTGAAAACAGGATTAGTACCTCCTTTCAGTTCAGTATAGAAGCAAAAATTAAAATTAAAAATAGAGACACAGAAAAACATATTATATAAACATGGCACTATTTGAACGCTATACAAAATGGAATCAATCTCTCTCTCTCTCTCTCTCTCTCTCTCTCTCTCTCTCGTACTGAATAGATTTCAGGCAGAAATCTCTCACTGTCTGGACATCAACGTTCTTCATTTACAAATCCTGGCAGACTTAACAAGCAAGTTTGTCTTGTAGACTTAGAGGGGCTTCTGTTGCAAAAGTCAGGATTAACGCTATCCTGAAATCCCAAGTCATGTAATTTGAAATCCAACTGAAACACCACCATGTTAACCACCATGTCCTGGAGGTGGGAAGAAAAGACTTAACCTTAACGCCACTCAACCAAGCCAATAGAACCCCATCATAAGCATCTACTGCTGTGTGGATTGCTACTTCCAGGCAGTGGCTATTTGAGATGAGAGGTATTTCATTCATGTGCTTCAGTCGTCCTGGATCATTAGTAACAGCAATGGAGTTTCTTGTGGCCTTTTTGATTCCTGATCATCTGCATTGTGTTCAGATTGTTGATTTATAATGAGATTGTGTGAAAATGTTAAAATATTGTATCTATGGAGCTGAGTATGAAAAGTGTTTTAGTTTGATCATTAACACAAATTAATGGCTTATTGGACACACATCAAGTAGGCTATGCATTTTCTTAGTGTCTGGAAAAAGCATGGTCACAGTCTTCCTGTTTCTCTATAAACCATTACAGCTCTTCTCCAGGGTAGAATTAAGCAAGAGAGAAGCAGGTGGGAGAACCAGAGAAGCAAAATAAGATCTATTTAATTCTCCTTCTACTTCAGGCAGTGTGTGAGAATACTCTGCAGAGATCATTGTCTGCAGGGGTCCTGCATGATGTTCCTATTTGATGTCTGGCAATTAGTACTTCATAGAGGCAGACATAGAAGGTTGGATCCTAACTTAGCCATCCACGAACAGAATCGTCCATGGAAGTTTTTTGATCCAGCAGATCAGGATCCTGATGGCAGAATAAGGGAAGAGGCCATTTTCATTGATTTCTGCCTTCAGCCCCCTGCCCCCGGCCACCATTTTGTAGGACTTCCCAACCTTCCAGATCAGATTTTCAGAGAGCACAAGGGACTTGAGAGGGAAGGAGGAAATATGCAAAATTTGGCTCCATCTCCCTTTCATTAGCAAGAGCGTTACATGAGTGGAGCTCCACTCAGGATGTTTTCATCAGCTGAAACAAAGTCTGTATCCAAGCCAGAAGTTGGCTTTCATTATACATCTTTCCTTTATACTACTTGAAAAAAAGGGCTTTCCCCCTTTTTTTGTTCTGTTAAATGGTGTATTCCTTCCAGAGTTGCTGGAATTGGAAAGGGAGATGTCTGATGTCTCTTTGTGAAATTAAAAGTGAATTGTCTATTTTGTGATGGCAGAAATATTGATGGTGTTTGTCTTTTTACTTGCAGCTTTTGCGAGAACTGAAGCACCCTAATGTGATTGCATTACAGAAGGTTTTCCTTTCTCATAGTGACAGAAAGGTGTGGCTGCTGTTTGATTATGCTGAACATGACTTGTGGGTAAGTTCAGAATTCCATAGTTTCACTCTATGTATGTATATTGCTCTAGAATTCTATACTTAATTCCCCAAACCCTACAATCAGAAGTATGAACCTTTGCCCAGTTTTCATGTGCTAGCTTTATTTGTATAGCTGCACAAGGCACATTGAGGAATGAAGACTTAGCTTGGGTGTGGCAGTTTAAGCTTTCTGGAAAATTTTGAATTGGATAGGGTAATTTGCATTGGAAAATGCCCTAGAGAGTGATCTAAATTAGCATCTTTATTTACTGACATTTAGTAAACAAAGTTTAAAAAGTATTCCATGTTAATTTTTGTCTCAATACACTACAAGTATTTGACATGAAATATTTGAAGGGGAAAATGAAAGCACATTTGATGTTACATTACATGGCAGTTTTATTCTTGTACAAATCTAAAGGCATGAGCACTTCTTACACAGTTCTTACACTGTGGAAATTTAAGACTCCCTGCCCCAATGTAATGAAAACTGTTGCTACACTAATAAATTTTAGCAAGCTAAAGAAGTGTGCAGGATATGCTAACAACCACTCTTTTATTTCAGCTTGTAAAATCATTAAAAGCCAGTACAGTGCATAATAATTCCTGATGAACTGCTTGTGTGTGTGTGTGGGGGGGGGTTCTTCCCTCCCCATCCTCCCCACCCCAACTTACAAATAAGTGATGTCTATGTATTCTCTCACATATTTGCTAGGGATAATTACCTTAAAATATTAATTACAACTCTGAAACTGCTAAGCTTTCCTAATATTTTATTTTGAATTGGCATCCATTCGTTGTTACTAATGAACTTGCGAAATAGAAAATTTTATGCGGAAAAACAAAGCACTGGAAATTCTTCTGGAAAATTTTTTTTTCAAAATTTTCTGTGGAAAATTTTCTTCCTCATATCACTACTGGAGAAGTGATGGAGAAGTCTTTTCTCATAAATTGTCCTGTGAAGGATATACCCAGTGTCTGGTTTTTAATAAAGACTGCCAGAAGATTTTCAGATTTCTTTTAATTCAAGAAGACTAGAAATCTGCCCACCCCCAGCTGTCCCCACCCACTTTTGTGTGTGTCAGAAGCTGAGATTACTGGGAATTTTCTCAGCCTGTTAGAATTCACATTGGTCTATTCTATTCTGTGTAGTGTTATCAGGGGGATGCAAATTTTGAGACTTATGTATGTAATACAAATATAGATCCCAATTTTGCTTTACCCTCTGGAGTTAAGGGCGGGGGGAACAGAACAGCTGTTTTGTTCTGTTCCACTTCCAAAAAAATAAACTCTCTTGGAAATAGAGATGTTTCTTTTCCCTTCCAAACTCAGTTATTAAATGTTGTTTGCCAGTGATACTGCCACATCACTGAGTAGTTTCCACAAATATATGTCCAAGTAGACATAATCTCTGAAGGATTGGTTTTTGAAGGGAATTTAACACTATAACCACAATCACGAGAACCATCTGAGGTCACCTCCAAGGATCTAGGTGTGCCCGGTGCATCTGTTGACACTCTTCTTTGAACAGCAGATACTGATGGGATACCAATGTCAGTTTTATAAATGAATTATTATTATTTTAAATCGGCCCAATAATCAAATGAGAGATCAGACGCAGGAGATCTGTGTTTGGGTAACTCCATAATTTCCTTTAGTGGGGCAAATCATAGCTGGTGGGGGAAGAAAATGAGATCAGAAATCATATTTGGGGAAGGAATAAGCCTCTAAGCACCATGGACGTAATCAAGTTTGCAGGGAACCAGCAGATGTTTTTAAGAAAAAATAGTAACGTCAGGAGAACTAATCACAGATCTCCTGTATCTCATCTAGTTTCACCTCAAAAAAAGTGCTTTAGAAATCCTTAATTTCTAAAGCCCTGTGCAGTGTGGCAGACACAGATGAAAGAGTGGATTGAAGAAGAGCCTGTTCAGCTATTGATTACAAATTGGGATTTTATACGTGCAATCATTTTATGTTCTAAATCCTTGTATTTATTTATTACATTTATATCCTGCCTTTTTTCCTCCTTAAGGAACCCAAGGTGGTGTACATCCTTTTCCTCTCCATTTTATCCTCACAACAACAACCCTGTGAGGTAGGTTGGGCTGAGAGTCTGTGACTGGCCCAAAGTCACCCAGTGAGCTTCCATGGCCAAGTGGGGACTAGAACCCAGATCTCTTGACTCCCAGTCCAAAACTCTAGCCACTACACCACACTGGCTCTCATATGTAATATGAAAATCAAACCTTTGCCCTCCAGCAGCTTGTTCTTGTTGCTTCTGCTTTTGCCTGATCAACTCAAGATACACCGAATTAGGACTACCCTAACATGAAAGTTAGGTTTGCTTATGACAGATTGGTGTATTGCTCACCATAGTAAAGGGACTGTATTATTAAAATCCATTATGAAAGGCATGAGTAATAGTTTACTGCAAAGTAAAAAGAAACTTGGATCAAACTGATATAAAGTCATGAGACTTCATGCTACTGCATGCATCACATAATTTAATTAGGTAACTTGTTCTTACAGATTTACTAACTTGCACCCACTCACTTTTGAAGTTTTCTCCATCAAAGTTAATTACCAAAGAATGAGTGTACACTCCTTAGTTCAAAAGTGTCATAGGCTCATTATGAATAACTTCATTTTATATGCATTAGATGAGTTTGTTTGCTTTTAAAAACAACCACAAAACAATTTTTGCTGCTAAAACTAGAAGCATGTTTAATAATCCAGTTTGCAGATCTTTCCATTTAAATAATGCTTCTGTTCAAAAGTTACCACATGACCAATACAAAATTATATTTTATCGTGTGCTATCCAGCTTCCTGTGCCTCTTTTCATTCAATATACCATTACAATACACTATTACATTATCACTATTTCCTAGGCTGTGTCTTCATTAACAGTTTACATATAAGTGCTACCAGTATGTGCATGTGTTTGTACCTTGAACTGTTTGCACTTGATTTTCTAGTTTCCTTGAAGTGAAGTGCTCCCAATTCCCCACCCTCACTTTCCTGTGTGTACGTGTGCCTATGTGAGAGAACTTTGTGTGTGTCCCCACAGGCAACTGTGTTGCCAGCCCCTCATCTAGTGAATAGCTCATGGGACTACTTGTAAGTTCCCAAGCCTTAGTTCATATTTTAAGCCAAGGGGGCCCTCCTTTGGTATACAATAGTGGCAATTTACCAGAGTAAGCTCTGACAATAAGTAAGATTGATTGATTGATTGATTGATTGATTGATTGATTTTTGGTTATTTATTACCCACCTTATAGGATAAACTCCTACGAAGATGCCTTAAAAGTAAAACAATGTAAATAAAAACCATTATAAAATAATACTAAAAATAACTCATGAAGATCCTTCCCACAGGGCAGTTGATGGTAGAAAGCCCTGTGGGGAAGAGAGGATAATCCACCTGGAGCAGGGCCCTGAGGAGATCTTCATCTGCCTGCTTCCCTCTCTTTTCTTGAAGATGTCAACTGCATGGGGATTATAATTAACCATGCATCTTCAGTCACTTTAAGATAGTAGTGCAGAATCACAGTATTGTGCTTAGGAATTCCTTCCCCAGGTTCCTCTCCTCCATAGATTCTTTGCTATGGAGAGCTTGTGTGTCTCTGCTTCAGTCCTTGATTGTCTTCTCCATTATTTAAACTAAGGGGTGTGTAGAAGTTATGCCTTCATCCCTGGAAGCACCTAGTCGTGGAGGCCTGGGGGCTGTCTTCACGCAATTTAGTGTGAACTTAGAGCAGTCTGAGTTCCTTCACGACAGATGATGTCATCACCAATCCTCTGCCAACCAACCTCATCCCTCTTGAAAAGCCACATTTTCTGAAACTCCTTTTACTCCAACTTTTTTACTGAAAGTGGCTCCCTGGTGGTTTTACCACAGTATGCCATGTTGCCCCCACATTAAATCCTGAGCGTGTCAGTGACGTGGTCAAGGGGGCAGGATGCCCCATTCCCTCTTGTTTCCCCCATGGAAGTCATTTTTCCCATTGAGAAAATCCCCAGGAGCGCAGCAGCGACCCCTCACATTACCACAGTAGTGGGGAAACTCATTCACCTTAGGTAGCCTGGTTTTATCTTAACAGAACCCCCCTTCTGTGCATGTTTACTCAGAAGTAAGAAATCTCACTCCCCTGCAGTGAAAGGGTTAAAGGCTAACTTTAGTAACTCTTTCGCTTCTCCATTGCTCTCTTAAATGGAGATGCTGTGCTTCTTTGATGTTCTGTAGTTTCTCTGATGTAAAGTTTCTCCTTTGTCATGTAAAGTCCCTTCTCCACTTTATCACTTTCAATAAGGATCTTTTGGTTTACTGGAGCTTCTCATTGAGTGAAGGAGAATGGGGGGTGGGGTAGTTGGAAGCAATAGGCAAAGTGCACCCATGGGGAAAACTGGAGTGGGAGCAATAACTCCGCCGCAGATTGCTGGAATGTGGTGAAATTGGGGTGGGGGGAAGCTCTCAGGGGGAACGTTCAGATGTTTCATTGGAGAACTGGGGATTTTGGCTTCTTCAGGAAAATCTGCACACATGGGGAAAATTAGTTGGTCTCCATTCATAATAATGTAGTAGCAGGGGGGAGCCTGGACAGGGGCGGGAAACAAGCCTCTCTCATTGGTTGAACAGCCCCTGCCAGTTTGATGATGTTCAGTTCTACTCCCCCCACCCCATCCAGAAGTATGTTCCTTTGAAGCGCTGTGTGACCCCTGAAAACCAGATTTAAAAGGTATGCTACACTCAGCCTATCTTGCTTCCTGTGTCCCGGATGGACCAAAGCTGATTCCATGAAAATCTGGGTAATATTCCAATTTACTTTTCATTCCGTTGTTGTGAAGATCCCCCTCTGGTTAGGGCTGCTCAGGCCTAGTGTAAATGTAATGGTGGCTTCTCGCCAACCATAGTTTGCAGATCAGCTTCAAATTGGCACTTTCCATTCCTGATCCTCTGGCATTAATTTTCCTCTCTCCTCATGTGAAGTTTAATATTATTTTGCATTATATCAAATATTGTTGTTGTTGTTGTTCAGTCGTTCAGTCGTGTCCGACTCTTCGTGACCCCATGGACCATAGCACGCCAGGCCTTCCTGTCATGTGCTCTCTCCCGGAGTGTGTTATATTTATTGTTCACTGCCCTGATATCTTTTGATAAAGGGCAGTTTATAAATATCCAAATAAATAAATAAAATGTCAGTCATGAACAGTAACCAGGGTAACTATACAGCCGTCTTAAATGGGATTTGAAATGGGTCTGCAAACCCTGGTTAAGAGGGAAGCTGGTTAGCATCGGTGCAGGTGTAGCTCTAACCATGATTGATTTATGCAAGAGATAGGAGGAAGAAGGAGACCAACTGGGTTTGCTCCTGATTTGAAAACTTCAGTTGTCAGGAAGCTTCTGGTATTCATTGGAGCCTAGTTCTTTATTATTCCACATGTTCCAGGGCTGAGCCTTTGCATGGTTGATAGGGTCTGGGGCTAATCCATGACAACCTGTGGCTCAAATTCAGCCCCTTCTTTCTCTTAAATAAAGTCGCTTTTTTTTTTTTTCCGATTCCCAGGAACTTCATGTTTTAGTATCCCTCAGCTAAATGCTCATTACTCTCTTCCCTATTAAAAACTGGCTCCTTCTTTAGAAATTGAACTTTCATTTAGGAGGAAACTTTCATAATTCTGTTAATTACAAGTTTCAGTCAAATGTGCTAGAAGGAAGTCTGAATTGATCTGAAGGTGAAATTATTTCATTCAATACAGGTCCCAATGGCCATATTCATTGTCCCTCTTTTTCCATTAGCCTCAATTTTCTTTCCTTCCCTAATCACTGATAATTATTTAACCAAAAAATTCCAAGTCTGTATCTTCTTACCCTCAAAATGTAGTACAGGGGTGGGCAACTTCAAAGGGTCTGGGAGCCAATTTTTGCTCCTCAGACCCACTGAGGACCACACACACACACCCTCAACACCAAATTTTGATGGTGTGGTGACAAAAACTCAACGTTTCTCCTTTTAAAACAAGGCACGTAGTGAGCACGGGCTTGTTTTAAAGGCAAATCATGGCCTTTGATCACTCTGGAAGACTGTGATGTGCCATTAAAACCGGGCTTGTGCTCACCACACACCTTGTTTTGAAGGAGAGATGTGGCTGTTTTGCCACTGCACTGCTGAAACTGGACATCGGTGTGGCAGGGCCACAAAATAGGGGAGGGGGGGCTGCATGCAGGCTCCAGGCCGCATGTTGCCCACTTGTGATATAGTGTAAGCAACACAAAACATGCAAATTTGTCAAGTTTGCACAATTTGTTTCATTTGTAATCCATGAAATACTTCAACACAGACCTCTGGAATGTGTGACTCTTAACTAAAAATGTAGTGCTAGTTATCATAAAATCACTTTAGAACTATGAGGTAGTTGCATAGAAACTGGAAAAATGCCTGTGCCATTCATCTGAAAATGAAAGCAATTTCAATCCAAGTATATTGAAAACTCTTGTTGAATTTTCTGAGATGTTAGGTGTAAAAACATGTGGAAAGGTACAAACATGCCTACTATTTTAGATTTTAAAACTAAACAGCTTTTTTTTCAATATTATTATATGAGAATTTCATTTTGACAAGATAAATTAATAATATTTGTGTTCTTTTTATTTCCAGCATATTATCAAGTTCCACCGTGCCTCAAAAGCAAACAAAAAACCCATGCAGTTGCCAAGATCTATGGTCAAATCACTACTTTATCAGATTCTTGATGGAATCCATTATCTCCATGCAAACTGGGTGCTTCACAGAGACTTGGTAGGTGGTGTGACTTTTGGATTATATTTGCATTTTAGGGAAGGTGAATACAAATGCAAAATATTAATCTCATGGATCACTGTACTTCTTCCTGTGGTTGCTAAATATTATTAGAAGTTTTAAAGTAAAAAGTAAACTTTGGTTTTTAACTGCAGCATTTGCCATAAGCCATTGATGCTGTATCCAGTAAACAAATGCGGATATCAGTGTGAACAGTCAATAAACACTTTACATTGAAAGAGCGGTTAACTATTAAAATTGGTTACTGTGTTTTTCTACCATTGTAAAACTCAATGACCTGCTATTGGAATTTCCTCCTAACTGTGGAAATCATTTCTTAGGAATGAACAACTGGGCTTGTAATTCTGTCGTCAGTTTAAATGACCTGGGCTTGTCATTCTGTCATCAGTTTAAATGACCTCTGAATAATATGAAAAAGATGTTTAGAAAAACTATCTAAGAAGCTGCCTTTTCCGCAAGATGACAGACTACTTTCATGATTATATTAATAGTCATGTTGCTCCCAAGTTTCCAGAGGGAAAAAAATCAGCACAAGTGAGAGCTTCGTATTGTTTTGTGGATCTATTCTCCTGTCTTGCTCTAGATCGAGTCTTGGCTATTTGCAAGCAAGGACAGGGAGTGACTCAGTAGAGTAGTAAAGTTGGCAAGCAAATGGTCAAGCACACAGATTTCAGTCGAAGGAAGTTTAAGCTAAGGCAGGAGTGGTCAAAATCCAGGCAGAGGTCAGAACACAGGCAGGCAGGCAGCAGCAGGAATAGTCAAGATAACAAGCAAGAGGTCAAACATAGTACATTAGTCAGGTACGTTACACAGTCCAGAGGCAGGGTCGTTGAACAGTCCAGAAGGTCAGGAAACAGAGCATCAGTCACAGGGCACAATTCAGGAGGCAAGGTACATGGCAGAGGCTGGATGGATTATGTTGTTCCAACACTGGCTTGGTTTCCTGTGAAAGCTTTTAAGCCCAAAGCCAGAGCTCCGCTGTAGCAATCAGAGCTCCCTTTCCAGACTCTACTCCTGAGGAGTCCCTTTCTCCTGAGGAGACCTCTTCTGGAGGTGAGCACTCCTTCACACAGGAGCCCTGCTAGCCTGTCACTTGAGGTGACGACACTCCTTTTGCCTCAGAGACAGAGTCCCTTTCTCTTGACAAGGATGGCTCTGCAGCCGCTTCCCGTGAGGGTTCAGGCTCCTTTGGGTCTGGTGGCAGTCCATGGTCTGGGGTACCCTGGGCTTCTGTGGCATCTAGCTCTTCCTCAGAGGAGGACACCTTCAGTCAGGGTGTGACACCTCACTTATTTGCAGCATAATTTGGTGTAGCTTTATTTCCATTAATTTTACTGGACTGCTCTATCAGTAATGGAGTACATAGAGTTTTAGCTTTCTTCTCTGGGTATTAGGATGAAAGTTGGTTACAAATCCCAATATTTGACTAACTGCAAGTTGGTATTGCCTAATTACTCTCTCACACAGAGAGAAATATTAATTGAAATGCCCTACTGAAATGCACTAAGGCACACTGATCCTCCAATGCTTGTGCATAATTCCTGAAAAAGGAGAGAAATGTCTTGATATGCAGTTTGTGTCCAGTGGGTTAAATCCAATGGAAGTCTGCTAGAGCTACAGGATTTGCTCTCTCCCCTCCCACTGCAGCCCTCCATGCCACCCTAATATCTGCTCTGTGGGGTTGCCCAGCCCTCCGTAGCAGATTTTGAGGGTACGTGGGTGGGTGGGGGGAAATTGCTTCCCTCTCAGTTCCACTGCCAGAACTGCTTCCATCAGTGGAATGACAATGTTGGATCCAATCCAATGTGTTTGTATTTTTGAGATTAAACATAGAATTATTTAAGCAATTTCAGATCTGAGCTCATGAACAACTTTTTATTCTGTGGTTTTGGATGGTTGGAAACTATGATTTGGCTTGCTAATAGTCCAGAATGACTTGTTGATGCTTCTTCTACGGGAGCTAATAGGAAAAAGATTCTCCACCCACCCCCCATTAGTTTGGTACCTCTCTCCACTTTTTGGAATGTGGTACTTATTGGAGTTGAAAAATATGACATGCCTCAGCTAATGGGAGAGGGCATATAAACAGCTTGAAGCAGTTTGAATTTTAGAGGCAGAGAGAACTGAGTTGACTGAAGCATCCTTGGGGTGCTGTGGTTCTATTTGGGAACCTGAAACAGAACTAAAAGCTTTGCTGCCTGTTGTAAGAACCTGTTTGTTTCCCAGTGTTTTCTGTTTCCATGTTTGTAAATAAAAGAAATATATGTCGACAGTGTCCCTTATACCCAAACGAACTAAACCCTCCAGTGCCATCCCTGGAGCTTTCTGCTATTTGGGCGAAGTGAGGTGTTCATATTCCTTCTGCATTCTTGGTTTAAATTCTGACACAGCTTCCTTATTATGTAGTCTAAAAGTTGAATATTTTCTTAAATTGTTTACCTTGGTGTATTTATTTACCAAATTTTTATAGCCAGGTTCTCCTGGTTGTTCACAAAATAAACTTAGTCTCAGTCTTACTCATATTTATATGGACTCAGCTCCTGTTTCAATTTAGTTACACGTGTTGCGAGTTCCTCACAGCCAGGTGATCTACATATGATGATAAGTTTGGAAGACAAATTGCAAGGAAAGTCTGAAAAACTTGGGAAGTTGAGGGAAAAGAACTTTGAAGCAGGGACAGGAGAATGTATTGACAGTTTTATGTATTTAAAAGGATCATTGTTTATCTTGTTACCTAAAAATAGGGCAACAAGCAGAGGTTAGGGCTGAGCATGATTTTCCTAATATGAGTACTAAGACTTACATTGGAAAGCCTATGAAGCGGCCTTCGCTTGTCGGTTTTAAAGCAATGTACTGTGTTATTAAGGATGTTAATATAGGACAGAATTGAAAGAAACAGCACTGCAATATCCAACTGCAAGGATCCTTAAATTGTTTACTTCAGAACTGACTCAGTTTAGGGTAGTTTCAAACTGTTGTTTCCACTTCACATTTCTGTATAAAAAATACAGTTGCACAACTTTACGTTACCTGTGGCTTTATTGGAGTAGGGTAGGAGATTAAGTACCCATGTTTTGAAAAGATCTACAGCTTAGTGGTAAAGTACCTGCTTTACATACATTAGGCAGTTCAATCCACTTAAAAGGAATTCAAATATAATGCTGGGAAACACTTCTGTAGCACAGTTGCTACCAGTCAGAGTAGACAGTACTGGGCTAGATAGACCAATGGTCTAATTTAGTGTAGCAGTCTTCACATATTTTGTGATGCAATTAGAGAATGTTGTTCTCTCTCTGGGCAACTCCAAGGATAAATGACCTAGATGATAAAGAGTTATGCAGGGGCTTCCTGGGTTGGTACCTATATTATAAGGCTTTGCAGTAAAGAAATATAGATATATTAGCACCTGATGCAGCCACCTCAGGTTACCTGACTCAGGCGAGAGAGAAACAGTTTCTCCATGGAAGCCTGTCACTCATTCACTGTCCATGCCACAATGAAGTTACCAGGGAAAACTAGACCTTGAACTTACCTGGCAGATGTGTTCTTCAGTGCTTGGTGGAATGGGAACAAGTGCATCTCTGCCAACAAAAGAAAAGCAACACTAAAACGTTATTTAATGTTGGGGCAGCGCTAGGGACAGGACCTACTGGACTTTTCTTAAGTTCTCTGCCTTTTCTTTTAAAGGACTACATGAACATGCAGTAAAGTAAAATAGCATTCTTATATTGATTTATGTGTGAGAGCGGTCTCTTGTCATGTGAAAGACACTATCCAATAGCACTCTGTGACAGCTGTACTACCATGTTACATACAAGAGCTTGATAGCAATGATGGTGCTAGTGGATGGGGAGGATTGTACCAGTTGCAAGGAAGATATTTGTATCCCTTGTACCTGAACAGTTAATAGTGCACCATTATTTCTCAAAAATTCAAAAGTTTCTACTAGCCATTGCCCTCTATGAAAATGGTAATTTTTCATCATTGTTAATATTTGTTAATTCATTGTTAATATTTGTTAATATACAGGTGATTGTAGTAATTATTTGTGTGTATAAGCTTCACATCTGTAACCCAATATGGTGCAGACATAAACATGAGATAAATGAAGCCAAGCTTTAAGTAATTACAATAATTAACTGTCTGATTTCTTTGTTGATACTTCACTGGAATTCTTGGTCTTTCCCTGCCTGTCAACTTCCAAATGAGTAGCTGAATGCATCTACTACTGCTTGGCAAACTACAGCAGCTGTTATGAAGAAGAAAATCACTGCTCTGTGTTATATTGGTTTCATGGCATTTTACTTCCAACAAAAAGAAAAATAAATTGAACACTGGAAGGGATTATTCCCGGAGAGCTTGGGAAAATACCTTTTTATGGTGATCGGTCAAACAGAATTATAATTCAGATAGAATTATAATATTTCAAGTGTCAAGAGAATTGTTATAATTTTAATAACCTTCACTTTTCATGGAGAAATTAGAAGATATTCATTCAGTATAAAGCCAAAGGAATGCATTTGTGTTTGCAATTAAAAAACAATTTTTTTATTTTTTACCCTCGGTGCTAGTGGTTTGTGCTGTTTAATTTTCCACAAGTTATTTTAACCTGGAAAGCTGCCTTCATTCCATAAATGGAATGAAACAAGAAGTTGTTAATATTTGCTTTTTCAGTCTTTATTGGCTTTGTAAATAGTTGGATGTAAAGAGTACAATGATGAAACCTGTTATCACCTTCAGAAGTAAAGAAATGAAATGGTACTCGTGGTTTTTCTTAGAGCTACAAATAAATGGAAATAATCATTTCTTCTAAATATACCCTAGAATATTTTTGTTTTGTCTTTTATAATGCTATCTGTAATGTAGATAATATCAATATTTCAAACGGAGCATTATATTGGAATTGTCTCCTTCAACATATACTTGCCCGAACCCTAAGAGCATCCTCAGATGCCCTTCTTTGGGTGCCCCTACTGAATGAGGTGAGGCAAGTGACTACTAAGAAGAGGGCCTGTTCAATGATTGCACCCCAGTTGTGGAATGACCTCCCCAGAGAGGCTCGCCTGCCACCTTCGTTGTGGTCTTGTCACTGCCAGTGAAGACCCTTCTATTTTCCCAGACTTTTTAGCTCTTCAGTTTTAAAAATTGTGTTGGTGCATTTTTTAGATCTTTGCACTGCTGCTGGCTTTTATCTTGATTACTATTTTGGTTTTATTCTGTTTCGGTATATGGGGGATGTTGACTTGGTGTTGAATGGGGTATGGCTACCCTTGGTCTGCAGCCTGGGGGTCATTTTAGACTCCCAGCTGTCCATGGAGGCTCAGGTGTCAGCTGTGAGCCGGACAGCACTGTACAAACTCCATCTGATACAGCGGCTGTGCCCCTACCTTCCCGACCATCTGCTCCCATTGGTAGTACATGCCTTGGTCTCCTCTTGCCTAGACTACTGTAATGCGCTTTATGTGGGGTTACCCTTGAAGACAGTTTCGAAGCTGTAGCTGGTGCAGAACGCGGCGGCTCACCTGATTAAAGGCAGCTGCCGGCGTGATCACATCACTCCAGTGCTGAAGGAGTTGTACTGGCTACCAGTGGTTTTCCCGGCCAAATTCAAGGTGTTGGTTTTGATGTTATAACCCTATATGGTTCTGGCCCAGCCTGTCTCAAGGAGCACATCCAGCAACACCAGACAGGCAACAGGATCAGCCTCAGATGGCCTTCTCTCTGTCCCATCAGCCAGGCTGGTGAGGACGAGGGAGAGGGCCTTCTCTGTGGTGGCCCTCACTCTGTGGAACTCCCTTCCTAGGGAACTCTGCCATGCCCCCTCTTTAATGAGCTTCCACCACACATTAAAAACGTGGTTATTCAGGCAGGCATTTGGGGTGGGTTAGGGTATTTTTAGAAATATGATGTTTTAATGTAGAATTTTATCGTTTTAAAACTGTCGTATTGCTGTACATTGCCCAGAGTGGCCGGGTAACCAGCCAGATGGGCGATTAAGAAAATAAATAAATAAATAAATTTTATATTATGTTTTATTATGTTATTTTATGGTTTTAAGCTTTGTCTTGTAAACTACCTAGAGATCTCTCGCTAATGGGTGGTATAGAAATGTAATAATAAATAGGTAAATTAAAACTGCATAGTGTTTTGAAAAAAGATGGGTGCATTTTCGAGAATACTGATAACATTCCTGATCCAGACACACAAAGTTGGCTAAAATTGTCTCAAATTTTGTCAAGATGTAGAATGCTATTTCACATATGGTGTAACTGTTCTGTCTTTATTATTTTAAGTATAACTGTGTCTGACAGCAGTTGGCTACCTTTCTCCGTCTTCACACCCAGGCCATTGATGCCTGCATCTGCCTCAATTTCTACAGTTAATCATGGAGAGAGGAAGCAGTTCTGGTTTACCCTGAAACTACTGTTGTGCATCCCACCACAGTCTGTGCCTGCATACCGTTGTTGATCATGATTCTCCAAATCCATGTAAATCTATGGCTTCTTGGCATTCAGTGAACTTTATGTCCCTGGTCAGTTTCAACTTGCTAATCCTTTTCTAGGAAAGCTGCTCCTGCCCTATTAGTGTTCATGGTTACCAAGATGCACAGACGCTTGAAGATTAGGGTCAACAATTTAGTGCACATTTTGCCAGCCATTTGGACCAGGAGCCAGGAGTCTGTATCTGTCACTAGATTGTGGATTGCCCCCTAGATTGCTGATGGCTATGTTTTCTAGGTAGTTAGCTACCTTCTCTGCTTGCTTTTGAGAACAATCCACAGCTTTCAGTTGTGCTGTGGGAGTGGAGATCTAGGAAAGCATTCATGGTCATACTTTTGAGGACACCATGAAGTTGAAGGGAGGCAACTCTGGTACACGTTATACTGGTCCTGACTAATCCAACATTCTGCACTGAGAGAATGAAATATCATTGATGGCTACTTTACCTCTCATCTGTTTTGGATATTTCAAATGTTTGACAGTGGCAGTTGTGGAACATTATGAGAACAAACTGGATTTCTTTAGTTCACTAGATTTATAAGCAAAACTAATATAGAATCATGTCACGTGTCTCACACGGGAAGCCAAGTGCTACTAGGAAACCTGTCTTGCCTCAGGGGGCCCATGACACTAGTTTTGCTACCATGGAGAAAGGAGCGGCGTCCCAGGGCTGCTGATCCCAAGAGTCTGAAGCTGATGAATATCAGAGCTGAGAATATGATGCTGAACATTTCCACTAGGCTGGATTATCTGATTTTTGTGACAGTGACAGCAAGAGAATTGTGAACTGATTATCCATGAGTGTCTACTAAGCATATTCACTTCTGTGTATTTATTTGTTAATTAGCTGCCATCGCCCCTCCTTTCCCAAATCTGGCAACAATAGGAGATTCATTCCCAGAGCAAAAAGCGTTCTTTTGGGGGTGGGGGATGTTCATCGAGACCATAGAGTAGTAGGGGAAGAGTTAATCTACACTTTCACCTACTATTTTAAAAACACATGCATACAAATATGAATATGCATTTAATGTAACATGTCGGTTTGGCCCTTAGGGGGAGACTGTTGCAGAAAATAAGAGAAGGAAGGCATCATACTGGGGAAATGGGAAAGAAGCCCTTAACAGGGAGCCACCGTTCAGGAGATGCATTTATATCTCATGCTGAGCATATATTTCTGGAGATGGGTGGATAGGGATAGTGTCTTTGTAGCACAGGGGAGAGCAACTGATAGCCCTTCAGTTTTGGCCCACAACTCCCATGATCCCTTACCATTGGCTATGTTGGCTGGGGCTGAAAACACCTGGAGGGCCACAAGTTGCCCACCCCTGTTATAGTGGAAGATCTGATCATTAGGATCACAGAGAGATGTATTGTTGCAGGCATGTTGAATGTATGGTGGCTTGCCGGCCTAGTGCAAAAACTGTGGACGTTAAATACTGTTTTGATAAGCTGACAGTATGGGGGAAGAGTCTTTGGATGTGGTATGCGATGGCACCAACAACATTTGGAAATACAGTTGTGAAGTCCTGGAACTATGGTTTTGGGGAAGGACATCTTTTTGTTTGCTATGGATATTAGGGCTGAGCCATAGGCCACTGCCTACAGTTGAGATGAGTTGGTGCTGGGAGCTGCTGTAACTCAGATTATCTTGGGATCTATGTGTGGCTCCCCCATATGATGGGGCAGTAACAGTAACTATTTAGGCAGTGAAGAACCCCCAAACCCTGTAGTGGCTCTGAACTGAGATATAGGGGCTTTCTGTTCCAGTTGAGCAACACGGGAGCTTTGGTGTGTTCTTATTTTCTTTGGTGGTTCTTCAGTCCTGACTTCTGATTTGCTCTTTGGTCCTATTTCCTGGTTTGTCCTTTGATTCTGACTTGCTCTTTGGTTGCATCCACTGGTACAGCTCCCGATGCAGAAAACTGAAAAATCTGAGGCAAGTGAAAAGTAAGAGGAGACTGAGGCTGTTGTATAAAGGCACCACGCTGCCTTAAAAATATAGCTTTGTGTGTCTGTGTTGCTGTTGTTGTGTGTGTTTTTAATAAAAAAATAAAAGTAAATCGAAAAATATAGCTGATAAGTACAAAGCTATAACTACAGTTTGTACAAGATTGTCTAGAGTTGTAACTGAAGTGAAAGATAGCTCATGACAGCTTTTGCTATAGCTCTGCATATCCACATATCATCAAAAACTTTCATTTAGGCTAAGTGTTTTATGACAGTAGCTCAGCGGGACTCATTTTTAGTTTACTACTTCATGTTCATTCCACTCAAGCTGGTACTGTGGGGCTGTTTCCATTCTCTGCACAGTCCTGTGGTAAAACATATCCACAGTAGGACAAGAAAACTATGTTAATCTCTTGACTTTGTCCTTGGGATTTAGTTGAGATTTAGTTTGTAGTCATTTTATGGACATTGTTTATATCTTCTAGATACAATAAGTCTTTGAGGGAACATTTCTAATGTGCATTTTTAGAGTTATACTCTTAGATAGTGTTGCTGATTGTATCTTTTAACAAATTGCTCTTCAGAACAGCATGTGCAGATGGTGAATAAGTATCACCATTATTAGCCGAGTATAGTGGTACTATTGTATACCTTTTTTAAAAGTCTGAAATCCACAATTAAAATTTGAAATCCTTGATTTGAGCTAAAACTTCTGTTAACTCCTTTTTTTAATAGAACAATTACTACATACTGTTGTTGGGAGGGGAGGGGAATTAAATAGCTGGTTTTGTTGTTTACCTCTCTTATTCCACAAAACAAGCTTCCTTTTAGGTATTCCCAACTCTACCCAGGCAGAGACTAAAAAGCAAGAATTCTGCAAGCTAACCTCTCTCTAAAAATAGCTGGGTCACATTCTTGCCCTTCTCCTTCCTGCCCCCCTCAAGCCTTCTACTTCATTTGAAGTTTTTAGCATGCTTCAGTTAGCCTAAAGCCACCAAGTTCAGTCAGATGAGCAATTAAATGTTATATTTTAACCATCACATATATTTCAAGCTATTATAACTTAGAAAATGCTGTCATGCCTTCTCAGCATTTTAATAAAGTGCTGTGTGGGGAAGAGAACTTCCCTGTGCTATTACTACTGTTAAATACACTCCTCCAAATACCTAAAAAGTATCATCACACATTATAAATGCGAGGTTTTAAATTTCGAGCCTCTAAGGGCCAAACCTAGCAGTTGGAGATTCATGACTGGAACTGTCTTTTTAAATTTCTTTTCCAAAGGACCACAGTGCCCCCCCCCCATTGGATCAGGACCACAGCACTGGGGGCAGAGCTTAACTTTCCGGTTGTAAATCCCCTTCCTCATGCTGCTGCTTGCCATGTAAGGGTGTATTGTGTCAGCTGCTTTCAAGTAAGAGCCAAACGAGACAAAGGGTGCTTCTCGACATGGCTTTTATTGTGCAATTGAGTAACAACATTCACAGAATTTTACAGGGAGTCCAGATGACATCGTCTTCCATTTGTAATCCTATGTTTTCCCACCACTTCTTTCATCTGTTTTTTTTTTAACCAGAATTAATCTATCAAGGAGAAAGATGGCATAGCTACACAATGCCTTTTGATTGGTAGTGCTAAGAGCCTTCTTTTAAATATCTCTTTTTAAAAGCAGCTATGTGCTGACATCACTGAGGGCAATCAAACTAAATTTAGGGTGAGTGCAATATTTCCTGGATTGATCACATGGGTGATCATAGCCAACCAGGACTGTAAGGTCAAGCTAACCCCCGTTGGGGCAATACCTGGTGATTTACCCAGAAACATTGCCCATCAATATTCACAAAAAATTGCCTAAAGGGTACTCCACTTGGAGTACGACAAGGCTGTATATTGTTGCTCTGCTTATTTAACTTATATGCAGAGTACATCATGAGAAATGCCGGGTTGGATGAATCACAGGTCGGAATTAAGATTGCTGGGAAAATTATCAACAGCCTCAGATACGCAGATGATACCACCCTAATGGCAGAAAGTGAAGAGGATCTAAAGAGCCTCTTGTTGAAAGTGAAAGAGGAGAGTGCAAAAGCTGCCAACTCAACATTAAAAAAATGAAGATCATGGCATCTGGCCCCATCACTTCCTGGCATATAGAAGGGGAAGAAATGGAAGCAGTGACAGATTTTACTTTCTTGGGCTCCAAGATCACCGCAGACGCTGACTGTAGCCATGAAATTAAAAGACGCTTGCTCCTTGGGAGGAAAGCTATGGCAAACCTAGACAGCATAGTAAGAAGCAGAGACATCACCTTGCCGACAAAGGTCCGTCTAATCAAAGCTATGGTTTTCCCAGTAGTAATGTATGGCTGTGAGAGCTGGACTATAAGGAAGGCTGAGCGCCAAAAAATTGATGCGTTCGAACTGTGGTGCTGGAGAAGACTCTTACGAGTCCCCTGGACTGCAAGGAGGTCAAATCAGTCCATCCTAAAGGAAATCAACCCTGAGTGCTCATTGGAAGGACAGATACTGAAGTTGAAGCTCAAATATTTTGGCCACCTAATGCGAAGAGAAAACTCTCTGGAAAAGACCCTGATGCTGGGAAAGACTGAAGGCAAAAGGAGAAGGGGACGGCAGAGGATGAGATGGCTAGATAGCATCACTGATGCAATGAATGTGGACTTGAGCATGCTCCAGGAGAGAGTGCAGGACAGGAAGGCCTGGTGTGCTACAGTCCATGGGGTCACGAAGAGTCGGACCCGACTGAACGACTGAGCAACAACAACTCCACTTAGGCAGCTTCTTCCTTTCTCTGGAGTGGGTGGAGAAGATCAGATGGACAGCACAGAGCATTGTGCCCAGTCCATGGAAGATTTAATGCACCTGATCCATCAACAGCCTTCCATGATCATCTTTCTAGGCCTGTCTGCACTCCAGACTTCTGCAGTGGTTCATTCTACATCACCTCTACATCTAGCTATAGATCACTCTAAGACTCTCATACCAGGTGTCAATCCTTCAAAATGTTTTACATTCTCTATCCTGCTAGACCAGCTGAAACAGTTTCATGAGCTCCACTGAAGGTAACCCCAGGTTCCAAATCATGATAAATGCAAGTATGTCAGGTGGGGAGGGTGCAGTGCCAAGAATTTGTAGCATAGGGTATTTGAACTCCTCAGGAGACAAAGAGCCCATTGCTTGGCAAGCTTTCTCTCACAGGATTCAGGATGCTCATGTACTGATATGCACTGACACATAATCGCCAAGGCTCCAATCCACTATCAGAGGGGCCACCGATCAAGGCCGTAAAGTATAGGACTGGACCTCCTTTTCTACTGAGCATGGAATAATCTGACATATATGTAAGATGAGTACCTGCAGGGAGACCTTAGTGTACAAGTGGATTTGTTAAGTAGACAGTGCCTGGAGAACAAGTGGACCCTGAATGAAGGGTGTTCTCAGTGATCACCAGTCACGGGGGCACCCCAGTACTGGATCTCTTTGCTTCCAGCCTCGATACCAAGATGGACCACTCTTCTCCAGATATCTGGATGTAAAGGCAGAAACAACAGATGTGCTATATGGTTCCCTGGTCTTCAGTTTCAAATCTTCCCAGAGAGCTTTGGCTGTTGGGTGGTAAAGAAATGTAATAAATAAATAAGTCCTCCCAATTTGAAATTATCCTAATTGCCTCTTTCCCAACATGGAGGACCTAGTTGTTGGAACTGTTGGCTCCAAGTGCACTGGACACATGGGATCTTCTGCCATACAAAGAACTGTTTTCTAGGGGTTGATTCTTTATCCAGATCCAAAATTGTTCCACTTGATCGCCTAGAGATTGAACAGTGACAATTTTCTTTCCAATACCTGCATGCCAAAGATTGTGGCAACCATTCTTTCTTCTCATAAGTAGTTGAGAAACAGGATTTATGAGGCTACCTGGAAGGCCTCCCACAGATAGTAAAAGGGGAAGAAATATAGCTGTGTAGCTATGGAAGTTGCTGAGGTGCTATACTTCTTAAAAGATGAGCTAGACCAAGGCCTCATCCTAACTTCTTGAGGAGATAGCCAGTGGCCTTAGACAGAATTTGGAGGGGCACAAGGCAAGTTGTCCATATCCAAGGTATCTCACATTAAATGCTTCCTTCAAAATGCCTCTTGGCTCCCTCATATGTAGGTTCCTATCTGGGAACCTTCTGTTGTTTCTGAGAACATTCACTGAGGCTCACTTTGAGTCTGTGAAGTCTGTTCTCTTCTGCAACTTGGGAGATGGCAGTCACAGTCTGCCCGGCAATAGGGGGAGATGGGTGCTGTTCTTTGAACCAGTCATCCTTAAGGTTAACTCTGCCTTTCATAGCTTTCAACAGCTTGTTCTTCCCAATTTTGCCCCAAGCTCTTACCCTCAAAGGAGAAACAGCGGAATGAACTTGATGTACATATGGCTTTAAGAGTGTACATTAGGAAAGCCAAATAGCTCAGGCTCTTTATATCATACAGACAGGATATCCGAGCTCTTAGCTTCTGGATCTGCATGATTAGAACATAGTTCTGGGTGTGCATGGGCCTTATCATTCCATCAATGCTATGCTTCCTGTAGCCATCACAGCCCACTCCCTTCAAGAGTCCACTGATCTGCAGCTGTTCGCACCAGTTCTCCAGTTAAGGATATTTGAAAGGCAGTAAATTGCATCTATCTTCTTTCATGAGACACTACAAAATGTATGTCTTTGCCCCTGTTGTTGATGCTTTTGGTAGACATGTCCTGCCACAGGTGATGTAAATATCATCATGCAGGAGTCCGGCCATTTACTTTACACCTTGAGAAGTGGAGGTGCTGTAGTACATCCATTGCTGCCAGAAGTCATACCACTAAATGAGAAAGGGGAGTTGGTTCCTGAAAAGCTGAAAAGTTCCTTTTTTGTTTAGTAGGTAAGAAGTCAGGTAAATCCACTAAGGTGCTTGTCAGACAGAACACTGTGAGGGCAATGTTTGCACAACACTCCTAGTTTGTTAGGGCAGGGAGTATTTGGGGTTTCTTCTCTTGGCCCTTTTTTTCTGTTTGGTTTTTATTCTGTATGTGCTGCAAGTTGGTAGCTGTTCCTCCTTAAATTTATTTCTGTTTTGATTTAGAGCCTGAAGTGAAACCCAAGTATTGGGAAGGTTCTGTTGTCTGGTGATTTAAGTTTAGTTGTCCTTGCTTTCTGAGTTGGAGGATGAGTTAAAGCTTTCCTGCCTGATTTCCTATCTCCTCAAGAGAACAGCGAGGCATTGATTTTTTGCTGATTCTCTCCCTATCTATTGCAGCCCTCCATGCTATGTCTCATACTGTTCCAGAGGATCCCCAAACCTAAGGAGCAACTTTTCAGGAGACTGCAGTGGTGGTGGGGATCGGTGAAAATCAGGTGTCCCAGCTTGCACAAGCAGAAGTGTTTTCCACTAGCCCAAAGCCACCATTGGATGCAACCCCACATGTTTACAGTTCATATATAGGCTCAAAGTCTGGAATGTTAATCCGAGTTATTATATTGATATGCATGTTCACATTGTTTGCCATCACCCCTGGGATTTTATGCATTTTTTCATTGGGTATGGAGGAGATATTTGGTATGGCAGTCTCAATAATTTTTTCTCAGGCAACTGTGAATTTGTGCTACATGTTTTTGATCCAGTCCAATGATGCCTTCCATTTCCAAACGTTTTACAATTTCACTTTGTTCAGTATTACCTATTGATCCCACATTCTCCAGAAATTATCCGCCTATTGTCAGGTGTTCTTGCTGCTAGGAAGCTATCGACATACCCACATGGCTTCTGTGACCAATCTGTGGCTTCTGAACCACATGCAAATTACTACGGCAAAGTTAGCACTCAAGATGTTTTCAGCACTAAGTACTGTCCTAATCAGGTAGTCCATACATAGCTTACAACTATGGTTATGTATTTACTATTATTTGTTCAAGGGTCTGTGAGCCCCAGGTGAAATTTCACTTTTCCAGAGTTAATAAATACTAGCAGTCATCGACAGTAGGAAAATGCAAAATGTGAATTCTTCAGCTTTAACACAGATCTTAGTTGGACATAGTCCTTCTTGAATTTAGTAGCTCTGACTCTTCTTCGGTGCTCTGTCCCTTTTCATTTGTTAAAAAAAAATATTTATTTTGGAGAGCAATCCTGTGGCCCCTAGACAGCATCTGAGGGGGACATAGATCCAGGAATCCTAAGTATCCTAACGCTGGAGACAGTGCTCAGACCCAGGAGCCCAACCTCCCGTCCCCCTCACAGCTGGTGCGGAGAGAACTGCACCGGCTGCCTCTACGAGCTCGCAAACTTGGAAAGAGGGGGCGTGCCAAGGGGAGGGGAAGGCATATGCTGTATCCCCAGCCCTTCCCAGCCTCTAGCCCTCCCCCTCCCCAACACCTAAGCTAGATGGGCGAAAATGCCAATCTAGCTGAAATACAGAGTGGGGGGAGCACGGAGGCGAAGATTGCCTCTGTGCTGTTCCCGCTCTGCATAAGAGTCCCATCAGCCTCTGATTTCAGAAGCTGATGGGAATCCTGGTAGGATTGCACCCTTATTTTATTTAAAATATATCATGCCTTGCTTCAAAGAAAGCTCAAGGTGGCTAACAACAAAAGTAAACCATAAATTAACAATTTTAAAAGATCAATTCCAAAAATAAATGGAATTTTCAAGTGGGATAGGGTTAGGTGTGAGCTGCTGAGTTGTCAGGTACTTGAACCTTTTTATGAGAGCAATACTGGCTCTCAGTTAAGCATTTCAGATTATACTGCACCTTAAAAAAAACAAAGTAAAACTAGGCAATATCTCCTATATATGTTTGTCTGTACTTAAGTGCTACTCCCATTTCCCTCAGGTAATGTGGTCTCAGTAGCCCAAACTGTATGGATGTGGCATTTGCTACTGAATATCACTGATAGTTTCAACCACAGAACATACACATGTGCATGTGCGGGGTATACCTAACAGTTGACAAAGCCAGTAGGGTCAGCGTAGAAAGAAGCAGAGAGAGACGAAGGAAGGAAAGAACGAAGAACAACCAGAGAGACGGAAGGAAGGCAGGAAAGGGACCCTGAGAGAGAGAGAGAGAGAGAGAGAGAGGAGGTATAGCGCAAGAGGAAGGAAGGAAAGAAAGAGGAGAGGAAGGAAGGAAAGAAAGAGGAGAGGAAGGAAGGAAAAATGAAAGTGGAGTCACACAGAGAGACAGTGAGAGTACCACCCATGTACATCCATGCATGCACATACAAGGGGGCATTCCTAACATTTTTGTGATTGTGACCCCTGGTGGTCAATGTGTGATGGCACCCAGGGCACTTTTTCCAAATGCCAATAGTGCCCACAGGCCCAAAAAGTTGTAGAGCTCTGGTGTAACCCGTGGGAGAGAAAGGAAGAGTGAAGTTGGATAGGCTAAGATCCTATTATTAGATGTGAGGCTTTCAAGGATTCATTTTGTCCCTAGTGATAGTTTTATTTCTTTTAGGGTGGCTTTTTAAAGTTTCTTTGTAATGACATTATTCTGTGGCAGAGGATAGCCCCTATGGTCGCCTGTTGCCAGCAGGCACACCTTTCATGGCTACTGAAAGACACGGCTTTGACTGTTAGAGAAGTAAAATGTCCCATTTTCACATTTTTCTAGTAAGTGGGATGTCTTAGACAAAAGGTGTCCCAAATTTCAGCTTTCTGCTGTGCAATACCCTAACAATTTCAATATCCCCTAGATTGAATGAGTCAGTAACCCATGTGTCTTTTATGTATGATAACGAGATTGTTCTGATGTAGTGGCACACTCCAATAGTTAAACTGCTTTTGTTTGGATATGTATGACTTTAAAAAACAGTGAATGAAAAGCAGCATTACCCCAAGGAGAACTTTTTTCTCATGGGAATGTCGTATCTCTAAAGAATTATATCCTAGATAAGGTCAGAACAGTAAGGGTTGCTAAATAGTAGCATTCTGTCGTCCATTGTTCCCCTTATCATTTAATCGGTTGTGTTCCTCTCATTCAAAACCGTAGTCAGTTTTACTTATGTTTGTTTTTGCTGGCTCCTTTCTGACCTGCTCCATGCTCAAGAGTTGACTGGAGACACGTTAATGCATGCAATAGCAGTGTTCTTATGGTATGATTTCTGTTTGATGTCAAATGGTTTTTATTCTTCAAGAGCATGATATAATTGCCTCAGCACTTTTGGCTCTTTCTCTCTCTGGGATATATTCATTGCCTTACTCCCACTAGCCAGAGGAAAGAAAACGCGATCACTTACATGTTTACTACTCTAAGGAATTTGTTTTAAATTATAACATACACACTTTTTCTGCAGCAGATGGTTCCAATTTATTATTGTTGACCTTGTTCATTCTACATTTACACCTTTACTGCACAGTCAGACCCCATAGTTCACTCTCAGCAGGGATCTGTTTGTTCATTTTTTATTGCTGATAATTTAAACATGAGATTCCAAATCTAACCTTTTTGTTTCTATAGCAACTAAACATGGGCTGATCCAGGACCATCATTTTCTTTAATAGCTGGTATGTTCTCTTCACTCTGTAAGCTGAGTTTTAACAGTAGAAGATGTTTTAACTAGGGGAGAAATCCGACTGTGTCCATTCACCAGCAGAATGGACACTGCTGGCATAACAAGTTTCCCCTCCCTCTGTAGCCCCGTGAATATCCCAAAGTCTGCTCTGGAAGGTTGGAGGACCCTCATGAGCATATTTGGGAGATGCATGGGTATAGGGAGCGGGAAGTGCCATTGCGCAAATGGAAGTCCATTTGTGCAACATTGGATATCGCCCTAGAGGTTAACTGGGCCAGATTCGGGCACAATACTATGTGTTTAGACAGAAAAAGGTCCTTACAACTCTCAGCATTCCTCAGCCAGCTGTTCTGGCTGGGGAATGCTGGAAGCTGTAGGACTTCTTTCTGTCTAAACATGCGTAGGATTGTGCCCTTAATCTTTTAAAAGTCTGATAGACAATTAGGAGCCCTGAATGCTGTTGTTTTCATTTGAATGAAATATCCAAGGTGGGAGACATTTCTTGAGGTATCCTGTTATTTTGATTGATCTGTTGTTGGATATCTTAATGTTGTCTCTGCCCTAGAATGGTTGTTGCTTTTTCTTATGAATAATTTCTTCATAATTTCTAACTTCAGACATAGCCATATTGACTGCATATATATTTTAGCCTCCTGTTGTTCACAAAGATAGAATATTTCTAGTTGAAATACTAGAAACAATGTATCTTCTTGATATATTTTAAATATCCAAGCATCCAACATCATAAAAAGTCCTGTCATGTTTACTTTAACGTCACATGCAAGCAACATTTGTTGAATTCTTCTGGAGGAAAAAAGCACTCAATGTAGCAAGGAACTAATAAAACATGTATGTTGTGCTAATGTGTTTTGCCTGAAGCAAAAAACCCCAAACCCTTGGGTTGTTGTGAGAAGTCCTTATCTGCCCATCAGGTACAGTTCCCATGTGTTAGAGCTGCCTTCCCAACCTGGGGCCTTCCAAATATTTTGGACTACAATTCCCAGCATTCCTTTCCATTGGACATGTTGGCTGAGGCTGATGGGGGTTGAAATCCAAAGCATCAGGAGGGCACCAGGTTAGGGAAGGCTGTCAGATTGTTATTCAACCAAAAATTACCTTATTGTATGAACTAATAGATTTCACAATTACATTTTCTGTAGTTTTGTTTCATGCTGTTGAGAACCTTTGCTTCTGATAATCTGTTCTTTCCCTGCTTCCTTATCTCATGAACATTCTCCCCCCTCCTCCACTATCTCTGAACATCATGTTATACTAGGGCTGTCCCAAATCCAGTTTTAAAGGGGTTTTGTAGACAAAATCCTTTTGTACAGAACATGTGGGTTTGTGGGCAAAGGCAACTGGGGAAATATAAGAGGGAGGGCACAAGAACCCTGCCTAATTCTGTGAAATTTAACATACAGTGTTTTGCTATATTGTAAATTAAAAATGAAAATCAGCCTCCCAGAGAATTTTGTTTGGAAACGTGGAAACCCAGCTTGATTGTTAACAGTGCTTGGTGAAGGTGTTGCAAGAGAGATGAATATTAGGATGCTTTCAGACAACAGCTTTTGGGGGCACGCCAGTTCAGTGTGCATCATACCTACAAGGTGAATGGAACTGTGATGATTCTAATGCTGATCCACCAGTCCAAATGGCAGTTCAGGGCTAGCAAGATAACCCTAGGTGATACAATCCAAATAGCAAATGTGATGCTCTGATTGGAATCTTTTTCTTGTGATACTTGAAACTTCCATCTGGACAAGTCTTGAGATAGATGTTATGGCACTACTGTGGACACATTTATCATGATGAGGTAGAGTTAGGATTCAACAGTTCTAGTAAGTGCATGCTTAAACATGTTGTTGTTTTATTATTGTTGTTGTTTGTTATGGTTCTTGGGCCCAGAAAATGAGTGTTTCTCCTGTTTTGGAAGACATTTTGGCTGCTAGCCTTATGCATATTGTACCAGTTTTAAAAGAACCTCACTGGCTAGCTATTCGCTTCTCAGGTGCTGATACTTACCTTGAAAGCCCTGAATGGCTTGGGATCCAAATATCTGAAGGCGCACCTTCCTGTACCAGCCTGCCCATGCATTAAGAACTTCTGCCAAAACCATTTTTGGCAGTGACGTCCCAACTATGGAATGCACTCACTATAGAGACTTGCCTGGTGCCCATGTTGCAACAGGCTAAAACATTTTTGTTCACCAAGGTGTTTTAACTTGTGTGGATGTTCTTAAGAATTAAGGTTTTAGCTGTTCTGGTGGTGGTATATTTTAAGTTGTGGCTTAATGACTCATGATTCATAATCTGCCCTCAGATTCTATACACAATGGAGTGTGGTATAAAAAATCTTAAATAAATACATTAAAAATAATTTATTAGCCATCCTTCCATCACTCAAGGCATATAGTAACAAACAGAATAAATTCAGCAATAAAATATGGGGAATAATTTTTTAGAATCTGTTTCAAAACATAGGGCACAATCCTGTGCATGTTTAGACAGAAAAAAACATCTTTCTGTCTAAATATGCATAGAATTTTGCCCTAAATGTTTTTAAAGGAAATCTATTTGATTCTCTTTGGGTCTAGTACCATAGAATCTGTATGATCAGTGTTGATGCACACCATATGATACCTCTACCTCATTCCCAGAGTGCTCAGTGGAAAGGAAATTGTAGCCCTTCAAGTAGAGTACTAAATATTTCAGTTGTCACCCTTGATTTGTCATGACCTGCTGTTCCAGTCAGTGGAACCACGGGAATTGCCTAAGAATCTTATCCCTGATTTACTTGGCTTCTCACTGCTATCCATGCATAGGCTTCACTTTTTGTGTATGTGTGAAATAATTCACTGAAATGTAGTTCCATTCATGCTCGTAATAATAATCATAGGAGATCTGTAAATTTATAATAAATTTATCAAGATAAAGTCATGTATTGAGGAAGAAATCCATTGAGGAAAAGAAGAAAGTAGCACAGAGCACAGGGAAAGTTTCAACAGACAGCCTACGTGGATGAAAACAAGCAAATGTGTGTCTATCAATAAAGACACACACAAAAAAAGATGTAACAATACTGAAATCTATCAATGAATGTACAAAATTAACTGAACTAAAAGATGCTATTTCAGTTTAATGCTAGTGACTGTAGCTCTGGAAATGCCCTCTGCATATTTCAAGTATATTTCACATTCAGGTCTATTTCACACAGGCAAAACATTCTTATATTTCAGTTGGTGGTTAGACAGTGTTGATGGTTTTGAAAAGAGCTTTTTGTAGTCAATATAAACTCTGGGGCAATATTTTTAATATTTGCGTCTTTTCAAACCATCTTAGCATGTGGAGCGCGCGTGCGTGCGCACCCCCCCCCCCAATAGATTTTGTGCAGTTAACTGTCTTGGAGGCCAACCATGGACCTCCTTTTTGAGAGATGGTGAAGTCTCCAGCAGGTTTTTGAGTCGAGTTGCTTTGGAATTCCAGTTGCAAATGCCTCAGCAAAATCCCATGCTTCTTCATGGTCTTTGTGACACACATATTGGGTATGTGCCTATGCAAAACATAGAATGTTTTGTCATTCAGTACATTCTAGAGCTGAACAGAGTTTTAGGGAGGAGTCCCACCCACCTCCTCTGTGCAGAGAGGGTCATGACAGACTTTCTGGGGAACACTTTCTTTCTTCACTGGGGAAACACCTTTAAGTCCATATTTTCTCCCTTCCCTCTCGTCACATGGGTAATGAACAAGATACAGGAAGATGGGGCTCACTGCATCCTAATAAACATGTGGTGGCCCAGGCAGGCATGGTTTGCAATGCTTCTTCTCCTCCTATCCAACCACATCTTTCTCCATTTTCCTCGTCTCATGGATATCCTCTCAATGAGCAACAGGGAGAGCAGACACCCTGACCTAAGCAACCTACATCTCACGGCATGGAAGGTGGGCAACTTCATCAATTCTCTAACGAGGTATTAAAGGTAATGACTACTTCCTGCAGACCTTCCACCTGGGCTGCATGTACTGCCAGATGGAAGACCTTCCTGAAATTCCTCACCCCAGTGGGACGAAATCCCAAATCCTGTTTCTCCCAACTATAGTGGGTTTTCTTTTTTCTTTGAAAGATTTCTTTCTTTGAAATCTAAGGGCCTAGCACTCTCGTCCATCAAGGTCTACTTAGCAGCCTAATTGGCAAATAATGACAATATCAAAGGTATCTCTTTCTTCTCACACCCTCATGATAAACAGTTCCTTAAAGGACTTGCGAACTTCTGTCTGCTGGCCTCCCCACCCATTCCTGCCTGGAATCTGTCAGTGGTACTTGCTCAACTGACAGCCCAGCCTTTCAAACCTTTGACTATGGCCAACCGGCTCCTCACAATGAAAGTGGCTTTCCTCCTTGTGATTACTTCAGCATGGAAAGCAAGCAAACTGTGTGCTCTAAGGCATGACCAACCATTCCTCATATTTCATAAGGATAAGGTGGTGCTATGCCTGGACTGCTCTTTTCTCCTGAAGGTTGTCTCACAATTCCACTTAACTCAAGATACTGTACTACCAACTTTCCTTCCTCAACCTACCTCCCCAGTGGAGGTTAAGCTTCATTCCCTAGATATTAGATGAACACTTCTGTTCTACTTGCACAGGACATCATCTTTTAGGGAGACTACTGATTTGTCCATCTGCCACTCCGGACTCAAAAAGTGTTGCCCTATGTCATCGCAAGTGGATCATCTCAGCCATACTTCTGGCCTATCAACTGGCACACCTACCTGCCCCCCCTACAAGTACAGGGACATTCAACCAGAGCTATAGCCTCCTCTGCTGCTTTCCTAAGAGGTGTTTTGCCTCCACAACAGTGTAGTGCAGCAACCTGGGCTCAGTCCTCTACCTTCATCAAACATTACCACCTGGATATCAGGGATTGCACTGATGCAGCTTTTGGCACAGCGGTCCTTTCTTCAATTTTGGCATGACATCTTCCTCCTCTGGTAAGTCTGTTGCTTTTTAGTCATCCATATGTGTGAGTCACAGAGACCATGAAGAAGGAGGACAGACAGGTAACTATGGTTCTTCAGGTGGTCATCTGTGAACTCACACACAACCTACTCTCCTCCCTGTTTCAATGCTTCGCCTTCCTTATTCCTATGCTATGGCAGACTTGGAATAGAGGCAGGCAGGAGCCATGCCCCGGGTGTGCGCAGTGGAACTGGGTGGGACACGTGACTAAAAGCCTGCTTAGCTCTTGAATGTTCTGAATAACTGTTCTGCACAGGCACATAACCCATATGTGTAAGTTGACAGAAGACCTCTCAAAGAACCACAGTTACCAATAAGCAACCTGACATTTCAAGTAACATCCATGATTTCAGATGTCAGTAGTGAAATATTGCAGCCATAGATACTGTACTTCTAGATTCAACAAGCTCTACATACCAGAGAAGCCTGAAACAGAGGAAATATCAGTAAGACTTTTAAAAATATAAGCAGAAAAAGACAAGTGGGCCCTGAGGAAAGACATCTCTTTCTGAAACACATCAGGCTTATTAAAGCCTTTTCAGGCACCTGAGAATATCATTTGTCCTGTTTTTTGACATGGTACAATCTAATAGACATGATACAAAATGGAAAAAGAATGGGGAACACAAGCATTGAAGCAGCAGCTCCTCCTCTGGCTGATGGATTGAGCCATGCTGGTCTTCCGCTTGCCATGATCTTTTTGGGAGGCAGGGGGTACAGCCTTCCAGTGTACGAGGACAGAGTGTTCTGCCCTTCAACTCTCTAGCTCCATGGCAAGTGTCAAGGAGGGGCAAAGCAAGTTCCCTGCAGCTGTTCTGCATCTTGGTTGGTCTGCACCTTGCTGTGATGTTTTCATGGGAGGCAGGGTATGCAGCTTCTCAGTGACCCGTGGTCTCCTCCGCAGTGGATGAGTCCAGAAGATGCTGTCCTTCAGCTCTCCAGTCCCAGGACGGAGTTGGACAAAGAGTGCCACTGTTTCGATGCCTCACACTGTTGTATTGTCTGTCATTCAAGCTATAATGCAGCCAATTAGAATTTTTCATTTAGAATAAATTTAACTTTTGACCTCATTATGCTATTTATTTATTTATTTTAGGGATTTATAACCCATCCCTCAATAAAATTTCCTATACATTGCCAACCCATTGGTAGTGGGTTGTAATCCCTTTACCACCTTACTCTAAAGGAAGTAATCCCTTTACCACCTTCTTGTGCTGATGCATCATGCTTGCTAGGTTTTACTTTTTAATCTATTGTATTTTTAAAGTATTTGATAAAATTCCAAGAGCAGTTTATAATTTTTAAAATATAAGAAATGCTGCACAACAATAAAACAAAACTATATAAAAGTCAGTAGAGCAGCTAAAAAATGTCAGCATTAACCAGGATAGATAATCTAGACATCTCTAAGATAAAAACTCTAAAAGCCCTCAGTAAACAACAAGGTCTTCTCTTATCAATGAAAGACTATCAAATCAAATACTGTACCAAGTAGGCTTCCTTGGGGAGAACATTCCAGGCCAGGGTGTCACAGCTGAAACGTTCCTAGCTGAAGACCCCCCTCCCTCACCTCTGAAGGTCAGGTGATCTGGAGAAGAGCTCCGAGGCCCTAATTTGTGCGTGTGTATGAGTATGATGAAGCAAACCATAAACATTCTCATGTCAGGAAATTTCTAGTACCAGTTTCATGATACATAAAATACATTCCTGGCTGTCTTGGAACTGTTTGAATTAAATTGAATTGTGAACCGCCCAGAGAGCTTCAGCTATTGGGCGGTATAGAAATGAAATAAATAAATAATAAATAAATGCAGCTAGAATCAAAAAGCCACTTTTCATATAATATACAACTGTCTGTGTCAGATTGTGGCTTAAAATAGGCAGTGTAAAAGGACCACATTGTTACAAAGCCCAGATTCATTATGTACACATATATAAGCATCAGAAATTCGGGCTTCGTTTCATATGAAGAAACATCAAACAAGATGCAAGTATGTGAATATATAATTATAATTTTACTACTTCAGTTCATTTTTTAAAAATCTCTTGATCTTTTTGGTCACCTTTCCTATGTATTGATAGATTAGAAAAGTTCCCACAAAGCCTTACTTTCTGACTGGGTTTTCTCTGTTCTCTCATCACGCTTACTCAGGACACACATCTCTGTATATACCTGAAGCCTGTTTTCCACGTTCAAGGGATAAGTCCTTCAGGGCATCTTGGCAGGGATCTTCATTAGCAAAAGTGGGGAAAGCCATGGGCAACACAGAGATTGGTACTCTCAAATGAAAAGAGGGTGGTGGAGGAGAAGCAAACATTAACAGAGTGAATGGGGAATGCTAGGTTCAGGGGTCCAAAATTAGTAATAGGCATGAAAATAAAAAATCAGGGTGATAACTAAAAGGGGGATTTCCAGGTGAACAAAAAGGAAGAGTTGGCTGTCTGTGCTTTTCTGAACAGAGGGCAACTAGATGAGTGTATTTCAGTGCTAGTTAGAAGGTCACATGCTCTGGGCTCTCAGTGATCAATTAATGGGTGGCAACGTGTTGTCCTGATTCTTTTAGATACAGAGTGGAGGAGGAAATGGGATTTGGCTTGACATGTCCAAGAGCTCCTAGTCCAGACTATAAAGAGCTAGGATACTCTCTCTCCCACGTCAATAGAAGGTGACAACTGGTCCTGCAAATACACCCTGTCCTGGATAGCCACCTTTTGCCACCTACCCAACACAGACAAGATGGAGATTAAGAAACATAAAATGACAGTGTAGAGATAAAATGTAGATGAGCTGGTGGTAACAGTTTTGATAGATGGGTGATATTTGGGCAAGACCTCTTGTTTCCAACTGCAATGGCATTAAATATTTGCAAAGATGTGATTTTCATCTTAAAATATGTTTAGATGCATGTAAGCTGCATTCCAAACACCTATGGTCCTGTGATTAACCTTGAAGGAATGGCCGATATTTTGGTTATTTGAAACTGTGTTTTGTATAAAATAATACAGAATACTTTTAAAGTAGCTTTTGAATAGAAATATTCATGGATCACATAAAATTGTAAAAATTCTTCCAAGGAAAACAAGTGGGCATTTTCTGAGGACTATAAACTTTTAATGTATGCAGGATACAATTTAGTATTAGTGAGTTAAATATTTTACCTTGTTTTCCAGAAACCAGCAAACATTCTGGTAATGGGAGAAGGTCCTGAAAGAGGAAGAGTAAAAATAGGTAGGTGTTTCAACAATATGTATTTAGAAATGTAACTGCTAACCATAAGAGAAATTTGGTGCAGGGCACCTTGAACACATATGGGTTGCAGACAAAGGCTTGCTTCCAGAGAAAAGCCTACAAAAGGGGGCTGGTGGAAGGTGACTTTCCCACAGTCTTCTCCCCTAACAGCCCCATAAGCACCCAGAGAAGCCTTTTGCAAGGGTCAGAGGACTCTGCTGAATGGGGTGGGCTATAGTACGGGCGGGATCACCAAAATTGTGCAGAAGCACCTTCCATAAATTGGAACTGACTCACAGAAGGTGTCTCTCTCCAGTTTTCGGTGGCCCCTTTCCTCCCGCACCACAGCCCACCCCATTCAGCAGAGTCCCCCTTGAGAGAGACTGGGGAAGCTGTTGGGGGACAAGGCGACAGGAAAGTAATCTTCTGCTTGCCCTTTTCCACAGACTGTTCTCTGGATCCAATCCCAAATCTAGATTAACAACTGCTTAGACATTGGTAATGTTAATGTGAACACCCATAGCAATACTGCAAAGAGCCACATGTATAACGTAGGGAAAGGGAGAAATCCTCATGTTTCCAGGAAATTGGTAGCAACATATATCCTGACCCTAACTTCACTTCTTCAGGGCATTGTCATATAAATAATGTTGGACTGTACTGGTGTGATACTATGTGCACAATGCAGACTGAAACAGCAGCAGAAATATTGAGAATTAAAGTGTAATAAGTGTAGATGTACATATAATAATATTATGGTCACCACATGTCCCATATGACAGTGGTCCATGTCATAACAGTGGTCATAACAGACAAGGCAGTTAATGAGGTAGATGGTCTCTTTGTATGTAGAATTTCCATGCTACTATCAAATGCCTCTAGAAATATCTGCTGGAAACTCACTACAGAATGGGGAAAATCCATGTGGCAAGCTGCTATATACAGTATATTAATGGCAGGGGGCTGTTTGGAGTGACTGTGATATGTAAACCAGCCCCTAAGTGTATGAGAAGGAATAGACATTTGCTATGACAGTAATTCATAGCAAATGAATTATTTGGGCCAAAGCCGAAAGGACACTCAGCTGTGGATGTGTCTGGTGGTGAAAAGAAAATCCGATGCTGTAAAGAACAATATTGTTTAGGAACCTGGAATGTTAGATCAATGAATCAAGGTAAGCTGGAGGTGGTCAAACATGAGATGGCAAGATTGAACATCGATATCTTGGGAATCAGCGAACTAAAATGGACAGGCATGGGCGAATTTAATTCAGGTGACCATCATATCTACTATTGTGGCCAAGAATCCCTGAGAAGAAATGGAGTAGCACTCATAGTCAACAAAAGGGTGGGAAAAGCAGTACTGGGGTACAATCTCAAACATGATAGAATGATCTCAGTACGAATCCAAGGCAAACCATTCAACATCACAGTAATTCAAGTCTATGCCCCAACCACTGATGCCGAAGAAGCTGAGGTTGATTGGTTCTGTGAAGACCTTCAACACCTTCTAGAACTAACACCAAAAAAAGATGTCCTCTTCATCATAGGGGACTGGAATGCTAAAGTAGGAAGAAATCACCGGGATAACAGGCAGGCATGGCCTTGGTGTACAAAATGAAGCAGGACAAAAGCTAATAGAGTTTTGCCAAGAGAACACGCTGATCATAGCAAACACTCTTTTCCAACAGCACAAGAGACGACTCTACACATGGACATCACCAGATGGTCAATATTGAAATCAGATTGATTATGTCCTTTGCAGCCAAAGATGGAGAAGCTCCATACAGTCAGTAAAAACAAGACCTGGAGCTGACTGTGGCTCAGATCATGAGCTGGTTCTTGCAAAATTTCGGCTGAAATTGAAGAACGTAGGGAAAACCACTAAACCATTCAGGTATGACCTCAATCATATCCCTTATGAATATACAGTGGAGGTGAGGAATAGATTTCAGGGACTAGACCTGATAGACAGAGTGCCTGAGGAACTATGGACGGAGGTCCGTAACATTGTTCAGGAGGCAGCAACTCAATCCATCCCAAAGAAAAAGAAATGCAAGAAAGCCAAGTGGCTGTCTGATGGGGCTTTACAAGTAGCTGAGGAAAGAAGGGAAGCAAAAAGCAAGGGAGAAAGGGGAAGATATATCCAACTGAATGCAGAGTTCCAGAGAATAGCAAGGAGAGACAAGAAGGCCTTCTTAAATGAACAATGCAAGGAAATCGAGGAAAACAACAGAATGGGAAAGACTAGAGATCTCTTCAAGAAAATTGGAGATCTCAAGGGAACGTTTTGTGCAAAGATGGGCATGATAAAGGACAAAGAAGGCAGGGACCTCACAGAAGCAGATGAGATTAAGAAGAGGTGGAAAGAATACACAGAAGAACTATACAGGAAAGATCTTAATGTCCTTGATAGCCATGATAGTAATGTCCTTGATAGCCATGATAGTGCGGTCACTGAACTTGAGCCGGACATCCTCGAGAGTGAAGTCAAGTGGGCCTTAGGAAGCATTAGTAACAACAAAGCTAGCGGAGATGACAGTATTCCAGCTAAGCTATTTAAAATCCTAAAAGATGATGCTGTTAAAGTGCTGCACTCAATATGCCAACAAATTTGGAACACTCAGCAATGGCCGCAAGACTGGAAAAGGTCAGTTTACATTCCAATTCCAAAGAAGGGCAACGCCAAAGAGTGTTCAAACTACTGCACAATTGCGCTCATTTCACATGCCAGCAAGGTGATGCTCAAAATCCTACAACTTAGGCTTCAGCAGTATGCGAACCGAGAACTACCGGAAGTACAAGCTGGGTTTCGAAGAGGCAGAGGAACTAGAGATCAAATCGCCAACATTCGCTGTGTCATGGAGAAAGCAAGAGAATTCCAGAAAAATTTCTATTTCTGCTTCATTGACTACGCTAAAGCCTTTGATTGTGTGGATCACAACAAACTGTGGCAAATTCTGAAAGTGATGGGAGTACCAGACCACCTTACCTGTCTCCTGAGAAACCTGTACGAGGGTCAAGAAGCAACAGTAAGAACCGGACATGGAACAACCGAGTGGTTCAAAACTGGGAAAGGAGTACGACAAGGCTGCATATTGTCACCCTGCTTATTTAACTTATATGCAGAGTACATCATGAGAAATGCCGGGTTGGATGAATCAGAGGTCGGAATTAAGATTGCTGGGAGAATTATCAACAACCTCCGATATGCAGACGATACCACCCTAATGGCAGAAAGCGAAGAGGATCTCAAGAGCCTCTTGTTGAGGGTGAAGAGGAGAGTGCAAAAGCTGGTTTGAAACTCAACATTAAAAAAACTAAGATCATGGCATCTGGCCCTATCACTTCCTGGCATATAGAAGGGGAAGAAATGGAAGCAGTGACAGATTTTATTTTCTTGGGCTCCAAGATCACCGCAGACGGTGACTGTAGCCATGAAATTAAAAGACGCTTGCTCCTTGGGAGGAAAGCTATGGCAAACCTAGACAGCATAGTAAGAAGCAGAGACATCACCTTGCCAACAAAGGTCCGTCTAATCAAAGCTATGGTTTTCCCAGTAGTAATGTATGGCTGTGAGAGCTGGACTATAAGGAAGGCTGAGCGCCAAAGAATTGATGCTTTCGAACTGTGGTGCTGGAGAAGACTCTTATGAGTGCCCTGGACTGCAAGGAGGTCAAATCAGTCCATCCTAAAGGAAATCAACCCTGAGTGCTCATTGGAAGGACAGATACTGAAGCTGAAGCTCAAATATTTTGGCCACTTAATGCGAAGAGAAAACTCTCTGGAAAAGACCCTGATGCTGGGAAAGACTGAAGGCAAAAGGAGAAGGGGACGGCAGAGGATGAGATGGCTAGATAGCATCACCGATGCAATGAATATGAACCTGAGCACACTCCGGGAGAGTGCGCAGGACAGGAAGGCCTGGCGTGCTATGGTCCATGGGGTCACGAAGAGTCGGACACGACTGAACGACTGAACAACAACAACGACAGTAATTATTCATAATAAAGACTGTTGTAACTTTCCATTTTCTCAGTTTTGAGTTCTCTGTGTGGATGTGAGCATGTTATTTTGGTGTATTTCTACACCAGTCAATACAAAACAATTGCCAGTCCTTAAAAACTTTTACTAGCCCACCTACTTGTGTGTGTGTGTGTGTGTGTGTGTGTGTAGATATAGATACAGTCAGGGCCAGAAATATTGGAACAAGGATAACTGTTTTGCCTGTTGGCCTCTATATGCCACCACATTGAAGTTGAAAGGAAACACACCCAGATGGGAGCGAAGTCAGGTCTTTCAGCTGTAATTCAAGGGTTTTGACAAAAGTAGGGCACTAACCATTCAGGAAGTACAGCCAGTGGCATACACACACACCTATCATTGGTGGCTCATAAGTAATGAAACGAACGGCTGACAAGCAGCTACATGGCCAGGTGTGGCCTGTTTCCTGGGTACCCCATGACCAATCAAGCAGAGAAAAGGCCTGGAGGTGGTTCTGAGTGTTACATTTGCGTTTGGTAGCTGTTCACTGGAACTCCCAACATGAGGGCCAAAGAGGTGTCCATGTGAGTGAAGAAGGCCATCATTAGGCTGAGGAAACAAAATAAACGCATCAGAGAGATAGCAAAAACAGTGGGAGTGGACAACACAACAGTCTGGAACATCCTGAAAAAGAGGGAATTAACTGGCAAGTTCAGCAGCAGCAAAAGGCCTGGAAGACCACAGAAGACAACTAAAGTGGATGACCACAGAATTCTGCTCTTGGTGAAGAGGAACCCTTTCACAACATCCAGCCAAGTCAAGAATGCTCTTGAGGAGGTAGGCATGTCATTGTCAACATCTACAGTCAAGAGACGGCTTTATGAATGTAAATACAGAGGCTTCACAACAAGGTGAAAACCACTGGTAACGCTCAAGAACAGACAAGCCAGATTAGCCTTTGCCAGCAAACACCTAAAAAAGCCTGCCCAGTTCTGGAATAAGATTCTTTGGACTGATGAAACCAAGATTCACTTGTACCAGAATGATGGGGAAAGTATGGAGAAAGAAAGGAACAGCTCATGATTCAAAGCTTACCACATCATCTGTCAAACATGGTGGAGGCAGTGTTATGGCATGAGCATGTATGGCTGCCAATGGAACTGGGTCACTGGTGTTTATTGATGACCTGACTGCTGATAAAAGCAGCAGGATGAATTCTGAAGTGTATAGGGCTATACTTTCTGCTCAGATTCAGCCGAATGGTGCCAGACTGATAGGGCGCCGCATCATATTGCAGATGGAGAATGACCCAAAACATACAGCAAAAGCTACCCAAGAGTTTCTCAAGGCAAAGAAGTGGGATGTTCTTCAATGACTAAGTCAGCCACCTGATCTCAACCCAATAGAGCATGCTTTTCACTTACTGAAGACAAGACTGAAGGCAGAAAGACCCACAAACAAGCAGCAGCTGAAGGCAGCTGCAGTAAAGGCCTGGCAAAGCATCTTGAGGGAGGAAACTCAGCATTTGGTCATGTCCATGGGTTCCAGACTTCAGGCAGTCATTGACCGCAAAAGATTTTCATCCAGGTATTAAAGGCGATCCTTAAGTTTGAAATGATGTTGGTTTGTTCCATTACTTATGAGCCACCAACGACGGGTGTGTGTGTATGCCACTAGCTGTACTTCCTGAATGGTTAGTGCCCCACTTTTGTCAAACCCCTTGAATTACAGCTGAAAGTCCTGACTTCGCTCCCATCTGGATGTGTTTCCTTTCAACTTCAGTGTGTTGGTGTACAGAGGCCAACTGGCAAAACAGTTATCCTTATTCCAATATTTCTGGCCCTGACTGTATGTATCACAGAGCAGTTTTAGAGGCAAGCCAGACAAGCTACTTGGCAGAAAGTAATTGTTGCTTGCCTAGCCTAAGTAAACTAGGCAATATATGGCTTAACCTCAAACAAATTGCAATAAAAGGATTTCTTGCTTTCAAAATTCTCAGGACTATATACTCTATCATAGGACCAGGACTTTTGCCCTGCAAGATTGACTTTTTTTTTTTTACCAGAGCCTTTTGATCCACCGGCCAGAGCTACTTGCAAAATGATAGCTTGGAGGCAGAGCCTGTCCCAGTGTGGCTTGGGATGGAGCCAGTTGCCTGCTGCATCACATGATGAGACATACATTGCGATGATCTGCCTGTATTGATTCGCAATTGACATCTGAGTTACTACAGAGTTTCTCCTGCTGCCTCTCAGCAGGATTCAGTACCATTGACCATGGTTTGTTTCTGGAACATTCAGCTAGTATGGGACTTGGGAACATCATTTTGCAGTGGTTGTGGTCCTGTCTGGCTGAATGTCTGTAGAAGGTGGTTTTGGAAGACTATTGGTCAATCCAGACAAGACAGAGATTCTGTTGATCAGTAGACAAGCCAGTTCAGGATTAGGATAAAAGCCAAGGTCACAGCTTGGGGTACTTCTGGAGGGTCAAGTGGCTGCTGTGGCCAGAAGTGCTATTGCCCAGTTTCAGCTGGTGTATCAGCTGTGCCCCTTCCTGGAGAAGGCAAATCTGGCCACAGATTTTTTATTTATTAAATTTATATCCTGGCTTTATACCAAAAATGGTGCTCTCAATCCATGCCTTAATCGCCTCTTGTTTAGATTTCTGCACTGTGGGCTGCCCTTGAAGAGTGTTTAGAAACTACACTTAGTACAAAATGTGGCAGCCAGACTGTTGTCTGGTATGTGCTTTGTAGACCATAGTTAGTATAAGAACACATCAGTCTTATACCAAATATACTGGCTTCCTGTTTGTTAGCAGCCCGGTTCAAATTGCTGCTTCTTACCTATAAAGCTCTCTTTTGTGTTTAGACCACTATTTTACAGACTAGTTGGAATAACTAACTGATTTGACACCATGTATCCAAAAGTGCAATGGACATAAATATTCAATTCTCACTATAAAAAGTTAAAATTAATTAATTGCAAGCACACTGAAAAGGTTTAAATATTTTTGCAATGATGTAAAGGTAAGGATTTGTTGCCACCACAAATGAAGTGTTATTATTCCTGCAATACAGCAAAATAGTAGCTATGCGACAGAGAAAGTTAAGCATTTTACAAGCTCCATTGATTTCAGCAGGAGAGTTAAGCACTTGCTTAACTATGTCCAATGGATGTCAGAGGGACTTCAAAGTGCTTATGCAAGTTATTAATGAACAGCCTGAGGCATAGCACAAAAAGATGTGATCTATCATGGTTTTACTGTTCTTGGTAAAGAAAGTGCAAAAGCTATTTAGCTCAATTGACAAGCGCTTAAATTTACTTTTTAAAAAGCTGCTTAGATAAAATGTATATTACATTTCCACCACTTCCAAGCTTGTCATATTTCATCTTGACAAGACTTGTGTAATAATACATATTAATTTCAGGAGAAGAGGTGTTATTTTGTTGCAAAAATGACTATGAGCCCTCTTGTAACTATGTTACACCTAGTTCTAATTTTGATTGATTGACCGGCTCATACCCTGTTCATATCCTTATCCTGCATTTATTTGTTTATGGGATTTTAACCTTGCCCTTCCACTCCTTCATGGAGTACTCAGAGCAGCAAATTGTACTCATTTGAGCCCATTGAAGTGGAGTAGTGGCAATAAGGGAAGTGGCAGTGTGCTGTAGTTTGCTTTAGAAACATTTGCGTTTTATATAATAAAAATACTGTTGATTTTTTTCCAGCTGATATGGGTTTTGCAAGGTTATTCAATTCTCCACTTAAGCCCCTGGCAGATCTGGATCCAGTCGTGGTGACATTTTGGTACAGAGCCCCAGAATTGTTACTTGGTGCACGGCACTACACGAAGGCCATTGGTAAGTTTTTGGTTAGGGGAAATGGCTTATATTTTTAGTTCTAGATGAACAATCAGATTGCACAATCTAGTGCTGCAGAATATATGAAACTCCTGGTGACAGCAAGTTCAAGGCAGGACTGTAAATCACTGGTACGTTTCAGAAATGAGGCATAAGTCTGATTCCAATGAAAGCATGCATAAACTACATGCATAACTGACTGAAGATAATTAAGACAAACGTGTTTCTCAGTCCCAGCCCCTTTTTATTCAGGATATATCCAACTGCCAAAGAATTCGTGTGTCAAGCCATCTCTGTCAAAGGACCATCCATAATGATAGGAAAAAAAGTGCAGGATGTTCTCATCCTCTGTGTTAATCATTTAAAAATCTGAGAAAGGTGCCTCCAATAGTTTAACAGTCAAAGAACTTTGGATCAGTATTGATGCAGATTGAGAAAGTGAAGTACCTCTAATGGCCACTTAGTAATAATCTTGTTGTTGTTGTTGTTCAGTCGTTAAGTCGTGTCCGACTCTTCATGACCCCATGGACCATAGCACGCCAGACCTTCCTGTTCTCCGCTCTCTCCCAGAGTGTGCTCAAGTTCAGTCAATTTTATCCCATTGACTAAGCTGTCTGACGTTCTCTAGAACCATTATCTGCATCCATTACATCACTGGCACGTGCCTTTCCCTTTTTAGCACTCATATTTTGGCTCCATGCAGGGCAGCATTTAGTATCCCAGATGTTCTGCCTTCCAAGGTCATGTGTTCGTCTGATTTTACCCTTTAACGCTGTTATCAAAAAATGTAAATATCCAGGGAGTGGAAACAAAGAAGTAGCTGTGTGTGTGTGTGTGTGTGTGTGTGTGTGTGTGTGTTGGCGGGGGGTGGGGGGGGGAGTTGTTTCTAAGCCCTGCCTGATAGATATGAAAAAAATAATAACCGTGATGAGGAATGGGGTAGATCCTCTTGAAATTTCACTTTAGGGATCATCAGTGGAATTCCTAGCTAGATTGTAAAGATGCTCAATTCTGATTTTTTTTCCTAGAAACTGAAGCTTCTATTTCTGAAAGATAACATTGTGGTCTATATAGTGTTCCTAAGCCCAGATAATATTTTTCTTTTTATTTACCACAATGTTTGCAAATTCTGCTTTCAAGTTATATTTTTTTAATGGCAAAAAGATACGTTTAGGAAACAGCAGCTTGTGGCTGTATTGCCAATGATGGGTATATTAGTAATTATTTTTTGGACAAGTGTGGATCTGTGGGAAATATTTGTGTAGCGGGAGGAGGGCAGGGCAAAGAGAAGGTTTTTCTTTGCTCCTTTTTCTCCCTGTCTCTGCTCTCTACTCATGCTTCCTGGCTCCATAGTACTGGCTCCAGGGACGGCTGCCTATCTGCTCAAAGCACAAATCTCAAGTAAGGAGGCTTCAGTAGCAGCTCTCCAGCCTCCACAATGCCTTGGAAGTCTGAAGGTAGTGTGTATCTAAGATGAAAATGGCAAGATGTGTTCATCTCCTGAGGTCAGGCTTTTCAAAGCACTGGCCCTGCAGTGGAGACAGGGAAATCTGTAACCTATTTCCCATCTAGCCCAAAGAATCTTCTAAGCCAGGGGTAGGCAACCTGGTGCCCTCCAGATGTCATAATCACTGACCATTACCCATGCTGGATGCAGCTTACTGAAGTTGTTGTCCAAAACATCTGGAAGGCATCAGATTGCCTACCCCTGTGTAAGCTCTGAGGGGGACCTGCTTAACAGCACACATCTCCCTCAAAGCTTAAGGCTGCAAAGGAGGGGGTTGGGCTTGGGATTGCCTGAAGCCTATCCCATCCTTTGCTCCAAAACTGGCAGCAGATTGGTTTCTTCTCTTCAGCCTGCAAATTGAGGGCTTATAGCCTCTGCTTTGTGGTACTAGAGTTCTATGTTAGTAATGGGTAACGTGCAGGCACAGCTGTTGCTCTCTGGCTTTTGGCCAGGAGACTTTTTTTATGGAGATCTTCCTGCATACCTAGATTTTCTAATCCTGGCTTATGTGAAGTAATATAGAAAAGTGCTTTTGAGAATATGCAAGGGTGGTATCTGTAGCTCATCCCACACACCTAGGACAAAGACCACATTTACTGAATATATTGAATGGCTTCCTCCTTGTTTTGAGCTTTCACACCTGTCTCTTCAGAAAGTAAGCACTGTGTTTTAGATATGTTGCTGGTGTCTAAACATTCCCTTGGTGTAACTCTTTAGAATATCCTAACTTTTGCCATATGTTTGTATTTTTATTGATTAGTTGTTAATTTGTATTAATTTCTGTAGGAATTGAAATATGTGAGCTGAGGTGTCACCAATATCCGGATGACACCCAGCTTTATCTCTCCTTTTCATTAAATCCAGGTGAGGCAGTAGGTGTTCTGAATCAGTACCTGGGTGCAGTAATGGAGTGGATGAGGGCCAATAAGCTGAGACTCAATCCAGATAAGACAGAGGTACTGTTAGTGGATGGTTCTTCTTCCCAGATGAGCGGTATTCAACTTGTTTTGGAGAGGGTAGCACTTGCCCTAAGGGATCAGGTTCATGGTTTTGGAATGGTCATGGATCCAGCATTGTCACTAGAGGCACAGGTGGATGTGGTGGTGTGGAGCACCTTCTGTCAGCTTAGGATCATAGTTGGTATATCAACCTATCTGGACAGAAATAGATTAGCTACAGTTATTCATGTTGGGATTACTGCAATGTGTTCTATGTGGGACTGCCTTTGAAAATGGTCCGGAAACTTTAGCTGGTCCAGAATAGGGCAGCAAGATTGTTAACAGGGACAGGTCAGTGTGATCAATTGTGAACTGCACTGGCTTCCAGACTGTTTCTGGGTTCAATTCAAAGTGTTGGTATTAAGTTTTAAAGCCCTAAATGTCCTGGAGCCAGGTTACCTGAAGGATCATCTCCTCCCCATATATACTTGCCTGACCCTAAGATAATTTTCAAGGCCTCTCTCTGGTGCCCCCACCAAATGAGGTGAGGCAAGTGACTACTAAGGAGAGGACCTTTTCAGGAGTGGCACCCCTGTCTTAGAATGCCTTTCAAAGAGAGGCTTGTCTAAAGCCTACACTGCAGTCTTTTCAGCTCCAGGTGCAGAACTTAAAAAACAACAACAACAACAGGCTTTTTAGTCCTTTAGCTTTGTTTTTTTTAATGCATTGTTGCGTCTTTAGATATTTACAGAGCTGCTGGCATTTATTCTTTTTTTTAAAAAAAAACTTTGGTTTTATTCAGTTTCAAACTTTTAAAAGTTTTATATTATGCTTCATCATTTATCATTATTTTAAATTTGTATGAACTGCCCAAAGAACTTTGGCTATCGGGCAGTATAGAAATGTAATACATAAATATTAAAAAGGTCATCACGCTTCTTGAAAGGGAAGGGGGAACGATCAAACTGTATATATGTTGAGTACAAAGATGTCTTTTGTTTGGAAACCATAAGAACATAAGAAGAGTCCTGCTGGATCAGACTAATGGCCTATCTAATCCAGCATCCTGCTTCCCACAGTAGTAGCCAATTGGATACCCATAGAAAGCCCACAAGTGGCAACAGCAATCTCCTGCTTTTGTTTACCAGGAATTGGTATTCAGAGGCATAGTGCCTCTGGCCCTGGAGGTAGCATATAGCCAACATGAGTAAAGGTAGCATATAGCCATCATAATTCATCGACAGCCTTTTCCTCCCTGAATTTGTCTTACAGCTGTCTAATTTGGTGGCTAACTATGTGCTGTGTGAAGAAGTACTTCTTTATGCCTGTCCTGAATGTCCCACCATTCAGCTTCATGAGATGTCCCTGCGTTCTGGTAGTATGAGAGAGGGAGAAACACTTATTTCTCCATTTTCTACACACTGTGCATCATTTTCTATACCACAGTCATGACCCCCACACTTTTTTCTAAACTAAAGAGCCCCAGTCATTGTAACTTCTTCATAGGGGAGTTGCTCCAGTCCCATGATCATTTTGGTTACCCTTTTATGCACCTTTACAAGCTTTACAATGTCCTTTTTGAGAAGTAGAAACCATAATTGTCTGACCATAAATTTGTATAAGGGCATTACTGTATTGGGCATCTTATTTTCAATTCCTTTCCTAAAGATCCCCAACATGGATTTCGGCTTTTTCACACCTGGCACACATTGGGTTGATGTTTTCATCATATTATCCAACACAATGCCAGAATTCCTTTTCTGATCAGTCATCACCAACTCAGACCCGTGAGTGTATCTTTGAAGTTAAGATTGTTTTTCTGTAACGTACATCACTGTACACTTGGTTGAAACCAATTTTCTCTCCTTTTTCCTATTTAAACAATGTATTCCTTTGGCTGTTAGGCGGAAGCTTCTACTTTTCCAAGCTTCTTTAAAATTATATCCTGTTACTTGCCAGTGTATGTTGAACATATGTTTGCCTTGTTCACATATGAAGCTGTGGTGGTGGTGGTGGGTCTATTCTTCTTGGAAAACTGAGGGTGCAGGAGGGGGGAACAGCATCTGCCCCCTTTCCTCACCTTACCTTGTTGTACTCTGAAGCTTTAAACATTTGTTTTCCTGCCTGGCTTATGTATTGGAGCTAGTCTTGGGGGAAAATTGTTTAAAAGCTACAGAACTCAGCGAGGTACAGTGGGAGAGAAGGGTGGGTTTCATTCCTCTACCTTACATACTTCTGTTTTGTGTAACAAGTAAAGCACCCCCCTGCTGCTTTATATGTAAATGGAATAAACATGTGTTTGACATAAATGCAATTGCCACGCATTCTGCCTAGTGAAGTATATTGCTATACACTTAAATGTAGAGTGCCTAGTCTGTTTTTAGTTTTGTGAAAAAAGCCTTGGTTGTATTGTAAATAGAAGGTAACATTGGAGCTAAGAGAAATAACTGGAGGATTCTAGTTAAGCTAGTTCTCTTCCTATTTTATTAAACGGCACTATTTTCACTGATCAGTTTAGTATTTGATTTTGTTACTGAAAGCTCATTGGTATGATCGATGAGCTGAAGTGTTCACCAACTACAGTTTACCAATTCCATTCATAGATGTGCTCTGAAGATCAGAGAGAAGTGACTATTGTTATAATACATTATTTTGCCTGTGCCATTGTAATACTAAATACAATAACTGGGTTGTTCCCTTTGGTCAGTGATAGACTTGCTATTGTATGCCAGTCTTTCTCTTTCTTGTTTCAAATGCAGTGCAGTGAGTTGAGATGTGTGCGCTCCTGCATGTGATGTCATGTGAAAGTTATTTGTCTAAACATTCTGTATAACGTTGAGAAAGAACTGGAGCATTGAGTGGATTGGCATTTGAAAATGCACACAAACACCTTAAATCAGGGATAGGCAATCTTTTTGTGGGCACATTTGACAAATTGAGAAACTCTCATGGGCACTACCACAAAATGGCTGCCATTCGAAGCATGGCAAAGGACAAGTAACCTGCCCAAGAGACTGAGTGGCAGAGGTGAGTTCTGATTCCCAAAACCATGAACAACTCCTTTGAGACCACAGTTTTCAGTACCACCCAAAACCTATTTCACAGCAATTCCAGCAGCTAATAACTGTGTTAATTGATTACTTAATTTTTTGATGTTGGAGGGATAGGGCATCTTGGTGGGTACCAAGAAAAGTGTCTGGGAGCACATTGGGGCCTGCGGGCACCATGTTACCTACCTACTATTGCCTTTAATAATGAGACCCCAGATGCCCATCCAAATGATGGCTACGTGGTGAGGAGGTTGGTCACACCATTCTATAAAGGATTATGCATTAGGATGGTTCAGCAGGGGAGTTCACACCTGTAAAGTATTTGCAAACGTGTGTTTGTTTAAAGAATTTTTCAGTAAATAGGGGAAAGTGGTTGAATAGAAAAAAAGATTGGTGGTGTTTCCGAACTACTGTCACAAAGTACCATTAACATTCATGGACCTTCAATCAAAGCTGCAATTACAAAGGTGCTTCATTTGGGAGATATGCCACATTTTCCCAGATGTTTGACTGCTCAGAAAATTTGGTAAGTTTGTAACAAAGGCAGATCCAAGACAAAATGCATGAAGATGTGCACGATAAATGGATAACCAAGGTGCACTGAATTCTCAACAGCAAAAGTGCAGAAAGGCCCTAGATGGTGGTGCTTGTGCAGGGATTAAGAGTGTCAGAAAACATTGGAGAGGTGTGGTAAGAATTTGTTCAGGGATGCTTTATAGAAAGTTGTGATCAGAGATGAGCAGACAGATGCATATGCCAGGGTATTCATATGAAGATGCAAGCAAGGAGGACAAAATCTGCAGCCATAATAACTATAATCGTTCATGTTCCCCCTGAGTCCAGGCTTGCCTCTTAACATTATGCACACTTCAAAAAAAATTAATGAGTTAATCATATAACAGAGAATCATCTTTGCAACTACAGACTGCTTATTACTTACACATTCTTTCTGTGGTATGATGCAACTCTCAAGCTACAGCTTGAAATCTCTTTATAATAAATACAATTTTACCTAAATTACATAACCCTTATAAGATAACTTATATTATTTAGCAATAACATGTGGATTAATAAGCCATTCTTTCTTCTGAACTTCAGCATGGAGGGGGAGGATATAAAATATACAACAGAATGTCATCTGTGGCCTATAACCATTATATGGGCTTTTTTAATTTAAAAGATTTATGTACCATCCTTCAGTGGAGCTTTCAGGGTGGTTTACAAAGACAAGATAATACATAAATAAAATAACAAACCACATGTTAAATGAGAGAGAGAAAAATACCAATTAAAATATATTTAAAAGCCTGGGAGAATAAATGTCTTTGGCACCAAAGGGCAACAGTGTTGATGCCAGGCAAGCCTCTTAGGGGGGGATGCTCTCTTTGACAAACACCTGCCTTACCTTGAATGGTTGGCACACCTAGAGGAGAGCTTCTGAAAATGACCTCCGTGTACCTAGGTCCTAAGCTGTAAGGTAAGTGCTAGCCCTGAATTGTGCTTAGAAATGTACCACACACCAGTGAAATTCTATCAGTACTGGTGAGAGATGTTCCCAGCAACCAGTCCTAGTTAACAGCCTGGTGGCTGTATTTTCAACACCAATCCCAGAGAAACTGCAACTCCCATGGGACCATAACTCCCTGGATGACATTCAGTGTTTGGATTCAGTGTCAGACTGCAAATCCAGGGCACACTTCTCGCTGGAACCGTACCATCATATCTCTCAGGACCAATCCCCTAGATACCGACCAACTTCTCTGGCCTCCTCAGCCTCTTTGGGAGTTTTTTCCTCTGACATTGCTATGATATCCCATGGGAGAGCCATAGACGCCCTCACTTCAGCAAGTCCCCCTCCCTACTATTATCGTGGCTTCTGCCATGATTGCACCAATCTCCCTCCAGGCAGTATCATGAGTATGGGGATAGAGACTCTAATCATCACCATTCCCACTACCAACGGTCTCGTTCTCATTATGGAGAACAACCTAAAACAACCTCCAACCGTGGGCCGCGTTCTCATATGGTATGTAGGATTCACTCAGGTATTGCAAACCACCGCGGTACCAAGCATTACGAGCTTGCCCCTTGCTCTCTGCCCTCCTTCTGGCTAACGTCTTCCAGGACATGATCCTGACAAAACTTCCTGAGCCACTGGCTCCCACACAACCGCCACCAGCAGCTCAGCATCACTGGCCCCTAACATGGAAACACCAGCTAACTATCTTTCTTCACCGCAGGATGACTATTGCTCCAGCTTATCCTTTCCATTTTTCGTAGCGACCTCAACCTCCTCTTTGGATGCTGCTGTGGGAAATCAAAACCCTCCCTCTCCATCAGATGATGTCAGACCTTCTGCAGAACAAATGCTCAGGATGCAGAATCCCTAGGACTACAGATCAAGGCTCTGCCAGTCCAGGTCATGGACTCGGCATTTAAAAGGATACAGCCAGGCCTACCTCCCACAGTTGCTATTCCTGTGCTTCCAACACTCTTGTATGTTATCAAGCAATCTTGGGCAAAACCTTCTACTTTCTCACCCACATCCAGGAAGATAGAAAACACACACACACACTCACACTTACACACACACGCATATACACATACATACATACCTACATACACATACATATATACATATATATAGTTCAGAAGGAAGACTGCACCTTCTTCTTCAAACAGTGCATGCCAAACTCCATAATTGTTGAAGCATCCCAATCCAAGGCAAAGCAAAAAATCTTACTCTGCTCCTATTGACTCAGAGGGGTCCAAATCTCAACAGACAATACCACAGTCATTTTTTACATAAATAAGGTGGGACGAAGTCTCTTCCCCTCAATTTCTGGGGCTGGTGCATGTGTCCTCCTTGCTTGCATCTTCACATGAATATCCTGGCATATGCATCTGTCTGCTCAACTCTGATCACAGCTTTCTATAAAGCATCTCTGAACAAATTTTTACCACACCTTCTGCAGCTCTTAATCCCTGCACAAACACCACCATCTAGGCCTTTCTGCACCTTTGTTGTTGCTGTTGAGAATTCAGCGTGCCTTGGTTTTCCATTTATCATGCACATCTTCATGCATTTTGTCCTGGATCTGCTTTTGTTGAACTTACCAAATTGTCTGAGCAGTCAAATGATTATATTTAACATCTGGGAAAATGTGGTATATCTCCCAAATGAAGCACGTTTGTTATTACAGCTTTGACTGAGGATCCATGAATGTTAATGGTACTTCATGAGTGTAGTTCGGGAACATCACAGATCTTTCTTTCTGTTCAACCACTTTCCCCTATTTACTGAAAAAGTCTTTAACACGCACACACACACTCACAAGTGGCAAATGCATGGCTACCAGGCCCCTTACTCAATCCGCTTCCGCAGTTGTGTAGCACAGCAACCTGGGCTCAATCTTTTACCTTCATCACACATCAGTGCCTGGATATCAGAGCTTGTACTGATGTAGCTTTCAGCAGAATAGTTCCTTCAGTTATGGCATGACATCTTCTTCCGGGAAGTGTATTGCTTTTCAGGTATCCATGTGTGAGAGTCAGAGACTACAAAAAAGGGGAAGTGGTCCTCTGTGAACTCCCATAACCCACCATATTCCCTGCTTCGATGCCTCAACAGTTTTCCTTCACTGTAGTGCACTCTGAACTGAGAGGCAGATGGGAGCCACGCCCAGAGTGTGTGCAGAGGAGGTTGGTGGGACTCCATCCTAAAACTCTGTTCAGCTCTAGGATGTTCCAAATGACTTCTGCCCATAACCATGTGTGTGAGTTTAGATGACCACTTGACGAACCACAGTTACAGGTAAGCAACCTGTTCTTTCTGAACAGTCCTCAAGGCATCCCATGTGCAATGCATTTCAGTAGACAATCCTAGATGTTACCAGAAGATAGATAACTATGGCCGTCCTGTCACTGCCTAGGAGACGCCACAACTAGTGCTGATGAAAGGCACTTTTTGCCACAGAAGCTACCTGAACCTCCAGTGACAAAACTAGATCCAGGAGTACCCCTAGACTATGAATTTGATCTTGACTGTGTTTGTTTATTGGCCCTCAACCAATAATCCATTACTGATTCCAAGCACTGTTTCAGCACTTCTGCTGTCTCACCTGAATCCAGTGAAAAACAGAGAGAGATGGGTGTTTTCATCATACAGATGAATACATTTACTAATACATTTAGGGAGCAATCTTATGGCCCCTAGACAGTGTCTAGGGAACAGAGGATATTTCGGATTCCTGGATCCGAGGCTGGAGATAGCACTCCAGCCTTGGACCCAGGAGTCCAAGGTCCCCTACCCTACCCCCTTGCAGCAGATGCGGAGAAAACCATGCCAGCTGCCTGTATGAGCTCGTGAATACAAGCTTGTAGAAGGGTGAAAGGGGGCGTGCCAGTGGGCTATCCCCAGCCTCCTTCCCTCCCCATCCCCAAAGCCTCTGCTAGATGGGAGAAAATGCCTGTCTAACTAAAATGCAGAGGGGAGGCGCAACACACCTCCCGCTCTGCACTGGATATTCGTAAGCCTTCAGATTGTGCCCTTAAAATACTAAAAAGCCATATGGAACAAAACCGTTTTCTCAGCCTGCCTAAAGAAGGGGTCCACCTACATACCTTTGGGAGAGCATATCTGTGTTCCTATGCATGCTTATACAGAAAGAAGTCCTACAACTCCCAGTATGGCTGGCTGGGGAATGCGTGGAGTATTAAGACTTTTTCTATCAAAGATGCATAAGATTGCACCTTAAATCACCCACTGCTAGTGGTTCCGTCTCCCCATTCTGAAGACATATCTTTGGTGTGAAACCAGTTTGTTACCCAGGACATGGGTCCCTACTGAAGGATCATTTTCCTCTTCCTCAGAATTATGCCCTTTTCCTTGAGACTCTCAGTGAAAGCAGAAGACCTGTCAGCCTGGGAATGGGATGCCTCTGTCATATCCCTGAAGGTTTTATCTACACACATTTCTGCATCTCTCTCAGCACCTCCGTGTCAGCTACCTTGGCCTCAAGGGAACAAACTTGTTCCATGAGAGCCAGGAGCTCATTGTGCCAAGCACACACCCACGACTTCTGCCCCACATGCACATAGTCATACATTTGACATCCTGCAATTCACTTGATAACTCCCACACCCCTTCTGGCTTTTTAGCTTCATAAATGGTTTTGTTAGGGTTTGTTTACTTGGAAAACTAAGGAGGGTTGGGGGGGGCGTTTTTTTAAAGATCAAAGGACGTTTACTGCCCTGGCCTCATTGTCCTATTGCTAAACTCATGCTTAACTTGCCTCTCTGACTGTGGTATATTTAATTTATCAATTAAACTAGCCAATAGGTTTTTAACATTTAAATACTTGTCGCTCTCCCTTAATATGCATGGTGTTACCGAGAAAGGAGTCTTCACCATATTGAATATGGACAATTGTATAGTGGATGCACAGAATTAGTGCTCTTATTTATTTATTTATTTATTTATTTATTTATTGCATTTATATCCCACCTTTTTTCCTCCTTAAGGAACCCAAAGCGGCATACAGAATCCTCCTCCTCTCCATTTTATCCTCACAACAGCAACCTTGTGAGGTAGGCTGGGTTGAGAGTCTGTGACTGGCCCAAAGCCACGCAGTGAGCTTTCATGGCCAAGTGGAGACTAGAACCCAGATCTCCTGACTCCCAGTCCAACACTCTAGCCACTACACCACACTGGCTCACAGCCAACTGTAAGCAGCCAACTGTTTTCATGAAGCTTGCTCTTAAGAAGCCAAGGGCACAATCCAGCCAGAATTAAATACTCTCAAGCCTAATTTATTTCCATGGAAGAGATTTAAGCATGTGTTTAACTCTCCCATTGAAATAAATGGAACTTGACAGTACCTAACTCTTGACTAGATTATGCCCTGATTATTTCTGAAGTACTAGTATTGTGTTCCACCACAATACTAGCAAGGGTAACCACCATTCCATTGTGGTATTTTCTTGTAACTGGGTAATTAATTGTTGCCACAGTACATTGAGTTTTATGTGCATCTTGTTGAAGAGTGGCTGTCCTCTAAAAACTGTGTACATTGTAGATTCTAGAATAATTTAACATGAAAGCTAATTTCAGTATCTGAAAAACAACATTTGTGCCCTTTATTCTTTTGTGTGTGTGATATGTTGATTCATGAAAGGTATGCTGCAAAAATTTCAAAGCAGTTGATAAATGGAGTGTCCCTAAAATACAGTTTAAGTGTGAACTGAGAACTCTGAGTTGCTATGTTAAGCGTTCCACAAATTGGCAGGGTGGTTGCGGCTGTTTCTAGGTAATGTATCTCCCTTGAGCTAAATTCTAAATTTATTGTTAAGCTTAAAAGAACAACCCTCTTTCTAAATATATACTAGTAGAGGCTGTGGTTGATGCAGACCATGATTAGTCAGCTGAGACTAGTGCTGCTAGAAAGATTTCTTTTTTCAAATAAATGCTTCAGTTAAATAAAGTTGAAGGAAAATCCAAAAATAATTTCGCATAGAGCTGTAAGTTCTCATATGAGAAATTTTGGCTTAAAATTTTTGGGAGGGGAGATCAAACACACCCAGAATTTTTTGGGTGGGTGGCATTCACTGCTCATTTCTGGAGCACCTTCCAACAACTGCTGGCTGGCAGCTTCCACGCCCCCACCCCCCAAGCTCTGAGAGTGACACTACATGATGAGATTGTGTCACTCTACTCCTGAGGCTTTCAGGAGGAAAAAGAAATGGGAGCTAACATTCATAAAATTATGACCAGTGAGGTTGTGGTAGAGACAAATTTTCTCCCTCTCTCAGGACACAGTGAAATTGGCAATAAATTCAGGGCAGATAAATGACAGTATTTCTTCACACAATACTGTTTTATGGAATTCACTGCCAGAAGATGGTGCTGGCCATTGAATTACAGTGCAATCATGCATGCTTACTCAGAAAAGAACCACTGTGTTCAGTAAGGCTTGGTCATGGGAAAGAGTACATAGGATTGCAGTATGAATCATCTTCAAATGAGATATTAGACAGATTAATTGAGAATTGGTCTCTGAACATGATATTAGACATGATAGTTTAATGTCATCTCCCTGTTCTAATACAGTATATGTATGAAATGACGGTTGCTGTGAGACATTGACCCCATTCAGACAACAATAAGCCAGGGTTCTCCAGCAAAACATGAGTTAGGTCTCTAACTTGTTGAGGGAGATATAAGCCAGAGGTCACATGTAATGATAAACCATGAACAGAAAGTCTGTGCTTTGTTTTAGCTGCTCCTGCTTGTAGTGGGAACACTCAGGCAGCATGCACAAATGTGCTCCTCATAAATGATAAGCCAGGGTGCCCCCAAACTCAGCCAGTGTGGGAAGGCTGTTCTCTTTTGCCTTGCTCGGGGGCTTCCTGGACGCTGTGGACAACAACAGTCACTTCCAGTTATACAGGCTTTGATACCTCTGCTACCCCTTCAAGGGACGGTTCAAGCCACATCATAAGAGTATGTTGTTTGAGCTCCTCCCTGCTACTTCACCAGCACAACCCAATCTCTCCAAATTGGTCTATTCATCTAAATGACACTGTACTAATTATATATGCTTCCCAACCTCTGATCTAGGATATGCTTCTTCATGTGACTGTTATGACTCAGAGAGCATTTGGGTCCAGTTAATTCCTTTTATTCCTCATCATCATATGCAGCCACCCCATTCCCACTTTAGGACATCACTTGAGATGGGGGATAATCTACTGTTATCATTCACAACTCTATAAAGGAGTCTGAAAGGTTGCAGAAGATTATCAGCATCATTAAGAATTATTATGTAATACTTGGACTAGACTTCAAAGGGATTTCTATTCCTTTTGAGGAAGATACAAAATTAACCTCAATAGATAGTTGAAATACAACAAGAAAAATCTCATTATGGTTACCTCTGTTTAATTTTGGATTGTATTCATTTTTACAGTAACTTCTTTCTTTTATTAATGTAAGCCTTGCCGTGTTATTTCAGAAGACTGTTATTTTGTTCTAGGACCGTGGAGGAAATCCACTTTCAGCCCAAGAGCCCAGATTCAATTTCGGAGCAGCTCTCAAAGGCTGCATTCCAGTGGTGGGCAGGGCAAAAGGGGTGGGGTCAAAAGACCAAAAATACCAGCATATTTAGCTGAAGGTTCTTACTGCCAGTGCCCAAGCCTTAAGAGAAGCATTTCAACCTTTCAGAATGGGGAAAAAACATGCAAAAGCTGGGAAATGACCACACGATACACGGACAGGGGAAAGGGTGCATGGCCATTTGGGGAACCCAGGAGGGCCAGATTGGGACTCCAGGAATGCCGGATTTGTCCCACAGGCCTGAGGTTCTGAACTTCTGATCCAGGATATCCAAAAATAGATTGAAAATGTACCTTCCTGGTTAGTTCCTTACAGCAAGGCTCTTTAGAGTCCTCATAATTTGGTTAGGGAAGTAATTTTTTTTCCCCTTAAGAGCTTACGTTTCAGCTTTTTCCATACTACATTTAGCTCACGTAAATAGATGGTATTCTTAGTTAAAATGTAATGCGAGTGAGCCTCACACTACTAAATGCACTATATATCTGAATATGTACTTACAGAAAGACTTCAACAAATGTTTTCCTATTTGGATTCTGATTCTGCAAATGATATTTGAAAAGAGCATTTTGTGCTTTTGTTTTCTGCTGCTGTGACAAACATAATCTTTCATCCTAGTGGGGATTTCCTACTAATAGAGGTTTTCACTGTTTGCTTTCTGAGTTTATTCTAATGTATTTTACATAATTAATGGAATAACTTTATGTTGTCATCAAGGATTTGGAGATTTTCTGCTCTGTATATAATATCTGACTACAAATGTGTGCCTTCAAGTAAAATTTACAAGCCAGTTTGTTTCATCTAGTTATAACAAAACTACTCCATTTTCTTTTGTGTATTGGTTTGCTATATATTTTAATGTATCATTTTGTGATTAACATTAATGCACCATACTTTAGTGCAAAAATAAATGAGGACATTTAGATTTTACGTGTGATCATGTTTCCTAGATATATGGGCCATCGGCTGTATATTTGCTGAGCTATTGACTTCAGAACCTATCTTTCACTGTCGTCAGGAAGACATCAAAACAAGCAATCCTTTTCATCATGATCAGCTTGATCGCATATTCAGTGTAATGGGATTCCCTGCAGGTAATTTAATGTCACTAAGGGGCTTTACGCAAACTTTAATTAATAAAAAAATAGGTTGTTATAAACAAGTAAGACTGGAGAGTAAGCAAATATTACTGTTTGTATATCTTTGCATTTTTAATATTTGCCAATTCCTTTTTCTTTACACAGATAAAGACTGGGAAGACATTAGGAAGATGCCAGAATATCCCACACTTCAAAAAGACTTTAGGAGAACAACGTAAGTAGTGGGTATCTGGGACTAGTGGTAATTATGCTTTTAAAACATGATGATTGAGATCAGGTTTTTAGTGGCCTCGTTCAAGTGTAATGCATGGTTTAGCAATATGAGAAAGCACGGTAGCAAGTCTTGGGCATGCAGCTTCCCCCTCCTTGTTCAAGGGGAAGAAATGTGAAGGTTCTGGTCATGGATTGTAACAAACCATTTCCTGTTTTGCCTGAATGTGGGAAACTGTGGTTTGTACAAAGTTTCAGAGGAAATGGGAAACCAGTTTGATTTAAACTGCATCTGGAAGCTTCAAATTTCCTTCCCTCATATGCAGGGGAGTAAGAAAGGCTCATATGAAAGGCTGCATCTCACTGCAACAGGTCTCATTACACTAATCCATGGTTTAGTGCTGCTTCTGGATGTGGCCATTGTCTCATTCCTTCTTCAGGTTTTAAAATTCAAACACCTCCAGTGTCCAAACTGAATCATTGTAATGTGTTGTACATTGGGCTGCTTTTGACAAATGACTGGAAACTGTGGCTAGTTTAGGACATGGCAGCCAGGCTAAGAGCCTGGCTACCACTGTTTCCGAGCTCAGTTCAAGGGGTAGGAAAACTGTGGTCCTCCAAATATTGTTGGATTTATATCCAACAATTTGTGGACTACATTTCCTATCATCCCTGACTATTGGCCATGCTGGCTGGGGCTGATGGGAGTTGTCCAACATCTGCATGGGAGTTGTAGTCCACCAACAGAGTTCCCGTTCCTGGATTAGGATATCTGAAGGAGTGCTGTTTTCCACCTGAATCTGCCTGGCCTATCTCCCAGTGTGCCCCCCACACACACACCTTCTGAGGTTAATTGAAACAGGGCTTGTAGAGTAGTGGCCCTCAAACTTTGGAATTCCCTCCCTAAGCATATGCACCAAGCAACTCCCTTATTATCTTATGGGTGCACAGACTTTACTGTGTGAAGTCTGTCCTGTTCTCTTGGGCTTTTAGTAGCATTTGTTCTGCCTGTTAGGATATTTGCCCCCATTTGGATTTTTACTGTCTCTGGTTTGATTTTCTTTTACTTTTCTTTCTGTCACTGTTTTTGTAATGCTGTTCTATTACGTTTTATTTATTATTGATGTAATATTGTTTTATTGTATTTGTTAGCCTCAAAACTTGGTTAAATGGTGGGATATAAATCCATTAAATAAAAATAAGTATCGGTATTTTGTGACATGTCAAGTGTTAGTGCATCTCTGTATTTATTTTAATACATCCTGCAATAGACATCAGTTGCACATGTTATTTGAAGTAAAGAGGAATGACATTCATGTGTTACCAAAAATCTCCCCCACCACCTGCCTCGCAGGCATATGCAGACCAGTGTATGGACTAGTAAATAAAAGTTCGCGAAGTGTTACTTGGAATGTAAATCAGTATATAGTGTACCTTTTCTTTATTTTTGATAGTGCATTGCCCTTGTAAAATATGTCTTTTCATTTGAATTCCTCAGGTATGCCAATAGTAGCCTCATAAAATATATGGAAAAACACAAAGTCAAGCCTGACAGCAAAGTATTCCTTTTAGTAAGTTATGTGTTTGATGGTTGGTTTGTTTTGGTAAGTAATATTGCCATTCTTATAGTGCTGCTGAGAACTACTTTATTTTGTCATATTCACAACAGAATCCTATACATATCTAGTCAGAAGTAAACTCCATTGAGTTCAGTGGGACTCACTCCAGGGACGTTTGTATAGATTATCAGCCTGGCCTTATTCTGACAGAGAATTAGGATGAAGATGTACAGATTTAAAGACGTAATTCATTGAAAAGTCTGAATTCATTTGTGTTGTCTGTTACTCCTGTGATTTTAATGTCATTCATAGATCACTCGGGGTGATGGACAAATTGTCATTTACAAATTCTAAGACTGATTAATAATTAACAAGTGGCATGCACCCAAGAGTTTGTAAAGCATTCAAATGTGAAATTGCTGATTCCTGTACTGAATACGAGTTGCTGGGGGGCAATAGCAGGGGTCAGTTGTTCATCATCTCCTTGTGGGGTTTCTAGAGGCATTTGGGTGGCCACTGTGCTTAAGAGGGTGCTAGAGTAGATGGTCCTTTGGACTGAGTCTGCAAGACGTCTCTCATGTTCTTATGTCATGAGATGATAGACACAAGGGAAATATCTAAGTTTCATTTCTTTCTAAAATGCCTTTTCCCCCTAAATTATTAAATTAATGATAATAAATTAGAGATAAATTAGTGGATGGTGCACATTATACTGTATTGTACTATCTTCTGTATTTCTATATCAGGCTTCCCCAGCCTGGAGCCCTCCAGATGTCTTGGGCTACAACCTGCAACATCTCCCAGCCAGCAGCTTGCCAACTGGGGATGGTGGGACTTGTAGTCCAAGCCATTTGGAGAGCACCAGGTTGTGGAAAGTTGTTCTATAATAATAACCAGTACAAATGGTTACAACTTTTCTGTGTAGGAAACCCTCCATTTTCTTTGACATTGTTATAAGTAAATATTGGGCTTCATTGTGGCATATATGCCAATAAGTTCTACAGTGATATTCATATAAGCTGATTTTTCTAATATTATGTTATACAGCTTCAAAAACTTCTCACTATGGATCCTACAAAAAGAATTACCTCAGAGCAAGCTTTGCAGGATCCTTACTTCCAGGAGGACCCACTGCCTACATCAGAGTATGTGTCTCATCTATTATTTAGAGGTTTTTCTTTCTTCTGCTTAACAGTAAATTTTGCTCTCTGGGACCATTTTTAAATATATACAAGTAGGCTATGAGCCGGAATACCCTGTAAAGCAAACATACGCTGGCTACATTTTATTTCTTGCCTTTTCCATGAGGTAATCAATTTGATATAGGTCTCTAACTGGACAGAGATTTGCCTGCGAGTTGTCAGTAAAGTAAAGAAACTTGTAGCCTCTGAGGAGAGCCAGCAGAGGTGATGGATATCCTTTATTGCATTATTTTCAGGTTTTTCTCTGTGATGCAGAGGGTTGAGGGAGATCCCTGAGAACTGGGCGGCTCTACAAGTAGAGCTCTCATTTGGGGAAATTGCTTCAGCCCAATTTTCAGAAATCCCTCCTTCCCCGTCAGCCCCTGCATAGCCCAGCCTATTCAGCAGGGTCTCCTGACCTTCAGAGGAGCCGTTTTGGGTGGCTGGATAGGCTGCTGGGTGGAGGAGGAGGTGGGGAAGTCAATTTTGGCCAGCCCCATTACGCACACTTTTTTCTGGATCTAACCCAGTGGACTGGGTTATAATTCTGTCAGAGCTCAGAGACTTTTTTTTTGGTTATAATTCTCTAGTCCTATCTTGGAAATAAAGTTCCTGCAGTTTCATTAGTAGCCATAACAGTTAAAATAGATTTGAAGTTGGTTTAAAATTACACATGTAGACATGTCCTTCGCCGTTGTCATGGAAAAATTGTCATGACATTTGTTTGGCATTTGTTGGTATTTATTTGTTGCTGCTATTTATTATTGATATTGATATTTATTAGCTGCAGAGCAGCAGCAATAGGATGAAACCACTGACTGGTTTGGCTGTAATACTAAACTGTGGTTCAGCATTATATGCATTAGCCTTGGGCTCATGTGCTCTTTCCTCTTTCCTCCAGCATAGCCACAAGGAGGAGATTGGAAGCTTTTGCTTTTGTTTTCAGTTTAACTGTCTCCTCACAGCCATGCTGGAGTGGGGGAACTCACAGACCCAAGGTTCATTCATGTAACGCTAAAGCATAGTTTAGTGTTACATCCAAATAAGGCAAGTTTGTAAGTTAATGCACATTGATGTAACTCCATTTTATTCTTTCTTCTCTAGTGTTTTTGCTGGCTGCCAGATTCCTTACCCAAAGCGAGAATTTCTCAATGAGGATGAACCTGAGGAAAAGGGGGATAAGGTATAGTTCAGAGACCAGTTGACCAGAAATCAGTAAAATGGAATTATGGTTCCTCAGTTAGAAAACTGACAGACGCCAGGGGCTTGCATTGAACACAGATTCCTTGTTAAGACCATCCCAGCGATATGTCATGGGACATTATTGAAAAGTGTAGCATTTTCATGCATGATAACTTATAGGGAATTTGACTACTTTATATTGAATAATTTTCAGTAAATTTAGACACTATTAGTAGCATGTAGCTAAGGGAAGAAAGAGAAAAGGCCTTAAGCTGTAATTATCTGTGTCTTTGTGACATCTTTAAAGAGCCTGCAGTTGATGAGAAATATTCTTCCAGCTATTTATGCCCTATATTCTTTGTAGCAGTGGAGCTTGACTTGTTTTTGAAATAATTGTGGCTTCTCCAGTATAATTCGTTCACATACATATACAGAGCCCTGGGATATTGTGTACATATAATTTGGCCATTTCCTAGCCTTATTTTATGTCTTAGAATACAGATTTTCAGTATTCTTGATGAGATCAGTTGTGGAACTCCCTTTCCCTAGAGGACCATCATAAATGAGTATGTGTTATTGGTAACTCAACTGCAGGACTCCAGCTTTGTATATTGTTACTTTTTAATGTGATTGCTTTTTTGTTATTGTTGGCTGCCTTGAGCGCCATGCAGAAAGGTGGGATAAAAATACAAAAAAAGAATAGGGCTGCGCTTGGAGCAGTACTGCTTAGTTTTTGTCAGGAACAGAGGATGTTCCCTCTGGATTCTCACACCATTCTGTCTTGTCTACTCCCTGCCTCCGTTTCAGTGTGTACATGGGCCACTACACAAGACTGCGCAAGGGGAGTTGGAGCTCAGTATTGTCAATATGTTGACACCCAGCTTTACTTTGCATTCTCATCTGGCCTAGGATGTCCTGCAGTGTTGGTACTTAGTTACGGGGCAGACCAGGAATCAGATCCGGTGTAATTGTGCTTTAGTGCACAGTGCTTGCAATCAGTTAATGGCACCAAACTTGGGTTTGATATGGTGATGTCTGCATGGAACAGCAAGGCCACAAACTGATGCTGCATATCAGGATGTTTTTTTTTAAAATTATGGCTTGCCCAGTTTCAACATTCAGGGTAGGTAACATTGCTACAGACACAGAAAGATGAATCGCTATAATGAAATACCACAATATGAGTGTGAGCTTGACAGAAGTGGGTGGAGTTAAGGATACAGGAGTGTTCCAAAACTTCATATTTTTGGTGGCAGGGCAAAGGAAGAAGGTTCTGCATGTGTGAACTATTAGGGGAAAATGCAGAAAAATAATTTGCTTCTTTAGCAGTTGCAAATCCAGCTGTGGTCATCCAGCAGTTCAGCAAATGGTGAGCTGGAGTTTGTATGGGGATGGTGTAGATGAGACAGCAAAAGAGGGCAATTAATTTTTAGGGGAATACTTTCCCACTTTGCCTACAATAGCTCTGCCTCTCTAGACATAATAGATGTTAAACATAAAAAGTATTAAATGCACAGGTAATGTATGCATGTATAATAAAGATTTTTGATTCAGATTAAAAAAGTAAAAAGGAGCTCAAGATTGAGCTAGCGAGAGGGTGGGTTTTGACAACCTATTTCAAACTGGGAGTGGAACCAGTATTACACATACGAAGAAATTGTGTGTGTGTAAGAAAGAGTTTGCAGGAGATAAGGATAAATTTGGAAGTATCCCTGCAGAAAAGGATTGGTAGTCTACATGATATAGAATTGAGGGTGGAGTGGGAGCAAGAGAATAAGGGGGAACATATGGGAAGGGGTCACTGCTCAGTGGTAGAGCACATGTCTTGCATGCAAAAGGATACAGGTCCAATCCGCGGCATCTTCCATTAAAAAGGATCAGGTAGCAAGTGATGGGTGAAACATCTGCCTGAGATCCTAGACAGCTGCTGCCACTTCCCTCCGTAGACAATACTTGGCTAGATGAACAAAGTCTGACCTGGCATAAGGCAGCTTCCTGTGTCCATATGACAACAGAGAGAGCAAAAGATATAAGAGATTTAAAGAGCCTAATCACTATAGATCAAAATCTGGAGTTTATGAACTTTGTAGCAGAAAGCCAGGGCATTGTTGGTGAGGATGACATTACATGTCATGAAATATTTATTTATTTATTTATTTATTTATTATTTAGTCAATTTATAGACCGCTAGACTATATATGAAAAGACAACTTGATGCCACATAAACATTTGAAACGCGAAACATCTAAAAATCCTAGTAAATGTTTTCTAGTTATCCTTTCACAGGTATACTAATTAAGCAAAACTTCTGGTTGTCCATGGCTTTAAGCAGGCCTCGACACTTTGAGTCACCATGCTCACCATGGCAACTGCGCCACTCCCCTCTGCTGAGCAACCAGCCTTTCTCCCAGCATGAAGCTATGGAACTGGGCAGGGATCTTCCCAAAGACTGCACAGTGATCTCTGCCCCCTCCCCAGCACCAAGGTTGGGGGAAAGGCTGGGGGCAGTCTGGCTGCTTGGAGGCCTGGCACAACCCGTCTCAGAATGGTAAAGCTGGCAAGTGTCCTACCAGCGTTTTCTTCAAGAGAGACTGATGGGAGGCTTCCTTGGCCACTACTGGGCAGAAGTGCCCAGAGCAGTGCCACCCAAAAGAGGCCAAGCCAGTATGCTCCCCACCTGCCTTTCTAGCAGGAGACTTCCTTGGCTGCTGCTAAATCAAAGCATTTAGGGCACATTTACTCAGCAGTTGCTAAGCCAGCACACTTCTCCACTGTACCTTTCCTGCTCAAAAGGATGGCATAAGTGCAAGGAACAGGAAACTGGCTATCAAAATTTTTGGCTTGGCTAGCAAGACCAACTAGAAATTGTGGGTGCCTGGCTTTAAGGCACCTGGCTTGCTGTGTGTCTGAGCTGCTGTTGAAATGGTTTTTAAGGCAGTTTAACGTAATGGTGTGTTTTGAGCTGAGCATAGAAAATGAGGGCATATATTTGAAAGTTATTCCATAGTATTTTTTTAACCTAATGGTGAAACCTTTGAAATTAACACATTCCTTTTCATGCCTAACCTATTTCAGATATTTTAAACTTCTCAGACCTTAGTTGAACCCTAAACTCTTCTTTCAAAGGCCTTTTTCTGAAATGGTCTTTAGATAATTTGAGGTGTTAACAAAAGCAAATAAACCAACACCCCCTTTTTCTCTGGTTTTCATCAGGCTGTATTTCAGTCGGTTTAATTTCAGTCAGCTGCTTTGCACTATGATCTCTCGCCAGCAGCACATTCTTTTGGCCATAAATCTAATGCACAATTGCAAACTGTAGTCCTGTCTGACTTGACACCCACTGAAGAAGTGTCATTCCTGAATGTCATGTCATCTTTTGCAATAAAAGTGCAAACATGGCTTTAATTGTAACTCTTGGCAGTGATAACAGAGTTTGTATCATTAGGTAGAAATCCCTTTTGCTTTGTGTTTCCCATCATTCAGTTTATAATGAATCCCTTGTATTCCACTGAGAGACATGGGAAAAGAAATGTTTACACCAAAGCTGTCTGTTAAAAAATGGTTGTTTAATCATTACTCTACCTCACTGTTAATCACACTGACACTGATTTTATGAAAAGTAGTGCTAGTGAAAGTCTACAAACATTGAGATCAAGGGTTACAAGGCAAGGGAGGGACTGTAGATTAGGCATGAGCTGGTTTGACTCTTAAGAACCTGTTGCTATGCTGCCCTCCCTCCATCACCATTCAAACTTCCCTCTACCCCTTTATTTGCTTTGCAGCTCCCTCCAAGAGCACTTTCTCTCCTTTTAAACATACTTGGAAAACCTGTGCCCGAGTCTGGCACCGCTCTCCATGCCATGGTCTTTCTGCAGCCATCCCAAAGGTGCTTTCATCCCTGCTTTCTGTAGCAGCTTGCTTTCGTTACTGTCTATAATTCTGTCAGTATTGAACCATGGATTTGGACCAATATGGATGACAGTGGCTGTGAGTCACCCATAGCCAGATGATGAAGGAGAGGGGAGAGCTTAAGCTGGTATTTGTTTGTGTCCAGGATTTCAGACAGAAATCTTTCCCAGCCCTTCAGGATCTGCCAGGAATTAAATCTGGAACTTTCTGTATGCAAAACATGTGTTCTGTTGCCGAGCTACAGACCCTGTAAGGTAGGCTACACTATGAGAGAAAGAAATTTGCCTGGGATTTGAGCAAGGATTTGATAGTGAGTCTCCTCTGTCCACTTTCAGCACGTGATATATTGTACCAAAAATGTCACATATATATAAAGATAGGATCAAAAATGGCAGAGAAGCAAACCTCAAACTGCTACCAAATGGAGAATTTTGATGAATATGTCTCCCAAGTGAATTAGAATTCTGAAAAGTAGTTGGTTAGAAAATGAGAATTTAAGGGATTATTGCCCATGAAGAAGACATTGTTGAAATGTGTTGAACTGGTTCAAAGAAGTTTCATATATATTAATGTTAAACACCTTTCCTATATAATTAATTCAAATATAAATACTTAATTTGAGAAAAACTTGCATCCTGAAAACCTAAGCTATTTCAGTGAACTCCAGAATTGTCAATTGACCACTGAGAGGAGAGAATGGATTTCAGTCTACAAATATTACTTCTACTTTGACTAGTGTAGCAAAAACAGAAAACACAATTTTAGGTCATTTCTCTTGGCAATGGGAAAAAAGCAATGATAATGCCACTATGAATCTGTGATGTGTCCATATTTAGAATGTTATATACACTGATGCTGGGAAAGATTGAAGGCAAAAGGAGAAGGGGACGGCAGAGGATGAGATGGTTAGATAGCATCACCGATGCAATGAATATGAATTTGAGCACACTCCGGGAGAGAGCAGAGGACAGGAAGGCCTGGCGTGCTATGGTCCATGAGGTAACGAAGAGTCGGACACGACTGAACGACTGAACAACAACATACACTGAACAGGGTAAAGAAAGGCAACTAAAATGATCAAGAGCTTAGAAGACCTTTCTTTGAGGAAAAACTAAATAGTATATGTCTTTTTACCTATTTAAAAAAAGATTACTAAAGGGGAAAATAACAGGTTTATAAAACATGGTTGGGAAAAACAGGTTCAAATAAATGTTTCTACCTCTTGGAATTCTAGAAGGTGGGAGTGGAATGGATGCCTGATTCAAGTATCCCTTGCCGCTTAAAATACAACCACAGTCGCAGTAAGACCTTGGGAATCTTGATTAAAAAAAAATACTTGCTTTGGAAGGGGTTTTCTTAAGGCACACAAGCCTGAGATCAGGATTTTAAAACTTACTTTGGCTCACAGTGTTTAGCTGATCCTCTAGGATCCTCAGATAATAAAAAGAAAGCCAATATGGTGTCTGAAACAGCAAAGAAAACTAGAGGACGGATGGTGGCAGAGTTTCATGCAGCGATCACAGAAACAAAGGCACCATGTTATTCTAGCTTCAGTGGGCTGCAACCATCAGACTAAAACAGACAAAGTGGCCTCTAAACTAATGGGAATAGTGGCAACAGTAGATGAAGCCTTGGAGGAGACAAAAATACAGAGACTTGCACAAACTGCAAATGAGGTGCGACAAAAGGTTGAAGATCTTGAAAACAGGAGTCACCTTCAGAATAATCACACTTGCGGTATTCCTGAGTCAGAAGAGGGAAACAACATGGCAACATTCCCTGTAAATTCGATATCAGTGTGACTACTAGATATGCAGCTAGATGAAATCAATATTAAGCGAGCCCACCATGCCCTAGGCCCAAAGCCACGGGAGACCTCTGAACCCAGAGACATGATCATCTGCTTCGCTCGATTCACCATTAAGGAGGCACTGCTTCAAATGTTATGCAATTTATGGAACCTAAGCCCTGAAATGCTGTGAAAACAAAGAGCCTTCCATCCCTTCACAGTGATACTAAGGCAAGCCAAAATAAAATATTAATAGGGCTTCCCATTTCTCCTAATGGTCAATCATGACAGCATCATACATTCAGTGAGCACATCCCAAGACTTGTTCGGTTGTGGAGACTGAGAGCAAACTGATAGCACCACTCTCAAATCCATTTGTCATGTGCACAACCTACAGCAACCATTTTTAGGACATTTGCTCTAATCTTCTTAGCAGCCATTGTGAATAAAGCTACTTGATTAGCTACATGAGAATCCATATACTGTTGAACCAAGATTTGAAACTTCACTGGCATTCTGGTGGATATGCTCAACACATTTATAGCATCCTGCATAAATCCTGATTAGGCCAGCTTTATTCCACTTAGGCTGTTAAATATTGTCTGCCTGAACAGGACTTCCAAGCAGCCACTTGGACCCTCAATGCGTGCAAGGCATTTGATCGAATTGAGTGGACTTTTTTGTTGACATTATTTTTTAAAAATGCACCTAGGAGACCTTATAAACACCATCTCGGCACTACACCGAGAGTCTAAAATGACAGCTAGGGCCAATGCATACAATGCTCTCCCAATCAAACTTTACAGCGGGACTAATCAGGGGTGTCCGTCTGTCCTCTTCCATTCACTCTTTCTCTAGAACCTTTAGCAATGGCATTGAGAACTAACCTCAGCATAAAAAGGCTTGAGGTGAGTGGGACACAGCATCTCATAAGTCTGTTAGCTGATAACATAGCATGGCTTCCTACAGAGTCACTCACATCAATTCCAGAGATAAAAAAGGGAGTTAACGGATTACAGTGCCATGGCAGGATTAAAAATCAACTATACTAAATCAGACATACTTTGCATTAATATTCTGCTGGGAATACAACAACATATTTAAACAATATCCATCTTCTTGCAAAATCAAAAGTCGCTGAAATACCCCTGAGTGACCATCCATTAAATTTTTATCTAAATTAAAGCAGCCCAACTTTGATCTAGTCATAACGCACATTAAAACAGGAGATTAAGAGTTGGGGTAGACTCAGACTATCATTGTTTGGAAGTGTGGCAGCATTGAAGATATCTCTGCTTTCAAAGTTTTCATTCCTTTTCCAGGTCTTAGCAATATTAATACATGATAAAATGTATCTTATGTTGGCAAAAATTGTTTGTCAGCATTGTACATAAGGGAAAGAGAATGAGACTAGGAAGACGTATACCCTATAAAGGGTGAAGCTGGGTGGATTGGAATCCCTAGCATACCAAAATACTGTGAGACTTTCCAGTTATGGCAAATGATGTCCCAGGGAGAGGCAGACCAACCATGGCTACACATGGAACTAGCTATGTCTTCTACAGTTTCATGGTGGACTTTTCCCTTCCTCCCGAGTGTCTTGAACAAAGCATGCGAGAAGTATCCAATCAATTTCTGGAGCATCCCTCGTTTTACAGCTAGGACAAACAGGTGGATTTCAAAGGATGGGAAAAGAAGGGTTTGCCCAGGTTAGCAGATTTTCACATTAACAAGTGGCTGCTATTGGAACCCCAACTCAGAGAAAAACTGCATTCTCTACCAGTTGACTGGCTTCAGATGCATCAAGTAACATATTTAATATTTAGGAAAAACATTAGGGAGGAGGTGACCCAAACATTTACTCCACTTGAAGATCTCATAGTTAGGTTGTAGTTGTGGTGGTTGTGTCTACTGCCTGAGGATTTGGGGGAAGGGATCTTCAGGGAAATCTCATTAATTACAAAACAGCAATGCCAAAGAACCCTACAGTGGCTTGGGTTGGTACCTTGGATGGAGTAAAAGCAAACGTATTACATAAATATTTTATTTCCTTTTTAATTGTAGCAGGAAAACCACATTTGCAAGGCACTGGAAAGATAATACTGCAATTCCCATGGACATTTGTTCCGAAAAGGCATGCATTGCTTTAGCAGAGAAATTGACACACCAGATAAGACTTGTTCAGCCTGGTTTGCCTCTTGATTTATTTTTTTTTTAGTTTGGCCAGCTTTTATTTATTTCACAAACATCAGGGCAACAGAAGAATGCCACCCACTGCATATAACCTGTGGAAAGAACATTGAACTGCCCAGATGCTGGTGGCATTATGCATCGGTGGCAGAACACTGTGAACTCCGTCCTGTTGCTGTGATTCTCTTGAGGAAACATTTGCAAAGAAGGAATAGAGAGAAATAATACGTTATACATTATTATTAGTATTATTATTAGTATTATTATTAATATATTTGTTTATTCATATCCTGCCTTTTCCCCAATACTGAGACTCAAGGCGGCTTTACAACAGTAAAAACGCATACAGTTAAAACCTATAAATAGAAATATACAAAAGTTTTAAATAAATAAATCATCAGTAATATTAACATTATATAAAATATCAAAATTTTAAAAGACAACAAGAAATAAAACCATAGTATCCATCCATCATATTCTCACAGGTCCAGACTATCCCCAAAGGCCTGCTGGAACAAAAACGTTTTTACCTGCCTGCGAAAGCATACCAAGGAGGGTGCCACTCTTGCCTCCCTGGGAAGGGGGTTCCAGAGCCTTGGGGCAGCCACCGAGAAGGCCCTCTCCCATGTTCCCACCAAACAAGCCTGTGATGGTGGTGGGACCGCAAGAAGGGTCTCCACTGCAGATCTCAGAGCACGAGCAGGCTCATAGGGGACAATACGGTCTTTCAGATAACCTGGACCCAAGCCATATAGGGCTTTATAGGACATGACCAGCACTTTGAATTGTGCCCGGAAACAGACTGCTGTTTTAGCAGGGGAGTTGTATGCTCCCTGTAGCCAGCCCCAGTCAGCAGTCTGGCAGCAGCTCTTTGAATCAGCTGAAGTTTCCAAGCACTCTTCAGAGGCAGTCCCACGTAGAGCGTGTTATAGTAATCCAAACAGGATGTAACTAAGGCATGCGTCACTGGCCAAGTGAGACATCTCAAGGAACGGGCGCTTTAACTGTGCAAATGCACTCCTGGCCACCGCTGAAACCTGGGCATCCAGGCTCAGGGCTGAATCCAGAAGTACACCCAAGCTGTGAACCTGTGTCTTCAGGGGGAGCGTAACCCCATCCAGCACAAGCTGAATCCCTATTCCCTGATCTACCTTTCGACTGACCAGGAGCACCCCTGCCTTGTCTGGATTAAGCTTCAGTTGGTTTGCCCTCATCCAGTCCATTACTGCTGACAGACACCAGTTTAGCACTGGAACAACTTCCTTGGAATTAGATGGAAAGGAAAAGTAGAGTTGTGTGTCATCAGCATACTGGTGACACTGAACCCCCAAACTCTGAACAACCTCTCCCAGTGGTTTCATGGATATGTTAAATAGCATGGGGGACAAAACAGAACCCCAAGGAACTCCACAGGCCAATGGCCAAGGAGTCGAACAGAAGTCCCCCAGCACCACCTTCTAGGTCCGCCCCTCCAAGAAGGAATAGAGCCATTGTAAAACAGCGCCTCCAAGTCCCATCCCAGCAAGGCAGCCCAGAAGGATACCATGGTCAATGGTATCGAAAGCCCCTGGGAGTACCAGTGAAACCAACAGGGACGCTCCCCCTGTCTAGTTCCCGACGTAGGTCATCCACCAAGCCAATCAGAGCTGTTTCTGTCCCATATCCGGGTCAGAAGCCAGATTGAAATGGATCTAGATAATCTGTCTCATCTAGGAATCCCTGGAGTTGGGAGGCCACCATGTGCTCCAATACCTTGCCCAGGAATGGAAAATTGGAGACTGGCCGATAATTATCCAGTATGGTGGGGTTCAGGGAGGGCTTTTTTAAACAAAGGTCTCACCACCACCTCCTTAGGCAGGCTGGAACTCTGCCTTGACTAAGAGAGGCATTAACCACTCCCCTTACCCACTCGGCCAGTCCACCTCTGGCTGCCTTTATGAGCCAGGAAGGACAAGGATCTAGAACACACGTGATGGCCCTCACCTCTCCCAGGATCCTGTCCACATCCTCAGGCTGTACAAATTAAAAAGTATCCAACAACACCATACAAGCAGGAGCCAAAGTTAGATCCCCTGGGTCTGTACCAACTATAGAGTCCAAGTTAGAGCGGATTTGAGTGATTTTGTCTGCAACGTGCTGAACAAATTGTTCACAGCGGGCTGTTGAGAGGTTTAAATTATCCTCTTATGGGCTAGTATATAAAAGACCCCTGACCACTCAGAACCACTCTGCTGGACAGCTCTTTGCAGATGCAATAGTGGCAGAAAAAATATTTTCTTTGCTGCCCATATTGCCACAGCCCGTGTTCGATCGGATTCACTCTGAGTTTTCTGCCAACATCGCTCTGGTCATCTTCTCACTCATTTCATCACTGCCAGCTCCGTAGAAAACCAGGTGTGGCTCCACTTCGTGAGAGGGGACACTCAGGAGTGATTGTGTCCATGACCCTGGTCATTTCTCCATTCCAGAGATCAGCCAGGGCTTCAACAGAATCGCCTGCTGAGGCAATAGGAAAATCCCCAAGAGCCATCAGGAAACCATTCAGATCCATTAGCCTCCTGGGGCGGACCATCTTAATCGGCCCTCCACCCCTGCAGAGGTTCCGAGTGCCAGCAAGTCTAAACCCCACCAGGTCCGGTTTATAAGACCGTCATGTCCAACCCCCTGCTCAATGCAGGAATCCAAGTCGGAGCATCCCTGCCCATGACAACGGAACTATAGAAAATTCCTCCACTCTCAGTTCACTATCACCCCATCCAGCACAGAAAACGAGGTCCAGAATGTGCCCATCAGCATGGGTGGGGCCAGATACCTTTTGGGACAGAAGAAAGATACCTTTTGGGACACCATGGTTGTCATGGCGGACATGAAGTCCTGAGCCGCTCCCAACAGGGCAGCCTCAGCATAGATGTTGAAGTTCCCCAGCACAACAAGCCAAAGGGTCTCCAACACCAACCCGGGGACTACCCTGGCTAGCTCAGGAAGGGAGACTGTTGAGCAGTGGGGTGGACAGTACAAGAACAGTATCCCTATTCTGTCCCGGGCACCCACTTTCAAATACACACACTCGAACCCAGCAGACTGTGGGATAGGGCACCTCGTGAGGGGGATCGAATCCCGATAGACCACTGCCATGCCACCTCCCCACCCCCCAAATCTTGCCTGTTGCTGGACAGAGAAACCTGGAAGGCAGAGCTGAGAGATATTAATTCCCCCAGCTTCATCCAACCAGGTCTCTGTAATACAGGCCGACTCAGTGTGCTCATCCAGGATCAAGTCCTGGATAGCAGTTGTTTTACCATTCACCGACCTGGCTTTCAGCAGCAGCAGTTTCAACCCAGGGGGTCTGTTGCCTGGGCCATCCAGGTTATTTTAGTTGGGGGACAATTTGGGGACAGTCAGCACCATATTGTTACACGCTCTGCCTTTAGGGTGTGACTGTCTCCCCCCTTCGTGTCTCCTTCTGCCCTGTAGAACCGTAATGGCCATTCCCTCTCTCCCAACACCTCCCCCCTTCTTTAGAAAACACATCTCTAGTGCAAGCAGTCCTGCAGGCCACACTGAGGCAAGCAGTTCCCCTCCCTCCTTTCAGGCAGGAGGACAAGCCCTCGCCCTCATGTTCCCCTGTAGTGACTCCCCCAGGTGTTGCATCTGGGAGTGGGGAGGCACTTGGCTGGACCTTGGTCTGCAAGGAGGCAGAGTAGAAGTCCCACAGGTGGAGATAGCACCCCAGTAAGGCGGCGGCAGCAGCAGCAGGAGCCCTGGATCTCACCTGCCTTGCAACAGTGCAGGGCTTCCTCCCTTTGCAGCAGCGATGGAAAGAGTGTGTTGTACTGTTTCTTACATTTCAATAAAGTTTTTAAAATAAAATAAACAATTCTAGAACTCAGGGATACTCAATAAAGTTGATTGACTCTGGGTTCAAGACTTCGAAGAGGAAGTTCTTATTTGTGCAATGCATAATTAACTTCCCCAAGATGGGGTGATGGCCACTGTCTTAGATGGCTTTTTTTTAAAGGGTTAGAAACATTCGTGGAGGGTAAATTCTGACAAAAACCAGCAGCTGTGCGTGTGAAGTGGAACCTTAATGTTCAGTGGCATTGAAGACTCTGGATACCAGATGCTGGGGGCAAGCAAGAGAAGACCACCACAGCCATGCCCTGCTCTAGATGTGTTAGATTTTGTCTAATCCAGCAAGGCAGCCATGCTTTTGATTGCGCTTCCACTAAGGGGTGATCAATGAATGGATAAAAGAATCTAGGTAAGGACAATATCTTTGTAGGTCTTGCTTTGATCAAGTGTCTCTTGCCTAGAATTCTTTTGAGCTTAAGAGTTTACTTTGAACTCTGAGCTTAAGATCAAAATCTGAGCTAGTCAGGCATTTCTGATCAAAACCTCAGAGTCACCCATCATTTTGAAACACAATTTTTTTAGAATTTCCAGGTTAGCCCACAGTCCCAGGGGCATAGTGCATGCTTTGTATGTAAATGGTTTCAGGTTCAATCTCTGGCATTTCTGGGTAGGACAGAGAAATTCCCGTCTGCAACCCTGGAGAGAAATTTCAATATGGTTCTGGTTCATTGAAAGAAAACCTCTCTGGCTTATGAGTTTAGGTTCAGTTTGACTCTCTGAAAAAAACCCACCTCTTCTGTAAGATGTCAAGTTCCTTTAAAGGTAGTGTGCAAATAACATTGTATTAGCCTATCCTGAAATGCTCTTGATCTAACCAAGGCTGATATGTCAAAGCAATCTAAATTGTAGAATCTCGTTATCAACATTCTTGCCCTTACAAGTACTTTTTTTGTGGAACCTTCAATGGACGCTTTAAATTTATTCCTACCTATTCCAAAATTGTATTGTGCAATTGTGGTTCTATAATCAGGACTAAGTTGCTTATAATTCCAGCTGGGATTTCATAGAATCACAGAGTAGTAGGGTTGGAAGGGGCCTTTAAGACCGTCACGTCCAACCCCCTGCTCAATGCAGGAATCCAAGTCGGAGCATCCCTGACAGATGGCCATCCAGCCTCATCTTGAACGCCTCCAGTGTGCGAGAGCCCACTACCTCCCTAGGTAATTGGTTCCATTGTCGTGTTGCTCTAACAGTCAGGAAGTTTCTCCTGATGTTCCACCGGAATCTGGCTTCCTGTAACTTGAGCCCATTATTCCGTGTCCTGCACTCTGGGATGATCAAGAAGAGATCCTGGCCTTCCTCTCTGTGACAACCTTTCAAGTACTTGAAGAGTGCTATCATATCTCCCCTCAGTCTTCTCTTCTCAAGGATAAACATGCCCAGTTCTTTCAGTCATAGGGCTTTGTTCCCAGTCCCTTGATCATCTTTGTTGTCCTCCTCTGAACCCTCTCCAGCTTGTCTGCATCCTTCTTAAAGTGCAGTGCCCAGAACTGGACACAGTACTCCAGATGAGGTCTAACCAGTGCTGAGTAGAGGGAAACTAGTACTTCCCGGGATTTGGAAGCTATGCTTCTATTAATGCAGCCCAAAATAGCATTTGCCTTTTTTGCAGCCACATCACATTGTTGGCTCACATTCAGCTTGTGATCTACAGCAATTCCAAGATCCTTCTTGCTTGTAGTGTTGTTGAGCCAAGTATCGCCCATCTTGTAACTGTGCATTTGGTTTCTTTTTCCTAGGTGCAGAACTTGGCATTTATCCCTATTAAATGTCATTCTGTTGTTTTCTGCCCCGCGCTCCAGTCTATCAAGATAACTTTGAATTTTGTTTCTGTCTTCCAAGGTATCAGCTATCTCGCCCAATTTTGTGTCATCTGCAGATTTGATCACCATTCCCTGCACCACCTCCTCCAAGTCATTAATAAAAATGTTGAAGAGCATTGGGCCCAGGACTGAGCCCTGCCGTACCCTGCTCGTTACCTCTTCCCAGTTTGAGAAGATCCCATTGATAAGCACTCTTTGAGTCCAATTCTGTAGCCAACTGTGGATCCACCTGATAGTTACTTCATTTAGCTCACTTTGAGCTAGTTTGCTCATCAGGATATCATGGGGCTCTTTGTTGAAAGCTTTGCTGGAGTCGAGCTATATTATGTCCACAGCATTCCCACAGACCACAAGAGAGGTTACCTGATCAAAACATGAGATCAGATTAGTCTGGGAGGATTTGTTCTTGACAAATCCATGTTGGCTTTGAGTAATCACTGCATTGTTTTCAAGGTGCTTACGGATGGATTGCTTTATCATCTGCTGCAGAATTTTCCCAGGGATTGGTGTCAGACTGACTGGTCTGTAGTTCCCAGGTTCCTCCTTGTTACCCTTTTTGAAGATAGGGACAACATTAGCCCTCCTCCAGTCATCTCGCACTTCACCCGTCCTCCATGATTTCTCAAAGTTAATAGACAGTGGTTCTGAGAGCTCTTCTGCCAGTTCCTTTATTACTCTAGGATGCAGTTCATCTGGCCCTGGAGATTTGAACTCATTCAAAGTAATTAGGTGTTCCTTGACCATATTCCTATCAATCTCAAGCTGCAATCTTGCGCCTTCAGGCTGTACTTCTCCTTTGCTGGGTGGTCATAGACCCTCTTTCGGGAGAAGACTGAGCTAAAGTAGGAATTGATCACTTCTGCCTTTTCTTTGTCATCTGTTGTCATTTTGCCATCCTTATTTAATAGTTGAACCACCATTTCTTTCCTCTGTCTTTTACTATGCAGGTATCTGAAGAAAGTCTTTTTGTTGCTTTTAGCATCCCTCGCTAACCTCAGCTCGTTCTCAACTTTAGCCTTCCTGACACCATCCCTGCAATTCTGTGCTACCAGCCTGTACTCTTCCTTTGTTACTTGGCCTTCCTTCTACTTCCTATATGTGTGCTTTTTTGTTTTCAGGTCACCTCTAAGCTTTTTGTGAAGCCACAGTGGCTTCTTCTGTTGTCTTCCACCTTTTTTTTCTTGTTGGAATTGTTTGTAATTGTGCCTTGAGAATGTCCTTTTTTAAAACTCCCCCCCCATCTTGGACTCCTTTTCTCATTAGAGTTGCTGGCCATGGGACCTCACTTATCATTGTTCTGAGTTTATTAAAATCGGCTTTCCTAAAATCCAGGGTACGCGTTTCGCTACACTCGGCTTTTGCTTCCCTTAGAACCAAGAACTCAAGTATAACATGGTCGCTTTCCCTGTAACTGCTACTTTATCCACTAAGTCATCTCTGTTGGTTAGGATCAAGTCAAGGATAGCCGATCCTCTAGTTCCTTCCTCTACTTCCTGTAGGAAGAAGTTATCTGCCATGCAAGTCAGGAATTTCCTGGAAGGGCCATGTTTTGCAGAATTTTGTCTCCCAACAGATATCGGGGAAATTGAAGTCCCCCATTACTACTACATCATGCTTCCTTGAAACATTGGCTATTTGCTTTTCAAAAGTTTCATCCTCGTCTTCTCCTTGATTGGGTGGCCGGTAGTAGACTCTGACCACCAGGTTCCTTTTATTCTTTGCTCCATTTATTTTGATCCAGATGCTCTCGATGGGGCTACCAAGCTCATCCTCCTGTATTTCTGTGCAGAGATTTGTATTTTTCACATCTAGTGCAACCCTACCTCCCTTTCTGTTCCTCCCGTTCTTTTTGAACAAGTTATATCCTTCAATTGCTGTATTCCAGTCATGAGAGTCATCCCTTGAAAATCTCCTCGTTTGTATTTTGCTTCTGTTTTCCAACTGCAAAGAAAAAAACATGGCATCAGTTGGTTTTCTACTGAAGTTACATGTACTAATGTTTAGAAAGTGGCTTTGATCTTTAGTTATATATTTATATATTATTGAAATATAATGTTATATTCACTACCACTCTGTCAAAACTACCACTTTTCATTTTTCACAATTTCCTTAAATGACTTCTATCGTAATCTGACATTTTCTATAATACATTTTAGTTTGAACAAGTGTTTACAAAGGATTTATTTATTTATTGCTCACGTGTATATCTTGCATTTCCTCCAAGGACTCAGGGTAGTATACAGTGTCACCCCCCACCCTTTTATCTTTGTAACAACCCAGTGAGCTTCATGGCTGAGTGCAAATTTGAATCTGGGTCTCCCTAGTCCCAAGTCCTAACTCTGTAACCACCACACTGGCTCTCTATAAACAGTATTCTCCACCAATATCCTAGTGTAAATTTGGATTATTCGGGGGAGTAAAGCAGAAGAAAAGAATGGACCAAATGGCCCTCCAAACTCTAGTTTTTCTCCCCCTTCTATTTCCTAGAATCCACAGCAGCAGAACCAGCATCAGCAACAAACAGCACCTCAGCAGCAGCAAGCAGCACCGCAGCAGCAGCAGCAAAACAGTGCCCAGACAAACGGAACTGCAGGGGGGGGTGGCACGGGCGGTGGCGGTGCTGGGGCAGGTCTCCAGCACAGCCAGGACTCCAGCCTCAGCCAGGTGCCTCCAACTAAGAAACCACGCATTGGGCCTTCAGGCACTAATTCAGGCGGGCCTGTCATGCCTTCAGATTATCAGGTACAGGTTTTGTTCATTTTACTCCTATAACTTTTGTTTCTTTTCAAGGATCAAGAGGAAGTGAGTTAAAAATTGCTACAGTGAGATGATCTTTATTATAAAGCGTTCTTTCCCAGCACATCAATTTACGTATCAATTTTACCTCCTTTTTTTTTAATGAAAGGGCTGATTTTTTTGTCACTCCTGAACATGTGGTGAGCTTTTCATTTGCAGCAAAGCTGTCGATGAAAAGCAAAGCTGCCCCTGCTTCCCTGCTTTTACGTGATAAAAATATTTGCATTTGTTTTCTGCATTTACCTTAAACTAAGGCCTTTACGGCCGCAAATGACATCCTGCAAATGACATCTGCATCTGCAGTCAGTCCCTTCAGCCAGCGATACGGCATGGTGGCTGTATTGCCGGCAACCCGGAGCCAGAAGATCCAGCTGAAGAGGATTCCGTGGAGAGGAGGAGGTAAGTGCTCCGTTCCACCATGGACTACGGGGGGCCAGATTTTTTAGAAGAATTCTCCGCCTTCCCTAGTGAAAAGACTTAAAGCGGAAAGAAGAGTGAGATCAGTGAAAGATAATGGAAGACTCAGATACAGGGAGAAGGGGTGAGGGAAAGGAAGCACATGTAAAGGGAGTCAGTGGTGATCCTGCATTTAAAATGGAAGCAGAAAGCCCCATTTTAAATGCAGGATTTTAGGCTGGTGTAGAAATGCCCCTACTCTTAGGATCTCGATAGTAAAGCTTAGTCAGTTAGTTTGAGGTTTCATTTTCTTTTAAAAGCAACTGACTATTTCTGCTTGGTTCTTTAATAAATATGTCAAATTGGAAACTGAGTTGATTTGATTCTCAGGCCTGGTCTGAAAGTTGGTCTCACCCATGCCCTGGACTGCTTGGCAGACATGCTAATCTGGTGGTTAAGGAGATTGAAGAAATCTTTGAAAGGGGGCCTGTCCTTCTCCATATATAAAAGCCTCACATAGGCAGGATAAGGGACATTAAAAATATATATGAGTGGTGATAGTGCTACCTCTGAGGAATATAGACAAAATGTAGGCAGCCTGTCCTACCTTGCAGGTTGGAGGTACAGACAAACCAGTTTGTCATAGTCCCTAACAGCCTGACACACAAATTAAGGAGGTGAAGCTTTCCCCATTCATCTCATGCTGATAAAAGCATTGTTTGGAAAATGTCAGTGTACGCCTGGCAGGGTATAAAAGTGGTAGCATATCCAAACTGCCAAGCTAAGTGCAAGAATTCAGTCAACCCATCCCAGGCGGAGGGTGATCAGCAACTTAAGTATGTGGTACAACACACTCATATAACCCAGTTCCGTGCATATTCACATAGGGGTAATGTGAATCAACTCTAGCAAACAGCTGATCCACATGACTTTTATTTGGCCATAATCACTGCAACAACGATCATATGATAGCTTCATTATATAAACTGGTAGCTTATATTAGCCATAGCAGTTAATAGTCTTTTCATTAAATGAATGCAATAGCTTTTGATGTTCTTGAAATGTTATGGCTGAGCTGTCAATACAGCATGTCCTGGCATCAGGCTGCTAGATCCTGAAACTCTACTTACATTCAACAGTGCCTGAATAGTATGGATCTTTTACAGTATGTCTATTATGCTTAAAATCTTAGAGTCTTTTATTACATCTCAAACTATTTGCATAGTCCAGTTTATAGACATTTTGTAATACATGGAGACTGTGACATTCCTGCTCTGGGTTATTCTCCCTCCAGTTTCCACCTGGAAAAACAAACAAACAGGATGTCTGCCTCAGCTTTGGCCCATTGTCCTCACTGAATCCCAAAGCTTCAGTCCTTTTACTTTGTGTCAAGGAGACACCCAGCTGGTTAACTGGTTTCCTTTACCAGTTAACCTATAACTACCAAAACTGGAGTAGTAACAGGAAAATAGACTTTTGGGGTAGCGTTAATAAATTAAACTGACACATGGGATTATATATATAATAAAACCACCAAAAATATTTTAAATACAAGAAGGATTACATATATTTCTATTTAATCATCCTATTCTTAGTCCTAACCAACCTACCCCTTCTAAGCCCTTCTTCCCCAAATCTCACTCACTAGATGTACATTCACTGGATCCCTAAACTCTATCCAGCCCTTAAACTGTCAGTTCTGTCCTTTTAAAACACCTTAGAATACTCTCACTCTCAAGCCCCTCCCACCTTTCACACACATAGCAACATTCCATTAACTTACCTGGATAACATTTTACAATTCAAACACAAACATCTGCATTATTATGCATATGCTATAGAGACAAATATCAATCCCATTTTCTTCAGTAAAATGGGATGCCAAAGATGATTGTTCCATTATTTCTTTTCATAGTGAATGTTTTGCACCTTAAATACTATCAAATAATATAAGCTTTTCCCAATTTGAACTCAACAGAACCATATTTCAGAGTTAAACAAATAAGTTAGTGTTTAAATGGAAGTATTGATAAGAATGCTTGCATTTTATCAATCACTGCTTGATAAGACATAACCCTCTCACAATTTCTGAAAATTTAATCATGCTTATTGTGGCCCTGTTCACATGTAACGCAAAGCTATGGTGGTTAGGCTTGTTTTGCTAGCCATGGTGACTTAATGTGTTACATGGGCGGAGAAAACCACATTCCCTGTGGTTAGTAAGACACCCCCTAACCACCCCCCTGCAAAGGGGTTAAGGGGCCCCAGGGTGGCTTACAGTGTCATCTAGCAGGTTCCCCGGTGGTTTAAACGGGTTCCGGAGGTCTTCCAGGCCGTGATCATAGAGTCCGCCAGCTAGCGCATCCACCACTGTGGGTTATGCTCTAGCCACTGTGGACTTTCTCTATGATTGCACGGCCATTTGGGACGCTGGAGCAGCCTCCGGGAGCCCGTTCACGCCACAGAGGACAACAGGATACATGATAAACACACTGGGAAGATAGCAGGTAACTGCAGAGGGGGGTGGTTAGCGGAACCCAACAGCACTTCATGGTTCCGCAATTGTCTAGCGGGCCCGTGTGTCATGGTTTCACTACCCCGGCCCCCTGTAGTTACCCTAACCACCCTCCCCTCAGGTGTGTGTGAATAGGCCCAATATGTATTTCTAAAAATTAGATATCTCTCCGGGGACTTAGATCTGAAGTGTCATCATTTGAAATAAAGATATTAATAGTTATATATTAGCACTTAATTTGAAAATGTATTTTTTCTAGGAATCTGTGATACATACATTTTTGGGGGTTAAAAACTTATTTATCAATTGGAACCACAAAAACAAAATATTTAGTTATCAATTGGAACCACAAAATTACTTTTAATGGCATGGTGACACAAGCCTATTGTAAATCAAGAATTTTACACCAGATAAACCAACTGTAAGCTGCAGCCATATCATAGTAAACCTCCCAAGCTACCCCTCTTACTGACTGATACATAGATGATAGCTTTATATGTGCTTTCCTATATACCCATATAAATTTATTGGTTTACTTTTTTGATTTTCTTCTTTCTGTAGCAATTGTATTGCTGTAAAACATTATTTATTTGGCTGTTATTGACACTTTGGATCCCTCTAGCCTTTCAAACCATGAAACCCAGGAAAAACTATAGATAGCAAGTGTCTCTTAATAGCCTTACCTAGAACATCATAATTGGTTTCACATCAATCCTTTTCTTGGGTTTATCTTATAACATTCAATTTCCTATAGCCTTTAAAATTCAACAATAACTCCTGTGTAGTGTTAGTATATTGTCTAACACTACACAGTATAGACCAATAGCCTCTTCTTGTTACCCCGTAATTCTAACCCCTAATCTCAATGGATAGAATGCAGGAACTTCTGCTTGCGCAAAATGGTCCCCTGATTTCCCCATGCTGTATCCTGCTGCTGAGTCCCCAAACCCCAGGCAAGGCTTTCCAGAGGCATATGAAGAGCGGATATAGGGAGGCAGAAAGCCCTGTTTCATAAGCAGAGAAAGCTGACCGCACTTCTCTGGATCCAGCCCCATGTTTTCTCTAATAGCAATAGCCCTAAGTTTTTTAAGCAAAGGAAAAAGTAGTGATGTTAGGGGGACATTGGACACTGCTGTCTCATTTCTTGACTCAAAGAAAATCTGTCAGAGAGTAAGAACAGGGACTCCACAGCATTATCATTTTCAAAAACCTTTGGATCAATTCCTCTCTCCCAAAACATTTACTTTCCTGTTTTGTTTTTCTTGTAGCACTCCAGTTCACGCCTGAGTTACCAAAGCAACATTCAGGGATCTTCTCAGTCCCAGAGTACAATGGGCTATTCTACATCATCTCAGCAGAGCTCTCAGTACCATCAGTCCCACCAGTCTCACCGGTACTGAAGAAACCTCATAGACGGTGTTAGAAAGGAATGAACTAACAGACAACGGACTCCAGCAATATGAAGTTCATAACCATGAGAAGAACCAAAAATGCAAACTGTGATGCAGATTTTAACATAACGATTATAAAAGGAAAATGTTTATTTACTAATTGTTTTCAGACAAGAGACAATTCTTACCCTTTTTTGCCATAAAGGAGATTCTTGTGAAGTTTCCCCTCAGCTTGCTTTCGCATGCGTTCCATTGTGGTTACTCGAATGAAACCGACTGATCTGAACCCAGCACTTAAACTTCTTTAACCTATGGAATTTTTGAAGGATTCCTAGTGCACCTTTCTTGTGTTGTAGTAACTGCCATAAATCTTACCTTTTCCAAATCCCTTTACCCGGATTTTAAAGTTTTGAAATCTTGCATTCCCAGACTTTTCAAGCTTGTATATAGTTAATTTTTTTACTAGGCAAACCCGTTTAGCTATACAGGTATAATGCACCTTTTAAAAGCACTATGTTATTTTCACAGGATATTACTGTTTTGCTCATGGATGTCAAGAACAGCAGATTTTACTGTTCCAGAGTATTTTATTATTCTCTTTTTATTAGTCTAGTTTTCAGATGAGGTCTTTAACACAAAAAAAAGAAGAAGAAAAGAAAAATATACAACCCAGTTATCTGCAGCAGCTATTACATGTTATGTGTTTGGACTGAACACCAAACAGAAGATTATGAATGTTTGTTTCATCATTCAGATGAGACTTACATAGATCATTTGTCATTATCTTCCAAATGGATTGACTTAAGCTTTGCTTTAAATTAAGGCATGACAGCGAAGTGGAAGGGAAATACTTTTGTGTCTCCAGTAGAACAAGAGAACGCTATGGTGTCTTCTCTAGTGGTTATCTGTACATGCAATGGTGTCTTTGCTAGTGGTAATCTATGTTTTGGAACTGTGCTCTAGGAGTTCAGCATCAACAGCAGTAAAAGCAAACAAGGAGACTGTGCTACTACTTTTAGGGGTCAAGGGAGGGACAGGACGTTGTGCTCTTTAGTATATATGTAGTACACTTTTTACATCTACTATGTTTCTGATGCAGCCTTCCTTTGTTAAATTTTGGTTCTGAAACTTGCAGCAAAAAAAATCAAAAAGTGCTGTGACACAAGACTAACAGTTTGGTTGTAGCGTGAGCCGCTGACTACTTGCATGAACCTTGACAAGCCGTTGTTGTTGTTGTTGTTATTATTATTATTATTATTATTATTTTCCTTCATAATCCAGTTGAACCAGATCAAATATCGAAAAAGAAGTTGTTGAACAATGTCTTGAAGATGTTCAGCCATCTCTTACGTAAAATGCATAATATGTTGTCCTACCACTGCTGTGATTAATCCAAATTTGTTACACTAGGTAAGCTATGCTGTACTAAATTGTGTTTCCCTAAGGTCACATACGTAGTGATTGTGCTAAAGGAATGTTGGTGTACTGACTAGGCACCTAGCAGAGGAAATGTCAGAACTCATGAGCAGAGCATATGTACTAAAGAATCATTATCTGTGATCAGAGGCAATATATACTTTGAGGCAGCTCCCCTTTTTTAACAGCCCCAGAAATACGGCTGGTATGCTTTATTCATGGCTGATATATCCTGCAATTCATCATCTTGTGAATCTGAACTTTTCTCTCTTTTTTCCAAAGCAGATTTCCCGCCTTTCCGAGTATGAAGATCGGCTTAAAGTTTGTGAGCAGTCCTTAGCAAAATGTTAGGGTAAAATCCAACAGAAGTCCTACTTAGAGCAGACCCATTAAAATGAATGCAACTTAAGTTAGTCATGATTTTACCCTTAGAATGTAGGAGAAATGGAGCTGAATAAGATTTTGAGGGGGCAAAGCTTAAGTGCCCAGTAAGTTGCTTCCCTTCCCCATGACTAGCAAAAGCAGAATACATTATGTATCATATATGCTAGTTTGCATTGTTTATACAGCTTACAGAATTCAGCTTTTCTTTGTGTGGAAATTAGGTTACCATAGTGCAGAATTTTTTAAGCACACACAGCCCTAACCTTATTGCACTAAAATTGAAAAGTCATATACTTTAGACTATATAAGCAGCACCCAGTATTTTAAGAACAATTACTATAAGAAAGAGGTACAGGAAGGAGCTTGTTATTTATATTTACATTTATGGGCATTTACACTGTATAGAATGAGCTCATGCCTCATTGTTCTGTTCTGAATTGGTACCAGTCTCTCAGACAAAAGTCACCAAGCATTTTGCAGTAAGACTATGATAGAAACTAACCAAGTGGTAGTCACTTGGAGGGCAAACTTACCTAATCTTAAGAGTAATTAAAGTAGCCTATCCCAGGATTGTGTTTGTTCCAAGTCAACTTTAAAAGAGCAACTTAGACTATGGCCCCTAGGCAGCATCTGGGGGGGGCATAGGATACTTTGGATTCCTGGATCTGAGGTCAGAGACAGCACTCTTGCCTTGGACCCAGACATGAGCTTCCCACCCCTTTCACCTCCCTCATGGAGAGAACTGTGCATGGCTGCCTCTCTGAGCTCGCAAAAGCAACCTCAGAGAGGAGGGAAAGGGGGCAGTTTGGTGAGCGGGGAGAGGACTGGGGAAGTGAGGATACGAGCTGCCTCCTTCCCTCCCCCTCCGCAGAGCCCTAGCTAGACAGGCAAAAATGCCCATCTAGTAAAAATGCAGAACAGGGGAAACGCAGAGGCAAAGATCACCTCTGTGCTCCTCCCATTCTGTATAGGATGCCCATCAGCCTCTGAATTTGGCGATGACAGGCATCCAGTTAGGACTGCGTCCTAAAGTGTAGACTTCCATTACTGTACCGTTACTTACAGGCATTGTTCCATATGCTGTTGATACCAAGTGGCTTTCTGGAGAGAGCCAAACATTAATTCATCATAGAACAGGTGGAGAAAACAAAAGGTATTCCGTTTAAGACAAAAAAAAATATTGATATCCCCTCCAGCTTTACTCCTTGTGATACTTCATTTATCATTTGTACGTTGAGTGAAAATGTTCTCCCACATCCATGTTTCCCGTTTCATTTGTAGTCTTTTTACATCAGAGCTCATATTTAGTCCACAGCTTAGAACAGTATTTAACTTTATTTTGACTTGCTTATGAACTGCTCATTTTTCTATTCTCGGTCTGTTGCTCCATCCTCCATCCTACTATCGGTTTCGATCTAGCACTTGTGGCAAACTCTGTCCAAGTGTAGGTTCCTCCGTGCATGCAGTGTAACACCCTTTGTTGAATGTGCTTTATCTCCATGAGCTTCCAGTCCCCTAGAATGATGGCCATGATTGTTGTCTGTACTGACAAGTTGATATTTGCATATTTGCTGGACATTAATTGCTTGCTATACCCCATTTCCCTGCAGTGTCTGTGCAGACAAATGTAGCTGTGCTAAATACTTCATGGCCTTCCAAATAAGCATTGACAGGGGAATAGATGAAAGTATCAGTTTACACTTTTGAAATGTTTACTGCACTCATTCTCTATTTGTAACTTGGCTTTTGGGCATACTTGGCCTATTATGATGAATTATTTGTGTATAATAAGATGAGTGTCTCATGTATTGCAGGCCTAATGTGAGCCAAGGTGAGCTAGCTTTGTTTCAGAGGAAATTTCATGAATCAAAATGTAAGGTAAATCATATATTGTGTATCATGGAAACACAGGACACAGACTTTGTCATAACTGTGCAGCTCAGTTAACTAATTCTTACTAGTTACATGCAGCTTTGACATCACCTATCATTTCTCTTTTCTATCACATTGGCTCTGAGAAATGGACATTGAGTAATGAAATGTGGTTTTTGCTACTTTGGGAGACAGTAGCTGCTCAACCTCATTCTACAATATTTCTTGTCTGGTTTTCAAAGAAAAAGAGCAAGGAAATTGGAATAGCAAAGCAGTGATGAAATTAATTATAATATAAACTGCATAATGAAGGAAGAATCTTGTGAAGCTGCAAGTCCTGCACTGAATCTGTGACACTGTATCTTGCAGGGTGGGAGTGGGGTGGGAAGGACATCCTGAGGTTGGGGAGGAGGAAGCTTGAAGTATTTGATATGTATAATATTTTATATAAACATAATAAGCTTAGTTCCCCTTCATAATCTTCAGTGATGGTACTTGAGCAACATTAAGCAAAGATAACTGTTTTAAGAAAAAATAAACATATTGTACATAAAGCCATGTGTAATCTATATGTTTTGCCACACCAGAATGATGTGTATTGCTTTATGGGGGGAAAGTCCTTAATGCACTGTTATCTCCTAAATATTTAGTAGTAAATTAATACTATTTAATTTTTTAAAAAAATCTGTCTTGTGTAGACACTAAAAAGTATTACACAATGTGGACTGAAGATGTCCCTTCTTAACAGCAGTTTAAATAAGGTTTTATATCTGTAATGTAATATACTTCTCAAATTGTTTTAGTTTGGGTTTCCTCATGTTAACTATTTGTGGACATGTGCCTGCCCCCAGCTACCTTTTATGTATCATTTCACACATTCATCTTCGATTCTTGTAGTCTTTTTATTATATAGTTCTCTGTCATCTCTTATGCTCACCAACTTCAGCTCACAATGATGGTCCACACGTAGCAATGTACTGTGGTGGCTGCTGAGGTTTGCAATTTTTTTAAAAAAGAAAGTTGAAAATCTAGATTTGTGTTCTCACTTGTTGGGATTTCATAGGATACTTAAACTGAGATAATGACATTTAAGTCAACTATGTATGTGGGTCTGTGACACCTTTTAAAGTGCACCTCCAGCCCATTAAGACATACACACCCAGGCCTCTTCCTGCCCCTAACTGTAATCTTTGGGGGTCAGTGTCATTCTTCCGTACGCATTGTCACCAAGCATTGATCTTAATTGCTGAAATCTAGCAACCGCCCACTAAATACCCTTCTCAATCTCAAACTAGCTTAAGTAGTACAAATGTAGGGTGGGCAGAGTTGTCTTAATGCAAGTTCAGTTCTTGCTGCTACCGAGCTTGCCTCTTCTCCTGGCCTCTAGGGGAGAAGCAGCTATGCTGAATAGCTGGCTAAAATTGTCCACCTACTGTGTTGGGCAGTTGCAATAAGCTGAACTTGACAAGCTTTGCCCTCATAAAGCATTTACTTCTTCTTAATATGTCCTTATGTTGCTTTTGGAAGACTGTTAAAAATTATGCTTTCATTCATTGCATCTATTCTTTATTTTTGTTGTTGTAATTAAATTGAATTGTTTCAGTGTGAATTTTTTTAATAAAAATGATATACGTTTGTAATAATAATAAAAAGTTGAAGTCAAGCAACTGTGTGATGGAAACTCTGTGAGAATAGATCTGCAGTGATAATAGGATGAATTCCACAGAACTGAAGCCTGTGGTTTTTGTTTAAGACCCTTCTAATCGCTTTACATGCCTCAGAAAATGGTTTTGTTTGTGTGTTCATTTTGTTTTTAAGTGACGTTTGCCCACCGCGCAGGATAAACCCCCTTGAATCAGCAGACCACAAGGCTACACCAACAGAAACAAATCACAGTAGCACAGTAATATCCTTAATGGCAACAACTCTGCTAGAATAAGAGGGTGAAACAGGCAGACCAGGGTGTGCGGCGGTATAGGAGCATCCCTGAGTCAGAATCCTGTACTCACTATGGAGTCAGTCACTTCCTTGCCAATGACATGACATTAAGCGTGTAAAAGAGGTGATAGAACTTTAAATGCTCCTGTTGGAGCCAGTGGAAAGCTCTTTACCCCTTCCTCAACTCTGCTCATAGTTACAGCAGGAGACTTCCAGACAGAGGGCTCCTCGTGCTAGGCATTGTACAGCTGTTCCATCTTTTTTCCTTAACGGATTTTCTGCATTAAGGGAAAAAATGGAAGAAGTGTTGGGAAAACATGAGCTAATGAGAAGACGACAATATCAGGACCCCTGTAAACTTCCATGAATGAGGCAGGGTGATGGCATCATAAAAGCCTCATCTGGAAGCACCCACAGACCTCATACACTGAGATGCATGGCATGGAACTACATCTCCCTAACCCTGTGTCTAAAGAATTTTGGGCACAGTGATGTAGGAAGTGCAAGTGGGCAGTCTTGATAATGGGCACTTTGCACAAACGGAGTACGTAGCACAAAGAACACCCACAAGTAGACAGTACTACGCTAGATGGGTCACCGGTCTGACTTGGTAGAAAGCAGCTCCCGGTGTTCCTGTGACCATTTCTACTTGTATTTGTACATGTATTTCAGTGCTACTCCTGATTTTAGACGGGTGATTCCTTGATGACTACATTATTGTCTGTAATGGGTGACTCCCAAGATGTAGACGTCAAGGGGGCTACCACTGGGAGAGTGGTGAATTGAACTGAAATATGCAGGATGGAAGAACGCCCATGTAATAGCACCTTTTTGCCCTTACTCGCCAAACCCTAATGAGCACCCAGTCCCAGGAACTATTTTTTTCTGCTGCTGCCCATTACCTGCCACCCTGTTCCTCTTGATTATTCCCAGGTAACCAGACAGCTATTCAGGTGGCTCAGGGAGAAGGATGTTTTCCTCGCCTCAAACCATGCAGACCACAAGTTACAGCTTCCAGTAGCTGTGGGAAGCCAGCTGTGCCTCTGTGAGGTTGCCAGCTCTTTTTGTTCTAGCAGGCCACCTGTGTCTTGCCCATGATGGACAGGTTCAGCCCTACGCAGCATAGAAATACATTGATAAGGAAAATCTGCTCTGCCATGCAGCTTTCACTTGCAGGGTCAAAAAGGCTGGCAATCCCGTTCCTCTGTGATGATGTCATAATTGTCGACAGACAACTGCAGCTGCTCAACGAAACTGTTTCAGCAGTGGGTCTGTACCCATGGTGCAACCGCCACCCTTGTTATGCACATCCACTGCTACTGTTGTGGAAACACCACAACACCTCACCACTGCGTCCTGACTGTGGCTACTGGAGCACTACTGAGGTGAACAGGAGGTCCCAACAGTGGAAAGCCAGCCTAGATCCCCTTTCTGTTTAGTGCAAGCATGATGGTGAAGTCTACAGTTCGGTTACATGATGTGGAAGAGATAACCAGGTGTCTTGAGGCAATGCCAAATGAAGTGGGGATGGGTGCTGAATGGTAGGAAAGACAACTTGGGGCAGGAAGGGCCAAAACATTATTTGAATGAAACTAGTGGCCTATGTGCAAGTCCCATTCACTGGGAGACATTAGCCAGAGATCAAACTCAAGATCTCTTGTGTGCAAAGCCTGTGCCTTTCCACTGAGCTCCAGCTGGGGACCCTTCAGGAACTAATCTATGTGGCTGGATCCAGATGCGCCTGAGGGGCAGGGGCTGGGTGCTAGTCCCAATGTGTCCGTTTTTATTGCCATCAGGACCCTGAAAAGTTACACTCTGCCTTGTGGAGGCCACTTGTGCACTTGGCCTAACGGATCAGGTTCGTAGTTTGGGGGCGCTCTTGGACCCATTATTGTCACTAGAAGCCCAGGTGGGCTTGGTGGCACAGAGCACCTTGTTTCACCTTAGGTTGATACACAAAACATGTCCTTATCTGGACAGAGATAGCCTAGTTACAGTTACCCATGCTCTGGTAACAGGTCATCTGGATTACTGCAATGCATTATGCTTGGGGCTGCCTTTGAAAACAGTTTGGAAACTTCAGCTGGTCCAAAACAAGGCAGCAAGATTGTTACCAGGGAATGGCCAGCGTGGTCATATTACGCCAGTGCTTTGTGATCTACTCTGCCTGCCAGTCCGTTTCTGGGCCCAATTCAAATTGCTGTATTAACTTCCAAAGCCCTAAACAGCTTTGGGCCAGGCTACCTGCAGGATCATTTCCTCCCATATATACATGACCAGACCCTAGGATCATCTTCAGAGGCCCTCCTCTGGGTGCCCCCACCAAATGAGGTGAGGTGAGTGGCTACTAAGGAGAGAACCTTTTCCGTGGTGGCACTCTGGTTGTGGAATGCTGTCCCCAGAGAGGCTTGCCTGGCACCTACATTGTGTTTTTTTGGGCGCCAGGTAAAGACTGCCTTATTCTCCCAGGCATTTTCATTCTTTAGTTGTTTTCAAATCTGTTACTGTATTTTTAAACCTTTACAGTGCTGCTGGTTTCTATTTTGATTTTATACTATAGGTTTAAATGTAAATAAGTATGTTTTATTGTCCTGCATTTTATGATTTTAACTGTAGTGAGCTGCCCAGAGAGCTTTGACTATTGAGCAGTATAGAAATGCAATTACTGACTTGCTGGAGTGGAACCCAGATCCACTCATCCTGTTTCCTACCATGCTGCCCTTTTTCACTGAGCTGCTGGGCAGCTCACAACGTTGCAAGCTTGCTGTCCATAGCCCCTCTTCTTTCCTGTCCATGTGTGGCCCTCCTCCTGCAAAGTGCCAGTTCCCCTTGGAGATAGCGATGTAATCGTGCTATGGGCCGTGCTATGAGAACTGCCTGTATGAAGGCAGGGTTTCCATTGTAGGGCTCAAAGCCTTTTCCTGGGAAACATGCAGTTTCCCCACCCACAGCGGCAGGGCAGCATGTGCAGAGAGGAGTGCATGCTGCGGTCTCTTTCTCTTTGCCTAGCATGTGGAGGGTGTGTGTATGAGTGCGTACTGGGGTTGGGACTTATCATGGGGTCATTTGGGTGCTATCATGAATTGATTAGCTGAATCAATCCATGAATGGTGGGGTGGGGCGGGGCTTCGGTGTGCAACGTCATGATTGCTGGATAGTGGGGCTTCCAGCGATGCTGTGCATGTCTCTTGATATTGGCTGTGTTGGCTTTTGTTTTTTCTGCAACTCTTGCTGTGCTGTCGTTGAAGACACTCAGGGGTACTACATGAGATGCTGGGTGACTGAGTCATGCTCAGCTCTGGGGGGATTGTCCCTTGAAAACAGCTGCTGCCACAGGAGGAGAACCTTGGGAGACTCGTTCGAAGGGCAATTGTACTTGAACCCCTGGAGACAGCCAGGGTCAGATGCGGGCTGTTTTTGAGGGAAAGAGAACAGTTAGTCAGCAGAAGTAGGAAAGGATGCTGAGGTCTGAGCCACACTGCTTTGGAGGTGAGGAGGAGGAGGAGGAAGTGATACAAGGTAGGTATCTGTGGGCAAGAACTGTCTTATAACTGGTAAACAAGCTCTGAAAAGAGGCATCTGCTGTAAGAGGAGCACTGAAGGGTAGCTTTCAGAAGTTCAGCTATGCGTGAATTTAGAAATAGTGGCTTTTGTGCATTTTTGGAATAGGTTCACTTGTGTGGGATGTAAACGGGGTCAGGAGGGACCCTCCCTGAAAGAGGAGCCCAGCTGGTTGGCCACTGTGTGAACAAAATGCTGGACTGGATGGACCCTTGGTCTGATCCAGCATGGCTCTTCTTATGTTCTTGTATTCTTAAAAGACTGGGCAGAGGGGTGGGGGAAACAATCCATTTAAGTTGACAGGCAACTAACTGCCTTGCTTTGTTTAGCTAACTAGGTGTAATGCTATAGGGGTGAGGAGGTGTTATTAACTGAAGAAAGATTTTGTGAATTGCACAGTGAGTCTCTGTTGCCTCACTACTCAGCGGGAGGGCTTTGCAATCCCAGACATATACATATACATATACATATTTGTATGTATACAAATATGCCAGTGTGGTGTAGTGGCGAGAGTGTTGGACTGGAAGTCAGGAGATCCGGGTTCTAGTCCCCACTCGGCCATGGAAGCTCACTGGGGGACTTTGGGCCAGTCACAGACTCTCAGCCCAACCCACCTCACAGGGTTGTTGTTGTGAGGATAAAATGGAGAGGAGGAGGATAATGTAAGCCGCCTTGGGTTCCTTGCAAGAGGAAAAAAGGCGGGGTATAAATGCAATAAATAAATAAATATACATATTCATTCCCATTCTCTCTCTCTCTCTCTCTCTCTCTCACACACACACACACACACCCCTCTACCTCTTCGCTTAGTAGCTTTTAATAGGCCAAAATGTGGGGTTGAGGCTGTCTGTCACCTGAAAACGTAGCAAAAGAGGATGCATGAATCACAGGCTCAGGAGTATTTCTTCCTTTCACCCATTTCCTGCCCTCCTCTAATAGCGACTGGATAGCTTCGGTTTATAGACTTTGATCACCCAGTGCGCAAACTATAGGGTAAATTTGATCGGAATGGTGGTTGTTTTTTCCAGCTGCCTTGCATAACAGAAAAGCAAAGAGGAGATGCCTGCCCACCCAAAAAACAAAGGGGTTGGCTCCCAAAACATGAATTCAAGCACTCTTTTTGCTGTTAGGTTGTCTCCTCAGATTGCTCTTTCCTGATGGTACTTTAGTAACTTGAAGCGTCACATGTTCAGCAAGCAGGAGAAATTGTTTTTCTCACATGTTAAAATGTTTGAACCTGCTCTGAGAACATGATGAGCATTTCTACACCAGGCTAAAATCCCGCACTCTTACCAGGGTTTCTGCTTCCGGATTCCTTGCAGGATTAAGATCGGCTCCTTTTCACGTGGTTCATCTGTTTTTTTACTCTTTCTGGGCAAGTTCTGTATGTTTCATTATACAGCCACTAGATGGCACTGCAATATAGAGTCACTCCAGAATGTCACCAGACAGTTATTCTGCTTTGGATTCCTTTATTGCGTTTTCCCTGTAGAGAATTAAGCTGCTATAATGGCCAGAAGAGACGGGAGGGGCCCTGGAGGTTGATGACGTTGTGTAAAGGGCCCGCAAAAAAAAGAGTCACCAATCACAAGTGCACAATAAAAGCCTCATGCAGAAATGCCCTACACCTGGATAATATAGTCCACTACTTATTGGGATATGCGTTCAATCCATAAAAACTTTTGGCATATGCAACACTAATGCACACTGTTACAGTAAGGGCCTCTTTCCATGTAAAGCAGCCTTCCCCACCCTGGTGCCCTTCAGATGTTTTGGACTACCAACAATGCTGGCTGGGGATGATGGGAGTTGTGGTCAAACACATCTGCAGGGCAACAGGTTGTGGAAGGCTGAAGTAGGCCAAAGGTTGTGGAAGGCATACGTATGTCATAGCTCTCTTTAGTAATAAATGTGTTTTCTGGTGCATTCTAAGTATTACATTCTGAGACTTAGATCCTAAGATAAGTTAATTTAAGGAAGGTCATGGAAGGAAAGTTTCCTGCCCCCCTTCCCCATAGCTGCATGCAGTTCCCCAAAAGCCTCTCTGGAGAATTGAAGGCCTTCCTCGATAATGTGGGCATGAGGTGCAGAGGGCTGCAGCGGGAGGGGGGATTGCCCCAAATCAGAGACAGGCTTTGGCTAGGCCTACAGTCAGGCTATCAGCCAAGGTGTTGGCCTACCTGGGGGATAGTCCGCTCTCCATTATCCCCCAGCCCAACCTTACCCAACCTGGTGGCCTCCGAATGTTTTGGATGTCAACTCCTAACAGCCCCACCCACCATGGCCAATGGCCAGGAATCCTGGGAGTTGTACTCTAAAATAACTGGAAGACACCAGGCTGGGAAAGCCTGGGCTGTATGCTGATTAAGGCAAGTCAGACAGCAGGACAATCAGAGCCGAGCCCTGCTAATGTCAGTGGCCCACTAAATGGAGCATGGGGCAAACTCAAAGGAGTTGAAACTACTTCCGGTCCTGGAGCCAGTGTGGTGTGGTGTAATGGCGAGAGTGTTGGACTGGGAGACAGGAGATCTGGGTTCTAGTCCTCACCCAGCCATGAAGCTCACTGGGTGGCTTTGGGCCAGTCACAGACTCTCAGCCTAACCTACCTCACAGGGTTGTTGTGAGGAGAAAATGGAGAGGAGAAGGATCATATACGCCTTGGGCCCCTTGGAGAAAAGATGGGATTTAAATCTAACGAATAAAATAGATTTTTTACAGGGCGGTGTTACTGTCTTGGAAGGAAAAGAATCTGGACATTTCAAAACAGTGATAATGTTTGCTGGTGTTAAAGTGGCCTGCTTTATGTGTGAGGCTTGGGGCGATGACCCCCACCCCCAAGTGGAATGCTCCATTCTAGACTATATCTGTTAGACAGCAAAGTATAAAGGCAGAAGCGGCCAGATGCTCCTGATCTTGTGGTTCACGTGCTTAGCATGTTGAAAAATGGAAAGCAGGTTCTTAAGAAAATCTGCCTCTGAAAATCGAAGCCATATGCCACAGGAGCTGGTGCCGTCTGAAAGCCGTTTCTCAAGAGTTAGTTTTAGAAGCTTCAAGGCAGGGGCTTTATGACCACGTATCAGAAGCCACGTTTAGGGAATAGCCTTCGGGCTGTTTGCATCAATTTCCTTCAGGAAGGGATGTTTTGCACGTGTGTGTGTGGAGGGGGAAGTAACCACAACCCACATACCATTTTCACCCTGAAGTATACACCGTGTTTTCTCTGTGTAGGGAACTTTAATGTTTAAAGTGATCCTCGGGGGTTTATTGCTTGTGTCAGACACACTTCCCTGCTCAAGACCTATGTGGAAAGGAGTGATTTGTCGTATCAGATAATTGTGTTTATAGTTCCAGGTCACAATTCTGCATAATTACGCCGTTCGGACTGTTATTCATTTCAGTGGGATTTGGTCCGAAGTCTTAGATGTGTCCCCACCCAATCTAGCTCCACTTATGTGCCGGAAAGGTAAGAGTCTGCAGGCTCACAATCCAATCAACACAAAAGGAAAAAGGGATGCGGAGGGAAAAGGAAAGGGAGTGTTGGAGCCCCTGCTCCTTCTTTGGCGGATGGATCATGGGGCCAAGTTGGTCCAGCGCTGGTCCCCACACCTAAAAAAAAGAGATATTGTAGAGCTGAAAAAAGTGCAGAAACGGGCAATTAAAATGATCGAGGCCCTGGAGCATCTCCCCTATGAGGGAAGGTTACAACAGCTGGGATTGTCTCACTTGGAAAAACGGTAAGGGGAGATATCATAGAGGTGTACAGAATTATGCTTGGTGTGGAGAATGTGGGTAGGGAAACATTTTTCTCCCTCTCTAAATAATACTAGAACCCGGGGTCATCCCAGGAAGCTGATTGGTGGGAGATTCAGGACAGATAAAAGGAAGTACTTCTTCACACAGCACGTTGTTAAAACTATGGAATTCACTACTACAAGACAGAGTGATGGCCACCAATCTGGATGAATTTAAAAGATTAGACAAATTCCTGGAGAAGGCTATCAATGGCTACTAGTCCTGATGGCTATATGCTACCTCCTGTATCAGAGGCAGTAGGCCTATGTACACCAGTTGCTGGGGAACATGGGTGGGAGGCTGCTGTTGCGCTCATGCCCTGCATGTGGGTTTCCCATCAACAGCTGGTTGGCCACTGTGTGAACGGAATGCTGGACTCGATAGACCCTTGGTCTGATCCAGCAGGGCTCGTCTTACGTTCTTATGTCTCAGTTCTAATCGGTGTTATTAATGGCTTGTGTTATTAAAAGCAGGCTCCCTGCAGCTGCTCCTGTTTTGGATGATGTGTGGGGGCCAGGTTGGTCTCACCCTCGCCACCTTCTTCCTGGGAGACAGGGAGTCCAGCCTTCCAGTTGCCTTTAGTCCCCCGCTGATGGATAAGGGCGGAATGTGCTGCACAACAGCTTTCCGGTCCCAGGGCATCACTGGCTGCACATGTGGAGGGAAGCCAATGTTGTAGATCTCTTTCTGTACACAGGTAAATGCCTGTGACAGGAAATATTGATAATTCTGCTCTTGCTGGTGTGAAACTGCAAAACTGTTACAGCATGATGGACCCTCCTCATTTGCCTTGCAGGGGCTGCTGCTGTCTAACCCATGGTAGACATCCATGGGTTGTGAGATCTTAATGTGACAGCTTAAGACGGTTTCAGGACTGGGAGGTTTTTCAAGCAGTTTTAAGGACACTGTGATCTTTTCTCAGGACTAAACAACAGTTTCCACAATCAACCAGCACTGTAGCCGCACGGTATTGATGTAGGGGAAATCCATATGAGACAGGTGAGCTCCTAATATGGCCAGAAACAGGCATGGCTAATCTTTTTAAAGGGGCACCTTGGCTGGCTATTTGCCTCAGCCTGCCTGTGAGAATATAAGACAAGGCACTGTTTTGGTCAAAGTAAGATCTGCCAGGTTATTCTCCATTTCTCCCTTTAGGCCAAGGGTGGGGGACGTGGGGCTTTCCAGATGCTATGGGGTTGCAACTCTCATCAACCCTTGCCAGCATAGCCAGTGGTAAGGGATGATGAGAGTTGCACTGCAACATCTTTGAGGGCCACATGTTCAACATCCTTACTTTAAACAGAAGGCACAACTATGCATTATGGGAGACACGGGATTGCTATCAAAATGGCATGCCCATGTCAAGTGCTTCCCCTCTCTTCCTTTAGCATGTAGTTAACACCTAATATTGTGACATCACTACATGCCTTTCCCCCCCTTTCTGGTGGCAGCCAACGATGTGGAGTGAGGGTGGAAAGTGCACATCAAGATGTCACAACATGGGGTAGTTTATACTGCACATTACAGGGGGGAGGGGGGGAATGAAATGGGCAAACTCCTCTCTCTCATACTGCCTAATTCTGCTATGATAGAGGCTGCGGGCAAGGACATTACCATGCCCTGACTCAGAAACTCCTGTTTATTGCCCTTTAAAGATAATTCTAGGGTGTCTAGTTTGAGGGAGAGTTCTGTTCAATTCAAAAGTTCACATGCTTCATTGTGAATAACAATTCATGGTAATAAAGATGTTACTTTACGCATACAGTGAATTCTGTTTTAAAGGAGCAATACTGCTATCTGACATCTTCTCCCATATGCATTTCAGAACCACACTTGTGAAAATGTAGCTGTCCCTAAGGGGGCACAGGACTGCCGCTTCTCCAGTTCCTGGAACATTTGTGGTGGATTTAGTTGTTTGCATGCTGTTGTGTGATGGATGTAGAAGGCAGCCATCCACGAGCAAGAAGGAGGCAGCCAGCCAGTCTCCTGTGTGGTAGAATGATCCTTGTCTAGCCATTGGGATTTCCTAGCAAGGCTGATGAAAATTAACAGGATGGGCTTTGCATTCCTTTTCTCCCAGTCATGCACAGCAACTGAAAGGCAAGATTGATGGATAATCTCAGTTTTTTTTAATCGAAGGGGACCGTTGCCTCATTCAGACTTTATGTGCATTAATCAGAATGCATCATAGTTGTCTTTGTTGTTAATTGGATCATGCTTACGTTTTTTTTGTAAGCTTTCAAACTACATTGCGTTGAGTGATCTTGCATGAGCAAAGCATAAATTAAAGCATTTGAGGCTGGCAGTATATTTATATTCATTATCTCCCTTCCTCCCTGAAAGGCTAAGATAAATAGTGTTGAAGCAAGTCTCTGTGTCAGCTAGTTGACTTCTATCCTTTTCATGTCTGCATACCTTTCAGAACCAACGTGGCCTGGATTTCCCTTCCTTTTTCTTCCTAAATGCACTGAATCCTATAACACGATTCTATACCTCTGTAAAAGGCAAAGGAAAGTAAGGGGTGTCAAGGGGCAGGAGCAGGATGGCCCAGAGAGTAGTGCAGTGCTGGGGACCTGCTATCACTCTCCTGAGTCAAACTCTGATCTAGTGATCTTGAGATGACAATAGAAAAAGCAACAACAAACAAGAGTCTTGTAGCACCTTAAAGTCTAAGGGCTTCTTCACATGGACCCTTATCCTGTGATTGAGATTGGTCACTCGCAGAAGTTTGCGGGTCCTTATTTGTTTGTTTGTTTGTTTGTTTGTTTGTTTGTTTCATTACTATACCGCCCAATAGCCGAAGCTCTCTGGGCGGTTCACAAAAATTAAATCCAAACAACACACAATAAAACAATATAAAATATACAGAACATTAAAATCACAATATAACAATACAACCACAATAAAACCTAGCAGCAGTGCAAGAGTTTAAAATACAGATTTAAAACAGCAAAGATAAAAATTTAGAAAGCTAAAATGCTAAAATGCCTGGGAAAATAAGAAGGTCTTCACCTGGCGCCGAAAGGAATACAATGTAGGCGCCAGGCGAACCTCACTAGGGAGCTCATTCCACAGCCAGGGTGCCACAGCAGAAAAAGCCCTCCTCCTAGTAGCCACCCGCCTCACTTCCTTTGGCAGGGGCTCACGGAGAAGGGCCGCTGATGATGGTCCGGGCAGGCACATATGGGAGGAGGCGATCCTTCAGGTAACCTGGCCCCAAGCCGTTAAGGGTTTTGAATGTTAACACCAGCACTTTGAATTGGGCCCAGAAATGGACTGGCAGCCAGTGCAGCTGGAGAAGTACTGGCATAATATGAGCTCAATGGCCAGTCCCTGTTAACAATCTTGCTGCCCTATTTTGGACCAGCTGAAGTTTCCGGACCGTTTTCAAAGGCAGCCCCACGTATAACGCATTGCAGTAATCCAGATGAGAAGTTATCAGAGCATGGATAACTGTAGCAAGGCTCTCTCTGTCCAGATAAGGGCGTAGTTGGTATACCAGCCTAAGCTGATAAAAAGTGCTCCGTGCCACTGAGTTCACCTGTGCCTCAAGTGACAGTTCTGGACTGTCCTTTACATGATGTCATCAACCTCCAGGGCATCTCCTGCACTAAATGATCTTTATTACATTTTTTAAAATATCGGAGATAATGAGCTATCAAATTACAGCGCTTGAGTTCTGCCTGAGTTCCCTCATGGAAAAGGAAAAGCCATAGTCAGAGGTGCAAGACCACAGCGCCACCTAGTGGCTGTATAATGAAACATATGGAAGACTCAGATAAGGGGGAAAAGGAGGGGAAAGTGGGGGGAGGAAGCGTGTGTAAAGGGAGTCCGTCATGATCCTGCATTTAAAATGAAAGCCCCATTTTAAATGTGGGATTTTAGGCTGGTGTAGAGATGCTCTAACAAATTTATTCTGGCATAAGCTCTTGTTGATTCTAACCCATTTCATCAGATGCATGGAGTGCTATGGAGAGGTTCAGGTTTATATACAGTACATATGGGGAAGGTGGGAGAGAGAAGATTTGTAAACCGTGTGGTGAGAACGAAATTAAATGCAGAAAGTAGTTGACAGTGACAATCACATTATTGCCATTAACAGTGCTGATAACAGAAACATCCTGGCATTATGTAAGCCATGATGTGTGATAAAAATCCTTTATACTAATTCAAGCCTCTGGAGGTAGAATTAAACCTATTTATAAATTCTAACTCAGCAGTCTCAGGGAACCAACTATAGAAGGAGTCTTATATTAAGGAGTCTTATATCAGCTTTCCTTAAAATGTAACCTTGAGCCATGATGTCATGACAAAGAGATACAGCCAGTGATTCTGCCTTGGAAGAGTTAGCCTGAAAACTGTCAACTCTTGATTTAAATCCTGACCACTGTCCACGAGTTATTGCAAGAATCCCTAACAAGCATTGCACTCAACAAACAAAAATGAATGGGAAATTGCCCAGGTAGTCAGTCCTAAATTGTGAGATTGTATCTTCAGTATTTCTTCTGCAGCTTTTTGCCATGTTAACTCATGGCATAAACAGAGGGAGGGAGGCTTGCAGATGCTTTTAGTATTCTGTGTGAGACCGGTGTGGGACTGCACCGGAAGTTCACAGTGAACATGCTCCAGGTTTCTGTGTGTGTGCTGCTAGTAACTCTAAGAATAAAAGAAGTTTTGCCTATGCTACGTGAACTGGATTACTACTCTATTGCATTCGCTCAGGGAGTCAAGTTTTCTAGGAACTATGCTGGAAAGAAAATGATATTTGCGAGGTAGACCATCGCTCCCTCTGCCCTTTGAGTCCATTCCAAATGCTCAGCTTCCTAGTATGCAGTTGAAACAGATTTAATGTCATTCTCCCCTTTGTGCAGCAAATAAAATAAAAGAGAGTCTGGAAGGACAAGAAGTTTATTTTTGTTTGATGGACAAGGTACTCATAGAGTTGGTTTGCACATGATAGCAGCAATTCCTAGGTTGTTTAACCCAAGAATTGTGGAGGTGAGTGGCACAAGTGAGCTGCTCGCTTGTTGTTTCTGCTTTTAATTAACAACCCAAGAACAACAAACCATGGGCAATGGTTGGGTTAACACTGAGTTGTCTAACCCATAAACAACCCAAGGTTTCTGGGTTCGCACATCATGAAACAACCCTGGGTTGTTAACTGAAAGCAAAAACACTGAGCGCGTGGCTTGCACGCTGCTCATCCCCAAAATTCCTGGGTTAAACAACCCAGGAATTGCCACTGTGACGTCCGAACCAGATCAAAGTAAAGAAGTAAGGCAATCCTTTTTGTACCCTTTTTTCATCTCAAACATCTTTCTATCCTGTTTACCCTCTTAAAACACTTCTACTGTCTGTTGAGGTCTGCAGATGATGAGATTCTGCTCCTAGTTCTCTATTCTTGGAACATCGTATGGCCGTCTTCCCAACCTGGTGCCTTCCAGATGTTTTGGACTACAACTCCCAGCCTTCCTGATCTTGGGTATGTTGGGTGGAGGTGATGGGAGTTGAAATCCACAACATCTGGATGACCCCAGGCTGCTGTACAGCAGATTCTTTTCAGATAGTACTGCGCCACCCAAAGTATCCTTTCCTCAAACTAAAGCTATTTCAAATTTTGTACTAAGCATTTTAACAAAAATTGTTTGAAATGTTACTGTTGGGGTAACATCCAACGTTGCATGAATGGAAGGCAGCTTGTGTGATGGATCTTTCCTTTTCTCTCCACTGTACACCCCACCCCCACCCCCGCTGAAATCCTCTCCAAAGGTTTTGGAGAGCCTTACTGAACATTTTGGGCTGTATCTTATAGGACTGCAGTGGGAGTGGGGAATCGCCTGAAAGGAAATCAGGTTGAAAGAATCTTGTACCACTTGTGTAATGTTCCCTATTTCAGTGATTCCCACGTTGTTGGGCCTCTTGGCTGGTGTTGATTTTATCTTTCGCACCAGTCACAGGAACAGATCATGAAGCCGAAATGGATTGAAAGCCCGCCGATGTCATATTTATACACTACAAATATACATTAATGTTGTACCACTTTAAATGTCATAGCTCTCTACAAGGAATCCCCAGGACTCTTGTAGTTTGCTAAGAATTGTCTATTAGACACACATGCCTGTATGCACACACACGACTATAATTCCCAGGGTTCCCTGGAAAGAGGGAATGACAAATCATACCAAGTCTGTGGCCTGCACATGCCCCTGGTCTAATCCCTTGCAGCAAAGCCATTATACACATGCGTGCACGCACACACACCAGTGTCAATTTATACAATTAAGGCAAAAACTGCCCACAATTGGAGAGCGGGTATGCTGCAAATAAAGAACTGGAGCAAGGCTCACCTTTGGTATTAATAGATCCCACCTGGCTACTTTAACTATTAATTTGTTTATGTTTCTTGTAAGCAGAGGGGCCATTCTGCTTACGTGAAACATCTCTCCAGAGAAAATGTAAGCAAAGACCATTCCCAGTCTCAGTTGGTGCCTCTTTATGTCACTCAGCAAAATCCTTCTTCAATATTTGCAGGAGAATATAATACAGCCCCAGTACCACTGCTGGAGGAGTTTTATTCTTCCCCTTTGTATGTCTGCAGAACGCCTTCTGCACTGGGATTGTTTTTCTGTAGCTCAGGTTCGAGATACTGGGCAGTTCTTTTTCCACCATGTAAATAATGTATTGGCCACGTACTAATCTGGTTGTGAGCCAATTACGGCGTGTCATATGCAAAATGTGGAAGTAGCAGAAGACTCGTAGGTCATGAAACCTGCAAGGAAAAGCTAGTTCTGTTTGTTCTGAAAGTTATATCCTGAAACCTTCAGCACAAATGCTCTTGGGGTGGCTAACAAAAAGAAAAAAACAGTAATAGATAGGCTGCAAAACCGTACAACACCACACAGGAAATACGTTTATTCCATTAGGAAAGCTGTATTTTTAGGCTGGACTGGCAGAAAGGGGGAGGAATGTGTGGAGAACAGGGGTGCAGGAGGCGTGAAAAAGACTTAGAACTATGAATGTTTTAAAGTCCTGGCCTTCAAAGAGACTGTCTCATTTCAGGATCATGTAGGGCAGCCTTCCTCAACCTGGCTCCCTCCAGAGAGAGGGATAGTGGAAGGAAATACCATTCCTGGCTGGGGATAGTGGGAACTGTAGTCCAAAGCACATCTGGAGGGCACCAGATTGGGGTAAGGCTGATGTAGGGTGATGGTGTGCCTTCCTACCAAATAAGATCTTTGGATTGTGGCCTTTGTATTGCCTAATATGGAGGCTGCGTTAAAACCTGCAAATAATGATGCACAAAGGCATGTTTAGTTTTCTCACAGTTCAGAGCCTCCTCAGTCCATGAAGGATTGTTTTAAAAAGGAAATACTTGCGGTGCCTTATTTTATTTGCAGAGGGGCAGTGATGTCAGCAAACAAACAAGCAGTAAATACAAAGAAGAGTGTGGTGATCCCTTAAAGTTGAACAGATTTATTGTGGCATAAGCTTTTGTGGACTTGTGTCTAGTTTGTCATGCAGGATAACAACCAATCAAATGCAAACTGATCTACCAAAGTTTATGACATAATAAACCTGTTTGCAATGCGCCAGTACGCTCGTAATTGTGTTTGTTTTATTTTAAGATCACAAATTTCCATAGTGGACTGTAGTCTACAGCAACTTGTGCTTTTAAAACAGTCTTCATAAAGGCGCCACAAGGAAATAGATGTTTCTTTTTGATGATGTTTACTGCTATGTTTACTGTAGCACTGCTTATTCAGAGCTGGGAAAGCCAGATATCAGAGAATTAGAGCTTTTTTGTTCTTAGAACGGTATGCCCAATGCATAATAAATGGCAAGGGGGAAAAAACATAGTAGGGTGGTTTCATTTTGCTTTTGCTAACAGGCTTGCGGGATGGTTCTGAAGCAAAGACTTTCAGCTATCCTTTACTTTAAATGAAAGGATGACCCTTTAGACACTGGCCAGATCTACACCTTGTGTCATATCGATATGATCCCATCATGGCAATGCTATATCCCTCTGCACATTTATACCTCATAGCACACACAATGACATCTGTTGCAGTATTTTGGATAATACAGAATAAAAAGTGGGAAACAATGCTAGAAAAGCGGTATACGGAATACGTAATGTGCCCCAACATTATCAGTGCACTTCAATACCAATAAAAGCACTAATTTCCATCCAGCCGTGGTTGTGTCTGACTCAGAGGTCTGACTCCAGAAACATAACTGGTTTCCGAATCACCTGCAGAAACAACTGTTGTGTTCCTTATATTTGTGTCTCTTGGCTCTTGCAGAGGAAATATTGGGGCAATGTTACCACCCTTCCTTGAAGACTCCAAGCCTTTCTACCTAACAGAGGAAAAAACACAAACTCCCTGAACTTTATGCTCATTCTACCTCTGATCCAGTACTACTACTCTGAAATGTAAGCCCTGCATAACTGACAGAAGACTGCTTTACTGTGGGAGGTCAGTCATCCTCTTGTTCACGGCTTTAAATAAAAGTGTAGGTAGAGCAGGAAGGCAATACATCCAATGCTGAATCATAGGAGTGCACAGTGTTACAGAAATTAAATTGAATTGAATTACTTCACGAAATGGTGAGGATACTGCTGAATGGAGGACTAACCTTGCTGCTGGCCACTTTAAAAAATGAAGGCACATAAAGCACTCTTACATTTGAATGGCTCAGCACTAGGGCACTCAGCCTCTAGTGTTAAACATTTTCCTAAAAAATCACAGAATAATGTAGGTATCATGATTAATGATATCATATAGACAGTAACCAATGGGGACCTATAGAATTTGGGAAATCGCATCCCTCAAAGCTGCATCGTACATATTATCAGGAAGAAGAATTGCATGTTCCCTCAGTAACAAAAATAACATGCAACATCCAACATGGGAAGACTATCTTCCAGAGGGATGTTTGGGTTGCCCCACAACCAATGAGTAACAGCCAAATTGTACTTGTGTCTAGCCAGTTAAATTTGCTCCCTCTATTGACCTCCCGCTTTTGCTCTTTGTCACCCCAATATCTGCCTTTTGACATGCCAAAAATGTCCAAATTCCTTAAGAACTAGAATCTTATATATCTTATTTCCACAATGTATTCTCCATACAATGCACCCTTCCTTGACTTGGATATTTGAGGGGCTCTACTTGTGAGGTAGGACAGGAAGGCCTGGCGTGCTATGGTCCATGGGGTCACGAAGAGTGGGACACGACTTAACTAAGGACTGAACAACAACAACAACAACTTGTGAGGTGATGAAGAAATAGCGTGGATTTAATCCTTGCTTTAAAAGGTTCTGCCTTCTAGCACCTCATTCTGGCCTCCTGTTCTTCTGTCTTCTCCAAAGACCTGAGAGGGTTTTGGAGGTAGGGAGAGAAACAAGGACAAATGTTGCTTTGTTAATGCGTTATCACACATCAGCGCTTACCACAAATGGGTAAGATGAACCCAGGTTTTCTCTCTTGCAATATGGTTGCTTATGCAGGAGGCTGCTCTTCCTCTCTGCTAAACATTTGCTAATCACTCGCATTTGTATAAAGTGTTTTTGTTTTTAAGGCTTTGCTTGGTGGGTAAGGTGTGGCTAATTTAGCAACTTTCTCAAGCTTCGGGTGCCATCTGCTGGTGAATCTGGCGGGGAGGGCAGTGAGTGAGAAGAATGAAGACGAGAAAACACCGCACACTTAAAACCTGCTCTCAGTAGAAACCATAAGGAGAGACAGCACATTGTCTACTTGATCTTGGGAATGCCAGCTTCATCCCATACATTAATATATCAAAAAGGGATACAAATAAGGTTGCTAGGTCTCCAGCTCTGGCCCTGAGACGCCAGTTTTAGGGTCTATTCTCAGAGAGGCAAATCTAAGCTCAGGGTTTCACCTAGTCTCAGTTTACTACCATTGAATCTTGAGTTTTGCAGCAATATTATTTTAAAACAGAACTTAAAAAAAAAAAATCACTCATTCTGAAAGAGAAAGGATTCCATAGTAGGTTTTGTGTGTGTTCTGTTTGCTTCTTCTCCCCAACCTTTCCTCCAATTTCCAATTAGAGAGCAGGGATAAAGGCCACTCCCTGCAGGTCATCTGAAGCAGAGCAGAAGCGTGCTCAGGACAGGCTGAGGGAGTGGAGACTAGAGCTACATGAAGGAGACATAGGAGGTGACATCAGAGCATGCGACTGCTAAGCACTTCAGCACAGGAATGATTCTGTCACAGAATGGAAGGCAGGCAAGACAGTGAGTGAGTTTAGAAGGAACTCCTTGATAGGATAAAGGAGGACTGAGCTCCACAAGCCAGAGTCCATGACACCCACACAGCCTCGATAATATTTCCCTCTACCTCTTTCTTTCCATCAGTTCCCTGATCCTGCCACTTGTTATTGCTGTATTTGGATTTAGCTGTGCTACCCCTCTATGCTGGCTGCTGCTGGCTTCTTTCTGCCTTCCTCCAGCAGCCTGGTAGCTTCATTTTGATGAACTGAGGATGTGCAATTGCCGCACGTGGGCAAATCATTCCATTCAGCACTGGCAAATTTCCTGGAGAGCACCTGGGGAAAACAATCCCCTGTACAAGTTTGAAAATATTTTTAAAAACAAAAAAAAAAAAAATTGCTCATAGCCCCTTGTGGAGGGGAGAATCCATCCCATTTGCTTTCTTGATGGGCATCACTGCCACTGCACTGACCAATCAGGCAAGACAATAAGGAAACACACAGATGCACACTCAGGCCATGTGCCTGATCAAAGTCTGCAGCAAAGAACGTAGCTTTTGGAGAAAGGGGTGAGGCAAATAAAACAAAATCAGTGCTATTTTCTCTACAGTAGGAACGGGAAAGGGGGTTAAACTGTCTGTCCTGCTCTCTTAAAGTTTCCAAATGTACTGGGCAGGGACACTTTATTTTATTCTGTTACTGTTATTACATAGTTTCATTATTACTACTAATAATAGCTAGCACTTTTAATTGCTTTTGGAGCATTCAAAGCACTTATCCTATATTGGCTCAGTAATCCTGATAGTAATCCTTAGTAATTTTAGGAGTTACCATCAGAGACAGCTGTTGCAATCACTGACAGCCTTCTTAGGACTTTAAAGGATCTTGGATTATCTACTGAAAACATCGTTCTTTATACAAGAGACAATGCCACTGTAAATTATGGAGCAAAGAAGTCTGTATTTCAGATACTGAAAACACACAAGAGTTCTTTTGTCAGGGCCAATTGTTGTTGCCATGTGCTCCACAATGCTGCCAGACGTGCCTGCTTAAAGATCCAGTACAATGTGGAGGCTCTTGTTCATAAAGCTTATGCTGAGTTCTTCTGGAGCACCCTTAAAAATGAGAAACTCAAGGAATGCTTTGAGGAGCTTAACATGAAGTTCCAAACACTTTTCAGCCATGGAAAGACTCAGTGGCTCTCTCTCTTCCCTGCTGTCGAACAGCTACTCCTCTTGTGGCCTGCCATAAGTCCTATTTCCTGGAGCTGGGGGAAGAGTAAACCAGCGACACTACATGGCAGTTTATTAGTGATCAGGCAGATGAAATGATAACTGATACCATTTCCCAAATTTCACTCCCAGAGTGCTACCTCTATGCTGTGCATCATTTCATGAAAATTTTCCATTAGATTTTGCGGAGGAAAATGTGCAGTCAGTCCACAGTTGTAATTAATCATAGGGACAAAGGTTTGTTTTGGAGCAAAATTGTGCTCTAGTTTAAAACAGCTACTTGATTCTCAACGTGTATGTTTCAAAACACATGTAGTCAAAATGTACAACTGGGCAATGATGTACCTTGAATAATGGTATGACTTTGAGAATGGACCCCTACAGGACTTCACAGCCTTTGATCTTGATCTAGAGTCAGAGGAGCTAGGTCTTGAGCATGCCTGTAAAATTGCCGAAAGTCTGGACACTGGGGTTCATGCAGAATGAGCTTCTTCACTCAGAGCTTTTACCCTGCTCCTTGAGACTGGCTACTCACAGACGTTTGTGGCTCTTTTAGATGACGTTGTCAACCTCCAGGGGATCTCCCGCACTAAATGGCCTTTATCCCATTTTTAGAAAGATTGGAGATAGTGAGCTATCAATTTACAGCACTTGAGTTCCCTCATGAAAAAGCCACAATAGGAAGTGCTAGACCACAGCTCCATCTAGCGGCTGTATAATGAAACATATGGAAGACTCAGATAAAGGGGAAAAGGAGAGGGAAGGGGCGGGGGAGGAAACATGTGCCAAGGGAGTCCGTCGTGATGTCGTGATCCTGCATTTAAAATGGAAGCAGAAAGCCCCGTTTTAAATGCGGGATTTTTGGCTGGTGTAGAGATGCTCAATATCTTTTTTGATGAGCTCCACCTAATTCAGAAACTCCCGCCAGTGGTGAGAAAATTGGATCTTCCTCTGGACCAGAAATGGGTGCAGTTATCAAATCTACGTCTCTTGCACAGGTTGTTAGTGCTTTTATTGCCATCCCAGTACGTAATCCATACACAGAGAGGGTGTTTTCTTATATGGGAAACATATGGACAGACAAAAGGAGCCTCATGCTAGCTCCCCTAGTTAACACAGTGCATTGTGTTACATTCAATTATGAATTGAACTGTGTCCAATTTTTCAAATATGTAAAGCAGCCACCACAATTGCTGAGAGCATGCATTTCAAATTTTAAGTATAAATTTTAAGCACTCTGTAAATATTTCTGTGATTGCAAATTCAGTTTGTTAATTATTGCAAAAGTAAATAGTTAAACATAATTAATCTTCTGTATTTAACTGCATACAGGAAACCCACAGTGTGTGTGTGTGTGTGTGTGTGTGTGCATGTGTCTGTCTCATTTCAAGTCAATGTGCAAATTCCAGAGCTGCTCAGATCCTTGCCCAGTGTACACCTTTTCTCTGAAATTGACTCCTCCCCTCCGCCATGTGTATTCTAAAACACAGCTGCAACACAATAAATATATATTTAAAACATGGAAGTAGCTCTAAACTTCTTGAAGAATTGACAGGAGTTATGGATATATATGAAGAGGTGGCCCTAGCTATCCTTCTCCTCATGAAAGGAAAAACAGCCCAGCTGCTTTGGCTGTCTGTAAACTAACTGGCAATGTTCTATGGATTCCTAGTAGTGGAATGAACAGAATGATGAGCCTCTGTGGCAGGGTGGTTGAACGTCAGGCATGTGGGCCAAATTCGGCCTGACTTGGGCCCTAATCGAGCCCTGTGGGATTCCCCAGACAGCCCCTCTTTTCTGGCCCCACCCTTTTCCTCCAACCATTGACGGTTTAGTGGTTTTCCGGCTTTTGTGCCATTTCTCTCCATTCTAAAACGTATTTTAGAAATTCCTCCCCTAAGGCTTAGTTATCAGCTTTAAACTAAAATATGCTGGGGAGTTTTGTGTGTTTGGCCTCGCCGCTGGAATGTGGCCCCTGAGAGCTTCTCCGAAATTTAATTTCGGAGAAATTTCACCCCTCAGGGTGAAAGAGGTTTGACGCTCTTGCTCTATGGGAACCATTTCTCTGAGCTCTGCAAAATAACAGAATTAAAAAACAGTACAGCTCAATATCCTGAAGAGAGAGATTGAGAGCAAGTGTGGTGTGGAGATTCAGATCCCCACTCAGCCATGAAGCTCACTGGGCCAGTCACAGTCTCTCACCCTAACCTCCCTCAAAGGGTGGTTGTGAGGATAAACTGGGGAGAAGGGAGAACAGTGCTTGGCTTGAGTTTCTTGGAGGAAATGTGGTACATAAATGGAATAAATAAATAAGACAGAGAAATGTATTTACTGGTGAAACTGTAGCTAAGGCAAAGAAAGTCGCTAGTATATAATGTGGGGGTCAATTTATAAGCAGGTATAAGTCATCTTTCAAAGCCTATAGAGGCTTATTCAAGCCTGCCTGTTTCTGCCTTCAGCCCTGCAATTTCTCTCCCCCACTTCCCTGTCCCACTTTTCTCAGAAGCCTTGTTCAGTTATCTCATGCTTGGACTGCAGTTGCCTCTCTCTTCTCAAGGCTGCTGGAATGCGCCTCTCTTCAGTATATCTATATATTTTAAAAGAGAAATAGTAGAGCAAGGAAGGGAACTTTATTTGATGACATGCTGACTTCTGCCTGTCTTCAGGTGCAGCTCCGCTATAATTACACGAAGACGTCTTAGCAGAAATTAGAACTGGCTTTAGTCATCCATCACTACTTAAGGAAATTCCTCATGCTGGCTGGGGAATGCTGGGAGATGTAGTACTTCATTCTGTCTAAACATGCATAGGACTGTGCCCTACGTCTGGTTCAGCCCTGAGTGCTTGAGATAATGCTGTTAACCTGGGGATTAACATAGCTACAGTTATGTTATGGGCCTTACGTTTTAAAGTATTCCTTCCTCCTTCCCCTCCCTGCCCCCATACTTACATTTTGTTACACAAAGCCTACTCCTATTTGTGTCTAAGGAGTCAAATCCTGATACTTGTTTACTATGAGCAGAAGGGGAATTGGCTGGTTGTAAGCAAGAGTGGTATTTTGGATTCTCTTCAAATGTGGGTGGTGCAAAATTGTTATGGGGAAGTGTGAGATGAGGGATGTGGATTTTGCTTTCAGCTCAGTTCTGAGAGATAAGCCACTTAGTAACTAAGACAGACTGACAGTTGCAGTTGTCCTGTAACGTCAAGCAAATAGTGACATTTTGAGACTGCTAATGGCACTTGTTTTGTACCACCTGTGAGTATCTGTCAGTGTTAATGAGAACAATCCCATTTCAAGAAATGCATAGAAAGACTGCCTAGTTTCTCTCTATGATCCACTGGTAAAGGAAACTGTGTGCTTCTGCCAGGATGGAAGCACATCTGAGTGACAGCTGCATTTTATATTTTCAAAACAGGGGATCCAACATTTTTCCCTTTCCTATTCCCAGCGATCCTAGGGGCAGCTCCAGGTCCAGCCTTGTAAACATTGCATGATCTGCAGACCCTAATTTGAATGTCTGCAGACCCCTCCTTCCCCACTTCATCTTGGGGCTCTGAACATGCAGACACTAACCTCACCATCAAATCAGACTTCCCCCTATCCCTCAGACCTGCTTTTTATAACAGCTTGTCTGATGTTGCCTCAAAACCTTGCACATTTTTGGTGATCTTTTGGGCTGGAGTCCAGTGCCTTTTGTTTTCTTTGTAGCTCCTTCCTCTTAAATAAAATTACATCTTGAGCTGTCAGCCTTTGTGCATTTTGGTTCTGCTGTCACCATTGACATGAAGGGTGACAGCCCCCTCACACATGACTTCTGTGTAAGTACACATAGACCTTTGGATTGCGATGTCAATATGCAGAAGCATTCAAAGTAAAAATATACCCCTCTCACTCAAAATTCAGTTTCTATCTGGTTTCATACTCAAGCTGGTTTTGCAAGGTTCGGAAGCAGTACAAATGTCTACAAAATGTGCAGACAGTATGTTAAGCACCCAGTACAATGGGCCCCAATACCACCTTAATTGTCTGCCCTGTCTCTGTCTTAGACACACAAGTTCTGATCCAGAGGTGTTCCGGGGTAGGACATCTCCCTGGATCTACTGTTTGTGGATCCATTGCTATACTCAAGGATTCTTGCTGCATCAAACAGAATACAGCACATTTACTGGGGATGACAAAGCAGGCACCAGACAGAATCCAGGTGCCCCCTTTTCTCCTTTACAGTGCTAAGTACTTGTCTGGAGGGTGGGGACATCTCTCTCTCCTGAAAGTGCACCATTCTTTTTCTTCCTAGAAAGGCAGCTCCATAAGCATTCCCAGATCACCTTCGCTGGATCAGTCTTCTCTGCCTAAGAGCAAAATAGGTTCAAGAAAATAGGGTTGTCTTTGCATTTGCATTGTTGATCAAGTTGATGATTCTTGTCTTTGCTCATTTGCCTACAAAAAGGCTTGGCCCAGTGAAAAACATCTGATCAGATTCCATTCCTGTTGTTGTTCAGTCACAACAGTCCAGTGTATACATCAGTTAACCTTCATTCAACAATAGGGTTATGGTTGCTGCCCAAGGATTCCTTTGTTAGGCAGATCCCAGGATGGTTTCTGTTGATGGTATATCAATGGGACAGAAGATAGCTGCAGATCTCAGAGTGTTTTGAAGGAGACAGTCATCAGAGTTGGAGCAGGTGACACCCTCCACCTGAGGGGAGGGGGGAAGGTGCCTGGGAGCATGTGCAAGGAAACTACAGTTTGACAGAGAGAGAGAGAGAGAGAGAGAGATGTAAGTTGGCTGAAAGTGGAGGATGTAGGTCAAGGGGCAGGCAACCTGGTACACTCCAAAGGTTTGGGGCTACAACTCCCATAAGCACCATACAGCCTAGCCATTGGTCAGGGGTTATGGGAGCTGCAGACCAAAATTTCTGGAGGGCCCCAAGCTGCTTATCCCTGGTGTAGGTGCTATCTCTGGGGATCTGATCTGGTATAGTGGAATTTCTGTCTCTCAGGAGTGCCTACTGTTAGCCTCCACTTACATTCTGCTTGTATGTCTGTAAATAAATAAATAAATATTATGGTATCTGAAGTCTCTCACCCCAAGGAAGGCCAAACCTGGGCAATGCTGGTGGCCCACAAACTTCTTGCAGTTTGCGGAAGTGGGGAAACAATAATTTCCACTTCAGACAGAAAAAAAGTACAACTTCTCTCACTGCAAAATAATGACATCAGTAAAGCTTGATGGGCACAGTGCTGGAAGATTACGTGTAGGATCCCAGAAAATGAACCAACCCCTGTAGATGATGGAGAGAGAAATACAAGCCCAGTAATTGGATGCAGACATCCCATGAATTAGCAGTTACGGAATTAAAATGGCTTCCAACTATGCTTGAGCTGATTTAAGAAGGCTCTCCTGGAATTTAGCTGATATGGTAATTCCATTCTGGGAGAACAGCATCTTGCCCATGGTCTGGAAACAATTATTTCCAATAAAAGAGGGGGTAATATTTAATCTCTGATGCAGGAAAGTGGATATAGATTACCTGCTTTCCATTATCTTTGATTTTGGTTCCAACATCATGGCTGATTTGACAGATGCCATTAATTTACTTGAGCAGCAAGACACTGATTTTGTGCAAATGATGTTTCTTACAAGTTCTTATACCACCCCCATAAGAAAACAACTCCCTACAAAAATTATCAGGTTTAATTATTTTGAAGAGCAGGAACAAATGAACAAATACGCATATAAGTTTGCTTCCTTTCACCATCTGTTCCAAAGCGTGTGTGTGTGTGTATAATTCAGCAACCTGGGCATATTATGATTAACAGCCTGGTTTTCTCTGAACCCCATGTTGAGGTCTTAAAGCACACAAAAGGAACATTTTAACAGGCTGTATCACACATTCAAGGGACAGATGGGCAGGTAATGGGAATGTGCCCAATGAACCCCCTCATGCCCACCCCTCTGGCAACCATGTATTCCACACTGTGCTGTAAGCTCTACATACAAACAGCTCCACTGCCACACTGGCCAGGTTTCCCAGGGTTTCCACCTGGGTGGAGGAACCCTATGGAGATACGACTCCTTTCTCATTTGCGCCAAACACACTGCCAGAAGAGTGGCTGGCGGGTGCGGGTGACAGGTGAGGGATGTGGCCAGCAAGTGCATTCCCTTGGACCTGCTGTAGAGGCATGCAGGGTATGGATAGCAAGCCAAAAACTACTACTCTCATTTATCTTCTCCCTGTCAATCATCCCACGGATCAGATTTTTAGGCAAGAACAGTCTGTGGGTAGAACGTATGCATTAGCAGTGTGGTCATTCCTTAGTGACAGAAAAGAGCAGGAGGGCTGACTCTCCCACTATTTTGTTTTTTTTACTGCCCTCACTTTGTTTGTTTATTACATTATATCACGCCTTTCCTCCAAAGAGCCCAAAGTGGTGTACATAATCCTCATTTCCATTGTATCCTCACAGCAACCCTGTGAAGTAGGTAAGGCTGAGTGTCAGTGACTGTCCAAAGTCACCCAGTGAGCTTCATGGCTGGATGGGGACTTGAACCTGGATCTCATGAATCCCAGTCTAACACTGTAACCACTATACCACACTGGCTTTCAAGGAGTTCTAATCACAGAGAATCCCAGCTTAACTGGTGGTTCCAGCCCCCTCCTGCTGCTGTGTGTAGGGCATCCATACATTGGAAGTGTTTATGTTTACGAGTAAGTACATAATGGTAAGTGTGGATTGTATATTGGCAGGGATAGTTCCAGTTATATTTTGACAGTAAAGTGCTAAACAGCTGCATTTTAGTAGCTATGTAGCACTGCATTTTAGCAGCTCTGCAGGGACAAGAGATATGGTGGCAGGGAAAGGAGATGCTGTTTGATCAACTGGGTAGCTTATAGCATGGATTTGCAATAGGCTTAGGAGAAATGAGCATCTCTACCACAGTCAGATTATTGGAACAAGCAACTGCTCAGAGCTATGGCCAGAATGTATTGTTCACCTTAAGCAGAGAGGGAGAAAGAGAATGTAGAAATGATTCAGGTGACGTGAAATAAATAGAAGTGCTCTATAACCACAAAGATCTCTTTCCACCAAATCATCACTAGTTTTGGTCCTGGTTTCTTGGTACCCATTTCTGAAGCCTTCTACAAGGCTTTTGGAAGCTCAAACAGAAAGCAGAAGCAGCCAGGTGAACGAGGATCTGCTGGTGGTGAGGCCATGGAGGGAAGAGGGGCAAATCAATGGACACCTCCAGTTTTGCAGTTTAGGGGCGACTGTCATCTTTACTGTTTTATGTAGATGAAGTAACAAACACCACTTGCTGGCAACTGAAGGACTATTTGTTTTATTTATGTATTTAAAACATTTGTATCCCGCTCTATATCATTAAGATCTCAGGGCAGCACACAGATAAAATCAATTTAAACAGTATAGAACAATAAATAATTTAAACAGTTAAAAACATATTAAACCATTAAACAATCTAATACCAATTAAAATCAAAAACAATAAAACCATTAAAACAGTGTGCTACTTTAGGGAATGCATTTAGCCCTCAAAGGCTTTGATTAAAAGCCATGTTTTCACTTGGTGCCGAAATGAAACCAATGTACACGCCAATCGGGCCTCCAAGGGGAGGGCATTCCACAACCAGGGTACCACAGCAGAGAAGGCCCTCTCCCATATCCCCCCATAGTGTATGTCTCACACTGGTGGGACACAGAGGAAGGCCCCTCCAACAGATCTCAGTCTTCGGGCAGGCATATATGGGGAGAAGCGCTCCCTCAAATATCAAGGTCCCAAGCCTCTTAGGGCTTTAAATGTCATCACCAGAACCTTGAATCCGGTTCAGAAGCATATTGGCAGCCAGTGCAATTCCTTTAAAACTGGGGTTATATGATCTTTATGAGATCTAGTCTAGCTGCTGCATTTTGCACTAGCTGCAACTTCTGCGTTGTCTTCAAGGCCAGCCCCATGTAAAGTGCATTGCAGTAGTCTAATCAGGAAGTTACCAGTGCATGTACTACTGTGAATAAAATGAGAAAGTATGGGAATGAAAGGGCAAAGGAAGATTTGTGAAGACTTGGTTATTGGTGTAAGAACCAAAGGAACTCAGGAGACGATGAAATGTGCAACAATTGCATAGTTAGCTTTTACTCAGCTGCCATGTGAGATCCAGACATCTGTCCTGAGGTAAGAACCAGTACTTGTGCCACTGTGGTGACGTATAAATCAGCTGTCTTTTCCCCTCGCTTTCCCTGCTTCTGATAAAAGGTCTGAACCGGAACTCAGAAAGAATATTGGATCCCAAGTGTTCCCTGGAACTGTGGGTGTGAGTCTCAAGGCCTACATTGCAGCAGAAGCTGTACTAACAGAACAAATCTGTTCGCTTGATCATGGAGGGGGAAATGAGCCATGGTGGCTTATTTCCCCTGCATGCTGGGGGATTTGCATAATTACTCTTGCTGGCATGGTTTGCTGTGTCGTGCGAACCCAGTGAGGGTGGCTTGTTGCCATGGTTAACATGGGTTCTGGGTGGCTTGTTATGGAGAACCTGCCTTTGTCACTTCTGTGTGGAGTATAAAATGGATCTACGACCATTCCTGTATTCCATCCATCTCCACATGAAGTCAGAAATGTTCTCGTTTAATAATTTCACAGTGACAAAACTCTGTGTCAGTTCTTTAAAACTGACTGTTTTTCAGCGAGTGGAGAACAGTTTGCATTCGTCTGTGTATGGCATATATATGCATGTGTGCTTGCATGCGTTTATTTAACGTAGTTATATACCACTTTTCGGGCAAACCTCAAAAAATGGTTTACATTAAAAAAAACAAACATCAATAATAATTAGATAATACAATGGAAACATTGAGCAGGGGGTTGGGCTCGATGGCCTTGGAGGCCCCTTCCAATCCTATAATTCCATGATCCTATGAATACAGGATGTTTTTGTTTAAAAGCCAGACCTCCCCTCCCCTCATGGCAAGATGGCCCTTAAGTAGCTCTGTAGTGGCACTTGAGGAAGGGAGGGGCCACCAAAGTGAGATGGTCAGGGGCAACTCACCAGGTGCTTCTGTGTTTTTCTCTCTCCTCCCCTTCTGCCAAGAAAGTTCTTGAGTAGCCGTGTGGTGGCAGAGGTAGACGTGTTTGTGTGTGTATAGACATAGTAATACACACACATAGACAGGGTAGGGGTGGGTGGGGAGAGAAAGAGAGAGATCCCCCAATCCTGGCAGATTCCCCAACTGTTATGGAGATTAGCTCAGTGGTGACTACTGATAGAGATTGCTGTAGATCAGGGGTGGGGAACCTCAAGCCTGGGTGCCAAATCCAGCCCTCCTGGTGTCCCCATGTGGCCCTTCAGGGTTCCTCAGATGGCCCCTCCCCTCCCTCTGGCTCCACCCTCTTTTCCCAAGCACAGATTTTCCAGTGGTTTCTTGGCTTTTGTGCAGTTTTCCCCCCATTCTCAAAGGCTAAAATGTTTCTCTGAAGGCTTCCTTACTGGCAGAAAGAGCTTCAAGCTACAACAGGCTAGTATTTTTAAAAATATTTTGACCCCACCACTTTTTCCTTTGGCCCCACCCACCACTGGAATGCGGCCCCCAAGAACTTCTCTAAAATTAAATATGGCCCTTGTGGTGAAAGAGGTTCATAGAATCATAGTAGGGTTGGAAGGGGCCTACAAGACCATCGAGTCCAACCCCCTCCTCAATGCAGGAATCCAAGTCAGAGCATCCCTGGCAGATGGCTGTCCAGCCTCATCTTGAATACCTCCAGTGTGGGAGAGGCCACCACCTCCCTAGGGAATTGGTTCCATTGTCGTATTGCTCTAACAGTCAGGAAGTTTTTCCTGATGTTCAGCCAGAATCTGGCTTCCTGTCACTTGAGCCCATTAGTCTGTGTCCTGCACTCTGGGATGATGGAGAAGAGATCCTGGCCTTCCTCTCTGTGACAACCTTTCAAGTACATGAACAGCACTATCATATCTCCACTCAGTCTTCTCTTCTCAAGGCTGAAGATGCCCAGTTCTTTCAGTCCTTCCTTATAGGGATTTGTTTCCAGTCCCCTGATCATCTTCGTTGCCCTCCTCTGAACCCTCTCCAGTTTGTCTGCATCCTTCTTAAAGTGCCCAGAACTGGACACAGTACTCCAGATGAGGCCTAACCAGTGCTGAGTAGAGGGGAACTAGTACTTCTGGGGATCTGGAAGCTATGCTTCTATTAATGCAGCCCAAAATAGCATTTGCCTTTTTTCAGCCACGTCACATTGTTGGCTCATATTCAGCTTGCGATCTACAACAATTCCAAGATCCTTCTCACTTGTAGTGTTGTTGAGCCATGTATCCCCCATCTTGTACATTTGGTTTCTTTTTCCTAGGTGCAGAACTTGGCATTTATCCCTATTAAATGTCATTCTGTTGTTTTCTGCCCAGCACTCCAGTCTATCAAGATCACTTTGAATTTTGTTTCTGTCTTCCAAGGTATTAGCTATCTCACCCAATTTTGTGTCATCTGCAGATTTTATCAGCATTCCCTGCACCTTCTCCTCCAAGTCATTAATCAAAATGTTGAAGAGCACTCGGCCCAGGACTGAGCCCTGCAGTAACCCGCTCGTTACCTCTCCCCGGTTTGAGAAGATTCCATCGAGAGTTGTTTCATCTAACCCACTTTGAGCTAGTTTGCTCATCAGGATATCATGGGGCACTTTGTTGAAAGCTTTGCTGAAGTCGAGGTATATTGTGTCCACAGCATTCCCACAGTCCACAAGGGAGGTTACCTGATCAAAAAATGAAATCAGATTCGTCTGGCAGGATTTGTACTTGACAAATCCATGTTGGCTTTGAGTAATCACTGCATTGTTTTCAAGGTGCTTACAGATGGATTGCTTTATAATCTGCTCCAGAATTTTCCCAGGGATTGATGTCAGACTGACTGGTCTGTAGTTCCCAGGTTCCCCCTTGTTACCCTTTTTGAAGTTAGGGACAACATTAGCCCTCCTCCAGTCATCTGGCACTCCATGATTTCTCAAAGATAATAGTCAGTGGTTCTGAGAGTTCTTCTGCCCGTTCCTTTATTACTTTAGGGTGCAGTTCATCTGGCCCTGGAGATTTGACTCATTCAAAGTAATTAGGTGTTCCTTGACCATATGCCTATCAATCTCAAGCTGCAATCCTGCTTCTTCAGCCTGTACTTTGCCTTTGCCAGGGGGGTCATAGACCCTCTTTTGGGAAAACACTGATCCAAAGTAGGAATTGAGCACTTCTGCCTTTTCTTGGTCATCTGTTATCATTTTATTCATCCTTAATGAATAGCTGAACCACCATTTCTTTCCTCTGCCTTTTACTACGCACGTAGCTGAAGAAAGCTTTTTTGTTGCTTTTAGCATCCCTTGCTAACCTCAGCTTGTTCTCAGCTTTAGCCTTCCTGACGCCATCCATGCAATTCTGTGCTACCAGCCTGTACTCTTCCTTTGTTGCTTGGCCTTCCTTCCACTTCGTGTATGTGTGCTTTTTTGTTTTCAGGTCACTTCTAAGCTTTTTGTGAAGCCACATTGGCTTCTTCTGTTGTCTTCCACCTTGTTGTGTTCCCCCATCCCTACCATAGATGACTGTTCTGGAAGGGGGCTTACCTTTCTTTCCCCTAAGAAATGCGTTAATCCAGGGGTCTGTGAGAAAAAGGAAAGTAAGCTACGTCCATAGTTTGGTCAGTCTGTGCTGGGTCTGAAAAGGAGGCAGAGAGCCGACTACAAATCCTATGGCACTATGAGTTCCCCTAGGCATCAGATGGAGAGCAAGAAATCTATTGGGGTGTTAACTCTGTGCTCATGTTATGCTCAGCCTGTATATATGTAAATAAACCTTGTATCACAGAAATGCCATAAGTCTGCAGTGCCCTTCCTTCTAAGGAAAGTGAATCATGGGTAAGCACTGGGACCTCAGAGAGTTTTCACTGCTTGGAAATAGGGTACATGTGCATAATAATATGTTATTTGTAAGCCGCTCTGGGAATCTCTTTCAGCTGACGAGTGGGGTAGTGGTAATAATAATAATAATAAGTGCTTATGTATATATGTATGTCAAAAGGTCATCTTAGCACTCTCTTTGTCCTGCTGATCTACCCATTGTGGGGTATTTTGGGCACCCGGATCACAGGATCTGGACAGGTGGAGTATTTGATATTTTTGTTGCCAGCAATTGTTGAAAATATCATTCAGATGGTTACAGCTAATTTACCCCTCCTATTCCCCAAACCTGTGTAATATCTGACTCTTCTTGTGCCACCAGCTTCCTTGACACATCCCTCCAAGAGGTCCATGTTGTCTCCCCTGTTTTCTTCCCACTCTTGTCTTCCAGGCCCACCTTCTCCTTTTCAGCACCTGGTTGCTTAGCATTTCCTGGAGCCAGGAAAAATGTCTCACTGGCAGCCATCCTCCTTGCTAGTTCTTAAGGCCTTCTTTTTCTAAAGTCTACAAAAAGGTCATAATGGAATACATTCCAGTTTAATTATATGTGTGGTGAATATTAAATTGTGTGCTTTCCACCATCTGTTGTACTGGCAATGCTAACACTGAATCACAATAAGAGTCTATTCCAAAAATGTGTTTTGCAATTAATAATAATTTGGGTTCAGCTATTTAATTAGCATGCCAAATAATCGTTTTGTTATTTGTTGCCAACATATGAACTGTTGATTTTGCCTTGTTTTTGCACATACTCTACACAAACGTTTTTTAAACTGAACATTTGAAAAACATTGCCCAACGTAAGTTATACCACGTGTGTAACTTCCCATAGAGCTGCCAATATTTTTTTTTCTGGCAAGACTCCTCTGCCTATGGCTGGATCTACACTTACCGCCTTTTTTCGCTTCCAACGAGGTTTCACCGCCCGCCTTTCACACTACGCAGTAGCCGCCTTAAATTGGAACTGGAATTTCCCACTTCCGTGCTCCCGCTTTCAATACCCTAATATCCCGGTATTTCCCCTTAATGTGCTCTGATTTTCCGCCTTCGCTACCATATCCGGTCGTAGGCCCCTCCCCCGCCTGTCCATATGCAGCGGTGTTTGTATTTCCCTCCTGTCCAATCACAGCTCTCGACAGCCCATGTCTTCTTCCAGCTACTGATTGCATAGCTGTGAAGCTTCACAACTTCGAAGCTTGGAAGATCATGCCTGAATTAGAAAAAAAAACATTGTGGAGAAGCCCCGATTCTGTGGGGATAACGCCTTAATTTTAAAAAAACCCATCCAGAGCGGGGGATAGGAGGGGGTAAAACTTAGTCTCATTTGAAGGGATACAACAACCCCCTGCTCAGTGCAGGAAGCCTGATTCCCAGGCAATCACCCATCCAACTACTGACTGGGGCCGACCCCGCTTAGCATCCAATATCAGACAAGCACGCGCAGGAAAACAGCAGGAAAACAGCACAGCGCTTGAGTGTGAACCCTTGTGCATTTGATGAAGCACTGCAATGGGGAAAATGGGTGAGTGTGAATAATCACGTTTTAATGCAAGAGCGTTTAACCTGATGGGACACCAAATTCATTGCGATGGTGGGCACAATGTAGATTGGCCCTTTGACAGCTGTGGGGCAAACAGCTTGAGATGTCCTTAATAGTCAGCAGGCCAAACTGCCAGGTAATCTTCTATTAGGGAAATTATAGGTAAACGACCCACAATGACTTGGAAGGTGAGAGCCATTTTGGCAAAAGGCACACCTTAATCTCAGCTGGTGTTTTTATGTAGCAGGCTCTACAAACACACTGAAGCACCATTGTGCTTCAAAAATGAGAAGATATGCAACCTGTTATGAAGCACTTTTTCAGTTTAAGGAGTCAGACAAATCTTTTCCAGGCGGAGTATCTCCCAATGGCCTGGCTTGGGTATAATGACAACCCTGAGTATAGGTTGTCATTGAATTGTGGGTTGTTGTTGAGTCATTGGTTGCAAGCCTGGCCCCACCATTACACGTGAGCTGTGTTTCCACCAGCGATTTACTCCAACCTGGCTGTGCGGTGAGGTCTCTGTGTTTCCATGATGTCATGGCCATTCAGCACCAGCCCCACATTTTATTGTGGAAAAACTGCTTCTTCTGATACTGGTTATAGTCTGACTTTCCCAGCTTACTTCAGCTCCATTACTGACCTGTTTCCACAACCGTACTGTGTTTGGTATCATAGTCCTGCCCATGGGGTGTGTAGCCCAGCCCTTGTGGGTGTGTTGCTCACCTGCCTGTGACCTCAGCGAGCCAACCCTTCCCCTCTGCTTGTTTTCTGGAAGTTTCATTGCCATTTTGGAGCAGGATGCCGAGGGACCAACTTTTGAAACATCTTTGAAAATAAGTGCTTGAACACTAGTGCCTATAAGCCTGCCATCATGGCCAAGCAAGTACTCCCACTACAGCCCGAAAATCAGGCTGACCTGATCTCAGGTCATCTTCCATCAATATGCCTACCACTTATGTCAGTATCTTCCTATGACTCTATGCCTCTATCACTCAATAGCAAAACAGCAGTAACACGCATTTGTGCTAGCGCATGATAGCGCATTTTCTGGAACAAGCCTCCTTGACTTCAACAGGAGTCAGCAGGTGCCCCTGGACTAATGTGCTATCGTGCAATAGTGCTATTGCGCGATAGCACAAAATGCGTGTTAGTGCTCTTTCATGATTGATAGCAAGACTGACGTGGAGGGATATTAGGGAAAGGGAAAAAATGGGTGGAATCGGGCATACGTCAGGGAAGTCTACTCAGAAGCAGCTCCCATTGTGCTTGATAAGGCTTGTTCCTGACATTGCCATTAAGGGGAGTAGAGCCTGGAGAGGGGAGCCTCTCCTATTGGTTGAGCAGCCCCTGCCAGTCTGGTGACGTTCACTTCCAGTCCCCCAACCCCACCCGGAAGTATGTTTCTGTCAGTGACTTAGAATGGTGTGGGAGAAGTCATAACTGGAGCAGCACACTACGGGTACAATGGGAAGGGTTGCAGTGCCTGTTAATGTGCAACTGCGCCTTTGTTTTTTCACTCCTCTTTGTTAAAGTGCAATTGCGCTTTAAAACTCACTTTAAAGGGGGGAAAAGGGCTCAGAAGGCAGGGAGGAGACTGGCCAGAGCAGGAAACTGGAGTGGAACAGAAGGGGGGACTCAGCAAGAGGAGGAGGGGGGAACATGGATGAGGTAATCAGACCCAACCCAGCCTCCACCCAGCCATCAAGAAAATAATTTGATTAGAGCTCAGTGGAAACAGCACAGAGCCCCAGGCTACAGCAATGATAAGCCAGGACTTCAAGCACCGTGGAAGCAGATGCGATTGGGGAAATATCGCAACAAAGTTGCACACCAGGTGAAGCCGATAGCATGGAAACACACTCGGGGTCAAGTGCCCACATCAGGTGGCGGGACAGGAAAGAGCCGCGAATTGTGCTGCTTTCCCCACCCTGCCCCTGCCAGGAGGGCCCATTGCTTCTTTCTATTGCGGCAGCTGCAGCTGGACCACCAACACCCACTTGCTTGGCTAGCTGCTTCTTTCTATTCCGGGCAGCCATGGCTGGAGCTGCCGTGACCACTGCCACCACCTGCCTGCCCGCTTACTCCTGCCTTCTGGGTCGCTCCTGCCTTGAACTCCAGCCACCCGTGGGGCTCCTATAAGCTATCCTGAGAGGCTGGCCCAGGCAAACCGCTCCTGGGAGTTTGCTGGACCTCTCACAATAGTTGGTGCACAAGGTGGGAGCAGCGACCACGCCGGCAGGAGCAAGCAGCTTGCCAAGGAAGTGAGGGAGAGGCCAGCCAGTGTGGAGAAAGAAACACATGCAGGAGTGCAGGCAGTGGCAGGACCACTGCCAACAACAGCAGTAAGGTGACCAGTTGGGTGGAGAGTGGCACTGCCGCTTTGCTGGAGGCAGCAAGATACCTTGGGCCAGGCCTGGTGGTTTGTCATTATGTGCAAACCAGTAAGAGAAGCTATGGTTTGTTATTCTATTGTGAACTCTGCCACAAACAACCCATAGTTGAAGTATAGTGCAGGGTTAGGGTTAGCGTAATGACAACCCATGATTCATCGACAACCCATACTCACCCTATACTCACCCCGTACTCTGGGATGTTGTTACATGCAAACCAGGTAGTTCTCTCTCTCTCTCTCACACACACACACACACATGCGTGCACACACATGCACGTGCATAGCTTTACATAATTTGGTTATTTTTAAATGAAAAAAAGAAGACAATTTTCTCCTTAAAACCTACTTTTCTATATTAGACTTCATTATGACTCCCCCTCCCCCAGTCCTTCTCAAAGCATGGTGCAGAAGTTTAAAGGAGGGAATTTTTAAACGTTTAAAAACCATAGGTTCTATGTTTGTGTATGTTTCATTTTCCAAACCTAACTGAAAAACATTACATGGATGGCATGGGTGCCATTAACAGATTGGGAGCAGTCATGCATGTTTCTGACCATGTGACATTTTTCAGGAGTGCATCTCTCCTTCTGGTTATTATGAAAAAACCACAATAAATGCTTGTAAAATACACTCTTTTCCCAGTCATTTTGAATATATAAAGAACAGGCCTTTCAGCTCTGCAGTGAATCTCTTTGCCTTCACCCACCCTAGCTTGAAATGGCACCCCTAAAAGATGGGTTGCTTCAGCACTCAAGGCCATTCGGGAATTATTTGTGCTCTTCCTTTTGGAGTAAATTCTCTGTCTCTCCTCTGAACCTATTTTAAGCCTAGAGATTTTCATTCAGTGTGACAGTTACATGACCTCATTCACTTAGGCTCTAGTAGTCTAAAACCAATTCTTCCTTACAGTGGTTGCCTTCTTCCTTATAAAGAAACAGAGCTTTGCTATATACATAAGAGCCCTGTTGGATCAGACCAAGGGTCCATCTAGTCCAGCATTCTGTTCCCACACTGGCCAAACAGCTGCCTACAAGAAACCCATGAGCAGTACATGAGTGCAACAGCACCCTCCTGCCCAAGTTTCCCAGCAACTGGTGTACATAGAGATACTGTCTCTGATACTGGAGGTAGCATATAGCCATCAAGACTAGTAGCCATTGATAGTCTTCTCCTCCTGTCTCATAGATAAGATTAAGAACTGAGAAGCCTATTTATGTAACAATATAAAAGAACTGCTGGATTTTGCCTAGATGGAGTGTACTTCCTCGAAGGAGCCAGGATGTAGCTGAGGGCAAGAGCCACCACTTCTGACCTGAGGAGAGTGAGGCCACATTCTGAGAGAGCTCTGTAGAAGGTCCTTTGTTTAAAATACAACCTGGAGGTTGGTTTATAAAACAGAATCTGTTTGGTTGTGTGGGGGTGAAATCTACCAGCTTTGACACAGTTTGCATTTCAAGGGCCAAATGTCCCCTTATTAAGTACATGGGGTCTCTGCACGTAGAAGACGAGGGAAAGCAACGGAGCAGGTTTTTCTCTCTCTTCGTAACATGAGAAGAAAGTGAAACCTTCTCACAGTACCGTTTTGGCTCCTTGCTCATGGAGCATTGGCTCTGGACAGGTGCTATTCTAAGTAACCGGTCTCAAATGTTCTGTTAATTCAGGATGAATTACTTTTGAATATATTTTTCCATTAAACATATTATTATAGATGAATTGTGGAAGCTCAAAAATGTAAAACAAAAAAGCCAGCTTTTACCATTGTGAATTTTTGTTTTCCTGCAAACAATTAGATATGCTACAGCAATGTTAGCCAACAGCTGCCCCAGAGCCTGAAAAATTATTTGGGCCAGTTTAAAGTTTGCTCTTGACAGATTGTAGCATGAGGGGGAGCTTTTACTGCAGCAGCCAAGGAAGAAAACAGGTATGAACTGCCTCCAAATGCTCTCTGCCCTGCTTAGGGCTTCTCCCAGCATTATGTTCCATTCTCAACGTCCCCAGTGACTCACAGGGCCAAGCGACATGTGACAGGTCAGGCTGCCATGTGGACGTTACACAGGTGTCTGCCCAAATCATGTCTGAAGTATGTAGTGGCAGTGGCAGTTCCTACTCATTCACAAAAAAGAGCACGTGAGGAAAGGGGAGCAAAACCATACGGCAGCCTTCCTCAGCCCAGTGTCCCCAAGGGGTTTAGGACTACAACTCCTAGCATCTCTGACCATTGGCCATGCTAGCTGGGGCAGATTGAAGGGCACCACGGTGGGCCAGGCTGTCATATGGGGTGGGTGAGGTTGGGCTCTGAGGGTGTGCCAATCTCTCTCCCCTCAGTTTGGTCCCTAGGCAGAAGGGAACTAAATGGTAGGCCACCTGTCTCCCTTCAGCTTCGCACCTCCCCTGCATGCATGTTTGGTGGAAACATGAGGGCAGCTCTCATTTACAGTCCTTTGCCAGTGTTAGGAGATGCGGGGTGGCGGGAGGCAGGCCCTTTTTTTGAAGTGTAAGATTTAGCTACATACCTCTGGGGGCCTCCGCCATCTGTAAGCACACGCTTCTATTTATCTCTCTCTCTCTCTCACACACACACACACACACACACACACACACACACACACACAGTGGTTTTGCTGCCCTGCATGTAGCATACTAAGGTAGGGAGTAACTGTGTTGTGTGAATCTTTTGTTGTGAGAAGACAGGGGCAGTATTTGTGAGAGCTGGACTAAGGGTCAAACTAGATGTGATGCTGGCAAATAAGTGATCAGATCTCCACCGCTGTCTTTTGTTTCTTTAATGTCAAAGCATCTGGGGAAGGTGGCAGATTGCATAGGATACTGTAAGAGGTGAGCTTAACCTTTCTGTCTGTTATGTTTTCCTGATTTAAAATCTTCCTCCCAAAGCCGCAATTTGCCTGGCAGAGGAAAACATACAGATACCATATGTATTACCAGTGTATTTCTGCAAATAGCAGCTTCTACTCCCTGAGTTCCACATCCCTGATTTACAGTGTCAGCTCCAGGCTTGATGGGGACCTTGGCATAGTGGGAATTGGTTAAATTTCCCATAATGCTTTGGTGCAACGCCTATACTGGGCATTCATACGGAAAATTTAAAATAACGGCTCACCGTCTCCTGCCAGCTGGCATCAGTGGTGGTGGGCCATGCTGGAGATCTGGGGCTCTGGCAGCTGTCCAAGGCTGTCAGTTGCTGGCGCCAATCGTCCCACCGGCTGTTTTCATTTTCAAAAAAAAGAAATGGAGGAGATCCAATCACAGATCTCCTGACACTGATGGCATCTAGTTTTGCCCTCAGGTCTGAAAGCAGGGTATTTAAGGATGGGAGGGGGGGAAAGAAAGTTAAACAATGAAATGGGGAAAGGGAGTGTCAGCTCAGAAGCTTCAAATCAGGGGTCCCCAAAGCAGGGACTTCCAATGGTGCCTGCAAAGCTCCCCACTCCTTGCCCCCTTCAAAAAGTTATTTTTAATGAAAAATAACCTCGAAAAATGTTAGGGTGCCAAGTTCCCCTTCTTGTTCCTGAACCTGCCGCTGATCAGCTGTTTAGACACAGGCAGAGAAAGAACAAGTCGCTTCCTGGCCCCACCCAATCTTTTTTCTGTCCACACAGACCTTTCTTTCCCCTTTTATCTTTCTTTCTCCACCTATTTCTCTCCACCCAATCCCTTTCCTTGCTATTTCTCTGCTCATATCCGTTTTCTTTCTATCCCTTTCTAGCCCCAGCCTTGCTGTTCTTCTCCCCTCCCCCTTTACCTCATTGTTTCTCCCCCCTCCTAGCCTCTTTCTCTCCCCTCTTTCCTTGCTAATTCCCCCTCCCTCCCAGCCTCTAGCCTTGCTGCTTCTCTCCCCATATCTCTTTTGACTAGCTACTAGCCCTTATGTGATTAGCCACATTCTCCATAGAAGCCATTTTGTGATGTGCCCACAGCAGTTTCTCAAATTCCCAAATGTGTCCACAGGTCGAAAAAGGTTGGGAACCTCTGCTGTAAGTCATATAGAAATTTTGAAGAAAATAACATCAATAACAAACATGGGACAGGATCCAAAGTGATGCAGGTGGTCTGCTTGTCTAAAGGAATTTTTCAGCTCCCACTTCTAATGGCAACCTCCTGAAAAACTCTCCAAGGTGGTGGTGGTGGAGAAACCCACCATAGTGGCACCCATGAAGTGTGAGGTATTGATGCTGGAATATTACCACCTCCCCTATGTACATACAGTATGTTCTATTCACACAGTGGGATGGACTCTGGCCATTGCCTTCATGTAATACTCACTAAAGACTCATCAAAGGTGATGAATAGGGGACACGAAGAGTTCCAGCCCTTTCTTCCACCTTACTCCCTGTCCCCCCACTTACCATCTGTGCTCCCTTATTTAGTCATGCTAGAGCAGCTTTTCCCAACCGGTGGCCTCCAGATGTGTTGGACTGCAACTCCCATCATTCCCAGACAGCACAGCTATGCTGCCTGGGGATGTTGGGGGCTGTAGTCCAACACAGGTACCAGATTGGGGAAGGCAGTGCTAGAGTGTGACAAAAAGAATGTTGGGAACGATTGTATTTTCCCAGAATCTCTTTATCTATTGAAACAATATTGCATCTTAACCCTGTAATAAACCAAATGAGTCACAATGATTTCAGTTTACCTTCCTTCTTAAGACATGTGCTTAGGCGCAGAATGCCAAACTTATCCTGACCCATGTTTAAAGGTAAAGGTGTCCCCAACCAGTCGGGTCCGACTCTAGGGTGCGGTGCTCATCCCCGTTTCTAAGCCGAAGAGCCAGCGCTGTCCGAAGACGCTTCCACGGTCGTGTGGCCGGCATGACTGAACACCCAGGCGCATGGAACGCTGTTACCTTTCCCGCCGAGGCGGTACCTGTTTATCTGCTTGCAGTTTCTTGCTTTCGAATCATGTTTACCACTCACAGATATCAAAGGGAGTCCTAAGCTATTAATCCTAAAATCTCAGTAAGGTCATGCTAGGGCTTTCTGGAGTTCAGCCCCAGAAGATATTTCAGTGTCTCGTATCAGTTTTGGAGTATGTGAAGTAAGAAGGAATAGGTCTGAGTTGGGCCAGGGACACCTGGGTTTAAATCTTGTTTGGCAGCGATGCTGTCCAAGTGACCTTGGGCTAGTTGCTATTTCTCAGCTTAGTCTAGCTTGCAGAGGTGTTGTGAGGACTGTAGTAGGAAAACCCTATGTATGCCACTTGTGAGCCCCTTGAAGGAAGGACAGGATAAGTAAATGTAATTTCAGTGTGGGTATGCAGAGCAGACTCTCTTTCCTTGGCCACTGAATATCCAGAGCCTTCCCCGCTACAGTTTTAGGAGGCAGACCATCCAAATCAGGGGAGCCAGAAGCTCAAATCTCACCAGCTCTAATATGTCTACATTCTTTGCTTTATAAAGGACACTGGCAAAGCAGCCGAGAAATTAGGCCAAGTGAAATAAAAAACCTTGCAAAATGCTCTGGTTAAGCAAGGTCACTGCACTGGAACACACAGAGCCAAGTCTGTCAAAGCAAATTATGCTGGGCCATGGCTCTTTCAAGCATTGATAGAGAACAGCCTTAATCTGAAGTCTGTCACTAATCTCAAGTGAAGCCAAGAGATTGCAGTTAAAATATTTAGTCTTTGTAGAAGTTCATGGAAGGAAAGCTTTTGGTCTCTTCCGTCCACAGCTATTGGTGTCCCCACCCTGCCAAAGGCTCTCTGGAGGGTTGTAGGGATCTCCTGAACAAGGTGGGATGTGGCACTGGGAACCGCTGGGCATGGGGGAAGAATCATCCAGCTGGCCACACTTCTGTAATTTCCCCCCACTCCCCATCTCCTATTGTTCAGGATCCTCCCACCCTACCCCGGATCCTCTGGAAAGGCTTTTAAATGGGTGCAGGTAGCTGCAGGGGGGGAAGGAGATGGAGAATTTTCCTTCTGTGAACTTCCTTAAGGGTGCAGTCCTATGCATGATAAGACAGAAGGAATTCCTACACCTCTCAGCATGCTCCAACCAGGCAGAATGTTCTGTCTAAACATGCACAGAATTGTGCTCTAAGTTAATTTATTTTAGGATCTAAGCCAATAACTCCAGAAACTCAAATTAACTAAGATTTATGTCAAAGTACGTTTATTCTGAATACAGCGTATGCCCTAAATATGGGCAATTTTCCTATATCCCCAGCCAAAACCAATTCTATAAGGTTGGTTGCTCTATATAGCGTTTACATTTTGAAGACCTTTACTCCATGGTAAGGGTGAAAAGGGAGGTCCTTCTATGGTCCACCTTGGCCCATTGCTGCTTACGTTTAGATGAGTAATGAATACAGTTTTATTCCAGTAAGCATTCATGGATACTTAATGTGTCTCTATGCCGTGTTTTAGCTCTTAGAGTGATTTTCTTAGTTTGGTTTTTTTTAACTAAAAAATTTGGATGGAAGTACCAGGGGCAAAAATCCGTCCCAAATCCGTCCCAAAGAAAAAGAAATGCAAGAAAGCCAAGTGGCTGTCTGATGAGGCTTTACAAGTAGCTCACGAAAGAAGGGAAGCGAAAAGCAAGGGAGAAAGGGGAAGATATACCCAACTGAATGCAGAGTTCCAGAGAATAGCAAGGAGAGACAACAAGGCCTTCTTAAATGAACAATGCAAAGAAATCGAGGAAAACAACAGAATGGGAAAGACTAGAGATCTCTTCAAGAAAATTGGAGATCTCAAGGGAACGTTTTGTGCAAAGACGGGCATGATAAAGGACAAAGAAGGCAGGGACCTAACAGAAGCAGATGAGATTAAGAAGAGGTGGCAAGAATACACAGAAGAACTATACAGGAAAGATTTGAATGTCCCTGATAGCCATGATAGTGCGCTCACTGAACTTGAGCCGGACATCCTAGAGAGTGAAGTCAAGTGGGCCTTAGGAAGCATTAGTAACAACAAAGCTAGCGGAGATGACAGTATTCCAGCCGAGCTATTTAAAATCCTAAAAGATGATGCTGTTAAAGTGCTGCATTCAATATGCCAACAAATCTGGAACACTCAACAGTGGCCACAAGACTGGAAAAGGTCAGTTTACATTCCAATTCCAAAGAAGGGCAACGCCAAAGAGTGTTTAAACTACCGCACAATTGCGCTCATTTCACATGCCAGCAAGGTGATGCTCAAAATCCTACAAGCTAGGCTTCAGCAGTATGCGAACCGAGAACTACCGGAAGTACAAGCTGGGTTTAGAAGAGGCAGAGGAACTAGAGATCAAATCGCCAACATTCGCTGCATCATGGAGAAAGCAAGAGAATTCCAGAAAAACGTCTATTTCTGCTTCATTGACTACGCTAAAGCCTTTGATTGTGTGGATCACAACAAACTGTGGCAAATTCTTAAAGTGATGGGAGTACCAGACCACCTTACCTGTCTCCTGAGAAACCTGTACGAGGGTCAAGAAGCAACAGTAAGAACCAGAGATGGAACAACCGATTGGTTCAAAATTGGGAAAGGAGTACGACAAGGCTGCATATTGTCACCCTGCTTATTTAACTTATATGCAGAGTACATCATGAGAAATGCCGGGTTGGATGAATCAGAGATCGGAATTAAGATTGCCGGGAGAATTATCAACAACCTCCGATATGCAGACGATACCACCCTAATGGCAGAAAGCGAAGAGGATCTCAAGAGCCTCTTGTTGAGGGTGAAAGACGAGAGTGCAAAAGCTGGTTTGAAACTCAACATTAAAAAAACTAAGATCATGGCATCTGGCCCTATCACTTCCTGGCATATAGAAGGGGAAGAAATGGAAGCAGTGACAGATTTTACTTTCTTGGGCTCCAAGATCACCGCAGACGGTGACTGTAGCCATGAAATTAAAAGACGCTTGCTCCTTGGGAGGAAAGCTATGGCAAACCTAGACAGCATAGTAAGAAGCAGAGACATCACCCTGCCGACAAAGGTCCGTCTAATCAAAGCTATGGTTTTCCCAGTAGTAATGTATGGCTGTGAGAGCTGGACTATAAGGAAGGCTGAGCGCCGAAGAATTGATGCTTTCGAACTGTGGTGCTGGAGAAGACTCTTACGAGTCCCCTGGACTGCAAGGAGGTCAAATCAGTCCATCCTAAAGGAAATCAACCCTGACTGCTCTTTGGAAGGACAGATAATGAAGCTGAAGCTCCAATATTTTGGCCACCTAATGCGAAGAGAAAACTCCCTGGAAAAGACCCTGATGCTGGGAAAGACTGAAGGCAAAAGGAGAAGGGGACGGCAGAGGATGAGATGGCTAGATAGCATCACGGATGCAATGAATATGAACTTGAGCACGCTCCGGGAGAGAGCGCAGGACAGGAAGGCCTGGCGTGCTATGGTCCATGGGGTCACGAAGAGTCGGACACGACTGAACGACTGAACAACAACAACAACAACAACCAGGGGCAGCCCGTCCTTATAGGCAAACTGGGTGGGTGCCTAGAGCACCAAGTGGGGTGCCAAATTCGAGGGAAAAATACAAATAAAATAATGAAGATGCCATTATTTCAATTCCCATGCACATACAGAGGAATATGACTGAGGTTGTGGAGGTGAGTGAGGGACTAACTGGGGATGGTGAGCTATATCAGGCCACCTGCCTGCCCACCCACCCACCCCTGGGACCCGGTCTTCTCTCAGGAGACGTGGGCTGTCCTCCTTCTCCACAGCTGCGAGGAAGGATAGGGCTTCTTGTGTAGCAGAAGGAATTTTGGCAGGCATACTTTGTTAAGGTGAAAAAAGCCGCACTTTCTGAAATCCCCTCTTGCTACACACTTAATATGCAGTGTGCATTACATCTGGTCACCTAAGTGTAAAGTGTGCTGATGGCCTTTAATGGCAGAGCACTAGGGCTGTTAAAGGATAATGCTTTTGCTAGTATATTGTTGGAACTTCACAAAACAAATGATGTCATCTTAGGCTGCTACACTCACTGCTGGCTGAGCACCAGTAACTTGAGGATGAAGCCTTGTTACGTTTAATCCAGGGAAACAATAAAAAATCCATGAAGAAAAAAAAAGAATCCCACTACATTACTTACACAGCATCCAATTAATATGTTGAATGATCTTACAAGAATGATCTTACAAAAAAGAATGATCTTAGCCTTACAAAACAATCCAAGCCACAGTATTTGCAGAATACTGACTTTTCGAAGTTCCTTCTTGAATTCCTTGTGCAGTTCAATCAAGAGACAAGAGCTGCTGTGGTTGGATTGTTCTCCCTGATCCAGTTAATGCTCAATCCCAAATTTTTAGCTCAGCCCTTACAACCCCTGGGTTTTTTCCAGTGCTGGCTGTCCCCCAGGGGAATGGGAACTGCTGGTTGAATTGATTTTCCCTCCCCCCACTGCAGCCCCCCAATCTGCTCTGGAGGGTTGGGGGTCCCGCCAGAGCAGATTGGGAGCTGCAGGGTAAGGAGAGTAAGGGGAAGTCCCACTGTGCGAGCGGAAGCCTGCTCATGCGACATTGGATTTAACCTCATCTCCTAGGATGCTTCTACATGAGCCTTTTAGCCTGTAATTGCCCTGCCTCAAAAACAGAATGTATGGGGGATCCAGATGTTGGCATCTTCCATTTGTAATTTTCCTGTGTTTCTCCCCTGCTGTTTGTCTTTTTTCTTACCAGAGAAAGACTGGTTAAGAAGAAGATAGAATAGGTGCACAGTTTCTTTTGGTTAGTAGCGCTAGGAGCTCTCTGTCTGGAAGCATCCCTAATAACAAAGGAAACAAGAGACAAAATACACAATTGCAACATAAATACACATTTAAAACACAAAATGTGACTGTTGGCTGCACACATTTGAGGGATAGGACACGAAATAATGGGCTTAAGTTACAGGTGGCAGATTTTGGGAAAAACCTCCTAACTGTCAGAGCAGTCAGACAACAGAACAAACCACCCAGGGAGGGAGGGGGTGGGCTCTCCGTCACTGGAGGGATTCAAGCAGAGACTAGACAGCCACCTGTCAGGGATGCTGTAAACTGGATTCCTCCACAGAGCAGGAAATGGACCCTTCCAACGCTATTTCAAAGGAAGGAAAGGTCTTCCAGTAACAGGTCACCAATGATAACTACTTAAAAGCACACACATACATATAATGAAAAACTGCAAGTCAAAAACCATTTATGTATAAACATCTGTCAGTTTCATACCTTGGGTTATACTTGTCTGAAAAGAAACTCGGATGTGAAATGAGTTTGACAGCATACAGAGTGTAAAGTCTCCACAACAGATACAGTTTTGTATGTTTCTGGATGTCCTGGAAGGCCAGTTTTAGTCATCTCTCAGGGTGCTGTAAAAACTGTAAATAGTTGTACACGTACCTATTATTTCAGTTGATTCACTAGGCTGATTGCTTCTAAGCAGAATAATGGCTGACAATGTATCTGCAGTGCACTAAAGTTCGCCATTTAGTTAAAGCACATTTGAGAATCCGCTCTGGCACAGTCAACTAATTAAACAAAATACTCCAGTGTAGTTCTTCAACTCTTAAGAAAACCCTTACTAAACAATGTATGGTCACATCTAATAGGCAGTTGCCATTTTGTATGTGTGCCAAGGATGATTCCCAAGAATGCTCTATAATTGGTCTGTAATTGGTCTGTAATTGTCACATACAGATTATTGAGGAAGTCCCATGTTCATCTGGTATTTGGACTGATCTTATCATAGAATAGTAGGGTTGGAAGGGGCCTATAAGACCATCGAGTCTAAACCCCAAATATTATGACTGAATATTTTCTAATGGGTATGTTAAGATACCTTTGTTAGCATATACAAATTGGTGTGGTAGAAAATTGCTTTTGAAAAGCATTGTGTATATGAATGCTTGATTGTAATATGATTTCCCAGTGATCCTTGCTCTGAGTTTTGTTGGGCATATATTGTTCAGTTTGTTTTTTAAATTAGGCTATTGTATTTTTTTGGGAGGGGGGGTGTCAAATAACACCTCATTCATAAGCTCACTAGGTAGCCTTAGGCAAACCATTATTCTATGTCAGCAATATCATTCCTTCTAATAGCAAACTCAAGTGGTGAGTGCCCATAGGATTGGAGCCAAAACAGGGCCACTGGGAAACAAGAGTGGAGGTGTCAGCATGCTTTGGAAACTGCAAAAAACAACAACACACAAACAAAACAAAAACACCCAAACCCCACTGTGTGGGCAAAATCCCCCCAAACAGCCCAATGAGGATGAGCATGTGCTGTAGTCACAGAATGTTGAATATCAATTGGAAAAGAAAATTTCAAAACCAGAGGTGGGCTTGAGAACTGTTCAAGCCCTTCACAGCTTATATAGTAGAAGGCAATGGCTGGAACCCTGAGCAGGAGCATTTCTGTTAGGAGCTGAGGATATGCTGCAACATTTTGTTGTAGGTCTCACTTGTAGGGACAATAATATTGACCTACATGAGATGATAGTTGTAAAATATATATTGAGATAATGTATGCTATTTGAAATGCTATATAACCATGTTTTTTCCCCTTCATTTTGTATAGAGTCCCCGAAGTATGCAATGGAGCTCATCTTTCCACTCGTATCCTTAGGGAAGTATTGTGGCATTTATTCCTACGAGTGAGTCAGAATCCAGCAAAAAGCCCAGGGAGCTTGACCACCACTAGCCTTAGTGATCTGTAGGTCGCAGCCCTTCATGGTCTGAAGTGCACCCCTTATCTGACACCGCAAAGGAAAGAACCTTCTTTTATACTTCTCACTGGTTGAACATGTGGCTCAATCCAGAGGACATTTAACTGTACCATGTTTATTTATGTTTATTTATTATTACTGCATTTATTTTGTTATTTTGTTATTTATAGCAGTACAAAATAATAGATTTAGTTTCTTCTGAAATGTGAATTGTTTCGTAAAGGTAAGACTCTTAACTGCGATGACATTAATGGATCCTTGTCTGCTCAACAATAGCAATTAAATGGACACAATTTTATATGAAGCCTCCCTACCATCCCCAAGCTCCAGAATGTGTTAGCAAGCTGTGAACTCCTGCTAGGAAATTAATGAGCTTCTATTCAAGAGCTCTTCCTACCCTTCGCTTCTGGCTGTGTTTCCTTGTTTTGTAAAATCTTGGCAATATTTCATACTATTTTTGGCCTGCTTTGTTTATATGTGTCTTGGTGGCGAGTTTTACCAAAGTCCCATTCACTAGTCCCATCTTTTACATTTTCTTCCTACCCTAGACATAACATACTTCAAGCCTGGTTTCAGATCATGCACCCTTATAAATCATTACCAGAGTTACACTCAACGCTATTTCTGTAGCCTGTGGCCACTTCTTGATATAGACCACAATTTGGCCTAGTTAACCCTCTCTCACCAATGACATTTAAGCAGGCCTGAGCTCCTCTCCCGTTACCATTGGATGTTCACTGCCAATCAGTGCTGAAGCTAGGTCCCTTTTAGACCTTGAACTTAATGCTTTTATGCCCCCGCCCTTTCGATAGCCATGTGTATTCCTTCAGTTTTGAAGCATGCACTAACATTTGTATTCTTCTCTCTCTCTCTCTCTCTCTCTCACACACACCCCTACCTGCCATTCCATTCCATGCTTTGCAACTGCTTCTATATTCCTCATATGCTAGAACAACACAACTGTTTACCTTACCTACCCCTAATTTTAAAATAATACTCTGTGCATTTTGCATTTTAAACTCACTTAAATCATAGCACCATCATGACCATAGGAATCAAATGGAGCTTGCTTCTGATGCTCATCACCTGCTGCTCTCTGGGTGTTCATTTGGGCCCCCACCCACCCTCCATGCCCACCTACAGAGTAGCAGGCACTAAGGGCAACAGAAGCGAACTCCTGTAGTCACGAGGGTGCGATGATTTAAGTGAGTTTAAAATGCAAAGTTTCACATGCTCGCAGTGCTTTGCTTTATCAGGGCTGCCAACCGTATTTGTTCGTTTTACTCTAACATATCAGAAATGTACAAGCCCTTACAAAGCATGGAGCGGTGGAGAGAGAAAAGCTACATGCCTGTTTCACGGCTGGAGCAATACACACGGCTGTCTACCCCCAGCCCCGCCCCGAAAGGTCATTACGCCTAGGGTCTAAATGACGAGCTGCGTCGCTGCGCCCAGGCCCCACCTGCAAGCTCTCGTTACACCAACTCGCTCCCCTCACTCAGTCCTAAATGGACGCACTTTCACACAGGTCGGGACATCGTTTCTTGTACCGTCGCCAGAATGAAACAAACTCGAGTTAAAAGCTGATCTAACAACTTAGCTTGGTCCACGCGAGCCCCACGGTGGGAGGAAGAGGGCTACGTGCAGCCAGGCTAATTGCGGGGGGGGGCTACGCGGGAAGGGGAGGAGCCAAGGCTGCGGCGGGCACCCACCGCCCGGGGTGGGGTTGCTGGCCTAGAGGGTCCGCTGGGTGGGGGGGGGAGGGGAGGAGAGGGGCGGTGCCCCTCCCCTCCCCTCCCCTCCCCTCCCCGGCAGGCGGGATCAGGAAAGGAGAGGGGGGGCGCGGGAGCGCGAGATGGGACTCGATCTGGCCCCGTGCACCGCCGAGCGTCCCGCGCCATGGCTGGCAACTTCGACCTCCTCTTTGACTCTCTGGGACACTTCGGCAGGTAACGGAACCTGGAGGAAGCCACGGAGAAAGGACGGCGGGACTGCTTGCGGCGGGGGGCTTCCTCCCTCCCTCCCGCAGGGGGTAGTGGCGGAGGACAGGCCGGGAGAAGCAGTGGGCCCGCCGGTCTCGGCCACTGGCGGTGTGAGCCACGTGGCCGTCGTGGGGGAACTGAGTTCGCCCCTTCCTTCCAGCAAAACCCAGCCTATTTATCCCGCTGTATTTTTAGCCCTTTCCTCCGGGAGCTCAAAGCAGCGCACGTGGTTCGCACCTCCACCTCCTCACAACAGCCTTGCGAGGGAGGCTAGCCCGAGAGCGAGCGACGCGCCTTCCGGCACCAGTTCGCTCAGTCAGCTTCGTGGCTGGATGGGGCCTGGAACCCGCGTCCCCCCGGCCCCAGCCGCCGCGTTAACCTAGACGCTGCGCCGCCTTGACGTAGTGTCTAGGGGAGCATGAAGGCCTAAGGCGGGGGCCAGAGGGGCCCGTCGTCAGAAACAGTGTGCGGGGTGAGGAGCCACGGCCGTATGGGCGGCCTTTGTGCTTTAAGGCTGCAATCCTATACACGCTTACCTAGCATTAAATTCAATAGGACTTTCTCCTGAGTAGACATAGGATTGCACTGTAAAAAGAAAAGTCGGAGGTTCTCGTTGCAGGAATGCCTGAATCCCAGAATTATAGTCGTGGTTATTCCGCACACGCTCAAGGGAACTCTTTTTTGTCATTTTGTCGGGCCTGACAATACATAAGCTTTGAGGGCACAGCTCTGAAGGGTGAACCTTGGCTCCTATTAAGCCCTGGTGATAGGATATGTTCTCGGAATGGGGTTCTGAAGATTCTTGCTCGATGTGTGTGTAAAAAGCCATGGAGAGCCCAGAGGAATCTTTGTGTGTGAGTAGATGGCATTGGGGTGTATGTAAGTAAAGATGTGGCAATTCTGTGTTCATGGAATATGTCCTCACCTCTAGGGACTTAATGTTCTTTATGTGTGGTAGTATGTTTATTCGTAGGGTTGGTTGCTAGTAAGATTTTTCTACAGGGAAAAAAAATCTGGGCAGCTTCTAAGTAGTTTATTTGTTTAGGCTTTATTGTTGTGGTTTGGCCAGTTTGATCTGAATGAGCAATCAGGGGCTTTATAAAAGAATGATGTTTACTGAATGAGCAATCCACGTGTGTGTGTGTGTGTGTGTGTGTGTGTAGGATTAAAGAAGAGTGTCTTTAAAAGGGATTAGGGATTAGGCTATGAATGAGTACTAGTCATGATGGCTATATATTACTTCCAGAGGCGGTATGCCTATGTACACCAGTTGCTGGAGAACATGGGTGGGAGGGTGCTCTTTCACTCATGTCTTTCTTGTGATTCTCCCATGTGCAGCTGGTTGGCCACTCTGTGAACATAATGCTGGACTAGATGGACCCTTGGTCTGATCCAGCATGGCTGTTCTTAAGTGAGGTTTACAGCCATTCTTTGTAGATACAGAGTAATTAAAATGTCAGTGTGATGATAAAGGGGCTATATCTGAACTTTCATAATAAGATCTCAAGGTACCAAAATTTTTAAAATGTACACATTTATGACCTAAGAATACAAATACTTATTTTAATAATCCCACAGTTATACAACATTTTAGTTTGAGCTGGATGAAAAAACATGATGGCATGTGGTTAGCCAGATGGATGTAGAGGAAGACTGGAGGGCTTGCCCACCATTGATTGGCAGTCTGAATATTGGTCTATAAGCAGCCTTTCCCAACCATGGGTCTGCAGATGTTGGACTGCAACTCCCATCCTCCTCAGTCAGTATGGCCAGTGGTCGTGGTGATGGGAGTTATAGGCCAACAACATCTGCAGGCCCAAGGTTGGGAAAAGCTGGTGTATGGGACAGAGGAGAATGATGTTTGGTTTCTGAAGGCTGTGATGTTGTGTCTGACAGGCAAATCCTATCAGCTACACGAGTAGGAGGAAGCCCATGTCCCATCAGCCCAGTTTCTCTATTAGTTGGCTTCACATGTTACAATGACGGACATCTAGTTAGTGATAGAACTGTGTTTTCTGGGTGATGATAATTTGTGTTTTAAGTATTTCCTTTTAGCATCAATAGGATAAGGGACTAGAAGTTATGTTTTACATAAACTGCTGGTTTGGCTAGTGCTTCTTTTCTTCACCTTGCTGCCCTTGTGACTGGGAATTACACTTAAACGATATTTGTATTTTCTACATTACCTACATCAATGAACAAGTATAAAAAAGCAAAAGAAATCACTGAGTGGATAATTGGCCATTTATGTATGCATAATTGTTATTTCATTGGGCCTTGTCTCAGGATTGCAGTGAAGAATAACAACAGTCATTGAAGTGAACACTTGATATAGAACATTGAGGTGCTAATGCTGAAATCAAGAGCCGTTATAAGAGAGATGCTTATATAATTGAGCAAGATGTTAGCGGGGGGGGGGGGAACTGGCTGATGAAAACCTGTTCTGCTTGTCCACTGTGTTCTTCCTCCACCTTTGCTTCTGCTGTCCTCTTTCCCCCTTCTCTGCCACAGTGGGCCATCTCAGGAGCCCCCATCCCTTCACAAGACCTGAAGTGACAACAGAGCAGTACGATCACGATCACCCTTGCATTACACTGGGTTTTAGCATCAAGCAGCACTGTGGCAGCTGCATGCACAGCTCTTGCCCTTCCTTCTGGTTAACAGTGCAATCCTATACATGTCAGAACTTACTCAGAACTAAGTCCCATTGGGTTCAAGGGATCTTACTCCCAAGTAAGTGGCCTAAGAACCTAAGAAGAACTATGCTGAATCAGACCAAGGGTCCATCTAGTCCAGTGTTCTGTTTGTACAGTGGCCAACCAGCTGCACAGAGGAAACGCACAAGCAAGACATGAGTACAACATACAATTGCAGCCTAACTAGGAAGAGAGAACGCAGTACAGCATTATGTTAGCCGTACATGAAGCCTAGAGATGTATAGGCCTAGGCAAAATCCCAGAAAAAACGTGGAAAACAAGATTTTAAAACCCCACACACGTTTCCCCCCAGGGGGTTTTGGAAGATTTGTGGGGTGCGTGTGTGTGTGTGATGGTCCCCCCCCCATTTCAATTCCCCTCCTTCCAAGCCTTTATATCTCTAATGGAGCCTGGAGGTAATTGTTAACTTTCTGCAGGTAACCAGATACATGCCGAATGAAAAGACTGCATCATTTGCTTGACTGCAGGCTTTAAAAGACTTTCCCCTATGCTGTTTTTCCATTGAAATGGCAATTTCTCTCTCTCTCTCTCTCTCTCTCTCACACACACACACACACACACACACTCTTGCAATAGTGGGGGGGGCGGGGTGATTTTCAACTGGAAAAATGGTGTGAGAGAAAAGCGGGGGGCTCCAGACTGATCTTGTTCATGTGTAATGACAACCCATATTCTGGGTTGTCAATACGTGTGGATCAGACCACTGTGTTCCAATCCTACTGCTGCTTTTAGCTTTACAAAAGAGAATCTCAAGTCTGGGAATCGAAGATGTGGTTAATGTCACATCTAGTTACAACTTCCAAGGAACCATCTTTGTGGTTCCTAATGCTTATGTTATAGGTGCATGGATCTAGTCCTTTATATGTTGTTCTTTTAGATTCAAGGGGGGGGGGACATGGGTGGGAGGGTACTGCTGCACTCATGTCCTGCTTGTGGGTTTCCCACAGGCCACTGTGTAAGCAGAATGCTGGACTGGATAGACCCTTGGTCTGATCCAGCATGGCTCTTCTTATGTTCTTAGAGCACTCCTTGCCTTCGGGCTCATATAGTTGTTTATGATTCCATTGCTGGGCAACTGCTTGAATTATTAAAATGCTTCTGTTTGGTGCACAAGTGAAGTCTTGCCTTGGTATGCTATGCAGTGCACCTGTATTGCCATACAAGAACACCACAAAGCCTCGGGCAAATCCACAATTCATTTAAGAGCTGCTGATATGTCAACACTTTCTGTGCAGAATTGTTGTCAGTTCCATCAGACCCTGAGGAATGATTACAGCCCTTTTAAAGCAATACAGTCTGAACACCTGCACCTATACTGTTACTTGCTTGGGCAGAGCAATCCTAAATGTGACGGGGAAGCGAGGTGACGGATTGTCTTCCAAAGCCCTACCAGATCATGCCAGCCAGGGCAGAAGAAGGGGTGTGTGTGTGGTAGGGGGCTTTACTGGCCTGTTTAGCTCAGTGGATCTTTATTTTTTAGAATCTCCCCCACCCCCTGAAGCCAGCGGAGTGGGGAGGAAGCTAGCTACACCAGCTCCAGGCTAGCCTAGTTGAGTGGCTCATTCCAGGGGCTTCTTGGGGCAATGGGTGGAGGGCTTTGGATCCAGCAGGTCCAAAGGAGCCCCTACCCCTGAATGCCCCAATTTGAGGCCGACTGATGGCAGGAACACTATGGGTGGTTGATCTATACCTGCAGAGCTTTAAGCAGGCATAACCAGGGTGAATGGAGCCTTCCCACTAGTGGGGTTCCTCTCTGCTGGTAGAGGGCCCCCTTTGCCATCTCCTAACCCATTCCAGGCAGCAGATCCGGGGGTTAGGATTGCACTGTAAGTTGCATTATTTTCTTGGAGATAAAGAACTTGTGTGTTTTCAGAGCGCTCTGGGTTTCACTGATATTTCTTAAGGCCAACAACCCGTGGAGGAGTGGGTGGGGGGAGGGAATGGGATCTAGCTTCTGCCTTGATCAGTATTTTGGAGTATCCAAAATAGAATACACTTGCAAATATGAGCAAGGTGCAGTTATTCTATGAACAGACTTGCTGTTCTAAGAGTGATGATTTTAGCGGTATTTCTTTTTCAATATCATTTCCCCCAATTAAATATTTGAACCAGCAACTTCAGGGTCTTAATATTTGTCAAACAGAGAGATGCTAATACCTAGGTTCAGTCTCTGCTCAGCATCTTGGCCTAACAGAGCTTATCTATCAGGGCTGTTGTGAGGTTAAAATGGGACTGTCCCATGCATCTGATCCTGAGCTCCTTGGAAAAAAGGGTGGGATACAAATGTAAAAAATATAATATTGAGATGCAACTGTACACAATTTGTTTTTTGTACAAGGTTCATGAGTCCAATCTCTGGGTTGCTTGTCTATGTTTGTACTGGGTTCTGATATTTGCAAGTGTTTTTGCTGAGAAAAGCAATGACTGAGACACGTAAACAGCATGAGACGCAGAGTGTTTATATTTTGACTTGGATATATTTGTATCCAAATCATAAAGTGAGAAGTGGCCTGTAATGACAAAGATCTAGAATAATGGGTAAACCTGGGAGGCAGTATAGGAAAGATGGGCTAATCATCTGAGCCTTCCTACAGAAGACAGATCCTTATAAACAGCAATGCTTCTGGATCTATTGCACACTTACACTGGTTTCATAAATCACTATGTCTTAATGACTTTTCTTATTTATATCATCCACGTGTGTTAAAAGAGATCTGCCAAAGCTTCTCAGATTTCATGTTAGGTCTTATAAAAAAGTATGGAAATTCCAAAGGCTACCATGGTTAGTGACAACAAATAATAGTCACATTAAACAGTCACAATAAGGAGCCTTGCAGCACCTTAAGGACTGCCAGATTTATTGAGGCTACAATAATTCTGTTAGTACTTATGAAGCCGCCACAAGACTCTTGTTTTTAAAAGTATGAAAAAGATTCTGAAGCAATCTCTGAAATGTATCCAGTAGAATCTGGAAGTACATGCAAAGAAACAGCCTATGGTTCTCTGCTACTCTGGTCTTCTTGCTATTAAGCTACTCTTGCCCTGTGTTCTGGAAATATGTCTTGTTGTGATGAGGATAGACATAGTAATGTTCCCACTTGCAGAGAAGTTTAAAAGAGCCCAGTGCGGATAGAGAAATAGGCTTATAGTGCAAACCTATGTATGATTACTCAGAAGTGCCACTGTGTTGAATGGGGCTTACTCCCAGCTAAGTGTGTATAGGATTGCTGTCATAGGGTACAATCCTATGCATGGACAGAAAAAAGTCCTACAACATGCATAGGATTGCGCTTTTAGTCTCTTTACTCTATAAATCTTTCAGACAAACATGATATTGTGAAGTTGTAGCACTGGAGAGGGATAGGATGAAGTTAATATTCCAGGAGCCAGGCAGATCCAGTCTCAACTATAGAACTGGAAGTCAGGGACAAAGCTGAGGAGCATCTGGAACTGAAGAGGTAAAAACCAGACTGGTTTTAGGAAGCCAGAGCTGGTGTCAGTAAGAGAGACTGACCACATCTCTCGAGTAGTGTGTACAAAACCCCGCTTACCTGGCTCCGCCGGGTTCCACTGGGGGGGGGGAGGCGCTCCGTCCCTCCCCCTGGATTCCTGGCTGGCCGGCTCTGCTCCGTGGGGATTCCACGGAGCCGCCGGCCAGCTCCGCCAGCAGCCGGACATCCGGCCGCTGGCTAGCAGGGACGCAAATGGCGGTGGCCGTAGCCGCCGCCGTTTGCATTCCTGAATTCAGCCGTGATAGGCTACGTAAAGACTTACGTAGCCAATCATGTCTGGGTTAAAAAACAAAACAAAACAATGCGTACGCAAATGGTGGTGGCCACCAGTTTGTTTATCATGCTTGCAAATGCACTCTTCCTCCAAGAAACTCCGGGGAGCATACAATTGGGGTTCCTACTTAATGGTCACAGTCACCCTACAATGTAGGTTAGGCTGAGAGATATTTGACTTGGCCAAGGCTGACCAGTGTGGGAGTCAATATGGTGTGTGCCAGATGCAGTTTTGGACTTAGAAAAAGGCCATCTGGGTTCAAATCCTTACTCTGAGTACCATGGGCAAGTCAGTATCTTTCAACTTAATCTTACTTAAATTTAAGAAACAGGAACTGGCCATATGTTCCTATCCCATGATAAGGCTTTTCAGGGAATGAGTTGATGGAAGATGGCACCAGGCTACTAAGGAGCACTTCGGGGGGCAGTGATAAATGTATTCTTTGATACCATTTCTGTAACTTGTCCTAAGCCCACAGGGTATGCCATGCTATAAATAAATGTTTGCACAGTTGCTATAGTCTTTAATATATTAATAAGATAGACCGTCTCTATCTGTTATAGTCACCACAGAGGCAAGTACTCTACTACTTCACTTTGGCCGGAAGGTTATTTTCATTTATCAAATGACTTGGCAGCATCATGTTAGAGAGCCAGCGTGGTGTAGTGGCTAGAGCGTAGGACTTGGAGTAGGGAGAACCAGGTTCTAGTCCCCACTTGGTCATGGAAGCTCACTGGGTGACTTTGGGCCAGTCACAGACTCTCAGCCCAACCTACCTCACAGGGCTGTTGTTGTGAGGATAAAATGGAGAGTAGGGGGATTATGTATGCCACCTTGGATTCCTTAAGGAGAGGGAAAGGCGGGATATAAATGTAATAAGTAAATAAAGCAATGTTAGGAATATCCCCTTTCCTGCCAGCAACAGCTTCTGACATGGAATACAAGTAAGGATGTTTGTAACAGGATGACACATTACATGTTAAGAACATGTAAATATGCTGGGGCAGTGTGTTGAGCTTGCCACGGGAGCCATAATGGCAGCCAAAATATAGACCAGCTCTGAGATAAGATGATTGATAATAACATATCATGAGCTCTTGTTCAACATACAAGTTTAACATACAAATGCGTTTGTCAAACCTGTAAGTGACTGTAGGCTCTGCTGAAGGGCAATATATAAATCTTTTAGGGAGCAATCCTCTGGCCACTAGACACTGTCTAGAGGGCCATAGGATATGCTCATTTCTGGGAACCAACCTCGGAGCCAGTGCTCTGAGGTCGGTTCCTGGAAAACTGACCTGCCCCCTTGTCCATGCTGCCTCTGAGGCAGCGCAGAGAAGCCCCATCCTCTGCGCTCAGAAGAGGAGCACGGAGTGACTGAAAAGGGGCGTTCTGGGGGGCGTTCCAGGGCAGGGAGAGCAGAGCTGCATGTACGACACATCTAGTGTGTTGTACGACAGCTTTCTCTCCTGGTTGACCCCCCAGTGATAAATAGCAAGGTGGGAGAGGCGTGGAGGGAATGATCCCCCCTGTGCTTCTCCTGCCTCGCATCGGATAGGCAGTCGCCTCTGAGTTCGGAGGCAGTTGCCTATCTTGATAGGATTGCGCCCTTAGATAAATTAAATAAACTCCCAAGGAAATGTCTGTTTTTAGTGATATTTTAAGTTCCTACTTACTGTGTTTAGCCTCAGGAGGTAAACTTCTAACTGAATAGGGGTGTGTTCCTTGGCATTAAATGGAGGTTGTTGAATTTTTCTTTTGTTTTGAACTAAGTAAACACTTTCTGTGACTTTCCTGGTTTCATATGTTTTGAAGAAGTATGTGTTTCAGTGATATAGGAGCCAATATACCTTGGCTCAAGGGTGTTGAATCGCTTTCAATTTGATGGCCGAATTCCATTTTGGAGATGTCTTGGGGGGCAGTGGTGGGTGGGGACGAAGGCAGAAGAAGAAAGGCCAAAAATGTCAGCATATTTTAGCTTAAAGCTCCTTCTGCCACTAAGTAAACCTTAGGAAAGGCATTTCAACCTTTTCAAATTGGAAAAAAAACTGCCCAGAAGACAGGAAACCACCAAATGGTTGGTGATTGGGAGAAAAGGTGTGGGGCCAGGGGAAGGAGGCTGTCAGGGTGGACACTGAGCCCATAGAATCCCAGAGTAGTTCTGATGCTGAGGAAGAGCAGTCGCTCCTTCGGGAGAGGAGCGCGCTCCTTTTTTCCCAGGACCAACAGCTGACGGAGATTCCTCCCACCCACATTCCTAGTTTAGAAAGCAGTCCAGGGAGTGACTCAGCACAGATAGCAGACTGGGGGGGGATGCGCGGCGCAGACGCAGAGAGCGGCGCCAAATGGTTCGCACTCAAAGAACGGTTGCACCCAGAGGATCCAAGGGAAAAGGGGAGGGATTCTCCCTAGTCCTTATATTCAGGGGTCTGCCAGTAATTGCCCTTCAAACAGGGACCAACTGTTCTAACTTAGGGCATAGGGATGCTGCTGCTCAGATCTAGTTGCTACCTGTAGAGCTGTTAAGTTGTAAAAGAAGAATAAAGCTTTGAAAAGAATCCCTTTGTCTGTGTCTGGACTGGGCTACTGGATTAGACTGAGAGCCCTCCAAGGAGCCCTTGACAGCTTGGTCCCCGTTCCTCTTTTTTTTTTCTCTCCTCTCTCTCTCTCTCTGATTGCCTTATGGAGGGTGCTGGGGACCCAGCGCTGCAAGCTCTGCTGCAAGAGAACTAGTTGCTCCGTGATCAGACGGCTCAACTGTCAGCGGCTGTGCAAGATCTACAGGCTAGTTTTCAACCCCCCCCCCACTTCCCCCACGCCGTAAATGCCCGGTGGCGTTGCCAGAGAAGTTTTCTGGTGAGAAAGAGCTTTTTCAGATTTTCAGGGCCCAATCAGAGCTGTACATGCGCCTTCGACCTGAGGATTTCCAGACGGAACAGGTTCGTGTGGGTTTCGTCGTTAGCCTGCTGTCGGGCATGGCAGCTAAAAGGGCTTCGGGACTTCTTCTCGCTAATGACCCCCTGCTCGGGGACTATCAAGGTTTCATGACAGCCATGGCCCGTTTTTTTCGGTGACCCCTTGCGCACACAGACGGCTTCTCGGGAGATTCGCCGCCTCTGGCAGGGTAAGGACTCAGTTTCCAGCTACGCGACTTCTTTTCGCTTGCTGATGCAGGATTTACAGTGGAATGATGCCGTGCTACTGGCTCAGTTTTTGGATGGTTTGAACGACGAGATTTTGGATGAGTTGGCACGCGCGCCCAGCCCGCCTACTTTGGAGGAGCTCATCCACACCTGCCTTCAGATAGATAGTCGACTGGAGGGGCGCTGGCAGTCCCGGTGGGGAGCCAGGGGCCGGTATTTCCCTCCTCCCATTCCCCCATGTTTCCTGCCTCCTCCCCCACCCCCCGCTCCGACGCTGGGGGCAGAGGAGACCCCGATACAGGTGGGAGCTACTTGAGCCTCGCTGCCGCCAGAGGAGTTTAAGCGCTGCCGTGCTGAGCGCCGATGTTTTCGATGTGGAAAGCTGGGGCATTTCTCCAAGACCTGCCGAGTGACATCCACTGCTCCGCTGCCTCCTCCTCCTCTCCTTCCCCCTCCTCCTCGTCCCCAGGCCTGACTAGGCTGCCCCCCAAGCCTGTTGGGGGCCTCAGTTGTGGGGGTCAGTTCCCCACTGGGTGGGTGCTTTCCCCAACCCCCCCACCCTCCCATCTGCTGTTGCATGTTCACCTCCGCTCCTCTCGGGGGGGGGGGTGGAGGCCCTGGCTTTAGTGGACTCGGGAGCGACGACCAGTTTCATGGATGAGACCTTCGCCCTTTTCCACAAGATTCCTACCCTGCCCCTTCCTGCCCCCTTGGCAGTGGAGACCATTGATGGGCGTCCTCTCTCTTCGGACGCGGTGACCTGGATTACAGTTCCGCTCGCTATGCGCACCCAGTCCCACGTTGAGCAGATTCAGTTTCACTTAGCCAAGGTTCCCTTATGCCCAATCGTGCTGGGTATTTCCTGGCTCTCTAAGCACAACCCTCAGATTTCTTGGGGACTTCAGCAAGTGGAGTTTGCGTCTCCCTACTGCCGGGAGCATTGCCTCCCGGAGGAGGCGCCAGTCCCGGCCCAGGCCTTAACCCTTTCCTCCCCCTCCTTGTCTGCTTCTGGCAGTCCTTCAGCTACCGTCATCCTCCCAGAGAAGTATGCAGCTTTTCGGGATGTGTTTGACAAGAAAGAGGCTGACCGGCTTCTCCCCCCCCCCCTTTTGACTGTGCCATTAACCTCATTCCGGGGGCGACCATCCCCGCTGGCCGGCTGTATCCGATGTCGGAGCCGGAACTTCGAGCTCTGCAGGAGTTTTTGGACACAAATCTCAAACGCGGTTTCATTCGCCCCTCCTCCTCCCCCGCCTGCGCCCCTACCTTCTTTGTGGCCAAGAGGTCTGGAGAACTCAGGCCGGTGCACGATTTCTGAAACCTAAATTCCGTTTCCATCCCTGACAGGTACCCCCTCCCCCTCATACCAGAGATGCTGGAGTGCCTGGGGCGAGCCAAGATTTTCACAAAGTTGGACCTGCGTAATGCATATAATCTCATTCACATCCGGGAGGGGGATGAGTGGAAGACCAGTTTCGGGACCCGGTACGGAGCATATGAATACCTAGTAATGCCTTTTGGGTTAGCCTGCGCCCCTCCCACTTTTTCGCGTTTTATGAATGCCATCTTCAGGGACTATTTGGACACTTTCCTCATTGTGTATCTCGATGATTTACTTATATTTTCTGAGGACTCCCAGGCCTATCAACGCCATGTCTCTGCCGTACTCCGCGAGAACCATCTTTATGCCAAGCTAGAGAAATGTGCATTTGACATAACCTCTTTGGACTTTCTTGGCTACGTTATTTCGCCTGACGGTATCAGGATGGATCCTGCAAAGGTCCAGGCTGTCCTCTCCTGGTAGGCTCCGTCCACCAAGAAGGACTTGCAATGTTTTCTGGGGTTTGCTAATTTTTACAGAAAGTTCCTGCCCAGTTTTGCTCGGCTCACTTCTCCTCTCACGGACCTCCTTAAGGGCAAGAAATCTCCTTTTCATTGGACAGCATCAGCCCAACAGGCTTTCGATGAACTTAAGAGGCTTTTCCGTTCTGAGCCGATCCTGTTACATCCCAACCCGAGGAAGCCTTTTGTAGTGCAAACTGATGCCTCTGACTTCGCGGTGGGGGCGGTGCTCTTTCAGCCTCTTCGGGAGGGCGGAGGGCTGCAACCCTGCGCCTACCACTCCCGGAAACTGACCATGTCTGAGAGGAATTATACCATCTGGGAGAAGGAACTGTTGGCCATCAAGTCTGCTTTGGAGACCTGGCGTCATCTCCTGGAGGGGGCACAACACCCAGTCGAAGTTAGAACCGACCATCGCAACCTCAAACATCTTCAGACAGCCCGTGCCTTAAACCAGCGGCAGATTAGGTGGTCGCTTTTTTTTTTCTCGGTTCCACCTTAAGATTTGCCATGTGAAGGCCTCAGACAACCTACAAGCGGATGCTCTTTCTCGTAAGCCTGAACTCCAGCCAAGGAGTGAGGAGACTTCCCCCCCTCTCTGATTCTTCCCCCTCAAGGCCGGGCGGCAGCTGCAGTGCCTCATTCTTGGGACAGGCCTGATGAGCGATCCTGGGATCCCGCGAAAAATGTGCATGCTCCGTTGCTCCTGAGGCGCTTCCACCAGCTGTACCCCTACAAACCTGGGGTCCCAGGGGAGGAGCAGGAGGGAGGGCCTCATGGGAGCGGGGATGATGTCAGGGTGGACACTGAGCCCATAGAATCCCAGAGTAGTTCTGATGCTGAGGAAGAGCAGTCGCTCCTTCGGGAGAGGAGCGCGCTCCTTTTTTCCCAGGACCAACAGCTGACGGAGATTCCTCCCACCCACATTCCTAGTTTAGAAAGCAGCCCAGGGAGTGACTCAGCACAGATAGCAGACTGGGGGGGGTGCGCGGCGCAGACGCAGAGAGCGGCGCCAAATGGTTCGCGCTCAAAGAACGGTTGCGCCCAGAGGATCCAAGGGAAAAGGGGAGGGATTCTCCCTAGTCCTTTATATTCAGGGGTCTGCCAGTAATTGCCCTTCAAACGGAGACCAACTGTTCTAACTTAGGGCATAGGGATGCTGCTGCTCAGATCTAGTTGCTACCTGTAGAGCTGTTAAGTTGTAAAAGAAGAATAAAGCTTTGAAAAGAATCCCTTTGTCTGTGTCTGGACTGGGCTACTGGATTAGACTGAGAGCCCTCCAAGGAGCCCTTGACAGAGGCATGGCCATCTATAGAATCCCAGGGGGCAGGATTTGGACCCTGGGCTTGAGTTCTGCACCCCTGTCTTAGTTGGATGGCAAATGCTGGAGCTCTGCGGACCCATTCTGCAAATGATTACTCTGACTAGACACAATTGTTTCAGTGAATCAGCAGAAATGGGCAAGTGAACAGAGTTTACAGATCTTTAAAAGTACCTTAAGCGTTGCCTGAAGTTGTCCTTTCATGACATCCAGTAACACACGAAGTAGCATCTGTTAGGAAGGGTTTGGAGTTGTTAGACTCTCCAGCCTGGTGAACTTGCCACGTATCTGAGTCTTTTCAGACAGTTTTGTAATTCAGACAAAGAAACATACAGATAAATATCTGTATACATGACTTGCCTTTGGTTTATTGAAAGAGCAGTATTTTTCATCATGGTTTTTATTTTTTATTTTTGTGTGTGAAAAAGCAGTACTTATTGGTGAGCTTCTTTTAAAGAAAACCTCCTCCCCTGAAAACATCCCTCAAAAATGTGTGCTGTCCAACAGTAACTTTTCTGTCTGCGTGTAAGGAGTTTCTTAATAAAGCTGTTTGGAAGGACAGAAGAAGTATTAAAATAACTTCAGTATTCATAAATCTTGCGGGATGGTCTGAGGTTTCCTGATTAAAGGGGAAAACGAAATACCTTGCTATGGAATGTTTGTGTTTCTGGCCCCGCAGAGTTTAGCCTGCTTCTAAAAAATGTGATAATTGTATTGGGGCCATTCCATATTGATTCTTTTTACATTGTAGTGGTGGTTTTTTTGCCTGTATTTATTAAAATAATTTGAAATTTTTCTCCTTTGTTTTGGGAGATATGGAGAGCTTGTATCTGAAGATAAGTTAACATAGGGCGCAATCCTATGGCCACTAATCAGTGGCTAGACGGCCATAGGATAGGTCACTTCCCTGGCCTCCACCCCCTCCCGCACTGCCTTGTAGGCAGTGCAGAATGCCCCTGTGCTCCGCACTTGTAAGAGGAGCGCGGAGCAGCGAAAATGGGGCGTTCCTGGGGGCGGGCCAGGGCAGGGAGAGCAGACATGCCTTTCTGACACTTCCTATGCGTTGTCTGGCATGTCCCCCCCGCTCCAACTTCCTGTGGCTAAGCAGCCAAAATCAGCTGTCTAGCTGCGAATTCAGGGCAGCTGAAGCAAAGAGGGGAAGATCCCCTCCGCACTGTGCCTGCCCTGCATTGGATAGGCGGTCGCCTCGAAGTTCAGAGGCGGCTGCCTATCCCGATAGGATTGCGCCCTTAGGGAACATCATGGCAGGAAAGTTTCCCCTCCCCTCTGTGCCCCTGAAAAACTCCTGGAGAGCAGGGGAACTCCTGAAGCAATGTGGGAGGATGCTGAGGAGAGGGGAGAATTGCCCAAAATTGAGTGGACCTTAGCAGTGCTCTGTGCTCCATACCTCATTGTTCAGGAGGATTCCTCTTCTGGGGAAGGGGTGCAGGTAGCTGCAAAGAGAGGGAGGGGGTGGGGAGCCTTCGTTCCATGATCTATCTTAATTTAAATTATCTTAGGATCCAAACCATTATTTTTAAAGCTAGTGCCTTTGTTGCAGAAGTGCATGCCTAATCTATGGCAGGCCTGTGCTGCAATGACAGATAAAGGTGGCATAGTGTTAGAAACTATGCAATTGCAACTAAGGTTGTGCAAACCACTGTGTTAGCAGTAACTTTATAGGCATGGCATGTTAATTGCTAGTAAGTGTGCCTAACAGTTGCTTTATAAAGATCAATCGTTCACAAATTATAACATAGTTTGGAGTGTGACGTATTCTCCGAGTTAGCATTTTTTTTTAAAGGAGAAGTAAGTTTCCACTCATTGTTGCTATTTTTATCATCACAATTGTTCGCACATGGTCTGCTGCAATAAGGACTACTATTCATTCATTCATTCATTCACAATATTTATATACTGCTCCACATCAGAAGATTTCGGAGTGGTGAACAATATGGTAAAAGAATATAACAGCAGGTTAAAAGAGCTGAAACATATTTTAAAAAGGCAACCCTCAACAAAGTGGAATTTAACAACCCATGGCTGGTCATGCAGGGAAGGCCTCTTGAAATAACAGCGTCTTCAGAAGGTACTGGAAGGAACAGAATGTTGGTGCTTGCCTGACCGCTAAAGGCAGGGAATTCCACAGGAAGGTGGCCACCACACTGAAGGTTCTTTTCCTGGTGGACTCCAACCGGGCCATAGGTCCACGTGGAACTATCAGGAACATGCTCTCTGATGACCTCAGTGACTGGGCAGGTTGGTAAAGAAGGAGGCGCTCTCTCAGGTATCCTGGTCCCAAGTTGTTTAGGGGTTTGTACACTGATATTAATACCTTAAACCTGGCCCAGTAGCGAATAGGCAGCCAGTGCAGTTCCTTCAGGAGAGGAGTTACATGCTGAAAAGGGACAGCCCCCGACAACAGCCGAGCTGCTGCATTCTGCAATAGCTCCAGCTTCTGGACCAGCCTTAAGGTCAGCCCAACATAGAGCACATTGCAGTAATCTAGTCTCGAGGTTACTAATGCCTGTAACACCATGGTCAAGCGATCCCTGTCCAGGAGAGGATGTAGCTGGCGAACCAGCCGAAGCTGGTAAAAGGCACTCTGAGCTGCAGCGACCACTTGGGCCTCCAGCGACAATGATGGATCTAGGGGTACACCCGGACTACAGACCTGATCTTCCAGAGGGAGTGCAACCCCATCCAGAACAGGCAATGAGCCTATCTCCCAGGCTCATTGTGGGAACCACTCACCCATAGGGCTTCTGTCTTGCCAGGATTCAGCTTCAGTTTACTGGCCCTCATCCAGCCCATTACTGAGTCTAGGCACCGATTCAGGACTTGCACAGCCTCTCCTGATTCAGATATCACAGGGAGACAGAGCTGCGTGTCATCAGCATACTGATGGCATTTAGCTCCAAATCCCCTAATGACCATTCCCAGCGGCTTCGTTAATGTTAAACAACATTGGGGACAAAATGGTACCCTGTGGCACCCCGTAGCTCAATTGCCAAGGGGCCGAGGAATAGTCACCCATTGTTACTCTCTGAAATCGGCCCCGTAGGTAGGACCATAACCACTGTAATACAGTGCCTCCAATAGCCATCCCACGGAGTCGATCCAGGAGGATACCATGGTCGATGGTATCAAAAGCCGATGAGAGATTGAGCAGAATTAACAGGGTTGCACTCCTGACCAAGGCTGGTTCAGTCCCGTAACCAGGACAAAACCCAGATTGAAATGGGTCTAGGTAATCAGTATCCTCCAAGAGTGCCTGCAGTTGGTCCTCCACGACCCTCTCAAATACCTTCCCTAGAAAGGGGGTATTTGCGACTGGGCGGTTGTTGGGTCCAGAGTGGACTTCTTCAAGAGTGGCCACACTACTGCCTCCTTAAGGACAGCAGGGACCACCCCTTCCCATAGGGAAGCATTTGTCACTCACTGGACCTACCCAGTCATACCTCCTCAGCTAGTTTTATTAGCCAGGAGGGTCAGGGATTAAGAGGGCACGTGGTCAATCACATTATTGCAAGCATCTTGTCTGCATCATCAGGCTGCAACAACTGGAACTGATCCCACAAAATTGGGCAGATGGTGGCATCAGACACCTCGACTGGTACTGCACTAACAACAGCATCAAGATTGCTGCGGAAACAAGCGATTTTGTCCTCAAAGTGCGATGCAAAAAGGTCACAGCGGGTCCTCGACAGGGCCAGAGCCCCATTTACTGGGGAAGATGTTAACAACTGCTGGACCACCTGGAAGAGCTCCGCTGGATGGCTACTTGAGGACGCGATGAAGGCAGCAAAATAAACCTTGCTGCCTGCACCGTCATGCAGTAGGCATGATTATGCACTCTAGAGCATGCTCGGTCGTCTTCACTTCGAGTCTTGTGCCATTTGCACTCTAGCCGGCGTCCAGCCTGTTTAATTGACCGTAGCTCCCCAGTATACCAGGGAGCAGAACGGGCCCCACAGTGCCGGAGAGGGCACTCAGGTGCAATCAAGTTGAAGGCCCTCCGCATCTCACAGTGAGGCTAGGGCCTCAGCTGGATCACCAGCTCTCTCCACTGGAAAATCCCCAAGAGCATTCAGAAATCCATTGGATTCCATCAGCCTCCTGGGGTGGACCATCCAAATAGGTCCCCCACCCCCGCGGTAGGAGAGTAATGCCTTAAGTTCAAATCTCACCAGGAAATGGTCTGACCATGACAATGGGGTTACTTGGAGCACCCCAATCTTCAGACTACCCATCTCACAAGTTGGAGCAAAAACCAGATCAGGGGTGTGCCCTGCTTCATGTGTTGGGCCGGTGACATACTGAGACAGCCCCATGGTTGTCATGGAGGCCATGAAGTCCTGAGCTGGAACTCCAGAGACGGCCTCAGCATGGAAGTTGAAGTCACCTAAAACCACCGTTCTGGGTTTCTCCAACACCACACTTGAGACTGCCTCTGCCAGCTCAGTCAGGGTGGATGCTGGGCAGCAGGGTGGGCGGTACACCAGCAGCATCCCCAATCTGTCTCTATGGCCCAACATCATGTGCAGCCCCTCGAGGGCCGCTCCAAGGTGGAGTGGTCTCCTGCTGATAGAGATGGAAGTTCTATGAACCATGGCAACTCCCCAGCCCTCCAACCTATGTTGGTGCTGCACTGAGTACCCAGGTGGGCAGAGCTGAGTCAGGTTGAGTCCTCCCAGCTCACCCACCCAAGTTTCAGTAATACACGCCAGGTCGGCCCTCTCATCCATGATTAAATCATGAATGAGTACGGTCTTACTGCAGACCGATCTGCAATAGCAGCACCACAAGACAGGAGGGCACAGTGGAATTGCTACCAGGTACCTGAGAGCTAGAGGAGGGGGGTAGAAGGGGAACAGTGTATGGGCCTGTGGCCCATTCTACTTTGATGTCCCAACTCCCTCCTCCTGCCGTATTTCCTTCTGCCCCTAGTCACTGGAATAGTGGTGCCTCCTCCATGGGTCCCTGTACCAGAGTTTCCTAGGCACATCCTTACCACCATAAAAATACCCACACACTCTCAACAGCCACCCACCATTCAAATATACAATCAACCATTCAACACATAAATGCCACTCATCCAGCAATCACTCCCAACCAAACTAACACAATCACAGGTTGTAATTTGTGGTTGTAACCAGCTGCTGGTCACAGTTAAGGACATCAACCAAAATAAAGCAGAGAACAAGTAAAGTGCTTATTTCTTAGCTTATTTCTCCTATTTCTATTCTAAAATATGGACTAGATTTAGTTTTTTTCTTCTAAATCTTGTGCCAGCATCTCTACCTGGGCTTTGGGGATGATGGAAGGCTGGGAAAAGCTCAGTTCAGAGATAATGGGTGGGTTTGCACGTAACAAGAAGCCACCATGGCTGAACCCAATAATGGTAGGTTGTTGGGGTGGTTGACAAGCCACTCAGAACCTATGTTTTGTCAAACACCCCAACAACCCACCCTCACATGTAACTTCAAGCTATGATGTGCTCGAATATTTAAAATGGTGGCAGCTGCTGCAATGAGAAACCCTGCAGGGAAATTCACCCACGACGGCTTCTTGTTACGTGCGAATGAAGTTAGTGTCACACTGTTACATTTAAACAGAGTTCATGGTTTAATGATGACATCGTTGCTTCACTCTTTTTCTGAGCACCGTCCCTTAAATACCAACCCTATCTTCATATATATATATATATATATATATAGAGAGAGAGAGAGAGAGAGAGAGAGCGCACAAGCAAGCATGCATCTGGGGAAGTTATATTAACATAGCACAGAGCTCTTTCACAAATTGTACTTAGAAGAACACTTTTTAGTTTCAGATGATGTCAATTGCAAATGTTGTTAATATAAGCCATTTTAAAATCAAAATGTGCAAACTTTTAAATGTATTTATTGCAAACAATACATAAATAAATAAACAGGATTGCCTAGAATCAATGGTTGTTTTGCTATTTACTTCCATTAGATGTAGATTTTATGTTGTTTACGCTAATAAGCCTGTTTTTTTCCTTTAGCAGCTCTCTTGAACAAGGTTATGTTTTTTACATCTCTGAGTTTAAAAAACCATTTGGGGGTTAGACAAGGAGAAGTAGTGAGCAAAACCATCATGTTAAACCCCCATATAATTTACTGCCTCTCCTGTAGGCACGTGTAGCACTCTCTTCAGAGGAGAGTCCAAGGGTGGAATCCTGTGCATGTTTAGACAGAAAAAAAGTCCTATAACTCCCGATGTTGGGAGTTGTAGGACTTTTTTTTCCTGTCCAAACATGCACAGGGTAACACCCAAAATGGCTTATTCTGGAAATTTAATTTTCTTATTCTGCCAGTTTTCTAAATACTAGAGCTATCGTTGACAACATTTTAGATTGGAACTACGGGACAAGATTTCAGAGCCCTGCTTCATGGTGACTTTATTTAGAGCAGGGGTGGGCAACTTGTGGCCCTCCAGGTGTTTTGGCCTACAACTCCGATCCACCTTCACCATTGGCTATGCTGGCTAGTGCTGAAGGAGCTGTAGGCCAGGGCCATAAGTTGCCTACCCCCAATTTAGAGGCTGTGGACCAGTCAGTATCTGTTTGTCTTATTTCTCATCTGTAAAATGAAAATAATAGTGGCTTATACAATTTTGTTTTGAGCGCCAATGAGGTAAAGCTTGTATTGCCTCCTTATGCATTAAAGTTTTGATTAAGCACCCAAACATTGAAGTAAGTTCTTTTGAAATAAGTAGGATGTTCTCCGAAGTATGTATGTAAATACATATGGTGTCAAGGTATATAACAAATGATAAATATAACGACAATGCATTATCTGTCTTCTTTTTTCAGATATCAGGCATGGGTCTATTTTGCATCTGTCTTTCAAGCCATGTCTTGTGGTATCCACTACTTGGCCTCTGTCTTCTTGGCAGTTACTCCAAAATTTGTATGCATTGTCCCTGGAAATGTGAGTAGCATTCTTATTTACAATTCCTCTAGTTCAAGAATAGAGGATGCCTGGACATTCTGGACATCAGCACAAAGCTACATCTTGGTGCAGCTGGAAAATGGGGACATTTGGGAACTTAACCAGTGCAGCAGGTCCAAACGAGAAGACACTTTGGAATTTACTTATGAATATAGTGGCAACAAGACTGATTTCCTGTGTACTGATGGATTCATCTATGACCAGACCAAATGGCAGAGCACCATTGTTACAGAATGGGATTTGGTCTGTCAGCGGGAATGGCTGGCCAAACTAACGCAGCCAACGTTTATGCTGGGAGTCCTTTTGGGAGCTGTGATCTTTGGAGATATTGCTGACAGGTACAGTACTGAATTTGCCTAAGCTAGCTTGGAAACTCAGGTTCAGCTCCCTGCTCACCCAAAAAGCTGACTTCGTAACCTTGAGATAGTATTGGCCGTGTTTGGACAGTCGCGCGGGGGGGGGGGGGGAACCCGCCGTGGCTTCTTTTTCCTGACCTGTGCGTGCTGCGTGTGGAGCCACCATTTGCATAATTACTGCGACACTGTGTGGGTTGCTGTGTTGTCCAAACCCAGCACAGTGTGTGGCAGTGGTGGCTTCTTCCCTACCCCCAAACCCATGGCTTGTAGTAAGAAGCCACCCCCACTGTGCACCATGCCAGGTTTGGATGACAGAGCAACCTGTGCAGTGTTGCAGGTAATTATGCAAATGGCGGTCACATGTGTGCCATGCATGGGGACAGGGGAAGAAGCTGCAGTGGCTTCTTTTCCCTCCATGATCGTCTGAACCTGGTCATTATATATGCTGCCCAGAGTTCCTTGGATCAATGAGTAAGTGAACTTGTTGGTCTGGTTTGCACATAGTACTAACCCATGTTATGTTGAATTCTGGGTTGTTGTGATGTGTGAATATGGCTGCGCTAACAAACCATGGTTCATTCATTATGAAAAACCCAGAAAGAGAACTCATGGTTTGTTGTTGGGTTGTGAAGTTGTTATGTGTGAACCCAGAACTGTAGGTTGTTCATAGCTTGTTTCATCAGGCTATAGAGGCGGCGGGCAAGTGGTCAAAAAATCCCAGCAATTCTGTATGCCAGTACTACAGCAAAGCAAAGATATTTGGGATACAGGGAGGCAATGGGTTAAGGAGGAGGGAAAGAAACAACCCAGGGTTTGAGAAAACAGCCCACCCTTGATGTCCACCCAACAAACCCTGGGTAGGGCAACAAACCATGGGTTAAATAAACCGTGGGTTAGCGTTATCTGCAAACCAGATTGTTGTCACCTGGCCCCTAATCCTAGAGCTCCTGCATCAGGCACCTTCTCCTTCCAGACCCATCTTGTCTACATCCCTCAGTGAGCCTTTGCTCTCAGGACCAATACTGTTTATCTGTCTGCACCTCACATTTGGGCTTGCTTTGAAACTTGCTGCCAGGCAAACAAAGAAAGCTTAGCTGTGTGGTATAGCACATACCTGGTATCTTATTTAAACCAGGCCCATGGTGGCCATTAATTGTGCAGTGTTAGCATGCCAGCACAGTGCCCCCCTGGGCTTTAGTGCCCCCCTGGTGTCCTGGCGCCACAAGTGCAGGCAAAGCAGCCTGTGCATGGAGCAGCCACAGCACTACATGGGTAAGTTCTCCTTGCCTGCTCCGTGCCACATTTAAATTGGCCTTGGGCTTTCTAGGCCTATGGAACTCGCGTGCCCTCGCTCAACTGTCTGCAGGACTTCTTCCCTGCTGGCCTTTCCTTACCTGCTGGAGCAGCAAGGCTGGGGATTAGTAGAAAGAAGTAGTGTGCTGATAATACTGTAGCATATATTACAGACCACTATCATGCAACGCTAGAGATGTGAAGGACTGGGAAAAAACCCAGGTTTTTTTTCCCAAGAACCGTTTTTGTTTTTTTCTGAAAAATGGAATAGTTTTGGATTATGAAATATTTTCTTTTAGAATTTAAGACATGGGGTTTATATATTCTTACCAAGCCTTTACTCCCCCCAAATGATTTCTAAAAACTACATAATAAGAAGACTTTTATAGTAAGACTAGAGATGTAAAATGTCTGGAAATAATTAAGCCATCGGGAATTTTTTTTTAATCCTCTCTGTAAGATTCTCAGCATAGTTATTTCTTCTATTTCTTATTAAAATTATTGATCCCTTGTATCTTTCACTGATAGACATTTTGGGATGCTCCAAGTCATGCTCAGTTTCCCAACATGTGAATAGTGTCACCACATCATAATATGGAAGAAAATGTACATTCTTGATTGTTTCGTTTTTGTACTACAGAGTCCTGTGTTTCTGGACTTGTCTTCCTCTGTCTCCAGTTCTTCCTGCTTCTTCTGGCTTCTAGGATGATTCAGATGTTTCAGGGACTACTTGCTGAAGTTCCCTCTGGTCAGACATAAACTAGGAATCTAAAATATGTTATATATAACTTAGTTTGCTCATAAAGTTAATCATGTTTGGTGTATTAAATCTTAAAAGTACAGTTTATTCAGACAATAATTACAAACGTATTAACTGAGTTCACTTTTTAAAGTTTTCAAATATAATGAGCAAACCATGTTAAACATAATATAACTACAAGAATAGAAAAGCTGCTTTACATTCCTAAAGCAGCCTTCCTCAACCTGGTGCCCTACAGATGTTTTGGACTACACTGGCCAGCATTCCTGACCACTGACCATCCTGCCTGAGGCTGATAGGAGCTGAAGTCCAAAATATCTGGAGGGCACCAGGTTCAGGAAGGCTGTCCTAAGGCGACAAAGTGACTGTAGATCTGTAAAGAGTGCTTAAAGAATAAGTATTGCTTATTTTTCCATTTTCCCTCAATTTCAGTTTTTTTCTGAAAAAAACAGGGTTTTCCATGGCTTCAGAATTTCTCAAATTTTGCATCTCTATGTGACACAGAATGGGGTTAACATCGTGTTATCTGTAAGCCAGAAATTCATAATGTTTTCTTTTCCATTCAGCTTGTTGGTATTAGCCTCTCCTCCATTGATAAGGTATAGCATGTTCGGCTTATCTAGCAGATTTACATGGTTTTTGTCCTTGAGGTAAAAACTGATGGGTCTCTATTCCGTGTCCCGGAGAATGTATTCATCTAAACATATTTTTTAATTAGTCTAAACAATATCCATGTTTTTAAAATTAAGTATATAGCTTGCCTACATAAATTTAAGTATATAGCCTGGTGAGTTCAGGAGAGGTAACTCTGTGTAAAATCAAGTGTTTAAAAAAAACACCTTAAAATTTCAGCAGGGGAGTTAAATTAAATGCTCTCTCCTACTGCAGTCAGATGTAGAAGTTGGATTTAGAAGTATATAACATTGGCTGTATTGTGGCCTGCCAATTAATTAATTAATTAACTAACTAACTGCTTATTGCGCTATCCTATGCTATCTTTTGTTGTTGTTGTTGTTCAGTCGTTCAGTCGTGTCTGACTCTTCGTGACCCCATGGCCCATAGCACGCCAGGCCTTCCTGTCCTCCCCTCTCTCCCGGAGTGTGCTCAAGTTCATATTCATTACATCGGTGATGCTATCTAGCCATCTCATCCTCTGCCGTCCCCTTCTCCTTTTGCCTTCAATCTTTCCCAGCATCAGAGTCTTTTCCAGGGAGTTTTCTCTTCACATTAGGTGGCCAAAATGTTTGAGTTTCAGCTTCAGTATCTGTCCTTCCAATGAGCACTCAGGGTTGATTTCCTTTAGGATGGACTGATTTGACCTCCTTGCAGTCCAGGGGACTCGTAAGAGTCTTCTCCAGCACCACAGTTCGAAAGCATCGATTCTTCGGCACTCAGCCTTCCTTATAGTCCAGCTCTCACAGCCATACATTACTACTGGAAAAACCATAGCTTTGATTATACGAACCTTTGTCGGCAAGGTGATGTCTCTGCTTCTTACTATGCTGTCTAGGTGTGCCATAGCTTTCCTCCCAAGGAGCAAGGGTCTTTTAATGTCATGGCTACAGTCACCGTCTGTGGTGATCTTGGAGCCCAAGAAAGTAAAATCTGTCACTGCTTCCATTTCTTCCCCTCCTATATGCCAGGAAGTGATGGGGCCAGATGCCATGATTTTAGTTTTTTTAATGTTGAGTTTCAAACCAGCTTTTGCACTCTGCACTTTCACCCTCAACAAGAGGCTCTTGAGATCCTCTTCGCTTTCCGCCATTAGGGTGGTATCGTCTGCGTATCTGAGGTTGTTGATAATTCTCCCGGCAATCTTAATTCCGACCTGTGATTCATCCAACCCCGCGTTTCTCATGATGTACTCTGCATATAAGTTAAATAAGCAAGGCAACAATATACAGCCTTTTCGTACTCCTTTCCCAATTTTGAACCACTCGGTTGTTCCATGTCCGGTTCTTACTGTTGCTTCTTGACCCTCATACAGGTTTCTCAGGAGACAGTGGTCTGGTACTCCCATCTCTTTAAGAATTGGCCACAGTTTGTTGTGATCCACACAATCAAAGGCTTTAGCGTAGTCAATGAAGCAGAAATAGATGTTTTTCTGGAATTCTCTCGCTTTCTTCATGATCCAGCGAATGTTGGCGATTTGATCTCTAGTTCCTCTGCCTCTTCGAAACCCAGCTTGTACTTCCGGTAGTTCTCGGTTCACATGCTGCTGAAGCCTAGCTTGTAGGATTTTGAGCATCACCTTGCTGGCATGTGAAATGAGCACAATTGTACTTGGACATAAGTCCCACTGTGTCCCCACTATTCTCAGGTAAATGGCAGAACAACAGTGGGAGAGGGCTATTGCATTCATACACTGCTTGTGGGGTTGCCAGAAGCTTCCGGTTGACCACTGTGGGATACAGGATGCTGTGCCAGGCGGGATTTTGCTATGTTGTAGCACGGCTGCTCTTACATTCGTAAAGGCACAATCCTATGCATGTTTAGACAGAAAAGGTCCTACACCTCCCAGCATTTCCCAACCAGCATGACTGGCTAGGGAATGCTGGGAGTTGTAGGGCGTTTTTCTGTCTAAACTTGCATAGGATTGCACCCCAAGTGTGTATAGGATTGCAGCCTATCAAGTCAATATTGTACATGTCTATTCAAAAGTAAACTCCACTGAGTTCTGAAATTTTAAAAAATGTAAAACTCATTGTGAGTCTATAAAATGAGTCTATAAAATGAGTCTGTAAAATGAGTCTGTAAAATGAGTCTGTAAAATGAGTCTATGAAATGAGTCTATGAAGTGAGTCTATGAAATGATGACAATTCTTTCATTTAAAAAGAGATTAATATAAATCTGTTCTATCCCACTTCTTGTGGCTGTTTCCATTCTGTCCTGGAAGTATAGAAATATCAACATACAATCTAGGACTCTTGTGGTAAAGTATATTAACTGTAAGTGTAGCATTGATGGGACTTCCTTTTTTGTCTCCAGGTAATGCACACCCCCAAGTTAGAAATGGTTTTCTAATGCTGCGCTTGCAATATTTATCATTACGACTGTTTTTGTATTGCATTCCACAGGATGGGGAGACGGTACGTCATGTGGCTTACAAGCACTGGCCAGTTTATATTTGGCATCGCAGTGGCATTCACATTTGACTACACTAGTTTTGTTATAGTCCGTTTCCTCCTGGCGATGGTAAGAACCCAAGTTTACTCTATTTTTCAAGCAAAACATTTTCCTTTAAAGGCTCCTTTATTATTAACCATCCAAAAATGCCCTGTAGCTGTAATCTCCAAACTACTTAATCTAGGGCACTTGGATTTAAATTAAGTTGGTTTCAGTGGGGTTTCAGTGACACTAAAATGATTTGAACCCAACTGCTCCATTTGAAAGCCATAACCCAGGAGCTTCCGAATATTCTGGGAATATTGCCTACCACTGTTTTATATCAATCAGCCTTTAATAGATACAGGCACAATCCAGCCAAATTTAATCATTTCAAAACCCCATTGATTCAAAGTGGGAGAGTTAAGCATATGCATCTCTCTCCACCCTTCTTTTAATCAATGGGACTTACGTACTAAGTATTTTGTTACTGATATATACTTCTATCCCTCATTTTGGCAAGGATTCAGGGCAGTGAACATGGGCTGCCCTGTTTATTTTTTTGTCTTTTTTTCTCTCTATACAACAACTTTGTGAGGTGAACTAGGCTTAGAGAGAGTGATTTGGCCCAAAGCCACATTGTGAGTTCCATGGCTGACGAGAGATCTGAATCCAGATCTCCCTGGTCCCAGTCTATGTACTTTATCCCACTGGCGCTCTTTGGCTGGATTATGTCTCATATTTGTATCATATGCTATTGCTTCATTTGTTCTTCGATTACTACTTCCCTCTTTATCACAGATCATGTGGACTTCTTGGAATTCTGAGCCTTAAACAACTGACCATCTATTTTTACTTTTGTCATAGAGGGAGACTCAACTGAAGCCATTTTCTTTTTTCTGTTTTTTTCCCCCCTCTCAGGTGTCAAGTGGCTATCTGGTTGTAGTGTTTGTTTATGTGACTGAATTTATTGGCATAAAGGCTCGCACGTGGGCATCCATGCACGTCCATGCCTTTTTTGCAGTGGGAATCATGGTTGTGGCCCTGGTAGGCTACTTGGCACAGACCTGGTGGGTCTACCAGATATGTCTTTCCATAACAACTCTGCCCTTTGTCTTGTGCTGCTGGATGCTCCCAGAGACGCCGTTCTGGCTGCTCACAGAGGGAAGATATGAAGAAGCACAAAAAGTAATTAATGTAATGGCACGATGGAATAAAGTAAGCACTCCTTGTAAAATTTCTGAACTGTGTTCAGCCCAAGATGATCTTGTCAGTAGCAGAACGGGTGATAATGACAATTCTCCCGTGAAGAAGCACACCATCTTAGATCTGTTTCGTAACTGGCACATTGCAAGAAGGACAATTACAGTCTGGCTGGTTTGGTTCACTGGGAGTTTAGGATATTATGTATTCTCCCTCAGTTCCGTGAACCTTGGAGGCAATGAATATTTAAATCTGTTTCTCATAGGTAAATATTGTTTGATGTAACTTATTGTAATTGCAACAGAAATACAATCCTACCTGGGTTTTGTTTTGTTTTTTGTAAATATCTAGTGATTGTCACCATCACCAGTTACTTCCAAACTCTGGCCCTTATTCATACATGCACTTTACAGTGATAGCCATTTCAAAGTTAGCGTTTCACATAAATAGTGCGCCAGGTAATGCTGGCTCCATGTGTTACATTTGGAGCAGTACCGTGCCCATGAGTGGGGGTGGGCTGGCCATCTTGGGATATTCCAGGCCCCTCCAGAATGTTCAGCTTTCCTTAAGTATCTAGCTCTTTTTCTTGTGCAGATATAAGGAGAAATGTGTGGGCTGAATTCTTCCCCATTGCTCACTAAGATTAAATAACTGTGCATGCTAGGCTATCTGTATTTATATTCTGGCTGTCTTGCACTGTTTCTCCACCTCTTGAGGTCCCTCACCACAAAATGTCTGGCTATAGTCCTGGTTTCAAGCAGCTACTATTTGCATGTGTTGATTGGCCCTCATTTAAGGCTGGTTTACACAATTGTATTTTAGAAATCCTGCCCAAACAAATCAGGCCTGCTGCGCACATGACCTAGTGTGTGTGATGAGGGTGTGCATGTGTACATCCATGTGCATGAATGTCCAATTCCCCACATCCTTCCCTTCCTCCCCTGCTCACCTTGTCTAGGAAGGCTGCAGGTTTAAAAAACATATTGTGAAGGGTGCTTTAAAAAACTAACTATGGTATGGCAGGAATCTTTTTGGGGTAACCTTTTAACAACTGGGAAACGTGGTTAATAATAGCTTGTGTTTATGTAGATCACTTCTTCTAAATGTTGAATGTATTTCCCATTCATTACCTTTAATAATCTGTCCAAATCTGTAAGGTAGGCCAAGTCTTATTATCGCCATATTGCAGATGAGCAGGACTGAGGCATAGGGGCTTGCCTAAGGCCACAGTGAATTTATGGCTGGACCAGGGAATTTTTTGTGCAAATATATGGTCTTAACTACTATGCCTTGTCTGATCCTTTTAGTTAAACAGAGCCATTTTTACAGAGAGCAAATCAATAGAGCCGTGTCTTTACATATTTTAAGGCGTTTTATGTGAATTCTCTAATGGCAGGTGCTGTGGAGCTTCCTGCATACGTCATTGCTTGCATAGGACTGGACAAACTGGGGCGAAGGAACACGTTGATCCCATTCCTCCTATCGAGCGCAGTAATGTGTGCTGCAGTAATGCTGATACCTCAAGTGAGTGACTCAGGGGCATCCAGAGGCAAGGGGATCTAGTCATGACATCAGTGATACTGTCTGTCAGGTGTAATTCAGTTGTGAAAGGTTACCAATACACATTCAGCTTGAATGATTATACCAATGTAGCTGGCCTCAGTACAGCCAGAATGCCTTTAGAAATGCTCTAATTGTCCCCAGTTCCACCCTGTTCCATCTCCTTTTGGTCGATGTTGTGTCATATGAGGCCACGTTTACTGACAGTGACTCGTGTCAACATTGCAGCAGTTCTGGGATGGCCTCCTGGTGTGGCTCATAAAATTGCTGTTGTAATTGTAAACTGATAACGTGGCATAAAGAACTAGGCCGTGGAAATTTGTAGCTAATACTGGCAATATTCCATTTATGAGATCAGTATGTTGCTAATATAATATTCCTTCCCAACATGAAACTATGTATATGTTTAGATGGATTCCAGAGGGGATCCAGGAAATTACAGGGCAGTTAGCAGCTGTTCTGGATAAATGGGTAAAATGCATTACTAAAGATGAATTTAACAAGCATATAAAGGGACACGTCTTGCTGAAGGAGAATCAACATGGCTTCTACAAAGGTAAAGACAAAGCTGGAATTAAAAGAAACCCTGACCGTTATCTACTACGGACTATTATATATGCAATAGGAATGTTCCGTAATGTTTATAAAATAACCAGGCTTATAATCTGAATTCTTATACATAGGTAGAAAACTGACCAGAGAGGAGTCCATTCTCCCCATGCTTTATAAATGTTGTTTCTTCTTAACAGGATTTCAACATTCTAATTATTTTAGCAAATATGGCTGGAAAGTTTACAATAGGCGTTGCATTCGGCCTTATTTATCTGTATACGGCAGAGCTATATCCAACAGTTGCACGGTAAGATGAACACATTTTTTCCTTATAATTAGAATTATGTTCCATAGCTCTGCTATGAGAAAGTTTTCTGCTACAGCAGTATCCAACTGAAATGGACGGTCTGCTTACTCCTCAGGTCCCTTGCTGTTGGAAGTGGGAGCATGATGTGCCGAGTAGGGAGTGTGGTAGCACCATTCTGTGTCTATCTGTCAAGTGTTTGGATCTTTATGCCACAGGTAAGTGCCTCGTCTAATTGCACCATCAAAATGGACTACACTAGTAATGTATGGGATAGCTAGCTGTGGCCACTGCCATCATCTGAGCTGGCCTATCCCTGGCTTGAGGCCTATGTTTATATATCTTTTCTTCTTTGTGTTTAACTGCATGACTTACCTTGATTCAATCAGGGTAGGTTCTGCTATTCTTTATTCAGATGTTTAATTCTAGTCAGGGCATAGTGCATTGCTGAGTGCTGTGACTGCACTAGGCAAGTGATTTGAGAATTAATTTTCCTAAGGGAACAATCCTGTCTGGATCGACGGTAGCCTCTGAGCTTGGGGGCGACCACCTATCCAGTGCAGGGCAGGAGGAGTGGTGAGGAGCGGATCTCTTCCTCACTCCCCCCACCTGGCTTTCGCAGCTAGACAGCTGATTTCTGCTGTCTATCCGCGGAACCTTGGAGCACAGGAAGCGGCAACCGGACGACACATAGGATGTGTCGTACCAGCATTTCCGACCTCCCCGCCCCCAGGAACACCCCATTTTCTCTGCTCCGTGCTGCTCCTTCGAGCATGGGGCTGATCCATGCTGCCTACAAGGTGGTGCAGGAGGGCGTGGGGCTTGGTTCTCAGGGAACTGACCTATCCTATGGCCATCTAGCCGCTGATTAGCAGCCATTGGATTGCGCCCTAAGAGTATTGGCCTTCCTTTAAAATACAAAAGGATGTGTCTAGTCCTTCTTGCAAGAGGGATGTGAAAGTATGCATGTAGCCCTTGCTGCAGTCTCAGAGGCTTAAAGTAACTCGCTTTTTAAACATTTCTTATTCTCAGGGCAGTTTGCACAATAAAAAATGAAACAAATATTTAAAAGGTATCTCTTACAAGGGAAAGACCAGGTGGAGAAAGGGAGCACATGCCGAAGCACACTGTGACAGAGTTGGCAAGTGGGCCAGATAAAAGAAAGCACAGGCCCAGATGCGGCCTACAAGGCATATGTTCCCCACCCCAGGGAGCTTGGTCTGATCCAGCAAGGCAGTTCTTACATTTTTCTTTTCTGTTTCTCTTTGGTTTGCTTTCTGGCCAAGTTACTGGGGTGTATTTGTAAATATTCAGTGTTACACAGATGAGAACAAGACATTTGTAATGAGAGGGGCCATAGCTCAAAAGTAGCTATTTATAAAGGCCTAGATTCAACCCCTGTCATCTGGGCTGCGGGAGATCTCTGCCTGACTTTGACAAGCTACTGCTAATTGAAACGGATAGCATGGGGCTAGATGGACCAGTAATCTGACTGTATAAGGCAGCTTTGTATTCTCAAGTGGAGCAGCCTTCCTTAACCCTTCCAGATGTGTTAGACTACAACTCCCAGGTTCCCCCAGGATGGCTGGGGAATGTTAGGAGTTGTAGTCCAACACATCTGGGGGGCACCAGGTTGGGGAAGGCTGAAGTAGAACAACAATGAACAATAAATGTGAAAAGGTGCCCTAGAAGAGTGCTGGAACAAACATGCACTGTAACCCCCGTGAACAAGATTTGCTGTGAGCAAATCTACAATAACTTCAGTTTCACCACGGATTAAAACAAAGTAAGATCTTCTTACTATCATTATCAACATTAACACCATTGGGCACAAGCTCATCAAAATTAAATACTTTTAATTTGCTAAAATATATATTAAAAACTTTATCAAAAGATAGAATAAACTGGTCCTTTGCCCCAAATGGATTACAGTGTTTATAGAAATAAATTTGTTCATACAAATTATTGATTTTTTTTTAATCACTGATTACAAATGTTACTTATTTGTATAATAGAGCTATGCCAGATTGTTGAACTTGGACAGTTTTAGTGGCTTTTGAGATAGGCAAAAGGCCCCTTGGAAAACTCCTACCTTACAGCATAATCCTATGTATATATACTCAGAAGTAAGTCCCACTGAGTTCAATTATGCTTACTCCTAGGTAAGTGGGTATAGGATTGAAGCCTCAGGGTGCAATCCTATGTATGTTCAGATGGAAATAAATCCTACAACTCCCAGCATTCCTCAATTGGCATTGTGGGATGCTGGGAATTGTATGATGTATTTCTGTCTGAACTTGCATAGGATTGCACCCTTAGTGATCTTTTCCACTTTTTCATGCCTGTCTAAGCTCAGAGACACCGACGCTTCAGCACCATTTTCTTCTTCACAACCAGTTAGGGATCACTTAGTGAATGTGATGACATCATGGTGCCATGTAGCTAATTGGATGTGGTTACTTGAAACAACTTTGAAGGCAAGCCAAGCCAAGCCCTTATGTTGCCTTCTCTTTGAATGGAGGAGAACAGAAAATTAATTCTGCTTAGAAAGCGAACAGGGGCAGCGCTCTCTGCCTTGCCACACTGCACTGATGGCTTCATTGGCTGCCTGTGCCACATAGCTGGACTTTTTCCTTGATCCGTTTCTTGTTGCATGTAGTTATACATAGGTATTGTGGCAAAATGGGTCTGGGCATCCCACTGAAAATGGGGCAGAATCCATATTCAAATATACATCACCATCAGTGTTCTTTCTCAACTGCTTACAACTGGACCAGGGCGAGGGAACTCTCATAACAGTGGTGTTTGCAGTGTTCCTTCTTCCCTTCCCAACATTCATCCCCTTGCAAATACTTTCACACCCTTTCTCAAAGAGAGATGAAAAGATCACCAAAGTGGTGGTAAAAGTGAAAGGGTTTGTGAAAAATGCCACTCCCTTCTCAGCATAATACTAATAATTAAGCTCCTCTGCGCCATTGTAACAATAGTAATTAAAGTATCTTGCTTCACTTTTCATTGCAGTTTTAACACCCCCACTTGCATAAAATTTTGTTTTCTTCTAGTTGATTGTTGGAATCATGGCTTTTGTGAGTGGATTGTTAACACTGACGCTGCCAGAAACTCTGGGAAAACCGCTGTCAAATACCTGGGCAGAAGCTGCACAGCTAGATAATCATGTCAACAAAGACAGCGGTTCAGAAAAAACTCTCTCAGCACAGAATGGCGCAGCATTGGATAAAATTGAGATGCTGAACCAAGAGGCACATGGCATGGATGGATAAGGTTGTCCCTTTTGTTTTAGCTACCATGTATTTTACTGAGTTCCTTTATTTGCAACATCCTTTATTTGCATACCACACCTCTTGCCTTCCCAACAAGGGAAACAACAGAACTAGAGCCTCATAGAATATATTTTTGGAGTTGTTCCGAAGCATCTTTTAATAACTGGAGTGAGTCATGTTAATTTTAAACTATGTTTTCTGAGATTCATTAAGAAAAACTTCATAACATTTCTCTTTCATATTTCCTGCTGCCTTTTCAGGCACCTCATTTTAAAATCCCCTGTCAATAACTCTTATGTTGACCACAACAACCACAGGAAACTGTGAACTGATATCTTTATCTTCCTAGGGATTTAGATAGCACAGGACAATATTCATGTTATTGTAGTGTTTCTTAGTAAATGGAAGATGCAGAATTACATTTTCTAAGCTTTTGTCTCATTACTTAGGAAAGTCATCACTTTTAAAAAAATAACATCCAGTCCGCAGACTCTGATGAAGACAGTCTAAACTTGTACAATGTGCAAATAGTACATATGCTCGTTGAATGCCAAAGGGATTATGTGTAACTGAAACGAAAGATTGTTGGCTGACTGTATTATTAGTAATACCTGTCTAGCACAGATAAAAAACCAGACTCTCTTAAAAATCACACTCCAGAAATCTCTTCCCTTTAGTTCCATGTACAATGACTAGATAATTTATTTAATGAGGCCTTTAATAAATATAATAAATAAATAAATATTTCAATTAAAAGCTTTGACTCTTGACATGAACACACTGCTCTACAAGTTTGGGAGAAAGGTGTATGGATGCTTAAAACCTAATGGATGCTTAAAATGCTTAAAACTAAGGATGATCAGGGATATTCTGTTTCTCAAGTCATACAATCCCGATTGTGTTTAATGTGCCCTAGGAGTAATATTTTGCACTACCATGTGCTTGAAGACCAGAAAAACCAATGAACAAAATCATAAGAGCAGTTTATGTACAGAACTGTATTTGCTGCAGATAGTATCTATTGGAGCAAATAACAGCTTTGGGGTGACTTTCAGTGGGCAAAATGGCACAGGTTAACCTGTTCCTCTCCTTGTAGTGTTTTCCAAGTCTGGATTGGGTCCCCCGAGGTTGCTTTTATTAATAAAGTAACATGGCAGGTCCTAAGAATGTTACTTTAGAAGCACGATCAATGCAATATGAAGCTTGGCCCTGAGGAGTCTCATTACTACACACGGTTGAAACAGAAGACATGGCTCTTGGTGTGTGCCTAAAGCCAAGGATGTGCTTGAGCACTTTGCAGATCGGAGGCCCAAGTCGCCAGACCACAGGTCTTTAGCCCCATGGCTGAGATTGCATAGCTGTTGAATGTTTTCATATATACATATCAATTTATTCTTAGGAGTAGAGACCTGCGGCAGCATCCAGTGGTGTCATTCTGCAAACTCAAATAGCACTAGTGGAGCTCTGCTGAATATTTCCATCGGGCAAGCAGTTGGACAATGGGTTGCACAAGAGTTATGTACAACGGGTTGCACAACAGGTTTCACAAGCATAATGTACAGCCGCTTCCATATCTGTTTGCACACATGTAACTTTAGTTGGGTTCTAGTCTGGTGCAAGGTTCAGAACCTAGTTTCCCCTAGCGCAACATTGTTTGCGCTAACAACACAGTTGAATACTGCCTTGAGAACAAAGCTCCTTGGCCGTTCCTCAAACTTCTGCTGATTCAATTGCTTATCTTGATGCTTCTGCAGTTCTCCTACAATTGATGTCTGTTTCTGCTGGCAATGCAACGTCCCCAGCTGTTCTTGCAAGAGAAACTCGGGTTGAGGGGAATTTATTTACTGATTTTAAACAACTTAGATCCTGATCTCCCCTCCTCCCCCAAAAAACTTGAAGCTGCTAGCAACAAGGAAATATACGTACAATAAAACCAAATCCAGAATATGCATTAAGCCAGCCTTCCCCCTATCTGCTGCCTGCTAGATGTATTGAATTCCAATTCCCATAATCCCCAGCTGGCTATGGAAATTGTGTTCCAACACATTTGGAGGGCAGTACTGTAGGTAGGAGTAAGGCTGCATTAAACAATCATCTGGTGCCCCCAGTCTCATTCTTTGGTTCCCACAGTTATTCCCTGTGGCCTCGGATGGGAGTGTGTGTGTGTGTGAGAGGGAGAGAGGTGCACCCTTTATCATCGGCTGTCTTTCCCTTCAGACCAGAACTGCTGCAGGGGGTTCCTTCTTGGCCTCTCCTGCCCTCTGGCTCCCCAGCTTTGCCCTATTGCTCGTTCCTTTTCTTGCTTGCCAGAAGCTATAGCTTCTCAGGAAAGCATCCCAGCATCCCTGTTGCCTTTGCCCCATCCTCTGCCCATTGCTTTCTGATCACCCATGCCAGGGTATAGGCATCTGCCTCCCACAAGTGTCTCAGCAGCTCCCTGGCCCATTCCTCTGCCTTCTGAAGCCCTGTAGCAGCTGCACATGAGCTTGTTAACAGATGTTTCACTGTGTAGAGAAGCAAACAGCCTAAGATAATGCTAGCTAGGAGGCAGCAGGAGTGGGTGGACAGGATCTTTATGCAATATTCAACAGCAGTAGAGCTAAAAACGTCTTGAGGAGAGGCTCATTTGAAGTAGATGACAGCCCATATAAAAAGCTAATTAGAAGCTTGACCATGCAAAAGGTATGTTACAGTGTATTTCCAAGACTGCGTTGAAGCAAACACTGCTTGCCTTTGATGACACCAGCACAGGATAATTCCAGTTAGCTTTGTGTAGGCTGTACACTGTAGGGCAGGGATGGGAACCTATGGCCCTCCAGGTGTTAGATTGCAACTCCCATTATCCCTCACCATTGGGGCAGATGGGAGTTCCAGCCCAACAACGTGCAGAGGGCCACACGTTCCCCACCCTTGCTGCAGGGCATGGCAGTTTCAGGTTTGAGGGCTGCATCTCACCTCCTAGGGTTGGGAATGCTCTTTGGATTCTACTCACACCCTTTTCCTCCTCCCCAGTTCTTGAACCCTCCTTTCCCTGGTGATCGAGACTACGCAATTCATCACATGCCCCATTTTGGGCAGTATCCAATAGTGTCACTCCGCAAAGTTAAATAGCACCAGCAGAGCTCCACTGAATGTTTACATTGCGCAAGTGGTTGCCCATTATGGCTGCGCAACTGGTTGTGCAAGCAGTTATGCAATGGGTTGCACAAGCATAATGCACAATCGCTTGCTCAACTGTGGTTGCATAAATGTAACTTTAGTTGGATTCTTTTGCACATAATTCAGAACCTAGTTTCCACTAGCACAATGTCATTTGGACTGATGGAATGACACAGCTGGATACTGGCCTTTGTTCCTGCCTGCCTGCCTGCCTGCCTTTGCCAGGTTGGATAGGCTGAGGCATTGGAAAAGAGATAAAGTGCTGGGTGTGCCAGGGATTGGGAAGGGGTGTATCTATTCTTATTTGCTTACATTTTAAAGAGGGTGCATAGATAATATGATTGGATTCAGCTGTGCAGGATTATTTTTAAAATTTTAATACGTTATTGTAAGCTGCCCAGAGAACTCCGTTATCACATGACATTTAAATGCTGCTAATAAATACATTACATGAGGGCAAGGTTCATGGGAAGTGTTACAAAACATGAAAAAAGATTTTAGCATTTCTTTTGACTGAATAAAACAACAATCTGTAGATTCAGACATTTTAAGATTCTGTTTACTGCTATGAAGCAAAAAGAACTTCAGACAAAGACAACAGAAGTTTGCTCTCAGATTGTGGACACTGAATATATTGTGGATGCAAATAAGTTGAAGCAATCTTGGGGAAAACAGAGACTAACAGTACAATCCTGTACATGTCTACCCAGAAACAAGTCCCATTGAATTCAGTGGGGCCTACTCTCAGGTAAGTGGTTGATTGGATTGCAGCCCCAAGTCACTGAAATATGGTTATATTCAGGCATATGGAGTATGGATAATTATGTCCTGGAAATAATGGGATTGTGTGTGCAGTGTCTTATTTTAACAGTAGAAATCTAGCTGCCTCTGTTATTGTTGGGTAACACATGGATTTTCCAGTCTTGACCTGTGTACCTGGCCCATTATAGAAATGGTTCATGGCAATCCTATGGCCCTGCTATGCTGATGGATGGTCCATCACAGGTATGCTGCCATAATGAAGTCAAAATTCTATGTATTCTCAGGAGCAAAGAAGAAAACCGAAGAACAAGAGCTGGCATAGCAACACTGACAACTCCACCCACACTGTTCCTAGCAACCCTGCCACTATCCAAAACTCACAACTTATTTATCTATGTTTCTGTTCTCGGTTTTACTGTTTTATCAGTTGATGTTTTTTATGATTTTGCCATGCTTTATTGGTTGTGTAACCCACTTTAGGATTATTTATAATAAAAAGCGGGCAATACATTTTATAAACAAACAAATATTGGTCATTGATGATGGCCCCGCATTAGCCATGCATTGAAGGCACCAATCACCATGTGGTGATAGTAGAAATACCCTGATGTCATTTCATGCAATCTTCCCACTTCCCACACACAGTACATTAGCAGACAGCCTAGGAGAGCTCTTAGCAGCTCCCCTAGTACAGATCATTGCAGGACAGTGGGAGAACAGCATCCAACACTGGTAGCCATAGGCTACAGGCCTCACTTTAGAAAGGGATCTGAATTTCCCTAGCAGCCCACTCAGTACTGCCCTGAAAATAACCCTTTCAGTGGGATAAAAGATGGTACCGGACAGGAAAGGAAAGGGTGCCATTCTAATCGCAACAGCCAGTCAACTCCATAGCCCCGTGGCCATGTCCCAACATGTCAGGAGGATGTTTGCTACCTTTGCTTTTTGTGTGACTTGGAGAAAGAGATCTTGGGTTTCTGGTGAATAGCCTGATAATACCAGAACCCTTTGGGTTGGCCTAATAAAGTTATTGCCCTGATAGGGATTTTGGGATTATTCTTATGGATAGCATGGCTACCTTTGCTTTTTGTGTGACTTGGAGAATACTGAATTCAACCATTCAACAGCACAATCCTTACAATGGAAGAAGAGGATTTTAACTGGGATTTTATTCTGAAGCTGGGACTTTATTCTCTGAGGATACGTCCATTCCAGCTACTAGTAAACCTACCCAATTTGGCTTCTACTGACTTTTCTTTTTACGCAGCACACCATCTAAAATTATCTCCTGTTTTATTAATATAAAACATGTCTAGTTTCTCTCTACCCATTTTCCACCAACCAAGGAACCTGCGTGTTTCCCCTAAGGATGGAGACTATGAATCTGGGATGACATGCAAGCTCCATGGCTGCAACATTGGCCAGCATTTTTCCTCTCCCCTCCCCCCACCAGCTTTATTTACCATCTAGCCCAATGAAGAGTACTGAAGACCTCAAAAACTTGCACATTATTTGTGATGTTATGGTTGGCCTAATAAAGCTATTGCCCTAATATGGATTTAGCTGGTCGCTTTGTTGGTACCCCCTCCCCACATAAAGCATGTATATATAAATCTGCCAATTTGAGGTTAACGGTTCTTGCATCTGATGAAGTGGACAGTACCCATGAAAGCTTCTGCCAGAATAAATGTGTTAGTCTTCAAGGTGCCACAAGATTCTTTGGTATAATACCTGTAAGTCAGGACAACTCTTCATGCATTTGAGGAAATGGACTACACTCCATCAAGCCCAAATTTGTTCCACTGTAACAGGGATAGGCAACCTTTTGGGGCTGTGGGCACATTTGGCAATTTGAGAAACTGTCCTGGGCATCACCACAAAATGGTTGCCATAGAAGACATGGCAAAGGACAAGTAACCTGCCCAAAAGACTGAGTACAAGGCAGAGGTGGGGTCTAAGCTCCAACAGACTATAAAGAACTCCTTTGAACCCACAGTTTTCAGCACCAACAGAAACCTATTTCACAGCAATCCCAGCCGCAGGTAAGAAGATGTGTCACTTTTTTCCCCCTTTTAAATGGGAGGGTAGGGCACCTTGGTGAATACCAGGAAACGTGTCCAGGGCACATTTCTGCCCACAAGGACCATGTTGCCTTCCCCTGGTCTGTAAGGTGTCACAACAAGCTTCTTCGTTATATTTGACCAGGTGCCTCTTACTTTGTCTTTTATTATTCCAATTAGAATAATAATGCAAAAACAACAAAGAATCTTATGGCACCTTAAAGACTAACAAAGTAGGTCTGACAAAAGCTTTTATGGGCTATAGCCCTTTTCATCAAATGCATGGAGTTTTATGGAGAGTTTCAGGTATATATACAGTACATGGGGTGGAGTGGGGGCGGGAACAGGGAGAGTAACTAAATAGTGAGGCCAAAAGGAGATCAAATGCAGAAAGCAGTTGACAGTGACAATCACACTATTAATGGTCATACACAGTGCAGTTCTTGCCGATAACACAAGCATCCTGGGACTAGGTAATCCAGTTAACGCGGGGCTCTGGAAATAATAATAATGCAGTTAGGGCCAAATAATAATGCAGTTAGGGCCAATCCTACGCATGTTTAGAGAGAAAGAAGTCTTACAACTGCCAGCATTTGTAGGGGAACGCTGGGAGTAGTAGCACCTTTCTTTTCTTTCTTTCTTTCTTTCTTTCTTTCTTTCTTTCTTTCTTTCTATGCCTAGCATGGCACCCTTTGCCAGCTCAAACGATTTCTGCTCAGGGAACTTTCCAGTGGAGGCTGGTGGCTCCGATTTCGGTGGGGCAGTGCATCCATTCTGGGTTTCAGTCCGAACCAGCCAGAGCTCTACAGGCGCTTTCCAAGATGCTGAACCCCTACCCGCAAAACAGAGTCAGCGCCTTTAGCGTTCTGGCTGGTTCTGACGGAAGCCCAGAATGGCGCTACAGCCCCACCGAAATCAGAGCCCCCAGCCCCACTGGACTTCGCCTCTTCTGCCGGAGGGCTCGGGGCAGACGAGCCGAGAACAGCGGCAGGCGACTCCCCCGCCGCCCGCGCAGAAAACGTCTCCGGGCGGGGCCGGGAGGCCGCTGGCGAGGCGAGGCGAGGCGAGGCCGGAGGCGGCTTGGGAGGGTGGCCCCGCCCCCCGGGTCCGTGTTCCCCTCCGTCCGTGCCCTCGCTGTAACTCCCGCTTCTGTAGCCGCCCGTGAGCAAACTTTGGCTTGGGGAGGCGCCACTTGTCAGAAACAGCCCGGATTCTGTTGCCCAGAAAGGTATTTCTCTTCTCCGCCCCCCCGCCCCGTGCCGCGCCCGTCGTTCGTAAAAGGCGCATCAGATGCGCGGATGACCCATGAGCCCGGCAGGGCAGCCTTCGGCACATCTAGACGCGCCTTTTACTCCGGGGCCCGCGCGAGTGGAGGCCCTTTTGCTCAGCCGCTCTTCCGTGGTTCCCGCCCAGAAGACGCGGCTTTCCAAGGTGTCGCTTTCCTCCCTATTTTTCAGCTGCTGCAGCTTCACCGCAGCGGGGCGCGCCCTCTAACCGTCCCTCGGGGGCCAGCGCGGTTTGCGGTGGGCGTGGAGTGGGCGGTGAGTGACGATGTGATGCCCCCCGCCGTCACCGCCGCGAGCAACACAGCCCCTCTCTGCGCGGTTCCTCGCGCGGCAGTGACTAGCCCCCGTATAGCCGGGGTGCTGAGCATCCACCGATGCGATGGTCCCAGTCGGGGCCATGTAGATGGTGCCCTGGGGCCCTCCAGATGTGCTGGACTACAACTCCCAGCACCCCCCAGCCAGCCATGCTGGTAGTTGTAGTCCAACACATCTGGAGGCTGTAGTTGTCCATCCCCAGGTAACGGTAGGTCCGCATGGGAATCATATAATAGATGGGGCTTTGTAAGAAAAAACGGTTTTCCTTCAGCAGTCGCCTGGAGAAAGTGGGATTTCCCCCCTCCCTCCATCACTTGGACCAGAAATACGCCCCTCCTTCTGTATAGCTATTACTCAGAGCCACTTTTTGCAGCATTTTATTGAAAAATGCTGGTGTTTCCGACCAAAGAAAAGATTTTTCAGATCTTATTTTTACAGTGTTTCTGAAGAGAGATTTGGGACAAAGTCAGAAATGCAAAGAGGACATTACATTCTTTAGGGTGCAATCCTATGCATGTTTAGACAAAAATGCTGGCTGGGGGATGCTGGGAGTTGTAGGACTTTTTTCTGTCTAAAGATGCATGGGATTGTGCCCTTGGGGATGCTTTAGACCTGCCTCCACCCAACGATTAGATTGCAGAGGGGAAAAAATGGACAGATTTCAGAAAGGCCTGGAGGAAAAAGTAGGCTAAGCTCAGTTCATGTTGGGGAGAATGTGCAGGAGGTCTTGGTTCTCATAAACTGGCTGAACATCAGGAGAAACATCCTGACTGTTAGAGCAATGAGACAATGGAACCCATTACCTAGGGAGGTGGTGGGCTCTCTCACACTGGAGGCGTTCAAGATGAGGCTGGACAGCCATCTGTCAGGGATGCTCTGACTTGGATTCCTGCACTGAGCAAGGGGTTGAACTCGATGGTCTTATAGGCCCCTTCCAACCCTACTATTCTATGATTCTGTGACATAACACTAAACCATAGCTTAGCCTTCTCCTGAGCTTGCATACTCCACTTCCCCCTCTGCCTGGCTGTGAGGAGGAATTTGAAAGCTTTTGTTTCTGTTTTTGATTAACTGCAGGTTGGCATATCATCTGAATCAAGACAAACTGTGGTTAATCTTAACTATTAGTGGAAACAAGTCAATGATAAACCATAGTTTATGAAGCTGGCTTGTTCTCATTAACCAACAGTTAGGGGAGGGGTGGGCAACATGTGGCCCTCCAGATGTTTTGACCTACAACTCCCATCAGCACTACCCAGCATAGGCAATGGTGAGGGACAATGGAAGTTGAAGGCCAAAGTATCTGGAGGGCCACACATTTCCCACACTTGGTTTGGACGACATGCTATATGTGGTTAATCTAAAAGGGAAGCAAAAGCTTCCAATCTCTTCCTTGCAGCCTCATCGGAGGAGAAGCGGGGAGCACATGAACCCAGGGGGAGACTAGGATCAGTCTCGTAATGCTAACATTTAAAACATGGTTTAGTGTTATGCCTGGAGGCAGACATCATCTCCCCTCCACTCCCTTTGTAAATCCATACAACAGACAAGCACAGTGTAGTTCAAAGAGGATGGTGACCTTCCAAAAATAAAATGGTAAGGAGGGATTGAATCTGAAATAGGAAAGATAAGAGAGAAGTTATAAATGCATTGTGAAATATGTGAATGAAGAAACCAGGGGTGCTTCCAAATGAAATTTTTAGGGCACAGTCCTATTGAGATAGACGGCCGCCTCCAGCCCCCTCTGTCATAGGAGGTGACCGCCTATCCAACGCAGGGTGGCTGAAGCATGGAGGATTATGGGCGTCTAAGCTCAGTTTCAGGGAGGGGGCGGGAATGGGCCTGGAGCCTGCATAGGAAGCTCTCTGAAACAGCTTCAGTGGTCCCCTCCCCACCCCTGGAACTCCCCCTTATCGCCCTGTCTGTGCTTCGTATTATGAGCACAGACAGTCAGGGAGGGCAGCCGTGGTTCTCTCCGCCCCGGCTGTGAGGGGAAGGGGAAGGTGGGGGGTGGAGTGGTTGCCCAGCTCCAAGCTCGTAGCGCTATATGAGCTTGGAGCCGGGAAACCAAAAAATCCTATCTCCCCCAGATGCTGTTTAGGGGACATTGAATTGCTCTCTTATTGTGCAGTTGTCCTACCTCGTTCACAGAATTTTACGGGGTAGGGTCCAAACATTGTGGTCTTTCATGTGTACTCCTCCCATGTTTTCCCACCCCTTCTTGCATCTTTTTTCTTACCACAGAAAATCCATTAGGAGGGAAAGACAGAATAGCTGCACAGTGCCTTTTGTTTGGTAGTGCTAGGAGTAGGAGCCTCCTATCTGGCAGAACCCTTGGCCTACTAAAGCTTTCACAATGTGCTTTTTGAAACAGTCAACTTGGAGAGAAATGAACCATGCCCCAAAGTTTCGAAAAACCCTGACATTTCCTGGAAGGGACAAGTAACAAATACTTCAGGTGTTCTTCTTTCGATCAGCACTCTTTTCCCAGAAATATATGTGGAGAATTATCAACCAAATTCTACTTGCCAAGCTCACCATTTTGTATTAAAAGGAGACAAAAGCAAGCCTTCACTGAAAATAAAATGTCAAAGACTCATAGAAAGTTCAAAATCTAAGTTGTTTTTAAATAGGGTACAGAGGACACTTTTCCAGATCATAAAAAAAGAACTTGCTGATCCCTAAGCTGTGTTCAACATGAATGTCATGCTTATTCTGATATGAGTAAGGGAGCAATCCTATGGCCACTAGACACTGTCTAGAGGGCCATAGGATATGCTCTTTTCCAGTAACTGACCTCGGAGCCAGTGCTCCGAGATTGCTTCCCGGAAAACTGACCTCCCCCCACGTCCGCGCTGCCTTGGAGGCAGCACAGAGAAGCCCTGTCCTCCACCCTCGGAAGAGCAGCGTGGAGTGACTGAAAAGGGGCTGGGGGCGTTCCGGGGCGGGGAGAGCGCAGCTGCATGTACGACACATCCTATGTGTCGTACAAGTAGCCTCCTCTCCTGGTCAGCCCCCCATGGCTAGACAGCCGAAAACAGCTGTCCAGTGGAAAATAGCAGGGCAGGAGAGGCGTGGAGGGAACGATCCCCCCCTGTGCCTCTCCTGCCTTGCTTCTGCCCTTAATCACTATCCAGTCTGAGGACTAGACCCAAAAGCAGTGTTAGACCCTGATTCTAAGTATGTATGTATGTATGTATTACAAACACTTATATACCACATTTTTCTGTCAAATGGACACTTGAAGAGCACACAAAAAGTGACACTGAAACATAATCACTGCAAAAAAGAAATTCTAAAACGTATATACTTCAGAACTAAAGTTATAATGTTAGCAAAGGTTAAAATGGACAAAGCCACCCAGAACATTGGAGCTGAAATAAAATATATCAGGTGGATGAAACAGTTTTTAAGAACCATCTTTGTAACTATGGTAGAAAGAGTAACATGGGAGCCAGGCAGATTTGATGCATCGATGGGTTCCACCAAAGCAGAGCGGGTGCGAGGAGATGTAAGCAGCAGCACAGTCTAGACCATCCTCCCTCAACCTGGTGCTCTCCAGATGATTTGGTGTTGGCTACAGTGGTCACTTATGAATCACCAAAAAAGAGGGTGTTGATTCCCATAACATCTGCATATGCTAATTTATATGTAGAGATTCAGATTTAGAAATAATTATTATAATTTGAATAAAAATACAGTCATAGTGCGGAAGATTGTGAGCAGGTGACCTGTGTGTCTGCCTGTTCATCCTGCTGTTAATAGTTGATGGGCAACAGTTCTAATGGTTCTCTGTCTCTAAACTGGAATTGGACAGACAGCCCTTCAAATAGAGGACTGGAAACCCTGCAGTTGGCCCACCCCTGCCTTCGGGTGCAATCCTATGCACATTTAGACAGGAAAAAGTCCTACAGCTTCCAGCATTCCCCAGCTAGTCATTTAGAAGTGTCTCATACTGGCCTAGATGTATCTTGCTTCTTTCAGGGCAACCTTCCAGCCAGTTCTGCATATGGAATACCACATTAATGACACAGGTAAACTCCCTCAAAGTCACAAACAGAAAATCTAACATCCACAGTCAGGCAAAAGCTTTATTAAGACCAACCAAATATGCCCCAAATTGTGGGCGAGATTTCGAGATTTCCAGATCTCTTCATCAGGCAAGATGCAAAAAAGGTGGGACGGCGGGGAGAGAAGTTTAAAGAAGACTGACCATGTTAAGGTATGAAGTCTGCACGGTCAGAGTCATAAGATGGAAAACATACTAATTAAGGGGGAAAAGATCTGTGTGCTCCAGTTAGATATTTACTTGGAACAATACATAGGAAGCACATTTGAAAACAACATCACAATACTTGCATTACCCAACAATTCAAACTCTCTGGATTCTTTAGTTGGTATAGACAGTCAAGGGCATCATATATTGATGTTACCCCATGGTTGTCAGTCCCTCTTGCTTGTCTCCTTTACACATGGCATGTTTCACAGATGTTATTTTGTACAGGTAGTTGGACGTTTTGTAGCTTAGTGACCTTTGATTTTAAACAAATAATGATTGACTAACTAGATATGTGTTAGTTTAGAGAAGATACTACGTCTGTTTGCATGCTGTTGTATCCTAATAGTTATAGGCCCCTCCTTGTTTTGAGTTGTGAAAAGGTTTGTCGCTAGAGGGCCCCAGTAGAAGGGAGGCACAGGGAGAAGGAAATGAGTGGAAGGAAAAACTTAGTAAGAGTTTAGAAATAAAGTTCTGTTTACATTCAGACTTTGTTTCTGGATCTTCCTTATTAAGAAGAGAATAAAAACATGCTCTATGTTATTTTTTTTGCTTTGGTATTTAAATAGTGACACTTACAAGATTGGCTTTAGGGGTGGTTTTTTTTGCCAGGGAGCAGGGAGGACTTGGCAAAGTGCTATCTGGTGAGTTCTCTTCTACATTAGTGGGCCCGTGGCCATGGGCATATCTGACATTGGCAACAACAAGTCGCCATTTTAATTCCCATAATGTCCCCAAGGTACTGTTGCTCTGAGACATTGTGGGAAATTAATAAGGCTGCTGGCCGCTGCCAGGTGAGCCTGTAACTGAGAGCCCAGAGAGGTGTCAGCCCCAATGGGCCCTGACAGGGTGCTGGGTTCTGAAGCCAGGCCTGGACAGTTACAGTTTCAGTTGTACATCCAGAAGGTTCTGGGCCATTCAGTCCAGCACATGGCTGCAAGTTCCTCATGCTAATTCTCTTAACTTCAGCAAGATGATCGTCGGGTTAAGAGCCCCCCAGAGAGAATGAGAACCAATGTTGTTCAGTTGTTCAGTTGTGTCCTACTCTTCGTGACCCCAAGACCATAGCACGCCAGGCCTTCCTGTCCTGCGCTCTCTCCCGGAATGTGCTCAAGTCCATATTCATTGCATCAGTGATGCTATCTAGCCATCTCATCCTCTGCCGTCCCCTTCTCCTTTTGCCTTCAGTCTTTCCCAGCATCAGGGTCTTTTCCAGAGAGTTTTCTTTTCGCAGTAGGTGGCCAAAATATGAGAAACAATACAGCTTTAAAAAAAAATTGCATAGTATAAGGAATCTTAATTTTGACCTTAGAAGTGTCTTTTAATCCCTTCCTCTCTCCCTTTCTCTTAGCAGAATATGGCTGAGACCAAGATTGCAGTTGTTGGTGCTGGGCTGATTGGCCTCTCCACAGCTGTGTGCATTGCAGACTCTCTTTCAAACTGCAGTGTGACTGTAGTTGCTGACAGATTTACGCCCGACACAACAAGTGATGTAGCGGCGGGGATGCTTATTCCACACACTTACCCAGGCAAGTGAAATTTCCATTCCAAAATGTAAAGATGTATAGATTTTTACATTATGATTTTCCGTTTTTACTATACAGTCACAAAACTGGCTTCCAATAGGTATAGCTGTAGTTTTCAGGGCTGATTCCCTGACTTATGAAATCAGTACACCCTGAGGAACAAAATCAGATAGCGATTGTTCTTAATTTGTAAAATGAGAGCTGGTGCCCTCGAGAAGTCACAGGGCAGCTTCACACGTCAAGGGTAGTTGTGGTTGGGCACCTGCTGAGAGCGCACACCCTGCCAGGGGCCCACTGACAAGAGTCCCCTGGATTTTCTTGTCCTCTTCATCCTTGCAACCTGCTTGTTTGCCTGTGTGGAGACAACCGGGATTATGCTCACTATATGTATTCTACAATCATGCACATGTGTTCATATGGGATATTGCTGCTATCCTGGATACCTATATTTTCATACTGATTCTTGATTTTCGTAGCCTGTTCCCCCTCCATTTGAAAGGTGCTTTCTTTCTTCTGCACAGAGACACCGGTTCATCAACAGAAGGAGTGGTTTAGGGAGACGTTTGACCACCTGTCGGTAATCTGTAATTCCTCGGAGGCTTCAGAGGCTGGGATTCATTTGGTATCTGGGTAAAGAAGGAATTGTCTGAAGATGCCATTATTTCTACTGCAAGCAGAGAGATAGTCAAGCCTGTTTGCTAGGCCACATCCTACAGCCCCCTTGCTGCAGCTGTGCAGGTCTGGAGCTGGCCAGTGTGTGGGTGGGAGATCACCTTGGTACTGCCTTGACTTCTTCTACACATGGAAGACAGGATATAAATAAATAAACATATACATCGGAATTGTATTTTGTGACCATATTAGGAAAAGGGAGAGACAAAACTGATATGGTGCTGTTCATACAAATCCTGTTTCTGCAATTAACATCCCAAACAATATTTAATATATGCCATGCCCCCCCCCCCCACATGCATCTTTCTTTTCCTTGTCACATAGGTGCAAGTTTTGGTAATATATGAACAAATAGAAGAAATCTGTTGAGGGTCAGCTTCAGCCATTGGTCTAATACAGGGGTTCTCAAACTGGTCTCTGAGCTCCATTCAGGTGGTATGTGGAAAAAAATTGTGGAATGGTTGAGAATATCTGTACTTAGCCCTGCAGTTCATTCATTTTTTCTGATGCTGGAGATCAGAAGGCTGTTTTGACCAGGACCGGATTATTGAATGGACTACCAAGGCCTTGGCCTAGGGCCTGTGATTATCATAATGCAGTGATGGTGCAGCCTGCTAATCTTTCCCTTAAAAAACCAGCTTAAAGAGCTTTCTCCACAGCCAGGGCCAGCATCAAGAGCAAGCATGGTCGGGCACCTGCCAAGTGTGGGCACAAGAGCCCCGTGGACATGCTTTTCTTCTTCACCACTCAACCTGCTGTTCTCCTGCCTCTTGCTGTGGCCCAGATAATGGTGGAGGTGAGAAGAAGGAGCAGTTGATGCCGCAGCCTGCTTGCCCGCTGGCTCTGTCTTCCTGTCAAGCAAACCAGTGGGAGCAATGATAAGAAAGAGGAGGGGGAGCAAGAGCAGCGGGTCACCGTGGCAGTGAGAAGGCCGAGGCGCTGCAGGAGGAGCCCCTTGGAGGGACTTTGCACAAGGGCGCTCCGAAACATGGAGTTGGCACAGCCTCTGTGTCACGTGGAGTTACGCTCATGTACAGGCTGCTCCATTCTCTTCATAGTCAGAAAATGGTCTACGCACTAAATGCGCAGTATTTTGTATAGCTACCTCTGTCCTATTTCTTATCTCCTGAGCGGAGAGCTGTTATCAACCCCTTTACGCGTTACCCTAGCTTTTGTCACCGTTGCAAATCTGTAATATTTAAACTTGAGTATACAGAGGGAGCTTCATTTATTATCTGTTTGAAAGGTACCTGTATGGTGTTTATAGATGCACCTAAAAATGTGGTGGATGCATATGATAAAGGTAAAGGTAAAGGTGTCCCCAACCAGTCGTGTCCGACTCTAGGGTGCGGTGCTCATCCCCGTTTCTAAGCCGAAGAGCCAGTGCTGTCCAAAGACGCTTCTGTGGTCGTGTGGCCGGCATGACTGAACACCGAGGTGCACGGAACGCTGTTACCTTTCCCGCCGAGGCAGTACCTATTTATCTACTTGCAATTTCTTGCTTTCGAACTGCTAGGTTGGCAGAAGCTGGGACTGAAGACGGGAGCTCACTCCGTCACGCAGCAGTCGGGTCTCGAACTGCTGACCTGCCGACCTTCCAGTCTGCAGTTCAGCGTCTTAACCACTAAGCCACCGCGGCCCCCCACTAAGCCACCGCGGCCCCATGCATATGATAAGTGGATATATATCATTCTGACCCATGGGTGCTATAGGGAGATTTGCTACAATATAAAGTCGGAAGTAGTTCTGATATACTAATTTCTGATAGAGAATAAAAAATGTAACACAACACAATGCTTTTGTTTTATACGATTATTCTCTTCCACGTCTTTGAGCTGGCAGATTTTTAAAACCATTCCTGATGAGAAGACACCGTTCTGGTCTGATGTGGTTCTAGGGTTTCGCCCAATGACTGAGAAAGAGCTGAAGAAATTTCCACAGCACAAATTTGGTCAGGCCTTTACGACACTGAAATGTAACTGCCCACCTTATTTGATCTGGCTGGAGAAAAGGTATGTATGTATCTTTTTAAAATTCAGTGGTTTTTAAAAATTGAAATATAACAGTATGATAAAAGGACTTGTAATCCAAAGCATTTGAACCATATCGAATTTAACCCTTCCCCTCCCCAACCCACCTAACCTTTCGTCATAAAACTATCGGCCTCCTGAAATGCCCTTTCACCTCCCTAGGATGTCCAAACCACGTTTATTTATTTATTTAAAATATTTTTATGGTGCCCTTTGTCTTACAGGGTGGTATATAAAATGTAATTTTAAAAATCCCAATATAATATACAGTAAAAAATAATAAAACAACATCAACTATAGCAAAAAAAAGCCAGGAAATACATACGTAAGACACAGTTAATTGGTATGTATGTTTGACAGACACCTTCCTATATTCTGGCAATCAATTAGCATAATCCTCTTGCTTGTTAAGCAGGATAAACCTGCAATCCTGAACACATTAACTTGAGAATAAGTGTTGGGGCTTGCTTCTGGGTAAAGCCTTACAGGAATGCTCTGTTAAACATGTTTTGGTGTGTGTGTTTTTTTAACTTCCAGTGAGTTGCATCTAATGCAAGTCCCATTCATTTCAGTTGGTCTACTCTTAGTAGGACTAACACTGGATACAACCCTGTGTGTTGAAATCAGTACCCATCATCCAGACAAGCAGCATGCTTCCTGTGAAGAGCTGCTTTTGAAAACACAGAGGGGCAGGTTTTTCTTGCTTCTGTAGGGTGCCTTCACAACATGAGTGAGAAGTTACAACTCCTAAGGCAGTTTAAGGGCTCAATCCTTTTCAGATAGGCATCTGCCTCCAAACTTGGAGGTGACCACCTATCCAGTGCAGGGTAGAAGAAGCACGGAGGGGATCGTTCCCTCCGCACGTCTCCTGCCCTGCATTTTCGGCTAGACAGCCGATTGCGGCTGTCTAGCTGTGGGAGGGCTGAGCCAGGGAGGAGGCTGCTGTATGACACATTGGATGTACGACACACATTGGATGCGTCGTACAGGCATTTCTGCCCTCCCTGCCCCGGAACGCCCCCCAGAATGCCCCCTTTTGGCCACTCTGCACTCTTCTTGCGAGCATGGAGGATGGGGCTGTTCCATGCTGCCTTGGAGGCAGCACAGAAGTGAGAAGAGGTCGGTTTTCTGGGAACCGACCTCGGAGTGCGGGCTCCTAGATCGGTTCCCAGAAAACCAGATATCCTATGGCTGTCTAGCCATTGTCTAGAGACCATAGGATTGCTCCCTAAGTTGTTAAATTGGTCATGGCTACCCTCAACAAACTCTTGTTGTGCTAAAAATTAATTTTAGGAGAGCATCCTCGGCACCGTTACAGCACCTTCAGCATCCTCAGCACAAGAGCTGTACTTCCCAGAACGCCTTTTGAGGGAAGTCAGAGCAGTTAAAGCAGTTTAAAGCCACCTATGATTTCTACTTGATTCATTTATTTGCAGTTACTTATATACCTGGTGCTTCCAGATGAGGCTTTTATGGCATGATCACCCTGCCTCATTCACCGAGTTTTATGTCGTCGTCTTCCACTTGCAACCCTCCCATATTTTCTCACCATTTCTTCTGTCTTTTCTCTTACGTCAAAAAATCTGTTAAGAAAGAAAATATGGAATAGTTGCACAATGCTTTCTGGTTGCTAGTGCTAGGATTTCTCCATCTGAAAGCACCCACCATCTTTCCACCAATGGTATCCAAGGTGGCTTATACTCAATGAAAACAGGCATTTCTAGGCCACAACTAGATTTTGGCCAGTTTGGGATTTTTCATATAATACATATAATGCTTCCAACTATAATTCAAATAAATAAGATTCATAAAAACACAAGAACTGCCTTGCTGGATAAGACCCATTTAGCTCAGCTTCCCATTTTCAACAGCCATTGTAATAAGAGCCCTGTTGAGTCAGACCAAAAGCCTATCTAGTCTAGTGTTCAGTTCACACAGGAGCCAACTGGATACCTCTGAAAAGCTTGCTAGCAGGACATTAGTGCAACACCACCCTCCTGCTCATGTTCCCCATCAACTGGCATGGTGGTTCTGATACTGGAGGTAGCATATAGCCATCAGGAGTAGTAGCCATTGATAGCCTTATCCTCCATGAATCTGTCTAATCCCCTTTGAAAGGCATCTAAGCTGGCAGCTGTCACCGTCTCTTTGGAAGCAAATTCCATAGTTTAGCTATGTGCTGTGTGAAAACATCCCTTCTGCCTGTCCTGGATCTCCCACCATTCAACACCATTGGATAACCTTGTATCAACAGATGCTTCTAGGAGCTCCAAAGGGAGAGCATGATGGTGACAGTTATCTTCTTCATTCTTTGTTCCCAGCATCTGGTATTCAGAGATGAACTAACATCTGCACATGGAGGTTCCACATAGTTCTTATTCCTAATACTCATTTGTAGATCTTATTATCCTACCTTGTCTAATCTGTTTTTTTAAAGCCACTTAGGCTAGTGGCCATCACTACATCTTGTGTGAGGGCGTTCCATAAACAATGTGTTGTCCAACTTTTAGCTCAGAATCTATTGCCTGACAACTCACTGTATGAGGTTTGTGTGTGTGTGTGTGTGTGTGCGCGCGTGTGAGAGAGAGAGAGAGAGAGAGAGAGAGAGACGAGGGGATATTCTCCTTGGAATACACTGACTGTGTGCCATTTTTCACTCAAGGGTGATGTGATTGGAGGTGTAATGAAAGAGAGTCCAAATGTTAATAAAATGTGCTAGCTGTTAATCAAATTGTTTTGCTGTTTTCACGCCGTGTTAAAACATGGGCGAGCATGTCTTGCCTTAGAGTAATGGTATGCTGAGTGCTCTTTGTTCTAGGGTTGCTCTCTGCTGACATACAAGGTATATCATGGGGAAAACAGGCCCTGTCAGGTTTCATTTCTTAAGCAATGTCGAAAGCAAACCCTAAATCGCAGAATCCATTTAGTGTCTGTCAAGCGGGCCTGTGGACAGAGGCCCCTTCTGCCCTTCGTTTCTGCTTTACACTCCTGTAATTTCCCAAAGGAGCGCCTTGATCCTCAAAGTGATACGCTGGTGCAAAACCCGCTGCAGCAGATGGGGGTTTGCTGACAGGCCTGTGTGAAGGATGGCGTCCAAGGTGCTGAAATGAATGATCAAGGTTTCTTCCCCCTGAGCAGCTGAGAAGGAAGCATCCATTAAACGTGTACTTCATTCTGTAACACCCACTTCCAAAGTGCCCTGAGCACTATCTATGATACTTCATCAAAATAGACTGAAAGGGAATCAGTAATAAGCACTTGGTGGGAACCTACAAGTCACAATCCTCACAAAATAAGGATTTTGATTTGGATGCAGTCTCCGCTGTGTGAGTGTCACTGCTTGCAACGTTATTGGAACCCAAGACACTACACTGATGTGGCAATGTGAGTTAGAACAGCTGTGTTAGCTATGGTCAGTATTGCCAACAGGAGTGTCATGGCACTGGACAAAATATGGCACCGAATTGGACCCTGCGGTGGGGCGGAAGGACTGGAAGCAACTCACTGGAAGGACTGGAAGCAACTCACCTGCACATCATTTTTTGCCCCATGGAAACAGCTATGTTGGCCCAACCTATAGTATATATAATATTCACACACACAGGGATCCATGGGATGCTCAGTGGTGCGCTCAATTGCATTTTTTTGAACTTTTGTTTTTCTTCGCCTTTTTTGAACATCAAACTCCCCGTGCCACATCACAAACAGGCTTTGAAACTCTCCTCAGTTCCAGAATTGCCATGTGGTATTGTGGGAACAGCTGCTGTTCAAGCAACAGAAATCTGAAATTCCCAGGGGTGCACAGAACTGATGGCATGAGTCTTGGGATCCTAGCTCAGCACCTTTCCTGGACACCATGAAAACAGCAGATCAAACTAGGGATTAGAGTAGATCTCAGCAGTGATACAAGACCGATGATTTGCTGGACATTTCCCACTTGCTCAGTTATCATCTTTTAATCTCTCCAAATGGGGCACTCTTTCTGTTTAGATTGCAAAGAGGCATTGGTACCTATGTGAAAAATACACCAGCCCCATGTTTTAACCTTTGTTTCACCAACTGCTTTACAGGAAAGAGACATCCTACAATTTGGATGGATACCTTCTCTGTTAACTGAACTGGTCTGCTGCAGCTGATAGCTGAAGGTGATAGGATATACCCAGCGCTATGTCCGTCTGTGCATGCTTTGTCTGTTGAGGTTATCTTGATGGCACATTCGGCCTATTTGCTGTTCTCTTTCCAACTTTACTTGTGGCTGCCCAGTTTAAACACACTTTACATTCTCCGATGCCTTTGGCTTGGTAACATCTAATCCAGCAAAGAATTCATGCTGCTAGGTAATTACCATGGTTTTCACCTCTGACATTTTCTTTGCAGGCTGAAAGAAAATGGGGGCCAGATGCATGCTAGACACATAGAAGACCTCTGGGAACTGCACACTGACTATGACATTGTAGTGAACTGCTCAGGCATTGGCTCCAGGAAGCTCGTAGGTGACCTAGAGATATACCCCATCAGAGGCCAAGTTCTCAAGGTTCACGCCCCCTGGGTCACGCACTTCATTCGCGATGGGGATGGACTGACATACATCTATCCAGGGATGCACAATGTAACCTTAGGTGGGACAAGGCAAAAAGACAACTGGAAGCTGTTCCCGGATCCCAGTACCAGCAAAAACATATTCGGTCGATGTTGTGCTCTTGAGCCATCGCTTCGGACCGCTCAGGATATGAAGGTGCAGGTGGGCCTGAGGCCATCCAGGCCAGCCGTGAGGCTGCAGAAAGAAATGCTGGTCCGAGGCAGCGAGAAGCTACAGGTGGTCCACAATTATGGGCATGGTGGCGGTGGCTTTTCCATGCATCAGGGTACAGCCAGAGAGGCAACTCAGCTGGTTAAGGAGTGTATTGCAGCACTGGAAATGTCGAGGAATAAGGCTAAGCTGTGAACTCTAAAGTGAAACCCCCCCCCCATTTTTAATAATTAGTAATATACTTGGATCAGAGTGCTTATTTTGGAATACCATCTGGAACAGGGGTGGGGAACCTCTTTGACCTCAAGGGTTGAACTCAGTTTTGGAGAGGCTCTCGGACCGCACTCTGGTGGTGGGTGGGGCTGAAGGCAAAGGAGGTAGGGCCCAAACTACAAAAAACCCAGCCTATTTAGCTTAAAGCTCTCACTGCCAGTAACTACGCCTGAGGAGACACATTTCAACCTTTTAGAATGGGGAACAACACAGCACAAAACCTGGGAAACCATCCAATGACTGGTGGTTGGGGGAAAGGGGATGAGGCCATGGCTATCTGGGGAACTCCAGACGGCCGGATTGGGACCCTAGGGGGACCGCATTTGGCCCTGGGCCTGAGGTTCCCCTACTCCTGGTCTGGAAGAATGCCATGGGGTTGGTTCACAGGTGCATGTATATCAAGTGATAGCTCATCACTTGAGGACTTGAAGGGGGATGTGAGAACTGGCTGAAAGGATCATGTCTGAAGGGAGGGGAAGGTTCTCTCTTCAGGGTTTGATCTGTAATGGCTCATTGTCAAGACCACCTGGATACAAACCAGGAACCCTTGGCTCTATGTGCAGCTGCCCCATGAGGTGAGGCACAGAACTGCAGTTTGGAGCATCTCCCTGGGCAGAAAAGCATGACTGGACTTTGGACTGGTCCCGTCCACCCAGGTGGGCCATTGGACTCTTTTCGACAGGAAGGGCTAGAAAATATTTCCTGTTTGTGCTGAGACTTTGAGCAGCAACAGTCTTCCTAGCTCTGGTGTGTTCTTTGGCTCTGACTCCTTGCTTGGCCCCTTGGCTCTGACTCCCTGGCACAATTCCTGGTTCCCCTCTGACCACTGTCAGCAACCTATCTCTGACATGCATTCACAAATGCAAGTCACCACTCAAGGCTGTAGTCATGAAGCGATAAACCTGCCTGTGTGAACAACCCCTTAGTCTCCCTGATACCACTTACACATAGTTTGATTGTTTCCTGGGGTATATTATGATTCACATAATCTATGGTTTTATCATTTACTTTATAATCTTGTAACCCAGAGCCTTTTGTTTTCCCATATGCCAATCAAACTAGGGCCTTTCGCGCGTAACCTATGATGAACTTTTGTGTTGTTTAACCCACAAATAACCCATATCATCTGGGTTTGTATGTCACAAAGCAACCTACGATCAGCCCAATTGAAGGTTGCATTTTCAAATCATAAGCAACTCACATGTGGCACACAACCTGGCAAATTGTGGGTTGATTAACCCACGATTTGCCACCATTTGTGTGATGTGCAACCTCGGTTTAGGTCTCAGAATAATTCAGCTGAGCAGCTGAGTTTTATTGCATGGACAAAGCCATCACGATGTTTTGAACACAATCAGTCAGAAGCATATATCAGCAAACAGGAATAAAAATAGCCTGCCCATTCTATATCCAACTCTCTTTTTTTAAAGTGCTGTTTGACAGGATGAAATCTATAAAATGTTTCCTAATCTTAGTAGCCTGTATGGGAAATTATGCTGCCTTAAAATCAACTAATCTTATTGTGCAAGGTTTCCTGTTCTACTTTGTAATGAGAAAAGCAGCCCTGGGGGGTTGGAGAGAGAAGAATCTCTACCTTCTTTTAGGGCTCTTTCCTCTGCCTGAGGATGGACTCTAGAAAGCTTATCTATGAATATACAAGAAGTAATTAAAATTTTATAATTGAATAAAGCAAATTTGATTAGCAAATGAAAGATATGTTAAATCAAGAAAACTATTTCCATTCTTAGTTGGTCTACACCTGTTTCTGAATAGAGTTCTTTTGTGTGTATTTTTCCCAATTCTTTCCCTGCACTAAGGACACAATCCTATGCATGTTTAGACAGAAAACAGACCTATAATTCCGAGCATGCCCCAGTCATCATGGCTGGCTGGAGGAATGCTGGGAGTTGTAGGACTTTTTTTCTGTCTAAACATGCGTAGGATTGTGCACAAATTCTCCTTGCCATGCGGTACTAATAATTTTTCAGCTCCTTACAGAATGTCAGTTTGTTAATACAGAATCAATCTTTTGATATAAATGTCAAGTGAACTGCATCTGACTGAAGTACTGGAACCCAGACTATATCACAAACTGCGAGGGACCAGAAAACCCTGCTGGTCAGTGGAAAAGCTGCTCCAATAGGGCTGATAGCCTGTTTACCATCATCCAGTTCGCAAGTTCTCTGCAGCCTTGTAGCCTCTCCCTTTGGAAGGAAATTGCCTGGAACCTGGACTGGATCACCATCTGCCTGGGGGCCAGAAGGCACTGCAACCTTGCTGAAAAGAAGATCATATACATATATTAAATTAAATTAAGAAGACTTCTGTCTCATCATATCATTTTCAGTCATATCATTCAAATGCTGCTTTGGACAGATGGTGCTATGTCACAATGAAAAATGAAATGTGAATGCGCAGTTTCAGAAGTAGAAAAGGAACAATTATAGTAAGAAAATTATTCTCTTTCTTAACAATATAGGCAGCCGGTGCAATTATATGCATGGGCCAATAATCTGACCCTGAATCGTAATTAATTGTTGCAAAGCCCAGCCAAAAAAATTAATAATAAAAAGTTATAGTACTTTGTGAAATTTTTGAAACTTTTTGAGTAGAGTACAAAAATCAAAACACATTGAATTATGCTGCCTGTACTTTCAAACATTTGTCAAATTCCTAGAGCAGAGGCAGGGGTTGCCCTAGGTAATTAATTAAAGCATACATACAGGAGCAGGCTGTGATCTTCTTCAGGATTGTTATCAATGGAATAAATGCAAAATGTAATTGAGTTCTTTTTCTGCATCATTTTGTGTGTGTGCACCCCACCCCATTTCCTGTCTTGCCAGTAGAGGGCAATATCGGATCAGCCATGTATTTGAGCTGTGTATTCCAGAAGTAAATGCTTGGGAATGGGGGTTGCTCTGCAGGGTTTCTCTTGTTCTTAAAAGCCAGGGATGACTTGGATGGCAAGGAATGAAAGTCCTACAACAGCCTTCGCCAACTTGGGGCCCTCCAGATGTGTTGGACTACAGCTCCCTTCACCCCAGCTAGGAAGGATGGGAGCTGTACTCCACATCTGGAGGGTGCCAAGTTGAGGAGGGCTGTCCTACACCACCACCGCGTAATCATAATAGCAGTAATAATCATCAATCTGTGGGGGACATGTGGGGCACAATTCACAGGGGCCTTCCTTATTGAAATGGAAGCCTCCCATTCATTCCAAAGGGGCTTTTGAATAGAAGGAGGGGGAAAGGGGGCAGGCTATGTCAATGGGATGGGTTGACTGGTCCCACAAACATCTTTGTGGAAGCAGTGACAAATGAGAGCTGTGCAGCGCAAATGCCTCCCTGTGTGAGCAGGATCTGCCATTTTTACACAAGTGCAGTGTCTGGCCATGATCTCAAAATGTCATCCTTTGAATGATAGAGCAGAGCTGTACATCGGAAGCTGCAGACTGTGTGGTTGCAGGCAATTGTAGATTACAGTTGCCGTTGTCGTTATGACCCTGGCTACTCGTGAGCCGCAAGATGCCTGTGCTTAACAGTCAAAGCATTAAGCTGTGTGTAACTCTTCACAAGTAGCTCTGAGCAGAACTGCTCACCTTCCATGAATACTGAACTGTGTTGCCTGCTACAGACACCCAAGCAGTATTTTATCGTGCTGGATGACAGTATTCAGGCCAGACTTCTTTTTTTTTTTTAACATTTTGAGGGAGGGCAAAAATGACCCCTGAATATTGCTTCCTGATTTTCAGAGGTTCAGAGAAAGCTCTTACATTTGGGGCAGGGGGTGTTAGCATGATAAATACGAGGCAGCAGGGGATTGCATTCAGTCTTTCTTTTAAGTTTTTTTTTAAAAAAAATTTTCCTGACACTTCAAGGAGCGGAAGAGCTTCAATAAGCAGCAGCAGCCCAGCAGTGTTCTCCATTGGAAATGGCCCAGTGTGAACGACACCTTGTTGTGATGTAGTGTTGTTCCCTGAGGTATCCTTGGTAAAAGTTGTCTGCTCCCTTTGGCCACTTTAATAGGGGACAAATTGTCCCATGAAAGTGGGAGGCTGTTTTTAGTCCAGCTGTGGCATTATTATATGACCGCTGGGTAGGGTTACCAAGTTGCAGCCCTGAGATTTGGTGTTGTAGTGTTAAAACAATGGGAAGTAAGAGAAAGCTGCAGCCAGTTCAATTTGTTCATCACCCCACCCCCAGCCCCCACACCTCCCTGTTGCATTGGCAAACCCAGAATCCCACAAATATGAGGAGATAAATTACTAGGGAAAGAACGGGAAGGAGAAGCTACAGCCACTTCTTTCACTTCCTCAGTTATTTTGAGCACAGTCCCATGCATGTTTAGACAGAAAAAAGTCCTACAACTCCCAGCCATTGTAGGACACTTTCTCTGTCTAAAAATGCATAGGATTATGCCTTTTAAAGCTGCAGTTCCAGTCTACGGGTTGCAGCCTGGCATCCCCACTGTTTGGCTCTTATTAAACGTGTTCACTTACTTCCTTTGTCCGCCTGCTGTTGTTCATTGGTAGAATATAGACCAAGTGCAGTATGGGGCAGTATCAGATTGGACACCAGCGCAAATGTAAATTATGTTGTGCTAGGGTAAGGGGCCCATCACACCACTCACACTTGGCATTGCGCTAGAGGTCCTCAACACTAGGGAAGTGTAAGTTACGTCAGTGCTATGGGGAGCGTCCCGTTGGTTACTCCTCACAGTTTGCTATTCTGTGTATGCTTTGCTTAGAAATTATGCACAAAATGCAAGCCAAGTTTAGTCCTTTCGAGTACAGTAGGACTTGATTTCAGTGGGAGAGTTTTAAGCATTCTTGTGGGATTTGGAAGCGTTGAACTTTGTTTGCATTTATTCTTTGCATCCGTGCCTTCTGTCAGGGCTAGCCAAGGGCATTTTGCTGCCTAAGGCAGAGCAGCATACAGCACCAGCCAACCCATGAGGCAAGGTAGGTAGTAGTACCCCAGGCCAGCCAAGTAATTTTGGCACCTGAGACAGAAAACCCCATAAGCAAAATACAGGAATAAATGAATAACTAACAACTTGCTGCCTTTTCATGATGCCAAGAATCTGCTGCCTGCCTCACTCTACCGAATAGTAAGGTCAACCCTGGCTTCTGTCATTGCAGTTCGTCTGCTTTCTCTACATTTACACAGGAAGAAAGACATTGCTACATATTACTAATTCAGATTTGCCATCCACTATTTTTTTAGAGTTAGGAAATGGAGAGCATTTGGGAAATCAGCAGTGAGGCATTTTGCCACCTGGATGTAACAGCAGATGCTGCCCGACAGTATGCTCCAAAGATACCTTTCATATTTTAGTCAGTTTTATCTTCCTCTAAACAACTCAGGGTGAAATCCTATGGATGTTTAGACAGAAAAAAGTCCCACAACTAGCATGCCCCAGTCAGCCACGTTGCAGGACTTCTGTCTAAACATGCATAGAATTGCACCCTCAGAGTGCAATCCTGTACCTCAGAGTCAGTCCCATTGAACTCATTGAGTCTTAGTTCTGAGTAGACCTAAATAACATTGCACTGTCAGAGTGGTATATTTACCCCTTTGAGGCAAGGGTTCCCCACTTGACTAAGAACCCATTGTCAGACTAGGGGAGGAATGCCCATGTGGAAGGGTTGGGGAAAAGATTTCAGTGCACGCACGTGCGCGCACACGCACTGCCTCTCCCCTGGAAATGTTCGCCCACCCTGCATGCGTGACACGACATGGCATTCGGGAATTCTGTGACTGCCTCTGCCACCTGAATTCCACACTCGGGAAGCTATCCATTTTCTCAGATACAAAATATTGCTTGTTGAGTGCTCCGAAGATGTGTTGGCTGAACAGCAGAAGTGCAGTCTTGAAGAAAGGTGCTTGGGCTCTTTCTGCACTACAGACAAGAAGCAGAGCTTCTTGCACAAAGAAACCTGACAGTAGGGAAAGATTTTATAAGAATGTCATGGGTCTAGGCAACCCCATAGCCCAGGGCTTGCTTTCTAGCTGGGGGAGAGGACGGGGCAAAGTCTATCTCCGCAGGCTAAAAGACAGGAAGAAATGCTGTCGGGCAACAGCCCCTCTTTGTTTTTTGTTGTTTCTTGCCTTGAGAAAGCTCGCTGTGACAAAATGTAAGAGAAATGTCTCAAAACATATGAACCAACACACAGTAGCAAACATACTTTAACAATTCAGATGATGTCCCGATAACCCCAAAGTCTTCATAAGCCCATCTTTGTACCACCGAATATTGATAGTCTTAGAACACCATCAGAGAAGTTGATCTGTTGCTGCTCAGGGACAGGGGAGATTTCCGTTAACTCAATTAAAATTCCAAATGTGATGGCAGAGAACACATTGAATGAGTTAGTCTCTGGTTTAGCAGATGGGGTTCAGCCTCCAGGGGGGCAAACTTGGCAAGGTTTGTTAGGCAGACAGATAGATCCATTTTGGAAGGGAGACGAGGTGGTGTTTTATTGCATCCCACAAAAGGAAGAGAGAGCTTCCACTGCAGATTTCAATTTGCAGCTTTGCATTTTTGCCAAACAAGGCAAGGGATAGTCTCTGGTGTTAAGCAGTACAGTTTGTAGGTTAGGCCATTAGATTTGTTCTGCTCCATGTTCTGTGCACTGGTCTGGAGATTCATGGGTGGAATGAGATTTGGAATGCAATAATTGGCCCAAAGAAAGGTGGTGACAATGTTCTCTCTCATTTTAATGAGCTTCTTGAATGAAAAGCAGTAAGAGATGTGTGAGAGAAGAGGCTTTCATACCATGAGGGTGAGCAACTTGTGGCTGCAATTCCCATCATTCCTCACCATTAGCAATGCTGGCTAGGGCTAATGGGAGTTGTCGTCCAGCAACATCTGGAGGGCCACAAGTTGCCTACCTCTGTTTTACAGGGTGATGCTTGTCAGGGATTCTAAACCCAACAGAGACTCATTGTGGAATCCACAAACTCTTTTAATAGCACCTCTTCACACCTGAAGCGACTTCAAAGGCTGGGAGCTGTCCTCTGGGCCTAATTAGCTAAATAACGCCTTTGTTAAGAGAGCTACACAAAGCAGAGCAGTTGCCTTTCAACTAATGGATGGGTTTCCCTTCATGTTCAGCAGGCTTTTTCTGGGCTCCTCCCTTCAAGGATGATTTATTTATTTATTTATTTATTTATTTATTTATTTATTGCATTTATACCCCGCCTTTCTCCCTCTCGCAAGGAACTCAAGGCGGCTTACATTCTCCTGATCCTCCCAATCCAACTTCTGATGGGCAACCAACCTGGTGGGACACCTCCCACCTTCTCTCAGCTCTGCCTGCTTAACTCAGCAGTAAGCTCTGGCATCTGTCAATTCCGCTGCTCCCTCCCCCTCCGACAGAGGTCGGGTTCCCATGGGGAGGAGAAAGACAGTCTCCGAGCCTGGCTCTTCTGCTCAATAAGCCCCTGGGAAGGTTCTTCACTGCCTCCTGGAGAATCTTGGGGAATTTCCTCCCCTGCTCCCTGTCTCTGCTGGGCTTCTTCTAGCTCCATCTCCAAATCCAAATCAAAGTCCGAAACCAAACTAGGGAGCTTGGGCCCAATCCTGACAATGCTATGGTCTTTGTGGTCCTATGGTATGCAACAAAATCATTAGCACAAAAGCTGTACAGGTAAATGCTAACATTGCAACACTAACAGACAGGCCCACAACATCCCTGAAAACTCTTCCACCATCCACCAACCATGCTGCTGCTCCCTATGACACTCCTGCCTTGCACATGCATGGAGGGCACCAGTCAGCATGTGGCAACGGCCATACACCCCTGTGATGTCACCCAATCCAATACACACATATAATTTCTACACACACACACACACACACACACACACAGAGAGAGAGAGAGAGAGAGAGAGAGAGAGAGAGAGAATGAATAAGACTACAGTGGCCCTCTCTCTATACGTGCTGCAATGCTGCTGCAGGTAGAACACCTTCATAGAGAACCTAGAGGTTTCCTTATGTGGGAACAATGTCTCCAGGCGGACAAATATAATAATATTGCACCAAAAGAATGTCTGTATTTCTGGTTTTTTTTGGGGGGGGTATTTTGTATTTTGTGAGGGAATCTATTTATGAATCCATGAATCTATTTATTGCAGCTACTATTCATTAGTTAGCCCCATATTTTTTTTTGTCTCCCCACGGGCAACGAGGCAGCTCATCGACCCATCCATTTCAGGGAGTTGCATTGGAACCATTCCCACAACTTCCTTTTATTTAGCTGCATGTGACGTGGCCGGTACGCTGAGAGTGCCCTGTGTGTTCAGGGAGCAGCAGTGATCTACTGAATAAAGTGTCTGGTGCTCCTCCCCAACAATAGGCTGCTGCTTCTCATTGCATGGCAGGACCTTACCAGGGTTTGGATTCCTTTTCTATACCATGCATATTTACCCTGAGTCCCCTGTGTGGGGCACGCTGCTGCCATTTCTTAAGCAAGGCGGGGTTATGAAGCCAGTAAATCGTTTCACCATCTTGCAAGGCGAGAAGTGGGATCGTCTCTGTGCCAGTGGGTGCTTGAGTCCTCTGCACACCTGTCTTCTCTCTCGGGTGAGCTTTCTGGGGGCGGGGCGGGCAGGGGAAGTGCAGGTGTCATGGTCTCCCCCTCCCTTGCTTCCTGGAGTGCCTTGCAGCACCAGCTGAGGCTGTGCTCTCCTGGCTTTAGAACTGATTCTCTTGCACCTAGAGGGTTTAACTTCAGGAGAAAATTGCTCTTTCACTCCGATTTTTAAAAGAAACATTCTTATTTGTCCGTAGTCTTCTGATGAAGTGAGCTGCAGCCCACAAAAGTTGTTTCCACGATAAACTTGCAGATCTTTAAGGTGCCACCAGACTCTGTGTTGTTCTTCCTGTACTGTGAATTGCAATAAAATAAACATAAAAATAAAAGTCAAAGCACTTCAGCACCCAGCATGAACAAAAACTTCCGCTGTATAAAACTCCTTTGTATTTTACAGGAGTTTCTCCCTTGATGCTAAACCCTTTTCATACCAAAGTTTGATTACGCTCCTCGAGTCACTTACTCCACAATAGCTGCATTGAAGCCGTACTGGGGTCAGGGGGATTACCCTGCTGTCAACTGGATTCAGTAAGGGGATGAACAATTTCAGCCCTGTACTTGGAACAGATATCCTGGTCTTTGGAGTAATGCCTTTCTCGGATTCTGCAATTACAGGACTGAGTGTGTTCCTTCCGATACGTGTTGGATCTGAGTTCAAATCCCTACCCAGCCTTAAGCCCTCTGACTGGACTTTGTCCACCCACAATTCTTACTGACTGCAATTCTCCATATGAATAATACGAATGATAATAAAGGGTTACTGTAAGCATTGTTGGTGTTGTCTGAAACAAGCCCATACTACAGTTGCTGTGTGATTAAATGTTATCAGTGGGACAATGGCAAGTAGGGGAATTGTGTTGAAAAAGCAACATTCTGCTCAGTCTGATGCACTCTGTAGTGGAGCCCCAATTTATAGGATTAGGTTGTCAAAGAATGTTAGAAAGGAAATAATAATAATAATAATAATATAGGTGTTTTTTAAAAAGACTAATCATAAATGACTTAGAAATAGAGTCTCCTCTAGCAGTATCTACTTAGTGTTATTTTATCCCTTTTATAGAGTAGAGACTGATTGCTAGCCTACTATAAAAAGAGCCTTTGATATTTAACCTTTGGGAGTGAAAGATGCTTCTGTAATGAGCCATGTGAATATTTAATCATTAGATTTGCTGCATATGGAAATACGTAAGATGGTCTGAGCCTATGTGTCCAGAATTAACATCTTTACAACTGAAAATGTAATGGACTGTGTGTGTAGTTGCTGCTGCTTTAGAATAAGAGACTGGAATATGACTCAGAAAAGCTCTCAAAGTGGCTTTATTATTATTATTATTATTATTATTTTTAAAGAATTAGTGCCTGAGGCAATGTACAATAAAAACAGTACAAAGAATAAAATACATACGAATACCAAAACACAAAACCTTTTAAAAACCAGGGATTAACAAATAGAGAGCAGGGCTTACAAAATATCAGCAGATAAAACACAACTAAATCCAATATTAAACATTCATAATTAAACCATAAAAGCCATTAAAGTAGAAAACAGCAGATAAAATGTAAGATAAAAACAGCAGGTAACAAACAGATAAAAATTATTAAAAGCTCAGGAGACCTGGATGTTCTTGGAGAGGTGCTGGAAGGACAATAATAATGGCAGATCAACATATCCAGGAAGACAGCTCTCTCTGGTAGCAAAAACAACACAGAGATTTGTGGTGCTTTAAAGACCACCAAGTTTATTATGGAATAATCCTCAGCTGACTGGTATACCAGAAAGAAATGTGTAAACAATTGGGTCAATTGGCAATGGAATGCAAAAAGAACAGTCTGTGACAATTCTATGTTAAGCTTAAGATAAATGAAGTGCCCATTCACAACTGTTGCAATTGGCGATAATGCAATCACATCCTAGCATTGCTAAGGGTGCAATCCTATGCATGTTTAGACAGAAAAAAGTCTTACAATTCCCAGCATTCAATGCTAGCTGAGGAATGTTGGGAGATTTAGAACTTTTTTTCTGTCTAAACACACATAGGATTGTGCCCTAAGTTAATTAACACCAGAAAGCAAACTATGGTTCAGTTCAAGTCTAAACAGGTTAGAATCCAACCTCAATAACTGCTAATTCAGCAGTTTCATGGGGGTGGCTTTCTCTTAAATTCTGATGGCATGGGTACCCAGAGCAGGGCATCTGAAGATGACCACAGTTAAGAAGGATGGCAGGAGGTAATATGGCAGGAGGAAGTATTTTAGATATCCTGTCCCATGCTGTTTAAAGCTTTAAAGGCCAAAACCAGCACCTTGAAATGAGCCCAGAAAGAAAGTGAAAGCCAGGGAAGCTCGTTCGATGCTGGAATGATATGTTCATGGAGGTTAATAGCAATTAATAACTGGACAGCAACCTTCTCCACCATTTGGAAGTTTCCAGATGCATTTTACCCACAACACATGACAGTAATCTAGCTTAGATGTTATTGCGATATGGATTCATGTCATTTCTTCCCAGGAAGGATATAGTTGCCACACCAACCAAAGTTGACGAAAGGCACCGCATGTTACAGACACCACTGGGGTAAATTGGAGACCTCTCCGACACGTCTGTACCTGAAGAACAATGGAGGCAGCAGAAAAAAGAATATGAAGGTGGGCAAAGAACAGCCACCATGGAAAACAGCTGGTTTTGATAGCTCTCTCTTTGGTCTGATCCTGCAGAGCTCTTCTTCTTACTGGGAACTGTGCTCTGCTGTGGTCTTCTTATCAGCTTGGGAAGGGAGCTTTCTAGGTTTGCCTGCCCTTGCCCTCCTATGGCACTGCCTATGCTGAACTCCAGACTGAAATGTTTTGTTATCTCTGAAAACTTCTGCTGGAGAGAGATGTGCTAATGGGAAACTCTGTGATGAAAAACTCTGATCATTATATTCTTACCTGCTAGGAGCTGAACTGAGGTGGTTTTAATGATGCATGCAACATCGGCCTTGCATCACCACTGAAGCTTTACATTTTAAAAAGCGAGACTCGAGCAATAGACCGATCTGTCCAATTTAAACACCAGGCTGATAGAATATGAAGGATAAGTCCATTTTATCTCTTTTAGTTCGTTCTCTTTTTAAAGTTCATTTGTAGTGCTATGTACGAATGGAGAACACTGAGGGAGAAAGTCAAGGTTCCACAAATGCACTCACCAGCTCACCCTGGCGAGTCCATTTTTTGTGGCATGAAACTGGGGAAAGCCCCTACCCTTCTTCCACATGAGGACTCTCCCTGATATCACTCTGACTTCAGAAGCATGGGAGACGGATAGGGACTATCCCTTATGCTGCACCAAATCTTTGAGATGCTTGGGAAGCCACGAGACCTCTTTCTTGCTGCTTTCTGAGCAGCAGAAAGCTCAGTGCTTCCATCCTTCTTGGCTTTGGAGACCCACCTTGCTTCTCCACAGGTGTGCTGGGTGTTGAGCTCAGCATAATGCCACAATACCCTGTCCCCACTGGGGGCAGAGAGTCCTGGTGAGAACAAATTTTGGTTTGCTACCAAGGCTGGTAAGGTTTGTTTTTCCCTGGTAAAAGGGTGAGTTTTAGGGAACAGTTTATACTGTGCAAGCATTTCCTTATAGATACAATCATAGGGTTGGAAGGGCCTACAAGACTATTGAGTCCAACCCCCTGCTCAATGCAGGAAGCCTGATTCCCAGGCGGTCGCCCATCCAAGTACTAACCAGGGCTGACCCTGCTTAGCTTTCAAGATCATGGCTTGGCTTGCTTGCTTGAGACATCTGGCACTCTCAGATTTGTAGCCACCTGTCAGTGATTTGCCTGCTCACTGCTTGTTGTGTACAGGATCAACTGTGTTTGGCTAATCACTAGGTAGATAGACTCCTTTGGTCATTTCCTAGCTTATGATTCTGTGGTAATAGGGATTATCCATTTTCCAGCTTGGTGAATGCCAAGAATATACAATCACCTTAACGAGGGAGGTTCATGTTTTACTTTGTGATCTTTTGGTGGCCTAATCAAAGTAGTACACCACCATGGATTTTGGAAATTTTCTTATAATCAACATAGATTCTGTTGCTATGTTTGTTTTACTTTAGTTTACTTTTTAAAACTGTAAGAAGTACAATGTGGCCTGATGTGTTGGAAGAGCATCGGGGTTCAATTTTCTGATCATTCACTGAGAGTGGCTTCAGTGGCTTTACACTCATGTTCCCAACCTGGTGCCAGATGTTTTGGACTACAACTCCCGATGTCCCTGACCTTTGGCCATTCTGGCTGGAGATGATGGGAGTTGAAGTCCAAGACATCTGGAGGGCACCAGGTTGGGGAACGCTGCTTTATACTATTCAGCTATTCACAGAGAATTTAATCTAATAAGTAGTTGCTTATATATTCAGAAAGATATGGGGTATGGTACTATTTCAGGTTATAAAATCAATCTTAAGATGGAATATCTGGGGTTTAATATCTTTAATTGTCATGAAACAAAGACTTCTGAGACAGTTGGGTACAAAAATGAGCTGAGGAACCTGTTAAATACCAAGGACTTTTTCTGTCATCTGCTATACATGACCTATTTAAAATTAACTTTTAGCCACTGCTCTACCTTAATTATATCATGGTTAGGAAAAGTAGCTACCCTGAAAATGAATGTCATTCCAAGATTTCTGTTTTTATCTGAATATGTTGTGACACCTATCCCTTGGGCACATCGAGAAACTGGCAAAAACATTTATATAAAACGTATGTGGGGAGAAAAATAAACCAAGGGGATGCAGAACTGATGTTAGAGATCTCATATATGGATGGTGAGCAAAGAGAACAATCCTATGGTAGCAGTGGGAGATTCTGTGGTGGAGGCCCTGAAACTTCTCACTGTTCTGAAGTGGTGTGCATGTGCATAACACTGGTGCCAGAAGTGGGATTGCGTTGACTAGAAGAGGACTCGAGTGAACATGTGGAGGGTCTAACAGCAACACTTCTGGAGCAGATGAAGCTGATGTTCCAGCAGCAAGCAGAGGCCTTGAGGCAGCGGAACCAATAGCACATGGAGGCCTTGAAGCAACAGAGGCAGGAACTTTATGAAGATTGTATTCAACTGTGAAGGTCATTGTGGTGGCAGTTGATTAATACTCTGGGGTCCCCAAGCAATGGGGTGAGTGCCTTACCTGATCAACCAGCACAAGGGGTTAGAGCTGATCCAGAAGCCCAGCTGCAAAGTATCCTGTTCGGGGAGATGAAGGATATCGAGTGAGTGGGTAGACAGCTGAAGGACTTGGACTGGGGGGGATCTGCAGACAGCAGCAGCAGAGAGGCAGGAGGCTTTGTTGATCCAGGAGCCTACTGGCAGCAATGGTAAGAACCAGGAGATGGAGAAAAAAACCTCAAAGGTCAGAAACATGCTGGGAGAAGTATCTGCAAGAGCTGAAGCTGGCAGAGGTGCAGCCCAAGATGAAGGATGCGAGTGCCATGGAGGAAGACAACCTGCAGCCTGAGGATGGGGAACTTCTGAGCGATTTTCCTCCCTCATGTGCAGCATCCACCACAGAAGAAAAAGAGCTGGAGGACCAAGAATCAGAAAAGGACAGCTGGGAAAAGGAGGATGTGCAGCTCATGGGAAAAGCCAAGCAAGCCACAGCCTAGAGGAGAGGAGCTGCCAGTGAAAGATTTCTTCAGTCCACTTTTGGCCATGGAAGAAAAAGTACATGGGGAGTGCCACCCTGTTGATCTTCCTGGATCTCTCAGCAGCTTCTGATACCACTGATCATGGTATCTTACTGGATCGGCTCTGCGGGATGGGGGTTGGGGGCACTCTGCTACAGTGGTTCTGCTCCTACCTGCAGGGCTGATTTCAGAGAGTGGTACTGGAGGATTTGTGTTCTATTCCATGGCTATTAAGCTGTGGGGTGCCACAAGGTTCTATTCTATCCCTCACACTGTTCAACATCTATATGAAGTCGTCGGGTGAGGTCATTCGGAGTTTTATTTATTTATTTATTTATTTATTTCATTTCTATACCGCCCAGTAGCCGAAGCTCTCTGGGCGGTTCACAAAAACTAAAACCAAACAACACACAATAAAACAATTTAAAATATACAGAACATTAAAACCACAATATAACAATACAACCACAATAAAACCTAGCAGCAGTACAGGAGTTTAAAATACAGATTTAAAACAGCAAAGATAAAAATTTAGAAAGCTAAAATGCCTGGGAAAATAAGAAGGTCTTCACCTGGCGCCGAAAGGAGTACAATGTAGGCGCCGGGCGAACCTCACTAGGGAGCTCATTCCAGAGCCGGGGTGCCACAGCAGAAAAAGCCCTCCTCCTAGTAGCCACCCGCCTCACTTCCTTTGGCAGGGGCTCACGGAGAAGGGCTGCTGCTGATGATCTTAAGGTCCGGGCAGGCACATATGGGAGGAGGCAATCCTTCAGGTAACCTGGCCCCAAGCCGTTAAGGGCTTTGAATGTTAACACCAGCACTTTGAATCGGGCCCGGAAATGGACTGGCAGCCAGTGCAGCTAGAAAAGTACTGGCGTAATATGAGCTCGCAGGCCAGTCCCTGTTAACAATCTTGCTGCCCTATTTTGGACCAGCTGAAGTTTCCGGACCGTTTTCAAAGGCAGCCCCACGTATAACGCATTGCAGTAATCCAGACGAGAAGTTATCAGAGCATGGATAACTGTAGCTAGGCTATCTCTGTCCAGATAAGGGCGTAGTTGGTATACCAGCCTAAGCTGATAAAAAGTGCTCCGTGCCACTGAGTTCACCTGTGCCTCAAGTGACAGTTCTGGATCCAAGAGCACCCCAAAACTACAAACCTGATCTTTAAGGGGGAGTGCAACCCCCTCCAGAACAGGTTGAATATCACCTAGCCGGGCAGACGAACCACCCACTAACAGTACCTCCGTCTTGTCTGGATTGAGTTTCAGTTTATTAGCCCTCATCCAGTCCATTACCGTGCCCAGGCAGTGGTTCAGAACAGCCACTGCCTCACCTGGGTTTGATGAAAAAGAGAGGTAGAGCTGGGTGTCATCCGCATATTGATGGCACCTCAGCCCACACCTCCGGATAACCTCCCCCAGCGGTTTCATGTAGATGTTAAACAGCATGGGGGATAAAATAGAGCCCTGTGGAACCCCATGGCACAATTGCCATGGCACAGAGCAATAATCCCCCAGCACCACATTCTGGAATCGGCCATCCATGTAGGAGCGGAACCACTGTAGTGCAGTGCCTCCAACTCCCAACCCAGACAACCTATCCAGAAGGATACCATGGTCGATGGTATCGAAAGCCGCTGAGAGGTCCAGGAGAATCAACAGGGTCGCACTCCCCCTGTCCCTCTCCCGGCAGAGGTCATCCCACAGGGCGACCAAGGCAGTTTCCGTTCCAAAACCAGGCCTGAAGCCCGATTGAAATGGATTTAGATAATCCATTTCATTCAACAGTGCCTGGAGTGTCCTACAACTGCCTGCTCAAGCACCTTGCCCAGGAAGGGGATGCTGGCCACTGGCCTATAATTGTTAACATCCTCTGGGTCCAGGTTAGGCTTTTTCAGGAGTGGTCTAATTACTGCCTCTTTTAAAGCAGCAGGCACCACTCCCTCTCTCAAGGAGGAATTTACAACCTCTTGGACCCAGCCGGACAACCCCTCCTTGTTTGATTTAATAAGCCATGAAGGGCAAGGGTCAAGCACACAAGTGGTCGATCGGACTTGGCCAAGCACCTTGTCCGCATCCTCAGGCCTCAGTAACTGAAACTCATCCAATAAAACTGGACCAGACGGTGCTCTGAACGCCTCTACCAATGGAACTGCATTAATGGTGGTGTCCAATTCATGACGAATCTGAGCGACTTTATCCTCAAAGTGCCACGCAAACTTGTCACAGCGTGCTACCGAGGGTTCCACCGTCTCTCTCCCTGGCCCAGAATGTAACAGGCCGCGAACCACTCGGAAAAGCTCTGCTGGACGACACTGAGAAGATGCAATGCTGGTGGAAAAGAACTGCCTCTTTGCCACCCTCACCGCCACAGAGTAGGCTCGATAGTGGGCTCTTACCTGTGTTCGGTCAGACTCAGCACGAGTTTTCCTCCACCTGCGTTCTAGCTGTCTCCCCTCTTGCTTCATTGCCCTCAGCTCAGGTGTATACCAAGGAGCTGGCCGGGCTCTGCTTTTTTGGGGGGTCAGGTGTCACCAGTATGCTGATGATGCTCAGCTCTACTTCTCCTTGTTGTCTGAGTCAGCTGGGGTGGTGAAGGTGCTGGACCAGTGCCTGGAGGCTGCAATGAGCTGGATGAGGGCCAACTTTCTGAAGCCGAATCCTGACAAGATGGAAGCTCTGTGGATTTGTGGTTCCCAAGTCTGGGAATTGGGTAAGCGACCTGTCCTGGGTGGGGTTGCACTCCCCCTGAAGGAGCAGGTGCATAGCTTGGGAGTACTCCTAGATCCATTCCTTTCACTGGAGCCTCAGGTGGACTCTGTGGCCCGCAATACTTGGGGCCAGCTTTGGCTGATCTGCCAGCTATGCCCTTTCCTGGACAGGGGTAACTTAGCCACAGTAGTGCACGTGCTGGTAGCTTCCTGACTAGACTACTGCAATGCAGTCTATGTGGGGCTGAAGACGATTCGGAAGCTGCAGCTAGTGCAAAATGCAGCAGCTAAACTGTTGACCGGAACATCTTATAAAGATCACATAACACCAGTCTTAAAGGAATTGCACTGGCTGCCAATACGCTTCTGGTCAGAATTCAAGGTGCTAGTGATGACATTTAAAGCCCTAAGAGGCTTGGGACCTCGATATTTGAGGGAGTGCCTCTCCCTGTATATGCCTGCCCAAGGATTGAGATCTGTTGGAGGGGCCCTCCTCTGCATCCCACCAGTACGAGACATACACTATGGTGGGACATGGGAGAGGGCTTTTTCTGCTGTGGCACCCCAATTGTGGAATGCCCTCCCCTTGGAGGCCCAATTGGCACAGACATCGGTTTAATTTTGCTGCTAAGTTAAAACATGGCTTTTTATCAAAGCTTCTAAGGGCTAAAGGCATTCCCTAAAGTAGCACACTGTTTTATTATTTTAGATTTTAAATTGGTATTAGCTTGCTTAATGGTTTAATATGTTTTAGCTGTTTAACTTATTTATTGTTTTATACTGTCTAAACTGGTTTTATCTGTACACCACCCTGAGATCCTAATGATATAGGGCGGGATAGAAATGTTTTAAATAAATAAATAATACAGGAGGAGAAGCTGGAGATGTGTATACCAGAGCAGCAGTCAGCACCAGGACCCTGGGTAAGATTAAACCCTTTGACTATTTTGCCCCTTAGGTGTCCCATAATGGCCTTACTGGGTGGGATCCAGGTGCTTTCATGTGGCCCAGAAGCAAGACCCAGTAATGAGGGTAACCCAGGAACCTGTAAGTTGGGGTGGGAACATACGACCCATGGGCCACATGCGGCCCCCTGAAATTCATAATGGCAGCCAACAACAAACAAAAAACGCCCACCCGTTTACCTACAGAGCAGTAAATAGGTCAAATTTAACTTTTTCTCAACCTAAATTTCACTTAATTACTGTACTGTAGTGGTTTGCTGCTGAATACTGGGCATCATTCTGCTTTTTTTTGCTGCTGCAAGTTGTGGGAGGAATTCTACAGGGCACCAGCAGGAGTGTGGTCTGCAGGGAGTGAGGGGAATGCCCCCCTGCAGTTAACAACCCCTGCTGTAAGTCTTGGGGACAAGAGACACTTGGAAAGTTACCCGCTTACCTGGCTATGGTGACTGCCATGATGAGTGCCTGCACTTCAAAATTTACCATTGAAAGAGAGACATTTCTTGGAGTAAATTAGCAGAGCTGGTCTGGAAGAATGTTCTCCCAGAAAAAGACTGGTGATTGGATTTTGATTTGCAATCTGGATTGGGAGATGAAATGGACTTGCCAGGGAACTGTTTGCAGGGCAGAAAAAAGAAGAAAGGAGGATGGTTGGCTGTAGGGAGAGAGAGATGTCTAGTTTTGCTCCATTTCTTGGATGAAGTTCCATGTGCAGCAGTGATCATTGCAGAGCTGAAGTCTAAGCAAGGAGAGGCAAGGTGCTTTCCAGCCCCACCCCTCCCCAGTCTCCAGACTGCCCCCCCTTTTTTTAACCTAGAAGCAGTGGCAGCTCTTCTCCCTCCTCCTTCTCTGTGCTGCCAAGGGAAAGTACCATAGCGGTGGCAGCCAGCCAGTTGAGGCCACAGTGGGTGAGTTCACACACCATGCTAAGCCACCCTGAGAATAAGCCATAGTGGCTTGTCTGTTACTCCCAAGAGATGATTGCCCGCTTGGCAGCTTGCGGTGGCTTGTTTCTCCCTCAGTCCCTCTCAGTCCTCCTGGCCGCTGCAGGCACATGTCCCAGGGGCCTTTGTGGCAGAAATCCTCATTACCTCTTTCCCTACCTCAGCACCCTTTCTGCAATTGGTCCGCTGGGGTTGCCAGCTCACGGGGGAAACTCCCCACCCCTCCCACATCAGATGGCCAAATGGATTTAAGCACTTACGCACATGCGAGCACATTCGCAAACTTTTTATTTTTATTTTAGGGTTCTTGAGCAAGTGCACAAGACCACAAGACAGCCTGACTGCTATTGAGCCCAGTATAGCCACACCCTCTTTTGTCAATGGTCAATGTCCTTGTCAATTTCATCCTCCCCTTTGGTACTCCTGGAGCAAAACTCCCTCCACTCCTACATCAAATCTCAAAAAGGAAATAATTTTCTGAGCCCTTATGAATCTGGGAACATGTTCACAATTTTTTTTGGGGGGGGGGGTTGTGCAAGTGCCTGTGCACTATTTAGCCAAGCATACTAATATCCCCTTCTTGTCAATGTCCTTGTCAACTTCATCTTCCACTTCCTGGCTTCCCTTCCTATCAAACACCTTTTTTAAAAAAGGCTGCTTCATGTTCTACTGAAGTAATAACACTGGCCCCTAAAGCTCTTTCTTTCCTGCAGCCACCAGCCGCTTTTGGCTCCCCCCACCACTTTGTGCTTGTCACGTCCCTCCACTGGTTTCCGTTACTAGCTGTTGGATGTACATGAGGGTTACAGAGCAGTGAGTGGGAGGGTGCTGTTGTGTCTAACAGGCAGTTTGTCCTGGAACTGGGTCTGAAAAGGAGGCAGACTTTGCTCTCTGAAGGAAATCCTGTGGCACTACGAGTTCCCCTAGACATCTGACTGGCAGCAGGAAATCTATTGGGGTGTTAACTCTGTGCTCATCTTATGCTCAGCCTGTATATATGTAAATAAACCTTGTATCACAGAAATGCCACAAGCCTCCAGTGATCTCCTTCTAAGGAAACCGGATCCTGGGTGCTGGAACTCCTAAAACTTCTCAACTCAGTGAAATGGGGGGCACAAGTGTCTTGCTTCCTTGCTCTAGAGTAATTGTGTGCTGTCTCAATTCGTATCAGGACCACTGCACACCAGGAAGGAAGGATTAGACCTTCACTCTCAGCTATTTGCTTTCTGGAATTCATCCAGCCACATGGGGGGAGGCAAGGGGAGGTAAAAAAGAAAGAAAAAAGCCTCCATTGGTATAACAGAGAAAGGCAAGCATTGTGGGAAGATTCCTGGAGCTCACTCTTCAGCAGTCAAAAGGTAGTTGTGGGCCACTGATGGGAGCTGTTGCAAGAGATATTTGCCAGCAGTGAAGGGTCAGTCAAAAATGATTGAAACAAATCTCATGAAACAAGTCTGGTAGAGCACCTGCTTTGCACACAGAAGGTCCCGGGTTCAATCCCCGGCATCTCCAGGTAGGGCTGGAAAAACACCTGCAAGCCAGTGTTGACAATACTGGGCTAGAATGGACCCGGTATAAGGCAGCTTCCTATGTTCCTAACCAACCTCTACTCTCTTCTTTCTTCCTGGTTGTCCTGGCTCTTGTTCCCTCAATCTTCTCTTCCTCCTGTGCCATGGAGTTATTCCTCCTGCCTGCTTCCCTAAGGGCATAATCCTATGCATGTTTAGACAGAGAAACATGCATAGGATCGCACCCTTACTCTCCTGCTTAGCTCCACCTACACTGATATAGTGAAACTAAGTTTCTTCTTTGCTCTCCTGCCGAGCTTGCACAAGAAAGGGGCCAGAATGAGGGAAAGTGTCAGTGTCAATGAGCAGGAGGGTCTGGGGACTTAAGATGCATGGGCCAATGTCTCCAAGGGGATCTTCCCTTGCTAGCATAAATCAGTACCTATCATTTGTTACACAGCCTTTCTTCTAAGCACTGCAACTGTGCATTCTGTATGTAGAGGAATGCCATGTCCTAGCCTTGAACATCCAGTGGTTTTTTCCTGGTATGTTGCGACTACCAGCCCAGGGCATTGATAATTAATTATAGGTTTCACTTTCGTTTAAGCTGGGATATTGCCAAAAGGTCTGTGTTTTTCTACAGAAGAATAAATACTGATTCAACAGAGTGATTACTTTTTTTCCTTTCAAAGTCATGTGGCACTCCTGTATTGACTAAGAGAGCTCACTTGACTAATAAAGCTGTTGGGGAGGGGGGGGGGAATCCACTACTGCAGACTTGGAGCAAAGTAAGATGGTAGAGTAGGTGTGCTGGGAATGAAAGGCATGGTGGGATCTTGAACTCTAGCAAGAATTCTAAGGATAAAAGAGACCACATATGAAGGTCAAGTAATCATCTGGTAAAGCACCTGTGCAGCAGTTTGTCACCTTTCCCGTGGCTGTCCAATAATAATAATAATAATGATGATGATGATGATGACGACAACGATGACATTACAGTGAGATAAAATGGCCTTTCATCTTAATCCTTCCTCTTTCTTGGAGCTGTGCTTATAAATGCATCAGTGTTGCTCTCCTGTTTTGCCAGAAACATACCTAAGTTTCCCTCTCTCCCTTTCTTCCTCAAATCATATATTGCAGCACTGATGGAATTTTGCACTTAGGGAGAGCTATTATAGTTCAAGTTGAAGAGACTGAGGGCACAATCCTATGCATGTTTAGACAGAGGAAAGGCTTACAACAGCTTTGCTGGCTGGGGAATGCTGGGAGTTGTAGGCCTTTTCTCTGTCTAAACATGCATAGGATTGCACCCTAACTACAAGCATGCATATATGTGTGTGTGTGTGTGTGTGTATGTATATATGTGTGTATGTGTGTGTGTGTGTGTGTATGTCTCTCTCTCTCTCTCTCCAGTTCAAATGACACTGCTGCCAAAAATTCAGTAGGTGGCTTTAAGTAAGCTGCTATCAGTAGGTGGCTTTAAGTAAGCTGCTATCAGTAGGTGATAGCAGCTTACTTAAAAGCCACCTCCTGATAGCAGCTTACTTAAAAGCCACCTCCTGATAGCAGCTTACTTAAAAGCCACCTCCTGATAGCAGCTTACTTAAAAGCCACCTCCTGATAGCAGCTTACTTAAAAGCCACCTCCTGATAGCAGCTTACTTAAAAGCCACCTCCTGATAGCAGCTTACTTAAAAGCCACCTCCTGATAGCAGCTTACTTAAAGCCACCTACTGAATTTTTGGCAGCAGTAAGTAAGCTGCTATCAGGAGGTGGCTTTTAAGTAAGCTACTTAAAACTAGGATTACGATATTGTAAGGATAAAAGATAAGATTGTAAGGATAAGAGATGTGAAGCATATTGAACACTCAAAAGTTTTATACAAATGCTTTTAAGTATTGCTATTAGTTAATATATAGTAATAATAATAATTAGGATGCACTAGGATGAGCTTGTCCCACCTTCAACATAAACAATTGTAGCTATATGCATGTAGCATGCGGGTTCCAAGGTCAGTTCCTGGAAAACAGCACATCCTATGGCTGTCTAGCTGCTGTCTAGCAGCCATAGGATTGCTCCCTTAATCTCTTAGCTACTGCCATTATAACGTTCTGATTCTCTATTTAGCACTCCATCTCTGGAGACAGGATCATGCTTATGGGTGCCTCTGCTGGCACATCACAAAGGTGGCGTTGCCTTCCCTGCCAGAGTACTGCCATACCAGCTGTCTTCTTCCTTGCTTATTCAACACTTCCTCTAGTCCCTCTACCTGCCTTATAACTGATTTGTACAGTCCTTTTGAGAGTCATACTCACATATCTTTATTGCAACCAATTGGGTTACATGCTGGTATTACCATATGTGCAGGGCTGCAACTGGTTCCTGCTTTTCATTATGAAGAAAGAACCGTGTTCATTAGTATTCTGGTTGAACACAATCCTAAGACGCACAGGAACTTGAGAGTTAAAAACAAACCTGAATGCAGTATATGTGCTCAATTTCTGAAATAACCAATTCTGTGGCTCCTTCTAGATTCCCAAGAATTAATTTTGTTTGTCCTGGTTCATTGAAATGATTTTCAAAGAGTACTATTTTCATTCTTTACTAACTCATGCAAGGAAGAGACGTAATTGCATTTTCCCATAGAGTTTACTTTTTCTCATAGGGTTTATACTAAAAGTAATTATGTTTTCTTTGCCCTCTTCTTTGTGACACTTCCTTTTTACCCTAGATTGGCTTTGTCCTCTTTTGCTTCAGGATAAAAGAGTTTTTGTCTGCCTGAATTTATCTAGCAACTGTAACTGCTCAAGCAAGTGCCAGCTGCCAAGAGAATACATAAGCATGATATAGGAACGTGGGAAGCTGCCAATGGAAATCAGACCATTGGCCCATCTAGCCCCGTATTTACACCAGGCTTCCTCAACCTGGTGCCCATCAACCCCAGCCACCATGATCAATGGTCAGGAATTCTGGGAGTTGTAGTCCAAAACATCTGGAAGACACCAGGTTGCGGAAGGCAAGTGACAGGATTTCCCAGCCCTGCCTGGAAAATCTAGGGATTGAACCTGGGACATTTTGTGCACAACGCATGTGCTTGACTGCTGAGCCATGGCCTCTCCTTGGTATGAGGGGCAAACAAGAAGCAAATAGCCACATGTTAGCCGGGGGTTTTGACAGTGGTTGTATCTATTTAGAAATTAACACTTGGATCACAGATGATTCTGTGATCATCACTAGAACAATCACGGCCTTACCTTTCCTCCCCACTCCTCCGCAAAAGAGGAGGCGAGGATCCCATCACATTCTTCTCCTTGCTATTTTGCTCCTATAAGTCAATGCAGATTGAGCTTTTTTTCTTCAGGTAGGAGTCCTTAAGTAGGCCACAGGTACGGATGTCAGAGAATTCTGCCACAGACTGCAGTGAGGCCGGATTCTTTAGAATCTGGGCCCCCAGAATCCGTGGCGGAATGGCCCTGGGATGGAGCGTACCTGGCGGCGGCTCCAGCTGGTCTCCTGGCCACTGCCAGGCTGCTGCGGCCACAAATGGTGGCCATCGTAGTGGCTGCCATTTGCATGGCTGCCTTTGTTCGTGATAGGCTACGTAAATACTTACGTAGCCTATCACAGCTTACTGCAAGGATGCAAATGACGGCTGCTACAATGGCCTCCATTTGCAGCTACAGCAGCCTGGCAGCAGCCAGAACTCCGGCTGCAGCCGGGAAGGATTCCGGGGGGAGGGATGGAGCGCCTCCCCCCCGTGGATTGCCCGGCACAGAGCCAGGTAGGGGTTTCGTACATCCCTAGCCACAGGTTCTGGTTTGCTTGTTCTTTGCAGGTGACCACATTGTCTTACATTATGGTTGCCAAGAGGGAAATGGCTTCAAATGTTAGAATTGGCTTTAAATAACAGTGTTTTGACTGAAGCTGCTTTCATCCAGGTTTGGGAGCAAATTGGTGGGGGGCTGCATTTATTTAATTTTAATAATATTAAATATTTTAAGTTTAACAGATCTGGCTGCACAGGCTTTGGGCACACCAAAACTAGATCACTGCAGCATGCTCTATGTGGGCTGGCCTTTTAAAAGTATTTGGAAACTTCGGTGGATGCAAAATGCAGTAATCAGAGTGTTTTTTGGAGACCACTTTTAAAAAATGTTACCTCCATTTGGTTTCATCTGCACTGAATCTTAGTATGGTTCTTAGTATGTTTCTGGGCACAATTTAAAGTCCTGGTTCTTACCTATCATGACCTAGATCAGTCTTTCCCAACCTGGTACCCTCCAGATGTGTTGCACTGCAACTCCCAATGTTCCCAGCCAGCATGTTTGGCAAAGACTGCATGGTATGGGACAAGGCTATCTGAAAAAGACATTCACCTCTTTTGGAGGTACATCTTTAAAAAGCCATAAACGAGACAGAGCCTTTTCTACAGCAGCAGCCAGGTTGTGAAACTCCATCCCTAGCAAGGCTTGATTGGCCCCCATCCCCTTTTAGGTGAGCCGTTTTTATGCAACTTAGCTTTTGGTATGATTTGGAGAAAAATATCTGTCCTTACTGTCCATGATGCTCTGGTTATATTATTCTGCTCCTGGTTTTTGTATTGTGTTGAAATTGGTTTTCTTATGTTTTAATTATGTAAGCTGCTTTGGGGGATTTTTAGAGCCAAGAAGCTGAATATGCATTGTCTTATAAATAAATAAAATTAAAATGTATTATTTTAAGATATTATCTAGTAAGTGTAGCTCAAATGCATTAGATTACCATTATGTGTGCTTTTGCTGATCCATAATGAATTACAATGGTGTCTCCACAGAGTACCTTTAGCCCTTTCCTACACTTTTGACTACAGAGCAGTCAAAACCCTAACCTTGAAAAATGTTCTCCTTCCTGTTCCTGAACCTGCGGCAGATCAGCTGTTGGCGGGCAGGCAGAAAAAGACAAGAGTTGCTTTCTGGCCCTGCCCAGTCTTCTTCCACCCAAACCTTTCCCTTTTGCTCTCTCTTTCCCATTTCCAGTTTTGCTATTTCTCTCCCTCCCCTTTCTAACCTTGCTCTTTCTCTCCCCTCCGTCCCTTTGCCTTGCCATGTCTCCCTCAGCTTCTAACCTTGCTCTTTCCCTCCCCTGCCACCTCTTTAGTTCAGTTTCCCTCTCCCAGCCTCCAGCCTCACTATTTCTCTCTCTACCCTCCCCCCACTGCTTTAGCTCACTTTTGTCCCCATGACAGCCATTATGTGACTAGCCACATCCTCCATGGGAGCCATTTTGTGGTGGTGCCCACAGCAGTTTCTCAAATTCCCAAATGTACCCATGGGTGCGAAAAGGCTGGGGGGCACTGCTGTAGAGGCATTTCCTTGAAGGCTTTTCAACAGCTGTGCAGTTATTAAGGTTGTTGCAACCATACATGCCTAATACCAGATTGTGACTTTTTATAATACCATTTCAGCACTAGGATGAGCTTGTCCCACCTTCAGCATAAAGCACTGTAGCCATATCAGTGCATGCTACTCCGTGCTTTGTTGAAGGTATGAATATATATATATATATATATATATTTAGAACCAAGGTGCCCGTTTCCCATTTGAGGCTACTCTTGAGGCTCTCGGATCCGATGGCTCTCCCTATAAAAGCTACACGACAGGCAAGAATCCAACATCATTCCACTTTCACGAAGGAAAAAAAGCTTCACCTATGTAATTTCCAGCTGTCAGGAAGCACGCATGCTTCATCACCACCGAAAGTTTACCGCAGGGCTGGGGAACCCCCAGATGTTGACTCCCAGCACTCCTCGCTATCGGCCAGGCTGGATGGGGCTGATGGGAACGGGAGTCCCACAACATCCGCAAGACCGCTGGTCCCCCAGCCCTGGTTTAGGGCCCCCACTCTTAAACTTCGGTCCACAAACACACCGCAACTGCTAAGGAAAGGGCGAGGAACGAAGGAGAGGCGAGGATCGAGCCAAAAAGTCCCCCGCGCAGCACGGAGGGGAAGCTCGGCCGCGGGGGCGCGGGGCGTTTGTTCCCGCGCGTCCGCTCCGTGCAGACGCGCGCCGGGCGCTCCCCAGCCCGAGGGCGGCAGGGCCCGCGCGCCGTCTCCCCCGCCGCCCGCCCGGCAGCTGCTCAAGCGCCGGCCCTGGCAGGGGCGCTGGCCTGGCGGCGGGAGCGGCCGAGGGCGGGCCTCGCGGCTCCCGGACTTTCCCGGCGCGCAGCGGCTCGTCCCCGCACCGCCGAGCGCGCCTCTCCCGGCGCGTGTCCTTCCGCGGGACACGCGCGCGGCAGCCGCGGCGGCAGGATGAGCCCGCGGCGCGGCGCGGCGCAGGGCTGGCGGCCGGGCAGGGGCTTGGCGTTCCGCCTCTGCCTGCTGCTCTCGGCCGCCCTCGTCCTGTGCCTGCGGCTGGGGCGCTCTCGGGACGTGGCCGACGCCGAGCCCGCGGCGGCGCAGCGCGAGCCCGGCCGCCCGCCTGCCGGCCGCAGGGCCACCAGGGCGGGCGAGGCGCCCGGCGGCGGCAGGCGGAGGCAGGTCACCTACGTGAGGAGCGGCCGCCGGAGGAGCCCCGCGGCGCCCACCTGCTGCCTCCAGGGGGCGCCCCCGCGCAGGAAGGTAACGCGCCGAGGGGAGGCGCCTCCGCGCAGGGGCGGGCGGCGAGCGGCGTTAGGCGGGCCTCGGCCCCGCTCGTTTCGGTGCGCCTCCCCTAGGCGGGACCAGCGCTGGCCACAACCCACAGAATGCTGCTTGGTGGCCTCCTGGCCCAGGTTGGCGGCGCCAGGGCTTCTAATTTCCCTAATATGGGTGTTGGGGTTTATCTTACTGCCAGCAGGGCCTGCCGTGGCTTTTAGTTCCACGTGAGACTCCGCCCAGGTCGGCGCTGGCGCGCGTGAGGCAGTGAGAAGAAGAGAGGGCCCCTGGGCATGTATAAAGCTCTGGGACCCTCAAGCTTGCTAATGCAGCTAATTCTTAAACTGGGCTGTCCAGGCAACAGTCGAAAACCACTCCGCAATCTTTGCTTGGCTTGCCAGTTCTGCTGCGCAGAGAGAGAGAAAGAGGGATATATTGAAAATGAGGGGCATCAATTCCATTCCATGGAGCTGTCAAATTCTGACTTGCCCCTGATAAGAGGCTTTTGTTTAAAATGGGGGACATGCATCCATCAAGTTTGCTACTTAAATCCATGGTCTGCCATGCACTGAGATTAGCAACACGATTGCCAGATCTAACTTTCTAAAGTGAGGGGCTCTGTGGATTTGAAAAAAATGGCCCATATGGAGCATCCGTAGGACCAAGATGTTCTGGAATAAGAGGCAGCCCTTAGATCAGAAGTAAATATAAGACAACTGTAAGGCATGAACGCTAGACTGGTGCAGTGTTTCAGGTTGCTACATCTGCTGGTGAAATTGCCTACAAAAAATAAAGCTCAGGAGTGTTTGGGAAAGCATACTTGTCTGTTTATAACTTTGGATCTCAGACCTGCAGGGTTTCAAGCAGTCAGGCCAAAAAGATCATGAGAAGCAAATTGGCCTGCCTGGTGAGGGACAGAAAATGCCTTCCTCGGTTGGGACAATAACAATCCAGTGGAAGCAATACAAGATCTGTGTGATTGTAAAGAGGACTGAGTTCAGATTTGAACAAAGAAAGCCAGCCTTACTGAGGCTGCATCAGTAGGGCTGCAGTCTTAAGCAAACTCACTTGGAAGGGAAACTGCTTGAAAGCCATGGGATTTACTTCTGAGTAAACTTGTTTATGATCAGGCTGCTAAGATATCACCTGGTGAACCAGACCCAAATAGCCATGTACTACAGGGAAATGTTTTGAGAATCTGGGTTCTGTTCAGACTTCAGTGGGGCCTTCCAGATAGAGGACTCCTGTCGTAATGATCAAAAGGCACTGTGAAACTATTCTGTTTTCTTGAGTGATGAGTAAAAAGATGGAAGAAGTGGTGGGAAAACATTGGAGGGCTACAAATGGAAGACACTGATAGCTGAACCTCCCCCCATGAGGCAGAGCGATTGCACAATAAAAATTTCATCTGGACGAACCCTCTAAGTGTCCTTAACTAGTCAGAAACAATAATTGGCAGCTGTCATTGTCCCCTTTAAAATGTGACAGACATTCCCAATTGTAGTTCGGTGAAGAGAAGCCTGTGTGCTGCCTTCCATTGCAGATGGCACATTTTATAACCAGTTTTCTTTATTTTATCCTGGTAAAATATTTGAAGGATGCGAATGCACAGGATTGGTAGCTGCGTGTGTCAAGGCAGGACAAACGTTTTATGAACAATACTTCACAGGGGTTTCACTGCTTTTCTGCTTCTCAGTCTTCACTTGTATTGACACATATATGAATATATGAGAGCCAGCGTAGTGTAGTGGTTGGACTGGGAGCCAGGAGATCCGGGTTCTAGTCCCCACTCGGCCATGGAAGCTCACTGGGTGACTTTGGGCCAGTCACAGATTCTCAGCCCAACTTACCTCACAGGGTGGTTGTTGAGAGGATAAAATGGAGAGGAGGAAGAGGATAATGTAAGCCTTCTTGGGCTCTTTGCAAGAGGAAAAAAGGCAGGATATAAATGCAATAAATAAAGCTAGTGAATCAGGTTTTGTTTTGATTTAGGACAGGGATGGACAACTTGTGGCCCTCCAGATGTTTTGGCCTACAACTTCCATCATCCCTCACCATTGACTGATAGGGATGAAGGGAGTTGTAGGCCAAAACAACTGGAGGGCCACACCTTACCCACCCTTAGTTTAAGAACATAGGGTGCTGCCTTATAATATACCAAGTCAGACAACTGGTCCATCTAGGTTAGTATTATCTACACCGGTCTTCTCCAACCTGGTGACCTACAGATCTTACCTTTCCCAGCCAGCATGAAGGATGATGAGAGGGTAGTTCAACATATTTGGGGGGCACCAGGTTGTGGAAGGGTGGTCTGCACTGACTCGCAGTGTCTCTCCAAAGTTTCAAGGAGGAGTCTCTCTACCTGGAGATGCCAAGGGTTGAATCTGGGACCTTTTGCTTGCAAAATCTATTGGAAAGCTAAGAAAAAAGGAAAGCTCATACCGTTTCCTTGTATTTCTAGAAGGTTATTGGAGTAGCAAGCAAGATTTTCAAGGACAGGGTGCAAAGTTTCAGAGATAAAGAAGGATGACAGATTCTTTAACAGTGCATGTCTACACAGAACTAAACCCCATTAAGTTTAATGGAAGTTATTCCCCTGGAACTAAATGGGGCCATTTTTCTGAGTAGCCTTGTATAGGATTGTGCTGTTAATGTAAGAGTTATCCTCCCCGCTGCCTGCCTTTGCCAGTTAGAACTAGGGATGTCCGTCACTGGGAAATCTGGTTCTTTTTTGGCTCAACAGAGTTCTGTGGTATGTACAACTTGCTTTGCTTCTGAGAGCCAAGCTATGGGTTTCCCCTGCTCCAGGAACTTTTTTGCTCATTTTTGGAAGGTTCTGTAATTTGCGCCAATTTCTGAACAATTTGTGCAGATTCGACCATAATTTGTGCAAATTCAGCCATAATTTGCACAAATTGCTCAGAAATTTGCACAAATTGCAAAATCTCTCTCCCCTTCCCCCCAGTATGCAAAGTTCCTGGAAATCCACAAACTGGCCCAACTTGCTCCACAGTGGGAACCGAAACGAAGACTGGGGGGCTGAGCTTAGGAAAGGTAAGTGAACTCTACCCCCTAAACAGATTTCTCCAACATCCCTTGTTAAGACAGATTGCAAAGAAATGTAAATGGTTGCTAAGGATTGCATTCGCATAAGTTTGAAATAATGCTCATATTATGATCCTGAATAAACCACAATGTTTAGATGTTTCAGTTGCTTGGGGAAGAATTTACTTTGAAACAAAGAGTAGGGGAAAGTTCAGTTTTCTTTTATGAATAAACACTGCAGCCATGTCTTTTGACCTACTTACCAGGGCTTTCCTGTTGTGAGTTAAAGAAAGAACCCCATAGGGACCATCCATAAAAGATGCCACATTTTTAAAGGTTCTTTTTAAAGCTCTGCCACTCACACACATGGGGGGCCCTTGATCATAGGCTTCCTCTGTAACTGCAAGTAATTCATCACAGGGGTTTGCTCAAATTTTGATTTGTGTTAAAAGAACACATTTGAGAGTAGAATGCCTCCAAATCATTCTTTGGCTTCAAGCTGCTCTTATGTAATGTTACAATTGTAAGTATATTTCTCTGATTTTAAACCGAGTATATGAGAAAACCAATTTCCCAACCATGTGACAGATCTGGTAAACACTAGAGCCTCCAATGTAACTCCCCATAGGATCTACCAAGAAGCCAGATGTTTCTGCACTTGCTGGTTTTAACAAAACATATTCCTCAACTTGCCATTCAAAGTCTTTCACAGCCATTCAAAGAATAACCACTGGAGAGAGAGATGATGTGCTATAGTTTGCAAAATTAAAAGCATGAAGCCCTCTTTATATTTGAGATAGATTTTTCAAATAAGGCTCAAAATTTCACAGTGGGAAAGGAGCGTATGATAAAGATTTTAAAAGAAACTCACAGAAAATCTTTTTTTTCACATATGTACACTTCTGTCTTTCATGGCTGCTGGAAAATCTGAAATCTACATGTTACACATCCTCTTAACCACAGCTCAGAGAAGAAAGAAGTCTGTGTTTTTAATATTTATTCATCCATTAGGTCTTTATCCTGGGCCTTGAGTGCATCTGTGTTCTCATGGCAGTTCACAGTATAGGTAAACAATACCATCTTACATAAAAAACCAATGAAAGCATGAGAGTACAACCACAAGCAAAACATAATAAATAGAACACAGTGGATAAACTCTTCCGTGGTGCCTTTAAATGTTTTAAAGGCTTAGGAGAATAAAAGGGCCTTTCCTGGAATTATATCAGCTTGGGTGCCAGGCAAGCTTCCCCAGGGAGGCATTCGGAAGGTTGGAGCACCACAGTTGAGCAACGTTTCTTTCCAGCTGCCACCTGCTTTATCTCAGAGGAAGGAGCGTCTGGAGGAGAGCCCCACATGGTGACCGCAGGGAATGGGTGGGCTGGTGTGGGCAAAGTTGGTCCAGCACTCAGCCCTGTAGGTGTAGGGCAGCCTTTGCCAATGTGGTGCCCTCCAGATGTGTCAGACTGCAACTCCTATCCTTCCTATGATATGGAAGGCACCAGGTTGGGGCAGGCTGGTATGGAGCTTTGAAGGTAAGCATCAGCACTTTTTGAGTTAAGTTCAGAAATGGACCGGGAGCTGGTGGAGCTGTTTCAACACAACAGCTGAGCAGAGCCTTCCCCAGTCTGCCGCCCTCCAGATGTGTTGGACTACAACTCTCACCGTCCCCTGCCAGCATGGACCAATGGCTGTGGATGATGGGAATTGTAGTCCAGCACATCTGAAGGGTGCCAGGATGGGGAAGGTTGGATGAGCAACTGTATTTTGAGCTGACTTCATTCCCCTGTGCAACGCATTGCAGTAACTTAAGTACTGAATATTGGAGAGTCCACTGTATAGGGAGTGGAGGTGTGGTTGGTTCTTGGAACACTGACATGGTGTTAACAGAGGTATCTTGGGATAGTTGCAGGCCCATAACATTTCATGGGTTGGTTATTGGTTTCTTTTTTAGATGGGGGCTTTAATATCTCCCTTAGCCCCTCCCACTCAGCATCTTTTTATTATAGTTTTTTCCTTAGAGGATTTATATCCCATCTTTCACTTTAAGCAAATTCACAAAATGAGCTTACAATATATGATAAAAAACCTAAACAGTAATTCATAATAAAATGCAAAATATAAAATGTCAAAACACGCACACATTAAATAGCAAACAACAGAATCTGACAAAACATTATCATTGATCACTAAAAATCTGGGCAAATGAAACATCTTAACTCACCTCCTAAAACTTAACAAAACAGGCACCATGACAGGCTCTGCAGGGAGGTAGGGCCTTTTCTGTGGTGGTTTCCTTTCCAGTCACCACCTGCATATACTCTGAATGTGGTAGCACCTAGAGCCGGGGTTGTCAACACAGCACCCATGGGCGCACTGGCACCTGCCAAGGCCCCTGACTGAGCCCACCAAGACCCTCTTCCTTCCCCCAAGCACTAACCCGCTTTTGCACCTCTGTTGCTTCCTCCTATCTCCGCAGGGGCAGGAAGCAGGAAGAAGGCAGCAGCGGTGGTGGAGAGATCATGTGGCAGGCGGCTCGGGGATAATGCAGTGGTCAGTGGGGGCAGGGGGTAAATGTAGTGGCAGCAGCGGGGAAACATATTGGCGAGGACATCCAGCAGCAGTGACAAGGAAATCTGGAAGAGGAGGAGGAGGCAAAAGCAGCAGCAGGGGGAAAGGAAAGTGGTAGTAGGAGTAGGAGGAAAGAAGCGGTAGGCATCAGAAAAGGTGGAGAAAAAGGAGGCAAGGATAACTAGCAGTGGCGGGGGAAGAATTCGGGAGGAGGAGGGTGAGGCAGGAAAGAAAAATGAGAATCCAAGCAGGGGAGGGGCAAGAAAACTGAGATACTTGTCTGCGGGCCAAAATGACTGCTGGGGAAAAATGTGCCCTCAGGCCTGAAAAGGTTGCCTACCCATGACATAAAAACAGCAATTGAAGATGATTTCTGTGATCAGGTGGGTTTGTATTGTAGCAAGTGGTCCTTGGTATCACAGGTTAAAACCAGTACCTTGAATTGACCCAGACGTGCAGAGGGAGCTGGTAGAGATCATTAACATTGGTGAGACGTTCCATACAACTTGTCCTAGTTAACATTCTAGCTTTCTGGTCTGCACCAATGTAGGCTTCTGAGTGGGCTTCAAGAGAAGACCCGTGTACAACTCATTGCAGTCTGTAAGGTGCCTCAAGATACTTTGTTGTTTTAAAAATTGAAATCATGCACTCTTGTTGACTTTTATGGAGATTTATTTTCATATATGAGAAGGAAATGTAGCCTTTCAAATAAACAAGCCTTGAGTCTTTAAGGACACTTAACAGTAACATTATTACAACGTTACAATAATAATGATATTGCATCATCCTACAAACCAGAAAATGCCATTCTGGAACTGATGGATCCAAAACATTATGTCTGATGCTGTGCCTGGATTGGATCCTTCAAAGGAAAAATATAACCATGACAATTTGTATTCATTCCTAGGGCATGGTCAGAGACACCAGACTTTTTAGAAGTGATTGATTCAGAGTGGTAATCCTGAATCAACATTCGATGTTTACTTAGGCAGGGAATCTCAAGACCTGCACACATGTGTACCTTTATTCATTATCTTGGGTTGCTTTTAGCACTGGCAGTGAATTCTGAATGCCATCCATTTTTGAAATAACAATTCTGCTATGTTTACAGAATTTCAAATGTGAGTGGCCTCATTATGCTGGCCTGCATTTTTCTGTTTTGACCTTCTTTAATCTTTGATCAGCCTCTTGATTTGCAAACAAATCCCAGACGGTGGCTATTCACATTTACTTGGGAGCGAACTCAATGTAAACACACATGGATCACACTGAACCAATAGTAAATACAGTAAACAACAACAACAAAAAACTGGTCTAAAGACTTTGAGCATGGAGATGTATTCCTTGACCCTCCTGGTGAATAGCGAAATTATATAGTTCTTTTTCATTCGTTCATTCATTCATTCATTCATTTATTCATTAGATTTATTAGCTTCCCATCTGGCTGGTTACCTGGCCACTCTAGGCAGCATACAATACAAATAACACAAAATACAACAAATTTACATAATCAACTGAACCAAACAACATTGCTCTAAAAAACCCTAACCCATCCCAAACGCCTGCCTGAACAGCCAGGCTTTCAAAGCCCAGTGGAAGCTTATCAAAGAGGGGGCATGGCTGAGGTCACTAGGGAGGGAATTCCACAGAGTGGGGGCCACCACAGAAAAGGCCCTCTCCCTAGTCCTCACCAGCCTAGGTGTCCTGGCTGATGGGACAGACAGAAGGCTTTCTGATGCTGATCTCGCTGAGTGGCATCCTTGGTGTTGTTGGAGGCGTTCCTTAAGATAGACTGGGCCAGAACCTTATAGGGTTTTTAAGATCAATGCCATCACCTTGAATTGGAAAACAACTGGTAACCAGTGCAACTCCTTCAGCACTGGAGTGATCAGGTGGGCCACTGAGTTCTGCAGCAGCTGCAACTTCTGAACAGTCTTCACGGCTGACACCTGAGCCTCATGGACATATAATAGCTGTATATTTGGCTGCTGAAATAAAGGCACATGAAAGGCATCCTGAGCTGAGCATCATCTGTCAAACATTATGCTGGATCAGGATATGCATGTGTAACAGGTTGGTGAACATGCAAGTCCCCTTGCTGCGGGGGTGAGCAACTTGTGGTCCTCCAGATGTTACTGGACTGCAATTCCTATCAGCCCTGGCCAGCATAGCCAGTGGTGAGGGATCATGGGAGTTGCAGTCCAGCAACATCTGGAGGGCTGCAAGTTGCCCACCCCTGCTTTGCTGGATGCCTGCTTCCAGCAGTTAGGTCTACACCACAGTTCCTGACACCATCCTAAGAAGTGAGCAAGCTGCACCTCACACATGTCCAGTGCAGATCTAATGTGGATTCCCATGAGAACCGCACAAGGTAAATGCACCTTGTGATGCAGAAAAGGATGCAGGTCCTTATATCTGAGACCACTGTGTACCATTCTTTCTCCACATAGGACACCTTTTTGCATGCCACTGCCTCTGGGTTAAGACCTTGAAAGGCAAAATGAAGGACTATATAAGAACAGCCCTGCTGGATCACACCAAAGGCCTGTCTAGTCCAGCATTCTGTTCTCACAGTGGCCAACCAGCTGTCTCTGGGAAGCTCACAAGCAGGACTTGAGTGCAACAGGGGCCCCCCACTCGTGTTTCCCAGCATATTGCCTCCGATACAAGAATCTCTGGGAAAGGGCAAGCAAACTCTTACTCAAGAGTTTCAGTTCACTGAAGATATTTATGGGTGTTGGTGGTTGTTCGGGGCAGAAGGAGAAGACCTTGATGGTGGTGTATCTTTTTGCACATATGGACTTCATAGGAACTTGCTTGTTTCTCCTCTGCAGTGATCAAAACCCATTTAGCCTGAGAGTTTTCACAGAATTACTATGCCAGGTACTGTGGCGTCAGGCCATAGGCATCTGCATGGATAACTATGGAAAACCTCATGGAATTCTTGTTCAAATATTGCCAGACTAAAAGAGCAGACTGAAAGAGATTGTTGTGTTTGCAATCGAAGGATGCCCTTTTATTGGTAGTTGTCTTCAACAGCAAATAATCAAGTTCCAGGAGCACCTGGTACAAAAGCAAAAGCATCTGGGCCCTGAAAAAATGGGGGGGGGGAGGGAAAAAGGAAGATAAAGTACCAAAGACCTAGAATTATTTTCAGAGTAACTAGGAAAGGGAAAAAAAGAACTGATCTTTTAATTATATTTTAAAGCACTTTCATTTGCAGTTAATAGAGCAGAAAGCACTGATTATAACATGGTTCCTGACAGTGATGTCTCTTGCAAGCTTACGAGGTTCATGATCACACAGCATATCCTTGATCTTTGCATACTTACCTTAAGTTGAAAAAAATTCATCTTGCTTCATAAATGTTTGAGAAGCAGCTGGGGAATGTTCTCATTCAGAAAGTCATTATAGTGTGACATGATTTAATTATAATCACCTCGCAAAATCTCGTCAAATTTGATGAGCTGCCGGTGGCTGGGGGAAGAAGAGTTCACACTCCCACCCCACCCACAATGTTTGAGCTCCTTTCACCCCTTTTTCCTCCCCATTCTCCAGTTCCTTCCCCCAGTGCTTAGGTAGGGTGGCCACTTATGAATCACCCCCTCCCCAGGAAATACATCACTAAAAAAGAGGCCCAAAGAGGGCACACATTTGCATATAATGTGCATATGCTAATAAATCTATAGATGCACATTTAGAAATAATTATTTTAATTTTAATAGAAATACAGTCCATCTCAGCACAGTGTGAAAGACTGTGGCCAGGTGACCTGCCTGTTCAGTCTGCTGCCCAGGTGCTAAGTGTTGATGGGCAACAGTTCTATGGTTCTTCATTTTTAAACTGGAACTGAATAGGGCAGCCCTTCAAACAGGAGGCAGACCTCTGGGAGCCCTTCAGATAGAGGACAGTCCTCTGTAACAGTCCACAGTCCACCTCTCGGGGCTAGTTCTTCCGGCCTAGCTGCCATGTCGAGAGAGGAGAGCTGTTCTTTCCAGGTTGCCGCACAATCTGATAAGACACAGCCTTGTTTCCCCCTTTCCTGGTGCACCCTCAAGCCAGGGCAGCTAAGCAGCCAGGAATGTTGGGGGATCCTTGAAAGAATGTCAACCCCAGAGAGCGACCCAGGAGCCCTGGGACTCCAGTTCACTCACCCTGGAAGTGAGGTGTCATTCTTCACTGATACATACACAGTACACAAATACATGTGAAATGTGATGAGAGCCAGTATGGTCTGGTGGTTAGAGTCTGTTTAGGGCTGAGGAGTCCTTGGTTCAAATGTATTTATTTGTTTATTTCAAATAAAATAAAGCATATTTCATATGCTGCCTTTTAGAATACAAATCCTACCAAGGCAGCTTACAAATAACATAAAAATAATAAAATCACAATAAGCTGAGAGCCAGTGTGGTGTAGCAGTTAAAGTGTTAGACTGGGATTTGGGAGATCAGGTTCTAGTCACCACTTGACCATGAGGCTCACTGGATGATGTTGGGCCAATCACAGACTCTTACCGTAACCTACCTTACAGGGTTGTTGTGAGGATAAAATGGAGAGCAGGAGGATTATGTAAGCTGCCTTGGGCTCCTTGCAAGAGGAAAAAAGGCAGGATATGAATACAATACAAGATAAAATAAATAAACAATATTAACCTTTTAAAAAATCATCAGGATCCTTCCCTCAGGGCAGCTGATGGAAGATGACCCTGTGGGCAGGGAGAGTCCAGCTGGAACAGGAACTGGTATCTGGTGTTTCCCTCATCTCCCTCCCTCTCTCACGGAATCCAAATTACCTTTCTCCTTACTTGCTGGTGGCAGTGGGAGAAGGGGCAAGGAGAGGGAAGAGGGAGGTCTATCATGCTGCTGCAGAGCAGGGGTGTGTAAAATTCACCTCTACTTCGATGCAGGGGTTTCCACCCCACCCCTTTCCTGGCATATATGAGGAAATTTATGCACTTGGGGTTAGAGATCAAAATCTTTCCTGGCATATATGAGGGATTTATGGGGGCACCATCCTTTTTCCTTAAAAAGAACTCTGGGAGAACCTGATGTGGTGTGCTTCCAGACAGCAACCAAAAGCGATGTAAAAAATGGGTTAGAGTTATGCAAGAAAAAGAGAGGCGCACTTCCTACCCTGTGGTGCACCACCTTGGGAAAAGCAAGACCTGTATGCTGCGGAAGCATCGCCCCTCCCCTCTGAATAAGATTGCCTGCTGCTCTCCTTGCAAGTGGCCTCCCCCCTCTCTGTAAAGAGCAGCCCCACAGCAGTTGCTGCTGCTCCAGGGTGCTTTCAGACAATGCCTTGCCTCATTCATGGAGGTTTACAGACAATATCTGCTTCTACTTGTCACCCTCCCATGTTTTCTGGGTTTCATCTTTTTCCTTAGTGCAGAAAGACTGTTAAGGAGAAAAAGATGGAGCAGCTGTGCAGTGCCTTATAATTAGCAGTGTGAGGAGCCCTCTGTCTGGAAGTACCTCCAGGGAAGAGACAAGTCACTCTCCTCTTCCTGCCAGCTGCTGCTGGTGGGGCACGCGCGACCCGTTTCCCTGTAAGAGCTTCTTCACCTGCGTTGCTGCTGCTCACTGGAAGAAAACCGTTCAGACACGTAGGTACAGTGCTTCCAGACAAGGCTTTTATGGTGCAATTGCCCTGCCTCTTTCATGAAGGTTGACAGGGGATCTAGAGTACATCGTCTTCCATTTGTAACCCTCTTTGGTTTTCCTGCCAGTTTTCTTCTGTCTTTTTTCATACTCCCATTAACGAGGAAAAGATGAAATAGCTGCACAATGCCTTTTGATAGGTGGCACAAGAAGCCCTCTGTCTGGAAGCACCTTAACTGTGTGTGTAAGACAGAGAGTTGAAATTTGGGGGCTCTCTTCATTTCCTTTTTGTGCCTCCTTGATACTGGCTGCAGAGGTGAAGTTAGGAAAGACTTTTTCACTTTAAAAACAGCCATACCGGGCTCTGATTTTGATCCTAGCAGCAGTGTCAGGGGAGAGGTTGTTTAAACCTTCCCTCTGCTCCATTTGCCTGATCTAAATCACAAACTCCCCCAAAGCTGCTACTAGTCCCACTGAGGAAACGGGTACCTGTATTATGCTTATATTTTCTCCATTGGGGCTAACAGCAGCTTCAGGGGGGTCCTGATTTAGATTGGGGCATGAAATGGTGCATGGCAAAGGATTAAACAACTCCATTGAGTGGTGCAGCTCCAATCCAAAGTGGAGCCCTGTGTCTCTGCTTTAACATTTTAAAAAAGAAACTGTTGGGAGATCTGACTTGGTTCTCAGAATATAAGAGGAGTCATGCTTGATCAGACCAAAGGCCACTCTAGTGCAGCAATGACAATAAAATAGCCTGGATGGGCTAATTGGTGGTGCTGAAGAACCGGATGCCTTTGGGAAACCCATAAGCAGCACATGAGCACAGTGTAGCACCCTCTTCCGCCTGTGCACTAGCAATTGTATTGAGAGGCATACAGCCTCTGATACTGGAGGCAATATATAGCCATCATGACTGGAAGCCATTGATAGCCTTCTCCTCCATGATAGCCTTGCCCTCTCCTGCGTCATTTTGCCACCTAGAGCAGTGCTGTGCTGGTTAAGAACATGAGCCGTGAGATGGAAGTCCCTTGGTTGTCTCAGGTATGAGCTCACTGGACAGTTATTAACAAGCTTCTGAACAGTATTATGGTTGTTAAAGACATGCAAAGATACAGCCGTGTATTTTATAAAATGTAATCTGTAATGTTCCCAGTGGACTGAAACCTAAAATAGATAATAAATAGAGCAATTTCTTAGAATGTAACAAGCTGGTTTGATTTATCATTTCTAGACAATATATCTGCATGCTTTTAGGATCTCTGTAACATATTGATGCAGCTTGAACTTATTCATGCTAGTCAGGTTTTGTTGGAGAGAATAAAGTAGAGGTGACATGCTGGCCTTCTTAATGAGCCAGATAATTTATTAGAGTAATAGAATCCTGTATACAAATTTGCTGAAGGCCCTGAATAAAACCCAGTGGAATAAAAGCTATAATTCTGAATCTGCCCTTGTGGCAATAATTTGGCTCATTTATAGAAGAGATAGTTGAACAGTTGCCAACTTCATTTACAGTACATTGCAGCAAAATCAGTTGAACAAGTCTGATCTGCAATAAAACGTTGCTGCATGGAGTGCTTCTTTTCAGGGTGCCAGCCAGCCACGCCCTTTTCCAGGATATTCCATTTCATTTCCACTTCCTCCTCATTTTCTCTCCCCACACCTTCCAACAGTCAGTTGGCAGCCAGCACTGTCAGTCCTCATTGGGTTGTTTTGGAGTCTTAGATTTTTTCCTCAAGCTTTTTTGTACATTTTTTTTTTTGCAAACCTTGGGAGTTTCCCAAGCTTCCTGATACCTCATTCTTGTACCTGGATAGTGCCATTTTGGCTGCAAAGGGATGCACACTGTAAGAGTGAGTTCATTATTAATATATAGAACGATGCATTAGAATGCATTCTTAATATACAATGAACATTCAGTGTGGCATTAATTTGACTAACAGTGTTTGGATCGTTTTTTCTTTATGCCTAAGTACCACAGGGTGGTGTACATTGAGTTATTTCATATACTACCTAGTGAGGTAAGTGAGGCTGAGAGATAGTGGTGCCCAAGGGAAGACCACCCAGTGAGTAGGGATTTGAACACAGTTCCCCTCTGTCTACATACTGGCTTTCTGTGGCATCATCATCATCTACATGCTGTAGTTGTACCTTGAGATAGATAAAAAATAAAAATCAGCAGTTGTAACTTAATACCTGCCTACTAATGTTTTAGGAGCCTCATGTGGCGCAGAGTGGTAGGCAGCAGTATTGCAGCCGAAACTCTCCCCACGACCTGAGTTCGATCCCAGCGGAAGCTGGGTCCCAGGTAGCCGGCTCAGGTCCACTCAGCCTTCTACCCTTCCGAGGTCGGTAAAATGAGTGCCCAGCATGCTGGGGGAAAGGTAGTCACGACTGGGGAAGGCAATGGCAAACCACCCCACTATAGTCTGCCATGAAAACGCCAGCGCAAGCGGCATCCCTCTAGGAGTCAGCAATGACTTGGTGCTTGCACAGGAGGAACCTTTCCTTTCCTTACTAATGTTTTGCTTTTTACTAGAGTTTAGAGGAAACAAAGGTCTGGATATATCAAGAGTGTTTTGGGTAAGGCTGGGTGACCCTTACTATTTGGAGTTGCCTAATTTTAATGTGGCGAAGTCCTCAAAAAGGATATTATAGGTCTGGAAAAGGTGCAGAAGGGGGCAACCAAAATGATCAGAGCAACTTCCCTGAAGAAAAGTTACAGCATTTGGAGCTTTCTAATTTAGAAAAAAACAGGCATAGTGAATAAGGAGAGGTTTTTCTCCCTGTCTCATACTATGAATGAAGCTGAATGGTGGGAGATTGAAAACAGACAAAAGGAAGTACTTCTTCACACAAGCACAAAGTTAAAATGTGGAATTTGCTGCCCCGAGATGGGGAGATGGTCACCAACTTGCTTGGATGGTTTTAAAGGGGAGTAGACAAATTCATGGATAAGGATATCAGTGGCTACTGACCATGATGGCAATATACGTTTCCTGCCATACCAGAATGTTAATGGATGTACCTTCAAGAAATATTAGCTATTTTTAGACGCAGCATTACTTGGAGAAATGAGCAGTAAATTCACATTTCTAGTCGTTACCAAGAACATAAGAAGATCCCTACTGGATCAGACTAAAGGCCCATGTAGTTCAGTGTTCTGTTTCCTAACCAGATGCTTATGGAGAAGCCCACAAACAGGGCATGAGAGCATTAGCACCCTCCCACTTGTGTTCCCCAGCAACTGGTGTACAGAGCGACATCTGTTAACATTCTGGATGTAGGAAAGGCATTTGCCTGCAGCAATGGTGTATAACTGGAAAAGCGTAGTTGTTGCTTAGAGGCTTAAAGTTTTGTTTTCGATTAGGGAAATTTGTTCTCCACAGCATATTTTTTGCTGGTGAAATACTAACTCTCTGTGTGTGCGCGCGTGTGTGTGCGTGTGTGTGCGTGTGTGTGCGTGTGTGCGTGCGCTTTAGGCATAGTAATGCTATTTAATGCCCCCAATGAAAAAATAACATAAAATAAAGGTGTGGTTCTTTAAAGCTAATTAGAAGCAGGTGAAGTAGATTGCTTCTAAACTTTACTAGCTAACATTTACATATATTAAATGAAAATAAAGATTATGGCTGGAGCCTTATGCACCTAGAGAGTAACACTACTTGAAGAGGGACTTTCTTCCAAATAATCTGCATAGGAATACATTGGAGGATGCCGCTTTTCATTTTATATATTGTGGCCTAGTTATTTTTGGATAGAGAGATGCTAATCGCTCATTCTAATAGTGAACTTAGGTGGTCAAGCGTATATCAGTTTGGAAGCAAAATGGGGCCTCTGCAAAGAAGGTATTGATTCTACAGACCTTGGTGACCCACAGTGGTTCCCAGCCCTGGGTTCCCAGATGTTGTTGGACTACAACTCCCATCATTCTAAGCTAACATGACCGATGGTCAGGGGTGATGGTACTTGTAGTCCAAAATACCTGGGGACTCAAGGTTGGGAACCACTGCAGGGCCTAGGTACATGGAAGTATATACGTTTGCTTTACTTTATCGTTTTTCCTTTGGAAAAATGAAATTTTAAAATCAATAACAACAACAGTGCAGTAAGCTGCCAAATTACACCAACATTTCGTCTTCCTTATAGCAACAAAAATGGTTTGTCACTCATTATAATTTGTTCCAAGACTGTTTAAGCCACTTCCATTGTTGCCAAAAAGTAGCACAACTCCTCCCTCCCAGACTTACTCAAATAATCCTAGTGAATTTATTTAGAACTGCAGAAGTTCATAAATGAAAACAAAACAACACCCTCCCTCCAAACAGCCCAATGCAGAATTAGGATGCTCCATGGTTTCCAGGAATGTCTGTTGGAAATAAAACGTAGGTCCCCAAACCTATGTTTACTAGGGTAATGTGAATACAGGGCTGTAGATTGCCAGCAGGTGCAAAGCAGGGAATCTGGCAGCAGATCCCAGTCTCCTGATGCTCTGTGTTTACACATGGAGGGGCAGGCTGGCCTGAAGTCAACAGTGGTGGGAAGAGAAACTGCAGCCAGTCAGGAATCAGGTGAATCAATGGATGGGAGTTGGTTTGCTTAAACCAGTTGCTGGGGAACAGGAACGGGAGGGTGCTATTGCACTCATGTCCTATATGGCCACTGTGTGAACATCAGGGTTCTTCTTATGTACTGGCAGCCAATAAGGGCCAGGCTGGCCTTATATAAGGCTTTCCTAGGCTTGGGTCCTCAGTCTGAGCAACTCTGCTGAGAAAAGGTGGACTTGTCCTGCTGCATTTCGGGCCTTTCATCTGCCTGCTGCAGGATCTGCATGCCAGCTCATCTTAACCCACATCATCTGCCTCTGGCGATCTGGATCCTTGAATCTAGAATGTGAGCACTGGCGTGTTTGGCTTATGCCATTGACCTCTTGACCCTGGGAGGGTAAAGAGATCAATGGGTGGGAGGGGAGGTTTCTACGGAGAATCAGTGGGTGGAAGTGTGCTTAACCATTCCTGTTCCCTCAATTCTTCCAGGCAAACATCCCATTGAAGCTGTTGTCTGTTCTCCCTGTCCTGCCCCCTGGCTGGGCTTAATTTCAGTATAAGCGCTTTTATAGCATATAATTGCTTTTTAGAGATATGGAAGTTAGTGTGAGAGAATGTACAATTTAATAAACCAAAGCTACCACTCATTGTCAGAAGGAAAGGGCATAGATAATATTTTGGTTTTCATTCCCCGTGAAAGAAACACATCAGAACCAAAATAGCTCAAAAATAAACAATTGTGCCCTTGCCCTTTAGGATCTTCTGGTAGATCTTTGGTTGATTTGCAATAGATCACAAACTGTTTCTGGCTTCCAATTGTCTAACAATAGCAGTAGTTAACAAGCTTTGTTCTCCTCAGTTAGGTTGCCAAAAAGAGGGTTTGGAGGAAAACTAGGAGTGGATTTGTGTGTGAAATGACTTGTGAGCTTGATTCGGCTGCTGTTCACAAATTTCTGAGCTTGTGCTCACAAGCATCCTGGTCCTTAATTCTTAGTGATGTCCTCCCAGCTGAGCCATATTTTGCCCTAGCTCCGGTTGGAGGACTAGACTCTAGTAAAAAACAAAGTAGATCACACAAGCTGAAAATAGCTTTGCCAACCCCTGTTTTAGACCCACGAGAGCGAGAGCGCAGGACAGGAAGGCCTGGCGTGCTATGGTCCATGGGGTCACGAAGAGTCAGACACGACTGAACAACAACAACTCCTTCATCAATTAGAGTTGGCTCACACTGATGTATCAACAGGCAGGGCAATCCTTTGGGCAAGGATCGGCAAGAGAACCAAATCCAAAGCCATGCTGGCCTCACACTGGCAGGGGTACAGATGTATCGATTTTGTAAAATCCATTCTGTCTGTGTTTCATGGAATTGTCAGGTGCCTTTTGTTCTGTAATCTGCTCATTGATGGAAATGTATTTCCCCCCCAATTTCCTGAATTTGCACAAATTTGAACTTTTGGAAATGTGCAGATACCTCCCAAATGTGCAAATACCCCCCAAATATGCATTTTCATACTTTAGCCTGTAGGGGAAATACACATTTTTGGCGGATTTTGTTGTTTTTTTTTAACGTATTTTTCTACAATTAAATTTGCTTAAATTCTGGAAAGCGAAAAAAAAAAAAAAAGTCCACAAGTCCATGGAATCCATGTGACTTGGAAAAAGCTGGTCTGCTGTGGAACCCACAGGTTGGATTCAGAGAAATCCAAGCTCATTTGGTTCCATCGTGGATTTCTCTGGCATTCCTAGACTGGGGGGAGGGCAGCATTTTTCTGATTGTTTTCTTTTTTTCTTCTTTGTCTGGTTGGGTTACTCCCACCCATCCCAGATTTTCCCTCTCATTGGTCCCAGTTGAGGGTGGGAGAATAAGTGCACCATGTTGAGGGTTGGCATGCTTTCCCCTCCGTTCTGGGGACGTGTTGAGTGAACATGACGGCTTTGGATCCAGCAGGTCGAACGTATCTGTGACATGCCCCGGTACACCCCCATTTTTGCTGTTACTGATGGTGGAACAGCAAGTGTGGCAGAGGTTTCAATGGAGAGGCTTGCAAGGGCAGACCTCCTCTGGCCATGGACCTGCGTTTCCTGGGGTGGAGAGGGAGATCCACTGAATCCTATGGCCCCTGGGACACCCTCCAAGGGATCATTGGATTTCAGCCCAAAGTTGTACTGATTTACCAGTGAAAATCCAATTCATGCCTGGAGCCCTCCCTTCAAAATTAGATGTTTAAAATTCTTGCAATTGTTTCTTTGTCCAAAGAAACATTGTTTCTTTGTCAGACTCAAAACCTTTCTGTCCCATACTTGAATGGAACTTTAAGAGGCTAAAAGCACACTTTACATACTGTTGGCCTTATAGAATCTGCATGGCAAAACATTGAGATTAACTGGATTTCTATATGCAGAGTTACCAGATGTTCAGTGTCAGCTGGGTCCACTCAAAAAGGTCTTTAATTTCAACAGCCTAGGGAGGTTTCCAAATGGCCAATTTCTAACTTTCCAGCACCCTAGTGGGCCTCAAGATTTTAAAAACTGTTGTTATGCTTTCAAGCACTTGAAAACGAGTGGAGGAGATTTGCAGTACAGTATATAAATAATAAGTCATTAGTAGTAGTGCTCTCCGGAGTCCTGAAAGGTTCCAAAGGAAAAGACTAAAAATCTGGCAGTGGAATGAAAGACATGCTTTTGGGGTTAGAGATCAAAATCTCCAAGCCCTTGATTTTACTGATTCATAATTAAAAGCATCTGGTTCATTTTGGGTGAGTGACCTGTTTTTAAGCTTATCGTCTGAGAAATGGCTTGTTTGAAGTCAAGCACCACCAACTCAAAGAAAGAAAAGCGGGTGGGGGGGGGGAAGCACATTCTTTACGGGCAAATGTTTGTCTAGGTAAGGCAAATACACACGTTGGCTGGTTTGGCTTGTTAGCTCATCTGGCTTCAGTGGAATGCTTGGGTGGTTCTGACAACCTGAGTGTAGGAGAGCAGAGAGAGATAGTCTGACTGGCCAACTGTGATGCTTTTCATGAAGCAGCAGTAGAGCTGCTGAGTTCCAACCAGCCTTTCTCTTAAAAGAACTTCACAGCAGCAAAAGAGGCTGCAGACATGCTTTCTTCCACCCTGCTTGGCCCTCCATGTCATTCATTCACTCATTCATTTCTATACCACCTTTCTGCCAAGGTACCCTAGATGGTTTACAATGTTTAAGTAGTGAACCAAATGTGTCCCCCCCCCCCCAAGCAACACCAGAATTTGCTTCTTTCGGGCCAATTAAAAGTCTCTTCAGGAGCTGACAGCAAGAGGTCCTGGTGTGGGCTTTCTCACTTCTACCTTCCCTCAGGCACTCAGGTTGTAAGAGATAAGGATTTTTGGCCTGCTAGGGAGAGGGGGCAAGTCTGGGGAGGAAGCTGTGGCATCATTCAGTCCTGCTTACCTCTGAGACTTCCCTGCTTACTTTTGATGCTGCATACATCTGAGTAGTCATGCAGAGGCTTGCCCTGCTTACCTGTGAGTAGATATGCTGCTCATGCTTACTTCTGAGCACACATGCAGAGACTTGGAATTTGGGATACTATTTGAAAATGCTGCTGAGTGATTTGGGGCGCAACCCTATGCATGTTTAGGTGGGAAAAAGCCCCACAACTCCCAGCATTCCCCAACCAGCCATGCTGGCTGGGGAATGGTGGGAGCTGTAGGACTTTTTTTCTGCCTAAGCCTGTACAAGATTGCACCCTTAGTCTTGCTTACTTCTGAGTAGATGTACAGAGGTTTGTCCTGCTTGCTTCTAAGTAGGCGTAAAAGCGATAAGAATGACATTTTGGCCATACTCACTCTGCCTTTGGCCACACCCACTGCCTTGGGCCCTGCCCACACATGGAGCACAGCATCCAAGACCTTTCCTGGTTTGGAATTCAGCCCGTAGATTGAAAAAAGGTTCCCTCTTCTTGCCCTAGGATAGTGAATTCACTTTTTAGTCCTGTAGCAACTGGCAGCTGGCTCCCAGTAGCCCTGTGAGATCTGGTCATTCTGGTCTGGTGGGTCAGTCACATGCTACTTGTTTTCAGCCCCAGAGTTGCCTAAGGTCCATTGCTGGAGGCTGGAATATAGCAAGCAGAATGTCCTGCTCTGTGGACTAGGGAAGTCCTTAAAGGTCAAGTTCCTAGTATAAATGCTAGGAATCCTAAATACTATCAACATGTTATTGGATTATTGTTTATATTGTGCTGTCAATATTCAAGCCTGACAAATCCATGGATTGCATATTTCCTGCCAACTGTGTATATTGACAGCATGATACTGTCAATATATAGTGTATATATATACTGCATAGTGTGTGTGTGTGTGTATATATATATATATATATATAGAGAGAGAGAGAGAGAGAGGGTATAATTGGGATTGCTGACCGTTTCTCATGGCCCATCATTCTTAGCACTTCTCACTTATTTATATTTGGATTTTTAATCTTCCCTCTCTCAAAGGCTCAGGGTGGATAATAACACTTAAAGCTTCATAATGAAGAAGTGGAGTGTACCATATATTAAAATAACAACAATAACAACAACAACAACAACAACAACAACAGCCAGCCTTTAAAAGACCCTCCTCTCTACTAATCTCCTACAGCTAAATTATTGTCTGAATTAAAAAGGTATTGCATTGCTTCCTGGGGATTTGAACTCAGATAATCTGCACACATGCCATTATTACGTGTGTGTGTTTTTTAATATTGTGCTTCAGAATTAATTGCTTTTATTAAAAAGCTACACTCGCATGAAAAATGCACTAAAAGTGGAGCAAGAAACTTTTGCTCTGATTTAGAGAAGGAGGTCTTCATAGGGAAGCAGGCTTCCACATCTGTATCTTTTGCTGGATCAAGAGCTGTACATATAAATCTGATGCACACCTCGTTGTGCTTTCACATGCACATTGAAATGCTGATGTTAATCCACACATTGTGGAGCCCCATTCATAGCCTGGTGAACTAGTCTTTTTTTTATGCATAATTAGAACTAGATTTGTTAAGTGAACAACCTTATGAATTGAAGTGGGATTTCCTGAACATACGAATGCTGCTTATGATGGTGATCTAAACCAGGAGTGGGTAACATGTGGCCCAGGGCTGCATGTGGCCCCCACTACCCCCTGCTGCACCTCAAATTAAAAAAAAAATGTATAGACAAAATGGCAGTCCATAGTAGCTATGGAATGCTAAAAGGGTCAAATTTAGTTTGAAAACGACATGGTTTGCCAACACATTTCAGCAGCAAACCAGGCATTTTTAAAAACAAAATGTACATAATTTTGTTTTTTTTAATTGCAGTGGGGAGGGTGAAAATGGCCCCTGGACCTCCTGCAGTTACCCACCCCTGTTTTAAAATTAAACATTATGCTTTCTAAGGCAAGGCAATCTAGGTTAGCCCCTCATTTTTATTTTTATTTTTACAAGTTCACAGCATTAGATCTCCTTTACATTTGATATTTCATCTGGAAATACGTGGACTCTGTCCCGAGCTTCCCTTTGCATGCAAGGGAGTTTGCAGATGCTGCTGGAAATTAGGGCTCCATTGGATGAGGGCTCTGTTGGTGCATCATAGCTGGTTTTTGGCCCAAGGCCTTCGTGGCCCAGATTTGCATTTTGTGATAACTTGCTATCATAGCTGTGTTGTGCCTCTGTGGAATGGATTCCATATGCGGCCAGACTGCAAAACTGCATGAAATCATGGAGAGCAAGAGCATTGTTTAAAGAACTGATACAAAGAAGGCATTGTACGTGTACACAGTGCCAATGCTGTCAAGGAATGCTTTTAAAATGCTGAGAGAAATGTCTTTGAAGTCTAAAAATAGAGCAAAAGGCTGGAGAAAACGACTGACTCTTTGCAAGCCTTCCTCCTTTTTGTTTTCCACTTAATTGGATTGGAGCTTGACTCTTGGGCAATTACCTGCTGCTTCGGAGGAAGCTTCTCACACATGCCCTGTGACATTCAGCAGGCAAACTCTCAACCTCTTAGAAGCAGACTTTACAGCTATAAGGATGTCCTTCAAAAAACACACACCACATTATGAAAAGATTTACAGCCCTGAACACATTTACTTTAGTGCAGGCAAGCCTAATAGATTTCAGTGACACTTCATGCTATGCATGCTATGCATGGTTAGGCAAACTTTGAACCTAGGCCATGCTAAACCACAGTTTAGTGTGACACAGGTAATTGCAGAGAGCCTCAGGCTTGCATGCTCCCCCTTCCCCTGTCCGATTTTGGCACAGCTGTGATAAGGACCTTGGAAGCATTTTCTTCTATTTAATCATAGCTTGTCATGTCATCCAAGCTATCAAACTGTGGTTAATGTTAACTACAGTTTCTTTGAAACAAGCCAGCTTGAAACTATGGTTGTGAAAGCTTCAGAACTCCTCCTTGTGGCTGCACTGTAGGAGGACATGTGGTGGTGGTGGTGGGGAGACGCATATGAGCCTGAGGCTCACTGCAGCTTGTCCATAGTTTAGTGTGACGTCTGAACTGTGTTTAATTTAAATGCATAAGCTTAGCAAATTTATAGGAAAATGTGGAGCTTAAAATGGATACAAAATGAGATCACAACATTCCAGAAGGAGAGAAAAATATGAAGATTTTCAGTAAATTAAAGGCTGGAGACGAGAACTGCGAAGTTTTTTGTTTCCATGGCTCACAAATATTTATCATTTTATTGGTGTTCCTTCACATGCGATGCCTATGCTTATCTTGGCTGAAATGCCAAAAAGTGATGAGAAAGTTAATTAGCAGAGAATTAACTCTGATTTGCTTTCTTATAAAATGGCCATGCAAGAATAGAGATTGTGTTTGTCATTCTTCTATGCCCATCTGCCTTGAAAGCAGAAGACATGTCGGTGCACACAGGGAAATAAGAATGTTTTGGATTATAGTTACTAGCTGATACTGAGTGGATTGCCAAAAAAGAAAATGACTCAAAGTGGGGATGGGGGGCGGGGAGGAATTATTCAGATTTAGTGACATAGGATCATGGAATATGGCCCAAGTAAGTCACTTTAAAAATTGAGGTACAGAAAGAAACCAAAGAAAACATGATTTAAAATTATTGTCAGGAAACTGATTATGGTACAGAATATTAATTAAAACTAATATGTTTAAGAAACAGTCTTAAAATCAAGCAATCCTTTTCACACCAGAAGGTGCTAAAGCATTCTTAATGTTTTTCCCCCTTTATTAGTGTACAAGATCTTATTCCTCGGCAGTTTGATCTGGTTTAAGGCAAATGAGTTTATTGGTTATTGGAGAGCTTAACAGAATCTGATTTGCCAACAAATGTGTTGGGGCCCAGCAGGCTCAGAGGCAAATGATCTGATTCAAGCAAGCTAGTGGTCATGGTCCAGAGCAAGCAGATACAAATCCAAAGACAGATGATGGGATCTAGGACATGTGGCTGCTTAGGTTCCAGAGCAAATCATAGAAGTCGCCTGCCATTTTGTGCATTGAGGTATTGCCTTCTTGTTGGATGTGCATGAAGCACAGCAGTCTAGACCTTGTGTGGCTGTCATGTGCGATTGCTGTTTGTGTGCTGTTTGTTATGCAGAATGAATCACATTTGAAGTGGCCCTACTAGACCCATTGATTTCAGGAGCATTTGCTTCCCAGTAAGTTTGCAGAGGATTCCATGTCCTGTTGTGCCTGCTTCAGCGCACTGAGACTGAACACAAAGTTGGAAGGACACTTCAAGTACCTTGCCTTCACTCCAGGAACATGGTGTCTTCCTAAGCTCAAATGCTGAACAGTATGTGCCTGTTTGCATGTCACGCTAAGCCAGTGTGGGTTAATTAACCTCTGGGGCTTAGCGGTGTGTGCGTGCGGCTTTTTGGAATATTCGAGCTGCAACCGTGGCTTGTCGTGTCATCCAAACCTAACGAGGGTGAGTTGTTGGTGTGGTTAACAAACCACCCAGAAACCATGGACTGTTTAAGGGTTGTGGGTCATTTGTTAACTATGCCAACAACCCAGCTTGCTGAGTTTGCATGACGCAACAAGCTGCAACCGGGGCCTGAATAGGCAGTTGGTGCTTGTGATGTGCCATGGCTCGCCATGACTTAAATAAGCCATCATGAGCTGCAGCGATCATGTGAACCTGCTCTATATGTGTGATATGAGAAGGAGCAATATGCTTCTTTGCCCTTTGGGATCCCTGCTTTCAGCCAGGAGTACCGGAGGTAGGGTAGAGCCCACGAGGTGATACCCAAAGATCTTTATAATCTTCCGTAACAGTGATATAATAGCTACTCGTAAACTTGTCCTTGTTTTATTATTATTGTTATCATCATTATGAATATAGTGTTATAATTTCAGAAGTACACATGGGACCATATTAAATGCAGATTATTTAAAGGACACATATGCTGAAAGCGAAAATGGTCGCCAGGGGAACATCAACACAGATTATTGTCTAATTAGTCCAAAGACAACACAGGTTTTTATAAAATCTGACCTTCATATGATTCTAGATATTAAACAGATTCTCAAACCCATGCCGTTGTCTCTTGGAAGAGAATGTCCTTTGGCAAGCAGTTGTGTTATGGGTAAGGTTTTATTTTATTCAGCTGTTGTTAAAGAGCTGCTAGAACACAAATGGAAATAATAAAGAGAGACATCTGATGACCAAAAATGCCTTGATATATTAAGTAGGGAAGAGCCAAAACGATCACTCTTGTTTCATGTTCTTTTTTCTGAATGCTGAAAAACACCTCCCAGTTTTGGTGATGGGGGAAGGGGCATGATTACTGTGCTATTCTTCTTGCTGCCATTTTTTCTCTTTTGATCTCACAGTTTTCAGCCTTGTTTGTCCACACTGCCTTTTAATCCTGTGGGTCGTAGTGCCCCATGTGATTTTGTCAGTGGCATCAGAATGCTGTATGATGATGCCGCTGATGCTTGTAAACACAATCACATGGGCCTCCAGAGCCAATTGTATATGTACACCAATTGTATATGCCTATGTATACCGGTTGTTGGGAACATGGGTAGGAGGGCGCTGTTGCACTCATGTCCTGCTTGTGGGTTTTCCGTGGGCAGCTGGTTGGCCACTGTGTGAACAGAATGCTGGACTAGATGGACCTTGGTCTGATGCAGCACGGCTCTTCTTATGTTCTTAAATAGAGAGTGCCTCTGAGCATATGCAGAATGCGTTCCCTTAAGTCAAGAGCCACAGAATGGCAATGGCTATATTTGAACGGACAAAAATATCAAAAAATAATTTCAAGTTCTCCAGAACTCTTCATCTGGCTGGATGTTAAAGAAAACAGGGAAAGGAAGAGTAAAAACTGGGCACGACACTGTTGCCCGAAAGTCTCCATTTTGTAAAAGTCTTTCAGATGGAGTGCAGGAGGAGTTATGGAGATATAATTAGGTTAGCCTCACTCGGTGCCCGACAGATCTCAGGGTGCACTTCTTCAACTTCTTGGACAAAAAGAAGCAAAACTGGCTGTTTCCCTAGCTTTTGAAGATAGAAGGTCTAGTAGTACTCAGATCCTCCAGCACTAATAGGAATACAGAGGTTCTTTGTGAGGAAGAGCAGAACTAGAGAGAAAGAAACAAGGTATGTGTAGTTTTCCTAATTGCTGAAATACCAGCTGCCATCTTTGGTGAGTCTGTTCCCTGCATCAGATGTTAAGTGACACACCTGGGTAGGGCGGGCTGGGGAGACCTCCTTAAAATGTAAGATCTGCACTAGTTCTAAGGAGTTCTGCAAAACATTGTGCTCTCTTAGATGAAGACAACTGCAGTATTAAACATCCTCTGTTTTTGGATGCAGGGCCAGCCCTACCATTAGGCAGACTGCAGTGCTCGCCTCAGGCAGCAGATGCTGAGGGACAGGGAATGGCAGTGAGGTGTTGGAGGACAGAGCTATGTATGCTACTCGGCCTGCCCTGTGTCCCCTAAACTAGCTTGCTGCCCTCAGGTGCAATGAAGGATGCTGTCCCATTGCTGATGTTGAAGTAAGATTCAACTGCCGGTTTCAGTTGGCTTCAGTACATGGAACTGGGGGTGGGGACATCCCATCCTTTGCCTCAGGCAGCAAAATATCTTGTCCTGGCTTTGAGTATATGTTACCTGCCTTGAGAGCCATCCTGAAAATGTTAAGCAGGCCCAGAAAATCAGTGGCACTTCAAAGTGACTGAAGTATGCCTAATGGCCTCTGAATGACATTCGTTTGCAAAAATATAGGGGTCTTCCATTGCAACAGATGTGCATAGGATTTTCTATGTCTTCTGTTTAATAAGGCCTGCTTTGAATCTTTCGCCATGAATTTTATATCACAGCCCACTAACATTCTTGTGTGCAAGGGTTCATTTGTAAAAAGACAACTTGAGTGGTATGTATCTAACAGTGACTTTTATTGTGCCCTTTCCAAGACTGTGGTTAGCATAGATGAGACATTTACATGACTGGTGTACCAAAGGAACATTTCACAAAAATGTGAAATGTAAAAGGACAGGCATTATAGGCTTTTATGGTGTGTGTGTGTGTGTGTGTGTGTGTGTGTTTAGCTTCTTGAGTGGCATTGCATTTTTATTCAGCTGGCCCATGTCTGAGGAATGGAATGGTGAAGCTGTTTGTGCTTTAGAAACCTACATCCTAATTGGATCTTTTCCTTAACTTTCAAAGGAATTTGAATTAGGCCAGTGGATAGGGAGTTTAGGCTTATTTGTTTGTTTCAATTCATACTCTATCATGACTGTTCCACTCTCAAGATCAGGGATCCACACATTTTTGCTCAGCAAACGCTCTAGCCATACTTAGTGGCAACTGCTGATCTCTCCTCTCCAAGTCCTCTGCAGAGGCTTTGGAAGACAGGCTGGGTCTCTCATATTGGGCCAGGACCTCACACTGCTAATGCCTGTTCCAGTGCTAAGGTTTTGCGAGAACACCCTCTCCCTGCTTTCATCCCCTCTAAGGTTTTGTAGATGAAAATAGGGACATGCTTGTATCCCAATTGTCTTACCGGGGGTCACTACAATTGCTCCCCTGCCTCACTATTGCACATTGCTTAAGGCCAAACTTCACTTCCTGTGTGCTGTAATTCTGTACTCAGCACTCCCTTGTCTTCCCCGATTTGAAAGCCAGGAAGATGTTTCTTCTTTTGATTAAAGCAGATAGAAGGCTCCTATCTTAAGGAGCGCCTCCAGCAACACCAGACAGGCCCCTTAACAAGATCAGCCTCAGATGGCCTTCTCTCTGTCCCATCAGCCAGGACAGCTAGACTGGTGGGGACGAGGGAGAGGGCCTTCTCTGTGGTGGCCCCCACTCTGTGGAACTCCCTCCCTAGGGAACTCCGTCATGCCCCCTCTTTAATGAGCTTCCGTCGTGCATTAAAAACGTGGTTGTTCAGGCAGGCATTTGGGGTGGGTTAGGGTATTTAAAAAAAAAAAAAATTATGGTAAAATTTTATTGTTTTAAATTGTTTTATGGGGGTTGTACATCGCCCAGAGTGGCTGGGTGACCAGTCAGATGGGCGATTAATAAATTTAATAAATAAATAAATAAAATAAATGTCTCTACAGTAGGCTAGCAATGGTTCAACATACACTTCAGCAGCTGCAGTGTATGAAGTGGCTGGCTGTGTCCTACATGGGACTTTACTGTTCATGGATTTGTCTCCATTCCCCAACAAAGAGATTTAACTTGTGGAGACACTAGGCAGGCCTTCTTCAACCTGGCACCTTCCAGATGTGTTGGACTGCAACTGCCATCATTCCCAGCCAGCCTGGCTAGGCTGGCTGAGGATGATGGGAGTTGCAGTCCAACACATCTGAAGGGCCCCAGGTTGGCCCAGTTTGCACTAGGGAGGAAGCTGAACCCTTCAGGATGGCAACTCTAGGAAGTCAAATAAACAAAAATGTCAACGAAGTGTTGCCTGCTCAGGGTGGAGTAGCACCTCACTGCCTGCCCCCGGTCCATCACCTCCATAAGAAAGTACACTAACATGAATGTTCAAAGGAAAAGCTCAGTATCCACTTTAGTATCAGACATAAGTAGTTATTCTTTACTCCTGTGTTTTGCTGAAATCCTTCATCTGACACGTTTTTTAAAAAATGACTGGTTAACAACCCTCTCCCCTTCTGTCCCTGAGAGTACCCTCCTGTCCAGAGTTCACCTGCTCCACATCTCTACAGAATCATCAGCTGACACCTCCTCCAATCTGTTTTGTCAGCATTTTCTCACAAAATGTGTGTGTTTGTATATGCTTGGATAAGAATGGAGGGCCTGGATTACCTAAAGTTCCCATGTATTATGTAGTGTAGGGGTGGTCAGTTTTGGAGGGTTGGGGGCCCCACATTGGCCACCCTGGAACCCTGCAGGGGCTGCATCCCCTCCTCACTGCCTCCAGCAGCAGGAGTAGCCATAAACTGGAATCCCAGTGATTCTGCTGGGAAACAAGCCATGTGGGGAATGTGGCCCTTGTTTCCCCGCAGAATGGGACTTTCCACAGCCCATCAAACAGGAGAGCCATTCTGCAGAGGAACAGCGATTCTGCTGAGAAATCAGGCTCGTGGGGAAAGCTCTCTTTGTTTTCCAGCAGAACCATTGGGATGGTGGAGGCAATGGTGGGGCCCACACAAATGGCCATGCCGGGCCACATGTTGCCCATCCCTGATGTAGAGTTTAAATTGGGCCTTACTTCGTCTTAATGCTGTTGTGATGCGTTTTTCTGTCAGTGATATACTTGGGCCATAGTACCTCTCGGGTGCATGAGGTGACATATAATTCTGTGTTGCCAAAGCAGCACCTTGTGCCAGGCGAGTGGGGCAGGGAAACAAAAACATAACACTGCCATCGTGTAGCTGCATATCCAAACATGTGGAGGGAAGGCACCATTTGCTGCTGCCGCTGCTGCTTAAACGATTTATTCTATTCCATGTATTAGTTATGTATTTAAGGTTTATGCCACCTTTCAAACAAAAGTTTTCCCAAGTTTCCTGGCAAACATTATCATAACATTTTAAAACCATTATCTAGACATTTTTTAAAACTACAAGCAGCTTTTACGTGGCGCTCCTAGTGGTCTTCCATCCAAAGCACTGATCATGTCCATACGTGCTAAGCTTCAATGATGCTGTAGTGTCCGTGCTTTCTAGACTATTCACTGGTCCACACAATTTCTATTATTATTGTTATTATTACTATTGAAACATCAGATGGAGCTGCTATGATTTTCTTTTGACGTATTTCTAGGGGCCGTGCTATTCTGTGGTGGTAAGCAAAATCAACGCCCTCCCTTTTGAGGTGCCTGTTTGTCTTTATCTACAAATTACAGAAGATCCTTGAAGCTACAGAAACCTGGTGCATGTGTGTGAAAGAAACGATCTGGGCTATTTGGAAAAGGCAGCTTTGAGTTGTTAGAACTGGTGGGCAAGAAGCAGGCTTGAGTGGGTGAGGACTACCAAGATACTGCTTTTGTCTTGGGGGACTGATCCTGCTTTAGTGCTGCTTGAGTTTGTGTCTGCTTCCTCTCTTCCCCTGCTCAAACTGTATATTTATAAAAATACGTCTGCCACGGAACTAATTTCTGCTCAGGAAGGTGGATAATATGAAAAATACGCCCTGCACACACACCTTAAAAAAAAGAAGGTAGAGATTCAGATTGTTGCAGATCGTTTCCCTCTCTGCAAGTAATTTGGAAATAAATGAATTAATAAATGTAGCTGAGGAGATATGCTTTAGTTCTCCTTCTTTTGTATGGCACATGGGTTACCACAAATACATTTCTGAATTAACTGGGCACGTCTGTGTACGTGTCTTTGCTTTTTGCCTGGGAAAGTGTTGTCAATTCTCATTCTCATCTCATCTCGGCCTTCTGATCTGTCAGAATTCTTGCCTTCGAGTCCTCACAAATGCTGCCTGACTGCAGGAAAGCTTTGAATGATTTTGAAAGACTTCAGGCTTCTCTCTCCCAATGGGTCGCCATAAGTCAACGCTTAGAAATGAGATAGCAGTGATAGATGTCGCAAGTGGGTACTTCCGCTTCAGTTTTGAAGGGCATACAAGTTCATTCATTGACCAGTAATGGAAAACGAAGAGCGTCCAAAAGGACAATTTCAGTGATGGAAAAACCGAAGTCTGATTTCTGGCTGTGAATAAAGAAGTTTCTAAAATGTTCTTTTCATCATCTCTCCACAATTTGAAAGGGGGGAAAATCTACCCTCAATGAACAAAAGGTCATACAGAGTTTTGGCTCCCAGCAAGACTGTTTATTTAAGCTGCAAAAATATGACTCATGCTGCCCGTTCATGGCTGTAGATCTGGTCTGATTTCCACTCCCCTTTTGTCTCTGAACTTTGCCCTTTTCTCCTCATTACATCCTCCCCCCATGTGTCTGCCTTGCATCCTTCTATCCTTCTTGGGAAAGCGTTGCTGCAATATTCACTAACTTGTTTCCATGTTGGCATACGATTCTCAATGGCAGACTTCAGGATATGGCCTCCATGAACTCAGTTGCATATTAATTCAGAGCCTGGTGTCCAGTTACTTTTGTTTCTTTTAGTGTTGTAAAAGCTTCAACAAAACAAGGTATTTCTGTCACAAGTTCTGAGATTTCCATGAAAGAAATATGAACGAGTATTGTATTGTATTATTTTAAATATTTGTGTTGTACTTTATATGTTTAACTGTATGGCCTTTTAGTCTGTTTGTAATCTGCCCAGAGAACATTGGTTATTGGGTGGATTAAAAATAGAATAAATGATGCATAAATAATAAATAAGTAAAAGGGAAGCCCTAGCAGATCTCAAAATGGCACCACTGTTTGGGAACAATGTTTTAGTTCCCAACCTACCACAACTATGCCATACACTGTGAGGAAGTTCCTCCCTTTCTCCTTCCAGGTTGGACAGAAGGTAGTGAACCTACTTCCTGATAGATTCCTCATTTCCCATTATTCTTATACTTCCCTTGGCAGTATGGCTCTTTTCCAGAGCAAAAGAGCAGAAACAGAGGCTGTTAGCCACAACTTTATTTATTTATTTACAATATTTATATACCGTTCCATATCAGAAGATTTTGGAGTGGTGAACAACATGGTAAAAGAATAAAACAGCAGGTTAAAATAGTTGAAACATTTTTTAAAAAGACAAATCCCAACAAAGTGGAATTTAACAACCCATGGCTGGTCATGCAAAGAAATAACAACATCTTCAGGAGGCGCCAGAAGGAACACAGTGTTGGCGCCTGACCTCTAAAGGCAGGGAATTCCACAGGAAGAGGGCCACCACACTGAAGGCTGTTTTCCTGGTGGGCTCCAACCGGACCATGGGTCCATGTGGAACCACCAGGAACATGCCCTCTGATGACCTCAGTGACCAGCAGGTTTGTAAACAAGAAGGCCCTCTCTCAGGTATCCTGGTCCCAAGTTGCTTAGGGCTTTGTACACTAGTACTAATACCGTAAGCCTGGCCGGTAGTGAATAGGCAGTCAGGGCAGTTCCCTCAGCAGAGGAGTTACATGCTGAAAAGGGGCAGCTCCTGACAACAGCCGAGTTGCTGCATTCTGCACTAGCTCCAGTTTCCGGACCAGCCTTAAGGGCAGCCCCACATAGAGCACACTGCAGTAATCCAGTCTTGAGCTTACTAATGCCTGTACCACCGTGGTCAAACTATACCTGTCCAGGAGAGGCCGTAGCTGGTGAACCAGCCAAAGCCGGTAAAAGGCACTCCGAGCCGCCGCGACCACTTGGGCCTCCAGCGATAATGATGGATCTAGGAGTACCCCCAGACTATGACCTGATCTTTCAGAGGGAGTGCAACCTCATCCAGAACAGGCAGTGAGCCTATCTCCTGGACCCAGGAACCACTCACCCACAGGGCTTCCGTCTTGCCAGGGTTCAGCTTCAGTTTATTGGCCCTCACCAAGCCCATTACTGAGTCTAGGCACTGATTCAGGACTTGCACAACCTCTCCTGATTCCGATGTCACAGCTGAGATCATCAGCATACTGATGGCATTTAGCTCCAAATCCCCTAATGACCGCTCCCAGCGGCTTCATATAGATGTTAAACAACAATGGGGACAAGATGGTACCCTGCGGCACCCCATAGCTCAATTGCCAAGGAGCCGAGGAATAGTCACCCAATGTTACTTTCTGAAATTGGCCCCATAGGTAGGACTGGAACCACTGTAACACAGTGCCTCCAATACCCATCTCACGGAGTTGGTCCAGGAGGATACCATGGTCTATGGTATCAAAAGCCGATGAGAGATCGAGCAGAATTAACAGGGTTGCACTCCCCCTGTCCCTCTCTCGATATAGGTCATCCATCGGGGCGACCAAGGCTGATTCAGTCCCGTAACCAGGATGAAGCCCAGATTGAAATGGGTCTAGATAATCAGTATCCTCCAAGAGTGCCTGCAGTTAGTCTGCCACAATACTCTCAAGTATCTTCCCTAGAAAAGGGGTATTTGTGACTGGGCGGTAGTTGTCTAATACCATTGGGTCCATAGTGGGCTTCTTCAGGAGTGGCTGCACTTCTGCCTTAAGGACAGCAGGGACCACCCCTTGCTGTAGGAATTTATCACTCCTTGGACCCACCCAGTCATACCCCCTTGGCTAGCTTTTATTAGCCAGGAGGGGCAGGGATCAAGAGGGCACGTGGTTGGTCACATTATTGCAAGTATCTTGTCCACATCATCAGGCCGTAATGGAACTGATCCCACAGAATTGGGCAGATGGTGGCATCAGACACCTTGACTGGTACTGCACTAACAACAGCATCAAGGTAGCTGTGGAGAGAAGCGATTTTGTCCTCAAAGTGCGATGCAAAAAGGTCACAGCGGGCCCTTGATGGGGCCAGGGCCCCATTTACTGGGGAAGATGGTAACAACTGCTGGACCACCTGGAAGAGCTCCACTGGACGGCTACTTTGAGGACTCAAAGGAGGCAGCAAAATAAACCTTCTTTGCTGCCTGCACTGCCACGCAGTAGGCACGATCATGCACTCTAGAGCGTGCTCGGTCATCTTCACTTCGAGTCTTGCGTCATTTGTGCTCTAGCCGGCGTCCAGCCTGTTTCGTGGACTGCAGCTCCCAGTATACCAGGAAGCAGAACGGGCTCCACAGTGCCGGAGAGGGCACTCAGGTGCGATCAAGTCGATGGCCCTCCGCATTTCACTGTTCCACAGTGAGGCTAGGGCCTCGGCTGGATCACCAGCTCTCTCCACTGGAAAATCCCCAAGAGCATTCAGAAATCCATTGGATTCCATCACTTTCTTGTATTCCACCAGTATCCAACTTTATCCATGCCCGCTGAACTCCGGTTTCGCTCCTCCAGCTTGAGCTCTTACTTCTCCTTAAATATAGACCTGGAGTAGGACACTGGCTTTGTGAAAGGATCCCACTGACAGAGTGTGCTTAGATTGACTTCACCTGGAATGCAAACACAAACCTGACAGACAGCGTCCTGTTAATGGCTTGGAGCCAACATTGGATGATATTTTCCTTTGGTCTCCTCCCTCTGCAGCGCCCCAAATCTGCTCCAGATTTGTGTGTGTGTCAGGGGGAGGGGCTGCCAAGGGGAATTGAAATCCATTCTGCCAACGTTTTCCCTCCTGCTGGTGGAATGACACCACTGGATACAGCCCACTGAGAGTAGTAAAACTGCTTTAGCACCTCATCTGATGAAAATCGTTGTAGTGACACTTATCACCAAAAGCTGGCTGTTACTTTTTCTGTGGGTGGCTTTAGAAGTCACACAGAACAGGAGTGTGGGAAGAGATGAAGTACAACTTCCCGCTCCACACATCACAAATCTTTTTCTCCCCCCAACCCCTTTGTATATCAAATGAATCCATCCACATTTTCCTGGACCATCACAGCCACAGCATTCCAACAACCTGAAACAATCACATGCACCTTTGAGATGTTCAATCACCCATAAATGCCAGAAGAGAGGAGAAGCATAATTTCCCTCTAATAAAAGGAAGAAGTGGATTCTTAAACTAGCTAAAAATGTTTCTGATACTTGATTAGTATTGTTATTTCTAAATCACCTAAAACTTATTAAGACATGTACACAAAGTAAAAACACGACTGTACCTGCCTAGAGATGTAGAATCTTTGGAAATGTTGAAGCCATGGAAAAAACAATTTTTCCCCTTTTGGGGAGGGGCAGGGGACTGAAATTTGGGGGGAAATTGAAGAATAAGCTATAAGTGCTCCCCTCACAGATCTAAAGTCACTTTGTCGCCTTAGGGCAGCCTTCCTGAACCTGGTGCCCTCCAGATATTTTGGACTTCAGCTCCTATCAGCCTCAGGCAGGATGGTCAATGGACAGGAATGCTCACCACTGCAGTCCAAAACATCTGTAGGGCACCAGGTTGAGGAAGGCTGCTTTAGGAATGGAAAGCAGCATTTATGTTCTTATAGTTATATTATGGACAACACGGTTTGCTCATTATATTTGAAAACTTTAAAAAGTGAACTCAGTTAATACGTTTGTAATTATTGTCTGAATAAACTGTACTTTTATGATTTAATACACCAAACATGATTAATTTTATGAGCGAACTAAGTTATATATAACATATTTTAGATTCCTAGTTTATGTCTGACCAGAGGGAACTTGAGCAAGTAGTCCCTGAAACATCTGAATCATCCTAGAAACCAGAAGAAGCAGGAAGACTTGGAGGCAGAGGAAGGCAAGTCCAGAAACGCATGATTCTGTAGAACAAAACTCAAACTGTCAAGAATGTATGTTTTCTTTCATATTATGATATGGTGACTCTATTCACATGTTGGGAAACTGAGCATGACTTGGAGCATCCCAAAATGTCTATTAGTAAAAGATATATTGGATCAATAACTTTAATAAGAAACAGAAGAAATAACTATGCTGAGAATCTTACAGAGAGGATTAAAAACATTTCCTCCCATGGCTTCATTATATCCAGACATTTTACATCTCTAGTCTTACTATAAAAGTCTACTTATTACATAGTTCTTAGAAATCATTTTTGGAAAGTAAAGGTTTGGTAAGAATATATAAACACCTTGTCTTACATTCTAAAAGAAAATATTTCATAATCCAAAAAACCCCAAACAAAAACGGTCCTTGGAAAAAAACAGAAAAAAACTGTTTCCCCCCCAGATTTTTCCATTCTTTATTCAGGGCCTTCACATCTCTATCTCTAGCTGCAGGTCTACTATCTAAAAACATGAAAAAGAAAAAGAGATGGAACAAGAGAGGAGAACAAGCACAGATGGGCACCAGTTTTAAAAACCCTGTTGGCCATTTGGCCTCTCTCCTCCCTTCAACTGTTTCCATACAAGTTGGTCATTATAATAACAACAAAAGCCCTGTTGAGGCATTATGGCTGAATAGGGCATTCCAGCGTATGTAGGGGGCACAAGGTTGGGTGTGCCAGCCAGCCTGCCCATGCCCAGTGTCCACACACACAGCAGCTCCACCCTCACACTCTCATCCTTCCCAGGCCGAGTTGAAATGTCCGAAGAGGGCTTCTGTGCACCTCCAGCTAAACACATATAGAAATCCTTCCTGCTCAACTGGTGCATGTGCCCCTATCCATGCTGGAATTCCATAAATGCCTGAACAGGGCTTTTGTTGTTCTTATAATGACCAACTTGAATGGAAACAGCTCAAGAGAATGGAGGGAACCAACCGCAGCTGGTCTCTCAGCCGAGCCTATGGAGGGGGCCTTGCTATAGAATCATAGAATAGTAGGGTTGGAAGGGGCCTACAAGGCCATCGGTTCCAACCCCCTGCTCAGTGCAGGAATCCAAGTCAGAGCATCCCTGACAAATGGCTGTCCAGCCTCGTCTTGAAGGCCTCCAGTGTGGGAGAGCCCACCACCTCCCCAGGTAATATGTTCCATTGTCGTATTGCTCTTACAGTCAGGATGTTTTTCCTGATGTTCAGCCGGAATCTGGCTTCCTGTAACTTGAGCCCATTATTCCGTGTCCTGCACTCTGGGATGATCAAGAAGAGATCCTGGCCTTCGTCTCTGTGACAACCTTTCAAGTACTTGAAGAGTGCTATCATATCTCCCCTCAGGCTTCTCTTCTCAAGGCTAAACATGCCCAGTTCTTTCAGTCTCTCTTCATAGGGCTTTGTTTCCAGTCCCCTGATCATCTTTGTTGCCCTCCTCTGAACCCTCTCCAGTTTGTCTGCATCATTCTTAAAGTGTGGTGCTCAGAACTGGACACAGTACTCCAGATGAGGCCTAACCAGTGCTGAGTAGAGGGGAACTAATACTTCCCGGGATTTGGAAGCGATGCTTCTATTAATGCAGCCCAAAATAGCATTTGCCTTTTTTGCAGCCACATCACATTGTTGTCTCATATTCAGCTTGTGATCGACAACAATTCCAAGATCCTTCTCGCTTGTGGTGTGGTTGAGCCACGTATCCCCCATCTTGTAACTGTGCATTTGGTTTCTTTTTCCTAGGTGCAGAACTTGGCATTTGTCCCTATTAAATGTAATTCTGTTGTTTTCCGCCCAGTGCACCAGTCTATCCAGATCACTTTGAATTTTGTTTCTGTCTTCCAAAGTATTAGCTATCTCTCCCAATTTTGTGTCATCTGCAAATTTGATCAGCATTCCCTGCACCTCCTCCTCCAAGTCATTAATAAAAATGTTGAAGAGCACTGGGTCCAGGACTGAGCCCTGTGGTACCCCACTCGTTACCTCTCCCCAGTTTGAGAAGGTCCCATTGAGAAGCACTCTTTGAGTCCGATTCTGTAGCCAACTGTGGATCCACCGGATCGTTGTTTCATCTAGCCCACTTTGAGCTAGTTTGCTTATCAGGATATCATGGGGCACTTTGTCGAAAGCTTTGCTGAAGTCGAGCTATATGATGTCTACAGCATTCCCACGGTCTACAAGGGAGGTTACTTGATCAAAAAATGAGATCAGATTTGTCTGGCAGGACTTGTTTTTGACAAATCCATGTTGGCTTCGAGTAATCACGGCATTGTTGTTAAAGTGCTTCCAGATGGATTGCTTTATGATCTGCTCCAGAATTTTCCCAGGGATTGATGTCAGACTGACTGGTCTGTAGTTCCCAGGTTCCTCCTTTTTACCCATTTTGAAGATAGGGACAACGTTAGCCCTCCTCCAGTCATCTGGCACTTCCCCCGTCCTCCATGATTTCTCAAAGAGAATAGACAGAGGTTCTGAGAGTTCTTCTGCCAGTTCCTTTATTACTCTAGGATGAAGTTCATCTGGCCCTGGAGATTTGAACTCATTCAAAGTAATGAGGTGTTCCTTGACCATATGCATATCGATCTCAAGCTGCAATCCTGCCCCTTCAGCCTGTACTTCGCCTTTGCCAGGGGGGTCATAGACCCTCTTTTGGGAGAAGACTGAGCCAAAGTAGGAATTGAGCACCTCAGCCTTTTCTTTGTCATCTGTTATCATTTTGCCATCCTGATTTAATAGCTGAACCACCATTTCTTTCCTCTGCCTTTTACTATGCACGTAGCTGAAGAAAGCCTTTTTGTTGTTTTTAACATCCCTTGCTAACCTCAGCTCATTCTCAGCTTTAGCCTTCCTGACGCCATCCCTGCAATTCTGTGCTATCTGCCTGTACTCTTCCTTTGTTACTTGGCCTTCTTTCCACTTCCTATATGTGTCCTTTTTTGCTTTCAGGTCATCCCTAAGCTTTTTGTGAAGCCACATTGGCTTCTTCTGTTGTCTTCCACCTTTTTTTCTTGTTGGAATTGCTTGTGATTGTGCCTTGAGAATTTCCTTTTTTAAAAGCTCCCACCCATCTTGGACTCCTTTTCTCACTAGCATCGCTTGCCATGGGACCTTACTGATCATTGTTCTGAGTTTATGAAAATCAGCTTTCCTAAAATCCAGGGTACGCGTTTGACTACACTCGGCTTTTGCTTCCCTTAGAACCAAGAACTCAAGTACAACATGGTCGCTTTCCCCCAGAGTTCCTGTAACTGCTACTTTATCCACTAAGTCATCTCTGTTGGTTAGGATCAAGTCAAGGATAGCCGATCCTCTGGTTCCTTCCTCTACTTTCTGTAGGAGGAAGTTATCCGCCACACAAGTCAGGAATTTCCTGGAGGGACCATGTTTTGCAGAATTTGTCTCCCAACAAATATCGGGGAAATTGAAGTCCCCCATTACTACTACATCATGCTTCCTTAAAACATTAGCTATTTGCTTTTCAAAAGTTTCATCCTTGTCTTCTCCTTGATTGGGTGGCCGGTAGTAGACTCCGACCACCAGGTTCCTTTTATTCTTTGCTCCATTTATTTCAACCCAGATGCTCTCGATGGGGCTCCCAAGCTCCTCCTCCTGTATTTCTGTGCAGAGATATGTATTTTTCACATACAGTGCAACCCCACCTCCCTTTCTGTTGCTCCTGTTCTTTTTGAACAAGTTATATCCTTCAATTGCTGTATTCCAGTCATGAGAGTCATCCCACCAAGTCTCAGTTATACCTATCAGGTCATAATTTCCCTCTTGTATTAAGAGTTCAAGTTCATTCTGTTTGTTTCCCATACTCTGGGCATTAGTATATAGACATCGAAGACCATGTGCTTCATAGTCTGGCTTTCTTCCTACATGTGTCTGAAGACTATTATTGGGCACTATCAGAGCTGTTCTCTCCATTGCAATGCATGCGCCTATGTCCATCGTTACCCCCAACATTACATCTCCCTTCCCCGTAGGATTCAGTTTAAAGCCCTCCTGATGAAGTTCTTCATGCTGTGGCCAAACACATTCTTCCCATCCTTTGTGAAGTGCAACCCATCCCTAGCCAACAGCCCATCTTCCAGGAAGTATAGCCCGTGGTCCCAGAATCCAAATCTCTCTCGTCGGCACCACCTTCGTAGCCAGTCATTCACCCGGAGTATTTTTCGTTCCCTTTCTATCCCTCTTCTAACTACTGGAAGGATGGATGAGAAAACTATCTGGGCCCCAAAGTTCTTGAGTTTCCTTCCCAAAGCTTCAAAGTCTGACGTGATCTCTTCGTAGCTCCGCTTGGCGGTATCATTTGTTCCCACATGGATGAGAAGAAAGGGATACCTGTCAGTGGGCTTTATGAGTGCAGGCAACCTTTCAGTCCGTCCTCCCGGGAGACAACATACCTGGCGAGTCCATGGGTCTTCGCGACATACTTGGGTCTCGATCCCACGCAGCAAGGAGTCTCCCACTACTACCACTCTTCTCTTCTTCTTCTTGTAGGCCTGGGTTTCATCGCCTCTGTTTGACTGACATTTAGCCTCTTGCTCACTCTCATGCAGGTTCCCCTGTGATTCTTCCTCTGCAGGCTGTCCTCCAGTCTCATCCGCAAGTACCTGGAATCGGTTCCACAGCTCCACTGCTTCCACTGGTGCAGAGTGGCATCTAGTTCTTCTTCTCCTAACTGTCACCCTTTTCCAAGGAGTATCCTCTATTCCATTTTTCTTCACCTCAGCATTTCCCACTGCCTCATCTTGCTGTTGCTCTTCAAGCTTCTGGTCTGCCCTTTGCTGCTGTAGTTCCCCCATTCTGTCCAAGAACTCTTCGTGTTCTCTTATTCCCCGGAGGGTCGACAGTCGCCGCTCCAGTCCACTTACTTTTTCTTCCAGCAGCGTGATCAACTTGCACTTGTTGCAGGTGTAGGCCATGTTGTTCTCAGGCAAGAAAACAAACATTGCACACACCTTGCAGGTCACCACCACTGGAGAGTCTTGTCCTTCCATAGCCTCTTTTCCCTTTTTGTGTCTGGCTTTGTGATTGTTCTAGACTAGCCTGTGCCTGCTCCTCTACTCAGTAGAGGTTAAAAGCAGAGTCCCACTGGTGTGAAAATGTGTGTTACAAGACAAATAAATGGAAAAAAGTTAGTTAAAATAAAAAATAAAAATAATTAAAAAAAATGTTAGGGGCCTCCCCCTTGACCTTCCCTACCGAACTCCCCTGGCCAACTCCTGTTTGCTCCCCCTGTTCGCTCACTCTGGTCACTTGCTCGCTTCTATAGTCCCTGGACCAGCTGGAGCAGCTTGCTCTGGTCTGCTCTGCTCAGCTGGGAGGCGGGAAACTATCTTATGTCTCCCTCTGCTGCTGCCAGGGACAGGGGCTTTATAATAAAAATAGCTTTAGGGGAACATATTTTATGTACATTGAGGGGAAAAGCTGGCTATGTACACTTCTAACATGATGACAAAGATAGCACCAAGGGAAGGGATTGCTGGGGGCAGGGGCTTTGGTGGGATGCAATTCCCTTTGTTAATGCAAGCACATTTTCTGAAGTTCTTTCCTATCCTACTTTGTGTGTGAAATGTTGTTTGCTAAGCTGACAGAATCTCCAAGGTTTTGAGCTGACAGGCTTCACACAGATTACAGAAAGCATGAACAGAAGTAGCTTTCCCTCGAGATAAAAATGAGAGCGTACAATGCGGTGGGCAATGCAGTGGGATTTTTAAAAAATATTTTTCTTTATCATCATCATCATCCTCCCAACCCTGTCAAGGGAAGCACCAAAGCGGAGCAGGTAAATTACAAGGAAATTGACAAGGCAACTGTACCCCTGCAGACTGTACATAGCGGCCAGCCTATTCTGCGCACACTTGCAAAGAACCAGGGGAAAAAAAGAAAATACCAACCCATTTGCACAATTCAGAAGCAGTTTCCTCCTTGCTTTCAGTGCTTCCCTTGGCCCAGAACTCTGAAAGTGGTGGCTGAATGGGAAGGAGTGATTGGGGTGGGTGGGTGTAGCAAGCATAGCAGCCTACTCTGCTATTGAGCACAAATGTGTTCATTATTGGAGTTTATTTTGTAGATTTTTTTTTTCACCTTTGGGAAGATTGGCACAAATTTAACTTTAAAAAACGTTTTTGGGTTTTTTTGTGTAAATTCACTAAATCACATTAACTACTGCGCATAAGCATAACTGTTTACTAAAGAATTGTACATATTCCCATTATGATGCATATAACTGGACATAAAATATAAGAAGTAAACAGGACCTAGGAAAGAGAAGCAGGTGTTTTCCTGTTTTGAAGGGAAGCATGACTTTAAAAGCTGACAAAATATGAAGTAAATATGTTACTCCCCAAATCATATCTGGGAACTTTGGAAAAAATAATAAGTAATTGTTAAAGAAATTCTGTTCTACGGAAAGGAATCCTGTAAGCAGCACTAATAAGAAATCAAATCAATATGAGAGGCAAAATGCAGGTACTTCAGAACAAAGCATTGGTTCTCACTGGTCCTCATTGACTTATCTGCTCCATTTTACTACAAGTTCAGAAACGTTATTGGGTGAGATATTTCACAACTTTAAAATCAATGCTCCTAAATTATTCTTAAACCACTTTAAAATGTGTTTTGTTTGCATCTACTGTGTATCCTTGTACCTGGGGGGAGCAATCCTATGGCCGCTAGTCATCAGCTAGTCAGCCATAGGATATGTGGGTTTCTGGAAACCGAACTCTGAGCCCACGCTGCAAGGTCAGTTCCCAGAGAACTAACCTTCCTCCCCTTCCGCGCTGCCTGAGAGGCAGCGCGGAAAAGCCCTGTGCTCCGTGCTCACAAGAGGAGAGTGGAGCAGCCAAAACGGGGCATTCCAAGGGGCATTCCGGGGCGGGGAGGGCAGAAATGCCAGTATGACACATCCTATGTGTTGACTGGCAGCCGCCTCCCCCGCTCCGCCTTCCCACAGCTAGACAGCCAAAATCGGCTATCTAGCCGCATATGCAGGGCAGGAGAAGCGTGAAGGGAACGATCCCCTCTGTGCTTCTCCTGCCCTGCATTGGATAGGGCCTCCTATCCCCATAGGATTGTGCCCTTAATGTTCTTATTTTAGGAATAATTAGAAACTGCTTGAGATTTTAAAGTAAAAGATGAGAAGACATGCCTGATCTCAGAGTGTTCTATTTCAAAACCCTGTGTGCTAATACCAGGAATTTTGTGAACTTACAATTCCTTGGTGACACTTTGTACCTGGAATATGGCATGGGGTACGTTACCTGCTGATCCATGATCAGCTAAATACAAAAATCCCATATCATAATATCCCCAGACAAGGACAAATCTGTCACATGCGGCTATAGGGACAGTCATTATGAGCGCCTGCACTTTAAAATTTACTCCTACATCATTGCTTCAGACGTTATGTCTGTCTGTCACTGCAGCCTTCCTGGAGGCACATCTAGGCAATTTTACTTTTGCAGACCAGGAGCTCAAAATTTCTGACTGCCCCTCCCACACCCCATTCCAGATGTACTGTTGGGTCCTTTCATCTCTACCACTCCTCATGGTTGGCAAGAAAACATATGGAACAAGCTTGGGGTTTGCCATCTTTATTCTTAAACCAGAAAGCTAACAACAAAGGTTTCTCAGGGAAGTGATACCTTTTCCCCCCAGGATATTTATCTGGGGAGCTGCCATCATCACCACACGTGCGTAGAACATTATTGTCAGCAGAATGTATATGATAAGGATATGGCAAATGATTTCTGGATTCTTTACATTCCTGTGTATGTCTGGTTGTGAATTGGTATGTATAGAAACCTTGTCAGATTATGGACTTTGACACAAAATGACTTATAAAAGCACATCCTTGCATTTTAAAAAAATGTAAGGTGTGACATTGCCCATGAGTGATGGTGTATTTAGCTGTGCTGGGTTTAGAGTGTACATGGTTATAGATTTTTGGAGTGTGGTTGAATGTGGAACAAACTATTTAAGGGTGCAATCCTATGCACATTTAGACAGAATAAAGCATAGCTAGCTGGGAAATGCTAGGAGTTGTAGGACTTTTTTCTGTCTAAACATGCATAGGACTGTGCCTTAAGGTATTTTTGAACAGAATATATTACAGAATATATTAACAGAATATTAACATTTAGACTAGAAAGTTTAGAATGATTTTATTAGAGGACATAAGTCGTAATAATCTAGCCACTGTAAACACACAGAACCAAACATTTTCTTGTTCGATGTGTCTTATGTCATAAGATTAATTAAACAAGAAAATGCTCAGCTCTGTATTAATATGTTTACAGTGGCTAGATTATTAATAGTCAAACACTGGAGATAGTACAAACCTCCAATTAAAGAGGAATGGTGCCATAAGATCTGGTTTGTAATGATAATGAATAAAATCTCGGCTGTTATTAATTTCTATGTGAAAAATATAAAAGCACTTCAGTTATACATTTGAGACTGGTAGAGGTTTGTTAGATACTGAATTTTCCCCCTGTGACAATATTCCTAAACAAGCTTTGGCATCATCATCATCTCTTTTTTGTCAATTAAGCTATAATTTTTGGGTTAAAATCAGGTAATCAAAAGCAAAATTAGCTCATGTTGGTGAATAGATTAGAAAAAAGAAAACAATTATTTTCCCCTCTTCTTTTTCTATTTGCACAAACCAATGTATTTCTCTTCAGCTGCCCCCCCAGATTCTTTATATGGATTAATTCTTATTTCTTATTATTATTTGATAAAGAAATAAATAGCCAAAGATCTTAAGAATGTAACACTTGGCTTTTGGTAGTAGCTTTATTGCTATTTTCAGAAAACTGTGATATTCAATGCATCATGTTTTAGGAATGTCTTTTTCTTGAATATAGCTTTATTCTTGCCTGTGCTGATTTCTTTTCTTTCTTTTTTGGTATTCCAGACGATACGCTGGCACATAGAATTGCAACCCTGGGCAAGTCCAACACCGTCCCTGAGCAATGAAGCGTTCAGGCTCTTAAAGTACATCAGCACCACCCAGGTTGGTTCTCCTCTTGACGCTCATTTAGGAAATCACAGCCTATGCCATAGACCCTATGGTTTAGTTCTCAGGAAAATTATGTCTCATAATCATACTGCAAGTAGCACAATGGGTGAGGTATGCCATTAATTTTGTGACTTTACAATTTAATAAAGGATTATGTATGCTGCCTTGGGTTCCTTGAGGAAAAAAGGCAGGATATAAATGTAATCGTACATAGATAGATAGATAGTTAGTTAGATAGATAGATAGATATTGCCTCAGACTGAAAATAACAGTCAAAACAAAAGCTCCGTAATAGGTGCTGTTCCTTTGAGCCATTAGTCACAAATTCCACAATTGCCACAAAGATTGGGGAGGTTTGCCAGGGGCTGTGTTGTGCGTGCCTTATGTGCACAATCCCTATTGTATGTTTGACTTCTGAGTTTTTATTTCTATATTATATTTCTATTCCACCCCTGCTTTATGGAGCTGCAGGTGGTGTAGGTTTATAAGAGCCCTGTGAAGTACGGTAGGCTGAGAAAATAGTGACTGGTCGAAGGTCACCAACCTAGGAAGCGCCATGACTGAGTGGGCATTTGAACCTGGGTCTTCTCAGTTCAAATCCAGCACCTTATTCATTACATCACATTGACTGTCAGGAAGAGAGCTCTATGCCTGAACAGGCCTCCTCCAGTTAAAATTCTGGTGCACTGTTGATCTCTGCAGGCAAGAAATATGCCATGCTCATCAGACCTCTTTGGCGGTGTGCAGGTGGTGGGGATGGGGGGACATTCCTGGAACAACAAAAAATAGGATAATAGATATTTTCTCATGCATCTCTTCCGTGCTTATAGTGGTTTAATCATCACTTGCAACCAAGAAATGCTTGCACCTCAAGTACTGTAGGGTAGGTTGATTTCATAGTTGGCCAGAAAGAGGTGGGCATTGATCTGTGGGGTTTATATTTGGCCACAACTTTATCTGTCAATAACCTTCATTCAGTTCTCAACTGGGAACAGTGCAGGACTGGCCCAAGGCATTTTGCTGCCAAAGGTGGAGAACAGGATGGTGCCCTCTCCCGTTCCATGTAGAAAAGCCAACTGATGACAGTTGAATCTTATTTGAATACTGGGGATGGGACAGCATCCTCTATGGCAACTGAAGGCTTAAGGGTTAAGGGTTGCAGGGTAGGCTGTGTGGCACACAGCTGTCTTCTCCTGCACCTTGCTGCCTTCTCCCAGCATCTGCCACCTGAGGCAATGGCCTCATTTTGCCTAATGGTAGGGCTGGCCCTGGAACAGTGTACATACGGGGGAGCGATAGGGGGGCATCTCACTCTCTGTTTGACTTTACTCAAGAGTCTGGTCTGGCTATCTAATCACAATTGTCCCTCATGTGCCATGGCTCAAGCCTGAGGTGTCTGACTATGGTGAAACCTTATGTCCAGCCGTATGGTTAGGTGAAGAGCAGGTCCCATCCCAGTAGGTATTCAACATTTTCAGTATTAGTCTCAGATCCCTGCAGAAAAGAGCACATCAGCTGTGACTTCTATAGGAGCACTTCACTAGAAAAGAATACTGAAGGATATCTACACTTCAGCAAGGTTAGTATTTCAGGCCTGCTTCCCAGATTATGGTTGTCATTAACTGAAGCGCTCTGCAAATCACTGCTGTGACCAGAATCGCAATGTATGAAGCTTGGGGAGTATGTCTTATTAATGAGTAAAAAATCTGTATCCCAAGTCTTCCCTGGATTCTTGGCTTACTGGTGCATAAACCTTGCATTACAATTTGTCAGTGCAATCTTGTGCATGTTTACTCAGAAGTAAGTCTCATTCGGTTCAATGGGACTAATTCCCAAATAAGCATGCAGAGGATTGCAGCATTTGTCACCAAACTGACTTGTGGGACCACAGATGGGAATGAACTGCACCTTAGTATCTGCATCTAATAGTAGTTTAAAGCCTTTTTACTAACTTTTTAAATTATTATTGTTTTGCTTCTAGGAATAACAGTGAATGCTTGCATGTGGATGTTTGCATAGCTGAAGTTCATTCCCTTAAGAAAGCATTTCCTTATTAAATGCTCTCAAGCATGAACGCAAGGACTTTGTCCTAGGCATGTGCCAATCATTTGGGGAAATAGGGATTTAAACATGTATATATAATGGATACTTCCAAACTGGTATTAGCGTTATGGTGAAAAGTGCCTTAAACCTGCAACAAAAAATATAATCTATACTGGATTGTGCCCTGACTTTTTTCTGTGATGCCATTTTTAATGTTGTTTTAATATGTAAGTGTGCTCAGAGCTACAGGATTCTTATGGTAGTCAAGACCTGGCATACCTGAAGCGGTGGTGATGGTGGTATCATATTGTTCCATGCTGTGTTTACCCTGAGGGTTTTTTTGTTTGGGTGTGTGCGTGTGTTGAGGTACAAAGTACCTTGTGTATTTCCTTATGCTTCCTTCTCCTTAAAGCTGTGTAGGAAAATCTGTATGTTGGAAACAGTGTGTGTCCCATAATGTATCAATGGTGGTACTAGTGTCTTTGTCACCCTGGGGATTAAGCACCATAAATCTTGGCTTTTCAAAGCATATATGCCTGAGTTGAAAACGTAAATTTATGCCTCCATTCATAACCTGAAAGGTGCAGGCAGGCGTCTTCCAATACTGAAGCTATTCTCCATGTGAAGGGGAGTGGGAAGAGCACAAAAAGTGGTACTCTGTTTAAAAACAGCCCCCACCCCGCCCGCATTTGAAAATAACTGCATTTGAAAGAACAGCCATGAAGTTACATCTGTGAGGTCTGGTGGTCTCCAAATACTTCATAGGTTTCAGTCAGAGAGACTTGGAGTGAAGTAGCCTTACTGCAGAGAAAACCTGCCCCCTTTTCCCCAAGAATGTAATAAAGTGCGGCAGATTCTGCCAGGCTTCACTAGTTGGGTCAAAACCTACAAGAGCATCAATTTGTAGAGGGTTTATACTTGCTGACATAGGAATCAGGAGATTAAGCTTTGGGAATGACAGCTCCCACTCCCCCAGGCAGGTCTACATTAAATTGAGAAGCAGTAGCAGGAGCCCTCATTTCCCTCCTGCCAGAAGCTGTTGAATTCCTGAGTAACAATAATAGCATGGAGTGAAGGCTAAAGGATGCGTAATTCTGTTTAGTAATTTGGACATCCGGTCCTGTCTTGCGCAACTAGCAGTTTCAAATGAATCTTTTTCTGGCTTGGACCCAGAGAACCATGCAACTCATTTTGTGAGCCCTAGGACTTGGCATTTAGATGCAAAGAGCAGAAAATCTGCAGGTTGTTCATTGTCTGTATTTGTCATCTTCCATATTTTTCATATTAATTCTGTTATGAAATGGGATAGGATGACCCCCACAGGACCCCTTCCAACTCTGTGATTCTTGACTTTAAGGTATTTGTAAGCAGAGCTATCTGTCTGGGTTGCCCTGAGGTAATACCTTTTAAGGGCATTTCTACACCAGCCTAAAATCCTGCATTTTTCCATTTTAAATGCAGGATCACAACTGACTCCCTTTACATGCGCTTCCTTCCCCTGCCCCCCCACCTTCTCCCCATATCTGAATCTTTTATTATCTTTCATTGATCTCGCTCCTCTTCTTGCCGCTTTAACTCTTTTCACAGAAGAAACTCAAGTGGAACACAATGGGGTAATTTGATAGCTCATTATTTGCAATCTATTTAAAAATGGAACAAAGGGCATTTAGTGCAGGAGGGTCACGGCAGGTTCATGGCATCATGTAAAGAGCCCGTAAACTTCTGTGAAGGAGCAATCTCAATTGCAGGATAAAAGCTCCGTGTGATGAAGCCCTAACACAAAGGGACTACTGATAGCTGGTTACTATTCAGGTGGTGTGTCTCAAAGGGAGCTAAGATGCCCCAAGAAGGCATAGGTAGTGGGTGGAGTCATTCTTATTCCCACCTCCACTATATGTGGGGAGGGGTGAGTCAGGACTGTATATATAAGCAGGAAACAAAGGAGAAGCCGGCAATTCTGAGTGAGACACACAGAGAGCAGAGTTGCTCTCTGTCAGGATTTTATAGTGCTGGTGATTCCCCTACAAATCGATGGGGACTCAGTGTCTCTTGGAGTGAGTTTAAGCTGTGAGCTTCTATTTATGCTCAATCTGTATATATGTGCAAATAGACCATACATCACACACACACCCATAAGTCTCCAGTGACCCCATTCCAAGAAAGCAGGACCCTGAGTAAATGCTTGCACCTCTGGAGTTCTCACTGCTCAGGCAATTGGGGATGGGAGGGTGTAGCATCACATTCTTGTTTGCAATGTACCATAGTACCACATGATGTTGAGGACTTAAGACACTGGCTCTTTTAAGACATTGTTCTTACATTAAAGAGCATATAGCCTGTGGCCCCAAGATGCTGTGGTCTAAACCTTACAGAACAAAAAAGACAAGGTCTCCTTGATATTATTGTAGAGAAAATTACTTTAGGATTTAAAGAGGATTTTTATTTTCAAATTCAAGGGGTGGCGATGGAGAGAAGTATAGCACCTACAATTGCCAAATTGTTTATGGCAGCTTTGGAAGATAAATACATCATCCAGCAATCTAATCCTTTTTTCAAATATATAATTCTCTTTCTACAATGCATTGATTACATTTTCTTGATCTTCAGAGGGGCGCTGTTTTCTCCAATTTTGTTTCATGGATTGCATCCTACTGTCAAATTTACCAGCCATCACAGTACATCTCAAATCCCCTTTTTGGACACCATGGTGCATATAGACAGAGGACAACTGGCTGTGAGGCTGTTCTCTAAACCCACAGACAGGAACACTATGCTCCATTATTCCAGCCATCATCCACCGCATATGTTGCAGAATTTACCATATGGCCAATTTTTAAGCATTAAGTGGAATTCTACAGCTTATGGTGACTTCAAAATTCATTCTGAATCTCTCACTAAAAAATGACTAAATAGAGGTTATCTGATTCAGATACTCCATGAGGCAAGAAAGGGAGCAGATAGAATTCCACAGCAACAACTGTTTACTAGACAACCTGGTCATTCTACACCAAGGATATTTGTTTCCTATGCAATATTCTCTACTCTCCTTCTTGATTAACAAGATTATTAGAAAACACTGGCATTTAGTCAATGATCGACCTGGTTGTTCTAATGTACTACTGATAAGTTATCATATAACTACATCTTTTAAGCACCTTTTAGTATGTTCTGATTTTTCCAAAACAAGTTCTTACAATGAAGAGATTAGAGGCTACTTTAAATGTGGGCACTATACTAACTGCTCTCAATCTCTTCAAATCCAAGAGTTCATACACCCTGTGGATGGTCGGTGTTTCAAACTGTGACATGTTCCAGTTGTAACACTACTCATGTGATCTATGTTGGAATATGTCTCTGTAGGTGCATATGTATACGTGGGAAAAACTGTTCGGTCATTAAAGATTAGGATGTCTGAACATCATAGCAAAATCAAGAATAAGGTTATAGATGCCCCCTTGGGGTCCCATGTGATTGACAACCTACATAAATGGGAGGATTTCTCTTTTTTTGTGATTGAACAGTTTAGAACACTTGTATAACAGGCCTGATATAGATAGATTTTTGCTACAGAGGCATTTTGGATATTCGCTCTCAAATCATTAGCCCCTGCAGGCTTAAATGAACAAATTGATTTGTCAGCATTTCTGAAAACCTTCGATGAGTACTGTGCCTTTAAATTGTGAACAGTATTTTTGTATATATAGTGTTGCATTCCCTTCCTGATTTATGACTGCTGTGGCTACATCTATTGCTTGTTTGGTGACCAGTCATGGGAAGGGTGAGCTGGAAAAATCAGGTGAAAATTAACTTTTCACCATAATTTTTGATATGGTTATGTTATCGAAAATTTGGGGAAACATTTAACATTATACATGTCATTATTAGTGGGCAATTTTGCTTTTACCAACCGGCATCCCTGCAGCTGGGGGGCGGCGGGGGGAATGGGTGCGCCCCCCCCCGAGCTATGTTTTGCCCCCTCTAGGATTTTTTTGGAAATTGTCTTTTTTAATTTGTGTCATGATAGACAATGAAAGCTTCCATTTAAAGAAGTACAGCTTGTCTCAAGAACAAGAGCAATTAAGAAAAATTCAGAGAATATGACAAGGCAAGTGCACAACAAAAGCCTCATCTGGAAGAGTCCCCCAAAATTTGCTCACTCAAGAATTTTCCCAACAGAGGGCATCTCTACACCAGCCTAAAATCCTGCATTTAAAATGGGGCTTTCGCTTCCATTTTAAATACAGAATCACGATGACTCCCTTTTTCGCAGGCTTTTCCCCCACCCCCTTCCCCACTATATCTGAGTCTTCCATTTTCTTTCACTGATCTCACTCCTCTTCTTGCCACTTTTCCTCTTTTCATGGAGGGAACTCAAGCAGAACACAACAGCGTAATTTGATAGCTGATTATCTGTGATCTGTTTAAAAAAGGAACAAAGGGCATTTAGTGCAGGAGTCGCCTTGAATTATCATAGTGTAATGTAAAGAGCCCGCAAACTTCCGTGAAGGAGCCATCTCAATCTCAGGATAAAAGCTCAGTGTGAAGGAGCCCAGGGGATGGATTTTTCATGATGACACATGAAATTACTTAAGTGATCCTGAAAAAGAAAAAAAAACTACAGCCAGTGTAGTAACATGACCCTTGAAAAGTAAAATAGTGGAACTTATTGTGAGTAAGGTTTAGACTTCATCCCTTTGCTCTGCTTTTCAGTTTCAGTTGTGTTCTCTGCTCGGCCAGCAATGTTTGTTTGCTGTAAGAAGTAGGAGTTTGTTTATCCTGATTATTATTATGAGTAGAGCAGGACAGGGTGCTTATTAGGGCTGTGCACCGCCTCGTTACAAAGCCCAGATAACGAGATGAAGCGACCTGTTTCAGAGCAAAAACCTTGTGATACAAGGCGGTTCAGAGCAGTACCGAAGCGCCCCCCCCAACGAAGCTCCTCATCTGCCTCGAATATTTGGAGCTCTCCTGAATGCCTCAGCAGTCCAGAAAGGCTGTCTCCAAAATGTATCACCTTGTCCACACTCACGTGGAGGGGCATGAGGAGGGAGGGAGGGAGGGGGAAGGCGAGCGGAGGTGAGAAGGCAGTGGGAGGCAGGAAGGCGAGCGCAGGAGGGGGAGGAGGGAGCGTGCTTTGGCAAATAGGAACCCTCAGCCACAGCCGGCGCTAGCTGTCTCCAGTCAGCGAGAGCGGTGGAGGAAGAGGGTATATATACTTCAGCGAAAGGCTGCGTTCAGTCATTGTGCTAGCTGTGTCTTTGGGAGAGAGGGCTGGTGTGGGTAGATGATTGTTTGTGCGCGCGTGTGCGTGCATTCCTAGGAGTTGTTCCTTTAGTTTATTCAACTTTGATCGCCATTAGGCATTCCTCAGAATTTAAATTAAAAGGAAACAGCTTGGTTGTACTGGGAGCGTTCCCTTCCCTCACTCCTTGATCGTAAATCCCCATTGGGACGGTGTCTTTTGCAGCACCTCGTCCAGCCGCTTTCTCCTATAACTTTGTACCTCCAACTTGTTTGTTATTTGTATTTCATTAGATTCATCTCTCCTTTCCATATTTTTTCAAACTAACTTAGCTTTTCCTTGCAAGTTTCTGCTATGCTCCCCCTCCCCTGCCATTCCTGTGTTTGTTTGTTTATCTCCATTTTGGAGTCCAGAAAAGGCTGCATTCATTGTGTAATATTGAGCCTTACTTCTTCTTTCTCTGTTCTATTTCCTTGTTGTTTTTGTCAGTCAACTCTGTCTCTTTTAGATTTTTACAAATCAGTCTTATTTCAATTTTTGAAAACAAACATTGACTTCTGGGCATGTTCCCCTCCCCTTTAAGTCATATTCAAGGGGTTTCTTTCTTTCTACATTCTTAAAGAAAGGCATATTATAGCAGCCTACGTGTTCAGTGTTTAGTTCCCCTCCCCCGCCCCATGCTGAAGTGAACTGTCTGTGTCTTCTCTGTGTTGATCCTCCCAAAACAGAAATTAAAGAAGGTTTTTTTAAAATTAGGGTTTGATTTGGCTGTTATCTAATCGCCTGCGCTATCGCCCTGTATTTCTTGAAGTTATCCTGCCTTCTGTACATGAAATATAAAACAATAAATTAAAGACACCCATCATTTGATTAGGTAGTTCTGCTTTTCTTTAGCTCTTGTGTGTCTGTGTTGGTGTGTGTGTGTGCGTGCATGCTAGGTGTAGTTCCACCAACACTATACGTCTAAATTTCAAGGCAGTATTGGAAAAGCACGAGACACATAGTATTTATATTAATTACCTTCTTATTCCAATAACAGTCCACTGTGGGGCAAAGCAATTCAGTGCAATATGAGGAATCTTTGGGGTGTTGGCAGGGGCAGAAGTGTGGAGAAGCTACAGCTCTTTGCTTGGGGAGTTTTCCTGGAAAAAAAAATCAAATTTCACCTGCGCCTTGCACACAAGCCAGTGGGCCAAAGTCCCTGGAATTTGGCAAGTGGGATGTCCTCGGGGGGTGCTGGGAGCGGGCCAAGTTTCCCACACATCCATGGAAACAGGGAGAAGTTACAACTCTTTGGGAGTTTTCCTGGAAAAATTCAAAGTTCACCAGCGCCTAGCACATACACCAGTGGGCCAAACTGCCTGGGCTTTTGTGGGTGTAATGCCCTGGAGGGGGGCTGGGAGAGGCCAAGGTGTCATGCGTGTGTGTGAAATCAGGGAGAAGTTACAGCTCTTTGCTTGAAGAGTTTCTTTGGAAGACTTCAGATTTTAACTCCGCCTAGCAAAAAAACCACTGGGCCAAAGTGTCTGAAATTTTGCAGGTGGCCTTCTCTCGGGGGGGGGGGGGGAGGTCCTCAGTTTTCATGCCTGTACCCTAAAAACTGGGAAAGTTATGACCATTTGTGTTTTCCCATGCAAGTCAATGCGAAAACACCAAAATCGCACGATCCGGATATCTGAATTTTGCTTCGGATCAGAGTTGAAATGGAGGGGGTCCAAATCAGTCCGAGGTGGATCGGGGTCACTTTGGATGATCCGAATCAACATCTGAAGCGATCGGGGGGTCTGTGCACAGCCTTAGTGCTTATTGCTAAAGGGAGAAAGGTAGAGATAATTTAAGAGATAGGAAAAAATATCTGCCCTAAGTTACCCTTTGCTCTTTTAAAGTACTCACTATATTCACAAATATAGTGGCTATTTTCTCCTTTTTCTTGAGTTCATGGTGGCCAAGGATGAAAATAGCTCAGAGGAGTTAGGAACATTGTTGTTTGTGCATAGCTCTTATCTGGATGGCTGGTTACCTCCAGTGAAACTGAGGCCTGATTTCTGATTTTCCTAATATGTGCAGTGCAGCATGAGGCCTTTGGAGGCGGGGGGGGAACCAACCCACAACTAGTAAAAGAAAAAAAAAAAGGCTTTGCACAATTAGTTTAGTTCCTAATCACTTAGTTAGTGCTTTATATAGCAACCAGTTGTCCCTTGACTACAGAAGGAAAATTTTAGTGTCATGTCAAAACTGTAAGGTGGAATCCCTAAGGAGGACTTAACAAACATACCTGAAAGTATTTTTTTCTGCCCTTTCCTAAACTTCTACCATTGACAAGTTTGTTTTTTGGGTGGAATCTGAAACTAAGATACCTAATTCAGCATCAAAGCCCAGCACAAGACCTCACTGTAATTACCAAAGTGATTCAGTTCATGAAGAATTGGAACGCAGAGACAGTCTACAGATGAAAGAGGACTGCAGCTATAGGCAAAGTCAAGCTTTTGGATCTGGTATTCCAGAAGATCTCTCCAAAAAGGATGAAACATTTAAACAGATTAAACTTCATTCATATCCAAAGAACACTGAGGGGCTGTAATTTCCAACAAGAATGGTTCCAGAAATATGAATGGTTAGAGTATTCTTCATTAGCTAATGCAGCTTTCAGCTATCCTTGTAGACATTTCCAACCCAATCTATCAAAACAAGATGTCTTTAAGAGGTTTCAAGGACTGGAAGAAAGCACTTGAAAAACCATGAGGGTTTCACAGACATGCTACATCTATGGACCATATTTCAGCAATGACTATGTGGCATGAAAAAGACAGATGACTCTCAGCTGATACCTCTGTGTCCACTTTAGTGAATACTACCATTCTTGAAGGCAATTGATATTATTTAAATTGCTGATGTTATTCAATTGCTGATGATATTCAATATGTTCCCTGCTAGCTATTAGTATATTACACTGAAGAAAAAGAAAAGCACAGCTTATTTAGAAATTTATTTGAATATACTCTCAGAAAAGATGAAAAATTGGTAGAAATTAGTAAACACATTCCAAAAAATGCACATTATCGTTCTCCAGAAATGCAGAATGAAAGTGTAGACATCATGGCACAAGTTGTTCAAGAGGACATAGTACTGAAATGTGTATGTATGTGAAAAATGGAAAGGTTAATGAATCGTTGTTGTGCATGGTAACCACCACACTTTCGATGCTGCATCCTTTACAGAGCTGACACTGAAAGCGTTTGAAGAAAAATATCTGGATCCATCCAGATTGTTAAATCAATGTTACGATAGAGCTAGTGTTATGAGTGACGGAAAAAGAGGAGTGCAAGCCCTAATTCAACAGAAGCTTCAAAGAAAAGTTCCATATGTCCATTATAGTAATCACCATCTCCATCTTGTTGTTATAAAAACTGTGGACAATATAAAACCTGTCAGGCATCTTTTTCACCAATGTGTTATGCTTTATACATTTTTAAGCATGGAAAAGTTGCAAGTTTGTATGAAGGTCAAAGCCTGTCTTGTCTTTTGGAACATCGTTGGTCAGGTCATTTGAAAGTTACCAGAACTGATTGCGCTAATTACAAAAACATAACTGATGTTTTTAAAAAGTTGAACACTGGAAACTTTAATGGGGATGATGTGGCCTGAAGTGAAGGATTTCTTGCTGTCATGAAAAAAACTGAATTCTGTTTTTGTTTAGTGTTCATGAGGAAAGTTCTTGAGATTCTAGAACTTGCAGATAAGGACTTGGAAGCCCAAGAAACAGGACTGAAGGACTCTATAGCTATTATCAATTCAGTAACAAACTATTAAAGAACTTTAAAACAATTATTCTTTTTATGACGTCTATCAAGAGGCTAAAAAATTGCAGGAGTATGATGAAGAAGAAAAGTATGTTTTAACAGAAAATATTGGTGAAAAAAGCGAGACAGAAAGTGGGACAGATGGAAAGAGTATACTTTGAAGTCATTGATATGGTTCTTACTGAAATGAACAAGAGATTTTCTGAAAATGATGATATAATCACTGCAGTGGCATCTGATGATTGATGACTTGAATTTTGAGCAAGTGAATCCACTTACTCCCTAGGAATCACACTCCCAATGAAAGAAGAGTTTTTTGTGGCCAAAAAGTTCTTAGAAAAACAGAGCAACCAAAATGTGTTTCAAGAAATTTACCAGCAAAGAGTGCCCTTTGCAGATACGCATCAACTTCTGGCAGCCGCAAAGACTTTTGCCTGCAGCACAGCCATCTGTGAGTCAACATTTTCAGTTTTAACTCAGATCAATCAGTCAGAGAGACTTTCAATGGCTCACAAGCGTTTAGTAAATTTGTTTTTTCTTGCATTTGAAAAAGAAAGGATAGCTAACCTTTATTTTGATACATTACTTTAATTCTAGGGAAAACCGAAAGCTGGAACTGTTCTGAAGTACGATTGATTTTTATGTGCTATGCATTTTTTTCTCTTTCTGAAAAGGTGTATTGTGAATCTACCATTCAGAAACCTTTCTTGCATGTTTGTCAAACATTTTTATAGATTTATGAAAGCAAGTCTATTATACAGTTAATGATTTACAAAGTTAAGGATTTAATCTCATTGACTTCAACAAGGAATATTGTTGATTGTTGAACATATTTTCAGCACAACTCTCCCTAAATGCTTGACTACGGGCCGATTTACACTTATGGGTTTTTCGCTTCCAATGAGGTTTCACTGCCTGTCTTTCACACTACGCAGTACCCACCTCGAATTGGAACCAGAATTTCCCACTTCCGTGCTCCCGCTTTCAATACCCTGATATCCCGGTATTTCCCCTTAATGTGCTCTGATTTTCTGCCTTCGCTACCATATCTGGTTGTAGTCCCCTCCCCTGCCTGTCCATTTACGGCGGTGTTTGTTTTTCCCTCCTGTCCAGTCACAGATCTCGACAGCACCATGTCATCTTCCAGCTACTGATCGCATAGCGTCCTCAGCACTCAGTGTTTCCTCAGCAACAAGCAGAGGGCTGGATGTGCACGCGCTTGTCTGATCTCGGTAGCTAAGCAGGGTCAGCCCTGGTCAGTAGTTGGAAGTAGCTTCAAATCTTCGAATTTCCACATCTTCGAAGATCATGCCTGAATTAGAAAAAAAAAAATAATCGTGGAGAAGCCATGATTCTTCGAAGATAACGCCTTAATTTAAAAAAAAAAGCCGAAGCAGGGGATAGAAGGGGGTAAAACTTAGTCTCATGTGAAGGGATAGAACAACCCCCTGCTCAGTGCAGGAAGCCTGATTCCCAGGCGGTCGCCCATCCAACTACTGACCAGGGCCAACCCAGCTTAGCTTCCAAAATCAGACAAGCGTGTGCACATCCAGCCCTTTGCTTGTTGCTGAGGAAACACTGAGTGCTGAGGAAGCTATGCGATCAGTAGCCGGAAGATGATATGGGGCTGTCAAGAACTGTGAGTGTGGTGGGCATGGAATCAGCAGGAACTGGAAGGGTTTCTGATCCTCCAGTGAGAGCCTCCATCTTTAAGAGCAGGAAAACAGCACAGCGCTGGAGTGTGAACCGAGCTCGTGCATTCGATGAAGCACCGCAATGGGGAAAATGGCTGAGTGTGGATAATCATGTTTTAATGCGAGAGTGTTTAACCCGACAGGACACCCAATTCATTGCAATGGCGGGTGCAATGTAGAACGGCCCTACGGTTTCATTGCAATGTGCTCTTATTTTGTTTCTAAAGGGTTGGTGGGGGTTATTGCTATTGCTATGACAGAAGATTAAAATTGAAGTTTGAGAAAACAAGCTCCACACTAGTTTAGGGAGCAATCCTATGGCTGCTAGACAGCGGCTAGACTGGTGGTTCCCACATCCGGGAATTGGGTAAGGATTCAGCTTCAGTTTATTGGCCCTCATCCAGCCCATTACAGCCTCCAGGCACTGGTCCAGCACCTTTACCATCCCAGCTGACTCTGATGACAAGGAGAAGTAGAGAAAGATCTTGGAATTGTTGTTGATCACAAGCTGAATATAAGTCAACAATGTGATGTGGCTGCAAAAAAGGCAAATGCTATTTTGGGCTGCATTAATAGAAGCATAGCTTCCAAATCCTGGGAAGTACTAGTTCCCCTCTACTCAGCACTGGTTAGGCCTCATCTGGAGTACTGTGTCCAGTTCTGAGCACCACACTTTAAGAAGGATGCAGACAAACTGGAGAGAGTTCAGAGGAGGGGAACAAAGATGATCAGGGGACTGGAAACAAAGCCCTATGAAGAGAGACTGAAAGAACTAGGCATGTTTAGCCTTGAGAAGAGAAGACTGAGGGGAGATATGATAGCACTCTTCAAGTACTTGAAAGGTTGTCACAGAGAAGAAGGCCAGGACCTCTTCTTGATCATCCCAGAGTGCAGGACACGGAATAATAGGCTCAAGTTACAGGAAGCCAGATTCCGGTTGAACATCAGGACAAACTTCCTGACTGTTAGAGCAATACGACAATGGAACCAATTCCCTAGGGAGGTGGTGGGCTCTCCCACACTGGAGGCGTTCAAGACGAGGCTGGACAGCCATCTGTCAGGGATGCTCTGACTTGGATTCCTGCATTGAGCAGGGGGTTGGACTCGATGGCCTTGTAGGCCCCTTCCAGCCCTACTATTCTATGATTCTATGATCAGCATACATCACCACTCCAAAATGCCAAATGACCTCACCCAACAACTTCATATAGATGTTGAACAACATGGGGGATAGAATAGAACCTTGTGACACCCCACAGCGTAATAGCCATTGGGTAGAACAGGAATCCCCCAATACCACTGCCTGGAATCAGCCCCGCAAGTAGGAGTGCAACCACTGTAGCACAGTGCCCCCAACCCCCATCCCATAGAGCTGATCCAGTAAGATAGTATGATCAATGGTATCAAAAGCCGCTGAGAGATCCAGGAAGATCAACAGGGCAGCACTCCCCCTGTCCTTCACTCGGAGTAGTCCATCAGTCAGAGCAACTGTTGTATAGTGAAAACAAAGCACGAGACTAGCTAACAATAACAAGGCTTTAAAAATTGTCCAACAAATAAACAGTAGTTGACCTTACGTCTGTAGGAGACATCTAGGCCTCGCTGAGACCTAGTCTGGCCTGCCAGGAAGACAGCTGTTGGCTACTTAGCTGCTTGCTCTGAACTGAAGCCCTACCCCAGTAGTCATGTGATAAGCCTCTAACAACTGTAAGAGGGGAAAATCATTTAAAGGGGCAGTACACACTCAAATACACAACAGCAACCAAGGCCATTTCGGTGCCATATCCTGGCCTGAAACCAGACTGAAATGGGTCCGATAATCAGTTTCCTCCAAGAACGTCTGAAGCTGCCCAGCCACCACACACTCAAGCACCTTGCCCAAAAAGGCTATATTAGCAATTGGGGCGATAATTCTCACACGGCAATGGGTCCAGGGAGGGCCTCTTCAGGAGAGGGCACACTACAGCTTATTTCAAGGTGGCAGGAATCACCCCCTGACAAAGCAAAGCATTTACCACGCCCTGGACCCACCCAGCCAATCCACCCCTCCTAGATCGTATTAGCCAAGATAGGCAAGGGTCAAACTTACATGTGGTGGGACGGACTGATTCAAGCGTCTTGTCCACATCATCAGGCTGCAACAACTGAAATTGATCCCAGGAAACACAACCAGATGGAACACTGGATACCTCCCCAGACTCTGTGATAACTATGGCTTCAGGTTCTGAGCAAATACAAGCGACTTTCTCCTCAAAGTGCCTAGCAAATTTGTTACAGCAAATCCCAATTTCTCTGAGCCCGAGCCAGATCCCAACAGGCTTTTCACCACTCAGAACAATTCTGCTGGGTGACATTTCGAGGATGGGATGATAGAGGTGCAATCAGATTTTTTTTTTTGCCATCCTCACTGCCACATAATAGGCACAATGAAGAGTCTTTGCTAATCTTCAATCATACTCGCTCCGAGACCTGCACTACCTTCGCTCTAGCTGTCATCCAGCCTGTATCATTGCTCGTAGATCTTCTGTAAACCAAGGTGAATTATGGGCTCCACAGCACTGGAGTGGGCGCTTGGGAGCGATTGTATCGATGGCCCTTCCCATCTCACCATTCCATAGTGAGACCAGAGCCTCTACTGAATCGCCAGCCCTATCAGCTGGAAAATCCCCCAGAGCATTCAGGAATCCATTAGATTCCATAAGTCTCCGGGGGCGGACCATCTTAATCAGTCCCCCACCTTGCAGGGAGGATCTGCTACCACCAAACCAAACTTCACAAGGAAATGATCTGTCTGTGACAACAGGGTTGTTGAACCCACCCCCCATCACCCCTCATCCTCCCAACAGCAAAAAACAGGTCAAGGGTATGTCCTGCCACACATTTTGGGCCAGTGATGTACTGAGGCAGCCCCATGGTTGTCATGGTTGGACTCAATAGTCTTGTAGGCCCCTTCCAACCCTTCCAACATTCTATGATTCTATGGTTGCCATGAGGTCCCGAGTGGGCCCTGTCAGGATAGCCTCAGCATGGATGTTGATGTCCCCCAGAACCACAGTCCTAGGCTTCTCCAGCACTACTTCTGGGACCACCTCAGCCGGCTCAGGCAGGGAGACTGCTGGGCAGCAGGGTGGGCAGTACACCAGCAGCATACCTGTTCTGTCACTTTGGCCTAACACAAGGTACAGACCCTCAAAACTGGTGCTAGGATGGATGGGTTTCCTTGTGAGGGAGATGGAATCCTTATGGATGATGGCAATTCCTCCCACCCAACCCTCCAATCTAGATTGGTGGTACTCTGAGTACCCAGGTGGACAGAACTGAGATAGACCCACCCCACTCAAGTCATTCACCCAGGTCTCAGTAATGCACACCAGGTCAGCCCCTTCATCCACAGTCAGGTCATGGATAGTAATTGTTTTGTCATGGACCAACCTGGTGTTCAAAAGCAGCACCAATAGATGAGAGGGTGGGCTGATAGGGCAGCCTAGATGTTGAGGTATGGGGAAAGGACCAAAAGATGGGACAGATTTCAAATATCTATCCCACCTTTCCCTTACCGGGTATGTCCAACCCCCAACACCATACCTCCCCCTGCCCGAGATTAATCCAATAGGGGAATTCCTCCCCCCTGCCCTGGGATGCACCTGAGCACATGTACAACTTTAAAATACAAAAAAAAATAATAAAAAAGGCCAGTACAGCCAGGCAAACAAACCAGGCCAGCGACACCCTAAAATTAAAACAGACCTACTCCCCCTCCCCCCTCCTTCTACTCCTTCTCCTACAGGTTCTGGCTATACAGGACTATAGGCATAATGCCTAAACACATTACTTAGTCAATTCCTGGGAAGCCAGTGACCTAGAGCTATATACTAGTAAAATGAACTGCTACATTCTGACCTTTTCAGCTGCTTGTAATGATGAGGCATCCATGCGTGAGTGATCCGTGGTGCAGGAGGAATCCTTGCTCTTACCAGAAACCGCTAGGAGGCTGCACTGGCAGTGGGGCCATCTCAGCCAGCAACTTGCAAGCATGTGGTTGCTGACAAGCTAGCTGCTCTTGGCAACATCGGCTGTCCACTGAAGGGAAGTGACTAATCAGCCAGCAACTGCACACCTGGGCGTAGCCCTTGGTGTTGACTGGAGGTGGCCCCTGCCGCCAGCACTTGGCCTCCCCGTAGTTTCTGATAAGGAGGCGGATTCCCCTATGCCCTCGATCACCCTGCTGAGGTCACCAGCACTTCCTGCTGGCAAACTACTTCCCCAGCTGCCACTGCTAGCAATGTTACAGGGTCTGTTAATTTTGCCGCAATTTGGTTTCTTGTGTAATTAAGGGTTCCCATCATATATATATATATATATATATATATGGAAGAGAAATGATAAAGCCAAGTTCTTACTAACAGCTTTATAAAAGACTGGGAGGATAGGAAGCAAAACCAACTCCTGTTTCATGGAAGTGTGAGTAACAGTAGCATGCAGCCCTTGCCATGCTCTGTCTCCCATGAGAATGCATTCATAAAGCTTAATCTTCATTAATAATGTTTGTTCAGTTTCCTCATTAGAAAGGATTAGGTAGTGCCTGCCGTAGCTAGGGCTGATTTCTGGTTTTCATTTCAGCTGCTTTACCCATTTCACGTGGGTAGCATTTTTGTAGATTTTCTAGTCTTGCGGGGATTCCCTGCAAAAAAGACTGTGTGTTTTGTGTGGCTTAGATGGTGCCTTGCAAACATGAGAATATATTTTTCTTTTCTTAGCAAGTTTCTAGCTCTTATCTGTGGAAGTAAAACTGGTGGTGGCCAATAGCCTTCCAGAGAGCTGGGAATGGTTTGAGAAAGGCCTCGTTTTCCCATTGTTGCTTCTGATCAGTGGTCAAATAGGATTTGCAGATCTTTCATACAATACACAAACCTGATAAACCTGTTTGGTTTTACAGGTTTTTGTACAGTATTAAAAAAAAAGGTGGAAGTGGGAAAGTATGTACCCAGTGTAAGCAACAGTCACTCATTCAAGCTGTTTTGGCAAAATCTGTGGTTGCCTCTGTCCTAAGCCTGACTACATGAAGGCTGTGTGCTGTGAAATATCAGAAGCCAGCCAGGTGGGCCTGACCAGAACTTTCAGTTGTTAGGGTGTGGGACTTCTATTCTCTGAATAAGCTTCCTGATTCTTTTAACAATATAAATTGTAAAAAAAGTGGGCTGTAAATATATTGAAATACATGAAATAAATGAGAAAATATAGGGGAGGTGACTGAATCAGTGTGCAGAAATTATTCGGACTACAGAATTTGTCTTCTTGTGCTGCAGAATGTGGAGCAGTCTGGTGCAGAGCTTGGACAGTCTGGACTGGTATGAGCAAACCAGAGAGGTGACAGTGAATGTCAGGATTATTCCCTTCACCTGATTGAGTCTCACAGGCACAGCAAGATTCCCTCCTGGATTTTTTCCCCCTTGTGGCATCTTTGGGCAAGATTGCTTTTTGTCTCACCTGTGCTTAACTGGACAATTGTTAAGGTTACAACTTGTTTCCTTCAGTGGCAAATAATCCTGTTCTGAGTTCTACACAGGTTTATTACATTGCATTCTCGCTTAATTTAAAATGTGTTCAGCAAAGAGCTTAATTCCCATTTTCTCAAGTGGGATTTATATAAGCATATCCACTGAAAATGAATGAATGGATTTCAGCATACATATGAGTACTTAAATGAGCTTGAATCTAAAGCCACCAGGGGGTGGGGGGAGGAGAGAGAGATAAATGTTACCTGACTATTACTTTGCATGCCTATGGAACTCTATACATTTAAACAAAATTATATTATTTGTAAAAAAAGAAGCATATCTCACCCTTCAGAAGATTGTTTTCATGTGTCATGATCACACATAAAAATAAATATAACAAATAAGAGTATGGCAGTGTCAAAGCTAAGAACGGATAAATAATAAGCAGCATAGACCAAATTTCATCAGGAACTAAAATGGTTGAAAAGCCTGAGAGAAAAGAGTTTCTCCAGGAACCCAAAAGATAGCCAAGTAGGTGCCAGGCGAATCTCCCTGACAAGTGTATTCCATAGCGGAGGTGTCACCACTGAGAAGGCTGTCTTGTTTGTGGGCAATCACTTCACCTTAGATGGCAGGGGCACCCAGGTCAGGGCCTCCGATAAGATCTGAACGCACGGGCAGGTTGGTGTGCGGATGCAGCCAATCCACTGCAGTCACTAGTGCTTTGAATTGCTCTTGGAAGTGGCTGAGGGGCCAGTGTAGCTGTCTAAGCACTGGTGTGATCCCAGCACTACAGTAATATATCCTGGATGTTACCATAGCATGGATTATTGTTGCCAGGCTGTCTCTGTCCATGAGAGGTTGCAGCTGGCTCACCAGCCTCAACTCAGCTGTGTGCCACAGAGTCCACATGGGCTTCCATTGACAAGGCTGGATCGGTAACAAATACGAACCTCAGACCTGTAGTCCAAGTAACTGGGAGACAAGATACTATTATTCTTTAAATATTGTCAAATGCAGAATCCAATCCAAGGCTTGAAAGAAAAAATAAATGGACTTCTGCAGTCTAGGGAGCTTGGAAAAATTCATTCAGTGCATAATGGTGACTGGAGTTCAATTATTTGTCTTTTATGTTTGCACTGCTCTTCTGTCTGATTTCTTTCAATCCAGCAACCTTTCTCTCCCCCCACCCCCATTTGTCACCCATGTAATCATTCCCTCTGTTGCTCCATTCTGCCTTCTCCTCGCTCAAACAAAACAGGAGATACATTTGAAAGAGTACAGCACAGAGTAAAGTAAACACTTACTATTTTAACAGATTTCATGCAATCATATGAATGTGAAAGACCTACCAGGAAACCTTGACAGCCCAAAGAGGCCGTGGTCAATCTGCTTCGACGACAGGTTTAATTTAGTTCATCAGATCCAAAGCAAGCAGTGCCGTCTCTATTCGCTGGGGTAAGTGTCTCCTCGGAGGGGACAGAAAATGTTTTCAAGTGCAACAATCCTGAATGGTCTGTTCTTAACACAATCTATTAACAATATTTTATGCTTATCTTCTTCCAGGGGAAGGTTTTTTTTTTAATGCCATTCATTGGAAGTAGCCAACATTTTGAAAAATAAATACCTCGTAGATATGGATTCAGTGCTATTTGCATTCCCTTCCCACTCCAAATTGATGAATGTACATTATACAACAACAAGCTTCCAAGTTTTGACTACACACCTCCAATTTTGGGGAAATCCAAAATCTTTTGAAAATCTTCCATCTGTATATCTTCTGGCTCATGCTTACCTGTGCTCAAATACAGTATGTAAATTGTGAAGTCAGTACATTGGCATTCATATGATTAGAACAATCCCCGAAGTGTGGCCTTCCTTTTTGGGACTACCCTGCTGTGACTGAGGGTGTCCCTGCAGTTCTCAAATAACTGGATGTGCTTTTACTTACAGTTCCCATGTTACTTCCTCTACACAAGTTGGGCAGACACTTGCCTGAGGATGTTCATGCAGAAGAGTCCAAGTGTGAAATGGCCCTAAATAAATGTTCTTCCAGCTGGCAGAACTAAGCTAGTTGTGGAAAGACTTTGTTTAAATTTCTGTAATAGAAACCTAATCTGGGAGTAACCCACTGGAGAAGCCATGAATGAAGTGTAGGAAAACAAAGTGCTGTTACCATGTGACATCTAGCTGGGATTTCTCTGGCATATGTGGCACATACTTGACTAAACACATGGGCTTTTACAATGCCGGGGTGGGTGCAGGGGAGAAATGTGTATCACGCTGAAACTGAATGAACATATTTTTGCCAGAAATTCTTTCAGGTGAGCAGAGCTGTGATTTAAGGCACACTTGTCCTTTCCACACACGCAAGAGTCAGGACAGTGCAGGGGAAAGTATGCCAGATTTCTGGGTTATTCTATTATGGCACTACTGGAAAACCCCCCAGGGCATTATCCTGACTTATGCTTCAGTCTTGTTCTGGTCCATTGGTGCCACCCAGTGAAGCGACTGGCAGTCAATGGCTTTAAACCATGATACCTAAATGGAGCTCCCATGTTCAAAGACAGTAGAATGGTGAGTATCAGTTTCTGGGGACAGTCATAGAATCATAGAATAGTAGGGTTGGAAGGGACCTACAAGGCCATCGAGTCCAACCCCCTGCTCAATGCAGGAATCCAAGTCAGAGCATCCCTGACAGATGGCTGTCCAGCCTCGTCTTGAATGCCTCCAGTGATCAAGGGAGAGCTGGTGCCTTCATACCCTGCTTGAAAGCCACCCAGAGAAATGGCAGGCCAGCCTTTGTTGGAAACAGAATACTAGAGGAGATAGAGATTGCACATCCGCAGGGTAGTTCTTATGGCTGTATTACACATCAACACTGGCTTTTTTTTTTTTTTTTAACAATTTGTGTTGGATAGTAGAAGAGGGTTGATTTTACATGTCATCTAGAAATAATAATTAAATCGGCAAACACATGTTTACATTTCATTTTGTATTTTGTCACTTTGCTTCTGAGTAAGCTTCAGAAGAGCATTACTGACTCAGTATCTTCCATGAACAATCCGTTCTGCTGAAATATATATATATATGTATATATATATGCACGCGCTGAAGATTTTTGTTTTAAAAGAGCAGAGAGAAAATGAGAAACAAATTCCAGCTAACATTCAGATAAATTAAGTCTGTACGTGGCACACACACGTGTGCGTGTGTGTGTTTGTAATTCTTGAGGAATTACATAGCAATCAATTCTAATTCCTTGTGACTCCAATCCAATTACAATCTTTCAGTGACACTGGCACTTAATTCTGGTCTTTGGTGTATGATTGCACAGAGAAGCAATCCTGTTTGGACTCAAGACAAAATCTCCTTGAAATATACTTCTTATCTAATGTATTTTTATTTATATAAAAGGAAATGAGGACCAGCCGGGTTCTTCCCAGAAGATGACTGCAGAGGGAACAAATATTTTAAGAGTATAAAAAGGACAGCCATACAATAAATCTGTATTTCATGAAACACTGAAAGGAATGTAGTTTTGAATCTACATTTGTGAGGAGTAAAATAAAAAGCAGAAAACATTGTATGAGGGTGTGGCAGAGCAGAACTCAAAATCTCTGGAGGCTGCTGCCCATTTTAGATTATTTTTAGCTGCGCCATCCACAGGGATGCATGTGACACTCCATGATTTACAGAGGCCTGTGTTATTGCCCTGCTAGGGGATAGAAAAAGGGCATTGATGAATGTGAATGATCATTGTAAAAATTGGTTTAGGATTTACAAAACAAAATGCACACTGTGTATTTATAAAAGAGGTTGCTGCTTCATCCGAGACAGAGACAGGATCACCAGGGCTCAGAATTCTGAAATTTGAAATCTTGGATTTCCACGGCCCAAGACTGTGCATACAATAGTTAAGCATTATAAAATGTAAAATGGATAATAGGGGTGTTTGCACTTTCCTTTTCTCTCTAGGCACAGAAAATTCCTGGACAACAGATCTCTCAACTTTTTTCAAGATTGCACCCGCCCCCCCAACTTAGTTCCCCCAAATCAGAACAGCATAAATATCAGTGTTCGGACTAAGTCAGAGCCTTCTGTGTGGCTTTAAGTAATACTATATTTCCTGTATGCTCAGGCTGTGTAGAGACTTGCCAAATTTCCAGCCTGCAGTAGTCAGACACGATTCCGTTAGTGTGCTGAGGGCCAAACTACCATTTTAAATCATGCTTAATGCTACCGCCTTTTTTTGGAAGGGAAAACTCTCAGTGTCCCAGTCCAGGGCCTCACACCCAGTCTGCCCCTGTGCCAGTTTCCTTCCAAAAAATCTCCATAGCTGCCGTTTGCTCCAAAGGTGTGATTTACTGCAAGCAGCTTCAGGGACATATAGCAACTGGGGTTGGGGAGGGGAGTATGTCAAGAAACTAGCGCAGGACCTTGATCTGGATAGGGAGCGTGGCGCCGAATCAGGGCCCCACAGCTGCTTTTCCTTCAAAATAAATGTGGCACATTAAGCTTTTTTTTTTTTTTAAGGTGTGATGAATGTACTATGTAGTTTAGCCTGGAGAATGTGAGTTGAGGGTGTCTTGCAGAGTTTCGCCTGCAGATTAACCACTTGATATCTGGAGCTTCAAGGGGTGGCATGCATGTGTCAATGTGCCATCAAAATGACACACTGTAGATTTGTTTCATTACATATGAAATGGTTTTCAACTGAGTCAGTTCAAACGACCAATTACGAGTCACGAAATGACGAGAAATCACACATTGTAAATGCGTGGGTGAACTGGAGAGATTTGACCTGGCCACCATTGTTCATGTCCTGGTTACATCTGGATTAGATCTCGGCGGTGTGTGCACGTGTGCGCAGAAGGTGTGCTCCAGATGTTTTGGCCTTCAACTACTGGAAGCCTCTTCCAGCATGGCCAGTGAGTGGGAACGCTAGAAGCTGAAATCCAAAACATCTGGAGATCTACCTTCTGCCCACCCTTGGATAAGTTTATAGTTGTGTGCTTTGCATGGATGGCATGCCTTTGAGCAGTGTTAGGAAGCTTCAGTTGGCTTAGAATGCAGCAGCCAGACTTCTGTTTGGGCAGAGGCCTTCAACATATCACCCCAGTGTTGTTCTAGTTACACTGCTTGCTAAATGGCTTCTGGGCCCAATTTGAAATGCTGGTCTTAACCTTTAAGGCCCTAATGGTCTGGGTCCAGGGTATCTTAAGGTCTGTCTCCGTCTATGTGAATCTGCTAGGACACTTCTTTCAACGCCTGAGGCCCTGCTGAAGTGGCTATCTCCCCCCTCCTCCCCCTGCTGGGAATGTCTGATGTGCAGTGGTGGTAGTGGGGGAACAAATGTGACAGGGCCTTTTCAAGTGTAGCACCTCATCTGTAAATATACTGACCTTTAGAGACATGATGAAATAATCATGTGACTGCTTCACTACATTGTGCAATTCAAGTTATGTTTACCAGACCACTGCGTGGGCAACTTTATGGCAGCACCATAGTCAGCATGGCTGACTCGTGAGATGGGTGTTGCTCAGCTGTTCTACCACGTGCCTATCTGGATATGCTTAACCCACATTCTCAGCACGCTAAAGCTTCTCCCCAAGACAGAGCTCACCAGTGTCTGAGACTGGGATCAGGATTTGTTCCTATATCAACAGTGTTCCTGATTGTAGTTCTTTTTTTGTCCACATAGAAATGAATGGAAACCATTTACGTTTTGTGAAAGTAAAAAGAATCTAACACATTATCTAATGTTCAAAAAGCAAATGCATTCCATTGAATTGATGGACACTTCATTGTTTTATACATATATAACTCTACCTCAAGCCATTTGTTTGTTTGTTTATTTATTTATTAAATTTCTTAATCGCCCATCTGGCTGGTCACCTGGCCACTCTGGGCAATGTACAATAATACAAAGAGTTTAAAAACAATAAAAGTACACATTAAAACATCATTTTCTAAAATTTCCCTAGGCCGCCCCAAATGCCTGCCTGAACAACCAAGTTTTCAACGCGTGGCGGAAGCTCATTAAAGAGGGTGCATGGCGGAGTTCCCTAGGGAGGGAGTTCCACAGAGTGGGGGCCACCACAGAGAAGGCCCTCTCCCTCGTCCTCACCAGCCTAGCTGTCCTGGCTGATGGGACAGAGAGAAGGCCATCCGAGGCTGATCTTGTTGAGTGGCCTATCTGATGTTGCTGGAGGCGCTCCTTAAGATAGGCTGGGCTGGAACCATATAGCGTTTTAAAGGTCAAAACCAACACCTTGAATTTGGCCAAGAAAACAACTGGTAATCAGTGCATCTCCTTCAGCACTGGAGTGATGTGATCTCGCTGGCGGCTGCCTTTAATCAGGTGAGCCACCGCGTTCTGTACCAGCTGCAGCTTCCGAACCGTCTTCAAGGGTAACCCCACGTAAAGCGCATTACAGTAGTCTAGACGAGAGGAGACCAGGGCATGTACTACCGATGGGAGCTTATACATCTCTCCCTTGTTCCCCTTACCCTTCATGGCCTGCCCCTGGCGCTCCGCCAGCGCCTGCCGCCCAGCCTCTGTATATTCTGGCCCCCAATGCTCCCCCCCACTGCCTCCGTCAGGTGGACACATGCCCCCTCACTCCCGCCTATCAGACAGGCTACCCACCCCCCAAAACACAACAGAATCCCCCCAAAACCCACCCCCACCAACAGTTAAACAAAAAACAAAACAATACATCCCCCTCACAAATACTGCCAGGCAGAAGTCCATAGGGAGAGCGGCGGCGGCACACCCTCTTCCCCGGGTGGTGGCTTGTTCTGCAGATCCTGGCTCTCCCAGGCCATCTCAGCCAGCTAGCTTATATAGCCCTTCCAGGAAGGGACAGGTGGACGTGGTCAGCACAGCTGGCCCAGTACCTGGGGGCCTGTCCTTTAGGGATAGGTTGGCTAAATGTTGAGGGTGATGATAGCAATTTATTCAGATTTTTGTTTGTTTGAGAGTAACGATGCTTGTCCCATTCGCTTTGATAAGGTTGGGCAGTGATGACAACCAGTTTGAGATCAGCATGGCCAACAGTGGATGTGAGGTGCATCGCTTTGACCCTAGTATCAAATCGGCACACGTTCAGGAAGGGCAGCGCCTCTGGTACCATCGCCTGTCCATAGACTGGCGGGATCCCAACCCAATGATCGCTGCTCATAAGCTTCACACCAACACCAAGAAGCTTGGCGCCATATTGAATGACTTTGGGCACCACAAGGTAAGAGTTCACCTGCTCTTCATATAGCTTTGTAGGGTACTGTGGGATGAGGGGCAGCCATTGTCTTCATAATCCTTGGTCCCTAGAGGTGATTTTCTGGCCACAGAGTACAGTTAAACTCCATCATCTAAGTAGCCCTAAGAACATCCATGGTATCAGGATAATTGGAAATGCTTTTCCACACTGACGCAGCGCTACAGTAGCATGCATTTGGATAGCTGTGATGTGGATAACCATGGTTTGACAGGGGCTACTTGAGGTTCTTGGAAAGAGCCCAAAAGGGGAACCAACAGTGATTTAAAATTAATTCCCAAGCGCCCACTTGATTTTTAAACCACTAGCAACTTTATTAAGGGTGCAGTCCTATGTGTGTTTAGACAGAAAAAAGTCCTACAACTCCTCGCATGCCGCAGCCAGCTGTGGCTGGGGAATACTGGGAGTTGTAGGACTTTTTTCTGTCTAAACATGCATAGGCTTTTGCCCTTAGTTATCTTTTTCCCTGTTAGTAATGTACATCTCACAACATTTGTGTTCTTTAGTGACTGTTAATACTTAGCAAGGATCAGAATTGTATGGTGATCCTAAGTGAAAGAGACTCTATAAAGGTAGGAAAACATTTTCAGAAGAAGAGGATTATAAGGGAATTGCTTATGTTCAGAAAGCCACTATTTTTCTCTCTCTTTCAGTGACATGAGTAGCAAAAACATCCTGGCTTGAAATGGGCTTGCCTACCCTCCTTTTAGGGAATTGGAAATGCAGTAGAAGGTTTCCACTAACTTTTTGCCAATGCATACTTCAAAAAGTTCATGACATTCCAAGCTAGCATACTTTCAAGTTACTGCTGCCCTTGAGAGTGCACAGGGATGAATTAAATTGCTAATATATCTTGTTGCCTGCAGGTATCACAACATGGTTTTTTTGTTCCGTTTAAAAACATGGACAGACTTGGCTAAGGAGACCACGTCCAGGGCTAGCGAAGCAAAGCTGTAAAATAGATGTAAAAATAGATGTAAAATGTAAAAATGAAGCAAAGCTTCATTTTAAAGCAGAATGTGCTATTTTCTGCAGTATTAACACTTAGTTCCACCATCTTGGCTATTTTGAAATTACCGAAAGTAGACAATGCAGCCCTTTTTTTCTTTTACACAGCTGAATCCATTATGAATCTGTCATGGAATCAAAAAATATGTGACTACAGAGAGAAATGATAGCAAGTTTTTGGTAGCGTGTAAGTTTAGTGGGCAGGTGTATTTGAGATGGCTGATAATTGAACTTTTTTACTGTTGTTTTCAATAACTTTTCTGTGATACATGTTTATGTTTGTGAGTGTATGTACGTCACTTGAGCTTTTCCAGAAAGTTGGAATACCGGGTTTTCTAGCAGACTCATAAATGAGTGTCGTTCCATATATCAGAGAACCTCATATCCAGCTCTCCAGTAGTCTCAAACTGGCCCTCCAGGGTACCAAGAAGGCCACACAGCCTTTCCCTCAGCCACCCATCGTTTGGTGCTTTCCTGGCTTTGGTGCAGTTTTTTCCCCCATTTTAGAAGGTTGAAAGGCCTCTCCTAAGGCTTAGTTACTGGCAGGAAGAGTGTCAGGCTAGAATATGCTGGCATTTTGGGCCCCGCCCCATTTGCCTTCAGCTCCACCTGTCAATGTGGCCCCTGAAAGTGTCTCCAAAATGGAATTTGGCCCTTGTGCTGAAATAGCTTCTACATTCCTATCATATACATTCCTGAAAGCTGCTACATTTCTAAGGGGATTTCTAGACACAGAGCATCTCTACACCAGCCTACAATCCCGCATTTTAAAAGGGGGCTTTCTGCTTCCATTTTAAATGCAGGATCACAACGGACTCCCTTTACACATGTTTCCTTTCCCCCTCCCCTTTCCCTCTTCCCCTTATCTGAATCTTCCATATGTTTCATTATACAGTCGCTAGATGGTGCTGTGGTCTAGCACCTCTTATTGCAGCTTTTCCTTTTTCACGGGGGAACTCAAGTGGAACTCAAGCGTGGTAGTTTGATAGCTCATTATCTCCAATCTTTTAAAAAATGGAATAAAAGTCATTTAACATGGGAGACGCCTTGGAGGTTCATGATGTCATCTAAAGGGCCCGCAAACTTCCATGAGCATGCAATCTCAATAGCAGGATAAAATCTCCGTGTGAAGAAGCCCACAGTATTGCTGATGTGTTTTGCAGGGTGCAAGCACATCTTCTCACAGGCTAATACTGTCAGGGTGGAAACTGAGCCGATAGAACCCCAGAGCAGTTCTGATTCTGAGGAGGATCAGCAATCTGTGGGAGAGGAGCCAGCTCATCCCTCACAGGCACAGCAGCTGGCAGAGATTCCTCCTGCTGGCATTCCTGAGATAGATAGTGATCCTAGCAGTGAGAAAGTGCGGGAGGGGGGCTTGCTAGACGCTCAACGCAGACGCAGGGAGCGACGAGCGATGGAGGGCGCGGAAAGGAGGCATAGCGCCTGTTTGGCGTGCAAGCAACGGCTGCCTCCCGTGGACCCAAGGGAAAGAGGGAGGATCTCTCCCTAGCCCATAAGTTCACGGTCTTCAAGTGATTCTCCTTCAAACGGGGATCAACTGCCTACCCGGGGATCAACTGCCTACCCGGGGATCAACTGCCTACCCGACAGTTGCTTAGTCACTGGTGATTAGCATCTGAAAAGAGTCATTAAGTTGTAAAAGGATTAAAGCCTTGAAAAGAATCCTTTCGTCTGTGTCTTGAGTTGGCTATTGGAGTGTACTGAAAGAGGCCACCAGGGCGCTCCTGACAAATACCTCTGTTGCTGGTATTTTATTTTTATTTTATTTTCCAAACCGCACTGTTCTGTTGTTATGAAAGCATGAAAGCAGGTGAAGTAAGGTGGCCAGATGCAAAAGAGAACAGGGATCCTGCACCTGTCTTGCAGAAGAGGACATTTCAGCAGGCGTAGCTTTTGTCATGCAAGCTGTACCTGCTGAAATTCCCTCCTCTTCACAGCTATTAACAGTGCAGGAGGCCTGTTCTCTTTTGCATCTGGCTATCCTAATACAAAGGTAAGACACTCTTTTCCCTCAATGGGGTGAAAAGCAGCTCCGGAGAAGGGTTGATTTTTCAACAGGAAAATTACATGAGGGAAAAGGTTGGAAGGTGCTTCCAGATGAAGCTTTATGGCACTATCGCCCCACCTCTTTCACAGATATTTATGTTCAGCCTAGATGTTGTCGTCTTCTACTCATGACCCTCCTGAATTTCTGCGCTGCTGCTTTCACCTCTTTCCTTAATGTAAAGCATTTCTTAAGCAGAAAAAGACAGTACAGCTGCACAGTGCCTTCTGATGGCTAGCGGTAGGAGCCCTCCATCTGGAAGCTCCCAAAACCTCTTTCCCCGTTCAGATCGCCGCAGCTGAATTTCATAAAGAGAGCAAAAGCTTCTAAAAAAATAATGGAACTACACGTCGTATGTAGTTTTGCCTTAAATGGAACTCCAGAGGCATCATACCTCTCAATGCCAGATACTAGGGACTGACAGCAGGAGAAGACCGTCACTTCAGTGCCCCTGCTTGTTCACAGCCAGAACAAGGGTGGCCTTAGTCTTATCTATCAGTGCAAGTCATGTATTTCCTTATGCTCTTGAGCTATGAATGTCTGTCAAGTAACAGAGACAGGCAGATGTGAGGCAGCCAAGTGAACACTGCATCGGGTCCATCATGAGCCTAATATTCATATAGCATGTTTGGTGGTAACGGTTGTTGTTGTTGGAGGTAGGGTGAGTGGAGGGTGGGTTTGAATGTAAATTACACTTAGAAAGAATTGAAACCATTTTGCTTCTAATTAATCTGGATTTCTTGTTTACGGAACATGTGGATGAAACAGACAATTCAGTTTACATAGCTTTTTCTGTTCTTGTGGGGGAGCCTGGGGAAATTCCAGCTCTGGCTTGTGTATTGCCGAGAGACTCCCCCAAAAGCTGTTATTAATTAAGAGTGCATCAAAGTAAATACCAGCAGTGCAATCCTATATGTGTTTGCTCAGATGTAAGACCCATTGAGTACAATGGGACTTTCGCTGAGGTAAGTGTATGATATTGAAGCCTTAAGCAGATTGCTGGTGTTCATCTGTTTAATTTAGAAGAAAAAAATTATAGAGCCAGGCAAAATCCACTTCTCATACTGACGCCCAGCATTCTAACATTACTGGCTGCTTAGGGCTTTAAAGGTAATCACCAACTCTTTGAATGGTAGTACATTGAGGGGGCTACCCACAACCCCCTCCATATATTGAATGAATGTGCAAAGGGGGCTGTGGAGGCTAGAGCACCCCACCACCATCACCGGACACTGCTTCCATGCTTCCTTGAAGAACATGGATTTGACATGCATTGGAAAGAGTTATTGGCATATACATCTGTGAACACAGTGAGCTCCTTCACATGAGGGGGGACTCTGCCAGTTGGGGTCCCTCCCCACATATAGGAAGCCTGCACACGCACATCTGTATGCACTGAGAATTCTTTCCAAAACAGTCAAATACCACTCATTGGAGGCATGCAGGGGCATTGCACAGCAGCGGCAGTAAGCAGGGCTAGCCCACATGGCCACACAATCTCCTCCGCATGTTCATTCAGTGGCTGAGTTCACACAACATGCTAACCAACACTCAGTGGTTGAGTGTGGGTTGTTCTTGAACTGTGGGTTGTTGTTGAATCATGGGTTATCATGTTGTCTGAATGCAGTGCATTTTCTGCAAGGTGGTTTATTAACCATGCAGTGTGTAGCTTGTTAACCACTCTGAACAATCCAACAACAATTCTCCCAGTATTTTAGCATTTTAACTTTCTAATTTTTAGCTCTGGTGTTTTAGAACTGTATTTTAAATCTCTGCATTGCTGCTAGGTTTTTATTATGGTTGTACTGTTATATTGTGGTTTTAAGCTTTCATATTTTATATTGTTTTACAATGGCTCCATTCCTTCTTGGAGGGGCGGACCCAGAAGGTGGTGCTGGGGGACTTCTGTTCGACTCCCTGGCCGTTGGCCTGTGGAGTTCCTCAGGCTTCTGTTTTGTCCTCCATACTGTTTAACATATACATGAAACCATTGGGAGGGGTTGTCTGGAGTTTGGGGGTTCAGTGTCACCAGTATGCTGATGACACACAACTCCACTTTTCCTTTCCATCTAATTCCAAGGAAGCTGTTGGAGTGCTGAACCGGTGTCTGTAGGCAGTAATGGACTGGATGAGGGCAAACAAATTGAAGCTTAATCCAGACAAGACAGGGGTGCTCCTGGTCAGTCGAAAGACTGATCAGGGAATAGGGATTCAGCTTGTGCTGGATGGGGTTACGCTCCCCCTGAAGACACAGGTTCGCAGCTTGGGTGTGCTTCTGGATTCAGCCCTGAGCCTGGATGCCCAGGTTTCAGCGGTGGCCAGGAGTGCATTTGCATAGTTAAAGCTAGTGTGCCAGCTGTGCCCATTCCTTGGGATGTCTGACTTGACCACAGTGACCATGCCTTAGTTACATCCCGTTTGGATTGCTGCAACATGCTCTATGTGGGGCTGCCTCTGAAGAGTGCTCGGAAACTTCAGCTGGTTCAAAGAGCTGCTGTCAGACTGTTGACTGGGGCTGGCTACAGGGAGCATGCCACTCCCCTGCTAAAACAGCCTCACTGGCTCCCAGTCTGTTTCCAGGCACAATTCAAAGTGCTGGTCATATCCTATAAAGCCCTATATGGCTTGAGTCCAGGTTATCTGAAAGACCGTATTCTCCCATATGAGCCTACTCATGCCCTGAGATCTTCAGGGGAGGTCCTTCTTGTGGTCCCACCACTATCACAGGCTCATCCGGTGGGAACATGGGAGAGGGCCTTTTTGGTGGCTGCCCCAAGGCTCTGGAACTCCCTTCCCGGACTGTCAAGAGTGGCACCCTCCTTGGTATGTTTTTGCAGGCAGGCAAAAACTTTTTTGTTCCAGCAGGCCATTGGGGATAGATAGTCTGGACCTGATGGATATGATGGAGTGGTACTATTGTTTATATTGTTGTTGGCTTTTTTAAATTGTAAAATTTTATATGATTTTAATATTATTGATTTAATTATATTTTTAACTTTTGTATATTCCTATTTATATGTTTTAACTGTACAAGTTTTTAATGTTGTAAAAAAGCCGCCTTGAGCCCCAGTATTGGGGAAAATGTGGGATATAAATAAATATAATAAATATAATAATAATAATAATAATAATAATAATTTATGCTGCACTTCATGGTTTTAATTTTTGTGAACAACCCAGAGAGCTTTGGCTATTGGGCGGTATGGAAATGAAACAAAAAATCAACAAACTATGGGTTCTCAAGGTGACTTGGTCAAGAAAAATAAGCCACACTACATGGTTAACAAGCTGCCCTGTGGGTTAGTAGGGTTCAGACTATCATAGATCCTCGTGTGGCGCAGAGTGGTAAGCGGCAGTATTGCAACCGAAACTCTCCCCATGACCTGAGTTCGATCCCAGCGGAAGCTGGGTCTCGGGTAGCCGGCTCAGGTCGACTCAGCCCTCCATCCTTCCGAGGTCGGTAAAATGAGTACCCAGCTTGCTGGGGGAAAGGTGGTCACGACTGGGGAAGGCAATGGCAAACCACCCCGCTATAGTCTGCCATGAAAACGCCAGCAAAAGTGGCATCCCTCCAGGGGTCAGTAATGTCCCGGTGCTTGCACAGGAGGGACCTTTCCTTTCAGACGATCATGGAGGTAAAAGAAGCCATTGTGGTTTCTCCCCCCGCCCCTGTGCACGCCACGTACGTGACCACATAATCATCCATGATGCAGCGTGGGTTGCTGTGTCGTCCAAACCCAGTGCACACAGTGGCAGGGATAGCTTTGTATCTACCCTAAAAACCCACAACTTGCAGTAGGGGTTGTTGGGTGGGAATGAAGCTACCTTGCCATGCTGGGCAACCTACACAGTATTATGGGTAATTATGCAAGTGGTGGCCATGTGCAGGGTGGTGTGAGAAGCCACAATGGCTTCTCTTACCCCCCACAATCATCCAAACAGTGTGTTGCATAAGCCCAGGCAATGTGTGGATGGGCTCATGCGTACTCCCCTGTTGAACCTTACTATGAGCTCCTGGTTATTTCGAGAAACTCAATTTTCTCTCAGGACAGCTTCTATTTCAGCTCTGCCAGCTTGAGATTATTTGTCTCCGAAGTGTTCTTCTGGAAAATCAATTTCTTCTCCAAATCTGTGTGGCTGATAGGAGAAAAAAGAGAAGAGAGCACTTCAGTTGCCAGTGCTGTGGGTATTAAAGTGTGTGTTGGGTGTGTGTCTTGCATTTGTGCATTCAAGCAGTTCTCCCCAGTTGTAGCTCGCTCTCCCTTCTTCTCCAGTGATGTGCCTGTGACTTTCATTTCTAATATCCAGCAGAATCTAAAAATTGTCAGTCATAATAGCAATTTGCAACATAGGAGGATGTTTCAGCCTCCATAAATCCCTCTGTGGCCCTGAGCCAAGTCATTGGAGAAGTAGCTGGAGATCACAAAAGGGTGAAGGTACATCTAACTATAATGAATGATTATCCTTTTAGGGAAGTTCCTTCTTCTCTTGGCTGTAATACATTTTGTAGTCTGTTGAGTGGCACTAGCTTTGCCATATGTGTACATTTCTTTGGCATAAGAGTTGTTGCTGGAGTACAGGCAGTTTACACATTATGCTAAGCCTCCCCTCCTCATCTTTTTAGAAAACAAAAGGTTGCCATCCTTAACCCTTTCCCCTCCAGCATTTTTGGGGGGATATTTAGTAGAAAATTGGTGAGGGGAAAAGGTTAAGAAGCCTCTCCTTACCACATGGATATGCCACTTCAGACAGCAACTTCTGTGGCTGCATTTTCTTTTCTTTCTTAAATGTTGGGGAGCAGGGTGCAACAACTACATGCAACTCAGTGGTGTACGTAATTTGGCTGTTACAGTGCAATCCTATACATATCTATCCGGAAGTAATAATCATTGAGTTCAATGAAACATACTCTCAGGAAAGCACATTTAGGATTGCAGTATTATTATCAGAGAATAAGAGGAGGTACTTTGCAAAAAAGAAATTATATTTCTGTGCCAAGGCAATGAACACTGAGATGAAGCTGAACACCAAGAAAAGCTGAATTTTGCAAGCACTATAAATTACTTCGCTGAACTTATTCTGCTTCTGCTAATTATGGAGTAGGCACAGAAGACCTGTCCTCTGACTGCTAGAAATCCCATATGCATATGCATGCATGCATGCTCTCTGTCTCTGTCTGTCTGTCTGTCTCTCTCACACACACACATACACACACACACACACACACACACACCTGCTTCTGAAGCTCCATCAGGTATTGCCCACATTTTCAGTGCACATCTTCTCAGCCCTAAGGACTAGGAACTTGCTGAGGCTTTGGAGATCTCCTGCCAGAGCCAGGTAGACAAAATTGGCCTAAGTGGAAAATTGATCTGGTATAAGGCAGCTGCCTATATTCCCATGCTTTCTGTTCATTCATGTTTTAATGAAAGCTGAGAGTCTATTGTCATAACCACCTCACCATATGCTAGCTGTCATTCTTGCTGACAGCAGGTCACTGCTACTATGAGCATAGATGGTTGTGCAAAGGACAAGGGTGTGCATGCAACTGTCTATGCACAGATCTCTAGCACACATACAAAGTGGCTACTCTTCTAGGAAGGTCATGAAAACAGATTCTGAGCATGTTGGATTCTATGCCGAACAGCAATTTCTGGATCTATCCCTAAGAGCAATTCTGCAGAGTGACTGCATGCTGATGAAATACATATAGCAACCTTAAGTCAGAAATACAAAATAAAGCCGATATATATTTTATGGGATTTGCTTCCGGAAGTGAAAATATTTTCAAGTTATGCAGAACTCTTCATCAGGCAGAATTCATTAAGGTTTTTGAGTTCATGGATAAAAAAGGTTGGATGATTGAGGAGCTTGTGATTTGCATAAAATTTGTGTATGCAGATTTATATATAACTTTAGAAATAATGTCTTCATTTTAACTAGAACACAATACATCTCACAACAGTGGGGAAGACCTTGGGTTCCTCAAAAGAGGAAAAAAAAGTGGGATATAAATGTAATAAATAAATAGACTGTGACCTGGTGACCTGTGTGCCTGCTCAGTCCGCTGTCCAGGTGATCAGTGTTGATGGGCCACTTCCAGGCCCCTCCCTGCTCCCCCTTCTTATGGTTCTTTACATTTAAACTGGACTTGCACTGGTCAGCCCTTCAAGTAGAGGACTGTCCTCTATAAGGTAGGACATATGGCCAGCCCGTGATGACAGGGACATCCAGAGGAGAGCATATGGGTAGGTTGTTCAGGGAATAGGGTTCCTTTAGTTACCTAAAATAGCTCCAGGAGGCCTATTGCAATTACCATAATAAAGAGAAAAAGAAGAAAAATGCTAAATACATTTTTATTTAAAGACATCTTTCCTGAGTAAAAGACCAGCCACTGTTTTATTGGTATAATTTGATTTTCAATATTTTCTTTTGTGTGTGTTTGAGTATGTTTGTAAACATTCACTGTTCACCACTCAGGAATCTTTTATAGATGTAGACTGGTTTATAATTTTGCAGTATAAATAAATACATGTCAAACATGCACATTCATCTTCTAACAATTAGAAAGCCTGCTCCGGCCTACTTTGGGCTTCTGAAATTGCCTACATATTTTCAGTATTTTGTTGTCATCCCCATAACTAGAATTTAAAAAAAAACAAAAACAAAAAAACCTCAGCATTGTTAGGTTTTACAAAGGTTTAGCATTTATTTTTTAAAAATCAATAAAATTATTTTGTTTATTTATTTATTACATTTATATCCCGCCATTTTTCCTCTTTAAGAAACCCAAGGCGGCGTACATAATCCTCCTCCTCTCCATTTTATCCTCACAACAACAACCCTGTGAGGTGGGTTGGGCTGAGAGTCTGTGACTGGCCCAAAGTCACCCAGTGAGCTTCCATGGCCGAGTGGGGACTAGAAAGTACCTTTTGAATTACAGAAGGTTGATTTAAGGCTAATTGGTGCTGGCTTCTTCATGAACGGTGCTTTGTGTTACAAGTGTCACTTCTGTTTGAAAAAGCATGCTAAGGTTTAAGGCTTAGTAAGCAAAAACTATCTTTTACCCTATTTTTAAATACCTGACACAACAGCTGAATAACCTGTCCCTGGAGAACAGCTCAATGCCACCCTGGACAAGTAACTTTATTCCTCACCGTCTTATTTTCAAGGAGTTAATGTAAAGCTTAATGCATGTTATACGTTTGATTTGGAGAAAAGTGGCAATGCTGTTATTTTTATGTCTTTACCTTAATACACAAATTAGAGGTGACAGCTAGAAAAGGAATTCTCTCTTTTAAAGGTATTTGGATATTATTTTTCAAATAGCAATTTCCCCCCTGCCCCTTGATAGTCGCTTTTATTATGCTTCCCTTTTAGTACTGTGAATACTGCATCTTCATTGCAAATTAAATTACTCCTGTTCCTCTTTGCTCTGCATTCCAATTTCCAAACTGTGAGGAAAGGTACATAAAGGTACATAGAGTGAGGAGGCTGTCTACAGTAGGAAGATGGGGAAGACCAGGCTTGGCAGCAGTACACGTGAAAAGGATGTAGGTGTATTTATGAGCTAGCAGAGTGATGCAGCAGCTAAGAAAGCTAATGCAATATTGTGCTACATTCACAGAAGCATAGAGTCCAGATCACATTATGCTCGAGTGTGATCTGGACACTATGCTCAAGTACAGGGCTAAAGTGTGGAGGGGATTGTGCACGTGCATGTAAGCCTTGCTTCCAGCATCCCAGCGTGCCTGATACCCAGTTTGATTCTGATACCCAGTTAGATTTTCGTGCGTTGACTGCGAAGGTCTGAAGAGGGTTCTGTAAGCACATTCAGCTAAACGTGCTTAAAGAGTTCTCATGATCTGAAACCCTGATAAAACAGGGTTCACAACAGCAGGAACTATGTAAATGCATTTAGCTGAATGTGCTTACAGAGCCCTCTTCAGATCTTCGCACTCAATACGTGAAAATCTAACTAGATACCAGGTGTGTGGGGATGCTGGGAGTGGGGCTTACATGTGTGCCCACATCCCCCCCCCCACACTTTAGCCCTACACACAAGCAGGCAGACACCTGTATAGGACTGTTGGGATTTATCCCATCCCACTAAGCCCTGAAGCCTCTGAAGCAAAGTCTGCTGTAAGATCCAGTACAGCTATGGGAAGTTAACAGCCATGGGAGCTTTCTCTGCCCAATGTCTCAGCTAATTACTAGAGAAAAAAGGGGTGAACTTCAGAAGAGTGGGGTGCCTTATCAGAGCAGCTGTGGGCTTCAACCTTGAACTGGGTTCTGATTTATTACCTGAGAAATCTTCTATGAAAACTGAGCATGAGGGAAGGAGGGCAGGGGTGTCTCAGTTCTCAGCATCAGTTTGAGAGGGCAGAGTGAAAGTACCCTGTTTTAACATAGTCCTTGTCAGGACAGAATAACTGATAATGGACTAGCAGCCACACCCCTGTTTATAAGCTGATGCACACATGAGAGAACCTTGCTGGTGTCAACATCTTTTATTGCCTAGAACTCTTCTTACTCATCTGCAGTGGTCTTTCTTTGCTGAATACTTTGGCCTGTCTGTTCGTTCTTCCAGAGAATCTTGTAACATGAAATCTCCAAGCTGGCAACTGATGCTGCACAAGGAATTTGAGACTATGTCTGGTTCCCTGCAGGGATCAGCTGCTCTGTCTTTACTGCCTGTTACACTTTCTGCCTGGACTTTCCGTCATGAAAAATGAAAAGCTCTCTCCCCTGAACTTGGCATCCAGTCTGAGCCTTTGAACTTCGTACTGTTAAAACCATATGATGCTGGTCTTCTTATAGACCATAGATTATTGTTTGCCATGACCTGAGTACCTTTGTCTTTAATTACCCAGAATGCTTTCTGGTCTGGACTGTTTGTGACTTTTAAGACTGTTGTTTTGTCTTGACACCCGTACATTAGAGATTTCCAATGCTGACTCTGTTGCTGGACCTGATCTCTACCGGTATGTGTTTTTTTCTAGCTTTGTCTGATTTTACCTCTGTCTCCTGGACCAGCTTCTGCCAGGGGCCCATTTCAGTAGAAGCCCTGAGGGGAAACTTCTCTGCTTGCTTAGGACTCCTTTAGCCAGGTCTTCCCATCTGCAATGCTTGCAGCCCTAACTGACTTCGATATCCTGAACCTGAGTCAGTTAAATGGGCTCCCGTGTGCAGAGATCCTGCATCTAGGAAAGCCCCTATTTGGCCAGGGAGTTGCTGGGCTGGTTATTTTGTGAATGCTGCACTCAGTTTGGCTTGGACCCCTGCCGTCCTGTTTTAAGAACTCCACAAGAGCAGGGACTCTGCCTGGCTGCAATAGTTCCTGGCCCTGAACCCCAGACAGGAGATCCTACTTTTGGGAATGTCTCCATTTTTGCCTGGGGCAATAGCCGTGACTCCTCTTGACCTGTGAACTGTTGTTCAATCTTGTATCATGAACCTGGATCTCTAAGTGCTTTTAACCCCTAATGTTGCTCTAATAGTTAAGTCTCTGACTATGACGATGTACCTGCTTGTGGACTGTTCCTTAATCTAAGCCTCGGGCTGTTAGTTATTGAGTTAACTGATTTATAACTTCTACACTTAAGCGCTGTGATTTCTGAAGTGTGGTCTGTGTCACCTGATTCACCTTTGAATAGAGCTATGTCACTGAATCTATGTCTATGTCATCCTGTCCTACAATGAGGAAGGTAGGCCTCTTGACAAGGGCTACTGTCCTGTTCTATTCTGCATTGGTCAGGACACATTTGGAGTACTATATCCAGTTCCAGGCACCCTGTTTTAAAGAGTACACTGACAAGTTGGAGCATATCCAGAGAAGAGCAACCAGGATGGTAAGGGGTCTGGAAACCAAGTCCTATGAGGAACAGTTGAAGAGCTGAGTATGTTTAGCCTGGAGAAGAGAAGATTAAAGAGAGACATGACAGTGGTGTTCAAATATCTGAAAGGCTGTCATGCAGAAGACAGAACAGACTTGTTCCCTATTGCTCCTGAGGGCAGGACTGGAACCATTGGGTGGAAATTTCAGGGAAGCAGATTTTGGCTTAACATCTGGATCAATTTCCTAACAGTGAAAGCTGTTCAGCAGTGGAACAGTTTGCCTCAGGAGGTGGTGGGTTCTCCTTCACTGGAGGTATTTAAGCAGAGGCTGGATGGCCATCTGTCAGGTATGCTGCAGCCGCACCCTGAAGGGCAGAGCCTGCCTTGAGCAGGGGGTTGGATTTGGGGTAACATCAAAGGTTAGCAAATGCGTAGTTATTTAATGTGTTATTATATTTTTACTGTAGGAGGAAGAAAGCTGTTCATAGGAGTTTCATCCTCAGGTACCAAAATATCTTGGCTGGCTTTGGGTACTGTGGGTCTTGACTTGGGGGGCAGGGTGTGGCTAATTGCTGTTCCACCTCAGGCAGCAAAACGTTTTGGGACAACCCTGGATTACAGCTTATTGCACCGAGTGGAGAGTAAGGAGGCCACTGTCCTTGAAAAGTGCACTCCAATCACACCTATTTCTGTCTTGGAGAAAAGAGCTAGGTCAGCCACCCTCTGCCCTGAAGTATCTCCAGTGATCTCTTTTGCCGATCTCGGGGGCAATAGCTCTACCTTACTACTGGATCATACAGCAGTAATTTAGCGCTAAGCTACATTTAGTCAAATATATGCATCCCAAAGCAGCAGAGATATAAACAAGTAGTAGACTACCAGCGTGAATGAATTTTTTGTGCAACTTCTGGTGGTTGCTGTACAAAATATTAAAGCAGTTGCACTGGTCCAAACTGGACAAATGGGTTATTTTCAGACAATGCAGAACATGTGCCTAAAGTATAAGAAAGTCTACTTTTAAGTTTCAAAGCAATGAACTGAGAACGATTTTACCTATTTAATATTCGAAAGCATTGTCCAATTGGTACAATTGAGAGAAATGCTGTGAAAAATAACATGGTGGTTGAGTGTGTGTGTGGTATTTTGCTTCCAGCTTTACCAGTAAGCACATTGCAGTTTTTGGAAGGCAATATCACTTCTTTTTTTCTCTCTTAGACATGAATGGAAATGAAAGATTCCAGGCATAATGCTTTTGGGGGTTTGTTTTAGGCCATGAAGGGATTCATGTGAATAATATTCCACTGGAAGGCAAAGTCCTTCTGGACTGTGAATTCAAACGTCATTTTTTTGTTTGCATTCCTCAGTGGTCGAAAGTCATTATGCTGGAATTAGCCCCGGTTGCTGTGCCACCGGCAGGATCAACAGCTAGCATGGTTGGGGAGGGGAGCATTCCTCAGTCTTGAATAAATTAAAGCTCTGAGTGACTGACAACGCAAAAAGGAAATTCCCTGACTCTGTTTCTAAGCCTTTTAACACAAGCCTGGCCAACATGCTATTATGAATTATTTTAAAACCGTGTTTGTACACTGAGGAATGGCAATCTGGAAAACACACCCTTGGTTCAGATTCTTTTAATGGATATGGGCTTCCTTATGTATCTTGGTTCTTCTTCCCCAAATAATATAAGGACTCCTCCATTAGTTTTAGTGGAAAAGTCTGATATGCCAGCATAAAGAAATGAACTTGTGGATCAGCTCTCTCCATTTATGGAAAGAAATGGGAAGTGCACAAGAGATCCATGTGTGCATTTGAGTTCATGCAGGTCTTTGGATCAGGCTATCTGTCAGTTTCCCTTGTATAACCACAATGGAAATGCTCTAGATTAGTGCTGGTTCAGTCATCATACTAAACCATGGTTTATCGTAACACGAATGAGCCACAGCAAGCCTGGGGCTTATGAACTCCCCGCTTCCTTCTTGTCCTCCAGCACAGACACGAAGAGGAGATCTAAAGCTTTTCCTTCCATTTTTTCTTAATTGTAGTTTGTCATGTCCAGCAAACCTGGCAAACTGTGGATAATTTTAACTGTGGTTTGTTTGAAACAAGATAAACCCTGGGTTATGAACCTGGCTTGTTTAAACAAACTATAGTTAAGATTAACCATGGTTTGGGGTTTGGATGTAATGCTAAACTGCAAAAGCTTCCAATCTCCTCACAGTCACTCTGAAGAAGAAGAGGGGAAGGGGGTGGTATATAAGCCTGAGGCTTGCTGCAGCTGGTTCCTGTCATGATGAGCTATGGTTTCTTGTGATGTCCAAACCAGCCCTTACTTTTCAGTAGTCCAGGTTATAGCAATGTGACTGTGCTAGCAGTTTGAAGCTGACAGCCAATGTTAAGTCCTCCTATTGCTCTATCAAGAGAAAGGCTAGTGGGATTTAGAATATAAATTCCGCACATGAACTTAAAACAATAGCACAAAACATTTCCTTTTGAATTACTATTTCCAAGCATCATTACATCAGAGGTTAACATAATAGGAACACTGAATTCCTATTCAATAAAGTAAGGATCATTTTCCTGAGATATAATTCTATAAAGGAATATTAGATCAGGGGAGGGCTTATACTTCCTAACCAAAAAGAACTGTAACACTTTTTTTCCCTATTCACTTTAAAATCTTTCTATTATGAAAGCACAGTACAGTAAAATCTAGAGGCCAGATTTTCTTATTGCTATATGGCAAAAATATGCTTTTAAAAAACGCAACTGTACTGGCTTATCCCAGCAAGCTGGTGCAGCTTTGTAACACTTATTGATAAATCTGACATATGCAAAAATGTCAATATAGCACAGGAACAGAAGATGAAAAAGGGCAGGAACAGAAAGGAGAAAGGGTTATTAATGTTGGGTCTGCCTTTTAAATCTTGGGAAAACAGCTACCTGTAAAATGTAAAGCCCTTTTAAAATTGTTAAAAGTGATAAAACTATTAGACCATGTGATTCAACAAGCAACATCTGTCTTCAGTTCTATAATTGAATTATGGGCTCATGCAAGATTCATGGCCCATGATACAAATTCAGTTCCTTTGGGATCATGCTTTTACAAGCAAGGCCAAATTGAACCTTGGTGTAAGCCCAAGAATACCACTATGGTTACTATGGCTTAATTTTGTGCATTAACTGTTACCATGTGTGAGCTTTCTTTCTGATGATGTGTCAACCCACCAGCAAATGCTATTTCTACGGCAAACTGTTTTGATTCATTGGTGGTCAAGTTGATGCAGGTGTTTCCACTTAATACTTTAAAATGAATGTATTTTGAAGCTTCTGGATCTTCATCATTTAAACATAAATCAAGGGGGAGGGATATGCCATTTTAATTCCCTTTTTGCATCCTTTTTGCCAACATCGAGTGTTGGACTGGGACTGAAGAGATCTGGGTTCTAGTCCCTGCTCAGCCATGAAGCTCCCTGGGTAACTTTGGGCCAGTCACTGATTCTCAGCCTAACCTACCTCACAGGGTTATTATGAGACTAAAAAGGAGAGGAGGAGCATATAAGCTGCATTGGGTTCCTTGCAAGAAGAAAAAAGGGGGATATAATGTAATAGTAACATAAAAAATAGTGCAAAATAGATACTATGCCTGTTTGCACCTTTGGTAAGTCCTGCCATGTGTTGTGTGGAACAGCATGAGAAATTGATACATAAACGCATAGTCCTAATAGCTAAAGGAGATGATGATGAATTTAAAAAAACAGAGCGCCATGGTGTGAAAGGGCTGAAGATTGAGATCTTTGGATTTGGCAGGCAGGAGATAGTGGTTTTGGTGCGGGCACTTTCATGAGACTGCTGAGGTTGAAGCTAGATTGAAGGAGGCTAAAGGAGGGGTTGGAGGAGAGTATGTCAAAACGGTGAGAATAAGCAGCACATTTTATTTATTTATTTATTTATTTATAACATTTGTGTCCCTCCCTTTATCATTAAGATTTCAGGGCGGCATACAGATAAAACCGATTTTAAAAGTATAAAACAATGAATCATTTAAACAGCTAAAAGCATATTAAACCATTAAACAAGATAATACCAATTAGAAAATCTAAAACAATAAAACAGTGTGCAACTTTAGGGAATTCAATTAGTCCTCAAAGGCTTTGGTTAAAAGTCATGTTTTAATTTAGCATCAAAACGATACCAATGTCTGTGGCAATTGAGCCTCCAAGGGGAGGGCATTCCACAACCAGGGTGCCACAGCAGAGAAGGCCCTCTCCCATGTCCCACCATGGTGTATGTCTTGCACTGGTGGGACACAGAGGTGGGCCCCTCCAACAGGACTCAATCCTCGGGCAGGCATATGTAGGGAGAGGTGCTTCCTCAAATATCGAGGTTCCAAGCTGCTTAGGGCTTTAAATGTCATCACTAGCACCTTGAATTCTGACTGGAAGTGTATTGGCCCTTTAATTGCCATATTGCGGCACTCAGGGGGCGGAGTCTCAGTCTTGATCCTCCAGCTCAGACTATAAAACTCTGGCAGTTGCAGCAAGCCATTGTTGAGGCAATTTGTTTCTCCTGCTCCCTGCAGCAAGGTTGCTGCCTGTGATCCTGACCCTCTTGCTTCTTCATTCTGACCCAGCACCTTTCTGTCTGTCTGGAGTCCTGACTTTACGCCAGCATGACACTGGCTCAGGCAGTCCTGGGCTTGCCTCCCATGATCTTGTTTGCGCCATCAGCTTTTCTTATTGATGAAGAGGTTGGTATGGATCAGAACAGGGGGACAGAATCATGGAGGCAAATGGAAGGGCTAGAAGAGGACAACAGGAGAGTCAACTTGTCAGATACGACAGAGGGAGGGATTGCTGAAAGTTGGGAAAAGGGATGGAAAGGGAAAGATCAGAATGGATAGTTTCAACTTTAACGCTCTGAAGGAGGCAAATATTAAATTGCAACCATATAAACCTAGTTTTAATTAGCATGCATAACCATAATATAAAAATATAATACATTTTATTATATTATAAAGCAACCCAGAAACGTTGGGTGTTTTCATAAGTGATGGTAAAAATGCCTTTGTGTAAAATCTGTTACTTGTGAATGTTGTTAGTGTGAGACAGAAAAATAACTGTTTTAAGATCTGATGTACATTATCAGCAGTGTTGTTGCCTCAAGCCCCCCCCCCCCCCCCCGGCCACTATTTACAGAGCTGGAAAACATAATAATGTATCAGTTGTGAAAACTGCTTTGTATTCAAATGTGGCTTCAAATGTGGCTTTTTAGGACCTTGCTTTTCTCTGTGAATATCTTCTGAAGAAGAAATGACATTTCTGGGGAGAAATGACAGTGAAGACATGCAGAAAGTTAGAGGCTATGACTCTCCAGGAGAGCACAGGACAGGACGGTCTGGCGTGCTATGGTCCATGGGGTCATGGACACGACTGAACAACTGAACAACAAATGATTCTCCAGAGAGGCCAGGGGTGAATTTCTGTATAGAGATATTCATTTAAAGAGAGAGATTAAATTGAGTGGAGGAGGAATACTGGAAAGTGGTAACTGCATTGAATATCTGATGGTCCTCAGTACCCTGTTCTGGAAATGAATTATCTCATCCCCAAATTCCTAAGATATTGTTGTGACTGTTGCTTGCATTCTCTCATTCTCCTCTTCACATGGCTTAGTTCTTGATAGGTTCCAGCTGGCAGTCATTAGGTTGTTCATTTTGCAAAGGCGCCACAGGATGTAAAATATTCCTCCTCCATATTTCTCTACAACTTTTCCTAAGTGCTCAAAGCATTTCACGTGTCATCACAGTACACTTTAAGGTCATACAAAGAGCCCAGGGGATGGACCAAGGGTCTATCTAGTCCAGCATATGTTCACACAGTGGCCTGTGGGAACCCACAAGTAGCATATGAATACAATAGCACCCTCCTGCTCGAGCCCCCCACCAACTGATATATAAGGACATACTGCCTCTGATACTGGAGGGAGCATACAGCTTGCTCACCCTTCTAATTGTATTCCCCTCCCCCCTGGCCTTCAGGGGGTGAGGGTTTGGGGAGCGTGAGGGGCCTCAGATGGGCTGGCCTGCAGAGTGAAATTTGGCCCATGGGCTGGAGGTTCCCCATCTGTGCTTTACAACAGCCTTCCTCAACCTGGTGCCCCCAGATGTGTTGAACTGCAACTCGCATCATTCCAGCCAGCATGCTGGGAATGATAGGAATTGCAGTCCGATAACCATCCCCAACACCAGGGGGCCAGGTGGTGGCACCAGGTTAGGGAAAGCTGTCTTAGAACCTGGTTTGTCTAACTTTGAGGTGGGATCTCCTGGCTCAAAATCCCTGCCTGTAGATTATAAATACTGGGGCTGCTGTTCTTAGAAGATAGGCAGTGGCTGGGGTGCTCTCTCTCCCAAAAATCCTCAAGAGGAAACTGTGTGTGTGATAGCAAGAAGAAGGAGCTGCTCTCTTCATGGAGCAGTCTGGTGAGTCTAGTTGCTAGGCAAGAGTGGGGGGCAGGGAGGATACTGAATGCAAAGATGTCCTCATGTTCATGCGCTAAAGAGATGGCTGGTGCTATGCAGGGCTGCCCATCGCATAAAATAAGTTTAGAAGCAGGGCTTGAGTTGAAACAGTTTGAGAAAGCTTTAGAATAGCTATGATCAGCCATTAATATTATTAACCCCATATCACAGATGAGAGGCCTGAGGCTGAGATGTGGGATATAGTTTTTTAAAACAAATAAATACATTTCCATTTCAAATTGAAATGCCTACAAACAACAAGGATCAAACAATTATAATTTTGTTTTTTAAAACCCCTAAAACAATAAAAGACATGAACAAGAACAGCAGATAAAATCAACTAACTTGAAAGAACACCAGAAATAATAAGTTCATTAACTGATCAGGTCAAAGGTCAACATGCACAAAAACAACTTGCTGGTGTTGGAACACAGATGGATTTCCTGGGGCAGGGAGATCCGCAGTTTGGGTGCCACAACAGAGAAGGTCCTTTCACACAGTCCCTTCAACTGCATCTCAGATGGAGAGATGCAAAAAGAGAACCTTCTACTGATTAGCTGGGTTGACAAGATCTTATGGGAGATGATCCCTGAAGCACACTGACCTTGAGTCATTTTTCAGCTTTAGAGGGGAGAACCAGCACTTTGTATTGAGGTTGAAACGGACTGGCATCCAGTGAATTTGCCTTTAAGGGAGAAGTTAAAGGAAATAGCTCCAGTTTGTGGCAGCTGAAGTTGCTGAATGCTTTTCAAAGGCAGCCTCTCATCTTTCATGGAACTATATGTGGCTGTGCCCAGGTCTCAGGGCTGGTCCAAGACAATCTGCTGCCTGAAGCAAAGGACAAAATGGTGCCCCCACCCATTCCATCTACAGAAGCTAACCGGGCTGGCGGTTGAATCTTACCTCAGTGCTAGCAACAGGACAGCATCTGCCATCACACCTGAAGCCAGCAGGCTACCTAAGGTTGTGCAGGACAAACTGTCCCCCAAGATAGGGGAATGGGGGGGGGCACTCAGGAGGAATGCCACTGCTGCCCCCAGCATCTGCTGCCTGGGGCAGTTGCCTCATTCTGCCTAACAGTAGGGCTGGCCCTGCTAGGTCTGCCTTCCCCCCAAATGGATGCCACTGGTGCACCAGCCTAAGCTGGCACTAGGCAAAAGTACTCCTGCCTACAGTCATCAATGGAGAATCCAGGAGTGAGGCTGAATCAGGAGCACTCCCAAACAGCGAACTGGGAGATTCAAGGGGAGTATAATTCCATCCAAAGTAGGCTGAGTCTGTACTTCTGGATTAGCAGTCCAACTGGCCAAGGGCACTTGTGTCTTGCTGGGGTTAAGTTTCAGTTTGTTAGCCCACATCCAGACACAGATTCAGAACCTCCATGGCTTCCATAGAAATGAGATGGAAAGGAGAGAAAGCGAGAGAGCTGGTATCATTAGCATATTAATTACATTGAACTCTGATCCCTGGATTATCTCCCACAGCATTTTCATATACGCAGCATGGGAGGAGATGGAATTCCCTGGGACAATGTGAGGAAGAGGGCAGCATGGAAGACAGGGCTGCCTTCTGGAACTTACCCTCCTCCCCGCAAGGACCAGAACCATGATAAGATAATGCCCCCCAAGCCCCATTCTGGCCTGGCAGTGAGGAAGGATGACATGGTGGATGGTACTGGAAGCTGCAGAGCAATCCAGCAGGACCAACAGAGCTGCACTCTCCTTGTTCAGCTCCTGATATGGGTTGATAGGAGTTTAAGTCCAGAACATCTGGAGGGTACCAGGTTAGGGAATGCTGCTCTAGATTAACAGAATCATCCAGAAATAACTGAAGCTGGGTTGTCAGCACCAGAGGCTTGCCCAGCAGTAGACAACCTGCTGCCTTCCAGATGTTTTGGACTACAGCTCTTCTAAGCGCCAGCCATCACAGCCAGTAGTCAAGGATTTGGGGAGTTGTAGTCCAAAACAGCTAGAAGGCACCAGGTTGCCTATCCTCTGGACTCGCCTAAGGCCAGTTGAAGGTTTTCCAGTTTGAGAAGAGATTTGCACTGGTGCTCCATGGCTCATGCTCCTAACCACCCTGGTTCACCGGCTGTTGTAGCCAAGGTGGTCACATTTCCTTCAGTTCAATAGGAGGATTGAATTTGTTTGGGAAAGTGTGGGCAAGAAGAGCCAAAAGAAGCTGCTGGGTGTTGGCTGGCTCAGTTGCTAAGAGATGTTTGAAAAGGCAGCAGGTTTAGGGGCCTGGACTGGTGCTGCTGGGGCGATCGTAACACTCTTGGCCTGTGTCTTCTTGCTTCTGCAGTGCCTGCTGTGTCTGTCTAGTTGTAAATAAATAGCACTAATAGAGCGTCACCACAGCTTGCTGGTGCTCTCTCCTCTTGAGGGAAACTGGCTTTGTAAAAGCTGCTTTGAGCTTCTCTTTTGCTCAGAGTATTTCTACACCAGGCTAAAATCCCGCAACTTTACTAGGGCTTTCTGCTTCCATTTTAAATGCAGGATCACGACGGTCTCCCTTTACACGTGTTTCCCTTCCCCCCCTTATCTGCATGTTTCATTATACAGCCACTAGATGGTGATGTGGTCTAGCTCCTCTTAGACTAGTTGCAGAAGTCTAGCGTGTGCTGGCCAGTGCCCTAAGCAGGCATTTCTATGTTCCTAGAATCCTAGAATCATAGAATAGTAGAGATGGAAGGGGCCTACAAGGCCATCGAGTCCAACCTCCTGCTCAGTGAAGGAATCCAAGTCAGAGCATCCCTGACAGATGGCTGTCCAGCCTCATCTTGAACGCCTCCAGTGTGGGAGAGCCCACCACCTCCCTAGGGAATTGGTTCCATTGTCGTATTGCTCTAACAGTCAGGAAGTTTTTCCTGATGTTCAGCCGGAATCTGGCTTCCTGTAACTTGAGCCCATTATTCCGTGTCCTGCACTCTGGGATGATCAAGAAGAGATGCTGGCCTTCTTCTCTGTGACAACCTTTCAAGTACTTGAAGAGTGCTATCATATCTCCCCTCAGTCTTCTCTTCTCAAGGCTAAACATGCCCAGTTCTTTCAGTCTCTCTTCATAGGGCTTTGTTTCCAGTCCCCTGATCATCTTTGTTCCCCTCCTCTGAACCCTCTCCAGTTTGTCTGCATCCTTCTTAAAGTGTGGTGCTCAGAACTGGACACAGTACTCCAGATGAGGCCTAACCAGTGCTGAGAAGAGGGGAACTAGTACTTCCCGGGATTTGGAAGCTATGCTTCTATTAATGCAGCCCAAAATAGCATTTGCCTTTTTTGCAGCCAGATCACATTGTTGGCTTTTTTGCAGCCAGATCACATATTCAGCTTGTGAGCTACATCAATTCCAAGATCTTTCTCGCTTGTCGTGTTGTTGAGCCACATATCCCCCATCTTGTAAATGTGCATTTGGTTTCTTTTTACTAGGTGCAGAACTTGGCATTTATCCCTATTAAATGTCATTCTGTTGTTTTCTGCCCAGCGCTCCAGTCTATCCAGATCACTTTGAATTTTGTTTCTGTCTTCCAAAGTATTAGCTGTCCCACCCAATTTGGTGTCATCTGCAAATTTGATCAGCATTCCCTGCACTTCCTCCTCCAAGTCATTAATACAAATGTTGAAGAGCACTGGGCCCAGGACTGAGCCCTGTGGTACCCCACTCGTTACCTCTCCCCAGTTTGAGAAGGTCCCATTGATAAGCACTCTTTGAGTCCGATTCTGTAGCCCACTGTGGATCCACCGGATTGTTGTTTCATCTAGCCCACTTTTAGCTGATTTGCTGATCAGGATATCATGGGGCACTTTGTCGAAAGCTTTGCTGAAGTCGAGGTATATGATGTCCACAGCATTCCCACAGTTCACAAGGGAGGTTACGTGATCCAAAAATGAGATCAGATTTGTCTGGCAGGATTTGTTCTTGACAAATCCATGTTGGCTTTGAGTAATCACTGCATTATTTTCAAGGTGCTTACAGACTGATTGCTTTATAATCTGCTCCAGAATTTTCCCAGGGATTGATGTCAGACTGACTGGTCTGTAGTTCCCAGGTTCCTCCTTGTTACTTTTTTGAAGATAGGGATAGCATTAGCCCTCCTCCAGTCATCTGGCACTTCCCCGGTCCTCCATGATTTCTCAAAGTTAATAGACAGCGGTTCTGAGAGTTCTTCTGCCAGTTCCTTTACTACTCTAGGATGAAGTTCATCTGGCCCTGGAGATTTGAACTCATTCAAAGTAATTAGGTCTTCCTTGACCATATGCATATCAATCTCAAGCTGCAATCCTGCCCCTTCAGCCTGTACTTCACCTTTGCCAGGGGGGACATAGACCCTCTTTTGGGAGAACACTGACCCAAAGTAGGAATTGAACATTTCCGCCTTTTCTTCGTCATCTGTTATCATTTTGCCATCCTTATTTAATAGCTGAACCACCATTTCTTTCCTCTGTCTTTTACTCTGCAGATATCTGAAGAAAGCCTTTTTGGTGCTTTTAGCATCCGTCGCTAACCTCGGCTCGTTCTCAGCTTCAGCCTTCCTGACGCCTTCCCTGCAATTCTGTGCCAGCTGCCTGTACTCTTCCTTCCACTTCCTATATGTGTCCTTTTTTGTTTTCAGGTTAGCTTGAAGCTTTTTGTGAAGCCACATTGGCTTCTTCTGTTGTCTTCCACCTTTTTTTCTTGTTGGAATTGTTTGTAATTGTGCCTTGAGAATTTCCTTTTTTAAAAACTCCCACCCATCTTGGACTTCTTTTCTCGTTAGAGTTGCTTGCCATGGGACCTTACTTATCATTGTTCTGAGTTTATTAAAATTGGCTTTCCTAAAATCCAGGGTACGTGTTTGGCTACACTTGGCTTTTGCTTCCTTTAGAACCAAGAAGTCGAGTATAACATGGTCGCTTTCCCTGTAACTGCTACTTTATCCACTATGTCATCTCTGTTGGTTAGGATCAAGTAGGGGTGTACAAAACACTTACCTGGTTCTGCTGGGGCCATCTGTGTGTGTGGGGGAGGCACTCTGCCCCCCCTCCTGGAATCCTCCCTGGCCAGCTGTGCTCCGTGGTGACTCCGCGGAGCCACCGGGCTGCTGCGGCCTCAAATGGTGGCCGCTACACCGGCCACCATTTGCGTGGCTGCCAGCCGTGATAGGCTACGTAAGTAATTACATAGCCTATCACGAAAAAGGCAGCCACACAAATGGCGGCCGCTACGCCATTTTGTGGCTTTCTTTTTCGTGATAGGCTATGTAAATACTTATGTAGCCTATCACGGCAAAGAGCAGGGGTGCAAATGGCGGCTGCTACGACGGCCGCCATTTGCAGCCGCAGCAGCCCGGCAGCGGCTGGGAGACCAGCTGGAGCTGCTGCCAGAGCCACATCCGCCGCCAGGTAAACTCCGTCCCGGTGGGATTCTGCGGGGTGGTAGTGGTGGGGAGGCCATTCTGCCACGGATTCTAAAGAATCCGGCCTCACTGGAGTCCGTGGCGGAATTCTGTGATATCCCTAGGATCAAGTCAACGATAGCCAATCCTCTAGTTCTTTCCTCTACTTTCTCTAGGAGGAAGTTATCCACAACACAAGTCAGGAATTTCTTGGAGGGCCCATGTTTTGCAGAATTTGTCTCCCAACAAATATCGGGGAAATTGAAGTCCCCCATTACTACTACATCATGATTCCTTGAAACATTGGCTATTTGCTTTTCAAAAGTTTCATCCTCGTCTTCTCCTTGATGAGGTGGCCGGTGGTAGACTCTGACCACCAGGTTCCTTTTATTCTGTGCTCCATTTACTTTAACCCAGATGCTCTCGATGGGGCTCCCAAGTTTCCATATGTTTCATTATACAGCTGCTAGATGGCACTGTGGTCTAGATCCTCTTATTGTGGGTTTTCCTCTTTTCATGAGGGAACTCAAGCAGTAATTTGTTTGCTCATTATCTCTGATCTTTTAAAAAAAAAGATAAAGGTCATTTAGTGCGGGAGACGCCCTGGAGGTTGACGACATCTTGTAAAGGACCCACAAACTTCCGTTAGTAACCAATCTAAATAGCAGGATAAAAGTGGCGAAGCGACCAGTGAAGGTGGTACAGGGAGAGAATAAGACCATTTAATACCAGTTATAATACTGGATACTCAACCACAATATCATAATACTGGTTGATTGCACTTGTTTACATTCTTTAGTGTGCAAATTAGCTCTAGGTAAACCATTTCAAATGCATTGTAATGTTAACCTTGCTTTAGGTTAAAAAGAGAGAGGGAGAGAGAAGGAGAGACTACTTGAGTTTGGTTACACAGTACAAATGTACCATATTACTTAAACCCAGAACAGAATAAACAAGCTGTAAATATTTGTTCTTCTTCAAGAAGGAAGAACAAGGGCTTGCTATAAATCATTGATTCTTTCATGTAAACATCCGGTATGCTGAGGAATCCAGCCGTGTCTGGCATATAGTATCAAAAGAGCAGATAATTTTTCCCCTCCATTACAGAGGTTGGACAGTGAACATTTATTAGATTAAATTAACTGCTGTCACACAGCATTGGCTCTCGATGGACCGGTAGACATGTTGGGGTGATTTTTGTGCTGTGTGAAATCAACTGTTCTCTGCCACATTATGGTACTATTTTAATTTTATTTGTTTATTTGTTTGTTTGTTTATTCCAAGGATTTATGTTGCACTTTTCAAACAATTCTGATATTCAAGGTGGTGAATAGCTTTCTCATGAGAGGCTTAAGTGATCCAAAGTAAATCAGGATCCAACCCTTTGTCAACCACACTGACAAGATTCTGTTTCTGGGCTTGTTTTAACTTTTAGCCTTTTAGTTGTGAAAGTGCTGGTTTTAAACTTTAAAGCCCTAAATGGCTTGGACCAGGTTACCTGAAAGACTGTCTTCTCCTGTCCTAACCTTAAGATCTTCTTCAGAGGTCTGTTGTGAGTGCCCCTGACAAATGAGGTGAGGCACATGACCACTAGGGAGAGGGCCCTTTTGGTGGGGGCACCCCACTTATGGAAGAGCCTTCCCAGAAAGGCACATCTGGTACTATCTTTATGGTCTTTTCACCACCAGGTGAAGACTGTTTTTTAATTCACCCAGGCCTTTTAAATTGTCTTTTAGTGTGGGCTTCTCAGTTTAATATTTTGCAGTAGCTCCTCCCTCAACCCCCTAAAAATGTTACACAGAGAGACAGGAGACCTTGCTGAATGGGGTGAGCTGTAGTGTGGGGGAGTGGCATGATACTATATGCCAAAAATTGGTTGGATGGACTTTTTGCAAGCAGAGTCCTTCCTCTTGTGGAAGGCAGATTTTGGATCTAATCCCTAATATTTTGGATGACAACTCTCAGCATTCCTGACCATTGGCTATGCTGGCTGGGGCTGATGGGGTTTTTATTTTATTTATTTATTAATTAAATTTATTAATCGCCTATCTGGCTGGTCACCCAGCCACTCTGGGCGATGTACAAGCATATAATAAAACCGTTTAAAACAATAAAATTCTACAATAAAAACATTTTCTAAAATACCCTAACCCACCCCAAATGCCTGCCTGAACAACCACGTTTTTAATGCATGGTGGAAGCTCATTAAAGAGGGGGCATGGCGGAGTTCCCTAGGGAGGGAGTTCCACAGAGTGGGGGCCACCACAGAAAAGGCCCTCTCCCTCGTCCCCACCAGTCTAGCTGTCCTGGCTGATGGGACAGAGAGAAGGCCATCCGAGGCTGATCTTGTTAAGTGGCCTGACTGGTGTTGCTGGAGGCACTCCTTAAGATAGGCTGGGCCGGAACCATATAGGGTTTTAAAGGTCAAAACCAACACCTTGACTTTGGCCTTGAAAACAATTGGTAATCAGTGCATCTCCTTCAGCACTGGAGTGATGTGACCTCGCTGGCGGCTGCCTTTTATCAGGTGAGCTGCTGCGTTCTGTACCAGCTGCAGCTTCCGAACTGTCTTCAAGGGTAACCCCACGTAGAGCACATTTCAGTAGTCTAAACGAGAGGTGAGCAGGGCATGTACTACCGATGGGAACAGATGGTCAGGAAGGAAGAGGCGCAGCTGCCATATCAGATGGAGTTGATACAGCACTGTCCAGCTCACAGCTGACACCTGAGCCTCCATGGACAGCTGAGAGTCCAAAATGACCCCCAGGCTGCGGACCTGGTCTTTCAAGGGTAGCCATACCCCATTCAACACCAGCTCAACATCCCCCAGCCTCCTCTTGTCTCCCACCAAAAGTACCTTGGTCTTGTCAGGGTTCAGCTTATTCCTCCCCATCCAGCCACTCACCATCTCCAGACATTTGGACAGGGATTCTATGGCCAACCTTGGTGAAGATTTGAACAAGAGGTAGAGCTGCGTGTCATCCGCATATTGATGACACTGCACCCCAAACCTCCTGATGATAGCCCCCAGCAGCTTCACATAGATGTTAAATAGCATGGGGGACAGGATGGAACCCTGTGGCACTCCACAAGTGAGTGGCCACGGGTCCGAAAACTCCTCTCCCAGTGCTACCCTCTCTGGTACCTGCCGGAGAGGAAGGACCAGAGCCACCGCAATGCGGTGTTTCCAATGCCCAACCCCTCCAGGTGGTAGGGATGTACGAAAGTCACTTACCTGGTCCCGCAGCTTGCTTCACAGTGGGGGGGAGGCGCTTCGGTTCTCCCCCCGAAGTTCAGGCTGGCGGGGGGAGGCGCCCTGCCTTGCCCGGCCGAAATTCAGGCTGGGGAGAAGCGCCCCGTCTCCCCGGCCGCGAAATAAAAAAGTGAATTAAAAAAACTCACACACACACCCGTGATAGGCTACGTAATGATTTACGTAACCTATCACGGCTAGGTTTCCAAAGTCAGCCGTGATAGGCTACGTAAATCGTTACGTAGCCTATCACGGGTGACTTTGAAAAAAAAAAGCATACGCAAATGGCGGCGCCCATGGGCGCCGCCATTTGCGTTCCTTATTTGGGCCCGGGTAGTCTACGTAAAGATTTACGTAGACTACGGTGAAAATAAGGGCAACGCTATTTGGCGAAAATAAGGCGAAAATAAGGGCAACGCTACGTAATGATTTACGTAGCCTATCACGGCTGACTTTGGAAATCTAGCTGTGATAGGCTACGTAAATCATTACGTAGCCTATCACGGGTATGTGTTTGTTTTTTTTAAAATTTACTTTGTAATGGTGGCGGTGGCAGCCGGTCGGAAGACCGGCCGCCGCCCCTGCTGAACCGCTGCCAAACCGCTGCCGGGACCCACCGCCAAGAGGGACATTCGAGGGAGGTAAGTCGCATCCCGGGGGGGGCAGGGGGTGGCGGAGAATTTCACCGCCAATTTCGGGGGGCCGAATGCGTTGGCATTCGGCCTCCCCGAGATTCGTGGAGAAATTCTCCGCCATCCCTACCAGGTGGTCCAGGAGGATACCGTGGTCAACGGTATCAAAAGCTGCTGAGAGGTCAAGGAGAACAAGGAAGGAGCATTCACCCCTATCCAGAGCCCTCCTCATATCATCCACCAAGGCGACCAAGGCCGTTTCTGTCCCATGCCCAAGCCTGAAGCCTGACTGAAATGGGTCTAGATAATCGGTTTCTTCCATGTGTGCCTTCAACTGCACCACCACCACCCGCTCAATCACCTTGCCCCAAAATGGCAGATTCGAGACTGGGTGAAAGTTGTTCAGAACTTGGGGATCCAAGGAGGGCTTCTTTAAGAGCAGTCTTATCACTGCCTCCTTAAGGGCTGATAGCAACCGCCGCCGAGAGGGGCATTCGAGGGAGGTAAGTCCCATCCCGGGGGGGGGGGTGGCAGGGGGGTGGCAGAGAATTTCACCGCCAATTTCGGGGGGCCGAATGCTGATAGCAGCACTCCCTCCTCAAGGGAGGCGTTCACCACCGCCCTGATCCCCTCACCCAGCCTCTCTCTGCAGCCCATAATGAGCCAAGATGGGCAAGGATCAAGTAAGCAGGTGGTCAGCCCTACAGATGAAAGCACCTTGTCCACTTCATCAGAAGGAAGAAGCTGGAACAGATCCCACAAAACCGGTTTGCCACAGGCCGCCTCTTGCTCACTAACTGTATCCACAGCGCACGGAGTAACACTCCTTATCCGATCAATTTTATCTGCAAAGTGCCTTGCCAAGGCCTCACAGGAGGCCTTAGAATGCTCCAGTGGTTCCGGAGCCACAGGACCGACCAGGCTCCGGACCACTTGGAACAGCCTCCTGGGACAGCACTCTGCAGACGCGATAGAGGCAGCATAATATTCCTTTTTTGCTGCCTTCACTGCCACGTGATAGGCTGAAGATACAGCTCTAGCCCGTGTCTGATCGTCTTTGGAGCGAGACTTCCGCCACCGGTGCTCTAGCTGTCTCACCTCCTGTTTCAGAGCTCATAACTGCGGATTGAACCATGGTGCAGTCCGAGTCCTGTTCAGGGGGAGAGGGCGTTTCGGAGCCACCCGATCTAATGCCCCAGTGATTGCAGCATTCCAGCCACCCACCAGGGTCTCGACCGAGTGGCCGTTTGCGTGCTCCAGAGAATCCCCAAGCGCGTTCAGGAATCCATTCAGATCCATAAGATGCCTGGGGCGGACCATTTTAATGGGTCCTCCACCCCTGCGGAGGCGAGAAGTCTAATGTCACCAGATAGTGATCTGACCATGACAAGGGGGTGGTGGATATACCCCCGACTTCCAGATCACTCCCTGCTTCTCCAGAAACAAACACAAGGTCTAGTGCATGACTGGCTACATGGGTGGGCCCAGTTAGAATATGGTGCAGCTCCCAGGAAGCCATGGTCTCCATGAAGTCCTGAGGTGCTCCTGTGAGGATGGCCTCTGAACGTACATTGAAGTCCCCCAACACCAATAAGTTAGGGGACTGTACATGCACATCAGAGACCACCTCAAGCACCTCGGCCAGGGAGTCAGTCGTGCAGCAGGGTGGACGGTACATGAGCAGAATCCTCAGACTGCCCTTTGGGCCCAACCTCCAGTACATGCACTCAGCAACCTTGGTCTCCCAGAGAGGGGGTCTGGTGAAGACCAAGGACTCTCAGTAAATAACAACCACTCCTCCTCCCCAATCCCCAGCCCTCGGCTGCTGTGCATACAAAAATCCAGCTAGACACATGGCCGCCAGAGTTGGAGCAGTGGCCTCAGCCAGCCAGGTCTCCGTAATACATGCCAGGTCTGCACCCTCATTCAGGATCATGTCATGGATGAGAGATGTTTTCTGGGTAGCAGACCTGGCATTGCAGAGCAGCAAACGAAGGCCGGAAGATGGAGTCACGGCTCCCCCAGCCATCTTTTGGCTCTGGACAGGCCCAGAACAGTGGACAGATATTACACATCTCCCCCTTGTTCCCCTTACCTGGCATGGCCTGCCCCTAGCGCTCCGCCAGCGCCTGCTGCCCAGCCTCGGTATGTTCTCGGCACGCCTCTTCCCCAGTGGTGGCAGCTTCTCCTGCAGGCCCTGGCTCTCTCCAAATCCAAAACATCTGGAGGGCCCCAGGTTGGGGAAGGCTGCACTAGTCTGATTTCTTTGTTTATACTACACTGCTGAAGTGTGTGTGCGTGCGTGCAAGAGATATTTTTTTAATTGGAAGCATAGGAATTTTAAATGCTTAGCTGTTGGAGGCACTGGACATGATCCAGAAAATGTAAAGCACTTTAAGGTTGCAATCTTATACCTTCTTACCTGGGAATAGAGCTTCCTTCCAAGTAACCATGCATAGGACTATGCTGTTAATCCCACTGAACTGAGAGAATTAAGCACATGCCTAACTTTCTCCTACTGGAAATCGATGCCTCCCTTTGGGCTGGATTGTGCCTATTATTAGCAGAAACATTTTCTCCAGCTTTACAGACTTCTTCCACAAGACCCAGTGGGGCAGATCAATGCATTGGACAAGCTTTATTAATGGGTGATTTCAGAGGTGGCTACAGGTTTTGGCTTTTAATGAGGAAAAAAAAAAACACTTTAAGGCTTTCATAGCATGTGAGCTTTAGTTCGTGTAGCAGAGTATGAATAGGCTGCCTTTTGTGCAATAGTAGTCATAGTGAGATAGAAATGTAAATAAGAAAATAGTAATCATTACTATAAAGGCTTTTGGAATCCACAGGGATTCTACAGTTTATCAACTTTCTTCAACTTGTGCCCCTCCAGATGTTGATGAATTATAGCTCCTATCATCCCCGACTATGGCCATGCCTAGGTTTGGGAATGCTGATCTATAATATCTCCCCCACCCCCCACTTCTGCACCCCGCATTAGCTCCATCGGAAAGCCTTTGTAATTATGTAGATTTTAGAACAAGGAAGTTTCCAAGATGTCAGGGAGGGTGTGAGGACACACATGCAATCTATGGCTCAATTCTGTGAAAGATTGCATAAGGACAGAAGCTGTGAAGTGGGGCAAATGGCCATGCTGGTGGAGGAGGATTGGAGTTGTAGTCCAACACATCTGGAGGGCACCAGGTTTGGAAAGGCTGCCCTACATGAAGAATATGGCAGATTCTGCTTGGTGGATCCTGTACCTCCTAGGAAAAACAGCTGGTATGGACTCACCTTTAGTCCTGAGTAGCACAAATAAGAAAAATAGTCACAAGTTGTGCCTTATTTGCATATGGCCCATTTCAGTGTATGCAAAAAGTCACGACATGGTAATTTTGCCACGCATGTGAAGTATGGAACTAGGAAAACTCTTTTCTCCATCTCCTTCTCTTCACCCCCAGAAAAGACCATAAATTGCAGTGCTGAACTTTGAAGCCATAGCTAATTAACCTAACTCTCTTTGGATCCAAACGCTGGAGATATGACCTCCTGTAAGAGCAGAGGTGCAGGAAAGCCGATGTGTGTGGTGAACTGCCATTTCTTCCTTCCTGAGTAGTGGAATAATCCTGATAAATAGCTCCTCTCAGGTACTCCACTCCTAGCTGATTGTTCTCTGTAGGGAACTTTAAATGGCTTTCTGGTCAACACCAGATTGATCAGAAAAATCCCATTAAACTTTCAGCTGCTGATATTAGGTCATCTTCCACCTTCACTATGAGGCCAGTTGGCACATTGTGTTTCATTCTGTATTTCTATTAATGCACTCATGGTATAATTTATTTTTTCACATAAAAGAAATTGTATATGGATTATCACAAAAGACTCTGTGGTGAGTTGGCCCTGGTTTAGCACCTTCCTTTTAGCTCCTGTAGCAAGGAATAGTACCAGCTCCACACCACTATGGGTGGAGCAGGGGCAATATGTGGTTTTGGAAAATAAAAGTGCCGATTACTTTCCCTGCCAGTTGTTGTCCATGTCACCATCTAATGCAATTTTACTTTATATTTCTCTCTCTCTCTCTCTCTCTCTCTCTCTCTCTCTCTCTCTCTCTCTCTCTCCAGTCCCCATCAGTGTGTGAAAGAAGAATTACAATATAGCAGCAGGGAGACAGATTATGCATGTGGCATAATTCTGGCAAATGCTCAGAGAATCATTAAAAGAACATTCTTCTTTCTCTCGAGGGTAATTTGCAGTAGTAACATACAATATATTTTGGATAGTTCCAGTGTCTTGCTGTTCAGCATTCTACCTTCTCAGAGCTTAAGATACAGAACCAGCATATTCTTATGGCAGGGGAGGGAAACCATTTTTCTATTAAGAGACATTGATCCATAGGAAAAGTCAGCTGGGGGGTGGAGCCAATGGTGGGCAGAGCCAGAGCCAATGGTTGGCAGAAATTCTTTTCTTTTCTTTCTTTCTTTCTTTCTTTCTTTCTTTCTTTCTTTTTCTTTCTCTTTCTTTCTCTCTCTCTCTCTCTTTCTTTCTTTCTCTTTCTCTTTCTGCAATCCTCTTATCTTTCAGCTGCTTTTTTTTGCAGTTTACACTTGCAGCCTTGGATGTCTTCTCTGTCACTTCTTGTATCTCCATCCATGCTTCCCACGCTGAATGCCGGTGATTGGAGGCAAGGTGGATGTGTCATGTGTGGGGGTGTAAGAGGAGGAGCAGGAAGCACCAGTGCTGGCTCACAGAGTTTGGAGTGGGGGCGGGGAGGAGAAAAGAAACCGATCTAATCAGCCACCATAACCACCACTCCTTTTAGACATAGCAGGGCTTAAAACAGTGTGGACCCCCTGGCTCCTTTTTTGTCTTTTGAAAGTGGGTGAACATTTGGAGAAGTGACATGCACTGCAGCTGGATGCTGAGCATTCTAAGTAACTGCTTGGTGTGTGGGTTCCAGTGCTCAGTTGGGCAGTCCGGATGCTGTTATGGGCTGGAGAGCCAGCATGGGCTGGGTGTCACGATGGGCTGGATGAGATTCAGCTGAACGATCTGGCCTACAGGCCATAAGATCCCCATCCCAGTCCTATGGCGTGCCCATTTTTTCCAGGTTGTATGATAGACATGAAATAGACGTGCAATTGCCTGGAATTTGCATTTGCTAATGTATATATATGTGTAGATGCAAATTTAGAATCATTATATAATTTAAATAGAAATACAACCCATCTCACCATGGTGGTGAAGACTGTGACCAGTGTGCCTGTTCAGTCTGCTGTCCAGGCGGTAACAGTTGATGGGCATCTTCAAGGCCCCTGCTTTGCTTTCCCTGCTAGTTTTTTCTTTAAACTGCAATAGGGCTGGACAGCCCTTCAAACAGTGGATGTTTCAGACAGAGGACTGTCCGTTGTAGAGTAGGACACGTGGCTAGCCTCCATGCTGGTCATTGGTTTGGGCTTTAGCTACTTTCTGTGCTGCTGTAGCTAATGTTGGTCTGTTGGTTGGCTCATCCTTATTTTAAGTGTGCTGAGCATGTGAACAGTGCAGAGTGACACGTTTTGAGTCACTTACCATGGGGATCTCTACACCTCAAGGTTATTGCGCATTCATGGTTGCTCACTCACTGAATTGTGCGGGCCCATTACATGACGTCGTCGTTGTCCAGTCATTATTCCACTATTTCCTCCCACCTGTCCCGTGTTTTCCTCAAACGGAACAAATGGGGTATTTTTCCAGATGTGCGCAAATGGAGCGCCATGTCCTCCCTGTGTATTTCTCCCCTAGCATGAATGAAGTGCCGAGTGTGGTTGCTGGGGGCATGGCCATGATGTCGAAGGTGGTGATGAAGGTCTGATGGGTTCGGCCTTCCCGCTTCCACGCCGTTTTGGCTCCTGGCCATTTTCAGCCTGCCTGTTCAAAACAGAGCGGCAGAGTGGCAGAGCGGCAGCGCATGGTGGGGAGGCAGCAGAGTGGAGGAGCAGCAGAGGGGCTGAGTGGCAAGAGCTGGCCAAAAGCATGGAAGAGGCGGGGCCCAGGGAGATCGGTGGGGGGTGTGACCGCGTGTCAGTCTCCACCCACCAGTAATGTGCAAAGGGCGGGAAAGGGGCAGGAACCCAGGAGCAAGTATCGCTGAACCTGGAGTGTGTGTAATGCCTCTTCACGGAAACGCTATGGGTACAGCCATCTGCAGAGAAGGAAGCACATGTAAAGGGAATCAGTTGTGATCCTGCATTTAAAACGGAAGCAGAAAGCCCCATTTTAAATGCAGGATTTTAGGCTGGTGTAGAAATCCCCCATCTCTTAGTCATGTCGTCTTTCTTTGTAAACCCTCCAGTATGTAATGGGCAGGAGCATGGCTTACTGCTTTTCATTTCTTCTTCCGGCAACTGACTTGCTCCTGGAGGTGTTAGCCATAAAAGCCACGCTTCCTATCGATGTTGTGAATGTCGCACCTACCGTGGCGAGCGCCTGCTGTTCATCCACACAACTGCAGGGCTGTTAACTCCTTTTGGCATTTGCCTGAGATGAAGGGAGACACCAGAGGCAGGGTCCAACAGCCTAAGACTGAGTGGAAAGGAAGGGAAGCCAAGTGGGCATGCTCTTCCTGGAAAGATATTTTCATAGATGCATTATTAGTCTGTTTATATAGTGCTCTAACAGGGCAATCCCATGCTTGTTTCCTCAGTGGTAAGTCCCACTATTTTCAGTGGGCTTTACTCCCTCGTAAGCGTGGTTAGGATTGCAGTGTTTTGCTACTCGTGGGGAGAGACACTGTGTTCTGCGAAAAAAATGTCACATCTCCATCTTCTGAGATTTCACTGGGCAGTTTCAAGCATATCTTCATAATCATAAGGTAAAGAAACTTATTTTTTTAAAAGAATTAGATCAGAAATCCTAAAGAATTTTGCATCTACTACTGCTGTTTCTCCCCCACTCCTATTTGCACCAAATTGCAGTACATACATAGTGATATGAGAAATGACATTTTAAATCCACACAATAATACCTAGAAATGTGGGTATTTAATTCAGACAACAGGGTGGACATGTGTTGTTCTGTTCCTTTGAAAAGGTTTAAGATGTGTAATATATCAAACAGGATTTCTTCCCTCAGGTCACACACATTAGAAAATAGTTATGGAGCACACAAGAACATTAGCATTTGAAAGTGCAGAGGGTGAGCTGGGTCACTGCACCAACACAGGAACTACAAAATGATTTAAGTGTAACCTCTGATGCTCATAACATTTCACCAAACATAATGCAAGATTACTGTAAATGAGTTTCCCTATCCTTCTCCCTCTCTCTATAGACCTGTATCATGCTGCCTAGCAGCTGTTAGCATCAGATGCAGCTGTTTCTCCAGCAAACGAAAACTGTGATGCAATTTCTCTTGGAATTCTAATTGTAGGGCTTGTTCATCCACAGACCCTGGATGTACATCCTATACAAGGTAGATCACGGTAGCGAGTCTTAGGCCTTGCTCTCTGTGTCTCCTCCCCTCTCCATAGTTTGCTTATTGTGAGAACTAAGGCCTACACAAATAGGCTCCCCCTCCTGTGATTCATCCAGCCCTTTTCACACCAGAAGATGGATCATGTGAATGATGCCTACCTGTGTACACAAACGTGCACATTAGTCCAGTACTCTAAATACCCTTACTGTGAGAGGGGAGGACACATCGCTTGCTCCTGTGCCATGCTTCGTGTTGGATGTACATGGCAGGGCCTTATTGATTTGGACATTAGGCTCTCATAGTGAAGAGAAAAAAAAAGGCCGAAGACGCTCTACAGATGCCATGGAGTGGCAGTTTTAAATTGCTCTAAAAAAATGGGGGCTGTTGCGATGGAGCACACTATCCGTGTGTCGTGCACAAGTATGGATTGAACAGTTTTCTTTCTTTTTTACATACGGTCATTTCTGCCCTGCCATTCTAATGCATACACATCACTTACAGCAGTTAGAATCAGAATATCATTATAAAACCAGGATCTCAGACAAAATACAATGGTGGTAGATGGAACTGATAAAAACAATAGGCAGTATCCAAGTCGACCTGGCACTAATGTCAATTACATGGTGCAGACGTCTGCGACCTCTAGGGCAGTGCCAGCAGTGTTAGCTGTGCCAGCTATGGGGGTTGTGCTAGAGCAACTTCAGGAGGTCTTGGGGCCATTTTTGCCCCTACGGATTCCTCCTTCCCAGGCTCCCAAAGAATGACTTTACGGAGGGCCAAAAAAGTCTAATCAAACTTGCTTGGCTAGAAGGCTCCAGACCCCTTTTGGGAGGCAATTTTTCCCCAAAAACTTTTTTGGGGGGATGGGGGCAGTGGGGCAGGGACTGTACTGAGGGGAGGCAGGGGCCGATGTGGCCTGCAGCCACATGTTGCCCACCCCTGTGCTATAAGGTATTCCAAAGTTTGAGTGGGGCCGCTGAGAAAGCTCTGAGTCTTGTCCCAGCCCACCATGCTTTCATAGGTGGGGCACAGAGAAGGGCCTCCAGACCACAGCAGGTCTTAGGCCGCAGGCAGGCTGGCATGGGAGGAGGTGGATCCAAGCCATTTAGGGAGTGCCCTGGAGAAAACATATCCACTGGGTTGGTTGCTGTGCAGAAACAGTTCACTGTTTGGGGACATTTGGTATGTAGGGAAATTTCAAGCAGCTTCCACAAGGAGGTTGCAGCCTGCACTAGGGATGTACGGACTGTGTAAATCTGCTTCGTCTGTGTTTCGCAGATTGTCAGATGCCTTTTGTTCCATAATCCGCCCACAGACGGATACTGTTTTTTTTTCGTTGTGCGGAAAAATATGCAAATAATTACATAGGTATTTACATAAGTATTTACATAATTTACCTTAGTATGTAACATTTAGCATATTGGTCCCCATTCCATGAGTTTGCTATGAGCATACAGCATAATATATACAGGTCTCATTTTCCAATCTAGTCATTATTTTCTATTCTATTGCTTAATGTACACCTCATTATTTTATATATCTTCTTTGCAATCTCTTCCCTGTGGTGAAGAGACCTAAATCCTTTTTACCTCTCATCATATGGAAATTGCCTTTCTATTTTTATGATGATCCATGATACTTAAGTACACAGTTCTTACACATTGGAGTTAATTTACATTATAGTCAGCTTGGCTGTCACATGTTCCTGTCATATTTGTTACAGATAGATATCCTCAAAGCAGACATGGAAAGTGCAGAGTGGAAAATTTTGGAAAACCTGATCCTGGAGGACATTGTGGAACAAATAGGTCAACTGGTCTTTGAAATCCACGTTCACTGGCCTGGGTTTGAGGTCAGCGGCAATGACAGCACTGTGGTCCGGTACTGGTACAGTCTCCTCAAAGAATTAGAACTGAAGGACTTCAGGCTTTTTCACACTTACAAAGACTTCTCAAAGCCACAGATGTTTCTAAAAAGGGAAGCCTTCAATGCAAGCAGCTGTTATAGACTGAGCTGGGTGAATACAAGATGGAAATAGAGGGCATCTGTGGACCAACAGAATGGAACTATGAATCATCCCCTTCAGCAGTATCACTGAAGGTGACTTTGGAGACCCTGGTAGAAATTACCAAACATGCAAATACAGAAGCTGTAATATCTCACATTTGTAAAAGGAAACTTTCAACACCCCCCCACACCTCCAGCATTACCCCCCCAAAGTACAAAGGCACAGCTTCCATCTCCTAGACGAGGGGGAAAGCCCAAGTTTAAAATATACTGTTTGCTTCATTTATGTACAGAGCTGTGGATCATGCCTTCTCAAATTTGTCCCACCATTGTTGCATTGAATAAAAAGGCAAAATGTATGAGTATAAGTTGTTTCTTCATGAATGAACAGAAAAGACTAACACAAACTAGTTTAAAATATGCCTTCTTCTGCAGTACTGGTGGCGCTGAGACATACAGGATTTTATCATACAAAGGATACTATCCTTATTTTGTCTTTTAAGTATGTCTCCCCACCCCTTTTGACTTCCTGTTTTATTTTCTTTCGGTCTTTGCTTCTTGGCTTCTGTATGGTTATTTCCTTACATTATACCAGCTTATCCTTTATGTCTTTCTTGCTTCTCATTGCAGGTAACAGCACTTTCTCAACATATTTCTTTCTTAGCTGTTGCACCGGCCTGATCGTGCCGTTTCTGCTTACCATTGATGAACGTAACGCCTCCTTGCACTGTGTGTGAAATGGCTGATGTGAACATGTGTGCATCAGTTCACCTTGCTCCTTCCACAGCTCTCTTTAGCAAATACAGTGAACTCTATCATCACCTTTTTGCCTCCGAATAGTAAAGTGGGTTGCTCTTCTCCCGGTGTCTCTTTTCTGCAATTTGCCATTCCAGAAGATAAGGCTACTGCAGCAACTCTGCTCACTTTTCAAGCTCTTACAGCTCTTGAGGAGAGTCTCCATGAGATAAGGAAACAAATGCAGACCTTTAATTGTTATAGAGAAATATTTCGATACTGAAAATATCTTCAGGACTCAAAAATAGCCTAGAGTAATTCCAGAATTGAACATGGACCATTTAACATGAACATTATTAAATATTTTTCTGGTCTTGAATACTCTTCAGTTTCAATACTTCTCAATTTAATCTTCCTAGTTACAAGCCAAACTCTGAAAATCCAAGCATGTACTGTTTTGGCTTTTAAAGATAAAGCCAGTTCCATTTTAGTTGCAGTTAATAAGTTTATGGTCAGTTCTAGGTCCAAATCCACCAATGTATTCTAAATATCCAAGAATATTGATCAGAGAGTAATATTACAATAAAATATAAGCATATTGTCTACTGTATTCAAGGTAGATTGACATCTTATATGATGTAGACCATTACAAAAATATAGCGATGGACTTATGCTAATAACATACAGGGCTCTTTTGAATATATCATGAGCCCAAACAAAACAAAATGCCAAACATGATTAGGCCCAGGCTGGAATTAAACGTTAGAGCACTTAGGGATGCTGCTGAAAATTGCAGCCCTGTGGCTATTCCTCACCTCTTCATACTACCTAGTCAGCGATGGGCAACTTGTGGGCCTCCAGCTGTTGCTGGATTGCATCTCCCATCATCCCTGACCATTGGCTAGGCTGATAGAAGTTGCAGTCCAACATCATCTCAAGGTCACAAGTTGTCCAGTCCAATCTAGTCCAACTTATTCAGTCATTACAATGTGCATTGTCTCACATTAATATCACATTTCTTGTGATATGAATTATCACAAAAGACTGTTAAAAATGTGAAGTGTAAAGAACTGGACACAATAGTTGGTATAAGAGGGGACCAAATGTTGCCTACTACTTTCCATACTCCCCCCCGCCCCGCCATTGTATTAAATGTATAAAATAGCAGCAAGTATATGACACTTCTGGAGTATTCAAAGCAATCCTTACAACCAACCAGGTAGTGCAGGATAAGGAACTGGCTACTTGGTACATGCAGACACACTGGACAGAAACCCAAGCCTTCCTCTCCTTTTTCAATCAACAGTAGCTTTGGCGGATATAAAACAGAGGAAGGAGGCACTTAACCTGTTTGCTTCACACCACTTCTCGACTCCAAATTACCCCCCCACACACACACACACACAGTTTCTGCAGCTGTTTTAAAGAGATGCTTCCTTATAGTTGCCAGCAAGATAACGACGTACTCACTTTAAAGTTTGTGGATAGCAAGCACCAATTCACCTGGGTGAATTTTTTTTTTTTTAAAGGAGTGAATGGCTTGGATCCTAACATTTTTCTCCATGAATGGAATGAGCTTCTGTTCATGGAAAGCTGCACTCATGGAACGCGCCTTTCTGCGAGTACAAACGTTCCATGAACTGAAGCTTGTTCCATTCACAGAGCAAGAAGGTAGAATTTAAGCCCATGCGTTTTGTCATCCAAATAGAGGGGATGGGCTTGTGTGTATTTTTACTAACTGCTACTCCTGATCAAATACTGATCAGTATTTTTCAGTATTTTTACTGACCTAAGCAACAGTGCTTATGGATTTTAAGAAGTTGATACTGCTTGTTTATATAAAAAAAAAAATTCAGCCTATGTGCAGGACATCCGCCTTGTAGCACAACTACTCACATGTAAATACAGTTTTTATAAATGAGCTGGATTGGGGTATGTTTTCCTCTTTTTTCTGCCTATTGAAAGATATTGCTCACAAGTTGTAATTTGGGCGGGGGGGGGGGTCCAGTTATGATAAATGTGTAGGAATACGAGAGTGGTTTAAAATGTTTTAGGCTAAGATTTGAAACTAAAGCACCGCAGCACCGCTTTACAGCTGTTTTTCCATCAACATGTGTGAAAATGTATCTGCTTGGCACATGGCCATGTCCGAGTACAGCCAAGTCTAGTGGTTTCCTCTTGCGTGTGTATGCAGCAGCAAAGACACTTGGGTGATTTACACACCACAAGGTTCACCGTTTTCTGCACATGTGAGGTGTGTGCACAGTTCAGAAAGTGGCCATGCACCAGAGGGGAAGGGGTTAACCCTTTCTCCCATGTTGTTCTCCTAATTTAAATCCCTCCTTAAAAAGCACATAGGTGCCTGTATGTTGCCCCTGTGGGCAAATAACTGCTTGGTGGTGGTGGTCAGATTAAACTTCGCTTTCCTCCACCCCGCATTACAAATCTACTACAAATACAAATTATGGCTGTTTTTAGAGTTGAGAAAACCACAAGCTATCATGTCTATTGTTGCCCCTAGAAGAAGCATAAATAATACTGGGTGGGTGGATGCATGAGTATCTTTTCTTCTATGGAAACACATACAAGAAAGCAGTTGTAGGCTATTCATATACAAAATATTTTTTTCAATATAAGTATTCATGTCAGGGAAAATAAAGCGTGAAGCAACTCCAGCCTGCTATAGACACTCCAAATATGTCCACTACAAAGTGTTCTTCCATTATATTTTAATACCATACATTCAAGAAAAGATCAATTCACGCTTAGGCACTGTGGAGAACTAGGTAGCTACAACTTCTAGATCAAATAAATACTTTAAAAAGCATACTTCAGACAACGCTAGAGAAGTGGCGCCAAGTTGAATCTGTCTTTTCATAAAAAACATTTATTAAAAATAAGTTCTGTAAAAAAGAAGATTGAGAAATATGTACAGCAGCTTAGCACAAAAAACACAATCCCATAAAATAAAAATAGATATTAAAGTGCCCATTTACAAGATTTGGGTGGTGACATGATAATGAATCTGCAGTTTGCTTCCAATTATACTTTCTTTGAGGTTTATTTAGAAAGGCAGTCATTCAAACTTATTGCTGCCCTTGCACAAGCCCAACTGGCTGAATGGGTTAAATGTTTTATATATACACATTATGTTCTTTGGATTTCTTTTTTATAATAAGCAAATCTAGAAGAAGAATGGGAACCTGACTTGTGATCAGAAATTGTTTTAAAAAGCAGACATGATAAAAGACAGACACAAATGAACATGTAGCCCCCAACAGTCCTGGGCTGTTTTCTTCCTTCACTTCCATGAGGGGAAGACTGGGTAAGAGGCTCCCCAGGCATGGCAACAGATGGACCCCTCTGTTGATCTCTTCATCAGGGTCCACTCCATACCTTCAAGCATGGCTGATGGGGTGGGGGTTGGAGAAGAGGGTTTTTTCCGCACAGAAAACTGAACTGGGGCTACGAACTGCAGTTGTGCACACAGTCTTTGTGTAGGTATGTATTTCAATATGACTAACAATTTATATTAAATAAAAGACAATTCTGAGTGGCAATGTCTATTATACACACACACACACACAGACACACACACACACACTCACACAATCTCAGCAATATCCTATGTACTTGGAAATAGGAGAATACTCCCAATAGGTTTTTTGTTTTTGTTTTAATAATGGGTGCATCATCATGTTATACCAAAATGAAGACACTTTTTTCTTCCCAATTATGCACTTGCAGAGTAGAATGAAGCTTGTGATGTCTCTGCTTCAGTTTCATAAACACAAAGCTATACAAATCTCTCCAATTTAATCCATTTAATTTTTTAAATAACTAACAGGCTTATGAAAGAACTCCAACTTTCTGTCGCTTCATGAGCCATTTTCAACTCATAGCTTGAGGTTGGAAATCTTTCAGACCAAGTCTTTTGAATTTCCAGTACGGCATGAGTGCACTGCAATACTGAAAACAACCATATTAATGTTCTAATTTCAGGCCATCATACTGCAGATTACGTGTTCTGAAATCCTGGATATTCACCCACTGATTTGAGATTTCGAATTGTATAGTACAGCCTTCAGTCCCACAGTTTAATGAGACCATCCCATCCACATGTGATCACCTTGGATGTTTCATGTGGGTGCCACACTGCACCTATACATACTTTGTCATGGGCTTTTAACCTGCTATAGAGCTTTGTTGTCTTCCAGTCCCAGATATTCAGTTTTCCATCTGCATCACCGGATATTACATAGCTGTTTTAAAAAGAAATTTAAAGTTGTTTTAATACACTGAAGTGATTTTAAAAATACATTTGAAAAGGGTTATAACACCAAACAATAAAATGTTTTAATACAGAAAGCAGATGAAAATGAATTAAAGCAGAATACTGGAAATAGAGCTTACTTTCCATTTTACACAGTCTATTGCAAATGTTTTGTAATACGTTATGTTAATCACAATGGCCTCGATGCCAAGATACTTACGCAGTAGTAGGCTGCCTGTGAGCTGCTTTGGTCATTAGCTGCCCAATTGGTTGTGGTCAACTTTGGCAGTACCAATCAGCTGCTCAATAGGGTTAGGATACTTAATATAAGGTCTCATTCCATGAGGAGGAAGAAGGAGACAGTCACTTAATCCTCCCAAAGAGATTATCTGTTCTGTCAAAAAATAGCAGTACCAAAACATCTGTTTAGCACTGCATGCATGATTCCAATCTAGGATTGGGAACCACCTATGTAGCCACTGGATGCAGAAGCTTGCTACAGTGTACATATCTCCCTCACTAATCAGTGTGCGCGCGTGTGTGCGCGCGCATATATATATATATATGCGATCATTTAATTATGTATACCAAACAACTGCTGTACTATCTTATAGGAATATTACAGACAGTACACATATGAGGATTCTTTGCACAGTTTATCTAAATACCATTTTCTACCACGCTAGAGTCTAAGATGAAGACACTTGAACAAGCTTGAAAATCAAAATGGGAGTGAAAACCTATTATTAGCTGATGAAACCTACCTCATGTCAGGTGAAAAATCTACTTGACAAGCATAACCTGCCACCATATGACCCTTGAAAATTTTCTTTTTATTTAGTCTGAATCTGTTTTGTGCTCCAAAAATCAAAATCTGATTGTCCATTGATTGACAAGCCAGCCATTTTCCTGTTAAAGTAAAAATATTAATGTACATGTCAGTCTCCTTAAAATAAATTCCTGCACTTAAATTTGTACATCTCTGACTCCCATTATTCTCAAAGGATCATCAATGATTTCCACACCATGGTGAAGAACTGGATCTAGAACCTAAATATTTTAGAAATTGTTTACACACAGTAAAAGGTGTGAACTCTACTGATCTGATCCCACATTATTTATACACTAGTCTCTCCTCTATTACTGGTTTAAGATTCACGATAAAACAGAGGATACAGTTTAAAAAGCTTGAAAGCAATTCTATTACACCAGAAGTGGGTAAGGTTGAGTATGTAGGGGAAAAATGTCAAGGTTGGCATGGAGAAAATTGCTGGCAATCGAGAGGGTATGTGAGGGAAAAGCTAGTTCGGAGGAAAGGAAAGCTGATCATGAGTGAAATTACTGGTATCATGAGAAATGAGTAAGGGAAGCTAGCACAGATGCTAGCAATGGATATCTCTGATGGGACTAGCTGGGAAAGGAGACATGGGGAAAGTGCAAAGGGGAGCCTATTCACTGGATATTGCAAGAATCTCAAGAGGTTCCATTCTCTCTACCTCAAAATACACTTTTTTTTACCTCTGTCAATTATATATTGTTATACATTATAACATTTACACTCCTCCAAATACCAGATAATTTCCTGTTAAAAGACACTGTTTTAACTGGGGAAAACAAAAACTGACGATGGTTTTTTAAAAAAACCAGTTATACATACTATAAAGAAAATACACTCCGATGAGAACGGGAGGTTCAATATAAATTATTTAGTACTGTGATAAGACAGTAATGAAGTACACTGATTCAGGAGTGCGTTAGTACTCAGACAGTCCAGCTATTCTGCTATATTTAAATTTAATATGGAGCCTCAAACACTAAAATCTAAAGCATTAAAGATTTCTATTATATGCCTAGGAAGATAAAAGTGTTAGCTTACCATTTGGAGACAAAGTCACTGCTGGCATTGAGTGCATACTTGGCTCTGCTATGTACTTGAAATCTACAGGAATGTCCCTACAAAAAAAAGGGAAAATTATATGGATGAGGAACACTGTGAACACCCACATGCACCTGTTAAAAAAAGAAGAAGCCCCAAACATTTTACAGTACCCTCAGGGGGCTGGGGGGAGAGAGAAGCAGGGTAAGGGGTAATGTGTGCCATCAGGTTAAATATCTTCCTCCCCGTGCAATATAAGGAGGGAAGGGGAGGGCATCTTTTCCTTCCTCACTCTCCAGACACCCCCCCCCCCCAATGTGTAGCAATACAAAAGCACTCAGGTTTGGGACTGGTAGCCAATTCTGAACCTCAGTCCTTTCGCATGATATAGTACAGTAGGGGAAGTTTTCAGGAGGGTTGAAAGAAAAGGTGTCCCTTTTCGTCTCCCCTGCCCCCCTCCAAAAAACCTTACCCTTTGCATGCCCCAAATGTTGTTTCAAGGCTCTTGTTCCAGACTCTTGTAAAGGCTTGGGGATGCACTACAACATATTGTTGCAGACCCCACTTGTATATTTTGAATAATGAACTAGAGTGGCTGGGTGACCAGCCAGATGGGCGATTAATAAATTCAATAATAAATAAATAAATAGACCTGAAAACAGCGACATATTATTGCCATACTACTATTCAGTTAGCCCTCAAACTTGAGCAGTCATATTGAATAAGTACAGCAGTATTTGACATTGTGCAGTATCCAATGCCGCCCATGCACCAGCGGGACCCAATCCTAGCGCAACAGGGAGCTAGCAGTTCTTAAAGCAACTGGAAACTAATGGAAACACTCTTTTCCAGAATGGGGCAGGTCAGTGGAAATTGCAGAAAGGAGCTTTGCTGACCTCTTTTGATCAAGAAATGAGCATTTCCACTCCTTTCTGGGTTGCTTTAGCCAGTGCTATCTCCCAGTTTTACTGCTGAATGAGCAGAAGTGCAGTGGCAGTACTGGATACTGCCCAACCAGTTTAAATATTATTTAATTATTTGAAGGAAGTGCTTCACTATAGGTAGGAAACTCTTACATATAAAGGCAGAATAAACTCAAAACAGAGCTGTTAAAATGTCTCACTCTACCACTGTTTTGACCAGATCGAGCCTTTATTAAGATGCCTCCACTGTCTTCCATTTTCTGCACCGAGCAGAGGCTTCAACCTTGCATGCAAAGCTATTCATGGCTCTTGCTCCAACCAATCATTTGGGTACTTGCTGAACCCTTTCCTGGGACTGTTGCTTGTTCACGCTCACCACTCTTAAGGGTATCCCACTCCATCCCTCAATCCACCCAATGGTCACCATTTGCATTAGGGAACCTCACTATCAAGCATAGATAGCCACATGAATAAATCCAGAAGCTATGCTAGATTTGGTAAGACTCCTGAAGCATGTGTGCCTACATCTGATCACTATTATAGCATCCTTTGCTTATCCCATCCCAAACATTAATTTTTAAGCTCTTAAGAGTAGTGACTATGATGGTATTGCATAAATTACAAAGAATTTGCATAGTAATATGTATTAATATTTTCAGAAAGAAGGTAGCATTCAGCATGGTCTTATTTTTTCTTGACATTAAAATACAGGGCATTATCCAATCGTATTCCTACACAGAGTAGACCCATTGAAGTGAATGGGCCTAGTTTACATAGGACTACCATTGGATACTGCCCAACAGCAGCAGCTGGAATCCATTCCATACAACCAAATCAGGCCGCTTTCCTTCCCAACAAAAAATCTCAACCCAGGATTGAGTCCAGTGCACAACCCTGCCTCCCTCTGGGGAAAAACGAAGGAGTGGTACAGCCTAGATATCTGAATGCAGCATGTCCCTGAACACTTGATCAAAAAACCCATTCTTGTCAGAAAGAGATCTAGTGGTCAGTGAGACACTCCGTTCAAGTTAACATGAGTCAGACTGGTTCACTCAAGACTATCTTCCCATGACAGTGGGTAGGTTTAGCAAACACCCACACACAACCCAGACCTGTACTGGGTTGAGATTTCTTCCAGGCAATAATGAGTGAAAAGGGCTGCAGTCTTAGGAGTGCAATAGGATATACTGCCTTAAAATATCAACCAGAAGGAGGAGACCTTAGTATTCATTATATGATAGACCGCAAAGCTAGAAGTCTAAGGCTTCATTCAGACATCACTCCCCTTACTTATGTGTGTTGTGAGATATGGAGCAGTCATCAAGCTCATGGGCTTCTTTTCCTGTTTCCTTTACTGTTTGTAGATGTTAATGTCTGACCTAGGAAGACTCCACAAACTTTCCTTATCCTGGGTGCTGGTAAAATATCAAAAGATAAGGGAGATCCTGCACTCAAACAGCCATGAGGTCGCCTACTACAGATGTTATCCTCTATCCATGGGGAGGAGGAATACTGAAACCAACCCTAAGACAGCTTCTTAAAGAGTACTTATTTTTTAAAAAATGCTGTCATGAGAGCTAAAAAATGTTAGACAACTGCCACTTTAACAAAAAGGGGCATACAACCTTTTTGGCCCAGAGGACCACTCTGCTGGGGGGCAATGGCTGCGCTAGCAGGGTGGGGAACCTTTCTCTACTCCAAAGTACACAGGACTGAATCACTCAGCAGCACTTTCAAATATCATCCCAAACACCAAGGTTCTTACCATGAGCAGCATGTCTGTTCACAAGTAAGCAGGGCAAACTTCTGCAGGACAAGTCTCAGAAGTAACCAGGCCTGAATTACTCATCAGCTTCCTCCCCAGGTCTTAATCGCTTTTCCTTGCAGGGAAAAGTTCTTATCTCTGATCAGCAGCTGACTGGAGATAAGAGCCATTCCTTGCTGGGAGAGGAGGCAGGGCCCTGGGAAGAAGCTGGTGAACGGATCAGCTGGGTGGTGGGAAAAAGTGGGCAGGGTGCTACTGGCTTCATGGGCTGCACTGGGGGCAGCTGCAATCCATGGTTATGTACCCCAATATGAGCTCTATAAACTACTGACAAGCAATTCAGTTTTATTAATGTTAATAAGGATGTCACCGGTGCTACCAGCAATCCTTTATATCATAGTTGGGTTTATGAGGACTCGAAGTCTGAATACCTGCCCCAAATAGAAGAGATGTAAAAGATTTCTGCACATTTGGATTGCTCTGTACAAAGAATATTTCCTACTAGAATTTTGTTTCATCCCATGATTCTCCGCTAGGCATCTAATTGTTTAATTTTGGTTAGCTAGATATTCTCTGGAAACTCTTGAGAATTGCTACTGCTGGCACAGATCTCACCAGCTTCTGTGGATGCCAATGAAGACTTAACAATGCAGAAAACATTCATTACATAGCCACATTAACCTTCATAATATTTACATACATCACATTAACAACACATTAGATGGAGTGTAAATGCTCTCATGAAGGTTAATTGCTGTTTAATTTTGTTCACATAACCATGTACTCATATAAATTCAAGGTAATCAAATTCTACCTCCAGCACTTCTGGCCTACTGCAAGACCAGAATGCTTTTTAAAAATTCACTGCCACTTTTAAGAAGCCAAACAAAATAATATGCAACGGTGCGAACCCATTTGCTTATTACGATAAGTAAATTCAGTTCTTGATTTTATTTTGTTACTTCAAATCCAGCACATTATTAATAGAATCCTATCCATTTTAGAAAAAGCAGGCATGACTTTATTTTACAGATTGCATTACGAAAAAATAAGGCCCCCAAAGCAAATATATGTATCTGCAGGATACAAGGTGCTCAATTGAACTCTTATCCCCTGTACCAAACATTCTGCTATTCTGAACTTTAAAGCATCTGACATTTAAAATCATTAGTAAAAATGCCTAATTAAAACTTACCCACTATTGCATCTTCCATGTTACATCTATTTATTCTTCATGTTACAGAAAGAGCTCACATGTTAAACAAAGGCCGGCCCTTAAGTGTCATTAAATGGTACTGATGAGCCAGTAGGTGGTGCTCTTTCCTCAAAGTCAATAGCCAACACCCAGACCAATAGGTTTACTGCAGTGGTTCTGAAATCTTTACCAGATACATTTGACCACCTAAAGCTTGTCTTTGTTCTGATTATTCCAGTCTCTGATCTGGACGTGAAGACCCCTTGGCATTCCGTATTGACTGATCCACCATTTGGAAATCATGGAATCAATCATGGAATATTAACTTTTTTTCCTCTGCCATATATCTCCATTGCTCTCTTCTGCAATGCTCCTTTTTATTCTGAATAAGCTGTGGTCCTGCTAGGTTTCATCTTAGGGCCTTTACAGACATACCAGACAACCAGGTTTGATGAAGTAGGCCATGACATTCTACACCCCTTCAATTAACCCCTTCCTCTTCTACTCAGGGTGGGCATTCCACCTCCCTATCAGCAACTCTGGTTAAGGGAAAGAGGGAGACCAATCCTGACGCCTGCTCCCTAAACCTTCGTTGCCAGACCTGCACCAGCAATAAGTTGCAAAACAAAGTCAAGGAAGTATATTTGGGGGGACCAAATTCATAGGAGGGCAGTCTAAATAAACTAGCTGGCATCATGAATATATTGAGAGGGAAAGTATAAAAAGAACAATACATTTCACTATTTTAATTTACACTGCATCTTTCTTTCTGTCCAATCACTGTCAGGCACAATCAAACTTCCACTTACCATTCCCAGACTCTTAAACTCTTGTCATCAGATGTACTCACAAATCTTCTATTCTCATCTACAAACACAATGGTGTTGACAGCACCCAAATGTCTATCATATTCCTGAACAATTTCTCCACTTCGAATATCCCACTGCAAGATAAGGCAAGTTTGAATAATTCCTTTAAAGACATGAAGAAAATTATATACAGTATTTTGCAACTTTTCTGGAATAGCAAAGCAAGTATTCTAACATGCATTTCTACTCTTAAAAAACAAGGCCCAGAGAAATAACAGTTCATTATTGCAACTGCAAGGAAGGCATTCTAGTTAAATGGCGAATTAAGTTTGACTAAGTTGTTTCTATATTACATTAAAAAAGATGAAATTTCTAGTTTACCTGTACAATTTTCTTATCCGACATTCCTGCTACAAAAAGATTCTGCTTATCTTCATCAGGATTGAATTTGACACAGTAAGGAACTTTTCTGTTGGTGAATCTTGAAATACACTGTCCTAGAAAGAAAAAGACAAATAATTGAACAGGAAGAAATCCACACATTCAGCTTTTTACAGTTTTACAACCTTGTTTTCTACTCGAGATGCTTATTGGAGTAAAACCCTAAAGGTTCTGTGGAATCATATTGCAGGACAAATTTTGGGTAAATAAACAAGCCCCAATTTAAAAGGCAACTCTGGGACCATTTTATAATGTTTGGAAAAAGGCGAAAACAGATTCTTCAGGCATTGCAAATGTATACAGATATAGAATGCTAATTTAGAAACTACTTGGGAATAAATGCAACAGTGTTTCCTATGAAGGAACACTTATAAGCGGCAACACTAATATTTATTGGAATATAGCAGCAGCAACCAAAGACCATCGGTTTTAAGGATTTGGTGTCATATACCATGTTGACACAGAGAAAAAATACAACACCTGCTCCAAAATGTTTGGAATCTATGTTGTTAAAACAATCGGGGCAGAGGAAATAAATAAAAAGCATAGCCATTGTGGGCAGTAGTTGAAGCAACTCTGCCAGATACTCGTAATATATAGTCCTTACTGAATGGCTAAAAGCATTAGTCTACATTTGTGAAGGATGTGTCTTATTCCCATTATCACATCCAGTCTGTTCAACGTCATTTCATGCAATATACAGCAATAAATCTGGCTTTGCCAACCAGTGGGTTAAATATTTCACTTGCTCTCCTCTTCCTTCTGCAGGCCCCTAATTCTGTTCTGGAAAGTCCCCTAACTCTCCAGAGCAGATCCTGGGGGTGTGGTAGGCTTCAGGGGGGAGAGGAAATCCATTCTACCAGCAGTTTCCATTCTGCTGGCAGACAGTCACTGCTGGATACAATCCAGTGTATGCTCCAGGGGGAATGACAATAGGAATACAGGAAACGGCCTTCTACAGAGACAGACCATTAGTGCATCTAGCTCAGTATTGTCCATACTGACTGGCAGTGGACTCTCCATGGTTTAGACAGAGGTCTTTCCCAGCTCTACCTGGGGATGCCATGGGACTTACTGAATGCAAAGCATGTGGTCTACCACTGAGCTATGGCCCCTTCCTATTTCTGAGGAATATGCTTTTATTATTCATGTGGCTGATGACTTTCACTCTTGAACCAAACGTTTCAGAACCATTTCCAAAAAGTAAAGCTGGGTTATCTATAAGATGGTAATGTATCAGGAACCATACTACTGTACCAACTTCAACAGTTGTATTTTTTATTTACAGTACAAATACCAGAATAGATAGCATATAAATATATATATATCTACCTGTTTCAGTGTCCCAGAGTTTAAGATACCGGTCATAGGCAGCACTGAGAAACTGGCTCCCAGCATTGTTAAAGCATATATCTCTAACAGCTTTACTGTGCCCTGCAGGATGAAAATATACTATTAGTAGGAAAGGGAACCAGAATTTTATCCTTTAGGTAGTCCATGGCCTGCAATACAGCCCCCAACATACTTTATCTACAGGGGGAAATGGAGGGGGGATTCAGTCCTTAGTCCTCATCCCACCCTCCCCTGCCCTGATAAATATATTCTGTCAAAGTGGAGAACATCAACCAACTGTTCAGTGCTGTGAATGTAGTTCCCAAACCAGTATTGAAAACTGCACACATACTGCCCTTTCACACATGCAGTGCTCAGTTCAGCAGCAGATACACACACATGGAGGCATGGATCTCCACGTGTACTGCCCTCACTAGATAAGAGCTTCCATCAGATAACTTCTCGTCAACCTGAGTTCTAAAAATACAACTGCAAAAAAATGCTGTGGAAGTTCTATTTTGAACAGCAGTTTATCCATTCTGCAGGTTCTTCATGTCCCAGAAACTTGAGGTGAAAGGCCACATCCACAGTTGCTTGATGTGGATTCATTTAGCCTACATTTTAAGAATGGCTTCCTCTCCCTTTTGAAGCGTTGCTGTTTGGAGAATGTATCAAAGAGAGCAAAGCAGTTCATATAGCTAAAAATCTCTCTATACTTTCTTTAAATGCTCTTTGTTATACGGGAGAAAATGGACTTTTTTAAAACACAAAAACCTCTTTTACAAAGATTTTTCAATACAAGAAATTCAGCTCAAGTCAAGATGAGAGCTAGTTATTTAGTAATTAGAGTGCTGGTAAGTGTGTCATAATACCCGTTTTCTTTAGCCCGGAAAACATTTAAATTATTTACAGAAAAGGCAAGAAATAAGAGGAAGTGGGGCTATGGCTGTGAAACATCCCCCTAGACCTAGATCATGCCCTTTCCTTTCCCTCCCCAAAGAGGCTTTATGTGCCTCTTGGCTTTCCTATCAGGAAAGGTGTGGGATGCATGGAGTGCCTTGAAGTGGTGCTTCCCACGGAAGCTACCTTTGCCTTACCTTCTCCTACATAAAGTCCTGCCAGGAGAAAAATCCTGAACCAAGTCGTAAAACCACTCAACACATCCATCAGTCTACACAGTGCGGCCATAGCTCTTCTCTTCTGGCCTCAGCTCCACACACACATCTCATTTCACTTAAAGCACACAGTATGGTTGTGAGTTTGGCTTTACAACTTTAGTTAGTACAGTAAAAGAGAACGATGTTGTTGTTTCATGGATAGTTGCCAAAAGGCCGTTATTTACCGGAGGTAGCACAAATAATAGCTTAAGGCAGAGGTGGGGAACCTCTGGCCCACGGTTCCCCATCCAGCCCACGGAGGTCCCTTGGATTCCTCCAGGGGAGGGGGCTTGGTCTGTCTCAGCACAGAGAAAGGCAAAACGAGTGGGGCGATGACATCAGCAGGCGTGGACATGCTCAGTGGTGTCATCTGGCCTGTGGAGGGCCCAGTGGGGGGTGATTCGCCCCCCCATCTGAAACATGTCCCCCATCCCTGGTTTAAGGCAACTGTTACCACTTTGTCTAATTTGAATTGATTGAGGTGGTAATACAGTATTTTGTTGCGCAGCTCCAAAAATGTTACATAATTTATGTAACCAATATATACAATCCAGGTCACAGTAAAGCACCAATAGCAGCATCAGAGAAAAATAATAATGGGGAGGGGACACGGAACGGGTGAAGCACACTTGCAAAAGAGAAAGCTCTGTCCTACATTTCTGAAAGAGGGAAAATAGTATATTTCACATTAATATTACTACACTAAATATATCTTCCCTGGAGTCAGAAATTGATTTTAATCTCAATTTTCAAGTAAGCATGTTTAGGACCGCAACCTTATTTTAATTTCAAGTTTATTATTCGGTTATAAAATACCTCTCCTCCAAGTAACCCCAAAGGTAAAGCAAGGTGGGGCAAGCGGGGTGGGGTGAGTGGGGGATGCTTGCCCCTTCCCACCCATCCCTGCATTGTAAAGTTCGCTTCCATCCCATTGTTGTTCCTGAGATGTAAGTGCGTTTAACAATGTACAATACTGCACCAAATCTGAATGAATTTCAATGCCACGGGATTTTGCGCTTCTCTGCTCAGTAACTAGGGGAGCAATCCTATGGCTGCTAGTCAGTGGCCATAGGTTATATGGTTTTCTGGGAACTGAGCTCAGGGCCTGCACTCTGAGGTTGGCTCCTGGAGAACCGATCTTTCCCCCCGTCTGTGCTGCCCTACAGGCGGCGCGGAACAGCCCCGTGCTCTGCGCTCGGAAGAGGAACGCGGAGCGACTAAAACAGGGTGTTTCGGGGGGGGGGGTGTTCTGGAGTGGGGAAGGCAGAAATGCCAGTACGACGCATCCTATGTGTCATCCAGCAGCATCCTCCCCTGCTCTGCCTTCCCGCAACTAGCTGCAAATGCAGGGCTGGAGAAATGCGGAGGGAACGATTCCCTATGTGCTTCTCCTGCCCTTCATTGGATACGTGGTCGCCTCTGAGTTCGGAGGCAGCTGCCTATCCCCATAGGATTGAGCTCGAAATGTATCCATGACGTTTAATGATTATTCACTTCAGAATTATTGATTTAGAATATAAATATTCAGAATTATTCAGATTATTCACTTCAGAAACATATTAATATTTGGTCCACTGCTAAATAAAGCACCCAACTGGCATCTGAAGCAATGAACATATTTTATACATTAAATATGAGATTAAAAAAATATTACCGACAAAAGTTCGTAAGCATCTTCGTTCACCATATACTTCCCAGAGCTGCGGAGAGAGGAAAAATAAATGTTACAATATGGTTTCATTAACAGACAAATGAAAGTGAAATTGCATCTTGTTGTCCCTGCAAATAATGCATAGTTAATGCAATATTTTGCCACATAGTTTCTATATTAATCTCAGTAGCGTCACAAGCTAACAAACCACTAAATCCCCCTACCAAAACATTTGAAGCCCACATGCAGAAGTACAAAAACTCAAGTGCCAAGTAGCATTTTTGCTTCATTGAAAAGAAAACCTTAGAATACTTGCTGAATGAAAAGCTATGTTAGTTAGTTAGTTTGTTAGTTATTTTCTATACCGCCCAATAGCTGAAGCTCTCTGGGTGGTTCACAAAAATTAAAACCACAAAGTGCAGCGTAAAACATTATAAAATATGACTGCTTAAAACCACAATATAACAGTACAACCATAATAAAACCTAGCAGCAATGCAGAGATTTAAAATGCAGATTTAAAACACCAGACCTAAAGGATTAAGAAGCTAAAATGCTAAAATACTGGGAGAATAAAAAGGTCTTCACCTGGCACCAGAAGGAGAACAACGTAGGTGCCAAGCAAACCTCTCTAGGGAGCTCATTCCACAGCTGGGGGGCCACAGCAGAAAAGGCCCTCTTCCTGGTAGCCACCCGACTCACTTCCTTTGGTGGGCTCTTGGGGAAGGACTGCTGAGGATGATCTTAGGGTCCAGGCAGGCACATATGGGAGCTGGCGATCCTTCAGATAACCTGACCCCAAGCTGTTTAGGGCTTTGAATGTTAACACCAGCACTTTGCATTGGGCCTCGAAATGGACTGGCAGCCAGTGCAGCTGGAAAAACACTGGCGTAATGTGATCTCGTTGGCCAGTCCCCGTTAACAATCTTGCTTCCCTATTTTGGACTAGCTGAAGTTTCCAGACTGTTTTCAAAGACAGCCCCACATTAACACATTGCGGTAATCCAGACAAGAAGTTATCAGAGCATGGATAACTGTAGCTAGGCTATCTCTGTCCAGATTAAGGGCATAGTTGGTATATCAACCTAAGCTGATAAAAGGTGTTCCGTGCCACTGAGTTCACCTGTGCCTCAAATGACCACTCTGGATCTAAGAGCACCCCCAAACTATGAACCTGATCCTTTACGAGGAGTGAAACCCCCTCCAGAACAGGTTGAACATCACCTAGCTGGGCAGATGAACCACCCACTAACAGTACCTCTGTCTTGTCTGGACTGAGTTTCAGTTTATTGGCCCTCATCCAGTCCATTACTGTGCCCAGGCGCTGATTCAGAACAGCCACTGCCTCACCTGGGTTTGATGAAAAAGAGAGGTAGAGCTGGGTGTAATCTGCATATTGATGGCACCTCAGCCGACAGCTCTGGATAACCTCCCCCAGCGGTTTCATGTAGGTGTTGAACAGCATAGGGGATCGAGCCCTGTGGAACCCCATGGCATAATTGCCAAGGCACAGAGCAATACTCACCCAGCACCACCTTCTGGAATCGACCATCCAAGTAGGAGCAGACTGCAGTGCAGTGCCTCCAACTCCCAACCCAGACAACCTATCCAGAAGGATACCACGGTTGATGGTATCGAAAGCTGCTGAGAGGTCTAAGAGAATCAACAGTGTTGCACTCCCCCTGTCCCTCTCCTGGCAGAGGTCATCCCACAGGGCGACCAAGGCAGTTTCTATTCAAAAACCAGGCCTGAAGCCCAACTGAAATGGATCTAGATAATCCTTTCCTTCAAGAGTGCCTGGAGTTGTCCTGCAACCACCTGCTCGAGCACCTTGCCCAGGAAGGGGATGTTGGCCACTGGCCTATAGTTGTTAATGTCCTCCGGGTCCAGGTTAGGCTTTTTCAGAAGTGGCCTGATTACCACCTCCTTTAAAGAGGCCGGCACTATGCCCTCTCTCAAGAAGGAATTTATAACCTCCTGGGCCCAGCCAGACATCCTCTCCTTGTTTGCTGTAATAAGCCATGAAGGGCAAGGGTCAAGCACACCTAAAATGATTTTTAAAGAAGACATAATTTACATACTGTAAGGAAACAAGTTTAGAGTACACCATGACCTGGTTTGCACATCACCAGCAATGGATGGTTAATGCAGCAGGCTCTTGTTTAATGCTGGAAATGTAGCAGGAGCAAGTGTGGGTGCCAACCTGCTTCTGCTGCAATTAACTACGCAGGGACATCTTGTCCCTGGGTTGTTTACGTGGCATCCAAACCTGGAACTTTGAGTTGTTGGGGGATGGACAGTAACATGTGAGGTGCACGCTCCATGCAAAGTCTGATTATATATGATGGCCCAATTTATGCCCCCCTTGGATTTTTAGAGTTGGAAGCATCATATAAAATTAGACTATCAATCATATGAGCCTCCATAAAAAGCCTTACATGTTACTTTAGATGCCAGGTAGCACCATACCCAGGCAGCAACCCCTCTGTGTTGCGGAGAGCCAGGTATACATCCCTCTCCCTACTATGTGTCTGCTTGGATAAAGTGTTTGTGCAGAGTAGCTGAACTGATGACAGGAATCCATTTTAAGTTCTCATAATTGAAATTGGCAAAATAAAATATAAGTGATTACCAGAACATAAAACTTCAGCTCTATAAACTAGGCAAGAGCCAGGAATCGGGAAACAGAGAACCCCCTTCCCAATTCTTACAACAACCTAACAGTTTTCCTTAACATTCTTATATTTTAGCATTTATGCGATATACAGTAGTAGGACTGCCATTGCTGTACCAATTATAAAAACACCACCAAATATGTGACTAGTTAACGTCTTAAACAAAAAAGGGTACTATATTTATTTCACAATAAACACAGGATTCAAGAGTCTTTAAAAGCTATGACCCTATATATCATTTTAGCACAACAAAAAGACATCAGCAACTGTATTTGCCTTCATGTAAGCATTAAAGGAGAGGCATACCCAGATACATTTTGCTATGAATCTAACATGTGCAAGCAGCAACAGTGTATTTTTTGAAGCAACTCACCTTAATTTTACAGTCCATGGAAGAAGACAACAGCAGGTGGCCAGAAAGAGGAAACAGCCTGACAGCGCTGACGCCCTTCAAATAAAAACGTAACTATGAAACAGAACTGAATTACTAGAATAGTTTTCCTTTTCAACAGCTTATATCAAGGTCTATAGAAGAATTACATCACTAATGTGTGGCTGCAAATGCCATTAATAACTTAGCCTTTCAGGCACAGCAACAATTCCACTTCCTGAACCAACTGGCAGATACTCTGATATTATTGTACAAAGGAGTATCAGGACTTGCACTGGTGCCTACCAAATCTCTTCCAAGGAAACACATACAGCGGCTCTGAAGTGGCTGCATCATCATTCCTTTGTCAAAGCTGAACTCTTCTCTCTCGCAATCATTTCAGATTGCATTGATTTTTATTCTGATCTCTGAAGAACAGCCTTGCTTTTTAAAGGCATATCATTATCACCAGGGTATATCTCTAGCATACTTCGCCTCATACAACATACCTACTAAGCAGATACTCCAAATCTAATTGACCCAAGGGTAATTCAAAATTCTGCAACTTTGTCCATGGCTTTGGGTTAGTTTTGTCTTCTAATGGATTTCAAGGTAAGCATTTTATATGCGCACCTGTCTCTAAATTATGACTATAATAAGCACCTGCTAACTAGGGGTAGGTTACCTGGTGCCCTCCAGATCTTCTGGGCTACAACTCTCACAAGCGTTAGATAGCATGGCTGATGATTGGGGACTCTGGGAATTGTGGTCCAAACCATCTGGAGGGCATCATGTTGCCTACTTCTATGCTAAAGAATATTGCTCCTGGGAAAATATGCCATGACAGTTTCTTGGTGCTAGGGGGAATGGCTCAGTGGAAGAGCACATGCTTTGCATAAAGAATGCCCCATGTTCAATTCCTGGCATCCCTAGTAGGGCTGGGAGAGCCCCCCTGTCTGAAGCCCTGGAGAGCCACTGCCAGTCAGTGTAGACAGAACAATAGTTTAACTTGATATAAGGCAGCTTCATATATTCCTAAGAATTTTTGGAAGTTTCTTGAGAAAGTTTCAGAGTTCTGCCGCAACTTACAGTGCAAGATCAAACTTGTAATTCCATAAACTATACAGTGAATACTACTGAAGCAAAATACATAAATGACCTGTGTATGAATAATGAAACATTTGTCTCAAAGCCAGTTAAGTTCACTAATAGGGACCCATGACAGTGAATTATAGCCAGGAGACTAAATGGGTGAGAATTACATATCAGGGGATTCAAATCATAGAATCATTGAATAGTAGGGTTGGAAGGACCTATAAGACCATTGAGTCCAACCCCCTGCTCAATGCAGGAATCCAAGTCAAAGCATTCCTGACAAGTGGCTGTCCAGCTTCATCTTGAATGCCTCCAGTGTGGGAGAGCCCACCACCTCCCTAGGGAATTGGTTCCATTGTTGTATTGCTCTAACAGTCAGGAAGTTTTTCCTGACGTTCAGCCAGAATATGGCTTCCTGTCACTTGAGCCCATTATTCCATGTTCTGCACTCTGGGATGATTGAGAAGCGATCCTGGCCTTCCTCTCTGTGACAACCTTTCAAGTACTTGAAGAGCGCTATCATATCTCCCCTCAGTCTTCTCTTCCCAAAGCTTCTTCTTTCAGTCTCTCCTTGCAGGACTTTGTTTCCAGTCCCCTGATCATCTTTGCTTCCCTCCTCTGAACCCTCTCCAGTTTGTCTGCATCCTTCTTAAAGTGTGGTGCCCAGAACTGGACACAGTACTCCGGATGAGGCCTAACCAGTGCTGAGTAGAGGGGAACTAGTACTTCCTGGGATTTGGAAGCTATACTTCTATTAATGCAGCCCTAAATAGCATTTGCCTTTTTTGCAGCCACATCACATTGTTGGCTCATATTCAGCTTGTGATCTACAACAATTCCAAGATCCTTCCTGCTTGTAGTATTGTTAAGCCAAGTATCCTCCATTTTGTAACTGTGCGTTTGGTTTCTTTTTCCTAGGTGCAGAACTTGGCATTTATCCCAATTAAATGTCATTCTGTTGTTTTCAGCCCAGCGCTCCAGCCTATCAAGATCACTTTGAATTTTATTTCTGTCTTTAAAGGTATTAGCTATCCCACCCAGATGACTGTGTCATGAGTAGAACTCTGGTAAAAAAAAAAGCACAGAACTCAAATTCCCCAAAGGACTATTTTACATTTTAACTTAATGAGGGTCACACTTAATGGGGAAAAGAATGATGACCTATATAGGTTGTGAAATTAGATATTCACAGTTCTGAATATAATAAAAGGTTTTCACACATCATTAGCAGAGTAACATTGATGTGTAGCTAATGACACCAGAACTCTAAACTGTAGGTGAGAACTGGGATAATGCAGAGTCCATTTATGTTTCTACTGTAGATAAGCTTTTCAAGGGGCAAAGGAAATTTTTTTGCTAGTACAACAAATTGCTGTACAAAAGTACAAAAGACTTCTGCTTGCACAATGGGACTTCCCTGTCCTCTCTTCCCCGCTGCAGGCCCTCCACGCACCTCAACATGTGCTGGGGAGGTCCCTTCAGCCCTCCGAAGCAGATTTGGGGGGCACACAAAGGAAGTTTCCCTTCTGCTGGCAGAACACTACCATTAGATCCAACCCATAGTTTTGCATTTGAAAAACTTTAGACACTTAGCTATAATCACATATGTATATTATTTTGGGGGGGTTTTCCACTCCTTGAAAAACAGGCCACCAGTGGGCCCAGACTGAATGCAAAAAGAGGATGATTCTCAAGCACCTGTTGTGCTGCAATAAATGTCTGTCCACGTGCAGATTAAGGCAGGGTTAGGGTCCTTCAGGCTTGGGGGCCAAATCAGGACCTCCTGGGGTGACAATCTGGCCCTCTGGGGTTTAGCAGATGGCTCCATCCTTCTTTTCCCAACCACTGTGCAGTCGTCGTTGTCCCCCCACATCCTAAAAGGTTGAAATGCCTCTCCTAAAGCTTAGTTACTGATACTTTAAGCTACAATATAATGGCATTTGTATTGTTTTTTGTATTTTTGCCTCAGCCTCACTCCCTTTGCCTTCAGCCCCACCCACTACTGGAATGCAGCCCCCAAGAGCTTCTCCAGAACTGAATTCAGCCCATGGGCTTAAAGACCGCCTGGATTAAGGGAAGACACCTTGAAATTTGCTTTGAATTCTCCTGGACCCTTACAAAGACACAGGGAAAATAGAACTGTATACAGGAAAGACTTCAAATACTGCTGACATCTTTGAGATCATGAAAAGTCTGAACAGATACCACAGGGTTCCATGCATGAGTTGCCCTCCCAGATTGGGACTATGACCAAGGCCAATGGCTTTAAGAGCAGCTTACATGGAATAGCATTTAGAGCTATTATAGGGATGGGCTAGAAATGTGGAGGGATGGGCTAGAAATGTGAGTTAAAGTTGACTCAACATATATGAATTAATGCAAGCTGGCACATGCAATAATACAATTTGTGCAATAATACAATTTGTGCAAGGACAGTTTCTGAAACTTTGGAAAAATTTGGGAGAGTCTGGGTCCATATTTATAATAAAATAAAGGGTTAATTAACAGCGAAGTATACATCACACTGTTCCTTACCTTTGTATGACCAGACCATACATGGATCTGTTTCTTAGGAAGATAACATTTCTCAGGGGGTACTGTTGAACGGAGGTTAACTCCAACATCCTGAGGAACATGAAGGTAGGACCTCCCTTGATAGTCATACATCTCTTTGACTGAGAAAGAAGTCATACAAAAATAGAACATGCAGATTTACAATCTCTGTCAAATACATCATGGAGGCATTCAGTGTTAAGATGGTTGTGATTAAAATAAAGAATACACTAAGTACAACAGCTTGAAAACCTGTGTGTGCATCTGGAAGGAAGACACCCCTAATGGCAAATACATTAAAAGCATCCACTACATTCAACTTCAAATTTCAAAGTTGATTTGCAGCACTGCAGTTGTGAGTGTACGGAACAGGGTTGCATGAAAAACAAGCGTCAGAAGAACAAAGCCCCATCTCATGTATGAACCTGAGGACAAAGACTGAAGTAGTAGCAGGAAGAAGAGAGGGAGACATGAAGTAGGCAAAACTTATGATGAAGGGGTAGGAAATAGCAAAACCTTTTTTCTATGATCACTATGATTCACAGTAGCACTGAAGCTTTAAGATGATTACCACTTCAAGCCATTATAGTCAACAATGCAGGCTAGAAGCCCTTAAAACTGAAAAAGAAGTGAAATTTATCAATATGTAGATTTAAATACTGACAGAATTAAAAATCCTAATGATTAAGTTTTATATAATCAAAAAGAAGGCTACCAAATTAAAACCAAGGAACTGACATTTGAGACGAATAAGCAAATGACATTTCCACAGTGTTCCTAATCTGCCTACAATCTAAATTTAACTATTTATTGAAATTCTTTCCTGGGTTACCAGAAACAACAAAACCAGTCTGTTTCTAAGCTTCTTTCTTACTGGACTCTCTGCCACCCCACGTTTCTGGCACTGTGTTTTCTTTTAGAAATTCTGTTTCTTCCTACATGGTGTGCTGTAAGAATTATTGGCACAGCAAATTAATCAAAACATGCAACATTATCTTTGATTATCTAATGTTTGAAAGCAGATGAAGGAAATGAAAATGAATTTCTGAAGTCAGCACTTACCATGCAAAATAGTCTTTTCTTCTCCAGGTTTATCATCTTCATGTTTGCCTTTCTTTTGCCTCTTTGCTGTTATTTCATCTAATTCCCTTTGCTCTTCCTAAGTAACCCAAATAGTAAGAATTGCTATTTTTATTTCTACAACAAAATCTAGAACAGTTTATTTTCACTGAGTTTACTCACTAAAGTAGTAACATTTATTCTCTTTAGACAAAGGATACCTCACAAAATGAATTTTATATCAAACCACACATCATATATAATAATAGCAATCACAATTCTCCAAGTGCCAATCCTTATATAGCCAAAATGCTATCATCCACATACAAAGAGGTGGCATCAACAGATTTGGGGGGGAATCCCAAGGTTTGCAGAAGTACAAAAAATGTTTAGAAAAAATCCTCAGAAAAAAATCCTCAAGGGGGATCACCCAAAGAACCAGCTCAATGAGAACTGAACATTTTGACAAATTATGTGCATGTATGGGGTGGTAGTGGTGGAACTGAACACTGTAGATAGGGTGGGGTGGGGGGAGAAAGATGGAATAGACAGTGGAGTATCCTGGAACAGAGCATGGCTGATCAGGAGCACAGCACACCGCAACTTTTTTTGCAGGTTCCACTTGTTCACAGGAATGGCTAAATCATTTTACATATAAAAATTACTAATTTGTTGCTACACATTTCACTGATAATTCTTCATAACTTCTTTTATCGTAGTGCCAATCTGCAGAACAAGCCAACTTCAAAAATTGTTCTACTCTCATCATCCAGGAACAGTTCTCAGTAGGCTGATCATGAAGACCTGCACATGTATACCCACCCAAGAGAGAGTCAACACATTCAGCACTGACAGTGATCATGGGCTGTTTTTGTTTTTAGGGGGATGGTGGGACTCGCTTTCCAAACGAGATGAGTAGCAATATCGAACTGACTGTTGCACGTGCCAACTCACTACAGCACTATGCACATCTTGCTGCAGAATGTGGGAGCATTACTCACTACACCAACATTTTCCTCTGACCACAGAAGGGACTCCAATCCAGTTGAGGGGGGGGAGGTGATACCCACTGATTTTCCCTCTCCTCTACAGTCCTCTGGGCCACCCCCAGTGGTCCAGAGGGTCTCCCAACTCCTTGGAGCAATGTTACAAGGGACTGCAGAGGGGAGGAGAAATTGGCAGGCATGTCCCGTGAGGAGAACTCCACTGAAGGGATGTTCCCACCAATGAAGTGTTAGTTAGGATCCAAGCCAATGATTTTTGTACAATCTGTCTATCTGAGGTCAGCCCTACAGTAATGCATATTTAAACATTTTCCCATGGGTTAGAAAGCTCTTTATCAGATCCTTCTTTGAATCCTCTCAGAAGAGCTTTAATATTATTTTGTTGCTAGCAAATGCTATTTGCTAGAAACTATAGCACTAGATTTCTGTAATCCAGTGCTATTACAGAAAAAAAATCCAACATGAGATACTGTCTTTGTAGAGAGGCTCCATGAAAAATTTGCAGCAGTATTTGTTACTAGCTATGTCATTCATGTGTGTGTACTGCTGTGTCTTACACACACACACACACACACACACACAGTGAGAGAGAGAGATCAAACCACTGTAATCCTCAACAAGAGATTGAACTTTTAAATAAAAATACCTACAGGAATAACTGTTATTGAAAAAGTTGCCTCTTTGGCTTGTTGTTGTTGTTCAGTCATTAAGTCGTGTCCGACTCTTCGTGACCCCAGGCCACGCCAGGCCTTTCTGTCCTCCGCTCCCTCCCGGAGTATGCTCAAGTTCATATTCATTGCATCGGTGATGCTATCTAGCCATCTCATCCTCTGCTGTCCCCTTCTCCTTTTGCCTTCAATCTTTCCCAGCATCAGGGTCTTTTCCAGTGACTTTCCTCTTTGCATTAGGTGGCCAAAATATTTGCGCTTTAGCTTCAGTTTCTGTCTTTCCAATGAGCACTCAGGGTTGATTTCCTTTAGGACTGACTGATTTGACCTCCTTACAGTCTAGGGGACTCATAGGAGTCTTTTCCAGTACCACAGTTCGAAAGCATCGATTCTTCGGTGCTCACCCTTCCTTAGAGTCCAGCTCTCATAGCCATACATTGCTACTGGGAAAACCATAGCTTTGATTATACAAACCTTTGTCGGCAAGGTGATGTCTCTGCTTCTTACTATGCTGTTTAGGTGTGCCACAGCTTTCCTCCCAAGGAGCAAGCGTCTTTTAATGTCATGGCTACACTCACCGTCTGTGGTGATCTTGGAGCCCAAGAAAATAAAATCTGTCATTGCTTCCATTTCTTCCCCTTCTATATGCCAAGAAGTGATAGGGCCAGATGCCATGATCTTAGTTTTTTTAATGTTGAGTTTCAAACCAGTTTTTGCACTCTCCTCTTTCACCCTCAACAAGAGGCTCTTGAGATCCTCTTCGCTTTCTGCCGTAAGGGTAGTATCGTCTGCGTATCTGAGGTTGTTGATAATTCTCCCGGCAATCTTAATTCCGACCTGTTAATTCATCCAACCCGGCGTTTCTCATGATGTATTCTGCATATAAATTAAATAAGCAGGGTGACAATATACAGCCTTGTCATACTCCTTTCCCAATTTTGAACCAATCAGTTGTTCCATGTCTGGTTCTTACTGTTGCTTCTTGACACTCGTACAGCGAAGTCAATGAAGCAGAAAGAGACATTTTTCTGCAATTCTCTTGCTTTCTTCATGATCCAGCGAATGTTGGCGATTTGACCTCTAGTTCCTCTGCCTCTTCAAAACCCAGCTTGTACTTCCGGTAGTTCTCGGTTCACATACTGCTGAAGCCTAGCTTGTAGGATTTTGACCATAACCTTGCTGGCATGTGAAATGAGCGCAATTGTACGGTAGTTTGAACACTCTTTGGCACTGCCCTTCTTTGGGATTGGAATGTAAACTGACTTTTTCCAGTCTTGTGGCCACTGTTGACTGTTCCAAATTTGTTGGCATATTGAGTGCAGCACTTTAACAGCATCATCTTTTAGGATTTTAAATAGCTCAGCTGGAATACTGTCATCTCCGCTAGCTTTGTTGTTAGTAATGCTTCCTAAAGCCCACTTGACTTCACTCTCTATGATGTCCGGCTCAAGTGCAGTGACTGCACTATCATGGCTATCAGGGACACTAAGATCTTTCCTGTATAGTTCTTCTGTGTATTCTTTCCATCTCTTCTTAATCTCATCTGCTTCTGTTAGGTCCCTGCCTTCTTTCTCCTTTATCATGCCCGTCTTTGTACAAAACGTTCCCTTGAGATCTCCGATTTTCTTGAAGAGATCTCTCTTCTTTCCCATTCTGTTGTTTTCCTCGATTTCTTTGCATTGTTCATTTAAGAAGGCCTTCTTGTCTCTCCTTGCTATTCTCTGGAACTCTGCATTCAGTTGAGTATATCTTCCCCTTTCTTCCTTGCTTTTCGCTTCCCTTCTTTCCTCAGCTATTTGTAAAGCCTCATCAGACAGCCACTTTGCTTTCTTGCATTTCTTTTTCTTTGGGATGGATTGAGTTGCTGCCTCCTGAACAATGTTACAAACCTCTGTCCATAGTTCCTCAGGTGCTCTGTCTATCAGGTCTAATCCCTGAAATCTATTCCCCACCTCCACTGTATATTCATAAGGGATATGATTTAGGTCATACCTGAATGGTTTAGTGGTTTTCCCTACGTTCTTCAATTTAAGCCGAAATTTTGCAATAAGAAGCTCATGATCTGAGCCACAGTCAGCTCCAGGTCTTGTTTTTACTGACTGTATAGAGCTTCTCCATCTTTGGCTGCAAAGGACATAATCAATCTGATTTCGAAATTGACCATCTGGTGATGTCCATGTGTAGAGTCGCCTCTTGTGCTGTTGGAAAAGAGTGTTTGCTATGATCAGCGTGTTCTCTTGGCAAAACTCTATTAGCCTTTGTCCTGCTTCATTTTGTACACCAAGGCCATGCTTGCCTGTTATCCCAGTGATTTCTTGATTTCCTGCTTTAGCATTCCAATCCCCTATAACGAAGAGGACATCTTTTTTTAGTATTAGTTCTAGAAGGTGTTGTAGGTCTTCATAGAACCGATCAACCTCAGCTTCTTCGGCCGCAGTGGTTGGGGCATAGACTTAGAATCATAGAATCATAGAATAGTAGAGTTGGAAGGGGCCTACAAGGCCATTGAGTCCAACCCCCTGCTCAATGCAGGAATCCAAGTCAGAGCATCCCTGACAGATGGCTGTCCAGCCTTGTCTTGAATGCCTCCAGTGTGGGAGAGCCCACCACCTCCCTAGGGAATTGGTTCCATTGTCGTATTGCTCTAACAGTCAGGAAGTTTTTCCTGATGTTCAGCCGGAATCTGGCTTCCTGTAACTTGAGCCCATGATTCCATGTCCTGCACTCTGGGATGATTGAGAAGAGATCCTGGCCTTCTTCTCTGTGACAACCTTTCAAGTACTTGAAGAGTGCTATCATATCTCCCCTCAGTCTTCTCTTCTCAAGGCTAAACATACCCAGTTCTTTCAGTCTCTCTTCAGAGGGCTTTGTTTCCAGTCCTCTGATCATCTTTGTTCCCCTCCTCTGAACCCTCTCCAGTTTGTCTGCATCCTTCTTAAAGTGTGGTGCCCAGAACTGGACACAGTACTCCAGATGAGGCCTAACCAGTGCTGAGTAGAGGGGAACTAGTATTTCCCGGGATTTGGAAGCTATGCTTCTATTAATGCAGCCCAAAACAGCATTTGCCTTTTTTGCAGCCACATCACATTGTTGGCTCATATTCAGCTTGTGATCAACAACAATTCCAAAATCTTTCTCGCTTGTCGTGTTGTTGAGCCACGTATCCCCCATCTTGTAACTGTGCATTTGGTTTCTTTTTCCTAGGTGCAGAACTTGGCATTTATCCCTATTAAATGTCATTCTGTTGTTTTCTGCCCAGCGCTCCAGTCTATCCAGATCACTTTGAATTTTGTTTCTGTCTTCCAAAGTATTAGCTATCCCGCCCAATTTTGTGTCATCTGCAAATGTGATCAGCATTCCCTGCACCTCCTCCTCCAAGTCATTAATAAAAATGTTGAAGAATTACTGTGATGTTGAATGGTTTGCCTTGGATTCGTACTGAGATCATTCTATCATTTTTGAGATTGTACCCCAGTACTGCTTTTCCCACCCTTTTGTTGACTATGAGTGCTACTCCATTTCTTCTAAGGGAGTCTTGCCCACAGTAGTAGATATAATGGTCTCCTGAATTAAATTCGCCCATGCCTGTCCATTTTAGTTCGCTGATTCCCAAGGTGTCGATGTTCAATCTTGCCATCTCATGTTTGACCACCTCCAGCTTACCTTGATTCATTGACCTTACATTCCAGGTTCCTAAACAATATTGTTCTTTACAGCATCGGACTTTCTTTTCACCACCAGACACATCCAGAGCTGAGTGTCCTTTTGGCTTTGGCCCAGCCGCTTCACTCTTTCTGGCGCTACTTGGAAATTCCCTCTGCTCTTCCCCAGTAGTATATTGGACACCTTCCGACCTGAGGGGCTCATCTTCCGGCATCATATCTTTTAGCCTTGTGATATGTTCCATGGGGTTTTCTTGGCAGGAACACTGGAATGGGTTGCCATTTCCTTCTCCAGTGGACCACATTTTGTCAGACCTCTCCACCATGACCTGTCCATCTTGGGTGGCCCTGCACGGCATAGCTTATGGCTTCACTGAGTTACGCAAGCCCCTTCACCACAACAAGGCAGTAATCCATGAAAGGGCTCTTTGGCTTATGCTGCCCTACATAGTGTCAAAAGTTTATATCTGAGCACATCCATCTGTTTTTATAATTGATGCCTTCTTGATTTTACACATGTCATTTTAGGGATTTAACTTATAAAATGTTGTATGATTTAAGTTTTATAGGATGGTTTTACAGTTCAAGCGGACCGTATTGTGTCATGACATTTGGTTTAGATAAATAAACCAGTTGTGTTTCTGACAATGGAGCTTTTCCAGACCCCTCCCACTGCAAGCCTTTGTGCATCACCACCAAACATGTCTGAAGACCAGAGAATGCTCCAGAGCTGTGTTTAATGCAACAGAAAGAACTGCAGCTGGAAGGGAAAACTAGCAACCCTGTTACAGCATGTGTGAGGAAGTGCAGGCATAAACATGGAGTTTCCTGGATCCCAGCCTAACCGTTATGGATTATCAGTACTATTATACATAGAAGGAAAAATAAGGGATGCTCACTTCTGAAGGTTTTGCAACATCTTTTTCATCAACATATTTTGCCCACGGTCCCAAGAAACCATCAATATTAGATGCATCATTTTCTTTGAATTTCTTCCTTTTCTCCATTTTCTTTTGCCCTGTTTCAAACACAGTGAGACCTGTGGGCAGTAACAGAAAATTATGCCTCAATTTTCAGGCAGTATTTCCTTTGAGAAAGACAACGTATTCTTCTGCCTGCTGAACTGCTTCATTATGTCAGTGCTGTCATAAAACAGAGACACCGGAAGTAATCTTCTGAGTTAGGGAAACCTGTGCTCTGTGTGTGTGTGTTTCGGGCAGACATCTTCAAATGCCCCATCCAATAAGGAACAAGCACCCCATGCAAAGTCAGTGGTAACTGTGAACTCACCAGGCAATAGACAGTTAGCTCTCTCTGCACTATGCTTTATTATGCACTATACTCCTACACTGCCAGGAAAGCTCCACACAGTTTTGGCTGAAATTGTGCTTTTATTGTTGCATGACAAGTGTAGAATATACTGCTATACACTACTACCACGATGCATGACTATTATTGCATTCCAGTAGCAGTCCCTCTGTATACCCAAGCATTAGTTGTTTAAAAGCACCTCATTCATTAAGCATATCAAGATGGTTTTACATTCACTAGAACGATACTTTCTTTCATTTGTAAAAAATAATAAAAAATGCAATTATTTTTCTTAGTGCACAAATGTAAAACTCACTACTCATTACTTTAAGAACACAGAATGGATTGTAATTCAAAAAATATTTTCTTTTTCTTTACCTTGGTTTTTTTCAGCTTCTTCAACAGATCCAATATATTTAGTAGGAACTTCATAATTATCTATTGAGGGATCCAATGCATATCCTGTGGAAGGTCAAAACCATAACATTTTAAATATTATTCTCACAGAATATTTTTATTGACATACCCCAATTTTAGCCACCAACTCTCAGAACACCTTTGTGCCCCTGAAACAACCATCATACCTCAGTTTTTTAAAAGACCATCTTGACATTCATATGACCACAATAGACTTTTAGATTTTCACCACTTTTATTTTTATGAAGCTTGCTATACAATGATATGAGTATACCACACTTTGTACACACAATCCCTTATGTAAATGCAGAACAACACAACAGTTGTCTGATCAAAATCTGACTAAACTGTTTGTTCCTATCAAAAATCTGACTAAAATGCCCTTATATCATCTACTCAATGAAGAAGAAAGGTGTTATGGTCAATCTAGTGAATACAAACAGCCTGTAAAACTACTGATTGTATTTTAAGAAATACAGTACTAGTCTTGATTGATACAGAAATTGCTCCTCTTTTTTCTCTTTTTTACATTTAGCAGTTTAACTCAACACTTTAAAGTTTTAATATCCAGTTAAACTAATGCTTGCAACAAGCAAGTGTGCATGGAAAGAAATAGTGTGGGTGTTGTTGTTTTTAATAAACGGATAATTATTTATGCTTGTTCCTAAAATCTCTTCCTGAACTTATCTATTTTTAATGTTCTGGACACTTATTTATCTTTAGGTGACAGATGAAAAATATGCCCGTCTACCTTTGATTTGCATCGCTTGCTCATCAAGTGTTCTAGGATCTCAAGGATATTTCCATGGTGACTGAATGACCGTGTGGAAAATGTAAGCACACGAACCTACAATCCAATTCCTTAACGATAGTTAAGGGCTAAGCTAGTATTATACTTGAACTGGCTACAACAGATGGTGTATAAATTCTAAAATCAGCATCTACGTAAAAAAAGTTGTTGTTGTTCAGTCGTGTCCGACTCTTCGTGACCCCATGGACCATAGCACGTCAGGCCTTCCTGTCCTGCGCTCTCTCCCGGAGTGTGCTCAAGTCCATATTAATTGCATCGGTGATGCTATCTAGCCATCTCATCCCCTGCCATCCCCTTCTCCTTTTGCCTTCAATCTTTCCCAGCAACAGGGTCTTTTCCAGGAAGTTTTCTCTTCGCATTAGGTGGCCAAAATATTTGAGCTTCAGCTTCAGTATCTGTCCTTCCAGTGAGCACTCAGGGTTGATTTCCTTTAGGATGGACTGATTTGACCTCCTTGCAGTCCAGGGGACTTGTAAGAGTCTTCTCCAGCACCACAGTTCGAAAGCATTGATTCTTTGATGCTCAGCCTTCCTTAGAGTCCACCTCTCACAGCCATACGTTGCTACTGGGAAAGCCATAGCTTTGATTATACGAACCTTTGCCGGCAAGGTGATGTCTCTGCTTCTTTCTATACTGTCTAGGTTTGCCATAGCTTTCCTCCCAAGGAGCAAGCGTCTTTTAATGTCATGGCTACACTCACCGTCTGTGGTGATCTTGGAGCCCAAGGAAATAAAATCTGTCACTGCTTCCATTTCTTCCCCTTCTATATGCCAGGAAGTGATGGGGCCAGATGCCATGATCTTAGTTTTTTTTTAATGTTGAGTTTCAAACCAGCTTTTGCACTCTGCACTTTCACCCTCAACAAGAGGCTCTTGAGATCCTCTTCGCTTTCTGCCATTAGGGTGGTATCATCTGTGTATCTGAGGTTGTTGATAATTCTCCCGGCAATCTTAATTCCGACCTGTGATTCATCCATCCCGGCGTTTCTCATGATGTACTCGGCATATAAATAAAACAAGTAGGGCGACAACATACAGCCTTGTCGTACTCCTTTCCCAATTTTGAACCAATCAGTTGTTCCATGTCCGGTTCTTACTGTTGCTTCTTGACCCTCGTACAGGTTTCTCAGGAGACAGGTAAGGTGGTCTGGTATACTCCCCCCTCTTTAAGAATTTGCCACAGTTTGTTGTGATCCACACAATCAAAGGCTTTAGCATAGTCAATGAAGCAGAAATAGACGTTTTTCTGGAATTCTCTTCCTTTCTCCATGATCCAGAGAGTGTTGGCAATTTGATCTCTAGTTCCTCTGCCTCTTCGAAACTCACGCTTGTACTTCCGGTAGTTCTCGGTTCACATACTGCTGAAGCCTAGCTTGTAGGATTTTGAGCATAACCTTGCTGGCATGTGAAATGAGCGCAATTGTACGGTAGTTTGAACACTCTTTGGCATTGCCCTTCTTTGGAATTGGAATGTAAACTGACCTTTTCCAGTCTTGTGGCCACTGTTGAGTGTTCCAAATTGGTTGGCATATTGAGTGCAGCACTTTAACAGCATCATCTTTTAGGATTTTAAATAGCTCAGCTGGAATGCTGTCATCTCCACTAGCTTTGTTGTTACTAATGCTTCCTAAGGCCCACTTGACTTCACTCTCTAGGATGACCAGCTCAAGTTCAGTGAGCACACTATCATGGCTATCAGGGACATTAAGATCTTTCCTGTATAGTTCTTCTGTGTATTCTTTCCACTTCTTCTTAATCTCATCTGCTTCTGTTAGGTCCCTGCCTTCTTTGTCCTTTATCATTACTGTCTTTGCACAAAACGTTCCCTTGGGATCTCCGATTTTCTTGAAGAGATGCTAATGGGTTGCCATTTCCTTCTCCAGTGGACCACATTTTGTCAGAACTCTCCACTATGACCTGTCCATCTTGGGTGGCCCTGCACGGCATAGCTTATGGCTTCACTGAGTTACGCAAGCCCCTTTGCCACAACAGTTAGCAATTATCAAATCACTACTTTACAAAAAAAAAACCTGGAGGAGATTTGAATATTTCTTAGACCTGAAAAAGGCAATGTATAGCCTTCTGTTGAATCGCTTGTTGTGAAGTCTAGAGTTTAATTGCATCCCTTAGTCCCACAGACCTGTACTCCAATTGCCTGTAATCCGGTATTGAGATAGACAACACCAGACAGCTTCATCTCTAAATGCCTGAGAGATACATCATACTTTTTTGATCACGGTCTTTGTATTTTCAGGCCTTCATCATAAAGAAAACCATAAAAACAGCACTATGTATTTGCCTAAGAAATGCTACCTTCAGACTGGTCCATGTACCTCTAACATCCTTATTGTTGACTAGATAGTCTTATATTGTGCTTAGAAAAATGAAGTTATGATCTATTGAGAGGCTCATGTTATACATGATTAGCCAGTTGTTGTCCATTCAGGAAAATGTAGAATTCATCTGCATTTCCAGGTTATGCATACACATAGGGAGACCATTTTCATGGTGCTTCTCAAGCCAGGACTTCTTCCAAGTAATCAAAAACCTGGTTCTGACCACCAGCTTTGGTAAGACATGCAACAGTAGTTCTGAAATGTAACTTGTTAACAAGATTAACAATGGTAATAAACAGTGTCACCAGAGCGCCTACGTTGTGCTCTTTCCGGCACCAGGTGAAGACCTTTTTATTTTCCTAGGCATTTTAGTCTTTTAGCTCTGTTGTTTTAAATATATTATTGTATTTTAAATTTCTGCATTGCTGCTAGGTTTTATTGTGGTTTGTACTTTATATCATAGTTTTAAGCTTTTACATTTTATATTGTATTTTATTATGCATTTTATGGTTTTAATTGCTATGAAACAACCAGAGAGCTTCGGTTATTGGGCGGTATAGAAATGTAACAAACAAACAACTGAATTCTGAGGTAGGCAAAGTGTTCTGCAATCTCTTGAAAATATACTGTTAACAGATATGCTGTTTCAGAAGATAATCTTCAGTTCTCTCTGTATACAATCTTATTTGGATTTTTTTCATTCTCAAATAAGAGAAGGATCAAATATTTGGTATGAAGAGAATTTCCATGGAACAAACACTAAATACCAACACCTTCTAGGAAACAGAATAGCCTATATCCTAGTGGACAAATACAAATATTATCTAAAGTACTGTGAAGCTATCTTAATTCAGATGACAGTAGCAGGCCTATAATTACTTTGATTATATTAATAATATCTTCATTTTGATGGGGCAAGCTACAAGCGAGAGTTATGAAAACCCAAACCATCTCTTACTGGGTGCCAGTTTATTAATGACAGCTGTTAGTCACAGACCATCTCCACTTGGATCATCAGCTAGAGGAGACTATCTTACTTTGCTTTCAGCAAGCATGAATTGTTTTAACAGCATCCCCAGTCTGTTTTTTTAAAGGTGAAACTAGCAGACTGTTTTTGAATCTGCTATAGCGGATGAAAAATGTTTCCTTGTTCATAAAAACAGAGCATTCATTGCACAGCCTGAATTTATAGTACTCTGATTCAAAGCAACAGAGATGAACAACTTTATCAACTAAGTCAAAAGGCATTGTACAAATATAATAACTGAATAAACACAGTAAAGCCACCAACTTAACATACCTACACTGTATAATGGTGTATCTGACCCATCTCACTGTTCCCGTGTTGATCTTTGCCCAAACCTGGCTGAGCAGGTGGACTTTTATGGAGTATTTTGCTTTTCAATGTCATGGGATTATGTGAAGCTTTATTTGAAGAGGATTCTACAGAAGTAAGGTGAGCATTATGGAACCTAGTTTTACTCTCTGTGAGGACTTTGCATGGTTTAACTAAGCCAATTTTCCAGTAGATTCAACTTCATAGTTCCTCTTTAAATAAGGCAGAAATGCTAATTTGGATGTATGTCAGAATCAATACAGCAGCTTATTTGTCCTCCCACTGTATTGATGCTGTCTCTGGGACTCTATTTGTTTAGCTGTTGCTCCCTCAAACCAAGTGATCATGAATGGAGCCACTGGATGAGATTTAATCTTCAGCGGGAGCCGTGTTTTCTATAGCCAAACTGCATTTTGTTCAGCATCTTTTCCTTATGAAAAGGACTTTGAACAACTCTTACTTTATACTGAGAATGTGAAAGAGATTCCTATCTTTCTTTCTGACAGAGACTACCAAATGCAGCTGTAAGGGAAAAACCTGCTGTTTTATAACAGACCTCTTTTTATGTGATTAATTCCAACTTAATTCCTCCCCTCCCCCCAACAATTGCAAATGAACAGCTCCAACATAAATAAGAAATGCTGCAGTTCACCTACCACATCCACTGAGATGTGGACTTGAATAAAATTAAAGATGAACTCTGAATTTAGTACTTTTAAGATATGTCCACATTTGGGAACTGCACTAACCTCTCCATGGTATAACAGAACTGCCTCAGCTGTACTGAGGACACAAACATTAAATTGCCTTTGGGAGCTATACAAGCAAAGGCCAAGTCCTCCAAAACTGCAGTCCAAACATACAAAAGACATACAAGAGGGTTCCTTTCCTTTGACATAAAATACAGTAAAAGTGATGTGATCAACATAGCCATGTGGCTACTAATAAACACAATTCTTTTCAGTGACATCCAGTCTATAAATGTTCTCACTGCAATTTGAAATCATCTGCAGCAGCACTGGCCAGCATGACACTGATAATGACAGCTGAATGGTTCCCTTCCAAATGAAACTACAGAGATGGTCTATTCAAACAAAGGTCAAGCCCAGGGTAGAACAATCCATTGCCAGCATGAAACTGGCTCCAATCATTCCGTTGGTACAATTTCTGCTTACAGGTAGTTGAGAAATGTTCTATAATTGGGCAAATGATGGAAAGAGAATAATGCTCTCCCTCTGGCTCCCAAGTATCGCTCTTCTTCCATAGTGTCTCTGACAGTAAGACATTCCTCTACCTCCTGTCAGCAGAGATCTTACCAACTGAATGACTTCCTAAACAGAAAGGACTTTAGCAGCTTTGACACAGCAAGTATAACAAGAGGGCATGGCCATCCTTCAACTGGTTAGAATAAGTGCTAACTGAGTGAATAATGTCAAAGTATGCTGTGATGCACTTCCTAGGATGAGATACAATGTACACACTCAAAAATAATGAAGCACAGGAGTCAGAAAAAGATGGAGGTTTTGTTCTCTTTTGCTTGTCTAATGATAATCTATGATGTTTTATGTTGGCATCAGGGCTAAGATCAGCTATAATACTGTAATAACGCTCCACAAAGCTGGGCCTGGAAGACAGCCTAGGATCTGGATGAACGAAATTTATTAGTTCCTGCTGTCTGTTGCTGCCAACATCCTAGTTTATTTTATTAGCCTGATGTAATTGAACAATGGTGCCTTTGTCTTATGCTAGCAACATTTTATGCATGGGGCATTCCTGTGCAGAGAAGCTTGCATTTTTGGAGACAGGCAAGATGTCCTCTCTACAAACCAGTATTTGGAAAATTATTTTATTGTGGGCGTGCAGGGAGAAATTCCTTGCTATGTCCCTCTCTGCATTCTTGTCAAGAATTAGGAAAAACTACCTGTAAACCATACCAATATTTAGTTTGTTTCCAGGACAATATGCAAGGGGTTACTTTTCTTCCAAAGAAATGTATGGATGTTGATGCATACATTTCAGCGTGTTTCAGAACAGTATATACAGAGTGGAGATATATACATTATGCACAAATTGCTATCCAGTCTCTCTATTATTATTTACAACCACTTCAGCCATCATGTTGGAATAGATGCTAGAAATGAGCAAATTCCAGTAGCTTTGGCTTATTTCTGACATGTACTCCCCTTGAAAAATAGTTGCCTTCAGAACATGTCAGGAACATAGGAAGCTTGCCTTATGCCAAGTGAAACCATTGGTCCATCTGACTCAGTATTATCTACATTAACTGGCAACTGCTCCTCAGGGGTATTTCCCTGTCCTACCTGGAAATGCTGGGGCTTGAATCTTCTGCATGCAAAACATGAGCTCTACCACTGAGCTAGGGCCCTTCCCCCAAATAATAAAGGACAGTGTCTTCATTTTCTATGTAGCTGTTTTCTTGGCTTTTCTTGGACACCTCTTACAGCCATTTGGCCTTTCTACTTGCTATGATCAATTAACTGCCTACCATATACAATTGCTTAAGCAGCAACATAAAGCTCATGGAATGATACAAATCTTTTTAGATATCAATCTTTTTTCCAAAACGTTAAGACGTACTTCCCAGAAAAGGTGTTCCTATGTTTACTAGCTCTCTTGATATGAAAATCCTATTCACTGACCTTCTTACACAGGACACCTGCAGAATAGACTCAAGAGCTATTAAACAGTGAAATACTATGGTTGACACTTCCATCAAACTACTCTTATAAGCAAGTTTCATGTCTTAAGAAAGCATTTATGGATGTCAGGAATGAAATCATAATACAAAAGTGAGAATATATAACTAAAAGTATAGCACTCTTCAAGCTATACCTACCCACTTGAATTAACAAAAGCCCTACTTCACTTTCACTAATCGTACTTCACTATTAGAATAGATCAGGTAATTTTTCTCCTAGATAACCCAAGGACCATGCTGATAGTTCTAGGACTCAAAGCAACATCTCCTGCAGAAACAGAGTTGGACAGAACAAATGTCATATGCTCAGTACTTATTTATTTATTGCAGGAGAGCCACAACACTTGCCTTGCCATGACGCATGTGTTAAGCAGTAGTTCAATCTCAGCTACACTCTGAGCGCAATTACTTTCAAGTTATAATGAATGTTGGATGGAAATAGAGTGTAGTAGCTTTGTTTAAGATGGCATACAAAGACAAACATTCACAAACATCCAGAACTAATCAGTTAAACATAAGGGATGCTTCAAGGGTTGTGTACATTTGCTAGCAGCATTGCATGCTGAATAAACTTCCACCTCCCAGAGTTCATGTCATTAAAATCCACATTGAAAAAACTTTAGCAAGTAAAGGAGTGACCAAAACATGAAAGCTACCTCGAGACATGGTAATTTAAAGCGGCATTCTTTGTCTTTTTTGCCTGTTTTGGTAAGTGGCATGTGCTGTCTCTAAATCTCCTAACTAAAAAACAAGGGCTCCAAGCAGCAATTGACTGTGTACTGTCCATGTATAAAAACTGATGGCCTTGAATAGAAACAGATGTGGATATTACACTCCTAATCCGATTCCTTTTCTAATCTTCTGAACAAGCTAATGTTTGAGATAAATAAGGGGGCACATTTAAAACATCTGAAGGTTCTGAAGAATTTGGAACGATATCAGAGCTGGTCAGCCAAAGACAAATGCAGTGATCGGAAGATAGCAAGGGGGTGAAATATGAAGAAATTTATACCTTACCATAGGTTGCAAATGTTCTTCTCTGTTGCTCAAACATGAAATCATTAATGTGTGCTGGTTCTGTATATCCAGAAAGCATATTCCTGGGTGCAGCCATCTGCTGAGTCCTAAACGGATTCACTGGCCCAAACTGCATTAAAAATAATATAATAATTGCAAGGATATCCACTGGATAGTCATTAAGGGCCACTTCACACATGACACTTTACTTACACAGATACATGTATCCATGTATTTATCACATTTTATCCTACCTTTCCTCCAAAAAATTTAGGGCAGGATACACGATTCTCCCCATACATACAATAACCCCATATTGTACACTAGACAGAGAAAGTGACTGGCCCAAGATTACCCAGTGAGCTTAATGGATAAGTGGCATTTGAACTTGGGACTCAACAGTTCTAGCCCAGCATCGTAACTACTATACCACAGCAGCTCTATGTATGAGCCACTCTATATTAGGGGTGGGGAACCTGTGGCCCTCCAGATTTTGTTGGACTCCCAACTTCCATCAGTCTCAGCCAGTGGTCCAAGATGATGGGAGTTGTAGTCCAACATCTGGAGGGCCAGAGGTTGCCTACCCATTAGTTCTTTATCTCTTTATGTGCACTGCAAAGCTGAAATTTGTAATGATTTCTGAATTTGTGCACATGCAGCAAAATAGACATGAGTGAATTTTTCCACAGAATAATAGCACACATTTTCCTTGCACTTATGTAAGTAATATGTCATGTATGAAGCAACATGCTAGATAATTATCTGCTAAATAATCTGCAATTAAAAGAGAATTTCTTTCAAGGAAGACAATTTGCTCTGCTTTCAGCATTCCTTCTGTACAGTATTACAATTGGCTCAGAAATATATTAATTGATTATAGTGCAACAACAAGTATTTTACATGCTTTTTTTTCATTTTGAGAGCTTTTGTCCAAAAGTAGCAGCATGAAGAATGCTTAGCTTTAAAAAATGGACTGGTGCAACAAAGTTTTCCATTCTCTTAAACATGGTTAAGAGGTTGGGAATGATCCATAGGCCCAGAAATGCGCTCTCCTCCTTTTTGTCAACGATAGTATCACAGTATATCTACACCACAATTAAAGCTAACCTTGGTTAGCTTTAAATCTGGGGTTGAAGTTGATTTTGTAAATCCTGGTCAAATCTAACCAAAGTTAATCTTAACCTCAGTGCAGACATACTGCTATACTGTGATTAACACTAAAACGGGAAACAGTGGGAAAGTTGTGGAACAGGGAAAAGGAAGGAGTTTGTAAACCCATTGAGTGTTCTCTATCCCTCAACTACAGTTAGAGCTCAGGAAACATAATGGGTTGGATCCAGATTTGCCTCTCCATTCACTGGGGGAACCAGGAGCCAGCAGGGGCTTCTTGCTGGAGGAAGGGAGTGGGGCAGCAATTTTTGCCAATTCTTACTTCCCCCTGGCAGCCCCCAATGCCACCTCCAACAATGTTCTGGAGGGTCCCCCAATCCTCCACATCAGATTTTTGGGTTGTTGAGGGAGAGGGTTTATCAGATAAAATCATCTCCCCCCCCTTCTACCTTTAAAATCTAGTTTGCGGAGTTCTGCTCTGTGCAACTCTGGATCCAATCCTATATTTGCATCAGACTTCAATATTTTAACTAACTGCTTGATGCTATTGTGTTGTTTTAGATTCTGATGTCTCCATGTCAGGACATATGTAATATGTCCCACTAAAGCTGCATAAAGTGTCAAGGGAGACACAAGACTAAGAATTCAAGGGAGAAACAATATGGCAGTAGAGTGCCAAGGTACTGACCTGATGAAAGTAGTATACTCCTTATAAATTAACTACTAGCATAGATACAAGACAGCCATGTGTAGCATTATAACTCTCAGAGAGACTAAAGTTATCAGCACTAAATAAAATCCATAACCAACTGTTAGAAAAGTAATGTTGTGCCACAAGTGCTATACTTAATGAGATTTATTTAATGCATTGTTTGTTCTTCCCAATTCTCAAGAGATATCAGAAATTCAATCTTATATTTTTGTCTATTGAAGTATTCCCTTATTCTCCCTCAATTTTGATACAAGATGCAACTTCATAAGGAGTGTTAATATACCTAAACTGTGACTAAGTTTTATAATTAAAAAACTAGCAAATTTGCATGCACTTTATAATTAATATATCCTTGCTTTAGATTAGGTTTACCATGGGAAATGCAGACCACTATTACTGATTGCTATACCTAGAAAATTGCCTCAAGCCTACAAAAAATAACTTTCAATTTTGGACAGCACCATTTTAAGTTTTTGACAGCTCCCTGTATTAAAACTAACTACATTGTATTTTTATACTGGTTGCTTGTTCCTGGAGGTATTTTTACATAATGAATATTCAATTTCAAGATTAAATGTGTTTACAGTCCATTTATTTGACAGGTTTTATACAGGAGAGATTATCATCCAACTTTTTTTCTCCCCTGTACTTCAGCGTAGCTTACTAGGAAATCTGCCTCAAAGCTTCTGTCTTTTTAGGATTTGTGAATTTCCATATTCTCAGATGCTGCTGATATGCCAATAATATTGCTAATGTTGGAAATAAGAAGAGATTCACATTATAGCTGTGCAGTTGATCAGTGTGTTTCAAAATGTTAGCACAAAGTGGAAGTGGTCATGATTTCTGTTACCACACTGTATATTATGTATGCTTTGGGGTATGGAGATGCATAAGTGACCCTTACATCTCCCAAACCATGGAACACAGTAATAGGTGGAGGAATCCATAGAAATTCCTTGCACTACATATGACTGGCTACTGTGGGTCAGGCTATAAATCCTTCAGAATTATACTTTGGCTTCCCTCCAGCTTACAGATCTGATGCTTCACTTAAAGAAAGAAAAAAGGCAGTCTGCTGTATACCCACCAACTGTGTAATTCCATAAATGAAAGAGAAAAAAGAAAATCTAACTCCTGACTATAAGATTATAAAGCTATGGATAAGATATGATTCTCTTCCTCATCTTGTCTGCTATTTCCCAGGCCAAAAACGAAATATCCAGAGCATTTTGATCAGACCTGGAGATGTATTTTGAGTGTACCAGTTCCATGATTTTTACCTGATGTATACCTAGATGTTCACCAGAATATTCTACTGATTATTACTTAAATTTATCATTTCGTATTATAAAGACTCGCTGCCTTGACCTTTGTGTGTGTGCACACGTGCAGACGTGTGTGCGTGCACGCACATACAAATTATTGATCATTATAAGGATTTCCATTTCCATAGTTCAAGCCCTTTAGTTTGCTGAACATCAGATCACAATTTGTGGCAATATCTGAAGAATTTACAATGCGATCCTATATCTACTCAGAAGTAAGCCCTATCGAGTTCAATGGGACTTATTCCCAGGTAAGTGCGTATAGGATTGCAGCCTTAGTATCATTCATATTTAAATACAATAGGTATTGTAGAAAAGACCCTTTTCAGGCAAGGTTTAAGCATTCACAGGATATTCCAGGATAGAAGTCTCACTGAACAACATCAGCTAACATTAATAAAAATTATATTCAGGTTTAAACAAAAAACACAATGTGCTTACCTCAGGTGCAAACATGGTGTCATAGGTTGGGTTATATATAACTTCCTTGGTAGTTGGATCAAGGTGAACTCCTGTTTCCACATCTTCCTGGAAAATTCAAAAGAACATTAATGGAAATACTCCTCTGAAGGCCCATCTTAGGTGTTAAACTAATTACAGATTCACAGCATTAAATTCCATGTTCTGCTTTTAGCTCTAAGACACTAAATGTGAATTACCACATTTCTTTTTGATGTGATATAGTCCTCACATTGAGAATGTTTCCTGTGGACAAACATTATATGAACAATAACATAACATATATGAAATTGGTCCCTAGAAAACGTTTGAAAATTTGGCTCAAGCAACATTAAGAGAAAGCTTATGCTGCTTCCAGATGGGGGATTTTTTGGTGTCAGGAGCAGTATTTATCCATACTACTTTCTACTTCTGAGGGCAATATAGCTTCCCCTAGTTCCTATTTAGCACTGTGAGACATAACCAGTCCTGTAGGAGCTGGTCCTCTGGACAAGCTTTTAAATTAGCTCAATAGGGAATAAGCAGAGAAATCCTATGTCCTCTGTTTAGTGCAGAAATGAATGCCCATGACCAAAGGGATATTAATGATGGCATTTCATTAATATAGCTAACTCCTCTGGACTTACTGTAGTTATTACCATTGCTACACCACTGATGAACTTGGGTCCCATTCCCAACTTCACACTGCACAGTCCCTCCAGCATCAGTAAGCTCCTCCAAAAGCCAAATGAATTTTCGACAAAGAGTTACTTTCCTGTTCTTGAGGCAATAAGACTATTTTCTTAGCAATTGATACAGCTTCCTTTCAGGGCTGTGTGTTCTCAGAGCTAAACTAATCAAGATTCTGCACCAAGGAAAGCTGAATTCTGGCAACTATCTAAGCAAATTCACATTGCATTTCCTTAGCTTGCATAATTTATACTGCTTCAGCCAACCACTGGGAAAGACAGTGAACCCAAGTATTAGAGCCACACACCTGACCACTGGGAAACCCTCAGAGCCCCTTTCTGACTTTGGAGATTTCATTAGGATTTTTCACATCCTTCAGCTTCACAACCACCATGTTGTTGTTGATGATGATGATGATAATAATAATAATAATAATAATAAAACTGAGATTCTCTAGTTATAGAATTCAGCAGCCAATATCAAATTCTATGGTTTTTTTTTGAAGATCTTTTGGGCAAGGCAGTCTCAGATATTATTTAGTAATTCTAGTACTCACATTCAGACTTACTGTTCTGAAAACAGATATTTCAACATCAGGGGCCAAAGACAGGAGCTAGTGACAGATTTTGGAAAAGGGCTCTCTATGAGTTGTTGTTGTTGTTCAGTTGTTAAGTCATGTCCGACTCTTCGTGACCCCATGGACCATAGCACGCCAGGCCTTCCTGTCCTCCGCTCTCTCCCGGAGTGTGCTCAAGTTCATATTCATCGCATTGGTGATGCTATCTAGCCATCTCATCCTCTGCCGTCCCCTTCTCATTTGCCTTCAATCCTTCCCAGCATCAGGGTCTTTTCCAGGGAGTTTTCTCTTTGCATTAGGTAGTCAAAATATTTGAGCTTCAGCATCTGTCCTTCCAGTGAGCAGTCAGGGTTGATTTCCTTTAGGATGGACTGATTTGACCTCCTTGCAGTCCAGGGGACTCGTAAGAGTCTTCTCCAGCACCACATTTGGAAAGCATCAATTCTTCGGCGCTCAGCCTTCCTTAGAGTCCAGCTCTCACAGCCATACATTACTCCTGGGAAAGCCATAGCTTTGATTATACGAACCTTTGTCGGCAAGGTGATGTCTCTGCTTCTGACTATGCTGTCTAGGTGTGCCATAGCTTTCCTCCCAAGGAGTAAGCGTCTTTTAATTCCATGGCTACAGTCACCATCTGCGGTGATCTTGGAGCCCAAGAAAGTAAAATCTGTCACTGCTTCCATTTCTTCCCCTTCTATATGCCAGGAAGTGATGGGACCAGATGCCATGATCTTAGTTTTTTTTTTAATGTTGCGTTTCAAACCAGCTTTTGCACTCTCCTCTTTCACCCTCAACAAGAGGCTCTTGAGATCCTCTTCGCTTTCTGCCATTAGGGTGGTATCGCCTGCATATCTGAGGTTGTTGATAATTCTCCCGGCAATCTTAATTCCGACCTGTGATTCATCCAACCCGGCATTTCTCATGACGTACTCTGCATATAAATTAAATAAGCAGGGCGACAATATACAGCCTTGTCGTACTCCTTTCCCAGTTTTGAACCAATCAGTTGTTCCATGTCCGGTTCTTACTGTTGCTACAGCAATCCAATATGCCTGAATTGTCAACAATCTTGTTGGCATCCTCATATTGTTGCCTGCACTGATTTATGGTGGTACACATGAGTACAGAGAGCTGCATCAAGGAAAATCTGGCCTAGGCCTCATATAAAAGGAGTGCCAAAGGACAGCTAATGCCTAGATACATAGGTGTGGCTAAGGATTGCCCATTTCATGATTTTGTTCTACAACAACTTGCAGTCTATTTATACAACACAATACAACAAAAGAAACAATATAAAATTATGAGACAACAACAGTCATCACTAAATGAACATAGTACATTCAACCATACAATGAAAGCTTTTGAAGGAGGAGAGGGGAATCAGCAGCAAGATTATTTGAATAATATAACCATAATCAAGATACACTTTTCAAGGATGGTATACCCATTTGGAGAATTATCTCTCACACAAATGATAGAAGGTTGGATCCAGATTTAGTTATACTTAGAGTAGATCCACTGAAATCAATGGGACATAACTTAGTCACGACTAACTTAAGTCCCATTGATTTCAGTGATTCTACTCAAAGAACGACCAAGTCTGGATCTAACCAAGAACACCTGTTTTTGTTATTAACATTTTATTGAAAGATTTTAATTTTAGAACTTTCTCCCTCCCACTTCCCCCAGATATCCTAGCACCCAATACTGAAAGTACATATCTGACAAAAGGCAATGAGAACAAGTAAATTACAGAATACTGTACTGACAAAGATGTTACCACATTAACAGATACTCTTTGCACTAGCTATCGCCCACAATGCCTATTTTATTTTTGCTGCATAATTTATTCTAGACCAATTCATTTTCCCTTATCAAATGGCTCCCCTTTTTTATTTACAAGATTCCTATGATGCTAATGGGAACTTCGTAGTCTACTCCAGTGTAGTATGGCTAGATGACTTACAGTGAATAATTGCAACTTACAAATGAAAAACTGATTACTTCCATGTGGATAAGCTACCATGGTGCTAGTGGCAATATACCCCATGTGTCTGTCCCTTTTGACCCGGCTATTGTGCTTGATTGATTTCAGCCATTCAGTTCAAACTGTAAAATCATACAGAGGTGGACAGCTGTGCCTCAGCTACTCCAGCCTTCCTCAACCTGGTGCCCTCCATGTTTTGGACTTCAGCTCCCATCAGCCCCACCCAGCATGGCCAATGGTAAAAATGCTTGGAGTTGTAGTCCAAAACATACAGGGGGGTCCAGGTTGGGGAAAATTCAGCTATTCCAACTCATTGCCCTAAAATAAGGGGTGGGTAGCCTATGGTCCTCCAAATGTTGTTGAACTACAATTTCCATCTTCCCTGACCATAGGCAAATACTGGTTACAATTGACAGAAGCTGTAGTTCAACATCATCTGGTGGACTACAGATTCCCCACCCCTGCCCTAAGGCTTGATGTCCTATAACTAAAGTATCCACAGATGCCTACACCACATTTTTTCCTCTGAAAGCCACCAAGGAAAGAAATCACACAACCACCTGTTGCATCTTACGCAGTTGCTGAACTTTTCTTATCAACCAGGAAGCTCTTTTCAACATTAACATTAAATTTCCCTGTAGGTTAAAATCTTTGGGTTCCAAAGCACACCATGCACATTTTGCTTGTGAACAGGGGATTTTCAGCTACTTCCTTCCAGTGGCAAACCCCTGAGCCCTCTAGAGTGACAACCATATGGTGCAATGGGCTCCCAATGGATCAAATGGAAGGCTAGTCCTCAACAGACAGGGCAATAAATGGCTCCTCTTATGAGGTTCTTTTGAAAGTTAGCATAAAGCACCTACTGAGAAAATCAGTATAAACCACCTACTGAGGGTGATATCCAACTGTGTCTGTCTGCCAGCAGAACAGACACCGCTGGAAGAACAAATTCCCCCTCTCCCATGCAGCTCCCTATGCGCTCCCCAAATTTGCTATGTACAGCTGGGGGACCCTCCAGAGCAGATTTGGAGGGGGCATTCAGACATGCACAGAAGGGGAAAGGAAGGGAAAGTCCCACTGAACTTTAATAATGGCTAGCATTTAAGGTGTGTTAGGTGAGCCCAAGAGCTGAACTCTCCCAGTGGGTTTTTAACTTCAGTTCTTTCAGTAGCCAACACCCATGGAAATATCACTATTTGATTTTGAAAAGCCCATTAGACTGCCATATGGCATAGGTGCCTATCCTAGAAAAGCAGAAGTCCTAAAAGTCTTTGGACAACTGGACTAGTTGTGTGCTCTTTCTGAACCTGGCCAGTATCTTCTGTTTCACAATTCAAAGATTGCATTACTAGTTCCACATGCCTAGCAGCACTTTGGAGTAAAGTTTCTTGCACTGCAGCTTCTGCATGTTGCATGACAAACTGCTTTTGAAATTTAGGGCGTAATCCTAACTAGATAGGCGACCGCCTACCCAAAGCAGGGCAGGAGAAGCACAGAGGGGATCATTCCCTCTACGCTTCTCCTGTCCTGCTTTTTCGGCTAGACAGCTGATTGCAGCTGTCTAGCTGCGGGAGCACAGAGAAGGAGGCTGCTGTATGACACATTGGATGCGTTGTACATGCAGCTACGCTCTCCCCGCCCCAGAATGCCCCCAGCCACACCCCTTTCTGGCCACTCCGCGCTCCTCTTGCAAGTGCGGAGAACGGGGCTGTTCTGCGCTGCCTCCGAGGTAGCATGGAAGTGGGAGGAGGTCAGTTCCCAGAAAACACCATATCCTATGGCCGTCTAGCCGCTGTCTCACAGCCATAGGATTGCTCCCTCCATCACATTTCCAAAGTTGTTTTAAAGATATAAAGCATGCAGATCTGTAGTCCACTGTACACGCGCGAGCTGTTGAGCAAGCCTAAGGTAACTCTAGATTATAGATTTTTTTCTCTAGTCTTAACAATGCTTTTCCTTTTGACATAGGACCTATCTTCTCTCTGTAAATTTCCTCTCTTTTCAGCTGTCAACATCCTCCTTGAGGCACCAAGAACTGAATATACAATTCAGAGATAGGAGTGGACACACCACACTGAGAAAATTATGTCAGACCTGGAGCATCGGTGGAAAGAGCTATCAGGCCTGATACTTACAAATGGGTAAGAAGCACTAGTTTACTACAGAACTCAATTAAGTACTTGATGTAGTTCCAATTATGAATGGAGGCCCAGTGTAGACACAATTCCTAAGCATAATTAGTACTTTAGTTCTGGTTAAGATCCAATACAGAGAGATCATGGGTTAGATAAATTCTGCTTCCAATGGCCATATTGACCCCAGAAAGTTTTGCTTGTCACCTTCGAAGCAAAAAGTAGGAGCAACAGCCTTAATTATTTGCTTGCTACAGATCCAATGTTTACCTATAGTAAGCAAACCTATTTCAGTCAAACCATGATTGACCATGATTTAGGTATTGAGAATGAACACAAACACAGTTAGGGAAAACAAACCATATTTAGGGTGCAATCCTATTGAGATAGTTGGCAGCCTCTGAAGTCGGAGGCTACCAACTATCCAATGCAGGGCAGCCAGAACACAGAGACAAGGATTTTTGGCTAGACAGGTGATTCTGCCTGTCTAGCTGTGGCTTTGGGGAGGGAGAAGGAAGAAGGCCAGACCACGCATAGGAAGATGTGGAACATGGCTTCTGCAATCACCTCCCTTCCCGGCCCCCAGAACCGCCCCTTTTCCCGTCTCTGCACTTCGTTTCCGAGCATGGACACGTAGCTGGTGCGGAAGAACAGTGCCAGCTATGAGGGGGCGGAGAAGGAGAGCATGGTTTGTGGGCTTTGAGGTCGGAACCCTGGTACCAACCTCAGATCCCAGAAACCGAAATATCCTACAGCCCTCTAGACAGTGTCTAGTGGCCATAGAATTGCTCCCTCCAGCATTATGTTTAGCCCTATGCAAAGACAGGTACTGTGTAGTCCTAAATGTATCTTTTGTACAGTACAAGTCTCTTTAATCACAGGAGTCAATTGTTACCTTTAAACACAGAGGATCACACATTCTATACTTATTGAAAACTGTATACAGGCAATGTCTAAACCAATTAATAACAATCTGATAAAGAGTTTGCTTACAAACTTCAACCCTTACAAAGGTTGAAACACAAGCCTTCCCTACAGCTGAGAATAGCAAGGGTAGGGACAGCCTCTGTTTATAAGAACATTTAGAATAGCCTACTGAATACAGTAAGGAAAGATGCCTATATTCCTCAATTTACTATTACTACTTTAAAAAGTAGAGTTCAAATGTATGCCCTGCCTTGATCCTTTAATAAAAAGATTACAAGGGATAGGAGACATCAGAAATTCAGTGAGCTACTTTGCATAATACACCATCTAATCTGGGACTTGCAAACCAAAATGATAAGTATGTCTCACTAGCCTTGCCTACTAAAAATGATGTACGCAGAACATTCCATGGTTTGTGCTTCAATGGTGTTGTAGATTCACTGTCTAACCTCATTCTTTTCATAGCAGGACCTTCCCAGTTCATTCATCTAGAATGATAACAGCTACTGGTATATTCACAAACCTTCACTTCACATCTCATGCTCTTTAACTGGAAACAGTTATACTAACAGAAATTAATCTATTCACTAGGCACATAAAATTGTACCAAAGAGTAGCACACTTATCTGACATACACTATTCTTCACATTACATTGGAATCTCCCCCCGCTACAAATTTCAATGCTCTTAGTGAATTCTAGACTACTTCCTTAAAATATATGAACATTTATTTTGATGGATCAAAAATTCTATTAGATGAAATACATTAATTCTTGCAGAATCGTAACATTAGTTTATGCTCTTCACAAAACAAGACTACTATGCAGCTATTCCAGTTGTCAGTAACTGATGTAGCTTCGAAAGTAGCAAGTATCTTCATATGTAATTAGTTCAACATATGAAAGTCTATTCTTCCTGAAATGTCATAAATCCATTATTTTATCTCCTTTCTCTTGCCTGTTAGAAGTATTTTATTCATCCAGTAATATGCACAGAGAACAGACGGTGACATGAACAATCCTCATGAGGATAATTATAGCTATTCTGGTTCTACTGTATTGTTAGCTCAACTTCTGAATCATTTCAAAACCATGGCTTCACTATTCTCTCTCTAAAATGCAGGGGTCTTTGAATTGAAGCGCAGGTTGTATTAATTCAGCTTTCACTTACAAGGCCCCTGTATTCATCATTTTCATCAAGCAAATCAAATTTTTGTGCAAATGACTTCATGATAATCTTCTATAAGTATATCTGGATTTTCTCTGTGAAAATAATGTTCAGAACTCTTCTGTTTCAACCTCTTTGATATTGTGCTGAAAAAGTGAAATACAAAAGACCATACCAAAATACAGCCACATCAGCATATATGATTCCTGTACAATACATTCTAAAATTTCAAACAGCTTGGGGGACACTTGGCAATAGACTTTAAAAAAACAAGAAAATCAGCACAATCTTGGAAGTCTGCCAATATATTATGGTTTATAAGCTTTCCCCCTTAAATAACACTGTACGACTAGCATGTAACTGGGGTAACAATTCCTAGGTTTTCTCATATTAAAAGAAATGCATACGCCTCAGTTCCTTGCTGTTCAAAAATTCTCCCCATTTTTGTATTACACCGTGAATCACATTTATTATATCATTACATTTTTATGTAATACTAACTCAACTTTCATTTTTTAAAATCAACAAAAAACCCCAAACAGACTGACAAAGTAATCCAGCATTTATGGAACACAAAGAATATGTTGTAGCTGTTTAATTAAACATTAACATGATAAAAGCAAATGAATGAAGCATTGTCTTATTGGATTTATCTTTTTTAAATTACATACAAGACTCAAAGATAAATACAACTCCTAATCTTAAAGGAATTGTTCAGGTTTTAGTCAAGAGAAAACAACTGCATCGGTAAGAAGCCTATGTGGGGCTGCCTTTAGTTTCAGCAGCTGTAGCAAATGCAGAATGCTGTAGGCGTATTATTGGGAGTGTATTATTCCTAACTTAGGAATACTGGGAGCATATTATTCCTATCTTAGCTCACTTGCAGTGGTTGCCTCTTTTCTTCCAGGACTATTTCGAAGAGTTGGTGATGACTGTTAAAGCTATAGTCTAGGTCAGCCTTCCCCAACCTGCTGCCCTCCAGATTTTTGGGACTACAACTCCCAACAACCTGAGCCTACATAGCCAAAGGTCATGGCTGATGGGAGTTGTATCCAATCTGGAAGGTAGCAGGATGGGGAAGGCTGGTCTAGGTTCTGTGCACCTTAAAGAAGTTCTGTATACCTTCTAACATATGTACCTCCCCATGCTTTTGGATCTGAGACATGAGGCCCTACTCCATGTAACATCCTTTACAGTTGTGAGGACTGCAAGGGCACAGGCTTTCTCCATAGTGGTACCTGTACTATAGAATGCTCTCCCTAGTGGTGTGCACCAGAACCCTTCACAGAATTAATCAGAGAAATTTGTGATAGGGAAGGAGATATAAGAAAAGCCATTGCCACTTACATTAACATAAGTTTGTGTTGCATCCAACCGTGTTCTTCTGCCAGCGGAACAGACATTGCTAGCGAATCTGATTTGCCCTTCCCCCTGCAGTCCCCCGCACACCCTCCATCTCTGTTTCAGGGTTGGGGAATCCCACAGAAAAGATTTGTGGGACATGCGGGGGAACATGTGGAAAGGAAACTCCCACTGCATGAGCCGAAGTCTGCTCACATAACTTTGGTTTTAACCCTTTATGTATAATTAAAATGAATGGGAAATCATAAGTAATTTAAAGGGCTCATGATTTTTGTTATTGTGCGTTAAATATACTTCTCCCCAACTCCTATGCCTTTACTATGCAATAAAAAGTACTGCATCATCAAAATAGAATACTTAAGTTGTTCCCATAAATCCTTCTCTTTCTTCTTCCTTTTCTCTTTCTCTTGATGGAGTTCCTATTTCTTTTTCCTCTCAAGCATGTAGCTTGACTCCCTGCCTGAGCTGATGGAAGTGGTCTCAGACTTGGTGTTGAGGACCCCTAGGATGATGGTCCTAGGGGATCTCAACTTCCATGCCAAGGTTGCTGTATCCGGGGCAGCTCAGGACTTCATGGCCACCATGACAACCATGGGGTTGTCCCAACATGTCATCGGCTCAACATTTGTAAAACGACACACACTTGATCTGGTTTTCTCGAATGGGCAGGAGGATGGTGATCTGAAAGTGGAGGAATTAACACCTGTCCCTTTGTCATGGTCAGATCACTTTCTGCTGAGGTTTAGACTCTTGGCAGCCTTTCCCCTCTGCAAGTGTGGGGGACCTATTAGAATGGTCCCCCCCAGAGGCTAATGGATTCCAGAGGGCTCTGGGGGATTTTCCTGCTGGTGCTCCTTTGAAGCCCAGGCCGCTGTGTGGAATGCAGAGATGACTTGGGCAGTTGACACGATTGTGCCAAAGCGCTCTCTCCCTCTGAGCAGAGCTCGGCCAGCTCCTTGGTATGCACCCGAGCTGAGGGCAATGAAGCAAGAAGGGAGATGGCTAGAACGCAGGTGGAGGAAAACCCGTGCTGAGTCTGACCAAACACAGGTTAGAGTTCATTATTGAGCCTACTCTGTGGCGGTGAAGGTGGCAAAGGGACAGTTCTTTTCCACCAGCATTGCATCTTCTCAACGACATCCAGCGGAGCTTTTCCAATTGGTTTGCGGCCTATTACATTCTGGGCCAGGGATAGAGACTTTGGAACCCTCGGCTGCAAGCTGTGACGAGCTTGCACGGCACTTTGAAGATAAAATTGCTCAGATTTGTCATGAACTGGACACTGCAATTAATGCAGTTCCATTGGTAGAGGCGTTCAGAGCACCGTCTGGTCCAGTTTTATTGGATGAGTTTCAGTTACTGAGGCCCGAGGATGTGGACAAGGTGCTTGGCCAAGTCCAGTCGACCACTTGTGTGCTTGACCTTTGCGCTTCATGGCTTATTACATCAAACAAAGAGGGGATGTCTGGCTGGGTCCAGGAGGTTGTAAATTCCTCCTTGAGACAGGGAGAGGTGCCAGCCTTTTTAAAAGAGGCGGTAATCAGGCACTCCTGAAAAAGCCTAACCTGGACCTGGAGGACATTAACAACTACAGGCCAGTGGCCAACATCCCCTTCCTGGGCAAGGTGCTTGAGCAGGTGGTTGCAGGACAGCTCCAGGCACTCTTGAAGGAAACGGATTATCTAGATCCATTTCAATTGGGCTTCATATCTGGTTTTGGAACAGAAACTGCCTTGGTCACCCTGTGGGATGACCTCTGCCAGGAGAGGAATGCGGGAGTGTGACCCTGTTGATTCTCCTGGACCTCTCAGCAGCTTTCGATACCATCAACCATGGTATACTTCTGGATAGGGTGTCTGGATTGGGAGTTAGGGGCACTGCACTGCAGTGGTTCTGCTCCTACTTGGATGGCCGATTCCAGAAGGTGGTGCTGGGGGATTATTAACCTGTGCCATAGCAATTATGCCATGGGGGTCCACAGAGCTCTATTTTATCCCCCGTGCTGTTTAACATCTACATGAAACCTGTGGGGGAGGTTATCCAGAGCTGTCGCTGAGGTGCCATCAATATGCGCATGACACCCAGCTCTACCGCTCTTTCTCATCAAAACCAGGTGAGGCAGTGGCTGTTCTGAATCAGCGCCTGGGCACAGTAATGGACTGGATGAGGGCCAATAAACTGAAACTCAGTCCAGACAAGCAGAGGTACTGTTAGTGGGTGGTTCATCTGCCCGGCTAGGTGATGTTCAATCTGTTCTGGAGGGGGTTTCACTCCTCGTAAAGGATCAGGTTCATAGTTTTGGGGTGCTCTTGGACCCAGAACTGTCACTTGAAGCACAGGTGAATTCAGTGGCACAGAGCACTTTTTATCAGCTTAGGCTGGTATACCAACTACGACCTTATCTGGAGAGAGAGCCTAGCTACCGTTATCCATGCTCTGATAACTTCTTGTCTGGATTACTGCAATGCGTTATATGTGGGGCTGCCTTTGGAAACGGTGCAGAAACTTCAGCTGGTCCAAAATAGGGCAGGAAGATTGTGAACAGGGACTGGCCAATGAGCTCATATTATGCCGGTACTTTTCCAGCTGCACTGGCTGCCAGTCCAGACAGCTTCGCCTACTGGGTGGTATATAAATAAATAAATAAATAAGCAAGCAAGCTAGCTAGCTATAGGTTGATAGAAAAAGATATGTTTTGCATTGCCACTCTCCAGATGTGCTAGGGCTTCCATTGTAGTAGGCAACAGATCGGAGGGCTGCCTATTCCTAGTACAGGGGTGTTGTTGTTGTTGTTTATTCTTCAGTCGCTTCCAACTCTTCGTGACTTCATGGACCAGCTCACACCAGAGCTTCCTGTCGGCCGTCGCCACCCCCAGCTCCCCCAAGGTCAAGTCCGTCACCTCCAGAATATCATCCATCCACCTTGCCCTTGGTCGGCCCCTCTTCCTTTTGCCTTCCACTTTCCCTAGCATCAGCATCTTCTCCAGGGTATCCTGTCTTCTCATGATGTGGCCAAAGTACTTCAGTTTTGCCTTTAATAGCCTTCCCTCAAGTGAGCAGTCTGGCTTGATTTCCTGGAGTATGGACTGGTTTGATCTTCTTGCACTCTCAGAATTTTCCTCCAGCACCACAGTTCAAAAGCATCTCTCTTCCTTCGCTCAGCCTTCCTTATGGTCCAGCTCTCGCAGCCATAGGTTACTACGGGAAATACAATTGCTTGAACTATGCGGACCTTTGTTGTCAGTGTGATGTCTCTGCTCTTCACTATTTGATCAAGATTTGTCATTGCTGTCCTCCCAAGAAGTAAACGTCTTCTGATTTCCTGGCTGCAGTCAGCGTCTGCAGTAATCTTTGCGCCTAGAAAGACAAAGTCTGTCACTGCCTCCACGTTTTCTCCCTCTGTTTGCCAGTTCTCAATCAAGCTGGTTGCCATAATCTTGGGTTTTTTTGAGGTTGAACTGCAACCCAGCTTTTGCACTTTCTTCTTTCACCTTTGTCATGAGGTTCCTCAGCTCCTCCTTGCTTTCAGCCATCAAAGTGGTGTCATCTGCATATCTGAGATTGTTAATGTTTCTTCCAGAGATTTTAAGTACAGGGGTATCTTGGGACAATAAGGGAAGATTATTGTTTTTAGATAACTGAAGTGGGGAGGAAGCAAATCCCATCTTCCCAGTTCTCTGCTTGCAACACCAATAGAGGACTGCACCGCAAATCCCCATTTCTGTGCAGAGGTTGGTAAAAACATGTTAACTGCTACTACCTTAACACGATTGTTATCATTGCTATGCCAACAGCAGAAACTATTATAGTGTTTATACACCCTGGCATAGGTTTGACTGAAAACCCCAGATATGGTTTGGTCATATTTATGAGCTCTCAGTTTGACAAGAGCTAACTTACATTATACAGAGGAAAGGATAACAATTCCTACATAAACTAAGTATGCAAACTTTTGAAAAGAGATGGGCCATCAAACACAGTCCTGTTGAGAACTTTTGACACATCTACTAATCTTGAAAGTTAGTTACTATTATATGAAATTTAAAGTGCACCAGTCAACAATGAGTAAGGAAAGCAAAGCTTCACTAGTTATTAGCACACCTCTCATACATAAATTATACTGGGCAGCTCTTCAACACTGACAAATTAACTTCTGCCTGGATATTCCTTAGTAAATGAATTGTGAACTTTGTCACATACATTAAATAAATGAATTCTGTCATTCTATTAGCAAATCTGAGCTTTCCCTTATTCTTTCAAACAAACATTAATGGTCCTCACTAATACAATAATGAACAGACCATTTATACCATTTCTTTTTTTTATAATCAGAACGGATAAAATGTTCTAATTGGTAGCAATTAAAATGCAGAAAACAAAATACAACATCAATTTCTGAAGGTAAATAACAAAAAAAGTACCTATTTAAACATTCGAAAAATGTGAGCATAACGTAACTCTGGTTATATGGGAATCTCAAAGTGAATTTCTGTAACACTACAACTTCTTGTCAAACCTTTGATATAGCTTGCAGTCTTAAGGCAGGTTCGCACATCACTTTAAGCCATCTTGGCTTATAAGCTACTCATTATTGGCCCTGCCTGGGACTGTGTTGCTGCTGGAGAGAAGCCACCCCCGTGGCTGGAGCTGAAGAGGAACATCCCCCCCCCCAGTGCTAATTACTGCTGCTTTGAGTCGGCTGGGCCCAAGTTGCCTGGGAAGCCTCTTATCTGCCCAGCTCTGACATGGGGCAGCAGTGCCTCGGCGGCAGCAACACCAAAGGTGGGGTCACCCCTTTGGGGGGAAGACGTTTCAGGGGAGACGCAAGGGCAAAGGCCACCCCCTAACATCGGGTTGATGTGTTTTGCGGCTTCTAAGTGTGGGGGTTGGTTGTTTTTTCGCTCACATCTTGTTATGTGCCTGGGAGAGAGAATATATGGCCAACTTGGGGCACTTGAGGGGCCAATGAGTGTGGTTATGGATCAATGGCAATATGGCATTTGAGGGAGGGCTAGCCAGGTTAGGGGAATATGGCCCAGACAGTTAACGGCTGTGCCGTGTTCTGGCCCTCTCCCCATCCGCAGGTATGGTGGTTGCCCTATCAGCCTGCCCTCGGATCTCCAGATGCTTTTAAATGCCAGATCAGTTCAAAATAAGATCTCCCTCATCCATGATTTAATAGTGGATGAGGTGGCCAATCTGGCATGCATAACCGAGACTTGGGTGGGTGAGCAGGGAGGAGTTACTCTCCCAGCTCCTCCCACCGGGGTACTTGATTCAGCATCAGGAAAGACCTGAGCGTCAGGGAGGGGGGGGCTGCTGTGGTCTATAGGAATTCCATCTCCTTCTGCAGGCTCCCTGTTCACATGACTACCGGTCTGGAGTGTTTGCACCTTGTGTTGAGCCAGCAGGACAGATTGGGGATTCTGTTGGTGTACTACCCACCCTTCTGCTCAACAAACTCCCTATCTGAGCTGACGGACGTGGTCTTGGGTTCGCTGTTGCAATCCCCCAGACTGTTGGCTTTGGGGGACGTCAACATTCATGCTGAGGGCACCTTGCCTGGGGTGGCTCAGGATTTCATGGCCTCCATGACGACTATGGGACTGTCCCAACATGTCATCAGCCCAACGCATGTAGTGGGCATACTAGACTTGGTTTTCTCAACTGGACATGGAGATGGTGGTCTGAAGGTGGGGGGCTTTGCATCAGTCCCCTTGTCATGGTCAGATCATTGCCTGCTAAGGTTTAGACTTACAGTTTTTTCCTCTGCAAGGGTGGGGGACCGATTAAAATGGTCTGCCCCCGGAGGCTAATGGATCCAGATAGTTACCAGAGGACTCTGGGGAAGTTTCTGGCTGATATGGTGGGCTCTCCTGTCAAAACCCTGGTTGATCTGTGGAATGCAGAAATGACCCAGGCGGTTGACATGATTGCTCCTGAGCGCCCTCTCCTGAGTAGAGTTTGTACTGCTCCATGGTATACCCCAGAGCTGAGAGGGATGAAACAAAATAGGAGACAGCTTGAGTACAGATGGAGAAGAACTCTTAGTGGGTGCAGCTGAATGCTGGTATGTGCCTATATATTCAGGGGCAGTATACTCAGGGGCAGTGAGGGCAGCAAAAAACCATCATCTTGCTGCCTCAATTGAATCTTCTATCTGTCGCTCAGTGGAGCTCTTCAGAGTCGTCTGGGGGCTATTACATGCCAGCCCTAAGGACACTGTAGACCCCTCTGAATTCCACTGTAATACATCTGCTAGGCACTTCCAGGATACAATCTCTTGCATCCACCGGGACTTAAGGCTCCAGTGTTATAGCAGGTGAATTTGGTGAGGTATCCAGAGCACAGCCTTGACCTGTTCTCCTGGATGAGTTTTAGCTGGTACACCTCAAGGACATTAACAAGGTGCTTGAACAGGTTCATGCAACCACTTCTATACTGTATCCTTGCCCCTCTTGGCTTACAAAAACTGGCAGGGAAGGAACAGCTGGCTGGGCCAGGGGGGTGATTAATGCTTCCTTGCACGAGGCAGTGCTGAGACCACTCCTGAAGAAACCCTCCTTGGACCTGGAAAATCTTAATAATTTTAGGCTAGTGGCAAATGTTCCTTTCCTGGGCAAGGTTCTTCAGTGGGTGGTTGCCAACCAGCTCCAGACACTCTTGGATGAGACCGATTATCTAGATCCATTTCAGTCGGGGGTCAGGCCAGGTTTTGCCACGGAAACAGCCTCGGTTGCCCTGTATGATAACCTATGTCGGGAGAGAGCTTTGGCTATTGGGCGGTATAGAAATGAAATAAATAAATAAGAGAGACAGTGGGAGTATGACCTTGTTGATTCTCCTTGATCTCTCGGTGACTTTGAATACCATCCACCATGGTATCCTTCCGGGTCGATTGCTGGGGGTGGGAAGCACTGTGTTGCAGTGGTTTGGCTCCTACTTGGATGGTCAGTTCCAGAAGATGGTGCTTGGGGAACATTGCTCAGCCCTGTGGATTCTCCAGTATGGGGTTCTACAGGGGTCGGCTTTGTCCCCCATGCTGTTCACCATCTACATGAAACCATTGAGTGCAGTCATCCAGAGTTTTGGAGTCTGTTGTCAGCAATACACTGATGACACACAGCTCTATTTCTCCTTTTCATCTTCTTCAGGTGAGGCTGTGGATGTGCTGAATCAGTGCCTGGCTGCGACAATGGACTGGATGAGGGCTAATAAACTGAAACTCAATCCAGACAAGACTGAGATGCTGTTGGTGGATGATTCTTCTGAACAGTTGGAGGATGCTCAACCTGTTCTGGATTGGGTTGCACTCCCCCTGAAAGAGCAGGTTTGTAACTTGGGGGTTCTCATTGAGCCATCTTTGTCATTTGAGGCTCAGGTGGCCTCAGTGGCACCAAGTGCCTTCCACCAACTTCTGGAAGATAACAGTGTCTTTGCTCTGGTAATCTCCAAGTTAGATTAGTGCAATGCACTCTAAATGGGGCTGCCTTTGAAGATGGTTCAGAAGCTGCAGCTCGTGCAAAATGCGACAGCCAGATTGATAACAGGGACCAGAAGGTCTGAACATTTAAGACTGAACATTTAAGACCGACGGTCCCAGGGCATAGTCTGAAAGCACATGAGGCAGCCACCTTGCTGAAGCTAAGCAGGTTTGGGTCTGGTCAGTGCTTGGAGGAGAGACTACCTGGGAACCACATGTAGCCACCTTGCGTTCCATGATGGAAGAAAGGCAGAGTATAAATGGAATGAATGAATGACTCTGGCCTGCTTGCACTGGCTACCTGTATTTTCCAAGCCTGAATCAAGGTACTGGTTTTAACCTGCAAGGCCTTACACGGCTTGGGACAACAATACCTGACGGAGCACCTCCCTTGACACGAACCTATGCATACACTATGCTCAATATCTAAGGTCCTCCTCCAGCTATCCACTCTGAGGGAAGCTTGGAAGACAGCAACAAAGGAGAGGGCCTTCTCGGTGGTAATCCCTCAATTATGGAATGATGCCCTGATGAGGCCCACCTGGCATCAACATGGTTAACTTTTTGGAGCCAGGTTAAGACCTTTCTTTTCTCCCAAGCATTTGGCAGCATATGATAACTTTTAATCTATCCTGGATTGTCTTATGGTTATGGTTGTTTGCTTGAGATTGCTTGTTTGAAGTTTTAGATATGTTTTCTTTGTGTATATTGTCTGTTCATGAGTTTTTTGTGTAAATGGCTTTTAATCTCTGTTTACTGTATTTTTAATGTTTTTAATCTTTGTAAACTGCCCAGAGCGCTTTGGCTATTGGGTGATAGAGAAATGTTAATAATAATAATTTGAAAAGTAGTCCACTGTGCCCATCACACGGTCAGGCAAAGAAGCTACTGTAAGTAGCTTATTCCCCCCCGCCCCTCCTCCCTCTGTAGTCTTCCCGCCTGCCCAGGCAGGTATCCCAGCTTTCTTCACTGTGGAAACCATATTATGGAAACTATGTCACCTGCCTCCCTCCAGCTTTGTGCAAGGGACATCTTCTGCTATCTCCTGTCTCTGCCAGCTGCCTGCCATTCTCTACGTGGCATCAGTCTTTAGCTGCTTCCCCACACTCCCGTTGCCCCACCAACCTGTGGCCCTGATTCACATGGCCTTCCTTCCTGATCCCCCCCACCGCCAACCTGCTTCGCAAGCCAGTTTTCAAAGCTCTTCCCTGATCTCTGACCATGTGCACCAAAAGGGGGGTCAAACAAAGCAGCTTAAGGATCTTATTTAGCTTCTTTGGTTAGCTTAAAACTGGGGTCACTAAATACTGTTTCGCACCAACAAGTAGAGAGGTGGTTCTAAACCCTTGAAAGTTTGCAGGAATGGGAAGGAATTTCATACACAGGTTCCCCTCATGGGGAGGCACCTGATGCACAGCAAAAACCATGTATGGTTATGCTTCTCTGTGGGAAACATAGGGATTATACCACATGAGAAAATCTTGGGGAGACGTGCAGACGGAAGACACTTCGGCAGTTTGCAGAGTGCTTCTCCGAAGTGGGGGGGGGGGGCGTAGTTGGGTGGCGAGGGAAACGGCAGTGCAATCTGTTGCTAGGCTGATCTTGGAAACAGATTGCCTGAGAGGAGCAGAGCGGCGGCAGCGCTTTTGACTACTTTTGCCCAGCGACTCTGTAGGTGAGCAATTTAACTCACGCTGTGTGACGAACGACACGCTAACCCAAGATGGATTAAAGAACCCCTAATGCAGACTGTGGGTTACCAGGGTGGCTTATTTTGGGTAAATAAACCATCGTGGGTTGGAAAACTGCTCAAAGACAACAGGCTAACCCCCCATGGATTAATGTATCGTCCAAACCTAGTCTTAGAGAAAGAAGAGAAGAGACCTCAAAGGTGCACTGGAAATATTTTTATTAAGTCCAATGCGCTTCAGTCAGTGACACTTCTTCACAAGTACTATAGAGGATATAGTCCAGTTAGTAAGTAAATTAAAATTATGTGTAAAATGGCACATTATGTATAAAATGGCACAAGGCATAAAAATTGAAACAACGTGACAGTAATGAAACTTAATCCTGTTTCTCTTGAAAACACCAACTAAATTATGAACAACAAATTTGTAACAAAATATGATACCATCCAATATGGCTTAATAACTAGAAGATATGCATTAGCTAAAGTCTCACAAAAACTCTTATCTGCATCTCTTAAGATGATTGTGCACTCATGTAGGGCTGGAGCACACATAGCATCGACCAACTCATCAAACATGATTTAAAGGACCACTACATGAGGTTGCATGCTCCTCCTCTCCCTTTCAGACAGTTTTGCTAACCACTGTTTGAAATTATGATTAGATAATTTATTATTAGATAATTTATAATCACATAATTTTTGTAAACTGTAACTTGGGCTAATAGTGACTGGCAAGCACACTGATGTGCAGACATAACACTTACCCAAAGTTTCAGTGCAATCCTCTGCATGTCTACTCAGCTGTAACTCTCACTGAGTTCAATGGGGCTTACTCTCAGGACTGCAAGTCTTAAAAAACTGAAGGAGGGAATATGCATGTGAGAGGGGAGAGAGAATGCAACTCATGGGGTACCCATGGTTAGCCAAAGTATTATTTGGTTATTGGGCCGTGTTGCATGCGTACCACCCTTCAGAAAAGGAATGTATGAGCTCTTATATGGGATGACTACTAATTCCATAATTAACATTGACTATGAAGTTCTTAGAGTGCATTCCTATATATGTCTACTCAGAAGTAAGCCCCACTAAGTTCAATGAGACTTGCTTCTAGGTAAGTGTGTATAGGATTGCAGCCTTATGGCGCAATCCTATGCATGTTTAGACAGAAAAAAAGTCCTACAACTCCCAGCATTCTACAGACAGGATAGCTGCCTGGGGAATGCTGGGAGTTGGAGGACTTTTTTCTGTCTAAACATGCATAGGATTGCACTGTTAGTCTACTTTTCCAAACAATCCCAGAGATTGTTTCTACACAGGCACGAAGTCTGTGGTTAACTATGAGTCTAGAAAGAGCCTTAGGGAGCAATTCTATGGCCGCTAGTCAGTGGCTAGACGGCCATAGGATACGTCGGTTCCTGGGAACCAACCTCCACCCCCTCCCACGTCACCTTGTAGGCAGCGTGGAATGGCCCCGCACTCGAAGAAGAAGTGCAGAGCAGCAAAAATGGGCTGTTCCTGGGGGCAGGGGGGGCGGGGCAGGGCAGACAAATGCCAGTAGAACACATCCAATGAAATCAGCTGTCTAGCTGCAAAAGCTGGGCAGGGGGAGTGAGGAGGAGATCTGCTCCTCACCCACTCCTACCGCCCTGCACTGGATAGGAGGTTGCCCCTGAGCTCGGAGGTGACTGTCGATCCACATAGGATTGCTCCCTCTGATACTTTTAAGCCACATTAAAAGCAAGCAAACAAGCCAACCAAAGAAAACACACAATCTTTAGAATCATAAGAACGACATTGTATTTCTTTCAGTACTGTACAAGAGAACATATTTACTCTGCACCATTTTCCATTAGCTACATTTATGGTTCTAATCAATCCTAAAATGAGAAGTGATCCTCCCTATATATTATAATAATGAAGTACATTAATAAAGGTTAAGACAAACCTGTATTACTTAATTAGGATCATACCACCTAAAGAACTGGATCATTGCTCATAATCAATCTCCCTTATCAAAAATTAATCATTACAAATTAAATTTGCCATTACGTTCTCACATGTTTTGAAAGCAAATGTAAATCTGAAGACTGTCAATTTCCTAAAAAAATTATGCCAACTTTTAACTTTCTTGTTAAACTCTAGCTAAACTTTCTTGTTTAACTGATATTGCATGCTTACAATATAAACATACAATATAATAATAAAATACAAAAAAGCACTCACTGAAGAACATATTAATAAAACATGCCAACTTTTAATCACAAATATCAAAATGATTAAAAATAACAGACATCAACCAACAGCAGAAGTGTTAAAAGCACCTACACCATAAGTATCAATTAAAACACCTGAATACAAAGACCTTCACAGCTTGTCTATAATTAACCAGTGAAATATGTGAGAAGCCTACTTAGGGAGATAGATCAACCACAATCAAGAAAGCCCTGATCCAAATATTACCTTATCTTTTTTTAAAAAAGAAAAACATACATGGAACATAGCCTTCCAGACAATATCAAAGAAATACTGAATTCAGGTGAAGAGCAAGTCACCAGTACAACACAGATTTTATGGTAATTCATGACCAACTCCCCATTAATGTAAATGGGTCTGCTCTAAGTAGGACTTATGTTGGATTTTACCCACTGAAAGGTTTGAATTCTAACTATTTTTAAAAAATCTTTGTGATGCCACATTATACAAGCTCTTCACTTCTGGCTATTCAAGCCTTTACAAATGTTTTTTTTTTTTTCCAGACATCACCTCTAAATAAATAACAAGAGTCTATGTTGGACTTTAGTATAATGTATTTTTGGTGCTTGTCATATAATACACATTATTAACGGCCAATGTGATTCACAGATGTTAACAAATGCTTCTGACAAACTCTGTATATTTTAACTTCTTCAAGGAGATTACTACTACTACTTCAAATTTATAGCTGCCTAAGCAAGAAGGGTGCTTGCAGTTAATAGGCAAAAGACTCTGACACTGTTCCCATCAATGATATTTAAAAAGTCACATGGTCAGCTACTGGAGATCAGGGAATTCAGTTTCTTACAGGATGTTCATGGTCCTTGGAATTCAGATACTTGTTAATTCTAATTAACCTGTAAGCATACAGATGTCTGAACTAAGGCAAACCAGCCTTTATGAGAGGGGTGAGCAAGCTTTTTGCCCTTGGCAACTTCATACGACAGTGGGTGGTGGTGAGTCAGGGACCACATGCCCATTGTGGACAGGACCTAGGATCCCCCCCCCTCAGTCTCTGTCTCTCTCACACACACACAGAGCCCATAACGTCCCTGTTCCCCCCCTTACCCTTTTTTAACAGGTTTAACTTGCCCTCCTTCCTGGAGCCACTTCCTGGAGTCTCCCTTACTTCATGGTTTCTCTCTCAGATTATTGAAAGAGAAACCACAGAGCACAGAGGGTAGAGCATAGAATCATAGAATAGTAGAGTTGGAAGGGGCCTACAAGGCCATCGAGTCCAACCCCCTGCTCAATGCAGGAATCCAAGTCAGAGCATCCCTGACAGATGGCTGTCCAGCCTTGTCTTGAATGCCTCCAGTGTGGGAGAGCCCACCACCTCCCTAGGTAATTGGTTCCATTGTCGTATTGCTCTAACGCATCCTTTGCTACTACGGTCCATAGTACTCCATTGATTCTTTCTCGAGAATAAGGTCCTAAAGAGTGAAACCATGCAACAGTGGGCTAGAACAGCAAAAAACAAACAAAAAACACCACTCTAGCCCTGTGGTTTCTCTCTCAAGAATCTAAAGGAGAAACTACAGAGTACGGAGAGCTGGAGTACCCCTTCTACTCTAACTCTGAGCAAGAGAGGAAACCCTTCCTTGTCCAGGGTAGGAGCAGAAAAAACCATCAGCAGCAGCGAGAAGGAGAGACTGGAGAAGACACTACGGCACTGGGAGGCCACAGGGGAGACCCCCACCCTCCCCACAAAGAGCTGCATGTGCCTTGTGATAACTCCACCAACACACACCTACTGCAAAGAGCAGATCAAGCCACAACACTGGTAAGTTAGTTAAGCAAAGAGTACAGAAACAAAGAGGGGGAAGTAAATGTGAGGACTGAGGATGGCGGCCTGACAACACTCATGGCCCACCTTAAGAATTAACTGTTGACGTAACGACTGAACAACCGTCGTACAGGACTAAACTACATATATGCAATTCTTGGCTGTACACTGCCTTTTGGCAATGAAACTGCATAGCAGACCTTTAGAAGATAAACCATTATGACTGTGCAAGAAACAGCTACTACCAAATGGCTGAATGCTGGTAGAAAAACTATACTGTAATATCACCGTATTTAGCAAGAGAGAAGGAGCTGGAGTAGTGAGCAGACTACAGTGGAAATAACAACAGGGAAAGAGATGACCAAGAGAAAGGAGAATAAAAGGAGCCTTCATCCCCCACAACCCCAAACACCCTTATGATTTCAGTAGTAATTACCTATGCATAGATGTAGGCATCTGATGTGCCACAGACATACTGAGGCATGACAAAATGTATAGCGTTATGTAGATAGATGCTGAGTGATGTACAAGGGTCAGTTTGAGCAACTAGTTCTCCATGCCCGCTTCCAGCTCTGGAAAGGTTGCCAACTTACCTCAAAAGCAGTGACTGTTGAACCTCAGAGGGAAGAGGTGCCCATGGCTGAGGAAGGGAAATTAGGAAACAGTTGGGTTTCCTTGCCTCTGTTCCTACACTAGAAGTACTGCTTGAGAGCTGCCTCTAAGGAAGAAAGGCAAGAAAAAGCACAGCTCTGAGGAGGAGAGGGATATGTATGAGGATCTCCCTGTCTCTCACAAGGGTGGGAAAGGGAAAGGCCAAGAGGATGGAGAGAGCAGATTATCAACACAGGCCCTGCAATGTACTTAACTTTATTCCACATCCTTCCCTTGTCCATTTCAACAAGCACTGCACTAGTATTTAATAATTACTGCCTTTTCAATATTATTTCCCATGCTATGACAGGAAGACAACCCTAAATAGTGTAACGAACAGAGAATCACTATCTTCCTGCTCCTCAAAAGCCCCGAAGTTATTCCTGGACAAAGACTGAGTCAGCTGGGGATTGTGGGAATTGCAGTCCAACACACCTGGAAGGAATCAGGTTAGGGAAGGCTACTTTAGCACAACAAAACAGGCTGAAAGTTATTGCTTTTCACCACATACATGAAGCACAGCAATATGGAGATAGGAGAAAGACAGCCTGAATGGATTCTGGTCGGATGGGAAGAATGCTGTACAGAAGTGATTAAACTCCCCTTATGTAGAAAGAGCTGAATCAAACCCAGCACTGGGCTCTGGTTAAACCAGCATACCATGAGAACCAGTTTTGTTTCTTAAATCCAAGCAAAGCAACTATTAGTTTTGGACCCAATCAAGAAAAAGGACAAATAATGTGTCCTTTCCAAGTTAGCTCCAGTACATAATCTGGGCCACTGTTACTAGACACCATACCCCAGTACTAGTTTCTCTCACAAACTTTTAGAGGGGAAGAAGTCACAGAAAGAAATCAACAACACAGTTGTTCTGAGTCAAATTTTGAAATCTAACTCACCCTCAAGTGCAAAGGTGTTAGCTCAACTTTTTGAGATCACTTGCCACTGATGATGTCAAAGAGGTTTTGAAGGTTTCAAAGGGGCATCTTGATTATTCTACTTCAGGCAAAAGTATTTTTGAGCCTTGGCGATTCCCACCTCTGACTAAACTTACCCCCTTACCCATCCTCCCCTCTTGCAGTTCTCATGCACTTTTAACACGCAGACCGCCTTTCACCAGGGGAACTTGCCTCAACTCCATGGTGTAGGCAGCGTCACCTGTTGACTTTCTGCCTATCGCGTAGGTGTAAGTTATAGGAACCCTTCCAGAAAAAATAGGCGCCAACCCTCGCGCGCTAGTGAGAAATCTTCACAGTATGGTTTCCCGCGAGTAAGAGCACCAAGGCAACTGGCAGGCTAAGAATCTCACAACTCCACACTGCAGGCCTGGCGGCAGAGAGCGCACCAGCAGAGGCCCCCTTTTTGCCCGACTGGTAACAGTCAAAACACGCAGTTCCTCCCACGCCAGAGGCGAGCGGAGAGGCAGCGCTCTTCCCCGAAGAAACTCGGTCAGGTCCAAGGAGCAATCCTTACCTTCACAGCCACTGCCGGGGCAGAGTCCACCACGGGTAGGAGCACTTGCTGGGCAGAGGTAGACGAGGCGAGGTGCAGCACGGCATCCTCGCCGGCAACCTGAGCTGAACGGCCGGGCCTGCCCTCAGCTTCCGAGCCCGACTCGGAGTCAGAATCGGAGCCGCCGTACGACGCGAGCGCAGCGATGGCGGCCGACATCTTAGCAAAACGGAAGTGGGCCGCCAGCAGGAGGGCGGGGACCGAGGGGCGCCCGCCTCGTCCTGGCAGCTCTGTAAAACCGGGTTCATTCCCTTTCGAATAGTTTACTCGTTCGTCTACTCTGACTAATTTTATATAATTAAAATGCTTTAACATATATTATGTTTCTTTCAGGGGTCGATCAAATTGCCGCCACGATAAGCATAATCCGTCCTCTCGCTGGTTTTAGGATAAGACTTTGTAGGACTTCCAACAAGTATACAAATCCCAGCATGCAACTGCTTACCTGTGACCCCCTAGCTAAACTAGGAATGTTTGATCCCAGAAAGGGGCACGGTGTAAGGCTGTAATCCCATGCACACTTACTTAGGAGTAAGCTCTCTTGAATTTAGTGGGACTTACTTCCGAGTAAGCATGTGCAAGAGGGTCTGTAAGTGCAAAAGAAAATAAAAATAGTTATGATCTGACGTAAACTGGCTGAAGAGACACGGTTTCTTACTATCCCACACACGCATACTGGGACAGAAACTTCTCGGGGTTTCTCATCAGTAAACAACGCTTGACAGTTTTCCTAAGTACTCCCAGAAGAACCGAAAAATAATAAGCAAAATTATGTAACTTTCACGTAGCCTTAGGCTGCAATACTACGCAGTCTTACCAGGGAGTAAGTCCGCTTGAAATCGGTGGGATTTGCTTCCGAACTGAACATGTATAGGATTGTGCTGTCAATAGCCTTTAAAATGCTACAGCACTCCTTGTTGTTTAAGTTGCTATATGTTTACCACGTTACTATCACGGACAATATGACAGGACTGCATCAAGGAACATGGAAATTCGAGGAGATGCCCCTGGTCCTCTACCTTGCAGTGCGACCCTCAGCCCCAAGTTTTGTGTTATCAAAGAAACTAGACTCTAACAATAATTCATATTTCTAAATATTACAATATAGTTACTTCAGTATTAACAGTAGAGGCGGGGTACCTAGAGAAAAATATGCTGCTGCCGTTTCAGCAACAAACCCCCAAACAGGTGCATATTAGGCTATAATCCGAGACACGCTAAAACGAATGACACCGAATGTCCACGGGAATGCACTGATTCGTTCCAATGGCCATTCAGGAAGAACCGATGGATACCATAGGTTCAATTGTTGTGAAGTCAAAGGGACTTTCTTCTGCGTAGACACATTACATTGTAAGTCCGATCCTATGCATGTTTACTCAGAAGTAAATCTCATTAATTTCAATAACTTATCGGTACCCGTGTACTTAGATCATCCACTGCCTTACTAGAGAGCAAGTCCCGCTGAGTTTAACAAGACTGACTTCCGAATAAACATGCAAACAATCAACACACTGTAGCTCAATCCTAGTTATGTTGACTCGGAATTGTGTTGGATAGGGCTTGTGTAATGAGTAACAGGACTGCAGCCTAGCTTCCTCAGTGTGATATAGATTAGAAAAAATCCTGTGAACGTTAACAGAACTTTAGTAACAGTATTCCAGAATCTGTGGTACTTGATCTACAGGTTCTTGAGCTTCTCGTCTTTTTTTCTAAGCAAGCACTTCTCAAAAGGAAAATGGAGGAAGACACAGAAGAATGTACGAAATACCCGTGCAAATTATTTTTCTTTTCAAAGAAACAAGACTGATACCTAAATGAATTTATACAAGAAAAAAATAGATATCGCGGCGGCGGCGTCCCCCCACAGTCTCTTTAGAACAGCCCTCAGCTCCGCCTCCTCTCATTCTGATTGGCTGCGAGAAGCCGGCTTGAGTAAACGCCGCAATAGTTCTGGTGCCACCTCTATTGCTCTCACCGCTTCGGAGAACAAAACCAGCCTGTACCACCCGACGTCGTGCGGTGGGGGGCGGGCGGTGAGGGAAGCTGAAAGATAGTGGTGGGGGTGTCTCGCGATTCCTTTATACTGCGTGTCAAGAAGCTGTAAGGGACGCCGGTCAGGTGGCTACGTGAACAACACCTCCGCCCCCTCCCCTTTTACCAACCTCGCCCCCCCTTCCAGGAAAGAGTGCTGGAGTCGAAGGAGAAGCCCCGCCTTCGGCACACTCGCACATACACGCGCGCGCGCCGCTCTGTGTGTCTATTGTGGAGCTTTGTGCGGGGGAGGTCCGCGTTTTCTCTCCTCTTTCCCCGCGTTGCCTCCTCTCTCCCCCCCCCCCCCGAATCCTCACAAGCGCCTGCCCACGAGCGGGGCCATTGAAAGGCAGCGGTCGAACTTCAAACCCAAACGGACCCGGCTGGCACGAGCCCAACGGACACAGAAAGGGGCGGGGCTGAGCGGCGCGCGGCGGCTGGATGAAGATGTGAAAAGGAGGCGGACGGGGCTAGTTATTGCTGCAAGAGCAGAGAGAGACGGTGAGTGCCCTGCTGCGGCCCCGCATTCACTGCAGTGCCCCCCCCCCATTTCTCCTTCCCGCCGTCGCCTCCCCCCCCCCTTTTTCCAATTTTTCATACGCCCTCCTCTTCCCGCTCGGTAAAACGAGAGAGAGAAAATCCCCGTCAACAATAATTCCACATAGGGAGAGAGGAGGAAGCCGCCACCTATCGCGCCTGCCGTCTCCTGTGTGTGGCTAACAGGGAGAGAACAGACGAGCGGGTCAGTGTCGGTAGCTTGCCTCCTCTTCCCCCTGCTCCCCCCCCCCACCCGCGGCCTCAGGTTGGGGCATGTAGGTGCTTCCGGTTAGTTCATGTTCTCTCCCACCGCCCGCCCTGCAATAAGACACTGAAGTCGTGGTCTCTGAAAGAAAAGAGAAGGCGAGGCTGCGGTGAAGACGCTACTTTTAAAATCCTCCTGAAAGATCTCGTAGATGCGGTTGGTTACTCGCCATTCCTGTGTTCTGAGTTTTTTCAGTTCTGTAGCTCTTGAATCCTCCTGCAATAAAGGAACCGTCTAAAATCTGGCAACCCTTCTTCGCTCCTTGTCTTTCCATCTATCCAGTTTTCAACTCCTATCACATACTCAAGATCACATAAACGCTTGTTTAAAGCGTCACCACCTTGTTCCCCCACGAACCGAACTTGTTACCGCCTTCTCCCACTACACCCCCCCCCCCGCAAGCACTTTGTGACTAGGAGGGGTTAGAAGCGTGGGTGCCCCTCTCCCTCACCTTTTCAATGCATGCTTGAGTGTGAAGTGGAAATCTCACTCTGCTTTCGCGATTGTGAATACAAAACCAGGAGATGGTATTTGTTAGCTGAATTAGTACGCAATAAATGCATGCAATCTTCTGTATAAGGTTTCAGTGAAGGAATGGCGGGGACGGAGAAATATGTTTTATGTGAATTTTTTGCTCTTCGTATTGGACAGCATGCTGCTGTAAAGTGGAGTAAAATCTAATGATGGCGGGTACTGTATACACTGTATAAATGAAGCTGTCTAAAACATGATGGATGGTTGTAATGCTTCTCATCTGCACATGCAGAAGTAAGGATTGGGGCACTATTGGCCAGTTGCCTTCCTGTGTATATAAACGTATTCTGTAAGGGTTAGAAGTGCCATGAGATCATAAACATTTCTGAAAGTAAATTAGTTTCCTTCTATATGCCTTAAGTATGGCTTGAGAGGCTGCTGTCCCGGAGACCTTAACTACCTGGTAGAAGTCAAGATGCACATATGTTTTCCAAATGTATAAAATCTATTGTAACCAAAGCACTTCTGATGTGTTGAAAGTGGCAATAACTAAAATGGTTTCAACTCCTTAAAAAAATGGATAGAAGCATTAGCCTGCTCCCCTAAAATTTTACTTGTGCCTGCAGTAATTATATAGTTACATTTTTAAATCACTTTCAGCTTTACTTGCCTTTCTGTTGTGGTGTCTCACATAATTTTGTGTTAGGTTTTAAAGCAAATATGATGCGGATGTTAGGTGTTGCAATCTGACATTTATTTTGAGTGCTCTTAAATACCGGACTTCTTTTAGACTTCAGTTCCCTTTATAAACTTTGGAAAGCCAGTGCTGGATAATTAGGTGGTAGAAGGGTATTTTGTACATTCTAAATTTCTAAACTTGGAGTGTATAGAGTCTAAAGCATAAAACATTTATTTGAAGAGCACGTCCTGGAATTACATTTTCTAGGCTTTTAATTTTTTCTTGCAGAGTCTGAGTACTGTGCATGTAATGCTTTTTATTTTAAAGAATTAAGATGTGATTTGCTAATATTTATTTGAATTACAATTCAAAATATATTTGAATTGCATTGAGTTACTCTTCCTATGAGGCAGATTTTAATTTTTGAAATTTTGCCTAGAAGTTGGTGTTTCAAGCTGTATGGTTCAGTTGATGGAAAGATCAAATATTTTTCAAACCTATTTGCAATATAGTTCACTGATATTACTTTTGTCACAGTGTACTGCAGATGTTCCATCCTAGCAAAATAAATAAAAAAAAATAAAATCTAAGGCATTCTATAATGGTATAGAAACCGGATTCTGGGTATGGCCAGTTCATAATAGCAAAAAATTGTACCATGTACATCAGTACACTTCTAACCATGATTTGTTCTTGGGTTAAAAGTCTGGGTTATTTCTCCCTCAACAACCCAGAGTTCCACATTTGCATGTCATAGATAACTGCACTAGGACAAGGCATCCCTGAGTTATTTAGCAAACCGGAAGCAAGCGGTCAGGAGCTGCTGCAGTCGCTCACTCCTACACACTACCAAACACCCCTTGGTTAATCAACCATGGATTATTCATTGTGTGCAAACCATGTCTTGTATTCAAAAAGGTTGGTCAGATACCCATTCATCAAGTTCTGTTTTGTCAGAAGCTCTATTGCTTTGATCCAGTAGCATTTGGGTTTGGGGCACATAGCTAAGCTGGACTGAGTGAATACAGTAATGTACTATTCTGCAGTAACATGTATTTGCTGTAAAAAGCCTTTCAAATATCTGTTGCTAGTTTTACCATCACTGAAGTGTAATATATGTCTACCTTTTCAGTGATGCTATGAATAACTTAGCCAGTACTTGTATAGAACTAAGCAAGATGGACATCTATGAGGATATTCTTCTGTGATTTGGAGTGGGAAATTTCAAGAGAAATTTATAGAATTGATCTGTTTAAAAACCTTAGAATTCAGGTCTAAAGAAGTGTTATTTTCTGCATACAAACAAATGTTTCCAGTTTTAGCAGTCTTCCAGAATATGTTTTACAAGCAACTGATCCTAAAGCAGGGGTGGGCAACTTGTTGTCCCCCTAGATGCTTTCTCCTTCAACTCCCAAAGTCCCTCAACATTGGCTATGCTGGCTAGGGCTGATGGAGTTGTAGGCAAAAACATTTGAAGGGCCACAAGTTGCCCACCCCTGTCCTTAAGGACAGAGGATATGGCATATGAATTCGATTTTAATACTGAGTAGCATGCATTGGTATATATTCCCAAAGGCTGTTCTTTAATTGGCCTTTATATGACTGATGTTGTCTGTTCTTCACCACTAGGGCTTACATACACAAGTAACAATTATATAAGTTGCTGATATGTGGATGCTTCCTCCTTTCTTACAGTCCAGTTGGCTGCAGAACTTCCAGGGGAAATGGACATGTTGTGATATGCTTTTACTGTATTACTCTGAGATGTACTGGCAGAGGTTGGTTGTTCAGCTTTTGGAAGAAGAGGTGGGCAAGTTAATGCCAAGCTGATAGAATGGAGATGGGAAGGGCATATATCTTTCCCTAGTGATCTCCTTGCTATGGGTTATATCCAATGTTAGTCCTGCTTGGACTAGACCCATTAAAATGAATGAGGTTTAAGTCCTGTTCATTTCAGTTGCTCTACTCTGAATAGGACTAACATTGGATACAACCCTTCGTGTATGGCAGGCCAAACGGAGATTGTGGAGATGCCTTGTCATGTACACTTTTGAATCAACTTTATACAATATCTGCATCCTTTTTCATGCCTCTCCTGCTTCTCTAGTACATATATCCTACATACTCTTATTCATTACCGTAATTTCCATTTTTTCATTTATTTAATCTGACCAGCCTGTTGATGGGTTGAAATGGGTGGCTACCAGGAAGAGGGCCTTTTCTGCTGTGGCACCCTGGCTGTGGAGTGAGCTCCCTAGAGAGGTTTGCCTGGCACCTATGTTGTATTCCTCCTGGCACCAGGTGAAGACCTTTTTATTCTCCTAAGTATTTTAGCATTTTAGCTTCCTAGTCCTTTAGCTTTGGTATTTTAAATCTGTGGATTGCTGCTAGGTTTTATTCTGGTTGTACTATTGTGATTTTAAGCTTTCATATTCTATATTGCTTTATGCTGTGCTTTGTGGTTTTAATTTTTGTTAACCACCCAGAGAGCTTCAGCTATTGGGCAGTGTAGAAATAAATAAATAAATAAATAAATAAATAAAATGGAGAATCTCCAGGTGAGAAACTTTTCTCTAGTTTCCTTGCTGGTTGTTAGAGGGAAAACTACAAAATGCCTAACTGGAATCCATTATATCCCCCACCAACTTCTCAAAATAGAGTAGGAAAAGCCTTAGCATTTTGCTTGTATCAGAAGCCACATTATTATATGGTTATCCCTCTTCAAGAGCACTGGAATAGATCTCTTGTATTTGACCAGACTTCTAACTAAGCCCAACGCCCCCCCTCGCCTGCAATACTCTCTCTCTCTCTCTCTCTCTCTCTCTCTCTCTCTAGCTTGCTGGGGTCTGGCAGAAGAGGATTAGAGTTGCATTTTAATGCTTGCCACTGAGGAGGGGCCTTCCTTCCTCTAGCAACTTGCTTGGTTTCTACGCCGGGCACATATTAAAAGAGAGGTAACGCAAATAAGTTTTGCATAGTTTTAAAACTCTTTCCTGCTCACTCTGGTGAGTGTTCAGTATATTTATATTCTGCCCAATCAAAATAATTTCAAGGTAGCTTAAAATCACATAATAATATGAAAAAATAAAATGATTATTAAAACAAAGCATGCCACAAAAAAGCACTCTTAGTACAAACATATTTGCAAAAAATGTAGTAATGTACAAGTTGCTATATATTTTTATAGTATCCATGTTTCTAATTCATTTTCAGAGGCTGTCACAGCAGCAGTACTAGGCTTGCATTAAGTTTTTTTCTAGGAGTCATGTTCTACAGTCTTGGCCAAATTCATGAACACACTTGAGTTTTTTCGAATATATATATGCTGGCTGTATTCTTTGTACATTATAATATTGCCTAGATTGTTTGCAGGTGGGATAAGTCAGATAACCTCCTTAGAATTAGCATGTTTAATCAGCAGATCTTTCCAAGGCACGTTTTACAGTTGCACAAAGATTTCTTGCTTAATGTTGCTTATATACTGAGGCTGGTACATGGAGTTCCAAACACAATGTCTGAGATTCGCTTTTATCACAGTTACACACAAGGAAACAGTTCTATTGAAAGGAACATATAAACCAATACCAATGATACCAATCCATTCCTGATGGATAAGCATAGACTTTGTTACTCTGATTCTAAGCACATTATGAATTCTGTTCACATGGGTGGAACTTACCGCCACATAAGTATGCTTTAAATTGCATTTTGCCACACTACAGATCCTAGTAAATGAATGTCACTGTTATAAAATGGGTACATTCATGGTGGCCTTTCAATGTGCCAACATATTTATGGATGATTTGGATTCCTTAGCTCCTGTCCCCCAAGTATGATTCTTTTCACCTGAGATACAGTGATGGCATCTTTTATTGCCTTGACTCATAGTAAAGAGGCTCTTGATAAATTCCTCCAGGACTTCCATCTCACCACCAGTTTGAGCCTGGAGCAGTACATACCATAGTTTCAGTTTCTGGTCACTACAGTTCAGCTATGTAATAGGCAATAGAAACATAATTGTATACCAGTAACCAACTGACCACTGCAGTTGCTTAAATGCTTACAGCTAAGTTCTAAGAGCTGGCCACATTTGCTCCAGTCCTTTGGACAGGGGAGAACATCTACAGGATTTACATTGAAGGTTTCTATGATTAAAATATTTAGGAAAATGAGAAAAAATAGACTGACAAGGAGAAACCTATACCCAGAGAGAAAGCAACCAAACACCATTAGCCATTACCTAAAGCTTCCAGTTAAAGCTTCTGCAGCACATATTTAAGGATCTATAGCCTATTGTGGAAGATTATCTTCCCTTTTCACAAAGTTGGGTGGAAGGGCTGTTCCAGTTTGCAGACAGACACCCCCCCCACACACACAACTACTTAACCAGTAGCAATAGACCAACCAATAAAGATACAAAACCAGGAACTAGCCCTTTCAGCAGATCCAGCACCATATCTGCAGAAGTGATACTGTCATGGAATAACATCATTGGTGCTGTTATGCCATTTACAAAAAATAGGCATGATGGGTCCCTACCTCAAGGGGTTTACAATCCAAAAAGTGACACAGAGACAACTGAGGAATGGGGAAAACAGAAGCATGAATAGGCAGAGCAAGAATATGTGATAATTTAAATGTACTTTGGTTTATTTACAAGAAGGTAGAAGATAATGTGTATTATGTTTTAGTGGGGTCAGATAGTTTGAAGGACCAAGAAAGCAGTTCATAATATTTTCCTATATCGATGAGAGAGCACCAATTTATTTAATTTACTTATTAGATTTCTACTGCCCAATAGCTAAAGCTCTCCAAAGGGAACATGAGAAAGGAAACAGGGAGGTGGAGGAGACAATGAAAAGAAATGAGATGTGAAGAGACAGGGCACATGGATATCATAACACTTGAAACAGGTGTGTATCATTGTAAGGAGTTGAAACATTGAGAAAACACTCTTGCTCTTCACTGGTCTCTGACAGTTACTAGAGTTCTCAAGGTGAGAAGGTCCAGAGAGCAGCCACTTGGGCAAAGATGTTACACACAAACAGTTCTGATCTACCTACACATCAAGGACTCACCTACACATCTTGCTCTTCTGCCATTTATATAGATCAGATTGGACTGTCTCCTTGCAAGAGAATAAATGGACACAAAGCTCAACTTTAAATATGATAACATTCAGAAATTAGTGGGGGGAGACTTTAGTCTCCATGGATATTGTATAACAAATATGAAAGCCACCATACTTCAATAAAAAATTCAAAGGGAGACTCGAGCTTGAATCTGCTGAATTGGAAATCATATGCAGATTTAATATTTATCACACTTGGGCTCAGTAAAAACTGGAAGTACTTATCTCACAACATAAAGTAAGAAAGTCCCTGCTTAGATGTCTAGGTACACTATTTAGTTGGGAGTGGGTCACCCCCACTTTGAATCTTTTATTTTCTTGGCTGGATCTCACTTTATTTTTGCTCTATATGGTAATGTGATATGTGTCCCACTCTTTTTCTCACTTTGTGATGCTTGTTCCATTTAATCCCATTCACCATAGTTAGGTTGTATGTATTAAAGAGGGTGGTGTATTAAATATACCAGAGATGTGATGTCAAATCTCTGGTGTAAATACATCAATCTCAAAAAAAAAAAGATTGTAGAGTAAGAGTAATATAAATCAAATGATAAAACCTCTTGTCAGAAAGGATGAATTAAATCCCATCTAAAATAACCAGAGATAATGTCAAGTTAAAGGTGTCCAATTCTGAGATAATTAAAATGGAATAACTTGAAGCTGTGGGCAAGGGATGGGTGCTAATTAGGTTCTTGATTTACTTAATGTGGCTTCAGATGTAATGACCTTCATATGTAGATTTGCATATTTTTTCCTAACTAATTTATGGACTTGAAGTTCTTCCTTTTGGGAGACGGCAAGCTCATACCTTAAAATTCTTCAAAAAGGCACACACTGTATTTAAATAGTTTAGGGTTTGGCTTACCATAGGTTTGGAATTCACTGAACTTAGGATTTGTAATACCACTTACTTTATTTATTTATTTATTTATTTATTTATTATTGCATTTATACCCCGCCTTTTTTCCTCTTGCAAGGAACCCAAGGCGGCTTACATTATCCTCCTCCTCTCCATTTCATCCTCACAACAACAACCCTGTGAGGTGAGTTGGGCTGAGAGTCTGTGACTGGCCCAAAGTCACCCAGTGAGCTTCCATGGCCGAGTGGGGACTAGAACCCGGATCTCCCAGCTCCCAGTCCAACACTCTTGCCACTTTTTAAAGCAGTAGCTGAATTAGAGGCTAGGTAGCCATATGTAATGGAGGCAGACAAGTGTGTTAGAACATAGGTTGCCACCAAATTCATACGCTGTGGGAGCTGAGGGCAATTTAAATTGGTACTGAATCCTTCCCCTGCCAGCTGCTTTTCATTCTCACTCCCATACCCACCATGCTCTTCCCCCAGTAGAACTCTGAGGCCAGTATAAGACTTGTCAGAAGAAAAATAGGTGGGGAAGATGGTTGCAAGCAAAAGGCAACAGGCAGTGGAAGGGGTCTGCACCAGTTGCTGTTTTTCTGCTTTAAATCCCCTCCTGCTATGTATGAATTTTGGCCTGACGTAATGCGTAGATTATGCTGTTGTCCACTGTAGTTAGCCTTTAACTTTTGGGGAGAAAATAAAAGTATGATGGCTGCTACTAGCTATTGGGAACTCTGAGGTTTGGAGAGAAGAGCTGCTGTTGCTTTCAGTTCCTGTAGCTGTCCTAGTTGAACTTCAAGGAGCTGTGGACGTAAGGAATTGTGGATGACTGACATTGATTATTGCGTTACAGGATCAATTGCTTGAATGATAACTTGCATTTTAAAGTCTAATTTAGGAGTAAAAAGGTAAAGGTGTCCCCAACCAGTCGTGTCCGACTCTAGGGTGCGGTGCTCATCCCCGTTTCTAAGCCGAAGAGCCAGCGCTGTCCTAAGATGCTTCCGTGGTCATGTGGCCGGCATGACTGAACACCGAGGTGCACGGAACGCTGTTACCTTTCCCGCCGAGGCGGTACCTATTTATCTACTTGCAATTTCTTGCTTTCAAACTGCTAGGTTGGCAGAAGCTGGGACTGAAGACGGGAGCTCACTCCGTTACGCAGCACTCGGGTCTCGAACTGCTGACCTGCCGACCTTCCAGTCTGCAGTTCAGCGTCTTAACCACTAAGCCACCGCGGTCCCCTAAGCCACCGTGGTCCCATTTAGGAGTAGGCAACCTTTTTAGGCCCATGGGCACACCCGGCAATTTGAGAAACAGTTCTGGGCACCACCATAAAATGGCTGCTATGGGAGGCATGGCTAGTCACAAAGGACAAGTATCCAGCCCGAAAGACTGAATGTAAGGCAGAGGTGGGGCTCAGGCCAGCACACTAAACAACTGCTTTGAACTTAGTGTTCGGAGCCAACAGAAACCTTTTTCACAGAGCTCAAACTCTTCCCCTGCCCCGGGCAACTCGTTCCCCCCTCTTTTTCTCTCTCACTCTGGTTCACCACCCATAGATGTGTGTGTACTCACTCACACACACCACATGCCTTCATCCATCTATCCATTCTCTCTCACACAACACACATGCAAGCACCTCCTTTCTCCTTTTCAGTGGAAGCACAAGACAAACCACATTTGCACATTTTCAGGATCCCTCCAAAATCTCCCCCTAAATCCTTTCTGTCTCTGTCTTGCTCACATACATCACTCCTCTGCCATCCATTCAGACATACAAGCACACAGTCCTCCCTAACCCCCCAGGTTGCTCCCAGCTGGCTCCCCAGCCCTGTCTGGCTTCTTGCAGCTCTCCCTAACCCCCTGCCTACTGGCTTCCCTGATTCCCACCCCCACGAGCTGGATTGCTGCTGCCTCCCACTACTTCCTCCCTCCCACTACTCTTCCTGTGCTCCATTGCTCTTTTTTAGCGCACCCCTGCTTACCAGACAAAAGTGACAGGAATCCCCCCCTTATTTATCTTGGTGGCTGGACATGCTGCAGAGGAAAGCATTGGCCTGCAGCCACCAGACATCGTCATTGTGTAAGAATGCCTCTGAGCCCCATGTGTAGCCCAGAGGCATTAATGGGAAATGAAGATGACAGCTGCTGGAGGACTTCACTTTGGTTTGAAGCCATTTTTTTTTTAAGTAGGAAGGATAGGGCACCTTGGCAGGTACTGGGGGCACACTAGTGAGCCCGCAGGCATCACACTGCCTGCCCTGGGTCTAATTGTTGGGTCAACTTACTCTTTTAAAATACTGGCTCTCTACTTTTTAGTAATTTCTAGTGCATTCTAATTTGTTGGACCATTTAGGGTGTTTTGTTTTTAATGGATGACTATGATTTCTTAATTAGAGAATTGTCGACATTAATTTTTCATCTTAGAATGGGTGGAACATAAAAGTTGAAATGGTAAAGTATCTTTCAGGAGCTATAATTTAGCTGCATAAATTATTGGCTCTGAAGAGGCAATTCTGTCTTTGTCTCAAATTTGAAATATTTTTCTTTTTGAAATTAAGCCTCTAAGGCTGCAATCCTATACACACTTATATGGGTGTAAGTCCCATTGAACTCATGGGACTTACTTCTGAGTAGACATATATCGGATTGCGCAGTAAACTGGAAAATTGAGCAAAAATCAGACCTTTGATAGACATCAGAAAACAACCAACCTTTGAATCTAAAATACATGTATTAGGACCCAGGAGTACCCAATATGAAAAAAACTGGAATTACTGGAAAAATAATCTATTTTAGATAAAAGTATACAGGGTTAAGGGAAACCATTATTACAATTACTGAGCAAATGGAAGAATTAGAAAAGGTTATAATAGCTTTAATTATATGTAAAATATCTGAGGGGGTTGCAAGGATGCAATTGCTCACTTATCCTGAAAATTGTATTCCCTTTCTCTTAGGACTGAGTGATGCAGAAGACAGAATAGAATTTATGTTTTTGTTTGTATTAAGACTCAGATGAGTATGACCAGATGGTTAAACTTGAAGGTGGCGGTCTGAAGAGGTTGATGCAAATAACTGTTCGGCAGAAATCAGACCAGTTTGGTTCACCAGACTGGATTTTGGCTAATGTACCACTGTAAATCCTTAGGAAATGGAGACTTCTGGGATTTTGACTTCTTAGTTTCAGCAGAGAAATACTAATTACAGATGGGCGTTACACTTCCTTTAAAGATGATACTACTTACAATTGCACTCGAGAGGAAGGATACTTATTTTTACAACTATTGCAGTTTTTGGTATCTGATGAGTTGTCTTAATACTGGAATGGGTTAATATGTATATTACTGGAATTATCTTTCGAGAGACTAAAGATCCTTAGCTCCAACAGTGCCTTCCTGAAGCACCATAACACCTGACTTTGAAAGCCGCTTGGGCTGAAAAGTAGGAAATACATTTCTAAAGTGGGCTTTAAGTTTTTCTAAGTCTTTTGGTGGTATTTTCAGGATTATGGCACCCACCCACCCTTTCCATCTAATGTTCCCTCTGGAATTGCTGCTCCCTCACCCAGAAAGCAGTCACCATCCGTAGTCTCCCTACCTCCTGTTCACTCCAATTGTTTACCTGGCTTCCCCACTCTGACACTGTTGCTGACTTGTTAGGAGGTCTCTTATTCTCTCACACAACTTGTCCTAAAGGTCACGTTATTGACATTCTTTCCCAATTCTTCTCTTTTTACCAATCTCTCCCTCGATCAGTTGACTAGCCAGTTGTCCTTGTCTAACCTGTCCACATGCCACTTGATCATATCCCCTCCTGAGTTCCATATTTTCAGTCTATCTCCCCCCCACCCACATCTCCTTTCCTATTGCACTCAAATATGCCCCACCAATTGCCATTGACTCATCCTCCCTCCAACTATCCTTTATTTCCAAACTCCTAGAAAACACTGCCTATTCCCACTCTGGATTTCCTCTGTAATCTGGTAAAAATAAGGTTAATTAATTGCAAAAGAAATTATTTTGAGAGAACAATCATACTAGCATAGGAAAGAGCATGCTAAAAGCTGCAGTGTCCAGCTTGATGCAAAACTGCTTTTTATGCAGTCCAATGGGTCCCTTTTTAAAATTAGTTTTTCAAATATATAAACACTCAAACATTTAAAAGGGTCATTTATGTCTCATCAGCACAACAACCATGAAACACAAACTGATACTTTTAAAGCTTATTTTGTAAATTTCCTTTGCTATATCTGCATTAACACCCGTTGATGTTAACAGCCTAACTGTCATGATTTATTGACATAAAAATTGCATCCAGCCCAACACTTTGTCTGGGTTCAAGACGCTGTCAAGCATGCCTGCTTACCAGTAATAACCAGTGTGGGTGGAACTGAATAAGGAATTGCAGCTGTGCACCCCACAATAACCTGTTGTTGTTGTTGTTCAGTCGTGTCCGACTCTTCGTGACCCCATGGACCATAGCACGCCAGGCCTTCCTGTCCTGCGCTCTCTCCCGGAGCGTGCTCAAGTTCATATTCATTGCATCCATGATGCTATCTAGCCATCTCATCCTCTGCCGTCCCCTTCTCCTTTTGCCTTCAGTCTTTCCCAGCATCAGGGTCTTTTCCAGGGAGTTTTCTCTTCGCATTAGGTGGCCAAAATATTGGAGCTTCAGCTTCAGTATCTGTCCTTCCAATGAGCACTCAGGGTTGATTTCCTTTAGGATGGACTGATTTGACCTCCTTGACTCGTAAGAGTCTTCTCCAGCACCACAGTTCGAAAGCATCAATTCTTCTGCGCTCAGCCTTCCTTATAGTCCAGCTCTCACAGCCATACATTACTACTGGGAAAACCATAGCTTTGATTAGACGGACCTTTGTCGGCAAGGTGATGTCTCTGCTTCTTACTATGCTGTCTAGGTTTGCCATAGCTTTCCTCCCCAGGAGCAAGCGTCTTTTAATTTCATGGCTACAGTCACCGTCTGCGGTGATCTTGGAGCCCAAGAAAGTAAAATCTGTCACTGCTTCCATTTCTTCCCCTTCTATATGCCAGGAAGTGATAGGGCCAGATGACATGATCTTAGTTTTTTTAATGTTGAGTTTCAAACCAGCTTTTGCACTCTCCTCTTTCACCCTCAACAAGAGGCTCTTGAGATCCTCTTCGCTTTCTGCCATTAGGGTGGTATCGTCTGCATATCGGAGGTTGTTGATAATTCTCCCGGCAATCTTAATTCCGACCTCCGATTCATCCAACCCGGCATTTCTCATGATGTACTCTGCATATAAGTTAAATAAGCAGGGTGACAATATGCAGCCTTGTCGTACTCCTTTCCCAATTTTGAACCAATCGGTTGTTCCATCTCTGGTTCTTACTGTTGCTTCTTGACCCTCGTACAGGTTTCTCAGGAGACAGGTAAGGTGGTCTGGTACTCCCATCACTTTAAGAATTTGCCACAGTTTGTTGTGATCCACACAATCAAAGGCTTTAGCGTAGTCAATGAAGCAGAAATAGACGTTTTTCTGGAAGTCTCTTGCTTTCTCCATGATGCAGCGAATGTTTGCGATTTGATCTCTCGTTCCTCTGCCTCTTCTAAACCCAGCTTGTACTTCCGGTAGTTCTCGGTTCGCATACTGCTGAAGCCTAGCTTGTAGGATTTTGAGCATCACCTTGCTGGCATGTGAAATGAGCGCAATTGTGTGGTAGTTGGAACACTCTTTGGCGTTACCCTTCTTTGGAATTGGAATGTAAACTGACCTTTTCCAGTCTTGTGGCCACTGTTGAGTGTTCCAGATTTGTTGGCATATTGAATGCAGCACTTTAACAGCATCATCTTTTAGGATTTTAAATAGCTCGGCTGGAATACTGTCATCTCCGCTAGCTTTGTTGTTACTAATGCTTCCTAAGGCCCACTTGACTTCACTCTCTAGGATGTCCGGCTCAAGTTCAGTGACCGCACTATCATGGCTATCAGGGACATTCAGATCTTTCCTGTATAGTTCTTCTGTGTATTCTTGCCACCTCTTCTTAATCTCATCTGCTTCTGTGAGGTCCCTGCCTTCTTTGTCCTTTATCATGCCCGTCTTTGCACAAAATGTTCCCTTGAGATCTCCAATTTTCTTGAAGAGATCTCTAGTCTTTCCCATTCTGTTGTTTTCCTCGATTTCTTTGCATTGTTCATTTAAGAAGGCCTTCTTGTCTCTCCTTGCTATTCTCTGGAACTCTGCATTCAGTTGGGTATATCTTCCCTTTTCTCCCTTGCTTTTCGCTTCCCTTCTTTCGTGAGCTACTTGTAAAGCCTCATCAGACAGCCACTTGGCTTTCTTGCATTTCTTTTTCTTTGGGACGGATTTCGTTGCTGCCTCCTGAACAATGTTACGGACCTCTGTCCATAGTTCCTCAGGCACTCTGTCTATCAGGTCTAATCCCTGAAATCTATTCCTCACCTCCACTGTATATTCATCAGGGATATGATTGAGGTCATACCTGAAAGGTTTAGTGGTTTTCCCTATGTTCTTCAATTTAAGCCGAAATTTTGCAAGAAGCAGCTCATGATCTGAGCCACAGTCAGCTCCAGGTCTTGTTTTTACTGACTGTATGGAGCTTCTCCATCTTTGGCTGCAAAGGACATAATCAATCTGATTTCGATATTGACCATCTGGTGACGTCCATGTGTAGAGTCGCCTCTTGTGCTGTTGGAAAAGAGTGTTTGCTATGATCAGCATGTTCTCTTGGCAAAACTCTATTAGCTTTTGTCCTGCTTCATTTTGTACACCAAGGCCATGCCTGCCTGTTATCCCAGTGATTTCTTGACTTCCTACTTTAGCATTCCAATCCCCTATGATGAAGAGGACATCTTTTTATGGTGTTAGTTCTAGAAGGTGTTGTAGGTCTTCATAGAACCGATCAACCTCAGCTTCTTCGGCCTCAGTGGTTGGGGCATAGACTTGAATTACTGTGATGTTGAATGGTTTGCCTTGGATTCGTACTGAGATCATTCTATCATTTTTAAGATTGTACCCCAGTACTGCTTTTCCCACCCTTTTGTTGACTATGAGTGCTACTCCATTTCTTCTAAGGGATTCTTGCCCACAATAGTAGATATGATGGTCACCTGAATTAAATTCGCCCATGCCTGTCCATTTTAGTTTGCTGATTCCCAAGATGTTGCTGTTCAATCTTGCCATCTCATGTTTGACCACCTCCACCTGGGGTGGCCCACAATAACCTGTGGGCCACCCCAAATGTTTTAACAGTATCTTGTGCTCAAAACATGTTCTGGGCTAGATATGATTCTGTGCCATCTCTTACAGGATGCCACCCTGAAGGTGTGGATGTCTACATACACTGACTTTTATTGGCATGGGGCTGCCATGCTCAAGAGGGTCAGTGGGTCACTTCCTCTTTATTTGGAGCATACTCTTCTTCTTGGAGCCTGGGAAGAGGCCTTAACAACCAAATGGGGCCTTTGAATATCCCACAGAGGGATGCCCTGTGGTGGTCACCTTTCCACCCTATTGTAAAGCCAGCCTGTTAACTAGAGATCAAAAAAACTGTTTAGTGTTGAGCCTGGGCATTGTAACTTTAAGTGTTTATCTCAAAAATAGTTTATTTTGCAATTATTTTAAAGTTTGCATTTATTTTTCTCTATCTTTCCTAGACTACTCTTCCAACTCTGCTCTTCATCTCCTCTGACCTAGTTTCTGTCCTCATCACTCCATTGAAACTGCCCTTACTGAAATCACTGTCTCTTTGCTACCAGATCTAAAGGATTCTACTCAGTCTATCTCTTACTTGATTCTCTTCTTGCCCTTTGCAAGTCTATCCTTAGTTTGTTCTCTTCCCACATGTCAAGTGGCTCTTTCAGTGTTTCCATACCAAGAGCTCTTCCTTTACTTTTGATTTGTTCCTGGCACTCTGCTATTCTCTCTATACCAGGACTGGGGAGTCTGTGGACCTCCAGATGTTGATGAACTACTACTCCCTCGTCCCTCACCATTAGCCACACTGGCAGGGGCTGATGGGAACTGGAGTCCAACAATATCTGGAGGGCCACAGGTTCCCCAGCCCATCTCATTCCATGGCTTTCATGGAATGGGATCTCATTCCATGGCTTTCATGGGATCTCATTCCTGGGATCTCATTCCATGGCTTTCAGTACTACCTATATGCTGATAACAATCAGTTGTACCTCTGTACCTCAGAACTCTCTCCCTCAATCTAATCCCTGGGATCTCATTCCACTGCTTTCAGTACTACCTATGTGCTGATAACAATCAGTTGTACCTCTGTACCTCAGAACTCTCTCCCTCAATCTAATCCCACATCTCCAAGGGTCTCTCCAGTATTTTCACTTGGATGCTTCCTCACTTCAAGTCCATGACCAAAGCATCTTATTTTCTTCTCAAGCCACCATCATCTTGTTCATTTTCTTATCCATTAACAACATAACCATTCATTCTGTTGTAACAGGCGTGAATCCTTGACTTTGTCTTTCACTCCTCTCTCCCCTGCCCTACACTTGCGTGACCTATAGTGTTCCACCCACGCTTTTAAACATGTGTTATCACATTTGCTCGTGTCCTACAGGAAACTCCTTTAGTCACTGCTGGGCAGCGGAACTCAAAACCCCACTGCCAAACAGTGGCAGATGCCCTTCCTTTCTGGCTGAATTCTATAACTTGTATAAATTCTGAAAATTGAGTAAATGTTACATAATTTATTTGTTTATATCTGATCTATTTGTTTATATCTGATATTTATTATAATTATTAGTCCAGGGATAGGAACACTTCAGGCATGTGGGATTACCTTTATTTTTACTAGAGCCCCGAGGTTCACTAGTCAGAGCCAGATGCAATTTTTTTGGGAAGGGGAGCAGTAGAGTCAATTGTCTACTGCATCTCATAAGCCATACCCTTTATATACAAATGTAAATCTACATCTGAGTTATTGTAGATCAGGGATTCTAAAACAACTGTCAAAGCACCCACTTGACTGTACCAGGAAGAGCTGCACAAAAACCTGGACAACGACCAAGAAAGCTACTCATATTTTATAGATGAGGAATACTGAAGCTGAGAGATAAGATCTGCCAAGACCAGCCATGGCAAATATTGTTTTTAATTTTGAATTTTGCTTGCTATTGTTAAAGTATTGGGAGTCAGAAACCCCTGGTAATCTACTGCAAATAATTCAGAGACTTTTTTTGAGATCTTGATTTACCTTTTTTGGGACTCTGTGTTTGTCAGTGCACTATGTAGGGAGGCCAGTGAAGCTTCAATAACAGGAAATCATATCCACTCATCCCCCTTTTTGCACCCATTAGCCTAACTGTCATGATTTGTGACATTTGACAGCTGTCAAAGGTTGCTGTGATTGGTGTGAAGGGGACCAAAAAGGGGGTTGCGTGTAGATCTCTATGAAAATAACATGCTGGGAGCTCAGTCAAGTGGGTATTTGAAGCAAGGCATCCCTAAGGGTCAGGGCAATACTTAAAACCCCAGGGATTACCATACTAAGGGGATAATCTACACCCCTTTTCCCCTCATGTCAACTGCCAAAGGCTGTAAAATCAACCTATACACAATCTCCTCTTGTCAGTTACATTGTATTTTGACAGCTGAAATGTATAAAGTACCAGACAAGGCAAGCCTAACTATTTTGGACAGTTGGAGTTGCGCATCTGTGCAACTCCGAAAATCTGACAAAAACAACAACAACATCATCATAGAAAATATGGGGACATTTGCTCACATCACAATTTTTTTAAAATATATTTTTCAGCTCCAATTTGCACAAATGTGGGGAGGGAAAAATAAAAAAGGGGGTTAATGAATGACTGAAAGCCTCTCCAAAGTGCTGCTTGGGCACTGTTAGAGGGGCTGTCACTCGCTCATGGACGAGATCACTCGGCAAAAGCGCAGGGGTTTTTGCTGCCCTTGCCAGGTGGCTCGCTTGCTGATGACCACAACCCACAATGGGTTGTCAGTGCCAGGTTCGGATGGCACGCCAACCTATCATGGGTTGAACAATCCCAGGCACAAGCTACCGGTTGTTAAGTGGTTTGTTGCCCACGCACAAGCCACCCTGTGGGAATTGGTCCAGGTTCGCACGACACGACAACTCACCGTGGTTTTTCACCCACGATGGGTTGGCGTGTCGTGCAAACCCAGTCAATCTGTCAGATCTCATTCCGGCAGGGTGGGAAGGTGGCTAGTGTGATAATGAAATATTGCCTAGGGAAGATTCATGAGATAATGTTTAGTGGGAGTGGTGTCATACAGAATATGGATTCTGAGATACATTTTAATAGTTGCAATTAGAAAATGTTCCAAATAGTTGGTAGTTTTGAGAAGTGTATCTGTAGATGCTCTTTTTTCCAGATTTATATTCAATTGTATTAGCCCCAAATGGGGGATACTATTAATTCGCTGGGGGTGGGAGGACTGAAATGTTCTCCCAATCTTCTATCTCTCCCGATTATAAGTTTGGTAATACAGGGTTGGATCCAACAATGTTCCACTGATGGTAGCAGTTCCATCAGTTGAACCATAAGGGGGTGATCCCCCATGCACCTTAAACATTTTCTCTGGATGGCTAGGAAAGCCTCTGGAGCAGATTTTAGGGTGTGACAGAGGTCTGCAGCAGGGAGGAGAGAGGGAAAGGTCCCATTGTTCTACTACTATTGCTAGCGTGATGCTCAATTTAACTCATAGGTGTTGAATAACTGTATTTTGAAAGGGATGTGGACCTGACATTTGCCCCTTTCAAAATTAATGGGTTTTTTCCCATTGCTAATGGTAGATGGAACAGTGGAAAGCTTCATTCTACTAGCTTTTGTAGAAAATAGTGAACATCGAGGTAATCTCTTCCATGCAGAGAAAGAAGCAGCTATTTATATATCTAGAAGTAATTACTTTGGAGAATAAGATGGCTCAGAGGATTATCAGTAGGATACAAGACTAGTACTAGTTGAAGTCTTGTACCTCCATGTATCTACCAATCTGAAAGCTGTCAGAGAATCACTATATTCTAGTGATGTTTGCATGAAATGTATTGGTAGTCTTGTTTCCAGTTGGCAGATGTTGACATTATAATTTACACAGATTGTGTTTGTTGACAGTCATTTGAGGAAAGGTCAAAGATTAAATAGTTCTAAATTAACATTTTGCTTCTAGGTGTGACCCTTTCCTGGCCAGACATGAGACACAGTAATGATTGCAATATATGCTTTCCTGGTAATGTAGCAACACCTGTCTATACATAGGAAACTATTTTGAGTGTGCAAAATCCAAAAACCCTTCAAGAATGCTACTGGTACTGAAAGAAGACAGCTGAACAACAAAAGGTAAGTTAGGCTAATAGCACAGACTTTATTTTTGAACTTAGACACATTGGGTTGAATTCAGAGTTAGCCATAATTGTAGTAAACCCAGTTAGTTGTGACTAATTTAAGTCCTACTATTTCAATGGGGCTACTCTAACTATGGCTAAGTCTGGATCCAGTCAATTCGCTATCATCCAGTAGATCGGATTTGATTACATGGTGGGGGTTTCACATTTTCTACTATAGAAGAAACACTATATAGTCTCCTATATAGAGATGTAAAATTTCTGGAAATGTTGAGGCCCTGGGAAAAATGGGTTTATTCGGGGGGGTGGGGGGATGAACATTTAGGAAAAAAATGAAAAATAAGCAATTCTTTTTTAGCATTCTTTACAGATCTAAAGTTACTTTGTTGCTTTAAGACAACCATCCCCAACCTGATGCCCTCCAGATATTTTGGACTTCAGCTCCCATCAACCTTAGGCAGCATGGCCAATGGTCAGGAATGCTGGACACTGTGGTCCAAAACATCTGGAGGGCACCACGTCGGGGAGACATGCTTTAGGAACATAAAGTAGCCTTTCTGTTCCTAAAGTTATTTGATGTATAATTTAGTTTGCTTATAAAATTATTATATTTTAAAACTTTTAAAAGTAAACCCTGTTAGTAAATTTGTAATTATTGTCTGAATAGATTACAACAACATAAAATGACTGCTATAGCATCAGAAACACATGACTCTATAGAACAAAACCCAAACTGTCAAGAATGCACAATGGTGACTCTACTCATATGTTGGGAAACTGAGCATAAATGTATATCAGTAAAAGATACTTTAGATCAATAATTTTAACAAGGAATGAAAGGAGCTATGTTGGGAATCTTACAGAGAGGATTAAAAAACATTTTTCCCCATGGCTTCATTATTTCCAGACATTTTACATCTCTAGCCTTTCTATAAAAGTGTTTTTATTACCTAGTTTTTAGAAATCATTTTGGGAGGGAGGGAGTCAAGGCAGGGTAACAACATATAAATACTTGGTCTTAAATCCTGAAAGAAAATATTTCATAATCCCAAGGTGTTCAGTTGGGGGGGAGGGGGGCAGGGGGGGAGACAAAAACAGTCCTTGGGGGGAGGGGAAGATTTGTCCTGAATTTTTCTGGGTTTTTTACCTGGTCTTCGCATCCCTACACATATACCTGGCAGTGGTAATTTCTCGTATGTTGGCTTGTGGGCATTAGGTGGAGGTAAAGCCATTTATTTCAGTGGAACTCTTTGTAGTGTACTTAGTATCAGAATTCCAGTTTCTTTTTTCTGAAAAATTGCTTAACCAAAGTGCAATTCTATTATCTTGTACATGTTACCCCTTTCTACTAGTGAAAGCTTATTTTAAACATTTTAATACCAAACAATATAGAATTAGGGCGCGATTCTATGGCCGCTAGTCAGCGGCTAGATGACCATGGGATAGGTCGGTTCTCCGAGAACCAACCCCCACCCCCTCCCACGCTGCCTCATAGGCAGTGCAGATCATCCCCGTGCTCTGTGCTCGTAAGAGCAGTGCAGAGCAGCAAAAATGGGGCGTTCCCAGGGGCGGGAAGTTGGAAATGCTGGTACGACACATCCTATGTGTTGTCCAGCTGCTGCTTCCCATGCTCCAAGGTATTTTGGCTAGACAGCCAAAATTGGCTGTCTAGCCACAAAAACAGGGCAGGGGGAGTGAGGAGGAGATCCTGTCCTCACCACTCCTCCCGCCCTGTACTGCATAGGCGGTTGCTCCTAGGGTTGGAGGCAACCGTCAATCTTGATAGGATTGCTCCCTTAATGGACTTGAGACTCATTTATCTCTGGTAGAGGTTGTGTGCATACTGCACATGGTTGTTCCTGAAAAGCTTCCTGTCCTCTTCTAGCTCTCTTGCTTTTTAGCATCAGTTACTTTAAAAGGAGTAATTGATGTCTGTGGTTCTTAAAAAAACACACACACATTAGATGCTCGTGTGCCTTGCAGTATTGCCGGTGACTGTTGAAGAAGTTGAGCAGAAGCAGCTATGCTTTAACTAGCTAGATATGAATGATTTCGAATGTTCTTAGCAGAACTGATGTTAGAAATAAAAAAGGATTATTCCCTGTTTACAGGGATGCGCAACTCCTCATTCTGCGGGCCCCTTTTAGATTTTACTAAATAGATTTTTGTTATAATTATAACTCAGCACTTTCCCTTTAAGCTATTTCTGATTCCCTTTTCCTCTCGCTGCAGTCCTTTCTGTGCATTGCTACAAGTCTCTCTGAACCCTACTTTCATCTTTATGTGCACCCCATAAAATACACGGGTGCTCTGTCTCTTTGCATCCTTATCTCTTACTTTCCTCTCTTTTTGTTTCTCTACCTGCAGAGGTCTCTGCATCCTTTACAGCTATCCCCTTTTGTTAAAAGCTATATTTATTAAGATTTTAAATTGTTTTTGTCCACCTTGGAAGCTTGTGTGCTGAAAGAAAGGATGTAAATCTTTTTTTCTCTTCACCCCATAGTCTGCCTCCTTCCTGTTACCTCTGACAGGTGTCTATAGCCTTCATTTACTTCTACACCGTCTGTTTCTGTAGCCCTCTTGTCCCCATTTCTGATCCAACTTGCTAAGTTTAGAACCAGCACACAAGGCTTTTACTTTCCCAGCAGTTCACGCCAGTAAACGAGTCTCAGATGCAGATATGCCATGCATTGAGGATGACTGCACCAGCTGGAAAAACTGCTTCCAAATCTAATCTGTGTCTCTGAATCCGGGGAGAGAAGGAACAGTGCAGATGCAGGCATTCTTCCATCTTCATCTCTACTTCTGATGGGCTTGGGCAGGCCTTAGATCTTTCTACAAAGATGTGGAACAGTGGGATAAGGCCTGCAAACAATGGGTATTTGGAATTTCTCTAAGGAGGCATAGATAGGGAGGAGTCTGCAGTCAGCCTTGTGGGCCTTATGTTGTACAAGCCTGACCTACTATCTCAGAGCAGAATTTGAAGGCCAGCCACCTGTTCTGGCACCATTGACTGCCTGAGGGAACTAGTTTGAAGAATTTATTTTATACTTATAGTTGACTAGGGCTGGATACTTCAGATATTTTGGCTCAAGAAGTCAAGCTTCATCTTCCTCTGATATAAACTGTTTAAGATTTGGACTTATGGGAATCCATTGAACAGTTATCTAGCCTCATGGTACTCATGTGTTCCAAATAATGTACTAGAGAGATTCTAGTAACTGCTGATTTTTATATTTTCAAATGGGGAGTCTCCATTGCTTCCCTATCCTAGCATGCTTTTGTGATCCAAGATTTTTTGTGTGCAATTAGTGTACAAGCCATTTTTCCCACCATCTTAATGCACTCCAAACAGGGCTGCTCTGTCACCAAAACAAACACATGTTTATTAGCTTCTTATCTGAAGAAGAATTCTGTGTAACTTGAAATCTTCTGCAGAACATTGTGAACCATGATTGGTACTAATAAGGATATTGGGTGTTCCTGCTTGGTTTAAATAGGTAAGGAAGTCTTAGAATGCCCAGTTGCTGCTTTTGCCTTTTTAGAGTATGTGTATAAAAAGTGTGTGTATATACATCCATACATGCAGTAATGTACACGCACTTGCTCACTCACCCAGGGTATTCTTCTTTAAAATGAGGCTTTAGAGTAATCACAATTGAACTCGGTGGAACCTATTTCTGAGTAAATAAGGATAATACTAGTCTGCATGGCTTATATTTGTTTCTACAGAAAGATCTGCTTCTACATGGGTCTTAACAAGGTGTGATTTATTGTCTACATTAACGATACTGAAGTTAGCAAATGAAGGCTTAGGAGGCAAGAGTAACTTCTAAGTGTTCTGCAAAAACGGAAAGTTCGAGCAAAAGATCTAGTTAAATTGCCTTCACATGGTTGTCCATTTTCCTCTCTTGATTCCATAGTTATTCTCCATAGACCCAAGTAAGAACCAAACTCCTTCCATGATGTACCAAGGAGAATTGATGATGGGTTGAGAACACTGCTGAAGACTGGAGTCTTGTCCTCTGTGGATTTTTATATGGTTTCATATAATTGATACACCTATTGAAATATGGCTTCTTTCAATATTGTTTGTCTGAAAACAACTCTTCTACAACTGTATTTTCAGCCATTGGAGCAGCAAGCAAATAATGCATTCAAATATGAAATAAATAAAACCTTATTTGATTTGTTGCTTAGCAGCCAGAGCAAATTATGGAAATTGAAATCTGAGACAGATTGAACATTATGATAGCAAAACAGTTTCACTTGTGTTGGTACCTTCATATTAAATAAAACAGATTCTACTCTGTGTGCTTTTTCTACACTTTAGCAAAGTTGTTCTGCAGATACTTCCAAAATATTCTAGAATGGAAGTATTACATTATAAAAGCTCTGCCTACCATATAAACAGCAGAGAACAGGTGCACATTACTTACATAAAAACCCTAACTGCAGCATTTTAGATAAATAATTTTATTTACAATCTCTTTTACCATATATATAGGCTATATAATTTCACATACTTTAACCTTATGTGAGACTCATGCACAGATATAAGAAGATGTATGCTGGAGGTGTAGTCCTGTGTGCATATGGGTTTCGCTTTGGGGAGGATCCCCCCATTGGCATTAAGGGGGGATTTCTTCCCAATGCAAGCACCACCTCTAGAGGAGGGATTTTCTCCAAGACAACAGCAGGTGAGGAAAGGGTTAAATCCCACCCTCCATGCCTGCTGAGCAGCCCTTCTAGCTCATGATATTTGCATTTCTAAAAATTTGCATGTTAAATGCAAATATGCATTTTACCTTGCTTGTAGTTTGGCTGTGAGAATCATATGCTCCGGGGCAGCTTACTCAACAAAAGATAAGAGACAAACTGCAGAAGGGTTATTTAAGCACAAATTGAAGTCATGGCTGGCTTATAAAGCGACAAACTTTTGCAGGACAAACTTTTGCAGGCCCTAACACAGGTGGCGGACCTAAGGCCCAGGGCCAAACCCAGCCCTCCTGGGTTCCCAATCTAGCCCTCCAGGGTTCCCCAGATGACCACACCTGTTCCAGTGGCCCCATGCCCTTTCCCCCAACCATCAAACATTTAGTGGTTTCCTGGCCTCTCTGCAGTTTTTCCCCACCTCTAAAAGGTTGGAATACCTCTCCTAAGGTTTAGTTTCTGGCAGTAAGTGCATTAAACTACAATAAGCTGGTATTTTTTGTAACTTTGGCCCCACCCAACACTGGAATGCAGCCCTCCATAGCTTCTCCAAAATAGAATTTGCCCCTCAGGCTGAAGAGAGTGCTCATCCCTGCCCTAGCAAAAAGAGTACTCTGGGCACCCGGCTCACAACTAGACCACACAAAGGAAATGCTACTACCACATGGGCCAAACCCATAAAAAGTACATGCTCACACTGAACTGATTTCATAGTATTCCCAGGCTTTCAAGGAACTTGGAGCATGTTGCAGGGTGCATGACATATTCCAGAAGGAGCAATCATCTCTGTAAGGAAGTAATGGGGAAACATATAATTTCCAGTAGTGGACATACTTAAGGGCTTGCTGCAGCTTTTTGAAAAACAAGGAGTTATAGCCAGTTTGGCTGAACCTATGCCATGAATTCAGTCATTACTGCAAAAATAATAATGGCAAGCTACAGATCCCAGAGCAAGCCACAAATCTATGCTGCGGCAACATTGTTTATTCCCAAGACCAGCAAATGTGAATTGGCTGGTAAAAGCATCTTCAGTGTGTGTGTGTGTGGGGGGGGGGGGGATTCTACAGCGACCAGTTCGCTCTCCACTTGCTGTATTTACTGGAGTCAAATCTGCTCCATCTGGAGACACAGGTCGAAAACGCGGCTTATCCCAAAGCTAGGCTGGGGCTCTTGGCAGGTCCCATGCAGATTACTGCACATTGTTTGGGTGGCTACTGAGTGGATGTCATCATTTAGAGAGCCTGTTCCTGCTCTCCCACTCTCACCTTGTCCCACCCCTTCTGCTTTCTTTACTAGTGTGTGTGTGTGAATTCCCCTACCCTCCCCGTCCCATGTCTGACCCTTTCCACCCAATTTTTAAAAAGATATTTTCCTTCTAAAACTGCAATAGCACCAGAACTAAATGCGCAACAGTGACCCCTTGCATTAGTGGGGACACTCAATCACTTTAGGTAGCCTGCTTTCAATTTTTAACATTCCCCCCCCCCCCCGGTCTGTGCATGTTTACTCAGAAGTAAGAAATAAATATTGCTCCCCTGCAGGGAAAGGGTTAACTGTAGTAACTTGCCCTAAAGAGCTCTTTTGTTCTCCTGTAGCTTCTCCGTTATGTAAAATCACTTCTCTGTTTCTCACTCATTGGTTTTCCCACCTTTTTTTACTGTATGCCCACCCACCCCATATCCCACTTGTAACGCCAATCCTCCCCCCCCCCCCATGGCTGTAGTTGGTGAAACTGGAGTGCTTACTTTTGGGTTCACAATGGAGTGGCAATGTGCTATTTCAACATTGTGCTTTTAAGGGGATTTTTTTTAAAGGTAGAGGCTGCAGAGCAGAGCACACCTATACCTTCCAGGGGATGGGTGCCAGAGGTTAGTGGTAGGCAAGACGAAGTAAATACCATGAGGTAGCTTAGCACTCCTGAAGGGCCAGCTGCAAAATAGCAGAAACATAGGAGGGGGAAACATTGAGGGAACACCCCTTGACCCCGGTCAGTGAGGTCACGGCGAAAGGTGAAAGGCACACCCATGGGCAGGGCTATAATGCTGAAGTAAATGTGGAGGGTTGGTACACACCACAATAGAAATTCAGACAAGCTGAATTAAAGTAAACAATCAGACTAAAAGTTTCAGAAAAACTGGTTTTTCTGCAAAAATCTCCAGAATGGCCGTGAGATGGCCATGACGTCATGTGCCCCGAACGACCTCCAAACGCAGCAAACTTGCAGGAAAATGCTCATGGAGACACCCCCCTGCATAACAGAGGCAGGTACTGACAAGTAAAAACTGGATGAGAATTCTGCGAACCTATATATTTTTGACACACCATGAACCAGAAACAAATCCCTTTGCCTTCTGGAAGTCTTTTTCAATGAAAGAATAATGAGATGCTTGGAAACATCATAGAGGCCGTATAATAGCTGATGGCATGATTATAGCAAAATCCACACAGGAAGAATTGGATCAAATCCTGAGAAATGTGATGGAATGTACCTTGGCAGAGAAAATTAAATTCAGTCCATAAGAGTCAGTAACACAATACACTACTATGGCTGCTTCATTCTGGACCAGCTGTAGTTTCCAAACAATCTCCCAAGCTATCAGCCTGCTTCTTCATGAGTTGAGTGACCTTATTCAGAATAAGTTATTTACCTACTCTAAAGTGACTGCTCTCAAAATCCCTATTCCAGCTGGATTGAGGTTCTGTGAAATAGCCCTCATTGAGTCCATTCCTAACTAGATGGCCTTGGTATACCAATGACATTGAACACTGAACTCCAAAATTATGCGTTACCTGTCCATATAGGCTTCATACAGAAGATAAATGACCTGAGAGATGGAATGTAACTTTGCAGCATCTCGGAGGTTAAGTCTCATGGGGTGGGAGAGTAAGCCACCATAACTAAGATCAGGTATAATTTACGTACCCACATTAAGCCCCGAAGAGGTAGCTGGTGTAGAACTGAGCCTTAAAATATGGTCTAATTCAGCCTAACCCAACCTGGTACCCAACTCCCTATGAAACAAAGCCCTATGAAGAGAGACTGAAAGAACTGGGCATGTTTAGCCTTGAGAAGAGAAGACTGAGGGGAGATATGATAGTGCTCTTCAAGTACTTGAAAGGTTGTCAAGAGAGGAAGGCCAGGATCTCTTCTCGATCATCCCAGAGTGCAGGACATGGAATAATGGGCTCAAGTGACAGGAAGCCAGATTCCGACTGAACATCAGGAAAAAACTTCCTGACTGTTAGAGCAATACAACAATGGAACCAATGACCTAGGGGGGTAGTGGGCTCTCCCACACTGGAGGCCTTCAAGACGAGGCTGGACAGCCATTTGTCAGGGATGCTCTGACTTGGATTCCTGCATTGAGCAGGGGGTTGGACTCGATGGCCTTGTAGGCCCCTTCCAACCCTACTATTCTATGATTCTATGATTCCCAGCATAGTGAATGGACAGGAATTCTGGGAGTTCTAGTCCAAACCATCTGGAAGATACCAGTTAGGGAAAGGCTGGTCTAATTTGCGTATTAAGTGCTGAGTGAGACCAAAATGTCCAAAGGCGATTGGAGGGAAGGATTTGTATGGCACTTGAACAGCTTTCTGCTTGTCATCCTTCCGTAATATTTTCCCTCCCTTCCTTTCCCACTTGTCTACAATCGCCATGTCTGTTCCTCCTTGCCATCTAATGCCTCAGTTACCAGATAAATCTACATTATCTAAAAACATAAATCATGAAGTAGAGATGTAGCATTTCTGGAAATTCTGAGGCCATGGGAAAAACTTTTTTTCCAGGTATTTTGGGGGAGGGAAATGGAAATTTTGAGGAAAATAAAAAAATAAGCAATACTTATTTAGTGCTCTTTACAGATCTAAAGCCACTTTGTTGCTTCCCCAACATAGTGCCCTGCAGAGATTTTGGACTTCAGCTTCCATCAGCTTTAGGCAGCATGGCCAATGGTCAAGTATGTTGGGCATTGTAGTCCAAAACATCTGGAGGGCACCACGTTGGGGAGACATGCTTTAGGAACATAAAGTGAATAGTCTTTCTGTTCCTAAAGTTATTTTACGTATAATGGAGGGAGCAATCCTATGTGGATCGATGGTCGCCTCCAGCCCCAGGGGCGACCACCTATCCAGTGTAGGGCGGGAGGAGTGGTGAGGAGCGGATCTCCTCGCTCCCCCCACCCTGCTTTTGCGGCTAAACAGCTGATTTCAGCTGTCTAGCCGCGGGACCTCGGCGCACAGGAAGCGGCAGCCAGACAACACATAGGATGTGTCGTACTGGCATTTCCAGCTTCCCCGCCCCGCCCCTGGGAACACCCCGTTTTTGCTGCTCTGCGCTGCTCTTACGAGCATGGAGCGCGGGGCTGATCCGTGCTGCCTATGAGGCGGCGGAGAAGGGGCTGGGGGTCGATTGTCCAGGAACTGACCTTGGAGCACGGGCTCCGAGGTTGGTTCCCGGGCACTAGCCTATCCTGTAGCCATCTAGCTGCTGAGTAGCGGCCATAGGATTGTGCCCTTAGTTTGCTTATAAAATTATTATATTTTAAAACTTTTAAAAGTAAACTCTTGTGAGTAAATTTGTAATTATTGTCTGAATAGATTAGAACAACATTAAATGACTGCTGCAGCATCAGAAACACAGAACTCTATAGAACAAAACCCAAGCCGTCAAGAATGCACATTTACTTTCAAGAATGCACAATGGTGACTCTACTCACATGTTGGGAAACTGAGCATAAATGTCTTATCAGTAAAATATACTTTCGATCAATAATTTTAATAAGGAATGAAAGAACTAACTATGCTGGAAATCTTATGGAGAGGATTAAAAAAAACATTTTTCCCATGGCTTCATTATTTCCAGATATTTTACATCTCTAGTCTTTCTCTAAATGTGTTCTTGTTACATAGTTTTTAGAAATCATTTTGGGGGGAGTAAAAGCCGAGTAAAATTATATAAATACTTTGTCCTAAATTCCAAAAGAACATATTTCATAATCCAAAACTTCAATTTTTCAGAAAAAAACCAAAAACATTCCTTGGGGGCAGGGGGGAGGACCTGTTTTCCCCCTAACTTTTCCAGGTTTTTTTCCAGGCCTTCACATCTCTGTCTTGAAATCAAGAGTATATTATGCTAATTACTGCCTAATTTACTCTGATCCCAGAATGTTTGTCTGTGGTGCAGGAATTAGAGGCATAGACTTCATGCAGGGTTGTAGCAGTAGAACATATTATATATGGTCTATGTGCAATAGATTGTGGTTCTTAGTGCATATATGTTTGCAACCCTATAGGTCTTGGTTCATTCTTTACCATAACTTCATATTTGCATGCAAACACACTGCATTTCAAATAGGCTTTTGGCACATCACTTGCTTCTGGAGTACAGTCAGTAGATCCAGAATTAATTATTGCATATGTTGAACAATAGTACAATGTAAATTGCTGCCATGTTTCTATAAAGGTAAGTTTATGAATACTTGAAATGAATCTGAAAGATCTGCATTTGACAACCATGTGAACATTAGTTTTGACAACCATGTGAACATTAGTTTTTAAAGTGTTTTAATACACATTGAATTGACAGTAGTAAAGCCCATTAATATTGGAACAAATGAAGCAACTAACTTGTATTTAAGCTACAATGAGAAGTATATAAACATGTACTACAAGAAATGAAAAGTGTATAAGCTTGCTGTATTAAAATGGACACGCTAGCCCACTGCTGTGAATTTGCACAGCATATTCACTGCTGTGCAAATTCTGTTTAGCTGTGCATAGTTGTTTAAGCTCAAACTAGCATTACATGGGGTTCAATGTGTGTGTTTCCTCCATTTTGTTTTTAAACTAAAATTGGTCTAGGACAGTTTTCCCCACCTTGGTGCTCTCCAGATGCTTTGGACTACAGCTCCTACAATCTCTGGCCATGCTGGCTGGAAGAGATGGGAGATGTAGTTCAAAACATATGGAGGGCTCCAGGTTGGAGAAGATTGGCCCAGACAGACTGAGCTTTGTCCAAGAGTGGCTGCTTCTCCAATTTTTTTTCAGCTCAAAATCCCCAACCTGCCCCTTTCCCTAACTCAGGGAAGCTAATGTTTGAGTTGAAGGGGTTAAGTGGCCCTTGCTGCACCCTGACTCATGATCTATTTAGGTTGATTTTGCTTTAAGAAAAAACAAAGGTGGGGTGGGGTAGCTGGGGACTTGTAATAATGTAGTTTGAGCTTTAAGATGCAAACCATCTGGGGTGACATACTCTGTCCTGATCTGGTGTGAAAAGGCTTAGCATCTGTTTATATAGGACTGTAGCAATTCTTAATTCCTAATCCATTCTTACTAGACTGTTGTCAGCAAAACTTTCACTTAATTATTCAGTAGCTGTGAATGTTTGCCATTTTGTTAGATGCTAAGTGAACAGGATATAAAGTCTCTTGATAAATGATTGTTTGAAGTCTGCAAGTGGGGACTGGAGTGTTCTTCTGGCTGCAGATTACATTCTATGTTTCAAATGTAAATATATTTCCCAGGAAGTACATGTTGAATAACAGGTTATACTGAAATAGTTCAAACTTTCTCACCAATGGAAGCTAAAAGACTAGAGGAAAAAGCTGCATTTAAATCTAGCTTAAGGAAGTACTATTTTGTGTCCATATATATCTAGTCTACAAAGGAAGTATTGAAATGGACTGTAATGGCTAGCTTTTCAATATAGCATATCATTTATAGAGTCTCCCTAAATAAACGATCTAAGAAAACCTTTGCCATGTTCCTCTCCTGCTGCAGTATCTAAATGAGAGCCAAGCCGTATGACTGGCAGGCTCATATGATGCATCTATTGCTGGACTATTCCATTTTGGACTGCAGGTGGAAGATTGAATGTTCCCACACACAAAAGCTCACATTTCAGAGAGAAAGGTAGTGTTAGAATCCTTATCCTTCCCATCCTACGTCTGTTTATATGAAGAATGTGTTATGTGGAAACATTCAAATATGGTCTCCCACTACATTTGAAATAGTAGTGTAGCTGATGCATCACAATAGCCAAATAACCCTGTGTTTCAATTCCAAGAAGAAATAAAGGTAGACCTTTATTCTATGATTATTCTAGTTTTTATGCAAGAACCATGAGATCATGGCTAAAGGAAAAACTGGGAAGCAACAAAAAAAAGTGTGAGCTTAATTGAACATAAGGGATGAGGCACACTGCTTTCTAACTGCACTGATAAGAAATGAACAAGTTGGCATGGAATCAACACAGCCAGGGAGAAGGATCAGGCAACTCTTCCTATGCAACTCAGTATCTTCCCCAAGGCGGCTTGCTTCTTGATCTGAATATCACTAGTCTAATCTTAAACCCCTTGCAGTGTACTCCAACCAGTTCTATAATATTTGAATATAGAATGCAACACAACTTTGTGTACATGTAGATAACTATATAGCTATGTGCATAGAATTATGAGATTTATTGCACATGGGGAAAATGAAACAAAATACTGAAACTGGTAGAACTTCATTTTGTATGATTTTGTCTGTAATAAAGAATGCAATCACTGTTAAAAATTCCTTCCAAGAAGGGGTTGTGTGATTGGACTACTGTGAAAGAAGTATTTTATCTACTTACTTTATCACTGGTCTTGCAATATTTTGTGAATGTTTTAACCCCCTATTACCATATTCAGTTGTGATGTACTCGAATGTATTCTAGCCCTCCTAAGAGCTGGTTCACACCAGGTTAAAGCAGCCCAGAATTATTCTTGTAGGTAGGTAGGTAGGTAGGTAGATAGATAGATAGATAGATAAGATACACCCACCCACACGGGCACATAAAAGATGTGGTGATGGACACTACCATGGCTTTAAATGTGGATTAGACAAATTCATAGAGGATACGTCTAGGAGTGGATATTAGTCATGATGGCTGTATAGAATCTCCAGGTTCAGAGACAATAGCCTGGTTTGCACTATCATGGTGGGGGAAATAAGTCACCATAGCTTATTTCCCTTGCTGCGTGTGTTTGTGTGTGTGGGGGATTTGCATAATTATCCTCGCTGGCACAGCTTGCCATCTCATGCAGATATGATGGGGGTGGCTTGGTGCTGTAGCCACCCTCATCATAATTTGATGAGCAAGCCAGCCCAGAACCCTAAACAGACTATGGGTTCTGTGTAGATTGTTAACCATGGCAGCAAGCCATCCTTGCCAGGTTTGCACAAGCAAGCTGTGCTGGTGAGGGTAATTTTGTAAATCCCCCCGGCATGTGACTGGCATGCACAGCAGGGGAAATAAGCCACGGAACAGACTAAGTTCACAGGTCACGACAAGCCACTGTAACCCTTGAGACCATGTGCTGGCTGCTGTTTTGAATATGCAAGCTTCAGCTGGTGGTTGCCATGGCTTGTGTGAAACTGAGTAGCAGAGGTTGTGTGAGGGTTAATCAACCCTCTCCTAACCCATGGTCTGTGAGGCATGTTTAACGTGAGGCGAGTTTAACCCTTGCCCAACCCCCTCCACCTGGTTTCGCATGACACAACAAGCCATGGCAACTACTGGTCAGGGCGGGCATATTCAAAATGGCGGTCAGCAAACACCACGGCACCCCGACAATTAACCCACAGTGGCTTGTTGTGAAATGCAAACAGGCCTGGTGTACCATTGCATACCAGATGGTGGAGAGCAAGTGCAGGAGTGGGCTGTTGCTTATCGTCTTCCGAGACTTACTGGGTTGGCTACTGTGGGAAACTTGATGAGAGACATGATGGACCTTAGCTCTGATCTAGTAGGACTCTTCTTATGCCAGCAAACTTAATGAGTGACCAAGACTTCAAAAAGCAGTAATTTTTTTACTATTTTTTTTAATAAACCATAAGCAATTAAATACATCAGACACCACTAACTGCAACATATTTCATTATATCATGGGTTCTGCACAGAATGATCCAGCGGGGGAAACATGTTGCGTAATGGGTTCCGAGCTATTTCAGCTAAAAGGTCACTCCAAAGTTGACCATGGGAAGCTGGAGGGTGTAGTGAAACTGTATTCATATTTGCTGATTCAATAAATGGCTGCCAAATCTCATAAAACTGGTCTGACATTGCTTGACCACTTTGTAACTTGAGTTGTTTTGTGATTTCCTCTCCCCCGCACCCATAATAGCAAGGTTCCATATCTTTTGCTTCCATCCATTAATAGTTGGTTCATTAGACCTCCATTTTGCTGCTATTTCTAACCTGGCCACAGTCCAGATAAAGGCTAACAGTTCTTTATGTTTTTATGTTGCATTTATTTATTTATTTCTATACCATCAAATAGCTGAGGTAGTCTGGGCGGATCACAAAAATTAAAACCACAAAGTACAACAGAAAACAATATAATATATGAAAGCTTAAAACTAAAATATAAAAATATGCCCAGAATAAAACCTAGCAGCAATGCAGGGATTTAAAAAACAAATTTAAACCAGCAGAGATAAAAGTCTAGAGTGCTAAAATTCTCTAGAAAATAAAAAGGTGTTCACCTGGCACCAAAAGAAGTAGAACGAAAGAAGTACAACATGCCAGGCAAACCTCTCTAAGGAGTTCATTCCACAGCCAGGGTGGCACAGCAGAAAAGGCCCTCTTCCTGGTAGCTTTCCCCCCAAGGTATAATGATATTAGTCCATTAACTGCAGAGAGCTTTGTGCTTTGCTGAGTCACACATCACTAGCATAGTTGAATATTTGTCCCTAAAACCTTTGTATGGATGGGAGGCAATCCTACCACATGTGTTTATAAGTTTCCTTCTTATGACTGCAACAATGAGGGCTGAAGGTGTGATTAATATAGCTTAACTTCAGTGGTGTGACGTACCATCTATGCCTCATTTTTAGAATATTTTCCCTCACCCTATAAGAAATTGACTTCATACGGACTTTATTGATTAAGGACATTCATTTCTCTACACTAATAGTAGTATTTAAGTCCCTTTCCCATGGCATTTTAGCTCCTTTATTTTTACCTACACTAATAGACTGGAGGATAAACCTTTTGATTCAGAACTTACAGTGGATGTTAATTTTTCAAATTCATTGTGCCATCGCATTGGACGAGAACTGGAAAATTTGATGTATGTTGAACCATGACACCACAGTTTCTTTTAATTGATTTTTGAGCTGAGCTCCTGATTTAGGTTGTAATTGAAACCAGGAAAGGTTTCAAAAGGGTGAGAAAGAGAAAATATGTTGTTGTTTTTCCTTCACCCCTCCCTATCCTCTGCAAACCCCAAACAATGGTACAAGGCTCTTATTCCAGACTAGCTGGAGTCGTGAACAGGAGCACATGTTAGGGGCTGGGGTCACACTCAAGGCTGGCCTTAGGCTTGAGCGAGCTGGGCGGTCACCCTGGACATTGAGCTGAAGGGGTGCCAAACTGAGCTGGGTGACAGTATTTTTTAGTGTACTGTCTGCAGTGAGCTAAACTGACAAAAAGCAGTAAGGACACAATCCTATGCATGTTTAGACAGAAAAAACTGGGTGACCAGCCAGATGGGCGATTAATACATTTAATAAATAAAATACAACTCCCAGCATGCTCCAGCCAGCCATACTGACTAGGACATGCTGGGAGTTGTAGGACTTTTTTTTTTCTGCCTAAACATGCATGGGATTGTGCCCTAAGTGTCTTTAACCTTCCCTCCCCACCCCCTAAGTTATACAGCATGTATATGATAGTGCTCTTCAAGTACTTGTAAGGTTGTAGCAGAGAGGAAGGCCAGGATCTCTTTTCAAATCATCCCAGAATGCAGGACACAGAATAATGGGCTCAAGTCACAGGAAGCCAGATTCTTGCTGAACAACTTCCTGACGGTTAGAGCAATACGGCAATGGAACCAATTACCTAGGGAGGTAGTGGGCTCTCCCACTCTGGAGGAATTCAAGATGAAGCTGGACAGCCACTTGTCAGGTATGCTTTGACTTGGATTCCTTCATTGAGCAGGGGGTTGGAATCGATGGTCTTATACGCCCCTTCCAACCCTACTATTCTAGGATTCTGTGATCTATGTGTGAGGACTAATTACACAAATGAGCTTCCATCAACTAGTTTTAAAGGTTTTCATTTTCCAGTTTGCAGTCATCCATTCTAGATAAAATCAGAAGAACATGGTTTTACTTTGAGGCAACATTACGAAACTCTGTAAGCACTACAAATAATGAAATCACTACAACCACTATAAATATTGAAAGAAAGAAAGAAAGAAAGACTGAAGGGAGTTTTGAAGGTGCTCCTTGCCCAAGGTGCTATGTATCCTGTGGCCAGCCCTGGTTACACTGCAGCATTTTGTTGTGAGTCTCCATTTGTGTTTTGCAAATTTCCATTACAGAATAGAAGCCACACCTATTCAGGTGCTTACAATGTTGTTACAGTAGTCAGAATAGCAACTGAATGACTGGGCCACTCATTATAATGTCAGAGTGATAACTATGGGGCTTATTGCTATGACAGCAGTGCCACATAATATTAGTGTTTTGAATCAAAAACAAGCAAATTTCAACCTAACATGATACTATATAATACATGAGTATTTGGGAATACTTTCTCAATCCCTTAGGCTGCAGAAGTACTGCACAGAAATTTCATCATAAAATGGGACTCTCAAAGAACAATTACTTCATTTAGTTATAGAAGCTCATATTGTATAAGTTATATAACATCTCAGCATATTCTGAAAATTAATAATCAGTTGTGCTATACAGGTGAAGATGTACCATGACTACAGAGCAGTATGTCTCAACAGTGGAACTCAGAATTTTAAATTGATAAAACAATAGCAGTTTACATATTGCTAGCCATTATTTTTTTCAGGACTATATGCAGAACTAGGTTCAAGGATGATCTTAATGTTCATGGCTCATTTAGCCCTTTTTTAATTAAATATTTTAAGATTGGCATTTAATTAATTAAACGTATATACTACCCAAGTGGCAGATGCCCTTAGGACAGTTTACAGTCATTAAAAAAACAAAAAGCAACAATAAAATAACCAAAATAATAAATACAACAATGAAAATGTCAAAATATTAAAACATTTAACGATTTTAAAATATGAAAGAGCCAGTTTAATAATCAGAGCACCATATTAGATATTAAATGCCTGTTAGAAGAAGATCTTAACTTGGCATCTAAACCTGTACAATGAAAATTCCAGGTGGATCTCCTTGGGAAGGGCATTCCACAGAAGGGGAGCCCCTACAGAGAAGGCTCTTTCCCTATAAGCCATCAGTTGCACCATTGTGGGCAGCAGCACCCAGAGAAGAGCCTTCAAAGATGATCTTCGCAATCAGACAAAAATATATCTTTTGACCTATGTTATGTCTCTGCTAATGGCTCAACTATTGTAGTTATCCAGTTTAAAAATAATAGATTTTTTCTGTCATTCCTGTCTTTTGACACTGGACCAAGTTTAATAATCTATACTGTGGGAGAGTGTATATTATCAGTCTTGAATCAGTTCATTAATCTGGATTTGACAAAAGAATAAGCATGGGAGTTAGTGAGCTGGATGAAAAGAAAGCTAGGAATCCCAGCTGCATGGGGAATCTAAAATTACATTGGTTTGCTCATTTGTAAAATTCTGTGTATCCAAATCCTATGCATGTTTACTTGGAAGTCATATCTTACTAAGTTTAGTGGAGCTTACTTCTGAATGTGTGCCATCTTAGGCACAGTTCGGACATAATGCCAAACCATGGTTTGGTGGAATGAGCCTGGAGTAAGCCATCCATGGCTTGTTAGTCCATCCTCTGCTTCTGCCTCTTGAATGGTTAGAGTCAGTTAGTTGCTGCCTTGTGGCAATCTATAGTTTGTTCTTACATTTGATCTAGCAAAATGAATTGTACTAGCCCTGCAAATTAAGATTGCAAATCAGTAGTTTGATCCTGGTTTAGAAGGTAAGCACCAACCATAGGTTTGCCAGTTTAGATGTAAAATCAGACCTCAGGAAAATGAACCAATTAAGCAGAGTGCATGAGAAAAGGAGGGAGAGGAAGGGAGAAACACATATGAGTCCAAAGCTCATGCCAAACCATCGTTTGGTATGTGTGAACTGAGCCATAGTATTGTACAAAATTATTTCTATTACTGGATTCTTGGGGACTGTAGGACAGATTAGTGGAGAGGGGTTTGCTGGTCTGTGTTCCAATATCTGTACTAGCCACAGCTTCTGAACCCAATTCATGTTTGTGGGATTTTATTCATGTACCCAGTGGTATGTCAGCACAAAATATGTCCTGGAAACAGCTGGCTTGAGCAACTCTCCCTGGTTAACCTTCATTTCCAGGTTTTGTTGTCAATGTACTTAGTAAGTCTTCCGCTAACTCCCTGCTAGGGAGCCTGACCTGTGTTACATCATAACTTCTTAATTTAACAGAGAAAGCTATCTTGATTATTCCAGTGCTCTATTAGTTTGTTTAGTTATTTGATTTATATTTGTCTCTGTCCCCTAGTCTTAGAGCAGTTTACGGCAGCTTTTTCTAAATGTTCCAAAGGTACTCACAATATAAAGACATCAAATGGTTTGGAGGATAAATGAGGCCAAACAAATTAAAGGTGACATTATAGAAATAAAATCTATTTAGTGGGTAAAATATACCACACCAAAAATAACCAGCCCAAAAAACCATCCAAAAGACAGTGCTTCTTATGGGCAATCCCCTGCTAAACGCCTATTTGTTAAAGAGGTGCCCAGGTGGGCTGAGTGTGGAGCCCCAGAAGTGGTGGTGATGATATCTCTGGAGCTCTACCAATGAGGTAGGTGAATCTTCATCCCAGGATCTGGATTGACCTATGCATGGCAGTAGGCGTTTGTAGGTTTTATACAAGAAGAGCGTATTTAGAGGTATTTTCATACGTGCCTCATAATTGTGTAGGTTTTTTCTCTAGAAAGTTGTCAAAAGCCTGAGTTTCTTTATTAAGTTGCATGACATATGTCACTTTAATGTAGTTCCCTTGCTGTTGTACTATAGACAAAAACAAGTTTTTATTTCAACAGACTTGAAAATGAAGGTGTAGTTCATGCTGCTGTTTTACACTGTTATTATATTGACTGCTCTTTTAGATTGTATTGTTTTCTTAACCTCTCTTGTTTTTAATATGTTACTTTGTGATATGTATTGTGTTTTCATTGATATAAGCCACTCTGGGTGCTCTTTAAACAGAAGAGCAGGATAGAAATATATTGGGCTGAATCCAGAGGAAATCATTCATGACCAGTTTAAGTTTCCATTGATTTCAAGGAGACTACCATATGATTAGCTTCCTTTTGATCCACCCATGAAATAATAGTGTATTTGGATTGGCTTTTGATGACTGAGGTTAAATTGGAGGTTGGATTTTAATGCGCATTTTATTAGCCCCTTTTATGTATATAGGTGTGTGTGTGCTTTTAATTATTGCCCATTTTGAACTTATGGAATGACTTAGATACTAAAATTAGTGGGGGCCCTGAGTACGGAAAAGAGAAGGTAATAGAGGATTTTCTGTGGATGCTCTGAAGGCATCAGGATCTTCTGTTTAGGGAGTCAACTGAGGCAGAGTTGCAAGAAAGGTTTGCTCTTAGAGCCTTGTCATTGCACTAGCCTTCTGTGTTCCACCACTGCCAGCTGCTTTCCTTTTGCTGTATTTGACAGGGAAATAAGCACTGCCAAGAATGCTTGTGCTCCAGGCATGACTTAGCCACTGCTTTTGCTGTGGCATTGCTTTTTCTTTTCCTCTTGCTGTAGGCTCTTAATGACTGATTTTATAGGCAGTTTTGCATTTGACAGAGGAGGAGTATTACTCTGGCTGTGCAAGTGTCTTCTCATGTCTGTTAATCCATCCAGGAACTGTTGCCTCTGTGTTTAATAAAATGGGATTGTCCTATACTATTTCCACTCACATCTCACTATTGAAAATGCCATGTTTTTTGGCAATGTCTTCTCTCAGGGAGTAACTGAGCCCCATGGCAAATGCTTTTATAGAAATTAGCACTTGCCCTGAATTCATCTTACTGACAAAATCCAACATAATTTGTTATCAGTTTGGTTCTACAAGAGCTGCTTCATGGACAATACGGTTTTATACACAGATGTTGCTTTTGCACGGGAAATCTTTGTATGCTGTAATGTGTAACAACTGTTTGCCTGCCTATATTTGTCACATATGAAGGTGTACATGCAGTGTTCATGTGGTTTGCTACATGGAAGTTGAAACTGTATTGGAAAGCAGTCTACTGTGAAGTGGGACTGTTGAGTATATGGCAGTTGGGAAGCAAACTTATATTGGGCAAAGCTGGAAATAAAAATTAAATTAAACATTTTAAAACCTAGATAGTAGTGCAGTCACTTCAGTGTTGTTTAGTTTAGTATAGTGTGGTAGACCTTAGTTTTTGGAGATCATAGCGACTTTATAGTGTCAGGTAATGGACAATTCTTCTTTCTAACCCAACCCCTGCTCCCTTTTGCAGAGAGTATGCGTTCTCTAAATCTAATTCTCACTTATAAATGCATCCCCATTAATCTTATATCTGAGGCAAAATATACCAATTCCTTCAGCCTTTTATCACATTATTAAGTTTGTGTGGACCCTTCATTTTTATTGTTGTTTATTCATTCGGTCGCTTCCGACTATTCGTGACTTCATGGACCAGCCCACGCCAGAGCTTCCTGTTGGCCGTCACCACCCCCAGCTCCCCCAAGGTCGAGTCTGTCACCTCCAGAATATCATCCATCCATCTTGCCCTTGGTCGGCCCCTCTTCCTTTTGCCTTCCACTTTCCCTAGCATCAGCATCTTCTCCAGGGTATCCTGTCTTCTCATGATGTGGCCAAAGTACTTCAGTTTTGCCTTTAATAGCCTTCCCTCAAGTGAGCAGTCTGGCTTGATTTCCTGGAGTATGGACTGGTTTGATCTTCTTGCAGTCCAAGGCACTCTCAGAATTTTCCTCCAGCACCACAGTTCAAAAGCATCTCTCTTCCTTCGCTCAGCCTTCCTTATGGTCCAGCTCTCACAGCCATAGGTTACTACAGGGAATACCATTGCTTGAACTATGCGGACCTTTGTTGTCAGTGTGATGTCTCTGCTCTTCACTATTTGATCAAGATTTGTCATTGCTGTCCTCCCAAGAAGTAAACGTCTTCTGATTTCCTGGCTGCAGTCAGCATCTGCAGTAATCTTTGCGCCTAGAAAGACAAAGTCTGTCACTGCCTCCACGTTTTCTCCCTCTATTTGCCAGTTCTCAATCAAGCTGGTTGCCATAATCTTGGTTTTTTTGAGGTTGAACTGCAACCCAGCTTTTGCACTTTCTTCTTTCACCTTCATCATGAGGTTCCTCAGCTCCTCCTTGCTTTCAGCCATCAAAGTGGTATCATCTGCATATCGGAGATTGTTAATGTTTCTTCCAGTGATTTTAACTCCAGCCTTGGCTTCATCAAGCCCAGCACGTCGCATGATGTGTTCTGCGTACAGGTTGAATAGGTAGGGTGAGAGTATCCAACCCTGCCGTACTCCTTTCCCAATCTTAAACCATTCCATTGTACCGTGGTCTGTTCTTACCGTTGCTACTTGGTCATTATACAGATCCCTCAGAAGCAGACAAGATGACTTACCACCAAGAACTTGCCACAATTTGTTATGATCCACACAGTCAAAGGCTTTAGAATAGTCAATAAAACAGAAATAGATGTTTTTCTGAAACTCCCTGGCTTTCTCCATTATCCAGCAGATATTGGCAATTTCGTCTCTAGTTCCTCTGCCTTTTCGAAACCCAGCTTGTACATCTGGCAGTTCTCGTTCCATGAATTGCTGGAGTCTACCATGCAAGATCTTGAGCATTACCTTACTGGCATGTGAAATAAGTGCCACTGTTCGTTAGTTTGAACATTCTTTGGTGCTTCCCTTTTTTGGTATGGGGATATAAGTTGATTTTTTCCAATCTGTTGGCCATTCTTGTGTTTTCCAAATTTGCTGGCATATGGCATGCATCACCTTGACAGCATCATCTTGCAAGATTTTAAACAGTTCAGCTGGGATACCGTCGTCTCCTGCTGCCTTGTTATTAGCAATGCTTCTTAAGGCCCATTCAACCTCACTCTTCAGGATGTCTGGTTCTAGCTCACTGACCACACTGTCAAATCTGTCCCCGATATTATTATCCTTCCTATACAGATCTTCCGTATATTCTTGCCACCTTTTCTTGATCTCTTCAGCTTCTGTTAGGTCCTTGCCATCTTTGTTTTTGATCATACCCATTTTTCCCTGGAATTTACCTCTGATGTTTCTAATTTTCTGGAAGGGGTCTCTTGTCCTTCCTATTCTATTATCTTCTTCCGCTTCTGCACATTGCTTGTTTAAAAATAATTCCTTATCTCTTCTGGCTAACCTCTGGAATTTTGCATTTAATTGGGCATATCTCCCCCTATCACTGTTGCCTTTTGCTTTCCTTCTTTCTTGGGCTGCTTCCAGTGTCTCAGCAGCAGCCATCTTGCCTTCTTGGTTTTCTTTTTCTTTGGGACGTTTTTTGTTGCCGCCTCCTGAACAACGTTGCGAACTCTTGTCCATAGTTCTTCCGGGACCCTATCTACTAAATCTAATCCCTTAAATCTATTCTTCACCTCCACTGCATATTCATTAGGAATATTAGTGAGCTCATATCTACCTGATCTGTGGGTCTTCCCTATTCTCTTTAGTCTGATTCTAAATTGTGCAATAAGAAGTTCGTGATCTGAACTACGATCAGCTCCAGGTCTTGTTTTTACCGACTGCATAGATGTCCGCCACCTTTGGCTACAAAGGATGTAGTCAATCTGATTTTGGTGTCGACCGTCTGATGAAGTCCATGTATAAAGTCGTCTCTTAGGTTGTTGGAAGAGAGTGTTTGTTATGCGCAATTAGTTGTCTTGGCAAAATTCTATCAGCCTATGTCCTGCTTCATTTTGTACTCCCAGACCATGCTTGCCTATAATTCCAGGTGTCGTTTGACTACCCACCTTAGCATTCCAGTCTCCTGTAATGAAAATAACATCTTTGTTTGGCGTACTATCCAGTAGGTGCTGCAGATCATCATAGAACTGATCTACTTCTTCTTCTTCAGCATCTGTGGTTGAGGTGTATATTTGGATCACTGTGATGTTAAATGGCTTACCCTGAATTCGAATTGAGATCATTCTGTCATTTTTTGGATTGTATCCAAGCACTGCTTTAGCCACTTTATAATTAATTATGACGGCTACTCCATTTCTTCTGTGGTCCTCTTGTCCACAGTAGTAGATCTGATGGTCATTTGATGTGAAGTGGCCCATTCCAGTCTATTTCAGTTCACTGACACCCAAAATGTCTATATTTAATCTTGACATCTCTCCAATAACCACATCCAATTTGCCCTGGCTCATAGATCTTACATTCCAGGTTCCTATGGTGCGTTGATCTTTAGAACATCGGATTCGTCGTTCACCACCACCAGCACCATCGGCTGCTAGCCGTCCTTTCGGCTTTGAGCTAGCTGCGTCATCACATCTGGGGCTAGTTGAACTTATCCTCTGTTCCTCCCCAGTAGCATTTTGACCATCTTCCGACCTGGGAGTCCCATCTTCCGATGGTATACCAACATATCTCTGGTTGTACTGATCTATTTAGTTTTCACGGCAAGAATACTGGGGTGGGTTGCCGTTTCCTTCCCCAGGGATCGTATTTAGTCTGACCTCTCTGCCATGACCTTCCCGTCTTGGGTGTCCCTTCACGGTTTAGTTCATGACGTCATTGAGGTGCTCAAGCTTCAGCACTACGACAAGGTAATGATCTCCTTTGCTGAAGCCTTTCATTTTTATAGCTGTCCTCTAAATCCTTTCAGAGTTGACAACATCCTTCATGAACACAGCGAATGCATTCAAATAAGGTGTTAATATCTTCTACCTAGAATACTATTACAGCCCTCCAAGTCTTCAAACTTCTGTCTGCTTAATGCAGCTTAAATGGCATTGCCTTTTTTGCTATGGCATCACATTGTTGGTTCATGCTCAGTTTGTTCTATTATGAACTCTGAATCTGTAGCTGAAAAAAAGGGGGGAAACTGGGAGCTGAGGGGGAGGAGCTTCAGGCAGGGCCACACCCCTTGATGTCATCAGCAGTCGCCATTAGATTGACACAGGGAACAATCTTTCGCTGAAAAAATTCTGCAGACTTTTTTCTCTACCCCCTGAAGAAGGCCTAAAAATAAGAAAAAGGCTGAAATGCGTTGGGCTTCCTACAGTTTTTTTTTTTTTTGCATCCTGAGAGCCTGTTTCTCTTCTTTGTGATTTACTTTGGATGCTCACCTCGTTCTGTTACCCATATGTGAAGTAACAGAAAATGGAGATAGCTGCAACACATTACGAATCATCTCCAGCTCAAAACCTAGGGCAGAATCCAATGTCATACGAGCAGATTCTTCTGGTCACACAATGGAATTGTGTGCTCCTGTGGTCCCCCCTGAAAATCTGCTCCAGTGGGTCCCCTAATCCTCCAGAGCAAATTTTAAGGGCACCTGGGGGGCTGCAGAGGGGAGGGGGAATTGCCCTCCTGCTGAAGTAGTTCCAAAAGCGGACCGGCTTAGTTGAATTTAATCCTTATAAATATTTAACAACAGTCTTGTAACTTCCGATAATATTTAAATTAAAAATATGAGCAAGCATTTCTATAATACTAAGTGTGAAGCACAGTTCTGAGAATTTTCTTTTCATGAGTTTAGTGTTGAGTGTTTTGTTGTTGTTGTTGTTGTTCAGTCGTTCAGTCGTGTCCGACTCTTCGTGACCCCATGGACCATAGCCCGCCAGGCCTTCCTGTCCTGCGCTCTCTCCCGGAGTGTGCTCAGGTTCATATTCATTGCATCGGTGCTGCTATCTAGCCATCTCATCCTCTGCCGTCCCCTTCTCCTTTGGCCTTCAGTCTTTCCCAGCATCAGGGTCTTTTCCAGAGAGTTTTCTCTTCGCATTAGGTGGCCAAAATATTGGAGCTTCTGCTTCAGTATCTGTCCTTCCAATGAGCACTCAGGGTTGATTTCCTTTAGGATGGACTGATTTGACCTCCTTGCAGTCCAGGGGACTCGTAAGAGTCTTCTCCAGCACCACAGTTCGAAAGCATCAATTCTTCGGCGCTCAGCCTTCCTTATAGTCCAGCTCTCACAGCCATACATTACTACTGGGAAAACCATAGCTTTGATTAGACGGACCTTTGTTGGCAAGGTGATGTCTCTGCTTCTTACTATGCTGTGTAGGTTTGCCATAGCTTTCCTCCCAAGGAGCAAGCGTCTTTTAATTTCATGGCTACAGTTACCGTCTGCGGTGATCTTGGAGCCCAAGAAAGTAAAATCTGTCACTGCTTCCATTTCTTCCCCTTCTGTATGCCAGGAAGTGATAGGGCCAGATGCCATGATCTTAGTTTTTATAATGTTGAGTTTCAAACCAGCTTTTGCACTCTCCTCTTTCACCCTCAACAAGAGGCTCTTTAGATCCTCTTCACTTTCTGCCATTAGGGTGGTATCGTCAGCATATCGGAGGTTGTTGATAATTCTCCCAGCAATCTTAATTCCAACCTCTGATTCATCCAACCCAGCATTTCTCATGATGTACTCTGCATATAAGTTAAATAAGCAGGGTGACAATATGCAGCCTTGTCATACTCCTTTCCCAATTTTGAACCACTCGGTTGTTCCATGTCCGGTTCTTACTGTTGCTTCTTGACCCTCGTACAGGTTTCTCAGGAGACAGGTAAGGTGGTCTGGTACTCCCATCACTTTAAGAATTTGCCACAGTTTGTTGTGATCCACACAATCAAAGTCTTTAGCGTAGTCAATGAAGCAGAAATAGACGTTTTTCTGGAATTCTCTTGCTTTCTCCATGATGCAGCGAATGTTGGCGATTTGATCTCTCGTTCCTCTGCCTCTTCGAAACCCAGCTTGTACTTCCGGTAGTTCTCGGTTCGCATACTGCTGAAGCCTAGCTTGTAGGATTTTGAGCATCACCTTGCTGGCATGTGAAATGAGCGCAATTGTGCGGTAGTTTGAACACTCTTTGGCATTGCCCTTCTTTGGAATTGGAATGTAAACTGACCTTTTCCAGTCTTGCGGCCATTGCTGAGTGTTCCAAATTTGTTGGCATATTGAATGCAGCACTTTAACAGCATCATCTTTTAGGATTTTAAATAGCTCAGCTGGAATACTGTCATCTCCACTAGCTTTGTTGTTACTAATGCTTCCTAAGGCCCACTTGACTTCACTCTCGAGGATGTCCGGCTCAAGTTCAGTGACCGCACTATCATGGCTATCAAGGACATTACTATCATGGCTATCAAGGACAATAAGATCTTTTGTGTATAGTTCTTCTGTGTATTCTTTCCACCTCTTCTTAATCTCATCTGCTTCTGTGAGGTCCCTGCCTTCTTTGTCCTTTATCATGCCCGTCTTTGCACAAAACGTTCCCTTGAGATCTCCAATTTTCTTGAAGAGATCTCTAGTCTTTCCCATTCTGTTGTTTTCCTCGATTTCCTTGCATTGTTCATTTAAGAAGGCCTTCTTGTCTCTCCTTGCTATTCTCTGGAACTCTGCATTCAGTTGGATATATCTTCCCCTTTCTCCCTTGCTTTTTGCTTCCCTTCTTTCCTCAGCTACTTGTAAAGCCTCATCAGACAGCCACTTGGCTTTCTTGCATTTCTTTTTCTTTGGGATGGATTTAGTTGCTGCCTCCTGAACAATGTTATGGACCTCCGTCCATAGTTCCTCAGGCACTCTGTCTATCAGGTCTAGTCCCTGAAATCTATTCCTCACCTCTACTGTATATTCATAAGGGATATGATTGAGGTCATACCTGAATGGTTTAGTGGTTTTCCCTATGTTCTTCAATTTCAGCCAAAATTTTGCAAGAAGCAGCTCATGATCTGAGCCACAGTCAGCTCCAGGTCTTGTTTTTACTGACTGTATGGAGCTTCTCCATCTTTGGCTGCAAAGGACATAATCAATCTGATTTCGATATTGACCATCTGGTGATGTCCATGTGTAGAGTCGTCTCTTGTGCTTTTGGAAAAGAGTGTTTGCTATGATCAGTGTGTTCTCTTGGCAAAACTCTTATTAGCTTTTGTCCTGCTTCATTTTGTACACCAAGGCCATGCCTGCCTGTTACCCGGTGATTTCTTGACTTCCTACTTTAGCATTCCAGTCCCATATGATGAAGAGGACATCTTTTTTTGGTGTTAGTTCTAGAAGGTGTTATCATGTGTCATATGTACAAATTCACCTTGAAAAGTTTTTGCTTGGAAGAGGGGGGAAAGTCCATATATGGTATAACTTATGATTATAGGGAGTGCCTACTGGGAGAGGGAGTGCCTGCTGCTTCTGCCTGCTGTTGCTGCTGGTGCCACCACCACCACCACTGCTCTCTCTGTGGACTTCTGCCTGGCAGACCGCCATTCCCTGCAGGGCCAGGCCCCCAGATACCCAGCCAGCTGTTGCTGATTACCTTCACCTGTCCCTTCTTGGAAGGAATATATAAGCTGGCTGGCTGAGGAGGCAGGGTCACACCTTCGGGGAGTGATGAGGGCACCACCCCCTTTTTGAGCAACTGTGTGCACACCCCATGGAAGAAGACGCGTTACAGCTAAGGAGTGGTGGGGCAGGAAGGGGATTGATTTTTTCTTTTTGTTCTCTCCCCCCTATTTCTCTCTCTCTTTCCCTCTCTTCTTCCTCTCTCACATGGCAATGAAGGAAGCAAAAAAGGAATATTATGCTGCCTCTATCGCGGCCACAGAGTGCTGTCCCAGGAGGCTGTTCCAAGTGGTCTGGAGCCTGGTCATTCCAGTGGCTCCAGAACTGCTGGGGCATTCTAAGGCCTCCTGTGAGGCCTTGACAAGGCACTTTGCAGATAAAATTGATCGGATCAGGAGTGTTATTCCATGTGCAGTGGATACAGTTAGTGAGTGAGAGGCAGCCTGTGGCAAACCGGTTTTGTGGGATTGGTTCCAACTTCTTCCTTCTGATGAAGTGGACAAGGTGCCTTCATCTGTAGGGCCGACCACCTGCTTACTTGATCCTTGCCCATCTTGGCTCATTATGAACTTTGGAGAGAGATTGGGTGAGGGGATCAGGGTGGTGGTGAATGCCTTCCTTAAGGAGGGAGTGATGCCATCAGCCCTCAAGGAGGCAGTGATAAGACTGCTATTAAAGAAGCCTTCCTTGGATCCCCAAGCCTTGAACAACTTTCGCCCAGTCTCGAACCTGCCATTTTTGGGCAAGATAATTGAGTGGGTGGTGGCGATGCAGTTGAAGGCACACTTGGAAGAAGCCGCTTATCTAGATCCATTTCAGTCAGGCTTTAAGCCTGGGCATGGGACAGAAACAGCCTAGGTCGCCTTGGTGGATGATATGAGGAGGGCTCTGGATAGGGGTGAATGCTCCTTTCTTGTTCTCCTCAACCTCTCAGCAGCTTCTGATACCATTAACCACAGTATCCGCCTGGAGGGGTTGGGCATTAGAGACATCGTATTACGGTGGTTCCAGTCCTTCCTGTCCAGCAGGTACCAGAGGGTAGCACTGGGAGAGGAGGTTTCGGACCCGTGGCCGCTCACTTGTGGGGTGCCACAGGGTTCCATCCTCTCCCCCATGCGATTTAACATCTATGTGAAGATGTTAAATCGCTATGTGAAGATGTTAAATGGGGGCTATCATCAGGAGGTTTGGGGTGCGGTGTCATCAGTATGCGGATGACATGCAGCTATACCTCTCGTTCAAATCTTCACCAAGGTTGGCCATAGAATCCCTGTCCAAATGTCTGGAGATGGTAAGTGGCGGGATGGGGAAGAATAATCTGAAGCTGAACCCTGACAAGACCGAGGTACTTTTGGTGGGAGACAAGAGGAGGTTGGGGGATGTTGATATGGTATTGAATGGGGTACGGCTACCCTTGAAAGACTAAGTCCGCAGCCTGGAGGTCATTTTAGACTCAAAGCTGTCCATGGAGGCTCAGGTGTCAGCTGTGAGCTGGACAGTGCTGTAGCAACTCCATCTGATACGGTGGCTGCGCCCCTTCCTTCCCAACCATCTGCTCCCATCGGTAGTACATGCCCTGGTCTCCTCTCATCTAGAGTAGTGTAATGTGTTCAATGTGGGCTTACCCTTGAAGACAGTTCAGAAGCTGCAGCTGGTGCAGAACATGGCGGCTTGCCTGATTAAAGGCAGCTGCCAGTGAGAACACATCACTCCAATGCTGAAGGAGTTGCACTGGCTACCAGTTGTTTTCTGGGCCAGATTTAAGGTGTTGGTTTTGACCTTTAAAACCTATATGGTTCCAGCCCAGCCTATCTTAAGGAGTGCCTCCAGCAACACCAGACAGGCCACTCAGCAATATCAGCCTCGGATGGCCTTCTCTCTGTCCCATCAGCCAGGGCAGCTAGGCTGGTAAGGACAAGGGAGAGGGCCTTCTCTGTGGTGGCCCCCACTCTGTGGAACTCCCTCCCTAGGGAACTCCGTCATGCCCCCTCTTTAATGAGCTTCCGCCACGCATTGAAAACTTGGTTGTTCAGGGAGGCATTTGGGATGGGGTAGGGAAATTTTCCCCTTCATGGATCACTGCCTTGTTGTGGCGAAGGGGTTTGCGTAACTCAGTGAAGCCACAGTTTAGACACAGGTCTTGTCCTTCACTCCATGTTTCAGGTGGACTGCCACTTAAATTATGTTTTATCATTCAACTTTTTAAATAAAACTGCAAACATTTTTAAAAGTCGGAGAACTGCTCTGAGGATTTGGGGAAGGGAGATGTGCTGGTGACTTTGCAGGCACTAGCTTAGGAAGAGGAATCTCAGGCCTGGAGGGCCCAATCTGGCTCTCCTGAGGTCCCAATGGCTAAGATCATGAGCTTCTTATTGCAAAATTTCGGCTGAAATTGAAGAACATAGGGAAAACCACTAAACCATTCAGTTATGACCGCAATCATATCCCTTACGAATATACAGTGGAGGTGACAAATAGATTTAAGGGATTAGACCTGATAGACAGAGTGCCTGAGGACAAATGGATGGAGGTCCGTAACATTGTTCAGAAGGCAACAACTAAATCCATCCCAAAGAAAAAGAAATGCAAGAAAGCCAAGTGGCTGTCTGATGAGGCTTTACAAGTAGCTGAGGATAGTAGGGAAGCGAAAAGCAAGGGAGAAAGGGGAAGATATATCCAACTGAATGCAGAGTTCCAGAGAATAGCAAGGAGAGACAAGAAGGCCTTCTTAAATGAACAATGCAAAGAAATGGAGGAAAACAATAGAATGGGAAAGACTAGAGATCTTTTCAAGAAAATCGGAGATCTCAAGGGAACGTTTTGTGCAAAGACGGGCATGATAAAGGACAAAGAAGGCAGGGACCTCACAGAAGCAGATGAGATTAAGAAGAGGTGGAAAGAATACACAGAAGAACTATACAGGAAAGATCTGAATGTCCCTGATAACCATGATAGTGCAGTCACTGAACTTGAGCCGGACATCCTAGAGAGTGAAGTCAAGTAGGCCTTAGCAAGCATTATTAACAATAAAGCTAGCGGAGATGACAGTATTCCAGCTGAGCTATTTAAGATCCTAACAGATGATGCTGTTAAAGTGCTGCACTCAATATGCCAACAAATTTGGAACACTCAACAGCAGCCACAAGACTGGAAAAGGTCAGTTTACATTTCAATTCCAAAGAAGGGCAATGCCAAAGAGTGTTCAAACTACCGTACAATTGTGCTCATTTCACATGCCAGCAAGGTGATGCTCAAAATCCTACCAGCTAGGCTTCAGCAGTATGTGAACCGAGAACTACCGGAAGTACAAGCTGGGTTTCGAAGAGGCAGAGGAACTAGAGATCAAATCGCCAACATTCGCTGGATCATGGAGAAAGCGAGAGAATTCCAGAAAAACATCTCTTTCTGCTTCATTGACTACGCTAAAGACTTTGATTGTGTGGATCACAACAAACTGTGGCAAATTCTTAAAGTGATGGGAGTACCAGACCACCTTACCTGTCTCCAGAGAAACCTGTACAAGGCTCAAGAAGCAACAGTAAGAACCGGACATGGAACAACCAATTGGTTCAAAATTGGAAAAGGAGTACAACAAGGCTGTATATTGTCGCCCTGCTTATTTAACTTATATGCAGAGTACATCATAAAAAACACTGGGTTGGATGAATCACAGGTCGGAATTAAGATTGCCGGGAGAATGATCAACAACCTCAGATACGCAGACGATACCACCCTAATGGCAGAAAGTGAAGAGGAACTCAAGAGCCTCTTGTTGAGGGTGAAAGAGGAGAGTGCAAAAGCTGGTTTGAAACTCAACATTAAAAAAAACGAAGATCATGGTATCTGGCCCCATCACTTCCTGGCATATAGAAGGGGAAGAAGTGGGAGTAGTGACAGATTTTACTTTCTTGGGCTCCAAGATCTCCGCAGACGGTGACTGTAGCCATGGAATTAAAAGACGCTTGCTCCTTGGGAGGAAAGCTGTGGCAGACCTAGGCAGCATAGTAAGAAGCAGAGACATCACCTTGCCAACAAAGGTCCGTCTAATCAAAGCTATGGTTTTCCCAGTAGTAACGTATGGCTGTGAGAGGTGGACTCTAAGGAAGGCCGCGCGCCAAAGAATCGATGCTTTCGAACTGTGGTGCTGGAGAAGACTCTTACGAGTCCCCTGGACTGCAAGGAGGTCAAATCAGTCAATCCTAAAGGAAATCAACCCTGAGTGCTTATTGGAAGGACAGATACTGAAACTGAAGCTCAAATATTTTGGCCACCTAATGCGAAGAGAAAACTCCCTGGAAAAGACCCTGATGCTGGGAAAGATTGAAGGCAAAAGGAGAAGGGGACGGCAGAGGATGAGATGGCTAGATAGCATCACCGATGCAATGAATATGGACTTGAGCACAGTCCGGGAGAGAACGCAGGACAGGAAGGCCTGGCGTGCTATGGTCCATGGGGTCACGAAGAGTCGGACACGACTGAACGACTGAACAACAACAACAACAACAAGGGAAATTTTAGAAAATGATGTTCTAGTGTGTAGTTTTATTGTTTTTAAACTGTTTGTATTATTGTACATCGCTCAAAGTGGCCGGGCAACCGGCCAGATGGGCAATTAATTAATTAATTAATCAATCAATCATTTGGCTTGCATGTTACGGCAGCTATATCAAGAATGGTTTAAATCATTCCACATGATAGCTGTCTTAGTCACACGACCGCACACTACCAAAACCAAGAGGTTTGCAATGGCATTTCAGAAACTTCATTGTTTGCATGATGAGCCAATGCATGCAAATGAGTAAGTACCTGGTAACTGATGCCATGTGGAGCAATTTAAAGCAGCCCCTGCATAACAGACATAGCATGTAACCAGCCCTTGGAGAATGATCACAAGCTGATTGTGAAATCTAATTCAGTATTTTATATCACCCTTTAAAATGGAGGCATTAACTATTTAGTAATTAGCAGGTTTAAAAATATTTGGTGTAATAAAAATAAATATTTGGGTAGCTGAAAATCTATTATATATAATTTATTCTAATTTCAGAGCGACGGATTTCCAGTAATCTAATCAGAGATTAGACAGTTTTGTTTTTGCATAAGAAAGGAAAAAAATAGCTGGCTGAAAAGCTTTAATAAAGTAATTTACAATATTGTATATTAATTTATCAAATGAGTCTGAAGTAATAGTAATTATGCATCATTCTTGGAATAATCATCTGTATAAATAGGCCCTTTATGAAATCAGGCATCTTAGTGACAGACCTTTGAACAATGGACTTCATTCTGTTTTAGGTGTCTGACATGATTTATTATTTCATTAGCTTCCCATTTCCATTTTGGATTCTACGGTAAGGTCAGTGCAATGAGCTACACAGGCTGTCTTATTTCTCCTCCCTCTTGTTTTTTACTCCACACTGAGCATAGCCTCTTGTTTCACGTATGTCCTAGCCTAGTAGGATTTTGGAGTTATGGTTTGTCACCAAAGAGATAATTCTTCCTTTAGCGTTCTGTATTATGGATTCCTTTCACATTTCTGAAGAAGGGAAAACTCCGGTCACTAGGGTGAGTGTTCCTGTGTTTTCTTTGAAAAGATAGCACTGTTGTAAGGAAGACACTGTCTGTTGAATTCTAATTCCTTTGTGCAAAGGCCAGCCCATCTCATAGCATCACAGTAACTGGAGGTGTTCAGTATGACTAATAGAATTTTAATATAGGAGAGACTGGGCTTTTCTCCCCTCAGTATCAGCAGATTTGGGGGAGGGTCATTTTTAGCTATCAAAGTTCAGATACATTTTTTTTAAGAAATGTTCAGTATTATGCTGCATTTTGCCATCTACTAAAAATGGATTTTTGTAGATGGCATAAATCATAGAATAGGTTTTAAATATGGCATGTTGCTGTAATCTGTATTTAAAATCAGGATATGAGATTGACCCAAGAATTTGAAAACTGAGCAATGGATTTGGGATTCCAGCCACATGAGGGTGTTCATAAAAAAAGTGGCTTTTTAAGAAGGAAAGCCCACATAGCACTTTTAATATACTATAATTTATTAAATATATAATTACATACTCATAAGGTATAATTTGTTTCTTATTACTGATATTTTTAGTTTTAAACTAACACAGGAGGGCTTTTAAAAGAGAAATGGTACGATTTGCACATAATGCCCACCTATGGTATAGGTTGTTGAATTCTGCATTGTTATGATGTGTGAATGCAGCCACTCATCCCTGACAGCCCATCAGTTTTTCAACTGATGGGTTGTTGTTACGTGTGAACAGCTTTATTATGGGCGAACCCAGAACCATAGGTTGTTCATGGGTTGTTTCATCAGGCCACAGAGGTAGTAAGCAAGAGCAGTAAAAAAAAACCCTGCTCTACATGCTAGTAATACAGTGCAACAAAAGTATTTAGGATACAGGGAGGGAGTGGGTGAAGGAGATGGGAAACAAACAATCTTGGGATTGAGAAAACAAACCATGGGTTGTTTGATCATCTGCCAGACAAACCCTGGGTGGGGCAAAAAACCATGGGCTAAATAAACCATGGATTATCTTTATGTGCGAACCTGGCCAGTAGATTGGTTCAAAGAGAACCCTCCCAGTAAGGGCTGGATGTGCCTGATCTCATCTGATCTCGGAAGCTAAGCAGGGTCAACCCTGGTTAGTAATTGGATGGGAGGCCGCCTGGGAATCAGGCTTCCTGCATTGAGCAGGGTTTTGGACTTGATGGTGTTGTAGGCCCCTTCTAACCCTATGATTCTGTGCTCTATCAAAGAAGAAAAGTCATCTCACAAAAGCTAGAGGTGCTTCCAGATGGAGGGCTCCTAGCACTACCAATCAAAAGGCATTTGTGATGTATCTCCCTTCCTGCCGTGTGATTATTTTATCACTGCCACTCCACTTTAATATTTATACACCACTATCTCCTCCTTGAGATAATATCTTAGACCAAGTGTGAATGGAAGGTATACATCAACTTTTTATATACTTTTATTTTGGCGCTGCCACCACCCTCCTCTTTATGAAGAGAGAACCTTCAATCCCTTTGTGTATGGGTGTAGATTTATAGTACTTGGCATATTTAGCCTTGAGAAGAGAAGACTGAGGGGTGAAATGATAGCGCTCTTCAAGTACTTGAAAGGTTGTCACAGAGAGGAAGGCCAGGATCTCTTCTCGATCATCCCAGAGTGCAGGACACAGAATAATGGGCTCAAGTGACAGGAAGCCAGATTCCGACTGAACATCAGGAAAAACTTCCTGACTGTCAAAGCAATATGAGACTGGAACCAATGACCTAGGGAGGTAGTGGGCTCTCCCACACTGGAGGCATTCAAGATGAGGCTGGACAGCCATCTGTCAGGGATGCTCTGACTTGGATTCCTGCATTGAGCAGGGGGTTGGACTCGATGGCCTTGTAGGCCCCTTCCAACCCTACTATTCTATGATTCCTTCTGTAATTTCATTTAACCCTTGGTTGGTAAAGGATGAGACTGAGAATGGCATGGTTTGAAAGAACAACAAAAATAAAACTTTTATTTACAAGGTTTTTGATGTTTCTATACAGGTCGAGTTCCTTATTGTTAAATTGAGGTTTCAAGTTTGTATTATTTCCTTACCTACTCAGTCCCTTCTAATATTAATACTTTAAATTAAAAGAAATATACCTCCCTCCACCTCCCACGGGAATTATCCCCCCCCCCAAACTAGAGCCCTGTGTCCTAAGGGTGCAATCCTATGGGGATAGGCGGCCGCCTCCAAACTCAGAGGTGACCTCCTATCCAATGCAGGGCAGGAAAAGCACGGAGGGGATCTTTCCCTCCATGCTTCAGCCACCCTGCATTTGCGGCTAGATTCTAGCCACGGGAAGGCAGAGCGGGGGAGGAGGCTGCCGGATGACACATAGGATGTGTCGTACCGATATTTCCGCCTACCCCGACCCGGAACTCCCTGTTTTCGCCGCTCCGCGCTCCTCTCCCGATCGCAGAGCACAGAGCTGTTCTGAGCTGCCTGCGAGGCAGCATGGGAGCGGGGAAAGGTTGGTTCTCTGGGAACTGACCTCCGAGTGCAGGCTCCGAGGTCAGTTCCCGGAAACCGACGTATCCTATGGCCATCTAGCCGCTGACCAGCAGCCATAGGATTGCTCCCTCCTCTTACTCCTTTGAAAGCTAGTCCTTATCTAACCCCCCCCCGCGCGCACACGCGCGCACACACACACACACACACACACACACAGTGTGGCCATTATTTCTTCTGTCTCTCCCAACTGAAAACAGAACAGCCAATCAGGAGATACTATTCAAAACTAAACATTCTAACTTCACCCTGCCCCTCCTCCTCAACCTATTATTGCCTTTAGGAGAAATTATATGCCAAAGCACATAAAGCATTCAAATAAACATTCAAATATACAGCTAAACAATAAAGTAAAATACCATTTCATCACAGCATTGTACACCTATTTTGGCTTTTCCTTCGTAATGGATATTTTTCTTGTAAGTAAAAAAGACAAGAGATGTAGTAGGAAAGCACAGGAGGGTTACAAATGGAAGATGACATTGTCTCAATCCTCAAAATTTTGTGTTACAGGCAGGGTGATGGCAAAATAAAGGCTTTGTCTGGAAGGACTCTTAAGTATTAAAATGTGATTTTATAGCACTTTTTCAAAACTCTTTTTGGGAGGAGAGGAAATCCATGATGGAAACAAAATCAGCCTCTGTACTAATAGTTATACTTGAATGCACTGTTTTGAAAGAAATACATATATGGGCATACCTAAGCACCTTTGTTGTTCAGTCGTTCTGTTGTTTTCCTCTATTTCTTTGCATTGTTCATTTAAGAAGGCCTTCTTGTATCTCCTTGCTATTCTCTGGAACTCTGCATTCAGTAGGATATATCTTCCCCTTTCTCCCTTGCTTTTCGCTTCCCTTCTTTCCTCAGCTACTTGTAAAGCCTCATCAGACAGCCACTTTGTTTTCTTGCATTTCTTTTTCTTTGGGATGGATTTCGTTGCTGCCTCCTGAACGGTGTTATGGACCTCCGTCCATAGTTCCTCAGGCACTCTGTCTATCAGGTCTAATCCCTTAAATCTATTCCTCACCTCCACTGTATATTCATAAGCAATATGATTTACATCATACCTGAATGGTTTAGTGGTTTTCCCTATGCCACAGTCAGCTCCAGGTCTTGTTTTTACTGACTGTATAGAGTTTCTCCATCTTTGGCTGCAAAGCACATAATCAATCTGATTTCGATATTGACCATCTGGTGATGTCCATGTGTAGAGTCGTCTCTTGTGCTGTTAGAAAAGAGTGTCTGCTATGATCAGCATGTTCTCTTGCCAAAACTCTATTAGCCTTTGCCCTGCTTCATTTTGTACACCAAGGCCATGCTTGCCTGTTATCCCAGTTATTTCTTGACTTCCTACTTTAGCATTCCAATCCCCTAAGATGAAGAGGACATATTTTTTTGGTGTTAATTCTAGAAGGTGTTGTAGGTCTTCATAGAACCAATCAACCTCAGCATCTTCGGCCTCAGTGGTTGGGGCAAGACTTGAATTACTGTGATGTTGAATGGTTTGCCTTGGATTCGTACTGAGATCATTCTATCATTTTTGAGATTGTACCCCAGTACTGCTTTTCCCACCCTTTTGTTGCCTATGAGTGCTACTCCATTTCTTCTAAGGGATTCTTGCCCACAGTAGTAGATATAATGGTCTCCTGAATTAAATTCGCCCATGCCTGTCCATTTTAGTTCGCTGATTCCCAAGATGTTGCTGTTCAATCTTGCCATCTCATGTTTGACCACCTCCAGCTTACCTTGATTCATTGACCTTACATTCCAGGTTCCTAAACAATATTGTTCTTTACAGCATCGGATTTTCTTTTCAGCACCAGACACATCCACAGCTGAGTGTCCTTTCTGCTTTGGCCCAACCGCTTCACTCTTTCTGGCGCTACTTGGAAATTCCCTCTGCTCTTCCCCAGTAGTATATTGGACACCTTCCGACTGGGGGGGCTCATCTTCCGACGTCCTATCTTTTAGCCTTGTGATATGTTCCATGGGGTTTTCTTGGCAAGAATACTGGAATGGGTTGCCATTTCCTTCTCCAGTGGACCACATTTTGTCAGAACTCTCCACCATGACCTGTCTGTCTTGGGTGGCCCTGCACGGCATAGCTTATGGCTTCACTGAGTTACTCAAGCCCCTTCACCACAACAAGGCAGTAATCCATGAAAGGGACCTAAGCACCTTGGAATCTATTAATTCCAATAGGAGACAGTTGTAAATGTGCTTAACTTTCCCATTAAAATCAGTAGGGCTTAAATATCTGTAACAGGATTGTGCATATCTATTGATTTATAAAAAGAAGAATACTTTGATCTGTGAAGAATACTTTGAAATGTTGCTGGTGAAAACACTAGCTCTTTTAGTACTTTGAAATACGATATAAAATAGCGATAGAAATGTTGTACTTCTTAATGCATACAATGTCTTTTAAAGAATATTCTTGGTTCCTATATGTTCTGACAGAATACATGCAAAAATCCATTTGTTTTTAATTTAATACTCCCAAGAATAAAAAGCATATTGTGTGGACCTAGCCATCATCATTAATGCCTTGTTAACTTCGCAGATTGACTGTTGTAATGTTTTTCACATGGGACTGCCATTAGGAGCAGTTTGGAAATTTCAACTGCTTCATAATGCTGTAAATATGAACAAAAAGTGTTATCTTAATTACACTCATATGCACAAATAAAATATATATCTATACATAGCATTTCTCTAAATGTGCATATGTTAAATAGTAAGGCAGATTGCAAGTGGCCTCTGTTACTTGATTAGTTAGTGCTAATCCATATATATATATATATATATATGTACACACACACACACACACACACACACACATACATACACATATACATATACACACACACACACACACACACACACACCAGAATATTGTAGTTTAAAGCAATTACTACCAGTAACTAAGCCTTAGGAGAGGCATGTAATCATTTAGAACGGGGAGAAAACTACACAAAAGCCAGGTTGGGGGAAAGGAGTTGGAGGCAGTGGAAAGGGGTAGGGCATCTGGGGACTCCAATTCCCATCAGCACCTGCCAGCATGGTCAATGATCAGGATGATGTGAATTATGTGCCAGCAACATCTGGAGGGCAAAACGTTCCCTACCTCTGCATTAACCTTTTAGAACTGAGTGTGTCAACAAGCATGTAGATAGATAAGGGCAACCTGGTAGACACTGTTTATCTGGACTTTCAAAAGGCTTTTGACCAAGCCCCTCACAATCTGGAAAGCTGGATTGGGACCTCAGGAGAGCCAGATTGGGCCCTCCAGGCCTGAGATTCCTCTTCCTGAGCTAGTGCCTGCAAAGTCACCAGCACATCTCCCTTCCCCAAATCCTCAGAGCAGTTCTCCGACTTTTAAAAATGTTTGCAGTTTTATTTAAAAAGTTGAATGATAAAACATAATTTAAGTGGCAGTCCACCTGAAACATGGAGAGAAGGACAAGACCTGTGTCTAAACCAGTGTTCAATTCACTGGTATGCAAGTGTGAAAGACAAGTTGGAAAGTCAGCCAAAAGCTGAGTTCACAGCACAAATGAAGAACTGCTGACAAAATACATCTGCCTTCACTCTCAGATTGTTTTCATAATGTGGTACTATTACAATAGAAAAAAATGTATTTGATGGTTTCAAGTGATAACCTAACTTTTCAGTCTTACTATTTATAATTAGTTTTATTACGAAAATGTGTTTTGCCACTTAAGTGAAACTGACCATATTGATTTCTGCAGTTACTATTTTAAATTAAATCTGTCATCATAAGGTCTTTCAACTGAGCTCTTATTCCTAATTATTTCATTTTAAAAAACCTGTTTCATCCCTGTTGGAAACTCAAAATGACATTAAAATAATACTGAAGACATACTTTGGCCATTTTAGAATACAGAAGAAATGTCCACTTATCAGTAAAAAGTGTACCATTGATCATAAGAACCCTGCTGGATCACACTGAAGTCTGTCTAGTCCAGCATTCTGTTCCCATAGTAGCCAACTTGATGCCTACCGGAAGCCCACAAGTAGGACATCAGTGTAACAGAACCTTCCCCGTGTTTACCCCAGCAACTGGTATTCAGTGGTTGATACTAGAGGTAATGTAATGCCATCCTGACTAGTAGCCATTGATAGCCTTATCCTCCATGAATTTTTTAAATCCACTTTTAAAACATTTTCATTAAACTATCTACCACAACTGCAAGATCCCTTTCCAGATCTGTCACTGCCAGCTCCAGCCCCATGAGTGCATATGTGAAGTTAGGATTTTTGCCCCAATGTGCATCACTTTACACTCACTCACTTTGGACCACCTATGCCCTTTTAATATACATTCCCCCAGTTTGAGATATCCTTTTGGGGCACTTCATTATCCCCTTTTGTTTTAACCATGATAAATAGTTTGGTGTCATCAACAACCTTGGCCACCTTACTGCTCATCTCTGACTTCAGATAATTTATGAACAAGTTAAAAAACATTGGGTAAAACCCAACATCCTACTTAGAGTAGAGTCATTGAAATGAACAGGTCAAATTAGTCATAACTAACAAGTCCCATTAATTTCAATGGGTCCACTCTAAGTAGGACTTACATTGGATTTTTCCCTTGGGAGATCTGTACTTTAACCAGGATCTGTTCCTGTTCTTATCCCATGACTGCTACGCATGCTCGGAAGTTTTTTGTGAGGGACTTTGTCAAAAGCCTTTTGAAAGTCCAGATAAACAGTGTCTACCAGATCACCCTTATCTATCTACGTGCTTGTTGACACATTCAGTTCTAAAAGGTTAGTGCAGAGGTAGGGAATGTGTTGCCCTCCAGATGTTGCTGGCACATAATTCACATCATCCTGATCATTGACCACGCTGGCAGGTGCTGATGGGAACTGGAGTCCAACAACATCTGGAGGACCATAGATTCCCCACCTTTGGGCAGGGCTTACTTTGCATAAGCCATGTTGACTCTTGTTCAGCAAGACTTGTCTTATATGCTTAATACTTTTATCTTTAATAATGTTTGTCATCATTTTACTTGGAATAGGCATTAAGCTAACTGGCCTGTCATTTCTAGGATACTCCCTGGATCCCTTTTTTAAATATTGGCATTACATTGGCCATTTTCTAGTCTGCTGGTACAAAGGCCAATCTTAGGGGTATGTTACATATTTTGAAAGCAATTGATCAGAAATTTCACATTTGAGTTGTTTAAGAAGTCTCAGATGGATAGCATCCAGAGCCAGTGATTTGCTTGTTTTCAGTTTGTCAATAAGGTCTTGTCACCACTATTTGCCACAGCTCCTCAGTCTCCCTGCCTGAAAATGTTGGTTCAGGTATGGGTATCTGCCCTACTTCTTCTGCAGTGAAGACAGACGCAAATAATTCAAGCTTGCTTCTCTGCAATCTCCTTACTTCTCCCTTAGTACTTTAATTCCTTTATCATCCAACAGTTCAACTGCTTCCTTAGTGGGATTTATTCTTCTGAAGTAATTTTTATTTTTGATCTTAATGTTGCCCTTCAATATCCATTTTTGTATCTGTTATTGTCTACTTGCATTTCTTTTGTGCAAGTTTGTGTTCCTTTTTGTTTCCCTCCTTGTTTGGGCAAGACTTCCATTTTTCTAAAGGAAATTTTCTTTTCTCTAATAGCTTCCTTGACACTGCTCGTTAAACTCACCGATGACCTCTTGGACTTGGTGATACCTTTGCTGACCTGTGGTATACATTCCAGCTGAGCTTTTATTATTGTGGTTTTGAGTAACAGCCAAGCATTCTGAAGAAATTTGACCCTCATAACTTTATCCTTCAACTTCCTTTTTACCAATATCATTTTTAAGAAATTTCCTCTTTTGAAGTAAAATGTGACAGAGTTCCTTGGTAATATTCTGCTTACATATAAATTACTGTGGTCACTATTTCCATCTTGCACTAGGTCCTGGGCACCACTTAGGATTACATCCAGGGTTGCCTCCCCATCTGGTCAATTCTATGACCTACCGTTCTAGGCCTCAGAGATTTAGGCTGCAGTCTTATACACCCATACCTGTGAGTAAGTCCCACTGAACTTAATGGGGTTTACTTCTGAGTAGATATTTATAGGATTGCACCATTAGAGTATCTAAAACTGCTTAGATATATTTTAAAATATGCCCAGGGGTATATAAGTATATTAAATAAATAAACAGAACACATATCTAACCAGACTATGTGAGGGTAATTGAAGTCACACATTACTACAACAGTAGGTTGGAGACTATTGATTGGCAGCAGATCATTTTAAGTAGAGAAACCAAGCATTGAACCTGGGATCTCCTATTTGCAAAGCAAGTACTGACCTGTGGTCCCTTGTTCTCATTTACTTTGTGCTTCCTCTAAATATCAAAATAGTGGGAAAATAATCTTCCATCTTGTTCAGTTTATATTTAGGAAACAAAATGGGTTTATTTAAGAAATTATGGTGGAGGAGGCTGTTTTTTGTTTTATGCTCCGTCAACGTTTGTCCTTTTTAATTTTTCTCCCTCTCATTGTTTCAATAGGAGGAAATATACCTTTGCCAGCTCTAGGGCTGGCATAGTTGTCCATCCTTGTTGAGGACATCTTGGGGAAAGGGGAGGGCTTTGGATCATGTAGATCCAAGGTGTCCTTCAGTTTGTCTCCAGAACCCCGCTTTTCCTTCTACCACCATCAGAGCACTGATAATGGTGGAGCAATGGTGGCAGAGGTTTCCACTGCTGCAGTGGAGGCAGTGGATGCCTCCTGCAGCAGACTTCCTCCTCAACCTACAGACTTCCCTCTCCAGGGATCATAGGATCCTGCCCTTAATGAAATGGTAGAATTTGATTTTGTTTTGTTTATGTTTTCTATTGATACTCTCTTACTGATATAGTAATCAAGAAGGGACATAGCCTTTGAGATTAGAGCAATTAGTTCCTTAAAACACTGTTCAACCACATTGTACTGTGACTGAAAAAAGAGAAAGCCTTTTTTCAACAATTGGTTGTTTTGTAGTATAAGACCACAGTAGTCCAAAGTACTTATTGTATGGCTAGTTTTAACTATTTCATAAATTTCTTGTACCTTATTAGTTTATTTCATTTTTTTATTTATGTCAAAGTGTGAGGTGTGTTGTAGTTAATCATTTCTGGATTTTACTTTTGTTGTATGATGGAGAAATAATATTGAGTGTTTATACTAGCCTTCTCCAACCTGAGTCCCTCCACTTGTTTTGGACTATAACTCCCATCATTGTTTGTTTGTTTACAACATCTGTATACCACTCCACAGCTAAACAGATGATCCCTGACAATTGGTCATGCTAGTGGATGCTGATAGGTATTGTAGTCCAAAACATCTGGAGGGACTCCAGTTTGGAATGGCTGGTTTATATTATAAAGTAAAATACTGAGAAATGTTTAATGCAAGAACTCCTACCTCACTAGAGATGAACACACATTAGGGTGGTCAGATGCAAAAGAGGATAGGGCTCATGCACCTCCAATAGTTCTGCAGAAGAAGGAATTCTGATCCAAGCTGAACATGAAATTCCCTCTATTTTAAAACTATTAAAGGTGCAGGAGCCCTGTTTGCATCTGGCCACCCAATTTTTCACCAGTTGCCATTTTTAATATAATTATACTCTACAGTCTTTTAAGGCTGCAATCCTGTGTTCATCCTACCTGGAGGTAAGCCCCATTGAACACAGTGGATTTCTTCTAATTAAAAGTGTGTAAGTTTGTATTTGTGTCAACAGTAACTATATTTTTGTAGCATTACTCAAGTAATGGAAGTTCAAAATGAGCAGGTGGTGAAAGCAAAATTATCTTGTATTACATGAAATATACAAGTCTTGAGCTGACAAACCCCTTTGTTTTCATTGAAGGCATTTTTATTTTTACCTTTATCAGTGCATGAGCACAGAACTTGCTAATTAAACCACATTGTAATTTATCTTTTCTGTCTGTTCACAGGTGTGCTGGCTCATTGATATCTCAGGATGCCACTGGTAAAAAGAAACATAGATCCTAGGTATCTTTGTCATACAGCACTGCCACGAGGCATCAAGAATGAACTGGAATGTGTTACCAATATCTCCTTGGCAAATATAATCAGACAACTAAGCAGTCTAAGTAAGTACCCACTGTATTAAGGGACAGTTAATTTTGAACGAAAGTGTTACAGGGTTATGTTTTACAGTTGAAACAATAACGCTTTTCAAAGTACTAATTCACAACGTTCATCTTCTTTTTTTAAAATGACCCCAAAATGTTTATGTCCCCATCAACTGTGCAATTCATAAAACAATTGTGTAATTTTTATTGCTGAATTTAATGGTCACAAAAAAAATGAGCCAGCAGCTTCGTAAAATGTCTAGAAAGACTGTAGATCACTAGCAAAAGTCTGCTAATGTGGCAATGGGCCGGTTCCCATGTAATGACAACCCATCAGTTTAAAAACTGATGGGTTGTCATGGGCAGTGCCCACCGCTTTCACTTTTACCCCACAGTCCATGATCGGCTCCATCATAGGTTGTGGAACGTGATGCCTGGACCCAGAGTTCCCTGGACCCAGAGTGATTGGTTGTTTAGGAGCTAAACAACCCAGCAGTTAACCCAACAACAAACTATGGGCCCCCAAACAACCCATTGGTCCAGTACAGGTTCAGACACCATGCTCCACCACCTACAAAGGTTGATCATGGGTTGTGCAGTAAAAGCAGAAGCACAACAACCCATCAGATTTTAAACCAATGGGTTGTTGTTATGTGTAAACCAGGTCAGTGTGTCTGACACAGTGGCCAACCAGCTGTTGGCCAGGAACCCACAAGCAGGGCATGAACGCAACAGCTCCCTCCCACCCTTGTTCCCCAGCAACTGGTGTACATAGGCTCACTGCCTCTGGTACTGGAGGTAGCACATAGCCATCAAGACTAATAGCCATTGATAGCCTTTTCCTCCAGGAATTTGTATAACCCCCTTTTAAAGCCACCCAAATTGGTGTCCATGACTACATCCTGTGGTAGCAATTTCCATAGTTTTAAATATTTACTGTGTGAAGAAGTACTTCCTTTTCTCTGTCCTGAATACAGAAGTATGTCTCCCACCAGTCAACTTCATAGGATGACCCCAGGTTCTAGTATTTTGAGAGAGGGGGAAAAATGTCTTCCTATCCACATTCTCCACACCATGCATAATTCTGTACACCTCTATCATGTCTCCCTTTACCTGCCTTTTTTCCAAGCTAAACAATCCCACCTGTTGTAACCTTCCTTCATAGGCAAGATGCTCCAGCCCCTTGATCATTTTAGTTGCCCTTTTTTGCACTTGTTTAACCTCTACAGTATCTTTTTTTAGGTATGGTGACCAGAACTGTACACAGTATTCCAAGTGTGGTCGTACCATAGATTTGTGTAAAGGCAGTATGATATTGGCAGTTTTATTCTCAGTTCCTTTTCTAATTATGCGTAACATGGAGTTTGCCTTTTTACAGCAGCCACGCACTGGGTTGACACTTCATCGAGCTGTCCACCACAACCCCAAGACCTCTTTCTTGGTTGATCACCACTAGCTCAGATCCCATCAGGTTATACTTGAAGTTGGGATTTTTTGCCCCAACGTGCATCACTTTACGCTTGCTTACACTGAACCGCATTGCCATTTAGATACCCATTCTCCCAGTTTTGGAGAACCCATATATGTTTCCATGAGTACTAGTGGGTTCTATCATGCTTCTTTCAGGAAATAGGTATGTTGCTACTGACTTTAGAGACAGTGGAAGTACAGCATATGATGTTTCCATGTAGCAGATGTTACAGTTGATCAGCTGTATCATTCTTATGTGGCTTATAGCGTTTATACTGATCTTTTGCAGAAACAAAGGAAATCAAAATAATACTTCGTTCTTACATGTTTGGTTAGAAAGTTGAAGGTGAATGCCAACAGGTCTAATATTATTATTTGTTGCCAAAGTCCTGGTCTGCTCACTAAAAGTCTTTATTCTTTCTTCCATTTTTAAAGTAATTTTAGCTTTATTGTCCTGAACAAAACATTAGTTTACATATATATAACAGAACAGAAAAGCAGAAGCAATAATTTATTAATTTTAAATTAAAGAATATTATTATATTTATTTATATCCCACCTTTTCCCCAATATTGGGACTCAAGGTGGCTTTACAACATTAAAACTTGTACTATTAAAACCTATAAATACTTAGCAAGCTTTAGAACCCTATGGGAACCTTTCTGAAATGTCTGCTTTTTTTTCTTGGACCTGCAACTCCTTCAAAGAACTCTCAGGTGAAGTGTTGTGGCAACCTGAAGTGCCACTGTTTCTAGTGCCTTTTAACTGCTAGGACATTAACATTTTCTGTCCTGTGTCAGCCAAATGCATCCTGTGGAGGGCATAGTTATAGCATGTACACATGCTCTCTAGAAGATTAAAGGTTTTCAACTCCTTCAGGATCCTTGACCTGAAGGAGTAGAAAAGGACAATATAATCTAGGAAATTTCCCTGTTATCATTAACGCTTGTGGAGCCAGGCTATAAATAGCAGTAAAAAACTACTGGTAGGAAAGCTATTTGATAGCAAAGCCCTTCTGATTTTTGAAACATAATGCCCTAGCTCTTATCCTTTGGGATAGCTTTCACCACCACCCCATCATTTCTTGAGGAGAAAAGGCCAAAATTATTGCTGAAAAAGTAGAACAGAGTATAAAGAAGCATTGGCTGATAGGATTGCCAGACATTCCTTATTTCAGAAAACACAAAATCCCCAGAATATCATAGAAAAGACTCATCATTCCCTGGGTTCTGTTTATTTGATATGGAATCCATATTATTTGAGAGCCCTGTCCAAGTGCAATTTCCCAGCATTCAAAGAATTCATGGCAGATTCAATGGCAGTTGGTGACCACTGCTGCTGATGGGGTGGAAGGTGGATCACCAGAGGGTGGAGCAGTCTTTTGAATCCCCAGCAGCCTATAGCACAGAAAGGTAGCACAGAAAGGGTAAACTGAGGCACATGAATGCAAAGCACCGGGGTGGGAGGGGGTATTCACACAGCCACACAAAAGCACTCCTTTCGACATATTCTCCTGTTCCAGCAAAAACTCCTTTGCACAGAGAATCAAGTGACCATAAGTGCAAGAGAGTGCTGACCCCACACAGACGATAATGATCATCATCATCATCATCTCAGGGCTGTGCAGAAAAGCAGCCTTTGGAACCCAGCAACAAGTTCTGAGAGCACCCCAAATTCACCCCTTTACATGTGTTGTTGCTAACAATGGTACTACTAGTAGTAGCAGTATTGGAGCGACACAGAAAAGCAGTGTTTGAAATCCTTTAAGTTCTGAGAGCATCCAAAACTCAGCCCTCCCTTTTCTATAAAATAATAATGTATGTATTAACGTATGTATTATCATCATCACCATCTTCCACACAGCCACACAAAAACACTCCTTTGGAGTCACAGCGACAAAACAATGGTGGTGGGCATGGGATCCATTTACCCCAGGCAAAAAAGCGACACTACCCACGCACACTCACCCAAGACAAAAAAATCTACACACAACCCACACATTCAGTCAGGCACTTACCCCACAAGCAACAGGTACACATACGCGCACGCGCATACCCAACAGCGTGCCGACTACAGCCTCCAACAAGCCAGCTGCTGCCTCACCACAACCACCACCCCTTCTCTTACCAAGCACACGGTAGCATTTTTCTCCTTCTACATAGCTCCAACCTCCAACCACCATCTTGAAGTCCAGAAAAAAGGCCATTTGTGTAATACGGAGGATTGCTGTCTTAGGAGACCTGCTCAGTGTGCTTGCTCAGTATGAGGCCATGGATCTTCAGGGCATCAAATAGCCCAGGCAAGTGCTGCATCAGGTCTGCTGTGCTTGCAAACAACAGGAGAGATGCAGTGAGGTGGAGAAGGGGAGGCGGTCTCTATGGCCATTGTCACAAGATCTCTGCAGGGAATCAGTGTTGTCCCTGCCGTTATCCTAGCACCACATCTGGCAGATATTCTTTAGAAAAATTCCCCAGAAGATGCTTCAGAATCATTGTTAAAAGTAGTATAAATTTCTATTCTTCAGAGATGCCTCTTAAATACTGAACAGTCTGGAAGGATTTGGGCCCACATTGAAGAGCTACAATTTTAACAGGTCTTTTGCAATCTGGTCCAACAAGGACTGTTAATGAACTCTGAAGAAGTACACTGTTATAGTTTTCTAAACGCTTTGAGAATACAGTCTTGCATCTGTCGTGAGTTGGATGCTGCTATTGCAACAGTTCCATCTATTGTTGTGTCCACAGTCCCATCTGTTCTGCTGTTGATGGATGAATTTCAGTTGTTGAGGTCTGGGAATGTGCACGTGTTTGGACAAGTGTGACTTACTACCTGTATGCTTGATCTTAAGTTGTTGTGGAGGCGGGGAGAGGGAGATTCGTGCCAGGCGATCTTCCACTTCCAAAGCCCTGCCTGCTTAGCCAACCAGGGCAGGAATTGGGGGTGGTATGGCACGCATTCAACAAATTAGGGATAAGTGGCTAGCTATCTAATGTCTCAGTCATTAGAACACTTGGGTTATAATGTTAGCAGTGAGTCCCTATTCCAGATTCCCTTTTTTAAACCAATATGCTTGCTGAATCTTCTGGATAGTCTGTACACTACTCTCCATAGACAGAAACTACTACAGACAGCCCAGCAATGAAATTACATTATATTACTGCTAGAGGAGATAAGACGCAAGACATCTTAACTGCAAAGTCTAGTGCTTGATATTTCTCTGTCCTGCATTTACCAAAGGCTTTATTTCAGGAGTCAGAATTACAGGAGTTAACCCCAAACATTTCTTTCTTTCCCTGTTACTGCAATCTGACGCAAGAAATAATACTCCAGATCTTTAATCATGGTTAAGGTATTAGGAGTGGCCTGCTCAAATTCTCCCCTCTTTTTTCAAACAGCTTTAGCCATGTTAAGGATTCTAGTTGCATCAACCTTAACAGTGGTTTACACTAAATAGGGTTCCCATTGGAACATGGGTTTGATGCTAGTTTGCAAATATTGGTTAAGAGGGAACAGTAGCATTAACCATGGTTAAGGTAGATGCAGATGTGAACCTGAAACATAGTTTCGCTCATCAGGGGAGAGGCAAAGGGAATTTTTATGTGAGAGGAGGGGGTCAAGAGGAAGCATGTGATCCTATGGCCTGTTCCCAGTCTAGTAAACAAGGTTAGAGTCTGTGAGCGTTATGTCTGCAACTGACTTGGGTGTGCTTTTCACATCATCTGTCTTTTCCTTTGATTTTCTGCTTTGTACTAGGGAAACCAAGCTATCCATTGTTTTCTGCTTACCAATCAGTCCCTCTTGGTGTGCCTACAGGAGCTCCTTCTCCTAAGATATGTCTGAGGAACAGAGTAATCTGCACATAGCATCGTTGTGACAAAATCACAAACTTGCCATGTGTTAAATAGAGTCCAGGTAAGTTAGGGTTAACCATTTGGTAGTGAGTGAGTGAAAGGTGAAAGGGGCTTGTGTGTGTGTGTGGTAGGAGACTGAGTTTATATAAGGCAGGAGCAGACAGTTCGTTAGATAGGGCCTTAGGGTTTGATTAAGCTATATCTAGATAGTGGGGTGGTGGGGATAGGAGTTAGAAGGGGTAGAGTAGGCAGGGTAAGACCGAGAACTGAGTGATTAATTATAACATCTCTTGTATTAAATAAACTTTTAAATTATAAAATCCCACAACTTGATCATCTTTCTGCTCTACCAATAGTGTTTATATTTCCTGGGTACTTCTCCTGGTTGGGTAAAGGAACCAGTTAGGCATATTGAGAGTCTCTTTTACCTAGTGAATTTAGGGGCTGAAGCTTGTGAGACAGTGAGGACAGCTGTCCCAAAGTGGAGGCAGACGAACCTAAGGGGGGATAACGTCACAGTCCCTCATTATAGAGCCTCACTTTTGGTGGAACTTTCTTGAGAGAGTATCCCTTGGCGAATATATGTCCTTACCAGGGCTGTACATAGACTGTGGCCAGATGGGGCCTGGCCCCATCCTGAAATTTATTAGACCCATTAAGTGGTGCACAGGGAGCAACTACTCCATGGCCCTGCGGATTTAGGAGATCCAGTGCAAGCACACAGCATTGCGAGCACACAAGGTTTCTCTGAAACTTTTAGGGAAGCTCTGTGCATGCTTACAGTGTCTCCAGGCTCTTCACACACAGGCTTATGTACCGGTGTGACGATGCAACATGTGCATTCTAGAAAGTGCTACCGTGCTGTAAGCCAATATGTGAAGAGCCCTGCACTGCCACTAGTGCAACCAAGGCTTCTCTAAAGATTTAAGACTTCTGAGGATTAAGTAGGCTTCTAAATGTCATAGAATCAAGGAATGTGACTCTAAGCAACAACATATATGTGTGCATGCACACACGGAAAATACACAGGTGTGGACGCGCTATGCGCACACATTACAGTCACATTCCACTGTGCAGTTCAAAATTCTCCTTTAAAAAAAAGCCTTGCTGTGTAGCAAAGAGGTTGGATTGGGCACTGTACATTAATTGTGGAAGACTTTGCGGGCATCACCAGACTCTGCACTTATCCTTTAGACTTCATCAAAGACGCCATCCATATTAGCGGTCAGGACTGTGCATGCATGGAAGAGCATGTTTTGACCAAAAACAGCAAATTTCCTTGATGCACCCAAGTAGCTTGTGTTGTGGAAAGAAAGTTGCTGTTGTTTATATTAAACCAGGGATGTATAACCCTTTTTGCCCAAAGGGCTCATAAAGATCTAGTGTTGGCAGAGAGCCTGAGGCTGTACATGTGCGCACACACATACAAGAACACTGGGACAGCATGGGGGCTTTAACCTTGCCCCTATCCATGGGCAAGATCCTGTGCAAGATTGCAAGTGGGAGGGAAAGCTGCTTCTGGTCACTGAGGAAGTGCGGGGTTAAAGACCCTCCCAAAGATACCCATTGGCATTGTTGCTTTGAGCCGCCAACAGCTGCAGGGTTGCTGTGGGGGCTTTAGCCTCTTCTCCCTCCCAGTGACCCCTCCCAGTATTGCTCCTTTCCACACAACATGCATCGAGGGGAAGGGATAATATATTTGGCAAGTGCATTTTTTATGGTGCTTATGACGTTATAGCATCATGGTTTCTGCAGTACCTTCTCCTGTTAATAAACCCAGTGGAGAAGAGGTGCAATAGACAGTTTTGCCTTCAGAATTAGAGATTACACAGAAACTTTACATTGGCTGTGTTCCCATATAATGCTAAACTATGGCTACAAGGAAAGACTTGGCAAGCCTCAGGTTTGTGTGCTTCTATCCTGTTTCTCTTGCAGAGCTGTGAGGAGAGGTTTGGAAGCTTCTGCTTCTGTTTTTGACTAAGCGCAAATCGTCATGATGTCCAAACCCAGAGAAACTGCAGTTCATCTAAAGTATGGCTTATTAAGATAAACCAACTTCATACAATGATTTATGAAGTTGGCTTGTTTTAGTAAACCACATTTAAGACTAGTCACTATTTCAGGTATGGATATAACACCTAAATGAATAGAAAAGCAAAAGCTTCTAGTCTCCTCATTACAACCAAGCTGGAGAATGGGTGTGTGCGCAAGCCCGAGGTTCACACAGGCTTGCCCTTGGAGTGCTAACCATAGTTTAGCATTACTTGTAAATGCAGCCACTGGGTATGTTATTTTTTTCTTTAACAGAAGACAGAAATTAATTGTTCCAAACCAAGTCCAGATCTAACCAATCTTGGAGAACCCTAGCTCTAATAGTTGAAATTAGGATATGGAAGGCTCAGTCACATGCTGCCTAACTTGATCCGCTTCATTTGGTTTCTCACTGATTAAAAAGGTGTTTGAAAAGAAACAAGTGCCCATTTGCAGATTTAATTCGACTCTCTCTGCGCTGAGAGAAAGTGGGACCAACACATGCTGGAGAAATCTACCACTCAGATGGATTATTCAGTGAGGTACTGCCCTATTTTCTGCTTTATCACATTGAGTATCATGACTAAATTAGGTGACCACTCTGAAGTTTCAGGTATACAGGGATGGTATCAAGTTCCTGATTCTTCTGCCAGTAAGAGTATTATGGCACTGAGACCTGTAGCTGTCTTCTGGTTGAAATCTTCCTTTCATTGTAGCCACTTTGTGGTTCTATTGATTAGCCTTTCTGAATGGTAAAAGTAAGCTCATCAAGACATATTAACAGCAGTTACACCCCAATTGTGAACTTTGTTCCCTGGAGGATTGTGAAAATGGGAGCATGAACATTTTCTTGAGACAATATTAGGCAGAGTTTTAGTAGTTAGAGTTCCATATATGGGAAGTTATTTTAGTTTTGTATATTTCCATGTCTTATATATATTAACTGTGTTAACCTGGTATGAATCTTGAGCATTTGTGAATAGAATGGGGTTATTAGATTTGAGACTTTATACAGGACTAGCTCACCAATAAGACTAGATCTGACTGCCGGATTAGTGTTGTGAAAGATTTTTAAGTGAGTTGGTGAACTCGAGAGAGAGGGCATTTTTTGTGTAAGCTAAAATTGACAGGAATTCACCTGTTACGTTGCGTGAAACTATGGGATTCCTCAGACTTTAAGTGAGCGAGTGTGTGTGTGTGTGTGTGTGTGTGTGAGAGAGAGAGAGAGAGAGAGAGAGATGCTCAAAACGACTTACAAAATATATTAAAAACATTTTTAAAAAACAATAATTAAAACACATTTATAACACGCTAAAAAGCAGCAACAGAGAAAAACACAAATAGCCAAAACTAACAATCAGTAAATGAAATTAAGCAGCAACATGTGTCGATTCTAAATGGAAGAAACTGTGAAAGAGTCTTATCCAAGAGTTTGTTCAACAATGCTGCTTAGGATCATAGCAAAACACTGAGGGTTGAGCCAAGATGGTTACATTTAAGGTTGCTAGGTGCTCAGTGTTCTATGTGGAATGCTATGCAACTGACCCCTACACTAATATACCATGTTCTTACCTTGGGAATAGTGCTCTGGCAACTCTAATTGCATTAATCATGGAGTGGAGTACAGCAAAAGACTGCAAATGTTCCAGATCCCACTGGCTTGAGTAGTTCAGGAATCCATTTTCTTTCATTTGCAAATACATGTCTATATGCTTCTTCATGACTGCCATTTATAGTTCATGGCAGTTATGTGTATGTCATATCTTCAGAGTGCTGCTGATTGTTATGACTCTAGGGTAGTGGGAATAAAACACCAGATGTCTAGCTGCACCTGGAGGAGCACCTGGCATAATTACTGAGAAAAAGATAGGGACATATCCTGGATCATAAAACAAAGCAGGTACATTCCTAAGGACTGGGGTAAGCTGCGAATAATGGAAATTATATATGTAAATATGCACTTGATTCCAATAATGACTTATGTGATGACACTTTTTTTAAAATTGACAATTTTGCTACCTGACAATTGTGTAAAAATTTCTAAAATAAGAGTATAGTTTAACAATCTGAGCTTCTTGAAGCATGTTCATTTCCTTAACCTTATTTTTTAAAACTGTCCTTTTGTAGGTAAATATGCAGAAGATATCTTTGGTGAGCTTTTCAACGAGGCACACAGTTTTTCTTTCCGAGTGAACTCCTTACAAGAACGTGTGGACCGTTTATCTGTCAGTGTCACACAACTTGATCCGAAAGAAGAAGAACGTAAGTTTTTACATATGTAGTATGTGTGATTTTATGTGTAATATCAGGCATGTTGCTATTAGTAGATCAGAATCTTTGGTGTGAGATGCCAAAAACATTGATCCATATATTTCTGTACTAAAGTTCAGCTGATGTAGATAGCAACATTACTACAATTTTCACTGTTAGCAGATGTTGCACTATGAAGCTGAAACATGCCAGTATAAACACAGCTTAAAGATATCCTACCCATCATTAGAGACAGGCAAAACAGTACCCAGAATTCCACAGAATAATCTTACCCCTGGAACAGGAGGGAAGATTTCAGTAGAAATTTGTGCAGGAGCAGATTCCAACAGAAATGGGTTTACCTGAATGTGGGTACCCTGCTGATTCATGAGACCTCTGCAAAGTCCCAGCAGGTCTTCGCATGTGCTGATGTTGTTGACTTGTAGCAGTGCCTAGAATCTGTCAGAGGTCAGTGATGGGCTGAATAAGGGTGACCAAGCTGATACTTAATCCAGACAAGACAGCAGTACTGTTGGGAGGTGGTCCTGTGCTTCAGGATTCCAGTTGCAGCCTGTTCTGAATGGGATTATATCATCCCCCCCAAATCAGGTTTATACTCCTTCATCTGGTGCTACTTTTGGTGCTATCTGTGACTAGGAATGTGACTAGGAATGTATTTTACATCTTCAACTGGCATATCAGCTGCCCCTTTCCTGGAGAAGTCAGAGCTCACCATAGCCATTCATTCTGGAGGGTGAAATTCAGTGACATTTTTCCGCTGATGGAGCTGCTTCTGCCAGTGGGGATCGGGGGAGAGACACCATTTCCCAGATAGTCTGCCCCTGCACTCCGTTCAACATCAGAACCTTGCCCTCATCATATGAGACTCAGTTAAATCTATCGGGGGGGGGGAGGGGGCTTTACAGTTGTGGCATCAAACCTCTGGTTTGCCTGTTAACCCCAGACATTATATATTATAATTATATTATTGCCTGTTAACCCCAGACATTATATATATATACCCATTATATGGGTTTGTACATCAAGCAAAATTCTGGCTCTTCTCATCAGCCTTTGGGCGAAACTGAGGCTTGGTTTTTATGCCAGGTTTGATGTTTGCTTTCTTTGTGTGTGTTTTGGCTAATTGCTCTGGATTTTTGTGGGTCCTGTTTGCTCATACTGATTTGGATTTTTTCTTGTCAGCTTTACTTTTTAGATTTTTGTTTTGATTGGTCGGTGTGATTTTTTTGTGATATGTTAGCTTCTTTGTTTGTTTTACAGGAAAGATGGGACATAATATTTTAAAATAAATAAATAAATCCAAACAAATCAGAAGTACTGTTGGCTGGGCATTGCACTTCTTAAGCCACAGGTTCACAACTTGGATGTGCCCCTGGATTCTCTGGCACTGTTATATAGATGGCCAGGTGGTGGTGGTGGTGGCGGTGGTGTGACCAAGGGTATTTTTTACCATTTTAGTCTGATTCTCTAGCTACACATAATGAGCTGGCCATATAAGCTACAGGGTTCCCAGAAGCTGTGAATGGTTCCATGCATATACAGTACATTTCTGGGTACATGGGATCATGAGAAATGTAGTTTCCATAAACAGCATGGGCATACATAGACCACCCATGTGCAGAAGTATTCAAGGCTTTGGGAAAGACTGCAGTCTTCTGGGTTGGTAGGAGTAATGAGGAGTGACAGTTCTGTATTGTATTGAATAAGTCTCAGCCTGCCTAGAGACTTCTAGACACCAGCACCTGCAGCCTCTCTGTAGAGTGGCATGTATATAATAGGCTACCTACCACAATCCATTTGAACTGCCTTAGATCCAGTAAATCCCATTAGATTTCTATGAATAAATTTTCCCAAACAGAACCCATAGCTGCCACCATTTGGGTTCAAAATGTAATGGCAACCTGCCATTATTTTAGCGTTGATATGTCCTAGGAATGGGATGGATTATGTATTCAGATAAAATATTGACATCATTCATACATTTTTCTTGTAGAGACTTGTGTTCTTCTCTGTTAATATATTTCACAGTTGAATACAAACTCGAAATTCATAATCCATGTTGTTGGACTTGGTTTCAAGATGTTTGTCTCTCCTCTCGAAATAGTTTTAATTCATTTTACTCTGCTAGACAGCATTTACTTAGACAAAGGGGAATAATTTTGAAGTTGCTATGGATTGAACCGTTTTGTGTTGGAATTAAATAATGAATTAAAAGTACTTTATTATAAAACTGTGCAAATAAATGAAGGGGGAGAGAGAGAGATCTATCTTCCATACTTGACAAGTTCACAATAACAATGTAGGACAATATATTACTTATAAGAGAGGAGGGAGGGAGTTAAATAAGATAAACTATTGTCGCCAAAGGATAGATTAAAGTATATAAAATATTTATGAATCAAATTCCTGGTAGTTTTCATTTGATTTTGTTAAATATTAAACTATGTCTTCACATTTCAGCTTTTATGTATGTAGAATGTTGTGCAATTTTATAGTACAGATGTAGTGTACAAATTAATATTCACAAGAGAGCTCCAGACTAAATAAATGTTATAGAAATGGGAAGCAAAGTCTAAAATTAGTAATGAAACATGTCCTCTTGATAAATGCTATGAAACTGAAGCATGATAAGGCCCCAAAGTATCTGCTTAAACAAAGGTATCCAAAATCAATATGAAAACATATTATTGGAAGAGTTGGATGATTTGATGGAAACCTTTGAACATTGCTGTAGTGGACACTGGATAGATTTTAAAAAATTCATGTAGTAGAAATAAATGAAAGTGTAATAAGATTAAGTGAAGAGATTACCCAGGTTTAGAGGCAATAGTGCAAGGCCTTTGTCAGCATAGATCCTCAGAACCCTCTTTCTTAGTTTGTAGTCTTTCCTGTTTGTGTCAAAAAATAAATGGCCCTAGGTTAAAAACTTCTAGAAGCTGAGGTATCTTATCATAGTTATGGGTTTAGCTTGGCCCTCTGCACATGAGCAAATTTAATCCTTTGTGGATATATTCATTAGGTGTTTGGAAGCATGACTAGTTTGTTAAACGCCAGCAATCTTCATCTAAGGGCAAAGCTAGACATTACATGGTAAATGTGGGACACCAAACCCCTTGTTTTCTTTGTTAACAATGCAGAAGCATTGTGCACTTGCCAGGAGAATAGGAATGCAGAAGTGGGTGCTTAACCCACAGGTTCTCCCTTGTTTATGCCCCCAGGCTGGTTTCCATGGACTCCCACCCCCCCACCCCCCAGTTTCCAAAGCTGGAAGCAAGTTGAACTGAGAGAAAAATAAACAGCCTGGGGTGACATTTGTAGTGGAGAGTCAATGGGTGCAAAAAGGGTTAGGCACCCCTTCTCCCATCCACCAGTTCCCACCTATAAACGACCCCACACTGCATTCATGTTGCCTCAGGGTATGGGGACACATGTTTACCAAGGTAACATCTAATTTAGCCCCAAATGCTCTATGGCCCTTTTATCACAATATATCATTGTTCTGATCCTAGACGGTTAGTGATTAGTGCTAAAATAGAATAGAAAACACTGCTGAGCTGATGCTAGTAGTTTTGCTTTCCAAAGCCCAGAATTCTACTTTTTATGGTGACATAATGGATTCTGTTGTGTGGATTCTGTTTCAAATTGGCATCTTTTCATGTTATTGCTGTTGATTTTTCTCCTAGCTCATCATATGCTCCAGGGAAGTCTTGTATTAATGGGTTTGTTCAGTTTACTGTTTTCATGGAATTTAAATCCCACACATTTTTCTTTTTCAAATCAAAGTACCTTTTTATTGCTATTATACAAAATACTTCTATGTGCAGTTACAGATAATATGCAGGATATGGATAAAACAATTATTTCTGAAGCAAGAAGCATGCTATCTTTGTATTTACATGATCCACACATGTTATAGCAGGCAACATTTTAAATGAGGCATTCCTCCTGTGTGTGGGAGAAGAAAGTGCCTGTATTATCATTATTAGTATTATTGAATTTATTTATATAACACCATCAGTCTGCATGGCACTTTACAGAGGGCAAGAGGAACAGGTCTGTACCCCAAGGTGCTTACAAATTTGACACAGGAAACAAAAGGGAAGGAAGTGAAGGTATAATTAGGGACAGAAAGCCAATTAGCACATCATGTCAGCAAATCACAGGATGTGTGCTACACGTGAGCCATTTCCACATAATGTGTGTGAGCCGTTTCCAAAGGGGTCATAGAATAGTATAGTAGGGTTGGAAGGGGCCTACAAGACCATCGAGTCCAACCCCCAACCTATTTTGACTCATGGGCAAATTTGGGAATTTGAGAAACTGCTGTGGGCACCACCACAAAATGGCTCCCGTGGAGAATGTGGCTAGTCACATAATGGCTGCTGTGGGAGCCTGGCTAGTCAAAAGAGGTGTCAGGGAGAGAAACAGTGCAGCTAGAAGCTGGGATGGAGGGGGAAATAACAAGTCAAAGGGGTAGGGGGGAAAGAAAGAGCAAGGCTAGAGGCTAGCGAAGGAGCAAGAGGAAGTGGTGAGTGGGAGAGAAAGAGCATGGCTAGGAAGGGAGAGAAGGAAAAAGGCTAGGGATAGGGAAGGGAGAGATGTAGCGAGGAAAGGTGTTGGGTAGAGAGAAGTAGCAAGGCCAGAGGCTGGGAGTGGAGAGATAGAAAGAAGGTCTGTGTGGATGGAAGAAGGTTGAGTGGGGCCAGAAAGCAACTCTTTCATTCTCTTCCTGCTTGCTGAACATCTGAACAGTAGATTCAGGAACAGGAAGGAGAACCTGGTGTCCTAATGTTTTTCAAGGGTTTTTAAAATTAAAAATATGTCTTTGAAGGGGGCAGGGAATAGAGAGCTTCACAGGCACTATTGGAGGTCCCTGTGGACATCATGGCGCCCACAGGCTCTGCTTTGGAAACCCCTGCTTTACAGTATGCGGAAGGGGCTTGCAAGTGGTGCGTGTCCCCGTGAATTGTGAGTTAAATAACCCACAATTTGCTGCCGTGACGTGTGAACCGTGTCAAAGCAATTGTTTCAGTAACACGCTTAGGATAGTTTATAGGCTTAGTTGCAGCAGGCTATGGAAATTGGAAGCTTAAGCCAAAGACAGTGCTTGCCATCTGCAGATTTTTAAGCACTTGAAGCTAATTTCTATGAATGTGTTTTCAGACAGGTTACTTTGGTTTAGCTGTAGAAGCAATCTGATCTGGAGATCATTGTGAGCTGATTACTCATGAGGCTGTTTGTTCCTGTGAAATTTGAGTTCTTCTGTTGAAAGTGCAAATGGAACATGGAGTGTTCTTGTGACATTTGAAGTATTGTTATCTGCCCTTAGGATGGGAAGAGGTAAAAACTGGAAAAAATAAAATAAACAAGATCAGTGTTTATTTCACTTATATCCTGCCTTTTTCCCTCTTGCAAGGAACCCAAGGTGGCTCACATGGTCCTCCTCTCCATTTTATCCTCACAATAACCCTGCGAAGTAGGTTAAGCTGAGAGTCAGTGACTAGCCCAAAATCACCACTGAGCTTCATGGCTGAGTGGGGACTAGAACCCAGACCTCCGGAGTCCCAGTCCAACACTCTAACCGCTATACCACATTGTCTCACATTGTATATATAACAAGTGCATTCATGCTGATGATATAAGTCAACATGACAACAGACAAGAACACTTAAAATATTTTGCATTATTGATGTGCCATGACTTCTGTTTCAAAACTGGACAATCATTATCATGATTGCATTCAGAAATAGGACTTTCTCAGTCCATTTGCTCGTTTAGGAATATACTGATGTTTTCAGTGGCAGTATCAGAAACTGTAGATTAAGAGTTGGAAGGCACCAAATATACTGTACTCCAGGGGTCCTCAAACTGGGGGCTGAGGAACACCGGTGGGTGTCAGCTCACTTTCAGGTGGGCCTCAGTGCTGCAACCCACCCAGCAGGAGAGTGGAATGAAAGTAATTGGCAGCGTGGAGGGATATATTACAAGTGTAAAAGGATAAGGGGTAAAGAAATGACAGGAGGTGAGTAAGAATACGTTGAGAGGCATGTGAGGTGGGGTGGAGGAAAACATTTAAAATAAAAATTCCTCTGGATCTGCTAACTCTGCCTGAAATGGGGAGGCTGAGTCATGATCTTCCAGAGCCAACATTTGTGCTTAACTTCAGAAAATCTGAATTATGGAACTTCCTGCTTTAAGGAAGTCACTGACCTGGGTAACACATAACAATAACCCATGGTTTATTTAACCTATGGTTAATCCATGGTTTGTTGCCCTACCCAGGTTTTGTCAGGCAGACCGTCGAACAAACCATCATTTGTTTTCTCAGTTCCTTGGTTGTCTGCTTCCCTTCTCATTTGTCTGCTCCCTCTCTGTATCCTAAACGCCTTTGCAGCACTGTAGAAGTAGCATGTAGAGCAGCTGTTTTTTTACTGCTCTTCCCCACCACCTCTGTGGCCTGGCGAAACAACCCACAATTCCGGGATCACATGTAATGACAACCCATAGTTTAAAAAACCTAGAATTCATAACCCAACAACAAACCATGGATTCTCTTTCTGGGTTGTTTTTGGTTAACAAAGCAAAGCTGGGTTCACACATCACAACAACCCAGAATTCAACAACCTATAGGTAAAATAAACCGTGTGTTAGCATTATGTATGGACCAGGTCACGTAGGCAAAGAATTACAAATTTCCAAAGAGGGATTAGGTATCAATATAAAATTTTGTCAGTAACTGCCAAACTCTACCTGCCACCATTTTGTGACTGGTGCGCCTCAGTCATTTTCAGCTCTCTCTCAAGGGGGCCATGAGGGTAGAAAGTCTGAGAAGCCCTGCTCTGTTTGAACCATCTGCTACTCTACTTTAGATTGTCCCATTCTGTCCACACCATAATGTCTCACAGGCGAAGAGCAGCTGCACTGCAGAAAGGTACTCTTAGAGTAAGTAGCCCATCCAGTTCAAATTGCATCAAATACACAATTAAACAGGACTGTGGACAAAAATAAACTCTAATCTAAATTAAGGCCCTAAACAAATTGTGGGCAATAGCAACCATAGTTTTATATGCTATCTGTCTGAATCTTTTATCAAGATCGAGAATGTGACATTTTTTTTTAGATACAAAATACATCTACAAAACAAGAGCCACTGTGCTTACTGGTCACAGGATTACATTGTAGCAGACAAGTGATGTTTTCCACTATGTTATTCCAGTGGTTGCCTGTGGTTAATAGTTCTGCTGGCGGATGTTTTGCATCAGCAGAGTAACCACCATTGGATGCAACCCACTATGTTTAATTTATAGTGTTTGGAAGAAAGTTGAGCAGTAGTCAATGCCACACGTTTTATGTGCTAATTTATAACAAAATGCTGCATAAAATACCATATTCATGCAGTCATAGCTACTTAGCAAACTCAGACTAAATGCAGAGAATCTACAGCAGCTCATGCTATATTTCCAGTTAGGCTGCTGATGCTCCATTTCACTTCCCCCAGTTTTGATGTTATTCTCATAGCTGTATTAGTCATAGTAATTTAAGAGTAATGCTCATTGCTTTACTACTTTAAATTATGCACGAATATTTAAGAACTGAATTGCATAGACACCTCCAGTTTACACAATAATAATTTCTTCTTGTACCTTTACTTTTAATGGGTCAGCACCAACAATTTCTACGTTCTAGTTTTTTTTCCTATTGATTATAACTTTTCAAGACACCTTTTGCCTCCCAGTATATTGATAGCTCATTCTCTATCTAAATATTGATATTCCCTTCAGTTTCATTGCAAGATATAACAATGAGAAAAGCTTTCCGAAGTTCCACAACACAAGATCAGCAGCTCTTTGACCGCAAGACTCTGCCAATTCCTTTGCAAGAGACTTATGATACATGTGAACAGCCTCCTCCACTCAACATACTTACCCCTTACAGGTCAGTGGTTTTTAAAATGCACATGATGTATGTTTTATTTTGCACACCTTACCGATGCCAAGTAATATTCCTCAAGCACCTCCAATCAAATGAAAGAGTTTAATTTGGGAACTGGATTTTTCTCTGTCAAGAGTGACAGAACTGGATCTGCACAACTTAAACCTTATCGATTTTGTTTTCTATTATCACTAGGGCAACTGATTTTTCTAAGATTACGTATGTGTTTGAATTCTAAATTACCTGCTTTTGTTAACTTTCATTCTTCATGATGATTTTCCCTTATAGTATATAATTTGTGTCACGTTTATAAACATTTGAACTTATACTAGTGATAAGCGCTAATACCTAGGATTAATGTAAGTAGAACAAATCCCTTACAGTTACAGGTACTGTTCCTATGGCCTTGCAGCTCTGTCCTTTAACATGTTTCCTATGTAACCCTACAAGCAAACACCCAGCCTAAACTACCGAGAAAATGATATCATGTTTAGGGGGTTGGTTGTGCCACAGTGCATCATAGGATTCTGTTTTTCAGTTCTAGGGGTCTTGAATATTTGACAGAGTATTGGACAAAAGCGCCTCAGAGCTTATGCAGAGTGCACTTTCCTGATCAGTGAGCAACTCCACTTTGTTACCTCCCCAGTTCATACATTAATCCAACTAAAATGATTGGTCAGAGCTTTCAAGGAAAAAGACTTTCAAAGATCATTAAGAACAAACATTTTTATGAACAACCTCTACTAAATGATTTAAGAACTGATTTTGTGCAGTTTGTTAAAACAGTAAACAAATACTTGCAATGGACTTCTGTAATATCACACCTCAGGATATTTTTAAAAATATATTTGGGTAACCGTAAATAGTCCAGAATTAGTATTCAAGTTCTTCTTCAAAATCAACAAGGACAAATATTGGGAACGAAATGGGCATCAGATGTAAAAGAATTCTAAATGGAATTAAAAGTTCATAGGAAGGCAGGGCAGCCATGAGTGTATGCAGTAGCTTAAAGTTTTCTTCCAGTTGCTACACATGGTAGTATGTATTTCCTTGACTTCCTTGACTTCTAATTTATCATGTTCCCTAGAGACGTGCTTTATTGTGGATTGTCAATTATTTTTCTTAAATGTTAAAAGATAGTTTCTGGCTGTGTATGTAAAGACAATATTAGATGTCCTCTATGTCATGGCTATGGAGTTGTTTATGGAAATCGTCCAAACCTTCATACTCTGCTCCAGCCTTAAATTCTCTTAGAAATGTGGAATTAATTTCCTTAATTTGGAGATGAAAGTCTTGCAGCATCAGTTATGCTGCTATATGCTACACAGAACATGCTGGCCTGGTTTGCATGTAATGAGAAGCCACCATGAGTGAATTTCCCTGTGAGGCTTCTCGTCATGGCAATCGCCACCATTTTGAATATATGGGGGTGGGGGGTGCTGTAGCTTCTTGTTACATCAAAACCCAACAAGAGTGAGTTGTTGAGGTGGTTGACAAGCTACCCACAACCCTAAAATAGCCCATGGGTTCTGGGTGGCTTGTCAACCACCCCAACAACCCACCCTCGCTGAACTTGCATGTAACGAGAAGCTACAGCGCACCCCTGTCATACCCCGAATATTCAAAATGGTGGCCATTCTCCCATGGTGACTTCTCATTGCATGCGAACCAGATCTCTATCTGTATTTAGTAACATTTACATAACAAAATTGTTTTACCTTTAGAGATGATGGAAAAGAGGGTTTAAAGTTTTACACCAATCCTTCATATTTCTTTGATCTGTGGAAAGAAAAGATGTTACAAGACACAGAAGACAAAAGAAAGGAAAAGAGAAAGCAGAAGGTATTATGCTCTGAGCATGTGGATTATTTGATTTTAAAAGATGTTCTACTCTTAAGTAAATGTTAACATAATGTGGATAGAGTAAACATTTTGCTTTTTTTGCCATATATTCTTATTTATTTTATTCTAATCATTTATCTCTCACTTTTAAAAGTAAAAGTTGTCCAAGGCGACCAACAAAACAGAACTAACAACAATAAAACAGCTATCCGTCATATCTCAAAAACACAGTGAGACATATAGGCATAAAAATCCAAGAAAATCATCCATAAAAGCCTTCTGGAAATTAGATGTTTTCAAAGTCTTTCTAAAAATGGGAAGAGATGCTACTTAAATACAAGATTCTGTCTTATGCTAACTCAGACCAGTGTCTAAGCAAACCCAGTACAGTCAGCCCTGACTGGAAGCAGCATCTCCAGGGTGTCTTATATCATGGGAGATAGAAGAGATTCATCTTGGGCTCATGTGTCTGCTACTTATGGCCTCTGTTAAAAGGCCATAAGTATTTATTCTGTTTTTATTCTGTCAGCACAGTTAACGTTATTATTTACAAAACATCATCAACCTTTGCAGTAGTAGGTGAAGATGAAGAGAATTCCAAAATAATCTAAAATGGTCTTTTCTAGCCTGGTGTAATTAAAGGATTTTGTTATGGTAGATTATATTGTGGTTTGAAAAAAAGAACTGTTTCAGTTGTCAGTTTGTCTTCTTTTATAGCAGAAGAATCTGGATCGTCCTCATGAACCAGAAAAAGTGCCACGGGCTCCTCATGACAGACGGAGAGAGTGGCAGAAGTTAGCTCAGGGTCCAGAACTTGCTGAGGATGATGCCAGTCTCTTACACAAGCACATTGAAGTTGCCAATGGTCCTGCGTCACATTTTGAAACAAGGTTTTCTTCTTAATTTTGTTTATTAGCTAATACATGTCATAGGTTAATGGTTATGCTTGGATATTACAAAGATAAAATAATAATATTGGGTCATTTTCTAGATGAGATATTTGAAAAAAAAAGGGGGGTAGAATTTTAAAAATCTGAAGCTATTATTTGGAATGTTGATGCCACTGACAAAATAGAATCATAGAATGGTAGGGTTGGAAGGGGCCTATAAGACCATCGAGTCCAACCCCAAATACTAACAGGTCATTACCATCTGCCACACCAAATTGTTCTCCTCCTTAGCCTAGTAGCTTTTCTTACCAAGGAGTTGTTGCTGTCCAACATGTGCCCCATCCCTTTTGCTGCTGTGATTCGTTTTCAGTTGATCAGCTCTTCCTTCCCTCCTATAGTGTCTAATCGTTTGTCTTTCTTTTGTCCCTTGTTGCTTCAAAGCAGCAGTAATCATTATTTGCTCTCTACTTTGGGGCTAGAAGAACTGGACTCATTTATGTTATTTACTACTGTAATTTGTACTCCATCAGTGTACATGGTTCGTTACAGAGTAACGTAAGCAACAAAAAAAAGACAGTTATACAAAGTGTTTCCTTTACACTTCGTTAAGCTACCTTGTAGAACCTAATTTGCCATGTACTATTAACTATTTTGTACTATGTTTCTATCTGCACTCTTACCCCATACATATTGAAGCAACAGGATGATTTTACTCATTCTCTTGAGGTGTTTAAAATCAGTGGGGTTTAACAAACATCATTTGCAAGTGGGATTTATTTCTGTTCAGACCTCAGGCATATGTGGAACAAATGGATGGACCCTATTCTCTTTCTGCACTGCCATACAGCCAGATGACTGAACTACTGAACAGAGCAGAGGAACGTGTCTTAGTAAGACCACATGAGCCACCTCCACCCCCACCAATGCATGGAGCAGGAGATGTCAAACCCATTCCACCCTGTGTCAGGTAAGAAGCACTTAAAATAGTCATTCAGGACACCTTTGCAATAACTGACATCGGAGGGAAAAGATATACCATGCTATAATACATTCATTTTTCATAATATATATAATACATTTATATAATACATGTTTTGTCTTATGGGATGTTTTGGTGTTGATACACTTGTCTTTTAGTGCTGTGATATAACTGTATTGAATGTTTTGTGATTGTATAAGTGTTTTTATTTACTAAAAATGGCACATTGCACAGAGAACCCTAGTTGTGGGGTAACTCAGAAATAATAAATAAATAAATTTCAGTCAGGGGGGGATCTTCACGAGAATGGAATGAGAAGCACATTGGAGCATTACCTGTATTTTCATGGAACTGGCTTTGGTCCGTCAGGGACACACGAAGCCAGAAAAGCTTTAAAATCCAGTTTTCAGGGATCACACAGCACTTAAAAGGAACATACTTTCGGGTAAGGTGGGGGAAGTAGAACTGAACTTCATCAGACTGGTAGGGGCTGCTCAACCAATGAGAGAGGCTTGTTGCCCCCCCCCGTCCAGTCTCCCCCCTGCTACTACATTATTATGTAGTAAAAGTATGCACATTGGGGAAAAGGGGGGGGATTATATAGTAGCAGAAGGAAGCCTTCAGAATTGTGAATTAATAATAATGTTATAATAACAACAACAATTAATAACAAATAAGAATAACAACAACAACATTATTATTTATTCACAATTCTGAAGGCTCCCTTCTGCTAATATATTATCCCCCCCCCCTTTTCCCCAGTATGCATACTTTTGCCTTGAGAAGCCAAAAACCCCAATTCTGGAGTGCAGCATCTAAAGGCTTCCCATGAAAGAAGCCCAGCCTCTCAGTTTCATCCCATTCCAGCACTCTGCCAGGGAATTACTGCTTCCAACCCCCCTTTCTACCCCCCCCCCCATTCTTCTCCCTGCTCACAATGAGATGAGAAGCTCCATGATCTCGAGCGATTGCTACTGTGGCTTTACATAACAACAGAGAAACTATAGAACATCAAAGAAGCACAGCATCAAGATAGCAATTTCACAGAGAAGTGAAAGAGCGCTATAGGGCAAGTTACTGAAGTCAGCCTTTAACACTTTAGCGATTTACCATGGCTCCATATGCACTGAGATCTGTTTCAGATTCACTGTGGGGGAGCGAGATTTATTTCTTACTTCCAAGTAAACATGCACAGGAGGGGAGGATATGAGAAAAACTACCTCAGTTAGGGAAACAAGAGGGAATGGGGTGTCCCACCCCCTTGACCATGTCACTGCCAGTTCACAGAGGTATGCCCAGGATTTATTGCACGGGGTGGGGGGACATGGCACACTGTGGCAAAACCGCCAGGGAGCCGCTTTCAGTAAAAAAAAAAGTCAGAGTAAAAGGAGTTTCAGAAAAGATGGCTTTTCAAGAGGGAAGCAGCTGGTTGGCAGCAGATTGGTGATGGCATCATCTGTCACAAACGAACTCATTCTGCTCTAACTTTGCAGTAAATCACTCGTGAAGACAGCCCCGAAGACTGGCCATGTGGCAGCTTGTATGCTCTTAAAAGATGAAAGCTTAAGTAATATCATGGAATTGCCAGCTTGTTTGGATGTATGAGAAAAATAGCTGAAGTATGACCATCTATTTTTGAAATAAAGATTTGCATTACTCAGTTGGAGTAATGCTGTTTAAAATGTTATTGAATGTTATATATATGCACATTTAGGGTAATCTGCATTCGTCTGGTTGTAATCACTTGCAGTATTTTTTATTTCAGTTCCACTGCAGCCATGACTGAAAATCGCCCTCAGTCACCTGCTACAGGCAGAACACCAGTGTTTGTGAGTCCCACTCCACCACCGCCTCCTCCACCCCTTCCAACTGCTTTATCCACTTCTTCATTAAGATCTGCAATGACTTCCACCCCTCCCCCTCCAGTGCCGCCACCGCCCCCTCCTCCGACAGCTGCTTTGCAACCTCCAGCTATACCTCCGCCCCCAGCTCCTCTCCAGATTGCTCCTGGAGTTCTTCATCCTGCTCCTCCTCCAATTGCACCTCCTTTAGCACAGCCCTCTCCTCCAGTCACTAGAGTGGCCCAAGTATGTGAAACCATTCCAGTTCCACAGGGTGAAATGCAAGGGCTTCCTCCACCTCCACCTCCTCCTCCATTGCCACCTCCTGGCATTCGTCCCTCCTCACCGGTTACAACACTCTCTCACACTCCCACGTCTGTTGTCCCTGGCTCTCATTTACCAATTATGCCTCCATCCCCTCCATCACAAGCCGCTCCTGCTCCTGAATCCAAACGTCACCCATCAACACTACCTGTCATCAGCGATGCCAGAAGTGTCCTCCTCGAAGCAATACGAAAAGGTATCCATTGTTTGTTTATTAATAAGCAGTGTTGTTCATTTCATAAAGCAAATATTCTTTTACCAGATTTAATGTTTTCAATTAAATTATTTCCGATGAGTCTATTTTAAACATTTCACAGATTTTGTGCCTTATAAAATTGGCAGATCACCATCTAGGTTTTTTTTCATATCCACCTCACTTCTCCTTGGATAGAACTTATAATGGTTTTGTATAAATCAGGGGTGGAGAAACTTTTTTTGCCCAAGGGCCAAATTGGTTCTGGCAAGCATGTTGAGGGCCACGTGCCCATAGTGGGTAGTGCCACCCCACTGCTGGCATGTGGCCCAGCAACATGATTGCCCACACTCTCACACACATGCACTCATACATTTATTTATGTGTTTATTTGAAGTATTTTTATGAAGTTTATTTGATTAAACAAGTCAGTTCCTGACAAGTCAGGTTTACAATCTAAAAAGACGTGACACACAAGGAAAAGGCATTGGGAAGGAAGAGGGGATGTTGCCCCTTCCCCACTACAACCAGACTTTTTAAAAGCCTCCGTTGATACTAATGGGTCTACTGGTACAAGTGGAGGCCTTTTTAAAGCTTGATTGCAGCAGGGGAGGGGTGGGTTTTTTGAGCAGGGTTGAAGTGTTGGGGAAGGGAGGCTTCACCCTTCCCTCCCAAGCAGCCACACACAGCCCAGAAGAGCCCCTCACACACTGCAGTTAAGCTTGATAGCCTTCAGTTAGCCTCAGCATCAGTGGGTGCTTTCCTAAAGCCTGATTGCATGCAGAGGAGGGGTGATTTTTCAGGTGTGGTTGCAGCGTTGGGGAGGCTTAGCCTTCCTCTTCCCAGCAGCCACCCCCTGGAAAAATCTCCCCCACACTGCAATTCTCCTTTTTAAAAGCCTCTATCGGCACCAATGGATTTTTTTTAAAAGCCCGATTGCAGCAGGAGAGGAATAATTTTTCAGGTGGGGGGCCACAGCATTGGGGAGCCAACCCCCCTGCAACCCGCCCTCACTGCACTTAGGCTTTTATAAAGCCTCCATTGGCATCAATGGAAGCATTTTGTTGTTGCTTTGTTTTTATTGTTATTCACATAATCCATAGTGTTATCGTAATACCCGATATGTAATAACACCAAACGCTTCCCACAATGATCAGATGTTAACATCAAAGATAATCACAAATTAAAAGTAGCCTTAAGAATAGATAGACTGATTTGCTAAAGAATTTCACATAGTTGATAAACTGTTGTATAATAATGAGAGTATATGAGCATCTTGCATATGTATTTCTAACAATCTTACTTTAAACTGAGCTATGATGATTAAAAAATTCAATGATATAATTGGGGCTTATGATTAAGTACCGAAGAATTGTCCCCAGGTTTTCCCTCCATTATGTGCAAATTGTTTAATTAATCAAAGAGAGTTGGGCATGGTGGTGGTCATTTTTCTCTCTTTTGCATCTAAGTTGTTGAAACCATGATGGTTTTAATCATGTCAATCTTTCTGCATTACCTAGTTGAAGTAGTAGCTTGGCAAGGGCTGTTCCTGAACAGCAGTGAAAGGGCTTAATCTCCCAGAACTATTATGCCAGTTTAAATACAACAAAGTATAAAAGGGAGGTAATTGGATAAGACAGTGGGTAACTTGCATTTTGAGTTGTGTAAATATTACATATCCCAGCATTTGAAGTTAGGGACCTGCTCAGAATTATAGGGTCTATGGAACAAGCCTATAAAGCAATCATGAATATTCGACCTCTCTTAAATCAAAACAAATAGCTTCATACTAGCAGGTGTGATAAACATGAAGTGCACACCACTATTATGTTTTTACTTGTCCTTTAGGTATTCAGTTACGAAAAGTTGAAGAGCAACGTGAACAAGAAGCTAAACATGAGCGCGTTGAGAATGACGTTGCCACCATATTGTCTCGTCGCATTGCTGTGGAATATAGCGATTCAGAAGATGACTCGGAGTTTGATGAAGTTGATTGGTTGGAGTAGAATGGATATATGCTACAAAACTGAATGCTGATGTCCATTGTGGTGCTTGTTCTTTGAAAATGTTTGGTCATTTCTAGTGTTTTTGTATTTTCTTTATATAATCCATGTTTTTCTACTTTTCAGTTAATAAAATGTTGGCACATCTTTGAAACTAAATGTTTTTCAGTGAGACAGCTCTTTAAAAAGAGTGTAACTTTGTTCCAGTAGACCACTAAGTATTAAGCATGGGCAGCTGTTGGTAGAGTAGCAGATTAAATTTTCTGGCATATCTTTAACTGTGCACTTTGTGAATTTAAGTTATGAAGGCAATTAAGACTGAAGTTTCCAGGGCAGCTGTATGTACTAATGAGCCTTACTACACTGTTGATTTAAAAACAGGAAAGAAGGGTGTTAATCCATCAAGCACTAGAATTCCTTGTTATTTCAGTGGGACCTGAGTAGGAGAAGATACTGGAGGATTGCACCCTAGCGATCACTACCTTGATTAAATCTGTACACTATAAGATACATGTAGTTCTAGCAGCACTGGACACTGAAAGAAAAAGAAATGAGAATTTGGGGGGAGTTTTATTGATGTTTTTATTAAATAATTATGGCCTTATTTGAATGTTTTGAGGTTTTTTCTTCCTGGTACCTATTGTGTGATGATAATTTGCCTGCTTAAGATTTTGATTTTTCTCCCTTTGTGAAACTTTCTGACTTAGTCATTCTGTGTAACTTATGTGACTGTTAGACATAACAGTTTGATTTAAATAAATGGTTTGTTTTAAATGTTCGTAGTTGTTGCTTTTTTCAGCATAGAGTCACCTTAAAGTCAGAGCATTCATTTCAAACATTATTAATTTGGGGAGACATTAAACACATCCCATTATTTTAACTTTGCAGTGATTTTACACATACACGCAACTCTTTCTGTGTAGCCGCCTAACCAGCTACGTATTTCTGTTGGATATATGTCTCTACATTCACATTGACTGATGTTTTGTTTGAATGCTCCTCTCTGTAGCAAGCAGGAACCCCTTACATCAGCCTTCTCCCACCTGTTGCCCTCCAGATGTTGTGGATTTCAACTCCCATCACTTCCAGCCAGCAGAGTTAGTGTTCAGGAATCCTGAGAATTGTAGTCCAAAACATTTGGAGGGCACCAGGCTTGGGAAGGCTGCCTTGCACCATTCCTCCTTTTTGAGGTTGGGTTCTAGCACAGAGGAAGATGGAAACTTGGCATGTAGTCACTATCATTAGCTTGCTGTGGGTAAAAATCAGATTCTGCTAAAGCAGAGATGGGGAACTTGTAGCTTTCTAGATGCTGTTGTACTCCAACACCCATCAGCCACAGATAGCATGGCCAGTGACCAAGGATGCTGGGAGTTGTAGTCCAACAAGAATAGTGGGGCCGCAGCTTCTCCATTCCTGTGATACTAGTTCTATGATGGCATGCTTTTCTTTGTACCATAGATGGTTTCCTTTTGTAGCAGCTAACCAATCCCAGTCTCTCCCTCATGATTTCAAATGCTTATTGAGTTACTGAAGTTATACATATAAAGCCTATGTGATGTCTGCATTTATCTATTTGTCCTTACTGTCATTTTTGGCTGCCTCTTGTTTTTATTTCTCTTTGCAGTACTCATCTTCCTTTGTATACTGGCAATGAGAGGTATAATGAATTATTACATTTTACAATCAAATGCTCAGTGAGAACAGTAGCAGGATCTTATCATTTACAGTCAACTATTTTAATATCAATGGCTCAGAGATGTGCCTTCAGCGGAAAGAGTAAGACTGTGTCAATTTGATATTAGCAAAAAGGAGCTTTTTAAGACAGTGCCAAGAACTGTAAATCTTATCTGCTTAAACTAGGTTACTTGGGAGAGGCACAAAATGCAAATCAATGAAACAAATTAATGACACTTGCTATTATCTCTTTCCCGCTTGCTTTTTATTTTTGATATTTTTTCCCTTACCTGATTTCCTTCCAGCAGCCTATTTATATATTATTTTCTGTTCTTTCGCTGTTCTTTGTTTTGTTCAGGGATAGCCAACCGCTTTGTGGTTGCAACCATATGCGGTGCCCAGGCGGTGGGTCGGGGACCAAGCACATAAACACAAACATGCACTCTTCACCCATCCAAATCTCAGGTAGGTATAAACCTCCCCTCTCTGCCCAATGAGATTAGAGGATGAGATTGTTGGGGAGGGAGGTAAATAAGGCAACCCCCCTCTTCAGTGATCCTTATCCGGATTGCTTTGACCTCAACCTGCCCGCCCTCCCCCAGCAATCTTGATCCAGACCACTGTTCTCACACTGTTAATAGCAGTGAGGAAACAGTGATCTATTCATCAGGATCACTGGAGTATGGAAAAGGTAAAGCCTCTTCCAGCAATCTGGATAAGCCCACCCAGTTGATCAGCCATTAGCTGGAAATAGAGAACAGCAATGCTGATAGTACCAAGGAAATGGCTATCTGCATTAGAAAGGAAGAAGCTTTAACCTCACCGCGCTCTCAGTGACCCTGATCCAGATCACTGTTTCCTTAACTGCTATTAGCAGCAGGGCAATGGTGATCTGTTCCCTGCTCCCTTGCTGATGGCTGGGCAGCAGGGGAAAATGGGTGTGACACCCTGTGGCTCCAAGGGCTGTACAGAGAGCATCTAAGAGCCGCATGGGTACCATAGGTTTCCCATGTGTAATTCGTCTTATTCTTATATTTGATACAGTGATCTACATTCACTACACAGACTACAAAGAGCTTATGCTGTAATCCTGTAACTTAGAAGTCTCATTGAATAGAGTGGGACTTACTTCTGAATAAACATGCAGAGGCTTGCACTGTTCAGTAGAACAAGTAATAACACTTAATTTTTTACCCACAGTCTTAAAAGACATGATTTCTATGGTCTCTGTTGAGCACATCCTTGATGTCATGTTCAAGTCCTATAGTTTTTTGTCTACTCTACATCATGCCATTTATGAGTCACATGGCTTACTCCTCCTGATAATTTCAAAACAAAATTTGATATTTCCTTTCTGCATCAATTGCTAAAACTCTTACTCTTGCCATGGTCACATCTGGTCATGCTTGCTGCTCTAGTCTCCTAATGGCTGCCCTTCTTTCCTGTTTCATTTCAGTCAGTTAAGAGTGCCTATTATTCACTTGTCACTTTAGTCATTCATGTTACTTACAAATTTAGGTATATGCTGTCTTCCGAAACTGATTTAACAATAATTCCCTTCCCCCAGAGAACCCTGGGAATTGTAGCTCTGTAAGGAAGAAATCAGAGATTTAGGGTGCAATCCTGTCCAGATAGTCAGCAGCCTCCGAACTCGGAGGCTTCTGAATATTGAATGCAGGGTGGGACGAGAGCGGAGGCTCTGTGCTCCAGCCATCCTGCACGTCTCGGAGTTGGAGGGAAGGAGGCTGATGTGGCCATAGGAAATGGCATATAGCAGCCGCCCCAGTTTCCTCCCCGCCCACAGGAATGCCCCCGTTTTCCCCTCTCTTGAGCTCCATTTTCTGAACGTGGAAAGGTAGCTGGCTACAACGGGGAGGAAGGGAATGTGGTTTCCTGGTTCCCAGGTCACAGCCCTATCTCCAACCTCATAGTCAGGAAACTGAACAATACTGTGGGCCCCCCAGACACTGTCTAGGGGCCAAAGGATTGCTCTCCCATTTATTTAAAATATTTATAGGCTGCTTTTAAGGCTATGAACCCTCTCAACTCGGCTTCCAATAGTCAATATAAAATATAAATGACAATAAGCTTCAAAACAAAATTAACAATGAATAAGAACCAGCAGTAAAACTAAAATATCCAGCCCAGTAAAATGCTACAGTCCAATAAATAGTTACAGCTAAAATAATTTCAATTCGACAGTCCAATAAAACCTTAGGGAATGCCACTGACAACGAATACATCTTTAGAGCTCCTTTGAAGACCTGCAAGAACAGCATCCAGCTTACCCCAACTGGCAATGTGTTTCATAAACATTGGGCCACTGCCAAAAGAGCCCTTTCCCTTGTACCCACCAGTCTAGTTCTCACGGGTGGGTATGTAGCAAGGCTTTAGCAGCTGATCTCAAAGTGCAGGCAGACTGATATGGGTGAAGGCAGTCCTTCAAGTCATTTGTTGCAAAACTTGGGTTAAACCCAGAATTTTAAATTGGACTTGGAAACTCACCCACAGTGCAGTATGTCTGTCACATGATCTGACCGTCTAGCCCCCACCAGTGCTCAGGCAGCTACATTCTGTACCAGCTGAAGTTTCTCAACCATCTTTAAAGGCAGCTCCATGTAGAATGTATTTCAGTAGTCCTGCCTGGCTCTCACTAGCGCATGCATTAGTGAGACAAGGTCTGTCCTCTCTAGATAGGGCTGCAGCTGGCATACCAGCCTAAAACATTTCTGGCCACGACCTGTGCTTCCACAGTCCAGAAAAATTCCCAGACTGCACACTGATCCTTCAGGAGAAATGCAACCCTAAAAAGAATCCATAATAACATGACAAGATGGGGCAGTAGCCCTGTAGTCATCTCTGGCTCTCTCATAACAATAGCATCCAGCCAGGTGAGTGCAGGTATGACCTATTTTATCCACAAAATGCCCAACAAATCAAAGTCTTTGAGGGTTCAGACTGTTATATCCCAGAGCCTACTCAGCTTTCCTCAACCTGGTTTCTTCCAGCTGTTTTGGACTACAACTCCCAGGATTCTTGGCCATCGTAATAAGCCCTGGATGACCCTGAAAAGCTCTGCTGGGCAGCATCTAGAGGATTTAATAGAGGCAGGCAGACTGTTAGGCAGCAGGGTGGCCAGTATACCAACAGAATCCCAATCCTGTTTGGGTTCTCAGTGCCAGGTGCAGACAGCAGTCAGAACTGGCTGACTGCTGGACAGAGTACCTGAGCAAGGAGATGGAATCCCTATCAACCAAGGCTGCCCCCTCCCTGCCCTTCTAGTCGATCTTAGTACTGTACAAGAATCCCTGTCAGACATATTTGAGAGAGGTGTGGTTGGTTTTAGAGACACGGGGCAGGTCAGCATACTCTTCCATAATTAGGTTGGAGAGATACATCCTTTCCCATTAGCCAAGGTAGCATTGATCCACAATACCCACAAACTAGAGGGGACTGCAGGCAAACCACCAGTTACTGAGGCTGGAAGATGGATCAGAAGGGAAAACTGTGCACAGATGTCAATCGCCCTCCCCACAACTGATGTCATTGGTTGTGGGGAGGACAATTGACATCTGTGCAGTTTCCCCTTCTGGAAATTCCACCCTCCTTTAACATGGTCCACAAAGGTCAGTTTTGGTCTAGAATGGACTGAAAGCAATATTCAAATAGGAGCTTGTTGGTGCTTCATGAAGTCGTTTGGAAAGGTGAACAGGACTCTAACTTCCCCACCCCATCTTGGCCCTTTTAAAAATGGACCGAGTCAAATATTTTTAGCACAGTGCATCTCCTTTATTCCTTAAATCTTTGTGATGATGAATTGGAATAATTTCCCATAACATTTGTTGTAATTTGATGGACCCTACTGGGTGTATTCACGAAGCCAAATGTCTTTTGGCAGAGACTACACAATTGCTATGTAAGAAAAAATAAAGCCCTGTGAAACAGCAGGCACTGCCAGCATGTTGGTGAATTTGTGGGCCTGCTCAGAGGGTATTTCTTGCCACAAGTGAGAAGTCAGGAACTATTCAGTGAGAACCAATTCACCACACCATCTAGAAATAATACAATTGCTTAATTCTTTAATTAGCCATGCTATGAAAACTCACTAGCTTCAGTTGAATTTGCCCCATTCCCCAACTCCTTTCTCTGCACATCAATTATCCTTAAGAACTGTTGCCATTTATCAATTCCTGCCCCTTGGAAAACAAGCGCTAGCACCTTAAAAAGAAGTAATGATGGTTCATTTTTGCATACTTTCTATCTTTCTGAGGAGAACTACTTTAAAACGTAATACATTGGGGGTTTGGTCCATGTGGTATATGTGCCTATCATTTTATATTCCCATTCCCAGACAATTAAAAGAGCAAAAAAGGTCAAAACACAAATCTATTTAGCTAACCAAAGAAGAACTTAAGGCACTGTTTAGTTTGGCATCATAAAATAACTGAACTCCTGAATTTTAACAGCCTGCGTAGGAAGGCAATGTAACTGACAGCTCAAGAATTTGTCGCTGTTATACTTCCCGATGTAGGCTGGTGATCATTCGCATGTGGGTGGGAGTCTGTGTGGTTTTTTATTTCCTACCCTGTACTATCGAGCAACCCATTCTGCCTCTCACAAGGTCCCAACAAGCAGGTCGGATGGTTCTTTCTGCCTTCAGAGAAATAACATTTGGGTGCCAAGAAGTGCTGCCAGAAATAACTGTGATGAATCACACTTAATCTGTAATCTGCATAAAGGAGGATTGGGGGGGGGGAGGTGTCTCCTAATGCATTACAATGAACAGATTAATTAGAAATAAACTAACAACTATAAATATTTTGCCTTCAGATTAGCTTTCCAACCTTGACTTGAGGGAGATTTTCTATTTATAAGTGAGTGGTATTTTGCAAGATCATGGATAAACAGATTTGCCTAATGCTTTCTGCTTAAAGAACCATTGCCTGTGACAGTCGCGTTCCCTCTTGTTCCTGGAGAATTCCTGCTCCTGGAAAACAGCTGTCCAATCCCTTCACCATGAGGGGAAAAAGTGCAGAAAAAGGCAACTAAAATGATTGAGGGGCTGGAGCATCTCCCCTATGAGAGAAGGTTATAATAGCTGGGATTGTTTAGCTTGGAAAAAAGGAGGGTAAGGGGAGACATGATAGAGGTGTACAAAATTATGCTTGGTGTGGAGAATGTGGATAGGGAGACATTTTTCCCCCTCTCTCAAAATACTAGAACCCGGGGTCATCCTATGAAGCTGATTGGTGGGAGATTCAGGACAGATAAAAGGAAGTACTTCATACAGCACATAGTTAAACTGTGGAATTCGCTACCATGGGATGTAGTGATGGCCACCAGTTTGGATGGCTTTAAAAGGGGGTTAGACAAATTCCTGAAGGAGAAGGCTATTGATGGCTACTAGTCCTGATGGCTATGTGCTCCCTCCAGTACCAGAGGCAGTGAGCTGGGGAACATGGGTGGGAGGGTGCTGTTGCACTCATGCCCTGCTTGTGGATTCCCGCTCGACAGCTGGTTGGCCACTGTGTGAACAGAATGCTGGACTGGATGGACGCTTGATCTGATCCAGCATGGCTCTTCTTATGTTCTTATGTTGTTCTTATGAGGGGAAACTGTGCTTTTGCTCAATGGAACTTACCTCATATTTCACAGGTTTGCCGTAGCTATTTGCTACTACTGGGGAGCCACTATCTATTTTCTGTGTATACCATCCCTTTTCTTTCTTTCTTTCTTTCTTTCTTTCTTTCTTTCTTTCTTTCTTTCTTTCTTCTTTTAAAGAAGATTCTTGCCATGGTAGTTCAAATTATGTGCCCATCAAAGCTGTATTCTGCAAATTGCATATCAATTATGTAAAATAATCTCTATGTATTCTGCACAGAAAGAAGCTAAGAAAAAAAAAGATTGCACACCAGCCACAGTAATAATCCTGGGCATCTCCACTTTACATTTGTTTTTAAAGCAAAGAATAAATGTGCAGACAGGCTTGGAAGTGTATTAGCCTGGTGCTACCAGGATATGGCTGAGCAGGACCTGACCTGGTGAGATGGTAGGGCTTCAATGCTCTGTGCACAAGCTTTTCCTTTTGCAAATATCCTTCATCCCTGTAAGGCTGAGGCATGGTTGTGCCAGCAGATGGTGTTTGGCCTGTTTGGGGCAGCTTTCCACTCCCTGAAACACCTGTGTGAAGGTGCTATTGATCTGGCCCTGTCACCACCTTGAGCTCTGGTTTTTGGTGGAAAGGTAGGATTTAAACCAATCAATCAATTATTTAATTAATCACTGTAGATCCATTGGCCTCAGTAGTATGGACAACTTTCCATCAGCCAAGGCTGGTACACCAGCTATGATCTCTCCTCAATGGGGATAACATGCTATTTAGATTAGTGAAACACATTTTATATGGGGATGATGACTTTGAAGATGGGCTGGAAGCTACAGTGAGCACAGAACAGGGCAGTTACACTTCAAACTGGGACCAAATGGATGAAACACATCTTGCTGGTCTTGAAACAACTGCACTAGTTCCCAGTCCAAGTCCAATTCAAGGTACTGGTTTTAATCCTGAAAGCTCTAAATGGCCTGGAAGCACATCCATGGCAATGCTAAGGAACTCCTCATCTCAAATGAGACAGTCTGACAATAGATCCTGTCTTCAGAGGTCAGGTGGGTGGATACTTATGGGACAGGGCCTTTTCCGTTGTAGCACCCTGGTTCAGGAAGGCTCTCCTTGGGAAGGCTCAACCGCACTGAGTCTGATGTCTCTTTGGTGCCATGTGAAGTCCTTTTTATCACCCACACCTTTTAGATATTGTGCTTTAATGGGTTCATCTATTCTAACGTTCATCATCCCTCAGCTGCTCCTGTTTTGTTTTGTATTTTTATGCATTATGTTATGTTACTGTGTTAAACCTTGAGTGAACAGCCAGATCTGTTTTCCTAATGGTTAGCACTGGAATACTATGGTAACTATGTCACATTTTAATGTCATGTTTTAACAGTGGTGACCTCCAATTGCAATGCAGAAATATGCCTCTCAAAAGGTTATTGACTTTGCCAGAGTTTACACTGCTAGAAGGTGGCACATGTGCAATGCTACTGAACTCAGTCCTGCAGGCTGTCCCACCCCATAATGGATTAGCATGCCAATCGTCGTGGTGTGCAGATTTTTCTCGAACACATAACACTTGCGTATGTGGATCCTGATCCACATGGGAATATTCTCATGAAAGGCTGTTTCTATATGCAGATTACCACTGCTGGATTGGGACAATTCTACCTATGTACAATTCTGCATCATATTAATTCTGGTGAACCACAAGATGAGGGTGAGATGAAGAGGGAAACCAGATATTCTGAAACAAATTTTGGGGAGGAAGTGTCTTTGATACATTAACTCAACACAAACAGTCCCTGCAAGCCATATTGATATCTGTGTGGAGCCCAAAGAGACCTCTCAGTCTACATGGCAGACCACATGACACAATCCATAGAGGAGAAGGATGTGTACACCCTTGTGTGATATGATTTATTTTCCCCTCCTCCCCCCCAAATAGTCTCCTATTCTTCCAATACTGCACTAAGACACTGAACTGAGAACATAGAATCCCCTTAGGAACAGGATCAAGGTCAAAGTAGCATCGCTTGACATTTGCATAGTAATTATGGCATCTGACAGAATAACAGAGATATGGTATGTCTCAGTTACTAATGTGTTGGAATTGGAGTTCCAGAGTCCAGTCCTAGTGTAAAGGTTATCATGTGTCCTTTGCCAAGGGACATACTGCTTCCCCTCCAAGTGTGATGGTTGTCTTTTGGTGAACCCCATAACACTGGGGGAGGCAGATTCATCTCTGTTAACACACAGGGAGGGACACATGGAACAGTATCAAAGTCAATACTAGTGCTCACCTAAATTACGTTGCATGAGCCTAAGTGACCTCTAGCACAATGCCAATAGGATTAGCTGCCACGACGGGCTTCCCCATTTTGACTTGAATACTGCTTATGGGGAGGGGATGTCGCCCATGGCTCTGCATGGAGAAGGCCCCATGGTCAGTCCCTGGCATCAGCAGCCAAAAGGATTTCAGGTGGCAGAACTGGGAAAGACTGAGGATCTGAAGAGCTGCTGGGTTAGATGGGTTGCAGACACTCAGAGGACAAGCAGACACTCAAGAGGACAAGCAGCAAACCTATTTGCCCTATAAACTATGAATCAACTTTAAGGGATGAACACAGCCCATGTATATCCCTGAGTTTCTCCACACCTGAAGTTCAAAAAATGGCTCCCTATTGCAATTTTTTCCTTCTATAGAAGCAGCTGTATGATCCCCACAGACAATTGGTTGTTTTGATCCCATATTGTGCTTTCAAAATCAGTGGGAATAAAATCTTTTCAAAAGAGGATTTTAAGAAGCTCAGGTATACAGTTAAGCCACGTGGCTTTCTCCCCCGATCACTCCTAGTAGTTAAGAATGCAACATTCCTGCCAGATTCACCCTTCCTTGACAGTAAACCACAGATACCCTTCCTCCATTCCCAAACCTGTTAAAAAATAAAAGAATGGGGGATGATAGAATGGGGCATAACTTTTCTAAATGTTTGCATCCACATACAAATATGAAATCCTCTCAGTTCCATAATTTAGATTTATTTTTATTTCTTTTAGGGTGGATGCAAAATCTGAAGTTTCAGAATGGCTAAACATTACACTAAACAATAGCTTCTTTTTTTCTTACATGAGCAAAATAAATACAATAAAATATTTCTGATGGGTTGCAATAAAAATCTAGAATGTAAACAACTGATGGTCACGATAATTGCCTTCCCACCTCCTCTGACATGCATTCTTCTCTTCCTTATGTTTATTCCATATATTGTTTTGACTATGCACATATAGTAGCCTTCTTCTAATTCAAAACGTTTTTGTTAATAGCAATTGCTACCCAGTCCTGAGCTGAAAGGAATATTTCTGCATGCAACCCACCCACACAGCAGATTGCTCTAGGAAGGAATGGATGCCCTCTGCTGTTCAGCACGCTCTTAGCTTTTCGGGGGGGAAATGGACATGTGGCAAAATATGAACTAGTTTACTATGGCATTGATCCTTTGGGGAAGGCTCAAGGAGTTATCGTCTCTGAACACATTAGGAGCAATTTGTGAGTCAAGTTTCTTGCAACTGCACAAAATTCTCTGTAATGTTGCAGAGCATTCAGGAGGTTGCTCACTCTGGTCATGTTTCTAGTACGTATGGTCTCTTGAGCAGTTTCTGTTATGGCCAGGTCAGCACATGGATAATTCTCTGCAGTGACACTGGGAGTTCTAAGGCATTCATATCCCTTGCTCTGGCTCACCTCAGCTGGGAAAAAGAGCCAGCTGTGCCCCTCAAACTAAAAGGAGGACTAGCGTGAATGTGCACAATTCCCAGCCATCCTTCCATCTTCTGTGGCTCATTTGATTCAGTGCTGTGAATATGGCAAAATATAGTGAAGGGTACTCCATGGCTCAAAAATGAGGTGATACTCAAGAACTGTGCTCACACTTCAGATGAGAATGTGTCATGAAGTTGCTAATGGAGGGGGGTTAACTCAGAATGTGATATGGATACTGTGTGTGTGTGTGTGTATACCTCCATCCATACCTACATACACATACACATATGTGCATGTCTTTGTCAGTGAAATTTGAGAAGTGCAATCATGTGTCTTGTTCAGATCTTCACACCTCAATCCAGCTGGCATGTAACGTCCCAGTTCAGGATTTTACAAAGAACCTTTTGCACATTACAATGTGCACGTCGTTATCACTGCAAATACACTGACAATGTAGTGTAATAATACTCCACTAATTACGTAACAGACAGAAAGAGGGCTGGCCCTTCCACGCAGCAGGGTGAGGCACTCCCGGGCAGTACCAATGACGCAGCATTGGTGCCTGAATGGTACAGCAAGGCCTTTTAAAGTGCTGGCCCTCGCGGGAAGGGGTGCCTTTAAGGCTTCAGTTCCAGTTGCAAAATGTCCTGAACCAACCCTGGGCACAAATCTGGAGGCATAAATTCACAGGATTTATCATCTGCAATCATTCCAACTTTGTGGAAGTAGGCTTTGACAAGACCTGCTCTTCTAAAACAAGCACCAATGGAGGATTTTCCACGTTGTCAGAAATTGTCAAGTGCGATTGTTCACACAGAGAAAGATAACAGTTATGGTGGAAGGAATGGAGGTTCTGCAACAGGCAGAAATTAATAAGCTCAGCTGTTTACACACACACACACACACACACAGAGAGAGAGAGAGAGAGAGAGAGAGAGAGAGAGAGAGATGCAATAATGGGGAAAGTTTATTCTCTTCCTTTGTTCATTATGCCATCCTTCCTCCTAGGAGGCCAGATAAGCGTTCTAGCTTCACAACAACCCTGGGAGGTAGGGTTAGACTCAACATTAGTGAAACCCAGGAGAGCCATTGTCAGTAAGTGTCAACAGTGCTGTTCTAGGTGGACCAATTTTGTAACTCAGCATAAAACAGCTTCCTCTCTTCCTGTGCCTTGTTCAAGGGAACCAGATGCAAAAGAGGACAGGGCTCCTCTGTCCATAACAGTAGTAGAAGATGGAATGTCAGCAGATACCACCTTTCTCACTCCACAGTGCCTAACTAACAACAGCTGCTGAAAATATTTCTTCTACAGAACTACTTACACTGTACAGGGGGCTACATCCAGCCTCATTTGGGCAGACCTTCGCTTGTGCAACGGGATTTCCCCCACATACACACTGCACCATCTGTGTCTGCTCTGGAGCGTGCCCAGAAGGCTGGATTGGGTCGCCAGGCAGGCCAGATTTGGCCCTCAGGATGGAGGTTTTGCACCCTTAACCTAAAAGTATATACATATTTCAGTGAAGCTTTTTCCAGGTGGCTGATTATTTTTTATGCCTATTAAACACCTAGGAGTTTTCTCTCTCTCTGCATATGTGGCATGGCAATCTATGGACTGAATTCAAACCAAAAGGAACAGATGAAAATAGCTTCAGACTTATGTTGCAATCCTATGCCTATTTATCTTGGAGTAAGACCCATTACATTTTGGGGCTGCACTGTACATAGGTGATTGATTGATTGATCGATCGATCAATGAGAGAGAGTTCCTGTTGGACCGTGTGCAATGCAGCATCATTTCCAAGCTGATCACCTGCTGTTGCTTAAGCGATGTTGCTGTCTGCAGTGTCGGTGTCATGCTGCTGGTACTTGATACACAATTACAATTTAACAGAGGTCTAGCCGAAGGTAGCAGTGTGTGAGTGTGCGTAAGCAGAATTAAATGCAACACACTTTGTGAAACTGAGCATGTGCACCAACAGGTGGCAGCATCTCCCTGCTTTTCACAGTCCAGAGCGGATTCTCAGAACATTTTGTGGAACACCTGTTTTATGTTACCTATTATCTCCACAGGTGTATGTAGGAACCATGTATCCCCATACCCACAATCATGCTTGAATATTGGGTGCATGTTTATTTTAGTATGTCCACATGCACTGGGAAGTTGAGATGGGCACTTGGCTTCTAATGAATATAAAAAGGTAAAGGTAAAGGTGTCCCCAACCAGTCGTGTTCAACTCTAGAGTGCGGTGCTCATCCCCGTTTCTAAGCCGAAGAGCCAGCGCTGTCCGAAGACGCTTCCGTGGTCATGTGGCCGGCATGACTGAACACCGAGGTGCACGGAACGCTGTTACCTTTCCTGCCGAAGCGGTACCTATTTATCTACTTGCAATTTCTTGCTTTCGAACTGCTAGGTTGGCAGGAGCTGGGACTGAAGACGGGAGCTCACTCCGTCACGCGGCACTCGGGTCTCGAACTGCTGACCTACCGACCTTCCAGTCTGCAGTTCAGCGTCTTAACCACTAAGCCACCGCGGCCCCTTCTAATGAATATACACGCTGGTAAATACGAATATGGTGTACACACCAGTGGAGATGAAATGTCATGTGTGAAACAGAGGAGAATGTATGTATGGTTATGTAATGGCATGAGATTTATCAGTGTTACAGGAGTAACAGGCCTAAAGATATATGATTAGAGCAATACAATACTGAGCATAGACTCAACTGTGAGCTGATTCATGTGTTATTGCAGCAGCATAGGACTCGCTTCTTATAGCATTCCCCATGCTACTCCAAGGAATTCAGTCGAGTGGTATTTGTGAGGAAAGGTGCCACCTCTCTCTTACCTCTTTCATAGCCCTCCTCAGAACCTTCCTTTTTCATGAAGGCTTTGGCACAACACCCTAGTCCCCATACTATAACCTGCTGTCCTGTTCTTCTCCTGTTTACCTGTGCCTCATTTCTTTCCCTTTCCTCTGTTCCCCTTCCCCTTCCCTATGTCATATTTTAGATAAGCCCCTTGGAGAAGGGACCTGCTGTCTTTTATTTTGTAAAGTGCAATAGATGGTGCCAAATAAATTCCAGAAAAACAAAGTATGTTCCTGCCTGTTTGGCTCCTGCATCCAAATGTGACCACAAAGGCATGGGAAGAAACCATATGAAAATGGCTCCCACGCTACCACTGTGGTAACACATGAACTGCCCCGCTCAGCTGTGACAGGAGGTGGTGAAAGGAATAGGAACTTAAGAGGACACCAACCTAACAAGTGACAAGACACATGACAATGTGGAAAAATGGCATGTTTTAGTCAGAAACCATAGAAAGCCATTTTGAGTATTCTCCCATACGTGTGCACTCCCTCTCTCTCACCCCCCCAGAGAAAGTGTGTGTGTGTGTGTGTGTGTGTGTGTGAGAGAGAGAGAGAGAGAGAGAGAGAGATGTTTCTGTATATAGATGGGCTTTCTACCTCTACAGTGAGGCCAGCAGGGTGGGGGTCGGGATGATGGATGGAAGTGTTGAGCTCCCCGCTCCCTCCTATCATGTTGCATTTTAGTTTTCCCTCCATCCGCATGCTGCTTTACAGGGATTAGTACAACTGGGTTGGGTCATGCTGCCATCCTGTCTTGTAGAACATTCAGTGAAGGAAGGTTCTAGAACAAAGGCCTTCTGTGGGCCAAACACAAATGCGTTGTTTCCACTGACACATTGCCTACCACATCGTTACATATTTTCTTGACTTTACTTATACCAGGAGTGGGGAACCTCTTTTAGCTTGAGGGCCAAAGCTCTAAGGGGCCAACTTCAAGTTTTTCACAGGGCCAAAGACAAAATGGTTGGGGCCAGAAAAAAGAAAAAGAAACCCCCTCTCAGCTTATTTTAGCTGAAAGCTCTTACTGTCCATAACTAAGCCTTAGGGGAGGCATTTCAATCTTCTAGAATGGGGAAAACCTACAATATCTAAAGGGCTTCTCATGCAAGAGAGAATACAGATGGAATTGTTCCTTTTTGCTCCAGAGAGCAGGACCATGGGTGCAAATTGCAGGAAAGCCGATTTCAACTAAATATTAGGAGACACTTCTTAACCATATGAGCTGTTTGACAGTGGAACAGACTGCCTTAGGGGTCTCCTTTGCTGGAGGTATTTAAGCAGAGGCTGGTCTGCCATCTGTCAGGGATGCTGATATCATGCATTGTAGATCCTGCCTTGAGGAGGCGGTTGGCCTGGATGACCTCCAAGGTCCCTTCCACTCTATGATTCCTCCACTCAACCAAAAGAAGACATATGAAGGTGTTCCCAGCTAGCACAATATCCTTTAATGCCACTTCCTGAAAGCACTGCTGCTTCTGCTAAGGGAATAACATATGAATGTGGTTCTATTTCAGATAAGCATGGCTGACAGTGCAAAATCAAATAATAACTAGCTGTTTCAAACATTTTTCTAATGCAGACAGCCAAGGCTGTACCCTTCTCAAGAGAAACCCCAGTGTTTAATTCTTTCATAAACAATAAAGGTACTTTGCTTTTATGGCCAATTGTCCTCTGAATAATTGTTCGCTGATTAGACTGTTGCCGTCATGAATGATAAGTTTGTGATTTGCATCACGTTCCTGTTCAATCCCTGCTTTATTTCCTTGTTTAAAAGCACCAAAGGGAGAACCACCCAAGACTCCTTTCTAACACAACATTGTGAATGCAATAAAAAAAATAATGCTGATTCTCACTGCCAGGGACATGATTGTTCAAAACATCTTTATAAACTCATGCTCAGAACAAAGTAAACACAGCCAAGAGAAATATCAGTGGTACAGATTGTCTTACTTGGAAACTGGAGTCGTATAGAATAATCTTCACTGGACATGTGTGCCTCCATGTGTGGCACTCACCAGCATCTCCTGCTCAGCCAGACACCTTCTTACATCACAGGACTGTCTCAAACATAAATAAATTAAAAAAAGCAGTAGAAGCTGAAAACAGAAACTCAAGCTACCTTACTCAGCATGCTTATTTGGAAGTAAGTCCCACTGAAATCAGTGGGGCCTACATTTCATGTTAATGCAGCTGAAATTGCTCAGGGGCATTGTTGTTGTTGTTGTTGTTATATCTATATTTATATTCCACCTTTTTCTCTTTTGCAAGGACCCCAAGGTGGCTTACATAGGCCTCTTCTCCATTTATCCTCACAACAGCCCTGTGACGTAGGTTAGACCGAGAGTCAGTGACTGGCCCAAAGACATCCAATGAGCTTCATGGCCAACTGGGAGCTAGAACTTAGGTCTCGCTAGGTCTCGCTAGTCCCAGTCCAACACATCAACTATTACACCACATTATTTAGGTGGGGGAATCCCCCACATCCCATGTTCCAGTCCACATATTATTTTCCTCAGAAGCGCCTTGTTAAGGAAATATCCAAGGCAGGTTAGGTTGAACAGTCAGAAATTTATTAAAGCACATCACGGCCATGGGAGAGACAGACGAAACTGTGTCTCACTAAAAAAATACCAGGATGCATTTATACAGACGGAAAGTTGGAGAACAAAGAAAATACACTATGCATGCTCAAGAGCTACTTTAACTCAGCAATAGCCTTATCAGCACAGCTACCTTTTTATCTTTAGGGATGAGCTTACTTTGGTGGATAGGAATTTCTTGCTTATGAGTAATTTACAATTACCTTCTCATGGTCAGACACGCACACTAAATCCCATCAGGCACCTCATCTGAACCAAACTACTTACAAGGTCTTGTCAGGCCTATCTTCACAACCTCTATTTTTCACCAGATCATAGTTTTTGTACTGACTATATATGGCAGGGATGGCCCTCCAAATGTTTTGGCCTACCCAGCACAGTCAGCCAATGAGGGATCATGGGATTTGCAGACCAAAATATCTGGAGATTCACAAGTTGCCCACCCCTGGGCTATGATAATAAGCTGTTAAATGCACCTATGAACAAGCTAGCCTGCTAAAGGCACAAAACACTTTGCCTCAAAAATGGTGCCTGTATATCTTGTGCTAATGAAAAAAAATCTGGCTTGCACATTAGCCTGATTCACATGTAACACTAAACCAGGATTTAGCATTACGGGCATGCACCTCTGCAAGCTTGAGTGAAGCTGTGGACTTGTGAAGCCATGGATCCTGTCCCAAGGCCAGCTATTATGCAGAGTAAGGTATCTGCTGTTTCAGAGTTGGTGGATTGCACCTTATAGAATCAAACAGATTCTGCTTTCTAAACAAACATTTAAGTTTTATTTAAACAAAGGCTTTTCTACAGAGCTCTCTCAGGCTGTGGCCTCTCTCTCCTCAGGCCAGAAGCAGTGGGCATTTCCCTTAACTACTTTCTGGTTCCTCCCAGAAAGTATAACCCATTCAGGCTGAATCTAGTAGCTCTTTCATACTGTTACAGCTGCTTCAGACAGCAGATGCTGAGGGCTGGGCATTGCATTGGACAGCGCTGTGCATGTCCTAAGCTGGCTTGCTTCCCTCAGGTGCAATAGAGGATGCCATCCCATGGCAGATGTGGAAATAAGATTCAGCAGCCAGCCTTTCTGCCATGTACAGTCAGGGTCAGAAATATTGGAACAAGGATAATTGTTTTGGCAGTTGGCCTCTGTACACCACCACATTGAAGTTGAAAGGAAACACACCCAGATAGGAGTGAAGTCAGGACTTCCAGCTGTAATTCAAGGGGTTTGACAAAAGTGGGGCACTAACCATTCAGGAAGTACAGCCAGTGGCATACACCCCCCCCCCCCATCATTGGTGGCTCATAAGTAATGGAACAAACCAACATCATTTCAAACTCAAGGGTCGCCTTTAATACCTGGATGAAAATCCTTTGCAGTCAATGACTGCCTGAAGTATGGAACCCACGGACATGACCAAATGCTGAGTTTCCTCCTTCGAGATGCTTTGCCAGGCCTTGACTGCAGCGGCCTTCAGCGGCTGCTTGTTTGTGGGTCTTTCTGCTAGGGATGTCAGAGAATTCCGCGACGGATCTCGGTGAGGCCGAATGCCAGTGCATTCGGCCCCCCGAAATCCATCGTGGAATGGCCTGCCACCCCCCGCCCCCCGTGGATCCCCCCCGGGATGAGACTTTCCTGGGGCGGATGTTTCGGACAGCAGCGACTCCAGCAGTGGCTTCGGCGGCAGCGGCTGGTATTCCAACCGGCTGTCACCGCCGCCATTTGCAGTCTGTGTTTTTTTCTTTCCCCCCGCCCCCATAGACGTGATAGGCTACATAAAGACTTATGTAGCCTATCACGTCTGGGTAAAACAAAACAAAAAACACGCATACGCAAATGGCGGCAGCTATGGCTGCCGCCATTTGTGTTCCTTATTTTTCGCCGTCTTAGTCTACGTAAATATTTACGTAGACTAAGACGAAGACAAGAAAGGGGAATGCAAATAGCGCCCAGGACGCTATTTGCGTTCCCCTTTCTTGTCTTCGTCTTAGTCTACGTAAATATTTACGTAGACTAAGACGGTGAAAAATAAGGAACGCAAATGTCGGCGGCCATAGCCGCCGCCATTTGCGTACGCATTTTTTTTTACCCAGAGCTGCGGATGGCCCTGGCCTGGGCCTGGCTGGCTGCTCCACGGAGCCACCGCGGGGCACAGCCGGCCATCGAAGATTCCGGGAGGGAGGACCGGATTGCCTCCCCCCTGTCGAGGATTCCGGGGGGAGGGACGGAACGCCTCCCCCCCATGAACAGAATCTGCGAAAAGGTAAGTGACTTTCGTACATCCCTACTTTCTGCCTTCAGTCTTGTCTTCAGTAAATGAAAAGCATGCTCTATTGGGTTGAGATCAGGTGACTGACTTGGCCATTGAAGAACATCCCACTTCTTTGCCTTGAGAAACTCTTGGGTAGCTTTTGCTGTATGTTTTGGGTCATTCTCCATCTGCAATATGAAGCAACGTCCTATCAGTTTGGCAGCATTCGGCTGAATCTGAGCAGAAAGTATAGCCCTATACACTTCAGAATTCATCCCGCTGCTTTTCTCAGCAGTCAGGTCATCAATAAACACCAGTGACCCGGTTCCATTGGCAGCCATACATGCCTATGCCATAACACTGCCTCCACCAAGTTTGACAGATGATGTGGTATGCTTTGGATCCTGAGCTGTTCCTTTCCATCATACTTTTCTCTTCCCATCATTCTGGTACAAGTTAATCTTGGTTTCATCAGTCCAAAGAATCTTATTCCAGAACTGGGCAGGCTTTCTTAGGTGTTTGCTGGCAAAGGCTAATCTGGCCTTTCAGTTCTTGAGCGTTACCAGTGATTTGCACCTTGTTGTGAAGCTTCTGTATTTACATTCCAAAGCTGTCTTTTGACTGTAGGTGTTGACAATGACATGCCTACCTCCACAAGAGCGTTCTTGACCTGGCTAGATGTTGTGAAAGGGTTCCTCTTCACCATGAGCAGAATTCTGCGGTCATCCACTTGAGTTGTCTTCTGTGGTCTTCCAGGCCTTTTGCTGTTGCTGAGCTTGCCAGTTAATTCCTTCTTTTTTTCAGGATGTTCCAAACTGTTGTATTGGCCACTCCCACTGTTTTTGCTTTCTCTCTGATGAGTTTATTTTGTTTCCTCAGCCTAATGATGGCCTCCTTCATTCGCATGGACACCTCTTTGGCCCTCGTGTTGGGAGTTCCAGTGAACAGCTACCAAGTGCAAATGTAACACTCAGAACCGCCTCCAGGCCTTTTATCTGCTTGATTGGCCATGGGGCACCCAGGAAACAGGCCACACCTGGCCATGCAGCTACTTGACAGCCATTCGTTCCATTACTTATGAGCCACCAACGATGGGTGTGTGTGTATGCCACTGGCTGTCCTTCCTGAATGGTTAGTGCCCCACTTTTGTCAAACCCCTTGAATTACAGCTGAAAGTCCTGACTTCGCTCCCACCTGGGTGTGTTTCCTTTCACCTTCAATGTGGTGGTGTACAGAGGCCAACTGCCAAAACAGTTATCCTTGTTCCGATATTTCTGGCCCTGACTGTACTTTCTGTACATGGAATCTGGTGGGGTGGAGGCAACATCTTGTCCTTTGCCTCTGGCAGAAGAATGCATCCCCTCTGCTCCTCCTACACAAGACCAGGAATAAACTATTAGTCAGTTTCACTTTCTCCGATTCCTGGCTTATTGTTACATATGAACCAGGAATTGTGGTTTAACACAAACTCTAATCAGTGCTAAATAAGTCAATAGCAAACCATGGATTGTTTTGTGGGCTCGTTTAACAATCTACATAGAGTGGGAAATTTGTGGCCCTCCAGATGTTTTGGTCCAAACTCCCATCATCCCTATCTATCTATCTATCTATCATACTTTTAAACTACTTTTCATCCTGGTCAGAAGGTCAATAAATATGATCACCACAGAGGACCAGGGTATTGTAGCTACCAGCCCTGCAGGGGTCAGGTGACACAAGGAACCAATAAAAGGGCGGGGGGAGAATTAGTGGGTTTTGAGAAAGGATTTGAAGGAAGAGAGAGAGAGGTGTGGTAGCTTGTGTCCTGGGAAGATCTCCAGGCTGGGGAAGTCAAAAAGGAGAATGGACACATGGATGAACTTTGCCTGGTGATGCTTGACTGAGCCCCAGCAGCTTCTGTATCCTACAATTGAATTTTAACTCCTTCCTTCTGAGGGATACAATTATCTGAACCAGCCTGCCTTCTATTTCGTTCTTCTATATGGGCCTCTGCTGAAAGCTTTAATAAATAACCAGACATCTGTCTGCTTTTTTCCATTGTACTTCTAAGTTCTACAAAGAAAATATCGATTTTACCTGACATGACCCATCCTCAGGATCTCACACTGTTTCTCACTAAGGAAATTTGTTTTCTGCTGATTTATTACATATTGATCCTATGCTTATTTGTTTTAATATTTCACCCAGTATGGAAGCACCTTGAACCAAATAGCAATTCTTTATTTGTTCTGCCCTTTGTAATCAGTGTACCATTTCCCACCATTTTCTAGAAGAGATGCTTTGCCAGAATGTTCATCTTTTGACCTCTTTTCATCATCAGCCATATGGGATTTATTTATTACCTACATGAAAGGAGTATTCTGAAGAAAATCAGCACAAAGATTGCAAAGCACGCCAAAGAGTGCTTATGTACATGGCTACGGGCATAATCCCATGCATGTTTAGACAGAAAAAGGTCCCACAGGTCCCAGCATGGCTGGCTGGGGCCTGCTGAGAGTTGTGGGGCTTTTTTCTGTCTAAGCATGCATAGGATTGCACCCTTAAACAGTCAATTATTTTCATTCATTCAACCACTGGAGTAGTGGAGTCAAGGCTGACAGGGATGCAGCACTGGCACTTTTTTTAGCAGGGATGCCAACACTGAGGGCTGGGGGCTCCGATGTCAGTGGGGCAGTGAATCTGCTCCAGGTTTCAGTCAGGACTGTAAAGGAGCTATCCAAGGCGCTGAACCCATTTGGGGGATTGGGTTCAGTACCTTGGATAGCTCCTTCAGAATTCTGACTGGTTCTGACTGAAACCCAGAGTGGATTCACTGCCCCACTGACATCAGAGCCACCAGCCTGTGGCCTTCCCTCCCTTCCCCTCCCTCTCCCTGTGCCACCCCTTCTCTTTCTCGCTCTCTGGCTGTCTCCCTGACCCCTTCCTTCCCACCCAGCAGGCTGCAGGGACAGGATCAGATCGCTTTTGCCACAGATCTCAGCTGATCTCTCACAGAGGGCTTTTAAAATGAGGCCAAGGTGTCAGTGCGGCCCTACGGCCACAGACTGCCCACCCCTGATTGAGAGCAGGGATGTGGAACCCCCAGGCAGCAGGCCTAATTTGGCCTGAGGAGTTTCCGCATTTGGCCCACAGAGCCTGCTCAGGTTCTTTGAGGGGGTGAGGCTTGGCCTCCAAGCCACGCCCGCTGGAAGAATCCCCACTGTTATCTCCATTCTCAGATTGGAGATTACAGCAGCGATGTGGGTGGATGGGTGGCGGGAGACTCCCAGGCCCCAGTCAATCCTTTTGCAGGGAGTACACCAACCAGAGGGGATGGGGCACTGCATGATACAAGGGGTTCATCCAGCACTGGAAGGAGCAGCTACTCTTCCAGGTGCCAGCCAAGTGGTTTTTCCTGACCTAAGGTGGATCCCAGCCGCAGCACTATTACCATACAAATATATTGTAAAGAATGAAGAAGTGGGTCCCCAAATATACACTGGGGCTACAGGAGGGTCCCAAGTCTGAAAAGGTGGAAAACTACTGAAGTAGGTGACATTTGACCAGTCACTCTCGACATAACCTTACCTACCGCACAGGATTATTGCGAAGATAAAATGGTTGGGTTGGGGGCATGAACATCAAAGGATGGGATAAAAATGTTATTTATCATTTTAAAAACTGAAATGTTCCAAGTGCTGTACAAGAGGAATAAACCCACACCAGGCTGTCCCTTCCCACAGGCTGACAATAAAATAGACATGACAGAAGAAGAAGAAGAAAGGATGGGGAGGGAAAACAAAAACAGCAAACTCAGACAACAGTTTTCAAAACATTTGATCCTATAACGACCAACTTCAATAGAAACAGTGCAGGGAGAGGAGGCGCTAAATGTCAGCTGGTCCCTGAGTTGAGGTCTGGAGTAGGCCCCACTGGCTCATCCTGCCTTCTGCTGAAACCAAGTGGAAGAGCTGCTAATGGAGGACAATGCAGGGAGAGCAGAGGCGGCAAACTGCGGTTGGTTTCTCGGGCAATCTGTTGGTGGAAATAAACACACAGGTGGTACAAACATAGATTTTAGGACCCTATGGGTATTTTGCAGAGTATTTCCCCCCTGTATAATGAAATATAACAAATTAATAAAAACATGTTCAGAGCCTGGACCAGACCTGCCCATGCAATGAGAGAGCCTGGAAAACCTGAGTCTCTCTACGCACCGCCGCCATTCTGCCTAACAGGCCCCTTTGCCTAACCAACAGTGTTGTCACAGTAGTGGGTGATCAGTCTAGCATATGCAGGGATGCCCAGTTTTATTATTATTATTATTAAATTTATTAATCGCCCATCTGGCTGGTCACCCAGCCACTCTGGGCGATGTACAACATACAATAAAACAGTTTAAAACAATAAAATTCTACAATAAAAACATTTCTAAAATACCCTAACCCACCCCAAATGCCTGCCTGAACAACCACGTTTTTAATGCACGACGGAAGCTCATTAAAGAGGGGGCATGGCGGAGTTCCCTAGGGAGGGAGTTCCACAGAGTGGGGGCCACCACAGAAAAGGCCCTCTCCCTCGTCCCCACCAGTCTAGCTGTCCTGGCTGATGGGACAGAGAGAAGGCCATCCGAGGCTGATCTTGTTAAGCGGCCTGTCTGGTGCTGCTGGAGGCGCTCCTTAAGATAGGCTGGGCCGGACCCATATAGGGTTTTAAAGGTCAAAACCAACACCTTGAATTTGGCCCAGAAAACAACTGGTAACCAGTGCAACTCCTTCAGCACTGGAGTGATGTGATCTCGCCTGTGGCTGCCTTTAATCAGGCGAGCCGCCGTGTTCTGTACCAGCTGCAATTTCCGAACCGTCTTCAAGGGTAACCCCACATAGAGTGCATTACAGTAGTCTAAACGAGAGGAGACCAGGGCATGTACTACCGATGGGAGCAGATGGTCGGGAAGGAAGGGGCGCAGCCGCCATATCAGATGGAGTTGATACAGCGCTGTCCAGCTCACAGCTGACACCTGAGCCTCCATGGACAGCTGGGAGTCCAAAATGACCCCCAGGCTGCGGACCTGGTCTTTCAAGGGTAACCGTACCCCATTCAACACCAGGTCAACATCCCCTAGCCTCCTCTTGTCTCCCACCAAAAGTACCTCGGTCTTGTCAGGGTTCAGCTTCAGCTTATTGCTCCCCATCCAGCCACTCACCATCTCCAGACATTTGGACAGGGATTCTACGGCCAACCTTGGTGAAGATTTGAATGAGAGGTAGAGCTGCGTGTCATCCACATATTGATGACACTGCACCCCAAACCTCCTGATGATAGCCCCCAGCGGCTTCACATAGATGTTAAATAGCATCAGGGAGAGGATGGAACCCTGTGGCACCCCACAAGTAAGTGGCCACGGGTCCGAAACCTCCTCTCCCAGTGCTACCCTCTGGTACCTGCCGGAGAGGAAGGACCGGAGCCACCGCAATATGGTGTCTCCAATGCCCAGCCCCTCCAGGCGGTCCAGGAGGATACCGTGGTCAATGGTATCAAAAGCCGCTGAGAGGTCGAGGAGAACAAGGAAGGAGCATTCACCCCTATCCAGAGCCCTCCTCACATCATCTACCAAGGCGACCAAGGCCATTTCTGTCCCATGCCCAAGCCTGAAGCCTGACTGAAATGGGTCTAGATAATCAGTTTCTTCCAAGTGTGCCTTCAACTGCACCGCCACCACCCGCTCAATCACCTTGCCCCAAAATGGCAGATTTGAGACTGGACGAAAGTTGTTCAGAATTTGAGGATCCAAGGAGGGCTTCTTTAAGAGCGGTCTTATCACTGCCTCCTTGAGGGCTGATGGCATCACTCCCTCCTCAAGGGAGGCGTTCACCACCGCCCTGATCCCCTCACCCAGTCTCTCTCTGCAGCCCATAATGAGCCAAGCTGGGCAAGGATCAAGTAAGCAGGTGGTCGGCCTTACAGATGAAAGCATCTTGTCCACTTCATCAGGAGGAAGAAGCTGGAACCGATCCCACAAAACCGGTTTGCCACAGGAGTTTGGATCCAGGGCCTCCCTCCCACCCTCCACAGATCCTCAGTGCTGCGGAAGGTGTCGTGCTAAGGGGCAGTTCTGATCTCTTGGGAGGGTGAGGGAAGGTGGCGACAGGTGGAAGAGCAGAGGGAAGAAAATGGCTCAAGTGGGGGCTGGTGTGTTTAAAAACCAAAGATAGCAATCGCTGCAGGAGGCCGGAGTGTGCTGAAGATGCACAGGCAGGCTGGACAGCAGGGAATGGATGTGTTACCCCATGCAGACACATAATTACTGAGTCCCTGGAGTTCAAACACTGGTCTATTATAGAATGTTATTGTAGACTCCCTGGCTTTTAAATCATCTATGCTTTAAAAAAAATATATTAAAAAATGGTAAAGCAGTTAAGATGAAAGAGCCTGAAGAGTTATGGCTCGCTTTCCCCCCTTTCCATTGCTCGAGGCCTCGGAAGAGAACTTTAGCTGTCATGTTTCGAAGGCCAGACCCAAGGAGCTTTGGTGCAACAGCCCCTAAACGACTTCAGTAATTCCTCTGTAACCAGATCACGCTCGACTGGATAGAGAAGCCCTGCAGGAATTGTTAACGAGTTGCCTTCGACCCACAGGGATGATTTGTAGTATGTGGCACTGCCCAACATGTGTCTGCAGAAAGTTATTAAAAGGGGTAAAACAAGAGTCCAGAGAGACTGAGAGAGAGAGAGAGAGAGAGAGAGAGAGAGAGAGAGATGGGCTGACTGCGTAGCCTGCTGCTTGATTGCAAATAAGATATCAGCTCATGGATAACTTTGAGAAATATTCTACTGAGAAATAGTTTGGCTCAAATCCATTCAGTTTTGGCACCAGGACATCACAACAGTTGGTGGCAGGTACTCACTTTCAACAGGATGTTGAGTGCATGATAACTTATAACCATGGGATATTGATAGATGCTGATCATGCATTATCAGATTAATCCAAGGCACATGTCCATATGCTTTCTATTCACACGCATGCTAGTGAGGTTGTGGCTGCTGTCCTATACACACGTACCTGGGAGTAAGCCCTGTTGAACTCAGTGGGACTTACTTCTAAGTAGACATGCAAAGGATTGTGCCATATTTCAGTGTGCAATGGAAGCACCTTATCATGGTACTTCAAGACAATAGAATTCAGGTGGATTGAATTACCTCCTGGTAGGGAGGTTCATTGGATTTAGCCCAAGCCCGAGCTGAATTGGGCATTCTGAACCATTTCTGGTGCTTCCTGAGGTGAAGTGAGCTTCCCTCCAAAGTGACCAGAACTGAACATGAACCCAGATGAGGCTTCGTGGTACAATTTGGGTTTCGGATATGCAGATATTCTATCTCCTTTCCAAATAGAGCCAGTGTGGTGTAGTGGTGAGAGTGTTGGACTGGGAGTCAGGAGATCCAGGTTCTAGTTTCCCACTCAGCCATTGAAGCTCAGTGGGTGACTTTGGGCCAGTCACAGACTCTCAGCCCAACCTACCTCACAAGGTGGTTGTTGTGAGGATGAAATGCAGAGGAGGAGGATAATGTAAGCCCCATTGGGTTCCTTGCAAGAGGAAAAAAGGTAGGATATAAATGCAACAAATAAATAAATAAAGTCTCTTGGTTTTGTTTCTTTAAATGCTGATGAGCAGGGGGAGGTGAACTGAGTGACTGACAGGTCCACCTTCTAATCATAGGGCACTGTGCATCTGGACCACCTTCCAAGAAACATCATGTTCTGTGGCATCATTTTGAAGGTGCTGCAGATCCCAACTATGCCATTTGCCTGCATTGCAGAAAGGATCTCAGCAGGGGGAAGCAGTCCAGTTGCTACACCACCACAAATCTGCTCCAGCACTTGAAGCAGCAGCAGCAGCTGCCAGTCCTGCTAGGGGCAGAAAAGGCAGGCAGCAAGGGCAAGACTGTGGTGCTGGGACAGAGTTTGCATGATAGGTTCAGCACCTTGGGTAGATCCCTTAAAGCTCTGTCTGGTTCAGACTGTCACTTTCCCCCTGTCAGCCTCCCCTCAGCCACCCAAGGAGCAGAGGTGTGGGCAGGCTACCATGGAGGACATGGGGTGGGGCAAATACAAGGCCACACAATGCCAGTTTTCAAGGCCACTGCAGGTCACAAACTACATCAGTGCGCTGTTGGCATTGGATGACCAGGCATTCAGACTGGTGGAGCCTGTCAGGTTCAGCCCCTTCATGGGGCTTGTGGTCCCACATTACAATCTGTCTTTATGCACCACCTTCAGTAGCACTGCGGGGCCCTCCCTGTCCTGGGCATGCAGTGAGAAAGTGCTGGCTCATGTGGAGGACAGAGCCACAAAGGAGGCACGTGACCTCCGATATTTGGAGCCGCCATGGTTGAATGTACGCCTGCGTGTTCCTCACAGTGCTCTGGTGGGAGGAGCCTAAGGGGACAGGAACAGGAGCCAGCACAACTGAGACTGTGAAGGCTGGTGATAAAAGGACCCTCCCTCATGCCGAGGTCATGGCCCAGTCCCAGATGGTGGCAGAAATCAAGATGGCCATTGACAGGAGGGTCGCTGAGAGGCTGGGTGTGTGTGTGTGTACTGTGTATGTGACAGAAGCTCACTGTGGTTATATGGTCACTGATGGGGGGAAGAATATGTTGAAGGCAGTACAGGATGCTTGGTTTGTGAGCATTGGCTGCATCACTCAGTAGAGCAGAAATGGATGTATCCAGTGGGGACTAGTGACTCCGATTTCAGTGGAGCTGTGAATCCATTCTGGGGTTCAGTCCAAACCAGTCAGAGCTCTAAAGGATCTATCCAAGGTGCTGAACATATTTTGGGGATGGGGTTCAGAACCTTGGATAGCTCCTTTAAAGTGCTGGCTGGTTCTGACCAAAACCCAGAATGGAGTCACAGGCCCACCGAAATCAGAGCCACCAGCCTCCACTGCTAGAAGTGCAGTCTGTCCATGGGCATGGGGGGCTTTATGAGTGTTGATGAGTCCTAATGGGCTCTTTAAGGGACTGGATCATAAAAGAGAGGCAGGCAAAGATATTCGAGGAATGTATCATCATCATCTTTTGCTCCTGTGAAATAGGACTTGACAGGAAATTGAACTCAATAATAATTCTGCTGTCTCTTCTTGCAGAGGTGAACTGCAGAGTCAGGTCTGTTTGACCATAACACTGTGAGCCCTGTGCAGCAGATCAATATAACAAAGTAATGGAACAGCCTCGAAACTGTTGCCATGTATGTCTGTGATGTCTAAAGCCTCAGTGAGGGGCTATTGAAAATAAATGTGAGCAACAGGAAAAGGAACTTTTTTTTTCATTCAGAGAAGGAAGGGAGAGATATTATAGTGGCTGAGTGTTGTGAATTTTGAAGTCATTACTACCAAACACCAAAAGTATTTTATTATATAGGGAGTAAAGAAGATATATGGGTGATTTAGGCTCAATCCAGACAAAGTAACGCAATTTAAAATCCTGTCCAATGATGATGATGACGACGACGACGACGACGTCACCTATAGTAGAAAGTTTCTGTCAGTGCAACCTACATAATAAAAGCAAAAACAATAAAACCAATGATAAAACCAGTAATTAAACACATTAAAGGTGCAATCCTATGCATGTTTAGACAGAAAAAAATGCCTACAGCTCCCAGCATGCCCCAGCTAAACATCCATAGGATTGTGCCCCAAAAGAATTGTTTTAAAAACAGCAACAGTACTTTACCATTTAAAAGAGATAACTGGAGAAATAAATTATCCTCTTTTCAAGAGAAAAGAGTTAAACATGTTATGGATCTTAAAACATGCTTAACTTTGTTTTTTTTGCCATCATTGTTTTGTTTGTTTAAAAATAAAACCCTTAATAATCAAGTGAAATGTATGAAATCCTTGCATATGAAACAGTATCTTAAGTCATGCTGTACCAAAGTCAGAGGATCGTTTATTATACTTCCTTGATTTGGGGAACAAAAAGATGAAACTCTTTGAGGCACAGAGAATATTTGTTCAGGACCAAATGACACATTACCTAGAATTCCTTGATTCTTTCCCCTCAGGTGTCTTGAAGCACCAAATCATATCCTGACCTAACTGTCCCCCCTCCCCCTAGCTCAAGGAAGAAAGCTATAGAGTCTTCATATGTCCCCTACAATTCTGAAGTGGAAAACAGCTAGGGAGAACCTACCCCACTTCTGCTTAGATGCAGTCAATCCAGGCTGCTTTTGGCTAAAAGAGATATGGAACTCCACTTAAAATGAAGTTTAAGCCTGATCTGAAGAATGAAGTGTTCTGTGACACTTGAAAGCTTGCATCCTCTTATGGCACAGATGCTTTGTTACGAACGAAATCCTTTTACCTGTTTGTATTTCCTAAGAAAGAGAACAAGCAGAGGAGTCACTCACTGAGATTCTGAATCTCAACTGGATAATAAAATGGCAGTTGGCTTGCAACAAAAGTGACTGTATGTGCATGAGAAATAAGAACCACCATAGTAATAATGACATGCCATCATCTTCAGCTTTCTTTTCAGTGTGGAGGTTGTCTCAAAATGTTTAATAAAATCATTCCTTCATACTCACTGGGATGCACTTGGATGTCCTGCTAAACCATATCTTAGTGCAGTCTTCTCCAACTTGACGCCCTTCATATCTTTTGGATCACAACCCCCATCATCCCCAACCATTGGCCATGCTGACTGGGGTTGATGGGGAGTGCAGTTCAACACATCTGGAGGGCACCAGCTTGGGAAAGGCTGTTTTAATGTGATGTGAATGATCCCAGGGAAGCCTCTGGCTTGCACACTCTGCCCTCCTCCCCCCACATGGCAAGGGACTCAAATTGGCTTGTTTCAAACAAACCATAGTTAATGTTAACTGCAGCTTGTCAGTTTGGATGGAATGGCAAACCATGGCTAAACAAGAATGGCAACAAAAGCTCCCAAACTCCCCCTTGCCACAGGGGGAGAATGCAGGCTCCCCACGCGGAGCAGAAGGGAGTGCAAGCCCGAGGCCAGCCTATGCTCATTCACGTCATGCTAAATTATGATTTAGCACAGAATTTCCCAACCTGGCAACATTCAGATGTGTTGGACTACAGTTCCCATCACCTCCAGCCAACATGGCCGTGCTTGCTGGGGATGAGTTGTGCAGATTTCCTAGTCTGTGCAACTTTTCTCAATAGACTAAAGAGGGCTTGGTTCAGTCTATGGAGGAAATTTGTGCAAATCACACTGGGAATTGGGAACAAGAGGAATGAGAGCATGTGTTTGACATTTAACAAATATTTTTGGCGGACACATGCTGGCTCTCACCTTTAGAGCTCCGCCGAGGCATGCCCGCGTATTCTGTAAGCAAAAACGAAATTCTCATGCATCCCTCATCCTAATAAAAGATATTGCCCTACTGTGGGTTTTGAACTTAAAACCTGTACACTTTGCTCATAAAACACAAGTTAACCTTTTTTACACCTTTTTACACTCAGAAGGTAGCTCAGACAAACACTCCCTTGTCCTTCACTCCTGGCCACCCCATCTTGTCCTATCCTGTAGTATTCTACATTTTTTGTAACTGGGCTGCGGCTGTTTGTTCGGGGAAGAGAGCAAACATCATCTGAGCACAGGACATGCCTGGCCCTTCTTTTGCCACAGTCGCGATCCCAAATTAACTTGAGCCCAGTGGAGGCTGGTGGCTCCAATGTCAGTGGGGTGGGAATCCACTCCGGGTTTCAGTCAGAACCAGTCAGAACTCTAATGGAGCTATCTAAGGTCCTTTGCACCTTGGATAGCTCCGACTGGTTCTGACTGAAACCTGGAGTGGATTCCCACCCCACTGACATTGGAGCCACCAGCCTCCACTGCTTGAACCATATTCTGCATCTGACTTAGCACAACAGGTAGTTCAGCTGTGCTAAAAGAGCTTAAAGGGGACCCACATTAACGCTCCCTCAGTCAACAGCTGCCCTCGGACACCTTCAAGGGTGGAAGTTCACCCCTTCCAGGTCCTCACACCCACCATGGTCATGTTGAACATTCCTGTTCTGGTAATGAGCCGAAGTAATACTGATCATGCAGTATCCTCGTCATCCAGCCAAGAAACTGCTGTGCTGATGAATAGCCTGCCCAGAAGGAGCATCGCTCAGCCAGTCATTCTGTCACCTCTTCAAATTAAGCCAGAAATCCATGTCTGCCGTTGATGCACAGAAGTGCCAGAAAAGGCAATGTCGCCCTCATTCTCATGATAATGTGCCCAGTCTAGCCACTGAACAAAAGCAGCTGTAGTTATGATTTTTGGAAGCATACCAATCTATCGTCTGAGGTAACAGGTTGTAAAATGCATTGCATATGGGACCTTAGCAGGGGCCAGTTGTAATAATTCTGCAAGGCAGTCACCTCAGGCCACCTATTTTGCCGTGCTCTGAGTTCACAAACGAAGGACATGCATTATATCAGACTTTAAAGAATCATGGCCCTTGGTATGGAGTCCCCTTCATGTAGTCCATTTGCTCTTAGGAGGCAGAACACCAAAGTATCAAAACAGCAAAGAACAAGGAGATAGATGAAACAAATCCCATGGTGTTCTTACAGAATAAAGTTACAATCCAATTCAGTCTTCATGAAGAAACCAACAGCAGGCTTTCTCTGTAGCGGCACCCACCCTCTGGAAAACCCTCTGCCGTGCAGTTTGGGAGGCAGAAAATGTAACATCTTTTAAGCGCCTCCTGAAAACACACTTTTTCACACATGCTTTCCCTGGGCTGTAACTGCGGCTGGGTTTTACTTTGGTTTCACATGATACTAAATGTTTAAAAGTTTTATATTAAGTCTTGTCAAGCTGCATTTTATGGTTTTAATTGTGAACTGCCCAGAGAACCTTGGCTATTGGGCATTATAAAAATGTAACAAATAAAATAAATGATAGCTTGAGAGCAAGTGAGGGAGGATTCAGGTGTGAACTTAACCAGGCCCAAGTTGCTTCTTTATACATGCGAAGTCAGTTCTCAGCCTTATGATGTACAATATCATGCCTCCAATAACTAACACCTCATTGAACATCAAATAGTGGCTGCTTTTTGGTAAGCATTGTTTTATTTCATTAACTTGTTTATTAAGTGTGTAGCCTGCCTTTTCACCAAATGATGCACAAGGTGGCTAATGGTAAGGGTGTTTCCAGGGGGAGTCATTAGTCATCTTCACATGCTCTCTTGTTGCTGCCTGTTACAGCAAATTTGCTTGCAATGCACATCCTTTGGAGGGAAGACACCGTTTCCCTTCTCTACTGTATACAGATGAATAAGAAACAAGGGGCAAAGGAGAAAGAAGAAAAGAATAGATGAGTGCAAACCTGGACCACTTGTCTCCAGCATCAGAAAGGCTAACACCCATCTAGGTCAGGGGTAGGCAACATGGAACCTGTGGGCACCAGTGCACCTTTATTGCCACTCATCAAGGTGCCCAATCCCTCCTAATATTTTAAAAATAATAAAGTGTCTTACTGGCAGCTGGGATTGTTTCAGAGAAAAGTGAGGGCAGGCCTGGCCCAACATAAAGTATCTTGCTGCCTCAATTGAGGCAGCAGTGCTGCCACTGCTTGCCACCATATCCCCCTGCCTGACACTGCCACAACCCCCCACCTGCTGTCTGCCCCGCCCCCAGCCACTTGCTAGCTCATTCCCTCCTGCTCACCTTGTGCCCCTTACCAGCTGCGGGGGTTCCAGAAGAGGTTGGCTGAACTACTGTGGGCATTTGGCTGAACTATCACAATAGTCTGGCCAACTCTCACAAGAGCTCACGCAGCTCCAAGCCCCCATGCCCATGCCCATGGTAAGAAGAAATGGCAGCACACACAGCAGGTTCCTCTAGAGAACCCTGCCAGCTGCTCCCTTGATGGGAGCAGGAGCACGGCTGGCGGGGCTCTCCAGAGCACCCATTGGAGGTGGTGGAAAAACAGTGACAATCCCTCCCTGCAGGGGCGGGGGGACAGCAGTGCAATTTGCCACTCTTCCCGCTCCGCCACCTGAAGCAGATGCATGAGTCCACATAATGGTATGGCCGGCCCTCAGTGAGGGCCGTTAATCGTTCCCGTCTTCTTTTCCCATGAATTCCTCTGGGCTACATGTGGAGCTCCAAGACATGCATAGGAAATGAAGATGGCAGGCGGCTGCAGGCCGATGCGTTCATTTGCATCCTGCCCATTTTGTTGCGATGCCCAGGATGGTTCACCAGATTGCCAAATGTGCCCCCAGGCCCAACAAAGTTGCCTACCCCTGATCTAGTGCCACAAACATGAGGATCCTGGAGACAAGAGCACTGAATAATCTGTGGGCAAAGACTACTGCTGAGCTCATGCTCAGGCTGTTGCATTGGTTGGACGAAAGGACAATTGTTCTCTCTGAGCATGGTAGGCACTCAGGAGGAGGGAAGGAAGAACACAGAAGACATCAGAGGAAGAAAGTGTAGCAGAAGGCACAGATGCCCATCCTGCCTAATTCTTGGGGAACCAATATTCCTCTGAGCTAAAATGTGATATTTTCTACCCTCTTTCACACTGCATCTGAGCACACCTTCTTAGTAGCCCAATCCTAAATATGTGTGCTCAGATCCCACTGTGCTGGGCAGGCGAGAGCTTTTAAGAGAGTTGGAAGTGGTCTCTCTGTTCCACACACCTGTGTGTAATGCAGTTCGGTATATAGCCACAAACCCTGTTCAGGTGTTTTAATGTGCAATGAACCCACAAGGAGGCAGAGTGAGGGCAAGCATGCTTGCTCCACCCGCTTTGTCACCATCCTCAGCACCTTCCACATGTTGAGGGCAGATTTCTGCAGCAGGGAGCCTTTTGTATCCATGAAGGTGCCCCATGAAAATTAGAATCTTGGTTGTCCAGGGTTCTCAACTAGGTGGAGAACTGACATGGATACCGAAGGCTCCCCGCTGTAGAAGTTCACCCTCAGCACATGGAGGGCAACAAAGATGGAGATGGAGGGGGTGGAGCTAGTGTGCCTGGCCTCACTCTCCCCTTTTGCATGTTCACCGCACACTACAGCAAAATACCTCAATGGGGTTATGGAATCGTACGGTCAGAAGAGGCCTTCTAAGCCATCTGGTCCAACCTATTGCTTGATACAGGAAAGCCAAGATGAAAGCATCCCAGATGGCTGTCAGCCTCTCCTTCAGCAGTGTTGAACTTCAGGCCCGTAGGCCAAATCTGGCCTAATCTGGCCCTCTGGTATCCCCAAGACAGCTATGCTCCCATCCCCTAGCCCCACCTCATTCCCCCCAGCCACTGGCTGTCTGGTGGTTTCCTGGCTTTTCCATGATTTCCCCCCATTTTAAAAGCCTCTCCTAAGGCTAAGTCAGTGGAGGCTGGTGGCTCCGATTTCAGTGGGGCTATAAGTCCAATTAGGGTTTCAGTCAGACCCGGCCAGAATCTAAAGGACCTACCCAAGGTGCCGAGCCCGTTTGGGGGATAGGGTTCAGCACCTTGGATAGTTCCTTTAGAGTTTTGCCTGAAGCCCAGAATGGATTTACCGCCCCACTGAAATTGAAGCCACCAGCCTCCACTGGGCAAAGTTATTGGCAGTAAATTCTTTAGCTAAAATATACTAGTAGTTTGAGATCTGTCCCTTTTGCCTTTGACCCCACTCACCACCGCACCATGGCTCCCAGGAGCCTCTCCAAAATGAAATTAGGGCCTCAGGCCGAAAGAGGTTCAACACCCCTGCTTGACTTGAAGACTTCCAGTAAGGGAGAACCCATCACCCTGCTAGGTAACTGGTTCTGTTGTCAAACTGCTCTTACTGTTAAAACAGTTCTCCAAATGTTCAATCAAAATCTAGTCTTCTGTAACTTAAATCAATTAGATTTAGTCCTGCCCATTGTTTTCAATTAAACCATTTACCCCATTTGCATCCACTGTCCAAAGTTGTGTTATATCCCATGACCACTATTATGAAGAGGCAGGGCAGACTCTATTGTATATATGCATTAATTTTCAAAAAGATGCAGACTTCCTTGGGTTACCCTGATCACTAACCAGCACTACCGCTCCAGTGTAGTTTAGACCATTGATGACCATTTTTCTGACACAACATTTAGCAATTAAGGGCGCAATCCTATGCAGATAGGCGGCCGCCTCCAAACTCAGAGGCGACCACCTATGCAATGCAGGGCAGGAGAAGCATGGAGGGGATCATTCCCTCTGTGCTTCTCCTGCCCTGCATTTGCCGCTAGACAGCCAATTGTGGCTGTCTAGCCACGAGAGGGCAGAGTGGGGGAGGAGGCTGCCAGACGACACATACGATGTGTCGTACTGGCATTTCCGCCTTCCCCACCCTGGCACGCCCCCCGGTACACCCCATTTTGGCTGCTCCATGGTCCTCTTGCGAGCGCGGAGCATGGGGTTGTTCCATTCTGCCTCCGAGGCAGCTCAGAATTGGGGGGAGGTCAGTTCCCGGAAAACCAGATATCCTATGGCCATCTAGCCGCTGACTAGCGGCCATAGTACTGCTCCCTCAAATAATTTAAATGATATGATTCTGTAACCATGATTGCACTGTGGTTGCAGATGTACTACCCCTTTCTCACCTCTCATATCCTAATGTTTCCCCCTATTACTGATACAAAGACAGATACGACTATCCATAATGGTTAAGTTTAAAAAATGGCATAAGCCTGCCTTCCCCAAGCTAGTGTTCTCCAGACTACCAGCATTCTTGACCATTGGCTGGGGCTGATGGGAACTGCAGTTCAAAACATCGGGAGGGCACAAATTTGGGGAAGACAGGTATTAAATGTAAAGATAATTTTAGCAGGGGGTAACTAAATGACCTTCTGGACTCTTATTTACATTTTTTGTACTTCAGTGAAATACATGTAGTTGGCACAGCTCAATGAAACAATGGATGTTTGTGTTCTATGGGTTGGATCAAGATTTATGTTGGCAGAAGTGGACTTCCCCATCCCCTCATTCCCACAGCAGCCCCTCTAGCCTCCCAGAAATGCTACACAGAAGGCCGATGCACATGATTGCAGCAAGGGGCTTAGCAACCCTAAACTAACCCAACAACAGCCCATGAGTTATTTGAGGGTTGCTGCCCCTTCAAGCAAGCCATGCTGGGTTCAGACAATATGGCAAGCCATGCCAGTGAGGGTAATTACAGAAATCTGGCTGGCACACATGGCAGAATTAACTTTGTTAACCATGTTATGATCATGCAAACCGGGTCAGGTAGTTAGGAGACCCTTTGGTGTCAGGGAAGAGGGAGCCCCCAAAATCACAGAGCAAGACCTTCGATGAGCAGAGACCTTCCTCTCAAGGAAGGTCCCTTCCCTTCCTCTTGAGGAAGGCAGATTCTGGATCCAACCCTCTCTCTCTCTCTCTCTCTTTCTCTCTCTCTCTCTCTCTCTCTCTCTCAGATATAGATATAGATATAGATATAGATATATCAAGATCAGTTCTGACCATACTGTATTACTCTAGCAATAAGTACATCATATCATAGGAATATAGGAAATGGATTTATACCAGGTCAGATTTTTTGTCCAGCTAGTTCAATATTGTCTATCCTGACTGGCAGCAGCCCTCAAAGGCCTCTGGCAGTGGCTTTTCCCATCACCTACCATCTGAGCTCCTTTTCACTGGATATGCCAGTTAACCAATTGCAACCACAGTTATATACCACATTGTTCCACTGGATGTCACATGATGACAAGTAGCTTTTTTCAAGTCAGCTTGGTACCACCAAATAGTTTGTCTGTGACTTCAATTCAGTTGCAAATCCAATACTTTTCAGGCCAAAAATTCATGAAGAAATTAGAAAGGAGCAAAGCAAGAGTGAAATACTGTTGGAAATATGAAATGGTCATCTTGTGTAAGCAGCTGTGGGTTTCCACAGATCATGGATAGAAGAAATTAGCATAATTAAAATCGACAGTATTCTAATGTTGTGATGGCAGCACAAAGAGTCCAGAACACAGAAGTCAACAAGCTGTCCAACTTGGAAGGCAATATCAAGGAATCCTGTAATCAATAATTGCCTCTGAAGTGTGTGTGTGTGTGTGTGATTTCAGTTCCCCCAAACCCTAATATTTCAGGGCTTTTCACATTCTGGTGCTAAATAAATCTTTTAGCAGATATGCTGAGTAGTATGTGTCGACAAAAGATGACTTCCCTGTGTCTTATCAAGTAGTCCTGGATCTGTCCAATTAAAGGAGTCGCACAGATTGGCTTTTGTTAAGTGTCTATTCAGTGAAGAAATTGCAAGATGGCAATCTGGTAGTTAGTGTGGTATGTGGGGGTGGCTAGTAAAGGTCACACTACAAAATCTGGAGGAAAGTTCCCCACCCGATCACTATCTTGATCACCTTCTTGTTCAGTGTTCCTCAACCCAATCTAGGTGTATTTAAGATCACACCCCAAAGTACCCAGTTTCCCATAGAAATAATCCTTCACTCAGTCCCTTCAGACCAGCTGGTCTAAGAAAAAGCTGATCCTGTCATTGCTACCATCTCCTAACCATACCATCCTGGCCTAGTTCTCATAAACAGCAGATAAGAACATAAGAACATAAGAAGATCCATGCTGGATCATACTAAGCATCCATCTAGTCCAGCATTCTATTCACACAGTAGCCAACTAGCTGTCCACCAGGAACCCACAAGCAGGACACGAGTGCAACAGCACCCTCCTACCCATGTTCCCCAGCATCTGGGGTACCTAGGCTCATGGGAGGTACTGGAGGTAGCACATAGCCATCGATAGCCTTTTCCTCCCGGAATTTGTCTAATCCCCTTTTAAAGCCATCCAAATTGGTGGCCATCACTATATCCTGTGGTAGCAAATTCCATAGTTTAATTATGCTCTGTGTGAAGAAGTAAGTGCTTCCTTTTATCTGTCCTGGGATGACTCCAGGTTCTGATATTTTGAAAAAGGGAGAAAAATGTCTCCCTATCTACATTCTCCACACCATGCATAATTTTGTAGACCTCTGTCATGGGCATCTTCACACGGAGCTTTTATCCTGCTATTGAGATTGCTTACTCACGGAAGCTTGCAGGCTTCCTTTAAATGATGTCATTATCCTCGGTGTCTCCTGCAGTAAATGACCTTTATTCCATTTTTAAATAGATCAGATATAATGAGGTATCAAATTACCTGGCTTGTGTTCCACTTGAGTTCCCTCCATGAAAAAGGAAAAGCCACAAGAAGAGGAGTGAGATCAATGAAAGATCATGGAAGACTCAGATACAGAGAGAAGGAGGGGAAAAGGGGAGGGGGGAAAGGAAGCACATTTAAAGGGAGTCCGTTGTGATCCTGCATTTAAAATGGAAGCAGAAAGCCCCGTTTTAAATGTGGGAGTTTAGGCTGGTGTAGAGATGCTCCATGTCTCCTCTTACTGTCTTTTTTTCCAAGCTAAACAATCCCAGCTGTTGTAAACTTCTCTCATAGGCCACCCTATTTGGAGGGCTGTACCACTTCAGATTGCTTGGGGGGGGACATAAAAAAACAACCCTGTTCTATACAGAACGTTAGCATGTCAGGGAGACAGATTTTAGTTGCCCATGTGCAGGAAAATTCATTATATGGTGGAGCATTCAGTCACCCAGAAACAGCCCAGAAATAGCTTTACCTCATCTGTTGTTTGCGAGAACTAGATCTGTGCCCTTTGTCCCCTCACTTATTTATTTATCATTTGTCTTTGTTCAAATATCAATGGACTGCCTCTTCATCAAAATCATCAAATACACAGCAGAATGTCAGTGAACGTTTGGGCACAAAATTTGTTGCATCAGACTTCTTTAGCTATCATATATGCACAGGGCACGAATAAACACTCTCCAGCTCTCATTTATTGAATGACTGGATTAAAATTATAAGGAGGAAGTTTTAGGCCAAATATTATTAGCATATGCATTCTAATAGCAGACGATGTTTAGCAACTGATCAAAATGCCACGTGAGGCTGAGAAATGTCTTGTTCAGGAGACTTTTTTTAAACTGGCAGGTGTCTTTGAAGGATGCTTTCTACATAGGTCCATGCACCTGCCCTGTGAAATTGTTGACTTTTTTCCACCTTGACCTCTATGCCATATCACAAACTGTTTTTAGAACTGAAAAGCAATTTGCTATGTGTTGTATAGGACTGCTGTTGGAGACACAAGTCCAAAAACTGCATGAAACTATTTGCACGTTACTTTGGATCCTGGGCAGGATATTTTGCACTAGATTGGGGAACTGGGCTGGATAAGCAGTACATTTCATTCCAGGTTTCTGATTCTATGGAAATCACGAGTACATAAGTTGAAAGGGTTAACCTGACAGACGTTCTCTTCTCTGGCCATACTAATGAATTCAGACTAATTAAATTTTCTTACCTCTTAGATCTTGTGAAGAAAGACTCACTTTTGTTTTGTTTTTTGGTAACATTAAGTGGTAACTAGATTCAGTTTTATCTACAGTAAATAACATTAACCAGAAGTGACAAATTATGTCTGCCTGCAGGTATGGAGATCACATTATTTATTTTACTGTGATACAGAGGAGAACATGCTACTAATACAACTGTGGCAAATATTTAGTCATTCAAAATGTGTCATGAATATCACTTATCAGAACAGAGCCTAAAATCATTCTCAAATAGTAATTCATCTGCCAGACAATGCATCCACTTTTTCTCCTTCATTTTCCCCATACGATTCACTTTGAGTATTTACTCTGACACCTAATCAACAAGGAGGATTACAAATTATACTTCAGAACAAGCAAAACAGGTCATTGGCTTATTCTAAAACAAGCTAGTTCTCATTCTTGGAAGAATGTACAGCACATTATTAGTTTATGTTGCCTTATAATGAGGTGATGTATCACAGCAGTAACTAAAACATGGTCATCTGGGGATTGTTTTCCTGGAAAAATATGTACATTTGGTCATTAGAAACCTTTAATATCACCATTCTGAGTAAGATGTAACCCTATGGAAGCAATCCTATGGCCACCAGACACGGCCTATAGGGCCATAAGATAGTTCAGTTTCTGGGAACCAAGGTCAGAGCCAGGGCTCCGAATGCGGTTCCCAGAAACTGCGCTCCCCTCCACCTCCCCCAAGTAGCCAGCACGGTTCTCTCTGCGCTGGCTAAGTCCCCACACTTGCAAACAGGGTGCAGAGACAGGAAAAAGTGGGTGGTCCTGGGGGCAGGGATGGGCAGATGCTGAGAAAGTTGCTTTACACAGCTTCCTATTCGGTCTCCAGGGCCCTTCCCTCCCCCTGCCCCTCCCCCAAATCTCCCATCCAAGCAAAATGCAGGGCGGCTAGAGCATGGAGGGGATCTTCTCCTCCATGCTCCAGCCACCCTGTCTAGGATAGTCAGCACCTTCCAATTTCAGAGGCTGGAGTCTCTCCAGATAGGATTGCACCCTTAAATAAAGTTGTACTCTCTTCTAGGAGCACATAATTGAGCTCAGTTTCTACGATCTCCTTGCTTTTTATAGTCAGAGAAGAATGCTGGATTCCTTGCAATACTACAAACAACTAAAATTATATCTTATTATTATAATTATAGAAAATTACAGCTCTGTGGTGTGTCCAATGTATGCAGAGCAAAGCCACATCAGCTCATATTTTACTTGTGATTTTTATTGACCTTCATGTTCTGTTTTTTATTTGTTCTTAAAAGGTTGTTAGCTGCTTTGAATATTTTATACAAAAATGGGGTAGAAATATGTTCAAGAAATATAATAAATTGTGCGTGGACATGGGTCACGGGGAGGGGGGAACATGTAGGACACACTACATAGATAGAGCAAAGCCACTACTTTTTATTAGATACAGCTTTACAGAGGGAAAGCATGGCATTCTAGCAAGGATCCTGTTTCTGACAACCCATGTGCTATCAGAAATCATAGAATCACAGAATTATAGAATCATAGGGTTGGAAGGGGCCTACAAGACCATCGAGTCCAACCTCCTGCTCATTGCAGGAAGCCTGATTCCCAAGCAGTCTCTCACCCAAGTAATAACCAGGGCTGACCCTGCTTAGCTTCCGAGATTAGACGAGAGCAGGTGCTACGAATGTTTGGCCTCAACCTGCCTGCTGGGTCATGTTGAAAAGCAGGTCCAGCCTACCATCAGGCAGAGTGAGACACTTGCCTCACGCAGCAGATACTGAGGGGCACAGAGTGGGCAAAGCTGTGTGTGCCATGTGACCTGTCCTTTGCCCCTGAAGTAAGGCTTCTGTTCTCAGGTGCAGTAGAGAAGAAAGTAGATCTCCAGATGTTTTAGACTTCACCTTCCAGCATTCCTGATTATTGGCCATACTGATAGTGGCTTCTGGGAGTTGAAGTCCAAAACATCTGGAGATCTACTTTCTGCCTTCTCTTCTGTAATAGAATAGATGCGTTCCATCTCCAGTGTTGAAGCAAGATTCAACTGCCAGCCCGGTTGACTTTTGTACATGGAATAAGAGAAGGCACCATCTTGTCCTTTGCCTCAAGCAGCAAAATGTCTTGGGCCAGCCCTGTTGAAAAGGTTGGAGAAGGCTACAGCCATCCACAGGTCAAGCCTTTTCCACAACAGTTGTCTAGCTACCCAGAGCATAGTAATGATGTCATCCACTGAGGTGGGCTGGCCCATGCCTGTACCCCTGTGCGAGGGAATGGGGAGTTCCCACTCCCTCTCTACTACACATCTGTCTGATGCCCTAGTGCCTTTTTTAGGATCCTTCGGAGTTGTGACAAAGAGGTAAGACAGCCCCATGGGTGTTGGATTGCTATGAGGAAGACAAAACAAAAACTCCAGAAACTGGCTGACCATTCATGATGCTTCATAAAATTCCTTCCCAGCCCCTACAACCAGTGGCTAACTCTAGGTGAATAGCAACCCAACTATAGCTTAAGACAGCCTAGGTAATACCATGTGATAAAGAGAGTGGGTAGGGTGTCAGGGTTGGAACTGAGCCCATAGAGCCCCAAAGCAGCTCTGATTCTGAGGAAGAGCTACAACCCGTGGGAGAGGAGCCTTCTTGTCTCTCAGAGGTGCAGCTGCAGGGAGAGGACCCCCCAGTTCGCATTTCTTTGAGAGATAGTGACCCTGGCAGCAAAACAGCGGGTGAGCAGTTGTTGCTAGACGCAAGGCGCCAGTGCAGAGAGAGGTGCGAGGTGTAGGGCGCCGAGAGGAGACACTCAGCCCTCTTGGCGCTCCGGGAATGGCTGCATCCCGATGCCCCACGGGTAAGGGCGGGAGCCTCCCCTCCTAGCCCATAAGTTTCAGAGCTTTTCCCACCCTTCTCCAAATGGGGACCAACTGCGTACATGGAGCTTAGGCTACTCTGCTATGATACAGTTCCTTGCTTCGTCGCTGGCAATTAGCATCTGCAAGAGTCATTAGGTTGTACAGGAATAAAGCCTTGGAAAGAATCCCTTTTGTCTGCATCTTGTTTTGGCAACTGGAGGGGACTTGAAGAGGCAGGTAGGGCGCTCCTGACATAGGAATGGTCAGTCCAGAAAGCACAATGGATAGGCCCCTTGTGAGTCCACCCCTACAGGCATATATTCCCTATGGCTGGGGTCTCCAACATGGTGCCCATGGACACAATGTGCCCACAGACACCTCTCTTGGCACCCACCCCCTAGCTTTTATATTATTTTTAAAGATTTTTTTAAAAATGAAAATAAACTGGGAGGCTTGCCTGCTGCAAAGCAAAGCGCCATCTTCAAGTGCTATCTTTATTTCCAAGAACACCCCTGGGGCCCATGTGGGACCCAGAAGCAGTCTTAAAAAATAAAAATGGGTGCTGCAGCCCAGCACTTTTTTCTGAAGCATGCCCAGCCACCCAGAAAAAAGAAAAAGGTAAGGTGGGGGTGGTAGAGAGTGTCAAGGGGGGAAGCAACAAGGTATTTTGCCTTTACTTTGTGTGTGTTTGGCCTGGTGTGTGTATTTGTGTGTGGTGTGTGTGTTGCCTGATTTTTCTGTGTTTGTGGTGTGGTGCATGTGCTTGTGTTTCTCTGAGCATCACCGGTATGGCTTCCATGAATTGGGTATTTTGTTGTGCTTTGTGGGGGCAAATATATGATTTGGCAATTGGGGCTCAGACCCCCACCTCTGCCTTGTCCTGAAGTTCTTGGGCATGTTACTTTTCTTAAGGCGCAATCCTATGCATGTTTGGACAGACAAAAGGCCTACAATTCCCAGCATGGCCCCGCCAGCATGCTGGGTACTGGAAAATGAGTGTTTTGTGACCAGACATGGCAGCCATTTTATGAATAGGCAACCCCTCCACGACAGTCATTTTCTGTCTCACTCTCTCAAACTTCAAAATATGCCCACTGAGTCAAAAGGAGGGGCTGCCCTGTGAGCCCACCCCTATATCCCTTGTGAATGGACCAGAGAGAGGAAGTTCTTTTCCTGGTCCACCTGGGCCAAACTCCTCCCTTTCCTCCCAGATGCTTCTTGACTGGCTGGAAGGAGAACAAAGAGGCTGGCTCGCACCGCTCCTGGCAGCCACCGCCACTAGTGCTGACAGCTGGGTGGCCTGCCATTCGCACGCCCTCGCCTCCCTCCTGCAGCGTGAGCACGAAGAGGGGATCCTGGTGCCCAGGCATAGGGCTGTTCCTGACTGTAATATTAATAAGATATTGAATTGGAAACCAAAGCAGAAAATAGGTTCAAAATATGTTAGCTTAATTCTCATACGTGCTCGGCACTGTTTGTATTCTGAGTTTAACAGTAGTATGTGTGCTCGTAATTGGATTTAAAATATTTCTCAGTACATAGAAGTATATGAAAATATGTGTTCTTATGCAGACAACACAATGATGTAAGAATACTAGTAGGAAAGGCAAAGGAGTAGAAGCAGGGAAGAAGCTGATTTTGCTATGCGCTCTGTGCTGATGACTGTGTGAAGCCATCACATGGGGGCGGGTACTTGTTCAGGAGGGGCACTTTGAAAATCCAATGGAAGCCTATGGGGAATGATCTCCATAAGCTTCCATTGGATTTTTAAAGTGCCCGCCCTCAAAATCGGGGTGGGGGGACAAATCCAAGCCCCCCCAAATTGTTGGGGCAACACAGTCCAGGGGGGCATAGAATCCCCCCAATTTTTGGCTTTTTAAAATTTTCTCAGCCCCCTTTTGCACAAAAGGAAGCTGGCTACATTTTTTAAAAGGACTCCAACCTTGATGAAGTTCACAATTGGAGCCAGGAAAGAGGGATCAGTGCAGATGAAGGGGGTGCCCACAACAGCCCCTCCAATGGTGCCATTTGGGCACCATTGGAAGGGCTGTCACAGGCTAGGGAGGGGCACTTTGAAAATCCAATGGAAGCCTATAGGGAATGATCTCCATAAGCTTCCATTGGATTTTTAAAGTGCCTGCCCTGAAAATCGGGGGGGGGGGGAATCCAAGCCCCCTCAGATTGTTGGGGCAACACAGTCCAGGGGGGCATGGAATCCCCCCCAATTTTTGGCTTTTTAAAATTTTCTCAGCCCCCCTTTGCACAAAAGGGAGCTGGTTACATTTTTGAAAAGGGCTCCAACCTTGATGAAGTTCACAATTGGAGCCAGGAAAGAGGGATCAGTACGGACGAAGGGGGTGCCCACAACAGCCCCTCCAATGGTGCCATTTGGGCACCATTGGACGGGCTGTCACTGGCTAGGGGAAAGGGCATAGGCAGCGGCTTGGGCAAGAGTGACAGGGGTTTCTGCCCCTCTCAACAAGCAGCTTGTTGCCCAATGCCTTTTACCCATGATGGACTGGCAGAGGACACGCCAACCCATCGTGGGTGAAAATATTCCTTCCACAGGACAAACAGCCCACCCAGAGAAGTATGGTCTGGGTACAGACAACACACTAACTAACAATGGTTTGTTTGGAAAAACAAACCACTGTTGGTTGTGTGTCATGCGAACCCAGTCGATGTATTGATAAATTTCAGCTTTCTTGAACTCTCTTGAAGAGGAGAAGCTTTCATATCCAAGAAGATGTATGACAATTAGATCAACCAGAGTTCCTGGGAGAGGTACATTAAAGTCTCCTAACACTGCACAGCATTATTAGTAGTAGTAGTATGCTGCCTTATTTGCTAAAAAGCCATCAAGAGTGGTGTACAACAATTTAAAAACAATAAAACAAGAACATCAAAAACAGTAAAGCATTAAAACAGCTACATGACTTAAAAGGTTAACTTAAAGAAGTGTGTCTTCACACCCTTTCTAAAAGCCAAGAGAGTGGGATCCAATCACAGTTCTTGAGGGGGCACATTCCACAGTTTGGGAGCAATGCAGGAAAAAGCCCTTCCACACATGCCCGACAAACAGGCCTCTGCCGATAATGGCACCCTCAAAAAAGCCTCTCCTGCCGATCTTAATAACTAGACATTATGAGATAGGTGGTCCCTTAGGACTGTATCTGTATCTTAGATGGGACATATAGGACTTCACAGCAACTCCTAATGCTGAAGACATGATCAAACCCAAGTTAAGCACATTGAAGTTCCATTAATTTCATTGGGAGAAAGTTGAGCAAAGGAGTCTCTCTCCCACTTTTATATCCCATTTCTTGAGCAACTCTTTCCTGTTGGAATCAATGAGACTCAAACATGCTTCACTTTGGCTAGATTGGGTACTTCACTTTCAACATAGAATTACAAAAAATCACTCCATCCAAGCCTTAAAAGGGCTTAACATTAGCTGGATAGCACCCTTAGTATTTGCACGTTCACATCGCAGGCCTTGAATAGTGCATCCGCCTTTTGTTGACCCCTCAGTTTTATCCTCAGGCAAAACTCCTGTTGAGTAAGGATAGAATACGTTCTGGGTAAAGGCTCTGGCATTTACCCCAATGGTGTAGCTCATCTAATAAAGAGCTTGGCTTTGGAGTGCTGTCAATTTATTCATTTACTTATATATTTGCGAGCATTTTATGACATAAATTGATGCAGAGCAGATACAGAAGTTTACCAGGTTCATCTATTTAAAGTCTGAAAGCCTATGTTTTATTGATGTATATGTAGGACGTTTCAGTTCAAATGCTTCTCTCTCTCTTTCTTTTTCTTTCTTCCTGCGTGTGTGAAACGTGCTTGTAACATATTCTCCCCCCCCCCCAAGTATCTGTATGAATGGGATGGTTGTAATTAAGATCTAATAGGAGATGGCAATCAAGCAGTTATTAAGGGTACCGTCCAGTATTATTGAGGCTTCACTTTCTAGTCAACTTTTGATGCTTACTGGGATCCTAAAATTATTGGACATGATCTAGCCAAAGTTAACAACTGTCCAGTCCCCTTAATTTCAATGGAAGAGGAAAGAACTTACTTAAACCTATCCCTCTGAAATCAGTGAGAGTTCAAAGTAGTTATGGGTAGTTTGTGCCCACATTTTTTGCTCCAAATTTCAAAAGTTTCAAAATAAAAAATTGTGCATGTTTGTGCACTTAAATTTCAGCCTTCAAATACAAAAATAAAGACAACATTCAAATACAAAAAAAAAAAAAAAATCTCTTGGAGTCATCAGTGGCACTTGAGGCTCAGGTGGCCTCACAGGCACAGGGTGCCTTCAGCTAGCTTCAGCTGGTGCCCCTGCTACACCCCTACCTGGGCAGGGATAATCTAGCTTTAGTAGTCTATGCTCTGGTAACCTCCAGGTTAGATTACTACAATGCACTCTATGTGGGGCTGCCTTTGAAGACAGTTTGGAAACTGCAGCTTGTGCAAGAAAATCTGAGCATATCTGAAAATCTGAGCCCACATGCATTGGCTGCATGTACATTTCTGAGCCCAATTTAAGGTGCTGGTTTTGACCTATAAAATTAACCTGGCACAGCTTGGGACTCCAATACCTGACAGAGTGCCTTTCTTGGGATGAACCTACCCATATGATCAACATCTGAAGCCCTGTCCAAGGGAGATTCAGAGGATGGCAACAAGAGCGAAGGCTTTCTCGGTGGTGGGCTCCTGCTTGTGGAATGCTCACCTCACTGACACTAACACTGCCTTCTTTTTGGCCCCAGTTTAAGAGTTTCCTCTATTCCTAGGCATTTGATAGCATATGATGGGTCTTCATAATTTAGTTGTTTAATCAGGTCTTGGCATTTCTAATTGTTTTAGCTGTTTCAAATTGTTTTAACACTTTGTATGTTTTAATCCCTGCTGTAAGACACTTTGAATCTTTTTTAGAGAAAGGCGTCTAATTATTGTTGTTGTTGTTGTTGTTGCTAATCCAACAACAATTCACTGCATCCAAAAAGTGAATTCAAATTTAGGGTTTTAAAATAGTAGAATTAAAAATGGTTTTGGAAAGACGTATGATCCCTAGAATAGCTTTATGGAACAAAAAGAAATTGTAACAATGGGCTTTAAACTCATTATTAGATGACCATCTAGGCACTCCATGTATGTTCAAAGATCATCATAGTTTATCAGATGCATGAAGTGCAATCCTGTCTTGGGAGATATATTTGTATGCATTCACATTCCCTCTCACGCATACACCACACACATATATAGGTACAAAGAATGGATTGTAAGCAGACAAAGGGCAATGGAAAATTTCATGCGCACACAAGATAAGAACAGTGACTGATTCACAACAGCAGTAATTGGTGAACAGGACAATACTCTCTTTATAATTATGCTATACTAATTTAACACCTGTAGTGTAAAAGAAACCCATCATTATGATCAGGCCCAAATCAAATAGAATCAAATTAATTTGCTGATAAATTCTAGTTCAACCATTTCAGGCTGGGGCTTCTGTCCCTGTAACCAATCAATACTTGCTTCTAAATATTAAACAGTCCTTCAAGCAGAAAAAGTTGAGAGCTAAAAAAGAAAAAGCCTTGCAAAATTACACTATGCATATTATCGTTTCCCGAAAGTGCCTTCAACATTTGCATATAGCTAGAGGCTGCTCTGACTTGGAAAGGCAGAAATGTTGTCGCTGATGCTAATGTTATTCTGCTCAGGTATCCCTGCAGCTCAGAACTGTGTGTGGAAATGAAAGGCCATCTTTTTTACTGCAACTAGATTGACGTCAATTCTAGTCCAAGAGTTAACCAGAACAAAACTGAAATGCCCTCCCCATGTAGGATTACTCCTTCCCAGAAATGATTAGCGAGCTGAGAGAGGTTTCTTGACATGGCTTATACACAAAATAATGTGCATTGTTATTTATGTGACTACTAGAGGTGTTCAGATGTGGTGGTTTTCTTGGTAGCAGCAGGGGGCTTTTTAAAATCAACAACCTTTTGATCAATTGTTGAGACCAATGAGCAATTTTAGTATTATAAATGACTGGGAAAATGTAACTGTAGGAAAACATGTGTGAATGTTGATGTGGCAATGAAATCCCTATAGTAAGAGATGCTGTAATCCAATCTTCCCCAAACTTCTGGTCTCCAGATGTGTTGGACTACAATGCCCAGCATCATCAGCCAGCATGGCTAATGGGCATGCTTTCTGGGGAGAAGCGATCTTCTCCACACAACATTTGCCCTGCACTTGCCCTCCCCGCAAGTATTAAAGGAGGTGGAGAGACCTACACAGAGTAGTGTGTATGCCATCATTGGTAAAGAAAATGCCAGTGTCTATTTTGTTGGTTATATACTTGCTCATTGCATGCTTAGCAGTGGGTTCCCACAGTGAGTGTACACACCAGGCAAAACAGATACTGTGTGATCTTATTTATTTATTTATTTATTTATTTATTTCCACTATTATTTATATTGTTCACCGCCAAACAATGGCACTCAAGGCAGTGAACAATAAAATCCAGATAAAAATAAATTCTGAATTGAAACATAGCATAAAAACAAATACATTTTTAAAAACACCAGTGAAAGAAATAAGCAGACCAGCCAATTAAAAAAAAAAAGCCCTTCAGAAGCAGACTCGCTTAAATGCCAAAGGGCTGCCTGAATAAAAATGTTTTTGCCTGCTGACGGAAGGACAACAGAGAGGGAGCTAACCTAGCCTCTATTGGGAGGGAGTTCCACAGCCTGGGAGCTGCCATTGAGCAGAGCCTCTCTCAGGTCCCCACCAAACATACCTCTCATGGCGGCAAGACCAAGAGCAGGGCCTCTCCAGAAGAACTTAAGGACTAGGCACGCTCATATGGGAGAAGGTGGTCTTTCAGGTTGCCTGGCCCCAAGTCATATAGGGCTTTATAGGCCGTAACCAGCACTTTGAATTGTGCCCAGAAACAGACCAGTAGCTAGCAAAGGGGGTCATGTGCTCCCTGTAACCTGTCCCAGATAACAGTTTGGCCACAACATTTTGGACCTTCTTCTTTTGTGGGGTTTTACTAGAACAGTGCATATCCTTCAGGATAAAAGGTCCCATATTACAGAACTCTAGCAGCACCAGTTGCCTCTTAGGCACAGGGGGTGGGGGGTGGACAACGATCTCTGCAGCTGCAGCCATCTGAAATGAAGCATCAACTGTCAGGCAGCCCTGAGATTAGAACCGGAAGTACACAGACTCAGTCTCCATGCCTTTCCTTCCTCGTATTGATGCCTAATTAGTGATGGCAAACACCCCTCATCTCAATTCACAATTGGGTCAGCAATTTTGAATTCCACCAGAGTACACTAAAAAGAATAACAATAAAAAATCACTCCTCCATTTCCACTGATCAGGCGGTGAGTGCCGTAACTCATGTACCCAAAATGTCACCGCCCACACACAAGAGGGAGGTATCAGCAGGCTTGTGGGAACCCTCAGGCTTGCAGAACTATGAAACATCTTTAGGGGGGGAAAACCTAAGTGGAGAGGGAAGAACCAAAATGGGCCAATGAGGACTGAATGTGTTCAGTGGGCACAGAATGAGGACTGACTGCTGAGGGAAAACTGGAGTGAAGGGAGAGGGGGAATGGAATGGAGTGGCTAGAAATAGAATCTGAACACCCAGGACTCCAGACTCCACCATTTTGCTGCAGGTCCCACTTGTGATAACTTGTGTTTGCCAAAGTTCTTTATTGGCTCACAATTTTGCATGCATAGGTTATAACAAACCAACTGTACCTTTAAAACAAAACAGATACAGACAGAATCATTAAATAACGAGGCACAAAGCAGAAAGAGCACAAAAGGTCACTTCTGAAGATGCAGCATGCAGGCTGTGTGATGCCTATTTGGAAAGATTGGAATCTAAGGGTGCAATCCTGTTCAGGTAGGCAGCCGCCTCCGAACTCAGAGGCAACTGCCTATCCAATGCAGGGCAGGAGAAGCACGGAGGAGATCGTTCCCTCCGCACTTCTCCTGCCCTGCATTTTCGGCTAGACAGCTGATTGTGGCTGTCTAGCCACGGGAGGGCTGAGAGGGGGAGGAGACTGCTGTACGACACATTGGATGTGTCATACAGGCACCTACACTCCCCCCGCCCTGGAATGCCCCCCCCCCCCGGAATGCCCATTTTAGGCTGCTCTGCGCTCCTCTTGCGAGCGCGGAGGACGGGGCTGTTCCGTGCTGCCTCTGAGGCAGTGCAGAAGTGGGGGGAGGTCAGTTCTCTGTGCTCCAAGGTCAGTTCCCGGAAAACCAGATATCCTATGACTGTCTAACTATTGTCTAGTGGCCATAGGATTGCTCCCTCCAGCATGGAGGAGTTGTAGTCCAACACATCTGGAGAGCACCAAGTTGTGTTTTTTTTTTTGGATCCAGGAGCACAAAATGATCAGAATCCTTTTACTTTAATGGCAGATTTTAATTTTTTAATTTTTGATTTATTTATTACATTTATATCCCTCCTCTCTTCCATTATGGAACTCAAGGTGACTACATGCAGTTCCCAGGTGGTCTCCCCTCCAAGCACTGACCAGATCCAGATCTGCTTAGCTTCAGCAAGGTGGAGGCCTCATGTGCTTTAGACCATGCCCTGGGACATGGGAATAAATAAATAAATTTAAATAAACAAATTAAATAAACATTTGAATGAATGAATGAATAAAAGCTGCCCACCCTGTGTCAACACCACCCATCCATCACCCATGGTACCACAACAGAGCATAGAATATTGCTTTGTAGGGACCTTGCTAGGTTGGGCCTGAATCTGTTAGCCAGGGCCCTGAGTATCCATTGATGCCAATAGAGGATTTCTTAGCTTAATTCTGATGCAGGGGGCAATTTTCAAGGGAGGTTGCAGCTGGGGAAGGAAGAATTAACCCTCCCCTCCTCACATGCTGGAATATCCTTCCAGCCCCCTGAACCCCAGTATGGAAATTAAGTTTAGGGCGGGTGGGGGAAGAAACCCTTCCATTGGTGTCCATGGAAGCTTTTCTTCTAAGCTTAATTGCATGAGGTGGGGAAAATTTTCTCCAGGAGTGAAAGAGAGAGGGAAGGAGGGGGAGAAAAGTGGGGAAGGGACAGTGAGAGATTATAAATTAATTGTAACTGAAGAGAAACTACTGGTTTGGGATGATCTGGAGTATGAATTAAATAATTGTATTTGAGGTGATTTGCATGAGAAATTAGTTGACTGGCTTTCCCTTTTGTGAAATGTAAAGAAATCCTAGTAATTATTTCTAAAATTGCATACATAGATATAAATTAGCATATGGAAATGTTATGCAGGGCGGAAATTATCTGAAGTAAAGAATTCAATATTAAAAAGTGGGAATATCAGCTCTTGTCAGTTTATGCACATTTGATTCCTGATTCCAGAAGTGTTGGTGCTCTGCCAATTCATTTTATTGAGGAATGGTGAAGAAGGATGGTATAAGCATTAACCAAAGACCCTTCCGTTGTCAGCAATAGCAAATCTGATTATGAAATTACCCAAGTTTCACAAAAGCTTTCAGAAGGTTGTCATCTATATGATGCTATGTTTAGTAAAGTGTAAGTGGTATTTGCTGAAACCAGTAAGCCCTGTTCATACCCACTTGTACATGATTTGATGACTGCATGCCAGATGATGGCTTCCTTGTATGAAAGAGCCTTCCCAGGTCAAACACCACACAGAGAGGTTCATATCACCTTGAACACAATACTTTTCTGTAGAAACTGTTCTCAGGTCACATATTGAAGTCTTCACTATGTCAGGCAATGGGAGATCGTGACCTTTATTTCCTTGTTCTGATGCATAGATCACTTTATCCCAAAGGCTTCCGGCCTTTACAGCCTTTACTGCCAAATGGCGTAATGTAGCTTCAGATAATAAAGATAGCGAAGTACAGCATCAGTGCTAAACTCTAACCAGAATACTCCCCCACTGCAGTCTAGAAAACCAGCAGCATAGCAGTGCTTTTGCAGAGCCTCTCCTGCTGCCTTAGGGAGATTCTCAGTGCTGGAGGTGATACTTTTGTTCATTTGTTCAGCAGTTAAAAAGGTAGGAAAGGGGTAGCCAGTATAGTCGCCCTTCCTCCATATCCTAAGAGATTATTGGCATCCTCTGGAACTCTCACAGCAAGACCACGCCATCATCGCTTCAAACACTGCAGGAATATGCACAAATGCTAGTTATTGAATCCAATCCCCCTGGCCTCCAAGTGCAGCTCAAGCTGTAGGAGATTTGTGCATGAAAACCCATGTGCTGATTCCCCTCATGGGACTGGCGCATTTTAACTCAGTTCCAGGTTTTGTTGACATTACAGTTGGTATGCTGGTATACATCATGTTTTCCTAATTTTGATGTGACTAGATCAGAATGTTAATATAGTTACGTGCTGTTGTTTTTTGAGCCTTTGCTATTCCAACCTGCCAACGTTAGATGGGTTGACCTGAGCTATAGAACTGCGAAAAGAGATACTTTCTAAAAACACATTAGGAAAGCTTTAGTGTATTGCAGTATTCAAATGTAAAACAGCAGTGATAAATTATTTGACTTCTAGTTAAATAGTAAATTGTGCAGTGCTGCAAGACATTATTGTATTAAAGTATTTATTTATTAATTTTGAATCAGAGGTGTGAGTCCCTCCAAGCTGAGATGTAATATTCACCTGCTGCTCCTGGCAAAAATCATTTCTATAAGTAAATTGGTTATATCACAATGTGGCCTAACACTTGCAGGCAGCAAGCTGTGTGTAAGTCTTCTGTCTGAAGAATCAGTCAGACAGAGAGACAAAAAAAGGCACCCAGGGTCTGTGGATTGTCACAGAAATCAATTATGAATTTGCACAGGCGTGTCAGAAAGGAAGCCTTAACCAAATCTGGATCAAGCTGACGACAAATGGGAACAGACAGGGATTTTCTCCTATGCTATCCCCCTCGCCCTGAAATGAATGGGGATTTATGTTAACTCTTGCACATTTCAATGGGACGCATGTAAGAAAATTCCCAGTGCTTTGCAACCATCATTTGAGAATCAGAAGAACTCTTCAGATGTTGCTTCCTCTGTTGAAATGTTTTTTATCTGAGACTTTAAACTCCAACCTAAGACTAAAGATGAGACCTTTTGAATACTGAGGTGATAATAGTATTCTTTAGTATGCTTAATTATTTTGATTTCTATGGAAAATAAATTACTACTGAATGGAAAGAAAACAAACAAAACAGTATATTTTATGCATTGGTTTTATGACATGGTTCCTCTGCATAAGTAAACTAATTTCATTTAGGTGGATGTACCCAAAGAATACTTTCAAGTAAATAAAGGTGAGGCAGTGTGAAAGTTTTATAAAGCTCTTAAAGGCTTTTAAATCAGCTCAACACACAAAATAAAAAATATGTAATGGGTTTATTTGTGTACAAAATGTCATAATTTATCAATACTGTGCAGCAAAATATATTATTACTCACATCCCAAAACAACCAGACAACATTTCACTTCCTTTCACTCTCTTTCTGCCCTTTAAAAAAAATGGCAACACTGTTTTGGCAGTTCAGCAGCTAAAAATAAAGTGCTATAATTACGTAGTCTTGGAATGCCTCCACTTTACAAATGTGATGTACAATTTTGTATACAACCACACTGGTTTTTGTTTGTTTGTTATGTTTAGTTTCACACAACCAAAAGCTCCAGACCTTTCACATTCTCAAGAATACACATACATAAAGTGCTACTGTTTAAACATCTCCCCCCAAAACAATTTCACAACACAGATCTGGTTCATACCAGGCACTGTAATTCACAAAAGTTGAAGATTGTCACTGTGTGCAAAACTACACAGAGGAAATAGTCACTTAGACATCACTGGGGGATCTTGAACGAAAGGACACTTTAGACTGAAAGCAGCCACAAAAGAGAACCCACATGGACCTCTGAATTTCTTGGTTTCTGTACGCATAGATTATAGGGTTGATCATGGAGTTGTAGGTAGCAGGTAGAAGTGTGGCGTAAGTGTACACAGCAGGGTAGTTGGAATCTCCAACCACACAGTAGATAGCAAAAGGCAACCAACTGGCTCCAAAGGTCCCAAGGATTATAGCAAGTGTAGAGACTCCCTTTTTGGTTGCGACGTAGTGAGATGCAGTCAGGAAATGCTGCTGGAGTGCTATCTGGTGTGCATGTCTGCAAACTATTTTGCAGATTTTAATGTACAGGTGGAGCATGAGGATAAATATGAAAAAGAAGGAGGCAGAGAGCAAAGTCACATTACTTTTGGTCAAGGGCCTGACAATGCTGCACAATGAATAGTCTTCTAGACAATTCCAGCCTAAGACAGGCAGCAGCCCTAAGCAGAGGGAAGCCCCCCAGGTGATGATCAGCATCATATGAATACAGAGCACAGTCCTCTCAGAATAGTAAGTCAGGGCATTGTAGAGGGAAAGGTACCGGTCAACTGTGATAGCTAGCAAGCTACTCACAGAAGCAGTAAAAGAGGCAACTAGGAAGCCAACTGTAATAAGGCTGATGGTCTCTGACTGGATCACATACTGGAAAACAAAATTCAGGATTAGGCCAACTCCGGCCAGTAGGTCTGCTGTGGCCAAGCTCCCAATCAGCACAAACATTGGGGTTCTCAGGTTGGGAGTGTAGAATATAATGGCCACCACTATGGCATTTTCACAGGCGATGATGGTCCCAGAGATGCAGAGCATAATATCCCAAGGGTTAAGGATAAACACGGGGAGCTTGGAGGAGAGCTCCAGAGAAGAGTTGCCACGGCTGCTCTGAATCCAGGGGACGGGGGCCGCGGTTTCGTCCAAGGCGACGCTTTCGTTCATTTCTGCCACAGCCAGGTGCGCCACCTGCAAGAGGGAGACAAAAGAAGACGAGGGCTGTCAGAGGCACGCGAAGTCCCCTCCGCCGCCGCCTGTGCAAGCAAAGCAGGAGCGCCAGGAAGGAAGGGCGGCGAGGGCGGCGAGGGAGCGGGAGAGGGAGGGCGGCGTCCGACGCGAAGGTGAGGGAAAGCCGCCCGACGCGAGGCGGGAGGAGCGCGCGGAGCGACACCCACCCGAGCGGCGGGGCGAAGGGCGGCGGGCGCCGAGGGGCGCTGTCCGAGGTGCTGAGCCGCGCGCCGCGCGCCGGCCCTCGCTCCGGGAGGCGAGGCCGGCGCCGGGGCAGCCCGGCAGGCGGCTGGCTCTCCCGCGCCGCCCGCGCCGCCTCCGACGGTCCCGCTGCGCGCTCTCCGCTCCCGCCGCCCAGCATCCCACGGCGGCGGCAGCGCTCCAGCTCGCGCGCTCCGAGCGGCCGCTCGCCCGTGCAGGGGGCCCGGCTGACCGGGGCTCCGCGCGGGCGCCGCTGCTGCCGAGGCTCGCTCGCCGCCGTCTGCTCGGCCGCGTGGCCGGAGCCGCGTCCCCTCTTTGCCTTTGGCGGGCAGGAGGAGCGAGGAGCAGGGGGCGGGCGCAAGGCGGCTGCGGAGCCCGGCGCGCGCCTCGGCAGTGAGGCGGGGAGCGCGCAGAGCCCGGACGCCGCTCCGAGCGCCAGTGAGGGTGACGCAAGCGGCGGCGCGAGGCGGGCCGCGTAGCCCCGCCGGCGCGCACGTGGCGCCGGCGCGGCCCCGAGGGGAGGAGCCCCCGGCCCCGGGGGGCGAGCGCGCGTAGGCAGCCGTAGCACGCCGGGGCTGCGGGAGCGGGAGGCGGACGCCGCCGGGAGCGTCCCCGAAGGGAGCGGCGGCGGCCTGGAGGGCTGCGCGGGCGGGGCAGAGGGACGCGGCGGCGGCGCCGAGGGGCACGCGGCCTGGGCAGCAGGCGCGCAGCGCCCTCGGAGCCGGCGGCGGCGCTGCGGGGGACAAAGCCGGGGAGGCGCGAGGGAGGCGGGGAGCCTGGCGGGCGGGGCGGGCGAGCGGGGCGGCCGTGAGCCTTTGTCGAGCCAAGGGAGGCGGCGGGGCGACCGCGAGGGCGGAGCTGCCGCCTTCCGCGGGGCACCCCGGAGCCCCCGGCCGCCCCTCCCAAGAGCGCGTCCGCTGGGCTTGCTGGCCCTTGAGATCCCTCCCCAGGACCCGAGCCGTATCACGCGGCAGGCCGAACCCTGGTTTGCCGCCGAGACGCAGCGGGCCATCGGGCAGGGAGGAGGCGCAGCGGGTCCTCCCGGCTCCCTGAGGTGTGACACACATCCGTGCAGACATGTGAGGCTGCATTCACACGCTATACATTCTTAGGCGTGCACCGCGTGAAGGGGCCCTGAAGTTGTGAGCACACAGACCAGGGTGTGCTACCAGTTACCGTCACAGGAGCATTTATTGAACCTTGAGCAAATATTGCTGGTCGTGGATACACATACACCCACTAACAGTAACCCGCATAATTCTTCCAAAGGACATGGGATATCCTGGGTAGGTGGGGTGGTCTAGCCATGCCTGAAAGCTTCCAGCGAACAATGCTGCTTGCACCCTCTGGAGAATCACCAAATAACTGTGTTCCTGCCAGATTCCTACGCTGTAGCCTGCCTGTGCTCCCATCCGTAGAGACCAATAGCCAAACTATTTGAACGGAATCTAGTTCCATTGAAGTCAGTGGAACTGGCACATCATTCATGACCACATCTATGTGGAGGTGAATGGGAGCCATCCTGGCTGAGTGAATCAAGAGCTGGAATTAGCACCCACACCAACCACTGAATTTTATGCTAACTTAGGATGCGGTCACTCATTCTCAGCCTCAGTTTCCCCATCTGTGTAGTGGAAATAATAGCAACCTTCAACAGACTGTGATGACAAAAGAGCCTATAAGGTACTTTGCAGAGTGGAAGCACTATGTTAATTTAAGAAATCATATCAATCTTATCAGAATCACTGGAATGTAATAAGTGCTTAGGATTCTCAGTTACGGTCCCTAACTTGTAGAATTTATGGATTTCAATATATTTTGGGGATTTTGCTTTTTAAATTTTATTTGTTTATTTATTGCATTTATATCCTGCCTTATATCCTCCTAAGGAACCCAAGGCAGAGTACATAATCCTCCTCCTCTCCTTTTATCCTCACAACAACAACCCTGTGAGGTAGGTTGGGCTGAGAGTCTGCGACTGGCCGAAAGTCACCCAATGAGCTTCCATGGCCAAGTGGGGTCTAGAACCCAGATCTCCCGACTCCTAGTCCAACTCTCTAGCTACTACACTACACTGGCTCTACACTACACCAGAATTTTAAAGTGTTATTATAATATTACATTGTTATATTTTCATGTTCTTATTTGGATCTCTACCATGGGTGGACTTGGTCCAGAAAGGCAGTTTATAAATGATTAAATGAATATACAAACACACCACAAAAGAATAAAATTGCTGTCTTACAGCCCAGTGCTTTTCAGCAATTTCTACATGAGCCACTCCCAAATAAGTGCAGACAATCTCAGTCTAAATGAATACCTAGGTCAGAATGCCCCTTAGCGTCTCATACAACATTCCTAAAGGGAGCAATGAGAATGAATAAGCGCAAATGCTGAATAGGAAGGGAAGGATTAGAAATGGGGTTGCTGTTATTTTGAAAAAAATAGCTTTGTATCAGAATTGGAAGCAGAAGATGTAGCACAGGGAAGGCTACTCTCCCACCACCACCCATTTTGCTCCCTATTGGGCTCACATGATCACAGAGCGGGGAATAAGCCATGGTAACAGTCACGTGCTGGGGGGATTTGCTAGTTACTCTTGGCAGCATGGCTTGTCATGTCATGTCAACCTGGCCAAGATGGCTTGTTGCCATGGGTAACAAGTCATCCAGAACCCATGGTCTGTGGTAGGGTTGCTAGGTGGTTTGTTAACTACCCTACCCACCCACCTTTGCCAGGTTTGGACATCATGACAACCCACGCCGGGTGAGGGTAATTATGTAAATCAGGCCGGCGTGCAAGCAGCATGCGCAGGATGGTTAGCAAGCCACCGTGGCTTATTAACCACCCCTGTGTCACGTGAACACGGTGAGTGACTGGCAGCAGCTCTCCAGGGTTTCAGGCAGGGGTCTTACCCAGCCCTACTTGGAGATGCTGGGAATTGAACCTGGGACCTTCTGCATACAAAGCATGTGCTCTACCCCTGAGCTATGGTTTTTCCCAAAGTGTCTTCCCATACTACTACTTCTAAGACTTCCAGAGTAATGTGAAAAGCCCTGGGCCATGTGGGAGGACCTCACCTCGCCAGTAGCGCCCATCAGGAAACTGGAGTAATGCTAGTGTGAGGAGGAGCCAAAGTATGGCCTGGAGCTTACCCCATTGATGTAGGAAGGAATGGTACCATCGTGACTTATATGCCACCACTGTAGTGTTTAAGGACAGAAAAGAAGTTTAAGGAGAGAGAACCAACAGCTGTAAGTGGCCAAGAAAGCCACTTTTGCCATTTCATTTTTATTTTTGACATATGCAGGTGCAATGTTTTTATTGTTTTTATTATTATTACATTTATATTCTACCTTTTCCCTCTTGCACAGAACCAAAGGCAGCCTACATGGTCCACTTCCTCTCCATTTTATCCTCACAACAACCCTGCAGGATGGGCTGGCCCAAAGTCACCCAGCAAGCTTCATGGCCAAGTGGGGATTGGAGCCCAGAACTCCTGAGTCCCAGTTCAGCACTAACCACTGTACCACACTGGCTCTCTCATTTGGTTCACATATATCTTAGTGTTCCTTTAAATAAAACACATTTGATGTCTTCATCACAGTCTGTGTCCTGAAAACAGCAATCTAAACTATATGCCAACCATCCTGCAATAGAACAGAAGCGGCATTTCTAGATAGAGGCATATTAAGCACAGGTTAGGAAATAGTTATTTAAGCAAATTTTAATATTAATCTGCATGCATATCATATGCATCAGACAACACAAGAATCAAATATAGGAGGTAATGGAAATGCTACTGTGTAATGTCAAGTGAAAGGATAACTCCGTGGGCTTTATTTTAGCTAAGAGTGAAATATCTTCCTTTCATGGGTACTGATTGCTAAAAAACATTTCTTAAATGAGCATTACTGGCCCACGATGGTTGGTGGTTGCTAGCTCCTGAAGATGCCTCACACCGTCAGGGTGGAGGCTATAGATGAACAATTTGATGTTTCATAAGTTTTGAATATCTTTTTCTGGGAGTCTCACAGACACAACCAACTTGCGTCCTCAGTCCCAGTTCTTTTGCAAAAGATCCGCCAGAGCTGAGGGCTGAAGGCTCAAGTTTCTTGTGCTGAAGAGCATCCTGAGGAAGATATTCAACATGCTCTGGGCTGAACACATTGTGTGCAGGTGCAGCTGCTGGAGGCTCTCCCCTCCTCCCCCGGATCTGGTGCTTTTCTGATTTTCTTTCTCCCCACCCCCTTCTTCTTAGAAAACATGGCTAGTTCAACGTCATTCGCCATCGTGAGCCTCAATCAGATGTAAAGAACTAATTAGAATAATCTTGCTACCAGTACTCGTGATCAAGATTAAAAATGGCATGTAGCTACTAAATCAATGTCTTAAAGAGAAACTCAGGCTTTGATTATCTCCCTCTTGGAAGAGGATAATTAGATGCAGCAATTAAAATGGAAATTTCTGCACGTCCTGATGCTTCCCCATGAGAAACATATGAAACAATCTGTTTGATGCTCCAAAGACAGAATAGATACCACCTCCAGCTTTCATTAGTAATATTATATTATTACCATATTCACATGGTTTGGTCTGGCTGTAATGGGCATGATTTAGATAACTGAAGGGCAAATGCATGATAAACTTGGAAAGTATCATAAAGCTGGAAAGGATAAAAAAGAATTCGCCCTACATCACATGATACTTTACTCTTTAACCGTTACTCAATTTTGGAATGGATACCTAAGTACAAGAACACATGCCTCTTAATCGAGTTTCAGGTATTTACACACATAAACTCCCATCTATATCCTTAAAATAAAATTTTAAAAATTGAATAAACTGTGACTGGAAAAGGATTTGGTCCCCATCTCTGAGTGTCTTAAGGGGATGCAAAATGGATTTTACATACCCTTCCAACATTTCTGTACACAACATTTCTGTATACAGCAAGAGTACATTTATGCTGTAATCCTATACACCAGGGATGGGGAACTTCCAGCCTGTGGGCCTAATGTGGCCCACAGAGGTTCCCCATCCAGCCCACTCTCCCATCCGCCTCCTTCCCCAAGCCCCTCCCACCGCCCCACCCTGGGGAGAGGAATCCCTGCTGTGATCTCTGACTGGGAGGGTAAGGTGCACTCTACGTGCTTCATCTTCCCCAGATCCTCCCCAATCGGGGAAGGCACAGTGCAAGTGAAGGCAGCCCATCTGAGCCATGGGGTGGAGGAATGTTCCTGCACCCAGCACCTTGGTTGGAGCGACTTTGCTGCACACAGGCCTTCTGCGACCGGGGAAAGCATGCGTGCAGTGAGGCTGGGGACTGAATGATGTCATGGGCACCACCCCCTGACATCATCTGGCCCGCCATCCAAAATAAATTCCCAATCACTGTTATACACATTTACCTGGGAGTAAGTCCTATTAACCTCTGTTAATTCTGAATACAGAATAAAGAACAATATTGTTTAGGAACCTGGAATGTCAGATCAATGAATCAAGGTAAGCTGGAGGTGGTCAAACGTGAGATGGCAAGATTGAACATCGACATCTTGGGAATCAGCGAACTAAAATGGACAGGCATGGGCGAATTTAATTCAGGTGACCATCATATCTACTATTGTGGGCAAGAATCCCTTAGAAGAAATGGAGTAGCACTCATAGTCAACAAAAGGGTGGGAAAAGCAGTACTGGGGTACAATCTTAAAAATGATAGAATGATCTCAGTACGAATCCAAGGCAAACCATTCAACATCACAGTAATTCAAGTCTATGCCCCAACCACTGAGGCCGAAGAAGCTGAGGTTGATCGGTTCTATGAAGACCTACAACACCTTCTAGAACTAACACCAAAAAAAGATGTCCTCTTCATCATAGGGGATTGGAATGCTAAAGTAGGAAGTCAAGAAATCACTGGGATAACAGGCAGGCATGGCCTTGGTGTACAAAATGAAGCAGGACAAAAGCTAATAGAGTTTTGCCAAGAGAACACGCTGATCATAGCAAACACTCTTTTCCAACAGCACAAGAGGCGACTCTACACATGGACGTCACCAGATGGTCAATATCGAAATCAGATTGATTATGTCCTTTGCAGCCAAAGATGGAGAAGCTCCATACAGTCAGTAAAAAAAAGACCTGGAGCTGACTGTGGCTCAGATCATGAGCTGCTGCTTGCAAAATTTCGTCTTAAATTGAAGAACGTTGGGAAAACCACTAAACCGTTCAGGTATGACCTAAATCATATCCCTGATGAATATACAGTGGAGGTGAGGAATAGATTTAAGGGATTAAACCTGATAGACAGAGTGCCTGAGGAACTATGGACGGAGGTCCGTAACATTGTTCAGGAGGCAGCAACGAAATCCATCCCAAAGAAAAAGAAATGCAAGAAAGCAAAGTGGCTGTCTGATGAGGCTTTACAAGTCGCTGAGGAAAGAAGGGAAGCGAAAAGCAAGGGAGAAAGGGGAAGATATACCCAACTGAATGCAGAGTTCCAGAGAATAGCAAGGAGAGACAAGAAGGCCTTCTTAAATGAACAATGCAAAGAAATCGAGGAAAACAACAGAATGGGAAAGACTAGAGATCTCTTCAAGAAAATTGGAGATCTCAAGGGAACGTTTTGTGCAAAGACGGGCATGATAAAGGACAAAGAAGGCAGGCACCTAACAGAAGCAGATGAGATTAATAAGAGGTGGCAAGAATACACAGAAGAACTATACAGGAAAGATCTGAATGTCCCTGATAGCCATGATAGTGCGGTCACTGAACTTGAGCCGGACATCCTCGAGAGTGAAGTCAAGTGGGCCTTAGGAAGCATTAGTAACAACAAAGCTAGCAGAGATGACAGTATTCCAGCCGAGCTATTTAAAATCCTAAAAGATGATGCTGTTAAAGTGCTGCATTCAATATGCCAACAAATCTGGAACACTCAACAGTGGCCACAAGACTGGAAAAGGTCAGTTTACATTCCAATTCCAAAGAAGGGCAATGCCAAAGAGTGTTCAAACTACCGCACAATTGCGCTCCTTTCACATGCCAGCAAGGTGATGCTCAAAATCCTACAAGCTAGGCTTCAGCAGTATGTGAACCGAGAACTACCGGAAGTACAAGCTGGGTTTCGAAGAGGCAGAGGAACTAGAGATCAAATCGCCAACATTCGCTGCATCATGGAGAAAGCAAGAGAATTCCAGAAAAACGTCTATTTCTGCTTCATTGACTACGCTAAAGCCTTTGATTGTGTGGATCACAACAAACTGTGGCAAATTCTTAAAGTGATGGGAGTACCAGACCACCTTACCTGTCTCCTGAGAAACCTGTACGAGGGTCAAGAAGCAACAGTAAGAACCAGACATGGAACAACCGAGTGGTTCAAAATTGGGAAAGGAGTACGACAAGGCTGCATATTGTCACCCTGCTTATTTAACTTATATGCAGAGTACATCATGAGAAATGCCGGGTTGGATGAATCAGAGGTCGGAATTAAGATTGCTGGGAGAATTATCAACAACCTCCGATATGCAGACGATACCACCCTAATGGCAGAAAGCGAAGAGGATCTAAAGAGCCTCTTGTTGAGGGTGAAAGAGGAGAGTGCAAAAGCTGGTTTGAAACTCAACATTAAAAAAACTAAGATCATGGCATCTGGCCCCATCACTTCCTGGCATATAGAAGGGGAAGAAATGGAAGCAGTGACAGATTTTACTTTCTTGGGCTCCAAGATCACCGCAGACGGTGACTGTAGCCATGAAATTAAAAGACGCTTGCTCCTTGGGAGGAAAGCTATGGCCAACCTAGACAGCATAGTAAGAAGCAGAGACATCACCTTGCCGACAAAGGTCCGTCTAATCAAAGCTATGGTTTTCCCAGTAGTAATGTATGGCTGTGAGAGCTGGACTATAAGGAAGGCTGAGCGCCGAAGAATTGATGCTTTCGAACTGTGGTGCTGGAGAAGACTCTTACAAGTCCCCTGGACTGCAAGGAGGTCAAATCAGTCCATCCTACAGGAAATCAACCCTGAGTGCTCATTGGAAGGACAGATAATGAAGCTGAAGCTCCAATATTTTGGCCACCTAATGCGAAGAGAAAACTCCCTGGAAAAGTCCCTGATGTTGGGAAAGACTGAAGGCCAAAGGAGAAGGGGACGGCAGAGGATGAGATGGCTAGATAGCATCACGGATGCAATGAATATGAACTTGAGCACGCTCCGGGAGAGAGTGCAGGACAGGAAGGCCTGGCGTGCTATGGTCCATGGGGTCACGAAGAGTCGGACACGACTGAACGACTGAACAACAACAATTCTGAATACACATGTATAGGATTGCACTGTGAAAGTCAGGGCAGAACTCAGTGCTACTAAAATGGGAATGCCACCCCAGATTACACACGTTTATTGAATACCCCCTCTCCCCAGTAATACATAGCAGGGCATTAACCTGGGTTGTTATGCATTACCCAATTCCTTTCAGCTGCTGTCAATGTTGTATAGTGAGGTGGGGAAACATGCAATGTGATATTGTCATGACATCTACACATTAGGAAGAATTCAATTTGGGTTTCAGTGACGTCCTTGTGCGACCTGTAACATACAGTTCCACAATGATACTTGCTTCCTTTTAAAACTGTTCTTGTTCTTCCCTTAGTGATAACAAAAAACAAATTAACATCCTGCTTATATAATAGCATTTTACAGGTGTTATAAATGTGCTCACTGAAGCATCTTGTCCCTATAACATACACAAGTTTTTTTCAACCTTTCCAAACAGTTCTTACATTAAGAACATGCCATTTTGTCACACTTCTCTGAATTGCCTCCATTTTGTTATGCTGAAGTTGGTTACTAGTCCACAGATCCTTATTTGTGTGAAAGTCTGAAATGGAACTCAGTCAGTAAACTTCACAGGAACCTAAAGTTCACATATCCCTGCATCCCAAAATAAGCATTGGATTGCCCCATGTCATATATCTCCATGACTGAGGGACTGTCCCCTTTGAAAACAACAGCAATGACAGTCTAGTCCAAATGCCAGTGTTGTGCAGCATTCGTTAATGCTTGATGTTCCCAGACAACAATTGCAAACAAGGATCTGGGGGTATGAAGCTCACAATAAGCTTAGGACAGTGGGGGCTGGTGGCTCCAATTTCAGTGGGGCTGTGAATTCCCTCTGGGTTTCAATCAGAACCAGTCTGACCTCTAAAGGAGCTATCCAAGGTGCTGAATATATTTTGGGGGTTGGGTTCAGCACCTTGGATAGCTCCTTTAGAGTTCTGACTGGTTCTGACTGAAATCCAGAGCGGATTCACAGCCCCACTGACATCAGAGCCGCCAGCCTTGACTGGCTTAGGCCACCCAAAATAATACACTCACACATGCAGTAGAGTATCCTCTACATGATGGCATGGAATTGAGCCTGGCCCAGTACTTTTTTTGGGTGCAAGGCACTGTCAACTGCATGTGCCCGTGCCAATGATAGCCAAAATATGCAGAAATAAATAAGGAAATGGCCATGTGCACCACATAATATGCATTAGGGCACCCCAGATCATATACCAAAATATCCAGGAAAGTGTCCTCTACTACATAGCATATGGTTCACAGTAGCCCAATATCTTGGCTAACATTGGCATGCATACCATGACAGTATCTTTCACTCAATGAAAGCATCAGGCTGGATGTGAATCGATGTCATACCATAGGAGACACTTTCCTAGATATGTTGGTGTATGATTTGGGGTTGTCCAAAGCTTATTGTGGGGTGTACATCCCCAGTTCCTTATTTATTTCTACATACTTTGGCACGAGTACGTGCCCATAACAGTGCCTTGTGCAATTCAAGTTCTAGGTGCAATTCAATGGTGTCCGGCAGAAGACATTTTCCTGGATGTGTGCGTGTATGATCTGGGGTGGCAGAAACCTTATTATGGGGTGCCCACCCCCAGTTCCCTATGTTTTGCTACATATTTTGGCTATTTTTGGCATGGGCACCCACACTTGTCTGTGCCCTATTTTCATGAAGAGCACCCACTTCTTATTTGTAAGTGTTGTCTGGTGTCATCATGCACTAATGAGTGTTGCACAAAACGATGTTTTGGATTTGAGATGATGGTGATGATCCCACATTTTTCCCAATATATGGACTCAAGGTGGCTTTACAACGTTTAAAACTTGTACAGTTAAAACATATAAATAGAAATATACAGAAGTTAGAAATATAATTACATCATCAATAATATTAAAATTGTATAAATTTTTAGAATTTAAAAAAGCCAACAACAATATAAACAATAGTACCACTCCATCATACCCATCAGGCCCAGACTAGCTATCCCCAAAGGCCTGCTGGAACAAAAAAGTTTTTGCCTGCCTGCAGAAACATACCAAGGAGGGTGCCACTCTTGCTTCCCTGGGAAGGGCATTCCAGAGCCTTGGGGCAGCCCCAAGAAGGCCCTCTCCCACGTTCCCACCAGGTGAGCCTGTGATGGTGGTGGGACCACAAGAAAGGCCTTCCCTGAAGATCTCAGGGCATGAGCAGGCTCATAGGGGAGAATGCGGTATTTCAGATAACCTAGACCCGAGTCACATAGGGCTTTATAGGTCATGACCAGCACCTTGAATTGTGCCCGGAAACAGACTGGGAGCCAGTGAAGCTGTTTTAGCAGGGGAGTTGTATGCTCCCTGTAGCCAGCCCCAGTCAACTGTCTGGCAGTGGTTCTTTGAACCAGGTGAAGTTTCTGAAGACTCTTCAGAAGCAGCCCCACATACAGCACATTACAGTAACCCAAACGGAATGTAACTAAGGCATGTGTCACTGTCGCCAAGTCAGACATCTCAAGGAACAGGCGCAGCTGGCACACTAGCTCTAACTGTGCAAATGCACTCCCGGCCACCACTGAAACCTGGGCATCCAGGCTCAGGGCTGAATCCAGAAGTACACCCAAGCTGTGAATCTGTGTCTTCAGGGGGAGCGTAACCCCATCCAGCACAAGCTGAATCCCTATTCCCTGATCTGTCTTTCGACTGACCAGGAGCACCCCTGTCTTGTCTGGATTAAGTCCTCATCCAGCCCATTACTGCCGACAGACACCAGTTTAGCACCACAACAATTTCCTTGGAATTAGATGGAAAGGAAAAGTAGAGTTGTGTGTCATCAGCATACTGGCGACACCAAACCCCCAAACTCTGGACAACCCCTCCCAGTGGTTTCATGTATATGTTAAATAGCATGGGGGACAGAACAGAACCCTGAGGAACTCCACAGGCCAACGGCCAGGGAGTCGAACAGAAGTCCCCCAGTACCACCTTCTGGGTCCACCCCTCCAAGAAGGAATGGAGCCATTTTAAAACAGTTCCTCCAAGTCCCATCCCAGCAAGGCAGCCCAGAAAGTTGCCATGGTTGATGGTATCGAAAGCCACTGAGAGGTCCAGCAGAACCAACAGGGACATACTCCCCCTCTCTAGCTCCCAGATAGGTCATCCACCAAGGGAACCAAAGCTGTTTCTGTCCCATAACCAGGTCTGAAGCCGGATTGAAATTGATCTAGATAATCTGTCTCATCCAGGAATCCCTGGAGCTGGGAGGCCACCACACGCTCCAATACCTTGCCCAGGAATGGAATATTGGAGAATGGCCGATAATTATCCAATATGGTGGGGTTCAGGGAGGGTTTTTTTTAACCAAGGTCTCACCACCACCTCCTTCAGGCAGGCTGGAACTCTAAGGGTGGCATTAACCACTCCCCTTACCCACCCGGCCAGTCCACCTCTGGCTGCTTTTATGAGCCAGGAAGGGCAATGATCTAGAACACACGTGGTGGCTCTCACCTCTCCCAGGATCCTGTCCACATCCTCAGGCTGTACAAATTGAAAAGTATCAGGCCAAAGTTACATCCACTGGGTCTGTATCAACTATAGCGTCCAAGTCAGAGTGGATCTGAACGATTTTGCTGCAAAGTGCTGAGCAAACTGTTCACAGTGGGCTGTTGAGAGGTTTAAGTTCTCCTCTTGTGGACTAGTGAATAAAAGACCCCTGACCACTCATAAATTTATAAATTATTTATCTTGTACAGGGCTCAATCATGGAACTATATGATGTGGAGTAGTCCAAAACTTCTTTTGCGGTGCAGGACATTAGGTCTTTATTAAGTTTAGTGATTGAGCTCTGATTCAAACTTCCACACAAATATCCTGGGAACTAGAAACCAATGTCAGCACTGTCTCCAGTTTTCCGAAGTTTCCCCTTAAAATTATACAATAACAAAGATAAGAGTAGGTCAAGCAGGATTCCAACATTTACATCCTGTAGTTTGAATATTTGTTTGCTTGTTTGTTTATTAGCATTTATAAACTATTTATATCTACAGAGTTCAAAGCGGTGTACAACAATATAATGAATTCATCGATTAGAATTTATGATTCTAATCGATCATAAAATGATCGTGGGGGGGTGGGGGGGTGTCACAGTTTCGCTTCCTATCTTTGATCTCCATTTAAATATATTCCATTAAAATCTCAAATAACACAAAAGATTTCTTTTGCCTAGCCAAATATTTCTCATGTCACTCCAGTGATCAGATAAACAAACTTGAAAGATTTTAATTAACACGTTCTTCAAGATTAGTGGTACTGAGAATTATTTGAGCTTTACGCTTGCTGTTCTAAATACTCATGTATAAAGTTTTTTTTGCAAAGATTATACAACATATACCTATGATATGAGAATTGTGAGGCTGGACTACCTACTTCAGTGTTGCTAACAAACCAGGAATCCTGTCCAAATAGCACTCCTGATAAATCATCAAACCAAGGTTATCAATGCAGCTAAAAAAAGTTGGAATGTCTATCAGAATATTATTTCGATTTATTTATTTGGTTCTGACAATAGTATCAAAATATACGTATCCTTAGATCACTGTATTGATCTTAGGACATGGTATTTAAAGTATAATGCAGTAGCTCCTTTCCAGAGCTCCTTTTAATGTAGCATAGTTTCATAGATTACAACCTACTTCTTCAGACACAAAAGCATAATCAACATAGTCAAACAATTCTATCCACATAAAATCAGTCAACAATTTGTATATATTTAAAACAGTGATATAGTTTTAAATATAAAATCAGCTGGACACATTTTCACAACAAGCCTTCATCAGCATCTTTAAAATTAAATAGATTACACTTCTGTTCTTCATAATGTTCAGACCAAAGTTAATATTAGGGCTGTGCCGGCCATTTACCCATTTTGATTTTGGAGGAGAAAGTAGTGTTTTCAGTGGAATGGAAATATGTTCCCCAAATCCCTTTAATTAATTATTTATTTAACTTTCAAAATGTGTCCTGCCTTTCAGTCCCCAAAAATGCTACCCTCAAGGTGGCTAATATCCACAGTAAAAATAAATAAATAAATTAGTATTGGAAAAAATAATACAAAACTAATGAGACAAACAAAAATATAATAGCACAATAATAACGCTATTATAGTACCTTATTTTTACTGCCATTGTTTCCCCCTCTCTGCTGCTTTTTTCCCACCACTGTTATTTTTCAAATATCCTTGTGCCAGCCAGGGTGTCAGACGGGGGTAGACTTACATGCATTGGGTAGAAGCCATATGGTAGCAGAGGAGGGGTCAAGACAGTAGTTGAAGGAGAGGAAGTTTAAACATAATCAGTAAGTGACACATTTCAATAATTTGGGGACAAATAGTAGATAGACTGGATGGTAGGGAATGGGCCAAAGAAGGAATGGATCAATCTGCTGTTTAATCTGCTGTTTGTGAGAATGGGAGACACTAGTGAAATTTTAATGCCATGCAGAAGGAGCAAGAGGAGAATGATAGAACTGGTGGATGGTAGGAATAATGCCAGGGGAGAGGGCAACTATGATTAGGCCAGAACAATGGAGGTGTTAGAGTCCAACAGTTAGATGGTGACAATAGGGTATCCATCTCATCAAGAAATGCTGGGGAAAACTTTCTCTTCGGTTAACGTTCTCCCATTGAAATCTTTTTCCCTTCAAAATGCTTAACTATGGCTAAATCATGCCCTATGTTTAGTGGTGGTGGGCTCATAAATAGTGTTAACATCTGCTTAAAAAAAATTATAATTGGGTTTTTGGTTGCTTGTACCCTTGTACAAGTGAGGACCTGTTAAAAATATAACCTTTACTGACATTCAAGTACTACAAATAATTATTAAGTGCAAGAACATCTTGAAAACATTGCCTGAAATTAAAACAAAAAACAAAAAAAGTGTTTATCTCCATCAATAGCAGGTCCAATGGCACAGGCATTCACTCATAGAAGCAGGGCATTTTAAAACATGTAAAGTAATGGAGAAATACCTCCCCCAAGCCTGCGTGAATTCCCTACCAGTGAACTCAAACTTTCCCACTGGTGAAGTACCCTTTTCAGTTCATTCAGCCTCTTTCTTCAATTTGAAGATATGGACCCCTTTGCTCCTCTGCCCATCTTGCCCATCCTATGCCCCTTTCTCAGTAAACTCAAACCCACTCACCTGCCCAATTGCCCTTTTCACACTGTCTGTAATAACTGCGAAGTAGGCTAGATATCAAACTGCTGGTCATTTTCCTAGCTCTGAGCAAGGTCCCTTTGCTCCTCTACCCATCTTGATTTTGGAATGTTCAGTGTGATGAAAACTTGATGAGATGACAACTGCCCAACTGAATAGGAAGTCCGGGAAAGCAGCGGTTAAAAGGATTTACTGGAAGGTAAGAGCCAATCAGAGTGTAAGAAAGCAGCTCTATGCCCAGTCTTCCTTTACGTAAGAGGCAAGAAGGCCTAGGTTTGAGTTTAAACCCAAGTCATGAAATTAAATCTGTAGCCAAACTAGGGTGGCTACTTATGCATTGCCCCAAAGGAGGAAATGTATCACCCAAAAAGAGGACATTGATCTGCATACAATTTGCATTGGCTAATTTATATTAGCCAATGCAAATTTATAAATAATTTGTTGTTGTTGTTCAGTCGTTCAGTCGTGTCCGACTCTTCGTGACCCCATGGACCATAGCACACCAGGCCTTCCTGTCCTGCGCTCTCTCCCGGAGCGTGCTCAAGTTCATATTCATTGCATCCGTGATGCTATCTAGCCATCTCATCCTCTGCCGTCCCCTTCTCCTTTTGCCTTCAGTCTTTCCCAGCATCAGGGTCTTTTCCAGGGAGTTTTCTCTTCGCATTAGGTGGCCAAAATATTGGAGCTTCAGCTTCAGTATCTGTCCTTCCAATGAGCACTCAGGGTTGATTTCCTTTAGGATGGACTGATTTGACCTCCTTGCAGTCCAGGGGACTCGTAAGAGTCTTCTCCAGCACCACAGTTCGAAAGCATCAATTCTTCGGCGCTCAGCCTTCCTTATAGTCCAGCTCTCACAGCCATACATTACTACTGGGAAAACCATAGCTTTGATTAGACGGACCTTTGTCGGCAAGGTGATGTCTCTGCTTCTTACTATGCTGTCTAGGTTGGCCATAGCTTTCCTCCCAAGGAGCAAGCGTCTTTTAATTTCATGGCTACAGTCACCGTCTGCGGTGATCTTGGAGCCCAGGAAAGTAAAATCTGTCACTGCTTCCATTTCTTCCCCTTCTATATGCCAGGAAGTGATGGGGCCAGATGCCATGATCTTAGTTTTTTTAATGTTGAGTTTCAACCCAGCTTTTGCACTCTCCACTTTCACCCTCAACAAGAGGCTCTTGAGATCCTCTTCACTTTCTGCCATTAGGGTGGTATCGTCTGCATATCGGAGGTTGTTGATAATTCTCCCAGCAATCTTAATTCCGACCTCTGATTCATCCAACCCGGCATTTCTCATGATGTACTCTGCATATAAGTTAAATAAGCAGGGTGACAATATGCAGCCTTGTCGTACTCCTTTCCCAATTTTGAACCACTCGGTTGTTCCATGTCTGGTTCTTACTGTTGCTTCTTGACCCTCGTACAGGTTTCTCAGGAGACAGGTAAGGTGGTCTGGTACTCCCATCACTTTAAGAATTTGCCACAGTTTGTTGTGATCCACACAATCAAAGGCTTTAGCGTAGTCAATGAAGCAGAAATAGACGTTTTTCTGGAATTCTCTTGCTTTCTCCATGATGCAGCGAATGTTGGCGATTTGATCTCTAGTTCCTCTGCCTCTTCTAAACCCAGCTTGGGGCATAGACTTGAATTACTGTGATGTTGAATGGTTTGCCTTGGATTCGTACTGAGATCATTCTATCATTTTTAAGATTGTACCCCAGTACTGCTTTTCCCACCCTTTTGTTGACTATGAGTGCTACTCCATTTCTTCTCAGGGATTCTTGCCCACAATAGTAGATATGATGGTCACCTGAATTAAATTTGCCCATGCCTGTCCATTTTAGTTCGCTGATTCCCAAGATGTCGATGTTCAATCTTGCCATCTCATGTTTGACCACCTCCAGCTTACCTTGATTCATTGATCTGACATTCCAGGTTCCTAAACAATATTGTTCTTTACAGCATCGGATTTTCTTTTCACCACCAGACACATCCACGGCTGAGTGTCCTTTCGGGTTTGGCCCAGCCGCTTCACTCTTTCTGGTGCTACTTGGAAATACCCTCTGCTGTTCCCCAGTAGCATATTGGACACCTTCCGACCTGAGGGGCTCATCTTCCGGTGTCATATCTTTTAGCCTTGTGATACGTTCCATGAGGTTTTCTTGGCAAGAATACTGGAGTGGGTTGCCATTTCCTTCTCCAGTGGACCACATTTTGTCAGAACTCTCTGCCATGACCTGTCCGTCTTGGGTGGCCCTGCACGTCATAGCTTATGGCTTCACTGAGTTACGCAAGCCCCTTCGCCACAACAAGGCAGTGATCCATGAAGGGGTTATAAATAATTATTATAATGTAAATAGAAATATAGTCCATTTCACCATAGTGCAGAAGATTGTGACCAGGTGACCTGTGTGCCGGTCTGTTCTGTCTGTTGCCCGGGTGCTGTTGATGGGCAAGAGCTCTTACAGTTCTTTATCTTTAAACTGGCCTTGGACTGTACAACCCTTCAAAGAGAGGGTTCAAGTAGAGGACAGTCCTCTGTAGATGAGATGCGTGGCCACCCTAAGCCTAGGAACCTAGGAGGTGTGTGCAGAATGCCAAATGTGAAAAGCAATGCTAAAAGGAAGCATACACAAATGCAACACAACATTGCAAAATGTCTTAAATTGGTAAGGCACTTGGTAAGCACTCATCAGCTTCTGCTGTTGCTAAAATCTAGGGCTGTGTGCCACCTCGTTGTGAAGCCGGAATAACGAGGCAAAGTGGGCTGTTTTGGCTCAAAAGCCTTGTGATATGAGGTGGTTCAGAGCAGTACCGAGGTGCCCCAGGGTGAAGCGCTCCCCCCCCCACGAAGCACCTCCTCCGCCTCATATATTCGGAGCTCTCCTGAATGCCTCAGCAGTCCAGACAGGCTGTCTCCGAAATGTATCACCTTCTCCACACTCACGTGGAGGGGCATGAGGAGGGAGGAGGGAGGGAGGGGGAAGGCGAGCGGAGGTGAGAAGGCGGTGGGAGGCAGGAAGGCGAGCGCAGGAGGGGGAGGAGGGAGCGTGCTTTGGCAAATAGGAAGCCTCAGCCAGAGCCGGCGCTAGCTGTCTCCAGTCAGCCAGAGCGGTGGAGGAAGAGGGTATATATACTTCAGCGAAAGGCTGCGTTCAGTCATTGTGCTAGCTGTGTCTTTGGGAGAGAGGGCTGGTGTGGGTAGATGATTGTTTGTGCGCGCGTGTGCGTGCATTCCTAGGAGTTGTTCCTTCAGTTTATTCAATTTTGATCGCCATTAGGCATTCCTCAGAATTTAAATTAAAAGGAAACAGCTTGGTTGTACTGGGAGCGTTCCCTTCCCTCGCTCCTTGATCGTCCATCCCCGTTGGGACGGTGTTTTTTGCAGCACCTCGTCCAGCCGCTTTCTACTATATCTTTGTACCTCCAACTCATTTGTTATTTGTATTTGATTAGATTCATCTCTCCTTTCCATATTTTTTCAAACTAACGTCGCTTTTCCTTGCAAGTTGCTGCTATGCTTCCCCTCCGCCATCATTCCTGTGTTTGTTTGTTTGTTTATCTCAGTTTTGGACTCCAGGAAAGGCTGTGTTCGCTGTGTAACATCAACCCTTACTTCTCCTTTCTCCGTTCTATTTCCTTGTCATTTTTGTCAGTCAACTCTGTCTCTTTTAGATTTTTACAAACCAAGTCTTATTTTGATTTTTAAAAACAAACATTGACTTCTGAGCATGTTCTCCCTCTGCCCATTTTTAAGTCATTTTCAAGCTTTTAGTTTATCTTTCTAAATTCTTAAAGAAAGGCATATTATAGCAGCTTATGTGTTCAGTGTTTAGTCCCCATCCCCCACCCCATGCTGAAGTGAACCGTCTGTGTCTTCTCTGTGTTGATCTTCCCAAAACAGAAATTAAAGAACAGGGTTTTTTTAATTAGGGTTTGATTTAGCTGTTATCTAATCGCCTGCACTATTGCCCTGTATTTCTTGAAGTTATCCTGCCTTCTATAAAAGAACATGAAATATAAAACAATAAATGAAAGACTCTCGTCATTTGCTTAGGTAGTTCTGCTTTTCTTTAGCTCGTGTGTGTGTGTGTGCACGTGTGTGCGTGCGCATGCGCGTGCATGCTAGGTTGTAGTTCCACCAACACTATACGTCCAAATTTCAAGGAAGTGTTGAAAAAGCATGAGACACATAGTATTTATATTAATTACCTTCTTATTCCAATAACAGTCCACTGTGTGGCAAAGCAATTCAGCACAATATGAGGCATCTTTGGGGTGTTTGCAGGGGCAGAGGTGGGGAGAAGTTACAGCTCTTTGCTTTCTGAGTTTCTTTGGAAAACCTCCGATTTCACCAGTGCCTTGCACACAAGCCAGTGAGCCAAAGTGCCTGAATTCTGGTGGGTGCGATGCCCTTGAGGGGTGCTGAGTGGGGCCCAGGTTTCACACATCTCTGTGGAAATAGGGAGAAGTTACAGCTCTTGGCTTTGGGAGTTTTCCTGGAAAAAGTCAAATTTCACCTGCGCCTAGCACACAAGCTGGTGGGCCAAACTGCCTGGGCTTTGGGGGGTGCAATGCCCTCAAGGGGGGCTGGGAGAGGCCAAGGTGTCGCATGTGTGTGTGGAATCAAGGAGAAGTTACACCTCTTGGCTTTGGGAGTTTTCGTGGAAAAACTCAAATTTCACCTGCACCAAGCACACAATCCGGTGGGCCAAAGTGCCTGAACTCTGGTGGGTGTGATGCCCTCAAGGGGGGCTGGGAGAGGCCAAGGTGTCATATGCATGTGTGGAACCAGAGAGAAGTTAAAGCTCTTTGCTTGGAGTTTCTTTGGAAAACCTCAGATTTTAACTCCGCCTAGCAAAAAAAGGACTGGGCCAAAGTGTCTGAAATTTTGCAGGTGGTCTCATCTCCAGGAAGGTGGAAAGGTCCCCAATTTTCATGCCTGTATCCTGAAAACAGGAAAAATTATGACAGTTTGTGTTTTCCATGCAAGTCAATGGGAAAACGCCAAACCCGCACGATCCAGATATTCGAATCTCACTTTGGATTTGGATCCGAGTCAGATCCGAGGGGGTCCAAATTGGTCTAAGGCAGATCGGGGTTGCTCCAGATGATCCGAAGCAGCATCCAAAGCCGATCGGGGTCCATGCGCAGCCCTACTAAAATCATACATGCCCAATGGCATTTTGTAAAAACAAAACAAAACTTTGAAAAATGTAGACATTTTTAGTTAAATGTAAGTGCTACTACTTACTTAAAAAAATAGTTAATGTTAAACTGCATTTATCATAGTATTACTTTATTGTGTAAATCTATGTTTTTAGAAAAGGTTGCATGGCTAAAAAAGCCTCTTTTTAGTTTACTAGTGAAAATTCCTTTTAGAAAGCACTGCATGGAAGGTAATTTCAAACAAAATCCATTTCAAAGCATTTCAGGTCTGCAGTTATTACATTTATTAATCATGCCACTTAATTAATGTTTCTCTTTCAAACCACAACATACTTCTCCTTTTCCCCATTGCCCACAATTTATGATCAGCACTGGAGAATTCATCATTCTAGCTTTTTTATTAAAACACCAAGCAGTGAAATAGTTTGATAACTGGATGTGTCATCAGAGTCTTTACCACAATTGAGCAGAGCTATATATTTTGAATTGGCAGTGCCACTCAGAGGGTCTGCCTTAAAGAAGCACTCCAGCCATCTCTGCTCACACTGCCATACTTGCGAAAAAGTACTAGCATCCAAATGGCTTTCAACAAAAAATATCTACAAAATGGCTTTCAACAAAATTGGAAGACTGGAGCAATTTCATCTGCTTGAAAGCTGCCTTGATAAAATGGTCATTTGCAATGGCTTAGGGCAGGGTGGGGAACTCTATCTGGCTGGGGGGCTCACCGCCCCTGAGCCCTCTGCAGGCCAGATAATGTCAGGGGTGGGGGCCTCCAGCAGATGCATTGGTCAAGGTTTTTTTCTCTGCCCTGCACCTTCCCCCATTGGGGAGGATGTGGGATGGGTGAAGCATAGGATGCTGCTCCCCACCCCCAATTGGGAAGGTGAGTGTCATGTAGGGGGTATCCCTGCTCTTATCTCCAGTCACTGATGAGATTACAGTGGTGATTCCTCTCCCTGCTAGCCTTCAGGGGAGGGGCTTGGAGGATGGGGGCTTCACCTGAGGCCCCACAGATGAATGAGCCAGCCTGGCGGGTCACATTTGGGCTGTGGGCTAAAGGTTCCCTATCCCTGGCTTAGAGACTCAGAATTGTGTGGAAGGGTTCCTTCTGTTCACTGAACAGCCTTTGATCCAGCAGAGTCTCCCACTGGTGGAAGGGGAGTGGTGATTTTCGCTAATCCCTCCTATCCCCCTACAATCCGCTGTGCCTGTGCCCATGTTTTTTGGGGGGTGCAAGGGGCTGCAAGAGTAAGAAGAAACACCTAAATCACCTCCCCAATACTTCCATCAGCAGAAGCATTCCATAGGTAGAACCCGGAGCCAACCCAATATGCTGTTGCCACAGTGCCTCCTAAGAGCTCCTTCACAGGCGCTCTTCATGAGAAGTCTCAGCTCATGCTGGCTGCATGGGAAAGACCCATGTTCCAGTCCTGCCCACATAGTTGCATCATTCACACTCAGCCCTCAGCCACATTATGGAAAAGTAGCTCCCACACAGCTGCATGCAAAGAGTACCACACTTTACATTTGTCACGGCTCCAATGGTGTCATACTGGTGTGTTTCCTAAAGTGAGCATGTATCATATGCAGGGCACATAGGGACATATGCTGGGGAACTGCAGCCAATCAGGCTTCCCACTATATCGCTCTGAGTATTAAGAACACACACCATCCTTTCACACCGTTTGCTGTGAGGAACACCAGTTAACGATAATGTAGCTGTGGCAAACACAGTCGCTGCATAAATTGTGAAGCAGCTTTCTAGGGCCACCATTTTGCAAACAGTGTAGGCAATAGGATGGGCATGGCACCTGCTATATGTTAAGATGTTATACTCATTCTGATTTAGACCCTGTTCCGCTATTAGGGATAGACAAATCTGTTTTGCTTTCTATAAAGTTCACATTTTTTCAAGCACAAGTTTGTTCCATCCCATTTCCACATTAAATTCTGATTTTTTTTTTTCAAGAAACCTGCATGAACATTTGTACATATTTTTGTGTGTATTATTGTAGGTATGAACATTTGTATGCATTTTATATGTATTTCCCACTAATATACACTTTTTCTGAGAGCAATTTCCCCTTATATATGCCTCTGTGCATGTTATTTTCCTCTAATGTACACATTTCCGTATGCTACAGAAATGCTAATGCACTTCCTGATATTTTGAAATCTGATCTGAATGCTTTAATGAGATACTGTGGGTCAGTGGTGTCCAAGGCTGACACACCAAATATCTTCCTTCTCTACAATGCAAAGTAACCCAAGGAATGACATTTGCACTTCAGTGGCAATACACTAAAACACAAACCTTGCACGGTCTGCCTTGGAATGGGGACTATTTAATTAAACAAGCTGCTGGAGCTAAATCTAGAAGCAATTTGCTCAACGAACCCACCCTTCTCACCCTTGCGTTGCTTTGTACCACTCAGCAGCTGAGAATTGCATCCCTTTATGGGCCATACAAACACAGGTCCACTGAGCTGCTAACTAAACCAGGCAGGGTTTCCATGACAACCCACTCTGCAGATATGGGAAAGCAGAGGCCGGGGTTCACTTTGTAGAGGAGTGCCTTTTAATTAAATTGGATTGTGGATAAAATATATTGGAAAACTAGAAGCAAGTTTCAAATTCTCACAGCGCTCAAATTCTGTGGCAGCAAAGGACCTTCCCTGGTTCAGGTCACCTTTCCCCCCTTGCCCCATATCTTGGGGTTCCCTCCCACCTCCATGAACTGCAGAGATTTCCAGCCTTCACCACTCTAAACTAATCATTTGTCTGAACGTATGCTTCTGGAAAATGTCCTACAAGGGAGACAGAATGGATGAGTTTTGCTTCATTGTCAAGAACTAAATGACTGCAAGCGTTGGAGCTAAGAACGTATTCCTCCTGGTCAGATTTATTAGTAATCCTGCTTCCCACCCACCTCCACTTCTTTCTCCAAGCTCAGGAGTAAGTTTGACTCACTTGCTGAGTCATCTGCAGCTACTGGCTCTATGGGCAGCTTGAAAGGCTACATGGAGATCCTTTTCTGCTCCTGCTCTTCCCATGCGGTATACCATAAACGGGGTAATGCAGGCGAAGTGCGGTGAGGAGGTGGATAATGTGTAAACCTTCTTGCCTGCGAGCAGAGAGGGGTGAAATCTGATGACCTTCATATCCATTCCGCAACTGCAGTTGCACCACCCCACATGCAGCAAAGATACAAGGCACCGTAAATGAATCAATCCCCCTTTGGTATGGGTGAGAGGCCTTTCTCATTGTCCCACCACTAGGAAAAGTACATTAGGTGATGACACAAGATAGGGCCTTCTCTGTGGTGGCCCCCTGACTCTAAAATGCCCGCCCCCAAGAACCAGGCTACAACCTATCTGTTTGCCTGGGCATTTGTCAGTAGTTGATGAATATGGCTAGATCTCTGTTGTGTATTTGTTTCCCTCAGCTGGTCATTATTGGTTTTATAAGATGTATTGCATTGTATTGTTTTAATGTTGTTTATTTATGGGTTTGTATTAATATTCTATTAATATTGTTACCTGACCTGGGATTTTTTTTAAAAATGAAAGGTGTACGGATGTATGGATTTTGTAATATCCATCCCATCTGTTTTGCAGATTGTCAGGTGCCTTTCATTCTGTCATCCACTCATTGACAGAATCAGATTTTTTTTTTGCAATTTCCAAAATTTGTGCAAATTCACATTTATACAAATGTGCAAATCCCCCCTCCCAGAATGTGCAAATCCCTCCAACATGTGCATTTTCATGTTTTATCCAGTGGGGGAAATGCACATTTTTAGCCAGTGGTGTTTTTTTAAACATTTTAAGTGTTTTTCTATGATTACATTTGTGTAAAATTCTGGGGGGGGAATTAAAAATGGTCCGCAAGTCTACGGAATCTGTGTGACTCAGGAAAACCTGGTTTGCTGCAGAATCTGGGGGTTGGAGTCATAGAAATCTGAACTCCTTTAATTCCATAGTGGGTTTCTCCGACATCCTTAGTAGGCTGGGACCTAACTAGAATTAATTAATTAAATATTAGGCCACAACTGTATTACTTTACCTGTCTGACTTGCAGCATTCTTCATGACGTAGAGCCAGCCTCTCCTGACTCGAGTGCAGGTAGACTAGGGATGTCAGAGAATTCCACCACGGATCTCGGTGAGGCCGAATGCCAGTGCATTCAGCCCCCCGAACTCCGTGGCGGAATGGCCTGCCACCCCCCCGCCCCCCCGCGGATCCCCCTTGGGACGAGACTTACCTGTGACGGATCTTCCGGGCGGCGGCAGCTCCGGCGGCGGCTCTGGCGGCAGCGGCTGGTCTTCCGACTGGCTGCCACCGCCGTCATTTCCAGGCTTGTGTAAAAAAACAACAAAAAACAACGTGATACATGCTGCCAAAATGAGACCACTCCAACTGCGTCTCCTGCTGCTCACCTGGTGCAGGTGATCCCCGCCCGGTTTCAAGCATCAGATCAGTACTGCAAACAAATGCTCTTTGCTCTTCATGGCCCATACGCCTTAAAGGTGTGCTGAGGAAGCTGTGCCAGCATCATCGGTCTTGGAGCTAGTGAACCTTTGGGTCAATGAGGCTATCAAGGCCCAGGAGGGGCTTCCTACTTCCAGCGCCCCTTGAGCTGGCAAGTTGTGGGGAGTTGGTTTGAGTCAGTTCTCCTTTCACCACTCTAATGTTTTGGGGTATTCGCCATTGTCCCCTGTGCCTGTCTCCTTCCCTGCAACATGCACTGAACCTGCCCCTAGGAGGGAGCCAGCCTTATTTAACATCCTCTGCCTCACCAGGCTGGACTACACAGTCACGTGTAGCAGACCATAGCAGACTAGACAAGAAGAGATCAGAGCCTTTGGGTGAAAGGTGCATCCTGTTGTCCCTGTAAACATAGAGCAATGCTTCCATTGTTTTTAAAATTACGATAATTCTAGAATTGCACACCAATGGGAATGGTGGATTAATCTTTTTTAGAATACAGGCTGTTTAAAGGTAACGGGCTGGGGCATGCTTTGCTCTGTCAATCGCTGCCTTTATCGAACCCTTGCTTCTCTCGGAATGTGATGGGGAAAGAGAGGAAATGGAGGGAAGGAGAACATCCGCTCCCATCACTTTTGATAACACAAGCCGAGACTCCATCAGTCCCTGAATCCACCAGCTCCCAGCTGGAAGACCCTTCCTCCTCCCTGGAAATCAGGAGCTGTTCAAAAGTAATGGGGGAGGGAATCCATTGGCAATACAACCAGGAAATGTTGGAGCTTCACCAAGCATGTCACCAGCGGCCTCACAGACACCTCTTCTTTGCCAGGGGTCTCCATAGCCCTTTGCCTGTCCACACCGGACAGGCCAGCATTACAATTGTGTTAAGACCTCAAAGAGAGGGAAAGGGCCACAAATGAGGTCTGAGACAAAAACAGGAGGATTTCCTCAAAAAACCCTGGAAAGCAATGCATTAGCAACAAAGTCATCTCTAAAAGTGAGTGAACAAAGAGTGTCAATTCCAGGGAAAGGGGCTAGTGTGGAAGCAACCTGGCGCTGGAGATGTGCACTCTCCAAAATGCCCAGAAGGGGATTGAATGGCCCCAGATCAGCACCCGCTCAGAGGTTCCCTGCTTACCAATACCTGCCAGGAGAAACAGATGTCACTACATCACATTGGTCCTGGCAGGGATAGCCCAGGTCCTTCCCCACCTTTACATAACCCAGGTTTGTGCCATTAACCTTTGCCAGCACACCAAACTGGCATAAAAAACAGAACGACCCAACAACAAGCCCACCTAACTGGGATAACTTAGAAACTAATTTAAGCCACAGGCACCAATGCTTCCACATCACCACATATTCCTCCCAGCCCTAGAACCAAATTATGTTCTTGGCCATTCTGGGCTGATGCTAGGGATGCTGGAGAAATCTGCTCCGGGCTCAAATAAGACTGGATTCCCAAGAATACAACCTGTGGGGTTTGCAGTGAACCATGCCCACCAGACTCTGCGCAGGATGGCTTCCAGGTTTTTAAAAAAGACAAGATCACAAATGGCAGTCACCATTCACGGACCTTGGGAAAATCAAATTGCATATTTCACATGATTTGTGGCCATAAAGCACTTACATCAACTAAACTGCAGCGGTAAAAGTGCTTTTACGGCTGCAGTTTATGTAGATGTAAGTGCTTTATGGCTGCAAATGGTGTAAAATACACAAGTTATGGCTGTAACTTTCCCAAGGTCCACGAATGCCAGCTGCCACTCACAGGCCTTGCCTTTTTAAAACCGGGAGGCACCCCACGCAGTCTGGCAGGCACATGCAGGGCTCCGGAGAAATCTGATGATCCCAAGCAGTCCAGATTTCCCCACAGCGGACACCACCCCCCAGACCGAATTTCGGGGAGTTCACCCATCCCTAGCTGACACTTCCCTACTCTTTGTCGTTCCAGGCCATTAAAATAGCCCTGCAGTTGTGGTCACGGTCTTTCTCAGAAATGGTTATGAACTGGTGCACAAGACTGGTTGTGTGCAACACAGACTGAATGACCAACCAAACCTGGAATTGTCTCCAAGATGCACCATCCTGGTGCCTGAAAAGCTCCTCCTTTTGCTCCACATAACCCCACAGTGCCGGGACTGGACATAACATCCTCCTGGAAACCAGATCTAGTTCCATAAATTATCCTCGTTGGTCTGTCTTTTATTTCCTAAATGTGAATAGGACCCCTGCACTTCTGAAGCTAAGGTTTTCCCACAGCCAAGGATCTGCCAGAGGAACTTTTTAATCTAAGTACCAGATCGCCAACTCCGAAAGCCCCAAAGACTGCTGCTAGCAAGGCTTCCAAACAGCACCATCTGATATTCTGTGTATGAGACTATAACTGGAACCCAGAATCTCTAGAGCAGTCTTCCTCAACCTGGTGTACTCCAGATGTTCTTGACTTCAGTTCCCATCAGCCTCAGCCAGCATGGCCAATGGTCAGGAGTGCTGGGAAATGTAGTCTAAAACATCTGGAGGGCAACAGGTTGGGGAAAGCTGCTATGGAGTAAATGAGTGCTTTTGATTCGTCAGGGTATGGTTTTCTCTAGCCCATGCCTGTGTCATTCTCCAGAGCCTGAAGTTCCCCCATGTTGTCTTTGTACTGGCCAGTGGTCTTGGCTGTGAGGCAATCTCATATTTAACTTTTTTTAAATACACAACAAACTGGGGGGGCGGGGAATGTTCTATCTGTATTGTTCAGGAAGGATATAACTGTGTTTGGTGCTAGTAGCTGGTGATACCTCAATGGCCATGCGTACCTTTCTGAGCCAAAGCTCTATCGCAGACTGCAAGGTGTCCTGCCCAGCATTGCCTCTGCTGTGGGTGTTTGCTGTTGAAAGGCATTGGCAGTTATGCTCAGGTACATGATGTGCTACAACAAACATGATGTTATGTTGTAAACATTCTAGCACAAACATCTAGGCTGGCTTCATCACCCGAGTAATTTCGATGTCTGGGAATTATGAGTCACTTGCATTATGTCTTGAAGATCGCACCAGAGCCTTCACATGGGATTCTTCGGACCTGAAGCACACACAGTGTAATGGCACCAGAACTAGGCAAAGAGGCCTGATTCAGCAGGCCAGTCTTAGCCATACTGCCTTCTTCTAAAATAGACCTGAAAGCTAAATGAGCATGTGGCTTCCGAATGGATGTGGACTCCCACCTCCACAAGCATCTCACTCCTTCAGAAGGAGATATGGTTACACTGTACCAAAACCTCCTTCCACTCATGCCCACGTGTCTCCCATGACCCTAATGAAGCCTTATACCGGGGATGGCAAGAACTTTAGTCCAACACATCTGGAGGGCAGCAGGCTAGGGAAGGCCACTGTTGTGCAATGGTCCCTCTGGCACCAGGACCGCAGATCACAGAATCATAGAATAGTAGGGTTGGAAGGGGCCTGTAAGACCATCGAGTCCAGCCCCCTGCTCAGTGCAGGAGTCCAAGATGCAGGCTTCATTCCATGAATGCAGGCCCTCTGGAAGACTAAAGGAGCGATCCTATGTCCCCTAGGCAGCGTCTGGGGGAGATAGGATTTTTCCGTTTCCCACTTCCGAGCTTGTGGACAAGCTTGCAGCTGGGAAACCATGCTCCCCGCCCCCGCCCCTTCGTAGCTGGGGCAGAGAGGATCACCACAGCTCCCCCTCCATGCCTGTCTGTGCTCGTAACATGGAGCCCGGACAGGGTGAAAGGGGGGCGTTCCCAGGGGCAAGGCAGGGAGGGGAGGAGACTGAGGAAGCTGTTTCAGACAGCTTCCTATGTGGTCTCCAGCCCTGTTCCCCCACCTCCCCAAAGTCGCGCGTAGATGCCTGAAATCAGGTGTCTAAGGCAAACTGCAGGGCAGCCAGAGCAAGGGAGGAATCCCTCCTCCATGCTCCAGCCACCCTGCGATGGATAGGCAGTCGCCGCCAATGCTGGGAATGCTGGGAGTTGTAGGACTTTTTTCTGTCTAACCATACATAGGATTGTGCCTTCATAGTCCTTTGCTAGCTCTGCATCCCTATTGGGTCCTGTAGGTCAGCTGATCCCCACCCGGCAGAGTCTCATAATGCTTTTGTAGGTCCGGGAGCCACATGACTGCATTGCAGCCAGGAGTGACACTTCTGCAAGAGAAACTTTGTCTCGGGCAAACCTGGGAGGCGCACATCCAATGTCCTACCTGTATTATTGATCTTGCTGCATGGCATCTAACTACTCTGGATTAAAGAGAGAACAAAGTAAAATCACTTCAGTAGCAAATTTGTGTGACAGAGGAGAAGTTCTAAGGCCAGACAATTTAGGGTGCAATCCTATGTATGTTTAGACAGAAAAATGTCCTACACCTCCCAGCATGGCTGGGCCATGGACTTTTTCCTGAAAGTTTAAGAAGTTATATGTGTTTTTTTCTGTCTAAACACGCATAGGATTGTGCTATTTGTGTATTACTGACACACGCATTAAAAGCAATTTGAGATTCTGTGCTATGAGCTTGCTGATTTAATTTGGTGGGGCTAAATGAAAAATAATTACATTTAGCAGTGACAGAAAAGTCATCAGATAGTGCTTAATGGGATGATCTTATAATGTATGGATGTGGCATTGCCGTAAGTGGGGCCAAGTGGATGCTGAGACAAGTCAGAATACAGAAAGAAGAAGAAAAAACAGGCTAGTAGGTTGGCAGGAGTATGCAAATCTCCATCCTAAAACACACACACTCCAAGAATATTAGCAATGGATAAGGCTATGATTCTGATCCCCCGTTTGAAGGTGCTCAACTAAGATTTGTTAAGTGTCCACCTACAATGCAATGTGCGAATGAGAAAAGAACATGCCATAATAAAAGTGCACTAAATCAGGGAGCCAAGATTGACTGCAGCTCCATGTCAGTTTGATAAGCCTGAATTGGCTTCCATGTTACATGTGAAATGGTGGGAATGAATTTGCATTCTAGATAATGTGCATTCCGCTTATTGTCTAATCTGCTTTTATTCAATCTCCATTTTTTAAGACTTTGGAGATGCTTGAATTGAAACTGGAATAGATCAATAGAAGCGGGAGCTGCAACAGTGTTCCCTGTTGTGTTCCCAACAGTGTCTTCTGCGCTCACAAGAGGAGCGCAGAGCGGCCGGAAAGGGGCGTGGCTGGGGGCGTTCCAGGGCGGGGGGGTGTAACTGCCTCTATGACACATCCTATATGTTGTACAGCAGCCTCCTTCCCTGCTCCGTCCTCCCACGGCTAGACTGCCACAATTGGCTGTCTAGCCAAAAAAGCAGGGCAGGAGAAGCGCAGAAGGACCGATCCCCTCCGTGCTTCTCCTGCCCTGCTTTGGATAGGTGGTCACCTCTGAGTTTGGAGGCGGCCACCTATCCCCATAGGATTGCTCCCTTAGGGATTTTTCCCTAAAGTTTTTTTGGACTTCTGGAAACCCTGGCATACCCCCAAGCCTGCTGATGCCGCCCTCTTGGGCACAGGTAGGGCCACTTTGGGTTCATAAGCAATGGCACTCTCACAGCCTGAACATACAAGATGGAGGAAATGATTATGGCCTGGATCCAAAAAAGCATGTGCAGGCATGGGATGGTGGTGTCTGGCTCAGTTTTCCTTTCCCATGAAAGCCTCTCATGCCTCGTGGGATGCCACTCCGGAGGCTCACCCGACCTTCCACACGCATGGAGGGGCTGAAGTGGAAACGGGGCTGTGGTAGAAAGGCCATTTTGGGATCCCAGCCTGTGCTCTTTATGGGAGAAACATGCCTGTGTATCACCCGGAGCCTATTAACATAGCATTCTGAGGTCAAATACTCCAGTAATGCCTTTGACTTCACAAGCAATGCCCAAGTACAATAACGATTCTTTGCATTCCCAAAGGGTCACAGGAGACAATGACTTCAGCAGTTAACATGCTGTGGCACAGGAAGCGTAGAGTACTGTGCAGACCTTTCAAAAAGGGATTATAGATTGAATCAGTGGGAGAAAGTTCAGGAAAATATGTCAATGTGTGGCTAAGCCCTCAACCTCAAAGTGGAAAGCTCCCCAGGGAAAGAAAGAACTACACAGAGATGTGAGTAATAAATGAATCTTTCCACTTGGCATAATAGATTGGCAGCTCACATGGGCCAGAGCAATGTGTAGGTTTAAAAAGAACAAGGAGAAGAAGCAGGGCTGCAGCCAGGATGGTGGGCATGGAGCACGTAGCCATGTGTCCTCTTCTCCAGAGGACAGTCCTCTATTTGCAGGGTTGCCAAAGGACCGTCCTCTATTTTGACAGCATTGTCTGTTTCCAGGGCTGTCCAGGCCATGTCTAGATCTTCACTATTTTTCAAGCAAGAGCCACATGGGCTCCTGGCACCTCCACCGCCATGGCCACTTGAGGACCTGCACAGTGGACCACTGCAGCTAGCCAGTCACGTTGCTCTTTGCCTCTTGGATTCTTCCCCCCACTCAGGCTAGTTGGCTGATGCGTTCTCCTCCTTTAGCCTGTGCTTGTCTGTTTAACAGGCACACAGTTTAGTTATTCCAAACATTTTTACCCCACTCCCAGAGTGACTTACATCAATAAAAGATAAAACCGTTCCTGCCCTCAAGCTTGTAATCTAAAGACACAACAGAAAAGGAAAAAAGGAGGGGGAGGGAAAACAAGTAAAGTAAGGCACTTGTTCTTTGAGTTACTAAGTTATTGAAACAAGCAGCCAGGATGGAAACTGTTCAGAGAGAGGAGGAGCCAAAATGGAGCTGGTCTCTCAGAAGAGCCAGCGGAAAGGCCCTGCTAACCACCTGTCCCTTTGCTGTTGCCTGATAGACTGGCTGATGCTAGGTGATGGTTTAGGTAGAGTGTGAGCAGACTGTTATTATTTGCAAGTATCCTATTTATCATCTCATCTGTCCTTTAACACAGGGGTGGGCAGAAAGTAGCTCTCCAGATGTTTTGGACCTCAGCTCCCAGCATTCTTGGCCATTGGCCATGCTGGCAGACTTCTGGGAGTTGAAGTCCAAAACATCTGGAGAGCTACCTTCTGCCCACCCTTGCTGTAGGTACTTCAGAGGAAGATAGATGATAGATAGATAGATAGATAGATCCCATTCCCACTGCCTTCCCCCCCCCACACACACACACACAGAACAAAGGTGTTTCCAGATGGAGCTTTTGTAGCTCCATTGCTTTGCCTCATTTACAGAATTTCATGAGGGGTCCAGATGTCGTCTTCCACTCGTAATCCTCTTGTGTCTTCCCATCACTTCTCCCACCTTTCTCCTTACCTCAGAAAAACCATTAAGGGGGGAGAAAAGATGGAATTGCTGCATAATGCCTTCTAACTGATAGCGCTAGGAGCCCTCCATTTCGAAGCACCCCAAGATAAATTACAGCAACTAACCCAGGAATGCCCAGTGAGCTTCATGGCAGAACCGAAATTTGAACCCATGTTTCTCTGGTCTTGGTTTAACATTTTATCAGTTACTCCACCCTGTTTGGCTTTTATACTGAATCCATTTAGTTTCATTTCTCTTGTTTTTTACCTGTCTGTCACATGCTGAATGGCTATGATAGTTTCTTAAGTAAGCAGTTCTGAAGGGTATTTTCGCAATCCCGTGTGTGCATCTTTTTACAAATATTCCACACCTACGTGACGTGCAAACCCTGAACTAGGGAACATGAACAAAAGCCACAAACCCACCACAAACAAAGCTTGTGTGCTGACCCAGCAAATCCACTCAGCTGGTCAAAGTCACAGTGACAACAGTCTGGGCCTCTGCTCAGCAATCGCCATTTGATTGCTAATGTCAACAAAAGCGTTTGGTTATGATGAGAAAGACAGATGGAGTCACTTTCTTGCATCAAGCCAACATGTCTAAAAATAGGAATGGGAACTGAAGGGAAGATAAAAAAGCTGTTTGGTTTCTTCCTGATCAGCACGGCCATAAAATGAAGCACTTTAGGGAATTTTCACTCGAAGAATGACTTTGGCAATAAAAAATAGGCTTGTGTGACCTCGCTAGAAAACGAAACAAAGCTTCTTCTTTTTTCTTGAAAAAAAGGTCGCTTTCTACCTAACTGAGGTTACCTGTTACTGGTAAATCTGATTAGGCAGTATTCAGCGCTGCCCGAGCACCTCTGCTGATCATGCCGCGCCACCGTAAACAACAGGAAACCAGCACCTCCTGGAGCAACCCCGGAAATGAGCAAAAATGCAGTGGGGGCTGGTGGCTCCCATTTCGGTGGGGCTGTGAAGGCACTCTGGTTTTCAGTCAGAACCATCCAAAACTCCAAAGGAGCTTTCCAAGGCACAAAGTCCACTGCTCTGGATTCCTTGCATGGTACAGGGGTTGGACGAGATGGCCTACCAGACTCCCTCCAGCACCTTGGATAGTTCCTTTAGAATTCTGGCTGGTTCTGACCGAAACCCAGAATGGATTCACAGCCCCACTGAAATCAGAGCCACCAGCCTCCACTGCCAAAATGCTTGTTTCTGGAACAGGGTAGGTCAGTGGAGTTCCATTCTGCCAGCTCTCCTGGCCTGTTCCATTCCAAAAAGGAGCGTTTGGGCTGATTTCTAGTTGCTTTAGGGAGTGCTGGCTTCCCCCCTGGGGGTCCTGCTGGTGCAGACAATGTTGGACACTGCTCATTAGGTATACATTTGCGGGCAAACTTGCAACATTTTCTACAAAATCCAGCAGCTTCTCATACATTTGCAAGCATGCTTAGAAATATCCCCAGCATCGCTGCAGGTTGATAGCACATCAGTGCAGTGGCCTTTTCGTGAGGATGTTAGCACGGCCGTGACAAGAGATGATGCCTTAATTATAGTCATTGATCAAAACATTACTAAAATTATTAGTTAGGGCAACATAATAACATTCCTAAATGAGTAAAGGTGTCTAAAGACTATGAACAGGAACGTAGAGCTTTAGCAAAGACTTTGCATTCCCTTTTCTCAAAGTACTGTATTCCTTTTGCAAACTATCAAGAAATGCTTGCTTGTGATTGGGTTGTCCACTGATATACTGTGTCTTCTAGTTTCATATTAAAAACACTGAGAACCTCAGTTTTCATTTAAACTAACAAACAAACAAACACAACCAGCAAGACTGAGTTCCCATGGTTGTAGGGAAATGCTTAAAGGAGGACGCAACACCAGTCCCAGCGCGTCTCCCTACATTGGATAAATATGGCTTCGCAATAATGCTGGCCTTGAATGGTGCATACTGTTCAAGGCCAGCCTTGTTGTGATGCAATGTGAGATGGTCACACTGTAGTAGATGCCAGGCAGAGGTTTCATATCCCAGTCTCCACTTGGTGAATCACATTGGTGGTTGCGGTGGGAGCAACAAACACACACACACTCCAGTCCAGAGGAAATGGGTGTCCTTTGGACTTTTCTGCAAAATGACTAAAATCAACACTGATGCTCTCTGGCAGCATCACAACTTGTGACCCACTAAAGCCTGCCCACATATGGCAAGCCTGAGGGGTGGGAAGCTGCAGGGCCAGGGGCCAAATCCAGTCCTCCTGGGGTCCTGATCTGTCCCTCCAGGGTTCACCAGATGGCCACACCCTGTTACCCTGCCTCTGCCCCCTTTCCCCCAACTTTTGTGCAGTTTTCCCCCCATTCTAAAAGGTTGAAAGGCCCCCCCTAAAGCTTAGCTATCAGCGGTAAGAGCTTTAAGCTAAGATGCTGGTATTTTTTCTATTCTTGGCTTCACCCCCTTTGCCTGAAGCCCCATCCACCACTGGGCCGTGGCCCAGAGACCCTCTCCAAAATTGAATTCAGCCATCAGGCTGAAAGAGGCTCAGCACGCCTGCCTAACCCACCAACCTGAATGCTGCTTATAAGCCAGGCATTGTGGCACAGCAGGTGCCGAGCAACCCGTTGTTTTGCCATACCAGGTGCAAGCAAAAAAGAGGGGTAATTGAACCCCACGAATGACTTGGCGTTCACTTTTTTTCTGAATTCCATTTGTACTTTTCCAAACCTTGGGATTCCTGAATTCAGAGTTCTGACTGAAACCCGGATCACACCTTGGACAGCTCCTTTAGAGTTCTGAGTGAAACCCGGATCACACCTTGGACAGCTCCTTTAGAGTTCTGACTGAAACCCGGATCACACCTTGGACTGCTCCTTTAGAGTTCTGACTGAAACCCGGATCACACCTTGGACAGCTCCTTTAGAGTTCTGACTGGCCCTGACTGATACCCGGATTACACCTTGGATAGCTCCTTTAGAGTTCTAGCTGGTTCTGAATTAAACCCGGATCACACGTTGGATAGCTCCTTTAGAGTTCTAGCTGGTTCTGAATGAAACCCGGATCACACCTTGGACAGCTCCTTTAGAGTTCTGACTGGCTCTGACTGAAACCCGGATCACACCTTGGACAGCTCCTTTAGAGTTCTGTCTGAAACCCGGATCACACCTTGGATAGCTCCTTTAGAGTTCTAGCTGGTTCTGAATGAAACCCGGATCAGACTTGGACAGCTCCTTTAGAGTTCTGACTGAAACCCGGATCACACCCTGGACAGCTCCTTTAGAGTTCTGACTGAAACCCGGATCACACCTTGGATAGCTCATTTAGAGTTCTAACTGTTCTGACTGAAACCCGGATCATACCTTGGACAGCACCTTTAGAGTTCTGACTGAAACCCGGCTCACACCTTGGATAGCTCCTTTAGAGTTCTGACTGGCTCTGACTGAAACCCAGATCACAACTTGGATAGCTCCTTTAGAGTTCTAGCTGGTTCTGAATGAAACCCGGATCAGACCTTGGACAGCTCCTTTAGAGTTCTGACTGAAACCCGGATCACACCTTGGATAGCTCCTTTAGTGTTCTAGCTGGTTCTGAATGAAACCCGGATCAGACCTTGGACAGTTTCTTTAGAGTTCTGACTGAAACCCGGATCACACCCTGGACAGCTCCTTTAGAGTTCTGACTGAAACCCGGATCACACCTTGGATAGCTCATTTAGAGTTCTAACTGTTCTGACTGAAACCCGGATCATACCTTGGATAGCTCATTTAGAGTTCTAACTGTTCTGACTGAAACCCGGATCATACCTTGGACAGCTCCTTTAGAGTTCTGACTGAAACCCGGCTCACACCTTGGATAGCTCCTTTAGAGTTCTGACTGGCTCTGACTGAAACCCGGATCACACCTTGGACAGCTCCTTTAGAGTTCTGACTGATTCTGAATGAAACCCAGATCACACCTTGGACAGCTCCTTTAGAGTTCTGACTGGCTCTGACTGAAACCCGGATCACACCTTGGACAGCTCCTTTAGAGTTCTGACTGAAACCCGGATCACACCTTGGATAGCTCATTTAGAGTTCTAACTGTTCTGACTGAAACCCGGATCATACCTTGGACAGCTCCTTTAGAGTTCTGACTGGCTCTGACTGAAACCCGGCTCACACCTTGGATAGCTCCTTTAGAGTTCTGACTGGCTCTGACTGAAACCCGGAACACACCTTGGATAGCTCCTTTAGAGTTCTAGCTGGTTCTGAATGAAACCCGGATCACACCTTGGACAGCTCCTTTAGAGTTCTGACTGGCTCTGACTGAAACCCGGATCACACCTTGGATAGCTCCTTTAGAGTTCTAGCTGGTTCTGAATGAAACCCGGATCAGACCTTGGACAGTTTCTTTAGAGTTCTGACTGAAACCCGGATCACACCGTGGATAGTTCCTTTAGAGTTCTAACTGGTTTTGACTGAAACCCGGATCACACCTTGGATAGCTCCTTTAGAGTTCTGACTGAAACCCAGATCACCCCTTGGATAGCTCCTTTAGAGTTCTAGCTGGTTCTGACTGAAACCCGGATCACACCTTGGATAGCTCCTTTAGAGTTCTAGCTGGTTCTGAATGAAACCCGGATCAGACCTTGGACAGTTTCTTTAGAGTTCTGACTGAAACCCGGATCACACCTTGGATAGCTCCTTTAGAGTTCTAGCTGGTTCTGAATGAAACCCGGATCAGACCTTGGACAGTTTCTTTAGAGTTCTGACTGAAACCCGGATCACACCCTGGACAGCTCCTTTAGAGTTCTGACTGAAACCCGGATCACACCTTGGATAGCTCATTTAGAGTTCTAACTGTTCTGACTGAAACCCGGATCATACCTTGGATAGCTCATTTAGAGTTCTAACTGTTCTGACTGAAACCCGGATCATACCTTGGACAGCTCCTTTAGAGTTCTGACTGAAACCCGGCTCACACCTTGGATAGCTCCTTTAGAGTTCTGACTGGCTCTGACTGAAACCCGGATCACACCTTGGACAGCTCCTTTAGAGTTCTGACTGATTCTGAATGAAACCCAGATCACACCTTGGACAGCTCCTTTAGAGTTCTGACTGGCTCTGACTGAAACCCGGATCACACCTTGGACAGCTCCTTTAGAGTTCTGACTGGCTCTGACTGAAACCCAGATCACAACTTGGATAGCTCCTTTAGAGTTCTGACTGAAACCCGGCTCACACCCTGGACAGCTCCTTTAGAGTTCTGACTGAAACCGGGATCACACCTTGGACTGCTCCTTTAGAGTTCTGACTGAAACCCGGATCACACCTTGGATAGCTCATTTAGAGTTCTAACTGTTCTGACTGAAACCCGGATCATACCTTGGACAGCTCCTTTAGAGTTCTGACTGGCTCTGACTGAAACCCGGATCACACCTTGGATAGCTCCTTTAGAGTTCTAGCTGGTTCTGAATGAAACCCGGATCAGACCTTGGATAGCTCCTTTAGAGTTCTGACTGGCTCTGACTGAAACCCGGATCACACCTTGGATAGCTCCTTTAGAGTTCTAGCTGGTTCTGAATGAAACCCGGATCAGACCTTGGACAGCTCCTTTAGAGTTCTGACTGGCTCTGACTGAAACCCGGATCACACCTTGGATAGCTCCTTTAGAGTTCTAGCTGGTTCTGAATGAAACCCGGATCAGACCTTGGACAGTTTCTTTAGAGTTCTGACTGAAACCCGGATCACACCGTGGATAGTTCCTTTAGAGTTCTAACTGGTTTTGACTGAAACCCGGATCACACCTTGGATAGCTCCTTTAGAGTTCTGACTGAAACCCAGATCACCCCTTGGATAGCTCCTTTAGAGTTCTAGCTGGTTCTGACTGAAACCCGGATCACACCTTGGATAGCTCCTTTAGAGTTCTAGCTGGTTCTGAATGAAACCCGGATCAGACCTTGGACAGTTTCTTTAGAGTTCTGACTGAAACCCGGATCACACCGTGGATAGTTCCTTTAGAGTTCTAACTGGTTTTGACTGAAACCCGGATCACACCTTGGATAGCTCCTTTAGAGTTCTGACTGAAACCCAGATCACCCCTTGGATAGCTCCTTTAGAGTTCTAGCTGGTTCTGACTGAAACCCGGATCACACCTTGGATAGCTCCTTTAGAGTTCTAGCTGGTTCTGAATGAAACCCGGATCACACCTTGGATAGCTCATTTAGAGTTCTAACTGTTCTGACTGAAACCCGGATCATACCTTGGACAGCTCCTTTAGAGTTCTGACTGGCTCTGACTGAAACCCGGCTCACACCTTGGATAGCTGATTTAGATTTCTAACTGATTCTGAATGAAACCCAGATCACAACTTGGACAGCTCCTTTAGAGTTCTGACTGGCTCTGACTGAAACCCGGATCACACCTTGGATAGCTCCTTTAGAGTTCTGACTGGCTCTGACTGAAACCCGGATCACACCTTGGATAGCTCCTTTAGAGTTCTAGCTGGTTCTGAATGAAACCCGGATCACACCTTGGACAGCTCCTTTAGAGTTCTGACTGGCTCTGACTGAAACCCGGATCACACCTTGGATAGCTCCTTTAGAGTTCTAGCTGGTTCTGAATGAAACCCGGATCAGACCTTGGACAGTTTCTTTAGAGTTCTGACTGAAACCCGGATCACACCGTGGATAGTTCCTTTAGAGTTCTAACTGGTTTTGACTGAAACCCGGATCACACCTTGGATAGCTCCTTTAGAGTTCTGACTGAAACCCAGATCACCCCTTGGATAGCTCCTTTAGAGTTCTAGCTGGTTCTGACTGAAACCCCGATCACACCTTGGACAGCTCCTTTAGATTTACTGCCCCACTGACATTGGAGCCATCAGACTCCACTGCCTAGCTTTGAACTGTGTGTGGTTCCCAAATGAAGATTTGAAAAGAAGCACATACAGTCAATCAGTCAAGCAGTTTATTTCAGTCTACAGACCCTAACACAAAAATATATAAAATGCATTAAATACAATTATATGAATATAGTACGTTGGTATTACATCACTTACAACCAGAAAGGATCTTACCACATGAAAACTGCAAAGTAAGAATTGTATAAAGTGATTGCACACAAGTAAAATCCATGGTCAATTAAAAGCTAAGAGTACATAAATACTCTTTCTTTTACAGAAGTAAAATCCATGTTCATCCATCAATAAGATAGTGCTCCCTGAACTTATCTCTGATTTAGCAGTTGCAGTCTAGTTTTAATGGCCACAGATAGAAACTTGGTTAGAAGCACATCACTGAGAGTCCTGGGGGAAGGCTAGCTTGTTTTTCATTGTTATTTGAACCTATATCTCCACCTACACTACTAAAATCCTTTCTGTATTATAAACTGAATTCTCAGATTGTGCAAATTAATCCTATTTATGAAAGTATTTGCTGTTCATTTCGACGAGAGAAAGGTGCATTTTTCTGGCCACAGAAATTGAAATGCTGAAGCAGTGAGCGCCACTGACTATGACCTACATGTTACATGTTGGCAAATTGGGGCAACGAGGAGCAGCACGGCCTGTCTAGCATCCCACAGGGTAGCTGAGAGGCAAGCAGGATCCAACCGGGCATCCTTCTCAAGAATCAAACCACCGTAGTGATGGTGTAAATCAATAACTGGACCATCAGCTGGCATTTGACCATAGCTCCCTGTGGGGCGATGGCTGTACGGCACACACTGAAAACAACCGCAGAGACCATTGTCACCTAGCATAAAATAAATTTTGCTCTGCGAATTGCTGCTTGTCAGGTGTTTTTTGATGAATCATTGTTACTAAGATGTGTTCAAAGGGCACATTCCTCAAATTGAGCTAGTCTTATCACCCAGTAAACCAATCACTGGTCACCTAGGAAACAAGCCCTAGGTACAAGTTTGCATGCTCTGTGGGAGCTTCTAATATTAGAACCTGAATACTGGTTAGTTTGCAAGCCAAATAAAGTGAGATTCATCACATCCTCATTTCAAATGGCTCACTGCATTAACACCAGGATGTGTTTCCCCGCAAGGTGCTCTGAAACTGGCCAAAAAAGCAAGGATTTCTGTTAGAGATGTGCTACATAAAATGAGCATCTTACTTAGTTGGAGCATTCTGGCTAGGGCATTAGCAAAGGTATGTTTCTATGGCGACAGGGACCATTAATTTTATTATACTCCTATTGCAGAGGGCGTGTTTTCAATCACACACATAGGACAAAGCTACACAGTCATTTGCAGCAATGGCATCATTGTACATTTGCTTCAGCCCCCACTTGCCACTCAAAGGCATTCAGACTGCAGTCCTCAAATTGAGGAATATTCGCTGCTCTCAGTAAGTGGCTAAAGAATTATAGCAAGAGGGCATTTTGACGTGTGATGCTAAGAGTAGTATGTGGGCTTCCTGGGTTTGTAAAAGGAAATGAAAGCAAAGCATCGATCGGAATGTACAACTGGTGAAGCAAAATGTTTGCAAAATTTCAAAATCTATCAAATGTTCAAATGTCAGAAGTCAGATTTTTATGTCAACATGTGAAATTTGGAATAGGAAGTCAGCATAAACATTTGAAATTTGGAATAGAAAGTCAGCATAATTCTTATGTCAACGTGTGAAATTTGGAATAGAAAGTCAACATAAACATTTGAAATCTATCTGTTTTGATTGACTAAGTGAATGAATGATGTTAATGTTCAATTTTTCAAGTTCTGTTGCAAGTCAGCTGTTAGGTACTGTCAAATAAGTATCGTTATACATCCAGTATTGTCAGATGTTGATGACTACTTCATGTTAAGCGTCAAATCCGACTGCTGCATGTCAGATATGGTCAAACACTGTCTGCAACTGGATGTCACTTGTCAAATATTGTCACATACTGACTGTTGCTGCATGCCAGTTGTTAGACACCGGTTGTGTTTGCTCGTAATGGTAAGCAGGATTGCTCATGCATGCAGCTCATTCCCCAAAAGCCAGGATTCACCAGCATTCCTGAGTTATCATTATGTGCACATGCGACCAATGCTGGTGGCTATTGTCCTTGGAACTCAAATGCCAATAAGAACATAATAGGAACCTTGCTGGATCAGAACAAAGGTCCCATCTCATTCACCATTTTGCTCCCACAGCAGTCAACCAGATGCTTATGGGACGCGCACAAGTAGGACATGACCGCAATAGCTCTCTCTCACTCATGTTCCCCAGCAACTGGTGTACAGAGGCATACTGCCTTTGATACTGGAGGTAGTATATAGCCATTATGACTAGGAGCCATTCATAGCCATATCCTCCATCAATTTGTCTGATCTCCTCTTAAAGCATCCAAGTTGGTGGCCATCATTACATCCTGTGGCAGTGAATTCCATAGTTAAACTATGCACTGTGTGAAGAAGTACTTCCTTTTATCTGTCCTGAATCTCCCACCATTCAGTTTTATTGGTTGTTCCTGGATTCTGGCATTATCTACAGACCATGCATAATTTTATGTCCCCCCTTACTCGCTTTTTTCCTAAGGCCCAAAGCTCCAAATGTTGTAACCTTTCCTCATAGGGGAGTTGCTCCACCCTCTTGAACATCATGGTTGCACCTTTTCTGCTTCTACAATATCTTTTTTTCAGGTGCAGTAACCACAACTATACACAGTATTCCAAGTATTCCAAGATTTGTAGAAAGGCACTGTGATATTGGCAGCTTTATTTTTGATTCGTTTCCTAATTATTCCCAACACAGAGTCTGTCTTTTTCATAGCATCCACACACTGGGTGGACATTTTCATCAAACTGTCCACTACAATCCCAAGATCCTTTTCCTGGTCAGTCACTGCCAGCTCAGGCCCCATGAGCATATACAAGTTATGAATTTTTGCCTGAATGTGGATCACTTTACGCTTCCATACATTGAACAGCATTTGCCATTTTAATGCCCATTCCACCAGATTGGAGGGATCCTTTTGGAGCTTTTTGCTACTCCTTTTTGTTTTAACCACCCTAAATAATTTGGTGTCGTCAATGTGGCCACCTCACAGCTCACCCCTAACTCCAGATCATTTATGAACACATTATACAGCACTGGTTCCAATACAGGTCCTTGGGGAGTCCAACTGTTTACAATCCTTCCATTGCAAGTACTGTCCATTTATTCCTACTCTCTGCTTTTTGTTCTTTAACCAGTTACTGTTCCATAAGAGGACATGTCTTCTTATCCCATGACTGCTACATTTGCTCAGGAGTCCTTGGTGTGAGACTTCGTCAAAAGCCTTTTGAAAGTCCAAGTAAAGCACACCTTTGGTGTGTACGCTGGTCTGTTGAGTTAGGTGCTGTTTTTCTTCGGTTATTGTTGAGTTTTTAATTGTGGTTTTAATATATATGTTTTATTGTTGTTTTAATCAAGTTTTTTTTAATTAATAGTTCTTATGATGGTAACCCCTTCATGGATCACTGCCTTGCTGCGGCAAAGGGGCTTGCGTAACTCAGTGAAGTCATCAGCTATGCCGTGCAGGGCCACCCAAGACGGACAGGTCATGGTGGAGAGTTCTGACAAAATGTGGTCCACTGGAGAAGGAAATGGCAACCCACTCCAGTATTCTTGCCAAGAAAACCCCATGGAACGAATCACAAGGCTAAAAGAGATGACGCCGGAAGATGAGCCCCTCAGGACAGAAGGTGACCAATATACTACTGGGGAAGAGCAGAGGGAATTTCCAAGTAGCTCCAGAAAGAGTGAAGCGGCTGGGCCAAAGCCGAAAGGACACTCAGCTGCGGATGTGTCTGGTGGTGAAAAGAGAGTCCGATGCTGTAAAGAACAATATTGTTTAGGAACCTGGAATGTCAGATCAATGAATCAAGGTAAGCTGGAGGTGGTCAAACATGAGATGGCAAGACTGAACATCGACATCTTGGGAATCAGCGAGCTAAAATGGACAAGCATGGGCGAATTTAATTCAGCTGACCATTCTATCTACTACTGTTGGCAAGAATCCCTTAGAAGAAATGGAGTAGCACTCATAGTCAACAAAAGGGTGGGAAAAGCAGTACTGGGGTACAATCTCAAAAACAATAGAATGCTCTCAGTACAAATCCAAGGCAAACCATTCAACATCACAGTAATTCAAGTCTATGCCCCAACCACTGATGCCGAAGAAGCTGAGGTTGATCGGTTCTATGAAGACCTACAACTCCTTCTAGAACTAACACCAAAAAAAGATGTCCTCTTCATCATAGGGGATTGGAATGCTAAAGTAGGAAGTCAAGAAATCACCGGGATAACAGGCAAGCATGGCCTTGGTGTACAAAATGAAGCAGGACAAAGGCTAATAGAGTTTTGCCAAGAAAACACGCTGATCATAGCAAACACTCTTTTCCAACAGCACAAGAGGCGACTCTACACATGGACATCACCAGATGGTCAGTATCGAAATCAGATTGATTATGTCCTTTGCAGCCAAAGATGGAGAAGCTCTATATAGTCAGTAAAAACAAGACCTGGAGCTGACTGTGGCTCAGAGCATGAGCTGCTGCTTGCAAAATTTCGGCTTAAAGTGAAGAACGTAGGGAAAACCACTAAACCATTCAGGTATGACCTCAATCATATCCCTTATGAATATACAGTGGAGGTGACAAATAGATTTCAGGGATTAGACCTGATAGACAGAGTGCCTGAGGAACTATGGACAGAGGTCCGTAACATTGTTCCGGAGTCAGCAACGAAATCCATCCCAAAGAAAAAGTAATCGAAGTGGCTGTCTGATGAGGCTTTACAAGTAGCTAAGGAAAGAAGGGAAGTGAAAAGCAAAGGAGAAAGGGGAAGATGTACCCAACTGAATGCAGAGTTCCAGAGAATAGAAAGGAGAGACAAGAAGGCCTTCTTAAATGAACAATGCAAATAAATCGAGGAAAACAACAGAATGGGAAAGACTAGAGATCTCTTCAAGAAAATCGGAGATCTCAAGGGAACGTTTTGTGCAAAGATGGGCATGATAAAGGACAAAGAAGGCAGGCACCTAACAGAAGCAGATGAGATTAAGAAGAGGTGGCAAGAATACACAGAAGAACTATACAGGAAAGATCTGAATGTCCCTGATAGCCATGATAATGCGCTCACTGAACTTAAGCCGGACATCCTAGAGAGTGAAGTCAAGTGGGCCTTAGGAAGCATTACTAACAACAAAGCTAGAGGAGATGACAGTATTCCAGCTGAGCTATTTAAGATCCTAAAAGATGATGCTGTTAAAGTGCTGCACTCAATATGCCAACAAATTTGGAACACTCAACAATGGCCATAAGACTGGAAAAGGTCAGTTTACATTCCAATTCCAAAGAAGGGCAATGCCAAAGAGTGTTCAAACTACCGTACAATTGCACTCATTTCACATGCCAGCAAGGTGATGCTCAAAATCCTACAAGCTAGGCTTCAGCACTATGTGAACCGAGAACTACCGGAAGTATAAGCTGGGTTTTGAAGAGGCAGAGGAACTAGAGATCAAATCGCCAACATTCGCTTGATCATGGAGAAAGCAAGAGAATTCCAGAAAAACATCTATTTCTGCTTCATTGACTACACATTTAATTTATATGCAGAGTACATCATGAGAAACGCCGGGTTGGATGAATCACAGGTCGGAATTAAGATTGCCGGGAGAATTATCAACAACCTCAGAGACGCAGACAATACCACTCTAATGGCAGAAAGCGAAGAGTATCTCAAGAGCCTTTTGTTGAGGGTGAAAGTGGAGAGTGCAAAAGCTGGTTTGAAACTCAACATTAAAAAAAACTAAGATCATGGCATCTGGCCCCAGCACTTCCTGGCATATAGAAGGGGAAGAAATGGAAGCAGTGACAGATTTTACTTTCTTGGGCTCCAAGATCACCGCAGACGGTGACTGTAGCCATGAAATTAAAAGACGCTTGCTCCTTGGGAGGAAAGCTAAGGCAAACCTAGACAGCATAGTAAGAAGCAGAGACATCACCTTGCCAACAAAGGTTCATATAATCAAAGCTACGGTTTTCCCAGTAGCAATGTATGGTTGTACCAGTATATATACTATATATATACTGTATATATAGTATATATACTATAGTATATATAGTATATATACTATATACATTGTATATACATATACAATGTATATAGTCCTTATAGCTGGACTATAAGGAAGGCTGAGCGGTGAAGAATCGATGCTTTTGAACTGTGGTGCTGGAGAAGACTCTTACGAGTCCCCTGGACTGCAAGGAGGTCAAATCAGTCCATCCTAAAGGAAATCAACCCTGAGTGCTCATTGGAAGGACAGATACTGAAGCTGAAGCTCAAATATTCTGGCCACCTAATGCGAAGAGAAAACTCCCTGGAAAAGGCCCTGATGCTGGGAAAGATTGAAGGCAAAAGGAGATGGCAGAGGATGAGATGGCTAGATAGCATCACCAATGCAATGAATATGGACTTGAGCACACTCCGGGAGAGAGCGCAGGACAGGAAGGCCTGGTGTGCTATGGTCCATGGGGTCACAAAGAGTCGGACATGACTGAATGACTGAACAACAACAATGATGGTAAACCACTTGGAGTGCCATTTTCTTGGTAGAAAGGCAGGGTACAAATCAAATAAATAACACTGTCTACCAGATCACTCCTTTGGCTGTGCTGCCCATTTTGTCTATGCTGAGCCAGTTCTTAGTTAATGGAAGAATTCTTCCCACCCTTCAGTGCCCTCTCCCCACTGCCCCCTCCAAAATGTAATCAAATGCGCAGTTACAAGATAGGGGATACGTGGCTCAACCACACTACAAGTGAGAAGGATCTTGGAATTGTTGTTGATCACAAGCTGAATATGAGCCAAAAATGTGATGTGGCTGCAAAAAAAAGGCAAATGCTCTTTTGGGCTGCATAATAGAAGCATAGCTTCCAAATCCCAAGAACTACTAGTCCCCCTCTACTCACCACTGGTCAGGCCTCATCTGGAGTACTGTGTCCAGTTCTGGCCACCGCACTTTAAGAAGAATGCAGACAAGCTGAAGAGGGTTCAGAGGAGGACAACAAAGATGATCAGAGGACTGGAAACAAAGCCCTATGAGGAGAGACTGAAAGAACTAGGCATGTTTAGCCTTGAGAAGAGAAGACTGAGGGGAGATATGATAGTGCTCTTCGGGTACTTGAAAGGGGGTCCCAGAGAGGAAAGCCAGGATCTCTTATTGATCATCCCAGAATGCAGGACACAGAATAATGGGCTCAAGTTACAGGAAGCCAGATTCCAGCTGAACATCAGGAAAAACTTCCTGACTGTTAGAGCAATACGACAATGGAACCAGTTACCTAGGGCGGTGGTGGGCTCTCCCACAGTGGAGGCATTCAAGACGAGGCTGGACAGCCATCTGTCAGGGATGCTCTGACTTGGATTCCTGCACTGAGCAGGGGGTTGGACTCGATGGTCTTGTAGGCCCCTTCCAACCCTACCATTCTATGATTCTATGATTCTATGTATTATTCAAAGCACCATTCAGACTAGAAATCAAGCTGCTATTCCCTTTGCTCCTCTGTCCACCTTAATTCTTGAATGTTAAATGTGATGAAAACTTGATGAGATGCTAACTACCACTTGAATAACTTTCTGTCTTTAGAATATGTAATTTATTTATTTTGTTACTTTACATCCCAACTTTTCCTCCATGCACCCCAAGGCAAGTCGGGAGTTGAACCTGGGTGTCCCTCATCCCAGTCCACTACAGTCCACTCTAACCACTACACCACACCACACTGATGTAGACAGAAAATAGCCTGGAAAAGCAAGAAGAGAGCTGCCAAGAAGATGGCCTTTTCTGCTGTGACACCCCAGTTTTGGAATTTGCTTCCCAGAGAGGCTTGCCTGGCATTTACATTGTGCTATTTTTGGCACCAGGTGAAGACCTTTTTATTTTCTCAGGCAAATTTTAGTCATTTTAGTCTTTTAGCTCTGTTGTTTTAAATCTGTTATTGTATTTGAAACCTCTGCATTGCTGCTAGACTTTATTCTGGTTTTTATTTCATTTTATACTGTAGTTTTATACCTTAAATTTTTATAATGTATCTTATATTGTATTTTATGGTTTTAATGGTTGTGAACCACCCAGAGAGCTTTGGCTATTGGGCTGTATAGAAATGTAATCAATCAAAGCAGCAGTTAAATCACTCCCCAATTTCTTCATGCTCCCAGGCTTTTGTATTGTTCCATCTCCTGGTTCTAGAGGGAAATTTGGGACAGGTGAAGGTGTAAATCTGCCTTGTTAAGTACATGGTATATATGAGGGTTTCTTGAAGGTCAAGTGAAAGAGAATTATGCTGTTTTGATCTAGGAGATTCTTATATATTGCATTCCTTTAATACTTTTCCAGCCCCCATGTTTTTTCTTCTAAAGTTTATGGGATGGTCCAGTATGTATGTAACTCTTTGTCATCCTGGAAACTGGTCCTGTCTTGCCCCAGCTTCCCTAATAAACAGGCAGCCCTAAAAGCTAATGCAGAAGGATTTACTGGAATGCAGACCCAATCTGAGTGCAAGCAAGCAGCTCTGTGACGACTTTTCCTATACGCAAGAGGCAGGGAGGCCTAGGTCTGAGCCTGAGACCAGGTTTGATTGTTAGTCAAGGTCTGTCGCCATGCAGCCTGGAAGACTCAGATGAGGTGTGTGCACAGTGTCAAAGGCAAAATGAAATGCAAAGCATATAACCCCATATTGAAGCATATAGAAATGCAATACATTACTGCAACATGGAGCAAAGTATCCTTCAGCTACTGCTGAAGTTACCATTGTTTCAGAGAAAGACCTTTGATACACCTCCAACAAAGCAGCGGGATTTTGCAAAACAACAACATTTGGAAACTTGGATATATTTAGTTAAATGTAAATGCTAATTTTCTTTAAAGGACATTTAATGTTAAAATACATTTATCATAGTATTCTTTGATTATGTACTTTGCATTTTTATAAAAGGTTAAAAGTGCCCTTTTGAGGTCATTCCACGCCCAGCCCCATTCAAATTAAAAAAGCAGTGGGGGGATATTTTCTTCTGAGACGTGGTAGGAGGGAAGGCTTAATCTTCCCCTCCCCACCCCCTGTGTTCCCTCCTCCATTGGCTGCTATTTTCATTTTGGCCCTAAAGCCCCTTGGTGAGTCATGAGGAGAGTTAGGACCAGGGACAGCTCTATCCCCTACCTACCACAGCAGCCGTCCTCAGCCTGGTGCCCTCCAGATGTGTTGAACTACAGTTCCCATCATCCCTAGAATCACAGACAGCCATGCAGTCTGGGGATGATAGGAGTTGTTCTGAGGGCCACCAGGTTGGGGAAGGCTGCACTACAGCATAGCGACTACATCTAACTCCTAGGTAAAGAAGAATTTGCCTTCACTGAGTGAAGGCTTTGCTGTAAACACATTAGGCTGAATACATTTTTTCTCTCTCTCCCAGAGAATGAAGGACAGTTTGAAACACGCATTGCTGCTCAGAGCATGTACAATCATTCCACTTTCACCTCTGGCCAGCAAAGATTGAGAAGCTTTTGTACTGTTTGAAAGAATTTTGTATTGTTTGAAAGAATTCCAAATCACTTTGACCTGAGGCAGCCATGATGTAAAAGGAATGTGTGTACACCATGGGAAGAGACATGTCTCGCATACCATTTTCACCTCTCTTAAAACCAGCAAGTGTCTCCCGCACAACTAGTGGAAGAAAATTGTACTCCTGGGTGTGCCTGACAAGTTGATTGTTTACCTCCCTTAAAAAGGCATGCCCCCATTCAAGCAGAAATTTTGTTTTATCTATGCATTTTCATTACTCCATTATAGGCATTTTAGACATTTATCCTGTCAAATAAAATCTTAACTAGTTGTAATCTGGTACTTGTTAAGCTATTACTGTCATCTGGAATGGTTTTGTTTGCTCTCCATGTGATTTTGAATTGCCCCCTAGTTGTCTGAAAGTATATGGGGAACTGCAGGGGAAATAAGAGCCTAGACTGGTGCTGAGAGGTGGTACACAGAAAACAGATGGTATGTTCCCTTTTTCCAGGAATAAAGTCCAACGGTTATCTTCACAGGTTGTGCACAGCCTGTGGAAATCTGCAAGATCTGAAAAATAATGGGGCAAAACCTTGAAAAGACATCTCCCCAGAGTTTGCAAAATAGGTGTGTCAAATACGAATGTGTATATTTGCTTAGCAATTTCCCACTTCTTCTCAAGGGCGCAGAGTGGATAGAAATGTAAGCAAAACACAATGAAAAAGGCTGGATTCCTTCTTAATCCTGGCCATTGAATGCCAGCCAGCCCAATGAGGAAGGTTGGCATTCACAGCTTTTCCAGAAAGTATTTCAGCTTGGACTCAGACAGATCTCTAAGGCAGGTGTGTGGACCTTCTTTCAGCCTGAGGGACATACTCAATTTCAGAGAAACGCTTGGGGGCTGTATTCCAAGGAAGGGTGGGTCAAAAGGCAAATGGGGTGGGGCCAAACATACAAAAACTACCAGCATATTTTAGCTTAAAGCTCTTACTCTCAGTAACTAAACCTGAGGAGAAGCATTTCAACCTTTTAGAAGGAGTGGGGGGACTGCCCCAAAGCTGGGAAACTACCAAATGATCAGTAGTTGGGGAAAAGGGGCATGGCCATCTAGGATACCCTGGAGGGCTAGATTGGGACCTCGGGAGGACCAGATTTGGCCCCCATTCCTGAGGTTCTCTACCCCTGCTCTAGGGGAGGAAAGTAACCTAGTTGTGAGGCAGACACAAAGAACACCTCTTGGGTGTGGTTTCTGTTTGCCTCATCTTGGTGCATGAATAGTACAGTGAAGAAGGCATTCATAATGGATCTTAATGGCTACGATAGTACAAAGGAGAGAAGGCAGATGGAGGCATGCAGGGCCCAAGCCCTTAAGAGCTTTGCATACCAGTTCCAGCTCCTCGAATTTTGTCGGTAGGGAACTCGTGCAGATGCTGAGGCACTGGCACAATATGCTCTCTGCAGCCCATCCCTGCAAGGTGGTGGACCACTGAGTCTGGCATAAACTGAAGTCTCCAGACAGTCCTGAATGGGAGCCCAGTGCAGAGTGCAGCATTGCTGCCTAGTTCTGAGACTGCAATAGCAGGAGTACAGCCACCCACTCTTCCTTCGGGATAAGGCCTTGCCGCAGCCTTGCCATTGCTGCCTTGCCGCCACCACAGCATGGGCTCCCAGGCACAGCGCAGGGCAGTGGCTCCGATTTTGGTGGGGCTGTGCATCCACTCCCCGTTTAGCCAGAATTCTAAAGGAGTTATCCAAGGTGCTGAACCTATTTGGGGGATAGTGTTCAGCACCTTGGATAGCTCCTTTAGAGTTGTGGCTGGTTCTGGCTGGAACCCAGAATGGATTCACAGCACTGAAATCGGAGCCATCAGCCCTGTCTGGGTCCAGAAGCACCACCACACTGTAAACCTGAAAGACCAGAACTACCTATTATACACCTGCCTATTCCACGCCTTTCCCAGGTCACAAGACCTCCTGGCCAATATTGCCTCACTCTTGTCTTCCCTCGCAAGCAACTTACCTGCAAATCAGATCGGGGGAAGGGGGAGGGTTGGAGCTGGATGTCACCAGTACATTGACAAGCACTGAACTCTATGGTTTTGCTCAGTCTTTCCCAGTAGCCTTATGCACACATGGAACATGGACCAGTGCAATCAGTGCCAGGGCCAGATTTTTAAAATGGCAATACCACCAACTGGCTTGGGCTCAGAAAATTAATGGTATGGTTGGAACTGGAAGGCAATTGTTGGCTTCGTTTATTTATTTAATTTGCAATATTTATATACCTCTCCACATCAAAGATTTTGGAGTGGTGAACAGCAAGATAAAAGAATAAAATTCCATAATTAAAACAATTAAAACATTTTAAAAGAACAGATGAACATAACAAACTCAAAGTCACTCAAGAAATGCCTCTCGGAATAACAACGTCTTCAGGAGGTCCCAAACGGTACACAACGTTGGCGCCTACCTGACCTCCAAAGGCAGGGAATTCCACAGGAAGGGGGCCACCACGCTGAAGGCTCTCTTCCTGGTGGACACCAAGCAGGCCATGGGTCCATGTGGAACCACCAGGGACATGCCCTCTGATAACCTCAGTGACTGGGCAGGTTGGTAAAGAAGAAGGTGCTCTCTCAGGTATCCTGGTCCCAAGTTATTTAGGGCTTTGTACACTAGTACTAATACCTTAAACCTGGCCTGGTAGTGAAGAGGCAGCCAGGGCAGTTCTCTCAGCAAAGGAGTTGAATGCTGAAAAGGGGCAGCTCCTGACAACAGCCGAGCTGCTGCATTCTGCACTAGCTCCAGCTTCTGGACCAGCCTCAAGGGCAGCCCCACATAGAGTGCATTGCAGTAATCCTAGGGATGGCGGAGAATTTCTCCACGAATCTCGGGAAATCGCCCGAAATTGTTGGTGAAATTCTCCGCCCCCCGCCCCTCCCCCAGGATGGGACTTACCTCCCTCGAATGTCCCTCTCGGCGGCAGGTCCTGGCGGGAGTTCGTTTCGTCGGGGGCGGGGGCGGCGGCTGGTCTTCCAACCGGCTGCCGCCGCCACCATTACAAAATAAAGTTAAAAAAAAAAAAAACCACCCGTGATAGGCTACATAACGATTAACGTAGCCTATCACGGCTAGATTTCCAAAGTCAGCCGTGATAGGCTACGTAAATCGTTACGTAGCCTATCACGGGTGGGGTTTTTTTTCCACTTTTTTATTTCGTGGCCGGGGAGACGGGACGCTTCTCCCCGGCCTGAATTTCGGCCGGGCGATGCGGGGCGCCTCCCCCCCCAGCCTGAACTTTGGGGGGAGAACTGAAGTGCCTCCTCCCCACCGCGAAGCAAGCTGCGGGACCAGGTAAGTGCCTTTCGTACATCCCTAAGTAATCCAGTCTTGATGTTTCTAATGCCTGTACCACCATGGCCAAGCTATCCCTGTCCAGGAGAGGCCGTAGCTGGCGAACCAGCCAAAGCTGGTAAAAGGCACTCTGAGCCTCCATGGCCACTTGGGCATCCAGCAACAACGATGGATCTAGGAGTACCCCCAGACTACAGACATGATCTTTCAGAGGGAGTGCAACCCCATCCAGAACAGGCAGTGAGCCTATCTCCCGGACATGGAAATCACTCACCCACAGGGCTTCCATCTTACCAGGATTCAGCTTCAGTTTATTGGCCCTCATCCAGCCCTTTACTGAGTTTAGACACTGATCCAGGACTTCCACAGCTTCTCCTGATTCCAATGTCATAGGGAGATAGAGCTGCATGTCATCAGCATACTGATGGCATTTAGCTCCAAATCCCCTAATAACTGCTCCCAGCGGCTTTGTATAGATGTTAAACAACACTGGGGACAAGATGGTACCCTGTGGCACCCCATAGCTCAATTGCCAAGGGGCTGAGGAATAGTCACGCAATGTTACTCTCTGAAATCGGCTCCGTAGGTAGGACAGGAATCACTGCAGCACAGTGCCTCTGATACCCATCCCACGGAATCAATCCAGGAAGATACCGTGGTCGATGGTATCAAAAGCCGATGAGAGATCAAGCAGAATTAACAGGGTTGCACTCCCCCTGTCCCTCTCTTGATAAAGGTCATCCATCAGGGCAACCAAGGCTGCTTCAGTCCCATAACCAGATTGAAACCCCGACTGGAATGGGTCTAGGAATGGGGGAGAAATCATCCATGGACCCCAGTGAGGCTGGATTCAAAAGAATCCAGCCCCCTGGAGTCCATGGAGGATCAGAAGACTTACCTCTGCCTCCTGGAGGAATCCTCACCAGCCGTATCCTCCCTGCCAGCCAGCTCTGGAGCACCAGCGATACGGCCACCATTGCCATATTGCTGGCTAGGCGGATTGACTGCAGACGCAAATGGCACCCGCTACGCCATTTGCGGCTGTAAAGGTCTTAGTTTAAGGTAAATGCAGCCGTAAATGGCTGCATTTAGCTTAAACAAAGACCTTTACGGTCGCAAATGGCGTCGTGAACACCATTTGCATCCCTGCTTTTTCAGCGATAGGCTATGCAAATAGGCTATGCAAAGTCAATCCGCCCAGCCAGTGATACAGCAATCAATGGCAGCCGTATCGCTGGCGCTCCGGAGCCGGCCGGCAGCTCCACAGAATTGCCGCGGAGCAGAGCCAGCCGGCTAGGATTCCGGGGGGGAGGGATGGATTGCCTCCCCCCCGTGGACCCCCCCCCCCAGACCTGGAGGTAAGCATTCCACCCATCCCTAAATGGGTCTAGATAATCAGTGTCCTCCAAGAGGGCCTACAGTTGCTCCACCACAACCCTCTCAAGAACCTTCCCTAAGAAAGGGGTATTTGCGACTGGGTGGTAGTTGTCTAATACCACTGGGTCCAGAGTGGGCTTCTTCAGGAATGGCCGCACTACTGCCTCCTTAAGGACAGCAGGGTCCACCCCTTCCTGCAGGGAAGCATTTATCACTCCCTGAACCCACTCAGTCATACCTCCTCAGCTAGCTTTTATGAGCCAAGAGGGGCAGGGATTGAGAGGGCATGTGGTTGGTCTCATGACTGCAAGCACTTTTGTCCATATCATCAGGCTGCAGGAACATAACCCAGAAAAGGAAGCTTGGAAACAGATTGATAGATGACTGGTCACTCTTCATATATCTATTTTTATTAAATGATTACTATTAAGCAGGGGCTGAACAACTGCAGACTGAAGGCTGTCTGGGACCCTGACTTGTAGCTCCAAATACCAGGGTTCCTCTTAGCTTCCACTTGGTTTTCCCCAGCCAAGACTGGCATGGGTTCAGTTTTCAAGTTGTCACACTGATGCTCGTGGCACATCATCTAGATCAGCAGGTGATGCCAACTGAAACCCATCAAAAGAAACAGGACAAGAACAAGCCTCTGACACCTCAGACTGCGGATACTGTATTTGAAATGAATGAAGATTTATGTGTACTTTTTTACAGTAGAGAGCACATAGAATGGTTGAGATGGACAGAGTTGCTATGGAACACTGGCATGAAGGAGCTTTGCTATCACTGTTCTAGACATAGAAGTATGGCTGATCGAACTTTTTTGTGCAGATGTAATTTTTCTGTTAAGAGAACTGGAAGTAGAATGCAAATTGGAATGGGACACAGTATTCAATGCCAACTGCAAAAGGTATTAGTAGTGATGGCAAGCTTTTGGAAAAACTAATGATTTCTTTCCTGAGAGTTCTCTGACAGTATGTGATTTCTGAGCACCAAGAGGAGCTCCCCACTGGTCTCCCCTTTCCCCAAACCACGTGGAAAATGCTATGCACAGGCTTAAATCCCAAGATGTCTCACCTGGGCAGACAAGCACTTCCCCCTGTCAGATTCCCTGTCAGATTCCTCCAATAATATTTTCCCATAAGACTGCAGCTCCCTGTGACCCACACCCTGCCATTCCCAGTGTCCCATGACAGTGGTTTGGGGATGTGTGTGATGCAGGGGGCTGTAGCAAGGAGTGGGAGGAGCCAGGAAAGCCCTGTTGTGAGAGTGGAGTTCTGCTCGATCTTTTCTGGATCCAAACCATAGTACAGATTCACATGATAGACGTAAATTACTCATTTGCCTAGATCAGCCCCCCTGCCCCGCCAAATGTGGCGCCCACAAATAGATCACCATCGTGGTGTCTGTGAGCACCCAAACACTTCCATTTTTTCCCGATATTTTTAATATACATACATGGATTTGTATGAAATGCATAAAACTTTCTAGCAATTATACATGTTGTTCAGTCGTGCACTCGTGTCCGACTCTTTGTGACCCAATGGACCATAGCACGCCAGGCCTTCCTGTCCTGCACTCTCTCCCGGAGCGTGCTCAAGTCCATATTCATTGCATCAGTGATGCTATCTAGCCATCTCATCCTCTGCCGTCCCCTTCTCCTTTTGCCTTCAGTCTTTCCCAGCATCAGGGTCTTTTCCAGAGAGTTTTCTCTTTGCATTAGGTGGCCAAAATATTTGAGCTTCAGCTTCAGTATCTGTCCTTCCAATGAGCACTCAGGGTTGATTTCCTGTAGGATGGACTGATTTGACCTCCTTGCAGTCCAGGGGACTCGTAAGAGTCTTGTCCAGCACCACAGTTCGAAAGCATCAATTCTTCGGCGCTCAGCCTTCCTTATAGTCCAGCTCTCACAACCATACATTACTACTGGGAAAATCATAGCTTTGATTAGACGGACCTTTGTCGGCAAGGTGATGTCTCTGCTTCTCACTAGGCTGTCTAGGTTTGCCATAGCTTTCCTCCCAAGGAGCAAGCGTCTTTTAATGTCATGGCTACAGTCACCATCTGCAGTGATCTTGGAGCTCAAGAAAGTAAAATCTGTCACTGCTTCCATTTCTTCCCCTTCTATATGCCAGGAAGTGATAGGGCCAGATGCCATGATCTTAGTTTTTTTAATGATGAGTTTCAAACCAGCTTTTGCACTCTGCAATTTCACCCTCAACAAGAGGCTCTTTAGATCCTCTTCGCTTTCTGAAATTAGGGTGCTATCGTCTGCATATCGGAGGTTGTTGATAATTCTCCCAGCAATCTTAATTCCGACCTGTGATTCATCCAACCCGGCGTTTCTCATGATGTACTCTGCATATAAGTTAAATAAGCAGGGTGACAATATGCAGCCTTGTCGTACTCCTTTCCCAATTTTGAACCACTCGGTTGTTCCATGTCTGGTTCTTACTGTTGCTTCTTGACCCTCATACAGGTTTCTCAGGAGACAGGTAAGGTGGTCTGGTACTCCCATCACTTTAAGAATTTGCCACAGTTTGTTGTGATCCACACAATCAAAGGCTTTAGCGTAGTCAATGAAGCAGAAATAGACGTTTTTCTGGAATTCTCTTGCTTTCTCCATGATGCAGCGAATGTTTGCGATTTGATCTCTCGTTCCTCTGCCTCTTCGAAACCCAGCTTGTACTTCCGGTAGTTCTCAGTTCGCATACTGCTGAAGCCTAGCTTGTAGGATTTTGAGCATCACCTTGCTGGCATGTGAAATGAGCGCAATTGTGCAGTAGTTTGAACACTCTTTGGCGTTGCCCTTCTTTGGAATTGGAATGTAAACTGACCTTTTCCAGTCTTGCGGCCATTGTTGAGTGTTCCAAATTTGTTGGCATATTGAATGCAGCATTTTAACAGCATCATCTTTTAGGATCTTAAATAGCTCAGCTGGAATACTGTCATCTCCGCTAGCTTTGTTGTTAGTAATGCTTCCTAAGGCCCACTTGACTTCACTCTCGAGGATGTCTGGCTCAAGTTCAGTGAGCGCACTATCATGGCTATCAGGGACATTCAGATCTTTCCTGTATAGTTCTTCTGTGTATTCTTGCCACCTCTTCTTAATCTCATCTGCATCTGTTAGGTGCCTGCCTTCTTTGTCCTTTATCATGCCCGTCTTTGCACAAAACGTTCCCTTGAGATCTCCGATTTTCTTGAAGAGATCTCTAGTCTTTCCCATTCTGTTGTTTTCCTTGATTTCTTTGCATTGTTCATTTAAGAAGGCCTTCTTGTCTCTCCTTGCTATTCTCTGGAACTCTGCATTCAGTTGGATATATCTTCCCCTTTCTCCCTTGCTTTTCGCTTCCCTTCTTTCCTTAGCTACTTGTAAAGCCTCATCAGACAGCCACTTGGCTTTCTTGCATTTCTTTTTCTTTGGGATGGATTGAGTTGCTGCCTCCTGAACATATGAACCTCCGTCCATAGTTCCTCAGGCACTCTGTCGATCAGGTCTAATCCCTGAAATCTATTCCTCACCTCCACTGTATATTCATAAGGGATATGATTGAGGTCATACCTGAATGGTTTAGTGGTTTTCCCTACGTTCTTCAATTTCAGCCGAAATTTTGCAAGAACCAGCTCATGATCTGAGCCACAGTCAGCTCCAGGTCTTGTTTTTACTGACTATATAGAGCTTCTCCATCTTTGGCTGCAAAGGACATAATCAATCTGATTTCGATACTGACCATCTGGTGATGTCCATGTGTAGAGTCGCCTCTTGTGCTGTTGGAAAAGAGTGTTTGCTATGATCAGCGTGTTCTCTTGGCAAAACTCTATTAGCTTTTGTCCTGCTTCATTTTGTACACCAAGGCCATGCCTGCCTGTTATCCCAGTGATTTCTTGACTTCCTACTTTAGCATTCCAATCCCCTATGATGAAGAGGACATCTTTTTTGGGTGTTAGTTCTAGAAGGTGTTGTAGGTCTTCATAGAACCGATCAACCTCAGCTTCTTCGGCATCAGTGGTTGGGGCATAGACTTGAATTACTGTGATGTTGAATGGTTTGCCTTGGATTTGTACTGAGATCAGTCTATCATTTTTGAGATTGTACCCCAGTACTGCTTTTCCCATCCTTTTGTTGACTATGAGTGCTACTCCATTTCTTCTAAGGGATTCTTGCCCACAGTAGTAGATAGGATGGTCACCTGAATTAAATTCGCCCATGCCTGTCCATTTTAGTTCACTGATTCCCAAGATGTTGATGTTCAGTCTTGCCATCTCATGTTTGACCACCTCCAGCTTACCTTGATTCATTGATCTGACATTCCAGGTTCCTAAACAATATTGTTCTTTACAGCATTGGATTTTCTTTTCACCACCAGACACATCCACAGCTGAGTGTCCTTTCGGCTTTGGCCCAGCCGCTTCACTCTTTCTGGCGCTACTTGGAAATACCCTCTGCTCTTCCCCAGTAGTATATTGGACACCTTCTGACCTGAGGGGCTCATCTTCTGGTGTCATATCTTTTAGCCTTGTGATACGTTCCATGGGGTTTTCTTGGCAAGAATACTGGGGTGGGTTGCCATTTCCTTCTCCAGTGGACCACATTTTGTCAGAAATCTCTGCCATGACCTGTCCGTCTTGGGTGGCCCTGCATGGCATAGCTTATGGCTTCACTGAGTTACGCAAGCCCCTTCCCCACAACAAGGCAGTGATCCATGAAGGGGAGCAATTATACATAAGGTTCAACAAAAGTGGACCAAATATCCAAATAAGTATCCGTTTGAAGGTGACATCTATATGCTAACCATTCAAATATTGATAGTGTTGAAAGGTCCTCAATCCATTGCATTAAAGGAGGTGAGTATTTATCCTTCCAATGTTGTAGTATCAGTCTTTTAGTGGTCAAAAGGGTGCAAACAATCCATTTATGCCTGCTATTTGTTAATTTCCATGAAGCAGGTAAATAATTTAAAACAGCCTGTACACCAGTGAACGTTAAAGACTGTTCCAGTACAACATTTATCTATGTAATAACTCCCTCCCAAGAAGATGCAACTACTGGACATTGCCAGAATTTTTAAAGGAAGCGTTAGCCTTATTGCATCACCAGCAATTAGTCAAATTGGACAATCCCTCATTTAAGAGTAGTTGTAGTGTCCAATGGACACCAAACAAGAGTTTTTGCTGAATAAGATACAGCCTAAGATCCATAGATGTGACAGGGGGATGCCAAAGTGATTAGGCGTTTTGCGGTGACCATGCCCACAGCATGGTTTCAAATTCCCAAATGTGCCCATGGGTCCAAAAAGGATGGGGACTACTGGTCTAGATCATGGTCTTTCTTATTCATGTATCCACCCACCCATCCACCCATTCATTCATACTTATGTGGCTGCCTATCACGATATGTCCTCTGGGAAGCTTACAAAGCTGAGATACCAGACTGACAATGCTGATACAGGCAACTTGAACCCCGTGATGCACTGTGATTGGGCAGCATCTGTTTAAATTGATGAATATATTCGCAGCAGAATGAGAGGGAGAATGTATAATTAGCTTGCATTATTTCTCAACTAAACTACATAAAGAGGAGATCATACTGCAACAGTGATTCCTTCAATCTGCCCAATGGTTAAGCGTTCTCACATTTGCACCTGCTTGGTTCAATCTCTGAGTGGAGAAGCCTGCTGCCATTAGCGACTCAGGAAATAGGCAGGCACAATTAGTACCAAAGCACTCTCTGTTTCCACAGTGCCCAGAAATAGAGCACCGCGAGGTAGGTGTTATAGCTACAAGTGCTCTTGACCTTGTAACTGTTTGTTCTGAGGATGGGGCGAAAGAAAAAAGGATGATCAGTAGTCAAGTTCCTGTCAGAAATGTGCCAAAAGGGGGGGGGGGCTGTGTCCAAGAAATAACCACAGTTCAAACTCTCACCCATGTATATCTCACAGGGAAAAGAGAAGTCATAAAGATGAAGAACTAGATTCAATATTTCAGTATGCTCCGTGAGATCATTCAATATCCCCTTTGAATCCAGCTGTTTCCCAAGTCTTTGAGTGGATTTTCTTGAGCCAATCATTTTTTTCAGACCAAAAGGTTTGTTTCTGATGAGGCAAATAGTGTTCTCTCATGATGACATGCAAGATCAAGCCATGCCTGGGAGATATGGCGTTTACTACTGGGGGGCAGAAAAGCTGCCTACCATCCCTGGCCCCAGGTCCCCCTCTTCCTCTTCTGAGCAGCAGGAAATAGGCAATGTTTTGATGCTACACGCACACGCATCAGGTTGAAGGAGAGAGCAGGAAATGAGCTGCCACAGAGCACCTTCTGGTTTGGGAGGGCATTCTTCACCTTCTCCTCAAAGCCTGGAGCTGGGCTTGCATTTGGAAAAGCAGACTTGGTCCCAGTCTCCTTGCTCTGTTTGAGGCAACAGCTTAAGGGCCAAGGCAGACATATCTTTAAACTCGTATCTAGCAGCTATGTCTTCTTTTTTTCATTTTTATTCAAGATTAAGTGCAGGGGACCCAATCCAGATCTTAAAAGCCCCCCCCCCATCCATGCAATGGTCCCAATCAGGATCAGGCCCCCTGCACCTACTCTAGAGTAAAGTGGAAAAAATACGTAGCTACTGGAACTGGATATGGATTTAAAGTAATGGCTGTTCTGGCCCTTAATGACAGATGACAGGGTGGCTATTCTTTAACTGTAAGCTGCCTTGGGGGCCCAATTTCGGATAAAAGGTGTCTCATAAATTTATAAATAAGTATCTGATAGGAAGAGGCAGAGCAGGATTCTGGAAGGGGTCCTGTCCACCCTGGTTCCTCCTTCTCTTGTCAAACTTAATGGGGCCTCAGCTGGTAAAAGTGAAGTGACTTGATTTAAGGCTGCCAGTGGGCACCAGGGCTGGCACATGGGTATTCATTAGCAGGAAATAACAATGTGTGGAGGCCTACAGAGGCAAAGGGGAAAAAAGGTCAGGCTTAGAGGCCTGGAGTTTTCTGTTGGGAGGAGTAGTTTCATTCCTCCAGTTACGTTTCTGTTTCAGTTCCCCTATAAGTTTCATTTCTTCAGGTTTGAAGCAGTATTTTGTAGTAGATACAAGGCACTGGAGCTGATAGTAAGATGTTTCCAGCAGTGGCTAGACTGGAACTGAAGGCTTGTGTAGCCTGAGCATCCAGAGTTCATCACAGGCCCTCTGGCAACAGTCCTACAAGTGAGGAGGGCCTTGTTCATGAGGAGTCCTCCTTTGTAAATGGGCAGTCCAGCTCACAGGGGTACCTCTGCTCTGCCTCTTGAAATGATGACACTCTTGGGGACTGGGGGTCATTCTGTATCTGTCTCAGAGGCAAAGTCCCCCACCTCTTGCAGGGATGGGCCTGTGACCATCTGCCCCGAGGGCCCAGACTCCTCCTGGTCTTCTGACATGGGCTGTTCTGTGGGGTTCTTCATCTCTGGGAGGTCTAGCTTCTCCCCTGAGGAGGATTCCTCCAATGGGGGCATGTCAACGTGTACCTGCCCTATACCGAGTCAGATCATTGCTCAGTCTTGCCCAGTATCAACTTCTCTTATTGGCTACAGCAGCTTTACAAAGTCTCAGGCAGAGATGTTTTCTAGCCCTGTTACTTGAGAGCCTTGGGAGTGGGGTCTGGGGGCCATTTTGACCCCCTGGGGGGGGGGGCTGAGGCCCACATGCCATTGGGTGCCACATCCTCCATGGGAAGCTGGAAAAAATACTGATGGTTGCCACTGAATTTCAGTGGTGAACCTCAATGGTGCACTGAAGGGTTGAATTTTGTCATTCTCAAGCTAAATGTGACCTTTTTAGCACTCTGTAGTGCTAAAACTGCCAATTCCACCCCCCCCCCCGCCATAGCCAGTGAATTTGGCAGCATGGGGGCAGTGGGATCACATGTAACCCATGTGCCATGTGTTCCCCACTCCTGCTGTAGCTCCTCCCAGGTATCCTTCCAGAAAAAAACACCAGACCATTCCTTCAAACTGGGATTAGGCACCAAGGCTCTCCTACATTTGGAGTCCTGTGACATTGTCCATGGTTTGTATGTGTGTGGTGGTGGGGGAGGGGGGAATGATGAAAGCAGAGTGGGGAGGAATATTTTTTCTCCCTCATGGATACTTCTGTTGATGCTCCAGGCCTTTCAAAGACCATAAGAAGAGTACCTGTCACAGTAGCTTCCAATATTGTTCTCTATCTTGTTGCTTGGATACCGCGGTGATTCACTTTCATAGATATTTTAAAAAGCAGATAGGTAAAGAGTGGTTTGATACAGAAGTAGAGCTATTCAGAAGACTAGCATGCCACAGTAGTGGGTTTTGCTGATTAAAAGTCAGTGCCCGAGGGAGCTGCAGGGCCCTGTCTTAGGAAGACACCATCCTTCCCCTCTGCATGACTTAATACAGGATAATGTGGCATGGTTTCTTCTTGGAACTCTGTGACAAATGGAAGTTGCATGGCTTGGGGAAAAGACACACACCAAAGGGGTGAGGGTAATCCCTGCAGCTTGCTGGTGGCTAGAGAGCAGAGAGAGCCCCTTTCCTCTCATGCTGTGGCACTTGCAGTCTGTGGAAAGAGGGCTAGCCTGATACAGCATGGCAAGTCATACGTCACTTCCATGGAAAACAAGTGTGAATGCTGCCAGGCTGATCATGGCCTCTGGCAAATTAAAAAAAATGAAATAAAATAATTTAAAAAATGAAATAAAATAAGTGGAGGGAGCAATCCTATGGCTGCTAGTCAGTGGCTAGATGGCCATAGGATATGTGGTTTTCCGGGAACCGACCTCGGAGCCCACACACTCCGAGGTTGGTTCCTGGAGATCCCCCCCTTCTGCACTGCCTCGGGGGCAGTGTGGAATGGCGCTGCGCTCTACACTCGGAAGAGGAGCACAGAGCAGTGAAAATGGGGCATTTCGGGGGGTGTTCCAGGGAGGGGAAGGCAGAAATGCCAGTACAACACATCCGAGTCATCCAGGAGCTGCTTCCCCCGCTCCGCCTTCCTGTGGCTAGACAGCTGAAATCAGCTGTCTAGCCACAAATGTAGGGCAGGAGAAGCACGGAGGGAACAATCCCCTGTGTGCTTCTCCTGCCCTGCATTGGATAGGCGGTCACCTCCGAGTTCGGAAGCAGCCACCTATCCCCATAGGATTGTGCCCTAAATTTCTCAGCAATTGGGAACTTGTTGAGAAATTCCCCAATCAAGTAGATGCTTTATGTTTCATAGCAGAGAGAGGTGTGAAATGATGCAAAGGGAAAGGAGACAATACGAAATGCAGTTTCCCCCATCTCAGTGCCATACATTGCTGAGCAAGTCTCCAAATGAGAATACTGGTTTTAATTTGTAAAAGCACCTAAAATATATTAGACTAATTCATTACACTTATATCAGAATCATCCATTCATATTTATGTGTCCAACCCTCCTAAAAGTAAGTCCAACTATTTTCAGAATTCCCTTAAGTACGTGCTTAAAAACATCTTCTTTTTAATGAAGGTTACAATCTGGGAAATGCAGTTAACTTAGCAGCTACATTATTGGCTCAAAGTGCTACACGAGGGCACATGCATGGCAATGTTAGAGGTGACGCAATGGAGACAGGAAAAAAATCCAGGCTTACCACCATTCCATGCATGTCACTTTCATTCTGTAGAACAGCCTTCCCCAACATGAGGAAGGATCCAGTAGGGTCTGGCTGCTAGCACTAGTCATGTTGCGCTAGAAATCCATGCTTCTCTTCTGCAATATTGGTAGCATGTGCTAGTATGATGGGTTTCTGCTAGAGCAACATCAATCGCGCTGGTGGCTGTACATTGTTGGATCCTTCTCCTGTTGCCATCCAGATGTGCTGGTTTACAACTCCCATCATGGGAGATAGTGGTGAATGCTGCTGTACAACCATCTGGTATTTATGGGAAGGGGAGTTTATTTTTAATGTTCAGAAATGTTCAGCTGACAGTCCCATTATGCTCCACTTTGCTTTTGAATGATGTCCATACATCAATTCCAGCTCAAATTACTGTTGAACAGGAAATTTACAAAATTAACTTCATTTAGCATTATACATGAGGAGTACATTTCAAGCTACCTTCTAAAGAGATCAATAACAACATCATACAACTGTTTGACCAAGAACAGAATACGATGGGAATTTGTTGCTGCCGACATGGGGTAAATATGTCTAGCAGGTTTCAGTAGCAATTCCAAATGTTTCTGTTCATGCCCAGCTTTTAGGCATTCATTCTTGAGTGGAAGTAATAATTATTTCATACCGCTTTATTCAGAATTAACTATGCAGAACCAGTTTCAAATGTAATTGGCTTGGAGCTAAACATAAGTTGACTTAAGGTCATTTACAGAAGGAAAATCTCCTATCCTACCCTCCCCAACCTCTAGCAACCCCCCAAACCCTATCCCACATTGTTCCAGAGTGGTGTTTGGGGAGGGGGGGTTTGGTGGCTGCAATGGGGAGGAGGGGTGGAAAACTTTCCTTCTGTGAGCTTCCTTAAGTTAACTTATCTTAGAGTCCAAGTCATTCCCAACACTGGCCTGGTTCACACATAATGACAACCCAGAGTATGGGTTGAGTGTGGATTGAGTATAGCTTGTTGTTGAATTGTAGGTTGTTGCTGAATCATGAGTTATCAATATGTACAAACTCTGCAGTATGGCTTAACTGTGGGTTGTTAACCATGAACAAGCCAGGAAGAGAATCCATGGTTTATTGTTGGGTTGTGGAATCTGGGTTGTTTATGGTTAATGAACCATAATTAAACCATGGTGCAGGGTTCACACATAACAACAACCCATGATTCAATGACAACCCACGATTCAGCAACAACCCATAAGAAATTGTTGTTCCTAAATCCCTTCTCCCTCCCCACAATAAATGATAACATCTGAAATAATGGCAGTCACAATGAAGATATATTTGAAACAGAAATAGCAGTACCTATTATCCCAGAATGTTTTTTAGAACACCCCTGATTTTTCTTTAATAATAAATACTTAACAATTATATAGTGCTTTTAAGTGTTCAAAGTGCTTCTCATACATTATCTAGTTGTCAAGAATGGTGAATTCTACTAGCATTTAATTGCACAATTATTCTAAATCATCCGGGACTGGCCATTGCTTGAGATAAGAGCACTGAGATAATACTAATTCACCAGACTTTAACTTAGATGATCTTAAAGGAAAGCAGCAATTTTTAAAATTGTACGTGTCTTGAAGAGAAACCATAGCAACATACACACTAGAAACTCCAGACATATAAATAAGGAAAATCACCAAAGACCTGTTGCTGTTTCCTTTTCAAAAACAAGCACATCCTATTTCCTACCCAGCCTTCAACTGACATGCCTACAATTCCTAAGAAGAGGCAAGTGCGTGCTGTAGTATGTATATTATGAGCCCACAAGGAGTTTGACTTTGCATGTCTATTTATGCAGATATCACAAAAGCCTGGATAGAAATTGTAAGATAGGAATTTAAAGCAACAGAACTGTTGATTTGGGATTATCTTCTAGCGTATCATTTGCTGTAATTATTAATCCCTAATGATTTATCATTACGCCTCATGTCACCAATGTGCATTTTTACTGATATTTCCAACAATGGCTTCTATTTGCTACTAGCTAAATCAGTAACAGCTGCCAGCATCTCACTTGCTTGCATTCCTGGGAGTTGTTTGCTAAACCTCCCATCACCCCAGCCCTGACATGACACCAACTTAGCTAAGAGGCACATTAATCTGAGCACATCAGCATTTGGCTCTTTTGCCAGTCTGTAATGAGACTTAGCACACTTCATTCTAGATAAGTAATGTCCTCACCATTTACAAGGTTAACGTATTTTCAGAGAACTGTCTTTGGTTTATTGATGTTTTTCCCTTTAAAAAAGCAAGGTTATTTTGGGTTTTATCCACATCTAATGTTCACAGCATAATAAAGACAGATTTTTACCACTAAAGCGTTACATCATCATTCATATAGCACTTTTGACTATGCAATAGTGGTTTAGAATTCTTATGTCCTTCATCCTACACCAACGCTGCACCAACGCTGCAGGCAGGTAAGCACATTTCTTCCCATTTTACAGATAACGGAACGGAGACTGAGACAGTAGCTTACAAAGGCTACCCAGATAGGATAACATATATGTTATCCATATATGGATACCAGTCTGATCTGTGTCTATGTAACTAGTAGGTGCGGATTGTGACAGCCGTCACAATCCATATGCTGTGTGTGTGTGTGTGTGTGTGTGTGTGTGTGTGTTTAACAGCAATAAGAAAGCTTTCCAGATTAATCAGCAGCCTTCCTAACATAATGACATTTGCTCTCTTTTCTCTTTTCTCTGCCTTGCAAGGATTCTGTGAGACCCAAACAGGATTTTAACTGGAGACCCTGAGGTTATTATATTCTCCCCGGTTCCAGAAGGTGGCCTAATTAGTTGTGACCCCTGACATAGAGTCTCTCCTCCACCACCTCCTCTGACTTTGGCCTAGAGAGTGTAAACCTCTGCTGAGTAGCCACACAGACTACCTTGCTCTCACTGGCCCTGCTGCAATTGCCCTTCACAGCTTGTCTTCACAGACAAGGAAGAGAGCCAGCATGGGGTCAGGCTAAAGCACATGGGAACTGCGATGGTCCAAGGTACTGTATCTGCAAGCTCTTTTCATGGCAGGTGCACCCTTGCAAATTGGACGTGGAACCTCCTCATGGAAGTGGAGGAGAAATATACAGGCAATTATTACTCAAGTTAGAATTTGTCCGGGGCTGATGCTCCTGAAGAGGCTATTTTCAGGGAAATTGATTTTGTTGATGGAGTTTTTCTGATGACTAGACCAGCAAATGGAAGACAGAGCTTGCAGCGGGCTGCCTGTCATATGGTGCAAGTTGGCGCTTTTATTGCAGGCAATACGCTTTTATAATTGGGAGAGTTTGGGGGACGCCACTGAAAAGATCTTCCTGGTTAAACAGTCACCAGTACAATGGCCCTAGCAATGGTGCACTTAAGGTGATGAAAACGTTCTGCATTACATAAGGCTGCCAGGTTTGTCCTCAGCTGAAGCACCAGCGAGGTAGATCAGATGCCCATTCCAATTCAGTGACCGAGTCCGCACGATCGGCAGGCAGTTAACAAACCACCGCAGCTTGTTACCTATGCTGCACGTGCCAGTCGCGTGCCAGGGGATTTGTGTAATTCCCCTTGGCAGCACCGCTTGCCATGTTGTGCCAACCCAGCCAGGGTTGCTTGTTGCCATGGGTAACATGCCACTCAGAATCCATGGGCTGTTGTAGGGTTCTGAGTGGCTTGTTACCCATGGCAATAATCAACCCTGACCAGTTTCGCACAACATGACAAGCCAGACTGCCGAGAGGAATTATGCAAATCCCCCCAGCATGCAACTGGCACGTGCAGCATAGTTAACAAGCCACTGTACCTTGTTAAATGCCCGCCAATCGTGTGAACGCATCAGTGACTGCCACTAGAGCTGAGCAGAAATATATCAGAAGACACCTTTCTCTGAAAAAAAGTCTTTTTCTCACCCCTTGCCCCAATACCACCCCGTGCGCGCACGTGCGCACGCGTGTGTGTAATGGCTGCAATGACCCAAAATGTCTCAGAATGTCACTGGGTCCAGGGCATCATGGAGTATACAAAATGGTGGCCAGGCTGCCAAAATGGGGGGGGGGATAGGAAAGAAGCTGTGGTACTGCCACTGCTAAGGGTGAGCCCCACCCCTGAGACACTTCCCCTCCCTGTGGAGAAATCCAATGAAATGGTTGTCCTCCCCCACACACACATACACACTTTCTCTGATAGGGTGGAGAATTTCAGCAGGCCACTTGTGCACTTCTCTAACTGCAAGTTTGTGAAGTACAAGTTTCTGGATGCGGATCTGATGCAAGCCAGATCTACACCTTGTGTTATATCATTATGATCCCATCATAGTAACACTATATCCCTCTTGCACATTTATACCTTGTAGGAGACACAATGACATTTGTTGCGGTAGTTTGGATAATGTGGAATAAAAAGCAGGCAATAACATAACAAAAGTGGTATATCGAATGTGCAATGTGCCCCAACAGTTATCAGTGCACTTTAATACTGCTATAAAGCAGTAGTGTAGATCCAGCCATAGTGAAGGTGCAACAACGGCCACTATGCAACAGGCAATGCACAGGGTGGAACTGCAGCTAGAACCCTGCGCAGAGCTCTGTGGGACAACCTCTTTGGAGTAGCTGTAGGTGAACAGAGAGCATGCAGCCTTTTGCCCTGCTTTTGATTCCCTGGACTGAAGCAAGAAAGTGCTAAATAATAAAAGTTTTGCACACGTCATTGCTATCGAATGAGTTCAATGTGTGTGTTTTGAAAACAAAACACCGCAGGAAAAGCTAGACACAAGGTGATTTGTACATTTCTCACCAACAGTAAAAACTCATTCAACGCTTGGCAGTTACAAGGAGGGGGGAAAACCCCAATACCGATCAGTGTCTGGTCCTCTGTGCCATAATTTGAAGTGAAGTACATTCTGCCATGCACAAACTATCAACAATCATTTTCAACTTTATTATAGCTGGTAGAATGTTTCAATGTGTCCCTTGAGACTGCTGTAGAAATACAAGACAGGGTTCATATTGTGTGGAATATCAATATAGTAGAATGCCAGCAATGAGGGATATCAGTGAGTGAAAGAGAAAAGAAAAAGGGAAAAAGAAGTCTGGCTTTTCGATTGAAAGACTAGACACATTTATAATGCCACAGACAGGATATGATGATGTGCCACCAAAGAAAAGGTGCTGGAGACTGGAAAGCCAATACTGACACAATGGTTGTGTGTCCATGGTTGTGTCTCATAGGCAGTTGATTGGTCAGGATACTTCCAGTATCAGAGGCAGTATGCCTGTGTACACCAGTTGCTGGGGAACATGGGCAGGAGGGTGCAGTTGCACTCATGTCCTGCTTGTGGGTTTCCCTTGGGCAGCTGGTTGGCCACTGTGGAACAGAATGCTGGACTAGGTGGACCCTTGGTCTGACCCAGCAGGGCTCTTCTCATGCTCTTAAAGATCCTGCTCATGGAACTGTCCCTTGAAAATGTATGTGAATATCTTGTCTCCACACAAGTATTGCCTTGCTGAGTCATACCAAGATCTATCCAGCGCAGTACTCTATCTCCAATGGGAGTCAGCCATAGGGCCTGGGGAACTTGAAAACAGGGTGTGATAATGACGGCCATCTCCTGTTTGCTCACTACCAGAAACATAGCATGAAATACAGTCCTGGGCCCAGTGCTCTTTAACATTTTTATTAATGACTTGGAGGAGGAGGTGCAGGGAATGCTGATCAAATTTGCAGATGACACAAAATTGGGCAGGATAGCTAATACTTTGGAAGACTGAAACAAAATTCAAAGTGATCTGGATAGACTGGAGCGCTGGGCAGAAAACAACAGAATGAAATTTAATAGGGAGAAATGCCAAGTTCTGCACCTAGGAAAAAGAAACCAAATGCACAGTTACAAGATGGGGGATACGTGGCTCAACAACACTACAAGTGAGAAGGATCTTGGAATTGATGTTGATCACAAGCAGAATATGAGCCAACAATGTGATGTGGCTGCAAAAAAGGCCAATGCTATTTTGGGCTGTGTTAATAGAAGCATAACTTCCAAATCCCAGGAAGTACTAGTTCCCCTCTACTCAGCACTGGTTAGGCCTCATGTGGAGTACTGTGTCCAGTTCTGGGCACCACACTTTAAGAAGGATGCAGACAAACTGGAGAGGGTTCAGAGGAGGGCAACAAAGATGATCAGGGGACTGGAAACAAAGCCCTATGAGGAGAGATTGAAAGAAGTGGGTATGTTTAGCCTTGAGAAGACAAGACTGAGGGGAGATATGATAGCGCTCTTCAAGTACTTGAAAGGTTGTCACAGAGAAGAATGCCAGGATCTCTTCTTGATCATCCCAGAGTGCAGGACACGGAATAATGGGCTCAAGTTACAGGAAGCCAGATTCCAGCTGAACATCAGGAAAAACTTCCTGACTGTGAGAGCAATATGACAATGGAACCAACTACCTAGGGAGGTGGTGGGCTCTCCCACACTGGAGGCATTCAAGACAAGGCTGGACAGCCATCTGTCAGGGATGCTCTGACTTGGATTCCTGCATCGAGCAGGGGGTTGGACTCAGTGGCCTTGTAGGCCCCTTCCAACCCTACTATTATATGATTCTATGATTCTACATGTATCTCAAATCAGATATACTGTCTCTAAACATTCCCAGCAGCCACAGAGGGAACTACTGTTGTTCCCTGCAACAGTCACTGGTTCTGAAGACATGCGGCTGAGATGTTGCTGAATGTACATTGCTTGATTGGTGCTTTTATGTTGCTAGGTGAGTTGTCACACTTGGTGCCAGGGCTATGGATGGTACAGTCCATCATTGGGAAATCTGGTTCTTTTTTTTACTCGACAGAGTTGTGCGGCTTGTGCAGCTTGATTTGTACAAGCCAAGCTGTGGGCTTTTCCCCAAACTCTGGGAACTTTGGTGGCATTTTTTCTGAGCAATTTCTACAAATTAGGGCTGAATTTGTATAAATCATGGCCGAATTTGTGCAAATTGCTCAGAAATTTGCGCAAATTGCAGAACCTGCAAAAAATGTGCAAAATGCCCAGAAAATCCATGAACTAGCCCAACTCACTGCAGATTGAGTCTGGCACTGAAGCGTGAACCAAAACAAAGTCTGGGGGGGGGGCAACCCCAGGAAAACTCATTGAACTCTATCCCCAAAGCGTATTTCTCCAGCATCCCTACTTCAGACACCAGGTGAAGGCTCACATAACAGAATGCTCTCTACATGATTAGCAGTGTTCTGCATAGAAAATGAGATATCTGGGAAAAGGAGTTCTAGCCTAGCCTTCTCTCTGACATGCTTGATCCACTGGTTGCAGGACAACTTCAGGTACTCTTGAATGAAATGGGTTATCTAGATCCATTTCAATCGGGCTTCAGGCCTAGTTGTGGAACAGAAACTGCCTTGGTCGTCCTGTGGAATAACCTTTGCTGGGAGAGAGACAGGGGGACTGTGACCCTGTTAATTCTCTTGGACCTCTCAGTGGCTTTTGGTACCATTGACCATGGGACCCTTCTGGATAGGTTGTCTGGACAGGGAGTTGGAGGCACTGCAATGCTGTGGTTCCACTCCTGCTTGGATGGCCGATTCCAGAATGTGGTGCTGGGGGACTATTGCTCTGTGCCTTGGGAACTATGCTACGGCGTTCCACAGGGGTCTATTTTATTCCCTATTCTGTTCAACATCTACATGAAACCGCTGCGGGAGGTTATCCAGAGATGTGGGCTGAGGTGTCATCAATATATGGATGACATCCAGCTCTACCTCTCCTTTTCATCAAATCCAAGTGATGCAGTGGCTGTTCTGAATCCGTGCCTGGGCACGGTTATGGACTGGATGAGGGCCAATACACTGAGACTCAATCCAGACAAGAGGGAGGTACTGTTAGTAGGTGGTTTGTCTGCCTGACTAAGTGATGTTCAACCTGTTCTGGAGGGGGTTGCACTCCCCCTAAAGGGTCAGGTTCATAATTTGGGGGTGCTCTTGGATCTATCGTTGTCAGTAGAGACACAGGTGGACTTGGTGGCACAGAGCACCTTTTATCAGCTTAGGCTGATATACCAACTGTGCCCTTATCTGGACAGAGATAGCCTAGCTACAGTTATCCATACTCTGGTAACGTCTAGTCTAGATTACTGCAATGTGTTATATATGGGGCTGCCTTTGAAAATTCAGCTGATCTAAAACAGGGCAGCAAGATTGTTAAGGGGGACTGGTCAAAATCAGTGATGATATCATGCCAGTACTATTCCAGCTGCACAGGCTGTCAGTCCATGTCTGTGCCCAATTCAAAGCCCTAAATAGCTTGGGGCCAGGTTATCTGAGGGATTGTCTCCTCCCATATGTACCTGCCCAGACCCTAAGATCATCTTCAGGGATCCTTCTCTGGGAGCCCACACCAAAAGAAGTGAGGTGGGTGGCTACCAGGAAGAGGGCCTTGTTTGCTGTGGCACCCCTACTGTGGAATGAACTTCCCAGAGAGGTTCGCCCAGCGCCTACATTGTACTCTTTCAGGCACCAGGTGAAGACCTTTTTATTTTCCCAGCATTTTAGTGTTATACTCTTTTTACTTTGCTGTTTTAAATCTGTTACTGTATTTAAAATCTCTGCATTGCTGCTAGGTTTTATTCTGGTTGTATTTTTATACTGTGGTTTTAAGCTTTTATATTTTATATAGTGTTTTAATTCTATACGTTGTGGTTTTAATTTTTGTGAACCGCCCAAAGAGCTTCAGCTATTGGGAGGTACAGTAACATAGTAAGGAAGGAAGGAAGGAAGGAAGGAAGGAAGGAAGGAAGGAAGGAAGTAAATGCTGTTTTTCCAGGTATAGGGATTTTTTAAATCCCTATTGACAAATATTCAGTCATGTGAGTCCCCACCTACAGCCTCAAGTGGTACAGTCTAGACACTGGTTTACCACTGTCTGCTGGTTGTGAGAATGAGGCCATAGTCACCAGTTGGTTGAGATTCAGTGGAGAGGGGATAGAGATCTGACTAGCTGACAGTAGCACAGTGTTGGCCATTTTTTCAAGACCATACTGCCATGCTTCCCCTGTCATTACCACGGCTCAGTGGCAGAGCATGCAGAAGGTCTCAGGTTCAGTCCTAGAAATTTCCAGTTTTTTAGAAGGATCTCGTAGCCAGTCATAGGAAGGATCTCTGCTGGAGACCCTGGGAAGTTGTTGTTAGACTAGACCATCCTTCCCACATCTGGTGGCCTTCAGTTGTATAAGACTACAACTCCCATCATTGTTGACTATTGGCCCTGACAAGTGGGGAAGATGGGAGTTGTACTCCAACAGATCTGGAGGTCATTAGACTGAGGAAGGCTGACCTAGACCATACTAGATTAGATTGAAAAATAAGGCAGCTCCTTATGTGCCTAACTGCACAATATTCCATATTCACTGCATTTTTCACAGATGACAAGTTGAATCAGAGCCCAGACTCTAGTGTGTCTCATGCCACATATTTCACCACACATCTGCATCTGATATGAGATAAAATCCTTCTGCCCGCTTCACAAGATGATACTGATGGCCAGACTATGCAAGATGCTTGGTCATTTGTATTGGCTCCCCACCAGGCAGGTCCTGGGCCTTGCCCTGGGCCTGGGATAATGTGTTGATGTGTGAAAATACTCTTAAGAGAGCAGTGCTATCAATTATAGTTAGATAGATGTTGCTGTGGTGTAAAGTCATTAGGGACACATGACATCATGGCCACTCTGCAGCCACCCCAGAGTTTACCCATGGGAAACCGCATTTTTGCAGGGTACTTTTAGTCCATTGTTTTTCTTTAATTTGGCTCCCCTGCTGTTCAGCTGCTGTGCACCCATCCTCCCGCTCTACATTTGGTATGATCGGGGCATTCCTAGGGGTGTGTCTTTCACTTGGCTGTGTCCTCCATAACCTAGGTAACTAAAGTAACTTGCCTGCCTTCCCAGCACATCAAAGCCCTAGAGCACTCTCTCAAGCCTTCAGAATAGCCTTGCACTCCCATTTCGCCAGTGGGAGTAATTAGCCTCTGTGATTATGCACTTCTCTGATGTTTATGTTATTTAGTTTCTCTGATGTTGTTGAAGTCGCTTCTCTGATGTCTTGTAACTTCGCTTCTCTGTGATGCTTGCAGTAAAGTCTTAAAGGTGTAAGCCCTTATGTGAATTAAGGGTGCTAGTGATCTAGCAAAGCCTCAGGAACATTGCTGAGAAGCCTGTCATTGCGAGTTGGGAGAAGTGCCCAGGGAAGAAGAAGGGGGGGGGGTGAGGTGCTCTCATAGGGAGCCTTCAGATGCTGCACTAGAGAATTGGGGATTTTGGCTTCTTCATGCAAAAGTGTGCACATTGGGGAGGGGGGGATGAGGAATAACTCCATAAGAGTTTGCTGAAATAGGGCGAAATTGGTGGGATGCTCTCATAGGGAGCCCTCAAATGCTGCACTGGATAATTGGGTTGTTTCTAGTTTCTAGCTATTAGAATTGTGAATTGCTTACTGTCCATTCATAATAACGTAATAGCAGCAGGGAGCCTGGGCAGGAAACAAGCCTCTCTCATTGGTTGAGCAGCCCCTGCCTGGTTGATGATCTTCAGTTCTACTCCTCCCACGCCACCCAGAAGTATGGTTCTTTCAAGCACTGTGTGACCCATTAAAACTGGATTTTAAAGGTATGGTACACTCGGCTTTTCTGGCTTCATGTGTCCCTGACAGACCAAAGCCAATTCCATGAAAATCCAGATAATACTCTGACATGCTTCTCATTCTGTCGTCATGAAGACCGCCCTCCCCCCGGCCTCTCCTCTCCCCGCCCACCATGCTACACCCTTTTCACCCACCCCAAGCTCCTCTGAGGTTGCTGTCACAGCCTCTGCAGTGCTTTTACAGCAGCTGTGGGGGGACAGGGAGGAGCGCCACGTCAACTTCCCCCTCCTGAGGTCGTGAGAGTGTCTATGGCCTTGGGAGGGGAATCTGACACATCCTGTGGTCCCCGAGACACTTTCACAGGGACCATAGGATTGCTCCACCCATGTAGAGCATATGTGAGGCAAATCTTTCTCCATACTTTACTTCAATCTATATGGTTTTTAATCCTATATTTTATTGGCTAGGTGGCAGGGACTTTAAAAGAAAAAGAACCTTCCAAGCCAGGACTAGAGATGTGGAGGCCCAGAAAAAAAAGGGGGCAGTTTCCTTTTTTCTGCAGACCAACTTTTTTTTTTCCAAAAAAAATGGAAAAATTGAACAGTTTTGGATTATGAAATATTTCCTTTTCAAATCTAAGACACGGTGTATATATATTGTTATCCAGCCTTTACTCCCCTGAAAATGATTTCTAACAACAATGTAATAAGAACACTTTTATAGAATGATTAGAGATATAAAATGTCTGGAATGAATGAAGCCATGGGAGGGGGATTAATTCTCTCTGCAAGATTCCCAGCATAGTTATTTCTTCCATCCTAATTAAAATTATTGATCTAAAGTAACTTTTACTGATAGACATTTATGTTCAGTTTCCCACCATGTGAATAGAGTCACCATACCATAATAACAGAATCAATAATCAATATGCATTGACAAGCTGTGTTTCTGGGTTTGTTCTGGATAGATGCTGTAGCAGTCAATTAATGTAGTTCTAATCTAAAACCCACATATGACAAAAACACTGTAGGTTATCCAGTACTGTCACCAGATCTGACAGAACAGCATGTGGGTTATCCCACCTACGTTTCTTTTTTTAAATTAACTTTGAGGCTTGGGTCTATAGAACTCACAGCCACAGTTTTTAATAAAGTTCTCAATTAGGCCTCACCACTAGGAAATGCTGCCTCAGCTATAAAATCTTTTAACTGCTGCAACTAGAATAAACCCTCTGTACCTGAAAGAAACTCAGTAGCCTGGTTCCTATGGCGTAGGATTGACACTACCACTAGAGAGAACGTTTCAGAATGAATGAAAAATAAGATGTTCATTAACAGATATTATTTACAGAAGTGAATAAAATATCACTCTTCAAATAACGGGTTGAGATTGTTTAAAGGTTCTTAAATATGATTGCTTACCATTCCTAAGCTGAGTCTTTCCTGGCTAAATAAATTCTCAATAGCTTTTCCTTGAGATCAGATTTCCCTAAGCTTCACCCCACAAAGAGGAAGAGGTTTAGGAATTTCCTTACAAATAGGAACAGATGCTATACACCAGTCTTCCTCTGCCTCCAGTTCTTCCTGCTTCTTCTGGATTCTAGGATGTCAGATGTTTCAGAGACTACTTGCTGATGTTCTCTCTTGTCAGACATTAGACAGAAACCTGTTATGTATATCTTGTTTTGCTCATAAAGTTATCATGTTTGTTATATTAAATGTAAAAGTATAGTTTATTCAGATAATAATTACAAATTTACTGAGTTTACTTTTAAAAGTTTTTAAATATAATGATAATTTTATGAGCAAACCAAGTTATACATAATATAACTTTAGGAATATATAGGCTACTTTATGTTCACTAAGCAGCTCACGCCAACGTGGTGACCTTCAGATGTTTTGGACTACAGTCCCCAGCATTCCTGACCATTGGCCATGCTGCCTGAGGCTGATGGGAGCTGAAGTCCAAAATATCTGGATGGCACCAGGTTGGGGAAGGCTGTCTTAAAGTAACAAAGTGACTTTAGATCTGTAAAGAGTGCTAAAAATTTAAATATTACTTATGTTTCCATTTTCCCCAAAATTTCTGGGGGGGGGGGTTCTGAAAAAACATGGTCTTTTTCCCCATGGCTTCAAAATTTCTGGAAATTTTACATCTCTAGCCAGGATACAATTGGACAGCTCCTGTTACTATTAGCAATAACATCTGAGAGTGTTTTATCTGTTTTTACTTCTGTACAACATTTGTATGCTGCCCCATTGCAAAGTTCTCTCTTGGTGGCTTAGAATAAACAAACATAAAAACAATTTAAATACACAATAGAACATACAGCTGTGCAATCGAAAGCAACATGACAACAAAACAAAACTTCTCCAAGTCATGGGTGAAACTTGAGTCACTACTGTTTAATTGGCAGACAACCTTTGGCACCTAGGATCTTAAGGATAGAGGAGAACGTAGCATTTTTAAGGCATTACCGAAATAACAAGCTTAAAGACACAATGTAAGTGCATGGATGTGTCACCTGTCATTTTAAATGAATTTGTTTCTGATTTACTGGGAAGATGTTGCTTGGGGGAAATGCTAGATGGCCCCACAATTGCTTCCTATTGAAAGTGGCTAAGGATTCAATTTCAAGTAAATATATGTTTCGTTAAGGATTTTGGTGAGGGTTCAAAGCAGACAGTGTGGGTGGCTGATGGGTTTCTCGGAGACAGGGCTCAGCATCACTGCAAATGCCTGGAGCCTCCTTTCTTGCTGCTCTCCCTCCTTGCTGCTGCTGCCAGTTCAATGCTCTCTCTAAGTGAGCAAGGAAAGACAGGGAGTCTGGCGAACCAGCAGTAACCCCAACACACCCCGTCCTCCCTCCCCCTCCCCCTCCCCCCCTCTATATATACACGTGTGTGTGTGTGTGTGTGTGTGTATGGGCATGGTGCAGATTGACTCTAGAGCAAAAGGCAAGCAAGCGGGCAGCGGCAATCATGGCAAGGAGGAGGGGGCCACACCCAGAGAGCATCACAAGAACACAAATGATGGCTTTATACCAAGTCAGACAATTGGTCCATCCAGCTCAGCATCGCCTATGCTGGTTGGCAGTGGCTCCCCAGGGTTTCAGGGAGAAGCCTGCTTGGAGATGCCAGGGATTGAACTGGGGGCCTTCTTGAGGCAAAGCAGGGACTTGACCACTGCGCCAGGGTTCCTCCCTCCCAAGGCCCTCCTCCCAAACCTGGAATCAACACTGCTTGGTAAAGAGGGGAGAAGCAATGGTCTTCTGGTTTCTTACTTGTGGTGCTATATCAAATGTTAAGATATTTTAGGCAGAAATACCAGTAGAATTCGAAAAGACCAGAAAATGGTTCAAATGTCAGGACCAAGACATCTGCTTTATTTTCACATTAATATAGTTTTGGTCTTCCCTCTCATAGGACTCTGCTCTTTTGGTCCCTGTTGGCCAAACTGAGGGGGAGAGAGAGGGAGAGAAGTATTTGCTTATCACATTGGAATCCCATGCCCTTGCAAGAAGCTCAGGACAGCACAGAAAGTGTTATGATCCCATTTTATTCCCTACCTGCAAGGCAGGTTAAGCAAAGAGATAATGACTTGCCTATGGCCACTCAGGAAGCATCATGGATTTGAACTTATGAATCCCTGCTGAAAGTCCAATATTCTGTATACTATGCCAGACATTTGGAGGGTAGACAACTGAGGCATGATGTTTTTGGTGACCCGTTGTGTCAATGATCTGTCATGCCACACACAAATGGCAAGATTGTAGTTCACCATCATTTCCTGATGTGTCAGAATATTCAAATGAATGGCCACTCTATCAAATTCATCTCTTGTGATAGCTTCTACCACCTTTATTGTTTGACTGAATCACCAGAATTACGGGGTTTTGTGGTTGTCACATAAGGATAATTGCCATTTTGGGTCCTCCGGACCTCATCTGGAGTGCTATCTCCAGTTCTAGGTGCCATACCTTACAAAGGATATTGGTACATCCACCCCAACTCTCTGAGCGGTGAGTTGTTTTATGGTTCTAATGCTTGCCCAGGTTTGGTTTCCTTTGGAATGAGGTCACTGGAGTCTTATTGGCATTTTGTTGTATTTGTATTTATTTACAAATATACAGATTGAGCATAGGTAGAGGTACAACATTAAACATTCTGACAGATGTCCCAAAGTTCAGTGTTCTCACAACAGATTTCTATGGATAGCCAGAACACTAAGTCCACTGCAGAGCACACTCAGCTCTCTGTAGATCTTTTTTTCAGTCTGTCCTCTACAGACACTTGGATTATGACATTCCTTACCGTGGGCAGAGTGGGTAGGGAAGGCATCCTGTTCAGATCTCTGCTGGTAATTAAGGTCCATCAGGCTACTAATTTACCTAACACTATATGTGCCTAGGTCCAGATGATGTGCCTAGTCCAAGCTTGCCTGGCACATTTCAGGCCTTTTCACCCTTTCTTAGAATCAACAGCTACTGAGATGGAAGGGCCTGAGAGATCATTTAGCCCAGCCCCCCAGCCCATAACTCTATAGACAAACTGGAACAGGTTTAGAAGAGGGAAATGAAGGTCAGCGACATAGAAACAAACAAGTCCTATGAGAAAAGGTTGAGGGAACTGGGTATGTTTAGCCTGATTTTGGGGTGAAGGGAAGACTGAGGGAGGACATGATAGAATGTTTCAAATGACCAAAGAAGAAGGCAAAGACCTGTTCTATGCTACCTCAGAGGGCCGGACTACATCTAATGGCCTTAAGCTATAGGAGGGCCTATTTTTGTTGAACATTAGGAGGAACGTCTTGACAGTAAGAGCAGTTGGACGGCGGAATCAATTGTCAAATTACCACTGGAGTCTTCAAGCAGAGTCTGCACAGCCATCAGCTGGGGGTGCTGTTGCTCTAGATCAGTGGAGGCCGGTGACTCCGATGTCAGTGGGGCAGCGAATCTGCTCCAGGTTTCAGTCAGAACTCTAAAGGAGCCATCCAAGGTGCAAAGCCACCATTGCTCTAGATTCCTTCCATGGAACAGCAGTTGGACTAGATGGCCTACCAGACCCCCTCCAACTCAAATGAAATAGTTCAGTCTCATGTGGATCTGGATTACGTACAACTTTCAATATTTTTTAAATCATATTTGATATTAAAGGCCTGGGACCCAGGTTGAGATGAAGAACCTAGAGCTAACTAAAAGCTAGACGTTTCTGCTTCTGCTATAGTTAGGATATAAAATCTGGCATGGGATCCAAGAAAGGAAGATTATTCTTCGCTAACTGTATATTATGTTAGCCATTCTTGCAAGTGCCGTTGTGAAGACAGTAAAAGCTGCCCTTGGGTTGTACACTGAGAAAAGGCTTATTTGTAGAAATCAAGGTGAAACAGTTACTGTACTATTCCCGTAAAACAATTGTTTAAATCAGCCAATGAATCCTTGAGCTGTATTTTAGTTCCCTGGGAGTTAACTAGAAACTGCATTTTCATTGCCAAGGAGCATCTTATCTGTCTTGAATTATTGTTTTCCCAGCTTTGCTGGCTCAATTTACTTACCAACTGCAAAAACGCCTTTCATGTATGGACCCAATATGTAACCTTTGGAAGCTGCTCCTTGCAGTTTTAGTGATATAACCAGCTATAGGAATAGGGGAGATATTTGATCAGTTCACATTTTAATGCAAACTTACCTAATTTTGTACTTTTGAACTAACACGTGAACCGAAATTGAGTTATACTTTGAAATTCACATGTCTCTGAACTTTGCAATGGAGTTCTCCAGTCAAAAAAATTGTAGAAAAATGTATATATTAGGGGAAGGTGCATACAAAAATGCATATATTAATGAAAACATTAGAAGTGCATTATATTAGGAAAATTGCTTGCAAAAAATGTTTATAGCATACAATTGCATATATTAGAGATATGCACACACAACTGTGTACAAATTTTCACTTTCCTAAAAAAAAAGCTTTTAAAAAAATCTCAAAAGTTTGAGATGAGATGAACAGAACTTAAGACTAGAAAAATTCTCAATGTTCAGGCCATTTGAAAAAAATGAAAACACTGAAAAAAATTAGAAACAGAGAAAACTGGAATGGGAGAAGTTAGTCTTAACATTCATCATCTCTCTCCATAGTCATGTCACATAAAATCCAGGTTCTTGCTCCTTATGGCTTCTCTCCACTTGAGTTGGTTTTCGTCTTCTCTGCCCCTTAAGATGGCACAAGAAAGCCTTTAGTTTAACCTGGCTGTTTGGCATTTTCTGTGTTTTGATTTCTGTATTAACTTTCATCAACAGAGCCAATGCACCTGGTATTTGAGTCTGAGAACATAATTTCACACTTCAGGTTTAAAAGCTAACTCAATACACCCAAGAGTTTCCCAAAGGGAGGGGGGGCAGAAACCAAACATGTAAAATACATTTATTGCAGACATCCAGAATATTCTATGTGCAGAAAACAACTGCAAGATGAGGCAATTAAGCAGCCAGACTGGGAACTGCAGAGTGACAGGACCCCAATCAAACAAGTGCAGCTTAAAATAAGATTCCCTGCAAGAGGAATTGCAAAGTTCAAGAGGAATTGCTAGCACCAAATAACTGTGAAAAAGAGGAAGAAAGTCCCTGGATGACAGTGCTGTACCATTCACCACATGAAACTCTGGGCCATGAACTGTTCGGTGATGTTCTCCTCAAGCAAGGCCTTTCACTAGCTGTTATGCTGGCAGATATCCTGAACATCACAGAATGACTGAAGCTACATGATCAGCACTAAGTTTTCACTGCTGACAGAAACAATGAGAGATCCAGTAAATAATGATTTTGCAGAGAATGGGTTTGTTATGTTGTAAAACAACAAACATCTAAAACACGCATACTCCATCAGAACTGTCTGGGACTGTCTAGGAAAGTGGTGCTCACCACTTTCTGGGTGAGGTTTGGCTTTCCCCCTTAAGAAGCAGGTGTCAGTTTGGGGGGTGCTTTTAGATCTGGGTGATCTTTTAGATACCTATGTAACATCTGGAGCATTAAGGGCCTTTCACCAGCTGCACCTCTGCTGGATAGCGATAGTCCGACCATGGCTATCCATGCTCCGCTAGCACCTGGACTAGATTACTGCAATGCATTGTATGTGGGGCTGTCTCTGAAGCCTACTTAGGGGCGTCAGCTGGTATAAGGAGGATCCAGCCATGGTGTTCCATGCCTTAATAGACAGGCCGCTTAACAAGATCAGCCTCGGATGGCCTTCTCTCTGTCCCATCAGCCAGGACAGCTAGACTGGTGGGGACGAGGGAGAGGGCCTTCTCTGTGGTGGCCCCCACTCTGTGGAACTCCCTCCCTAGGGAACTCCGTCATGCCCCCTCTTTAATGAGCTTCCGTCGTGCATTAAAAACGTGGTTGTTCAGGCAGGCATTTGGGGTGGGTTAGGGTATTTTAGAAAATGTTTTTATTGTAGAATTTTATTGTTTTAAACTGTTTTATTGTATGTTGTACATCGCCCAGGGTGGCTGGGTGACCAGCCAGATGGGCGATTAATAAATTTAATAATAATAATAATAATAATAATAATCGCTTGCTTAGACAACTGTAATGTGCTCTACATGGGGCTGCCCTTGAAGAGGGTTCAGAAACTACAGCTAATGCAAAAGTTATTATTATTGTTTATTATAAATGCTGATTTAGAGACTATATATCATGAGTCTTGAATCGACTGTACTGCTTCCAATTTGTTTCCGGGCCCAATTCAAGGTGCTGGGTTTGATCTATAAAGCCTTAAATTGCCTGGGGCCAGGATATCTGAAGGACTGTCTCCTCCTGTATGAGCTTGCCAATAATTTGAGATCTTCTTCATCAGAAGCCATGTTACATGTCCCACCACCAAGAGAGGTTAGGTTGGTGGGTACATGAGACATGGAGTTTTCTGTAGAAGCACCTCAGCTGTTGAACTCCCTCCTAAGGGAGGTCAGGCTAGCTTCATTCTTATTGATTTTTAGACATGTAGTAAAAACTGCATTGCTTCACCAGGGCTTTGGCTTTTACAGGTCTGTCTGATCTGTTTTAAAAGAATGTTTTGTTTTGGGTTTGGTTCTTTTTATGCTATTGTGATTTTATTGGATTTTATTGTACATTGCTTTGAGGGCCCTGGTGGGCAGAAAAGTGATACTTAATAGGGGTGATTCTGGAGATGTCCAAATCAAAGCATAGCTCCTCCAAAGAAGCCCAAATCCGAATCTGAACACTCGGAGGGACACAGGATCTGGATTCGGAAGGGCACAGGCCTCACTTCACACGGCACAATAAGCCATGGTGGATTATCAACCTTGCTTGTTTCAGAGTGGCTTGTCGTGATGGCCAAACCTGGTGTGGTTTCTTGAGTGTGGCTTGTTAACCACATACAAGCCACTCTGAGAACCCATGTCTTCTTGTTGGGTTGTTCAGGCTGGCTTGTCATGATGTGCAAACCCAGCACGATGGCTTGTAGGTGGCTTGTCGCAAACAGCTACAGAGCCACCTGTCAAGAACAGCAAAAAACATGGCTGCCCCTTGCCATGTTGCTACTGCCACCTCCCTCCCCACTTGTCCGCCCCTCCACCAATAGGGAAATGACACTTGGGAATGTGCAACTGACAGGGGGGGAAACCCCGAACCCATTTCCGCCATTAAGTACACTCATACTCCCCAGTAATTGCCCCCATACTCCAGCAGTAATTACACCCACCCGCCCCAATAGCTCCATCTTCAGGGTCAAGGGAAGTGCGGAAGTGGGGGAGGAAACTACAAGTGTCAGTTCAAGTCATAATATAGTGAGAGGATGAAATTGACAAGTGGGATTTCAACAGGTACAGAAAGGGTATTGATCTGTACTGCTCATAAGACAAAAGAAAGTAAATAGCAGACAAGCGAATGTGTGCACTTGGAAATGGCAGAAACATTAAAATAAAAAATGAACCCATTTGTGTACTTCTAAAGTACCAAAAATATTTTTTTTAAGGTTGTGGATGAAAAAAGGGATAGCAGTTGGAGCAGGGTGGGAAGCCAGAAAAGTTTCCTCGATAGGGACAAGGATATGAGAGGGGTTGTGCCACAGAGGACACTGGGATGCATGCAGGGAGCAGGCTGGAGGACTAAGGCAGAAACAAGCCATGGCAAGCTGCAGAACACACAGTCATCTATCAGGAGTAATGTGGCTTAGTAAGAAGACAACCAACCCACCATGGCTTATTTTCAGGGTGGCTTATCATGATGTGTGAACTCACCCAGAGATATCAACAGCATGCCTCCAGAAACTGATACACTTCTCCCCAACCTTACCATATAGGGAAAACACCAGGATGGGGAGAAGGGGAGGGAAAGGAGGGAATATAGTTTGGTGACTGCCAGCTGTAGCTTCTAATTACAGTGAATGGTTTTGCCATGGCTGTCCAATCCCAGTGCTTTGGAGGAGGGATGTTGGAGTAATATATTGCAGTGCACTTTGTGAGTGCTCTCTCTCAGGAGCAGGAATGTTAAAAGAGGTTTGGTAGAGTCTGTGGGACATGGTAGGCTGTAGCTTTGGATGCTTGCTTGAAAAATGCTGGATGTTTAAAAATGCTCTGCCTCTTCCACTGTATGCTGCATATCCATTAGCTACTCCTGCCCTATTGCACTTTCTGTCACTTGGGTGCCAATTGAACAAAAAACAAAAATATGTTAAACTGTTTTTCATTCATCTTAACTCCCCACCCCCTGCACTTACCTTTCTGAAATTTTGCAGGGTTCTTGACAGGGGACACCTCTATGCCATATGCCATTTTCACACAAATTACCAAAACATTCAGGGTGTGTGGGAAGGGGAAATGAATCACTCCCATCCACCTCCCAAAGCTGAATACTCCTCTTCCACAAAAAATGCTGCACCTATCCTTTGGAAATTTTGCATGTTTCTTAACTAGGGCCACCTCTATGCTATATGTTATTTTCGTAACAATTGCCCACAACAAAAGTAGGCAGATAAGTGCATCCTTTCTTGGAAACCCCCAAACTGTAAAGGCTACACTTGCACAAAGCTTCCTGCACCTATTCATTTGAATAGTGGCAAGTATCTCAGCAATGTTAATCCAATTCTGCCAAGAAATAAACAAGTTATCAGCAATTACCTTTTAAAAAATCAAAATATAACATTGTGTAGCACACAAAAAAACCCTGCATCTGAAATTCAGCTGGTATAGCCCCCTCCCGAGGGACTAGTATGCCTGCAAATGCCATCCAGTTCTGGCAAACAGAAAAAAAAAGTTATAGATGTCTGTTGATTTCTAATGATAGCCAATGGGAGGCATAAAGATTTGGATTTCTGAATCATAGATTTGGATTTGGACCTGAGTCATTCATCGTTATCAGTTATTACATTTCTATACTGCCCAATAGCTTTCTGGGAGATTTTCTTTTTAAACAGCAGAACATCATTCCTAAGGAACTGATGGTGAAAAATCCACTGGTCCGCATATGGTTAAAGAATTGTTACACTCTCTCCAAGAAACACTGTACCATTTGGATTTTCAGGCTAGTTTTTGCATTTCATTGCCACTTGACTCCACTGTTTATCATTCCCCCCTCCCCTCAATATGCATGTATATGTATTGCTGCCAACTGAGGATAATGTTTCATGCGTCACAAAAGCTTACACCGTAATAAATCTGTTAGCCTTTAAGGTGTCACAGGATTCTTTGTTGTTGTTTTTCTCCCCAGAGAAATTTGTCTGATGCCTACCCTTTTTAGATTTAGAAAACAATTCTTTTCTCCAGAGTCAATGAGGATGGTGTTTTATTGCCACTTCTGAAATGTTTATGCTATGGAATGTTCCTGCTGTTTTATCTTATTTTATTATCCTGATTTATTCTTGCATTGGTTTCTATTCTGTATTTTATATTTATTTTTTGGTAAGCTGCCTTGCAAACTGTAGATATAAATTGAAGGGTGAGATGCAAGTAGTTAAATAAATAAGAAATAAGCATCCCCAATTTAACAGATATTATACAATTAAAGCTTTCTATTATTTATTCAAAGAGTATTTGTACAAAATTATTCAGAGAATTGAGCCATAATTTATCATTTTGGTGTGATGGAGAAATACCACAATATGTTTCAGACTGTTGCATAATTACAGATGTAAAAGAGAATTGGATCAAATCGCTCTTTTGGAATTCTAATTTTAGAATTGGCCTATCAATGTACCATTAACATTTTTGCTACAAAATAAATAAAATGTATCACTGTACTGTGGCAAGTCTAGAACAGGGTGGGCAGAAAGTAGATCTCCAGATGTTTCGGATTTCAACACCCAGCATTCCTTACCATTGACCATGCTGGCAGGGGTTTCTGGAAGTTGAAGCCCAAAACATCTGGAGAACTAGCTCCAGCCCGCCCTTGGTCTAGAGTGGAAGCTGGCAATCTGGATAATGTAAGTTTTTATTTTTTACTTTTTGGTATGCTTTATTCATGGAGTTAATATTGTGGACCATCCATCTGTTTGGGATTCACTTGGTTGGTTCTGGTTCAGTTGAATAACTAAAACAATTCAACAGCTGGACTATCAGCTTTATGAAGAAATGTTTGAACAACTTTGACATGGCAACATAGAGCCAGTGTGGTGTAGTGGCGAGAGTGCTGGACTGGGAGCCGGGAGATCTGGGTTCTGGTCCCCACTCAGCCATGGAAGCTCACAGGGTGACTTTGGGCCAGTCACAGACACTCAGCCCAACCCACCTCACAGGGTTGTTGTTGTGAGGATAAAATGGAGAGGAGAAGGATTATGTATGCCACCTTGGGTTCCTTAAGGAGGAAAAAAGGCAGGATATAAATGTAATACATACATACATACATACATACATACCAAGAGAAAGGGTCTCTTAAAAAGAAGTTGCATAAGACTGGTTAGGAAAAAAATATTCACATTCCGTCAAAATACAAACATAGCCATTTGTTACAGAGCAGCTTCAGGTGTGATAAGTCTCCAACACTGTGTGCTGTGTATTTAATTGGCATTACCCTGGCACTTTGGCTCAAGAATCCATTTTGGTGCCAAAAGCACAGACCGAAAACCTGCCAAGAATGTTGTCAAGGGTCTGGAATCGCCACAGAAGCAGAAGAGCATAGAATATACTTGCTTTCACAATTAGATTTAAGGGGGTTGTTCTCTGTAACCATGGAAACATGCAAATGCTTGCCTGATTGCCATGCCACCACCACTAACCCACACAGGTACCTTTGAACTGGCCAATCAAAAGCCCTGGTGGGAAAAATGGCCCAATCCTGAAGTGTCTCCACCTACCGTACAGCTCAGCAAGATCAAGTGTTTGTACACCCAGCAAGGATGCTTTACCAACCCTGGTAAAGTGCCCATTGGCTCCCAAAGCCGAGTTCCAGACGGGCAGGAACACCATTGGCACTGCAAGGCCATGCAGGCAGTCTGCCACCTCCGTGTGAGTTGCCAGCTTTGAGTCCGAGGGAGGTGGTCAGATAGTGAGCCTGAGGTATTAGGGCGCAGCTACCAAAATATCCCAAGCTAAACATACACTTTCTGAATCTTATTGGAAACTCTCAGGAGAAGACTGACTGGCCAAGCTTTCCCACAAAATGTGTTTCCAGCTAAAGTTGGGATGACTCTGGGATCCCCAAAAATGGCTTCGTCTCCTTGGGCTTGGCGTCCATTATTGCCACATATAATAAATGGTCAAATCCATTATTTTGAATCTTTCCAGATAATTTGGTATTCAGTAGGGCCTAGGCCACTTGGGGCCGGTGCACCATTTTTTAGTTTGGAGTTAGGAATGAGAGGTCTGGGGGGGGGGGGGTCTACACCCATGGCATTTTCTCTAACTTTGGCAACCAACTAGGAAGTTAAGTCCTTTGGGTCCCCTTTCCTCCAAAGTCAGATAATTCAGAACTCCTGCTCTGATTCCTTTCCTTTTCTATTAAATCTATCTATTTCCAACCCCACAGCCGACATTGCCGCCACCACTCGAGCTTCCTTGGTTGCAGTCTTCCAGTCCCATCATCTGTCATTTCCAAAGTGCCATCTTCCCCATCTTATATGGCAAATGCGAATTTCCCCACTGTTTATCTTTCTCTATCTCTTAGTTAAACCTATTAGAACACGTATACAAGCCCATTTTGCTATGGGGTGGGTATATTAAGGGAGCCATTTTTCTTCTTTTGTAGCAAACATGTGTCTGTGTGTTGTTGAGAACAACAATCTGTAACACTGAAGTCTATGCTTTTGGACTCTGAATGAGGGTTTGAACTAATTTCCCTAATTTAAAAGTAGCTGTTACCCATTTGTAAGACCATAGTGCATAAATCTGCTGTGTGTGCACCATACCTCTGCTTAAAGGCCTCCTTAGACCTGTGTTGATCATTGCACACGTATGTACACAGGTGGCATGTCCATGTGAACAAGAATGTGCGGCAACACCAGCCACTAAAACTGATGGGCAACTGTATCACAGGATGGGATGTTGTCATGCCAAGCTGGTTTGAATGGCTTTACAAGAGACTGGGGATCAACAAAAGGGGAGATATACTGCCACCATATCCAGCTTTCGCACCTCCCCCAGGTATCTTATCTATCCATCGTTATGAGGCATAAAGCTGCTCTAGCCAGATCACAGGGTCTAGTCCAAGATATAACAATTCTTATCTTTAGTGTGTTAGCATCATGACTGTTGGGAAAACAAATGCAGTTTACTGTTTAATTAATTTTTATTATACACCAATATAAACACTACAAAAGTGGGAATAAAATATTGCTGAACATAACCATAACAGTTTATATTCCAATGAGAAATTCATACAGCCCAATATTTCACAAATGTGTCCTTTAATTCCCCCCTCCCGCATTCACACATTAAATAACTTTAGTCAAAAGTGCAACCATCCAGATTTGTTTATATCAATCAAGCACAGATGGCATCTGCCATGATGAAATGATGAAATGATGTACAGCCTAGCAGCAGTCAGCAAACAGGTTGTCAGTCCTATGTCATCTTTCAGGATAAGATCTTTTACACATCCAAAGAATGCTGTTTTTGGAGAACTAGGAAGTATATAGCCAGCTAGATATATTCTTTCTAAAACATTTCTCCAGAATTTTGTAAAAATTTAAGAAGTCCAAAACATACATAAATTGTCCACTTTAGGTGCTTGACGCTTCCAGCAACAACATGTTTTAGATGCACAGAAGTTAAATACCAACAGAACTGAAGTTTGAAGAAACTTTACACATTATGCTGATCATATTGTATGCAACATTATTCCATGCCCAGGACCATTTCTCCTCTGTAATGAGTTCTCACAGATCTATTTCCCATTTATAGTCTAAACTGAATCTTTTAATGTCTGGATTTACAATTACAGTTTAAAAGGATTGTTAAGTAATCACCAATTACTCATAATTCCTGTTAAACCTAGGAGATATTACTTGGTTGCTTAGCTATTGATTAGATGCCTCGATATCTTTTAAATAGGTGATGTATAATATTCCTGATTTTGAAATACTGAAATCACATTGGGTTATATCTAATGGTGTTGTTCTACCAGTGGAAGGGAACAGTCAGTGGAACAGATGTCCCCTTCCTCCCTGCAGCCCCCTGTGTACCTCCTAAACCTGCTTGAGGGTTGGGGGACCCCCCAGAGCATATTTGGGGCATGCATAGGGGGATGCAGGCGGAGGAGAGGACATGGAAGTCGCGTGAGCAGGAGTTCCATTGCGCAAGCAGACTTTGGATCTAATCCATTTTTTAGTCCTTCCCATTTTATCAACCATCTCTTGAAACATTAGATTATTATCTTTCAAGTAGTCTGAGATCTGGAATAATTGGAACTGGTGAGATGGATGTTATAAAACACTATTATTAATGGACCAAACTGGACCATTCTGGACCAAACTGTTCCTTGGATTTATATCATACCAACAAAATACTGGCCACTGATATATTGCAGTCTTCCCAGTTCTTCTTCTGTTAAATCATAATAAACTAACAAAAGAAAACTCTGTTGTTCTTGGTTTGGTCTAGTAATTTTATGTAAAAATCAACCCATCAGATTGAAACCAACTTTGTAGCATAATAATCCCGCCCTATAAAAGTGAATTCAGGTGGTGAGGGCTTACAGAAAGGAGTTAAAACAGGGCCAATGAAAAGCATGAGAGGTGAGAGCATGTTCAGAGGAACCCCCATGTCTACAGAAGTACCAAAAAATCTTTTTTAAAAATATGGTAACTGCCCCCTGCCCCCGCTGCGGCGAAAATCAGCCAAATGAGGACTGTGCACACTTAGTAACCCCAGAATGTTGAATGTCACTTAGAAGAGAAAGAAAGAAATGGGGGGGGGGGATGGAATCCTCTTCCTGAGGCTCTCACAGGTTACAATCTCCTCAAGGAAGACCTGACTGGTGGGCACCCTGAAGAAGAGCCCTCCTGTTGGGAGCTGGTGGAAGCTGGCGACTTCTCTTTCTATGGGGCCAGGCTTCCATTCTGGGTTTCAGTCAGAACCAGCCAGAACTCTAAAGGATGGTTGCACTTTTGCACAAATCTGGATGGTTGCACTTTTGACTAAAGTTATTTAATGTGTGAATGGGGGAGGGGGGAATTAAAGGACACATTTGTGGAATATTGGGCTGTATGAATTTCTCATTGGAATATAAACTGTTATGGTTATGTTCAGCAATATTTTATTCCCACTTTTGTAGTGTTTATGTTGGTGTATAATAAAAATTAATTAAACAGTAAACTGCATTTGTTTTCCCAACAGTCATGATGTTAAGCACACTAAAGATAAGAATTGTTATATCTTGGACTAGACCCTGTGATCTGGCTAGATCACAGGTGCTGAACCCATTTGGGAGTAGGGTTCAGCACCTTGGGTAGCTCCTTCACAATTCTGGCTTTTTCTGACTAAAACCCAGAATGGAATCGCAGCCCCAATGAAATTGTAGCCACCAGCCTCCACTGGCCGCAACACTTCATTGCATCTCCCAGTTGTACATCCTAATGTTAGGTTTACCTATCTCTCCCCCCACTCCACCCCCAACATGCAATTTGCGCCTATATACAAATTGGTTTCTGCTTCGGGGCCAGGGTTGTGCAAATGCAGTTTTTTATTAAGGAAAAAACATATCTAAGAATATTTTTGAAGTATGCAAAGAAGTCACATGGTATACATAAGTTTTCATGATGAGAGATCAGTTGCATGATGAAAGCATTGACCACTGTACCAGTGAAGTACACAATAAAAGTTAGAATGTGATTGTGAACAGATGACAGGTAGCCTAATTTGAACCAAATTTGTTGTGTAGCAAATCATCTCATCCAAGCAAAGCAGGAACTAGCAGAGTGCGTGCATGTGCGCACATATATGTGTGGATGACTAGAGAAATACCACAAATGAGCATGTGGAAACTTGTCACATAGTTGACTATTATTCTTTTGAACCCCTGACAGTTGCTTGCTGATGAGGGTTAGGTACATCCAGTTTCTGTTCTGGCTTTATTATATTATCTCTTCACGCCTTCCCAGGCTGACAAATCTGGAAAATGAAATTCAAATGTTATTTTTACATCATGGGTCAGGTAAGGCAACCAAGATCGTATGTTCGTTCAAGGGAATCAAATCATGTTAAAATGTACCATTGGTTTTCATGGCTGTTCTGAATATCTTGGCTGATTCTGAGAGATAGAATAATGGCTTTAATCCTCCCCACCCCTCAAAAATAAGGACTTGAGATCTGTAATGTGTGCAACTGCCAAATATTAATAGTTGTAATTATGAGAGTTCATTTTATGCAATCATTTGTTCAGGAATTACTTGCAGCAGAAATATACTTATTTCCTCTAATTTTGAAAGAGCACTCATAACAGCGGCAGCTTTCACTTCATTAGGCTTTTTTGAACAGATTGTCACTAGATGGGATCACAAGTGTGCAGCCATTTTCCACTTCTGTAAGCTCAGTCTAGGGTCCCCCCCCACCCCAGGCTGATTACACAGATTCAAAACTGTCATTGCCTCAGACAACAAAAGGGAAGAACAATATATAACAGATGTGACATATATGGTTCCTCATATTATTCACCCAGACTCCTCTCCCTCACTGGAGAGAGAAAATAGAGAAAGCTGCCACTGTTACTCGTGGTGTATGCACTCATTGCTTTTACGCTACTGAATACCGTAGTCTCTTACTGAATAGGTCCCACGGGTTTTTGAGCACCACGGAAATCTGCAGCCTGTTAACCAGAGGTGATTGTTGGATGAATGTGCATATTATAGGCAATGATCCCTCCATCATAGAACATTCAGCTCTCTCATTCAGGTTTTCTTGTGAGCAGGCTGAAGGTTTTGCAGGTGGCAGGGCCTAGTAAGAGGCAATGGGTTATATCCAATAGTTGTGTGGGTAGAAAACAGCTTGTGGATGTGTTTTCCTACCCCTCCTCCCTATTGTACCACCACAAAGACTGTCTTGCAGGTTACTGGACCTTTAGGAAAAGCCTGGGATGTGGCATGGGGGGCTCGGTGAGGGGGGTGAATCTGAGGAAATCAGAAAAGACAGCATCTCCTGACCTCCAGCAGTGGCTTCTCATGGGGCCCTGGGGACGACAGTGGCGAGGAAGCAAGAAAGCCCTGCTGTGTGAGGAAACTTCTGCTTGCGCAACTGTTGAATACAACTAGGGATGTACGAAAGGTACTTACCTTTCGGGGATTATGCTGATGGTGCGCGGGGAGGCGTTCTGTCCCTCCCCCCGGAATCCTCGCCGGGGGGGGAGGCGCTCCGTTCCTGCCCCCGGAATCCTGGCCGGCCAGCTGTGCTCCGCAGCGATTCTGCGGAGCCGCCAGCTGGCTCCGCCAGCAGCCGGACATCCGGCCACTGGCTAGCAGGGACACAAATGGCAGTGGCCGTAGCCGCCGCCGTTTGCGTCCCTGCAATCAGCCGTGATAGGCTATGTAAATGTTTACGTAGCCTATCACGGCTGATAAAAAAAAACGCGCGTATGCAAATGGCGGCGCCCATGGCTGCCGCCATTTGCATTCCTTATTTTGGCATGTCTTAGTCTATGTAGACATTTACGTAGACTAAGACGGCGAAAATAAGGGGAACGCAAATAGCGTAGCATGCGTTCCCCTTATTTTCGCCGTCTTAGTCTACATAAATGTTTACATAGACTAAGACGTGCCAAAATAAGGAACGCAAATGGCGGCGGCCATGGCCGCCGCCGTTTGCGTATGTGCGCTTTTGTTTTTAAGTCAGCTGTGATAGGCTACGTAAAGATTTACGTAGCCTATCACGGTGTTTTTTTAAAATCTAGCCGTGATAGGCTACGTAAATCTTTATGTAGCCTATCACTTTTTTTTTCTTTTTTTTTTAACTTGGAAATGGTGGTGGCAGCAGCCGGTTGGAAGACCGGCCGCCGCAGCCGCCGCTGCCGCACCACCGCTGGAGCCACCGCCGGAGCCGCCGCTGCCAGGAAGATCCACCCCAGGTAAGTCCCGTTCCGGAGGGGTGGCAAGCCGTTCCGCCACCGATTTTGGGGGGCCGAATGCGCTGGCATTCGGCCGCCCCGAGATCCATGGCGGAACTTTCGTACATCCCTAAATACAACCAAGGCAAAGGGAGGTCCGATACACAGTCCAGAACACTGGGCAACATATAGCCCGTACATACAGTACCTGCTAAAATGGGCGGGGGGAGAGGGAGTAATGGCAGTTGTAGGGGGGCAGGGTCCATTCAGGATCTAGCTTAAAAAAAGACAGCACATCTTTCAGTAGGCCAAGCACAAGGTTTCCAGCTGTAGATCCTGGCCCTGGCTAGTGGCATTATTAGCAGAGAAATCATCTGATAACTCTGCAGACTAAACACTGACTAACACTTGCCCTGTGGAAAGGAGATGTGGCCTGTGACAACAGTGATTCCTTACCAGCATTCTCAAAGGAGTCATTTATTAAAAAAAACAAAAACAAATTCTGTTCCAGGTATTGGGATAAATCATATAACAAAATTAAGCATGAGAGATTCCATCTTCCCTACTATGTCATTATGAGGTCACCAGTTCTGCAACAGAAAATCCAGATGTCCTGAATTTGAGTACATTTAGTGAAAATCTACAACATCTACTGTCTTAGAGGGGACATAGTACACATTAACCTTGAATTTGGGAAGCACAGTTAGTTCAGATTGCAAATGCTACAGAGCGTAGTCTAAATCTTCAGTAATCTCATAAAAAAAAAAAAAAGAATGCCACAATACTTTTGCTCTGTTCAAGCATTCTTCTCTTCGCATGAGGAGGAGGAAGGCTGGGATGCACTGGCTAGCTCCATTGTATCCCAGCCACTGGCTCCACTGCCCTCCATGCACTGGGGAGTGAATATCAGCACCGGGGAAACTGCTGTCCTCGCATAGGCTCCCTGGGCATCATCAGGGGTCTTTAATTCACATGGGGGACCTCTATGAGGACAGTGGGCTCCCTGCAGCAGATGTTTGCCCTCCAACACGTGGAGGGCAGTGGGGCCAGGCGATGAAGATGTGACAGAAGGTGCAGAGCCAGCTAGTGTGTCCCTGCTGTCCATTTCATTGTGTGAGATGAACACTTGCATAGGGTTATAGACAATTCATTCACCACATCGACTAGTGGATATGAAATTACGATAAAATTGTGGAGAGAGAGAACATTGCACTACATCAGGTGTGAGCAACTTGTAGGCCAACACATCTGGAGGGCCACATCTCCCATCAGCCCTAGCCAGCATAAACAATGGCAAGGGATGATGGGAGTTGTAGGCCAAAACTTCTCGAGGGCCACAAGTTGACCACCCCATGACCTAAGTACTGGGTGGGTCCCTTTTAATACTTAATGTTCTAAAACAGCACAAATAAGTTGCAGAAACTGTTAGAAAGTCTTTGCACATGAGGAAGTATAAAGGAAGAAATGGAAATGTATCATGTGCTGTAATGCAAGAGGAGGCATCCCAGATGTTTTGGACTACAACCCCCATAAGCCCAGCCAGCATGGCCAATGTTCAGGGAGTGTAGGAGTTGTAGTCCAAAACACCTGGAGTGCACCAGAACTGTTCAACCAATTTGCACCCACAAGATCTGTAACATAATATTTACATTTTATGGCAATGGGCAAGTGAATTGCTGGGACTAGAACTGACCAGTAGTGGAAAAATGGTTAACATACGCCAGTAGATGCTTAGGACCTTTGAATTGCATATGGCAAACCTTTAAATACCATACAGTATTCTTAAAGCATTATATTTGACTACAGCAAAGGTGTTTCTATAAATTCCTCTATTTCAACTGGCATATTTTCTCATTTTATCAGTTTAATTACTATACTGTTATCACCAGAGTTAGAGGGCTTTTTAAAGGCCAACATTACATTACATATATTACATTTCCCTGCATAGAAATTCCCAACATAAGAAATGTTTATTGTAATTTGAAGCACACAGAGAGATAAGCTGTGTGCACGCGTGTGTGTGTGCCTGTGCATGATTAAAGTATTCATGGTGGGAAAAACTCTATATTTCGCTTATTAAAGGAAACTGGTCTGTAGACTTCATTTTGAATGCAAAATCACTGGAATATATGCACATTACAGTAATTCTTTATGGTAAATAATGTCCTGCCCATCAGCTTGAATATAGAATTTGCTTCAACCAAGCACAAAATACTTTAAAATAACCTTATCAAGACAAATACAAGGATCAAGGCCATGCTTTTAAATGCTCTAGTCCAGATGATTTGGACTTCAAGTCCCATCAGCCCCAGCCAGCATGGGCAATAGTCAGGAAGGTTGAGAGTTGTAGTCCAAAACATCTGGAGGGCACCAAATTGGAGAAGGCTGCTCTATTCCATGGCAACTTGAGCAAACTTCAATGACGTTTACTCAGAAGTAAACCCCACTGACTTCAATGGGCTTACTTTCAGGAAAGTGTGCATAGGATTACAGTCTACATCAACGACAATTCACCATCTCCTTGCCAGACTTCCATGTTGTGACACTTGTACACTTTCAGCACAATCCTCTAATGTATACTCAGAAGTAAGCCCCGCTGAGTTCAATAAGTCTTACTCCCAGGTATACAGGATTGAAACCTTAATATTGAAAAGTAAACATCAGTAAAAACAACCTTAAACTTTATAAGGACTGTACCTTTTTTAAAATAGCAACTATAATCCATCCTTTTAAATGTTTCTGGGGGTTTTCATGAAGATAAATTCCAAACCTCATTACAGGCAAGACTTTAGAAATGAATTGAGGCACTATGATTTTGGTCCATCACATGCATAGAATTGTATGTCTACATAAAATTCAATCCATTTGCTATCAGTGGTCCGGATCCAAAGAGCTATCCAAAGTGGCTGGGAGCAAGCAGATCCCCATACCATGTCACAAACTGCTTTGGAAGCTCCCCTCACTTTCAAAGAGAGAACTGTTCAAAAGACAGAGCTCAGTCTTCTTGGGTCAGTGGAAAGAGTTATATGGCTTTCTGGATTCTGGTGAGTGTAAGGGAAGAGTTTACTGTAGGTAAAAGGACAAGTTTTCTAGAGCCCTAAGCCTGACTTAAATGCTACAAGTTGACGGGCTTCCCATGATCTTCTATGACAGGGAAATATTGGTGCACAGGATGGGAAAATACTCTTCATTTCAGATAAAAGAATAGGAAGGCACTGAAAATAGGAAACTCTGAGCTGCTGCCACCACATGGAAGTCATTGATTTCAAGTGTGCTTAGTATTATAGCCTCTCTCTCTCTCACACACACGCACCTCCAAACCATGTTTTAGAAAGGTGAAATGCAGTTAACGCTTCTTTTATTCACATTTTGGAAATGCCCAAAAGTTGCCTCCTTTTATTATATGGATAAATTTTGTATTGGAAAGCTCTTTAATATTTACTGATGTACATGTTCTCTTAAATTACTTACCTGGTTCTTGGAATGTAACACATGGTCAGCATAAAGGGATCTTTTGTGCCCTTTTGGTTGCTAAAAGACTGATACTACAAGACTGGAAGGATAAAAGCTCATCACCTATAATGCAATGGATTGAAGACCTAACAGCACTAGCAACGTTTGAAAGAGTGGTATATAGGCATAACTTGCAAATGAACTTATACAGTCATGTGAAAAAGAAAGTACACCCTCTTTGAGTTCTATGGTTTTATGTATCAGGACATAATAAAAATCATCTGGTCCTTAGCAGGTCTTAAAATTAGGTAAATACAACCTCAGATGAACAACAACACATGACATATTACACCGTGTCATTTTTTACAGAAATAAAACCAAAACGGAGAAGCCATGTGTGAAAAACTAAGTACACCCTTACTGCTTCCATAGGTATGAAGAGGTTAAGTAGCAGCCAGGCGTTGCTAATCAAATGCCCTTGATTAATTGATCATCAGCAAGTGTGACCACCTCTATAAAAGCTGAAGTCTCAGGAGTTTGCTGGTCTCGAGCATTCAGGTGTGTGTTAACACAAGGCCCAAGAGTAAAGACATCAGCAATTATCTTAAAGAAGCTATTGTTGCTGCCCATCAATCTGGGAAGGGTTATAAGGCCATTTCCAAGCAATTTAAAGTCCATCATTCTACAGTGAGGAAGATTATTCACAAGTGGAAAACATTCAAGACAGTTACCAATCTTCCCAGGAGTGGACATCCCAGCAAATTCACCCCAAGGGCAGACCGTGCAATGCTCAGAGAAATTGCAAAACATCCAAGAGTTACATCGCAGACTCTACAGGCCTCAGTTAGCACATTAAATGTTAAAGTTCATGACAGTACAATTAGAAAAAGACTAAACAAATATGGTTTGTTTGGAAGGGCTGCCAGGAGGAAGCCTCTTCTCTCTAAAAAGAATATGGCAGCACGGCTTAGGTTTGCAAAGTTGCAGCTGAACAAATCACAAGACTTCTGGAACAATGTCCTTTGGACAGATGAGACCAAAGTGGAGATGTTTGGCCATAATGCACAGCGCCACATTTGGCGAAAACCAAACACAGCACATCAGCACAAGCATCTCATACCAACTGTCAAGCACAGTGGTAGAGGGGTGATGATTTGGGCTTGTTTTGCAGCCACAGGATCTGGGCACCTTGCAGTCAATGAGTCGACCATGACCACCTCTGTATACCAAAGTATTCTAGAGTCAAATGTGAGGTCATCTGTCTGACAGCTAAAGCTTGGCCGAAATTGGGTCATGCAACAGGACAATGATCCCAAGCACACCAGTAAATCTACAACAGAATGGCTGAAAAAGAAAAGAGTCAAGGTGTTGCAGTGGCCCAGTCAAAGTCCAGACCTCAACCCGATTGAAATGCTGTGGAGGGACCTTAAGAGAGCTGTGCATAAACAAATGTCCACAAACCTCAATGAACTGAAGCAATGTTGTAAAGAAGAGTGGGCCAAAATTCCTCCACAATGATGTGAGAGCCTGATTTGTTGTTCAGTCGTTCAGTCGTGTCCGACTCTTCGTGACCCCATGGACCATAGCACGACAGGCCTTCCTGTCCTGCGCTCTCTCCCGGAGCGTGCTCAAGTTCATATTCACTGCATCCGTGATACTATCTAGCCATCTCATCCTCTGCCGTCCCCTTCTCCTTTTGCCTTCAGTCTTTCCCAGCATCAGGGTCTTTTCCAGGGAGTTTTCTCTTCGCATTAGGAGGCCAAAATATTGAAGCTTCAGCTTCACTATTTGTCCTTCCAAAGAGCACTCAGGGTTGATTTCCTTTAGGATGGACTGATTTGACCTCCTTGCAGTCCAGGGGACTCGTAAGAGTCTTCTCCAGCACCACAGTTCGAAAGCATCAATTCTTCAGCACTCAGCCTTCCTTATAGTCCAGCTCTCACAGCCATACATTACTACTGGGAAAACCATAGCTTTGATTAGAAGGACCTTTGTCGGCAAGGTGATGTCTCTGCTTCTTACTATGCTGTCTAGGTTTGCCATAGCTTTCCTCCCAAGGAGCAAGCGTCTTTTAATTTCATGGCTACAGTCACCGTCTGCGGTGATCTCGGAGCCCAAGAAAGTAAAATCTGTCACTGCTTCCATTTCTTCCCCTTCTATATGCCAGGAAGTGATAGGGCCAGATGACATGATCTTAGTTTTTTTAATGTTGAGTTTCAAACCAGCTTTTGCACTCTCCACTTTCACCCTCAACAAGAGGCTCTTTAGATCCTCTTCGCTTTCTGCCATTAGGGTGCTATCGTCTGCATATTGGAGGTTGTTGATAATTCTCCCAGCAATCTTAATTCCGACCTCTGATTCATCCAACCCGGCATTTCTCATGATGTACTCTGCATATAAGTTAAATAAGCAGGGTGACAATATGCAGCCTTGTCGTACTCCTTTCCCAATTTTGAACCAATCGGTTGTTCCACCTCTGGTTCTTACTGTTGCTTCTTGACCCTCATACAGGTTTCTCAGGAGACAGGTAAGGTGGTCTGGTACTCCCATCACTTTAAGAATTTGCCACAGTTTGTTGTGATCCACACAATCAAAGGCTTTAGCATAGTCAATGAAGCAGAAATAGGCATTTTTCTGGAATTCTCTTGCTTTCTCCATGATCAAGCGAATGTGGGCAATTTGATCTCTCGTTCCTCTGCCTCTTCGAAACCCAGCTTGTACTTCCGGTAGTTCTCAGTTCGCATACTGCTGAAGCCTAGCTTGTAGGATTTTGAGCATCACCTTGCTGGTATGTGAAATGAGCACAATTGTGCAGTAGTTGAACAGTCTTTGGCGTTGCCCTTCTTTGGAATTGGAATGTAAACTGACCTTTTCCAGTCTTGCGGCCACTGTTGAGTGTGCCAAATGTGTTGGCATATTGAATGCAGCACTTTAACAGCATCATCTTTTAGGATTTTAAATAGCTCAGCTGGAATACTGTCATCTCCACTAGCTTTGTTGTTAGTAATGCTTCCTAAGGCCCACTTGACTTCACTCTCTAGGATGTCCGGCTCAAGTTCAGTGACCGCACTATCATGGCTATCAGGGACATTCAGTTATTTCCTGTATAGTTCTTCTGTGTATTCTTTCCACCTCTTCTTAATCTCATCTGCATCTGTTAGGTGCCTGCCTTCTTTGTCCTTTATCATGCCCGTCTTTGCACAAAACGTTCCCTTGAGATCTCCAATTTTCTTGAAGAGATCTCTAGTCTTTCCCATTCTGTTGTTTTCCTCGATTTCTTTGCATTGTTCATTTAAGAAGGCCTTCTTGTCTCTCCTTGCTATTCTCTGGAACTCTGCATTCAGTTGGATATTTCTTCCCCTTTCTCCCTTGCTTTTCGCTTCCCTTCTTTCCTTAGCTACTTGTAAAGCCGAGAGACTGACAGTCATACAGAAAACAATTACTTCAGGTTATTGCTGCTAAAGGTGGTTCTACAAGCTACTGAATCATAAGGTGTACTTAGTTTTTCTCACATGGCTTCTCCATTTTGGCTTTATTTCTGTAAAATAAATGACATGGCATAATATGCCATGTGTTGTTGTTCATCTGAGGTTGTATTTACCTAATTTTAAGACCTGCTAAGGACCAGATGATTTTTATTACGTCCTGATACATAAAACCATAGAACTCAAAGAGGGTGTACTTTCTTTTTCACATGACTGTATGTGGATATCTGGTCTGGTTTTACTGAAGTTTATGTTATCTATTCTTTAAGTTTGAAGTTAAATTCTTTAAGTTTAAGTTAAGTTTATCTACTCTTTTTCTGTTTTTCTCCCTAGAATATTGAAATATTTGAAACTGAGGATTTTAGAATATGTTATATTTTTTATTTTTTGGTTTTGTTGTTTTTGTTTGTTTTGTTAAAACTCATAATTAAAAAATGGGAAAAAACATAGCATATAACTGCACTGCAGTGAATTTTTCAGCACAGAATTAAACTGGGAAAATACCCCTTTCTTTTCGAAGACAGCTATTTCAATTAAAAAACACACATACACTTTAGTTTTCTTTTTACAAGCAGTATGTTAACCGTTACAGTTTATTTTTCTTGGACTGGGAAATCTATTTATCTACAGACACAAATATTCAGTGTATAGAAAAAAAGAAAATAAGGTTAGCTATGAGAAGTGAACCACATATATTAATCTAAAGTTTTAAACTTTAAACAGCATTTACCACAAATATAGGAAGATCATTAACGTACTACATTATAGCAAGTATGTTGTAGAAAAAAATTTGCACATAGAAGATCTTTTTCCATCCATTAAAAGATAATCACTCCCATACAAATGGAATTTGTGTCTTGAATCTATTAAAACTAGACGCAATTGTAAAGAGAAATTGTGACCTTAGATAGGAATGTACCTGAGCATATGTGCTCCTTAAAAGTGATCTATTCTTTCTTGCTTTTTACAAAGCAAATGTTTGCTGATTAATGCTAGCTTTTAAAAAAATGTAAAGTGTTTCTATATACTCTACAAAAAAGATAAACTACTTGCAAAAGAAATATTCTAAATGCAACTCAGGGTAAGATCTGGAATCTTTAGAACAGGCAATTAGATTTAACCAAGGTCTGAAAAATCATAAATGCAGTGATAGTGGGGCTGGAATGTGTGCAAAATAGATTACCACACATTGGCCACGTTCACACAAAATGCTTTGTTATGAGGAAGTATGTGGGTGCATGCTGTTCAATTGCTTCCCCTTAGCTCTTTCTGCAAATGGGAATGGTTAAACTAACCAGGACCTTAAATGGGCAGAAAAACGTACTGTCATATCCAAACTGGGACTCCTGGCACGTCGCTCCATGGACAAGCCAGAGTTTAGTGCCAGGATTTGAAGTTGGTTTCTGGATTCAGGCTTATTAGAGGATCAGCAACTCATGCTCCAGGTTCAGATGCAGTGCTAAGCTTTTCTGCCCTGGTGAGTTCCTGGTTAGTTTAACTCCTTCTTGCAGGAAAAGCCAACTGGGAGTGATCTGATGGCATGCATGAGCACACCTGCTTTAGAGCCTAAGCCAGGGTTCTAAAGAGTTCTGGCTTAAGAGTGCTGTGCTAATGTGGCTACTGGAAAGTCTTTGCCGTGCCAGCTGCTTGTACTGGGTAACTTTTGCTAGCCTCACTTCAGTTACTTCCCACTGAGCATGTAGCTACTAGACTGACTGGCTTATTTGTCAGTGAATTTGTCAGATTATTTGTCACATGGTCTCTTGCTTGGCCATTACTGAACACTAGGCAGGTGGCTACTTGCCAAAAGGCTAGACCCGGTGGCTCTTGTTAAATAATGGTCAACAGGGGATGCTGGTGATGCCTCCAGCTAGCTTTTTTGTGCCTCTAAGTGCTGCTGCTGCAGTAAGTCCCTGGCTCCACAACTCATCATGTTTTCTTCCAGTAATGTCATTTAATGTCATTTAAAGAAAAGTTCATTCTTATGACAATAAAGGATCTAGGTAGCAAAAGAAAATCTCCTGAGAAGAGCTTTCCTGGTGTAAATTGCTGTTTGTGGATTCTGACCAATTTAACTTAAGAGTGGACTGTGACTGCTCAATGTCAAAACCAGACACTTGTCAACAACACAAATCCAGTGCAGACTGTGTGCCAAAGAACACGATACTAATGGGGGGAACCCTGAATTCCTCACCAATCAGCCAATAGACAGGCATGTTCCATTATTCCTGAATCCAACAGTAATACACTTCTCATATAATTTACAATTGCCTGGTGAGAGAGTGCTACTGCTCCAGAATTACAACCGACATACATAAATGCAGTACTCCACATCTCGCAAGCCACGGCATGTTCTCCTCTTTATTACCTAATCACAAAGCCCACCACTACTTTATCAAATACATTTTTAATGACACTCTGCTCTAACGGGGAAGTTTTAGAAATTACTCTGCAGCACACAATAACGTTTCTAGCAATGCCGCTGGGACTCTGCCCACAGCAACGAGAGAGAGAGAGAGAGATGGAGCAAGAGTTTCAGTTCCCAGTATAATTACTTAACCTGTTCTGCACTTCTTGCTATTGAGAAACGTTCACTAGATAGATTTTTATAAAATGGCCTCAGATCATGCCCAATGAACATCTTGGATGGACATGTCTTATAACCGGTATTTTCTTTCAAAGCACATGAACCAAAACATACATTATTTGTGGTCACATAACAAACACTACTTAGACAAACTCAAGAACGGCCCAAAACCGTAGTGGAGAAAAGCAATTCTCAACCACTCTCATTGGCTATATGTATTGGATTCATTTCCATTTACTTGAGTATCCATAACTTGAGCCAGACAACATACATAATTAAAGAGAACACAATGTCAACAATTTACAAACATTATCAATATGCACTCTCTCTTGCTTCTGAAAGGGAAGGGTGGTACTTTTGTTTTGAGTTTTTAGCCATTTGTTTTTACACTTACTTCTGGGGAGGGGAGAAGAAAGAAAGAAAGAAAGAAAGAAAGAAAGAAAGAAAGAAAGAAAGAAAGAAAGAAAGAAAGAATTCCTATTCAGCACTGCAAAACCATGCCAGATTATGCCAGCCTTCCCCAAACTAGCACCCCCCCAGTTGTGTTGGACTGCAACTCCCATAATTCCCAGCCAGCATGGCCAATGGCTGGGAATTATGGGAGTTGCAGTCCAACACATCTAAAGGGCACCAGGGTGGGGAGAGCTGGATTATGTCATCCGTCATAGGGAGGGGCTAGGGAATTACATGTATGAACACCCATGGTGCTTCCCCAATGAGTTCTCCTTCAATATATTTTTTGGGACTCTGTGACATAGCACTCATAGGAGTTGAACACAGCCGTTTTTCACATGTATCTGTTTCTAATGTATTCTCGGTACAAGAAAATGTCGTCTTTTCCCAATAGTTGCATGATGCCCTTGCCAGCTTGGATGTGAGCGTGAAAGATCTCAATAGATTTCCTGTCCACTTTAGGAGGCTGAACTTCATAAATGTTGTCTTGGGAGAAAGCAGAAATGTGTGTTCTGCAAGAAGAAAGAATAAATGAAGCTACTGTTAAACTCAAGAGGAATAATACAAAAGAGGGAGAAATTCGGCACAGAAATCTCTTTCAATAGAGATCAACTGTACAAGCTCAAACGATTCCATTTCCTAACAATACACAAGGGATCCAGACTTAAGTTAGTCCCATTGATTTCAGTGGGTCCACCCAAAATATGACTAGGTCTGGATTCAACCCAAAGTAATTTAAAATTGAGTAAGTGACATAGGCCTTATATGCTTTAGTGGCAGCTGTGATGGGCCACGCTTATGCAGTGATGTCACTAGTGATTTTAAATCCCACCTCCCAAAAAAACACACACACTCCCCAAGGGACCTGCCATTGAACAGTGGTTCCCAAAGCTTCAAATACAGGAACTAAAAGTGAGATGTAATTGGGGGCTTGGAAGATTTGCGCACTAGTTAATGTGCACTAATGCACACTAGTTAAAGCAAATTTGCATAGATCTCCCCAAAAGTGAAAAGAAAGGTCCAAAAGTGCAAATCCTCCCCAAACCTGCATTGACACTTTGGACTATGGGGGGGAAATGTATATTTTTTATCTCTGGGTTTTCCCTCCCATATTTTTGTATGACTAAATTTGTGTACAATTCTGGAAAGTAAAAAAGCAGCCCGCAAATTAAGAAATCTGTGCAAATTTCATGGTCAATTGCTGCTTGATTTGTACAATTCTCCCATTCATGCAGAGCGAGCAGCAATTCCAAACATGAACTGTAATTGGCCACACGAGGCGCTACCAGCATGACATATGGCTAGCGAGTTTGTGAGGCAGCAAATGGAGTGGTCAGGTTTTCTGCCACTCTTGCCAAGTGACTCTGTAGCCTTTTGGCACACAAGCCATGCACAACCCATTATTTTATTTATTTACAATATTTATATACCGCTCCATATCAGAAGATTTCAGAGCGGTGAACAACATGATAAAAGAATAAACAGGTTAAAAGAGTTAGAACATTTTTGAAAAAAAAAAAAGACAAACCCCAACAAAGTGGAATTTAACAAACCATGGCTGGTCATGCAAGGAAGGCCTCTTGAAATAACAATGTCTTCAGGAGGCGCCAAAAGAAACACAATGTTGGTGCCTGCCTGACCTCTAAAGGCAGGGAATTCTACAGGAAGGGGGCCACCACACCGAAGGCTCTTTTCCTGGTGGACTCCAACTGGGCCCTGGGTGCATTGGAACCACCAGGAATGTGCCCTCTGATGACTTCAGTGTCCGGGCAGGTTGGTAAGGAAGGAGGCGCTCTCTCAGGTATCCTGGTCCCAAGTTGTTTCGGGCTTTGTACACTAGTACAAATACTAGTACTAGTGTACAAAGGTAATACTAATACTAGTACTAGTGTACTGGCCGGTAGTGAATAGGCAGCCAGTGCAGTTCCCTCAGCAAAAGAGTTACATGCTGAAAATGGGCAGCTCCCGACAACAGCCGAGCTGCTGCGTTCTGTACTAGCTGTCAGGAGCGCTCTGGCGGCTTCTCCCAGTAGATTCCAATAGCCAACTCAAGACACAGATGAAAGGGTTTCTTTTCAAAGCTTTAATCCTTTTACAACTTAATGACTCTTTCAGATGCTAATCACCAGTGACTAAAGCAAGGAACAGCAGGGTAGCCTAAGCTTCAAGTAGTCAGTTGATCCCCGTTTGAAAGAGAGTCACTTGAAGACCCAGAACTTATGGGCTAGGGAGAGATCCTCCCTCTTTCCCTTGGGTCCATGGGAGGCAGCCGTTGCTTGCGCGCCAAACGGGCGCTACGCCTCCTTTCCGCGCCCTCCATCGCTTGTCGCTCTTTGCGTCTGCGTCGAGCATCTAAGAAGCCCCCCTCCCGCATTCCCTCACTACCCGGGTCGCTATCTATCTCTGGAATGCTGGCAGGAGGAATCGCTGCCAGGTGCTGAGCTTGTGAGGTATGAGCTGGCCCCTCCCCCATGGAGAGCTGTTCCTCCTCAGAATCCGAACTGCTCTGAGGCTCTCTGGGCTCAGTTTCCACCCTGACACTAGCTCCAGCTTCTGGATCAGCTTAAAGGGCAGCCCCACATGGAGCACGTTGCAGTAATCCAGTCTTGCGGTTACTAATGCCTGTACCACCGTGGTCAAGCTATCCCTGTCCAGGAGAGGCTGTAGCTGGTGAACCAGCAGAAGCTGGTAAAAGGCACTCTGAGCCGCCGTGACCACTTGAGCATCCAGCAACAATGATGGATCTAGGAGTACCCCCAGACTACAGACATGATCTTTCAGAAGGAGTGCAACCCCATCCAGAACAGGCAGTGAGCCTATCTCCTGGACCCGGGAACCCCTCACCCATAGGGCTTCCATCTTGCCAGAGTTCAGCTTCAGTTTATTGGCCCTCATCCAGCCCATTACTGAGTCTAGGCACTGATTCAGGACTTGCACAGCCTCTCCTGATTCCGATGTCACAGGGAGATCATCAGCATACTGATGGCATTTAGCTCCAAATCCCCTAACGACCACTCCCAGTGGCTTCATATAGATGTTAAACAACACTGGGGACAAGATGGTACCCTGCGGAACCCCATAGCTCAATTGCCAAGGGGCTGAGGAATAGTCACCCAATGTCACTGTCTGAAATCGGCTCCATAGGTAAGACCGGAACCACTGTAGCACAGTGCCTCCAATACCCATCCCACAGAGTCGATCCAGGAGGATACCATGGTTGATGGTATCAAAAGCCGATGAGAGATCGAGCAGAGTTAACAGGGTTGCACTCCCCCTGTCCCTCTCTCGATAAAGGTCATCCATCGGGGCGACCAAGGCTGATTCAGTCCCGTAACCAGGACGAAACCCAGATTGAAATGGATCTAGATAATCAGTATCCACCAAGAGTGCTTGCAGTTGGTCTGCCACGACCCTCTCAAGTACCTTCCCTACAAAAGGGGTATTTGCAACTGGGCAGTAGTTGTCAAATACCGTTGGGTCCAGAGTGGGCTTCTTCAGGAATGGCTGCACTCCTTAAGGACAGCAGGGACCACCCCTTCCCGTAGGGAAGCATTTATCACTCCCTGGACCGATCCAGTCATACCCCCTCGACTAGCTTTTATTAGCCAGGAGGGACAGGGATCAAGAGGGCACATGGTCGGTCGCTTTATTGCAAGCATCTTGTCCACATCATCAGGCAGTAACAACTGGAAGTGATCCCACAAAATCGGGCAGGTGGTGGCATCAGACACCTCAACTGGTACTGCACTAACAACAGCATCAAGGTCGCTGTGGAGACAAGCAATTTTGTCCTCAAAGTGCGATGCAAAAAGGTCACAGTGGGTCCTTCACAGGGTCAGGGCCCCATTTACTGGGGAAGATGTTAACAACTGCCAGACCACCTGGAAGAGCTCCGCTGGATGGCTACTTGAGGACACAATGGAGGCAGCAAAATAAACCTTCTTTGCTGCCCGCACTGCCACGATTATGCACTCTAGAGCATGCTCGGTTGTCTTCACTTCAAGTCTTGCACCATTTGCACTCTAGCTGGTGTCCAGCCTGTTTCACTGACCATAGCTCCCCAGTATACCAGGGAGGAGAACGGGCTCCACAGTGCTGGAGAGGGCACTCAGGTGCAATCAATTCAATGGCCCTCCGTATCTCACTGTTCCACAGTGAGGCTAGGGCCTCGGCTGGATCACCAGCTCTCTCCACTGGGAAATCCCCAAGAGCATTCAGAAATCTATTGGATTTCATCAGTCTCCTGGGGCGGACCATCCGAATAGGTCCTCCACCACCGCAGGAGCAGAGTAATGCCATAAGTTCAAATCTCACCAGGAAATGGTCTGACCATGACAATGGGGTTACTTGGAGCTCCCCAATCTTCAGACTACCCATCTCCCAAGTTGGAGCAAAAACCAAATCAAGGGTGTGCCCTGCTTCATGTGTTGGGCCGATGACATACTGAGACAGCCCCATGGTTGTCATGGAGGCCATGAAGTCCTGAGCTGGAACTCCGGAGACAGCCTCAGCATGGAAATTGAAGTCACCCAGAACCACCATCCTGGGTTCCTCCCATGCCACACTTGCAACTGCCTCCGCCAGCCCAGTCAAGGAGGATGCTGGGCAGCAGGGTGGGCGGTACACCAGCAGCATCCCCAATCTGTCTCTATGGCCCAACACCAGGTGCAACCCCTCAAGGCCCACTCCAAGGTGGAGTGGTCTCCTGGTAATAGAGATCGAAGTTCTATGAACCATGGCAACTCCCCCCGCCCCCGGCCCTCCAACCTATGTTGGTGCTGCACTGAGTACCCGGGTGGGCAGAGCTGAGTCAAGTTGACTCCACCCAGCTCACCCACCCAAGACTCAGTAATACATGCCAGGTTGGCCCTCTCATTCATGATTAAATCGTGAATGAGTGTGGTCTTATTGCAGACCGATCTGGCGTTAAATAGCAGCACTGCAAGACAGGAGGGCACAGTGGAAGAGCTACCAGCTACATGAGAGCTAGAGGAGGGGGGTAGAAGGGGAACAGCGTATAAACACCTGTGGCCCATTCTACTTTCATGTCCCAACCCCCTCCTCCTGCCGTATCTCCTTCTGCTCCAAGTCACTGGAATAGTGGTGCCCCCATTGTGCCAGGTTCACACGTCACGGAAAGCCACTCTGAAAGCAAGCCACCGCCAACAACCCAACAACAAGCTATGGGTTCTCAGAGTGACTTGTGCATGGTTAATAAACCACGCTGAAGCTACCATGCTAGGTTTGGATATCATGCCAAGCCATTCTGAAACAAACAAGGCTGACAGCCCACCATGGGTTGTCATGTCGTGCAAACCAGGTCAGTGTGTGAACTTTTCATAGTATGGGCCTTATTCACTCAAATTAAGAATTTAGTTTACAGCTTGTCTATTTTTCACTGGCTGTTTTTCATTCGTTTTCTTCAACTTTGTCTATTACAAGAAAACAATATATTTTGAATTGCAGAGAATATTTTTTTATAAAATAGTGCTAAATGCTTAATTTGTTCGTATCTTAGCAACAATGCACTGCATCTAAATGAAGAGTCACCTTTTGCCAGTAAAAACTACAGCATATGTATTGTTTTAATATAAATCAGGAATTGTCTGTACTTTGCAGTTGACAGACTCACCTAAAAATGTAAGCTGTCATGTTGTTCCAAGGATTCCATAAAATATTACAAGTAAGCCTGCAACTTTCATTTTGTACACATACCAACTTAGGTGAGAGATGGACTAGAGATCCTTTGAGAGAGTTGAATGTGGTCTGAAAGAGAGATCATTGCTTGTGATGTGTTCTTCGTGACTTCATGGACCAGCTCACGCCAGAGCTTCCTGTCGGCCGTCGCCACCCCCAGCTCCCCCAAGGTCGAGTCCGTCACGTCCAGAATATCATCCATCCATCTTGCCCTTGGTCGGCCCCTCTTCCTTTTGCCTTCCACTTTCCCTAGCATCAACATCTTCTCCAGGGTATCCTGTCTTCTCATTATGGGGCCAGAGTACTTCAGTTTTGCCTTTAATATCCTTCCCTCAAGTGAGCAGTCTGGCTTTATTTCCTGGAGTATGGACTGGTTTGATCTTCTTGCAGTCCAAGGCACTCTCAGAATGTTCCTCCAGCACCACAGTTCAAAAGCATCTATCTTCCTTCACTCAGCCTTCCTTATGGTCCAGCTCTCGCAGACATAGGTTGCGTCAATAGAACAGAAATAGATGTTTTTCTGAAACTCCCTGGCTTTCTCCATTATCCAGCGGATATTGGCAATTCGGTCTCTAGTTCCTCTGCCTTTTCTAAACCCAGCTTGTACATCTGGCAATTCTCGTTCCATGAATTGCTGGAGTCTACCTTGCAAGATCTTGAGCATTACCTTACTGGCATGTGAAATAAGTGCCACTGTTCGATAGTTTGAATATTCTTTGGTGCTTCCCTGTTTTGGTATGGGGATATAAGTTGATTTTTTCCAATCCAGCATGCACATTCACTCTCACTCATCATCTCAACAACCCACAGTTTGTTAACTGTGGGATATTCCGATGTGCAAATTGGGCCTATATGTACACCACATGGGAAGCTAAGCCTCTTTCAAACCAGTCTCAGTTCTCTTAAAAGATATTTTCTCTGTCACTACCCTTACATTTGAGGAAAGACTTCCTAAAAATGACATTGTGTTGTTGCCCCTATTATTACTATCTTGCATGGGTATCTTTCCTCTTTAACATGTTGGGTGAAGTGGGGGGGAAACCCCTGAGAATGTATGTTGGGACAGTTTTCTAAAATAAATTACTGCATCTCTATTTGACATAACTTTTACTACCATAGAACTGGGGAGTCTGTGCATCTTTTTAAAAAATGGTAACACTTCTTCAGCCCTGTGGATCCAAGGAATAAGGAGCAGCCTGTGCATCAATTTGACATTTTATGTACAAAGCTCAAGCGCTGCAATCTGCACTGCAAACCACCAGTATACATAGTGTGCTTTGCCTGGCCTTCCTTCTCCATTGCCACTTGGATAGATAATACAGTGCAGGCAACTTACTTAAATATGCAAAACTACCATAATGAACAATACAGATATTTTCCATGATAATTATGGTTATATAAGAATATTTATATTAATGGGAAAATATAAATATAGGAGTGCGGGGGAAGGGGAAGATAGACAACAGCGCTTGAAAACTGGATAAAAACAATGCAAAATTGTTTTTCAAGCAATACAAAATTTAAACAACTACAAAGCTAAGTTAAAAGTATGGATCTGCGACAGCAGGCGATGTAATGGCAGATGGAGAGAGGCCCACCATTTTGGGGGACAAAAATTAGTTTGGACACACATCTATATGTTATTTTGCCAATTTTCAGCTTTCTCTTACAATTTTCTAAAGTGATATTGAAGTCCTCATACACATAACTTGCCTCTCCTTGTTCACTTTCATCTTTATTAAACTTCTCTTTCCCTAATCCCCTCCTCTCCTAGTTTCACCAAGGGCTGAAAAAATTGGCCTGCTTCAGCCCTTAATTGCTACAAGCCCAGGTTGAATGAAAGTAAATTTTAAAGCAAATAAACCTGTGCCAAAATCTTCACTGGTGAACATTTTCAGCACTAAAAAAATGCTTTAGGAAGGGGGTCTGAAGTCACCAACTCCCTGCACTCCATCTACTCATCTTTTTCACCAGCTGTTTGTTGCTGATTTTGCTGGTGTTTTTCTTTGAAACCAAGGCTCCGTCTTTCTGGTATGTGATCCCAGCCAGTCTGGGATCCCACAAACAGCATACAGACATCATGAAGTCACAAAGCCTATCAGATGTGGCCACGAAAAATAATCACCAAGCCAATTCAGAGTGAGGGCAATGTTTCCTACTTTAGTTCTGAATGGGTGAGGGCTTCCCCCAGTAAAGTTGCAGAAATGGGTGCGCGCTTTTCCCAGCTTACAAAAACTCTCACAAAAAGTGCTTCCCCCTTCCACCTCAACTCTGCAAATAGGACCTTATTTAAATTAAATGTTTGTTTTTAACAATCTGTTCTTTTTAAAAAGTTACCTGGTTTAAAGCCTACAATTACAGTATCTTAAAAATTAACCTATGACCCTCTATGTGAAACACACTGACTACTGAAACAATTATTCATACTTAAGTCCTATTGCAATCAATGTAGCTTGGAACCAATCTACACCAGCTCTCACACTGCCTGAGGAGGGAGAGAACATGTGCAATCTCCACTGCATCACACCCCTTGCTACTGCATCCCATCCCCCCCCCCCGTCCTGCACCCCCTTTTGCACCACCTGCCCTCTGTTTGCCTCATCTTGAGACCTGGGTGAGCCCCCACAACCGCTTTTTCCAGCTGCATGGCTCTCTGTGCAAAAAAGGAAACAGTGGGTGGGTGGTTGTTCTAAAGAGACCCACCAGCCACACTCTCGCTCCAGCAAATGCCATGCCAGGAGAGCGACAGACAGGGCTCTCCAGAGCATCCATTGGAGGTGGCAGTGGAACCTCCTGGGGGAGGGGGTTGAAGCAGCACAATTTGCCACTCCTATTGCCCTGTCACCTGATGCAGGTCCTCACCCTGCTTCATGGGAGGGCCGGCCCTGATATACACATTCAGAATAATCACATAGTAGGTTTTGGGGGCCTATACCACTTTTAGACTACAGATGGGGAGTTACAACTCCTTGTACTTGGAAAACTAGCACATTAGGGAGTAAGTTTTAAGGTAGTCCTTTCCCTGATGCGTTAATTTCAAACTATAAGAGATGTTTTTTGTTTTTTTAAATATGGAGAAGCATTTATACAAGGAACCAGTAACCTCCAGTCTACTGAACCAGTGGCCTTCTTGGAAGCATTGTTCTCAACTCTGCTGCTTCTGTGTGCCCTGGGGAATCTGCAATCACCACCTTCAATTGTTCCTTATCAATTCGACATGTTTGCCCTGCTCTCGCAGTATACTATTCCCTGCATAGCTCCAGCTCAGTGCCTCCATTCAATGGTCACAATTATAAATTGTCCCCCCCACACACACCCATAAAAACCAGCAGGGAGGGAACAACAGGCTGGGCTAGGAAGGTGATTAATACCTCCTTGTGAGGAGTGGTTCCGGGCTGCCTAAAAGAGGCGGTGGTGAGACTGCTCCTGAAGAAATTCTCCCTAGATCTGGAAAACCTTAATAATTATAGGCTGGTTGCAAACGTTCCATTCCTGGGAAAGGTCCTTGAGCGGGTGGTTGCAAGCCAGCTCTAGATGCTCTTGGATGAGACCAATTATCTGGATCCAGTTGGGCTTCAGGCCGGGTTTTGGCATGGAAATAGCTTGGCTGCCCTGTATGATGACCTATATCAGGAGAAATACGGGAGTAGTGTGACCCTGTTGATTCTCCTTGGTCTCTCAGCGGTTTTCAATACCATCAACCATGCTATCCTTCTGGGATGGCTCACTGAGTTGGGAGTGGGAGGCACTGTGTTGCAGTATTTCGCTCCTACTTGGAGGGTCAGCTCCAGAAGGTGGTGCTTGAAGAACACTGCTTGGCCCTGTGGATTCTCCAATATGGGGTTCCACAGGGGTCAGTTTTGTCCCCCATGCTGTTCAACATCAATGTGAAACTGTTGAGTGTGGTCATCCGGAGTTTTGGAGTGCGCTGTCATCAGTATGCTGATGACACGCAGCTCTATTTCTCCTTTTCATCTTCTTCAGGTGAGACTGTGGATGTGCTGAATCAGTGCCTGGCTGCAACAATGGACTGGATGAGGGCTAATAAACTGAAGCTCAATCCAGACAAGACTGAGATGCTGTTGGCAGATGGTTCTGCTGACCGGATGGAGGGTGCTCAACCTGTTCTGGATGGGACTGCACTCCCCCTGTAGGAGCAGGTCCATAGCTTGGGTGTCCCCCTGGAACCATCTTTGTCACTTGAGGCTCAGGTGGCCTCAGTGATATGGAGTGCCTTCTACCAACTTCAGTGGGTGGCCCAGCTACACCCCTATCTGGACAGGGATAACCCGGCTTCAGTTGTCTATGCTCTGGTAACCTCCAAGTTAGATTACTGCAATGCACTCTACGTGGGGCTGCCTTTGAAGATGGTTCGGAAGCTGCAGCTCATGCAAAATGCAACAGCCAGATTGCTAACAGGGTCCAGAAGGTCCGCACATATAAGACCAACTCTGGCCCACTTGCACTGCCTGCCTATATGTTTCCAAGCTCAATTCAAGGTGCTGGTTTTAACCTACAAAGCCCTACACGGCTTTGGACCGCAATACCTGACAGCACGCCTCTCCCGAAATGAACCTACCTGTACTCTACGTTCAGCATCTAAGGTTCTCCTCCGAGTGCCTCCTCCAAGGGAAGCTTGGAAGGTAGCAACGAGGGAGAGGGCCTTCTCAGTGGTTGCCCCCCATCTGTGGAACAAGCTCCCCAATGAGGTCTGCCTGGCACCAACATTGTTATCTTTTCGGCACCAGGTTAAAACCTGTCTCTTTTCCCAGGCATTTGGCAGCACTTGATGAGTTTTAATCGGTCCTGGATGTGTCTTTAGTTATGACTGACTGTTCAAGATTGTTTTTAGTTATATGTTGTTTATGTGTGATTTTATGTAAATGGCTTTTAAACTTTGTATATTGTATTTTAATGTTTCAACTTCTGTAAACCACCCAGAGAGATTTGGCTATGGGGGCAGTATAGAAATGTAATAAATAATATGTTTTTTTTTCTTACATACCACTTTGGTTTTGTCAACTATTTTATGAAATACATAAAAAAAGAGCAGTCTTTGAAATTACAGAGCCTAGTTAACATCTACAAACAGAGACAGAGAGAGGGAGAGGGAGAGGGAGAGAGCGAGAGAGAAGAAAATGGGGAAGAGGCTTTGGAACCACCACATGAGTAGAAAAATCAGGACAGAATGACCAGGACTTACAAATTTATGACCCCATCTAAGTGTTTAGAACAAAGAAGTTGGTGACTCTCGTCTTGCTTGTGTTGACTCTGGCCCAACTGAACAAACCTATGAATAGACACAGAAAAAGCAGAAGGGGAAAAGAACTTTCTGAAATAATGAAAATAACATGTCTCTTGCAGACTTAGTAAGAGTCATACAGTTTTAAGTAAGGGACATCAAGTACCATTAAGTGCAGCTGGAACATACACCACACTTTCCTTGAAACTAATACTGTGGGTGAGTAATGCGGTAATTCTGATCTTTTTTTTTTAATCTACTTTAGTGTAGGTACTTTGAGGCCCTTCAAGGCTTCCTTTTGTTATGAATTTCACTAAAAGCCCAATGAAGTTTAATCAAGGAATCACAGAATGGAAACAGACAGCCATTTCCATAGCGATTCCATTCCTTACCACGGCACATGTGTAACCACATAATAAGGGGAATTGTTGGACAGCTCTTGCTTCCCCAGATTTCATCTGGTGAGAATCAGAGAGCTGGAAAGGGACACACACACACACACAAACACACACACACAATCTAATACCTTTTCGATGTAGGAAATTAAGATCTAGAACATCACCAACAGATGGCTGTCCAGTCTATGCTTGAAGACCTCCAGGGAGGGAAAGCCCTCACTTGCCTAGTAATGGGTTCCAAGTCTGGTGAAAGTGTGATAAAGTTCTCCTTATCATGCAGCGGGACAATGGAGACAAATGGCCAACCAAGTGTGACATGCACACAGTGGTAATTTATCACTTAGTATGCAGTGGTCTATGTCAGGGGTGCTGAACCGCAAGCCTACAGGGCCAAATCCAGCCAGTCTGGGGTTCTCCATGCGGCCACACCCACTTCCCAGGCCCCGCCCCTTTCCCCTGAACACTGCTTATTGGGTGGTTTCCCAGCTTTTGCGGCATCCCCCCCCCCCATTTTGAAAAGGTGAAATGCCTCTCCTAAGGCTTGGTTACTGGCAGAAAGAGCTTTAAGCTAGAATATGCTGGTGTTTTTTGCATTTTGGGCCCAGCCCCCTTTTGCCTTTGGCCCCACCCATCACTGCAATGTGGCCCCCAAGAGCTTCTCTGAAACTGAATTTGGCCCTTGGGCTGAAGGAGGTTCAACACCCCTGGTCTATATTCACTTATGTGTCTCGCAGGTGTCAAAGAACCTTACCTGCATGCAGTTTTGCACAGGACTTAAAAGTAGTCTCAGCGTTTCCAACTCAACAGCACTTGATCTTCTGAGTTTAAATTAAAACTTAATGGCCTAGTTCTCTATGCCGTGTGGGCACAGCAGCGTACAGGATCAGGCTTAAAGATCCCATGTTGGTAGGAGAACACAACGGCTGGTAGAATGTGCCCCCGTTCCCTTCCATGAATTACTATGGACCCCACAGAAGCCACTGAGGTCTGCACAGTAATAGCAAGATCAGGCAGAGACAGAAAACTGGGTGTGTGTTGTGCAGTACAAAGGATGTCAGAACCCTGCGTAGCTTCCCAGGCTTTAGCTGCAGCAACACTGCATTTAAACCTTAGAGCCAATGTGCTGTACCGGCTAGAGTTTTACACTTAGGACTGGGTAGTTCCGGGTCCAAATCCCCATTCAGTCATGAAGCTTACTGTGTGGCCTTGGTCTAGTCATTATCTCTCAACCTAAACTGCCCCACAAGGTGGTTTTAAATACAAAATGGGGTCGGGATCACGTATACCACCCTAAGCTCCTTGAAGGTAGAATGGAATGTTTTTTTTAAAATGGGGGAGGGGGCTGCTGCACAACTAGATATATATTTTATAGACAACCAGTGAGCACAATCTAGCCAAAAAGTGTGCACTTTTAGAGATCTATTGACTTTAATAAGAGAGATGTAAACACATTGTTAACACCTCCATTGAAGCAAATGGAACTTCGCCATGCATAGCTGGAACATGTGAAACATGCCCATATTTACTTTTCATACACATTCCCTGTCAGCATCAGCAAGAGAATTAGAAACGTACTACCTTGTGTAAATGCTGAGATCATCTTCTGAAGGAGATTCTGAGAGATTAATCCCATACACATCTTTTATAGGGTGCACTACATTCTGAAGCAAACAAGGTAAATCTTATTGACAATAAGTCTTGGATTTTAAATTGCTTGAAACATTTATATCCTGCCTCTCCCAAGCACAAGAAGGCATCCAAAAGAATAAAATGAAAAGATAGCAAATAATAGTAATAATAATAAACATACAATAGACTCAGCAGCAACACAGGGCTACAATGCTCACTCAGCAGCCACAGCCCTTCCAGAAGAGGAAGGCCCTCTATTTGAAAAGGTGGAAGGATGTCTTTACAAGTTTTTTAAAGTTATCAATTGTTATTGGATGATATATCTGAGAGTTAAACATCAGTATTTAACAGAATTCTTCCACCAATAGGAAATTCCATGCGTAATGAGCATGATATACCTCAACCTCTCCTCTTGCCAACTGTGTATTACTGAAGCATTTCTTTGTATTTCAGACATTGCTTGCACAGTGTTTCATACGCGTTTCATCTCATCCTCCAGATTAACCCGTACATACATGCTACTTTCTCACCGTTAAGATGTGCGTCTGACAAAGCAGGCTATCACTTACAAGAGCTCAGGTTAAACTCAGTGACTGATCAGAGTTCTAGCTAAAGAAATCAGTAATTCTCTTGGTCCTTGAACTCTAAGGCTGTCCAAGGTGTCTCTCAGTGTAAGACTACAGGTAACGCACAAATGCATGTATTAGCATCCTGACTGCTGCTGCTGGGGAAAAGCTGCTTGGTGTTTGCGTTGGAATGGAGAAATAAAGGGGGGTAACCCTTTTCCACCAGCTGCTTTTTGTTTCTAATCCCCCCTTCTGTCACTCTGCCCCCATACGTTTCCATATGGTTTGCCCTTGTAAGCATATGTCTGGAACCCCACAAGAAGAAAAGAGCGGGGGAAATGGCAGTGAGAAAACAAGGGAAGAGTTTCTCTTTGACCTACCCCTTGTGTGCTTCAAATTACTCTCCAAAGGTTTCTTTCCACAGAAGAAGTGGCCAATTGTAATAGATGAATTTGCCTGTGAAATGTAATCTGGCCATTGGTTACTATATTGCACCTTGCAGCATATGGATAGACTACCCTGGTGCCCTCCAGATTTTTTGGACTACAACTCCTAGCATTCCTGCCTATGGGCAATGCTGGTTGGGGCTGATGGAAGTTGAAGTCCAAAGCACCCAGAGGGCACCAGGCTGGAGAAGATGGTCTAGGGACAAGGTGCTTGCCCCCTCCATTCCACATACAGAAGCCAAAGAGACTGGCAGCTGACTCTTACTTCAACATTTGCAGTGGGGCAGCATTCTCCACTGCACCTGAGGGCAGCAGCATCCACCCATAAAAAGGAGGTATCAGCAGGGTCAATGGAACTGCAAGGTACAAAAACACTTTAGAAAAAAACTTCAGGGGACCTCCAAAAGCAGCCCAATGAGGACTGGGCATGCTCAGTGACCATGGAACACTGGCTTCCTGTTGGAGGGGGGAGAAATGGAAAACCAGGGGGGAGGGGGATGGAGTGGAGTATCCTGGAAGAAGGTATGAGTGGCTGAATTTTGAACAGGAACACTTCACACTTCAACTTTTTGTTGCAGTTCCCACTTGTAAAAATGTGTAATTCTCAAAATATTGTGCGGTCACACTCTGGCAAAAAGAATGGCAGTTGCATGACAGCTTTGAGGTCTCTGAATTTATCTATCTATCTATCTATCTATCTATCTATCTATCTATCTATTTATTTCCTGCCCTTCTTGACAAGGATCCCAGGGCAACTAGCCACCCATATATTGGAAACATTTCTAGACATACTGCATGATCTGGGCTCATGATATTTTATACACTTTCATTTCAGAAAGGAAACATTAAAGGAAAACGTGTCCTTAATAAAAATAGATGCCATTTCTTTTCAGGTTTCTAACAATTTTATTGTACTTCAAAAGGAATTGCATATTTGTGAAATAAGTATAAATTAGCTGTTTAATGAACAAATTAATGTAATGTAAAGTTACATTAGTGTTCAATAGTGGATGTGGCAGAGTAACAGGTCTTCGTACTTTAATTTCACCCTGTCAAAGAAATAATCTTTTTTTCTTCAAAATTACTGGAACAATTTTTATTATCTTACAGTGGCTCCTGTATTTTCTCATAAACTCCCAGTGACTCATTTTCTCTCTCTCTAGTTACTATGTGTGAAAGGCAGGCAAAGTGAGCTAGCTAGGCAATGGATCAAGGCCATTCTGCCCCGTGCTGTCAGGAACAGATCAGGCGCCTAAGTGGATAAGAAAAGGCCAGAGATCATGCCAGGTCAACAGCCATGTAAACAGAAGAGCAACACCAGTAATGGACTGAGCTCAGATGTGATTTCTCAGGAGGGAAAAAGCCCTATTGCCTACTGCATCCAATGGCAGTCTCCACTAACAGCTTCCATCAGTGCAACAGATTTTCTTCCCCCTCCTGAAATCTGCTCCAGAGTGTCGGGGGATCCTGCAGAGCAGATCTGGGGCTGAGGGTGTGGGGAGGGCAGGAAAGTTCTGTCACGCAAATGAAAGTTTGCTCAGGCAATGTTGGATTTAACCCTCTGTCTGCAACTCTCACCCTCAACTGGTCCAGGGGGGTTGGGGAACCTCCAGAGTCAATTTTAGGGAAGAGGAAACTCTGGAGGGTCTACGCATAAGCAGAAATACCTTCCATTTGTACAGCAGGCTCTCTGCATTCAATCCACTGTTTTTTAAATCAAAAAGCTAAAGGTAAGTTAATGTGCTACATAATAAAATTAAGCAAAAGGTTTATCTTAAACACTAAAGAAGCCCAGTAGTAGGAACTGTTATTGAAGTCTTGCACTCCTCTCCATGTCACAAACATATTGCCAATTCGGTGCTAGCTTTTTAATATATTTAAGCATAACACTATTGTAGGATTGAATAAACTTGCTGGCAGAGGAACTCATGCAAATCACTTCAGGGGCTATGGTGGGTTTCATGACTATCACCTTAGATCTGCCAAGATAAATTTAATAGTTTCTACTTGTGGAATGCTATGGTATATAATCATACAAGATCTAGAGATGTCCGTAGATAATTGTTTCAAAACTGGAAATTCATTATTTAGGATTGTTTCTGTGGAATGAATGGTCTTGGGGGACGGTGGGGACAGGGACATAAATAAGTATATGGGGGGGATGTGGGACCTGGAGAGATGGAAAGGCAGCCAAAAGGAGCCTTGTATGAGTCAAAAGTCACTTGCTTTCAGGCCAAGGAGCTGGCCATTGAAGGATTCACACTTTTAAGCAGGAAGGTGGCGCTCAGGAAAGGTAGGCTGGATGGAGGGACTCATAAGACCTCAGTGCACTTCCAGGCTTTGTCCTAGGAAATGGCTCACTTGGAGTTTCCCATGGTGCTGCAACCACCAACCTCCTTGCTTCATGGGTTCCTGCTGCAGACTGAGCAGAATCTTTAAAATCACAATTAAAATTACAAATCCCTAAAATATAATAAAAGGAAATGTTTAGGTTTTTCAGTTTTAAAAGTTCTGAAACTCTGAGTAGGCCTTATTTGGAGCATCTCACGTAAAGTGTGGGTACAACGCATAATCCTTTATTCCTGTATATTTTACGAAGAACCTTAACTTACCAAGTGTATGGTACATAACATGTCTTCTTTCAAACATTGAGGACACGAATATTTTAGACTACAGTGCTAACCTTATGTGCCTATTATAACTGTTCCTTAATTTTAGTGTTTAGCAGGAAGGGAATTTAATTGATCTCTACACTGACAAAGTCAGCTTTACAACATACAACTTCAATACATCTTTAATCCTTATTTTCTAACTTTTTAAGAAGCTGCTAATTAAAATAATGTAAATTCAACCAACTTTACAGCACATTCAATTATGTGGAAGATAGCCAAATGAAGATAGTTATTCTGTCTGAGACTGATTGTTGAAATACATTCATCTGCATCACATGGAAAAAATTAACAGTGGGCAACTGTTTCCTAGCATTCTGTCTGTTTGGGAACAGATGAATTATATTAGTGCCAATACACAAAGAAACAGTGAATTTAGAAGGTGAATTTCAAGCACTTTGAATTCTAGGGTTACAATTCAAAGACTAGAACTATTAGCTTGTGTCCTGTGGGGTTTGAACTTTGGGGTGGTAGCTCCCTGCACCACAAGGTAAGCCTCCTCTAAAATAATTTCAAATGATATTTGTGGAAAGACAACAGGAACTACAGAAAAAGGGAAGAAATGTACAATCCTGGAGTGAACACAAGACATTTGGCGTGCCTAAAATAGCTTCTTATGTGCATATCAAGACCTTGAAGGTCACCCATAACTGGACCATTCTTTGAGTAGCAATAGCAGTTTTGTTTCACTGTCAGGAACTTAAAACTCCATTCATGACAAAAGTGTATCAGTTCACTTTGTTAGTTTGTGATGATGACTTGACTGACCCACTTTTCCTGAGGATACATACCAAAAAAGGACAGTCAGTGTCTTCCCTTTTGGAGATGTGTGACTATGCGTGTTTACTCTGGAGTCACATGGGGTTGCATCCAGAGTTTGTGCAAGCAGGTTTCCACTTGCACAATGGGACTTCCCTGCTCCCATCCCAGCCTCCCACCCTACATCTCAGGCCTTTCCTGATGGTGCCCTGACCCTCAGTGGAGCACAGCAGGGAGGAGAACGAGGTCAATGTGTGCTATATGAAAAGGGCAATAACTGCAAGAGGAGTTTTTCATACTCTTGTGGAAAGACTACGGCTGCAGTCACAGCCTTCATGCATCTTAAGCTCTACGCTCACTTCAGATGTGACAGGAAACCATGGTTTCCTTTCACAATAGCCTTCTCAACCTGGTGCCCTCCAGGTGGTTTGGACTACATGACTTGGCTTTCCTGACTACTGGCCATGCTAGCTGACAGGAATTGAAGTCCAAAATATGAGGAGGGTCCTTGTGGAAGTCTTGGCTAGCCTCAGGCTTGTGCTCCCCATCACCACCACCACATCCTCTTTCGCACCTACAAAGACGATGTATTTTTAAGTTTCAACAAACCACAGTTCCATATGATAGGGAACTGATTTGTTTGGTTTGAGATTTGTTTGGTCTGAAACTATAGTCTGACCCTGTCTTGTTCTCAGTACCCGTGATTTAAACATACTGAAGTTTCCCAAGTTTGGGAGTCATGGGAAACTGGTTAATTTAAAATTAAAAGCAGAAGCTTTTGTTCTCCACCTTGCAGCCTGAAAAAGGAGGAAAGAGAAGGGGCGAGTGTGTAAGCCTGAGACTCACCATGGTTTGTTCTCATAGCAGGAAACCATGGTTTCTCACACCACCAACAGTAGGTCAACAGAAAGATGGAATGCAGAGCAAGCCGATCACTAAACTTAAGGACTCTCTGAAAAATGAAGAAGTATTTCTATTTTTGTAATTTTTCAAATTTTAAAGATAATTATGTTGCTGCAATGTCTTGTTAAAAGCAGACAGACTGCAGAACAAGCAACCCAATTGGCTGTGTGGGACACCAGTATTTCGAGGGCACCAATGAACTACTGTGCAATCCGAGAGGTGAGCCACAGTATCCCTTGCAAGACTAAAACGGGTTCTGGGGCATGGGGCTTTACATGCATAGCCTGTAATATGAGGAAGTGAAAGTACCTTTTCCTAGGTACTTCATTAAGAGATTGGCTTCCCCTGCAACACTACAAGAGATCATGTGGTGCAGCTGTTTGGTTTGGGTCAGACTTCATGAAGATGCCCTACTCTACAGTAAATTCTCTCAGAGCAAGCATATTACATTAAAGCACTGCTCATGCAGGCAAACTGGCCAGAGCCAGGAGACTCCTCTCATATAATCACCTTTTGCAGGACAAGTGGCATTACAGTCTGTGTTCTTCCTACCAGTTGCCTGCCGTGTTCACTCCCTTCTGCAATCTTAAAAATCCAGATTGTTGGTATAAAATTGCTAAGCTGCCTCCTGTTATTGTGTTTACAGATCTTCATTAACATCCCCAGATATTGAAGTATTATAATTGTACTGAAGTCTGCACAAGAGTATCATCTGGCAAAATTAGTGTTCACATCTGAAAATGCTTTATTAAGCCATATGTCTGTATTAGGCCAATACTCTATTAACCCATCTTTCTCTCCTAGCTGAATTACCTAGTTTAATTTAAACACTGATACAGATCAAGTTCTTCATGGTATATTTTCAGCCTGAAATCTAATCAATTCCAAAATGTCTTGTTAAATTGCTTTTGAAGTACTACATCTGCTTCCAAGGTCCCATTAAAAACATCACTGCCTCCTTTTTAAAAGTATGTGATACCTTTCTTATTGCTGAGCAAGAAAAGCCTCAAGTACATAAACAGAGAGAAATGTTTCAGTAAGCCTTAAATGCATATTAAATAAAACACTAGAACAAGGTTGAGAGAAAGAGAAAGAGAAAGAGAAAGAGAAAGAGAGAGAGAGAGAGAGAGAGACTGACTGACTGATGGTTTCCTGTGCATGTTAACACAATTCCTTACTTCTGTTATTTTGGCATTATCTCCCGTATCTGTCATCTTCACGGGTGTTGAACGCTGAGACACAGCCCCCTCTTCTTCTTTATCAGTCCCAGAATCGTCCTCGGAACTGCTGGACACGGCCTCCTCACTGGGTGGTGGTGGAGCACTAGCAGCAGTTTTACGCTGCAGCACTGTTTCTTCTCTATTGCTTTTGTTCCTAAAGAAAATTGAAGTTATTATGCATCGTGAGTTCAAGAAAAAGACAGCTCGACTTGACTACGGTCACCTTCAAGAGACAGCAGCGGATGGCAAAAGAAAAAAGAAAGCGTCTTCTTTCCTGATGCAAGCGAGCCCAAATGTTTGGCTTTTCCTAGGTACTCTGTTAAAAGATTGGGAGCAACAAAGCAGAGGACTGTGTGCTACCTTTCCCATCGGCTCCACTTCTCTCTTGGCAGGTTCTGTCATCCCAGCCTTAACCACAGTTAAGGCTTATGGCAGCACAAGTCTTAGCAAATCCTGGTTAGAAAAGAACTGGGGTTTGTGTTAAACCTTAGCCAAAGTAAAGGCTGTTGCTGGCGGTGAGGAATCTTCACGCAAAAGGGAGGGGCTGGGAGGGGAGTACATGAACCTATGGACTGCTTTCAGTCTCCGAACCATGGTTCAGACACAGAGAATGCTGCCACCATCACTGGCCCTAAGAGATAACATATCCAGGTCATGGTTAAGGCCACCAGGTGAAATTTGAGCAAGAGAGAGAGGGCTGGTAGCAGGGTGGGGTGTGGGAGAGAGACAGAACATGCAGTCCTGAAGCTAACATTTATCATAATCATAGCTTAAGAGATAAGGAACATTAAAGCATGCACCAACCCTCAGTCATTTCACACAATCCATCTTTGAAGAAAGCCCCATGAATTTCACCATTATATATAATGCTACTTTTTGTTCCATTTATGTGCCACAATTTTTGGCGTTCCAATTATTGACTCTCAATTCTCTGTTTCACTTGCTGTTCCCAACTAAAACTATGGTGTGTTCCCTCTTTGAATCACTTGGGCCTTCCTGTCATCTTGACCTAAATATGGACTACCGTATCTCAAACTCAGGTGCCAACACATTAGGATATAAGCACCCAATTAAACTAGTTTTAATGTTTAGATTAACAGGGACAACTCTACAAACAAATACAAGAACAAAGGAAGACTTTGTTAGATGAACTAAGTCATTTACTAATACTTACTGTCCAGCCATAGAAAACTGTAAATTGCCAACTATTAAAGTAGTTTAATGGCTCCAAACCAGGATCAGAACATACTTTGAAAATATGGATCAAAAAGAAACAATTTGGAGTCTTTGACCTATTTCAAAGAAAGTAATTCAACTGATCTGTTCTATTGCTTGTGACATATTAGGTTTAAAATTTTACTTTAGGGTTCCCAGCACAGATAGCCTTATTGATCTCTTGCATACATTTAAGTAATTTCCTCCTTAGAAATCTAAAACTACTGTATTCTCAGCAAATTGATTTTTAGAGGCTGATGAGAGGGATGAAGAAATAAACTGTACTTGAGATGTTCTTTTAAAGAAAACAGTGGTAAAAAAATCAATGAGAACAGGCTGGAAGAACCAAACATCTCAGAACAGATTCTTGTATATAGTCAGAAGAACAAGTTGTCTTACTGGTTCAAACATGCCAATAATCAAGATACGAAAGGTAAACTACTTCATAAGTAGTAGTAGTACAAAAAATCCAAGAAAAACTGGAAAATCAATACAAGTTTAAAGAGGTCTCAGCACAACGTTAAACTCGGTTACTTCTACTGCAGCTGTAACAAGTACACCAACGTGGGAATACTGCTATAAACGCTGTTCTTGTAGAAAAAGTTCACACCGGCAGCTACTCCTGGATTCTCTGTGGAAAGCAATCATACTTTGGGTGCATTTGTATTCAATAAACTACTCTCTGGAGCAATTTAAATTACTGGAAAAAGCTGGGGAACATGCGTGAACACAACTGCTGCAACAAAACCCATAGTAAATCCAGCTAGAATGATATATGTTGAGAAATCATCTTTCCCAGCACCACTTATTGGAAGAAAGCAGTTCATATATAGTGTGCAAAGAGCAGCACACAAGAAGGGAATCAAAACTGTCTTTTCTTGGCAGCCAGAGAAGGGATGAGGAAAGCAGGAAAGCCTTCCTGATCTCCCTCCCATATAGTGCCAACAAGGAGTGAACAACTGCTGTACTTCAATAGCCGACAAGAGCAGAGACTAAATAACTGTTTTTAGCTCTATGGCCCAACATTCCACAATAAGGTCAGAACCACATGTTAAAGAGGCAAACATGGGCTCTCTGCAAACTCTGTTTGATTTGTAAAATAAATGCAGGGATGGTGGGGAGACATTTGCAGGGGAGAATCAGAAGGACTGCTTAACTTGTCCTTCACCAGCCAATTTCCTGCTACAAATACCCCCCTCCCCCACCCCTTGCAGCTGTGTCAAAGACTGGAGGTAAACCCAATTGGGGCAGGTAGAGGACAGCCTCGGAGGGATGTGCAGATAAGAAGTGGCAGGTGAGGAAGGGTTAAACACTTCCTCCTCGCACCCTCGATTATTCGAGTTATCTCAGAAACAGCCAATGCCCATTCCGTCCCAAATAGTTGACATTCTGATGGAAATGTACAAGCAACATTTCCTGGCATGACCAAAGATTTATCACCTTCCACTTGAAGGGAAGTGGAACTTCAGAATAACTAAAATGAAGGCTCGTTTTTCGGATGACAGCTTGTGAGACACTGGAACAGGTCTGTAATTACCAAATTCCTCCAACTGCCTTGTGTTCCACATTAGGAGAAGATAAGCTCAGGGAAGAATGAGTCAGCAGAATCACTGAACACGTATATCCCTGGCACAATGGCAGAAGGTTATGCTACCACTATTCAATGCTGCCTCAGCCAGACCTAGGCAGGATATCAGGAGGAAAGGGCAACAGCATAAAACAAATGTCACTGAACAGAAGCTAAAGGGAATTCTGCCCTCCTCTTCTTCCCCTGTTTCCTTGTGTCTTGCTAGCAGAAGCCTGTCGAAATCAACGAGGCTCCCTTACCTCAAGATTTTGGATTGAGAACCTAAAGCTTCAGGCTTTTGTCTCTGTGCCTCACAAATCTGTCTAGATGCACAAAGCATTGATTTACAAGGGTAATATATATGCATAATTGATTCACAGATTTCATAGAATTATGCATAACATTAGTGTGACTTTAGGTACTGTATAAGTAAATAAAAATAAAAAATAAACATGCCTTACGGAGCATTATATCATTGATTTTCCTACCCCAAAACAGATTTTCCAGTTTCATCCGGTTTACGTACAGTAAACGGGCTAGGATCAATGCCAACATTCTTGGGCATAAAATCTCTAAAGAAAACAGGGGAAAGAATCAATACACAGATACAACAAGCTAAGTTACCTTTATGAAAATAATTTTTCAGTGGAACAAGCGGCCACTTTAGACACAATTTCCATTAAAAATTAAGTAGAAAGAAGTTGAAATTATACATGCTAAAACTATTTTTGATGGCATGTATGTAGCACTTAAGCTAAGATGTCTCTGTTGGCTAATATAAATAAGTACTGGCAGTTTAAACAAACAGACAAAACAAATTCAAATGAAATCAAAATATACCTGGATAAAAGTTATGTTTGGAGGTTTTCTACATTTAAATTAGAAAGTGTGCTCATTGAGCTTGATTTGACTAAAATCATTCCCACCCCTCCCATCCCCAGTGTGTTACTGCTTAGGCTGCCCTTCTCAGAAATGCAATATTATACTGATTAAGTGGTGTTCCTCTAAGCAAATACACATGTGTGAACGCAGCTTCAGATTAACTTCTTTATGGCTGATTCACATGAACAGATGGCCCCTCATATGCACCGCCAAGGGAATAGCATCTCAAAGCAGCTGTATTATGATGGGTGCCTGCACATCTGGATTGGCATTGAAATATACCATATTAGAAACTGGGCACATCTCAATTATCCTGCAGAACTGGGAGCACAGCATACAGATCACTACAGAATTCAGCATAGAATTCATACAAATGGTCCCAGAATTTGAAGAGCCTATTTTCTCCTATATGTATGCCATTTTGAAGCTATAAGTGGAATTTGTGCTACTTAAGGGAAGTATTTTTAAAGAATTTAATTCCATTTGACTTTTGAAATGAGAAGAGCTGAACTGAAATGCTACATTTTGAAAACCAAAAGTGCACATACCGTATTGAATTTGTCATTGCCAAACAAAAGGTGTCATCAAAACTGCTGAGTTCATAGGGTCGAAAAAATTCATTATGAATGTCGATCTCTTCATCAAACTTATGAAATTTCTTCACTATTAGCTTTCTTCTGTTTTCAGCACAAGTCACTAAAACAGAAAAACACGTAGAAAGTTCATCTTGTAGTAACTAATGTGTGTATTTATGCTTTCTCTCTCACTCTCTATATACATACACACACACAGGGTGGCTTTGTACCCACCCTGTAATCCACAACATGTAGTAGGGGTTTTGGGGTGGGTATGAAGCTACCCCCATAGCTCCATGCGCTGGGTTTGGACAACACACCAACCAGTGCTGCAGCGTGGGTAATTATGTAAACAACTGACACGCATGGGGGGGGAGGGAGAATCCACAATGGCTTCTTTTACCCCTACGATCCTACAAACCCAGTCATAGTATTCAAAATATGCAGTTAAGATGTTATGCATTATGGATCCCCTACCTTTGATCATCCTTGAATTAAAATGTTTACCTGACCAAATACATATGTAGCTAAGAGACAGAAAGAAAGCAATAACCCCTCCCCCACCATAGAAATACCATTTTGTATCACCACCTTGACATAGTACTAAACAATACCAATCATCCAAGACTTACTTACTTAATTTATTTATACACTGTTTTTTCTAACATTCAAAGCAGCTAACAAAATTGGATCATTAAATAGGATTCATTAAAACCATAATCTGAGAACAATGATCCCAGCACTCTGAATGAATGCTCTGCCATTTCATAAAGGTTTTTTTTTCTCTCTCTGTCTCTTAAAGAAACAAGTACTTAGCACTTGAGAGCTGTGTGTTTCTCTCCCCAGTGTTGGAATGTATACCTGCTCACTCGCTCTCTCAGCTGTGAATGACTAACCCTTGCAGCAAGGCTACTTACCCATTCTATCAACGAAATGCTGGTGTCATATTGTGCTAATGGCACTAGATCAGTGATGGTGCAAATATAGCATTAGAAACAATTTACCTCATTTATTACTTGGAAAAGCACTATGCGGACCATGTCAACTCTCAATCCGACATTCACATTTGCCTGCCAGCCTAGGCAGCTGCTGCTGAGGGCAGAGTGTCCCAGTGCAGTGCCACCTAGTTACTGTTATGAACAGAAGGAGGAGTGACTGGAGATCAATGCCTGAGCTGCAGGGATGAATTGTATTCAGGGTCAGCACCAAGAACTGGTAGCAGCCAAGACCTCAAAACTCTTGTCAGGCCTCACTGCTGATGTCTGCCCTGGTCCCCCCTTAATTCTGGATTTGTACTCTGAGCAAGTGCTGGGTGGCTAAAATACAGCCACACTTTTTATTTCCCACAATGCCCCTGACCTCTTTGTGGGACATTGTGGGAAATTAAAAGTGTGCTAGGTCCAGCTGCCAACTATTATGCTTGGAGCGCTGCCCCTGCATCCAGGTAGGCCTGCCAGAGTCCACCGACAGAGGATGGTGCACATCGGGGGACCCTTTTTCCAGTCTCTTAAACCTGGAAGCAGCCCTGGTTGAATTAAGGCACAAGATGTGGTTATGGGAGCAGGAGGAAAAGGTGGGTGGGTGGGGCAGGAGGAGCATGAGAGAATGAAGCTTTGCAGAACACACAGCCCAGCAGCACCAATACTGTTAAGCATAAAAGATCATGCGTCTTAAATCACCATACACATTTGGAAAAAGAATGCATTATCTTCTGGTTTCAGAAGAAGATTATTCCAGCAGTTACATTCTCAAAATCTCTTCTCATTTTTTTCAAGAGCACACTGTTTATATGATTGTGTAGCCCATATTATCTTACAGCTCTGGAATTTCTAAAAACTAAAGCCACCAAAATTCAGAGACAGCACATTACTATCCAAGTATTAAAAACTATTAATTTTCTACAGAAGAATAGCTATTTGGAGTAAACAATTCCACAGCCCTCCAAATGCACCCTCTGACAAGAAAATCTCAACTTCACTTATTGTAATTTACATCATGTGATTTTTTATTTATTTATTAAATTTATTAATCGCCCATCTGACTGGTCACCCAGCCACTCTGGGCGATGTACAACCCACCATAAAACAATTTAAAACAATAACATTTTACCATAATTTTTTTTTTTAAATACCCTAACCCACCCCAAATGCTTGCCTGAACAACCACGTTTTTAATGCACGACGGAAGCTCATTAAAGAGGGGGCATGACGGAGTTCCCTAGGGAGGGAGTTCCACAGAGTGGGGGCCACCACAGAGAAGGCCCTCTCCCTCGTCCCCACCAGTCTAGCTGTCCTGGCTGATGGGACAGAGAGAAGGCCATCTGAGGCTGATCTTGTTAAGCGGCCTGTCTGGTGTTGCTGGAGGCGCTCCTTAAGATAGGCTGGGCCGGAACCATATAGGGTTTTAAAGGTCAAAACCAACACCTTGAATTTGGCCCGGAAAACAACTGGTAACCAGTGCAACTCCTTCAGCACTGGAGTGATGTGATCTCGCCGGCGGCTGCCTTTAATCAGGCGAGCCGCCGCGTTCTGTACCAGCTGCAGCTTCCGAACCGTCTTCAAGGGTAACCCCACGTACAGCGCATTACAGTAGTCTAAACGAGAGGAGACCAGGGCATGTACTACCGATGGGAGCAGATGGTCGGGAAGGAAGGGGCGCAGCCGCCGTATCAGATGGAGTTGATACACAGCTCACAGCTGACACCTGAGCCTCCATGGACAGCTGGGAGTCCAAAATGACCCCCAGGCTGCGGACCTGGTCTTTCAAGGGTAGCCGTACCCCATTCAACACCAGGTCAACATCCCCCAGCCTCCTCTTGTCTCCCACCAAAAGTACCTCGGTCTTGTCAGGGTTCAGCTTCAGCTTATTCCTCCCCATCCAGCCACTCACCGTCTCCAGACATTTGGACAGGGATTCTACGGCCAACCTTGGTGAAGATTTGAATGAGAGGTAGAGCTGCATATCATCCGCATATTGATGACACTGCACCCCAAACCTCCTGATGATAGCCCCCAGCGGCTTCACATAGATGTTAAATAGCATCGGGGAGAGGATGGAACCCTGTGGCACCCCACAAGTAAGTGGCCACGGGTCCGAAACCTCCTCTCCCAGTGCTACCCTCTGGTACCTGCCGGAGAGGAAGGACCGGAACCACCGCAAAACAGTGTCTCCAATGCCCAACCCCTCCAGGCGGTCCAGGAGGATACCGTGGTCAACGGTATCAAAAGCCGCTGAGAGGTCGAGGAGAACAAGGAAGGAGCATTCACCCCTATCCAGAGCCCTCCTCATATCATCCACCAAGGCGACCAAGGCCGTTTCTGTCACATGCCCAGGCCTGAAGCCCGGCTGAAATGGGTCTAGATAATTAGTTCCTTCCAAGTGTGCCTTCAACTGCACCGCCACCACCCGCTCAATCACCTTGCCCAAAAATGGCAGATTTGAGACTGGGCGAAAGTTGTTCAGAACTTGAGGATCCAAGGAGGGCTTCTTTAAGAGCGGTCTTATCACTGCCTCCTTGAGGGCTGATGGCATCACTCCCTCCTCAAGGGAGGCATTCACCACCGCCTTGATCCCCTCACCCAGTCTCTCTCTGCAGCTCATAATGAGCCAAGATGGGCAAGGATCAAGTAAGCAGGTGGTCGGCCTTACAGATGAAAGTACCTTGTCCACTTCATCAGGAGGAAGAAGCTGGAACCGATCCCACAAAACCGGTTTGCCACAGGCCGCCTCTTGCTCACTAACTGTATCCACAGTGTGAGGAACACACCTAATCTGATCAATTTTATCTGCAAAGTGCCTTGCCAAAGCCTCACAGGAGGCCTTAGAATGCTCCAGTGGTTCCGGAGCCACAGGACCGACCAGGCTCCGGACCACTTGGAACAGCCTCCTGGGGCAGCACTCTGCAGACGCGATCAAATGTCTTTGGCAGTGTACTAGTTTAATTCACCATGCTTTAGTTAACAAGATCACTATTTTAGTTTACTATTTTTGGTCTTGTAAATATGCCCATTTCATGTTGCTTTTTTTAATAAGAGAATAGTGTTTATTTTTTAAAATCAAGGGAAAATATACTTCATAAATAGAACTTACCCTCATCATAAGGCATTGGCAAGTAATTTAGTATACCTGGCGTCCACCAGAAAGTGTAGCTTTAAGTATGACAAAAAACAACAACATACAATTTAAGGAAAAGTCAGATATTCTAAAAGATCTCCTGTTATTTCATATATAGCGCCACCTTTTCTTCCTGGAATCACCTTGTGCTTGTAACTGCCTCCCAGAACACCTGCATGATGCTTCCTCTCTTACTCCATTCACATCCCTCAAAACGTACTGCGACCTGCCTGAGCCCACAGTTAATTCCCACCAACTCAGACCACATTGGTGTATCTGTGAAATTAGGATCCCCCCGCCCCCAGTGCATCACTTTACACGTACTTACACAAAACTGCTTTTTGCCATTTTAAATGCCCATTCAATTTGGAGAGATCCTTTTGGAGCTCTTTGGATTCCTTTTCGTTTTTGATCACCATGAATAATTTTGTGTTATTTGGAGACCTGGCCACCTCACTGCAAACTCCACAAACTCCAGATAATTTATAATCAAGTTAAAAAGCACTGGCCCCAATACAGATCCCTGGGGACCCCATTCTTATATCCCTCCATCGTGAGAACTGTCCATTTATAATCATATTATACTTCTTAAGGGCGCAATCCTATGGCTTCTAGACAATGTCTAGACGCCCATAGGGTTTTTTGGTTTCTGGGAACTGAGCTCAGAGCCAGGGCTCTATGCTCGGTTCTCAGAAACCTGACTCCCCTCCGCCGCTGCCTCGCAGGCAGCATGGTTCGACTGGCTCTGCGCTCATAAGAGCAGTGCGGAGTGGGTGAAAAGGAGGCATTCCTGCAGTCAGGAAATAATCTGATCTGGTAACCTAAGTGGGAAGAGATAAAATTCCTCCTTTGGCTAGAAGGGTTTATAGTCTCAGTTGTGTAATTGTGCCTTTCTGAAGAACGTTTTAGAGGTAGGAGGGCCAGGAAAGATATATTAATCTGCACCATAGTTATCTATTGGTTTCAAAAATCCACACACATGGCTACAGCTATAAGATCAAAGCCTAAATTTCAGCAGCCATTTAAAAAGATGAAAAGTTCAAAAACAATAGCCACAAACTCGGTAAGGACACATGGTGCTTTAAACCCTGGTCAATTCAAGTCTGACTGAAATTTTAGCAGATTAATATTCTGGCCTGTGTTTAAATTTTGGTTTTCCATTAAAAGTTACATTAAAAATATAGCAGCAAGGGGAGTGTGTGTGGGGGGGGGTATTGTGGGGAAAAAACACAACTGAAAATAACATGGATATTACTTTATAGGTAGCCTATATGTATCTTTTTTTCTATGTTAACAATAAAGCGAACACACAAGATATTATCAAATACTGAGAATGCAAAACCAACTTTGAACTTTACTTTAGGAGTCACGTGGAAGAACTGCTTACTGAAGGCATAAAACAAAGGTGACAGCAAATCCTTTTGGAACACAAATTAGCATGATGATTTGTGTTAACAAGAAAAAAGATGTTAAGTGGATTTTGCATGTATTCTTTTAGCACCCTTCCTTGAAAACTGGCCATAGCTTGTAATAATGAGGAGATGTGGAACACAAGAGAACTCTACTCGTTCTCTTTTAATTGCATTATCAACTGCTAGTTTCAGAACTCTGACAAACTGAAGTGGAACAAATTAGGCTGTATCCAAGAATGCCCTTCACGAATGGAAGGAGTCCTTCCGTTTGCAGAAGAGTCCTTGATCTAGCAGAAGCCTAAAGAACGGGGGAGGCATTTTCACCAATGTCCCTTCCCTCCTGCAGTCCCCTATGCCACCTCCCACCAGAGGAGACTTTTGGAGGCGGGGCGCGTGTGTTTGGGATGATTTGATCTGCTCTCCCCTGAGAATGCTGACAGGATGCTTGGAGTTATGAAAGCCACCACATACAAACTGTACTTCTTCAGGCTTAACTTTAAAAAGTGACTATTGGAGCGCACATAGAATTGGGGAGTATCATGACAGACTACAACTACTCCACTTCACCACCCACCGGGGCGGGGGGGGGGGAGGAAACCTCCAGATAAAGAGAAGTATTTTTATTGAGCCCAACATGTTTTGAATACAAATCCTTTCGCTTACAACCAACTTATGTATTTTGACTCCAGCTCTGTTGCAGAAAGACTCTCCAACAGAGATTTATATTCAAAATGTGTTAACAAGCATACTTCTATGTACCTGAACGCTTCCTCCTTTCTTCTGGTGCCTTTCTGCTTTCCTTTTCTAAATTTTAAAGCCCTATAGGGCCTGGGACCCACATATCTAAGGGACTACCTTTCCCAGTACAAGTCTTTATGCCACCTGCAGTCAGGAAATCAAGCCCTATATAGTCTGCCTTCCTTATTCCAGATTAGAGTGGTGACAGCTAGGAGCAAAGCTTTTACCAAGCAGCCCCTAAGTTCTGGAACTGTCTGCATTTTTGGAGGTGACACTAATTTTCCACACAGGTTGCAAACCTTTAAAAAAATCACCTTGTATTTGGCTGATTTCTTTTGAGAATGTAGTGGCTGTTTTATTGAGTGCTATACAATTTTGTTACTTTAGTTCTGTTACATTTTTATTTTATGTAAGCTGCTCCAAGGCCACTCTGAGAAAGTGGCCTAGAAATGTTTTAAACAAAGGACCAACACACATATTTTAGGGTGTTTGCTCTTCCTCTTGTATGCTGAAGCATAAAGCTAGCCAGATTTTTTTTAAAGGTTGAGCAGCAGGACTCTTTTACATGTCCCCCGCTCACTAACATTCTATTAAGTGCAAATAGGATCCAGCCACTATTGTTTCTGAGGGCCAAACAACACATTATCCTAACTGCGTAATGTGTAGCTATGCATAATAGTTTTCTTTACTATTGTGTAAGCACACGTAGCCCTGATTCAGATTGAGACCATGGCATTCCAGGTCTGCCATTTCTCCAAAATTCCACACACACACACCCCGCAGAGGGATTAAAAGGGGGGGGGGAGCCTCCACTGATTCCAATGGAGACTTTGTCTTCTTTTTTAACCCTTCCCCCTGCACGCATCATTGGGGATGCTAAGATTGTCCCTGATCTCTCAAAATATCTGTATATTTGTAAGCAAACAACAGTTGAACTGTGAAAATACCTTCGCCTAGGCTGAAGAAGATTCATTGTGTCCTTCTGATGCAAGTAAAAATCTGTAGGAAGTTCCCAGAGATGAGGCTTCCCTTCTTCAGGCTGAAATACTCCCAGAAACAGATTAATTGAATCTTGCCTGTCAGCATCTGGAAGACAGAGTCATAATTTGGGGCGGGGGGAGAGGGTTAAACAACAACAACCACTTTAGACAGCTTTCCTATTTGGAGGCTTAAAATTGGTGGGGGGAGGGATAATAAGGGATAGAATTCAATTCCGTGGATGGAATTGCAACATTATGAGACATGGGGGTTTGCAGCTGAAAACAGAACCCTGTGCTGAGTTGCCCCTAACATGCTGTAAAACTTACTTCACACTGAGAAGCTGTCATGTTGTGCGTTTTCCTGCCCCCAGGAGCCAATTATATGAGATGGAGCACAGCACAGCCACCACAAGCTGAAGGGAGGTGTTTTACCAGGGGTGTGCACAGACCACAAGATTGGGCTAGGATGCCGATTCAGCTTGGACTGATTCAGAGGCCAACGTTTCAACTTGAGTCTATGCCTCCCACTGACTATCATTGGAAAGCAACGAATGCCTATAACTGTTTGTCTCTTTGTCACAATTGGATGGCATTTGCAGGCATAATAGTCTCTGATGAAGGGAACAGGCCTGCCAAATTTCAAACAAATAGGTGCAGAGTTTTTTGTGCTACATGCCTTTAAAAAGGAAACTGCCGACATCTTTATTGCTTAGCAGAATTGGATGACATTTGAAGAGATAGTTGGCCCTTCTGATGTGATCAAGTCTGCCAAGTTTCAGATAAATAGCTGCAGGAAGCTTTGTGCAAGAGCAGCCTTTACAGACTGGTGGTTTCCAAAAAAGAATGTGCTTATCCCCTAGCATTTTTATGGGCAATCGTTATGAAAATAACATACAGCACAGAGCTGGCCCTAGTTAAGAAACATGCCAAATTTCCAAGGATGGGTGCAACAATTTTTGAGGAAGAGTATTCCAATTTTGGGTGTGGGGGTGATTCACTTCCCCTTCCCCCATCCCGGGGGAATTTGTTAATTTGTATGAAAATGGCATATGTTACAGAGGTGTCCCTCACCAAGAAGCCTGCAAAATTTCAGAAAGATAGGTACAGGGGGTAGGGAGTTATGATGAATGAAAAAACAATTTTACATATTTTTTGGTTTCCGTTCAATTGGCACCCAAGTCACAGAAAGTGCAACAGGACAGGGGTAGTTAATGGATGTGCAGCATACAGTGGAAGAGGCAGAGGGACTTAAACATTCAGTCTTTTCCAAGCAAGCACCCAGTGCTACACCCTACCATGTCCCACAGACTCCACCAAATCTCTTGTAACATTTTTTCTCCTGGGAGAAAGAACAAGCAAAACTGAACAGTTGTGTGATACATTACTTCAACAGCCCTCCTCCAAAGCACTGGGTTTGTAAAGTTCTGGTAAAACCATTCACTGTGACTGCTAGAGCTGATAGTCACAAAACTACAACCCCTGCACTTCACCTTGGTGTTTTTCTTATATGGAGAGCTCGGGGAGAAATGTATCCACTGCCTGTGTCGCTCTGCATCCTGAATCTTCAACAGTATTCAAATTTGGATTCAGTATGCTTCAAAGGAGCCCCGCTTCGATTCAGCCATCTCCCAATTCTATCCAAATCAGCCTGATTCAGTTCGGGATTCACTTGAATACGAAGCATGCCCTTAGGTCTTACTGCACATTACAAAGAGGGAGAAAGTAACACAGGAATAACATTTTTGCAGCAGCTTCATATTTCTCCTAACAGGGTACCACTTCTAGAAGGACAAAGTACTACTTCCATTTTCCCTTTGTTTCACCCCCTTATCATAATCTTATTTTAGTCCTAACTGCCTCTTACATAGAACTCACTCTCACGCTTATTTCCAACCTCACATCTAGCCTTGAAATTGTGCTTTTCCTGGCACCCTCTTCTTTAATACCACAGCTCTTATCAGAGGGGACTACCATTTGGGGGAGGGCTGTTGAAGTAATGTATCACACAGCTGTTCAGTTCTGCTTGTTCTTTCTCCCAGGAGGAAAAATGTTACAAGAGATTTGGTGGAGTCTGTGGGACATGGTAGGGTGTAGCACTGGGTGCTTGCTTGGAAAAGACTGAATGTTTAAGTCCCTCTGCCTCTTCCACTGTATGCTGCACATCCAGTTACAGTCATTAACTATCCATGGAGATACTAGAATATTCCTCTTCTGTAAAATAGCTTTCTTGCAAAGAGTTAGACCAGGAATGCACAGGAATACAAGCCTCCTAAGTCTCAAAAGCAATCACCAGTGATGCAATACTTGAAAACATAAAATTAAAGACATGGCCAAACTTGATATATAATTGTATATGCCTTGTATAAGATTTTTCTTCTGAAGTTGTACATTTGCAACTGGTATCTTGTATAAGATGCTACATAAAACCCAATTATTTTTTCTTCCATAAAGCAATCAACTAGGAGAATGTGCTTTTCAAAACTCCATATAAATAGACAACCACTGAAGTACGCAATATGGAAGGAATTGTTATGCCATTTAAAAATGTCTTTAACTTACTGTTAAAGTTAATGTCTTTAACTTACATTTTCCCTCCTATTGACTGCAATGGGAGGGAATTAATTTTGCTAGCTCCAGGGCTGATGTATATTTTTACTCTTGCCAGGTAGTGTCTCAGGAGAACATGAGGGCTGCGGATCCAAGGATCCTCTCTCAACATGCCTCTAGTGCCCTCAGAGCACCAATGGTGGAGGACAGATGGGAGGTTCCCCTGCAACAAGGAGGTCTCCAACAGCAGACCTCCCTCTTTGCCCATGGATGGGGGGGGGGGCACAGGATCCAACAGCCGCTCAGCCACCCTTCCTGGAAGCTGTTGCTCTCTAAGCATTAAGATGAGAAAGAAAGAAAACAGAAAAAAATAAGCAGCCCTCCCTTGGGATTGTAAAGCCGTTTCCCTTTCCTTGCCACCCTCCTCCCCCCAGCATTTTGTCCCTCTCCTGTCATTTCAAGGGCTGGCCGTAGAATCTCCTCCGAATTCAGTCAAACCCTAGAACAAGGCAGAGATCAGCCTTAGATGAATCTATGAAGTTAGCAGAGAGAATACGATATACCAAGATATATCTCAGATTTATTAAAAAAAAAAATACACACACTTTTAAAATGCAACTAGAAGAAAATAAACATATCAGGGAAGCAAACATTAGGAATGTGTTCAGAGCCAACTGTTTTCTGTTAAATGGGAAAATAAGTAACTGAAGTAATTACTATGAACAAGTACAGCAAAGCTGATTCTTAAAATACGTTAGCTTTAATAGAACTAAACAGTGCAAGATGAGGCACCGTCAAAAACTTTAGCAGCTTTCCCCCCTTTAGATTTAGCAATGGATGCTGAAAGCAAGCACTACAATTAGGAGAATCCTGCACAGGGTTGTTCTTTTTAAATTATCATTGTACCTACGTGTACTATAGCACATTTTTTGTGTGCTGTTTGTGGAAAGAGCCATAACCAGGAGCTAATGATACAAAGTAACTGAATTAGTCAAAACACTTCAGTGCCTTCATTCTGCAAAAAACCTAAACTACCAGATTTAGTATGACTAGGACTGAAGTGCACCATGTTTAACAGGATGTGGTAATCAGATTACTTTCCTGACTGCCCAGTCCTGTTTCTGGATAAATAGGCTGGTTTAGATTCCAAAAATCTGTGATAAGAAATGTGGAATCATTAACATTCAAGCCTGAAGTTGATCATTACCCTTCCTATACAGATCAGAAATATCACTTTACAATGGCTCTTCCAATACACTTGCCAACATTAAATGAAAGAAATCTTATTTATAGTGCCTGTCAGAAAAGCCATACTTGCTTATACTTTGTTGGCTGTTTGAAAAGGAAGTAGGAGACTTTTTTTTAACACTAAGAATTGCAATAGAAATAAACGTATGTCATGCTTTAAAACAAAGGCGGAGGGCCTCTTTCAGCCCAAGGGCCAATTCCGAGGGCCAAAGCTCTCGGGGGCCACATTCCAGTGGTGGATGAGACCGAAAGCAAAAGGGACGTGGCTAAAATACCAGCACATTTTCACTTAAAGCTTTTACTGCCAGGAACTAAACCTTAGGAGAGGCATTTCAACCTTTCAGGATGATGAAAAATCTGCATAAAAGCCATAAAAGCTCTGTTGACAGTGTTCTGCACACACAGATAGGCTTTTCCGAAACCCCTTCAAGCAGCAGTTTCCATTCTCTCCCAGAATGCTCCATCCCAGATTGGGGAGTTCTTCAGAATAAATGTACATGGTTTCCTCCCCTTGTAGGAATGCTTTCCACTTATGCACAGGGTGCTTTAGATCTTAACCAGTATTTGTTTTTTGATCATTCTACAGCCTTAACGGGAGCTAATAAAGAGCCAGAAATTTGCCAGGGGGTTCAAGGCCAGTTGGGTGCCCTCCAGATGTTTTGGACTTCAAATTCCATAATCCCTGACCACTGGCCATGCTGACTAATGTTTATGGGAGTAATAATCCAAAACATCTGGAGGGCACCAGGTTCCCAGATACCATTCTGCCTACTCTCAGTATCACACTGGCTGCATTCAGACGTCATGATAAACCATTGTTTATCATGACAGGAATGAGCTGCAGCAAGCCTTGCGCTCGCACACTCCCTCCTCCTCTCTTCCAGCACAGCTGCAAGGAGGAGTTTGGAAGGTTTTGCTCTGATTTCAATTAACCACACTTTAGCACTACATCCGGATCCTGAACTGTGGTTAATCTTAGCTATTGTTTGTTGAAACTAGCCAGCTTTGGTTTGATACTGGCTTGTTTCAAACAAACCCTAATAAAGATTAGCCACAGTTTGTTGGGTTTGAAAGACAAGACAAACTTTGGTTAATTAACAATGGAAGTAACTTCTGAACTCCTTGCGGCCGCACCAGAAGATGAGAAGGAGGAGTGCATGAGCCTAAGGCTCGCCTAGCTCATTCTTATCATGATAAACCATTGCCTTGCTTTACAGTAACAACAGCGTTCTACCCCATGCCTTCACTCCAAATCTGTGCTACTGAAGTTAAAGTTTAGCCTGACCCAAATACTGTGCAGACTGTCAACATGTTAGCTTGACCTAGTTTTAGTTTTATCATAAAATTCAATAACATCATGTAGCCAGTTGTTAAAACTGGTTTTTTTAAAAACCAGTTCTAACTTTGTCAAGACTAACTGCTGCTAATAGTTACTAAAACACAACAAAACAGGTATTTATGCAGAGATTTTTAGCTACCAAGTGAGGGGGTGGGGGCAATTTCAGAGAGAGAATTCAATTTACCTGAAAAAGCATTACTGTAGTATCTTGAAAGAGTCTGCATAATATCTTTAGAATGCTGGGTCCAGGGTGCTATCTTTCTGTAGGTTTTTACTCGATGAACAAGTTGCGAACCACCATACTGGAGTGACAGTGTATCGCCATGATCTTCATACAATTCTTCAAATAATCTAAAGCAGGGAGAACAACATGGTTAAGAATTCTAACAAAAGGAACATTTATACAGGGTGTACCATTTCCTAGAAATACAGGAATACATCAAGACATGGCACAGATTCAAACTTTCGGGGGGGGGGAAATGTGGTATAGTCATCTCAGGACTGTACCACTTCAGGGAAAGTCACACCTTTCTATCTGCCCACATAAAAATTCCCTAAATGTGGAAAGCCAGGAAGTCATGGAGAACAGCTTTAACCTAGCCTCCCTTACCCATGTTTCTGGATCCAAGAAGTTTTTGAAGTAGGGAAGAATGCAAACAGAAATTACCAGCCTACTCTCTGAAGCAATACAACCTCGGGAAAACCATAAGTATATACCCTTTCTCAATGTTTCAATCACCTGTTAAATGCTAGTCAGTGCACCCTAGGTGATATTTATCACTACGGCTTGTGATGCCAACACATGTATATTATGATGGACATCATACAGTGGTATTGGATCTTCTGCCTTTTACTAAATAAGATCTTACTTCTCTCTCCCTGCTACACATCACAGAATAAAATCAGTAATTATTATTATGTATGCAGGTAAGTTGATTGGTTGTTTGTATTACTGCTATTTTATAACCAACCATTTCTCTTTGACCTTCAAGCTGGTTGCTAAATAACAGTCATTATTCTTGTTAAGGGGTGATTCTGTATCCTGCAAAATGACATTGCTACCCTTTGCAGAGAAGCCAGGAGCCATCCCCACATCACCCTTGGTGAAGAAGACAGAAGCAAACATTTTCCCCTCCTGTCACTCTAGGCCCTGAAGCTAGAATCCCCCTAGGCCCTGAAGCTAGAAGGTAGTAGTGTAGCCTTCTGCTCTGTGTTCATTTGTTCTTCTGCAGTCTTTGTCCCTCTACCAAGAGGGACTAAAGCTCATATTTATTTGCAAAGGACAGAGGTGAGGTATGTGATTTCTTGGCAAAAGTCAAAGGTGATGCAAGGGTGACATGACCTTGAAACATGGAAAAAAGGATTATCAAAAGGCTATTTTGCAAATATGTTGCAAAATCAGGATGTGTAAGATGGTCATCAACTTGTTACCCTGGATAACAAAACAGGTTTAAATGAACCCTGACCCTAAACCTGCATCAACCCAAAATGTCCACACATGTCCAGGCATGTTCTGTAAATAGAAATTGTACTGGGGTAACAATTTACCATTATCATTAATACAGGCTTGGAGTAAGTTGTTACCCCATATGGAAAGACCCATTCATACCTGGGATCACATGTACTCTGGGCAGTTTTTCATCTGCAGAGAGCAAATTGTTTATGGCAACTGACTGTTCCTTGTAATTATTGTGTACTGGAGTGCCAGTGACAATATTCTAAAAGGAGTTAGAGAAACACTAACCTCTGAATTATTGCGCAAAATGTGAAGCTTCAATTGGAAGTTATCCTATGCCTGATCTTGAAGGTTTAATATCTAAGGCAAACATTTCATAAAACTGACTCCAGTTTTAATGGTGAGTTATTAGATTCATAGTTATCAACAATAACTTACAGCACAATCCATAGAAGGAAGCCTCTCATCTTGGAATATCCAAGGTCAGGAGGAGGACAGAGCTGATTTTCACCTCTCTGTCCTCATTTTTACATGTTTTCCTCTCGATGGGCCTTTGAGCCCATCTAGAGTTGTGCTGGAAGGGACTGAGCCAGGGCTGGAGAGGCCCATAGGATTTATTGTATCCCAGCCTCTCCAGCCCCAGCCCCTCCCACCGGAACACCCCCTTTCCCCTCTCTCTAAGGCCATATTTGCGACCTCGGGAAGTTCTTTCTGTGATGGCTGAAAGGGAGCAGAGGAGAGAGATTGGATCTCAGAGCCCCCCTCCCAAGGTCGTAGCAGTCTCTACAGCCTCGGGATTGTTTGGAGTCCCCCTCCCATGTTTCCTGGGACACTCTCCCAGGGACCATAGGATTGCTCTCTCCCTTTCAGTGCCTAGTGATTCTTTCAGTGCTTCATAAATAATCAACCAAAAATTCATCAAAATAACAAAAACAACAATGTAAACTGTAGGCATGACCAAGCCAAAAGATAAAACAGATAGTTGCTTCAGAACACTGTTGTTAACATATAGTTATTTTAATATAGCTAGTTTAATACAGTTAAGAAATATAGTTTAATATAGTTAACCAAAGCACATCTGTTCCAGTGCACCTTTGGTACATTTCTCAGCTGATGAAGCCCACTGGAACTACGTTTACTTCATAAGAGTATTGTCTAAAAGGGTTTCAGGTTTTGTACCCGTGTTTTACAAACAAAACTGCCTAGATTGCTTTGGTATATCCTGTCTTGAAAAGATCTTGTATTAAAGACTCTGTATCTAGGGTTGCCTATTTCCCTGACATAATTAAAGCCATTATTTAATTAATGGCAGCAATTAACAAACATTTGGTTTATTACATTTTTATCTCTGCAAATTATACAAAATATCACATTTTGGTCAAACCCTACACATCATGATGACACTACTGTCTACAAATTACAAAAAGAAAGAAAAAGCATCTTTGTAGTATAGGAAAATGCCAAAATCAATTAATGTCCAAGTAGATTGTTTTCATGAAGTTAATAAAAGAGGACCAGTTAGCTGAACATTTCCACTTTGTTTTTACCATCTCTCAGACAAGTCTATTTACCCAACCAGAAAAAGGTTGGAGGAGTTAAAATATTCATATTGAACTAAAATGATGTGCAGAAATACAGCAGCTAGAAAAGTATCAATAATGAAAAAGGAAATTGTTAAATTTCTATTAACACTTGCAGGGGAAAAAATAACCTTCTGAAGTGTCTTACCTAACAGCATCCGTGTCAAACAGCAGATTGGGTTTGTCAATCAGCCCTAAGGAATAAAGTTGATATGCCAAAGCACATTTCCCAACCATAAATTGGGCTGTGTTAGTGCGATCCAAGCAGTCAACACAATTGGTTCGAAGAACTCCTGTCTAAGAAAGAACTGTTATTAAATGCAGGGCCTGTAATTAGTTCAAAACCCATTAATAAATGTCAAATTCGTCTTCAGGATATAACAATGGTAGTTTTGGAGGCTGCGTGCATGCGTGCACGTGCGCAAATACTGACCCATGATAACAGTTTCAAATCAATTCCATGTCCATACCTGTGAACGGCCAGTGGGAACCACAAATCCTCCTAGCTCACTCCATCTGCAAGACAGAACAGTATAGGTTACAATGCATTTATACTGTAAGAACTATGTTCAATCTTCTCTGAGTCAATAAAGTGAAATCTCGGGGTAATCCTGTAGAAACTTACAGATCAAGGCTGAATCCTAGGGGAGATCATTCTGTAGAAACTTAGTTCTCACAGCTCTGTGCTAGTAGAAAAGCCTTGGGTGGCTGCAAAAAATAAGGAAGGCCATAGTGCAGACCTAGCTAGTGGAAAAATCAGCTTATAAAAAAAAAAAGTGTAGGCTTAACTTTCAGTTCACCCTCAGTAGAGGCTCAATTTCAAGCTTTTAAGTGAGGCTTATAAACTAAAGTGCAGATGTAGACCTGAGTCCCATATAAAAATGCAGCTTCTAGTTCAGTTTTAAAAGCTAGAGCAAATGTTGACAAAAGTGCACATCAAGGCAGATTTATAGTGAGTTGGACCCTTGCACTGCTAGAGGGGTCCAAACTGGTACAGCTCGAGGACATCGACAAGGTGCTTGGACAGATTCGTGCAACCACATCCGTACTGCATCCTTGCCCCTCTTGGCTTATAAAAACTGACAAGGAAGGAACAGCTGGCCGGGCTAGGGAGGTGATTGATGCCTCCTTGCAAGAGGGAGTGGTCCTGGGCCGCCTTAAGGAGGTGATGATAAGACCACTCTTAGAAAATCTTAATGATGACCGATGTCGGGAGAGAGACAGTGGGAGTGTGACCTTGCTGATTCTCCTTGATCTCTCGGTGGCTTTGAATACCATCCACCATGGTATCCTTCCGGGACGATTGTCTGAGCTGGGGGTGGGAAGCACTGTGTTGCAGTGGTTTGGCTCCTACTTGGATGGTCGGCTCCAGAAGATGGTGCTTGTGGAACATTCCTCAGCCCTGTGGATCCTCCAGAATGGGGTTCTACAGGGGTCGGCTTTGTCCACCAACTGTTCACCATCTACATGAAACCATTGAGTGCAGTCATCCAGAGTTTTGGAGTCTGTTGTCAACAGTACACTGATGACACACAGCTCTATTTCTCCTTTTCATCTTCTTCAGGTGAGGCTGTGGATGTGCTGAATCAGTGCCTGGCTGCGACAATGGACTGGATGAGGGCTAATAAACTGAAGCTCAATCCAGACAAGACTGAGATGCTGTTGGCAGATGGTTCTGCTGATTGGATGGACGGTGTTCATCCTGTTCTGGATAGGGTTGCACTCACCCTAAAGGAGCAGGTTTGTAGCTTAAGGGTTCTCCTAGAGCCAGCTTTGTCACTTGAGGCTCAGGTGGTCTCAGTGGCATGGAGTGCCTTCTACCAACTTCAGTTGGTGGCCCAGCTACACTCCTATCTGGACAGAGATAACCTGGTTTCAGTTGTTTATGCTCCAGTAACCTCCAAGTTAGATCACTGCAATGCACTCTAAGTGGGGCTGCCTTTGAAGACGGTTCAGAAGCTGCAGCTCACACAAAATTTGGCGGTCATATGGATAATGGGGACCAGAAGGTCTAAACATATAAGAACAACACTGGCCCGCTTGCACCGGCTGCCTGTATGTTTCTGAGCCCGATTTATTTAACCTATAAAGCTTTATATGGCTTGGGACCACAATACCTGGAGTGCCTCTCCCTACATCAACCTATCCGTACACTACACTCAACATATAAGGTCCTCCTCCAGCAGTCTACTCTGAGGGAAGCTTGGAAGACAGCAACAAGGGAGATGGCCTTCTCAGTGGTGGCCCCCTAATTTTGGAATGATATTCCTGATGAGGTCCGCCTGGCACCAACATTGTTATCTTTTTGCCGCCAGGTCAATACCATTCTCTTCTCCCAGGTATTTGGCATGATGAGTTTGAATCGATCCTGGATTTGTCTTATGGTTGATTGCTTGTAGTTATTTTTAGATATTTGTTCTCTCTGTATATATTGTCTGTTTGTGAGGTGTGTTTTTTTAATGTAAATGGATTTTAACCTCTGTATACTGTATTTTTAATGTTTTTAATCTTTGTAAACTGCTGAGAGATTTGGTTATTGGGTGGTATAGAAATGTAAATAACAACAACAGCCCACATCCACTCTTTAAGCTAGTTCAGACATAATGACAAACTGTTGTTTATCATGACAGGAATGAGATACAGTGAGCCTGGGGGAGGGGCATGCAAGCCGAAGGCTCATGGACACCTATTCCCTTCCTCATAAACCATGGAGTGGCTTGGCCATCTTCCTTCACATTCAAGCAAAATGGGAACTAAAAATCCTCTTGCCAGCATCATTTCTTAGAGGATGGCAAGTAAAGGAAAGATATAGCTCAGGGATCTGAACTTACAAAAGTCTCACTTCTGTTCAGCAGAAGTGACATATTGAGATGGTGTTAAACCAACTGGGTGAAGATAAATAATATCCAAAATATCTGATAATACTCTTTTATCTATACAGACTAAAAACATATATTCAAAGAAAATAAAGGAGAATACAATTCAGTTGTGCAATAATACCTGCAATACCAAGAATAGCCAGTACTAGAAATGACCAAACACATTTCAACCTAAGGTCCTAAGAACTTAGGTCTATACGATTGTGAAATGCCGGGTACATGGATGGGGGCTAGGAGAATTGTTTCTCCAAAATCTGATACAGCCTTTGTTAACATCCTAGCATTCAATTTAATTACTGAGTCAAGATATTAAATTACGTACATCTATGTTGTTTAACTGATTGTATATAGCAGGGATAGGCAACCTGGTGCCTTCCAGATATTTTAGACTACATCTGCCATAAGCCTTTGCCAGCATGGGCAATGGCTAGTGATTCAGGGAGTTGTAGTCCAAAACATCTGGAGGGCACCAGGTTGCATATCCCTGGAACGTAGCAATAGATAAATATATAAAGTTCACTCAGGTTTCCTTATAAGGCAACAGATAGGCAAATAATGTAAGGAAAATAATTAACACAATACAGAAAATGAGAACTAGTCAAAACCCAGGCATGTTTATTATTCATGCATGCTGAAAAGGCCTTTGACAGAGTTGAATGGTCCTATTTTTTAACTTTCTGGCGCAATATGAAATTGGTGCAAAGTTCAGACAATAGGTTAAATGTAAATATACAAATTCAACAGCTGGGGTAGCAGTAAATGGCCATTTGTCATCAAGTTTGTGCTTCTGTAGAGGCATGTTATTTCTTATAACACTTTTGCCTTTATGTGCTTGATATCTTTAGCATTAGCTCTTAGGGATCAAGTATCTATTAAAGGAGTATCTCTAAACAAAAAAGTATCTGAAGTGTTATTATACAGAACTGATATGGTTATATCATATTTGAACCCAGGAAAGGCTATGCCTTTGATAATTCATTTAATAAACAATTTTACAGTAGTTTCAGCATATAAAATTTTTATAAAGTCTATGTGCATGGGCTTTAATATGCCAAAGCAAAGTAAAACAGATTAGTGGAACAATATAATTATTGTAAAGCTTCAGGAATTAAATATCTTGGAGTATGATTGGTGCATGATGAAATTGTGGAATTCAATCACAGAAAATTATTTCAACAGCTTCTGAGGGATATTAAGAGATGACGGAGTCTGAATTTGTCTTGGATGAGTAGGATCTCCACCATTATAACAAATTAGCTTCTGAATATACTGTTTTTTTTATTAACAAACATATCTCCAAAAGTCAAAGAATCCAGACTGAAAGAAGGACAAGACATGTGCTGTGAATTTATATGGATAAATAAATGTACTAAAATAGCACTGACAATGTAACCTATCTTTGGAAAATGCAGGGGTAAATTGCCTTTATTTTCCAACTCTTACAAAGCATTTAGACTTATTAATAAATGGGAATGGATTAACAAAAATTGAGTTTAAATGTATAAGCAAATTGGGGCCTATATCTAAGCATAAATCATGTAGCCTAGAATCAGAAAGAAATTGATATGCTTTTATTAAATTCTTGTGTGAAGGCTATTTTGAAGGTAAATTGCTCCAGGAATCAGGTCCTGCACATCTTTTTGCTTATAATGAATAACTGAATGAAAGAGACATGTTGGAAACTATTTCTAAATGGGAAAAAGTATTTTTGAATTAAGTTAAGGATTTTTGGGAGGGGAATTCTATTACTACATTTGAATATGCAAGACAAAGGATTAATGAGCAAAATATGAAGCTATACATGTTTTTTTTCTGATTGAACATGTTATATATCCACTTATACAAGCATATGGTCCTCCTAGGCTGTAATCCCACATACCAAGGATAAGCAACATTCAGGGGGCAATTTCTCAACATAGAACCCACTGGGGGCCACACACTCTGACAGAATTGCCACTGCTGTCACGCTGCAGGGGGGCAAATTTGGAAATGGATTTTCAGTAACAAATTTTCAGTGGCAAGGTCACATATAAGTCCCGTTGAACTCAATGAGACTTACTGCCAAATACAAGCGCATAGAATTGCAGCCATAGGGAATGATCACAAATACAGAAGTGCTATCTGGCTCCTTCTAGGAAAAACTTGGTATTAAAGGTTTACCAACTGAACAAACTTCTTTAAGAAATGGAAAAAAGATTTACAAATGGTGTGGTCAAAAGAGGTCTGGCAATGGATTAGTGAGTATATGGAGAACAAGGAATTGCATTTAATTTAAAGTCATTTTTGTTAAAACCTTGCACCAATAGTATATACTACCATAGAAGATTAAAAGAATGCATAGATTGGCTCATGGTAGATGCTGGAGATGCAGATTATATGCATATATTTTGGTATTGTCCAAAAACAAAATCATATTGGATACTGGATTTTGTTTTATATTGACTTTATAACATAACAATGAACCCTTTAGATGCAATTGTGATTTAAAGAACTGCATAAATATGCCTAATTTGGACATTGTTATTAATTTGTTAACAGCAGCTAACATTTCTATTGCTTCATTTTGGAAAAAGGGTATCGCTCCTTTATCTGAATGGATTTTCAGGATCTGGGATCTTGCTAGCAAGATGAAACGAACACTACTTAAATGTAAGAGAAGGAGATGTTTGAGAATGGATTTATTAAGAAATGGAGTGGCTTTGTTACCTCCTGGCGTGATACATTTCATGATGGTATGTGACTATATTCTTGACTTTCACTGATTTGAAAATAAAATATGGATATGGAAATTAATTTATCACCTGTTCTGAATTGCTATTATTCTGTTTTAAATAAATAATATTTAAAATTTAAATAAAAAATAAAAATTTAAAAACAAAAATTTAAAAATAAAAATTTAAAAATGCAATGCCACTTTATGGTAATTATAAATGAGATCATATAGAGAAAGTTATCCTATAGTCAGGACACTTGGAAAGGGTAAAAGCTAGTGATCCTCCTTGATCTCTGCTTGGGAAGCCAAGATTGAGATCACAGTCCTGACAAGTTTTATTTAGGTAGGAACTTTTCTTCTCTGGGAGAGCAGTTCACTCAGCAAAGGTTGTTTTTCTGCAAAGACTGAGAAATGTTATCAAGCCTTCTTCTAGGAGAAGAACTTTACACACAGTTACTGGTAAATGCTATTAGCATATAGATGATGCTGTACGTTTTGCAATGGAACAGAAATGTTGAGCCTCAAGACAAATTGTTCCCAAGAGCAGCTCACATTCCCCTATAAATGAATTGCCTGTTAATATTAAATAATATTCTTTAATATTAATGGCTTATTCACTGTTGAATAATACATGAATATATATTAACAAGTAATACCAAGCAATCGTATGCAGTAGATCAATAACTGTATAACTATTCTCAAATTCATAAATTGTTATGAAGACTCAACTAGTGCAAGTGCAATCTTTTTTGGTATGCACATTTAAAATGTGTGTTTTGCTTCTTATGCTGTTCCAAGGTATCTGCTGCATGCATAAAGAACAATATATCTCAATGACTACACTAAGCTCCCAACTGAAACAAATAAGAGATGAGCAAAAGCACAAGTATGTAAATGTGTATGTGACACTGATTTCAATGGGCTGATTTCAGAGTTGCCCCACTGCAAACAGAAGGGCTCCTTCTGCTGGTGGAGTTAATTGGAACCTAACTTCCCACTGATGGAAGGTGATGGGGCAGCCTCTAAGCACCAGCTCACATACTACTCTGGAGGGTCTCCCAACCCTCCAGAAAAGATTCTTGGGAACATAGGGAGTTGCAGGGGAATGGGGAAATTGAGAAAATCCCCCTTTCTGCCCACAGGATCATCCCATTCACAGATTTCTGCTCTGCCACAACAGTAGATCCAACCCAATGGTAATTGTGCAGAAATTGGCTTCATGTTTGGAAGGCGTAGCATATCTGCCAGGTTTCAAACCATCCAGAGAAAACCCAATGTGGGGCAGATCTTATTATATGATAAAATACTGTTTGTAATCCCTACATAATGTATAATGACTTGGACTCTTTTTTTACTATATGCAGAAGACCATATAATGGATGACCTCTACTGATGGGCTTTCAGTCTGGAAGATTTTGTTTCCATATGATTATGTCTTTACTTAAAAGAAGGAAAGCCTCTCTGAACAGTGTGTTGCTATTTTTCTCTGATGCAGCAAGACAATCACAGCTTGAATAAAGCTCCTTTTCAGGAGTTGAGATGAACAATTTAATTCAGATATCTCCTTCCAGTCACCTCCCACTAAAAACCACTGCAAACAGCGAGCAACAACTAACACACTGAAAAGAAACCTATTAGTGTTTATCTAGTGTTTATCTGACCCTGGAACTTAAAGAGAAAGGACACAGGGAGCCAGTCTGGAGTTTCACCAATGGAAGAAGCTCCAGGGATATCCTCCTCATCTGCACCTGCCTAGAAAGCAATAGTAGTCACAGAACGTCTGGCAACTAGAAGGTAACTAATTGTCAGTTCTGGGTAAGAAAAACCCCGTGGGTTATTTTGTCCAAGACCACAATGAGAAGAGGCTCTTTGCTAGGTCAGTGAACTCTTTGTCTGGTTGACCAGGAATTTGTGGTCAAAAATAAAAAAGAGCACCTCACTTCTATTCCTGAAGCATGCCAGCCAAACCTTGGGACTCAACAGGGAGAGAGAGATCAATAGGTATCCAGGGCTGCACGTTCAACTAAAATCATTAATTTTTATGCCATTTGGCTGTATCAAAAAGGAACCACCTTGCTCACGCACCCAGGATTCTTATGCACTTAGTCAGTCAACATGCAACCTCCCTAGCACTCCTGAGAGTGGGAACTAATGCAACTCCCCTCTGAGCTTTAAATCACTCTCTCCCCTTATTTTGCTTTCTCTCCTTCTTCTTCCATTTCTTTTAGACAGGCTAGATGAGAGCGGCAGGAGTCCATTTAAATAACTGTTTCCCATCAGATGGAAGTGGGTGTAGATGGAAAAGGTTTCCCATAAAACCGGGGTAGGCAATTTGTGGCCCCCCAGCTGTTTTGGCCTACAACACTCATCAGTCCTAGCCAGCAGAGCCAATGGTGAGGGCTGGCTGATGAGAGTTATAGGCCAAAACACCTGGAGGGCCACAAGTTGCCCATCCCTGTTGCAGAAGTCTGTTTTAAAGCTTGGCTCCTCGCTCTGGACTGAAGCGTTCCTAAAGCTGGCATCTCTTCTGCTTTCAACTTATTTATTATATTGGTTGTATTTTATGTCTTATACCACACACTGCTCTCTGTCATGGACCAGGACCCTGAACTCTTGTCCTCAAGAGGAAGAGGCTCCAGACCTAATGGTTCAAGGAGAAGATTTGGCCACAGAAAGGCATCATGAGGCTTCCACCTCCCTGGGACCCAGCTCTCAAGAAAGACCCCAAGGGCTAGCTCCTCTGCACCCAGAGGAGGTTGCATTACCACCTCAGACTCTGAGGACTTAGGCCATGCGGAAACTAGCATGCCAAGCCACTCCCACGTCATCACAGCCTGAGGTTGCTAAAACAGGCCAGGCTCTTTTAAGACACGAAGCCTCAGCCAGAATGGAGGCAGGGCCAGCCAGCCTCACTCCAGCAACACTTCTATTTAAACCTCAGTCCTGTCTAGCCTCCCAGCACCACTCAGAATTTTTCATGGTACTGATCTCTTCTCATCTTGCTTCCTGAGAAATCCGACCTGATCAGACTCCTGCTCCAGATCTGATCCAGAGCAGAACCCTGCAATCCAAGCCACATCACAGAAACCATCAGAACCCAGAACCTGTAATGGTATACTCTGAGAGCCAAGGCTGAAAGGTAGATAATAAATTATTTAATAATAAATATATTAAAAAGTCATTTGTTATGTCTACATAAGATGTTACTAGATTACCATGCAAGAAACAGAACTAAGTTCTTACCAATAGCACCTTGACAATGACATAAATTTAAAAGTTAATGACTAGGAAATAATAAAGGTTGTACAAGTCCTGATAGCATTTTTCCTCTGGAATAATCAGGCCTCTTCAACCATGAATCAAAACACGTTAGTTGCACTTAAGCACCATTTAATGGAACAATTCAGATGCGACTTATTTTTTCCCACTGATTTCCATGGGGAAATACATTGGGTAGTATCCAATGATAGTCCTACTTACAGTAGACCCACTGAATGAGTCTACTCGAAGTAGGACTAACACTGGACACTAACCAATGAACTTTCTTTGGATTAGGGTCTTCGTATCTTTATATAATTCACAAAATAGGTCTCAAGTTGTCCAATCTCAGATGATCTAAGAGACAATCCACAATATACAAGACCACTGCATCTCAACAAACCCAATGAGACTATTACGCAATAAGACTTTTTCAGCCGTCTAAGCCTGGTGTTCAGCTGGCTTTGTGAGTAGAAAGGGCAACCTATCTGGCAGACTGCAAAGTCAACCAGAGAAACCCAGTATAGGGCAGATTTTTAACTGATAACCTAGGTCTGCGTTCCCTATTTAGTTCATAGAAGTTGTCCAATGGGGACACAGGACATGGTCCAAAAGCACACGATACAAGTATGATACTGTCAAGCAGGTCTGGGATCTAGTCAGTGCCTGGCTTGGACACCATCTAGAAACTTATGAATGCTGCTTTGATTTCCATGGAATAAAGGTAGGACAACACTGTAATTAATAAATATATCAACCAGATTTGGACTGTTGCTTGTTCTCAAGGGCAGGGGTGCACAATCTTTTTGGCCCCAAGGGCCACATCAGGCAGTACCAAGGGGCAGTACATGCGCAAACGCATGTACACATACACAATCCTCTTATTCCCCCCCTCTTTTTATATGTATCATATTATAGTTTAAAGTACCCTTTCCCCATCCAACCTCATCTCTTTTTTTTATCATACCTCTTTATTCTATCCCACTTTATTCATTTCATCCTAGCCCATGTTTATTAAAATGTGCATTCCCCCATCCGTTTTCTTTCCTCTATTTTTTATTAGATTTTATTCTCCTCCCCCCAGTCCCCCTCCTCTGCCGCTTCAAAGCATCAGCTACTTTCCAAAAGCCCTCTTGGCAGCAGCACCAGACAGCTAATAGTTTCTGGCTGAGAGTCTGCTAGGTGACACTTTGGGAGATGCTACCGGGGGTGGGGGCGGACAGTTCTATGGTTCCTGCCAGAGAAGTAAACAGAGAAGGCACAAGGAAACATTCCCCCAAGGACTGCTGGAGCTATCGCCATTAACCCCCCAAAATGAACAGAGAAAGAATTTACTGGTAATCTTCAATTACTGTTCTTAGAACTGTTTGTCATCACCTTCCTGGAAAGCAAAAACTGCATAAAATAAAAAGGTGTATGAAATTTGCTCACAACCTAATTCAAAAAAACGCCATCATATGACAAGCAAAGATACTGGTTACCCCTTGTTATTATGAAAGCGAATGGAGCATAATTTTCAACTGGATGCACATTTGGTCATAAATGGTTCTAAATGAATCAAGGTTTCAAACTACTTTAAAAATATTTTAAACTAATTACATGCAATACACTGCTCTGTCATATACATACTTTTCATCTGGGCGCAAGACGCTACAGTAGGAATCGGGGCGATTCACAAAGAAGCCAGTTCTCTTTACCACATTCTCTGCAATCACATTCAGTCTGTCAAGGACGTTACACAGTTTGCTAAATGGGAATAAGAGTAAACACACTGAACGCACAGGTTTATTTTTCCTGGTTGAAAAACATCTTCAGCACCTTCACCTCAGTTTACACCAGCTTCTCCTGCACTTTGCATGCATTGTATCCAAAGCAATATTTTGATGCAGCTTATAAAGAAGGTAGGAAGTAGAACTCATATACTGTCAGTAAGAGCATAACCTATTAGCCCTTCATAGCATCTCCAGAAGAAGGGATTACTACCGATCGGACACCTCAGCTAGTATTACTCATTTGGACACTCTGGATAAGCAATTCAAAAGGAAATTAGGTGAACCCAGGGGCGGGCAATATGTGGCCCACCACCATCACCGCACTGCTGAAATCTGTGGCAGTGACAAAAAATACTGTTGATGAAAATCAGTGGCAAACTCCTGGAGAATGCTGCAATGACCAAATTTAGCTTCCAATGTTTTTGCCACCACCAGCGGGAAGGGCGGGGGGAGTCCAGGAAGCAAAATGGCCCCGGACCTCCTGAAGTTGACCAACCCTGGTCTAAGGAAACCAAAGAGCTTCTGAAATGTGGGGCTGGCAAGCTGCCTTGATTTCCAAACACTGCTAATAAATACAAATGATTCACAGTCCATCTAGAGCCCCATGATGCACTAAACGGAAGATGGTGAAATTGAACTTCTTTTTGAGGTCCACAAAAGGTAAAGAACGCTGCTTTGCTTTTTACTTTTTTGTGCTGTTTCTCTAGAGGAAAGAACTCACACACACCTTTTTGTATATTTGGCCATGTCCCAAGGAATATATACAATAGCATGTTCAGGAGGTAAAAATTGATTGAGGTAGGTCACAGCAGAAACAAGCTCTTCACTCAATATCCTTTCATGTTTTCTTTTTTCACGCTCCTTCAAAAGAAAACATTAATTGAACATTGTACGCATACACCAAGTCTGAACTCAAAGCAAAAACAACAACCAGGACACACATATTGACAGTTATAATGCTAAAGTATTGCAGGGTAGGAACTGCAACCTGCACAGCCCTTTGTGGGGGCAATTACTAAGAGTATCAGAATGGCAAAACCACAGAAAGTCAACCACTGGCGCAGACTTCCTTATACTGACAGAGCTGTCAACTTGCTCACTTTACTCAACTGAAAAGGCAAGGAGCTGGGATCTTATGAACGTATCTTTGTTTCAAACATTATCAATGCCAATAAGAAGAGTCAGTATGGTTTATCAAATAGTTGCATGGGGCTAGCAAGAAAGGGGAGCCAGCAACATTAGCGTTAACGTAAATTATGTTGTGCTAGCATAAGTTGGGAAACCCACTGCACAAGCAAACACTATTGGTGTTGTGCTAGAGGTTGTTTATGCTAGTGCTACATAATTTGCGTTAGCAGTAGTGCTAACGCAATACTGCCCAATATTTCCTTAGCGCTCATTTTGTAGAACCTGTGACTTCCCCCACCCAGCTTACTTGCTTTTGGGGAGGGGGGCAGAGATTCTAAAGTGGTAGTTATTGACAGGAGAAATAGAATTCTAAGTAGTATCAGAAATGTCAGCCACACTTTGGGCAATCCTGAGCGCTGAAAATTTATAAGCCTGTTACCATGAAGAAATTATTTGTGTTTCCCATGCACTCCACTCCCACCTATATGTTGGAAACATTATTCCATCATATAGGTTTTCATACAGTGACAGTGTGACTGTATGAAAATAGCATTCCCATTTAATTAAATCCCTCATTATTCAAGTTTCTCCCAGCTCCCATAACATTTGTGATAAGCTATGCTTTAATTCTCCTATCTTAAACCCAAACTTACTCAAATTGTGACATTTGTCCTTAATAAGCAAATATATGGAACAGCAAATTACACACTTTGCTGTGTACCCTATTCAAAAGCAAATGGATTGTAAAAACTATATAACTAATCACATGTAGTAGTTCTCCTTTCTCCCCCCACTGTTTCTCCCATCCCTTTTCTCTGCTTTTTCCTCCCTCCCCTGCCATCTCACTTATGTCACCTGTCCTTTATGTTGTCAGTAAACTTCTACTTCTCTTGCATAACCTCTGTGGATTCAGAGTACAGAAGTGGTAGAATAAAAAGCCAGAAAGATTAAAAATGGAGCAACGGAGCAGGAAAAATAAGAGCACAGAGAGATCATAATAGAGGCCAGCATTTAGTGGGCACACAAAAATATGATATATTAAGGCATACACACACAGAGAACATTCTGCAGAGAATACTGGGAATATTTTTTAACAGATAAAAGAATGATATTTACATTGACATCATTTTTTTTTTTTTGTGCAAAGTAAGATGTCTTGGGTGCCACATTCTGATGCTTCCTCTGTGTTTTTAGAATAGAATATTGTTAAAACATGCGCCATGGAAATCATAACTGCGTAAATATCCAGAAAAGACACTTCACTAATTACTGCCCCTTTCCACATCACACAAAGCAAGCAAATGCAATTTTTTAAAATAAAAAAACACTACTCATTGACCTTAAAAGAATTATCCGACAAATATAAATACTTGAATTAGAAAGGTTCTCTGGTTGATTAGGACACTGATTCAGTGCTTGCTCACCTCTATAGGATATAATGCTTCCCCCTTCCTCTCTACAAATAAGTGGCAGGGGAGCATTAATTTTAACACCTTAGTATTAAGCACCTACAGAGAGACACATTTTCAGCCACACTCCAAAGAATAAGAGCATATAATGATTCACGTGGCAAAGTCATGTGAGCTGAGTTCACATTATAGTTCTAACTCAATCTAAAAATTGAGCCAAAACCATTTTATTGCCAGTTATGTCCAATGTTGTTTACAACAGCCTCATGCCCAGCTTCTTAAAAGTCACATTTCCAAGCAGGGAAAAAATGTGTTTACATTTTAAGCTGATGGATTTACCAAGTTAAAAACTTGCATTTCATTTAAAACAACAACAACAACACACACAGAGAAATGAACCCGTTGGCTGACAACGCTGAACAGTGGTGAAGTGCTGAAGCACTGGAAAGAAATTAAAAAACCCAGTACAAAAAGTTATACATAATGAGTCAAAGATTAGGTATGAATCATAAAGAGGTTTAGGAATAAAGAACAGCCCCTTGAAAACCACACTATGTTAGCTCTTCAGTATACTTTAGTATCAGAAGTATTGAAAGCTTGAGTGGCTACATAATATGTTGATGTTCAAACAAATGGAGCCCTGCAACAAAATTGCTACAGTGTTTGAGGGCTTAGATGCAGGTTTCGAGCAACTCTACTCCATTCCTCCTCCCCACAGTTTTCTTTCCCACTCACTTTTTTATTTATTTATTTTATTATTTAATTTATTAATCACCCATCTGGCTGGTCACCCAGCCACTCTGGGCAATGTACAACAAACAATAAAACAATAAAATTCTACAATAAAAACATTTTCTAAATTACCCTAACCCACCCCAAATGCCTGCCTGAACAGCCACGTTTTTAATGCACGACGGAAGCTCATTAAAGAGGGGGCATGACGGAGTTCCCTAGGGAGGGAGTTCCACAGAGTGGGGGCCACTACAGAAAAGGCCCTCTCCCTCGTCCCCACCAGTCTAGCTGTCCTGGCTGATGGGACAGAGAGAAGGCCATCCAAGGCTGATCTTGTTAAGTGGCCTGTCTGGTGCTGCTGGAGGCGCTCCTTAAGATAGGCTGGGCCGGAACCATATGGGGTTTTAAAGGTCAAAACCAACACCTTGAATTTGGCCCGGAAAACAACTGGTAACCAGTGCAACTCCTTCAGCACTGGAGTGATGTGATCTCGCCAGCGGCTGCCTTTAATCAGGCGAGCCGCCGCATTCTGTACCAGCTGCAGCTTCCGAACCGTCTTCAAGGGTAACCCCCTTGGCTGGACTGTGTGCAGTATTATTATTATGTACGAAGAGCAATCTCCCCGGTCCTTATATAGCCAGAGCAACACATGCACGCATGCACGTGCCCACACACACACACGAGGGAGGAATTAGAGGTTTGCAGGGGTACACATTTTTTTTAAGGAAAAAAACCCTAAGGGTGGGGAGAAGTCCCGCACACGCCCGAAGTCCCACACACTCCCGCAGTCAGCCAGTGTTCGGTGCCCATTGCGCATGCTCAGTCCTCACTGAGCTGTATTGCGGGACTTCTCCCCACCCTTAGGGTTTTTTTCCTTAAAAAAAATGTGTACCCCTGCAAACCTCTAATTCCTCCCTCGTGTGTGTGTGGGCGCGTGCATGCGTGCGTGTGTTGTTCTGGCTATATAAGGACCGGGGAGATTGCTCTTCGTACATAATAATAATACTGCACACAGTCCAGCCAATGTCAATGGCAAGGGATGATGGCAACTGCAGGCCAAAACATCTGGAGGGCCACAAGTTGCCCACCCCTCTGTTCGGATATACAAGTGGGGGCCTAGAACAGAATGTTGGGAGTGCATCCCTGGTATGCACAGGTTTTCTGAACCTGTGGCTGAGGGGGCTGAAAAAACAAAAGTTAGAATCAAAGATAGGAGCCCCTGCTCTAACTAGGATCTTACTTCATGTGCAGCATTATTATTATTTTTAAGTTTTTGAACATTTAAAAGTGCGACCAGTCTATGAGGCTTCTGCATTCAACTGAGTGCTTGATTTGGGCTGCGAGATCTGAAGGAGCAATTTAAGTACACTGACATTTGCTGCAACCTGAGAAGAATGGGATATTTTTAACTGGGAATCTAAAACAGCTTTAGCCCCACCTCTGGACTGCAATATTAACAGTGGACTACATTGCAAGGCTGCTGTAAGCAACCTGCAACAAGGGATAAAACAGTGAACTACACTTCAAGGTCATGTATTCCACTCTCTCAGCCCAACTCACAAATGTTGGAATAAAAGCTATGTATAACACTGCAAGCTTTTTGTAAGCTAGTGTCTCAACTTCAGCCCAAACCTAATGCAATAGTGTTCTACAACCTCTGGACAACACTGCCGGATTCTTGTAAACCTGGATTTGATTACCTGGATTATTCAGTGTAAGATGGACGTGATTGGCTTATAACAGGAGTACAAGGAACTACATTTGCTTTGGAATTTGCATTAGCAAGGTAATTTTTAAATGTTTCATACTGAGTTCAGTTAGAAACAGCAGGAACTCTTCTCTTTGCTGCTTCCTTTTGGGGGAAGTGGACACACTAGTGCCCAATCCCAACTACCTTAAAGTCTTTGATTTCTCCAATGCTCTTATTTTTGTCCTTGGGAATATTTAAAAATAACTTCTCAGTGTGGACTAGGAAATAACCTCTCCAAACAATTACCAGGTTCTCTCTACTTTTTTAATCTCTATATCTCTTTCCTCTCCATCCATTCCATTCTATTCTCCCTCTCACCCAGTTGTCAATTTTTTCACACTCAGTCAGTTATAATCCACAAGTCAGTTTGTTATAAATAGCATGCACTGTTTATCATGTAGCTCATCATACAAAATCTGCTGAGGCAAAAAGTAATATGTAAAAGTTCAGGTATTGGCTTAATTATAATTGTACATGATGTGCAATTCAAAGCATACTTGATAAAATGTGAGTCAAGGGGTCCTTTTTCCAAGAGAGACTCACAAAATTAAACATGACTGCTCTTGTTCCTGGAAAACAGACTAAGCTTTACCTCAATACAGTAGCACTGGGTAAGGCTAGATGGATGGCCAATTGATAGTTTACATAGGTTTTATACAAGAGCAAATGCTGACTGTATCTAACATACTAATGCAGAACGGCCAGCATCAGAAGAAGAATGTAAATGAGACAAGGGTATATCCTAATGAGAACAGTTCTGCTTGAAGGTGTGTGTCTGTGTGTTCCTAAGACATCCATTGCTTTCAATAATACAGATAGAACACCATGAAAAATATCTGCTGACCAAATGCCTTCAGACCTCTTTCTCAACACCTAGTAAGAGCCTCACAAACTCTTGGTCATCACAAGATTTTTCCTGCCATGAACGACAGCCTTTTTATTAACATTTTGGAGCTAGCATGAAAGCTTCTTCCATCTGTTGCTTTTTTATTTTCCAGCAATCTTCAGGATTGGTTTTAATTATTTTAATGAATCTTTTGGTCTCATATGCAGCTCTCTCCAAATCTCTTCCAGTTTTTAAAGAACTATGACAAGAAGCACCTGGCTTGGGTCCAAGTTCTCCTCTACCAGCTGGATACAGCAATTTAAAGATGTCACATGTGAATCATCACTCTTGTAACTACAGTCCCTTGCCTCCATCTTTGGCTCTAAGCCTGCTATGCGCTTGTAATCTACGTGTGACTGCATTGCCTAGAAAATGTGCTTACCCAGATAGCCAATAATACAAGCAACAATGCACAGATGCTATGTACTCAATAATTCTATCAGTAACATTGACCAACCAATTAGGGATTCTGGAGTGTGGCAGAAGAACAGCCACTAGTAACTGGTAATGATCAGAGTCACTTCACATCTTTTCCAGTTCTGTCCTCTTAGATAAGAAGTTCCCCTGCATAATAAATGGCTTACCTGCTAGTGCTGTTCGGACATAATGGCGGCATCCCGTGGCAAATCATGGATTAATTAACCCATGAATTGTGAGGACATGCATCGCATCCAAGCCACTTCCTGTTTCCATTAACAACCCTAGAATGTCACAATTGAGGGTTATTTTTGTGATATTCAAACAGGGGCATGTGGGTTTGTTCTTGGGTTAACTTGGGGTTCTTTAACCCACAAAGAACCCCAAATGTCCTTGTTTGAACATCACAGAAACAACCCTCGAATGCTGCATTTAAAAGTTGTTAACGGAAACAGGAAGCAGCTCATGCACTCCTCGTGCATGTCTTGGGCATGGTGCACATTTCCACAATTCATGGGTTAACTCACAATTTCGCACTGCCATTATGTCCAAACAGGGTCATGTTCTATGACACCCTTCCTCCTATAGATGCAGGAAAGGAAAGCCTGCACAACTTTTGTTTGGGGTTTTTAATTATGTCTTGAAACACTGCAGGGATTATTCAAACTGACATTTTCCTATTTTCAAACTTTTCTATTGCCTCATGTTTTGTAAGGTACCCTGAAGTCTGATTATTTGGGAAGGTACAGAAGATCGGAAGATGTAGCTCCCACTAGAGCACTACAGTTTTGGTAACTTGAGAAACATTTATCAAGAAGTTGGCCTCTTTTTTATATCAAACTTTTCTGCCTTGCTGTGTTTGAACAAACATTATGAACAACTGGCTGTTAAAATCACTTGCCTCTATATGGATTAAATTCCTTCTTGGTTGTGCCCTGTTTAGTTTAGAAGCTCCAGTGAAGAGCCTCACATCAGTCACATGTATCTGTTTAACTTAAATTCACAGTGTTTTGAAATAATGGCTCTAATGATTTTTTCCCCAGGCTGAGCCACTAAAAGAAGCTGAGAGAGATTGAGCAAGGGTGGCATTCAAATACTCCTACAGGACTTGCATTCCTGTTAAGCAAATGGATCTTTGGAATGTCAGATTTGCTGTTGAACAGCTGTTCTGCAAGAATCCTGGAAGAAAGCAAACAAAATGAAATTAACTATTTGGATTGCCTGGTTAGTTTTCTTGCCACTGCCCAGTTCCCTCTGACTAACTTATGCTCTAAAGAGATCAAAGGGCTTTGTTTTTGTAAATTAATGTGAATCAGAAAGAAAAGGCACAAGGCCTTATATGCCTGAGATTATTGTTCAATCACTGAGAAAAGCCAAAAGATTAGATATTTCAACTCACTAATGAAGAGGTTTTAGATAAAATTTGCCTTACAAGTTGTCAGAGTTGAGGTGGGCTGAGAACAAGGTCTTGCTCTTTAAAACTACTTTTGCAAATAAGCATTAATATTTAGACACCATAATTATGCCAATTACTCAGTTCTAGCAGAAGTTGTTAAAACTACAAATGTAAAATACTGGCACAAGCTGCTTCAAAATCCACAGGGTGTATCATCAATAATACTTTAAAAAACTGTTAGAACTCCAATTTTACTTTTAGGACTTGCTAGTTGGCTTTCAGAAATTGTGCCTGTTTTACATGGCTTAGTACTCTTATAACAGTGGGAACCCAGAAAGGACCACAGTAAGGAAGAATGGAGGGGGCACAGTTCAGTTTAGAGCAATGCTTTGCAGGCAGAAGGTCCTAAATCAATTCCTGGCATCTCCAGATAGGCCTGGAAAAGACTCCTGTCTGAAACCCTGGAGAGTTACTGCCAGTCAGTGCAGACCAGGGGTGGGCAACATGTGCCCCCCTGCCCGTCCGTGTGGCTTTGCTGCCCCCTGCTGCTGCTGAATCTGCTATGGTGGCAAAAACAATATTGGTGGGTTGACAACAAAATTCAGCAGCGTGGCAGTTGCAGAAAGGGTTTATTTAGCTTTAAAATAAAGTTAAATAGGCCCTTTCTTGCCATGGCCACAGCACGGCATTTCAATGGCAAATCGTTTTTTCCTGCCCCTGCATTTCAGCAGCAAATTTGGTGGCAAGATGGCAGGGGGTAGAGGTATGGCCCTGGGTGGGTTCCAGGGGGAGGGGGGTATGAAATTGACCCGAGATCTAGGGAAGATGTCCACCCCTGATGTAGATAGGTGGACCAATGGCCTGACCCATAACCCAAGGTTTGAAGTTGGCTTGTTTCAGTAAACCATCGTTAAGATTAACCATAGTTTGTCTGGGTTGTGACATAATACACTGAGATGAAACACGGAACCTAAAGCTTTGCTGCCCCCTGCTGCTGCTGAATTTGCTGTGGCGGCAAAACAATATTAAACATGGAACTGAAAGCTTCCAATCTCCTACCCGCAGTCATGCCAAAAGACAAAGGGGAAGGGGAGTGTGGGGGAGCAAGACACTCTGACTGGGTTCGGACAATATGGTAACCCACAATGGGTTAAATAAGTCACCATGGCTTATTTAACCCAGGGTGGGTTATTGTGTCATCTATCAGGAATTTTTTAATCCACGGTGGCTTATTTGGCCAAAATAAACCACTGTGATAACCCACGGTCTGCAGTAAGGGTTATTTAACCCACTGTGGGTAATTGTGTCATCTGGCGCTCAGCGTGGCTTATTCCAATCACCTACAGAGTGTCCTGGCGAAAGCAGTCAAAACCACTCTGCTCCAGACTGCACAGAACTTTTTCTGAGATCTGACAAGCAGCTGAAGGACAACCACAGCTAAACAAGCACAGCTTTTCCTGATACCATGCCACAGTTACAAAATGACAGCTTTCCCCCCCGAGTACAATGACAGCCTCACGCTATCACGCTACCTCGCTACAGCGAAGTTCCACAATGACAGGCTTCCCTGATCACTACTTTGTAACTGTGCAACTTGGGAAAATAGGGGAATAGGGAAAGAACCGCTCACTCTTCCATGGAGAAGTGCAGTTCTGCAATCACCACAGCATCTGGAGGCTCACCATGAGTGCACCCCAGCTGTGCAATTTCACCCCATTCCAGCAAGCTGACAAAGAGTTCTAGCTCCCGCCCACTTTTTCCTTCTCTGGTCACTTTTCTATGAAGAAGCAAAATGGCTATCGGGTGGAGGGATGGGCAATTAAGCTGTTCTGCAATTTCACTTTAGCGCTGAAGTGCTATAGTGAACAGAAGCAGCTCTGCCAGCAATGTCTGGGGGCGGGGAGGTGAAATGTACAATTCCACTTTATTGTCATCGATTTTGGACAATAAAGGCATCTACGCCAGCAGTGGCTATGAGGGGAAATGCGCAGTTGAAGGTTCTGTCCCAATTCTGCAAACCCCCAAGGGTTTATTTGTGCTATCCCCGTTTTGTTGCACATGGGATTTTCCCTCCTTGGGGGTAGTGAGCAGGGTTTTGATAGTGCATCGGGTGCCTCCTGACTAGGGGAGGCTGTGTGTGAAGTATGGTTCTGATCCTTCAAGCCTCCAAGGTTTTATAGCTGCCACCCCCTTGTTGGGGTGATGCTGGAACTGCTGAATTAAGTCCCTGTACTTCACCCCACACCGCTCCCCTCTCATTGGGATATTGTGGAAGGTTAAAACAGGCTGCTGCGACGTTGTCAATGGGTGAAACAGCGCCACTGCTCAGGTGGGAGGACTGCAGCGGGAGAGAGGGCGGGGGGATGACTCAGATTACACACAGTAGCTTAATAAACTACTCACAGTAGCTTATTAGCCTGCTCATGTGGCGGGGCATCCTGGACTATTTCAAAAATAAGCTACTATTGCTTAAGGTGACGTCCGAACACAGCCTCTGTGACTCATTCCCATAATGATAAACCATCATTTATCATTACATCTGAATGCAGACAATATAAGATAGCTTCCTATGTTCTTAAGACCTTCTTTGTCCATCCCCCCCCCCCACTTTCCCACTTCTATGATTTATATTGGAAGGAGAGAGGATGTCTCTTTCCTGCCCCATATCTCCAAAGGCGCGGGGGTAGTGTTGGGAAGGTTGGTTCTTCTCAAATTCCAAACTGATTGTGGGACTGGATTCTGGAGGAAGAGTACAGTGAACCACACATGCTTTCTCAGAGCATAGTTCTCCCTCGGATTATGCATTATTTGCTGAAAGTTTATCTACAGTTGACCTGTAGGAAATGCAAATATGCTATCTGTGGACTTTTTACATTCTGGGAAGTATTTGGAAGGGATTGTGGGGAGAGGGCTTGACGAGGACAGAGGACGTCTGCTATCTATTTGTAAATGGATAAAGATAATGCAGACCTATGCTCTGTACGTTACTAATGTGCTCTATGTGCTTCACATTCCAAAAAAAACATAGCTGAAACCCATAAAAGGGTACAAAAGTCTTTATTCCATGTGACACTGCATCATATTATCCCAATGCATTTCAAGCTCTTTGTCAGAGGAAATGATCTACTGGGCTCACAGGCAAGTTACAGTGAAAAAAGTACCTGCTGACACCTCAAAAGATTGCTTGCTTACTGAACACTGGCTTTTGAAAACTGGAAGTACTTTCAGAGCTGTTTTTCATAGGGATTGCAGACTAGGAGGGGGAAGAGGGGGGAGAGTACCAGCAACTTTCCAACACAGGCAGAAGGTAGTGGGATCTTAAATAAATACAGCTTGGATCCACGTGCCTTTCCTTTGAAGGAAGCTTGTGCAATTTTAACACAGAACAAATAGAATACATAAAACAATGTTAAAGTTACAAAGCAAACATAATCAAAGCAACGAGACATGAAATTTACAAATCAGAAGGTAGATGCTGTGGTGATCCCAAATGTATTTCCTCATGGAGCGGTCTGTGAGCCTCAAAGAGGTCTGTGAAACTAAAAGGAGTATTTTCTACAATAACTTAAGTTGGTGCAATTAACCTATTTCAGATCTCAAATCTGAAAACATCATTTTTCCAAAACCCAAGAACAAAATCTTGGACTTAATCATCTCTCTCTGAGAAATGAAGTCATGCAAGAATAGACACAAGGAAATAAATATAAGTCATAGCAAAGTTCATTAGTTTGACGAACGCTGCACATAAATTAAGGAAAAGTAATGTTTTACCTTCACAAGATTCAAAATGATTATTGGGGAGCCAAACCTCTGGAGCATTTGATCAAAGTGAAGAGCAGCTACATGTGCAAATGGGTCTGCCTGATCCACTAGAAAAAGAACAATTATTGTTAGCCGAATGGTGCTTACAGGATCTTGTTGTTAGGACTAGAGCATGATACATTCCAAAGTTTTAGCCATCTGGTTATGAAACTGCAGTGTAGTGAAGAAAAGCCATTTGGGTTTATTTATAGGACTGGTGATATGTTTTGCTTTTCATCCATTATTTTTCGGAATAATGCTTCCTGACCAGACCGTTAAGAGATTATAGCATTGGGGGGGGGGGGGGAGAGAATCTGGAACTTTTACTGCTATGTCAATTTGAAAGGATAAAATGGAGACTGAAACTGCCAAGACTTACAGAAGTGCTAGGAAAAGACATAATTAGCAAATAATTTGCAAAAGTGGGCACCACTGCTGTCACACTATCCTTGCAACTTCTTTCGGAGGTTACCATGTGACACTGCCATGTGACACAGTATCCCACTTCCCAGTGGGATACTGGGAAGAACGCAGTGCAAAAGAACCATCTTGTTCCAAGTCTAGCTTTGCCACAGAGCAGTGCATCTCAAAAGAGTCCAAAGAAAAGAGCTCAAGATTAACCCTTATTAGATTATCAGACTACACATGAAGAGAAACAGAGCTGTCACTCTACAATGGGTCGCACTCCGGTGATGGAATACTGTTTGAGCTACTAGAGGCTTCTGTCAGAGGAATGAAACGGGGATGATTTTCGATTATTCCCCCTCCCCCTGCAGCATCCCACAAACCTCCCACGCTGTTTGTAAGGGTCCACCAGCTCTGGGTGGGTTCTGGGGGGGCTAAAGAAGAGAGAAGGAATTGCCAAAAATCACCTCCCTCCTCCTCCTGCTGACAGATGACTCCATTGAATCAAAGAGCATTCCGTCAGCAGAGTGACACCAATTGGATGCAACCTATTGCGTCTTTACACTCTCTTTCTTAAAGAGTTTTAAACAAACAACACACAATGTGTCACAAACATACTTTGCATCTCTCTGCTTCCATCTCATACAATTGGTTGTGTGTATGGGGCTGGGGGGACAGCGGCCAGGGAAAGGCACAATGCAATGGCATCACAGCATGCATCATTTCTATCTGATGTCACAATAAGAAGACGACAGACATGGAGCAGCAGTAACCCCATGGCTTGTAAGATCCGGTTTGGTTCTTCGTAAATAATATAAACACTCCTGAGAAACATACAGGGAGGAACAAGGAAGCAGCACTGATTGTTCTATACAACAGTTTGATGCGTAATAAGTTTGATAATGAGTAAAAAACACAAGGGTGTGTTTTTAGAAAGTGAATAAACTTCATGATTAATGCAGGTTTGGGAATGTTACATTTTCTGGATTCCTAAAAATTTGCTACTAGTAAAAAACTTCTTAAGTATTATGCTTTAAATCTACATTTGGCAAAGTAGTTAAGTTCGTCATCTTCTTCCACAACTCTTTTTCCAATCACATTACCCACTTTCAGTGACTGTCATTAAGAAAAGACAGCAAAATTATGCCACTGAGTATGATGAACTCAGCAAATAGAAATAATTGTTGACTAACACATTAAAGCCACATTTAGGCAAGCAATTGTTATCTATCATGAATGCAAGTGTCCTTGCTGCTGTCACATATTTTTCTAAGAGGAAGAAAAGAAATAGGAAAATGGAACCAAAGAACTTTGCAGTCTTGTACCAAAAACATTGCTTCACTTGGGTAGAAGATAGTGAATTCACATCAGTGATTTCACATCAAGAAATACTCTATTATGGTAGATGTCACACAGCCCTGTTAGCTTTCTGTATCTAGTAATAAAATACTGTATCCTCTGCACCTTGAACCCTTAACTAGAAAATTACTAATAATCAATACAAATACATTATATGTTTGCAAGACTAGCTTATTTTTTCATTATTTAACATTTCATTATTTAATTTTTTCATTAGCCTATACTAAAAGGCACCTAAAGATGTTAATTTGTAGGAGGAATGGGAGTGACGTCCCTCATAGCACAATATCTGTGCTAGCTCTGCTCCGGAGACATGTTTTCAACATAATAGGGGGAAAGCCTTGCGTCAAAGAGGCCAGCCTGACTGCCCTTGAAAAACAAAAGGGAAATGTATACTCCATTATGGGTGAGGAGGCTGGGGGGGGGGGGGTCATGGAAAGAGAAAGGATTCTTGTATGTCTTGCAACTCCAGGTCTATAGGAAAAGCATGGTCAGGCATGGTGGTGGGTGTGTCTCATGACAAGATTTTACCACCACTGTCTAACAAATGCCATTGCAGAAAGCATAACCATGGTACATATTATCAACAGTAGCATTGGTTACCTTTTGCCAGCAACTACAACTTGCTATGAGCATGGACACAAGTTTGTTTCCAGACTTTGAAGCTGCAACTTGGAAGGATGACCTCTATATTCCCTGCAACCAATAGGCTAATGTGATCTGGTGATGTGACACGACTCATCTTTACAAGCCCTGAGATTAAACAATTCATCTTTACAATTCTGAGATTAAACAATTACATACACGTAATTGGTGGCTTAGGCATCATGGTTGAAATATCCTGAGACCAATACAGAGGGACAGAACCCCGCACTTGGACATAAGATGAATAGCTCCCAGCAGAAAATGACATCACTGAAGCATCATAGAGTATTTGCTCTGTTTCTACTTCATTAGCTACATCTCCCTGTACAAAAAAAAGCAAAAGCAAGCAAGCAATGACAACATATTATATTACTTTGAATTTTCAGCTGCATCCCCCAAAGTGAAAAGTATAACACCCATTCATTAGACTAATTTTAGTTATAGCAGAGCTAAGTAAGATATTTGTTGTGTATTATAGTTCATACCATCTTGTCTCAATCCAATTTTAAAGTTTGCAACTTCAGAACTAAACACATTTCTTTGAAAGAATGCCCATTAATTTCAGTTTTGTTTTCTTCTATATGAGCTTTCTTAAGCTTCACCCCTAAATCCACAATTGCTTCAAACCAGAGACTCATGAATGCAACAGAAGCCTGTGCTCAGCCTGCTGCCCTTGTAGCTACTCAGACAGGCTGCCTCGTAGCGATTTATATAGGGTTCCAGATGTATTTACCATCATGGGATGGGACCCCCTAAGTAGTAGCCTGTTGTGTACCTGCTACAGCTAATCCACACATGGAGAAATACAGATGGTTGTCGCTAAGTGAGGCAGATGGTTATGGAAATAATATAGCTCTGCTTCATTTCTGCATACATAGAAAAGGCATCATACCAGAATTAGTGGTGACCAAAAATGGGTACTTTCCTCTTCATGTAAGCCTAAGGAATTACTGAAATTTGCTTAATCTTGTCCCACTGGGGAAGCCCCATGTGTGACATAGCTGGGTCTTGGACATGCCAGGTGGATGATCCACCTGGCACTTTGGCCAAGGTGGTTTTGTCTGTCCCATGCTTTTTCCCATTGGGTACGGACACGGAGCAGGTGAAGCCCGGTTCCTCCTTTGCATGTCACTTGCCATTCCACTTGGAAGCAGTGGCATGGGAACCCCCTTGTTATCACCAGTCACAAGGGGAGTCTTCTCCCCACCTCCTCCCCAAGTCTTCAATAGGCTCCAGACCAGGTGGCGTGGCTTGGGAAGGGGCTGTGGAGGGAACCCAAGCCTGAGCAGGCCGGATAGGAAACCTCTGCAGGTCGGAACTAAGGCCAAGCAATGCTGAATAATTCCCATGGCTTGCAACATTGAGCATTAGACAGACCTTGATACTCATGGGGAATTATGTGGATTTCCACATGAGAGTAAGAGTCCACGTTATACCAAATTCCACCACAGTTCATCAGTCTATTTTATCACAAGAATCCTAAACCAAAAGTTACAAAAGAGCAATTCCTATGTGAACTTGCACACTGTAATAATAAAATTATAGCATGTCTATAATTATACACCAAAGCCTGGAAAAGATACATTGCAAATTAGATCCTTGCATCCAAGAGTAATGTTCCCTAATTCACAAGAATCTTTAGGATTTTATATTAAAATTCTTAAGCATGTTAAATACAGCAATGAATTTTAAACTTTATTAGCTTGAACTATGAATGTCTTATATGCACTTCTCAAAAATACCAAGATTTGCATGTTTTAGATTTGCTGTGATGATTGTCAAAATAGAGCAAAATGCACTTGTCACAAAGTCAAAGGACTTCGGGTCTTGTTCTCCAGAACAAAAATATGTCTTCATGCAGGCGTCACACAGTGAAAACATTGATAACCATCTATTTTACCTCACAATTTGCTCCTCTCTTTAGAAACCGTGTTCCAGCAAAATTACTTGATCTTCTAGCTATTAGGGTGACATACACAGGACGACCGTAGATAAGCAGTTCTTGGAAGCCAAGTTAAGAATTATAGATGCATATGTCATTCACTAATTCATTTCTCTTTAACTTTTCCTTAGTCCTACCATATACATAAACCAAGTATATTGAAAAAGAACAGAATGTTCTCACATCAACATGTCATTTTAATCTTTCAAATTCCCTTAACAAAAGCAAGAAAGACAGAAGTTCTGTTTATAAATAAAAATGCAATTAATTCTTCCTCCTGTTCAAAGCTTCTACAAACTGGCAACTACCATCTTCATAATTTATTACTTTCAGAAAAGGAAACTGAGGTAAATATTTTTTCCAAAGCCAGAGAAGAAGGCCATGAAGAGAACTCTGGGCTCCCATTATTCTCTTTCATACTTAGGGCCATACTTTCAATAGTACTTGTGTAGGAATGAAATAAACACAGTAAGCCTGAAAGCAGATGCAGAATTATTTCTACACATTTATGAACATTTGCCCACGTAACAACATTCACTTCAGCATGTCTTCTCAGAACTTCCTCAAACACTTTGGCTATACCAAAACTAAATGGTTGATTGCTTTGAACCAGTATAGAAAAGTTGAATAGTAGAACAAACAACATTGTACAGGCAGTGAAAATATTTTGGATATAGCACTGATTCACACACATGAAATCTGTGTGAGACTGAAATGCTTCTGTGGTCTGATTGATGAACAGAAACAAATTCTTCTTACCCACATTTTAAGCAGCCCAACACAAATTACATATGTAACCCATATTCAACAGCTTTTCCATTTGCAGGTGCACAGAATCACTGTGAGGGCAGAAACCGTATCTGCCCATGGCCAGACTCATGGAAGTGATTCAGATGTGCAAAATCCATGTGGGGAATAGCACAAATGTGTGCAGAATGTAAGATACGGGCATATGATGTGTAGTATGTAAGACAAGGGCCTCAGACTAAATTGGGAAAGAATACAACTTGAAACCACTTGCATATTTCTAGTCGATAAAAATCCAAGATTCCCCATGGGACAGTTTTGAGTTACGTTACAGTTGTGATAAAATATGTGCTGCTGCCCAAATAAGAATAAGCTTTCCTCAGTAGTGAAGCTAGAAAACATGTATAATTCTCTGAATTTTCTCTAGTTCAATTTTATAGAAGTCAGACTTACTTCTCATCGTAGGAATATGGGTACACATTTAAGGCGACTGTTTTGCCAGTAGGCAATGGTTCCGTTTTGGATATTCAGAGGCAACAGGCACACCAATGGGTGAAGGCAAAAAGAGGTTTATTTAGCAGAAATCGGCTAATAAAGCAAGAAAGCAAAACAATACATTAAAAGCATAAAGCATACATCCCTTCAGCCACCGGGAATCCCGGCATCTTATCAGATCAGCTAATCAGAGAAGATCAGTTGCAAACGTGACTCCAGCAGCCTGGCTGTGTGGCGCTGTGTAGATCAGCCCGTGCAGAGATTTCACCCCTTAGGCAGGCCCAGGAAATCATATACTATGTCCCTGATCCCTCCCATTCTGGACATAATCCAATCACTTCGAGACTGTTTTGTACATCCTTGTAGATTGGAAAGTACACTGGCCCTAACCATTGTCAGGCTGCCAGCCCAGAAGGTAACTCTCATCTCTGCTACCACGGCTAACAACAAGTTGCCTAACTTTGAGAAGTTGCCAAAGGCTTATCTTATCAGCCTCAAGCTGTTACAGCGTCAATAGTGTAAAGCATAGCTAGCCAGCTCAGTAAACAAGCCCAAAGGGCACTCTACACATGGGCAGGGAAATTCTGTGCACCACTGACTCCTCGGTACACAATGGCCTTCTGTGTTTCCACTACAGTTATCTAAATGCCCCAAAAGGCTCTTATCACCTTTTTGCAACTCCATCTGGCGCAGACAGACAAGCTTCTTTTCTCAGTTCGATGCAGGGTCAAATGCAGAGCATCTATCCTAATCCACATTACTGAGTGTGAGACAGAATAAAAGGGTGCTAGTTATTCTGGATAATTTTATCTGGACTGAGTGCTCTGTAAAGCAGATGTGAGAATTGAAATACATTCAGCAACTCAAAAAACTGTGAGACTCTGAAGGTAAGCAAACACCTCTGCCAAAGACTTGCAAGTAGGAATGTTGGAGAAATCTGCAACGGAACCAAATTAGTTCAGATTTCATGAATTCCGACCCAGCGGATCAGCTTTTCCTCTGGTGGGCGGATTCGGCGGACTTGCTGGCTGTTTTCCCAACTTTCCTGAATGTTGTGCAAATTTTGATGTAGAAAAATACACAACATAAAAAAAACAGCCAAAATGCGCATTTCCCCCGCAGACTATAAAGTGTGAAAATGCATATTTTGGAGGGAAATTTGCATTTGTGCATGTGCAAATTTACACAAATTCAAAAACAAATAAAAATCTGATTCCACCCATGGGCAGATGACGGAACGAAAGGCGCCTGACAATCCGCGAAACACAGATAGAACAGATTGTACACCATCTGTACATCCCTACCTGCAATCCCATACAAGTTTTCAAAACAAGAAATGCAGGCTCCTATATGACAAACGTGAATGATAAAAGTGAATGAAAAGTGAAACGTCCCTCCTGAACATCTAGAGTAGCTGAGGCTGTTCAAAGAAACTTTTCTAAGGCTAGATGAGCTTCTAAAATCTACACCAAGAGAAAGCGTATTATGTTCATGTTCTACAGCTATACTGAACTAAAAGAAGAAGCTAATAATCAAACCCAAACATATATTTATGCAAAAAATCTACTTGTATTAATGTGCAAAGCATCTGTGAATAAGACTCCAGAACTATAAATTACACACATTAATAACCCTGTTTTTGTTTGCATATAGAACCTGGGTTTGGTGGATGATGTCCTCTGCTCATGTGTATAAACTGACTTATATTTAGAAATCTCTGCAATGTTGAAGCCTTCACATGGAGCTGCAAGTAAAGGCTATAATGGATCAAAATAATATTTTATACGGGTTGTATTCAATGCTATCCGGCTGCTCACAGAAAGCTTTTTGATCCAGCAGAACAGTGGAGTGGGGAGTGATTTTCACAAATTCCCCTTTTCTCCTGCAGCCCCCACTCTACTTTTCACACCGTTCCAAAGGGTGCCCCAACCCCCTGGAACAAGTTTTGGATGGTGCAGGGGACTGCACAGGAAAAGGGAGCTTGTGAAAATCACTTCCCTCTCCCTTCATAAGAACGCAAGAAGAGCATGCTGGATCAGACCAGGGGTCCATCTATTCCAGCATTCTGTTCACACAGTGGCCAGCCAGTTGTTGACCAGGAAACGACAAGAAGGGCAAGAGTGCAACCCTCCCACCCATGTTCCCCAACAACTGGTGTACATAAGCTCACTACCTCTGGTACTGGAGGTAGCACATAGCCATCAAGACTAGTAGCCATCGATAGCCTTTTCCTCCAGGAATTTGTTCAACCCTCTTTGAAAGCCATCCAAATTGGTGGCCATCACTACATCCTGTGCTAGCAAATTCCATAGTTTCACTATGCGCTGTGTGAAGAAGTACTTCCTTTTATCTGTCCTGAATCTCCCATCAATCACTTCATGGGATGACCCCGGGTTCTAGTATTTTGAGAGAGGGAGAAAAATGTCTCCTTAACCACATTCTCCATTCACGGAAGCCTCTGCTGGATCAACAAGCCTTCCATGAACAACAGGATAGCATTGGATACAACCCAGAATATTTACACTGGTAATCTAATGCAATAAATAAAGTCTTTAGTGTATTTGTTTCTGTTCCTAAGCCATAGTTTCTACTATAGTGTCTTTTTTTTATAGTAATTCTATTCTGCTACCTTTCTATCTGCTCCAAGATACGCCTATTCAATTATCCTATTGAGACCTGATTTCACAGTGAATCTAAGTACAGACACGGTCTCTGTAGGAGGTAAATTAAGCCTTTATCTGGCCCTTAATTCTTCACTGGCAGTGTTACCCCAAGCATGATTTCTCGTAACATGCATGCTTGGAATAAGAATTGTCCTTCACCGTGTTTCATTATCTATGCAGTAGATGAAAACGGAAAACTCAGGTCCCCGTTTCTCTCAGCTCTTATATCCAAGAGTTTCTTTAAAAACAGCTAATTAATTTCTTGATGGATTTAATCAGCACGTACAAAGAAGCTGAGCAACAATGATAGTGTATGTTACCATAATTCATCTTTATTTCTAGAACTCCAGTTTGTTGTTACTGTAATAAACACTCATCTGGAACGGTAGAAGGATACTCGACTGCCCACAAAATCCATGAATAATATACAAGAGCCAGTCCCGATGAACTGCGGTTTTCACTATGTCCAGCAGTTTGCCATTCCAAACATATTTTCTATAAGGTTCACTGCAAATTCCAAATACACCTGAAAAATTATTGCAAATTAAAATCAGTAAGAATGTGGTTTTTAGAGCCTTTAAGTAGATGGATTATCCCCAATGCAAGCCACTCATCTATGTACTTAGAGAAGGATCTATTGCTCTATCAATAGATCCTCTGCAATCTTTTCCCATCAATATTTGGCACGTTTGAGCCAAACAGCAGTATCTATTAGCACTATTTATACCCTACAGAAGATAGATGCACTTTTCATGTATAAATTCATGTCTATCAAGCCTAATAAGTTACATAATCATTCATAAAAAAATGTCAACATGTCCAGGTATTCTCTTGAGTTACAATTTAAGTTACCAAAAGGAGTGAGTCATTGTTTATAGAAATTGTCTTGCAAAAAAAAAAAAAATCACCTAGCTGTAATTGGCACTTTACATAATCTTCTATTAAACTTGGGGCTGTTACAACACTATATTGATTAACAGGAAGAGCTAGATGCTTCTGCAGTTGAAACAATTCCAAATACATGCAGGATTACTTATTTCTATTTGAATCATACATACCACTTCCACCCTGAGTTGCAAGTCCCTCATCTTCAAAAATATCAAAACTCTCCTGTCTCGTTCGAGTTGTTTCTATCTTAAGTATGTCAAGAGGCATTCTTAGAACAGTAAGATTATACTGAAGAGAATGGGATAGATCATAGCTGTAGCTGAAACCCAGAAGAAAAGGTAATAAAATTAGAGAGAGCTTTCAGGAACAATTCACTTGTCACTTCAGATACAGCTTCCTAAATGTAAAACAGGCTGTCTGCAGGTGTTGTGGTTTCTACAAATCCTTTGGCCCCTATTCACTGAAAGTCTGGATTTGCTTAGAAAGTGGAAAGCTAACTAATCCATCATGGTATAGGAGACTCAGTGTGGTGTCGTGGACAGAACCTGAACTCTTGCTCCCCTATGACACAACCTGGCCATGTCACTCATTCTCAGCATAACCTTCTCACAGGGTTACTGTCATCATCACAAGGAATAACCCTATTATGTACCTTGGGCTCCTTGGACTACCACTCCTGATGGCCATATGCTACCTCCAGTACCAGAGGCAGTATGCCTATGTACACCAGTTGATGGGGAACATGGTGCTGCTGCATTCATGTCCAGGTTGTGGGTTTCTCACAGGCAGCTAGCTGGCCACTGTCTGAATAGAATGCTGGACTAGATGGACCCTTGGTCTGATCCAGCATAGCTCTTACGTTCTTAAGGACACGATAAAAATGAAATAAATAATCCACCATTCCTGATCAGCAGGACTGTGTACTCTCTGCAGCAGTGATAGTGACTGCATTCATATGACACACCAACTCACGATGGGTTGTTTTCTGAAACAACCCACGGGGGGTTACCGTCTCATCCAAACCAGGACTGGATTTATCGTGGTGGGTTGCTTTGTCCAAATAACCCACCCTGATAACCCATGGTCTGTAGTAGGCGTTGTTTTACCCATGATGGGTTGGTGTGTCGTCCGAACCCGGACATGCCAACCCATCATGGATAAAGGACATCAGGCAGCAAGCTGTTCAGCAAGAGCAGCAGAAACCCCAATGCCCTTTTCCCCTTACCAGTGGCAGCCCCTCCAAAGTACCATTTTGGCACTTTGGAGGGGCTTCCACTGGCCCCCCCGGTTCCTGCCAAGCCCCCCATCCCTGCTCGGTTGGAGCCTTTTTTTTTTTTTTTTGCAAAAAAAAGGGGGGGATGGGATTTTTTTTCACATTTTCCCAGGCCTGTTTTAAGTGCGCAAATGGTCCCTTTATTTATTTTTAAATTTATTTTTATTTTGGTTATTTGCAGTTGCGCACTTATGCAACTGTGGGTATCCAAAATATTGGGGCTTGCCTTCGCTGCTCCCTTGAATGTTTTGACAGCCTCGCACAGTTGACAGGTGGGAAAATGGGGGTGTATATCACCCCCTCCAGCAAAGGTATCCCCCGGGTTCAATGCACTGCCCTGAACCTTGGGGGTGTCCTGCTAGGAATCCCCAGTTGCCCAAGTCCCCAGCAACTGTTTTTAAGGGTGCCCGATGTGCCACCCCCTTTTTCTCTTCAGATTGCTGTAACTGCTTCTACTTTGTCAGCTGTCAAAGGAGAAGCAGTTACTCCTTTTGGGGTAGAAAAATGGGGTGGTGTGCACTTTTATATGAAAACAAGACGCTGCGGACTCAGGGAAGGGTACACTAGAAGGAAGGAACCCCAAAGGTCAGAGTAGAACTTTAAATCCCCGGAGTCGCTTGGCTAACTGGGTGATCTTGAGCACTTTTCAGGTGGGGAAAGTGCTCAGGATCAGCCAGTTAACCAAGTGATCCCCCCCCCGATTTAAAGTCTTGCCCTGACCATTAGGGGTTCCCTCTCTTCTAGTCCATCCCACCCCAAGTCAGCAGGACCCCATTTCATAGAAAAGCACATTCCACCCCTTTTTTGCTGGTTTTGTATTAACCACACAGGAGTTTGACAGCTGGGCTAGTGGAAAGCTGGGCTAGTGGAAACTCCAGCTGGGCTAGTGGAAAGGGGGGGGAGGGGGAGAATGACTGAATCTGGTTGAAAAGACTCTCTCTATCATAGATAAGGAGAGGGAATATAACAGTTCATCTTTCATTGATTAATAACCTATTAGAACATTGCAGTGACCAGATGACATTACAAACTTACCTGAAATAAAAATTACTAGACAAGTCCACATTCTGAAAAATTCTAAGATACCTAAAGAAGAAAACACAGGATCATAAAACAGTATTCTTATACAAAAAGGGGTTTAAAAAAAAATCCCTAACACATTGTCCCTGCCGCCAACAATGAAATATGCTGTTGCTACACTAATTAACTTTTTAATCCAACCATTATTTTAATCAGTTCTTAACATGTTTGAATGCTTACAATACTGATTGTGTACTTAAACTTATCTTGTTTCCTATAAGAGTGAACTTGCCAGGTGAAAACACAATAGCCGTACATCCTCTAGTAAGATGGTCAAGGAAGAGAAGCAGACACCAAAACCTGTGCTAATTAGAGAACATCAGCATAACATAACATGGTCACTGTATCTTATTTTTTTTATTTATGAAAATAAATAATTTATCGTGTTGATAGGTGCACAAAGATCTTGTTTATGTAAGGTAGCAGCTCTAAAGTACCAGCTAAAGTACCTTTTCAAACAGTGACATTATGTTGTCTGTTCTACAATTCTGTTACTCAAAATCCTACAAGAGAGACTTCTGTATACTTCTCCAGGCAATTTTCTGTGGCACAAAAGTGTATTTTGTCACACAAACCAACCCTCTAATGCATAGCCAGCTCTATAACAATTCTGATACTAGCTAGGACTAAGAGCTTCAGGATTATTGAACACACGCTCTCCAAATAGGAAATATACAAAACCTGAAGAGAGATGCAACATTTCCATAATAATTAGAATTGCCACATACTTAAGCAGCATGTGTCAGCACACAGTATCAACAGAAGAAGCAGGAAAAAATGCACATACAATGAAAACTCATCATAAAAGTGTTCTAGGTCCACTCCCCAGTCCAGGAAGGGCAAGTTTGTGTGTGCAGAGGAAATAGGCAAGTGGATGTTAGCAGAGGAAACAATCCTGCATCCGCTACCTATTTATTTATTTATTTTTACATTTACAGTCAGGGCCAGAAATATTGGAACAAGGATAACTGTTTTGGCAGTTGGCCTCTGTGCACCACCACATTGAAGTTGAAAGGAGACAAACCCAGATGGGAGCGAAGTCAGGACTTTCAGCTGTAATTCAAGGGGTTTGACAAAAGTGGGGCACTAACCATTCAGGAAGTACAGCCAGTGGCATACACAAACCCCCATCGTTGGTGGCTCATAAGTAATGGAACGAATGGCTGACAAGCAGCTGCATGGCCAGGTGTGGCCTGTTTCCTGGGTGCCCCATGACCAATCAAGCAGATAAAAGGCCTGGAGGCGGTTCTGAGTGTTACATTTGCATTTGGTAGCTGTTCACTGGAACCCCCAACATGAGGGCCAAAGAGGTGTCCATGCAAGTGAAGGGGGCCATCATTAGGCCAAGGAAACAAAATAAACCCATCAGAGAGATAGCAAAAACAGTGGGAGTGGCCAGTACAACAGTATGGAACATCCTGAAAAAGAAGGAATTAACTGGCAAGCTCAGCAACAGAAAAAGGCCTGGAAGACCACGGAAGATAACTCAAGTGGATGACCGCAGAATTCTGCTCATGGTGAAGAGGAAACCTTTCACAACATCTAGCTAGGTCAAGAACGCTCTTGTGTAGGTAGGCATGCCATTGTCAACATCTACAGTCAAGAGATGGCTTTATGAATGTAAATACAGAGGCTTCACAACAAGGTGCAAACCACTGGTGACGCTCAAGAACCAAAAGTCCAGATTAGCCTTTGCCAGCAAACACCTAAAAGAGCCTGCCCAGTTCTGGAATAAGATTCTTTGGACTGATGAAACCAAGATTAACTTGTACCAGAATGATGGGAAGAGAAAAGTATGGAGAAGGAAAGGAACAGCTCATGATCCAAAGCATACCACACCATCTGTCAAACATGGTGGAGGCAGTCTTATGGCATGAGCATGTATGGCTGCCAATGGAACAGGGTCACTGGTGTTTCTTGATGACCTGACTGCTGATAAAAACAGCAGGATGAATTCTGAAGTGTATAGGGCTATACTTTCTGCTCAGATTCAGCCGAATGCTGCCAAACTGATAGGACGCCACTTCATATTGCAGATGGAGAATGACCCAAAACATATAGCAAAAGCTACCCAAGAGTTTCTCAAGGCAAAGAAGTGGGATGTTCTTCAATAGCCAAGTCAGTCACCCGATTTCAACCCAAAAGAGCATGCTTTTCACTTACTGAAGACAAGACTGAAGGCAGAAAGACCCACAAACAAGCAGCAGCTGAAGGCTGCTGCAGTAAAGGCCTGGCAAAGCATCTCGAGGGAGGAAACTCAGCATTTGGTCATGTCCATGGGTTCCAGACTTCAGGAAGTCATCGACTGCAAAGGATTTTCATCCAGGTATTAAAGGCGATCCTTGAGTTTCCCCTGCTACCCCCTGAAAAGCTGCTTTAGAGTGTTGGGGGACCATCTGGAACAGTGTGGGAGTTGATATTGGGGTTTGCAGGGGAGAAAGGGAGAATAGGCAAAAATCACCTTCTACCCCTTTCTCCAGCAGGAGCCTCCACCAGATCTCAGTTCCTTCCATGAACCAGAGGATGCTTCTGTTTGCCGAAAGGCAATTCTAGGATCCAACCCAGCAACATTTCCTCTCAAAGATTTTGCAGAATTGTTAGCACTATTATGAGTTTTTGTTTTATTTTTTACACTAGTGGGCTGAAGCCAAACCAATTTAACCCCGTCAGTGATATTTTGAAACACAGTAGTGCATTAAGGAATATAATGGTAGTGACGCCTCTGGCATGAACTGGCAGATCTACTGGAACATGCATGAACATTTGAACTACAGTGGGCCTGAAATGGCTAACAGTAAAATGTCTGTAAAGAGTCCATATATAGCTAAGTGAAAGCTATATATGGCTTGTTGGGAAAAAACTGGCCCTAGGGACAGGAAGAGTTGCATGGGCAGGTAGGAAGGCTGAGGACTAGAAACCAAAAAATCTCAGAAGCTAGGAAAGCTAAGGGACAGAAAACCCAGATGCAAGATTGCTGAAGGATAGGGGCAGAAAAGAGGCAACAGATAGGAATCTGCTGACAGAGTGACTGAAGGAAAGAGCAATGTGAGTAGGTCAACCCAAGGAGGCAGCAAGAGCCAAGGGGCAGTGGGGACTGGCGTCCAAATTTCACATATTGATGTAAACCAACCAGATACATTATTTGGCTTCAAATTCTAGTAATATATGTTAAGAGATTAAAAGAAAGGTTCATAAAGTCCACCAACCAGCTCCTTCTGAAGGATATTAAGCCCTTATCTTCTTTGTGTGATGCTGTCATCTTACAGAGAAATACAGCACTGTGCAAAGGGGTAATTTATTCATTTAAAATTATTTTTAGGCTGCTTTTAAGAGCGGAACCCTAATTTACCTTGCTTCATCAGGATGAGTCACTCGTACAGAGTCATTTGGAATGTAGATCATACTTGTATCTTCTATTTTATATATTGCATGTCCTCCAACGTCTGCCATCTTTCTCCTCTTTGTAATTAGCACAATGTAGTAACCTTCTAAAAATCTAACAAAACCTATAGGAAAAAGAATACATTACTTCACTTATCGTTTGTGTCTGTCATTTGACACAATATACTACTAGAAGGCTAAAACAAAGCACCGTCCCTTTCAAGGTTCCCAATAATTATATAGTATTTTCCAATATCTTAGAAAACTGGAGATGGAAAAAGCTGGCATTCATGAATTGAGCTCCTTTAATTTTCAGTATTTTGTTGAAGCAGCATGCATCTCTTTTAAAATTGTACACTAAATCATTAATGAAGGCAAATTAAAAAGTGCTTTTCAAAATGGCTGCTCACTTCAGGGATTTTTTCTTTATAAAAACTATTTATTGGATTCTTGAGGCATATTTCATCAAGTCAGTGCCAGGGGTGAACTAAGGAAACTGAAATAACCCGTATCAATGTCTGATAATGCAATGTAACTTACTGTGCAGTGACTGATTATTTTTCTACACTTTGTCCTTATTTAGCTTCCACTTGGAAAAACTTTTCAGCACTACGGGGTACAGAATCACTGCCTAGCAGAAGAAAATGCTACACCCAGACCTTCACACTGTTTACTGAAAACTATTTTTCACTATTCTGTAATATTTGACATGACACATCTGATTATCTTTTCATTCCTTGAATTTTCTTAGGAATCAGAGTCATTTAACTATTTGTCACCCAAGGATTCTGGCATTTGGCCTGCTACTGTGGTATTGTGAAGGATTTATAACTACTTATCAATAATGAGTCATTCTGTATACTTTAACAATTTTGCACATGCGTGTGCAAGATCAGCAGTGGCACTAAACCATCTATGAACCTGGCTGCTTCTTAGGGTGCCTCCAGCTTCAAAAGGTTAGGCAGGCTGCACTTGGCAACAGGACTTTTTCAGTGATGGTGCCCCAATTGTGGGATCCTCTCCTCAGGACCCTACTTTGTTAGGGTAATATCCAATGTTGTGTGAGTGGAAGGCAAGTTAGTGCAATGGAACTTTTCCTGCCCTTGCTCGCCCTGCAACCCTTTGTGCTTCCCAAAAACTCTCTCCAGACCAGGGGGGGGGGGGGGCTATTGAACATTGTGGGCTGTGTCTTACAGGGCTGCAATGAGAGAGGAAAATCGCTGAAATTATTAGCCTGAGCAGTACTAGATTCTGCTGCCCAATTTCAGGTGACATGTGAAAGCTGCTTACCATGTGGATCAGCCTAATTCCAATAAAGTATGCCCACATCAACAGCCAAGGGCACGAACACCACATCTTGCTTACGTGGGGATTCTTCATACAATCAGCCAGTAAATGGTTTTTGACCATTAGGACCACCACTGAGAAGCATTTCTTGGCAGCCTCAACATGGCTCCTGTAATCTATAGAACAGTCCCAATTCTGCTTAAATTCAAGTATTACCTGTTAATGGGTAATACTTCTTCACATAAATATTTCTTCACATAAATACCAGCCATCAAATCTTAGGTGCTGCTGACTCACAAAAGCTGTATCCATGGGACTGCTCCAGATTACCAGAGTGTCCTTTAGTTTAGGTTTGCATACATTTGCAGGGGGAAGGTTTATTTGTTGTTGTTGTCTCTATGTAAAATGCTTTGGACACTTATCATCAAATCCAATAAGTAAATAAAAGATGTGCCTTACCTACTATACCAAAAGCAGAGACAGCACGTGATAATCCAGAGGAGCCCTTCTGTCCAATTTTTGTCCTGTTCCCCAGATCTAAACGGCCAAGCAGTTCTCTCACCTCTTGCTGCGTATATACATGCTTTAAAATAAAATGTGAAATCTTCTAAAAAAAAGTGTTGCTTTAAAAACGCTATTGCATGGTTGCAGGTTCTGACCTCTACAGAATGAACTGTTTCGATGTCTTGTTGGAAAACTGATTAATTTATTACAGTTTTCCCCAACTTTCTATGCTTTTTGAAGAGCACCAAGTGTAACCTAGATGCTGTGAGATGTGTAGCAGCAAAGACCATTGGATTCAAATACAGTTCAGGCCCCAGACTACAGCATTCTGTCTTTTCTTTACAAACTTTAAACAAAAATCAAAAACTCAGAACTCAACCAGACTGGAATAAATTTGAAATAACTCTAACATAGGGCAGACTCACATTCTCTTACAATTCATCCAAATAATATTGAAGACTCAAGGATGGGGACATCTTCTCTTTCTGTCTTTATTAATTATTAAAATATTTCTATACCGCCCTTCAGCAAACAGGCCCTCAAGGCAGTGTACACTACAACATTTTAAAACAAGTTTAATGAAGTCTTAAAGCAAAATAAGTGAGACCAACAAATGGCTCATTAGCAATCACTACATGCTGAGCAAAAACAAAAACGTCCTCACTGCTCGTTGAAAGGCAAACACTGAAGGAACTAGTATGATACCCATAGGGAGGGAGTTCAACAGATGAGGCGCCCCCACAGAAAAGGCCCTGTCCCATGTTCCCACCGATGCAGCCTCGTTTGGTGATGGCACAAAGAGCAGGGCCATGGATGAAGATCATAAGTACAGGCAGCCTCATATGGAAGCAGGCGGTCTTTCAGATATCCTGGCCCCAAGCTGTTTAGGTCCTTATAAGTAAAAACCAGAACCTTGAATTGGATCCAGAAAGAAAAGGGCAGCCAGTGCAGCTGCTGTAAGACCAGTGGAATATGGTCCATATAATGTACACCAGACAATAGTCTGGCTGTAGTATTTTGCACCAGCTGATGTTTCCAAGCATTCTTCAAAGGCAGCCCTTTCCCCCTTCTATTAGTATGGTATAGGAGATGAAATTCATGGATCTCCTTTTGTGAGCCTCACAATTTCCACAGGAGAAGTTGATCTAAGTTAAAAAATGTTCACACAAAATTTTCCATTTGATATCATTTCTTACATGGCTTGTATTTACCTTCTTTATTTTAAATGATTTTATGCTGCCTTTAAGGGTAGAACCCTCTCCCCTTATGGATGGTAGAACTCTCTTTGTATCCAAAGGTTCCCTTTCTTCAATAGAAGGAGTCCTTCTGTAAGAGGAAATCCTTTTTTCAGAGGAAGAGAACCTTTGGATACAACCCTCTATGTTCTGAAATTGTTCCCAGCTACAGCCAACCTGCCCCCACTCCCCGCCCTCATCAAAACCTACCCTTTTATTTATTATTTCTTAGCTCATTGATTGGAAAGCTATATAAAAGCAGATGTTCTTGAAAGAAACATTAAAAGAAAAAGTGTCTAAACAGTTTATATTGCACTTGAATTCAATATACTCACCCTGTCATCAATAACAACTAAATCCTTTGGTTCTGTGCGATCGATTTTCAAAACACGGTATTTGGTTTCTGCATGATTGCTCCCAACAAGAAAATACCGCTGTTTTTATTTTTTTAAAAAAAAGGAAGGGAGGGTGGGAGAAACATTGTACAAAGTTAAAGAAACCCATACAACCATGATTACCAATACAATCATGATTAACACAACAATTGACAGTGTTTTGTGGCACCTTACTCTTAACACATTTATTATGGCATAAGCTTTCATGCTATAGAGTCCACTTAATCTAAGCCAGAAGTACCCATGCAACTAAATTATCACCCTAATTTTAAAATATCCAGAGCATATTATGGTTAGGGCTTTTAAACATCTGACCACACTGACCATATCTCTATATTCTTAAGACATTCAAACACAAGTTGTTTTTATATTAATGGTACTACTTTCCCCATTTTTGACACAACAAATATTTAAGTTTGGTGTTTTTTTTTTAATATATTGTATTTTTATTTTTGTATAACACATACAGCAAGTATGCACTGTAATGAATAGACCTGGTTCTCACACAATAGCCCGCAGGGCAGTGAGCAACAAAGCTGCCTCCTACCTGCTTGCCGCTTCCACTTTGCATCTGGTTTAGAACACTATTGTTGGCCATGACATACAAACCTCGAACTCTGGGTTGCTGAGAGGAAAACAATCCAGACTTTTGTTGGTGAGCTGGAGTTCAGAACACACATCACACCAAACAACCCAGGAATGTTCCTGGGTTGTTTTCTAAACTGGATGCAAAGTGGAAGCGGTGAACTGGTGGGAGACAGTGTGCTTGCTACCAGGCAGCCCCAACAACACATGCGATGTCGTTATGTGCAAACCTTGTCATAAAGTAACAAAAATAACGATTAAATTTCATACACCAGATACTTAGGTAAAAACATATTTGTTTACAATCACCATCTCTTATGTCTCCTTCTTGGTAAGGATACCTCTCCAAAACTAAGAATGGGCAAACTGAGGTCCTTGATATAAAAGGGAACCAGTTTTCTATGAATGAATCACTTTTCATTATTCCTCCACGGGCTCTGTCTTATTGTGTCAACTTCTCCGCCAGTATAATTTACCAGATGTGTGTAAACCCATCCACTATACACAGACGTCTTCTACCCCTTTGCTATTTCAGCTGCTTCCAATAGCATACTGATAAGGTCCTTGATAGGCACCTTTTCTAGTGCCAGCTGAAAGATGGATAGCAAAGCAAGTTGTGACTCTGGGGCTAGAATCATAGAACCCGACCTACAATGTCTGATATTATACTGAACACGTAATTCCAATACTCCTGCCCAGCCAAGCATTTCTGAAACAGTGAACCATATACAAGGCATCTGCTCCAACAATTAGGTGAGATTGTGGTTTATATAGGGGCTGTTTGGACAATTGTGCGGGTAAAAGAATGCATTGTGGCTTCTCCCCCCGCCCTTGTACATACTGTGCACCTCCTCATTTGCATAAATACCCGTGCTGCAGCGTGGGTTGGCGTGTTGTCCAAACCCGGTGTGTGGCACCATGTGGGTGGCTTCATACCCACCCTACAACCCCTACTGCAAGTTGTGGGTTGTACGGTGGGTATGAGGCCACCCTCACATAGTGTAATTTCACTTGAATGAGACGCTACCCGTGGCTCACTTTCCGAGCTGCTTCTTTGATCCAAGCAATATTCCATGTGGTTCCCAAACTTTATATTTATATTATCCAGGTGCATACAGCATGGGTGGTCAAGGACAGGAAGGAATGGAGAGAGTATGGAAGTCAAGATCTTCCTCCACACTTTTCAGGCCTTTAAAGGTCACTTTCAGAAATGGATTAGCTAATCCTTATAGTGTATGATCGCTCAGAGAGAGAAAAGAGAGAGCCTGTGTTCTTGGAGTGTTTGATCCCAATTTCATGGACACCTAGGGAATGGCATACTTATTTTTTAATTATTGGAATCAATCGTTTTATTTCAAATGCTTCATAATACATTTTTAATTTAGGAAAGCTAAATCTTTCTTCTTTAGGTTTCCTGTATAGTGTATTTGCATTCTTGCCTCCTGTGCAGTCTAATTCTGTTATTTCTTCCACTTTACAAAATAGTTAGGAGGAACAATAACATTGAAAGACATTGAAACATGAAGGAGAATTTTGAAGAGTCATCATTTTTACTATTGTCATTTTGCCCAACTAAGACGCACTGAAACATTTCCAGGAGTGTATTCATTCATTAGTTGCCTAAGGAGGGGATCAAAATGACTCTTAGGGCTTGATCCTATGCATATTTTGACAGAAAAATGTCCGAAAATGTCCAATATTCCCCAGTCTGAAATACTGGAGAGCTGCTCCCAGTCAGTGACCTGGTTTGCATGATCAAAACAGCCCACCATGGCATATTTAAGGCATGGTGGTCTATGGTGCATGTCAGGCAGAATTTGCATATTCACTGCTCAGCCACAGCTTGTCAGGTTGTGCAAACCCAGGGACTGTGGGTTATTGAGGATTAAATAACCCTTGAATAACCCCATGGTCTGTTGTTGGATTATACAAGGTTTGTTTAACCTTCACATAACCCATGGTCTCCCGGTTCACACGACAAGCTGTGGCCAGGTGTTGAATATTCAAAATGGCCACCTGCATGTGCTTACTTAAGCCATGGTGGGCTGTTTGATCATGCAGACTAGCCCAGTATTGATTATACTGGACGAGATGGACCAATGATCTGGTTTAATACAATGCAGCTTCCTATGCTGTTATGATTGCAATCGCAAACAAAAGAGGTGATAATGGACAGCCCTGCTTTTTCCACCTATAAATGCAAAATGATAGAGAATCTAGTGCAATAACCCTAAGCACTGCTGTGGATTCAGAATCAATTTGAATAATTAGGTTCATGAAGTGATCTTCAGAGCCTTTATTGATTAACATCTGTTTCAGAAAGGTCAATCAAGCCGGACAAATGGTTTGTACAAGTCTAATGAAATTATGACAGCAGCTTTTTTGTTGGAGTTACTATGAAAGATTATATTTAGTACATGTCTGGTGGAGTCAGCCCATTTGGTTTGCTTCTATATAATTTGTAATAAAGGTATTCAGCCTATTTACCATAACAGCTGGGAATATTTCAGCATCTTGCTTTATCAGAGCTATTGGCCTATATGTGTCAGGGCGTGTGCTACCCTTATTGGGCTTAGCTATTGTTACTACTATTCTCATCTGTTTCCAGGAGGCCAGCACTTCCTTCCCCTCTAATATAACTGTAAAAAGTGTTTTCAAATGTGGAATAAGAAGATAACTAATTTTGTAACAAATTTGCCTGTAAATCTATCTACCCCAGGTACCTTTCATTGTTTGTCAACCAAATGAAATCAATCAACAATTTGTTGAATTTTATGAAAAACTATACCAGTCAGACAGCCCACTAGAGTCTAATATAGTTTGTTAGATAACTTTTTTTATTGGGAGAGAGTCCATAAAGGCATCTATATTAAACTCTAGTGGGTTGTCTGACTGGTATTATTTTTTGTAAAATTCAACAAACTGTTGATTAATTTCATTGGAACGATGGAGTAGCTCCCCTTTGTTTTTCCCTTAGTTATTCCCAGCCTCCTCAAATGACGTTTCTGTTTGTTTTCTTTTTGGTGGCCTGTGCTAACAATTTTGAATTCTGATTTCCAAGTTCATAAAATTATCTTTCAAGTAAACCGGGGACACCTGAATTTTTCATATTTTTCATAGTAATTCACTATGTTTTCCCATTAATGCTCTCAGAACTTTATTATTTCCCATATGTTTGTGTTCTCCTTCTAGCCATTCTATTTTCTGTAGCAATTTCTTTATCACCACACTCCTCTCTTTCTTAAAGGCAAAGACTCTTCACCACCGTTTTTACAGTGTCCCAAAGCAATACTCTGGAGACACAGGAGAAGCATTTAGTTCAAAATATTGTTTGATATTCTCAAAAAAGATATTCTTCCAAAAGATCTGAGTTTTACAAGAACACTTAAGTTGCCCAAATCTCTCAAGTTACTGTTTATCCATCTTTCATAATGCTAACTGAAACAGGCAGCAATAGCTTCTGAACAATCATGTGTTCTCCAACTTTCATCTACCTAAAACTTTTTAGATCAGATCTGCACAGGACCACTACAGCATTTGGTAACTGTGACCAATAGTAAATGCACATGTTCGTTGTAAAACTGGATCCTAGGAGTTGCAAGTGGATGTCTTGATGCCAAGATGCAAGCAGGTAGGTAGCATGTGACAGGAGACCAAGCTAGCAATGGAAGAATTATTCTGGATTGCAGCAGAAATCCTGAGAACATTGTGTGCAACAGACTCCTTAACACAGGGGTTGGCAACGTGGTGCCCATGGGTGCACTAGTACCCAACGTGATCCCCAACTGTGTCCACCAGACCCCCTTGTATTCCCCTCCCCACTTGGGAATTACCCCCCCTTCTGCTCCTTCCCTCCCTAGTGCTCATCTCAGCAGCACTGAAGCCCTGACAGGGAAGCAGGAGGTCAGTAGATCAGGAGACGTCTGCTGCCCCTTCTTCTCCTGATCTGCCGACTTCTTGCTTCCTCATTAGGGCTTCAGCACTGCTGAGGTGAGTGCAGAGGTAGGCAGCAGAAAGGGGGGAATCCCGGGCAAGGACTGGGAAAGGTGCAGGTGGGTGTGAGGAAGCTGCACAGGAGAGAATGGAGAGAATCCGCAGGGGGGGGACACAGAGAGGGGTGCTCCAAAGATTTTACCCTTCACTGCAATTTGTGGTGGTGTCAAGGACACTCTTTTGAAATGTCAGTTATGCCCATGGGCCCGAAAACGTTGCTTACTCCTGCCTTAACACATAAATTAATAAATGCTTGCAACTTTGATATCCATAAGGACACATTCAGGAACAGATATAATCCCTCATAGTTTGTTTTACTGCTACGCTGTTTCCAAAAAAAATATTTTGCAGCTACTATGGAAAAAGAGGAAATGGTGACTACAATGAACCAACTTTGCTGGAGAGCATACTCTTGCCCTTCCATCTAAGATTACAATCAGCATTACTGTCAGCAATTGACAATCACTTTTCAAGGCACATTTCAGCACCGATGAAGCCTAAAGCTGTTTATCAATTCTATATTCATTAAAGGCAAAACACAATGGCCATATGTATTCCACCAAATTGAAAGGAAAACCATCAGGTCTTCCAAAATCACTATTTCTAATTGCTTGCAAACATTCCACTCAATTAACCTCATTTAGAGCTCCACAGGCATTCTGTATACACACAGCTCCCAGCAAGTACCACCTTCTACATTCATTGGAAGGTCAGGAGGAGCTCTTCACAGACAAGACAGATGTGAACACAGAGCTAGTCTACAATAATCTTATAAACAGAGCAGCAAAATGTGGTGCATCTGAGCTGGCTTACAGCCAAGGAGCCTCAGGATTCACTGCTACAGTTACCTCATAATTCTAAGTTGTCTCTGCGCCTTGGTTTGCCAACATCCAAAATATTCTTGAGCTAGAACTTCTCCTGACAATATGATCCCTATAAGTAGGGATTTGTTGTTTCATCAAAGCTTTATAGAACAACCATGTGAACTGATTGAAAGGGAAAGGTTCACTGCCTCCTCACGGGAAACTAAGTACTCATGAGAACAGGCTTAGAAATTGTACTGTTGTATATTAAAACCTACCAGCCTATAACCCCCTAAAGCAAAAAAAGCCACTGAAAGAAATTCAAAGAAAAAATAATGTACATGCTTCTGCTTGGCACCTTTGTCTCCTAAGATTTATGTCTTAACCATGCTTTACAAGCTATTCATACTGCCTCTGATGCAAAAAGCAGCCAGCTAACCCGCATGCAGCCTGTTCCTACTCATGGTTATATAGAAACACACACCCACTGACTCTATACATGTTACCAAACAGAACTGCTTGGGAACCAAAAAGCAGTAAGAGAACTTCTAATGTTGGTAAGTCTTAATGTGGAGGGAGAAAAGGGCATGGAATATATGCTTTAAATGTACATGGTCCCAGGTTCAAACTCTAGCATATCCAGTTAAAAAGAGGGCCTTATGTAGAAGGGCTGGGAAAGATCTCTGCCTCTTACAAAAGACCCTGGAGAGCTGCTACCAATCAGAAGAGACAATACCAGGCCAAATGGACCGGTGGCCTAACTCACTATATGGCAATTTATAGTGGAATATGGGGGCGGGGGAGAGAGAGAGAGAATCTCATAGAGAACATGTTTATCTGGGAGTGGAATTACAGAGAAGACTGATCTATGCTGACTTTGAAATCAATACCAGTGGCCTGAACTTTCACAAGCAACATGCACATTGATGGTGCTGAAAGTTGCCAGGCTAGTTCTTGGCTGCCACACCAGCCAAGGCTTGAAATACAAGCAGCCCCAGCACAAGCTCTCTCACCGCCTGAAGCAGGAGAACATGCACCCCTGCCTCATACCCCCTCCTTCTCCATGCCATCCCCCCTTCCCTTTGCCCCCATGCCAGCTCTATGGAGAGCTGCACAGCTGGAAGCAGCTGCCTGTCAGGAGCGCCCTAGCTGCCTCTTGCAGTCCCCTCCAATAGCCAACTCAAGACACAGGCGAAAAGGATTCTTTCCAAGGCTTTATTCCTTTTACAACTTAATGACTCTTTCAGATGCTAATCACCAGCGACTAAGCAAGGAACTGCACTGGGGTAGTTAGCAGAGTAGCCTAAGCTCCAGGTAAGGCAGTTGGTCCCTGTTTGAAGGAGAAGAGCGGGAAGACTCTGAACTTATGGGCTATGGAGAGGTCCTCCCTCTTACCCTTGGGTCCTCAGGACACGACCGTTGTTTTAGCGCCAAGTGGGCAGAGCGGCTCCTCTTGGCGCCCTCCATCTGGCGCCGCTCCCTGCGTCTGCGCCGAGCGTCCAGCAAGGCCTCATCCCCTGCGCTCTCGCTGCCAGGGTCACTATCTCTCTCAGGAATGCAGGCAGGAGGAATCTCTCCCTGCTGCTGTGCCTGTGAGAGATGAGCGAGCTCCTCTTCCACGGGTTGTTGCTCCTTCTCAGAATCAGAACTGCTCCACCCTGACAACGCCTTCCAGGTCTCGCCTGGGTCTCATGAGACCTGGCTAAACTCTCAGAAGGGCCCTGCGGCTACTTTTTCTGGCCACAGGGATACAGAGGGCACGTGACTATTCCAGAGAGCCCTGCCAGCTGCTCTCTTGCTATGGCAAATGCCATGGCAGGAGAACGGCTGGCAAAGCTCTCCAGAGCACCCACTGGAGGCAATGGGGCAGCAGCAGCAAGCCCTCATGGCTAGGGCAGGGTGCAGTGCAATTTGCACCCCTCCAGCTCTGCCACCTGATGTGGGCACCTCACTATGCTTCATGGGTGGGCTGTTCCTGAATACAGGAGCAGATGGAACATTTCCCTCCCACCTCTAGGCTATATAATATGAAGGAAGAATCTATTACTTCTTCATCCTCGCTGAAGAAAAGAAACTGGAAAGACTCTGAGACCCTTGCTCCTCCCAGTCTTTCCCTTTAAGTTTGAAAATGGTATTTCATACAACAGAAACACTGGGAACAGGTTAATGAACTCTTCTAGGGCTGCAATTCTGTGCACACTTACCTGAGAGTAAACTCCACTGAACACAGTAGGACTTACTTATATGTAAACATGCACAGGATTGAAGATTTTCTCATATTACTACATTTAAGTATTGATGGCTTGGTGGCTACACTTCTTTCACAGAGGCATAAGACCAATAAATTAAAGTTAACTCCTTCGCTTCAGTATGCCATAATGAAGAGCCCTTATTTTATCAAGCAAGCAGTACTCTGTTCCTCTTCCAGAGAACCTCACACACAATTTCAGTGAAGTTAAGAGGGGCCTCATCTCTCTGAATAAAATGGGTCCCATATAAATGAAGTTTACTAATAAATAAATAGGACTTACAATGAAATATTCCAGTGCAGAGTGTTTCTGCTCTGTGTTCCGGCAAACAAGCCAGGCCCTCTTCCAAGATACTCCATTCCATTCCCACTCACTTTTCAGTTTCTCCCAACCAACCACCAATCAGCATTCCATGCCTACTGAGCATGCTCAGTCCTCACTGGGCTGTCTTAGGGTCCCTCCCTAAAAATTTTTGTTCTTCTGAAAACTTCTGGGCTCCCTCAACCATGCTGGTATTTCCCTGTCTTGTTCATGAATGGTACCATTTCGGCTACATAAGGACAAGCACTTGAATGAATTCACTATTATTGCTAGTGAGTGAGTGTGTGCATGCGTGTGTGAGAGAGACCTATAAAATGCTGAAAACCACTGAAAGTCTTCATATAACAGAGTTGCACACTTTCGGCCATGGCCTAGAAATATAATCCCAGACAAACAGATGTTTGTGCCCCATCTTTAAGGATACTTTCTTCATCTTGGATTCAGTTTGTGCAACTTTAACCAAGCTTCAGATTATAAAATGAAATGCCAAATCACTGACCCATACCAACAGCAACCAACGCGTAAAAACATTTTTAATATTATTTGTACAACCAGATATATGACCTAAGGTCACCTTAGCCTTTCATGAAAGGGTAAGCAGAAAGGAAGAAAAAGTGTCTTGGCCAAAATTATTAGGGTGGCCTTTGCTAAGCTATAGTGAGACTTAACTCACCTACCCCCCAACAAATTATCTTCCTATATAGAAAGCAGATTTAAAAACTCTACAGCCATTGAACCCAAACACTTCCCCACACTGCCTTGAAATGCTTTTGATTACAGAATCTATTATCAGTATTAGTATCCAAATTCCAAACTGTGTAGGGAGATGACTCTGTTGGATATGTGTATGTATGTATATACAAATATGTGACTGCATAGTATTGTTTTTCTTTTTATGTAAACTGTGGTGGCCTATGGCTCCAAGCAATAAAGTTATTTACAGGAATAGTATCCATATGCAATAACATTTTTGTTGATGAACTTCCATGTATTTGAAGAAAATAAAAATCTGAATTGAAACAAGGCCTTAGATCAAGGGTACAAAACCTGCAGCCCCTGGACCTGTGTTGTGAGGGACCCATGCTCCACCCATGACGACGAAGTCCTCCCCACTCTGCCACTGATCAGTATTGCTTCCACACCACTAATGGCAGCAGAAAAGCAGCAATGGCAGCCCAGGTCCCTGGGAGAAGGAAGCTAAAGCTTCCTCCCCCTGGCGACCCAGAAGCAGCCAGCATCACTTCTTCTGCACCACCGATCAGGGTCACCAGGACAGGAGGAGGCTTTACTCCTCCTCCCATCAGTGACTCAAACACAGCTGGGCAACCCAGAAGCAGTACTGCCTGTTGCGGGTGCCACCAGCAACCCAGAAACAGCCAGTGCAGCAAAAGCAGCAATGCCTGCTGGGCCCTAAAAGCAGCACATGTGTGCCTGTGCGTGCACTTGTATGCACAACCCCGTGACCCACGGGGCCCAAAAGGGCTGTGCATGCCTGCTTCAGATATTCCATAAAGCTTTCACAAAGATGTGATCAGACCAGGCTACATTAACTTTGCTTAGGGAGCAATCCTACCAGGATAGGCAGATGCTGCCAAACTAGGAGGTGACCACCTAGCCAATGCAGAGCAGGAGAAGCGCAGAGGGGATCATCCCCTCCGTGCTTCAGCCGCCCTGCATTTGCGCCTAGACAGCCAATTTCAGCTGTCTAGCCGCAAGAAGTCGGAGCAGGGGAAGCAGTGGCCAGACAACATGTTGGATGTGTCGTACCGGCATTTCCAAGTTCCCCGCCTGGCACACCTACAGGAACGCCCCGTTTTTGCCACTCTGCGCTCCTCTTCCAAACGTGGAGCGTGGGGCCATTCCACGCTGCCTGCGAGGCAGCACAGCACAGGGTGAACATCGGTTCCCGAGAACCAACCTATCCTATGGCCATCTAGCCACTGACTAGCAGCCATAGGATTGCACCCTTAATATCTGAATAGAATTTACAGACATGATTTACATTTGGAGGAGTATCCAAACAACACAGATGCTGTAGTTATTGCTCATAATTTACAGCCATTCAAAATTATATGACAGTAGTGGTTAAGATGCTGAACTGCAGACTGGAAGGTCGGCAGGACAGCAGTTCGAGACCCGAGTGCTGCGTGACGGAGTGAGCTCCCGTCTTCAGTCCCAGCTTCTGCCAACCTAGCAGTTCGAAAGCAAGAAATTGCAAGTAGATAAATAGGTACCGCCTCGGCGGGAAAGGTAACAGCGTTCCGTGCACCTCGGTGTTCAGTCATGCCGGCCACATGACCACGGAAGGGTCTTCGGACAGCGCTGGCTCTTCGGCTTAGAAACGGGGATGAGCACCGCACCCTAGAGTCGGACACAACTGGTTGGGGACACCTTTACCTTTTTTTTATCCATATTTACACAAGGCTGTAAACTGCAGTACAGCAAACAGACTGAAAAGAGCCTGCTCCTATAAATGTGCACTTAGAAGTCGGTCCAGACTAAGAACACAACGAGGTATGGGGGAAGGGTATCTATCTTCCCAAAAGTTATCCAAATCTTATAGGAAAAACTCAAATTGCAATTCAAGGACTAAACAGCATGTTTTCATTTTTCAAAACATTACATAGATCAATCATCATATAATTCAAAATGTCTAAAGTAGGATAAAACATGAAGGATAAGGCTACTAGTCATGATGGAAATATATAACCTCCAGTTTTCAGAGGCAGTGTGCCTCTGAATACCAGTTGCTGAGGAATATGAGTGGGAGGTTTCTATTGTACACATGTCCTGCTTGCAGGCTTCCCATAGGCATCCAGTTAGTCACTGTGGCAACAGAATATTAGGCTAGATAGGCTTTTGGTCTGATCCTGCACAGCTCTTATGTACTAAAGTAACAATGTTACCACACAATCAAATTTTTGCATAATAAATATGCATTTCTTCAACCAACAGTTATTTTCCATGAGAAGGGACAAGATTTCCCTCCTTATCTCTCCTACTCTCAGAACAATCTTATGCTTCTCCTTGCAAGTGTAGTGCTTACACCAGCAAAAAGTCACACGAGAATTATTTGGGAGAAAGCAACCCAGCCCGCAGGGTGAAGTGAAATTCTGGGGCACTTGCTCGGGTGTAGATTCGCAGATACTGGACCAGTTCTACACTTCAGGGACTTCTAACTAGGACTTTGGGGGCAGCAAGCTGGAGCCTTCCTAGAGTAAAGATATGTCCCCAAAAGAAATGTTTAATGCGGGACAAAATATTCTCCGCAACAGAAGCTTAGAAGTGGAACAATAATCAGTAACTTCCTCCAGGATGCATTGCTTCCTGAGAGAAACAGCTGGTGTAAACACACCCTCAGTTGTTGCAGAGAATTCTATAATCTTTCCTCCTCTTGAAGAGACAATTTTTTTTACACAGGAACATACAAGGAGCTTATCTAGATGAGACCAAGAATCCATTCTTGTCAAGCATTCCATTTCCAACAATGGAAATTCAGATGCTTTTGGGAAGTCTGCAGTCAAGCATGAAGGCAAAAACAGAGTCCTCTCCCCCCATTCCCCTCCACTCCCCAAACAACTGGTATTCAGATGTATACCTTGGAATCTGGAGGTTCCATTAAGCCAGCTTTCCCCAACCTGGTGCCCTCAAGATATTTTGAACTGACTACAACTCCCAGCATACCTGACCATTGTCCATGCTGGCTGGGGCTGATGAGAGTTGAAGTCCATAACATCGGGAGGGCACCAGGTTAGGGAAGGCTGCATTAAGCTACCATGGCCAGTTTCTCAGAGCTCAGACTACAATATTTTGTTGCTCAAATACAACACACACTAAACCCAACCCATTGGCATGCTCGTAAGAGCTTGTACAATACCAACTGTGACTCAGCACACCTGATTACCTTGTGGCAAAAGAAAAAATGAGATGGGATGAGTAATAAAGTACAAAGTTGAGGAGTTTGACAAGAAATAAAGTTACAGGCTAGTCACCCAAAGAGAACAGTTGTTGCAAAAGCCTTTTTGTTGCTTGGTACTTCTATAGCAGGGATTGGCAACTTGGGGTCCTCCAGATGTTTTGGCTTACAGCTTCCATCAGCCCTAGCCAGCTTAGCCAAAGGTGAGGGATGATGGGAGGTGTAGGCCAAAACATCTGGAGGGCTACAAGTTGCCCATCCTGTTCTATAATCTAACACCCTCCAAACAATTCAATACATAAAGAGGACCCATGCTGGATCAGACCAAGGGTCCATCTAGTCAAGCATCCTGTTCACACAGTGGCCAAACAGTGGCCTGTAGGAAACCCCCAAGTAGGACATGACTGCAATAGCTCCCTCCGGGTCATGTTCCCCAGGAACTGCTATACAGAGGTATACTGTCTGGAGCTAGCATACAGCCACTGTGACTAGTGGCCATTGATAGCCTTATCCTCCATGAACTGGTCTGAGGAGTCTGGGTGAGAACCTCTCTTTATCAGCCCTTTCCTAGGCAAGTTTATTCAGAAACAAATACCACCAAGTTCAACGGGACTTACTTCCAAGTAAGCCCTCGGCTGCACTCCTATGCACATTTACTTGGAAGTAAACACCACTGAACTGCGCTCGGGGGGCTGTGATTAGATCTTCAATATTCAGTGCGACTAACCAGGCGCCTTCCCCACTTCCCAGTCATCGATCACGCAGCGGGAAAGAGAAGGCGCTGTAGAGGTTACTTACAGCTCTGGTCTCGTATAGCACCAGCTTCTGCACAGAGCTGATGATCGGAGCCGCCGCAGGCATGGCGACAGCAGGGGAGGGGGCTGCGCTCAGTCGGCTCGGGGGCCCCAAGCCCTTCTAGGGCGCCCCCTCCTCCTTCTGAGGCAACTCTTAAGGTTACCGCGCGGGGACAGAAGGGCCCATAAGCGCTCGAGCAGGGCGAGACCCCACGAGAAGGGATTGTTTGCGAGCAGGAGGAACTCGGACCCCACACAACGCCACCAGCAGGCCGTTCCGCCTACGTCATGCGCACTCGCAGGAGAGCGACAGCCTCAGGATCACGTGCCTACATTTGCCGCCACCGCGGCCATTTTAGGTTTGGGGATGACGTCCGTCCTGCCAGGAGCGTGGACAGCGGAGTTCGCCTCGTCTGCAGCGGGTTCCCAGATTCAGAGCGGCGGAACGCGCCGCTTGTGCGCTCTGTGCGTTGTCCAGCGCCTTATTGGCGGCTGCACTCTTAAGCACGCTCCGCCTAAAGGAATCTACCATGGTTAACAACTTCCACAGGGCTAGTTGTGTGGGTCGGTGGGAGCAAAAGCAACAAAGCGATTTATCACGGAGATGCAGCCACGGGATTACATTCCTGCCCACCGAGGATAACGCTCCAGGATAGATCCGAGGAAGTCCATGAACGCTGGTGGCTATAATTAATGGGGTAGCCTCGAAAGTCCGAAAAGCCTCTTTCCTTCTTGGAAGGAAGTTACGACTCCAATCCACTTACCTGGAGTAAGTCTCTTTGATCTCAGTGGGGCTTACGTCAGAGAGTAGACACGCCTAGGATTGGACTGCGAGGGGCCGCAGTCGCGCTTCCTTCTGAGTGAACATCGTTGGGATTGCGCCGCATGTAGAACTGCAGCCTGATCCTAGGCATGTTTACTCAGGGGTCAGTCGCACTGAGTTCAAAACCACTTATTCCTTTGTCGCCCTGTCAAAGATCAACAGCTTAAATGGGCTCCGAATCCTTCCCACGGGCTCCCATCCCTCCTCCCTGGCTAAAGAGAAACCGTCAGTTTCGAGGCCCCCCAACGGGCCTTTCGACCAGCCCCCAAGCGTAGCGCACGTTGAGCGTCGCCAGGGAACCGCCTCTGCACCCCGCGACCGGTGCCCTTTTCAAAACAGGAGCCTCGCGCCGCCTCTACGGGGGCGTTGATTGGGTGAAGGGAGCGCGGGAGGTGCCCAGAGCGAGGAGGCGGGTCGCAGTCTCCAAGGTTACGAAGAAACACAAATCACGGCGGGACAGTGGCTAGCCCATCGCGCCCCGGGCGGCAGCAAAAGGCACGGCGGACCCAGCTGGGCCCGTCCGCAGTAAGTGCTCGCAGTCTGCCCGTCTTGTCAGTTTCTCCGGTGACGGCTCCCCTTTCTGCGCCCTGCCCCGGCGCTTACTCGTTATGGCCTAATGCAGATTAAAACAACGAAGAGCCTTGTGGCACTAGGGGTGGGCTGTGGGCAACTTGTGGCCCGCCAGATGTTCGGGTCTGTAATGCCCATCATTCCTGGACATTGGCTATGCTGGCTAGGGCGGATAGGAGCTGTAGGACAAAACATGTGGAGGGCCCCAAGTTGCCCAAGATTAACACCTTTCTTCTGGCATACATTTTTGTGGACGTGGCCCATTTCATCAAAGATGGGCCTTCTGTGTAGCCGCACCCCTCCCCCCCCCCCGGAAAACCCTTGTGTAGTTCTGAGAAGTGGAAAATGTGTCATTTTTTAAACACCTCCTGAAAACACACTTGTTCACCCAGGCTTTCCCTGGGCTGTAATTAAATTAATTATGCCGCTCTATTTTAGTGCTCTTTGATCTTTTTTACTGTAGTTGCAAGTGGTTTTAATGCTGTGTTTTTAATGCTATATTTAAATGTATTTTAATATTTATTGTGAACCACTAAGGGGTCAGTCCTATGGCCACTAGTCAGTGGCTAGATGGCCATAGGATAGGTCGGTTCCAGAGAACTGACCCCTACCCCCTTCCATGCCGCCTCATAGGCAGCACAGATGGGCCCCATGTTCCGCACTCATAAGAGCAGGGTGGAGCGGCGAAAACAGGGCATCCCTGAGGACAGAACAGAGCAGGGAAGTCAGAAATCCAGTATGACACATCCTACGTGTTGTCCAGCCGCCGCTTCTCACACTCTGAGGTCCCACAGCTAGACAGCTGCGAAAGCAGGGCTGGGGGAGCAAGGAGGAGATCCGCTCCTCGCCACTCCTCCCGCCCTGCACTGGATAGGCAGTCGCCCCAGGGGTCGGAGGCAACCGTCGATCTTGATAGGATTGCTCCCTCCGATATTTTATTATATTCAGCAGTATACAAATGTCACAAATAACTAAATAAATGTTAACCACAAATGCAGATTAGTTACCACAGGATTTCTTGTTAATTAATTTAGTGCCATTTTATATCGTTTTTCTGCCAGTGTGCTCAAGATGGGTTTTTTTTTTTTACAGTTTTAAACCATCTAAATTGACAATAATCTTCACACTTTGTAGGGTTATAAAATGGTTCAGAGGGCCTGTAAACCAAGCACATTTAAAGATGTGTAGAAACTGTAGTGGTCTTAAAGAAGTAACACTTTTTTCCTCCCTTCCTAATGTAGGTACAACGATGGCATCTGAACAGGTGGAGCAACCTTATCCCTTTGTAGATATATACGATGAAGATGAAGCTGACAGAATCTTTCTTATGTCCAAGCCTACCTGCTTCGTCATCCTTGGAAAACCAGTAAGAGAAAATGTCCAGTTTTATTAAACTGGCACTTCAGACAATCTAATTTGAAGAGAAATCCTATGTCTTCTTTATTCAGAAGGAATAAAGTGTTAAATGTGTTCAATAGGGTTTGCTCCTAGTAAATGTACACAGGATGAATCCTAGGCATACATAGTTGGAAGCAAGTAAGCCCCTTTGAACATAGTCAGACTTACTTCTGAGTAAACATGTACAGGATTGTGCTGATAGTGTGCTTAGTACCACAACCTTTTTCTCACAGTTATTCAGTAACTGCTTTCTAGAGCTGTAAACCTCAATTGCCCCTTCATGGATCACTGCCTTGTTGTGGCGAAGGGGCTTGCGTAACTCAGTGAAGCCATAAGCTATGCCGTGCAGGGCCACCCAAGACGGACAGGTCATGGCAGAGAGTTCTGACAAAATGTGGTCCACTGGAGAAGGAAATGGCAACCCACTCCAGTATTCTTGCCAAGAAAACCCCATGGAACGTATCACAAGGCTAAAAGAGATGACGCCGGAAGATGAGCCCCTCAGGTCGGAAGGTGTCCAATATGCTACTGGGGAAGAGCAGAGGGTATTTCCAAGTAGCGCCAGAAAGAGTGAAGCGGCTGGGCCAAAGCCAAAAGGACACTCAGCTGTGGATGTGTCTGGTGGTGAAAAGAAAATCCGATGCTGTAAAGAACAATATTGTTTAGGAACCTGGAATGTCAGATCAATGAATCAAGGTAAGCTGGAGGTGGTCAAACATGAGATGGCAAGATTGAACATCGACATCTTGGGAATCAGCGAACTAAAATGGACAGGCATGGGCGAATTTAATTCAGGTGACCATCATATCTACTATTGTGGGCAAGAATCCCTTAGAAGAAATGGAGTAGCACTCATAGTCAACAAAAGGGTGGGAAAAGCAGTACTGGGGTACAATCTTAAAAATGATAGAATGATCTCAGTACGAATCCAAGGCAAACCATTCAACATCACAGTAATTCAAGTCTATGCCCCAACCACTGAGGCCAAAGAAGCTGAGGTTGATCGGTTCTATGAAGACCTACAACACCTTCTAGAACTAACACCAAAAAAAGATGTCCTCTTCATCATAGGGGATTGGAATGCTAAAGTAGGAAGTCAAGAAATCACCAGGATAAAAGGCAGGCATGGCCTAGGTGTACAAAATGAAGCAGGACAAAAGCTAATAGAGTTTTGCCAAGAGAACATGCTGATCATAGCAAACACTCTTTTCCAACAGCACAAGAGGCGACTCTACACATGGACGTCACCAGATGGTCAATATCGAAATCAGATTGATTATGTCCTTTGCAGCCAAAGATGGAGAAGCTCCATACAGTCAGTAAAAACAAGACCTGGAGCTGACTGTGGCTCAGATCATGAGCTGCTTCTTGCAAAATTTCGGCTTAAATTGAAGAACGTCGGGAAAACCACTAAACCGTTCAGGTATGACCTAAATCATATCCCTTATGAATATACAGTGGAGGTGAGGAATAGATTTCAGGGATTAGACCTGATAGACAGAGTGCCTGAGGAACTATGGACGGAGGTCCGTAACATTGTTCAGGAGGCAGCAACTCAATCCATCCCAAAGAAAAAGAAATGCAAGAAAGCCAAGTGGCTGTCTGATGAGGCTTTACAAGTAGCTGATGAAAGAAGGGAAGCGAAAAGCAAGGGAGAAAGGGGAAGATATACCCAACTGAACGCAGAGTTCCAGAGAATAGCAAGGAGAGACAAGAAGGCCTTCTTAAATGAACAATGCAAAGAAATCGAGGAAAACAACAGAATGGGAAAGACTAGAGATCTCTTCAAGAAAATCGGAGATCTCAAGGGAACGTTTTGTGCAAAGACGGGCATGATAAAGGACAAAGAAGGCAGGGACCTAACAGAAGCAGATGAGATTAAGAAGAGGTGGCAAGAATACACAGAAGAACTATACAGGAAAGATCTGAATGTCCCTGATAGCCATGATAGTGCGCTCACTGAACTTGAGCCGGACATCCTAGAGAGTGAAGTCAAGTGGGCCTTAGGAAGCATTAGTAACAACAAAGCTAGCGGAGATGACAGTATTCCAGCCGAGCTATTTAAAATCCTAAAAGATGATGCTGTTAAAGTGCTGCATTCAATATGCCAACAAATCTGGAACACTCAACAGTGGCCACAAGACTGGAAAAGGTCAGTTTACATTCCAATTCCAAAGAAGGGCAACGCCAAAGAGTGTTCAAACTACCGCACAATTGCGCTCATTTCACATGCCAGCAAGGTGATGCTCAAAATCCTACAAGCTAGGCTTCAGCAGTATGCGAACCGAGAACTACCGGAAGTACAAGCTGGGTTTCGAAAAGGCAGAGGAACTAGAGATCAAATCGCCAACATTCGCTGCATCATGGAGAAAGCAAGAGAATTCCAGAAAAACGTCTATTTCTGCTTCATTGACTACGCTAAAGCCTTTGATTGTGTGGATCACAACAAACTGTGGCAAATTCTTAAAGTGATGGGAGTACCAGACCACCTTACCTGTCTCCTGAGAAACCTGTACGAGGGTCAAGAAGCAACAGTAAGAACCAGACATGGAACAACCGATTGGTTCAAAATTGGGAAAGGAGTACGACAAGGCTGCATATTGTCACCCTGCTTATTTAACTTATATGCAGAGTACATCATGAGAAATGCCGGGTTGGATGAATCAGAGGTCGGAATTAAGATTGCTGGGAGAATTATCAACAACCTCCGATATGCAGACGATACCACCCTAATGGCAGAAAGCGAAGAGGATCTCAAGAGCCTCTTGTTGAGGGTGAAAGAGGAGAGTGCAAAAGCTGGTTTGAAACTCAACATTAAAAAAACGAAGATCATGGCATCTGGCCCCATCTCTTCCTGGCATATAGAAGGGGAAGAAATGGAAGCAGTGACAGATTTTACTTTCTTGGGCTCCAAGATCACCGCAGACGGTGACTGTAGCCATGAAATTAAAAGACGCTTGCTCCTTGGGAGGAAAGCTATGGCCAACCTAGACAGCATAGTAAGAAGCAGAGACATCACCTTGCCGACAAAGGTCCGTCTAATCAAAGCTATGGTTTTCCCAGTAGTAATGTATGGCTGTGAGAGCTGGACTGTAAGGAAGGCTGAGCGCCGAAGAATTGATGCTTTCGAACTGTGGTGCTGGAGAAGACTCTTACGAGTCCCCTGGACTGCAAGGAGGTCAAATCAGTCCATCCTAAAGGAAATCAACCCTGAGTGCTCATTGGAAGGACAGATACTGAAGCTGAAGCTCGAATATTTTGGCCACCTAATGCGAAGAGAAAACTCTCTGGAAAAGACCCTGATGCTGGGAAAGACTGAAGGCAAAAGGAGAAGGGGACGGCAGAGGATGAGATGGCTAGATAGCATCACGGATGCAATGAATATGAACTTGAGCACGCTCCGGGAGAGAGCGGAGGACAGGAAGGCCTGGCGTGCTATGGTCCATGGGGTCACGAAGAGTTGGACACGACTGAACGACTGAACAACAACAAACCTCAATTGACTTTAAGTTTTAATAGCATTAAAATTACCCTACAGACTCATTTTTCACAACAAGCAAAAGCTCCTGGGCTCATGAATCTTGAAAGGATCACTACAGATATGCAGCTTGTTCTTATCTCTTACAGATTTGATGAAAAAGAAACTTACCAATGGCTTTTACTTCATGCTTGCACCTGGAAGTAGCAGATAATTTAAGAGGTTGGAAATGGCTTCTGCAGGCATGACTTATCCATGCCAAATTTGTAAAGTATAGTGTAACACATCACGTTATTCTCCTTCTGTATCATTTGGCATATTACATAGTTATCTGTATCATTTGGAGCAGTCTTCCTCAACCGTGTTCCTCCTCACAAAGGATAATAGGAATTGTCATCCAACACATCTGGGGGGCTTCAGTTTGGGGAAGGCTGTTTTGGAGTGTTTCCATGACAGCCAAGCTTTCATCATAAATAGCCTGTACTGGTATGGAGACTCCATTGCAGGCAGAAGAATGACATGTATTACAAGCTTTGGTGACAGTGTGAAGTCATGGGATGAAGGTAAAAATTAGACCAAACTTTAGTTCCAAGTAAGAATGTTGAGCATCGCAGTTTCATTGATTTCTAAAGGACTGACTTCCAAATAAGTCTCTGTGTGTGTGTGTGTGTGTATGTATGTGTATACATATACATATACATATACATATATATATTCCTGCCCATGCATCCTGATCCTAAAGACTTTACATTAGGAAGTGTTGCACTGATTTCTGTAGCATTGATTTCCATCCTGTATTTAAGATTAGGATGGTTGAAGCTCCAGTACTTCAAAATCCGAAGTATCTCCTTTACCACTGGCTGAATGAACTTTGTTAGAAGTAACTGTAAAGATGTCCTTGTGGGACTTTGTGTTTGTCTTAATGCTAAATGCATTGGATGTGATTCAGCAAGCTGAGCTTTGTATACACTACCAAAAGATTTGTATCTATTTATACACTGATATCCTGCCTTTATCTCCAATGAGCCCTAGGTGGTGTACATGATCCTCCTCCTTTCTATTTTTATTCTCACAACAACCCTGTGAGGTAGATTAGGCTGAGAGTGACTGTCTCAAAGGCACCCAGTGAGCTTCATTGCTGAATTAAGATTTGAACCTATGTCTCCTCAGTCCTAGTCCAACACCCTAACCATTACACCATACTGGTTCTCTATTAGCTAGTCTCCTCTAGAAACTCTGTTCATTGAGTTCAAAAGAACTGAACAGGGTAGGGTGGCTTTGGCGAAACAGATCCAGAAACAGGGTTACAGTTACACATCTGGAGCCCAGTTGACTTGTTTCCACATGATAGGTACATTTCAGAGAAACTTAAGATGCATACTAATATCCATAAAAACAAGAACCAGCATGTTTGTTTTTTTGCCCCTGCAGGTTTGAGCCTGGTTTCTTGCCACCTTCCCTCTTCAAATGACACTCATACCCACCTCCGCAGCAAACAGTGATTTCCTAGATGGTTTATTTACTCTCCCATTCTTCTTGTGGGCTGTCCCCTCTTTTTGTTATTTGAAGTACAATTCAAATCTTGTACAATTATACAAGCAATATTGGTGCAGTTATTCAAGTACACAATCATATACTACCTCTTTTGTTTTTAATTAAAAACTGGTACTTTTGTTATTAACTTGAAAAACTGCCCTAGCGAGTGGAGGAGGGTGCTTCATGATGACACAGGTGCTCAGCCAACCAGCTGAGCCCCTTCTGTTGCACAGCCCCTTCTGTTTCAAACTGACAGTAGAAGTTTGAGTTGAACTCCGTCAGAAGTTTGTATGTGTGAAGACTGTATGTGTGATAGTTAGAGATGTATGTATTTTGTTAAATCTGTTCTGTTTATGTTTTGTGGATTGTCAGAGGTTGTTCGTTCCATTGTTCACTTAATGATGGAGTCAGATTTTTTTTAGGAATGTATGAGAATATCATTCCATTTGTATAAGTGCACATTTGCACGGTGCGCATTAGCACAAATGTGGACTTGCATTAATGCACACGGGCGTTAATGCTAATATGCATTAACGCAAATGCGAACAACCGGTCCACAAGTCTGCAAAATCTGTGTGATTCAGAAAAAGGCAGTCCGCTGTGGAATCCACAGGTTGTATTCATAGAAATCTGAACTCAGTTGAATCCATTGTGGATTTCTCCACCATTCCTAGTGACAACAACATGGTGAGTGCACTTTCCAGAATGGAGTGGCTCGTGTTTTACATATGCCTAGACTTTCTCTTAGGCACACAAATAAGCAGGAGGATGCATGGAGTACCTGGGCTCTTACCTTTGTTTACATTCCTATCAATTTTGTTTTGTAGCAGAAATGTACTTGATAGCACAATCCAATGCATGTCTACTCAGAGTAAATCCCATTGAGTTCAGTGGGGCTTATTCCCAGATAAGTGTGTGTAGTCTTAGTTAACCTTTTTGTCCCTAGCATGAAAACTTGTAAGAAAATGTGTTTATAAGGTAGAAGGCAGAATGAAATCACTTTAGCTATTTTTTCTCTCCAAGGCTAACAAGTCAAAAAGTGTCAAATATGGTTTTGCTCTGAAAGTCAGTGAGGACAAAAAGAGCACAATTTAAGTTTGCCATATATTCCATATTCCATAAGATATATATTCCATAAGATATTGGGGTGACGTACAAGATTTCTCACTTTATGACAGCTGGTAATGCAAAAGCTCAAACTGAGTTTCTAATCACTAGTTGTAATAAAGATCAGTATATCAGCTTTTGTCTTTCCATTGTACCTTCTTACATATGAAACATTGCAACATTATTCCAGTTTTAAGCAATCCTTTTGTTGTTTTCATTTTAAGGGTGTTGGGAAGCACACGTTAGCCAAAAAATTAGCCCAGATTTGGAAGTGTACACTCATAAATGGTAAATATGAAAAACATATTAATTTGACAATATTTCATTCTTTACATTTTTGTGTAATTCCTAACATGAGAGGCCTGTGAAACTATTTGCAGTGTTTTCCTGATTAATCTTATGATTTCGTCAGAAGAGATTAAAGGCTTACATAGGTAATATCACGGGTGAGCAACTTCGGGAGGTCTGGGAGCCATTTTTACCCCCTGGATTCCCACCCCTGTCCCCCAGTGGTCAGCAGGTGCCAAAATATAAAATAATAATTTTAAAATGGTGTCCGTAGTGGCTATGGAGCACCCAAAGGGTCAAAAATAGCTTATTTTTACGCTTTGTGGGCTCTGTAGCCACTACAGATGCCTTAAAAAAATGTTTTTAATGAATTTGGGAGGCAGCAGGGGGTGGCAGGGGGCCACATGCAGCCCACAGGCTGTGTGTTGCCCACCCCTGCTAATACGAGCAAACAAGGGAGGGCCAGTCAACAAACAAGGGATATTCAAAGAGGTTCAGATTCTCATTTCAGATATTAAATTTTAGAATATTAGTTAAAAACTTCAGTTTGATCATGCTCTGAAAATGCTAGAAAAACACAAATCTTGAAAAAGAAAACAGTTTTTTTCTGGAGGATTCCCCTTTACATCCTTTAGGAGGATTACGTAAGAAATAACATCCCTTCGGCCTCCTCATCTTGGATGCTGGTTGCAACTTGGAGAGTTACTTCCATGTCTTTTTAACAGCATTGGGCAGTATCTAATGGTTACTAGCTGCATGCAGCCAGTCCTTCGGATTCTGTTATGCAAGCAGCCCTTACTGCTCGCTCAATGGAGATTTAGTGCTTCCAGGGACAACCTGAAACAAGCAGAAACGCTTCTATCTGGAACGGGGCAGGTTGCCGGAGCTCACATAAAGGAGCTCCGCTGACCTGCTCCCTTCCTGAAACAAGTATTTCCGGTCATTTGGGGGCCTGCCCCTGGAAGCACTAAATCACCATTGCGCAAGTGGTGGGAACCGCTTGCGCAACGGAATTGGTGGGCTGGCCGCATGCGGAACGACACTGGCAGTGGGCCCTGTGCGCAGATGAACAGGATTGGTTACTGCCCTTTGTGACAATAAAGCATGCTGTGATTCCAGCTTCTTTCACCCCACTCTTCATCTGCCATCCGTTCATTGACCCAAGAGGCACAGTGTGAACGAAGCCATGGCTGTAGCAATTTTTTCTGCTGTAAAGTGATTTAAGGGTGTGCAACCTGGCAACCTCATCGTCACTTCAGCTACTTACTTTTTTAAATTAAGTTCTTCCACAGGGTCAATCTGCCCCACAGAGTCAATGCATAATTCCCCTGGTGATCTCGCCTTTGTGAACCATTACTTTACTTAAATTTCCAAGAGTAATTCAAGAGTATAACACAGCAAGGCAGTGATTGGATTCTTGGTCACTCAGGGCTAATCTGGCATCAGCAGGATTGTGAGTCAAAGGCAAAGTCTGCAAAGGGGCATCTGGCTGATTATCCAGTTTGTTTCAGAAAGAAGGGCTTCTCTGAAATTCTACCATTGGTGCATGATTACAGTGATTTCCAAAGAACTGCAATACTTAATTGCAATATGAATTTTAATTGCAATATGATTTTACATTACATGTGAGAAAAATGACTTGTGTTAACTTAATTCTGTCATTAACTGTTTCTTTACAAAGCATTAATTAGAAAAACACGGGAGCCCTCTGGTGGCTGAAACTGCAGTCCTGATTTTTGTGTAAGTCATGGTCAAATGGACATGATGCAGGAGATCCAGGGTGCTTCAAGATGAGGTTTTTATTGTGCATTTGCCATACCTCATTCATGGACATTTACAGTGGGGTTTAGACGATATTGTCCTCCTCCTGTGTTGCTTCCGTGTTTTCCCGCCATTCTTCTGTTTTGTTTTGTTTTAAATCTTAATGGGAAAACCAGGAGTTTTTTGGAATCGCAAAGCAATTTGTCACCATCCACAGGGGGCGGGGGGATGCACCATAGTGCTCTTTTCCACTATGTGCTTCAGGGAGTGGTTGTGATGTCAGTGGTGACAACTGCAGGGAGAGTGTTCCAACTCCAACCCTCCTCCATTTGTGTTTCACTACACCCAAGGACTCCTTTGCCATTCTGATTCTGGGATCCATATATGAGAGAGAAGAAATGTCCCCTTTCCCTTTTTAGATGGCTGATGCCAGTGGTGTACAGGATGTCCACCAAGATCTCCCACTTTAAAACAACAACAACTAACATGTGGTTGCTTTGATGATCAGAGATGCGGCATCGGGAGAGAGGGTGTTTATCTCTTATCCCCGTATTGTTTTCTCTGTCTAAATCTTGGCTTACGAAGCTGGTATTAGCTAAGGGTGGGAACATACAAATACTCTATACTTTATAATGGTTTTAGAACACTTTTGTTATTTTTGCATTCTGACAAAGTTACAGCATGAAGATTTATTAATTGCCATCAGTCTATTCATGCAGATGTGGATCAGTACATTCTACTTTTAATAAAAATAATAAAAATTAGTATCCAGGCCAAAATATATTTTGGTTCTCAGCCAACAGTTTATGTATTGCTTTGTTGTTAAAGCATATCCCCAAATTCTGTTAAACGGTAACCAAGGAGGCCAACAGCAAATTTAAAAGAAACAAACAAAAGTGTTGTAAAATCTATAACTTACTAAAATTTCCCAGGCATTTTAGCATTTTAGCTTTCTAGACTTTTAGCTTTGCTGTTTTGAATCTGTATTTTAAATCTCTGCATTGCTGCTAGGTTTTCTTCTGGTTTTCTTCTGGTTGTATTGTTATATTGTGGTTTTAATCTTTTTATATTTTATATTGTTTTACTGTGTGCTTTTTGGTTTTAATTTTTGTGAACCACCCAGAGAGCTTTGACTATTGGGCGGTATAGAAATGAAATAAATAAATAAAATGTCAAATGGTTACAGCTAAAAATAGAACTATGCATTCCTAAGCTTTACAAAAGCAAATGATTTTGGTGGCTGCTCGTCTGGGGGTTGGGGGCCCACGTTACCCCACTGGGGCCCACATCCTCCCCCACCAGTGACAAAACTGGTGCCACAGTGATGGCAACCACCCTGCAACTTTGCTTAAAAACAAGGCACATGTTCCCAGTGCACCTTATTTTCAAAGCAAAATGGACACTTTTTTTGCTGCCTTTGCAGCAAAGTCAGTGGCGTCGGGAGACAGTGGAGGCTGCAATAAAAGGCCATGGGGGAGGTGCTGCGGATCATGATTTGCCTACCCCTGATCTAAGCAAATACATTCCTATGGATATAAGCCGCCCTTTCATTGATTTCAGGAGGAAGGATGTTATAGCTGCTTAGCAACTATAGGCGGTACTGCTCAATTATTTCAAGGGTCTGTATTGGCCCCAGGCCTGTAATCAAGTCACTTGTAGTGTTAGAGGGCTCTAGAAACACATAATGCTTGACTTAGGTTCATTATAAGTCCAATTTCCTTGCTAGTGGGCCTCTGAGCATGTGAGGAGTCAAAGGTTGATACCACGGCCTCAACACATTCCATGCTAACGAAGGCTAATATCTTATCAGGGCCTAGGACGTGTCTGAGAAGTGAGGCTATGTTTATGCCAAGCTGCAGGTGGCTGTGCTGGGAAAGTTAGCATGCACTGTTAGTCTATGATGGGAAAGTTGTAGACGAATGCTAATTAACGCTTGCTTCTGTCATGCTGCCTCACTGCTAACATGTATGGTATAAAACCCATTTTACCCCATGGCTCTGGGTTCAGAGAAGCTGTCTGATCCAACCATTGGGTTCGCCTGTGTGCTGATTGTACTCAATAAATTATCTCCTTGTAAGTAAGCCTGGGTCTGATTTATCACTAAATTGGCACCTTTAAATTAAGAGTTCGAAGCCTACTGCAGGGGCAAGACAGGGTCCAAAGTAAATGGAATGATATCCTTTGGTTGCTAGCCAATGGAGACAGGCTCTTCCATTCCCCTCCACCAGGACTGGCAGCTGACAATAGGTGACAAAGAAATGAAAACTGATTGGTTGTGGCGTGAATAGACAAAGTTCAGCAAGAATGGCAAAGCACGGCCTTAATAAAGCAAAAGGAACAAATAAAGGCTAGGAGGCAGGCAGCCACTTTCACCCCAAAAAGTGGCTCCCTGGCCTTTGCTTGTCCCTTTTGCCTTATGGGCAGAGGGAAAGGGAAGCCTGCTGTCTGGAAATGTGAATTTAAAACTCCTGCCAGAACTTAGGGGCAGGCAAATCACAATCCGCAGGCCATGTTTCTTTGGACTAGGGCTTTAACGTAGCCCTGCAACACCAAGCACAGCCTGCAAATTGCCCACCAGGGGCACAGTAAGCATCCTGTCTTTTTTCCCTGCCAGGGATTATAACGTCATGGAACTCACCAAGCACCTGGGAGGCCACACTGCACAATAGGTAGTGGGGCAGATCTTGTTGTAGAGATTTTGGAATAGTTAAGACCAGCCTTCCCTAACCTGGAACCCCCGATGTGTTGGACCACAGCTCCCAGCATCCCCCAGCCAGCCACAGACTCCTAGCTCTCCCAAGATCTCTAGCATAGGTCTTTCACATCACCTGATCCTTTTTACTGGAGACATCAGGAACTAAACCTGCATCCTGGCTGTTGTAATCCAGCATATTTGAAGGACACCAGGTTGGGGAAGGCTGGTTAGGAGTAAACTGTGCAGTCTGAAGAGTCGTGTGACAATATTTTTTACATTTGGAGGGAGCATGGCTACATGCTTAACATAGTAAAAAAAAAAATGTGTCAGGGATTCCGAACAAGATGAGATATTACATTGCAGGAACAAAACGAAATACAAGAGCACTTTATGGTTCCCAGATTTTCTCCATAATGTCCAAAGTGGAGCTTTGACATCACCTCCATATTGCGAGATGCGCAAGCGCCCAGCACAGGAACAATTTCTGCATTCCATTACGGATGGTTAGCTGTGGACTAGGGATGTATAATGAGCTTTATAGTAATCCTGTGTTAAAGTGGTTATTGTTTAATCACCATTTAAAGGAGTCTAAACTCTATTGTGTATTTTAATGTCCTGTATATATGCAAGCATAAATCAACGTCTAATAAACTTTTTTTATGTGATGTATCAATTTTAGCTTTAGAGCTGATAGCTGAGAACATAACAGCAGAAACAGAATATGGACTCAAGGTAAAGCCTTATTTTATTTATTTAATTGGGTTTATTGGGCCTACTCTATTTTATTCTTCTTTAAGGCTGTGGTTCTCTCAAACGGTACTGCCAAAGAAAGTTTGGTCCATTTCAGTGGTGCTCACAACTATGAATCATCGTGAGGTCTGATTGTAAGGCAGGACTAGGAGTTTCAGAGAAGGAACCATCTCTCCGTCGTAGAGCACATGCTTTGCATGCAGGTTCAGTTCCTGGCATCTCCAGTAAAAAGCATCAGGTAGCAGGTGATGGGAAAGACTCTGCTGGAGATTTTGAAGAGCTTGTCAGTCAGTAAACAATACTGGGCCAGATGGAGAAATAGCGTGACATGGTATGAAGCTGCGTACTATCTTAATTATGTATCTAATATGTATACTTTATTTTTCTTTAGAGTAAGGAATTGCTTTATCAAGGTCAAAGTGTTCCTGAAGAATTGCTTATAAAGATGCTTCTGAATAAGATTGAATCTCCAGAGGTTATGCACTTCGGTACATGTTTTCTTTTTGTTTTCTTGACAATCAAGTATGCTCCCCATGATCCTATAAGGGTTGAGGGATCCTCCAGAACGGTGTAGGAGGTGGTGCTGGGGCTTCAGAGGGAGGGGGAAGTGGCAAAAATCACCTCTCCCCCCCCCCCCGCCCTTCCCACCAGTGGGACCATTCTGAGTGGAGCTTCACTGCAGAAATAAAACTCTGGATCCAACCTACAGTTTACAAGGTCAGAATGGCTAAATTTGGGGGTGGGAAGAGTTCCTTGCTTCTAGGCAGCTACCATAGTATGTGAAATGAAATGTGTACACAAGGTACCATCGTATATATTGTTTTTAAATGTTAAAATATGTTTTTTGTGTTTTTTGCAGGTTATGTTCTCTGTGATTTTCCTTCTCTTTCAGAGGAATTCATGAGTATACCGGAACAGATAGAAATAATTAGAAATTTAAAATTAAAACCAGATTTCCTGATTAATATTAAGGTAATGTCAGTTTTTGATGATTTCTTAGTCCATCTCATACTCTGTAAATGTGATTAATACTTTGGAGGAGTGAAATGTTTCATTTTTGTGTTCTAGTTGTCGCAAAGGTTCTGATTGCTTCTGAACTAGACTTTTTCTCTGATATGGACTCTCTTCAGTCATTCATTTTCTCCTGAGAATTCAGACAGTTCTTCAAAGCTCTTGCATTCTTGTTTTTTCCTAGGTGGTGTTCTAGATTTTTAAACTGCTAATTTGTAGTGATTTTGAGCGCTTAGGTTTCCATTGTAGCCCAATCCTTTCAGGTGTGTATGACCTGACCAGGTGCTATTATCTTACCTGGTTTGGAGGTGGTGTGGCTTGAGAAGTGATTGGTGATGAAATGTAACCCTGCCTCTGTCTCTGTCATCTGCCCATTCTCCACCATTACCTGTCCTAAAACACTGATCATCCGCTATGGAGTTCAAACTGTAGAGAATCCTGATATGTTTCAAGGGAAGGGGGGTGGGTGGAAAAAATAAAACAGACAAGGACAGTATCAATTGTCTTTTCTAATTTTTTTGGCCTTGAAATTGTCATAGGACTGGGAAAGTGAGGGTGGGAACTAGGAAGCATGTCAGTTTCACTTCTTTAAATTAAAATGTGGAACTATATAGCCTAGTCCAGCCTTCCCTAATTGAGTGCCCTCTAGATGTTTTGGACTTCAACTCTCGTTAGCCTGAGCTGCATGGCCAATGGTGAAGGATGCTGGGAGGTGTGGTCCAAAACAACTGGAGGGCACCAGGTTGGGGAAGGCTGGTCTAGTCTAATTCTGGTGGTGGTGTGAACATACTGCTTTTGATGGGGGAATGAAATCGATGTGGATTCTCTTCCTTTACTTTTGTAGCCAACCTCGGTAATTTCAAGGCAAAAATAAGATGAAGTTTTCTACTCGTGTCAATTTGGCGTCCCTTCACTGAGCAGCAGGAATATTTGTGCAAGGGTTCTTAGTGGAAAAGGCGTGAGCAGGGGAAAATTTCCCATCAGAGGTAGCATGCCAGAACTCCTATTAGGAGAGTTCCCTACCTTTTCCCTACCTTAGAGCAACAGCAGCTGCAGTGAGAATGGTGGGTGCTCTGTACAGGAGAAGGGTCAGCCAGCTGAAGTCTCTGCTGCCACAGCTGTGGATGACAGTCACTCTAGGGCAGAAAGGTTGGATAAAGTTTTGTCAGTATGAAGAAAATGATCCATTGAGTAGTGACTACATATTGAACATATACCATTGCATTACACTAGAACATCTATAGCATTAATAGTACACACAGAAATCATTACTTTTTTGTTGCTACTTGGGAAACGGTTTCTGATTTTTCCTGTTGTGATTCTGGAGATGTTGGTACTTTAATTTTACAGAGGTATAATTGTAAAGTCAGCAGATATCCTAAAAGTGATTATACAAAATGCCAAGACTCTCTTCAAGCTTCACTAGGTTGGAAGAATATTGCTCATTCAGTTTCTAAGACGAGTATGAAGGTACTTGTTATGAAAGATCCACACCTGCAGAAAGTTATGTGCAGTAATCCTGATCACAATCCTTTAGCAAATTAACCATCTATGCAAGGAAATGGGCCATAAGTGGATTGTCCACTTACACTGTCTGAAGCATTCAGTATTCCCATTGTTGAGATACAATAATATTCCAGCAGATATTCCATTGATCTGAGCCTCTGTGATTTTCTTATGTTTACTATTAAAGATAAATAATATTGCTATGTAAACAAAATATTGTTACACAGCATGAACCCCACCTACAAGCTGTGAGACGTTTCGGGGGTCTCAGCACCCACCCAGGACTTTTTCTTAGAATCAGGTCACTGGAAACTGATGGCCTTTCTGTGAGATATATACAGGCTCAGCATAAAATGGGCTTCATGGCATTATCACCCTAACAAATCCCTGTTCCCCATCAGATATCTAGAGGAACACATAGCACCATAGGATTTTCTGCAGAGAACAAAGTCAGCTCTCTGCTTCCTTTGCAATCCCATTTCCAGCACTAACTAACTTCCTGTTACACACACAGTCCTCACTTGCCCCTTCCCTTTGACAAGTGTGGGGAAGAAAGAGAAGTCGTCTCTGCTCATCACCTATGCCTCGTTGGGTCATGCGAGCTCCTATTGAAGCACATTACCAGCTATCAACTGTATTTTGTCCAGTTGTAAGAGCTCCGGGCACCCACACTGATAGCTCTACTTACAAAAATCTTAGCGTCAAGAATTACAGAGTTGGAAGGGATCCAGTGGGTTCATCTTGACCAGCCCCCGTCCCATAACAATTTTTTCCCTATTTTTAACTAGTGTCCTAACTATGATTTGTGCCAAAGAATCACTGGACAAAGACAGCACCCTGACATGGGACAAATATATCAGAGGGAAGAGTGGGATCCTGATATTATTGAAAAGCGTAGGAAAAAGAGGAAGGAACCACATAAACCTGCAGAAGAGGAAGAGGAAGAAGAGGAGGAGGAGGAGGAAGAGGAAACAAATGAGGTATTTTATCCAGATCTTCTGAAGAGGCAATATTAAGAATACTATGAGTAAAAAACCAAAGGGCTCATTCAGAAACAGATTGTCGAGTACATGTTCCTCAGTTCTATTTGTAACTGAATACAAAATTAATTCCTCAATAGATATAAGAACATTCAAATAAAATAACAACATACTTTCTTAGTAACATGAAGTTGTATTACAAATATATAAATAAAATATTTAATAATCCTATATGAATTTTCTGCCCTCATTACCGCAACATGCATAATGCAAAAGAGTCTCCTCCCTGCCCAATAAATTAGTACACTGATTTGAATTTGTATCCTTTTTTCTTTTTTTGGAAGGCTCAGGATGGGTAGCTATAAAATGTGTTTAGAAAAAATAAAATGTAGTAAACTAATTAATTATCTGCATGCCAAACATTGGCTCACACCACGATGCATTACACATTCTCAAAAATGTTTTGGCCAGGCTTTGGCAATCTTCGGGAAAAAGGAGTTCCATGGTTATAGCGGAAGTGGAGAGATCATCTCTCTGCATGCCTGCTCTTGCCATTCAGTCATGGTGCACAGGCAACGTAGACTGTTGGAAGAAACAGAACGCCGGAAGAGCAACAATCATGTGGCTTCCATCTCAGGCATACATTCACTTCAAAGGGCTCAAACCTGGAAAAGATTATTTTTAAAAACATCAATGGTAAAACATCATTGATTTTAATAGATCTGAATTGCACTTTTTTTCTGGGGAAAAAAAGCTTTACTAAAGATTGAGGTCATTCAATCAACAACCTAACCAGCTGCCATTTCAATGCAGACCATTGAAAGCAGAAATTAGAAGCATACAAATGATGAGTTAGAAGCATACAAGTTGGCGACAGCCATCGTAAGTGTTGTTTTTTGTTGTTCAGTCGTTAAGTCGTGTCCGACTCTTTGTGACCCCATGGACCATAGCACGCCAGGCCTTCCTGTCCTCCGCTCTCTCCCGGAGCGTGCTCAAGTTCATATTCATTGCATCCGTGATGCTATCTAGCCATCTCATCCTCTGCCGTCCCCTTCTCCTTTTGCCTTCAATCCTTCCCAGCATCAGGGTCTTTTCCAGAGAGTTTTATCTTCGCATTTGGTGGCAAAAATATTTGAGCTACAGCTTCAGTATCTGTCCTTCCAATGAGCAGTCAGGGTTGATTTCCTTTAGGATGGACTGATTTGACCTCCTTGCAGTCCAGGGAACTCGTAAGAGTCTTCTCCAGCACCACAGTTCGAAAGCATCAATTCTTCAGCCTCAGCCTTCCTTCCTTCCTCAGCTCTCACAGCCATACATTACTACTGAGAAAACCATAGCTTTGATTAGACGGACCTTTGTCGGCAAGGTGATGTCTCTGCTTCTTACTATGCTGTCTAGGTTGGCCATAGCTTTCCTCCCAAGGAGCAAGCGTCTTTTAATTTCATGGCTACAGTCACCGTCTGCGGTGATGTTGGAGCCCAAGAAAGTAAAATCTGTCACTGCTTCCATTTCTTCCCCTTCTATATGCCAGGAAGTGATGAGGCCATATGCCATGATCTTAGTTTTTTTAATGTGGAGTTTCAAACCAGCTTTTGCACTCTCCACTTTCACCCTCAACAAGAGGCTCTTGAGATCCTCTTTGCTTTCTGCCGTTAAGGTGGTATCATCTGCGTATCTGAGGTTGTTGATAATTCTCCGGGCAATCTTAATTCCGACCTATGATTCATCCAACCCGGCGTTTCTCATGATGTACTCTGCATATAAATTAAATAAGCAGGGCGACAATATACAGCCTTGTTGTACTCCTTTCCCAATTTTGAACCAATCGGTTGTTCCATGTCCGGTTCTTATTGTTCCTTCTTGACCCTCATACAGGTTTCTCAGGAGACAGGTAAGGTGGTCTGGTACTCCCATCTCTTTAAGAATTCGCCAGAGTTTGTTGTGATCCACACAATCAAAGGCTTTAGCGTAGTCAATGAAGCAGGAATAGACGTTTTTCTGGAATTCTCTTGCTTTCTCCATGATCCAGCGAATGTTGGCGATTTGATCTCTAGCTCCTCTGCCTCTTCGAAACCCCGCTTGTACTTCCGGTAGTTCTCGGTTCACATGTTTCTGAAGCCTAGCTTGTAGGATTTTGAGCATAACCTTGCTGGCATGTGAAATGAGCGCAATTGTGCAGTAGTTTGAACACTCTTTGGCATTGCCTTTCTTTGGAATTGGAATGTAAACTGACTTTTTCCAGTCTTGTGGCCACTGTTGAGTGTTCCAAATTTGTTGGCATATTGAGTGCAGCACTTTAACAACATCATCTTTTAGGATTTTAAATAGCTCAGCTGGAATACTGTCATCTCCGCTAGTTTTGTTGTTAGTAATGTTTCCTAAGGCCCACTTGACTTCACTCTCTAGGATGTTCAGTGACCGTTCTATCGTGGCTATCAGGGACATTCATATCTTTCCTGTATAGTTCTTCTGTGTATTCTTTCCACCTCTTCTTAATCTTATCTGCTTCTGTTAGGTCCCTGCCTTCTTTGTCCTTTATCATGCCCATCTTTGCACAAAATGTTCCCTTGATATCTCCTTTTTTCTTGAAAAGACCTCTAGTCTTTCCCATTCTATTGTTTTCCTTGATTTCTTTGCATTGTTCATTTAAGAGGGCCTTATTGTCTCTCCTTACTGTTCTCTGGAAATCTGCATTCAGTTGGATATATCTTCTCCTTTCTCCCTTGCTTTTTGCTTCCCTTCTTTCATCAGCTACTTGTAAAGCCTCATCAGACAGCCACTTGGCTTTCTTGCATTTCTTTTTCTTTGGGATGGATTGAGTTGCTGCCTCCTGAACAATGTTACGGACCTCCATCCATAGTTCCTCAGGCACTCTGTCTATTAGGTCTAATCCCTTAAATCTATTCCTCACCTCCACTGTATATTCATAAGGGATATGATTTAGGTCATACCTGAATGGTTTAGTGGTTTTCCCTACGTTCTTCACTTTAAGCTGAAATTTTGCAAGAAGCAGCTCATGATCTGAGCCACAGTCAGCTCCAGGTCTTGTTTTTACTGACTGTATACAGCTTCTCCATCTTTGTCTGCAAAGGACATAATCAATCTGATTTCGATACTGACCATCTGGTGATGTCCATGTGTAGAGTCGCCTCTTGTGCTGTTGGAAAAGAGTGTTTACTATGATCAGCGTGTTCTCTTGGCAAAACTCTATTAGCCTTTGTTCTGCTTCATTTTGTACACCAAGGCCATGCTTGCCTGTTATCCCGGTGATTTCTTGACTTCCTGCTTTAGCATTCCAATCCCCTATGATGAAGAGGACATCTTTTTTTGGTGTTAGTTCTAGAAGGTGTTGTAGGTCTTCATAGAACCGATCAACCTAAGCTTCTTTGGCCTCAGTGGTTGGGGCATAGACTTGAATTACTGTGATGTTGAATGGTTTGCCTTGGATCCGTACTGAGAGCATTCTATCGTTTTTGAGATTGTACCCCAGTACTGCTTTTCCCACCCTTTTGTTGACTATGAGTGCTACTCCATTTCTTCTAAGGGATTCTTGCCCACAGTAGTAGATAGAATGGTCACCTGAATTAAATTCGCCCATGCTTGTCCATTTTAGTTCGCTGATTCCCAAGATGTCAATGTTCAATCTTGCCATCTCATGTTTGACCACCCCCAGCTTACCTTGATTCATTGATCTTACATTCCAGGTTCCTAAACAATATTGTTCTTTACAGCATCGGACTTTCTTTTCACCACCAGACACATCCACAGCTGAGTGTCCTTTCGGCTTTGGCCCAGCCGCTTCACTCTTTCTGGCGCTACTTGGAAATTCCCTCTGCTCTTCCCCAGTAGTATATTGGACACCTTCCGACCTGAGGGGCTCATCTTCCGGCGTCATCTCTTTTAGCCTTGTGATACGTTCCACGGGGTTTTCTTGGCAAGAATACTGGAGTGGGTTGCCTTTTCCTTCTCCAGTGGACCACATTTTGTCAGAACTCTCTGCCATGACCTGTCCGTCTTGGGTGGCCCTGCATGGCATAGCTAATGGCTTCACTGAGTTACGCAAGCCCCTTCGCCACAACAAGGCAGTGATCATACACATATAATAACTAACCAGGGTGGGATTTATGCACAAGAGGCAAGGGAGTGTGTGATTCAGTATCCTGTTCCTGATCCTTGAGCCAGAGTTAAGGACTAACTACCATTAGTGGTCTACCAGCCCAGTATGCTGGGATCCACATCTCAGTGATCAGGGCAGATGTTGCATGATCTTGAGAGAAAGACAGGAGTGAGAGAAAGATCTATGATGAAAGAATGGCATATGAGTTCTGTAACTAGGTATGCTAGAACAGAGGATTGGCTTGGGGAACATATCAAGGGATGTAGAATGATGAAGAAATTGTACACCTCATCATTAGAAACCCCATCCAAATTCCAGTCCAGGCCCCATCTACATGACACTGCTTTCACTCCACCCACGCCCCGTCACAACTGCGCAGCATTGCAGCTTCGAATTAGCTTTTGCTGCGATACACTCGCGATTTACTGCATGCTTCCCTAACAGACTTCACCGTGCCCTCTTTTTTTGCCATTATACTTTAATGCGCAGCCGTGCAGTCCCATGAGTGTGGGGGTGCAACACTGCAGTGGCTGTTTTGTATTTTATGGGTTCTGTTGTGTCTTTCCGTCCCTTGTTAGGTAAAAAGTGGGTGTTCTGTGACCCTTCATTTCCACACCATCTGTTTGTCAGTTCGCCAGCCTGAGACTCTCTCAATGGTTTGCGTGAGTTGTACGTGCCTACCCATTGCTCCAAAATGGTGGCCGGAGTGAAGTTGGTCCTCCCCCAAGGCCCCCGCCCCCAGCCCTTTGGCACTGGGTCCAAAACAACCATTGCAAAGATATGAAGCTGCAAAAATGTGCAAAAGTGTGATTGAATAAATGAAAATGCCGCTCTGTGCCTCTGTAACTTTACAGCTGCGAAGGGACGGGGGGAGTAAAGGGGCGTTGCAGAGTGATGCAAGCACATGCCTACAACACACCCACTGTGAAATGCCAAGTCAGTTTGGGGAAGGGACAAGTGGCTGACAACTGCAGGAAACCCGCAGCACATGAAAAACAGCAAAGTGCCTCCTTGGAAATCCCCATTTTCCAGGAGAAAACCACAGATGGCTGTGAAGTGGCAACTGCATCATCGGCCCTGAGGGACCTCGACTTGCAGCTGTCCTGGAGTAAAAGGCTCGTGTAGATAGGGCCTTGGTTTCTTTGCCTTTAGAAGAAACATTCCATACATTATTTTCAAACCATGAGGACCACAGTCTGTTTACTCCAATGCTTTATTCACATCACAATAGATGTTCACACAATGCACTTTCCTTTTACAGAACACAAAATCCCTTGGCGCCTACAAGGGTGGTGGGGGTGGACTGTGTCCAAAGTCTAGAAATTCGAATGCTGACATTCAGGGAATTCTGCCTTTGAATTCTTTGTGAAACACCATGTCCTTCAATTTGAGGCATGACACAGATTATTTTTTTTTTCATCAATTGAATAACAGCTTTGGGCAACTTAGCCAATTGTTCATGTTTGTAGCTCCCTAAAATGCCAGAGTAGGAACTAGAATCAAGGTTTCTGTATTCTGCTTTCATTACAACAAAAGAACTTAAGTTTTTTTTCCTCCTAGGCAATAGCTGATCAACTCATGTTGACAGAAATTTTGCCATCTTTAGTACAGAGACCAGAAGATTTTTCTGAAAATGCAGAAGAGAGAATTGCAGTCTATAAGGATATTATGCTACGTCCTCTAGAGGTAAGAATGGATATGCTACAGCTTCTAGAAATAAGAAAGAAAGAAAGAAGAGGAAGTCTCAGATAATTATTTCTTTAATATCTGCTTGATATTACTGACTACCACACATGCCCTGCTCTTGGATCCAAGAGCTATGCTGCTACATTGTACTGGTAAAACAAAAGCCTGCTGTCCCTATACTTTGTTGACATTAAACATACTAATCACAACCGTAGCAGTCATAGCACGGAACTGGAATGGTGGCTTAGGCCCAGGCATTTGATGGTGGAACTCTAAAACATCTGTTGAAAGTTGTAGCATTTTCTTAGCATTCATAACAGCAGGAATTCACCTGTGTGCAGCGGGGATTTCCCAAGGAAGTGGGGAGAGGAATCCTTGCTGTTATCTGTGGTCACTGATTGCAGATAACAATGGAGATTCCTCTCCCTGCCTCCTGCCCAAGCCCCAGTAGAGACATGGCTTGCAGAGAGGCAGGGCTTGCCAGGCCCACGTAAGAAGCCCAAGCCTCCATGGGCCAGAATTTCTGCACTCATGGTTTATGGAAGTGTAGGGAGGGGTGGATACTGTCTCTGTATTGGGCATGCTTGCTGGAAGGCCATTGCTTTTCATGCCATTGATATTTCCACTTGGTGCTTGTCTTATAGACTAGAATATGGACTAGTATTGTAGTTTTGCCTTAAGATAAAAAGCATGCCCTGTTCTGCCAATATTTTATTGCTTTTATACACATCTGTGTTGTGACTATACTTGGCGTATTGTGTACAGTTTTGGTCACTGCACTTCAAAATGGATATTGTAGAATTAGAAAAAGTGCAGAAAGGGGTAGCCAAAAAGATGAAGGGTTGGAGCAACTCCCCAACGAGAAAAGGTTACAACATTGGGGGCTTTTTAGCTTAGAATAAAGGCGAGTTAGAGGGGACATGCCAGAGGTGTATAAAATTATGCATGCTGTGGAGAAAATGGATAGGGAGAAGTTTGTCTTCCTCTCATAATACTAGAAGATTCAAGACAAGTAAAAGGAGGTACTTCTTTGCACAGCGCATAGTTAAACTATGGAATTTTCTACCAGAAGGTAAGGGGTATAAATATCTACTAGTAGTGATCGCTCAATACTACCTCCAGTATCAGCGATACCAGTGCTGGGGAGCACAGGGAGCTGTTGTGCTCATGTCTTCCTTGTGGACTTCCTCATAGGTATCTGGTTGGCCACTGTGGGAACTGAATGCTGGACTAGAGAGGCTTTTGATCTGCTCCAGCAGGGCTTGTCTCATATTTTTATGAGTGCCCCTGGTATTAGCAAAATGGACAGGATAGCAGTTAGCACTGCTACTCTCCCAACACCACATCCCTTCTTTGTCAGTTTCTAAGCTGTGCTGTGCCATGCATGACACAGTCGTATGAGTACAATTGTACCCCTGAGTTGTATGAGTGCAGATGTATACATGGTTGCAAGAATCCTTAAGTGTAATCCTATCAAACTTTTGTGTTCCTTGCCAAGTATAATATTGGGCATTAGTTCAGCTACAGTGTTTTAGACATTAACTATTAATAAAGAGGTCCACAGAAGTGTATGTCAAAAACTGCTTTTTTCAGTTGCACAAACAGCTTTTCAAATATGTCAGTGAAATCAGAAGATGGAGTGAGAGCAGAATCGGATCCAGTATACTTTTTTCAGTCAGCTATACTCAGTGATCAGGCATCTGTGTTTTTGTTTTTTAAATATTCAGGAATTAATGGCCGAGCAGGATTCCCAGTATCTTATTGAATTAGATGGAAATAAGACTGCAGAAGAGCTCCTTACAGTAAGTTTGCAGCATAATTATTCTCACTACCCATTCTGCGATTTAAAAAAAATGTGTTAATGGCTACTTGCTCTCAATGTCAGTAACAGTTTGGTTGTATAATACATTTATACCCTGATCCACAACCCAGTTGAGTCCATTTAGTTAGAAGGCAGATTAGTCCAAGAATTACTTACATCTGAGAATCTTGGCTTAAATGGTTTGTAGAACAGGTTGTCTTCCCACATGTTGTGCACAAAAACTACCATGGCAAAATTTTCTGCCAGGATCGCAAGAATATTTTAATGTTTACTCCCCTCAGTTCCAGCTATTAGAATACTTCACTGGTGCCTTATGCCCTCTGCTCAGGAAACATACTAAATTACATATGGGATATGATGCTTAGAACTGTTTTTGTTATGTATGCAGGGACATAAATATTATTACAGTGAACTCTGATAAATATGCGATACAGCAGGGGTGGGCAGACTTCAGGCTTGTGGGATTTAGTTTGTTTTTTACTAGAACCCCAAGGATCAGGTCCACCAACTGGACCCCATTGCAAAATAGTAGCTCAGATTGGCGGTGGAAGAACATACTCTTAGAATTAAGGAACAAACATGCTCATCCCAGGAATCTATTTTCAGTACCAGAACTGAGCTCACAGCCCTATCACACAAAAATCCACTCCTGGTTTTCACCCCAATCTTTCTTCCATACTTAGTCTAATTTAGAAGAGTGTGAGGAAGCCCTTTTTTGTTCCTGTTATTAAACAGTTAGGAGTCTGAACCACTTGGTGATCTATTGCCAGTCACCCAGAGATCTACCAGTAGATCCTGATCTACCTTTTGCCCATCCCTGCAATACAGTATATATACAGAATCTCATTAATGTTCTGATGCATGCACACATTTCCCTCACAAGTGAGCGTTCCTGCACTGTCAAATGGAGGCTGTGAAGTTCTTGTTCAGTGGTACAGGTTATCCAGGAGTGGGTAACTCCTTCCACTTACGTCAGAGGCAGAGCTATGCAAACGTCTCAGTGCTTGGCACCCTTCAGTGGAAAGAGCCTTCCCCAGTTCCAGACTTGTCCGCTTCAAGACAACTGGGCTTTCGCATAGCTCTGTCTTTGCAAACCCTTTTTGAGGGGACTCTTGGGATCCATTTCCCTGTGTACAGAGGGAAGACTCATGTGCCTCCATTATTATGCAGTCCATTCTTCTTTCAAAGCTGGAAAGCCCTGCATTTGTTGAACTATAGCTCATTAGTGGTATCTTTTATTGGACCAAGTGAAACGGTTTACAAAAAGAGTTGGTGGCTTTTGAAAGCCAGTGAAGCAAGTTTCCAAACTGGCTTTTTGTATTTCAAAACACACAAATAATATACTCTGAATAAATGGCAATTTATTTTTTTAAAATCATTGTCTTGTTTAGTCAGTAATAGCCCGTCTCCAATCCATGGGCCTACGAAATGGAGCTCTTATCACCAAACTTCAGAGCACAGATGAAGAAATGTTAGATGGACTGGAGAACGTAAGCCCATATTTGTGTGTGTTATATAGTTAGTTGGCTGTAGCAATAGCATATGATTAAATAAGAGGGCCAACAGATTTAAGAAACTGTTTTTTGGAGTTAGCAGATTCAAACCTATAGCACAATTGGAAGAACAGAATCAGTGCAAATGAGAAACGGTTCCTCCTGATTTCTCAGCTCAGCACTGTTAATTGCCTTCTATATTTAAAATTGTATCCCAAATTTCATTCCATTTCTAAAGCAAATAATCCTACCAATTTAAATCTCTCTTCTGCCAAGAGTTTTTTTTTCTCCCTAGCCTTCAGTAAGTCCTCTAACACCTGCCATGATTATGCAGTGCCATTCGTACACAAAGCTACATTTCAGTAGAGAGTGGTATGTAAAGTCAGTGCAATAATGTTTGGAAATGTGTGAAGGTAAAATGCAGTGCACTTTACACCTGCTTTAACTGTTTTATTTTTGCACTCAGGATGAACTTTTTCGGGTGATTGCCTCCTATAAGCTTGTAGCACCTAGACACAGATGGCGCCGCAGCAGATGGGGACGAGCCTGTCCTGTGGCTTTAAAAGGTGGTGAAATTGTCATGGGATCAACAGACTATGCCGTTGGGTAAGCCAAAATCCAACATGCATTAATACAAGCTCTCCCAGTCTAAGTCTGTAGTTTCATGCTTTTATTTTCTTTTTTAGTTTCTTAGGTAAAATGTACATGCTCTCAACTGAGGAAGCACTGAAAGAATTTATGTTGAATCCTCGTCCCTACCTGTTGCCACCTATGCCACTTCCACCTTGTAAAGTAGTAATAATTGGACCTCCGTTATCTGGGAGATCAACCCTTTGTGTCTTGGTTGCAAACCATTATAAGGGAAAGGTGGGTACAAATTCATCTTGGTATCTAAATCACAAGGATTTAGACTGCAGAGTATTTTATTTAAAGAGAAGTAAGAACCCTAGGCATGTAAAGTGCACAACCTTGGGCCACATGTGGCTCTTGGCCACTCCCTGAGTGGCCCTCAAAGCTGGCAGCCCTGTGGGGTAGCACATGCTTTCACCTACACACACACACACACACAGAGGGAGAGAGAGAGAGATCCCTAGATCTCAGCAGGCAAGGAGGGGAGGTTTAAACCTCCCCAACCTTGCGCGCTGAGTGGTGGGGGGAGGGTGTGTGTGAGTGCATATGTGCGGTCAGGGAATCTAGTTGTTTGCGAGACCAATGGAATTCTCTTACTCTAAGGATCTTAAACCTTAACCCAATTTTGGTGACAGAATAGACTAAAAACCTGTAACCCACCACAAGCCACTGAGTGCCACGATCTTCTTAACTTCTTCTCCAAGACTGCACTCTATTTATACTGTCCTTGGACTGATGAACCAGCTTTCAGTTCTCCAGAGCTTTCTTCTGACTACTTTGAGCTATGTTTGTACCTCCTGAGCATGGCATGGTGTGCAGCCCATGGAACTCAGGTTGAAGCTGAATCCAGACCAGATGGAAATTATAGAAAGCTAAATGCTCTGGGAGAAATGAATGTACCTGTGTGCTGGTGAGGTATTTCTAACCTTTTCAGAACATGAGTGCAGCATGCAGGTGTGACTGGACCTGGCACTGATGCTTGAGAAGCAAGTGGGAGGTGACAGTCATAGAGTTGGATTCAGATTTATTAAGAAAATAAGAAGAGCCCTGCTGGCTCAGACCAAGGGTCCATCTTGTCCAGCATGCTGTTCACAAAGTGGCCAACCAGCTGCCTGTCGGAATCCCACAAGTAGGACATGAGTGTATACTGCCTCTGATACTGGGGATAATGTATAGCCATCAGAACTAATAGCCATTGATAGCCTTATCCTCCGTGAAATCGTCTAATTCCCTTTTAAAGCCATCCATGTTGGTGGGCACTGCTACATCTTCTGCTAGCAAATTCCATAATTTAACCAATGTGCTGTGTGACAGACTAGTCTGTTTACTCTGTCTACTCTGAATGATTAGTCAAGAGTAGAATCATTGAGATCAATGGAACTTAAGTTACTCATTGCTAACTTTAGTCCCATTGATGTCAGTGGATCTACTCTAACTATGGCTTAATTTGACTCCAGCCCATTCTTAAGAGTGCCTTTTATAAGTTTATATCTGATACACTGGCTGTGCCCCCTCTTGTAGAACATGGTTCTGGTCACCATCACTGCAAGAGTTTCCTTTAAAATGGTTCGGAGGCTGCATCTAATCAAGAATGCTGCTGCCCAGTGTGTGGGAAATGGGAACATATTCAACCAGTTTTGTGGTCATTAGATTTTTTGTCAGTTGGCTTCCAGGTATAATTCAAAGTGCTGGATTTAACCTCTGAAGCTCTTCATCGAAGAGGGGCATTTGTATAATTTCTCCCAATACAAATTCTCCCATCTCCTTGCCTGTTGAAATAATATTGAAATAAATAATCCTCTTTTGAGAATCCCATAATCTAAGGAGATCAGAACAGTAGTGGTAGGAGTAAAGCCTTCCCTGTAGTAGCTACAGTTGGGTATACATTTTGTTATATTGAATAACGTGCTACAGTTTTATCTTGCCATTCCCCCAAGGAGCTCAGGGAAGTGAATGGATTCATGCACACTTCCTTTATCCCCATAATAACACAATGAGGCGGATTAAGCTTAAAGATAGAAACTGGCCAGGGAGTTTTATGGCTCTGCCATAAAACTCATGGGCCAGTTGCTGTCTTTAAGCCTAATGCCCTCATTCTAAGTCCAGAACTCTATCCTCCGTGTCACACTGGCTCTCAAGGTTTTAATTTTGTTTATTTAAAAGAAGTATTATGTATTTTTACTCAAGGTATTCTGGACTTTTAGCACCTCAATAACTAGATGATTCCCCTCCAGATTTATATTATAGTAAGTCATAGCTATTTGGTTCTATACTTCTTACAGTTGTTTCTCTCAGCATTTCTGCCCCAAGGCACCTCCTGTAATCCACATTTTTTGTCCCACTTCATCCCTTGATGGCCCAGGACTGCTTTTCTTATATTTCTTGTATATACATGCTTTTCCCTCTTGTGATTAGAAAAATGTCATTTGGGTAGGACTTAGTTTTAAAATAGTGCTCAATATGCAGACTGGCAGTACTGCACCCTTGCAAACACCAGTGACATTGCCTAAGTGTGGGCAGGAGTGCCACTCTGAGTCATCCATGCATACATAAACATCAGAGCTGGAGGTCGGGAAGCAGGCCCTTAGATAGGCTGGCAGTTCTGTGGGTTCAGGCAGGGCTTCCAAGAAGTCTCACAGTTCAGCCTACAGTAAGTAATGCATGAAGCTCAAATTGAGGAGCCAGGACAGAGAGAGCAGTTATAAAAGTCCCCTGTTGGCTTCCTCAAGCCACCTGATTCTGCTGGGCCTGTAACCTGCACTTTACCAGCTGGCCATCTTCAGATGTGGCAGCACAGAGCAGCAACAACCAGGCCAGCAGTTCCCTTGGCCTGCTCACTGCTCAGGTTGTCCAAGGAGCAAGTCACCTGGGCCTGCTGTCCAAGTGCCCAGTCCAAACCTCCTGTCATCTCACAGAAGAAAATAAATGTGATGTTTAGTAAAAGAAGAGTTGCAAAATGGGTGAGTGGGTGTATTTGCACAAAATCAGATTTCTTTAAAAAACGAAAACAAAGTATCTATGATATTAGAGGTGGATGAGCAGCCAATATTAAAAATGACGGGCATTGCAAAGCATTTTTCCATACAAATCTAAGGTACACTGCAAGAAGATTAACTTCTGTTTTATGAAGTACTAACTTTCACTATGAAACATGGAAGTGGAAGCACTAGCCAACGCTAGGAACTGGAACTGCTCAAGCTACTCTTTTGTATGTTTTGAGACAAAGTGTGGGAAAACAGCAGCTGCAGACGTTCTTTCCCCATTCCCTAAGATTTAATTTTCAATGGCTCTCTAGGTTCTTGATATGGACGTTCTTCTGGAAAGACAGTATGAAGAAGCACGAATAGAACTTATTGATCAGACTCGTTATGAAGCAACAGAGGCAGGCATTGCCAAAGTGAAAGAAAAACTGGAACTGGAGCGACTGTTAAAGGAACAAGGTTAAGATATTTAATATAAAATCGATTGTGTTCAGTTGTCATATTGAAAGGATATTCTTCAGGCCTTCTTTGCAAGTGAAGGAGGTGAATTATGTTATTGCATAAACAACATAGTTAATAATTTAGGATATTTAGGCCATGTATGATCTAGAAGCAAAATCTAAGGCATATATAGTACAATCTTTATGCATGTTTACTCAGAAGTAAGTCTCACTGTATTCCATGGGTTTCACTCCCAGGTAAGTGGTGCCTCAGACTGCACCCTTAATTTGCCTAATGGTGCAGTCTTCTTCCTATCTACTCAGAAGTAAATCCCATTGAGTTCAGTTAGCCTTATTCCCAGTTAAGTGTGTATAACCAAAGCCCTGCAGAGATCCTGGAGCTGGCCTAGCTAATTTTACCACCACTACCATTGGTGGGCAGGAAATTAAAAAAAAAAAAATCTGCTGGACTGAAAAGCCTGGTAAAGCCGTTTTCCCTGTGCCTCCTTTCCTGGCTGACATAAGCTGGCTGGCTTTGGAAGTGGTGGATGATCTACCAGTTCACTCCCTCACCCCTCTTAGGATTGCTGTGCCCGAGATCTTCACTGCATTTATATTATTCATATTACATTCTTGTAAGTGTTAGATGGCTTTAAATCAGGATTAGACAAATTCAGGAAAGATCAATCTGTTGATAGCTAATAATAATGGTGGCTGTATGAAACCTCCAGGTTCAAAAGTACTATGCCATTGAATGCCAGCTCCTAGGGGACAACAGTGGGGGAAGATTCTGGCCTTCTATGGGGTTTTCACTCACAACACAGCCACCATCTCTGGAGAATTCTTACTGTTCTAGCAACTGCTTATATTGCAGGAGCTTCCTGCCACAGTCACTCAGAGCTCCGCAAGCTGAACTTTTTCCGCTGCCACCAATTCTTTGAGGATATTTGAAAACCTCCTAGTAGCTTGGTATAAGAGGCTTAGGGTGTAATTCCATGCATGTTTAGTCAAAAAAATCCTACAACTCCCAGCATTCCCCAGCCAGCCAATCTTCATTGTCATATTCCCTATGACTTCCTGTATGAAAAATTTAGGGAAACTAAATGCTTGTGAACATCAGTAAGGGGTTTGTTGATAGTTTGCTACATTGACCGATGGTTACAACTGTATTTTCTTTCATTACAAACTTTGCTGCTGTTCTGTTCTCACTGGACTTCCTGTATGGAGAATTACGGCACTGCTCAACATGAAGAGCAGCCACTTAGTCACATTATTTTTTACAGTAATTTTGGCTTGACAAAATGACTTACTGACATATTTGAAATGTAGGGGTTGTATCCAATTGTTGACCCTCCACTGTGATTCTTTGATCCAGTGAAGGCTTCTGTTAGCAGGATAAGGAGGGGGGTTATTTTTGGCAAAATCTCAACCGTCCTGCAGCCTGCCCCACCATGCTCTCCCAAAATCTACTCCAGAGGCTTGAAAGACCCTTTGGAACACTGGAAGGCAGTGCAAGGGGGGAGGGGGAATCAACAAAAATCACTTCCGTTCTTGTTCTCCTGACAGAATTGTATACAATCCTTTATCTTCTCTCCTCCTTCTAAAGATCAGAAGTCTTCATATCTGTTATCACGTTTAAAAATATCTGAGGGACCATTTTCTCTTAATTTTGCCTTGTGTATACACCTTGAAACTCTTTTTGGTATGTTTCTGAATGTAGATGCTCTGTTGGTCTATCAAAAAAGAGTGTCAGCACTTCCAAAGGAAAATGTGCTTGCCTTTTCTTGAGAGAACTTCTCCATATTTAATTATCTCTTATAGTTGCACTAGCTGCCCAAGAATCTGGTGACAAGGATATAGACGATTACGAAGAACAAATTCACACTGATGAAAGAAGTTCAGTGCTGCCTACTGTTTCAACATCTGCTAGCCAAAAAGGTGATGAGTAACTTGGTTCTTTCATATAGTCTATAGGAGAACATGATGCAGCTCTAAAGCCCTCACTGCTTCCTCTTTATTGAGAACTCATTCTTTTGATCAGGGATGGGGAACATGTGGCCCCCAAGATGCTAGTAAACTGAAACTCCCATCAGCCCTAGCCAGCATAACCACTGGTGAGGGATGATAGGAGTTGCTGTCCAACAACAAGTGGGGGCCATTCCTCCTTTAGATCATATAAGGCTTATGGCTGCAGTCCTGTGCGCAATGGAGTAAGCTCTATTCAACACAGTTGGACTTACTTCCAAGTAAACATGCTTAGAATCAGACTGATTTAGGTCAGGGGTGCAGAACCTTTTCAGGCCTGAGGGCTGCATCTGGGGTATGCTGGGGGGCAGGGGGTCTCATATGCACATGTGCACGCATGCACACGCGCACACACACACACACACACACAAATGTAATTCCTACCAATTTGTCTCAATTCTATGCACATCGATTCACATAAGCCCCGGTGCAACGGGTTCCAGGCATGCAAGAAAGGAAAGGAAAGGTTCCTCCTGTGCAAGCACCGGGTCATTACTGGCCCCTAGAGGGACGCCTGCTTATGCTGGCGTTTTCATGGCAGACTATAGTGGGGTGGTTTGCCATCGTCTTCCCCAGTCATGACTACCTTTCCCCCAGCATGCTGGGTACTCATTTTACCGACCTCGGAAGGATGGAGGGCTGAGTCGACCTGAGCCAGCTACCTGGGACCCAGCTTCCGCTGGGATTGAACTCAGGTCGTGGGGAGAGTTTCAGTTGCAATACTGCTGCCTAGCATAGCTCAATTCTATGCATGTGTGTACAGAATACAGCTCAATTCTATATATGTCTGTACAGAATATGTATCATTTCCTGTATCGTATTTCTCTCCCCACAGGAAATATGATATAGGGGCAGGGAAATGGACTTTTAAAACACAAGCCTCTGATTTCCACGCGTGAACGTTGAAATTCCCTGCTCTTTAAATACCTTTAAAATTTAGTTTTATTAATATCTTAATAGAATACTTCATCTCCCATGTTTTTTTACAAATGTTTTCCAGTTGGTAGTATAGGCGGTGGGGGGGTCGGTAAGCAAGGGAGAAGATACGGGCCTTTTCTTAATGGAAACATAGAAAATCATTGTCTATACCACTGACCGTATTTTTTCTCCCCTTTCTATACTGGTACTAGAGAGTAGTACCATAAAAGAAGAAGATGAGAATGAGGAGATGGCCTCATCCCAGACTGAAGAACAAACCGGTATTTTTGATAGCAACAGTAGTCATAGTAATTCTAATGGAAGTGATCTTGGTGTAGTAGAATTTATATATTAGTTGTGGCAGAAGAGTTTGTTTGTTTCAAACATTTATATGCTGCTTTGGGGGTATAGGCAACCTCTCAAAGTGATTTACAGTACCTTTAAAGCAAAACATCAATAAAAAGACTTGTGGAAAAAACAGCATCAAAGGAAACTTGTATAAAAGCCAAATAAAACCTTCAGAATAATGCTAAAACAGATGAAAAACCTAAGAGAATAAAAAGGTCTTTGCCTGGCATCAGAAAAGAGAACAGAACCTGTGCCAGCCAAACCTCCCTAGGGGGAATGTGTTGCAAAGGTGGGCATCACAAAAGAGAAGGGCATTTCTACCTTAAAATGCCCTTCAGCCTCACTTCAGTTGACTGAGAGACCCACAGAAGGGGCTGTGATGGGGATTGTAGTACTTGGGCACATTGATGCAGGAGGAGGCAGGGCTTGAGGTATTATGGTCCTAAAAGGCTTTAAAGGAACGAGAGCAGCTCTTTCAGGACTGGTGAAATGGGTTGCCTAGCCCCAGCCCCACTTAGTAACCTCACTAAAGCACTCTGGCCTTTGGGAGAGGTATGTGGTGAGCATATATCAGCACCAAAACGGTTTGCCTAAGAAGTAGGTGGCCTGGGCAATTGTTATGTTCTTGCTGGATAATTTGATAAGTCTCCTTTTACTTAGAGACAATGCTAGCCCAGCATTTTCCACTTCTGTGTAGTTGGAGGGGCCGAAGGGAAGGACCACACTGAAATACTGGGTCTCTTTAGAAGTTAGAAATACTTGCCTAGATCAGGAATTTGTGCTCTCCAGTATTTTTCCTGGCAGACACTGTGTGATTACAAGTATTACCAGCCCCCACTTCTGCTAGCTCTCTGTCCTTCTTCTTGCTAGATGCTTCCTTTCCATGTTTCCTTTACTATGGGCTGTCTCTGGGCTTTGATATCATGGATGGTGACATCAAGAGATAGGAGTGTTAAGTGATGTGTTCTAGTTAGGCCCATGTACAAACTTGCACATGTTCTAACAAGATTCACATACCTACTTATAAGGAATCTTTAGACATTGGCAATAGAGAGTCTATGGCTAAGAAGGCGATTCCCACCCAAAGAGATTCACACTCAGACACTGTTGGAAGATAATGCCACAATGGCGCATTTATTGAGATTTGTTGTTGTTGTTGTTGTTCAGTCGTTCAGTCGTGTCCGACTCTTCGTGACCCCAAGGTCCATAGCACGCCAGGCCTTCCTGTCCTGCGCTCTCTCCCGGAGCGTGCTCAAGTTCATATTCATTGCATCGGTGATGCTATCTAGCCATCTCATCCTCTGCCGTCCCCTTCTCCTTTTGCCTTCAGTCTTTCCCAGCATCAGGGTCTTTTCCAGAGAGTTTTCTCTTCGCATTAGGTGGCCAAAATATTTCAGCTTCAGCTTCAGTATCTGTCCTTCCAATGAGCAGTCAGGGTTGATTTCCTTTAGGATGGACTGATTTGACCTCCTTGCAGTCCAGGGAACTCGTAAGAGTCTTCTCCAGCACCACAGTTCGAAAGCATCAATTCTTCGGTGCTCAGCCTTCCTTATATTCCAGCTCTCACAGCCATGCATTACTACTGGGAAAACCATAGCTTTGATTAGACGGACCTTTGTCGGCAAGGTGATGTCTCTGCTTCTTACTATGCTGTCTAGGTTTGCCATAGCTTTCCTCCCAAGGAGCAAGCGTCTTTTAATTTCATGGCTACAGTCACCGTCTGCGGTGATGTTGGAGCCCAAGAAAGTAAAATCTGTCACTGCTTCAATTTCTTCCCTTTCTATATGCCAGGAAGCGATGGGGCCAGATGCCATGATCTTCGTTTTTTTAATGTTGAGTTTCAAACCAGCTTTTGCACTCTCCTCTTTCACCCTCAACAAGAGGCTCTTTAGATCCTCTTCACTTTCTGCCATTAGGGTGGTATCGTCTGCATATCGGAGGTTGTTGATAATTCTCCCGGCAATCTTAATTCCGACCTGTGATTCATCCAACCCGGCGTTTCTCATGATGTACTCTACATATAAGTTAAATAAGCAGGGTGACAATATGCAGCCTTGTCGTACTCCTTTCCCAATTTTGAAGCACTCGGTTGTTCCATGTCTGGTTCTTACTGTTGCTTCTTGACCCTTGTACAGGTTTCTCAGGAGACAGGTAAGGTGGTCTGGTATTCCCATCACTTTAAGAATTTGCCAGAGTTTGTTGTGATCCACACAATCAAAGGCTTTAGCATAGTCAATGAAGCAGAAATAGACGTTTTTCTGGAATTCTCTTGCTTTCTCCATGATCCAGCGAATGTTGGCGATTTGATCTCTCGTTCCTCTGCCTCTTCGAAACCCAGCTTGTACTTCCGGTAGTTCTCGGTTCGCGTACTGCTGAAGCCTAGCTTGTAGGATTTTGAGCATCACCTTGCTGGCATGTGAAATGAGCGCAGTTGTGCGGTAGTTTGAACACTCTTTGGCATTGCCCTTCTTTGGAATTGGAATGTAAACTGACCTTTTCCAGTCTTGCGGCCATTGTTGAGTGTTCCAAATTTGTTGGCATATTGAGTGCAGCACTTTAACAGCATCATCTTTTAGGATTTTAAATAGCTCAGCTGGAATACTGTCATCTCCGCTAGCTTTGTTGTTACTAATGCTTCCTAAGGCCCACTTGACTTCACTCTCGAGGATGTCCGGCTCAAGTTCAGTGACCGCACTATCATGGGTATCAGGGACATTCAGATCTTTCCTGTATAGTTCTTCTGTGTATTCTTTCCACCTCTTCTTAATCTCATCTGCTTCTGTTAGGTCCCTGCCTTCTTTGTCCTTTATCATGACCATCTTTGCACAAAACGTTCCCTTGAGATCTCCGATTTTCTTGAAGAGATCTCTAGTCTTTCCCATTCTGTTGTTTTCCTCGATTTCTTTGCATTGTTCATTTAAGAAGGCCTTCTTGTCTCTCCTTGCTATTCTCTGGAACTCTGCATTCAGTTGGATATATCTTCCCCTTTCTCCCTTGCTTTTTGCTTCCCTTCTTTCATCAGCTACTTGTAAAGCCTCATCAGACAGCCACTTGGCTTTCTTGCATTTCTTTTTCTTTGGGATGGATTTCGTTGCTGCCTCCTGAACAATGTTACGGACCTCTGTCCATAGTTCCTCAGGCACTCTGTCTATCAGGTCTAATCCCTTAAATCTATTCCTCACCTCCACTGTATATTCATAAGGGATATGATTTAGGTCATACCTGAATGGTTTAGTGGTTTTCCCTACGTTCTTCACTTTAAGCCGAAATTTTGCAACAAGAAGCTCATGATCTGAGCCACAATCAGCTCCAGGTCTTGTTTTTACTGACTGTATAGAGCTTCTCCATCTTTGGCTGCAAAGGACACAATCAATCTGATTTCGATATTGACCGTCTGGTGATGTCCATGTGTAGAGTCGCCTCTTGTGCTGTTGGAAAAGAGTGTTTGCTATGATCAGTGTGTTCTCTTGGCAAAACTCTATTAGCTTTTGTCCTGCTTCATTTTGTACACCAAGGCCATGCTTGCCTGTTATCCCGGTGATTTCTTGACTTCCTACTTTGGCATTCCAATCCCCTATGATGAAGAGGACATCTTTTTTTGGTGTTAGTTCCAGAAGGTGTTGTAGGTCTTCATAGAACCGATCAACCTCAGCTTCTTCGGAATCAGTAGTTGGGGCATAGACTTGAATTACTGTGATGTTGAATGGTTTGCCTTGGATTCGTACTGAGAGCATTCTATCATTTTTAAGATTGTACCCCAGTACTGCTTTTCCCACCCTTTTATTGACTATGAGTGCTACTCCATTTCTTCTAAGGGATTCTTGCCCACAGTAGTAGATATGATGGTCACCTGAATTAAATTCGCCCATGCCTGTCCATTTTAGTTCGCTGATTCCCAAGATGTCGATGTTCAATCTTGCCATCTCATGTTTGACCACCTCCAGCTTACCTTGATTCATTGATCTGACATTCCAGGTTCCTAAACAATATTGTTCTTTACAGCATCGGATTTTCTTTTCACCACCAGACACATCCACAGCTGAGTGTCCTTTCGGCTTTGGCCCAGCCGCTTCACTCTTTCTGGCGCTACTTGGAAATTCCCTCTGCTCTTCCCCAGTAGTATATTGGACAGCTTCTGACCTGAGGGGCTCATCTTCCGGCATCATATCTTTTAGCCTTGTGATATGTTCCATGGGGCTTTCTTAGCAAGAATACTGGAGTGGGTTGCCATTTCCTTCTCCAGTGGACCACATTTTGTCAGAACTCTCTTCCATGACCTGTCCGTCTTGGGTGGCCCTGCACGGCATAGCTTATGGCTTCACTGAGTTACGCAAGCCCCTTCGCCACAACAAGGCAGTGATCCATGAAGAGGTTATTGAGGTTTACAAACATTCAAATGGACAAGCTGGTCTGGGAGGAATTAGCTGAGCAAATGGATTTAACACTTACGACCAATTGGTGGTGCTCCAGCGTTCACCAAGTTATGCTTTGGTGGGGAAATTACTTGCATTCTTGGTGAAGCTGAGCTCCAGGCCTAAAAGTAGCTTCCAAGACTGTGGGAAGGAGTCTTCCTGAGGCTTGAAGCACACACACACACACACACACAGAGAGAGAGAGAGAGAAGGGAAAGAGGGGTGGTGGCTACAATTTGTACCAAGAACCTCTAAAAGCAATATACCTTTCTTTGGGCTGAAGCCCTTTCCTGCAGACAGGAACTAGTGCATGTTGCAATTCCTGGTCTCAGGTGAAGAGAAAGGAAAGCAGAGAGCCTTGACTAGGGGAGGCCAAGCACCCACTGTTGGCACCTTGCTCTGGCAAGCAAGGAGCTTAGTGATTTCAGCATGGAGCCTTTCCTCTGGGAAGAGAGACTCTGAGTGATTTCAGCAGCAGTGTGACACCATAGCCCTGGAGGGGTGAGGCACCTCATGATTTCAGCAGCATAGCCATACATCTCTGGGGAGAGGGGGACTCGGGACCACCCCAACCTGAGGCCTCTTATACAGCTCAGAGAAAGGCAGTGACATCACAACTCTGATGAGCCAGACACTGCTCATAGGCACTGGAAATGGTGCTGCTTGCTATGGGAGAAAGACCGAGTTGGCCTTCCATCCAGTATAACAAAAGAGGGTGCTTTGGGATGATGGGTGTGCTTGCCAGAAACAAAAGTCCTACTTACTATCTATTACTCTTTTAACAAAAGATTACCTTGCATGTTAATGACTGTCTTAAAGACAGGTGTCAAGGCTGGAGTTCAACAATGAGAGCATACTGTAGGTAGTTGACTAGGTAACTTACCAGATATCACTCTTGCTATCCCGCACATTCATGTTTTGCTGAATTTTTACCCCCACCTTTGCCTTTGGGGAATGCATTTTAAACAGTCTATTAGAAACTGAATTGCTTCTTGATCTAGTCTTGCATGATGCTCTCAATCCCATTCCTGTGCCCTTCTCCCACCTTTGATGAGGCTGGGGATGAAGACATCTCGCTTTTTGGCTGTGTCTCAAAATGGAGTCAGTACTGTTCACTCAAAAGGGAGCTACTTTGTAATAGGAGATCCTTAAGAGTACCACAAGAAGAGATGTTGGCGATGTTCCTGTTTTACAATGGGGTGTGTTTTATTAATCCTATGTTTATATTAACACAAAATATATATTTTGAAATATGCTTTATTAATCCATGACAGAGAAAGTGCTATATAAAATGTCTGGCAGATTGAACATATAGGGATATAGTGAATGTTGTATGAGTGGACCTCCACTTAAACAACAGAACGTTCCCATACCCTTCTCCCACTGTGCTCCCTGCAAATCTCCTCCAAAAAGTCCCCCAGCCCTCCAGGCCAGATTTTGGGAGGCATGCAGGGTGAAAGAGGGAATCACCCGCTTTCCCATTGTACTGATGGAAGCCTTCCATCAGCAAGACAATACTAGCTGGATTTCACTAATTGGGTTTGTTTTTTTCTTAACAGAATCTTCAATACAGCAAGCAGTATCGGAGGTATCTCCTGACCACCCAGAGGTCCAAGAGATGGTACAGAAAGCTATAGAAGCTGCGATGTTGTCTCCAATAATACTGCCACCAGAATTGTATGCTGATGTATTAGAAGAAGCCATTACAGAGGTAAAAGCACCAATATCAAATGAAAGGCATAATTATAAAGAGACCTTTTAAAAATCCGCATTTTCATAATTTGCATTTTCATGGATTTTTTTTCAAATTCTCTATGAAAGATAAATCTAGAATATAAAAAAGATTATAGGTTAATCTAAATCTGAGATCTAACTTGTGCATACTATTGGGTGTACATGATTCCTTGTCCCATTACACAAAATGCTTAGAATTATAGAACTCCCACCCAAAGTATGTTTCATATTTTATATAACACCTCCAGAGCATATTTTAACCCTTTGTAATGTCCATTTTGTATACATGAAGGGATTTTTAAATTGACAGATGTAGACGAAAATGGCTACTTAATTAAAAATGAGTAACAGGGAAGGTTTTTATACTTTCCAAAACTATTGCTCATAATTTTCTTAAATGTTGCAGTATCTTCACTGTGCCTGTATAATACTGATGTGTTTGTATATATTCTTTATACTTTTTAAATACTTATTTGCATTATTCAGAGAAGGCAGGATTCTGGTGTAGATATATGCTGAAGGTCAGGCAACAGAAGAGGAACAGACAGGGTCCAGAAGTTGGTGTGACAAATGGCCCTGAGATGGGCAAAGAGCCAACTGCCCAAACATCTCTACCATTCTCATTTTGCATAGAGCACCCAAGAACAACAGATGTGGCATGGTAGAATTCTCAATTTGCACGCCTCACCTCTCAAGTTAATGGGGACTGCTGAGGCTGCCTTGCCCAATAGCTCCCAAAATCCTGTAGCAGGCCCTGACCCAAACTATGGAGACCAGTTATGGCAAGGGGTAGAACTGACAAAAATTAAATCAAATGGAAGATCATGTGAAAAGAGGAGCAGGTAATGAAAGCCATTCCCTTTGGCACTGAGTAAAGATGCACTAAATAATTGTGCTGCAGAAGCTAGCACATGTGTACGACATCGCATTTCAACCAATATAATCTCCCTTGTAACAGGTTGCTTCCTTTTCAGTGTCCATTAATGTTACTGAGTCATTGGTTTTCTATTGTTAGCAGGAAGTGGGTTCATTGGGTCACTTGGGTCGCCACATTGAGAACTCAGTAGCCCTTTTAAGCCGTTCATATACCAGGTAGATCAAATACGGGAGGAGGGAGAGCTCCAGCCCTAGTCCTCTCTCTCACTACGTAAGTCATACACTACACATTGAGCACAAAAGTCTGAAGAGCAGGCTGTCCACACAAGCTATAATGTGGATTTTCCATCATTTCCCCCCATGTTAATACTGGAATATTATAAATACTGAAATAATGTATTAGCAGAAAGTGGAATTAAAACAGAGGTTATTTACAGTACTAAATATACTGCTATATTATCCAACAGTGCCCTTTCCCATTTTACCACAATCTTCTTTGTTTACCCACCAGTAAGTACCATTCTCTGAAGGTGCTTTCCAATGTTAATTAAAAGATTCCTGATTCCAGGTCTTGTTCACTTTGTTGCTTTCTGATAATCATAATTGAAGAAATGGTGATGAGTAGCCTCTTATTCATCATTCTATGCATGTTTACCTGGGAGTAAGTCCCACTGAGCACAGTGGGACTTACTTTTGAGTAAACATGCATAGGATTGCACTGTAATTGGCTTCAGTGAGTTACGCAAGCCCCTTCATGGATCACTGCCTTGTTGTGGTGAAGGGGCATGCATAACTCAGTGAAGCCATAAGCTATGCCATGCAGGGCCACCCAAGACAAACAGGTCATGGAAGAGAGTTCTGACAAAATGTGGTCCACTGGAGAAGGAAATGGCAACCCACTCCAGTATTCTTGCCAAGAAAACCCCATGGAACGTATCACAAGGCTAAAAGAGATGATGCCGGAAGATGAGCCCCTCAGGTCGGAAGGTGTCCAATATACTACTGGGGAAGAGCAGAGGGAATTTCCAAGTAGCGCCAGAAAGAATGAAGCGGCTGGGCCAAGCCGAAAGGACAGTCAGCTGTGGATGTGTCTGGTGGTGAAAAGAAAGTCCAATGCTGTAAAGAACAATATTGTTTAGGAACCTGGAATGTCAGATCAATGAATCAAGGAAAGCTGGGGGTGGTCAAACATGAGATGGCAAGACTGAACATTGACATCTTGGGAATCAGCGAACTAAAATGGACAAGCATGGGCGAATTTAATTCAGGTGACCATTCTATCTACTACTGTGGGCAAGAATCCCTTAGAAGAAATGGAGTAGCACTCATAGTCAACAAAAGGGTAGGAAAAGCAGTACTGGGATACAATCTCAAAAACAACAGAATGCTCTCAGTACGAATCCAAGGCAAACCATTCAACATCACAGTAATTCAAGTCTATGCCCCAACCACTGAGGCCGAAGAAGCTGAGGTTGATCGGTTCTATGAAGACCTACAACACCGTCTAGAACTAACACCAAAAAAAGATGTCCTCTTCATCATAGGGGATTGGAATGCTAAAGTAGGACGTCAAGAAATCACCAGGATAGCAGGCGAACATGGCCTTGGTGTACAAAATGAAGCAGGACAAAGGCTAATAGAGTTTTGCCAAGAGAACACGCTGATCATAGCAAACACTCTTTTCCAACAGCACAAGAGGCGACTCTACACATGGACATCACCAGATGGTCAATATCGAAATCAGATTGATTATGTCCTTTGCAGCCAAAGATGGAGAAGCTCTATACAGTCAGTAAAAACAAGACCTGGAGCTGATTGTGGCTCAGATCATGAGCTGCTTCTTGCAAAATTTCAGCTTAAAGTGAAGAACGTAGGGAAAACCACTAAACCATTCAGGTATGACCTAAATCATAAATGACCCTTATGAATATACAGTGGAGGTGACAAATAGATTTAAGGGATTAGACCTGATAGAGTGCCTGAGGAACTATGGATGGAGATCCGTAACATCGTTCAGGCGGCAGCAACGAAATCCATCCCAAAGAAAAAGAAATGCAAGAAAGCCAAGTGGCTGTCTGATGAGGCTTTACAAGTAGCTGAGGAAAGAAGGGAAGCAAAAAGGAAGGGAGAAAGGGGAAGATATACCCAACTGAATGCAGAGTTCCAGAGAATAGCAAGGAGAGACAAGAAGGCCTTCTTAAATGAACAATGCAAAGAAATTGAGGAAAACAATAGAATGGGAAAGACTAGAGATCTTTTCAAGAAAATCGGAGATCTCAAGGGAACGTTTTGTGCAAAGACGGGCATGATAAAGGACAAAAAAGGCAGGGACCTAACAAAAGCAAATGAGATTATGAAGAGGTGGCAAGAATACACAGAAGAACTATACAGGAAAGATATGAATGTCCCTGATAGCCACGATAGTGCGGTCACTGAACTTAAGCCGGACATCCTAGAGAGTGAAGTCAAGTGGGCCTTAGGAAACATTACTAACAACAAAGCTAGCAGAGATGACAGTATTCCAGCTGAGCTATTTAAAATCCTAAAAGATGATGCTGTTAAAGTGCTGCACTCAATATGCCAACAAATGTGGAACACTCAACAGTGGCCACAAGACTGGAAAAGGTCAGTTTACATTCCAATTCCAAAGAAGGGCAATGCCAAAGAGTGTTCAAACTACCGCACAATTGCGCCCATTTCACATGCCAGGAAGGTTATGCTCAAAATCCTACAAGCTAGGCTTCAGCAGCATGTGAACCAAGAACTACCGGAAGTACAAGCTGGGTTTCGAAGAGGCAGAGGAACTAGAGATCAAATCGCCAACATTCGCTGGATCTTGGAGAAAGCAAGAGAATTCCAGAAAAACGTCTATTTCTGCTTCATTGACTACGCTAAAGCCTTTGATTGTGTGGATCACAACAAACTGTGGCAAATTCTTATAGAGATGGGAGTACCAGACCACCTTACCTGTCTCCTGAGAAACCTGTACGAGGGTCAAGAAGCAATAGTAAGAACTGGACATGGAACAACCGATTGGTTCAAATTTGGGAAAGGAGTACGACAAGGCTGTATATTGTCACTCTTCTTATTTAACTTATATGTAGAGTACATCATGAGAAACGCCGGGTTGGATGAATCACAGGTCGGAATTAAGATTGCTGGGAGAATTATCAACAACCCCAGATACGCAGACGATACCACCCTAATGGCAGAAAGCGAAGAGGATCTCAAGAGCCTCTTGTTGAGGGTGAAATTGCAGAGTGCAAAAGCTGGTTTGAAACTCAACATTAAAAAAACTAAGATCATGGCATCTGGCCCCATCACTTCCTGACATATAGAAGGGGAAGAAATAGAAGCAGTGACAGATTTTACTTTCTTGGGCTCCAAGATCACCACAGACGCTGACTGTAGCCATGAAATTAAAAGACGCTTGCTCCTTGGGAGGAAAGCTATGGCACACCTAGACAGCACAGTAAGGAGCAGAGACATCACCTTGCCGACAAAGGTTCGTATAATCAAAGCTATGGTTTTCCCAGTAGTAATGTATGGCTGTGAGAGCTGAGGAAGGAAGGAAGGAAGGAAGGAAGGCTGAGGCTGAAGAACTGATGCTTTCGAACTGTGGTGCTGGAGAAGACTCTTACGAGTCCCCTGGACTGCAAGGAGGTCAAATCAGTCCATCCTAAAGGAAATCAACCCTGACTGCTCATTGGAAGGACAGATACTGAAGCTGAAGCTCTAATATTCTGGCCACCTAATGCGAAGAGAAAACTCCCTGGAAAAGACCCTGATGCTGGGAAAGATTGAAGGCAAAAGGAAAAGGGGACGGCAGAGGATGAGATGGCTAGATAGCGTCACCGATGCAATGAATATGAACTTGAGCACACTCTGGGAGAGAGCGGAGGACAGGAAGGCCTGGCGTGCTATGGTCCATGGGGTCACGAAGAGTCAGACACGACTTAACAACAACAGCAGTTTTCTGTTCCTACAACAGAGGAGGCTTTAATCAGTGGTAAATAGCATTAGGGAATATCCAGTGGTGTCATTCTGCATCCTCAAATAGCAGTGTTCCACTGAATCTTTCCATTGCCTAAGTGAGTACCCATTACACTTGGCAATCTTTCAATTGCCTAAGTGGGTACCCATTACACTTGCACAGCCAGTTGTGCAACCAGTTGCACAGTGGATTGTGTAGGTGGATTGTGAACCAGTTGCACAACAGGTTGCACAAGAATTATGCACAACAGGTTGCATGATGGGTTGCACGAGTGTAATGTACAACCAGTTGCACAACTGCACCTGCGCAAATGTAACTTTAGTTGGATTGTCCTCTTGTGCATAGTCTGGAACCTAGTTTCTGCTAGTTCAGTATCCATTATTTCACTATAAAAAATGAGAGGAAATCAGTAATTGAAGCTTTCTTTGCTCCCCCACTGTGGGAAGAGAAACTGGCATTCAGGCAATTAAGGAAGAGGCTCTTCATTATTAATACCTCAGGTGTGATCAACAGGAAGCCAAAGCCAACAAAAAGGGGAACCCCACAAGGAATGCCAAAAAGCCAAAAGCAAAGGGGTAGACAAAAAAATATGTTTTATTCAGCAGAAATAAACAGGAAGCAATAAATCATGCAGAACTTGCAAACAGACAACTCTTAATTAAAGGCACGTGAGTTCTAAAAAGCCTGAATAGCACTTTACCTGTTCACACTGCAGTTGCATTTTATTGCAACAAAAGAACAACAACAAATGAAAAAACATGGGAGGACAGAGAACACTGGGCTGCATCAATTTGATAACCATGCTGTCTGGATTCTCTACAAAAGTGAGCAGATAGCAGTTCCAAAGAAAAAGATTAGAGTGGAAGCAACTCCAGATTGCCTCAACTTTGCAACTTCCTCTCTTCCTCCTAACAATATTCTTTATGAATTAGTTTTTTGCTATAGTTGATAAAGAATTCTGTTGCTGAAGAAAAATCCATACAACCAGAATAATCAAACTCAAAATGTATCATTGTTCTAAACAATTCACCAATATAGCTCTGAATAATCATTTAATATGTTGTTATTAATTGGAGTGTTTTATTTCAGCTTTCTAAAACAAATAAGGACAGATATCCTGAAGCTGCAGAAAAAGGAGGATGGGTGGTAGATAATTTTCCTCCATTGGCAGAGCACTGGGTCGCTTTGTCAGAAAAAGGACTTCTACCTGATATTGTGATTTGTTTGAAGAATTTTGAACAAAACGGTTGGTGAATGTTTTGAACTAAACATCTAAAATTGAAATGATACTTGAGCAATTTTCGCAGCTGCAATAAGCTAGATGCATTACTCATATTTTCAGTATGTTATTAATTTTTCCCCAGTTAAAGAATTTAGCCTAACCCCCTGATTAATGCAAGCACCTGTTAAAGTTTGATGTAGCAATAACCTTGTAAATATTTCCTTCCATTTGGTTACCAACTAAACTTGTTAAGCTTCTGAAAAACAATCACTGCCTTAAAAAACTTGAAAATTATACAATGTATAATTACCATTATACACAACCCTTTCCTAAATGTTAAAAACACATACACACACACACACACACACACACACACATATATAGCTTTTTTTTAATTAAAGGTATGCCGTTTCTATGATGTAGTACATGACATGTTTTTTATAACACTGCAGGAAAGAGGTTAATACATAGATTGTATCTAGCAAATAAAGAAGAAATTGATGCTAAGATTATAAAAAGACTAACTGATGAAGCTTTAAAGAAGAAACAAGAGGAAGAAGAAACAAGGTAAAATGTCTGAAAAATACAATCTCATTTGTTTTTTATATTGTCATGGCTCAAAAATCTAGTGTTAGCTTGTACTAAGACTTGTCCACACACAGACTAACAGCACAATCCTGTGCATGTCTACTCAGAAGTAAGTGCTGCTGGGTTCAGTGGGACTTGGTCTCAGGTAAATTAGCCTCACTCAACTTTGTGAGATTTCCTTCTGAGCAAATATGTGTAGGATTGCACTGTGACACATTTTAAACCACAGACTTTCTTTTAAACCAGAAGGCGAATCACATGCAAGATTCAAATGGCTTAATCAGTATTTTAATACTAAACAGTGCTTTCCATAGTCATTTACATTCAGTAAAATTCCAGCTGGTTCTATCATCATATCATACATGGCTGTGCAATCTTATAATTGCAGAAGAGAACTACAAGAAATGTTGAGATTACAAGCTGAAGAATTTGCTGAAGATAGAGGTAAAACAAATGTAGTCGTGATATCTGGAATTGTTTCAGCTTTGAAGCTGATTCTGTGTATTTGAGATGTATGTTTGAGCTCTCGGGAACTAGTCTCACAACAATTGGTGTACCACCTTAGGAATAAATAACAGAGACCCTATTTTATTGAGACCCTTGACCAATTCTTATTTTTTGTTCAAAGTCTGAAACACATTCCATTGCTTTCAACACGGCAGTCAAGCATAATGCTTGGTATATGATGCCCATATTTATTAGGGAGACAACACAGATACATTTAGTGATTGTAGATCTGTTGATTAGTATTACTATCTATCATTTATAAAGCACCTAACATTTACTAAGCACTGTATCCTGATTAAAAACAAGACATGACACAAATGGAAATAAGGGTGGGAAGGGAAGAGGAAAACAAACAAAGTCAATTACCAGTTTTTAAAGTTAAAAAGTTATTATATTTATTTTAAATATTTATAAGCTGCCTTTCTGCACCATGTTCATACAAGGCTATTAACAATATGATAATAAAATACAATGTAATATTACATTATAAATAACACTTTAACATTAAAAAGCCAATACATTAAAATATAAACCAGTATAAAATCATTTATAATGACCGGTTTGTGAGTTCTTGTGCTCTGGCCACATCATCTCTTCCTGTCCACGAGGTCCTGAATGATCCTCCCAATATCCACAACCACTCAACCAAAACCTTTTGGTGGTGCTTGTGCATGACTTGTATTTAAGAGAATTAGAGCCTTAACCTATTAGTAGGTGCACCAAGATGGCCTTCATTCTGGATTAGGTACATATGAGAATTCCGTTTGGAAGGCAAAAACTCAATGGGTTGCTCCATTTTGGCCCTGCATGTTTTGTTCCATTTCCCCTCACTGGCGTCGACCCAATATGTAGCAAGTTGAGCCAATACGCAGGTTCCTTTTTGTTTTGTTTAATCACAGCAATTTGCATAAAAATGTGGGTGGGAGGATCTTGAGATTTACGCATATGGTGTCGTAATTTTCTTAAAGTTTAATTGGCGATCTTGCGCAAGTGCACACTATAACAAGTCTGCCTATCTGCTATGTAGACGTGCAAGGTATATTCCCCTCTTGTCAATATCCTTGTCAGCTTCATCCTCGCTACACAGTACTTCATTTTGCCCAGCAAAACCATATTCTGTACCTGTCAAAGAACTTGTGGATTCCACCCTCCCCATCCCCTACCCACTTCTCTTGGGACATCCTCCAAAGTGGAGGATGAAACTGACAACTTTTTAAGTTCTCATTTGTGTAATATAAATGAAACAGAGTACTCACTTGTAGGCCCAAACAACAAGAGGCTGTTTATTGAGGAACAGGCTAACACTGAACTAGATAGGAAAACAGAAGTAAGCACAAGCACAAGCTAAAGGGGTGGAGTCTTAATTCCAACCCATATTAACTGGAGACAATATTTAACTCTATAGTTTCCAATTACTACACAACTTGTTTGACAAGTACAGAATATGGTTCTGCTGGGCTAAACTAAGTAGTGTGTGGCAGGGATGAAACTGACAAGGATATTGGCAAGAGGGGAATATGGCTCAGCAGGACTAGGTAGTGAATAGGTGGACTTGCAATCATGTGCTCTTGCTCAAGATCACCAATTTTTTTAAAGACACCATTTTTGCAAATCTCAAGATGATTTCCCGCACCCTCAATTGAGCAAATTACAATTTGTACAAATTGTGGACCCCCCCCCCCCAGTGCAAAAAATATTTCTGCAATCGGTGGAAAAAATCTGCTACAGTCTGCTGCCACTTATCAGAATGGAAGTGCTAAGGAATCCCATCAGGCTTAAATGGAATGGAATTTTCAGTGTCACACATCCCTATTCTGGATACAGTTCAATGCAAAATGCAGAAAATGCAATTAATTTCTGTTTAGCCAGATTATCTATTAGTTTATTTCTCACATTTATATCCCCTCCTTCAATGGCCACTCAGCATTCCTGAATAAAAACTTTACTTCAGAATCTAAGGGTTCTGTTTCTTATGTGCTCTCTCTAAACACTTCCATTTCAAACTATACTCCTAAACATATTGTTACATGCACCCCAATTCTCCAAGTGGTGAGAAGTTTCAGAAGTTCAACACTTACCCTGTGTTTGCTTTCCTTTAGAACAGGAGAGGGGAACATCTAGCCTGTTGGCCGGGCGCATTTCACAGAACCTTCCAATCCAGCCTGTAGCTCCCCAAGCCCTCCTGTGCCACAATGAGGCTTTTAAAAGCCTCAGTTCATGCCAGTGAAAGCTTTTTAAAAGCCTAATTGCTGTTTGGGCAAGCATTTTTGTCAGGGGGTCACTGCTGGGGAGCTCTGCAAGAAACAACAACCTTCAAACAAATATTTCCCAGTAGTGCAATTACACTTTGAAAAAGAATGAGGTTATTGAAGGTTTACTGGCACTTTCTACTATTTATGTTATGTTTTATGTTTATAAATATGCACATTGTTTGGGTTCACACCTTAAGTCTCTCATAGACCCCCAAATGTGCTGCTTTGACATTAGGCTTTCTGTGGGAGCTGGGAGGCGGCAGGCCCAGGCCTTCAGTGCTCTACAAGTCCTAGATCTTTCTAATCCAGTTCTCCCTTGGAGTCCCAGCTAAAGAAATGACCAGCTGTTTGCATTTACAGGGAAAGCAGGGTGACATCATGCCCAGAGACGAGAGTGGGGAGAAGATGGAGGAAAAAGGATATGCCTCCTTCCAGAACCAGTTGTTGGCCATTGTCAAAGCCCGCTAATTATCCTTAACAAAGGGAAGATCCCTGGCCACTCTGTCTGCCAAGGTCATTAAGATAATCTCCAGGAGTCCTGCTATATCAACCAGATTGGCAAACCCTATTTTTTTATAATCCAGAATCACCGGGCTGGAAGGGCACCATGGGAGATCATTTAGCCCAAATCCCAATCTCGTAACAATACCTACTTCTAAATCAATGGAGTTTCCTTCAGAATATGTATATTTTGGATTGGAGTTTAGGCTGCAATCTGATGCACAGCTAGTTGGGAGTAAGCCCCGTTGCACTTAGTGAAGCTATGTTCTGAGTAGATATGCACAGGATTGCACTATTAATCTCTTATAACTCATTTTTTATACTGAACTGTTGCTAAACTGCTAGACATTAAAGAAGCATAGAAATCACTTCCTGATTTTTTAATCTCTGTCTCAGGTAAAGTTAGCATTTGGGTGGTGTTACTCGTAATTTTCCATTCTGTAGCACATTAAAACAATTACTCATCCAAGAAAGGTCATGCATGAACGTCTGTTTTGAAGATGTGCCACTGTTCTTAGCTGGAGAAAAGCATGGTGTTTGAGTTTTATAATCAAATGCTGACTGACTAATCAAACATTTCAGTCATGCTGACCTCTCCCTGATATTTCTCTTTAAATTGCATGTGTCTCAGGCACATTGATTCCAGCTCTGTTCCCATGTGATACAACTTTATAGAAAAATATCATTGCATATATTCAATTCATTTTTTTTCTTTTAATGTAAGAATAATAAGCGTCATTTTTGCAAGGAATGGGTCTAAGGAACACTGATGGAAACCTTTTAGTTGTGTTCTTTAACTAAGAATTGTTTTATGCATTGCACGCGTTCCACCTTGGTCAGTTTTGGAATCCTCTTGTGTGGACCCTCTCTCTAATTGGATGGCATTAGTTTTTGGACATGCTAGATCGGATATAGGTTCCTCCCACAGTTATGGTTGTTAGAGATATGTGGCATATAATATCACATCAATTACATTTTGATCCATTTTCTCATGCTAAATTGACGATATGGGGAAATCCAGATTTAAGAATTCATAAGAAACGGGTTTTATGGCAGACCTGGATGGGTAAGGCAATTTCTACCTTAGATCAACTAGTGGGTGCTGTTGATGAGTTTTTGTCGTTCTCTATTTTGTGGGCTAAATATCATTTGCCAGCTATTGCTGAATGGCCATTCTTGCAGTTGCAACGTTTGTTAGTATCTAAGTTTGGCCCTGCCGCTTTTAGAGCTTCAGAGTTTCCCTCATTATTAGAAGCACTTATTGAGGCCAGCCAGGCAAATCGACCTACAATCCATGTCTATGAGTATTTATTATTCGTGCATAAATATGATATACAGGGTCTTAAGGAGGAATGGAATAGGGAACTGGATTGTCCCATTTTGCCTCATCAGTGGATCGCTAATTTGGCATCTCTACCTGATGGCAAGAGCAATCTTTCGCTTCCCTGGTAGCTTGCTGGGCAGGGAGGAAGGAAGAGAGAGAGAGAGAGAGAGAGAGAGAAGGGGGTGAGCCTGCACCATCCACTTTTGGCTCTGGCCTTGCCCACCACTGGCATGCAGCCCCCAGCAGAATTCCCCCCAAGGGAATGCAGCCCTCAACAGAGAAAATGGTTCACCACCCATGTTATAAAGGTTGTGTTTGCATAAATATTTTATTGTACATATGTCACTTGGTATCCAGTCATTCGTGTAGGTATTGCATAGCCATCCAGGGTAGTAGATGGACTCCATAGAGTCCTATCTGAAGATCCAAAATGGTTTTGAGAATCTTACCGTGGATGTATTTTTCTTCTCCCTACAGAATCCATAGACTTTCTAGAGCAACCGTCTGCATCTGAATCACAGTCCAAAATTCAGTCTGGGAATGAATCAACCCAAACAGTACAACCTACTGATTCTGCTGTGTCTAAAGAGAAGGAAAAATCTGGAGGTTGGATTTTTATGACATGCAGCTTATCCTTTTCTCTATCAAAAGAAATGCTGTGCTGTCTCATTCCTTTTTTTTTTTTTTTGTAATCATTCTCTTAAGTACCATTTGTTAAATAATGAAATAATGGTTACGTTGTCCAAGTTTTGCACACAGTTGCTTTTTGTCTAGCAAAGCCTGGGGGATACTGAAGCATTTATCTTGCATTGTCTTCCTTTTCCTTTTTCCTTTGACTCTATCTTCTCTGATAATAATTAGGGATGGGGAAAATTTCATTCAGTTTGCATTTTTAAGTGAACCATTTCCTGGATTGGTTCGTGGATCAATGTGCTGTTATCCTTCGGATTGTGTACTTCTCTAAAATTTGCAGTGAAATTCTCAGCTCCAAAACCGTTAAAATGCATATATCAGGACAAACACATACAAAATGCATATATTAAGGAGAGATTTATTTAAAAAATCATATTTTCAAGGAATCATGGACAAAAAATGTGTTATCTTATGGGGAAAATATGTAAAATTTAAATGCAAATTTTCATACTTTAAAAAATTGCATAAAACAGGATGAAACACACTTAAGATTGAACACATTCAAAACTGATACGGACTGGAAACCCATTGATCTGTTCATCCCTACTAATAATATGAATTTCTGTAGCCCAGTTCAAACATTCAGGACACAATAAGGTCCTTTATGTGAAGAAGGCCAGGCCCAGACGGTAGGATTGTCCATGCCCAGCCCCACACAAATGATGCCTTGTGGTAGGCTGCATGTAAATTGTAGGTATAATTCGCCCCATCTAAGTGATCCTTCCTCTGAAAAGGCATAGACAGCACAGGTTCACTAACTGTGCATATATTTATATGCATCACATATCATTCCAGTGGTGTCAGACTACATCCTTCTAAGGCCTAGTCCTGGATGCACCCAAGCAAAGGAAGTTACCACAGGCCAAAATGTCTGAATCGGTTAAAAAGTTAAGTCACTGAAGGCTAATCTGTCTCCAGCTGTATCTAGCTACTGCAGTGCAAGTAAAAGCTTGCATCACAACAGTGACAACAGACCCCATGTGAAGCACTTGCGTCTGCATGGCTAGCTCACTTCTCTTATTTGCACTTTGCATTGGCTCTAAGTAAATGGGCCACTCTGGTAGTTCTTTGGATCTACCATTTAAGGGCTTCTCCACATTTATTTATTTATTTTTATCATATATGTGTAGGGGTGGGGGTGGAATCATAATTAAATAGTGAATCCCAGTTTATAGTGACTGAATCTTTTTATATCCAATCACAGAATCAGTACTGTCTGAGGGTCAGCTTGATGAAGTGCAGATGTCCAAAGAGCATCAGGAATCTAAGACACGTAAGATCTTACACTTACGTAACATTTTGTTGTTTTTATTGTGTGGAAATATGTGTGGAACAAATATTTTTTGTGTGGAAATATGTGCTTCACCTCACAGATAATTGGGGGGAAGTATTTTATGTTTGTCTGTAAAGTTTGGGTTTGCACTCTGTCTATGATCTGGAGCTAGTTTATACAACACCTAAGTTTCGTTTGTCTAGAGTTTTCCAGGAAAAGCATCTGCTACAATTTTTCAGTAGAATGCAGCTGGAGTCAAGGCAATCGATATCCTTAGAGGAGATATACACAGAGAGAAGGAGTCAGCTCTCAGGGCATGGCCTGAGGGCACAGGATGCAGCCACTGTGTGAAAGCTACCCAAGTCTGGGTCTGGCCAGTGCCTGAATGGGAGACCACATGGGAATCCCGTGTATGCCACCTTGAGTTCCATGATGGAAGAGAGGTGGGATATATATGTACAAAATAAATAATGAGGGAGTGTATATTTTCTTTTTTTAATTTTGAAGTATTTTCACTATTATTATTATTATTATTATTATTATTATTATTATTAAATTTCATTTCTATACCACCCAATAGCCAAAGCTCTCTGGGCTGTTCACAACAATACTTTTACCCCAGTCTTCAGAGCAGCTTGCAAAGATCAATCAGAGAGTACTTGCCCTCATGCTTGCCATTTAAAAGACACAACACAAAACGAAAAGGGATTGGGAGGGAGGAGGGAGGGAGAAGCATACATTAGCCCCTAGTTATAAAGTTCATATAACAACCAGCTGGAGTGCATACATTTCATGGAAAGGAGGAGCCCAAAGTTACATGGGATAGTCCCATGGTTGTCATGGAGGCCATGAAATCCATACAAGGCACCTCGGCATGAATGCTGACGTACCCTAGAGCCAACCAATGGAATGGTCCTGCCTCCCTTCACTCCCTCTGCTACAGCCTAATGCAGGGTTCGTCAAGATGTTTTGGCCTACAACTCCCATCAGCTCTAGCCAGTATAGCCAATATTGAGGAATCATGGAAGTGGTAGGCCAAAAGATCTGGAGGGCCACAAGTTGCCCACCCCTGGCCTAATGGAATGACTGCTGCCAGTTGACAGTTGAGGGAGAAGCCAGATGGTGCTGGCTTGAATGAATGAGATGCACAACCAAAAAGGTTTGCTTGTGAATTGAGAGTTCCAGTCAGTATTGCAGACCATCCCAAGATGAAATTACAGTTCAAGCCTATCCACATTTACTCAGAAGGAAGCCTCACGGTATTCAGTGTGGTTTAGTTCCAGATAAGCGTGCATAGGATTGCTTCTTGGAATGTTACAGGACTGCTGTGCTATTGTCTCTATGCAACTGTGAAACATGAGAAATAGGATGCTGGAATCATAGTACTACCCAGATAGCATGCTAAAACAGAATTACCTTTTACAAAGGCCATAAACATTTCATTATACATTTCAATATAAGTAAATAGTTGTTTAGAAAACTCTACAAAAATGTTCAACGATTACATTTGTACTTCAGGGCTTTACTGCTTGAAGGAGCTGAATTTGACATTCTTGCAAGACTCACTTGCTCACCTGCTTGGATGAGGGAGCAGTGACGGTGCTGCAACACATGGCTGCCTCCGCCTCCATCCAGTTGGCTGTCCTCTCCCTCTGGGCAGTGTTGGGGACTGGGCCCTAATCTGCAGCTCAGAGAGAGGAGGCAGGGGAATGAGCGGCAGTGGCTTCTTCTTGGCCCTGCTCCAGCTGCCACTCTCTTTTATCTGCTTGACTGCGCCATGAGAGTACTGCTTGGAGAAGCCAGGACTATCTCTCCTCTGGATCTGTGCAGGAAAGGGAGGAGTGTGGGCAGGAAATGGAGAATGGGGGGGGGGCATCCATCCAAAGGGCCTCAAACCTCCCAGAGGCCTCAATCTTTATCACCAGTGGTTGCTACTGCTACACCTCAACAGCAGCTGATGGACTTCCTGAAGCTCTGGAGCAAGTGTGCAGGAGCCAAATCCAGCCCTCCTGGGGTCTCAGACCAGCTCTCTGGGGTGCCTCAGATGACCATGCCCCCTTCCCCTGGTCCCATCCCATTTCATCCAACCACCAATCATTTAGTGGTTTTCTGGCTTTTGTGCAGTCCCCCCCCCCCTTTTAAAAGGTTGAAATTCCTATCCTAAAACTTAGTTACTGGCAGTAAGAGCTTTAAGCTCAAATATGCTGGTAGTTTTTATGTTTTTGGCCCCGCCCATCCCTGGAATGCAGCCCTCCAAGAGCTTCTCCGAAATTGAATTCAGTCCTTACATTGAAAGAGGTTCCCCAGCTCTGCTTCGACCACTCATTGGCCGCTGGGGAAGATTTAGATATATTTTCAAGGTAACCATGCATTGTACATACAACAAATAATAAGCTCTGCATTTAAAACACTCTAAATTTAATTCAGTGGATATCTCTGAATTGTGTTAGTGTGAAACATAAGTACCACAAAATCTCTCACAAAAAAAGTCAAATTTTTATGCCCAAATTTAAGATCACCACAGCAGATTCTGAAAACAGATGTTTAAACTGTTTTTCCCCTGTACATTTTGGGGCTGTCAACAGTTTTCTCAGCACTTTACTTGTATATCACAATATTGTATCGCTTTGCTAGCTCCCTTAAGATTTTGAAACCTTTTTGAGCTTTTCATATAAAGTGTGCTGAAGGAGCTATCATTCTCTGCTTATTCCCACAGAATCAACAGAACACCTTGCAACTGAAGAAAAAGCTGAGTCACAACCTGGACCACTGAGAAGTATTGCATCTGAACTAGGTCAGAAATCAAGTTTCCTTTCTTCCTTTCATTGAAATGAAATGAGATATAGATAGATCCTTCCATCCAATGAAATATAGCTGCCATGTTGCATATTTTAATTCTAATTATGCACATTCCTTGCTTTCTTCAGTGGAAATCTAGGCCTGCATTTGGAATTGGCCTGCTCCATAATTAAATAACTGCATGCAAATTTAATGAAGTAACTGAAGCTCCTTTCTTCTTTTTATTTTCTTGGACAGTATCGGTGTACAACAGGCAAGACAGTAAACTTGGTAATTGGGAATGTGTTCTAAGATAGCAAGAAAAAGAAAAAATAAACATATTGTTACACTTAAAAGAACAATTAATTTGAAGAAAGTGTCTGTAACAATCAGTCAGTGTGAAGGGAAATGATCAGTTGAACGATCCATTTGCAAGTGGGGCTTGCGACAAAATGTTGCCATGTGGAATGCTCCTGTTTAAGTCTTTCAGTGAGTCGTGCCCTCCTCCAAGATACTCCATTCCAGTCCCCTCCCACCTGATGTTCCATTCTTCCACCATCCCACAACAGTCAGCATTCTTTGGATACTCCATCCTCATTGGGCTGTTTGGGGGGGGGGGGGGTCCTTCAACCTTTTCTTCACTAGATTTTTTGTGCCTCTGCAGATCTTGAGGCTCCTGCGAGCTTGCTGATACCTCCCTCTTGTGTGTATTGCGGGGGGTGGGGTGCATTTTGGCCACATAGGTGTCAGCACTCAAGCCTGATATTCAGAAATAGAGGGAACTGATATACTTCATACAATTTTAAACTGTTTTCTAAAATGCAGTTTGATTTGTTCAGGAGTCAAGCTACCTGAGTATCCTGAAGATGGCTTCCCAGAAGTACCAGAAATAGAGCCACTTAAAAACAAGATTAACCAATTCATGCATAGTTGGCAAAAAATGGAGGCCGCGGTCGCAGAGTCACCTTTAGTTCTGACTGCTGAATTAGAGATTGAAGGGCAAACTCCAGAGATGCTGCTTAACCAGAGTGTTTTAGCTATGGAACGTAAGTCATTTTCTTCACCATTTTTAATATTTCTTCTGAACCAAGAGATTTTGAGTGAAGAATTTTTTTAAAAAAAAATCTAGGCGAGCAGTGATGTTAGTCTGTAAAAATATAAAAGGGATTAACAGGGATAGTTTCATTATGTCATCATACAATATTGCTGTAACGCAAGCTTGAGCAACTTGTGAGCTACCTCTGCAGGCACAAAGAACATTCTGTGATTGCTGCCTGCCTGGGACTGTAAAAACTGTGGTTTATCAACAGTTTCAGCGGCTTATGCACTATACACCAGCACCTACTATTTGGAAAACAGGCAAAACAAAACAAAAATATTAAAAATCCATATGTATGCATGCAACCAGCAGTTCTCTTATTTTTTTCTGAATGTATGTATATGGGCAATATCCAATGGTTTCATTCCACAAATTCAAACAGAACTAGTGCAGCTCTGCCGAATCTTTCAGTTGCGCAAGCAGTTGAGCATTACAATTGTGCAAGTCATTTTTTAAATTATTGTTTTTGTTTATTTTTTTCTTCTGTTTTATTTCAACAAAAGAAAAGAAAGAAAATGTCGTTACATAAATTTGAATATAGCCATTTCAATGCATACATATGAAATATAACCTAATGCACCACTATGTACATGCAGGTTTTCTGAAATGGGTCAGGGTTTGTTACAACTCAGTCTATATGCAACATCAGCAGTTGATGTATTTCAGTACAGTACACTATTCCACCAGTTTTCAAGACAAGTGTTTGTCATGATTTATCTCTTCTCGTGCATGCTTCTGGTTTTTTAATAAAAAAAAAATTAAAGCCTGAAAGTTGAATATCTCTGACAGAACCTTTAAAGTATCATGGTTGGGAACTCTGTCCTGAAGATGATGAAGAAGAACAAGAAGATTTACAGGCTGAAGCAGAGGCATTGGCAGAGGAAGAGGAGGAGGAGGAGGATGAAGAAGAGGAGGAGGAGGAGGAAGTAAGCAGCAGCCTGATTTGATATATTGTCTTAGTTGTAATTTTTTAATATAAATTTTTCACGTCCAGAGGACACGAAACATTACCTTCTCAGTGACAGTCTATGTTTTATGCCTCATGTTTATGTTGTATGGGAGTGCTGAGATCTGGAATTCTTGTCCAGCCTTATCTATATGCTGTCATGCTCTTCAAATATAAATGGCATGTCCATAATGGACACAGTCTAGAAGGGCGGTATCACACCAGGCCCATGGCCTTTCTTGGGCCCTTAAGTGCTCTGCACTACACACTCTGGCACCCCCCACCTCACTTTACCCAAGTATTGAACCGTCTTTAGGGGCTGGGAAGGTGATGTCCTGAGTAAAGCAAAAGGTCTGACTAGTCAAGGCTGCTACTGCCTGCCATAGCAGCAACCTCTTTGAGGGGCGTAGCTCAGTGGTAGAGCCCCTGCTTTGCATGCAGAAAGTCCCAGGTTCAATCCCCAGCACCTCCAGGTAGAACTCCTGCCTGAAACTCTGTAAAGCCACTCCAGTCAATGACAGTGACGCCGGGCTAGATGGACCAACGGTCTGACTCAGTATAAGGCATATTCTTTATGTAATTGAGGATATGTTCATAAAGAATTCACATTTTCATGCAAAATTATGGGGATGGCCCCAAAATACTTGCTTCCAAGAATGCAAAAGGCCATTGTTGGAGGAACCCAGAACTAGCAACTGGAGTATTTTTTCAGACAGTGCTTATCACACTTGGGTGGGATACAGAGGGTGGGGGCAGTGGTTATCTGACTCAGTTGAAACACCCTCTTATCCCCCGCTCTTCCCTTCGCCCTGTTTTCAGGTGATGAGCACTGTCAAAGCTGACCACACTAATCATGTTGTAGATGAGGGAAGCTCTCCTCAGGTGCAGTGGTGGATAAGCAGTATTCTGTTGCCCTCTGGGTCCCCCAGATCAGGCTAATTTTGTTGGATTATACATAGAAATATATCAAAGTAGTCCTCAGCACCTTATCAGAAATATTTTGCTATTTTAAGGATGAAGAAAAAGTGGCTGAGAGGAAGAGACATATGGGAGACACAAAGCACTTTTGTCCAGTGGTTCTGAAAGAAAACTTTATTCTTTACCCAGGAGTTTCTGAAAATGGAGCGAAATATCGAGAAAAATACTATTATTTCTCAACTCCAGAAAATAGAGATAAATTTTTGGAAAATCCAGAAGAGTATGTGTCTCACAATGAGCCTTTAAAAGTACGGAATGTTTTCAAAATCTTTCATATATCTGGGTTGCAACTACAAGATTAAAACTGACTGTGGTTCTAATATTTTGTCCAAAAAATAGCATTATTATTTAATAACATTTCTGCTTTCCTAAAAGAGCGGTAATACAGGTAAATATATTCTTTCCCTATGAAACTGCAAACGTAATTTATCTACCTCACAAGCTTCCAGGATGTTCACATACATCATGAAAACTGGTCCAACACAAGAGTTGTCTTGGCTAATTTGTCATTTGCAAACCCAGTTTCCATTCAAAATGTCTGGGACAATTGTGCAATAGCATGTCACTAATTGCTGCAGAATTAAGTGATACAGTGCCTATGTCCAGTTGAAGACAACTGCTTTAATCCATAGCAAAACCATTCAGTACAGAAAGTATCAGCATCCAACACACTCAGGCAATGGCCGGGGCCCAAGCTTCCTGGCAGAACCCGCTGGTGCTGATGCCTGCTTTTGCCTTCCCACAGCTCGTGGACATATCTGTTCTAGGAAGCTTCTTGCCATTATAAATTTCCCATAATGCTCCAGAGGGCCTGACATAGTATTGCTCCAGAGCATTGCAAAAAATTAAAATGACAGACATTATGTACACTGCCTTGGGCTCCTTGGAGGAAAGGTGGGATATAAATGTAACAAATAAATAAATAGGACATACCTATACCTATTTATCTCCTATCTATCTATCCATCCATCCATCCATCCATCTATCTATTTATTTACATGATCTTACTCCTCTCCATTATGTTGCATAAGAATGTAATTGTGCTCCTAATAGTATGACTTATAATTCAATTTACATATTTTAATATCTTGGTTAAATGAATATTATTTGTTTATGAACACTCACTTTTACCAAGGAAAAATGTGGGTGTTCTCTCTGTTATTCAATGTGCATTGAATAACAGAGAGAATGTTAGCGTGGCAGAGGCAAATCAGAACATATTTAGTGATTTTACTGACATTTTTCTTTTTTAGGCTCCCCCAATAAGGATATGTCTCTTAGGGTCACATGGAGCAGGTAAAACGGTCTGTGCTCGATGGTTAGCAGACAAACTAGGCATTTTCCACATTCAGTTCGAAGAACGCTTACAGGAATTGATTATGATCAAAACGGGAAACAGAGTTAGTCCAGAAGATGAAGATGAAGAAGATGCCTCAGCTGTAATGCAGGAAATGGGGGAATCCATTCCAACTGTTCCTGACAGTGCAACTGAAATTGAACTTGAGAGTGAAGAGGACAGTAAGCGAACTCAAGAGGTAATAGTAGCATTCCTAATAGCTTTCCAAGGGAGAGCTAGATATTAAGGGCCAGTTTACACAGGGTGAGATCCAAAGCTGTCTGTCTGCCAGTGAAATGGATTCCCTTCCCCCTGCAGCTCCCTCCTCCCATACCCCCCACCCCCCGAAATCTGTTCCTTTCATTCACTTAGGGCAGTGCAATCCAGTGGAGGCTTCCACAAACAGAAGGAGGGAGGCAATGTTTGCTAATTTCCCCTTTCAGTCTCCTGTGCCCCTCCCATGATGTTCCACAGATTCCCCAAGCCTCCAGGAGCAGACTTTGGGGGCCTCAACAAGCTGCATAGGAAAGGGAATCAGCAAAAATTGTCACTATCTCCTTCCATGAGCAGGAGCTTTCCATGAATAGAACTCTGCTCACAGATATCTGGACCCAATCCATTGTGTTTCAGGTGATATGAACGCTTTATCCTTGGTGTTTGATCTGGGATGGCTCATTCTCATATGAAAGTCATTACTTGATAGTGCAGTCATCAAATGTGCATCTGTCAATGGAGCCAGTACAAAACAAAACTTTAGCATATTGAAGACATTAACTCACTGCCTCCATATTCCCACAATTTTTAAAGTAATCCAATTTTGCTTTCAATGAAAGCTAAATTAAAAATAATTCAGTTTCTTGAAAAGATATAAACTTTTCTTCTTTAAAAAGAAGTTTCTCAGCTTCTTGTAAATAGCTAAGAGTAGAATGGATTTTGTCCATGTATACCCCTGCCCCATAATGCATCTCTTGGGAAAGTGGAATGTATACATTCAACTACCTTGTTTTTTTCCAATATGTAAAATATTATGCAACAGAATTTAAAGTTAAGCATTTTGCCATTACAGCAAGACATTGAGTAAACAGAATGAAGTATGTATAATCCTTTAAATTATAGTTCTAAATGGTGTTGTCATTTGTTAGACAAAGGAAAGATCAGATTTTTACATGTATTTTGGATCATTTCAACAGAAAGAAACGCTATTAACAGATGAGGAAGAAGCGATCAAAGCAAACATAGTAGAGAATGAACCCTTCCCCATGGAGGTGCTTGACAATATTGTTCTTGATTGGTGGATGAAGGAACCATTTCGGTAACTCATGTATCTAAAATGATCTCACTCTTTGTTTTTCCGTCCATATATAGCTTTTAGGCTGCAGTCCTATACACACTTGCCTGGGAGGAAGTCTCATTGGATTCAGTGACACTTCTGAATAGATTCGTATAGGGTTGCATTACTAATGTCCTAGGTCCAATATATCATGTGGAGCACCATTATGGTGTTCTGTTTTCACAATAAAAATGTCAGCAATCCTTGGGCATGGCTAAAATAGATCTTGGCCTTTGTCTGACCTAAAGCCACTGAGTTATGGAACTGCATAACCGTCACTAAACCCTTCTGCAGAAGAATAGAACAGGGCTCTCAGCAAATGTATTTGTGCTGCATTATCAGAAGCACATACTTAGTAATGGAGTGATCCTATTGGGATTGGCATCCGACTCCGACCCCAGGGGCGACCACCTATCCAGTGCAGGGCAGGAGGAGTGGTGAGGATCAGATCTCCTCCTTGCTCCCCTTGCCCTGCTTTAGCAGCTGGACAGCCGATTTCGGCTGTCTAGCCATGGAGCCTCGGAGCGCGGGAAGTGGCAGCCAGATGATACATAGGATGTGTCATACCAGCATTTCCAATTTCCCTGCCCCGGCATGCCCCCAGGAATGCCACGTTTTTGCCGCTCCATGCTCCTCTTCCGAGTGAGGGGCCATTCTGCGCTGCCTACGAAGCAGTGCAGGAGGGGGTGGAGGTCTGTTCTCAGGGAACCGACCTATCCTATGGCCATCTAGCTGCTGACTAGTGGCCATAGGATTGCGCCCTAAGCCTCTTTAACATAATACTAACTCATATTCTAAAGCAGTAGAACAAATTACAAACAGTTTCTGGCTTCAGTACCTCTACCTACATTGACTAACATAGTATTTTGCCATTTTTACATTTCTGGAGGATCACTAATTTGCAGAAGTAATTTATTTTTTAAAATTCTACAGGCCCTAAACATTTTATTTATTTATTTTACAATATTTATATACCAGTCCACATTAAAAGATTTCAGAGCACTGAGCAACAAAGATAAAAGAATAAAACACCATATTAAAACACTTAAAACATTTAAAAAGAAAAAGATTTTCTCCATCCAGCTATGGCGATCTTTTGCCCAGCAAGGGGGAATGGCATTTTTGTCATTCATTGTGCGGGGGGCGGGGAGGGAATCCGTGGAACATTAACTGTTACGTTTTTTTTCAAATATTGTTTTCACTTAGATCTACAGGGTTTGTCCTCGATGGTTTTCCCCGAACTGGTGAGGAGGCTCAGTATTTAGCAGACCGTGCACTTTGTCCCGATATTGTGGTCTTTCTTGAAGCTGACGAAGATGACGTTTCCGATCGAATTCTTCCTGTGCGGGTGCAAAAATGGCAAGAGAAGCAAGCCAGAAAAATGGAGAAGCAGCAGCAGATGAAAGAACTGAAGGCAAAGTTAAAAGTAAGTATTATTATTTATTAAGTATCTAACAAAAATTTGGTCAGTGTACAATGCATAAAAAAATAACAGCCCTGCTTTGCAAGCTTGTGGTCTAAAACTAGTATGTTAGGAATGTTAAATCATGATGAATTGCTGGGGTATACTTTTTTTTTAGAAAATGTATTGATTCAGCTAGAGCTGCACTATACAATGGATCGGTAAACGTTATGGCATGCAGCTATCATAACTACTCTACTTCAGTAGTATTCTAAACCGCATGAGAGAAATGAGGCGCAGCCGAGGTTCTTCACTGGGCTTTAACTACTGTCCATGAAACTGCCCATCCGGTAGGGGGCCTTCAGTGAACACAAACTGCAGTGTAATCCTATACACGTTTACCAGGGATGGCATCAAGGGTAGGCATAGTTGGGTACCTGCTAAGGGTCCACACATCAGCAGGGGTCCACTGACAAGAGCCCCCTGGATTTGCTCCTCCTCTTCACCATCGCAACCTGCTGGTTCACCTGCCTTTCGCTCTGGCCCAGGCAACAGTGGCGGTGAGAAAGAGGAGCAGTAGATGCCACGGCCTGCTTGCTCACTGGCTCTCTGCCTGTCAAGCAAGCAAGCGGGAGCAATGATGAGGAAGAGGAGGAGGAGCAATAACAACTGGTGACATTGGTGTTGAGAAGGTAGACTCCCTAAGGAGGGGGCCCATTGAGTGTGTCTTGCTGAAGGGCCCACAAAAACTTGGACTCAGCACTGTCATCTACTCAGAGGTAAGTCCCATTACATTCAGTGGAACTTACTCCCAGGCAAATGTATATAGGATTGCAGACTTAGACCAAATCAGAGGACCTGGATCTGGATATGTCTCACATCATGTTTAACTGGACCAGCAAAAGGAATAAGGTTTAAAAACCATACTATATGTTACATTTATAGACCAACGTAAACATTGTGAATGATCACAACTCTTACATCATTTATCTCTCTGTCTTTTGTCCCAAATCTTTTGTTCCTATCTTTGCTCTATCTCCAGTCCTGCTCTTGCCATTTTGTTTCTATACTACTCCCATCTAGGCTCTCGCCACTTGAGTTTGTACTATAAACACTTACTCTGACCAAATGCTTAAGCCAGGCATAGCCTGCATCCATTTCTATAGATGGCAGGGACTGATAATCGCTTGTCTTTTTCAACATTAAAATGATTTCACACAGTGCAGTGGTACAAGAGGAAAAGAATGTGTACATCACATGACCTGAGTCGGTTTTCGCAGGGGTTGGTCTAAAAGTTAACCTTCTTTATTATCCTTACTCATTAAATATCAAGTATCATTGAGGGGAAAATTGAAATTGAATTTTATTTTGTCAGTTGTTAAAAAAATATAAAATACGTACTCTTAAGATCTTTTATTAACAGGAAGAGCTGATTGCCAAAAGAAGGGGAGAGCTTCTTGCAGAGCAAGCAAAAAGGAAAAAGGAGGTAAGAAAGACACAACAGAGAACATTACACTGATTAAATTCTATTTTTAAAAACATTATGATCATTTATATACACATTTGTAAAATAGCTTCAACATAGTATTTTTGATGCTTCTAAAGACAATTGTGCGGTAACTGAAATGATGCGAATTGTTTTTATTTTTGACTGTAGATGGAAATTATGTTACAGTATATAATTTTGGCTTAATTTTGTTTTAAAAGAAAACCTAAATCCTTGACTTTAAACTAGGAGTGAGCAGACTACAGACCTCTCTTGCTCAACAGTGCCATTGATCTCTCTCTCTCTCTCTCTCTCACACACACACACACACTCAACACTGGAAAATCCCTCAACAAATACAATGATGACACTATGCATCGTCAGTACCATCTTTATCTGCGTATGCTTCAAATGCAATATTGGCGTAATCTTATATAGAGCATGCCTATCAAAGAGGGTGCTGAAACTGTGTGTATGCCGTATCTATGCTAAGATGGCACTGATGCTGTGGATGTGCATCGCTACCTTATTTGCTGGGGACACAAACATGAGTTTCAGTGTTCCGTTATTGAGCATTTTCCCACTCCTGCTTTAAAAAGGAGGAGTCCTAGTTGTTGATGCTGCCGCCACCGTGAAAGCCAGTTCTAACATAACATCGCACGCACAATATTTCTTTTAATTGGATGCTTCCAGACAATAATGAAAAGGACGATTTTTTGTGAATACCAGCACTAGTTCTTTTGAGTGCTACTACTTACTCAGTATCTCCTCCCCCCATGATGGAAAACAGTGGATTTTATCTGAACATCCCTTTGACTGTAACAGGAATCCCTGCCACTTTCCATTGCTGCTAGTGCTGCTTCAGGGTGGGGGCACATCTCTATGCAGTGATGCTGATGTGCACAGAATGGGTAGGATCCAGTAGTGTTGCAGCACTTGCCCTAATTGCCACTTTTCCCTTTTGCAACCACTAATGACATTGCGCTAGTGTTGTATTATGCTAGTGCAACGGTATTAGCTGTAGTGCTGCAACACATTGGATCCTAACCTATATATTTTAATTTTTAAAAACAAAAAACAAAAGTGCCACTGACCTTAACTACAGCTTCCGCCAGCCACAGCTGTTGGGGGGAACCCCTTCCCCCGTAGAAGGTCCCTTCGCTCCTACCTCTCATGGCTGCTGGCAAACATTATCTACCCACATCTTTCCCATAAAAGCTCCTATCACCATCCTGTTGCTTTCAGGATAATGTAAGATGTGACATTAATTGTAGAACAGATTACAGCATCATGAGAGGCAGATAATGGACAGAGACGAGGTTACACAGCATCCCCATCACAAGGTATTCCTCCAGCCCAGGGGAAACAGCAGCACTACATCAGTTCTCACCTGAAAGGACCGCGCTACAGCTATGATGGAAGCTCCAGAAATTGCTACAGATGAGCAGTTTTAAAACTCAGGATGGCGTCTGGAAAAAATCCAGGAATGCAACAGTTTGACAGGGTGGCCAGGGGGAGGATGGAGACAGTCGCGGTGGGGAAGTGGGTGGGGAGGAGGGAGACATGTGGGAGAGGGGGACAGCAGAAATGGCGGCCAGCGACAGCACGTGTGCTTTCCCTCCTCAGGTGCGGGACAGTTTGTGCCGGCGCTTCCCACACCCCTGCGTTTGCCATTCAGCAGGGTCTCCCTCTGTAGCATTTATAGGGGGTTGAAGAGGCTGCTGTGGGGGGAAGGAAGACACACCTACATCTGAATCCAATGGGAATTAAATTTGTCTTGAGCAAGGTTTCCATGTGTATTTCATATGGTAGCATTTCTGTAAATCATCATTGTGCAAATACTGAATTAAGAAGGACTGACTAGCATTACAGTCCGTTTTATTCGACGCAAATCTTTTCAGGAATCATGCAGGGTGGGTCGGGGAAGTCTGGACTGACGCTGCTGGGAGCCACACAGAGACCCGCTTCTTATCCCCTAGATGTGGACCAGGGAGGAAACTTTCTCTCTCAGGTCTGCTTCCAGGGCTGTGCCCCATGGAGCCAACCAGCAATGCTGATTGGGTCCCGAGCTCACAATCTGCTGTGCACCTGTGTGGTGACCTAGAGCAGACAAGCAGCTTGAGGGACAACCATCCACTCCCTCCTCCTCAACTGGCACCCACATGATGGCCTAAACAGGAATCCCAGGTAAGCAGGGACCTGGGTTTCCATGAGTATTTCATATGGCTGCATTTCTGGAAATGATCAGTATGCAAATACTGAATTAAGAAGGATTGCCCAGCATTACCATAAATTTTATTCTACAGAAATCTTTTCAGGAATCATGCAATAGAAAATATATATATATATTTAGATGGAGACAGGTGAGTTCCTAGATGAAGAGGATGATGATGAAGAAGAAGATATTGAAGCTATTCTGGAAGAAGAGTTCCCAAAAGAAGACGATGAGGAAGAAGATGAGGAAGAGGAGCAGGAGGCTGATGCTATTGAGCGCATGAAAACTGAAATCGCAGAGAAGTACGAAGCAGATATTGCTAATATGCAAACCGTACAGGTACTTTCCACATTCTTTAATTATTCTATTCAGCGTTAAGATAGGACTAAAGGAGCTTAGTTTTACAATGTTTTGGAACTGAATGGGCCTTGGTTGCCCTGTGGGTGATCTTTACCAGGAGAGGGATGGGGGGGAAGTGCTACCCTGTTGCTCTTACTGGATCTTTCAGCAGCTTTTGATACCATTGACTCTGGTCTCTTCCTGAACCATCTTTGTGAGATGGGTATTGGAGGCATCGGTGGTTCCAGACCTACCTGCAGGGTCAGTCTCAAAGAGTAATTTTGGAATAGTGCTCATCGACCCCATGGTGTTTAAGCTGTGGGGTGCCGCAGGACCCTGTTTTGTCCCCATTGTTATTTAACATCTATATCATGCAGAACGTCTTCCTCTTCCAAGGGCCAACTTGCGGGGGGCGGGCATTCCAGTGCTGGGGGTGGGCAGAGGCCAAAGGGGTGGGGCCAAAAGGCAAATAAGCAGGGACAGAAATGCCAGCATATTTTCACTTAAAGCTGGTGCTGCTGAGCCTTAGGAGAGGCATTTTGACCTTTTAGAATGGGGGGAAACGGCACAAAACCTGGGGAACAACCAAACTATTGGTGGTTGGGAGAAAGCAGGTGAGGCTGTCTGGGCAAGGCCAGATTGGGACCCTAGGCCTGAAGTCCTGCACCCCATATCGATATGAAGCAGTTGGAGCAGCCATTTGGGGATCTGGAGTCAAGTGCCATCAGCATGCTGATGACTCTCAGCTCTATTTCTCTGTAAAGTCTGAATCAGGGGAAGCTGTGCAAGCTTTGGACTTGTGCCTGGATGCAGTGAGGGCTGGATGAGGGCCAATAAACTGAGTCTGACTCCTGGCAAGATGGGGGTTCTGTGGCTGAATGGCTCCCATGTCCAGGAACTGGGTCCATTGCCTGTTCTAGATGGCGTAACACTGCCACCGAAGGAGCAGGTGTGTGGTTTGGAGTGCTCATTGATCCAGCGCTCTCACTGGAGGCGCATCTATCTTCAGTGCCTGGAAGTGCCTTTTCCCAACTCCAGCAGGTAAAATGGCCATTCTTGGACAGGGATAGCTTGACCCACACATAACACGCACTCGCTGGGTTCGCACAACACGATCATCCCTAAGCGGGGGTTGCACATTCAAAAGGGCGACTGCACATCTCGCACGCACCACAAACTCAATGTGAATTAAATAAATGTTGTGTCGTGTGAACAGCCCCAATGTGTGTTTGCCTTCCTTTTGGCATTGCCTTGCAAATTGGCCCTCAATCCTGTGGCTATTGCAGAAGCCACCACAAAGCATATTGGGTTAGATCCAGCTTCTTTTGCGCAAGCAGGAACATTCTAAGCAAAAAGGGGTCGGGGAGGTGACCGTTGCCAATTCTCCCCCTCCCACCTCCCCCACTTTTCCAGAGGATTTCCCAAACCTATGGAGTAAATTTGGCGGGGGAGGGGTTACAGGGGATTGCAGAAGTTAGAGGGAATCAGTGAAAATCACCTCCTGCCCTGATCCACTAGCAGAAATACTCTGCTGAATCAGAAACCTTCCACAGATGAAGGGAATCGAAGGAAGACACTGGATCCAGCCCCATGATTCCAACTAACATAAGAGAGGTTGTAAGGTTTGCTTTTCAAAATAGGACAGGATTTTGCAAAAATGTTTAAATGCAGTTTTAAAAACAATGTAAATGTTGCTACTTAAAATCAGTTATGATTCCAGACCAAATAAGGACTAAGGTAGACACTCCAATCAGGTAGCAGTTACCAGTAGTTGTAGATTTCATGGAGAGGTCCCTAGAATAGTCTTGTAGTTTGCTGCTCATCAGGTAAGTAGCTTGCCAGACCTATAACTCAAGCTGCCATATGACATGTAGTTACAAGTGGGGTGGTGAATATATTGCTTTATCTGCAAAGCTGTACTAAAGAGGTTTATTTCTAGTAGCACTTCACCATCTTTTTGATTTCTGCCATGTTCTCCTTTGTTCTCAGGAGGAACTTGAAAAATTATTGATACCTCAAATAACAATTACTTGCAAGCGCAAACCTCGCATTGTGTGCTACCAATTGTATAAAAAGCTGAAGGACCTAGCAGAAAATCGTGAGAGCATTTTTGAGAAATGTTATCCAATAAGTTTGTCCCTTGCACGCAAGATGATAGTTCTCTCCTACAAACATCCAAGCAATTTTGGTCAATGGGACCCAGTCAAGGTAAATGAGCCATAATTGCTTTTATAAATCATTTCTTAAGGCCAATGATGTGAACTCTTGTACAAGACAATTGTTTCTAGGGATTATTAATAGTTAAGAGACAATAATTCAAGATAGTTAATAGTTAAGAGACAATAATTCAAGATGTGGGGCGCAAGGAATTTGTGAGGTTCAAGAGGTGGGGCACAAGGAATTTGTTGGGTTCGAGAGGTGGGGCACTGCTTTTCTGTTACTCCCTTTACCAGCCCTTCGTGACTGCAGATGCAGTGATAGCTTTCCAGGGGCTTCAGAGGACTCTGGGGTAGCCAGTGCCATGTTCCAAGAGCTCTTGGGATCCAGGAATCTTCTCACCCAGAGGCTCCAGAGAGCTGGCAGCCAAGATACCCATGTTGAGGCCAATGCTGTAGCCCAGGCCATCTCACATGGCAGCTACACATAATCAGCAGGAAGGAGGCCCTGAGGAGTACAACACAATGACCCAGGAACTCCCAGCATGCAATCACCCTGTGTTCCCCCTTTGCAATTTCTTGTGTTGGTTGAGGGGAAGGAAAGCCAAGCCTGTTCCTTCCCACCATAACCCAGGACTGCATACACCCCTCCTACTCGGGACACTCCCTAGCAGGACGAAGGAGGCATACACGCATGCCCCTGACCTAGGTGATTGGAAAGAGGGTGTTCTGCCTGAACAACATTTCTTACAAGGCCAGGAAGTCTCCAACCATCATTACAGGCTCCTTCCTCCCCTTCCCATGCAATTGGACACTGTCATTGTTTGCAAGCCTACTTATAACATGGAAGGGTTCTTTTCATTTAATTAAAGTTAAATTAGTGTATTAGTTTATTTTTCCAGATATAGGAAACATTTTATTGCTTTTGTAATATACAAAACAAATGGGACCTGCAAGAAAATGCTGAGGTTTATCTACACACCCCAGGAATGCTTCCTGTTCAGGTCTCCAGCCAGTGCAATTTTTTTTATTTTTTTATTTATTTATTTATTTATTTATTATTAAATGTATTAATCGCCCATCTGGCTGGTCACCCAGCCACTCTGGGCGATGTACAACATACCATAAAACAATTTAAAACAATAAAATTCTACCATAAAAAATTTTTTAAACTACCCTAACCCACCCCAAATGCCTGCCTGAACAACCACGTTTTTAATGCACGACGGAAGCTCATTAAAGAGGGGGCATGACGGAGTTCCCTAGGGAGGGAGTTCCACAGAGTGGGGGCCACCACAGAAAAGGCTCTCTCCCTCGTCCCCACCAGTCTAGCTGTCCTGGCTGATGGGACAGAGAGAAGGCCATCCGAGGCTGATCTTGTTAAGCGGCCTGTCTGGTGTTGCTGGAGGCGCTCCTTAAGATAGGCTGGGCCGGAACCATATAGGGTTTTAAAGGTCAAAACCAACACCTTGAATTTGGCCCGGAAAATAACTGGTAACCAGTGCAACTCCTTCAGCACTGGAGTGATGTGATCTCGCCGGCAGCTGCCTTTAATCATGCGAGCCGCCGCGTTCTGTACCAGCTGCAGCTTCCGAACCGTCTTCAAGGGTAACCCCACATAGAGCGCATTACAGTAGTCTAAACGAGAGGAGACCAGGGCATGTACTACCGATGGGAGCAGATGGTTGGGAAGGAAGGGGCGCAGCCGCCGTATCAGATGGAGTTGATACAGCGCTGTCCGGCTCACAGCTGACACCTGAGCCTCCATGGACAGCTGGGAGTCCAAAATGACCCCCAGGCTGCGGACCTGGTCTTTCAAGGGTAGCCGTACCCCATTCAACACCAGGTCAACATCCCCCAGCCTCCTCTTGTCTCCCACCAAAAGTACCTCGGTCTTGTCAGGGTTCAGCTTATTCCTCCCCATCCAGCCACTCACCGTCTCCAGACATTTGGACAGGGATTCTACGGCCAACCTTGGTGAAGATTTGAATGAGAGGTAGAGCTGCGTGTCATCCGCATATTGATGACACTGCACCCCAAACCACCTGATGATAGCCCCCAGCAGCTTCACATAGATGTTAAATAGCATCGGGGAGAGGATGGAACCCTGTGGCACCCCACAAGTAAGTGGACATGGGTCCGAAACCTCCTCTCCCAGTGCTACCCTCTGGTACCTGCCGGAGAGGAAGGACCGGAACCACCGCAATACAGTGTCTCCAATGCCCAACCCCTCCAGGCGGTCCAGGAGGATACCGTGGTCAACGGTATCAAAAGCCGCTGAGAGGTCGAGGAGAACAAGGAAGGAACATTCACCCCTATCCAGAGCCCTCCTCATATCATCCACCAAGGCGACCAAGGCCGTTTCTGTCCCATGCCCAGGCCTGAAGCCCGACTGAAATGGGTCTAGATAATCAGTTTCTTCCAAGTGTGCCTTCAACTGCACCGCCACCACCCGCTCAATCACCTTGCCCCAAAATGGCAGATTTGAGACTGGGCGAAAGTTGTTCAGAACTTGAGGATCCAAGGAGGGCTTCTTTAAGAGCGGTCTTATCACTGCCTCCTTGAGGGCTGATGGCATCACTCCCTCCTCAAGGGAGGCGTTCACCACTGCCTTGATCCCCTCACCCAGTCTCTCTCTGCAGCTCATAATGAGCCAAGATGGGCAAGGATCAAGTAAGCAGGTGGTCAGCCTTACAGATGAAAGCACCTTGTCCACTTCATCAGGAGGAAGAAGCTGGAACCGATCCCACAAAACCGGTTTGCCACAGGCCGCCTCTTGCTCACTAACTGTATCCACAGCGTGCAGAGTAACACACCTAATCTGATCAATTTTATCTGCAAAGTGCCTTGCCAAAGCCTCACAGGAGGCCTTAGAATGCTCCAGTGGTTCCGGAGCCACAGGACCGACCAGGCTCCGGACCACTTGGAACAGCCTCCTGGGACAGCACTCTGCAGACGCGATGGAGGCAGCATAATATTCCTTTTTTGCTGCCTTCACTGCCACGTGATAGGCTGAAGATACAGCTCTAGCCCGTGTCTGATCGTCTTTGAAGCGAGACTTCCACCACCGGCGCTCTAGCCGTCTCACCTCCTGTTTCAGAGCTCGTAACCGCGGATTGAACCATGGTGCAGTCCGAGCCCTGTTCAGGGGGAGAGGGCATTTCGGAGCCACCCGATCTAATGCCCCAGTGATTGCGGCATTCCAGCCACCCACCAGGGTCTCGACCGAGTGGCCGTTGGCATGCCCCAGAGAATCCCCAAGCGCGTTCAGGAATCCATTTGGATCCATAAGACGCCTGGGGCGGACCATTTTAATGTGTCCTCCACCCCTGCGGAGGGGTTGTGGAACCGAGAAGTCCAACGTCACCAGATAGTGATCTGACCATGACAAGGGGGTGGTGGATATACCCCCGACTTCCAGATCACTCCCCGCTTCTCCAGAAACAAACACAAGGTCTAGTGCATGACCGGCTACATGGGTGGGCCCAGTTAGAATATGGTGCAGCTCCCAGGAGGCCATGGTCTCCATGAAGTCCCGAGGTGCTCCTGTGAGGATGGCCTCCGAATGTACGTTGAAGTCCCCCAACACCAGTAAGTTAGGGGACTGTACACGCACATCAGAGACCACCTCAAGCACCTCGGCCAGGGAGTCAGTCGTGCAGCGGGGTGGACGGTACACGAGCAGAATCCCCAGACTGCCCTTCGGGCCCAACCTCCAGTACACGCACTCAGCAACCTTGGTCTCCCGGAGAGGGGGTCTGGTGAAGACCAAGGACTCTCGGTAGATAACAGCCACTCCCCCTCCCCAATCCCCAGCCCTCGGCTGCTGTGCATACGAAAATCTGGCTGGACACATGGCTGCAAGGGTTGGAGCAGCAGCCTCGGCCAGCCAGGTCTCCGTAATACATGCCAGGTCTGCACCCTCATCCAGGATCATGTCATGGATGAGGGAGGTTTTCTGGGTAACAGACCTGGCATTGCAGAGCAGCAAACGAAGGCCAGACGATGGGGTCACGCCTCCCCCAGCCATCCTTTGGCTCTGGACAGGCCCGGAGCAGGGGACAGATACTACACATCTCTCCCTTGTTCCCCTTACCTGGCATGGCAGAGAGAAACAACCTTTGTTGGGGGGGACGACCCTTTTTTCCCCTACCTCTTCCCCCACCATCCCCAGCTGTGCTATATAGAGCTAGAGAGCTCAGCTTTGGGGGCTTGCTCCCAGGTCCTGAACGTGAGCATTTTAGTGCTATATAGAAGAAGTGGTCGCTCCTTTTTCCTTTCCTTCTCCCGAAGATATCCTCATCTAGCCCATTTCTCCAAACATTAACTTCCAGTCACCTCCCAAGATACCCACCATAAGTTGTTAGGGCACAGGTGGACAAGCCATGGGACATATGTGACCCTCAGAGGCCACCTGTGAGGCACATTGCAGGACCTCAAAATACCCCTTGCCCCAGTTCCCCCTCCCGCATTGAGGCAATGCAGTTGTGCTGGGGAAGAGGGGGTCTGGAGATGCCTCTCCCCATGCGCCCTCTTCCAACAGCTTTTGGCAGGCAGCTGGGAGCCTAGTTGAACTGGGGAAGGGTCTCCAACACAATTGATGTTGATGCAGCTGGAGGTTTTCTTTCTCAGCCCTCACCCCGCCCCCCACCGGTGATCCCTTTGCAGTTGGGATCACCATTTCCCCACCGCTAATAGTATTAGCTCTCCGCTCACCCAGCAATCCTCTCCCATGTGTGTGTGAGTGAGTGCACCCATGGGCACTGGCACTGCATGCATCCCTTGGGCCCAAGGAAGTTCTCTGTAGCCTCAACCCTAAAGCTCTTGGGTCCTTTTCAAGCCATTTTGGGGTGGGTTTTTAAAAAAACTTTTTTTCTTTTAATTTACACATTTCTATACTGCTGCATACCATGGGAATCCCAGAAGTGTGTAGAAACCACTGCCTTATTTTTTAGATGCCCCCATTTCACTTCCAAACCCTTAAGCATTTGACTACCCATGTTCGCTATTAAAAAGAATTATAAACTTCTTAAACTTTACTGTTCTTGGTCCTATAATGGTTTTCAGCCAAATGTATGCATTAAAAGAGCTGTATACTTTAATGGTGTGTGAAGTTGTGGCTGCTGTTGTCAGCTTTTCTCAACAATTATTTGTGCTAGTGTAAATTATTTTAATGGAAGAATGGAGAAACCTTGCTTAATTCTCACAAACTAAATGTTAATAATTGTTAGAATGTAGATGTAACAATTTTCCTATGGAAAATGTACAACAGTCATTCTGGACATCAGTAACTCTGTATTTATTGCAGCTAAGTGAAGGAGATGCAATCAAGCCTTATCAAAACCAAGATACTCCAAGCTTTCCAGTTATTCATCGAAACTGTGTTTATTACTTTACAAGCAAGGAAAACAGAGAAACATTTATGAAAAATCCCATCTATTATCTCCGCCAGCCTAAACCTAAACCCACTGTGCCAGTGAAGATTGCAATTGTGGGGCCTCCAAAATCTGGAAAGACAACAGGTAGAATTCTACCTCTCCTGAGTGTACAATTTTTTAAAATTCATAAATAGGTATATGATTGTTCACTTCAGCCCAAATTTGGGCATGCATTCTGCATCTGAGCTGTGCTGACACCATTTAAAGAGGAAATGTGGTTTTTGGCCTTAGGGCACAACACTAAACCAACAAACAGGGTAATATTTCCCTGTTCCACCCTAGATATTGCTCTGGACCACAATGCTAGATAGCTGCAGTGCCTGCAGGTGAAAAAAGTGTACACAACCAAAGGTGTTTTGAAATTTTTTGTTGTAGCTAGTCACCCAGTTGAACACAGGTAAGCTGTTTTCCCATTGGCTTGTTTAGCCAGGTGATCAGTGGCAGTAGATCAAAAAAGCTCCAGCAGTACATGCAGTTGTACTGCACTATGGTATTCTAGGATTGCAGGCCTGCCCATTCCAAGTTCTGCGTGCCTCAGTTTTATTTGTGTTTTAATAATTGCATTTGTATTATCCAATTTGATGTTGGTTAAGAGAAGGGTTGTTTTGTACTACATGCTTGCATAATGTCTACCCACTGGTATCCTTTGATGGAGATGGTGAAGTAACAGGAATTTTAATACCTTATAACAAGTGTGACCTGCAACAAAACGTTGCAGTGTGGGTGCTACTGATCAGGATTCCAGCCACTCCACTCCATTCCCTCGGTTTCTCATTTCCTCCCCCAATCCTCCCAGTGTGTCAGGAGCGCCCTAGCGGCCTCTTTCAGTAGACTCCAATAGCCAGCTCAAGACACAGATGAAAGGATTCTTTTCAAGGCTTTAATCCTTTTACAACTTAATGACTCTTTCGGATGCTAATCACCAGCGACTAAGCAAGGAACAGCAGAGTGGCCTATGCTCTGAGTAGGCAGTTGATCCCCGTTTGAAGGAGAGTCACTTGAAGACCCTGAACTTAAGGGCTAGGGAGAGATCCTCCCTCTTTCCCTTGGCTCAGTTTCCACCCTGACATCATCCCCGCTCCCATGAGGCCCCCCCTCGTGCTCTTCCTCTGGGGCCCCGGGTTTGTGGGGGTACAGTTGGTGGAAACGCCTCAGCAGCAACGGAGCATGCACATTTTCCACAGGTTCCCAGGTTCGCTCATCTGGCCGTACCCCTTCCAGTCCACTAGATATTGCAGGCGGCCGTGAGAAAGGCGGGAGTCCAGAATCTCCACGACCTCAAACTCCTCCTCCCCTCCACCAGCACTGGCGGCGGGGGGGGGGGGAACCGACTGAGCAATGAGGGTCTCCAGAAACCAGGGGGGACAGCAAGGACCGATGAAAAACAGGATGGATCTTCATGGAGGCGAGGAGAGCCAGGCGAAAAGCAACAGGGTTAATCTGGGCCATTATCTGGAAAGGCCCCGTGCGGCGAGGCGCGAGCTTCCTTGCGGGCGAGTGAGAGGGGAGGTATTGGGTGGACAACCAAACCCAGTCCCCCAGTTGCAGAGATGGACCCGGCTGGCGCCACCAGTCCGCAGAGGCCTTGTAGGCTGACTTGGCTTGCTCGAGGGAGTACCGTAAGAGGTGGTGTACCGCTCACAACTCCTCTAAAAACTCATGGGCCACCGGCACTGAAGAGAGAGCTAAGGTGGACGGGAAGGTCTTGGGGTGGTACCCAAATTGGCAAAAAATGGAGTTTGGCGGGTGGAAGCATGGCAGGCATTGTTATAAGCAAATTCTGCGAGAGGCAGCAAGGAAAACCAGTAATCTTGCTGGTAATTGACATAACAGCGCAAATATTGCTCCAGAGTCACATTGGTGTGCTCGGTCTGACCATCCGTCTGTGGATGGTGGGTGGAGGAAAGACGGAGCATCACATGGAGAAGCCCAAGTAGCTCCCTCCAGAAATGGGCAGTGAATTGGGCCCCCCTATCCAAAATGGAGCCAGAAAACATGCGCCAAAAACAGCTTTGCCATCTCCCTGGCTGTGGGCGACCCAGAACAGGGGATGAGATGGGCCATCTTAGAAAACAAATCCACCACCACCAGAATAGTGGTCTTACCGTGTGAGGGAGGCAAGTCAGTGATGAAGTCAAGGGAGAGCAGTTTCCAAGGTCCTGAGGGGATAGGCAGGAGGTGAAGCAAGCCTGTGGGCTTGCCTGAGGGGGCCTTCACCCACTGGCAGGTTGGGCAGGAGGCGACATAGGTCTTGACGTTCTGACGCACACGAGGCCACCAAAAATCTCGCATCACTCCGTGCAGGGTCTTGGCGAAGCCAAAATGCCCAGCGGTGGGGGAGTTGTGGCACTGATGGAGGACCTTCTCACGGAGGGGTCTAGAAGGCACATAGACCTGGCCGGAATGGTAAAGCAAGCCACCTCACAGAGAGAAGGGGGTAGACTGGGGGGGCAGAGGCTAGCCCCAATTCCTCCACCTTTATGCGGACAAAAGCATCCTGAGCCTGTTCAGCCGAAGGAGCTCCTCCCAAGAGTGAGGCACCGCAGCTGCTGCCAGGCTCGGGGGGGGGGGGAGAATCAGAGGGGGGGATTTTCCTCACCCCCTGGCTGGAGGTCCAGCTTACAAGAAAGAGCATCTGCTTGTAGGTTGTCAGAGGCCTTCACGTGGCAAATCTTAAGGTGGAATCGGGGGGGGGGGAGTGACCATCTAATCTGCCTCTGGTTTAAGGCATGGGCTGTCTGAAGATATTCCAGGTTGTGATGGTCGGTTCTAACTTCAACTGGATGCTGTGCCCCCTCCAGCAGATGATGCCAGGTCTCCAAAGTGGACTTGATGGCCAACAGTTCCTTCTCCCAGATGGTATAATTCCTCTCAGACATGTTCAGCTTTCTGGAGTGGTAGGCACAGGGTTGCAACCTGCCGCCTGCCAGATCTGGCTGAAAAAGCACCGCCCCCACCGCAAAGTCAGAGGCATCAGTTTGCACCACAAAAGGCTTCCTCGGGTTGGGATGTAACAGGATTGGCTCAGAACTAAAAAGCTTCTTAAGTTCCTCGAAAGCCTGTTGGGCAGATGCCGTCCAATGAAAAGGAGATTTCTGCCCTTAAGGAGGTCTGTGAGAGGAGATGTCAGCCGAGCAAAGCTGGGCAGGAACTTTCTGTAGAAATTAGCAAACCCCAGAAAACGTTGCAAGTCCTTCTTGGTGGATGGAGCCTGCCAGGAGAGGTCAGCCTGGACCTTTGCAGGATCCATCCTAATACCGTCAGCTGAGATAATGTAGCCAAGATAGTCCAAAGAGGTTAGGTCAAACGCACATTTCTCCAGCTTGGCATAAAGATGGTGCTCGTGGAGGTGCTGGAGGATGGCGGAGACATGGTGCTGATGGTCGTGGGGGTCCTCAGAAATTATAAGTAAATCATCAAGATACACAATGAGGAAAGTGTCCAAATAGTCCCGGAAGATGGCATTCATAAAACGTGAAAACGGGGGGGCACAGGCGAGCCCGAACGGCATCACTAGATATTCATATGCTCCGTACTGGGTGCTGAAACAGGTCTTCCACTCATCCCCCTCCCGGATGCGAATCAGATTGTAGGCGCCATGCAGGTCCAACTTCGTGAAAATCTTGGCTTGCCCCAGGCACTCCAGCATCTCAGGGATCAGGGGGAGGGGGTACTTGTCAGGGATTGAGACTGAATTGAGGGCTCTGTAGTCGTGCACCGGGTGGAGTTCTCCAGATTTTTTGGCCACAAAGATGGTAGGGGCGCAGGCGGGGGAGGAAGAAGGGCGAATGAAGCCACGTTTGAGGTTTGTGTCCAAAAACTCTCGCAGAGCTCTAAGTTCTGGCTCCAACATCGAATACAGTCGTCCAGCAGGTTAATGGCACAGTCAAATGGGGGGGGGGGAGCTGGTCGGCCTCCTTGTTGAAAACATCCCGAAAAGCTGCATACTTCTCTGGGAGGATCACGGTAGCTGAAGAACTGCCAGAAACAGACGAGGAGGGGGAGGAAAGGGTTAAGGCCTGGGCTGGGACTGGTGCCTCGATCAGGAGGCAATGCTCCCAGCAGTAGGGAGATGCAAACTCCACTTGCTGAAGCTCCCTAGAAATCTGAGGATTATACTTAGAGAGCCAGGAAACACCCAGCACGATTGGGTATTGGGGAACCTTGGCCAAGTGAAACTGAATCTGCTCAACGTGGGACTGGGCACGCAGAGTGAGTGGAGCTGTAATCCGGGTCACCGCGCCCGAAGAAAGAGGATGCCCATCGATGGTCTCCACTGCCAAGGGGGCAGGATGAGGCAGGGTAGGAATCTTGTGGAAGAGGGCGAAAGTTTCATCCATGAAACTGGTCGTAGCCCCTGAGTCCACTAAAGCCAGGGCCTCCACCCCACCCCACTGGGAGGAGTGGAGGTGAACATGCAATAGCAGATGGTAGGGTGGAGGGGTTGCGGAAGGCACCCACCGGGTGTGGAACCAACCCCACACTGGAGACCCCCAACAGGCTTGAGGGGCAGCCTAGTCAGGCCTGGGGGCGAGGAGGAGGAAGGAGAGGAGGGGGAGGCAGAGGAGCTGCAGGTCTAGCGCAGCAGGTTTTGGTGAAATGTCCCAGTTTTCCACACTGAAAGCATCGGCGCTCAGCGCGCCGCCGCTCTAGTTCCTTCGGCAGCAGTGGGGCTTGGGTAGCTCCCAGCTGCATCGAGGTCTCCTCTGCCTCCACCGCAGGGAGGGGGGAGGGGCAGGAAATGGGGGGAATGGGAGGAGGGAAATCTCGAGCCCCGGTGCCCCACCGGGTCTGCCGGCGGCCCTCCAGCCGACTATCTATCTGGAGGCAGGTCTGGATGAGGTCCTCCAAAGTAGGCGGGCTAGGCGTGCGCACCGACTCGTCCAAGATCTCGTCGTTCAAACCATCCAAAAACTGAGCCACCAGCGTGGCACCATTCCACTGTAAATCCTGCATCAGCAAGCAAAAAGTTGTTGCATAGCTGGAAACTGAGTCCTTGCCCTGCCTGAGGTGGCGAATCTCCCGAGAAGCCGTCTGCGTGCACAGGGGGTCACCAAAAAATCTGGCCACCGCTGTCATGAAACCTTGATAGTCCCTGAGCAGGGGGTCATTAGCAGGAAGAAGTCCCGAAGCCCATTTAGCTGCCACACCTGAAAGTAGGTTAATGATGAAGCCCACATGAACCTGTTCCGTCAGGAAATCCTCAGGTCAAAGGCGCATGTACAGCTCCAATTGGACCTGGAAAATCTGAAAAAGTCCTTTCTCCCCAGAAAACTTCTCTGGCAAAGGCACCGGGCACTTGCAGCGGGGGGGAATCGGAGGTGGTGGGGGTTGAACAGCAGCTTGTCGATTCTATACGGCAGTTGTCAGTTGAGCCACTTGATCACGGAGAATCTGGTTCTCTTGCGCCAGAGCTTCCACTGCCGGGTCCCTGGCACCCTCCATTCGGCAGTAGGAGGAGAGAGAGAGAGAGAGAGAGAAAAAGAGGAACGGGGATCAAGCTGTCAGGAGCGCCCTAGTGGCCTCTTTCAGTAGACTCCAATAGCCAACTCAAGACACAGACAAAAGGATTCTTTTCAAGGCTTTAATCCTTTTACAACTTAATGACTCTTTCAGATGCTAATCACCAGCGACTAAGCAAGGAACAGCAGAGTGGCCTATGCTCTGAGTAGGCAGTTGATCCCCGTTTGAAGGAGAGTCACTTGAAGACCCTGAACTTATGGGCTAGGGAGAGATCCTTCCTCTTTCCCTTGGGTCCACGGGAGGCAGCCGTTGCTTGCACGCCAAACGGGCGCTACGCCTCCTTTCCGTGCCCTCCATCGCTCGTCCCTCCCTGCATCTGCATCAAGCGTCTAGCAAGCCCCGTTCCCACACTTTCTCACTGCTAGGATCACTATCTCAGGAATGCCAGCAGGAGGAATCTCTGCCAGCTGCTGTGCCTGTGAGGGATGACCTGGCTCCTCTCCCACGGAATGCTGATCCTCCTCAGAATCAGAACTGCTCTGGGGTTCTATCGGCTCAGTTTCCACCCTGACACAGTGTCCAACAGTCAGCATTCTGAGCATGCTCATTCCTCATGGGACTGTTTTTGTTTCCCTTGCTTTTTAGGTGTTTTATTCTTAAGATGGGGGGAGGGTTACTTCTGCAATGCCCAGAGTTCCCCAAGCCAGCTGATACCTCCCTTTTGTGTGTGGGTGGTGCCATTTTGGGTACATGAGGAACAGCGCTTACTGCCTGATCATCAGAAATCAAGGGAATGATATCAGCTATGTGGATCATCCATGTAAATGAAAAAACAAAAATAATGGGAGGTCATAATTTTTGCCATTTAATCAAGAAAACCATGAAGTATATTTTCCGTGGCTGGATGTTAACCATTCTTAATTTCAGGTGGTGTTAAAACTGCTCAAGGATCTCCTTCAGTAGGCTACTTTTGAAAACCTTGATATTCTTGCTGTCATAATCAGTCTACTACTGTTATACTAATCATAGAATCATAGAATAGTAGGGTTGGAAGGGGCCTACAAGGCCATTGAGTCCAACCCCCTGCTCAATTCAGGAATCTAAGTCAGAGCATCCCTGACAGATGGCTGTCCAGCCTTGTCTTGAATGTCTCCAGTGTGGGAGAGCCCACTACCTCCCTAGGGAATGGGTTCCATTGTCATATTGCTCTATCAGTCAGGAAGTATTTCCTGATGTTCAGCCAGAATCTGGCTTCCTGGAACTTGAGCCCATTATTCTGTGTCCTGCATTCTGGTATGATTGAGCAGAGATCCTGGCTTTCCTTTCTGTGACAAGTCCTTGAAGAGCGCTATCATTTCTCCCCTCAGTCTTCTCTTCTCAAGGCTCTTCTTTATTGACATGATTATTTTCCTTGTAGACCATGATCAATATATTGCAATGATGTGATCAAATGTTTCTCACTTGTAACCAACTTGTTTTTCAGTTGCCAAAAAATTTGCAAGTGCCTATGGATTATTGCGCCTTTCCATGGGAGATGCCATACGTTCAGTGTTAAACAATCAGCCAGAGACAGAATTAGCGCTTGTGTTGAAGTGGCACCTTCATAAAGGACTGACTGCACCTGATGAGCTTGCCATCAGGGCTCTAGATATCGCACTGATGGATACCGTGTGTAACACGACCGGGTGAGAGACATTTTTTGAGCGGTTGTGTGGCATCTTTTCCAGAAGGACTAGTTAGGATCATACCAGCATGAAACAGGTTCCAGCAAATACCACAGGCAGTTGTGTTTGTCTGTCCCACTTGAACTCCTGCAGCGTTCTGCTGCTTGAAGTTGCACTTCTCTCATTCCTAAAGGCCATCTGGCACAGCAGCTTCCTAAACTAGCAGCACAGCCATATTTATGGCTGCAGCAGCCACACTACACTGACATATAGGAACAAGGTGTCCCTCTGTGCTGAAACTCTGGCATGGGATCCTATCCTTTGACATGGTACTGTGGAGCACAGGATTGGAATATTTGATATAACAAGCAACAGCAAATATTTTAGTCCCTTCTTACTAATTTTTGGAAATCAAAGTTTACATGGGGCTGTTCAAAAAAGAACCCTTTTTAAGGCTGCTTCTGTTTCCTGTATAATCTCTGAAGTTCATAACTCTGTTCTTCCACCAGCCTTGCTTTTTTCCTTTATCTTCCAGATTTTCTCATTCTTTTTTTTTTTTTTTGGCTTTATTATTATTTATTTATTTACAATATGCATATATTGTTCCACATCAAAAGATTTCGGAGCAGAGAACAGCAAGATGAAAGAATAAAACACCAGATTAAAGCAGTTAAAACATTTTAAAAAGACAAATTCCAATAAGGCGAATGTAATAAACCGCAGTTGGTCACTCAAGGAAGGCCTCTCAAAAGAACAGTGTCTTCAGGAGGTGCCGAAAGGAACACAACGTTAGCGCCTGCCTGACCGCCAAATGCAGGCATATCCACAGGAAGGGGGCCACCACAGTGAAGGCTCTTTTCCTGGTGGACTCCAGCTGTGCCCTGGGTCCATGTTGAACTACCAGGGACATGCCCTCTGATGACCTCAGTGACCGGGCAGGTTGGTAAGGAAGGAGGCGCTCTCAGGTATCCTGGTCCCAAGTTGCTTAGGGCTTTGTACACTAGCACTAATACCTTAAACCTGGCCTGGTAGCGAAGAGGCAGCCAGTGCAGTTCCCTCAGCAAAAGAGTTGCATGCTGAAAAGGGGCAGGTCCCGACAACAGCCGAGCTGCTGCATTCTGCACTAGCTCCAGCTTCCGGACCAGCCTTAAGGGCAGCCTCAAATAGAGTGCAGTGCAGCAATCCAGTCTTGAGGTTACTAATACCTGTACCACTGTGTTCAAGCTACCCCTGTCCAGGAGAGGCTGTAGCTGGTGAACCAGCCAAAGCTGGTAAAAGGCACTCTGAGCCTCCGTGGCCACTTGGGTCTCCAGCAACAATGATGGATCTAGGAGTACCCCCAGACTACGGACCTGATCATTCAGAGGGAGTGCAACCCCATCCAGAACAGGCAATGAGCCTATCTCCCAGACCTGGGAACCACTCACCCACAGGGCTTCTGTCTGCCAGGATTCAACTTCAGTTTATTGGCCCTCATCCAACCCATTACTGGGTCTAGGCACTGATTCAGGACTTGCGCAGCCTCTCCTGATTCAGATGTCACAGGGAGATAGAGCTGCATGTCATCAGCATACTGATGGCATTTAGCTCCAAATCCCCTAATGAATGCTCTCAGCGGCTTCATATAGATGTTAAACAACATGGGACAAGATGGTGCCCTGCAGGACCCCATAGCATAATTGCCAAGGGGCCAAGGAAAAATCACCCAGTGTTACTCTCTGAAATCGGCCCTGTAGGTAGGACTGGAACCACTGTAGCACAGTGCCTCCGATACCTATCCCGCAGAGTTGATACAGGAGGATACCATGGTCGATGATATCAAAAGCTGATGAGAGATTGAGAAGAATTAACAGAACTTTCTTGTAACAGTCTTCAGTCCCTTCAGTGTATGAATTATTCCCCCCCCCCCATGTTTATGTTTTGATCTGGTCTTTTTGTAAGTCTTCCTCCCCATTCTATCCTTGCTAATATTATTCCAGGGCCTTTTAGTTATCCGTTTAGCTTTGGATGGTAGTTAGAATTCTTACAAGAGCGGCTTGATGGAATGGCCCTCCTTTCTCACTCATGTCATTTGTTGGTTCCCCCTACCACAGCCTCAGCAGTGATAGTAAAACAAAGAGCAAGCCTTCTTCAGAAGCACCTATTGCCCTAAGACCAATCCAGGAGCAGAACAGATAACATCTGGAGCATGGGTCAGGGCTGCGTTGTATACACAGCAACAAATGTTTATTCCCCCTAGGGGAGTACAGACCTTTTTTTGGTCATAAACAATGAATTCTTGCAGATGCACCCATATAGTCCATGATAAGAATGTAAGAGATACGGTGCTGGATCAGAAACTGTTGTATTTTATTATTTCTATTAGGGCACAATCCTGTGGCCACTAGGCAGCAGCTAGATGGCCATAGGATAGGTCGGTTCCTGGGAACCAACCTTGGACCCCGTGCTCTGAGGTTGGTTCCCAGAAAACTGACCCCCACCCCTTCCCGCGCTGCCTCATAGGCTGCAGGGATTGGCCCTGCGCTCCTCACTCGTAAGAGCAGCACAGAGCAGCAAAAAAAGGGTGTTCCCAGGAGCAGGGCGGTGCAGGAAAGATGGAAATGCCGTTATGACACATCCTATGTATCATCCAGCTGTTGCTTCCCATGCGTGGCCAGACAGCCGCGAAAGCAGGGCTGGGGGAGCGAGGTGGAGATCCGCTCCTCACCACTCCTCCCGCCCTGCACTGGATAGGCAGTCGCCCCTGGGGTCAGAGGCGACCCTCGATCTTGATAGGATCACTCCTTAACCTCTTTATGTGCTTCATTAGCAACATTCAACAATACAGGACTTGATACTGTACAAAAATAAATCTGAATCCAGATCTGTATTTTCTTCATTCCCCCGCCCCCACAGGTTTGTTATTGATGGGTATCCTGTAACAAGAAAACAAGTAGGCCTCTTGGAAGAAATGAAAATAATTCCATTAAAAATATTTGAGTTGGAGATTGATGTGAAGGAGGTTTTCAGAAGAGCACTGCTGGATAAACAAAACCCTGAAAGGTAGCAACACCAGTAAGATTGCAACGTAATAATCCCCTCAAAATGATTCTTATAGTAATGCAAATCTTTTTAAATCTAATGCTTTGAAGATTTTTTACAATAAGAACAATTTTACAATAAAACCATATCAGAGTTCTTATTTGTAGTTCTTTATAATTTTCCACTGTCCCTTCATACCCATTCCTACTGATTGCCAAATGGAGCATAAACCCATTAAATGTTGTTACCGCTAATTGTCTGTCTGCATCCTTCCATGATATAGTATTCAGCGCACTTGGATGTCCTCATTACTTAGTTGTTAGATTATATTGACAGTTAACATATACCAATATGATATGTAATAGAATAGTTTTTAGGAGGCAGTCTAGTTAATCCTTACATTAATGCACTTCAAATTGTCTTCTTAGACCTCCTTATCCAATACACGACAGCTCCCATATTCTTTCTGTCAAGAATTCATGTTACAGAGCACAAACTGAAGAAATCAGACCTTACTATGAGGAGCAACACCAGAACTGGTATGTGATTGATGCATCCCACAGCAAATGGTGGATCTGGAACAAAGTGCTTGAGGAAACTCAAATAATCACCAAAAAAATCCAGACTTATCTGGAAAGAATCTGGCAAGGTAAGCGGAGAATCCTTGTTTAAATGAAGGGGGTGGGGTGGGGTGGGGTGGGGTCTTAATAGAATTACAGTATTTGACCTAAGAATAAAAATCAAGAGTAATTTTGCGGCTTAAAAATAAAAGCTGAAATCCTTTGGAGGAAATTCATGACCTTTTCAGATGTTAATTACCAAAGAGAACTGTAGTATTTAGTTGTTAACAGGAAGAATTAGCAAGGTAGGAGGGTGTATGCCCTTCCCCTCATACCCGATTAAAAAAGTAATGTCTGATGTCATTAAAATGTCTGACATTTTAAAAACACAGCAATCCCTCCCTAATGACACCTTGGACACGGACACCTCTTGCAGGAAAGGGGTAGGGAGATACTACATTCAAATAAACATATAAAAGGTATAGCCAGAATTAAACATTATGAGACCCCAAATTTCTTAATGGGTTCAGATTCTCATTATCGCAGAGGGGAAAAAAACCACTGGTTCTCAATTTCTGATTAGTGGTACTGACTATTGTTATCAGAATTATCCCCACCCTGTAACAAAAGGCTGAGATTTGGTGAAGAGGCATCTTTTTTCCTTTCTGAAGTCCTATCTGAAACTACGGGTGTTTTCCAGATAAGCTTTTATTTTGAAATCGCCCTGCCTCATTCATGGAATTTTACAGGGGCCCAGGTAATATTGTCTTCCACTTGTAACCCTGCCATTCTTTTCCTACTGCTTCCTCAGTCTTTTTTCTTTCCACACACAAAAAACATCCATTAAGGAGGAAAAGATGGAATGGATGCACAGTGTCTTCTAACTGGTAGCACTAGGAGCTCTCTGTCTAGAAATACCCCATGCTCTTAAAAAAGGTCATCTAAAAGCTCTGCCATATGAACTTGTTCGCTCACAGCTATAATTTATATTTATTTTATTTATACATCTATAGCCTGTTTTTTGACCATCATCCTCTAACTGGATTATAAATCAATCCACATAGTATTCAGGGAAGTAATACTGTTTGCATCTTGGGCAAGGAGAGGTTAGATCTTCATAGTGAACAGCAGGGAGGTGAACCAGGGTACCAAACATGGTTTGATGGCACATAATGCAGCAACCTTGTTGAAGCTTAGCAGATATAGGACTGCTCAGTGCCTCGATGGGAGACCTCAGCCTTCCTGACAATTGGCTGTGCTGGCTGGGGCTGATAGGAGTTGAAGTCCAAAACATCTGGAGGGCATCAGGTTGGAGAAGGCTGCTATGGCTGCCTTGAATTCCATAGAATAAAGGAAGGATATAGAATCTACCAAATAATTGTAGATCAGCACTATGTACCCAAGTGGTTGAAAATCATTGGATTGGATCCAAACGAAGTCATACTTAGAGTAGACCCATTGAAATCAATAAGTCCTATTGATTTCAGTGGGTCTCCTCTAAGTATGACCAAGTCAGGATCTAACCTATAGTTCTTAATAATTTGTTTAAATTTGATTAGAGCTTGAATAAGTTTGTGAATGTACCCCAGATTTGGTTTTTCAGCTGAAGTGAAATACAGTATTCTGTCAAAGCCTAGGTATACTTTAGTGTTCTCCTTATAAAGGATCCATTTAGCAAATGAAAATTTTCCAACAGCGAATAAAAGATTATACTGCTTGTACAAAGCATGCTAATAAATTAATCATGTCTCGTAACCCTTTATCTTCTATGTCCTGGTAAGCTTTTCTCTGCTTAAAAAAAAAAAAGCCAGAATCAGTTAGAAACATTTCTAGCCTTTTGATCTTCACACAAGTTCATCACGCTAACCTGCTGGTAACCTTATTTACAAACAGCAATTTGCCATTCTCTGTATTATTTGATAGAGCTGTTGCATTTTTATGTATCGGTAGAACAGGTATAATCTTCCAAATACAGCGTCAGAACTGAAACACAACAGTATTTTGCCCAATTGTTAACAGGAAAAGCAGCCAGCATTGCCGATTTGTGTATCATGCCACAAGAACTGCTGTCTCGTCTGGGAGAGTTTGGGCAATACTGTCCCGTCACTCTTGCAGAAAAGGGAGAGCTCGTTGATTGTTCCGCATCGCCTTCTCTGCAGTTTGCAGCAGAGTTTCGAGGACATTACTACAAAATGGCTGGACAGGAGGAACTGGATGTAAGTATCAAAGCAGGTAAAACATGTAAATTATATATTTGGAAAGCAAACAGGTGGTGGCACAGGGAATATATAAACAGAAGTACAAAGAGCTAGTGTCATGTAGTAGCTAAGACTAAGAGTGTGAGCTGGGAAGGCCCTGTTGAAATCTCACCTCTGCCATGCACTCTCTTGGAGCACAATCTTATCCATGTTTACACAGGAAAAAAAGCCCTACAACTCCCAGCATTGATGGGAGTTGTAGGACTTTTTCTGACTAAACATGCATAGGATTGTGCCCTTGGTGGCCTTAAGCCAGCTACTCTCTTTTAACTTCAGCCCCCACCCCATCTGGAATATGGCAATAAAACTAGTTGATTGAGATGTTGCTTGAAGCCCTGTGAAGGTTGCAAAGCCCTCTATAAATGTTAAGAATTATATAAACACTGATTGCAAGCAGTGTTTACTTTTCATAAAGCTGTGACTGTTACGGGATTTTAGCTGTTGTATTTTTCTAATCTTTGTGGTCCAAATGATCCCGGCTGAAAGGGCATTCACTTGTAGTTTAACATTTCTGCTCCAAATGTCTGCACTGCTTTGTTTAGGTGCACCCTCCCCCCCCAAAAAAAGTAGCTAGTGAAATAAAGATGGTTTTGAGGAGGGATGATGTTATCTAAGCACTTGTGCTTGCTTCACATAGCCTCCCATTCTCTGTCAAATCACCCTCCTGTCCTCAAAGCTCTCCTTTCAGCAAAAATTCTCCTGACCCCTTATGATGTCACCCTCCTTTCTCTCTTGCTGATTGGATCCTGTCCTCCAAAGATGGCATTCTGTCTCCATTCTGTAGAGCACCTAATACACATTGAGCTGTTGTTAAAAGTTAAATAGTAATAATATCTAAGGAACTTTAAAAAATACCTCCACTCCGTCATGAAATTAATAACCATGAGCATTTTGTTCATTAATTAAAATATGAGATGTCTCTTCTTATAAATACCTGATTTCTTTTAATGCAGAAATTCCTGAATACTCCAGAACTATATGTTCCACCATTAGCACCTCTTCCTCTTCCACTCCCAAATAAGCTGCCAAAGAAACTGACTGTAGCAGATGTGAAGGCTTTATTCCCTATGCAAGCTGAAATGCAGGGATACTGTCCGGTTACTTACCTAGATGGGAAGCAAAGGTAAATGCTTGCATTTCCAAGGATTTCTCAACAGCGTGGAGAAAAATGTAATATGCACTAATAAGTGCATATTACTCTCCCAAACAGCAAACTGTAACACCTTATTCCAAATGTATGTGGAATATGCTCTTCCTTGGGCTTTGTGCAACGTTTCAAGCATTACCTTTCTGTGACTCATCAATAATAAAGAGGATGTGTATCTATCCATCTGTCTGTCTGTCAGCATCATAGTGCCAAGACCATGAGACACCTGAAACCTGACATGCACACTAAGAGGACCCTAGGAACACCTTGAGGTTCTTTCATGTTTTAAAACACATTAATTTATCTCAATATGTTAATGTGGTTGAAGCCTGTAGTAACATCATCAGCCACTAGAGACAAACTTTCCTAACCAGCACATAATTTTACAGTCCATACAGTTTAAAGCCAGGAGAGATTAGTAGGCCAAGGGACGCAGTTAAGTGCCTGCCCTCTGCTTGGGGCAACCCCCCTCAGGGGAAGGGAATGGACAGACCCCTCCCTCAAAGGATTATAGGGGGTGAACCATGGCAGGGGCTGTGCCTAGGGGTGCCAGTGGGCATGGCTTCAGTCAGACAGGGCAGCACAGTGTGTCTAATTCTGACAGCTTTGTAAGCGTCACTGTATCAAACTAAGGGCTATTCCAACCCTTATGAAGCTGCGTCCATTCGCTAGGGTTATTTTATTAGTCTTAAAAGTTTGATGGTTAAAAAAAAACATTTAAAGTAGGGAAGACTGACAGTGTTCTCGTCAACTTCACATAGGATCCAAGAATCCTTATAGTCTTTGGGTTGTTTCCAAAGCTGTCCTTCCTACATACAGAAAGCATCTTCCATTCATCATAGAACAGTTTTCCATCTCACAGAATATGGCAAACATTTCCCTTTGGGGGATAAACATTCAGGCCAAGCACATGCCCACACAGATTACTGAATCAGTGCCTGAAATCAGTAATAGACTAGAGGTGGACTAACTGAAGCTTAATCCACATGACAGAAATGTTCCTGGTCAGTAGGACTGATGTTTCAGGGATAAAGATGTGGCATCTTTTGGAATAGGTTGTAGTCTTCTGAACTGTCATCACTTTCACAGTTAGGCGATGCTCTTCGATTCCCAAGTGGCAGTTGTGGCCAGAAGCACTTTTGTCTGGTATAAGCTGGTGTGCCAACCATGCCAGTTTCTGGAGAAGTCGTATCTGACCATGGTCACACATGCCTCAGGCCGCAATCCTATACCCACTTACCTTGGACTTACTTCTGAGTAGACATGTATAGGAGTGTACTGTAAATCACATAAATATTGGATTATTGAAAGATGCTTAATCTGGGATTGCCTTTGAAAAGCATTTGGATATCTCAGCTTGTTTGAAATGCTTTGACTAAAATTTTGACCTGAACCAATTTTTCGGAGCACATGATGCCTTTTTTATGCCAGCTGTACTGACTTCCAGTCTATTTCTGGGTTCAGTTCAAAGTGCTGATCATTACCGTTAAAGTCCTAAATGGCTTAGGACCAAGATATCTAAAGGACTATCTCCATCTATAATCTGAAGTGAAAAGACAGGGCTTTAATGTGGTAGTGGTGATGATAATAATGAATAATGGCTTTGTTTCACTATCTCTTTTGAGGTATGAAGCGCTGATACCTGGGAACATTGAATATGCTGTACTTTATCGCAAAAAGCTATATATTTTTGAAAGTGAAGAAAAACTTCAGAAGTTTATGAGGTACTAAATACATTATCATCATCATCGTCATCATTATTAAATATCTCTTTGTGTTTATGTTTTGCAAACACATAATTTCTATATTCTTAGACTACCAGAAAAATACTGGAATCAGACACTTCCACATAAACTTCCTCCAATAAAAGAGCCAATATTGCTGACAGCTCTTCCTCTGACTGGATACCTTGAACAGGTTATTATGTTTTATTATTAAATACATTCAAACATAAAACCTTGTTTATGGAATGGTGTGATTGTATTGGTCCAGTAACATTAATAATATTTTATGTTTGCAGGGTGTGGCAACAGCTCTGATAAAAGCAATGAACGAAGTAGGCTGTTTGAAGCCAAAATTTCCATTCCTAAGTGTGAAAAAGACTTCTCTGCTGTTCATAGCCTACCATTTAAAAGGTACAGTAAAATAATAATAGTGTGAACTGTGGGTGCAATCCCATCGGGTCGCCCTTGATACTCATAAGCCTCCAAACTCAGAGGCTGACGAGTATCCGGTGCAGAATGGGAGGCGCGGCAGAGGCAATTCTCGCCCCTGCTGTGCCTCCTGCTCTGCAGTTTAGCTAGATGAGCGTTTTTGCCCATCTAGCTGAGGCAGCGAGGAGAGGGAGGAAAGGAGGCTGGGGAGGCCTGGGAATATGGCGTAAGCCGTTCCATTCCCTCCCTTCACCGTCCACTGGCATGCTCCCTTTCCTTTCCCTCCAAGTTGCCTTTGTGACCTCGGAGAGGCAGCTGGCGCAGTTCTCTCCCTGCCAGCTACGAGGAGGAGGGGGCAGGGAGCTCAGATTCCTAGGTCTGGGGTCAGAGCACTGTCTCCAACCTCAGATCCAGGAATCCGAACTATCCTATGGCTTCCCAGACTCTGGCTAGGGGTCATAGGATTGCTCTCTAAATAAATAAAATAAGCATTGGTTTGCATATGCAAGCTCACTAATTTTCTTTTTTTTATCCACATACATAATAATACAGTATTTATGTATTTAATTATCTACGTAAAATGTGCGGGCTAACTCTGGCAAATGTATCTCGTTCTAGCATTTTGGGACTGTAACTCACCAGCACAAATGTCAGAACCAGGTCATTAAAAAATAAACAGAAAAGAAAAGGGAGTAAAATGCAGTCCCATCCAACATCCCTGATGCTAAGAACATGTCACTGCTGTCCACATATGTTTGGTTGTACAGCATCTGATAAGAAATAATAAACATTTGTCTATAGACGTTTCATTTAATTTGAACCATAACAATTTCCTTGGAACGAAGTCAAAGGCTGATATAAGATAAATGAAGCAGAGAAAAGTGTACCACCAGGAATCTCAAATTATGGAATTGTCAGAGCTTCATAATTATAGACATTAAGCATGTACAAATACAGAAGAACATGTTTGGCCTGCTGATCCCCTAACTGGCCAATATAATATTCTGTTTAGTGAGCAAATTTGTGCTTGTGGAACTGGACAGAGAGAATTTCTAGGTCATGTCCTTTTGTACTTCAAAGTAGGGAGCCCAGAGAGTAGTTATATTCAGAACTCTGCCTGAAAGATCCTCTGGAACTTTGATGTCTTTCTGTTCAACTGATGACTCTATTTATGTTACTAATAAGATACATACATTTCTTCTATCTTAAATATTATTGAGAAGCAGATGGCAAAGTAAGAACTTACTTTTGATCCCCCTCTAAACTTCTCTGTATTCTTTCTATATACAGTTGGGGCCAGAAATATTGAAACAAGGATAACTGTTTTGGCAGTTGCCCTCTGTACACCATCACATTGACGTTGAAAGGAAACTCACCCAGATGGGAGCAAAGTCAGGACTTTCAGCTGTAATTCAAGGGGTTTGACAAAAGTGGGGCACTAACCATTCAGGAAGTACAGCCAGTGGCATACACAAACCCCCATCGTTGGTGGCTCATAAGTAATGGAACGAATGGCTGACAAACAGCTGCTTGGCCGGGTGTGGCCTGTTTCCTGGGTACCCCATGACCAATCAAGCAGATAAAAGGCCTGGAGGTGGTTCTGAGTGTTATATTTGCATTTGGTAGCTGTTCACTGGAACTCCCAAGATGAGGGCCAAAGAGGTGTCCATGCAAGTGAAGGAGGCCATCATTAGGCTGAGGAAACAAAATAAAGCCATCAGAGAGATCGCAAAAACAGTGGGAGTGGCCAATACAACAGTTTGGAACATCCTGAAAAAGAAGGAATTAACTGGCAAGCTCAGCAACAACAAAAGGCCTGGAAGACCATGGAAGACAACTCAAGTGGATGACCACAAAATTCTGCTCATGGTGAAGAGGAACCCTTTCACAACATCTAGCCAGGTCAAGAACGCTCTTGCAGAGGTAGGCATGTCATTGTCAACATCTACAGTCAAGAGACGGCTTTATGAATGTAAATACAGAGGCTTCACAACAAGGTGCAAACCACTGGTGACGCTCAAGAACCGAAAGGCCAGATTAGCCTTTGCCAGCAAACACCTAAAAAAGCCTGCCCAGTTCTGGAATAAGATTCTTTGGACTGATGAAACCAAGATTAACTTGTACCAGAATGATGGGAAGAGAAAAGTATGGAGAAGGAAAGGAACAGCTAATGATCCAAAGCATACCGCATCATCTGTCAAACGTGGTGGAGGCAGTGTTATGACATGGACATGTATGGCTGCCAATGGAGCTGGGTCACTGGTGTTTCTTGATGACCTGACTGCTGATAAAAACAGCAGGATGAATTCTGAAGTGTATAGGACTATACTTTCTGCTCAGATTCAACCGAATGCTGCCAAACTGATAGGACACCGCTTCATATTGCAGATGGAGAATGACCCAAAACATACAGCAAAAGCTACCCAAGAGTTTTCTCAAGGCAAAGAAGTGGGATGTTCTTCAATGGCCAAGTCGGTCACCTGATCTCAACCCAATAGAGCATGCTTTTCACTTACTGAAGACAAGCCTGAAGGCAGACAGACCCACAAACAAGCAGCAGCTGAAGGCAGCTGCAGTAAAGGCCTGGCAAAGCATCTCGAGGGAGGGAACTCAGCATTTGGTCATGTCCATGGGTTCCAGACTTCAGGCAGTCATTGACCGCAAAGGATTTTCATCCAGGCATTAAAGGCGATCCTTAAGTTTGAAATGATGTTGGTTTGTTCCATTACTTATGAGCCACCAATGATGGGTGTGTGTGTATGCCACTGGCTGTCCTTCCTGAATGGTTAGTGCTCCACTTTTGTCAAACCCCTTGAAAGTCCTGACTTCGCTCCCATCTGCGTGTGTTTCCTTTCATCTTCAATGTGGTGGTGTACAGAGGCCAACTGCCAAAACATATCTTTGTTCCAATATTTCTGGCCCTGACTGTAAATTCTGTTTGTATCAAATTGTGTAGGTCTGTGACCATAACAGATTTAGTCATTCATTAATAATTTGGTCTGAGGCCCTAAGTTAGACCCCTGCCCTAAGTAACAGTGGCAGGCCATATCTTTAAACATGGATCTGTCCCATTAAGTTCAAAGTGGTGGTGGGGAATGCAATTTAAAGGGCAAAACATGTGCATGAGAAGGGGGTGCTGAACTCTGCCCTTGCCCAGCACTCTTAATCCTTCAGTCCATCCCTCCATGCACTTTTCTTACAATTGGACTCCAGTACCAGAAGGGATCCCAGTTGGAAGGGAAGTGCTTGAGAAGACAGGGCTGCAGAAGGAAAGTTGTGGGTGCGAGATGGATGTAGCACCCCATGCCTGGGCATCCCTTTGGCCCTTTAAATCCCACCCCCCCAACTGTTTTTACTTGATGGCTGCCAACTTGGACAGCTTTAAAAGGGGAAATTCATGGAGGATAAGGCTGTCAGTGGCTACTAGTTATGATAGCTAAGTGTTACCTCCAGTATCAGAGGTGGTGTGCCCCTGCATACCAGTTGCCTGGAGTACAAGCAGGAGGGTGCTATTGCATTCATGTCCTGTTGTGGGCTTCCCATAGGCAGTAGTTGGCCACCGTACAAACAGAATGTTAGATTAGATAGGCCGGGGTCCCAACCTTTTTGGACCTGTTGGCAAATTTAGGAATTTGAGTAACTGCTGTGGGTGCCACCACCAAATGGCTCTCACAGTGGATGTGAATAGTCACATAATGGCTGCTGTGGGGCTTGGTTGGTCAAAGGCATACTAAAGAGGTGGGGGTGGGGAGAGGAAGAACAAGGCTAGAGGCTAGAAAGGGAGACAAAGACTGCCCTAACATTTTCCAAGGTTCTTCTTAACAAATTTTTAAGGGAGCAGGCAGAGGAGAGCTTCATGGGTGCTGTGTTGGGGACTCCTGAGATAGGTCTTTGATCTGATCCAGCATGGCTCTTATGTTCATCCACCCCCTGCTTTGTACGTGGATGGAGCAGGCAAATATTTAAAAACATGGATTTACCATCTTGTACCTTGGATTATAGTAGAATAATGGAGTTAAGCATTGCAGCCAAAATCTGAATGTGTAACAACTGCAACAGTACTGTAAATGTGAATTCATTGTGTGGATTTTGTAGGCCCTTATTGTTTACATAAATCATTCTATGATGGGTCCTTTGGTATCATGATGATAGCAGTATATGATAAAGGTGATATGAAACAATCCATGCTATTTAATTCCTGCAGCATATAACCCTAAGAGTTCTGATTATATACGAAAGAAGTACAAGAATAAGTTGGAACGGTTCATAGATTACTGTGAGCTCATCCCATACCTGGGAACCAAAATGACACGGAAATACAAGGAGCCTCAAAATCGACCTATTGACTTTGATCACAAATTACGGACCTTTTTGTCTCTCAAAGATGTGGACCCAACTTCTCATTAGTTTGGAATACTGCACAATGAAAAAATCACATTCATATCTGAATGCTAAATTCTAAATAGAATGGCTTCTTATTTGTGGATCCCACCCTACAGAAGACAGTGGATAAAAGCTAACATTTAGGCTTGTAATACTCCCAGCAACATGAATAACACAGTACTGTAGTTTCATACCTTTTAATGGGGCAGTTTGCAAAATGCAGTACACAGAACCAACACCAATAACTAACACAAGTATTTGCAAGATTCCGCTCAAGCCTAAATGCCTTTGCTTAGAAGTAAGTTGTCTTGATTGCAGTCGAAGCTGTCTATTTCTAAGTAGATGTGTTAACAAACGGGGCATACCCGGATAACATTCTTCAACATTTTACCAGTGGTAAGATGAATACATGTATTGTTTTTAAATGTTTTAAGCTGTCACTGGAAAATTCATCTTCAGTCTAAATATATGATTCTCTATTGCTGTTAAACATTGAATACATTTTATTTAAATATAATGCATTTTATTTTATTATAGCATTTTGAAGTAATGCTTTTGGCCTTCAGTTATTACTAATTTGAATTTGTTCCTTCTCCAGTTGACAAAATACTGATTTCTACCTGCATTTACTTAAAATAAAACAATATTTAGCTTATACCTATTGCTTTTTCTGTACACCAGTTCTGAACAATTGAGTTATTTTATTTTGCACTTCTGTAAAGCATTATGCAGTGTGGTCACCTTATTCCTGCATACGTACATCTTTTCAGCAGTTCCACGCAACTATTTCACAAGTAACATCTAAGGAATGCAGCCAATTGCACCTCCCTGTTGTGTTCACACATGGTGGAACGGACAAGCAGAGATGCTTTGAATGTGCTGTTCTCAAAGCACTCTTGTCAGAAGTTGCTTTTGCATGCTTCTCCCTCTTCACACAATGAAGTGGCATTACTCAGAGGGTAATCAGATAGTGTTTGCTGGGAGATCTAGTTCCTTTGGCTCCACCCATGATTAGCCTGCGTTCTCACTGAGGTGGGTAAACAAGTGTTCGGGCTGTACCACTTCAGCAGGTGGAGGCTCATATGGTTGAATGCTCATCCACTGAAAACGGAATTCTGCACACAGAAACCCTGCCAGGAAGAAGTGTTCTTTCCTAAACTCTTCCCTGAGATACCAGTTTGAATGAATTTATTTATTTATTTATTTAATTTATTAATCGCCCATCTGGCTGGTCACCCAGCCACGCTGGGCGATGTACAAGCATATAATAAAACAGTTTAAAACAATAAAATTCTACAATAAAAACATTTTCTAAAATACCCTAACCCACCCCAGATGCCTGCCTGAACAACCACGTTTTTAATGCACAGCGGAAGCTCATTAAAGAGGGGGCATGGCGGAGTTCCCTAGGAGGGAGTTCCACAGAGTGGGGGCCACCACAGAAAAGGCCCTCTCCCTCATCCCCACCAGTCTAGCTGGCCTGGCTGATGGGACAGAGAGAAGGCCATCTGAGGCTGATCTTGTTAAGCGGCCTGTCTGGTGTTGCTGGAGGCGCTCCTTAAGATAGGCTGGGCCGGAACCATATAGGGTTTTAAAGGTCAAAACCAACACCTTGAATTGCGTCCGGAAAACAACTGGTAACCAGTGCAACTCCTTCAACACAGGAGTGATGTGATCTCGCCGGCAGCTGCCTTTAATCAGGCGAGCCACCGCGTTCTGTACCAGCTGCAGCTTCCGAACTATCTTCAAGGGTAAACCCACATAGAGCGCATTACAGTAGTCTAAACAAGAGGAGACCAGGGCATGTACTACCGATGGGAGCAGATGGTCGGGAAGGAAGGGGCGCAGCCGCCATATCAGATGGAGTTGATACAGTGCTGTCCGGCTCACAGCTAACACCTGAGCCTCCATGGACAGCGGGGAGTCCAAAATGACCCCCAGGCTGCGGACCTGGTCTTTCAAGGGTAGCCGTACCCCATTCAACACCAGGTCAACATCCCCCAGCCTCCTCTTGTCTCCCACCAAAAGTACCTCGGTCTTGTCAGGGTTCAGCTTCATCTTATTCCTCCCCATCCAGCCACTCACCGTCTCCAGACATTTAGATAGGGATTCTACGGCCAACCTTGGTGAAGATTTGAATGAGAGGTAGAGCTGCATGTCATCCGCATATTGATGACACCGCACCCCAAACCTCCTGATGATAGCCCCCAGCGGCTTCACATAGATGTTAAATAGCATGGGGGAGAGGATGGCACCCTGTGGCACCCCACAAGTGAGCAGCCACGGGTCCGAAACCTCCTCTCCCAGTGCTACCCTCTGGTACCTGCTGGAGAGGAAGGACCGGAACCACCGCAATATGGTGTCTCCAATGCCCAACCCCTCCAGGCGGTCCAGGAGGATACCGTGGTCAATGGTATCAAAAGCCGCTGAGAGGTCGAGGAGAACAAGGAAGGAGCATTCACCCCTATCCAGAGCCCTCCTCATATCATCTACCAAGGCGACCAAGGCCGTTTCTGTCCCATGCCCAAGCCTGAAGCCCGACTGAAATGGGTCAAAATAATCAGTTTCTTCCAAGTGTGCCTTCAACTGCATCGCCACCACCCGCTCAATCACCTTGCCCAAAAATGGCAGATTCGAGACTGGGCTAAAGCTGTTCAGAACTTGGTGATCCAAGGAGGGCTTCTTTAAGAGCGGTCTTATCACTGCCTCCTTGAGGGCTGGTGGCATCACTCCCTCCTCAAGGGAGGCATTCACCACCGCCCTGATCCTCTCACCCAGTCTCTCTCTGCAGCCCATAATGAGCCAAGATAGGCAAGGATTAAGTAAGCAGGTGGTCAGCCTTACAGATGAAAGCACCTTGTCCACTTCATCAGGAGGAAGATGCTGGAACCGATCCCACAAAACCGGTTTGCCACAGGCTGCCTCTTGCTCACTAACTGTATCCACGGCGCATGGAATAACACTCCTAATCCTGCACATTAGGAATTCTGCACATTAGCACGTGTAGTCTGAAGGAATACAGTCCAGAGACCAGTTTATCCTAAACAGTGATAATCAGGTCTTGGGGGTCAATCAGTGAAGTAACCCATTATGGAACTGCTTGTGGTGTAGCAGTACCTTTGGAGAGAGAGATACAGAGGTGCTGCTCAATACAGCCATTTAACTCAAATCTTGTCCTATGGAGATATTCTGCCACAGGAAGGCAGTTGTGAGTCAAACTATGCCCTGTGGAGCAAATTTCAGGAGAAGGCCTAACTGAAAAGCAGAGAACTGCAGATGTTTATTCCACCACTGGTCTGGAGCTACCTGATATTATAGTAGTCCTTTAGAGACAGCTGTGCATGAAGTCCACACTCCCTGGAGAGAGTCTGCTTGGAAGCTGAAAGGGCCATATTCTACTACGTAGGCATGCACTCCTGCAGGTTCCAAATGTCTCCTGCAGGCTCTGGGTTTGGCAGGGTAGAGGAGGGGTGTCCTCTTGTACTGAAGGTATTTCAGGAACGGAATCATCATACTTCAAGGAGAGGAAGAGCCAGCTCCTATGGTACTGGAAGGGAGGTCACACTGTCTGCTGTGGCTCCTCCACCACAGAAGCCTGTACTGGAGTTGCTGCTTGGAGACTGCTTCCTGGGGAGCGTCAAGATTTGTGGGGGACAAGCTCCTGGGCTATGACACCTCTGTGTGATAGCCTGAGTTTCTTCTTCGTGGTCTCTATGCATCACACATAAAGGAACTGCTGAAGGCACATGGGAAACAACATGGCAAGTTCCATGGATTTTATTGGGACTTGGTTTCAAGTAATGCCTTAATGCCTGATTTCTTTCAGACAAATTTGTGCTGTGTCCAGTTCAGCAAATGCAGAGAAGGGTTTGCCATGTTGATGACTCCACTGCAGTGTAGTGCTTCCTGGCACCACTATGGTGCAAAACTACATTTTTGTAACATAGATCCTCATGAATTTTTACATAGGATCTTCCAAACCATCAGCATCCATTGCTCAGATCCATGTTTTTGCACTATGGCAGTGCCAAAAAGCACTGGATATGTGATTTTTATAGTTTAGTCTGTGGGTACAGATATGTGATAAGTAATTTGATGGTATTTTGAGATATCCCCTGTAAAAATCATGCAAATTCACAGAAATCCGTGCCTAATATTCATGTTTTTGCATCATGGTGGCAAAGTGAATCACTACATTTGTGTTTTTTTCTTGTGCAATGCAATCCATGGCCACAGATGTGATTTGAAGGTGATTTTTGTGCTATCCACTGTAAAAATCCAGATGATCTGTGCCCCAGATCCACGTTTTTGCACCATGGCCGTGCAGTGAAACCTGAAATCCATTATTTTTATGGTTCTTTCCGCATAAGTGATTCATAGTGACTCGTGTGTTAACTGATTTATAGGCCCCTTCCAACCCTACTATTCTATGATTTGACAGTGATTTTGAAGGTGATCCTCTGTAAAAAGGTTATGGATCCATGTTTGTGCCGTGTGATGAGACAGTAAAATATGGGATCCATGACTTTTATAGTTCGGTCTGTTGGCACAAATATGGTTTATGATTTGACCATGGTTTCAGATGGTTCCCTATAAAAATCATGAGGATCTGTGCCTTGGATTCATGTTCTTGTGCTATGGTGGCACCAATAATCTCGAAATCTGGTTTTTATGGTTCAATCTGTAGAAGCAGATGTGATTTGATGGTGTTGGGGGGCAGATCACCTACAAAATTCTACGAAATCAAGATAATCTGTTTTTGATTTCCTGGATCCAATCTGTAGCTGGTCCCTCGCGCACTCTGTCTGCATTTTCCCTTAAAGTGGCATAGCAGTGGAGACCTGGGGATTGGGTTCATCAGCCCTCTCCACTACACTACTGAGTGGGCAGAGCAGTGCTCTTTCTCGGCAGTCTTGCTGGGCCTGGTCCTCCCTACCATGCTACCCAAAGTGAGAAAGGGGTGTTGAGAAAATGGGCAGAGGGTGGCAAAAGTACCACTTCCTCTTGCTTGCCTCACAGTCACCACCCCCGCCCCCAGATAGTGCTTAAAGGTTAAACCTGACCCCAGAGAGAAGGGGCAGCTGAGCAATCGGGACGGGAGGCCCCTTGCAGCCACCACTGCCGAGGGCTGTGCCCCGGTAATCGAGTACATGCTTCGTACGCTGAAAGTCCCAAGTTCCATCGCCGCCATTTCTGGCTAGAGCTAGGAAAGGCTCCTGACTGAAGCCCTAGAGAGCCACTGCCAGCCAGCGTCGACTATATTGGCCCAGATGGACCAACGGTCTGCCTCAGCATAAGGCAGCTCCCTGTGATCCTCTGATGATGTCTGCTGAGCAGGTGGCAGCTGCCCTGTGCCATCTCTGAGTGGTCTCCAATGTCAGTCCTACTTAGAGCAGCCCCACTTAAATGAATGGGACTTAAATTAGAGTAGCACTGGCTAAAGCCCTACGTCCGGGGGAGGGTGTGACAGAACAGGGAGCCCACCTACCAGAGGCGGGTGGGGCACATCTCGCAAGGGACGCTGCCGCTGCGGCGACCGGCCGGTCGGGGGTCTGCGCCGGACTCGCTGTCTGACAACAACGTCGAGCGCGCGACGCCGCCTGGACGCGCCAGCTTCTTCCCGCCCGCCACCGCGCTCCGGCTTTCTGACCCACTTCCTCGCCCACCTGACGTCACCTCCGGAGTGAGCAGAGGCTGCGGCCGGCCTGCGCGCTTGCCTCGCTCGGCGCTTCTCACGGGGCTCCGCGTCTGGCGCTCCCCTGTCGCGGGGTGAGCCCCTCTTCCTTGCCTCCCTCCTTGGAATGACAGATAACTGACATCGCGGAGCGCGACCCTTCCTTTCGCCTTTACGCGTCTCGCGACGGCCAAGGGAAGGACAGAAGCTTTGGTTTCTTCTCTCGGCTCTTCCTCTGGTTCTCCTCTTTTCCAGCTACCACCATTTCTGGTTTAGTGGCTGGGTAGCCAGCATTCTTTTCTCCCCCCCCCTTTTTTTTTTTATCTGGCAACACCCCTGTGCTGTTCATGACTGCGTAGGAAGCAGAAATGCAGCAGGTGAAACCGTCTCTAAATGAGATGCAATGAAGGAAAAAGCATCACCTGTTGAATTTCTGCTTCTCATGCAGTACTTAAAGGCACAAGAGCCCTGACAGGGGAGAAAAATGGTAATCCTACTCTGTTTTCCATATCACCTCCCTTCCCTTTCCCTGCTCCTGTTTTTTATATATGCTTTTTATTCTTTATAGCTCTGTATTCTTCTGTTTTTTATTTTTCTCCTTTGATAGCAAATGGTTGGAATCACTTCAGCTGGGTGGGTTTTAAAGACTATCCCCAAAGTATATTCCACTTAGTTATGCTTCCCTCTTACCATTATTTCTCCAGTCCTCTTATTTAAGCTTCTACTAAGAGCAAGCTCCAAAAATAGCTACAGGAAACACCCCATTATTGAGAAGAAAATTAGTTTAAACTATTTCATTATTAATGAGATGATTGCAACAGTTCTTAGTCTTAAGATATGGAATCTAATTCAGAAAAAATGATGATACAGAGCTTCAGGTTAGAGAATGTATACACTTCTCCCAGCTGGAAGGAGTTACAGTATGATCTAGGCTTCTTCATGGAACTGCAATATCAGAGGGCTCTTTTGGGATGCATGCAACTTGATAAATATTTTTGATGTTTAGCGAGTGAATTTTTTTACCCTAAACCTGTAAAAATATTGGAAAAGAAACCCAGCTGACAAATAATAGGGGACTGCTATCACTTGTGGGTTTCTGGCTTGTTGTCGATAAGGACAGAGTACTGGTCTAGATGAACATTTGTTTGATCTAGAAAGGCATTTCTTATAATAATGATTTATCATGTTTCTTATATTATTTATTTCATAGTCCTGTATTGAGAATTAGAAGGCAAAGGTCTAAGCAGAAAAACACTTGGCCAGTCTGAATAATTTCCTAAGGGAATAATCCTATCTGGATAGGCAGCCGCCTCTGAACTCGGAGGCGACCGCCTATCCAAAGCAGGGCAGGAGAAGCACGGAGGGAATTGTCCTGCCCTGCTTTTTCTGCTAGACAGCCGATTGCGGCTGTCTAGCCACAGGAGCACAGAGCAGGGAAGGAGGCTGCTGTACAACCCATTGGATGTGTTGTACAGGCAGCTACCCCAGAACACCCCCAGCCACGCCCCTTTCCAGCCCCTCGGTGCTGTCTTGCGAGCACGAAGGGCAGGGCTGTTCTGCACGGAAGCGGGGGGAGGTCGGTTCCCAGAAAACAGCATATCCTGTGGACATAGGATATGCTCCCTTAGTCTAGCAGCCATAGGATTGTTCCCTTAGTAATTGTTAGATTTTTTTTTAAGATGTGGCTACCCAAGGAAAATCTCTTTGCATTTTTGGAATTTTCCAATATGTCAGAGTTGGCCAAGGAAGAAACAAGCTAATCTGTGTGCCTTAAATATCTTGACCATTGCTTTATTTTTGTTTCATAAGAAGTTGCCATAAATGATCATCCATAAGCTTGCAAATGGGAAACTTACTCTAATTTACTTCTCTTTCCATTTGGAATGTTGGGGAACTTTAAAAAGTATGAAATATTTGTCTTTCTAGAGTGATCACAAAAATTATGTTACTTATAAGAGATTTTAATTTCTGAGCAGTTTTTCCAGAAATGTTTCTTCTGTTTGTGCTGAGGGCTAGCTACTTGCCCGGATCCAGTTACTGCATGGTGCCTAAGCACATGGAAACAGCATTTTGCACACCTATCCCTTGCTGGATGTGGAATATTGTCATCATAACATAAAAAGGGCCATGCTGGATCAGACTAAGGGTCCATCTAGTCCACATTCTGTTCGCACAGTGGCCAACCAGCTGTCAATGGGAGATCCACAAGAAAGACATAACTGCAACAGCACCCTCCCACCCATGTTCCCCAGGAACTTGTGTACATAGGCATCCTATTAGTGCCACATACACGAATCATAGTCCAATTCAGGGCTGTATGTACAGATAACCAACATTTGGACTGCACAGCTGAGAGCAGGGGTCTAGATTTATCTCTGTCTCTCACACACACACAATCACTGTTATTGCCAGTTATCTGACAAGACACGTGTAACTAGATTGGGTCCAGAAAAAGATAGCAGAACCTTTTTTGTGCACCACAACTGATGGTTTCTGTTTTGTTTTGTTTTCCTTTCCCCAAAGCTTTGGTTCAATAGGATGGGGCAGTTTGCAATTCCTTCAGTAATTCTGGAAGCATTTGTATTAATTGTAGAAAAAGTAGATACTTACTGCATGAGTATCTCAAAAAGTATTATTTCATGCACTAACTGCTAGCTAAGTTAAACAAAGTTGCTCCACGCCAGCTAGGAGTTTATGAACTTGGAAGCAGGCTGCTGCATACATGCATGCATCTAGCTGGACATGCAAATGGTTGCGGCACGTGGTGTTCCTTGATCCAGCAGCTGGGATCACATGCATGTAATCTCACTGAGATCATCACTGTGACTGCTGATCATCTTTTGGGGAGGCATGAGAATGGGTAGAATTCAGCACCACCCTAAACATAGCATCAGATCTCTGATATGTCCAGGCTTATGTGCCCTGCTACATGTACATTACTTTTGGAACATGGTCAAGATATTGCATGTTCTCAGTGTGGTAAGTAACATTTAGGCTTGATAAGTCAGCATTTTAAAAAACGTTTGGAGTTTCCTTCCGAAAAGCATTTCTCACTTTTCACAAAAAAAGAATAATTGTCATTCTAGAGAATTCAATTAGCAATATTTTAAAAGCTGCATAAAAGGAAAACATATATATAATATATTTTTTAAAAAATTAACAAGTAATACAAAAACATCTGTCTATAGCTGAAGCGTTGCTATTAGCAGTGAGTTTTGTTGTACCTTTATAGAAATCAGTGGCAGAATCCTCAGTTGATTTGAATAGAGCTAGGTTGTAGCCAATGGGCAGAATCCAACGGGGCGCTTGTGCCCCCACCAATTCTCTTCTGCCCCACTGATTGCATTGCACTCATTTCTGGAAGGAGGCAGGTTGGTGGAGCTTGCATAAGAGAGCTCCTCTGACCTGCCTCCTTCCAGAGTGAGCGTTTGGGGGCTTCCTGGAGGAAGTGCTGAACTTCTCTTGTGTAAGCGGTGGCTCCTGCTAGCACAACGCAGTTGGTGGGACCCACTGCTTGCGACAAGGAATCAGTGGGATGGAAGAGAATCGGCGGGGGACATAAATGCCCATTGGATTCTGCCCATTGGGTTGGATCCAGACCCGCTATTCCGAAAATAGAAGGGCTCCTTCAGTGAATGGAAATAAACCAGACCCAGTGGCGCCGCCTGCTCTGTTAAGTAGATGTTCCAATAGACAAAAGGGAAGGAGGCAATTTAGCTGTTTTCCCCTTTCCCCTGCAGCTCCCAACACCAGCTGGTTCTCCTACCTGCCAGAACAGATTTTTGTGGGCAGGGGAAACTGGTGAATACTGACTCCTCATACTTCTGCCTATGGGAGCATCCAGTCATTGAGTTCTGCTCCAGGCAACTCTGGATCCATCCCAATCTTTGTATTTAGATTCTATCATGACTAATTCAGCTATGCACAATTATTGTTCCAATAGTCCAAATGATGCCCCTACTTAGGACCCATGATTCCAAATCCTATTGGTGGGGATCCAGAGGTCTGTGTGCCTTATTCTACATGCATACTGTGGATATTCTAGGACCTCCTTCCCATTGCAGCCTTATGTGCCCCTCAAAAAAATACTTCTGAAGGTTGGAGGACCCTGCAGAGTAACATTTAATGCTGTGTGGGAGGATGTGCAGACCTCCCCTACACGTGCAGAAAAGCACTTTCCATTCACTCAGGAGCAATTGAAATCCCAGCCAATACATTTCTCCCTCTTTTTCCTCTGTTTCCAGTCACAATGGATGAAGCAGTACTTGATGCTTCCGAGAAGCTTATAGTCATCCACTCAAAGGTTCACAGAGATACTATTCTGGCTAACTTTGAAGAGCAGAGGAGAAAAGATTTTTTGTGTGATATCACTTTAATTGTAGAAGATGTTCACTTTAGAGCACACAAAGCTTTACTTGCCGCCAGCAGTGAATATTTCTCAACGATGTTTGTTGACGAGGGTGAAATAGGCCAGTCGATCTATATGCTGGAAGGAATGGTGGCAGATGCCTTTGGTGCACTGCTGGGATTTATCTACACAGGCTATCTGCAAGCTAGTGAAAAAAGTACAGAGCAAATTTTAGCCACTGCTCATCTTCTTAAAGTGAATGACTTAGTAAAGGCATGCACAGAACAACAGCCGAATTGTAGTTTGAATAACAAGCTTTCTGCCACCCCTAATGGTGAAACCACAATATCTGTCTTGACGAACAAGAAAAGTGAAGATCCACCAAAACGAAAACGTGGAAGGCCAAGAAAAGTGAAGAACAACCCAGAGGAAAAGCTGGGGACATCTTCGACTGAAGATGTGCAATTAAAAGAGAACAACTCGGTTCATAATAAGCAAAATTTTATGAAGGAAGATGCTGTGGTGGGAAACAGAGATTCCGATGAGCTCATTCCTGTAAGTGGAGAAGCAGGAGAAACTGAACATGCTTGTAGTTCAGATGCTGTGGTGAGTATCTCCACTGAAAAAGATGAAAACTATGACCCTAAATGCCAAAGTACACAGCCCAGTCAGAGTCGTTACAGCAAACGTAGGATACGGCGGTCTATCAAGCTAAGAGATTATAAACTTACTGGTGATGAAGAAGACAGTGGTCTGAAAAAGAGGACTAATGGGAGAAGAAAGCGTAACGGTTCTGAGGTTGAGTGTAAAGACTGTGGGAAACTTTTTAAATATAATCATTTTTTAGCTATCCATCGAAGAAGCCATACAGGTAGGTACTGAACAGTAGTTCATTTCATTTAGTTTATTTTCATAGTAAAAAAAGTAAACGCAGCCTGCTTTCTGATTATTAAACTGTGGTTTTGAATGAAATAGTTTAGCTATTTATTGTGTGAAGTGGATAAAATTATTAAGCATTTCATTATTTAAACAATATCCATTAGTTTAAACAGAAATTGCCATTTTAAATTTATAATTGAAAATAAAATTACAGCGCAATCCCATCCATGTCTAGCCAGAAGTAAGTCCCATGGGGTTTAATGGCATGTACTCTCAGGTAAGTGAGATGGTAGCCTTAATTATGTTTACTCTGATGAGAACGTTGATGAGCCCGAGTTTTGCTGAAACAAATATCCCTAGCCACTGTGTATGTTTTTCATAAAAGAGATTTGTTTAGTGTAATTAAATAAGTTTCACAACCATGTCAATACTTTAATTTGGCATACCAAGTCATTACTTAACATTCAGCTGCCATTTCAGATTCTCTCAAAACGCAAACATTTCAATACAGTTTTTGCATAGATGTTTGGGTAGTTCTGAAGTTCCAGGTGATGAACACCGATGATAACAGTTTCTCCAGGATTTTTTTCTCAATATTTTTTCTATGTAATGGCCAACTTCTACAGCTGGGGGTGGGGCAGTCCCACTGTCACCACTGTCTCTGTGCACACTGGGTAAGTCCGGCCTTGTCAGCTGAAAAATACAGTGGGCACCCTTCCAATACAAAAAAGGCCTAATGCTTCTACATCACTTGCAATATAATTAACTGGTATATTTCCCATAGTATTTAGGTATTGCTACTGAATTTATAGACTGATCTATGTAGAATGACTATTGGTAGGGATTCATATCTTTATATCAGTCCTTACAAGAACTTGTATAGCTGTGCACTATAAACCAGGAAGTCCTCAACCATAGATCCAGTTGGTGGCCTTAGACAAGGAACTATTTATTTTATTTATTTATTTTAATTACAAAACAGAATATACACAAAAGAAACAAAGATAAACTGAGACAAATATTACAAACTAAAGATAAGAATGAAAAAACAAATACTTGTAACAACCTCATTCGATAGTTCCATATTGAACATATAAATTTAATCTTAAACCATTCCTTATGCTATTATGAAATTATTCAATATAATTGGATTAATTTTACTATGCTTTTTCAATGAATGACAGAAAGAATAAGGGTGAACACCATCTTGAAATGTATCATTCCAAAAGGTCACAAAGACAGTCAAGTTGAATTCTCTGTGGAGCTAGACCATTCTGTACCAGCTGCATGGGTTGCCAGTGCATTTCTGGGCCCAATTCAAAGTGTCGATGTCAAGGTTCCACTTATGACCTGGACCCCCTGAGCAACCCCTTAAGGATCTCTTGCTTCCTTAAAGAGTCCCCCCTTCCTTCTTGTAAACTTTCCCTTCCCAGTAACATGGGGAGATGTGGGGTGACTGACATTCTAGGCATAGGGTTTAACCTCAGCAGTTTGCTAGCAGATTTAAAGCAAACAAATTACAACGAAAGGTATTTACACAATAGAGCTGAGTGATACAAAAGGCATTAAAAGAAAATAAAATTTGCAGAACACAAGTTCCTTTACCCTAGTTGTCTTTAGACTTTTCTAGGCTGCTTCTTCCTGCTCACTCTTCAGACTCTGCTCTCACTTCAGGCTCTGGCTGTCTTTCCTCTTACTGGCTCTCTCGCCCTCTTTATATACCCTCCTCCCTCAAAACCGAAAGTACTTCTTCACACCTGAAGAAGTGAAACTTTAAGTGGAGAAATTAGACACTTAACCGGAGAAATTTAACTACTACTCTCAAGATTACCCTCTCCCAATAGAAAACTCAAGGCCTCTAAGCGTGACCTTTTTTCCCTCTGTCTCTATAGGCCTCAAACCTTCACCATCAGTTTTTACCATTAAAGCCTTAAATGGTTTGGGTCCAGGTTATCTGAAGCGCATAAAACACCTACACTCATATGAACCTGACTATGTGTTAAAATCATCATCAGAGTCCCTAGTTGCTGATCCACCATTAAATCTGTAAGGTTGGTGGGAAGTAGAGACAGGGCTTTCTCAGTAGTGCCCCCTGCTCTCTGGAACTCCCAAGAGATATATGGCTGGCTCCATCTATTTCTAAGGGGGTTTTAAAAATCTTCTTTTCTCTGGCTTTTACTTGAAAGGTTTTCCTTATATATGCTACTTTTGTTTTTGATTCATTTTTAATTTTATGCACTTGTTATACTGATATAGAACAGTACCTTTTATTTTTTAAGCTGCCTTAGGAAGACTGCAGAGAAATGTATTAAATGAAATAAATGCATTCTATAAACTTATTTTCAAACAACAGTTTTTCCCTAGCTCAAATATAGCGAGGAACTATTTCTCAGCCTGCTCCCCCATTAGCAATCTAGAGATGATAATACTGAGCTACTATACAAGGTGGCTATTAGGTATTATCGAGACTCTATGTGAAGCACTTTACAGCAAATAATAATATCATTGTTGTCTTTGTTTTCGTTATTCTTCCAGCAGTATTAAAAAAAGTTTGGTGTTTCTGTTTTAAATTATGTGGTTTGAAGCATCTTTCTGTCAACTTGAAATGTCTAACTATTTGCCATTCACAGACCTGGTACCTTGTTTTTAGGAGAGCGCCCATTTAAGTGCAGTGAATGTGGTAAAGGCTTTTCCCAGAAACACTCTCTACAAGTTCATGAGCGGATGCATACTGGAGAACGGCCGTACACCTGTACTGTTTGCAACAAGGCTTTAACAACAAAACATTCACTCCTGGAACACATGAGCCTTCATACAGGTACAGTCATAAGCAAATAGCTGTACTAAGAGTGTAAACATAAGATTATAAGAATTGTCTCATTGAATGAAGCCAAGATCCGTTAAGGCCAACATTGTCTCCAACAACAGGAAGCCAGATGCATCTGGGCCCTTACAAGCAGGACTTGAAGGTGATGGCTGTCCCCAATGTTTTCTCCTTAATATCTTGTATCAGGCTAGTAGCCATTCATAGACGTTATCTTCAGTGAATCCTTTTTTAAAGCCATCAAAGCTGGGGCTCATCACCACATCTTGTAGAGTAAATTTCATGTAGAGGGTAAATTCCATGTTAATTACACTTTTAAGACTAAATCCTATGCGCACAATCCTAGGGGTAAGTCTCATTGAACACATCTGAGTAAACGTGCATAGTATTATGCTCTTAAGTTTCCTTGATCAAAACCCACTTTTGCTTCATTATATTTCTAAGTATGACCCAAACTAAACATGCTTTAAGCCAGGAGTGGGAAGACTTTTTTTGTTGGTTTTTTTCCAGAACCTCAGAGTCAAGCAACTGGAATTTGGGCCAAAATAGTGGCTCAGGGCAGACATACACCTAGTAGAACTAAGGAACAGAGTGTCTCTGAGCACATGGCATAGACCAAGAATTTGTTGTCAGTACCAGAACTGTGCTCACAGTCCTGTCATGTAACAGCCCACTCCTGGTTTCCCACCCAAGCTTTCAGTAGACTGCAATTTACCCAGCCCTACTTTAAGTTATACACTGTATAGTATACAGTATTACCTGTTATGATTGTTTTGAAAGGTCTTAGAGAATCCTCTGTTTCCTTTCAGGTCAGAAGGCTTTTACGTGTGATCAGTGTGGAAAATATTTCAGCCAGAAGAGACAACTTAAGAGTCATTACAGAGTTCACACAGGTATACACAATTATATTCTATTGGAATGTTTGAACTTTGGGCACACTCCTAATTATCACTGATTCATCTGTATTTTTTCACTACTTGTTTACTATGCATTCCAGAAAAAGTATTTCAACCAAAACTTCAAAAATAATTTAAAGATGTTTCTTTCCTTAGAATTATTCAAGAAGAGACATATATGAAAAGTGTAACAAGATATCAGAATATTCATATGTTCTGTATTAAAGAGAAATGTTGCAGTCCTTTGAACTCTTACTTTGGCCTGGCTGACACATAACACTAACCCATAAGAACATAAGAAGAGCCATGTTGGATCAGACCAAGGGTTCATCTAGTTCAGCATTCTGTTCACACAGTGGCCAACCAGCTGTTGACCAAGAACCCACAAGCAGGACATGAGCCCAACAGCACCCTTCCACCCATGTTCCCCAGCAACTGGTGTACCATAGGCTCACTGCCTCTGGTACGGGCTGTTGAATTCTGGATTGTTGGGATGTGTGAACACAGCCACATTAACAAAGCATGGATTGTTAATCACGAACAACCTAGAAGGAGAACCCAAGGTTTGTTGTTGGGTTGTGAACTCTGGCTTGTTTAAACCATGAGTTGTCATTATGTGCGAATCCAGAACCATGGGTTGTTCAGGGGTTGTTTTACCAGGCTACAGTGGCAGCAGGCAAAAGCAATCCAAAAAACCAACCTCTCTACATGTCAGTACCACAGTACTGCAAAGGCATTTGTGATACAGGGAGGGAGAGGGCGAAGGGGGAGGGTAACAAACAACCCAGGGATTCAGAAAATAAATCATGGTTTGCGCGATCATCTGCCAGACATACCCTGGGTAGGGCAACAAACGATGGGTTAAATCAACTGTGAGTTAGTCTTATGTAGAAACAGGGCCCTTGAAGATTGAAGTCAGTGAGGCTAGTCCAAAGTTGAGGTAAAAAACCTCAGGCTGGCTTAGCACACAATGTGGAAGCACACAAACAAGCATGAGTGAGAAACACTTCCAGCAAAACATATGTACAATGTACATTTCCCTAGTAAAGAAAGCAGACGCTAAGCCCAAAGTGGGTGCTCATGGATTTCCCTTTGGGAGAGAGAGACCATTCGTGCCTCCAAGCATTCGCCCGCCCCAGCTTGGCATTGAAAGAAGAGCTTGACGTTGTGTTTTCTGTTTTTGAATTTCCACATAATGTACAAAGCTGTTGTCACATCTTTAGCTTTGCATTGGCAAGGCTTTTGTTTTACATCTGGGCTTGAACTAAGGAAAGAAGATGAGAATGACAAAAATTATCCTTCTGAGCCATGGAGGGGTGCATGAACTGTGGTGTTCTGCTGTCCCTTCAATCGGTGGGCATCTTGTGGCCCTCCAGATGTTTTGGCCCACAACTCCCTAGCTAGCATAGCCAATGATGGGAGTTGTAGGCCAAGACATCTGGGGGGGCTCAGCTTGGCCACTCCTACTTGAAACGCTTGCTGTCAGTAGCATTTACAATAACAAATGTTCTGTTGAAAAGATGTTTTATCAACTCAAATTTCTATGAAGGCCAGAAGAAAGATGTCAAATGTGTTGATGAGCTCCAGCTCAGCCCCTGGAAGAACACATTAACCACTGTCCCATATTAGACAAGGAGATCATTGCCTGTTTTATTATAACTGTCTTATGTTGCTTCTGTTCCTTGTAGCATTGATTTAGTTTTAGATGTGTTAAATTTGTGAGTTTATGCTTCTATTGTGAACTGTGAGACAGATATTTTAAATAAAATAAATACATTCAGAAAAGATAACACTTTTTTTAACTTTTTGTAATAAGGCCTTTCACTGCCAGAATGTAACCTGTGTCATCGCAAATTCATGGATGCAGCTCAGTTAAAGAAACATTTAAGAACACATACAGGTAATGGCCCTCTCATTTGTTTGACCAAAGAATTGTCCTTTGAGTGATGCCACAAACTCCCTTCCTGCTGGAAGAGTTTAGAACACACCGTTCTCCACAAGGGGAAAGTTATGCACAAATGAATGCAAAGAACCAGCCATAAGCTGTAGAGAATAAATGAGACTGTAATGGGTTCATATCTTGTTATGGTCTTTATGCTGCTCAATCCATAATATGCGAGACTTTACTGATAAGAAGAACTTGTGTTTTATTTACTGAAAACAGATCATCTGTGATGCTATGTGACTGAAGACCATGAGCAGACTGGCAAAACGAAATATTTATTTCCCATACTGCTAAGTGAACATTAGAAAAGGCCTTGAGGTAGAAGAGCAGGGTGGCTGCTGTTTCTCTTCCTTCTATATATCAGATACCAGGCTTGTTGCATATTACAGACCTGAATAAGGGTCCATTTTCACTACTCTTTAAATCTAAACAGGGTTTTAAAGCAATCCTAAATGTGGTGTCAGTATAATATGCCTACAGTGAGAACAACAATTCTACAACACTGCCATTATTCCTTTTGATGCTGTGTTCTCATAGCTTTTGATGTGTCCTATGATAAGCAATTATGTGTCCATAAAATAAGAGAAAGAGTTGAGCTGGTGGTTAGTAAGTTAATATTCAGATGTCCAACTCTTGCACATTGTAAGTGAAGCTATTTTATTTCTTTTAATTAAGCAGTGATAGTTCGCTATTATCCTAACCAATGACTTTTTGTAGGTGAAAAGCCATTTACATGTGAAATCTGTGGCAAGTCTTTCACAGCAAAGAGCTCTCTTCAGACTCACATCAGAATCCACCGGTATGCCATCCTTTCTTTTCTTCTGTGTGAGTGTTTATGGGAAACTGGTTTATGGGAAACATTTTGAGTCAGCATTGTTACAGACTTTGTCACACTAGCTAAGAATATGGCTGCAGTGTAAATACATAACAAGGGAATGTTGTGTGCTGGCACCTTGTAAAATGAATACCTGTGTTCATACTATATTTAAATGTATGTGCGAACCTATAGGTTTTAGGCCTAAGGTACATGAATTCCATCATATTTTTTAAGTGCTAGTACAAATAGCAGCCAAATTCTCTCAAGACAAACTGAGTTATGGCCTTTCTCACAAACTCTTTCTACCAACACTGACACACTGCTCCATATTATAGTCAGGGAGTTTAATTATACATGTCAAATCTCTTAAATGACTCTGTTCTGTAGGCCTGGCTATGGCCTGCTGCCTGCTTACCCATCAGCTCAGTAAACTAGAGGTAAAACCATAACAAGGAATGGTGGGCAACATTAGTACTGCCATGTGCACTGGAGTGGCACTATTTCATATTGTCATGAATATGAACACTTGGCAAAAACAATTAGTCACCACTGAGTTAGAACTAAGTTGCAAGTTAGTTGCAGCAAAAATGCAATATAAAAAAACACCCACATGGCAACTAGCTCCAATGCAGTTGCGCTTTGTCCACACAATATATGTCTCTTGTGAAATATCTGCGTCTTACAAAGTAGTCACATATCTGATGAATCCAAAATGTCTTCCCTTTCAGAGGAGAAAAGCCATACTCATGTAGCATTTGTGGAAAATCCTTTTCTGATTCCAGTGCCAAGAGAAGACACTGTATCTTACACACTGGCAAAAAGCCTTTCTCTTGTTCTGAGTGCAATGTGCAGTTTGCACGCTTAGACAACTTGAAATCTCATTTAAAAATTCACATAAAAGAAAAACAGCTACAGGAAGCAAATACTGTTCCCAACAGCAGCAGTACGGAGGAAGTCAGGAACATTCTTCAGCTGCAGCAGTATCAACCTTCTGCCTCTGGAGCCCAAGAGATCCAGCTCCTGGTTACCGATTCGGTGCACAATATAAACTTTGTACCCAGCCATAACCAAGCTATTAGTGTTGTCACTGCTGATGGTTCCCAAAATGTGATGACAGACCATGCAGGCAGTCTTACCCTTCTCACTCAGCCACCCCAGCAGTTGCAGAACTTGCTTCTTTCAGCCCAGCCAGAACCAACAGACCAGATTCAGAATATCAATATTGTGAGCAGCCAAATGGAGCCAGCACAGGCTGAGCAAATGCATGTCATCACGCTCTCAAAAGAAGCCTTGGAACACCTCCACGCCAATCAGAGTCAAGCAGAAGTGCTTCAAATAGCAACAGGAACACCACATCCAACCCTGCAGGTGGCCCAAGAACCGAGCCAGCAGTTTGGCATCAGCCAAGATACAGCCCTACCTCCTCAAATCAGCAAAGGACAGACCCAGACTGTACATGTCTCTGAATCTCCTCAGCAGTCTCTGTCTGTAGAGCAGTCATCTGGTGACCGTCATATGGAGAGGCAGACTTTTTAAAATATAGGCTGGTTTGCTCTTTAGATATTTATTTATCAAGCTCTTTTTTTGCAAACTAGATCAAGTTTCACCTATTATCTATTTACGTTTCCATTTTGATAACACTGATGGTTGACTTTATTGTAGCTGGGCATTTTTTTTCCAATTTTTATTAATTTAAATATACGTTGATCTGTAGTTGCTTAGCCGAAGTCCATATTCATTTTTCCTGAACTGCAATAAATATTAAGATATTATAGGCATGATCCAGCTAAAGTACTTTGTCACTTGGGAAAGAGCTAAGCATTAGCTTAATTCTCCCATTAAAATGGATGGGATGCATAAATTAACTTTGGCTGAATCATTCTGTATATTTTTAGCAAACCTAACAGCAGATAAATGATTCAATTATTGTTCTTTTATGACAGTGTGGGCCTGTTTAGACACAGATTTATTTTGGATTCCAAAAACTAGGTATGGGTTGCCCCGTGTCTGTGTTTACTAGGGTTGTGTGAACCTTATCTCTTTATGTCCACAAGGGACATTTACAAATACGTGTGCAATATTAGAGGTTAAGCCACAATTTCCATTCTATTAATGCATAAGCACATCTGTAATTTCAGAAGGGGAGCAAGAATAAAGCTGGATCTCAGAGCACATGCACACAGGCCATCCTGGAACATGCGTGCTACAGGCTAAAAAGAGTGTTTTGTTTTGCTTGTTTTATATTTCACATTTGGTTTTGTCCATACCCATCACAATTCATTTCTAATTGTACATAGGACTGGTTCAGACATAACAATGTTGGTCTGGTAAGCTATGGTTTATCAGACCAAGAACGAGCACTGTAACTAAGCATTCCCTCCTCCTTTCTTTCATGTGCATTTATGGAATACTTCCAGGATTTCTTAAACTACAGTTTCTCATTATGTCCAAACTGAGGAAATGCGGTTTAAGCTCTGACTACAGTTCTGCTGTGCAAACCAGGATCAAACTGGGGAAGGGAGCATGAAGCTACAACATTCATTATCAAGTTGAAAAAATATGGTTTGTTGAACCAAGGTTGTTATGCCTGAAATAGGCTACACTCTAGTTGCAGAGGGGAATGTACACCAGAATGTGTATCCTGCTTAAAGTAATCCAGTGCTGATAGACATCCATACTCAGATAGGCATTTCGATGTACATTCAGCCTCACTTTTCCCTCTTTGCCTAACTTTAAAATGGTTTGCACATTCAGTCACTTTCCCCACCCCAGGTTGAAAGTAGAAGTAGATCGGATTCGATTGAACATAAAGAAGGGTCAAGATACTTGTCTGCACCAGTGACACATATTGGAAATGGAACAGTGCAGATTACAGCAGCATCATTGTGTTAACAATGCTTAATGGTTGGATGCAATACTGAGCTGTGTGAAGAGAATGCACATGTAATTAGAGGGGAGGAGGCACAGAGCATCCAGTCTTGCAACCTGCACCTGACACCTTTGGCAAAGTTAAGGACCAGGATTGTGACATATGCCTGCACTGATTTAACTATAGAGCTTAACCACTCCCTGCAGTTCTGTGGAAACCAATCTGCATCTATTGCTACTTTTGTCTGGTCTGTTCCTCACTGCTTCCCAGAGATCCTGGTGTACTGTATATCATGTACTACTGCATAAGCAAATTCCCCTGTTCGCTTCAGTGAAAGACATGTTCTGCACTCATCTCTTTCTGGGCACACAGCTGTCCCTTCTAGTGAAGTAAATGGAGAAGCCCTTGTGGGTAAGGGGATCACTATATGTGTGGGTATTGGAGCCCCAGAGCAACCTGCTGGCTCTGGACAACTTGCGTGAACCCTCAAACGAATGCATTTAATGCAATGGTGGTGATTAGAATCAATTAGTACGCCTCTTTGGTTCAGTTATTGACTCTGCCATCAGTGTAGTTATACCCAAATCATGTACATTTTCTGTGCCTTAGCTTTTACACTTGGAAGACAGGAATAAATATTCATCACCCCTGATTATCTAGATCCATTTCAATCGGGCTTCAGGCATGGGCATGGGACAGAAAAGGCCTTGGTCACGCTGGTGGATGATATGAGGAGGGCTCTGGATAGGGGCGAATGCTCCTTCCTTGTTCTCGACCTCTCAGCAGCTTTTGGTACCGTTGACCACAGTATCCTCCTGGACTGCCTGGAGGGGTTGGGCATTGGAGACACCGTATTGTGGTGGTTCCGGTCCTTCTTCTGCAGCAGGTACCAGAGGGTAGCACTGGGAGAGGAGGTCTCGGACCTGTGGCCGCTCACTTGTGGGGTGCCACAGGGTGCCATCCTCTCCCCGATGCTATTTAACATCTATGTGAAGCCGCTGGGGGCTATCATCAAGAGGTTTGGGGTGTGGTGTCATCAATATGCGGATGACACGCAGCTCTACCTCTCATTCAAATCTTCACCAAGGTTGGCCATAGAATCCCTGTCCAAATGTCTGGAGATGGTGAGTGGCTGGATGGGGAGGAATAAGCTGAAGCTGAACCCTGACAAGACAGTGCTACTTTTGGTGGGAGACAAGAGGAGGTTGGGGGATGTTGACCTGGTGTTGAATGGGGTACGGCTACCCTTGAAAGAGCAGGTCCGCAGCCTGGGGGTCATTTTGGACTCCCAGCTGCCCATGGAGGCTCAAGTGTCAGCTGTGAGCCAGACAGCGCTGTACCAACTCCATCTGATATGGCAGCTGCACCCCTACCTTCCTGACCATCTGCTCCCATCAGTAGTAGATGCCCTGGTCTCCTCTCTAGACTAGTGTAATGCGCTCTATGTGGGGTTACCCTTGAAGACGGTTCAGAAGCTGCAGCTGGTACAGAATGTGGCAGCTCACCTGATTAAAGGCAGCCGCCGGCGTGGTCACATCTGGTTACCAGTTGTTTTCTGGGCCAAATTCAAGGTGTTGGTTTTGACCTTTAAAACCCTATATGGTTCCGGCCCAGCCTATCTTAAGGAGCGCCTCCAGCAACACCAGACAGGCCGCTCAACAAGATCAGCCTCGGATGGCCTCTCTGCCCCATCAGCCAGGACAGCTAGGCTGGTGAAGACAAAGGAGAGGGCTTTCTCTGTGGTGGCCCCCACTCTGTGGAACTCCCTCCCTAGGGAACACCACCATGCCTCCTCTTTAATGAGCTTCCACCACGCATGAAAAACGTGGTTGTTCAGGCAGGCATTTGGGTTGGGTTAGGGTATTTTTAGAAATACAATATTTTAATGTAGAATTTTATTGTTTTAAAACTTGTATTGCTGTACATCGTCCAGAGTGGCTGGGTGACCAGCCAGATGGGCGATTAAGAAAATAAATAAATAAATAAATAAATAAATAAATAAATAAATAAATGCGATTTAGTTATCCTTGAATGCTTAAGTGCTAGAAATAAGTGCAAAATACTTTTAAACCACAAAATACAAGTGTTATTTTTAATCACTATCATGTTTTTCCTTCAGAATGTGACACTGTTTTTATTCTAGGTTAAAATTGGCTGAGGTGCTAATGAAGATCCTTTCAAAAAATAACAAAAGATTTAAGATATGTATCTCAATCCATGGCTTAGAAACTGTTTACTTGGTGAGGTTCCCCATCCCTGGAATGGAGTATTCTAGAAGAGGATTTAACTGGCTGGCTGCTGGAGTCCTGAACAGGAGCCTCCACATTGTAACATTTTGTTTCAGGTCCCATTTGTTCTATGTCCAATAATCTATATTGTAATCTACTGTAGAAGTGGCAGTGGCAGTGGTTTGACCATCAATGGATGATCTGCTCTATCTGACAGAAGGATGGGACAGAGAAAAGCACTCTGCCATTGGCTTAGTTACCCAGATTCTGAAGAAGGCCAGGCCAGGCAGAAGGACATAGAAAGAAGCAGGCAGAGGAAGCAGAAGGCAACATGCTCCAGGAAGCTGAGGAACGTATGAAAAAAAGGCTGGAATAGATAGTGATGTAAAAAAGGAAAGTGGACAAGAGCAGGGGAGGAGGAGGAGCCTGAAAAAGCTGACGCGCACACCTAGATTTGAAATCCCCAGCTAAATCCTTGGCAACATGCTTCTAATAATAATTTATGACAATACTGCGCATCTTAACTGCACTTAAGGTCCATTCCAAACTGAAGGAAATTAGTTCTTTTTTCATGCATCAGTTTTATACAGCTGCCACAAACTTTTATAAGTGCCAGTGTAGTTACACTTTCATTTCTTTCTAGATACAAACTCACTATTTTAATATAAAAGTAGTTAACTGAAACTTGGAAAGAGGACTAAGTAAGATTATAGTTTTCAACCCACTTTTCCCATAGTACTCTATCCCTTAAAGTCAATAAGCCTACACTATTTGATGTGTTTTGAGGGCTAAAACCTTAACAGCGCAATTCTATATATATTTACTCAGAAGTACAACCCACTGAGTTCACTGGGGCTTACTCCCAGGTAAGGGTGTACCGGATTATAACCTAAGAGTTGTACTTTCCAGATATTGTTGTAGGATAAACTAATACAGCAACACCTTTTGTTACTGCATGGCAAAAACATGCAACAAAGTTGCAAAAACAATCTATAGTTTAACTAAAAGTGCACATAAACATTTTATTTACTTATTTTAAATGTTTGTCCCCATCCTCTTTACACTCTGATCCTGTGTACATGATTTGGAAGCATGTGCCATTTTTACTAGTATGGCTAGGATTAGAATGTAAGTGCAACACAGCAAGCTACAATACATCAGAGTAGAAGCAAAGTACAAGTTCCCATCTGCTCTTCTAAAATCACTTTTTGTTATCTGTAGTACTTCTGTGTATGAGAGTTCAGGATGACCATTTATATAGATCTAATTCTATTGGGCACAGCTTTGTCAATATATAATAATACAATCCACCCACCCACCCACCCACCCCCATGTGAATGCTGTTTAAATAAAATGTTTTGGCTTTACAATGTCATCACCTCAATCATAGTTTTTCTGAAGATATTTAATATCAATTTCTCTTTACCACTACCGTAATAAAAAATTAAACATGGAAAACCTGGATACTGTACTTATAACATCTCTTAGTATCAGACATATGATCACACACAGGGTGATCGCTTTGACATCATCCAGTGTTGTATAAATACAACAGAAACCAAGAACCAATCACAGGCTAGCAGAACTCACTGCTGGACAGAATGGCAGCATCCGATTGGTGTTGCTATAGTGAATGCAATTGTTTATATTCCTCCTACGGTTTGTGGGGAAGGGACAAGTGAAGCAACAGCAAAGCAAGGGAACAGAAAACTTTATGTACCATGTGGCCTAAGAATGCTATGGGGCCCGTGGGGCAGCAAGTGGTGGAGGTTGTGGGGCTTCTTACAGAACCTTCCTTTCACATGGCTGTGTATGCAGCAGAGGTAACTCACAGAGCCCTCTTCTTCCTGCAGCAACAACAGCAGCAGTGACTTGCTAATATCTCTCTTCTGTTCTCTTCTTGTGTGCTCTTTTATATAGACTGTATGTCCAGTGAGCTGTTGCATTACCTATAGATTGTTGCAAATGTTGAATGCATAGCAGATCCTGTCAGAGCATGGTTGTGGTTTGAGCTAATTATAATTTTTAAGGGTTTATTAAGAACCTCACTACTTTTATTACTGTATTTGCAAGTTCTACTTACAAGAACACTTCTGTAATATTTCTTTAACCTGCCTTTTGTAAAATGTATTATCTATAATCTTGTAGCAGTTTCAGCATTTCATCCACTGAATTGTAAGTACATTCTGTGGCAGTCTGTCCGGTTCTTACTGTTGCTTCTTGTCCCTCGTACAGGTTTCTCAGGAGACAGGTAAGGTGGTCTGGTACTCCCATCTCTATAAGAATTTGCCACAGTTTGTTGTGATCCACACAATCAAAGGCTTTAGTGTAGTAAATGAAGCAGAAATAGACGTTTTTCAGGAATTCTCTTGCTTTCTCCATGATCCAGCGAATGTTGGCAATTTGATCTCTAGTTCCTCTGCCTCTTCGAAACCCCGCTTGTACTTCCGGTAGTTCTCGGTTCACATGCTGCTGAAGCCTAGCTTGTAGGATTTTGAGCATCACCTTGCTGGCATGTGAAATGAGCGCAATTGTACAGTAGTTTGAACACTCTTTGGCATTGCCCTTCTTTGGAATTGGAATGTAAACTGACCTTTTCCAGTCTTGTGGCCACTGTTGAGTGTTCCAAATTTGTTGGCATATTGAATGCAGCACTTTAACAGCATCATCTTTTAGGATTTTAAATAGCTCAGCTGGAATACTGTCATCTCTGCTAGCTTTGTTGTTAGTAATGCTTCCTAAGACCCATTTGATTTCACTCTCGAGGATGTCCGGCTCAAGTTCAGTGAGCGCACTATCATGGCTATCAGGGACATTCAGATCTTTCCTGTATAGTTCTTCTGTGTATTCTTGCCACCTCTTCTTAATCTCATCTGCTTCTGTTAGGTCCCTGCCTTCTTTGTCCTTTATCATGCCCGTCTTTGCACAAAACGTTCCCTTGATATCTCCGATTTTCTTGAAAAGATCTCTAGTCTTTCCCATTCTATTGTTTTCCTCGATTTCTTTGCATTGTTCATTTAAGAAGGCCTTCTCGTCTCTCCTTGCTATTCTCTGGAACTCTGCATTCAGTTGGATATATCTTCCCCTTTCTCCCTTGCTTTTTGCTTCCCTTCTTTCCTCAGCGACTTGTAAAGCTTCATCAGACAGCCACTTTGCTTTCTTGCATTTCTTTTTCTTTGGAATGGATTTCGTTGCTGACTCCTGAACAATGTTACGGATCTCCGTCCATAGTTCCTCAGGCACTCTGTCTATCAGTTCTAATCCCTTAAATCTATTCCTCACCTCCACTGTATATTCATAAGGGATTTAGGTCATACCTGAATGGTTTAGTGGTTTTCCCTACGTTCTTCACTTTAAGCCGAAATGTTGCAAGAAGCAGCTCATGATCTGAGGCACAGTCAGCTCCAGGTCTTGTTTTTACTGACTGTATGGAGCTTCTCTATCTTTGGCTGCAAAGTAAATAATCATTCTGATGTCGATATTGACCATCTGGTGATGTCCATGTGTAGAGTCGCCTCTTGTGCTGTTGGAAAAGAGTGTTTGCTATGATCAGCGTGTTCTCTTGGCAAAACTCTATTAGCCATTGTCCTGCTTCATTTTGCACACCAAGGCCATGCTTGCCTGTTATCCCGGTTATTTCTTGACTTCCTACTTTAGCATTCCAATCCCCTATGATGAAGAGGACATCTTTTTTTGGTGTTAGTTCTAGAAGGTGTTGTAGGTCTTCATAGAACCGATCAACCTCAGCTTCTTCGGCCTCAGTGGTTGGGGCATAGACTTGAATTACTGTGATGTTGAATGGTTTTCCTTGGATTCGTACTGAGATCATTCTGTCGTTTTTGAGATTGTACCCCAGTACTGCTTTTCCCACCCTTTTATTGACTATGAGTGCTACTCCATTTCTTCTAAGGGATTCTTGCCCACAGTAGTAGATATGATGGTCACCTGAATTAAATTCACCCATGCTTGTCCATTTTAGTTCACTGATTCCCAAGATGTCGATGTTCAGTCTTGCCATCTCATGTTTGACCACCTCCAGCTTATCTTGATTCATTGATCTTACATTCCAGGTTCCTAAACAATATTGTTCTTTACAACATCGGATTTTCTTTTCACCACCAGACACATCCACAGCTGAGTGTTCTTTCGGCTTTGGCCCAGCCACTTCACTCTTTCTTGGCAAGAATACTGGAGTGGGTTGCCATTTCCTTCTCCAGCGGACCACATTTCGTCAGAACTCTCCGCCATGACCTGTCAGTCTTGGGTGGCCCTGCACGGCATAGCTTATGGCTTCACTGAGTTATGCAAGCCCCTTCGCCACAACAAGGCAGTGATCCATGAAGGGGTTTAAATGGATTGGAGGCAAAAGGAGAAGGGGACGGCAGAGGATGAGATGGCTAGATAGCATCACCGATGCAATGAATATGAATTTGAGCACACTCCGGGAAAAAGCGGAGGACAGGAAGGCCTGGTGTGCTATGGTCCATGGGGTCACAAAGAGTCGGACACGACTTAACAACAACAACTACTACATTTAAAATGGAATTATGTTTACATCTCCCCGGTTCAAAACAGATGTTTATCTAGTTAATGCCAGAGCAAAAAACTATTTCCTCAACCTGCAGTTTTTTGACTTGAAATGTTGGGTCACTTCAGATTTTGCCATTTTTGTGGATGTGGCCACATAAAAGAAGTAACAGCCAAACTAGCACATCCATGGATTCAGCCAGTGATTGCCAGCGGTGGTTCATGTGAACATGACACATTTTTCAGCTACTACATTCATGGATATGTGGCTGCTATTCTATGTATGTGGAGGCTCAATTTCTTCAATGTCCCTGCATCCCTAAGGCAGATCAGGCCCTGCCTGGTTTCAACTTTCCTTTGGCATTTGAAAATGCAAATATGTATATATCTTAAGCACAGAATGAAAGAGACAATGGAAGAGCTCCAGGCAACTACAAGGAACAGAAGGGCTGAGATAGATGAAAGGGGAAGGATTGAGAATGGATATCTGTTTGTTTGTTTAAAAAGATCAATGTTTATGCACTGGGCCATGAACGGTATGAGTGCTCAGACACGCTAGAAATGAGAGTCCTTGCAGCATCAGCATCAGTTTGGGACATTAGGAGTAGTCTCTTAGCATGGCCGGCATCAAGGATAGGCCTGGTTGGGTGCCAACAGGGGTCCACTGAGAGAAGGCCCCTGGACTTGCTTCACCATTGCAACCAGCTTGTTCACCTCCTCTCACTCTGGCCCAGAGAACGGTGGTGGTGAGAAGGAGAAGCAGCAGTAGATACCACTGCCTACTGGTTCATTGGCTCTTTGCCTGTCAAGCAAGCAAGTGGTAGAAATGATGAGAAAAAGGATGATGAACAAGAGCAGCTGGTTATTGTGTGTTTAGACCTTTGCATTTTATTCTATTTTACAATTGTACAACTCCTAAAGAATTTTTAAGGTGTCTTATAAATAAAATAAATATGGGGGAGTAAGATGCAGGGAACAAGGGAACCAAAAGGCAAAGCTAGAATCTAGTCACTGCTCAAAGACATAGAGCTTAAGTATTTATACTTAGGTGGGTCATTGAGGACCAGTGGAATGAAGAGGGTGTGATGCTAGAGCAGGTGAAGAAAAATACAGAGGTTTTCAACAACCATCTTGTGATTTGAGGTTGTAAGCCGGACATCAAGTTTGTAAAACAGATCAGTAATATATTCTCCATATTGCAAATGGTGCTGTGATGAGAGAGTGTGCTTTGACTGACCAGTGAGTTCATGGCTTAGGGAAGAGGGATTTCCTGAATCATAAATGATGCTCTTCACCACTACCATTCTGTTGCTCTTTCTGCTTTCAGCAGTTTTGCTATCACACAATAAATGGATCAGGCATTGACCTTATTTTATTTTTATCATGATTCACTCATACAACCCCTTCATTCCAAGTACATCTCAGTCCAGATCGGTCACAATGGAAACATGGTTGTATCAATCTGTCCTGAAATAAGTGATACAAAGTCACAGTTGTAACTGGAATGCTTTCATTTCCACCAATTATGTGTGTTTTGAGAGCACCATTATTAAATATAAGTGGATATGTGAAGAACTGAATCAGCCTTGGTCACCCTGACCTTTATCAAGAGAGGGACAGGGGGAGTGCAACCTGTTAATTCTGCTCCATCTCTCATCAGCTTTTGATACCATCGACCATGGTATCCTCCTGGATCGACTCCATGGGATGGATATCGGAGGCACTGTGCTACAGTGGTTCCGGTCCTACCTACAGGGCCGATTTCAGAGATTAACATTGGGTGACTATTCCTTGGCCCCTTGGCAATTGAGCTATGGGGTTCCACAGGGTACCATCTTGTCCCCAATGTTGTTTAACATCTATATGAGGCCGCTGGGAGTGGTCATTAGGGGATTTGGAGCTAAATGCCATCAGTATGCTGATGACACGCAGCTCTATCTCCCTGTGACATCTGAATCAGGAGAGGCTGTGCAAGTCCTGAATCAGTGCCTAGACTCAGTAATGGGCTGGATGAGGGCCAATAAACTGAAGCTGAACCCTGGCAAGACGGAAGCCCTGTGGGTGAGTAGTTCTTGAGTGTGGCAGGTAGGCTCATTGCCTATTCTGGGTGGGGTTGCACTCCCTCTGAAAGATCAGGTCCGTAGTCTGGGGGTACTCCTAGATCCATCATTGTCACTGGAGACCCAAGTGGCCATGGAGGCTCAGAGTGCCTTTTACCAGCTTTGGCTGGTTCACCAGCTACGGCCTCTCCTGGACAGGGGTAGCTTGAACACAGTGGTACAGGCATTAGTAATAGAAAGACTGGATTACTGTAATGCGCTCTATGCGGGGCTGCCCTTAAGGCTCGTTTGGAAGCTGGAGCTAGTACAGAATGCAGCAGCTCGGCTGTTGTCGGGAGCTGCCCCTTTTCAGCATGCAACTCCTTTGCTGAGGGAACTGCACTGGCTGCCTATTCACTACTGGGACAGGTTTAAGGTATTAGTACCAGTGTATAAAGCCTTAAATAACTTGGGACCAGGATACCTGAGAGAGCGCCTCTTTCCTTACCAGCCTGCCCCATCACTGAGGTCATCAGAGGGCAGGTTCCTGGTGGTTCCAATGCACCCAGCAAAGCTGGAGTCCACCAGGAAAGAGCCTTCACTGTGGTGGCCCCCTTCCTGTGGAATTCCCTGCCTTTAGAGGTCAGGCAGGCGCCAACATTGTGTTCCTTTCGGCGCCTCCTGGAGACATAGTTATTTTGAGAGGCCTTCCTTGAGTAAGCAGCCGTGGGTTATTAAATTTGGCCTTATTGGAATTTGTCTTTTTGAAATGTTTTAACTGTTTTAACCTAGTGTTTTACTCTTTTATCTTGCTGTTCACCACTCCGAAATCTTGTGATGTGGAGTGGTATATAAATATTGTAAATAAAATAAATATGTACTTTCTTTTTTTAATAGTTTCACTTTATTTTGAATATCTAGGCTCTGAGGAGGAATTTTCCAGCTAAGATAGCAGAGCCAAAAGTGCTTCCTTTGCTACAATTTGCATGGGATGAATATCTACAGGAGAAAAAAAGGGTATGTGTTACTTCCAAAGCAGAGTGGATTGACTTGATTTAGTGAGATGTTGGTCTTTCCTGGTTTTACAACAGACACTCTCCAATGCAAGTTTCAGACTGAATGTTCTATTCCTTTTCCAGGTTCTGTTCATAAAAGCTCTTCAGGAAATGAGGCCTTATCTCAGGGTGACCTTGTTGATTCTCCTTGATCTCTCGGCGGCTTTCTATACCATTGACCATGGTATCCTTCTGGGACGGCTCTCTGAATTGGGAGTGGGAGGCACTGTATTGCAATGGTTATGCTCCTACTGGGAGGGTCGGCTCCAGAAGGCAGTGTTTGGGGAACACTGCTTGGCCCCATGGATTCTCCAATATGGGGTTCCACAGGGGACAGTTTTGTCCCCCATGCTGCTCAACATCTACATGAAACCGTTGGGTGTGGTCATCCGGAGTTTTGGAGTGCGCTGTCATCAGTATACTGATGACACGCAGCTCTATTTCTCCTTTTCATCTTCTTCAGGTGAGGCTGTGGATGTGCTGAATCAATGCCTGGCTGCGACAATGGACTGGATGTGGGCTAACAAACTGAAGCTCAATCCAGACAAGACTGAGATGCTGTTGGCAGGTGGTTCTGCTGACCGGATGGAGGGCGTTCAACCTGTTCTGGATGGGACTGCACTCCCCCTGTAGGAGCAGGCCTATATTTTGGAGGTCCTCCTGGAACCATCTTTGTCATTTGAGGCTCAGGTGGCCTCAGTGTCATGGAGTACCATCTACAAACTTCAGTTGGTGGCCCAGCTATGCCCCTATCTGGACAGGGATAACCTGGCTTCAGTTGTCTATGCTCTGGTAACCTCCAAGTAAGATTACTGCAATGTGCTGTACGTGGGACTGTCTTTGAAGACAGTTCAGAAGCTGCAGCTCGTGTAAAATGCAGCAGCTAGACTGACAACTAGGACTAGAAGGTCCGCACATATAAGTCCGACTCTGGCCCACTTGCACTGGCTGCCTATATGCTTCCGAGCTCAATTCAAGGTGCTGGTTTTAACCTATAGAGCCCTTCACGGCTTTGGACCGCGATACCTGATAGCACGCCTAGCACAAAATGAACCTACCTGTACTTACATTCAGCATCTAAGGTCTCCTGCAAGTGCCTCCTCCAAGGGAAGCTCGGAAGGCAGCAATGAAGGAGAGGGCCTTCTCAGTGGTGGTGCCCCATCTGTGGAATAAGCTCCCTGATGAGGTTCGCCTGGTGCCAACATTGTTATCTTTTCGGCGCCAGGTTAAGACTTCTCTCTTTTCCCAGGCGTTTGGCAGCACTTGATGAGTTTTAATCAGTCCTGGATGTGTCTTTAGTTATGACTGTCTGTTCAAGGTTGCTTTTAGTTATATGTTGTTTTTGTATATTGTCTGTATGCTTTTATGTTTTTTATATTGTATTTTAATGTTTTAACTTCTGTAAACTGCCCAGAGAGCTTCAGCTATGGGAGTGGTATAGAAATGTAAGAAATTATTATTGTTGTTGTTGTTGTTGTTGTTGTTATCTTCATTATACTGAGTATACAAGTAGTTTTTAATGTCACTCTCAATAGTTCTTGCTTGCTTTAATTTCAAACATATACTTAAGTTATCTATCAGTGTTTCTACTGCATCTTAAAACTCTGAATCCATCCCCCATTGCCTATCCTTGTCCCTCTTTCTCCCTCTGCTCCTTTTTGTGCATTTGCAGCACAGACACACACACACAAAACTAGCACAAGTTTAATGAGGACTAAGAGACACATGGGACAAACATGCTTCCTGATATAGTAACTTGGGGCACCTACTACCAAGCATTTATAGAGTGTGGCCCCAACCTATGCATGTTTGCTTAGAAGTGAGGCCCATTAATTTCAGTAGGCATTAATCTCTAGTAAGGTGTATATCACTGCAGCCTTACTCACTGATAATCACTGTAGCCTCAAGCTTGAGACAGCAAGCCCTTATTCCCAGGAACATTTGCTTGCTGGCTGAAGCTCTACATCAGGGGTGGGCAGAAGACAGATTCCGGATGTTTTGGTCTTTAACTCTCAGAAAACTCTGCCAGCATGGCCAGTGGTCAGGAATGCAGGGAGTTGAAGTCAAAACATCTATCTCTTGCCCACCCCTGCTCTACCTTGCTGGTTCAAGGCACAAGCCTGCAGCAGCCCATTTTCCTTGCAACATCTGTCCAAATTGTCCAGGTATTGTGAGGAACATTACAGTCCAAAATTTCAGAAGTGGAACTTTTATTAGGGGCACCACCCAGGACCAGGTGCAGAATGCACCAGCTGTTCCTAGCAGGTAGATTGGCATCCTGCTTCCCAGCCAATCCACACACTTCGAGTGCTCATAGCCTGGAAGTGGCTGCACTTCTCAGTGGAAACACACCTTGCCTTTTCAGGTCTATTCTTCTGTGCATTTTATTGTTCTCACCAATGTAAAATCTGTGTGTTTAATTCACTGTTTGACTATTTAATGCGTTTACTGTTTAATGCATACTGATCTGTAAACGTTGCCATTTTGCCTTCCAATCACAGGAGTTGAGAGGGGAAACATGGGAATATCCTTCCAGTGTCATGTGTTTTGTTGATGGCCAGCTCCTTGGAGATGAAAAAATGCTGCTAAAGTGGGCTTATGATGTTTGGGATTATAAAGACTTTAAGACCACAGCACTTTATGAAGCTATTACTGAGGATTTCCTTACCAAATACATGAGACGCAAAAAGGTAGGTTCTTTGTTTTCAAAAGGAAAGACTCGTCTTTGAAGATCTGGGGTCTGACAGAACAATATTTAGAGTATCACTGATCCCTATATTCGGGATTATTTATGTATTTATTATATTTATATCCTACCTTTTTTCCTCTTTCAAGGAACCCAGGGCAGCTCACATGATCCTCCTCCTCCTTTCCATTTCATCATCACAACAACCCTGTGAGGTAGCTTAGGCTGAGAGTCAGTGCCTGGCCCAAAGTCACCCAGTGAGCTTCATGGCTGAGTGGGGACTAGAATTCAGAGTCCCAGTCCAACAGTCTAACCACTACACCACACTGGTTCTCCCTCTGATTGGGTTCAGATTGGCTGTGAGCCTGTGTGATTCATTTACTTTAACCTTAATAGGCTTAATTCAGACAAGAGGGTTGGGAAGGTGCTGCTGACTTACACACAGACACACTCCACCAACCTTTTTTCCATTTCCAGGTTACTCTAACCATAGGTTTTTGTGATCTCCAAATCAGGTGAACTTTGCCCTAAGCCCTAACCTCTAAATCATGGTTTCCAATCCCACTTGAAATCATGGTGTTGAAGTTAACACTAATCATAGTTTGCTGCTGTGTAGATCTGCAAAGATGAGATATAGAAGACAGACAGACAGACATAAATTGAAGTCCGATAATGCAGACAAGGTGCTTGGCGAAGTCTGGTCGACCACATGTGTGCTCGACCCTTACCTCCATGGCTTGTCACATCGAACAAGGAAGGGATATCCGGCTGGGTCCAGGAGGTTGTAAATTCTTCCTTGAGAGAGGAAGTGGTGCTGGCCTCTTTAAAACAGGTGGTAATCAGGCTGCTCCTGAAAAAGCCTAACCTGGACTGGAGGACGTTAACAACTATAGGACAGTGGCTAACATCCCCTCCCTGGGCAAGGTACTTCAGCGGGTGGTTGGAGAACAATTCCAGGCACTCTTGAAGGAGACGGATTATCTAGACCCATTTCATTAGGGCTTAAGGCCTGGTTTTGGAATGGAAACTGCCTTGGTCACCCTGTGGGATGACTTTGCCAAGAAAGGAACAGAGGAAGTGTTAATTGTCTTGGACATTCAGCGGCTTTCAATACCAGCAACCATGGTATCCTTCTGGATAGGTTGTCTGGGATGGGAGTTGGAGACACTGCACTGCAGTGGTTCCGCTCCTACCTGGATGGCCGATTCCAGAAGATGGTGCTGGGGGATTATTGCTCTGTGCCTTGGGAACTATGCCACTGGGTTCCACAGGGCTCTGTTTTATCCCCTGTGCTGTTTAACGTCTACATGAAACCACTGGGGGAGGTCATTCAGAGGTGTGGGCTGCGGTGTCATCAATATGTGGATGACACCCAACTCTACCTCTCTTTTCATCAAACCCAGGTGAGGCAGTGGCTGTTCTGAATCCATGCCTGGGCACAGTAATGGACTGGATGAGGGCCAATACACTGAGACTCAATCCAGACAAGATGGAGGTACTGTTAGTGGGTGGTTCATCTGCCTGGCTAGGTGATGTTCAAACTGTTCTGGAGGGGGTTGCACTCCCCCTAAAGGATCAGGTTCATAGTTTGGGGGTGCTCTTGGACCCAGAACTGTCACCTGAGGCACAGTTGAACTCAGTGGCATGGAGCACTTTTTATCAGCTTAAGCTGATATGCCAACTACGCCCTTATCTGGGCAGAGATAGCCTAGCTACAGTTATCCATGAACCTCTTGTCTGGATTACTGCAATGCATTGTATGTGGGGCTGCCTTTGGAAATGGTCCAGAAACTTTAACTGGCCCAAAACAAGGCGGCGAGATTGTTAACGGGGACTGGCCAACAAGTTCATATTATGCCAGTATTTTTCCAGCTGCACTGCCTGCCAGTCTCTTTCCGGGCCCAATTCAAAGTGCTGGTATTAACATTCAAAGCCCTAAATGGCTCGGGGCCAGGTTACCTGAAGGATCACCTCCTCCCATATGTGCCTGCCTGGACCCTAAGATCATCTTCAGGGGTCCTTCTCCAGGAGCCCTTGCCAAAAGAGGTAAGGCAGGTGGCTACCAGGAAAAGGGCATTTTCTGCTGTGGCACCCTGGTTGTGGAATGAGCTCCCTAGAGTGGTTCGCCTGGTGTCTACATCATACTCTTTCCGGTGCCAGGTGGAGACCTTTTTATTTTCCCAGGCATTTTTAGCATTCAAGCATTACAGTTTTTTAGCTCTGCTGTCTTAAGTCTGCTACTGCATTTTAAATATCTGCACTGCTGCTAATTTTGCTCTGGTTATATTTTTATTCTTTAGTTTTAATCTATTATATTTTATACTGTATTTTCTGTTGTATTTTTGTGCTTTTAATTTTGCAAACCACCCAGACAGCTTCAGCTATTGGGCAGTATAAAAATGAGACAGACAGACAGACAGATAGACAGATGAAGGTACACAGGTCTACAATGGAATACTTACACGAACTCTAATATGATCCCTATTCGCCCAAGGCAACGGCAAGCTCAAGAGTCAGAATCAAATATGGGGATGGGAGAGATCATAGAAACTGGGGAAATAGACATGAGCTTGGAAGTGGGCCCTGGCTACAGAATGGCAGCTGAAACGTATTGAGCCCACCAGATCTAGGGTACAAGAAGGACCAGCCCTAGGATAAATAGCGCCATCCAGAGGATTTATGGGGTCTGGTGCAGGTGTGATGTCAATCGAGAACAACATTGCTCAAAACCTTAATTTCTCAGCCACTGTTACAGTTTGCACAAGCCAAAGTTCAAAACGCCACGTCTGAGCAGTGGCAGTACAATATGCAACAGAGCAGAACTATCACAGATTTTAGTTATGATATTTTTGTTTCGTAGCAGTTCCTATCTTTTGGTAGGCATTCTTTATTTTAGAATATCCATTTTAATCTTTAAAAATAATAAATAAAAGTTATAAATAAAAAAGTATCCAGCTGACCTCTTACAGCTTATGGCTTTATTTTATTATTATTTAGATATAGTGCTTACAGTATTTGAAATGCTTGGTAATGTCGCCTCAAAGTAAAGCTGTAATCCACTGATTTTTACCTAGTGCAAATGAGATCAAAGTGGAAACTGAAAAAGAAACATAGTTTAAAACTAATTGAAGGAAGATCATTTTTGTAGATAGTACCCAAACAACCTGTAGAACCTTGAATGAAAGAGTACAGGCACTTGCTTTTTTTTCCTAGCTCACTGCAAACAGTACATTAAAAAAACACAGCTGCTGAGCTCAGCTCTGCACCCTGGGCGATTGCCCAGCTTGCCCACCCTTAAGGCTTGCCCTGGCTACAAGCCTATCAGTTTTATTTCTTGGAATATTGCGGGCTGGCTCAATAAAATGATGGATAGGAGTTTATTGAGTATCTTCAACAGTTCCATATAATTTATCTCCAAGAAACATGGATAAAAGAAATTTCATACAAAGATTTGCTTCTTATTCCGAACCAGCTATTAGAGTTAATAGCAAAGGAAAGAGTAAAGGAGGACTGGCATTTTGTGTTTCAACAAGTTTAAATGTGAAAGTAGAAGAAATTGAATCCTTTCCCCCTTATTTCCAGGTAATTCACCTGTTTAGTGATGTTGCATTTAACTGACTCTGTGTCAATGTTGATACGTAACCTAAAGGCTCTGTGAACTCTGGAGTAATATCTGGGCCTTGCTAGAGATGCAGCTAGAGAAAATAACAGATGAATATCTGCTGATACGTATCATTGTGATGGGCGATTTTAATGCTAGATTAGGTAGAAATAACATAGTTATCGCAGAAAGAATTGGTTTATCGAATGAGGACTCGGAGGATCTATCTCCTAGAATATCAAAGGATAGGTCTATTAATGAAGCAGGCATTATGTTGTTTAATATTATGTATAAATACCAGCTAGCCATCTTTAATGGCACAGAGGTGAGTGACTCAGAAGGCCAGTTTACCTTCTCCTCTGGTAGAGGTGAAGTGTGATTGATTATATTCTTCTTACATCTAGGGTAGTCCCTGTTTTTTAAGAATGTTTGTGTTGGAGAAAAACCAGAAAGTGACCATCAACCTTTGCTGATAGAATTGGATAATGCCATGACATTTAGTGCCTTAGAGGAAAGGCAAACCCCCTATTTTCAGTGTGGCCACTATAGGCATAGATAGGACCTGAATGTTCAGAGTAAGGTAGAAAATATACTCTTGAGTTCTGATTTGATTGTATGGACGATGGAGTTTTTGAAGGAGGAGACTAAAGAACTGGATAAGTATGATGATCTCATCCAGAAGTTAAAACCTGTGCTGAGTAAACCTAGTTATATTGGAGGTAAATACAAGCTTGATGCAGAATGGTTTGATTAAGAATGTAGGAAAAGGAAGCAAGAACTAAGTAAGTTAGCAAGGGTTGTAAAACAAGGGGGTAATGACGTTATGATGCATGAAATGGTGCAACAATGAAGAAAAAATAAACAACTGTTGAAGAAGAAAAAGATGCTTCACATCAACAACCTTGGTATGAGTTAGAACTGGCTGCTTTTGGGAATGACTCTGTTAAATGTTGGTCTCTAGCAGCACAAAAATTTAAGCAGTTGAAAGTTGGGGTAGATGCTCATATCTTAGTTGATAAATGGGAAGCTTTTTTCTCTCAAGCCTTCAACTCGAAACTCCCTATATTACATTTCCAGAATTGAACGGCCCTGAGCAGTGGCCAGTGGTAACACCCTCTCTGGTTAAAACACTTATTAACGGATTGAAGCATAACAAAGCTCCAGGGGAAGACATTCTACCACCAGAATTGTACCTCAAGAACATTAACTGGTGGCTCCTGGTGCTTGCTAAACTGTTTTTGTTGTTGTTGTTGTTCAGTCGTTCAGTCGTGTCCGACTCTTCGTGACCCCATGGACCATAGCACGCCAGGCCTTCCTGTCCTGCGCTCTCTCCCAGAGCATGCTCAAGTTCATATTCATTGCATCCGTGCCATCTCATCCTCTGCCGTCCCCTTCTCCTTTTGCCTTCAGTCTTTCCCAGCATCAGGGTCTTTTCCAGGGAGTTTTCTCTTCGCATTAGGTGGCCAAAATATTGGAGCTTCAGCTTCATTATCTGTCCTTCCAATGAGCAGTCAGGGTTGATTTCCTTTAGGATGGACCGATTTGACCTCCTTGCAGTCCAGGGGACTCGTAAGAGTCTTCTCCAGCACCACAGTTCGAAAGCATCAATTCTTCGGCGCTCAGCCTTCCTTATAGTCCAGCTCTCACAGCCATACATTACTACTGGGAAAACCATAGCTTTGATTAGACGGACCTTTGTCGGCAAGGTGATGTCTCTGCTTCTTACTATGCTGTCTAGGTTGGCCATAGCTTTCCTCCCAAGGAGCAAGCGTCTTTTAATTTCATGGCTACAGTCACCGTCTGCGGTGATCTTGGAGCCCAAGAAAGTAAAATCTGTCACTGCTTCCATTTCTTCCCCTTCTATATGCCAGGAAGTGATAGGGCCAGATGCCATGATCTTAGTTTTTTTAATGTTGAGTTTCAAACCAGCTTTTGCACTCTCCTCTTTCACCCTCAACAAGAGGCTCTTGAGATCCTCTTCGCTTTCTGCCATTAGGGTGGTATCGTCTGCATATCGGAGGTTGTTGATAATTCTCCCGGCAATTTTAATTCCGATCTCTGATTCATCCAACCCGGCATTTCTCATGATGTACTCTGCATATAAGTTAAATAAGCAGGGTGACAATATGCAGCCTTGTCGTACTCCTTTCCCAATTTTGAACCAATCGGTTGTTCCATCTCTGGTTCTTACTGTTGCTTCTTGACCCTCGTACAGGTTTCTCAGGAGACAGGTAAGGTGGTCTGGTACTCCCATCACTTTAAGAATTTGCCACAGTTTGTTGTGATCCACACAATCAAAGGCTTTAGCGTAGTCAATGAAGCAGAAATAGACGTTTTTCTGGAATTCTCTTGCTTTCTCCATGATGCAGCGAATGTTGGCGATTTGATCTCTAGTTCCTCTGCCTCTTCTAAACCCAGCTTGTACTTCCGGTAGTTCTCGGTTCGCATACTGCTGAAGCCTAGCTTGTAGGATTTTGAGCATCACCTTGCTGGCATGTGAAATGAGCGCAATTGTGCGGTAGTTTGAACACTCTTTGGCGTTGCCCTTCTTTGGAATTGGAATGTAAACTGACCTTTTCCAGTCTTGTGGCCACTGTTGAGTGTTCCAGATTTGTTGGCATATTGAATGCAGCACTTTAACAGCATCATCTTTTAGGATTTTAAATAGCTCGGCTGGAATACTGTCATCTCCGCTAGCTTTGTTGTTACTAATGCTTCCTAAGGCCCACTTGACTTCACTCTCTAGGATGTCCGGCTCAAGTTCAGTGACCGCACTATCATGGCTATCAGGGACATTCAAATCTTTCCTGTATAGTTCTTCTGTGTATTCTTGCCACCTCTTCTTAATCTCATCTGCTTCTGTTAGGTCCCTGCCTTCTTTGTCCTTTATCATGCCCGTCTTTGCACAAAACGTTCCCTTGAGATCTCCAATTTTCTTGAAGAGATCTCTACTCTTTCCCATTCTATTGTTTTCCTCGATTTCTTTGCATTGTTCATTGAAGAAGGCCTTCTTGTCTCTCCTTGCTATTCTCTGGAACTCTGCATTCAGTTGGGTATATCTTCCCCTTTCTCCCTTGCTTTTCGCTTCCCTTCTTTCGTGAGCTACTTGTAAAGCCTCATCAGACAGCCACTTGGCTTTCTTGCATTTCTTTTTCTTTGGGATGGATTGAGTTGCTGACTCCTGAACAATGTTACGGACCTCCGTCCATAGTTCCTCAGGCACTCTGTCTATCAGGTCTAATCCCGGAAATCTATTCCTCACCTCCACTGTATATTCATAAGGGATATGATTTAGGTCATACCTGAATGGTTTAGTGGTTTTCCCGACGTTCTTCAATTTCAGCCGAAATTTTGCAAGAAGCAGCTCATGATCTGAGCCACAGTCAGCTCCAGGTCTTGTTTTTACTGACTGTATGGAGCTTCTCCATCTTTGGCTGCAAAGGACATAATCAATCTGATTTCGATATTGACCATCTGGTGACGTCCATGTGTAGAGTCGCCTCTTGTGTTGTTGGAAAAGAGTGTTTGCTATGATCAGCATGTTCTCTTGGCGAAACTCTATTAGCTTTTGTCCTGCTTCATTTTGTACACCAAGGCCATGCCTGCCTGTTATCCCGGTGATTTCTTGACTTCCTACTTTAGCATTCCAATCCCCTATGATGAAGAGGACATCTTTTTTTGGTGTTAGTTCTAGAAGGTGTTGTAGGTCTTCATAGAACCGATCAACCTCAGCTGCTTCGGCCTCAGTGGTTGGGGCATAGACTTGAATTACTGTGATGTTGAATGGTTTGCCTTGGATTCGTACTGAGATCATTCTATCATTTTTAAGATTGTACCCCAGTACTGCTTTTCCCACCCTTTTGTTGACTATGAGTGCTACTCCATTTCTTCTAAGGGATTCTTGCCCACAATAGTAGATATGATGGTCACCTGAATTAAATTCGCCCATGCCTGTCCATTTTAGTTCGCTGATTCCCAAGATGTCGATGTTCAATCTTGCCATCTCACGTTTGACCACCTCCAGCTTACCTTGATTCATTGATCTGACATTCCAGGTTCCTAAACAATATTGTTCTTTACAGCATCGGATTTTCTTTTCACCGCCAGACACATCCACAGCTGAGTGTCCTTTCGGGTTTGGCCCAGCCACTTCACTCTTTCTGGTGCTACTTGGAAATACCCTCTGCTCTTCCCCAGTAGCATATTGGACACCTTCCGACCTGAGGGGCTCATCTTCCGGCGTCATATCTTTTAGCCTTGTGATACGTTCCATGGGGTTTTCTTGGCAAGAATACTGGAGTGGGTTGCCATTTCCTTCTCCAGTGGACCACATTTTGTCAGAACTCTCTGCCATGACCTGTCCGTCTTGGGTGGCCCTGCACGGCATAGCTTATGGCTTCACTGAGTTACGCAAGCCCCTTCGCCACAACAAGGCAGTGATCCATGAAGGGGATTATTTCCCCTTTTGTATATAAACCTTTGTATATAAACCTAAACAGAAAGCTCCCTAAAGGGTGGGAGACAAGTATAATAGTACCAATTGATAAGAAGGGGGGGGGAAGTGATCCAAGGAATTATAGATTCACATGCCAGCAAGGTTATGCTCAAAATCCTACAAGCTAGGCTTCAGCAGTATGTGAACCGAGAACTACCGGAAGTACAAGCTGGGTTTCGAAGAGGCAGAGGAACTAGAGATCAAATCGCCAACGTTCGCTGGATCATGGAGATAGCAAGAGAATTCCAGAAAAACATCTATTTCTGCTTCATTGACTACGCTAAAGCCTTTGATTGTGTGGATCACAACAAACTCTGGCAAATTCTTAAAGAGATGGGAGTACCAGACCACGTTACTTGTCTCCTGAGAAACCTGTACGAGGGTCAAGAAGCAACAGTAAGAACCAGACATGGAACAACCGATTGGTTCAAAATTGGGAAAGGAGTACGACAAGGCTGCATATAGTCGCCCTGCTTATTTAACTTATATGCAGAGTACATCTTGAGAAATGCCGGGTTGGATGAATCACAGGTCGGAATTAAGATTTCCGGGAGAATTATCAACAACCTCAGATACGCAGACGATTCCAGCCTAATGGCAGAAAGCAAAGAGGATCTAAAGAGCCTCTTGTTGAGGGTGAAAGTGGAGAGGGCAAAAGCTGGTTTGAAACTCAACATTAAAAAAACGAAAATCATGGCATCTGGCCCCATCACTTCCTGGCATATAGAAGGGGAAGAAATGGAAGCAGTGACAGATTTTATTTTCTTGGGCTCCAAGATCACTGCAGACGGTGACTGTAGCCATGAAATTAAAAGACGCTTGCTCCTTGGGAGGAAAGCTATGGCAAACCTAGACAGCATAGTCAGAAGCAGAGACATCACCTTGCCGACAAAGGTCTGCATAATCAAAGCTATGGTTTTCCCAGTAGTAACGAATGGCTGTGGGAGCTGGACTATAAGGAAGGCTGAGCGCCGAAGAATTGATGCTTTCAAACTGTGGTGCTGGAGAAGACTCTTACGAGTCCCATGGACTGCAAGGAGGTCAAATCAGTCAATCTTAAAGGAAATCAACCCTGACTGCTCATTGGAAGGACAGATACTGAAGGTGAAGCTCAAATATTTTGGCCACCAAATGCAAAGAGAAAAGTCACTGGAAAAGACCCTGATGTTGGGAAGGATTGAAGGCAAAAGGAGAAGGGGACGGCAGAGGATGAGATGGCTAAGTAGCATCACCGATGCAATGAATATGAACTTGAGCACACTCCGGGAGAGAGAGGAGGACAGGAAGGCCTGGCATGCTATGGTCCATGAGGTCATGAAGAGTCGGACATGACTTAATGACTGAACAACAACAACATATATTGGATGTGACATCCAAACTGTATCCATGGTACTAATTGCTCAAGTTGGAAGATTGGGTTGAGTCCAACAATATCATTGCAGAAGAGCAGGCATGCTTTAGGTGAGGAAGGATTACGACTGACCAGTGTTACATCTTAGATCATCTTATTAATAAATATGTAAAGGGGTCTAAGAAATATCTATATGCAGCATTTGTAGATCTTACAGCTGCCTTCGACAGAATACATTGTGAAAGGCTGTGGATGAAACTCTGGAACTCAAATATTGATTGATGATTCAGAATATTACATATGAGATTATACATATATGTTAGGGGACATATCTGATGGTGATGATCAAACCATATATTTGCTCTCTGATGTCTACAGATTTGTGACAGAGTTGCAAGATTTGCAGTGGCAGCCCAAAAGTTGAGAAGATTTGTTGAGGTGCAAATGGTGAACTGCAACGATGTAATTTAACTCAATGGTTTTAACGTATTCGTTGTTATTAAGTTTTATATATTTATGGGTATCTTTTAAAGTAAAGTTTTGTTAGCATCTTGCTTACTGTTTTAATCCCTTATTATCATAGAGTTGGAGTATGTATATTTGTATCAATGTATTTTTGGTTTATGTATTTGTGATTGATATGACTGACCATGACAGCTGAAACAACCAATAAACTAGTCATAGTTTGCCTGATTCAGACACCACATCAGACTATAGTAAGATGAAAACAGAAGGGGAAATCAGCATGGGAGAGAGAAAAGGGGGAGTGTAAATCCATGGCACATGCCCAGTTCTCTAAGCCATGGCTTGGTGTGCCATAATGTGATGTCCCAACCAGGCCAGAGTGTATAGTTGATCTTGCTTGCAGAAACAGCCAGCTAATGTACAGGATCTTTTCTCATCATGTCTGCCACTGGAAACATGGAAATGCAGCATACAGTTCAGAGTCCTGAGCATGGTCTGAATGCACATGATACAGTGACCTTGCTGAAGCTAATCAGGTCTAGGATGGAGGACCACCTAGGCTGGGCACCCTCTCTGTGCCACCTTGAGGTCCCTGGAGGAAAGGCAGAATATATAACAAATCCCCTCCCAAGTCATAATTGGCCAAATGGCAAGGAAAATAAATGCTGTGTCCATCACAATGAGAGACTCTTTGGCAGAAGGCCAACTAAGTCTTCATCTCAACTTTTGGGACAAAATGACATTATGTAATGTCATTTGAGTGCTCAGGGAGAAGGCTCCCAAGGCGCCTCATGCCCTGGCAAGGACGAGTTGTGTGGCACAGGGAACCCCATGTGGACACATATCCAGTATGCGAAGACTGTTTTGACACTGGCTTTCATTTTTATTAGAACAGAAATGTTATAAATATGTAACTGCAACAGGAAGAGTAAGGTTATTCTAATAATTCAGCAAGGGAGGCATTTTTAAAACACTGTATTATCATCATTGCTTTCTCTAACCTGAATTAGGCTAACTAATGTCTTCAGCTCTGCCATTGGACAGCGCCAACAATCTGCTCCAGAGCGGTGTGCGCAGAGCTCCTCTTGTGCAGATGGATGTGCTTTCAACACTGCCATATGTGTGGCCTGATGACTCAGGGCTCTCAAATCCCTGTACTGGGGTAGGCAAGTTCAGGAGGTCCAGGGGCCAAATTCACAATTTGATCATTGTAGCAGGTCTGCTGATTTTCAGCAGCAAATGGCTATTTTATTTTTTATTTTGCTGCTGCCGCTGTAAACTTCAGCAGCGACCGGGGGGGGGGGGGATGGGCTGTACATGGCCCATTGCCCTACCCCTGCCCTACATCCTGTTCCATTTTATGTTGACTTCACATATAACCCTTTACAGAAACCTTTATGTGGTTTATTTCTTTTCTCCCCTCAAAATGTGTAACATTTGGAGCAGTGGTTTTGAAACTGTGTTCCAAGAACCTTGAGATTATCAGAAATTAACAGCAGACTAGGTCCTTGAAAGACCGCTCACTCACCCAGTATGGATCGTCCCTTCTTTCTCCCTCCCTCGGTCAAATTGCACTATCACAGGAGAGCACTGGATGTATCCCAGGTGCCCTCTCAGTTGATGCAGGATGACACTGAGGCCCTTTGCAATGAATGTGCATCCTAGAACGTGCCCTAGCATCTTCTGCGTCATGCAGGCATAATTTGACAGATTCAGTGATAAGAAAGTTCCCTGAAAATAGAAAAGTGGAAAGCACAGCTTCAGAGAAATGCAGAACAAATTAGCTGGTTTCTTATTTACTGGAATTCAACCTTTTGCCTACTGAGGCGTGACTAATGGCCATAAGGAAGAAGTTGTCATCCGATGAATCAGTGGCCTTGACACTGACCTCTGGGTTTGCTTCCTTTATCTTGGCAGCACGTGTTTGTATTCTTTGAGATAGCCATTCAGGAGGCGCCCATCGGAAAATTGCTATTTGAGGTAAGTTAAGCTGCATGACAAAAATCAGACGTTGACACTGGAGGTGGTGCTTAGCATTCAAATGAAGCAAGTATGCATATTTACAACTGAACTTTAAAATGCTTAAGGGCACGATCCTCGCATTCTTCCAGATGAGGCTTTTATCATGCAGTTGTCCTACCTCATTCATGGAATTTTATGGGGTCAATTCCAAACGTTGTGATCTTTCACTTGTATTCTTCTGTATTTTCCCAGTGCTGGTTCCATCTCTTTTCTTACCACAAAATAATCTATTAAACAGGGAAAGTCAGAACATTTGTACAATGCCTTTTGAAGGCAGTGCTAGGAGCCCTCTGTCTGGTATAGGGCACTTTAAAAATTCAGGGCACAAGTCCACAGGGCATAAATCTGCATAAAATTTGCATATGCTAATTTATACATATATATGTAAATTTAGAAATAATTACTAGGATTTATTTAAATTTCACAGAAGGCAAAACCAACCAATTAATTTACATCCAAATCACACCAAATAAAATAAATAAATTTAATTAATTTGCACCCCACCCCGATCATCCCAAATCTGTAGTTCCTGTTCAATTACAATTAATTCAAAATTGCTATGAACAGGTGGGAAAAATACACAAGAAGAGTGGCTGGTAGTCCTTCATTAATGAGCCCATTCACACACAACCCTAAAAATGGCAAACTTTTACACCAAAATGGAGTTTCAAATATGTAACAGGGCACTAATGAATTTCCAATTCCCACCCACTTTCTGCTCCAGAATTTAATCTAATAGATAGAACCAGTGACAAGTGTCATCTTAGAAGACGCATTCCCACAAGTGCGAAGGAATGTCACTTCTAAGATGGTGCTGTCTGACATGTGCATCCTCTAAAACAAAAGTATGTCTTTTTATTTTGAATTATTGTTTTTCCTCCTATGTAAATGCATGCAGATTTGATTGATTAAATGTCTAAAAGCCATATTTATTAATAAATCATAGAATCATAGGGCTGGAAGCGGCCTACAAGACCATCAAGTCCAACCCCCTGCTCAATGTAGGAAGCCTGATTTCCAGGCGGTCTCTCATCCAAGTACTAACCAGGGCTGACCTGACCCTGCTTAGCTTCCAAGATCAGATGAGATCAGGCACATCCAGCCCTAATAAAAGTTATATGATTGACTAAAGGCAGTATCCAATGTTGCCCGACCACAAGCGGTGCCCACTATTTGTGGAACAGAGATTTTGTGCTTCTGGGGGCAAGCCCCAAAACAAGGATGACACTTGTTTCTGGAGGAGGGCAGGTCATCAGAGCTTCCTTATGCTCCATTGGATAGTGCCCTAAGGCTGCAATTCTATGCACTCTTACCTGGAAATCTCAGAAGAACTTACTTCTGAGTAGACATGTCTAGGATTTTGTTGTAAGATTTCTTTAATGACAGACCTGTGTGTTTGTGAAAGTTCAATACCCTTTCCTAGTGAGGCTCCCTGGATAAAATAAGATATAAAATTTAAACCCCACAAACAGTAAAATCAGTAAAATCCACAATATAATAATATAAAGAATAAACGATAGAGATTAAAACAGCAAATTCTCCACCTAAAAACCTAACTCACATTAAAGCTCTTTGAAACAACAAAACACATCTACTTGTCTTCTAAAAGACAGCAGGGATTGTGCCAGGAGAACTTCCATGGGTAGAGAGTTTCACAATGGGGGCGCTATCACTGAGACGACCTTGGAAAATGGAGTCTTCCCTCCATTGGTTGTTGCTAAGCAGATGGCTGGGAATGTTGGTGAGCAGTTGTGCTGAAGCAAGAAAGTAATAAGTTACAGGGGCGGGGTGTGTGTGTGTATGTGTGTGACAAGAATGCTTATCCTTTTGACAGCAAGAGGGCATGCCCAAAGAAGGCACCTCCATTTTTTGACTTTCACTGATTCTTTCTCCACATTTTAAAACTATTGACTATAACCACATGGGCCAGAATCTTGCTTTTAAAAGATGTTACAATCTTAAGATTCTAAGTGCATGCAACTAGTCTATTTAGTTTGTGCAAAGCTTGCCTCCCCACTGACAAGACAAGGGAAAGAAGGACTTTCTCTGGGACTGAGCTTGTGGAAACTTAACACATTCTTTCTCTGTTGTGCAGCTCTATTCTGATATCTGTCCCAAAACGTGTCGGAACTTTCAATGTTTGTGTACAGGGGAGAAAAAGAAGCCTGAGTCAGGGCTGGCACTCACTTACCGAGAGTCTGTCTTTCACCGACTTGTAAAAAATGGCTGGATACAAGGAGGAGGTGGGTGTTGAAATGTTCTTACAATAAAAGCATGCTGCAGCTTGATGTACGATCATGTTCTTCACATTGATCATCAGAGTAAAACCAGACTTTGAGATAATACTAAAATAAGCCATACTTTTGCTTAAGCTTCTCAATCAAAGCCTTGCAAACAGATCAATCCAGTGATCTGTTGCGAGCATGAATGTAGCTCTCCCACCAGCGTGGGCTTCCCCATTCAACTTCCACTGAGCTAGATGATTTGCACACATACTCGTTTGTGCACAGAGATCTGATTCTTCCATTGAACAGAACTGAGCCAGTGTGCAGAAGGGATCTGGATGAGTGTGAAAGACGCAAGTCAACAGTGATTGCCTGTAATGCTGCTATTTCACAGCCATAAAATGACAATTTGACAAGTCTATTTTAAAAGAAAGAGAAGAGAATAATATTGAAGGTTCTATACAGAATTTATTGTATGGAAGCTTTTTGGTCCCTTAGAACCAAACTTAAAAATAGAACAGACACTGGCTTTTCAACATGAACCATCAATTACAGGGTAGAGAACTCTGCTGAAAGGAGCCATTAGTCATGCTATTTGGCACTCATTAGTTAATATGCAGTTATGTTTAATAGTGTGTCATTTTAAGCTTCCATTCTCTTCTTTTCAAATACAAAAAAAGATGATTATATAGCCTTAATTTTCCTCCCCAATTAATATACAGACATACATGAAGGAAGAGGGGATGGAGGCGAGTCGATATATGGCCCTATCTTTGAAGGTAGGAGTATGTTCTTAAAATGTACTGGTGACACCAGGTGAGCAGGCATGAATGATAGTAGACTAAGATACTGCTGGACTACAAAATGTACTATAGTAAAAGAAAGGAGATTAAACAGCACAGACTCATGTACATTGCAACTACTGGCTGGAAACTCATCTACTGGAATGGCAGAGACAGGAGACTTTGGGTCCTGTCTCCTCCATGAGACTTGAAGTGGTTCTTGATTCAAACAGGATTATAGTACAAATTTGAAATCTACACATTGGCCAGAATGTTCATTTGCATTACAAGTGCCTCTCCTCACTTTTTCTTCCACACAAACAATGATCAGATGTTTGTGTGTGGAAGAGATTTAAAGGCAACTTAAGATTCATTTGTGAAAAGGCCCTTTGAGGTTCTTGGCTGCTTAAAAGGTGTGTCTAGTTTTGACCACTCCATACCAGGAAAATTCCAACTAGTACAGATAAGGAAATGAAGTGAAGAAAGTGAGGCTGCAGTCATAAGCAAACTTGCCAGTATCCTATTGAACACAGTGAAACTTAATCCTGGGTAAATGTGTTTATAAAATGCTGTACAGAAATTTTTTTATGGACACTGAAATGCTGCTAAAAATGGCACCTGTAGCAACATACGCCCTGTGTCTGATGTCGAGCTTCTTCACATGGAGCTTTTATCCTGCTGTTGAGATTGGTTACTCACAGATGTTTGCGGGTCCTTTAGATGACGTTGTCAACCTCCAGGGTGTCTCCCGCACTAAATGACCTTTATTCCGTTTTTTAAAAGTTCGGTGATAATGAGCTATCAAATTACTGCACTTGAGTTCCGCTTGAGTTCTCTCATGAAAAAGGAAAAGCCGCAATAGGAGGAGCTAGACCACAGCATCACCTAGCAGCTGAATAATGAAACATATGGAAGACTCAGATAAGGGGGAAGGAAGTGATAAAGGGAGTCTGTCGTGATCTTGCATTTAAAACGGAAGCAGAAAGCCATGCTTTAAATGTGGGATTTTAGGCCCGTGTAGAGATGCTTGTCGTGTTGTAATTTCCCTTCCCCGCTACACAGCGTTGGCTGTCACTGGTGGGTGTGGGGAAACTCAATGTAATGAAGTAGGGTTTGCTACACATTATGAGGAAGCAGGGAGAACTTCACATGGGGTACCATTTGGGGCAGGATCACATGGAGTTCCATTTTGGGCAGGATCCCTAGATCATGCATAACGGTGTAGTTCTCACCTTTCCATTGAAAATCAAAAATTAACAGTATTATTTCTGGTTGTACTATTGGTACTATACTGAACACTAGTACAAGTGAAAGAGGGAGATGTGGAATTAGAAAAAGTGGACCAATGGAAAGAAAAAACCCACAGCCATGCTACATTTATGATCTGTTTTTTAGATGAAAATTTTGCAGTTCCCCATGACCGTAGAGGTGTTCTTGGAATGGCCAACAAAGGACGCCACAGCAATGGGTCCCAGTTCTACATCACATTACAGCCAGCACCTTACTTGAATGACAAATATGTGGCTTTTGGGTATGTGTAAGAGCTCTGTGGTAGACCCCAGGTACAACTGTTGCAACTGAAACATGGAGGAGGCAGCACTGCTTTAATGGCAGAATGAAGCATTTAGATCTGTACATAATTATCTTTATTTACTTAGGACACAATCCTATGCATGTTTAGACAGAAAAAAGTCCTACAGCTCCCAGCATGCCCCAGCCCACATAGCGGGACTGCATAGGATTGTAGCCTTTATAACATTTATATCCTGCCTTTTCTTCATCATGGAACTCAAGGTGGTATACATGGGGTTCCCAAGTAGTCTCCCATCCAGGCACGGACCAGACCCAGACTTGCTTAGTTACATCATGTGCCCTCAGACCGTGCCCTCAGACCATGCCCTAGAATTAGCTGGACTTTAAAAAAAATAATTGATGTGACTTCGTAATATATACTTAGTTTCTTCTTTCTTTAGACAGGTGATTGAGGGCTCAGAAGTTCTCCGGGAACTGGAAGCAACAAATACATTAAATGAGAGACCAGTTGTAGAATGTAAAATTATTAACTGTGGAGTTTTTCAGCCATGACTATGGAAGTTAGATTTGTATAATTTTACTGTAATGCATAACAATGTTGTTTTCTGATCACAGGATTTATGGTTGTTGAAAAATGTTTGGCAAATAAAAATAATTCTTTCCACTTTTAGGAAAGAAAATATAAAGTGTTTTGTGTTCTTTTCCTTTCCAAATAGTTTTGTAGCAAAAGCAGGCTTACACGTGAGAATACACGATCTTGAGAGCCTAACGTAATGATTCAATGCGACCACTATCGAGAGAGCTCTCTTAGGTGTGCTCAAGGAACCGCATATGCTTAGAAGGGCTCTGGTTCTTTTTTTCTTTGAACAGCAGCCTGCCCATTCACATTGCTTACGAAGTTCTCCTGAATCTCAAAAATGAGTAGCTATGACACTGTAAGTCTACAGTCAGGCTGTTTGTGTTTGGTTTTGATTTTCTATACAGCCCATAGAAAATCGTAGGCATTTTATAAATAACTGTTGATGATAACAATGCAGCACATGGGAGTGTTGCTGGGAAAATAAAGAAAACCTGCTAAGTGTGAAGAATTAGTTGCAGCTCTCTGGATTGTTCCTATAGTTGGGCTACATTAATGTGTTCTGACAACAGATTGTATGTATTAGAGATGTATAACAGGAATTAAAAACTTACACAAATGAATTCTCTATCTTTGCCATGCCCCACCCCCACCAGCGAACTGCCTTTTCCATTTAAGCTATGCTTCTAAGGATTCCAGCACCAAGACTCCCTTCATAACTATATTGTTCAGTTTGGGCACCTGTAGAATTTCCAGTGAACTATTTTCCGACCTGCCCCCTTTAGACTGCAATCCTAGCCAATTACCTGAGAGCAAGCTCCACTGAACTCAATGGGATTTCTGTGTAGACATGTACAGGATTGCACTGTTAATATACTTCTATTTCCTCAGTTTAAAATTTTATTTTTAGACTTCTAGCCCAGTCCTAAATACCTTTATTCTGAAGTCACATTGATCCTCGGGGACTATCCATCACAGCATGGCAGGTGGAGGGAGGGGGACGGATTAGAAAGGTGCAAGCAAACAAAACCATCTCCCATTAAGCAATGGAATGGAGATAGGAACTAATGGGGAATTTCATGTGGGAAGCCATTTTTAAATCCCTCCATGGAGAAATGAGAGCTGTCCCTAGAAATAAATGCAGAAATCCAGGATTTTGCTGTAGCTATGATAAGCTCCAGCACATCTACCCCCAATGTGATTTCTTTTAGTTTGTAAACTTTTAAAATATTTAAATGTTGAGTTTGTAAAAATTTTAAGAATAGCCCTGCCAATTCAAATTTCAATATAAATGCTTCCATATTGGGCAAGGGTGGGGGGGGGCCAGGAGAGGCTTGCTATAGGTGAGAGAGAATGTGTAACAGCTTTGCAATGTAGTCCACTATTAATATTGGAGACTGGATTCTGGCTGAACATGGGGCAGTTATTTAGAACAACACTGCAATGTAATCCAGTGTTGTTATACTCCATCTGTAGACTGATGAGCGGGAAGCATAACCATCCTGTATCATACTCTCCAAATTATCAGGTGGGGGTGAGATTGATACATGACCACAGCATAAAAGACCCAGCCTTTGGGGATCATTATTGCCCCCCAACTTCAATTTGGTCCCAGTAGCCCTGGATGCATTCTGCAGCCCGTTTTTCACCAGTTAGACGAATCCAGTTGTGTCTGCATGATTCCACCAACGCTCCATTTTAACAACTACAGATATAGAGGGGAAGGCTAAAAACACCACTCCCTTCTTTTTTGCTCTCCCCTTTCCTTTTGTTTTCTACAACATCTTGCCCAGTGAAGAGGTCTCTACCAAAAATCTATATTACGCTAATATGTTTATTAGGCCACAACCTAAATGTCACAAACTGGTGTGCAGGCTTTTGAGTTCTCCAGAACTCTTCATGATATGTCTGCTACCTCCTTCCACACTTAACACTGCGAATAAATGAAAACTCCATAGCTACAATGCCATCCTGCCTTTCCACCTCTTCTCTCCTGCTCCTTGCTTTGTTCTAAGTGGACGCTTGCTCATTATTTTGTGGCATTTTGGCTGGCCTTATAAAGGTATTGCCCTAATATAGATTTTGGCATTTTTCTCCAGGCCACCAGTACTACTAGACACTCCTTTTCACAGAGATCTACATGCGACCCCCTTTTCACTCCCATTCACACTAACAGCGGCAACCTTTGACAGTGGTCAAATGTAGCCATGGTTGCTGCAATCGGGTGTGAAAAAGGAGGGGGCTTGTAGATGTCTATGAAAAAGACATGCTGAGGACTGGGGCAAGTGGGGATTCGAAGCAGGGCACCCCCAAGGGTCGGGGCAATACTTAAAACCCTGGGGATCATTCTGCTAAGGGGTGATCTGCACCCCTTTTCCCCCATCTGTCAAAAAGGCTGTGAAATCAGCTTGCATAGTGTCCTCTTGTCAGTTACCTTGTGTGTTTGACAGTTGAAACATATGTGGTACCAAACAAGGCACGCCTATCTATTTTGGACAGCCAGAATTGTGCAACTCTGAAAATCTGACCCAAAAAATAAATAATAATTATAGGTTATGCATAGCTTTGGTGTCATTTGTATTTGTTTAAATAAAGAACTAATCATAGGCTAACAGAGCTCACAGTTGGACAGAATGGCTATGTCTGACTAAAGTTGGTATGGCGAATGCAGCTGTTTCTGTTCCTCCTTCAGCTTGTTGAAGAAACAAAAGAAGTAGCAGCAAGACACGGAGAAAAGGCAGAAACTAAATATACCACAGAATCAGTGGGACTGCAAGAGGTGGAGGTCTGGGGGCTTCTCCCGGAACCCTCTTTTCACAAGGCAGCAGGTACAGCAGAGGTAACTCACAGAGCCCTCTTCTTCCTACAGCAGTAGCATTGGCTTGCAGTCACCTCCAGGGTTTGTTTTTCTTGTGTGCTCTTTATATAGACTGTATGTCTGGCGAGCTGTTGTATAAGGAAGGATCTGCAGTGAAAGTTAACCTATAACTATTAGCCCTCGATCTGTTCCATTTGAGAAAAGAAAAGGCCACCATATGTTTGCTAAAGGCTATCTGCCTGATTTATAGTCTGTTAAGATGCAGTACTGGGATTATGTTGCAGTCCCATTGACTTTAGAGGGACTAAGCTGTCTAGTACTTTTCCTTAACTGGATCATGGATTAGGATGTTAATGACATGCACGGAAGATTAAGAGGATTCCATGACAAAGTACTTGACCAGTTGGACTTATGATACACATTTTGTAAAACAGAGCTCAAGATACCTGAAAGGCTCAGAAACATCCCAAGTAGGTAGTAAGGGAGAGTAAAATAGTGAAAGAACTATTTGAGATTCTGAAATAGACTAGACTGCCCAAAGAGAATAATCTGCTCATGCTCTCTAGACTCTCTCTCTTGTTTTTACTTCAGCACCGCTGGGTGTAATTTAACTAGACGCAAAATGTATTATGTTCAGTACTTTCATGGAGGCAGCACGTACTTCATACCCAAAGGAATAACACTGCTGCTGCTTTATCACATATTTAACTCCAAGTAGATAAAGATATCTGTCAATCAGGACATATAAAACTGCCTTATACTCAGTCAGACCATTGTCGATTTTGCCCAGTATTGTCTACTTTCGGGGGGCTGTGGCTGGGGGAGACTTCAAGCTTCCAGGATCTACTTTGTTTTTTACTAGAACCCTGAGGTCTGCTGACTACAGCCAGGTGCAAAATAGTAGTGCGGGAGGTGGGGAAGAGATTTCTAGAATTAAGAAATAAAGGTGACAGATGTACCAGTCAATCCTGATCTACCCCCTGCCCTCCCCTGGCTTAGTCCAACTTGCAGGGCCTCTACAAGGCCTTAGGTAGGGCTTTTTCACAGCCCAGCTACCACTAGGATCCATTAAGTGGAGATTCCAAGAACTGAACCTGCAACCTTCTGCATACAGAGTATGTGCTCTACCACTGAGCTATACCCATTTTTCTGCTCCAAGTAATCCCCTCCCAAGTTGCTTTTCCCACTGTACATTTTCCCCCATTTGATGGAAAGAAGCTGGCCAGGGGTGCTTCTCAGCAGAAAAATGGCTTGATGGGTAAGGATTGCACACACCCAACCTGCTAGTCTTCTACCCAAGACTGTAGTCTCCTGTACCTGCTTTTCATTTAAAAAAAATACCAGGGCAAAGTGACATGCTACTGTGCATCCTGTATAATCAGGGGTGGGTAGCTTGTGGCCCTCCAAATGTTTTGGCCTTTAACTCCCATTAGCCCTAGCCAGCATAGCCAATAGTAAGAGATGATGGGACTTGTAGGTAGGGATGTGAAGGCCCAGAAAAAAACCAGAAAAATTTTGGAAAAAAAACAGTTTTTTTTCCAGAGACTGTTTTTGTTTTTTTCTGAAAAACTGGAAAAAAAATTGGATTTGGATTATGAAATATTTTCTTTTAGAATTTAAGACAAAGTGTGTGTGTGTGTGTGTGTGTAGTTACCCAGCCTTTACTCCCTCCCCCCGAAAATGATTTCTAAAAACTATGTAATAAGAACACTTTTGTAGAAACAATAGAGATGTAAAATATCTGGAAATAAATCTGGAAATGAAGCCATGGGGAAAATTTTTTTTAATGCTCTCTGTAAGATTCCCAGTTCTTTGAGTCCTTAGTAAATTTTTTGATCTAAAGTATATTTCATATCATATTTTACTGATAGACATTTATGCTCAGTTTCCCAACATGTGAGTCACCACTGTGCATTCTTGACAGCTTGGGTTTTGTGCTATACAGTCCTGTGTTTCTGATGCTGTAGCAGTCATTTAATGTAGTTCTAATCTATTCAGACAATAATTACAAATTTATTGTGTTTACTTTTAAAAGGTTTAAAATATAATAATTCTATGAGCAAACTAAGGGAGCCTATGGCTGCTAGACAGCGGCTAGACGGACATAGGATATGTTGTTTTCTGGGAACCGACCTCTCCCCACTTCCGCACTGCCTTGGAGGCAGCGTAGAACAGCCCCGTCCTCCGCGCTCGCAAGAGGAGCGCAGAGCGGCCAAAAAGGGGCGTGGCTGGGGGCATTCTGGGGCGGGGAGAGTGTAAATGCTTGTACAACACATCCTACGTGTCCTACAGCAGCCTCCTTCCCCGTGCTCCCATGGCTAGACAGTTGCAATCGGCTGTCTAGCTGAAAAACCAGGGCAGGAGAAGCACGAAGGGAATGATCCCCTCCGTGCTTCTCCTGCCCTGCTTTGGATAGGCAGTTGCCTCTGAGTTCAGAGGCGGCTGCCTATCTAGATAAGATTACTCCCTCAGTCATACATAAAATAACTTTAGGAATGAAAAGGCTGCTTTATGTTGCTAAAGCAGCCCTCCCCAACCTGGTGCCCTCCAGATGTTTTGGACTACAGTGCCCAGCATTCCTGACCATTGAACATGCTGCCTGAGGCTGATGGGAGCCAAAGTCCAAAATATCTGGAGGGCATCGCGTTGGGGAAGACTGTCCTAAAGCAACAAAGTGACTTTAGATCTGTAAAGAGTGCTAAAAAAAAAAGTACTGTTTTTCTATTTTCCCAAAATTTCCAATTTTTTTTAAAAAAAACAACCAACAACCCAGAAAAAGGGTTTTTTTTAATGGCCTCAAAATTTCCATAAATTTTACATCTCTAGTTGTAGGCCAAAACATTTGGAGAGCCACAAATTGCCTACCCCTGTTCATAAGTGATAAGGAATGTGCAAAAAGCACTAGAGATGCTGCAGTCATAATCCCATCAAATTCCATATTTTGTAATTTGCCTTGATGATCGGAAGATAATTGGAAGAATATTTTTTAATGAAAATGTGCATATTCCATCTTTTCCCAGAAATACCCATTCTTTTTTATTTAAAAAGATTTCACTGAAATTGTCCATCATTTAATGGAAGATCCTGAAAAGAGCAGATTTCCTCCTCAACTATGGTATTCTATTTCATCATTAACTTTCCCTAGCTTTTCTTTATGCCATGGCCTAGGATTTATGGTATGTAAATAAGTAAATAAGTCTGAACTACTTTAAATTTAAATATAATTGTCCCAGTTATCCTTACATCAAACCAAATAGAACCTGTAGCTATCTTTAGTGCTTAAGCAGGTTTTACAAACAAACCTGAATAAGCATAATAGCCTATAATATAAAACCTTCTCTGTACTGAGAAATAGATTGAATGTTCTTCCCACAATGTACAGTAACTTGACAGTAAACTACTGTGCCATTAAAATGAAACAGATGGTTGGTTAGCCATATCCAAGTACACATCAATGCAACATGACCACAATCTTCAATCACTCACTTTGGAATAACAGTAGTGCTATTGGCTATGAGTGCATTCTGAAGAAAGTGAGGGCAGCGACCCAAGAAGTGAAATATTGAATAACCAACTGACTAATTCTCATCCATGGAAATTAAGTGTGCAGCTAAACAATTCATTCACACTGGATCCAATAGGACGAAGACAAGTATGACTTCCTCAAAACTGGACCTATCATGCTAGACTAGATAGGCCCTTTCGTCAGAATAGCAAAGAATGTCTTGATTCTCTTTTGACAGCCCTTATACATGATTATATATGCTGACAATGATATTAAGAGTTGACAGACAAATTATGAAGAGACACACATTTTCTGTTCTATAATTCTTGGCAAAACATTAACTGTGAAACATACATTAGCTCTAAAACGCCAACAAGTGGAGTTATCAAAAACAACACCTTGTGGCGCCTTAGAAGAGCATCTCTACACCAGCCTAAAATCCTGTATTTAAACTGGGCTTTCTGCTCCTGTTTTAAATGCAGGATCACAACGGACTCCCTTTACATGTGCTTCCTTCCCCCCACTTTCCCCCCCTCCTTTCCCCCCTTATCTGAGTCTTCAATATGTTTCATTATACAGCTGCTAGGTGGTGCTGTGGTCTAGCTCCTCTTATTGTGGCTTTTCCTTTTTCATGAGGGACTTCAAGAGGAACTCAAGTGCTGTAATTTGATAGCTCATTATCTCCAATCTTTTAAAAAATGAAATAAAAGTCATTTAGTGCGGTTGACATCCTGGAGGTTAACGATGTCATCTAAAGGTCCTGCAAACATCTGTGAGTAACCAATATCAATAGCAGGATAAAAGCTCCGAGCGAAGAAGCCATAAGGGTGCAATCCTATGGATGTTTAGATACATAAAAGTTCTACAACTCCCTTTTTCTACAACTCCCAGTATCCCCCAGCCAGCATAGCTGGCTGGGGCATCCTAAGAGTTGTAGGACTTTTTTCTGACTAAACATGCATAGGATTGTATCCTAAAAAATTAAGGTGCCACAAGACTCTGTTGTTTTTGCTGCAGCAGACTAACATGGATACCCATCTGGAAAAAGTAGCTATCAAAGAGACTAGTAAAATCCTTTCCTAGAAATGCCCTTCTTTTGAGTAAAATGGCTGTGGCATGAACCCTCTTTCTAATCTTGTATTGTTTATCACTTCTATGCTAGTCCTCAGGGTGCAAAGAGCTACACAATTTTCATTTGCCTCTGTGACAACCATATAAGACAAAGTAGCCTTGGATTGTGGCAACAGGAAGCGGAAATGCAGCATGTCCGCAGCTCCATCTTGCCTGAAATATTTATTTGGAAATTTAAATCCTACTGTTCTATGATAAGACCAAGGCACCTTAAAAAGAAAGAACTTACAATTTTAGAAACAATCCCAACTATACAACCAAACAAATGAACAACTGTAAAAACAGTATCCTAAAACATCATCATAAAAACCATAATCAGCAACAGCAGACTAAAAATATAATCGGAAGCTCTGATGCTGGCTGGAACAGAATGGCCTTAAAAGCCCAATAAAAAGTGGTCAGTGTTGAACGTTTGCTTTCCATGTCACCCAGTCAGGAAATCCTAAATCTCCCAATGCAGGGAGAGAAGTGTTACGCTCACCCCAGTTCTCTGAGTGGTGAGTTTTCAGGGGTGTAGGGCTTCCTGGTTTTAGTCTCCTTTGGAATGAGGTCACTGGGGGCTTACTGGTGTTTTGTAATATTTGTGTTTATTTACAAATACACACGTTCAAAAAGGGTAGAGTTTCACAGCCTAACTCTTCAACAGTTGCCCTAAATTTCACCACTGTTCCTCTACCAGATTTTTGGGGTAGGGCACCCAGCACATTGAAGAGTTTTGGAGAGCCACTCAGTGACCTGGTTTGCACATAACAACAACCGAGAATATGGGTCATTCCCTTATTTGTCTGCCAGTTGATTCAGCAAAGCACAGGTAGCTTTTTCAATTCCTGGAATGTTTGATTCCATCCTTCTTCACTCACTTGCTCCCTGTATCCCAAATACCTTTGCGGCACTGTAGTATTGACATGTAGAGCGGGTGTTTGTTTTTTTACCACTCTTGCTTGCAGCCTCTGTAGCCTGGTGAAACAACCCATGAAAAACCTACAGTTCTGTGTTCACACATAATGACAATCCATGGTTTAAACAACCCAGAGTTCACAACCCCCCCTCCCCAAACCCATGGGTTCTCTTCCTGGGTTGTTAGTGATTAAGAGCCCATTGTTAACCCATAGTTCCGGGTTCACATGTAACGACCACCCAGGATTCAACAACCAATACTCTGGATTGTTGTTACATGCAAACTAGGTTAGTCTGATCTAGAGGCTGCTTTTTTACACATGCAGCTTGAATAATATCATCTCAAGCAGGGAGGAAGGCGGTGGAAGACATGCCCCTTCCAGAAGCATTCCTCTTGGTCATGCAAAGACCAGACATTCAGGGCCACCAGTGCCAATATCCCTAACAAACAGGGACTCTGCCAAGCTAAACTTTCAATTTTTGTGAACCACTCAGAAAGCTTTGGCTGTTGGGCAGTATAGAAATGAAATAAATGAAATAAATAAATAATAAACTTGTCTGTTCCATTCCAGCACCAATCCCCAATCCTAACAGAATGTTCAATCTCCCATAATTTGGAGGTGTAGAGGAAAAGCATATATACCACTTGTTCTTTCTACATTAATGTCATGTCCAAAGGCACTCATAGTTTAGATCAGGGGTGGGCAGAAGGTAGATCTCAACCCCCAGAAGCCCCTGCCAGCAGGGCCAATGGTCAGAAGTGCTGGCAGTTGCAGTCTAAAACATCTGTAGATCTATTTTCTGAGGACTCCTGGTTTAGGCTAAGAGACAGTACACATTTCTTATCTGGAAAGCATTTCTGACATACATGCAGGGTATATTTCTATAGTGATCTATACCAAGCAGCATGCTTTTTCCTCCACACAAGTGTTAGATAATGTCTGAAGTGAGAAATGAAAAATTAGGAAGTGAAACTGTTCTAGATACAAGAAAGATGATGGAAGTGTCATTACATTGTACCCACAGGCTGCCAAATTAAGAAAAATAAATCAAGTCTGGTCACTGTGGTCAGGCAATTCAGAAGAATATTGTTTCAATGTGGTTGATGGAGGGGGAAGAATTAAAATCCAATCTGTAGATGCCAAAGAGAGCCCAAAGCTCCATCGATTCCTCTCATCCTTCCTCCAAGAAACTTGGAGAGCAGGATTTTATCTTCACAACAACCATGATAGAGTTAGGTTAACAGACAGTCCACCTATTGAGCTTCATAGATGCAGAGGTTATTTGTAAGATCTCAGAACAATTTTCCTGCAGGTAAAAGAGCTTCCAAATAAATTCCTTGAGTAATTGCTGTTTTTAAACCCTAGTCTTAAACCCTGTATAATCCCAGCAACAGCTGTCAACGAAGCCTGTGCAGTGAGTATTCTATCACAAGTTAAAAAAAATAGTTTCTGCGTTCAAGGGACTCTTTTGTATATCAACCTGTTTACCAAGGAACTCCTCCACAGTAGAGTGAATTCTGGAGAATGTTCTAGTAGTTCACGTGGGCCTCTTGCTAGGGCTCTCCAACACTCCATGTGAGCTGTGGGTGGGTGGGTCCTAGAACGCACCCAACATTTCACACTCAGAGCGTGTATAGGAGGATTCGTAGTGGTGTTTTCCAGGGACCCTTATCTGCTATTACCAGTCTTCTCATTGAGGAATCCCTGACAGGCTTCCAAGGAACTCCAGGATCCCTGGAACAGTTTGAAACCTTCCGCTCTTTATGTCTTTGATCATTCAGCTTCCGTCCAACAGGGATAATCTGCTTAGTGAGTGGTGTTATAACTGGAAGTGGGATGATACATTCCTCCTCTCACATTCTACAATAGTAAGTGCATACATAATCTTTCTGCAGCTTGTGTACACCACGTGGAGCCGCGCTGTCTGGATGGAAATTTTACTTCTACCACGCAGAGTTGATATTTTTTGCTCCAAGCAGGTAGGCTGCATTGGTCCAAGAGATATAACTCAGGTTCCGTGGTACCTTGGTGTAGAACTTTAGGGGTGGAGGAACACCCTGTATCTGAATATAAACCAACAGAGCATCTGGGATTCTGGTTCCCTCATGAAACTCCTTGGTCAGCCTCTTTGGTTTGATTTTCAATCCATTCTCCCAGTTTAATCCTTCCTTTTCTTTTTTTACAATAGCCAACTGGTCTGAAATGGCCAGCCGTTCTGTCATGGAAGTCAAAACCTATATTAGAAAGGTGGAATCATTCTTATAAGTAATTCCGATTGGCTACCTTGACCACTTTTATCAGAGATGCAGCTTATCTCCCCTTTGGCCCAAACTACACACTGAGGAAGGTCGGCTTCAACTGTTCTGAAATTTCCATAAATATGTGGAGCATCATCCCTGTCCAGGTTTTTTTTCAGAACCACGCAAATCAGGTGATTAAAAATGCTCTGCCAGATTAACATTCTCTCTCAGACCATCTTTTCTGGAAGGAACTCTGCACGTGTTCTAAAACCCATAACTCTTGCCATTTAATGGAAGGGCAATACTGCAGCATTCTTACTTTTTTGGAGGAATTACTGAAGCCTGCTGCTGCCACTACTGGACCATCGTACTGCAATGCTCTCAGTATTTTGGAGAATGACTGAAGCCTGCTGCCGCCACCTACTAGTCTAGTATATTGCAATACTCTCATTTTCTTGCAAGCGAGGGACACGAACAGTTTGTATCCTTGGGGTGACCATGGGTAAAGCCAAAGACATTGACTTTCATTAGCACATCTAGACCTTGGGACAAAGTGGGACATTTGGAAATATCCTTGTGGTTTTGTCTATGCCACTATTGTGTGCTATTGCTGCTTGTTAATTTGAATAAATACTGTTGTTTGGTCATCTTAGATGTGTGTGGAGGGGGGACACACTTACCCAACATCTAAATTGGGGTCCTAGATTTTTTTGGATGATGGCTTGGATCGTTTTAACCAATGATAAAATAGAGGAAATAACCCCTAGACACTGAAACTGACCTTGGGCTTCTGACCCAAGGTTCACACTTGAACATCAGTCTTGGACGATGTGCAGCCTGGTTCATGCCAGGACTTGTACCCTGACATCCTGTGCAACAGCATAAGGGGTAAGCATTTCAATACAGCAAGTAGTGCCCCTACAATATTGGAAAGCCGACTACTGTGTTTCTTGATCTATTCAGCCAGTTGTGATGCTATAGACTCACCCTGGCAAGTCAGTATTCCTCAGCCTTGGTTAAATGGGTATAATATCTATCTCAGAGGGCCGTTGTGGAGCAAATGTGAAAGACTATACAAATAACTTGGCAAATAAGTTGACATGCCAATGATAAATGGTAGTAATTATTAAAGTTGCTTGGGCTCTTTTGAAAGCACAAATAAGGAACCTCAAAACAGACAAGCCAAAATGCGGGGGGGGGGGGACCAACAAAAACAGTGGGGCAAACAAGAAGCAGTCCAATCTGTTTTGGACCCTAACGGTCCTTCATCAAGGAATTTCAGAAAGGCGAAAATTTCAAATTTGGATATGTTGACTCTTCAACTGCCCGTGCTGCAATGGAAGAACTGTAAGTTACTAATCTCTCCATGAGACTTAAATAATAATAATAAAAAAAGACTTTGGGGCAGGGGAAGAGAACTTGCGCGTGCATCCAGCCCCAAAGATCAATATCAACAACACCTGCGCACCTTCCGTCTACAAGGCACCAGGTGACACATTATTCGCCCAGATCGAGTCGTCGAAAGGGGAGCGGGCGGGCTTTAAAACGGCCGCGCCCCTCGCCCGCTTCCCCCAGCTCTTGCCACCTCATTCGAGGCTTCGCTCACGTGATAAGGAAGCGGTCCTCGGTTGGCGACTGTCCGAGCGCAGCGGGCGGAGGAAGAGGGGGGGGGTGGAAGGGCGTACGTCGAGTGGACGAAACCATCTCTCGCTACGCGGGGGGACGAAGGTAGGAGGACAAGGCCAGGCGACGGCCCCCATCCGCGTGTCCCTCTCCTCGCGCGAACCGCCCAACGGGCCGCGTCACGTGACTGCATACTTCGGCCGGTCGGGCAGCGCAGCCGTCGCGCGAGCCCAGGGCTAAACGGCCGCCCCGCGACGAACCGACGCGCTCGCCTTTCCTCCTCGCTCTCCGTGGTGCGATATCCTCGCTGCGTCCTTCAGCGCTCGCTGTCATGAGCTGCGGTAGCCGCCGCCTCTGCGGTCCCCTGGGCTGGGCGCTGCGCCTGGTGGTTCTCGCCTCTTGCCTCACCGCGCCTTTGGCAGCAGCGGACGTGGAGAAAGGTGAGCGGCGGAAGGAGCGGGCGGCGGGCGCGGAAATGCCTGGGGCCCGCTGGCAGCGAGAGGCGCATGGTTTGCGGGAGCTGGGGGAGAGGGAAAGGTGCTGGGGCTTCAGCGGTCGTGTTCCGGCTTGAAAGCCCCTACTACGAGTCCCGGGAAGGGAAAAAGCGCGGTGTCGGCTGAGGGTGGGCTCTGCGCCCCACGCTCCCTCGCACTGCTTCATGTGTGGCGAGGCGTGAGCGCCGGCCTTGAGGACAGGTGCCTGGGCTCCTAGCGTGGCCTAGCTCCGCCCCGGAGAAAGAAGCCCTACGGGGCTGCGGGGGGGAGCGGGGTTGCGGGCTGGCGAGGGAGAGCAAGGCGGGCCTCGCGCGCAGCACCACCCCCCGCCACGCATGCTACTCGCGCTGTAAAAGGGCTTGTGGGGCCTGTATGTATTTTTTTTTTCTTTTCCTCCCTCTGCGGAGCAAATCGCAGATTTTGGTCGCGAAAACCCAGAGGAACGGAAATGGTGAAATACCTTCACGCAGCCACAGAGTTACTCCGGACAAATAGGACCCCACGGTTGCATTTCCGGGGGGGGGGGGAGAGATTAATCACGGATGGCCTGTATAAGGTGTAGCGTTGCCCGAATTGGATTTAACTTGGCCCTTTCCACATTCAGGACCCTCTTTCTTTCCCCCAACCCTGGGCCGAGCGCTTTGCGAAGGAATTCGCAGGTGGGAGTGCAAGTGGGGAGAACAAAGAGGCAAGATTTATGGTGCAGAAAGGGTCACTTGCTCCATAACACTTTGGTTAGAGATACAGGCAAGTTTACTGAAGTTTCTGTCAAGAAAATGCATTGCCCCTCTCTTTATGTAGAACTTGGCTGCTTCATGTATTTGTTTGTCCTGCTGAAATGGTGTAAAGTCCAATTGCCAGATGTGAGTTAATCCAAGGAATAAGATCTGTTGTTCCAAAGGTCTGGTTCTTTCTATAGTAGGAGCTGTTTTGAGAGAAATACAAGGTTGTAATCAATAATCTGACCTGCTGATTTTGGCTGTGTACAAATATTTCTGTTTTGTCATGCATCATCATCGACTCCATTACACCTCAGTGCCCTCTCCAGCGCTGTAGAGCCTGTTCTGCTCGTTGGTATACTGGGGAGCTGTGGACAATGAAACAGGCTGGATGTCAGCTAGAGTGCAAATGGTGTAAGGCTCTTTAAGTGAAGACGACCAAGACACTCTGGAGCACATAATTGTGCCTATTGTATGGCAGTGTGGGCAGTGAAGGTTTACTTCGCTGCCTCCATTGCATCTTCAAGTAGCCATCCAGCAGAGCTCTTTCAGGTGGTCCAGGGGTTAATACACTCTCCAGTGAATGGAGCCCTGGTCCCTTCAAGGATCCACTGTGACCTTTTTTTTTTATCATACTTTGAAGACAAAATCTCTTGTCTCTGCAGCAAACTTGATGCTGTTGTTAGCGTAGCTCCAAATGAGGTGTCAGATGCTGCTATCTGCCTGATTTTGTGGGATCAATTTCAAGTTGCTGTGGCCTGATGGCGTGGACCAGGTGCTTGCAGCAATGCGACTGACCATGTGCTCTCTCAATCCTTGCCCTTCCTGACTAATAAGAGTTGGCTGAAGAGGTATGACTAGGGGGTCCAGGTGGTAAATGCATCTTTGTTTAAAGGGGTGGCTCCTGTTGTTCTTAAGGAGTCAGTAGTTTGACCACTCCTGAACAAACCCACTCTGGACCCAATGATGTTTGACAACTATCGCCCAGTCACAAATCCCCCTTTCTTAGGGAAGGTACTTGAGAGGGTCGGGGTAGAGCAATGTCAGGCACTCTTGGAGGATATTGATTATCTAGACCCAACCCAGTCTGATTTTGACCTGATTACAGTCACCCTGATGGATGACCTTTATTGGGAGAGGGACAGCTCTGTTAATTCTGCTTGATCTCTCATTGGCTTTTGATACCATCAACCATCCTGGATCGACTATGGGCTGGACATTGGAGGCACTGTGTTACAGTGGTTCCAGTCTTACCTGCAGGGTCAATTTCACAGAGTAACATTGAGTGATCATTCCTCTGCCCCTTGGCAATTGAGCTGTGGGGTTCTGTAGGGTATTATCTTGTCCCCAATATTGTTCAACATCTATATGAAGCCCCTGAGAGCAGTCCATTAGGGTATTTGGAGTCAAGTGCTATCAGTATGCTGATAACTCACAGCTCCTCTCCCTGTGACATCTGAATCAGGTGAGGCTGTGCAAGTCCAGGATCAGTGCCCAGACTCAATGATGGGCTCAAGGAGGGCCAGCAAACTGAAGCTGAATCCTGGCAACACAGAAGCCCTGTGAGTAAGTAGTTCCAAAGTCCAGGAGATAGGCTCATCGTTTATTGTAGATGGGATTGCACTCTCTTTGAAAGATCAGGTTCATAATCTGGGGTTACTTCTAGGCCCAAGTGTCTATGGTGCCTCAGAGTGCCTTTTACCAACTTCGACTGGTATACCAGTTACAACCTCTTCTGGACAGGGATAGCTTGGCCGCAGTGGTACAGGAGCTAGTAACCTCAAGACTGGATTACTGCAATGCACTCTGTGGTGCTGCTCTTAAGGCTGGCGTGGGAGCTGGGGGTAGTGCACAGTGCAGGAATTCAGCTGTTTTCAGGAGCTTCCCTTTTTTGGTATGGAGCTCCTTTGCTGAGGAAACTGCATCAGTTGCCTATTTGCTACCAGGCCACGTTTAAGGTTTTGCTACTAGTGTGAAAGCCCTAAATAATTTGGGACCAGGTTACTTGAGAGAGTACCTTCTCCCTTAACCTGCCCAGTCACTGAAGCCATCAAATGGTATGTGCCTGGTGGTTCCATGTGGACCATTGGCCTGATTAGAGTCCACCCGGACTAGACCCTTCAGTGTGGTGGCTCCCTTTCTGTGGAACTCCCTGCCTTTGGAGGTCAGGCAGGTACTAATGTGTTGTTTTTGGCACCTGCTGAAGACATATTTACTTCAAAAAGTCTTCCTTGATTGACCAGCCATGTTTTTTATTGGTATTCTATATAAAAACTTTGAATATGGTGTTTTGTTCTTATTTTTTATTGTTCACTGCTCCAGAATCTGTACAGATGTGGAGCAGTATGTAAATGTTGTAAATAAAGAAATAATCATGATTAGCACTATCAACATGTATTGCACTTTACAGATTATGAAGGCCAATCCAATAAAGGATTTAACCAATACTTTGATTCTACTAATTTAGATGTTGTTCAGGATAGATTTTTCAGGTCATTTCACAGTCTTTGCTTTCTTCTTACAACAGCACAGCTGATGGAGGCCAGTAGGAAGAGGGGGAGTCCTAAGGAAAGATATGTTTTCCCTTTAGGACCACCCCTGTCTGTGCAGCTTTTTGTAAGTATTGCATCTATCCTGGTAGAAGCTGCCATTAGGATTAGGCTAGATTGTTTCAGAAGGAAATGATGCCCTGGAGTCTTCTGAATTTCTGATATTTATCTCTGCACTTGTTCACACAAGAGATTGCCTGCAAAAACAGCTATTAACGATTATTGAAAAGTATTCTTTATTTCAGACCTGTGTGACTTGAATTAATCTGAAGGTCATTGAGCCAGGTTTGCTGTACAGACATTGGATCTTGTATGCATAACACTTCTAACAGATAAACCCATATTATTGAGTTGCAGAGCTGAAAAAACAGATGTACTGTATCGGAGGTGCTGGTAGGGCAAGCAGTAAGGTTACTAAATAAAACATGGAGATAAAACTTTGGCAGTGAAGTAGTATAGGTGTGAAGGTTGTCTGCTAAAATTTTTGCTATAACTTTGTATGACAACATAAGTAATGAGGAAGCAAACTAAGTTGAAGAATAAAATAAACTTAGTCACTAATACAAACAGAGCTGTTTACCTTGGATATGTAGTATAGGAGTCTCAGAATCAGCACTCTATTCCTTTTTTATTTTCAGTTTTCTTAGCTTTCCAAATCACAGAACACTGTTTCATCAGTAGAAGTTATTGCAGTAAATGTCATCTTAACAACCAAATGCTGCCTAGCTTCAACACTATCTGGTGGCAAACGTTTGCTAATCATTTATATATACAACATGATCAGGAGTTAGAACCAATCCTGACTCCTTGCACATATCTGTAAGACTGATGCTGTGGTAAATAAGCAAATGTTATGTTCTTACATGTAAGAAGCATTGCATGTTAAATGCAATGTGTGAAGAATCTTTTAGTGTTAACCTTTTGTAAAAGAGCCGGAGAAGCAACTCCATACTTGTTGAAAGCAAGAAGTGATGAACCCTAAAATTATATTCACATTCCAAAACTATTTCTGTTTTCAAACCAAACAGTGCCTTACTGAAACACAACTCCTCATTTAGATATGGGATAACACTTCAGGGTGAGTTTTCACACTGTGTCTTAATTCTGGTGTGCTAGCCTGCAGGTTCATACTGGAGCTGCCTCTTTGAGGGACATTTCACACTCACATCATGAGTTTCTCATGAATATGTATAACAGAGGTAAACTAGTAAAGCATCTAGTGGTTGAAAGCAGATATTGAGAACCACTGTAGCACTAAACAAAATACTGGTTGTCAATAAACCTATCTTTCAGTTTATCTCCGACTGCAATATAAGTAGTTTCATTATTTCTTCTTATCTTCCATATTTTAACTTGTTGTAGATGTTTGGAGACTTCTCCTTTTCCAACTACAGTATATTATAAATGCATGGAGGTTACAATATCCTATTTAGCCCTTTCTATCAAAAACAATGGCAACATGACCTGATAGCAATTCATAAGAAAAAAAAAGCCCTGCTAGATAAGACCAAGGGCCTATCAAGTCTCGGATCTTGCTTCCTACAGTAGCCAAACACATGTTTCCAGGAAGCCTGTGGTAGGTCTTAGAGAGAATGCCTCTTTCCCATTGTTCTCCAGCAACTGATATTCAGAGAGATTGTAGGTTGTATCCAGTGGCAAGTATATGCTAGTGGAACAGACATTGCTGGCGAAATGGATTTTCCACTTCTGTGTATCCTCCTAATCTGCCCTGGAGGGTTGGAGAACCCTCAGGCAGATGAGGTGGAGGAAAGGAAGGGAAAATCCGCATTATACCAATGGAAGTCTGCTTGCGTGATGACTGTCTATCAACCAGGAAGTTCTGTTTAGCTATTGTAGTTAAGAGCAATTGTCAGGCCTATCTACCATTAATTTGTCTCATCAGCTATCTAAGATATTGGCCATCAACAGATTATATGTGGAAAAACCCATAAATTGTGTGTTAAATAAACAACTAATTTCTTTTGTCTGTCCTGAATCTACTGCCAGTCAATTTAATAGAGTGACACTGGCCTGGTTTGCATGTAACACTAACCCATGGGTTAAATAATCAATTGTTGCCCTACCTAGGGTTTGTCTGGATGATGATGGAACAAACTATGGTTTGTTCTCTCAGTCCCTGGGTTGTTTGTTTCCCTCCTTCTTTGCCCACTCCCTCTCTGTATCCCAACTGGCTTTGCAGTACTGGTGTGTACAGAGGCTGGGTGGTTTTTTTGACTGCTCTTGCCTGCTGCCCTGTAGTCTGGTGAAACAACCCACAACTCTAGGTTTACACGTAACAACAACCCATGGTTTAAACAACTCTCGGTTCACAACAACAAACCATGGGTTCTCTTTGTGGGTTGTTTGTGGTTAACAACTAATACTTATCCCATAGTTCTGGGTTCGCACATAGCAACAACCCACAATTCAGCAAATGTATTGTTACATGCAAACCAGATCACTAACTTATAGTATTATGAGAGGGTGGAAGCCTTCTCAACACCATGCATAATATAAATCTCTCTCCCTTAACTGTCTTTCTTTTCTAAACACAAAAAGCCCGAACATTGTAGCCTTTCCTTATAGGCAAAGTCCTTCAACCGCCTGATTATTTTTCTTTTCTAAGGTATGGAAGTCCATTTTTTAGGAATAAATTGCGTATTTTTGTTAGAAGATAAGCATTTTCACATTTGACTTACTTTTTTTTTTTTTAAAGAAAAACAAAGCACAACAACAACACAACAACAATACACGTATACTAAAATATCTCTTAAGATTATAAGGTACCTACCTTTGGCTCCGCTTACACAGCAAATGCTTATTATTATTCTCTAATTCCTATCTTAGTTGTATATCATACACTGAGTTCACAGACATTATCTCCGTTCTCCTAATTTTAACAACAGAAAGAAGAGAACCATCTCAAAGTTCAAAACCCACATACATAGATATCATGTTTCTCTATTTCTTGTACAAATTCTATAAAAGGTTTCCAATCTAACATAAAGTTAGTTGTTGACCCTTCTTTAATTATAATAGTAAGTTTTGCCATCTCATCAAATGTGGGCAAAACTCACATTTGACTTACAAATTCTTGGGTGGATGCCAGCTGGACCCAGTGACTTAATTTTTAACTTTATCTGTAAACCCTAACACTTTATAAAAGGTATCTGTGACTAAGAAATATGCACACACTGCTATCTTTTAAATACACTGTAAGGAAAACACAAAAAGGAGGGACACAAAAAAAGAAAAAATACTCAACATATAATTCCTTCCAAATAGTCCTCCATAATCCCAGCAGAAAGGATTTGTGTATCCAGTATTTGTGTCTTTGCACTTCAGTACAGCTCTGTTTTTCTAGTAATCCATAAATAAAGTCCAATCATAGAATAGCCTTCCCCAACCTGGTGTCCTCTGTGCATTTGGACTACAACTCCCATCATCCCCAGCCATGTTGATTGTTTTGGACATATATGAATTATATTTAATCTCTCCTAGTTGGTGTGAATTACTAGAGTGATTTTGTTCATAATCATGAAATATCTGTGCAGAATTGTAGTCACCCTAGACCTTCATTTTTGGTCACCTCTATATTTGAACTGGGGGTGGGGGGGGTTCAGTCTGAAGAACTAACAATTTGGGCAGAGTTATCACCTAAATGAGGGCCGCGGTGGCTTAGTGGTTAAGATGCTGAACTGCATACTGGAAGGTCGGCAGGTCAGCAGTTCGAGACGCAAGTGCTGCGTGACGGAGTGAGCTCCCATCTTCAGTCCCAGCTTCTGCCAACCTAGCAGTTCGAAAGCAAGAAATTGCAAGTAGATAAATAGGTATCGCCTCGGCGGGAAAGGTAACAGCGTTCCGTGCATCTCGGTGTTCAGTCATGCCGGCCACATGACCACGGAAGCATCTTCGGACAGCGCTGGCTCTTCGGCTTAGAAATGGGGATGAGCACCGCACCCTAGAGTCGGACATGACTGGTTGGGGACACCTTTACCTTTTTATCACCTAAATAATTTGCAGCAGAGATGAGGCAAATAATTTATTCGGCTTCTCTGCAATCTCCCTGTCCTCCTTTAGCGCTTCTTTGTCGTCTAATGGTTCAACTGCGTTCCTGACTGTTTTTCTGCTTCTGACATATTTAAATGTTTGTTCTTGGTCTTAATGTTTTGAACAATAAGCTCCTCAAATTCTCTCTTCACTTTCGGTATTGTCTGCTTACATTGCCTGTTATATCTGTTATGTTATACAGTGGCGAGAAAAAGGTTGTAAACTGCTTAGGACTGTCGCATCTTTCCAACCTAAAATGTTATTAGATCTTAATCTAGCCCATAATCCTAGATAAACAACTATAGATAACCTGATTAAACAAAGGACACACAAACATGATGCTTTTTCAGCATGTATTTATCCACAACTGATTCAACGTTCAATATCCATGTGTGAAAACGTATGTGAACTTTTAGATTCAGTACCTGGTGGCACCCCCTTGTGCAGCAATGACTTCAAGTAAACATTTCCTTTAACTCTTGGTCAGTCTCACATCGGTTTTGAGGAATTTTGGCCCAGGCCTCCTTACAGAACTGCTTCAGCTCAGTGACATTTGAGGGCTTCCTTGGATGAACAGCTCACTTCAGGTCCTGCCACAACATTTAGATGGAGTTTAGGTCCAGACTATGACTAGGCTGTTCTAAAACATGGAATTTCTTCTTCCACAGCCATTCTTTTGTAGATCAGCTTGTATGTAGATCATTGTCTTGTTGCATGACCCACTTTTGTTTCAGGTTCAGCTCATGGAAGGATGGCCTGACATTCTCCTCTAGAATCTTCTGATACACTGCAGAATTCATGGTTGTGTCAATGATGACAAGGCATCCAGGTCTTGAGGCAGCAAAGCAGGCCCAAACCATTAGATTCCCACCACCATGCTTGGCAGTTGGGATGAGGTTCTTTTCGAACTCAGTGTTTCTTTTTTTGCCAAACATAACATTTCTCATTCAGGCCAAAAAGTTCTACCTTTGACTTGCCTATTCAGAGAACATTGTTCCAGAAGTCTTGGGGATCATCTGTGTGATCTTCAGCAAACTTCAGATGGGCAGAAATGTTCTTTGTAGAGAATGGTAGTTTCCTCCTGGCTATTCTTCCATGAACACCATTCTTGTTCAGTCTTTTTCTGATCGTTGAGTCATGAACATTCACATTAGCCAAGGCGAGAATGGCCTGCAGATCCTTGGATGTTATTCTGGGGTTCTTTTTGACTTCCTGGATGATGTGCTGGTTTGTTCTTGGAGAGATCTTGGTAGGGCAACCGTTCCTGGGTAGAGTGACTGTGTACTTAAACCTTTTCCATTTGTAGGCTGTCTGTCAGTGGTTTGGTGGATCCCCAAATCCTTAGAAATGGTTTTGTAGACTGATGAGCAGCAAAAACGGCTTTTCTGAGGTCCTCAGAGATGTGTTCAGATCGTGGCATGATGTGTTTCCACACAATTATATGGTAAAAACCAAACTCGCAAAGTTCCTGATCCTTTTATTGGGTGAGGCCTCCTAAACTCACCCCTGAAGATCTACCTAATTACTTAAACACCTGATTCTAATTATTCCCTCTAATTGAGCTCATGCAACCTGGGGTTCACTGACTTTTGCACATACCCGGACTCTTAAGTACTCATGGTTTGCCTAATGTATACATCTTTTTATTTCACAAGACACGAAATTGTTTAATATAAGTCCTATTGGATATTTAGAAAAGGACTGGTTTTGATTCACGATGGCTGTCATGGCACAACTATGGAATTCCCGTAATTATCATTAGGGTTCACAAACTCTTTTCTCACCACGGTAATATATTTACCAATAGATGTGACTTTCTGGATTTTGTACCCCCAATATGAAATTTGTTAGATTTATATGTCGCTTTTATAGGAACAGGGCAGGAAACAATCACCAGCAACAGTTGCAACAATTTCATTCAAAATGCAGCAAATAGGGGATCCTCATGTAGAAAATAACCATTCTTTGTGGAATAATTATTTACTAATGCCATGGCTATTTATGGTAAATTGAAAGCTGCTTTTGGCTCTTTCCTGGGTTGCTGGTGGTGGCCTACAACAGCAACAACAAATGGAGACAGTTTTTTGCTCCAGCCTCCCCTGCTAACAAGTGCTAATGTCCTATATATATCAGAATGGGATGAAGGGTAATTACTGTATTAGTTTTAATGCTGCCACAAGAGTAGTAGCCCATATCTCATTCTTGAAGTAATGTAATGTCTGTATTGAGCAAGCCAGCTTAGTAGGAAAGTATTTTTTCCTTCCTTTTTATGTAGAACCTTCAGCATTTCCACAGTCTCTTTCAGTCAAAAACACTGTGTTGTGTTTTATGTTTAGTAGACTGTGTAAACCTGAGTTGTTTTCTGTTTTTTATTCAGTGGAGTTTCCTTCATATTATAGGAACTGCAACAATAAGTTTACTTGGGCTTTTCTTATGGTCTTACTAAATATGATGGGGGAAGCCATGTTTTGGTCATCTGTCCTCCCCATTCATATATAAATCAGGGGTGAGGAGAGTCATTTTAACATGAAAAGGGGATTGTGGGTGAACCTTTCCCCCTCTCTATCTTGCCTTCCTGCATTCTGTTGCTTGAGGCACTTCTCTCACCAGCACTGCTCACTTCCACTATCTGAATGGGACAAGGAGGAAAGTGACAGAATATGAGGGAGGTAAGCTGAGGGTGGTACATCTTCTTTCTGCTCCATGCCACTTAGGTTAAAATAAGATCCCTACATGCATACACACTATGTGAACTGGGCAGATATGTGAACAAGAAACATAGTTGCTTGATCACATGAAGTTTGGCACTCAGATATAGCTGAGTTGTTTGATCCTCAGACTCAAGAGTACTAACAAAATTAGGAGCTGAAGGAGGAATTCTATGAGTATGTAAATATGAGTAGTTCATAACTTGCATTTCTGTGTGGTTTTCCCCCCTCCTTGGGCACAGATATTAACTTTCTGTGTTAAATTTTCATTCGAAAGTAAAGACAGTTTCTATGCTTCTGAGTATTGGTTCACATGTAAAGCACCTCAGGATCTCAACAGTGCCATTTTCTGTTGTCTATAAATTGTGGTACCTTTTGAGTTTCTGATCTTATTAACTGTTAACTGGCTGATCTTTATTTTTTAAAAAATGTGTTCTTTTTCCTTTTTAGCTGGCTGTGAAAAACATACTAACTGTAGTTCCTGTATCAAAAGTAGTGAGAAGTCTGAAATGAAGTGCATGTGGCTTCAGTGCAATGGTAAATGAAATTACATTGAACTAGAATACTTACATCTGTGTGTATTGTGTAGTTTCCCCTTCAGCTGCAAAGTTGGAGTTCAGACTGTTACAATGTTAAGTAGTCTGATGACCAAGAGATAGTGAGTTGAAAAACTGGGACCTGAAGAAAACATAGGTGGTGGAGAGATGGGGTTGGAAGAAAAGAACTAAGTAGAAAGCAGGACTGAAGAAAAACCATTCATGGGGTATAAGAATAGGAGGACCTGTACACTAATGGCAGGAAGGAAATTTTGGAAAGCTTGGGAGCAAGGGCCTAGGGAAGGAAGTGATCTTTCACAAGATCTTCAGACCTGAACCTGACAGAACTGCTGTTCCTTTAAGGTTGCGTAGAATATGATTTTTTGTCAGTTGTGACTTCTGCTGTTGCTGCAGCATATGACCTGATAACCCAAGGGTGCATTGAGAGCCAAGAAACAGGGGAGTGGTAGGTGGGAGCTTGATTTCACACACTAGCCAGCCAGTTCTTTAACAGTCCTCTAGGGGAATGGGGGGCGGGAACGACTGAAGTACGAACTTTGCTTGTTGAACAAAGTTCAAAATGGTAGAAACATCTTTGGCCATCCTGCAAAAGTCTAAGGAAAATAGTATTGAAATATTACTTATAAGAGGCCCTCTTATATTTATACATGATGCATAAAGCAAGGCTTTTTCCTGAGTTTTCCAAACCACAGTCTTCCCTTGCACCATACTTTAGAAAAGTCAGAAATAAATTCTGTGTAAACAGATTTTCCTACACACATTTTTGGAGTACAGCCATTGTCATCATACATAGAATTCCTGGCCAGACTTTTCTTGTGGAGATTTTCAGATATTCAGGGATAATGTAAAGATGGATCTAGGTGGTGCTTCTTAATTTTCCAGTGTTCTGGTTTGCAAATAGAACCTACAATTTGTTTAAAGGCTTTCTTCTGAATCAAATTTTTGCTAAACCAAGGATTGAGTAGTTATTACCCAGATATGAAAAAAGTAATTGAAGCATCACAAGTAAAGCCAATTAACAGCTGCATAACTTTCCTAGGGCAAAGTAGAAAAGTGTTTCTAATAGGACATGTAGCCAAATATTATGCTGAATGCTTTACATTTTCACACTTGGAAATCTAAACCGAAAATTATTCTACAATCTTTTTTTGACAAAAGTGACTCAGTCCCGCTGCACAAACGAGACAAAAGAACATACCAAGTGTACTCCTATTTCTTCTAAAACTGGAAAATGTCCAGGTAAGTAATTACATCTATGCTTATGCTGGTGCTCTGGCAAACAAATTCATTGTTTTAGGGGCCAGGCAACAGGGAAAACTATCACGTTATGGGTCCAAAAGAGCTTAATTTTGTATAATGAATGAAAAGTGAAGCAGACTAGTGATGTTTGGTCTGCACACATGCTTTTATTAGAGTTAAAGGTAAAGGTGTCCCCAACCAGTCGTGTCCGACTCTAGGGTGCGGTGCTCATCCCCGTTTCTAAGCTGAAGAGCCAGCGCTGTCCGAAGACGCTTCCGTGGTCATGTGGCCGGCATGACTGAACACCGAGGTGCACGGAACGCTGTTACCTTTCCCGCCAAAGCAGTACCTATTTATCTACTTGCAATTTATTGCTTTCGAACTGCTAGGTTGGCAGGAGCTGGGGCTGAAGACAGGAGCTCACTCCGTCACGCGGCACTCGGGTCTCGAACTGCTGACATGCTGACCTTCTGGTCTGCAGTTCAGCGTCTTAACCACTAAGCCACCGCGGCTCCTTATTAGAGTTACCAGACTGCAAATTTAGAGAGACTACTTCCTGCCTCTCTGAATTTTGCAAGGCAACAGGAAAGTTTGTTTCTGAATCTTCTACTCCCATTCTTCCATGGTCTTCATGCCCATCCTCTCCCTCTCTGCTGTAGCAATTGGAATTCTGGTTTTATCATACAGGTGGCAAATGGTCCAGAGGAGGAGCAGGGTGGGTGATGCAGAGGCTTCAAAATGAGAAGACAGGATCTCTTGGCTGTGATCTGGCAACCTTCTGTGGCCAGCATGAGAATGCAGCCAGATCTGTCCCATGTTTACCGGCCTACTAAGTAGCCTGCATCTCCTGATGCAGAGATGCATCTCTGTGGCCAGCATGGAAACTCAGGCTATTTGCCCCTTAGCAGGCTAGCAAAAAGAGAATAGTAGGCTAGTAAATTTTGTGGGCTTATTTACAGTATAAATAAGTATGAATCAACTATTCAGTATGACTCAACTATTGATCAACAATATTTTCGTGCTTTTAGCAGCCCTGCCTGAATAGTTTGGAACAGTATACTCCTCATGACTAGCTACTTAGGATAGAAGGTCCTCAACTGTCTACTCTGAATGTTACCTTACTGTGCATTCTTTTAGACTTTGGTTCCCTAGTTACAGTTATTGTTATGACTCATCTAAGATTTGCATGAGAGCCTCACAAGAATCCTCAGAACAGAGAGCATTACTGGTATTTACTATTAATGTCTTTTAGCTTTTTTCCTTAAAACTATTTTCTGCTTCATACCATCTTTGTGTTTTTTAGTTTCCCCTTTAGTTTTTAGTGCCACAGCCAGGACACCTACCACGGCCAGTGTGAATGGTACCACGGCCAGTGTGAATGGTACCACGGCCAGTGTGAATGGTACCACGGCCAGTGTGAATGGTACCACAGCCAGCACTCCTACCACAGGTAATAAGCTCATTTGCTTTAATGCAGTGATAGTTTAATGCAATATAAATGTTTCATCTGTAATAAATGTTTGTGGGATGACTTTATGAAAACATGAAGTGAGTCACAGGTCCTTGCCTATAACTCAGACATAGTACTGGTACTTGCCTGTCCTTTAAAATGATTACAGCCATTTCAGTAAACTGGATGATAAACTTGTAGATGAAGAAAAATCTGCATTGAAAATGTAGGAAATCCTGCATGCATAGTGGTCCATAATTGTGCTCTGGACATTTGCTCAACCTGCAGAATTTGTGTTTCTTCCACTCTCTTTTGAGGTATTGGAGTGGGCACTGTTGGTATATGTGGTGAGCCAGTGTGGTGTAGCGGTGAGAGTGTTGGACTGGGAGCCAGGAGATCCAGGTTCTAGTCCCCACTCAGCCATGGAAGCTCACTGGGTGACTTTGGGCCAGTCACAGACTCTCAGCCCAACCTACCTCACAAGGTTGTTGTTGTGAGGCTAAAATGGAGAGGAGGAAGATAATGTAAGCCACCTTGGGTTCTTTGCTAGAGGAAAAAAGGCGGGATATAAATATAATAAATAAATAAATATGTAGCAGATGCTTCTATGCCTTTCTGCACTTAACAGGAGTTCCGCTTGGCTGCCTTTAGTCACATCTATAATGGTAATGAAAAGCAAAAGTGGCTCCTGCTAAGTTCTGAAAAAGTTTTCAAGAAATTGTTTTTCAGAGGTTAATGAGAGATACCTTGGTATACAGTCAGTTAGGAACAATGTTGTTTGTTTCTCGCCCTTTCCCAAGTCTCTAGTGTAATTACAGTGTATCATCTTACTTTCTCATGTTAATACTGCTAACGTACACAAGTGTGAGACAAAGCATTTAACCTTAGGCCACTGAGGGAACTGAGAAGCTGAAGAGGGATTTGCATTGTTGTGCCTGACAAACTACTATAACATAGGGGCTTCAGGATTATGCAAAATATTGGTCCTCTTGAACAACTGAGATGTAGGCAACACAATATTAAGAGTTGCCTTTTGCCTCTCTTGCATCCATTAGTTCTGCTGAAAGAAAAAAATTACAGTTGACTGAGGCTTTATTTTTATACTATGAAGATCTTTCTTTTCAGAAAGTTCTTATCCGATATGTATCATCTTTCCTTCGATTTCTGATGTTCACGCCATGAGTGCTGTTGCTTACGTAGCAAAAAAAACTCTACACAAGCACAAAAGGGATATATCAGCAGACTTGGGGAATCCCAAAGTTTTCCGAAATACACAAAATCTTTAGGAAATTCCCTATTGGTTGGGGGCCCAAAACAGCCCAAGAAGGGAGGCATGGTGTAGAAATCCAGGGCGAATGAAATGGAGTATTCTGGAAGAGGGCATGCCTGGCTGGAACCCTGATCATAAGCACTCCATTCTGCAACGTTTTTGTTGCAGGTCCCATTTGTACCTTCTGATACTGAACTTGGTGTTTCTGTTATCTAGTTTTATCCATTTGGCAGTGAAATGGGCACGCACATGGTTTCTGCATGCTTGCGGGGGGAATGACTCTCAAGGTATGCAGAAATACGTTAGCTGGCAAATCCTAACAAAAAGAAAGAGAAACAACTCAAGGCCTCAGGGGCCATGGAATGCTGAGAGTTTGAGCTTGCTTGAGTCCCTAACCATCATAGTATTCTGGAGGTAGAAATTAGGAATGGGGGGATGCAGGCCATGAGGTTAAACGCCCCTTGCTCTGGCGATTTGAGGAGTCAGAAAAGGAAAAAAGTTGCTTCTCTTCTTCACTCTCCAGATTCCCCCCCCCCAATGTATAGTAATAAATACTCAGGTTACCTGTTCCCCTCTTGACACCACCCACCCAAGAGCCTCAGCAACACTACAAGGCTCAGATTCCAGACTGGCTGGAGCCCTGAAGAGGAGCACTTCAACACTGAGTCTCCACTTGCTATATAATAACCTCTTATTATGGTGTTTTCTCTAACATGTATGCAATATTTGATTAATTATGGTTTGTATATGGTATCTTGGATATTCTTTTAATTCTCTTGGGCCTCCAGAATGGAGGGATATCCATCCTTGGATTCCTATCCAAGGATAAGTATTTTTAATTTAATTTACTGTGAAATACACTTAACTTCTGACTGTGTTCTGTAACTATAAACTCAAGTTTCGAGATAAAATTAAGCAATTTAAAGCTGGTTCCCACTTAAGTTGAATTTTCTCTGAAACAGGTAACACAACTAACACAACTTCACCTGCAGTAAGACCTACTTCTGCTAATACTACAGTAACCACAGCTGCTGCTGCTACCAATTCTTCTATACCAGGTAATCTTTGATTTGCAGCAAGATTAAACCCAGTCATGTCCTCTGTCTTAAAGATGATTCTTGTCATTTGAATAATAAAACAGAAGTCAACTGTATTGTGTATTGAACAAGATAGAATACTTAAGTTTTGAATGTCTAGTTTCAAAATGCTGGAAGAGAGAAAAACTAAGTTGAGAAATCAGGTTTTCTTCTAACTATATTATAAATAGATCTGGGTAACAACTGTTCCAGCTTTTCTCTGGCCTAACCAGGTAAAGGACTAGCTCTCACAGCTTTTCTCCTGCCACCAGAGCTGTTCCAAGTTCTGTATCACGAGAGACAGAATTGTAGGGCTTTGATTTTTACAAGATGAAAATAGTATACAGAAAGCACTATACTTTAACAGCCAATCACTAATAAACTGTAATGCTCTTATTTGACAGGCTCAGTGTCTCCCAAGCCAACATCCAAACCATCTCCTCACAAGTCCACGTTTGATGCTGCCAGTTTCATTGGTGGTATTGTCCTTATGCTGGGTCTGGAAGCAGTAATCTTCTTTCTGTATAAATTTTGCAAGTCCAAAGAACAAAACTATCATACCCTCTAGGATCTGTTGCTTTTAAGTGGACTTACAATAGCTCAATATTTGTGGTTAGCTGCACCAAAAGATCTTTGTTCCTTATAGAAGACAGCAATTCAAAATATTATTTTTCAAGACGTTTTTAACAAGAAAATATTTCTGCAACATGCTTGGAAGAAGGTTGTGTGAATCATGTCTTGCTCTGCAAGAATACTTGCAATATTCTGCATGAATCCTTATTGGCTGTCTTAAATTTCTTTAGTAGCTGCTGCTATGGAACCTTTTCCTCTACTTGACATGCCAAATGTAGACATTAATAGGTATTGTATTCAGTGGCAGCAGTGTTCTTAGTAGATAACCTTATAATTGCGATGGTTAAATTAGTCTTAGTTACTGTGTCCCCTAAAGCATTATTAAAATGTGAATTACCAATGACTTGGCAGAAAACACTATTTGTGTGGGAAATTATGGCTTTTTATTGTGTACTGCTAGTAGATTGGGACAGACCTGTAGAATACTATCTTTTTTTCCTTAGGAATTATGGAAGCCCATATTTTTCTATACTAAATTATGTCAAAAGGAAGATTGTTTCCTAATTTAAGTGTAAGCAGCCATAGGAAGGATTATGATCAAAGAATACAAGTTCCTTGATGCATAAGGAAGAAGTACCAGTGCCTTAATCAGTAGGCTGCAAACTGAAATGTTTGTGCCATCTTATTTGTTTGAGGTACAGTGAATGTCATTCCATTTGCAGCAAATCTTCTCCTGTACACACATGAACTTGAACATTATTCATCTGCCCATCTTTAATTCCTTTTAGTGAAGACAGATATGGAAAGAAAATAATGTAGCCAATCTTCATGTACTACTTCTAAACCTAAGTGTCTAGCCTTCAAATTACTAGCCTTGGAAACTTTCATTACATGCTTTACATTTGAGAGCACTTGTTTCAGTTGACAGTACTTCATTGCTGCTCAACATTGATGGATATTTGAAAGCTACTGTAATTATGCATGGATTTTTGAGTGATATGCTGTCTCCATATAGCAATATGGTCTCTGTCATTTTCATAAAACATCAACAGTAGTGTATGGTGGAAGTGAGCAGACTGAGGACTTGGAGCTACTTTAGCTTTCGATTACGGTCAAAACAGATTGCCGGTTTTTGTTTTTCAAGTTGTAGGGTAAGCATAGTTTAAATATCAGAAATGCAACATATAAGTTTAAAAGCTACTCCTGGATGAGCTCCAACGAAACTCATGGAGGAAGCACAATGCTTGATATTAAGCTGATAATGGCAAATCTGGTTTATGGCTTATTGTGAAAACGTCTAGCACATTTCAGTTTCTCAACTTCTCTAGCCCTTCTAGCTTGAATAGTATTCACTTCAATGATGTTGCATTGAAAGTTTGTTCATAATATTTAGCCAATAGTACTGTAACTTTAAAGAACTTTCAGTCAACTGCACTCCTAAAAGACAATCAGCTCAGGTGTATGAAACAGTAAATTAACCAGCCAATTTTCAGCAAGCAACATGTCTGAAGTGGGTGGCATTTAATGGCCTTAAGATAGGGAACTAGATTAAATGACTCGTATTTTCATAAATCTAGGCTAACTATTTGAATATACTCTAAAACTAAGCATAAATTAATGCACTTCTAGACAGTGACAGTTGTTAAAAAAATCTTGCACTGTTAACTCATCCCCTGATAAGCTTATGCTTAGTAGTGAGACTTAAAAGCTATTTAGAGTTGCTTCCTTACTGATTTTTGAATGGCAGTGTTTTGTCTTGCAAACTTGTGGCAGAAGGTTTCAGGACTAACAGTTCTACATACAATTTGAAAATTGAAATTTGAGCCAGTTTTGTTACTGAGCCAAGAATAACTGCTGTTTAAAACACCCCTAAACAGTCATATTCTGTGCTGTTCAAGTGCCTTAAATTTTCTTAATGTTGGCCTCGTGTCCACTGAAAGATGTGGAGAGGGGAATGTTAATCACTATGCTTTTCCCTTAGTGCCAGCAATTGCTGTTTTCCAAGGACTTTAGGAAATTCAGGTGTCACTGCTACTCTTCAGGAAGTCTGCATTTTCTAATTGGTTAGCGTACTGCTGTGTATTTAGTCTTTAGGACATTTCTAATGTTTTCATGCAGTAGCATAAAGATTTGATTTTCTAGACCAAGCTTTATCAACAAGTTACCAAAATCTGGCTAAGACTGTGTGGGGATTTCCTCTTACCCATTTAATTTTGTTTGCTTATCCTTACCTTCTATAAATGAATGGGTGAAAGTTATTTTGTTTTCAATTTTGTAGTACTATTAAGCTGGCTACTTGCAAATTAGCTGAACATATAGATTTTCATCGCTTCTCTGTCCGCTGTTTGAAGTTTAGTATAGGGTTTTTTTAAAACTTGCCTGTGTGGTATAGCTAATCATGTGACCTTCAGTTTTAAGGCAGTAAATTCTGACATTCAATTTATCTGGATTGTTCCTAAAACTCCCATGTGCAAGTGTGTTGCATCTGGAATGGTATGTTATAAACATTACTGTATTGTATATGTGTTGTCTTCATTGGAAAAAATGCAAACTACTTATAATCACAAAACCAAACTAATAAATCACTTATTAAAATGTTTCTGTCTATCAGTAAAAAAAAATTCCCCCACCAACCCTTGTATTTGGGCCACATCATAGTATTTGGGCCACATCATAAAATGCCATGAAAGTGTTTTTTTTATTTTGACAACTTGGAGGTATGGTGTACATCTTGAGTGGCAGGGATTCAGCAGGAGGTCCAGTAGATCTTTTATTTAAAGCTCTCTGTCAAATGCAAGAATGACAAATTTCATTCAGAAATAAAACTACAACGGTCGTGCATGTGTGCAGATAGATAGTCTTATAGAATTTTTGCATGGCATGGCTAATTAATTAAGACAAACACCAGTCAGCTATTAATGCTATTAATAAAGGACAAAGTCATTCTAATCCAACATTCTGTCTTCCACAATGGCCAGCCAAATCTAAGCTAGTGGCCATCACCACACCTTATATATTGGATGAGGAAATGCTGCTTCCTGTCTATCCTGAATCTACTGTTAATTTCAAGTTCTTGTCTAACATAAAGGAACAATTAACATTCATTTACTACTACAATTTTTTACCAGTGGTGCTGTCAGAAAAATTATTTAGTTAAAAAATATAATTTTAGTTAATGGCAATATTTTTAGATTCATGGTACTGATACAGGATACAATCCTGCTCTCTCTGTAGAAGATGACAAGAATGTCAACTCAGTCTCCTCTCACTGGCTTTCTGACCTCCACTTTTCTTGCAGCAGCAAAGTAAATGCAGGCCTTACCTTGTATGGCACTTGCTGTGCCTGTCAGGATCAGTAGTATGTGTGGCTTGCACTGCTGCAAACCCCTGCAGTGCATGAAATTGTTATGCGGTGCTGTCATCTGGTGCATTACAACATAGCAAGAATCTCTACACACACAGCAGGGTTGTACCCAAAAGTTATTCACAGAATTTATTACTTCATCTTGGCCACTAAAAGTATTGGAGAAAATCTGGTAAAGTCGTTTATCAACATTTATGGATAGTAAATATGTACAAATAATACATTAAACATCCCATTTTCAATCCTGACCAGTAACAAATTATCAGTTGGAGCACCTCCTACTTTGTCATGCAGTCAGCCTGGCAGGCTATTTTAAAAGCAGTAAAAGCTTATTTCTGAAATGCGTTTTGTCCAGAGAGTTGCACAGGAAGAGTAGAAGTAGAGTGTTCTGTAAGATGTGGCAAGACAGCATCTACTACTCTATTTCTCCACCCAGTAGGTACCTGGAAATATAAATAAAATTTGTTGTAATTCTCATCTGTTGCACCCTGAATAGCCACAATTTCACTGTTTTCGGAAGTGGCTGGCTTCTGCTGCTCCTATGGGCCAAAGTAAGTACAGGAGCAATTTCCTGGGAAACAAGGCAGAGCTAGTCCAATCAAGTGCCTTTGAGCTGTGTATATACAGTAATTTATAGAAGACTTCATCTAACATCACTATTTTAAAATGCAAATCTTTAGAAAAGCTTGCTTATGTACAGCATAACTCATTTGTTGCAGTCTGGCAATAGAGGTTCACACTGACATCCTCACTTGTTCTCTCAATCCTTCACTACTCACTGTCTTGGGTCTTGCAGTGTTCTCTGACTTGATGCTACCCACAGATTCAGCAGGCAAAAGATGCTGCCTGAAATCCCTGGTTAATATGAATGTTGATACTCCAGTGTTCTGGCTCCATGAAGCAGCGCCTGGAAGATAAATTACAAATTAAAATGTACAAAGCATTTCCAGGTGACATTGTAATTCTGGATAATTTGTCATAGGCTGCCTCCCACCCACTGGTTGAGTTTCATAAAGAAAACAACCTTTAATTAGCAAGGAAAAAGCAATGGTGGCTTGCTAGCTGGTGTCAAGTGACTGTATCCCTGTTAAAGTTAAAAAAGGAATAACTTCAGAATGTCACTAGTACTAGTGGTGAGTGTCACATATCTGAATGCTCCCCACATGGAGGCAGAGATAGCTATACATAGAAATAGGAAGACTTTCTAGCTGAAGATGCTACTAACATGCTACTTTTTTACATGCAAGGAGTTTAATTATGGAAGACCAATCCCCTACCAGCAGTTAGTGATACAGTTCAGGAATAGTTTTATTATCACTACCTCTATGTGTATAGCCCAACCTTGTATTTAACAACTTGCCTGGTAGCCATAGGCAACAAGGAATTCCATGCAAACAAGTGAGCAAGCTGGCAGAGGAGAACTTCCTCTCCTCAGTGGCCAGCATGGATATGCGGGCTAGTAAAAAAAGTGCAGGGCAATAATTTATTTACCAGGCCTAATTGGTTTTTTTTCTTGCAAGTGGTGAAATGTTTGTTATTCTCCACACATCATGGCTAGGGCTCAGAAGTACCATCTGAAAACTAGTGGCAGTACTGCCATTTATCAGATGTTGGCATTTATTTTGTTGTCTGGGGCATGATAATTTCTTTCAAGGAATAAGTCTTTCCTATTCTCCGCAATAGCTATTACCTCTTTTTTCAGGGCTGTGAGCCTCTTGCTCTAGAAAGGGATACTGTTCCATTCTAACTTTAATCTTTGAGGAAAATAAGTCTTGAAAGAAATAATCCAGTCACTATAGACGTTACACTGTAAAATCTTAGGAGATTTCTATAGAGAAGTGAACAACAGTATATACAACTTGCGAAAGCATTTGTAGTTGCTGAATATATTGGATAAAATGTGATCTAATAACTTTGACTGCTGTGAGAACTTTGAAGACAGTTCAAACAATACAATCATCCGTATCGTTCACAATCCTTGCTAATGAATTATTTGCCTTCCTACGAAGTGTAAAGGCAGCTGTCAGTGTAAATAGATGGGAACCTCGAGGAGGTTGGGATTTTGTTGTGGTTCCATTTGCAATAAAAGCTCACAAGACCAGAGGTGGAAATGAGGCTCAGATCACTTGCCTTGTGTGGAACTCTTCTGGAATATGTGTGCGCATATATACACAATGCTGGTATTGTATTCCTTGTTAATACACGCTGTCATCACTACTGCTTGTGTAGGAGAAATGTTTGTTTTTCTAGAATAGTCCCACAAGTAACATGGGTGACAGTTGAATTGTGAATGAACATTGATGCAATCAAAACAGGTGATCTGGTTACAGAAACACATTTTATCTAATAGAAGCACTGATTATATATTAGAAACAGACACGGTACCAATTTTAAGAGAAAAAATGCTTGTATAGCTTAAGACTCTGGTTTTCATGCAAAAAAATCAGCAACAGTGCTCATGTCTCCTTGAAAGACAAGTTACCTGCCATTACTGATCTTCCCTGCAGTGTGCAGCTGCATAGGGCTGTTAGGTATAGTCTAGGGCAGGGTTAGGCAACCTTTTGGGGCTGTATGCATATTTGGCAATTTGAGAAACAAAATGGCTGCCATGGGAAGCGTAGCAAAGGAGAAGTAACCTGCCTAAAAGACTGAGTACATGGCAGAAGTGGGGTCTGAGCCCCAACACAGTGAACAACTCCTTTGAGCTCACAGTTTTCAGCACCAACAGAAGTTATTTCAGAGCAAAATATGTTTTAAAAAATTAATTGGGAGGGGTAAGACACCTCGGTGGGCACCAAGGAACGTATCTGGGGGTGCATTGGTGCCTACGGGCACTATGTTGCCTACCTCTGCTGCTCTAGGGTATATTCTCAGCTCACATCAGATGACTGAGGCTAAGGCCTGGGAGGCACTGCATCTGTGTGCGCTTGATCACTCCCCATCATCAGAATCCCCTGCAAGGCACAGGGGGTTTCTTAGAAAACAAGTTGATACAGAAAGAGTTCCCCACATATAGGAAGCTTGAAACTTGCCTGTTAACTGCATGAATGTAAGTAATGTACATATTTTTGTTAAGTAAATAGCCACAGGGAAGCCTGAACAGCCTCAGGATACTGTGGGTAAGGACATTTAACTTTCTCTCCCAGCTAGGGTCTTGAGAAAACTAGCTACTACCTGTGTTTCAAGAACAGCTCCCTCTGACACAAATGGAAGCTTCCCTTGAAATGCAAATAGAATCTTTAGAGAGGTGAATTTTCTAGGGACCTTGGCAGGGAAAGAGAAAATTAAATCCCTCTCCCTCTCCACAAGATCCCAAGGCTTCCTTGGGATTGCTGTTTACATAAATGTGCACATTAATCATATTTACACAGTTAATGTCATGCCTAAATTGGCCTTGAAAATGAATGGTTTAAGGAAATGTAAACTTTGATGAGTGGAGCTTAGGTTTTCTAAGAAAACATGCTCATACTAAAGAATGAGAGCTGATGCTGCTAGCATAGATTTTTTGTTACCTGAACAAGAGTGATGTATACTGCTGGCACCATGTGAAAGATTAGCAGACTTTTTTCTTAAAACTGGAAAAGCAATAACATAAATTAGATAATCTACAAGAAGAATACATACAAACCATGAAACATTTTAAGGGTTAACAACATTTCATAGCATGTTTCTCTTAGGTTTTATCTTTGTTTTGAAAAGAAACACAAAGCTTTAAAATGTTTAGAAATTAATCCTATTACAGGTAGAAGACGTGCACAAATGTGTTGGCTATCTGGATTACAGTAGTGACCTACACCCCTTACTGTTAACATATTGGACTTTATGTGGATGACATAAAATGTTTTTCATTATGTCAGTAAATCTCATTCTGTATATGTGTTGCCTTTACATTCTGCCTAACAATGTTCTGTGTAATCAAGACCTTGTATACACTGTCACGAACACATTAGCCCAATTAAAGGTAGATACACGTGCCATTTTGAAAGTCAGTTAAGATGATATCTTTACATCTTGGCTGCTCAAACTCTGCAGAGAACTGAACTCTGTATTTCAGGCAAATATTGTTGTAATATGGCTTATCTACTGTACATGACCAGTGTGCGTGAACTATTTGTGCAATAGAGAGATCACTCATAGGAAAATAAGTTTAGTTCAAGTCTACAAGGTTTATAATCAAGGGTGAAAATGTCAAGAAAATGCCTATACTCTATAGCAGGGCCATAGCTAGGTTCTTAAAAGATCCGGGGCACAGAACCATAACACAAATTTGCATATACGAGTCTAAGCGAACGTCTAGTGTGGGTGGGTGGGTGTGGGTGTACATGCAGTGTGCTTGCATGTGTGTATAGATTACAGACAGACATAAGAAGTGTGCACTGACCCCCCCATCCCACTTCAACTCAGACCCCGATTTTGGAAAACATCCCGCTTCTACTCTGGCCAATTTGTAGTCGGACCACTTCAGCTGAGCACCAAACCTGAGTCAAGGTTTGGAAAAATGAGTCTTTCTGCTTCCTGTTGACTACCATGGGAAATTAGAAAAAAACTAACTTTTTTCTCTTGGTCAGAACTGGATGATAATTTCAGGCATAGTAGGCCCCTAGAAGGGGGTTACACCTGCCCAATGTCAGAAAAATAGGTGCAGGGTTTATGTTTTGATTTTCTTTTAAAGGGAACTGCCAATAACATTTTAATTCCTTGGAAGAATTGGATAAAAAATTTGGGATTCATTGCCCCATCAGAGGAGATCCTGTCTGCCAAATTTCAGAATGCTAGCCACAAGTTTTTTTGTGCAAGGGTGGCCTAGACATTGTGAGGTCTCCAAAAGAGGACATGCTTATCTCCCTATGTTCCTTGTGGACCATTATTCTGAAAATTACAAACAGCCTACAATTGTCCCTAAGTAAGAAACCAGCAAAGTTTCTGAAGGATATACATGCATCCTAATTTAGAATTACTAGAATTTATTTACATTTCACCAATGTTAGCAGAAGGGGAACATGGGTGGGAAGTTGCTATTCCACTCATGTCCTGCTTGTAGGTTTCCTATGGGCATCTGGTTTGCCACTGTGTGAACAGAATGCTGGACTAGATGGACTTTGGTCTGATGCAGCACAGCTCTTCTTATGTTCTTAAATAGAGAGTGCCTCTGAGCATGTGCAGAATGTTTTTCTTTCATCACTAAGCACTTGCATTCTTCCCCTACCAATTCTATTCCCCTCCATGCAACCATCCCTCCTCATCCTACCATCGTCCAGCAACTCTTAATAAAAACAGATGTCTTGTTTTGTGCAACTCCTTTCTACCTCCTCCTCCTCCTCCTCCTCCTGCACAAGCTCTCATTGTATCTTCCTCACCATAACTTCATTTGTGCCAAGACTTCACCAGGATTCAGCCAATGAGTTTGTTTTCATAACTAGGACTAAGTTATGGAGAAACTCTGAGCATGCGCTAAGTGCCTTTCCCTCACCACTGAAGCTAGAGTTCATGCAAAAAACAAACCCCAAACCCACAAATGACAAAACATGCATAGAACTGAGCTGAAAGGGCAGTCACTTCATTAGGTGGAACTGGGTAGGCACTGTATTAAGCCTGCAGTACCATGCTTACAACTCAGGTCTTCTGTCTGCGTAAACATGCAGAACATCAAGGTGCAAACCTCCCTGCAAGAGTAACTTGTGCTGGAATCCTATGCACACTTTCCTGAGGGTAAGCCTCATTAAACATAATGGGGCTTCTGAGTAGGCATACAGAGGCTTGTATAAATGAGCAGCATTTATCTCCCCTCCACTTAAAAAACAAACCAAAAACTCCTATTTTTTAATTAAAGCTTTCTGTTCAGAGGAACATAGGCAGCTGCCTTGTACTGAGTCAGATCCTGGGTCCATCTAGCCCAGTATTGCTGACACTGACTGGCAGCAGCGGCTCTCTAGGGCTTCAGGCAGGATTCTTTCCTAGCCATACCTGGAGATGCTGGGCATTGAACCTGGGACCTTCTGCATGCCAAGCAGCTGCTCTGCCACTGAGCTACGGCCCTTCCTATTGCTAGATAATGGGAAGTGACAAACAGAACAGTCCCAGATTTGTTTCTCTGCGACCATGTGAACCCACTCTTCCCCAAGACTTGAGTGAGGAGAAGGAGAAAACCCAACCCTCTTGTCTGTTTGTATAAAGTCAAATACAGTTCAGAACTTCTCTTGCCCACCAAGGAGAAGTCTCTTTAAGACTTTGCCAAGATATGCTCTGAGTGGAATAAAGAAAGAAAAAGAAAAAGAACAGGGGAAGAGACGGAAGAAGAAAAGAAGAGTGGTGATCGGAAATGTGCATGGGGGTGGGGGGTTAGAGAGAATTCCCTAAGCCAAGTGGCTCCTTTCAGAGAGGTGGTACTTCGGAGGAATTTAGGAGGCTATGCAGGGTTTGCAATGATTGCACGTACTTAAATGAGCTTTATGAGGTGAGGTGGCTGAGGGCTTTTTCTAGCTTTTTTAAAACTGTAGAACCTATTTAAAAGCCCCCACAGTTCCTTGATCATGACGCCACATAGTCCTAACCCTCCCTTTGGGATTATTTGAGTCCTACAGCTATATAGGAGAAATTAAAGTGGAGGGGGAAAAAGAAGTTTGTGGAGGCTGATTGGATCCTTTGCTGTACTGAAGCTACTAAACTTCTGCAGAAGTCAAAGGTTCCATTTTGGGGCAGTAAAATCAGATGCGGTGTGAAATACCAGTATTTCACATGGAGCTTTTTCTTCCCTTCCTTCTCCCTCTTCAAAATTTCATTGCAGGCAAGCTCCCAACAGTGGGCATGTAAGAGCAGGAAAAAAAAGTAGGGGGAGAGAGGTTTTTTGCATCTCAATAAGAACCTACACCAGAGTAGAGTATACCATCAGAAGATGGGACTCCCAGGTCGGAAGATGGTCAAAATGCTACTGGGGAGGAACAGAGGATAAATTCAACTAGCCCCAGATGTGATGACAGAGCTAGCTCAAAGCCAAAAGGACAGCTAGCAGCCGATGGTGCTGCTGGTGGTGAACAACAAATCCAATGTTCTAAAGATCAACACACCATAGGAACCTGGAATGTAAGATCTATGATCCAGGGCAAATTGGATGTGGTTATTGGGGAGATGTCAAGATTAAATATAGACATTTTGGGTGTCAGTGAACTGAAATGGACTGGAAAGGGCCATTTCACATCAAATGACCACCAGATCTACTACTGTGGACAAGAGGACCACAGAAGAAATGGAGTAGCGTTCATAATTAATAATAAAGTGGCTAAAGCAGTGCTTGGATACAATCCAAAAAATGACAGAATGATCTCAATTGGAATTCAGGGTAAGCCATTTAACATCACAGTGATCCAAATATACGCCCCAACCACAGATGCTGAAAAAGCAGAAGTAGATCAGTTCTATGAGGATCTGCAGCACCTACTAGATAGTACGCCAAAAAAAAGATGTTATTTTCATTATAGGAGACTGGAATGCTAAGGTGGGTAGTCAAATGACACCTGGAATTACAGGCAAGCATGGTCTGGGAGAACAAAATGAAGCAGGACATAGGCTGATAGAATTTTGCCAAGACAACTCACTGCGCATAACAAACACTCTCTTCCAACAACCTAAGAGAGGACTTTATACATGGACTTCACCAGACGGTCGACACCGAAATCAGATTGACTACATCCTTTGTAGCCAAAGGTGGTGGACATCTATGCAGTCAGTAAAAACAAGACCTGGAGCTGACTGTAGTTCAGATCAGATCACGAACTTCTTATTGCACAATTTAGAATCAGACTAAAGAGAACAGGGAAGACCCACGGATCAGTTAGATATGAGCTCACTAATATTCCTAATGAATATGCAGTGGAGGTGAAGAATAGATTTAAGGGACTAGATTTAGTAGATAGGGTTCTGGAAGAACTATTGACAGAAGTTCGCAACATTGTTCAGGATGTCAACAAAAAACGTCCCAAAGAAAAAGAAAACCAAGAAGGCAAGATGGCTGTCTGCTGAGACACTGGAAGCAGCCCAAGAAGGAAGGAAAGCAAAAGGCAACAGTGATAGGGGGAGATATGCCCAATTAAATGCAAAATTCCAGAGGTTAGCCAGAAGAGATAAGGAATTATTTTTAAACAAGCAATACGCAGAAGTGGAAGAAGATAATAGAATAGGAAGGACAAGAGACCTCTTCCAGAAAATTAGAAACATCGGAGGTAAATTCCCAGCAAAAATGGGTATGATCAAAAACGAAGATGGCAAGGACCTAACAGAAGCAGAAGAGATCAAGAAAAGGTGGCAAGAATATACGGAAGATCTGTATAAGAAGGATAATAATATCGGGGATAGATTTGACGGTGTGGTCAGTGAGCTAGAGCCAGACATCCTGAAGAATGAGGTTGAATGGGCCTTAAGAAGCATTGCTAATAACAAGGCAGCAGGAGATGATGGTATCCCAGCTGAACTGTTTAAAATCTTGCAAGATGATTCTGTCAAGGTGATGCATGCCATATGCCATCAAATTTGGAAAACACAAGAATGTCCAACAGATTGGAAAAAAATCAACTTATATCCCCATACCAAAAAAGGGACGCACCAAAGAATGTTCAAACTATCGAACAGTGGCACTTATTTCACATGCCAGTAAGGTAATGCTCAAGATCTTGCAAGGTAGGCTCCAGCAAATCATGGAATGAGAATTGCCAGATGTACAAGCTGGGTTTAGAAAAGGCAGAGGAACTAGAGACCAAATTGCCAATATCCGCTGGATAATGGAGAAAGCCAGGGAGTTTCAGAAAAACATCTATTTCTGTTTTATTGACTATTCTAAAGCCTTTGACTGTGTGGATCATAACAAATTGTGGCAAGTTCTTGGTGGTATGGGGATACCAAGTCATCTTGTCTGCCTCCTGAGGAATCGGTATAACGACCAAGTAGCAACGGTAAGAACAGACCACGGAACAACCGACTGGTTTACGATTGGGAAAGGAGTACGGCAGGGTTGGATACTCTCACCCTACCTATTCAACCTGTATGCAGAACACATCATGCGACATGCTGGGCTTGATGAAGCCAAGGCTGGAGTTAAAATTGCTGGAAGAAACATTAACAATCTCAGATATGCAGATGATACCACTTTGATGGCTGAAAGCGAGGAGGAGCTGAGGAACCTCATGATGAAGGTGAAAGAAGAAAGTGCAAAAGCTGGGTTGCAGTTCAACCTCAAAAAACCCAAGATTATGGCAACCAGCTTGATTGAGAACTGGCAAATAGAGGGAGAAAACATGGAGGCAGTGACAGACTTTGTCTTTCTAGGCGCAAAGATTACTGCAGACGCTGACTGCAGCCAGGAAATCAGAAGACGTTTACTTCTTGGGAGGACAGCAATGACAAATCTTGATCAAATAGTGAAGAGCAGAGACATCACACTGACAACAAAGGTCCGCATAGTTCAAGCAATGGTATTCCCTGTGGTAACCTATGGCTGCGAGAGCTGGACCATAAGGAAGGCTAAGCGAAGGAAGATAGATGCTTTTGAACTGTGGTGCTGGAGGAAAATTCTGAGAGTGCCTTGGACTGCAAGAAGATCAAACCAGTCCATACTCCAGGAAATAAAGCCAGACTGCTCACTTGAGGGAAGGATATTAAAGGCAAAACTGAAGTACTTTGGCCACATAATGAGGAGACAGGATACCCTGGAGAAGATGTTGATGCTAGGGAAAGTGGAAGGCAAAAGGAAGAGGGGCCGACCAAGGGCAAGATGGATGGATGATATTCTGGAGGTGATGGACTCGACCTTGGGGGAGCTGGGGGTGGTGACGGCTGACAGGAAGCTCTGGCGTGGGCTGGTCCATGAAGTCACTAGGAGTCGGAAGCGACTGAACGAATAAACAACAAATGTGGAAGCACGAATAAAATATAGCTCTTTGCTTTGAAACATTTTCTTGAAAATAGCAAACTTTACCTGTGACTAGCACAAAAGTCACTGGACATAACTGTCTGAAATTTGACAGGCTGAGTCAGCTCTATGGGGGCTGTCAGGTCCCCAAATTTCATATATGTATGTGGAAGAACAAAGAAATTATAACTCTTTGCTTTGACAGATTTTCTTGAAAATAGCAAATTTTACCTGTGACTAGCACAAAAGCCACTGGACTAACTGCCTGAAATTTGGCAGATTCAATTAGGTCCATGGGGGCTTCCAAGCCTCCAAATGTCATGAATTTATCTTACAAACGAAAAAAATTATGGCCATTTTTGTTTTCCAATGCAAGTCAATGGGAATATGTAAAAAAAAATGGCAATTAGGATAGCTCAAAAGATCCAGGGCACAGCTCAAAAAGATCTGGGGCCCGTGCCCAGGTGGACCCTCCTCTAACGACACCCCTGTTCAATAGGCATATATTTGTTCAAGAAATCAGTTCTGTATGATATAGATACACGTATACACTTTGCTTTCTAGATTCATGTAGGTAATCTGAACATTTCTTTATCAGGACAGTAACTTCAACTATAATTCTGTGCAAGACAGATAATAACTTGTAACTTAATGTTTAGTCTCCGAGGTCATCAATTTAGCAGTTTCCTGTGTCTCATCAGTTGGCTGGATGTTTTTTAAAAAAGTGTTCCTGAAATGTGATTTGCTCATGGGGCTGTTAATCTAATCGGGTTTCAGGTTCAGATTAGCAGTTCTTAAAAGTAGATTAACATAAACGTGATCCATTTTAAACCTTGCTTAGGCTGTTAAACACAGTGTAATATGACACCTGAGGTGGGTAGGTGAACAGTCTTGCTGGCTGAGAAATTAATTTCTCGTGTCATTCTCAATTTCTCAAGCCACTGTCCAAAACACATTTGCTGCAATCCACTAATAGTACACTGAGAATAATTTCTGTATGTAGATAATGCTGTAGCACAGGACAAGATTGCTGCAAACCTGCCCCAGCACTCAGCATTGCTGCCTGCAGAAGAGCAGGCTTGATACTACCACTAAACAGATTAAAGCCAGGAATCCCTCGTGGCACTAATCAGCTGTCAGTTGAAGCATGAGCAAGGGAACTTTCTCCAATCCCACAGTGGGTTTTTTCCCACCTTCCAACATGTCAGGAGACCATCGTTCAGTGGCAGAGCATATGCTTTGCATGCTGCCCCACTTTCTTCCTTTCCCTAGAATGAGGGTAGTGAGGTGTGACCTGGGGGTGTTTTTTCTTGCAGGTTTCCCCCACTCCATTCAGCAGGTTCCCCTGGTCCTCTGTGTAGCATTTTCAGGGGGCTGGAGGGGCTGGTTTTGATGGTGGGGGGGAGTCTGCTGCCACAAGTGCAATTGCACATACCTAAGATCTGGTTTGCACATAATGACAACCCATCAGTTTTTAAACCGTTGGGTTCTCGTGCACAAGCAGACACGCACGCAGCCTGCAGCGCACCCACCTCTCCCCCTTTTACCCCACAACCCATGATCAGCTCTTCCATAGGTTGTGGAGCATGACATGCAATCGTGGACAACTGGGTTGTTTAGGGGCTAGACAACTGGGCTGTTTGGCAGCTAAACAACTCAGCAGTTAACCCAAGCAGCTTTGCACATCATGCTCCACAAGCTACAAAGGAGGTGATAGTGAGTTGTGGGGTAAATGGGGAAGAGGCAGGTGTGTTGCACTCATGCATGACAATCCATCTGTTTTTAAACCGATGGGCTGTCATTACATGTGGAACAGGTCACAGAATGGGTTGTTGAATTGTGGGTTGCCATTATGTGTGAACCCGGGACTATGGGTTGTTAACCACAAAGAGAACCCATGCTTTGTTGTTGGGTTGTGAACTGTGGGTTGATTTAATTTGGCTTGTCATTGCATACAAACCCAGAATTGTGGGTTGTTCGTGGGTTGTTTCACCATGCTAAAGAGACAGCAAGCATGAGTGGTAAAATAAACCAGGCTCTTTACATGCCAGTACTACAGTGCCACAAAGGCATTTGGGATACAGGGAGAGAGCAGGTGAAAGAGGAGGGAAACAACCCAGGGACTGAGAAAACAAACCATGATTTGTTTAATCGTCTGCCAGATAAACTCTGGAAAAGACAACAAACCATGGTTTAAATAAACCATGAGTTAGCATTACGTGTGAACCAGGCCAAGAACTTGTAGCACTATTTGTTTTGTTATAAACTTTCCCCTGTAGATTCCAGTTTTGCATGGCTCTGCAGCGCTTCAAGCAATATCTGGGAAAACCCCAAAGTTAGTTCCCAGCAGCATGCCATGCGCTGCTGCAATGAGTGTATGTATAGATTTGAACATACACTACCAAACAATGCCCATACTTCTAGGCATGAACCTGCATTACCCTTTCCCTTCATGGCCTCCCATTTGCAACACACAGCAAGGCAAAAGTTTTATTTAAACACTGCTGCTAAAGCAGCCCCTTAGGACTGGGTTTTAGGGAACAGAAGGGAAGGAGACTAAACAGGAAGAGTGATTTCTCTTTTTTTCATCCCTTTAAATGAGGAGATAAGAAGCTCCCTTACCTTCACTTAAGTTCCCTAGAAAAACTGTTCCAAGGTGAAACTAGTAAGTAACTGTTTTCTGAGCCCATCTAAACTGCTACAATTTGGACAGTGAAGAGTTTTATCATTAGTAAGAGGATAAATCATGCAAGGACCATCCAGACAGTAATACTGTAACAGCCTCTCCCTAGACCTGAGCCTTCGTTAAGTACTGCAGCTGCGTGTATGTTTGCCCTGCCCCAAGACTGCAGGCCCCCATGGCTGATTCTGATTAATTTTTTAAAATATCAAATGTACATGCCAGTGTTGTGTAGTGTGGTGTAGTGGCTAGAGTGTTGGACTGGGAGCCGGGAAATCCGGGTTCTAGTCCCCACTCAGCCATGGAAGTTCACTGGGTGACTTTGGGCTAGTCACAGACTCTCAGCCCAACCTACCTCACAGGGTTGTTGTTGTGAGGATAAAATGGAGAGGAGGAGGATAATGTAAGCCGCCTTGGGTTCCTTGCAAGAGGAAAAAAGGCGGGATACACATGCAATAGATAGATAGATAGATGATAGATGATAGATAGATAGATAGATAGATAGATAGATAGATAAAATTTAAAAAACAACTACTACATTCGTACCTGCAGGGGAAGTTCTCTGGGATGTCACAGCTTCCAAGTCATAAAGCTGGCACTGCAGCTCATCCACCCTCTGGAAAGCATTCAGTTTTAAACTGCGTTCCTGGGTCAGCTGGCTTCTTACCTATCAATATATGAAATAATCCTAGTACATATTCTGACGTATATAACTTCTTTGGCACAGGGGATATTGAAAATACGTATTTATAAGCTTACTTGCTGGATTTCTTTTTTAACTTTTTTTTCCTGAAGTTGCCTTCTCTTTGACAATTTCTCAGCTTCTTCTGTCAGGCACTGTAGTCTCACTTCTCTCTCGCTAAGGTTTTCCAGCAGCCTTTCCAAGTTTGCTGTCTTAATCTGATCTAGTTGCTGCCTTTTGAGAATTTCTTGATTCAGCTTATGTTCTGCCTCCTGTAGCAAGTGTCCCTGTGCATGTAAATAGACAAGATTTGTGCAACACATTATGATGTATCCCCAAGAGGAGAGAACAGATACTTATTGGGTTGGATTCAGATTTAGGCACATATAACTGGGGTAGTGGAAGTGGACTTCTCTGCCCCCTTCTCCCCACAGCAGCGTCTTCAGCTGCCTGAAAATGCTATATAGAGGGTTAGGGAACCTTCTGAATGGTGTGAGGGGTGGGGAGATCTCCCCAAATTGGGAGGAGGAACCTCCTGTGCGCAGAGCCTTTCTGTTCACAGAAGGCAGATCCTGGAACCAACCCATTGATTTTACTTGATTTCCAAAACGTATATCCTAACTTTTGTCGAATGTGAGAGTCCAAGGCAAATGTATTATATAAATCATAGTTTTAAAATGCCATGGAATACTCTAAAATGCAGACCGCATACAATAAAAACATAGAAAATTGCAATTAAAACTGGCTACAGCCAAAAAAAGTTCCCCTTTAAAAATTATTAAAGGTAGCAAGACAGGTTAAAAAAGGTTTAATTTGTATTTAAACCTTTTGTATGAATAAGATATGAAAGGGTTCAGCTCATGCAGTGGGAGATTATTACCTTTTTAACCTGAGAACAATTCCGATCATGATAACAGATCTTTCTTAAGAGTGTTCTGTAGCTTGTCCATGAGAAGGACGACACTCCAAACAGCTTGTTTGTAAAATGTAGAAAGTAAATTAGGTATGGATAACTAATGCCACCTTGCCTAGCAACATTGTTGTTTTGAGTCATTTGTGAAAAAGAGATGCATTTTAAACATATGCATGGCCATAACAATTGATTTCTTCCTATGAAATGCAATAAATCCTGAGCAACATCTGTTCACAGCGTACTTCCTCCCCATATTCTTTATCTTGCACACTAAAAGATTCTGAGTAGTCTCTTTTTTGAGTGCCCCAATGGAAGGAGATTGTGATGAATGTAGCCTGTATTTATTGACCAAGAGTGCTTCCAGACAGAGAGTTCCTACTGCTACCAGAAGACATTGTGCACCTATCCATCTTTTCCTCCTTGACTGATTTTTTCTGGTGAGAAAAAAGATAGAAATGATGGAGAAACAGAGGGGGTTTATAAATGGAAGTTGACATCATCTAGACAGACCCTCTGTAAAACTCCAAGACACTTTTAACCACTTTGGTTGTGCCCCAGATATGGGGGAAAGAAGAACTGAGGTCTCCTGAAGTGAATGGAGAAACTCTTGAAAGTAGTGAGCTCCATACATATGATGGAGCTCCGATGCCCATAAAGAATTGCTGGATCAAGGTACCTCTCCTTCCTTTGATATGTCAATTCCCCAACCTAATGTGAGATTGAAAACTACTACAGAGCCTTCAGTTGTTTTTTCCCCTTAACTAAATTGGGAATCACCATACATATGAGAATTACTCATCTGTACCCAAGTATATTCAGGGATTAGACAGGCTTCTTCGTAAAATCTGCAAAGTATATTTTGCATAGACAAGTGGTCCCCTCAGCAAAATGTTGCTGTATATCCCGGGAGAAGGGGGTGTGAGTTACCTGAATCTGTGCTGAGCAGGCTTAGAAAAATTACACCAAAGACAGGAGTCCTTGGTCTAATGTGGGTCTCACTCCATGTGCATTTTGAATGCTTCTGAACATTTAAAAGTGCAAGCAGTCTGCATGCAAGTCAATAGAGCACAAAGCTTCCTCATGCAGTTGGAAGTCTGATACAGCCTGAAAAGGCAAGGGATGGGGGATTTTTATTTATTTTTTTACAGTAAACTACTGTGTCTCGGCACAGCACCCCAACTTACAATAGGGGCATAACAAAGAACTTAACTGAAAGGTTGTAAGCTCCTCAGCTTCAACTCTACACACAACCTGAAATAAGGGTCTAATACCCCTGGATAACACTGCAAGAATGCTGTCAACCACACTGCTGGGATGTCTTAAGCTACTCTTCCACCCTGCACCCTAGAGTAATAAAGGAACGGGCAGAAGAACTCTCAGAACCGCTGTCTATTCTCTTTGAGAAATCATGGAGGACGGGGGAAGTGCCAGATGACTGGAGGAGGGCTAATGTTGTCCCTATCTTCAAAAAGGGTAAAAAGGGGGAACCTGGGAACTACAGACCAGTCAGTCTGACATCAATCCCTGGGAAAATTCTAGAGCAGATGATAAAGCAATCCATCTGGAAGCACCTTGGAAACAATGCAGTGATTACTCGAAGCCAACATGGATTTGGCAAGAACAAGTCTTGCCAGACGAATCTGATCTCCTTTTTGATCAAGTAACCTCCCTTGTGGACCGTGGGAATGCTGTGGACATCATATACCTCGACTTCAGCAAAGCTTTCGACAAAGTGCCCCATGATATCCTGATGAGCAAACTAGATAAAGGTGGGCTAGATGAAACAACGATCCAGTGGATCCACAGTTGGCTACAGAATCGGACTCAAAAAGTGCTTATCAGTGGGACCTTCTCAAACTGGGGAGAGGTAACGAGTGGGGTACCGCAGGGCTCAGTCCTGGGCCCAGTGCTCTTCAACATTTTTATTAATGACTTGGAGGAGGAGGTGCAGGGAATGCTGATCAGATTTGCAGATGACACAAAATTGGGCAGGATAGCTAATACTTTGGAAGACAGAAACAAAATTCAAAGTGATCTTGACAGACTGGAGCGCTGGGCAGAAAACAACAGAATGACATTTAATAGGGAGAAATGCCAAGTTCTGCACCTAGGAAAAAGAAACCAAATGCACAGTTACAAGATGGGGGATACGTGGCTCAACAACACTACAAGCGAGAAGGATCCTGGAATTGTTGTTAATCACAAGCTGAATATGAGCCAACAATGTGATGTGGCTGCAAAAAAGGCCAATGTTATTTTGGGCTGCATTCATAGAAGCATAGCTTCCAAAGCCCGGGAAGTACTAGTTCCCCTCTACTCAGCACTGGTTAGGCCTCATGTGGAGTACTGTGTCCAGTTCTGGGCACCACACTTTAAGAAGGATGCAGACAAACTGGAGAGGGTTCAGAGGAGGGCAACAAAGATGATCAGGGGACTGGAAACAAAGCCCTATGAAGAGAGACTGAAAGAACTGGGCATGTTTAGCCTTGAGAAGAGAAGACTGAGGGGAGATATGATAGCACTCTTCAAGTACTTGAAAGGTTGTCACAGACAGGAAGGCTGGGATCTCTTCTCGATCATCCCAGTGTAGCAGCCATATCGGAGGTCAGACTAAGTAGCCTCATGCTTCATGTTCTTGCTGAGCTCTTTCTCCCTTAAATATATTGTTGTAAGCTGATGAGACACAGGAATTCCTTATCTTGTCAAAGGTCATACAATTGTATATCTTGTTCTCTGCTGTTCTCTTCTGTTCTCTCCTTATCATGGCTACCCTATAACCCAGTTCTTGTATTATAAACAATAGTGCTAAGAGAAGAAATGTTGAGGATTGCAACCCCATGCGGGAGGGGGAGGAGGAGCCGTTTCATACGTGTCACAATGTCTATAAAACCAATGTGCTAATGTAAATCGGGGCTTCCGGCTCTTTGGAAATGATTCCAGCCTTAAGCCCGCGCGTTAAATAAAGAATCTCTTTTTCCTTCACTCCGTGGTCTCTCTGACTCTGGGTTCTGCAACATAAATGGTGCCGTGACTCGGATGTGGCAGGCTCTGAGCCAGACAGGTGGCAGTTGCCTGCTCTTGATCGCCGCACCGGGAAGACGAGCTCGGCGCATGCCTCCCTTTCTTGGCGCCACCGACCTTTTTGTCGAGTGAATGGGAGAAAGCCTGCACCGGGATCGCCCAAACGGCAGCGAGCAGCAAGAGAACCTTGGGAAGCGGAGGAAGGAACTTGAGCCCTGCCTGTATCGCAGCTGCAATTGAGTTGAAACCCACATTGGAAGCCTTCAGGAGAAAGGCAAGTATATGGGAAAAAGAGGGCCCCGCCTTTAGGGAGAAAGGCCACTGGGCAGAAAAAAAGAGGGCCCCGCCTTATGAAGAAGGTCAGTGTTGGTGGTATACGTATACAAAAGAACCTACTCCTTGCGAGTAGAAGGTTGGCCTGATCACACCCCCAAGTGGGCGCCAGTACCCAGCACGCCAGTACTCAGTAGGAAGCTGAGGAAGCTGGGGAAGCCATTTTCCGCTCAGGTAAAAAGTGGGAAAAGTGGGTGGCAGGGACATATGGATGTAGTGGAGAGATTGATGATTGTGTGAGTGGCTACTGCGGTTTCTGAAGCATACCGTTGACTGTCCGGGTGCCCAGGCCAGTAGCAAAGTGCGTGGTGTGAAAAATCCTCTTGTGTCGGCCAGTGAGACCCCTTACTCACTGACCAATTCCCATTCCCTAATTGTGTCTGTCTTCAATTTAGGAGGGAGGCTATGGGTGGTGGGGGAAGCAAACCTTGCACCCCCTTGAGATGTATGTCAAACAGAAGGAAAAAGGTTTTTTTTAAAAAAAAGATTCAGAACAGAAAGAGAAAACAGCAAAAAGCTCAAGGTCGAGCTGAGAGGGAAAAAAAAAACAAGATCTGAGGCTGTTAATTAGAAAAATGTTGCAGGACAGTCTGGCTTTTAACAAAGCGTGGGAGCGTGAGAGTGTAAGGCCGAAGAAGTAGCTGTTAGCCTAGCGCGCCGAGAGAGGGGGGGGCAGGAAAATTGCCCACAACGTTCTGAGTTGTGCAACATCATCACCTCGCCTAATTGAGATAAAATCCCTAAGAAATGGAAACTGAAAATGAAGACCCAGAAGATGAAGGCAAAATAGAAAATAAAGGTGAAGAATCAGCCCCCAGAGCACAGGCTAGACCCCTCTTCGAGTGAAAAGTGTGCCATAAGACTGTCCCAAAGCAGAATGAAGCGGAAAGACCATGTTGAAGATCTCTGTCAAGGTAACCGTGTTTAGCTTTGAACTGTGTTAGAATTGCATAGAGCCTGTAGCTACTGACCATCAGCTATATGATTTCTGAAGAGCGTAACCATTAAGCTTTTGCCGTGGGATTCCCTGCAATGAAGAAATCTCACTGATTTGAGTGTCCAGTGTTACACTGCCTAAGTGTGTGTGCTAAAGAGACCGAGAAACCAGACAGCATGTTCCTGGCCAAGCCAAAATCACGCTACTACCATGTTCCTGAAAGCTGCAATAAACTGTGTAAGCTGGGAGACCCAACCTGACTGAAAATAAAAGAAGATATTGGAGCAACTGTCTTAAAAAACAATGAGATCTGTGTAGCTGGCTGGCTGACGCTGTCAGTGATGTTACAACTTTAAGACTGTTTTCCTGTTTGAGACCCCAGCGAAGAAAGCTAACCGGAGTTATTTGTTGCCGGTGCCAAAGCAAAGAGTTATTTGTTGCCCTGTACCTCATCGTGTCCTGTTTTGAGCTTGGGATTTACAAATACAAACAAACTGAGAAGCTTGCCTTTGAAGTCCTGCAAATCACCCCACCGCCTCCCCGAAGATTAATGGCTGCCTGAAAAATGCAAGTATAAGGCGATGCCCATCACCCCCCAGCGTCCTGAGTTTCGGCACTCAGTGTTTCAGTGCTTTCGTGTACCAGGTTAGAAGAGAAAAAAAAGAGTAAGTTTTTAAAATGTCTGTGAGAACCTGACAGAAGTAAAATAAAATTTACAAAGGAGTTGCCCAAGTTAAAGCGTCATGGCTAGAGAGCTGAGCTGTGCCGCTCTGTTTAGACAGAGGCCTTGCTAAAAAGTTAAAGGCCCTTGTCTGTCAGAAGGGGTGTAGGGCCACACTTTCCCTTTATAAACTGATTCAAAAGTGGAAAGCCTTTGCTGGAAACATCGCATCTTCATTGCCCAGAGCCTTCACTGTTTGCCTCCATCAATGTCTGGGCTTTTTAGAGACACTCTGCACATGAACTAAAATTTTAAATTGTCAAAGACTTGCCATGGTCAGTGCTGTGAAGCTTTTGATAAACTTGAACTCTCATCGCTGTGGACCGTGTGTCTGTGTTTGTAGTCAGCTCAGTGTACAGCAGGCTGAGTTTGATCTATGACTTTTAGATTTCCTTCTGCCAGAACTCATGCAGCATAGAGTTGCCGATGCAAAAATGGTGACCTAGAACTCTTTGCGTGTGTGGGTATGCCCGTTCCTTGATTTTAATAGGCCCTGAGCTTTCAGCCAGAAGAGCAGTATGATTGCTGGATCTGCTCCATCATGCCTTACCATGCAAAAAGTGTTTTCCATTCATTGTGTTAAATTGCAGAAAAAGTTTGTTGTGTATATTTTATGATTTCTTAAATATCATAAAATATATGTGATATTTGCAGATTAGTGTTAGTTGCAACTCCAAATGATACTAAGTGTGGTTCCCAATAGATGAAAAGAAGGAAAAAAAGGCAAGAGGCAAAGAAAAAACATTTATAAAAAAGAAGCGTGGCCATAGTTGCCCCCAGGGTAAATTAAAAGTAGCTGATTGTGCCTGGAGCTTATTACCTGGGGTAAAGTAGCCACAATAATGTAATAGTTCTTTAAGATAAAGAAAATGTAACTAGAAGAAAAAAAGACCCTATCCCAAACGTGTGTCATTGGGACTAGCGTAAGGCAGAAAGGTTTAAGTAAGTAAGTTTAACTTAAAAAAGACAAATAAAGAGACAAGGCTGGTGCATGGAGCAGAAAGTTTTATGTAAAAAGTTTGAAACATGATCTGCAATACAGGCAGATCAGCAAAGAAAAAGAAAGCAAAAGAAAGAGAAAAAATTTGTCTTCCCATACTAATAAATAAAAGTGTTATCAAGCACTTTGGGAAGCGAAGTTGTTTACAGGAAGCTGTGCCTGAGAACCAAACACTTCTAGCCTGTGCTGAAAATGCTTGCTAGTGTTGTGCTGCCTCATGGGTAACATGTATGGTATAAAAACCCATTTAGCCCAATAGTTCGTGGTTCAGAGAATGATCCAACCATTAAGTACGCCTGTGTGCTGTAAGTTACCCAATAAAGTCTCCTTGTAAGTAACCCCCCCCCCCGCTGAAATCCCAAAACACAAGTGGGGCTAGAGCGCCTCACCCAGTATCAAACCCTGCTGTTAAAAGCCATGAAAGCAGGTATAAAGAAGTCAATTAATATGACCAAAGTGTTTAAAGTGCTGCAAGGTGCCACCGAGGCCCCAGAGCGTACTTGGAGCGTCTTTCAGATGCCTATCGCCAGTATACCCCCCTCGACCCAGAGGCCCAAGAAGACGTGGACGAAAGAAGAAAAGAAGAAGAGCCGGCAGAGGCAGAAGATTCTTAAAAAGAACCAGTGTGCCCAGTGTGGACAAGATGGACGTTAGTGGCATGAATGCCCAAATAAAATAAATCAAATACACAAAGGAGAAAACCAAAGGGGCCAGAATGGGCGAAGAGGGAGACAGCTTAAAAAAGGCCGTGACATTGACTTCATAATTGACACTGGAGCAGCATCAAAAGCAAGCAAACGTTAGCCTTAAACAAGAAGTCCAAACACTGAGCAAAGTTCTTCAAGCCCAGTGTCGCTTTGTCTTAGAAAATAAGCCATTCCCATCACAGAAGTTCATCCTTTCCAACCAAGAATTAAAGTACGAGTTAAAGAGAGAAAAATAACCCTTTGACTCCCAGATAGAGAAGACTGAAAACTGTCATACTTTCTACCCCCGCAGCTATGAAAGCAGCTGAAGTTAAACCCTGGATACATTGGACACGAGTCAAGAAAGCGAGAGGGGGAAAGTAGACTGTAAACAAAAATCCTGAAAATCCTTTAAAAATCATTCTAAAAAAGCAGTAAGAAGACTCAGGCTAGACCTTACTGGGGACATACCAGGAAATTGTTCCCCCTGCGTACGGTCAGACCTGCAACTGGAGAATTGAAGAAGGGGACTAGACCCTACTGCAGCTTGCCAGGTGAATAGCTGCCCAGCGTACAGTCAGATCCCAAAGAAGATCAAACATGCGTGTTGTAGTGTTAGTAGTGTTGCATTGTGTTTCCTTAATAAGGTGCAAAAAGGGGGGTCTGCCCCTGGAAAGAAAAGTTTGTCCCAGTGATTTGCTGATAATTACTGGCTTCACCTGGCTAACATCACGAGAGTAAAACATTTTTGTTTGCCAAGAGGTATACCTGCAAACAGGCTTATTAGCTCTTGCCTAATACCTGTCTGTAGACATCCTGGAAAAATTCAAAAAGATACCATGTTAAAAGTTTATGGTGTAAGTTTATCTTATTCCCAAAATGCTAATTGGGGCGTGGTTGCAAAGATCCTACCCCCTACAGAGTTCACTCTATGCACCCCCATCGTTGCTGAAACAAATGCTACGTGTGCACGAATGCTTAATTGTCAAAATTTTTTCCAGAAAATATAAAGCTATCCCTGGCCCCCTTCCACTGTAATAAAATTCAAAACATATCTTTTAATGATGCCCACATACTTTTGCCTCATAGTTTTAAACATGTAGTTCCCGCACTTGGTCATTCATTCCTGCCAACTTGTCTAATAACCACCCATGTTGCCTCAGCCGCCAATTGAACTGGTGCCAATTCTTCCCCTGTAGCCCGAGAAAATCCGTCAACGGCAGCCTCGAGCACTCCAACTAACTAAAAACTGTAATAGTCATGTGCAGTTATATTCTGACTCAGAAAAATTGGCCTTAGCAATGTCACTAGTTGGGGTTCCAGGTTTAGCCTTGGCTAATAGTCTGGAGATCAACCGGTTAGCTTGCAGCTTAGCCAAAAGCATAAATGCCACCTCACGAGCATTGTCATTGTTAAATAAAGAGTTGCGTAATCTAAGAGGTGCAGTTCTAGAAAATAGAGCTGGTATAGATTACCTCTTCCTTCTTCATCATTTAAGTTGTGAGACACACCAAAAGCTCTGTTGTTTTAACTTAACTGATAATGGCAATGCTGTAAATGAACAGATCAACAAGCTGCACAATATAGTAGCTAACAAAACAATAAGACAAAACAATTAGCTCAATTAGTTAACCCCTTGGCTTCCAGATCTTAGCTGGCTTGAAGCATTGTTCATCCTAATTCTACCAGTGTTGTTCATAAAAGTACTGTTATGTCTCTGCATTCCTTGTCTTATGCGCTGTTTAACCAATCTGTTTTATGTCTCAGCTAGTAAAACTGCTGCCCTCTACGCTCTAATAGCCCAACAAAAGGCTAAGTAATATGTATGTCATAAAAAGCTTTGTATGGTTATCAAAAATGCTATAATTGTAATGAAATTATGCATTTAAGGGGGGAATGTAGCAGCCATATCGGGGGTCAGACTAAGTAGCCTCATGCAGTCTCATGCTTCATGTTCTTGCTGAGCTCTTTCTCCCTTAAATATATTGTTGTAAGCTGATGAGACACAGGAATTCCTTATCTTGTCAAAGGTCATACAATTGTATATCTTGTTCTCTGCTGTTCTCTTCTGTTCTCTCCTTATCATGGCTACCCTATAACCCAGTTCTTGTATTATAAACAATAGTGCTAAGAGAAGAAATGTTGAGGATTGCAACCCCATGCGGGAGGGGGAGGAGGAGCCGTTTCATATGTGTCACAATGTCTATAAAACCAATGTGCTAATGTAAATCGGGGCTTCTGGCTCTTTGGAAATGATTCCAGCCTTAAGCCCGCGCGTTAAATAAATAATCTCTTTTTCCTTCACTCCGTGGTCTCTCTGACTCTGGGTTCTGCAACACCAGAGTGCAGGACACGGAATAATGGGCTCAAGGTACAGGAAGCCAGATTCCAGCTGAACATCAGGAAAAACTTCCTGACTGTTAGAGCAATACGACAATGGAACCAATTACCTAGGGAGGTAGTGGGCTCTCCCACCATGGTGGCGTTCAAGACGAGGTTGGACAGCCATCTGTCAGGGATGCTCTGGCTTGGATTCCTGCATTAAGCAGGGGGTTGGACTTGATGGTCTTGTAGGCCCCTTCCAATCCTACTATTCTATGACTCTATGACTCTAGGGACAATGAAATACTTTTGCCTTGGCATTGCATCAGCAGGGTTATTTTTAAATGTTTCACACTAAATAAGTACTAAGTTAGAGCAGGATCTCCTCTTTGCTGCTTCCTTTTGGGGGGAGGAGTGGGGTGGACACACTGGTGCCCAGTCTCATCTACCTTAAAGCCTTGGATTTCTCCATTGGTTTCTATGGGCAGCTCTCAGTTCCATCCCTGGGAACAGTTTAAAATAGCTTCTCAGTATAAACCAGAAAATGGTCACTCCAGACAGTGAGAGAGTTCTCCGACCTTTTTATATCTATGTGTCTTTTCATTCACTTTTGCTCATTTCTCTTGGAGGTGGCAAGAGGAGAAAAGAAATAGGGCAAAGGATGATAGAGGAATAGACACAGATATAACTGTCCGCCTTCCAGTCTCTTCCTTACCCTTTCTCTGCTTCTTGCCTTCTGCCAGCTGATCAGTGGCATTCTGAAGCCTTCCAAGCTGCCACAGCCACCCTCTGCATCACCAGCCACCTCCAGCCAGAACTTTCATTTCCACCCACTGTTTTCTTTTCCAACTGATTCCACGTTCAATGCCTACTTAGTAAGCCGACCCCTCAATGGACACTTTAAGGGTCCCCCAACCCTTAGTTTTTTTCCTAAAGATTTTTTGTACTTCTGCAATCTTCTCTCTTGTGCATGGATGGTGGAAGGACTGGCACTGACATCTGAACTGGAAATACAGGGAATTATATGAATGTGCTATAGTATCGCAAGAATGAACACATGTTATCATATAAGGAAACAGTAGAGAAAACTGAATCGAATTCAGTAGAACTATGGGAGGAAGCGAATTGCATTTGCAGTATAAAATGTGTTGCAGCAGAGCTTAGAAACATACCTGTTTGTCTAGCTGTTGCTTCAGCTTTTTATTCTCTGTCTGAGACTGTGCCAAGGCTTTTCTTGCAGCCCTCAGTTGCTTACGAAATAAATTTGCCTCTTGTTCTGACATCATCTTGTATTTCAGACACTCTTTTTTATTTTGAACGGCCTCCTGTGAAGGCAAAGGATTTATTAGGATGTGAGGTACAGAATAAAGCCACAAACCTTTTTGCAAAAGTTGCCTCAGATTATTTATGAACAGGTGTCCTGCAAAATACTTATGAGTGAAGTTTATGCCCTTTATCATGAAGAAAAAAGGCCCCACTTTTTTGGTTTTAATTTCTTGATGTTTCTGTAATATAACAAGATTTGTTTGAAAATGGAAATTCTTTATTTGACATTGAAAGCAAATCATATACTATACTATATACAATATCTTTTCCCTATCTCTGGGTGAAGGATTGATTTTCATAGCCGTTTTTAGGTGACAAGGTACCTTTAACATATAGGCAGTGAACTGAACACCTCACAACTACAGCACATGTCAAATGTCTAATTCTCCAGAGCCTCGGAGGGCATTGCTTAACCTCGGGATAGCACCTCCCTCTGGAGCTTGTAGGCACAGCCAAAAGTTGCTTCTTCAGGGAGAGGAGCCGCCCTACCAGCGGCCAGACCAGCTCTACCTCCTGAGCTAAACAATTGAGCCAAGCTGGAGCTCTTAAAAGCCCAGCTCTAGCTGCTTTTCTTAGAGTTTTGTCCTTTCTCATTTGTTTCCTTTTCTCTCTTCTTTCTCCCCACACCCAACACATCCTAGCAGGGGCTGCGTGGGGGGTGGGGGGGGCTGCTAACTGTAGACGGGGTGGGGACTTCTACTAGGAGAGGGCCATTTTCTCAGACCATACAGCATCCTCCCTGAATATCTCTCTGCCTCTGGCGTACCAGTGGACACCAGGAGAGACAGGTGGCATTGGTGGCCAGCAGATTGGGCCATGCCACCTCTGGAAAAGCTGCCTCTCTCCTCCCCTGCCAGGCCCAGTGTACCAGCTAAGGCCCAAGACAGCACTTTTTCCGGCAGCAACCAGCCAGCTATGCTTCACAGCTCTTCCACCTTCTTTTCTTACACAAAGCAGGTGGAAGGCACACAGATCTTTCTCTCTCACTGAAAATGGCGGGAACGAGAGAAAGGGCCCAGGGCAGCTCAGAGGCCTTTGACGGCCTAGAAGAGGGGCCTACCAAAGACTCCAGCGGCTTGGCAACAAACAGGGATGCACATCAACGGCAAGGAGGGGTGCGTGCTGTTCCTGTTCCCCATATGCCTGACCTTTGGGGGGAAAGTGCTTTAGCACAGTTTACCTCCTGGGTCCAGGGCCTTGTAACACAGCAGATTAGTCAGGTTTTGCCAAACCATGGTGGGGGGAACAATGCTTCATGGGGGCATTCCCATTCCTCTTCTCACTCTACCCACAAAAAATAAAAAGGGTAAGAAGGACAAAAAGGAAGGCAAACCCAGGGGCCGGTCCAAGCACAAGTGCAGTAAGGATCATAGAAGTGGAGACAGTCAGTTCCTTGTCTTGATCCTCTTGCTCCTCAGAAGCAAGACATTTTCCTCGCCTCTCCTTCTAGGCACTCTGCAAGACCCCTCCCTTCACTCTGCTCCTTCATTTCAGGAAGTGACAGGGCTAAAGGAAAAAAGAGGAAGCATGCAGTCAGGCCCTCTTGTTCAAAGCCAAAGAGATCCTTGCTGCAGATTGACTTGCCCTCTGAGGCTAGTGAGAAGGAAACTGGTGAATTTTCAGAAGAGGAGGAGGTGGAGTCCCAGGCTTGCCAAGGCTGACTTTTTCAACCTGATCTTTTCCCCATTTTACTAGCTAAGGCTTCCCGCAAACTTCAGCTAACAGGAGAAGCCCACAAACCTGATGAGGCAGCTAGAGATCAGGCCCAAGATGGGGACAAAGCTGCCTTTCCCCAAGAACCAGCTGTCCCAGTCTCTGTTCCCTTTCCCAACTATTTCTGTAAAGTCTGGAAATTAGAGTGGGCCAATCCTGCCAAGACAAAACCCATCTCCAGGCTGGTTAACAAACTTTATACCCTGCCAAGCAAAACTATGGAACTTCTCAAAGTTCTAGTAGTTGATGCCCTGGTGGCTGCCCTTTCTTCCTATCCCAGCGGATGGGGAAACTGGCCCTAGGGATCAGTGCAATAAGAAGGTGGATGCAGCTTGATGTAAGAACTTTGAAGCATCAGCAGCAGCCTTCAGAGCTTCTGCCACCAATTCATTCTTTTCAAGAGCCATCTTCAGGTGGGCAGAAGATCTAGTAGTCAATGATTCTACTCCAAAACCAATAAAAGATAGCTTTAGGAAAATCGCTCATACAGTTTCACTACTGGTGGACCCAGCCCTTGATGCACTGCAACTCAGCGCCAGGGCTATGGCTACCAACACCATTGCCAGGAGAAACATCTGGCTGAGTAGCTGGGATGTCAATCCAGGCTGTCAGTCCCACCTGGTGAATTCCATCTTCGAAGGCGCCAACCTGTTTGGCGGACCCTTGGAGAAAGTGTTGGTCGAGACCAAGGTCAAAAAGATGCCCTTCCCGCAAAGAAGGAAGACAGATGGAACAGTCTTTTTCCTTACAAAACAACAAGTTTTCCCCCAGAGGCCGCCCAATGGAGGGATCCAGATGGAGGCACTCCACTGGAAAATGCACTAAAAGAACCCTGCTGGATCCTCAGCCCATTCACCAGGCAAAGACCCGAAGAAAAACCATTCGGCCTGACACCAGAGGAGCTCTGAGTGGCTTCCAGATCAGGGGACGCCTGCTTCACTTTGCTCAGGCATAGAGATATACCACAACAGACCTCTGGGTGAGGGAGACAATGATCAAGGACTATGCCCTGGGGCTGGTTTCCCCACCCAGGGACAAGTTTGTGGCATACCCACAATCTTGGGATCCTTTAAAACATCAGAATTTCTTGAGGGCTATAGATCATCTCCTATTGATCAGGGTCATAGAACCTGTTCCAGACAGACCCATTCACTGCGGGGTTTACTCCATCTTTTTCTTGGTGCCCAAGAGAAATCGGGACACCAGAGCCATTTTGGATCTCAAATGGCTAAACAAGCGGATGGCCAAGAAACATTTCAAGATGGAAATCCTCAAGTCCATTGTGGAGGCGTTCTCAGAAGCAGAGTTCCTAGCATCAATCGACCTCTCAGAAGTGTACCTTCATGTGCCAATCAGGCAAGCCCATCGAAAAATGTTAAGGTTTTGCTGGACTCAAGGACAAAAGACATGATGCTATTGGCGCAGCTTCTGGGAATGCTAGTGTCATGCCAATAACTAGTTCCCTGGGCTCGTCTGAACATGAGACTTCTTCCGACTGTTCTCCTTCCTCTTCAGGAGCATATAGTCACCCAAACACATTGAGATAAAGATTCCAAGCTCACTCAAGAGGGAACTTTGCTGGTGGCTGGAGCCAATGAGACTCAAACAGAGGCAATCCATGACGCTCCTAGTGAGGAAGACCATCACAACGGATGCCAACCTCCTTGGTTGGGGGCGCCCATCTGGATCACAAGGTTCCACAGGGGACCTGGTCAGAAAGGGAGAAGTCAAAGAGCATCAACTGGTTAGAACTGAAAGCAGTCTACCTAGCACTTCGGGAGTTTGCAGAAGACGTTTCAGGAGCTTACATATTGATCAGGGTGGACAATACCACAGCCAAGGCATACATTAACAAACAAGGTGGGACTCAGTCTTCATTGCTGAATTGCTTGGCAAAAGAAATGCTGTCCTGGGCAGAAACACATCTAAAGTCTATACAGGCAGAACATCTAGTAGGGATATCCAGTCTGACAGCGGATTGGCTGAGTCACACATCCATACAGGAGTTGGAGTAGCAGCTTAACCCTCAGGTGTTTCTTCAGGTGACATACGAGTTCAGGAGCCCACTGGTAGATCTGTTTGCCACCAGGGAGAATGCTCAACTACCACGCTTCCTCTCCAGGTTTCATTGTCCCACAGCAGAAGGGGAAAATGCATTGGAATGTCCATGGCTGGGTGGTCTCCTATATGCTTTCCCACCCTTTCCATTCCTACCCAAGGTGATCCAGAAAATCAGTCAGTCTTCATTGGAAGGTATTCTCATTGCACCTCATTGGCCAAGAAGGCTTTTGTTTCCAGAACTTGTCAACTTAACAGAATCCATGGAGGCTGCCTGTTCGAAGGGATCTGCTGCTGCAGGGTCTGATAGTGCACCCTTCTCCAGAGCTCTTCCAACTGGAGGCTGAGAGGCAATGGTTAGAACAGTTGGGGTACTCAATAGAAGTTTTGCAAACACTCCTCTCATCCAGGTGGGCATCTACAAACAAGGGTCACAACACAACTTGGAGAACCTTCCTCAGTTGGTGGAGGGCTAATGGTCAGATGCCTTATGGTCAGATGCCTTCTTCAGGAGGGGTCACAAAGGTCTTAGAGTTTCTTCAGGCAGGCCTTAATTAAGGTTTGAGTACTAACACTCCTGAGCACCAAGTGGCAGCTCTGAATAGCGTGCTGGGATGCGATGGCGGGGGGTCTCTTTCATCTTATCCCCATAATAAGAGGTTTCTTAAGGGGGTGTCTCTGATTAATTCTCTGGTAGTGCACTGTTTTCCCGCATGGAATCTCAATTGGGTGCTCACAGCGCTCATGGGGAAGCCTTTTGAACCCATGGCATCTTGTTCTTTGAAACTTCTCACTGTCAAGACAGTGTTTTTAGTTGCATTTACCTCGGCTTGCAGGGTTTCCGAATTGGGGGCCTTGTCAGTGGATCCACAGTTATGCATTTTCCATGAGGATAAGATAATTTTGAGATCTGACCCTTCTTTCCTCCCGAAGGTTAATTCTTTGTTTCACAGGACTCAAGAGATTTCCCTCCCATCTTTCTGTCCCAAGCCAGTTCACTCTCAGGAAAAGAACTGGCATAGACTGGATGTAAGGTGGGCTTTACGTTTTTATTTGGACAAGACAGCTGCCATTAGGAGATCAGAGTCTCTCTTCATCTCCTTCCAGCCTGGGGTTTGGGGACAGAAGGTGTCAAAGGACACAGTCTTGCATTGGCTGAAGAAAGCCATTGGGGTGGCTTACCAGGCATTGGATAAACAACCCCCAGGAGGGATAATGGCCCAGCGCTGGGGGGGGGGGGGCATCTGAGGCATGTAAAGGGGATTTTCCCATAACTGACACCTGCAAAGTGGCCACTTGGGCATCTGTGCATACATTTACCAAGCATTATAAAACTGATGCTGCTGCCTCTGCAGATGCAGATGCAGATGCAGCCTTTGGGTGTAAGGTGCTGCAAAGGTCCTGGTGGCATAGGGCACTAGTCCCTATTGTCCCACCCTGAGAATTATGTACTGCTCTGCTAAGTCCCTAGGTTAAGGAATGTCCTCCGTGAGGCTCTGGAAAAAACAGGAATTTGTTTCTTACCATGAATTTCTGTTCTCAGAGCCTCATGGAGGGTACTCCACCTACCCAATATAGGGACCGGTGTAGTTTTCGGCAGGAAGGGGCTGTTACAGCTTCTGCTGCTGCCACACATGTGTTGGGGGTAGATAGGGATTCCTGGGTTCATTCCTTCCTGTTCCAATTGTTTACTGTGACAACTTAGGCCTGGTGGGCAACCAGGTATTGTTCCTTTTCATATCTGTTATCACGCTGATTCCAGGCATTGCTCTGTTTTTTGTCTATTTGCGGCATGGGGTTGACGGATTGCTTGCTCTGCCGTTCCAGTCTGGGATGGCAGGGCGGCTCCTCCCCCTAAGGAAGCGACTTCTGGTTCTGCCAACAAGCTCCAGAGGGGGTTGTCATCCCGAGGTTAAGGGATGTCCTCCGTGAGGCTCTGAGAGCAGAAATTCAGAGTAAGAAACAAATTTCTGTTTTTTGCATCATGTGGCTGCAATTGGCCATACCATCCAGTGCTCAGCCTATTTTTGGAAGCTTTGATATTGTATGATAAATCAGGATCTGTATCATGTGACCCCTTCACCCACTAAAGGAGAACAACAAAAGCCAGATCTACTCATCTCATCTCAAAATGCAATTGTCAGAGGAAGAGACTTTGAGTTCTAGTTCACATGGAAGCATGCACACACACACACACACACACACACACACACACACGTCAGTAATCCTCTGTACTTGCTGGCTAACCTGTGTGCAGCATACTATGCACACATAAATAATGTGTGACCCAGTCTATAAATACAAATTTCCATTTTCCCTCAATGGGAATCTGTTGTGATGTACCTGAAAATGTTTGTTTAAAAGCAAATTGTCTGAAGATAAAGGGAATCCTATATACACTCTAGGTTATATGAGATGATGTACACAAGGTGCGTGTGGTGCATGCGATCCTGATGGCTTGCAGTTTAGTGTCCATAGATACCTGCCCAGACTCTTACATCATCCACAGAGGCCCTTCTCCAGGTGCCTCCACTGAATGTGGTGAGATGGGTGGCTACTAAGGAGAGGGCCTTTTCAGTGGTGGCACCCCAGTTGTGGAATGCTGTCCCCAGAGAGGCTTGCCCAGCACCTACATTGTAGTCTTTGGGGCAACAGGTAAAGACTTTTTTATTTTCCCAGGCTACTTAGCCCTTCAGTTTAAAAAATTGTGTTAGTGTGTTTTTATACCTTTGCACTACTGCTGTGGTTTATCCCGGTTCCTACTTTGGTTTTATTCTGTTTTGAACTTATGGTTTTAATATTTTTTACTACGTTATTATATTTTATGGTATTAAGTTTTGTTTTGTGAACTACGTTATTATATTTTATGGTATTAAGTTTTGTTTTGTGAACTTCCCAGAGAGCATTTCCATACCAATGGGCGGTATAGAAATGTAATAAATACATTATTTAAATAAATAAATAACAACTGGCTCTGGGACTTTTATATAAAAGTTCAAATTTCCCACCAGTTAAGAATTCAATAAGAGTATTCTAATTTATAAGGATGCAACTGACTATGCACGCACTCACTCACTGATACTATTTAGGTTACCCACGTGTAAGTGGCTGAAGCCATTGGCCCTTTTACTTTAAGAACAAGTAACTTTATGTTCATGATTTAGATGACTTTATTCCAACAACCTTACTGAAGAGACAGAGCTCTCACCTTCTCCACTTCTTTCAACATGGCCGACAAATGTGCTTTTTGCACTGTTTCTTTCCAGCAGCTCATGACCTTCAGTTTGCAAAGTAACTCCCCCAACCAGATGTTTTCATCCCGTAACTCCTGCAACTGCCCCTGCTAACAAACAGCAGATAATTCATGTCAAGGTAAGGTTCTGACAAACACACCATCTCCCTGACAGCTTTTTAACGATGAGATTTTAAGAACAAGTGCCAGCTTCTGTAATTGTGAGGAATGATGTGAAACTTAGTAGAAACTCAAGACACTGTAAACTGCACATCAGTAATACTGCACCCTTAACTAAATCAAAATACTCACTTTGTGGGTATTCCAAGTTATCCAGATTAGTGGCTTTGGCATATCATCATATGGAGCTTGGCTCTGACCATTTTATATTTGCATTACAGCTTTGCCCTCAATGACGCATGAACTGAATCTATGATGATTTTTGTTCCTCCAGTTTTGGGTTAAGTCTGATATATGAGCTCTTTCCTCCATTTGTACTATATTTATCTTTTAGAACATCTGCTTTATGATAATGAGCTGAAGATTTTGCATTTAGGCTGCCCTAAGGACTACACATTCCCATGTGAGAAAAGCATTTAAGGCTGCAATCCTACACACACACACCTGGGAGTAAGTACCATTGAACTCAATAAGACTTACTTCTGAGTAGACCTCCGTAGGATTGTAGTATAAGTGTACAATTCTATGCAGGGTTAGACTGAAAAAGGCCCTACAACTCCCAGCATTCCCCAGCCAGCCATGCAAGGAAGGAAAATAACTCCAAGTAGAGCTCAGATCTTAATTCTGTAATGAAGCCAGAAGTAGAAACAGAGGGTTAAACAGCCTCATCTAGAGAAGCGCTAAGTTTGCTCTGCTCCTTGTGGATGCCAGCCTTACCTCAGGCAAGAAAGGCAGGTATGACTGTGGTAAGATCTTTCCTTTTCAGGAGAGGGTGGAGCTGGTGAACCAGCCAAAGCTGAAAAACACAGTCCTAGTGACAGACACTGCCTGGATATCTAGAAGCAAAGGCAATTTTGAGAAATTCCCCACCCCATACTGTTCAGCATAGGCCCCTGAACCTCCAGAGAGGTTTTGCAGGAGATCGCGAGTGGGGATGTGGAAGTTCCCTTCTGTGAGTGTTCTTGCATTGATAGCATCAAGAATGTGCTTTCCAAGCTCTTTTGATGTTTGGATCTATCTTCAAATGTGTCTGTGCACTCCTTTTCTAGGAAAAAAAATTAAAAGTGCAATCCTAGGCATGTTTAGACAGAAAAAAGTCCTACAACTCCCAGCATTCCCCAGCTAGCATAGCTGGCTGGGGAATGCTCAGAGTTGTAGGACTTTATCTAAACATGCTTAGGGTTGTGCCCTAAAATACTTTTCCTACATATTGACATACCTGAGTCAAATGTTCTTTGAGTGCATCATTATCTTTTGTGGAGCCAAACTTTTTCTTCAAGTCAATCATTTTGTCTACCCCTTCTCTTCTCACTTCACTGATAATCTCTAAAATGCGATAGTTCATGCTTAGGCGATATTCATCCACCTTCCCCTGCAGACACAACAAAAAGCCAACATTTTATGTATCGCTCAAATTCTATGAAGGCATGTCATTCTAAAAAGAAAAAATCCAGATTTAACAACAAAAATAGAATCCCCAGATTTCTAAAATTATAAATTCTTATATAAATGCCACCCATGTTTTGTGAATGCTCCATCAGCCACCTTCACACATTGGTTTTTTAGCATGATCGTTCTTCTTCAATCACTGGCTTTTGTGGGAGCTTTAAACAACGCTGCTGCTCTCCTGCTGCCATCTCACAACTTCCCCTCCCTCTTCCCATGTTATCTGAGAATGGGGAAAACCCAGCATATTCTGTGCTTGCAACTGAAATCGCCATTTTCCCCGCGTATTTCCCCTTTAGTGCTTTGTGTGTGCTTGTGCTAGGGAGTGTTGCTGGGCAGTGTTGAATAACATTGTCATGACAACAAATCGGTGGGAGGGCAGGAGGAGGTCACTGACCAGGCTTCCAGTGACTGTTTCTGCCTCTCTCCAATTCCACTACAGGTGCTTGATCTGTAAAGTGGTTAACCATCCCAAATGTTTCTCCAAGATCCCCCTGAACACAGCAATGCTTACTTCTGAGTAAACTCATTGGCTGTAAGGCTCTCCTTTCCTGGGAGTAAGTGCCAATGAAATCTGTGTGGCTTGCTTCTGAGTAGGCATGAATAGGAGTGCACTGTGAGTCTACTTAGAGTAGCAGTCTTAAGGTCTCCCATCCCCTTCAATGTATTTACTTGGAACTTCCTCTTCCCACTGACTTCACTGACTGCTTCTTCTCCCTTTTGCTCACCAGTTTGATGGGCTTTTTTCTCCAAGGATGGATGGGGGAATCTCCCTTCTTTATTTTTTATTCCACAGGATAAAGGCTTGACAGTTAGGATTTCAATGGATATCTAAAGTGCATTTTCTCCTCCCCTGAATAAATTCATCATGCAGAGCTTGGAATGGTCATTTTTAATGGTTTCTTGTGTGTGTGTGTGGAGTTGTTTTAGATAAGGCAATAATGCCGAGGTTGTTTTCCATTGTACTCCCTCCCACCTAGCCAGCCACCATCCCTTCTCCTAGCCCAACTTACAGGGTCTTTGGGAAGCCAGAATAAGGGAGAAGAGCAACAGCAGCACAGGAAGGGGGGGAAGCAAGCTGGGTCTAATGAAGGTGTCCCTGTGAAGCGGTCACCTGGTGGTGGTGGTGGTGGTGGTGGTGGAGGCGCTGCTAGGGGTGGCTTGGTGCATTGACTGTATACAAGTCTGTTTGTGGATTTCTTATTTCTGTAGCTGGGAACCCAGAAATTGGTATACCCTTCAAACTCAGTAGTGCAAGCAATGTACTGCATTTAATTCCATCACACACGGACATATTTAGCAGAGAAGGACTAGCAGCGCCAGCAACCTCAGGGCAAGCCACTGAGAAGACTCTCTCTCCCTCACCACAAAGTCAGAGGAAGGAGGGGGGCAGGGGACCAGCTCCCATAGCCCACTATCCTGGTCACTAGAAGGGCTTTTGACTTCCCTACTGCTGTGGAGGAGTGGAGAGATAGGCAGAACCATCAATCATGTTACAGGAACCAATGATCAGGGGAGGGAAGGGGGCAGGGGGCCAGCAGCCCCCTTCTGTCCTGATTTTCCTGTGCAGCTCTTCCCATGAAAAGGTATAGAGCAGAGGGACGTGCTATGAGTAGGCTGACATTACGTACCGTTTTAAACGGGACAGTACCATTTTTTTCATATTTCCCGACCGTCCCGTCGTTTTAATATAAATGTCAATTTTGTCCCGTTTTTAATTTTTTGTAAAAAACTGAATGCATTTATCATAAGGCTCTATGCTAATCAATGTGTGCAGTAAAACTACTAGTGTGACGAAAGAGGAAGTTCCATTTACTTTATCCAGTCAGGGCCAGGCTTCTTGAGCTAGCGACGATCAGACACTAGCTTGTCTGCAGTGTCCCCTTGCTTGTCTGCAGTGGCGGGGAATTCAAGAGGTGGTCGCTAAGCCCCATTCAGCATGTGGAAGCCAGGAGGGTGAGTCTTACTGTTATTCTACCATCATTCTGCCCATAGAGATTCTTTCTGCCCTACATTCAGTTTGATTCGGACTTTTCAGACTCATATTTCGGTTCAACAGGCTGTTAGCTATTTTTTTTTTATTACAGCAGGACTCTCCGCTGTAATAAAAACCCCGTCCTGTTTTTGTCATCCCAATATCCCGTTTTTGTCTCAAGGAAATATGGTCAGCCTAGCTATGAGAGATGCCTGTATACAGGGCCAGTCTAAATCCTGGAAAGGATCTTGAATCAAAACAACCAGTTTGTCGTGGGATAAAATGCCAGGTGTGAAGAAAGCCATCAACCCTGATTTTCCCCCAAATTTCTCCTCTATATGAGAAAATTAAACTGACACAGATCTCTCTTAGAAACTGCTTTGCTGTGGATATACGTCAATTTCACTAAGCACACAGGCAGACATGACATTGCTGCTTCGTTTTTTCTTTGCATGTGCATGTGCAAAGGGCAGATAGCGCACTGATATCAAACAAAATTTAGTGAAGGGAAATGGAGAAAAGATCAGTGACATGGTGGGGCATTACTAGGGAAGCGTTAGTTTTACAGGAATTTCCTCTCTGCCCCCACCCACTGCTTTTTCTTTTCTTTTTTAGCTAAATACTGCATGCTTCCATCCGTGAATGGGGTTGGGTGGTAGGGGGACTGTTCAGCACTGAACAATTAACAAAACACTTTTTTAAAGATAAAGAAAGTGGTATGGCTGTCAAGGAGGTGAAGCTTGTGATATCAGAAGCAATATCTAATATACTCAGGATATTACTAAACCAACACTCCATGCAGCATGCACAATTGCAATAGAACAAGGCATATGGAACATATTACACCTATTCTATAATGGCTACATTGGCTGCCTATTGGGTCCAATTCAAGGTTTGAGGTTTAGGTTATCTAAAGGACTGCCTACACCCGTATGATCCTGCCCAAGCATTAAGATCAGAGTCGGAAGGCCTGCTGTCTGGCCCACCAACAAGCACTTTTAGGCTGATGGGTACCAGGGACTGATAGAGCTCTCTCAGTGGTGGCCCCACATCTTTGGAATTCCTCATTAGGGAGATGCGTGTGGCATCATCATCACTGCTGCTTTTTAAAAAAGTGTTTATTCCAGCCTGCATTTGGTTAAATTGTGATGTATTCGAGGGCAAAACAACCTTAGCTGTGGTGGTCTTCTTAACTGATGTTCTAAATGTTGAAATCATAATTATTGTATTTGTATGTGTTGTAAACTGCCCTGAAAGGTGGGTTTAAAATCTTTTAAATAAAATACACTAAATATAAACACTAACTTCATTATTTTCCTAGCAACAAAATGGTGGATTTCTGAAACAATGTGATTTCTTTACAATGGAAGTGCTACCCTCAAGAAAACATCTGGATCCCTTGACACAATTTTTTTTGTGCTAAAGAAATATTAGAAAAGCCATGAGGCTACTGCTTCCAGGGCCATGTCTCCATGAAAATGGAAGGAGAAGGGAGGAGTGGCTTACCCACATTTTTCTAGGAGACAGTTTGGGTCCAGGCAGGGCTCCATGAGGGTGTTCATCACCCCATTTTAAGTCACTTCACATAACATACTTTGGGGTAGGGTGTGGGGGGTTGGAGAGAACATCATCTGAGTGGCAAGGGCTGCTCAACCAATAACAGAGGCTCCCCCCGCCTCCAGGCTCTCCCCCACTTTCTCCATATGAAAGGTGCAAAATTAGTTACTTCTCCTTGTGCATTTTGGTGACAAGCCTCCTAACAAGCCCCAAACTTTCTAAGCTGTTGCTGCATTTGATCGCTGTAACGGAAGAGGGGGATTAATTACTTCCGATACGCGCATTTGGGAGGCAAGCCTCACAATGAGCCCCAAGCTTTCTAAGCCATTGCTGTGCTTGATCGCTGTAACGGGTCAAAGCTGGGGAACATGACAGGGAGTCCAAAGAAAGCTGCCTTTTGACCTCCACTATGGTAAGGAAGTAATGCATTTAAAAAACAACAGTGCTTACCAATTAAACTGAAACTATCCATTCCCATCCCACCCCCCATTGGAAATGCATGTTTCACTGCTAAATAATGCCAGGTTCTTCCCTTATTACTAACATCCAATATATATATACAAGTAAAATACATATGATTCGAGCTCTTCAGAATCTATTCCCAGGGTGACACATTAGTACAACGCACTAGCCGAAAAGCAGCACCTCACAATGAGATGCTCTTTTCGCTGGTGGCCCAAGTGGCTGCTGGAGACAATGGGTAGCAGAGAATGAAAGCAATTATGTCTGCAGGCAGGGAGGGCGGACAATGGTAAGGAGATGGAACAGGATAGTATGATGCAGTTCAAGACAATATTTTTGCCAGGTGCAGAAGTTGTGGGATGGGCAAGTACATTGGTCAGGTCCTGTTCACACAGCGCCTACTGTCTAGGCCTGGACTTTTCCTCAGGAGAATGCTAGAGAAACCCAGCAAACACTTATCTAATGTTCACCCCTTGTCCAGCACGTTTATGAACATACAATAGATAGTGATATAATACATTTCACTGTGTTCTGCATGCACATGTGTCTTCTGTACCTACTTTTAGTTTCAGGCACATCATAAACATGTTTTGCACTAATGCTTCATAATCTTCTTTCACTTCTTTTCTTATCTTCTCATTGTGGATGTGACCTTCTTCTTGTAAATCAGCAAGTCTGGCTCGCAAAGCCATTATTTCCATAATCATCTCGTGGCTCAGTTCTGCTACCTATCAAGGAGAGAAAATGCAATAACAGTGATGTGCAAATCCATGCATAACTCCATCTCTCAAAAAGTAATAATCAAAGACAGGTGCCAAAAGACATTCCTGGGGCTACCTGAATAAAAACAGCAAAGCTACTGCCACTAACCTGACTAAGACCCAGCTCAGCATTTCCTCCCTTGTCTGCTATGGCGTGCATTTCCTGAAATAGAGTTAAAATGCATCTTTCAGCTAGTTTCTCCAGTAAAAATCTTGAACCACCATATTTTAACTTGCATGGTACAGCAACACGCAGATGCCTCCCAGTGCAAAGAAATCAGTGCAACGCACGACCCCTTTCCCACCACTGAATTGATAGCATGAGAAGTACTTGTTCTTTTTGATAGAGTAGCTGATGTTGCTGATGGAGTATATTTTCATAAAACATGGAGTAGGTTTCAAAGTTGCTGCGTTCTCTGGCCATGATGTCACAGCCTAGAGCAGTGAGGCATTTTTGTAAGTGGTCTTTCCGAAAGGCAATCTGGAAAAAAAAAATGGGCGCAGAAAATAAAAGTGTCAGTTTTCATATGGGCACATAGGCAAATCTATTTGCTTTTAGTGCAGGCATGGGGAGCCTTTTTCAGCCTGAGGCCATGTTCCCCCTTGGGGAACTTTCCATGAGCCACATGCCAGAGGTGGGTGGCCTCCCTCTCAAAAGTGTGCAATGTCATCCCACACTCTTTTGTGCACACACACACACATACACCCCCCACACACACACTCACACAACTCCCCCTGAAAATACCCTTATGCCCATTTTATAACACACACCCCAACTAATCACAGTGTAGGGAGTGATTGGGACAGGGTCGCAACACTCAGGAAGGGGAGGGCTAGCAAGCCCCTCCCAGCAGCAACACCTCCTCCTCAAAAATGCACAGCAACTAGATTTTTTATAGCATTCCACTGGTGCTAATGGAGGCTTTTTAAAAGCCAAACTGCAGCGTGGGGGAACCCTATCCTTGTTCTAGTGGGCCTCCAGAGCACCGGTTTTCAAGTCTCAGGTCCTATCCTCACTTAAAGATTTCAGAGATCAGGCGTGGGAAAAGATAAACCCCAAAGACAATCCTTAAGAGTCTCCACCCTTCAGGGTGGATAATATATGTACCTCTGCATCAGTTTCTCTGTGATTTTCCATTAGCCTCTGTATAAATGACTCAGCTATTTCTGGCCTTGGGACAGAGAAGATTTCTTGCATGCTACAATGCCTCCAGAGCTCTGAAAGAACAGGGGGAAAACCATCAGCAATCTTCAGGGTAACAGAACACGGAAGTAGCAGTCTTAGAGCCAAACCAGGTATTACTTTTTATTACACGGTAATGCCATGTAATAAAACCATGCCATGCCTGGGATTTTTAAAAAACATGTAATACTAATGTGCGGGGGGGGGGGGGCTTTCATTGAGAATGCAGTGAATGGGGAGATGCAGTTTAACCCCTTTCCAGCTGTAATCCAACAAAAATCAACCACCATCCTGGTACAATCCATTTAGCTCTAAATTAGCTTCCATTGGTACTAATTATCAAATTGGGGATGATATTCATTAGGATTGTGGCTGGGGAGAGAAGGGTTAAACCTCCGCTCTCTGAACACTGTGGATGCAAATGCCCCCCTCCCCACACCAAGTATAAATTTAAACAAAAAAACAGGCACAGTTGCACAAGAAAAATTACTTCTGGTTTGGCCCTATTGCACCAGGGACTGAGGGTTAAATCAGCCACCCACTAATGGCTGTGGATATTACCTGATCACCATGTGCAATGTACAAGATTTTCTTCCCATGGCAGCTCTCTACATAGGGCAAGATGTTAATGTGTAGCAACACATGAAGCAGACTCTCGCCATCATTGCAAAACTTAAAATGAAAACTAGAAGGGTTGCAACAACTAAATGCAGTTGCTGGGAAACTATGATTCCTGCTCCTGTGAGCACACCTCTTCCACATGTTTTGTTGTGGGGATGGTCACTGTGCTAATGTAACCCTATTATATGATGGCTGTGACATCATGCAGATACACATCACAAACCTTGCCAACCACCTGTATCATTTTAAATGATGAATCCCTTGAGTTTTGCCCTTCCTCCTTCTTTTAATTTGAAGATTGTCCATTCCCGCTCTGAAGTGCTCAATTGTACATACTTCTCACAGTACTGAGGGGTGGTGGCATTGTAAGTCTTTGTCCCAGAAGCAAAGCTTGTCCCATCCCTTTTCAGCATATGGGGCTAAAGATATCACTGGATGCAGCTAGCACAAGCACAATGCTAAGAGAGTAAAGGAATATGCTCCAGGGAAAGGACCATTGCTTGGATCCTAAAATAAATGAGGAATTTCCTGAAAGGAAATTTTCTTCTCCCCTCCTACTCCCTGTAGCTCCCCCAAAAGCCTCACCAGGTGGTTGGGGGCCCATCTAAATTGTGTGGGCTGCAGGGGAGGAGAGAATTGCCCCAAATTGGGCAGAGCCCCACCCAATTTTCAGCAATTCCACTGCAGCCCCCCCATCACATTTTACCCCCATCCTCCAGAGAAGTTTTCAAGGGGTGCAAATGGGTGCAGGGGATGGGACATTTTCCTTCTGTGAACTTCTTTAAGTCAACTTATCTTAGGATAAGTATTTCTAGACTTTCCATTGTCTGGAAAGGCTGCAACTTTTCGTGCTTTACTTGTTTGTGTAATGCCGTCATGTGTTTCACTCCACTTTGGGCAATTCTCCGCTCTTGTCTGTCTGTCTGTCTGTCTTGATTGATAGATTGATTGCATTTATACCCCGCCTTTTTTCCTCTTGCAAGGAACCCAAGGCAGCTTACATTATCCTCCTCCTCTCCATTTTATCCTCACAACAACAACCCTGTGAGGTGGGTTGGGCTGAGAGTCTGTGACTGGCCCAAAGTCACACAGTGAGCTTCCATGGCTGAGTGGGGACTAGAACCCGGATCTCCGAGCTCCTAGTCCAACACTCTTGCCACTACACCACCACACTGGCTCTCATGACTTGTGCAAGGCTTGTCAGACTTACACACATTTACAGACCTACACACATTTTTACTGATTTGCTTGATGTAGTTATATCTAGGACTTACTCTAGTTCCTCCTTCTTCCAGTTTCCCTTCAATTATCTTGACTGACCCCCCCCTCCCCCATTTCTTAGACTGCATGTATCCTATCATAATTGATTGCCATGTCTTCACCCTTTGCATCCAGCCCTCTCTAGTCGTATAACATTTCTTTGGTAGTTTCTTTTATCTTCAGTTCTTCTTCAGCCCTGTATTTCAAATGCTCCTGTTTCCTTTTTACCACTTTAACCACTGTCCATGCTTCAAAGCCATACAAATCTGTACTCCATATGCACTGTTTTATAAATGTCTTTATCAAATGTAACTGCATTTTCCTGTCAATAAGTATTTCTTCTGATAAAATGTGTGCTTGGCAATACCTATTTGGCTTTTCATTTCTGCTCTAAATCTTCTATTTTCTGTTATTTTGCTTTGCAGATATTTACATTCTTGAAACTTCACACAATACAAATATGCCTTGTTAAATTAAAACTTCTTTTATTTGTAGCAAAGTATCTAGCTATCCAGACCAAGCAACTGGCAAAAGTCTTTTTTGTTTAAAAGTTGTGGGTTGAACATATGTGGAAGCCTGCTGTCTGTGACAGGTGTCTCCGGGTCCCAAACCTTTGTGTCCTCTAGCACACAAAGCAAGCAAGAGAACTTCCGCGATGGTATTCTGTTTGGGGGCAGTGCTATGAAGGAAGTCTTCTGTGTCATGAGCTGCTGCCTGAAGATGGCTGCCCACCCAGGTAGATGATATATGGGATGGTTTTGATGTAGTGACTGTGATATATGCACAGGCTGTGAGACACCTGCTCTGTGTGATTTTTCATCCCCCTCACTCCCTCTTTTCAAAACAGAACTCAAAAGAGAAGATACGAGCCAGAGTGCTTCCAGATGAGTCTTTCATGACGCAATCTCCCTGCCTCATTCACTGAATATTATGGGAGGCCAGGTGGCTACCTCTTCTGCTCGTACCCACCTGTGTCTTCCCACCATTTCTTCCACCTTTCTCCTCCGTTAAAGAAAAAAATGGAATTGCTACGCAATGCTTGCTGAGTGGTAGCGCTAGAAGCCCTCCGTGTGGAAGCACCCCTAGACAGCAGACATGTTCAGTTGTTACCTGTAGGGAGGTTTCTCTCTTCTCTTGTTTTTTCAGATATAACCAGTGTTATCTCCTTATTAATTTTCTTTTGTACATCATGGATCATGTGTATTTCTAGACTTTCCAAGAGTTTTTGAAGCTATGATCAAAAAGCAGAAAATAGCCTACATATTTCAACTGTCTCTACCATTCAGCGGCCCAGTTACTTCACAAAGTACAGTGGGCACTTTAGACTTACTAAAAAATGTAAAGGACCAAAATCAAGTATACCTGTATATAACCCTTAATCAACAAATCAGCTTGATTAATCTATTAAAATCCCTTTTAACCAATTTAATCAACATTCCAATTAAATAAGGCAATACTTAAAAATACACGGGGGGAGCAATCTTATGGCTGCTAGTCAGTGGCTAGACAGCCACAGGATATGTGGTTTTCTGGGAACCGACCTTGGAGCCCGCACCCCAAGGTCAGTTCCCAGAGAACCGACCTTCCCGCACTTCAGCACGGAACAGCCCCATGCTCCACACTCAGAAGAGGAGTACAGCGCGACCAAAATGGAGCGTTCCGGGGGGGCATTCCAGGGCAGGTAAGGCGGAAATGCCAGTTCAACGCATCCTATGTGTCATCCGGCAGCCTCCTCCCCTGTTCTGCCTTCCCACAACTAGACAGCCGAAATCGGCTGTCTAGCCACAAATGCAGGGCAGGAGAACTGTGGAGGGAACGATCCTCTCCGTGCTTCTCCTGCCCTGCATTGGATAGGCAGTCACCTATGAGTTTGGAGGTGGCTGCCTATCCCTATAGGATTGCGACCTAATTATTTTTGAATGCAAGTACTTATAAATACTGCAGATGGCAGGCTCCAGCTTAGAAGAGAAATTCTTTCTTTGTTCTTACACAGTAGAAAATGGCTCTTCCAAGATGGCACCCATTACCAGATCTATATGAACATCTGGAAACAGAGTATGCCGTGAGCTCTTTGGAGGAAAGGCAGGGAAAAATATAAAATAACTGTTATTGTTATCATGTTAGACCTTTATATTGAAATTCAAATATCATGAATCTGACAAGGGATGAATTTCTTCTAATATATTACAGAAGGTATATTTTATCTGCTTTTAACATACAAAGTTAATCTCTTCTTGTATTCTCCTCTGTTTATTAGGTCTGCTTTACCTGGTGTGTTTTTATCTCAACTTCTGAAGCTTCTTTAGGGGAGAGTATACACTGAGATACAGCTCCAAATCCGTCAAATTCATCTTCTATACCCCTATGTCTGGCTATGGATCTCATAGCAGGGTACAGAACTTCAGCACTAGAAAAATGTAGAGGTACAGATATTGTACATATTCACACATAATTTCTTTTGAAAAACATTCCCTTGTCCATTTATTCCCTTGTCCATTGACTTCTCCCAGGCTCTTATTAATTATGGGGAATAGGATAATTTGTGTTATTTTTGTTCTATGAAAAAAACAGAACACAAAACAGACTCTAGGCCTTCTTCTCAACAGGTGAGGAAATAAACCTAGGCCTAGGTCTTCTCACAAGAGGAAGAAGTCTGGGTTGTACCACCTGAGGCTGCGGGGGTGGGGGGTTGCATGATGTAATGCTCCTCTGTGCAAAACTATCCCCCCACAGATATAAAACTACCATTTCAGGGAGACCACCAGGACAGAGCCCTTTTCCCCAATATCTCCTTTTGTATGTGCAGGGAATTTTTGTTTATATGAAGCAGCACTGAATGAGGGGAGCCAGGGAGTACAGTCTAGGTACAGGTTTACAACCTCATCTGCAGTTTGTAAGAACTAGGTCTGTTGACATATTAGTAGGAATGCTCCCTCTGGCAATTAATTGAATCTGAAGGGCCCTCAGCTATAGCTGTGCCCTAACCAATTTTGTAAGTAGGGATCATGCAACTACCCTGGAGTACTGATAGAACACTTTTTCCCTCAGTAGAGGACTAGCTCTAGCTGGCATTAGACAGCTCAGATCCTGAGAGCAAGCTAATTTGTTACATTTGGAATATCATTAGGATGAATCGTCAGAGAATCAAATCCTGAGTTCTCATGGATTCAGAGAAAATAACTGAGTTGTGATGTAGCTTGAGCCTCTCCATTGCAATCCTCACGATGGCAGACTGTTCCTCAACCAACATTCTTTACTCCTAGTGCATCCAGTTAAAAATAACCTGGAATGCAGGAGAGAAGGAGAGAGGAAGCTCAGCTAGAAAGATTGGTGTCTGGAATTCCTAAAAGCATGAGGTGGGGAAAGAAAGTGAATGAAGCTGGAAGAAAGAGGTGGGCATGTGTGTGTATGAGGGAGAGAAGATAGTCTGAGATAGGTAGTGTGATTTGCTGCACTGACAACCCAGAGGCCTGGGTTCAATTTTCATATAATGTATGGCATCCTTCCTCAAACTGGTGCCATCTAGATGTGTTGGACTACAATTCCCAGGTGGCTGGGGGGGGGGTGAGAGTTATAGTTCAACACATGTGGAGGGTACCAGGTTGGGGAAGGCTGAAATATGGATTCACTGTCTGACCTCAAGTAGGTCTCTCTCTCTGTTAGCCAGCTCTTGTGGTTGTTGTGAGGATGAATGGAATGGAGACTGTAAAATATTTTCAATATGAATCATACTATATAAATACTTAGTCATTATAATGTACTATGGGCAGTATGGGTGTGGTGGCATGGATTCCTGTTTTCTGCATGTTTTATTAGTTCAATGTTCTCTGCTTGGCTTATGTTGTAATGAACACAGCCTAGGAAAGAAAAGAAACGTCTTTTGCTCCTTTCCTTATTATCTTTTCTACAGACAGTATTTTGAAATGCTATGTTTGCTATCAATCTTATTTTAATTTTTGAAAATCAAATTTATATTAAAAAAGGAAGCCCTAAACTAAAAAGCATTGAGTAATTATGTTTTATTTAGCTTGTCATCTGCTCAGTTGATGGTTAACATTTACTGCAATTCCAAATCTATAACATTTTCACACCAGAATGTAACTTACTCATATAGTTCAGAAAATTGCTTGTAGAGAGGAACTGTGTTGATATCCTCGACTTTCAGTTTAAGTCTTCCCCATTCTGCCTTTAACATTTCCAGTTGCTTCCATAGGATCAGGTAAGATCTCTGCAGGGCACATGGAGCTACTGAATCAGGCAAGTCCAGCAGCGTTTTCGAAGCCTGTCCGCTGACATCAGCTATTGTTGCTGAATTCTGCTGAAACTATGATTGGAAATGGGAGATCACAGAGTGTTTTGAGAAAGAGAATATTAAAGTCAGAACACATTAAAGAGAGCTACAGATCACACAGTCTGCCAACATCACAGACTTCAAAAAAACAACAGAGCTTATGTTTAAAATGTAGAAGATCTTCAGCTACCTTATTACAACCTCCATTACTAGTGGTAGAGAGTAATTGTCAAAAGATACAAAACAGCACATAATGGTTTGGATCCAGACTTCGAGTGCTTCCAGACAGGAAGCTCCCACCACCACCAAACAAAAAGCATTATGTAGCTGTTCTGTCTTTTCCGATGTCAGGGTGGAAACTGAGCCCATAGAGCCCCAGAGCAGTTCTGATTCTGAAGAAGAACAGCAATCCGTGGGAGAGGAGCTCGCTCCTCTCTCACAAGCACAGCAGCTGGCAGAGATTCCTCCTGCTAGCATTCCTGAGAGAGACAGTGACCCTGGCAGTAAGAAAGCGCTGGAGGGGGGCTTGCTGGATGCTCGGTGCAGACGCAGGGAGCGGCGACAGATGGAGGGTGCCGAAAGGAGGCGCTCTGCTTGTTTGACGCTAAAACAGCGGTCGTTTCCCGAGGACCCAAAGGTAAGAGGGAGGATCTCTCCATAGCCCATAAGTTCAGAATCTTCCCGCGGTTCTCCTTCAAACGGGGACCAACTGCCTTACCTGGATCTTAGGCTACTCTGCTATCTATCCCCAGTGCAGTTCCTTGCTTAGTTGCTAGTGATTAGTATCTGTAAGAGTCGTAAAGGAATAAAGCCTTGGAAAGAATCCTCGTCGTCTGTGTCCTGAGTTGGCTATTGGAGGGGACTGTAAGAGGCAGCTAGGGCGCTCCTGACATCCTTCTTAACAGATTTTTCTCTTGAAAGGAAAAAGATGGAAGAAGTACTGGGAAAACATGAGAGAGGCACTAATGGAAGATTATGTCATCTGAACACCATGCAAAATTCTGTGCATTAGGTAAAGTGATTGCACAGTCAAAAGCCACTTCTGGCAGCACCCTGAGTCATATTTAGAATAGACCCATAGAAATTAACCATGATTAAGTCTCATTGATTTCAGTAGTCTACTCTAAGTATGACTAAGTGTGGATGATCCAACCTCGTATTTAGTAGCAATCTGAGGCTGCAATACTATACTCACTTACCCAATGAGAACTTACTTCTAAGTAGACACACATGGGATTGGACTGTTATGAAGTCAGTCACCTACTGTGCCATTACTATAAACCATATGGCCGGACTCTTGACATAGTAGGTTTCTACTTTCAGGGAATTTTTATATGGTCGACCATTCTAATATGTGATCCCACACAGTTTTCCAACATGGTACATTCCAGTAAGAGCTGCAACATGTAATTTTGTTGAACTTGTAGCTTGACTCTCTTGTGTTAGTAATACAGGAGTCAAAAAAGAATTAAGGAATTAAAACACATTAGTTAAGCTGAACATGTAAATATGCTTATATGTTCAACCTTAAACAAAAAAGGAGCTCAGCTGTATCTATTTTACCTTTCCAAAAGATGTTTGCTGTTTTCTGGGATCATGCAATACTTCATAATGACTCTGGAGCACATCGTCCATTATAAAATGCATCCTAACCAGTTCCCCATGCGCCACTCTTCGATCCTCATCATTCAGTCCACACAGACATAACTAGAAAAGATGAGACCCTGAGAACTCCTTGGGGTGCCCATAGAAAGCAATCAAGCCAATAAGATTTTATTTAAGAGGTTGATTTAGTACAGAAAATAAGTGCTTTTGGCAGTGGTGGTAACAAGTCAAAGAAATATTTGTTTTGTTCAAGTTCAGTGACAATGTAACAAATTTGTTTAACAAGCAATGTAAAACAAGCAATGTTTTCTATAACGACCTGTATGTTGCTGGAAACTGAATATGTACTCAAGATGTGCAGAAATAAGCCATACCTGCATGCTATAATTTATGGGATTTAGGTTGCTAATAGTGACAGGAAATGGACCTCGGTTCGCTAGGAATGATCTCCAGGGAAACAACATCAGGGTCTAAAACAAAGAGTTGCAATTTTAGAAATTGAATGGCAGAGCCCAAGAACATACAGACACACACACACACACACTACACATGGCAGACAAACAGATATAAATCCAGTATCCTTAAATGCAGCTTCACTGACAGGAAAGTATGCAGAGGTGTCTGCTAGGTAGAAAGTAGCAGTAAGATCAGAGGAAAGAATTTCTAAGGATTGGTGATTGTGTTGAGGTTTTAGAGGTTTGGAGGATTGATTTTCAAGCAGGTGGGAGGCAATTAATTGGTACTCAACCTTGTATTATCATTCACTTTATTGCTGCTATGTCTCTGGGCTGATGTGTGCATTCTACAAAACCCTGTGGTAAGAATCCTACCTGGATTGTACCACTTCAGACTGAAGTCAAGTAGACTGCATTTTTTATAGTCCTCCATGAAAAAAAATTATGTGTAACCCATTCGTATATTTTTCTTTAAGAATTTTGAGGGGGGATATTCCTGCACATGCTCGGTAAGGGAGTGAGATGGAGAGTAGCCACCATTATGGGCAGTCACCTCATTGCAGTTAGGAAGAAGCTTACTTTCTCCTCTCTGTAAGGCCCTGAATCCTTGAGACAGGTTAGTAGTGAGGTTTCCTTTAAATTTTTTTAAAGATTAATTATTTTTTTTACAAACACTATGAATTCCTTGTTTGTTTATGTTCTTTTATATTATATAAAGGGCTGTTTCCAAAGTTTGTTCCTGTATTATTGGACTTATCCATCTTGAGAAGATTGCTGTGGAGCTGGAGTGAACTGAGTAGAAACTGTTTTCATTCTTCAGCCAGCAGAAAAATCAATCTTCAGAGAGAAGTTTTATTTATATTTTTGTTGTGGACTCAAGCTAAAGACAGAACTTTGGGACGCCTGTGCTCTGTTTTATTGTTTTGGTGATAAGTGAACTGTTACGCATGTAAAATTATTACATGTGCATTATTATTGCTTTTAATTAAGAAATTAAAATGATATATGTTAATTGTCCCTGCTCAAGGACTTTGCTGTGAGACCCTTTGGAGACCCTGAAGAAAAGTGTTACATATGAATATAGAAAGTTAACACATTAAGGAGAAGTTTAGGGTAAAACTTCTCTCCCTGGTGAGATAGTCTTGTAAACTGACCAGAAAGGTTTGGCTAATGGGCAGTATAGAAATGTAAGTAAGTAAAGTAAATAAATAAATATTAATCATTTTCTATATACGCAGGGAGTTTATGATACGGAACAGCGCTCACAAATGTCATCCCCCACTTGTAGTGTTAAGTGGTACTGTCCAGCAAATGTGACTGTGATTTTGCTGAACATGTAGCTTGCTTCTTAGACACCCATTCATCTAAGGTCCAATGTACATGACAGTCCTGATTCTACTAGCCGCCAATAATGTCCTCTACACACAACAGCTCTGAGCTCATAGCGGAATGAGTAATCAAGCTTGACAATATACGGGAACTGCTGCTTTGCATGCCACCCGCATTGCAGAGGTTTGCGGATCGCAGTCAAGATCACAGCTTAAGCTCATAGCAAAATGTGTTTGGCCTCCTGCTCACCACAAGCAGAGAGCTGCCATGGAGACAAAACCACTGGCTGCCATAAGGAGGGTGGCCAAGTGCTTCAAGCAGTGCTCACCCTGCTCCCAGCTGCAAGAGATGATGCAAGAGAATCAAAAGGCTCAACGGGCATTGAATTCTACAGCAGTATTTTCACTGCTGTTATTATGCATAGAGTTTTATCACTGCTGGTAAAAATAGGAACTGATAAGAAAAGCAGAGATAGTTGTGATGCATCTTTTAAACTGTGAGAAAGCACCCCAAGGAAACATGATGGTCGCCTACAAACAGCTAGCTCAGCTTTCCCCAACCTGGCACCCTCCAGATGTGTTGGACTTCACCTCCCATAATTCCCAGCCAGCATGGACATTGGAACTATGGGCATTGCAGTCCAACACATCTGAAGGGCACCAGGTTGGGGAAGGATGACCTAGAAGTCTGTCTGCATTTTTCATTTAAGAGAGACATGCATGTACTCCCTCATGCAGTCTGTTTTCCTTGCACAACTAATAGTGGTAAAAGTGAGAAGAAAACAGCTAAAGAAAAATATTTTCAAATTCATTGTACGCACTCTATGGCCACGTGGATCTAGTGATTGTGGAAGCTGGAGCTGGGAAAAAAATGCACTTCTAACAGCTGCATCGCTTATGGGAGGCAGCCCATGGTAGATGTTGTCCGTAATGCTCTGATATGCGGAAACATTCCCAGATGATAAAAATGCTTCTCTGAAGGTTGCCAGAAAAAATAAAGAAGTTAATCACATTCTAAAAGCAAATAATAACATATTATTTGCTCTGATTTTCAAACTGCTCCAGAAATCCATCTTTTAAAAGTAATATGACATATTTTGCTTGGAAGTGACACAGGATTGGTGCCTTAGTGAGAGACACTGCTTTGCTAAGAGAGGGGGATGTAACAATCCATCTCTTACTGACTGAAGGAGTATCTTCTCCTTGACAAATGTGTTGCACTAGAAAACCCACTAGCTAAATTACTGCAGTACAAAACGTACATCCTTTTATAATCTGTCTGTCTGTCTGTCTGTCCGTCCGTCCATCCATCTATCTACACACGCATATAATTACGCTAGGGGCCGTTATATCTGCATTACAATTTTCAATAAGTTGTAGCAATGCCTCCAGGTTTTTGAGGGCCCTTGGTCAAGACACCCTCAGTGGGCCCCATCCTTTCTACCTACCCTCCACCATTGTCACCAGCTGCTATTGCTCCTCAGCCTTTCTCATAATTCCTACCATTTGCTTGCATGACAGGCAGATAGCCAAGGAGCAAGTAGGCGGTGGCATCTACTGCTCTTCCTCACCATCGCTGTTTTCTCAGCCAGGGTGAGAGGCAAGTGAACAAGCAGGTTGCAATAGTGAAGAGGAGGAGCAAGTCCACGGGGCCCTTGTCAGTGGGTCCCTGCTGGTGTGTGGGCCCTTGGCAGGTGCCCAACCATGCCTACCCTTGACCAGCCTTAAGTTTTAGGCCAGTTTCTCATGGTTTTCTCCCCCAAATCCTGAAATTTCAATTTTATTTATTTTATTTATTTATTAAATTTATTAATCACCCATCTGACTGGTCACCCAGCCACTCTGTACAACCCACCATAAAACAATTTAAAACAATAAAATTTTACCATATTTTTTTTTTTAAATACCCTAACCCACCCCAAATGCCTGCCTGAACAACCACGTTTTTAATGCACAACGGAAGATCATTAAAGAGGGGGCATGACGGAGTTCCCTAGGGAGGGAGTTCCACAGAGTGGGGGCCACCACAGAGAAGGCTCTCTCCAATTTGATGAAGATGCTGAGAATTTTCTGTTAGATAGCCTTTCTTAAAAGGACTACCAATTCCCTTTAATCTCAATGGAAAAAGAATTACAAGCTTAAACCTGAGGTATAGATTGGCATATCAGAAGCAATTAATGTGGCCTTTCTAGCAGCATTGCCACAGCTCTCCATACCCATAACACTTCTTATTCTCCTCTAATCGTTTACTCAGTTCCTTTCCCACGTGCATTTGGAACTGACATTTCTCATCGCAGAGGTGATGTGCAAGCTCTCCCTTCAGATATTATTTTAAAATCCCTTGTTAAATAATGTGCCAATTAAATAATCTGAAAGGGATAAGAATGGCCAGCTATATTACGTCCATATATTCCAGCAAAATGTTCTGCAAAAACAATGCTGTTTTGGCTACACGTGGAGATAAACGAAGAAAACATTAATTTAATAAAAATATCTTTATTATATACCTCCTTAAGACCCTTCTTATTCAATCACTTAAACAAACAAACAAACCCTGATCCCAAAGCGTATTTATGTAATAGATATACACCTCCCCTGACTGAACATTTCAAGGTGGATCCAGCGCAAAGAACTGAAACTTGCTGTTAATACATTTGGGTTTTTGTAGGTTTCCATTAAAAGCAAAGCACCAAGTGTAAGCAAGCACATGGTGTTGCTATTGTATGTCTTAGAATCCTAGTCCTGTGTAATGTTCCCACAACTATTTTATTTTTAAAATCAAAAGTAGATGTAGGAGGCTGCAAGTTCAAATACAGGAATGGCGGCGGAATCAGGGCCCTTTAACTCTTTGCCCCCCTGATCATTTTTGCCCACAGAATTGTCGCCACCCTACCCCACTTTTCAATCTGCAGGAGAAAAGATGTGGATACCTTTATCTTTTCCTAGTAAATAGGGAAACAAAGGGGGTACTTTTGAGTGGGAAAAACAGCCAGGGAAAAAAGGATTAAGTAGCCTCTACTCTTATTCCTCCATTTAATTAAATTCATGGCCTCCCATGGGTGTTTTTGGTTGAAAAAAATAATTAAATCAGGGGACAGTTACTCATAATATTCACTCTTGCTTAGTTTCAGCCTTGAAGAAAACGCCTGTGAGATTCTTCCTTTTCACATCTCTTCCAACTGGTAACAACATCCTTATTCTTTAAGTATGCTAAACCTCAGCCAACCAACATTTAATATACTTATCTATTAACTAGGATCTGTTGTGACCTCTTACCGCATAGAATGTCTAACAGCTGCGTCAAACTGCAGAAACTTAACTTCTCTGTGCATCCTCAGCATCTGAGCTACTTTATTTGGATCTGAGGGATTATGAAGGTTGTCTATCTTATTCTGTAATTCTTGGAGTGCAATTCCTAGAACCCAAGAAGAAAAATAAATCAAGCATGCTACCATTTATTGGCCTTATTTATTGTACTTTCTAAATTAGGGGTGTTGAACCTCAGGCCAGGGAGCACAATTTGGCCTATCCGGGACCAAGTCTGGCCATCGGGTGATCCCCAGAGGGCCACACATCCTTTCCCACTTCACCATGTAGTTCCTGGTCCCCTCCTAGCGCAACTAATCAGAAGGCATTGTACAGCAGTTCTGCCTTTTTTTCCTTAATAGCTTTTTTACGTTAAGGAGAAAGACAGAAGAAGTGGTGGGGAAACATGGGAGGGTTACAAACAGAAGACAATGTTGTTTGGGACCACATGTACGCTTCTGTGCCTAAGTCAGGGTGAAGGCGCTATAAGCCTCATCTGGATGCACCCTTGGAAAATACACCAATATCCCATTATATAGAGAGCACTGAGATAAACCCCAGTGTATCATCAGCTACCAGCAAAACCCTTTACCAAAACTCTAAAAATCTGTTAGTGAATGTGGATTAAATGTTTTGTTAGAACTTCATATCTATTCACTTTCAACACTGTCAACAAAACACTCCCTGCTTTGTAATCCACCAGTCCGAGTATGAGGTCCTATGGAGATCCAAGTAGCCACCTCTATACCACCTTGTGGCAAACTAGAATGTTATTTATTGATAATCCTGCTGCATCTTGGCTTATCCATAAGTGTCCTAGGACAGCTCTGGTCATGGAAAGGTCTGCCTGGAGAGCACTTCTGTGCATATAAACCCATAGAATCATAGAATAGTAGGGTTGGAAGGGGCCTACAAGGCCATCGAGTCCAACCCCCTGCTCAATGCAGGAATCCAAGTCAGAGCATCCCTGACAAATGGCTGTCCAGCCTCGTCTTGAAGGCCTCCAGTGTGGGAGAGCCCACCACCTCCCCAGGTAATTGGTTCCATTGCCGTATTGCTCTGACACTCAGGAAGTTTTTCCTGATGTTCAGTCGGAATCTGGCTTCCTGTAACTTGAGCCCATTATTCCGTGTCCTGCACTCTGGGATGATCAAGAAGAGATCCTGGCCTTCTTCTCTGTGACAACCTTTCAAGTACTTGAAGAGCGCTATCATATCTCCCCTCAGTCTTCTCTTCTCAAGGCTAAACATGCCCAGTTCTTTCAGTCTCTCTTCATAGGGCTTTGTTTCCAGTCCCCTGATCATCTTTGTTGCCCTCCTTTGAACCCTCTCCAGCTTGTCTGCATCCTTCTTAAAGTGTGGTGCCCAGAACTGGACACAGTACTCCAGATGAGGCCTAACCAGTGCTGAGTAGAGGGGAACTAGTACTTCCCGGGATTTGGAAGCGATGCTTCTATGAATGCAGCCCAAAATAGCATTTGCCTTTTTTGCAGCCACATCACATTGTTGGCTCATATTCAGCTTGTGATCGACGACGATTCCAAGATCCTTCTCGCTCGTAGTGTGGTTGAGCCACGTATCCCCCATCTTGTAACTGTGCATTTGGTTTCTTTTTCCTAGGTGCAGAACTTGGCATTTGTCCCTATTAAATGCCATTCTGTTGTTTTCTGCCCAGCACTCCAGTCTATCCAGATCACTTTGAATTTTGTTTCTGTCTTCCAAAGTATTAGCTATCCCTCCCAATTTTGTGTCATCTGCAAATTTGATCAGCATTCCCTGCACCTCCTCCTCCAAGTCATTAATACAAATATTGAAGAGCACTGGGCCCAGGGCTGAGCCCTGCGGTACCCCACTCGTTACCTCTCCCCAGCTTGAGAAGGTCCCATTGATAAGCACTCTTTGAGTCCGATTCTGTAGCCAACTGTGGATCCACATGATCGTTGTTTCATCTAGCCCACTTCGAGCTAGTTTGCTCATCAGGATATCATGGGGCACTTTGTCGAAAGCTTTGCTGAAGTCGAGGTATATGATGTCTACAGCATTCCCACGGTCTACAAGGGAGGTGACTTGATCAAAAAATGAGATCAGATTTGTCTGGCAGGACTTGTTTTTGACAAATCCATGTTGGCTTCGAGTAATCACAGCATTGTTGTCAAGGTGCTTCCAGATGGATTGCTTTATGATCTGCTCCAGAATTTTCCCAGGGATTGATGTCAGACTGACTGGTCTGTAGTTCCCAGGTTCCTCCTTTTTACCCTTTTTGAAGATAGGGACAACGTTAGCCCTCCTCCAGTCATCTGGCACTTCCCCGGTCCTCCATGATTTCTCAAAGAGAATAGACAGCGGTTCTGAGAGTTCTTCTGCCAGTTCCTTTATGACTCTAGGATGCAGTTCATCTGGCCCTGGAGATTTGAACTCATTCAAAGTAATGAGGTGTTCCTTGACCATATGCCTGTCGATCTCAAGCTGCAATCCTGCCCCTTCAGCCTGTACTTCGCCTTTGCCAGGGGGGTCATAGACCCTCTTTTGGGAGAAGACTGAGCCAAAGTAGGAATTGAGCACCTCTGCCTTTTCTTTGTCCTCTGTTAACATTTTGCCATCCTTATTTAATAGCTGAACAACCATTTCTTTCCTCTGCCTTTTACTATGCACGTAGCTGAAGAAAGCCTTTTTGTTGTTTTTAGCATCCCTCGCTAACCTCACCTCGTTCTCCGCTTTAGCCTTCCTGACGCCATCCCTGCAATTCTGTGCTACCTGCCTGTACTCTTCCTTTGTTACTTGGCCTTCTTTCCACTTCCTATATGTGTCCTTTTTTGTTTTCAGGTCATCCCTAAGCTTTTTGTGAAGCCACATTGGCTTCTTCTGTTGTCTTCCACCTTTTCTTCTTGTTGGAATTGTTTGTGATTGTGCCTTGAGAATTTCCTTTTTTAAAAGTTCCCACCCATCTTGGACTCCTTTTCTCGCTAGCATTGCTTGCCATGGGACCTTACTGATCATTGTTCTGAGTTTATTAAAATCAGCTTTCCTAAAATCCAGGGTACGCGTTTGAGTACACTCGGCTTTTGCTTCCCTTAGAAGCAAGAACTCAAGTACAACATGGTCGCTTTCCCCCAGAGTTCCTGTAACTGCTACTTTATCCACTAAGTCATCTCTGTTGGTTAGGATCAAGTCAAGGATAGCCGATCCTCTAGTTCCTTCCTCTACTTTCTGTAGGAGGAAGTTATCCGCCACACAAGTCAGGAATTTCCTGGAGGGGCCATGTTTTGCAGAATTTGTCTCCCAACAAATATCGGGGAAATTGAAGTCCCCCATTACTACTACATCATGCTAGTTAATTATCATGCCATCATTAATTATCATGCTAGATAATGATCATGCCATCATTTTGCTGCCCAGGTCTTCCTGACCAGGCTGCTCAAATGCTCTTGTTTCTTATTCTGACTGCAAGAACTGCTTCCCCCTTATTACATCATAATACATATATTAACAAAAATTAAGAAAAAGATGTTTGGCCATGGTCAGCACACACATCACTGAGGGCTTCTCCATACGGGGCTTTTATCCTGCTATTGAGATTGGTTACTCACAGAAGTTTGCGGGTCCTTTACATGATGTCATCAACTTCCAGGGCGTCTCCTGCACTAAATGACCTTTATCCCATTTTTTAAAAGATCAGAGATAATGAGCTATCAAATTACAGCAGGTTGAGTTCCCTCATGAAAAGAGGAAATCCAGCAATAAGAGGAGCTAGACCACAGCACCATCTAGTGGCTGTATGATAAAATATATAGAACACGCAGATAAGGGGGGAAGGGAAGCACATGTAAAGACAGCCCATCATAATTCTGCATTTAAAACAGAAGCAGAAAGCCCTGGTAAAGTTGCAGGATTTTTGGCTGGTGTAGAAATGCTCTACGTTCCACATTTAAATTTTTAAGGCTGCAATACTATGCACACCTACTTAGGCGTAAGTTCCATTGTAATTGTGGGACTAATTCTGAGTAAACATATAAGATTGTGATGTTAATTTCTTTTTCCCCTTTGCCATTTCAACTTCCTTATTCTTTTGTTCTGAATTTTTTTCATGCTTTATTCCAGCTTAAACAGATTTATTCTTAATTGTTTTGTGGTTAATTTAGTTTGTGAACAAGTTCCAAAGACCTATGTATAATGGCTATGGGTTGGATCCATACTTAAACTAGACCCATTGAAATTAATGGGATCTAAACTAGTCACATTGATTTCAATTGGTCTGCTCTATGACTAAGTAAAGATCAAACCCAATGTACAGTACTTTTTAGAGCAATATTTAAAAATATTTTTTCATTAGAGTAAGGTTGTACGTGTTTGTACGGCTTCAAATATGGGGAAAGAATTGGAACAAAGCAGCTTGTCCATCTTTTGCTTCTATGCATTCCCCCTTAAGAAGCAGATCTCAATGCTGGCTTTTGCTGTTGATGGACTGAAATCCTTTAGTATACCTGATAATCCATCCTAAAATTGTTTTAATCAGAAGTCAGTCCCAATGATTTCAGGTTGCAGCCTTAGTGAGCAGCAAAGGCCAAGGTACAAACAAATCAGAATATTTATCATAAATGAACTATGAGAACTGAGGGAGAAATGTCAACCTCTCCCTGTAACATGATGGGATCTCTAATCAATATGGTTTGAAGAATTATTTCCAAAAGTAGTTAGACTTTTTAATTTGAATGTATTTATATCTATCTGTTATCTCTTAATGGGCTGAGCACAAACAAGTATTATTTTGAACAGTGCATCTACAACCTGCCACTATAACCACTCTCGGTTCCAAAGACAGAGCAATCACTACTAACCAATCTGTTCGGTCCCTCCCCAGTCTGCAGTGAGATGGTCAGAAGGACACAGGTAATCAAAGCAGCCCGGTGCACTTCCTAGCTGAGCAAAGGTGAAAATGTATGAAATAATGTCGTGAAAAGCTGCCACAATTTGCAGGGTCTGCTTCAGGGCTCTGTAGCCAGTCTATGGAGAAGGGGTAAAAAAAAAAAAGACAAGGAAAATTCTTTCAAAAATAAACACAAATCATCAAGCCACTGTTAAGCAATTGCAAACTGGAAGCAACCACCAGTTTCATCAGGCTTTGCCTCCCCGCACCCAGCGGCATCCAATAGCCATTCTATCAGGATGAGAGGGAAGGATTGGAAGTGGGGCCACTCCAGCTGAGACACCACCAATTTTTTTGGCTCCTCCTCTCTTTGAGCTTTTTCCATTCCACTGGTCACCATAAGACAACCATCAACATTCTCCTGCATTACAGGCATTACAAAAACCTTATATCATTAAGAATTGAAGCCTGAGGTTTTTTCCTCTTTTTCCCTCATTCTCTTTTCCTTTTCTGTCATGTCGTTTTTTACATTGTAAGCCTGAGGGCATTACAGTGTAAACACAAAGGAATGCCTTGTTTTTATTGCTATGTAAGTTGTTCTATGAGTCTTTCCTGTTAAAGAGCAGAGTATAAATGCTTTCAATTAACAAACAAACAAAAAAAGAAGAAATCTACTGATAGAGGAAGGCATCTTCAGCTCCACCTTTCCTAGAACTGACTACTACCTGTAGTAAATTCCAAAACAAGATCATCAATATCATTTTGTCTTTCTGTATTTACAGGACTGGTTTTTACTATTAGGCAGGGAGAGGCAATCCACACGACGTGGTATATTTTGGGATACCATTAAAGAGGGCCACCCCATGGTTGTTGTCTAGGTGAATTAAAAATGTGTTGCTGCCTCCATCCCTGTGTCTTACAATATAACAATAACACATCCAATATACAAAAGAGTACACTGTGTTTCTTTGGTTTTGAGATCTGTACTTCCTCCTCTTTACAACTGAATCTATGCCTCAGGCAGCTGATGGAGATCAGAAGACTCTGTCATGTGTCCTGGAAAGCTGGCTATCACCCAGCCAACAAGCAGCTGCCTCCAAAAGTGTAGGCTGGGGTGTAGAACCTCTTTTAGCCTGAGGGCTGAATTCCATTCCTGAGAAGCTCTTGGGGCCACATTCCAGGGGTGGGCAGGACCAAAGGCTGGACTGGGACCCCAGGCCTGAGGTTCTGCACCCCTGGCATAGGTAGTGGTTCTGTCACAGTTCCATCTATTCTAGACTTTCCATAGCACACCTAGAAACCCCCTCTCTCTGAAAAGAAGAGCCTAGAACCTGGATTATATATCATCAGTTGCCAGGGGCAGAAAGGCCTGAGTCCTCCACACCAAGAAATCCTTAATGATATTGAGTTGAATCCAAAGGTTGTATAGGAGGCTGCAGTAGGAGGCAGCATGGCCCAAAACTGGATGGGAGGTCTGTTCGTGCAAGGTGTTTCCACCTGACTTGGGGAGATTCTCTCCTCCCCCTGTGGCCCCCTACACTGTCTGGGTGGGTTCCCCAGCCCTCTGGAGAGGCTTTTGTGGGGCAGAGTGGGGAGGAGGGGATGGCAAAGTTCCTTACACAAGCAGCATTCTGCTCACACAATTTTTGGATCTAGCCCATTGTATCTGTGTGAATTCTACTTGTAAGCCACTTTGAGACATACCCTTGATTGAAAAGTAGAGTATTAATTAATTAATTAATTAAAATCCTGTATTCTTGGGAAACTGCCTAGACTGCATACCTCACTGGGCCAGCCCTGCCATTAGAGGGCAGCAAACTATGAATTGTTAACAATTATTTCCCACCATGAGGGGCACCACTTGGATTTTCTGCCTCAGTCCCCAAATGCCATAGGTCATCTCTGACTTGATTTTAGAAACTAAGACAATTCAACAACAGAACACAATGTATACAATTCTAGCACCAACGTATCTTCTGCTACTAAGCACATTTTCACTGTGTGCACAAAAAAGACCAGATAGATATATGCATTTTGACTAAGAAGAGTTTTCTTCAAGACTATAGGCATATTCATTCATTCATTCATTCATTCATTCATTTCATTTCTAAACCACCAAATAGCCAAAGCTCTCTAGGTGGTTCAAAAAAATTACTCACCTCAAATTACTCCAAAAAGTACTCACCTTCTCTGGTAGCATTTTAAACAGAAATAAGACCTCGTAAGGGTGAGGGATGAACCAGAGATTCAAGAAGGATCGCCCATCAGCTGACAGCAAGCAACGGGGGCGTGGCTGGAATGATCTGATTGGTTATGGAAGGAAACTGGATTACTTGTGCAATAACACAATGAAGTTTTGCAGCACCCAAGGGCCACATGAAATGGCATGTCTGCATAAGGGGGGGGGTGTTTCTCATTTGCTGCATGCAATACATATTTCATTTCATTTATTGAAATAATGGAGTGAATTCTATTAAATAAGTTGTTTTATCAGGTCCTGGTATCTTACTGTAACTAGTTTTTTAGCTGTTTTAAATTGTTTTAAATTTTTATGTTAAAGTTTTTTATATTATATTTTTATTTTATAATTTTTGTGAACTACCCAGAGAGCTTTGGCTACAGGCCAGAATAGAAATTAAACAAAATACATATTATAACACCAGGTTGGGAAACTTCAATCCCAGGGGCCAAATTCAGCCCTCCTGGGGTCCCCCAGATGGCCACACCCCATTCCTCTGGCCCCACCGCCTTTCCCCCAACCACCAATCATTTGGTAGTTTCCCAGCTTTTGAGCAGGTTTTCCCCATTCTGAAAGGTTGCCCTGCCTCCCCTAATCTTAGTTTCTGGCAGTAAGAGCTTTAAGCTGAAATAGACTGGTATTTTTGTGTATTTTTGGCCCCACCCCTTTTGCTTTTGGCCTGCCCACCACTGGAATGCGGCCCCCAAGATCTTCCTCAAAATTAAATTCGGTCCTTGCATTGAATGAGGTTCCCTACGCCTGATATAAAACAACAAGAACAACATAATAATAACTATTATAGGGAGTGTTATTAATTATCATCATTATTACTACTAGTACCTTAGTTTGTACGCCACCTTTCCACACCCATGAACTCAAAGTGGCCCACACCATAAGAACAGCAACAGTGTGCTCTGTGAGGAGTCTGGGCGCACCTGATGCTGTAACACTGTGGAAGCTAAGGAGTGTGGAATTAATCAGTGCTTGGACGGGGCTCCACTTGAAGGCTCCATACGCTGCTTTGAGCCTTCGAGGTTGGATATGTATGACGAAACAAACAATCAAAATTATATCATCCTCCCCAAGCAACTTGCCCCCTCCCCGTACCAATCGCATGTTAGTTTCTTAGGCTTGTACATGTTCAGCCCACTTTGAGAATGGAGCGTACAGTCTTTATTCACCTCCTTGTTTCCTATATGATCTCCCCTCTCTATGAACATAAGCAGAATTTTTCATTAGATCCCTTAACCTTTGCAAACAGGTGTAGTGATTAGTGTCAGACTGGGAGACTCAGATTCAAATCCCAATCAACCACGAAGGTCACTGGGTGACCTTGGGCCTGTCACTCTCTTTCAGCCTAACCTACTTCACAGGGTTGTTGTGAGGATAAAATGACAGGAGGGTGTACAGGGGAAGAACCATGTACACTGGTTTGAGCTCCTTGGAGGAAACGTGCAATATAGATGTAATAAATAAATATAATTATAATAATATTGATATGAATATTGACATAGTAATATATAAAATAATAAAAATACTAGGAGAAAAATGACTGTTGGCTAGTAGTGGTAGTCCTATTCTTTTCCATTTGCAAAGCAGTAGGATACAAAACTCTGATAAGCAGAAACTACTTGAACTGGCTACAAACCTGGGATCATCCAGAAGCCTTCCTTTTAATTCTTTTTCTCCTTTCTTCTCTTGTGGCAACCCTATAATGAAGTATTTGTCCCTCACGCTGGGGAAGTCATCAAGCATAGCTTTTATACTGTTATAATATGCAATGATCTGACTTCGAAGAGAGTACTGCGATATACGATGGTTCATCCTAAAACAGTATCAAAAGTTAACTTTTTAAAAATATTTAATCGTCTTTCCTGCTTTATCATTTCCTTTCACAAAATCTCAACTTCTTAAGGGTGGTGAGACATGAATAATGAATGTGATGGTGGGTTTCCTATCAGATCTCTGTGAGTAGTAATAAGGCTTATCAGTGTTGCCCCTAAGTCATTGGAAAGAGGGATTGTTGATAGCCCTAAGAAGAATTGTCTCCATGGGGACTAATTTAGATCATTTCCCCCAAGTGTCTCTCTCTCTTTTCCTCAGCTCAGTTTATTTGGCAATTTCTGAGAAAAGTAGTTATTTGGCATGCAGAAGATTGGCAAATACCCTCTGGGAAATGTTATCATTCCTGTTGCGAAACAAAGCGGTGGCACTTTGTCCTTGCCTGTCCCTGCACAAGTAGTTGGCAGGGATATTGCTAGATCCAAAATTGATTCTCCCAGGACAAAACACCTTCACTTCTGAGGAATCTAGGACTGCTAAGTTGTTCTCCTGACATTCTATTCAGGATTTTCAGGGTCTGCTTTCCATGCCTTGGTAATACATTGCCCCCTTACACATACACACACACCTCCCCAGAACATAGGGGAGCCTAATGGCTGCTGTGGTACTTTACTCCCCAGATTATTACTTTATTCATGTATATGGAGCTTATATGCAGATGCAACCCTAAGCATTCCCGGATGGAATCTAAGGATCCCATTAACCAAATTTTATATTGGTTTAGATGCAGTGATGTAGTGGTAAATCTCGAAGTGGAGGCACTCATTATGACAATCCCCATAGCTACACCCCCAAGGAGAGTCCATACACTCAGGCAGCTGTATTGATCTGTATCAACAAATCAGTTCTAGCGATTTCATCTCCACCAGGAACAGGACTCTCCTAAAGCGAATGGGTTTTAATTGCCCATTCAAGACCAAGTCACCCCAAAATACTTTGCATTACACGCAGGGAACATTATATTGTTGGGAAAACTGCAGCCAAGCTCAGAAAGAACCGGGAATTCTGAGGGGCCTGGCAAATAAATCAGCAGATGTGCTGGTGCTGTGTCCTTATGAGCCCTGGCTCCACTACACCAATGTTTAGATGTAGGCGGTTGCTTTCCCCCCACCCAACTGACTATTGCTGCAATATTTTTGGCACATTAGCTGTTTTGATTTGTTACATTTTAGCAGGATATTTTGCTTTTGACTTATGGCCTTGGATATATTAACATATGTACTGTCATCTAGCGGCTTTATAGTCTGATCCTTTGGGCAAACTGGTTGGCTCTTTCCCCCTGTTATTGAATAAGTGCCACCATTGCACCAATGTAGTGTCGAGCCAACAATGGGAAAAACAAATTTCATACATATGACTCTTGGGGAGATATACTGTATATATTTTGTGTACTTACTTATGGCAGTATTCAACAATAACTTCTCTTTTGACTTTTTCAGTTTCATCCTACAACAAATTACGCCATTTGTTCCTTATATAAGATTTACACAACTGTACATAATTATGTATATAAAATTACGTATATAAAAATATCTCACAGACATGCTTCAGTGGAAAGTTGTATATTAAAATCTATTTGTCTCATGAAGTAATTAAAAATAATGGGCCTTGTATGAGTGGAAAGGGACTTCTGCTTCTACAAGGTAGCCATCTTGAATTCTGATTCCTCTCTCCCCCTGCAGTCTCTGCCCAGGCCCATAGAATACATTCAAGAGACCCTTACGGGGGGATTTTTAGAGGATGAAGGGGATTGCAGTGGGAAGGAGGGGCAGGAAAGCCCTGTCACATGAGCAGAATTCCACTTGCACTCCGGAATCAACCTCATGTGTTCAAATATAATTTCCTTTGTTTTAACACACACACACACTTACTCTTGTGTTCTCCTTAATTTATCACAGAACTGGCATGGCACAGTTTTTCAAATTCAAAAGCCTGAAACCCAGTTGTTACAGTAAAGCTGACTGAGGACCAATTCTAAAAACAACAATTCCTAAAATATTTCTTCACACACTTACAAGATTTTGCATTCTACTTCCCAGGATTTGTTTCTTTTGAATAAATGTATTCAGCATCATGTCCCGTGGACCCTGTTTCTCCAACTGAATGGAAACAAAAGCTTCTGGGGACCTGGGGAATGAATGATAATACTGTTACTGAGAGGGAAATACTGACATTGCTCTGTAAATAAGCAAGCCACATAGCAGAATGACAAATATTTACTCCATAGCTATGTTTTCTAAATATTTAGTACAATAGCATTATACCATGACTAAACAGATTGGCCCTCATCTAGAAATCCTCATCATCCTGTAAGTATGTCTGTGCCTTGTACCCAAATAGTCAATTCTTTCAACTTGAGGCCCCTTCAAACAAGATGAAAACTACTTTCCCAACATGTGATCCTAGACCACTGCAGTGTGCATGTGAATACCAACCATAAGAGTAGGGGCAGGGCCAATCACGGTATCTTCCGCACATAAGAAACCCTGAGCCCCTTAGAGGAAGGACAGGATACAAATGCAATCATAAATAAGATAAATCAATTTCTCATCCATTTCTTACCCAGCTAGAGGGGGGGGGGGCATAATAAGATGGAAAAGACCTGTGTGACTGGCTCAACCCACACAATATTAATAGCATCCCACATCCCACAAACCACCCCAGTATTCAACCACTAACTGCACCACAGTGGAATCACATCATGGGGATGTGTCTACAATGAGCTGTGGATCTGTGTGAGTGGGATCTCTGACAGTGCTGATCACCTTTTTAGAAGAGGTAGTATTATAGTTTCAATGGCTTTTACTTCCTGGTAAGTTTGCTTAGTATTGTAGCCTCAAACTGACAACCCAAGAGTTTTGTGCACAGAAATACACTTGTGTCCATGGAAGGGAGTCGGTAACCATTATACTGCACTACCTCTTTAAACTGGAGTGTCCAGCTGCAAAATGCCCAGCAGAATAGGACATCAGTGGTGCTGTAGCAACGAATTGGTCTTCTGTTTCATTCCCAGCTGTAGAACTTCTTCCACTTGCTGAGCTGCTCTGACTCCTCAAACTTACGCTTCCTTCCTGAAATATTCAAGATATAAATTTTCCTTTAATACAGATCTACACCACTGCTTATTACATAAGGCAAATAATCAATTCTGTATAGTTATTGTGGTATATAGAGGCATACTAAGTTAAATACAATGGCCAAGATATCTATAGATTCAAGCCATGTTTGAGAAGAGATGTAGTTTAGATTTTGAACACTACATTTTCCAAATTTTAAAGCAAACAGAGGCCATTTTCATGTCAATTGCTGATGTGGTGAAGTCACTATTATTAGGGATTATCAAAACAGTGGTTTTGTGCTTTGGAGCGCAGACCCCCCACCCCACCTCTGCCTTGTCCTTAGGTTCTAGGAAAGTTACTTTGCTTTTAGTGTCATCAGTTTGTCTTCTGGGAAGTGAATGTTTTGTGACCTGCCATGCCCATGGCAGCCATTTTATGAATGAGCAAGTTCCCCCATGGCAGCCATTTTGTCAGAGTGCCCACAACATACTCAAAATTCCAAATGTGCCCAGCAACCCAAAACACTTGGGAACCCTTGAATGCACTCCATATTGTGAGTAATGCACCTTAATGTGACTAGAGTGAGTGCTATACACGCTGTCCATTGGAGTGGTGGTGACTCCTACTGATTAGACCCCAATTTAGCAGTAGCAGAACCCCCACTTTGGTATGAGTTATTTGAATTCTAAGAGAGTTCAAGCAGGTATGCCACAGGAGGAAGTTGAGAAAAGCCCTTTGGTTTTCTCCAGTATCCCTCATGCTCTTTTCCTGTTATATTTCCTGTGTTATCATGCAAGGTGTGTGCTGCATGAAGGTCTTCTAGCAGGTTTGAGGTGGCCCTGGGCAAAGTACATTTTAGTAGTCCCTTTTCTCCATTGGTGGGCTCTGATAAGCTTATCTGGTGGCAGTGAGCAGCACTGCCAAGCAGCCATCATTTTACTTTCTTATGCTGCCCCAGAGTGACCCTCTGGGCTCCTTCACACAGAGATTTTTTAGATGCATTTGTCATTCTTCAGTCACGGTTTTCCCTGTGTGCTTTACATGACGTCGTTGCCCTGCGCTGGTGTCCCGCCTCTTTCTTCGGTTTCCTCGTGTTATTTCTTAACAGGGAAATGCAGGTATTTTCTCATGTGGCACTATCAGACTGCCTCCTCTTGCCCGTGTACTTCTGCCATTGTGCAATGAGCCGCTTTTGTGTGGGCGGTTGTTGGGAGCATGGTATCATGACGATGCCTACAACAGCGATGGGGTGGGAGGGTTACCCTGCTGCGCCTGCGCCCTTTTGCCTCTTTGCCATTCCGCTATTGGTTGCCTACAGAGCACAACGTGGTGGGAGTCTGTAAGCCTGGTAGAGCGGCTTTGCTGCCTCTCCTCCATTTCTCCTTCTTGCCTGCTCCCACCACCATCCCAGCACTGCTTCACAATTCAGCAAATTGCTCTGCTCTGCAAGTGCTGCCTGGAAACTTTCCCCCCTTTCTATTCAATCCCCATGTACACACGAATGAGAGAAGTGGAACCCCTTTCCATTCAATCACCTCTCCCAGTGTATACACAGACAAGAACAGTGTTACTGCTTGCTTTTACAATGACAATACTGACTTGCACATTGTGTGTGTGGGGGGGTGGCAGACTTCCAAAGTTGTGAAGTTTCACACACACACACAAACAAGAGAAATGTAAGTGCTTGCTTTGGGGGTGGGGGCGAGCTACCCCAGAGGAAGTGGACAGCGGGGCGTACAATACTGCTGGCATCCAAAAACATCCTGCCAGAGTTCACTCACCAGTGTAAATGGAAGGTAGTGTTATGCAGTTAAAGAAAAACCAGCTGTGTAAAGAGCCCATTTAAATCCCAAAGAGAATCTGGAAAGAGAAGGTGCAGTAAGTTGTGGGATAAAAGCCTCTGTGTGAAGGAGCCTTCTGCCAGGGGCATTGTGAAAAATGTAAATGGCATCTAGACCTAGCTGCTTGGGGGTGCTTAGACCACTGCACTGGAAAGGGTTCTTTCAAGAAGGGGGACCAGGGCAGGAAGATGCTTGAGGAGAGCAGGTGCCAACACCAACCCTGTCCAAGGGCAGTTTCCTTGTCCACCCAGGCAGTTTCCAGATCTCATGGTTTGGCTTCCTTTGCACACAAAGAAAGGAAAAATATATGGGTAACAAAACAAGCAAGCAATAAATAGCCAGAAGGCCATTTCTGCCTGGGAAGCTCCTCATATTGGCCAGTGTTACTGAATAAAAGAAATCCCAACATTGAACGCACACTGGCCTTTGACAGAGAAAACATTATTGTATGGCTGCCCTTATGCCTGGTTCGTAAGCTACAACTAGAGATGGCACGGGCGCCTGATTCCATCCAGGAATCCGGCGGAACCCCCCCCTGCCCACACCCCCAAGCTCCACTTACCAAGCCCCTGCCCCTGCTCGGCCCCTGCTCACCCCTTGCCCACGCTCAGCGAGCAGCCCAGACTTACCCCGGCAGCCTCGTCAAGCTCCACGGTTGCCATTTTTTGAAAAATAAAATGGCGATTGCAAAAATGTACATATTTGTGTATGTGTGAAAATGCACATTTTTGTGATTGCCATTTTATTTTTTAAAAAATGGCAACAGCGGAGCTTGATGAAGCCGCTGGGGTGAGTGTGGGCCACTCGCCAAGCACAGGAGGGGTTCAAGTGCAGTCCGGGGATCGGTGAATGGGGGCAGGGCAGGTACCTGGAGAACCTGGATGGGGGTGGGTTCGCACATCCCTAGCTACAACTAGTGCTGAATGGAGAAACTAAGATGCCCAGTAGAGCACCTAGCTATACACATACCTACACTAAAAGAACTGCACTGGCTGTCTATTACCTTCTGAACCATATTACAGGTTTTGCTGTTTTGATACAAAGCCCTAAACAATTGAGGACCAGGATTCCTTCCCTTATATATACCCAATCAACCCTTGAGATCTTTCAAGGAGTCCTTACTAGCCATCCTGGAGCCAATGGAATCTCACCAGGCAGTGGTACATAAGCAGGCCTTCTCAGTGGTGGCACCCACCGTTTGGAACACTCTCCCACATGTGGTTTGAGAGGCAGAAATGGTGGCAAGTTTTAAATGCCTTTTGAAAATGCCTCTTGAAATTTATGCTTCCCCTGACCTGTGAGGGACTCTGTTACAACCCTGTTGTTGTTCTTATAGTATTGTAATGTTTTTGAAGTTCAATTTATTTATTATTTATCTAAGCTGTTATATTGCTATGTTGCATTTTAATATGAACTGCTTAGGAATGTTAATATATTAAATGGTATAGAAGTATTTTAATAAATAAGATAAATATTGTCTGGGGGAGGAATAAGGAGACTGTTTGACATATGTATATTTGCTCATTCTTCTCTGAAGGATGACTCTGAAGAACAAATGCAATAGGTAACTGAATTAATGGTAAAAATCAAGTATTAACAGAAGATTACTCAAGAGGATTTTTATGATTTCCTGAGCTAAAAGGTTTTAAAGCACATTAAGATGTTAAATGAAATGTCTTGAATGTCTTCTCTAATTTATTCTCTTTTATATTAAGTACGTGCATTGCCTTTTGCATTTAGAAACTTCTAAATACATACAGTGGCATGACCAGATCAGGAATGAAGAATTAGCAGGAGCAGATTAGTTGCCTACAAATCAGCACTGGCAATTAGTCATTTGTGTCAGAGGATTCCAGTGTTGTGTAGTGCTTAGAGCAGCCCTCCCCAGCCCCATGCCCTCCAGATGTTCTGGACTACAAATCCTAGAAGCCCCAGTGTTGTGCCTCCAGCACAGAGAAAGCACAGGCCGCCCCACTGCTCCCACTGCTGCAGCAGCGATGTGGGGCAGCCTAGGTGCTGGGACTCGCCTGCAGGGGGATGAGCGGCTGCTCTTCCCTGCATGGGTGACTCCTGCCATCTCCTAACCCTGCTGCTGTCTCCAATCTCAGAGATGGCAGTGGAGCTGAAAGCCAGCAGATGTTGGGACTCGCCTGTGCAGGGGAAAGAACACTCGCTCTTCCCTCCGCCTATCTTATCCCCATCGCTGTCTATCTCAGATAGGTTTCCTCCAGGGGGTGGCGCTTGAAGCATAAGCCCAGCCCCATGGAAGAACCCCAAGAGGTGGTGACCCACAGGCCAGAGGTTCTGCATCCTTACTCTAATCAGAGGCAGAGATGGCTAGATGGGGTTGGAGGTGTAATCCCTTCCATGCTAGTTGTTTTTCTTCTCAAAATTACCTCTCTTGGATATTGTTCCTTCCTGGAGGGAAGAGATACAGGAACCTGTATATATGCAAGCAGGAGAAACAGGATGATGAGGTTGCATGCACACTCACCTTCTCCACTTATGCCTGCAGCCTCCAGCAGCTGCTTTTCATTTTAAAAGTCAGCAAAAGTTAAATGGGAGGGGGAGAGAGACAATGCTCACCTTCATGTCCACAGTACGTGTGGGCTGCATCATGGGGCAAAATGCAGCCTGTTGAACAGCAACAAGGAGAGTGTTTTTATGAGTGACTTGACAGGCAAGGGCAATCTGCAAGTTTTCCATTCCATACTGCGTTAGTAAGACCTGATGGATGAAGATAAAAAAAGATTAGCAATCATATAACTGTAATGTGAAGTTGCACAGTTCTTTCTTTGCATAAGTGTATTTATCTTTAGATTCATTCTATAAACCTGCCTAGGGATATAACCTTTTCACTCGTATTCAGATACACTAAACCATAAATACAATTTTTCCTATCAATCTTGTTTTCAGTGATTGACTTATGTTTCAAGTTGCAATTAAAAAAGAACCCAAAGCACTGTTGTTTCCCATAGACTGCTGGTTCAACACAAAATGAAATGGGAAGCAGTGTGTGGGGGTGGGTGGGGGAGGAAAGGAAAATATATTAATTTTAAAGGGTTGAGACTGATTAGAAGAAAAATCGTTCAGTCACCTGAAGAATGCTCTCTCTTGTGCGAAAGCTAAACTTTCCAATTTGATTGTCAATATCCTGGATGTTTAACATTAAGCTGGATGGAATGTATCTGCAAGAGAGAAATATTTCTAAATTACTCAGAAACTAAAATGCAAACATAGACACTAAACCTGAACCTAGAAATTAAAATGAAAAAGTGCTGCTTTCTTCTTGATTAAAGACTGAAAGTTGAAATTCTTTGTAAACAGAACATTTTTCCAGTCATATCACTTAAGGAGAGTGAAAATTGAACACATTCCCAAATGCTGACCAGCCCAGCATATATAAGCAGTCATTAAAAAATAAAGGACAAATGTGGGTTGTCCCTTACAAAGAAGGAAATTTGAAGTGCGACATATCTCTTTGTATTGATTTAAAATTATCTGCTTCTGAATGCTACTACAGATTCCTGATCTGTGATTTTATTTATTTGTTTGTTTGTTTGTTTATTTGATATACTGGCCAGTTGGCAAATGCCCTTGGGACGGTTTACAATCATAAAAAATTAAAACAATAAAATCAGATAATTAGAACAATAATAAATGCTAAGGCAGGTTTCACCAATCTGGCGACCTCCAGGTTGGCTACAATTGCCTTCATTCCCAGCCAGCATGGCCCTGCTGGGTGGGGAAGATGGGAGTTGTAGTTCAACATATCTGGAGGCTGCCAGCTTAGGAATGCTGTACTAATGTTTATGATTAAATAAAGAGAGCCATTCCAATTTCATATGTGATGTGGGCTGGATCTACACTTACCGCCTTTTTTCGCTTCCAATGAGGTTTCACCGTCCGCCTTTCACACTACGCAGTAGCCGCCTCGAATTGGAACTGGAATTTCCCACTTCCGTGCTCCCACTTTCAATACCCTAATATCCTGGTATTTCCCCTTAATGTGCTCTGATTTTCTGCCTTCGCTACCATATCCAGTTGTACTCCCCTCCCCCGCCTGTCCATATGCAGTGGTGTTTGTATTTCCCTCCTGTCCAATCAGAGCTCTCGACGGTCCCATGTCTTCTTCCGGCTAGCGATCGCATAGCTTCCTTAGCAGCCCCCATTTCCTCAGCAACAAGAACTGGGCTGGATATGCATGTGCTTGTCTGATCTCGGAAGCTAAGCAGGGTCGGTCCCGGTCAGTGCCTGGGAACCAGGCTTCCTGCACTGAGCAGGGGTTTGCTGTATCCCTTCAAATGAAATTAAGTTTGACACCCTCCTATCCCCTGCTCTGGATGTTTCTTTGTAATTAAGGCATTATCCTCGCAGAAACGGGGCTTCTCCACGATGTTTTTTTTTTCTAATTGAGGCATGATCTTCGAAGCTTCGAAGTTGTGAAGCCATTATCCCCAACCATTGATCATTCTGTCTGGGGACAATAGGAGCTGGAGTCCAAGAACATCAGGAGGGTCACAGCTTCCCCTCCCCTGGTATAGAGGATAGTGTTTAAAAGCTCTGGCTTACCTATCCACGCTATTGTCATGATGCTCTAGAAGAGAAGTCATGAATATTGGTGAGGGCTGGTCTGCTTCCTCTTTGTGAGTTGCAAATTCAAAGTACACAGGTCTTAAGTACAAATGGAACTCATCAAAGCCCATTTCTCCTGCAAATTCTTTGTACAGTCTAAAAGGAAAATATATACACACACACATATATTTCTGTATCTATATCTGCTTATGTTCCATCCATTATAATGAGTTTTATACTAAATATACATTTGATCTATTAACTTTGCAATCGTTGTTTACCCACTGCCAACATCAAAAAACACTGCAACTCTTGCTTTGTTAGGGCCGGGCTCAACCTTGTGCATGTTTAGACAGAAAAAAGTCCTACAACTCCTAGCATTCCCCAATCAGCATGGAGAAAGCTCAGAGTTGGACTTTTTTCTGTCTAAACTTCCATAGGATTGCACCCTTAGACACACTTCATTTTGGGGTGTGTGTATGTAAAACTATGCAGTATAGATCGAGGTAGGGAACCTGTAGCCCTCCACATGCTGTTGGATTACAACTTCCATTATCCCTAACCATTGATCATTCTGTCTGGGGAGTGGGGTAAACATCCCCACTGAGGATGTAATAGGTTAAAAAAGATATATTGGTCAATAGCAGTTTGGAAGGACTGGAGAAAGGACAGATCTATATGTCAACAAGAGTCCTAATATTGGCAGGTTGGATATGCACTGGATATGCATTTTTACCAACATAAAAACCAGTGAGAGCCAGTGTGGAGTAGTAGTTACAGTGTTGGACTGGGATTTGGGAGATCTAGGTTTAGAGTCTCCACTTGGCCATGAAGCTCACTGGATGACTTTGAGTAAGTCACTGGTTCTCAGTCTAACCTACCTCACAGGACAAAATGGAAAGGAGGAGCTTCATGTAAGCCACCTTAGGTTCCTTGGAGGAAAAAGGCTGAATATAAATATAGTATACTATTATACTATATAGTATAAATATAGTAATAAATAAATACCCCCCAAAATGAAGAAAAAGTAGAAACATAGTTTAGGGGAAATACCTCTTCATAGAGATTTCAGCAGAACTCCCTACATTGCCAGCCTACGTGCCCGTTGCTAACCTGCCCAGCTGTGCACTCTCTACCGCTGCCTCTATCAATCGATGGCGAAGGGTCAGAAGTTCGAGGAGTCTTGAGAAGACATCCAGAATAAAGCCTTGTTTTTCTTTCCTCTGTTTCTGTTCTTCCTCTGCTATTGATTTCAGTGCAGATAAAGCAATGTCTCTGACAAGAGAAGGATCTTCAACCAGAACATCCATGAATAACTATCAGGAAAACATATTACTTATAAGCATTCAGTGAAAAGAAAATTATTTGTTTTATTGATTGTATGATTGCTGTTTTATTAGTTACGTTGTTATTTTCTACCTTCAGAATATTTTATTGAAAGGCAGGTTATATTTTTTCTAACAGATAAATCATATTTTATACATAGGCTCTATTTTTCTCACCATCCTGTATTTTGTTTTCTCGGTATTCCCATTGTGGGGGGAAAACTTGAATTATTTTTGGTGAAACTAAAGACTAGAGCAGGTATCTTAACATAAAATTTCAGCTGAAATTGTTAGCGCTAGCCGCTAGGAATGCTTCTGAACAACTCTTTACAGTGCCTTTCATAATGGAAGACCTATTTTATTTATTTTTGTTTTATTAAAAACACTTGTATCCCACTTTTCTGCTTGAGGCACATCAAAAATAGTCAATAAAACAAATAAAATAAAACAAAACTTTTTTTAAAAAAAGAATGACAGACAGGGACAGTGGATAACATAAAGAAAAGAGCCCCAGGGAGTCAGGGAGAAAAGCAAATCGAAGCAGGAGCATCGTTAAATGTAGGCCCACCTGGGTACGGGCCCCAGATCTTTTGAGCTGTGCTCCGGATCTTTTGAGCTCAAGTTACAGGAAGCCAGATTCCGGCTGAACATCAGGAGAAACTTCCTCACTGTTAGAGCAATATGACAATGGAACCAATTACCTAGGGAGGTGGTGGGCTCTCCCATACTGGAGGCATTCAAGACGAGGCTGGACAGCCATCTGTCAGGGATGCTCTGACTTGGATTCCTGCATCGAGCAGGGGGTTGGACTTGATGGCCTTCTAGGCCCCTTCCAACCCTACCATTCTATGATTCTATGAGCTGTCCTAATTGCCTTTTTTGTTTTACATTTTTCCATTGACTTGCATTGGAAAACAGAAACAGCCATAACATTTTTATCTTGCATGATAAATATATGGAATTTGGATACCTGGTAGCCCCCATGGAGCTGATTGAACCTGCCCAATTTCAGGCAGTTAGGTCTAGTGGCTTTTGTGTTAGTCACAGGTAAAATGTGCTCTTTTCAAGAAAATCTGTTAAAGCAAAGATATATATATATATATATATATATATATATTGTGCTTCCACATACATGCATGGAATTTGGGGACCTAGCAGCCCCTATGGAGATGACTGAACATGCCAAATTACAGACAGTTAGGTCCAGTGGTTTTTGTGCTAGCCATGCGTAAAATTTCCTTTTCTCAGAGACTAAAACAAAAAGTAAAAACTGCCAAGTCACCCAGGGGATTAGAGTTCCTAATCAGAAGGTGTTTAAGGTGACCATTAGGAGGTCACTATCTCTAATCTCTGGTGTAGGTTTTTTCTGAGGTGCAAAAAACCTCCCCCTCCCCCCCCCACTATTCTGCTCTTACATGCCCACTGTTGGGAGCTTGCTTGCAATGAAATTTTGAAGAGGGAGAAGGAAGGGAAGAAAGAGCTTGTACTGGTTTTTCACACAGCACCTGATTTTACAGCCCCCAAGTGGAACGTTTGGCTTCTGCAGAAGTTTAGTAGCTTCAGTACAGTGAAGGATCCAGTCAGCCTCCACAAACTTCTTTCTCCCCCTCCACTTTAATTTCTCCAAAATAGCTGTAGGACTCAAATTATTTTAAAAGGAGGGTTAGGACTATGTGGCATCACAGTCGAGGAACTGCTAAGGCTTTTAAACAGGTTCTACAGTTTTTAAAAAGCTAGAAAAAGCCCTCAGCCACCTCACCTCATAAAGTTCATTTAAGTACGTGCAATCCTTGCAAATCATCCACAAACTTCTAAATTCCACTGAAGTACTACCTCTCTGAGTACTACCACATGGCTTAGGGAATTCTCTCTACCCCCCCCCCCTGCATTTCCAATCACCATTCTTCTTTTCTTCTTCCCTCCCCTCCCCTATCCAGTTCTTTCTTTCTCTTCTTTATTCCACCCAAAATGCATCTTGGGGAATTCTTAAAGAGAATTCTCTTCAGTGGGCAAGAGAAGTTCTGAACTGTATTTGACTTTATACAAACAGACAAGAGGGTTGTTTTTTATCCTTTTCACTCAAGCCTTTGAGAAAAGTGGGTTCACATGGTTGCAGAGAAACAAATCTGGGGCAGTTTTGTCAGTTGCGATTATCCAGCAATAGGAAGGGCTGTAGCTCAGTGATAGAGCACATGCTTGGTATGCAGAATATCCCAGGTTCAATCCCCAGCATCTCCAGGTATGGCTAGGAAAGAATCTGGCCTGAAACCCTGGAGAGCCACTGCTGCCAGCCAGTGTCGACAATACTGGGCTAGATGGATCCAGGCTTTGACTCAGTATAAGGCAGCTTCCTATGTTCCTCTGAACAGAAAGCTTTAATAAAAATAGGAGGTTTTGGTTTGTTTTTTAAGTGGAGGGGAGATAAATACTGCTCATTTATACAAGCCTGTGTATGCCCCTTGATGTTCTGCATGTTTACTCAGAAATAAGTCCTGAGTTGTGAGCATGGTATTGCAGTCTTAATACAGTGCCTACCCAATTCCATCTAATGAATTGACCACCCTTTCAGCTCAGTCCTATGCATGTTTTGTCATTTGTGTTTTTTTCATTTTGCATGAACTCTAGCTTCAGTGGTGAGGGAAAGGCACTTAGTACATGCTCAGAGTTTCTCCATAAATTAACCCTAGTTTTGAAAACAGACTCATTGGTTGAAAACTGGTGAAGTCCTGGCACAAATGAAGTTATGGGGAGGAATATACAGTGAGAGCGTCTGCATAACAAGGAGGTAGAGGAGAGCTGCACAAAACAAGACATCTGTTTTTATTAAGAGTTGCTGGAAGATGGTAGGATGAGGAGGGATGGTTGCATAAAGGGGAATAGAATTGGTAGGAGGAGAATGTAAATGCTCAGTGGAAAAAGAAAAGCATTCTGCTTATGCTCAGAGGCACTCTCTATTTAAGAACATAAGAAGAACCATGCTGCATCAGCCCAAGGTCTGTCTAGTCCAGCATTCTGTTCACACAGTGGCCAAACAGATGCCCACAGGAAACTCACAAGTAGGACATGAGTGCAATAGCACCTTCCCACCCATGTTACCCTGCTGCTAATATTGGTGAAATGTAAATAAATTCTAGTCATTCTAAATTTGCATGCATGTATATCCTTCAGAAACTTTGCAGGTTTCTTGCCTGGGAGACACCTCTAATGACCTGTGCATTTTCATACAAATTTACCCAAAAAGCTATTGGGGAAGGGGTGAAGGGAAAGCAAATCACTCGCTCCCCAAATTGGAGAACTCCCCTCCCACATGAATTGCTGCACCTATCCTTCTGAAACTTTGCTGGTTTCTTATTTAGGGACATCTCTAGGCAGTCTGTAATTTTCAGAACAATAGTCCACAAGGAAAATAAGGAGAGAATTATGTTCTCTTTTGGAGACCTCAAAATGTCAAGGCCACCCTTGCACAAAAAAACCTTGTGGCTATCATTCTGAAATTTGGAGACATGATCTCTTCTGATGGGGCAATGAATCCTGAAATATTTATCCAATTCTTCCAGGTAATAAAAATGTTATTGGCAGTTCCCTTTAAAAGAAAATCAAAATATAAACCCTGTACCTATTTTTCTGACATTGGGCAGGTGTAATCCCCTTCTAGGGGGCCACTAGGCCTGAAATGTCATCCAGTTCTGACCAAGAGAAAAAAGTTACAATTCTTTAAAAATTTCCAATGGTAGTCAACAGGAAGCATAAAAACTCATTTTTCCAAACCTTAACTCAGATTTGGTGCTGAGCTGAAATGGTCCAACTACAAATTGGCCCAAGTAGAAGCAGGATGTTTTCCAAAATGCTGAATCAGGGTCTGAGTTGAAGTGGGGTGGGGGGTCAGTGCATACTTCGTATGTATGTATGTATGTATGTATGTCTATGCACACACCACACACACACCACATGCACACACCACACACACACACACACAGACACACACACATGAGGTGCTCTTAGACTTGGATATTATGTATATAGATGTGCATGCAAATTTGTGTTATGGGTCTGTGCTCTGGATCTTTTAAGAACCTAGCAACACCCCTGAATCTAAGTAATTATCCAGCAGATCAAATGCCTGTGGGAACAAATACATCTTCAACTTTGAGTAGAAGGACATCAGGCAGAGAACAAAATGTATATTCTGAGGCTGGGTATTCCACCTCAAACCAGGTTCAGCAGCAGAGAAGGCCAAATTATGGCTCGATCTACACTACTGCTTTATAGCAGCATTGACATGCACTGATAACCGTTGGGGTACATTACACATTCTATATACCGCTATTGTAGTTTTATTTCCTGCGTTTTATTCCACATTATCTAAAATACTGCAACAAATGTCATTGTGTGTCCTACGAGGTATAAATGCACAAGACGGATATAGCGTTATCATGTAATGATATGTAATGATATAATGTAATGATTGTAATGATATGATACAAGGTGTAGATCTGGCCCATGTGTTCCTGACAACCAAACTGGATGGCAGTAACTCATGAACTCATGCAACAGGAGCTCCTGAGATGATCTGAGAGAGCAGGCAGGCATATATGTAGGAGGTGCACCTTTAAGTATACTTAATGCATTTATTTAGCAATCAGCTCCTCTTAAGAGTGCAAAAAATAACACTTGCCCAGCTCACACAAATTCATTAAAAGTTTATGCTTTATTGAACTCTGCCAAACAGGGAACCAGACTAAGATGCACAAAGTATTGTTTCAACAGATCAGCCTTTGTTATAAGCAACATGACTGAGCAGTGTCTTCAATAGGGGGCAGCAGGGTCATGGAAATGTTGAAGCACCAACAGCACAATCCTATGCCTGTCTACTCAGAAGTAAGTCCCATTGCATTCAATGGCACTTACTCCCAAGTAAGGGTGTATATATAACATTGGAGTCCAAGTTACTTGAACAAATAAGAAATCACCAAAACAAAACAAAACCAGGTAATAGAAGAGGAACGTACATCTTTCTGAATCTGAGAACCATAAAAAGACTCTGGACTTTCCACGGTCAGCCAAGTGTCCAGTGCAAGTTGAAGTACATGTTTCTCCAGATTAATTGCCTCATTGGCTGTCTTTGGCCTACAGATTTGCTGGAACTCCTGGAGGACATGACCCAGAGCTTTAGGAATTAAAGATACCAAGCCAAGGGAGGGGTGGAACTCCAATAAATAAATGTTCTTCAAAGCCGTACTTTAAAAAGGGGGGAAAGATAAAAAGAATTATCAAAAGGTAGTATTGTGACATGAATAAAGTGCTCTTGTTCTAAAAGCGACCAATAGGACAAGCATTCAGAATATCATCTTCTCAGTTAAGGGGCCCATCTACATGGGAGGTTTTCGCTGATACTGCTGTGGCTTAAAGTCATTAGGGACACATGATGTCATGGCTACTCTGCAGCCACCCCGGAATTTACCTGTGGGAAGCCACATTTTTGCAGAGTACTTTTAGTCCATTGTTTTTCCTTAATTCGGCTCCCCTTTGGTTCAGCTGCTCTGCGGCCATCCATCCGTTTTAAATTTTGAATGATCGGGGCATTCCTAGAGGTCTGCTTTTCACCTGGCCCTGCCCTCGGTAACCTAGGTAACTAAAGTAACTCACCTGCCTTTCCAACACATCAAATCCCTAGAGCACTCTTTCAAGCCTTCAGAATCACCCTGCACTTCCTTTTCACCAGTGGGACTAATTAGCCTCCCTGATTTATTTATTTATTTATTGCATTTATACCCCGCCTTTTTTCCTCTTGCAAGGAACCCAAGGCGGCTTACATGATCCTCCTCCTCTCCATTTTATCCTCACAACAACAACCCTGTGAGGTTGGTTGGGCTGAGAGTGTGTGACTGGCCCAAAGTCACCCAGTGAGCTTCCATGGCCAAGTGGGGACTAGAACTCGGATCTCCCAGCTCCTAGTCCAACATTCTCGCCACTACACCACGCTGGCTCTCATGATGATGCACTTCTCTGATGTTTGCATTACTTCACTTCCCCGATGTCATGTTAAATCACATGCTCGATATTGTGTAAAGTCACTTCTCTGATGCATAAGAGCTTTATTACAGTAGCGATCAGGGGAGGTCATGGGATCAAGTGAGCCTGTCATTGCAAGCAGGGAGAAAGTGCCCAGAGGAGGGAAAGGGGGGAGGTGGAAGCTATAACTCCGTGACAGTTTGCTGGAATGGGGAGAAATGGGGGGGGGCTGCTCTCAGGGGGAGCCTTTAGATGCTGCACTGGAGAATCAGGGATTCTGGCTTCTTCAGGCAGAAGTGCACACTTAGGGGAAAAGGTGGGGAGAAGAATAACTTCGTGACAGTTTGCTGGAACAGGATGAAATTGGGGTAGTGGGATGCTGTCATGGGGAGCCTTCAGATGTTGTACTGGAGAATCGGGGATTTTGGCTTCTTCATGCAAAAGGAGGGGAGCCTGGACAGGGGCAGGAAACAAGCCTCTCTCATTGACTGAGCAGCCCCTACCAGGTTGATAACATTCTGTTCTACTCACCCCCCCAAACCCAGAAGTATGTTCCTTTCAAGCGCTATGTGACTCATGAAAACCGGATTTTAAAGGTATAGTACACTTGTATTTTCTTGCTTCGCATGTCCCTGACAAACTAAAGCCAATTCCATGAAAATCTGGATAATACTCCAACATGCTTCTCATTCTGTTGTCATGAAGATCCCCACCAGGTCAGGATAAAGAAAATTAACTAAGCAACCCAATGAAGAAAATAAAAAATCACACTTATAAGATGCCCTTCACCATGAAGCACAGTGAAATGAATGTAATAGTTTGAACTGGACCAACTTGAAATCAGATCTATTCATTATAGGAGTTAAAAAAACATAAACCTTTATAAAAATGGAAGGTTTGGAAGATAATGAAGAATTAGAAAACAAGACTGTGTACATGCATATTATTAATCCACAAATAATTGTATATGTACATACAATTACGTGCATGCAGGTAACACAATTAATTTTGTTAAGCATGAGAATGGCAGTGCTGCATGTGATAGCTGAAAAACAAAGCTATTCAGCCATCCAGCTTGATTAGCTTATTGTAACCAGAATAATTCAAAGGGGTCAGAGTGGGCCTTGTTTGTGTAAGATTTTGCTTAAACAAGGACAGTAAAGGTGGACTCCATTATAACGTATGTATTGTATTAATTACTCACGGGCTGTTATTCACAGCAATTAATTGCTTTTGAACTATATATGGGGGGAAACCAAATTCATAGATGCCACCTTTGGGACCATCACGCCAAATCTTATGGTTATATTCACGCTGGTTATCTATCTGAAAGTCAAAAGAAGAAAAATATCTTGTAATAAAATGCACAGATTGCTGGAAGTTTTCTAGAACATGCTGTCATATCAACATTTCAGGGACGTTACAAGAGCTTTGCAAGCAAATAGTCTGGCACACTTGTGTAGTCTGCGGTTGCCAGACTCATCAGCTAGTAAACATACCTTCCCTCCTTTCTCCCACTATCTACAAAAGTTAGAAGAAACATTTGATAAAATTGTATGTATTTTAATATTTATTTTTATATACAGGCACTCTAACATGAACCTTGGACATCACTTGCCCACATTAAAATTTTATTTTCTTATTTGACTGAGCTTTCCTTGCCTTGAGAACTGGTTCCACAGCTGACCTTGGCTCTCTCTTAGCTCAACTGAGCACTAGTTATACCATACACAAACTCAGAATCTATTCACCTGTTGGTTCACTATGTTCCTCACCAACTGTAGGTGAAGCCTAAGGCAAGCACATTCATCTTTATAGATGTTCACAAAATACCCAAGGTGGAAATCAAATCGAGGGCGTCTGTACATGATGTCAGTTATTACTTGGGCCAAAGCAAATCTTTCCTCAGAATCTAAAGCATGTTGGTAGACTTCGAAGTAACTATCCAGAAGCTGAAAAGACATTTGAAACAAAAATAGCCAAGAAAGGTTTATTTTTCGTCTATCCTTTTAAATTAGTTTTATATTCATTTCATATCATAATAATGGAGTCATCTTAATAAGAAATGAATTCTGAGTTTGTGCCTGAGGGAAGATGTTTTACCTAGAACTTTCTGGTTCATCGCTCACAGCTTTAGTCTCTATATCACGCCAGCTCTCAAAAAATTCAAAACAATGATCCAGGCAGCAGTCATACACCTCCATCCATATCATCAGGTTCTCCCACTCACAGTACCTTTCTGTCATGCTGTGACATTGAACTACTTCCATTCAGAGATACTAACAGAAGTTCTTTGCAAGCGTGGATTGTATGTACAATCCAACACAAACATACGCACGCAAAATTGAATGCAGTCCTTATCAGATGCTTAATTTTTTAAAAAAAAGTATGGATCTCTGTACCTGCCATTTATTTTCTAAGAAAGCTGTTTCACAATTCCACAGGTCAAGCAGTACTGCAGATCGATCTACTGATGTATGTGCCCAGTCTGAGCAGCTGTTGCTACTGGAATCACTGCGTGCTTTGTGGCCTCAGAAAGAAGACAGCACAACAGGCATTTTCACAGAAGCAATCAAGCTAAGAGACCACAAACAATTGCAGTTAATGATGCCTGTTTAAAATATCAGCATGCTCCCTTTCCTACCTCAACCCCACTTCTGTGTTTTAATTTAGCAAAAGAATTCCTTGATTCACACAATTCAATATAAATCAGCAGTCTACATACACATAAAAGTTTCAGAGGTCACCAAAGTCAGCTGGGCACTATGGGAGCTCTCAGGCAGTCTATAAATTGTGAACCTACACCAGGGCCCCCCAAAATGGCATCTGCAGGCACCACAGCATCCCCAGATACTTCCCTCAGCATCTGCTACCCCGATCAGTTTTGTGATGTATAGATATAGGACAGTATCCAACTGTGTCATTCTGCTAGCGTAAATAACATGCTAGCAGAAAGTAGGTTCTGAACTATATGCAAGAGGAGAATCCAGCTTATAGGCCCCTTTCAACCCTGCTATTCTATGATTCTACTATTCTATGATTCTAAAGTTACATTCATGCAAGCACAGTTTGCAAGCAAAACATTCAGCAGAGCTCTGCTAACCTATTTGAGTATGCGAAATGACACTGTAGGATACTTCCCATATATATTACTGTGGGTGTGCTGGAAAATGAAGTGCTGGCCTTGAGCTACCCTGCCATCTTTCTTTCCCTTTCCCAGAACGCCTCTGGGCCACATGTGGGCCCAGAGGTTTTCTTAGGAAATGTAAGGAAAATGATGGGTTGGCTGAAGGCCAGTTGCCTCACTTTCCAGTGTGAACGCCTGCTTGCTAAAACTGCTTTTTAAAAAACAAAAGAAGGAAAAGGTCCCCTGCTGCTGCCTGATAAGTTTAGGGAGTGGCAGGCAGCAATTTGGGGGCTGGAGGGCAGCAGTGGGGAGCAACTGTGGGGACTGGGGAGGGTGGTGGTGGTGTTTTGGTGGTGTTTGTATTGGGGGACAAGATGCCAGTATGTGTGTCTATATGGGCACTTTGCCTGTGCTGTGTATATGTCTTTGTAGTGTAGTGTGGTGCATATGCTTCTCTGTGCATTAACAGTTTCCTTTCTGAGAAATGGGTATTTTGTTGTGCTTTGTGGGGTCAAATACGTGGTTTGGCATTGAGCACAGACCCAACATCTACCTTTTACTCAGTTTCTTGGGTTACTTGTCTTCTGTGACTAGCCAAGCCTCCAGGCAGCCATTTTGTGGTTGTGGTGCTCATGACAGCTTTTCAAATTTCTAAATGTGCCCATGCAGCTGCCTTACCTTTCTCTGCTTCGATGTACTGGGTTGCCACAAGTAAAAGCTGCTTTTCTAGCTCTTTCAGGTCTTGGAGGGCTACATCATACATCACAAAAGCCCCTCTCTGATCCTGCGTGTGGATGTATACATGTTCTGCGGTGTAAAAATCATCATGATTTTCTACCTCTGCAAACTCCATAAATTGTGCATGGTGAACCTGTGCAACAAGATTTTTTTTAAAAAAAGAAATGACCAAGTCTGTTGCAAAATATATTACTCAATAAAACCATGCCTTTGCTATATGTGGAATTAAGCGGGTACTTTCAGGGAGTTTGCAAAAGTATGGAGGGGACTGACATGCTGCAGGGTTGGGGAGGGGGAGATTCAATGCTGACTGGCAAGGAGACTTTGGGAATGGAGGCAGGGTGTGCTTGTGGTAGGAAGACCAACAGCTCCAATGTCTATGCCCATGTTGATAATGAGCTTCTGAAAATTTGGGAGATGGTCCCATAATTAGTGAGAAACAAAGCAAAAGTCCTTTATAGATAGAGGCTGGGTTGTTGAATCCTGGGTTGTCATGATATGCAAACTCAGCCATGCTAACAAACCATTGTTTGTTAACCACGAACAATCCAGTAAGAGAACCCATGGTTAGTTGTTGGGTTGTAAACTAAGGGTTGTTTAAGCCATGGGTTGTCATTACATGTGAACCCAGAACTGTTGGTTGTTCATGGCTTGTTTCGCCAGGCTACAAAGACAATAGGCAAGAGCAAACAAAAAAACCAGCCACTCTATGTTCCAGTATTACAGCACCACAAAGGCATTTGGGTTACAGGGAGGGAGCTGGCAAAAAGGGAGGGAAACAAATATCCCAGAGATTGAGAAAACAAACTATGGTTTGTTCGATTGTCTGCCAGACAAACCTTGGGTACAGCAACAAACTATGGGTTAAGTAAACTATGGGTTAGTATTATGTGTGAACCAGGTCAGTGAAGTCATTTACACAACACAACAATGGAGAGTATGGGTTGTCACTGAATCTTGGGTTTTGTTGTATGAATCCAGCCACACCAACAAACCAGAGTTTGTTAACCCCAAACAACCCCCAAAGAGAACCCATTGTTTGTTGATGGGTTGTGAACTCTGGGTTATTTATGGTTAACAAACTATGGTTTGTTAGCACATCTGGGTTCACACAACACAACACAAAAATGATGATTCAACAACAACCCACAACTCAACAACAATCCATATTCAACCCATACTCTGGGTTGTTGTGTTGTCTGAATCAGGGCAGTGACAGGCCTTGTTCAGATGTAATGACAACCCATCAGTTTAAAAAATGATTGTTTAGGGGCTAAACAATCCTGCAGTTAATTCATCAACAAGCCATGGGTTAACCACTGCATTGTTCAGCCACTAAATAACCAATTATGGGTTGTGCAGTAAAAGCGGGAGACGGATTTTTAAACTGATGGGTTGTTACATATGAATCAGGTCACTGTTATCTGGAAGCTGGAAGATAAGGAAAAACAACTTTGTATCAGACACAGAACACCTAAATGCACTTCCACATAGGGCATGTGGACTTGAATTTGTAGTCCATGCTTTATCAGCCTGGATAAATACAGCTTGTCATAAATATAATTAAGCTGGGAATTCCTCTTAAGGCTTCAGTATGTGATGTCCTCTGAAATACAGGATTTAATCTGAGCTTCTCTACATGAGGCTATTAATCACTGTATCTACTTTTGGTTTCATTGCAGAATTGAGATCCGACCTCTACACAAAGAGCTTTCCCTTTCCTGCTTTTCTTCTACTTAACCTCTCGGTGCAGCTGTGCTATAGTGGAATAGTGCAAATATATAAGGAGAAATGGTACTTTCAGAAATAATACCCCATTTTCCCCATTCTAAAAACAAAAAAACAGGAAGTGTTCCAAAAAAACAGAAGCAAAACTGGAGGATCACAACATTGTCTAAAGAGGCTGTAAATAACCGTCAGGAATCATGAGTACACAATAAATCCCTCATGTAGAAAAGCTCTCTGTTGACCCTAGTGTTGCATCTTTTTTTATTTAGATGTACAACTATGGAGACATTTTATGAAGTTATCCAATGCCTCACCTTATAGTCAGCTGGTGTATAATGCATGTAGGAGTGTGAGGCAAGACCACCAAAGGCACCAATGCCCCCCTTGGCTGCATTTACCCAACAAGAATCTTCAGCAGTGGAGATCAGATGGCCAGCACTCAATGCAAGACCCGAGGTGCTGATAGTTAGGGTTCTTTCAACGGATCTGAAGTAGTTGAGGATTCCCAAGCAAATTCTCTGGTACAAATAAATTAGAAGGTGGTGATGATGATGATAACAACAAATAATAATAAAAAATATAGAAAGCTGCCTTATACTTCTAGTACTGTTGACGTTGACTGGCAGTGGCTCTCCAGGATTTCAGGCAGGATTCTTTCCCACCAACCCCCTTCCTGGAGATATCAGGGACTGAACGTGGGATCTTCTGCATGCAAAGCAGGAGTTCCACCACTGAGCTGTGGCCCCTCCATATTCATGCTGCCTTAACAGCCTTGAATAATGTAACTCATGCATGTGGTTTTGAGGATTTTTAAATTACCTGCAATTCTCTGATTCTCAAGTGACGCAAATAAAGGAGACCTGAGTAGGCTCCTTTCCTCATGGTCAGGTCCTTGTCATTGGCCTCCAAGTCCTCATCTAACCCCAGCAGCTGCAAGGTGGTTGTGTAACTATATATTTTTTCCAAGAAGGAGAAACTTAATTAAATCACTGCTTCTCAGAGAGATTTCTAAGCTACATCTGAATTAAATAATATATTTATATTTGCTTTCTCAAAATTAACTCCCTATTGAAATCACTTACATGGAAACCCCCACACCATAATAGCATTTACCAGGGACGGAGGAACATATATGCACAGCCACATGTAAATGCAATCACACATGTGTGGGAAATGCATTAAGGATCTTTAGGTCTCAGGTAGGGTTGAGAAGTTGCAATCCCAATAGGGCATCTTTAACTTTTGCAATGCATACGCAGTGCAAGAGCTTTCCACTGCCATACCTCCTGCTCCGTTCTTTCCATCACTAACCATCCTCCCCCATCCACTGAAGCAGCTAGAACTTCAATTTTGCTGCACAGCCGACAGTGGGCTAGGATGAACCATGGGAACCAGGAAAGTAGGAATGAGAGGTAAAAATGCTCCTGCCCTGAAAGGTAGCCTATATCTCTATCTCTATCTCTATCTCTATCTCTATCTCTATCTCTATCTCTATCTCTATATCTCTATATCTATATCTATATCTATATCTCTATATCTCTATATCTATATCTATATTGGGTGTTGGAGAAATCTGCAAAGGAACATAACGAGTTAGGATTTTCATGAATCCAACCCTTGGATTTTGCAATAGATTGGCTTTCGCCCTGTCGGGCAGATTCCATGGACTTGCAGACTGGTCTTTCTCACTTTCCTGAATTTTGCGCAAATTTCGTCATTGAAAAATACATAAAATAAAAAACCTGGCCAAAAATGTGCATTTCTTCTATAGGCGAAAGTGTGAAAATAGGCATTTGGGGGGAATTTGTGCTTTTTTGCACACGTGAATTTACATAATTGTGAATTTGCACAAATTCAGAAACGAGAAAATCAATTCCAGTGATGGGCAGACGACGGAACAAAGGCACCTGACAATCTGTGAAACACAGCTGGAACAGATTTTACACAATCCACACATCCCTTTATTTGTTTGTTTGTTTATTATTTAATTTCTATACTGCCCAATAGCCGAAGCTCTCTGGGCAGTTCACAAAAAATGTCTGTATCTAAATCAATCAATAAATGGGAAAGACAGAGGATTTTCAGAGTGACCAAGCCTGTCCAAATACTGGTACCTGTACATCTATCAAGTCCAAGAGGAGAAGCAGAGGGAGAGTAAACCAGAAGCTGTGCACTAATGGATAGAAAATAGATTATATAGAGGCCCAGTCTGTGGTATCAAGGGCGTGAGGATGCTGGAATCCTATGTTCATCTGTTGCATAGTACGCTGAAGGAGACTTAAGAGGTTATGACAGCATGCAAGACTACTACAGGAAGCACAGAGAGCTGGACTGGGCATACACAAAAGACAGGATTAAGCGAGACTGTCCTTTGATCATCAACTGTTGAGCAAAGCACATCAAATGGGAGGCAGCAAAGGAATGGGGCAAAGTATGGGCCCCAGCATGAGTGTCCCTTATCAGTCTTTGCAAACTAATGAGCTAGGGTCAGCTATCCTTTCTAGCAGAAGCACACAGATACATATACCTGTGAGCAGAATGTGCCAGTGAGGGACTGAGAGCTTCTGCTGTACTCTGCAGTCAATAAGTTGTACATTTCACACATATACTTTACAATATGTATTTTCATATTGCTATGAATGAATATACTACAAATACATTTTAGTATGAAAAATAAGCACAGCACACAGAGAACCAGCAATATTGGTTTCACCTTGGATCTTTCTTCTTTCTTGAAAAAGTGGAACCCTTGTTAAGGGTGGCATTACCCATGCCTCTATCGCCCATTACTACAGTAGGATCATCATCTTCATCAATTGTTTGTTGTTCCTGCCCATATTTAAGGACTAGTTATTATGGTCCAACACACAGACACATTTTCATTTTTCATGATTGTATGAATATAAAACAATGAACAAAGGAATCTCTGTATCATGGGTGGGCAACCTCTGGCCCACAGAGGATGCCCATCCGGCCCACAGAGCCTTGGGCTCCCTTTGTGAGCCCACTCACTTCCCTCCTGAAGCCCCACTTGCTGGCCTGGAGGCTACCTGGAGCTTTGGGAAGAGGCAGGGAAGATGAAGGACAAGCAAAGCCCATTTCTTCCAGGATGCCTTGGGGCTTCCGGGGATCTTTTGCACTGACCACAATCTACCCCAATTGGTCTGCAAAGGGCTTGTTGAATTACTATTTTTAGACAGTAACAGACTGTTTATTGGGCTTCTAATGTGCCCTTGTCCAGCATCGTATTTTTCTTTTCCTCTCCACCTTTTCTTCCCTTTTTGCCTGATGAAGAGTCCTGTGAAACTTGAAAACTAGCTCACTGCAGTGCTTTGTGCTTTTTTAGTCGATTCTAACCAAAGTATAATGCTCCTGTTTGGATTTTCACAATGCATAGGTCCCTTTAAAGCACTGACACTGCAGAAGCCACCAAGAAGCAATTGAGAGGGAGATATATGTATATGTGTGTGTGTGTATGAACACAGGTCATGTAGGACTCCAATTAAAGTCTACCTTTTAAGTTACATGTGTAACTTAAAATGTAAGCTCAGTTGCACTTACCCCAGTTTGGAGGGTCCTCACTGAACATTATGAAAACTCATTCCGAAGGAATATGCATATTCCCTATAGAGACCTACACAAATATCAGTTTGCACTCCCTCTTCCTTTTACCTGATAGAGTTCTGGGTTGAGGTAAATACTTTTCCAGATTTGATCATATTGTTGTGAATTAGAAGAAGTCATAAAAGCTGAGGTGTTTGGCTTTGGCTGTAGTACTGCTGCTGCTTGCTCCTGGAGAGCCTCCATCACCCGCTCCAAATTGGAAACCTAATTTGTCACAGCAGCTTATATCAATTGATCAAAACAAAAGGCACAACTCAAAATAATATAGACTGAGAGATGGAGGAAGGCAAAGTTTGTATCAGGGAGTATAGTATTCTCCTCATAACCTGGTGCTTTTCCCTTTCTCTCCCAGCAGAAAACACTGCAAGTGAATATCCCCGAACAGGCAAGCTGAAAGAATGTTAGTTTATTTAGGATATCAGTCCAATACTTCACAAAGCCTTTTATAGCTTGATGAGCTCAAAGGTTCTTACTTTTGTGCATTTCCTTAAGATGGGGTGGCCCCATAGATTCCCTCAGGATTAATCTGTTGCATGCCAGTGCTAGGTAGGGCTGCAGCCAGCTGAGGGCACGGCAGGAACCAGAAGTGGATGCGTCAACCTTTCTCTCTTTCTGTCACCCATCCCCCTTCCTGTTCTTCCCCACTCAGCAGGCTGCTGGAGGAGGGATGGATCACTCATCAGAGATTTGAAGCGATTGCTTGCAGAGGGCTTTTGAAATCAGGCTGAGACCCTCAGGTTGTCCACCCACCTTAAAGTATTAGATGGCCTTCAGTTTGGGGAGCTACCACTCAAAAAAGATGTTGATTATACAGTTGGGGAATATCCACAGGAAGCACATTTGAGTGCCTAGGAAACAAGTTACTGAAGGAAAAGATGAAGGACAAATAGACAGAGAAATTGTTGACATTGTACACCAAGGTTATGTAAAAAAACAATGGGTTGGATCTAGGCTAAGTTAGTTGAATTTAGTTCCCATCGAAATCAATGAGACTTAGGTTAAGTCATGACTAACTTTTCCCATTCATTTCTATGGAACCTAAGTTAACTTAGGTTGTAATTCTGTACATGTCTACTTAGAAGTAAGTCCCACTGTGTTCAGTGGGGCTTATTCCCAGGTACATAGTATAGGACTACAGCCTTAGAATGGATCTAACTAATGACTTTTAATTATAGCTAAGGCAAATAAGCTTATATATCAAGGAAAATATATAAATATAGGAGTATTTCAGGAATGTTCCAAATTAGTGGGGGAGAATGTGGAAAGGAAACTCCATGCTGTCCTGAGTAAACAGGGCTTTTGGAGCAAGTGGCTGTAGGATCCTTTCCCAATCAACTATCTTAGATATTTTTGAACATCTTGAAACCTTATTTCTCTGAAAGTAAAATAAATAATATCTAGATGTACATTCTGGGCAGATCACAACACATCTGAGATAATGTTTCATAGAAGTGGAGCCAAGTCACAAATACACCAAGAAGCAACCAATACAAAAAAAAATGGAAAGGAAAAAATATATAACTCATCACTTCTGATTACCTCTAAAAACATTGACTGAAGCTGCAGCAGTTCATCGACTTTTTTCCATTGTTTCAATTTCATTAGAAGCTTTTGTTGCCATGGATCATGTTGAGGTTTAATCTGCTTGTCAGAAAAGAACATAAAGTATAGGTGTGTAAAGGAATATGGCACATACAGAACACACACTGTGCGCCCTAATCCAGCAAGGGTGATTGGTGAAGGTGAACTGTTTTCTGTATGCAGATTAGCTCCCACGGGTGCTATGCAGGGAAGAAAAAACTAGCACCCCACAGATTTCGCCTTGATCCAGGTGTGCCAGAGTATGGTGCAGAAATGACTGTGTGTGCGGATCTCCCCACAGCTAACTGGTTCTGTCCTCTTACACAGCATTAATAACTTTTCCATGAATAATAGCCCTCTAACTCTGTCCAAATATCTCCGATCAGACCATCGTGTTTTTGTTCATGTTTTGCATGCAATTGCATGGATGCAGCCTGTTTGTTCACAAGGCGCTCTGGACTGAGGCGCTTAAGTTCACTGTTAAGTACACAGTGGTTTGCTACTGAGAATCTAGGGGGGTGTCTCCACCAGCAATTTACTCCAAGCTGGCTGCGTGTTGAGGTCGTTAGGGATACATGACATTGTGGTCATCCAGCAGCCCGCCCCCCCCCCCCAGCTTATCGGGGAAAACCTGGATTTCCTGAGACTGCTTAAAGTCCGATTCTTTTCCTTCAGTTGGGTTCTCCTTGGTATAGTTGCAGTCTCAACCCTTGCACTGACCTTGGGTATGCTAACCCTGCCCAGGGGTGTACCTTTCACCGTGACCCTGGTCAAGGGGCATTTCCTGTGTGTTTCCTGTCCCTGCACATACCAATTAATGTCTCCTCAGAAGTAACTCCCATTGTGCTGAATGAGGCTTGCCCTCTCAATGCCCACATCAGAACTTACAGAGATCCCCCTCAATTGACATGGCACAGTTTAAAGTCCAGTTCCCTAAGTGCGGTAAAGCGCGATCTCAAGGCTCTGATTCTCCTTTGTTTGGTTTATTGCCTTAGGAAGTAACTACTTCCACCCTTCATTATAGAGATCCTGCGGGTTAAAATGTGGGCTGGGTTCCCATCTTTGTGTTCTCCCCCGCTCCTTTCCCAGCACAAGCATATGTGTGTCTACTCGGAAGTAACTCCCATTGTGCTCAATGAGGCTTGCTCCTGAAATGCAGGTGCATCTGGACTTTCAGGAGAAAGGAGAAAGGGGGGGGGAAGGGGGAGAGGGGGGAAGCCTCTCTTATTGGTTGAGTAGCCCCTGCCAGTCAGATGACGTTCACTCCAACCCCCGCCAGGAAGTATGTTCCGTGAAGCAATTTTTACTGGTGCAGAGAACCTGCTCATGGAGCCCTGCATGGACCAAAGCACAGCAGAGCTGAATCCTTTTAAGATATCCAGGACTTCTCTATTTGCTTCTCCTTCTGTTGTCATGGAAACATGGCCTGGGAAGTCAAGAGGCTCAAAAGCAGCTTACTGCAGTCTGAACAGACAACCTATCAGTACACTGAATTCAGTTGTTTTTTTACCTTAATAAAAGGAGTCCAGTTGGCTTTCTTTTTCAAAGCCATTTGGGGCCCCACAATACCCCCGGTATCTGATTCATAAACAGGAAATGTTCTCATTGTCTGTTGTTCACTGAAAATGCTTCTGAACTTATGCATGACCTAAGGAAAAAGATGCCCATCAGATTGCAAAAATCAGCACTGGGTTTCCATGGAGCAGTGCAAAAATTAATCTATATAACTACATTATAATATTTCTAGGAAATATCAGTTTGTTCAATGCAGCAGCAGCATCATAAAGACTCTGAAAGAAGCTATTTGCCCTTAAGCATAACTGAAATAAGCATTTAATATCTATTGACTTACAAATGAATTTAATTGGATTTAAATTTCTCTGGAGTTTGCTCCAAATGCCTTATTATTACTTTGGAGGATGATAAAGAAAAATGGAGCATGGGACAGTCAGAATGGAAATAATTACAGTCATAACACTGTTGATATTGAAGTAAATGGTTGTTTGGACTGTTTGTCTTTTAGCCATGGATTTTCAGTGAGAGTAGAACCCACTGAGAGATCAGTCTATTGTACAAGATAGATACTTGTTGTTTAATTGCATGAAGGAGAGTTAAAGTCTTGAAAATGGGTATTCTCCAGTTAGTTCAGGGATTCAGCCAGCCTGGGATTGCAGAGGACAGCTTTCTTCTTTCCTACCCTCTTAAAGCCTTCTCTGCTGCACTATATAGCACAAGAAGGCTCAGGTTTGGGACTGGCTGCCAGCTCCAATCCTGAGCATTTGATTATTATCTAGAGGAATAGGAGTTGTTCTGGAGAGTGGGAAAGGAAAAAAGTGACCTTTTCCCTTACCTTTCTCCCTAACTATCTCTGTATAATACTGGGAGGGAAGTCTAACGTTATAGCATGCATTCAGCCAATCCTAATCCTTCCCTCCAGAATACTTACTTATATGTTGTTAGGAACTTACGCAGGCCAATGTCCACTTTTCCCTCCCTCCCCCCCCCCAGCCCTGGACACCCTGGTGTTGTATGTCTCAAGTTCTCTCAGCCATAGATTGGATTGTTGGATTTGCACAGTCCATCCTTTAGACCCTTTCACCCTCTCATGGGGCAGAAGTGAGAGCTGTCCATAGAATACAATGAGAAATCCAGGATCTTAGCATACCCTGAACTGAGCAGCAATGTGTCTTGTGACTGCCTCCCCCACAAAAATGGAGAGGTTCCTGTCTATGAGGCTCAATGGAAAACCAGAAATTATCTCTCCAGACAATTGGAGGAGCTAGTCTAATATTTTCTTATCCCTATTCCTGCAACATTCCAAAAGCCTGAAAGCTCACTGGATTTTGGCAGGGACTCTTTAAAAAAAAAGTACATATTTATATATTTCTGAGTATCTAAGGCAGGGATGTAGAAGCTTCAGTCCACTGAGTGCTGCATCTGGCCCATAGAGCCCCTTGGGCTCTTCAGGGGACGGGACTTGGCCCAAAGAAGCCACACAAAACCAGGGACTCAGCTGGTGCTGTGAAGAGCAACAAGTCTTCCCAGTGTCGGTTGAGTGGCTTCGTGCAGCATTCGCCACTCCCATGGGGATGCTGTATGCTGCTCAATACCACATACTTCTTTTTTTGTCATAGGAGAATGAAAAACACTGAATATTTTCCAGCCAGGAATCCCATCATGAAGAAAGCTAATGCCAAGACTAATTCCGTTAGAAAGAGAAAGATGTCCAAATTATGTGATTTGCTGGCAAATATTATTGATCTTATGCATGCCCAGGCTTTCCATAATTGTAGCCTTTTTAAACATGGTAGCCTGCATAGCAAATACAAAATAGCAGGACAGGAATAAAGCCATTTGATAAGAGCAGTTGGTGGTCAGGAGATGGGGATATGACAGCCTGATTCAGGACTTACCCAAAAGGATATGCAGCACTAAAAACTATTTACAAATACTAACACACCCCGTGTGTGTGTGTGTGTGTGTGTATGTGTGTGTGTGTGTGTGTGTGTATATATATATATATATACACACACACACATATATATATACACACACACACACACACACACACACACGTATATGAAGAAACAATTTAATTACCATGGAAAAAAGTTCCATCTCATTAGCGGAATGCCTCAGGTTTTCCACATCATAGCTGATATTGAACTGAGAAAGCAAAAGCCTGAGTTGAGGCTCCAGTTCTTCAATGTCTGCACAGTGTTGGGGAAGTTCAGAACGGGCATCCCTGGATAAGGATCCTATAAGGGGGTAGAATCAGCATAGGAAATATCAGCAAAATAGCATAAGAACCATTACATCAGGGATAAGCAAACTTTTAGAGCCATAGGCACATTTGGCAATTTGAGAAACTGCCCTGAACACCACCACAAAATGGCTGCCATGGGAGGCATGGCAAAGGACAAGTAACTCAGAGACTTGAGTACAACTTAGAGGTGAGGTCTGAGCCCTCAAATTCAGGGCTCAAACAACGCATTAAACAACAGCACCAACAGAATCCTATTTCAAAGCAACGCCAGCTACCGGTAAGAAAATGTGTGTGTGTGTTTTAAGTGGAAGGGGCAGGGCACCTTGGTGGGCACCAAGAAAGGTATCTGGGGTGCATTGGTGCCCATAGGCACCATGTTGCCTACCCCCATTGTAAAGCCTTGGGAGGCAGCAATTTCTGAAATGTCTTTAAAATGCTGCAGATGCCTTGGATATTTGACACTTATTTGGCATTTTGAAACAGCTTCCCATCTGCAAATCTTTAGCAAAATATTCTCCTGTTCAGAACCAACAGGCCCTTAAGATATCAGTGGAGGTACCGCTGGAATATAAGAACTTTTCTTTCGCTTTTCTTTCTCTTGCTACATATACCTGGGACCAAACTAAAAGAATCATTGCAAGGAGGAGGGGGCAATTTAAGGCAGTTTAATCCTTTCCTCCGGTGCCATTTTTCAGCTATAAATCCCTCTCTCTCTCTCTCTCTCTCTCTCTCTCCCCACACACACTCCATGAGCTATTTGCTCATGGGGTGGGATGCAGGTGTCTCAGCAGAGTTGGGGGAATAGGTGAATTTTAAAAGGTGGACATACTAACAATTTCTGACTCTTTACATAGAATCATAGGGCTGGAAGAAACCAAAAGTCCAATCACTTGCAGAGGTTAATTTGTGATGAGGATGATCACAACTTAAAAAACACAAAAATAACAAATTTTCTTACCAGCTGGGGTTGCTTTGAAATAGGTTTCTGTTGGTGCTATTGCCTCAGGGGTAGGATCCCTGAGTATCACAAATTAACCTATGAAATCCAGAGTTCTTAGGCATCGAAACCACAAAATGTGACGTAACTTCTGCCTTCTAGACTTTTACAGCAGCCCTACTGTATTTCCTTTCATTTGTGATTTAAGGCAAAGAACCTCTCTATTCACACACTTTTTATATATATATATGTCATTTGGTGCTGGTTGGCTCACCAGTCCTCGTGCCACATAGATTGCCAACTATCTCCCAGCCATAAACTTCCATAAACAGATGTCAGCTGACTGACCACATTCTGGGCCAATAGCAAGCGATGTGTCTGAGTATTTGAATCATAGCTTGGGGAAGTTGACACATTCCCTCCAGCTAAAAGGAGGAGGGAAGTATGTATGTGAAGGAGCAGCATTTGGGGCAGTTTTAGAAAAGACAGACAGAAACAAAGGTGGAAGAACGGCTCTTGGCTGAAGACACCTTGTGGTGCAGGGCTTCTCTGTCTCTCTCTCTGTGGAGACCTCATGTGCGGTAGAAGACCAGCTGCCTAGCAGGAGTGTTATTTGTGTTACTTGCATATTTGTCAATAAAGCAAGCATTACCTTATGTTTGCAGTTAGGGATGTACGAAAGTCACTTACTGTTTCACGGATCTGCTTCGTGGTGGGGGGGGGGAGGCACTCCGTCCCTCCCCCCGGAATCCTCAACGGGCGTGGAGGTGCTCCGTTCTTCCCCCCGGAGTCCTGCTATAACATTTACGTAGGCTAAAACGGCGAATCAAAAAGGAATGCAAATAGCGCCCACTACGCTATTTGCGTTCCCTTTTTTTCGCCGTAATAGTCTACATAAATATTTACGTAGACTAAAACGGCGAAAAATAAGGAATGCAAATGGCAGCCGCCGTAGCCGCCATTTGTGTATGGGTTTTTTTTGTTTTTTTTTTACCCAGACGTGATAGGCTACATAAGTCTACGTAAGACCTATCATGTCTGGGTAAAAAAAAAAAAAAAGACCAGACTGCAAATGGCGGCCGCGGCAGCCGGTCAAAAGACCAGCCGCTGCCACCGAAGCCGCCACCGTCTGGAACATCCGCCCCAGGTAAGCCTCATCCCAGGGGGGATCTGCAGGGGGCCGGGGGGGTGGCAGGCCGTTCTGCCACGGATTTCAGGGGGCCGAATGCCAGTGCTTTCGGCCTCACTGAAATCCGTGGCGTAATTCTCCACCATCCCTATTTGCAGTGCTCTCTCCTCCAAAGGGAATCAAAACCTGGCTAGCACAGGCCCTGGAACCTCTCACCCGTTGAGGAAGCGAGGAGCACACAACAGTACACATAGCCTCTGTCTGATTCCAGTGATAAAGACCCAGACCAATAAGTCACTGGAAAATTTCCTTTTGAATTTACTGGAGTCAGAATTTTAACCTAGGTATCAACCATTATCCACAACGGGGGTCACTTCACACATCCCGTAGTTCCTGCACAGAAACCAGCAAGAATGGATCCGGTATATGGATCAGTACATGTGAGGATTCTACAGGTATGTGTGTAATCCACATGTGTACACAGTAGTTTCACACCTTTTTCCTCTTACACAGAAGTGTTTTCCTCATAGGAAATTTGTAGTACATAAAGGAGCCCTTAGTTATCCATTCTTATTTATCTGCCAGCCTGCTGTGCAGCTCCAATCCCCTATCCTCATGCAAATCAACATTCTTGCTTATGGGGAGCTGGAACCATCCAGATGTTTCGGATATCACCTCAAGAACATCACTGGTTTCCCTTCATCTCCAACTGGTTTTGTTCTTGAACAGGGCTGCCTCAAGACATTTTGCTGCCTGAGGTAATGGTACCTCTCCCCATTCCACACACAGAAGCCAAGTGGAATGGCAGTTGAATCTTACATCAGCACTGGCAACAGGCAGCATCGCTTCCACTGTACAGGGGGTGGCACAGCAGGGTATCTTAGGGAGTACAGGGCAAATCGTGTGGTACACACAATTCTGTCCTCCAGTACCATGCCTGCCTTCCAATATCTGCTGCCTGAGGTGGCTGCCTCACTCTGCTTAACGGTAGGGCTGGCTCTGTTCTTGAAGAAACTTCTGTTGAGAGACTTTTTCAAGTTATACTTCAAAGCCCAAACATAATTATACCACAGATGTCCTTTTCCCATCAGTTTATTGACATACCAAGAATTTTAATCACTATGCAACAACTTGCTAAAGTTCAATAAGGCTCATGAGGATTTGTGGAGTTATATGTAATCTAATTTATGATTTCATTGCCTGGCAGTAATGGGCCATCTGTGTTCCTATTCTACACTTTGCTCTATCTTTGCTTTTAATGTTTTGCTTAATATTTTTTCTGTTTAATCTATCCAGCTTAGATCTATAGAGCAGATGAAGTTGGAGACTGTAAAATAAATGGTTCTGGATAACTTGTTACTGAAAGTAAACAGCAAAGAAGAAAATCATCTTGATTAGCTTTCTATCTCCATAAAAGCCCATTTTCTTCAGAATTAATATCCAGATGCAGACTGAGTACTCTACATATTCCCACCTGGCTACTATCCTGAAATGACCTTGGCTTTAATCCAAAGGCAGAGCAAGACTGCCCTTGCTTATGGTCAAATTGGGTCGAGGGGACCATGATGCTTGCGCAGCCCGGTTCCACACAACACCCACAATTTGAACAGGATATACCAAATAGATTGGAAACAGCATTTTCTCTAGCATTCATATTGCTGGAGAAATATGATATCTCTGCAACAGACATGAAAGCTTGAGGAAGATGTATGGACTGCATGCCACAACTGAGCAACAGCTGCATGGCCATTGTGCTAAAACCACCACCTTGTAGAGAGGGGCCCTAAGACATGAATGGGGAGCCTCCAGCCCACCAGGCCACCCTATCCAGCTTTTGGGGCTTCAGCTGAGGCTCCTCCCCATCTCCAAAGCCCCACCCCCTCCAAGTGACTGGGCTGCAGCCTTGAGGAACACTCTATGCTTCTCTCTGCATGGCGAAAGCAGCAGAAATTGGCTTCACTGGCCTTTCCATCAATCAGGGAAGGGGAGGGAAGAGCGCAGCTCGCTCAGGACTCAGCCAGCTCTTCAAGGCACCAGCTGAATCCTGAGCCAGCTTTGCTCCCCACTCTCTTGGCTGGCTGCTGATCATCTCTCTCCATGCAAAGAAGCACAGAACAAATGCTTCATGCCTCTCTCAGCATGGAGAATGGAGCAGATGATATCAGGGGGTGGGCTTCAGGGAGGGGCAACTGCAGGAGAGGCCCTGCCTCTGAAGTCATTCAGCCCCCTGGATTGGTCCCTGGAGGCAATCCAGCTCCTGGGAATAATTGTTTTCCTCACCCCTGCCTTAAGACGCGTGAATGCAATTATTTTTTACCATCTGTCGCTGATGTGGTAGGGCAGACAGAGAACTGAATACTGGGAGACAAGAATTCCGTTTTTCTGAGAGCTTTGAATTTATCCCCATCACCCCAGGATGGATGTCCGTCAATGGCCACCTCCATTCTGTGAGAGATAGGCAAGAACTGGAGTACCTACAGGTATAAGCACATATTTTGCAATCATTACTTGTATTCAAAGCAGAAGGGGGATAAAGGGGCAAATACGAATATCTTAAACAAATATAACTGTAATGCTTCCCCCCGCCCCCAAGAAACATGGAAATTGTAGTATGTATGATAGTGATGGGAACTGACTGGGATTTTTGGCTTTCTCTTTGGAATTCGGTTCATAGATGCTTTGGGAGAAATTTTGAAACGTGCTACTATGCTAAGTATGTTGCTTGCTCTTGACATCTTTAGGAGGAGCTACAGCATCTACCAGACTCTGCTGCTTCTGAGAATGTTGCCTCTGCTTGTTGCTATTCATGAAAGGAGTGGAGAAAATAACTATGTTATTTTTGACAGGACGTTGCATGTGAACTGATACAGTGGTACATCTGGAGCGGTGAGGTTTGTGCCTGATGTGGTCTTCCTGATCCAGCTCCTAAAACCACTCTTGCTGAATTGGTTGCCGGTAGGGATGTTAGAGAATTCCGCCACGGACTCCAATGGGTCATGAGTCATGGGCCCCTCAGAGTCCGTGGCGGAACGGACCAGCCACCTCTGCCACCCCGCGAAGTTGCCCCGGAATGGATCCTACCTGCCACCGGCCAGTCTGGTCTGTCCGCTGCCGTCCTGCAGAAGAAAATGGCATCCAGCGTAGTGGACGCCATTTGCATCCCTGCTCTTTGCTGTGATAGGCTATGTAAAGATTTACGTAGCCTATCACAGCAAAGAGCAGGGACGCAAATGGAGTCCGCTACGCCGGACACCATTTGCATCCCAGCAGCCGGAGCTGGCTGGCAGCTCCGCAGACTCGCCACGGAGCGGAGCCGGCCAGCAAGGATTCCGGTGGGGAGGGATGGATCGCCTCCCCCCCCCCCACGGACCCCCCATGGACTCCAGGTAGGGGGGTTTCATACATCCCTAGTTGCCAGTGACTGAACCCCATACAGTGACTGAACCCCTGAGAGAGTTCCTCCTTCTTTACCAACCTGCCCAGTCACTGAGGTCATCAGAGGGCATGTTCCCGGTGGTTCCACATGGATCCATGGCCGGATTGGAGACCACCAGGACTTCAGTGTGGTGGCCCCCTTCCTGTGGAATTCCCTGCCTTTGGAGGTCAGGCAGGCACCAACATTGTGTACCTTCCGGTGCCTCCTGAAGACACTGTTATTTCGAGAGGCTTTCGTCGCATGACCAGCCACAGTTTATTAAATCCGACTTTATTGGAATTTGTCTTTTAAAAAAACGTTTTAACTGTTTTAACTTGGTGTTTTGTTCTTTTACCTTTGTTGTTCACCTCTCTAAAATCTTCTGATGTGGTGCGGTATATAAATATTGTAAATAAATAAAAAAATACAAGCTCCCTTGTAGATTCTTTGTCAGTGCAGTGCAGGGAACCTTTTCAGCCTGAGGGCCAAATTTCATTCCAGTGGTGGCCAGGGCTGAAGACAAATGGAGTGGGGCCAAAAGCAAAAGAGGGAGGACAAAAAAAAAAAAGCCCAAATATACCAGCCTAGCGTAGCTTAAAGTTCTTACTGCCAGGAACTGAGCCTTAGGGGAGACATTTCAACCTTTAAGAATGCACAAAAGCTGGGAAACCACCAACCCATCAGTGGTGGGGGAAAAGAGTGTGGGGCCAGGGGAAAGGGATGTGGTCACCTGAGGAACCACTGAGGGCTGGATTGGGACCCCAGGAGGACCATATTTGGTCCCTGAGCCTGAGGTTCCTGGTCTAGTGTCTGATGAAGTGAACTCTAGTCCACAAAATTTCTGCCATAGTAAATGTGTTCATCTGCTACAACAAAAAGAGGCTAACACAATTACCCCTCTGAAATAGATGTCTGCATATAAGCTGTTTAGAATTTTTTTTTAACCTAAGTTCATTTTCTCCTGCTAACGTACACTACAACAAATACCCAGTCCTTTATGTCTAGCCTATCACAAGTGGGGGAGAATTGCCTTCCAAGGGACCAAGTTAAGGTTGAGATCCCCAGCTTTCTGAGCAGAGGCTTGCCAAACTTGAAAAGGACCCAGACCTCTTGCTGCCATCTCCAATGGCAAAACTTTTACACAAGGAAATATATTCCTGCCCATGGCAACTCTGTTCCAGCTAACAAATGCTGATGATGTGAAATGGAGATCAAAGTTTCCACAAAACATTTCACAGGCAGTAACAATCATCTTACCCGGAGGTAGTTGTGGATGGCCTTAAGTGAGTGCCAGTGACATATCAGCCACTGTGTGTAAATAGCCAGATCTTCCTGGGTCACCAAATTTGTAGGATTTTCTTTTCCAGTCAGGAAGTTGTCCCGTACACTTGAGAGTCTTGTGGCCCTTTGAACAGCATCATCATACTCCTGCATAATGTGAGCCACTTGTTTCTACAGAGAGAACAGTTGTGAGGAGGGAGAGAAGAGATGCTATTTTCCAGAAAGGTGATTTAATTAGCTATCACAACAGGGCTTAAAAAGTTTCACCTTTTCCTCTGGGTGAGAAATCTTAGCTCAAGAGTATGGCTTTCTTCACACGGAGCTTTTATCCTGTGATTGAGATTGCTCCTTCATGGAAGTTTGCAGGCTCTTTACATGATGCTGTGACCTCCAGAGCATCTCCTGCACTAAATGCTCTTTGTTCCGTTTTTAAACAGATCCCAGATAATGAGCTATCAAATTACTCACTTGAGTTCCCTCCGTGAAAAGAGAAAAAGTGGCAAGAAGAGGAGCAAGATCAATGAAAGAGAATGGAAGACTCAGATACAGGGAGAAGGAGGGGGAAGGGGGGGAAGGAAGCATGTGAAAAAGGGAGTCGTCATGATCCTGCATTTAAAACGGAGGCAGAAAGCCGCATTTTAAATGCAGGATTTTAGGCTGGTGTAGAGATGCCCAAGGAGTATGACATCAGTGGAGACAATGTATTCCTAAAGATAAAAACGGAGCTATTATTTTTTTAGTCATTTGGAAAGGGCTTCTATTTTTTAAAAAGCCTTTGGAGCTATCGGAAGGTTTCATAGCATGGATGGCCACACACCAAGAAATACTCAGCATGCAGCAACATTTTTCAGAGAAAGCTCCAAATGCTGCTGACATCTCCTCAGCAGGCATGGCTGATGTGATCCATATCTTGTTATTAGTCCCTTGAGCCTCTGGTCCTAGAATTGATTTACACGTGCAGCAGGCACATGGTACGACTTCCATAGATTTTAGCACTTCAGATTGCCAGTGCTGGGAGGTGGAGAGAGGATCTGATTTAATATTACTGTAACGGCAAGTCCCTGCACATAGAAAACCAGCAGATTAGGGAGGAAGATTCTAATCTAGTTTCTACAAACGAAGCTTTTATTCCATGGTGGTGGAACATATCAGCTTTCAAGAATGTATCATTATCCTTATTTATGAAGCACATTGTGTTGCGCATCAAGTTAACTGAGCATTATAAGACTAAATCCAGTTTTACAGAAAGAAAACTATACCCACATATACAGTTTTGTCCCTGCAAGAAAAGGAAATCAAGTCAGACTCACATCTGAGCACTTCTTCTCTTACAGGAAAACACATGTACCTATATTTAGTATTTGTGCAACTCTGAGATTTCCATACCTGGTAGAACGGATAGAGTTGCTCAACAACACAGCTGTGCTGACAAAATCTTCTCCATCTAAGCATGTGCAAATATTTGCTTTGGACCAAGTGCGTAATCCTGTCTGTAAAAAACTATATCAAAAGCAACAGATTACAGACTAAAATACAGCATCATTGCTTCCAGAATACTATGCATAACAAAGCGATGTAGCATATGAAATTGGAAAAGATCATCCCCAGTAAAGCTGTGCTGTCTGGGAAAAAATTGGTTTAGGATTTAATTTTTATACATTTAATTTGTTGTTGTTTTAGAGACCTGATTGCTAGGATCCAAGGACCCACAAATCTAGTTCTGTGAGCCTAAGAAGATTTTAGACTGTTCTAGAATTTTAGTCTAGATTTTAGACTGTTCCACAGTTTACCTGATGGTCAACTGCTTTTGAAACTGAATGGGGTTTCAAAAAGAGGTTGGGGTGGGGTGGGGTGGGGTGGGGCAGGGGTGGGGAAGCTCAGTCCCAGGGGCCAAATCCTGCCCTTCTGGAGTCCCATTCTAGCCCACTGGGGTTCCCTAGATGGCCACTCCCCCTTTCCCCTGGCCCTACTCCTTTCCCCCCAACCACTGATCATGTGGTGGTTTCCTGGCTTTTGTGCACTTTTCCCCCATTCTAAAAGGTTGAAATTTCTCTCCTAAGGCTTAGTTACTGGCAGTAAGGCTTAAGGGTGCAATCCTAGGCATGTTTAGACAGAAAAAAGTCCTACAACCCCCAGCATTCCCCAGCCAGTCTACTGGCTGGAGAATGCTGGGCGTTGTAGGACTTCTTTCCATTTAAACATGCCTAGGATTGCACCCTTTAGCTCTTACTAATGGTTACTAGTCTTGATAGCTAAGTGCTACCTCCAATACCAGAGGGAGTGAGCCAGTGTACACCAGTAGCTGGGGAACATGGGTGGGAGGGTACTGTTGCGCTCATGTCCTGCTTGTGGGTTCCTGGTCGACAGCTGGTTGGCCACTGTGTGAACAGAATGCTGGACAAGATGGACCCCTGGTCTGATCTACCATGGCTCTTCTTGTGTTCTTATGTTCTTATGTTTAAGCTACAATATGGTGGTGGTAGTATTGACCCACCCCTTTTGCCTTTAGCCCTGCCCCCTTTGCCTTTAGCCCTGCCCGCCACTGAAATGCAGCCCCCCAAAGCATCTTCAGAATTTAATATGGTCCTCTGGCTGAAAGAAGTTCCCTACCCCTGTGACAGGGAATGATGAGCAGCTGTTCAAATCGGGAAGGAGTTAAAAATTCCACTGGACTAGGCCAAGCCCTAAGTTCCTCATGTGACCCTAAGCAACTCTTTGGAACCTGGCCTGTTTTCCTCTACTCTGCTACACAACATCTGTGGGGAAGTGAGCATGTAGTCAGACTCTGTATAATGTGAAGAACAGCAGCAGAGCAAAGCAATTGTTATGCACTCTCCACTTCTCCAAGCAGTGAGAAGCCTAGGGACAGTGCTACAGGATTTAGTTTCTTTTGGATGACAGAGAGAGCAGCATACGCAGAGCATAATGGAAGTACACAGAATCCTACTTCAGGCAACACAAGTACTAATCTTGTATCAGATTCCCAAAGCAAAGCAGTTACAAGCCTAAGCAGCTCTTTGGAACGTGTCCTCTCTTTTTTTTAGTCAAATCCAGCTAAAATCCCCTAAATCTGTGTGTGTGTGTGTGTGTGTGTGTGTGTGACTCATTCATTCACACACACACACACACTTGCTCTTTGCCGAACTCAAACTGAACCTGCCTTCTTTTCTGCCACACACAACTGTTTGCAGAACCTGGATATTAGACAACAACCTGCAAGTAGATTGACCATTAAGGAAAAGATCCCCAATTATTAGCTCCTATCAGGAAATACCCATTATTTATCTCTGACAATTATCAAGCAATCAACTGAACAAAGGATGGCCACCTTGCAGCAAGCTTATTTCCTCACCATCTGCTACATGTGGACAGGTTATGCTCTGTGCTGTTGTGGGGTGTCAGATACCAGTTTGAACATGTTTGGGATGCACTTGCAGTTTGCAAAAAGGCACCAATACAGCTCCAGTCCAAAGCAAATAGAAGGAGCATGAAGCCTCATTTAAAGATTTATAAGCCACAATAGAGCCTTTGCCCACTGTAGCAAATGCATGGTGAAAAATGCTAACTGAGCTGTGAAATCATAAAGGAGGCAAACATTACCTGGTGCAGTAATAAAGGTAAACTTTCAGATGTATATTCTCTTTTTAGACAGCTGTCTAGCTCCCTCTGCATGACATCAGCTTGAATTACAAGAGGCTTTGCATCTGCTACCTGTAAAAGGCAGATATCAAAACAAAATTATGCAGCTTTGAAGTCAAGTTCTATATACATTTAGGGCACCTTTGCTACAGTGATTGAAATCTACAGATGTCAAAGGCATTTTCATTGAACGCTAGATTTTGTTTGTCAGTCTGGACAAATATGGAGTGCCCAGAAGGAGGGGTTTAAGTTCATTTGATTTTTTTTTACCAGCATTTCCCCTCTCCTTTGTCAGCCTAACATAGATTGTGAACGTATGGGACAAGGGACTTGTTCCTGTAAATGTTCTCCACTAATAGGGAGGATGAGCAGAACAATCCTAACATGGTGGTGGAGGGAGTGTGGCCATGTATCCTATTTATAAAGGACAGTCCTCTATTTGAAGGGCTGCCAGAGGGCATTCCTCTATTTGAAGGCATCCTCTGTTTGAAGGGCTATCCAGTCCAAAGCCTGTTCAAAAATAAAGAACCATAAGAAGGGAGGGAGTGCAGGAGCCTTGCAGTTGCCCATCAACAGTTAGCACCTAGTCAGCTGACAGAGCAGGTACCCAGGTCACCTGGTCACAGTCTTCCCCGTTATAGTCAGATGTACTGTATTTCTATTTAAATTATAGCAATTATTTCTACATTTGGGTCTATACATATAAATTAGCATATGTAAACGTTATGCAAATCTGCACCCTCTTTTGTCCTCTTTTTTGGTGATGCCGAAGTGGGCATTCTAGGTGGAGGTGGAGATTGTGTGGCAGAGGAACCACCACTTCCTAAGCCTGGCCAGCTCACTGGGTCCAGGGTGGGAGATGGGCCCAGTGGTGTTTACTTTCTTTGTTTTCACCATGGTTTCCCCCCCTCTCACTGATACCAATGGGCGGGAAAATAACTATGCCTGCTCTAGGCTGCTGCAGTTGAGAGACCTACGATATAGACATGTTGGGGGAATGAGGGGGTTTTGGATCCTGTGGATCCAAGGCTAGTCCAACAGTCCCACAGAATGACCATTTGGGGCCCTACTACTGGTGGGAACACTGCCGGTGGTAAACTTACACTCAAGAAGCCCCAGTGCAAGCTCTCTCACCACCTGAGGTGGGAGAGAACATGCGTCGCCACAGCATCGCATCCCTTCCTGCTCCCACTGCCGCTGCATCACGCCCCCTCCCCCATCGTGTGACCCCTTCCCCTTATCTTTGCTGCCACCACGTCAGTTCTATGGCTGGACAGCAAGAAGAAGCGGCCACAGGGCTTTCGCGAGAACTGGGAGAACTCTTGCAAAAGCCCTGCAGGCACTTCTTCCAGCCGCGTGGTTCTCCATAAAGCTGATGTGGTGGCAAAAGTGATGAGAAGCATGCAACAAGGGAAACAGATGGTGGGTGGTACTCCAGAGAGCCCTACTGCCTGCTCTCTCATTGTAGCAACTGCCACAATGGGAGAGCGGCTGGTGGAGATCTCCAGAGTACCTGCTGGTGGTGTTGGACCCTCCTGGTGTGGGGAGAGAAACAATTTGCCACTCCTCCCACTCCACTGCTTGAGGTGGGCACTCCACCCTGCTTCATGGGAAGGCTGGCCCTGCACCTAAGCTTTCTGCAGGTATTCCAAGGGGGCCTCCAGCAGAAAGTGATCCCACCTCTTGTCTGCTTATGGAACAACAGTTCTCCCACATCCAACGGTCCTTCAGACAGCCTTTGGCTGGGTTTAGGATCGCTTTCGTAATTAATGAATTAAAACAGTATAAACCACTGATGATTAAGGATCAGATGATTTGACTCTAAAATCCAAGGTTACATAAGGCAAGATTATAATATGGGATGAGACGCTTCACAGAAGTTTGAGGAGCTCTGGCATACTCATATTCTATCAGCTATATTGGGCTTATTACACTTGTTATAGCAAAAACTATAAAACATAGAATACAGATGATTCACTAAGGAGAGCCAATTTCAGGCATATCCTAAGCATGCTTTCTCAGAAGCAAGCCTCTCTTGAGTTCAATAGGACTTACTCCCAAGTAAGTGTGAGGCATAGGATGGCAGTGTTAGTTGAGGTTTGTTTTGGTTACTCTTTCAGAATATGTTCTAATGGAATATTTTCACACTGATATTTCATCACTTACCTGTAAACATTTCTTCAGTGCCAATTCCCTTTCTCTTCTGAAATAGTCAATGTCTTTTGGAAGGGGAACAGAGCTATGAAGGATTACCAAAAACGCCTTTAGAAAGAGTAGTAGAATTCGAATCTCAAATTTCATATATTAGTCATTTCAAAAGCCCAAAAAATTCAGATATGTTATGGATATTGCTGACATAAACTAAGCCCCTCTACCATCATTTAAACTCAGAGCTGCTGCTCAATCTCATCCTGCCTATGATTATAGTTGTTTAAATTCTGCCCATTGGGAGCTTTCTACTCATAGCAAAATGATCATCTGACTCATTCATTAATTGCAAGCAGAAGAAACACTGGAGTATTTATTGGGTGAATGAACATGTAGCAGATTCTATGGAAAACTGCTGATTTGGTAAATCTGCCCCTTAATGGATCTAGACATCTTGAACAAAACACCACTTCTAGCAGAATTCGGTTGCAGTTTTAACACTCTAAGGTTTTAACACCCTAACTCCTACAACTCCCAGCATATCCCAGCTGGGGAATGCTGGGACTTGTAGGATTTTTTTTTTGTCTAAACATACATAGGATTGCACCCTAAACCACTGATCTTCAACTGGTGGTCCATTTCTCACAAATGGATCATGACTTTACCCAAGGTGGGTCACACAAACATCACTACAGCCATTTCTTGGAGAAAGGAAAACAATAAAAAGGAGGAACAAGATGGAGAGAGATGGAGAGAAGTTGACAAAGAATTAGGAAGGGAGAGAAAACAAGGAGAAACAAATAGAACTAGATGGAGTGAGAAAAGGTAAAAGTAAAGTAAGTAAAGAAAACTAAAAGGTAAAGTGGCTCCCATGCTGCAGGTTGGAGTTAGGGATGTACGAAAGTCACTTACCTTTAACGAAATTTGATTTGCGGTGGGGGGGGGGAGGCGCTCCATCCCTCCCCCCAAAATTCTGGCCGGGGGGGGAGGCGCTCTGTCCCTCCCCCCCCAAATTCTGGCCGGGGGGGGAGGCGCTCTGTCCCTCCACCCCCGAATCCTGGCTGGCCAGGCCTGCAAATGGTGGCGGCCGTAGCCGCCGCCGTTTGCGTCCCTGCAGTCAGCCGTTTGTGTCCCTGCAGTCAGCCCTGCAGTCAGCCGTGATAGGCTATGTAAATGTTTACGTAGCCTACCATGGCTGAGTAAAAAAAAAAAAAAGCACGTACACAAAATAAGGGAAATGCAAATAACGCTATTTGCGTTCCCCTTATTTTCGCTGTAGTCTATGTAAATGTTTACGTAGACTAAGACGTGCCAAAATAAGGAACGCAAATGGCGGCGCCCATGGGCGCCGCCATTTGCATACATGCTTTTTTTTTTTTTACTCAGCCGTGATAGGCTACGTAAACATTTACGTAGCCTATCATGGTGTTTTTAAAAATTTAGCCGTGATAGGCTACGTAAATCTTTACTTAGCCTATCACGTTTTTGTTTTTTTTTAACTTGGAAATGGCGGTGGCGGCAGCCGGTCGGAAGACTGGCCGCCACAGCCACCGCTGCCACACCGCCGCCGGAGCTGCCGCCGGAGCTGCTACCGCCAGGAAGATTCGCCGAAGGTAAGTCCCGCCCCGGGGGGGCGGGGGGGGCAGACCGTTTCGCCACCGATTTCAGGGGGCCGAATGCGCTGGTATTCGGCCTCCCCGAGATTCGTGGTGAAATTCTCTGACATCCCTAGTTGGAGTTAAAGACTGGGTCTGAAAAGACTGAACGCCACTGCTCTAATGTAATGTTTGTGGAAGAGGCAACCAGCTAGGCAGCTGAAAGAGAACGAAGGGAATGGGCGGGAACCCATTGGGACATGCACAGTGGACGGTGGGGGAGGTTTCCCACCAAAATGTTTCTCAGCTTTAGAAGTTTCCTGAACGAGGCTCAGTGCAGGCACAGAGCCCATATGTGTGATGCACAGAGACCATGAAGAAGAACCAAGAACACTGCACAGAAAAATCAGTGTAAGATAAATGCGTGAAAGTCATCAATGCTGCGGCCCTTGTTCTTGCAATTCAATTTAATAAACAGTTCTATGTACGGGAAGAAGTTGTGTTGGAGCAGAGACATTCATTTTTACACTACAGCCAGGTCCCTCCTTGAAGAAAGGGAATATCTTTACCAGTGTGATGTTCCCTGTAGGTCCCCATTTCCTTCTATTTCTGTCTTCAGTTCCACCAGCTGTACAGCTAGTTCCTTTTCCACCTGCTGGACCCTCTCAGTTGAAGAGATCTTGTAAACTTCATCCATTTTGTCTTGTAGGATAAAAAGGAAACATAGATGAGGCTATATGTTAACATTAATTCTCAATAGTAAGTATAGCTGTGTGACCACAGATTTTTATAAGTGTGTGCAGAAACATATATCAAAATAGAGGCTGTTGTATATGAGGATAGAGATCAGTTATGCTGGTTATTCGTTTATTCTGATATAAGAACTACAAATCCAGATTTATTTATGGATTACTATTTTCCCAAGAACTAATGCTTTGAGATGACTGCACAAAGTATGTATAAAATGGTATATACCACCTTTACACACACATACACAGCTCAGATTACATCAACTATCATTGCATAAATTAAACTGATCTGGTTTTCAAAGTCCTCTGTTCACCTAGAATTAGAAACTCTGATTTTCAATGGGAGTGAGGGGTTAACTATTGTTATATAATTCTATGTGATCATAAGTTTATTTATGGTCCAGCAATCAGGGAAATCCCCTTCATGGATCACTGCCTTGTTGTGGCGAAGGGGCTTGCGTAACTCAGTGAAGCCATAAGCTATGCCGTGCAGGGCCACCCAAGATGGACAGGTCATGGCAGAGAGTTCTGACAAAATGTGGTCCACTGGAGAAGGAAATGGCAACCCACTCCAGTATTCTTGCCAAGAAAACCCCATGGAACGTATCACAAGGCTAAAAGAGATGATGCAGGAAGATGAGCCCCTCAGGTTGGAAGGTGTCCAATATACTACTGGGGAAGAGCAGAGGGTATTTCCAAGTAGCGCCAGAAAGAGTGAAGCGGCTGGGCCAAAGCCAAAAGGACATTCAGCTGTGGATGTGTCTGGTGGTGAAAAGAAAATCCGATGCTGTAAAGAACAATATTGTTTAGGAACCTGGAGTGTAAGATCAATGAATCAAGGTAAGCTGGAGGTGGTCAAACATGAGATGGCAAGATTGAACATCGACATCTTGGGAATCAGCGAACTAAAATGGACAGGCATGGGCAAATTTAATTCAGGTGACCATAATATCTACTACTGTGAGCAAGAATATCTTAGAAGAAATGGAGTAGCACGCATAGTCAATAAAACGGTGGGAAAAGCAGTACTGGGGTACAATCTCAAAAACGATAGAATGATCTCAGTACGAATCCAAGGCAAACCATTCAACATCACAGTAATTCAAGTCTATGCCCCAACCACTGAGGCCGAAGAAGCTGAGGTTGATCGGTTCTATGAAGACCTACAACACCTTCTAGAACTCACACCAAAAAAAGATGTCCTTTTCATCATAGGGGATTGGAATGCTAAAGTAGGAAGTCAAGAAATCACCGGGATAACAGGCAAGCATGGCCTTGGTGTACAAAATGAAGCAGGACAAAGGCTAATAGAGTTTTGCCAAGAGAACACGCTGATCATAGCAAACACTCTTTTCCAACAGCACAAGAGGCGACTCTACACATGGACATTACCAGATGGTCAATATTGAAATCAGATTGATTATGTCCTTTGCAGCCAAAGATGGAGAAGCTCTATACAGTCAGTAAAAACAAGACCTGGAGCTGACTGTGGCTCAGATCATGAGCTGCTTCTTGCAAAATTTTGGCGTAAATTGAAGAACGTAGGGAAAAACACTAAACCATTCAGGTATGACCTAAATCATATCCCTTATGAATATACAGTGGAGGTGAGGAATAGATTTAAGGGATTAGACCTGATCGACAGAGTGCCTGAGGAACTATGGACAGAGGTCCGTAACATTGTTCAGGAGGCAGCAACTCAATCAATCCCAAAGAAAAAGAAATGCAAGAAAGCAAAGTGGCTGTCTGATGAGGCTTTACAAGTCGCTGAGGAAAGAAGGGAAGCGAAAAGCAAAGGAGAAAGGGGAAGATATATCCAACTGAATGCAGTGTTCCAGAGAATAGAAAGGAGAGACAAGAAGGCCTTCTTAAATGAACAATGCAAAGAAATCGAGGAAAACAATAGAATGGGAAAGACTAGAGATCTTTTCAAGAAAATCGGAGATCTCAAGGGAATGTTTTGTGCAAAGATGGGCATGATAAAGGACAAAGAAGGCAGGGACCTAACAGAAGCAGATGAGATTAAGAAGAGGTGGCAAGAATACACCGAAGATCTATACAGGAAAGATCTGAATGTCCCTGATAGCCATGATAGTGTGGTCACTGAACTTGAGCCGGACATCCTCGAGAGTGAAGTCAAGTGGGCCTTAGGAAGCATTACTAACTACAAAGCTAGTGGAGATGACAGTATTCCAGCTGAGCTATTTAAAATCCTAAAAGATGATGCTGTTAAAATGGTACACTCAATATGCCAACAAATTTGGAACACTCAGCAGTGGCCACAAGACTGGAAAAGGTCAGTTTACATTCCAATTCCAAAGAAGGGCAATGCCAAAGAGTGTGCAAACTACCATACAATTGTGCTCATTTCACATGCCAGCAAGGTGATGCTCAAAATCCTACAAGCTAGGCTTCAGCAGTATGTGAACCGAGAACTACCAGAAGTACAAGCTGGGTTTCGAAGAGGCAGAAGAACTAGAGATCAAATCACCAACACTCGCTGTATCATGGAGAAAGCAAGAGAATTCCAGAAAAACGTCTATTTCTGCTTCATTGACTACGCTAAAGCCTTTGATTGTGAGGATCACAACAAACTGTGGCAAATTCTTAAAGAGATGGGAGTACCAGACCACCTTACCTGTCTCCTGAGAAACCTGTATGAGGGTCAAGAAGCAACAGTAAGAACCGGACATGGAACAACTGATTGGTTCAAAATTGAGAAAGAAGTACAAGGCTGCATATTGTCGCCCTACTTATTTAACTTATATGCAGAGTACATCATGAGAAACACCGGGTTGGATGAATCACAGGTTGGAATTAAGATTGCTGGGAGAATTATCAATAACCTCAGATACGCAGACGATACCACCCTAATGGCAGAAAGCGAAGAGGATCTCAAGAGCCTCTTGCTGAGGGTGAAAGTGGAGAGGGCAAAAGCTGGTTTGAAACTCAACATTACAAAAACAAAGATCATGGCATCTGGCCCCATCACTTCCTGGCATATAGAAGGGGAAGAAATGGAAGCAGTGACAGATTTCACTTTCTTGGGCTCCAACATCACCGCAGACGGTGACTGTAGCCATGAAATTAAAAGACGCTTGCTCCTTGGGAGGAAAGCTATGGCAAACCTAGACAGCATAGTCAGAAGCAGAGACATCACCTTGATGACCAAGGTCTGTATAATCAAAGCTATGGTTTTCCCAGTAGTAATGTATGGCTGTGAGAGCTGGACTATAAGGAAAACTGAGTGCTGAAGAATTGATGCTTTCGAACTGTGGTGCTGGAGAAGACTCTTACGAGTCCCCTGGACTGCAGGGAGGTCAAATCAGTCAATCCTAAAGGAAATCAACCCTGAGTGCTCATTGGAAGGACAGATAGTGAAGCTGAAGCTCAAATATTTTGGCCACCTAATGCGAAGAGAAAACTCCCTGGAAAAGACCCTGATGCTGGGAAAGATTGAAGGCAAAAGGAGAAGGGGACGGCAGAGGATGAGATGGCTAGATAGTGTCACCGATGCAATGAATATGAACTTGAGCACACTCCGGGAGAGAGCGGAGGACAGGAAGGCCTGGCATGCTATGGTCCATGGGGTCACGAAGAGTCGGACATGACTTAATGACTGAACAACAAATCAGGGAAATGGACTTGGAGGCTGAAATTCCTCAGCTGGCCATATTCAAAAAGAACCATAAACCAGGATTTGAGGAAATCCTGGCCTTCCATGAGTGAGCAGTATGCTGCCTGATGTATGCATCCCATTCACTCTGGCTTGGCTCAGTCCACTAGCATGAGTGGCTAAACCAATCAGAAATTGTTTGCTTAGTGCAGCAACTGGGTAGGCAACCCAGAGCCCTCCAAATGTTTTGGGCTACAACTCGCAACAGTTGCAACCAGCAGGGCCAATGGTCAAGGTTTATGGGAGTTGTAGTCCAAAACATCTGGGGTAAAGCAGGTTACCTACACCTCGTTTACTTGGTTTGTAAATCGTGGTTTACAATGCTGGCTTGGAAAGGGAGCAAAAAACCAGGATCCTGGGTTAGATGGTACGCTAAGGAAACTATTTGTTTTGTTTAGCTGCTCATGCTAGTGGGAGAGGAGAGAAGCCAAGCAGAAGTGAACAGGCTGCATGCACCAGCACACAGCACATTCATGGTAAGCCAGGATTTGCCAGAATATTGGCTTACCATTCCATGTGAATGCAGCCACCATGCAGCCTTGAGCAAGCCACTCAAAGTCCCATATTTAAAGTTGAACTAGACAAGACGGGGCAGCCACATTTATTATTCAGGTAGAAAGTAGGGGGTGGGTGGGATCTGGTTTTTGGATAAACACTGTATTGCTGCAGGCACTTTTGTTCCAACCTGGAAGATACTGAAAGTGTGGCTGGATTCTCATGACTGGGGAAGGAAAATAAGCCATCATAGCACATTTTTCTGCCCTGCACATGCTGGTCATGCACTGTGTCATTACCATAATGACCCTCCCTGGATGCAGTTTGTCATGTTGTCTGAACCCAGCAAGGGTGCATGGCAGGGGCACATTACAAATCATCCCATAACCCTAGAACAAGCCATGGGTTGTGGGGTGGTTTGTAAACCCACCTGCTGCACACTATTGCTGAGTTCAGATGACACAACAAACTGCACCCGGCAAAGGTCATTATGGTAATGACACAGTGCACGACTGACATGTGCAGAGCGGGAAAATAAGCTCTGATGGTTTATTTTCCTTCCCTGATCATGCAAACCCACTGAGCAGGACTGGGAGAAATGCGACTAAAGTGGTAGAGCATTTGGGAGGTAAAAGCAGGGAGAGTTCAGCTCTTACCCACACTCCTCTTTGGATGTTAAAAGCAAACAGACACCTCTCTGCTTTATACATGAACAGCGCAAACACTTCAACAAACATAATTTCTCCAGTACCTTTATAGGCCTTAGCCCCAGGCGTGTTATGGGTTATTGTAAAGCACTTTACTATTAGCCAGGCCTGCTGGAAGAAAGATCATCCTGACTCTACTTTGCCTATCTGCCAGAGGCCTTAATAGTGCCTCTGATTCCTTCTAACCTCCTCAGCAGCCAGCAGAACTCCATATTTGGTCTAGTTCTCCCTGAGGTGGTAAGCCTGTGTCTGGGGTGATCACTTCTGATTGCCGGTGGGAGTTCACATGACGGAATGCTCCCTTGCATAAAAACATCCCTCCGCATGGAAAACTTAGGACTCTGCCCCAGACCTTCCCATGCTAGTTTTCTACGTGGATTTTTGTTTGGAGGAGCATGACACCTGCAGTCTGAAGTAGTGCACCCCAGAAACAGGTTTACCACCTCAGTTAGAACTTGACTGTCCTGACATGTGTCTTGTGGTCAGCTGCCTCCAAGATGTGTCTGGGAGTGCTGGTCTTTTGGGGAGCACTGAGGAATCTTGCTGCAATTGTTCTGGATATTAGGTTGCAGAGGATGGGGAAAATATTTAAACCGCAACCTTTGGCAGGCTGCGCCATGGTACCTTAGTGGGGGATAAAGGGATGTTTCAGATTAATTAATGGAAGGGAAGGCATGAATCGAGTGAAATAAAGGTTGGATAGATGTGGGAGTGGTGCTACTTGGCTGAAAGAAGAGCGTGGATCTGGTGGAAATGAGGACTTTAAGTGTTGCACAATAGATCATGGAGGCTGGGAGCCCAACACCATTAGGAGGGCCAAAGATTTCCTGTCCTGCAAAAGATGATTCGGGCTATGGAATCCTAGTGGTTTTATTTTTATTTAAATCAGTGATGCTACAGCAGGAGCATTATGGGAAATTAAAATGGTGCTGAATGACATTGATTCAGAGGGTGCCACTACCATCACAGAAGAGAGCCGCTTTGCTGAGGGCCCCCTCAAACCTGTAGCTGGCAGCACTCAGAGAGGCACTATTTGTGAGGAGTGAAGGATCTCGAAGAGCCCCTACACAGACAGCCACTTCTGAAATTCAGGAACTTAAAACTGTGTGCACATATTGTTCTGTGGTGTGTGTGTCTGAAGTTGTTTTCTGGATTGTGGCCATAATGTGCTTTACTGATCTGAAGTGTGAACTGTTACTCCAGATTTGTCTCTTGTACAAAGCATAGTTCAAACTATTGGGGGGAACTTAATGAAATCCACAAACCATACCGCGACTCACCAACCTGGTTTGCACGGAATGCTAACCCATGGTTTACTTAGCCCATGGACTGCTGAATTCTGGGTTGTGATATGTGAACCCAGCCATGGTTTGTTAACTACAAATAACCTAGAAAGATAACCCATGATTTGTTGGGTTGTGAACTTTTGAATTGTTTAAACCACGAATTGTTATATGTGAACCCAGAGCCTTGAGTTGTTCATAGCTTGCTTTGCCAGACTACCGAGGCGGTGGGCAAGTGGTAAACCTCCCCCCCCCCCACAAGCCTCTCTACATTCCAGTACTACAGCACCACAAAGGCATTTGGGATACAGGGAGGGAGCTGGCAAAAGAGGAAGGAAACAGACAAACCCTGCGTAGGGTAACAAACAATGGGTTAAATAAACCATGGGTTAGCATGTGTGAACCAGGTCACCCAGTTTTAGTCAAAACATGGCTCCTCTATAGCCTTCTGAGAACATTTTCTTAGCTTAGAAATGAGCCAGGCTCCCACCTGCCTTTTTGTTATTAGAAGACTGAAGTAAAGCCAACTATTCAGAACCCTGATTTTGAAGATAACTTTCTGAACTAAAGTTCTCAAAAAATGGGGGGGGGGAATAAATGCCTCTAATGGGACACAGACAATCCTTAAAGAGGGGTAGAATATCATCTCTTTCCAGATGGACCACAGAAACACCCAAGTTTCAAGAAGAACCAATTCTAGTGCATTCCTAACAGCATTGTTAAGTCATCAGTTTTTCTTCTCCTGAAATGGTCAATTTATTGTGACCTATAGCCCTGGATTGCATAGGTTACTATGACATGTCCACTTCTAAACTAAATTAATTTCATATGGGGACATTTTGTCAACAAGCTTGAGTTTTAAAAAATAATCCAATGCTGTTAAATGGGATTAATAGCAAGAATTGTGAATAGCTCTGTTTTCAATTATACTGTTTTGCTTGCATCCCCTTGTACTGCTTTCCCTTGCCACAATTTAGTCTCCTGCTTCTGCCTTGGAATGTCCCTCTCTGTGCCAAACAGCATTTGCTGGTTAGACTAGCATTTTGTACTTGAGTGAGAAGACTGTAGCACAGCCAAACTTCTAGTAAAAACGAAAATTGGGGGACAATTGAGATTAAGCTGCACACACACTTCCACAGTAGCATCCCATTTATGAGGTCTGTTGTGTTCACGACTGCTGGTTGCAGGCTCCACACAGATTTTAGTATGAAATTTATTTAACACACCCCTGCTGAAATTTGGTGGTGCAGCAGCAGGGGGCATATTGCCTACCCCAATTTACTTTATATGCCAACTTTCCTTCTAGGGACCTTAAGGTGTGTAATATGGCTCCCTACCTTCTGAGATTTTATCCTCAGAATCTGCCTGTGAAGTAGATTAGGTGACTGGTCAAGGTCACCCAGTGAGCTATATGGCCAAGTGAGAATTTGAAAACATGTCTTCCCAGTCCTACTTTAACCAGTACACAACAACCATATTCCCCTGCCACTGCCTCACACCATTGGCTCACTCTGGCGGAGGCAACCTGGCAGAGGGAAACAACCTTAGTGTGGCTTATTAGGAAACTACCGTGCAATGTCTTGCCAACAATTACGCAGTCTAAGTAATGCATAGATCAAACCATTTAAGTGCATTTGTTAAATCGGAGTAACTATTCATACAGTCTCATTGACAAAGTCAATGAGCAACTGCTTTAAAAAAATGCCTTCACCCCACTCATTTTCTGCTAACTAAACATGCAAGTTCTTACTTGAAGCACCCTGTCTACTACACAAATCTATGCTACATTGTTTTCAAGGTCTGGACCTCAATTATTTTCTGAAATTACAGCCGATCAGTTGCACACCATCCTTTACAGGCCACAGGCATGACTGAACAAGTAATGAGATTAAGATCAGCACTGTGAATATAGTGTACAACATTTCAGAAGACACACTATCAATGACATCAAACTTGTCTACCCACTCAAAAAGCAAGAAAAAAAGAGCCACCTAGTGAATTGGTCATCATTATGACTTGGGGTGTTCGGTGGGGGACAGGAACGGTGACTGGAAAGAAAGGGTTCCTGTATTTGATTTAGGAAGTTCTTGTCCAATCTCATTACTTGCCAGTGCACCCAAATGGAAACTTTAAAAATACAGTTTTAAAGCATTTAACCATCCTGAGTAAATTATTTTTTTCCTCTTCCCTCTGTAGCGATCAAAACCGTTGAATGCTGACTTAGTTTTCACTAATTGTTGCCCTGGAAAGCAACCTATTAGCTTCTGTGTGACACAAAGCTCAGCACAGAAAGCAAACTTCTCTTCTTCAAAAATATTTTATTTGCAGCTATTTTAGCATGAATAAATAAGACAGATCTAACAGATTGCACTTACCACAGTATATGTGATAAAACTGGTTTGCTGTGATTTAAAATAATTTGTCCTATCCTAGATCATACTGCTTGAATACCTTGCAAGAATAGCAAGGTCACAGCCTCCCAAGTGCAGAAGGTAAACAGCCTCCAGCAGAGCAAAGAAAAGCCCTGTTGTGTTACTGGAAACTGTAGCTGCAAGTCACTTCTCCCACAGGTTTCTATAGCTAATGCAATTAAACACCAAAGTAGCAATGGAAATATTCGTCACAGTGTTTGTGTAGGCCTAGCAGTAACCATAACAACACACACACGCCGTCTACTGAAAAGAATTTAGCATGCATCTAACTAATGAGTGGCACAATGCTCCATTTCAATCCACAAAATGGAGCCCTTTCAAAGAGGAAGAACGAATAGTGTTCTTAAATCCAGAGGTTGGTATGGCAAAGCAAGAGACAAGTAGATGTTGGGAGGACTCGCATGTCTTCTAGAACCCTGGCTTAATGCGTATAAACAGCATTCTTGTGCAAACTGCCCAATTGCTTAAACAACCCATGGACCTTGGGTCCATGGTTTACTTAGGATGACATGTGAACCCGGTCCTCTGACCTCTGACCCCCACAAGATAAGCCAGGGGGGATAGGGGATGACCACAACCTAGCTGGCAAAAATATTTGTGGACCCGTCTGCTAGAAAAGTTGATGCATGCAAGTGAGAACACCTTCAGAATACTCAATCTAATGAAAGTAGAGCCATGTTATTTTGTCTTCACACATTAAGCTGTTAAAAAGCATTTTTGCCATCAGGTAATAAAACATTTCAAGACGTACATTTAATAATAATGAGCTCCCTTCACCCAGTTCCCTCTTCCACTGCAGCACATCCCAGGCCTTGCCTGAGCTAACTCAACTAACTCTTAGGGTGCTAAAGTGGAGAGGAAGGGAGCAGGAATTTACCTTGTGCTTGTGTCCTTGCATCTGTGTAGCATTGGATACAAACCTGTGTATTTTATTACTTACACTTACCAATTCCAGGGCTTCTTACTTTGACTCAGCCTTAGATCCAACATCCCTCTTAAGAGGCATTGAAATTTTACGCTAGCACATAGGGATATGGAGCATACTACCTGATTTTTCATATTTTTTATCCTATAGTGGTGATCCACAGATAGACATTTACTTGCAAAGCTGAAGAAAGTCAACCATCTCTGGTACAATTTTACCTGACATTGGATGGATGGAATGAAATTACACAGCAGTAGTTACAGTAATGACCACCACACATGATCTGAACAGTATCAAATCACGCCAGTTGTGTGGACACTTCAGAAAAACTTCATGCTTCCTAATCTGATCCTTGTACAAGAAACCCAGTTTTAGCTGCTCTATACAGATTGGAGAATCACACTTGCTATGAAAAAACAATGATGTGTGTCCATAGTAGAGCTCTGTTATATCATTTGTACATATTCGTTGTGTTATTAATTGGACCATCCGACTGGCAGAACTCTCCAAGATTTTAGGCAGGGGTCTTTCCCAGTTCTGCTACCAGCCTTGGAGATTTTTTTTAAAGCTCAAGATTCAATGGACTGAGTATGGGACCTCTGCATCCAAAGTACGTGCTCTGCTATTCAGCTACTCTCCGCAAATTTGAACAAGAAACCTCTTGCAACCAGAGTAAGAATCATATACTGAAGTCCAACAGGATACTTAAGTTTATCCCCCTTTCTTATAATAATCCTGGATAAACTCAGGCAACTGGTTGGCCACTTGAATGAAACTTCTGCGTTTTATCAAGTTTGCAGGGCTGACAACTGCATGTTTGCATTTGAGATTTGTCTAGCTATACTTTAATTATCCTTATTCAAATAGAATAGTTAACAAAGTACACTTTAGATGAGCAGAGATGTAGCTTAAACCTAGATTTATTCTGTGGTTGTTTTAAGTCTTACATTTATTTCATCAAAACACGGGCTATAAAATGTTTTAAATAAACGTAACAATGAATAAGCCTAAAGAGATGCTCCTAAAGGCACACACAAGCAATGTAAGTGTTAATTTTTGTCTGTAGATGTTCAGTCTTTCTCCCCTAATTGGTGCAAGAAAAACAGTGATAGATTTATATAGATATTTAATTAAAATAAAGTACAGACTTGATTGAAACAATCACAACTATATTTTAAAAAGTCAATACAGAAACAAGGAAGCTATTTGCCCAAAATCTAAGTCTCAGAATTAATGGATGCACTAATGACTCAAGCAGTGGGCACCAAAGATCTGGTCAAGCCAACCTTATAAAATAGATTCCCAATGGACCGTTATCTATTAATCTAATTTTGAAAACTATGGTTCCCACACAATATCATCTTTCTTCAATACTGACTGAAGCTTCTGAGCACTTTTTAATAGCTGAAGAGAACTTGTGCTCTTATGCATATAACAGGTACTATGCACACTGTCTCTTGGAGGGACTGCAGTCTCTTTAGTTCCTTTCAATTCATTCGGCCTTGATGCAGCATTAGCTGCTTTTCTCTTCAGTTTTTGAGCCCTTTGCCTCAGTTTATAAACCTAAAAAGAGAAAAATCCCATAATAGTTCTGATGCACAAAGACATTGAAGTTTGTTGACTTTGTACAGCGATATCTATCAGATCTCCCCACCAAGACTGTTAGTATGTTTAGTAACTTTTCAGGTATATTTAGTTATGAGACAGGAAGGCCAAGAAAAGAAATTCTCAGTTGCTTTTCTATGCTTACGGTGGCTGGGTTAGAGCAAGAGGAGAATGAAAAAATATGATAGTTGGACTTCCCACTTTTGTACAAGGACAAACTCATAGATAATATTAAAAAAACCAACGTAAATTCAAATAAGTGAAGTAAACTAAAACTAAGCACTTGCCTTAAAATTATTGTTTCACACTGGAGTGTCAGTGCAAATCATATGGCAAAGTAACATCCAACAGTACATGTCAAGGCCTGGACGGATAAATGAACCCTGTCTTCCAAGGTAAGTTTTTAGTAGAACATTAATAAACAATTGGTGATTGAGGGAAAGGGGGTGAGGCCTTCTGGAAGGCTGGACTTGTTCCCCGGGCCTAAGGTCTTGCACCTCTGCCTTATGGCTTGTTCTTTGAATGAAAAGCAGCCATAGGAGGCTGCCAGTGGAGGAATGGGGGAGGGGGGGAGAGAGAGAGAGAGAGAGAGAGAGAGAGAGTGTGTGTGTGTGTGTGTGGCTTAACCCTTTCCCTTCTGATTAACTTTTGTCCCTGGAGGAGGAAATGATTTGGTGACCCCATCTCTTTCTCTTGCCCTGTGAATGAGAAAGTAGAGTGCTGTGTGTGTGTATGTGCAAGAGAGAGAGATTTTGAGTGGCAGTAAGGGAAAACATTAAGTAATTACCCTTGTTTCTGACTGCAGCCTTATAGGCTGCTTTTCAGGAACAAACATTCATCCACTCACACACACCTACTCACCCCACCGCTACCAGTTAGGAGATTGTTCATGTCTTCTGAACAACATCTAGTTTGGACCTTGTATTCTAAACCAAATACACCCATATCTACTTCAGTAAACTAATTTTATATAATGACTTCATCAATTGTGCTTTGTTTCTGCAGGATTCACAGCATCTAAGCTGTCTTTCTAAAGACAGTCGTAGTTTTGCTCCACCTGTACCGACAACTATCCCTTTTACTGATTTCAGAGCTGTTTTCTTACATGTTCTTGGTGTTTTTTCAATTTGGAAATCTGATCTCCTTTAATTTCCATCCGCTTCACAAGACAGTCCAGTTCACGTTCTAGGTCTTCCTGAATGTTACAGCTCTGAGATTCTTGTATCTGCATCAAAAGTTCTTGATGCTCACTGTTGAAGACAAATTCTCATCCATCATTGTTGGCACAATCCAGTCCACCATCTTTTGTATTACTACTTCCCACTTGTTCAAATTACTATGCCATCAAGTGTCAAACTCATGACTGACCACACATAAAAAAGCAAGTGCCAATCTAAGTGGTGGCAGACAGTATGGCTTTTTCTAGAACATATCAGTCTTTGAAACAGTCATGCTTTCCCTTTACACAACAATGAGTACCATTCTAAAGCATTCTCCAGAAAACTAGAGCATTAATGTTTCTGTAGATGTTACTTAAGCCAAGTAGTGACAAGTGACAAGTTCTAAATAGACTATCTGTGGCATGAAGAAAAAATACTGTGAATAAGAGTTATTAGTTTAAACCCAATGTCACATGAGTGGATTCCACTCATGCAATGGGACTTCCCTTTGCTCTCCTCCCTCCTGCAGCCTCCCTGTGCCTCTCAAATTTGCTTTGGAGCATGTGTGGGGGGTTGCAGGGAAGAGGAAATATCTGTTCTGCCAGGAGTTTCTTCTGCTGGCAGATGGTCAGCATTGGATTCAGCTGAAGTTACTGGAACTTGTGATGCTACACAGTGAGATATATTTCATTTAAAGCCAGGAACATATGCAGTTCAGACTAGATGGGCATTCAATTGGGCACCCTACTAGGACTTAACCTTTTGTCACAATAAGAAGTTTGCAGTTAACAATAGTTTCTGGGTGCCCAATAGTCTTAAGTCTCAAAGGCTTCTATAGGTAAGAACTCTTGCTATTGTGATTTGGAGACTAAAATAAGCCCTCACTCCTATGTGGCAGCTGCTTGTAGAAAATAGCTAAGTTACAGAAAACAGCAGGCAGTTATTCAAGAGACTTAGGTCCGCAAGGAGTTTGCACACGAGGCATTACAAATGTCCTCATCAGGAACTTCTAGGGGCTTCATTTCTCTCTGTAACTTCCCTCTGAGATTTTAGGTTGTTTTCACAAGGGGTACAAAGAACAGTATCACTGTGATCCTGAGAGCTACTTTGGGCACACCTGTTTTTCTTTGAACAGCACAACCCCACATACCATATCATAGCATGCCACCGTGTGTGTGTGTGTGCGCGCATGCACGTGTGCGCGCAAGCGGGGGAAGGGTGCTGTTTGACAATCATATTCTCCTTTTAATGTAGCACTAGTATTCAGATGGGAGGAGATTAACAATTATTCATAGCATCATTTGTGAAGGTGCCCTTTGTTATGAAATAGGTTGGGACAAACTGTTCTCAGCTTTAGCTTTCAAAACAAACCTACAGCAACACAGTTCTTTGTGCACAGACAGATGAATGAATACTTACAGGCTCATTTGTCCCAACTCATCCTGTAGGACCAAGAGAAGATCAGAAAGATTTTCAGTAGCAGAGGAAGATGTGGAGCAAGATACTGATTTGCACATACTGGTCCATCTTGAAGTCCCCTTTTCAAGTCCTTCTAGTTGTTGTGCAGTTACACAGGGACTATGGTATTTCATCAGATGCAAGACACTCTGGACATTTGCAACAACAGAGTGGCTTGAGCTGGCAGACTGGTGGAAAAAGTAGCACATTTGAAAGTCTCTTTAAGACAGTGGCCCTGTTCAGGCATAACTTGGGCAAGGGTGCTTAGGCTAACCACAGTGCATGGAGGTTACCACTAACCATGCCATGTGCTCCTGCCACACATGCACAGAACCACGGCCCATAGTGTGGTTAGTCTAACCATCCCCCATCTCGCAAAACCCCAGAGTCTTCCAGTCGGGGTGCCACGCACACCAGTGGCCTCAGCGGAGCAAGCAGCCACCTTGGGACTGCTGCTGCAGCTGCCTCCCCACTGGGTCACAGCACGCAGGGTTGAGGCACATACTGGGGCCACCGTAGGGGCTGCTAACCCTACTGCAGCATGTGGGTAGTGAGTGTGGTTACACCGTGGTTAGGAAAAACGCCCCACAGACAACACAGTAAGCTATCATAGTCAGCTCAAAATGCTTAACTATCATGGCTTACCATTATGTCTGAACAGGGTCACTCACAGATAAGATTATTTACCTTCCCAGCAACAAAAGGCAGCTTTCCAGCCTGTGGGTATGGCTGTGAACCATATACTTTCCTCAAATCAGGATTTTTCTGCAAAATTAAAAATGAGATTTATTCCTAAATGTCAAGAAATAGGGTCCTAAACTTGCAATGTGTCTCTACGGATTCTATGAAATTAGAATATTTGGAATGACTTTGCGTAGTCTTATGTGTACATAATTTGGATAAAAAAAGAAGACTCCTAGGAAATGTCCTACTTAAACAATTTGTTGAAGTTGCATTGTTGTTCTTTTAGTCTCTCTTTATAGGGCTGAAGAGGAGACAAAGGCAAAGAGGTAAGTGGGCTGGAGTAACCCCAAGGGGCTGTCCTTTCCCTTCTGAGTGGCTGTGAGCTCACCAGGTGCTCCTGAGAGCTCCAACTGAATTGAGGGGGTGTGACCTGAGTACTCCCAGCAGCTGTGTGGGCAGGACATTTGCCTGTTTACCGCCTCCTACCAGAGCAGAGGAAGCTGCTCCAGCTGGTCTAGGGACTATAGAAGCAAGCAAGCTCCCAGAGAATGAGCGATCAGAGTGAGCGAGCGAACAGGGAGAGAAAACAGGAGCTGCCCAGGGGAGTACGGCAGGGGTGGTCAAGGGGGAGGCCCCTAACAGTTTTTTTAAATTAAAACATTTTTAAAAATTTATTTTTCTTGTAACGCACACTTCCACACCAGTGGGACTCTGTTTTTAACCTCCAGTGAGTAGAGAACCAAGCACAGGCTACTCTAGTACAATGAGAAAGCTAGACAAAAAGGGAAAAGAGACTATGTAAAGACAAGACTCTCCAGTGGTGGTGACCTGCAAGGTGTGTGCAATGTTTGTTTTCTTGCCTGAGAACAACATGGCCTACACTTACAACAACTGCAAGTTGATCACTCTGCTGGAAGACAAAGTAAGAGGACTGGAGCGGCAACTCCCAACCGTCCAGGGAATAAGAACACAAAGAGTTCTTGGACAGAATGGTGGAACTACAGCAGCAAAGTAAAGAACAGAAGCTTGAAGAGCAACAGCAAGCTGAAACAGAAGAGGAAAATGCTGAGATGAGGAAAAATGAAGTTTTTACTCCTTGGAAGTAAAAACTCCTTGGAGAAGGGTGACAGGAGCAGAAGAACTAGAAGCCACTCTGCACTGATGGAAGCAGTGGAGCTATGGAACCGTTTCCAGGTACTTGAGGATGAGACTAGAAGACAGCCTGCAGAGGAAGAATTACAGGGGAACCTGCATGAGAATGAGAAAAAGGATGAAGGTCAGTCAAGCAGAGACAATGAAACCAAGGCCTACAACTACAAGAAGAGAAGAGTAGTAGTGGTGGAATACTCCTTGCTGCGTGGGATCTAAACCCAAGTATGTTGCCAAGACCCGTGGACTCGCCAGGTATGCTGTCCCCCAGGAGGACGGATTAGAGACATGACTGAAGGGCTGCCTGACCTCATAAAACCCCCTGACAGGTATCCCTTTCTTCTCATCCATGTGGAAACAAATGATACCGCCAAGCGGAGCTACGAAGAAATCAAGTCAGACCTTGAAGCTTTGGGAAGGAAACTCAAGAACTTTGGGGCCCAGATAGTTTTCTCATCCATCCTTCCAGTAGTTAGAAGAGGGACAGAAAGGGAAAGAAAAATACTCAGGGTGAATGACTGGCTATGAAGGTGGTGCTAACGAGAGAGATTTGGATTCTGGGACCATGGGCTATACTTCTTGGAAGACAGACTGTTGGCAAGGGATGGGTGGCACCTCACAAAGGCGGGGAAGAATGTGTTTGGCCACAGTATGAAGAACTTTATCAGGAGGGCTTTAAACTGAATCATATGGGGAAGGGAGATGTAAAATGGGGTAACAATGGATGAAGGCTCATGCACCACAACAGAGAGAACAGCTCTAGCAGTGCCCAATAATAGTCTTCACAAACACGTAGCAAGAAAGCCAGACTATGAAGCACATGGTCTTCGATGTCTATATACTAATGCCCAGAGTATGGGAAACAACTAGAACGAACTTGAACTCTTAATACAGAAGGGAAATTATGACTTGACAGGTGTAACTGAGACTTGGTGGGATGACTATCATGACTGGAATAAAGCACTTGAAGGATATAACTTGTTCAAAATAAACAGGAGGAACAGAAAGGGAGGTGGGGTTGCACTATATGTTAAAAATGCGTATCTCTGCACAGAAATACAGGAGGATGAGTTTGGTAGCCCCATTGAGAGCATCTGGGTTAAAATAAATGGAGCAAAGAATAAAAGGAACCTGGTGGTCGGAGTCTACTACCAGCCACCCAATCAAGGAGAAGACGAGGATGAAACTTTTGAAAAGCAAATAACCAATGTTTCAAGGAAGCATGATGTAGTAGTAATGGGGGACTTCAATTTCCCCAATATTTGTTGGGAGACAAATTCTGCAAAACATGGCCCCTCCAGGAAATTCCTGACTTGAGTGGCGGATAACTTCCCCCTACAGAAAGTAGAGGAAGGAACTAGAGGATTGGCTATCCTTGACTTGATCCTAACCAACAGAGATGACTTAGTGGATAAAGTAGCAGCTACGGGAACTCTGGGGGAAAGCGACCATGTTATACTTGAGTTCTTGGTTCTAACGGAGGCAAAAGCCAAGTGTAGCCAAACGCGTACCCTGGATTTTAGGAAACCCAATTTTAATAAACTCAGAACAATGATCAGTAAGGTCCCATGGCAAGTGACTCTAATGAGAAAAGGAGTTCAAGATGGGTGGGAGTTTTTTAAAAAGGAATTTCTCAAGGCACAATTATAAACAATTCCAACAAGGAAAAAAGGTGGAAGACAACAGAAGAAGCTAATGTGGCTTCACAAAAAGCTTAGAGATGACCTGAAAACAAAAAAAGGACACATACAGGAAGTGGAAGGAAGGACAAACAACAAAGGAAGAGTACAGGCAGGTAGCACAGAATTGCAGGGATGGCGTCAGGAAGGCTAAAGCTGAGAACGAGCTGAGGTTAGCAAGGGATGCTGAAAGCAACAAAAAAGCTTTCTTCAGCTACGTGCATAGTAAAAGGCAGAGGAAAGAAATGGTGGTTCAGCTATTAAATAAGGATGGCAAAACGATAACAGATGACAAGGAAAAGGCAAAAGTGCTCAATTCCTACTTTGGCTCAGTCTTCTCCCAAAAGAGGGTCTATGACCCCCCTGGCAAAGGCGAAGTACAGGCTGAAGGGGCAGGATTGCAGCTTGAGATTGATAGGAATATGGTCAAGGAACACCTAATTACTTTGAATGAGTTCAAATCTCCAGGGCCAGATGAACTGCATGCTAGAGTAATAAAGGGACTGGCAGAAGAGTTCTCAGAACCACTGTCTATTATCTTTGAGAAATCATGGAGGACGGGGGAAGTGCCAGATGACTGGAGGAGGGCTAATGTTGTCCCTATCTTCAAAAAGGGTAAAAAGGAGGAACCTGGGAACTACAGACCAGTCAGTCTGACATCAATCCCTGGGAAAATTCTGGAGCAGATGATAAAGCAATCCATCTGGAAGCACCTTGGAAACAATGCCGTGATTACTTGAAGCCAACATGGATTTGTCAAGAACAAATCCTGCCAGATGAATCTGATCTCATTTTTGGATCAGGTAACCTCCCTTGTGGACTGTGGGAATGCTGTGGACATAATATACCTCAACTTCAACAAAGCTTTCGACAAAGTGCCCCACAATATCCTGATGAGCAAACTAGCTCAAAGTGGGCTAGATGAAGCAACGATCCGGTGGATCCACAGTTGGCTACAGAATCAGACTCAAAGAGTGCTTATCAGTGGGACTTTCTCAAACTGGGGAGAGGTAACGAGTGGGGTGCTGCAGGGCTCAGTCCTGGGCCCAGTGCTCTTCAACATTTGTATTAATGACTTGGAGGAGGAGGTGCAGGGAATGCTGATCAAATCTGCAGATGACACAAAATTGGGCGGGATAGCTAATACCTTCGAAGACAGAAACAAAATTCAAAGTGATCTTGATAGACTGGAGCGCTGGGCAGAAAACAACAGAATGACATTTAATAGGGATAAATGCCAAGTTCTGCACCAAGGAAAAGAAACCAAATGCACAGTTACAAGATGGGGGATACGTGGCTCAACAACATACAAGCAAGAAGGTTCTTGGAACTGTTGTCGATCACAAGCTGAATACGAGCCAACAATGTGATGTGGCTGCAAAAAAGGCAAATGCTATTTTGGGCTGCATTAAGAGAAGCATAGCTTCCAAATCCCGGGAAGTACTAGTTCCCTTCTACTCAGGGAGTTCCCCTGAGTTCTCCCCTATTCAGCACTGGTTAGGCCTCATCTAGAGTACTGTGTCCAGTTCTTGGCACCGCACTTTAAGAAGGATGCAGACAAACTGGTTCAGAGGAGGGCAACAAAGATGATCAGGGAACTGGAAACAAAGCCCTATGAAGATAGACTGAAAGAACTGGGCATATTGAGAAGAGAAGACTGAGGGGAGATATGATAGCGCTCTTCAAGTACTTGAAAGGTTGTCACAGAGCGGAAGGCCAGGATCAGTTCTCAATCATCCCAGAATGCAGGACATGGAATAATGGGCTCAAGTTTCAGGAAGCCAGATTCCGGCTGAACATCAGGAAAAACTTCCTGACTGTTAGAGCAATACGACAGTGGAGCCAATTACCTAGGGAGGTAGTGGGTTCTCCCACACTGGAGGGATTCAAGATGAGGCTGGACAGCCATCTGTCAGGAATGCTCTGACTTGCATTCCTGCATTGAGCAGGGGCTTGGCCTCGATCCTCTTATAGGTCCCTTCCAACCCTACTATTCTATGATTCCCAAGATAAAATTTATATTTTGTCAATATCTCCAGACAAAGAGTTTTCAAATTGAAAGGAACATTGGCCTGTCCTGAGACTTGACAAAATCTGAAAAACACTCAGACGAAAAAGCTATTAAGCATTATTAACTATTTTAATTGCATTTATTAAATGCGTGTTAAAATAAATCTAGGCATTTTACAATAAGCATTATTAAAGAAAGTTCAAAAATAGATATAAGTTGAAATGGGGAAGATATCTTAATTCCACTCTTGCAAGCTGCCTTCATATTTCCTACTTTCACTCCAACCTCATGTGTAACATCTTTAGATTTGCCCGAGGGTCCTCCCAAACCTGAAGAGACACTTTTCAAAGGATGCCAAGTACTGCACTGGGAGGAGCGGGTAGAAAGCCCTATTAGTTTGGATTCAGCTCAGTGGGCTGGATCCAGACTTAGTACCAATAATTGCGAAGATACACCTGTAGCTAGCTTTTTTCTTTTTTACCTTTACGACTTTCTTCTTCCTGCTTTTCTTCTTCGCCTCTTTTTGAGGTGAAAGTGAAGACAAGAGAATTCTATTCATCTCAAGTCCTGTTTGGAGCTATAGTAAAAAAAATACAACCAGATCGAGTTAAACATTCACATTTTACAATATTCATGGATCACTTACATTAAAATAAATTTCAAAGCAGTGTACAAAAATACACTATAAGATCATAATGAAATACTGCATGTTATTACTTTATACAGAAGATTACCTTCCTGAGAATCTTAGTCGAAAAACTATATATTCAGTAGGCGCCAAAAACCCAGAAGGGGTTATCTCAATCTACAGCTAAGAGGAAAAGGATGAGTGCATGGCTCACATACTTTCTCTGTGAGAAACAGATACCAGAGTCCACAGTTACAGGGAACTCATTTCCTCAGTGTCATACAAGAGAACACTGGGAAATGCTTTAGTAGTCTGCATGAACCATTTGAGTAATTTAAGAGTACTCTAATGAACAAGGATTGCTCTCAAGAAGCTCACATACTTAATAGGTTAAAACTACATTCTTTATCATATGATAGCACAGAACAAAACTCTTGCTAGAACTGCACATGCTTAAATTCATTAGCACATACTGCTTATTTCCATCAGCTTGTACTTGTAAACAACTGGTAGCATGCTGACATGAGCATTCTTTTCCTTTACACTGGTATGAGCAACGTGCGCCTACCCATCCTCAAGTGTGGCCCCCACGACTCCTGAATTTGCTGCTGCATTAGTAACAAAAACAATCTGGGGTTTGCAGCTGAATTTTGGCAGCAAACTGCAATGGTAGTCTACAAAGGCCACATTTTGCTTTAAAACAAGGCACACCTTGGTTTTTTAGCTAATTTTGGCATTTTTAGACCACTGTTGTGGCTTGCTGCCAAAATTCAGCTGCATCCCAGACACTTTTTGCCACAGGTTTAGCAATGCACAAAAGTGGTGCTGTCCCCAGGGGGTTCTGGAGGCTGAAATTTGCTCCAACAGCCCCGGAACCTGCCCACGCCTGCTTGATACAGTACTTTCCATGTGTAAAGTACATTATAGATGTTTTAACTAGCTCCAGACTCAGACATCAGTGGTAGGTTTTCTTAAGAGATCAGGAATTGGACTAACAAGGCTATTCAGCATGCACAAATACCTAGCTTGACCAGAAACAGGACCAATATCGCACTAGAACATATTTTAACATATTAACAAAGCAAAATTAACTTTTAGTATATATTAGACCAGTCCTCCCCAACTGATGCCCTCCAGACATATTAGTTTAGAACAATATTCTTCAGCAAAAGCTGGTGAGTAATTTGTTTTGCTTTTTTAGCAACAGAAGGCCAAGATTCTTATGGAGAACTCTTATGGAGAACTTAGTGGTGTTCTTCAAAAGCAAAGGGCTGCTGTATGAAAATAGAGTTGCAACCATATTCAGTGTAAAGTAACCATAAATACAAACTAATGCAGATATATGGGGCCGCGGTGGCTTAGTGGTTAAGATGCTGTACTGCAGACTGGAAGGTCGGCAGGTCAGCAGTTCGAAACCTGAGTGCTGCGTGACGGAGTGAGCTCCCGTCTTCAGTCCCAGCTTCTGCCAACCTAGCAGTTCGAAAGCAAGAAATTGCAAGTAGATAAATAAGTACCGCCTCGGCGGGAAAGGTTAACAGCATTCCGTGCACCTCGGTGTTCAGTCATGCCGGCCACATGACCACGGAAGCGTCTTCGGACAGCGCTGGCTCTTCGGCTTAGAAACGGGGATGAGCACCGCACCCTAGAGTCGGACACGACTGGTTGGGAACACCTTTACCTTTAATGCAGATATAGACTAACAAAGCAGAGCAGTGTATCATAGTATGGTTTGTCTTCAGTGCTGCTGCTGGTTAAAGCACAAGACTGCCTGTAAAACCTCCTGTTTGGTCACTGTAGCAATACTACAGTTCATGTTCCCCACCTGTGCAGCTTTATCTTGTATTAACTTGCGCTGATGTTGCTCTTCCTGAAGCTTCTGCTCCAGGTGTTTGATCTTTTCCTTTGAGAGAAAAAAGGGGATAAAGAGAAAGTTTGCTTCATCATGTTAAAGGTGACAAGATTTATAATATTTTGAGGACTAGGACTGAATTGTTCCAACAGAGGAAGCAAGGCTGAGGTAAGAAAGAAAATGATCTTAACTCTACCAGAGAAACACTCAAATCCTCAATAGCAGCCTCAGTTTGTAGTCTTCCAAAATATGAAACTGCATTAGAAATCCAAGTAAACCACATTTAGTAGATCACATTAGAAACCTAACTAACTTACTTCTGCAGTTTTCTGAGTACTAGTAAGTTTCCAGCATTGATTTTCTAGAATTTCAAGCTTGTCAAGTTTTGCACATAGCTCCACCTGATTCTGGTCTTTTTCCCTCTGAAGCTGGGTCTGAAAAGCATGCACAAGACAGTGATTTAGCAGCTGAGAGCAAGTCTTGCTTACATGGCTTATAGTTTAGCAAATTAAATGACACAAAAGATGTCAGATACAGAATCCTGACATAGGCATTTGGTTAGGAGGCTTGCATACACAGGTGCTGTTCACACAACACATTGTTCACACTCAGTGGTTGAATGTAGGTTGTTTTGAACTGTGGGTTGTTTGTTGAACTGTGGGTTATCGTGTTGTCTGAATGCAGCCACAGATTATTCATGCCTGCAAAATTGCACAGGATATTGCTGCACATGGAAAGAAAGAGCAGATCCAGACATCTGATTCCAGTACATGACAACTATTACTGGAGAGTACTGTGTATAACTTAGCCAATAGCTGTTTGTGAAAAGAGATGCAGACAAAGATTGGACATATACATGCACTGAGATGTAGATGTGTAGGTAACCCAGCTAAATGCAAGCCGCATGAGTACTGCACCATGCAGATTAGAATGCATCTTGGGTATGTATATGAATATATGTCTTTATCTACTATCCAGGTCCACTGCACATAGCTCTTATATGCATATTACCAGTTGTATGCAACTCTGCTACATTCATCTCTGAATCACAACCACAAATGCCAACTTTGAATATTGCTAGTTTGACCAGATTTGCATAGAATAGAGCTAGCAAAAATAATCAGTTTTAGTGGCATCTTTCAGCCAAACATAATTAAATCCTCAATAGCTATATACAATGTACAGAAGCATTGCTTGGACATTAGAACATCTCTTTTATGCAGAACTAAGCTTATGAAAAGCTTCCCATTTACATGCAATGCATTTCTCAAAGGGTACCCAAAATCTGTTATTTAAAGCATTTTTACCCCATTTTACAGCCAAAAAGGCTCCCAGAGCAGCTTACAGATAAAATCCATAATTCTGAAAAACTCTAGTATTAAAAAATCCAGGTAGAACATCTAGATCTTTTTCATTTTTATTTATACCCACTCTGACTAATAGTTCAAGGTGGAAGAGTTAATATGTGTCCTTAGCAGGTTGATGAGTTAAGTTTAGCCAACTCAAGACCTATTACTGAAAACACAGGGATTTGAAAGAACCATCAAAGGTAATTCTATGATTCATTTTCTACCGATCTGAACAAGCAAGGTAACAGATGAAAACCACACTGACAAAGCTGGGAAACAGACTTTTTGACATAAGGCAACAAATGAAGGTGAAACAAATGTGATCCATTAAACATGTGCACCTGCTGTTCTAGAACCAGTTTCTTTTCCAACTCTGCACTGACCACCATTTTTCTCATGTAATCTAGTTGTTTTTCCAGCAAGGAGCAGCGTGACTGTGCTGTCTGTAACTGCATGTTCACATCTGAAAAGGAAAATAAAAATGGCGGTGGGAGAGAGTAACACACAAGTTTTGCTTTATCCTAAGTCACACTTTGCATAAACATTCTGTTGAAATGAACATAGCTATTTGCAAGCTTTCATTACAGCTAGACCCCGATCTGCAGTTATAGACTCAAACCCATTACTATTTCCAGGTTTTATTACATTATCAGCAGTAAGAGACACATGAAGTGCTCTGGATCATCTTTCATGAGCTTATGAAAATATTTTCACTCCCTGTAAATATCTAGAAGTATTATTATGGCTTGCCAAATTCTGTAGAATTTTTAACGAGATTATCCAGTCTATTTTATTAGGGATTGAAAAAGAAAACAGTACATGCGCATAACAATAAGCGGCAGCTTCTACTGTATTCAATTGCAAATTATCACACACTTTCTATGATTTATTTAAACAATTGGTAAAGCAGTTAAAGACAGATCTGCTGGAAAAAAACCTGTAACAACCCTATCTACTACAGATCCTAATTACACATTAGGAGAGAGCAAATAGAGCATGACAAACCAACAACATGAGCACTCCTTTGAGAGTAAGGCAGAACAGATGTGGCTGGTAAGGCTGTCATCAGTGCTAATGGAGGTTACCTTTCCTTTCTTGCATAAGTTCCTGATGAGTTATATCCTCCTCATTCGATTCATGCTGCAAAGCCCTTTTATACTGAGCAGCTTCTCTGGACAGACAGTTCAGGTCATCCTCGGCCTGTGACCTCTCTAGCTCAAGACGATGGATTTTTTGTTGAAGAGTTTTCAGGGCTGCCACTAGAGCTGGTGAACAGGTCGCCATTTTTAATTTTTTTTTTTTTACAGTTTGAGTGTTTAATAAAATCAATAAAGTACAAAGAGAAATTGCATTAATTTGAATGTTATGCATCAACCTGCAACAGCTGTGATATTACCCAGTTATTTTATTGCTGTACATTTGATTAGATGCTGGAAATGCTGTCTACAAAGTCACATTCCCTTCATCTGCACAGTGGCTAGAAAGCCAAAGTGGTAACTCCCATCTTCTCTCACTGCTTCCACCATTCAGATCAGAATAAAATGGCTGATAGTATAATTAGACCCCACCTCCACAGGGGAAGTATTATTGCTAAAACCTCTGCTATTCTCTGCTGCTAGATGCAAAATGACCTGATGTGTTCTGCTGCACTTGTTGTTCTTTGGCCAAACAGAACTTGAGTATGTATCAGGGGTGGGCAATATGCAGCCCATGGGCTGGATGTTCCCCCGCCACCCCTATTTTTTTCTTCTAAAAGGGAGAAAAAGTTTTCCCCTCCCCTTTTGCAGTGTGGACAGTGCAGCCTGCAGCAGATCCACGGGGAGTGAACTGGCCATTAGAATGCTTGAAGTTGCTCACCCATGTTATATATCAAAGAGGTTCACTAGAGATAGCTAGTAATTTCTTAGTCAGGGCTGGAACTTGACACTTAGTCACTAGATCTTTGCATGTCAGTCAATTGTACCCAGCAGTTCAGATTGTAGACACATGCAGTATAAGAAATGAATATGGAAGGTAACTTCCAAGTCAACATAAATGGCTAACAGACCAAGCACTTTTAGTGTGTTCACAACATTAAATATAATTTGTTACTGTGCATTCTAATAGGCCCAGAGCATTTTCACTAGGAACTGCTAAAGCAGTTCTTGCATTTTGAATTTCCTAGGCAGAGCAAAGAACTTTGTTAGTATTCTCCCCACCTCCAAATCATGTTTGCTTTACTCAGAAAACCAACCCAGTTTAAGATAATGAAATATTCCAAGGACAAGTAAGTAAAACATTAAAAAGGTACCTCTTGCATAACCCAAAATCAAAAGTTGCATTTTATTGTCAACAAAAATAAATGGCTTCATGTCAAAACGGATAGGAACCAGACCATGGGAAATTTCTACTAGAGAAGGCATTTTGAGCTATGCTCAGTTGAAATCTCTTGTTCTCCAAGATCAGGAACATGAAACAAGGAAGAGGGAAGGAACTCATTACCTCCCCATGAATTCATATACCTAATGAAGCATAAGGAAAAAATCCAATTATATTTTTCTAATATGTTTCTGGAATTCCAAGTCTTACTTTTATACATAAAAAAATCAGATTGAAGCTAGGGAACATAGCAAAAATGTACATTTACAGACCAAATCTCAAAATAAGGGGTGGGCAACATGTGGCCCACCCACCGAATAAAAGCTATCAAGCTAGATGTATCCCTTTTAGCACCATGGACAGGAAGCTAAATGCATCCCCTTTAGCACTATGCTGTGGTTTCCCACCAAATTTCAGTGGCAAATGTGCTATTTTTTTAAAAAAAACATTCCCCTCCTAGCGTGGCCCACAGGGCAAAAATGGCCCCTAGATCTCCCACGCTTGCCCACCCCGATAATATAACTCCAACATATCAGAAGTTTGTTTATTTTACTTATTTATTTAAGGCACAATCCTATGGCTGCTAGTCAGCAGCTAGACGGCCAAAGGATAGGTCGGTTCCCTGAGAACCGACCTTCAGCCCCTCCTGCACTGCCTCGTAGGCAGCATGGAACGGCCCTGTGCTCTGCACTCGGAAGAGGAGCGCGGAGCAGAAAAATGGGGCATTCCTGGGAGCATGCTGGGGCAGGGAAGTCGGAAATCTGGTATGACATATCCAGTGTGTCATCCGGCCGCCACTTCCCACGCTCTGACTTCCTGTGGCTAGATAGCCGAAATTGGGCAGCTGAAGCACAGAGGGGACAATCCCCTCCGCATTTCTCCTGCCCTGCAATGGATGGGTGGTCACCTCCGAGTTTGGAGGCGGCCAACTATCCTGGTAGGATTGCTCCCTTAATTTATATCCCGCATTTCCACTTCAAATAGTGCTCAAGGCAGCTAACAATAAAGATAAAATACAAAATTAAGACATAAAAGCAAATAATTTAAAGACACAAATACAATTCAGAAATAAATAGCACCCACAGGCTAAAACCTACTTCAGCAAGCAAGTCAGCTTAAAAACCAAAATCCTCTCTGAATAAAAACCTGTTGCCCTGCCAGTGGAAGACATTATTTGTCCTGCTGCTCTTCATCTTTCTATAGCATTTAACTCTGCCTTGTCCTTGACCAAGCAGAGATCTTTGTTTTTTGATATTTCCAAAAAAGCTGGCTTCCAGTTAAGAATTTATTTCTAAGAAAGCAGTTTCTTCCCCCTCATGGTTATAAAGGGCTACTGTGAAAGCTTGCAGGAAGTGCCTTCAAAAGATAGTAGCATATGGCAAACAAGGTTTCCTTTTCTCTTATTTATATAGCTTCACCTTACACAGCACTTTAAAGAGTCAGTTTACTGAACCTCAATGCTTCATTTGAGAGATGGCCAAGGAAGAGAACTTCAGCTACTGGGCGGTATAGAAATGTAATCTTCTATCTTCTCTATATATAAAAGTCAAAAATTGTGTGTTTGTGGCTGGCTGCAGGACGGTCTGTAATGCAGGGAATAAGGGGGAGCTGGCCTGAGTGTAATCACACTGTAGGGGCCCACTGAGCCTGCCATTTGGGCCCTACAGTTGCTGCCCCCTTTACTTCACATTCTCACTTGCCAGAGTGTATGACAGGAGTCACTGGGTTGCATTATTACTTTGTTTATACTTTCCCTTACTAACAAGTATGACCTCTCAATCATGGTACAGGCCAGGTTTCTGATTTCAGCTATGAGTCATCCTATTGGCCATCTTTCATTCTATTGGTCTCTCTCCCATTCACTCTGACTTCCTTCACCTTGGATTGGCTGGCTGCCATTTGTTCCCTCCCCAGTACTCATGGTTTCTTTTCTGACTGTGCAGAGCATTTAGTTTCTCTCCCCTATTCCTGCAATATCCAGCAAACAAGCAAGTTAGTGTTAAATGTCTTTACCCCTTTCAGTGCCAGATGTATCTGTTAGTAGTGTGTGATTAACACTAATGTGAAATGTGGCGCGGTGTGTGCTCGCCTGTCTGAGGGGCTGGGATGACACAGTGGAGTGGAGACTTAGAGCTCTATTCTCCATGTTTCTCCCATGGGCAGTTATGTGTTGCGTGTTCTAGAGTGGGTTCCCCGAATCAGTTGTATATCTTTGCTCCAACTGGAAAAACAAATGTTGCTTAAAAACAACCCTTACAATGAACTTCTACTTTCCTAATATTTAACTTTAGGTCCATAGTTATTGGCGCTGTAGCCATCATGTCGCCCATCACACTGCTCGGGAATCTCCATGTTCTTCCCACGTACAGTTATACCTTCCAGAATTAGTTTGTAACAATAAGCAAAAATTGTGTTGTGTCCTCTTTATAAGAATTTTTAAAAAAATAATATATAAACAAAAAATCTCAATTTTCCTTTTCACCTTTCTTATGGAGCCTTTCCAAGAAGCGTAAACCTACCTTATTGTGTTTCTAACAAATAGTCCCTATGACAATTTTACATCCCAGGCAATGCCGGGTCTATCAGCTAGTAAATAAATAAATAGTAAAGGCTAAACAGATTTGAAATGCTAAATGAAGCAAGCTTTGCTCCGAGTTACATTTAAATAGCCCTCACAGAAGCCAATACAAAAAAGTAGCAGTCTCCATTCAGGCATCACATCAAACCATGGTTAATGAAGCTTAACTATGGCTTCATGCAGTACCTCAATTGACAAACTGGCTTGGTTCACACCCTGGCTTGTTAATCAACCTGGGCATGCCAGTTGCAGGCCTGGGGGATTACCATAATTACCCTCAGCAGTGGAGTTTGTCATGTCTTGCAAACCCAGCCAGGGTGCCTTGTTGCCATGGATAACAAGCCACCCAGAACCCATGGGCAGAGAATGATCTTAGGGTCCGGGCAGGCACATATGGGAGGAGGCAATCCTTCAGATAACCTGACCCCAAGCCATTAAGGGCTTTGAATGTTAATACCAGCACTTTGAATTTGGCCCAGAAATGGAAAAGTATTAGCGTTATGTGATCTCATTGGCCATTCCCTGTTAACAATCTTGCTGCCCTATTTTGGATGAGCTGAAGTTTCTGGACCATTTTCAAAGGCAGCCCCACATCTAACGCATTGCAATAATTCAGACAAGAGGTTATCAGAGCATGGATAAGGGTGTAGTTAGTATACCAGCGTAAGCTGATAAAAAATGCTCCTCTTTTGAGTTCACCTGTGCCTCAAGTGACAGTTCTGGGTCTAAGGGCACCCCCAAACTACAAACATGATCTTTTAGGGGGAGTGCAACCCCCTCCAGAACAAGTTGAACATCACCTAGCAGGGCAGATGAACCACCTACTAACAGTACCTCCATCTTGTCTGGATTGAGTTTCAGTTTATTGGCCCTCATCCAGTCCATTACCGTGCCCAGGCATGGATTCAGAACAGCCACTGCCTCGCCTGGGTTTGATGAAAAAGAGGCAGAGCTGGGTGTCATCTGCATATTGATGGCACCTCAGCCCCCACGTCCAGATAACCTCCCCCAGCTGTTTCATATAGATGTTCAACAGCTCGGGGGATAAAATAGAGCCCTGTGGAACCCCATGGCATAATAGCCAAGGCACAGAGCAATAATCCCCCAACACCACCTCCTGGAATCAGCCATCCAAGTAGGAGTGGAACCACTGGAGTGCAGTGCCTCCAACTCCCAAACAAGACAACCTAGCCAGAAGGATACCATGGTCGATGGTATCAAAAGCCGCTGAGAGGTCTTTCTCACAGTTGGGGCTCAAATAAGCCACAGTGGGCTGTTCAATAGTGCAAACTGTCCAGGGTGTATTTTGTAAGGCCACCCACCAAGCCTCAGCAAGTTGAAACAAGTGCCTCTTTCCTCTCACGCTATTTCTCTTTGTCCTGTACCCAAAATTTATATGGCCCTTCCCCTGCCTAGATGCACCTAGAAGAGCTGCCAACTCTAAAATAAAAATCATCAAGCGTCTGTTTAGTATAAGAAGCTGTAAGTCATGTCAACATTGCCTCTCCACACTATTTTTCCTTGGATTTTAATAAAGTTCAGCCTAGTTATCAACTCAGCACCATGTTCCAAATTTAGTTTATCCCAGATCTGATGACCAGGTTTCAATTAACAATGTATTTTACCTTGATTGTTTGGTGCAGGAGTGTCCACTGGGATAGCTGTTGCCTTCTTTGATCTGAGGTCAGCAAATGCAGAGTACATTTTATCTGGAGGCTGAAGAAAGCTTCCTATGTAGCTATCTTTTGACTCAGTATCCACAGACTGCAGAAAGATATACAATGTTATTTATAGTTCTATATGAATATTAATTCAGCCACTTTCCCTTACAGCTTAAACTAAAGCACAAGTCAGTGTTTACCTTCTATGCATGAACATGACTCTCAAACCTACTGATAGGAATAAGACAGAGGGCAGTGGCTCAGAGGTTAACAAGCTTACTGCAGCAAACATTTCTGAAGGCAACAGTTCCCTTCAGAGGCATTTGTTTCCAAGGTGCCACAGCACATTTTTAGGGTGCAGTCCTATGCAAACTAACTTAGTAGCAAGTTCCATTGGATTTTATGGGGATTACTTCTGAGTAAAAATACACAGGATTGGGCTGCTATTTACTTGAAAAAATGATATTTCATCATAATGGATGCACTATCCTGAATGTGGCTGCAAAAGCATCAAGATGGTCCACCAGATATCACTGATCAGCGACAACACTCCCCTGACCCTCCTCTGTTGAAACAATTTTGTTAACGTTTGTTCTCCAAACATTTCTTTGATTACTAAATTTTTCTCTGCTGTGTAAGTCACACTGAATTACTAAACATTTTTGCATACAGAAAGCAAAATGCTTCAGGATGGAACTCTTGCTGAAGAGAGTTGACCAAAGGTATTGCATGATCAGAAACAGCTTATGCATTGACATCTGATTGCAGACATGTATGCACTCATTCACATCCTGCTGAACTGTCTGGATCTGATTTGTTGTTACCAACAATACCAGCGTAGGTATTGTGCATGATTTGGAGCCTTTCAACTGCCATTCATAGTTGGTATCATTATTAGGGGACAGGTTTTTGACATCACTTTAGAAATAACACAGGTTAAATCAGGTTTAGTCACCTTGGTACTAAAATAGGCAAAGACCTGAGTTATTCTGTCCCCCCACCCATGAATAAAGTTAACTGAAAACTGTATGTGTTAATACACTAACACCATATTATTCAATACCAGATATATTTTGTCACATGAATTATGTAACAAACTGTTCTCACCTCAATACAGTAGCATCTCCTAAGTTTCCCCAATGATTATTTTTAAATTAAACAGTGGGATTAACATAGCCAACAGACCATAAAAATAGTAAAACCATTTTAAAAACCTATTTCTCCCAAGTATACAAAGGCTCAAACATCTTTGTTTCTTAAGAGGCCACTTTAGCAACCCATTTAAGCAGTCAGTTCTAAAGTTGCATTACTCACCTCCATTACAGAGGATCCAGTGCTTCACTCACCTGCCAAGACAAAAGAAACAGTCTGCTACTGTTCTCAATGTTGAAGTTACATTGAAATAACATAGAAATTACATTTCTCAGCTATTAATTATTGTCTTGCATTCAAGACATTAAAGTACAAAGAAAGAATATACATTTTTATGAACAAGATGGAGGCTATATCCAGTCTGGCAGTCTTTCTACAAACTTGTGACAGAGAAACTGCATGACATACAGCAGTCTGCACAGTACTTTGAAATGTACTGCCATATGCATTCCATTCTGAATCATTTATACAATGATTTGCACCTCATTAAATAAAAGCTCTCGCATGATTTGTCTCGAAAGAGGACTTGCATTGTTGCTCTTTCCAGTCTTGTCCTATCTCCAATCCCTGGAGATGTTTTTCTTTGAAAGGATTTTTAAAAATTTAAATGACTTTGGCCAGAGCATTTATCCTCCCATTCAGCTTAGCCAAACTCCCAGTGTTACTAATTTTGTTTGCTACTTTTTGCAGAAGTTGGACATGACTGTTTCTCAATAACACCCCACCCAAACCTGAAGCAGCAGAATCTGCTTTCCACATGTTCAGTGGAGTGCCAAATCTCTATGCATTCAACAAATATTATATTAATTAATGACGGAATAGGTGCACAAGTTCATTTCCACAAAGTCAACATTTTATTGGAGAAAAATTAAAGCTCAAGTCTGCAATTCCAGCAGAAAGTATATATATTATGGGGAACGTCTGAAAATCAGCAGCCACACATAATTAAAGCGACCAGAATGCTGGTGTGGCATGTACCAAATAACCATGACTTTGGGTTCATCAGGTGTAGCCACAGAACTCATGCTCCTCCAATATGCTGTAGCATTGCAAAACAGGCCCATACAGGGAATAGGCCTTTTGAGGATCTTTGAACCCCAGTAACCCAACATGTTTGCCAACATGTTTGCCAACATGGCAAACCTAGACAGCATAGTAAGAAGCAGAGACATCACCTTGCCGACAAAGGTCCGCCTAATCAAAGCTATGGTTTTCCCAGTAGTAATGTATGGCTGTGAGAGCTGGACTATAAGGAAGGCTGAGCGCCGAAGAATTGATGCTTTCGAACTGTGGTGCTGGAGAAGACTCTTACGAGTCCCCTGGACTGCAAGGAGGTCAAATCAGTCCATCTTAAAGGAAATCAACCCTGAGTGCTCATTGGAAGGACAGATAATGAAGCTGAAGCTCCAATATTTTGGCCACCTAATGCGAAGAGAAAACTCCCTGGAAAAGACCCTGATGCTGGGAAAGACTGAAGGCAAAAGGAGAAGGGGACGGCAGAGGATGAGATGGCTAGATAGCATCACGGATGCAATGAATATGAACTTGAGCACGCTCCGGGAAAGAGCGCAGGACAGGAAGGCCTGGCGTGCTATGGTCCATGGGGTCACGAAGAGTCGGACACGACTGAACGACTGAACAACAACAACAACAACCCAACATGAAGTGCAAGGGCCAGATAGGGAAATGGAAAGGGCTGTAGCTGTAATAAATTCCTCTTCTGTATAATCACAGGACTTGGAAGATGCAAAAGTTCTTAATCCCAATACAAACGAACCCTGAGATACGTTTGAACGTTTGTTTTTCACTGCGCGGATCAATTTAAAGTTGCTTAAAGACAACTTTCCTTTACCTCTGCCCTTCGACCCTGCACCCACAATGGCTTAATTTGCACTAGGGATGACAAGCCCCCCCCCCCGACCCCTCTTTTAAGTGGATATGAAATAATGGGTATCAAAGCTATGGCTTTCCCAGTAGTAACGTATGGCTGTGAGAGCTGGACTATAAAGAAGGCTGAGCGCCAAAGAATTGACGCTTTCAAACTGTGGTGCTGGAGAAGACTCTTACGAGTCCCCTGGACTGCAAGGAGGTCAAATCAGTCCATCCTAAAGGAAATCAACCCTGACTGCTCATTGGAAGGTCAGATACTGAAGCTGAAGCTCCAATATTTTGGCCACCTAATGCGAAGAGAAAACTCCCTGGAAAAGACCCTGATGCTGGGAAAGACTGAAGGCAAAAGGAGAAGGGGATGGCAGAGGATGAGATGGCTAGATAGCATCACTGATGCAATGAATATGGACTTGAGCACACTCAAGGAGAGAGCGCAGGACAGGAAGGCCTGGCGTGCTATGGTCCATGGGGTCACGAAGAGTCGGACACGACTGAACAACAACAAGCAGTGTCTTTCCTGCCCCTTTGAGTAAACAACTAGACACAGATGAAAAAGCAACGGCAACTAGGTACCGGGCGGTTTTTCGTCTCCTTCTCAGGGGGGGCCTGAAAGGGCCCCCGGCCTCCTTACCTGAAGCGTCTAAAAGGCGGGGGGCCACGGATTTCATTAAGCCCCATAACGCGAGCACTGCCTAACAGCTCAGCAGGGAAGGGCTGCTGGCTTGGCGGCCTGGAACAGTGAGCGTTTCTGCTCCCAGCCCTTTGCAGAGGCAAAGACCGGGCCAAGGATTTCCCAGCTGCCGGCCAGAACGGGGCCCAACTAGCCTCTCGTCTGGGCGAGGAGGAAGCAGCAAAGGCCCGCCGCTATTCAAGCGCTTTTGCAGGCGAGGGAAGGCCGAGGACGACCAGGGGAAGGCCGTGATTACCACAGGACGGGCAGAAGGGAGGCCCCGAGAACAAGTCCGGAGGGCCGTCCACGCAACACACCGCGCTTTTGAAAGGCCTTCAAAAACAACTGCCACCGAAAGCTGCCCCTGCCGGTTTCCTTTCGTCACAGCTTTATCGTCCCTTCCCTGGCTACGCGACTTGCTTCACGGAGGGTCACAGAGGACAACGGCGGGGGGGGGGATAGGGAAGGAGAAGTAGCCCAGCCAAGAAACTTGAGGCGGGGGGAGTCGCTGTTGGTGCCGGAAGGCGCCCAGAGAACGCCGCTACTGCAGCCAATAAACAACTCTCCCCCGGTGTGGCCACCGCCATAAAGAACGTGCCGGCGGAACGATGGGCCCGATCTGGGTGAACAACAGAAAGAGGAAACACAGGCAGAAATTCCACGGGTGAAGAGGAGTCCCCACCTCACCGGGAAGTGCAGAAACAAGAAGAGTCTAGCTCTGCGGGCCCGGCTGCCGACGCTCGCTGCGGCCGCCCCCGGCTGGGGACGAGTAGTACTAACCACGCGAAAAGGCCCTGCTCCGAGGGCGTCCTCTCCAGGGCCGTTTTCAAACAGACCGCCTCCCCTCCCGCTCTGCCGACCCCTCCGCCCCGTGACCCGGATTGGCCCTGCCCCCTTCCAGGCGCCCGGCCCGCTTCCTCCGAAGAGAGCAGCTGCTATTGCTGTGCCTCGTCAGCAAAACGTGTTTCCCTCCGTGCGGCGCTGCGGTCGGGCCGCCCTTCCTCCTGTTTGTTCTTCTGATCGCGCCTGCTCTTCAGGGCTCCCGTTGAGATCTGGGGGCCAAAACAAACATTACTTTAAATATGTGTCTAGCAGCTACGTCTGTTTCCCCCCCCCCCTTTTTTTTCTTTTTATTATCTGATCCGGATTGAGACCCTAGGGTGCGTGTGGGGCGGGGGCAAACTGAGCTTTCAAGATTCGGATCGGGCCCTGCGCCTTGTTGTTGTTGTTCAGTCGTTTCCGACTCTTCGTGACCCCATGGACCATAGCACGCCAGGCCTTCCTGTCCTGCGCTCTCTCCCGGAGCGTGCTCAAGTTCATATTCATTGCATCAGTGATGCTATCTAGCCATCTCATCCTCTGCCGTCCCCTTCTCCTTTTGCCTTCAGTCTTTCCCAGCATCAGGGTCTTTTCCAGGGAGTTTTCTCTTCGCATTAGGTGGCCAAAATATTGGAGCTTCAGCTTCAGTATCTGTCCTTCCAATGAGCACTCAGGGTTGATTTCCTTTAGGATGGACTGATTTGACCTCCTTGCAGTCCAGTGGACTCGTAAGAGTCTTCTCCAGCACCACAGTTTGAAAGCATCAATTCTTCGGCGCTCAGCCTTCCTTATAGTCCAGCTCTCACAGCCATACATTACTACTGGGAAAACCATAGCTTTGATTAGACGGACCTTTGTCGGCAAGGTGATGTCTCTGCTTCTTACTATGCTGTCTAGGTTTGCCATAGCTTTCCTCCCAAGGAGCAAGCGTCTTTTAATTTCATGGCTACAGTCACCGTCTGCGGTGATCTTGGAGCCCAAGAAAGTAAAATCTGTCACTGCTTCCATTTCTTCCCCTTCTATATGCCAGGAAGTGATAGGGCCAGATGACATGATCTTAGTTTTTTTAATGTTGAGTTTCAAACCAGCTTTTGCACTCTCCTCTTTCACCCTCAACTAGAGGCTCTTGAGATCCTCTTCGCTTTCTGCCATTAGGGTGATATCGTCTGCATATCGGAGGTTGTTGATAATTCTCCCGGCAATCTTAATTCCGACCTCTGATTCATCCAACCCGGCATTTCTCATGATGTACTCTGCATATAAGTTAAATAAGCAGGGTGACAATATGCAGCCTTGTCGTACTCCTTTCCCAATTTTGAACCACTCGGTTGTTCCATGTCCGGTTCTTACTGTTGCTTCTTGACCCTCGTATAGGTTTCTCAGGAGACAGGTAAGGTGGTCTGGTACTCCCATCACTTTAAGAATTTGCCACAGTTTGTTGTGATCCACACAATCAAAGGCTTTAGCGTAGTCAATGAAGCAGAAATAGACGTTTTTCTGGAATTCTCTTGCTTTCTCCATGATCCAGCGAATGTTGGCGATTTGATCTCTAGTTCCTCTGCCTCTTCGGAACCCAGCTTGTACTTCCGGTAGTTCTTGGTTCGCATACTGCTGAAGCCTAGCTTGTAGGATTTTGAGCATCACCTTGCTGGCATGTGAAATGAGCGCAATGGTGCGGTAGTTTGAACACTCTTTGGCGTTGCCCTTCTTTGGAATTGGAATGTAAACTGACCTTTTCCAGTCTTGTAGCCACTGTTGAGTGTTCCAGATTTGTTGGCACATTGAATGCAGCACTTTAACAGCATCATCTTTTAGGATTTTAAATAGCTCGGCTGGAATACTGTCATCTCCGCTAGCTTTGTTGTTACTAATGCTTCCTAAGGCCCACTTGACTTCACTCTCTAGGATGTCCGGCTCAAGTTCAGTGACCGCACTATCATGGCTATCAGGGACATTCAGATCTTTCCTGTATAGTTCTTCTGTGTATTCTTGCCACCTCTTCTTAATCTCCTCTGCTTCTGTTAGGTCCCTGCCTTCTTTGTCCTTTATCATGCCCGTCTTTGCACAAAACGTTCCCTTGAGATCTCCAATTTTCTTGAAGAGATCTCTAGTCTTTCCCATTCTGTTGTTTTCCTCGATTTCTTTGCATTGTTCATTTAAGAAGGCCTTCTTGTCTCTCCTTGCTATTCTCTGGAACTCTGCATTCAGTTGGGTATATCTTCCCCTTTCTCCCTTGCTTTTCGCTTCCCTTCTTTCATGAGCTACTTGTAAAGCCTCATCAGACAGCCACTTTGCTTTCTTGCATTTCTTTTTCTTTGGGATGGATTTCGTTGCTGCCTCCTGAACAATGTTACAGACCTCCGTCCATAGTTCCTCAGGCACTCTGTCTATCAGGTCTAATCCCTGAAATCTATTCCTCACCTCCACTGTATATTCATCAGGGATATGATTTAGGTCATACCTGAACGGTTTAGTGGTTTTCCCGACGTTCTTCAATTTAAGCCGAAATTTTTCAAGAAGCAGCTCATGATCTGAGCCACAGTCTGCTCCAGGTCTTGTTTTTACTGACTGTATAGAGCTTCTCCATCTTTGGCTGCAAAGGACATAATCAATCTGATTTCAATATTGACCATCTGGTGACATCCATGTGTAGAGTCGCCTCTTGTGCTGTTGGAAAAGAGTGTTTGCTATGATCAGCATGTTCTCTTGGCAAAACTCTATTAGCTTTTGTCCTGCTTCATTTTGTACACCAAGGCCATGCCTGCCTGTTATCCCGGTGATTTCTTGACTTCCTACTTTAGCATTCCAATCCCCTATGATAAAGAGGACATCTTTTTTTGGTGTTAGTTCTAGAAGGTGTTGTAGGTCTTCATAGAACCGATCAACCTCAGCTGCTTCGGCCTCAGTGGTTGGGGCATAGACTTGAATTACTGTGATGTTGAATGGTTTGCCTTGGATTCGTACTGAGATCATTCTATCATTTTTAAGATTGTACCCCAGTACTGCTTTTCCCACCCTTTTGTTGACTATGAGTGCTACTCCATTTCTTCTAAGGGATTCTTGCCCACAATAGTAGATATGATGGTCACCTGAATTAAATTCGCCCATGCCTGTCCATTTTAGTTCGCTGATTCCCAAGATGTCGATGTTCAATCTTGCCATCTCATGTTTGACCACCTCCAGCTTACCTTGATTCATTGATCTGACATTCCAGGTTCCTAAACAATATTGTTCTTTACAACATCGGATTTTCTTTTCACCACCAGACACATCCACAGCTGAGTGTCCTTTCGGGTTTGGCCCAGCCGCTTCACTCTTTCTGGCGCTACTTGGAAATACCCTCTGCTCTTCCCCAGTAGCATATTGGACACCTTCCGACCTGAGGGGCTCATCTTCCGGCGTCATATCTTTTAGCCTTGTGATACGTTCCATGGGGTTTTCTTGGCAAGAATACTGGAGTGGGTTGCCATTTCCTTCTCCAGTGGACCACATTTTGTCAGAACTCTCTGCCATGACCTGTCCGTCTTGGGTGGCCCTGCACGGCATAGCTTATGGCTTCACTGAGTTACGCAAGCCCCTTCGCCACAACAAGGCAGTGATCCATGAAGGGGGCCCTGCGCCTACTCTAGAGTAAAAATGAAAAGACGGCGTAGCTGCTAGACACACACTTAACGTAATGTTTCTTGGCACTGCATCTTCAGTTCTCAAATGGAACCCCAGGAACGTGCCAAGAAATAATGAAAGGGCCAGGGTCTCCAAACATGGGTGAGATGCATTTGCTTCGCTACAGAATACGTTCAGAAAACCAGGGTTAACGCTTTAATATGTCTTTCGAGAGTAGTGGTGCAACTAGGTAATTGTAGACCCTGGACTTAATGGTCCTATGGGCGGAGGGGGAGCCCTTGAGATGGCCATGTGTATTCCTTCAGTTGTGAAACACACAACGAATATTTATCTTTCCCTCCCTTCCAACTGCCCTTTAAAACTGCATCTACATTCCTGATTTTAGAACAAGAACAAAACTTACGGCTTTGCACATAAAACATATACTGAAAGCAGAATTGACACCTTTTTACAGACAGAACTCTCTGCTTTAAGAGCTGTGTATAATGTAGCTGTTAGTATGAGATGCTTTTACTAGCATATAGACAAAATGATAGAAGAAACTCAAGTGGATTTAAAAGCACATCAACACACTAGTGCTTGCATGCCTCTGAGCATAGCATATAGAAAGTTGACAAGATACGATTATACCCACTTCCACTAACGTTGAAAATAAAATTACCAGTATCATACTGCCTATATACAAATCTGTTGTGTGACTGCACCTCAGAAAAGATATTGCAGACTTGGAAAAAGTGCTGAAAGGGGCAAGTAAAATGATCAAGGGGCTGGAGCCACTCCCCTATAAGGAAGGTTCAACAGCTGGGACTGTTTAGCTTAGAAAAGAGGTGAATAAGGGGAGACATGATAGAGGTGTACACAATTATGCATGATGTGAAGAAAGTGGATATGAAGACATTTTTCTTCCTCTCAGTACTAGAACCCAATGCGGTCATCCCATGAAGCTGACTGGTGGGAGATTCAGGACAGATAAAAGGAAGTACTTTTTCACATAGCACATAGTTAAACTATGGCATTCACTACCACAAGATTTAGTGATGTCTACCAATTTGGATGGCTTTAAAGGGGGATTGGACAAATTCCTGGAGAAGACTATCAATGGCTCCTAGTCCTGATGTCTGTATATAACCTCCAGTATCAGAGGCAGTATCCCTATATAGACTAGTTGTTGGGGAACATGGGCGGGAGGGTGCTGTCGTGCTTGTGGGTTTCCTGTGGGCAGTTGGTTGGCCACTATGTGAACAGAATGCTGGATTAGATGGAGCTTGGTCTGATCCAGCATGGCTCTTCTTGTGTCCTTATGACCAATCAATAAGGCAGGGGCCATAACTCAGTGGTAGTGTACATGGTTTGCATCCAGAAGATCCCAGGTTCAATCCTTGACATCTGTAAGTAGGACTAGGAAAGAATACTGTCTGAAACCCTGGACAGCTGCTGCCAGTCAGTTTTGGCAGTTCTGGTCTAGATGACCAATGGTCTGTCAGTATAGGGCAGCTTTTATGTTCCTTAACAATAAGTTTTTCATACATACTAGTTTTGATTATATTCTGCAGATTAAAAAAATACAAGTTAAAGGTGCTGTAGTTAGCTTGAAGATGTAGTTTTACTTTATTTTTTTTACACAGAAAATCTAATCTCAAAAGAAAAGAAGAGCCATGAGTCATTGTCCAGTTGGGAAAGTTACTGAACAACTGGTTCACAAAGTAGTGCCAGAAAGAACTCAACTCTGAAATTAAAGATGCTGTTCATAACATTCAGGTCTCTGGTTTGAGTGACTAACTTTAATAGGATTTTTTTTTAGGTTTAGAAATGCAACTGTGCTCTTCATTTCAGGAAAACAATTATATCAGTCCTCTAGGCAGGGATGGATAGACTTTAGGCTTGCAGGATTTATTCGGTTTCTTTACCAGCATGCTGAGGTCTACCACCCAGAGCCAGACAGAAAAAGGTGGCTCAGGGCACCCTACCCATCTCCTCTGCTGCACTTGTTGCCCTCAGTGCACTCTCCATGAATTGGGGGCAACAAACATGATGGAGGAGAGGGGCAGTGCTAGAGCCCTCCTCCTCATGCTTTTGCCCTATTCAGGTTCAGAATGCCTGAATAGGGTTTAGGGTACATACACATCTACATGTGAGTTACCATAGATCAGCATTCTAAAACATATCATTTTAAAATGGGTAGGCAGACTTGTTGAGTCATGGGCACATTTGGCAATTTGAGAAACTGTTCTGGATACTACAGAAAATGGCTGCCATGGGAGGCGAGTCAAAGGACAAGTAACCTGCCCAAAAGACTTAGTACACACTAAATAATTCATTTGAAACCACAGTTTTCAGCACCAACAGAAACCTATTTCACAGCAATCCCAGCTGCTGGTAAGAAAATATGTTAATTTTAAAAACTGGGAGTTGTAGGGTATCTTAGGTGTCCAAGGGCACATTGGTTCCCATGGGTACTATGTTGCCTATCCCTGCTTTAGAACAAACCAGCACAGCTGATAAAAGATCAGATCAAAACAATTCATACTCCTACTGTACAGATGAGGAATACTGAGGCTGAGAGATAAGAAATGAGCACAAGGCCAGCCATGACAAAGGTTTGTTGTTGCTGTTGTTTTATCCCATTGCTCTCATTAAAGTCAGAAATCCTTGGAGATCTATTGAAAACCATCCAGAGTTCTACCAGTAAATCACAATCTACATTCTTCCCACCCCAGCTGTAAGGTAGTTTACTGGGATGTCCACAGAATATGTTTGTTCACATTTCAACCTTTAGTATTATGAATCATCCACATAATACAGTTTCTGACCCCATTCCAAACAAAATTCATGCTAATAGCTACAATATGGGCAGCCATATTGGGAAACTCCCTGCTCTTCTGGCTGTTTTCCTGCAGAGCCAATACAACTGGCAAGAGACTGTTTAAAAAGGCCAGTTGGAAATGTGACATTTTTTTCTTGTTTTCCATCCAGAACAGTTGGCTGAACATCTGCACATACTATTTTGATGGTTTATTTGAACATTCCTCCTGAAAGGATGATCTGTCAGAGGAAACAAATATTGTGTTCCGGTGCTATAATTTTCTCCCCTGCTCCCAGCTTTGCAAAAAGAAAAAAACACAAAACAACCCTGCACTGTATCATATTAAATCTCAATGCCTGGTCGCATAAAAAAGAGCCATCTAAGTTATGTCAACACAATTTTATATTATATTTTATATTAACTACAATAATGTTGCTGAGAGCTCTTGCATCAATATAAGGAACGAGGATATGAAGGAAACATTTTCCTGCACTTTGTACTGGAATACATTGGTTAAGGGCGCAATCCTATAGCTGCTAAGCGGCTAGATGGCCATAAGATAGGTCAGTTCCCTGAGAACCAACCTCCACCCCCTCCCATACAGCCTCATAGGCAGCGTGGAACAGCCCTGCACTCGGAAGAGGTACATGGAGCGGCAAGAATGGGGTGTTCCTGGAGGCGTCTCAGGGTGGGGAAGTCGGAAATGCTGGTATGACACATCCTACATGTTGTCCAGCTGCCACTTCCCACACTCCGAGGTCCCACGGCTAGCGAGCCAAAAGGCTGTCTAGCCATAAATGCAGGGCGGCTGAAGGGCAGAGGGGACGATCCCACCTGCGCTTCTCCTGCCCTGCATTGGTAGGCAGTCACCTCTGAGTTTGGAGGCGGCCGCCTATCCCGATAGGATTGCGCCCTCCAGTTCTTAAATGGGACCATTTTCAGACTCCTGGCATCCTGTCTGTCTTTTGAACCAAAGCTAAAGGGTCTTTAGAAAAAGTCCAGTTTCCCTGGAATACTTCTTTTCTCAACAGATTGATTTTTGGAGAGGGCTTGGCGGCATACAGGGAGAAATGGGTATGTATTTAAAAATATGTGTATAATACATGACCACTATCAGAGTTCCCAACAGTATTTTTGATTGTATTTACTTTAGTTATGGCTGGGGTCTCCAACATAGTGCCCGTGGGCACCAATGTGCCCACATACACCACTCTTGGCACCCACCAGGCTCCCTACCCTGTCTGATTGTAATTTTATTTAATTTTTTTAATTAAAAACTATTTTTAAACTGGGAGGCTGACATGCTGCAAAGTGAAGTGTTGCTCTCCAGCGCCATCTTTATTTGTGTTGAAAAGAATGGTTTTATGTTTTGAACCTCAGGCCCTACCACTGCCTTTGAGCAAGTTATTTTTCTTTTAGCCTCATTAGCTTGCCTTCTGGGAAATAAGTGTTTTGTGACTGGATGTGCCCACAATGGGAGCCATTTTATGAACGGGCAACCTCTCCCCATGCCAGCCATTTTGTGAAAGCATGCACAACACATCTGAATTCCAAATACGCCAATGCTCCAGAAAGGTCGGGGACCTCTGAATTAGTCAGCTGAGTTCTTTGAAAGAAAGAAAAGGGGCTGCAACTGAGGACATCTATGAGATGAGACAAAACCTGTCATCTCAACCTGATGTCATGGAACAGAAGCAATTTTTCCCAATTGCATCCTGTAAGCTTCTCTCTTTATTGATAGGCAATAAAGCAGCTGGACTCAGGGTAGAATTCAAGTATGGGAAAAATACCCCAGATACTGTTGACTCCACCATCACAAGTGAGAGGCCATTTTGCTCTCCAAGTGCACTGCAGATTCTTTACTTTCTGCCATAAAACTGAATGACATTCATTCATTTCTAAACAAGAATGTAAAAGTAACAGCCCCTTCAAAACAAATTACCGGACTAATTCTATAACAGAATTATGAATGCCTAAACCCATTGAAAATAATGAGTTTAGGTGTGCCTAAGTCTGAATTGGATCAAACTGCTTACATTTAGTTCCTTTTTGCTGAAAATAAAATTTTCTTTTTTAATCTTTTAAATTAAAAACATAGCAGCTTCCCCACCCCCTGCTCACGAGTTCACAAGGAAAATAAGAAGAAAAACAAGTCATAAAATAGTTTCAGTAATAACAAGACATAAGTATCCAAATGGTTACTTGCCAGGAATGCTTGGCTCTAAGCAGAAGAACTGAAATCAACAGGTTAGAAAATGTTAGTACAACTGATTTTTGCTGAATTTAGTTTTAGCTTGTCAGAAACGGAGGGGATAATTATTTCAGTTCCTTTGAAGTTATACTGTGGAGAAATTTTATTGTATCAAATATCTGATTACATAATTGTAGAAGCAAAGGCTGTTACACAAACTTAAGAGTAGTTGAAGCCTATTTAACTTTCAGCACAATTTGGACATTACTTAAGATTACATATTTACATTTTAACCAGCTTGGTCTCATGAGAGTTGTTTTACATGCAGGTATTTTAATTTAAGTGATTTTTTAAATTGCAACCCAGAAGCCACATCCTAGGCACACTTACAAGCCAATTCTACTCATAAATAAAACCTACTGCTTACTCTGAAAGAAGTTCCACTAATTTCAAAGGGCCTTACTTACCTTACTTTCTAGTAACTATGCTTAAGATGTGTGGGACTGAACCTGGATTTCCTATGTGTGACATTCAGTTCAGTACAACACACAGACTCTCCATAGTAAAAGTGATCCACATTTTCTTTGCTTTCCATATAAACTCAGGGGCCATCTCCACGGCAGCATTTTCAATGTTCACTCATTTGTAACTGTGCAGCACTGCAGCTGAGAATTAGCTTCTGCTGCAGTACATGTGCAATTTACTGTGGACTTCTCCAATGGAAAAGTCTGCTGTGCATGGTGATTAAAGCAAAGTAAACTCAGAGGTGACCGCCTATCCAATGCGGGGCAGGAGAAGCACGGAGGGGATCGTTCTCTCCGTGCTTCTCCTGACCTGCATTTGCGGCTAGACAGCTGATTTTGGCTGTCTAGCTGTGGGAGGATTGAGCAGGGGAGGGGGTTGCCATACGACACATTGGATGTGTCGTACAGGCATTTCTGCCCTCCCCGCCCCAGAACGCCCCCCCCCCCGAATGCTCTGTTTTGGCAGCTCCGCACTCCTCTTGCAAGCGCAGAGGACAGGGCTGCTCTGTGCTGCCTGCGAGGCAGCGCGGAAGGTGGGGAAACGTCAGTTCTCCAGGGCCCGACCTCAGATTGTGGGCTTCAAAGTCAGTTCCCAGAAAACCACATATCCTATGGCCGTCTAGCTGCTGACTAGGATCGCTCCCCCCATATGTTAACAAGCCTCACCAACAAGTAAGGATGCTGACCATAAGAAAATTTCCGAAATACATGCTGCTGTACCATCTTTATTAAACTAAATAAGAAAGGCCTAATTAAGGTATTACAGCAACATGAATTATACTAACAAGAGTATTAAAACATAAATTCCTTTTCTTGGGGCATGATGCCCAGTGCTTTATGCTTTATGGAAATGTGTATTGTTAGAGAAGTATTCAAGTGTGTCTGGACATGGGCTTACCCATAATGGGTTATGATAATCAGTTGGTCTTGAAAAGAAATCCTACCCTTGATAAGGAGTCTGTTGGACTCAGGGGCTTATCACTATTCACAGGCTGCTTGATGTTCCCAATCCATTGTCTTTCTACCTTGCTAACATGACACTCTCTTGTCACCTTGCAAAAGAGAGAAGTCACGCAGGAGCTGAGGCTCCTAGCTGGGGAAACAAAGCAGAACATTAAGATCGCCTCTTGATTTGATGATACTCTCTCTCCTGGCAGAGAGAGTGACAGCTATGGCGCACTAGTAATCCTAAGTGCAAGATAGCACCCAAACTACAGGCATGTTGCTGTTTTCCCACTGGGAAAACAAAGTGACCTGCTATGGTTTCTGTGAGAGTACTCTAAAGCAGCCTTCCCCAAGTTGGTACCAAAAATAACCAGGCTGAGATTTTTGAACTTCAGCCCCAGCTAGCATGGCCAATGGTCAGGAATGCTGGGAGTTGTAGCCCCAAACATCTGGAGACTACCAGGTTAGAGAAGCCTGTTCTGAAGTCTGTAGGCACAGTTAGATAAGGCAGATACGTGTGTGGAACCACTTAACTGTCTGGAACAAGTATACAGTTGCCACACGAGTCAATGAGGCCAAAGGGCCACAGGGAAAATGCATACACTGGATACATTTGGAAAGGGACACCATGTGTATGAGTTTCTATTCTAATGCATGTTTAGACAGAAAAAAAAGTTCTACAACTCCCACATGCTAAATATGCATAGGATTGCACCCTTACTAAATTTATGCATGCCAGGCTGTTGTTAAAGAACAGGAGTAGAAAGTTACAGAGGAGTAGAAAGTTACAGCATCGTGTAGTATCTTAAAGACCAACTTTATTCTAGCATAAACTTATGCCAGTCTTTAAGGCACCACAAGACTGTTGCTTTTTGCTACAACAGACTGACATGGCTATCCTTCCAGAAACTATAAAAAGTTAGTAACCTAGCCTGTCCTATAGACAGCACAGAAACAGATCGCAACTATAAAATTCGTCCTACAGACAAAGGCAAGAGAAATTCACTCACTGATAAACTTCAATCACACTTATGGAGCTATGTCAATATCAGTTCTACTCGGAGGAGACCCATTGAAATGAATGGGGGTTAAGTTAGACCCACATCGGACAACCCTATACTCCCACGTGACCAAAGAGACACGCCCCTTTTATTCCGCTTCCTTCTGGGATTTGTAGTTTTGCTCAGTCCAGAAGCTATACAGTTCAGGCTCATTGGTCCCAGAATACTTTACGCGGATTGGTTAAAGCTAGTATCCATCGTGGCTCCTCAGAGGCAGGCGGCACGTGCAGGAGAAGAGGCGGGGTTAGGCCGCTTATAGCCGCCTACTGGGTGTGTGGGATGGCAGTTAGAAGCGGGGCGAGGGGACAGACTGGCGGACCGAACTGGGAGTGGTGGTGGGGGCCCCACCCCACCCCGGCCCCTCGGTGTCCCCTCGGGCGAAGCCTCGTACCGGGCTCTTGAGCTTCCCGCCCCCATCTGTTTGTATGGCGAGTTTCCCGCTTCACTTCTTCTCGCGGGTCGCTTATTAGTTCTGCTGCCGAAAGGCGGGCGGGGGGAGAAGAGACCTGAGTCTTGCTGACTTGGGAGCGGGCAAGCCCGGGCGGAGACTTTGCCCGGCCTTTTCCCTTGAGGGTGAGAGCGGCTGGCGAAGACCCGAAGGAAGGAGGCAGGCTGCGCTGCGCCTGGCCCTGTGGCAACCAGCCACTTTTCTCTCTCTCCTCCCGGTACAATTCCTACGTCGAGAGGAGGGCAACTTTTCCCAGCCGTGCCCTGCACAAGTTATAGGCGGCTGTTCAACCATGGAAGCGGAGCTACTCGCTGCCTAACCGAGGCAGCCTTCTTTGCCCTCCGCACCTTCTTTTTTGTCGCGGGGAGATGCTGGCGCTTCTTGCTCTTATGCAGGCCCAAGAATGATGAGGACTGACAGGTGATCGGAGTTCAGTGTGCTTGTCGTCTTTTCCTTGCTTTCCAGCCCTTCCTCCCGAAGTTACTGTGACTTTTCGGAGGATCAGGATGATGGCCCCAAAGAACTGAGTGAGGAGCGTCGTAATAGGGGCCCCTCCAAAATAATGGCTGACCTAGATGGAGAAGTGAGGTGGGATGGGCTGTGCACCAGGGATGCCAGCGCAAGAGACAGCGCCTTGGAAAACATCAGGCTAGCGGTCCTAAAGAAAAGTGAGGCGATGGCTCTGATCAAAGAAAACGCCCCTCCTTCGGCTGCGGAAGGGCTCTTGCCGGCTGCCGACAGGGCTCGGGGCGGGCTAAACGAGACGCTGGCTCGCCTGCTTATGCTGTCCAAGAGGTGTCCCTTCAGGGACGTGAGAGAAAAGAGCGAGGCCATTCTGAGGAGTGTTCAGGTAAAAGTGCGGCTTATATTCTTTTGTTCTTCGGACAGCGTGTTATTCCAAAAAGCAAAGGTAGCCGTGTTTGGCCATAAGGAAAAATTCCAAAATCCATATTGGGGCAATATCTATATGAAGCTAACCAAATGTTACAAAATAATGTGCAAACTTTCGAGTTTGCCCTCTGGATGTTTTGGACTACAGTGCCCAGCATTCCTGGCCATTGGCCAGGAGGCTGATGGGAGCTGACGTCCAAAATACCTGGATGGCACCAGGATGGGGAAGGCTGGCCTAAAGCAACAAAGTGACTTTACATCTGTAAAGAGTGCTAAAAATATAAGTATTGCTTATATTTCAGTTCTCCCCCAAACTTCTGTTTTTTTTCCAGGAAAAAAATATTTTCCTGGAAATTTCCAGAAAGTTTACATCTCAAGCCTCTTCCCCCATTGACGTTGATCATCAGGAGGCACTGAGAGCAGGGGGCCTGCACTGAGAGCAGGGGGTTGGACTCCATGGTCTCATGGGCCTCTTCCAACCCTACTATTCTATGGAAAGGGTTTGCTAACAGGAAAATGTGCTTGAGACTTGGGTCTGAGATTTTAGACTACAATCAAGTACACTTATGTGTACTTAAATGGAATAAGACTCAGATAAAATAACGATGGCATCTAACTTTACATTGACAAAATTTAGAGCCCAATCCTCTAACCTTGTCTGGTTTGTGCTGTAAGAATTAATGTATAGTTGGAAAACAGAACAGTTTCCTTTGCATAAGTGTTCTTTGAGCAAGTCCTCTGTCTGCTGAAGTAATACATTTAGTAAAAGAATGTTGCAGTGTATTTTCTTGCAAATTCACTTCATCTGAGATGTGCAGAACAGTAGCAGTGTTAATTTATTCTATGGCAAACAATTTCCAGTCCTTTTCTGGTATGAGCAACAGTTGATAGTAAACGTATACTGTATAAGTGCAGTGCTGGAGTTGCAGCACAATCCTATACATGTCAGAAGTCTCACTGAGTTATTCCTATAGAATTGAAGCCATACCTCTTTAAAATGAATGTACAGAAGAGTTTGTATGTCATGTTTAGTATTCTTCCAATCTTTGTACAAGCTTGTGAAGTCATTGAGTCGTCCAAATTTAAGTGGGATGAAGATTATAACTTTTTAATTTTCCCATATTGAAGAATATTTGTAAAGATCTATTGTTATCTAGGTGAAGAGAAGACTGAGCACTAGTGAAAAATAATGTTTCAGAATTTCATAACAGGCTTGTAAAAAGTGACTTTAATATTAATTCAACATGCTTTAAGCTTGAGAGTAAAGATTCAAACAAAGGTCCTATGTGCTGTCACAATATTAGACCCATGACTCAATTCTGTTTTTACAGATTTATAAAGCCAGTAGAAATTCTGGGAAATAAAGCAGTCTAATATTTTGAAATTCCAAAATCCATGGTTGGGTAATACCTTTATTGAGACCAACCAAATACACACAAAATGGTGGACAAGCTTTTGAAATCATGAGATCTCTTAATCAGGAAAGATGTTACAAAAAGCAGGTGTGTGGGGGAAAGGTTGACTTGATAACTGAAGTTATAAAGCATGCATGGTGAGATTCCCATTATGATGGAAAGGAGGAAGAGTTGCAGATTTAGGCATTAGAAATCACTTTATTGGTAGCTCTGCCATAAATGTTCAGCCTGTAATCTTGTTCACTGAGTGCGAATTCTGAATGCTCATGGACAAACTTGAGTGTGAACAAGGGTCAGTCAGAATAGTTATTCCCAAAGCAGGTTGCTAAAGCTTCATAAATAGCCATGATCACATCCATTTCCCCTCATTGTTCATAACAGGCTAGCTTACTGTCTAGTTCATCATGGCTTTAAGATGAACTGGATATCTTTGTCACTAGATGTGGAGGTCATTTTGACATACGTATATGTCTTGATCATTTAACTATACATCTCTCTGTTTTGCCTGCTACTATAAATACCATTGACACTTTTGGAGGACTTTCTTAACTATGAGAATGGTGACCACTTGAGAGAAAATTACTTAGAGAGCATGTTTACATGCACAGCAGCACTCAAAGTGACTTGTACTAATAGTTGAGTTTGTAGCCAACTACAAACTGAATAGAAGTGTGACCATCCTTGAAAAATTTGAGACAACTGATGAACAGCATGAAGCTTATTTCTCCTGCCTATTATCAAATGTGTCAGCAGTAGGGATGTTGGAGGATTCCGTTGTGGGGTGGAGCTCAACGAATTTTTCTGGTTCAGCTCTGTGGGTTCTGTTCCATTTCCCTCTGCTGGTATAGATTTGTTCTGTAGTGAGTTGAGCCAATACACATATTTTTGTTTGGTTTTTTGGATCTGCAAATTGTGCATTTTTAAAAACTGGGTTCCACAATTTGCGCAAATTACAATTCGCTCAATTTTTTTAAATCTTGAAATGTGTGCAAATGTTTCTGTAATTTAAATTTTTTTTTGCCACTCTTGCACAACTGAGCAATATCACAGGTCTGCCTGTCTGCTATGTAGCCCTACAGAGGCATATTTCCCTTTTGTCAATATCCTTGTCAGTTTCATGTTTTCTGCACATGTACTTGTCAAACAATTTCTCAGTTCCTCCCCTGCTCTGTAAGTTTGGACACTGATAGGTTGGGAAAAGGGGACCAGATTGCCATTTAGCAACCTAATCCTCAGAGTATGAAGTGTTGAACAGACACTTGGGGGCACCTTACTTCCATTGCATGCTTGGCCAAGTCTCAAGCAAGTGGTTTTTAACACAGATGTAGCCTCCACTCCTATTTCCCGGCTCCCATTTGCAGTAACTGTGGTAGCACTTCCTGAGCAAAGGGGTGGGGAAATATCAAGTTGTTTGACAAGTTCAGAATATGACTGCTGGGCTAAAGGAAGTAATGTGTGGAGAGGATGAAATTGACAAGGATATTGACAAGAGGGGAATATGCCTCTATGCACCTACATAGTGGGCAGAAGGACCTGTAATCATGTGCGGTTTGCACACATTTCAAGATCCAACCCCCCAAATTGCGCACACTGCAATTCGTGCAAGTGGCGGAACCCAGTTTTTTTTTAAAGTTGCAGCCATTAAAAAAGGATGAAAATTTTCCTGAAATCTGAAACTGCCTCCCTTCCCTCAATATAGTCCAACCCCACTTACTGGACTGGAAATTCTATGGAAATCCATCTGGCTTAAATGGAACAGATTTCCCAGCATTGCACAAGCCTAGTCTGTGGGCAGGCATGTTTCGTTATTACCTTCTGTCCTCAAGAAGGACTACTCAAATACAGAAGTGAGAAGACCAATAGTGTCTGCACAACGTAAGGATTTCCCTCAAAATGTCCCTTTATGCTGTTTGAATTTGCAGCACAACGATTCAGAAGATGGACTATTGTTATGTATAGTCCTCCACTTTGCAAAAATTAAAAGTATGCTGCCATTACTCTGGAAGCATGAAAAATTAAGCTGCTTCGGATTGGTGACTAACCTGTTGGGCATTTGCAGCTGAGCAATCTATTATAGGGTTGGGCTGACTTCAGTCTTCTGTGGTCTATATTTTTTTCTTTTGGCCTATCAATAAGTGTTAAATTTAGAACACTAGACTGTAAGAGCCCTGCTGGATCAGACCAAAGGCCTATTAACTCCAGCATTCTGTTCCCACAGTGGCCAACTAGATGCCCCTTATAGGAAGCCTGTTAGCAGGACATGATTGGAATATCAGCCCCTGCTCATGTTCTCCAGCAACGGGTAGGTATTATATTGCCATATGACGAGTACCCATTAGCACCCTTATTCTCTATAAATTTGCGGCTTTTTTAAGCCATCTAAGTTGGTAGCCATCTGCACTGTGTGAAGGAGCAGTTCCTTTTGTCTGTTCTGAATCTCCCACCATTCAACTTTATTAGGTGATCCCAGATAGAGCAGAGGAAAAACTTCTGCCTATTCACTTTCTCCACACCATTCACAACTTTATACACCTCTATCATGCCTCCCCATCTTTGCCTGCCTTTTTTCTAACCTAAAAAGCCCCCAGGGTTGTAAACTTTTCTCATAGGGAAATTGCTCAGGCCATTGATCATTTTGGTTGCCTTTTTTGTATCTGTTCCAGCTGTGCAATATTCTTTTTTTGAGATACAATAAGTACTACAAATAGTATTCCAACTGTGGTTGTACAATAGATCTACAGATATTGTAGGCATAATGATATTGGCAGTCGGTGAACTGCCCAGAGAGCTTTGGCTATTGGGTGGTATAGAAATGAAATAAATAAATATTATTTGAATCCATTCCTAATGATCCCCAATATAGAATGTGCCTTTTTCATAGCAGCCGCATACTGCATTGATGTTTTCATCAAGCTGTTTGCCACCCAAGATCATTTCCTGGTCGGCTACCACCAGCTCAGACCCCGTATGTGTGATGTTAGGATATTTGGCCCAAGTGTGCATCAACTTTACATTTGCTTTTGTTGAACTGCATTTGCCATTTTAATACCCACCCCTCCAGTTTGGGAAGAATCTTTTGGAGCTCTTCACTATCACTTTTTGCCTCAATCACCCTAAATAATCTGGTGTCATCAGCAAATCTGGCACCTTGCTGCTCACCCCTAACTCCCAATCATATATGAACACATTATAAAGCACTGGTCTCAATACAGATCTTGGGAGGAGGGTAGATATGGAAACTGTTCTAGGGCAGTATCCAACTGGGCTCCCATTGATTGTGTTGTGCCAGTGGGAACGACCACTTGTGCAACAGGGTATTATTGGTTCTAAAAGTAACCCTGGAAACAAGTCCCACTGACATGCCTTGTTGTGGAAATGAGTTTTTGTGTGCATTCCGGGTTGCTTTTACAACTGCTAAATCCCCATTGTGCAAGTGGTCACTCCTGCTGGTGCATGGGTATACTAGGATACTGCCTGTGTTCTCTGCTTCCTTTCCTTTAACTAGTTACCAATCCATAAGAGGATCTCTCCTGTTATTCCATGACTACTATGTTTGCTCAGGGGTCTTTGGTGAGAGACTCTGTCAAAAGTGTTTTGGAAGTCCAAGTAAGCAATGACTGGGTTTGGACATGGGTTTTAACCCATAGCTATCTGCAGTGCCTGCGGGCACCAGGTTGCATATACAACCCCAGCTCGGAGTGCGAACCTGGTGAGCATGGGTTATGCAAGGGTTAAACAACAAAAATTAAACAACACTCGTATAACCCTAAAACTGTCCATGGGTTATGTGAGGATTTAACCCTCTCATAACCCATGCTTGCTGGGTTCACACGTCACAATAACCCCCAAGTGGGGGTTGGATATTCAAAATGGTAGCCACACATGCCCCACACACGTTGCAGCCTAATCATGGGTTAAATAACCTATATTGGACTGTCATGTCATGTGAACAGCCCCAGTGTCTACCAGATCTCTCCCTGTCCACATGTTCATTGACAGTCTCAGAGAACTCTAAAAGCTTAGTGAGCTAGGATTTACTTTTGGAGAAGCCATGTTGATTCCTCTTCAGCAAGACTTGACCTTCTACATCAGGGTCCCCAACCTTTTTGAACCCATGGGAAATTTGAGAAACTGTTGTGGGCACCACCCAAAAATGGCTCCCACAGCAGATGTGGCTGGTCACATATTGGCTGCCGTGGTGTCCTGGCTAGTCAGAAGACAAGTAATTCACCCAAGTAACTGAGTACAAGCAGATGAACTCCAAAGCCTATCCACATATTTGACCCTACAGAAGCACAACAAATACCCATATAAGGTTGCAATCCTATGCATGCTTACATAGAAATAAATGAGAATTACTTTTGAGTAGACCTACATAGGATTGCTTTTCTCATCCTATCTACACACACCTCTCTCCAGCTCCAAAGGAAAATGCCTCCAACACCAAAATAAAAGAAAGTTTTCCCTACCTCGACCCCAGGCTCACCACATCATTCCCCACCTGACTCTCCTACTTCCTCTTCTGCCATCAAAGCCCCCGCCTGCAAATGTGCTTGGTGTGTGAATGGGAGAAGGGGCTGGGAAGGGAGAGAAAAACAGCAAGGCTAGGGGCTGGGAGGAGCACTAAATAGCGAGATAAAGGGGGGAGAGGGAGAGCAAGGATAGGAGGGAGAAACAGCAAGGTAAAGAGGTGGGGGGAGATAAGTAATGAGGCTAGAGGCTGGGAGTGAGGGAAAAATAACATGGTAAAGGGGGAGAGAGGAGAGTGAGAGTGAGGAGAAAGGCAGAGTGGGGAGAGAGAGCAAAGGGGAAATGTCTATGTGGGTGGAAGAAGATTGGGCAGGGCCAGGAAGCAAGCCTTCCTGCCCATCCAACCGCTGCTCAGCAACAGGTTCAGGAACAGGAACAAGAACCTGGTGTCCTAACATTTTTCAAGTTTTTAAAATTAAAAATAATTTCTTGAAGGGGGAGGGGGTGGAAAGCTTCATGGGCTCCTTAGATGTCCCTGCAGGTACACTGGTATTTCTTAATGTTTTCCACCAATTTACTCAGAATAAACCTTGAATTAACTGGCCTTTAATTTGCAGGATCCCCTTTTACTCCTTTTGAAAAATTGGTGTTACATTGGCCACTCTCCAGTCTTTTGGTACAGAGGCAGGGGGACATGCTGCATATTTTTGTTAGAAGAGCAGTAATTCACATTTGAGTTCCTTAAGAACACTTGGCTGGTTACCACCTGGACCCAGCAATTTTTTTTGTTTTTAATGTTTGAATAAGATCTCTTGCTACCAATTTCTTCCTCAGCTCCTCCGTTCATTCCCTTTCTGAAAAATGTCAGATCAGGCATGGGTATATGTCCTGCATCTTCTGCAGTGAAGACAGATGCAAAGAATCTGTTCAGCTTTTCTTCAATATCCTTATCCAGCTTCAGTATTCCTTTAACCACTTAGTCATCCAACAGTCCAATGTGTTGGACTGCCTAGCAGGTTTCCTACTTTTGTGTATTTAAATACATTGTTATTGGTGCCCCACCTCCTGGAGCAACCCAAAGAGACTCCACAGAGCACATTTAGAATGTCCATGGGCTGGCTTAGGCCTACAGGCTGGAGGTTATGTATCCATGCATTACTACAACACTTATCCTTTGGATGTCCTTGATTTCTTTCATCTGACGATTACCTTAAACATTGTGGTCAAGGGGGAACAATAGCATGCCTCCAGTACTAAATTACTACTCTTCTGTTATAAAGCAAGAGTACATTCTCAAGATCTCCACAAGGTAACACAAAGCTAATCTGTCCTGTATTAGACAATATTTCCTTCCCAATTATCTCCCTGTGTGCAGTGGAGAATGGGATGGTGTCTTCCTTTCCTGACCACTGGACTTCCATGCATGGAAGTAACACTTGAACAGGTCATACACACGAAAAATCTGATATGCAGTTGATTTTGAAACTGAATGAGGGAACTCAGTTGCATTTTTCAGGACCACATGAATTGAATTTTATATGCGTACACCCTATTACAATATTACACCCATGTGTGAATGCCTGGTATGGTACATGTGTCAAGTGGGTGGGGTAAGACGGTCCTACCTTACTCCCACATGTAGGGAGAAGTTCAGAGAGAAAGTATTGTTTGACCTGAGTGTGCACTCTTGCTTGAGCATATGTGAAATGCCTTGCTGGATAAAGACCAAGGTCTACCTAACATAGCATTCATGGAAAGAATCCCAGCATCAGCCTGTGCTACTATCCCTTAGAAATTATCCAGTGGTCTACCATTTTTGACTGGTCTTGCAGGCCAAACCAAAAATGACAGTTGCCATCTGCCTGCTTGTTAAGCTACCTTCTTTCCAGCCAAGACGCCTCCCCCCCGCAACCATGCACAAGAGTTTTCCAAAGGATGCCTAAATTTTTATTTTATTTATTTATTACATTTCTATTCCTCCCCATAGCTGAAACTTTCTGGGTGGTTTACAAAAGTTAAAACGTTAAAATGCAATATACAAAGTTTAAAAGCCATTTACATAAAAGCATACCGACAATATATACAAACATATAACTAAAAACAACTTTGAACTAAAAACAATTTAACAAAAAAAATCCAACAATAAAACAACACAGCTTAAAAACAGTATACAAAAAGCAAAAGGAACAACAGTTGTAAAAACGGAAGGCTTGCTGGAATAACAGAGTCTTTAATTCCTGCTTAAAAACTTTCAAAGAGGTCAGCAAGCGCATATCAACCAGCAGGTCATTCCACAACTGAGGGGCGGCAAAGGAAAAGGTCCTCCTGCCAATCTCACATTAGGCAGCCACAGGAGATAGCCCTCAGAGGACCTTAGGTGGCGGAGTGGGACGGAGGGGAGAAGGTACTCCCTAAGGTACCTTGGAGTTAGACCATGAAAGGCTTTAAAGGTAAGAACCAGGACTTCATAGTTTGCTCGGAAACAAATTGACAGCTTGTGTAAAGATTTTAAAAATGGTGTAATATCGTTTCCATGGGATGTCCCAGAGACCAACTGGGCTGCCATATTTTGTACTAGTTGAAGTTTCCGAACTAAATATAAAGGACTGCAGCGCATTACAGAAATCAAGCTTAGAGGTTACCAGCGCTTGCACCACTGTTACCAGGTCCACATGTTCCAGAAATAGGCGTAGCTGGCGTATCAGGTGAAGCTGATAACAGGCAGTTCTCACCATTGCCTCCACCTGGGGTGCCAGGAGCAGGGTTGGGTCAGGAAGCGCCCCCAAGCTACGAATTTGCTCCTTCAGGGGGAGTGCAACCCCATCCGGAACTAGTTGACATACATCAGTACCTGAATTAGGACCCTTCACGATGAGCACCTCTGTCTTGCCTGGATTCAACTTGCCTAGATTCAACTAAAGGTGCTCCGAGTGCCTTCAGGCAGTATTCAACTCTCCCCTCTCCAACCTTTCCTGAAGGAAAGAATGGCAGGGAGTGTGCCCAGTTGGGAGCCACTGCTAGAAGGTGCTTCAAGCATCTTCAAGCATTTGTATCCAAGCAACTACCACCCTCACTGCATAGTTTGGCCCTGCATAGCCAAGGCACCAGGGAGCCTTGGCCACACAGTTGCCAAATAATCACCAGCCTTTCTCCCAGTTTGGGAACTGGTAGGTGGAGGGGTTAGCCATGCAACTGCTGGGATGATCCCCATTCACTTCTGCAGTTTCAAAGTTGGGAGGAAGGCTGGCTGCTCATCATGCTTGTGAGAGGGTGATGCCAAACTTGCTGGGGTGGGGCTGGAATTCTTGGAGCCTTGCTTCACCAATGGACTGTGATCTACATTCTGCTCGCCCTGGTCTATAAGGGCGCAATCTTCTGCATGTTTAGAGAGAAAAAAGTGTATGGCTGGCTGGGGAATGCTGGGAGTTGTAGGACATTTTCCTGTCTAAAGACGCATATGACTGCATCCTAATATAGTTTTCTTTTGACAGCAGACTGAGAGATGCTTTAAATGTTACAGATCAAGTATTCTTGCTTCTATGATATTTGGAGGGTTGCTGAATAGAGTACTTTAAGTGAAAAGTATTTCTTCGGATGGCACAAGCAGGAAATGCTGTGTATAGGGGTATGTGCAAATCTAAACTTGAAGCAGAATTTTCCAAGCTCAAGGCATTGTGCTTAATGTGGAATTTTTGACTTCCAACTGAAACACTCAAGGATACAAAGGAACAGTCAACAATCTCTTGCAGTGTGTTTTTGTAATGAGTGGTTTTTTGCAGTACTTCAGATTCAGTTTCAAGTCTTGGCTATTTAGTCTTGGCTAACTAGATGTTTTCATTCAAAATGAAAGATTTACGGGAACTTAGAATTCATTGTTATAAATTCCTAACTTTTTCTTCTGTACTATATAATCCTTTCATACTGCTCAATAGGCTGGTAGCTTATTCCCTTGATTCACTGTGGTAATGTGGGTTTTCCAGAAAAATTTGAATTGGAAAATTTTCCAGACAGGGTCATTTGCATTGGAAAATTTTCTGATGTGCTGAGAAGATCTAATTTAGTGTGCTTATTTTACTTGAATTTTGTAAACAACAAAGCTTTAAAAGGTAACCCAGGCTATTTTTTTGGTCCCAATACATCACAAATATTGAACTTGAAATATTTGAGGAAAAAAGTTAAAGCACACTTAATAGGATTTAGTTGTTATATTACACAGAAAATTTTATTGGAATACTTGCAAAATTTTAAAGACAATAGCATGCAGTTCCCTTACATTATTTAAATTTAAGAAGAAAACAAAGGTACTGAAATGTTGACACACTAATTAATCTTAGCAACCCAAAGAATTGTGCATATGCTGATAACTACTCATCTATTTCAACAGAGTTCAATGCTCTTCCATTAAGGTTGTTGGGTACCTTCAGTTTCATTGTCACTGCTTATTAGTTACATTTCATTTTGAGACATATATGTATTTCAGTGACATATATGAATTTTCTTACATATTTTCTAGGAATAATCACCTGAAAAACATTAATTGCAGCTTTGAAACTACCAAGCTTGCCTAATATTGTATTTGCAATGGGCATGCATTCATTTTTACTAATAAACTTATGAAACGGAAAATTTCCCACAGAAAAATATAACACTGGAAAAATTTCTATCCCACATCACTGACTTACTCATGATAAAGGGTTTCACAGTGGTAGTGAGAGATGCTTTTTCTTACATTATGATTATACTTCATTATTCCATTTATAAACTGCTTTTCTAGTTTAAATATACCCAAAGTGGAGAACAATAAATACAACGATAACACTAAAACAGAATTAAAAACAGACGAAACAATGAGTCATACATTCTAAGAAAGCAAATACAAAAGTTATTTATGTTGGCATACAGAGTCTCTTCATCTTATGCGGGCTGCAGTTTTTATTTATCTACTGAAAAGCTTGTATATTTATGACTTTTGCATATCTGTCTGCATCTTAAAACTAGTTTTCATGTGTTTTTTTAATATAGTTTGTAAAACAAAATAATAGAAATTCTCAGATGATAGGATTTGAGTTTTGGTTAGGAAAGAATTCATTGTTACAAATACAAAAACGTATAAATAGTGCTGGAACAAGTGAGAACCATGTTTCCTTTTAACATGGTTCCTAAAGCTGAGAGACTAGTAGCAGTGGTTCATTTCTTCTTTTTTTTCTCCTTTCTAGGCTTGTAAGGCTTTGTACTGCACGTGAACTGTAGCTTGGGTAATGTTAGTTCACAGGGTGTGCTTTGCCTTGTATCTTACTATCTGCTGGTTGAGCTGCTGCCAAATGATAATGAAATGTGTGTTTACACAGCAGTTGGCTGTCCAAAAGGCTTTGTCAGTTCTTGTTCTCTTCCTCCTCCGGCACAGTGTAAAGTTTGCATGGAGGCTTTGCATAGAGGATTTCCACTTTCCTGGGAGAAAATAGAAAGCATTATGTGACCATGCTTAAGATGCCTGTTACTTGCCTGTGGGCAAAAGTTTGATCCCATCTTAAAGGGTTGCACAGTTGTTAGATAATAGAAAAATGCTCAGTTGTACAAAACAACCTAAAAACTCTTCTCTCCATCCCACTCCCAAATGGATAAAGGCAAAAGACAGTGGGGGTACAATGTCACCATAGCAATTGTGATGATGAAAGCCCAGAGCTAACTTGGATGGCAATCTTCACACTTTCAACTAAGTGCAAAGCTAGGGAATAGCTATGAAATTAACCAAGTGCACCTGCTGTCCTAATTGGCATACTCATTTATTTTGAGCAAGGAATATTGCTGTTCAGTTAGCTTCATGTGCAGCGATTCGTCTGTAGCATTATGTGCAGCTATTCCTCTGTCGCTTTTTTAACCAGGCAATTTCTCTTGGGTCTAGCCTAAATTACTTGAGATGCAAACTATTTTTTTTTAGTTTTAACAGAGGCATGAACAAATAGAATTAAGTATATTCCTAACATCTCAGAATGAATTCAAAGAATGTACATTCCTGTTTATGTAGCCACTCCAAAATATTTGTATCTGAGCTAGGAATCACAGTAGTATGTTGGCATCCATTCTTTTCTTTTCTTTTAGTTGCCCAGAACACTGTAGTTCTGCTTGATTTATATTGGCTATTGCCTTTGTTTGGAAAGAGAGAATGTCTTAATCACACTATTTTGGAAGTCTAACACAGTTCATTTTCAGTCTTTCATTTCAGAGCTGTTCTATTGAAGCATGTGGTTTGTGATCATCTGAAGTGAAGCTTCGTTTCCACTTCAAGCCAGAAAATAAGTTATTTCCTGACTCCTCATGATTGCATTGAGGAAGGGTTTCTAAGCCATACATACCAACAAAGATGAATATGAGCTTTCCATATATGCCATTAAAGTTAAAAGGGAAGATCTCGGCAAATATTAAAATGATTAGCCATCGTATGCCAGAAGCTCTTATTGTGTAACAATGGTTTAAAACAAATACGTGGAACCATTGAATGGTCTGGGAAACCAGATTTTGAAGCATTACTGATACTAAGCAGGTATGGGTCTGATCTGTCGTCTGAATGGAGAGATCACTGAGTAACCCCTGTAAGATCATGATAGATTATGATAAATCTGATAGTCTGTGGACAGGATCTGGTGTGTAACATTATTTATTTTTTCTGGTCCATGTGACAGTACCTATGGAAACTGTTCCTTGAAAGCAGAATATGAACTGCCAGGCTCAGAGTAGAGCAGGATAAAAGGGTGAAAGGAAGCCAATGCCAGATTCAGTAATGATAGAAGTGCTATCACTTTCTTTTCTGCCCTTACATTGTCATCCCTCCTGTTCCAAATCTGGTAACAGTTAATGTATGCTGGGGAACATTGCTTTCTGTTTTAATCTTGGTATGACCAGAGATTATCCCCTGGACAGTCTGCCTGGGAATAATCTAGCTCCTGACCCAGGTTTAGAAAGTTGGCTGTTCTGGTAGATGGGTTAAAATGACATATAAAACCCCCTTCCTCCCCACTCACCCCAAGCTTTCTGGGTTAGCTTGGCTGTGGCATCAAAAAGCAAGCCTAAGTTAAAAGGTTTTATATGTTTCTGACCATGCTTGGGCTTTGAGTCTTCAGAGGAAGATTTCTATAGATATAGATGAAAATGCATAGTATAGGATAAGAGGAGATTCCTGTTTGATGATGAATACCATGATGGGATGTAAGGAGCTGGCCTCTTAGGCATGTTGGGCTAAAACCATTTAGTGTTTCATAGGTTAAAACTGGCACATTAACCCCAACTTCAAATACAAATCAGGGAAACCAAAACAAACTCACTGAGCTCAATCTAATGCACTGCTCATAGTCAAATATGTCTTTTAAATACAGGTAGGACAGGCTAGGCAAAGGGCTGGACATGGGATCTAGACATGTTTATACCTGCTGAAAAGGGAGGTCCCACTAGTTGTGTGTGTTGATGCTCAGGGCACTCTGGTTTCTGCATGAGCTCTACTTACTTCACCTTTCCCCTCACTTGGGGGCACTGTGACTTCATTCTTTTTAACAAAGGATTCCATGTTCATCAGAGGTGATCTGGCATAAGTTTTCTTAGCACTATTTAATTTGAAAGGCTGATGTCTATTGCATTTAAGTGGTGAAACTTGCATAGGTACTGGCACGCAAGGAAAGTTTGCAACGTAAATTGCCATTGATAAGCAACTAATGGCAAATGTTTGGCTATTGAGTCACTTTAGAAAGAATTTCAGAAAAAATCAGTTCAGTATTATGATGTGAATAGTTCACAGGATTTTAATGCTTTGAAATTGTACAAAATTGTGTACAAATTACAATGTATAGACTATGATGATAAGGGAGTTTTGCAATCATTTTTTTTCTGGATAGGGAAGCTTACTTAAATTGGCTTTGTGGAAACTGGATAATTAAAATTATGTGGAGCACTTTCATATGTATATTCATTTCATATGAAGCAAAAGGCAGTTAGTGATAGTATCTCTAAAGCCAATCTGTACGCAGTCCCTGTCTGGGAACAAAAATAAGGTGCAATCTGGTAGAATTGGGGATGAACAACCAGGAGGTCTAATCTGGAAGTGAGAGGCTGAAGATGAGGCCAAGTATGAGATTATGAAAGAAGAGGGAGTATAATCTGGAACAATTTAAGATCTGTAGCAAAGACCTCCAAGTGTTTTTTAAAACAACATTCTTCAAGGAATAGCTGACACGCATTACCTGGCACGTGCAGCCACTTTTTCTTCAAAGCACTGTTCAAACGTGAATCAATGAGAGGCTAACCAAGTTTAGCAGAATGGAAGTGTACATGTTTTTACTTATTGACTACTAGCTGTTCCCCTGAAGAAGAGCAATATTCTCAATGGATTGGAACTCTGGAGTTGGTTTAATATCTCTTTAGATACCCATGCAAGGCTGTTATTTGTTAGATTTAGGTGGTGCTGCTGCATTGTTGCTGAATAAGGTTGACCTTGAAGTGCCCACAATCACTGGGCAGAGCTGGGTGAAAGTCTTAATGCTGCCTTCTGAGCGTTGTAAAGAGGGGAAGAATTATTTTTGTCAGGTACTGCAAATCTACTATCTGATAAGCAAATTGTTTAATAACTTCGGTTTATTGTCCAGTAGTGTACTGCAACTGTATTATTTAAATTATTGTTTACCCTGCTCTTCAGCCAAAAAGGCTCCCAGAGCAGCTAGCAAATTAAAAAAAAATGCAAGATAGCTTCTGCCATCAGACTTACAATCTAAAAGACATGACACAAAAGGAAAAGAGGGTGAGGAGAGAAGAGGAACTTAGGCATCAGTTTTTAAAGTTACAGTTCTTATAGAATCATAGAATAGTAGGGTTGGAAGGGGCCTACAAGGCCATTGAGTCCAACTCCCTGCTCAGTGCAGGAATCCAAGTCAGAGCATCCCTGACAGATGGCTGTCCAGCCTCATCTTGAACGCCTCCAGTGTGGGAGAGCCCACCACCTCCCAAGGCAATGGGTTCCATTGTCGTATTGCTCTAACAGTCAGGAAGTTTTTGTTGATGTTCAGCCGGAATCTGGCTTCCTGTCACTTGAGCCCATTATTCCATGTCCTGCACTCTGGGATGATCAAGAAGAGATCTTGGCCTTCCTCTCTGTGACAACCTTTCAAGTACTTGAAGAGCGCTATTGTATCTCCCCTCAGTCTTCTCTTCTCAAGGCTAAACATGCCCAGTTCTTTCAGTCTCTCCTCATGGGGTTTGCTTCCAGTCCCCTGAAGCATCTTTGTTGCCCTCCTCTGAACCCTCTCCAGCTTGTCTGCATCCTTCTTAAAGTGTGGTGCCCAGAACTGGACACAGTACTCCAGATGAGGCCTAACCAGTGCTGAGAAGAGGGGAACTAGTACTTCCTGGGATTTTGAAGCTATGCTTCTCTTAATGCAGCCCCAAATAGCATTTGCCTTTTTTGCAGCCACATCACATTGTTGGCTCATATTCAGTTTGTGATCGACAACAATTCCAAGATCCTTCTCGCTTGTAGTGTTGTTGAGCCACATATCCCCCATGTTGTAACTGTGCATTTGGTTTCTTTTTCCTAGGTGCAGAACTTGGCATTTCTCCCTATTCAATGTCATTCTGTTGTTTTCTGCCCAGCACTCCAGTATATCAAGATCACTTCGAATTTTGTTTCTGTCTTCCAAAGTATTAGCTATCCCGCCCAGTAATGACTAGCTGGGGCAGAAACAGTTCAAGCATCCAAATCAAGCTATGGCTAGGTGGTAGTTGAGGGAGAAGAGCCAAAGACAGCTGGTTTCTGAGCAGAGCCAATGGAATAGCCCTGCCGCACTTCCTATAGCCCGATTTGCATGGCTGCTGTGAGGTGACTAAAGGTTCAGTGGCTTTTAGTTCAAGCCCCCTAGTTTTGAATCTTTTGTAAGAAACCATCTTTCAACTATGGCTCTTTCAATATCTAAGGAATTTTATTTTCCAGTTTCTGTGTCTAGAATGAACATAGGTTTTTGCTTCTAGTGCTTTTCTGAAGGAGGCTGCTGAACATGTCATAGTTTGGTTGATAATAGGATCTCGTGCTGAAAGCTCATGTTTTAAGATAGAATTCATACATTGCTACCTTAAATAAGAAAGTTGCAAAAGGCCCTGCAACTTTGCAACAAGCTCTTTCTAAATATTCTGCTTGCATAGTAGTTTTAGTTCTTAAAATATGGAAAGTATTGTTTGAGTTGAGTTTTTCCTCCAGAAGTCAACAAAAATTCACACGTAATCTAAAAAAGACATGGATTCTATGCAGAAATGAAATGCTTGTTTGTGAAAAGTAGCTGGTCCAGTAAATGTAAAGAGAGGTTGAGAGGTGGGGCGGCCTCAAGTTTGTTCTCTACAAAGAAAGTGGTTTAGAGCATTGAACCTACAAAATAAAATAGTCCTCCAAGCAGTGATTTTCTATAGTGGCAGAAAATATTTTGACCTTTAACATCAGCTGACTTTTCAGCTACAGTCTGTGATGCTTTCTGTTGAGGAAAGAATAGGGAGGAATCTAAGTTCCCTGGTGACCAAGTAACTCATACAATAAGAACTAGTATTTTCTGTTTTGTTCTTTTAATCCAGACTTCTCAGTTACATTTTTGATGGGGTGAAATCTGGAAAACCAATAATTTGGGCTCTAACTCTTTAGATTTAAGCACTTCAGAACAGGCTTCCTCCTTCCACCTCTCTTTTCAAGTAACTCCATTACTAAATATTCCAGCAAGCCTTTTTGTTCTTCACCTCCCAGGATCCCCTTGAGTAGCTCCTTTACCAAGCCTGCCTCTTTGCCTTATCCAGTCAACTTCCAGTGATCTACAAGCCTGTCAAGTTTGTAAAGGCAGTCATTTCTGTTGCAAGAGATGTTCTGCAAAAAGAATAACTCACAGAAGGATGGGTAGGGTCTTGTGTGATGTCATTGAGAGATTGCCCTGTAGGGCTCTCACTTGCTAGCAGTGGCATAGAATACATCCTCATCCTTCAAGGGGACGAGATCTAGTTAGTAACAACTTGTCGGCTAATTTGGCCCTAAATTATTATCAGGAAAACTCTGTTTTAGCTGTTTATATTCACTTTTTAATCAGTCTGAACGCACACTGAGGAACTTTTCATAAGCATTCCTTAATGTTTACTTCTGTAAACCGAAAGCTACCTGTTGAAAAACACATGTAGGGAATGTAAGTACTTTAATGCCCTTGTTGCTTATTTTATGTTGTGCAAATGTTTGAGCATATAAAATGTGGATTGACATGCGTAAGGGACAGAAGCTATATTAACAAGTAAAGTGGTTTCGTCTTTCTTAAAATCTCAGATATGAAACATCAGCTGTGGTATTTCTACCTCTCAACATTTGCTTAATTAAATTTAGAAACTATGAAAGATATAAACTTGTTTATACTTGTTATATAACACTGTTGTTGTTCCCTTCAACCCATTCATCAAGGAACTCCTCTGGCACAAATCTCATTGAGACAAATTAGGCATGGCTCAGTTGAATGCTTTGAGGACTGGCTCCTTAAATTTTGTACAACAGGGTTGTTTTGTTCAGAAGAAACTGAAAAGATATGGAACATGATGTGCAAGACAAAGCCAGTTTTATAGCTGATTAAGAATGTGCTTCCAAATAAGCAAAAAGACTGTACAAAATGCTGTAGATTTAAATGTTGCTTTCCATTGATTTAGTCCCTTCTTGAATAATTGATATTGGCAGTCAAGAAATATATGTTGGTTTTATGTAAGCTACTCTGGAAGCTTGAGTGGTATCCAATTAAACACTCTCACCGACATAACAGCTTCCATTAGCGGTATGGGGAGGGGGTTATTCCCCCTCCCCCTTCAGCCCTCTGTGAACCTTCAAAATCTGCTTCTGAGGGTTAGGGGTACCCTCTAGAGCAGATTGGGGGGTGCAGGAGGCTGCAGCAGGAGGAGAAAAACCTGTTGCATGAGCAAAAGTCTGCTTGTAAAATGTTGGATTTTGCCCCTCATTAGCTGAAGAAGAGCAGAGTAGAAAATTAACATACAATAAAATGTTGCAAAATTCATACTTCTATGTAAATATCAGGATAATGGATTGAAATAAGATTTACAGTGTGTGCAGTATGTTCATGATATGAGCACAACAGACTGGCTTTTGCTACGGAGGTATCAGCAGATTGCTACAAAATTCTTGCAGAGAATGAATGTGAAATCTATATATTGTGATATGTCATAATTACACACATGCCTTTCACATAAATGTCTACACAAAAGTGTGTTCCATGTAGAAATTTTGAAATGTGTGAAGTGACATGTGAAGCAATATGGAAGAAGAACAGAGGGATTACTTCAGGTGGGAATGTGGTCTAAGTATTATATAGAATGTTTACATTTTAATGCTACACTTCCATATGAATACACAGGGCAGCTAAAAATGCTGTTCAGGCATGTGTGTTTGTACACACACAACATACACTATTTTCAATGGAAGCGATACCATAGTGTTGTTTTTCTAATTTCCATGTTGTGCTTGCTTCCTGTTAACACTTTTTGACATCCCAAAGGCTTAGAGCCCTAGGGCACAGGTAGACATGACGATGGCAACATACATGATCCAAATCCTGCCAGTCCCCTTATAAAGTAGGTGTAGTGGGTCATTAAAATGCAGCACCAGTGGGAGCAGGAGTTGAACCCTCACCCATCCTCACCTTTCCACCCATAATTGCTTGCTTTTAGCCATTTTTCTCCTTGGAGGGGTTACTTCCGGTCACGGAGCCCCAGAGAAAATATGCCCCCTCTTTTTTAAAAAGCAGTTTTGTGTAGTAATGGTGAGCAGACCACGGTTCAGCTCCACACGCTTATTTATTTATTTATTGCATTTATACCCCGCCTTTTTTCCTCTTGCAAGGAACCCAAGGCGGCTTACATTATCCTCCTCCTCTCCTTTTTATCCTCACAACAACAACCCTGTGAGGTGGGTTGGGCTGAGAGTCTGTGACTGGCCCAAAGTCACCCAGTGAGCTTCCATGGCCGAGTGGGGACTAGAACCCGGATCTCCCAGCTCTTAGTCCAACACTCTCGCCACTACACCACACTGGCTCTGTACACACTGGCTACACGCTTGCCTGTATTGTGCTTCAAATCCCCCCTTTTTAAAGATTATTATGCAGGTTTAGACAAAAAAAAGTCCTACAACTCCCATCATTCCTCAGCCAGCCATACTGTCTGTGGGATGCTAGGAGTTGTAGGATTTTTTTTGGTCTAAACATGCATGGGATTGCATCCTAAACCACAGACCTGATTCTACACACAGGTCTGCTACTATCCTGTCTAGCTTGGCCATGAAAGCTTAGGTTTAATGTGATATAAACACTAGAGAGGAGTATGTTTTCTTTCTAAAATTCAATTACTTAAGAGATATCGCTCTACTACCCCTGTTTGTTCCATCTGCTTTTCATAATAAATCTTAACTGCACAGCTTGATCTTTTCCCTGAAGCCACCATTCATCATTAAGATTTCAGACAAAGGCAGAAAAACAAGCCTCCCTTTGCTGTAATAGGACATGGAGAAACGGCAGCATTGTGCCTTAGCTTTGTGATTGGCTGAAGTAGATCACACCCCTGGAATCTGTTTATCCCCTAAAAATAAGATAGAATCTTTTGTGCATTTCAGTGAAACCTTTTATGCAACACTTCATATTCAAACAGACATGATTACACTATTTGCAAGTTATTTGGGTGGGTTAGCTATGAATGTGGGGAATGAGTAAGTGTTTCTTTTGAGAACAGCAAGTCCTTTGTGGGTTGTTGTCGAACAGCACAATCATATTCATGCCTACTCAAAAGTAAATCCCATTCAGTTCAGTGGGGCTTATTTGCAGGTAAGTGGGTATAGGATTGCAGTCTCAATCTGTTTTTATTTTCCTTTTTGTGTGTAGGGCTTATGATAGAGAACCCTGTTAATTTAAAATACGAAATCCCTAAAGCTTGGTCTTAAAATCTGATTGTACATTGACATATGAAGGAAGCTATGCAAGAACTTAAACTGTGTTACATATTGCTCTTGTGTGTGTGCTCATAAAGTACAGGCTAATTGCAATAATTCATTTGTAAAACAATCTATTTTTAGGATTGACTGTTTTTAACAATCTGATATTCTTTGATATAGTTTATAATTAGCGATACTATGTGTTGTTAAAATGAGCCTACAACAGTTCCACAGATGTTTATTTTACTTGATTTAAAAACAAATATTTGTATATAAAATGAGAAAATATTAAGAACTTTTCTTGTACCTGAAATAGCTCATTTATACTAAGCTTGCAAAAGCTGGCTTGTTTTTAAAAACACAGAATTGTGCAGGTACTGCTGGAGGAAAATTTGGTTATGATCCAGAAGGTTCTGTGTGCATATTCACTATTTAAAAAAATAAAATCCTGATTTGTTTCAGGAACAACTCCATCTTAGATTTCTCTTGTGTTTAAAAAAACAAACAATTTGGGGATGAGAGCTGTCTAAAGGGAAACCATTGCCAGTGGGTGCATACTGTTTTTTTCCTCTGAGTTTTATTTAAATTGTGTTCATGCCAAGTTTCCAAATTGCTCCTAAGAATAATGCCCATGTAAATTTTGTACACAGTGACAGTAATCTAGATTCTAGAGGGATATCCACACCTTAAGTTTTCTGTGAGACTCCCTCTTGGTAATTAGTCTCACACAATCCAAAATGTTTTATTTTCAATTGTAATGAGCAAAGGAACAGATTTATCATGAAAAAATGTGATTTGGAGGTGAGGGATCTGGGACAACAGCAAGTATAATGTATGGCAGAGGGTGCTATGGTGATGAGAGGCAACAACAGTGGAGAAGCTTATAGAGTTATCTATGTGATGTTTTCCCTTCCTGTTCACCTCCAAGCCTCAGTAACTGGGGGGAGGGGGGTCTGTAGTTTCCTGTGATCTATGATTGCTTCTGATGAACGCCAGCTTAGTTAATGGGAAAAGGTGTTTTATCTTGGATCTACTTTTGGAAGAATGTGTTGACCTAGCTTGTATTACTGAGAACTGGTTGGACAAGGGGGTGGGAGTCAACCACTCTCAGATATGTCCACCAAGGATTGAGAAAACAAATCAGAGTTTGTTCGTTTGCCAGACAAACCCTGGATAGGGCAACAAACCATGTATTAAATAAACCATGGGTTAGGGTTATGTGCGAACCATGTCTTTTTCTTGCAACTGAATAGTGTAAATGAAAGGAGGTAAAACTGGCAAAATCCATCACCTTCCCCACCCTGCAAGTGATGCTTAAATCATTTTTTGTATTTCCTGGAGTGTTCAAATGTAAATGTGCACTGGCCTGAAAGGTAATATGATTTTGATGAGTTCTCTTCCATTTTCTGCCCTGTACTTCATGTGTGACTTGCTGTGGACTGTGTTGTTTGTTGAAATGCCCTTAATTTTGCCTCTCAGGTACAAGTAATAATTACAAGATGAATAAATGCATAATAAAAGTATTGGAGGAAGTAGTTCGGAAATTGGCTTAGCTATTTTGGGGTCGCTGTCTTTATAAAGCATTGCAATACATGTTCATTACAATTGGTTATGAAAGAATAAAAAATCTGGCTGTGATACATAGCTGAACAGGAAACACCTTTGTGCCTTCAATGCATTTAAATACAAGATGAAACAAACCTCTTCCAAAGGAAAGCAGATAAGCAATTCTCTCCCACATAAAGGCATTGGGCTGGAAACAGGTTAACCTTTCTATTTTGCTCTGAGTGGAAACTGCACAGCTAAACAGTTTGCTAAATTGCTGTGAAAGAAAATGATCATTGTTTACTGGTTAAGTAGCAACTGCTTAAAGGAGGGATGAGGAGCCCTTTTTGGCCCAAGGGCCATATTCTATTTTGGGGAAGCTCTTTGGGTACCACATTTCAGTGGTAGGTAGTGTCAGATAAAAAGTTCTTGCTTTCGGTTTAGAAGAAAAGGATGCCAGGCAGGCAGCAGTGGATCCAACACTATTTTATTGAACATTTTGCAAAACGGGTGCAGAGCAGTCTGGACCCCGAGACACATGTGCAAAAGCCTTTTATACCTTATCACCTCTATTGTTCTTGCCAATAACCAATGAAACAGTCAGTACATTAGCTTACCAAGCCAATAGCCAATAAACAGTCAATATCAGCTTACCAAGCCGTTAGTCATGAGCGCGTCATTATGGTTCTCCTTTTTGCTCCGCCCACATTTTCCCCGCCACTCGGGCTCCTACGTAACTGAGGCGCCAACGGTTATGGAGTCTCTTTTTCTAACAATTCCCTCCTTTAAGTCTTTACTCACGTCTTAAAGCGTTTAAAACGGAGCCTCTTTATTGGTACAATAAAGCAAGAGCATCTGTTTTGACAGAGCGGTTTCTATCAATCGCTGGGATAAGCCTCTGACACAGGGGATAATGCAGCAACCAAATAATACCAGAACTCCTACCACCACTACAAGCGAGATAAGGATTGAGGCTGCTAGGTGTTTCCATTTTCCAAACCACTTTTCTAGCCAGGCAGTCAGGGGGTTGTTAATCCCTGAATTCTCGGCTAACTCTTCAGATAAGGTGGTGAGACCTTGTAATGCTTTTGTTACTGTGCCATCTGGGGCAGTGTTGTTAGGGATGAAGGTGCAGCACCGCCCACCTAACATCACGCATACCCCTCCTTTTTCTGCTAACATATCAAGAACACGCCGATTTTCCCAGGCCATTTGGCTAGTGGCATCTAGCTGCTCAGCCAATCCTTTTACAGCATCACGGGTATAATTTATAAATCTTTGTTGATTATAATAAATGTAATTGATCCAATCTACATTTTTGTTAATGGTCGCCCACCAAAACAGGGTAGACTCAAATCCTGCAGCGATTTGATTTCTCCCTTTGAACTCATCTGGCACTCCCCTTGGCACCCCTATAGAGTCAATGTATATTTGATTATCAAAAGGGGTTACTGACCGTTTCTGTCGGGGTTGGCTAGTCTCCCTTGTTGGATGAAATGCAATTGAAAAGGGGACTGCCAACTGGACCAGTCCACAAACTCCTGACCAATTGAAGGGCAATACTTCATACAACTCTAGACCCCCGCAATACCACCAGAGATCAGCCCGTGGGATTGGGAGGGAATCATTTTTAAAGCTAGTGGAAATAACACATCTCCATTTGTTTGTCAGGTTCCCTACAGGCTCCCCTCCCCCTATAAGATTTCGGTATATACATCCAGTATGGTTTCTTTGTTGCACAAAAGCTACAGGGGGTATAACACGATTTTCTAATTTGAGGGGAGGGTACAACTTATTGAGAGTCTGGCACTCCTCCTCTCCCCATGCGTTAGGGTGCTGGAACAAACGGATCACACAGGTGAGGAGGGAGGGAGTGACCCATCCCAGAGGAAAAGGCAGTACCCTTGCTACCAATCTTCCTGCAGCACAAATAAAACAGTCAGACTTATTTAAGGACTTGGCGGTGTACTTTACCCATTCTAGCCACACATTATCAGTTTCTTCTGTTATTGGGACCCCTAATCTGGCTTTCCAGGGGTGCTTCTCTATCTCTGGGATCTTTATTAAGGGGGGCGGACGTGGGGCTGCAGGGGTTAGCCTGGCTTGCTGCACAACTTGCTTAATGGTCTGATGGACCCGCGGTGGGCTCCATCGATCTAATCCCCACTGCCCTCCCTTAGTGAGGCAAACTTTGGCCCCTAGTGGTAATTGGCTTTTCCGAGTACTAGTATAATAGGTGTAGGGTTTGGTTAATTGTATCTCGAAAACCTTCTTTCCTAAGCAAGTGATAGACTTCATGGATTTGTAGTATTCTGTCCCTAGAGAAGTTCTGAAGACTGTGTTTCCCCCTTCTTGGCAACAAGATTGTTTTGATCCCATAACTCCATAGGTAAGCAATGTTAGGATCCACAGCCACTTCATTTTAGCAAGAGTAGCTATTCTATCAAGCCCGATTAAGTCGGATCTTGGCCTTTCCTAGGTGCTGGGATTTATAGACAAGAGGCGATTGTGGCTCCTGGATGGCTTCTTCGCCTGTGTCCCTGGCAGCTTCCTGGGGGGTGCCAGGGAGCAGAGGACCGTTGCCCGTGTCCTCCTGTTCTCTCCGGGTGACAGGAGGAGGCAGGGGTTGTCTAAATGGCTTCAACCATCTGCACTGTGTCCATTTGCTAGAACCTACAAGTTTTACACATGAATGGCTGGTTGGTCCCACTAGGTAGGGTCTTTCCCACCCTTTAAAGCTTCTTTATTCCACTTTTTCAGCAGTACTTCATCTCCCGGTTGGAAGAGATGGATGGGAGCATCTAGTGGCAATCTCTGGAATGGGACAGAGTAGGCTCGTAGCTGTGAAAGAACAGACTGTAGAGAAATCAACTGGCCCCTTAACATCTGATCTCCCATTTGACCTCCTCCCTCCTTCCGCAGTGTACCCGAGGTGGGAATCCAAACATTAGTTCAAAGGGGGACAGCTTTATGTCTTTTCTTGGCATTTTTCGAAGCTTTGTCAAAGCTATTGGCAGAGCCTCAACCCAAGTGAGTCTTACCCCTTGCTGGAGCTTGGTTAGAGTCTCCTTGAGACTCTGATTGGTTCTTTCAACTTGCCCACTCGCCTGGGGTCTCCAGGGGCAGTGCAAGTGCCACTCTACCCCCAGAGCTCGTGCCAACCCTTGCGTAACAGCTGAAGTGAAATGTGAGCCCTGGTCGGATTCTATAACTTCAGGCAAGGAGAACCTGGGCACCACCTCTTGTAACAATTTAGCAACTACAGTTTTTGCTTGACAGTTCCTGCATGGGAATGCTTCTACCCACCCCGTCATTTGACACACTATTACAAGCAAATACCTGTAACCCCTACATGGTGGCATTTCAGCAAAATCGATCTGTACCCTCTGGAAGGGATAGTACGCCCATGGTCGCCCTCCTTTTGGTGGAGGGGGGGCTCTGGGGGAATTAGTTTTCTGACAGACCTCGCAGGTTGCGGCTAGTCGATGGGTGCATACAGTTAGGCCAGGGGAGACAAATAGCCTCTTGCAATAGTCAATCATGGCTGATGCCCCAGGGTGTCCAAGAGAGTGATGCACTTGTTCCAGGATAGCTCCCTGCAGGGTCTGTGGAAGAAGCAGTCTTCCATCCGTCATCTGGATCCATCCATCGTCGCGAGTACTCACTTTGTGTTCTTGTGCCATTTGCAGCTCAGAGGGGGAGTATGTGGGGCGCTCCCCCCTTCTGGGTAAGACAAGAAATGTTCCTTGGATTCCTTCCTTGGCTGCTCTCTTTGCGGCCTCATCAGCTCTTTGATTTCCTTGCCTCCACTTTTCCTCTTTTTCCCTTCCATGGGCTCGGACGTGGATAACTGCCACTTGTAAGGGTAACTGGAGGGCATCCAAGAGGTCTACGATTAAGCCGCCATTGGCAACTGGGGATCCATTTGCTGTAAGGAATCCCCTCTCTTTCCATAACTGTCCGTGAGCGTGCACAACGGCAAAAGCATTCTTACTGTCAGTGTAAATATTTACCCGCCTTCCTTTGCCTGCCTGCAAAGCTCTTGTCAGGGCCACCAGTTCAGCAGATTGGGCAGAGAAATGAGGAGGTAGTCGTTCTTCATGGACACTCTCGCTATGGGTGATGACAGCCGCCCCTGTGTAACGCTTCCCGTCTAGCATATAACTGGACCCGTCCACAAATCTTTGGCCCCCTCCAACGGTTCATCTTCAAGATCTGGCCGACCCTTGGTGTCCAAGTCTAGTACTTCAAGACAATCATGATCTGGGAGCCCCGGCCCACGTGTGGCCTGTATTGCCGGTAATAGGGTGGCGATGTTGAAGCTAGAGCAGGCTTTGAAAGTGAGGCTTTCGTTCGTTAACAAGCCTATTTCATATCGGGAGTGCCGAGCCGGGTTGAGGAATTTGCTTCCTCCCCCTGACCCTAGGATTTGCGGCACCCCATGTGGCACCCAGACCTCGATGGTCCCTCCCATTGTCATTTTCTCAGCTTCAGTGCAGATCAAGGCTGTCGCTGCTACCGCTCTCAAGCAGCTCGGCCATCCTCGTGCTACAACATCAAGGACTTTGGAGTAGTAACCCACTGGCCTCCAGGAAGGGCCCGTCCGTTGGCAGAGTACCCCCGAGGCTACGCCCTTATTCTCATGCACATAGAGTCTAAACGGTCGACTGGGATTTGGCATGGCGAGGGCCGGTGGTGACACAAGGGCAGCTTTAAGGCTGAGGAAAGACTTATTCATTTCTTTAGTCCATTTCCATTTGTCTAATTTATCCTTTTGCAGTGCCTCATATAGTGGTCATGCTATTTCCCCATAGTCGGCTATCCAGAGCCGACAGAATCCAGTCAATCCCAGGTAGGCCCTTGGCTCACGGGGGGACGTAGGGACAGGAGTGTCACGAATGACTTCGACTCTTTCTGATCCCAAGCTTCGGGTCCCCTTGGCTAAGTGGCAACCTAAGAATTTTACAGTTGGTCGGACTAGCTGCACCTTCTCCCTTGACACTTTATAGCCTCTCTCTGCTAGATGATTAAGGAGGGAAATTGTTCCATTTAGGCACATATCCTTAGCCTTGGCTGAGATCAGGAGGTCGTCACAATATTGGAGGAGATGCACCTCAAGGTGCTGATGGACCCAAGGCTCAAGGTCCTTTTGAAGTTGCTGACCAAAAACGACCGGTGAAAGATTGAGCCCCTGAGGGATCACTGTCCATGTTAATTGAACCTTTGACTCACCCTCTGGGCTTTCCCACTCAAAGGCGAACAAAGGCCTCGAGTCAGGGTGGCGTGGGATGCTAAAGAAAGCGTCTTTTAGGTCTATGACAGTAAACCATGCATGATCTTCTGGAATTCTTACGAGAAGGGTGTGTGGGTTAGGGACCACAGGGTGGGGGGCCTCGATTTGCTGGTTAATGAGGCAGAGGTCTTGCACAAGGCGAAACCCTTTGCCCCCCCCCTTTTGACACAGCGATAATGGGCGTGTTGTAGGGGGACATTATCTCGATGAGTCGGCCTTCCTCTCGGAGCTTCGTTATTACTGGTTGTAGACCCAGCTTCCCTTGGCGGGAAAGGGGGTATTGTTTCATATGAACTGGTTTCGCCCCTTCCTTGAGAGGAATTTTGTATGGTGCTGCCGATTTGGCACAAGAGGCCCCTCCAACCCCGGCCCAAACCAGTGTGTTGACTCTGTTTTCTATTAAGCACCAGTCTTCATTTGCCTCTGAGGTGGGTTCCTCCATGGCTTTAAAAAGGGCCATTTGATAGTTGCTGCTCTGTTGCTTGGGAAGTCGTACTTCCATTCTTCCATCAGGGGTGAAAGTGATCTCAATTTGGAGCTTAGTCAATAAGTCCCTCCCTAACAATGCCACCGGACAGGAGGGGGTACAGACAAACGTGTGTTCTAGGTGTGTTTTTCCAATTTTAGTAAACAAAGGACGAGAAAGGGGCACTTGCGTTGCCCTTCCCTCGACCCCCATTATGGTGGTAGTTCCCGCACTTCCCGTTGGTGGCTTGTTAAGGGGGAGTATGGACAAGGCAGCCCCTGTATCCACAAGGGCATCATAGGAGCGACCCCCAACTTAAATTTTGACCATGGGGTCCCGTCTTGCCTCGGAAATGGCTAAGAGGGGTCTGGGCCCCGGTCTGTCCTAAGCTCTTTCTTGTTCATACAACACTCTTTGTTCTTCCCCCCTGCTTTCTTTCTCTTTCTATTTCAGGGCTTCACAGTCTTGTTTCCAATGCCCAATCTTTCTACAGAAAGCGCACTGATCCTTTCCTAAGGGAGGCCCTTTTCTGTTCCCCTTTCCACCCTTCTTAGTCCCTCCTTCCTCTGGCTTGAGAACGGCAGCAAGTAGTTTTGCCTGCCTTTTATCTTTTTCTTTTTCTTCTTCTTCCTCTCGTCTTTCATAGACCTTCTGGGCTACCTCAACCAGGACTCCCAAATCAGCCGCCAGTCCTCCTTCGACTTTTTGTAACTTCTTTCTAATATCTTGGCAGCTATTTCCTACAAACTGCATTGTGAGAATTCGTAGGTTATTTGGGTCATTCAGGTCGATGTCAGTATATTTAGCAAAGGCTTCTCTCAGCCTTTGGAGGAAGACGGCGGGGGGCTCGCTTTTGTCCTGTTTCAACATCAAGACCTTTTGCAGATTGGGGGCCCTTCGAGCGGCCTGTTTCATGCCCGCTAAAACAAGCCGAAAGTATTCAGCATGTAATTGCCTTTGCGCTGCCGTGGCCACTCCCCAGTCAGGCCTCCCAATAGGCAAAACCTCTGCCATTTGCTCCTCAGTCGCCTGGGGGTTCTCTTCTCTAAATCTAGTTCGCGCCCCCGCAAGGGTAGTTGGTTTTTGACTAAGGAAGCAAGTGTTTAACAACATCTGTGTGTCATCCCAGGTAGGACTGTGTGTAAGCCTCACATTTTCCATTAAGGACAACAGTGGACCAGGGTCCTCTTCAAAGGGAGGATTGAACTGTTTCCAATTGTACAAATCAGATGTCGTAAAGGGAACGTAAACAAACATTGTCCCCTGTGGGTGTTGGGCGGTAGGATCAGGGACCTCTCTAATAGGGAAGGTCAATTTTACTAGTGGTTGAGGGTCCTTTCGTAAATTGTAATTAGGCCCTCCTTTGGTTTCCTCCTCTTTATCAGGCACCTTTTCCTGGGTTCGAGGCCCCCAAGCACCCTTCATCTCTTTGAAATTTTTTTCGAGGGTGTCCAAACGATCTTGGAGAGTGTCGTCGAACTCAGTCATAGACCCAATCTCAGGAATTTTTAACGGTTGCAACTCTTGGGCAGGCTCCCTTGGGGGGGGGGGCTGGGGCGGGCGTAGTCTCCCCGCGACAGCAGTCCCGTAGGGAGGAGGAAGCAACAGATCTTCAGGGGCCATCGCTGCCACCCTAGGTGTTCCCTTCCTCGTCAGTTTTTTTTCCAGTTATCACAGGGAGGGCCAAGGACATACATTTAACTACCCACGGGGCGGGCCTGCCGCCGAGAGGTACGCAAGTTGCCCATGAATCAATATAGGGGAACTGATCCTAACTTCCCCTCTGCGTTACTATTATGCGCACAGCAGATACCAGGGTTGGGTCAAAAGACTCCTCAGGTGGCCATTTGGGTTCTAATACCGGCCATTCCCGGACAGAAAGAAGGACAAGTCGATCCTTCGTCATCTTAGTTCCATAATCCTGCTTAAAATGTGACCAGTTGCGCAAACAACACTCCAAGGGCGTACGGGACTCTTCCGTGAGCCTGGATTGGGACCCACCCATGACGGTGGGATTTCACTCAACAAATCTCGCGCTTCGCCCTCCTCTGACCCAGCCCATCGCCAAGACAGTGAAATGCAGATCGGGGCTCCTCACTCACTTCCCCCGTAGGCGTCTCACAGAGTCACAAACACACCACCGTCCTGCGTGTATCCCCTAAAGTAAGCTGTTTCACTTACCCCGAGGCCTCCTCTGTCCCGCCCGCAGCCGCGTCCAGCTGCCTATTGATCCACACGTCTCCCTCTCCCTCTGGTGTTGGTCCCCAAGCGCCTCCGCCGCCGCCGCCGTGAGGAGAAGGCAGTGTAAAACAACTGCCTGTGGCCACTTCTCCTCCGCGGCCCCTCGGCTCAGCGCGAAGGGGACGCGCCCCGAAGCAGGATCCGAGTCACGGCACCAAATTGTCAGATAAAAAGTTCTTGCTTTTGGTTTAGAAGAAAAGGATGCCAGGCAGGCAGCAGTGGATCCAACACTATTTTATTGAACGTTCTGCAAAATGGGCGCAGAGCAGTCTGGACCCCGAGACACGTGTGCAAAAGCCTTTTATACCTTATCACCTCTACTGTTCTTGCCAATAACCAATGAAAGTCAGTACATTAGCTTACCAAGCCAATAGCCAATAAACAGTCAATATCAGCTTACCAAGCCGTTAGTCATGAGCGCGTCATTATGGTTCTCCTTTTTGCTCCGCCCACATTTTTCCCGCCACTCGGGCTCCTACGTAACTGAGGCGCCAACGGTTATGGAGTCTCTTTTTCTAACAGTAGGGCCAAAGGCAAAAGTGGGCAAGGCTGAAAAGTGCCCCCCCATTCCTTTGTTACCAATTTATCCTGGGAAGCATGTCTACTCAGAAGTAAGCATGAGCAGCATGACTATGCAGATGTCCTGCAGTGGCGTGTCCTGCTTACAAGGCTCAGAAGGCAGCAGAGCTGAATCATTCAGCAGTGTCCTGGTTCTGACCCCATCCCCTCTGCCCCACAGGGAAAAACTCTTATCTCTGTTCAACAGCTGACTGAAGATAAGCGCTTTCCCCTGCTAAACACCAGAAAAGGATCTTTTTTCAGTACTGAGCAGGAGAAAGCACCTGTATCCGATCAGCTGCTGATGGGAGATAAGAGCTTTTCCCTGCGGGGGTAGAGGGGGTGGAGCCAGAGCCAGGGGAGGAAGCTGCTGGGTCAAATGGAGAACCCCCTTCCGTCCTTATCAGGCCCATGGGACAAGGGTTCCCCATTCTGGGCTTAAAGGCTAAGGGTGATGTCCAGTGCTGTGTGAGCAGACTTCCACTCACACAGTGGAACTCTTTTCTTGCCTCCCCCTGCTCCAAATGGTCCCCCAAACCTTTAGAGCAGATTTGGGGGGCTGCCGGGAGAGGGAGAATTCATTGGATTCATTGGCTGCAGGGAGAAGGAGAATTCATGGATGCCATTCCATTGGGGAAGAGCCTAGTAGATACCACCCTAGGTTTTTTCTTCTCTTGAATGTATATTTCATTGATTTTGATTAATCACAGCCACATCCAAAACATTGCACCTAGATTTTTTTAAAACTATAGTCTAAATGTTAAAATCTCCTCTCCCCTGCCCCCCCAATCTTTAAGTAACAGTTTGTTAAAATGAATGGTGGTAAAGGATGGTGCCGGGCAGTAGGATTGGTGTGTATGTTGGGTCCAGGAGGGTAAGAAAACTGACACGGAAGAGCAGTTTCAGGGAATGGGCTAAGTAAATTGAGAAAGGTAGACTGACATATAGCAGTGTAGGTGATGGAGAATAAAAGGTTTGGAGTGGAAAGGTGCCCTGTGCTGCCCCCATTCACCACACATACATCTGCTGCTTTCCATCTCAGCCAGTAAATCATCACACTGTCCCCCTCCTCCTGTTCTCTTGCATACCTGAAAGAAGGCTTTACTTTTGGGTGTTGGCCAGCCCATATACTGTACATTACTTCACATCAATTCCTAACAGTGAATGTTCTTCTGATATCAGTATTATTTGAGGGTTCTTTCCCTTCTTCTGATATCAGTATCAGAAGAGGGGAAACAACCCTCAAATAACCCATGGTCTGTTTTAGGGTTATTTCAGGGTTGTTTCCCCCTCAAGCCATGCTGCTTGGGTTTCCAGCCATCCAGCACACCGCAGCAGCACACCGCAGCTTAAACAAGCCATGGTGGCTTGTTTAAGCTGTAGTGATTGTGTGAACCGGGTGTCATCATTTCATTGAACCTGATGGTAAACATGGTTAAAAGGGCTAAACTAGCCAAAAAGGATTTTCTGAGTTTAATGTATGCATTTGTCATCTAAGCACAGACCTGCAGCACATAAACATTGTACATGAAGCGTAATCTGGCAACATTACTGGGGGGAAAACATAATTGAGAAAAATAGCTTTTAGAACAAGTTTTAAAAATTAATCCCCCCTTAAAACAGTCGTTGTGTAGAAAGTATTTCTCAGTTTACTGTACTGAGAAATGGACAAACTAATTTATCATGCAATTCAAAAGTGTGCTGCAGTAAACCCTTTCTGGAGTGTAGGTCAACTATCACAGAATTTTAAACTAATGTTGAACAGTGGAGACTTCTTGTAGAGACTTTTACTTTGTCAAATTCTAAAACTTCCTCAGTTTGGCAGACAACCTGGTACGTAGGAGGCAATTTCCCCTTTAAATCTAATTGTTCTTTCCTCTCAATCCACACATTATCACTTTTCAGGCAGTGTGCTACTGTTCTCAGTAACTTGTGTTATCATATGAGATATGGTGCCACAGTACCAAAACAACTTTAACTGCTTTTGGAATAGGCAAATCCTAATTCAAACATGTACCCTATCTACCCTATTTTTGTGTGCTACATGCAAACATGGCTCTTGGGAAACGTGTGTGTGTGTTTTGGGGAGGCTAGAAATTGGGAAGGGGTAGTCTGGCTACAGTAATCCATGCAGTAGTAACTTCCAGGTTGGATTACTGTAATATGTCATACATGGGGCTGCCCTTTAAACCTGTTTGGAAGCTCCAACTAGTACAGAAGTAGCTGCTAAAATTCTGACTGGCTTGCCTAGGTGGAGCCATATTACATCAGTTCTGAAGAAACTACATTGGCTGCTACCGAGCCCAATTCAAGGCGCTTAACTTTTAAAGCCTTCAATGGTTTGGTGCCAAAATATCCGAAGGAGCGTACCCTCCTACCATATCAAGCCGTCCATGCATTAAGATCACCAGAGGAGGCTCTTCTCCATATTCCTTCTTATAACAGAAGTACATTTAACATCTACAAGAGAGAGGCCTGCTTTGTGGTGGTGCCCCAACTTTGGAATGTTCTCTCACGGAATGTATGCCTGGCACCAATGCTGTATTCTTTCCAGCGCAAGATTAAAATCTTTTTATTTACACAGGCATTAAAAAAAAAATTAAATTGGCGGCAGAGGGGAGGGGGAAGCTTACTGTTTTGTTTAGATTTTAGATGTTTTTTTATTGTATTGAGTGTTTAATTTTAATGTACACGGCCCTGAAATCCTCTTTGGAATGAGGGCACACTATATAATTTTTAAAATAAATAAATTGCTAATTATCAAGCTCAAACTATGGTATCAAGCACGCCTGTGTCATCCAGAGATCTCATTGTTAGTTCCAATAGAATTTCATAGTTAAAAAGTGTGAACATCAGTTAACAGGATAGTGTTTTGAGATGTTAGGACTTTCAGAAAGCATTAAAAAGTTGCTCCAGCAGAAATTACTTATGATGTTGCTGTTGATGAAATATGTGGAGAAACTATTTGGGTACTAATAAAACAGTGGGCTCTTGAACCAAGACCAGATACTCAATCTGATGCAATGCTTCATTCAGTCTTTCAGTTTTGGAGAAAGTTTTCAACTCATCAGCTTCAGCCTATGTGTAGGCTTTATCATTTTCTGTTAATAGAGCTATACAAAAACTAAGCACACATCCCTTGAAATATATTTACAGAATAAATATCATCTGTGCATTGCTGTTTACCTGACTACTGTTGAATCCTAGATATAGAAAAAGACCAGTTTAGGAGATTAACATACATAGGAGCTTGTTGCTTCTGATTTTAACCACACACTTTCCCATTAATCTCTGTGTTTACAATATTGCTTATAGCTAACAAGCTCAAAATAACTTTCCACATAACTAGCTTAAAATTGGTTTTACTCCATGTTTAGCTTCGGTAACAGGCAAATTTATTGCACAATATACTTTTGCCCAGGCTTCCTGAATCTTAAGAGAAAAGGGGTGGCTCATTCCTATTTGGATGTAGAGGTATTAATCCTTCCCTGCAAGGTAAACAGGCAACTTCGTTGCCTGGCATAATATGGTTTAGCTAGTGCTGTATTACAAATCCCGATTTACCTACTTACTAAAGTCTGTGTTCAGAACCAGTACTCTGATGGTGATAAAACCTTAAAATATCACTGATGGTATATTTTTCTGGTTATGTAAATGCTTGTTTATTTTCAGCTTTAGCATGTTCCCAAGTCATAAGAGTTAAAGAGGTAATTGTATCTGGCTGTTTATAGCTTTCTACTTTTTGCTTAGTACAAGTGGCTTTTAGCCACTGAAATGTGTTCTCATGCACCACAGATTTTAAGGTCAGTTCATATATTATGTAATTCCTGACTTTCCTAGAAGCCTATTTTCATGTAGGAATAAAGGAAAATGCACAGGTAAATGCATAATTTGCGTACCACAGTGTGATCATACATACAGATTTCAGTTAATTCCTGCATAGAGAGGCTCCTGTGCACGTGACTTCTGTTTTAATCTGGTTTGTTTGTTTGTTTTGTACTTCACCTTGGGGGACCTGTTAGGGTGGAAAGACAGTTTATAAATAGTTTAATAAAGAATAAACAATGTACAAAGTAGATCTATGCTATTTAGTCATTTAACAATTCCTGACAAGCTGTCACTAAACAGCTTGTCTATGTAGGAGGCCTAAAAAAAGAAAAATGAGATGGCTTTGATGAGGGAGAAGCTGGCAGCAGGGGTGGGGGTGGATATGTTACTCACATTACTTTGATATTACTGGCTATCTTGACTTCTGATGTTAAAATTTCTACCTACACAGGGGACGGTTGCCTAAAAATATAAATAATTTTTTAAGATACAGAATAGTCCGTTTTTCAGCAGAATCAAGAAATGTGTGTCGATAGACTGTTTCCAAGAATATTGGGGGGCAGGGGTCTTAAACGAACTTGGGGGGAAAAGCTTTCCTCTTTGAAACGATGTTTTCACTGAGTGAGAAAAAAGTCATTTTGGTAAACAGAGGCTGGGTAAAAGCTAGTGCTCTTCAATGTGCATAAAGGGAATTCTCATCTGTCAGCAGCCGCCACCAGTGATAGAGACTATAAAACTGTATGGTACACCAACAGTATCCCAGAGTCATGAATGCTGTATATTTATAGAATACAGGACTGGAAAAATGTCTGCCGCTTGCCTGACAATACACTTTACATTCTTCACGTTGAACATGTTTAACCTTCATGACTCCCAAGGGAGTTTTTTAAAACAGCACAAGCGCGAAGATTTTTGTTCAGTTTTGTGAGCATTGGCTTGCTCATCTTAATAGCAAGGATTTCAATAATGCTATTCAATAATACTATTAACACTTGTGTCAGCACTTTCTAACAAGCTATACATGTGATCAGCAAAGGAGTTAAACAAATGCTATAGCTGTATTCTAGCAGGCAAGTATAAGCTGGAGACTTCCTCCAATTCGCTATAAAATAGTTGCTTAGCTGACATTGGATTGGATCCAGACTTGGTCATACTTGGAGTAGTCCCATTGACTGGGTTCACACAACATGATAACCCACACTCAGGGGTTGAGTACTGGTTGAATGTGGGATATCGTGTTGTCTGAACCGAGCCACACTAACAAACCGTGGCTTGTTAACCACAAATAATTCAGTTCACAACCCAACAACAAACCATGGGTTCTCATCATGTATTGTTCATGGTTAACAAGCTATTGCATGTTAGTGTGGCTGGGTTCAGATAGCACAATAACCCACATTTCAACACAGTCATTGAAAGCAATGGGTCTTAAGTTAGTTATGTCTAACTGAAGTCCCATTGATTTCAATAAGTCTACTCTAAGTATGGGGCCGCGGTGGCTTAGTGGTTAAGACGCTGAACTGCAGACTGGAAGGTCGGCAGGTCAGCAGTTCGAGACCCGAGTGCTGCGTGACCGAGTGAGCTCCCGTCTTCAGTCCCAGCTTCTGCCAACCTAGCAGTTCGAAAGCAAGAAATTGCAAGTAGATAAATAGGTACCGCCTCGGCGGGAAAGGTAACAGCGTTCCGTGCACCTCGGTGTTCAGTCATGCTGGCCACATGACCACAGAAGCATCTTCGGACAGCGCTGGCTCTTCGGCTTAGAAACGGGGATGAGCACCGCACCCTAGAGTCGGACACGACTGGTTGGGGACACCTTTTACTCTAAGTATGGCTAAGTCTAGATCCAAATCATTGTTTCCCTTATTTAGGTACCTGTGACATAGGATATTTCAGATACTTCTGAGAAAGAGAACATGAAATTGACAGCTCACACTATAGTTTATAGCATAGTAAAGACAAGACAAACTGTTCATATCTTTATGTTAAACAGTTATTAGATGACAGGTGGAAGAACATTATTGGCTGTAATGAGACTGGCAATTTGATATAACTGGCAAATAAGAACTCTTCTTTTACTCCCTTGCTTCTTTAGGGCTCATTAATGCACTATTTCATACATGTGAGTTTAGAAAGTATGTGAAGCTACCAGTAAACTTTTTCCTAATTCTGGGTACTCCTCCACGGTACGAAGTGGATACAGGCTAATGCATTTCACCATTCATGTGTTCAGTGCACACTTCAAGTAATGTCTGAACAGATGGAAAAATGCTAGTGCTTGGGTGGAGTGGTGTGTAGCATGAGATAGAATAGAGAAATGTGCGGAGAGACCAGTAAGCAAAACTACGTGGATGTGCTCAAAAGCACAATGCTACACGTGTGTTATGCGGCTGCTTCTCACATGTACTTGAGTTGCCAGTTTCAGCATTTTGTGTGAAGCATTCATGAGTTTATTTTAATTCAGCCTTGCAAATCATTCTCCAGAGGCCCTCTGGTCTCTTTCCCCAGCTAGAAAGAATGTTATGACATCTCTGAGCCTTAAAGGTAGGAGAATGGTATGTGAGAGCCCAATCAGAGTGCTGTAACACAGGTCCTTAACCAATAAGTTGTGTATACCACTGTGCTCCAGTTTTTCCTGAGCTGGAAAGCTGCGTGGCTAGCTTAGTATTCTCTGCTGATGGGAGAATCAGAAAAGACTCCTGTCAAACTAAGAAAAGGGCATGCCCCCCTCCTTCTCAGCACACCCACACCTGGTGGGGGGGATCTTCACGAGAACGGAATGAAAAGCGTGTTGGAGCTTTACCCAGATTTTCATGGAATTGGCATTGGTCTGTCACATGAAGCAAGATAAGACGAGTGTACCATACCTTTAAAATCTGATTTTCAGTGTTTGAGAGAAACAGTCCTCTGAGTGGGGTGGAGGGAGTAGAGCTGAACTTCATCAAACTGGCAGGGACTGCTCAACCAATGAGACAGGCTTGTTTCCCATGCCTGTCCAGGCTTCCTGCTAATACATTATGAATAGAGAGCAACTAATTTTCCCTGTGTGTGCAGACTTCCCTGAAGAAATCAAAATCCCCAGTTCTCCCGTGCAGCATCTGAAGGCTCCTGAGAATTCCCACCCCACCCCAATTTTGCTGAATCCCAGCAATCTGCTGCGGAGTTATTGCTCCCACCCCATTTTTCTCCATGTGTGCACTTTTCCTTATTGCTTCCAACCTCCGCTTTCTCCCTTTCCCTGCTCGCAATGAGAAGCTCCTGTAAACCCATAACAACAGAGAAATGACTTTACATCACAGAAACTACAGAACATCAAAGAAGCACAGCATCATAATAACGATTTAAGAGCGTTAGCCTTTAACCCTTTCACTGCAGGGAAGTGAGATTTATTTCTTACTTCTGAGTAAACATGCACAGAAGGGGGGGGTATGTTAAAGGTTAAAAGCAGGCTACTTAAGGTGATTGAGTGTCCCCAGTACTGTGGTAATGTGAGGGGTCGCTGCTGTGCTCCTGGGGATTTTCTCAATGGGAAAATACTTCGATTGGGGAAACAAGACAGAATGGGGAATCCCACCCACTTGACCTCGTCACTGCCAGGTCACAGAGGCATGCCCAGGATTTAATGTGGGGGCGGGGGGGACGGGACATGGCACACTGTGGTAAAACTGCCAGGGAGCCACTTTTAGTAAAAACATCGGAGTAGAAGGAGTTTCAGAAAATGCAGCTTTTCAAGATGGAAGTGGCTGATTGGCAGTGGATTGGTAACGACATCATCTGTCGCGAAGGAACTCAAACTGCTCTAACTTTGCACTAGATTTCTCGTGAAGACAGCCCCCTGGGCTAAGAAGGACAGGGCTAAATGCACCCTGTTCATTTGCTTGCTTGCAAGCAGTTTTTAATTGCACCTCATTTATTTACAATGATCTGTCCTTTTCTTTTTGTCTACATGGCAGGAATTTGAGAAAATTGTGAAAATAATACTGATTTCATTTTGGAAACAAAGAGCAGCATCTCTTTCCACTACATACTGTGGGAGGAGGGGAGATATTTCAGTATACCAAAGCTTGTGTTGGCCTTCTGCAGTAGTTAAAATATATTTTAAGATGGTTGGGCTGATCTATTTAAAACCATCATCTTAAAACGTTCATAGGTTTTAGGAGTTTTATTTAAGGTTTTATATTAATAATGAATGACATGTCTTTTAAACATGGTTTTTGCTTTATCCTGGTAAACATGTTTTCTAGAAACTAAACTGGGTGTACTTAAAATAGTTGTACTGTTAAATATGAGTGGTCAGAGGTTATACAAGTGACAGTCAATTGCACTGCAAAGTGTGAAAACGATTCCATGAAGTCCTATTAAAATGCAGAGAGATTTGAGATCCTGGCACAAACTGAGCTATAGAAAACACACATTGAGCATAAATTAATTGTAGTAGTGCTTCTGAAATGCTTGATTTTCCTATAATACCTTAACGTGGATATCAAACAGAGCTAACTTCTCTTTCTGAAATAAAAGGACTGAGGTATCTGGGAAACTGTACATTTAGGAATGCAATGAGATGTCGATTAAAGATGACAGGTTTTAATAGGGAAATGTGTAAACGGACAAGACAATATAATGAACAGAATGCAACCATTTCTAACCCAAAGTCTGCCACAGAAATACACAGGGAATCCTATAATACTATCCTACAGTACACAAGGAAGCTAAATAGAGAAACAGTTCACAGTTCAAAAATCCTTTGATTAAAAACAAATAACCATCTCTTTGGATTCAACAAGTGGAGGATACAGAGTTGTTAGTTTGTGTTCCATTTCGGCTTATGAAACTACACTCTGGTTTTTTTTCCATACACAATCCAGTTGCTTGAGGAGGCTGGCCTTTCTGAGGTTTTGAGAAGCTTGTACCTGTTTGTCTGATCTCTGATTGGGTAAAAACTGTTGCTAGGCTCACTGCTTTGTTTCTGGGCAAAATTAGAAAGTTGAGCATGACCTGTTTGAACTGCTTTCTGCTGCTTTCCTCAGTTCTTTCTGCTTCACTTTCTTCCCTTTGTTCTTTCCAAGAAGGTATAGTAAATTAGAAACTTTCATAACTTTTAAAGGTTTCAGTAGGTGTAATAGATTAGTCCTTATGAGAATGTAGAGCAAAAAAGGTAGTCTTTACACATATATGTCAGGTTTTCAAGAAGTTAAACTGTGTGACTTCAAATCTTAAAGAAAATGACATTTTTCAAAATTTGAGATATAAAAGCAGCAATTTTGGCAACAATTAAGGGATAGTTTCTGGCATCTGGAGAACAGAGTTGCTCAAGAAGACACGAAGATGGTCATTGCTCATACTAAACACTGCATGGGGAATATTTCCACGACTCAAGATACCTGTCTTGTCACTGTTGTTGTTGTTCAGGCGTTCAGTCGTGCCCGACTCTTCGTGACCCCATGGACCGTGGCACGCCAGGCCTTCCTGTCCTGCGCTCTGTACTGCCTACACATAGAACATCTCTGTTTCCACCAGAAGTGCTTGTACAACAGCCCCTCAAGAGGGGGCAGCCTGTCATCATTGTATCCAAGAGGAGGAGGACTGATTTCCATGTCTGGTCTTTCAGTGCAGCCTCAAAATAAGCTGGGGGGCGCACAGAGAGGTCAGAGGGTTGTGTTCCCCCCCCCCTTTTTTTAACCTATACTTGTTTTCCAGAGCTGAAGGAATCACATTCAAAAAGAAATTCTGGGTATAATCAGAGGGCTACTTACCAGTTACTTGTTTTTATAATGCTTACATGCAAAATACAGTGTCTTGTTGGCTTCCTGCCTGCAACCAAAACTCATGGCAACCAAATAGATGCCTCCCCGCACCTATTGCCAATATACATGGTGATTAATCTGTATTAGAAAGGGTAATGTGTGAAGCTGTCCCAGCACACCTTAACTTATTTACATTTGTGTATTGTTCAAACATACTGTAGTTCATGTTTTTTAATTATGGATTATATTTGTGTGTTAAATGTTCATATATATCAACAATAAAGCTTTAGACAGCCTTTAAACAAAAATGCTACATGTCTGAGGCAGTCTTTATGATAGACAAGTGAAATAAATATCTCATTATTGTGTCATAGTCAAGAGCAATAACACATTTTTGTAATTTCAGCAGTTTCCCTCCCTTATGGAGGTACATAATGTAAATACTGTGTACCAACTGTGCACAGATCCCCCACACAGAGTTCATGTGCTCTTCAGAGAGCAAGTGAATACATGCTGAGTAAACTAAAGCTTTGGTTTCTATAACTTTACTTTTCTGTATCTGTTTGGTTTCTTGAAATAATGTTGAACTACTGGTGCTAAGAGAAATGAACTTGATCAACTTCTATAAGGATTGACTAAGCATCTTGCTGCTTAGCATTACTGAGGAAATTTGGAGCCCCTGTATATAGGAATTTGAACATGAAGATTTTGGGAGTTTGAGAAAATATGCTAGGAGGGCCCATTTAATGTACAGCCAAGAAATCATCCATTTTAGCTTTGCTACAACAACAACAAAAGCCACAAAAGTTATTGCCACTTCCCACAAATGTTTACTAGTCCGTTTCTCCAACATACTTAATTGTTTGTGGCATACTGCTATGCTGCTGTGATGGGGTTGTTATCTGTCCTGTGTACTTGTTTGCTCTTGGGGCCTGTAGTGCCCCAATAAAAACTTACCAGCTACGTACCTAAAATATCCAGAGCTCAGGCCCATAGGACAAAAAAATTGCACTAATTTACATATGCAAATTTATGTACATAATTAGAAACAGTTACTATTATTTAAATTTTATAGAACGAAAGCTAATTAACCTCTTGCTTGCTTTCAGGACAGAACTGTGCAGTGTCTCAAATTGTGCTTGCTTAAACTTACCCTCCATGCACCCATGCTTTTCCTTGGTCTTTCAGGTACCTTAAAGATTTACCAATTAATTGCAAACTGAGCATGGCAAACTGGCAAGGGAGAGTGTGAGAATGTATTATAGTTTATAATAAGCCATGGTCTTAGGCTGCAAACTTATACAATTACTGAGGAGTAACCCCCATTAAACTTGGTGGGTTTTACTTCTGAGTAAATCTTCACTCCCCCTTCATGGATCACTGCCTTGTTGTGGCGAAGGGGCTTGCGTAACTCAGTGAAGCCATAAGTTATGCCGTGCAGGGCCACCCAAGACGGACAGGTCATGGCAGAGAGTTCTGACAAAATGTGGTCCACTGGAGAAGGAAATGGCAATCCACTCCAGTATTCTTGCCAAGAAAACCCCATGGAACATATCACAAGGATAAAAGATATGACGCCGGAAGATGAGCCCCTCAGGTCGGAAGGTGTCCAATATACTACTGGGGAAGAGCAGAGGGAATTTCCAAGTAGCGCCAGAAAGAGTGAAGCGGCTGGGCCAAACCCGAAAGGACACTCAGCTGTGGATGTGTCTGGTGGTGAAAAGTAAGTCAGATGCTGTAAAGAACAATATTGTTTAGGAACTTGGAATGTCAGATCAATGAATCAAGCTAAGCTGGAGGTGGTCAAACATGAGATGGCAAGATTGAACATAGACATCTTGGGAATCGGCGAACTAAAATGGACAGGCATGGGCGAATTTAATTCAGGTGACGATTCTATCTACTACTATGGGCAAGAATCCCTTAGAAGAAATGGAGTAGCACTCATAGTCAATAAAAGGGTGGGAAAAGCAATACTGGGCTACAATCTCAAAAATGATAAAATGATCTCAGTACGAATCCAAGGCAAACCATTCAACATCACAGTAATTCAAATCTATGCCCCAGACACTGAGGCCGAAGAAGCTGAGGTCAAGTTCTATGAAGACCTACAACACCTTCTAGAACTCACACCAAAAAAAGATGTCCTTTTCATCATAGGGGATTGGAATGCCAAAGTAGGAAGTCAAGAAATCACCAGGATAACAGGCAAGCATGGCCTTGGTGTACAAAATGAAGCAAGACAAAGGCTAATAGAGTTTTGCCAAGAGAACACGCAGATCATAGCAAACACTCTTTTCCAACAGCACAAGAGGCGACTCTACACATGGACATCACCAGATGGTCAATATCGAAATCAGATTGATTATGTCCTTTGCAGCCAAAGATGGAGAAGCTCTAGACAGTCAGTAGAAACAAGACCTGGAGCTGACTGTGGCTCAGATCATGAGCTTCTTGTTGAAAAATTTCGGCTGAAATTGAAGAACATAGGGAAAACCACTAAACCATTCAGGTATGACCTAAATCATATCCCTTATGAATATACAGTGGAGGTGAGGAATAGATTTCAGGGATTAGACCTGATAGACAGAGTGCCTGAGGAACTATGGACGGAGGTCCGTAACATTGTTCAGGAGGCCACAACTAAATCCATCCCAAAGAAAAAGAAATGCAAGAAAGCCAAGTGGCTGTCTGATGAGGCTTTACAAGTCGCTGAGGAAAGAAGGCAAGCGAAAAGCAAGGGAGAAAAGGGAAGATATATCCAACTGAATGCAGAGTTCCAGAGAATAGCGAGGAGAGACAAGAAGGCCTTCTTAAATGAACAATGCAAAGAAATCGAGGAAAAGAATAGAATGGGAAAGACTAGAGATCTCTTCAAGAAAATCGGGGATCTCAAGTGAACGTTTTGTGCAAAGATGGGCATGATAAAGGACAAAGAAGGCAGGGACCTAACAGAAGCAGATAAGATTAAGAAGAGGTGGCAAGAATACACAGAAGAACTATACAAGAAAGATCTGAATGTCCCTGATAGCCATGATAGTGCAGTCACTGAACTTGAGCCGGACATCCTCGAGAGTGAAGTCAAGTGGGCCTTAGGAAGCATTACTAACAACAAAGCTAGCGGAGATGACAGTATTCCGGCTGAGCTATTTAAAATCCTAAAAGATGATGCTGTTAAAGTGCTGCACTCAATATGCCAAGCTAGACTACAAGCTAGGCTTCAGCAGTATGTGAATTGAGAACTACCGGAAGTACAAGCTGGGTTTCAAAGAGGCAGAGGAACTAGAGATCAAATCGCCAACATTCGCTGGATCATGGAGAAAGCAAGAGGATTCCATAAAAACGTCTATTTCTGCTTCATTGACTACACTAAAGCCTTTGATTGTGTGGATCACAACAAACTCTGGCAAATTCTTAAAGAGATGGGAGTACCAGACCACCTTACCTGTCTCCTAAGAAACCTGTACGAGGGTCAAGAAGCAACAGTAAGAACCAGACATGGAACAACTGATTGGTTCAAAATTGGGAAAGGAGTACAACAAGGCTGCATATTGTCGCCCTGCTTATTTAACTTATATGCAGAGTACATCATGAGAAACGCCGGGTTGGATGCATCACAGGTCGGAATTAAGATTGCTGGGAGAATTATCAACAACCTCAGATACGCAGACGTTACCACCCTAATGGCAGAAAGCGAAGAGGATCTCAAGAGCCTGTTGTTGAGGGTGAAAGAGGAGAGTGCAAAAGCTGGTTTGAAACTCAACATTAAAAAAATGAAGATCATGGCATCTGGCCCCATCACTTCCTGGCATATAGAAGGGGAAGAAATGGAAGCTGTGACAGATTTTATTTTCTTGGGCTCCAAGATCAACGCAGACGGTGACTGTAGCCATGAAATTAAAAGACGCTTGCTCCTTGGGAGGAAAGCTATGGCACACCTTGGCAGCATAGTAAGAAGCAGAGACATCACGTTGCTGACAGAGGTCCGTATAATCAAAGCTATTGTTTTCCCAGTAGTAATGTATGCCTGTGAGAGCTGGACTATAAGGAAGGCTGAGCGCTGAAGAATTGATGCTTTCGAACTGTGGTGCTGGAGAAGACTCTTACAAGTCCCCTGGACTGCAAGGAGGTCAAATCAGTCAATCCTAAAGGAAATCAAGCCTGAGTGCTCATTGGAAGGATAGATACTGAAGCTGAAGCTCAAATATTTTGGCCACCAAATGCGAAGAGAAAACTCCCTGGAAAAGACCCTGATGCTGGGAAAGACTGAAGGCAAAAGGAGAAGGGGACGGCAGAGGATATGATGGCTAGATAGCATCACCAATGCAATGGATATGAACTTGAGCACGCTCCGGGAAAGAGCGGTGGACAGGAAGGCCTGGCGTGCTATGGTCCATGGGGTCACGAAGAGTCGGACATGACTTAACGACTGGACAGCAACAACAAATCTTCACTCAGTCCTCCCAATCCCCACAGCATCAGACAGAGACCTCAGGACTGGAGGACATTGCCATGCTGTTCCTCATCCCCAGACCAGGTGAGGAGGCAGAGGGAGCTGCTGCCAAAGGTAGTTCCTCATTTTATTTCAAATACTTTATTTTAATAGTTTCTGAGATTCTACAACCCATTTTTTTTTTTACAGTTCTTGGGTTCTCACTTATTGAAATCCTACAATCTACACCAAATGTTGTAATACTAAATTTCTAGCAACCTCATCATCATACGACTCTTTAAGTACCAACATGTATTAAAAAAAGGTAAAGGTGTCCCCAACCAGTCGTGTCCGACTCTAGGGTGCGGTGCTCATCCCCGTTTCTAAGCCGAAGAGCCAGCGCTGTCGGAAGACGCTTCCGTGGTCATGTGGCCGGCATGACTGAACACCGAGGTGCACGGAACGCTGTTACCTTTCCCACCGAGGCGGTATCTATTTATCTACTTGCAATTTCTTGCTTTCGAACTGCTAGGTTGGCAGGAGCTGGGACTGAAGATGGGAGCTCACTCCGTCACGCAGCACCAGGGTCTCGAACTGCTGACCTGCCGACCTTCCAGTCTGCAGTTCAGCGTCTTAACCACTAAGCCACCGCAGCCCAACCAGCATGTATAGGATACCTTTATTAGGACCAACGAAAATTCCTAATAAAGGTATTGCCAAACTGTGGATTTGGGGTTTTTATTTCTCATAGACAGCATGGCTACCTTTGTTTTTGGTTGTTTGTTTTTTAAGTTATCAAAGTTATCAATCCCCAGGTTTCTCTCTAGCTCCTGATATGGGAACTGTCTTCAGGATGATAAGGCAGGTTGCAGCTCTGAGCACATTTCCTAAGGAGTAGAACTCCAATCCTACATACACTTACCCGGGAATAAATCCCATTGAACTCAGTGTGACTTACTTCAGAGTAGACATGTTTAGGATTACACAGTAAGTTTGATATAATCCGGAACATGTTTCCCTATCCACAGATTTCTCTGTACCCCCAGTTCTTTCCCTACCCCACATAATTTGCTGTACCATGTCAACTACCTTTCCCACCCCACAAGTCTCTATAGCCACGTTCAGGGCTGGCCCCAAGACATTATGCTGCCTGAGGCAGAGCAGCAAATGTTGCCCTCCCGCCCCCAAGGTGCATAGTAGTACTCAAACCAGTCAAGTTGTTTTGGCCCCTGAGGCAGAAAATCCTACAAGCACCTCTCCCCTTTCCTGACAGTGAAAATACAACAATAATTAATACATTAAATGATGCATAATTTGCTGTTTTTTTCATGATCCCAAATCAGCTGTCTGAGACAACTGTCTCAGGCTTCAAAATGTGTGTGTGTGTAAAGGACCTGTCTCCTAGGGACACCCGTATTTGTAAAAAGGGATTTATGGACAGGGGAGAGGAGGGTATTTGTTTCCAGAAAAATAAACAGGCAGAAAATTTTAAGGGAGACAGCAGAAAGGAAAGCACATGTGACCAAAAAGCCAGCTAGTCCAGGGTGATGAGGCAAGAGGGATAATCATGGCTCCTGGACCTTTATTTCAGCAAGTGCCATTTTTCTCCAGTTTCATGAAAAGCAACATCTTTCAAAATAAGTCTGTACAGTGGATTCCTTTCTCTGAAAACTTGTTATGTCACAGTAAATTTGTGAGTCTTTAAGGTGCCGCAAAGCATTGTGGCTTTTGAACACAAAAGATCAAGAAGTCCCTATCTTCCTCCCACATCTATTTACCTTTCTCTAGCCTAGTGCAAACCCCTGATGCCAAAGGGGATCATGCACCCACCAGAATCTGGCCCCATGGGTCATGCAAAAAAGCAGGCGCATTCCAGAAAAATGATTGCAGAGCCAAGGAGCTCCAGACACACTCAAGCAAGCCAGGGCAAGCTGTACCCTGCTATATTACCTTCCCCCAAATTCAGACATTGCTGCTCATTCAAACCCTTTTTGCAAGCAAACTCATTTCTGTTTTCCCCCAAGGTAAGGGGCCTGGACCAGCTTGGAGGAAGCAACAGATGAGGAATGCCTCTGGCACTCCCTTCGATATATGAGCAGCCAATGCTCCTACTCTTTCTCTTGTCAGAGCCTCACTGTCTACAGTGGCTCAGGGCAGAAGTGCAGTTACCCAGTAGCAATTGGCTGGGCAGGTGTCTGCAGAAGCAGGCACATTTGGAGAAAGCTGGATGACAATGCTGCTGTTAGGCAATTTTGGACTCTGAACATAATGAAAATAATGAACAGATTGTGGAAGAAAAGATAGCAGTCTTCCTTCTAATCTAACAGGCTGGTGCCTTCGTGCTACACTCCCTATTAGTGTGCTAAGGGAGTGAATCCTAAGGTCTCCTAGTAACTCCAAGGCTGCTGAGTTCAACCTTTAGTACAAGCAGATGATTGTACTAAGGCAGATTATGGCAATTGGAGCAGCTCTAAAAATCCAAGAGACAGCTCAGTGGGCTTCTTCTACCACCACCTATGCTACTATCGTTTTCTGGGATGTCACATTGCATAAAGAAACTTGTGGCTGAAACTTGAGCAACTGCTGCTACTGCAGCTGTCAGAAATTGGTACAGGAGCAATAACTGTAATAGGAGGTGAGGGAGATGCTGATCTTCAATAAGTAATTTGGATGCTTCCAGATGAGGCTTTTATCCTGCAGTCACCCTGCCTCAAAAAATGGAAATTTAGGGGAGAGGGGCAGATATAGACCAGGTTTGGACAATCAGGCGGGGGTGGCTTCTTACCCACTGTACAGCACGCAGCTTGCAGTAGGGGATCTGGGGTGGGTGAGAAACCACCCCTGCTATGCCATGTGCCAGGTTTGGACAACCTGCGACGCAGCATGGGTAATTAGGGAAATGCCTGTTGCATGACCAGCATGCACAGGGGTGGGGAAAACAACCCATACTGTATTGTTTCCCCCACTGATCATTAGAATGCAGCCAGAGTCTTCTATTTGTAACCCTCTCAGGTTTTCACACCACTTCTTCCATCTTTTTCTTTACTAAAAAAAATACGGTAAGGAGGAAAAGACGGAAGGTGCACAATGTCTTTTGATTTGTAGTGCTAGGAGCCTTCCTCTGGAAGTGGCCATAGGTAGGCTGGGCTAGCCTAAAGTGAACCGCATGCTCCTTTTGAGTAACAATCTTCATTCAGCAGATCTGGTCCCCCAGACTAGAATGCTCAGAGTGACCTTGAGATGGAAAATGAAATCAGGGAGGCCTCCAAACAAGGAAGTGATGTAATAATGGGCGACTTCAATTACCCCCACATTGACTGGATAAATGCAGGTTCCACCCACAATTGTGCCCTAGAGCAGTTGGTCATGGAACTGACCAGCAGGGAGGTGACCTTGGATTTAATCCTAAATGGTGTCACCCAGGACCTAGTACGAGATGTAAACGTTGTTGAACCAATTGGAAGCAGTGACCACAGTGCTATCAGAATTAATATATATTTAAGTGGAAAATTGCCCAGGAAGTCCAACACTGTTACATTTTACTTCAAAAGTGGAAACTTCTCTAAAATGAAGGGACCGGTGAAAAGGAAGTTAAAAGGGGGAGTCAAGAGGATTAAATCCCTTCAAAATGTGTGGAGATCACTCAAAACCACAGTAATAGAAGCCCAGCTAAAATATATATCACAGGTTAGGAAAGGAACACCAAGTCCAAGTGGTCCCCGGCATGCTTAATGAGCAGGGTTAGGGGAGCTATTAGAGAAAAGAGAGCTTCCTTCAGAAAATGGAAGTCTTGCCCAAGTGAGGAAAACAAAACGCAGCACAAGCTTGCATAAAGGTGATGCAAGCAGACAATAAGAAATGTGAAAAAGCATTTTGATGAGGATATCACTAACAATATCAAGGCCAACAATAAAGAATTATTTAAATATATCAGAAGCAGAAAACCAGCTAGGGAGGCAGTTGGACCATTGGATGACAATGGAGTTTATGGAGTACTGAAGGAGGACAAGGAGACTGCAGAGAAGCTGAATGAGATGCCTGTGCCTGAACTGATATTTTCAGGGAGTCTAAGGAACTGAGTCAAATAGTGGTGACAAAAGAGGAAGTTCTCAGCCTTATTGATAAATTGAAAGCAAATAAATCACCAGGTCCAGATGGTATCCATCCTAGAGTTCTCAACTCAAATATGAAATTACTGATCTTCTAACCAAAATATGCAACATGTCCCTAAGAGCAGCCTCTATACCAGAGGACTGGAAGATGGCCAGTGTAACACCAATTTTCAAAAAGGGATCCAGGGGGATTCGGGAAATTACAGGCTGGTTAGCTTAACATCTGTTCCGGATAAAGTGGTTGAAGGGATTATTAAAGATAAAATTAGTAAGCATATAAAAGGACAAGCCCTGCTGAAAAAGAATCAACACGGCTTCCACAAAGGTAAGTCCTGTCTCACTAACCTTTTAGAGTTCTTTGAGAGTGCCAATAAACATGTAGACAGGTGTGATCTGGTAGACACTGTTTACTTGGATTTCATAGAATCATAGAATAGTAGGGTTGGAAGGGGCCTACAAGGCCATCGAGTCTACTGCCCTGCTCAATGCAGGAATCCAAGTCAGAGCATCCCTGACAGATGGCTGTCCAGCCTCGTCTTGAATGCCTCCAGTGTGGGAGAACCCACTACCTCCCTAGGTAATTGGTTCCATTGTCGTATTGCTCAAACTATCAGGACGTTTTTCCTGATGTTCAGCCGGAATCTGGCTTCCTGTCACTTGAGCCCATTATTCCGTGTCCTGCACTCTGGGATGATCAAGAAGAGATCCTGGCCTTCCTCTCTGTGACAACCTTTCAAGTACTTGAAGATCACTATCATATCTCCCCTCAGTCTTCTCTTCTCAAGGCTAAACATGCCCAGTTCTTTCAGTCTCTCTTCATAGGGCTTTGTTTCCAGTCCCCTGATCATCTTTGTTGCCCTCCTCTGAACCCTTTCCAGTTTGTCTGCACCCTTTTTAAAATGTGGTGCCCAGAACTGGACACAGTACTCCAGATGAGGCCTAACCAGTGCTGAGTAGAGGGGAACTAGTACTTCCCGGGATTTGGAAGCTATGTGTCTATGAATGCAGCCCCAAATAGCATTTGCCTTTTTTGCAGCCACATCACATTGTTGGCTCATATTCAGCTTGTGATCGACAACAATTCCAAGATCCTTCTCGCTTGTAGTGTTGTTGAGCCACATATCCCCCATGTTGTAACTGTGCATTTGGTTTCTTTTTCCTAGGTGCAGAACTTGGCATTGATCCCTATTAAATGTCATTCTGTTGTTTTCTGCCCAGTGCTCCAGTCTATCCAGATCACTTTGAATTTTGTTTCTGTCTTCCAAAGTATTAGCTATCCCGCCCAATTTGGTGTCATCTGCAAATTTGATCAGCATTCCCTGTACCTCCTCCTCTAAGTCATTAATAAAGATGTTGAAGAGCACTGGGCCCAGGACTGAGCCCTGCGGTACCCCACTCGTTACCTCTCCCCAGTTTGAGAAGATCCCATTGATAAGCACTCTTTGAGTTCGATTCTGTAGCCAACTGTGGATCCACCGGATCGTTGTTTCATCTAACCCACTTTGAGCTAGTTTGCTCATCAGGATATCATGGGGCACTTTGTCGAAAGCTTTGCTGAAGTAGAGGTATATTATGTCTACAGCATTCCCACAGTCGACAAGGGAGGTTACCTGATCAAAAAATGAGATCAGATTTGTCTGGCAGGATTTGTTCCTGACAAATCCATGTTGGCTTCGAGTAATCACTGCATTACATCATGAGAAATGCCAGGTTGGATGAATCACAGGTCGGAATTAAGGTTGCTGGAAGAATTATCAACCACCTCAGATACGCAGATGATACCACCCTAATGGCAGAAAGCGAAGAGGATCTAAAGAGCCTCTTGTTGAGGGTGAAAGAGGAGAGTGCAAAAGCTGGTTTGAAACTCAACATTAAAAAAACGAAGATCATGGCATTTTCATAATCAAAGCTATGGTTTTCCCAGTAGTAACGTATGGCTGTGAGAGCTGGACTATAAGGAAGGTTGAGCGCTGAAGAATTGATTAGGGATGTACGAAATGTACTTACCTTTCCGCGGATTATGTTGATGGGGGGGGAGGTGTTCCGTCCCTCCCCCCAGAATCCTCGACGAGGGGGGAGGCGATCCGTTCCTCCCCCCCGGAATCCTCGATGGCTGGCTGTGCTCCGTGGCAGCTCTGCGGAGCAGCTGGCCAGGCCCAGCCAGGCCAGAGCCATCTGCAGCCGGATTTCCGGCCGCGGAGGGCTCTGGGAAAAAAAAAAAACTGTGTACACAAATGGCGGCAGCTACGGCCGCCACTATTTACATTCCTTCTTTTTGGCGGTTTTTTGTTTTTTTTTAACCCAGCCATGATAGGCTACGTAAATCTTTATGTAGCCTATCACGTCGTTTTTTGTCTTTTATTTTTTTACAAGACAAATGGCGGTGGCGGCAGCCAGTTGGAAGACCAGCCGCCACTGCCGCCGGAGCCGCTGCTGCCCGGAAGATCCGCCCCAGGTAAGTCTCGTCCCGGGTGGGATCCGCGGGGGGGGAGGGGGTGGCAGGCCGTTCCGCCACAGATTTCGGGGACCTCACTGAGATCCGTGGCGGAATTCTCTGACATCCCTAGAATTGATGCTTTCGAACTGTGGTGCTGGAGAAGACTCTTACGAGTTCCCTGGGCTGCAAGGAGGTCAAATCAGTCAATCCTAAAGGAAATCAAGCTTGAGTGCTCATTGGAAGGACAGATACTGAAGCTGAAGCTGAAATATTTTGGCCACCTAATGCGAAGAGAAAACTCTCTGGAAAAGACCCTGATGCTGGGAAAGACTGAAGGCAAAAGGAAAAGGGGACGGCAGAGGATGAGATGGCTAGATAGCATCACTGATGCTATGAATATGGACTTGAGCACGCTCCAGGAGAGAGCGGAGGACAGGAAGGCCTGGCGTGCTATGGTCCATGGGGTCACGAAGAGTCGGACACGACTGAATGACTGAACAACAATCACTGCATTGTTTTCAAGGTGCTTACAGATGAATTCTTTACCATCTGCTCCAGAATTTTCCCAGGGACTGATGTCAGACTGACTGGTCTGTAGTTCCCAGGTTCCTCCTTGTTAACCTTTTTGAAGATAGGAACAACATTAGCCCTCTTCCAGTCATCTGGCACTTCACCCGTCCTCCATGATTTCTCAAAGAGAATAGACAGTGGTTCTGAGAGTTCTTCTGCCAGTTCCTTTATTACTCTAGGATGCAGTTCATCTGGCCCTGGAGATTTGAACTCATTCAAAGTCGTTAGGTGTTCCTTGACCATATGCCTATTGATCTCAAGCTTCAATCCTGCCCCTTCAGCCTGTACTTTGCCTTTGCCTTTGACGGGGTGGGGTGGGGTCATAAGCCCTCTTTTGGGAGAAGACTGAGCCAAAGTAAGAATTGAGCACTTCTGCCTTTTCTTTGTCATCTGTTATCATTTTGCCATCCTTATTTAATAGCTTAACCACCATTTCTTTCCTCTGCCTTTTACTATGCACGTATCTGAAGAAAGCTTTTTTGTTGCTTTTAGCATCCCTCACTAACCTCAGCTCGTTCTCAGCTTTAGCCTTCCTGACGCCATCCCTGCAATTCTGTGCTACCTGCCTGTACTCTTCCTTTGTTGCTTGGCCTTCTTTCCACTTCCTATATGTTTTATTTTATTTATTTAGGGGTGTTTTTACCCCACTCTTCAGCTGAAAAAGGCTCCCAGAGTGGCTTACAAAGACGAATATTAAGACAGTGTCCTTTTTTGTTTTCAGGTCATCTCTAAGCTTTTTGTGAAGCCACATTGGCTTCTTCTGTTGTCTTCCACCTTTCCTTCTTGTTGGAATTGTTTGTAATTGTGCCTTGAGAATTTCTTTTTAAAAGCTCCTACCCATCTTGGACTCCTTTTCTCATTAGAGTTGCTTGCCATGGGACCTTACTGATCATTGTTCCGAGTTTATTAAAATCAGCTTTCCTAAAATCCAGGGTACGCGTTTGACTACACTCAGCTTTTGCTTTCCTTAGAACGAAGAACTCAAGTATAACATGGTCACTTTCCCCAGAGTGCCTGTAACTGCTACTTTATCCACTAAGTCATCTCTGTTGGTTAGGATCAAGTCAAGGATAGCTAATCCTCTAGTTCCTTCTTCTACTTTCTGTAGGGGGAAGTTATCTGCCACACAAGTCAGGAATTTCCTGGAGGGGCCATGTTTTGCAGAATTTGTCTCCCAACAAATATCAGAGAAATTGAAGTCCCCCATTACTACTACATCATGCTTCCTTGAAACATTGGCTGTTTGCTTTTCAAAAGTTTCATCCTCGTCTTCTCCTTGATTGGGTGGCCGGTAGTAGACTCCGACCACCAGGTTCCTTTTATTCTTTGCTCCATTAATTTTGATCCAGATGCTCTCGATGGGGCTACCAAGCTCATCCTCCTGTATTTCTGTGCAGAGATATGTATTTTTCACATACAGTGCAACCCCACCTCCCTTTCTGTTCCTTCTGTTCTTTTTGAGCAAGTTATATTCTTCAATTGCTGTATTCCAGTCATGAGAGTCATCCTGCCAAGTCTCAGTTATACCTATCAAGTCATAATTTCCCTCTTGTATTAAGAGTTCAAGTTCATTCTGTTTGTTTCCCATACATTTCCAAAAGGCTTTTGACAAAGTCCCTCACCAAAGACTCCTGAGCAAACTTAGCAGTCATGGAATAAGAGGACAGGTCCTCTTATGGATCAGTAACTGGTTAAAGAACAGAAAACAGGGTAGGAATAAATGTTAAATTCTCCCAATGGAGGGAAGTAAGTAGTGGGGTCCCACAGGGATCTGTATTAGGACCAATGCTTTTCTATCTGTTCATAAATTATCTGGAATTAGGAGTGAGCAGTGAAGTGGCCAAGTTTGCTGATGTCACCCAATTATGTAGGGTGGTTAAAACAAAAAGGGATTGTGAAGAGCTCCAAAAAGATCTCTCCAGACTGGGAGAATGGGCATCTAAATGGCAAATATGGTTCAGTGTAAGCAAGTGTAAAGTGATGCACGTTGGGGCAAAAAAAAACCCAACTTCAAGTATAACCTGATGGGATCTGAGCTAGCGGTGACTGACCAAGAAAGAGATCTTGGGGTTGTGGTGGACAACTTGATGAAAGTGTCAACCTAGTGTGCTGTAAAAAAGGGAAACTCCATGTCAGGCTTAATTAGAAAAGGAATTGATAATAAAACTGCCAATATGATACTGCCCTTATACAAATCTATGGTGTGACCACACTTGGAATACTGTGTACAGTTCTGGTCCCCACACCTAAAAAAAAATACTGTAGAGCTTGAACAAGTGCAGAAAAGGGCAACTAAAATGATCAAGGGGCTGGAACATCTCCCCTATGAGAGATGGTTACAACAGCTGCAGTTATTTAGCTTGGAAAAAAATGAGGGTAAGGGGAGGACTTCAAAATTATGCATGGTGTGGAGAATGTGGATAGGGAGACATTTTTCTCCCTCACTCAAAATACTACAACCCAGGGTTATCTTATGAAGCTGATTGGTGGGAGATTCAGGACAGATACAAGTACTTCTTCACACAGTGCATAGTTAAACTATGGAATTTGCTACCACAGGATGTAGTGGGGGCCATCAATTTGGATGGCTTTAAAAGGGGGTTAGACAAATTCCTGGAGGAAAAGGTTATCAGTGGCTACTAGTCTTGATGGCTATATGCTACCTCCAGAACCAGAGGCAGTGAGCCTGTGTACACCAGTTGCTGGGGGACATTGTGGGGGGGGGAGGGTGCTGTTGTGCTCATGTCCTGCTTGTGGGTTCCTGGTTGACAGCTGGCTGGCCACTTGTGAACTAGATGGACCCTTGGTCTGATCCAGCATGGCTCTTCTTATGCATGGCTCTTCTTATTTTTCCTGAACTGCCTTTGGATGCTGCCAGATGAGGTTTTTATCATGCCATCACCCTGCCTCCTTTGTGGAATTTTACCTAATCCTTGCAGTTTTTTCTTACTGCAGAAAATCTGTTAAGCAGCTGCACAATTGGTAGTGCTAGGAACCCTCTATCTGGAAGCATTGTTACCTTCATCACATGCACGTTTCCACTGCAACCTAGGAATCCCCTAAATTAGCTTAAATTGAACAATTTGAGACATTTTGGGGTAAAATCCAACCTAAGTCCTACTTGAATGGAATGAATGGAACTTAAAATGAATGGAACTTACATCAGTCATTTCAGTGGGTCTATACTAAGTAGGACTTATGTTGGATGTTACCCTTTGTTTCCTAGTTTCAAAGTACAATGCAGGCTGGATTATACTTTAAAAGGCCAGAAAGCATAACTGTGGTATGATACAGTCTATAGGCTATCTTGAGTCCCAAGCAAAAGTCTAAAATAAAGTATTCCCAACAGTACAAAGCAAAGCTTACTTTAAAAAAAATAATAAATCAGTGTAAACAGGCTGCATATTAAATGAAATGAACACAGCCCCTCGTCCCACCCCATGGTCCGATATCTGCGAATGTTGAATTTATTGGATTATACTGCAAATTCGTGTAGCGTTACTTCATGACCGGCCCCTCCGCTCTTGTTGCTGCTGCCCCCCAGTAGCTTTCCTAAGGATGTTTCTTTGCAGAGAGGCAGACTGCAGGAGACAGAGCCTGGCTTCATAACCGATGCCAAGAGCGCTTTCGAAAGATGCCTTGTGAATGCCCTCAGCGCGGTTTAAAAACGGCGGACGTCTTACGATCGGATATTAATTACAAACGCGGCGATGTCTCCTCGCTCGTCCTTATCCCGAAGCTTGCTGCACCTCAACACGGCCGGCACGCGGGAGCTGAGGAGGGAGGGCCTGGAAGCGGGTCCACCGCTCCACCCGTCAGCTCGGCCGCCGCTCGCTCGCTCGCGCTGGGAGGACGGATCGCCGGGCTTCCTCCCGCGAGCGCCCCCTCCTCAGGTCGCCCCCTCTGCCCCGCCCACCGAGTCCCTCTGCCGCCTGGCATTGGTGGGCAGCCCGCGAGGAGAGCGGGCCCTGTGGGCTGGCTGTTCGTGCTGCGCCCGGGCTCCCCGCCCCCCAGCTGCTTCCTTCGCCTCGGCCCGCGCCTGCCGGCGCGCAGCGCGGAGGTGGCCGGGGAGAGAGGAAGTGGTCGCGCGCGCTGAGCTCGAGGGCGGCGGCGGCGGCGGCGGCGGCGGCTCCTCCTCCTCCTCCTTCTCCCCCCTCCCCCTCCCCCTCCCGACTCCGGTTCCCTTCTGAGGGCCATGAAGCTGGCAGGCACAGCCGACCGGAGCCAGGGCTGCGGAGCCGCGCAGGCTTTCCGCTGCAGCCGCTGTGGGAGCCAGAGTCGCAAGGTGAGGGGGCCTGCTGGAGACGGAGGATGCGGACTGCAGTGGGGAGAGCGGCTCTTGTATTCGTTGCGGCCCTCCCGGGATAGGGAGTCTGCTTTGGGGGGCTGTTCTTCAGCGTGTTTTAACCAGTCAGTTTGGAGAGGCGCGCAGACGGTCCTGCTGGCTTCACTGACCAGTCAACAGTGGTGTGAAGGGCGGAGTTGAGGTACTTCGGGCTGTTTACAGGAAGGCTTCGATGATCGTAGCTCGTTAAGGCTGTGTTGCTTGTCATTTCAGTTCCTCAGTCGCTTGCTTTTTAATCAGGGCTACAGAAAAATGTACAAGGAAAGCCATGGGAAGAATGTAAAATTGTGTAAAGCATCATCTTCTGTAGTTTAACAGATCCAGAAAATCAATTCTGCATTGGGTGAAGGGTAGCACTGGCCCAGTAAAAGATATAAGTATCATGGTTATCTCTGAAAGCTGCTCAGTGCACTTCAAAACGGGTGTCAAAGTACTGCAGACCATTTTAATGCTCACTTTTTTCTGTAAGAAATGCTAGCACCAACAGCGTAGAACCAATGGGTGCAAATTACAGGCAAGCAGATTTCAGCTAAACTCCATAATGGTAAGAGCTGTTTGACAATGGAACAGCCTGCCTGATCTTTGCTGGAGTCATTCAAGCAGAGAGATGCCTGGATGGTCATCTGTCAGGGATACTGTAGTTGCATCCTGTGTTTAGCAGGGGATTGGGACTAGATGACTTCCAAGGTTCCTTCCAGCTTGAAAATGCTATGTTTCTATAACTAATCTTAAACTGTTGACAGAAAAACATTCCAAAGTTGCATTGGTTGGTTTTGTGTTTATCTTGTAACCTGAAACATTTAGTATGGTTTGTCCATAGACTGCAATATTCCTTGAAAGCCTCCTGCAGCTGTAAACAATTCACTTTATTTTGAAACTTCTCAAGTGATTTTTGGACAAAGCCAACAGTCTTTGTAGTGTGAATGCTCTGGAAAAGTATGTAAAGCTATGATACTAGCTTTTCAAGCCCCAGACACGGTCTAACACAAATTCCTGCAAGACTATTCATGTAGTCTTTTTAAAACCACATTGCAGAAGTATAAGAGGGCAGTTCAAGTGCCAGCTGTCTATTGTGGATGAAGTTCTGGTATAATTAGGATGATTTGGGGAAAACCTAATGAATACATTGATGGAGAAATTAAATGTTGAATTTTATAGCAAACCAGAAAATCAGCATATGAACAGTATGCAGTACTTGAGCGTTCCCATCCCATCACAATGATCTTAATGCTTTTCTTACATGAAACTAATCTTTATGATTGGGCTGAGAATGTTTGTAAAGGCATTCTGAGAACTAGAGATAAAACACAATATAAATAGTCAATGGCATCTAACATCTACTTCAATTTCAATAAAATTATATTGATAGTAGAATGATAAAAAGGAGCAAATAAAACCTGTCTGATTTTAGCTGAACATAATGGGGATGTTTAAAATCCATATGCAAGAGCTGCAGTATTCAGTTTCTAAAAACTTCCCTCTGGAGACACAAAGTACCAAAATTTAAAATAATCGGTTAGGAAATAAACATCTCAAAGCAGTGTAAATGCCAGCTATGAATTATGATGATTTTCAGAGTTTAGATTGGAACAGTGTGTATGTGGGTAACATCTCTGACTAAGCAAAGTGAGCTCATGGATTGCCTACCATATTTCACTGTAATTAACCACAGGTTGTCTTTTATGCACAACGAGGAAAAGAATAAACTCTCAGCCAGAGATTAAAACCCATAAAGTATGCCTCTGAGGCTAGATAACACTTTTGGAGACACTATAGCTATTGTGTATCCTAAGCTGAAATGAAAACATGAAGTCTCGTTTCAAGTGTATCAGTTTGCTTAGAGATGTCAAAATAACTGGAATGGAATACCAGTCATTACATTAAAGTATGACTGTATTGGGCATTATCATGATCAATGAGTTAAGGCGCAATCCTATGCATGTTTAGACAGAAAAAACATCCTACAACTCCCAGCTTCCCTCCAGCCAGCCATGCTGGCTGAGACATGCTGGGAATTGTAGGACTTTTTTTCTGTCTAAACATGCATAGGATTGCGCCCTTACTGTCTTCAAGTGACATTTGAGATGGGCATGTAAGTTATAACTTGCTTTCCTGTAACTAAGAGGTCCAGTAGTATGGTTTTAGGAACCACACATTATTCTTGTACTGAAATGTGAGAACAAGAGAATTTGATAAATCTACGTATGGAGAGTTTTCTCCTATGAAGAATCTCCATAGGAAATTTAGCACAAACCAGTTTAACTACACTTTCCTCTACTTTGCATGAGATTAATTTTTTTCATCTTTGAAGGTAAATTTTGATGTTTGTGTAGGGCTTATCATTTTGTGGTCACAGATTAAATCTGGTGCTGTTTGTATACTGAACAGGTAACAAAGCAAGATAAACTAGCAGCAAGGTTGGATTAAATATTACAAACTTGTTACAGGCCCTTGAGGGTATAATAAAGATTGTGGTCAGTTTTGCTATTTCATGTGCTTGAGTGATACAGTTGCATCACTTTACAATTTACATTACATACAAGACCAAAAGTATGTAAAACCTGCTACTATTTGGCCCATGGTCACTGTTAAGTTGAGAAGACATGAATTCTTGAAAACAAGCAAATAAAATAAATTTAAAAATTCTTACAGAGTTAAGAAATTTTGTGGCAAATGGTATCCAAGGTGTTTTTCAGTGATCTGTTGTTTGTCCTCCTTTATTGTATCTTATCTACCTGTTTGTCCCCTCTTGAATTTAAATACAATTAGTGCTCCAGAATTTGTGTAATGTGATAATAGGGAGATACACACTTTAAATACAGTTGTATTTATAAACAACTGTAATAGCTTAGCAGTTAGAGAATCAAGTGGTTAGGAAATATATTGTGGTAATGCTGCTCATCTACATAGGTTTTTTTTTAAGTTAGGCACTTGGTAGTTAACACTATTTTGAATTTTTTTTAAAAAAAAAGAACAACCTTGCATATAATTGTAGAAAATGCTTGAAATTGGGTGAATGTCTAAAAGAAGAACGTTCCAGTAAAATGAGGCAGGTGGTCCTTCTCAGCTGACTATAGAGTTTGGGCTTTAAAGGAGGAGATGGTCTGTAAGGTATGTAGAGTCCTTGTTCAGAATGGCATGGGTGAAAACCAACATCTTGACCTGTACCAGGGAGTAACAAAGAATCTTTGTTACTCTCCGGTACAGATCTGCACTTTGGTAGATCTTGAAACAATCCTATTTGCTTGTAATATTTACATTTTAAACTCCAAATTAGGAAGCCTTAGATGGAGGCTTGGACTTTCCATGGCCAAATTAGGAAGTGTCTTTAGCTGTGACGATGGTGTTAGGCTCTACAGCTGAGGGGAGAACAAAACCTTTTGCTTGGTGACCTGTGGCGTGGATACCCCAAAGTTGGGCTGTTAAGTTCCATCCCAAGCTCTGGTCTAAGCTCCACTGTTCTGACCCCCCCAGTCTGTCCACTTCAATCATGGTAATCTCAGGCTTCAGTGATCTTGGTGGTGGTTGGGAGAAGGGGCACCCTGCATCTAACCTAAACCTTAGAACAACTTTTATAATATGAAAGCATTAGCGTAGAGATGTTATAATGTGAAACGCATAATGTGAAAACCTTGTTTAGACAATGAAAATAACTGGAATTTTGACACAGTTGACACATCAATATTAATTTAGTATTTGGTATTAGTATTATTGGCCTGTAACGCAAGAGGACAGATCCTTGTCCCATGGAGAGACAATGGGGAAAAGAGGAGGCAGGGGAGAAATGGGGGGCAGAAAAGGCATTTAGTTGCACATACTTGGGCATAGTTATAGTAGAGTATAGTAACTATGGGGTTATGAAAGTCTTCGTGTGGAGGTGGTCTTTTGAGATGGGATTTGAAGGAATTAAAGAGAGGTGGCATCATGGAGAAGATGTTCTGGGATGTAGTTCCAGGCATAAGTAGTAGTTAAAGCAGCGGTGTGCTGGACAGAGGTGAGACTATGGAAGCCCAGAGAGAAAGTTGCAGTAGTCTGGGTGAGAGATGGACAGAGTATGAACCAGAGTTTTCCCCAGGCAGTAAAAAAGGTGGGCTGCATTTTTGCAGTATTGCAAAGGGAGAAGTGACGTGACTTGGTGATGAATATAGGGAACAAAGGAGTCCTCGATAAAGCCAAGGTTTTGTGACTATTCAGTGGGATAGAGGGTTCCACTATGAATGGAAATGGAGGGAATGTGAGGAGGGCCTGGAAGAAAAGATGAGAAGTTTGGTCTCACTGTCATGAGATGACAACAAAGCATCCAGCTAGAAATATCTGCAAGGCAGCTTGAGATATGAGATTGAAATGAAGGGGGTTATTCAGGGTGTGAGGGGAGAGAGCTGGGTGTCAGTGTAAAGGTGGTATCACCTTTATATATACCTATGTATACCACTTGCTGGGGAAATGGCCAGGAGGGTGCTGTTGCACTCATGTCCTGCTTGTGGGTTTCCCACAGGGAGCTGGATGGCCACTGGGTGAACAGAATGCTGGACTAGATGGGCCCTTGGTCGTACCCAGCGTGGCTGTTCTTATGTTCTTCTGTACTGAAAAGGGTTTTGTCAGGGGAGACAAGTTGGGCATGGAATGTATGTAAACAATCTCTAGTGTTTCAGCTATCTTTTGTGAGGCCTTGGCCTCTCCTCTACTCTGAAGGTTCTTATGAGTATGTGTGGGACAGGGCAGAATAGGAAAACCAAGGGGCTAAAACCGGTTGTAGAGAGGCTCGACAAAATGTTGCATATCTGATGCTGTCAATAGACTGGCAATTCACCTTCCCTGCTTTTCATGATATGTTTTTGTGCTTGTTTGCTCAACTAAGAGATATAATGGATTAGACAAACAAAAACTGTTATTTTTTGTGTTAGGAAATTAAAGCATCTCCCAAACACACTACAAATAGTAGTGTCTATGTGTGTGTTACCTGCCACCCGAGTCAGAACCAGGCTTAAGTTGGCCTTTGGTATAGTGTCCCTGATGGTGGAGCAGTATTTCCACCAAACCCTACCTGGAACCACAAGGATGTGCTCTGGCATGGATAATTACTCAGCTCACCCACCCCGCATCACCATCAGTTGCCATCACCTCCACTCCTCTGTGTTTATCCAGTGGCACCAGTACTTTTTGCTTGGGAGCAGAGTGGCTGGATGCTATATTAAATTTCCACACTGCAGTGCCCAGGAGAGCCTGGTGCCGATTGGAAATAAGAAGCTTCTTGGCTCCTATACAGAGTGCTGCAAAAGTGATTGGTGGCAGTGACAGTGTTGGTGGGGCAGCAGTGGTGGTGATGTCAGAGGCAACCCAGGCAGTGTAAATGTTGGCACTGGTGGGCCCTGTTTAAGTGTTTGGACCCTGGCAGTTGTTTGAGTATGCCGGGTGCTGATGCTGGGCCTGCTGCCACCTCCAGCATGCTATCGGTTCTAGGGCAATGTTATGATATTGCATCATGCAGCACAGGTGGGCATTGCTACAGAAATTGGGTGGGGATATATAGCTGTTACCACTTTCTGCAGCAAGTTTCAACTATGCTGCAGAACTGGATGGCATCAGATGGCATGGTTCAGTCAGTGGATAAAGACCTACCATAGCCTTTGCTTACAACTGGCTAGTTCTTGCTGGCCACTCCAGTTGGGGTAATGATAGGCAGGGCCATGCATGGACAACATAAAGTAATTGCACTAGATAAAAGAGTGGATTGAGGTTATCTCTGTTGGCATGCCAGAGCTTCAAACACTTAATAAGTAGACAGGGACAGAATTACGGAAGTATTGTTTCTATAAGAAAAACCTTTCTAGCAGCAAGAATGCAAATACTATGGTATCTTTTTATATTATAGCTATTAGTTCATTTCTTCCGTTTTGTACTAGGATCAGCTTCTTGCAGTATGATCATGAAGGTCTTTCAAAACTGAGTTTTGCATATTTGATTACATCAAGCAAAATGTATTCTGCCTGAAAATTTTCTCTGTCTGCCATCCTAAACTAGGAATTACTAGGGAATAAGCCCCATTGAACACAGCGAGACTTACTTCTGAGTAAATATGCATAGGATTACATCACTAGTCTGACTCTTCTCAAATAGCCATTAAGTTTGTGGGCTTCTGCTATATTGAAATGTTGCATAGAAATGTCTTCTCACCATTTATGTCAGGGGTGCAGAACCTCCAACCAAAGGGCACCCCAATCTGGCTCATGGAACCTCCTGGGGTTCTTCCAGGAGTAGAGCTTAGCTTCCAAGCTCCGCTCCCTGGAAGAATTCCCCACAGGGTGTTCTCAGTGTAATCGCCGATTTGAGATAACAGCAGGAAACCTTCTGCTAGTGTCCACAGGGTTATCCCTACTGTTACTTTTATTTTTAATTTTATTGCATTTATATCTCACTTTTTTTCCTCCAAGGAACCCAAGGCAGCTTACATAGTTGTCCTCCTCTCCATTTTATCCTCACAACAACAACCCTATGAGTTAGGTTGGATGATAGTCTGTGACTGGCCCAAAGTCACCCAGTGATCTTCCACGGCAGAGTGGGTACTAGAACCCAGATCTCCTGACTCCCAGTCCAACACTCTAACCACTGCACCACACTGGCTATCTTCCAGTCTTAGACTGGAAATAACAGCAGGGGTTCCCCTGCATGTTCACACCAGCAGGGGCATCTCTGCTGTTATCTCCGATCTTAGATTGGCGATAACTGCGGAGATGCAGGGAGGCAGGACATGGGCCAAGCCAGGATGAGAAGTCACTTTCCCCTGTGCAGGCCAAGTAGCTTTGTGCGGCACCCAGTATCAGCAGAGGCAGCGTGCGAAGACAGGGACTCAGTTGACACCATCTGAGTCACATTCTCTGTGCTAGGAGGAGGCACAGAACTCTATGCTTATCCTAACATGGAGAGAGAAAAAAGGGGTAATAATATTGGAGGTAACACACCTGTTATGTCATCCAGCCTGCAGTGGGCCTGGTTGTCCCCCGACCCCCAAAGGAGCTCTGCCCTCCTGATTTTATATAGTGCTTTTTATTTTATTTTTTGACAAGAAATAATTAGTCTCTGAATTGAGTGTCTCTTGAAGATCTGCATTAAACCCATCATGGCAGTAATTTGCATCCAAATTGCAGGAATTTGCCACTATTCCTAATTTATACCCCCCCACAGAAATCCATTCTGTAGTCAAAAGTCCTAGATCTACAAAAGTGATTTGAAAGCATTATTTGTCAAAGTTAGTACTGCTATTCTCGTAGATCTTTTAGCTGACAGTTGAACTTTTAAAATATAATCACCTCCTAATAAAGCCACTGGTATAATGCATCTCATTAGATAAAATCAGAAGCTTTCCCTAGCTTGAACGTGAGTTTATAAAATGTGTTATATAAATAAATTGCAAGTGCCCTTTTTCATGTAATTGGAGTTCCTGAAAATCATTGGTGTTGTGCAAAGCACAAAAGTTCATTCCAGCAACTGATTTTACTGGAGGGACACTCTGAAGATGGTATAGTCAGGGGGCCTGGCTCTGCTTCCCCCATAGACTGCTTGCAAGCTCCATTACAGCAATAATGACTTTGTCCACACACTCCTCTTTGGGGCTTGACAACTAGTACCCTTCAAAGAACAAGATTTGCCTCAGGCCTCCAGCTGCTGATACCTTTGCAAGAGACTGCTTCCTCCTGCATGAAGATGCTTGCATACCATAACATGATACAGAATATATTTATTTTGGACATGTGCCATTCCTTTCTGTGTCAGAAAAAAATAACTTGTGAAGTGGCCCAGTACTTACTGTGTTTCCTATTGAAGTGAACTAGCATGAAAAAAGTGGAGGCGGCAACTTCAGTCAGCCTTCCTCATCTGGCACCGTCTGGATGTGTGCTGTCTACAGCTGTTGTCACCCCAGCCAGCATGGACAATTTGAGGGGTACCACGTTGTGGGAAGGATGACCTAAGTTATTGAATCAGGCTATTGGACAGAGCTGCTTCACACATTACAAATAACCAAATTCTGTGTTTGATGGTGAACTTTGAAATGTGAAGAAATTAAATCTTTTTACTCCATACACATCACACAGAAGTAGGGCTGAGGTCCATACAGTATTGTACACAGGTGGGGTTTTATGGCATTCATTGTACAGGCATATACTGAGTTCACTAATTTTGTAATGTGCAATGTGTACTTCCACTGTTGACTGACTGTAGAATTTTGGCCATATATTAGAGCATTTCAATTATTTCAGTGAAAGTTTTGTGGTAAATGGTGTTTCATGTTGACTCTAAATTTTCTCTGAGAAATTGCAACTTGTTCTTTGTCATTTTCAAATAGCCAATTTAAAAGCCCGTTGCACATTCTTTAACCACAAAAGTGCACTTCCCCCACTCCACTCAAACCTTCGATAAGATTGCAGTGATGTTGCTTCCTGAAAGATACGGAGCTATTTTATATTCTGGTTTGCGGATGTGCAGATGTACTTCAAAAGCCTTTGGTATCGCTGACACTACTCTGCTGGCAGCTGTGTACTGAACTCCTTGTTCTGGACACTTTGCCAAGTACTTTATGCAAAACTAGCTTTTCAGTGAACCAGGTTTCATTGTTTTTAATGGCAGCAGTACAGTATACTGTAAACAAGTGTGGCTTGTTATGAAGCATGGAGAGAAAATTTCCACAGACTGCACTTCTGAAACAAGGGCAGTTCTGTTTGTTTCAGTGGTGAATTCTTTCTGTTCCCTCTGATGCTGCAACTGAGATGTTTAGAGCTGACAGTTCAGATAGTATAATTTTATTTTCTAGGAACTTGGAATTAAGATCCCTCGACCACTGGGACAAGGACCAAGCAGATACATCCCAGAGATGGAGGTGTGTGATGGTTTTTGTTTTGCAAGTATACAGTGAACTCATTACATTTTCACGGGGTTGGGGGGGATAGTCAGATATCATTTTGGCTAAGGAACAGCTGTTGATCTGCAAAATGTTATACACAGAGATGAACACAGTAAATCATCATGAGAGATTGGCAACAGTACTGCTGAATGTAGAACACTGATATTTAATGGCACATTTTACGCTAGTGTGCCTTAAACCCAATGTTATTTGGTTGTCAACTGTTTCATGTATGGGTTGGCTTGTCCCTTAATTATAGTAGACATGTATGTTAAATAAGCCTGGTGACCTCAGCTAAGAGGCTGTGAGTATGAGAGACGGTGAGTGAGTGATTGTTTGGGGCTTCTTCACAGGATGGCTGATAAGAGATGCTGGTGGTAATGAGGTTTTATTGATGTGATGCTGACTGCATATATTGTCCATATGCTTTTATGTAAATGGTTTTAAAACTTTGTATACTGTATTTTAATGTTTTAACTTTTGTAAACCGCCCAGAGGGCTTTGGCTATGGGGTGGTATATAAACGTAATAAATAATAATTCCAGCAGGCTTAGACATAAACATGTTTTCCTACTACAACTAATTACCTAAATAGTTCTTCGCATTTTGCATGGGGTTGCTATTGCACCTATTTCAGCTGCCATACTGCCTTTCACTAAACGTATATCTCAGTTAAAATTTGCTTAAATGTCTGGCACTCCACTAGAGGCACAAGTTATTGATCTTAAGCACATTAAGCTTAAGCACATCCAGCACATTTGCCATATTTGGGAAATCTCTGAAGCTCCTCAAAGTTATGATCAGCATCTCTTTATGTATGTGTGTGTGTGTGTGTGTGTGTGTGTGTGTGTGAGAGAGAGAGAGAGAGAGAGAGAGAGAGAGAGAGAGAGAATAGGCTCTAGTCCTGATTTGGGGCTGTTAACAAATGTGCACACTGGTTATTATGTTTTTACCTCTTAGAAAATATTCCTATGATCCCTTTTCTCATTCAAATAGATTCTCCAAGTGAGCGCTGAAGATACCCAAATGCATGCATTATTTGCAGAGTCTTTCACAACTTTAGGGCATTTGGACAACATTACTTTGGTGATGGTTTTCCACCCACAGTATCTGGAAAGCTTTTTGAAAACTCAGCATTATCTGCTACAAATGGATGGACCACTGCCTCTTCACTATCGACACTATATAGGTATCATGGTACGTTGATCTATGAATCAGGAAGCAGTAACAGCGTTTTTGCAGCTTTTAAATTTCTTTTTATATAGTGGATGTGCTCATCATTAGGAAAACCCAATAACTTTATTAAGTTTCCTAATTTGTAGAAATACTGTGTTCTATGTTCTAAATGAAATATAATCTCAATATTTGTGTGTTGTGTCCTTGGTTAGAATGTATTAAGGAGTAGATTTGCTGAGTCTAATTTTCAGCAATCTGCCTCGACTTCTTTCTAACAGTCAGTCTATGTCAGGGCTAGGCAACATGATACCCTTGAAATGTTTTGCACTACAACTCCCATTGGCCCCAGCCAGGATAGCAGATGTTCAGGGCCATGGTAGCTATAGTGCAAAACATCTGGGAGTTACCACATTGCCTATCCATGGTGTATATTATAAACTTTTTGTGGAATGGTTAGAATAACTTAAGGTATTCTAGCAGTTTTCTACTTGTCCTGAACACTTCTGTTGTACTCAAAACTGGCCTATAGGTCCAAACCACATGGGAGATTTAAATTTGGCTTTCCTGACATTTTGATTTCTCTAAAAGCAACCAGGGGGTTCCAAATTTGATTACAGCAGCAGTGCTGGATGAGGGACCTTCCCTGCTCTAAATTTCCTCCATGCTGTTTCCCTGATCTAAATCATCTCTGCAAACTACTGTTATAGCCCTCTGCAGAAAGTAACTGTATTAACTTTCTTTATAGCTTTTGCCAAATACAAAACACGTACAAAAATAAAGCACTAAAACAAAGATAATTTAGGGCTAATAATAGTATTTAGGGGATGGATTTAGATATTTAGGGAAACAGTGTAAGGAGGGAAGGATTAAACAACCTCTCCCTCAGCACTGCTGCTTCAATCAAATTTGGAGCCCCCTATGGCTACTTTTAAGCAAAACCCAGAATGTCAAGAGTTCTGATTATGCATCTCCTGTGTAATTTTTAGTTTCTTATTCATGCCCAAGATGATTGTATGTTGAGGTCCCAGTAGTGTTGCTGCAGCTTTTCTGGAAATCTGTTCAAGTATCAGAACTACAGTTGAGGGAATAAACACCACCAAATGATGGCTTTTGTTAAAACCCTGTTTAAATTGTTTCTCTGGCCTTCAGAGAGAGAGAGAGAGATGGACGGACTTGGTATACTACACTAAAATAGCAGAACCAAACTATTTCTGTGACATATGCAAGTAAAAACTGTGGGCTGTGTTTCTAAATAATCTTACCTGGAAGTAAGATCCTTAAAACCAGTTAGACTTGTTTCTGAGTAAACTTTCTTATAAAGTGGTAAAGTAATAAAAATTGCTGCAACACACTGTATTTGTATTACTTTCTTTACCAAATTCAAAGCATATACAAAAGCTATTAAACATAATACATAAACATTTCTATGGAGTATAATAATGTTTTATTTGCATTGTTTTCCCATTCTTGAGCGCAGTACACTGTGTAAATGCTCATGTTTGTTACTTTGGCCAAGGAACTTCACTGTAGGGAATCTCTTGTATGTGTCTTCTTCTCCAGGCTGCAGCTAGGCATCAGTGCTCCTACTTGGTTAACCTCCATGTCAATTATTTTCTGCATGTTGGGGGAGATCCTAAGTGGCTGAATGGTCTAGAGAACGCACCTCAAAAACTGCAGAATTTGGGTGAACTGAATAAAATGTTGGCACACAGACCATGGCTCATTACAAAGGAACATATTGAAGTAAGTATCTTTTCATATACTATATTCCTATACTAAACCTTTTGGAGAGCTGGAGTTCTTGGGGGGCCCATAGCCTTTTAATCTATAACTTTAAATGTCTGTTGGTATATACTGTGTCATAAGAAGCTGAAATGTTACAATCATCTTAATAGAAACACAAGGTCTAAATGGTTACACTGAACAACATTCTTATTTGGACATCCTGTCACTACTGGGATATCCTAGACTTTTTTAATTGGCGCAGTGCTTTACAGTACTTGACTGTCTTGATGTATAGCTCTCAAGTGTATGGGCATGATTTCTTAAACTATGATTCGTGTCCTTGGCATGTAGCCCCTGATGCTGAAGGGTTGTTTAGGGATACTGTAGAGTTTGCTTCCAAAATACTGGGGAGAGCAATCCTTTGGACCCTAGGCAGCATCTGGGGTGCCAAAGGATGCTGTAGATCACCATCACTACATCTGTAGACAGAGCTACAAGCATGGAGGAGGAGATCTGATCGTGGCTCTTTCCTGCCCCTTCCTATTCCCAGGCACTGTGGAAAGCTTCTCTTGTGAGGTCACAATTGCAACCTCGTAAGAGGAGTCTGAGAGGGAGAAAGGGGGGATTGCTGGTGGGCGGGGAGGGGAGAAGAGAGGCTGTGATACACAATATCCTATGAGCTCTCGAGTCCCCTCCCCACCCACAGGAAGGTAAGTCAGCTAGACAGGTAAATTAGCTAGCTCAGAGACCCATCTAGCTGCTTTTTGCATTTTAAATGGAGGCAAAATGACATCTGTTCTCCTTTCACCCAGATTGGCTTTTGCCAGCAGGGCATAGGATAGGTGGAGGGCTCAGAACTCGGAGCCCTCTGTCTAACAGGAGTGCAACCCATAGGATTATGTCCTCAGGCTCTCCTTTTCTGAACTCTGAGAGTAACTATCTGTTTTATTTTTCACTTGTCAAGACAAAAGTTCTTAAATCTTGTCTTCTGTTTATGTGTTTTTTAAAATTGGCTCTAACAATACTGTACTAGAAAAGGCCAATCCGTCCCCATCTGGATTGTAACAACTGTGCCTATTTGGATACATTTTATCTACTGACTCCTTGCCATTTGATTGCATTAATTACTAATTTGTCTCTGGACATTTGACTTTAAATACTTAAAAAAATTATTAGAATGTATTGCTTCAAAAGCCATTCCTTATTTAGTGCTTAGGTACTTTATCTTCATCTCCCAGAGCTACTGCTCATTTTTGTTTCTAAGCTGTGTAAACTGCCCTGAACCTTTGAAATAGGATGAACAATAAAAAGTATAACTCAGTTTGCCAAGTGAGGCAGAGCTATAAATTATTAAGCATCCAATTCTTCATTTTAGTAGGAATCTTTAGAAATAATAATAAGAGTGCATTTTACAAGGCTGGTCTTGCTAATACCTATCTATCTATCTATCTATCTATCTGGCCCATGGCACATTCACATTTGTGAAGTTACTTAAGCAAAGTGAAGCTTCTGAGACTGATAGTATTCTTTAATCTCCTTTTTTTTCTGAAGCAACTTCTAAAGACTGAAGAACATAGCTGGTCACTGGCAGAACTGATCCACGCTGTAGTTCTCCTTACACACTATCATTCACTTGCCTCTTTCACATTTGGCTGTGGAATCAATCCAGAAATTCATTGTGATGGTGGTCACACATTCAGGCCTCCTTCTGTCAGTGATTATTGCATTTGTGATATTACAAATGGAAACCACAGTGTGTATGAGATGCAGGGCTTAGCTGCAAATATTACAGTAAGTATTTCATATTGTGGATTCATTAATCTTTCCTTTAGCAGCTCCACTGACAGTGAGGTATATTTGCATTTGTAAACGTACATTGTCATTTTCTTCCTCATTACCCTCATTTTTGTTTAATTAACAACAACCCTGGGAGGAGTGCCAATTCAACTCTTGACATGAAAATGTTGAAAGCCTGTAGTGCACCATCCCGAAGTGTGACTTTGGGGAAAGAGAACAATGTGGGGTGCCCACTTGCCACTGGAAACTTGTTGTTCATTTAAAGGCATATGTTAACTTCTGCAACTACAGTTTTCATCCATCTTCAGACACTGCTATGAACTCCCAAGAGCGCACCCGTATTTGTTTGCCAATGTCAAAAGCAGTCCTAATGAAATTCTACCTAAAAATGCACATTTAAAAGTGAGATGTTCAATCAATGTTACAGGACAACAGTTCTAGTCTCCTGGGAAAAAACACCCTAAGGGCGCAATCCTGTCAATTGTGCCCTCGATAATCAGAAACCCCTGAACTCAGAGGCTTCCAGTCTTCTAGTGCAGGACAGGAGGATGGGAAGGTGAAGCACCATCTGGCGATGGCGCTTTGGGGGGAGGAAGGAGACTGGAAGAGGCTCAGGATACCTCATATCCTGGCCTCTCCAGTCTCCTCCCCTCACACTGAAATGCTCCCCCCCCCGAGGTCGCTTTTCCAACCTCAGAGGGCAGCTGGCACAGTTATTTCTGTGCCGGGGGGGGGAACTCTGACTCCCCCTTCCAAGGTCAGAGCACTGTCTTCGACCTCAGAGGGGGTGAATCCCCAATATCCTATGGCCCCTCAGACAATATCGGGGGCCATAGGATTGCTCCGTAAGGGCCGCCTTCGAACTTGGAGGCAGCCAACTATCCAATGCAGGGCAGGCAGGGTGCGGAGGGGATCCTTTCCTCTACACTCTGGCCGCCCTGCATTTGCAGCTAGACTCGGCTGTCCAACCAGGGCACCTTGGAGTAGGGAGGAGGGAGGCCAGATGGCGCATAGGAAACGTCATAATGGCGCTTCCGTGCCCCCAGGAACGCCCCCTTTTTGGCTGCTCTGTGTTGCTTTTATGAGTGTGGAGTCAGGGACAAACCACGCTGCCTCCGAGCTCCATTACCAGAAACCAAAAATCCTATGGCTTAGACACTGTCTAGCAGCCATAGGATTACAGCCTAAATGTACTTATTCCATAGCAGTGGGGTGGGAAATGGAAACAGAGCATTTAAGTTTCCATTTAAGTTTCCATAAATTAAGTTTCCATAAGTTCTAAAATGTTATGTTCCTAATATTTTTTTAATCAACTTACAGCCTCAAAATGAGGGAACTGAAAGTTAAAAATTGGATAATGTATCCAAGTTTCTTGGAAGCATAGGATAGCAAATTTAAATATAACTGTTTTGTTATTAACAACCTTTGAAGTATGTACCACCATCTTGGATTCTTCAAAACATGCATTTCTTAACAACTTAATACCCTGTTCCTTCGGGCAGTTATTCTGGAGGAGGGGGGATGGCCTTTGAAGAAGTAAATGTTTTGAAGGGCTGTGAACTGGTATAGGAAGTTCTACTATAAAAGGGAACTCTTACTGTTTCCTGAGAACAGTAAGAGAAATGGGGGAGCATTGTAGGAGTGGGAGAAGTGAAGACATAGATGTGTCTTGGCTGACTAGTATGGAATACTCTTCACTTGTAGCATGCATCTTCCTGGGAATACATTCATGAGCACTTGAGTCATTTGTGTCTTATATACCAAAAATAGAGAAATGGAATGGCAAAAAAGTTATTAAATGCATACTTAAGGCACCACACTAGACAATTTTTAAATTCCAAAAAGCAAGGTCTTGAGCAAGTACAGCCCTTGTTGGCCAGCACCACAGCCTTAACTCTACGCTACATCATGACTTAAAGGCAAGTAACATTTCTGCAAAATTGAGGCTGCCCAACAGCCATGAATAATGTGTAACTCTGGAAATAAGGCAGGCAATCCTCCTTTCAGATCCTTGCACTTTATATTTAGCACTTAAAGAAACTATGTTATTTCACTCCTGACATCTTCATCATTTGTGTATCTTACATTTGCCCAGTAATAATTTATGAAACTGGCTACAGAGACACTGCAGCTTTCACTGTCTCTCATTGTTACTGCAGTTAAGGCCACTGATAGGTAAATAGTTCAATTTTGCATTTCCTTGATTTTAGTTAGGCACTTAAATTATCCTAGTTGTTTGCTGTTAAATATATTGAGGTAAGCAGTGAGGCAAATATGGAATGGAAGTTCTAATGTTAGTCATAATATAATTTCAGTACCAAATCCCAGTGCATTAGAATGTTGCTGTTTATCTTTAAGACCACAGAGCCTTTCTGTGAAGTGGACGCACTTATGGAAAAAATGAAGCAACTACAGGAATGCAGAGATGAAGTTAAAGCCAGCCAAGAAGAAAAGGCCACTCGTTTTGAGAAGGAGAAGAGAGAAAGCATGTTGGTGGGTTGCTCAGGTCAGAACAGATTTAAAATCAGTGCATGTTAAAACACACACACACACACACACACACACTCAACTTGTGACACATGTTATAGCATTACCAATTTAATCCACCCAATTTAATTTGAAAGGCTCTAAGTGGGTTTAAATTTGACCTATCAAATTAAATAGTATAATGTTTTTAGATCACAGCAAGTTCTCAATGTCATCAGTAAATAATTAAATGCTACATTAAAAACCACTACTCTCCTTCATACCTCAAAACCTTATTTACAAGTCCAGTCAATCAGTTCCATTCTGTGTGTGTGGTTGCATAAGAAAACTTATGCTGACAGGAAGAGGGTGTGTTGCCAAGGGATGTGTGTGTTGTGATTCCCCAGCCGTTGCCTCTACTGCTTAATGAAGTTGACCCTCTCCCACTGGCTCTCAGCTAACAGTAGCAGCAGCAGAAAAGAAGGCCCTGACCCCTTTTTCGCTCAGAATAGCCAACTGATAGTGCTATGTGCACTTGACATGGGAGCATTATGGACTTCCTTTCTATTCCTGTTCTTGGTTGCACTAGGGCCAGAACTAGATTTGAGATTATATAGCTGACCAATGCTTGCTTATTCCTTTGAGCCTGGGGCTTCATGGCCTCCCTATGATGCTACCCTATTAGTCTAGGGAGCAAGTCTGGCAATCCCACTGCTATATCTGGCTTGTCACCATACCAATACATAGCTGACTGCTTTAACTACTAGCAATTGCTCATCTTTAACATGTATACATAAGAAAGTAGGCAAAATAGTGCTTGGAACTATTGATTTCCCCCCTCCCCAGGTACATTTTTAGGTTCTAATCCTAAATTCCATTTATACTCTACCTTCCTCCCCCAGCAAAATCTAGAAGCAGGGCATTTCTAATTGTTGATATTGCTTTTTGTAGATCATGCAGTAATCGTTTATTCTATCTTAGAAAGTTTTAAGATAGTATGTCTAGAGTTGACAATGTAGTGTCATGTGAAGATCAAGTGGATTTAGCTGCCTCTCAGTATGCAAGAATTTGTCCACTAGAATTCTGCTGTACTGTTGGGAACCTATTGCTTGTATGTGATCCCAAAGCCTGGTTAAAAAGTTGAACTTGGAGGTAAAGTGTTTTTAGCCATTTTGATTGTGGGAAGGAGCCTGAAATTTAGAGCATAAAATGCTAAGACCAGAAACAAGGAGATTTGTAACTAATCCACAATCCTCTAGTGTGTGTGTTTTTCCCTATTCATCAAGCCAGACTTCCTGCCCAAGGGCCAGTTTTCTCATATTTGAACATTGTGTAAGGTATGACTTGTCCCCCCATCTATACTTTCACATCTACTGTTAGAGAAACGATATTTGCATGAGTTACAGCTCTCCATTCCATAATCTATAGCAGCTTTCCCAAGCAGGTACCCACCAGATGTTTCAAACTACAACTCCCAGCATTCCTGACCACTGGCCATGCTAGCTGGGGATGATGGGAGTTGAAGTCCAAAACATCTGGAGGGCACCAGCTTGAGGGACAGCCAATGCATAGGATCAACATAGCTCTCTGTGCTATTGCCATCCCTGTCCTAGAAACAAAGATTATACAAGGATAAATGTTAAGGGGTAATTCCAGTGCTACATTTGTTAAAGCTCCTAAGGAACTATCAGTTTAACATTTCTATTTCTATAATCTGTAAATTAAAAGGTTCCTTCCATACTGAGTACAGATGGTATCCAATATAATTTAGCAATTTGCTTCTGGGCTTTCCCTTTTTTGTTATATTTTTAACAGAGGATGAAGAATTGGCACCAACAAGAGATGTGTCTCGCCACTTTGAGGATACTAGCTATGGTTATAAAGACTTCTCCAGGCATGGAATGCATGTGCCTACCTTCCATGTTCAGGTAGGACCTATATTGGAAGAAGCAACAAGATTCCCAGCATATCTGGCATATGGATTACACTTGGTCTATTTGGAAGATTTTACTATAGGCTAGAATACAGAAAATATTTCGTGAAACTAATAATCTATTTTCAGGTGCTGATTTAAAAAAACTGTTTGAACTATTGTTCCATCTTCCTTGGTAACTTGCATTCATGTGCCTATTTTGTTTTTAAGGACTATTCTTGGGAAGACCATGGCTATTCACTGGTAAATCGTCTCTATCCAGATGTGGGACAGCTGATAGATGAGAAATTTCAGATTGCCTACAACCTGACTTACAACACAATGGCCATGCATAAAGATGTGGATACTTCAATGCTTAGAAGGGCAATCTGGAATTATATCCACTGCATGTTTGGAATAAGGTTGGTCCTGTTAACAGACTCTGCATTAGTTAGGGTAATGCTTCACACCTGTTAATTTTGATAAATATTGCTGACAGTATGAGCTCTCCTCACATATGCTTGTTATGAATACAGATTATTAGACTGAACCTATACTAAGTTCCTACATCAGAATGTGTTGTTCCAAGACATGAATCCATATGAATTGGATTGAGAGTGGGGGAAAATAGTAGCTGTTAGTAACTCCTTATCAACTGTTCTAGGGCAAAGGTTTATATTTGCTCAATTCTGGACAGCAAATAGCTTGAGAGAAGTGCCTTCTGCCCTGGTAAAGCCAGTCACCGTAATTTAAATAATAAAATTAAAATGTAAGTCTGGAACATAGGTCTCAGATGTTGCTTCCAGGTTCATGGCTTGGAAAAAGCCATAAAGGAAACTGGAACTGGTCAGGGAAAAGGTGAAAAAGGCAGAAGAAAGCTGTAGGACTCTAAATGTACAATGGCCTGGATAGTGCTGCTTGACATAGAGGAAGTAATCTAGAGCTAATTAGGGAATGGCACTGAGGAAGGGAACTTACTGTATGTTCTCCTCAGGAGAAGAGAGGAAAGCATTCAAAACGTTACTGTCACAGGCCTGTGATTGAGGCTCTAGGTACCAGATTGGGGAAGGCTACTCTAGGGAAACATTTCAAGTAGTTGGTGTAACTAATTGTATAGTAATGACTAAAATGTTTGCTTTGGTTGGAGTATATGTGGTGGTGATGCAAAAATAAAAATGATTGTCCCCTTGATTCCAAACAGATATGATGATTATGACTATGGTGAAATCAACCAGTTATTGGACCACAGCTTTAAAATTTACATAAAAACTGTGGTGTGTGCACCTGAGAGGACCACAGGTAGAATGTATGATAGCTTCTGGAGGCAGTTCAAACACTCTGAGAAGGTATATTCTGCATTCATGCATGTGTTATGACTTGCTAGATTGAGCAGCAGTGCTGCTGGACAGTTAAACATACAGAGGTCCTTGAGCATTCCTTTTGTTTAAATTGTGATCCCATAGTTTTAAGTAATCTCACATTTCTTACAAAATAACTTTTATACTTTCTCCAGTAAGCAATGTTTTTGTTTATACATCTCTACTTAGCATGATAGATAAAGGGTTGTAACATTAGTCAGTTCACATAGACATAGCAAGTTTAACTGAAGGTGCCTAGCTCACCCATACATGTCACTCTTTGATCAGGGAGAAGGCCACACACACTGCCTTGATTTATGTTGGCAGATCTTGTCTCACAGGGAGGATCTATCAGACAGTATTTCCTACTTGTTCCCTTTCCACAGGAGGATTTAGATGATTTTAGTAATCCCCCCCCCCCCAAAAAAAACCCCTCATTATGAAAAGTAACATTAAGGCCTGGATCCTCCCTCCCTCCCTCTCTCACACACACTTCATATGCATGCATTGAAATTAATATATTTGAATTTATGTAGCTACATTTTTTATTTTCCTGTTCTGTTGCAATTTCACAAAATAGGCCTGGATCCTTTAAGCAGCTAAATTCTTATAACTACATCATCAAGCAATTACTGGTGTCAGATGGGGAAATGTGGTCATAGAACCAGAGGCAGATCATAAGAGTCAGCAGCCACCATGCAATTGTTGCTGAGCTCATAGCCCAATGAAGCCCCATCATTGTGCAAATTGTGAGAATCGCATGTACAGCCCCCACTCCCACATAGAGGCAGCAGTTCATATAATTGGTACCTCTGCAGGATCACTGCCTGGCCATGAACCCACCGGCAGCCTTGTACACTCTTGGGAGGCAACTATGTGGGGGCAGCCAACTGAATGACCTGGCTCATCGTTGAAATGTTAATGACCAAAATTCTTCATGCCTTAAAGCAATTATGTGAACAGGAAATATACTTCAAACTCAGCTGCGTTTCTTTCTTTTTTAAGGTTCATGTCAATTTGCTTCTCATAGAAGCACGGATGCAGGCTGAACTGCTTTATGCTCTGAGAGCCATTACTCGCTACATGACCTGAAATCTTTGGCTAACGATGATGGAAGGTGCAGCAGGTGCTGCCTACCAGGGGATGCTAATAAGCCTCAGAACCAGTGGTGGCTAAAAGCTATGAGATCCATTGTGCCATAACTCTTCCTTAGTTTCAGTTCCTTCCTTAATGGAATATCACTGCTGTTGCTGAGCTTGGTGGTAGGAGGACAAAATTGTTCAGAGATGCTCCCTGATCACTACTGCCTGCTTCTGTTAGCACAGAAAACCATGATTCGTGGCAGACAGTTAATTATGCAAATCTTGTATTGTCATAAGTAGATAACAAAATCTGGAGTACAAGGAGAATTTTAAGAGGACTTCTGCTTTTGATACAAGAATGATTTATTTTTTTTAGAAAAGTCCTGATGCTGCTGTATTTGCTGGTGAAATGAAGAGACTAGTGATTCCAATTAAGCTGCAAGTGAAAGCAAGCAATGCTATTGTCTGAGCCTATATTTTATATGGTTTTAGAGGAAATCCTTGCTAATAACTCGAAACTGAACCATACTTCACACTAACAGTTTTGATTGCAACAGGAACTTCTCGATATTGTTTAGCTTTATGCTACTGGCCTGGACTTGTTCACAGTGGTGTGGTTAAATCAACAGATAGAGGAAGGGTGAGAATTTTCAAAGCTGCTTAAGAATGCAACTATGTGAAATGTTAAATACTTGGGAACAAGGATATACAATGCCCTACTTCTCCTCTATTGTTCCTAGGAGCTATCTAAAGTGTGGGAATGTTAATTCGGACTGTCAAGCAGTCTCTCATTATATTGCTTACTCATTGCTATGGTCTGTCACTTATCAGCAGCTTACGTAGTTAAGCAGGAAAACAGCGTAACAACAAAAAAATGAGTTTGGTGTACAACTGTCTTTGGAAACTATACAGATACTTTTGTATGAGCATAAACTGCTCTGAAATCTATCAGTATTACTGAATTGTTTAAATAAAACAACATTTTTCCTCTTATTTCAAGCTTTTTATTCTTGAACTAGTAACAACCATTACAAAATAGAGTAGTGAATGTAGTGGTAGTCCCTCAACTGATGTGTATTTGTGTTTGATGGAAAAGAACAAAAAGTTAAACTGCAACCTTTGACAGTTTAACAGGAAGCATCTGCTGTTTCCTCTAGTCAAAAATACAAGGTTTATGCTGATTCAAAAATCATAGGCCAAATGTGTAGTTCTTAAGTTGGCTTTGGCTAAAGCATCTCTTCCATTCATTGCTGTATGACTTTCATCTATGAAGTCTAGGAACTATTTCACTTTAGAGACCTTGTCCATCTGCCAGCAATGAGGCTGATAATCAGAACACACAAAGATATTTCCAATTCTTCAAAGGTACTGTAAAAAGCTAATGCCTTTCTTTCTGATTCTGTATCATTATGGGCTCACATATATAGAAATAAGTATTTTAATGGAGTGTTTTCACACACAAGGGTTGAACAGAGTGAATTCTCCATGGTAATCTGAACCACTTAGTAACTAACTTTAAAAGTTCTAGCATAAGCTAAGGAGATACAGAATTAAGTTTTACATTAAGACAGTATCTAATAATTAAAATATTCCTACACTTGTTCAGCAACGTGCATCTTCTGCACTGTGTACTAGGGACATTTTCCCCACTTCTTTTTGCTACAAGTATTACAAAGACTCCCCAGAGTTCTTCTATATCTTTAACAGAAAGTACTTATAGTCTCTGTTGTGGAAGTAGCTACTATGGTGAATTGAACATTAGTTTCTCATGTAAACATGAGAAAACAATTCCTAAATAGAAGGTATACACTTTTTTTTATTATTAAGGAGGGCATTTAACAGAAAAGCCTCCTAGGATATTTAACTTTTGGTGTAAAAGTGGGGAGGCAGCTAAAAGAGAGCAATGGTGACCATTTAGTCCTAATTACCTGTGTAATCCCTTAATACTGATTTAGGACAACCCTAAACTTCAATGAATTTGAAGTTTAGGGTTGATTTCCCTAAGAAATTTAATCACAATTGAACTGAAGATACTTAAATATTGGCTTTTCCTCCTAAATTGTAGCAAACCATCTTTTTTGTGCTATTAATGAACCACTTTGCTTTGAGCATAAGTGGTGAAACTTGGGATAATTTAAACAAGCCCACATAGATGTAGGATGGAGTCATTGAATGTAAAAGTGATGTCAGGTTCTGAGCTATTAGGGATATATTATTAGTGTCCTATTAAAGCTTCAGCTTGGAGCTGGGGCAGTGAATCTTACATGCTTTGCTCAGCTACACCAGTTGGGATTGTATCCAGAATCTAGTCACATGGCAGTATGAGAAAGTCACCAGGGTAGGCAAGTGGGGATGTATCTGCTGCTGTACTAGCTGGAAGAGGTGTGGCAACATTAAAGCAGGAGAAGCATAATTTGTGAACAGTTGTAATGTGTATTAACTGAAGCAAGGGAAGATTCCTGAATTATTAAGACTTGAAATACATATGTACAACTGTGTATTGAAGGCAGACCTCCCATTATTCCTTCTACTATGATCAACTTAAGTAAGCTAGAGTTGCAGCTGGAAGGGTACTATTAAGGCTCTCCAGAAAAATATGGTTTTAGGAGGAGTGACTGTTAATGATCATGAGAGAAAAAGATGGTTACTAATCCTCCCTGTTAAGGATGCATTTTCTATCTGATCTAATCAATGCAGACCCAATATTCCAAGTAATAGGACAAGCAACAGTCAATCCCTGTCCCTCATTGGATCATTACTGTCCTAAATTATGCTTATCTTATGTATGCTAGGGAGGTAGGACAGATTTTTATCTATACTTAAGCTTTTCAGCAAGCCAGTCAGTCCAGATGCTGTAGCTGGTTTATTTTCATAATCCTAAATGTCACTGGAAATCTAAGAAAAGGTATTCTACGATGAATGTACAAGCTACATACAGGAATAATCTACTTTAAAGTCATTTCCCATGGAAACAGCATGTTGAAATGCTTTGACGGCAAACAGTTTGCATAAACAGCCATTGAAGTGTCTTTATATGGATATACTCAACACCCACCTTAAAATGAAGTAGTAATGGACGGTTCAAGGAAATAGTTTTAATTTTGAATTCTCTGAAGAAGCTTCTGTGCCACAGGTTTGAACTCTGTTTCCCAATAAAGTTTGTGATAATCTCTTAAATCACTGTCAAAATTGTAATCCAGTGCTAATTCTTCATCTGTAGTGAGAGGGGCACAGTCTGTATCAGGTCCATATTAAACAATCATGTGCTTAAACGATTTAAGAGTTATTCACACAATTATCTGAGTATATGTTGGCTGTGTGCATTTGCTACCACATGCAGGACTCTGTTTCTAGCACACACAGGTAAGGATCAGGAAGAACAGTACCAATATAAAAGCCAAATTCTGCATGTGAGAGCAGTGAGTGTTGAAGTTGGGCTGTGGACTACCACATGGAAATTTCTTATAGCTCTTATACTGTCATGTCAACTAGGTCCTAACTTTGCTCTACATGTGCATAGCTCCACACAGAATTTAAACTAGTATATTCTTTCTAATAACCTTATGGTTTACATGAGGATTTCAGATCATTGAACAGCCCCTCAGTATTTATTGCTTAGCCATGTCATTGGACTTTCACATAATGGCTTATGTAGTCAAGCAGGAAAACAGTTAAAAATTGTGTCTATCACAATATGTACTGAACCTAACTCCAGCCCAAATTCCAAAGATTAGATGTGAGTTTTTAAAAGGGAGGCGATGAGTACAAGCTATTATAATACAAGTTTCATGACTCTTCCAGTTGGCATGGAGCTTATCTCCTAATGCAGTCACGGGGCTGGTTCCAGGTTGAAGCTTCCCAAGTGGGCTCATTGGCAGTAGCACTGCAATAGCAGAGAGCTTCTGCTATTGGGCGGTATAGAAATGTAATTCATAAATAAATCAGTCTACTGTAGATGGCTATGAAGTGCTCACCATTTTAGATTTCCCACAATATCCTAACATGCCACTGTATACACCTCATGGCTGCCTGCTGCATCCCCTGTTTGCTCCCCACCAATTGGTATTCAGCGGCAGAGTTCCTCTGAACGTGATGGTACCATTATAGCTAATAGCTGTTCACCAGATCTATCCCCCATGCATTTCTCTAATTTCCATTTAAAGTCATTGTCCATCACCATATCATGGGCAGCAAATTCCATAAATTAACTGTATTGTGTGAAGTACTTTAACCTGTTCTAAATCTACTCTCGGTGACTTTCGCTAGGTAACCTTGAATTTTAGTATTATGTGAAAGAAAATATTCTCTCTCTTTTTCTCCCTCCATACAATTCATGATTGTATTAACTTCCACCATGCGCCCTCTTCAGGAGTCTCCCCCACCCCTAAATTAACATCACTAGCCTTTCATAGGGAAGGTGCTCCAACCTCCTTATAAATGTATAAGTCCTATTACATTTTTGAGAGGGAACAAGCAGAACTGTACATAGTATTCCAAATGGGGCTACACCAATGAATCTGTCTTATAAAAGGAAGTAGTGAGAAAAGTATTTGTAAGTAGATGAGGGAACAACATGTAAATACTATGTAAAGCAGCTCTGAAGGTGTCTAGGCTAGCCATGCATGAACAAAGCTCAAAGTACCCAAAGCTTTCTTTAAGGAAGAGACCATGGCTCAGTGGTATAGCCCTTACTTTGCATGTGAAGGTCTCAAGTTCAAGCCTTGACAACTCTAGTTTAAAAAAGGATTGAGTAGCAGGTGATGAGAAAGATACCCCCCTAGACTTTGGAGAGCCACTGTGAGTTAGAGTAGACAATACTGGGCTAGACAGACAAAGTAGTCTGTCCTAATATAGCGCAGCTTTCTGTGCACCTTATATTTATTCACTCATTAAGAAAAACGTAGTGAGATTGGCATTTACATCTTACCTAAAAATGATGCAAGGAGAACTAGCAGGGTGTCCGAATCATCCCCTTCAAAGCAGGGCTCAGCACTTGTAATGTTCTCACTGTAGTTCCACAAAGTTTTGCATATCAAACAAGCCAGCTGCCAGTCTGTAGGCCCAAAGTCTCTCAAACAGTCAATTAACCTGTTATAATAATAGGGGAAAGATAAAGTTAACAATTTTGTAGCTGTCATTAAGACCCAGCAAACCCAGATGTCTTTGTAGAATCCTTTTAAGGATGTAGGGAAAACAATATGCTAGACCAATATTTCTTCCCTCCCCAACGTGAACTTCACAAAGATCAGCCAGCCTTCTTTGACCCCTACTCATGATGATTTCCTGAACTCACTTTTTAATTCCTCCTCCTTCATTCAGTATGCAACGCCTGCTTTTATCCACAGTAAGGTTGAGAAGAACTCCACAGGCCGAAAAGCAGACATCTTGGTGTTTGGCATCGAGCAAAGCAATCATGAACTTGTACACTAGATTGCACAAGGAACAACTATGTCAGAGAACAAACTTGCCTTGAAGAAGCATCTGCACAGTATTCATTGAATGGGAGTTGAATATGTGTGGAGTCTGATGCACATACAACTATCTAGGAATGGTATCTGGTGCACTGTTGGAATACTGCTCTCCTGCTCCTAAGGACATACTTGTAGGTGTCTAATGTTAAGCAACATCACAACAAAACTGAATTATTTCTTTAGTATAGCAACTATAGTAAGATGTGTTTTACTAATAATTCAGTCACACTTTGAATGAGCTAACCCTCTGGCTGAAATTACCTACACTGATGTCATTAAAAAGGCTGTCAGGTTTAAGGGGCAAAGGTGGAGAAGACTGCAGATTTGAATTCTAAGGTCTATGAGCAGCCTATGCTGAACTGAACTCCCTCTTACAGCAGTAGTCCGTATGCTTTCAAATGGCATCCTTACTGTGTAGATCAGTCTAGCAGTCTCAGACCCTTTAAATTAATATGAACAGACAACACTTTACACTTATGTGACTAGTTTTAATCTATATAGCTTGATCACTGCTAATGGAATAGGAACTCACCCTTTCGCTGTATAATGAAGTCACAGATTTCATGGTATTGAGAAAGATTACCAAAGACTCGAATAGCTTCCAGAATTCCATCCATATTGCTGCTCATTAAGAGTTTTAAAAGTACTGTTGGTTAGCAGAAAAGCGGAAAAGACGATTTAGTGTATTTCTAGAAATCAGACACCTTCTTTGTTGCATCAAAAAAAAAAAAAAACCAACAGCAAACATAATCTCTGGATAGGAATATGACTATTTTCAAAGTATGTGCAAGAGATGATCAAAAGCTTCAGATAAAGAAGAGAAGATGTTATTTGGGATAAAAGGGAAGTTACATCAGGGGAGGAATTAGCCAGATCTGGTCATGAGATGCATGCAATTACTAGGAAAATCTGGCAAGGGAATAAACATGAGTGAAGGGATGCAGCAGAGAGCTGTCGTATCTTCTGTTACCCTAGCTATAAGTTGGGCTCAAGGAAAATGGGTGGAGGTAGAAGAAGCATTATCTTGTGCTCCAAAGTAGCAGTAACTGGGGGAATAGGTGGGACTGTGGGAAGAGGAGAGGAAGAATCAATGTGGTCTGTAGGGGAATGGAGCTAGGACAGAGGCAGGCACCAATGTGCCCCCAGGCACCAATGTGCCCCAAGACACCTGTGGTGCCCAGTGAGACACCCTACTTCTCCTAATTTTTATTTATATGTCCTATTGGCAGCTGGGATTGCTTCAAAGTGAAGTGGACGCCTCTAGCTGCTGCCATCTTAACTTCCCATGAATACCTCTGGGCAGTTTACTTGTCCTTTGTGACTAGCTATGCCCACCCATGGCAGCCATTTTATGACTGTGCCCAGGATAGTTTCTTAAATTTCCAAATGGACGCCAAAGGTTGCCTACCCCTGAGTTAGGGAACAGCAACGCTTAGAGGTACTGTTAAAAATAAAGCTGTGTTTTAGGATTTTTGGTCATATGAATATATTGTCTTATGGCTCTTAGACAGGCAAATTTTGGTTATGTCTGATAAGCTAGCAGCAACTGGACATACAGTCTGCTCTGTGGGAGTTATGCTTTGGGCATGAAAAAAGTTCTGCCATTATCAAGGTCTTCCTTCCCAGCAGGATGTGCCTTAAAAGAAATTGTTAGATGGTTCTCAAGACAAGAAGGTTGCATTGACCTCTGACATGCTACTCGCTAAGACATGTTGTTCAGACATAAATTGCAGTGTAGCATATGGCAGACTCTAATAATATCTGCCCCCACAGGAAGCCCATTAAAACCAGCTCTTTTGATCAGACACCGCACTTTCCCGTATCTTTTTGATCTTACTTTAAAAGATCTAAGTACATTGCCAGGATGAATCATAAGACATACATTTCACCTGTAGCATGTTGGTGTGTATGTATCTATATGTAGTTCTGATATTTCTCCCCCCGCTACCCCACATGTACCTGATATTTCTCCACCCCAACACCTACCTCCATCTCCTCTGCTGTCCTCTAACTCCTCCATGTGCCCCTTGAGACTCCTGGTTGCTATCTTCCTTATCCCTCCTCACCACTATATAATTGCTCTCCAGTCTGGTTCCTTCCCTATTGCATTCAAACTTACCACTGTCTCCCCTGTTCTTAAAAAAATAAATAAATCTTGACCTATCCTCCTTTTCCAACTACCATACAATCTCCCTCCTACACTTGCCTCAGACTCCTGGAACATGCTGCTTACTTTCACTGTCTTAACTTTCTGTCCTCCAATGCTGCTCTCAACATCAATCTAGCTTCTACTTCCTACATTCTGCTGAAACTGTCTTCACAAAAATTAACAGTGATATCCTCATTTCTAAATCTAAACACCTCTATTTAGTCCTTACTCTTCTTGACCTCTCTCCTGCCTCTCTCCTCACCCACTGACAATATCACCAAGCATCCTGCTGAACCTGCATGAAGCCTTGGCATTCTCCCCCCCCCACTCTCATTTCTTTCATGATGTCATGTTGCTATCCTATAACAGTTTATAATTCTCCTGTAAATATGACTCCAATTACTAAAAAAATACCCAGGATTCTAAGGCAAGAAACAGAGTATGTGAAGACTGCTGCTAATGACTCCTCATCTAATATTTCTGAGCTTATCACTTCAGACTTTCTGTGTGACGACATAATTTCCCCATCTACAAATGAAAGGGCAACTTTAAATTTAGATCTATCCTTGTCAGCAACCTTTGGCCTGAGCCAAGTTGCAACTGCAGAAAACAGATGACATGATACAGTGAAAGAAGTGAACTTAAAAAGCAATCCTATGTCCCCTAGACAGCATCTGGGGGGCCATATTAGAGTTCGGATTTCTTCATCCAAGGTCGGATACAGCGTTCCGACCTTGGACCCAGGAGTCCGAGCTCCTCACCCCCTCCCTCTCACCCTCAGCATGGAGAGAACCGCCTGGCTGCCTCCCCAGGCTCTCAAAAGCGATCTCAGAGAGGAGAGAAAGGGAACATTTCTGTAGGCACAGAGGGGTTCCCCACTGGGGAAGTGGGGATACAAGCTATCCCCAGACTCCTTTTCTCCCCCTCTGCAGAGCCTAGCTTGACAGGCAAAAATGCCCGTTTAACAAAAATGCAGAGCGGGAGAAACATGGAGGCGATAATTGCCTCCATGCTCCTCCTGGTCTGCACAGGATGCCTATCGGCCTCTGAGTTCAGAAGATGATGGGCATCTGGATAGGATTGCGCCCTTATTGTTCCACAAGACAACCAGTTCACAAACTGGACACATTTCTCATCAGTGAAAGTAATCAGTAAAGGCAGCCACCAGAAGGATTATGCCAATGGAAGCAACTTTTAACAACTATTACAGAATAGTCTGAAAAATTGAGAAGGCAGGCAACACTCTCCTTTTGTTAATGTCAGTGTTATTTTTCGCCTAGTTGCTTAATATCCATAGGAAATACCAGCCTTTCTACAGTAGAAAGATGAGACCAGAATTGACTTTTTAAAAATCCTTACACTCCGCAATATATAATTTCTTCTCCTGGATTACAGAATTCTTCACATGGTAGAAGGATAAATTGTTGATTGTTGCTGTGGTATTAATAACCAGCTCCTCACATTCCTCGACTGATTTGTGTTCTGGTAATTTAGAAAAGACGACATAAGCCTTTTGTCAAGGCACTGACAATCTGTGAAGTTTATCACAACTTCAGTGATTGTAGCACAGAACATTGCAAAAACTACATAAAAACAAGCCACACAATCAACTGTTGTAACAAGGAACTGACAAAATTGTCTGCAAAATCCTGTTCTTGACTTTAATCATGTTGCTTTGGGCCATTCCAAAATTCCACTCTGTGCCTGTTTTTTCAACTAGGTCTGCATATGTGCCCATTCTTCTTGCTGAAACTTAAGTCTTTCACACTGCCATTTTAAGAAATGATATGCAGCAAGACTTGTGAAAATCTGCGGGGGAGAGGAGAGACGCTTCCAAGATGTGTCAACACCAAACCCTATTTATAATTACTGATCACTTGATTATGCTTGTTGGTCTAAATGGGATCTCAAATTTATTTACATACATTAAAGCTGAGAGCATTGTCATAGAATGCAGTCTCAACTGAATTAATGCCCTTTGTGGGGCCCAGCAATCCTGCTTCAGATCGATACCAGAGAGCTGGTGTAGCACAGGTTTAAATCTCAGCATGAACTCACGAAGTGGTCTTAGGAAAGTTTCTCTCAGCCTCAGACCCCCTATCTGCAACATAGGGCATATATTAGCACTTTGCCTTACAGGGTTGATGTAAGGACTGCAATTAAATAAAGCATGTGAAATGTTTGGAATGCTTGAACGTTGATTATGATACATTTATGATTTATGCCCCTTTCTGTTCCCTGCACTGCACTGTAGACAAAGCTACTGCAACTCTAAATGCACTAACCGCAAAGTAAGAGCCACTGAATTGTGAGAAGCATAATGCCAATTAAGAGTTTCATGGCACATGATCTGTTCTCTGGGTTCAGCATTGCTTTAAGAGCAGGAAGCGGAGGAAGGCCAGCACAGACAGGATTGCCTGGTTTTCTTGAGGGGCTACCAGCAAAGGTGCCTGAGCTTCCGAGGGTGGGAGTGGGAGCTGAGGGAAATGTTGAGCTTTAGGTAGGGCAAACAGAAGATAAATTCCATGTGCTTTGGCTTACAGGAGGTGGTGGAAGGGAATTGCTGATAGGTAGCATTTGGGATAGCAGCTAATAAGGTTGCAGCTGGGGATGATGTTCCATGATGGTGAACAGGGCTTTGGGGGGGGGCGGGGGCGGAAGAGAATGCTCAGAAAATCTTGGCTATGCGGACAGTTATGTTGTATTATATATACACAACATGTTATCCATCAGCCAGAGAACCAAGGGCCACTGGGAGGTTGCACCCCTGCCTCCCCTTCATGGCAAGGAAGAGACCAACATAGCCCCATGCATGGACCAGAGAAGGAACAGCTGCAGGGAGCTTGTTTTCCCTTCCCAAAACAACACCTATAAGAACTTTGAAACTAAGAACTGCTGTGTGAGTTTTGCTTTTTTCTTCCTCCCTCCCAGTCCCCTTTCCTTTTGTGTCATGTCTTTTAGATTGTAAGCCTGAAGGCAGGGACTGTCTTGTTCTTGATCTGTGTAAGCTCTAGAAGCCTTTTTTTGTCTGAAGAGCAGGGTAAAAATGCTGTAAATAATATCTATGTTAGCCAATTGATTTCAGCACTTCAGTTACTTAATGTTACTTAATGTACTTCACTTACTTACCGTAAGTTACTTAATTTAAGGGTTTGATAGGTTTTTTCACTATGGGAAACTGAAATAAAAATGTTTCGTCATCTACCGATGATATAGTAGAAAGCAGTTCTTACCTAGTACTGTAATAAGTAATGCCACAATATGATGGTTAGTTGCTAGACTTGCACCTACACTAGGATGAATGGACAAATTGGCAATCACTCTTATAAGTTTGATGAGGACATCTTCTCCTTCAGAAGGATGTTTGAGATTTTTTAATTCACCATCCTCTTTCCACAGTTTACTATTAGAGTCAGCTTCACAGTGAGTTTGGAATAGCACTACCAGGGTATTAATGCTTCCTTGCACATCAAAAAATTGTTCCCGGGCCTGATTGTTCTTTGCTGTTAAATTGCCAAGAATGAAAATGATACGGACGACTAAATCCTGGAATTTAAGAGAAAGCAAAACAAACCTGTTGCAAGTTAAAGCAGATAATAATTTGTGAAAAGAAAGCATAGTTTACTTTTGTTAAAATCTGTTGTACTTCAAGATGAAAAAACATACAGCATAACATAAAATGATTTTCCTTCTGTCCCATGTTTGAGCACAGACCTAAAGTAACTTACAGACACACAGACTGCCTAATGATATTTTCAAAAAGCAACTTGCTACAATCTTAGGCTCACATATTTAGGAATAAGCTCAACAGAAGGTTTAAGTAAAACTATTTAGGATTAGGGAGAGAACATTTAAATTGAAATCATGGCTGGCTCATTCACATTTCCACCCACTGTCCATCAGTTATTTTCCTACTTTCAACTTGAATCGCACAGTCTGCATATATCTACGGTATAAATGAAAACTGGTTAACAGTCATTCCCTGTCCCTAAGGTCCCCTGGGAGTGTAGTTCTGCAAGAGGGACTGGAAATCTCGAACACAGAATTCTCAGCTCCTTCACCACCAACTTACAATTCCAAGGATTCTTTGGGGGAATAGTTATATTGGTATAGAATGACAGTCAAATATTAAAGCAGCATACTTTCATAGTGTAGATTTGTCCAGTGATTCAAGGGCAGTCTACAAAAAACTTGAAGTTTTTGCTGCTTCTACTGAAAATGTAGAAAACAACACAGATTGAGGATGGAGGGGGACTTCCTCTTGGAATAGCTTTCAGTCACACCCTATTTATTTTCCTCTCCATCTCCCCTGCCTCCTTTGCAACATCTGCAAAACTATTTCATGCTTGGCACTGTAAAACTTAAAGGCCACCAGGTTCATATTTTCTCTTGAGGTAAGGCACAATACCTCGTCTGTTCTAACATGTAATATTTATGAATGTCATCAACATAAAACATATTTTATTGAGTAAGAGTTATAACTCCTGAGAGATCTCCTTTCTACAGCGAACTATTAGGAAGAACATAATACATATATCAAGCAACTAATAAATCTGAAGAACGTATAATACAAACAAATACTATAATACAAACAAATACTATACAACAACCAGCTAGGCTGACAGATTTTAAGGACTATGTTCTCTTTTCCACCTACAGTTTCCCAAAACAAAATTTACCAATAAAACTATGCTCCTCTTTGTATTGATAGATTTAAATTTAGTTAAGTATCACAAGTTTCTCCATCTTCCACACAAGAGGATCATGGTCTGGAGCTGTGGGGTGCAAAGGCGGGTGAGCATCCAAGGTGAACTCAAAAGGAGAGAGTAGTCTCATGATGCTGTAAAAGATTTTACTGATGAAAAGCCCAATGCATTTCGGCTCTTTATTATTAGGCCTTCTTCAAAGGGTTATAAAAATGTTTGCAGAGATTTTTATAACAGAATGTCAAGTGATGTAAATCACTGGCTACTGGCAGACATTTTTATAACCCTTTGAAGAAGGCCTAATAATAAAGAAAGAGGCTGAAACACGTTGGGCTTTTCATCAATAAAATCTTTTACAGCATCCTGAAACTACTCTCTCCTTTTGGACTCATGGGGCCAGTGCTGCCTTAGATTAACCATCAGTTCAGTTATGAAATGCTGGAATATGATTGGACTGAGGCCCCATGTACCTGACCAATCATGACTGGTGGTTTGGGGTTGAACACACACTTCTACTGGTAGTACTACCACTGGGCAGAGTACACTAAAGTTACTATCTGTTGCATACATTGGTCCATGCTCTTATGCAGAACAGTTTGCTATCCCACCAGTACACTTTCTATTCAACAAGTCTCTTCTATAGTCATTCTAGGCTTCAGAGGGACATAATGAAAAGGTTGGGGTGGGGTGGGATCCTACTATTTGAGCACGGGCATAAAGTTAGTAATAATGAATCTGGCATTACAAGAGTGGAATGAATGTTATGATGTGCATTCACCATTGTGTAGTACAGATTAGAGGAAGAGATGGGAGACCTCAAAATACCAATGTGCTTCTTGCAGCACAAGAAATAAACATTTGCACTATTCGTTCTATAGAAAACAGACACACCAGTTAAGCTTCTCATATGTATATTTCCCGAGGGAGGCACCTGTAAAACATACAGAGCTATTAATAACTATTTCATCAGAATAAAATATGATCTTCAAAGTCATTTTAGGACAATACTTTCTCCTCAATAGTCCTTTTGTTAGTGTCATTTGCTTTCCATGATACCAAGTTATTTTTTAATTAATAATTTAATTAACTACATTTCTTGCTATTATTCAGATAATTTCTGTCTGTTGAATGGTTCTGCCTGCACTACATAGACAAGGCATAATGGACACAATCTATCTTAAATTAAGCACTTTGAAGTCACACTGATTTTAATAAAAAAGATTTAAGAATGTACTTAATGCTTCCAAAGAAATCAAGGGGATGTAGAGTTTCTAAAGTTGACTAGATCATGCCTGCTGTTTCTCAAAAAATTAGTAGCATTATTCACATTCAAATCAGTGGGATTTAATTTCCATATAGTATTTTTGGGTGTTGGTCATTCAAAAGAAAAAGATAAATGCAATCCAGCACACACTTATGAACGCTTAAGTCAGATGTGTGCTCTACTGTCTACTGTGCCAAGTCACTCTGATTTGACTGGAATTCCCTATTTTAAAAATTGTGTTTCAGGGTCAATCAAGAAGAAACAACTTTAATGGCCAAAAGTAACTTCTGAAGTATGAAATGCAATGAATGTCAGTCATTAAATCTTAACTAAATAAGTGAACATTAACAAACAATGTGAGCTGGGATGACTGAATTGTTGTGACTTATCCAAAGTACAGAAACCGTGTATTCTCCTACATATGTAGAAGAACACATGCTTCCTGTATTTTCCTGTTATAACTGCTTTTGAGAATCTCTACCCTAAAACATTTGTGCTGTTGTTCTAAACATATTTACCTTGAAGTAAGTCCCCGTGATTTCAGCTAACTTCCTTCTAAGCAAACATTCTTAGGGCTGCAATATCAAACACTGAGGAGCCCACATTAGCAAGGGGAAAGGGTGACTCACTGTGGCTGTTTGGCTCAATCACCACAGAGATCCCCCTGGGAATTTGTATATATTTGAGGAAACCTCATTTGTCTTTTAGCATTAAGCATTATAAGCTTCTTATTTTAAAATGTAAAGCAATACATATTGAAGATACAGAAGACCACATTTACTAGGAAATTGTTGTTCAGTCGTTCAGTCATGTCCGACTCTTCGTGACCCCATGGACCATAGCACGCCAGGCCTTCCTGTCCTGCGCTCTCTCCCGGAGTGTGCTCAAGTTCATATTCATTGCATCGGTGATGCTATCTAGCCATCTCATCCTCTGCCGTCCCCTTCTCCTTTTGCCTTCAGTCTTTCCCAGCATCAGGGTCTTTTCCAGAGAGTTTTCTCTTCGCATTAGGTGGCCAAAATATTTCAGCTTCAGCTTCAGTATCTGTCCTTCCAATGAGCACTCAGGGTTGATTTCCTTTAGGATGGACTGATTTGACCTCCTTGCAGTCCAGGGGACTCGTAAGAGTCTTCTCCAGCACCACAGTTCGAAAGCATCCATTCTTCGGCGCTCAGCCTTCCTTATAGTCCAGCTCTCACAGCCATACATTACTACTGGGAAAACCATAGCTTTGATTAGGCGGACCTTTGTCGGTAAGGTGATGTCTCTGCTTCTTACTATGCTGTCTAGGTTTGCCATAGCTTTCCCCCCAAGGAGCAAGCGTCTTTTAATTTCATAGTTACAGTCACCATCTGCAGTGATCTTGGAGCCCAAGACAGTAAAATCTGTCACTGCTTCCATTTCTTCCCCTTCTATATGCCAGGAAGTGATGGGGCCAGATGCCATTATCTTAGTTTTTTAATGTTGAGTTTCAAACCAGCTTTTGCACTCTCCTCTTTCACCCTCAACAACAGGCTCTTGAGATCCTCTTCGCTTTTTGCCATTAGGGTGGTATCGTCTGCATATTGGAGGTTGTTGATAATTCTCCCGGCAATCTTAATTCCGACCTGTGATTCATCCAACCCGGCGTTTCTCATGATGTACTCTGCATATAAGTTAAATAAGCAGGGTGACAATATGCAGCCTTGTCGTACTCCTTTCCCAATTTTGAACCACTTGGTTGTTCCATGTCTGGTTCTTACTGTTGCTTCTTGACCCTGGTACAGGTTTCTCAGGAGACAGGTAAGGTGGTCTGGTACTCCCATCACTTTAAGAATTTGCCACAGTTTGTTGTGATCCACACAATCAAAGGCTTTAGCGTAGTCAATGAAGCTAAATAGTCAATAGACGTTTTTCTGGAATTCTCTTGCTTTCTCCATGATCCAGTGAACGTTGGCGATTTGATCTCTAGTTCCTCTGCCTCTTCGAAACCCAGCTTGTACTTCCGGTAGTTCTCGGTTTGCATACTGCTGAAGCCTAGCTTGTAGGATTTTGAGCATCTCCTTGCTGGCATGTGAAATGAGCGCAATTGTGCGGTATTACTAGGAAATACATTCCACTGAATGTATTTTAGTGGGACTTAAAGCAAAAGCTGTTCAAACAACTGTATTCTTGTGTAGATGGGCCATTCATGGCCCCCATTTGCACACATGTAGATGTGCACATAGTTTGCGAGTGCCATTTTTAAAAAAAAATAGTGCTTGCAGCACTTGCCGATGGCTCCTGAGTGATTATGGGCGGCTTGGTGAGCGGGGGGGTGGGGGGGTGAGCAGGGGCAGGGGCTTGGCAAGCATGTTTCACCAGAGCAGGGCTCATCCAACTCCCGGATCCAACTGGGCACCCAAACCATCCCTAGCTACAAGCCAGGATATCTATGATTCAGTTCTCAAAAACACACACACAAAAAAGAGGCTAGCCTCAAAATGGTACTAAAAATAATAGGAAACTCTGAGGAAATGTAAATTGTCCAAAGCATTTTGGGGAAAATCTTCCTCATGGGCATAAGAATTCAATTTACTAAGAACATAAGAAGAGCCATGCTGGATCAGACCAAGGGTCCATTTAGTCCAGCATTCTGTTCACACAGTGGCAACCAGCTGTCAAGCAGGAAACTACAAGCAGGACATGAGCGCAACACCCTTCCACCCATGTTCCCCAGGAACTGGTGTACATAGGCTCACTGCCTCTGGTACTGGAGGTAGCACATAGCCATCAAGACTAGTAGCCATAGATGGCCTTTTCCTCCCAGAATTTGTCCAACCCCCTTTTAAAGCCATCCAAATTGGTGGCCATCACTACATCCTGTGGTAGTGAATGCCATAGTTTAACTATGCGTGGGTGAAGAAGTACTTTCTTTTATCTGTCCTGAATCTCCCACCAATCAGCTTCATAGGATGACCCCGGGTTCTAGTATATTGAGAGAGGGAGACAAATGTCTCCCTATCCACATTCTCCACACCAAGCATAATTTTGTACACCTCTAACATGTCTCTCATAGGGGAGATGCTCCAGCCCCTTGATCGTTTTAGTTGCCCTTTTCTGCACTATTTCCAGCTCTACAATATCTTTTTTTAGGTGTGGTGACCAGAACTGTGCACAGTATTCCAAGTGTGGTCACACCATAGATTTGCAGAGGAGCAGTATGATATTGGCAGTTTTATTCTCAATACCTTTTCTAATAATGCCTAACATGGAGTTTGCCTTTTTTACAGCGGCCACACACTGGGTTGACATCTTTGTTGAGCTGTCCATCACAACCCCAAGATCTCTTTCCTGGTCAGTCACCGCTAGCTCAGATCCCATTAGGCTATGCTTGAAGTTGGAATTTTTGCCCCAACGTGCATAACTTTACACTTGTTACATTGAACTGCATTTGCCATTTAGATGCCCATTCTCCCAGTTTGGAGAGATCTTGGTAAGGCAACATTTCTCAGGTAAGACTAGAAGCTTTTCTTCCAATGCAAGTAGCTGGCATAGGGGTGGGGTGGTGATCAAGACTGTAGCGGTGGTGGTGGAATGGGTTAATGCTAGAGATGCTCAAGGATTTCGTTCAGCCTGCATTTCAAAGCAAACCAACATGATCTGCACCTCTTAGACTAATGTGCACAGCAGAATGCAGTTATCCTCCTAATTTTGCACTTCTTCAGATTTTCCAATGCAATTCTTGGCTCAAAAAAGTATGAAAATGTGTATTTTGAAATGCATATTTTATGAGAAAACAGATTCAGAAATGCTTATTTAAATATATATTTTCTGGACTTTAAAAATTAGGAATTATTGCAGAAACAGGAGCGAATGGATTTGTGAATGAACACATGCAAAACTGCCACAGACTGGGAATAGACTGCTTCATCCATCCCTAGGTTAAAAAAAACACACCCTATACACACATCCATGCCAGGGTCCCAATCCAGAACAGGGCCCTGCGCCTAGCATTTAATTTTTAAAAGCCACTCACAGAATTGCTAATTGAATGATGCCTCATTTACTTTGCCCTTATTGTACTTACTTGGGTATTTTCCACCACTAAAAGGAAAACCCTAGCTTTCTACATCAACACAAAATTTTTCACTTTCTGTTAGGCAGCAAAGAAAATCATATATTCTTTTAATAATCAAGGAATGGCACCCTGATTTTAAAATAATATCTCTTGGAGGATCTGTTCGTTTTCACTGGAATTTATCTCCAAGTAAGTTTTCTTATGATCACAGTCTAAGGCTGTGATGCAGACTTACTTGGGAGTAAGCCTGTTGAATCCTGTGAGTCTTACTCCTGAGCAAACATGCATAGAATCAGACCACTTATAGTTTAAAGTCGAGGTAGGGAACCTTTTTCAGCCTGAGAGCCAAATTCAATTTCAGAGAAGCTCTCAAGCGCCAGGCGAAGCCAAAGGCAAAGGCAGCAGGGCCAAAGGCAAAGAGGGTGGAGCCAAAATACAAAAAAATACCAGCATGTTGTAGTTTAATGCTCTTACTGCCAGTAAATAAGCCTTAGGAGAGGCATTTCAAGCTTTTAGAATGGGGGGGGGGGAATACTGCCCCAAAGCCAGGATACCACCAAATGATCTGTGGTTCGAAGAAGGGGAACACAGCCATCTGAGGAACCCCAGGGGGCCAGATTTGGACCCCAGGAGGGTCACATTTGGCACCCAGACCTGAGGTTCCCCACCCCTGATTTAAAGCAAGGCATAAGCATTGTAAAGCTTATAGGAAATTTCTAGACCGTGAAGGCTTTTATGCCATGTGCTGTCGCCTTCCCAGCCCATCTAGCTTTATTCAGCTGTTGTGTGGCAACCTTCCTGCAGGCTTCATACTCAGAAAAGGCTAGGCCAGCCAGCTACAGCACAGAGGCTTTATGCTGATCATCCCTGATGAAAAGTCTCCTAGAAAAAATATAAATATTCCATAAATGACTCATCTGTGTGCTAAGAAGAGGCGAGTTAATCAACAGCCTGTCCTTTATGTTGTCCTGAACTGTTAATCTAAGTTGAGTCCATTTCAATAATTTACTACTAAGAAATGCTGTCAACCATTTAAAATTTCTATCTTGCAAACGCACATGAAAGTAGGTCACTGAAAATGGACTTACACACATACGACACCACAGACACATCAGAGGATTAAAATATAAAAAGCAGGAGATGAAAAAACTGACCTGCTTCTTTGGGTGTTTGTTTAGCAGGGCTAAAAATAAGACGTAACATCTGGAGCAATCTGCCAAAGCTGTACAGCAGTCATTGAAGGAAGAAAGTTTGCTGCATATTTAAAAATAATAACATACATGAGTAAGATAACTTTTCTTCTGCGAAAAGCCAAGTCTTTCATTCCGCTTTTAAATATTTTTCAGGGGGCATGCTGAAAGAAAGGCCAGCACCCTCTATTCTAGCACGGTTCAGTAAAGATACCCTTAGCTTTATGGATAATTTCATTGTCAGCTGTGATGAATGAATAACTAATTTGAATTTGATTGCACGGAGTAATGCCAATTGAAACCTGAATCTGAGTTATCGCCAAACAAAGTGGAAGAAGAAGACAAGAAAGCCTCCTTGGGGCCCAGCCAGAATGCAGACACTAGGGCTCGTTACAAAGCCAAAATGTGCAAATACCTCAAGCAAGACAGACAGAGCGAGAAAACCAAATTGGAAACAAGATCAGATTACAATCTTTAACATTAATGTTGAAATTTAGCCGACAATGTGTTTGAGGCCCTACATGTCAAGTCTCCAATATTCATGGATTGGATTGTGAGAAGGAGGGAAAAGGTGCAGGTAGGGGAGAGAAGCAGGAAGAGGGGAAAAGAGCAGTAGTGCAGGACAACAGGAAGTGGTTGCGGCAGAGACAGGAGTGCCAAAGGCTTTTAAGAAAAAGCAACAACGGCAATGGTTGGGGGGCGGGGAGAAACAGAGCTGGCAAGATGGCTCTTAGCTATCTGAAGGTTACAAGAACCAGTCAAGACTATTGGTCTGTATAGCTCTGTACTGTCTATTCCCATTAACAGTTGAACATAGGAACCTATATGTGCAAAGTAAGTGCCTTCCCACGTAATTCCCACAGAGATTCTTTTGATGATTTTTGCATGGGGCTTTTAAGCTTAGCAATGCTGGTCAGTCCTGCATCAAGGATAGACCAAAAAATGATTTAGTTAAGAACCACTGTATGACTTGAGGAGGGGAAGCTCATTCATTTGTAGATACAGCCTGCTATTCCATGGATGGCACATGCAGATGGTCCTATTTTGCCCTATGCAAGGCAAACACAAGCTGCTTTTCCCCAGAGACAATGGGAAAGCCCAGCATGGTGATTGTTGACTATAGTGTGGCCACAGTCTGTTTCTGTGTGTCGTATGATGTGTATAAGCATATACGGCTTAGACGGTAAAAGAGAACATTTTCCCATTTAAACAAGATCCACAATAATAATTTAGGAGTTAAAACATAATAATTTAGGAGTTAAAACACAAGATTGTGGTACAAAATATTTCAAAAGGAATATAAATCAGCATTTTCATGGGGCGATTGACTTCAATAAAGAAAGAAGTGGCTGATGAACAAGCAAAACAAGAACAAGAACAACTACCACCACCTGTTTTGTAATCTTAAAAAATAGGCAGGTACCTGAATATTCTGGCCACGTTGGTACATACGTCCTTGTCACTCATGCGTTTCTCCAACATGAGACAAAGCTCTGGAACTGCTCCATAGTCCAGGAGCTTGCACCTTGACTGAGGCAAGTCAACCAAGTTTCGCAAAGTGGCAGTGAGCTGAGGAAAATTTATTTAAACATGAATAAATCATCACACTGTTATGAATCTCAGACACTTTTGAAAGTGTAATAAGATTAGATCTAGCTTAAGCCTCCTCTGATGGCAGCTCCATGAAACCTGCAGACATGTAGAAAATAGTATGGACTATTTAAGCTCTGGAATATGAAACAATGATACAGGCTGATTTTTTAAAAACAGGATAGAGGTCAATGGAGGTCATACTTCTCTTTTTATTTTGAAAGCAAACTAATCTTTTGTTCCTTTCCTTAGGGTAAGTGAGGGCATCTCTACACCAGCTTAAAATGCAGCATTTAAAATGGGACTTTCTGCTTCTGTTTTAAATGCAGGATCACAACAACTCCCTTTTTCACACGTTTCCTTTCCCCCTCCTTCTCCCCGTATCTGAGTTTTCCATTATCTTTCATTGATCTCACTCATCTTCTTGCCATTTTTCCTCTTTTCATGGACGAAACTCAAGTGGAACACAACGGGGTAATTTGATAGCTCATTATCTGTGATCTATTTTAAAATGGAACAAAGGGCATTTAGTGCAGGCGATGCCTTGGATGATCACGGCGTCATGTAAACAGCCCACAAACTTTGGTGAAGGAGCAATCTCAATTGCAGGATAAAAGCTACATGTGAATAAAGCCTGGATCTGTTTGTTTCCCCTTCTGGCTTTTGACCCATTTGCCTAGTGTTTCTTCACAATTGGGAAAGGAACTACTATATACACTTGTGGCAACCCGTTCCTTTTCCTTTGTAGCCAAAGTACTAGAGTGGATAATGACCAGATAGCTCCAGGTTGCCTAAAACCATTTCAATCTGGGCTCCGTCAAGACTTAAAATTGGGGCTACCTTTTCCAGGGAAGAGACAGAGGGAGTGCAAGCCAGCTAATTCTTCTTAGCTTCTCAGCTGCTTTCAATACGATCAACCATGGTATCCTTCTGGAACGACTTTGTGAAGTGGGAGTAGGGGACACTATTTTGCAATAGTTCTACTTCTACCTTGCTAGGAGGTAGTTCTTTGCTAAAGATACCCAGCTCTAGTTTTCTTTCCACCAGATCTAGCTTCAATAACTGTTTGAAATAAGTAATGCTTTTCCTGGAGCAGGGAATACTCTTACTAAAGAAACCGGTTTGTAGTTTGGACTGGATCTAAGCTTGTCCCTGGATTATGAAGAGTTGGCTGTGGTCAGCATGTGCTCATATTCTAGCTATACTCTTTTCTAACATGGGACTGTATCCAATAGCATCCTTCCACCAGCTGGCAGAAGCAAATTTGTCCTCCCCACTGCATGGCCCCCAAATCTGCTTGCGGTTTGGAGGACCCCCCATAGCAGATTTTGGGGATGTGTAGGGGTCTGCAGGTAGGTAATGGGGGAAGGAAATGCCTGTTGCGCGAGTGGAAGTCTGCTCATATAACATTGGATTTAGCCCATGGATTTGGAGTTGTGCATGTCCTGAACCTCTGAACTTGACTTCTATAGTATACTTTACAGAGGGCTGCACTGAAAGCAGTTTGGGAACATCAGCTGGCCAAGAATACTGCAGCACAGCTTGTGTCCAGGACTAGCTGCATGGCATATATTACACCAGTACTGTGAGAGCTCCACTGGTACCTGTTTCTGGGCTAATTTCAAGGTGCTGGTTTTAACCTTTAAAGTTCTATATGGCCCGGATCCAGCATATTTGATGGAGCATCTTCTCTGAAATGTACCTCCCCATAACTTGAGATCAAGTGTTGAGGTCTTCTTGTGAATGCCACCACGGCCAGAAATAGAGACTGTCTCTACTGTAACCTCCCATCTATACCTTCACAAATCAGAATGCCCTACTGCGTTAAGCTCAATCATCCCTTTCAGAAGGGCTATGAAGTTTTTTTCCTTCCATTTTTATTATTAAGAAACCAACGATACATACAGAGACTGAGAGATGGCCATGAAAAGTTTTATCTGTAGACAGGCTTTGGTGTGTAAGTGACCGAGAGCTGTGGCTGTTTTGAGTTTTGCTTCTGCAATGTTGTTACATGTTGATTCTGTTTAATTTTTAATTTTTACATTTTGTCTTGCATGTAGTCCATTCCAAGTACTATGGTCAAAATGAGGAACATACATACCTGTATACATACAATGTATGCATACACTGGCATACGTAAGCCAGTCCAAGCAAGTCAGTTGATATTGAGATGGGAAGCTGTGATTGGTAGAGCTTTTAAAAGCTTTCTATTTTCTGGATGTTGTGTTCATCCACTAAACTGTGGATAGCTAAGCTACTGCACAGTAATAATCTCACTTTTTAAAAAAGTGTGAACTGAGATATGAAGGGAGGCAAGTAAAAGGGAGGTTTAAATGCAATCATTTTTTAAATGTCATTTTGGGTTAGTGCGCTGAGGCTAAGAAGACTGCTGTAAAGGCCCCAAGGCATAGGTATGTTGAATGTGCAATGCTAATATGGGATGGAGATGTTTAGGAGGAAAATGCCTGTTGCGAGATACTATCGTACTTGAGGTGAAGGGGGTGGTGACAGAAACTGGGCTTTCTAAAGCAGTGAAAGTCATGAGTGTAAGTCCTATTGCTGTGAGGATGACACCGAGTAGGAAGAGTTTTAATATGTTAGTTCCCACCCTTCCATTTTATATAATGCAAACAAAAGCTGATTGATACAAAAAATGCAAGTCATTATTTTTTGGCTGAACTGGAAAGATTCTAGGTGTTACAAATATATTTGACAGAAAATAAACTGGGTTTCCTCACAATAAATTCAACAGGAGTTCTAGTTAATTGTTTTGCTGAACTCATGTTAAATGTCATTTGCGATAAGTCTATTAAATTTCTGAGGCTGTTGCCAAATGACTAGCCATAGTTACTGCTTTAAATATAGAAACATATTTGCAAGTTTCAGATTCAAGTCACTTATTAAGTGAATACAGCAGGAAATCCTCTTTTAATATTCTAAACCTGAGGTTTGAAGTAATACATGCTACAGCTTATCTAGTAAAACACGAAAGGATCTATGAAGGGTGTTTCCCCTAATCTTTAGATGTATAAAACCTTCTTATTACACTGGGCCTTTCAGTATGAGACCCTGAATAAAAGGGCAAACAATAAAAGTACTTAAGGTAGGTCAAGCCATCATTTCAGAGCAGAATCTTCTATTATTTCAAACATACATTTTATGGCCATTTAAAATGCAACAAGAAGACTTTTCCAGATACATACAAAACTACCCAAACCTTTTATTTCTCACAACAATAATTTTGGTTAATCCAACATCAGCTTTACTCCAAACAGCAAGAGACTTTTGACAAGTACAATACAAACAAAATTGGGATTTCTTTGATGAGAACATCACTAATGACGTCCACTGTTATTTACGACATAAAGGGCCTTTAAATAGTGATCTCTAAGTCCCAACTTTGCCAATAATCAAGCTCCAATTTCTATGTGTCATCATCATCATCCATACTGGCACAAGAGCTTTCTCATCCACTATTATGACTATATAGAACATTCATCTTGCATCTCTTTGCTTCACTGATTCTCTATCCTTTTTCTAATCTCCTCTGAAAATTGCCTCTCTGCTAGTTTGCTTTTGGCCTATTAAATAATAGAATGGAGTGAGGGGAGACACCGATTCCATTTCTTTATAACTTTCCCCCCAACTTGTCATAAAAGTAGAGATCGGTCACGGGAACAGAACTCCTGCGTTTTGCCTTCTCTCACAGAAGTACCACTATTTTCCTGTAGGGACCCAGGTATTATTGTAGTGGGGAAGGGGCACCAGCTCTTTCTTCCCCTTTAACCCAGCACGGCCAACTTACCCAGTCTACTGGGGGAAATGCCCATAAGAAGCCCCTCAGATCTCAGGCAGGAGGCAACAGCTGAATTCACAGCTGAGAGCCAGCGTGGTGTAGTGGCTATAGCGTTGGACTGGGAGTTGGGAGATCTGGGTTCTAGTCCCCACTCAGCCATGGAAGCTCACTGGGTGACTTTGGGCCAGTCACAGACTCTCAGCCCAACCCACCTCACAGAGTTGTTGTTGTGAGGATAAAATGGAGGAGGAGGAGGACTATGTACGCCACCTTGGGTTCCTTAAGGAGGAAAAAAAGCAAGATATAAATGTAATGAATGAATGAATGAATGAATGAACCAACGAACAGCTGTAACTGCCAGCAAATGCCAAATGGGAAGGAAACCACACACAGTGATGCGCCAGAAGGATAAAAAGACTTTATCCCAGAGCACTGGCTGGCAGCAGCAGCAAGAGAGGAAGGAGATGAGTCAGGTCATGCTGAGAGAAGGACTGGCAATCCACCTGGTGGGTCCAGTGTCGGCATCTGGAAGTGGCTGCCATCCTGAAACTCCCAGCTTCAGTAAGACCAGACTATTCTTTCTCTGCACTGAAGGCTCCCACTAGGTGGGTGCTGGACTGAAAAGGCCCCAAGAAGAGAGCTATCTTCTGTATTTTTATTTGTAAAGAACTGTGTGTTTGCCAGTGTTTTCATTTGGACTGTGGATAAGTCACGTGAGTGATCTCCATTGTTTTGTTGAACTGTTTCTGAGTCACATGCCAGTAAACGTTGCCCTGGACTCTGCATTATCTTCCTGGAAGCACAGCTTAGCATCACAGCTCTGTTAAAGTACTAATTGGAAATAAATGCAGCTGATTCTGTGGGTCCTTCCCTCTTTAAGAAAAATAAAGAGGAAAGCATCGCATTTTGTGATAGTCTCACTCTCTTTGTGAATGAGTTTTTTTGCCAACACTAGCGCACTGTAACAACTAAAACAAATTATCTAAGCCTAAGTATACTACTATCCAGCATCAAAATATCATGTATAGATATTATTAAATTAGTACTTTACAGAAATACATAACCTGCTTGTGACCCTAGGGAGCCCACATCTGGTTTGCCTATGGTTCTCTGCTTTCTTTACTGCTGCCAGTGCTTCTTGACAGAGGCACATTGAATCAGCATCCTGACACCTGCGGTCTACATGGGACTGTGCTGATTCTAATGCTGACTGCTACTAGTTCAAATAGACTATCAGGATCTGTGCGGCTGGCACAGCAACTATGGTGCAAAAACAGCAATGGAAGCACTGACACAAGAACAGTCTGGTCTTCCCAAAGCTGGGAGTTTCAGGATGGGAGCCACTTTCGGATGCCGATGCTGGGCCCGCCAGGTGGATTGCCAGTCCTTCTCTCTCCATGACCTGACTGAGCTCCTTCCTCTCTTGCCCCCCCGCCCCATGTTGCTGGGATAAGATCTTTTTGTAAGGATAAAACCTTATATTTTCGGCACATTGCTGTGTGTAGTTCCTTTCTGTTTGGCATTTGCTGGCAGTTGCAGCTGTTCATTAATGAACTCAGTTGTGTGCCTTCTGCCTGAGATCCCAGGATCATCTTATAGGTAGTCAAAAGGTATTCTTCCCTACACACACACACACACACACACACACACACTGTTCTTGTAGAAAGCAAAGTGCTGGTTATGACCTATAAAGCCCTAAACGGCTTGGGACCAGGCTACCTGAAAAACCAGCTTCTTCCATATGAGCCAGACCAGGTTTAAGATCTTCGGGAGAGGCCCTTCTTTCGTTACCAGCACCTTCAGAGATACGTGTGATGGCAACGTGAGAAAGGGCCTTCTCAGTGCCCACTCCCAAGCTGTGGGACTCCCCAGCAAGGGAGACTAGGTTGGCTCCTTCTCTGTTGTCCTTCCGCCAGCAGGCAAAGATGTTTTTATTCAAGCAGGCCTTTAGTGTGTTGGGTTGGGTGCTGTTTTTATTCTGTTATTGTTGTGTTTTCATTGTGTTTTTAATATCATTGCTTTATTGTTTTAATCAAGTTTTTTAATTAATAGTTCCTATGATTGTAAGCAACCTTCAGTGCCATTTTCTTGGTAGAAAGGCAGGGTACAAATAAATAAATAAATAACTAGCTAGCTAGCTAGCATCCTCGGAGCAAACTTTTCCATGTCATAACTGATGTTCTAATACAGGGGTGGGCACCCTCTTTCAGCCCAAGGATTGGATTCCCTTTTGGAGAAGCTCAGGGGGCCACATTCCAGTGGTGGGTGGGGCCAAAGGCAAAAGTAGGCAGGGCTGAAAAATCTACCCCCACCATTCAGTTGTTACCAATTTATAGTAGGAAGCATGTCTACTCAGAAGAAAGCATGAGCAGCATATGTACTCAGAAGTAAGCAGGAAAGAATCACTCAGAACAACTTTCAAATATTGTCCCAAGAACAATGTCTCTGTAGGTCTACGCAGATGTGAGCATGAGCATCATGTCTACTCACAAGCCAGCAGGACCAGCATGTCTATTCAGAAGTGAGCAGAATGTGCCTTTGCAGGACAAGGCTCAGAAGGAAGCAGGACTGAATCATTCAGCAATTTTCTCCCTTGGCCCCACAGGGAAAAGCTCTTAGTTCTTCTCATTTACTGATTGGAGATAAGAGTTCTCCCCTCAGTGGCAGAGGGGGTAGGGCCAGGGGAGGAAGCTGCTGGGCTGGATGGGAAACCCCGGGGGCTTTATCAGGCTCACAGAGCAGAGGTTCCCCATCCGTGTTCCCTGAGGTTCCCCATTCCTGATTTAATACATGAATAGCCAATGAAACCACCAACATTATCATTCTATACATCACAACCAGTTGTACAGCTATTTACAATTAGCAAGGAACAATTCATTATACTACAACTTGCATTAAATGGTCAGTAATATTTATTTTTGTCATAAGGACATTATCTGGTTCAAGGAAAGGGCAAAATCACTACCAAGGCACTGTAGGTTGATGCTGCTTTACCAGCAACAAGTTGGTATGGTAAATTTGTGGCTTAAACTTTTGTAAACCACCTTGAAATCTCTGATAAATGGCAGAATATAAATGTTTTAAGTAAAATAAACAAACAAAATAAACAAATGCCAAAACCAAGTTCAGTCTAGCAGTATCAGTCATAGTTGTTGGGAATAAATGCCTTATTCAACACTCCCATGCCATGTAATAAGAATTCTCCCATAATACTCCTGTAGTCTTCCAATTTTAGACTATGATCACCATAGGTAATTATAGGGTGTGGGTTTTTAGCCGTTTTAAACATATAAAATTTATATCACTATTAGAAAGTTGTGTGGGATAGTAACATTTTAGAATATATTTTTGTTACGTTAGGGTATACCAAAGTATTTGATAAAGTATCTTGGGTCATACTATGTGTGCATCGTAAGCTGACCATCCCTTGCTCTAGACTCTGCAAAATGATTCTAAATGTTTTATGAGCAACTCTTCCATTGTTCTTCTTGGCCTCTCACAATCTGAGCTCTCATCTATGAAGGCTTTTCTGCTAGAGGATGCAAACTTTATTCACAAATGGAGGACCAATAATAGCCATAGAAAAACCCAAGAACAAGAAAGACAAGTACACAATAGGTATGGTACCCAATGCATTTTGAGGAACCTCATTTATCAAGGACAATGTTTAACGTTTCTTGATATAACTGCTTGGGACAAAGTTTCTAGTACAGCTCAACTAAGGAGATGCAAACTTTATTACAGAGACTGAATGCACACTATGGCCCAGTTCAGACAGTCATCTAATTAACAAACAAGCCACAGCAAACCTTTTACGTTTGGTAGACTATTATACCTTTTTCATGCATCTGTGAAGTTAACTCTTGTATGCACTGTACAATCAATAAAAGTTAATTTGTAGTAACTATGTCCAATTGAAATCACAATTACATTTTGACTGCTAATGTTAGTGTCATTTTAATAAAATCATCTAAACACATTTATAATTACTTTAGCAGGACTCAGACTGGCCATGAATCATATCTTGTTGAAATAAAAGCTTAACTCTGACCTGGACCAAGAAGTGTCCTGAACTGGAAAATCGAGCATCATTTTCATTACTTTCGTTAACCTGCTTCATTAGTTGCAGCAGTATCTCAACAGTTCCCTTGCTGACCATCTCATTAATGAGCTTTGTATTTCCAGATATGAATTTTATTGCACCCATACAATAGAGAAAGGCCTCAGTGTTTGCTTGCAAGTCTTCAGCTCTCAGAATCTCAAGCAGAGAATCTGTGGAGAAAATTGATAATACTGGTATGAAAGTTTCTGTCTGATGCCATTTCTGTTCATAGCATTAGAGAACAATGTTTACTGAACTTTAAATTGAAGTGATTTAGAGACTTTAAATATAATGAGTAGTATCCAATTTAGTGTGAGCACAAGAACACTTGCACAGTGGGGATATCTTACCCCATCCTTCCCACATTGAAAAGCATCTCCTAAGGACAGGGAAACTGTTCAGGAAAGGCCTAGGATATGGGATGAGAGGCTGCAGCATCAGCAAAAATCAGTTTGAGGAAGCTTGAGATAATGAGCTCCCATTCACACAAGCTACCTCTGTCCAATTTTCCTTAATTCCATATTCCCAGAAGGGCCTCCTGCCCCACATCCCAGACCCCAATTCTCAGGAGAGGGTTTTGAGAGGCAAAGAGGACTTGCATGGAGAGGAAAAGGTGGGAGCTCACCTTAAGCAAGTATCCTTGCATGAGCGAAGCATTATATTGTAAAAACCTAATTTAACAAAAACTCAATTATTGTAAAAACTGGCAGATTAAGAAGTAAATTAGCAAGGGTCTGCTTTATTATCCTAGTTTGAATAGGTTGCTTATTATGGAAATTGTTGGTCATGATATTAAAAAAAAAAAAGATTGGTGACAATGTGCTTCAGAATTTTAGTACCCCACAATAAGAACTATGTCCCATGTTAGTTTTACAAACAGCTTGTCTCTCTGACAGCAGAAATCAGCTATAAACATGGTTCCCTCTCTGAGATTCATGCCCTTTCTTTGAGAGCCAGCAAATGTGTCTGGAAGAATACATCACATTACATATACCAAACTTTAAGTACCTGTTGAGTTCCCAAGAGATGAAGCATCTGTTTGTGCTTCTGATTACCTAGGACTAATTAGGATGCTCACTAGTTTCAAGTTAGCAGGATGGATAGATAGGATAGACAGAATAGAGTGGGGTTATGATTTTTTTCCTGGTGCTCATTTGTGGATCATTAAAGTCCAAAAAGTTTAAACCAATTATCTGGGGCTTTTCCTCCTTCCTTGAAGCATTAAAGATGGACATACATAGTGGGTGATGTAGAGCTGAACCACAATATAAATTATTTCTGGAAATTTAGAGGGTTTTATGCTTAGGATCTAATAAAGGGAAGGAAAATTTTTAAAAAACCCAAAATCAAAATGTATCTGGAAATCATGTTAGCATTAGTACTTTATTTCTAGACTGCCCCTATTTCACCCACAGTATATTTAGCAGTATATTTTCCCTTCAAAATTACAAAAGATAAATTACAGAAGATAAAATAAAATCATATAAAATAGAGTACATACCCAAAATTCTATCATTTTGAATGAGGGAATCATTTTTTTCATTCCTGCTTATTTTAAATACCAGTTTGCAAACATTAAGCAGATTCTTCCCACTCACTTTCAGCTACAAAGAAGGGTGGAAAAAGAGAATAAAGTAATGTCAATGAAATCACTAGATTAGATCCTCTAGCTTCTTATTCATGAACAGATATTCAAAATCCTGGCTGAACTGCAGTGTAGAATCTCATGGACATAAAATGTGTTTACTCAGTCCTAACAAAGTTCTCCAAGAAGTGGGATAAAATCATATTGAGTTTCTATATGTGCAATTGTACAAGAAAGCTCTTTTTACGCAGAGCAATACCATCTGTGTGAGAATTCTACTGTTTCTTCTTGCCCAGAGTATGGCTGGGGAAGCAGGACAACAACCACCCAGCTTCACTAATTTGTGCAGACTTTTTATTGTAAACTAGTGGAACGTACTGGATGACCCTACAGACAATGGAAACCTCCAGTCTTTCTTCATCTAATTTGTTTCACAACATCCCCATAAACAGAGACACAAGTAGGGATTCAGAGAGGTATTGGGGAACACTACTAAACAGGCAGTGCTGGTTTTCTGCAATTTTCCTGAGGGATATAGACATCACTCTGGCTCTCTTGTCTTGTACACTTTGCACCTAACTGATGCTAAAAACTTTTGCTGCTGTTTCCTGGTTTTCCATCCCATTCCATGCCACATTCTGGCCGTTTAACCAATACATGCCTGCCAGAAGGACACTCCAATGCATAGAAAGAGCTTCCACATCACACCATGATGGGCATTTATCAAGAGCAAGGGAAGTTGGAGGCAGAAAGTTTTTCACTGAAGACAGACTTTGGAGATGTGGCACAGAAGGAAGGTATCCAAAGTGGTTTATGAATATATACAGACAGAAACAATCCTAGCTTCCTCAAGTATCACCTAGGAAGTCAGGAACCTGGGTGTGGATGCCTGTGCATTCCCCCCTCACCTCCTCCCTTTGCACACTAGCTTCATGCATCAACCCTGGTCTCTGTAAAATAGAGTTCCCTGTTGCATCCAAAATGGAGGACTCTGGTTTAATGTTGGCTTACTAACAAGGATCTTAAACTATGGTTTGATCCTGTTGTGAGATCCTGATTAGCAAACCAACATTAAACCAGAGTTCCCCATTTCAAATGCAATAGGGAACTCTATTTTAAACGGACGAGGATCAAAGACAGCACATGAGGGGAGGAAATTACATGTGAGCTCAATTCTTGTTCCTGGCTTCCTAAACTATGGCAGCCTTCCCCTATCTGATGCCCTCCAGATGTATTGGACTACAACTCCCATCACCCCTAGCCAGCATAGCAGGTTGGGGAAGGCTGAACCATTGTAGGAAGCTGGGATCATTACATCTGAGCTGGCCCCGTGACATCATTAGCCACAGAATTCTGGGGTTCTCCTTTTCCCTGCACTCTTCAAAAATGATATTGCTGCTCCTTCTCCCCTTCTTCCCACAAATATACATGTTTGTCATTAATGAGAAAAAATGGTAAGCATGCATTAAATTCTAAACAAAAAATAATTTAGGCATGGCACAAAATTAAAGGGCATGATTCAAACAAGTTATGCAATTTTTAAGTTGCCACTGTTTTCAGAGGGAAAGATTTAAGCATGGCCTTAATTCTCCAATTGAAAACAGTGGGACTTCACTGCAATCTGAATGGTCTACAGGCTGTATTTAAGAATACTAATAAATCCAGTGTGGCTTTAAAAAAATTTTTTTCTAGCTTTCATGAGCAATATGGGCTAAAAGTATAGAAACTAAGAGGCAACTAAAAGGTGGCTCATAGTGATATTCATGGGCATAAGTCACAGTGATTTCTACAGATGTACCTCACTTTATTGCTACTGAAGCTGTGATCTTGAAGCCTATTTTTATAGGAGTGAAGGGGGGGGAGGTGTTGTTTGTTTTTTACAACTGCAGTTAACAATCCAAAACTGAGAATATCCAAGATTAATAGTCAACAAGTCTGTTTCTGAGCATCAATTATTCTCAATTTTTATTTAAAATTGCATTGAGTGTGACAATGTGTGGCAATAAAAATACCTTTAATATCTCAGGCTTATTCTATATTTTCAGTGTGGAACAAGAGCCATTACCATAAGATACATATAGAACTGTGAATTATTGACCCGGATTACATTGAGAACATATCTGTCACGAAGTTCTGCTGCACTAACCACGCTGAAATGATGGGGAGTATCTCCACTGTGCGACTGAAAAGCACCTATGTAAGGGTGGAGCCAGAGAGGATCATGCAGGAGAATTTCTCAGTACACTGTACCCACAAAATACAGTGTAATGCAGAACTGAATCTAACACCTGCTAAATTCTATTTAAGTTCATGTTTTTAAAATAAATTTCACTAAACCACTTGTCAAATCTCTAGTCAATGTTATTTTTAAAAGTAACTAGTATTCTTTTATCACTGTGCCTAATATATTTTAATGCTATAAAACTGTTGGATCTTCTCCCCACCCACATATACTTTCATTTTTTTTTAAATTAGAGCTTTCTTCTAAGAAATGTTTTATTGTGGGTTACTTCGTAATGAAATATTTCAAAGAGAAAGATCTTGTAGCATTTCTTAATGATGCAAGACCTCTGCTTTATTAGCTGGCTGCTTATGATTTTCCAGTTTGATAGATAGCACAACATGAAAGAAACTTGTGAATACATAAATGTGTGGTACAAACAACAATGCAACACATATAGTGGGATACTAGGTAATGGAACACAAACACAGAAATTTTCTGTTTAATATGGCAGTTACTAAAACACACACTCTACAGGATTTCTATTTCAGACTTGTTATAAAACTATGTTAATCCAGTATGTTTGAACTGCCAACTCAGTTTTTCTGTGTGTGGCCTCTCTTTTTGAGAAGTAGTAGTGTTTCATAATTCTTAATGATTATATTTGTTTTTACCTAATTAATTAATTACATTTCTGTACCACCCAATAGCTGAAGCTCTCTGGGTGGTTCACAAAAATTAAAACCATAAGTACCTTAGTGCACATCTTTTTGTTCTGGAGATATATTTGATGAAGCGTTCACATATTAAAGGCCAAATAGAGTCTAGCATACTTTCCCATGAGGCTTTCAACCGCTAAGCTGCAAATGAGTGACACTGTTTCTCCAACATAAAGACCAAAAAGCCAGACACACACGCACCCTTTTGTAGGAGTATTTGTTCCTTCAACAACTTCTCTTGTCAGAGTTGTTTTTTTCTCAGGGTTGTAATACTTGGACAATAAGACTCTGACCCAGGTCCAGAACCGATCCAGGATCTGAAGTTCCTCCATGAGCAGGACTCCCCTTCATTTAAATGGAGGGGACAGCAGTGTACCAGTATTGGGGTTAGGTGGGAGATAAGCTCCATTTAAGTGAACAAGGAAAGCCTTGAAGGTAGGAATTCTTCATGTGCCCCACACTGAGGGCAAGCAGCAAGTTCTTACAAATTATGAACAACAAATACATTCGGTTCCCTTGTATTGCCATTACGGCAATACAAAAGCAGTGGAACTAGGGAACCGTTTCCAGGTACTTGAGGATGAGACTGGAGGACAGCCTGCAGAGGAAGAATTACAGGGGAACCTGCATGAGAGCGAGCAAGAGGCTGAAGGTCAGCGAAGAAGAGGCAATGAAACCAAGGCCTTCAACAACAAGAAGACAAGAGTAGTAGTAGTGGGAGACTCCTTGCTGCATGGGATCGAAAGCCAAGTATGTCGCGAAGACCCATGGACTCGCCAGGCATGCTGTCTCCCAGGAGGACGGATTAGAGACGTGACTGAAGGGTTGCCTACACTCATAAAGCCCACTGACAGGTATCCCTTTCTTCTCATCCATGTGGGAACAAATGATACTGCCAAGCAAAGCTACAAAGAAATCACGTCAGACTTTGAAGTTTTGGGAAGGAAACTCAAGAACTTTGGGGCCCAGACAGTTTTTTCATCCATCCTTCCAGTAGTTAGAAGAGGGATAGAAAGGGAAAGAAAAATACTCGGGGTGAATGACTGGTTATGAAGGTGGTGCTGGTGTGAGAGATTTGGATTCTGGGACCATGGGCTATACTTCCTGGAAGATGGACTGTTGGCAGGGGATGGATTACACCTCACAAAGGCTGGGAAGAACGTGTTTGGCCACAGCATGAAGAACTGCATCAGGAGGGCTTTAAACTGAATACTACAGGGGAAGGATACGTATAGTTGGGGGTAACAAAGGATGAAGGCTCATGCACCACAGCAGAGAGAACAGCTCTAATAGTGCCCAATAATAGTCTTCAGAAACAGGAAGGAAGAAAGCCAGACTATAAAGCACATGGTCTTCGATGTCTATACACTAATGCCCAGAGTATGGGAAACAAATAGAATGAACGACAACTCTTAGTACAGGAGGGAAATTATGACTTGATAGGTGTAACTGAGACTTGGTGGAATGACTCTCATGACTGGAATATTGAAGGATATAACTTGTTCAAAAAGAAGAGGAGGAACAGAAAGGGAGGTGGGGTTGCACTATATGTTAAAAATACGTATCTCTGCACAGAAATACAGGCGGATGAGCTTGGTAGTCCCATCGAGAGCATCTGGGTTAAAATAAATGGAGCAAAGAATAAACGGAACATGGTGGTCAGAGTCTACTACTGGCCACCCAATCAAGGAAAAGACAAGGATGAAACTTTTGAAAAGCAAACAGCCAATGTTTCAAGGAAGCATGATGTAGTAGTAATGGGGGACTTCAATTTCTCTGATATTTGTTGGGAGACAAATTCTGCAAAACATGGCCCCTCCAGGAAATTCCTGACTTGCGTGGTTGATAACTTCCTCCTACAGAAAGTAGAGGAAGGAACTAGAGGATTGGCTATCCTTGACTTGATCCTAACCAACAGAGACGACTTAGTGGATAAAGTAGCAGCTATGGGAACTCTGGGGGAAAGTGACCATGTTATACTTGAGTTCTTGGTTCTAAAGGAAGCAAAACCGAGTGTAGCTAAATGCGTATCCTGGATTTTAGGAAACCCAATTTTAATAAACTCAGAACAAAGATAAGTAAGATCCCATGGCAAGTGACGCTAATGAGAAAAGGAGTCCAAGATGGGTGGGAGTTTTTATAAAAGGAAATTCTAAAGGCACAATTACAAACAATTCCAACAAGAAGGTGGAAGACAACAGAAGAAGCCAATGTGGCTTCACAAAAAGCTTAGAGATGACCTGAAAACAAAAAAGGACACTGTCTTAATATTCATCTTTGTAAGCCACTCTGGGAGCCTTTTTCAGCTGAAGAGTGGGGTAAAAACACCCCTAAATAAATAAAACATATAGGAAGTGGAAAGAAGGCCAAGCAACAGTGGAAAAAAGGCCAAGCTTTTCACAAAAAGCTTAGAGATGACTTGAAAACAAAAAGGGACACATACAGGAAGTGGAAGGAAGGCCAAGCAACAAAGGAAAAGTACAGGCAGGTAGCACAGAATTGCAGGGATGGCGTCAGGAAGGCTAAAGCTGAGAATGAGCTGAGCTTAGTGAGGGATGCTAAAAGCAACAAAAAGGCTTTCTTCAGGTATGTGCATAGTAAAAGACAGAGGAAAGAAATGGTGGTTCAGCTATTAAATAAGGATGGCAAAATTATAACAGATGACAAGGAAAAGGCAAAAGTGCTCAATTCCTACTGAACTGAGCTCAGTCTTCTCCCAAAAGAAGGTCTATGAGCCCCCTGGCAAAGGCAAAGTACAAGCTGAAGGGGCAGGATTGCAGCTTGAGATAGATAGGCATATGGTCAACGAGCACCTAATTACTTTGAATGAGTTCAAATCTCCAAGGCCAGATGAATCCATCCTAGAGTAATAAAGGAACTGGCAGAAGAACTCTCAGAACCACTGTCTATTCTCTTTGAGAAATCATGGAGGATGGGTGAAGTGGCAGATGATTGGAGGAGGGCTACTGTTGTCCGTATCTTCAAAAAGGAGGAACCTGAGAACTACAGACCAGTCAGTCTGACATCAATCCCTGGGAAAATTCTGGAGCAGATTATAAAGCAATCCATCTGGAAGCACCTTGGAAACAATGCAGTGATTACTTGAAGCCAACGTGGATGTGTCAAGAACAAATCCTGCCAGATGAATCTGATCTCATTTTTGGATCAGGTAACCTCCCTTGTAGACTGTGGGAATGCTGTGGATATCATATACCTCTACTTCAGCAAAGCTTTCAACAAAGTCCCCCATGATATCCTGATGAGCAAACTAGATAAAGGTGGGCTAGATGAAACAACGATCTGGTGGATCCTCAGTTGGCTACAGAATCGGCCTCAATGAGTGCTTATTAATGGGATCTTCTCAAACTGGGGACAGGTAACGAATGGGGTACCGCAGGGCTCAGTCCTGGGCCCTGTGCTCTTCAACATTTTTATTAACGACTTGGAGGAGGAGGTGTTGATCAAATTTGATGATACAAAATTGGGCAGGATAGCTAATACCCTGGAAGAAAGAAACAGAATTCAAAGTGATCTTCATAGGTTGGAGCACTGGGCAGAAAACAACAGAATGACATTTAATAGGGATAAATGACAAGTTCTGCATCTAGGAAAAAGAAACCAAATGCACAGTTACAAGATGGGCGATACTTGCCTCAACAATACTACAAGCGAGAAGGATCTTGGAATTGTTGTCGATCACAAGCTGAATTTGAGCCAACAACGTGATGTGGCTGCAAAAATGGCAAATGCTCTTTTGGACTGCATTAATAGAGGTATAGTTTCCAAATCCTGGGAAGTACTAGTTCCCCTCTACTCAGCACTGTTTAGGCCTCATCTGGAGTACTGTATCCAGTTGTGGGCACTACACTTTATGATGGATGCAGACAAACTGGAGAGGGTTCAGAGGAGGGCAACAAAGATGCTTCAGGGGACTGGAAGCAAAGCCCTATGAGGAGAGACTGAAAGAACTGGGCATGTTTAGCCTTGAGAAGACTGAGGGGAGATATGATAGTGCTCTTCAAGTACTTGAAAGGTTGTCACAGAGAGGAAGGCCAGAATCTCTTCTCGATCATCCCAGAGTGCGGGAGACGGAATAATGGGCTCAAGTTACAGGAAGCCAGATTGCGGCTGAACATCAGGAAAAACTTCCTGACTGTTAGAGCAATATGAAAATGGAACCAATTCCCTAGTGGGCTCTCCCACACTGGAGGCATTCAAGACGAAGCTGGACAGCCATCTGTCAGGGATTCTTTGACTTAGATTCCTGCACTGAGCAGGGGGTTGGACTTGATGGTCTTATAGGCCCCTTCCAACCCTACTATTCTATGATTCTATGATTCATTCAAGGATCCTGCCAAATTTCTTTTTTGAATGAGGACTTTTAGAATATGACAGTTATACTTGCAAATGAGTTTAACAGTTTTATCACAAATTATATAAGTGAGGTTCACATGGCATAATAATGGCCCACACTATTATTAGATGTACTATACTATGATGATGGTGATAGTGATGGTGATGCTGATGATGACTTACAGAGAAGAGCATTCCAAAGACAGTCAGGGAATTACTTTGGATATTAATGGTGACTACAAAAGTAATCAATGCTAAAAACAGAAAGAGTGGAAAGAGGCTTTTAACCATGGTCTGATTAAAAAGATATGCAACATTTTATAAGGGTCAAGCTGTGAGAGGGTGTTTTGTGAAAGCATTATTGTGCAAACTGGTCTTCCTAATTTTCTGGACTAGGAGATATAGTATGAATTATAATAACAACTAATCATTTTCTTTTTATTTTGGTTTCTTTTGTTATTTATCTCTTTGGCATACTGTCAGTTGTTTAGTTACAAGTGATGATATGCTGTTATTTATGATGCTGTCCCTTTGAAATATCCTCGGTACACTTACGAAAAAGCAAGCTGCATTGACTCAATTAGGTTTCTTTTCAAGTAAATGTAATTAGGTTCAGGTGAGCTGACTTGTTGGCAAGGAGCTTGTTTGAAGGGAGAAACCCTCTCATAATGTCACAGTTACTTCTTCTGGGTGTAATTACGCTGATTGTTAGTTTAAAAAATGTTTGACTAATTTCAAATAATGTAAATAGAAGGTATTTTTATCTATTATTTAAAGCTTACTTTCCCTTCTTTGGGCTAAAATACTACACATACTTGCCTGGGAGTAAGCCCCATTGAATTCAACAGAACTTACTTCTGAGCAGACACGGACAGGATTGTGCTGCCAATCTCTTGGATTTCAAAATGAATACCAACAGTCAAATATGAAGTGTTAAAAAGAAAATTAGATGTAATTTTTGATCAGCTAATACTGATGAATTCTGTAACTTTATTTACATTTATTTAGCAGTTCAATTAAGTTAATTGAATTTCTCAGGATATAACATGCAATTTCACACAACTACGAATTCTTCCCCAACCTGGTGCCCTCTAGATGTTTGGACTACAATTCCCAGCATTCCTGACCATTGGCCATGCTGGCTGGAGCTAATGGGAGTTGAAGTCCATAACATATAGAAGGCATCAGGTTGGGGAAAGCTGTTCTAGAATATATAAACATTCCACCATAATCATGATTTAGCTTAACTTACGCCCAGAATAATTTTTGCTAGTTTTAGGCCAAGAGGATCTGAAGCAATGTCGACTAATTTGTATAAAGTCTTCAAAAACAATGTGCGCCTTTTACATCGCTTGCCAAGCATATTTCCTTCTTCCAAGGCTTGATAGAGAATAGTACAGGCATGGCAAAGGCTTTCTACATTGTCCTCTATTTGATGTGGGAAAGAAAAAAGCAAAATTAATCAAATATTTCTCAAAGCCACTGAGAAATCAAAAACAAACATAAAAAGTCTTAGAGAGATATCACAGAGCACTCAGTATGGAGAACAATGACTCTGAACACTACAGCCCCAAATCTTCTTCAGGTGCTCCCAAATGATGGGAGGAGAAAAATTAGCCCTTCCTTTAATAGTGATTTTGGCCAGGGCCACTTTTCTCCAGATACCATGCTTGTTATGAACCAACCCCCCTTCCTATCCTCCATAAAAGCAGTGCACACATATGTCATATGTAGGCTGCAAACAATCACCTTTACAATAGTGGCTAAGGGAGTAGCTGCAATGGCTCTAGGATCTGAAGCACCCTGTGCTAATTCTACATACTGATTCTTGCCTAGAATCCCACTGATTCTTACCTAAAGCCCACACACAGCTAAGCTGGGTAAGCCAACACCTCAGCCAGGGTCCAGCTGACATCAGGGGGCACAGCCTCATGCCCTGAAATCTGGCATCCTGGATTGGTCCCAGTCCAATTCCCCACCCTTGCCTTAAACAGTTACATGGGCCTCTGCACTAGGCATTCATGCCCAAGGCATAAATCTCATTACTTAAAGGGAGGGGGTGGGGAAATCACTGGCCCATGCTTAACAACAGTGCTGCAAGTATTATGAGCTATAAAGAAAAAAACCCTATATCCTATTAATATTCACTGCTTCTTTGAAATGTAATCTTAGATATATCCACCAGGGGATTTAAAACCTTGTTGAGAATCTTCCCCACACTTAGGGATGGCAGAGAATTCCACCACGGATCACGGTGAGGCCAAATGCCAGTGCATTCGGCCCCCTGAACTCCGTGGCGGAACGGCCTGCCACCCCCCCACGGAGCCCCCCCGGGACGAGACTCACCTGGGGCAGATCTTCTGGGCGGCAGCGGCTGCAGCGGCCGGTCTTCCGACCGGCTGCCGCCACCGCCATTTCCGCTCTTGTAAAAAAAAAAGAAAAGAAAGAAAGACGTGATAGGCCACGTAAAGATTTACGTAGCCTATCATGGCTGGGTGGGTTAAAAAAAAAACACGCGTATGCAAATGGCGGCGGCTACGGCCGCCGCCATTTGCGTTCCTTATTTTTGCCCTCTTAATCCACGTAAATATTTATGTAAACTATGACGGCGAAAATAAAGGGGAACGCAAATAGCGTAGCGGGTGCTATTTGCGTCCCTTTTTGATTCGCCGTTTTAGCCTACGTAAATCTTTACGTAGGCTAAAACGGCGAATCAAAAAGGGACGCAAATAGCGCCCACTACGCTATTTGTGTTCCCCTTTATTTTCGCCGTCATAGCCTACGTAAATATTTACGTAGATTAAGAGGGCAAAAATAAGGAACGCAAATGGTGGCGGCCGTAGCCGCTGCCATTTGCGTACGTGTTTTTTTTGTGTGTGTTTTTTACCCAGAGCCCTCCGCGGCTGGAAATCCAGCTGCAGACGGCTCTGGCCTGGCTGGGCCTGGCCGGCTGCTCCGCGGAGCTGCCGCAGAGCACAGCCAGCCGTGGAGGATTCTGGGGGGGAGGAACGGATCGCCTCCCCCCCCGGCGAGGATTCCGGGGGGAGGGACGGAACGCCTCCCCCCCAACATAATCCATGAACAGGTAAGTGACTTTCGTACATGCCCCAAATCTAAAATGATACTCCTGATAATAGCATTGTCAAGAGAATGTGGGTTGTCCCCGCAATCCAGCAGTGGGGCCATGTTATGATTTGCAGCCTCAGGCCACTAAGAAAATGCTAATTCAAAAACATTTATAGAAATAATCAATTAATGGAAATAATAAGCTTTGTAAAATCTATTTTATGGAAGCCAAAACAGTTTTGATAGAAAACTAGGATGTACCAGTCTCTAATTCATGTAAAATTGGTAAAATTTTCATATTCCAGTAGTTTTCTTCCTCTTCTATCTCATTTGCTCCCAAATTTTCTGAAATTTATAAACATATTATTAAAAGACCACATATCAGAATTCATTTTCAAATGTTCACAGAACAATGTATGGCAAAATGTATGACTCTGAAACCAGTACTATTTTAATACTCTGTAATGTATTCATAAGCAAAATCATAACATAATCAAATGTATACCATCTGCCCAACAAGTCAAAATTAAATGTTCCAATAAAATTTCTTTAGGAATACATCTTCATCTATCTTAATGGTAAAAAAACAAAACCGGATATTTAAACAATGAAGACTGACAAGTTGAACTTATTTTTCCATCTCAGTGGTTTATCGGTCATAACCACAGGTTTGCATTCTGGTCACAGAAATGACACTGGTCTACATTTATTGGTTGCTGTTTTTAGCAAGTAAATACAAGAGCCTTAGCAACTCTGAGCACGAGAAAACCGAGCACTACCTACCTTACTGGTCTAGCTTCTTTTCAGAAATGACTACAAGTCAACTACATTTCAACATATTAGTGCAGCTTTCCTTACCTGGTGCGCTCCAGATATTTTGGACTACAACTCCCTGGATTCCTGACAATTGGGCCATAATGACTAGGGCTGATGGGGTTGAAGTCAAAATATCCGGAGGGCACCAGGTTGGGAAAGGCTATATTAATGCATCACTTTAGTGGATTAACACTTTTTGGCCCTCAAAAATCATTTTTCTGGATTAGGTACAGAAAGCAGAAAAAATGCCGAGGGGGCACCCAGGGCTGCAGAAGGGGTGAGCATTTTTGGATCAGGGCTCTGTATGAACTGCCAAACAGATTATCAGGCCTCTCTGCTCTGACAGCACCAAATTAATGCATCTCCTTATAACAAAAATACATTGAAAAATAATGAACTATTTGTTTAGAGTTGGAAACAAGCCCACATTTAATATTACAATGCGATCATGCTTTAATATAGTGTATTTAGAGGAGAAATGGTTTATTAATCATCTCTGTATACCAGTTGCTGGGGAACACAAGCAAGAGGCTACTATTGCATTCATGTCCTGCTTGTGAGCGTCCCAATAAGCATCTGGTTGACCAATATGGGAATAGAATGCTAGACTAGGTAGGGGTCCAGCAGGGGTCTTTTTATGTTATTAGAAATACAGGAAAAAATAGAAAAACAGCTAGGTTCTTAGCATTGTAAAATAGCTTGTCTACATAATCACATCTACCTATGTCAATCTATACTGTATGAGATTATATTTTGGACTATTTGTACCCCAATTCCAAACAGAGGCAATTGTTGCCTGTTATGCTATCTTAACATCCTTGCACTGCTAGAATACCACAATATATACAATATATGGTGCAGCTGCTGTATACGCCATCCCAATCACTTTGTGATGTGCTGGCTCTAAAGTGCTGATTTAGCAAGTTAAAGGATTAGGCAGGCAGATCATTTCTAGCCTAGTTTTTAAACGCATTGGAACAGTCAGAAGTTTTATCTTATAAAAGTAAAATAAAGCTAAGAGCCACTTCAAAGAACAGCCACAGGTTACATCACTGGTAAAAAAACCCAACAACACAAACTTAAAACACCCAAATAGCGTGTCTATTCATAAGAACGTAAAATGAATGTATTTATTTATTTTATTGATTTAAAATATTTTTAGGCTGCCTTTAAGGGGAAAAGCCTGCTCAAGGCAGTGTATATAATACAATTCCATAAAATAATAAAACAAAAGTAATAATAAAATTAATAAACACTAGAAATAACAACAAACATCCAACCCAGCAGTGGGTTGCTAACACACCAGTGCAGCTAAAAAAATTAACAGTCCAATAAAACAACAAACAAGAAAATGCCAACGCAAACAGATGGGTCTTCAGAGCTGTCCTAATAGCCTGTAATGATGGGGCCTGAAGAACCCAGAAGGCAACTCATTCCAGAAGCACAGGACCACACCAGAAAAAGCTCTCTTCCCTTGTATTTCCTTTATGCCAGCTGCAGCCCTACCTGGAGAGGATGGACCTTGCCTTCATTATCCGTGCACTAGTGACATCCAGGCTGGATTACTGTAATGCACTGTATGTGAGGCTGCCTTTAAAGACTGCCCAGAAAGTTCAGCTGGTGCAGAATGTGGCTGCCCGAGTGTTGCTGAGGCGATTTGATCATATAATGCCTATATTGCCCCACTGCACTTGTTACCAGTGTGTTTCTGAGCCCAATTTAAAGTGCTGGTTTTGACCTTTAAAGCCTTAAATGGTTTGGGACCAAATTACCTGAAGGACCCCCTTCAGCCATATCAGCCTGCCCTCACTTTTAAGATCAGCAAGAGAGGCCCTCCTCATTTGCCAACCTGAGAAAGCAGAGGTATGGGAAAAGTCATCCTGTGGACTTTTCCCATACCTCTGGAACAAGTTGCCATCAGGGGTTTGCCAGGCCCCATCACTGCAGGTTTTTAAGAAGGCCCTGAAATCTTACTATTTTACTCTGGCCTTCCCTTGATTACATGCTATCGGAGTGGGTTGTAGCTGCAGTTGCTGTTGTAACTTTTATTTTATGCTGGTATCTGATGTTTTTTTTAAATAATTGCTGTGGTGGTTGTTTTTATTGCATTTTTACTGTTTAATGTGTTTTTACTGTATTTATTGCTGCATTGGTTATTGTGTGTTCTACTGTTGTACGCTGCCTTGGGAGGGCTCCTCCCTTGAAAGGTGGTGAAGAAATGAATAAATAAAACAATAAAATAAATACTGACCAACCTAGGTGCCCTCAAAGGTGGGCAATTGAGTAGGGACTCTGTTGCTGATCTTACAGCATGGTCAGGCTAGATGGTCCTTCAGCTGACTTGATCCCCAACCACTGAAGGCTTTAGAGAATATAACCAGCACTTTACATTGGGCTCAGAAATGCACCAGTAACCAGCGCAGCTGAAGTACTATACAAGTCAGATGATCCAACCACCTCATCCCCACCAACACTCAGACAGCTGCTTTCTGCACCAGCTGAGATTTCCAACCAGTCTTTAAAGGCACAGTATAGTAGTCCAGTCTGGACATCACTCATGTAAGGATAATTGAGGCAAGATCTGTCCTCTCCAGATGGGGCTGCAGCTGGTGTACCAGTCTAAGCTAGTAAAAAGCACTCCTGGCCACCTGAGCTGCCCACGTTAGGCCTTTAACCACTCAGAAAAACCTCCACTGGATGACACTGAGGAGGTGCAATAATTATGCAGGAGTAAGATTTCTTACTTCTCTGCCTCAGAATAAGATCAAAGATGGATTCTTATCTGTGTCCAGTCATATTCATTACAAGTCTTCCATCATTTGCATTCTAATTATCAACCCTGTCATTTCATTGTCTTCAACATACCAAGTAGACAACACAGCTCAATGACTGGGCTGAGGATGTTTGGAAGTGATCATATCAGCAGGCCAGGTCATTCCATCATTTCAAGCAGAGACCAGAACCTTGGCAAGACCACCAGCTAAGCCTGCCAGGAAATCCCCACAAGACCTCAGAAATCCATTTTGATTCATAAGCCTCCAGGGGTGGACCATCAGCCTCAGCTTTCTACTCCTGCAGAGATTATAGGCAGCCTGAAGGTCAAACCTAATCCCATAAATATCTGTTCATACCAAAGGAGTCACTACTGCTCTCCCATCCACAGATACTTTCCTCCCAATCCAGAACAGAAAATGAGATTCTGCCACATGGGTTGGACCAAATATTATCTGAGACAAATCCATGATTGATGCAGTGGCCATGAAATCCTGAGCTGCTCTCAACCAGGTAGCCTTGGTGTGAATATTAAAGTCTCCAAGGACCACCAGCATTGGAGGCCTCAATACCACACTCTAGACCACCTTCTGTCTAGGGATGTGAAGGCCTGGAGTCTCTATATTCCAGAGTTAGGCAATCTCCAGATGTTTCGGATTAGAACCCTCCATAAGCCCCAGCCAGCATGGCCAAGGGTCAGTGATTATGTGAGTTGTAGTCCAAAACCACCTAGAGGACACCAGATTGACTACCCCTGCTATAGACTAAGGCTACCCACTCCCGCCCTTCTAGTCAAGCTTGGTGCTGTACAAGAAACTCTGGTAGACACATTTGGGTCACCAGGTTTTGGTGACACAAGCCAGGTTAGCTTGCACTTCAACTATTAGGTTGGAGATGATACATCCTTTCCCAAAGGCCAATTTAGCATTCATCAACAGCACCTGAAGGACAGAGGGGTCTGCAGGAAAGCTACCAAAGTAACTGAGGCTGGAATGTATGGGAACACAGCCACAGTTATCTCAATACCCTTTCCCTCAACTGATATGATCATCTCCCACCACCGTTACTCTCTCTGCTCTTCATTACATTTACAGCGATCCCACCTTCCTCCCCTCCTAAACACATAGCAAATTGACCCCAAATCCCACCAAGAACTCAACCCATTCAACTGGCCTGATAACAAGATAGACCAGCAACCTTCTTTCCTTTTCTGCCAAAGGCCCAGCCCACCACACCAGCTAGATATTACAAACAAAAAGTCCCACATTCAACTCTATTTTTCTATTTCAGCACAGGTTTCTCCTTTCAGAATCCTGCCCCTTGCCCTTGGTCCTCTCCAAAGTGACCCCTCCCCTTTGGTGGTGGCCTGCAGGTGTTGGCCCAGTGGCAACAGCCTTCCAGATAACCCCACCTCTCAGGAAGTAGTTGTGACTCAGCAAAACAGAGGTAAACCCCGCTGGATCAGACCAATGGCCTATGTAGTCCAGCATCCTGTTTCCCACAGTCCCCAACTAGATTCCTATGGGCATCTACTGTTGTTAAGGAAGCTGACATGCTGTACCAGACCACTTTCAGGATTCTCAGCATGCCAGTATCTGGCCAAGAGAATAACCCTAACCATGTTTACTTGGAAGTAAACCCCAATGGGTTCAGTGGAAATTACTTCCAGGTAGCACTGCTTAGGATTATAGCCCTATTCCTTATATTTGTAATAAATGTTATTCATCATTTGTATTTCTAGGAGTGTCTTAGCAAAGAAAACAGTTAATAAGCACATTATATGATCCACTGCTATCACAGTGAGTATAGTAGATCTGAATAAGACGACATAATGAAAATTAATTAAAACTATGAATAGTACTAATTGCTTTCTAAATTTGCTGATGCAATCCAGAAATATACAAGAGAGTAAAGAGATTTAAAATCTATACTCAACCAATACAATGGGCCAGTTTGCACATAATGCTAAACCATGATTTAGCGTTACATGTATGAGCCTCTGTGAGCCAGGCAAGACTGGGAGGACACTGAATCAGCATTCAGTGTCACTTTCCCCAAGTCCTGGCTTGTTGTTAAGTACAAACCAGTACTTATGATTTAAAATAAACTCTACTCAATTGCTAAACAAGCTGACTTCAAGCCATGTGGTATAAATCTGGCTTGTTTAACAAACAAGACTTTATAAAACCATGACTTGTGGGGGCTGTCTTCACAAGCGATTTGGTGTGAAGTTAGAGTAGTCTGAATTCCTTTGCAACAGATGACGTCATCACCAATCTGCTGCCAACCAGCCACTTCCGTCTTGAAAAGCCACATTTTCTGAAACTTCTTTTATGCTGACTTTCTTTTCCTGAAAGCGGTTTTAGCACAGTGTGCCATGTCCCCCCACATTAAATCCTGGGTGTGCCTGTGACCTGGCAGTGATGCAGTCAAGGGCGTGGGGCCCCCCATTCTCTCTCGTTTCCCCAATGGAAGTATCCCCCTTTCTGTGCATGTTTACTCAGAAGTAAGAAATAAATCTTGCTCCCCTGCAGTGAAAGGGTTAAAGGCTAACTTTAGTAACTTGCGCTAAAGCGCTCCTTCACTTCTCCGTTGCTTTCTTAATTCACTGTTGCGATGTTGTGCTTCTTTGATGTGTAGTTTCTCTGATGTAACGTTGTTTCTCTGTCATTATGTAAAGTCCCTTCTCAGATTTATTGCAGTAATGATCTTTTGGGTTTATGGGAGCTTCTCATTGCGAGCAGGGAGGAGAAAGGGAGAAGGGGAATTGGAAAAAACAATTCTGCGGCAGAGTGCTGGAATGGGGCGAAATTGCGGTATGGGGAAGCTCTCACAGGGAGCCATCAGATGCTGCACTTGATTTTGGCTTCTTCAGGGAAATCTGCACACATAGGGAAAATTCACTGCTCTCCATTCATAATAATGTAGTAGCAGGGGGGAGCCTGGACAGGGGTGGGAAACAAGTCTCTCTTATTGGTTGAGCAGACCCTAGTAGGTTGATGACATTCAGTTCTACCCCGCCCCCCCCCCAAACCTGGAAGTATGTTCCTTCCAAGCACTGTGTGACTCCCGAACGCCAGATTTTGAAGGTACAGTCCACTTGCCTTTTCTTGATTCATGTGTCCCTGACAGACCAAAGCCGATTCCATGAAAATCCGGGTAAAACTCCAACGTGCTTCTCATTCCATTGTTGTGAAGATCCCCCCCTAGTTTGTATATAACAAGCCAGAAACTGGGGAAAGTGAAACTGAATAATGGTTTAGTCCTACTACCAGGCACATGGGAGGAGGAAAAAGAAGGAGGAAGCACTCAAGCCAGAGTCTTCACTTAGGCTCACAAGGTCTTGTGCATGCAACATTAAATCATGGTTTAGCATGATTATGTGCAAACCAGGCCTATGTGACATACCCGACTTAGCTGCAGACTTAGTCCATTCAGTGATGTCTGGACATAATAAAGGACTTTCCTGCCTATTAACCTGGTCACTAAAAAGAAAAAAGAAAAAAAAAGGATTAACACATAGCAAAGTGTACAAAAATGTCAAAGTCATGTACATAACAGCAGTCTCACCTTCCATGCAGACAACTGAGGAGGCTTTCTGGTAAGTGAAAAGCACATCCTGGTATTGCTAGACCTTGCCAAACCATCCCCATACACAGCACACGTGTTGTAACCTCAGGTCCCAGGGCTTTCCCAGCAGCCAAAACAAGCAAATATATGCTAACTCCAGAACAGTTTGGGGAGGAACAGGTCCCTGTATTTTATTAATTCTACTATTTATTATTGGGATTTATACCCCACTTAACAGGGTAATTTACAAATGTTCTGATAGATTATGGAGTTAGGCTCCCCCCTAACCCAATGAAATTTCCTCTGATCTAATTGGGGCTGGGGTTGCCTATACTTGGTGCAGCCAACCACAGCTTGCAATCAGCCCACTGCCATATATAAATTTCAATCAATTAGGAAAAGCAGATGGGATGCAGCCCCAGAGTATTTTTCTTCATCCTGCATGTCTCCCTCCCCCAGTTCTTACTTATCTTTTCTGTGTCATAAATGAAATAGTCATTTCTTTTATACTTAATCTCATATTATATATATTACTTACCTTTTTAGATGTTGGGTTTAAACAGAACTTTATACAATATTTTGTAAATAAATCTAAGCATGCTGCAAAAAAGCATTACACCACAAGAGGCCGCCATTATTGAACATAACACTATTGCTACTGAAAACTGAGAGAATCACAACACAGGACATTACTGCCAGGAGATAATGAACTGAATTCAGGTGCAGAGTCTTAAATTCTACAAATGCCACTTTCTTAGAGTAGCAGAGCTAGTACAAATACAAAATGTATATATCAACTTTTGATTTTTAAAAAAATGTATACGTTTTAGTCATTTAACAGTTACTAAAACCAGGTAAGGCATTTCTTACAAAATAGTGTTTGCCTGGAAATTATCATCTGTCATTTCTATAGCAATTTTCAGTGTTCAAAGCAGTCACCTGTGAAACCTTCAGAAGACTCAATTCCATTTCTCAAGCCTAAGCAACAGATTTCCAAAGAAAATATATCCATCGATTTATCTGTCTTGGAAACCCCACACCCACAGGAATTTGTCAGATAACAGCAATTTATCTCAATTGTGGTAAAGACTTATGGAAAAGGGAGCTCTTCTTGGATTTCAAAGGTCCCTGTTTAAACTACTCTGTACTAATTTGGTGAAATTTTCTTGGGGGAGCAAATTTTTAAATGAAGCATGATTTATGGCCTACAATGCCAATTAATCTGCTACACTGTGCTTATAGTTACATACTTGTTGTGAACAGCCTAAAGAGCTTTAGCTACTGGCCAGTATAGAAATAACATTCATGCCTCAGATAATATTGTATTCCAGAAAAATGGGCCACAAGGATAAAAATCAAATGGAAAACCTAGATTAGAAGAGGATGTTATAATTATGTAGTTGGGTTTTTTTTTTAAATCAACAACTATAACTCTAAGCATGCACCTGAACAACATGGACATATTTAAAAATAGAGGTGCCTATTATAAAGACTACTCTACCTGGCAGTGTAAATACTGGGTCCTAAAGACATTCAATCCACTTAACGTAAGATTTTCATCTTCCAGATTACTTCACTACCATAATTAGGCAATGTCAAACCATATTCAGTAACCACAGTGAAGCTCATATAGAACAATCTCGCTTAAATGCTAGGATTTAACCATCTAGTGTTCATAAATAATATGGACAAGGAAAGGTGAAATGGTGTTGATAAAGGTAAATCAGTTTTGGTGAAGGTAAATACATTTAACTGCAACAATAATTTTGCAGAGTAAGCTACAAATTAAGTATTTCAGCATACCTGCTAACTTAACAATTATCGCTCTGTGTGAGGTTTCTTCTCATCAATTATGAAGAACAGTATTCACTTGGTACCAAAACTAATTTCTAGCCCTGCTGCCATACAAAATGAGCAGAGCAAAAGCAAATTTAGGAAAGCTCTATACATTAGAGATGGCGGAGAAAAGCGCTATTTGCGTTCCTTTTTTTCTGCAGTAATAGCTTACGTAAATATTTACGTAGGCTAAAACTGCGGAGAAAAGGGAACGCAAATGGTGGCTGCTATAGCCGCCGCCATTTGCGTACGTGGGTGTGTTTTTTTTTCTTCCGGAAGGAAGGCTGCCCAGTGGCCAGATTTCCAGCTGCGGGCAGCCCCGGCCGGCAAGTCTGTGGAATCTCTGCGGAGCGGAGCTGGCCAGAGAAGGATTTTGGGGGGAGGTGCGGAGCGCCTCCCCCCCACCGTGAATCGCCTCGTCAAAAAGGTAAGTGACTTTCGTACATCCTTACTATACATTTTTTTCAGCCAATGGAATTCATAGTATTAAAAAAAGTTGAAGTGACATAAATCAATTTAGGCTGCAATCCATTTATCTGGGAGTAAGCCCTGTTGAACTTTACAACCTGGTTCACACATATCGCTAACCCATGGTTTATTTGAATTCTGTGTTGTTGTGATGTGCAAACCCAGCCACACTAACAAACCATGGTTTGTTAATCAGAAACCCAGAAAGAGACCCCATGGTTTGTTGTAGGGTTGTGAACTCTAGATTGTTTAAACTATGAGTTTAAATGAGTTACATGCAAACCCAGAACTGTGGGTGGTTCATGGGTTGTTTTGCTAAGCTACAGAGGTGGGGCCAAGAGTGGTAAAAAAAATCCAGCTGCTCTACATGTCAGTACTTCAGTGCCACAAAGGTATTTGGATACAGGGATGGAGCAAGTGAAGGAAGAGGAGAAAAACAACTCAGGGATTGAGAAAACAAACTGCCGTTTGTTCAATTGTTTGCCAGACAAACACTGGGTAGGGCAAGAAACCATGACCCAGTTGACATGTCATAGCAGTAAATCCTGGGTTATTTAGCCCATGATTGACATGGTTTGTTGTTGGGTTATCCACTGGGTTGTTTAGCCCCTAAACAACCTATCAACCCGAGTTCACATGTTATGCTGAGTTCACATCCAATCATGCCCATCAGAGATTGTTTACAGAAAATGGATGCAACACATCCCTGCAAATCATGGGTTAATGAATGAATGGGTTAATTAACCCATGATTTGCAGACGGATGACGCCATGACATGCAAACATCCCCCATGAGTTAGCCATACGTTAAATAAACCATTAGTTAGCATTATGTGCAAACCAGGTCTATGGATTCCATCCTACACCACGTGATTCCATCCTACACCACGCTGGCAAGTAAGACAAAAGAGGAACTATAGGTTGATAACCACTAGGGAATTTAGCACCAACAACACCTACCTGAATGGAAACAAAATGAGCATCTCACTGATGTTAATGGTGCCAAGGACACCACACACCAAAAAAAAGGTATTGCCGATGAATAAGGAGATCTGTTTTTTTCATTACAGTCTTCGAACTAGGGGTTGGAGCCAGTCTTTGAGGGCATGCAATGGAAACTCTGCATCCAGGATCCTATTCACTTGATTCTCTTTACGCTCAAGGGTTATCAGTTGCCATTATTGGCAAACAAAATAATCTTGCTCCAGACAAAATGTACCTTGGGTCTTCTAGGAAGAAGAGGTACAAGAGGCTTGAACTAATGTAAGACACAGACTGGACTCACTGCTGCTTGCCCCCAACAATTCCTGGCTTAAACAACCCAGGAATTGTTGTTACAAGTGAAAATGGGTTTAGGTTTTGTATGTTTAGATCCATAAAGACTGGGTAGGTGGGTGAGGGGGGAGATAGTGATTTCCTATTGTCAAAGAAAAGGGTTATATTATGTAGTTATTAATTTTGTAAACAGGTGTCTACCCATTTTTAAATGTTTTATAGTTTACAGTTTTCTCCCCCCTCATAATATTAGAACATGAGGTCATCCCATGAAGCTGACTGGTGGGAGATTCAGGACACATAAAAGGAAGTACTTCTTCACACCGCGCATAAAGATGTAGTGATGGCCACCAACTCAGATGGCTTTAAAAGCGGATTGCACAAATTCATAAGGTTATCAATGGCTACTAGTCTTGATGGCTATATGCTATCCCCAGTATCAGAGGCAGTATGCCTATGTATACCAGGTCCTGGGGAACACAGCTGGAAAGGTGCTATTGCACTTCTGTCCTACTTTGGGGTTACTCACAGGCAGCTGGTTGGTCACTGTTTGAACAAAATGCAGGGTAAGGTAGTCTCTTGGTCTGATCCAGCATGACTCTTATGTTATGTACAGCATACGTATATTTTATATATTTTATATACATGCACATGTATGTGAACATGTGAGAGAGAGAGAGAGAGAGAGAGAGTGTGTGTGTGTGTGTGTATACACACACACACACGCTGCATATAGTAATGTCAATGAAATTTGAATTTAGACGTAAGTTTATAATATAAAGTTCCATTATAAAATAGTATGAGTTTTGGATGCTTTCTTCAATGTAAGCCTAAACTGAAGAGTTCAACTGCATAACTTCAATTGCATTATCTCTGCATTATCTCTCACATTAATGTGTGAAACAAACACCACAAATTACTTAAATGCATTCTTAAGTGACAGGTGGAAATGTCTAACGATTATAAAGCTAAATAAAATACCAACCTTTGATTGCTTAGTTGAGATGGAGATATGTCTATCATTTGTGGATAAACATCTTCCCTTACTATCTTATTATGATGCTCTTTATATGTTAGTGGAGGACACTCATCCTTAAAACTCAACTGGTCAGTCCGTTTTTGTGGAAAACTTTCATTAATACTCCTTGAAATATCATCCATAGCAGCATGTTCTTCAAAACTCAGCCTCTTGCCTGTTTGAACCAAAGGTTAAAGGTAAACACACAGAGAGAGGTATTTAAAATGGCAGATAGAGATGCTTCTGAAATATTGTTCTCCGCATTATAATAACTGTCCTTGCCAGGTAGCCAGTCTTCTTTGCATAAAAGATTTTTCTAAGATGACATGAACTTCTAAAAATGCTTTTATGTTTAAGGGCTCTAACATTTCAGCTGTGTAGAAACCTTTCTTTCTAAACTACGTGTAAGAATGTTTCATATCCTGCAGCTTTAATAATGACATCAGGTTACACAATAAATGCAAAAAAAGGAGCCCAATCAGAAGGTATTAATATTTTTTTTAAATAAAAAACAACAGTTAATAGGTTCTCTAAAGCAGAGCCTCTCAAACTTTCTTCCTAGAGGACCTAGCACTAGCAGCAGAAATGCGCCTTCATTCAGGACCAACCAGTTGATCCCACCACATGACAGAATATTCCCTCTGCCTTCTCAGATAGGATCTACTCTTCTTTTTCCATTTTTATACTGTCACTACTTATTGTATCTTGTACACAGAGTAAGGGGTGGAATTGCTTCAAACTACTACCTGCTATTATCCCCAAAATAATCCTTTCTGTTATGCACTCAACCAAATCCCTCCCCGCTCACCTAGAGGTCAGGTTAAAGAAACTATTTTAGAATTTGGTGCACCATAGTTGCAATGGCTTGAATCCTGAATGTGCTCCCGCCAGCAGGAAGATTCCCTGAGCAAAGTTCTACTCACATGATACTCCTACCAGTGGAGGGAGGACGGGGAATAGAGCCAACTGTCTCCAATTCCCCCTTCTCCCCGCAGACTCTTATGCCCTTCTAAAATCTGTTTTGGAGGACTGGAGGACCCTCTAGAATAGGCGCGCGCACACGCACATGTGTGCGTGCATGCGTGCATGCAAGGAGAGGGGTGAATCACCAAGTATTGCTTTCCTTGGCCTTCCATCAGTGGTATCCTCTATTGGAGGAAAAGCCTTCTATAGATGGAGGGGGCCCTTCAGTTCATGGAAGGCTAATGTAGGATCCAAACTAATATATTAAAATACAAATGCCTTAATTTTATATGACCTGCAAGCTATTTCAGCACTGTGGACTGAAATCTGGATTTCAATTCTTCAATTAGGCTGACCTTTTTAAAAAGAATTTGTTTTTAAAATATATTGGTAAAAAGAATTATATAGAAACATCCTTACTTGCATTGGGAAGAAATACTTTATCAGGGAGAAGATTTCCATAAGATGCAGTTCTAAACAAACGTGCACGAGCATTACTGACTTTTCTGATCTCCTCTGAATCCAGCAGTGGTTTAGGAGGGGAAATCTGATGCTCTTCATCGCTTGTGGTTGATGATAGCAGCTTTGGCTTCTGTTACAAGACAAGATCTAACTTAACATAAAGCAAGTCATACATTGTCAGAGACAGAAGAGTGGGGATCTGCAAGATCATGATTCCTGCCATAATCTATTTATTTTAAAAAACAATTCTCACAGAGGTTCTCCCTGAGCTACATAAAACTTTAGCCATGACTGAAAAGGCCTTGTCCTTTATACTAGGCACAAAACATAACAGCCTACATAACTTTAATCCCAATAGTCAGGGTTGTGCATATGGTGCCATTCCTCAAGACTGCAGAAAAATTGCAAAATGTGGTAGTGCGCACAAAATTCACCTTTCTGAAAAATCTTACTTTCCATTTCTTATAAAGCAAGTTTCTAGTACTTATGGCTGCAAAGGTCTACTTACCTAAACCAGGTGGGACATATTTACAGAATCTCAGAAGCCAGAGAGATGGCTGAATAAATTTTTAGTGGTAGACTGTCAGCTTAAGTGTCTGTATAATTTATACAGATTGCAGAATGCAACTTTTTTTGGTATCAAATTTTGACAGGGTACAGAGTACATAGAGTCCTGCCAATAGAAAATACGCACATGGTCCAGTGGGCTGAGGCGTGCACAAGAAACAGGTCTCAATTCAACTGATTCAAAGCTGGAAGCATGGAGACTGGAATGAAAAGGCCCATGTTAATAAATGAGTAAAGGAGACAACGGCTTACATGTTTTCCCCACAAAAAGAACCTTCTATGTGCACTAATGGAGTGAAAATGCTACCTCTGCCAAATTGCTTAATGTACCTCAAAAGCTCTTTCTTGGAATGCAAAGCAAAAGACAAAAGACAAGTTAGAAAGGAAAACAATAGGGCTAAGTATAGGCCACAGTACCTAGCCTAATTATTTGATGGAACAAGAATTAATGCTGTCTCACTCTGGATCCACTCTATATCTACTACTGAGGAGCTAGAATGGCAGTCCATGCAGCAATGGTGCTTCTCCTGTAGAAGAAATTCCTTTAGGAATCACAAAATCAACAAAAGCAGGAGATGAGTCTTCCAGACAGTAAATCAGATGAGCTTCAGCTTCCTCCTACATGCACAACCTAATAATTGTTTTGGACGACAATTAACACTTTCTTTTGAAAAGTTGTTAAAAACACTTCAACTATTTCTAGCCTAACTTTTTACGAGCTACACACATATAGCAAGAAGGATTTACTCCTTGTTGAAACACATGGAGAATTGTATGTCAGCCTTTTTACTTTTCTGACCCTCTTGAATCAACAGTGATCAACATACAAAGTGTTGATCAACATACAACATCACCTGCTCACACAGAATCCACGGTTATAGCCCTTCCCTCCAAACCCCATACCTAAAAGCAGACGGTGGCCTATTTTCAGGTGTTCTTGAAGAAGCAGATCCAAAAAGTTTCCTTTGTTCCTCTCTTGGTGTAAATGGTCTTTGAGTTCTTAAGGTCCTAAGTGCTTTCCGTGCTTCATTTATGATCTCAGCACTGGTCTTCTGAACAGCTAATGAAGGTCTATAGAAAGCTTCTGAATATTCTACATTTTTATTCTTTGAAGGCTGCATTTTTCTGCTAGAAAGTAGTTTGTAGTAAGCACTCCACACACTGCATAGAAGAGACAAGACATATAAAATTATGAGGGGCTTATTTGCAATGTAAGTTTTTCAGGGTTCAGATCACACGCTGATGCACATCTAACACCCGTGGTTCCACTGCAGTGGTCATTAGTCCATGCTGCTCAGCCATCTGTCTGTACTACAGAGTACCATGGTCAGTCTAGCTTGTATGCCAGCAAAACCTACGCTATTGCAGGATTCTCCAGCACTGTATTGTCCCTGCTGTTACTGGTATATTTGTGTTACATCCTGCTACAATAAAGCAACAGCAATAGAACATGCACACACAGCCTTAAGACATCAAGACCCATAATAAATATAGGATAATTTCAGATATGTCCTAAGTACAAAGAGCCTATACACGGTATAGGATTGCCCCATCAGGCATGGCTGTGTTTCTCCTAGCCCGCCAGATGTTGGATACAGAATTTGCATAGGCCCACTCCTATAAAGTCCAATGTGCATAGGCTCAAACTGTGCTGTCATTTCTTAAATGTGAGGTCAACATGGTTTCTTCATGGTTTGAACCTATATGTATTAGCCCTATGCAAATATCATGCCCAGTGGACGGTGATTTATAATGCAAACATATTTCATTTGCTGCTATCAGTTACATATTAGAGATAGATGTTTTATGTATATGGATGCTTGTGAACCATACAGAAGGTAACTGCAAAATGGATTTTTCACATCTGGCTTACTACATACGATTTTCAATACCAGTTATATACCAACAAGACCAAAGATGCTCAGTAATGCTATAACACCTAAACTATGAGCTGTACAGCAAATGTTCCTCTGTTTAACCCCCTCACCCAAAACAAACATCAGAAAATCCAAATATCACCTTCATATATCATTCAGTCTCATCTCATGCATTCCTGACCATGGTTCACACATGATTTGACATCATGATTTGACATAACATGGTGTATAACTGGGTGAAGAAATTCCTCTCATTAGACAAAAAGAAAGCATAAAGAACCTAATGCTGCAGCCAACAACAGGAAAAAATGCATTCAGCACCAGTAAAGACATAGTAATAACTTCAAGTAAAGTTGACAGCACCATGTCCATATCATTCTCGTTGTGTGGAGAATCAGATGTGTGGCTTCTGCTATAGGACATGCTATGAAGAACAGCCACAAGAGGGGTATCCAAACAGTGTAATCTGGTGTTGTAGCACTGTTTGGGTTCTTGTACATTCCAAACCTAGAAAAATTATGGATTAAGAATGGAGCTAAGAGCCACCTTCAGGAGCTGAGAGCCTACCTGCCCGCAGGTTACAATCACATCTTCTAGCAGGTGTGCCTAACCTACTTGTCTTCTTCCAAGTTTTCACAGGATGTGACCTGTCTTTTCAGGCATAGGAAAGAAAATAGCACAAAAGACATGCATGTTATTTCAGGACAACATCTCTGTTTTACCAGAATGTTTGACCATTCTAATAACTCTATATGAATTTGCTTTAATTCAGTACTCGGCTATATCAACGTATCATTCTCTAGTAGCACAGGATGTCAACGAATGCAGACAAAACCTATTTATACAGAAGAACCAAACCATAAAAAACATTCCTACATCATGTACATTGTTTCAGCATTCAGTCAAAGAGAGCGATCTGACTTCTGGAGGAACTGCCTGACCAATAACCCTCAGATCTGGAATCCATGTGACTAAGGATGGAAAATAAACGGTAGGCTAAGTCTCTCTGCCTCTCTGAAGAACATTTCCTGATGTTATGCATTTTATTTATTTCAGGTTTATAAGCCAAAACAATTTAGAAGAAGAAATTTTAGAAGCAGATAGCAGAGGGAAATTAAAAAGACACGCGTTTCATTATGAATGTGTATATAGGAAATAAATGGTTGTGTTAGCAATAATAAATGATTCCTCATTTATCCAGTTTTATGTCAGAACATTAGAGCCATAGTAAGGAAGATCTCAGATGAGATTAATACACACATGAAAATACTATTTCACATGATGATTATTTGGAAAGGAGTATTGAGGAGAGGGACATTTTGTTCTACACATTGTTTACATAGTATGACATATTGAGCATTTTTGGTCTTTTCAGCTTACAAATGATAAATCCTAGATTTTAAAGCCAACTTTGAAAAATCCACTAGGGGGCTATTGAGATCTACTTAGCTTGCGGGAAGAGGGTTGTTGAAGAGGTGGTATTTTGTCCCACAGAGCAGCATTTAGGTTCCATGATCTCCTAACATACATTAGAAGCAGATAGCAGAGGGAAATTAAAAAGACACGCGTTTCATTATGAATGTGTATATAGGAAATAAATGGTTGTGTTAGCAATAATAAATGATTCCTCATTTATCCAGTTTTATGTCAGAACATTAGAGCCATAGTAAGGAAGATCTCAGATGAGATTAATACACACATGAAAATACTATTTCACATGATGATTATTTGGAAAGGAGTATTGAGGAGAGGGACATTTTGTTCTACACATTGTTTACATAGTATGACATATTGAGCATTTTTGGTCTTTTCAGCTTACAAATGATAAATCCTAGATTTTAAAGCCAACTTTGAAAAATCCACTAGGGGGCTATTGAGATCTACTTAGCTTGTGGGAAGAGGGTTGTTGAAGAGGTGGTATTTTGTCCCACAGAGCAGCATTTAGGTTCCATGATCTCCTAACATACATTTGGGGCATTCTGGAAAGTGTCTCATATGTTCTATCTGGGCTATGTGAGAATATATCCAGTGTGATTTCCAAACTTCCATCTGTATACAACATACTTTTTGTTTTGTTAATGTGTATTGTTTACATTCTACAAGTTCTACCTTCAATACGTGGCAGTTATCTGGAAAATGGTGCTCTCCCTGGAAAGTGCAAAGCTCCTTGCAGTACCAGAGCTCCAATGATCATTATCCCTAATGTGTTATTATTAATGGCAAAGAACCCATGAAGCAATACTGGGACTGTAAAACATATCTTATAAGCAGGAAGGAAGTCACACAAACAGATGCACAAAAGATACTCACCAAAGGCTTCACTGCTATACACTCTCAGGGCTCTCTGAGTTCATAAAAAAACTTCATTAGATAACCATAAAAACACCCACCAACTGAAGATTTGGTGAATAATACAGTGATGATATCTCAGCAGGACCTGAATGATAAAGGGAAAACATTTGCTGTCAAAACAAACAAGACAAGTTATCTGTGCTATCTAGGGATTGTTCTAATAGAAACCAAACAGCGTTGCTTTCCATTAGAAAATGTAAGCTGAGACTACAGCCAAAAAAACCAAACACTAATATCCTACACAGGATGGATCATCGACTAAAAAAATGCCAGTCCCAGACAGTCCATATATCAATGAAAGATTCCTTCCACATTTATACAGCTTAAGGCAACATGCCAACTCAACTACTCTATAGATACCATCTGCAATCCAACTGGAATATTTATTTTTAATTTTCCACCTCTATTGCATAAAAAAGGCCAACTGAAATCCCAGTAACATTTGACAAGGCTCAAGTTTGCTTACTGCACTCAAACACAACCAATATTTAGTTGTTTCAAGACATCCAAACATCTTTTCATACCCTTACTGTGGCCTGCCCTATACATGCATACCCATCACTTGATCTCTGCACTTGATTACTGTACACTTGATGACTGGCAGTGAAATGTGTGAACCGACTCCACTGAAAAGCACTGTGTGTGAGGTGGTATGGGGAGATATGAAAGTTCCATCTGTAATGGCCTATTCACACATTTCATCACTTCATGGCCAACATGAATGTGTGAACAAGCCCATACTTGTTACACAGTCTCCATCTTTCCTGGAAACAGACACACCATATTCTTTCTCCTCTCACATAAAGGCTTTACTTGCTGCTTCCTTCTCCACTGATTCTGATTTTACTCCCTGAACTAGTTCATTTGTAACCCCATTTGAGCTCATCTATTTGAAATACTGTCTCTTCAAATCACAGTATGTTTCTTCTCATCCTGAATGGTATATACTCATTTCATCTGGCATAAGAAACAGAGATGTGGTTCACACAGCACACTGCAATTCCTGGGTTGTTTAACCCAACAATTGCCGGGGGCAAGTGAAGTGACAAGCACACTGCCTCCCATGCACTTGTCATTTCCACTTTCAATTAACAACCCAAGAACACCCTGTTCCTGGGTTATTTTGTGATGTGCGAACCCGGAAATTCTGGGTTGTTTATGGGTTAACCCAACCTTCGGCAATTGTTGTGTTAACTCTGGGTCGTTTAACTTATAAACAACCAAGAGTTTTCCAGGTTCCTATGTCATAAAACAATCTGTTCCTAGGTTGTTAATTTAAAGCAGAAACGATGAGTGCATGGGAGGCAGCATGCTTGTCATTTTGCTCATCCTCAGCAATTCCTGGGTTAAACTATGCAGGAATTGCAGCGTGACTTGCAAACTGGGTTAGACAGTATAAGTAGAATACCTGGCCAGGATCTATCTTAACTCTCACCAATTGCACTTTCTAGGAAGCTAGAAAGTGTCAAACTAGCTCTTCATTCCAAAGGGGGCTTTGGCTTGGATTTCTTAAACAGAACAAATGCAGAACAAACTGCTTTTAACACTCAAGAGAGTTTCAGAAGCAGCTTGCAATATGGCCTCAAAGCAACTCCTATGCCCCTATGGGTGTGGGTTTCAAACTGTCTACCTACAGCAAACAATTTCCATGCCAAGCTGAATGCCAAGGAGCCCCCTGAGCATCTGTGTATTGCCAAGGATTCGGGGATACATACTAGAATGCAAGTTCAGTTCATCCAGGGCACTGCCCAGGCCTCTTCAGGCTCAATGTGTGCTCTGGAATACACTTGACACTCCCCCAAGCCTAGGCTTTGCCAAGGAAGATCATAACAGTAGGATACTGCCTTCAAAGAAGACTTGTCTGCCATTACTTCTTTTCTCACTGAAGAATCCCTAAATCTTCTGTGAAACTCTCAGTGGTCTCCTGTTTGAAAATGACTGCTCTAAAAGACACTCTAACAGGGGGAAATGTGGTTGAGAAACTATATCTTGAGCAGTACACAACTGAGCCGGAGGAACTTATCAGACCTTTTTATAGCCACAGGCTGTGCTAAAAAAGATGTAAGCATTAGTACTGCAAGTCTTACTATTCCAGAAATAGTGGTGGTCATCTCTTCTATCACAAACTCCAAGCTGGAGTCAAGATTTCTGCCTTCAAGCACCAACAGCTGGTTACATATTAATTATAATGCCTGTACACATTTCAGTGCTATAATCTAAAGTTAAATTAGCCTTGAGACAGAAATATAAACACAAATCCATTTTCTTCTTTTTGTTTCCATTTCTACTATTCTCCCTGCTGCACTGTGAAGTTTTATAACATCTTCTTGACAATTCTTATGTTGCTGGTCTCCAGTCTTTGAAGAAGAATGAGTCATCTCCTTCTATCGCAAAATCCTTATGTTCTGCTCTAGAGATATATCATTTATTGGATTTTAATATTTGCTCTCTTTTAATTAAGTAACTGGCAACCTGGGAGACATGATCACATTCTGTGCTGCAGCACCATCATAGCCCATGACAGGTTCTAATTAAGTTTCAATCAAATCTCCTTTCGATCTTAAATTGTCTGCCTTACAAACAGTTATGATGGAGGCGTTGATTGCACAGTCATAGTCAAGCCTGCAAACAGACTTTCATTATAAGCCGTTCCTGTCTTCTTTCTTGCCACTTTTTTGACCACCTCTCCTCAAACTGAACTTTACAGTTATCTTTTATTTTTTAGGACATGCCATAATTTCCTTTAAAACAAAAGCACCATATTTTAAAAGCATACCATTAAATATTTATGTTTTATTTGAATAATGGAGCCATGTTTCCTTAGTCTGAATGGAGTTCTATGGAGGTAGCACCTTCATGCCTTAAAAAAGCAACCCCTAATTTGAATTTTAAGAGCAAAAGTTATAAATGTTACTAGCAAAATAAGAGAGCTGGATTTTCCCCAGTGCTCTGAAAAGAATGTTTAAAAACATAACCAGTTACAAAATTCTTTCTTTTTCCAAATAGTTCAGACCCAACATACCTAAGAGACTACCTTTTCCCATGGTCCCAATATCATAAGCAGCTACAAATATTTAGAACTAGGATGTTACGTTAGAAAGTAATCCTGTTTGGCGTTTCATTCGCTCTGTTAAGACATCACACCAAACCACGATTTGTGCTGACCATTCTTTAGAAACAAAACCCATGATCTGAGCTTTTAAATATACAACAGGCCAACGATAGTTTGAAGTTCCTTGTCTGCTTTCATTTCCTCTCTTCTTATCAATCAGGTTCATAAATTCACTCCTATCTCTATAATGCAGTAGTTTCTGGAGACTGTGCAACAGCCATAACTACGGCTGGTCAATTCAGACATCATGCCAAACCACAGTTAGCCCAAATCATGGTTTGCCAACACTCTCTAAATCATGATTTCCAATTCTGACTTGCTGGCTTTTCACAAACCATGGTTTGTCAATTCAGAGAACATGTCAAACCACAGTTAGCCTGCAAGCCTATACACACTTACCTGGGAGTAAGTCCCACTGAATTAAATTGGGCTTACTTCTCAGTAGACATATATAAGATTCTTCTGTTAAGCTCCATTAACTATAGTCTGGTGCGATGTCTGAATTGAGCCATGGTGTACCTGCAGCTAAAACAGCAAACATTTCATTAGTCCTCCACAAGTTGCAACAAATAATTTTATCAAAGTGGTTCACTTTTTGCTGTTTGTTTTTATGTCTTTTTTCCCTGTTCCATCTATGTTGTACCAGCAGATTTAATACCTAGACTGATATATTCTCAATATTAATTAAGCTATGACTATCCTATCAGTATGAAGCAATACCCTTGCTCTAAAATGCAGCATTTCCATCAAATGAAGGGTAGATTGGCACTGCACTTTTAGTTAGTTAACACTCCTGTAAACACTCCTGGATCTGAAGAATTTGCACATGTACAGTTGTAAATTAGGACAAAAGTGTTCTTAACAAGCCACAGATACTACACAGCCTCACTGTCCTTGCCAAATACTTCAACCTGTGTGGGCAGTTCATCATTAAAAGGTAAAGGTAAAGGTGTCCCCAACCAGTCGTGTCCGACTCTAGGGTGTGGTGCTCATCTCCATTTCTAAGCCGAAGAGCCAGCGATGTCCAAAGACGCTTCCGTGGTCATGTGGCCGACATGACTGAACACCGAGATGCACGGAACGCTGTTACCTTTCCCGCCGAAGCGGTACCTATTTATCTACTTGCAATTTCTTGCTTTCGAACTGCTAGGTTGGCAGAAGCTGGGACTGAAGACGGGAGCTCACTCCGTCACGCAGCACCCAGTCTCGAACTGCTCTCCTGCCAACCTTCCAGTCTGCAGTTCAGCGTCTTAACCACTAAGCCACCGCAGCCCCTTAGTTCATCATTAGGGACCAACAAGTGGAACCTGCAATAAAATATTGCAAGTTATCAACAGCCCCTAACAGGTTCCTTGCATAGGAACCAGGGGGTGAGGAGCAATTTAAGGAGAGGAGATTTTTTTATGTTCTATCCCCCAAGGATGGGCACATTTTTTCTGTTCCATCCCTGCTGTGCTAAATAGCACTAGAGGGTTCAGGTTTACAGTTAGCTGCCTGACTTGAATCTGAACTTGCTATTGGTATATAGCGGGGGAGAGGGGTCTAGAGACTGTGAAAGGAAAACCTGTCCTTTCCCCCTTTCTTTCTTCCTAAAACAGCCCTGTATAGTCCAGGGAGTGGAGTTTTTTTTAATCTCATAGCACATGTCACCCCAAATCTAATCCCCCCTTCCAGAAGACATACTTGAAACTGTTGAGGATTTGAGCAGGTCCATTCCTATTTCTCCTCTCCTCTCAACTTTTCCTGATTTCCTGACACCCCATATACATCCTGAAAGCAAACAGGTCCATGTTGGGCTGTTTCTTTTCTTAGGGAGGTGTCTTTTAATTTACAGACTTACACACTTCTTCAAACCTAGGGAGCCTCTCCTCCCCGCGTGTGCAGAAACCACTCCCTTGACTTTGGATGGCCATGTTTTGCTTCCAAATTGATGGGCAGACACTCAACCATCTGTATTTGCTGTTAGTAAGGGGCCAATTTAGTCAGCTGGAATAGGAACTAATGATCAGAGCATCCTTTCTGTTCCTTTTGTCCTCAGTTTTCCAAAGCTTTTTAAGGGCACAATCTCCATGATTGGCTAGGGAATGCTGGGAGTTGTAGGACCTTTTTTTGTTGAAATATGCATAGGATTGCATCCTGAAGGGTACTTTAAGATGGTAAATATCATGAATGTCTAGCCTGGCGCCCCTTTGGGACTTTGATGATTCCTGAAACAATTACTGCTACTCCAAATGGATCAGAAAGATCATTACAGGTGGTAGAGCTTTCCCACCACTTGTAGTTTTAAACCAACGTACTAGTTGGGGCCACTCCCTAAATATATCTTACTCTCCACCATGTTACACACACACACACACACACACACACACATACACTTTCGGGGCAGAAGCTGTCATGTGCTCACAGTCTATGGCAGCCTTCCTCAATCTGGTACCCCCCCAGATGTGTGGGGCTGCAACTTCCATCATTTCCAACCAGTATGGCCATTGTTTTGGAACAATGGGAGTTGCAGCCCAACACATCTGGAGGCCACCAGGTTGGAGAAGGCTGGCCTAAGGAATGTGGCTGCTTCAGTGTTCTCAGCTGTGAAAGGAACTCAGCTACAAAGAAATATCACACACTTTAAATAGATGGGTTTAGAATCACTCCCAAGATGTCATTACTATTTCACTCAGAATTGAAAAGCTCCAAATTGACACACCACCCCGACAACAAATCTGTTTGTACACGTTATGTTATATATAGGCAAATTCAGGGCATTGTGTATTTATTATGCACAAGCATCAAGATGTAGAAGCAACTCGTTAGTTCCAGCATGTTTGACTTGGTTTAAGAGAGAACAGAGGCAATAAGTACACTTCTTTATCTTTTAGGATGTATTGTCAATATCTTTAGCTATTTCCCTGTTTAGTTTTCAGTATCTTCTAGGAATCAGTGCATTCTGATAGCCATTAGCACGTCTCAACTGTAGTAATTGCTATCCAAGATTCACACGTGTGCCAGCGCGGGTGGGCACTTGCGATGCCAGCAGTAAGGCCTAAAGCGGTCTGGTAACACAGCGAAGTCCAATACCGCCCCGCGCCCCATACATATATACATACACGGAAGCAGCAGCCGGGGAATCAGGCCAGGCAGCCCTTGGCAGGTTCCAGGCGCCTCGTTCCCTGCAAACCGGCCTGGCAGACTCTGTTACCATAGCAACCCCACGCACGCACAGGCCTCGCTTAGCCGCACCGATTCCCTCGACCCGCCACACACCTTCGGCCCGTGTCTCCTCAAGGCTGCTGACGGGAGGAACTTTATCGAAGAGCCTGGGAGAAACGGGCGGGCCGTCACACCAGCCTGGGAGAAACGGGCGGGCTTTCCCCCCGCCGCTCCTGTCACTGCCGGTACGCCGTGAAAGTTGGCAGAGGGCGCCCGCCGCCGCGCTATTCTCGAGCATGCTCAGTAGCAGCGACTGAAGCAGCTGCCCTGATCCCGCCCATAACCAGTCCTCGCTTGCTCATACCAAGCATGCGCAACTACTCTGAGCGCGGTCAGTAACCGCGACGGAAGCGGGTAGGTTGCCCTCGCTTGCTGAGGGGCTCACTTAACTCTGATCCGAAAACGCCGCTGTGCGGGCGGGCGAGGTGTACTCAGGGGAAGGAAGCATGGGTATTTTGCATAGAGCCCCTTACTCACTGCTTGGGCAGGCGTATTCTCTGGCTGCGTCGTTATCCCGTCCTACACCCGCTTACATAGCCAGCTCCGCACGCGCTTCTCACGTCTATTCGGTTGGGTTTTCCCCGACGCCTTGGGAAACCACAGCAGCCGTAGCTGCCAGAACAGCCTTTACCCCGAATGCTTGTCTCTCTCCCTCTTCCTTGCAATGTCTCTTTTCCTTGCTTCCTCGTTATAACTGCAGCATCCCTGTCTCCAGTATTATGACCAGTATTTTTCTAAGCAATCAAGTTTAAGGACGTTAAGTTTCTCCCGTTATATCGCTCCTCTTCTGCTTTCCGGCGCCTCCTGTGAATATGCAGGACAGGACACTGAAGTGGGTAGCACTTAAGTGCTTAGGATTGTGCTGCATGGGGCGTTTCCGCACGATGTTGATCAGCTTTTGGTAGGAGTAACAGAAAATAAACAAGGCTTTTTTCTGCTCACTGCAAAAAGTGCAGATGTAATTCTACACACACACATACACACACACACTTCCATTTGATCTGTCATCCAGTGTCAGCTTTCAACAGTGACATGTATCAGTGGAGCCTAAGAAGTTTAGAGGTTTTATTTTTGTGTGTGTTGCTGCCATTCCTTAACCTTAGAGGTAGAGTTTGAGTGCACACTATGTTGAGTACTCACTATTTGCTTGACAGAGTACACGCTATGTGCTTGACAGAAATCTACAGTGGAAATATTTTACAGGATCTAGGATGTGGTCATAAAATGCGTTGTTAACTTATGTGTAGCACAATCCTCAGTAGTGTCACTTGCCTTAAAATAAGAACTACATAAGCTCCCACTTCAAATTTTGTTTTGTGGTACCCTTTCCTTATCAGTAAGAGTAAGTGGAAAATATGCCAAGGAATGGAATTGTAGCTGTTTCTCTGTGTCCCATGCCCATGGATGGAATGGTGACATTGACTAGAGCAGATCATATGCAACTTGTATTCTTGCCTATTTCACACCTAAGGGAAAAAGCTGTAGGTGCTACAAAACCTTGCAAATTCAGTTTGATCAGAGGCCATAGTGGCACCCCACTGCAAAAAACAGCAATGACAATGCCACAATACTGTTTCTAGTACTTTGAAAAGTTATCTTTTGTATACTGCCTACGTAAACATATTTTCTAGGAAATAAATTCCATTGAAATGAATTTGAGTTTCTTCCAAGAAAAGGTGGCTTTAGATTAGGATTTAAAAGTGATATATAAGAATAAATCCTTTTCATATGTCATCTTGTTCATGCTTCATTTCATATCTTAATTTTATAATATCAGTATTGAAATTAGTTGACTTCTCCCTGTTGGATATATAGGGTTGGATCCAGACTGACTATCCTATGTATATCTACTGGGAAGTAAGTCTCATAGACTTCAGTGGGACTTAGTCCCAGATAACCTACTTAACTCCCATTGATTCCAGTTCATAGAATCATAGAATAGTAGGGTTGGAAGGGGCCTATAAGACCATCAAGTCCAACCCCCTGCTCAGTGCAGGAATCTAAGTCAAAGCATCCCTGACAGTTCTAAGGATTATTAAGTCTGGATCCAAGTAATTGTGTCACCCAGTTCACAAAGATAATTTTATTACGTTTCTGTATTTTTTAATATTTTTCTCATATATATTCCTCCTTGTATCTTTTCTGCTGGAGACAGGAACCACAAAAGAAATCAAACACCATCTGCAGTGAACTCTTTTTTCTTGGTACTTCATTGTTCTCTGATTCTCCTCTTGGTTTAAGAGCCAAAAGAAAAAGAAAAATCCAAAAGTCTTTTTCTGACACATAATGGACAATTCATTGTTCTCTCTGGCTTTCTCCCCAGAATCTTTCCTTTACCTATATAGTACTGAGTCAAAACCTTTGGATCTAGTTCCATGATGCTGGCAAAATAATGAGCACAAACCATTTCCCTATGATTATCATAATCTAACATTGCTTTGAGCCACTTTTGTGTAAAAGTCACTAAGCTTTCTTGGCTCCTTCTCTAGTCTTTTCCATATGCACATTATTTCTCTTCTCCCCATTCTCTAAGTTGTCATGTTCAAGAGTTAATTTTTATTCCAGGGCTTAGCTTTCCTTTGTAATTTTCTCTCTATGTCTTAACCATTGAAATTCCTTGCCTCTCCACACTCCCTTCTGCCTTTCATATACAGATACTTCAATTAATTATACCTGGACAAAACTACACTAGGATGTGTGTCATCAAACCCAGTAAAGTAAATTAGGATCAGGGCCTTATTCATAATTGTATGTAATACTGGCAAGGAAAAATTTCAGTGCTCTATAGAAGTGTTATGTCTTCCTAAGCCCATCCTAAAAGATGGCCCCAACACAGTTTCAAATGAGTGTGTCATGCTAATGGAAGTGGGAGTCAAAAAGTGAAATGGACCATATGGGACTGTTGTGAGAGATCACTTATTGTCAGAGATCACTTAGAGATATTTTTGAAATACGGCAAGCAGTACATATATCTATTAATAAATAAATAATTTGAAGATTGGCGGGGGGAGATTTGGGTATCATTCAATTCAGAGATTTTTACTTCCCCTCCTTTTTTGTACAATAAATACTCGTTCGGGGAGGAGTTTCTTTTTGGTAATACTTAGATCATTAATGTTTGTTAGTAACTTGGGCACCACGGTGCACAGCAGAGGAAGCAATGAAGAATTAAATGCAGGATCTGAGTAGTGTATAACATGTAAGTTGCATTTTAAAATGAAAACAAAAACATATCATAAAGAATCATGCTTATAATGAATACAGCTTACCCCCACCCTGACCCCATCTAACCTGATGAAGAGTGTTGTATGAGCAGAATACGCTCCTTGTTCGTTGTCTAGCCGGAGGCCCAATGAATCCACTAGACACGGGTAAGACTCTTGGATCAAAAGCACTTTACTGCATGGCCAGCAAAAGGGGCAGAGATCCCTGAGTGTTCAGTGCGGTGGGCTTTTATACCAAGAAATACATCACATATAGGGAAGAACTCTAGCCATGCTGTAGTAGCTGCATTACTTGCCAGCATTCACACAGTCTGTTATTTGAAAAGGGACTGAATGTTCTTTCCTTGGACCGGGGTGAATGCTTGCCAGCTACTGACACTCAGTTACTGCACAAAATACAGTTTTATCAGCCTGCAGTCTAGGGAGGAATTCATCCTCCCTAGCAATTCTCAGGGAAACCGCTTACAGGCTGTAATTTGCTTCTTACAGACTACAATGCCAACAACATGGAGTAACTCTGGTTCATGCTAAACACAAGCCATTCTGGGGTACACATATCACATTAGGGGTGAGGTTAAAGGATTATTTCCACAAGAGTTCTGAACTCAAAAGCTTGCTCACTATTTTCTTGGTCTTCTTGTAAATATTTACTCCAGAAAGGTGACCCCATCCAGGAGCAAGTGCCTTCAGTATACAATCTGAGTCAACTAGGAAGTCCTAAAAAGACATTGAAGTATTTCTGAACTCTGTCAATGGAAATAAATACCACCACCACCCTTGATGTTATCGTTCGCTATGAAGCACCAACCATTTCTATAACTTTAAAACATACTTGCAATAAATGGGTTTTGAGACTGATTCCATGCCTCAACATTGCTTTGACTATTAATCGATCTCAGCAGCTGTTTATTACTCGGTGCATTACAAGTGTTAAAGATTATCCCATAAAGAAATGCTCCTGAAAACTTTGGAAAACACTTTAGAATCATTACTCATTTTGAAAGGTTTTCTCGCCTTGTGCTATGCAAAGCTCCCCCTGACAGAATGGCTTTAGTGTAGGAAATAATGTGCAACCTATGTGTTGTTGTTGTTCAGTCGTTCAGTCGTGTCCGACTCTTCGTGACCCCATGGACCATAGCACGCCAGGCCTTCCTGTCCTGCGCTCTCTCCCGGAGTGTGCTCAAGTTCATATTCATTGCATCGGTGATGCTATCTAGCCATCTCATCCTCTGTCGTCCCCTTCTCTTTTTGCCTTCAGTCTTTCCCAGCATCAGGGTCTTTTCCAGAGAGTTTTCTCTTCGCATTAGGTGGCCAAAATATTGGAGCTTCAGCTTCAGTATCTGTCCTTCCAATGAGCACTCAGGGTTTATTTCCTCTAGGATTGACTGATTTGACCTCCTTGCAGTCCAGGGGACTCGTAAGAGTCTTCTCCAGCACCACAGTTCGAAAGCATCAATTCTTCGGCGCTCAGCCTTCCTTATAGTCCAGCTCTCACAGCCATACATTACTACTGGGAAAACCATAGCTTTGATTAGACGGACCTTTGTCGGCAAGGTGATGTCTCTGCTTCTTACTATGCTGTCTAGGTTTGCCATAGCTTTCCTCCCAAGGAGCAAGCGTCTTTTAATTTCATGGCTACAGTCACCGTCTGCGGTGATCTTGGAGCCCAAGAAAGTAAAATCTGTCACTGCTTCCATTTCTTCCCCTTCTATATGCCAGGAAGTGATGGGGCCAGATGCCATGATCTTAGTTTTTTTAATGTTGAGTTTCAAACCAGCTTTTGCACTCTCCTCTTTCACCCTCAACAAGAGGCTCTTGAGATCCTCTTCGCTTTCTGCCATTAGGGTGGTATCGTCTGCATATCGGAGGTTGTTGATAATTCTCCCAGCAATCTTAATTCCGACCTATGATTCATCCAACCCAGCGTTTCTCATGATGTACTCTGCATATAAGTTAAATAAGCAGGGTGACAATATGCAGCCTTGTCGTACTCCTTTCCCAATTTTGAACCACTCGGTTGTTCCATGTCTGGTTCTTACTGTTGCTTCTTGACCCTGGTACAGGTTTCTCAGGAGACAGGTAAGGTGGTCTGGTACTCCCATCACTTTAAGAATTTGCCACAGTTTGTTGTGATCCACACAATCAAAGGCTTTAGCGTAGTCAATGAAGCAGAAATAGACGTTTTTCTGGAATTCTCTTGCTTTCTCCATGATGCAGCGAATGTTGGCGATTTGATCTCTAGTTCCTCTGCCTCTTCGAAACCCAGCTTGTACTTCCGGTAGTTCTCGGTTCGCATACTGCTGAAGCCTAGCTTGTAGGATTTTGAGCATAACCTTGCTGGCATGTGAAATGAGCGCAATTGTGCGGTAGTTTGAACACTCTTTGGCGTTGCCCTTCTTTGGAATTGGAATGTAAACTGACCTTTTCCAGTCTTGCGGCCATTGTTGAGTGTTCCAAATTTGTTGACATATTGAATGCAGCACTTTAACAGCATCATCTTTTAGGATTTGAAATAGCTCAGCTGGAATACTGTCATCTCCGCTAGCTTCGTTGTTAGTAATGCTTCCTAAGGCCCACTTGACTTCACTCTCGAGGATGTCCGGCTCAAGTTCAGTGAGCGCACTATCATGGCTATCAGGGACATTCAGATCTTTCCTGTATAGTTCTTCTGTGTATTCTTGCCACCTCTTCTTAATCTCATCTGCTTCTGTTAGGTCCCTGCCTTCTTTGTCCTTTATCATGCCCATCTTTGCACAAAACGTTCCCTTGAGATCTCCAATTTTCTTGAAGAGATCTCTAGTCTTTCCCATTCTGTTGTTTTCCTCGATTTCTTTGCATTGTTCATTTAAGAACAATGTCTCTCCTTCTTGTCTCTCCTTGCTATTCTCTGGAATTCTGCATTCAGTTGGATATATCTTCCCCTTTCTCCCTTGCTTTTCACTTCCCTTCTTTCCTCAGCTACTTGTAAAGCCTCATCAGACAGCCACTTGGCTTTCTTGCATTTCTTTTTCTTTGGGATGGATTTCGTTGCTGCCTCCTGAACAATGTTATGGACCTCCGTCCATAGTTCCTCAGGCACTCTGTCGATCAGGTCTAATCCCTTAAATCTATTCCTCACCTCCACTGTATATTCATAAGGGATATGATTGAGGTCATACCGGAATGGTTTAGTGGTTTTCCCTACGTTCTTCAATTTAAGCTGAAATTTTGCAACAAGAAGCTCATGATCTGAGCCACAGTCAGCTCCAGGTCTTGTTTTTACTGACTGTATGGAGCTTCTCCATCTTTGGCTGCAAAGGACATAATCAATCTGATTTCGATATTGACCACCTGGTGATGTCCATGTGTAGAGTCGCCTCTTGTGCTTTTGGAAAAGAGTGTTTGCTATGATCAGCGTGTTCTCTTGGCAAAACTCTGTTAGCTTTTGTCCTGCTTCATTTTGTACACCAAGGCCATGCCTGCCTGTTATCCCGGTGATTTCTTGACTTCCTACTTTAGCATTCCAATCCCCTATGATGACATCTTTTTTTGGTGTTAGTTCTAGAAGGTGTTGTAGGTCTTCATAGAACCGATCAACCTCAGCTTCTTCGGCATCAGTGGTTGGGGCATAGACTTGAATTACTGTGATGTTGAATGGTTTGCCTTGGATTCGTACTGAGATCATTCTATCGTTTTTGAGATTGTACCCCAGTACTGCTTTTCCCACCCTTTTGTTGACTATGAGTGCTACTCCATTTCTTCTAAGGGATTCTTGCCCACAGTAGTAGATATGATGGTCACCTGAATTAAATTCGCCCATGCCTGTCCATTTTAGTTCGCTGATTCCCAAGATGTTAATGTTCAATCTTGCCATCTCATGTTTGACCACCTCTAGCTTACCTTGATTCATTGATCTGACATTCCAGGTTCCTAAACAATATTGTTCTTTACAGCATCGGATTTTCTTTTCACCACCAGACACATCCACAGCTGAGTGTCCTTTTGGCTTTGGCCCAACCGCTTCACTCTTTCTGGCGCTCCTTGGAAATACCCTCTGCTCTTCCCCAGTAGTATATTGGACACCTTCCGACCTGAGGGGCTCATCTTCCGGCGTCATATCTTTTAGCCTTGTGATACGTTCCATGGGGTTTTCTTGGCAAGAATACTGGAGTGGGTTGCCATTTCCTTCTCCAGTGGACCACATTTTGTCAGAACTCTCTGCCATGACCTGTCCATCTTGGGTGGCCCTGCACGGCATAGCTTATGGCTTCACTGAGTTACGCAAGCCCCTTCGCCACAACAAGGCAGCGATCCATGAAGGGGATCCATGAAGGGGAACCTATGTGTAGATGTTCATATATTATTATTGTGTACGAGTGCTTGTGAAACATTCAACATATTCCTCAAATGATATTTGTTGCCTAGTGTGTGCCCTTGTCACTCTTATTTGTATACAAGAACCTCATACAACCATGGTTAAAAGATCTTCCCTGGTTACTACTGTGTTTCTGGGCACAATTTAAGGTGCTGGGTTTGACCTTTTAAGCCCTAAATGGCTCGGGAACAGGCTTCCTAAAACACTGTGTACACCCCTGTGAACTTGCCTTATCTTTAAGATCTACTTTGGAGGACCTTTACAGGTGTGCTGACCATCAGAAGTTAATTGGGTGACTTCCGGAGGGGGGGGGCGATCTTTTTCCACTGGTGTCACCCTATCTGGGGATTCCCTGTCTAGTCAGGTTTGTGAGACGCCAATATTGTTGCTCTTTAGGCATCAGGTCCAGACCTTTTTTTTTTAATTCTCCAAGGCTTTTAACTGAGTCCCTGCTGCTTTTATCTGCTGTAATTATTATCTGATTTTATTTGATCTATTTGATTGGACAAGATTACTGAAATGCACTGTACAGGGGCTGTCTTTTAAAATGGTTCAGAAATGTCAATCCAGAATGGAGATGCAAGATAATTAAATGCGACTAGACTATTTGAACATATTACCCAAGTGCTTCATCATCTGCACTGGCTTCTAGTCCATTTCCAGGTCCAATTCAAAGTGCCAGTTTTGACCTTTAAAAGCCTTAATGGCTTGGAACCACATTACCTGAAGGATCATCTCCTCCCATATATACCTACCCAGACCTTGAGATCATCTTCATAGGCCCTTCTTTGGGTTCCCCTACCAAGTGAGGTGTGGCAGGTTGCTAGTAGGGAGAAGGCCTTTTCAGTGGTGGCATCCTGGTTATGGAATACTTTCCCCAGGGTGGCTCATCTGCCACCTATTTGGGGCTCATTTTGGTACTAGGCAAAGACGTTTTTATTTTCACAGGTCTTTTAAGACTTTTAAAGATTTCTTAATTTTTTTTTAATCTGCTGTTTATTGTTGTTTTTTGTATGTTAAATATTTTATTGATAGTATAAGCCACCCAAAGAACATTGTTAATTGGGTGGCATATAAATGTGGTGAATAAATATATGTATTTGATTTTAATGGGGGGTAATTGTCCTTTCTGTTATTGTCATTTTATACAAACATTTCTGTTCTATCAATTGGACTGTTTTTGCCAGAACTGTTTTGATTTTTTTTAAGTTTAAAAGTGGAATATAAATAACTTAAAGAAAATCAGCATAATAGGCTGTTTACCTCAGGTAGGCTGCTGAACATGAATCCAAAATTATGTTTGTATTATGGGACTGTCACGCTCCAGGTTCTTGGTTTAAAAAAACGCAGATACAACAATGGTCCAGCATAGAAGCCAGTTGGGTTCTTCTCACCCTACCTAATGCATTTGTGTGTGACTATTTCAGCTGGGTTGGGGGGGGGGGCTCTTTTTAATTTTATTTATTTAATTATCTGTTTATATACTATGAGTTTTCTCTAGTGTCCTTAGCAGTACTTTTAATAAAATTTGCTTGTCCTCACATTTCCAGTGATTTAGCACAGGAGTGCAGAACCTCGGGCCTGGGGCCAAATCCAGCCCTCCGGGTTTCCCCAGATGACCATGCCCCCTTCTTCTGGCCCCACCCCCTTTCTCCATACCACTGGTCATTTGGTTTCCCCCCAGCTTTTGTGCAGTTTTTTCCCCATCCTAAAAGGTTGAAATGCTTCCCTAAAGCTTAGTTAGTGGTGGTGAGAGCTTGAAGCTGAAATGTTCTGATATCTTTTGTATTTTTGGCTCCACCCCACTTGCCCTCAGCCCCTGCCCACCACTGGAAGACAGCTTCAGAAAGCTGCTCCAAAACTGCGTTTAGTTCTCAGGTTGAAAGTGGTTCCTTATCTCTGATTTAGCACATTAATCAGTGAACCAGTCATGCAAGTGGGATGTAACATAATTCAGGATGTGGAAGGATAGATTCCCCCTCAGTAATTGTGGTGGGAGAAGACTGATATTTAAATTTTACAGATCTAAACTGAGATCTAAGTTCACACCACCCCTGCACCTCATCTTTTTTAAATCAGAAACATTTATTTTAAACCAGGAGTGGGCAGCTGTCAGCCTTGCAGGATCAACTTTCACCAACCAAAAGCCAGGTACAAAGTAATAGCTTAGAGTGGCATACATACATTTAGAATAAAGAAACAGATGCACATATATAGTATAGGGATATGTTTTCAGTGGCAGAACTGAACTCACAGTCCTTTCTTGTAAAAAAAAAAATCCACTCCTGATTTCTCCCCAAGCTTTTCTTGTTTCAGCAACCTAATTTGAGGCATGGAGCTTTTTTACCACTGTTATTGTTAAACAGTTGGTAGTCAGAAACCCTTGCAGATCTATTGCAAATCATCCAGAGTTTTACTAGGAGATTCAGCCCTGTTTTAAACTACAGGGTTTCAATACAGTAAGTCTTTACTGTAAGCAACTTTATTTTATTTATTTACTTAAAATATTTATATTCCCCTTTTCCTCAGAAGAGATTACGACTGCCAACAACATGAGTAAAACCATATATTAACAATTTAAAACATAAATTAATACTAAGCAGCAGCAAGAATTAGCAGAAAACAGCACCAAAAATAACAACAGAATATAGCAGCTCTATCTATCTATCTATAAACTAGGGACAGTTAAAACCAGTTCAGTAAAACAACCAATACAATCCAAAGGCCTTCCTAAAAAGGTTTCCACCATCTTCCAAAAGGCCATTAAGGAGAAGGGAGTTTCAAAGCCTAGGTGGAGCCACTGAAAAGGTCTTCTCCCTGGTCCCTCTCAACTAAACACATTTCTGGTAACACTGGGACACACAAGAGGGCATCCAAAGATAATCTCAACAGGTAGCCAGGAGAAGATGGTCCTTCGAATAACTAGACTTAAGGGGCATTTCTGCACTGGGAGCTTTTCTGCATGAGGCTGTTAATGCGCTGTATCTACTTTTCATTTTGTCACGGGATTGAGATTCGAACACTACATGAAGACGGTTTCCTTTCCTGCTTTTTTGCTACATAAGCTCTAGGTGGCATTGTGGTATAGTGGAATAGCACAACACACAAGTGGAAAAGTGGTTTCTTTTGCTTTTACAATTAAATGCCTCATTTCCTTGTCCTAAAAAAAACTTGCTGAAAGTGCTTGTTAGACACAGAAGCAAAACTGGAGGGTCACAATGTTGTTTAAAGAACCCATAAACAACCATGAGTAAGGAATGACGAGCGTACAATAAGTGGCTCATGTAGAAAAGCCCTAGCTGCTCTTAGTGTCACCATGCCATTCCTTTTCCAGTGCAAAGTGAAAGCAGTTTTATTTTTGGCTGCGTACACCATCATTTTTATCCTGTGTTTATCCCTGAATTCATCCCACCATGTAATGTTCACACCTGTTGTGGAGAATATCACAATTGCAATGCAAAACCTATGCTGTATGCCTTGTACTGTGGTGCAGAGCAACAGGAAGTGGGGTGTGTGGTGTTAGAACCACTCTGCCCAAATGTAGTTGGCTATGTGAACACTGTACAGCCCACCAAGAAGAAGTATAGCAATGCATGTTCTTTGGGTCACACACAGCGCTATTGTTCCAGGACGTCCTCCCCCCCCCCCCCGATTTTCCCTGGTCAGAAGAAAGATGGGCTGAGCACCTAAAACTGTGGAATATTCACACAACAATGACAGTGTTGTACAGAACCCTCGTGAAAAGGCAGCCAACCAAACAATAACGAATGCACAATAAAAGTGTTGCACAGAAACACCCCTGGACCCTGTCTGTCCCCACCACAACAGAAGGAGAAGCTAAGGGAGACTTACCTGGATTTTTTCAAGGAATCAGCTTTGGTGCACTTTGGTCTGTGCAGGGTTCCACGAGCGAGTATTTCTTTCATGTCTCTAGGCCTCTATCACATATTTGCTCTGTCGTGCAAGTGCTCTGTCGTACAATGGTACTTGCGTGATAGAGCAAATGTATGATAGAGGCATAGAAACATGAAAGAAATCACCCATCCAGAAAGGAAGAAGTAAAAAAAATCACACCTACAAAGGGCTTTTCAGTGTCACTAGGTTACTATCACACATTTGTCTAGCAATAGCTATACCCCCGAATAGTGGTATAGTAAGGTAGTGAGATAGGGGAAATAGGTGGTTGTTGTTTATTCGGTCAGTCGCTTCCGACTCTTCATGACTTCATGGACCAGCCCATGCCAGAGCTTCCTGTCGGCCGTCACCACCCCCAGCTCCCCCAAGGTCGAGTCCATCACCTCCAGAATATCATCCATCCATCTTGCCCTTGGTCGGCCCCTCTTCCTTTTGCATTCCACTTTCCCTAGCATCAGCATCTTCTCCAGGGTATCCTGTCTTCTGATGATGTGGCCAAAGTGCTTCAGTTTTGCCTTTAATATCCTTCCCTCAAGTGAGCAGTCTGGCTTTATTTCCTGGAGTATGGACTGGTTTGATCTTCTTGCAGTCCAAGGCACTCTCAGAATTTTCCTCCAGCACCACAGTTCAAAAGCATCTATCTTCCTTCGCTCAGCCTTCCTTATGGTCCAGCTCTCGCAGCCATAGGTTACTACGGGGAATACCATTGCTTTCACTATGCGGACCTAGGGGAAATAGGTATTGCTGGACAAATGCGAGATAGCAACATATTGAGACAACTAGATAGAGGGGAAGTGTAGGTACTGCCGACAAAAGCGCTATTTCGGTTTAACACTTTAATTTTTAAAAAGAAGTTAGAGGCTCCCTGGAGCACACCTATACTTTGTGGGGATGGCCACCAGAGTTTAGTGGTAGGCACGGTGAAGCATATGCCATGAGGTAGAGCAGAACTCTAATGGCCAGCCCTGAAATGGCGGAAACAGCAGGGAAACACAGGTGGGGAAAACACTGGGGCAACTCCCCTTGACTGGAGTCAGTGAGTTGAAAGGCACACCCTGGGCAGGGCTGTCATGCCAGAGTAAATGAGGAGGGTGGTGCATAGCACAACAGAAGCGCAGACAAGCTGAATTAAGGAAAACAGACTAAAAATAGTCTCAGAAGAACCAGTTTTTCGGCGTTAAACTCCAGACTGGCTTGAGATGGCCACAATGTCATGTATCCCTAACAACACCCAAATGCAGCCAGCTCGGAGTAAGTCGCTCGTGGAGACACCCCCCAGGTCAAACTAAATGCGACTGTGTGCATGGCACTTGCTTAGTTTTTTCTTTAGCATCCATGCTGCTGCCGCCGCCCCCCCCCCCCCCAATCTGGATAAGGACTGTATTGTTGCAATGAGGGAGGTTTTAACCCATGCCACGAGTTAATTCATGGCTTGATATGGATTCTGCCTCCACGCCACGCCATGTCTGGCATCGGTGCTAATGAAGTGAAAGCTTCATTGGCACTAATGCAATGGCACCAAGCAGCTGAGGGTTCTGATCCAGATCATAGCCACAGTGGGGTAAAGGGTTAAAGCCCCCCACCTCTGGATGCCCCCACAAACTGTTATTTAATAAAGAAAAAAAAAGTATTTCAGGGCCATTCATGCTGAGTTTGGCCCTTGTTGTGCCACACTGAGGCTTTGAAAGGTCAAAAATTAGGTTTGGCAGGATGAGGGAGGAACATTAGTTTGCTGGTGCACCCTTGCTGCGCTTATACATTAAAATGCAGTCAAGGAAACTCTTTGGTAACATAGTATTAGTAATGTAATAATAATATAAAGGTGACCGAAAATATGCGATGCATCCAGACTTGGTCATACCTAGGGTGCTTCCACACGAGGCTTGTACTGTGCAATTGCATTGCCTCATCCACAGAATTTTACAGGAAGTCCAGACAATATCATTTTCCATTTGTACCCCCTCATATTTTTCCGCCGCTTCTTCTGCCTTTTCTTCTTCCTAGAAAAGAACTGTTAAGGAAAAGAAGATGGAATAGCTGCACAATGTCTTTTAAGTGTTAGCGCCAGGGGTCCTCCATCTAGAAGCACCCTTGGAGTAAGACCCATTGAAATTAAAGTCTCTGTGATTTCAGTGGATCTATTCTTAAGCATGATGAACCCTATGTAAAGATTAATTGTAGCTGTGTTTTTTAAGGCAATGATTCCCATCACATAATCTTTTGATGATAATCAAACTATATTTAGAGGGAGACCATATATTTAGTAGCTGATGAATCTAGTCCATTCATTCTGTAGATCTTTATGTATTCTCCTAATGGCAGTAAAAATAATATATCAGTTACCAGTAACTGAGGGGGGCCACTTCAAGTGCAATGGACAAATCAAGTAGATCTGCCACAACAAAATTTAAGGTGAGATGGGGCAGCGGGACATCAACAGCAGTGACTGTAGTCAGAGAATGAGGACAGGAAGGAGGGAAGGAAGGTTTCTCTGCCTTTCCTGAAGTGACCTTCATTTGCTGTGAAACAAAGATGCTGAGATGTCACGTTTACTCCCAGGCAATACCTGAGTGGTTGTTCATAAAAGTTCAAAAATGCTATCAAAACAATCAGTCCTGCCAGATGCCGCAATGTAAATAGAAATTGCTACATTAAAAACAGGTCTGAAAACAGTATGATCAAAAATTAAATCAAATGTGTGCCATTTAAAATGGAAAGAGGCATGATTATAGGTAGGTTACATATCATTTGGTAAAGCCAACACTGTCACATGGCATTATTATGTTCAGTGTCCAAATTATTAACAATGGGTTGTATCCAGACTTAGTCATATTTAAGAGTAGACCCACTGAAATAAATGGACTTAAATTACTCATGATTAACTGAAGTCAAGTTGATTTAAATGGGTCTACTCTTAGCCCATGGTGAGGCTGCAGCATGTGCAGGGCATGTGCGATGGCCATTTTGAATATGCAATTGCCCCTCAGAAGTTGTGTCATCCAAACCTGGTCAGCAAGGACTTGTTTTATAGCTATTTGAGGGTTGTCTAACTCTCAGACAGCCCCTGCAGCCCAGCCCTATAGCCAGCCTTTCTTGTTAAGAGGGGCATCCACATTTCTAGGTGGGGCATTGGGGGGGAAGCACATAGCACCAGCCAATCCCCCCCCACACACACACACACTGGTGGAGAGTGTTCTTTGGATATGAATGAACTTTAATCTGTTGAATTGTCTCACCCCTTTTTCAGAGATCCCCAGGAATACCAGACTCAAAAGCTTGACTTCGCCTATAGCTATATTCCTCTATCACCTGTGATCTGATTCTTCATGAACTGAAGTACTGTGATAATGACAGTGAGCTCCTGAGCCTGGCTTTGATGGATTAGGTATCTAAGTTTTAGGGCTTCTCCACACTTGGCTTTTTATTCTGCAACTTTACCAGGACTTCTAATTCTGGATTCTTTGTGGGATTAAGATTGGCTCCTTCGCACACACTTTCTCCTTGGGGAGCCGGGGATTGCCTTTATCTGCGAGTTCTATATGTTTCATTATGCAGCCACTAGATGGCGCTGCTGTTATAGCACACCTCTGTCATTACATGCTTAGATTCAAATCTATTCAAACTGCCATTTTTTTAATAGCTCATTATCCTCATTGCAAATAAAGCCACAGAAATGGTCACAAAGCACAGGAGAGGCCCTGGAGAGTGACAATGTCATGTAAAGGACCCACAAATGTCTGTGAATAACTAATCTCTATCACAGGATAAAAGCCCATCTGGAGAAGCCCTTGGCTTCTACTTGAAGCTACAAGTTTAGGGAACGGCAAAGAGAAAATAAATACTTTAGGGTGTGTTTGTTAACTCCTCTTTGACGGTCCCTCCTTCTAGTCTTGTTCGTGACCTTTAGATTTTCCTTCCTGTTGAACAATCAAGGGAAAACTTTTTAACTGTTTGCTATATAAAGGACTAACTAAGCGATTGGAAATTAATTGTGGAAAGCAAGTGGATTTTTTTTTCTTTTACTGGTTGCTGCATTGATTTTTCTGCCCAGAAACCCTGAAAAGGCCTCATGCTGAGCTGCCCACATTGGGAAAATCAGAAATTAGACCTGAGTTACAGCCTAGGTGGCTGGCCAGCTGGCTAACTGTAGTGTCAACAGTAGTGTTTCTATTCCTCTAGGGCTGTTTTCATCCTTTGCCACCAAGTACTCAAGAAAAAGAAGAAAAAATAGCCAGTACGACTGTGAGTGTAGTGAGTGCTTTAAAAGAGTAAAAGGTAACTTACAGTAGATATTTTTTCAGTTCACTTTATCTCTTTCAGGCTGTCTTCACACCTGCCTTTTGATTCGGGATCCTTTCCGGGATTTAAACTGGCCCTGTATACAGGCATCTCTCATAGCACGTCCCTCCGCATTCTATCTTTTCATGGCTGGGACGAGCTGCACGGAACAATTAGGACAGAAGGGGGCTGCTGGCTCCACACCAATTCCCCTCCCCTGATCATTGGTTCCTGTAACATGATTGATGGCTCCGCCTGTCCCTCCACTCCTCCACAGCAGGAAGGAAGTCGGAAGCAGTTCCAGTGATCTGAAGAGCAGGCTATGGGAGCGGTTCCCTTCCTTCCTCCGAGAGAAAAAGTCTTCTCGGTGGCTTACCTTGAGGTTGCTGGCGCTGTTAGTCCTTCTCCGCTAAATATGTCAGTGTCTGATGGAATTAAATGCAGTATATTGCTTGCGCTACTGAGTGTGAAGGGTATACTCATTTTCTCCATTGCAGTGCTTCATCAAATGCATGAGCTCGGTTCACACTCGAGCGCTGTGCTGTTTTCCTGCTGTTTTCCTGAGTGCGCTTGTCTGATCTCGGATGCTAAGCTGGGTCAGCCCTGGTCAGCTGACCACCTAGATGGGCGACCGCCTGGGAAGCTTCACAACTTTGACGCTTCACAACTTTGAATCTTCGAAGATCATGCCTGAATTAGAAAAAAAAAACATTGCGGAGAAGCCCCGATTCTGCGAGGATAACACCTTAATTAAAAAAAAAACACATCTGGAGTGGAGGATAGGAGGGGGTAAAACTTAGTCTCTTTTGAAGGGATAGAATAATCCCCTGCTCAGTGCAGGAAGCCTGATTCCCAGGCAGTCGCTCATCCAATTACTGACCGGGGCTGACCCCACTTAGCTTCCGAGATCAGACAAGTGCGCACACATCCAGCCCTTTGCTTGTTGCTGAGGAAACAGAGGCTGCTGAGGAAGCTATGTGATCAGTAGCCAGAAGTAGACATGGGGCCTTTGAGAGCTGTGACTGGACAGGAGGGAAATGCAAACACTGTTGTATATGGACAGGTGGGGGAAGGGAATACAACCGGATACGGTAGCGAAGGCGGAAAATCAGAGCACATTAAGGGGAAATACCGGGATATTAGGGTATTGAAAGCAGGAGCACGGAAGTGGGACATTCCAGTTCCAGTTCAAGGCGGCTACTGCGTAGTATGAAAGGCGGGCGGTGAAACCTCACTGGAAGCGAAAAAAGGCGGTAAGTGTAGATCCAGCCTAACTCTAGCCCATAATATTAAGTTCTAATATTTAACTCTTCAAAGGTCATGTTACTATACAGGCTGTTTTTTTCCAAGATCACTCAAGTAATTATAGGGTGATTGTGATCATGAAAAATCCACCCACAATCAGGGAAAGTCTTGGGAGGCTCTTCCAGATGAAGCTTTTGTTGTGAACATGCCCTGCCCTTGCCTTATTCACTGAATTTTGCAGAGGGTCCTATTCTTAAATTGCTCCTGCCCTTAAGAGAAGCTGTCATTCTTTAAATGGAGGTGCCATTGCCTGTCATGTCACAAATGAAAAAGACAATTTTCCCAAAAAATCCGGGGGGGGGGGAATGGCTCTAGGGGGGTGCACCCATTTGCCCCACCTTGTCTACAGGGCTGCTGCCACCTGGGTTCACATGACATGACAAGCCACAGCAAGCTGGGCACCTGCAGGTACTGTGCAAAAATGGCGTCTGAGAGGGCCTGGCATGACACAACAGCCCCTGAGGTTAAATTAAGCCATAGTGTGCTGTTGTGACATGCAAACAGGCAGCCTATATTGTTTAGCTGGACCTGTTTTCAAAATAGGATTTTAAAAAACATGTTTAAAAACAGCAAAGATACAGAATACAGGTGCCCTCAATATAATCGTTCTTACTTACCATTCACTGTAATAAGACCAAACTAGCTTTCAAAGATGACAAGCACTTGTAGTCAATCTCAGGGACCCTGAGGGGATTTTCTTCTAATATCTTGAATAGTCTTGTTGTCTCTTAATGGTTAGCTCAGGCTTCTCCAGCATGGGAATTGTAGTCTAGCCGATCTAGAGGGCACCAGTTGTGGAAGGCTGGGTTAACTCATGGCAGCCGTTAGTAAGGGCTTTTCTACAAGACTCATTTATCATGCACTTGTCATTCCTTATGGTTGTTTATGAGTTCTTTAGACGCTTCTGTGTCTAACAAGCACTTTCAGCAAGTTTTTTTAGAGCAGGGAAATATGGCATTTAATTGTAAAAGTGAAAGAAACCGCTTTTTCACTTGTATGTTTGCACTATTCCACTATATCATGGTGCCACTTAGAACAGAAAAGCAGGAAAGAAAATGCTCTTTGTGTAGAGCTCAGATCTCAGTTCTGCAACAAAACTGAAAGTAGATACAGCAGATTAACAGCACACATACAGCTGAAAAGCTGTAACCTATCACCAGTTCAAACTGGAATTCTTCAGTTTGGAATTCAAACTGGTGCAGGATTTAGATGCCATTGTGGAATATTAAAGCTTGAAATATTTTTACATTTTAAAAATCCCTAAAACAGAACTAAACATTCATGACTGCTGTCACCGGCATTGCTGTTTGTCTGGTGACATAGTCATTTAATGACTGGAAATGCCATTTTTTTAAAAGGCAGTAATAGAAGTGGAAAAATATTAAAGTCTGTGCATTATGGCAGAAGTAGATTCTTCAAATGACTCCGTGGTTTATATAATCTCTAAAAGTGGAGATGTGAACTGCTTTGATGGAGAGATCATGCAAATGGAAGCAGGATATGTTTCGGTTAAACTGAGGAACTGGTGCCAGGGAAGGTAAAGTATTTATCTAAACTAAATGTCAGAGTAGTTATTTCTAAATGCAATTTAATTTGCCGGGAAAAAAAAAAATGTTTCTTTTACTGAAGTCAAAAGGGCACCTCAACTATTTTTACTTTTACCTATTATGCCACTCCATGAATAAATCATCTCTGTAGAGTGCTGGAAGAAGATGCTTTTTGTTCAAACGGAGGCACATAGGTTATTATTTGAGTTGTATTCTTTGTCTTGAAAACAGTTGGAGAAAGAAATAAAAGCCTTTCTCATAGCAAGCCACAGAATTTCCAGCTAGGAAAGATGTTTGCTCATGTGGATAAGTTACTGCTTTTTACTCATATTCATGTTCCGCAAATCCGGGCAGTTGATTTTGAATATTATGCAAATTATTTGCTAATTGGGCAAACTATGTGATGGGTTGTGATAGGGTTAAGCAATTTTCCCCCACTTGGTGATTTCTCACTCCAGGGAGGTGTCTCCACCAGCAATTTACTCTGAGCTGACTGCATTTGGAGGTCGTTAAGGATACATGACATCGTGACCATCCAGCAGCCACCCCAGAGCTTATCACGGAAAAACTGGATTTCCTGAGACCGCTTAAAGTCCAATTCTTTTCCTTAGGTCAGGTTCTCCGCAGTATAGTTGTTGTGTGCCCTAACCCCCGCATTTACCTCTGGTATGCTAACCCTGCCCAGGGGTGTGCTTTTCACTGTGACCCCGGTCAAGGGGTGTTTCCTGTCCCTGTGTTTCCCAGCACAAACCAATTAGTGTCTACTCAGAAGTAACTCCCATTGTGGTCAATGAGGCTTGTCCCCTAAATACGCACACCAGAATTTATAGAGTTCCCCTTCAATTGAAATAGCACATTTTAAAGCACTACTTCCCTAACGGCTGTAAAGTGCTTTCCCGAAGCTACGATTCTCCATTGTTTGGTTTATTCCCTTCAGAAGTAACTAATTCACACCTTCCTTCCTGTGCAGCATCTGTTTAGAAAGGGGGCTGGTTTCCCATCCTTTTGTTCCCCCTCCCTGTTTTTCCCAGAACAAACATATGTGTGTCTACTCAGAAGTAACTCCCATTGTGGTCAATTAGGCTTGTTTCCGAAATGTGCACTTCCAAAGTTACTGAGATGGCCATGAATTAACACATTTAGAGAACCTTAATGTCAAAGCTTTGATTGATTGCAGCAAGGCAGTGAGAACACTGTGTTCCTGTAATAATTGTTTATTTAAGGAAGGAAGTAATGTGGGGGAGAGGGGGGAGAGAAGGAGGATGATTTTTGTCAAGACACTGGAGGAAGCCTCCCAGGATTTAATCGAAGGAGAAAGCGGGGGGTGGGGGGAGAGCCGGGAGGGAGGGAGCCTCTCTTATTGGATGAGCAGCCCCTGCCAGTCAGATGATGTTCACTCCAACTCCCACCCCAGCCAAAAGTATCTTCTGTGGAGTGACTTATACTAGTGCGGTGCGCTCGCTCATGAAGCCCTGCGATGACACAAGTGCACCAAGGCCAATCCCTTGAAAAAATCTGGGTAATCCTCCATTCGCTTCTCCTTCCCTTGTCATGGAGAAACCCTCCATGTCACACCTTTCAAAGTTGGTTTATAGGAAGGAAACAAAGGAAATAAAGCTGGGTTTTCTTAGGGGATTTTGCATGAATATGAATGTGTCTTCAAGGGTTAAGTAAAAATTGACAATATATTGTAATGTGCCTAAGGCTGAAATCCTATGCACACTTTCCTGATAGTCAGTTCTATTGAACACAGTGGGCTTTATATCTGAGCTGTTGTGCAGCTAGGTAATTTTAGACCCTGGACTTAATGGTAGAACAGTGGGTGGGAGGGTGGGTGGAAGCTTTAGGCAACCATGTACCATACTTCAGGTGTGAAACACACAACTAAAATTTTTCTTCTCCTCACCAGCTCCACAATCCCATGCTTTACAACTGCTTTTAAATTTTAAACAATTAAGCAAAACAAATAAAAACTGTTTGCTTGCCCTCATAAAAAATTAAATATTCCGAGCATGTGCAATTCTTCATTTTGAACTCTGCTAAATCATAGCACCGTCACGACTACAGGAATAACATGGAGTTTCCTTCTGTTGCCCTGATGCTAGAACACATTTACTCAGGAATAAACGCCACTTTGTGTAGAAAAGGATAATACTTTTTAAAGTTAAAACTAATAAAATGAGCCCTGTACGTGTCCACCTAGCTATCCCTTGGTAAAATGTTTTTTAAAACAAGAAGATAGAAAGGATGTTGTGGCAAGCAGCACCGGCATGCTTATGTGGGCCTAGGGGTGTACGAAACCCCACTTACCTGGCTCCGCCGGGTTCCACAGGTGGGGGGGAGGTGATCCGTTCCTCCCCCCAGAATCCTCAACGTGGGGAGAGGCGATCCATTCCTCCCCCCCAGAATCCTGCCTGGCTGGCTCCGCTCCATGGCCAGGCCGCGGAGGCACCAGCCGGGCCAACCCACAGCGGGGCCTCCAGCCGCTGCCGGGCTGCTGCGGATGCAAATGGCGTCCTGCGTAGGGGATGCCATTTACATCCCTACGCAAGTCCGTGATAGGCTATGTAAATATTTACGTAGCCTATCACGGCTAAAGCGGGAATGCAAATGGCGTGGGGGACGCCATTTGCGTCCCTGCTTTACCCGTGATAGGCTACGTAAATATATACGTAGCCTACCACGGGCCGGCGTAGGGATGCAAATGGCGGCCACTACGACGGCCGCCATTTGTGGCCGCAGCAGCCCGGCAGCGGCCAGAGCCGCCAGGTAGGCTCCGTTTCGCGGGGCTTTCGCGGGGTGGTGGGGCGGGGGGCTCCATTCTGCCATGGATTCTGGGGGGCCAAATTCACTGGAATTCAGCCCCCCGGGATCCGTGGCGGAATTCTCTAACATCCCTATGTGGGCCCAGATGCTGATGCCAGGCCTATTCAGCACTGCCTCCATCACCTGCTGTTCTCTGGGTGGACATTTTGCAGGGGGAATCCCTGATCTGTAGGGCCCTGGACTTTAGCCCAAGGTCCAGCCCTAGTTGCATCACTGCTTCCAAGTAAACACGTATAGCAAGGGTCCCCAGTGTGACGCCCAGGGCTGGCCTTAGGAGTGGGTATGCTGGGTGGTTGCCCGGGATGCAAAGCTAAGAGGGGCACCAAGCTGACCTGAGCAGGGCGCTGAGCTGAGCTCAATGGCTGTTTTTTTTTTTTTTTAATGTACTGTCTGCGGTGAACTAGGGTTGCAAAAAGCAAGTATCTGTAACCTTTCTTTCAGGGTTCTACAGGTTGTTTGGGTACTAACTACAAAAATGATCTTCCTTCAATTAGCTTTAAAGTATGTTTCTTTTTCAATTTCCATTTTGATGTCATTTGTGCTAGGTAAATATCAGTGGAACACTGCTTTACTTGGAGGCAAAGTTACCAAGCACTTAGCATTTCAAATACTGTAAGAGGTCAGCTGGATACCTTTTTTATTTATAACTTTTCTTTATTATTTTTAAAGATAAAAATAATTGATATTCTAAAATAATCTTACCCAAAGATAGGAACTGATACAAAATAAAAAATACTGTAAGTAAAACCTGTGATAGTTCTGCTGTGTTGCATAGTGCACCGCCACGCCTCAGAATGGCTTTTCAGATTGGATTGTGGAAACTGAAGCACAGTGGCTGAGAGATGAAGGTTTTAAGCAATGTCATTCTTGATTGACATCACACCTGCATCAGGCCCCATAAATCCTCTGGGTGGCCTTGCAAAACTGACTATGAGCAGCCATAGGGATGTACGAAAGTCACTTACCTGGTCCCGCAGCTTGCTTTGCGGTGGGGGGGAGGCACTTCGGTTCTCCCCCCGAAGTTCAGGCCAGGGGGGGAGGCGCCCCACCTTGCCCGGCCGAAATTCAGGCCGGGGAGAAGCGCCCCTTCTCCCCGGCCGCGAAATACAAAGTGGAAAAAAAAAAACACCACCCGTGATAGGCTACGTAACGATTTACGCAGCCTATCACGGCTAGATTTCCAAATTTAGCCGTGACAGGCTACGTAAATCGTTACGTAGCCTATCACGGGTGACTTTGAAAAAAAAAAAAGCACGTACGCAAATGGCGGCGCCCATGGGCGCCGCCATTTGCGTTCCTTATTTGATCCCGGGTAGTCTACGTAAAGATTTACGTAGACTACGGCGAAAATACGTTGCCCTTATTTTCGCCGTAGTCTACGTAAATCTTTACGTAGACTACCGGGACCAAATAAGGAACGCAAATGGCGGTGCCCATGGGCGCCGCCATTTGCGTACGCGCTTTTTTTTTTCAAAGTCACCCGTGATAGGCTACGTAATGATTAACGTAGCCTATCACGGCTGAGTTTGGAAATCTAGCCGTGATAGGCTACGTTAATCGTTATGTAGCCTATCACAGGTGTTGTTGTTTTTTTACTTTGTTTTGTAATGGCGGCGGCGGCAGCCGGTCAGAAGACCAGCCGCTGCCCCCGCCCCCGCTGAAACACCGCTGAACTGCCGCCGGGACCCGCCACCAGGAGGGACATTCGCAGGAGGTAAATCCATCCTGGGGGGGGCAGGGGGGCGGAGAATTTCACCAACAATTTCGGGGGGCCGAATGCGTTGGCATTCGGCCTCCCGGAGATTCGGGGAGAAATTCTCCGCCATCCCTATGAGCAGGGGGAACCAAAAGCTCTCCTTGCCCAGGGTACTATTTTTCTGAAGGCCGTCCCTGGCAGTGCCCATGGGCACCATAGCACTTGCAGGGACCTCCAATAGTGCCCACAAAGCTCTCCACATCCTGGCCCCTTCAAAAACAAGTTTTAAATAAAAACCTTGGGAAATGTTAGGGTAGTCTTCTTTCTCTACCTTTCTAGCCTCTAGCTTTGCTTTTTCTCCCCATTCTATCCCTTTGCCTTGCCCCCTCCCACCCAACCTCCAACCTCACTATTTCCTCCCACCTCGTCTGCTCACTCTTTCTCCCCCTCCTAGCCTCTAGCTTTGTCCTTTGCCTTGCTGTTTCTCCCTTCCTCCTAGCCACTAGCTTCACTGTTTCTCTCTCCCCTGCCACCTGTTTAGCTTGGTTTTGACTAGCCAGACCCCGACAGCAGCCATTATGTGACTAGCCACATCCTCCTTGGGAGCCATTTTCTGGTGGTGCGCACAGGAGTTTTTCAAATTCTGAAATGTACCCACAGGTCCAAAAAGGTTGGGGATCCCTGATATATAGGATCATGCTGCTATTCTAATAAAGTATCCCTTGACTCACTGGCAAAGGCTGCAATACCCTTCATAGGGATGTATGAAAGTCTTACGTGGCTCCGTGCCAGGCAATCTGTGGTGGGGGGGAGGTGCTCCGTCCCTCCCCCCGGAATCCTCCCTGGCCGGCTCTGCTCCGCGGCGGCTCCGCAGTGGCTCCGCGGAGCTGCTGGCCGGGGCCGGCCGCAGCCAGAGTTCTGAGCCACAAATGGCAGCCATCATAGCAGCTGCCATTTGCATCCTTGCAGTCAGTCGTGATAGGCTATGTAAGTATTTATGTAGCCTATCAAGGCAAAGAGCAGGGACACAAATGGCGGCCGCTACGCCATTTGCACCCCTGCTCTTTGCCGTGATAGGCTACGTAAGTATTTATGTAGCCTATCACGGTGAAGGCAGCTACACACAGGGGAGCTTATTCCAGATCTTTCTGCATGAGTCATTTTTGCCTCCTGAGTGAACTCATGCAATGAGCAAGTAAAGTGTACTACAGGGGGCAGAGTTTTAGGGCATCTCTACACCAGCCTAAAATCCTGCATTTAAAATGGGGCTTTCTGCTTCCGTTTTAAATGCAGGATCACAATGACTCCCTTTTTCACCTGCTTCCTTTCCCCTCACCCCCTTCCCCCTCCTTCTCCCCATATCTGAGAGCCGATCTATATTGCGCCCACCATCGCAATGAATTCGGTGTCCCGTCGGGTTAAACGCTCTCGCATTAAAACGTTATTATCCACACTCACCCATTTTCCCTGTTGCGGTGCTTCATCGAATGCGCAAGCTCGGTTCACACTCGAGCACTGTGCTGTTTTCCTGCTCTTAAAGACGGAGGCTCTCATTGGAGGATCAGAAACTCTTCCTGTTTCTGCTGATTCCACGCCCACCATGCTCACAGCTCTCAATGGCCCCATGTCGTCTTCCAGCTACTGATCAGATAGCTTCCTCAGCACTCAATGTTTCCTCAGCAATGTGCTTGGGGCTGGATGTGCGCGCACTTGTCTCATCTCGGAAGCTAAGCGGGGTCGGCCTCGGTCAGTAGTTGGATGGGCAACCGCCTGGGAATCAGGCTTCCTGCACTGAGCAGGTGGTTGTTCTATCCCTTCAAATGAGACCAAGTTTTACCCTCTCCTATTCCCCACTTCAGATTTTTTTTTTTAATTAAGGCATTACCTTCGAAGAATTGTGGCTTGTCTGAGATTTTTTTTTCTAATTCAGGCATGATCTTCGAAGATTTGAAAATTCGAAGATTTGAAGCTTCAAATCTTCGAATTTTCGGAGATTTGAAGCTTCAAATCTCCCGAAACTTCCCTGGGATGGATCCTACATGTTGTAGGCTGTCCGCTGCCCTTGTCTGTGGCTGCAAATGGTGGCCCCGGTCTGCAGCCGCCATTTCCCTCGCTACTTTAGCCATGATAGGCTACATAAGTATTTAGGTAGCCTATCACAGCAAAGAGCAAGGACGCAAATAGCATCCGCTATGCCATTTGTGTCCCTGCTCTTCTCATGATAGGCTACATAGCCTATATATATATACGTAGCCTATCACTGCTAATGCAGTTAAATATATACATAGCCTATCATGGCTAATGCAGGGACGCAAATGGTGTAGCAGATGGAGGTCCGGCTGCAGGCGGCCCCGGCCGGCAGCTCCACGGACTTGCTGAGGATCGGAGCTGGCCAGGGAGGATTCTGGGGGGAGGGACGGATCGCCTCCCCCCCACCGCGGAAGCCCCGCAACAGAACAAGGTAAGGGATTCGTACATCCCTATCTATGGGCACATCATGCCGATCACAATTTTTTAAAAGAAAAATGGCAATTGGCATGGAGGTGAACGGGTCTGGGTAAGCCCCCCTCAAGCTGGGCAGCTCCACAGAATCCTCATGGAGTGGAGCCGCTCTGGAGGATTCCGGGGGGAATGGATCGCCCCCCCCCCCGAGCAGATTCCCCACTGCAACAGAAGGTGGGGAATCTGTACATACGTACTCCTGACTAGGGGAGGCTGTGTATGAAGTTTGGTCCCAATCCTACAAACCTCCAAGGTTTTATAGCTGCCTTCCCCCCTTTAAGGTGCACAGAGGATTTTCGCTCCTTGGTGAGTGATCATGCAGGGTATTGAAGGTGCATTGGGTGCCTCCTGACTAGGGGAGGCCCTTTTGGTGCACCTGGGGGTTTTGCTCCATTGTGAGTCACCCAAGCTCCTTTGTCAGTGGGTGAAACAGTGCCACTGCTCAGGTGGAAAGACTGCAGCCAGACAGGGGGCAGGGGGATTGACTCACATTATGCACAGAACCTTAATAAGCTACTCACAGTAGCTTATTAGTCTACTCATGTGGCGGGGCATCATGGATTATTTAAAAAATAAGGTACTGTGAGTAGCTTATTATCCACCATGGCTTAAAGTGACATCTGAATGCAGCCAGCATCAATCACATCTCCTTTGGGAGGACATTGCAAAGTTGGGATGCCACCACACAGAAGGCCTTCTCCTTTGTAAATGCAATATCTTTCTCCCACTGATAGTTCTCGGAGAAGGGCCTCCTCTGAAGATCTTAATGCATGGCAGGATAGTGGACATCTCTACACCAGCCTAAAAGCAGCTACTGTTTTAAATGCAGGATCACAACGACTCCCTTTTCCTCCCTCTTCCTTTTCCCCCTCCCCTTTCCCTCCCCTTCTCCCCATATCTGAGTCTTTCATTATTTTTCATTGACCTCACTCCTCTTCTTGCTGCTTTTCCTCTTTTCATGGAGGGAACTCAAGTGGAACACAACGGGGTCATTTGATAGCTCATTATCTGTGATCTATAAAAATGGAACAAAGATATTTTAGTGCAGAAGATGCCCTGGAGGGTCATGGAATAAAGAGCCCACAAACTTCTGTGAAGGAGCAATCTCAATCGCAGGATAAAAGCTCTGTGTGAAGAAAACCATTATGGGAGGAGGCAGTTATTTGGACCCTAAGCTGAATGTTACTGTGCAGATCTACCCCACCCCACACCACCCCTCTGCTTTGCAGGCATTATCTTAAAGTTAACTTGCCTCAGGTTGCCCTTTCTGGGAAACGGGTTCTTGCTTCAGAGCAGAGAAAGATGGGTTCAAAGGAGCGCGATACTGTTTTAGACCCACGCTCTTCCTTGCAATCATGAACTCTGTCAAGCAGCAGCATTGCTAGGTTCTTAAAAGATCCAGGGCACAGGCCCATAACACAAATTTGCATCTATCTATCTATCTATCTATCTATCTATCTATCATCTACCTACCGACCTACCTACCTACCTATCTTTGTAATATATCGAAGTCTAAGTGCACCTCATATATGTGTGTGTGTGGTGTGTGCATGTGGTGTGCTTGCGTGTGTGTATAGATTACATACATACATACATAAGAAGCGTGCACTGAGGACTTCCGGTCAGAGCCAATGTCACCCTGGCAGCATTCTGTGGAGCCTCCGCGGGACGCTATCTCAAACAGCTTGTAAAAGGTTGAAAAACCTTTTCATCTTCCCCTGGAATGAAAAGGGGAGGCAACAGCAGCATCTGGATGAAGTCTTGGAAGAATAGCCCTCTTTGCGAAGCAGCAGAGGGGCTGGGCTCCGAGGCTAGTCTGCCAGAGCTTAATCATAGAATCATAGAATAGTAGGGTTGGAAGTGGCCTACAAGGCCATCGAGTCCAACCCCCTGCTCAATGCAGGAATCCAAGTCAGAGCATCCCTGACAGATGGCTGTCCAGCCTCGTCTTGAACGCCTCCAGTGTGGGAGAGCCCACCACCTCCCTAGGTAACTGGTTCCATTGTCGTATTGCTCTAACAGTCAGGAAGTTTTTCCTGATGTTCAGCCAGAATCTGGCTTCCTGTAACTTGGGCCCATTATTCCATGGCACTCTGGGATGATCAAGAAGAGATCCTGGCCTTCCTCTCCGTGACAACCTTTCAAGTACTTGAAGAGCACTATCATATCTCCCCTCAGTCTTCTCTTCTCAAGGCTAAACATGCCCAGTTCTTTCAGTCTCTCTTCATAGGGCTTTGTTTCCAGTCCCCTGATCATCTTTGTTGCCCTCCTCTGAACCCTCTCCAGTTTGTCTGCATCCTTCTTAAAGTGTGGTGCCCAGAACTGGACACAGTACTCCAGATGAGGCCTAACCAGTGCTGAGTAGAGGGGAACTAGTACTTCCCAGGATTTGGAAGCTAAGCTTCTATGAATGCAGCCCAAAATAGCAGTGGCCTTTTTTGCAGCCACATCACATTGTTGGCTCATATTCAGCTTGTGATCGACAACAATTCCAAGATCCTTCTTGCTTGTAGTGTTGTTGAGCCATGTATCCCCCATCTTGTAACTATGCATTTGGTTTCTTTTTCCTAGGTGCAGAACTTGGCATTTCTCCCTATTCAATGTCATTCTGTTGTTTTCTGCCCAGCACTCCAGTCTATTCAGATCACTTTGAATTTTGTTTCTGTCTTCCAAAGTATTAGCTATCCCGCCCAATTTGGTGTCATCTGCAAATTTGATCAGCATTCCCTGCACCTCCTCCTCCAAGTCATTAATAAAGATGTTGAAGAGCACTGGGCCCAAGACTGAGCCCTGCGGTACCCCACTTGTTACCTCTCCCCAGTTTGAGAAGGTCCAATTGATAAGCACTCTTTGAGTCCGATTCTGTAGCCAACTGTGGATCATTGTTTCATCTAGCCCACTTTGAGCTAGTTTGCTCATCAGGATATCATGGGGCACTTTGTTGAAAGCTTTGCAGAAGTCGGGGTATATGATGTCTACAGCATTCCCATGGTCTACAAGAGAGGTTACTTGATCAAAAAATGAGATCAGATTCATCTGGCAGGACTTGTTTTTGACAAATCCATGTTGGCTTCGAGTAATCACTGCATTGTTTTCAAAGTGCTTACAGATGGATTGCTTTATCATCTGCTCCAGAATTTTCCCTGGGATTGATGTCAGACTGACTGGTCTGTAGTTCCCAGGTTCCTCCTTTTTACCCTTTTTGAAGATAGGGACAACATTAGCCCTCCTCCAGTCATCCAGCACTTCCCCTGTCCTCCATGATTTCTCAAAGATAATAGACAGCAGTTCTGAGAGTTCTTCTGCCAGTTCCTTTATTACTCTAGGATGCAGTTCATCTGGCCCTGGAGATTTGAACTCATTCAAAGTAATTAGGTGTTCCTTGACCATATGCCTATCGATCTCAAGCTACAATCCTGCCCCTTCAGCCTGTACTTCGCCTTTGCCAGGGGGGTTATAGACCCTCTTTTGGGCGAAGACTGAGCCAAAGTAGGAATTGAGCACCTCTGCCTTTGTCATCTGTTATCCTTTTGCCATCCTTATTTAATAGCTGAACAACCATTTCTTTCCTCTGCCTTTTACTATGCACGTAGCTGAAGAAAGCCTTTTTGTTGTTTTTAGCATCCCTCACTAACCTCAGCTTGTTCTTAGCTTCAGCCTTCCTGACGCCATCCCTGCAATTCTGTGCTACCTGCCTGTACTCTTCCTTTGTTACTTGGCCTTCTTTCCACTTCCTATATGTGTCCTATATAATAATCGCTCAAAGTTGTTTTGAAACTCCTGTCTAATTAGGAGAAATCAGGGCTGACGTGCTCCAATGTAGTTTATAGATTAAGAAATACCAACAGTATTTGAGGACCTGCAAGATCTGTTTGAAGAGAAGGATGGCTACATCAAGCAGGAAAAAAGGAGCAGGATCTCCACCAACCCCTCTATACCTCCCGTGGCAAAGGCTCCGAGAAGCAAAAACACAGAGGAGTTGCTTGCTCTGATAAAAACTTTATATTTGCAATTTGCTGAACAGGCTAAGAGGCTGGATACAATTCAAAATTCCATCACTACCCTGCAAGGGGCTGTGGACTTAATTAATACTTCTTGGCAAAAAATGGAGGCGAAGGTTAACGAGCTGCAAGATCGGGTGGCAGCACATGAGACTGTGTCACAAGCTTTTTACAACAATTTTTCTGTCAGAATCTCCCAACTTGAGGCTCTCACATGCAGGGCAAATGTACGTATTATTGGTATTAAAGATCTACCTACTGATATAAGTTTGTCTACTTTAGTAGATTAGCTCCTGCATGAGATACTCCCTGTGTCATCTGACTATTTACTTGATATTGAACAGGCATTCTGTGTGCCAAATGCCAAAGGGACTGGTTATATGATTATAGTCCAATTTGCAAGAATTGCCACAAAAAAATTATATCCTGCATCTGGCAAGATGGGGTGGAAGTCTTGTTTGGGGATCAAAACAAGATAAAGCCATGTTATTTCCAGATTACACCAAATAAATTGCTGATAAAAGAAGGCAATTTACCAAGGTGAAAAACCTGGCAAAACAAATGAACTTACAATATCATTTAAAATATTCTGCTACAATTTTCATTTTTTCTGAAGGTCAGATGAAGAAGTTTTTAAATCACAAAATGGTGGAGGCATGGCTAATTGGAAAAACGCACGAGACTTCTGTTCCAGCCCCATGAATTGGAATTTATAAACATGTTTTGTCAACTGGCTATGTTTAGTCTGTAAGATCCAGGCTAGGCCAGAGATGATTGCTCATGTATATTCGTCTTTTTTCTCTCATTTTTTTTAAAAATCCTTTCTCTTTAAATGGATATGATATACTGTACCTAAGTTTACTGTTTGAAGGTGTATAGAAATGTGCAAACTCATTTATGTATCTAGTACAAAATACATTAGTGATTGTTGTAAGGTTGATTTTAAGCTTTACTATTATATAACAATATAAAACGTATTAGTGATTTGTTATTATTACTTATCCTTTCTAATTTCCTTTCTTTTTATTATTACTATAATTATTATGAGACTGGTTAGTAATATTTTTGGCTGGTTAAATTGTTAAGTTCTACTATTATATGTTAACTGAAGGGCAATATATGGTTATTGGAAATGAACTGTAGGCCTGCTTCCTTGCTATAAGACTGATGATATGATATTGAAATGTAAGGTTGATTATCTATGCTGTACTGAATTGTAATATTACCAATGTTATAGGTATAACTTTTAAGTAGAATGGTATTTGAACTTTGTGTGTAATGGAGTTTAAATTTAATTATTTTAAGTAACTTTTTAATATTTTTTCATTTTCTTTCTTGCTTTCTTCTTCCTTCTCCTTCTGTTTTCTTATTTCTTTTATTTTTTCTCTTTTTCGTTATTGCTGTGTCCTCCTAAGAATACTGTATTGCTGAGAAACTGTAGATACTGATTAGGTTGTTGGTACTGTTTATTTCATTTATAAAAGATAAAAATAGAATAAAAGGTATTTAAAAAAGAAGTGTGCACTGACCCCCCACCCCACTCCAACTCAGACCCTGATTCAGCATTTTGGAAAACATCCCGCTTCTGCTCAGACCAATTTGTAGTCGGACCATTTCAGCTCAGCACCAAACCCGAGTCAAGGTTTGGAAAAATGAGTTTTTATGCTTCCTGTTGACTACCATTGGAATTAAAACAAACAAACAAACTTTTTCTCTTGGTCAGAACTGGATGATCATTTCAGGCATGGTAGACCCCAGAAGGGGATTACACTTGCCCAATGTCAGAAAAATAGGTGCAGGGTTTATATTTTGATTTTCTTTTAAAGGGAACTGCCAATAAATTTTTTATTACTTGGAAGAATTGGATACACATTTCAGGATTCATTGCCCCATCAGAGGAGATCATGTCTCCAAATTTCAGAATGCTAGCCGCAAGGATTTTTGTGCAAGGGTGGTCTTCACATTTTGAGGTCTCCAAAAGAGGACATACTACTCTCCTTATTTTCCTTGTGGACCATTGTTCTGAAAATTACAGACAGCCTAGAGTTGTCCCTAAGTAAGAAACCAGCAAAGTTTCAGAAGGATAAGTGCAGCAGTTCATGTGGAAGGGGAGTTCTCCAGTCAGGGGAAGGAAGTGATTTGCTTTCCCTTCCCCCCTCCCCCAATAGTTTTTTGGGTAAATTTGTATGAAAATGCATAGGACATTAGAGGTGTCTCCCAGGCAAGAAACTTGCAAAGTTCCTGAAGGATATACATACATGCAAATTTAGAATGACTAGAATTTATTTACATTTCACCAGTATTAGCAGGAGGGGAACATGGGTGGGAAGGAGCTATTGCACTCACGTTCTACTTGTGGGTTTCCCATGGGCAGCTGATTGGCCACTGTGTGAACAGAATGTTGGACTAGATGGACCTTGGTCTGATGCAGCACAACTCTTCTTATGTTCTTAAATAGAGAGTGCCTCTGAGCATGTGCAGATTGCTTTTTCTTTCACCACTGAGCACTTACATTCTCCCTCTACCGATTCTATTCCCTTCCATGCAACCATCCCTCCTCATCCTACCATCCTCCAGCAACTCTTTGTAAAAACAGATGTCTTGTTTTGTGCAACTCCTCTCTACCTCCTCCTTGTTACGCACAAGCTCTCATTGTATCTTCCTCCCCATAATGTCATTTGTGCGAAGGCTTCACCAGGATTCAGCCAATGAGTCTGTTTTCAAAACTAGGGCTAAGTTATAGAGAAACTCTGAGCATGTACTAAGTGCCTTTCCCTCACCACTGAAGCTAGAGTTCATGCAAAACAAAAACAAAAACCAAACCCACAAATGACAAACCATGCATAGGACTGAGCTGAAAGGGCAGTCAATTCATTAGGTGGAATTGGGTAGGCACTGTATTAAGCCTGCAATACCATGCTCACAACTCAGGACTTATTTCTGAGTAAACATCCAGAACATCAAAGCGCAAACATCCCTGCAAAAGTAACTCATGCTGGAATCCTATGCACACTTTCCTGAAGGGAAGCCTCATTAAGCATAATGGGGCTTCTGAGTAGGCATACATAGGCATTTATCTCCCCTCCACTTAAAAAACAAACCAAAACTTCCCATTTTTATTAAAGCTTTCTGTTCATAGGAACATAGGAAGCTGCCTTATACCGAGTCAGACCCTGGGTCCATCTAGCATACTTTGCTGGCACTGATTGGAAGTAGTGGCTCTCCAGGGTTTCAGGCAGGATTCTTTCCTACCCCTACCTGGAGATGCTGGGGATTGAACCTAGGACCTTCTTCACATGTAGCTCTACCACTGAGCTACAGCCCTTCCTATTGCTGGATAATGGCAACTGACAGACAAAACAGCCCCAGGTTTGTTTCTCTGCAACCATGTGAACCTACTCTTCTCAAAAGCTTGAGAAGGAGAAAACCCAACCCTCTTGTCTGTTTGTATAAAGTCAAATACAGTTCAGAACTTCTCTTGCCCACCGAAGAGAATTCTCTTTAAGAATTCCCCAAGATATGCTCTGGGTGGAATAAAGAAGAGAAAGAAAGAACAGGAAAGGGGCGGGAAGAAGAAAAGAATAGTGACTGGAAATGCAGGGGGGAGGGATAGAGAGAATTCCCTAAGCCAAGTGGCTCCTTTCAGAGAGGTAGTACTTCAGAGGAATTTAGGAGGCTGTGGAGGGTTTGTAAGGATTGCATGTACTTAAATGAACTTTATGAGGTAAGGCGGCTGAGGGCTTTAAAATCAGGTGCTGTGTGAAATACCAGTATTTCACATGAAGCTCTTTCTTCCCTTCCTTCTCCCTCTTCAAAATTTCATTGCAAGCAAGCTCCCAACAGTGAGCATGTAAGAGCAGAATAGTGGGGGGGGGGAGGGGGAGGTTTTTTGCATCTCAAAAAAACCTACACCAGAGATTAGGGATAGTGACTTCCTAATGGTCACCTTAAATACCTCCTGATTAGGATTTCTAATCCCCTGTGTAGCTTGGCAGTTTTTACTTTTTATTTTAGTCTTTGAGAAAGGGAAACTTTATGCATGGCTAGCACAAAAGCCACTGGACCTAGCTGCCTGAGGTTTGACAGGTTCAATCAGCTTCACAGGGGTGCCAGGTCCCCAAATTGTCTGAAATTTGGCAGATCCTGTCATCTATATAGGGGCTGCCAGGTCCCCAAACTCAATGCACTTATGTGGAAGCATGTAAAAAATACAGCTCTTTGCTTTGACAAATTTTCTTGAAAATAGCACATTTTACCTGTGATTAGCACAAAAGCCACTGGACTTAACTGCCTGAAAATGGGCAGGTTCAATCAGCTTCATGGGGGCTACTAGGTCTCCAAATGTCATGTATTTATCTTATAAAAGATAAAAGTTATGGCCGTTTCTGTTTTCCAATGCAAGTCAATGGGAAAATGTAAAAAAAAAAAAAAGGCAATTAGAACAGCTCAAAGATCTGGAGCCCATGCCCACATGGACCCTCCTCTAACAATGCCCCTGCTGTCAAGTGACTTGCCTATTTGCTTCAGTTTGCTTCCGTGTGAAATGGATTTCTGCTTGAGGCTCCGGGCCCCATTTTTAATCTTGTACAAGTAGGCCCTGGAATCTTCTAGAAAGCCAGGCATACCCTTTTCCAGGATAACACCTTCCACCATCCTCCCCCAACCCTGGCTTTCCTGCCTGCCTGCCTCCAGCAGCCAGCCAGCATATCATTCCATGCTCACTGAGTATACTTTGTTCGGCTGTTTTGGGGGTTCCCTCCTAGGATTTTTTGCAGTGTTCTGCATTTCACTCAGAAATAACTCACACTTTGTTTAATAGGGCTTACTTGTATGTAAGTGTGCATAGGATTGCAGCCTTACAGTGCAACAGATTTTATTGAGAAAACTCTTTTTCTTATCTTCTTTTCCTTTTTCCAGGGCTCAAGGCTCTGTCCAAAACTCCTCCTTCAAGGAGTGATGTGCTTAGTTGGAGGATTAGGGTGGTTGTAAGGGGTGGAGACCACATTCCTTTTCTACCAGCATCGGACCAAGTGTGCTGCTCCAAACACCCTTTCCTCTCCCATTTTTGTGTGTGCTCAAGGCACCTTTTTCAAGGCTGAGTTTTCTTGGTACCAAACTCCTTGTTCAAGAACTGGGATGCTTAACTGGAGGATTGGGGTGGCTCTAAAGGGTGGTAGTGGCCACACACCTTTTCTCCCAGACTGGACTACTGTAATGCGGTTTATTTGGGCTGCCTTTGAGATTGGTTTGGAAGCTGCAGCCAGTGCAGAATGTAGCAGCTAGATAGCTCAGTGGAGCTTCATACTGTGTACATATGACTCCTGTGCTAAAAGCTCTGCACTGGCTGCCAATTAGCTACCGAGCCATGTTCAAGCTGCTATTGCTGGTTTATAAGGCCCTAAACAGCTCAGGACCAGGTTATCTACGGGACCACTTCCTCCCATATAGGCCACCCTGGTCTCTACATTCTGAGGAGGAGGGTTTGCTGATCATATCATGGTCTATTGAATCTCATTTCGCCATCTTCTCAATGGTGGTGCCCACCATGTGGAATGATCTCCCCACTGAGCTCAGGTGGGGTCTTAGTATGGAGTGCTTCCACTGACAAATGAAGGCACACTTGCTTGCCCAGGCATTGCCCTGACCGCTGGCATTGTCAGCCACTCCTGGTTATTTTAATGAGATGTTATTGCTTGTATCTTTGTTTTATTGTTTTGATGATTGGCTTTTATTGTATTTTATCATTATTTGATCTTGTAAACCACTGTGGGATTGTTGATAGATGAAAAGCAATATAGAAATTCTCTGATGATGATGATGATGATACCATCAGAAGCATACTGTTAAAACTAATACCTCCTAAAAGCATAGGACATCTCAAGCTGCCCTAGCATTAGGGAGAGGAGCAGTGAGGTGTTGGAGAGCAGAACTGTGCATGTCACATGGCCTGACCTGCACCCCATTAGCAGGTCCACTGCCCTCAGGTATGGTAGACAATGCTGTCCCATTGTCAGTGAAATAGTCATATTCAGTCCAGTTGGCTTGGGGAATTGGAGGAAGGAGGGATTTTGTCCTTTACCTCAGGCAGCAAAAGGTCTTTGGCCAAGCCTAGGACACCTTATCAGCAGGGTCAGCATATGAAATATAATTTTGATGTGCACATTTGCATGCATGTGCACTTAAAATCAAGATGCTTCCCTCCACCACTCATTTATTTAATTTTTAGAGACTCAGGGGAAGGGAATGAAACCTCATGGAGATCTAGAGCATGTGCGTTACACACTATTTTTTTTTTTTTAACCATTTCCAAAATCACCCTAAAAAGTCAAGAAAGGAACTTCCTACTGCTCAGGGAAGAGTAGGAGCATGCAACAGTGTTACTTCCGTTACGCTGACTGTGTGCAATTCAAATTGCTTCGTGTGGACCGGTAAACATATGTAGCTACACTCCCTGATCTACATGCACATTGGGGGATCCCGCAGCTGTTTCAGGATTCTTGAACTTAGCTGGTTGTGTGTGGATGTGTTGGCCTTGTAGGGCAGGGGTACAGAATCTTTTTTGGCCACGGGCTGAAGTGCCACTTGGGAAACCTCTTGGGGGCTGCATGCTAGCAGTGGGCATGCCCAAAGTGTTCAGGGCCATCTCACTCTCTTACATGCACACCATTCACACACTCATAAAGCTCGATACCCACAACCAGCTAGAGTACCTCCCTCTTCACCACGGCTGCAGTAGCAAAAAGGAAGGTGCTTCTTACAGAAACATGCTGTCAAGGCACTTCTGATACCTTGAAGTAGTGGCTCCCAAGGCTTTATGATCAGAAAGGCAAGGGACCTGCAGAGGCTCCAGGAACCACACTTCAAGGCACAAGGTCCCCTGACAGGAAAGGCAAGGGATATGCAGAGCCTCTTCTGGGAGGGGCTTTAGGGAAAGGGAGGGGAAGCCTCGTGGGCTGAAGGGAGTTCCCCACCCTGGTGTAATAAAACTGCCTTGGTAGAAATCTATGGCATGGCTGCATTTGGAATAGTGTGTACAGTTTAGGCTGGCCCATTTCAAAAAGGATCTCATACCGTGAGAAAAGGAGAGAAACCCAGATGGTCAAGAAGCATGTTCCTTTTGAGGAAAGGCTAACCTTTCAGGGGCTTTTTAGTTTAGAGAAAAAGATGACTAAGGGCACAATCGTATAGGGATAGTCAGCTGCCTCTGAACTTGGAGGTGACCGACTATCCAATGCAGGGCAGGTGCAGTGTGGAGGGGATCCTCTCCTCCACACTCTGACCACTCTGCATTTCTGGCTAGACAGCCGATTTCAGCTAACAGGGGCGCCTTGGAGTGGGTGGGGGGAGGCCAGATGGCGCATAGGAGGCATCGTAATGGCACTTGCATGGTCCCCTCTCTACCCCCAGGAATGCCCCTTTTTCGGCAGCTCCGTGCTGCTCTTCCAAGCATGGAGCCAGAGATGACCCGTGCCTCCTACAAGGCAGCAGGAGAAGGGGCGGGGAGTTGGATTTCTGGGAACCAAGCTCAGAGCACTGGCTCCAAGCTCAGTTCCCAGAAACTGAAAAATTCTATGGCCATCTAGACACTGTCTAATGGCCATAGGATTGCACCCTTAGGGAAGATACGGTAGAGATTTTTAGATTTGTGAACAAAGTAGAGCAAAGAGAAAGAGAGAGCTAATCTCCTAAAGGTAGAGCATGGGAAATCCACTAAAATTGATTGGCAGTAAAATAAAAAGGAAGTATTTATTCATACAATGCATCATTGACTTATGGAATTCACTCCCACAAGATGTGGTGATGGCCACTGGTTTTGATAGCTATGGGCTCCTTCACACCGGGCTTTTATCCTGCTATGGAGATTACTTACTCACAGAAGTTTGTGGGTCCTGTACACAATGCAGCCCTCATCCAGAGAACCTCCCACTCTTTGTGAGCTCTATTGCATTGTTTTCCATGATGAGGAAAGTCTGGCATTTTCCCTTCTCCCGCCATGGAGTCAACAAAAATGAGGGTGTACAGTTCAAAGTTGCTTTTATTACAAATAAAACAACAGCACCACCTAATGGCTTTGTAATGAAACACACAGATCTCATTGAGAATTTAGGGGTTTTTTTTAAGTCACATGGAAAGGACCTGATCTGATCCCACAAAGATTCCGGAAGCAGAAGCCCTGGTAAATTGCAGAAATTTTAGCCTTGTGTGATGAAGCCCTATGAAAGGAGTCAGACTAATTCCTGGAAAATAGGCCTAAAGGGCTACTAGCCCTGACAGCTAAACAGAAACACCATTTCAATAGCAGTACATTTCTAAATATGATATCTTGGTGTGTGTGTGTGTGTGTGTGTGTGTGTGCGCGTGTGGGAGGGGACTATTGCCTTCATATTCTGCTTGTGGGTTTCCCAGAGGCATCTGCTGACTATTGTTGGGAAAAGCTGGACTAGATGGCCTATGTTCTGATCCCTTCTTATGACATCTATCTGTCGAGCCCAGAACTGGAACATGTCCACTGTGACTTTCAGTATGAAACTGCATCATAATGACATATCTACCACATAGATACTTTGACATAATATAGGTGGGAAGTGATAGAAACAGAAGTAAGTGATATCTTAGTCATTTTTCGCTGTTAAAAAACTAGGAGAGTCAATACATTTTAAATATAAACATCTACTTAATTGTCCCATATAAAATGTTTATTTTTAAACAATAAGAAAAGTACGAGACACAAAAACATCTCTCTCTAAAAAAAATTAAACTGAAAGATGAACAGTGGTTGAACTAGAAATTAAATAAGCAGAACACTGCAGCTTGTGTAAAACTAGAAAATAAAATGGAGTCTATTGCTGCAGATGTTCATAGTACCTGTTTCTTCTCCCCTGTTTAAAATAGTTTATCTTAATGGAGACTGAATATTTCTTTCCTATGTAAGCTCTGATGCCACTGGTACTAGCTTTGCACTGAATCTCTACCTCTTTACTAGGGTGAGTTGGTGAGAACCAGATGACTGAAACTGAAATTTTACTCTCTCAGTGTGTCCAGGATGACCAAATATGTTGTGAGTCTTTAAGACCAAAATGATTACTCTTACAATTAGCAAATGAAACATGAAAATACAAAGAGGTACCTAAAGTACTTGGTAATTATTTAACAAAGGAGTTTTACACACAAAACACATTTGAAAAATGGAAAAGCTTTCCCCTATGTGAACAGAATTTTTTTTAAGCCTCTTAAAACAGGAGACTGGAAATTGACCTCATCCTGAAGTTTGAAGTCAGCTTCGGCTGGATCTACACTTACCGCCTTTTTTCGTTTCCAATGAGGTTTCACCGCCCGCCTTTCACACTACGCAGTACCCGCCTCGAATTGGAACTGGAATTTCCCACTTCCGTGCTCCTGGTATTTCCCCTTAACGTGTTCTGATTTTCCGCCTTCGCTACTGTATCCGGTCGTAGTCCCCTCCCCCGCCTGTCCATATACGGTGGTGTTTGTATTTCCCTCCTGTCCAATCACAGCTCTCGATGGCCCCATGTCTTCTTCCGGCTACTGATCACATAGCTTCCTCAGCAGCCTGTTTCCTTAGCAACAAGCAAAGGGCTGGATGTGCGCTCGCTTGTCTGATCTTGGATGCTAAGCGGGGTCGGCCCCGGTCAGTAATTGGATGGGCGACCGCCTGGAAATCAAGCTTCCTGCATTGAGCAGGGGGTTGTTCTATCCATTCAAATGAGACTAAGTTCTACCTCCTCCTATCCCCTGCTCCGGATGGTTTTTTTTTTTTAAATTAAGGCGTTATCCTCCCAGAATCGGGGCTTCTCTGCTATTTTTTTTCTAATTCAGGCATGATCTTCGAAGATTCGAAGTTGTGAAGCTTCCGACCCCGCTTAGCATCTGAGATCAGACAGGTGTGTGCAGGAAAACAGCAGGAAAACAGCACAGCGCTCGAGTTTGAACCGAGCACGCACATTCGATGAAGCACTGCAATGGGGAAAATGGGTGAGTGTGAATAATCACGTTTTAATGCGAGAGCGTTTAATCCGACAGGACACCAAATTCATTGTGATGGCAGGCGCAATGTAGATCAGCCCTTCATCTTATACAGTAAAAGCAGATCTTAAGGTAGAGAAAGAGAGAGAGAGAGAGCGAGAGGACATAATAGTACATGAGAACTGACAATACCAATATATTGCATATAGGATTGCAAATGCATTGACTGTTTTCACAAGTGATGCATCATTATCATTATTATTATTATTATTATTATTGCATTTTCCATCCGAGTCTGAGATGTGATGCAGCAGCTGTGTGATCAGTCTACTACCATATAACCCGCAAGAGCTGATCATCCCAAGTTCTCAGCATGGGAATTTTGCCATGTGAATGGGTCTTATAAAGTTCCACAAAAAGAAAGCAGCACAGAGCAAGGAAAACTCAAACCAGCCTCACCCCCAGAAATGCCTGAAGTATAAGCAATAACTTTTACTAGTAAAATATATCCAGGTATTACCTTGTGGAATTAATAAAATACATGTGAATACTTCTCTAGGGTGTGAGAAGGCAACTTGGGATGAATGGCCAGTATAGCTAGAGGCCAAGAGTTCTTTCTCAACTTTATTAGACTGAGCATTTCCCAATTTCTCATTTTGCCCTGGATAAACTTTGTCTTGGCTGACACCATGGGCATTTCTACACCAGCCTAAAATCTTGCATTTAAAATGGGGCTTTCTGCTTCCATTTTAAATGCAGGATCACAACTGACTCCATTTACCCCCTCCTTCTCACCCATTGCTGAGTCTTCCATTATCGTTCATTGATCTTGCTCCTCTTCTTCCCGCTCTAACTCTTTTGATGAAGGAAACTGAAGCGGAACACAACGGGGTAGTTTGACAGCTCATTATCTGCGATCTATTTAAAAACGGAACAAAAGGCATTTCGTGCAGGAGGGTCACGGCGGGGTCACTGCGTCATGTAAAGAGCCTGCAAACTTCCATGAAGGAGCAATCTCAATCACAGGATAAAAGCCCGGTGTGAAAGAGCCCCATGTTTAACTCCACTCAAATAACATGATGCATCTATGTGTTTGAATGGCATATTTGGAACCAAATCTCTCCTTCTCTGAATTCAGTTTCCATTGAGAACATACAAATTGCCTTGTTGGATCAGACAAAGCTCCAGCAAGTCCAGCATTTTGGTTTCAACAATGGCCAGCCAGATGTCTCTTGAAAGCTTACAGGACAGCCATGGATGCAATGTAATCCCGTTGTTTGTTCAACATCTGGTAATCAAATCAAACCAACTCTGTACATAGCACAGGTTCTTAGGACCAAAGAATATGTGACTCCAAAACATTATCCAGTCTTTCATAATTTGTGAAGCCTAGCCCATGCTGACCCCGCTTCCATGCCCATCTGATGTCAAACAGGTGAGGGATTAATGTGGGCTCAGGTCAGGGTTTGAGTGACTTGTGGGGATCAGGCACTTCGAGGGCTTCTTCACATGGAGCTTTTATCCTGCTATTGAGATTGCTCACTCGCAGAAGTTTGCAGGGCCTTTGGATGAAGTTGTGAACCTCCAGGGCGTCTCCTACACTAAATGACCTTTATTCTGTTTTTAAATAGATCGGAGATAATGAGGTATCAAATGAGCTCATGAGCGTGTGTTCTGCTTGAGATCCCTCCGTGAAAAAGGAAAAGCCGCAAGAAGAGGAGCTACATCAATGAAACGTATGGAAGACTCAGATAAGGGAGAAAAGAAGGGGGAAAGGGGAGGGGGGAAAGGAAGCACGTGTAAAGGGAGCCTGTTGTGAACCTGCATTTAAAATGGAAGCAGAAAGACCCATTTTAAATGCAGGATTTTAGGCTGGTGTAGAGATGCTCTGAATTAGCATTTCTGATCCTTCCAAAAGTTCAATGCAGATGAACTCAAAGCTAAGTCCAAAGGTGCAGGATAATGGGGGATATCACTACCTCACTTTGGCATGGAATGCAGGAATGGGGTTCATACAGAGTGAAGGAGATGTGTGGCCAAGTCAAGGGTTGGGGATCTTGGAGAAAGCAGTAGCCAGACCATGGAAGTGGCCGGTGCCTAGTCTCCCTAGCAGTTAACTGTTGGCACTGTAGTGTGAAACACTTCTCCAGCTTGGACTTTACCCTGCTTATGTATAGAGGCCTACCAGCAAGCAAGGGCCTATGAGTGAGGCTTGTGAATATTAAGGGGGACAGGAAATGGATGCAGCTTGGAGTGGGCCAGTTCACATGACCACTGCAGCCCACCATAGTTTATTTAAGCCACGGTGGGTTGTGGTGCATGCTGACAGCCATTTTGAATATTTAACCCCCAGCGGGGTGGGGGGAGGTTGTCATGGTTTACTGTGTCATCTGAACCACATGGCAGGGGTTGTTGGAGAGGGGAAATAACCTTCAAAGAACCTATGACCTGTTGTAGGGTTATTTGAGGGCTGTTTCCCCCTCCAACAACCCCTGTCACCCAGGTGCGGACAACACAGCAAACCATGGCAACCCCCGCTGGGGGCTGAATATTCGAAATGGCTGCTGGCATACATCACAACCTACCATAGCTTAAATAAGCCACGGTGGGCTGCGGTTATCATGCGAAACTAGTCTATAAGAGGCAGCAGAAGGGAATGGACAAGGAGAAAGGATGTCTTGAGCTTCACCAAGAAGTTGAGGAGAAGGATGTGCATAGGGAACAGTCTTTTCCCTCCTTCTGAGGCTTTGGCTGATTGGTTAGGGTGGTCAGAAAGGATGGGAGGTCTTAAGAGGGGTGGTGGCAGGGCAAGATGCTTCAAACCCCACCCTTCATATTAGGATTGTAAGATCCAACGTTTTTCGCAAAGGGTAGTAGAACAAAGGCTACGTAATGTATGATGTGGGGCTGTCATCAGAAGCATTAAGTTGCTAAAATGACATCATACCCCAGTATACCAATTATGATGGATCTATACCTTGATCCTAGTCATTATTCCAGAAGATCCTGACTGCAGACTAATCTAATTCAAGTCTTCTATTGGGCTGATAGTCTAGAGGGCACTATGGGATAAAGAATCCCAGCAAATTCTACCCTCTAAGAATCCAGAGATAATAAAATTGTCAGGGACAGCCCTACCATTAGGCAGAGTAAAGCATAGAAAATTGTTAGTTATTTGATTTGTTGTTATTATATGTTTACTGTCACGGATGGGGAGACATGCTTGTGGGATTTTCCGTCTCATTTTTGAAAATAACTAGGCCAGCTTTGGGTACTATGTACCTTGATGGGTGAGGAGAGGGTATTTGCTACTCTGCCTCAGGCACCAAAATGTCTTGGGCTGACCCTGATCAAACCATCCAATGTTTATTGGCTGTTTAAAGGTTCAAACCTTAGTGTCACTTATTTCTGAGGGTCCCAGTACATCGAGACACAACTCAGTCATTTCATTTCATAATAAAATATGCATAGAATTGTGCTGTTTGTTTGTATAATGTGTCCTCCATCCCATATTAAGACCATTACAATGTGCAGACTAAGGATTTTTCATTTTGCCCAGCAACATCATTTTATCTCCTCCTCCTCCTTCCTTCCTTCCTTTTTTTTTTGCTTTGTTTAACATCCAACCTGATGAAGAGTCTTGATGAACTTGAAAGCTTGCTCAATTCTTTGTGGCCTTTTGGTGGATCCTAGTAAAGGAGCTGTTACTTTTAGATATCAACTGCCCCCCAGAAAAATCACTGCATGTCTGTGCCACAAAACACCAACACATGGCAGAAGATTTCATTGCTGCTCTGCATGATTGTGACACCTAAAACACATCCCACATTTTCCTGCAGCTTACACATACACAGGAAGATACAGTTTTTTGGTTTCTTTGTCTCTGTAATGGAGGACAAAGTTGTTTTTTAGGGAAGGTTATACAACATTGCCTATCCTCTAATTTGCATATCCTTCAATAAGCTTTCAAGGAACCGAGGGATTGCCCTGGAATGTGTTTTAAAAACATCTTCCCAATTATAGAATATCATCTTCTGAGATTCCCAGATACATATTTTGTCCCTTATGCCAAGAAACTCCTGCAAAATTCCTGTCGATGGAAGTTAAAATACGAGGAGCATAATTTCTCTCTGATGGGGTGGGATAAGTCAGAACAGGAAGAATGTGTTGGGTGCACCACTTGTATGAATGCTGGAAGAGAAGGCAATGTAGCAAATGGGTGAAATGGCTACGGTGTTCAGAATACGATTCTTCATACAGCCCCCATGCCCGATATCCAAGCGTCTGTGGTGATGCTCTGGGACAATCCTTTAAACCAGGACCCATCCCTCAAAACAAATGGTATTTGGCAACCCTTCTGGTAAAATGTAGCCCCATGATAACGTTACGTTATATTTTAAAGAGACTTTTTTTTAGTGAGTGTAGATAAAAAAGTGAAAAAGCAGATTGGGTAATGCATTTGTGAGGATGCATACTGAATGTTAATCCAAGTGTTTAAAGATTTATAACAGGAAGAATAATAGCGCCTTTGACTTTACTGAGCGTTAGGGACAGAGGATGAATGTTTGTGTTTGTACGGAGTCCTGTTCAGAAGGGGAGGGTGCAAAGAGGGTTTTAACATTTTGGCTCAATGTGCAGGTTTGGTGGGTCGCCTACATCTGTTCCCACTTGGATGTAACTCGCGCACTGTAAATAATTCAGCTTGACAAGATTTTCCTTTCAGTTGCCTTATTACTACCCTCTTTTCTCCTCTTCTTCCTCCCCGCGCCCTTTATACCAGCCAAACTTCCCCTCCCTCCTCGCGCGCTTACATCGGTTACATCACTGTAGTAGGATTTAAATAGCTATACATGCCATGTTTCTCCTGGAAACAAAACACACGATTGGCTGGCCTGGCAGCCAGCCTCTACCTACCAACAGGGATAAGCCTGATCTTTTCAGCCAATAGCAGCAGGGCTTGTGCTGTTGCTAGAGTCCAATGAAACGTCTGTCACTAAGGGAGGGAAATACATAGAGGCATAAAAGGTCTGTCATGTGTATTATAATATTTTCATGCCATGTCAGTGATTTTATTTTTTTTTGTCTGATCCTAATATCTTTCAAAACGTAGATTAAAGTCTTAATTGATTGATTCTTTTGCACGGGTTTTTGTTATTCTGTATCCAGAGAATGGAAGCTACTAGGAATGCGATGTGTAGTACTATCAGGTTGTAAAGGGGTGGGGGTAGGTGGAGGAGATTTGCAGGCGTGTGTTGTAAGTACAAATTTCTCCCTTGATTTTTCTTAAGGATCATTGGGGCAGTGAAATGTAGCATAAATAACATGCTGAATATTTGCTCCACTATGCTTCACGTGCCCCCCATGTTAATTTTCTTGGAGGGCTTAAAAAAAGCAAAACAAGACCAACCTAATGATGGCTTGTGGGCTGTAAGCAGACTGCTGCGATTTAATAGTCTGTCTCACACAGTGAATGTTATGCAAAGGAGAAGAAAAAAGGTAAAGAAATCGTTTACATGGATACCTGCATATACGTGTCTGTGTGTGTTTCTTTGTGTGTTGGGAAAATAAAGTGGATGGGGTGGAAGGAAGGAAAAGAGGGATTAGATGTATTGTATATCCTATCAAATCTTTGAGTGTTTTATAAAATAGGGAAGGGAAGATGATACTGGCTTATTAAGAAATGTTGAAAGAGACCAAGCTGCTGCTTTGCTTGAAAATCTGACAGGTTTTTTTTTGGGGGGGGGGTTACATAAGGGGATCTTAAGTGCCTGCAGAAAAGCCAGTGTGGAGCAATTTCTTAATCCAGAATGGCAACAAATGCTTTTTGGTTTCCGATTTGGCTCAGCCAGAATGAATGCACATGATACATTGAGCGCAGACAGATAGATAACTTAGCACTACCAGCTGGAGCTCAAGCAAATGATACAAGATGTAAAAGCCTCTTTTACAAATTCATCACCCAAACTAAACATAAGGAGAGTATGTTGCAGGAAGCACAGACAAAACAGAAAGAAAGAAATTGGGAGGACTGGAGGAAAGGATTTATAGTCTAGAAATGAAAAATGTATTACATCATTGCAAGCCATCTAGTTTGAGTATGTAACATAGATTTAATGTCAGAGGGAAGCTTCTGCTCACCTCTGTTTTGACGTCCAGTGCCTTACTATCTCTGGGCTAGTCTTCAAAACAAAACAGAAGAACTCTTCTTTCTTCCTACAGGATTTTAAATATAATTAAAAGCTGTGCAGAGCAATACGGATAGATATCCATTAACAGCATAATGTTTGGTTGCCACACTTGGTTAAATTAAGTGAATGTGGCAGAGCTGTGGTAGTTATTGTATGGGGTTTTCTGGAGCTGTTGTATACAGAGGCAATGGTTGTGCATTGGGTTATGTGGCACAGGTATATTCTAGATGAAAGGCAGCCTTTAATTATAATGGACACCCCTTATCAAAGGGGTAGCTGGCAAGTAGCAGCTATCCGCAGCTAGACAATCTAGCTTTCTTCATTGCTGACCAACATGTGTTTCCAGTTGTGACAGAAAATATTTGCCAACAAAGAATAATTATATTATTTAGAACCATTTCCATGTAGTGCTGGTTTTTCGCCTATATTTTCTTTTCTTGAATTGTTTTTATAAATTGAATGTTGTGACTAAAACTGTATCCCTCTCTCCCAAATACAATTTTTGACAAGGAAACAGGTAGTCGGAATCACTCCTGGGCTCATGATAACATTGATCAAATTATTAACCTGTTCGGTATTATAATCTGAAGCTGAACAAAGTCAATATGGGACATCATAGAAACCGAGAATCTGATACAGCAGCCAGTCTACTCGGAGATCTGGATAGAAATAACATGGGCTTTTTTCAGACTGTTAAGTGAGTTTCATTGGTGGCCCACTAATCTTTCCCTTGTCTTCAGAGATGGCTGGATCAAAGTCATAGCAACAGCTCACCATAAGCCCAGCTATGGATAATGCCTTTGCTCTCTCATTAATAAATTCTTTAAATATACAAACATTGAAACAAATCAACTAATACTAATGGTTCAAGAATGTCTGTGTCACCACAAGCACAGGAAATGTTAGTGAGAAAAAATACAGTAAAATTCAGGGACTGACTTATGCTTTAGATCAGTGCAGATATAAAACTCAAATGTTCAGTTTGCGTCTCAAAAAGGCAGTCAGGCTGCAATTCTAACCACAATGGTGAAGAAATAAGTTCCATTGAACACTGAAGGACTTAGCTTTGAGTAAACATGCTTGGAATCAAACTGGCAATCTTCCTTTCTTTCAAGCGATGTTGTTTCATTTCAACATTGAAAGTATTGCAACCACTGACAGCGTTTAGAGCTAGCTTCCGACTTGGACCATTGTTCTGCTGGGCCTTACAAAGTGCTGGTCGGTCGGTCTTGTATCTGCCATTTGGGTGAGGAAAAGAAGCTGCACAACACAATCTAAAGCACGTAGTGTCTGCTAGGGCTAACCTAGTACTTCTGGTACTTATTTTGTTTAGACCAAAGGCTCCAGGTGGACAGTAACATATTAACATAAAACATATATAATAAGCCAACTGCAAATAGCTCAGTGGATAAACTGTAACAAAACTTAAAACATAGCCCGCTTAACTTCCACCACAAAAACCCAGCCTAAATAATAATGATTAAAGTCTTAAAACATTTCCTCGAGCTTTTTAACCTAACCTTTCAAAAGATGGTTTGGAGTTGTGAATTGACTTCAGAGAACAATCTCTCCACATGCTGTTGATGAGTTTGGGAGTGGGACACAGGATCACTACACCTCAAGTTTATTGCGTATTCATGGTTGCTCACTCACTGAATTGTGCGGGCCCATTATATGACGTCATCGTTGTCGAGTCATTATTCCACTATTTCCTCCCACCTATCCTGTGTTTTCCTCAAATGGAACAAATGGGGTATTTTTCCAGATATGCGCAAATGGAGCTCCATGTCCTCCCTGTGTATTCTTCCCTAGCATGAATGAAGTGCCGAGTGTGGTTGTTGGGGGCATGGCTATGATGTCGAAGGTGGTGATGAAGGTCTGATGGGTTCAGCCTTCCCACTTCTGCATCATTTTGGCTCCTGGTCATTTTCAGCCTGCCTGTTCAAAAGAGAGCGGCAGAGTGGCAGCACATGGTGTGTGGGGGGTGGCAGAGTGGAGCAGCAGCAGAGGGGCTGAGTGGCAGGGACTGGACAAAAGCATGGAAGAGAGAGGCGGGGCCCGGCTCAGGGAGATCGGTGGTGGGGGCTGACTGTGTGTCAGTCCCTACCCACCAATAATGTGCAAGGGGAGGGAAAGGGGCAGGAACCCAGGAGCAAGTATCGCTGAACCTGGAGTGTGTGTAATGCCTCTTCACGGAAACGTAATGCTATGGGAATGGCCATCTACAGAGAAGGAAGTGCATATGAAGGGAATCAGTTGTGATCCTGCATTTAAAACAGAAGCAGAAAGCCCCGTTTTAAATGCAGGATTTTAGGCTGGTGTACAAATCCCCACAGGATTGGTGATCTCACCTGTTTAAGAAGGATGTGACCCTGATGAAATGGGGAATATATGGAAAATGAGTGGGACTCCGCAGGAGACAGACTAACATGAAATTCACTTAAGAATATTCAGCTAAGAACATACTTGGGCAGCTCCAGTTTTAGTGTTGAGTTCTTGCCTGGGTCAATTTGATCCATGTTGTGTAAGACTATCGGCAAAGTATGACAAGTTGCAATAACTTCAACATTGAAGCACTGTGGTGTGGTTGGTGTTTTGGGATCATTTAAAAATGCTTATTAATGAAATAGTGCCAAATGATCACAAACAAAATTGGTCCAATTATGACCAGTACTGCACAAAGTCTTTATATGTGACACGACATCTGCACAGGCCTTAGAAGGTGGTCAAAATTAAGAAGAGCCGAAGAAGCACCTAACCCCCACCCAATTTTTTTCATCTATGGAATAGCTATGCCATTTGGCTAGACTACCTTTCTTTCAGCTAACCCTCAGTTCTAGGAAATTGCTATTTCAAAACATACAAATGAATAACAGTCCCCACCCCCTCTATTTTCTGGAGAGTAGCTTTTATATTTAATTTTAATCAATTTTGTTCAGTAGTATTGGATTACATACTACTGAAAAAGGATTACATACTATTACATGAAAGACCTCTTGACTTTTTCATTAATGGTTCAGAGGCACTGAAGGCTATTCTTTCTTGCCTTGAATGTTGTCTTATGGATTTTGCAAGATGAAACATGCACTTCATTCGTTGTCCTACACTATTCAACAAATGCAAATTTAAAAACCTCCACAAAAGCAATTAAAAATACTTACTGAACAAGTTTGATTTTCCTCCAATGTGCTACAAGTAGACATTTGTTGACAACATATGCTGGGCCCAAACTATACTTGGTGACAATCAGCAGTGCTAGGGCCCTGTATGGCAGTGGGGTGGATTTTTTGGATGCAGTGTTGATTTGGATTGCTTACAACATAATTATATTCTTTCTTACCCTTGTGTTTTTTGGGGAAGTGTTCCTGTAGGTGATGATTTTTGCTAACTTACTTGTACAGTTTGAGACAATGGCCAGTCCAAAGGGATGTGTTAGTGAGGCTCGATTCCATCCTTCTCCTGGGCTGTCTTCTTTTTTTCTAGCCAACTTTGACAGATGGGGGGGGGGGTACATTATAAACATTAAATGAAGTATGATTCCCACATTTGCAAGTACCCATCAAAAAGGGCTAGGGGTATTTTCTGTATTATTATTTCTCACTGTGGAGACTATTGTGGCTCTTCCACTGAATTTGGACAATGGAAGAAGCATAAGCAAGAAAAAGAAACTCAAGAGAATAAATGATGGAAACCATGATGTAGGTGACAATCATGATATCCAATTAATATGATTTTGTCCATATACATTTCTATAGCACAACAAAGACACATCCTGGTTGTTCTAATTTTGTGGATCAGATATGCTAGTTTAGTCCTTCCTATCTTTATGTGTTCTCCAACACATTCTTTTATGTGTTTTACATTTTATATAACCTTTCTGCTCCAAAACACCCTCCAAAATAATAAAATACTAAACACATTGCAACAATGGAAAAATTTAAAGTAATAAATAGAAGTAAAACAAAGGACAGAATAAAGAAAGAAGTAAAATAAGGACAAACTATCATAAGAATGGGTAAACGCTGGATATAGCATTTAAAATGGCTAAGAACATAAAACCTTTCAAAAGAAAACTGCCCCTGCCATTTGCAAGAAATATAGCATGACTAGGAAGATAATCACAAAACTGTAGTGCCACCACTGACGAGACCCTGCTCTGAGCACTGACAGACATAAATTTGGAAGGAATCAAGGTCCTGGACCAGAGCCTCTCTAAGTCACATTAAAAGCCTGGTGTTTTATATGGAAGGAGGTACACTGCCTCCCATTTGAATCTATATGTATGATAGGGACTGGTCCAGAACCAGTGAAGCTCTGTGATGTTCATACTTGACTTCCTGCAGAGAAGATACAGGTGTTTCAAAAGAAAACGTACCAATTTTTCCCGGGACACTTTCAAATATATGATCACTCATTATGGCAACCATAAGAATGAGAAATATGTGGATGTGTTCCAAAAAGAGGAGGTGTAATTTCACCCTCTTCAGTTAGGTACAGTTTTCACCAATGAAAGGTCAGCACAATTCTGTTGCAAGACTGATTTCCAGATGGAAGAACAGATGACGCAGATCAGATGCGTATTACCATCATTGCAAACCGGTCCTGCTTCACGTGAAAATATTAGTATAGAAGAGCACTGTAATAGTTTCTCTTCATTTTGAAAAATGCTTCTGGTAATTTTAGCCAGTTTAAAAAAAACCCTTTTCAGACACATTTCAGTTTTGAATTTATCAATCTACTTCCTTAGTTCTGATGTAAGAAAAGGGAATCCTAGCCATTTTATAAACATGTATCTAGATTCTGTTTTATGGCATAAGAGAGGAGGCAAGAAAGTACATTCTTAAATCTTTTTCCTGTCAAGGACATTTTAACATCATTATAGTACACCTTAAATGTCAATCATAAACATATTCTAAGAGGAGGGAATAAGTATGATTATGTAACAGCTAATAGTGTCCTTTTAAGGCACTGAGTAAACCATGATATAAGATCTCCTTTCCCTGTTATTCATCTTACAAAATTACTGCAAAATTGACTTGACTTTTCTAACAGATTTTCAGTGGAATGTGGTAACCTAGAAGTGTATTGGCTAAATAGGGGCATTATTTTCTCTGCATTAATAAAATCAGATGTCTTAGCAATTATCTAAATTATTTTGGCCTTTCTTAGATTATTCATTAGAAAAGCTGGTATAAAATTGGAAGTAATATTTACTGTAATTGTTTAAAATGTTTAAAAATGTGTATAATCTACAGTGCAGCAATTCATATCATGTTTAAATGGATGGTTAAAATAACCCTTGTTCTTGAGGGAACCCAAGCCCTCAAACCCTCATACCAGATCTATATCTATATAGCTTTGTATCATAATTATCAAACTTGCCATCAAGTGAGGGATCACAATCCTCTGATCAATCTTTGTGTTGATAGCTACACCAGCCGTCATTTATGTGCTGCAACTAACTTCTTTCCTGGCTCTCGTTATTGAATTATTGGCTATATTCCCCATTGTTTGCTGTATTGCTGAACAAATGAAACATAAGGGCCTTGAAGATTGTTAAAATATATTTGATCTCAGGAATTCGTGGAGAGTATGTACAGTTCCTCCCATGCCACTCACCTTCTATAACAGATCCATCCAGAATGCCCCCCCCCCTCTAGAATTATTGTTGAGGAAAGAGAAACCATTTCAGGAATCAGTAGCCCTGATAACCAAGGAAAAGTAAGTCAAATGTTAAAAGCTCGAATGTGTCATTTATAGGATGTTACCATTATAGGTTGTTTTACTGTACTGTTCTGATGGTTCCACAAATTTTGAAGCCTTATGTAGGTGTTTGTCCTATGAATTCTGTGATGCTTGGAAGCTTTAAAAAGTCTTGCTTCAGTAAATGGTATTACCATATCTAGTTTATGACAATCAGATGTTAATATAGAAGTACAATGTTTCTACAGAATACCAATCTCCAGAGGGTAGCTGTGTTACTCGTTTGCAGCAGTAGCAACAACGAAGCGTCTTGTGGCATCTTAAACTTTAATATACCACTTCAATAGCAGTATCTGAGGAAACATTAAGCTTTATCTTAAGGTACTGGACTCCTGCCATACATCATGTAACAGATTCTGTTACCACAGAATAACACTTGTTTTTTTAAATATTTCTTAATAGCAGCCTGGTTGCAGCCCGTGAGGTAAATCTGCACCACTTCAAAATGCCCTGCAAACTATGCAATTCAGCATCTACACATTTGGTAAAAAAGGGAGGACATTACATTTCCCCCTTTATTAAAAAATAAAAATTACAAAAGAAGCAAGAAGCAGTTAGAAGATTACTTAATATTTACTTTTAAAATCACTGATGGCAGAGACAAATACTGGGTATCTGTGTGGTAATTGTGGCCTACATTTTGGATATTCCTCCCTTTATGAAGGCTCTGTAGTTGAATTTTTAATGATATAACATGGAGATAAAAGGCCAAATTCTGTTCTCTCTTTTCCACACACTGACTCTCTTTCTGTATTAAATACAAACATTTTATCATTAAAATACACTGTATTAAAGTTTGCTTTCATTTTTAAGTATTATTGTGGCTTTTAACTTTTAATTTATCCAGTATTTGGGGGACTTTTTCCTTCTGTTCCATAAAATAGTTCTCTATTATATTTTGTATGGATTTTGCTCTGGCATATGACAAATGTATTGCTTGATGTTTTGTGCAAATGTTGCTAATTGTTCTAGAAGATTATACCAACTCACCAAGAAGGCTATATGCTGCATAGACATAAAAACAAATAAGAACTATAATGGTCAAAGATGTTACTTTTCATCACATTTTGTCACTTCTCCTCTGAAGTTGATACGTTACACAGTAAATGGAGTACATAACATTAAATCTTCTTTCCGAAGCAGCAAGATTACGGGCCAGATCCAAACATAAATATTAGAGCTGGGTGGAATTGTTTCAGAACTCATTTACAAACATGGTGTAGGTAGAAAATTTTGTTCAAATATTAACTGAAATTCTTTGCGACATTAAGAAGAGCAACTGAGAACTGAGTGACTACAAATCAGTGGGAAAAACTGACTAAAATGGATAGTGCTATATTCCAGTGCGGTGTCATTATGTGACACATGATGCCCACATTTTACAGCACAGATTGTGTACTTGCACCTGAGGCAAGTTACAGCACAAAATGTAATTTGAATAATGTGGTGTAGATCAGGGAGCACGTACGCATGCACGCACACTCACACATATATGTACACACACACACACACACACACACTGCACAAGCTCACCAATATTTCTAGGTATCATGTTCCCTAAAAAGCTAAATTAGGAAATTGAAAAATAAAAGTGGCCTTTTCAAGAAGCCAATCACTGGGCCTATTTTAAAATATTTTAATAGCCACTGGACAATTTAAAAACTATATTATAAAGCGGCAGTTCATGTAATTCTGTTTTGAAAAGTACTTCCTTGACAGCATTCCCACAGTAACACCATAAAGAAGAGAGTAGATGATGATGTTATAATTAACCCTTGCTGAATGCATCAAACCTCCCCTCCGACAAAATTAAAACAAAACAAGTTCAAATGCACTATTCTGGCATTTATAGCCACTTTTTTCTATTTGATTGAATTTTTGGAAATTCTCTGATGATGTACATGTTAATGCCACATATAGCAAAGACCAGCTCATTGGCTGTACAGTAAAAAAGAAGCATGTTTTATTGTTCCTAGATCTATCAAGATAATTTAGAAATGTCTTGATCTGCAGATCTTCCTCATCAACATCTAGAATGTCATAAATCTGGAATAGTAATGTCTGTTTCCATTTGCAAAGTATATGTTAATAGGTTGGTTATGCGATACTCAAGGCTTACACAACCAAGACTTGCATTATGTACCTCTTTTATCCCCCCTTCCCCCTAGATTTAATATAAAATAAAACAAAGAAATGCAGCCATTTATCCGTAGTATACATTATTGTTATACCCTGATCACATATCATCTTTCATGGAAACATAGTTACAGCATAACTAAAATTATGGTTATGTAAGTGATAAATAGGGAACAATATCAACAAACAAGTATGATATCAAGTAGCATTCTAATTTTAGGACAGTCTTTATTAAATAGACCATTATCAATACCTTGCCTACATACTGAACAAAATTTGGGGGGTAGGGTTGCTTCTTAAAGTGAACATAACGTGTTTCTGTTAATTGTTTTGCCTTTCTACTCATCTTGGATTTAATTTCTTTAGTGGATAGAAGAGCAAAGCACACATAAAATGAAATTTATATGTATCTAGATAAATATGATAATTGTGCTCTATTATAAGTGGAATTCATCACAGAATGTAAAAAGGGACTGTTACCCTCATGCTGAGCTTGTGTGCTAAGACCTACTTGCACCTATAGGTGGCAGTCTGTTTTCACTATAGACATGTCTGCTGCTAGTGCTAGGCTAGCGTTCACAGTGTACAGAACTTGTGCATGGAAATTATACTGGTGATGTGCATGCATCTACGTGCTTCGTGCTTGGAGAGAAGAAGAACGAAGAGGGGCTATGCTTATGAAATGTACAAGAAGAAATTTGGGCAGATTGGAACAGTTTACAGTTATTTCACAAATGAGTGAAGATAAAATGTGATTGTGGGTCTTGCTTTAAGTTAGTGGCTAATCAGGAATTAATGCAATATTAATAACATTAATAAACAATTATAAATGGACATAGCCCAACAGTTATACACAATTAGATTTAAATATTTGGAGTATTGAGAACTATTGCCCACTTCCCCCAGTTTGTATAACTGAACTCATTTTGCTGACACCATATGATGAGAGTTCCATGATCCAAACTTCATTTCTGTTATACAAACTTCACATCATTTCAACATTTCGGCCTGTAATGTCCTGAAAGGCCCATGTAATACTCAGATTAGTGCTGCTGTGAAAGCAGCACCTAAACTTTTACTTGGTATAGCAGCAAATCATACTGGGATGGCCTTTTTCTTATTCTAATTAACTGTGGACATGATAAGCTGAACTTTGCAGGAGAAGTTAGGGATAGTACAATACCATGACAGTAGGCTGTGGAAAGGATCTCCTCTAGAGAGAAAAAGCCCATGTATGTATGTATGTATGTATTCATTCCAAAGGATGTCGCTACCACTTTTTTTTTAAATTCCCAAACTGGTTTACAAGATAAAATCATGATATAATCCCATAAAACCAATCATTAAAACAATAAGTGATAAAACAATAACATCTAATGAAAATAACCAAAATAATGTCAGCTTTCTATGTCACTGCATCAGATGACCACCCAAATGCTGGTGCATCATGTCCTTTTGACCACAAGCCACAAGATTTTGACCACAAGCGCAGTCTAATTGAACCATATGCCCAGTTCATATGCACACCTGGCTAGTGCTCTGCTTTATGTGGTTAAAGAGCAATGGCCTCCCCTCCACTATGTACATAATGTAACACATGAGAAGGGTGCTCCGTGCAGAGGCCCATATGTCTGATGGCCTGATTTGTGCTTTATCTCCCCCACTTTTTGTGGAGGAAGCACTTTGTAAATAAGTTATGCATAAAGTGGCAGGGATCCAGTTATAAGGTTTACAGTGAAGGAAGATCATGATAATATGATAGGAAAGATCCCCCGCAATATTCTAATTTAGTAGTGTGTGATTCTGAGAGAAGTAAATGCTTAGCATAAAATGCTAAGGATATGACCCAAGTGTAAACATTTAGGTTTAGGGGTTGGTCTTAAAAATAGGATACAACTTTAAAATGAATGTCAGATTCATAATTTTTTAAAATGCTGATGGTTGTAATCTAACCTCATTGTTCTTCTGACAGACTATGCTTTTGGCTCTCAAATGCCAAGAACTAGCAATCTGTGTGAAGGAGACCATTTTCCTTTTAAAAATATTCCTAGCACCCATCAACAACGTTAGTTGAACATATATTCCAGTGATGATACACTGGAGTAGTACCACAAGTCCCATTAAAGATGCGTATGAAGAGAACTTGTTTAGGGCCGAGCTTCTATGATTCCTGGATCTGTTAGCTTCTATGGCAAAACTCCGCATAGTAAAAAGAAGGCAATAATTGGTGGAGGCGGTGATAGGGGAGGATACTCATACTTGCCTTTAGTTTTGCTAGAGTTTTTAAAATGAGGTTTTCATGGGGATTTCCTTTTGCAACATAAGAACAGATGGAATTGATAGGGCCACTAAAACTGGACATGCAGGAGAAAGCTATTCATTTGGATGCAATCAATACACTTAAAACTGTATGTGCGTCCTAAGGTCATATAGGCCTTATTAGGAAAATTAAATCTAAAAAGTAATTATTTAGGTGGATAAATTGTGCCACTTCTCTCTACTAGTAGGCTTATCTGCAGGCAAGAGGAAAGCAAAGCATTTAGAACCAATGCCCAGAGCCAGGCAGTTGCTTCAGTACAACTGAACTTTGGATAAAACTGGCCCGGTAATATGAATAACATAGCTTTAAAGAAACAAATTACATGTTGAACAGTTAATTGTTTTCTTCCTCATGTGCTCAATTTCTAAAACCTCTGGATATAAACAGAATAATACCTTAGCACTTGCTTGATTTTTAAACGTCCCACCCCCACAGCCCAAATTTGTTTAATTTGCACAGGCTGTTAAACAACTGCAGAGCATGCAAGTCAAGAGAAATCTGATGAATGTAATATGCATGCAATAGCCTTCGCCTTATGTTAGGTGACACCAGTTTCCAATACTTCAAAGACAAAAGAGACATTTTTGTCAGTAGAAGATAGATTTGTTTTATAGAATGTAAACGTACACATGATGCATCTTACGTTTGTAAAAGAGTTTGTTGCATGAGTAGAGATCTAGTTATTAATCTAAATCTCTTGACTATCTTTTCACTTGCGGTTGCAATTGTAAACACACTTAGCAGGCAGTGGGTTTTTTGTCTAGGTAAATATACATATGACTGTGCCACAAGGAATAACAGCATTTGATAATTAATAATTATTATAGACATTATATACAAATAAAAGGCCCCTGCCCTTAAGCTTGCTATCTAAGTAAAACGTATTGGATAAATGATGAATTAACGTAGATTTAGCTATGTTTCAGGTTAATATAATGGAGCTGGCCCTGGTTGGTAAACTATTGCAGAATTGTACTGTGTGTGTGTATGGATTTGTAGTGTTCATATGTAGTAGAAAGCCTACTCTTCCTTGGAGCTCATGTGTTTTGGTTCTTGCATTTTCTTTACATCTACCTGCCTAGGCAGAATATTTGGAAGATGAGTTTTACCTTTTCAAGGAGTTACTCATACTTGATATTGAATGGATGCAAGAGATGAATTCCAAATATTTGTAATGAAGAAGCTATTGGACTTTTGATCTTTTGCTAGGATAATCTTGCCTTATGCTCCTTGACATTATTTCCCTGTTCTTCAGAGATGTTTTTTTTTTTTTTTTGCAGTGGAAGATCATTACGTTCTATAGAATGTGGCTGCACAGTATAAATCATCATTCTTGGCTATTTAACCCTACATCACTGTATTTTCATTGTTGTACAGTGTTGGTACCATCACAGTGCAAGTTATTGTTACACAGAGAATCCTGAAGTAGCACAATGTAGAATCCCATTGAAATGTAGTCTGCTTTTGAAATAAAGATGTATTAAAAGTTTTCGGTCAAACAGTTGTCTTGTTTTAATAACTGATTTATAAATCAATTAATTTAAAGTAACCAAGACAATGATCTTACACTGGTGAAACAATACTATATGAACTGAAAAATGTATCAGCCTGTGCTGGAGAAATTGTAGTTTCTCTAATTCATATGTGGTAGGGTCGCCTGTTTGTGTGCAAGAATTTTGGTCTGAAGTATTCAGGAAAATGTCAGACATAGTCCAGCAAATAATATTGGCAGATTTACCACTGGCACTTTTCTCTATATTTACTCCCCCTCGCCCCAGCCGAGCCAAAGAAAATTATATTATTAGTTTTAGCTGCTGCCCATATGGAGATTGCTAAACATTGGAAAACCCATGCTGAATATAAAATTCAGGGCTGGCACACAAAATCTGGCAAATTGTGCTGTCAGAAAAGTTAACACATTATAATAGACTATTACTAAGAGGAATTTCATAGAAATATGGTTTCCTTTTTTGTCACACTGAATAGGGGAATTCATGATCTTCAACCATTGATGTCTCAGGCTTCTTTTTTGAGAGATTGGTTAATCTGAGTATGGCAGCACCTAATGAATGAGAGGGTTCTTCCCATATCTGAGTTAGTGTATGTATTCTCATTTGTAGTATGTGTCTGACCAAATTGTCAGTTCACTGTACTTTCATTGGTGTTTATTTATCGTTATGTTACACAGTTTAAGAAAGATTTTTTTAAAATAACTAAGACAATATCACAAAAAATCTAATACTTTGTAGTTATTTTATAAATATATTAGCTTCTCATTATACAAGATAATGTTATTGTTTGGGAAGCCAGTCTTAGCAGAACCATCAGTTATTCATAGATTTTCATCACTATATCGATTATAGCTTTGACTTCAACTGGATTAAAAATCCACATCCTAAAGGTCTGATTAATGAATAAATACAGGGGTGGAGAACTTTCGGTCCTCCATATGTTGTTGGACTGCAGCTCTCATCATCCCTTATCATTGGTCATGCTGGTTGGGACTGATTGGGAATTGGAGTCCAGCAACTTCTGGAGGGCCACAGGTTCCCCACCTCTGAATTAATCAGTTGCTCATGCCAACGAATGGATTAATATTTTTTTTACCTTAATTTGTGGGTTCCTGTAAACATAAATTATTTTGAAATATGCTTGTTTTATGTCATATTGTACATCTAGCATCATGTTGTAGTTTGGAAAATGTCGAGCTATCAACAGATTCGCCAAATTTAACTCTTCTGTTAAATTCTGTTTCAATTACAGTAGAAACAGAAGATGTTTGGAAATTTTGATTACAAGGAAAAACAATGACAGATCTGATGAAGAAATGTCAGGTGTCATCCATATCCATCAAATATAAGCACAGCTTTACTACAATTTAAAACAGAATGTGGATTGCATGTTTTAGTAATGTCAATTCACAGGCAAAATAATGAATGTGGATAAAACATACTTGCATGTACTTACAGATAGACTAAAATAAGCTGAATAAGTGATACTAGTTTAATATTTTTATTTTAAGGATGTTTGGTTCATACCGTTTGAGAAGTGGTGACAGCAGTATATTTTTTTAACAGCTAAGAATAAAATATTGATTTTAAAAAAATTATAATTAAATTATCAGTCTCTGCAACTCTGAAATGTTTGGCCCGCAAAAGGAGGAAAATAGAGCTTTAAAATAATTATTGATCTTACCTTTTTGAAGTGCTTTTAAACAATTCTTTTACTGAAGTCTGCCCAAGTTGAATCACACATCATCAGTTAAATACAGAAGAATCGCCTCCTTGCCCACCAGAAAGTTGAAACAAGGACAAGACTACATACATACATACTGTGTAATTTAAGGTTGCCCGATGTCCTTCACTTTAAAGGACTTTCCTTATTTTAAAGGATTGTTCCTTATTCCAGAACATTACAGTTTCATAAATATAATGAGCACCTCCTCCCCTTATTTTAGAAGCTTTAAGCTCCTAGAACTTCCAGACACTTCGGTTTGGCAATCTGCTGTGCTTTTCAAATTTTGATCTGACAACCTAATTGCAACAAAACTAAAAAAAAAAAAAAAAAAGTGGGAGAGACACAGTTGTATGCCGCATTTTTTTTAATCAGCTCCTTGCTCCTAAGTCCTACAGTGATGGGATAACTCCACACTTACATAATGCTGTCCTCGCTTTACTCCTCTCTTCATTTCCTGGTAGTGCTTGCTCTCTCAGATTTTTTAAAAAACTAAATTATTCATTTTAAAATTATTTTTGTTCTTTATTATAATATATGTATTTGCTGCAAAATCTTGGAATCTGTTTTGCGCTAATTCATACAGTCGCAACGTCTGAATAGCATTCTCATTTCAATCCTTCTCTACATACCCAATTATATATAGTCCACCTTTAGCAATGTTAAGATTCCCTTAAAACACACGCTAATAGATAACCAAACTATAGTGTATTAGCGAGACTGTGATTATAGGCAAGCTAGTAAATGTGTGATATAATAATGAAGGTTGGTATATAAATATTGTAAATAAATAAATTTGCAATAGCGTAAGGGCTACAGCCTCCAAAGGCCTACTTTAGATGTGTCCATGAGTATGCCCAATGTATCCTTTGCTTTGACATTCTCCCATTAATTGGCAAACCCTTATGCCATATCACAAACAGCTTTTGAAACTGCCATTGGTTTCAAGTGAGGTCTGTCATATTCTATGCCCAAAGCCCCCTTTGGGATGCAGAACTTGTTGTGTAGTTCTTTGTATCCCAGCCAGTACTATTACTGACCTTTCTTCTTCCAAACATTCCTAGGGACTTCATAATGTCCTCCATTGTAGGTTTCCTTAAACTGTAGATCAGGGGTCCCCACCCCCCAGGCCATGGACCAGTACAAGTCCGTGGCCTGTTAGGAACCGGGCCGCAGCAGGGGTGTGGGAACCCCCCTTACCTTGGGTCCGCGGGTGGGGGGGAGGCGACACTTCTGGCCGCTGGTGTCAGGAGCACCCTAGCTACCTCTTACAGTCCCATCCAATAGCCAACTCAAGACACAGACGAAAAAGATACTTTCCAAGGCTTTATTCCTTTTACAACTTAACACTTTCAGATGCTAATCATCAGCAACTAAGCAAGGAACTGCACTAGCAGAGTAGCCTAAGCTCCAGGTAAGGCAGTTGGTCCCCGTTTGAAGGAGGAGGGCGGGAAGACTCTGAACTTATGGGCTATGGAGAGGTCCTCCCTCTTACCCTTGGGTCCTCAGGACGCGACCGTTGTTTTAGTGCCAAGTGGGCAGAGCGCCTCCTCTCGGCGCCCTCCATCTGGCGCCACTCCCTGCGTCTGTGCCGAGCGTCCAGCAAGGCCCCATCCCCCACTATCTCACTGCCAGGGTCACTATCTCAGGAATGCAGGCAGGAGGAATCTCCCCTGCCGCTGTGCCTGTGAGCGATGAGCGAGCTCCTCTCCCACGGGTTGTTGCTCTTCCTCAGAATCAGAACTGCTCTGGGGCTCTATGGGCTCAGTTTCCACACTGACAGCTGGGACGTAAATGGCGTCTGCATAGCAGACGCCATTGGCGTCCCTGTTCTTCAAGTAATAGGCTACATAAATCTTTACGCAGCCTATTACTGCAAAGAACAGGGACGCCAATGGCATCTGCTACGCGGACGCCATTTGCATTCCAGCGGCTGGAAGTCCACCAGCAGCTAGAGCCGGCCGGCAGCTCCGCGGACTTGCCACGGAGCGGAGCCAGCCAGGGCCGGCGAGGATTCTGGGGGGGGGACAGATCGCCTCCCCCCCATGGACCCAAGGTAAGGGGGGTTCCCAGACCCCTTCTGCGGCCTGGTCCCATCCCCCCCGGTCTGCAGAAAAATTGTCTTCCACGAGACCGGTCCCTGGTTTCATAAAGGTTGGGGACCGCTGCTGTAGATCCTTTGGGGGCAATGACATATTTTTCTTTGAAGTGCAATAGTTACTTGATGGCCAAACTAATGTAATTGTTTCCCACTGATTTTTTTTTTTTAATTTGAGAACATCTTTAGTGAGCTCATTTTATTTCAGCATCTTGCACTGAAGGATAATTATATTCACCTGGTATAATAAAGCAAGTGGAGATCTTTCAAGGGATTCTAATTTGCATATTAAATAAAAGGTATATTGATTTCTCTCTCAGAATTATACCAGGTCAGGACACAAAATTTCACTTTTAATGTTTCTTCTGGTACTTCCTTTTGTAACTGAGTAGGTAATATATAGAGTTTTTAGCAAGCTCCTTTTGTTGTTGTTGCCCTTTTAAAAATACCATTTCGGTGCTAGGCAGTGGGTGATTTTAAATTTGGATACATGCAAATGAATTAACATATTCCATAAAGGATGGTCACCTTGAGAAGTGGTGTTCTTAGTAGTACTGTGACAAATCAAATTGAAAGAAGATTATTTTTATAATGATGTTACTCCAATCATGCTACTGTTTTGAAATTGGCAATGGTTTTTGAGGAAACTACAAAGAAAAGCCATAGCATGAATACTGGGCTCAAATAAAATGAAATATGGATCCAATCTACAAAAATGAAGAGATGTGCATCATGTATACTAAGATATGTTCTGCCTTTGTAATGTAAATTCCCATTTTTTGGTTGAAAGGCAGGATATAAATAAATTAATATTGAGAATAATAAAATTAGGGCTCCAACATTTGAGTGAATTAGTTCACAATTGATTAAAACCTATTGATTGATTAACAGGTGCCCTTGCTTAATCAGATAACACATTTTATAATATGTGAATACTTTTAAATTTAACTACTTATAAAAACTGCAGAGAGCAGAAAAGGGATTTCCTCTTTCATACGCATATCTGCTGTGGAGCATATATGCATTATCTACAAACAATAGATGTATGCTTTTTTGCATCAAAATTATTGTTCTATTCCTGTGCAAATTTATGCAGATTTAATTGATTATTTGATTAAAACATATATGAGTAATTGCTAAGTTTTAATTCATTGGGTGACTATTATAAAAAAAAAAAGAAAAAAAGACCAAGTTCTTTATGGTCGTTTTATTAGCAAATGCTTATGCACACCAAGATAATTTTCTTACTAAACTTCCCCTATGAAGACTAGATGGACTAGGATCTTTCCTGTGTTTTGTGGTACCTTAAAACACAAGACTCCTTTTTGTCTTTGCCAAAACTGACGAACACAGCTACTTTTCTGGATTTTTTCCTATTTGGTTGTTGCTTCCCTTCACAGTATTCAAGAGTAAGGTACAGTTTTAGTGTTAAACCTAAGACCTATTGACTGTAATAGACATACTGTAGCATTTTGGAAGTGATGGGAGCAATTTATATGTTTGACTGCCTTCATTCAGTCATATTGACACCACACTGAATTTATGTAATTAAGCAGAACTGCTGTAGGATGCAGCTACATAATCCATTTGCCAAGATGGTCAGCAAAATCAATGTCACAGGTATTTCATGACTGCCAGTTGCTGGAAAAGTCTAAGAGCATCTCTACATCAGCCTGAAATCCTGCAATTGAAAGGGGGATTTCTGCTTTCCGCTTAAATGCAGCATCACAACGGACTCCCTTTACGTGTACTTCCTTTTCCCCTCCCCTTTCCCTGAGTCTTCCATATGTTTCACTGGTCTATCTCCTCTTATTGCAGCTTTTCCTTTCCATGGAGGGATCTCAAGCGGAACACAGGCTGGATAATTTGATAGCTCATTATCTCCGATCTATGTAAAAGGTCATTTGGAATAAAGGTCATTCGCCTTGGAGGTTAACGACGTCATCTACAGGGCCTGCAAACTTCTGTGAGTGAACAATCTCAAAAGCAGGATAAAAGCTTCGTGTGAAGTAGCCCTAACTGAAGCCCCATCTCATAGAATGCTTGCACACATCACCCTTGCAGTTTCATGGTCTTGGCCAACGGCTAGACTATTTATTTGCTCTTCCTGGGGTTACATTGTATGGCAGCTGTATTGGTGCAAAATGCATCAACCTGGCTCCTAATGTATGGCACATAGCAGTACAGCTCTAGGGTTCTTCTCGCTGGCATCCAGGCATAATTCAAAGTACTGCTTTAATACATTTTTAAAATAAATTCCTTATCATATGGTCTGAATGAACCATGTTCTCCATACTCTTAACAGGTAGAGAGACCTCTTAATGGGCCACTACAACAGCTTGTCGGTAGGGGAGTTCCTCAGTATGGATAAAATGTTGCTTGGTAAGTTGGGTCGTTGTGTAGGATGTTATATATGTACACACACTCTCTTTCTCTCTTCCTCTCTCTTGCTCTCTCTCTCTCCCTCACTCACACACACACGCACACTTATTATCCAGCATGTTTATTCTTATATTTATTCTGTGTTGCACTGTGTATAGAATTTAATAGAATTTGTTTCATACAAAAATATTTTGTTTGAGTTTTGTAGTATTTTTTTTTAAACCACAGGGCTAGCCTAATCTGAAAGGCTGTAAGAAAAATCATTTTGTTATTCAGGCAAGGGCATTGGCAGGTGATTATGCCTTGTCTGTTGTGCTTTTTGTCAAGCATATAGGTTAAAATATCTCAGTATCTTAACTGATAAGATATTGAGGGTTTTTTCTTTCTTTTTCTTGACAGCACCAGAAATCAATACAAGTACAGTCCTTTCAAAGATTCCAGCCAGAACACAAAGATCCATAATAAGCAGATTCTACAGGTGGTGGTACCATGCCCAGTCTATTAAAAATGTGGTTCCAAAATTATTGTAGTTCCTTTAAGATCATTTTATACCATTTTAAATTGCAGTACTTTTTGCTTTAAAACAAAGAAGTCCTTGCTTAAAGGCTTAGAATCTAGATGACAAGATTCAGGAGAAAAGGAGGTGAATGAGAAATCATAAGACAATTTTGTGAACCAAAATTTATTAAAAGCAATACTTAATTTAAGTAGCAAAATAAAAGTAATACTTTATTATGGGCAGCCTTCCAGTCAAATCTCATTTTGTTTTGGAGGGACTTGTCAAATTATCACCCTGTGAAGGATTGAGGCCTACAGAGGCAAAAGGAAAAAAGGTCAGGCTTAGAGGCCTGGAGTTTTCTGTTGGGAAGGGGTAACCCTGAGAGAAGTAGTTTCATTTCTCCAGTTGTTTCTGTTTAATTCCCCTGGTAAGTTTCATTTCCTCAGGTTTGAAGCATTACTTTCAGTTTTGGGGGAGCAGAGTATAAAAAGAGAAACAGAGAACAACAGCAGCAGTAAGAGCAGAGACAGCCAGAGCTTGAAGTGAGAGCAGAGTCTAAGTAGTGAGCAGGAAAAAGCAGCCTAGAAAGGTTTAAGGACACCTAGGGTAAAGGAACTTGCATTTTGCAAATTTTATTTTCTTTTAATCCCTTTTGTATCACTCAGCACTACTATGTAAATACCTTTAGTTCTAATTTGTTTGCTTTAAATCTATTAGTAAACTGTTGTGGTCAAACCCTGTGTCTAGAGTGTCAGTCACCTACAGTCTACAGCCTAAGTCTGTAAACCGACTACAGTCAGTCTACAGCCTAAATCTCATGTTACTGAGATGGGGAAGTTTAAAAGAAGGAAGGTGGGACTCTTAAGGAGGGAAGAGATCCTTAAGGGGTTGCTCAGGGGGTCCAGGTCATAAGGCACACCCTTGGCACACCCGCATCGAAAAACCCTAACACAATTCTAGTTTCTGTCATTGTTATGCTCAGGACTCACTTTTTGGTAAGCACCCGGGAGTCAGTGCTGAACTCCACCTCACATTTGGGAATCGCTATTCCCACTTACAGCTGTGACTACACAAAGCTCATATTAATGCTACTGCAAGTGAGAAATCGGCGCATCAGGGGAAGGAAGTTGTGCAGTTCTTTTTATCATAATGTTCATTATTTGTTGAAGAAACTCTCCTTTCACTTTGATTTGCAACAGGCAATTTGGACTCTCCACAACCCAGTGCTAAGAGTTGCTACACCACCCTATAGGAAAACAAACCTAGAAACTGAGGCAGCAACATGATTAGTCAATCAACCATTAAAAGCTTTCAGAAACAAATGGGTTTCAGCTTTTGTCTAAAATAGTTAAGAGAGGGACAATTACAACCAGGCAGGAATGGCGTTAATAACTTCATGAGTAAGTGTTGCGTAATTACACTAAAAAGTGTCAGAACAATCTTTTAACAAGTCAACTTTCCACAGGTATCACTGCAGACAGTTTGTAGCCATGGCATTAACTCAGGGATTCAGACAAGAGGGAAAATGATGATGTTGAGAAACTGCAATTCATGTGGAAGCGTGTTTCGATGTTCCATTTCCTCATATGCTTGTTCAATTTGACAAAAGCTTACACTTTCAGAGCCTTAAAAAAAATAAAAATAAATATGAACGTTAAAGTTGGTTAGTAAAACTCAGATGGGGAAAATACCCAGAAAACATCTTATTTCTATGACTGGGAGTGGGTGACTAATTTTATACAGGTTGCAGTTGCCGCTTTTAGCTACAAACCTGACCATACATACCAGCAAAGGGAATGAATGTGAAAAAAAGTTACAAGGGAATTTGGGCTAGGGGATATTAGGCAGCAATGAACAGAAGACTCCTTGAAAGGACATTACTCCCCTTTTAAATCTGTGCACATGTTAAAGTTTCCCCTCAGGCAGCATATGCACAACTTTTATTTATTCAGCAGATAACCTAAACTGACAGCAACCTTGGCATCAATACGTGGGCAATATATTTACAAAACAATGAACTCTTTTTTAAAACGATGTCTCTCTAATGTACGGGGTACAGACAGGCTTCTCTTGGTATTCAGGCATGCCTGTCATCTTGGTCCAGCAATTTTGTTCATGTACAAATGTAGTCATTGTGTGCAAAAATAAATAAATGCTATTCTCTCCGTTTAGGCGTTTGTTTCCCTTTATCACTCTTACTGTGTCCCAAGGCACTGATGCCATATAGAAGGACCTTGCTTTGTGCCAGGCTGGTGCTTCATCAGTGTGTGTTCACATGCGTGTACCTGCATTCTTTTTGACTTAATCCCTTCAGTGTTATAGGCCACTGAGAATAAAGAGGGTTGTGTGTGAGAGAGTTTACTCTCCTTCACTTTTTTCCCTCAAAGTAAAAAAATATATTGTTCTGTCTTTAGGCCCATGGCTCATGAGTAAACACTTTTCTTGGCAGCAGAAGATGAGGCAGCATTAGCTCCTCTGAGTTGGTTAAGTGGATGCACCTGGCACATGGTCTCGAATAGATGAGAATTCTCCCACACTGGGGCATGAAACCATCCATTTCATAAGGAAACCCCCACTGACAAAGGCTGCCTCTGTTCGCAAGTTCATCAGAAACAGGCAAAAGGGCCTAATGGAAGATTCTGAAAGAACTTTGCCACAGTGATGAATTAGCATCGGTGGGAACAAGCAGGAGAATTTAGCTACATGTCAAGGGGGAAAGATGGCCTCACACTGAAGAGAGAGGTGGTGCTAGCAGGTTCAGAAAAGCTTTCCCTAAGTACATCCTGCTACAGCATTTTAGAAGATTCAGTAAGGCATCTCATAACTTTTAATTCAAGCCATAGGTGCTACCAAAAAAAGTAAAATATATTATGCCACTTTGCCAAGGTGCAAGAGATCGGATGACATTTATAAAATGGGAGCTGTGCTTTGAACACAATGTTCAAACCCTTTCCTAGTTGTTGTTGTTCAGTCATTCAATCATGTCCGACTCTTCGTGACCCCATGGACCATAGCACGCCAGGCCTTCCTGTCCTCCGCTCTCTCCTGGAGTGTGCTCAAGTCCATATTCATTGCATCGGTGATGCTATCTAGCCATCTCATCCTCTGCTGTCCCCTTCTCCTTTTGCCTTCAATCATTCCTGGCATCAGGGTCTTTTCCAGTGACTTTTTTCTTCCAATTAGGTGGCCAAAATACTTGAGCTTCAGCTTCAGTATCTGTCCTTCCAATGAGCACTCAGGGTTGATTTCCTTTAGGATTGACTGATTGACTCCCGGCAATCTTAATTCCTTGCAGTCCAGGGGACTTGTAAGAGTCTTCTCCATCACCACAGTTCGAAAGCATCAATTCTTCGGCGCTCACCTTCCTTATAGTCCAGCTCTCACAACCAATACGTTGCTACTGGGAAAACCATAGCTTTGATTATACGAACCTTTGTCGGCAAGGTGATGTCTCTGCTTCTCACTAGGCTGTCTAGGTTTACCATAGCTTTCCTCCCAAGGAGCAAGCGTCGTTTAATTTCATGGCTACAGTCACCGTCTGCGGTGCTCTTGGAGCCCAAGAAAATAAAATCTGTCACTTCTTCCATTTCTTCCCCATCTATATGCCAGGAAGTGATAGGACCAGAAGCCATGATCTTAGTTTTTTTAATGTTGAGTTTCAAACCAGCTTTTGCACTCTCCACTTTCACCCTCAACAAGAGGCTCTTTAGATCCTCTTCGCTTTCTGCCATTAGGGTGGTATCGTCTGCGTATCTGAGGTTGTTGATAATTCTCCCGGCAATCTTAATTCCGACCTGTGATTCATCCAACCTGGCGTTTCTCATGATGTACTGATACCATGGGGAGAAGATCTAATTTGCACTATATTATGGATCAAAACCATAACATCTGAATCTAAAGAACTAGCAATTTGTTATAAAAGAGACTAACTTCCATTTACAATAAAAAGTCACTGAAGGTGAGGGACAACCTGTATTCTCCAAGAGTTGATTTACATTACACATACCTTTTACACCCCATTGACCCCAAAATTCTGGAATTGTAATTTGGTCAAGAAGTATCTCTGAAAATTTCCAGAAATCATTGGAATGAGCAGTAAATTAGGGATGGCGGAGAATTCCGCCACGGATTCCAGTGAGGCTGGATTCTGTAGAATCCGGCCCCCCAGACTCCATGGCAGAACGGCCTCCTGCCCCCCCCCGCGCAGAATCCCCCAGGACAGCACTTACCTGCGGCAGTTCCGGCAGCGGCTTCGGCGGTGGCAGCTGACTGGCCGCGGCCGGGCTGCTGCGGCCGCCATTGCTGTCTCTCCAGGCTGCCGTGATAGGCTACATAAGAATTTACATAGCCTATCACAGCTGCCCCCCCAAAAAACGGTGTACGCAAATGGCGGCAGCTATGGTGGCCACCATTTGCGTTCCCTATTTTTCATCGTTCTAGCCTACGTAAATATTTACATAGGCAATTACAGCAAAAAAAGGGAAATGCAAATAGCGCCCACTACGTTATTTGCGGTTCCCTTTTTTTTTGCCATAATTGCCTACGTAAATATTTACGTAGGCTAGAACAGCGAAAAATAGGGAAAGCAAATGGCGGCCGCCGTAGCCGCCGCCATTTGCGTCCACAGCAGCCCGTCCACGGCTGGAAGTCCGGCTGAGGACAGACCTGGCCGGCTGCTCTGCGGAGCCACCGCGGAGCAGAGCCGGCCGGGCAGGATTCCGTAGGGATGTCAGAGAATTCCGCCACGGATGTCGGTGAGGCTGAATGCCAGTGCATTTGACCCCCCGAACTCCGTGGTGGAATGGCCTGCCCCCCCGCGGATCCCCCCCGGGACGAGACTTACCTGGGGCGGATCTTCCGGGTGGCTGTGGCAGCGGCGGCTGCGACGGCTGGTCTTCCAACCGGCTGCCGCCACTGCCATTTGCAGTCTTGTAAAACAAACAAACAAACAAACGACGTGATAGGCTACGTAAATCTTTACGTAGCCTATCACGGTTGGGTTTAAAAAACAAACAAAAAACGACGTGATAGGCTACGTAAAGATTTAGGTAGCCTATCATGACTGGGTTTAAAAACAAAACCAAAAACCGCATACGCAAATGGCGGTGGCTATGGCCGCCGCCATTTGCATTCCTTATTTTTGGCCGTCTTAGTCTACGTAAATATTTACGTAGACTCTGACGCTGAAAATAAAGGGGAATGCAAATAGCGTGGCGGGCGCTATTTGCATCCCTTTTTGATTCGCCGTTTTAGCCTACGTAAATATTTACGTAGGCTAAAACGGTGAATCAAAAAGGGACGCAAATAGCGCCCGCCACGCTATTTGCGTTCCCCTTTATTTTCGCCGTCATAGTCTACATAAATATTTACGTAGATTAAGATGGCCAAAAATAAGGAACGCAAATGGCGGCGGCCGTAGCCGCTGCCATTTGCGTACGCGTTCCCCCCCCCCGAGCCCTCCACGGCCGGAAATCCAGCTGTGGACGGCTCTGGCCTGGCTGGGCCTGGCTGGCTGCTCTGCGGAGCTGCCGCGGAGCACAGCCGGCCGTGGAGCATTCTGGGGGGGGGAATGGATTGCCTCCCCCCCGTTGAGGATTCCGGGGGGAGGGACGGAACGCCTCCCCCCCACCATCAACATAATCCGCAGAAAGGTAAGTGACTGTCGTACATCCCTAGGATTCCGGGGGGGGAGGACAAGATTGCCTCCCCCCCTCAGTCGATTCCAGGGGGAGGGACGGAGCGCCTCCCCCCCAGCAGATGCCCCGACCGGAACAGGTAAGTGATTCGTACATCCCTACAGTAAATTAACCGGGATAACAGGCAAGCATGGCCTTGGTGTACAAATTGAAGCAGGATAAAGGCTAATAGAGTTTTGCCAAGAGAACATGCTGTGAGAACAACACTCTTTTCCAACAGCACAAGAGGCGACTCTACACATGGACATCACCAGATGGTCAATACCGAAATCAGATTGATTATGTCCTTTGCAGCCAAAGATGGAGAAGCTCTATACAGTCAGTAAAAACAAGACCTGGAGCTGACTGTGGCTCAGATCATGAGCTTCTTGTTGCAAAATTTCGGCGTAAATTGAAGAACGTAGGGAAAACCACTAAACCATTCAGGTATGACCTAAATCATATCCCTTATGAATATACAGTGGAGGTGACAACTAGATTTAAGGGATTAGACCTGATAGACAGAGTGCCTGAGGAACTATGGACGGAGGTCCGTAACATTTTTCAGGAGGCAGCAACTCAATCCATCCCAAAGAAAAAGAAGTGCAAGAAAGCAAAGTGGCTGTCTGAGGAGGCTTTACAAGTAGCTGAGGAAAGAAGGGAAGCGAAAAGCAAGGGAGAAAGGGGAAGATATATCCAACTGAATGCAGAGTTCCAGAGAATAGCAAGGAGAGGCAAGAAGGCCTTCTTAAATGAACAATGCAAAGAAATCGAGGAAAACAACAGAATGGGAAAGATTAGAGATCTCTTCAAGAAAATCGGAGATCTCAAGGGAACGTTTTGTGCAAAGACGGGCATGATAAAGGACAAAGAAGGCAGGGACCTAACAGAAGCAGATGAGATTAAGAAGAGGTGGAAAGAATACACAGAAGAACTATACAGGAAAGATCTGAATGTCCCTGATAGCCATGATAGTGCGGTCACTGAACTTGAGCCGGACATCCTAGAGAATGAAGTCAAGTGGGCCTTAGGAAGCATTATTAACAACAAAGCTAGCGGAGATGACAGTATTCCAGCTGAGCTATTTAAGATCCTAAAAGATGATGCTGTTAAAGTGCTGCACTCAATATGCCAACAAATTTGGAACACTCAACAGTGGCCACAAGAGTGGAAATGTCAGTTTACATTCCAATTCCAAAGAAGGGCAACGCCAAAGAGTGTTCAAACTACCGTACAATTGCGCTCACTTCACATGCAAGCAAGGTTATGCTCAAAATCCTACAAGCTAGGTTTCAGCAGCATCTGAACCGAGAACTACCAGAAGTACAAGATGGGTTTCGAAGAGGCAGAGGAGCTAGAGGTCAAATCACCAACATTTGCTGGATCATGGAGAAAGCAAGAGAATTCCAGGAAAACATCTATTTCTGCTTCATTGACTATGCTAAAGCCTTGATTCTGTGGATCACAACAAACTGTGGCAAATTCTTAAAGAGATGGGAGTACCAGACCACCTTACCTGTCTCCTGAGAAACTTGTATGAGGGTCAAGAAGCAACAGTAAGAACCAGACATGGAACAACCGAGTGGTTCAAAATTGGGAAAGGAGTACAACAAGGCTGTATATTGTCGCCCTGCTTATTTAACTTGTACGCAGAGTACATCATGAGAAACGCCGGGTTGGATGAATCACAGGTCAGAATTAAGATTGCCGGGAGAATTATCAACAACTTAAAATACACAGACGATACCACCCTAATGGTAGAAGCAAAGAGGATCTAAAGAGCCTGTTGTTGAGGATGAAAGTAGAGAGTGCAAAAGCTGGTTTGAAACTCAACGTTACAAAAACGAAGATCATGGCATCTGGCCCCATCACTTCCTGGCATATAGAATGGGAAGAAATGGAAGCAGTGACAGATTTTATTTTCTTGGGCTCCAAGATCACCGCAGACGGTGACTGTAGCCATGAAATTAAAAGATGCTTGCTCCTTGGGAGGAAAGCAATGGCAAACCTAGACAGCCTAGTGAGAAGCAGAGACATCACCTTGCCGACAAAGGTTCGTATAATCAAAGCTAAGGTTTTCCCAGTAGTAACGTATGGCTGTGAGAGCTGGACTATAAGGAAGGCTGAGCGCTGAAGAATCGATGCTTTCAAACTGTGATGCTGGAGAAATCTCTTATGAGTCCCCTGGACTGCAAGGAGGTCAAATCAGTCCATCCTAAAGGAAATCAACCCTGAGTGCTCATTGGAAGGACAGATACTGAAGCTGAAGCTCAAATATTTTGGCCACCTAATGCGAAGAGAAAACTCCCTGGAAAAGACCCTGATGCTGGGAAAGATTGAAGGAAAAAGGAAAAGGGGACGGCCGAGGATGAGATGGCTAGATAGCATCACCGATGCAATGAATATGAACTTGAGCACACTCCGGGAGAGAGGGGAGGACAGGAAAGCCTGGTGTGCTATGGTCCACGGGGTCACGAAGAGTCGGACACGACTTAACGACTGAACAACAACAATGTATATAAGCGCTCAACTGCTGAAAAACAGAGTAGTTTAAGCATATGAGCAGGGTGTGATGGTGCAGCTAAGGGTGGATCTGGGAGCCAAAATCCAGGGCCATACAGCCCGCCCCCCACCCCCTGAGAGTGGCAGATAGTGGGGTCAATGTCAAACAGGCCCTGCATCAGCAGCTCAGCCAACATGAGCATTCTGGGACCCGCTGGGATTGGCAATATTTGCCACAGTATTCTGCCTTTTTATTTTTAAAAAGATGTTTTAAGCGCCAGTGTGGTGTAGTGGCTAGAGTGTTGGACTGGGAGTAAGGAGATCCGGGTTCTAGTCCCCACTTGGCCTTGGAAGCTCACTGGGTGGCTTTGGGCCAGTCACAGACTCTCAGCCCAACCTAGCTCACAGGGTGGTTGTTGTGATGATAAAATGGAGGAGGAGGAGGATTATGTATACCGTCTTGAGTTCCTTAGAGGAAAAAAGGCGGGATAAAATGCAATAAATAAATAAATAAAAATGTTATAGTTAGGAGGCAGGTGGCTAGCCATGTACATGGTTACAGATGCTCATATTACTTTTACTTTATATATATATTATCCTTATCTATGAAGAAATGGTACTCATTCCCAAATGTGAGCACCATCAAGGCAGCAGAAACAAACTCCATTTTATTCCTGTAGTCATAATGGTGCTATGATTTAAGTAAGTTTAAAATGCAAAAAATGCTCAAGAGTATTTCTTATTTTATCAGGGTTACCAAACAGTTTTAGGGTGGGGGTTGCTCCAATGTATTAGGAAAGTGGAAGCAGGTGGAAAGCATGGAAATGATGGTGGATAGGTAGGTGGGGAGGAAAGACCAGTGTGTGTATACAGCATGGCCTTCTAACCCCACCCCCACCTCCTGGGTAGGAACATTAAGTTCACGGTCTAAAACTACCTAACTCCACCACTGGTAGGGTGAGGCTTTTCATAGTCAGAGGCAACAGAAAGATAATACATTTTTATGTCCCTCAGTTTGATGGGCAGTTCAAAGTTTCGAGGTTCAGAAATCAAAACTTCCCCAAACCTGACCACAGCAGTACAACAAAATGTACAGTAAGGGCGCAATCCTATGGCCGCTAGTCAGTGGCTAGATGGCCATAGGATAAATTGGTTCCCTGAGAACCGACCTCCACCCCCTACAGCGCCGCCTCATAGGCAGCGCGGAACAGCCCCGGGCTCCGCACTCAGAAGAGGAGCGTGGAGCGGCAAAAACGGGGCATTCCTGGCAGCATGCTGGGGCAGGGAAGTGGGAAAAGCTGGTACGACACATCCTATGTGTTGTCCAGCTGCTGCTTCCCATGCTCCAAGGTCCTGAAGCTAGACAGCCGAAATCGGCTGTCTAGCCACGAAAGCCGGACAGGGGGAGTGAGGAGGAGATCTGCTCCTCACCACTCCTCCTGCCCTGCACTGGATAGGTGGTCACCCCCAGGCACGGAGGCAACCGTTGATCCAGATAGGATTGCTCCCTAAATTAGCACTGCTGATAACTCGCTTTGAAGGGTTCACTTATGTACAGCAGGAAGATCAGAACTTTATTCTCGTCACAGAGAAGAATTGAAGTGGAAGAAACTGGATTGGAAAGCAAATAAAAAGACAAATCCAGCCCTCTGGAGTGGGCAACCCTAAGGAGAACTAGTTTCATTGTCCACACTTCAGAAGTTCTGATGTTCTACTATTAAAGGTAATTAAAGGTCTGCTATTCAGTGTATCATGCAGAAAGGGGTGGGTGGGAGAGGAAACTATATACTCCAGAGCATTGTTGCACATTGCACCATTTAAAAAAAAATACTACATATTATAAAATACATCTTGGTAAATGCTACAAAGCCAGTAACATTTTTGGTAAGTATTTCAGTATATACAAATAGTAAAGTTGACTTGTACTTCTACATATAAATGCATTAATAAAAAAAAAAAACATAAGTAATATCAATCAATAAATTAGTCCTATTTTACCATATATCTAATCTTTAAATCTCACAATTTCTTAATTCATTTACCAATACCCAAATTGTATTTCTGACATCATCAACTCTAAAAAGGGTTTCCAGTTATTGAATTAGAATTGTTTAAATTACTGCCTTCTTCCCATCTCTTATTTGTACATATTCTGTTAATTTTACCATTTTGCTATTTCCCATACTTTCAATAACCAGCTTTTAACATCAGGTACTTCATTATTTCTTTATTTGGTGGTTATTAATCACACCAAATTCTGGATACAATTCTGACTTGTTTGGACACAAATTGTATGGTAAGAACCTACAACAGGGACGGGGTAACAACCTCTTTTGGTCCGAAGTATGACCAGAACTCCAGAGGGCTGGATTTGGCTCTTCGGCCTGAGGTTCTGCACCCCTGCTCTATACCAATTTGCCATGTCTTAAGAGGAGTGTTATGTATCCTGGGAGGGGGTGGAGTTACTGTGGCTGAGTTATTGTTTTGAACCTTGGCAACTCCTGTAGAGCTGGGAGTAGCAACAATGTGTGGAGCTTCTGCTAAGACCATTTAAATTAAAGACCAGTTGTGTTTGAGGCCTGCTGATTCTGCAGTCATTCCCTCTACCTATACAACATTTTGTGGCGATGAGGGTGGGATCCTGAGAGCTATCTAGGAATGTACGAAAGTCACTTACTGAGAGCTATCTAGGGATGTACGAAAGTCACAGTTGCGGCCGCCATTCGCACAGCAACGCGAACGGCACCAGGTAAGTGCTCCATTTTGTGCGACTTTCGCGGGTCGTGGGGCGGGGGGGCTTCGTTCCGCCATGGATTTCGGGGAGCTGAATGCACTGGCATTCGGCTTCACTGAGATCCGTGGCGGAATTCTCTGACATCCATAAGCTATACAGGCAGCAAGGACTGTGAATCCATTTACACAGCTAACTGGTAAGCAGTCCGCTAGACCCACTTAAGAACTTGAGCAACTCCTGTGTTGGTTTTTTAAAAAGAGAATTAAAATCAAAATGGCTGCTCTTGGACATATCGAAGAGTTTGATGTAAGTCAACCTGCTTCCTGGGATTCTTATGCAGAACGGCTTTCATTCTATCTTGAAGCAAATAAGATCGCCAACGCTGAACAAAAGCGAGCTGTGCTCTGAACTGTTTTTGGGCCACAGACTTGCCATAATAAGATCCCTCACTGCTCTTGCCTCACTCAAAACAAAACAACCCAAAAATAAATAAAAGGGACAATTAAGCTGGACATATTTTTTAAAATGTAAGAAATACCATTTTATATAAACACAGTGAGCAGTTTGTGAAGTAGGTTGTCTGGACTACTTTTTTGTACTCAGGTATGTGTGATAAAGGGAGAAATGGTCCATGCTGTAGGTATGATAGTCTGAAGGAAAATAGAAACAAAGGATCCAGATTCCTGGGTTGAGCAGAGAGTGAAACAAAATGCAGTCCACTCAAGGGGAAGCAATTATTTTAGCTTGAATGGACTGGACAGTACAGAGGTTGGTTCCTCAGCACATAAGGTCAAATAGCTAACACCCATAGGCTAACCCAGTTCTCTCTCAAAGTTCATGTGTAAATATGTGTCTGTACTGAGTAGATATATGAGTGGGTTAAGAAACTCAAGGTTGTACATCAAGTTTTGGCTTGGACTTTATTTTCTAGGATGAGTCAGAGCTTAATATATAGTGTTGCAGAATAGTACGTGTAGTAAATGGGAGTAGGTCATTTTCCTTCAACCTAAATAGGAACTGTCCTAAGAGGACAGATTAGTTGATGTAGGCATTTTTTTTCCTACTAAATATGTTACTACTATCACCTCCACCCAAATGATAATATAGAAAGAAGGCAAGTTACCATTGCAGTTTGAATTGCTTCCAAACCTATTCCTCACCTGCATGCCTAAAGAAACTCTAGAAACAAATTACTTTTCGCTTGTCTCCTTGTTTAAAGGATTTGCTTTGTATTTCTCCTTGCCTGAGTGATGGGAAACATTGAACAGCTTTTACCATCCTGATCGAAGGCTTCATTTTCTTGGAAGGGATACCTGAAGACATAGACTGGGTTCAGACAATTGTGATGGAAAGAGAAGCCATTGTGGCTTCTCCCCTGCCCCCTGCACGCAACTGCCATTTGCATAATTCCCAGCACCGCATAATTCCCAGAGCTGGTGTGTTGTCCGAACCTGGCGTGCAGCATGGCAGGGGTAGCTTCATACCCTTCCTGCAACCCACAATGTGCAATAGAGGTTGTAGGATGGGTATGAAGCCACCCCTGCCATGCCATGTGCCGGCTTTAGATGATACGCCAACCTGTGTTGCAGCACTGGGAATTATGCAAATGCCGGTTGCGTGCACAGCATGTGTGGGGGTCATGGGGAGAACCCGCAGTGGCTTCTTTCCCCATTGCAATCGTCCAAACCAGCCCAGACCAATTCCCACAGTGTGACTTGTGTGTGGCCAATAAGCCACTGGCTTGTTTTGGGGGTTGTGCCCATGATGGGTTGGTGTGTCATCTGAACCCAGACATGCCAACCCATCGTGGGTTGCAGGCATTGGGCAGCAACACTTTAAATCCTGGGGATCTTCTTGTTAAGTGGGTAATGTTGTGTACTGGATAGGTGGGGAAAAGTGCTCAACATTACCCATTTAGCAAGAGGATTCCCCAGGATTTAAAAGTCGCCCCGAATCTGTGACCCTCCTCACAGTCCACCCCTCCCCGAGTCGGCAGCAACTATTTTTCATAGAAAGGAGCCCACCACCCCTTTTTGCGCTCCATCATGCAGTAACTACATCTAGTCTGACAGCTGCCAAACTACACAGAGTTACTGCAATGGGGAGTGAAGAAGGGAGGGTGCTCTTTCCTATGAAAAGTAGTTGCTGGGGACTTAGAAAGTGGGGATTCAAAGCAGAGCACTCCCAAAGTTCAGGGCAACCCTTTGAGGCCTGGGGACAACCTTCCTAAGGGGGTGATCTACACCCCATTTCCCCACCTGCCAACTGTCAAAGGCTGTGAAACCAGCCTATATACAGTCTAGTCTTGCATGTTCCCTTATTTGTTCGACAGCTCAAACATACAAGGCACCAGGCAAGGCAATCCTGAATACTTTTGACGGTCGTAGTTGTGCACTTGCACAACTCTGAAAACCCAATAATTAAAAAAAAAAAACAACATTTTTTAAGGGGCCAGTTCCTTACATTCCCTGGGGCTGGAAAATGCGAAAAACGATTGGCCCTGTTTTGCACAAATAAAAGGGGGAAAAAGGCTCCGACTGTGACTTGGTCACAATTGGAGTGGCGATGGAAGACATGGTGGCAGACAAGATGGGTTCTGGGTGGAGCTGGATGGAGAACCAAGGGGAAAGGAGTGGGGGAACAACCCATGGTGAACCTGATCATCTGTCGGGCTCACTGTGGGTTGTTTTGATGACAACCCACATTATGTGGCTTATTCTGCAGTGTGGATGAACCCATGGTGAACCTGGCCAAACAGCGAGCAATAGTGAGTGCCCTCTCCGGGGCAGAGGTGATGGCTTAGCGCCAGGTAGGCTGAAGTAACTTCAACTCCCTCCTGTTGAAAGAATGGACCAAGGATTTAATTGACAGGGTTAAAATCTTGCTGCTGCCATTCTGTATAGCAAAGCCCACAACTTGTCAGTCAGAATTCTGTTTTATAGCTCTGTTATAATGCTGTTTTATAAAGAGAAGGGAGGTTGATCATGTAGTCAGAACATTATGTCAACCAAGGCAAGGACAGCAAATATAAAATGTCCATGTGTATTACACAGGTTGATAAAACAGCTCAATTAATAAAATGGATATTATGAATCTTGGAAGACTAAAGACTACAATATTGTTAGTTCTTGTTTATATTTGTATTTGTTCTGTGTCCTGGACATATGCTTACAAATAATTAAGTGAAGTTATTCATTCACTGGAAACTTTAAATGGTAGTATACATTAGTGTGTCTGATTTCACAAACAAAGATATTGAAAAACACACATATGTGCACACACACACACACACACACACCTTCTAAAAAGAAATACTTTATGGTGCAATCCTATGCATGTTTAGACAGAAAAAAGTCCTACAACTCCCAGCATTCCCCAGCCAATATAGCTGGCTGGGGAATGCTCTGAGTTGTAGGACTTTTTCTGTCTAAACATGCATAGGATTGTACCCTTAGGGAAATAACTGGATGGTCCTTTTTTCTGAAGGTCTTAATGCACTTTGTGTATAGAGACGGGTCTGGAAAAGCAACCACAGAGCAAGGGATCCAATATCCAATTTTAATAGCATCTCAGTACCCTACAGGTTTCTGAAGTAATGTTCAATTTCTCACAAGCTGAAAATAGACTAGATCTAAATGGAACTAATTTTCAAGATCCACTAACTCCAAGTATAAAATGACAGTTTGCTGTCTCACTTTGTAAGATGTAGAGTTAGGTACTGCTTTCAATGTGAAAGAGGAGCAACTGAACACATTTAAAGCTTCCTTTCTCCATTTATATTGAATAGTTATTGCCCACATGTATAAAATCCAGGTAAAGCATTAATCTAAAGAAAGGAATTAAGTATCAAGTTCAAAGTTAAACAATATTATGAAAAGCAGAATACATGTGCAATTATTAGTAACAGAATGTATGCATATGGAGCAATAAGGTTAATTATTAAGCCTCATGACAAGGGATGCCGTTCTCTAGTAATCATTTCAGAAGGTTCTGGAAGGATTTACTACCCCAGCCTGCAGATATATTAAAGAATACTACTACAATACCAAGGTAGATTAAGAACTGAAAACCAAGAGGGTATATCACCTTGACTTGGTAAAACACATATATAAATTATGTTGATCTTAATCCCAACGTGCAGCTTCAATTTGCTCAGCAGATACCCACAGAATTTAGTGTAAGAGTTCATGGGGTTATAGCCATTGTTCCTCTCCAAAATGATGGATCTAAGCCACTTCTAGAGGTAAATGTACAACTATTTTGGTGGAGCAGTAATCTGCTCCATTGTAGCCAGTTTAATGATTAAAACCATCTATTTCCCATGCAGCATGTTAATTTAAGCTTTCTGATTAACTTTAAGGCAAAAATGGTGTATTATGCATAAAATTACTCAAAAGTCCATTACCATGTCGCCCTTAAAATTTCCTAGGTTGCCCTAGGCCAATCTAAAATGGGTATGAGCTGTGCTTTAAAATTTATTTTCACAGTTCCATATTGTGATGCAGTGTTTACAGCACTAGCCCTATTGCCTGTTGCTCCAGAACATGCATTTCCTCATTCCTGAAGGCCTCTTTTGCTCAGCAAAGAGGGATTCCAGCCACTTCCATCCCTTCCTGTGCCTAGTGGCAGCAAGCAGAAAAAAACTGCAACTCCACACATCTTTGAATCTTCTCAAAGGCACCAGGGAAAACAACAAAAAACAAACTCCCTAGAGATGTAGGGCTATGTCAGTTCCAACAGGTGATGGAGTCACCTGCTGGAACATTGGCTGCACCAGGGATTGTTGTTAATCCAAGGTGAGCCTCTGACTTGATCAACCAAAGGGCTGTAGGCTTTTCAGAAAAAGGTGAGGAAAAATGTGAGAGAGGAGTGCAGAGATGAGGCACAGTGATACCCTGGAAACAAAAGGGACTCTAGTGTAGACTCTTCCCTAATCTCTTTATTTTTTCTACTGAAATCAGAACTGGCACATAAGTTCTCTGGCATCTTCAAATCATAACAAAGGACTCTGAATGTAGATGGTGTGGGGGAGTGAGACGTGGGAAATGAATGGACATGCAAATTATCAGGTACTGCTGAAATGGCAAACATTTCCAGTTATAATAGTGTTATTTATTTAGTATTAACATTCATATACCTGACATCTGCAAAAAAGCCATGAAGCCTACAACAAGGTAAAACAATAAAACCTTAAACAATAAAACAAGAACATTAAAAAGTGTAAGAAAATATTAAAACATTAGAACTACACACATTTTAAAAGGCTTAATTGAAAAGATGTGCATTTACACTCTTTCTAAAGGCCAAGCAAATGGGGGCCTATCATAGTTCTTGAAAGGATGCATTCTGTAGTTTGGCGGCAACACAGGAGAAAGCCTTTCAAGAATGGCCAACAAACTGGACTCTGGGGGTAATGGCCCCCGCAAAAGATCCTCTCCTGCAGGTCTTAATACCCGGTAGGTTCATAGTGAGACAGGCAGTTCCTCAGTTAATGTTGGCATAAAAACAAAGATATAAAAATCCAACAGAACAATTGTTTTGGAGTGTGGTAATGATGGGTTTCGTGTGTGTGTGTGTGTGTGTGTTTGTGTGTGTACGCACTTCTGAGCTGGACAAATATTTAAAGACCGTATGGATGTATAACACTTGTTTGCCTTTTTGGTGAATAAATATGGGTTGAATTGTGCACCTGCAAAATGAAATGTAATAATAACATATTAAAACCTTAATTATTCTTCAGTAGTTTTCTCTATTTTTGAACTGGGCTGTACATTATACACTGTCTTGGGGACAAGGTGCCCTGAAAGGCAGCTTATAGCAATCTACATACATACATACATACATACATACAAATACTGAGTCTATTGGGCTATGCTTATCACAAGGCAATAATATAGGATGGCACATTAATAAGAGACAGCACTTATGTTTCCCTAAGCAGCTGACAGTAAGGTCTTTTCCTTTACATAACCTCCACGATATGTGTGTTTCTACTACTCATAAACACCAGTTAGTGGTATTTTGGGGTAGGAACGTATGGGCTGCAGCAGACAAAGGGAAGGGTAGTTTCCAAATGAGAAAATAGGTCCCAAAACACATTTCCAGTGGTTTTTCCCTTTAGTGAGCTATTTGGTAATCATTGCACCAATTAGGCCTAATCAAATATTATTGGCATAAACATTGGTGGCGCCTAAAGAGCATTCAATAGCAGGAATCATTACCCTTGAAAATGGCTTGAAATTGTGGGCTTTTTGTGCACAGAAAGAAGGGGCAAGGATGAGATAAAAGATAGATGCAGCTGATAGATACAGAAAATATGTTTGAATTCACCTTCTCATCATCCACTGCCAGAGGTACAGGTTAGTAAAATCTCCTTGGGCCACAAGGAAAGTGAGTTTGTCATTTTCCTCCTTGTCTTACACTATATATAAAGTGTGTGTGTGTGTGTGTGAATGAATGGGGGTGGGGAAATAACTCCACACAAATTGGTTCATTTGACAGACTATTCAGGAAAGATCTTGAACAACTAGAATTAGAAGGTTGCTGCAGACAATTACTGGAAATATTGAATTGGCAGAGTGCAGTACAGAAACGTGTTCTGGTTTTGCCTGAACCAAAACCAAGGTATAGTGAAGGTGATTCTCTTAATATTCATAATGGACCATATTATGCCAGGTTTTTTAGGTTAGCTTCTTGGCCTCCACGTTCTTTCCAGATTCAAGGCTATGGCTTTTTAAAGCACTAAACAACCTGGGACTGGAGTATCTCAGAATCACCTTCTCCTGGATACTGCCCGAGAACTTGTCATCTTCTGAGGCTCTTTGTACTCTCCCCCACCCCAGCAGAAGTCTGGCCGGTGGCTTCCAGAATATAGAATGACTTCCCCAGAAAAGTGGATGTGCCTTCTTATCACCAGCTTTTAATCATGTATCAAATACAATTTATTTCAATCAGCTTTTTTTTTTTAAAGGACCTTTTTTTACTGCCTCTGCTGTTTGTTCTTAATAGTTGTTTTACTGTATTTTAAATGTATTTTTTTTATTATTTTACATTTTTGTAGGCCACCTTGTGTTGGCTTTTTTTTTAGAAAGGCAGTATATAAATTTTGGTACAAATAAATAGTGGTTAGACAAACCTAAAGGAAAGCAGTATGAACTGGATACTGTAGCCCCACCACGCATTTCTAAAAACCTGGCTTATATTTTTGGTTAGTGCCTGCCAACTGGGATGTGGCAGGGTGGCCAGCTCAGACTGGGCTCCTTCTCACAGCTCTCTCTGTGCAAGTAGCAGCTGCAGTTTTTAATATAATGACCCTGTGCTGATTTCCAGCCATGCTCATTTTTACCATCGTATCTAATAATCACTCTTAGCACTGTATCTAAAGCATGTTCAACCATTCAAAGTGCTTTGCAACAGTAGCTCGGTAATCCTTTTAACACCCCTGTAAGATAGGCTAGTATTATTATCTCCACACTGCAAGGGGGGCCTGAGGCTGAGCGAATAGTAGTTTGCCTAGCGTCGCAATCCTTAACATGCTTAAAAGCTCCACGTTTGCCCTCTCCCTCTTTTTTCAGGGGACCTCCCTGGCATGGTGGGCTTCTTTGGAAGCAACAGCATCAGTAGTCAAAGCAATGCTGTGATGGAGTCACCATGGGTTGGATCCAAGATCTGTGTTCCGTTGACAGACGCTCATGATTGGTGCCTCTGCTCAACTTTGGGGGATCCCCCTCCCCCCACACCACAATTCACCCCATTCAGCAGGGTTCCCCAACTCTTTGTGTAGCATTTTCAGGGAGCTGAATGGGCTGCCATGGGGAGAAGGGGGCAGGGAAGTCCATTCCTTCCAGCCCAGCACCTAAATCTGGATCCAACTCCATTTTAATTTTCCACAATGCCTTCAACAGAGTGTCACACTGGGGAATTGTGGGAAATTTTAATGTCAGCCCTATTGGAGTGCTCCTGTCATCTGGTCCTGCTGCCATTATCTCCAAGTAGGCCAGCTGGGTCCAGGAGACCCACTGACATAAGATGGGGTCCACCAGAGGGTGCCTGTGGACAGATGGTTCCTAGTGCTAATTAGAAGGCATCGTGCAGCTATTCTGTCTTTGTCTTCTTAACGAATTTTCCGTGGTAAGAGGAAGGATGGAAAAACTGAGGAGGATTACGAGTGGAAGGTGTTATCTGGATCCCTTGTAGAATTCCATGAATGAGGCAGGGCAATGGTGCCACAAAAGCTTCACCTGGAAGCACCCTAATTCTTACCTTCTATATCCCTAACCAGTTTGGGAACTTGATACCATAAGGATCCCTTAAGAATCCTATATGTTCCTTTTTGTACCTCTGTTCAACATCTGAGGTTCTGCTCTGTGTGTCCCTGCTGACAGAAGTGTGGCATTGGCATCCACAAGGAACAGGGCCTTTTCAGTGGTGGTACTGACCTTGTGGAATGCCCTCTCAAGGAAGGCCTGCCTGGCCCCAATACTAAGAGTTTTTAGATGCTCATTGAAGACCTGGCTTTTCAGGGAGGCCTTTGGTTTGGCTTACTGCTAGTTCTCTTGCAGTGATTTATTCATTTATTTATACCATTTAATATCCTAAAATCTCTAAACAGTTCACAGTACATATATTCCCTTCTTACTGTTTGGTTGCTCGTTTTATTACTTCAGTGTGCTTCCTGGATTGTTTTATTATCTGCGAATATTTTTTGCTTCTATTATTTGCTGCTAGTTCTTTTTGTTAATAAAGTAAGCGTAATGTTACTAAAATATGTGTAAAGTGTTAATAACATTATGTGTAATGTTATATAGTTTTTAATGACTGTTTTTTGCTTTGGTTTCTTCACTATGATAAAGCAGGATACATTTTTAAACAAACAAACATGGAACAAGTACAGCTGCTAAAAGGTTTGTGTACCCTGGCCCCTGGTAAAAGGCTGTGTATCTTGGGTTAGTAACTTCCTTTTAGCTAAACTTCTATCAAAAGCCTTTAGCTCTGCAAATTATAACCCCCTGCAAATAGCATGAAAGAGGTGCCACTTCAGAGATCTCTTATCCATTACGATTGACAATCATGGACTTTTACTAACTGAATAATGAAACATGGAAGCTTTTTCAAACCATTACATTTATTACACAAGTGTTTGTTCTATCCCATTTCTGCACACACACCGTAGTCCAAAATGTATCAGAGCTATCTGGAATGCGAAGCTGAATTTTCTTGGGATTCTGGCAGATATCCCTGCTGATGCCAGATATGTCTCTTCTGGCAAACTTGTGATAGGCCAGTGGATGTAACCTATTTTTAGCATACATTTTGAAAGAAACATGTATCTAATAAATAGTGTATGTACAGCATGGTTAAGTACAAAATACTCTTAAGAGGTCTGGCATACATATTGAAAGTCTATTATACTTCATGCTTATCTAAGAGAGACAGAAACATCATGATCCAATTTAAGAAGAGCAGGACCAATTTAGCCTTGCGTAGAGATATCTAAAGGACAGGAAGGCCTGGCGTGCTATGGTCCATGGGGTCACGAAGAGTCAGACATGACTTAACGACTGAACAACAACAAAGGGATATCTATAACTCACTTACCAAAAACTTCAGAACTTCAGTTGTGATCTGAGAAAGTGGCCTGATGTTCAAGGAAAATAAACTGTTGTTACAAAAGAAGGAGCGAGTAGCACTGATAATATTTTATGTGAGTCTGGGCACATTAGAACCAGTGCCAGCTCCAGGTTTTTGAAGGTCCTTGGGCAAGACATACTTAACAGGCCCCCTCCCTTCATGAGTCTACCTCCTCACCATGATTGTCACTAGCTGTTATTACTCCTCATCCTCTTTCTCCTCATTGCTCCTGCTTGCTTGCTTGACAGGCAGATAGCCAATGAGCAAGAAGGCAGCGGCATCTACTCCTCCTCCTTCTTGCCACCACTGTTGTCTGGGCCAGAGCGAGAGGCAGGTGAACCAGCAGGTTGCAATGGTGAAGAGGAGGAGCAACTCCAGTGGGCTCTTGTCGGTGGGCCCCTGCTGGGGTGTGGGCTCTCAGCAGGTTCCCAGCCATGCCTATCCTTGTTGCTGGCCCTGATTAGAACCAATTTTACATAATGCACATGATAGAAAGTGATTCTCTTTTCTATTGGCCCTTGCTTTATCTAACAACAACAAAAATGTTCTGAACATCTTCCAGTGGAATCCTATACATTGAGGCCTATTGCGTTCAATCGGTAAGCATGTAAGAATGCAGTATTAACCCAATAACATGTAATATTGAGAATATAAATACGGAGAGAGTGGCTATTAAAAAAAGTTGTTATTTAACTCCTTTTAGAGCTCTTTGCTGAAGCCATTCTACAGCCAACCCCAGCCAGCATGGCCAGTGGTCAAGAATGCTGGGAGTTGTAGTCCAAAACATCTGGAAGGCACTAGGAAGGCTGTGTTAAAGTGTGGTTGATCTGCTCCACTTCTGAAGTATGATTCCCAGATCCTAATATCAAGGCAGTGGGATTGGTGAAATGGTAGGAGGAGCCATAATACCCATTGAACTACAAACCGGAGGGGCAGAACTTTAATTTAACCATCAAGTGACCCTGAAGCTGAAGCTCAAATATTTTGGCCACCTAATGCGAAGAGAAAACTCTCTGGAAAAGACCCTGATGCTGGGAAAGACTGAAGGCAAAAGGAGAAGGGGGCGGCAGAGGATGAGATGGCTAGATAGCATCACCGATGCAATGAATATGAACCTGAGCACACTCCGGGAGAGTGCTCAGGACAGGAAGGCCTGGCATGCTATGGTCCATGGGGTCACGAAGAGTCGGACACGACTGAACGACTGAACAACAACAAGCCTTGCCGTCATGGTTGCAGAGAGAAAAATGAAAACAAGACCAGTACATCTGTTTTGCCGGCATGCCCCTAATTGCAACCATTTCCCATATAAATCAATGAGGCTGTGGCATTTGCTAAGCCAAAGCAAGCAGCCTCTGGTCTAGTCGATTTCAAGCCACAAGCATGTGGCTCTTGGTTAAATAAAGGGCTACATGAGGGCAAATATGGATATGAACATATCTTTTTACAGTCTGAAAAAAAGCAAGCTATCGAAAGCTTTAGAAACTGTTCAAATAGTCATGGACACTATCCAGTAGGCAATTAAACATTTACACAAAAACATATGCATGCCTATTGCACCGCTGCTGGTGTCAATTCTGGAGCAAAACGTGGAAAACTTGTTTGACCAGAGAAGATTGGCAGGAAGCAAAAAATGGATGTCTGTACCTTGGGGCAATGGCAACTCTAAAACGTCACCTCCAAGTCTCTGCAAAAGCTATCCAATGAATTGTCCAGCCCCAGCTGTATTAGCACTGTCATATTCACACTTCCAGTGAACATGTGGAGGAGAATTGGGATTGTGCCAGCTGGCCCTGCCCCAGCCTCCAGCATTTGGCTAAAGTTGGCAGTAGGCGAGTACACTGGGTGTACGCTCGTGACTGAGAACCCTAGCACACCAGGGTTCCTGGTCATATGTACAGCCTGCTTTCACCTTTGCCCAAACACCTTTGCCCCTCCTCGTGCACAGTGAGCACATGATGATTAAGGTGTGAATAGGGCTGCTGTCAATACTAAATATCAGGGCTGAGGTGTAGGCTGAAGCCAGAAGCCAGGAAACTGGAACCAGGAGTTGCCCTTGTCCAAGGTGTCAGAGCCAAAGGAAACACTGAAAAACACCAGAGCCTAGAAGAGTGTTGTTGCTCAGGAAAGTCTTTGCCCAAACAGAAGCCATGTATAGTATTAGGCAATTATCCCATCCTCCAACCTCTTTCACTAGTGTAAAAGTTCTCCTTAGCTTTCAGATCTGGCACAGGAGAGGCCATAGCTTAGTGGCAGAACTCACGCTGTGCATGCAGAAGGTCCCAGGTTCGATCCCCGGCATCTCCAGGTAGGGCAGGAAAAACTCCTGCCTGAAACCCAGGAGAGCCGTTGCTGCCAGTGTTGACAATACTGGGCTAGATGGACCAGGGGTTTGACTCGGTATAAAGCAGCTTCCTATATCCACATTCCCTCATGCCACCCTGGGGATACAGTGCCAAGGGATGGAGCCTTTGTGGCAGTGCGTCAAGGGAACCCAGGCAGCTTGTTGCTTGTTCTTCCCCACACCCCACCTCCACTAGTTGATTCTGTTGGGTAGGAGGAAGAAGCTGATATCATCTGTGGTCAACAGTTCTTAATAGACTGCAGTTGGAGGAAAGTATGTCACAGGCACTGATAGCAACCACTCCCAAAGGATGGGCTGTGTCATATTGTGTCAGGTAACACACGTACACCCACACAACCCTTTGCATAAATGTACAGGAATGCGGACCTGGTTTGATCACCTGCCCACATCTTTCAATGCTTAGCAGTATCGCTTGCATTGCGAACATGAGCACCTGTACCAGAGCTGCAGCGGGCAGAAGGAAGAGGCAGGCCTCTTAAAGGATTCCTCTGCTTCTTGCGCTGAGTTAATTTCTCAAGGAACATTTGAATCAGTGGTCATCCAACTGAGTCAGAATTGTTCGGGCATCAGTACTGCATTCTCTTTCTCATGCTAGGCCCAAAGGAAAGAGAAGCATGTTTACACCTTCTATTGGCTTAGCTCCCACTGGTGAGTGTGTGCAGGCTTTTGAGTATTGCAGTACTCTGCAGCAGGGAGGAATAGGATTTGTGATTTTCCAAAGCTTACACCCTCCACCAGCAGAATGTAGTTACAGTCTCCCACCTTTTGCCTCTTTTATTGTCAAACCAGCAGGAGAGGAGGAGGGTGGGTGCAGAAGGAAGGAAGGAAGGAAGGAAGGAAGGAAGGAAGGAAGGAAGGGAAATAATTCTCATCCAAATACAGGATAATTGCTTCCTTAATATGCTTTTACTGGGGAGAGGGAGAAGATTGATGGGTCACTTCTTGAATTACTGGAAAAACTTCATTAACAGCCAGAGATTCTTTCCGAAGGAAGAGCTATGGGCAAGTTTGTTTATTCAAAACAGGTGTGTCACCAGCCAAATCTAAATGAAGCATGTAGTTAGAATGTGCAGGTGACGTACCGTTTCTATTTCTGTACTTTATCCACTTGAACAACTCAATTTCATAATCCTGAAGAGACAGATATTGGTGGCAGCAGGTCATCTTATTAGTACCATCTCCCAAGGGCATCTAAAGGTAGCAACAGGAAAGGGCTGGTGGAACAGAAGGAAAGTCAATAATTACTCTTCAATATTTTGTAAAGTTATGTTGCTGCCTTCAAGGTGATAACTAGAGAGTGTGTGTGCATATGTGTGTTTGTGTGTGTGTGAGTTGCTGCTTTTCAGACCAGAACGATCCCCAAATCTTAGAATGCAGCCCTGCCACATTAAAACAAGTGGGATTTTTGCCATTGCCTTTGCACAACTGTATCTGGGCAGTACAAAAGGTGTATTTGCTCTGGTAGGACAAGTCCCAACACTACAAATATAGGCTGAATCATTACAAGGCTTTCTTTGGAAATCAGATGTGCTGATTCAGCACTATTCAAATCATTCTGAAAGGGGAGGGGAGAGAGGGATGCAATGAGGTTAAAAAAGGAGACGATATCTTGAGAAATCTGGAATGAGTTGAAGTACTTTGCCCGTTTTTGCCTGATTTGTCCTAACATCTGCCACTAGCTTGTGCAGGCCTCAATTAACTCCATGTCCTTCTTTGGTTTGCTATTGCTGGTGCCTTTTAAGTACAAAAGCCATACTTCATAAAATAGGTGCAGCCCCCGGGGGAAACCAGTGTGCTTTAGTGGGTACAGAGTGTGAGATGTGAAGTTGGGTCTCCCCAGTTTGCATCTCCACAGCTATGAATCTCACTAAGGAATCTTGGGCTGGCCACAGCCCAACATACGCACGCCTCTCAGCCTAACATGCCTCACAGGATTATTATGACAATAAAAAGAGAGAGAAGAGCAGGATGAACATAAATGCAGGGACACCTCCTGTCTTGGCCATTGTCCCGACTTCTGACCCTCTTCCACCTTTATCATGATCATCTTTGCTTTTTTCATTGTGGTTTTTAACTGGTTGTTTGCATATCTGCCTAATCACACATTTTTACTAAGAGATACTCATTTCACCTTTGTTTCTATTTGTCTGTATCCCACCCCCCACCCCCACCCACACCCCCCATGCCTGGCCATTTTACAATCTCATGTAGAGATTTATTTTTACAAGGCTAGATCCAAATTTAAGGTGGCCATTGGCAAAATGTGCTCTGGGATCTCTCCTATGGCAAAGGACCCCTAGGCTGTGGGGCTACCTGCCTGTGATTGTAGGAGAAGCAGACAGACATTTAAATTGCCTAGTTTGACCCAGTTCTCATTATCAAAACAACCACTGTAGCTTAAATAAGCCACAGTGTCTTATTTTAATCTGCATGCTGGGCATAATTTCTCTAATAATCTGTCCAGGTGCAGCTGGTTGTGTTACCTGAATTAGGGTGGCATGGGCTGTTTGAGGTGGAAATAACCCTCAAATAGCCCCGTGGTCTGTTTAGGGTTCTCTGAGGGTTGCTTCCGCCCTCAAACAAACCATTCTGCCTGGCAAGGACAAGCTGCACCCAGGCTGGTAATTAGGGAAATGGTGCCCTGCTCATGCTGGCATGCATCAGGGATTAAAGCAAGCTATTGTAGCGTATTTAAGCCATAGTGGCTTGTTTGATCATGCAAACTGGCATAATGTTTTGTGTCACTATTCCTGGGATCCAGGGCAGATGCCAGTGCTTGTGGGACCTGCCAAGGTGCTAGAGCTTGTGTGTACCAGGAGCCTGTGGGTGCCAGAGCTTCTGGAGTCCATAGAGAGCCTCAGAGAATAACTTAAGGACATGAGAAGAGCTGTGCTGGATCAGAACGAGGATCCACCTAGTTCAGCATTCTGTTGACACAGTGGCCAACCAGCTGCCCACGGGAAACCCACAGGCAGGACACAAGTCCAATAGTACCCTCCTGCTCATGTTCCCCAGCAACGGCTGTACATATGCATACTACCTCTGATACTGGAGGTAGCATATAGCCATCAGGACTAGCAGCCATCAATAGCCTTCTCCTCCATGAGTTTGTCCGATCCCCTTTTAAAGCCATCCAAATTGGATCTTGTGGCTGTGAATTCCATAGTTTAACTCTGCGCTGCATGAAGAAGTGCTTCTTTTTATCTATCCTGAACCTCCACCAATCATCTTCATGGGATGACCCCTTTAGGTTGTAGTATTATGAAGGGAGAAAAATGCCTCTATACCTGCTTTCTCCACACCATGCATAGTTTTGTGCACCTGAATCATGTCTCCCTTTACCTGCCTCTTTTCTAAGCTTAACAGTCCCAGCTGTTGTAACCTTTCCCGTAGGCGAGTTGCTCCAGCCCCATTTTATCATTTTAGTTGCCCTTTTCGGCACTTTCTCTACACTGCGGGATGACTGCTTGCCCCACCTCCTCCCTCTTTGCCCCAACAGCCCCAGCAGAGGACAGGATGCCAGCAGCGTATAAAACAAGGATGGGCAAATTTTGGCCTACAACTCCCTCACCATTGGCTATACAGGCTAGGGCTGATGGGAGTTGTAGTCTAAAACATCGGGAGGGCCACAACTTGCCCACCCCTGATACAAACCCAGCACAGTGTGCTACAGCAACACGTGTCAGGACCGCCCTAGCTGCCTCTTACAGTCCCCTCCAACTCAAGACACAGACTAAGAGGATTCTTTCCAAGGCTTTATTCCTTTACAACTTAATGACTCTTTCAGATGCTAATCACCAGCGACTACGCAAGGCACTGCACTGGGGTAGTTAGCAGAGTAGCCTAAGCTCCAGGTAAGGCAGTTGGTCCCCGTTTGAAGGAGGAGGGCGGGAAGACTCTGAACTTATGGGCTATGGAGAGGTCCTCCCTCTTACCCCTGGGTCCTTGGGATGCGACCGTTGTTTTAGTGCCAAGCGGGCAGAGCACCTCCTCTCGGCACCCTCCATCTGGCGTCACTCCCTGCATCTGCGCCGAGCGTCCAGCAAGGCCCCATCCCCCGCGCTCTCGCTGCCAGGGTCACTATCTCTCTCAGGAATGCAGGCAGGAGGAATCTCCCCTGCCGCTGTGCCTGTGAGCGATGAGCGAGCTCCTCTCCCACGGGTTGTTGCTCTTCCCCAGAATCAGAACTGTTCTGGGGCTCTATGGGCTCAGTTTCCACCCTAACAATGCGCTTCCTTCCCCCTGCTCTCACCTCTGCTGCCCAGTGGGCGACCTTTGCCCAACGCGGAAGCATCCTCCCAAGGGAGAGCAGCTTCACAGGCTGTGAGTGAGGCTGCATAGCCAGGATTGTGTCCCAGAGGATCTGCAGCTTGCTGCAAGCCATACCAGAGGAGCATCAGAGAGGGGAACACTAAGCCCTGACGCTTCCCAGTTCCTCCCCTGTCCTGCTTACTGCAGTTGTTACAATACAAACAAGTGAACTTGGGGGCGCTTCTTCTGAACAGTTAATTATCGGATCTGACATAACTAAGACCCAGCACCTCTAACTACACTGTAACCTCAGCAGCCATCTTAAGAATAACAAGGGGCTACTTTTTCCCATGCTCTGTGGGTAGAGCAATCCTACGGCCGCTAGGCAGAGTCTAGATTACAAACCTAATTACTTTGAATGAGTTCAAATCTCCAGGGCCAGATGAACTGCATCCTAGAGTAATCAAGGAACTGGCAGAAGAACTCTCAGAACCGCTGTCTATTCTCTTTGAGAAACCATGGAGGACGGGGGAAGTGCCAGATGGCTGGAGGAGGGCTAATGTTGTCCCTAACTTCAAAAAGGGTAAAAAGGAGGAACCCAGGAACTACAGACCAGTCAGTCTGACATCAATCCCAGGGAAAATTCTGAAGCAGATGATAAAGCAATCCATCTGGAAGCTCCTTGAAAACAATGCAGTGATTACTCGAAGCCAATATGGATTTGTCAAAAACAAGTCCTGCCAGACAAATTTGATGTCATTTTTTGATCAAGTAACCTCCCTTGTAGACCGTGGGAATGCTGTAGACATCATATACCTCGACTTCAGCAAAGCTTTTGACAAAGTGCCCCATGATATCCTGATGAGCAAACTAGCTCAAAGTGGGCTAGATGAAACAACGATCCGGTGGATCCACAGTTGGCTACAGAATCGGACTCAAAGAGTGCTTATCAATTGGACCTTCTCAAACTGGGGAGAGGTAACAAGTGGGGTACCGCAGGGCTCAGTCCTGGGCCCAGTGCTCTTCAACATCTTTATTAATGACTTGGAGGAGGAGGTGCAGGGAATGCTGATCAGATTTGCAGATGACACCAAATTGGGTGGGATAGCTAATACTTTGGAAGACAGAAACAAAATTCAAAGTGATCTAGTTAGACTGGAGCGCTGGGCAGAAAACAACAGAATGACATTTAATAGGAATAAATGCCAAGTTCTGCACCTAGGAAAAAGAAACCAAATGCACAGTTACAAGATGGGGGATATGTGGCTCAACAACACTACAAACGAGAAAGATCTTGGAATTGTTGTCGATCACAAGCTGAATATGAGCCAACAATGTGATGTGGCTGCAAAAAAGGCAAATGCTCTTTTGGGCTGCATTAAGAGAAGCATAGCTTCCAAATCCCGGGAAGTACTAGTTCCCCTCTACTCAGCACTGGTTAGGCCTCATCTGGAGTACTGTGTCCAGTTCTAGGCACCACACTTTAAGAAGGATGCAGACAAACTGGAGAGGGTTCAGAGGAGGGCAACAAAGATGATCAGGGGACTGGAAACAAAGCCCTATGAAGAGAGACTGAAAGAACTGGGCATGTTTAGCCTTGAGAAGAGAAGACTGAGGGGAGATATGATAGCACTCTTCAAGTACTTGAAAGGTTGTCACAGAGAAGAAGGCCAGGATCTCTTCTTGATCATCCCAGAGTGCAGGACACGGAATAATGGGCTCAAAGTACAGGAAGCCAGATTCCGGCTGAACATCAGGAAAAACTTCCTGACTGTTAGAGCAATATGACAATGGAACCAATTACCTAGGGAGGTGGTGGGCTCTCCCATACTGGAGGCATTCAAGACGAGGCTGGACAGCCATCTGTCAGGGATGCTCTGACTTGGATTCCTGCATCGAGCAGGGGGTTGGACTTGATGGCCTTGTAGGCCCCTTCCAACCCTACTATTCTATGATTCTATGATAGATGGCCATAGGATTTTTTGGTTTCTGGGAACCAAGCTCAGAGCCAGGGCTCCGAGCTCGGTTCCCAAAAACTGCAACCCCCCCCCCCCGCCACCCTTTAGGCAGCACGGTTCTTCCCCGTCTCTGCGCTTGTAAATGCAATGCTGAGTGGGCAAACAGGGCATTCTTGAGGTGGGGAGGAGACCACGGAAGCATTGCTATGACGCTTCCAATGTGCCGGCAAGCCTCCCCCACTTCTGCTCCAAAGTCCCCAGCTACAGCCAAAATCAGCTGTCTAGCCGCAAATGTAGGGCAGCTGGAGTGCGGAGAAGATCCCTTCCATGCTCCGCCTGCCCTGCATTGGACAATTGGCTGTCTCTGAGTTCGGAGGTGGCTGACTATCCCAATAGGATTGCGCCCTAGGAGGCGAATGTCCCCTCCTGCTAGGGTGGCCTGGTGTCCTCTTTTACAGAGGCATCCTCTTTTAAAGGGCTGTCCAGTCCATACCTGGCATAAAGAACCATCAGAAGGAAGAACTGAGCCTTAGGGGCTGTTCACACAACATGCCAACCCCCACTCAATGGTTGAGTGTGGGTTGTTTTGAACCATGGGTTGTTTGTTGGGCTGCGGGTTAGTGTTCTGTTTGAACACAGCACATTTTCCACAGGGTGGGTTATTGTGCTATCCGAATGCAGCTAGGGTGGCTTGTTAACCACGCAGTGTGGCTTGTTAACCACCCTGAACAACCCAACAACAGACCATGGATTCTCAAGGTGGCTTGTTTGAGAAAAATAAGCCACACTGCATGGTTAACAAGACACCCTGGCTGCATTCAGACATCATGATAACCCACAGTTCAGCAAACAGCCCACAGGTCAAAACAACCCACACTTAACCACTGAATGTGGGTTAGAGTGTTGTGTGAACAGCCCCTATAAGTTGCCCATCAACAGCACTTGGAGAGCAGATTGAGCAAGACCTCCAGGTCACCTGGTCACAACCTTCCACAATATGGTGAGATGTACTGTATTTCTATTTAAATTATAATACTAATAAGTTCTAAATTATATCTATATATAAAATGATCATATGCAAATCTTGTGCTAGCAGGTATCCTCTTTTTTGGCAATTCACACTTGGACACCTACCTCCTCCAAATATTAACCCTCAATTCACAAACAGCAGCATTTGCATATTCTTTATCACAAGGGTGTGCCCTGACTTCCTTGATGTCATGGGCGTGTGCTATTGTTGCCGTATTTAGAGTGCTACGTTCTGGGCATGCACAAGCAATGTGGGTGCATTGTTATGTGCCACATTTTGATTGTTAGTTGGAGATGGAGTTGCTGTGGATGCTGAGGTAGTATCTGTCAGTGTTGCTATATTCTCTCTTTACTGGTGCCATTGTGCTTTCTGTTGGAAGTGCATGGGATTGTTATGACCAATGTAATGGCAGTGTAGGTGGTGCCTAGTGACTCCTGTGCTAGGGCTGAAGGGGCAGGATTGCCGCTTGGGATCGATAGGCATATGGTCAAGGAACACCTAATTACTTTGAATGAGTTCAAATCTCCAGGGCCAGATGAACTGCACCCTAGAGTAATAAAGGAACGGGCAGAAGAACTGTCAGAACCGCTGTCTATTCTCTTTGAGAAATCATGGAGGACGGGGGAAGTGCCAGATGACTGGAGGGCTAATGTTGTCCCTATTTTCAAAAAGGGTAAAAAGGAGGAACCCAGGAACTACAGACCAGTCAGTCTGACATCAATCCCTGGGAAAATTCTGGAGCAGATGATAAAGCAGTCAGTCCATAAGCACCTTGGAAACAATGCAGTGATTACTCGAAGCCAACATGGATTTGTCAAAAACAAGTCCTGCCAGACGAATCTGATCTCATTTTTTGATCAAGTAACCTCCTTTGTGGACCGTGGGAATGCTGTAGACATCATATACCTCGACTTCAGCAAAGCTTTTGACAAAGTGCCCCATGATATCCTGATGAGCAAACTAGCTCAAAGTGGGCTAGATGAAACAACGATCCGGTGGATCCACAGTTGGCTACAGAATTGGACTGCATTGAGCAGGGGTTTGGACCCGATGGCCTTGTAGGCCCCTTCCAACCCTACCATTCTATGATTCTATGATCAAGAAGCCAATGGAGAAAGATCCAACCAAAAGTATCTATGTTGCATATAGAATTTAGGGGTGTAACCATGGTTGCCAAGCAGCATTAATAAGCCTGTAAGGAATTAGTTTCACTACTTGTAGCAATTACATTGGCCATACACCACACACACACACACACACACACACACTGCTGTCTGGTTCATGTAAACATACTACAGGGACAATTCTTCATTTTCTTAAAAAATAAAGAGGGCTAGAAACTTTTCAGATCTGAGGTTTTTGTTTGTTAAGTTGTAAACAAATGATTATAAAATTGGCTTGGACAGCCAAGCTAATAAACTTAGTTGAGTTGCAATACTTGGATTTAAATACTTTTGTCCTACTGACATCTATGAGTAACAACCTGATTCACAAACCAATTATGCTGGAATGTCCAGATTTAAATCAAATTAGTTCCATTGATGTAAATGGGTATAAAATTCGCTTAAATACAAGTGTTCTGGTTTAACTAGTTTCTGGGCTCTAACCAGGATAATCTTATACTAAAATATGCAGGCTTAAATTGCTTGTGGTTGAAGAATGAAACTTGTCTAAAATATATTTATTTGAAGTGCTGTAATCTGAAAATAGAACTATTTAAAAAGCCCATCTTCTGTTTTGGATGAAGAAGTTGATGGCATTTGCAAGGACTAAATCAGCTTAAAATCCAAATACTCTGGGCTGTGGCTTGTTCTTCAAATGTTGTCTCAACTTACATGGCAATAAGGAAATGCAGTGACGAAAATGCACGAAAGATTAGCATTGTCAGTCTCAGACTGAAAAGTTGAAGTCCTCAAGCGAACTCATGACTCATCAGTCTACAGATTTTTCAACAAGTCTGTAGCTGACAGAGGTCGTCTTTACAAAGCGGGGCGGGGGGGGGCCGCTTTTGGTGATTGTTGACCTGCTACTAAGGCAGAATACAACGCCATCATTATTGCTTTTGATAGTTGGCAAATGAGGGCCAATTCACACTTCTAAACATGTAAACTGGAGGAACTGTGTGTGTGTATGTGCACGCGAGGGGGGGGGACCCAGATTGCATGTGCAAACTGGACAAAGTGTTTGAGTCAGACCACAATCCTATGTACGTGCCTTTGGGAATAAGGCCTATTGACCTCAGAAGGAATTACATCTGAGTAAATATGCACAGGATCAGATTGTGCGCATGTAAAAACTTTACTACAGTGGTTGGAAGTATATTAATTCATGGTAGAAGAAAGGCCAAGATGCTGTTGCCCGTGAAGTGAGTTCACACACAAATGCTCATGCAGTGATGGCAATTTCAAGTGCTACATTGTATGTGTCACTATGGATATAGCTTTTGTATTGATATTACCTCATATATACTCCAGTGTCAGCATCGAGGTGTTTCACTGGAAAGGAAACTTTCCAAGTTCAGATTTTTCTTTTTATGGAAGTAGATCTCAGGATGTTGCACTCCTTGTGCAAACATGACTACTGGTGGGAACAGTTTTTAGGGAAAATCAGAGCATGCTCAGGATGCAGTGGAGGCTGGTGACTCTGATGTCGGGGTGTGTGGAAATCTGCTCCAGGTTTCAGTCAGAACCAGTCAAAACTCTAAAGGAGCTATCCAAGGTGCTTTGTGAAGCACCTTGGATAGCTCCTTTAGCATTCCAGATGGTTCTGACTGAGACACAGAGCGGATTCACCACCCTACCGACACTGGAGCCACCAGCCTCCACTGGCAGGATGCCATTGGAACCAACCATAAGAATGCTCATTTTCAATTAAAGCAAACTGCACTGCAGTCCCATGCAGGCCCCTGCCTGGCTTGACATCAAGGCCAGTTTTGGGCTCCTCCTACACCAACCTCCCCCCCGCCAAGCAGGTTTACCTGGTGATGGCACTCCTCTGGTCAGCACTAGGCAATGTCCATTTTAATTTCCCACAATATCCCTGACATAGTGCATCTCTGGGGCATTGTGGAAAAATAAAATGGCAGGTGCTTGGCTGCCTGGCAGTAAAGAAACGTAAAGGGTTCCCAGGTGGGCCCTGCTGGGGTGCTGGCGGTATGCTGGCAGCTGGCTAAAGATGCCATCCCGCTACACTGCCTGATCTCACCCGAGTCTGGGGCTCTAATGTTACACTATGACAGCTCACACGAGTAGACTGTTTGCATGATCGCTTGTTTGTGCAAGCCAGCTTCTGTTATCTTGTTGAGAGGTTTGGCTATTGGGCGGTATAGAAATAAAATGAAATAAATAAAGGTGAATTCACATGGATGTTTACCATGCCCAAAGTCCTCAGGTTTTGGTATGCGTGGTAGGCCTTGTGACATATACATGTATGAAGCAATGCAGCCCAACTGCACAATTTCAAAATCACAAGAAAATAATGTTAAGGAGGCCTCATTATGAAAAACTAGAAACATATTGAACATAAGGCAAGAAGGTAACTAAGGCTTTATGTTACCATAACAGTTGATTTTTATTTTAAAATGTAGCTGTCTCTTGCCCTCCTCACAAAAATAAGATGCCTTTGACCCCGTGGTGGCTTGGGAATCTTTAACAGCCTCTTAAAGAAAACCATATTGTGTCCTTGCAGCAGCAGCAGCAGCTGCTGCTGTTAAATCTGGCTTGGCTGGAAAGTCTAACTGTTGTTGCTTGTCTTTATTGTGGAGATAGCTTTTAATCCACTGACGGTGTCTGCAAAGCTGAAACTTTATCTCTCCCCTCCTCCAAAGTTATGCATAGAGCACTCACAAAGAACATATTCAAGGTGCAGGCTGACAACTTTCTTAGCAGTGAGAACAAACCCATTCTTACCATGAGGCATGGCTTTTGTGAGATTGCATTGATCTGTATTTCTCTTTCTGTTTTAGCATTGTCCCACTTTTTCCTCATAGACATTTTCATCTTCATTATTGTCATCGTCATCATCATCACTAGGCCCTAGCACCGAAAATGATTGCCAAACCTGGACTGCACAACATGGCACTACCTCTATGTGCAATGTTGTGCTGGCACTAGCATAACATTAGTCTTCATCCTGCCTATTGTTTCACTTAATTAGCTAAAAGGAAAAATGCGTTGTGGCAGGGGGTTAGGCTAGATGACCTTCAAGGTCCCTTTTAGCTCTTATTCTTTTTGGATGGTATTGGTTGCCAGTTGGGTCCTTGTAAGGTGGGATGGTAGCTTCAGTTGCATAGACTCCATGCCTCTATTCCAGCAGACAAACCTGGGACTTAGGTGCCCCACTCTGCCACTGGCACACATCCAACTCCAAGGTAGTGGTGAAACTGGAACTAGCCACAGCAGACGGTACCATACTATATCCTCTGGGCATGGCCCTTAACAGCTGTAATTTCCCAGCATTTTGGAGCTTGAGTGAACATGGAAAACCATTAGCACAACAGGCTAAACTGAACTGTTCTGGGTTAATTGAATTTAAATGTGAATAATTTTTCTCCAACATTTCATTAACAATGATACTGCCCTTCTAATAGCTTTTTGTTTACTATTTTAGCAAACTTTCCTTCAGCTGAAAAACTTTTCAGGCCTTGATGCCTAAGGCTAGGCCAGTACCTTCAGTAGCTTCTAGTCCAACGCAGCATGGGCAGAAGGTGATAATAAATCAGGCGTGCATCTTTGAAATCAGAGGCAGCCCGGTGTGGGATAGCACAGAGCCAGTGCCAACTGCAACTCTAGGCCAGCAGTTGCATCAGGCTGCAGTACAGATCCTGCAGCTTAGTCACACTGTTACTGTCGGGCAGCGTAGATCACATGAATCAATCCTACGGCCAGTGATAAATTGCTGTGCATGTAAGAGTATTGGTGCAGTCACAGCCTTACCTGTATTGCACTGTATCTGGTGTCTTGGGTGAAGTGTGTATTCCAAAGTTCAAGTTTTCATCTGCTACATCAATAAATGAAGCTAAAGCAACTTTGTGTCAGGGTGGACACCGAGCCCATAGAATCCCAGAGTAGTTCTGATTCTGAGGAAGAGCAGCCGCTCCTGGGAGGGGAGCGCGCTCATCCTTCCCAGGGCCAACAGCTGACGGAGATTCCTCCCACCAGCATTCCTAGCTTAGATAGCAGTCCTGGGAGTGACAGAGTGCAGGAAGCAGACTTGGTGGATGCGCGACGCCAACGCAGAGAGCGGCGCCAGATGGAGGGTGCGGAAAGGAGGCGTAATGCCAGGTTGGCGCACAAACAACGGCTGCGCCCAGAGGATCCAAGGGAAAAGGGGAGGGACTCTCCCTAGTCCTTAAGTTCAGGGGTCTGCCAGTAATTCCCTTTCAAACGGGGACCAACTGTTCCAACGTAGGGCATAGGTACTGTGCTGCTCAGATCTAGTTGCAATCAGTATAGTTGCTAAGTTGTAAAAGAAGAATAAAGCTTTGAAAGGAATTCCTTTGTCTGTGTCTGGACTTGGCTACTGGATTAGACTGAGAGAGGCCTCCAAGGAGCTCTTGACACTTTGCAACTGTGTGTATATGCACACACACACACATGCACACACACACACACACACACAGAATTTCCAGATGATGCTTTTATCACACCATTTTCCTACCTCATTCATGGAATTGTATGAGGGTCCAGACGACGTCGTGGTTCACTCATGACTGTCCCATGTTTTCCCACTGTTTCTTCCATCTTTTTTCTTCCTGCACAAAATCCATTAAGGAGAAAGAGACAGAATAGTGCACAAACACTTCTGATGGGTAGTGCTGGGAGCCCGCCATCTGGAAGCGCATGCGCACACACAAGGTGTTGCATCAGCCAGACTCAGGACTGGTAACATTTCCTGATCTCATTCATCTGCATAACACTCTGTGAGGTGGAGTTCTGATACTCCCATTACACAGAAGGGGAATGAAATGTTTCTGCCCATCAGATCCCAATGGCTAAACAGGATGCATTCACATTCGGATCTTGCAAACAAAGAAATAGTTCCACATTTCAACAACAAACTTCTTGCACACAGAAAATGAATGTATCAAGGAGACAGTTAGGCTCCTGCCTGACCCTCAAGCTTTCCACATTCTCATCCCCAGACTGGAGGAGTCCTCCTCCTCAGAGGAGGAGCTAGAGGCCCCCGAAGCCTCTATTCCAGGATATCCCAGACCAGGGGCTGCCACCAGACCCACAGGAGCCTGAACCCTCGGAGGAAGTGGCTGCCGGGCCAGCCTTGTCAGGAGAGAGGGACTGCCTCTGAGGCAGAGGCTGAGCCACCCGATGCCCGGGAGCGCTGTCGCCTCAAGAGGCAGGCTAGCAGGGCTCCTGTGCGAAGGAGTGCTGGCCTCCAGAAGAGGTCTCCTCAGAAGAAAGGTACTCCTCAGGGCTAGGCTCTGGGATGGGAACTCTGATTGCTACAGGTGAGCTTTGGGTGGGGTCTGGCTGGCTTTGGGCTTAAAAGCCTTCACTGGAAACCCAGCCAGTGTTGGAACAACGTTGTCTTTCCAGCCTCTGGTATGTACCTTGCCTCTTGAATTGAGCACTGTGTCTGATGCTCTGTTTCCTGACCTTTGGGACTGCTCAATGACCCTCCTTCTGGACTGTGTAATGTATCTGACTGTGTTTGACCTCTTGCTTGTGAACCTGACTACTCCGGCCGCTGCCTGATCCTTGTTGCCTGACTGGCTTCCGGTGTTCTGACCTCTGCCTTGATTTTGACCACTCCTGCCTTAGCTTAAAACTCCTTGGACTGAAACCTGCGCGCTTGACTATTTGCTTGCCAACTTGACTACTTTATTGCCTCGCTCCCTGTATGTGCTTGCAAACAGCTAAGACATGTTCCATACATATGCAGGAAGTGCTTAATATGGGAGAGTATTCAAATGTGTAATCCCCTCTCCATGGTCCTGAAGTGGTACAGCCCTAGTCTGGCTGTGTAGATCAGCACTAGTTGTCCAGAAGGGAAGCCACAACAATGCTAATCTATAACGAGCATTTTTCAAATTCCACAGGAAGAATCTCATGCATGGAGGATTATTTCCCCCCCAGAAGACATCTAGCTTCTGTGAAGAAAAACCAATGAAGGAAAAATGAGCCTATACATGCAGCATAGAGATCATTATGCTTTATTTACATGCGTCACAATATCTTTTACAAACTAGATTACAATTGAGAATGGAATACACAAGGCAATATCTACTAACATCAAGTGGAGTTAAGCTTTGCACTGCTATTTCATTTGCAAAGGGGGGAGATTCTCAACTCAAACTGACATCCAATCATTATATAGTAAGGTAGTATATTCACCCATGTCAGCATTTGGTTTCACAAAAGCCTCCTTGGAGTTTACACCAGCGCCAGTTTTCAAATGAAACTGCAAGGTAGCTCATACGAAAAGTAAAAATGGTGCACCTCTTCGGAAAGACGGCCATGCACTAAGGCAGTGAATGGAATATTCTTCCAAAGTATGTGGTTTGACAGTGAAAGAAATAACCCAGATAAGACAGTTTTACAGATACTGTATACATATTTTGTCCATTCATGCAACTTTTTTTGGTTAAAAAAAGTTTCACACGTGAAGCCATAATGTACAATACATTCCCCACTCCTCCATGTAGCAAGTTATATCTGGTCCCCCTTCACATTTGCTGGTATTTCTGATATACATAATGTTTGGAAAATAGTGAATAGAAGTTGGTTGCCAAGCAATGATGTCATTTCCAAGAGATAAGTGTTCTAACATTTAGTTTTTGAAGACGGTGATACGATAGGCAGTAGCCTGGTAACCCATTATTAGAGAAATTATTTCAGCAAGAATGAAATCAAAGAAGAAATATGAAGTGGTCTAAAAACAGAATGTTATGAACTGTTCAATAGTTAGTTAAAGGAACTGCTTATGTTTCTGTGGCAAATCCTTATTTAATGGACATGATTTCAATTTTTATTGGAGTCATAATTCAAAAATTAGGGTGACTGGAGCTATTTACCTAATTTATAAAAACAATCCCACAAATAATTCAACAAGCCTGAAAAGTTGCCCGTAGACTCACTAGAATAACTGAGTCTGTTCACGTGTATTGATGATCGTGTATTATAGCATTTACATAGATCAAGAGTGCCATCTCATATGCTTAAATGGAGCTTAAATGGGTTGGAGTACTCAAAGATCTTCAGAACTGAGCCCTTGCATGTTGGATGGTGGATAGTTGGGATGGTGGATGGCTTGGAAATTTAAATCACTTATGCAGACTCAACGCAAGTACTTCAGGACTACTTCAAGGTAAGTGTTTTGAAGTTTGCATTCCAAGAATGTAGTTTAAGTGCCAAAGGATCCCAGTAACTATATCAGACTTTGACTTTAGAAAGACCATTTGGCACAAAGGCCTGGTTCAGAAAACAATAAACCGTGGTTTAGTGCTATGAGAATGAGCTGCAGTGATTCTTGAGCTTGTACTTTCTTCACCACTCCTCTTTCAGGTGCAAAGAGAGAAGACTGAAAGTTTCCACTTTCATTTTTGATTATTTGTATTCATAATCACCTTCAGATTGATTTGAAAAGGGGGATATAAATGTACAAACCTCGCCTACTGGTTTCTGTTACATCTGAACTCAGGAAACTGTAGTTTCATCTAACTGTGACTAGGTCAAACAAACCAGGATCAAATCATGGTTTCAGATCCTGGTTTGGTAACTAACTGAAGTCAGAATAGACCAATTTCTTGAGTTTAGAAATGTGCCAGGAAACTGTGGCTTATTCAAAATGGAAGGTGGAAGCTTTCAAACTTCTCCCCTTGTGGATGGAGGAAAGGGGAGTGTGGAGACTGTGAGCCTGAGGCTACCACAGCTCAATCTTGTAACGAAACCAGGGGTTAGTGTTAAATCTGAACTGGGCCAATATCTAAGGATTTCCCAGGTGCTTACTTTCACCTAGCACTTGACTCCTTTAGGCCCATGTCAATTACCATAGTTATAGGGACTGACTCAGGGAAGCAAGTTGGACAATAATTATAGATACTGTGGACATGCTCCACGTAAAAGATGACACAGAAAGCACATAAGATACTTAAGCCTGTAAGCTGGAGTTACAGGCTTAAGTATCTTATGTGCTTTCTGTAGCACATTTCTGCAGATGCTGGGAGGTAGACAGAAGAGGAGTTTCTTGACTGGGCTCCCAGTTGAGGACTGAATCCAAATATCTGGAACTATGTGTTGTGAGAGGCTTTGGGGTCCAGCTACAGAGGAGGAAAAAAAATGGAGCAACTGACAGACTTCCACAAACTCCCTTCAGATTAACACTCCTGTGACTGAGAACAGAATGCGCATTACTAGCAGCGAGACTTGCTTCTGAGCAAACATGCATAGAATCAGGCTGCAAAGTGCTTACGATTCCACTTGATCACGTCCAATGTGATGACAGTAAGCCCTTTAGTGGCTGAATTTTAAAATAAATAAATAAACAAAGTATTTTCAGAGAAATGCAGCCTCGCTGCAATCTAATTAAGTTGGAGGGGGATCCTATTTGCTGATTTTATCCTATCAAAGTCAATGGAGCCGAACTGTTGGTAGTCTCAGTGTTCTGGCTTAACCGGTTTGTAATTAGGCTGCTTGTTTACTCAGAAGGGTCCCTTGGTTCAAATATCCTTTGCGCATACCTGGGATGAAATGCTCCCCCCTCCCCCACAGCTCTCCCAAGAAAGCATAGAGATTCAGGAAGATGGGGAGCTGCTTTATATGGGGTCAGGTCATTGGTCCATCTAGCTCTGAATTGTTGACACTGACTGGCAGCGGCTCTCCAGGGTTTCAGTCAGGATTCTTTCTCAGCCCCTCTACCTGGATTGAACTTGGGACCGTCTGTTTGCAAAGCATGTGCTCTACTACTGAGCTATGGCCTTTCCCTTTCCAGGCAGTTTGGGCTCCCTTTCACGCTTGTGTAAAACGAAAGTGCTGCTTGTCCATTTGGGGAGCCTGTCATGTGGGTTTTATATAAATACATAAGGAAGGCTAACCATGTGCGTGGAAATTATATGGGAGCAACTGTGGTGGGAGGCAGTGGCAACTATGTTATCTCCAGCAGGTGTGCTTAGGATTGCAGGTATACTGCCTGATCCTATGTATAGTTACACAGAAGTCCCACTATTTTCAGTAGGGGTTTACACCCAAGAAAATATGTGTCAGATGGCAGCCTGAAAAGTCCCACTGATGTCTATGGCAGGGGTTTAACTCTCTCCCACTGAAATCAATGGGACTTAAAACTTGCTTAACTTTGGCCAGATTGCACCTGTAGTTTCTTATGCTTGATGCAAATTAATTACCAGACTAAAATTAGAGCTTGCCAAAGGGGGAATCTACTTGTTCCTCTATGTCAGGGTTGGGCAGAAAACAGATCTCCAGATGTTTTAGGCTTCAACTTGCAGCATTCTCGACCATTCACCATACTGGCAGGGGCTTTGGGGAGTTGAAATCCAAGACTTCTGGAGATCTACCTTCTGCCCACCCCTGCTCTACATGAGCTCCCTGAAATATTATAACCTCAAGTGGATAAAAGAAACTCAACAGAAGAAGTCAAAGGAGGAAACCATAAAGCTCGGTGAGTACCAGATTTTTTTTTATGCACAGACTTCCTGTTGCGAAGACAGAAACTTAGAAATAAAATAAATTGTCAATCACCAAATACATTGCTATATCAGAGAATAAAACAACGAACACCTCAAAACATCATCATCGGTTAAATTCACATTTAATGATGTACCAGATACTCTTATATACTGAAGGCATGTGAACAAATTCTTAACTAGCTTTGGTAATAGGTACCTATAACTGAGTCTCTCTAAATAAACTGACACCTTTCTTATGCCCCTGGGACGGATGACAATTTTATAGTGTTTTCCTCTCGGGGAAGCCCTTTCCAATGTGGCAAAGAAACACACACATTGGTTATCTGTGATTAAACAAATATGATAAATGACCCTGCCATTGACAAATATACCACCTTAATTATTAAAAAAATAGTCTATTTTTTTAAATGATAAAAAATTGTACGTATTTGGAAAGTTTATATTCTATGACCTATTTAGAACCACGACAGCACAGAGTTTTCATAATTCAGTTATGAACTGCATGATGGAGTTCACATGTTCATCTATAGAATAGCGCAGCACAATCATGAGGAGGCTACAGTACAAAACACAACTTCCATCACACGAGGAGCTGTTATTTCACCAATATTACCTCAGAGGGTTGGCAAAGAAGGAGCAATATGGGGCCTACAGATGTGTGTATGTGTGTGTGCCTTACATATGCACGCGCACTAATGTGTGGTGGCTGAAGGGAGTCACACCACATAGTACATGGTTCATGTGCCAGTGGAAACTCATGCACTGAAACTTTGGGTTAAAATGCTAGTTTGTTCTCCTAACTAACATTCATGCATACTGATCCGTTTCTGTACATAATAAAATATATTTATATATTTATATGCATTATGTCTTTACGCCAAAAAATGTTTTTCATATATCACTTTGGAGAAATTTGTATACGTTGTCCTAGCCAAAGTGTCTTCATACCATAAAAAAAACATTTTTAACGTACCATTGGGTTTTCCCTCTGTTTCTCTCCTGCCCTCTTTCCCCACTCCCCCCAAAAGATACCAATAAAAGGTAGTCAAACAGGACCTGCACAGCACCATAACTGTCAGTCATTATTACTATATAAATTTACAAAAGAAACCCATATAAGCAAAATATATAAAAATTACTTTGTTTTTCAGTGGAATTTATCCAATTACAGTCTACGCTCCTATGAAAAGCTACCTGTATGGTTTTTCCCTCCCTGTCTCTCCTTGCTGCCCTCCCTCAGCCTTTCTTCCCAGTCTCAATGATACATCACAAGAAGGAAAGAATAATCAAGAAGAGGATGTAAAAAATAATTATCAATGTAATAAATCACCCAAGTCCTGGGTGATGCATATACATAAAACTCTGCTTTCATGCAATATAGTCATTTTTTCTTTTTAGGTTTTTGTTTTGTTATTTATTTTTAATTTGAAAGCAAGCTATTGCCTTCTAGGTGGTTATGGACAAATTGTTTGGCAAGGTGGCAAACACTGCATCTTACTTACTAATTTTCAGACCCCAAATAAAAATCACTGCAGCTTTTTGGGCAGAACAGCTATCCTAACACACTAAGCTAGGGTGGATCTGACTGACGGCAAGTCAGCTACTCACTCACGAAACACTATGAAATGCTCTTCTTCACACCTTTTGAACACTGGTTAGGATGCAGCAATGGTGGTGGCTAATTTTGTGAGGTAAAATCCACCCTCTTGGTGCCAAGAATAAAAAGGAAAACGTACCCTTACATTTAGGAAAATACTTTTGGGGTTGTAAGGACTGGATCAGAACCAACCAATTAACTAATCAACCCAAATAAAAAATAAAAACCCAAACCAAAAACAAACATTAAACCCCCTTATAAACCACCTCTTAAATCCAATTAGTTGGTAGGTGCTATTAAAGACTGTAATATTCAAGTGCTGTTGGTATTTCAAGACAAAATGGATTCAGCTTTTCATTGTGCATATATTATTCTGCATTCCATATTCATGAGGAACAATTAAAGCATTTCAGAGAGAGAAAAATTACACCTTAGATGGGTTGGGTGGGGGAAACCCTGAAAAATAAAAGCCAACTGAAAATATCCTGCAACCCTTTAACATACTGGTACACCATATACCCACTGACAAATAAACGATCATAAAGGCTACACAGTGTGTTCTGAAACAGGATGGTGGCTGAACCAATGTATCCTCGAATTGGTGCTGGACCACCCCATAATAGGAAGATTTTGCATACTTCAGGATGAGTTCAATTCCAGACAAGGCGGTTCATCACTCAGGTTCTGGGGCTCATTAACAGTCTCTATTTTGTAAGGAAAATAATGCAGGGTTCACAGAGGTTATAAGCTGTAAACGGTATCCCTGTCCTTGCTGACAGTTGATTTTGGCAAAGGGTTTTTTCTTCTTCTTTAGGACTCGTGTCGAATGAAGGGCCTGGGAGGGAAAAAAGGAGAAAACAATGTCAGTGAATGTCCACAAACTTTCTGAATACTTTTAGCTACAAATACCTCTACCTGAAAGGTGTACTACTCTGTGGGCGGCACAAAGAATTGTCATCCCAAGGCAAGGAGGCAAGTCTCCCCTGCCCCCCCCGCCTAGGCTGCCTATTCAATTGTAATTCTTGCAATTATAATTCACTGGGGGGGGGGTATTTGGGCTTAAGTAAATTGGTTTTAAAGGTAAATATTAAATGTTAGGTTATAGGGTTGTGCTGGCACAGCTGGTGGCTGAAATACATGTAAGGCACTAGATAGATGAAATGTTGTGAATTGCTGTGAACTGCCAGAGAGCTTAGGCTATGGGGAAGCATAGAGATGGATGGATGGATGTCCTCAATGTCATTCCCTTTCTATATTATGTTTTTTGGTGTGCATACAACAGATACATTTAATATGTAGCTTCAGACATTACACAGTCGTGTGCAATTTTGCTTTTCACACTCTTGCTACAAGCTGCAAGGGAAACGTGGACATGTGACGGCCGCTCTGAATCCCAACGTGGAAGGGTTTCATTCAGGGGAGTTTGGAGAATCACAACAATATTGTGTGTTTTTATGCAGTCAAAATTAGCATACCATGAATCTTGACTATGTCAAATATTTTATGAGCAAGCAATTGGATGGAACAAGACATATGTTGTAAGCTCAGTATTAGATCACTGGCATTGCAGGGTTTGGCTGACTCGTAGGAATCCTGCCTGGGAGATCTGTCATTATGGTCAGTGTAAGGACAAGTGCTGACACTGATCCAGGCTTAGGGCCTCACAATATAACCGGTGCAATGAAGTATGTGAACTCAACTGCTATAGAACTTGTGCACACCTCATCTGCAGGGAGCAAGTTGCCCAGAGAAGCATATCAGCCAGTGAATGTTAAGTTATTTAGGGAACTTTTGATGCTTAATACCTTGCAACTCTGACCTCGTGAATGAGGCACAAATAAATCCCCAGCACCCACTCTCCAAAATTCCACTGAAATCGTCTGGTTGCCTGGGCCCTATTTGTAATTCTCTTGGATCAGAAAGGTAGAGTAAGACTGATGGTTTTGATTACTTTTCTGGGTGCTGTCTGGCAAAAAACGAGGATGCTTGGGAGAAGCTAAGCCCACTAAGTCTGGATTTAAGGTGCAAATATGGTAGAGGGGAAGACAAGGCTCCTGTGCTGTGAATTGTTGAGTGGAAGAGCGAATGTTAGCATGGAAGAGCGAATGTTAGCATGTGTGACGTTTCTCATTTTCTTAAAGTACAGGATCCCCGTCCACCTTGGTACTGTGGCCACTGTATGTGCTTTAGAAAAAGCATGGCCTGTCCCAGCCATCAGCAAGCAAGGAGATTGCAAACCTGTAAGCCAGGTGAGTGCTTAAAGGCCACTACAGCAGGAAGGAATTCTCAGAAGTAGTTCACGTGCACAAGAACTAACCCTGTGACTTGGTTCACTGAACTGGGTTGCTTCACTGAATATGGGGGGACTAGCTCCTCAATATTGGGGGGGGGGTGATCTTTATGTGAAGACCTCCAAGCAGAAACACATACCAGGGATTGGCAAACATGTGATGTGTGAGCTTGTGGAAGTTCTCCGAATTCCTCCTTGAAGCTCAGTTTGTCTTGTTCATTTTCCTGAACGCAAGCATCTTTTTTCCCCCAAATGGGAAAAATGCACATTTAAAAAAAAATGCACTCAAAATATACACTTCCCCCCCATTCAACAAACCATGGAAATATTAATTTTTTGAACGGGCTTGCAAGTACGGAAATGTGTGAACATTCTCCCTGAAAATGCGTGCATGTTTGCATTCGGGGTTGTGAACAGAGCTTGTTCAAATGTTTTGCGAATGGAAACAAAGTTGTCCTATATACCTAACACATACTTGTTCTACCATAGTGCTCAGACCATGTCCATTGAATGTGTTTTGCAATAGTGACTTAGCTGATCCATAGCTAATACTGGTACTTGCAGTCGTTCAGAAACCCATCCTCTTTCTTAACTAGATTCATGGCATGACCAATCATAGAAGCAGACTTCGATGAATCAGGGGGCAATGGCAGGGAAATATAGTCCAAGGAGGTGTGTCACGGTGATAACCTGGAGACACAGAATGGTCCCCAGGACCCATTTGAAAGTCCTTCCTCAGTTGGCTGACTTGCCATCTCTGCTACAGTTCAAGTTATTTCATATCTTCCTGCCTTGCAGTTTATACTCAGTCCAGTGTGTATTTTCAAATAAATACATTTCAGGCTTTACTAATATGCATGTCCGGATAGTAGAAAAGCGGTTTCCATTGCCTTTGACTCCAGAATGATGTCCTAATATGCCATAGGGATGTGTATCCACTTTGGATGAAGCCCAAATCCAGAACAAAAGTGGGCTGCCTCACAGCAATTCAGGCATTGTCCAAGGTGAATTAGGGCTTCTCTGAAGCAGCCTGAAGCAAATCAGGCTACTCCCCAAAACTCAAGGTATGTTTCAGAAATTTGGAGAGACAATAATGTCTCAAACAAATCAGTTTAAAATGGATACTCTGCCCTCAAGCTTTCCATGAAACAAAAATGCCAGATCGGGTGAAGGAGAGGAGGGGTGTAGTTTTATGACTGACAGCTCTAGCTTTCAACCAGGGAATAACCTTAGCAGAGCCCCCCTTTTTACTTCCAATCACACTGCTTTTGGGAGGGAAGGTGAAGGAACTTATCAGCTGGTGTTAATTGTGCAGAAAACAGAAAACACAAATAAAAAAGGCACAAATTATTTTTCATTCATCGTAACTCCCTAATCCCTACACCCATCCTGTTGAAATTTCAGAATTTACTTACCTAGGGGCGCCACTATGATGTAAGCTGTTTTTATAAAAAAGTGCCCCAAAACCACGGGCAGGAATGAGCAAATCTTTCCCCCACCTCCAAAAATAAAGACTCCCCTTGCACAAAACTCCCTGAACCCAACTGTCTGAATTTTTGCAGGTTTCATCCCCTAAGGAGGACCAACAATGCCTGCCAACTTCATCCAATTCTGTAAATGAATTAAAAAAGGTATAGGTCTCTACATAAACACCCCCCCCCTCAGATATAATGGCATCTAGAAACCCCTACACATGTATGAAATTTGGCAGACTTAATCTGCTCTGAAGTGGATACGATGCTTGAAAATGTCATCTAATTCAGTGAAAAAGTAAAAAATGTACAGACATTAATTCATTTCCCCATGTTAGTCACTAGAGAGACATAAGAAATGTTGGATTTTTGAAGTGAGGCTCCTTTTTGGCCCAGAACCAAATGTTCAAAGCAGTCTGAGGCAAAGCAACCCACTTTCAGAAGTATCAAAGCAGGATCCAAGCTAAATCTTGTACCTGGCAACACCCCATGAATACTTTTGATAGGATTTTTTTTAATGCCTGTATCATGAAAGGAATGGTTCTTACACATATCCTATCCAGCAGAAGTGACACTGGGGAAATGAAACTTCTATATATGATGGTATACCTGTGGCAATCCATTGAGACATGCAAGTTGACATAGACTTGACACTGCAGTCATCAAATAAACATGCTTATATGAGCTAGCCATATATTTCTCTGCCTTGAGAACATGTTTTCCACATGTTCTAACAGTTTCACAATGTAGGAAGCAACCCTATGGGGACAGTCGGCTGCCTCTGAACTCAGAGGCGACCGACTATCCAATGCAGGGCGGGCGGAGTGGATCTTCTCCTCCGTGCTCTGGCTGCCCTGCATTAGTGGCTAGACGGCCGATTTTGGCTGTCTAGCCAGAGCAGTTCGGAGTTTGGGGGGGGGGGAGGCCAGACAGTGCATAGGAAGCATCATAACGACACTTCCGCTGTGCCTGCCCCTCCCCCCCAGGAATGCCCCCCTTTCCCCTGCTCCATGCTGCTCTTCCAAGCATGGCGCTGGGGATGAACTGTGCCGCCTATGAGGTTTTCTGGGAACTCACTTTGGACGGCTGGCTCCAAGGTTGGTTGCCGAAAACTGAAAAAACCTATGGCCATCTAGCCGCTGTCTAGCGGTTATAGGATTGCACCCTTAGTTAGAAAGGCTATCACCAGTGAAGGTCAAATATTTATCCCCTTTAAGACCATTGTGGCTCTAGATTTGCTACACTCAATTTGCAAAAAATAACTGACATTCTTGAATTTATGGAGTCTATTCTGTGGATTCCTGTGGAGTTGCAAAATTCTGAGACAAGGCCCATAAAAAATTGTGAGGTTTTTTTTTGCAGATGTTCTGCATTATGAGAATTTCCCTTAAAGTAAGGGATATTTTGGCAACCATACTTGGCTTGATATTTCAGAGATCCAAACAAAATGTCAGTGAAGGACCGCAATAATGTTTTTCCTGAATTGTTTTTCCTTACTTGTACCTAATGTATCTAAATTCTGCTAGGAAAGAGGGAAATATTATTTATTTATTTTAAAAAATCAGGGCCAGCCCAAGGCATGTTGCTGGCTGAGGCAGAGCAATAAATGGTGCCCCTCCCATCCACCTAAGCACAGAACCCAAAGCCCGCCAAAGTTAGATTGATACATGAAGCCGAAAATCCCTCAAGCACTTCTCCTTACCCCTGGCAGTAAAAATAAAATAATAACAAAGTAAATAACTAATGATTTGCTGCCCTTTCATAACACCCCCCAAAATCTGCTGCTTGAGGTGGCCAGTGCACTATTTTGCCCTTCAGTATTATTTCTACCAGGGCAGTTACTTCTATCACTAATGTTAATACAGACCTAACTAGTAAATAAATATTAGCATCTTGAAAATAGTTATCAGGCGGAGTTCCACATGATTGATCGTCCATGTCTCTCCACCCACCCCTCGGCAAATAATTGCAGATAGAGAACTACTGTGTCAGGGGAAAAAGCTAAGCTACGATTCTTCTCCCTGACACATTAGTTTTCTGAATACAGGGAAGTTTCTTGCATGGAAAATCATTGCATTATGTGAACGCCCATCTGCAGTCTGAAGTGGTACAGATCAGGCACAGGCTTACCAACCAACTTGGCCATAAATGTATTCATAGTCAAGGAGAGGAGATGTAACTTCATGTATGCCAGTGTGATTTTGATCCCACAGCACAAAGTATATGGGAAAGGGTGGCCAGGTCTGATGTTTGGACTGAAGTTTTAGAGTTTTAGCCTCCACCTCAGAATTTCTAGGAGAAGAAGCAGAACCTCAGGATGAGGGACCAGCATCAAATACCAGGGTATTTTCTGCTTCGTTTGATGAGAGTTTTTATTATTTGCTCTGCTCCCATGCCTAACAGCCTCTACTCCTGTGCCACAAGGTACTGCCAGGCTCTGTTCCCTGATCATCCAGGTGTAGTTCTCTGGCTGCCTGGCTCCCTCCCTCCTGAAGCTATCGGGCAGCACCCCCTATCTGCCAGGATCTTTCCCCAGTCTCTGAAACTGAGAGGCTCAGGCAATCTATCAATGCTAGCAAAAATCCATCTTTAGAGTCGCTTTTTCGCCACTGTGAAACTCTGTAAACTAAAACAGATAGAGATGTTGGTGAACAAGATAAATAACCAGCCATTTAAAAAAAGAAATAGTTCACTTTGCCATCAATACAGATTAAGGGCTGATTCACATGACCAGTCAGAAACACTCAGCCAGAGGTCATATGAACTGGCTGTACAGTGTTTTAGGTATTCTGCTTTCTAACGAGATTTATAATAAGCAGCACATTATGTTGCTAGGTGACAACTTTGCTGGGTTTTTTTTCAATAAATGAAAAATTATTATAATCAAGTTAACTTTCCATCTAAAACAACAACAACCTTGCAAGCATGGAAGCATGTAGCAAACTGTGGGCACTCATGTCACCTTACTTCCAACCGGGTCCATTTTGCCCTAAGACGACTGCTCTGGTTATTCCTTGTTTATATTGCTTGAACTGGAAAGCCATTTCATTTGCCACTGTCTAACCTCATTCCACCACTGTTGGCTTAGAATTAAATTCCCCAAACTCTGATCTCAGCTGAAATGGCAAGAAAGAAGCTTTAAAGTATTACCTAATGCAGATTACTGCACCCACTTGGCTCCCACAGGTGCTAATTATGCTGTACTGGAAATCTGTCCAGAATGGAAAGGTGACGCACTAATGTTTCCCCAAGTGCAAGGTACGGTAAATGTTCGCTTGTGAAACTGGATTTGAGCTGATCAAAAAGAAAGCCATGACACTCCATCCAATGTAAACATTAGAAAAAGGAGAATACTGTTGTATATGGAGCACTCCAATTTGATACACAGTATTTCTTATGGCAGAAAAATAGAAGCAACTAATGAGGTGTGATCCAGGACTGTGTGATTCAGAAATGATTTAAATTGACTTATCTGCTGGTATATCTGATGCATGGCTCACATTGGAAGGCTGCAACTCTTTATTAGTCCAGAGCAGCCCCACTTATTCCAGATAATCTGAAGTGGATTAGACTCCTAGTAATATTTAGAACCTCAAATGTATGAGGGGGGAAAAGGAAAGACTCCTCCTGTGCAAGCACCGGGTCATTACTGACCCCTAGAGGGACGCCGCTTGCACTGGCGTTTTCATGGCAGACTATAGCGGGGTGGTTTGCCATTGCCTTCCCCAGTCATGACTACCTTTTCCCCAGCAAGCTGGGTACTCATTTTACTGACCTCAGAAGATGGAGGGCTGAGTCGACCTGAGCCAGCTACCTGAGACCCAGCTTCTGCTGGGATCGAACTCAGGTCATGGGGAGAGTTTCGGTTGCAATACTGCCGCCTACCACTCTGCGCCACACAAGGCTCACTGCTAATTTTCCAACTAGTCTTAAAAAGAACCTAATCATGACTTAGGTATAACAGTTATAAACAGGTACAGCTGAATGAGTCTTGGTGAAGTATAGTGTAGTCCTGAGAATACAGGTTCCATAACCCATCGTAGTTATGGAACAATTGGGTGCTGCGTCAATCTCTTCCAGCTTCAGTTCCCCATCCACTTTTTTAAAAAAGGAAACATTAACAATTTATCTTCTAGGGATGTTGTGAATAAGAATGATGAGAGCAAACCATTTTGCACAACTTCCCAATTCATAAACCAGTATAGATGACTATTAGTCAATGGGAGAACAGAAGCAAAATCCCTAAACGCCCCGTTAAAGTGGACTGCATATTGGTCTGTACAGGTGTAATGGATCCGAATGGTAGTACTGTTTACTAATAGGTACAGACTGGGCAAATCCCCGAATGAATTTATACAACGGAGGGAGAGCATTTCACTTGACACAACCCATACAAAATGCACAAATATTCATGAAGAACAGACTACAGAATTAGCCTTGATGAGCTAATCCACAGGAAACATAAACTCTGCCATCCGCTACGTGCATCCACAGATCTGTTGCTCTTCCTCTTTTATACTGTGGGAGTATATATCTTTATTATGATTATGATTAAAACAACCCTTCCTGCAATGGAGACTTCTCATTTACTAATATTGTTAAATGAGTCCAACAGGTCAGAAAGCCAAGACAAACCATTTTAAAGGAGGCAACGCTGTGGTGATGTGTCACCGGAAAGGCAAAAACAATAATAATTGTTAACAATAATACACAGCTCAAAAGGAAAAGTGTAATAAAAGACACTCCCATAAATTAAGCGCCTTCACTCCTCCTCGAGTTAAATTACTTCTCCATGAAGATTAGGTAAACAGAACTTTACACCAAAACAAGCAAAAAGACTGGGAGAAGGCAGGTGACAGAACTTATATCCCCTGAGGAAGACATTTGCCTTTTTTGGAACCTAAATTCAACCTATCTCTACAAACTAAAGATCAATGTGAGGCCATTTTCCAATTTCTTGTGCAGGCTGCTCTTATGGCACAATATTTCCCATCTATATTCAATATTAAGCAGTTCAAGGTTGTTTCCAGACAAGGCTTTCATTTAGGGATGTCGGAGAATTTCTCCACGAATCTCGGGGAGGCCGAATGCCAATGCATTTGGCCCCCTGAAATTGGTGGAGAAACGGTCCGCCCCCCGCCCCCCCCCGGGATGGGACTTACCTTCGGCGAATGTCCCTGGTGGCGGCGGCTCCCGGCGGCGGTCGGTCTTCCGACCGGCTGCCGCTGCCGCCATTTCCTAATAATAATAATTAAAAAAAAAACGTGATAGGCTACGTAAAGATTTACGTAGCCTATCATGGCTAGATTTTCAAAAAACACCGTGATAGGCTACGTAAATCTTTACGTAGCCTATCACAGCTGACTTTGAAAAAATATTTGTGTTCCTTATTTTGGCCCAGGTAGGCTACGTAAATATTTACGTAGACTACGACGAAAATAAGGGCTATTTGCGTTGCCCTTATTTTCGCCATAGTCTACGTAAATATTTACGTAGACTACCCAGGCCAAAATAAGGAACGCAAATGGCGGCGCCCATGGGCGCCGCCATTTGCGTACGTGTTTTTTTTTTTTCAAAGTCAGCCGTGATAGGCTACGTAAAGATTTACGTAGCCTATCACGGCTGACTGCAGGCCAGGGACGCAAAAGGCGGCGGCTATGGCCGCTGCCATTTGCATCCCGGCAGGAGAAGAACTTCCGCAGCCAGAGAGGCGAGGCACTCCCCCCCGGCCAGAATTTCGGCGGGGAGGGACGGGGCGCCTCCCCCCCAGCCAGAAATTCGGGGGGAGGGATGGAGCGCCTCCCCCCCCACCACAAAGCAAGCTGCGGGATCAGGTAAGTGACTTTCGTCCATCCCTACTTTCATTGAGAAATGCTTCATTCATGGAATTTTATGGGGGGGTGTAGCCAATGTCAGCATCCATTTGTAATCCTCCTGTATTTTCCCACAGGTTCTTCTGTTTTTTTGGGGGGGGGGATCAGAAAAAAAAACTATTAAGGAGGAAAAGACAGAATAGATGCACATTGTCTTTTGATTGGTAGTGCTAGGAGCCCTCCATCTGGAAGCATTCCAAGTCCGTAGCACAATTTATGGTATGAACGCTCACATGTCACAGTGAGTCTCCCTCAGCCAAGGCAATAATGACTGAGCCTCTCCTAAGGCACCTCCACCCCCCAAAAGGATTATTCAACTGACAATCCTTATTCTTGTTTAGAGCCTGAGGACAGAATGATCAAAAGGAAATCAAAATCAGGGCCAATAGCCAATTAAAAGAAGAAATGGGGTTGGGGGACAGACTACGTAATAGCAGAGAATTCCACCAGAAATCCTGAACCCTCTACTACATCAGCATCCTCCAGTCTGATGCCTCCAGATGTCACTGGACAATTCCAATACCATCCCTCAGCATTGGACATGCTGTTTGGGGTTGATGGAAATGGTAGCCCAATAACATCTGGCAGGCACCAAATGGGGAGGCTGTTCTACATTATAGCTCAGCTCATTCACAGAACTTACGATGAACGAACCATAGATCACTTTGTGTTGGGGGGGGGGGTTGGGACAATTTGTGACATATAAAAATTAACCTATGCTACGATAGAAGGTGCGAATATTTCAATGCCTTTGTAGGCAATTTCTCGTTACTGTGTTCGTCAATGAAATACCATAGAGTAGCCAACACTTGGTTTTTCTACCTGATCAATGCTTGCCTGTGAATCCAATGGTCCAAGGGCCCCAAACTCAATCTGAACTGAGAACTGCATTCAATGAACTACTTATTTTAAGAAAACAATCTGGGTTAGGGTTGTTAAGTCTTCATCCAGAGACTATGCCTATTCCTTTAAATACAACAAGGCCCTGAGAGAGAATGAAGCTGCTGTTCATCTTACCTTGTTTCTCCACCAAACAAGACCTCTCCACCCATTAAGTAGAGAGGCTTGTATGAAGGAATGTGGCAGCAAGCACGGTGTTTTTATCCTCTTTCATGCCTTGGAGCAATTAAAGGTAAAGACACCATCTCTAGGTAACCCCAGGCTAGGTCCCTGTTTAGCTGGACTATGCTGAGTAATACATTCCTGCAGGCTTAATTTTTCAAGAAAAAAACCTGATTACTATAAAAAGGCAAACTATCCTTTAAAAAAATCTTTGCAACTCAAAAGGATATTGGGCAAGAGGACTTTGAGATCCAAGGCTAAACTGCAAAAAATTCTCAGAGAAAAACTCATTCATAGAAAGGGGAGGAAAAGCAACTGAACATGTAAGATACTACAATATCCCTAATACTATTGATACAAGAAGTAATGCTCTAGGAAGTCCACCTGATGCTGCTCTGTTTGTTCTAAAAATACCAAGCGATGCTGTCATCTTGCAAGAGTGTGCTATCCCATAATTTTGGCATTGGTAGGAACAGCAAGTTTCCAATTATCTTTGCTGAATCACATGATCAGCATAATGGCCCTTAAAAAGCATACAGAAAATCTCAAATAACAGATGGCCTATTATTATATTACACTGTTATATTGTATTATATCAGGCATCCACAAATCCACTCACCAGCTTGCCAGGGACAAATGCCTGTAGTTCTCTGGTGAGAAATAAATAGATCTCCTCCCCAACGCTCTCTATTGTGTTGCGTTTGGCGAAGGTAAGAAACAGCAGGAATCCCTTCAGACCAGTGGCGGAGACTCTTGCTGATCTTACCTTAACTGTCATTAGCATATCCCACCTCTAATGAAAGAAGGCTCCACCTCTCTCCCAAGCCTTCTTTGTATACCAAAAGACCCTGGGAAGAGGAAGGGTGGGTGGCAACCTCAAGTAATGTTTGGCTATTGAGCTCAGCCACAATGTATGGGCTATATTATAATATTAGTAATTGATTTGTCCCCATCTATTTTTTTCACCAACTCTTCCAGCACAGATTATATATCTACATTGATATAGATATAAACAAACTAACTTTGCCTACAAGTAATGCTATAATTTGTAATATAATATATGATCAACACTTCTACAGAATTGTTTAAAACAAGTGATTCCTACTATATTTTCTTTTGTTTTCAATTTTGTTTTCTTGCATATGGGCAGTATCCAACAGTGTCATTCTTTTGCTAGTGCAAATGACATTGTGCTAGCAGAAATTAGGTTCCGTACTATGCACAAGAGAAGAATCCAACTAAAGGTACGTTTGTGCAAGCAGCTGTAATGCTTGTGCAAATGTAATGCACAACTGCTTGTGCAATGGAAAGATTTGGTGGAGCTCCGCTAGCACTATTTAAGTTTGTGGAATGACACTGTTGGATACTGCTCATTGTTTAGAAAAATGCATTGATTTATAAGAAATCTTTAAAATTATAAATAAAATATGTATTATATATTCAACAGTCTCTCTTAACTTAGTTTTGCAAAGGAAATGGGAGTTGCAATTCCCTCTCTTACAGGCCAGTGCTATGTGTTCTTACTTGGATCTAAGTCCCACTGAGTTCAGTGGAGCATTCTCCATTGTGTGATTAGGATGGCAGCCTTAATTGTTAACATATAACAATTAATTACTTGCAATGCACTTGAATGGTAGACTTCTAGTATGCTAGAATGAACTTCTTAACCAGGTGTTCACTCTGGTTAACATGGGGAGAGAATTTATTTAAGTCAAGGGATGAACTGTATGAACTCCCATGAGCATAATGATTCTTCCTTCCTGCTTGGTGACTTATTCTAGTTCCACTATTGTTTGCCACAAGATGTCTGTTTGCCAGAAGAGCAACTATTGACCATCAAGGCACACCTGCCAATTACATGGCACTTTGTAGGAAGTGAAATTCTAGGACTTCTGGTAGTCAAGGCAGCTCTCGAATCGTGGCTGGCAGGAGTCACTGAGAAGCTTGCGTCTTTCTGAAGAAGTACCAGAGTTTCCTTAGGTAGGCCTTTGACAACCAAGACTATACACTCTCATAATATTTCCCCCCAATAATAGCAAACCATCTATGTTTTTCACTCCAGTTGAGAATGTGTTACTATCCAAGGCCAAGTGCTACAATAATTATAATATCTGGGGCAAATTTTTGTCAAAAATATGCCACCCTAGCCCCCAAGCTTACCAGGTTTTGCAGAGATTCACATGATACCCAAAGGTTTTTGCCTGCAGGAGCAAATAGGAGCTAAAGAGATGTGTGTGTGTGTGGTGTGCATGTATGATTTTAATGAAGAAGATGGCATAGAGATAAAGGATTAACCTCCCCATCCACCACACCAAGTTCCTGATCCAATTCGTGGTCCCCACAGCTCCTTTAAAAAAAAAAATTTCAATCTTGCAGGAGATCCTAATCATGGATCTCTGGCTCCAAATGTCCTGTCTGTGAAGATCTGTCTGTTATTGCAAAGCATTCTTTATTATTCCAGAATAACAGGGCTGGGTGTCACATGAAGACACTGGCTGGGTTTGGAGGACGCATCATGGCTCATCGTGGGTTATTTAACCGACAGTGAGCTGTGGTGTCCGAGGGTGCCATACTGCATATTCAGCCCCCCCTCAGGGGTTGTTGTGTCATGCAAACCTGGCAAACATGAGTTATGTGAGGGTTGTTTAACTCGACACAACATCCCCTGCGCAGGGTTGCATATTCAAAATGCTGCCTGCATGCACCATGCATGTGCTGTAGCCTCACCACACAGTGGGCTGTTGTGTTGTGCAAACAGCCCAACTATGATTTCACCATCAAATCAGATGTTTCCCCTTCTCTATTCCCTCCCCTCTGCCCCTGAACCTGCTTTTTATAACATCTTGACTATTTTAAGAGATTTGGAGATCTTGAAAACCTGCTCATTATTTGTGATCCTTTGGTTGGCCTAATAAAGGTATTACACTAATATGGGTTTTGGAATTATACTTATGGTAAACACTGCTACTTTTGTGTTTTTTGAGTCATGTGAGACACTGTGGATGTCCTTTTCGTAGGATACGCCTACATTTCCCTCTGTGGCTGGAAGAGTAGGTTGGGGGAGGCAATTTTGACCCCCAAACCCAGACTGATTCCCAGGTAACATCTGATTTGGCTGTCAACTGCTAATTGTTCATAGTGTCTCTGCTGTGCTACAGATGACAGGAAAGAAGAATATGTGATAGCAGATCTGCAATAAAAGCTTCACACAAACAGGCTACAATGAGATGATTACTATATAATACTGAAAAAAATCAGCCTTAGGTTAACTGATCACATGAATTATCACCAACATTACAAAAGAAACATTTAGCTTTTTCTGTCATCCTTGTTGATAATTCAATTCCCTTTTCTCACAATGCAATTTCATGGCAAACCAACTACTGTGAGAAATAAATGACATAAGCAAAGACCCTTGTGTGTCAATTCACACAATTTGAGGCAGTGTTTTTTTAGGGGTGGGGAGAAAATCCCAAGTGGGAAGAGCCAAGGAGAAACCAGTCTTGTGAAGAGGTTCAGCATATCAGACAGATTAGTTTCACCATCTGAAGATGTATTATTACAGTAGTAATCGTGCTCAATACGAGAGGAACCGCAGGTTCAGAGATTTGGTGAATAAGGTTGGGTGAACAGCAACAGGCACAAATCTATCACCTGTGATAATATACTTGAGTACCTCTATATCAGAATCCTCTCTAAACAGGCTATGTTACCCCATCAGCATGCACTAGGGAACTGATTGTGTGTAGGGTCCATGAATAAGACCACTATACATCTTTTAAGATGTGTCTGTAGAGATCTTCTTGTAGAAGAGTGAAATTGTGTCAGCCCTTACTTACTGCTATGGTAAGTCCTTACCGCATAATTGGAAGGCATAATATACCCCCCAATTTGGTCTGGGATGTTTGTTGTAAAGGCTGTATTTGTCATTTTTAAAAACCATATTTATATATAGCAAAGTACAGTCTACTGAAGTCTACTGAATGCCAACAGACTAAACATTGCTAACCTGCTTTGCCCATTTTCCCCTCTTTGCATAAATCCTTCAGCCTGGAACCCAACTCTGTGATGAAGCTTGCTTAGCACCAGTGAAGTTTCCCACATTCAGAGTGACAACATTCTGGGCTGAGATGAGGGAATCAAAGTTAAAATCCAACCCGTCTGCATCCATGAGTTCGCTGCGGATAATGGATTCCATGTCGCACTCCAAACTCCCATTGAAAATATCCAGGTCCAAATCACTGGGGAATTTATCATGCCCCATGACTGGAAGGCTCACACTGTTGGAATACAAAGAAGAGCCTGAAGGAGAGTCAGAAAGTGATTGCATAGACTGGTTGGCAGGTGACTGTTGCTGGTGTTTTGCCGACCCAATGTTGTTTGTGTCACTTAAGCCCATGGTACCAACAGAATTCGACAAGGCACGACTGCCACTGAGAGAGGAATTCTGGGATTGATGCTGGTGGTGAAGCAGATTCTGGTTGACCAAACTGCCCTGGCTTGGTTGAGCAGCAAATGACATCATTGGATCATTCCGGAGCATAATATTCCTGCGTACATTTTGGGCAGACACGGCTGTGCTAGCTTGCGACATGAGTGGATCGGATTGAGTCATCATGACATCACTGTGGCTATGTGAATCTGATGCTAGTAGATCCTGCAGTGTTTGGTTATTGTAGTGCGAAATGGAAGAAAATGTAGCTTGCTTGTTCTCTTGGATGGTTTGCATGGGAGACTGACGGAGGGAATTCAAAGAGGATGGCCCAAACACAGCATTATTGAAAGTACTCGATGGAGAACCAAGACCTGAACCTTTGGAGCCATATGGAAAACTCGAGCTTCTTTGCATGAGTCCCCCTGTGGGTGACTGCTGGGAAGAGGGAAGAGTTATATTGTCCAGAAGGTCATCCATAAGGTTATCTGTCAGACCATCGTTCAAGTTCATGGTGCCTGCCATATCAGTCAACCTAGGCAGCTCAACATTACAGGGCTTGTTTACTGATGGGGACATGCTGGGTGGACTACTGTACAACATGGGGGAAAGTGGAGCATCATCATCTTGGACCTCATCTAGCTCAGTACTTGCCAATATTGGCGACAAACGGCCACTTATCGTACTGGCATTTGAGTTTGTACGGGACCGGAAATCTGTCCATGTGTCCAGCTCATCGCTGCTGCGTGAGGTTGGGCTACCTGGCCACTTGGAAATCTGGGAGGGGCTGTCTTCGGTCGTTTCCTGTGCAGCTTGTAGGGCTGCTTTCTTCTTAGCTGCTCTTCCTCGGCTCTTTGTGTACTTGTTGCTGTTGTCCATTGAAACAGCGCGTCTCCGTGGTGCTTTCCCACCTTTCCCACCATCTGGGTTGATCATCCACCACGAACTTTTCCCAGTTCCTTCATTCTGTACTCTGATGAATCGGCTATGGAGGGACAAGTTGTGCCTGATCGAGTTCTGCAAGAACCACACAAAAAAGGACAAGATTTAGATAGGGACACATTTCCTTTGTTCATCTCAACAATACCGAACATGTAAAAACTGTTTAAAGAAACTGCTTTTCCTTCTTCTACTACAATAACAACAACTACAACGACTATTTTAGCATTTACTTAGTGCTAATAGTGTACAAGGCACTGCATTGAACACTAATGTGGCCCATGCTTATCATGAAACACTGGATCTGTGGAGTTCCCTGGAAAAGTGTGTTCAGCATTGATGCCATTGTCATAAGTGTGTGGTTTATGAGATTCAATATCATTGTCTATACAACTTTAATATGTCTTCCCCACCTCCCAAATTCATTCATAGTGTTCATTCACTAAGGGAGAACTCCTTCCTTTCCTTTATTAAATATAACTTCCCATTAAAATACTTCACTGAGATAGTGTGATGTTTACTGATGCATCAGTACATTGCTAGAAACCAAGATAGTTAACAGAGATATGCTGTGATTCTAAGCACCTGTATTTAAAAACCAGTTTTGCAAAAAAAATTATTTCCAAGTCAGTGTGTTCAAAATCAGGGCCTGAAATATGTTTGCCATCTTTTAACCCAATGGTCTTCTGCAAACAGCACCAATTGTACTTATTTATCCCATGGTAACTGCATTCGTGATTTATTTCCTTGTCCTTCCCTTTCCTTTAGTGGCATCTAAATTAAGTAACTGGCCTAGGACTCTGCTACCCAGCACATTCTGGTACGTTTCCAAAGAAGACTTGCTATTATATGCAGCACAGCCACCTATTAAGTTACAAAGAACCAGTGAACCTGTAAAAAGGTCCAGCGATGCCAAGTTCCAGCCAGTTGCCATGAGAAATATAGGATGTAAAAGCACCATTGATGTGATTATAACTCCCTCCACTAAATGGAAAAAAATTATACCCATTGCCTAGAAATCTCTATGCCATTTAAGTCATGGTAGGGTGGATTAACCTCATGAAAAAGACAATGGGCTACTAGATAAAAAAAAGCAATTTCCATCAACTCTATTGAGAAGTGCCTTAAGTTTACACTAGTAGGAAAGAGAGAGGGAGGGAAGGAGGGAGGGAAGGAGGGAGAGACAGAATTGGCTCTAGATTCTATACTTAAAATATAGCCCAGAGTAGTGTTTTTGAATTTGTTAAATAATGTTATAGAATTTTGAAGGCATGCTGTTCTTGGCCCAAACCTTGTACAGTGCTGTATGCTTAAATGTGAAGATAAAGAAGTTTTTAAAACATTGGCAAACGTCATTTGTAGCTATGTGGAAAAGACAAATACATGTCTTCTGTCACCATATTTTGAAAACAGAATGGCAACAAGAGTTCACAAATTGTTTTCTTTAAAAAACAAACAAACAAACAAACTATACCACAGGGATTGTCATTTAAGGTGGATGATTCACACTGGTATCTATACCATTGACATAAAGGGGGAAGACAACATTAAGTAGATGGAAGTCATCTGGTGTGTGTCAAGAAATACAGTTAGTGCTTTTTTCATTCCGTTGTCAGTATATTAAAAAAAAACGAAGTTTTGTCTGAAGCCAGGTCTATTAAAGAAAAAAGCCAAGCCCAAGTTCTTCACGCTTCTATGCACAGCAGACATATATTGGACTATCACTTTAAGAAAACAAAAATCCACACCAGCTGCTTTTCTTTCTTTGTAAGCAAAAATGCACAGCTCCAATAAAGAAGGCTCTGGAGTGTTTTCTTTTTCACTTTGCCAGCTAATGGCTCTGATTCAGAGCCCTGTGAACACTCTGATGGGTACACAGAGTTTCTATGTGAGCGAGCTTCTCTGTTCACTTAACTGGAGGGATAAGCTCTGTGCCTGCTCTCCTCTTTGAGCATAGCACTGTCTCCTCCATTGAAATGAATGGGCAAGCTATTTGGGGAAGGAGAGCTCCATATACGCACTTGAGCTCCCACACTCACAGCAGAATCACCGCATCAGGGAGCATATATATTTTTAAAAAGTAGAATTTAATTTTAAGGGCCAGAGAATCCTTTTACAAGACCATTGTCACGGTTAAACACTTGCCTTTAAGTAGGAGAGCCAATATGGCTGAGAGGATTTTGGACAGGGAGTTCTTGGTACAAATCCAACCCCAGCTATGGTCTAACTAGGTAGTCCTGGCTATGTCAATATTTTCTGTAGTTCCCCATGTTTAAAAATGAAAATATATCAACGGCCTGTTTCACAGGATTATTATGAGGGTAAATAAACACTTTAAAACATGTATATTGCTCTGTATTTTAAAATGCTATAAAACTGGTTCAACGCCCACTTTCTCTACCAGCAATGCCAAATGGAAGGAACTATCTGAGCTGGCTTTGAACATAACGGGATGGATGGGGGGGGGGGAATGCTAGGTCCCTAAAACAATACATGGTGCTGACATCCCACCAGCGCCATGTTTCCTGAAGACTTAGGAGGAAAACCAGAGGCTAACATATCAGAACAGAAAAAACAAGAACTAGGATTTAGTCACTGTGTGTGCCATATTTCTTGGCAGAAAGGAAGGGTACAATCAATCAAATAAATAAATAGGGTTTATTTAATGAGGTGAGGGGGAAGAAAGCAAGAGGAACAATTCAGGTAGGTAAGCAATTTAAAGTAAGACTCTAAGCAACTAAGCAGGAGTAGGTGGAGGCCCGTAAAGGAGTTTGACCCTGGTGACATCTTTCAGAGCCTCTTGGTCCTCTCTCTGGCAGGTGTAAGCCTCAGGCTTTGTCACATATGCTAGCCATGGAGCAGCTGCTGAATAAAAGCTGCTGTGTGAGGGCAGAAGGTAGTTGCTCTCTCCTCCACGGTCTTGCCTTTGTAGCCCCTGCCTCTCTGTAATCTCCTAAACCTTTCTGTCCTCTCTCCAATCTTCAACTTGCCTGTGGATCACCTCAGAACTTTCTCCCAATCTCCAACTCTCCTAAGGGTCAAACAAATGTTACTTTTAATAATAGTATACAGCGAGATCTGTTCTTCTTCTTGCTCAAAAGCAGGTGTGATGGGCCAAATCTGGATGCCCAGCCCTGTGCCTGCAATTTGCATACAGAAAAAGAAGCCTCCAATCACTTCAAGGTGGCCTTTTTCCTAGGAAAACTGAAGGCGCATGTGGTTGGGTGTGACCCAGACTGGGACCATAGTGGGAGGCTATGGATTAAAGGATTAAAGCCCTCGTTGCCCCCCTCTCCATACGAGGGCCCTGATCCAACTGAGAAAAGACAGGGCTGACAGATTGAGGGTCCTGATCTGCATCGGGTCCCCTGCACTTATTTTTGAGTAAGAAAAAAGAATAAGACATAGTTGCTTCCAGTGTATTTTGGCTCTCAGAGCGAACACTTCAGTCATCTTTGGTAGCTCCTAAGGGCCAAAAAGGGGTTTTGCGCTAGGCATCCCACATGGGGCTAGGCCGCACTGGCTATATTATGATAGTGGAAGGGGCTGGACTATTAATTTACTGAACTATAGAGTATTCATGCAAATATGACCCTAATGAATCTACAGGCAAATTATAACAAAGGAGTAGGAGGTTAGGCCTATGCTAAGTGATCCAACCTCACTTTCAGTTTTGTGCTCCAGTTAATACTATTGTTGATGCCGCTATGAAATTTCTTGGGGACAGTTAATATTAGATGATTACTGAATGAGAGTAGTTTACCTAGGGCTAACATATCCCTTGCAGTGTCATTCCCCTCCCGAGCATTTACAGACCATTTGAAACCAGTCTTAGCCAAGCTTAATGAACCCCAACAGCCATCTTTTCATCTTAAATCCCTCCTCCCCAGTTTCGACAAGACACCTGCATTTTCCAAATTCAAGGGCAACTTTGCATTCTGAGATTAAGCTTGTCCAAATGGCCCAAAACACTAGGGATCCCTTTAAGACAGAGGCAGGCAACCTGGTGCCCTCCAGATGTCTTGGACTACAACTCCCATCAGCCCCAGCCAGCATAACCTATCATAAGGGATTGTGAGACTTGTAGTTCAAACCAGGTGGGGGGGGGCTGCTCCAAGGAATGGGTCCAGCCCCAAGGGGCCAAACCAGATGCGATGCTAATTGCATGGATGCAATTCACAGGCACTATGTAAAAAGAACCTGTATGAAGCCTGAGCGGAGTTGGGACTGTAGTGGGCAGACAGAGGGAATTTAACTTACTGCGCCAGTTCACCACGACAGCCCATTGTGGGTTAATTTACCCACAAGGAGCTGCAGTCTGTGCTGGCTGCCATTATTAATATGCAAGCCTGGCCAGGGATTGACATGACTTGTTGTGCCATGTGAACCCAGCCTGCAGGGGTTGAGGGTTAAACAAACCATGGGTTATGTGAAGGTTGCTTAACCCTCAGATAAGCTCCGCTGCCCAGGTTTGCATGACATAATAACCCTTGGCTGGGGCTTGCATATTCATAATGGAGGACAGCATATGGTGTGGCACCCCTAGGGTTAATTAACCCATGATGGGCTGTTGTGTCATCCGAACCAGGTCTCTCTCTCTCTGCCATGGTCCTGACAAAAGTCTCCTCTCTGAAGCTGCTCCTTGTATTTCAGGGGAAGCTCCCATTGGCATCAATGGAGGCTTTCCTTGAAATGCATATAGAAACTTCAGAGTGGCAGGGAGAGAAAGACAAAAACATACATGTTTATTGCATTCATGCAGTTAACAACATGTCTAGTTTGGCTGTAGAAGATTAGCCTTCTCTCCAACCCCCAGAAAAAGCCACTCTTTAAAAAAAGGATTACCTTTCAAGGGACAAGTATCAATGGGTGTGCATTATATCTCAATTGCTTTGTTCATTCATAGATCTCCTAAGGAGGATGGAAGGACCATGGAGGATGTTCTCTCAAGGCTGTTTACATTGTTTCGCTGATTTGATCTGGACTACTAATTGCCCTTCCTATTTCAGGATGCCATTTGAAAGTGTTTCATTTGTTTTCTTCTTTAGTGGAGGAAAATTGGCAGACCCTCTCCTGCAAGAATTTCCTCACTCCTCCTAGCTCAGTGTCTGTTTCAGTCTCTTCCATACCGTGTTTACCTTATGGAGCTTGCCCATTAATTCAGACACCAGCTGCAAGTGCCTCAACTGGAACACAGAGGCTTTTTTGTCTGGGATCAACATGTGGTATCAATTTATCATTCCCAACAACGCAACAAGGAATCCACTCACTTTAAAAATAAAAAGAGCTGTGTGATTTAACTCTTAAAAGCCACCCCCCTTCTATATATTTTTTTAAAAATAAACCTACAGATTAGCAAGATGAGATACAGCTGGTAGATGTGGAATCCTTGTTACATGACTGCCTGGCTGGGTGAGTTTAGTTCACATTATGTACCAGTTCATTTGCTATCCCAGAGAAAAGCTACTAATGTATAGCACTACATACAGCTACAACGATGACCTTTTGTAGATTAACGCAGGAGTTTATTTTCACAAGAGGGTCATTTGGAAGTGATGAATTATAAATCAGCAGCACCATCTCACTAGCCTACAAACACTGGTAATATTCCCTTAGTAGACTGTTGTAATATTTTAGAGCCTTATGGAATGCTGTACACTAAATCTCATCAAGAAAGACTGCAGGGAGAAAAAATAATGTTGAAACACATGTTTGTAGTCCTTTTCGTGAGATTTATAAACAATTCAAGTTGGGAAATCATTTGATGAAAACCACCTGAAAAACAGCCTATGCATGGCAAATGCTCCATGTGGTGGTGGTGATCATTCCCCGCTGCCTATAGTGTTTCCATGCTCTTGCCTAGGTGGTCATGTGAAGAATCTCCTTGTAGTGGGGGCAATCCTCTACATTTATCAGCCATCATAGGAAATAGCTGCCACATGGTGGCTATTTAAAGAAGCCTCCATGTAGAGGGAGGAACCCAGGCAACCTGGTGCCCTCCAGATGTTTTGGACTACAGCTCCCATAAGTCCCAGCCAGCATGGCTAATGGTCATGGATTATGAGAGTTGCTGTCCAAAACATCTGGACCCTGCCATAACCTGTAGATCCAGATAAGGTGCTTTTGATGTGGCCAATTATTGAAAGTAATTTTGAAAAATGAAGGCCTAGAAAATGGTATGTTATAAAAGTTGTTTCATTGTCCTTTTTAAAAGTAGTACTGAGTAGTACTGAAGAAAATAGTATAGCTTATTGGGTATTATGAGGTTTCGTTTTCTGGTTTTTATTCAGTGTCAGCTATACCCATTTTTTAAACTGTTTTACAGGCATAGGTTGTGCATAGGCTCCTGCTTAAGTAGCAATGATGGGTTCATTATATTATTCAAGCTCTGATCCAGGAAAAGAGCTCAGTGTGTGCAAGCAGTACTTTATACCAGCGGCCAATACAGATAAATATGCACACATACCAGGGAAGGAGTATAGCTCAGTGGTGGAGCATATAATTTGCAGGCACAAAATTTCTAATACAATTTCCAGGTAGGACTAGAAAAGACTCCTGTCTCAAATCCTGAAGCTCAGGGGTTGACAACATTTTGGCCCTCTAGTTGTTTTGACCTACAAGTCCCATCATTCATCACCATTGGCTATGCTGATGGGAGGTGTAGGCCAAAACATCTGGAGAGCCACATGTCACCTACCCCTGTTAGAGAGCCATTGCCATTCAGTGTAGATCAGCTCCCCCAAACTGGATCTCCAGATGTTTTTGGACTACAACACTCATCACCCCTGACCACTGGCCATGCTGGCTATGGCTGATGGGAGTTGTAGTCAAAAACATCTGGGAGAACTCAGGTTGGGGAAGGATGTACTGAGCTAGATGGACCCATGGCTTGACTCAGCTTCCTATATCCCTTCCCATACATTGAGATCTTCTGGGGATGCCCTCAGTGGGTCCCTGCTGAGTGTGCCTGCTGTTGGAAGTACTGCAAGAGACTGTAAACTGAGGATACCTGCCTGGTGGGGGCGCTCCAGTTGTGCAAATCCCTGCCCCAGGAGGATTGCCTTTCTCTTATCTTCAAAATAAGTAAAAAAACAAATGGTGAGGATGGCTTCTTTTTCAGAGAGCACTTGAACTTTAAGTTTAATTCAGAGTCAGAGATAACTGGTTTTAGCTGAACTTCGCTGGTGTTTATGGCTGTTGCCTTGGAACTTATCAAAGGTCTTTTGCATTGTGATTTTATTGATTTTAATGTTTTAATTTTTGCGAACTGCCCAGAGAGCTTCGGCTATTGGGCGGTATAGAAATGAAATGAGTGAATGAATAAATAAATACACAAATAAATAAATAAATAAATAAATGTTATTGGTTTTGTTGTTATTATTGAAAACTGCTTTTGGAGTTTGAGATGTAGTCTAGAATTCTAAGGAATGAATGAGGGTGCACGTGCACATCTATACTGCATCCTGATATGTCCTTCACTGAAGTGGCTGGATGAGACTTTAGATGAAGATGGGTATCCATCATCTTTAGACACTTACAGGAAAACTGTGGAATTAATTGTGTTCAACTACAACTGATTCAGGGCTAGAATATCTAAATCAGTCTGCTGAGTCCTCTCTCTCTCTCTCATGACATTTTAAACTGCTGCAATAAACAAACCCACCCTGGCTGAAAATAAAATATAGCATCTGGGAACTGGCTGAACACATCAGACTTTCAGTTAGCAGCACCATTTCCAGTTATCCTATAGACAGCCTTCCACTGACCACAGGAGACTTCTAATAAGTAACATTTGTTCAGCGTGCAGAGAGCCCTGCTGCTTGCTGTTTACTTTTTTTCCACTGGGAAGGTGTGTGTGTGGGGGGGAATACAGGGAGAAACGTCACTGTCGATAATCTAAATGCTGCAATTCTCAAAAGTCTGAGCAAAAAGGGGTGGGGGAGTCAAAGGATTAAACAGGGGGGAAATCAGGCCCAATCACTCATTTTGAGGAAACATGCCAGTTGTGCTCCATTTATGAGGAACTTCAAGGGGAGAGATGGCAACGGTTAAATGGCTGTGTGGCGTTTATTTTTCAAATTTAGAAACTGTCTCAGTAGCTCCTAGCCCAGCTGTTTTTGTTCTTGGAAAACTACAGAGAACATTCCATTCCACTCCGCCAAACCTGCACTTCCGGCACACACTGGACATTGGAAGCAGCTCTCACAGACACATCCCCCCCTCACCCCCTGGCCTGTACACTGTCTTTTGACCACGTGCCCCACAAATTCCTGTTAGTACTAGGCTGCATGCGTGCATCTGTGATTCCATTATGAAGGCCTGCTGGTATTCCAACACATGTACAGAGCTTCTGTCATGCAGCTTCTTCTTATACTGTAACATCAGGGGCTGCTCTATATACAGAGGCCTGCAAGGAACCATTCTTGGTATTGCAGGGAATGGGGAAGCCCTCTAACATGCGGGATCTCCATGCATGCAGGAAAGTGGATGGCCTGAAATGATTACATGTATTTTCTAAAATTTTACATCTACTTTAAAGCTGACTAGGCCAATGGGAAAAGAAAGCATAATAACAAAAGCAAGCATGCAAACGAGGCCTGGCTTACCTCTACCTGTACATGAACTACAGTAGGACTGCAAGTGCTCCAAAGCCTTGACCAAGTTCCAGACTAACATCTTTGTCGAAATAAAACAGAGATGCTTGTAAGCATTCATGAGCTGTCTAACTGGCCATTGTAGATGTCTGTAGGAGACTATGGGCCTGGATGGACCATATGTCTGATTCAAAATGGCAGTTCTTAAACCTCTGGGATTAGCTTTGGGGCACATTGTTGGGAGAAGGTTTCTAAGAGGATCTGGAAGCCTTTCCCTGTTCTCTAGTAGGCTCTGGCTATCATAGTGTTTGCTGCTAAAACAGTGCTTTGGTGCTCACCTTCCTCAGTAAGTTATGACACATTCAAAGGCCTTGCAAGTTCAAGCCAAGTTTCCTGAGGAACGTTTGGTGAGGAACCAGTCTTCCTATGGTAGAATCAATGTGGACCTTTGCAACTTGTTCCCCTACACCTGCAGTGAGTGGAGGAACCTGACAGGGTCCTAAAGTAGGTGGCTAGGAGTCCTTTTTTACCAGAGGCCCATCCTCTACTTGAAGGTGTCCTCTGTTTGAAAGCCTGTCATGTCCAATTCCAGTGTAAAGACAGAGAGCCATAAGAACTCTTGCCCATCAACACCACCTGGACAGCAGGCATACAGGTCACCTGGTCACAGTCTTCCCCACTATGGCGAGATGTATTGTATTTCTATTTAAATTATAATAATAATTTCTAGATTTGCATTCATATATAAATTAGCATATGCAAATGTTATGCAAATCAGTGTCCTCTTTGATTATGCATTTCCAGTTTACTGGCACTTCATACATGGCCACCCACTGAAGAGGAGGGGTGGAGAGAATTGTTCTTCATGGAGGCTCAGCATCACCACCACCTCCCCATGGTTGCACAAACTGTGACAATACTAGGCTCATGGTGTGTCCACAGTCTACAATCAGCCATCTCTCTACATCAGTGCTGAGAAACCTGTGGCCCTCCAGATGTTGATGAACTCCCAGCATCACTCACCATTGGCTAGGCTGGCTGGGGCTAATGTGAATTGGAGTCCAACAACATCTGGAGAGCTACACATTTCCCAGCCCTGCCCTACACAGTTAGACCTTTAGGTGGAACATTTTAAAGCTGCAAAGATAATCTGTTTCCATGCTAGGAGAGTGACAGGTGTGGAGGCTTGTTCTTCAATCTAATGTACCTTCAGCAAACTTTGACACCCTGTGTCGTCAAAATGGTCTCCTTTACATGACATAGCCCCACTGTGGAAGCTGCTTTTCTGTAGGTCCATCTGATGGCATGCCTGGAATATGTTTAAATGCTTGTGACCACATAGTGGCAGTGGGCTGTATTCCACAGCTCCCCAAGCATCAGACCAGCTTGCTGTTTTAAGACGCAGCTCTTAGAGCAGAGTTGCTTCAGTTATGTGAAGGGAATGGGCAGTCTAGCTGTGGAATATAATAATGCAGGAGCAACATATTACCTGGATATATAAATTGATCCGAATATGCAAATTACAAAGGTTGTGTGTTGAAAATGAAAGCGACAGCAATTAAATGTTAAAATTTTCACAGATGTTAAGGGTATCCTCACGGTTTGAGAGGTGAGTTCACAGAAGCAACATTAAATCACCATTGTGCTAGTGTTCACACACAATTTTTATATAGAGAAGCTCATACCCCACTTTTTCCTAGCAATAATGCTCAGGTTCACCGAAGGAGAACAGGAATATCTGACATTCCCCATTTAATGTTTGTCGCACCGCTTCCTTTTAAGCCCTCAACATTAGTTTTATGTGAAAGATTACAGGGGTGGGTCAGGGCCAGTGCTCCTGTTGTGAAATCTACCCATTTTATTGAGTTCAGTAAGCTTTGGAAATTGTGACTAAACTAGCTACTCTGTAACAGGAAATGCTTACATTAGCATACAGGGAACACACACTAAAAACTAATCAAATCAGTGTGTCAGAAAAATTTCAAAGTGCCTGATCCTGAATTTTCATCTTGTTCATGTGCTGCATCGGACATAGCAGTGTGAGTACATAGCTACATGTTGGGTCGTGTAATGGGACAACAGCACAGGAACTGGCCTTTCCTAGGAATCTAACAGCAAAACAGCTGAAAATACTGTGTTTCTCTATGAATGTGTGACTGCTTTACACATTTTTTAAAAAAAACATGTTTTATGGGTTTTCACAATAAAAAAATGCTTCAAAGGACCCTCCCAAAGAGAATATGTGGGAGGAAAGGGTATAAGGCAGCCTTCCCCAACCTGCTGCACTCCGGATGGCCATGCTGGCTTGGGATGATGGGAATTGTATTCCAACATATCTGAATGATGCCAGGTTGGGGTAGGATAGTGTAAGGCAGCCTTTTCTAGCATGGTGGCCTGGATGTGTTGGATAGAACTCCCAGATTCTAGGAGTTCTAGTCCAAACATCTGTAGGGCACCACACTGGGGAAGGCTGATGTAAGGAATGACTGCCTGACTGAACTGTTTGGCATTTCTTCCCTGTCAACCCCAAAACAGCTATTAGCCCATTGTATCACTTTAGCATTCTACCACCTCATTTTCCTGAATATGTAGACCAACCTTCTCCAACCTGGTGCCATCCAGATGTGTTGGACTAAAAGTCCCTTCATCCCAAGCCAGCATGGCCAATGGCACCATGAAGGTTGGTGTAAACCAGGGCTAGGCAACCTGGGGCCCTCCAAGATGTTCTGGACTAGAACTCCCATTATCTCTAATCATTGGCTATATTGCTTATGGGAGTTGTAGTCCCAAACATCTGGAGGGCACTCAGTTGCCTACACTTGGTGTAGACCATTACTTCAATGGTGCTTACTCCCAGGAAAGGGTGCATAGGACTGCAGCCTTGGTCACGATTAAGGTCAGTTGCACTGGCATCCAATAGTGATTTGGGACTGCCCAGTTGGGAATCAGAGGGGTTGTTCACACAACACGCTAACCCACACTCTGTGGTTGAGTGTGGGTTGTTGTTGAACCACAGATTGTTTGTTTGAACTGTGGGTTAGCATGTTGTCTGAACCCAGGACATTTTCTGCAGGGTGGCTTATTAACCATGCTGTGTGTAGGGATGGCGGAGAATTTCTCCCCGAATCTTCGGGGGGCCGAGCGCCAACGCATTCGGCCCTCCGAAATCGGCAGTGAAATTCTCCGCCCCCCCGCCCCCCCCTCGGGATGGGACTTACCTTTGGCGAATGTCCCTCCTGGCGGTGGGTCCCGGCGGCGGTTCATTGGCCTTTCGTCGGGGGCGGGGGCGGCAGCCGGTCTTCTGACCGGCTGCCGCCGCCGCCATTACAAAGTAAAGTGTTAAAAAAAAAACCAAACCCGTGATAGGCTACGTAACGATTAACGTAGCCTATCACGGCTAGATTTCCAAAGTCAGCCATGATAGGCTACATAAATTGTTACATAGCCTATCACGGGTGACTTTGAAAAAAAAAAGCGTGTACGCAAATGGCGGCGGCGTAGACTACAGTGTAGTCTACGTAAATCTTTACAAAGACTACCAGGACCAAATAAGGAACGCAAATGGCGGCGCCCATAGGCCGCTGCCATTTGCGTACGCGCTTTTTTTTTTCCAAAGTTACCCGTGATAGGCTACGTAACGATTTACGTAGCCTATCACAGCTGACTTTGGAAATCTAGCCGTGATAGGCTACGTTAATTGTTACGTAGCCTGTCACGTTTTTTTTTTTAACACTTTGTTTCGCGGCCGGGGAGACGGGGCGCTTCTCCCCGGCCTGAATTTCGGCCGGGCGAGGTGGGAAGCCTCCCCCCCCGGCCTGAATTTTGGCCGGGCGAGGCGGGACGGCTCCCCCCCCTCGCCTGAACTTCGGGGGGAGAAGCGAAGCGCCTCCCCCCCACCGCGAAGCACCCCTGCGAAAAGGTAAGTGACTTTTGTACATCCCTAGCTGTGTGCCTTGTTAACCACCTGAACAACCCAACAACAAAATGGGTTTACAAGGTGGCTTGTTTGAGAAAAATAAGCCACACTGTATGGTTAACAAGCCACCCTGTGGAAAATGTCCTGGGTTCAGACAACACACTAACCCACAGTTCAACAACAACCCACACTCAACCACTGAATATGGGTTAGCGTGCTGTGTGAACCCAGTCCATGTAAGCAAAATGTTACATGTGTGGCCCTGAACTTCAGGGACAAAAAGTCTGCATAGTGTGTCCTCTCCCTCACCCTTAAGCAAGGCCCTCCCAATCTCTACTGACATATCTTGATCAATGGTTCCAAAAAAACTGACCATATATTACAATTGATACAACAGGGAAGGTGGCTTCCAAGTTAGGGAAAGGCAAGGCAGGTGGATCTGAACCAAAACCAAAATTCCATGCAGGATGCCTTAGAAATCTTTTTAGAACCACTATATAACAAAAAGGTAACGTGGCTATTTCTCTACTCATGATAGAGGCAAGGAAAAAAAGTGTGATTTGTGTACAAATATATAGAAAATCAAGATCAGATATACCACGTTTTCACAGGTGTGTGCAGGCCCTTCAGCGATTTGCATGACATAATAGTCCTTCTAGCCTGAGGCTTTAGGCCACCTTATGTATTGCCTTGGATCTTTCTATTATGAATACTAATCAGAAACAGGAACCCCTGTTCCATGCTATTTAAAACATGTAATTAGTTTATCATTGCACAGAGCAGCTAATCTGATTTTAAAAAAAACACCCTGGAATTTAAAATATGATACATTCCGGTTGACAACAGACAAAACACATTTCAGCTTAATAGTTTGTATCCCTTTATAAGGGGAAAAACAGCATTTGATTTTTGTGATTTTTATCATGGTTCTGTTGCATATTGTGAAACGTGTTTGTTTTACAGAAATTACTGAGTAGGAAATGTCCTCATCTAAAATTCAAGTGTTATGTTAAAACAAACCAAGTGCCATTTGTTTTTAACTTGATTTTCATGATGCTTTCATGATGTATTTCTAATTATGTCACACTAACATCTGCCCACAATTAACAGTTGTTATTAATATCTGAAAGCATCAAATGGTAAAGATGGCAGTATACAAGTTCTTAAGAGTACAATCCTATGCATATTTAGACAGAAAAAAGTCCTACAATTTCTGGCATGCCCCACCTAGCATGGGAGTGTAGGCCCTTTTTCTGCCTAAACACACATAGGGATTGCACTCTAAGTCTTTTAAAAGTGTTGCTTGACATGAATTGAATCGAGACAGGACAGATAACCATTTGTAATGCTCTCCCTTTGATCTATTCATCTCACCACTCCGGACCCCAAATCATGGGAATTTCCTTATATATTATCCCTCTGACCTTTGTTGCAAGGTTCTGAATTAGGTCCATAGCATCTAACAATACAAAATAATATTTTCAAGGAACTGGCCAAGATTATTCATAAACCTGAAGGGCTGTCACATAGAAAGGGGCAAAGGCTTGTTCTTTGCTGCCCCAGAGGGCAGAGCTAAATCTAATGGGCTTAAGTTACAAGGAGGGTAGATTTCAGTTGAACATTAGGAGAAATTTCTTGATGGCAAGAGCAGTTTGACATTGGAACCAACCACCTAGGGTGATGGTGGGCTCTCCCTCATTGGAGGTATTGGGCTAGATAGCTTCTAAAGTTCCCTCCAGCTCTCCACCTGGGCATGCTAATGCCTGAATACATGTGTTATTCAGAGTAGGCTCATATCTACAGCAAAAACTACCTTTGATACGATAATGCTGAGAAAGAGGCAATCAGAGGAAAGAAGTTGCTTAGTCACTGAATTATTTAGATCTAATACCTATTGTATCTCTAAAGCAGTGGTGCCCAAACTTTTCAGCCCAGACTTTTCCTTTTTTCCCTTTTGCTTTCCATTATTTTCCTTTTAGGTATTTTAATTGCTATCCCTCCACCTGCAGTGAGAAGCTCCCATACCCACCCCCTTTACTTCACCACACTTTGCTTACTTTTAAAAAGTGTACTCCCCTCTGCTGTCTGGCAGCAGGAACAGCAGAAGCAATCAGAACTGCACTCAGAGGGCAGAGTCATACAGCCAGTGTGGTGTAGTGGTTAGAGTGTTGGACTGGGACTCAGGAAATCTTGGTTCTAGTCCCCATTCAGTTATGAAGCTCACTGGGTGACTTTGGGCCAGTCACTGACTCTCAGCCTAACCTACCTCACAGGGTTGTTGTCAGCATAAAATGGAGAGGGGGAGGACTATGTAAGCCGCCTTGGGTTCCTTGCAAGAGGAAAAAAGGTAGGATATAAATGTAATAATGAATGAATGAATAAATAAATAAATCCCTCTGTAAGTAGCTGCCAGAATGACTTCTAAGAGACCTTAGTACCTTCAGGAATAGTGTAGTTTTTTAATTTACTAGATAGGATCCAAATGCTAATGAATTATTTTGTGATGCAAGATCACCTTGAATTGCAGTTGAACTGGAAGGGCCAGAACGGAAGGTGGTGTGGTGGATAAATATTACAAGGACAGACCCCATATGCCACTTCCATCCAGATTACTGGGGGTGGGGGGGAACGACGACACATGAGCCCCTTCATGCATCAAATGAATGTGTGGAGGGGGGCCGCATGGGCTAACCCTGCCCACATCCATCACCCTCATCCATCACCCTCTCCTGATGGACAGCTGTCTGACGTTAGTCAGAAGGAAATGTGCATGCAGAGAGCTACTACATGTGAGGAAAGACCCCGGTTGATCAGGGTCCTTCATCACGTGTGTACGTTTCCCAATTAATATCAAACTGATGTTCATCTGGGGAACTTGGCAACAATGTGCAGTGATGGTGGTGGGTGGGGCTAGCATGCTTGGCCCTGCAGCCCCCCTCTGTGTGTTCATTCAACATGTGGAAAGGGTTGTGTATACCTCCCACCACCACTCCTTTCCAAAAAACCTCTGGTAGAAAGATGGTGTAGAAACAGACAAATTAATTCTGTAATTCTTTCATAGTGATACGATATGACAAGATTGTCCAAAAGGCAGAGCTGTGCAAAGACCAGGCTCATTTAATAAATAAGGTAACCTTCCAGTATGAAAGGTTATCTTTAGATTCAAAACATCAATTGCCACTATTCTCTGCAAAGCCAAAGACATATATACAAGAGATCACCCCATTAACAAGCTATTTCAAACACAGGGATTGGTACTACACCTTCCTGTTTAACAGAAGGTCCAAAAGCAGCAAAATCTATGCACTTGCTGAATACAGAGTTACTCCAGACACAATGTTTGTACCTAAAGGATAACCCCTTGTGTGATTCTTATGGAGAAATTACTCTATCATCTCAGTGAGGACTAGGCTGAGCAGACAGCTGAGGCTTTGGTACGTTCATGAAAATAGTTGGTGTTTACTACGTAACTGGTCCTATGTATTTCTGTGGCAATGTCCACAACAGAAAAGAACGAAGGAGGGGCGATTGCACCCCTTTTTGGCTCCTTACTTCTTTTTTTGCAGCGGTAACAGCTGCCATCTTTCTCATCTGTTTTCTCAAGAGATCTGGCTGTGTTTACTAGAGGGGAGGGGTGTGTGTGTGTGTACGCACGAGAGAGAGCGCAAGCGACAGAGAGAGCGAGGAGGCTCTCTCTCTATAATGTGGGGAGAGAACTGGAAGTGTGGGGAGAGAATTTGCAAGTCACCTATACTTTTCTGTTCTTGCTACCTCTGTGGAATATGTAAAGCAGCCCGGGATCCACAAATGCTGGCTTGATTTAGTAGCCAGCCATGACTTATGGCAGCTCTACCTCTCATTCAAATCTTCACCAAAGTTGGCCGTAGAATCCCTGTCCAAATGTCTGGAGACGGTGAGTGGCTGGATGGGGAGGAATAGGCTGAAGCTGAACCCTGACAAGTCCGAGGTACTTTTGGTGGGAGACAAGGGGAGGTTGGGGGATGGTGACCTGGCGTTGAATGGGATACGGCTACCCTTGAAAGACCAGGTCTGCAGCCTGGGGGTCATTTTGGACTCCCAGCTGTCCATGGAGGCTCAGGTGTCAGCTGTGAGCTGGACAGCGCTGTATCAACTCCATCTGATACGGCGGCTGCGCCCCTTCCTTCCCGACCATCTGCTCCCATCGGTAGTACATGCCCTGGTCTCCTCTCATTTAGACTAGTGTAATGCGCTCTACGTGGGGTTACCCTTGAAGACGGTTCGGAAGCTGCAGCTGGTACAGAATGCGGCGGCTCGCCTGATTAAAGGCAGCCACCGGCGAGATCACATCACTCCAGTGCTGAAGGAGTTGCACTGGTTACCAGTTGTTTTCCGGGCCAAATTCAAGGTGTTGGTTTTGTCCTTTAAAACTCTATATGGTTCTGGCCCAGCCTATCTTAAGGAGCGCCTCCAGCAGCACCAGACAGGCCGCTTAACAAGATCAGCCTCGGATGGCCTTCTCTCTGTCCCATCAGCCAGGACAGCTAGATTGGTGGGGATGAGGGAGAAGGCCTTTTCTGTAGTGGCCCCCACTCTGTGGAACGCCCTCCCTAGGGAACTCTGTCATGCCCCCTCTTTAATGAGCTTCCGTTGTGCATTAAAAACATGGCTGTTCAGGCAGGCATTTGGGATGGGTTAGGTTATTTTAGAAAATGTTTTTATTGTAGAATTTTATTGTTTTATTGTATGTTGTACATCGCCCAGAGTGGCTGGGTGACCAGCCAGATGGGCGATTAATAAATTAAATAATAAATAAAAAATAAAAAATTATGGTCACCACTAATCCCTTCTCACTCCTCTGAGTCCTCAAGGAGAGGAGAGATTTGCTCTCATTTCATGCTGGACTGTATAGAAGGCCAAAGTAGCAAGGCAGACTCTCATTTGCTTCTGCAAAAGTTCTGAGTAGAGGGACCCCCCCCCACACCCCTTCACTCAGGTCCTCTTGGCAAGATGAGGGGACTAAGGGAGGGACCTTTTCTATATGTGCTTGGGAGAAGGAAGGAAGTGATGGAAGTTCCTCTCCTTGCCTAGTACAAAGTGAGAAAGCCGCTGCTTTTACCTTCTGCAAAAGCCGACATGTAGTGAAAGATTCCTCCCACTCCCAAGTTCTCAGTAATTCACATATAACTTGGGGAAGGGATCTTTCTGCCAATCTTCTGAGGAGAGGGGCAGTTGTTCTGGTGACCAGATTAGTTAAGCCCTGGAAGCAACCCCCCATTTTGTCATTTCACTTCATTCCAGAATCTGGTCCAAGTCTTCACAAAGTTAAGTGGAAAACTAGTGTGTTACTTCCCACATGACCACAGGATGTGTCTCTCTTTAGCCTGGTTCAAGCGCTTCAAGGCAGTGACAGAGAATATTGTAGTATTGCTGTTTTTAAGCACAGCTTGCTCCTGTAAACCTACATTAACATAAATAATATGTGTTCAAACAAGACAGCTTCAAAAGGACTCTTGAAAGAAACAACAGAATCCTGCCGTTTGGTTCACAATGGGAATATCTCTTTCCTCTCTGCCTGCCTTCTCCCTGGGCATTTGCATTAAACATGCTATGGTCTCCCTTACTTACACAGCTTTTGCCTTGGAAGAAAAACCAGAATGTGTAAGCCATTACAATTCAAGGATATTTACAAAAGGAAAGGAGAAAGAAAAGGGGCAACTACTACTCAGAATCTGCCAAGAAGGTTCTGAGTAACAGAAGTAGTTTGTGTTTGCCAAGAAGGCCCTGTGGTTCAAAATCCAAAGGTCTTGCAGGAAGGATCATCTGTACACTTATTACAGAAGCTAATTATAGAAACTAATTTCAAGTAGATATCATTTTGGCATTATGCTGTTGATTTCATGAATTTCTACACATCCTGCAAGGAACTTCTTTCACTTCACCGTTGAGGTGTATTTGCATGTCAAATAGCTGTAAATATGGGATTGCTGACCATGTGCCAACATAATCTATACTGTGAGAAAGAATAATTGACAATTAGAATGCCATAAAATGGCTCAGCGGTACAGCTTCCTTCACCCTGTGTGGCATCTTGGCTGGTGAACACAAAGATCTTTCTTTAGCTCCCTGCCCTCTGAATCAGGACATTATTTTAATTTGATAGGATGCTGGTTGTGGTAACACATGACAAGAAACAGAGCTACCGTAGGGCAACAGGATCATTTCTCAGGCTTGCTGTGATAAAGCACAGCAGCTCTGCTCAAAGGAAACACAGAGCTGGAGCTTGCATATTTGGATTACAACTGTAGCAAAAACTATTTTTTTTTTAATGCCGCGAGGGGAAAAACAGTAAGTAATCCATTACTTTCTTTCAAATGCATGCAGACTAGCTGACCTGCCAAAAGGCTAACATTATTTTTGATTCATGTACTCCCAAAAGTACACAGTGGTTATTGAGAAGCTAAAATAGAATGAAATAAAATGTTAAATAGTCATAAGCTGGGAAGTGCTTCTAGGATTCATCTAGCACCAGAGTTTGGCAAACTTCTGCAAGCTGATGTGCCTTTTCCCCCCTAAGTTAAAACTTCTCTCTTATACCCAAAAAGGTTTTCTTTCAGAATGTGTAAGAGCTACTTGCCCCCAGAAGAGCCCACCCATTTCTATGCAAATCACTGTTGCGGTGATTTGCCATACTCAGAAGGCACATAGGAACTTGCCTTATATTGAGTCAGACCATTGGCTCATATAGCTTAGTATTGTCTACACTGATGGGCAGCAGTTCTTCAAAGTTTCAGACAAGAGACTCTCCCTGCCCTGCTTGGAGATGCCATGGACTGAACTGTGACCTTCTGACTGCAAAGCATGAACTCTAGCATTGAGCTACAGCCTCTTGCCAAAATCCTGCTGCATCTCTGTGTTGGAAGTGAATGATTCAATCACACCCGATGCAGAGATGTGGTCTAGTGGCAGCATACTGGAAGAAAACAGCATGGTAAATCATGCAGAGACAGAGAAGACAGCCTCCTTTTGTACGTGGGTTCTTTGGCCTCACAAGAATCATAGAGCTGCAAGGGATCACAAAGGGCACATAGTCCAACCATCTGCAGGAAATCCACTGCTACAGCATCCCTGGTAGGCAGCCTTCTAGCTTCTGCTTAAAACCCTCAAATGAAGAAGAGTCCACCAACTTCCAAGGCAGTCTCTGACAAACAGTTTGTACCATCAGGAAGTTCATCCTAATGTTTAGTCAAAATCCCCTTTCTTGCAACTTGAAACCAATGATTCAAGTCCTACCTTCTGGAGCACCCATCGTCTTTGCTCTATCATCTATGTCACAACCCTTCAAATGTTTGAAGATGGCTATCATATCGCCTCTTAATTGTCTCTTCTCCCAGCTAAACATATGCAGTTCCTTTCCTCATAAGACTTGGTCTCCAGGCCCCTTGCCATCTTTGTTGCCTACCTACCTGTTTCAGTTTGTTGATATCCTTCTTAAATGGAGACCAAATTCCTATTTTTTTTTAAAGGAACTCATTAATTCTTGTAGCACACCAGTTCTAGTGCAACACAGATTTTGGGAATCACTGATTTAATCGACACACTAACTGGACAGAAGGAAATGTATTTGTTGCACCCAAACAGCTGTGGATAATTAAAATTTTGCTCTCTTTGTGCTAAATATTTGAAGACAGTCTGATGCAGCCTCTTCATCATCCACCCCACAGGGCAGATTGCTTTGGTTTACTCCATGGAATCCCATGGGGAGCTGTGCTGGGTCAATGTAGTCCTTCCAGTCACATATGCAAATCATTACCTGGAATGGGAACACAAACTAATTTTTATCTGGTAATAAAACACTGAAGTTGAAAGGGCAATAAAAGTTCCAATTACTGAACATATGAATAGGGCTGGGCATGTTTATACAGAACAGAATCTACTCTCCAGCTTGCCCAAAGTGCCATATAGACTTGGAAGAAACTAAATATTTGAAAGAGAAGGGAGGGGAAAAAATCCAGGAGATTATGTTCCACTCCAAATAGGTGGATTGTTTCAACTCTGCCAAAACTCTGGAGTAGACTCTGACATTTGGAATGGCTTTGGCCTCTTTGCACATGATCCATGGCTTCCAGCTTGCTAAGTGGGAGAGGCTAGAGCCATCATATCAGACCAAAGAAGTATCTTGAGGTCTTTGTCTGGGCCATCTAGGCTTTGTCTCGCTTCTCTAAGGTGTGCCAAGCAATCAGTGACTTTGCTATCTTTGCACTGGTCTTCAGTGCACCAGGCAGAGACCTTGGGGCAGATGAGAGCAGGCCTCACACAGCTCAGGGAAAATATCTTGGGCTGTATGGGCTGCTTTGCTCTAAGGCCTTCTGTGTGTGAAGGTGGTGGTGGCAATATCACCACTCCCTCTGCCAACCAGAGGGAGTCGAGATTGGTATAGCAAGCTTGGGATAATCTGGACTGTGTTGTGCCTACCTCTCCTTATATGTAAGGAGCCTTGATGCATACACAGATTGCTGGACCAAATTCCATTGACTTCAGTGGGAATTGCTTCCAAAAAAAAAACATGTATGCAATTCTGCTGGAAAGGGCTTTGCCTTCGCCACAATCCACCAGCCATTTCACTGCTGGTATGAGATCTAGAAACTCTATTTTTAATGAATGGGGATACCCCACACAATGAAGGAAATGCTGTCATATCCTTATATCAGCCTTCCCGAACTTGGTGCCCTCCTGATGTGTTGGACTGCAACTCCCACACTTCTGGCTAGGAATTATGGGAGTTGCAGTCCAACACATCTGGACAGTACCAGGTTGGGGAAGGCTAGATTACAACCTTCATCATCCCCAGCCAATGGGATGCATGGTTAAATCCAGTGACTGGGTAGTCTAGAATCTGCAGGAAGAAGGCCTTCCTTACACACAGTCATAATGATGGGCATTTTGCTAGTTTATGAATACAAATTAACAAGTCAGTGAAGAAGCGAAGCTCCATATGGGATGGTCACGTCCCCCATTCTTCACAGTCCCATGATGCAACTCTCCTTTGTCTACGTAAGAAGGGCAGCCTTGCCCTAAATGACAGGACATGCATGCTTGGATGGAACAAAAGTGCAGGATGTAAATTAAGGTGATTTGCTACCCCTTCATTACACACAGGCCTCATAATCTATACTAACAAGAAACAGTGCATCGTAACAAAGCCTGTTATTACGCATATTATTGTGAGAGTAATAACCATGACTGACATAAGCAATTGAGGCCTGCCAACTCATTTGAGTTTAGCAACTCCTTTTTTCTGGGTGACAAATTATGGGTTGTGACTAGCAGCACATCCCGTAGCCAGGATCAACGACATTAATGGCTTTGGGAGGACAAAGCATGCAACGTTAAGATGGGTGACATCTCAAAATTTTCAATAAACACACAATACACACAAAGAAAGATGCAGCCTACATAAAATTCAGAGATATACATGAGGTGATGGGATAGCCTTTGTTGCATCAAGTTCTATTGGTCTGGGAATATGGAAGCTATATAGGAAGCTATATACATTGATTGCAATGTAAAGGGGCAGGGGAGGGACAAAATTCAGATAATCAAGAGATCCCATAGATAATGGAAGCTCTACTATATATATAGGGCACAATCCATCTGTTTATTTTTGCCAGTAACATTATAGGTTGAAAAGCTGGAGCTTGACATAAAAATTAGCAATATATCTGCACTCTTTCTTAAATCATGATCACAGCACAGAACAGGAGAACTCATATATTTTATTGGTTCAACTTACCCATTTTGAAATGTTGTAATTTAATCATAACAAATAATATCAACAAATAATTTATATAGCCTTTATATCAATTGGTGTTCAGACCACTATTTAAAGAACAATAGAATAAAATATACCAATGTCACCCAAGGTGGTTTAATGATGCAGAGAACTTCAGTTTTCTAAACTAAAATGTAATGGACTGTAGTGTTTATGAGTTTGAGCTGAAAAGTCTTCAATTCAAATCTTGTCTCAGCTGTAAACTCCCATATGTACCTGCTTGGATACTTAGATCATCTTCAGAGGCCCTCCCCTAGGTGTCCGCACCAAAGGAAGTTTTGCGGTTGGCTGTAAGAGAGAGGGATTTCTCAGTTGTGCCACTCTATTTAGGAAATGCCCTCCCCAAGGAGACTTACCTGGCATTACATTATTATCTTTTTAGCACCAGGCAAAGACCTTTTTTTCTCCCAGGCATTTTAGAGTTCATTTGTTAAGTTTTATGGCTGCTTTTATATACTTTAAATTTACTCCTCTGCTATTTTCTATTGTATTTTATTATTTTATGTAGTATGATTTTATACTGTATTTTATTATTTTAGTTTTGTGAGAATATCTGTTATTGGGTGAATTAAAAATATAAGAAACAAGAAAATAAACTCACTAGATAGTTTTAGAAAAGCAACCTTTCACAAGCCCCCCCCCCCGCAATACTCTGATACAATGTTGCCACTTATTTGGCTGTTGGATGCATATGAAATGGATTGGCCATAGTCTGACAAGGTTATGCACACTTAAGCTCACTAAAATCAATGGGCTTAAGCATGCCTACCTGTCTTGGGATACTGACCTGTGAGTACTTGAAATATATATTATGTATTCCAAAATGCAATTCAAAACAATATGACATAAAATCACATTTTGAAAAAACAAATTTGAAAGTGGGGGAAGGGTGGTCAGGGAAAGGAAACAGCAGAAAACACCAAGAGAATATTCATGTGCCTATAAAGGCCAGTTGGGAATTGCAAAGTTTAAATTCTGGGGAATATGAACATCAATTACACATTTAAACACATTTCGTATTATATATATATATGTGTGTGTGTATACATTTATATGTACACATTGCGTATATGTATGTGTGTGTGTGTGTTATGTATAAATATAATCAGTGGGACGTCACTCCTATTAAATGTACTAGGAATCAGGGTTCACAACAATCATGGCCCAGCAACAAACATCATTTCAGCCATTCCATCTAGTTATTTCTTAGAAAAGTAAAGCCTGTATTTAAATGGAACACAAATAGCTTTTATATATTCATTTGCTCGCAGGACTAGGTGGAAAAAAATAAAGAACCACTACAGCAACAAAATCAAACAGCCTAGTTGGATAAATAAAAAACCCCAAACCAAGAAATGATAGAAACAAATTTTGAAGCAATGGAGATACATACTACCACTAGAACTGACCCAAGACATTTTGCTGCCTGAGGCGAACAACAAGATGGCTCCCCCTCCCCATTCTACATAAAGAAGCTGACTGGACTGGGAGATGAATATTACTTCAACACAGGGCAGCTTCTTGCATACCAGAGGGCAGCAGGCTAGCTTAGGGGGAGCAGGGGTGGGGGGCACAGGGAGAGGCTATGTCGCACACACAGCTTTGTCCTCCAACAGAGAAGAATGGCCAGGTGGGTTCAGGAGGAGGGGCAAGGTGTGGGGTCACTGCTGCCCCCCCCCCCAGCATTATCCACTGCTTGGGGCAGGCATTTCAGTCCTAATGGTAGGACTGCCCCTGTCTATCACCACAAGAGAGACCCATCTGTTACTGACTTCTCTAGGCATCCCAGAAGAACAGGCAACGACACCACAACCCATTCATGACAGCAACACTTGGGCTAGGGATTGAAGAACTAATTATTCCAAACTAGCTTTTTTAATTTAAAAGTGTTATCAATAAATTAGTACAACAGAGCGGCATATGCAGTCAGTATTCTAAATTGTGTCACAAAATTATACAAGCTATCTTGTACCAGCTCGAATCTAAGCCAAAATGCAAATAAATTATTCAGATTTAGGGGGAGTATGTCTATGTGATTGCTCGTGATCTTTCTAGCGAATATTTAGCCATTAAAAGTCAAACAGCAGCAACAAAGTTGGTACCAATCTACCCACCCACCCCTGCCTCAACACACACACACACACACACACACACACACCTCTCTTTTACAGGCTGCAAAAACACTTAAGCTCTTCTTTCTTAAGAAATAAAATACAAAAATCAATTTCCCCCCTACTTGGCCTTTACAGATATTACTGTAACTTTAAATTCCCTTCCCCCACTTTTTTTTAAAAAGCTGGATATAAAAATGAGAGAGAATCAGGGCTCCAAATATGTTGAAGCTGAGCAGACTTGAGGTCATCTCTAGTTATGATTAAGTTATGAAAACTGTTCTTCACCCCTTAGCATATTTTGAAATACTGCATGCAATAGAAGAACAGATATATGCCGGATGTGAATGAGGTCACAGGCGGCAAAAGTGTAAACAAGGGTCATACTTTGGACACTGAGGAATCCTTCTCTACATTCTTTGAAAAGAAGAATCCTTCCATAAAATCTGGCATGTTGTGGTACAGATATAGTATACCTGCTACCTAATGAACCCATTTATTCACCACTGAGCATTTATTTTGCAGTTGTTTATTGGTGTAAATCAAGTGGAACTAGACTGTCCAAATAATCCAATGAGCAAAGATCACCACAGCCTCTGTGTTCCTTGCTTCTGTAACAAAGGGAGTGTAGAATCCATAGGTATTTCAACCCTTCAGACAACCTTGTTCCAGTTGATTCCCACCAGTTAGTGACCACCGAAGCTCATTTGGGGAAGACCGGGCCAGGGGTCGTGGTGGCTGCTGATAGAACCCACCCCCACCCCCAGAACAATTTGTTGTATAGATGTAATGGAGTATGCTTGGGAACATGAAAAAGCAATATTGCACCAAAAATATTATTACCTCTGTAATCTCTTCAGAAAGAGTAAGGCTCTTTTTTTTTTTTTTGGCACGTCTTGAGAGAGAGAGAGAGAGAGAATGTTATAATTGCTTACTTTGTATGTGAATGACTCCCAGTTCTAGGGGCAAGTTGACTCATTCTCTGATCCATCCTATTTCCTACCAATTTGCTTGCCAGCTTCTGGCTACACCCTAACATCCTGTAAATGAAAGGTTTAGCAACTAAATAAAACCCTCCTAGCCAATAAAAAGTTGTTCTCCGTGCCTCCATATCCATTAGAATTATCCTTACTTCAGCCTTAATTTTGCTTGCTGAAACCTTGCACTAAACTTTGATTCCCAAATCCTCTATCTTACTGCTAGTCCACCTTTCAGCTGCTGTGAAACATTGCCAGAACTGGTCCATAACTTCTTCCACCTCTGTTGAAGTCCTTAATCGTATTGTAATTACTTCCCCTATATAGAACTTCAGTTTGTTCTTATAGTCTGCTGATCTCTCTCTACCAATCTCAACCTCTCCTGAATTTAAGGGTGGGATACTTAAGGGCTCCCCATTCACTTGCAACGGTCCACGTTACATAGGCTTGTATTTTCCTTGTTGTAGCTGCTCTCCACAGGAACTCTCTGTGGCTGTGACTGGCAACACATTTTTTTTACGGCTAATGTCCCCCTTCCCCCGTTTAATAGTTCTTGCAATGTGCACTTCATTGTCCTTTCTTAGCCCTGCTTTTTCTACTGTCCTCCATAAACTGCAGATATTGTATCTGGGTTCTATTTATAACTTAGACCCCAGCAATTGCCTCATCCTAGAGACAGAATAGGGGTGTCTCTACATCTGCAGTTTATCGCACATTCATGACTGGCCACTCACAGAAGTTTGTGGGTCCATTACACAACATCGTCCTCCTTCAGTCATTATCCCACCATTTCCCCCTGCTTATCCCATGTTATCCTCAAATGGAAAAAAAATGATATTTTTCCAGTCCACGCAACAAGAGTGCCATGGCCTGCCCGTGTATTTCTTCTGTAGCGCAAATAAATCGCTGTGTGTTGGTGGCTGTGGGCAGTTGCTTTGGGGTGTTGAGGGTGCAGTCATGATGATGAAGGCGGTGACAACAGGCTGTGGGGCGTGTTGTCTTGTCATGCCTGTGCCATTTTGGGTCCACGCCATTTTCAGCCTGCAGCCCTCAGAACAAGGTGGCAGAGCGGCATTTCACTAGCACACCCTAATGCCCAGACACCCGTTCCTCTGTAGAGGGGGAAAACGGCCCACCAGGAAGACTCCATGCCATGCATTCCCAGTGGTCGAGTAAACGGCAGAGTAAAAGGCAGAGGCATCAGCGAAACACAGAACAGGGGGATGGGGGGTGGGGACAGTCTGTGTGTCAGTCATAGTCCAGCCACCAGTAATGTGCAAGGGGAGGGAAAGGGGCAGGAACCAGGGAGGAATTATTGCGACACTCCCAGCGTGTGTAATGGTTCTTCGTGGAAAGGTGGCGATGTCTCCAAGCAGCATCACCACCCCTGTGTAAAGGAAGGAAACTAAAAATAACGCGACGAGGACAGCCATCTAAAGAGAACGAGCCAATCCCACAAGGATAGCGGATGGGGAAACCACAGTATTGAAGTGTGTGATGGAGCCCTAGGTGCACAATGCCCTTTGATTTGTAGTGCTAGGAGCTCTCCACCTGGAAGTACAATCTAAGGTGCCCTTATCCTGGCTTGCTTCCTTAGAGAAGTGAGTCGCATCTCCTGCAGAGGCCAGCCTTATGCAGTTCCCCAGGCTCTCTTCTCTTCCCTGCCAGCTGCTCTCTCGCAGGGACTCTTTTTATCCCCATGTCCTGGCTTGCTGCCTCTTCTCTCTGCTCGTACTGGCTACTCCCCCACTCCTCTTTTTCCAGTGTTGGCTTATCACACCGCTATCCAGCGCTCATGGATGATGTCACTTCCAGCTGCCATCTTTGTGGCATGGGAGCAGCAGGAGGCTGTCCAGGTCATTGGTGACTTGCCAGACCTCTGCAGACCTGTCAACAATGGGTAAGGGAGAATGCCCACCCTACGTTCTGTGTTGCTCTTCTTTTTCCTGGATTCACATGCATGTAGTGTTGCTGGCAGAAGTTTTGCCAGCTTGTTGTAGTTATGCAGCCATACTGCAGAGCCTGCCTGCATCCGAGACATTCTCAGGGCCATTTCAAGTTCTACTTTTGTTAGGTGTACACCTAAGATTTTGGAAGTGCACAAATAAAAATGTAAATACATATTTCAGGGAATATCTGTATCCCAGAAGTACCCTCAACAGAGAGCCAGTTCTTTGTCAAGTGTATACACATTTACACTTGGAATCGGAATTAAGATTGCTGGGAGAATTATCAACAACCTCCGATATGCAGACGATACCACCCTAATGGCAGAAAGCGAAGAGGATCTCAAGAGCCTCTTGTTGAGGGTGAAAGAGGAGAGTGCAAAAGCTGGTTTGAAACTCAACATTAAAAAAACTAAGATCATGGCATCTGGCCCCATCACTTCCTGGCATATAGAAGGGGAAGAAATGGAAGCAGTGACAGATTTTACTTTCTTGGGCTCCAAGATCACCGCAGACAGTGACTGTAGCCATGAAATTAAAAGACGCTTGCTCCTTGGGAGGAAAGCTATGGCCATCCTAGACAGCATAGTAAGAAGCAGAGACATCACCTTGCCGACAAAGGTCCGTCTAATCAAAGCTATGGTTTTCCCAGTAGTAATGTATGGCTGTGAGAGCTGGACTATAAGGAAGGCTGAGCGCCGAAGAATTGATGCTTTCGAACTGTGGTGCTGGAGAAGACTCTTACGAGTCCCCTGGACTGCAAGGAGGTCAAATCAGTCCATCCTAAAGGAAATCAACCCTGAGTGCTCATTGGAAGGACAGATACTGAAGCTGAAGCTCCAATATTTTGGCCACCTAATGCGAAGAGAAAACTCCCTGGAAAAGACCCTGATGCTGGGAAAGACTGAAGGCAAAAGGAGAAGGGGACGGCAGAGGATGAGATGGCTAGATAGCATCACGGATGCAATGAATATGAACTTGAGCACGCTCCGGGAGAGAGCGCAGGACAGGAAGGCCTGGCGTGCTATGGTCCATGGGGTCACGAAGAGTCGGACACGACTAAACGACTGAACAACAACAACAATACACATTTACAAGCCCAGGTTTGCTGCCACATAATGTATGACGTGCTGGGAGAATGTAAGCCTTGTGTGAAAAAGAATAAGAAACAAAATGGAGAAGCAGGAGTTGGGATGCAGGAGGACAGTGGCACTACGGGGAACAAAGAGAAAAAAGGGATAATAAGAAAGCAGTGCAAATAGTGCAGACAGAGAAGAGAGAGTACACCTCAGTGACTAAGGAGTACAGTGGAGAAAAATAGGGTTAAGAGAACAAAAATACTGGGTAAAAATGTGACAAAAATGTTTGTTAATTTAATGCAGCAGCCTCTTGAATTAATCAACATGTAAAAGTGGCCTTCAGAATGGTTTGAGCTGTTGAGTCCTGGGGGATAGGTAGTTGTCACTGTGTTGAACTCAGAGAAATTGAGACACACAATAGTTAGGATGATATCTTTTATGGCCCCACTATTAAGTCCACAATCCTAAGCATACATCCTTGCAAGTAAGATCTGTGAAATTAAGTTGATATATTTAGTATTGGCATGTAGGTTTATGTAGGAGTATACAAGCCTATTGGTTCAATAAATGCTATCACCCTTCCAATTTTTATTTTTATTTTCTGTTCAAGACTGTTTCAGAACTAGCTGACAGGAGCTGAAACAAACACCTAGTCAAACTTAATCTAATCTTTGTGCGGTAGCTCACCATTCACCCACTCAGTTATGCTTTATTAATGTGGTTGGAAACTTTTTTATGAGGTGGAAAGAGCAAGGTAAGGTTATATTTATTATTATCATTTGTTTCAAATATACCTTTTACGCATCACTTACTTGTTCTTTCAGTGTTGCTTCCTGCCTACTGTACAGAGACAGGTTTCACATCTTTGGGAAATAAGAAGTGTACCACACCTTTCTAGTTTGTTCATTTCTACTTCAAAATCCTTCAAAAGGATGGAAAGATTGGGAATTAGAAGAGCAAGGGATCACTAGTGAAAACATTGCTGCAGAATCTTTATAAAATATACAGTAGGTAATAGAATGTACAGTCAATAAAGGCCTTTGCTGAAGCAGAATGTCCCAAATACGGACATCATGAGAGGTGACCCATTAAAGTTTACATTGGTAAATTAGTTAAGCTTCATGCTAAAGTGACCTAAAGGTGGAATTGCAGCAACAGGAAAAAGCAAGGGGGGATAAGAATGTACCTTCTCCAGTAGTGCCGTCTTACCTCCTTTCCAAATGTTTCATATAAAAATTAGGTGTGGCCTTCAATATACAGTATGCTTTCCATAAGTGCTAAACATCACCACTTTACTAGTTTGCTCACAGATATTTTTCCCAAAGTATAAAAAAGCTTGAGTACACAGTGAATTATTTTTAAAAAGCACTGAATAGTTCCAAAAGGTGTGCCCAGGTTCCTTAGTGTGCAAATGTCTAGGATTCTCTAGGATGCATGTGGAATGCCTTCTTGCCTAGCTCAATGTATACTCACTAATCCCACACTGATTCCAGAGATGACACTGGGTGTCCACTGATGTCAATAATAGCGTGCTTGGCCATTCCACTCTCTTTGCAGTGACGACTACCAATTAGGTTGCCAATGTTTCACCTAGAAGGTGTTGCTATGCCTGTAATAGAAGTATAGCAGAGAGAGGTCAGCAAGGTTATGCAAGTCACAACTTACATAACCTTGAAGGGTTGTGGAGCTAGACTTGCTCCAGCCTGCTCTGCAATAGGGCAAAGGGCAGTAGCTCAGTGGTACAGCACATGCTTTGCATGAAAAAGGTCCCCGGTTCAATCCCTGACATCTCTAGACTCCTGACCTGCCCTAGACAGCTACTGCAAGCCAGCGTAGACAGTTCTGAGCTAGATGGACGAATGGTTTGATGCAGTATAAAGCAGCTTCCTAAGCTGCCATGTAGCTATCACATCACTAATAGGTATTAAATTCAAAGCCAGGCTCTAGAGACTTGGGCATAAACGTTTCAAATTTAGCCACAACTAGTCAGAACCTATCCACTGCCCCCATTTTACATGGTACAGGAACGAGCACCATGCACTGACTTAACAGGGGATTCCAGAAAGTCCAACTCAGAGTGCATCAGTTTTCATGCAGGTGTGCTCCAAGGCTGTATTTCAACAGGGGCATTAATCTGGTTGGTGTCCTATGCCATGATGCATTGGGCATAAATGCTGCTACACCGGTGTGGTGTTAGACTAACTAGCTGTCTGCCTCTACCTACAGTAGCCAGAAGCAAAGGAGGGCTGGGCATTTCAGAAGGTGTGGCTTTTCCCACTCCTGCATGACAAGTTGTGCTTACTAAAACAAAAAGCCACCTTCTACCCACATTATTAAAGGTACAGAAGAATTAATCTCTTGCATTGGGTCATATTACATTCACCACCTTATGATTCTATATCTCATCCCTTGTACAACTAGTGTAAACTATAAGCTCTCTTGGCAGACACTGTGCCACCTCAATATACACACACATACTATACACACATATTGTGTTTGTGTGTGTGTGTGTGTGTATATATATATATATATATATATACACACACACACACACACACAGAGACACACACACAGACAGCTATAAATAGACACACACACTCATATTCACACACACATTCCCAGCATTCTGTTCCATTCTATCAGGACCAAGAATCAAAACCCCAAATGCAAAGGTGCAGTCTTCATTCTTAATGGCTGGACTCACCAGGGACAGGGTGCAGATTTAATTCTCACCTTAATGATGTCGTGTGATGGCTTTGCTTTTTCCCATTAGGGAATGATTGGCTGCATAATGTGGTGATGGCAATGTTGTGGTGATGGAAAAACTTGCTCATTACCCATGACAATAGGTGGCTCCGCTTCCACCAACTCCGCTTCAGAGGCCTGGTTTGCATGTAGCGAGAAACCACAGTGGGGGAATTTCCCTGCGGGACTTCTCATTGCAGTAGTGGCTACCATTTTGAATATTCGGGTGTGGTGGGGGCATGGTGTAGCTTGTCATTATGTGCGAACCTGGCATGGGTGGGTTGTTGGGGTGGGTGACAAGCCACCCACAACCGTTAAACAACCCATGGGTTCTGGGTGGCTTGTCAACCACCCAACAACACACCCTCGCCAGGTTCACACGTAACAACAAACTACTGTGTACCCCTGCTGTGGCTTGAATATTCAAAACGGTGGCTGCCATTGTAACCAGAAGCCCTGCAGGGATATTAACTCACAGTGGCTTCTCGTTATGTGCAAACCAGGTCATAGAATCACAGAGCTGGAAGGGATCTTGGAGATCATGTAGTCAAACCTCCTGCTCTAGAGAGGCTCTGCACTGCAGGCTGCAGCTACAGCATACTTGACAGATGGCCATCCAACCTCTGCTTAAACACCTCTAGCATAGGAGAACCCACCACCTCTTGAGGCAAGCTGTTCTACTGCTGAACAGCAATCCCCATTAGGAAATTTCTCCTAATGTTAAGCCGAAATCTGCTTCCCTGCAATTTCCCTGCAATGGTTCTAGTCCTGCCCTTGGGAGTAACAGAGAACAAGTCTGTTCCATCTTATGCATGACATGTTCTATGGGTGTATAATATACGGGCTATCTCTCTGCATGCCTCCCATCTGTCATTATGACAGAAATTTGGTTAGTATTTATTAACAGCCTTAGAGAATATGTCCTTTGAGGGCAGAGCCAACCTAGATTCATAAGTGGGTCTGGAGAGCAGGTGTATAAGGTATAGTGGAAAAAGGGCTGGAACTCTGCATCAGGCCCCACTCCCTTATCCATCAAACTTGATGGGCCTTTAGACAGTAACTGTTATTTTTAAAAAGCAGTTGTAGTGGAGACAGAAACAGCTTTATTGGGGCATGTCTCCTTTAACACAAACATTTATCAACGTAGGTCAACAGAAGTGCTCAAGTTGGAATACTGAGCGGGAGTTTTCTGAATTGAGATGGCAATTTATGAAACCCTTTCATTTAGCCAGCCGCAAGAAATGGTTAAAGCAAACTAAGGCTTGAGGTTGTAGCGCTGTTGTGTAAGCTAAAGGGGGGGGGGGCAGGGATATTTAACTCCTTGGCACTGCCAGTTATGGCTTTGCTGTCTTCTAGATTACAAGAGATGAGGAGCCTCGGAAATGTAAAATAACCTGGAAAAATGGAACCTTCACAAAAAGTTATCAGAGATACTGTTGAGCTTAAAAAATAAAATTAAAATTCTAGTCAGCAAGATTCCCCCATATTCTTTCCTGTACAGCTTTCAGTTGACAGTAAAATAAGATACCGGCTTGTGCAACTGCAGTATGGGGTGGAGGTCTTTTGCAACTTGACATTTGGGGGAAGGGAGGAGAAGCAGTAGGAACATCCAGGGCTCAGAGGAACAGACTGAACAACAACCTCCTCCATGCCTTTGTTGCTGCTGGAGCCTTTCAGAACAGCTCCAGATGGAGGAAGGGCATATGAGAGATCAGCATTGTCAACCCCAGCAGCCAGGAAACAGGGAGAGACTTTGGTGTGAAAAGAAGGCAGGACTGCCCTGCTATCCATTTGAAGGGAGGGGAGAATGTAGTAGTAACTCTCCCGGTGAGAGGGGGGGAGTCAGTTTAGTTACTTGGAGGCCCAGTGTGATTTTGGAGGATGTGAGGTTTGGTTGTTTATAAGTTGGTTATACCCAACTGTGTGCTTTGGTTTTGCACATTTCTGGTCTCGGTGTAGCTGGCCCCTCTGCAATACTTAGGATCGTTTTGACACCTTTGAATCTAGCACTTCTTTATATTGACAGCTGTAAATCTGCGTCCTATTTCCTGCACTGGACACTTTTGAGGAACTGGCTGCTGATTATATTATTTATTCATACCTGACTGCACTAGAAAGTGCAGAGTGACTATACCCTGACTTCTGTATTCTAACAATTGAGATATAATATCAATTGATATCATGCTTTAATGATTGATACTGCCTACTTGGTAATGAATTTAAAATGTTATACTGTTAGTATTATTAAAAGGAGGTGTTTATTTGGATTTCTACGTTATGTTCTGACATGTTCTGACGGTAGACTATTTATATTCATGATGCTCTTTGGTCTATTCTTGTTCTTTTATTGCTGTTCTTGTATTGTGAGCTGCTTTAGGCACAATTATGTGGAAAGTGGCATACAAATAATTAAATAAAAAGGAACATGGGGAAAAGACTGGTTGAAATAGCAAAGATATACAAGGCTCTCTACATGATGCCACCAAGATTAAACAACATATTTCAGTGTTAAGAAAACAAATTTTAGAAGCAAAAGAGAATGGATTAAATCCAACGTCCTGTGAGTGGACTTCTGTTTGTGCAATGGGGATTCCCCTTGCTCTCCTCTCCCCTTCAGCCCCCCAAATCTGCTCTGGAGGATCCCCCAACCCTTTAGAGCAGATTTGGAGACACATAGGGCATTGCAGGGGAAACGAAAATCAATTCCTCAGTAGCTACATTTGCACATAACCATGAGCCAGGAATCCTGGCTTCTTAAAGCACAATGTCCACACAGCTCATTCACTCCAAATTCACTCCTCCCACCGCCATGAGCAGGTAAACAAAATAGGCATGGATAACTCAGTGTTACATCCAAACCTGGGATTATGATTTATTGTGCCTGAACAAGCCAGGATTCACAAGGCATCAACAAACTCTGTTTTACAGCTGGTTTACAATTCTGGCTTCTTTGGGCACAAAAAAAAACATGATCCCGAGTTCAGACATAATACTAAGCTACCCATGCCTGTTCTGTTTTATCCATTCACATGAGCAGAGGGAGCAAAAGGGCTGTGTGTACCAGCATGAAGCTTTTGCACATTTGGTTTAACAAGCCAGGATTCCAGGCTTATTATTATGTGCAAATGCAGCCACTGTATCTAGCAATGTCTTTGGAAAGATAGATTCCGAAATGGTGGACCTTCCAGAAGGTCATAGCAGCTTTGACTGAGGAATCAGAATTGCTGACAGACGGCATTTGAACAAAGCTTTTGCTCCTTTGGTGCATTCTTGAAGCAAGATAGTTGGGAACTTCAGCTATTAGTTTGTCCTGAAGAGTCATAAGCTTTCGGATAATCTTAACATATGAAAATTTTAGGAATATACAGTATGCTATTAGGGTCCTAAAGTGCTGTGTCATGCAAAACATGTGATCCAGAAAGCTAAACACAGCCAACCAACCAAGTCTGGTTGCTCACAAGGGACTCAGTGAACTTCTTTGTTTTGCTGCCTGCCTGGAACTGCAAAAACAGAGGATTGTCAAGCACCGGGCATGTTATTTACTAGGTCACACAAACTGTGTAGGCCTGATGTGGCAGATACATTGCTTGTATTCACTTCCTTTTCTATCATATTTCCATCTGAGCTTCTGAAGTGATGGAAACAATTATACAGCTATCAGGTTGTCTATACAAAACCTTCAGGATTTTGGAGGGTATTTTCTTTCTTTTTTTCTTAATGGTGAAGACCATAAAAATACTTTCCTTTGTTTCCCACATGCAATCTTTTTCTATACTACTTCTGCAGAAAGCAGGGGCAACATTCTAAAGATTTCAGAATAACCTATGTAGACAGAAAGCCTGGAATATACATTAAAAAGCAAAACTAAACTAAGAGGGATAGCGTTTCCACCTCCTGCTAATCCCCTTTTGAGAAAGCAGAATATTTGCTTTTTATCACCCTCATCGTTTAAACTTCCCTTTTCAAATATACAGTACCAGAGTTGTATGCTTCAGAATTGCTGAGTCAAAGCAAAAATAGTCCAAGCAATTAAAATGAAAAAGGGGGAAGGAAGAGAACCACAGTCACAGAACTTCCCACCTGCCACATACTAAACCACACCACAAATTGTGAAGCATGCCGCAAAGAACACGGGCTTCTTCTTCATGGAAAAGTCCCAAGCCTTGTTCTTTGTTTCCTTCTGTATGCAGACAGACAAGACAAAAATGCCTCACCACGGGTTTAGTCATCTCAAAAACCCACCGAGTCTTCCATTTTGTCTGTTTCAATTCTTTTACGCAAGAACAACTCCTGTTTTAAACTGTAGCATTTGAGTGGGAGAAAGCAATGAAGGGGGTTTCTATGCGGGAGTGTGTAGTGTTAGTGTTTATTTCACTGGCAGTGCAATCCTACACAAACGTACCTAGGAGTAAGTCCCACTGAACTAAATTACTTCTGAGTAGACATGTATATAAATTGTGCTGTTATGAGTACTGTGCTTTTAAAGAACTCGATTCCATGCATTCTGGTATGGAAAGCAATCTGTGTTTTTTTTAAAAAAAAAATCCAAAATGTTCTAAATAATGAAAGGTGCTGTTCATGTGGGAATTATACAAGGGAAGTGTGCATTGGATGTGAGTTCCAAATACCATCCTTCATTGGTAAATGTGGAAGGGGGTGGGGAGGAAGGATACAAATGATAACCTGCTTCACATGTGCAGTTTTCCTAAGGAACTCTAGGGACTAGTTTTGCAAGAGGGCTAGGGATTGCTATTAGAGTTCTCAGGGATTCCCCTGGTTCACAATATATATAGGCTTTAAACTGGTTTAAATTTGGCGGGTAGACAAAGGAAGAGAGAAACAAGAGGAAAAAAGTAATTTCTGAGTCAATAAAAGAACACTTTGGCAAATGGACAAAGGAAAGAAACCATGTGTGCTGCTATTAACTCACACCATTCTTTGCAGTCTTGCTAAAGTTAACATATTCCTGTCTTTTCACTATTAGGTTCTCATTACCACAGATCACCTGCAGTTACTACATAATAATTTCAATTGCTGTATTTCTCTCTCTCTCTCTCTCTCTCACACACACACACACACACACACACCTCAAATTGCATGGAGAAGTCATGGCAAAAATTGGCAAGGCATTCATTTAAAACCATCTGCTGCTAAAGCATTTCAGCTTGAAAAATGCAAATGGCCAACTAATCAACTTCAAATGATGGCTAGGTCAGGGCAGGAGATGGGGAGGTGCAAAATCTTGAACTACTACTGCTGATGTACATAGCATCTTTATCTCTTGTTCACTATGGCTTGTAGTTGCTTGCTATCTCAAAGAATGAATTGCTGTGAATTATGTCTGTTTATCTCTGAGATAGGGCATGTCCTAAGTCACCCAGTCACCCCTGAATATAACCCTAAAGGACTGAAGACGACAAATAAAACCTTTCTTATTTTTAGCCAACATGTCAGGAACCTCTTGACAAGTCTAGTTGTGTCCATTCTAGCAGTTTAATATAGCCTTACTGCTAGAATGACTACGGGAAGTATATCTACTAGCACAGGGTTTCCCTTTTCCTAGTTCTAGATTCATGGAAACTTTTTTATAGTGATTCCAGCAAGCTTGACTGTGAGGTGGGCCAGGCAGAGATGCACAGACTTGCCCTAGGTCACTCATTACCGAATCTGGGCTCTGTATCAAACCAGAATGGCTTCTTGGACAGTAGAAGTCTAGGGGTATGCCCTGATGCAGAAATTACAAAAGATTAATGCCAAAAGCTATATTTACTTACAACCACAGAAAGTGTCTACCCCCAGCACACATACATTTTGATGCCAGAAATTTATTTTGCCAAAAAACATCTTACTCCCAAAATACTAAGACTACAACCCTATGCAAAGTTACATCTCACTGATATCAGCCTAGCTCTAGCTTATACTCATTCCTAATATGGTAGAGTTCTAGATTCAAGCTTTTTTTTTTTTTAAAGAAGAGATGACAGAACTATTATATAGTCCTGACATCCTAATTTTCTACGTTCCTCTGGGGAGGTTTCTTCTTCTTCTTCTCCTTCTTCTTTCAAAATAAGGTAAGAGGGAGAACCTTCACCTACATTTTGAAGCCTACATTTCATGAAAAGCTATACCACATAAATCAGCTGAATGTGTAGCTTGTCTTGCTGAACCCCTTGGGATGTGAGGGGGAGCCCATTGGGATGTTTCATTTACACCTGTATTAAAAATGATAAACCATGTATTCTCTTGTGTATTCCCTCCCTCTCATCCCTTTATGTTCTTTTACAATGGTTTTCAAAATTATATACTTTATGGATACCCTTTCCACATCAACCAAGACCCACTTCAATCTGGCGTTTGGCCTGGTTTTAGTAGGGAAACAACCTTGGTCCTGATAGATGGCCTCTGTTGGGAAAGAGGCAGGAGGAGTGTGACTCTGTTAGTCCTTCTTGATTGCTCAGCTACTTTTGATATCTACAAGCATGGTCTTTTTCTGGAATGACTATGAGTTGGGAATTGGAGGCACGGTGATATGGTGCTTCCACTATTACCTGCAGAGCCAATTCCAGGTGATGGTACTGGGAGATTGCTGCTTGACCCCATGGCACTTATGCTACAGGGTCCCTCAGTGGTCCACTTTGCCCCCCCATGCTCTTTAACATCTATATGTCATAGGGAGATTTCGAGTGAGATGCCATCTGTACGCTGATGACACTCAGCTCTGTTCCTTCTTGCCATCTGATTCAGGTGAAGTCCAGGGAAGCTTTCCCACCATTAGTGGTCCTCTTATTAAAGAATCGATGATAAGCTTCCAAGGTTCCCCAGAAACACTTTGACTTAATTTGTAACCGCTTCAAATAGAGTAATTTGATTAGTAAACAATTGTCTCCCCTGAATGTGTCAGGTTTGATGGAAGTGGGGAGGAGACCATATATCAGGAGTGGAGAGGTTTCAGGCTTGCATGATCTACTTTTGTTTGTTTTTTTACTGGAACCCCAAGATCCACTAAACAGAGCCTGGTGCAAAATATAGACACTTAGCTTTAAAGAATTCTGAGCCCAGGAATTTGTCCTGAGTACCAAAACTGAATGGAACTCACAGTCCTTCCACACAAAAATGCATTAGAGAGATTCAGAAAAACAAGTATGAATTAATATTTTTGCGATAACACTTTAGTTATTGATATTTCAACAGCCTTTGTCATATGAACAACAAAATAAAATAGAAACGTTCTGCTCCAGTAAACTACAATGTTTGAAATGTTTACATTTTTCTTAACCCAAGAAAACACACCCTTGCTGGGTGAATTAGATAGGTTTCCCAAACCTTATCCTTACAGAGACACTCGGAGAACTAGGCCAGAACATGGGTATCTATCCATCACAGACCAAAGCCAGAACACCCTGCTATTGGCTCATGCCAAGTACTGCATTACTAGACCACAGAAAGAGAGAAAAGGATCCCTTCTTTCCATGTGGACGTCAGAAACCTTTGCATGAAAATGGAAGGTGGCACAAAAAAGGAGAGTTAAATATAGGAGAGGATTCACTGGACATCTGTACTGGTAATTCTCACTTATGGCACTACATCAGCCTTTCCCAACCTGGTGTGCTCCAGATATGTTGGACTACAACTCCCAGCATGTCCCAGCCAGATGCTGGGAGTTGTAATCCAACCCATCTGGATGGCACGGCATCAGGCTGGGGAAAGCTGCACTACACTAATGTAATGCAGTCAATGGCTAAGCAAATATGGTACTCATTTTTATGTTTTTAAAAAATCAGAAAATGAAAGATATGTAAATTCTAAAAGTAGTAATGCTAGCTATCTGGATGACTCTTTGCAGCTGTATTCTAAATGTATTGTTCACACTTTGATTTATAGCTTCTCAACTACACTGAGCTACAGGAGATATTACTTACCACCCTGTTACACAGCACCACAACAAACTGCGTTTCTGAAAGGAGAGCTTAATTCAAGTAGTTGAAATTAGCCTGTAAATTTAAAAGATGACCCGCAAGAACAAGGGCTATAAATTTGTTTGGGATACAGAGGGGAGAAAAAAGATTCCATTCCTTCTTTCTGTTTATGAACTCAGAGCAAATGACCTGAATCTCCCCTGTGGCCTTCCCCACAGCCTATACCTTAGATTATTCACTTCTTAGTGAAAACACCACCTGCCATATGGACAGGAGATTAATTGCACTGCATTTGCATTAATAAAATATACGAGTGTCAGAACTGCCCTGCATCCATTTTCTTTGTCGCTGCTGTGTTTGAATATGCTTGTGTTGAAAAATCTTCAAAATGCATCCATGTGTCGAATAGGAGACTGTCGCATACTTTGGACTATTGTTGCAAGAGGACTCTATGCGCTTCTAAAAAATCCTATCTGAGTTCACATGTATACCTTCAATGGCCTGTTGTTTTCCAAACTTTGGAAGATTTTGCCAATGTTTCTCAGATGAATTATGTTGAATTCTATGTATCACAGAATACATTAACTCAGGAAAGTGAACAGCCAGAACACAAGATGTCTTGTTATCTGCTAGTAGACAGCCATGTACAAAAAAGCCGAATCATGCTATCTCCCGTTTTCAGGGGAATGAATTGCATAATTTGAACATGTGTGCACATAGGTGTCTGCATAGGGTGCCTGCTTCACATCTCACATTTGGGTGTATGGGAGTAGGAATGTCAGCTCTACTACCAGGTGAATAGGACCTTCAACCCAGATAAGTGCTTGAACTGTACAGATATGCTATGACTTGAACTGTATAGATATGCTGTATCATACGCCATGTGTAGTCTGTGGTTCTGTGATTGCACACACTACATAAGGAATGAGTATTCTGTGCAGAATTCGATATGCAGAGAATCTTAGTTTTCATTTAAAAGTAGAATGCTCCTTACTGGAAGAAGTAAAAGAAAACATCCAAAATTAAATAAGCTACTACGTGCACATTTCCTTATTTTTCATCTTTTATACAGACTGAGGAATCTAGTTTACAGGATAATCGGGGTTACAATTTTAATTCCCTATCTATCTATCTATCTATCTATCTATCTATCTATCATCTATCTATCTATCTATCTATCTATCTATCTATCTATCATCTATCTATCTATCTATCTATCTATCTAAGCACAGAGTATACACAGCCCTGGCAGCTTTCCCATACTTTTCGTGCTCCCATCAGTTAGAAGTACAGGAAGTACCAGGGGAGGTGTGTGCGTGAAGAAGGGAAATCAAGCATCCTAGGAATAAAAAGTAATTGGTTTGGGTCCTAGCAAGTGGTGACTCCTGCTATAGACACTGCATGGCCAATACTGGGCCTACAACTGCTGCCATCGCCAGAGTAGATTGGCAAGGAGAAGGCACGGTTGCCATTATTGTCATGGCGCTACAGGGGTTGGTTGTACGCCAGCAATACCTATGCTACATAGGTGCATCCTCAAACCCACCTGTGGATATGTGCTGGTGCAAACACAGCCTTCTTCATTATTCAAGAATAAAGAACCAAGACAACAAACTGTCTGAATTAAAAATGCTGTGCAGCCTTCCCCGCCAGATGTGTTTGGACTATGTTTGAAATAGCTGTGTTGGCTGAGGATGATGGGGGTTGTAGTCTAAACACAGCCAGAGGGCAGATGGCCGATGGAGTTTCACTGCTCTCAAGGAGTCACTACATTGCACCTACTTTGTTTGTGATTAGTAAGCTGGAGGGAGGAAACTGATAGGTAGAGGTCTTCAGCCTTTTAAAACTCAGGATCCACTTTCAACCCCAACCCAAATCATGAGGCCCACTTTTAATCCCTGAGAGTGAATGACAATCTTTGTCTTTCTCTGTTTGTCTTCCTCTCTCTTTCCCATCCCAAATCAAAAAGAAATGCTTGAAATGGTGCTAGGGTATAAACCAGTTATGGGTCACAGTCTAAAGAACTGAAGATCAGTTTGTTAGAAGACCATGCATGCCACATTTTTTAAAAATATGACAATGATCTCTAAAGCTTGATCACATCAATGCAGCCATCAGAGACATTTGGTGTAGCACCAGTTTGATCCATTGACTTCTATGGCTTTGACGTTGCTTGTGGTATAAGGAGCGGGGGATATGTGTGTCTCAAACTGGACCACCCAGCAGTCAAGACCCAGTGCTCTGCTGCTGATGAAAAACTGGCTGATTACACATAGCAGTGCAAGAACTCCATGGAGGTTGTAGTGATTGTCAGATGATCCCCATAGGCTAATCCCTGCTCACCTGGGCCTATCAAGCCCTGGACTCCTCAGTGCCGTCTCATCAGTCTGAGCAACCTGTCACTATGAGTAGCAGCAGGTGAGGATGACACCTGGCTCTGTGCCTTGCCCTGCTCTATCTCACTGTCCTCTCTGGAGCGTGACCTTCATCCAGGGCTGGCTCCAGGTTTTTGAGGCCCTTGGGCAAGGCACCCACAGTGGGTCCCCTCCTCAGTGCGTCTACCTTCTCACCACCATTGTCACCAGCTGCTATTGCTGCTGCTCCTCTTTCTCATCATTGCTCCCGCTTGCTTGCTTGCTTGCTTGCTTGACAGGCAGAGAGCCAGGGAGCAAGCAGGCAGTGGCATCTACTGCTCCTCCTTCTCACTCCCACCACTGTCTGGGCTAGACTGAGAGGCAGATGAACAAGGAAGTTGCAATGGTGGAAGAGCAAGTCCTGATGGCCCTTGTTAGTGGGCACCTATTGGGGTGTGGCATCTGCTTGGCAGGTGCCCAACCATGCCTACCCTTGATGCTGGTCCTGCCCTCGGTCCAGCCTTGTCTACACCCTGCCTCTGATCCCTAGGAGCCTGATCTACCTTCCTGGAACCTGACCTGTGGCCCAGCTATGACTACGCCCCTTTGTCTGGCCCCTCAGATCCTGATCTGCTTGCTCCAGCTTCAACCATTGCCCTTGTCTCAGCACCCAACAATGGGGAGCAGACCCTGGCTATGGCCTGAAATGTGGCCATACCTACAGTCATCATGTATCTCTTGTAGTTTCACTGTGGCCACAGCTAAGGGCTTGTTTAATAAGCACTGATCTGGGAAATAACATGAGGAATACTTATTTGACTCAGACCATCATTGCCAGATGTTAAGTTTTCAAGGCTGCTAAAAGTAACGTTTTCCAATGCCATGCATAGTATTTTCACATACTACTGAGAAATTCTGTCTTACTTCAGTTGCTATATACAAGCAAGCTGCATCAGCTGCTAATTGGTCTGTGTATTCTGCCGGGCTTTTGTAACAGACATATAAAGAAGACTTCACCCATTTGGATAGGTGCCTGAATCCTAAATCACTCAATTGGATAGTTGCCTGTACCCTTAATCTGCATCTTGAAATAACCCAATGCATGAGATGCAAAAAGAATGAGAGCTTTGTGCACCGTACATGCTTGTAGGTGAGCTCTTAATACATTCCTCTTCCTAAGCAATGCCCTGCACTTGAGACAGAACAGGGAATGAACTCTCCTAAATGGAGCAATGTTTATTACACTAGAGCTGGGTGATTCACAGAGTACAGGATGTGCCCAATTACAGTGTATTTTCCCAATCCTGTTTCATAAACTCCTATTACACAAGTCTGCGTATGTGCAGCATTTATCCTTTCTCACTTGTTCATTAATGCTCGTTTCATGCCAGACCCTCCAATTTGCCTACTGGAAGAAGCACATGCTAACTATGCCTGTGCTGCTATAGTGCAGAAATCAAGCAAAACAAATGAACAAGCAAGAAAACAAAAACAACAAACAAAACAGATGCTGACTTTGTAACTCATGTGACATGTACCACTAGTTTGCCATTTGCCTGTTCTAGCTAGCTACAGCTTTCCAGAAATCCAAATTAAAACTATAATTCTAAAGATATGTATGGTGCTATATCCCAAACCAAAAACACCTGGTTGCCTAACATGAAGAACTGCAATGATTGTGTGCTCTTTCCAAGGTAAATAATTATACAGGACTCTGGTTTATGGGACAATAAAGTCACCACAGAAATATGAAGTTCTGTAGAGAGAGAGCATGAGTAAATGTCAGGGAAACAGGGGAGACGTCAAAGCGTTACATTTTCAACACCAAAACAATAATCATTTTGAGTAAATAGAGACTTTCTTTTACAGTAAAGGTGCATGATTAAAGTAGTTTGGCTAATAATCACACTCTCATGACTGCAGATAATGCAGTGTGCAGGATAGGCTCATGTAGGCCTTTGCCTTTAGCCATAATCAAGAGATATTAACCTCTCAGTGGAAAAATGCTGCATGAGGTGCTGTAGTAAAACAGTGACAGAAGCGAAGTGGGACAGGCAAAGGGTTCGTATTAAACAACAGTTATGCAAGGAATAACTTAAGACCTGAACACAAATGGGCTGATTAACATTCATGAAATGAGACTCATCAATCCTCTACATAAAAGTGAAGCCAAAATTTATGTCACAATTCCCTACTCAACGGCACTGCAAGCGGCAGGAGTCCAAATGGGTCGCTGCAGAGTCACCATGTTCTATAGTCAACCATTTGTCAAAGGAGCAAAATTATCTGATAAATGCTCTTTTTATTCAATCCACAGATAAATAAAGGCTGCATTGTTGTTGTTGTTCAGTCGTTCAGTCGTGTCCGACTCTTCGTGACCCCATGGACCATAGCACGCCAGGCCTTCCTGTCCTGCGCTCTCTCCCGGAGCGTGCTCAAGTTCATATTCATTGCATTAGTGATGCTATCTAGCCATCTCATCCTCTGCCGTCCCCTTTTCCTTTTGCCTTCAGTCTTTTGCCTTCAGTCCCAGCATCAGGGTCTTTTCCACAGAGTTTTCTCTTCGCATTAGGTGGCCAAAATATTTGAGCTTTAGCTTCAGTATCTGTCCTTCCAATGAGCACTCAGGGTTGATTTCCTTTAGGATGGACTGATTTGACCTCCTTGCAGTCCAGGGGACTCGTAAGAGTCTTCTCCAGCACCACAGTTCGAAAGCATCAATTTTTCGGCGCTCAGCCCTCCTTATAGTCCAGCTCTCACAGCCATACATTACTACTGGGAAAACCATAGCTTTCTGCCATTAGGGTGGTATCGTCTGCATATCGGAGGTTGTTGATAATTCTCCCAGCAATCTTAATTCCGACCTCTGATTCATCCAACCCGGCATTTCTCAGGATGTACTCTGCATATAAGTTAAATAAACAGGGTGACAATATGCAGCCTTGTCATACTCCTTTCCCAATTTTGAACCACTCAGTTGTTCCATGTCTAGTACTTACAGTGGCCACAAGACTGGAAAAGGTCAGTTTACATTCCAATTCCAAAGAAGGGCAACGCCAAAGAGTGTTCAAGCTACCGCACAATTGCGCTCATTTCACATGCCAGCAAGGTGATGCTCAAAATCCTACAAGCTAAGCTTCAGCAGTATGCGAACCGAGAACTACCGGAAGTACAAGCTGGGTTTCGAAGTGGCAGAGGAACTAGAGATCAAATCGCCAACATTCGCTGCATCATGGAGAAAGCAAGAGAATTCCAGAAAAACGTCTATTTCTGCTTCATTGACTACGCTAAAGCCTTTGATAGTGTGGATCACAACAAACTGTGGCAAATTCTTAAAGAGATGGGAGTACCAGACCACCTTACCTGTCTCCTGAGAAACCTGTACGAGGGTGAAGAAGCAACAGTAAGTACTAGACATGGAACGACTGAGTGGTTCAAAGGCTGCATTAGAGGATGTTAAATATCACCACAGCTTGGATCATAAAGCAATGCGCAGGTGTCTTGGTTTGAGTTTCAAAAGAAGGTGCTTCATTCAGGGCCTGGGTGGGTTGCTGTGGTCTGTAGGAGTTCCATCTCTCTCTGCAGGCTCCCTGTCCACCTGATTACTGGTCTGGAGTGTTTGCACCTTGAGCTGGGCCAGTGGGACAGACTAGGGATTCTGTTGGTGCACCGCCCACCCTGCTGCTCAACACTCTCCCTACCTGAACTGACGAAGATGGTCTTGGGCGTGCTGTTAAGGCTCCCCAGACTGTTATTCCCAAGGGATGTCAACATTCATGCCAAGGAAACCTTGTCTGGGATGGCTCAGGTTTTCATGGTCTCCCTGACAACCATGGGACTGTCCCAACATGTCATCAGCCCAACACATGTAATGGGGCATGCTCTATGCGTCATCTTTTCAGCTGGACCTGGCGATGGTGATCTGAAGGTGGGGGACTTTGAATTGGTCCATTTGTCATGGTCAGGTCATCACCTGCTGAGGTTTAGACTTGTAGCAGCTTTTCCTCTCTGCGAAGTTGGGGGAACTACTAAGATGGTCCACCCCTGGAGGTTAATGGAACCGGATTGTTACCAAAAGGCTTGGGGGGGGTCCCCACTTATATAGCTGGCTCTCTTGTCGAAACCCTGGTCAATCTGTGTAATGCAGAAATGACCTGGGCAGTTGACACAATGGCACCTGAGTGCCCCCCCAGAGTAGAGCTCATATGGTTCCATGATATACTCCAGAATGGAGAGCAATGAAGCAAAATAGGAGACAGATTGAGTGCAGATGCCAGGATGCAATCATCCTAGAGAGTGAAGTCAAGTGGGCCTTAGGAAGCATTACTAACAACAAAGCTAGCGGAGATGACAGTATTCCAGCTGAGATATTTCAAATCCCAAAAGATGATGCTGTTAAAGTGCTGCACTCAATACGCCAACAAATTTGGAACACTCGACAATGGCCACAAGACTGGAAAAGGTCAGTTTACATTCCAATTCCAAAGAAGGGCAATGCCAAAGAGCGTTCAAACTACCGTACAATTGCGCTCATTTCACATGCCAGCAAGGTGATGCTCAAAATCCTACAAGCTAGGCTTCAGCAGTATATGAACCGAGAACTACCAGAAGTACAAGCGGGTTTCGAAGAGGCAGAGTAACTAGAGATCAAATCGCCAACATTCGCTGGATCATGGAGAAAGCAAGAGAATTCCAGAAAAACGTCTATTTCTGCTTTATTGACTATGCTAAAGCCTTTGATTGTGTGGATCACAACAAACTGTGGCAAATTCTGAAAGAGATGGGGGTACCAGACCACCTTACCTGTCTCCTGAGAAACCTGTACGAGGGTCAAGAAGCAACAGTAAGAACTGGACATGGAACAACCGATTGGTTCAAAATTGGGAAAGGAGTACGACAAGGCTGTATATTGTCACCCTGCTTATTTAACTTGTACGCAGAGTACATCATGAGAAACGCCGGGTTGGATGAATCACAGGTCACAGATCACAGATACGCAGATGATACCACCCTAATGGCAGAAAGCAAAGAGGATCTAAAGAGCCTCTTGTTGAGGGTGAAAGTGGAGAGTGCAAAAGCTGGTTTGAAACTCAACATTCAAAAAACTAAGATCATGGCATCTGGCCCCATCACTTCCTGGCATATAGAATGGGAAGAAATGGAAGCAGTGACAGATTTTATTTTCTTGGGCTCCAAGATCACCACAGACAGTGACTGTAGCCATGAAATTAAAAGACGCTTGCTCCTTGGGAGGAAAGCTATGGCAAACCTAGACAGCATAGTAAGAAGCAGAGACATCACCTTACCGACAAAGGTTCGTATAATCAAAGCTATGGTTTTCCCAGTAGCAACGTATGGCTGTGAGAGCTGGACTATAAGGAAGGCCGAGCGCCGAAGAATCGATGCTTTCGAACTGTGGTGCTGGAGAAGACTCTTACGAGTCCCCTGGACTGCAAGGAGGTCAAATCAGTCCATCCTAAAGGAAATCAACCCTGAGTGCTCATTGGAAGGACAGATACTGAAGCTGAAGCTCAAATACTTTGGCCACCTAATGCGAAGAGAAAACTCTCTGGAAAAGACCCTGATGCTGGGAAAGATTGAAGGCAAAAGGAGAAGGGGACGGCAGAGGATGAGATGGCTAGATAGCATCACCGATGTAATGAATATGGACTTGAGCACACTCCGGGAGAGAGCGCAGGACAGGAAGGCCTGGCGTGCTATGGTCCATGGGGTCATGAAGAATTGGACATGACTGAACAACAACAATTTGTTTGTGGTTTATTATAAATGGTGTTTACGTGACTTGCCCCCAGGTTAAGAAGCTGGTCATTAGTGAAGCAGAGGGAAGGTGTCTCTTCTTTTAATTCTTGAGTATGCAAGCTTTGTACAGCTAAAATTACCCTTCAATTTAGGGCAGGATATTAGAGATTTACCTGTACCTTTATAAAGGTAATAAATCTGGCCCAGTGGTTCAGACAGAGGCCTCAGTGTACATGATTCATTGTAGGAAAAAGCTTGTGTATCACTGCTTAAGAAGTGTAATGAGAGTTTTGCATGTAATGGGGAATTGTGGGTTAATTAATCCATGAATTGCCAAGCACAAGTGGAAGTGAGCAAATGTGCTGCCTCTGGCGTGCTCATCGCTTCTGCTCTCAGTAAACAACCTACGATTGCCCTGTTCATAGGTTGCTAGCGTGGCATCTGAACCTAGACACTCCAAGTTGTTTAGAAGTTAAACAACCCAGAGTTAATCCATCAACAAATCATAGGTTAACTCTGGGATTTTTAACCCCTAAACAACCCAGAATATCTGTGTTTGGATGTCACAATAACAACTTATGAACAGGGCAAACAGTTTTCTGTTAACTGAAAACAGAGGCAACAACTGCGCTGGAGGCGGTGTGCTTGCAAGGATGGCAATTAGTGGGTTAAATGAATTATATCATTGCAAATATATAGATCAGGCATCCACTACTTGCAGCAATTGCTCAAATGTTAGCCAGCAAAGTGGGAAAAAATTGGTGTTGGAAATTAATCTGCATGACATAGGTTTAGTATTTTATTCTATGCTACAGCTTCAGGTCATTCACTAGGCCCCTGTAAATTCTTCAGTTATCGTGTCCATCTAAGTCAGGGGTGAGCAATCTTTTTGGTCCCAAAGGCTTGTACAGGGGCTGCACACATGTGCGTGTGCACACACATACACTCTCTCCACCACACCTGATCCTGATCCAGATTGTTAGGAGGAGGGAGACGCTGTAACCTTGTCTTTCTCCCAGTGATCCTGAGCAGGATGAGGGACACCTACAAAGAGCCACATTGACAGCCTCTGAGGGCCACATGCGACCTGGGGCCACAGGTCAGCCACCCCTGATCTAAGTCATGAAGAGGGACCCAAGCCTCTCACAAATGTTTGGCTATAGGCATGAGCCTTCTATCCTATGTCAAAGTCTTTTGTAAGTGTTACCTCCGACCTTTTCAGATACGTGTTCATAGGGCCAGGGCTGGCCCTACCATTAGGCAGTGTGCAATGGTATGACTAAAGGGCAACAAATGGTAAATTCCTTGGTCTATTATTGTATTTTTATCACCGTGGGAGCTGTCATTTAGTTTTTCTGCCTCCAGCACCAAAATCTCTTGGGCAACCTTTGATGGAGACACTCTAACATGGCACAGTTGATAATTATCTGACCATCTTGAATTTCGCACATCTTCATATACTTCAGTTTTGTTTTAAGAAAACCTTTGTCTTGAGTTGGCTGGAGTGAGGCTGACTGAATATTCATGAGACACTTCAGTTCTTGGTTTCTATTGTGGTCCATGCTGTAAGCTAAGAGCTCATCTGCTAAGGAAAATTATTTTGTTTTCAAATGTTGTGAGACCTAATAAGCCCAATTCCTCCATGAATCATCCAAAGGGGCATCACATGTAGAAAGAAGCTATAGGGACATGGAAAAGCCTATGCATGTATGCCTCTACACATGGAGGTTAACAAGGCTTCCAGGATTCATGGAAAGCCTACATGCATAGAGGCTTCTCCCTGCAAATATCCATGCCTAACGTATGGATGTTGGGGTGTGTGGGGAAAAAGTCAGATGATTACAGGCACAGAGCCACAGAGCCATAGCCCTGAAATCCCTTTCTATGCATGAAGGGTGCTTCAGAAAGTGAGCGAGAGTTCAAAGTCGCATCTCTTTCAGCTTTGTATGGTGTAGTGGCTAGAGTGTTGGACTAGGAGCTGGGAGATCCGGGTTCTAGTCCCCACTCGGCCATGGAAGCTCACTGGGTGACTTTGGGCCAGTCACAGACTCTCAGCCCAACCCACCTCACAGGGTTGTTGTTGTGAGGATAAAATGGAGAGGAGGAGGATAATGTAAGCCGCCTTGGGTTCCTTGCAAGAGGAAGAAAGGCGGGGTATAAATGCAATAAATAAATAAATAAATAAATTGTATGCAGTTCCCTAGCCATAATTGAGTTGATGTGCTCTATAGCAAAAAAACAACCACCACCCAGGGACAGGCAGTACTGACTTCATTAGAATAGAGTCTGATCACCCATTAAGGGGTTTTGGTGGCAAAAACATCATTCCAGCCCCCAGAGTATAGAGAGGCCTCAGAGAATACACAGGTTGGTAATTTCTGTTACAGGATCTAGTAAAACCCAAGTAAAGCATGTGCCTGAGTATAGAAGCCCAGTAATTGATGTGGGCCAGCCCAGCTCAAAATCGAGTCTTTGGCAAAGAACCCATGCTTCAAAGGAAAAGCAAGATCTTGTATTAAAGCAGTTGTGAACACTCTACTCTAGCTATTCCCTAACCCAGCCTTCTCCAACCTGGCACCCTCCAGATGTGTGGGACTACAACTCTCATGTCAGATGTGGGCCAGCTGGCTGGGGTAGCTGGGAGTTGTAGTCCTGCACATCTGGAGGGCTCCAGGTTGGGGAAGTCTGCTCCAGTCCCTTTCAGTTCCGTAACACAGTATCCGTAACGAAGTATCCCAGACAACATCCACAGAAATATCGGACATCCAGCAAAAACCTTCCCGAAGCACACACAGTGCTTCCACAAGCAGGATACAATTCACCACAGATTCCTAGTATGTTCAAACCATATTTGACTGTGGTGGAAGAATGTGCAGCAGACGTTTTCTCTATATGAAGCCCGATTATCCAAATCTTTTGTTTCCTGGATTCCCCCCAGTCTTCCCACAACTGACCCCAGTCAATTAAGAAAACAGCATTACCACTCACTACTGCTGCTCCTAGGACAGCTGCATACATGGGTTAATAGTGCATAGCCCTACTGGGGAAATCTTGGGAGGTTTTTCATCCTGTGTATAGTTTCTGTTATCTCTGCAAATGTGATCATTACATTATCAGCAGCGTTAGTGTTCTCGTGAGAAAAGAGATTACTTTGCCCCAAGAAATCTCCTAAGAAAACGCAAAGGCATTCTCCTCAATGACCTTCTCCATGAAACTCCCCCTCCAGTGAAGGCTACTCTGCTGCACACTAAAAATAGCTAAAGGTAAACCTTTCCCTGCAGGGAGGTCCTAAACAAAGACGGCTGCGCCATATGCCTGGAAGGAATTATTTGTCCGTAACATCTCAAAAGCATTCAGACAGAGCAACGGAGATACACTTGTTTTAATGCTTCTCCCTCCCACTTCTTGGAACTGGTATGACGGCTGAACATTGTGCCCTGAGTGCCCATAGCCATTAAGAATTTGGCATGCAATTTCCTGCGAGAGAATCACTGCAACAGAAGCTGTCCTTTCTCAGCTGCTCATCTCTCATCAGAAAGTGAAAAGGGTGGCATGGTAAGAAAGCACCTCTTGGTTTGCGTTCCATTTTCAGACCACGCTAATAACACAACCTCCATTTGTACAGCATTCTTATTGAGACTTCTGTGCACCACGATTTTAAAAGCACTTCACGTTGCCCTGTGGTCACCTTTGGTGACATATGCAGGACACGGAATAATGGGCTCAAGTGGCAGGGAGCCAGATTCCGGCTGAACACCAGGGAAAACTTCCTGACTGTTCGAGCAATACGACAATGGAACCAATTACCTAGGGAGGTGGAGGCCTCTCCCACACTGGAGGCATTCAAGATGAGGCTGGACAGCCATCTGTCAGGGATGCTGTGACTTAGAGACTTGCAGTGAGCAGGGGGTTGGACTCGATGGTCTTGTAGGCCCCTTCCAACCCTACTATTGTATGATTCTATATTCAGGAAATACAATTCAAGGTGCTGGTTGTCATCAGCCTGCAAAGCCTTGACCAGACTCACTTATATAGGATCTTGCAAGTTCAGAATGAAGATCTCCTCATCTAGGATCCTGCCACCAGATCCCTATTGATTTTTTCTACTTCACCCAAGGATTGCCTTTGGAGAGAGTGCTTAGTCTTTCCAACATTTCCCTCTTTAATTTTTTATTAATGTGTTACATTGTATCCCACCTTTTCCTCCAACGAGCCCAAGGTGGCGTACATGATCCCCTCCTCTCCATTTTATCCTCACAAGAACCCCATGAGGTAGATTAGACTGAGAGTCAGTGACTGGCCCAAAGTCACCCGGTGAGCCTCAAGACAGTGTGGACTTGAACTTGGATCTCTCAAGTCCCAGTCCAACACTCTAACCACTACACCACACATTGGCTCTCTCTTTCAACCAGCAATACAACTTGTGTGTGAGCATGTGTTCAGAGCATTTAAACCAAAAATGGCATTTTTATTAATAAACACAGAGAGCTAAAGGCATTCGTAGATGCAGGAAAATTAGCAAAATAAACCAAAGGAAAAAACAATGTCTTGTTTTTAAAAGTCTGCATCTGGATCAGAACCATGATGGATCACAATTCCCCTGGATGGGCAATTTCTGACCCCACCCTCAATGCAGAAAAACTCTATTTTTCTAAACGTCACTTTTTCCACTGGCAGAATTTTCCTTTAGGATTCTTGGACAATCAGGCAGGGAATGGGTAGAGTGGGGTGGGGGGTGCAGCAAGGGCAGGTAAGGGCTGTGTCCCTTGCAGATTTGAGACCAGTTGGATGGAGACCTTTAGCATTCAATCTGGTTCTTCCAGGTGTTTCATTAATTGTGCAAGGCAAATGGGGCAAGAGGATTAACGATCTCTCAGGACAGAGATATTCTTTAATTATCACCACTTAGCTGGGCATTTATCTCTGGAAGGAAATGTATTGTGACTGAAGGGACAATGGGTGTCTTAGGCTGACTGCTGTTTTCTGGAAAGTGACTCATTCGCTTAGTCTCTTGAAAAATCTTGGGGCCAGTTTTTATTTTTTATAGACTATGAAATCAAAATCCAGCCCAAAAGGAGGTTCTATCTTACAATGATTACAACCTACAAAGCCCTAAATGGCTAAGACCCAGCATACTGAGAGACCTCCATTATGACCAGTTATGATCTCTGAGATCCATAAGCAAGCCCTCTGAATGAGACCATCCGTGCATCTAACTCCTCCCACTACAGAGTCACCAAGAACGTTTTGGAAGTACTGTAGGATCTGCCTGTATGGGCTGGCCTTTGGGGCTCCGGTTCATTTACTCAGCATGAACCTTTGAATGGGATAGGCTTTCCATCTAGGCCAGTTAGAGGTGGGAAAGCTGCAGCCCTCTTGATGTTGCTGGACTACAACTCCATCATCCCTGACCACTGGCCATGCTGGCTGGGACTGACAGGAGTTGGAGTCCAACAACACTGGAGGGTGCAGGTTCCTCACTCCTGATCTAGATAAAATTGTAAATATGGATTAAAACAGCAGCAAACCAACGGAGATGTAGCACCTTCTTGTACAAAGTGCATGAAATTCCCAACACACTTGAGCAGAACAAACACAGGCCCTTTTCCTTTCCTGCACTAAAATTGCCTATGCTACCCAATGCAACCTCAACAGTCTATAATCCACTTTTATTGAATGAGCCGCCTTAATGAACAACAACAAAACAGTGAATAATCTTTAGCATTATAGAAATGTGTTCAGTTATGGAATTAAAGTTTGCAATCCATCTTGCTCTTGTGATTTCTCCTACCAAAGGACAGTAGCAGGAAATTCTTGTCTAAATTCTTCTTCGTGAAAGTTAGAGAAATAGAAGAGCAACAAAATTATCTCCATGGTTAAATGAGAAATGTGCCTTGTGATGTTTAATTCCCATTAAACAGTGCCTCCCCCGACCCACCACTTTTGAACACAGTGTGAAGGCCAGTGGAAAGAAACAATGAAACCATAGCTAATTTAGGGAGCAATCCTATGGCCGCTAGTCAGCAGCTAGACGGCCAGAGGATATGTGGATTTCCGGGAACCAACTTCGGAGTCCGCACTTCGAGGTCGGTTCTTGGAGAACTGACCTTCCCCACCCCTTCCATGCTGCCTCGCATGGTCCCGTGCTTGGAAGAGGAGCGCGGAGTGGCCAAAATGGGGTGTTCTGGGGCAGGGAAGGCGAAAATGCTGGTACGACACATCCTATGTGTCGTCCGGCAGCCTCCTCCCCCGCTCCACCTTCCCACGGCTAGACAGCTGAAATCAGCTCTCTAGCAGCAAATGCAGGGCAGGAGAAGCACGGAGGGAACAATCCCCTCCGTGCTTCTCCTGCCCTGCATTGGATAGGCAGTCGCCTCCGGGTTCGGAGGCAGCCCCCTATCCCCATAGGATTGCACCCTTAATTGGTTTGGTATATAAAATTGCTATCTGATCACTTATTATCACAGCTCATTTTGCCTTATGATCTACAAGTCACTTCAAATTCTGTTTTTAAGGTATACTCGAACCCTGAAAGTGGTTAAGTTTGTATACTTAAGTATACAAACACTCACTTGGTGCTACATAATGTGTAAAGCAGCCTTGAGGCAATTACTTGACGATGTAAGTTGAAAGCCTTTTCCTAGAACTACATCAACTGTTCATAAACTCTTTTTAATATGCTGGTGTATTAAATTGTGTCAAGGGACAAACCACATGTGATGCTCAGTTGTATGTAAATTTGCATTTAACTTTTTTTTGGGGGGGGGAAGCAGCCAGAGGAGAGTACACTATTCAGAACACAGAAGGGGAGAGTAATGACAAGGGGAAGTGGCTCCTTAACCCTTTCCCCTTTTCATTATTTTCTGCTCAAAATCCATGTGACATCTTTCTTCAGTCTTGAAAATGCGCATGGGGAAGCAGTTGGGCGAAGGCATTTTCAGTGCTAAGACAGCCAGAGGGGAAAGGCACCTCTGCTTCTTATTAAAAGCAATGTTGGGGCAAAGTCACAACTTTGTATTGCCTCTAGCCCTAAGTTTTCCTGGAGGCTATTTTGAGTGCAACAATATTCCAATACAAACCACAGTTCCTTGTCAGAATGAGTATATCACCAGCATATAAATGGGATTGAATGTACTTTTGCTGCATATACATACACTGTCCTCCACACAACAGTCCTGCAGGGGAGTTCAGTGGTATTATTTATTGTTTTATTATTATGTATTTATTTTTATTTATTTACTACGCAGATTTTAATACTGCTTAATTTAATTATTTATTTTATTTATCATGCAGATTTATATTCCACTTTCCAGTGAACTATCAAAGTGGCAAACAGAAATGATAAAACCATAAAATGTAACAATAAAAGTACAATCATATAACTATACTGGCTGGGTCACCTGCTCAGGGAAAACCCGCACAAAGAGGTGGGCCTATTATCCATAGGTTGCAGATGGGGAGTTAATGCTGAGAACACAGTGGCTGGGTTCGGATGATCAGCGGGGAAAAGAAGCCATGGTGGCTTCTTTTCCCTGCCCTGTGCATGCTGCTCATGCCTCCGCCATTTCCCTAATTACCCTTACTGTGGTGTGGATTGTTGCATCGGCTGAACCCGTTGAGGTGTGTTTCAGGGATGGCTCCCAAACCAACCTGCAGTTTACAAGGTAGTTTGGAAACCACCCCCACCGTGCACCTCGCCAAGTTCGGATTACATGACAACCCGTGCCACAGCAAGGGTAATTAGGGAAATGGCAGGTGTACAAGCGGCAGGTGCAGGGTGAGGAAAAAAGCCACTGTGGCTCCTTTTCCTCCACTGATCATCCAAACCCAGCCAGTGGCTTGCTTAGGGCTACCTAATGAGTTCAGGGCCAAGGAATTAGGCATTCTCAGCTCACCAGCAGTGGTATAGTGGTAAATTTTGACGCGTAGGCACTCATCAGAGTACGACCCAAGGAAAGTCTAAAAATGCAGGCAGCTGTGTTGATCCATCTCAACAAACAAGTTCTAGAAGTTTTCATCTCCAACTGGAGCCATTCTTTTTGTAAAGCCAATGGCTATTAATTGCCCATTCAAGATGAAGCCACCCAAAACACTTTGTATTACAACAGAGATCAATTCCTTTCCCCACAGCTATTGTGAGGATTGCAGCTAAACTCAGAGGGAACAGGAAAATTTGAGGCGAGGGAGGTGACTTCAACATCTCTGCTAATAAAAACAGTGCTGGCAATGTGTCCCTGTAAGCCCTGGGTCCACTACACCACTCCCTCTCTTAGCTACTACACAACAGCGTGTACTACAAGTGGCATCAACCACCACTTGAGACAGAAACTTGCCACTGCTCATGTTTCTCTTTTCTTGAAGAGCTTCAGCAATATTTTCTGTAGCAGCAGGTTGCTGCTATGATCCTTAGTGGCCTTAGCAGAGTAAGTCATTGTTGCTGCTGTGCTTTTAAACTGCAAGCAAGACGTCAGGAGCACAGGAATAGACTGGCAAAAAGTCTGGCTGAACTGACTCTGGCAAGAACTGATTAACTACAAGCTTCAATTACCTTCTTGGTACATAAATACACAAGTACCCTGACAGACAGTAACTAGATCAGTTGTACAGCAATGCAAACAAACAGTAAATATGCCATTGCAATTAAAGGGACACACGTCTCATGGTTAAATCTATTCATTCCTAAAGATCTGTGCTGGCATGTCAGTCTAAAGTGCCAGAGAGGTGAGTATGTCATGCATCCCAGTCCAGAGTTTGTTCTGACACACATACACACCACTAATCTGCAAGTGGGATCCTACATTCATGCCCATGGAGGGAGCATAATCCACACACACTCAAGCAGGGGAACACCTAGAATTTTGAGAGACTGTTGTGAGAGCTCTCACAAAATGGATGCCATGGGGGGGTTGCTCATTCATAAAATGGCTGTTATGATGGCATCCCCAATTGCAAAATACCCATTTCCCATTAGGTCAACTGGCCAGCCTATAGGAAAAGTAACTTCACCAAGGCCCTAAGTACAAAGCAAAGATGGGGTCTGAGTGCTAAAACACAAAGAACAGTCATTTAGCACCCAAATAAAGGTGGTGCTGGGGGTAGCACTTTGCTTTACAGCATGCCAGCCTCCCAGTTATTTTTTTTTAATTTGAAAAATCTTAAGAAATAAAATTAAGGGAGCCAAGCGGATGTTAAGAGAGGTCTCTACAGACACCATGATGGAGACCCCAGCACTAAAGAACGCATCTGGGGATTACCTCCTTCCACTAAGATGGATGTGCAAGCATTTATGGTGAGGGAGCTCTCTATGTCCAGAGACATTAATGATCATTGCAGCAGGGCAACAGCGCCCTGTTCTCTGCAGGCAGAAGGTGTGTTAGTTTTGCACACTTCCTCCCTCGATATAAATATTTCAAAAATGAGTTTGACTTTACAGTAGGCATTTCCCACTCATCTGCACTATTCCATCAGTTCCGGCACCTCAAGGTTAGAACTAGGTATTATAAGAAACGTTTGGTTGCTTCCGAAGACAACGGCCCCATGTTTTCTTACTTATTCTCACCCTGTTTCCTCTACTAACAGAGAATGGATGATGTGCTCCAAGTCCTCCAAGTTTCCACAACCACACAAGCAGCAGTCAATGGAGTGGGTTGGACAGCCTGTTATTATTATTATTATTATTATTTAATAGATTTATATACTGCTGAACATATTTAAAAGCATCTCTAAGCAATTATTAGACATTACCAGGAGGAAGAGAAGTTGTGACACTACTGTATTTGAATGGCAGCCATGTGTCTCCCATAACACTTAGTTCTCACCTAAGACTTGTTTCTAACCAATATATTTGTAGTGTTCACCTTTTTGACCATAACGCTGTGGTCTTGTTTAATTTATGGCACCTTCCACCTTTTTCTAGGTCCAATGCAAGAGGTTCATTTTCCCTACAAAGCCCTAACTGGCCTGGGACCAGGATACCTGAAGGAACTCTCCTCCCATATGAGACTGTAAGTCAGTTGCATTCATCTTCAGAAACTCTGCTCAGCATTCTGCCACCAAGAAAGATTCGATGCAAGATATGAGGTGGCACCCTGATCTTGAAACTCCCTCCCAAGGGACATTAGATTGGCTCCTTCGGTGATCATTTTTAGGTGGGCAGTTAAGACTAAGTTCTGGAAGGGGGCAGGTCCCTTATGTGAGCATCACCAACATTCCCCATTCTAGAAATGAGCACTTCTGCTCATTTCAGATTGCCCCAGGAAGCGCATAGTTGCCGTTGTGCGAGTGGTGGGGGCTGCTTGCGCAACAGAATCCACAGGACTAGCCATGTGCAGCTGGTCACCATTGGATGCTGCCCATGGAAAGCTGCCTTATACTGAGTCAGACCCTTGGTCCATCTAGCCTAGTATTGTCAACAATGACTGGCAGCAGTGGCTCTCCAGGGTTTCAGGCAGGTGTTTTTTCAGCCCTACCTGGAGATGTCGGGGATTGAACCTGGGACCTTCTGCATGAAATAATAAATACATGCATACAAGTCAAATGAAAGTTAAAGAAGATTTTCTTCACAAAGAAAACTACAATCAACAATGGTGTGCCACCAGTATGGTGGCACTCAAATTAACAATTATTATGCGGTGACTCCCCTTAATGGATCACTGCCTTGTTGTGGCGAAGGGGCTTGCGTAACTCAGTGAAGCCATAAGCTATGCCGTGCAGGGCCACCCAAGACGGACAGGTCATGGCAGAGAGTTCTGACAAAATGTGGTCCACTGGAGAAGGAAATGGCAACCCACTCCAGTATTCTTGCCAAGAAAACCCCATGGAACGTATCACAAGGCTAAAAGAGATGACGCCGGAAGATGAGCCCCTCAGGTCGGAAGGTGTCCAATATGCTACTGGGGAAGAGCAGAGGGTATTTCCAAGTAGCGCCAGAAAGAGTGAAGCGGCTGGGCCAAACCCGAAAGGACACTCAGCTGTGGATGTGTCTGGTGGTGAAAAGAAAATCCGATGCTGTAAAGAACAATATTGTTTAGGAACCTGGAATGTACGATCAATGAATCAAGGTAAGCTGGAGGTGGTCAAACATGAGATGGCAAGATTGAACATCGACATCTTGGGAATCAGCGAACTCAAATGGACAGGCATGGGCGAATTTAATTCAGGTGACCATCATATCTACTATTGTGGGCAAGAATCCCTTAGAAGAAATGGAGTAGCACTCATAGTCAACAAAAGGGTGGGAAAAGCAGTACTGGGGTACAATCTTAAAAATGATAGAATGATCTCAGTACGAATCCAAGGCAAACCATTCAACATCACAGTAATTCAAGTCTATGCCCCAACCACTGAGGCCGAAGAAGCTGAGGTTGATCGGTTCTATGAAGAACTACAACATCTTCTAGAACTAACACCAAAAAAAGATGTCCTCTTCATCATAGGGGATTGGAATGCTAAAGTAGGAAGTCAAGAAATCACCGGGATAACAGGCAGGCATGGCCTTGGTGTACAAAATGAAGCAGGACAAAAGCTAATAGAGTTTTGCCAAGAGAACACGCTGATCATAGCAAACACTCTTTTCCAACAGCACAAGAGGCGACTCTACACATGGACGTCACCAGATGGTCAATATCGAAATCAGATTGATTATGTCCTTTGCAGCCAAAGATGGAGAAGCTCCATACAGTCAGTAAAAACAAGACCTGGAGCTGACTGTGGCTCAGATCATGAGCTGCTTCTTGCAAAATTTCGGCTTAAATTGAAGAACGTCGGGAAAACCACTAAACCATTCAGGTATGACCTAAATCATATCCCTGATGAATATACAGTGGAGGTGAGGAATAGATTTCAGGGATTAGACCTGATAGACAGAGTGCCTGAGGAACTATGGACGGAGGTCCGTAACATTGTTCAGGAGGCAGCAACGAAATCCGTCCCAAAGAAAAAGAAATGCAAGAAAGCCAAGTGGCTGTCTGATGAGGCTTTACAAGTAGCTGAGGAAAGAAGGGAAGCGAAAAGCAAGGGAGAAAGGGGAAGATATACCCAACTGAATGCAGAGTTCCAGAGAATAGCAAGGAGAGACAAGAAGGCCTTCTTAAATGAACAATGCAAAGAAATCGAGGAAAACAACAGAATGGGAAAGACTAGAGATCTCTTCAAGAAAATTGGAGATCTCAAGGGAACGTTTTGTGCAAAGACGGGCATGATAAAGGACAAAGAAGGCAGGGACCTAACAGAAGCAGATGAGATTAAGAAGAGGTGGCAAGAATACACAGCAGAACTATACAGGAAAGATCTGAATGTCCCTGATAGCCATGATAGTGCGGTCACTGAACTTGAGCCGGACATCCTAGAGAGTGAAGTCAAGTGGGCCTTAGGAAGCATTAGTAACAACAAAGCTAGCGGAGATGACAGTATTCCAGCTGAGCTATTTAAAATCCTAAAAGATGATGCTGTTAAAGTGCTGCATTCAATATGCCAACAAATCTGGAACACTCAACAGTGGCCACAAGACTGGAAAAGGTCAGTTTACATTCCAATTCCAAAGAAGGGCAACGCCAAAGAGTGTTCAAACTACCGCACAATTGCGCTCATTTCACATGCCAGCAAGGTGATGCTCAAAATCCTACAAGCTAGGCTTCAGCAGTATGCGAACCGAGAACTACCGGAAGTACAAGCTGGGTTTAGAAGAGGCAGAGGAACTAGAGATCAAATCGCCAACATTCGCTGCATCATGGAGAAAGCAAGATAATTCCAGAAAAACGTCTATTTCTGCTTCATTGACTACGCTAAAGCCTTGGATTGTGTGGATCACAACAAACTGTGGCAAATTCTTAAAGTGATGGGAGTACCAGACCACCTTACCTGTCTGCTGAGAAACCTGTACGAGGGTCAAGAAGCAACAGTAAGAACCAGACATGGAACAACCGATTGGTTCAAAATTGGGAAAGGAGTACGACAAGGCTGCATATTGTCACCCTGCTTATTTAACTTATATGCAGAGTACATCATGAGAAATGCCGGGTTGGATGAATCACAGGTCGGAATTAAGATTGCCGGGAGAATTATCAACAACCTCCGATATGCAGACGATACCACCCTAATGGCAGAAAGCGAAGAGGATCTCAAGAGCCTCTTGTTGAGGGTGAAAGAGGAGAGTGCAAAAGCTGGTTTGAAACTCAACATTAAAAAAACTAAGATCATGTCATCTGGCCCTATCACTTCCTGGCATATAGAAGGGGAAGAAATGGAAGCAGTGACAGATTTTACTTTCTTGGGCTCCAAGATCACCATAGACGGTGACTGTAGCCATGAAATTAAAAGATGCTTGCTCCTTGGGAGGAAAGCTATGGCAAACCTAGACAGCATAGTAAGAAGCAGAGACATCACCTTGCCGACAAAGGTCCGTCTAATCAAAGCTATGGTTTTCCCAGAAGTAATGTATGGCTGTGAGAGCTGGACTATAAGGAAGGCTGAGCGCCGAAGAATTGATGCTTTCGTACTGTGGTGCTGGAGAAGACTCTTACGAGTCCCCTGGACTGCAAGGAGGTCAAATCAGTCCATCCTAAAGGAAATCAACCCTGAGTGCTCATTGGAAGGACAGATAATGAAGGTGAAGCTCCAATATTTTGGCCACCTAATGCGAAGAGAAAACTCCCTGGAAAAGACCCTGATGCTAGGAAAGACTGAAGGCAAAAGGAGAAGGGGACGGCAGAGGATGAGATGGCTAGATAGCATCACGGATGCAATGAATATGAACTTGAGCACGCTCCGGGAGAGAGCGCAGGACAGGAAGGCCTGGCGTGCTATGGTCCATGGGGTCACGAAGAGTCGGACACGACTGAACGACTGAACAACAACAACAAATGCGGTGACTAAGGCTACATTTGTGTTGCAACAGTCAGTGCCCACAAATTCAACATTGGTGGCTTTTGAGATGAAAGATCATTGGGTAGAGATTGGACACAGTGCAGATGGCAAATACATCACCACAGACCTCTGCAAGCCTTTATGCAGCACACGGCAGCTACCTGCGTCCACCATTTGCCAGTGAATAAGCCAGTGTAAATGGAACAAGAGCAAGGGCAGGCCCAACGCAGGGTACGAAGCACACAGAAACTTCTGCACCTGCCTGCTGGTCTGCTCCTGGTCTGACTGAACAGTCGAGGCCAGAAAGTGGGAACTTCTTACAATGCTACTTCTCTCTCCAGTGGGGCTCAAGACACAAATGGTCTGATCCCCATCTCTCTCACACACTTCTGCAAGGAGTTTGAACAGTGCAAGGATCTTCCCAGTGAAGGCTCTACAAGCAACCATCACATGTTAATCAGGGGAAAGGCGGGACGAGGAATGTCAGGGAAAGATCAGGGTGTCCCATTCCTACCACTCTTGACATCAGAAACTTTTCACAGTTTTAAAGAGAGCTGAGAACCCACACCCCAAAACTGTGCTGAAAGTACATCGTTAAATTCTGGTGTACTATTGCAGCTTTCCCCAACCTACCCCCCTACTCCCGGATGTGTTGGACTACAGTTCTCACCATACAAATCTCACCATCGCCAGCCAGTGGGTCAATGGTGGGAGCCGTAGTCCAACACATCAGAAAGGTGCCAGGTGGGGGAAGGCTGTACTATTGGATAGCTCAAGGCTGATCAAAGAGAGTTAAGGGCCTTGTCACGCTCTTTGGGGCCCTGATACAGCACCCCATGCAATTTGGTTATTTTCAGGGGTGAGAAGTCAAAACCCTTAGTAAGAACAAAAGGAGCGATCTACCCCTGGCTGCTACTGTATCTCTCATCCTCAATTAGCCAGCCAGACATTTCATTGCATCAACCAAAGGTCACTGTATTACTCAGACATAAGGTACATTTGAAAAGACCAAAATCATATGCACTGATCCCCGAAATAAGGAAGAGTGATCACTCCCTTATTTCTATGATTTGAAGCAGCTTTCTCAACACCAGCCAATTCCATTTAAGTTTGCAGAGCGGGTATCAAGGAATGTGGAATTTGCAATTTGCATCAAATTTGGAATAAACATTGCTAATTCACGTAAAAAGTTCAGGAACGAGGGTGTGGAATGGGTGGTTATGATCGATGGTCAGTGGAAAAGGAGACTCAGATAATGTTTAGACTGGTGAGATTCGAGGGGGCCTGTTTGGGCATGTGAAGGGATTTTGGAGGGCAAGGTGGCAAATACGAAGTTCTTCAGAGATGAGTGTGGAGAACTAAAGGGATTTGGGCTGAAAATATGTGCAATGGTGGCACAAGGGATATTCTTAGAAGCTGACCACTTGCACTATTACTGGCCTTTTCTCCTATCAAAACAGGGATTTTTTGTGTGAAGAGTTATGGATATGGCATCCTTGGCTTCTGCTAGATTATAACAAATCCTTACCAAGAACATAGCTTTTCTCATGCTCAAAATAAAAAGCTAGTGAGTTTACCATCAGCATTTTTTCCTCCTATAAAAAGGACAGATCACAGAGCTCAGTATTTCCTAATAACGTACTCTTTATACGTAAACTACTCACTTGTAAGTGAGGACATGGTAGAAAACAGTTGTGAGCTTCTACCACTGTGCAATTATTGTGTGAAAACACAATCAGAAAGCACAGTTTTTAAAAGGCCTTTAAAATATTTTACACAAAGGGCCACACTGCAAAAAGTGCAGCAGTTGTGTTTATGAACTGGCAACACTGAAACAGAGCCAGCATACGGACTACTCACAATACAAGTTACTGAATCAAACAGGTGTTGTATTTTTAGTTTCCGTTTCCAGAGATAACTCACCCTCCAATTGCCTGTTGTATGTGTGTGTTTTTAAAGATCAGCAAGCAGTAATTAGTCATAAACTGGCATTTATATTGCTCACTTTAAAAAGGTAGGCAATTTTGATTGGACTCTCTCTCAGTTCTATTGTCACAGAAATAGGATGCCTAGTGATCCTATCCCAAGCTTTTATAAAAGGCTGTGTTTTTTGAGACATCCTATGCTGTGATTTTCAGTGTTTCTATATATTTATTTATTAAATTTATACCCCACCCTTCCACTACAAAATAGTGCTAAAGGGGCCTAACCACAATAATATACAAGATAAAATACATAATTATAATGAAAACATAAACTCAAAAAGAAAACATATTAAAAACACATTAATAAAACAATAAACAGCCCCCAATGTTTAAAACCTACTTCAGCAAACAAGTCAGCTTAAAAGTGTGTCTGAATGAAATTTGCATCCTGGCAGAAGAACCAAGAAGATGGAGCTAGTGTGGCCCTCCTTGGCAGGGAGTTTCAGAGCCTGGGAGCAGCCACCAAGAAGGCCCTTTCTCATGTTAATGTATATAATGATAAGCGAATCCAACCATGACTCAATTTTCTATGGTCACACAAAAGGTTCACACTCATTTGTTAACCACAGCAACCCACTTTTATGAGTCGCATACTCACAATGGTTTATTGATTTCCATGGGATTATGCCAGCTAAAAACTGTAAATGTAGCACTTGCAGTAAGTTCAATCGAGATTATTCCTTCATAAGCATAAACAGTCATATATGGACTCTTGCTTGCAGTATTTGTCATTAAGATATATGGCACCAATTATTGAGCTCATCCTCTGAATTTCAACAATTCAATACTAGTTATATGCTAATGTTTTAAAAATATGTGGATGTGTATTTTCAAGTGGCAAGAGAATGCAGCTTTTCACTTAGCTTTCTCCTTCTTTCTAGATTTGGACAGATTCCAAAGTAACATTTTACCTTAATCGAAGTCTACTTGTGGGTGTACCCACTTGAAAATGCTTGTGCTGGAATGAAAAATCAAATGGATTTTGAGATCCATAAGCAGAATATTAAATTCTTTATTTGAAAAAATTCACATGGATTCTACATTCTGATTAGTGCTCAACTGAAGGAGGGGAAAAACTGCATCAGAATTTCCCCTTTCAATAACTGCAATCTCCCTTACTTTGGTTGCCTCCCAGGTCCATGAGCATATATTTTCCTCTTTCCTTCCAATCCCTTTTCCTTTTTGTATCCTTTAGATTGTAAGCCTGAAGGCAGGAACTGTCTTATTAATGTAAGGCACCCTTGGAACCTTTTTCAGCTGAAGAACGGAATAAAAACGCTAACAACAACTTTCAAGTTGTCACAAAACTCAGTGACGTGGACAGCAGACACCCAACCACTATGATTCATGGATGATGATGATGATATTGCTTTTTCACGTGTTGCTGGTACACATTTTATGCAGTAAACACAACTGTCAAACTCAGACCAGTGTTGCACCAGCGCTCCCTATACCAAACATGTGAAGTAAGACTGTCATACCTTGGGCTTTAAATACCCATGCATATGTGCTGAGGAGCCCTGATTGGGCCAGGCTTCTCAGAGGCATGTATATGGCAAATGTGTTTTTTGCAATCGAGTCTACCATTTAAAGCAGGGGTCAGTGGTGCCTCTAGGTTTTTGAGGGCCCATGGGCAAGACTTCCTCAATGGGCCCCATCCCTCAGTGAGTCTACTTTCTCATCATCATTGTCACCAGTTGCTATTGCTCCTCATCCTCTTTCTCGTCATTGTTTGCTTGACCGGCAGAGAACTAGTGAGCAAGTTGGCAGTGGCATCTCCTGCTCCTCCTTCTCACCACCACCACTGTCTCGGGACAGAGCGAGAGGGAGGTTGTAATGGTGAAAAGGGGTAGCAACTCCAGGGGACTCTTGTCAGTGGGCCCCGGCGGGGTTGTGAGCTTTCGACAGGTGCCCAACCATGCCTACCCTTGAAGCTGGCCCCGGCAGCGTTGTTGAGCCTCTTTCAGCCCAAGGGCCAAATTCCATTTCAGAGAAGTTCTCAAGGGTCGCATTCCAGTGGTGAGTGGGGCCAAAGGCAAAGGGGGCAGGGGCAGATATTCAAAACTATCAGCATATTTTAGCTTAAAGCTCACTGCCAGTATCAAAGCCTTCCAAGAGGCATTTCAACCTTTTAGAATGGAGAAAATGGTACAAAACCCAGGAAACCACCCAAACCGCAGTGGTTGGGGGAAAATGGTGGGGCCATGGAAGAGGGCAACTTAGTTGAATCTGTCGTTTTACCATCTTCACGGTACATGGATAAAAGAAACGAAGATATGGGATGGGAGTCAGGCCACTTCATAAATGATTAGATATGATAATCACACGTACAGTGAATATGTGCTGGAAAACAAGAGACCAACTCCAGCTTCTCACTACATGTCACACGGGGGGCGGGGGGATGTGTGGCAGTCATACATGACTATATATTACATGAGTTGCATGTAATACAGAAATACCATTTTAATGTGTGTTTTTCAGTGACACAGAAAACAATCCAATACACTCTTCTTCCTTGTACTTACAAGCATCCCACACAACGTCTTCATGCACAGGCCCAGATAGAACACATGGGTGATCTGCTTCAAGTTAATCAAAAGTTAAGTAAAATGAAACAGGCACAATTCTATCATAGCTTACTCCAGCATCAACAGAATCTGATCTTGTTACGCTACTCAATTATAAAAACTCATAGTAAGTTACACATAGAATTAACTTTCTGGTTTTTTGGTGGAGGGGAGAAGGAGGGCTGAGAAAAAGGACCTCTTTTGAGAAAAGGTTGTTTGTAAGTAATAGAGGGGATCACATGACAATAGTATTGCTGTGTATCGTGCAAGCTCTGTTGGAGTCAATCCAAATTTCTATACAAGTATTGCCATTTTGACAACAAAGCAGCCTTATTGAAGCAGGCAGGCTTCATCTTAATTCTGGCACCACTGAATGTAGAGTACACACTGGCCAGGGAACAATGAACCAAGAAAAGAGTTACAAATCTCTAGTGACAACTGCACGCAAAGAAAGAGAGGATTCATTGTGATGGCGTTGTTTATTACACTCCTTCCGAAGGACACTTTCAAACAAACGGTTGCTTTTTGCCTAAAAAAAGCAAACACAATGCTTCTGCCATATTTTTTGTGCACATATATTACTTCTTGCTCTCCCCTCCCACTGAACTCAAGACTACACATCATTTCTGCAGGAAAACCTGCAACAGCTTAATGTGAGAAAAACGTACCTCCTTATTACTTCCTTTCTTCCTGCCCTGCCTTTTCCTGTCAAACAAGCCATGTAGTGCTTTCAAAGCTGTCTTAGTTCCCAAGATGTCTAATATACTACTGTAGTGGAAAAAAATATTCGTGGCAAACTGTAGTCAGTTTACATTAATTGTCTTCCCTCTGAAATTCAATACAGCTTTGTTGTTGCCTGATGAGGCAGCAGTACTGGATTACAGGATATGGAATGGAGGCCCCATTACTCCAGAATCCCATCTTTCCCTGGGTGGAATTCTATTCTCCCTGCCCTGCAGAAATGGTCATAGATGAAGGAAAAATATAGTGGTTATTTTCATATATTTAAAAGTAATTCAGAAAGCAGAAGGAGACTGTGTGACCCGGCTTACTGAGGACAGGAGAAGAAACAACAGTTTTAGGTCATAGGGTGGTAGATTTCCTTAAACATTTAAAAGCCTTGCCTTACAACAAAGCAGTTCAGCAATGGCATAAGGCTGTTTCCACACAAAGTATCCAAAACTGACTTTAAGCTTTTCTCATCCTCCTTACACCATGTGTGAATGTAGAATATGTGGGACAGAGGGTGGAAGATAAACCTAATGTATATTCTTGTCAATAAATGATTCATATCACAGAGATGTTTAAGAAAAAGTCAAAGTCTCTGGGCGGTTCACAATTTTTATGAACTGCCCAGAGAGCGTCGGCTATGGGGCGTTATAGAAATATAATAAATGAAATGAAGTGTGAGAATGCCTTAGGGTAAAAATGGGATGTTATGGAATTTACTTCCTTGTAGATTTTCAGGAGAAGACCTGGATAGGCACCTATCAAGGATCTTTTGTGGTATGAACTGGGTGCAAGGAGAAGGTAGATTGGGATCTACTGGTGGATTGTTGGATTATTTGTAATCTATTTGGCAAGAGTTTCTGACTTCCAATAGTTTAACATTGGGGTGATGAACTCACAGACTGTGGGCGGCATGTGGCCCTAAGCGTAATTTCATGCAGCCTGCAGCACTGGATAGCTTTCCAGACACTGCAGGCTCTCTCTTAATCACCGGCTGAGGGAAGGAGGAATGGAAAAGGCAGAGAAAGGCAACTATGGACCACAGAGACAACCATAAACAAAGAGAAAGTTGGATGAAAGGCAGAGAAGGATGGTGAGAAAGGGGACGGCTGGTCCCTGGTAGGGATCTTAAGAGGTTTAGTCTGATGAGGGTTGGCTGGCCAGCTCTTGACGAAAGATGCGCGTATGGTGTGTGGAGCAATATTCCTGTAAGTGGGGAAAGTGGGAAATGGGGAGCCTTGAGCAGAGAGCAAGAAAAGGGCCCCACTCGACATTGGCATGCGACCCCCAACAGGTCACCCCAGACAGAATACAGGCCTTGACAGAATTTTTTTTTGTTTTAGCAGCAACAAAAGAAATCCTGCCCTAAAATGAAGAAAATTTGAGGGGGGCAGGGGGCGAGGAGAGACACCAGAGGATTTATGTGGAAGGAGTGTGAGAGCAGTCATCCCAGCATTTGGTTCATGAGGTGCAACAAGTACCCCATGAGTACTTTGTGGAGAGGGGTGTAGCTCAGTGGTAGAGCACCTGCTTTGTATGCAGAAGGTCCCTGGTTCAATCCCTGAACTCTCCAAGAAGAGGTAGGAAAGAATCCTGCCTGAAGCCCTGGAGAGCTGCTGCCAGTCAGTGCTGCCAATACTGAGCTAGATGGGCCAATGGTCTGACTCAGTATAAGCCAGTTTCCTATGTAACTAACTGATTCTACACTGTTATTTTGCACCTGGCTCTGCTTGGTGGACCTTAGGCAAATCTGTGGCACGCTAGGAACCTCTGTCCCACTAAATGTGCCCCTGAGTTGCTGTCTACATTGGGGTGGGGGTGAGGCACTTTGTTCCTCAGTTTAGTCCTACTTAAGCAAATGGATGGGACTTGCCCCAATCCAACTTAGGAGATCCATGGGTGGGTGTGCATATTCCCTGCAGCATCAGGGCGGACCATTTACATGGGTGTAATTTGGATGCACTTTGGAATGTGCATCCCAATATAAGATGCTACCTATCTGCACTGCATTACTTTCACCTGGAAATGAATTTTAACATGCATTTTAATGTGCGTCTTCATCAACATTTTGGCACAACTAGTCACGCACAAGTACCTTTTTTAAAGTGCATAAAGAGTTAGATTGAGACTATCTGTGGCCATTTCCAGATGGTGGGCCCCTAGCAATCAGAAGGCATGGTGCAGCAATTCTGTCTATTTTCCTTAACGAATTGTCTGTATTAAGGAAAGAGATGGTGGAAACGGTGGAGAAACATGGGTGGGTTATGAATGGAAGACAACTACGCCTAGCCCCTGTAAAATTCTGTGAATGAAGCAAGGCAATGGCACTACAAAAGCCTCATCTGGAAGCACCCTTGAATTCAAGTACTCTGTATTCCATGCGTTGCAGATCAGGCTGCTAACTAGACCGCTATTTCTGAAAGTACAATGAGCAGCTCCAAAGTGCTGAATTATGAATATGGTAGCTGTAAAAAGCATGCTGGAAAGCTGCTAAATTTTAGCTGTTCCTGTTTTCTTCACAGTTGCGTGCACACTTTGTTTTGTATGTAAAAAAATGGGGGAGGTACAAGGAGAAACCCAGCCCTTGTATATCCTTAAAACAATACGTAAATGGGTATCTAAGGGATTTTTATTTTGTTTTCTTTGGCTGAACAACTGTATCTTGGCAGCAAATCCCTAGAACAAAAGTTTAATCTTTCAGAACTAATTGTACAAGTTTGGATGATGTGAATGAGATCTTTTATAGTTTCCTTCTGTAAGTAATTAGGATGGGAGGAAATTAAAATTAGTTGCAGCACTAATTAAAAGTCTTTTTCAGGCCAACCCTTCCACTGCTGAAAGCATGGTTTTCACTTAGTAATGGAATTACCTTAAAGTTTCAGTTGCATCTGAGACTCTATATTGACATAGTGTGTGTGTGGCTATAGAGTAGACCACCATTACTAGCATGAGGCTATCTACCACTGGTTATGGTTCCCAAGCTCCTATGAGCATACCCTCTTCCCTGCCACAGTTAGTGATGAGAAAGTCCTGTTTGCATCATACATGTGGTAGCCTCATTGGACTGTGACCATTATGCTGCATTTTTATACAATCAGCTAGTTTTAGAACACAAAAGGCAGGAGAAAATGCTTTTTTCAACCCGTATCATGAATATTGTACCCACGCAGCTGCCTACAGTGTTGGAGTTATATTACTACAATGCCTATATGATGACACATTTGGATTGTATCCAATGTTAGTCTAACTTAAGTCCCATTCATTTCAATGGGTCTGCTCTAAGAAAGACTAACATTGGATACAACTCTTTATGACATTGCACAATTGCAGCACTTACTGTATGTGCTTGGTTCAGCAAGTTTTAAGGCTGGGACACTTGAGAAGTCCAAATATACGAATCATTTAAATATATAACACATAAAATCATGGATGGCCACCAAGTTTCAAAGTTAGGACTACTGTACCTAATTTCAGAATTTAATGAGGAAATTTCGGCAAGTGCAGCTTTTCTTGTTATCGCACTTGCCAAAATCCCCTCATCTACACAACTATTAAAGGTAGAAGCATCCAAAGGGTGAAAAACGTTAGGTATCTCCAATACACACATATAAAAAGAGCAAGAAAATTGTACATTTATATGTATTCAGACTAACATATACATATACACTGCATTGGGTGTATATACAATTCACCAACTTACATTCCATGTTCTTCTAGAATTTGGGGCATGGAAGAGAAAAAGGTAACCTTGGTCAATACTTGCCAAGTCCCTCTCCCTGAAAAATAAAATTGTAAAAAAGACAACTCAAGGGAATCATTCCCATTCATCTTAATAACAGCCAAAAATAGGGCCTGAACTAGCTAAAATTAAGCACTTTTAAAGCCTGTTTATTCCACTGGAAGAGATTTAAGCATATGGTTAACTGTACTATAGAAATTCATGACAATTCATGAAACATAAAAGTGCTTGGTAGTGGGTGGAATGAGCTCACAATTTACAGTACAGGGTCAGCTAACTCTAAAGAAATTAAAGTTTCCAGCTATCAGTTGCATTAATGTTTTTAAAAATCTAAACAGAAGAATTAAAAAAACAACATGGGTTGATCCCTTCAAAAACAAGAGTTGCAGTTAACTCCTCCTGGTTGACGGGACAGAAAGAAAGCATGCTGCCTCAGAGCTTAAGGATACAAAAACATAACTTTCTCTCTGATCAAAGAGTTCTTGGCCAGTGTGGAGCTGCCAAGTTGCTCTCAGCCGTTTCAGAACAAAGCATGGAAATACTTAACCACAAGTACTGCTGCTACAGCATTTTCAATTCCCCAGCTGGTCCTTAAGATTCCAAATCTTAAGTTGCTCAGTTCCTTGCTACTTTCTTCCTATTGAGCTTTTTTTTAAAACACACACACACACAAATCCTCAAAACTGTTATTATATTGGATAAGGGGCTCTTTAGAACAACTCCACGATATGCCAAAATATCAACCAATTAAAGACGTGATTATCTTCAGAGTAGTACAATTTTTTTTGCTCCTTGTTTAAATGTAAAGGATATTGTTGACCCTCTAGTCAACCACCTAGTGTAACAACTGGCTGGCCACTCGACTGTAAAAATGAAATCTCTCCCACGAGTTACTGGATTTTTTTTTGCTCCCACTGCTGGCAACGGGAAACTCATGTGCCCCTGATCATGGTGATTGGTGCCGAGGGCAGTTCAATGTGAGCAGAACACTCAAGAGGTTTTCAAAAGGCGAGACAAAAGATAGGTAATACATGACTACAGGAAAGGAAATTAAGAGCTATAAATAAAGAGCTGTGACTGAGGAAGTGATACCTTTAGTTTATGAATGTTTTTAAAAGAGCAAAATACTAACCATACCTGTGTATTTTCTAGAATACTTGACACCATCTTTTGAATCTTACTATAAGTTTTGTTTTCATAAAATATATTTCAGGCTGTTATATTTTGCAAAGATGAAGATTTTCTTCTACATAGCTAAGAAGAGGAAACCATAAAAACATTAGAGCATTTTATCTACCCATGCAAACACGGGCAATATCTGTATTTCCTGTGTCATACATACATATACAAAGCAAACATTGCCGATATTGTTTCATTCTTTTTCTTTTAGAAAAGACATTTTATTGTGTATCAAGGTGCCTACCAATAAAGGGTTAAAAGTTGGAGCATGACCCAGCCAAAGTTAAGCACTTCGGTTTTGTTAAGCACTTCAATTTCCCATTGATTTCACTGGAGGAGCTAAGCACATGCTAAAATCTATTCTTTATACATTCCTTATATTATTCCTTATAAAGGTCCTATTCCTTTATAAAGGTTTTATCTAGCTGTGAGAGAAACAAAGCACGAAACATAATTTCTCCATGTGTCTTTCCAATTGCTTGAGGGAGATTTCCCTGGCTAAATATTTCTCCCCACCCCAAGACAATGCAAAGGCTGGTTCTGTCTCTAAGGGCATAACCCTATGCATGCTGAAACAGAAAAAAGTCCTACAACTCTGTCTAAACATACATAGGATAGCAACCTAAGGGCCCAATCCTGTTGGGATAGGCGGCCACCTCCGAACTCAAGAGGCGACCGCCTATCCAATGCAGGGCAGGAGAACTGCGGAGGGGATTGTCCCCTCCGCGCTTCAGCTGCCCTGCATTCGCAACTAGACAGCTGTCTAGCCATGGGAAGTTGGAACACGGGGCGCGGGGGGATGCCGGACGACACATAAGAAGCATCAGAATGGCACTTCCGCCCTCCCCGCCCCGGCATGCCCCCAGGAACGCCCTGTTTTCACCTCTGTGCGCTCCTTTTCTGAGTGTGGAGCTGTTCCACGCTGCCTATGAGGTAGCGTGGGAGGGGGTGGAGGTCGGTTCTCAGGGACCCGACGAGCTTGGTTCCCAGGAACCAACCTATCCTATGACCATCTAGCTGCTGACTAGCGGCCATAGGATTGTGCCTAGGTCAACTATCCATAGTCAAGGTATATTTGATAAATTGGATCCTTAGTTTCCTTTTATCTAGAAATGTTCTACATCTTATAAAAGGTTTAGCCATGTCTTCTGCAATTTACACAACGATTAATTTTTCTAAATATTTGAAAGCAGGCAGTCTTGGAATATTATGAGTTTCTCTGAATTGGTCCTAGTACAGTGTGAACTTATACACACTGGGTGGATGATCACTACTAAATTCCACTTCATCAGTGCAAGAAGCTAGTGAATGGTATAGTGAATTTAAGCCAGCTTTGTTCACTGGTGTGCAGGCAATATGTACAGGGCTGTTCCAAGACATTTTGCTACTTGAAGTGAAGGACAAGATGGCGGTCTACCTTTCCGCATACAAAAGCTGACCGGACTGTAAACCGAATCTTACTTCAATACTGGCAACAGAACAGTTCTCCACCGTACCTGAGAACAGCAGGTTAGCTTAGGGGCCAAACCCCTGTCCTCAAACCCCTGGATTCCACTCACTCACAGCTCCACCTGGCACCTGCTCACAGTCTGCTGCCCAGCCAAATACTGCAGGGGTGCTTAGTGTAAGCAGGGCAACACATCTGCATGGCCTGGGCTCTACCCGCTCACTTGATCAGGGGCCCTTCTCAACTGTGCTCCCCGTGACACATATGGAGAAGGCAACTAGGAGTGACACCCTGCAAGTCAGCCCAGGCCAGCAACAAGCAAGCATTGCCCCTGCTGGATGATGGGGACACAGGAGGGGTGGCTGCTGTCCCCCAATATCTGCCAACTGCTTAACTGTAGGGCTGACCCCTTATTCCAGTGGAACATTGCCAGGGCAGGAAGAAAATGTGGGGACACGTTGGGGAAGATCTAATTATAGTCTTGCCCTGGCTTGGCTACATGTAATGACAAATGTAAAACACACTCCTAACTGGAGTCAATGGAGAGTTCTAGGTAACTATTCCTTAACCACCATGACCCCTGCTCCTTCAGCCACACTGAAGAAAGGGATTCTGATTAACTAGGGGGACAATCACAGTACCAGGAGTATACAAAGCTCCACACTGATAGGACAGTAATCATTGTATGTGAGCAGGGTGGGGTTCTGATCCACAAACCATCAGGAAAACACACACACAGCTGGAAGGAGAACTAAGCCTATTTTGATCCCTGACCATAATGAAATTTCATTGTTTTTTTATGTAAACAGATTTGGGAAAAACTTATTTTCTTTTTTATGGTTGCAGCATTGTGTCGTATTTCTCTGGTACTGTGTAATATCGTGTAAGATGCTTCTAAAGAAAAGTGTTAGCAGAGCTGACAAGTAAATGACAAATGAACATTTAAACTCCAACAATACTCTTAACTCGTATTGTTGTTCATAAGGGCTGCAACAAAAGAGCAACAAGCTACAGTTCTTCAGCACAAATATATACATTCTATTAAGGTTGCAAAACAGCCTTGTGCCTCATGAAAGCAAATTCAATCTAATTTTAGGGGCTAAGTGGCACAACAGACATGTAAGAAAAAAAAAGACCTTTTATTGCTAGCATTAGCCAAGTCCTAACTAAGGCTGCGATCCTATGCACATTTACCTGGGAATGGATTCCACTGAACTCAATGGGATCAGCTTCTGATCAGGCATGTATAGGACTGCACTACAATTAATGACCTTGCTCTAAATTTACTTGCTTTAGGGCGCAATCCTATGCGTATTTAGACAGGAAAAAGTCCTACAGCTCCCTGCATGCCCCAGTCAGCTATGCTGCCTGGGGCATGCTGGGAGGTGTAGGACTTTTTTCTGTCTAAACATGCATAGGATTGTGCCCTTACTTGGATAACTCAGGCACAGGATAGGAATTGCACTGGAGCATCACAATAAAGCAATTCTTCTAAGCAGTTGTAGGGGCAGCTTCCCAACAGCTGTTTTCTCTGGAGTCCCTGGAATAACCATGGGCCATTCACAGCAGCAGTGCTGGGGAATCCTGAAATGTCAACTGCTGCTGGGAATGTGATGGCCATTTAATGTAAGAGGGTTGATCTTTTCACAGATACTTCAAAGATGTTTTATAATCAGCTTCTTAAATCTCATAATGATACATTTCCAAATGGCAAGAATAGACCTGCCCAAATGGCAATAGACCTGCCCAACTTCTGACCTACCAAGCCAAACACCATCCATATATTGTGGTTGAGGAAGCTTGTAGAATGCCTAGATGGTCAATGGGAAGAGTATGGCAAAGAGGCCCATATACCTCCATACCTCTCCTACATAGTGTTGCTACCTGTCCCGTGGCTCAATAGACTAGAGCACCCTTCCCCAACCTAGCGCCCTTCTGATGTTCCTGCCCTGGGTTATACCTTCTCTAGCTTCTACCTGATGAAACTGAGAAGAAAGCCCCCTCATGATGCCTGCCTCTGCTGGGTCAGTTGTCCTCACTGACACACACTGCTTCAGCCCCTTTTTCTCTCTGGGTTAAAAGGCACTCAATAAGCCTAATTGGTTCCCTCTACCCAATACGGGAGAAGTAACAAGGAAATATGTTTCTAATGGCAGAGCAATCAGACAAACCAACATGTGGGATTTTGTATTAAAAACAAACAAACAGAAATCATTTAATAAAAGGAGAGTAATATATTATTGTTAAAAAATAAATTATTTGTCCTAAACTACCTACTCTACCCTTCTAAAACCTAGTTCCCAAACCCCCACAAACTAGATATAGCTTCCTCAGTCCCTAAGGCGCTATCTAATGTCTAATTGTCAGTTCAGTCCTTTTATAACCTCAGAATCCTCACACACACACACACACACACACACACACACAAGCCCCTCCCACCTTACACTCACTCACTAACACTCTATTAACCCTATTAACCTGGGTCACATTTAACAAAGCAAACACATACATTAATATAACTGGCATATGTTGCAGCCCTCCAGTCGTTTTGAACAACAACTCCCATTATCCCCGACCACTGGCCATGCTGGTTGCAGCTGGTGGGAGTTGTACCAAAACATCCACAGGGCCACTCATATTTTAAATCATATATATGGCTTTAGTTTATTTATTTCCAGCAAAGAACACACTTTAAAAATCAATGAAAGTTAAAATAAATTCAAAGTTGTTCCTCTTGACTATATCTTTTAAACAACTTGACAAAATGTTTACTGATTCCAGGGACAGGTCACATTATAGTTATTCAATTAAATCTCACCATTTCCCAATATTTGGCAATCTTATTACAGTTCTGCCAAAGATTCCTGAAATCAACAGCAGTAAGTTAACCAAAGTTCTCATTCATAAACAGTAAACAAAACTAAAGCCAACGGAAAACACATTCTGGGCATCACTCCTTTACACATGCTAATTCACTATAATATATACAGATTCAGAATAAGCCACTACCTGGCATTAAAGCTGATATTTAAATAGCAACCACCACCACCTCAGCTGAGAGGAAACACACCTCCATCTGATGATATAGTAGCTCTTATTAATATTCCTATAGTGTCAGTGGACTAATAGTATGGTGATATCTGCAGTTCTCATGCGGTGAATTTCCCCACAGATCTCCATTTCTAGAAGAAGCTCAACACATGATGGACTCTGTGGCCACTATGGGTTGTATCCAATGTTAGCCCTACTTAGAGTGGATCCACTAAAATAAATAGGACTTAAGTTAGACTAAAGTTAGATACAACCCTATATCTCAAACTGAGTTTTTGCAGTTTATCCAGAGTATGGTGGCCACAAACGGCTTAACATACTTAGCTTCATAGGGATTGTACCATGCCATGACATCATGGCATGATGAAATAATCATGGTAGTCTGGAGGCACTCAGGAAAGGTTCCTCCTGTGCAAGCACTGGATCATTACTGAACCCTAGAGGGACGCCGCTTGCGCTGGCGTTTTCATGGCAGACTATAGCGGGGTGGTTTGCCATTGCTGTATGCTATACCCACTGGTTATCAAAAGAAAGCATTTCAACTAACCACACTGGATGTTGAAACCAGGACTTTTGTAGAAAATGTAATTCAGCCTCATCTGGGGAGCTAGTTTTACTCCCTCCACTCCCCACCCCCGCCTCTAGGATTTTGCCTTTGGAAAGGCTTTGAAGTATTGAGAAAAGTCTGTATCTTCCTCCTCTTCCCCAACCCCACCTTGTAGGTACTGGTGTTCAGGGACTGCTCTTCACAGGTTTGGGGCATTTCAAGTAAGCTGACTGGAAAGTGAACTTGCACCTGCTGCTTAAGATTACCTCAAAAGGCTAGAGGAGGTGTTAAAAAACCCCCCCTCAAACAACTAGGCCAACCTGTTCTTGAGATGGTCGTTAATGTTCATTTTTATAGTACTTGTACGTCCAAGGAGCTTTAGGAAGCTGCCTTATACTAGTCAGATGATTTCCCCATCTAGCTCAGTGTCGTCTACTTTGACTAGCAGCAACTTCCCGAGGACTAAGACAGAGCCCATCCTGCTGTCTGATCCTTTTTTTTATCAGGCAGTGCCAAGCATTGAGCCCAGGAATCTTCCGCATGCAAAACCTGTGCTCTTCCACTAAGCTATGTTCCATCCCCTTTATAAACCTTATGGCACCAATCCTCACAAAAGTGACTCACCAAAGGCCACCACATATTAATTAAAAAAACACACACACAGGCTTATGTTAAAGATTTAGCATGTACTTGCCTTTCCTCTGTAATGTATGAAGTGAAAACATGCATTTATCGTACTGCTTGTGTATGGCAACATTACACTGCAAGGAGCTAATTCCAATTAAAGTGTGCTTTCACTGTGCCCAAGGGTCGATAGAGACCAAAAGGGGAATTGTTACGCCTGGGATCAGAGGGCCCTGACCGGCAATCTATTTCCCAGATCCCTGAGTGTCCATTGGTGCCAATGGAAGACATTTTTCTTCTAAGCCTAATTGCATGGTGTGGGGGTGATTTTCTTTCTAAAAGGAAAGAGACAAAGGGGAGGGGGGGGAAGAGACAGAGAGGAAAGGAGGGGGTCAGAGAAGATGAGTGGGGGAGAAAGAGGGGGAAAGGTTTTTATTGCCCATCATAAGGTTAAATAGTCTAGACAGAAAGTCCTGATACCCTGGTAGATCCTGGTCTTGTGTGTGTTTGTACATGTGTGTGGATATAGCCTCTCTTGATCTTTGTGTGTTTCCCGGTCCTGCATGGTGGTAAATGGAAAGATAGCACTAAGAGCGGGGCTTCCTAGTCGGCTCTAAACTAAAGGTCAATCCAGATGAGATGTATGTGCTTATGGTTACTGGGCCTGCTGATCTGAGAGGGGCAATTCCCAATGGGATCACCCTGCTCCTAAAGGCACAGAACCACCACGTGGGGTGTCCTCCTCGATCTGACTTGCTCCTTGATACTCAGGTGGTTGCTCTTACACAGAGTGTTTTTTTCAGCTATGCTCGTGCACTAGCTGCATCTTCCCCTACAAGATAAGGCCCTGGCCTTTACCATTCATATCTTGGTAAACTCTAGATTAGATTAGTGTAATATGCTCCACGTGGAACTGCTTTTGAATAATGTTTGAACGTTACAACTGGTACAGAATGCAGCCACCAGGCTCATTGGGATCAGAATTCCATGGATATGTCTCGATTTAAAGCCAGGTCTTTTGAATTCCAACAACACTCTGTCTGCTGAACCACAGTTATTAGCCCATTTGTCCTGTTAATGCTTAAAAATTGTTGAAAACTTAATTTCAGAGGAAAGTTCCTCTAAAGGAAATAAATTGCTTTTAGGGATGACCTAAACATAACCACCAGAACAGCCTCTAATCCTGCTTTTTATTTTGCTTCCTTCCATCCAGACCATGAAAAACATAATCATGAGAGTCCATATATCTTCCATGCTACTGTATGTAATTCAGTTATAGCAGCTAATGAAGACTGTATCTGTGACTGTTTCTTAAACATGTGACTCCACAGTACCTTTAAAGGAATACCATATTATCTTCAGAGTAGCTTCCCTTCTTGCTTCAGGGGAGGGGGATTAAACTCCTCCCAACCAGCAACACTTGGGAAATGTATACTCTAAGCATGCTTTCCTCCTGCTGATGACTGAGGACCCAGTGGCACACATGTGCAAAATGGAAGAGACTGCCAGCAGACCTGTTCCTCTACTAACTAGGGGGAGCTGGCTGTTTCTGGTAACAATTCTTTGCTCTGTTTTTGAGACCAAATGGGGGTCGTCTTCCAGGTAAGGCTTTTACTGTGCAATCTCACTGCCTCATTCACAGAGTTTTGCAGGGGGTCCAGACAGTGCCAGCTCCAGGTTTCTGAGGGCACGTGGGCAAGACACCCTGAATGGGTCCCTCAATGAGTCTACCTTCTCACTGCCAATGTCACCAGCTGCTATTGCTCCTCATTCTCTTTCTCACCATTGCTACCACTTCCTTGCTTGACAGGCAGATAGCGTCTACTGCTCCTCCTTCTCACCACCATCACTGTCTGGGCCAGAGCGAGAGGCAGGTGAACAAGCAGTTTGCAGTAGTGAAAAGGAAGAGCAAATCCAGGGGGCTGTAGTCAGTGGGCTCCTGCTGGGTTGCGGGCTTGGCAGGTCCCTGACCATGCTACCATTGATGCCAACTCTGGGTCCAGACACTGCCATCTTCAATTTGTAGCCCTCCTGTATTTTCCCATATCTTCTTCTGTCCACCAAGCTTCACAATGCCTTTCGATTGTTAGTGCTAGAAACCCACCATCTAGAAGCACCCTTGGTGTCTTTTATCCTGTGGGTAGCTTCAGAATCCAGAGATGATGATAATGACAGATGTGCCTAAAGTTTTCTAGGTACTGTGCAAAGACTGAAAGACACAGTCCTTGCCTGCACTCTTACATTCTAATAGACGTGATACAAAAAGAAAATGAGATTGGGAGGGGACAGAATAAAACACAAGCAAATTCAGGCACTAATTCTTCATGAAGTTACATATATGTTTAAGGACCAGGTGGAACGGTCATGGAGGGCAACAGTTTTGGGAGAGGAGGATCCAAATGGCAGTTCGTCTCTCATCTGAGCTAGTGGGAGCATGCCGTGCAGTCCCGCCTCTCCCTCTGCTGCAGCCAGTTGAAACAGCTGCTAATGGATGATAGTTCTGGAAGAGGAGGAGCCAAATGGCAGTTGGTTCCAGCTAAACCAAGGGCATGGCTGATGCTGTCCCATCTCTCCTTCTGCTGCAGCCAGGTGGAACAGCTGCTAATAGGGTTTACCATTCTGAGAGAGGAAGAAACAAATGGCAGTTAGTCCCAGCTGATGGATGGAGTGGGCTGTGCTATCTCACCTCTCTCCGTAATTTCCTAATCCCAAAGAGGTAGTGGAACCCCTAAATGGGTGCCTGGGAGCAGTTTTGAGGTAGATGAGAGCAAAGAAAGTGAAACCTAATCCAGACAAGATGGAAGTGTTGTGGCCTGGGAAATCTGCTGATCTGGAGGGTGGTGGTGGTGTACAACTGGTTCTGGATAGAGTTGCACTTTCGCTAAAGGGAAAGCTTGGAAGTACTCCTGGGTTCAGTACTTTCTATGGAAGTGCAGATGTCAGCAGTAGCCAAGAGTGTTTACCACCTTCTGCTGGTTTGCCAGCTGTGGCCCTATCCAAAAAATGCAAACCTTGCTTCCATAACACATGCCTTGGTTACCTCCAGGCTAGATTGTTATAATGCACTCTACATGGGGCTGTCTTTAAAGACAGTCTGGAAACTTTAATTGGTACAGAATGTGGCACCAATAATGCTTGTAGGAGCTAAGCATTCTAGTCATATTACACCCATTCTGCACCAGCTACATTGGATGCCTCTTCTTTTTGGGGCCCAGTGCTTGCTTTAGCCTTTAAAACCCTAAACTTTGGGGCCAGGCTTATGTAAAGGACTGCCTGCATCCATACAAACCTTGTAGTCAGCTACTAAGTCACTGATGTCTGATCCTTCAGCAAAAACTATTATACTGGCGAGTAGCAGGGAAAAGGCCTTTTCCGTGATGGCTCCATCACTTTGGAACTCTCTTCTCAGGAGATACATATGGCCCCTCTCTATTGGACTTTAGGAAAAACCTAAAGACTTTTTTTCTGGTCAGCTTTTGGATGATGTAAGGTTTTGTTTTATAACTATTTTATCTGCTGCTGTTATTCTATATTTTATATAGTTATATATTTTAGATGTGATTGTTTTAGGGTGCAATCCTATGCATGTTTAGACTGAAAAAAGGCCTATGACTGGCTGGGGAATGCTGGGAATTGTAGAACTTTTTTCTGTGTAAACATGAGCCTATAGTGTTTTAGTTGGTATAGGTTATTGTAAGTCATCCTGTGAGGTTAGTCACCCTAAAGGTTGGGTATGAAATCTGTTAAACAAATAAACACATTGGGGTTTTTATGTGGGGAGGAAGATATCTATCAACTATGCCTGCAGGTAGACCTTTTCTTACGCTATTTCTACTGTAGACTTTATTATAATTCCCAGTCATGGCTGGCCGAAGCTATCCTAGAAACAAGACAAAATTTCCCGAGGGAAGACAAAACCTATTAGGAGACACTCTAGTTGCAATGTTGGGTACTGCTCTAACTTGTGGAGGCACACAGCTGGTTACAGCTACTGAAAACATTAAGAAAAACACCTGGTATGGACAATGCCTTCAATGCAAAGGAGAAAAAAATAAACTCAGCCCCTCCCTATGCATAGAGACAGAAATATCCATGAGTTATGACTTTTGTCCAGGTCACTTGAGCCAAAGCAGAAGAAAATACTTTTATCAGACACAGCATGAGCCAATTATCTGCTGAGTAAAGTACACTCTCTGTAAATGGGACCAAACAAAAGACAGTGATGACAGAACAGGAACTCTAGAAATGGCCTGAGTTAGATTAGATAACACCATGGATGAACCGGTCATTTTAATTGCACAACACAGAAAGGCAGCACCAAGGAACAGCCAGTGCCAAAAACCTGACAAAAACTCTGTCACTAAATGGAAAAGGGGGGTGGTGAGGGAAGAGACATCAGCTTAAAAGGATTTCATTTGATCCATTCCCTTGTCTGACTTTTGGTCAAGCCAGCCTACTGAGGTATATTCTGTCAGTTTATCATGGCCTCAGTTTAGGCTGAGTAAAATCCATTTGGGCATGTGGAGTCAGGCCTTGAAGCCCTTAAAAAAAAACGTGTATGTTAAAAACACAACAGACATGGATGACACAGATTTAGCAAAATAAAAAGTCTCTTTATTCAAGAGCACAGATGGGGAACCTTTAGCCTTGCAGAAGTGTTGAATTCCAAGTCCCATCAGCCCCAGCCATCATGGCCAATGGTCAGGGATGATGGGAACTAGGGCACCAGCAATATCTGCAGGGCCACAAGGTCCCCCACCCCTGTTCCAAGACTGTCCTCTTTTGTGACTAATGTTGGGTAGACACAGATAACCACATATGAAGTGGTAACTTACCACACTGTACATGTAACCACAGGTTATGCTGGTTGCGTGGGTGGAGACAGACAACCATTCTACCAAACATTTGCACTTGATGTGTAAAACTCTTCTGACCACTTGGCAGAATGACACAGGCAACCAAGTTGCCTGGTGTGAGAGCTCATACCAAGAAAAGTTTGTCTGCATGGGCTCTCTATTTACTTTTGATACACATCCTAGTGTGCGTGTATGGTATGCTGACAGTATCAAGGCATTTCCTGCAATTCTTTAAGCTGCCTTTATGCCAGCCTTCAATGCTTCTTCCTTACCCATCTAAACTGCCACTTTTATACCTACTCTTTACTCACACTCACACACCCCGATAACACATTTCCATTCTCCTTTTCCTGGCAACTTCTCCCCCATCCCCAAGATCTAACCCATGCACATATGATACCTTGTCCACAAGGAAATGTAAAATATTAAATCTGACCTTTTCCCCATGTACAAAAGCAGTTAAAATTATTTTAAGTGTGAAGATTTCTATAGCAACTGTGTATTCTGGCCATGAATTATGTTTAGCGGGCAAGATCAATATTTCAAAGAATGGCCTGGCTAGAAAACTATGTACTTACATTTTGTGGAACTTGTGCTGTGATGGACTGCAATAAAGCACAAACTTTTCAAGTGAGGGGCAGCCCTTAAATTGCAGGGCATTTGCTGACAATAAATAGAACGGTCAAGCCTTGCTATCTCAATGCACCCAAGTGAACTTTTGAGCTAGTGACCTGATTTTGGTGTGTATGTATATTTGGGGGTGGGGATAGCTCGTATTCCTCAGGTCAGTAGAATCTGCCAGTGCCTCAAACCTTCACACACTGATCTGCCAGCTTTTAAAATCTTCCTTGTGCCATACTTAGAAACTACTGTGACAGGGACTCTTTCCCTTTAGTCAGCAGAAAGCCTTTACATTTTTGTTATGTGAAGGAGACAGCTTAAAAACATACAACTTTAAGTTGTTCCAGTTTTTCTTCAGGAAAAAAAGAAAAAATTAATTGAATGTTGCTAGTCACTGTTGCTGTGCCCTGTGCTACCCTGCACTTGCATAGGAGTGAAGCGTAGAGACTTTATAGAGCTGGCAAGATGCCAGATTAAACAACGCTGGATTCGGGAATGAGAACAACAAGTCAATTCCACATTGCTATACTGACCTATATCAACTCCCTGTCAGCTGAGTCACGCTGAAAGCTGTTGGCCAATGAAGCAAGGGGGAGGGAACCAATAAAAGCCTATGGGAAAGCAGCCAAGACAGCACCACTTGGGTTTGCTTGGTATCTGTGCTGTTAGAGTAATGGTGGAGGTAGATGGAGCAGCAAGAACAAAAGCAGTGTGGTTCAAGCCTCCAGGAATACACAAATAAGGTATTAACTCTCTGGTGTGCAGGAAGTTAGTCCCGGGCCGGACTGCACAGTCATCCAAGAGAATTTTTATGAACAGGAACAAACAGCACGAGGATCAAATACACAGAGGCAAGACAGACAACTAGTGCAGAGTGTTGCCTTTGCCTTATGAGTCAATTTACTTGAGAATAAATGTAAATATAGTTGGCTGGTCCATGACAGTCTTTCTGTTTTGTTTAGGTTTGGGTTTTTAAAAGCCTACAGCAAAGTTAGGGAACAAGGGTGGATATCGTTTCTGAGCAGTCAAAATCTCCTCAGATTAACAATGTGCTGGTATCCAATGAATGTTTAACAGTCTGCGCTAAAATATGGCAACATGTTGCTCAAATACAGTTGCTGGGGATTACATTAAGAACTTGTGGACATGCAGCAGTTCAGGATAAAATATATTACAATTACCTTTCTGTTGACTATCGTACTTGTTGGTGTCTGTTTTGAGTGTGTATACTGTTGGTTAGGGTTACCAGAGGTCACCTGGCGATCCTGACTGTTCCTTTAAAATAAAGATGCTAAACCCCAGGTCCATATTCAAGTTTGGAAAAGTTGGGGGGGAGCCAAAAAGGGAATGGAGCCAAAGTCCCCCAAATACCAGCTTATTTTAGCTTAAAGCTCTTACTGCCAGTACCGAAGTCTTAGGAGAGGCGTTTCATACCTTTAGAATGGGGAAGAAATTGCACAAAAGCCGTAAAACGTCCAAATAACCTCTGGGTACCCTGTGAAACCTCTGGGCAGCCCTGGAGGGCCAGACTGGGATTTGAGCCTTGCGCCTGAGGGTTAACACTCTGCTTTAAAAGGTTTGAAAAAGCAAGACAAGATGCAGCCACTGCACTTCTCACCTTCTTTTCCCACTAGTCCCATGCCCACCCTCCTTTCCTACCTGCTACAGCAAACAAGGATTTTAGTGTTGCACCATAGTAGTTGATGGGCAAGGAGGAGTAGGACGAAAAACTAGCGTGGAATAGGATGGGAAACTTGGTAACTGCATGTTCTCGCATTACTTTGGACATTTTAGTGGGCTAGGTAGTATCTCTGGATTGACACCTGTCAAACCTAGCTCTGATATATAGCTAGTTGCTCCCACACTCACAACTTAATAATGATTTCCCATGCTGGTACTCGAGTTTTACACTTCTGCACTCATGGCTGCCCTTGTCTCCCAAGTCAGCCGTGGACCTAAAAGGAAAGGAAGAATCTCAACTTCCAATCGGGGAACCTTAACTAATTACCACATACTAATTACCCTACTAGATTGAGGAATGGTACAGTATATCGGACAAGCTGAAATAATGAAATAATAAAACCTGTGAAATAATAAAACCATTTTAGTGAAGCATAATTTCAAGGAAAACATATTTCTTATGACATATTTATCTTAATCTAACATCACATTCCATATGGCATGTCTGCCACAGCTTCATTCCAATACTTAGTTTTCATCACACCACCTATTTAATGCCTGCTATCGACAGATTTTAAAAAATAACCTGTCAATTTTCAGGATGTCATGATTAAGTTTAAAGGTTGGCAGCTTTTATCCCTTTAGGCCTTTGAGATTATTGTTTTCACTTACCATTATCAGCTCTCTCGCTGGAACTGGGCTGCTCATGAGCCTCTCAAATCCACACCAAATGGTGCATTTGGCTCAGAGGACCCAGCTGTAGCATACAAATTACAGTGGAAGCCCATGAGCTCCTTTTCATGGTTGGCACAGACCAACCCCATCCCCAAAATAAAATAAGTGTGATAAGACTCTTTCACAGAACCAGCCAAGTCATATCTTAAAAACAAAGAAAAATATCATTACAGTGAAGACACAACAAATAAAGAGGTGTAGAATATTCCTCATCTACTGTAAATCCAAATGGGAACCTGCCTATTATGGTCATTCTTGGAGGCAATTCCACAGGTGCTCCCAACTTCAGAGGTCAGGCTGGCAGTGACTTGGGAAAAGACCTTTTTGATGGTGATACAACAGCTCTGGAATGTTCTCCCTGCAGTTGCTCACCTGGAGTTCAGTCTCAGGAGTTTCAGGTGCAGTCTAAGATTTTTTTTTTTTAATTGCCTAGACCTCGAACAGTATTATTGTTTTCTTGAATCTGACTAGATTTCATTATTTTAGTGCAGCTGGTGGTAGCTTTTGGATGGTATTTCATGGACTGCATTTTTAATGTTGACGTTTGCATTTGTTGTTGTTGTAACTGAAGATTTGTAAGACAGTTCGAATATGTTTTAAATGGTAAAATGGGGTGTGATTTTGTTTAAATAAATCAATATTTCCGCTAGCACAGGCATTCAAGCAAACTTGGCTTTCCATAAGTGAATTTGGGGGCACCAAGAGACAACTGTGAAGTTTAGAATGCATGTTGTTGCACTGCATTTACAATGGCCATTTCCCCAAATCCATCCAGATTTTCCCATTGCACAGACAGTATTCTGCTGGTGTAAGGATTCCATAGAAGGAAACCCTTATTTGTGTAAAGACAAAATAGAAAAGCCAAATTTTTGGCTGTTTCTGTAGTTTTTTTGGTTGGAGTTATTTTGCTGGGGTGGGGAGGATAGATTGAATGTACAATTCAAGAGTCGCATGAATGAGAAGTATCCTGTTACTGGAACATTGCAGGCTTGCTTGTAAATCACAATGTTCTGTGCTACACGCTCTAGATAACACTGTAGTGTCGTCGGATTACAATTTCAGTGAGTACAAGAATGCCTATTTTAGATTATATGGTGGTTTCACTGTTGAGTAATTCAGTGTAGCTAATATTCTCAGGTCTATTTTCTTAAGATATTCTTAGGACTGTGTCTCTTAAAATACAAACCATTGGTGAGCAAATGCACACTCACACCTATTTTCCTACCACAGCTATTTATAGCAAAAGCTAACCTTTCTTCATTTCTGTCCACTTAAGTCTGTACCAGCTTCTCCAATTTGTTTCTTTCAGGAGATGCTCATTGTGAATATAAAAACACTAATTAGTACAATGAAAGGTATTTTAATTGACCAGCAAAGTCTCCTAAAAGAGTGATTTCTAAATGTCTGGTTGAGATCTTTTCAGATAATCACATTGTTGGCAGCCACTGGTGAGGACAATGTGGGACAAAAGACAATGGGGAAAAGGTTTGGGGCAAAAGCAATAATTAAGTCTCCAAAAAGGGCAAAATATGTTTGTGATCCAACCTCCCCTCCTGCATTAAAAGATTGAAAACAACTCTCCTGAAATGACTTGAAATCATGAAAAAAGTAGGTTTGTAATGATGGAAGAAGGAATCATGAAATATTCTTTGTTTTGCCAGTATAAATCTGATCATTGTCAAAGCTACAGACAATGGGATTGTTTAGTCTGGAGAACAAGGAGGGTAAGGAGAGACCTTTTGTAGAGGTCAATAAAATTATGCATGGTGTGGAGAATGTGGATAGGGAGGCATTTTTCTCCCTCTCTCAAAATACTAAAACCCACAGTCATCCCATGAAGCTGATTGGTAGGAGATTCAGGACAGATAAAAGGAAGTACCTTTTCACACAGCGCATAGTTAAACTATGGAACTCGCTACCACAGGATGTAGTGATGGCCACCAATTTGGATGGCTTTAAAAGGGGGTTGGACAATTCCTGGAAGAAAAGGCTATCAATGGCTACTACTGTCAATGGTTGGGGGATGTTGACCTGGTGTTGAATGGGGTACGGTCACCCTTGAAAGACCAGGTCCGCAGCTTGGGGGTCATCTTAGACTCCCAGCTGTCCATGGAGGCTCAGGTGTCAGCTGTGAGCCCGACAGCGCTGTACCAACTCCATCTGATACAGTGGCTGTGCCCCTTCCTTCCCGACCATCTGCTCCCATTGGTAGTACATGCCCTGGCCTCCTCTCGTTTAGACTACTGTAATGCGCTGTATGTGGGGTTACCCTTGAAGACGGTTCGGAAGCTGCAGCTGGTACAGAACGCGGCGGCTCGCCTGATTAAAGGCAGCCGCTGGCAAGATCACATCACTCCAGTGCTGAAGGAGCTGCACTGGCTACCAGTTGTTTTCCAGGCCAAATTCAAGGTATTGGTTTCGACCTTTAAAACCCTATATGGTTCCGGCCCAGCCTATCTCAAGGAGCGCCTCCAGCAACACCAGATAGGCCGCTCAACAAGATCAGCTTCAGATGGCCTTCTCTCTGTCCCATCAGCCAGGACAGCTAGGCGGGTGAGGACGAGGGAGAGGGCCTTCTCTGTGGTGGCCCCCACTCTGTGGAACTCCCTCCCTAGGGAACTCCGCCATGCCCCCTCTTTAATGAGCTTCTGCCATGCATTAAAAACATGGTTGTTCAGGCAGGCATTTGGGGTGGGCTAGGGTAATTTTAGAAATGTGATGTTTTAATGTTGAATTTTATTGTATAAACTGTTTTTATTGTTGTACATCGCCCAGAGTGGCTGAGTGACTGGCCAGATGGGCGATTAATAAATTTAATTAATTAATAAATAAAATAAATAGTCTTGATGGCTATGTGCTATCTCCAGTACCAGAGGCAGTAAGCCTATGTACACCAGTTGCTGGGGAACATGGGTGGGAGGGTGTTTGCATTCATGCCCTGGTTGTGGGTTGCTGGTCGGCACCTGGTTGGCCACTGTGTGAACAGAATGCTGAACTAGATGGACCCTTGGTCTGATGCAGCATGGCTCTTCTTATGTTCTATTTGTGGACTTTGGGGTCAATCCTGTTTCTTGTCTCCAGTAGAGATCCAGTTGAGACCTCTGATCATTGTGGCTGTGCAGCTACAAACCACCAATATCAAGCATCCATCAACTTCAGGCTGCAATATGCATGCCTTTTTTGTTTTTGTTTTCTGAGTGCACACTTCACAAACTTCTGGCAGTTTCGAAAACTGAAGGAATAGAACAAATTTAAATACGAGACTGTATTCTACTTGGGCTGGCTGTAACATTTAATCAGTCAATCAGATTAAGGAAGCAATCCTATGGCCACTGGACACTGACATGAGGGCCATAGGATGTTTCTGTTTCTGGGATCCAAGCCCAGAAACTGCACTCCCTGCCCCCCTCGTAGCTGGCATGGTTCTCTCCGCGACAGCTATGCCTGTGCTCAGAAACGGAGCATGGAGATAGGGAAAAGGGGGTGGTCCAGGGGACAGGAGGAGACTGTGGAAGTTGCTTTATGCAGCTTCCTATGTGCTGAACAGCTGTCAGGGATGAGTCCCAGCCCTTTCAGATGTCTGACAGCTCCGATTCTGAATCAGAGTTAGAACTGCTAGATCAAAGCATAGGGTCCCTTCCTAGAGTGCCTAGATGCTGGAAGAGATTCCTCTGAAGGCCTTGACAAACAGATGGCCCAGGCTCAGTCCCTGCCCCTTCCCTCCACTGTAGGAACCCAAGTATCCGAGGAGGAGGAGGAAGAGGGGCTGACTTAAGAGATGCTAAGGCACATCGCAAAGCTAAGTAGGAAATGTTAGAGGCAGGGCTTGGATGCTCCACCCAGATACACTCTTGGAAGCCAAAGTAGGCAGGAGCCACCCTAATGGAGGGGCATCACTGCGAAGCAAGTTGGGCCATGAAGTTCATACCCAAACTGCCGGCAACTTTTCTACCCTCTGGTTTGTCTCCTCTGCTCAGAGATTGTTGTTTAGTTGTTTAGGGTCTGGGGCAGTCTGAGAGTTTCCTTGAATCTGCATTTGTGGAGAGGCTAGTGCCTAGCAAAATAAAGTTGTATTAGCCTGAAGGTTTGTCTATTGTGGTATTGATTGCAAAGGGAAAGGACGATCCATTTCTGACAGCAACATCCTTCCCTCCCTCTCCTCAAAGCCATGGCTAGACAGCTAAAATCGGCCATCTAGCTGAAAATGCAGGGTGGCTAGATCACGGAGGCAAAGATTGCCTCCATGCTATAGCCGCCCTGCACTGGATACATGGCAGCCTCTGACTTCTGAGGCTGCCGATTATCTCAATAGGATTGTGCCCAAATATAATCCCCCCCGTCCAATCCTACACTTGTCTACTCAGAAGTAAGTAGCAGTAACTAGAGTACCATCTAGTCCAGCTGTATTGGATGAGTTTCAGTTGTTGAGGCATGAGGATGAAGACACGGTGCTTGGACAAGTTCAACCAACCACTTGTATGCTCATCGCTTGCCCATCTAAGACCAGTTGTAAACCTCCATCCAGAGCGGTCAATTTCTCTACTCACCAGCACTTCCATATTGTCTGATTAAGTCTCAGCATGTTTGCCCTCAACCATCCTAAAACTGATTCCAGACACCGGTTCAAGAGTTCACATCATCCAAAAATAAAGAAACCATGCTCCTTGCTTCAGTGATACTGTGTTCAGCCATTTGCAAATTTAAATTGATAATCAATTAATTGATTGAAAACTCATATGATTCATTGACTAAAATGACATTAATTGGTTCACAGCCCTAATTCTTACAGATTTGTGTAACACATAGTAATTTCTGAAATCGAGATTCATCTTACACTACCCAATACTCCACTAACAGTCTATATAACTTTAATAAAGTAGTTCTTTTACAGTGGAATAAATGTACTGTTATTTCTGATACAGCTGCATATTACCTATTAAACTGGGAATGCTACTAAGCATGCAAAGTGGTTAAACTGAAATATGGATCTATCTTCATCGTGATTAGGGTGGACACAACTAAATGGGAAGTGGCAGGCACAGCTGATGTCTTTCTGGTAACAGTTGTCTACCTAAAATAATCACTGTAACAGTAGGCACATTTCATGCCTGTTCACAGTTGCTCCTTACAAAACAAAAAACATTCCCCACCCCCACAAGTATTACTGTTACTATAATGATGCAGTCGTATAGCACACTTTCTAGTAAATTCCTGAGCACCATCCGAATGGCACATCTACCTAGGAAGCCTGCTGCTGTCTTTGTTCTTCTTGCTCCAGAGTATAACCAGAGCATGATAAGCAATCCCAGGAGAAGTGGAAAGCTGGGTATAGTACTTTAGCCCAGTTCTCAGAAACCACAGATGAACTAGTGAGCCTGTGTCTGGGCTGTTCCACTTCAGACTGCAGATGACGGCTCAAATGGATGAATGCCGCTCCATTAAAATAAATAAATCCTTGAACATAAATAACTAGATGTCAGGAGCAAGGTTCTAATTTAGCCTTCTCCCTGGGATTTTTCTGTATTAGCATTTATTTATTTTTAATTGTAGAGGTATATTCTAGTAAGCCCCAACACGGCTTGCATGCAAAAGGTCCTGGGTTCAATCCCTGGCATCACCAGGTAGGACACAGAAAGTCCCCTGTCTGAAACCCTAGGGGGCTGCTACCAGTCAGTACAGACAAGACTGAGCTAGATGGACTAAGGGTCAGATAGCTTCCTATGTTCCTCACTTGCACTCTGAAGTGCTGCTGTTGAGATATAGGCTTCCCAATTCATTGGGTACTTGAGAAAACTAGGCCATTGCCTCTCATGCCAACATTCTCCCTTCCTTGTGAGAACTGGGGTACCTCTGCATGGCCCAGGATTCTTACACCTGCTATACACATATGGGTCAGGCATCACAAGCTACGGATGGCTTGTAAGTCTTGGGTGACTAAATACCTGATCAGAAATAGCCTTCTTAAGAAAACACCTTCAGCTAGGTACCACCCAGACAGCTGAAGCCTCGGTATGATGGCTCTGCAGGAAGAAACTTGCAATCATCCTAAGCCATGTTCACATGGATATAAACGAGCTGTGCAAGGCTTACCCAGGAAGCTATGTCTTACTACTGTACTTCTCGTGTATATCTTAAAAGCAGGAGAACATATGCTGTTAATTTTCCCGCAGGAGGATTTCATTCAGTGAAGTCGCATGTGGAGAAACCAAGAGTTCTTGTCTCTGCTTAGTACACATGCTAGTGGATGGGGAACACTTGTAAAGGGGAAGAATACGACAGATCCCTGTAACTTTCAGAAGAGCAAACCATGCAGGAGCCAGCGTATGACTCAGCTTGAAGGAGGGATCTGTACTCCTGTTCCTTCTTTGTCTTAACTCTTCTCTGCATACAGTCCTTACATATACTGGGACCACTTCAAGATACATGCAGTATATTGCTTGTTTGAAATTTACCCCACATCAAAATGTGGGAAATTTACACATAAAATGAGAAGGCAGTTTGCACTACGCACAGTAATGTTTTTATTTATTTTCCACATGCACACAAATATGCTGGATCATGCCATGGAATGCTATGTGCTATACATGGATAGAATGCCCATGTATAGCACATAGGTATACATGGGCATTACAGTGTTGGGGGGAAGGAATCAAATTTATCAGAAGCATAGTATACTGCTTCTCAGGAGTCCCGGTGGGCTGCTTTATCAACCCTCAAAATCTGTACCAAGGAAATTCACATGATGCAATCAGAAGAAATGTCAAATACTGGCTTCTTGTGCATAATAAATGCAGCTTACAAGACTGAGATTTTCAAAAATGTAATTCTGGAGCACAGGTTGGAAAGAAATCAGAAGAAGGGAAAGGTCTGGAGATAGGTACAGCTGTCCTGGACTGAGGAATAACAGCCACTGGTGAGGACAGGCACCAGGCACAAAACTTACTTCGGCGAAGAATTTGAACTTTTTAAAATACAAAACTAGGAAAAGACCTCAGCTCTGCCCACGTGCTCCATTTCAACTGGCACAGAAACTCTTTCAAGAGTTCAGCAAAACTGGAAACGATTAGCGAATAATGCAGGGCAATCCAAGAACAAAATGTGTGTTGCAGATTAATCACTTTCCAAGACTGGAAAGGAAAGATAGGAGTGAGAGATAAATCTGGCCCCAGTGTTTATGCAAGCGTATCATACTTCATAGTACTGAATGTCCCAGCACTTACAGAGGAAGTAAACAATGTTCTCTCTGTGTATATGTATGCACACAGCACTAAATATGATACCCTGTAAAGAATGTCTAACTTTGAGTTATGAAACATATACATCAGAGGTCTCCCATTAACTACAATGCCTCTGCCTGGGGCAGAAGGCTTTAAAGAAGAGACACTTTACATTTAAGAACTATGAAACCAAATTATTCCATGCATCAGGGTGCTTCCAGTTGGATGGCTCCTAGCACTACCCAACAAGACATTGTGCAGCTTTTCCTCCTTAATGCATTTGTGTGTGCATGTGGAAACCAAAAAGGAAGAAGCAGTTGGAAAACATAGGAGGGTTACAAGTAGAAGACGTCATTTTGTCTGGACCCCCGTAAAATACTACGCGTGAGGAAGGGCACTTGCAGGAAGGGCAACTGCTAGAAGCACCCTGACTCAGAAGTAAATCCCCCTGCGGGCTTACTTTAAAGTGTGTACAGGATTTCAGTCTACGTACTTTATTCGCCTGGCGCATACATTGTACTCCTTTCGGCGCCAGGTGAAGACCTTTTTATTTTCCCAGGCATTTTAGCTTTCTAAATTTTTATCTTTGCTGTTTTAAATCTGTATTTTAAACTCCTGTACTGCTGCTAGGTTTTATTGTGGTTGTATTGTTATATTGTGGTTTTAATGTTCTATATATTTTAAATTGTTTTATTGTGTGTTGTTTGGTTTTAGTTTTTGTGAACCGCCCAGAGAGCTTCGGCTATTGGACGGTATAGAAATGAAATAAATAAAAAAATAAAAATATTCATATACACCTCATAAAACCTGTAGACACGGCTTAAGAGCTTGATCAACTGCACAGCTACATAGTTTATCTTTACTACTATAAAATATAAACTTCTCTTCCCAAAATACAGAATACTTTCCTTAAAACCTTTGCTAACTTTATTGTCAATGCAATGTTAACTCTGCATGCCCACCACTATTGCAATGGATTAGAAAACAAAAACGTCTTAAGCTTTGCTTCCCGAGTTCTGCTTACAAAGGCATGTATTAGTCAAGTAATACCTTAGTATCAACCCCACTTACTGTTAGCATCTAAGAAACACTATTTCATGTTTTGTTTGATATCTGTGTGAACACATTTGTAACACCAGAGTCCTAAACACATTTGAGACCTGCTGACATCTGCAAATGTAACTTTCATGTCAATGCCTTGGTCCAGCTATAAGTAAAAGTTTATTGACAATATTAGCTGTGATACAGTTTAATGGACTTCTATGTTCAGAGACAGTATACCTTGGAGCACCAGATACTGGAGACAAAGAACACAGGACAACATGATTTTAATGCCTCGCTTGTCACCTTCCCAGAGGCATCTAACTGGCAACTGTTGTAAGTGGAATACTGGGGAAAATTATCCTTGGACTGATCCAGTAAGGAGATTCCTACATTCTGTTTGTCTTTTAGCATCAAAATCCCAAGTTTATCTTTCATTCTCTGGTGCAACAATTCCTGCCTTCATAGGAAGATTGGAGATTCAAATATATTGCTTTGATATTTGCTTACATGCAAATAACCAACGATAATGTACAGAAGTCTGTAGAGGTTCTCATGACCTCTGAGCCATCAAAATCAACATGCAATATAAACTATGGCTTATCTTAGGAGAACTGTAAAAAAAACAAAAATGCCCAAACCAATTACAATGTACTCCCTTGTAACAAATAGAAGAGAAAATGAACATTGCAATAAACAAACAGGATGACTGCATTCACACGTAATGCTAAGCCACAGTATATGTTAACCGTGGTTTGTTTCTTTAGCCATAAATTGTCACAGATGAGCAAGCCACTTATTGTTTTCCCCAACTCTGGTTTGTTTTTTCTTCTTTCCATTTTGCCAGCCTTCAGAGTGGTTTCATTTTCAGTCTGCTCTTGCCTTTGTTTCAGGGTGGACAGCAGTGCAAACAAGCCAGGGATAAGCCATAGTTCTGGTTCAGACATCATGACAGGCTATAGTTTAAAGAAGCCAGGCTTCACAAGTCAACAACAAACCATGGATTCTATTTGTGGTTTCTAGCTGGCTAACAAACTATGATTTGTTTGTGGGGTTCAGACACAAGTCAGATTTCAACAAACTACTCCATTATGTGCAAACAAAAAGCTACTCCATTAACTCCATTAACGTTATGTGCAAACCAGGCAACTGTCAACCTACACTTTAATAATTAAGTCCATGCAAATACTATCAAGAACTGAAGAAGTACATTCAAAATGCGTTAAGTCACAAGCATAAATTAACTCAATGATATCTGGCAGACAACACATTTTTTTTTTTAATCCTCTGGATCACATGACTAGCAGTACACTGAGGAGAGACCAGGTCAGATGAAAGGTAATATTGCACACTGAACTAGAAGATCTTTTTGAAGCTGCTTATAGGGGAATTACTGCAATACCATGCTTTATAAAACTATTATTAGATGTCTGAAATACTCCTATATGACAAAAAGACAATATCTGCTTTTATTACCTACCGCTACCACCACAAACTACAGAAAATATTAAGTAACTTCACTGAGATTTAATTTTATAACTTTAATGTCAATACCCTAAAATAAAATAAAAACAATGCAGTAGGACTGTACTGAAGAGAGAGCAAGCTCTTCTTACTTTTGTTTGCTTTCCCTGTACCCTCAGTTCAAGCAAGGGAAGTCCAAGATCATGGAAATAATAACTGGCAATAATCTTAATTTTAAACTCAAAACTAAATGTGTTGGAGTAAAATTGGATATGCCTAGGGAAGCCAAGTGTATCTTTCCCCTTCAAAATATAGGACATACAATTGTGTCCTTCCACCTACAGAACACACTTTGATACAACAGAGGCTTTCTTGAATGGAAATCAAACGGAAGCCATTTTAACAAATTTCTCCTGCGGCACCCAGTGCCACCTCAAAGGGCTTCAGAGGGCTTCACCAACACTCCGGAGCAGATCAGGTGAGGGGTGACACTGAGAGTTATAGAGGGAGGGAAGAATTGGCAAAAATCACCTCCCTCCCACCTTCTGTTCAAGGAAGCTCTATTGGATCAAAAAGACTTCCATAAGGAGAATGATACAATTGCATATGGCCCATAATATTTAGTATTTTAAATTTGATTTCTAACTGGCCCATTCTGTTAAGAAAATAATTCCCTTTAAACAAGGCCACTAAAATAAATGACAGACAATGTTTGAAATGCAAAACATTCTGTGATTAGGTTACTATCTATCTGGTGACTGTCAGTGAATTGTAATCAATTCTGCTTCATATGAATTCTCACACACACACCTCTGAATATTAGCTACCTTATCAATCCTGCATGATTAGAAGCTCTGTGTAATTCAAAGGCTTGCATGAAAATACTACATAAAAAAGCAAAGGTTAATGAAAAAGAAATCATCCATCAACTGTGTCTTAAATTTAAATGATACTTGAAGAGTCTGTGTAGGAAAGTTAACTAGCAAAACGTGTTGCTGTTTCATTCCCCCCACCCCCACCCCAGGTCCCTTTAACACGTCTGTCTCCATCATGCACTGATACACCCCAATTAACCAGCCACTAATAACAAGCTTATGGTGCAGCTGCAAGATGCCCTTACAGTAATACTGAGCCACTGCTAGTAATTGATCCAAAGATCTGTACCAGCTCAATAGGGCAGGGTGTCTCCAGTTCTTGGAAACGTTACATCCACCCTAATTCCTTTCCAAGGTTAAAAACCTCAAGGTTGCGATCACTCAGAAAAGCCCCTCGTGGCTCAGAGATCTGTAACTACACAGTTGTTAACATTAGTCCAGGGCAATAGAGAACTGCTCAAGATAAGGATTTTCATAGGCCTGTTGAATATCACAGTTGTGGCAGTGGAGGAGGAGGAGGAGGATGCTAGGAGAGAGAAAGAGAAACATATTTCTCTTGAAGAGAGAAGTTAAATCGGAATTTTCACTGTACCATGTTAGCTCACTTTCTGTGTCCCTGTTTAAGTGCTTGAGGCTGCGCTTCTAGGCCTCCTCATTGCAGAAGCCTCCAAAATCCTTGAATGTCATTAATTTTAAAGAATACTAGTTACCACTACTTTCAAAACATGCCTATCCTGGTATAGGTAGTCCAGACTAAGGCTGTAGTCCTAAACTCACTAACTAGGAAGTTAGTCCCATTGAATACAGTGGGACTTCTTTCTGCAAAGGATTGTGCTGTGCATGTCCTTGGTATTCTCAGAGGAAAGGGAGGAATGGGAAGAATGAACTTACGTAGACCTAGAGACCTGAATAAGAGGGGGATCTTATAAACCTAGTGCTTTATTTACACCTTCCAACACAGTCCTGATTTCAGCTTCACACACAGCCTCCTAAAGTTGGAAAGCCAGCTCTGCTTAGGTTTCTATGGCATTAGCTGGGTGATAAATAAAAGTTTACATTCCTTTGAAAAAACTGAATAAATAAAAGGCTGACTATAGGTAGGATCACACATTGATTCAACTGCAAGCATAAGGATCACTTTTAATGAGTTATGCTGCAAAAAGGCACAGTGTTCAGCCTGCATCATATTTGACTGGTTGTACTAGGCTGTAATCCCCTTCATGGATCACTGCCTTGTTGTGGCGAAGGGGCTTGCGTAACTCAGTGAAGCCATAAGCTATGCCGTGCAGGGCCACCCAAGACGGACAGGTCATGGCAGAGAGTTCTGACAAAATGTGGTCCACTGGAGAAGGAAATCGCAACCCACTCCAGTATTCTTGCCAAGAAAACCCCATGGAACGTATCACAAGGCTAAAAGATATGACGCTGGAAGATGAGCCCCTCAGGTCGGAAGGTGTCCAATATACTACTGGGGAAGAGCAGAGGGAATTTCCAAGTAGCGCCAGAAAGAGTGAAGCGGCTGGGCCAAAGCCGAAAGGACACTCAGCTGTGGATGTGTCTGGTGGTGAAAAGAAAGTCCAATGCTGTAAAGAACAATATTGTTTAGGAACCTGAAATGTAAGACCAATGAATCAAGGTAAGCTGGAGGTGGTCAAACATGAGATGGCAAGATTGAACATCGACATCTTGAGAATCAGCGAACTAAAATGGACAGGCATGGGCGAATTTAATTCAAGTGACCATTAAATCTACTACTGTGGGCAAGAATCCCTTAGAAGAAATGGAGTAGCCCTCAAAGTCAATGAAAGGGTGGGAAAAGCAGTACTGGGGTACAATCTCAAAAACAATAGAATGATCTCAGTACGAATCCAAGGCAAACCATTCAACATCACAGTAATTCAAGTCTATGCCCCAACCACTGAGGCCGAAGAAGCTGAGGTTGATCGGTTCTATGAAGACCTACAACACCTTCTAGAACTCACACCAAAAAAAGATGTCCTCGTCATCATAGGGGATTGGAATGCTAAAGTAGGAAGTCAAGAAATCACCGGGATAACAGGCAAGCATGGCCTTGGTGTACAAAATGAAGCAGGACAAAGGTTAATAGAGTTTTGCCAAGAGAACAAACACACTGATCATAGCAAACTAGGGATGGACGAAAGTCCTTTACCTGGTCCTGCATCTTTTTTTGGGGGAGGGAGGTGCTCCATTTCTCTCCCCAAAATTCTTGGCGAGTGGGGAGGCATCCCGCCCCTCCCTGCTGAAATTCTGGCCAGGGGGGAGGCGCCCCATCCCTCCCCACCGAAATTCTGGCCGGGGGGGGGAGCACCCCACCTCTCCGGCCGTGAAAGAAAAAAGTAAAAAAAAAAAAGAAAAAAGTGATAGGCTACGTAAAGATTTACGTAGCCTATCACGGCTAGATTTTCAAAGTCAGCCGTGATAGGCTATGTAAATCTTTACGTAGCTTATCACGGCTGACTTTGGGGGGGGGGGAGCACGTACGCAAATGGCGGTGCCCATGGGTGCCGCCATTTGCATTCCTTATTTGGGCACGGGTAGTCTACGTAAAGATTTATGTAGACTATGGCAAAAATAAGGGCAACGCTATTTTCGCCGTAGTCTACGTACACGCTTTTTTTTTTCAAAGTCAGCCGTGATAGGCTACGTAAAGATTTACGTAGCCTATCACAGCTGACTTTGAAAATCTAGCCGTGATAGGCTACATAAATCTTTACGTAGCCTATCACTTTTTTTTTTTTTTTTTTACACTTTAGTTGGAAATGGTGGCGGCTGCAGCCGGTCGGAAGACTGGCTGCCGCCGCCGCACCTCTGCCGGGACCCGCCACCGCGAGGGACATTCGTGCGAGGTAAGTCCCATCCCGGGGGGGCGGAGGGGTGTCGGAGAATTTCCCCACCAATTTCGGGGGGCCAAATGCGTTGGCATTCGGCCTCCCGGAGATTCGTGGAGAAATTCTCCGACATCCCTATAAGCAAACACTCTTTTCCAACAGCACAAGAGGCGACTCTACACATGGGCATCACCAGATGGTCAATATCGAAATCAGATTATGTCCTTTGCAGCCAAAGATGGAGAAGCTCTATACAGTCAGTAAAAACAAGACCTGGAGCTGACTGTGGCTCAGATCATGAGCTTCTTGTTGCAAAATTTCAGCTTAAATTGAAGAACATAGGGAAAACCACTAAACCATTCAGGTATGACCTAAATCATGTCCCTTATAAATATACAGTGGAGGTGACAAATAGATTTAAGGGATTAGACCTGACAGACAGAGTGCCTGAGGAACTATGGACAGAGGTCCGTAACACTGTTCAGGAGGCAGCAACTCAATCCATCCCAAAGAAAAAGAAATGCAAGAAAGCCAAGTGGCTGTCTGATGAGGCTTTACAAGTAGCTGAGGAAAGAAGGGAAGCAAAAAGCAAGGGAGAAAGGGGAAGATATACCCAGCTGAATGCAGAGTTCCAGAGAATAGCAAGGAGAGACAAGAAGGCCTTCTTAAATGAACAATGTAAAGAAATCGAGGAAAACAACAGAATGGGAAAGACTAGAGATCTTTTCAAGAAAATCGGAGATCTCAAGGGAACGATTTGTGCAAAGACGGGCATGACAAAGGACAAAGAAGGCAGGGACCTAACAGAAGCAGATGAGATTAAGAAGAGGTGGAAAGAATACACAGAAGAACTATACAGGAAAGATCTGAATGTCCCTGATAGCCATGATAGCGTGGTCACTGAACTTGAGCCAGACATCCTAGAGAGTGAAGTCAAGTGGGCCTTAGGAAGCATTACTAACAACAAAGCTAGCAGAGATGACAGTATTCCAGCTGAACTATTTAAGATCCTAAAAGATGATGCTGTTAAAGTGCTACACTCAATATGCCAACAAATTTGGAACACTCAACAGTGGCCACAAGAGTGGAAAAGTTCAGTTTACATTCCAATTCCAAAGAAGGGCAACGCCAAAGAGTGTTCAAACTACCGTACAATTGCGCTCATTTCACATGCCAGCAAGGTTATGTTCAAAATCCTACAAGCTAGGCTTCAGCAGTATGTGAACCGAGAACTACCAGAAGTACAAGCTGGGTTCCAAAGAGGCAGAGGATCTAGAGATCAAATCGCCAACATTCGCTGGATCATGGAGAAAGCAAGAGAATTCCAGAAAAACATCTATTTCTGCTTCATTGGCTACACTAAAGCCTTTGATTGTGTGGATCACTACAAACTGTGGCAAATTCTTAAAGAGATGGGAGTACCAGACCACCTTACCTGTCTCCTGAGAAACCTCTACGAGGGTCAAGAAGCAACAGTAAGAACCAGACATCTAACAACCGATTGGTTCAAAATTGGGAAAGGAGTACGACAGGGCTGCATATTGTCGCTCTGCCTATTGAACTTATATGCAGAGTACATCATGAGAAACGCCGGGTTGGATGAATCACAGGTCGGAATTAAGATTGCCGGGAGAATTATCAACAACCTCAGATACGCAGACGATACCACCCTAATGGCAGAAAGCAAAGAAGATCTAAAGAGCCTCTTGTTGAGGGTGAAAGTGGAGAGTGCAAAAGCTGGTTTGAAACTCAACATTACAAAAACGAAGATCATGGCATCTGGCCCCATCACTTCCTGGCATATAGAAGGGGAAGAAATGGAAGCAGTGACAGATGTTATTTTCTTGGGCTCCAAGATCACTGCAGACGGTGACTGTAGCCATGAAATTAAAAGACATTTGCTCCTTGGGAGGAAAGCTATGGCAAACCTAGACAGCATAGTAAGAAGCAGAGACATCACCTTGCCGACAAAGGTCCACATAATCAAAGCTATGGTTTTCCCAGTAGTAATGTACGGCTGTGAGAGCTGGACTATAAGGAAGGCTGAGCGCTGAAGAATTGTTTCAAACTGTGGTGCTGGAGAAGACTCTTACGAGTTTCCTGGACTGCAAGGAGGTCAAATCAGTCCATCCTAAAGGAAATCAACCCTGAGTGCTCATTGGAAGGACAGATACTGAAGCTGAAGCTCAAATACTTTGGCCACCTAATGCGAAGAGAAAGCTCCCTGGAAAAGACCCTGATGCTGGGAAAGACTGAAGGCAAAAGGAGAAGGGGACGGCAGAAGATGAGATGGCTAGATAGCATCACTGATGTAATGAATATGAACTTGAGCACACTCCGGGAGAGAGCAGAGGACAGGAAGGCCTGGCGTGCTATGGTCCAATGGGGTCACAAAGAGTCGGACACGACTTAACGACTGAACAACAACTAGGCTGTAATATTCAACTTTGATGTATGATGTGAAGAAACATTGTCAGAATCTAACCACCATGTGGACTGTCAGAACCGTGGAGACTAAAACTATGCAACCCCCTTCCCCTGTCAACCCCAGTGATACCATGACAAGAGGCAGGAGCCAGGTATCATAAGAAGGCAGATATAGGGTAGGAGTTCAAAGGCTTTTAAAACCATCAGGGAAGACAAGACAAGCCATCACATGTGGAGATCTTTCCACAGCAAGAGAAGCAACTGGTTCTATGGATTAGGTCTTATCAAACTGTCACAGTTGGGTTGTTCATCCTAATAAAAGGGCCCATTTATGAAAATGACCCTTGAGACACCAGCCTCAAGGGAAGAGGTCATGCCATGAGACACACATCTTTGTACTTATGGGGCACCATCTATGGAAAGGTAAATAAGCTTAAGTCACAAGAAAAGCAATGACTCTGACTAGGTTCGAATGACATACCATGGCTCGTTGTAGGTTATTTAACCCACAACAAGTTGCAGTGCCTGCGGAGGCCACATTGAATAAGCAACGCCTGCTCAGGGTTCTCATGTCTTGCAAACCTGGCGAGCGTGGGTTATGCGAGGGTTAAACAGACCATGGGTTATGAGAGGGTTGTTTAACCCTCACATGACCCACGTTCACCAGGTTCACACACCACGACAGCCCCAAGTGGGGGTTGCATATTCAAAATGGTGGTCGCATGCACCACAGCCTTACGGTAGGCTGTCGTGTTGTGCAAACAGCCCTAACTCCAGATAACTTTAACTTCTCATTTCTGAGTTTCCCTTTCCTTTAAATGTGGGGCATGCAGCAACTTGCAATATGTCACAGATGATTACATTAATTCAATGTTCCTTACAGCATTGCTCCTTACCGATGAGCAGGGTTTTCAGCTTCTGGTTTTGCCTTCCTCTAGAAAAAGGTGAGAGACACCTGCAGTGCTTCCTGGACAGACCACTTGCCAGCAGGTCTGAAATGATTCCACCTTAACAGGTGTTGAAAACCACTCTGAAATATCATGGGTGCTATGGCTGAAGTTGCATGTGCAGGGCAGTCTTCACATTTTAACAAAAGGCTCTTACAAAAACATTGCCAACTCAGGATATGTGTTCATTTAGGGTGTGTTTCCACCAGTGATTTACTCCAACCTGGCTGCATGTGGAGGTGGCACAGTTTACATGACATCATGGCCATCCAGGAAGCACCCAGAAAAACTTCTATTCCGAGACTGGTTATAGTCAGACTTTTCCTCTTTACTTCAGCTCGGTTATGGTTCTGTTGGGGTGTGTCTCATCACCCGCACTTGCATCGGTATCATAGTCCTGCCCATGGGGGCATGTAGCCCTGCCCATGGGGTGTGTCACTCACCTGCCTGTGACCTCACTGATCCAACCCTTTCCCTCCCTGCTTTCCAGAAGTTTCAGCATCGTTTTGGAGCAGGATACCAAGGGACTAATTAAAAAACACACATTGAAAATAAGCGCTAGATCACTAGTGTGTCTAGGCATGCTATCATGGATAAGCAACTCCCACTACAGCCTGAAAATCAGTTTATCTCAGGTCACTTCCCCAGAACTACACGTGGGGAGGATCCAGGGCTAATATTCCTTTGTGTCCTTCGGTTCTGTTTCGCAAGCTTCATAGTTCAGCTTTCGTATTACACACTAAAGCGCTATCTCATTATAACACCATTGCACAGATCTTCCATCAATACACATATCCTCTATGTCAGTATCTTGCAATCACTCTATCACAAAATAGCGCTAACACGGATTTGTGCTATCGTGTGATAGCGCATTAGTTCAGGGGCGCCTGCTGTCTCCTGTTGTAGTCCATGAGGCTTGTCCCAAAATGCACTATCACGCATTTGCACTATCACACAATAGCACATTTATTCAGGGGTGCCTGCTAATGCGGTAGCCTGGTATTTAGAGGGAAAGGAAAAAACATGGGTGGAATGGGGCATTGGTCTAGGAAGTCTACTCAGAAGTATCTCCCCTTGTGGTCAATGGGGCTTGTTCCCTAGATTGCCATTAAGGGTAGTACAGCCTGGAGGGCGGAGCCTCTGTTATTGGTTGACTAGCCCCTGTCAGTCTGGTGACGTTCACTTCCAATCCCCCCACCCCACCCAGAACTATGTTTCTGTCAGCGACTTATAATGGTGTGGTGCAGTCCTTCGTGGAGCCATGTGCAGAGCCATGCTGATTTCATGAAAACTCTGGTATTCCTTTGTTTGCTTCACCCTTCTGTTTTTGTGGAAACATGGCCTTAGGCTTTAAATTAATACATTTCGATTGTACATTGCCTCGAATGCTTGTTGACTGGAAGGGTGGTCGAAAAATATTTTCAATAAATAAATTAAATAATACAGTCAACCCCAGGGCTCAAGGTGGGCCACAGTGGTAAAATCACACATAAGAGCAAAATGAAAATCAGACAAAATAAAGCCAACATAGTCAAAAGCTTAATGCTTGCCAACGAAAGCCAGCTCAGATGGAAAAGGTCTTGGAGAGTCTCTGAAAGAGGCCCCGAGTTAGGCATGTCTCCAGGGGGAGGGTGCTCCAGAGAATTAAGGTGGGATCCTACATCAAAGTAATATTTCTAAACTGATGCTAAGGAAAAATAGGTACAATGGCGAACAGTACCACCATATGTAAATAAGAAACGTGAGAGTGGTGAAACGTCAAATTTATGACATTAATATGCTCATTCACTGAGCAATAAGACCTATTGTGGATATGGATGATCCTGCTGTGGTAACTGGGAGCTGTCAAACAGTTTTAGAGTTATTATTCTGCTCTGACAAAAACAAAGTCCATTGCATCCCATTTGTCTTTGCCTTGTGCAAGATCCTTTCAGTGGTAAAGTACTGAAATATCAAGTTTATGGATGTACGTTATCCATAAAACAAACCAAGCCAATTTGGTTTGAACATGTCAGCCACTGTAAAGAAATTATAAAATCTTAATCCTGCAGTAGCAACAATAGTTTTAGAACAGAGTTAGAACTAGAACGAAGTCTGAGTGGTGAATACTACCCAAAATGATATGAATATATATCAAATTAGCTAGCTGTAATGTACTATTTTTAGATATACTACTATAATGTTCTAGGTTCACTCACAAGTTGACTCAGTCCATCTAGTAAGCGTCAATCACAGTTGCAGCCTGGATGCAGCTGTTGGAAAAACCCAAAGTGAACTTTTTCTCCCAGCCAATTCAATGTTCTTTTCACTATTTATATTCTTGGATTGCCCAGCTGTGACTGATACTGTAGGTCATGGTGTCCTAAACCTACAAAGAATGTGATGATGCTGTCAAATCGTCTGAACTTGTTTTTAATTATTCTGGTTCTTAATCTTAACTATCTGTAGTTAGCATCTTGCTGATGTTGCTTACTGCAAGATCATCAGAGACTGTTATTTTGTCCAGTGCTAATCTCTTGAGGATTGGAGTATTTGTTTTGCTTTCTAAATTTCATCAACAAGTACCACATTAATAAGAACTGTTTCCTTAATACAGAGTTGGTCAGGTCCCGGGGTCAAATCCAGCCCTCTGAGCGCCCCAATTTTGTCCTCCAGGCTTTCCCAGATGGCCACAACCTCTTCCCCTGGCCACACCCCTTTCTCCTGACCACCAGTCATTTGGTGGTTTCCTGGCATTTGTGCATTTTTCCCTATTCAAAAAGGCTGAAATGCCTCTCCTAAAGCTTATTTACTGGCAGTAAAAGCATTAAACTAAAATATGCTGGATGTTACGGGATTTTGACCTCGCCCCTTTTGCCTCTGGCCCCGCCCACCACTAGAATGCAGCTCCCAAGAGCTTCTCCAAAATGGAATATTGTTGCAGGGCTGAAAGAATTTCTGCACTCTGTTGTATCATATTACCATGCTACAGGACTTTTACATGGCATTATTCTGGCAAGGTTCGCAAACTCAATCAGCTGGAGAGGCTCTCCAACCCGACCTCAAATGGTTGAGAATATCCGACAGGGGAGGGTCACCCCCAAGAGAGTTATAAATACGTAAGTATATCTCTTCCCATCCTCTACAACAACTCCACTTGCTACACAGTTTTACCAGCACAACATATCAAAATGTGGATGGGGCCGATCTTATAGTGCTTAGGATTCAGCAAGAGCAGAGTTAAGTTCAAAGCCACCTCTCCAACTCCTACCAGCCCATCCCCAAAATGACTGTTGCCAGATGCTCCTACACCACATGGGGACTCTTTGACAGGACTGATGGCTGCCGTTATTCCTCCAGAGTCCCATACTGCAGAACAGAAGACTGGCTTCCAGATGTGAAACACAGTGGCAAGGAGGTCCTTGTACTACCACTGAGCCCCTCCATGCATTTCCCTCCCTGGCACTTGGTATCCATCATTCCTCCTTCCTGCCACCGCCCATTCTTAGATACATTTACTACTTGCCTACTTGTCCATAAGGAGGCACAGGAAAAAAAGTTTATCTCCTCTGATGTTTCAGATGGTTATCAGCTTGGCAAAAAGTAAAGCTAATGGTTACAGAGTTCTAGTTAGTCGTGTCTTGGCAACCACAACACAAACCTAAACCTCTGCATAAACGCAATCATCTTTGCAGTACTTGTCTTCAGTTCTCTCAGACTAAGGGCACGTCCTACAGTCACATCCCTAAATGCTAGAAACATCCTTTTAAAATCAAACATGAGCTCAAGAGCCTAGCAATTTCAGAATACTGCTGAAGGGGCAAGAAGAAGGAAAATCTGTCTCCTAATTTTTTTTAAGCTTACCCCTAAGGTCAAACTAGACATGCGGAGCAACTGCGTGTATGTTAAGCATGTTTGCCTTGTTCACAAATCAAGAATGTAGGAAGCTGCCTTAGACTGAGTCAGAGCATTGGTCCATCTATTGTCCATACTGGCGGGCGGCTCTCCTGGGTTTCAGGCAAGTTTTTCCAGCCCTACCTGGAGATGCCAGGGATCGAACCTGGGACCTTCTGCATGCAAAGCAGGTGCTCTGCCACTGAGCTGCAAAGCACAATGGGGTAAGATGGGGGATGTGGCTAGTTTCGCTCCCCTTCCCATCTTACTCCTTTCTGTGTAAAGAGCAAGTCTCCTCTTCCCCAATTTATATGTGTATATGTTTATGGGGGAAACAACACATGCTTAACATACATGTGGTTGCCCCTGCATGCCTACTTTGGCTTTTTTAAAAAGTATGGCAATTTAAACTTTTCCTACATTTTCAATAATTTGCTCATTTGAACTGCCTCTCTCACTCTTACCCAGGAGGTAGCAACCTCATTTCATGGTCTCAAAGGCTCCTAATATTATGTAACATGATTAAGGCATTAGATTTGGCAATAGGACTACCAGGTACAGGCCCCGAGGGCTGCTTCATACATTCCCCCCTGTTATTATATGAGTAAATGTTCTCATGGGTATAAAAGCTACTTATCGACTCTTACTAAATATCCAATTAGGAGAGCTATATGACTCTTGTGCAGTTCCAACAAATGCCCAGTGCTACCCAGGATGGCCATTATAGGAAAACACTACATACTCCAATACACCGTGGAGGTGGAATTGTTAAACTTTCTGCATTATCTGTTTCAATGTCCATTATATAACAATTTCAATATTTCAAGCACTTGCTAGCTGGAAAGGACTATTGGTCAAAACTTGCTAAAGTCTGAATTTCTTGTCTTGCCAACAATTTACAGAAAACTTTTATTTTATTGCTGCAGATGTGGCTGATGTTGTTTTATGATAGTTGAATCTTGAATTTTGTGCTTTTGGAGCTTTTATTCTAAATTCTATTATTGTTATGACCTATGGTCTAAACAAATAAATCTGAACTCCAATCTTTGGTACTTGGAAACTGACTCTAGAGTACAAAATACATGTGTGTGCATAGCATTATTACTGAATGGTGCCCATGTGTATAAATTACAAGCAGCTTTTGCCTGTAAAACATATGGGGGCGGGAGAGGGATCCTTTCCTGATTGCTACATGTATATTTTTTGTAGAAGGTGGGTGGGAAGTCACAATTTATGAATAGGGTCTATACTCCTTTTATGATCTCAAGTACAAAATGTAACTAACAGGGCAATCCTGAGAGGTCCATTCCCACTTCTTGACAACTTGCAATTTTATTAAGAGGAATTAAGAAAAATCTTTTATCTCTCACCAAAACACATCGCCGCATGTGGTCACCATATTCTTCTGAGTGGGGGGAACTACTAGCTATATCCACATCCTTTTATAAAAACACAAAATTTGGGACAACCCCTAAATATATTCAAATAAAAAGTAATTCAAGTAGGCCATTTTCATGATGCATACTTCTGCATGTTCCCAAATTTCCTGAGTTGGCAAACCACTTTCAAATAAACACACTCCTGAAAAGAATGAATGGGATGGGTAATTGGAGTGAAGGGCTCTGGTTGCAGAGTTCGAAAGGGGGAAAAATAGGACTTATGTCTGTTGCAGTTTTATTCTCTCCAATAGTTCCAAGTAGGGGGTGGAGGTGACAAGGCCATTCTTTATATGGGTAGGGAGTGCACCATTCTCCCCCTCTCCTTACAGACAATGAAACAAACAAGACAGTTGCTGATAGAAGGCAAGTCTCTTCTGCCTCCATCATGAAATGCCTAGAGTGGTGGATATAGCCACTTTAATCTATGAATGCCTTATGAAATCGGTGAGCTTGACAGTATGAGCCAGTCCAAGATTACAAGAGGAAGCATCAGACTGGATTAGTGGTATGAAGAAGAAGAAATAAGGGAGTGCGGGAGGAGTGGGAGGTAATAGCTGTGGTTGCCCGAGGGGAGGAGGAGTGGCAGATTACGCCATTGTCATCTGAGGAAAGACAAGGAATGGCTGGCTGAGATCTGAATGGGGGAAGCCCATTTCAGATATAACTAGAAATAGCTGCTGATCCAAAAACTTGTTAAAAAGCATCATAATATGAGGGAAAATAATCAGTAGAAGTTAGAACAGAACACTTGTGTATGAAGGAATCACAGAAGGAATCATAGGGTTGGAAAGGGCCTACAAGGCCATCGAGTCCAACCCCCTGCTCAATGCAGAAAGCCTGATTCCCAGGCGGTCTCCCATCCAAGTACTAACCAGGGCAGACCCTGCTTACCTTCCGAGATCAGGCACATCCAGCCCTTTGCTCTATGCCTGCATATCTGACTGTGGTGATCTGTGTTCTTTCCTCCCCCACGCCAAACTGGACCTGTCTGGTCTGGCAGAGATCAATTGCTGACATTTCAGAAAGAATGATCTGGTTTAGCATTGCATGAATATGCCTCAAGGTTGCACGTCCTCCCCTCCCCTCTTCTGGCATGAGTGTGAGGAGGAGATTGGAAGCGTTCACTTCCATTTTCAATTAACTGTGGTTCATCGTTATGTCCAAACCTGAAACTGTGATTAATCTTAACTACAGTTTAAGACAGAGGTGGACATCTTGTGGCCCTCCAGATGTTTTGGCCTACAATTCCCATCAGCCCTAGCCACATGGCCAATGGTGGGGGATGATGAGAGTTGTAGGTCCAAGCATCTGGAGGGCCACAAGTTGCCCACTCCTGGTTTAAGGAAACATGTCAAGATCATAAACCACAGTTTGAAATTGAATCGTTACCCTAAACCATTGTTAAGATTAATCATAGTTTGTCCAGGTTCAGACATAACAATAAATTACGGTTAGTTAAAAACAGAAGCACATCAGCTCAAGGAGTGCACTACCCTAAACTAGTTTAGCATTTAGCATAAACCACTGGTCATCAAAAGAGACTAATGCTGAAAAGCATGCAGGCCAACAGAATACTCTGTTCACAGTCCATCATTTCCAGCTATTGGCAATAAATGATTTAGAGACACCTAATTGCAATGATGCATGTTTCATCCATCTTGCTAATAAACACTGATATTCCTATGTTATTATGAATTTGTCTAATCCACAAACATAACTTCAATAAATGGCACACATCTGTCTGCAATTCAACAGCAATTTTTTTATAAGAGATTTAAATTGTTTTAGTACTGTTGGTGCTTTCTTTTTAAATGTACAACTACCTTTGATTCTGTGCATGCAACTTTTTTATTGATTTTAATTAGATTCCTAAAAAGACAAATGTTTTGAAAAATGGAATCCTGGACAAAACTGGGCATTCAACCTATTGTACTTGAAATTAGAATTTTAATGGCTGACTGAAGAATATAATCCAGGATAAGATATCTTGTTTATGTTGGTATGGACATTGTTATCCTGAATTACTTCCAAAATCCTACGTCAGGTATATTCTTTTGTCACTTAGCCAGAAGTGGCACTTTGGATTAACATAAGTAAACGTAGAAACCATGCAGGCAGATCTCAAAAACATGCTTCTGCAAAAGTAAACACTATTAAATGAAAAATATTTTTCTACACATTAAAAATAAGCAATTGATATCTGAAGGAAACCCACTAGAAGATCTGAGTTTATGCTTCGATACAAGTGGGAAACATGAATCCTCTACCTTCAATGTGGAGCTTTTTAAATAAAAAAATTATTAAGCAATGTAAATTCATCATGGGGCTTGAGAGACTCATGAACTTGCTTCTGGTAACAAACCACCATTGTGAAGTTTGTCATTCCTTTTCACAAGTCGTTAATAAATGACTGGATGGGGTAGTAAGAAACTATATTATGTATATACCAAATTAGCAACTCCAAGCAGCTGCTTCAAATTCACCGTGATAAACAGTGCCTGTTATTCCCATGTCTGAATACAGAAATCAGACCACAGGCCACAACTCTTGGCTCAGAAAGAAACCCAGTCAAGCTCCAGATACCCACACTATAAGTCCAGAATGACAACTATCAACATTATCCTTTCAAATAGATTCATATTCTTGAAAAGGGCTAGCAGAAATGTCTACATTTTTAAATCACGATCTTAAGGCTCAATCCTATGCATGCCATCGTCATCTTCAATCATCCTCTTAAGGCACGATCCTATGCATATCCTAAACATGCACAGGATTGCGGCCTTAGTCACTCTTCCCATTGTTGTCCTGTCCTGGTGCCAGCACAGCTCTATTCCTGCACCCTCCTGCATATGAGGAGCAGCAGGCTTTCCTCCTCCCTAGAGAGGCAAACCAGGCACAAATGTAAATGCAGGCCACACTCCTGGACAGTTTGGCTTGTCCCTCCCTGGAGACAGAGGTTTGCCCAAGCCTCTACTTTTTGCTGAGGCATCTGAGCAGGCAGAGGCTGAGGCAGTGCTGGTGGTTACGGTTGTACTTCCCTCTTCATGTATTCTGTGAATGCATGAGCGGAATTTCTTCTGAGCAGCACTAAGCTATCTCAGTTTACATCAGAGGATGGCCAGGATCTTCTATCAATCATCCCAGAGTGCAGGACACGGAATAATGGGCTCAAGTTACAGGAAGCCAGATTCCGGCTGAACATCAGGAAAAACTTCCTGACTGTTAGAGCAATAAGACAATGGAACCAATTACCTAGGGAGGTGGTGGGCTCTCCCACAGTGGAGGCATTCAAGATGAGGCTGGACAGCCATCTGTCAGGGATGGTCTGACTGAGATTCCTGCATTGAGCAGGTGGTTGGACTTGATGGTCTTATAACCCCTTCCAACCCCACTATTCTATGATTCTATGATCATAGAGAGATATGATGTGCCTTGCTTTCCCCTGCTTAGAATAGGCTTTGATATTTATATACTGGACAGGGATAGACTAACCACTGCAATCCATGCACCTGTGATTACCAGTGCATGGATCACAGTGATCAATGGATCACTAGTGATTACCACTGCGTGGATCACTGGTGATCTGTGATTAGCTGCACTCTGTGTGGGGCTGCCCTCGTGCCTGGTTCGGAAGCTGCAGCTAGCATAGAATGCAGCTGCTAGGATGCTCAGTGGAACAGCTAGATATACACATATTACACCTGTGTTAAAAGAACTGCACTGGCTGTCTATAAGCTCCCAAGCCATGTTCAAGGTTTTCTTGTTGACATACAAAGTCCTAAACAACTCTGGACCAGGATACCAAGCTGATCACCCTCCCCTATATACACCCAGTCGACTCCTGAGGAGGCCTTCCTGGTTGTTCTGCGACCAAAGGAATGTCACCAAATAATGGCACAAAAGCAGGACTTCTCAGTGGTGGCGCCCTCCTCTTGGGAACACTCTCCCACATGGGGTTCAAGAGGCAGAAATAGCGACAAGTTTTAATCACCTCTTGAAAACGTACTTATTCACACAGCCTTTCCCTCACTTGTGATGGATTACTATGTTACTGCCATGATTGATTTTTATTTTGTTGTAATGGTTTAAATTATTTATTATTTTATCTTGTTTTTATATTATCTTGCATTTTTAATGTAAACCGCTTAGTTAAGCAGTATAAAAGTATTATAAATAAATAAAGCATAATTCATAAATGGCAGCAGAAGCTTAGTGAAACTAAGGAATAGAAGTCAGCAACTAGGTTCTTTATAAACAATATATATGCATTTTTCAAGGCACTTTAAAGGCTTGTGTGTGCATGTGGGGCATTTGACCTCATATCCTCCTTTGATGTACGTCCCTACTTCTCAAGCTTGCCAGGCCCTTTGGGTCTTTGGTCCTAAAAGAGGCCTATCTCCAAGAGCAAGATCCACTTACGTATATCATTGGAGTTGGGCAAAGGAGCCTTGTAAGATATAAGAAGAAGGGTGCACCTTCTGTTTATCCTAGCCGCTAAGTAATGTTTGAAAATGTGTCAAGTCAACATGCACTACTTATCGAAATTGCTAATCACACCTCATTTCCTAGTCTAGACAATAGGTTAGAAAGTGCAGCATGTGGTAATAGTCAGGCAAGTGTACACAAATAAAACAGCATGAATTAACAAAAGGAACATATACATGGAGAAAATGAGAAGTACAAAGGCTTATTATGGAACATACATAGCATTTTGTTGTGTTCATGATGAAGAAGAAATGACCCTAATGTAAGGGGGTGGGAAACTTTCTGCACATTTGCCAAAAATGCCAGAAATGAGGGTGAGAGAAGCCAAAAGTACACATAAACACATGCCACATTCATGCACACACAAACCATTCACACACCCCACTCTCTCTTTCAGCCAAGCAGCGGGGCGGGGGGTGGGGGGAGATGACGGGAAGAGGAGACAGCTAAAGAGCAGGGGAAAGCTAAGCTAAGCAAACAGCTAAGGAGCATGGAAAAAGGGCTTTACACACACCCGTTTTTGAAACTTTTGCTACCAGACACTTCAGCACATAGAGACCATGGGGCAAAACTAACACCATATCAAAAGCACCCAAACTCACAGAATTCAGTTTATCTGGCAACCCCACTCAGCATTTTCAGGACTTACCCAGATCATGTCATGTCGCTCCTGCCTACAAATATACGCAAGATGTCTCCTGGTTTTGCTGTGGATGGGAATCTTATTAGTTCCAAAGCTCTCTTTATACTATATTGAATAAAAATGACTTAGCATAAATATGATTAACACTTTAAGGGCTTTCAAGTACTAAAATGTCCCATATATAAGGGGTTTAGGGACTAGGGCCTTCATTTTATTACCTTTATCTGGGTCTGCCCATAGCTGATTTTAAACCATATTGACTATATGTTTTTAGTTCACTCTCCTCAGTACTAATCAATGGGGCATTTTTACTTGTACACATGCACACAGATCAATGAATCAGCAACGACTGGGTTTTTCTCTAAAACAGAAAGAAGCTCTACATTTATATTAACATGCTGCTTCTAGAAAGCTTTATACATAGCTTAGTTTTAATTAGGGTCAGTCTTTGAAAATAAAGTTGCTAACAATAATAATCACTTACACCTTCAGTGTATGTACTCTCCTTATTGCCCCTCTTTCTTGATTTAAAGGCTAGGAACTTAAATTGGGGGATTACCAAAAGTTATTAGGATGATAAGCTAAGGAAAACCCCAACAAGCCCCAAGGAAAGGCAGCTTAAAGCAATATTGCACATTTCGAATGTATATCCTTGAGTACATTGTGTGTGCTCCCAGTATATTCCACCATGCTTTAAATGGGATAATGTGTGGACTTCATCTTGAGTGCATGTAGTAGGGAGGTGGAGGCAACTGTGGTACTCCACAGCGCATGCACATAGGTACATACATAACATGAACACCATGAAAATATCTACCTTAAAACAATACAGAGCAGAGCATGGATGCATATGGTGTACTTGCTAATGCTAAATCTGAAATGTATGAAGTAGACTTCAGCCAGTGGGACTCATTCTCACTCCAAGTGGGACTAACTCCCACTAATTCTCTCCCTAGCTGCTCAAGTGGGACACCGTCTTAGGATCCTGAAGATCTCCATTCGGGAGTAGCTTGGAGCACTGGCTCAACCCTCACCTCTCCCTGCACTTTCCAGAAGTTATCTCTGGGCAAATCAAAGGACTAAGGAATAGCTCCTTGTCTGCAGGTAGGAGTCAGTCCCTATCTTGCTTCTAGCTGCGTTCTTTAAAAGAATCTTCTAGTGTTTATTAGGGAAGGAGCAGGAAAGATTTGTAATCTGAGAGTTGACTCCTCCTCACTAAATAAACACCAGAAGATTTTTAAAAAAATAAAATCACCAGCCAACAGTGAATGTGACTCCTTCTTTCAAGCAATGAGCTATTTTCTACTCCTTTTATTTCTCCTTGCTGGGAGGACGACCGGGGAAAAGCAGAGCCAGAGGCAGGACCTCTGGTGGGTGGCCTCCTCTTCCACTGGTGAGCCCACTGCTGGGCTTACCTGATTGTGGTGGTGGACAGCAGCAGTGTGGTAGTAGCAATGCTTCAAGCAGCAACAGGCAGTTGGGTCTAACTGCCATTTTAATTTCCCACCATGCCAAAAATGTAGTGTTGACCCAGGACATGGTGGAAAAATTAATGGTTGGTAGAGCTAGCTTCTTTGCATTTCTCAGAGTGCTAGACTGGAAAAAAAATTAAGGTGTCAGCAGTGGACCCTGCTGGAATGCTGGGGCCCCAACAGCTTCCTAAGGATGCTGGGTATTGACACAAGCTAAAGCTTCCATTCTTCTCTACCTAGTGGGAAAGAGATCTTCACGATCCTACACAAACAGCCTACATGAGCAGCTATAACATGTGACCAAGCTCTAACAGAGCGAGGAAGGAGTAGAATTACATGAACTTTCAGAGGACTTTTACGTTCAAGAAGAATCCGTGAAAAGAAATAATGCTCTGAATAAATAGGAGGTTGCCCCACTGGAATCAATCATACACAACAGCTGATTTGAAGAAGCACTGCTTGCGAATACCATAACAATGACCAGAGCTTCTTTTAACTGAAATGCAAGGCAGCTTATGACAACACAGAAAAGACCTACCACATTAGCATAGCAGAGATTCAAGAACATAGATATGGTTTTGCTAAATTTCACATGATTCAGTGTTTTGTATTTCTTCCTTAGCATACTACTGATACACTACAACCCATGTTAGCTACAGCAGATAAATAAATAACAACTCTTACATATTGACCCGGTTCGCACGATGAAATAACTCACAGTTTCTCCTTCAACAACCCAGAATTCTAGGTTCATACACATCCCTGTGTTATTTAGCTCAGCAGAAGTGGGCAGAAGCCAGGATGCTCGCTCCATGCACTCCCAAAGAACCCATGGTTAACAAATTATTTCACTGTGCAAACTGGGTCATTTTGTATAAGGTAGATGGGTGGCAACCAGATTTCTTCACATGTTTAGCAGGTTGTCAGGCAAGGGGGAAATTAGTTTCTGCTACTTTCAGGACCACTTCCTGTGTGCATCTTGGAATTACATATTCTAGCTTGTTCAATTATTTCCTAGTTATTTCTCCTTCAAGCCCTTCAATATTCTAGTCCAAGAACCAGAGTAATTGTTTGCTAACCCTATGAAAATCTATTTGGCTAATTCTAGACATAGCTATTCCCCCAAATTATAGTAGCATGAATCCATGTAAGACCCTACAACTCCAATCAGCCAGGATCAAGGAAATCCAGCTTGCAATTTTCTTACTTGCCAGTGTTGGAATTTCATGCTGTCATTTTAGACTGTAAACTCTTTCAGGCAGGGAATGCCTCTCTCCACCCCCCATGTTTGTTCAGCTCTGAGACCAGAGTTGGTACTCCATATACGAAAACCATGACTCGGCACAGCCTGGAAGAACTGAAGCCAAGAATGCATTAAAGTGCATTGATAAGGCAGAATTAAAACCTACATCCAAATTCTGTATTCCATTTTCACACAAAAATTAAGAATTCTGAATAAAAATGGCTCTCTTCCCACTAGTGAAAGTGAGAAATTGAGTGTAGGGAGAGGGACAATTCACACAACCAAATCGGCTTGCTGAAGATTTGTGTTGAGGGGATCTGAGCGGTGTTTGGCACAGGAAAGATGGTATGAATACAAGACCATTTCACAATTCACCTCCCACTTTCTGCTTCACATCACTCAGCAACCTACCTTTAGAAACTCTGCAGGATGCTGAAGAGAGCACAAAGTGAAGGGATCCTACAATTTCATTGCTGCCGACCAAACTGTGCAACCCATATTCTCAAGGTGCTGGCTTCGTCATGTGAATGGACTTCCAATTCTGGTTAAAAAAAATTACCTTTATTTCCCAGGAAAAGGCTCTTCTCTATGCCTTATTTCTTCTGGAAACTTCTAGAAACAAGTCCCATTGCCTTCTGTAGAACTTATTTCAAAACAAATGTGTTTAGAGAGGTAACTATGTTAAATAAAGTGCAATTCCTACCAGAAGAGAAATATGATAGAAAGATGCACTGCTGCTTCTTATCCACAAGGCTTCCCAGTGTGATTAACCCTGGGATGTCAGTGTATCAACTCAACAAGGTACAGCACAGACAACCAAGTAAATAAATCCTTAACTAACAATCAATAAACTATAATAAAGGGAAGCCCTTCTGCAAATAAAAGGGGTCCTTCTATTCACGAAAGGGTCACAATTCACAGGAGGATCCTGTTCATAGAGGCCTCCTGCACAACTTCCATTGCTGTCCAGGAGCATTCCCCAACCGTTTGGAGCAGAATTGCCTTACTCCTTCTATGAGTGCATCACAGATCTTAGTATTCAACCCTATGTGTTTGGAAGTCAGAGTGACAAAAGTACCCAGGACTTTGAATATGCTACATACACTCAAAATTTGTTGACTCAGGGGAATTTTAAAATCAACACACATATTGTTTGCAAACACATATAATGCTCACAGTAGAACTGACATAGTGCTTTTAAAACTTTAATGCTGAAAACTAACATTTCAATTCTTTTAAGATGTTTCAACTGGAGAGGTCTTCTTCAGTAGGTTCAAGATGGTGAATAACTTTACTTCACCAGATAAAAATAAACTGCATTATATATTTCCTATGACAAAATCAACCACTTTTGAGTGATTCCTAGAAGGTGATATATCACCTTCAAGACAAAAAGTCTTAGGCTGCAAACTTATACAATTACTGGGGAGTAACCCCCATTAAACTTGGTGGGTTTTACTTCTGAGTAAATCTTCACTCCCCCTTCATGGATCACTGCCTTGTTGTGGCGAAGGGGCTTGCGTAACTCAGTGAAGCCATAAGCTATGCCGTGCAGGGCCACCCAAGACGGACAGGTCATGGCGGAGAGTTCTGACAAAATGTGGTCCACTGGAGAAAGAAATGGCAACCCACTCCAGTATTCTTGCCAAGAAAACCCCATGGAACGTATCACAAGGCTAAAAGAGATGATGCCGGAAGATGAGACCCTCAGGTCGGAAGGTGTCCAATATACTACTGGGGAAGAGCAGAGGGTATTTCCAAGTAGCGCCAGAAAGAATGAAGTGGCTGGGCCAAAGCCGAAAGGACACTCAGCTGTGGATGTGTCTGGTGGTGAAAAGAAAGTCCGATGCTGTAAAGAACAATATTGTTTCAGAACCTGGAATGTAAGATCAATGAATCAAGGTAAGCTGGAGGTGGTCAAACATGAGATGAAAAGATTGAACATCGACATCTTGAGAATCAGCGAACTAAAATGGACAGGCATGGGCAAATTTAATTCAGGTGACCATCATATCTACTATTGTGGGCAAGAATCCCTTAGAAGAAATGGAGTAGCACTCATAGTCAACAAAAGGGTGGGAAAAGCAGTACTGGGGTACAATCTCAAAAATGATAGAATGATCTCAGTACGAATCCAAGGCAAACCATTCAACATCACAGTAATTCAAGTCTATGCCCCAACCACTAATGCCGAAGAAGCTGAGGTTGATCGGTTCTATGAAGACCTACAACACCTTCTAGAACTAACACCAAAAAAAGATGTCCTCTTCATCATTGGGGATTGGAATGCTAAAGTAGGAAGTCAAGAAATCACCGGGATAACAGGCAGGCATGGCCTTGGTGTACAAAATGAAGCAGGACAAAAGCTAATAGAGTTTTGCCAAGAGAACACGCTGATCATAGCAAACACTCTTTTCCAACAGCACAAGAGACGGCTCTACACATGGACATCACCAGATGGTCAATATCGAAATCAGATTGATTATGTCCTTTGCAGCCAAAGATGGAGAAGCTTGATACAGTCAATAAAAACAAGACCTGGAGCTGACTGTGGCTCAGATCATGAGCTGCTTCTTGCAAAATTTTGGCTGAAATTGAAGAACGTAGGGAAAACCACTAAACCATTCAGGTATGACCTAAATCATATCCCTTATGAATATACAGTGGAGATGAGGAATAGATTTCAGCGATTAGACCTGATAGACAGAGTGCCTGAGGAACTATGGACAGAGGTCCGTAACATTGTTCAGGAGGCAGCAACTCAATCCATCCCAAAGAAAAAGAAATGCAAGAAAGCCAAGTGGCTGTCTGATGAGGCTTTACAAGTAGCTGAGGAAAGAAGGGAAGCAAAAAGCAAGGGAGAAAGGGGAAGATATATCCAACTGAATGCAGAGTTCCAGAGAATAGCAAGGAGAGACAAAAAGGCCTTCTTAAATGAACAATGTAAAGAAATCGAGGAAAACAACAGAATGGGAAAGACTAGAGATCTCTTCAAGAAAATTGGAGATCTCAAGGGAACGTTTTGTGCAAAGACGGGCATGATAAAGGACAAAGAAGGCAGGGACCTAACAGAAGCAGATGAGATTAAGAAGAGGTGGCAAGAATACACAGAAGAACTATACAGGAAAGATCTGAATGTCCCTGATAGCCATGATAGTGCGGTCACTGAACTTGAGCCGGACATCCTCGAGAGTGAAGTCAAGTGGGCCTTAGGAAGCATTAGTAACAACAAAGCTAGAGGAGATGACAGTATTCCAGCTGAGCTATTTAAAATCCTAAACGATGATGCTGTTAAAGTGCTGCATTCAATATGCCAACAAATTTGGAACACTCAACAATGGCTGCAAGACTAGAAAAGGTCAGTTTACATTCCAAATCCAAAGAAGGGCAATGCCAAAGAGTGTTCAAACTACCGCACAATTGCGCTCATTTCATATGCCAGCAAGGTGATGCTCAAAATCCTACAAGCTAGGCTTCAGCAGTATGTGAACTGAGAACTACCAGAAGTACAAGCTGGGTTTCGAAGAGGCAGAGGAACTAGAGATCAAATCGCCAACATTCGCTGCATCATGGAGAAAGCAAGAGAATTCCAGAAAAATGTCTATTTCTGCTTCATTGACTACGCTAAAGCCTTTGATTGTGTGGATCACAACAAACTGTGACAAATTCTTAAAGTGATGGGAGTACCAGACCACCTTACCTGTCTCCTGAGAAACCTGTACAAGGGTCAAGAAGCAACAGTAAGAACCAGACATGGAACAACTGAGTGGTTCAAAATTGGGAAAGGAGTACGACAAAGCTGCATATTGTCACCCTGCTTATTTAACTTATATGCAGAGTACATCATGAGAAATGCCGGGTTGGATGAATCACAGGTCGGAATTAAGATTGCTGGGAGAATTATCAACAACCTCCGATATGCAGACGATACCACCCTAATGGCAGAAAGCGAAGAGGATCTCAAGAGCCTCTTGTTGAGGGTGAAAGAGGAGAGTGCAAAAGCTGGTTTGAAACTCAACATTAAGAAAACTAAGATCATGGCATCTGGCCCTATCACTTCCTGGCATATAGAAGGGGAAGAAATGGAAGCAGTGACAGATTTTACTTTCTTGGGCTCCAAGATCACCGCAGACGGTGACTGTAGCCATGAAATTAAAAGACGCTTGCTCCTTGGGAGGAAAGCTATGGCAAACCTAGACAGCATAGTAAGAAGCAGAGACATCACCTTGCCGACAAAGGTCCGTCTAATCAAAGCTATGGTTTTCCCAGTAGCAATGTACGGCTGTGAGAGCTGGACTATAAGGAAGGCTGAGCGCCAAAGAATTGATGCTTTCGAACTGTGGTGCTGGAGAAGACTCTTACGAGTCCCCTGGACTGCAAGGAGGTCAAATCAGTCCATCCTAAAGGAAATCAACCCTGAGTGCTCATTGGAAGGACAGATACTGAAGCTGAAGCTCCAATATTTTGGCCACCTAATGCGAAGAGAAAACTCTCTGGAAAAGACCCTGATGCTGGGAAAGACTGAAGGCAAAAGGAGAAGGGGACGGCAGAGGATGAGATGGCTAGATAGCATCACCGATGCAATGAATATGAACTTGAGTACGCTCCGGGAGAGAGCGGAGGACAGGAAGGCCTGGCGTGCTATGGTCCATGGGGTCACGAAGAGCCGGATACGACTGAACGACTGAACAACAACAACAACAAAATTATATCACTATACCCTTAGATTTTACATAATGGCATTTACTTAGCAAGACTATAGCCTAAAACTTCTGCTCTAGTAAACAGATATCTAGGAAGCACCGTAACCGTCATTCTACCAGCACATCATCACATATTGTGATGCTTACGGTGGCATATTGCAAAGGCAACTTTTTAGGATCAGGGTTGCAGCCACCAGTCATGTGATATAAGCAAATACGTTCATAGAAGTTACTAACCCCACCTCCAAATGTTTCTAGCCTGCTCACCTACAATATGTTACTCATCTATGGCTCAAAAGAAAAATGCATAAAGGTTGCCTATTTAATTACCTCAAGGCAATTCTTCGCTACAAATGACCAGACATATAGTTAATTACAAGCATATACGATAAAATGCGTTTCTGGCATCCATTTATGCTCAGCATGTTTATCTTTCTTGACAAATAGAGGAAACACCCAAAGCCACTAATGAGATATTATTTATTGCAGGGCGTAAAAATCAAAATTGAATTACAAATGTTCTTGCATGGTGTCCCTTAAAAAAAAAACTTTATAAACAATTAAACATACCAGCAGCTGGTCTTTATCTCTTACAGGGAAGATAAACATACCAGGTATAGAATAATTAGGCTTCTGACACAGAAACAAAATAAAGCAAATTACCTGTTTCTAAGTTCTGGAATTATTGATATAGCTGTATTTTTTTTTTAAAAAAAAACCTACTAACTTCATTGGCTTAGGATATTCATAAGAAAAAAATCTCAGTCTGGTGCCCCCTTCATGTTGGAAAGGGCACATATTGTGTTCCATCAAGTCAGAGATGGCAAAACACAATTACCCAGGTGATGTACACAGTACACACAAAGGCATCACTAGGGAAAATTCCTTTCCCCGTGTCATATGAAGGTGACTGGCACTCTCAGCAGAAGAAAAGTGATCACTATTGGGTACTGAGGAATAAATACTGCATCCTGACTATTTTAATCAAGTTAACATTGGGGTGGTCAATGTGCTGCCCATGGGCACCAATGTGTCCCCAGACACCTTTCTTGGCCTCCACCAAGCTGTCCTACCCCTCCCACTTAAAAAAAAAACAAAAACACATCTTCTTACTGACAGCTGGGATTGCTGTGAAATAGGTTTCTGTTAGTGCTAGAACTGTGGTTTCAAAGGAGTTGCTTAGTGTGTTGGGGCTCAGACTCCACCTCTACCTTGTACTCAGTCCTTTGGGCAGGCTACTTGTCCTTTGCCATGCCTCCCGTGGCAGCCATTTTGTGGTGGTGCCTAGGACAGTTCCTCATATTGCCAAATGTGCCCACAGCCCAAAAAGGCTGCCTGCCCCTGAGTTAACAAATGCAACTACAGATGTGCTTATTTAATGATTTATCTATCTATATCTATATCTATATCTATATATAGATATAGATATAGATAGATAGATATTGCAATGTAGCACTCTGCTAAGAGTTGTTGAATATTTCACTTTAGAACCACAGTTCTAAAAGTGTGATGTGGAGCATTTGAAGGAAATTATGGGCTCTAGAGAAAGTTTAAGCTCCTCCCACCCATCCTGATTTTCTTTTAAGCTGTGTGCATTGGTTCAAGACAGTGCCTACCCACCCTTTCCAATTATAGCACCCATCTTGCACCTACTACTACAACTCCTTTGTATTGCTATCCTGGCATTCTCCTTAAAGTAAACTGTTGCCTTGTTTTCCATCTGTACAATTCCTCTGCTTGTTCCTAATTCCTAAGCAAGAGTTATGTCCATCTTTTCTTACCTTCGCTATTTTTGGAATAATTCAAACAGAAATCAGAGTTTGTTTTACTTAGAGCAGTTTATTATGAACAATGAACCTCGAGAAACCTTGGTTAATGAAATAGCCATGGGAATGGCGGACAAAGACTTGTATTGAAATAAATTCAAGAGCCACTGTAAATATGGCAACTTGACAAAGTTACCAAAAAGAGAAAACACACAGCCAGAACATTTACATCTACACAAAGCAAGAATATACAATCTTTCCTTTCCCAAACCCTTAGACCAGAAGCTAAAGCATTCTCTCTCCACCCTCATCAGTTATTCAAAGGAGTGTGCAGATACTGAGTCACATAAATAAGTCACCGTGGGGAGGCTTGGAAATGTGTAGGAGAGTGTTAAAATAGTTTGCACATATGTTTATTAGAATGTAGACGGCATGATGGATCTGGAGAGATTTGTTGCATGGTTTTGCTGTACTTAACCATCAACCAATATTAGATTAGCTAACATTCTACCAGGAAATGTGAGAACAGAAAGAGCAAACTGGCGTGTTGGTAAATAAGCTGGGCAAAATCTCATCAATGTTAAGAGGAAATATAAGGTTTGTCTTACCAACCACAGTGGAATAGTCATTTCTTCCTTAATGGTCTAAGCAAATGTAAAAGCTCACACATCTAAGTAACACCCATGCTTCAACCACAGAGCAGGGACAGAGAACGTGTGGCTCTCCAGATGCTGTTGGAATGCAACTCCCATCAGCCCTAGCTAACATAGCCAGTGGTGACGGCTGATGGAAGCTGCAGTCCAAAAACATCTGGAGGGCCACATGTTCCCCCTCTCTGCTGTACGGCATTAAAAATACCCACTGGGGAGATCTTATTCCCAATGTGATGGTGCAAACCCATTTTATCCTGCAAAAAATACTGGATGGCTTAAACCGTGTTCCTCAAACACTGGCACCAGTCCTGCATCCCTGTAACCGGCCAGTCCCCACATAAACCTATTCTTCAGCTGAAAGTATTCCGACCCCTGCCAGGACAGGGCATGCAGCGCAGGTCTCCACAAATTGCAAACACTTGAGAAAGATCTTTTATGTCAGGCCAAGCTTTGGACCAGACAAGCTTCTGCCTGATAAGATGCTGAGCATAATACTGAGGCGTCCCTTTCCCGGAAGGAACCCTCATTCTTCCGAGTCCTCTGACATGTGGAGATGACTGGGGAAATCTCTTGACAGTTTGGAGCGTTCCGAAGTCCAGCGTGGTATGAAACACACATCTTCTCAGAGCTCTAGCATATGTTGATGACTTGTGGAGGGGAAGGATTGGTGGTAGTCAGCACAAATAATAGCTGGGTATTGTGCCAGGCCCACATTTTTGGATCCTTGCCTTTAAGACCAGCATAACAGTATGCTTCATGGCCTTGCACTAGCAGAGCAGCAAGTTGACTCCTTATCCTAAGTATTTATTTGAAGAAGCAACAGTGACATTCCACTCTGTGCTACATGGTTATCAATAATGAAATGCGGTATCTATTGGGAATGCTTCATGCATGGGATATATAGTCCTAGAGTAAAAAGTGGGCTACATTACCCACTGAGACCAGCTTTGAGTATATTTGTATATACTTCTTCTATCGTCAACTTCTGAAGGTTCTCTGACTTGCTTTCAAGCCTGTGCTTTTATTATACAAGTGAAGGTGTGCTTCTATTGCAAAAGCTAAGCGTGTTGTATATGGTTTTCCAAGGATCCCACAGGGAACTGGTTTATTAGTATGCATACAATGTATGCACCAAAACCCACCATCTTTTGGTTTAATGTATTCTTCATTTATGTTGGTTTTCACTCACCCATTAGTTCCAGAATGAAGAGAGGTGCTATTACTCACAAACAAGACCTGTATACATATACAAATGCTTTCTGGTCCCATATATGCAGCCATATACTATGTGCACAATAATCAATAAGCACCAAAAGTATTCTTTCCTGTAGTAATGAATACATGGGAGGAATTGCAAGTCTAGACCTGTCACCTCTAATTATATACCATCAGTAGTGATACCAGTTATTGACACACTCCTTCTAAGAGTCCCAGGTAGAGCACGGGTGGACAGAAGGTAGATCTCCAGATGTTTTGGACTTCCAGAACTCCCAGAAGCCCCTGCCAGCATGGCCAATGGTCAAGAATGCTGGGAGTTGAAGTTCAAAACATCTGGAGATCTACTTCCTACCCACCCCTGATACAGAGGCCACCAAAAACTCTTTCATACTACAGTAACTCCTCACAGAGGCCAGAATATTTGTAAGATGAGTATGAAGAGTTACACATGACAAAGCCAAAAAGGAATGTACAACAATACCATGAACAGTCTTCATACAAGGTCCACATAATAAATCTTATGATTTCTCTGTGACGGATGTAACTTTTGAAGTGGCCCACCCAGAAAAACTAACAACAGAGTATTATAAATATATTTTAAGCTAAATGTTTCAGCTTCCACTCTCATCAGTATCAGTTGCGCTGTTAACTGGCTAATGCCTGGAGATGAAAGTTCTTTAGGAGAAAAAAAATACCTTAGGAGGTACGAGTGGTGTAATGCTTACAAATTGTCCTCCAGATTAAGGCTATTTGGACTAAGAGTTCTTAGTCTATAGATCTAGAAATTTTCCCCTTCGTCAAGCGTATCAGGGTCTTTTATTTGTTCTACTGGAACCAACTGTAAATCTGAGAGACTATGTGCAGGAGAGTTGAAATGTCTTGCAACAGGCTGCTTCAGTTTTTTGGTAAGAATCGCAGATTTGTGGTAAGAGAAACTTGTTGTTAGGTCCATTGTAGTTTTCCCTACATATTGCATACAACAATATATATACACACACAACCAGAAATCACTAGGGCTACACGGTGCTATTTCCCCACTTTACATGATATAACCTTATCCTATGTACTACACTAGTTACACCTACTGCTAATAACTACTGCAAATGGTCAGAATTCATTCAACAGCCACATACAAGTCAAACCAGAGGTGTGGCAGTTCTTTCCAACAGTTGTTTAACAAGTGGCCTGATGTACTGTAAGTTTAAGCATGGATCAGACAACAAATTCACATTCACTCAAATTGCCACATGACAGATGTAGCATCTGAAAATGCCTCAAAATGCAATCTCTTTTTTTAAAGCCAAACTGTCCTTGTTGTTTAACAGTAACATCTCAGACATTCCGAGTAAAATAATGTTCCAAATGAAGAAGGTGTGCCCTTTTCAAAATTTTAAACTCAGAAATAGTGTACTTCTGAAGTAGCACATCAAAACATCTCAATCCAGTGTAGTATTTAATAATTTCCTTTTTTTAAGGTCCAAGTTAGAACTTAGAATGCAGCAAAAACCTAGCCAAGATGGTTCACTTTCCTTTGCTATAGCTACACACACAAACATACACATGTATATTGGTTTGATCCAAATTTAGGTGTGTACAGCAGGGCTGTGGAAGCTGACATTCTATTCCTCCTTCTCACAATAGCCCCTCCAAACCCCCCACACACAAATGCTACCCAGAGGGTTGAGCGATCCTGTCAAACAGGATGGGCTGTGGAGTAGAGAGCTGAACTGGAGGGAGGGGGGTCCCTGAAAATCAGGGAGAGGTACCTTGTATGAGCAGAAGGGATGTGGCTCAGTGGTAGAGCACATATTTTCCGAAGGACCCCAGTTTGATCCCTGGCATCTCCAAGTAGGGCTAGGAAAAAATCCTGCCTGAAACCCTGGAGAGCCAATGCCAGTCAGTGTCAAGGATACTGGGCTAGATGGCCCAATGGTATGACTCAGTATGAGGCACCTTCCTGTGTCCCTGTGATTTTCAGGGACCCCCTCTTTTCCCCACACCACAGCCCACAGCCTACCATGGGCAACTTGTGCCCCTCCGGATATTGTTGGGACTGCAACTCGCACCAGCCCTACTCAGCATAGCCAATGATGAGGGATTATGGGAGCTGCAGTCCAACATCTGGAGGGCAACTGGTTGCCTACCCCATTGGCCAGGGTCCCCCAACCCTCTGTGTAGCATTTTCAGGGGCTGGAGGGATTGCCTTGGGGAGGAGGGGCAAAGGAAGACTGCTTCCACCAGCCCTGTTGCATGCACCTAAATCTGGATCTAACTCATTGTTTTAAGTATCTGGGTGAGCCCATGGAGGTATAAGTCTAAATGACTGAAAATACTTGCTTCTCCAAGTTGTTCAACAGAAACTAGTGGGCTATTACGAAGTACTTCAGCCAAAGAGAGTCCACATTCATTTCTATTAGTGTGAAAATGCCTGAGAGAAAAAATGGGTTATGATCAATTATAGACTCCCCAAGTACCTTAAAAGTAAACAAGACCTCATATTTCCAGTTTGGTTTCATCTTCCAATCACGTCACGTTAGACCTCACTGAGTAATTTCTCAACTAACTTGTATCATCCAGGGATCCAAGTATGTAACATTTTAATTCGCTTGGAGCACCGGTTGAAGCTGCTCAGAAATGAAATCACTATCAAATTAAAACAATAAATTATCAGAAATTTTTCAACTATGTTTAGCCATTTAATTACTGTGAGCACTTTGCCATATGGCCTAGATCCTACTGATACTGGAATCAATGAACATTTTGCCAGTAAGTTCAGTTCGTCCCTTTATATTGCTACATAGTTTCTCTAACTGATTCTCTGCAGCCGTTTGATAAAGTTTTCTGAATACTGAAGGTAACAATTAAAAGACTGATTTTTGTCACTATAGATAACATGCCAAACAGTTATGTTATCTATGTTTGTCTGCAACAAACACGTCACAAACGACACCAGGCTCAGCATTGTTATCCCAGGTCTAAATCCTTCTGGTGCTCACTGTCACACTTACAGAATCTTCTGGTGCTCACTGTCACACTTACAGAATCTTCTGGTGCTCACTGTCACACTTACAGAATCTTCTGGTGCTCACTGTCACACTTATAGAATCTTGTCAAAATGCACTACGTATCATGATGAAAAAATACACAGATGTGTTTTATGATACAACCACTGAATGTTTTTAAACTACTGGGCATGTTTTGTTTTTTAAAAAAGTTTCCCCCTGAATCAAAGCGATGTCCCAAATTATTCCTTCCTCAAGTCAGGATGGTGGAAATCTTTCATTTGCACTTAAATTAAATTTCTAGTGGTGTATCCTATGAGAAGTAGGGACATATGAACACATTACTAATAAAAACCTTGCTGTGTCTGCCAAACTGCCAAATGGTTATTTCCACTGTATTGTCTAAATTCTTCTTTATACCCAAATGAAGATATTTAAGAGCGAAAAGTGTTTCCATATTATATACTAAATACCATAGAACTCTGAATGGATGGACCCATTCATGCTTTTGAGACAGGTGCTACAGACGTTCCAAAAGTGGGCTGTGTCCCTTCTTTGTACACAACACCTTATCGAGCAAGTGAGGTAGAGTAGGCAACAATTCAGTAAATGGAAAAATCACGACATTTATTATTGTGCACAGTAATAAATAAACATGCTGTATGATAGTAAACCTTATGTTATATCATTACTATAAAACACTTATTTCCATATTCATTACATACTGATTTAAAAATAAAGTATCCTCACACATGACAACATAAACACACTAATGATGTGGATAATACCCGAAAGAAAATAATTGACTTACTGATCTTTTACAGTTGCATGAAAAACTCAGGGCCACTTCACCATAAATCACAGAAGCCTTACTCGGAAGGCCTATTCAGGTAGGAAATAATGTACAACCTACATTCAGATTATCACATGCAATAATCCAACAAGGGTTTTTGGCTAGGGCCAATGGTTTGTACAAATGCAGGAAAATGGCCCGTATATGCCTTTCATATACACTTTCCTACTACACATAAGATGCATATTACTAAGTACATGGAAGAGCCTTCCGTGTTGGAATACTTGCCATATAGGAATTTTGCAAAATGTGAAGTGATTCTTGTTTTCTTTACTATAAAATCTGACAACGGCAGTAGAGACAGATCTTTATTTTTTTTCAAGAGAGTTGAAAGTGGTATAGCAGAGGCATCATTGCTTGTGTGGTGTACTCATGCATTTCTTTTGTCCTGCTAATAGCTCTGGCCAAACAGGTTTTGCTGGCTTTTGAAGCTCTACAAAACCTTGTGAAACCTATGAACAATGATGACAACAGTGTGCACTCCATGGGGAACAATGCCTCTGTCATACCATATTCAGCTCTCTGAAAACAAGATTGGCCATCTCCAATGTAAATTGTAATTTTCTGTTTCCTTGTTTCCCCAAGAACTGAGAAGAGAAGGTACAATGTGGCATGGGTTTCCATAGGGCAATACATGTCCATATATTATGTTTTTATCCTGCCCTCTGAGCTCCTTGTGTCCCACCATCCCCAACATGGCAATTGGCCAAATGAACATGAAGGAGCTGTGGTTGTCTGGTAGGAAGAAGGATGGGCAAAATGACAGGCACCTACACAGTTCTCTGCCCATTTTATCTTCACATTAAAAGAGTGTGACTGGCACAATATCACCTAGTGAGTTCCATGGCTGTGTGGGGATTTGAACCTGGTTCTTCCCTATATGTTATACACAAACACTTTTAATGATACCCTAAAAGAGTTGTTCTTTTTCCTTAAGAAAAGCAGTTTTGGGAGGTTGCAGCTTTGAGCACAGAAGTGGCACAGGCAAAGGAGGCACTTAACATTTTATCTATCCATCAGTTTCTTCGCTCTAAATCATTCCCAAGCTGCTTCTCCTCTCGCAGGGCACCAAAGGCATCTTTACCCTTGCAAATAAGCATTTGGTAACCTGAAGAGAAAGGGATGGCAATCTGAAATACACACAGTCACACATAATCTATAGCCAGCCCCAAGCGGCCATTTGAAGTATGCACATTTGCACATAATGGGTAGCCCATCCCAAGCAGCAAATTATATAAACTTCAACTGTAGCCTGATCTTTAACACACCATGAATCTGCTCCTATGCATATTAAGTGGAACATAAGTCCTACCATTGCCAATGGGGCCAAGTAAAGATGTAAAGCCAAAGGGTTCACTGGCATTTGCTTCCAGAGAAGTGTGTGCAAGACTGGAATCCTATTCATTGCCATTTGTGGCAGACCATTACCAAACTCAACTGCCAATTTGTGCTATTAGCATATAGAAATGTGTTCCCCCCTCCCCCCACACACACACAAAGATGTGTCAGTGCTCTATCCACAGTGTTTCATTTATGTTTTAAAGTATCACCAGCAACAAAAGACAGCATGCAAGCACCAGTGGGAGTGCGTCTTCTTTACAGAATTACATTCCAAGTTCAACTTCTTTCAAGTTCAAAAGTTAGGTTGTAGGGGAGCTTCCACATTTTTCTGATAGAAACCAGGGCATGGAATGTAATATGTGACTATGTCATGTAAAAGAGCATCTTCTTGGTTCTCAATGCCAGCAATAGACATTGCTTTCTATAATAGTTAAATATTTAACTTCCAGAGACATTACTTTTCTTTTAATAGTATACTCTTGCAACACTCTAGGTGCACGTATCTTCACTACTATTAAAAAGTGTCCCATTTCCATGTCTTGCCTTTTGTCCAACAGGGGGATTTAAAATTTAAAATAAAGGACTGAGAGAGGGTTATGTAAAGTCACAAATACTGAGAAAAAAGTATCAAAAGCAGATGAAGTCCTCACTTCTTTTTTTAGATTCCTTGTATCAATAGGTCCCAAGGTTGACTGTGTGTGTGTGTGTGTGTGTGTGTGTGTAATACCAGCAACCGAAGAGCGGCCTCTCGCACAGCAGCGGCTACAGTTTTAAACAGGGGACTGTTTTGGCCCCCTGGCTGCTGCATGGTACTGATTCAATAGATTATTCCACAGTTTCCTTTTAGCCACATCTTGGCTACTAGAAAATGGACAATGGCTAGCAAAACACTCACACACGTTGCTATCTAAACAGGCAACCCACTGACATATTCCTGCTCACTGTTGGAGCAAGTCCAAAGCTTCCTGCTTTGCTAACAGTGTGGCGGCAACCCCAGGTCATGTTTAACTCGGAACATATCAGCCTGGTTGGCTTAGGCAACAGCCTGATTGGCTTAGCTGCAGGTGGTGGGGCCAGATAGTAAAGCAAGGAACAGAGGGAATTGCATCAGTGCTTTTTAAAGAACCCCTCTGGACTCTGATCATTCTCACCACCACCACCACCACCACCTCTTGCCTTCCCTCCTTCATCACCACCAACATTTAATCTTTAACCGGGGAAATGTGCAAGGCAAAATGTGATCAGTTTGATTACCTTCTTGGGAAGCTGAGAAGAGCCAAGCCTACAGTCATAACCCTTGTAAGAATGTATTCTCTGGGCATGTCCATGGCAGCTGCGAGGCGGGGGGGAGGGGAGGAAGGAGGGGAGCAATGTACAGCACAGTAGAAAAGGCAGATGCCTTCGCCCTGCGCCTCCAGGACACCGCTGCGCCCACAGTAGTGAACTGGTTGCATAGAATGCACAGTCCACCCTGGTCCTGCAATTGCCCAAGCACAGCTTGTGGATGGGACAAGACTGGCACCGGCAGACCCACAAGAGATGGGATGTGTTGCATGAAGTAAGTGGCACAGGGACATGCCCCAAATCTCAGCTACACATCACCAGCAGAGTCATTGTTCACATAGTCACAGGGGACCCTCTTCAACTTCAACCAGAGGAACAATGTCATCTAATAATCCAGATGATATGGATTCATGGGGGGGGGGGAGGGGGGAAATCTAAGCTTTTAAAGCTTTCTCTGTCCTGATATGGACTATGAAAAAAAAAAAAAAGTGGTTCAAGACTGTGACTCATTTTTCTTCGGTCATCTCCTTACCATGACTTTAAAAAGAGTTAAAGGGCGCCCTAAATGTGCCATAGATTATTCTTCGCACTCTTGAACCACTTTTCCCCCTAGCCAAAATCAGGCTGGTTAAAAAGAGAAAGACGGGGAGGGGGGGGGCGCTCTTCAGAAGCCTGATCTTTTCCCGCCCTTTCCATGGGTTCTGACTGAAATGTATTAGCGACTGTTATCTAGGAAACAACCAGAGGGTAATCGTTATTCTGCACTAATTAACGCGGAGACCGCGCACGTGCGGATTAAGCGTGCCGTGTGCATCCTGCAACGGGGAAACGGGAGTAGGTGGTCTTCAGATCCGTTCCAGCCCTCCCTAACAAAAGGGGATGCGAGGCTGGAGAGCGTGTTAACCTCACCGGAGCGGAACAGAGGAGGATCCACATGTCTCCATCCGATCCCTCCGCTTCAGAAAACGGCAGCCACCCACAGCCCTCCTCCCGCTTCTCCCGCGCCGGCCCCCTACCAACTTTTCTCTCGGCGCTTACCTTCCAGCCGGCCGAGCTGTTGCTGTCGCCCTTATCCTTGAAGTAGGGCACGCAGCGCACCATCCACTCGTAGATCTGGGACAGGGTGAGGCGCTTCTCCGGGGAGCTCTCGATGGCGCGGGTGATCAGGTCCGCGTAGGACAAGTTGCCCCACGCGTTTCTCCGCGACGAGCATTTTCTGGGCGCCGCCGCCCCTGGCTGCTGCTGCTGCTGCCCGCCGCTCAGCGCGCTGGCGCCCTGGCCAGGTCCCTCGCCGGGCAGCCCGGAGAACGGAGCCAGCAGGCGGGCCGTGTCCTCCGGGGCCAGAGACTCGCCGCCGCCGCCAGAGACGGTGACGGTCATGGCCGAGCTGCCCCCTTGCTCCTCGTCGTCGGCGTCGTCCTCCTCCTCCGGGATCATGGAGGCGTCGTCAGCAGCAGCTTCCCCTGCGGGCTTGGCCGGGCTCGCCTGTAGCTCAGGCCTCTGCAGGGGCCACGTACAGGAGCGAGGGCGGCTCTGGGGCTCGAACTCGGGGTCCAGCTCCACATCCAGGGGGGACAGCGGGGCGGGGGGAGACGCCTCTGCCATCTTGGCCTCTCCCCCACTCTTGATGCTGGTCTGCCTTCCTGGGGCGGGGGGAATGTCAGCCAAGAGGAGCCCGATCCACAGCCCGGTCCCTCCTCCTCCTCAGCGATCAGCGAGGCTGAGCAAACATGCCACTCTCCATTAAAGGTCCGGCTGCCTCCTTTTCACCCCGCCACCTCTCCGCCCTTGCCCCTCCCCCCCAAGAAATTCACAAGGAGATCGATAAACAATCCGGTGGTCGCCAGGTGCGCGCTCCCTTCCTCTGGATCGCGAGGATGACCGGTTCTGGAAGAAGCCCCAAACGCGGCGGAGCTGGAAGCCAGTCTCCGCGGCGCAGCGCCCGTGTATTTGTTTATCTTTCACTTCGTGCAGGACTTCTCCAATAGCATCGCGCTGTATCCATTAAAGAGACCCCCCCCCTCCCGCTGCCCCCGCCTAGAAATTAAAAAAGGGAAAAAGCCAGGAGTCTTGCTTGTTGCTTTGGCGGACGTTTTCTTTCCGCTTTTAGGACTCTCCCCTCCCGCTGACTCCACAACACTCAAAAGTCTGAAAACGCATCCGATCGCGCCGGCTACATTCGGGGAGGTCAACTCCTCACTCGCCCGAAAAGGAAAGAAATACCCCTCCCCCCCAAACAGGGAGAGAGAAAAGCAAACCTTTTTAAGAAGAGGAGGAAACTCGGATTGCTGTTGCCATAAAAAATTTTTTTTAAAAAAAAAATCCTGTTCTATGTAGGAGAGAAAGACAGAACAGCTCAGAATCCAAGCAGGTCCAATCGCCGATCTTCCAACAGGTCCAAAAGCCCCAAGTCCTCCGCAGGGCTGCCAAGGTTTTGTTCCAGCATCAACACTACCACATTCATAACCTCCTCGCTGCTGCTGCTGCTGCTGCCATCTTGACAGTTTCCCCCACCCCCCTTTCACTCAAGTCATTTAAAAAAGCACTGGCCAAAAAAAGGAAAGAAAAAAGACAGCGCGAGAGGTCACGCAGGCGAAGGGAGAAGGGGACGCAGGGGCAGCAACAACAAGCGGCAGCTTCCAGGAAGGATTTGTAAGGATGGCTCAGTTGAAACGCGAGAAAATCCAGATCGAAATGCACGGGAGGAAAACGCAGCGCCGCTGCATGGTCCTCGCTTCTGGCGCCGTCTCCAGCTCGTTTCACTTTGGACGAAGCAGCAGCAGCATTACAGCAAAATGTTACAAAAATAAAATCCCCGCACAACACGCCCGATCCCTCTGCAAAGAGAAAGCAAAAGGCGAAGGATCGGCCAGGGAGAAGTGCTGGTGCTGCCGTCGCTGCAGTTCGCTCGAGCAGCCTGTCACCCTCCACTCTGCTGACTTCCACATTCCTTCTCCTAACAACCAGGAGCGGCAACACAAAGTTATAGACACACGCAGCGAGCCTCAACCTAACACCGTCGCAGCCTGATGTCCGCCCACAAAGTGGGCAGGACTACGCCGTCAGCTAAGGGGCGAGCGCCCAACGCTTCTAGTACTACAGAAAGCCCAGTTATCGGTGGGATCTGTCTCTGTCATCGTCAGTCAGCCAGCCAGTGCTCTTCGCAGCCTGTCTTTAAGCCCCCCTCCCCTCCCCTCCCCTCCCCTCCCCGAAAGCACAACATCACTATTAAAACCGGATCAACATGTAAAACAATGCGGGCAGGAACAGAGATTGTAAAGAAACGAGGGCATTAATAAATACATCTACAAATGATCTGTGTTATGTTACATGTCATCATAGTTATTTAAAAACTGAACAAATGTATTTTCTTATGTCCTGCCTCTGCCCTTCATTCAGTATTAGTTCTGCTTCCTTCACCTTCTCCCCCCGCCCCCCCCCCACCGTGCCCACTCTTACCAAGAGTTTAGAATGGGCAGAAATTATGCTACATGCTGAAACACTTTTTCATGTACTAGAACGTTGGGGCCAATCTTTGCAGTTCTCTGTTGTTGTTCCACTACAAAACGTCTGTTGGAAATACAACAATGCCTTTCCTTTTGCAAAACACTAACTGTTGGATTTTTCTGTTGTAATGATGATTCCTCTGGCTAATTCCTCTGGCTGCAAGTGCTGCCAAGCCTTATGTTTAGGAAAATTCAAGAACACTGGTCAAATTTAGCTCGGAAATGTCGTTTAGTTTTCACACTTGTAAATTAAGAGAACAAGTTTAGACTTGTTTAGCTATGTCTTTCCCATTTCCACTCTCTTTGGAGAAAGTCCTGTAATGACAGACAGACAGACTGTTTAAAGGAAAGTCTAGTGAATTGTTCCTGCTTAACAAATGCTGATCCAGGATCTGAAGTGTATTGAATTATTCACATAAATGTGAGTATGTAGATACATAACAAGTCATCTTATCTCCAAGGACTAAATACTTCTTACAGAAATGTGATGCAAGGCCCATTTTTCTATACATGTTTATTAAGAAGTACGTCCCATCAAATTAAATGGGACTTATCCCCAAGTAAGAATTACAGTGCCTAGAATTACAGTGTGTGTGTTTTAATTGCATCCAAGTATCAGGTGGATGTAATTATTTTAATTACAAAATCAGAAAGGAATGGGAAAAAGTTAGATAACCAGCAAATTAATTGTCATGCTATCTGTATAAATGTTTGGTTAAACAATTATGTTTAAAATAACCATTATAAAAACTATTGCCTGAGTTTTGCTTTTTCTTCCTCTTCCCTCCCAATCCCTTTTCCTTTTGTGTTGTGTCTTTTAGATTGTAAGCCTGAGTGTAGGGACTTATTATTAGTCTGTGTAAGCCACTCCAGGAGTCTTTTTTGGCTGAAGTGTGGGGTAAAAATGCTGTAAATAAATATATACCAGTAATTTCAGTGGGAGAGAATTATATATCTGCTTGGTTCTCCCACTGAAATAGATGGGCTGTAAAAATTCCTTATCTTGATTATCATCTGCTGTGATTTTTCATTGGCTATAACCAGTAAGTGGTGAGCCTTGGCCTTTCTTTATCGGGATCTTTAACTAAATAACACCATCAGGTTACAACATTATTTGTGTATTTTGGCCCAGTTTCAAAATGGAGTAACTTCCATAAAGAACCTTTCACCACTATTTATTCTAGATAACGAAACATCAGCAATCTGAGATGTCGATTCCAAGCTCTTGGACTAATATATGCAATTCTCAGTTATCCAGGTGGAATGGGTGACACTAAAGTAATGTGGACAAACAATAGATAAAAAACAATCCTATGCACACTTACTGAAGAGATAAATGTCTTCCATTAAGTATACTAGGACTTACTTCTGAGTATACATGCATAGGACTGGGATGAGTATTTTCATTGTAGTTTATATATCATTTAATTATCCTACTGTGGATTATCATGGCTTCTATATTATTTAGAGGAAGTGATCACTGAAGAGTTATTCCACACAAGCAGTTTGCAATGATTTCAAGCATTTCATCTTTCTAAAATTTTTGAGACAAATCAGACACTTAAGCTGAAGAAAGCAGAGGGGTATAAACTTGACAGCTGATTTCACTAGGCTTCCTTGCAGTGTTGTTGTTCAGTCGTTCAGTCGTGTCCGACTCTTCGTGACCCCATGGACCATAGCACGCCAGGCCTTCCTGTCCTGCGCTGTCTCCTGGAGCGTGCTCAAGTTCATATTCATTGCATCCGTGATGCTATCTAGCCATCTCATCCTCTGCCGTCCCCTTCTCCTTTTGCCTTCAGTCTTTCCCAGCATCAGGGTCTTTTCCAGGGAGTTTTCTCTTCGCATTAGGTGGCCAAAATATTGGAGCTTCAGCTTCACTATCTGTCCTACAGTATCTATTTTAATTTAACACTATTTTTTAAAGGATTAGATTCCCACCACCACCACCAAAAAAGGATGTTTCTTTTTTTATAGTTCTCTGTTTAAATGGTACTTTGTTTAAATAGTGGTGAGGCCATGAAAGAGTCAACATTTCATTCAAACAGATAAAGGGTTTGTTTTATTCAGCCTTCCATTAAGATGCACCATGTCCTTAACTGACTACTGAGAGTGACTTTTCACTTAATTCCCATGTGGACTTCAATTTTAGCTGACAGTGAATCTTTTCATATTCCATTAGCTATTACTATACCAACTTTCAAATGTGACACGCTTTCCATGTATTCCCATTAAATCAACACTTCCCAAACTATTAACTCATAAAGAGTCCCACAAACTCATGTCATTCAAAAAAACACAGTGCTGCCAACCTGAAGGCTATGCTGGGATCTGTCCCCTCTACTGAGATTAACAGGGAAGCTCACACAGGTGGATGAGTTTCATGTGCATATCAGAGCTAACATCTGTAAGAATTAATTCCATTAGTACAGTATGAATGTTTTGGATATTCCATAGGCATCTGTTTGGCTTCTGAGGAAAACAGGATACTGGACTAAATAGGCCTTTGGTCTTATCCAACAGGGATCTTCTTATATTCTAAAACTACTCCCTCCATTGGAGAAGATGTGTACATGAGCCCCATCCTAATTGCTTCTGTTCTAGGTGACCCCCACAGTGACAGCAAATTGTAAATATAAGCAATACCTAGCTCAAGGTCCTATTCACCCAGCCTCCATGCTTTCCCTTCATATTACATACACTTTACCCAGACTTTTATTAGAACCTGCCTAGTTTCAAGACATTTCAAGACATTTAGGAAGGATTTGTGATTATTTTTATATGGGGCCGCAGTTATGATCCGTAAGAGCCAGGGAAGGTTTTCCATAGGAAAACCCTATGACCTTTCCCCTAGGGTGGCACATTTGTATGGGTGGCACAGACTTTCATTCCATTGTAATGTCCCTTGTAATGACACAGTGGATAGGTTTTGTTAAAGTTTAGGACCTCATGTAGAATGTTGCATTTTGGTCTAAGAAGGAATTTTGTACAAGGTCATATTGGCTAGTGACTAACTCTAGGTTGGGGTTTTCCACTTCTTTCCCTTGTGGGACATGGCTTTACTCACTTGTTTGAGCCATCTGGAGCTATTTACTCTGCTAGTGCCTTAGGCAGACATACCTGTCTCTAGGAGCAGTGGCACACTGCAGTCTATGTTGTTCTCTGGACCCTAATTTGTTGAAAGTCCTAAGTGGCACTGGAAAGGCGGGATGGGAGGTCTTTTGGCCTCTTGCATTTCTTTGATTTTCTGATTTTCTGTAGTTAGAATTTGGTCATTTCCACCTCATCATCTCTATTTATCTCTCAGATCATGAACACACTTGTTAATTGTGGAACTAAACTGGCAAATACCAAATACAGAGTTGCCAAATCTTTTTGCTTATGTGTTGCACATGGGGCAAGCCTGTGCAGTTTCTGGCCCACCAATGCAATTGCTGAAATACTTGTCTGACACTGAGGATGTTTTTTTTAAAAAAACAGGCAGGATGATTTTAAAATAGTCAAGTGGCAATTTTAGTGGCACATGTTGCTGTATTTGTACTTAGCACCCATAAATTCCAAGTTCCTTATGCAGGAAAAGCAGTACTTGGCAGGTGATGGCTCCTGTGCTGTTCACGGCAGCGCTATTTAAATAAATAATCCATATTCAGTTTCTCTTTTTATAATGAACAGGCCTGGACCAGCATGTTTTTATATGGAATGGGATATAGCTATGTGTATGAATGGCTTTGCAGTGGTTTCGCTCCTACTTGGGTCAGCTCCAGAAGGTGGTGCTTGGGGAACATTGCTCAGCCCTGTGGATTCTCCAGTATGGGGTTCTACAGGGGTCAGTTTTGTCCCCCCATGCTGCTCACCATATACATGAAACCATTGAGTGCAGTCATCCGGAGTTTTGGAGTTCGCTGTCATCAGTGTGCTGATGACATGCAGCTCTTTTTCTCCTTTCATCTTCTTCAGGTGAGGCTGTGGATGTGCTGAATCAGTGCCTGGCTATGACAATGGACTGGATGAGGGCTAATAAACTGAAGCTCAATTCAGATAACACTGAGATGCTGTTGGTGGGTGGTTCTGCTGACCAGATGGAGGGTGTTCAACCTGTTCTGGATAGGGTTGCACTCCCCTTGAAGGAGCAGGTCCATAGCTTGGGGGTCCTCCTGGAACCATCTTTGTCACTTGAGGCTCAGGTGGCCTCAGTGACACGGACAGCCTTCTATCAACTTTGGTTGGTGGCCCAGCTATGCCCCTATCTGGACAGGGATAACCTGGCTTCAGTTGTCTATGCTCTAGTAACCTCCAAGTTAGATTACTGCAATGTGCTATATGTGGGGCTGCCTTTGAAGATAGTTCGGAAGCTGCAGGTCATGCAAAATGCAGCGGCCAGATTGATAACTGGGACTAGACAGTCCCCACGTATAACACCAACTCTGGCTGCCTATATGCTTCCAAGCTCAATTCAAGGTTTTAACCTATAAAGCCCCACACGGCTTGGGACCGCAATACCTGATAGCATACCACTCCCAAAATGAACCTACCCATACTCTATGTTCAGTATCTAAGGTCCTCCTCCGAGTGAGTGCCTCCTCCAAGGGAAGCTTGGAAGGCCACAACAAGGGAGAGGGCCTTCTCAGTGGTGCCCCCCCAATCTGTGGAGCAAGCTTCCCGATGAGGTCCACCTGGCACCAACATCGTTATCTTTTTGGCACCAAGTGAAGACCTATCTCTTTTCCCAGGCATTTGGCAGCACATGAGTTTTAATTGGTCCTGGATGTATCTTTAGTTATGACTGACTGTTCAAAGGTGTTTTTAGTTATATATTGTTTGTGTATATTGTCTGTGTGCTTTTATGTAAATGACTTTTAAACTTTGTATATTGTATTTTAACGTTTTAACTTCTGTAAACTTCCCAGAGAGCTTCGGCTATGGGGCCGTATAGAAATGTAATAATAATAATCACCCTCTCTTTTATTCAGGGGTGGGCAATCTGTGGCCCTCCAGATTGGCCTACAACTTCCATGAGCCTCATGTTTGGCTATGTTGGGTAAGGCAGTTATGAGCTAAAGGCCAAAACATCTGGAGGGCCACAAGTTGCCTGCCACTGAAGTTTAATTGAACAAGAATTTGAGAAGATTTTAAAGAATCACTACTGCGTTCAAAGCTGTGAGATGGGGTTCTCTAGAAGTAAACTTATATTGGTTTTGTTTATCTGTCATGGTTCCTCCCAACAGGGATGGCCCTATTAGACAAAGTGAGGCAGCTGCCTCAGGCAGCTGCCTCAGGCAGCAGGTTTTGGGTCTCATGAAAGGGCTGTAATTTGTTAGGTACTTAATTTGTTATTATTGTGTTTTTACTGCCAGAGATGAAATGTGCTTGTGGGGATTTTCTGCCTCATGTGCCAAAATAACTTGGCTGGCTTTGGGTACTGTGCACTTTGACTTGGATGGGCAAGGGGATACCACTTGCTGCTTCATCTCAAGTAGCAAAATGTCCTAGTGCAGCCCTGCTTCCAAAGAATCTTGGGAATTGTAGTTTGGTGGGGGAGCAGAAAATCTCTAGCCCCACATTACAGAACTACACTTCTTAGACCTCTCAGGGGAGAGGGAATGATTACTACTAAACCACTCTTAAGACCTAGTTTGCATGATCACCATGGGTTAAACAACCCAACAACAGCCCATGGATTATTTAACAGTTGCTTCCTCTTCCAGCAAGCCATTCTGCCGGGGTTCGGATGACATGACAAGCTGCTCCCAGGTGGGCAAATGGCGTCCAGCATGCACCATGGCTTAAGCAAGCCATCGTGATGATGTGAAATGGCCCTAAGTCTGTGGTAAATTATGTCCTTAGCGTGTAGAGGGGAGGATTAAAGAGGCTGGTTTAATTCAGAGCCAGGAGGTCACCCTCAGTTTCTTCCTGAAATTGGGTTATGTACTGCCCCAAACAAAGAACAAAACCCCTCCCCAAAAGGACAGGAAGATCTACGTGTATAGAAGATAAAGTAGAAAGGACTTCGGAGCAGCTGAACAAAAATGATTTCAATAAAACTATTCACACTAGAAGGGACTGAAAAGACTGGGATGGTTGACCTTCGAACAAAGATGAGTAAGAGGATACATAACATGGATATACAAAGAATGAAATGAATGGGATCAAAAAGGTAAGTCAGGAAACCTCTATTCACTCTTCAGTGCTACAAAAATTGGGGTAGACAATGAATCTGAAAGACCAGCAAATATAAAAAGACATTAAATGAGGAAATGTCTCTCCTTGCCCGCCAAACCATTATATTGTAGAAATCATTGCCCCCAAAATAGCACTGGTCAGGGGCATTGCTAGGTTCTTAAAAGATCCGAGACACAGGCCTAGAACACAAATTTGGTGCAGTGTTGTTTGTTGGGAGGCAAACAAAATTCAGTACTGATGCAAAACTGTTATTCAGTGTCTGGTTGTTGGCAGATATTTAATGCTATTATTTTTTTTAAAAAAAAATGGGTTGTTGAGCAAAGCTGTGTTTATAGTCCTCTAAAGCTGGGGTGAAGAACCTGTGGCGGTTGCCCTAATTTCATGCAAAGTAGCAGAGACACACACACACTGACATGGTCTGGCACAGAAAAACCAAGGGAAGGGGTGGCAGAGAGAAAAAGCAATGCAATTCTGCAAATTCCACCTACTTTTAACGATGGTTCCACGCACTAGGCAGGCTAAAAAAACACCCATTTTACAAAGGCTTGATTCCTTTGTAAAATTGAGTATTGTGACTTGATGTGTGGTCTATGGATGAGACCATGTGCTCGAACTATTTGCTCTCCCAATTCTTCTTTTCTGCTTGTGGCACATTGTAATAGCCTGGATTATGGTAGATCAATAGGTTATCATCTGTGATGGCCCACCCTCTTGCGTTAGAATTCCAACCCTGAAAGTAAATGATCTGAAGGGGTGTGCCACCCAAAATATTCTGATATCCAGAGGCTGAGGGTGCATCCACATAAAGTATGCAATTGCTCTGCCTCATTGATGGAATGTCAGGGGAGGGGTCTTGTCCAGACTATATGGCCTTCCATTGGGAGCCCTCCCTTGTTTTCCCACTGCTTCTTTCATCTTTTTTTTCTCACCCTTGAAAAAGAGGAAAAAGATGGAAGAGCTGCACAATGTCTTTTGACTGGTAGCGCTAGGAATCCTCCGTCTGGAAGCACCCCTAGAATGAGGAAATAACAATATTCTCTTCCTTGCCCTGCGGGTGACCTTGCAGAAGTGACATGAGCGGTTCCTGCCTCAGTTTGCCCATTCGTAAATAGGGATAATCACACCTATGACTACCTAAGTAAAGCACGCTTATTAGCTATTAGCATTATTAGAGCCATTAGCGCCCTGAGCAATCAAAGCATTTGCTGCAGTTACTGGAAGGCGCTTTAAACTCGTCTGCTTTTGCCTAGGTAATATGAAATGGCAGCAAATCACACCAGGTCCCTCAAGGTTAGCAAAGCCGCGTTCGCAAAGGCAGGAGGCAGGGATGGACTCGCGCGAGCCCTCCGCACGACAGATAAAAGCCACGGCGAAGGGGGGGGGGAGATAAGCACAACTCCTCGCGCATAGGTCACCCCCTATTTCTAAGGGCTTGTGGAAACGATCATTGGCGGAGCGCTAATTTGAAGGACCAATCTCGCTCTGTCTGCGCCTCCTCCTGTTACTAGCCTCTAACTTTCTTCCGCTGGTTCAAAACACAGGAGCGGGGCGGGGGGCGCGACGGGATGGCGGGGGCTCCGCGGGCGTCGCTGAGCGCGCGTATTTGGAAGAAGAGGCGCAAAGGGCGAGGAGCCTCCGCGGGCCCCGCTCCGCCTGAAAGGGGTCCCGAGCGCGATTCATGGAGGGGCCCCGCTCGGCCCCGGCCTCTCCGTCAGCGCCCGGAAAAGACGCTTTGCATGCATTGGACGCGGCTTCCCCCAGCGCCGCGGCCCCTCTCCAGGCTGGCCGCTCTCGGAGCGGGGAGGGGGCATTTGCCAGGCGCCTTCCGAGCCACGGCGCAGCAGTTGCGCCGCACTGCAACAGGCGCTCTCCGCCGCGGCCCCGCCGGCTCCGCCCGCTGCCCTTCCCTGGCACCGCCCGCCGCCGGCCCCGCCCCTGCCCACCAAGCTCGGTTGGCGCGCGCAAAGCGATGATGTCATTCTCTAAATAAGCGCGTGACCGCCGGGGCCCGCCCTCTTTTCGCATTGCTCGGGAGGTGCCGTCCGTCTCGGCGGCGGAGCCAGTGATTGGCCGAGCTGCTCAGCCCGCGCCCGCCCGCTACAAAATAATAAACAATCTAGTAAAATTCAGCCAGAGGACTGAGGCGGGGGAGCGTGTGGGGCGAGCGAGGCTCTGGCATGCGCCCCCTCCGCTGTGTCGCTGCGCCCCTCTGCAAGCGAAGCCCCCTGCGTGTGTTCTGGCCCTGTCCTGGTTCCCATGCGGTTGGCTTTATCCCTGAGGCACCTGCCCCGAGCAGACGGGCAGGCAAGGAAGGAGAGAGGGAGGGAAGCTTGGTCGGAGCATCTCTGCCTTTGACTGGGTCGGGGGAGCCTCGCACCCGATGGCGTGCGAATGGAGAGGAGGCTTGACCCAGAGCTAGCTGCCTGCCTGCGGGATTATGAAGGCGGGGGAATGGAAGATGCACGAGAGCAGTGTCATGGGTCAAACGTGGGCCAAGTTTTCACACGTGAGAAGGACAAATGTGATATCTTGAACAATATCATGCGCAGGGCTGCAGAACATAGTACTTGCAGTTGGTGGACGTGGAAGTGAGATGAGGCCATCTGGGGAGCAAGCTCAGCAGGAGCAGAGAATGGAGCAGCTGTGGCACACAGAGCCCCCTCTGCCTTATCTATAGATGAGAAAAGAACTGCATGGTGTGAGATGCAAGCGTTGCATGAAAGACAGACTGGAATCCTGTTCAGTGTGTATACAAGCTTGAGATTATGGCTGTAAGCAGTGAGCGTGCTTACACCAGACTTTAGATCAGGTGGGAGACATAAAGGGTGAATAAGAAGAGAGATATGCAGCACCAGCATACGTGCTGCTTGATTAAAGAGAGTGGACTACATATGCATGACTGGGTCCGTGACTGGAAAGGCTAGAAACTGAATTCATCTGCAATGTTTGTTTGCTTGGTTATAAATGTGTAAGTTGCCTTTTGGTCCAAATAGGGCCGCCAGGGCCATTTACAATTAAATGATGTCTTACAACGATGTTTGTGGCAAATGTGAACTTAAGTTTCACTTCTCATATTGCTGTGTTATGGATTTTTCTGGTTTTTTCTGGGAATGGCCTAGTGCTGGGAGAACTGTACATGTACAGTGATAAAAGATATTCCAGAAAATGCAGCGGAGAGAAGCTAGCTCAGATGTTAAAGCACTATTGGTTGTTCTGCACAATAGAACAGAGGCATCTTTCTTTAAATCAGTGGCTTTCCTTCATCTCCTATATCAATAAAGGGATGTCGGGGATTTGTCTTTTGTCAGTTTATTTATCATTTTGGAAAGATGCGCTTACCTGACATAATGATAGTAATTATGTTGTAATCTGCTTTATAAGTCTTTTGAGCTATGGCTCCATTCATATGTGCTATAAACTGTCTTATCCACATTTGTCTTTTATGCTGCGATGTAGGTTCTTGTACTTCATTAAATAAAAAGCAGTACTGAGGCTTACACCTCCATATACAAGATTTGTGCACATTCTCTGTTTTCACACACAATTCTAAAGATGCTTCTGTGGAATGTCCTAGGTAGGACTGTCTTTTAGGAGTGTTCGGGAACTACATCTGGTCCAGACCTCTGATTGAAGTGGGCCACGTGGAGCTTATCCTGCCCGTTTTATGACACCTTCACAGGTTTTCAATTGGTTTCCAGTCCCAATTCAAAGTGCTGCTGTTAACCTCCTAAGGGAGCAATCCTATCTAGATAGGCGGCCGCCTCCGAACTTGGAGGCGACTGCCTATCCAAAGCAGGGCAGAAGAAGCACTGAGGGGATCATTCCCTCCGCGCTTCTCCTGCCCTGCTTTTCAGCTAGACAGCCAATTGTGGCTGTCTAGCTGCAGGAGCACGAAGTGGGGAAGGAGGCTGCTGTACCACACATAGGATGTGTCGTATAGGCAGTTACACTCTCCCTGCCCCGGAATGCCCCCAGCCATGCCCCTTTTCAGCCGCTCCACACTCCTCTTGTGAGTGCAGAGGACGGGGCTGTTCCCCATTGTCTCCAAGGCAGCGCGGAAGTTGGGGGAGGTCGGTTCTTTGGGAACCGACCTCAGAGTGCAGGCTTCAAGGTCGGTTCCCGGAAAACACCATGTCCTATGGCCGTCTAGCTGCTGTCTAGCGGCCATAGGATTGCTCCCTCCAGAGCTAAACCAGGAGTGAAGAACCTTTTCTCTGTTGAGGGCCACATTCTGTGTAGGATTTTTCTGTCAGTGGCTACATGCTGATGGTAGGTGGGGCAAGAGCCCAAGGTGGGCAGGACCACCCCTTTTCTCTCTGTCCTTCTCTTTTTCTTCCCACCCAGCAGACTGGGTGCAGCAGATCAGTCTTGCCAGAGGTCTGAACAGGTCGCTTGCAGAGGGCTTTTGAAATTAGGTTGAGGGCTGCAGGTTGCTCACCCCTGCCGTAAACAGTCTAGGGGCTTCTCCACACGGGGCTTATATCATGTGATCAAGATTGGTTGCTTATGGAAGTTTGCAGGTCCTTTACACGATGTTGTCAACCTCCAGGACATCTCCTGCACTTTTTGAGCTTTATCTTGCTTTCAGAAAGACTGGAGATAAAGTGATAAGGGAGGTTATTGTGAAAAATTGGCGGTGTGAAAAGGCGGAGTTGCACTAAAATACAGCCACTAGATGGTGCTGTATAATTGGAGCATATAGAACATTGTTGCTGAGAAAGGAAGTTTTCAGTTCAAATCACGTGCCCACCATGTAAAGGAGCCCATCGTAATCCTGCAAAGAATCCGGAAGCAGCCCCTGTAAAGTTGTGGGATTTCAGCCTCGTGTAGAAATGCCTTAAGTCCATGATACCTTAAGTCTCGTGTGAAACTCTGTACATGAAGTGATGAAGATTCTCCTTGGATGCTTTGCTGTATGTGTCCATGCTGGTGGTGGCCATGTAGAATAAGGCCCTTCCTGAGGAGTTCCATCTCGCTATGACTGTCAGGTGCCAGGGAAAGACAGTTCTCTTTTACAGAGCTTTGGGGTTTGTTCAATTATTATTGCTGCTTCTGTTTTAATTCTGGTAGCCATTGGTTGTTGTGGCTGTGCTTATTGATATGTATTGATTTTTGTTTTCATTACTGCTGTAAGTTTAAAATACTTTGTTAACTGCCTTGTGGATCTTCAGCTTGAGAGGTGGGGTATAAATACTTTAATAAATAAGTGCACTTGGAACATTCTTTTTGCATTATTTGTATCACATAAATGTGAGAAATATGGAAGAGAAACTGAATGTGCATTCTAGCCAACAAAGGTTTTAAGTACAAACTGGTTTAAGCTTGAACTACAAAAACACCTGTGCAACCCAATCCTGTGCTTGTTTAATTGGAAACAAGTCCCCCTGATTTCAATGGCACTTGCTGCCAAGTAAGTGTGCATATGATTGAAGCTTCATTCTCTCACACACAGAGTCCTGTCTCTCCTTTCTTTCACCCAGACACACACCTCCCACTTCCCCCTTCTGAATGCAATCATATCTCTACAATCAGCCACTGTTGCTCTTTGAGTATGGACACTTTTTATTTAATAATAAAAGATTAGAATCTCTGGCTTCTCAAACACTCAGTTCAGAAATGAGAAGGGTATGAAAGTTTTCTAGACCTCTTGATTTCTCTTTTTCTTGCATCTTTGCTGCAGCAGAGAAATAATACAATCAAAGTTGATTGTTGTCAATGACATAACTGTAAAAACAAGTTGTCGTCCCGTCCCCCCCCCCGCCAAAAGACAGAAAGGAAAGATCTGTTGTGGAAGAAAATGTTTGTGTGTTTTGAAATAGCTGCTCTTTGCAGAGCACTGCAAGGATCTTTTATAATGGATTTTCCTTCATTACAAATTGAGTGGGAAAGTGGGAGTAGGGTTGTAGTTCAGGACTGACATATCTTCAAGCCCAAGAGGCTTAAGGAAGCATGTACTTGGTTCAATTTGTTGACAGAGGCATCATGCCCCATCTCTTTGCTGTAACAGTGACACAAGTGATTTTGGAGTAGAAGACGGAGGAAATGAACTACCTAGGTTTATGGAACTCCTGGTAGCTACCTGACCAAGGGCAACATTTGATTGTGAAAGCTGTTAATTCACCTGATCTCTTAGCTGGAGAGATCTCCTGAAGTGAGTGTTTTCTGTGTGCCTGTGTTAGGAAATCTATTTCAAGCCTTTTAATTGGAAAATTAAACACAAATTGCTTTAAAACAGTGGTGCATTGCTTTGAAAAATGAAGACCATATGGTGTCATTTATTACTTTGCAGGGTGTATTCAATCTTTTCTGGTGTAATTTTATGTACCCACTAATGCAGAAAGTCTTTTGGAGGAGGAATAAAGCACTACAATGTGTGATTTAATGTTGCAGGGTCACCAAATCTGTTTCAGATTACTGTCTGCATCAGGCTGCTGTAAAGTAAGGGATGTCCCTGAAACAGTGGAACTCTGACAATGAAAAGAGAGGCCAATAAATCTTGGAGAGCTTTGAAACTGTGGTGCACAGAAAAAAACAAAACAAACCCCAAATATTCCTAAATCAACTATTCATAGGTCCTATAAGTGAGCACTGAGAAAAAGGCTTTTAAACTATGACTGACAAAGGCATTTGCTGCTAAGAAAAGTGGTTTATTTGGTCTGCTGGTTTAAGAGATGTCTTCAGATGGTGGAAGCTGTGCATGTGCAATCACTGTACCTAAACTTTTTTTTCTAACCCTGCATGTTCAAATCGATAAAGCAGATTTATGCATGGCCTCTGTGTGTGTGTGTGTGTGTGTGTGCGCGTGCGCGCGCGCAGCAGGGCATGTAACCTGGTGCTCTATAGATATTTTGGACTACACATCCCATAAGCCCTGACAGTTGGCCGTGCTGGGGCTGATGGGAGTTGTGGTTCAAAATATATGCAGGGCACCAGGTTGTGTACCCCTGCAGGGGGGTGTAGGTGTAGGCTCACATGACCTCCCCGTCCTTGCACATAGAACACTTTTTAATGTGAACCATGTAAATTGGCCTGGCTCTTAAGATCTGTTCACCTCTTCTGCACCCCATTACTTATGTAGCTTATGTGAGCTGTGTGTGAACCAGTCCAAAGTGAGGAACATTTCTGCAATGTTTTGTAGCGCATTCAAGCTCCACTTATTTTTCCATCTACCTAGTGCAGCTGTCCCCTAACCTGCTGCCCTCCAGATCTGTAGAACTACATCTCCCATCAACCCCATGCTGGCTGGGGGTGATGGGAGTTCAACACATCTGGAAGACACCAGGTTGGGGACAGCTGATGAATCCCTTTTCCAAAAACGTAACTGAAGAGAGTCTAGTATAACTTTGCAGTAGATCTTCTTTTGTTGTAGTCTGGAGAGGCATGTTTCCTTCCAATCCTTAATGCACGATTTCTTTGTTGAGGTTATATGCTGAAGTGACCTTTCTTGTCCAATGAAGGCTGATGGGTTGCCCTTCAATATGTCAACGCTTTGCTGTCTTAGCCGCTCAGAGAATGGAGAACTGAGAGGAAATCTCTTCCCCTGCAGACCTGCACATCGTCCATCTACAACTGGTAGCTTCTGCTATATTGGAGGCCCTATCACCTGATAGTGCCTTCTTGACTCTACTATTGGTACACCAGGTTTGAACAGCTAGAGTATGTATAGAGAAACTGTCTCCAGTTGCAGATCTCTCTTGCTAGCACAAATGACATTGTGCTTGAGCAAACCAGCACTAGTGCAAAAGCGCTAATGACATTGTGCTAATGTTGGTCTACACTAGTGTAACATCATTAGCATTAGTGCTATGCCACCATTGGATACTACCCTATATCTAAAATGCGCATATGTTTGCCAGCTTATACTATTTTTATTATTCTATCCTAATTGACTAGAACCTTAGTTATTTATTACATTTCTAAACTGCCCAATACCCAAACCTTGGGAAGAGGTGGGATAGAAACTGGAATAAATACATACAATGAGGTTTAGAATTGTACTTGGTATTTTTGATACTGATAAGCAGCACATTTTCAAAAGCTGACAATAGGACTGGGCACGTCTAACCTCTTCCTCCAGCGCTGTTCCATTAAATTCACCCATTTGCTCAGCTAAGTCAGAATGAGAGATATTTGATATCTTCAGAAGGAGAGCTATGTCAACACATAACCACAACAGAGAAATCACCTGCCAATTGCTGTTGTAAGTGATTTCAGGATTCAGTCCATCGTTGAATGATGATATAGTTTTATACAGTATATAGCAGTCTCTGGCCTAGAAAAGACAAATAATATCAGAACATCTAACAAGAGATGTTCTACCCATCCTTGTCTTTTCCCTAAAACTGATGACAAAATAGAGTTGGCCATCAACTGAGGATCTTAAAATGTGGATATGCCCCCTATGAACATTTATATTCATTCAAGTCTTATTCCAAACTGCACATAATAATCACCAACATTAAACTGCTTTATACTGAAGACTGAACAATACATTTACATTTGTGATGCTGTGTTTGTGCATTCAAATATAGGCAACACTTTCTTACATTACTGGCAAAGGGGCTAATGTATGAATCAATTAAGATAGATGTGCTAAAATTGAACAGAGCTGGAGTGGTGTAGTGGCTAGGGGTGTTGAACCTCTTTCAGCCTGAGGGCCAAATTCCATTTCAGAGAAGCGATGGGGGCCGGGGGGGGGCATTCCAGTGGTGGGTGAGGCCAAGGCCAAAAGGGGCAAGGCCAAAATACCAGCATACTTTAGCTTAAAGCTCTAATTGCCAGTAACTAAGCCTTAGGGGAGGCATTTCAACCTTTTAGAAGTTGGGGAAAACTGCACCAAGGTCAGAAAACCATGAAACGATTGGTGGTCGGGGAAAGGGAGAGTGGATAGGGGGAGGGGGCGTGCCATCCCTTTGGAAACGTAACATGCACAGTCCTATGTATGTTTCCTTGGAACTGTGTTCAATGGGACTGACTCCTAATGTGTTTAGAATTGCAGCCATTAATTGCTAGTAACAACATTTAGAAACCTTCAGGACAGTGAGCTGAGCATTGCAAAGCAAGATTTATTTATTTTTTTAAGGTGTTAGCCCCAGTTGGGTAAATCCTTGTGACTTATCCAGCAGGGAGGTTCTTGAGTGTGACACGCCATGTTTACATACAAGTGATGACAATTCTTACTATTTGTGATAAAGCAATTGTCTTTTTAGGCCAGAGAGTGCTGTGTACAGTATGAAGTTGTATCATTTAAATATGGGTTTAAAATTCTTCTTCTTACCTTTTATTTAAGTATTTTCAATAAAGTACTACGCTAGGAGTAGACTGTACAAACTCATCTCTTAGTCTGATCTAAGGCAGCTTCCTGTGCTCCTCATACGTACTCCCTCTCCCTAGCTGAAAACCCCTACAATTTAGGATGTTTTTTTCTGGAATCTGAACAGGCAGAACTAGAACCAGTGGGTGGAAATTGCAGGGAAGCAGATCTCAGCTAAACACTAGGAGAAACATCCTGACAGGGAGAGCTGATCATCAGTGGAACAGATCCCCCCAGGAGGTGGTGTGTTCTCCTTTGCTGTAAGTGTTTAAGCAGAGGCTGGATGACCAGATGTCAAGGATGCTGTAGCTGCAGGCTGCAGGGCAGAGCCTGCATTGAGCAGGAAGTTGGACTAGATGATCTCCAAGGTCCCTTCCAACTCTATGATTCTTTTCCAAGTTTCTCAGTTGTTCCTCAACATGTGAAACTTAAAATCCAAAGTTCTGTGAACTTGAAAACCTCTTTAAGGTCAGTCAGAAGGGAATCTCTGGAAGTGGGCTGTAGCCCATCATTGAACGTAGGAGCTTGCTCCATTTAGGGCAAAATAGGCTGCGTCTTTAGAACACATTGTAACCAGAATGCTGCTGGTTTATGACCTATATGGAGCCTCAACCTTTCACTGGCAGAATTTCCTCATTGCAGCAACTAGGAAGGGAAATGGTTCTTCATGGTAGGCAGAGACCTTTTTATTTTCGTAGGGTTTTAAGCTTTTTAATAGGGCAGCAAGATTGTTAACAGGGACTGGCCTGCGAGCTCATATTACGCCAGTACTTTTTCAGCTGCACTGGCTGCCAGTCCATTTCCGGGCCCAATTCAAAGTGCTGGTATTAACATTTAAAGCCCTTAATGACTTGGGGCCAGGTTACCAGGTTACCTGCCTGGACCCAGCATGCTTCTGCACGCCAAAATCTTCGCTTTACAGCTATTGACTTGCTGCTGGCCATCGGGAGAGCCACCGTTGCCTCCTCCCATATGTGCCTGCCCGGACTTGAAGATCATCGTCAGCAGCCCTTCTCTGTGAGCCCCTGCCAAAGGAAGTGAGGGGGGTGGCTACTAGGAGGAGAGCTTTTTCTGCTGTGGCACCCCGGCTCTGGAATGAGCTCCCTGGTGAGGTTCGCCTGGCACCTACATTGTATTCCTTTCGGCGCCAGGTGAAAACCTTTTTGTTTTCCCAGACATGTTAGCATTTTAGCTTTCTAAACTTTTATCTTTGGTGTTTTAAATCTGTATTTTAAACTCCTGCACTGCTGCTAGGTTTTATTGTGGTTGTATTGTTATATTGTGGTTTTAATGTTCTATATATTTTAAATTGTTTTATGTGTACTGTTTGGTTTTAATTTTTGTGAACCGCCCAGAGAGCTTCAGCTATTGGGCCGTGTAGAAATGAAATGAATGAATGAATGAATGAATGAATAAATAAATAATATTAATATTAATATTAATATTTTGACTTTTGCTGATCTCTTTTATTTGGATGTTGCTTGTACGGAGTGGATGCTTTCTGCTTATTTGAACAGAGGGCAGAGGAATCCTATGTGGGGTGGGGAGTGATGGGTCAGATCTGCTGCTCATCCATAGCCCTGCCAGCTTGCAAACCAGCCAGGTTCTAAAGTGGAGGTGGGGTTCCCCCCCGCCCGCAGAATGTTGTTGTTGTTGTTTAAGAAACGTTTCCCTCCCATTGGTTGTAACACGAATTTTCCTATGCCAGAATGGACCTCTCTCAGAGAGCAGAGTGATTTTAGATGTAGTGGACAGAAAGCAAGTTCTGCCTCACCTCTGCAGTGCCCCATTTCCGGGCTTTATGCTCCCCCCCCCCCCGGCAGTAGCTTTCTGCCTGCTGAGCTCTTCCATGGAGCACCTCTTTGCAGCAGAGGGACAATTCCATGAGATCATAACCCTCTCCCTCAATCAACAACATTGGGGGATTTTATTCTTACTTATTTTATGGTGTTTTAAACATTTTATTGTCAGCCACCCTGAGAATGTATTTGAAGGGTTGTTGTGAACTGCCCAGACAGCTTCCACCGTTGGACAGTATAGAAATGTAATAGATAAATAAGGACAGGGTGTAATTATAAATAAAGAATTACTTTACTATTAATTTCCATTCCAGAAATAGATTCAACTTAGCTTCAATTCAAGGCCACGTCCCACCTTGGTGTTCAGGTGACTCTTACATTTTGACTACATCACAGGCCCATGTAGCCATCTCATGGTTCCTCCTGGTTTTGGTTTGGTTGGTTTTTCTTCGTTTGTTTTTAGGAGATTGCATCAAAGTTATTATTCCGTGGCTTTGTTTGGGATTATTTAAAACATGCAACATAAACAAGCCCACAATTCTAAGAGGAGGAGACACCTTAAACATGCAAAGAGAAGGAAAATGACAGTGAGGAACATAAGAAGACTAACAGTGCAATCCTAGGCATGTTTACGCTGAAGTAAGTCCTCCTCCTGTGTGCAGTGGGGCTTACCCCTGGACTACAGTCCTATACCCAACCACTTGAGGGTAAGTCTAATTAAACTCAATGGATCTTACTTCTGAATAGACAAGCACAGAACTGTGCTGCAAGGCTACAATCCTATGCACGCTTAGCTGGGAGAAAGGCCCATAGGACAAAAGATGGGACTTACTCCTGAGTAAGCACACATAGGATTGCCCTGTTAAACTGCAAAAGGGTGGTGGACCAAACTGTGAAATTTAATATGGAGCTTGTTTACAACTTCCAGTGGATCGGTGCTGTAAACGTCTATGAATGAATGCAGAAAATATATTCATTGGTATAGACTCAGTATACTTTTTATATTCTTTTCCTGAGCGTACAACAAAGAACTGCTTTGTGTTTAATCATATTGCCTAAGTCATGGCATCTTGTGTGACTTTGTTAGGCTAGATAAAAGGATCAGAACCATCAGGGGTATATCTCATGTGCTTACATGATAGCCAGGCAAAATGGCCATTAAAAAAGAAAGGATTATCCTCTATAATTTAACATTTGGATGCACACCAAGGGAGGTTCCTTCCAGATTTGGGCTTTGTGTTCCTTTATCACCGTAATCCAGTTACTCTGAGAATCTAGCTAATTTTTATGGAATTTATTGTTTCAAATACACTTTGTGCCTGTTGTGCCTATTTCTCCTTATAATAGAAGCACGAAGCCATTGGCTGTGAGGCAACTCTACACATGGACATCACCAGATGCTCAATATCGAAACCAGATTGATTATGTACTTCGCAGCCAAAGATGGAGAAGCTCTATACAGTCAGTAAAAACAAGACCTGGAGCTGACTGTGGCTCAGATCATGAGCTTCTTGTTGAAAAATTTTGGCTGAAATTGAAGAACATAGGGAAAACCACTAAACCATTCAGGTATGACCTAAATCATATCCCTTATGAATATACAGTGGAGGTGACAAATAGATTTAAGGGACTAGTCCTGATAGACAGAGTGCCTGAGGAACTATGGACGGAGGTCCGTAACATTGTTCAGGAGGCAGCAACTCAATCCATCCCAAAGAAAAAGAAGTGCAAGAAAGCCAAGTGGCTGTCTGATGAGGCTTTACAAGTAGCTGAGGAAAGAAGGGAAGCGAAAAGCAAGGGAGAAAGGGGAAGATATACCCAACTGAATGCAGAGTTCCAGAGAACAGCAAAGAGAGACAAGAAGGCCTTCTTAAATGAACAATGCAAAGAAATCAAATAAAACAATAGAATGGGAAGGACTAGAGATCTCTTCAAGAAAATCGGAGATCTCAAGGGAATGTTTTGTGCAAACACAGGCATGATAAAGAAGGCAGGGATCTAACAGAAGCAGATGAGATTAAGAAGAGGTGGCAAGAATACACAGAAGAACTATACAGGAAAGATCTGAATGTCCCTGATAGCCATGATAGTGTGGTCACTGAACTTGAGCCGGACATCCTAGAGAGTGAAGTCAAGTGGGCCTTAGGAAGCATTAGTAACAACAAAGCTAGTGGAGATGACAGTATTCCAGCTGAGCTATTTAAGATCCTAAAAGATGATGCTGTTAAAGTGCTGCACTCAATATGCCAACAAATTTGGAACACTCAGCAATGGCCACAAGAGTGGAAAAGGTCAGTTTACATTCCAATTCCAAAGAACGGCAATGCCAAAGAGTGTTCAAACTACCGCACAATTGCGCTCATTTCACATGCCAGCAAGGTGATGCTCAAAATCCTACAAGCTAGGCTTCAGCAGTATGTGAACCGAGAACTACCAGAAGTACAAGCTGGGTTCTGAAGAGGCAGAGGAACTAGAGATCAAATCGCCAACATTCGCTGGATCATGGAGAAAGCAAGAGAATTCCAGAAAAACGTATATTTCTGCTTCATTGACTACGCTAAAGCCTTGGATTGTGTGGATCACAACAAACTGTGGCAAATTCTTAAAGAGATGGGAGTACCAGACCACCTTACCTGTCTCCTGAGAAACCTGTACGAGGGTCAAGAAGCAACAGTAAGAACCAGACATGGAACAACCGATTGGTTCAAAATTGGGAAAGAAATACGACAAGGCTGCATATTGTCGCCCTGCTTATTTAATTTATATGCAGAGTACATCATGAGAAACGCCGGGTTGGATGAATCACAGGTCGGAATTAACATTGCCGGGAGAATTATCAGCAGATAATTCAGATACGCAGATGATACCACCCTAATGGCAGAAAGCAAAGAGGATCTCAAGAGCCTCTTGTTGAGGGTGAAAGTGGAGAGTGCAAAAGCTGGTTTGAAGCTCAACATTAAGAAAACTAAGATCATGGCATCTGGCCCCATCACTTCCTGGCATATAGAAGGGGAAGAAATGGAAGCAGTGACAGATTTTATTTTCTTGGGCTCCAAGATCACTGCAGATGGTGACTGTAGCCATGAAATTAAAAGACGCTTGCTCCTTGAGAGGAAAGCTATGGCAAACCTAGACAGCATAGTAAGAAGCAGAGACATCACCTTGCCGACAAAGGTTCGTATAATCAAAGCTATGGTTTTCCCAGTAGCAACGTATGGCTGTGAGAGCTGGACTATAAGGAAGGCTGAGTGCTGAAGAATCGATGCTTTCGAACTGTGGTGCTGGAGAAGACTCTTACGAGTCCCCTGGACTGCAAGGAGGTCAAATCAGTCCATCCTAAAGGAAATCAACCCTGACTGCTCATTGGACGGACAGATACTGAAGCTGAAGCCTCAAATATTTTGGCCACCTAATGCGAAGAGAAAACTCCCTGGAAAAGACCCTGATGCTGGGAAAGACTGAAGGCAAAAGGAGAAGGGGTCGGCAGAGGATGAGATGGCTAGATAGCATCACCGATGCAATGAATATGGACTTGACCACACTCCGGGAGAGAGCGGAGGACAGGAAGGCCTGGCGTGCTATGGTCCATGGGGTCACGAAGAGTCGGACACAACTTAACGACTGAACAACAACAAATGTTGCTAGGATTGGGTATGAGAGAGAGAGAGAGAGAGAGAGACCCCAAACTCCTCACTATTATATTTTTTCGAACTTTATCTCTGTAGCATTAGAATCCAACAGTTACATGTCAGAGAACAAACACATTTAACTGTAGGGCTGTGCCCCCTTTTCAAAAAGTAAAAGCTGCTCAAAGGGGGTGCTCAGGACTGAGAAGTGGTGGTGAAGGTTTCTTAATCCTTTCTCCACCCACCATTTTCCTGCTCCAGGTGGCCCGCAAGCCACTTTCCAGCCTATGGGGCTTTGAAATAGGTTGTTGTGGAGAGTGCTGAGTGGATAATTGTGGGTGGGGAAAGAGTTAAGCACCCCCTGCTTCCCTGCTGCTCCACCTCCTGTCGTCTTCTCCGAGAACTGCTTCCCCCCTTCAAAAAGGGCTGTTAGACTACAGTTGCGCATGTTTGCCTATAGCATGGAATTTGGCCCTACAAATACTTGTATAGCATAAACTAGCAGCTAGCTTGTTCCAGTAGATCTGGGGTACACAACCTTTTTGGCCCCATGGTCTGCATGTGATGGTGACTCAGGAGTCGGGGGCTGCATGCACACAAATCTCAGTGATGCTGGCACAGATTGCCTTTTCCTCTCTGCTGTTATCAGTGAAGAAAGAGCGACCTGTATACACATCACTGGGAGAGGGAATTCAGTGGTGGTGGTCAGGGCACCATTGGGGGATACAATTAAGGCCTTGGGGGGCTGCTGATTGTGCACTCCTGAAGTACATAGAGTACCTGGGCTTTGGGTCTTGCACAAAACCCTGCTCAGGCAAAAGCTCATTGGGTTGCTGCAGTAAATCACTGCCTTTCAATCTGTTTCCCAATCTGTAAAATGAGAATAAAAGCAATTTTTTTTCCAGGGCTCTTGAAAGGACAGACTAAAAGACAGTGGTGCTTCTGCATAGGGCTATCAGCCTCTAGGCAGGCAAGCAGAGGGCAAGTCATAGATTATCACATTTCATTGCAAGCTCAGATAGGGGAGGACCATTCTCTTCACAAAAGAAAGCCATCTGTATTTGCTCAGGGGTATTTTGCAATTTCATTTTTCTGCTAGAAAAAAATTGTTCCTTTAAGGTGAAAGGACCTTAGTGTTCCACTAAGGTCCATGCCTAGAAACAATCAGTATGTGCCCAAACGTTTGTAAATAGATACTGGTAACCTTAGTTCCCATATGATCACATTGTTTATTTGTTTGATGGATTTCTATGGTGGCCTTCCGTTTAAAAATCATTCCCAGGAGAATTTACAACAACAAAATACAATAACAAAATCGATACTATAAAAATAAAATGAATATTGCAATTACAAAAAAACCACACAATTTAAGGCAGCAATTAAAACAGTTTAAAACTCAGAACATAAAAAGCCCACAGGAGAATGAAACAAACAAGGTTGTTGCCTGGTACCAAAAAAATAACAAAGTAGGTGCCAGACTAGCCTTATTGGGGAAGGTGTTACATAAATGGGGCACCACCATCAAAAAGGCCCTTCCCTGAGTCACCTCTCAGCAAATGGGCAGATTGTTGTGGGAAGAGGCATTCTTTCAGATGCCCAATTTCCACGCCATGTACGTAGCAACACAGGAAGCTGTCATATATGGAATCAGACTATTGGTCCATCTATTGTTGACACGGACTAGCCGCAGCTTTCCAAAATTTCAGGCAGGATTCTTTCCTAGCCCTGTCTGGAGTTGCTGGGGATCAGACATGGAATCTTCTCCAAGCAAAGCATGTGCTGTATTACACTGAGGTATGGCCCCTCCTAAGAGCTTTAATAGTAAGTACCAGTACTTCAAACTGCATTCATAAACAGTCTGGGAGCATTTCTACATGAAGCATTTATTATGCATTCACCATTCCCTACTCACGGTTGTTGGCAGATTCTTTAGAAGATGTCGTGACCCTCCAGTTTTACTTCTGTTTTTAAACTTCTGTTGAGTTTTTTTAGAGCAGGGAAAATGTGGTATTATTTATGAAAGCAAAAGAAAACACTTTTTCCACTTGTGTAATTGTGCTATTCCATTACACCACAGTGCCACCTAGTGGTTATGTAGTGGAAAAGCAGATAGGAAATGCTCTTTGTGTAGTGCTTGGATCTCAATTCTGCACTGAAACTGAAAGTAGATACAGCTTATTAACAGCCTCATGTAGAAAAGCTTTGGAAGTCAATGCACTTTGTTAGGCACTGGCATAAGATATTACCACCAGCCAGTAGCCTAGTGGTCCTGTTTTGATCTAACTGCTGTTTTGGGCTAGTCTTCAGAGGTAGCCCCATGTATAACCCATGACAGTAGTCAAGCTTGGAGTTGGACCACAGAGCTAGGCTGCCACATCTGGTGGAAGGCTTTCCATGCCATGGAAGCCACTTGGTCCTTCAGTGTCTATGCTAGGTCAAGGAGCACCCCAGCCTAGGAACCTGATCCTTCAGGGGAGAATGCAATCCCTTCTAGAACAGGTTGAACACCACCTTCCCATTCAGATGAGCCACCCACCAATGGCACCACTGCCTTCTCAGGATTGACTTTCAGTTTCCTGGCCCTCATTCAGCCTGTCCCTGACTCCACAGTCCAGACCCCTTCATTTCTCTATAGCTGCTGGTTTGGTTGCTAGTGGGCTAGAAGTTAACTGGCCTGAACTGCTGTTGTGCCTTGAATAGCAACTCGGTCTGCAAAAATCAGCAGGTGATGCTTTCCACGTGACAGGGAGATATGCATGATGATCTGCTAACAATGCCTATCAATCAAACTGCTGTTAAAGGCATGGGAGCAAAGGTCAATTGAAAAGTTGGCCATCCTCTGAATTGGTTAAGCAGCTGCTGCTAAACCTGCACCAACAGGGGCATTTTCGTTTGTAGTCATACGATTTTCTTTACATGTCAAAGTCCACTTATACCAAGAGGGAGTCATCTGCCTTCCCCACATCTGGTATTTCCCTTTTCATTCATTCTAAGCTAGATTTAAATGTTAACACTTAACCACATGATATACAAAACTTTATGACCTCAGGTTCTCAGCTTGTTTGTGCAAGTGTCCTCTTGCCAGATTTTTCATGAGTTGGCAACTACGCGTGGCTGTTTTTTTCCATGACTTGTGCAATGGGCAGCTGCTAATGGCTTCACAGCCTTTGCTGTTGCCTCCCGTATCCGTTTTCAGGCTCCCATTCTAGCGCTAAGTATATGTTTTAGATGGCTGGATAGGGGGTTGTATTTGGTTTGGAAGGACAGCCTAACAGTCTTTGTTAAACTTCTTCCAAATTCTCCGCTGCGACGGAGGCGGAGCCTGCGAGTGGCGTGGAAAACTGACGGTGACATGGCTGGTCTGGTGTGCGCGGTTCTTGTGTGTTCTGTGAAAAGGACTCAAAGTGCTGCCCTCACATTGTTCCCTCATAGACCTCTGGCAGCGATGCTACTGCAACCTGACACTTATTTGGCTGAGGCAGGAAACTCTGAAAGGAGCCGAGGCTTGCTTTGCTGGTTAAACACAGCCTGTAACTAACCCACAAAACGGATACAGCCCTTGCGAAGGGGCGGTGCAGAGTGAGGAAGCTGTCGAGCAGATAAGAGGACACAGAACAAGGACAGCAAGAGAGAAGCGTTGGCCAAGGGACACCAGGAAGAATCTACAGATTCTTCGCTTCCCTGCAGACACTTTGTGGCCATTTGTATCAGTAGGCCTGTGTGTGTCTGAGTGCTGCTTGGGGGTGCTTTGAACACAAGCATTTGAGCCCCTGCTCCCATTCCCAGTGGCTTCTCTGCTCCCTCATGAGTCCCATGCCCTTGCTGCTTTACCGCTTTGTTTAGCCAAAGGGTGTTTTCCCCCAAAGGTGGGAAACCTGATGCTGTTGGACTCCAACTCCTACCAACCCCAGACACCATCAGGGATGATGGGTATTAAGACTTCAGCACCATCCCCATCTCCGGTTAGCCCCACAATATCCCCACTGAGCCAGTGTTCCTTCAAACTAGACCTGTCCATGACTCCTGCCAGGTAGTTCCAAAATCTTCAAACATCTGCTTAAGGCTTTTCTACACAAGGCATTTATCGTGCACTTGTCATTCCCTGCTCATGGTTGTTACGGGTTCTTTAAACAACAACACTATCCTCCAGTTTTGCTTCTGTGTCTAATCAGCACTTTCTGCAAGTTGTTTTAGATCAGGGAAAATGCAACATTTAATTGTGAAAATGAAAGCAAGCATTATTTCCTCTTGTGCATTTGCACTATACCTCTACGCCACTGTGCCACCTAGAGGTTATGTAGCAGAAAAGGAGAAAGGAAATGCTCCTCATGTATTGCTTGGATCTCAGTTCTGCAACAAATTGTCATGACATTATCTAAAGAATCTGTAAACAACTGTGAGTAGGGAGTGACGAGTGCATGATAAATGCCTCGTGTAGAAAAGCCCAGAATCTCAGATTTGGGGCTTGCTGAACATCTAGCTCAGAATTTTGATGGAGTATGGGTTTAACCCCCTCCCTGCACTAAGCAGCTACTGCCCTTCCCCTTCCCCCCAGTATTATAGCTCTCACATCATCTTATGGGGCTGGTGATACTACAGCATAGGCAGGATGGTTTTAAACCCCCATCAACATTTGCTGGATCATGGAGAAAGCAAGAGAATTCCAGAAAAACGTCTATTTCTGCTTCATTGACTATGCTAAAGCCTTGGATTGTGTGGATCACAACAAACTGTGGCAAATTCTGAAAGAGATGGGAGTACCAGATCACCTTACCTGTCTCCTGAGAAACCTGTACGAGGGACAAGAAGCAACAGTAAGAACCGGACATGGAACAACCGATTGGTTCAAAATTGGGAAAGGAGTACGACAAGGCTGTATATTGTCGCCCTGCTTATTTAACTTATATGCAGAGTACATCATGAGAAACGCCGGGTTGGATGAATCACAGGTCGGAATTAAGAGTGCCGGGAGAATTATCAACAACCTCAGATACGCAGATGATACCACCCTAATGGCAGAAAGCGAAGAGGATCTCAAGAGCCTCTTGTTGAGGGTGAAAGAGGAGAGTGCAAAAGCTGGTTTGAAACTCAACATTAAAAACAAAGATCATGGCATCTGGCCCCATCACTTCCTGGCATATAGAAGGGGAAGAAATGGAAGCAGTGACAGATTTTATTTTCTTGGGCTCCAAGATCACCGCAGACGGTGACTGTAGCCATGAAATTAAAAGACGCTTGCTCCTTGGGAGGAAAGCTATGACAAACCTAGACAGCATAGTAAGAAGCAGAGAGATCACCTTGCCGACAAAGGTTCGTATAATCAAAGCTATGGTTTTCCCAGTAGCAACGTATGGCTGTGAGAGCTGGACTATAAGGAAAGCTGAGCGCTAAAGAATTGATGTCTTCGAACTGTGGTGCTGGAGAAGACTCTTACGAGTCCCCTGGACTGCAAGGAGGTCAAATCAGTCAATCCTAAAGGAAATCAACCCTGACTGCTCATTGGACGGGCAGATACTGAAGCTGAAGCTCCAATATTTTGGCCACCTAATGCGAAGAGAAAACTCCCTGGAAAAGACCCTGATGCTGGGAAAGATTGAAGGCAAAAGGAGAAGGGGACGGCAGAGGATGAGATGGCTAGATAGCATCACCGATGCAATAAATATGAACTTGAGCACACTCCGGGAGAGAGCGGAGGACAGGAAGGCCTGGTATGCTATGGTCCATGGGGTCACGAAGAGTCGGACACGACTGAACGACTGAACAACACTATGGAGTACGAACTGCTCAGGCTGGATGCCATTTTATCGTCCTTCTGGCATCACCACAGCCTTCCTCCTCCCAACAATCTGATGAGCAAAGAGAAGCTGGGCCCTCCAATGACTTCTCAATGTATTCAGGAGAATTTTTGTGAGCACAAAACCCCACCCCCATGTAGTGTGATTTCTTAGCTGAAGAGCCCTGGGATGTTATACTGGGAGATGCTTGACATAAAAGATTCACTAGGATGGTGACATTTGGGAATATCTGAGCCAGTAGAGCACCAGTTAGGGCCACTAAACAACAGTGTAAACTAGCGATGCAAGAAATCCACTCTTGGAATGAAAACAAAAGGCACTTGACTTGTTCCCCAAATACAGTGATTTGATCCTGCCATCTTGTGGCATCACTCAAACTTGCAGGCAAATTTCAGTTTGAGATCTTGAAGTTTCAGGGTACACACACACACACACACACACACACACTAATAGGTCTCCTGTAAGTTCATTATTTACATTAATAGAATTACAGGCCTCCTGGGCTATAAAGCCAAACAAATAGATTAATTAATACATTCATAAAAAATACCTGTCCATAATGATCCTAGGACAGGGTCTGAAAGCACGTCATGCAGCAACCTTGGCTCTGGTCAGTGCCCGGAGGGAAGTCCACTGGGAAACTCCATGTGTATATATATTGTGTTGGGTTCCAGGAAAGAAAGGTGAGGTATAAATGTAATAAATAAACTGTCCTTTTATATTCACTTTGGCTGCAGCCCTATGGTGCCCTAGGAGAGATTAGATCTTCCCCTCTGAAGATGGAGACAGAGTTCCAACCTTAAAGGAGAAGATCCAACCTTGGATCCCCCCTCACTGCCCCTGTGGGTCTTTCCTCGGCCCTTCCTCTCCAACCTAAGATCACTGACTGGAGAAAATGGGCAGATGGGCGTGGCATGGGCAGAGCAGGGGAGGCTGTGGATACACATTATCCAGTGCCCTCCCAGCCCTCCACCACACCCCCAACATGGGGGAAAATTCAGACCAGCCCAAGAGCTGGTCTAAATGTTTCCCTTCCATTGCTCCCAATAGGAAGGAAATGTATGCCCATCTGTTCAAGGCAAGAGAGCTGGTGTGGCTGGGACAAAAGTAGGGGCTGATGTAGGAAGTTCAGCTGCCTTGGATAGCCGGAGTCTGCTGAACAGCAAATTGGCAAGTATATATTTTAACTTCACACAGCACCACGGATCCATGAGGGACCCATACCATGTCGATAATCCACATTAGAAATTGATATGGGAAACATGCTAAAAAAAATGGAAACCAGGAAACTAGAATGTCTGGATCCTGAGGAGACCAACATCAGTGTGCCCCCCCCCCCCCCGCCTTCAGGTTTTGAGAATTTAATAACAATTACAATTCTAGAATGTTGCATTTTGCTTCTATTCCACATACGAACTTTGGGAGATTTTTGAAAAAAATCTATCCTTGTAAATCTGTGGTTAGGAAGGTGTGGCCCTCCGATTCTTGTTGGGCTGCAGCTTCCCTAGCCCGCATAGCCAATGGTGAAGGATGATGGGAGTGGCAGTCCAAGAACATCTGGAGTGCCACACATTTCCCACCCATTTTAAACAGTATGGGAGTGAGAAGGCTGGCAGCAGTGACTGGTCCTTGCCACATAGTTTCCCTTACAGCAAGTCAACAGTACAGTTTTTCTTTCTCGGTTCTTTTGTACCATCCCCACCAATTCCAAGAGCTGTCCCATGGGCGACAGGTGCACCTTGTACTGTTGGTTTTTTTTTTTTTAACGGGTTTGTCAAACAGTTTTGTTGTTGTTCTAACATATCAAGAATTTAGAAGCAGGTATAAAGCATGGAATGGCAGTGTGGGTGGGATGGGGAGAAGAGAAATGTTAGTTATGTGCTTCACAGCTGAAGGCCAGCTAAAGGGGACCCCCATAAGACCAGTAAGTCCAGTGTCTACAATTACCTAGCTGTACCAGTCGGGGGTTTACTCCTGAATATTTGGGCTGGCTTCATAGTTGCTCATTCCTTTGTTCAGTGTCATCAGAGAAATGGTAGCTCAAAACCCCAGCAACTAGCAAAGCAAAATGAGAAGCCAGAAAAAATAGGGAGCAGGAGAGAAATATCCCCCCTCCCACTTCTCAACTTGTTCTCAGCATGTCTAGCTGAAGTCTACATCATAAGTGCAACTGCAAGCTGTACTGATAAAATTGCATATACAAACACATGTTCTTGATTCCTACTGGTCACCTTTGTCATTTGAAGCATTGTGCCAGTGGCAGGAGCAAACTTCATCTTGAATGCCACTGCAGCACAACTGGTGACACTGCTACACTGGTGTGCGGCACAGAGACCCTTCAGGTCTGTCCTGTTACGCAAGCACAGGGTGTATCACGATCAGACTTAAATATTTCAATGGTGAAGGCTAATCCTTTTGTTGTTGGGTGTTACTATTTAAAAGCAATGAAAGTATTCCAGCATTAAGTGGATTGTTAAGTGCTTACCTGTATGTTTCTGAGCCCAGTTTAAACTACTGTTTTTGACTTTTAAAGCCTTAAATGGTTTGGGACCAAATTACTTGAAGGACGCCCTTCACCCTTATCAGCCTGCCCACACTTCAAGATCAGCAAGAGAGGCACTTCTCACTTGTCCACCTGTGAGGACAGTTAGGTGGGTGAATACACGAGGGAGGGCCTTTTCTGCAGTGGCCCCACATCTCTATAATAAGTTGCCATCAGGGGTCTGCTAGGCCTCATCATTGCAGGCTTTTAAGAAGGCCCTGAAGACTTTCTTGTTTACACTTGGCTTCCCCTGATTATGTTTGATCAGACTGGGCTATAGCTGCAATTGTGTTGTAGGTTCTGTCTTATGCTGATGTTTGTTGTGGTGGTAATACAAGCAGCAAAAATTCCACATCAGCTTTTATTATGAATTTTATTATATGCACTTTATTGTACCCTGCCTTGGGAGGGCTCCTGTCCTGAAAAGTGGCCTATGAATGAATTTCTTGAGTAGGACAGTGACAGCAGCAATGGGGGACAGAGGAAAGACCACATGTGTTTTTTTGAGCTGTTGCAAACAAATTGAGTTGAACATGGACACTTGGTGGTGCTAGATGCTGGCATATGAAGTCTTCAGTAGAATACTCCCAGTGTCCATACGCTTTCTTGCAACTGTACTGAGGGACTGACTAAATATTTCCAGCTTTCAAAGAGAAATAACAGAATATCAATTTCAGAACATTATCTTGAAATGCATAACTTTATTATTTCAAATGGGACCATTATTATCAGTTATTTATACTTAACACATTTTGGGGAATATATTATTTTAGCTCTGTGTATAATGGCAAACTGCAACTGCAGTTAGTTATTTTTATCATGCTTAAATCTGATTGGAATGAGGTACACACATGATAAAGCAGGTTGTGGCTGCAATAGGATAGAACAAAGATGCCAACATCTGTGATAGCATCTGAGAATTCCAATCTCCGGAACTCTTTTGTGTCCAGCCATGGTTGCGTCCACTCCAGCCCTTTTCTCTGGAATTGCCATTTTTTGTTCACTTGCTTTTTACAGAAAATCCAAACAACATTGTTGTGAGTTCATTGGAGGCAGCTGTTTTCTGCTATTCTCCTGTGTTTGTTCAGATCTGATTTTGGGGGGGGGGGAATGGAGGGAATAAAACACAAGTGCAGCATGAGCCAATGTAGACAAGCAAAGAGTTATTGAGGCTTTTCAGGGCTTCTGTGCCTTTAATGAAATGTTTCCTGTTTGCAGATCCTGCCCATGTTTATGACTTCCTGTTGAGCACAGCTGGAAGATTACTAAATAGCTCTTTAATGTCCTCTTGAGTAGCCTCTCTCAGTAACCCCAGTGTCAGCTTCTGTTGGGGAGGGGGCCCTTGGGGGCAGTGGGAAGATTTTGACTACTGATTTCCTCTATTTTTTTTCATTTTTTTGTAGCAAATTCTTCATTTTTTTGTAGTAAAAACCACCACTTTGTAGAAAATTGGGGTAAGGATAAAGATATAACCCTTTACTAGGAGTCTAGGACTTGTTGCTAGGACTTGGGCAAACATCTTAGGGAGGAGGGACACTTGTCAGGCTGGCCTTTCCTCCCCACGAATCTCTCTTGAAATTCAGGAATGGCAGCATGGAGGTACAGGCTGTTCTTGCAAAGAACTATTATCAGCCAAAATGCTCACCTCTCTGTGAGGTCTTGAAGATACCGACCCTCATGGTTCAGAGCAGCGGTAGGCAACCAGTGCTGTCCAGATGTTTTTGGACTGCAACTCCCATAATCCCTGAACATTGGCCATGCTGGCTGAGGCTGATGGGAGCTGTAGTCCAAAGCATCTGGAGGACACCAGTTGCCTACCCCTGATTTAGAATGTAGACCTTTCTCTTGTTCCCTGTGCAAGTAGCCTTTATGGTGGTGGAGATCCTGGGTGCTGGAATGATGCATGGATATGGCCTGGGCTTGCTTTTCATAAGGCTAGAATATTAGGACTGGCACCACTACAGCATGGTGTGAAAAGGGGGCTTCATGCTTACAGTGCTTCTGGTGGTTGGCAGGGTAGAGTACTGGGAGTTGTGCACACCGGCTCCCCAGGTTGCATGCCTGTGGAGTGTCCACACCCTGCCTAGCCTACCTTCCATATGGTCATAATTATACGGCCATTAACACAAAGACTACAAATCTGGGAATGGCAGAGTTATTTCCCTGCTGAGAATGGTGTGAACAGCAAGCTAGTGACACAATGTCAAGCATACTACTACAGCTTGTTTCTGAGGAATGTTTAGCTAGAAGTCTCTCTCGGCTTGAGCACTAGGTAATGTGATGCTGCCACTTTGGGCTTTTTTAGATTGCCATAATTCATCCTGAGCAGCTTGTTGTGACTGCGTAATGGAGGGGCAAACATCTAGGTCCCGAGCAAGAGAATGTTAAGCTGCAGCTGACTGGCAACTAACTTGCCCCACCGTTTTCAAGGGTATATAAGCACGGCTAGCTTTCTCTGGAGTGATCATCCACACATGTTAGTTTTATAGGGAAATATTATTCAAAATGGGGGTTCTGTGGATAATGAAAGGCAGTTTGGGGCTGATCTTGACATTAGAAAATGAACTTTTGCTCTCATAAGTCTGATCCTGCTCCACTTTCGCATGCACACGTGACATAGGAAAAAAAGAAAACGGGTTTAAATTCAAAAATGTGCAAATCTTAGAAAGTAAATATTGAGGAATGCTATCATTTAAACTTTTATGTTCAAAACTTAGAAGTTGTTTACCCACCCCTACATGAAAGAAAGTCCAAACTCATGAGGGTTTAAATCATGCAGGTTTAAAAAAAGAAAAACGAAATAGAATTGGATCCAGATTTAGATATACTACAGTAGAACCAACTGAGACAAATCAGAGTTAAGTTTGTCACAACTAATTTAAGTCCCATTGGTGTCAATGAGTCTACCCTAAGTATAGGGTGCAATCCTATGCATGTTTAGTCCGGAAAAAGTCCTACAACTCCCATTGTTCACCAGCACTGCTGAATGCTGAGAGTTGTAGGACTTTTTTCTGTCTAAACATGCATAGGATAGCACTCAACGTCTGGATCCAACACTTACATTTTTAGTTCTAGTAAGCTTTAAAATGCAGAGTATTTAGATCCACTCACCATGAATATTTGCTATTCAAGGGGGGAAGGGAAAGCAAAATTAGGTAGAATTAAGTTCAGTACTTTACATAAAATGGAAAATATTTCAAAATGGATGAGGTTACAATTTCAGTAAGTCCCCTGTTCCATAATTACAGGTGCATTCATTTTCAACTTCTTTATAAAAGCATTTTAGGAAGTTGAAAGGGAAATGTTTTGCTTCTTTGTCACTTTAGACAAATAACTTACAATGCTCTCAGCACTGCAGTTGATATGGAAATCCAAGCAAAATTAGCAGATCTGTTGTAATTGGCATCAAAAGTTCACATCCAGAATATTAGGAGTCACAAGGAAATACGATTATGGGGAAAATGATTTGTCTTATTTCATCACAAAAGGCTATTTAATGCACCCCCCCCCATTCAACCTGCTTTGTACTTGTTTATTAAACTTGCTCAACCTGCTTCGTATTTCGTTATTAAAAAATATTTTTAACCACCCCTCATGCTAATAGATACCAAGGTGGTATACAAGAGGCATGAAAAGATTGAAACATGCCACAAATACAATACAATGAAACAACATCCGAAGCATAAAAACAACACAGCAGAGTGTACCTAAACTAGCTTTACAACTTTAAAATGCCTGGGCACATAAATAAGTTTTAAGCTGGCACTGGAATGGTAGCAACATCAGCCCCAGCCAAGCTTCTATAGCAGCCTTCCTCACCTTGGTGCCCTCCAGACAGCCAATGGTCAGGAAGCCTGGGAACTACAGTCCAAAACATCTGGAGAGCACTAGGTGAGGGGAGGTATTCCAAAAACAGAGCACCCCCCATGAGAAGGCCCTCTCCCTTGTTCCCATACAACTCACTTCCCCTGGTAGAGGAACACAGAGAAAAGACTTCTCTGAAGGGCCACCTGGCCTCAAGTGACACTGTTGGAGCCAGGAATACATTGCTAATCTCAGACACAGGGATGAGATAAATCTCTTCTCCCTGGAGAATATTTTTTGTACAGAGGAACATTCAATCAGGTGAACCCCCACTTGCAGTCTGCATAGGATTGTCTGGTACATTGCAGACACAGGTTTACAATTCTGTTAGAGCAGAGTTGGGCAACCTGTGGCCTTCTGGATGTTGTTGGACTCCAACTCCCATCAGTGCCAACCAGCATCGCCTATGACCAGGGATGAGGGGGAATTGTAGTCCAACAACATCTGGAGGGCTCCTGGGCCCCTAGCCTTGTGTTAGAAGTGCTGGAAGGGGGCTTCAAATCCATTACCAGTAGAGTTACTGGTAATCTATGCATTACATGAGAAGGGGTCTCCCCACTCCATATAGCCCTAATTAAAATAAAATAAAAATAGTTTTCTGGTCATTCCCATTATCCAATTTGCTAAAATGGCTGTGACTGAAAAGGTTTTTTTCCTCCTCAAGCATTAAAAAAATGTATATATTGCATTATAGGAATATAGCACTAGAACAGTGTTTAAGAGAGCAATCCTATGCCCCCTAGACAGCATAAGGGGGGGGGGATAGGATTGGCTGGTTTCCTGGCTATGAGGTTAGAGCCCCGACTCCCACCTTGTAGCCAGGAAACTGCACTGTCTGCCTCCTCCCTCTCGCAGCCAGTGCAGAGAGAACTGCACCGGCTACCTCTCCATGCTCAGAAAACAGAGCACAGAGATGGGTGAAAGGGGGCATTCCCGGTGCAGGGAGGGGACCGGGAAAGCTACTTTACATTCAATCCTATGCTTGCCCCAGCCTCCTTCCCTCTTCTTCCAAAGCACTGCTGCTAGATGGGCGAAATCACCTATCTAGCAGAAATGTAGGGTGGCTGGAGCACGGAGCACAGACCTGCTGGTGTCCTCTTGCCCTGCATGGATTGTGGCCAGCCTCTGACTTTGGAGACTGCCGACTATCTGTATAGGATTGCGCCCTCTGTCAGCTTTCCCCAACCTGCTGCCCTCCAGATGTTTTGGACTACAGCACCTAGCATTCCTGATAATTGGCCATGCTGGCTGGGGCTAATGGGAGTTGAAGTCTAAAACATCTGCAGAGCACAAAGTTGGGGAAGGCTGGCCTACAGAAACTGTTAAGGAGACGTAGCTCTCATGGATTTCCCTTCACTAGCCTCCTTGACTTGAGGGTATAATCTGAGTGCTGAGCGCTCCAGGTTGGGGAAGACTAATTTAAGTGGCATTTCCCTAATATTTATTTTTTTTAAATGTATATATACTGCTGGGAAAATGCTTTAGCACTACTCAATATATACATATGTGTGTGTGTGTGTGCGCGTGCGCACGCACACACACACACACACGGGTTCTTAAAAGATCCAGGGCACAGGCCCATAACACAAATTTGCGTCTGTCTGTCTGTCTATCTTTATAATATGTCTGTGTGTAAGTGTGTGGTGTGTGCATATGGTGTGCTTGCACATGTGTATAGATTACATACATAAGAAGTGTGCACTGACCCCCCCACCCCACTTCAACTCAGACCCCAATTCAGCATTTTGGAAAACATCCCGCTTCTGCTCAGGCCAATTTGTAGTCGGACCATTTCAGCTCAGCACCAAAACCTGAGTCAAGGTTTGGAAAAATGAGTCTTTATGCTTCTTGTTGACTACCATTGGAATTTTTTTAAAACAAAACTAACTTTTTCTCTTGGTCAGAACTGGATGATAATTTCAGGTATAGTAGCCCCCTAGAAGGGGATTATACATGCCCAATTTCAGAAATATGGGTGCAGGGTTTATATTTTGATTTTCTTTTAAAGGAAACTGCCAATAATTTTTTTATTACTTGGAAGAATTGGATACACATTTCAGGATTCATTGCCCCATCAGAGGAGATCATGTCTCCAAATTTCAGAATGCTAGCCACAAGGATTTTTGTGCAAGGGTGGCCTTGGCATTTTGAGGTCTCCAAAAGAGGACATAGTAATCTCCTTATTTTCCTTGTGGACCATTGTTCTGAAAATTACAGACAGCCTAGAGTTGTCCCTGTGTCCCTATGTAAGAAACCAGAAAAGTTTCAGAAGGATAAGTGCAGCAGTTCATGTGGAAGGGGAATTCTCCAGTTTTGGGGAGGGAGTGATTTGCTTTCCCTTCCCCCCTTCCCCAATACTTTTTTGGGTAAATTTGTATGAAAATGCATAGGTCATTAGAGGTGTCTCCCAGGCAAGAAACCTGCAACATTTGTTTGTTTATTTATTTATTGCATTTATACCCTGCCTTTTTTCCTCTTGCAAGGAACCCAAGGCGGCTTACATTATCCTCCTCTCCATTTTATCCTCACAACAACAACCCTGTGAGGTGGGTTGGGCTGAGAGTCTGTGACTGGCCCAAAGTTACCCTGTGAGCTTCCATGGCCAAGTGGGGACTAGAACCCAGATCTCCCAGCTCTTAGTCCAACACTCTTGATATACATACATGCAAATTTAGAATAACTAGAATTTATTTACATTTCACCAATATTAGCAGGAGGGGAACATGGGTGGGAAGGTGCTATTGCACTCATGTTCTACTTGCGGGTTTCCCATGGGCAGCTGATTGGCCACAGTGTGAACAGAATTCTGGACTAGATGGACCTTGGTCTGATGCAGCACGGTTCTTCTTATGTTCTTAAATAGAGAGTGCCTCTGAGCATGTGCAGAATGCCTTTTCTTTCACCACTGAGCACTTACATTCTCCCCCTACCAATTCTATTCCCTTCCATGCAACCATCCCTCCTCATCCTACCATCCTCCAGCAACTCTTCATAAAAACAGATGTCTTGTTTTGTGCAACTCATCTCTACCTCCTCCTTGTTATGCAGAAGCTCTCATTGTATCTTCCTCCCCATAACTTCATTTGTGCCAAGACTTCACCAGGATTCAGCCAATGAGTCTGTTTTCAAAACTAGGGCTAAGTTATGGAGAAACTCTGAGCATGTACTAAGTGCCTTTCCCTCACCACTGAAACAAAGTTCATGCAAAAACAAACACCAAACCCACAAATGACAAAACATGCATAGGACTGAGCTGAAAGGGCAGTCACTTCATTAGGTGGAACTGGGTAGGCACTGTATTAAGCCTGCAATACCATGCTCACAACTCAGGACTTATTTCTGAGTAAACATGCAGAACATCAAAGTGCAAACATCCCTGCAAAAGTAACTTGTGCTGGAATCCTATGCACACTTTCCTGAAGGGAAGCCTCATTAAGCATAATGGGGCTTCTGAGTAGGCATACATAGGCTTGTATAAATGAGCAGCATTTATCTCCCCTCCACTTAAAAAACAAACCAAAACCTCCTATTTTTATTAAAGCTTTCTGTTCAGAGGAACATAGGAAGCTGCCTTGTACTGAGTCAGATCCTGGGTCCATCTAGCCCAGTATTGTTGACACTGACTGGCAGCAGCGGCTCTCTAGGGCTTCAGGCAGGATTCTTTCCTAGCCATACCTGGAGATGCTGGGCATTGAACCTGGGACCTTCTGCATGCCAAGCAGGTGCTCTGCCACTGAGCTATGGCCCTATTGCTGGATAATGGCAACTGACAAACAAAGCCCCAGATTTGTTTCTCTGCAACCACATGAACCCACTTTTCTCAAAGAGTGAGAAGGAGAAAACCCAACCCTCTTGTCTGTTTGTATAAAGTCAAATACAGTTCAGAACTTCTCTTGCCCACCGAAGAGAATTCTCTTTAAGAATTTCCCAAGATATGCTCTGGGTGGAATAAAGTAGAGAAAAAAAGAACAGGATAGGGGCGGGAAGAAGAAAAGAATGGTGACTGGAAATGCAGGGGAGGGGGTAGAGAGAATTCCCTAAGCCAAGTGGCTCCTTTCAGAGAGGTAGTGCTTCAGATGAATTTAGGAGGCTGTGGAGGGTTTGTAAGGATTGCACATACTTAAATGAGCTTTATGAGGTGAGGTGGCTGAGGGCTTTTTCTAGCTTTTTAAAAACTGTAGAACCTGTTTAAAAGCCTTAGCAGTTCCTCGCTCATGATGCCACATAGTCCTAACCCTCCTTTTGAAATAATTTCAGTCCTACAGCTTTTTAGGAGAAATTAAAGTGGAGGGGGAGAAACAAGTGTGTGGAGGCTGATTGGATCCTTTGCTGTACTGAAGCTACTAAACTTCTGCAGAAGCCAAAGTTTCCGCTTTGGGGCAGTAAAATCAGGTGCTGTGTGAAATACCAGTATTTCAAATGAAGCTCTTTCTTCCCTTCCTTCTCCCTCTTCAAAATTTCATTGTAAGCAAGCTCCCAACAGTGGGCATGTAAGAGCAGAAAAGTAGGGGGGGAGAGGTTTTTTGCCCCTCAAAAAAACCTACACCAGAGATTAGGGGTAGTGACCTCCTAATGCCCACCTTAAATACCTTCTTATTAGGATTTCTAATCCCCTGTGTAGCTTGGCAGTTTTTACTTTTTGTTTTAGTATTTGAGAAAAGGAAACTTTACGCATGGCTAGCACAAAAGCCACTGGACCTAACTGCCTGAAGTTTGGCAGGTTCAGTCAGCTCCACAGGGGTACCAGGTCCCCAAATTCCATGCACTTATGTGGAAGAAGCCAGTGTGGTGTAGTGGCTAGAGTGTTGGACTGGGAGCCAGGAGATCTGGGTTCTAGTCCCCACTTGGCCATGGAAGCTCACTGGGTGACTTTGGGCCAGTCACAGACTCTCAGCCCAAACTACCTCACAGGGTTGTTGTTGTGAGGCTAAAATGGAGAGGAAGAGGATTATGTACTCCACCTTGGGTTCCTCAAAGAGGAAAAGGCTTTGACACATTTTCTTGAAAAAAAATCAAATTTTACCTATGGCTAGAAAACAAGCCACCAGGCCTGTCTGAAGTTTGGCAGATTCAGTCATCTATATAGGGGCTGCCAGGTCCCCAAACTCTATGCACTTATGTGGAAGCACACAAAAACTATAGCTCTTTGCTTTGACAGATTTTCTTGAAAATAGCAAATTTTACCTGTGATTAGCACAAAAGGCACTGGACTTAACTGCCTGAAAATGGGCAGGTTCAATCAACTCCATGGGGGCTACCAGGTCTCCAAATGTCATGTATTTATTGTATAAAAGAAAAAAGTTATGTCCGTTTGTTTTCCAATGCAAGTCAATGGGAAAATGTAAAAAAAAATGGCAATTAGGACAGCTCAAAAGATCAAGGGAGCCCGTGTCCAGGTGGGCCCTCTCCTAACAACGCCCCTGTACACACATATATACATGTATGTATGTATGTATGTATGTATATATTAAAAAATGGGTGATAAAAATGGTGTGCATTGTCAAGGTTATACTGAATGTGTGCTGAGCTATTATAAGTGCAGCTGCTGCCCATATCAAAAACACACCTCTTAAAAACACAGAAGAGTAGCACTTCAGGCATCTGCACAGAGATACCATGTTACTCTTCCACCCTTCTTAAGCAAGTTGGCCTTTCTCTGGTAAGAAAAAAATGGAAGCAGCGTTGGGTAACCATGGATGACATTGCGTGGATTTCCAGCCCTCTGTAAAATGTGAGTGAATGAGCCATGGCGATTCCAGAATAAGTCCTCATCTTGAAGCAGCCTCGGTGCCTCTGCACAATCCAATGCTCAGTTCTCAAGTGTTATGCACTGACCTCCAGATCACCATCCTTTTTAACAAATGGTTTGGCAACCTTTCAAGATTTTGGATATTATAATATTTAGTCTTTATAAATGACATAATGTAGAATATGCTCAAACAACTGTTATCTATTTCCAGATGATCTGAACCTGAGCCCTATGTGTACACCTTGAACTCCTATGCAAACCATCATTGTTTCAATGGGTGCTCGTACCACATGTTCATATCCTTGTGAAGGTCTTTGTCAAGACCTTAAATAAAACGATACGATTATTTATTCCATCACAATGTTAGGAAAATAGAAGCACAGAGAGCGGACATTAAGAAGTCTATGAAAAGTCACCAAGATTGATTGAGATTGATTTTCTGTCCAGGGACTTGCAAAGTGTCAGAATCTCAGGAAGGTCATCTACATAAAATAATGTCCTTCAGCTGTTCCAAAAATTTCTTGATGGACATCACAAGCTCAAATGTTTACACTATAACTGTTACCATTAAGGAACACAAAACCCATATCAACAAGATCGGATTTACGAGCCATTCCCACTGATGCAATTCCATTGATGTCAAAAGAATTAAACCAGGAGTACATGACCTACCTACTCGGTATTCTATTCTATGGCACAAATATTGTTGCTGTTCAGACGTTCAGTCATGTCCGACTCTTCGTGACCCCATGGACCATAGCACACCAGGCCTTCCTGTCCTCCGCTCTCTCCCGGAGTGTGCTCAAGTTCATATTCATTGCATCGGTGATGCTATCTAGCCATCTCATCCTCTGCTGTCCCCTTCTCCTTTAGCCTTCAATCTTTCCCAGCATCAGGGTCTTTTCCAGAGAGTTTTCTCTTCGCATTAGGTGACCAAAGTATTTGAGCTTCAGCTTCAGTATCTGTCCGTCCAATGAGCAGTCAGGGTTGATTTCCTTTAGGATTGACTGATTTGACCTCCTTGCAGTCCAGGGGACTCGTAAGAGTCTTCTCCAGCACCACAGTTCGAAGGCATCGATTCTTCGGCGCTCAGCCTTCCTTATAGTCCAGCTCTCACAGCCATATGTTACTACTGGGAAGACCATAGCTTTGATTATACGAACCTTTGTCAGCAAGGTGATGTCTCTGCTTCTTATTGTGCTATCTAGGTTTGTCATAGCTTTCCTCCAAAGGAGCAAGCATCTTTTAATTTCATGGCTACAGTCACCATCTGCGGTGATCTTGGAGCCCAAGAAAATAAAATCTGTCACTGCTTCCATTTCTTCCCCTTCTATATGCCAGGAAGTGATGGGGCCAGATGCCATGATCTTAGTTTTTAATGTTGAGTTTCAAACCGGCTTTTGTACTCTCCACTTTCTTCCTCAACAAGAGGCTCTTGAGATCCTCTTCGCTTTCTGCCATTAGGGTGGTATCGTCTGCATATCTGAGGTTGTTGATAATTCTCCCGGCAATCTTAATTCCGACCTGTGATTCATCCAACCCGGCGTTTCTCATGATGTACTCTGCATATAAGTTAAATAAGCAGGGTGATAATATACAGCCTTGTCGTACTCCTTTCCCAATTTTGAACCAATCGGTTGTTCCATGTCCAGTTCTTACCGTTGCTTCTTGACCCTCGTACAGGTTTCTCAGGAGACAGGTATGGCACAAATAATGTGATACAAAAATTCTTATTTTTATATAGCATCATCTGTGTACATGATGCTTTACAAAGAATAAGTTCGATGGATCCCTACCCCATGAGACTTACAAGCTAAACATATGTGATTTCCATTTCCAGAGGCATAGCTGTGTTAGTCTGTTGCAGCAGAAACAAAGGCTCTTATGGCACCTTAAAAACTAACAACTTTATTATGCCATAAGCTTTGGTGGACCAGAGTCCATTTCATCAGATGCATGTGTGCTGATTTAAGATTAAACTTCATGCATCTTATTGAGTTGCCAACTTTGAAATAATGGACACTGCTACTTTAAGATTCTAGTAACTGGAATGAATGAAGGCTGCGAAGAGTGTTTGCAATTAACACACATTTATTTGGCAAATAGATCTCTCTTTAGATAAAAGGAAAAATGGCACATGCCATTTTAAGTAAGCACTTTAAAATAACCCTATAGTGATATATTACTTACGTTTTCAGTCATTAAGCAACAACAAATATTTTACCATTGGTTTGCACAAAAGTAAGCAATTGTATTTAATCTTGGGATAGAGAAACTCTTTGCAATATTTGCCATAAATCCTGCGTGTACAATTTAGTTACAGGTGCTGCCATACCTAATGTTTCAATATTTGCAATCACAGTAATTCTACAAATAACAAATTGCCTTCCCCCATAAAGCAGCAACCATGGGTTGGCCTTCTGTAGCAGCTGTGCATTCCCTGGTCTGGAATGATTGCTCCATAAGAATGCATAGAAGGGTTAGAAATGGAAATACGTGCTACATGCCAAGTATGCAAATCTATGGAGCAACTAACCATAGTAAGCATGGCCCCCAATCCAGAGAAAGTTAGTCATGCTTAAATCCCACGGGACAAGTTATTGTCTTGCAACTAACTTAGCTCTCATTGATTCAATGGGATGTAAGCATTATTAGCTTCATCTGGCGATCATATTTGTGAAGAAAAGTCTGGGTAACACTTCTGCATTCTTTAGCGTCAAGAGCTGTCAATACACTGATGACACTGCGCTCTATTTCTCCTTGTCATCTGGGTCAGGTGAGGCTGTGGAAATGCTGAACTAATGCGTGGATGTGGTAATGGGCTGGAGCGGCTTGAGACTGGGATTTCTGAAGAACGACTTGCCTCCACCTGTGCCTGCATATACACTGAGGTTCTCCACAGAGGTTCTTCCTCAGGTGCCCCGTGGGTGTGTCTGTCAGTGGTTCTATGTTACTCCGAATGCCTACGAGCATTGTTTTCTCCTGGGCTGCTGGGAGCACTTAAGAACACGAATGTGTTACACTAATATGACACTGGCATTAGTAGGCACCTGGTGAAGCAGGGCCACTGAATGGTGGTGACTGTGAATGAGGTGAAGGGCAGATTTAGACTTGCGTAACTGTCCTGTGAATAGTTACATGGAAAGAGCCTCTCTGTTAGGAGGGAAAAAGGAAAACTCTGGCAGTGCTTAGTCAAGGTCCGTTTTCAGAGCCTGGACGAAGTGCAGCCCAAGTCTTGTAAGCTGGTCTGCCTTTACAGCACCCAGTCACAGCTCACAGTAGGCGCTGTTCTTCTTGCACCTTTGCTGTGATGCATATCCACTTGGGATGCAATTCTATGCATGTTTAGACCGAAAGAACTGCTACAATTCCCAGCATTGCCCTCCCTCCTTGGGGAAGATTAGAGCCTCTCTTTCCATTCAGTTCATAAACTGAAAGGGGATTGTGATTCTTTGTTAATACAGACTCATGTTCGACTGTGGAAAAAAATCACAAAGAAACAGGTACAAACCCATTCCCCATCAGTGTGCCCATAAGTGAACCCTTACTCTTTAACAATAATTTAAAAAACTGCAAATGGCTTGGGGAATAAAGTGCAATATTGGTCAATGTGCCTGTTCAAAAACAATTTATGCTGGAGTTAGAGCTTTTCTTTTGTACAATTACTATTTGTGTTTGCTTTTGTTTGGTTTCAGCTACAATGATTTCTTGCTCCTGTCCCCATCTTTCCAGTACTGCTCAGTCTGCATTTCAGTGAGCCGTGAGATGGTACGCTGAAAGGCAAAAATCTCCTCCTCTCCCGTAAACATAGAAAGTGCTTTAGCTGAATCCTGGAGAGAGATGACAAGAAAACAAGGAAACAAAAGATGTAGGACATGCTAAGAAGGATACAGAAAATAAAGGACTTCATGTACCTGTACTGCATCTGTGTTGTTAGGGATCCTTGATCAAAAAATTATATGACTTCTGAAGCCAAACAACTCTTTATTAATTATGGTACACTCTGAGCTCTTTCTCACTCCCTTTCAAGCTCCTCTTCCTTGTCCCCTAAACCAGGAACATCCCTCATAGTGCCCAGAGCTCACACATTCAGAAGAACATAAGAACCCTGCTGGATCATACCAGGGGGCTACCTAGTCCAGCATTCTGTTCACACAGCGGCCAACCAGCTGCCCATGGTAAACCCACAAGCAGGACATGAGTGCCACAACACCCTCCCACCCATGTTCCCCAGCAACTGGTGTCATTCACGGTCCCTCCTCCCTGTCTGCCCCCACCCAATTGTGTGCAGTTCACACTCCCTCTTTCTTCAGCAATCATGTTTTTTGGGAGTGACAAAAATGCTTTTAAATGTTAAAAGAAGAATAAAGGGAGCACCACCTTGAAATGGCTGCTTGCAGGTCTCTAGCCATTTGCATACTTGGATATACCTCTGTGCAAGATGTTCTTGATCATCTTGCAGGTCTGTGTGTAGCATAGGAAATGTGTGTGATCTCTGCTGTTAGCTAACTGCTTGTGTCTCACACACAGCAGTGTTTCAATTTGTAGATGCTTGAGGGCCTTTACAGATTCTCTTTCCAAGAGAGGGGCCTGAAATAGTAACTTTTTTCATTCTTTGTGGTGGTAAGTCTGGCACTCTCATCATATAGATGTTGCTTCAGGAGCACATAGTAGTTTGTGCAACCATAGCTACTGACATCCTTTGTTTTGCAGGTGGTGAGGCAAGTACTTTAAAGCTGCTACCACATATTAGGTACAGAAGGTCTACATAACACAGCGGGCTCTATGGTGGTCAACATGCCATTGGGATGGTTCCATCTCCAGTCCCATCTTTCTTCCTCAATTTGTGCACCACATCACAATTCTGTGCAACGGTGCTGTATGACGTAGATGGTACCAGCTTTTTTTTTACAGGTATTTGCACTTGACATATATACAGTCAAAAGTGTTATCCTTTTAAAAAGACTTGCCAGTAGTGGGGAACCTCTTTCAGCCTGAGGGCTCAATTCAATTTCAGAGAAGCTCTTGAGGTCTGCACTCCAATGGTGTGTGTGTGGGGGGGTGGGGGGAAGCAAAAGGAGAGGGGCAAAACCACAAAAATACTAGCATATTTTAGCTGAATGCATTAGGAGAGGCAGAAGGGGCGTGGCCATATGGGGAACCCCACGAAGTCAGGATTTGGCCCATGGGCCTGAGGTTCCCCATCCCTGCACTAGTAGTTAACAGCCTGGATTCATAAAACTGTTTCCCCCCGTATCATAAAGAAACCTTTCCATTCCAGCTCATGGCAAGACTAAGATGAGCCCAGTTTTACAAATGGTATAATATGCTTGGACTGGAGGAAAGAACAGGTTTCGTAAGAGAAGGCTTTCTAAATTTGTGGTGGCTCGCCATCTGAAAACATGGTGCTCTTATCATGCTACATGTATGGTGTCACCTTGGGATGAATGACATTCTTTAGGAGAAAAGGAATGACTGTGTGAGCCTACTGTGGGTCAGTAGCATACACTAGAACATTAGCTACAAGAGGCCTAAACTCTGTAGGTTCAGGAACACTTTAATTACATTCCAAATGTGGCTATAAGCAACCACATTGATCTTCAGACTAGATACAAGGGATATGTTATTAGCAAACACAATACTTATTATAGAAATCTACTTTTAGTGGACCAACACTAGTGGCCATTTGCCACAGATAACAATAATTTGGGGCTCACCATTTCACATTTACTTTTTCTAGCAGAGATTTATATTGATAAATATTATATCATATGATTATCAATATAAACTATAATGGATGAACGTTTGCGACATTCTGTTTGCTCTGTATACATGTTTTGGGAAGCTGTGTGTATCAGCTCCCTCCTGCATGAACCCAGAATGATTGGGTGAGGGGATTGAGCGAGGAGATCAGGGCAGTGGTGAACGCCTCCCTTGAGGAGGGAGTGATGCCATCAGCCCTCAAGGAGGCAGTGATAAGACCGCTCTTAAAGAAGCCCTCCTTGGATCCCCAAGTTCTGAACAACTTTCGCCCAGTTTCGAATCTGCCATTTTGGGGCAAGGTGATTGAGCGGGTGGTGGCGATGCAGTTGAAGGTACACTTGGAAGAAGCTGATTATCTAGATCCATTTCAGTTGGGCTTCAAGCCTGGGCATGGGACAGAAACGGCCTTGGTCACCTTGGTGGATGATATGAGGAAGGCTCTAGATAGGGGTGAATGCTCCTTCCTTGTTCTCCTCGACCTCTCAGCGGCTTTGGATACCGTTGACCACAGTATCCTTCTGGACTGCCTGGAGGGCTTGGGCACTGGAGATACCGTATTGCAGTGGTTCCAGGCCTTCCTCTCCAGCAGGTACCAGAGGGTAGCACTGGGAGAGGAGGTTTCGGACCCGTGGCAGCTCACTTGTGGGGTGCCACAGGGTGCCATCCTCTCCCCCATGCTATTTAACATCTATGTGAAGCCGCTGGGGGTTATCATCAGGAGGTTTGGGGTGCGGTGTCATCACATGCGGATGACACGCAGCTCTACCTCTCGTTCAAATCTTCACCAAGGTTGGCCGTAGAATCCCTGTCCAAATGTCTGGAAACGGTGAGTAGCTGGATGGGGAGGAATAAGTTGAAGCTGAACCCTGACAAGACCGAGGTACTTTTGGTGAGAGACAAGAGGAGGTTGGGGGATGTTGACCTGGTGTTGAATGGGATACAGCTACCCTTGAAAGACCAGGTCCGCAGTCTGGGGGTCATTTTAGACACCCAGCTGTCCATGGAGGCTCAGGTGTCAGCTGTGAGCCAGACAGCGCTGTACCAACTCCATCTGATATGGTGGCTGCGCCCCTACCTTCCCGACCATTCACTCCCATCGGTAGTACATGCCCTGGTCTCCTCTTGTTTAGACTACTGAAATGTGCTCTATGTGGGGTTACCCTTGAAGACGGTTCGGAAGCTGCAGCTGGTATTGAATGCGGCGGCTCGCCTGATTAAAGGCAGCTGCCAGCGAGATCACATCACTCCAGTGCTGAAGGAGTTGCACTGGTTACCAGTTGTTTTCCGGGCCAAATTCAAGGTGTTGGTTTTGACCTTTAAAATCTTAAGCAGCGCCTCCAGCAACACCAGCCAGGCCGCTTAACAAGATCAGCCTTGGATGGCCTTCTCTCTGTCCCATCAGCCAGGACAGCTAGACTGGTGAGGATGAGGGGGAGGGCCTTCTCTGTGGTAGCCCCCACTCTGTGGAACTCCCTCCCTAGGGAACTCCGCCATGCCCCCTCTTTAATGAGCTTCCGCCACACATTAAAAACGTGGTTGTTCAGGCAGGCATTTGGGGTGGGTTAGGGTATTTTTAGAAATGTGATGTTTTAATGTAGAATTTTATTGTTTTAATTGTTTCTATTGTTGTACATCGCCCAGAGTGGCTGGGTGACCAGCCAGATGGGTGATTGATAAATTTAATTAATTAATTAATAAGCCAGCCAGCCAATGATGGGTCAAAAATTCATTTGGTTTGCATTTTAATGCATACTTACCAAATTCACACCTCCCTAAACTACACATGAACCAGAATGCAGTTATACACTGATCACTTTTCTGAATTCTGCAATGCAGTTCACAAAAAAGTAGAAAAAAACATGAAATATAGCACAAGCATGCATATATTAAGAGAAAATGCACACAAAATGAATTATTTATGGGGAAATCTCTTGCAAAAAATGTGTACAAACATGCATATATTAAGAGATATATTCATGAAAATACATACACATTTTCGTCTGAACTTTTAGGAAAAAAACTCACAAGCTGATATGGAATGGGACAGAGCAAACTTAATGTTGGAAAAATGAGAAAGTGAGCAGAATCTAACTTGATGGATTTGTCCATCCCGACATATAGCACTTCTTCTATTGGACAATAAATTGATTCCTACCATGGTGTCTTGAATAAAACAAGTGCAATATATAAAGCTAAGTGCAGTCCCAGTGAATCTGAAGAACTTGTATTAAAGAGTCAGCCTGATCCAATATTTCTAACATATTAGAAACATATGAATAATAAGGATGGAAGTATCTCTAGAATTATGCTAAAATTGATTGGTACTAACCATTTATGAATAGCATTACATTAAATTATAATAGAAGAAAAGGTGCTACGTTGATCCTGCCAGAAAGCTACAGAATGACCCATTAAATGCTTTTTTGGTGGTTTGTTTTACAATAGTGCCAATACTCGGACCAAAAACAATTATGCTCTCTTGCAACAAAGGCACTAATGTTCATAGTGCTTACCTGGCTCAACCCCAAATCATCCATCATCACCCTGCTTTCGTCCAGTCCACTATCATGGTGTTCTAGAACAAATATGCTTTCGAGAGGAGCTGCCGCAGAGCAAATAATACGCACCTGGAAGAGAGGCAAATGGCTGAAGGTGCTGTCACTTATAACTCCTATTCCTGCTTTTGAATTAAGTGAAATATCTTTTTTAAAAAGGTGGCAGCTTCCAAAGTGCATTCCTTTTGTCTGATATAAGTAGCAATTGATAAAGACAACAGCTGAAATGATTTCTGATTTCACCCTATATAACTAGCTCTCCAGAAGAGTATAGCATATGAAGTGAAATGGTACCACCATTCTTCAGCTCTCAGCTACTAGCCATCATCCCAGCTTAAATGTTCTGTACCAACACTATCACTACTAGCTCTAGTTCACCAGTTTTTGACACAGTCATGGGCCAGGGTGTCATATTTTCCACCTTGCCCATAGTAAATATCCACAAACTCAGAACAGTTGGCCATTCTTTTCTCTTCCTTCTCCTCCTTCTTTTAAAGAGCATATGCTCTTTAAAGTATTATTGCTCTTTAAAGTATTATATTATACTTTAAAGAGTATTATGGGCATGTCTGATTTTTAGGCTTTTAAATAGCACTTAGCTTACAAACAAAACGAAAATGCATTTGAAAATTAATTCCTATTTCAATCTGTGGGGGGAAATGAGCCAAAATGGTATTTCCTTCTATTTATAGATGAAGCCACCATTCTAAATGATCAGACTGGTTATGCATTATTAAATAAATTCAGTTGTGACAAATTTAATTGGAGATTTATTGTCATTAATTTTCAGAAATAACATTAATGCTTATAGATTTGACTGGAAGGAGTGAAAAGCCAAATGGGGATTTGTGGAAGGATAGAGCTGATAGAGGAGGGAGACTTGTTTTATTCTTGCATTTCAGCTCTCAGTTCCTGTCAGTTTCTCACCTGGCCAGCGAGGGGTCTGTGGAGAGGTGTCCCAAGAGCTCTTGAGATGCAGATCTAAACCCTCTTAAGAGTCTCTTCATCCAGCAGTACCAGTGTCATGTTCCCTTCAGCCACTCAGACTTCTTACCCCAGCTGTCCAAGGGCCCCGAAAACACTGGAAAGCAATGCCAGGCCTCCTTGAGGCAGGGTCCAACTGTGTCATTCTGCTAGAGCAAATGACATTGCGCTAATGGAAAGTAGGTTCCAAACTATCCACAAAAGGAGAATCCAACTAAAGTTACGTTTGCGCAAGCATTTGCACAAGCACGATTGTGCAAGCATACTGTGCAAGCAGTTGTGCAATGGTAGGATTCAACAGAGCTCCACTAGAGTTATTTGAGTTTGCAGAATGACACTGTTAGATATTGCCCTTGCAGTCTTCTCACGTGGCCCCAATGATGAGATAACTTCCCCTTCCTATTGTGAGAGCTTGTGATAAATATGTCAAGTCCTGACTATGAAGCTCAATACTATCCCTTGCAATCGGCTTTGAGCTGAAGGGTAGAGTCAGAAATGCTCCACATCTTTGACTCCAATCCTATTTTGGGTGTGTTTGCTGGGCTTCGAGGAAGCAAGTGGCAAGCTACTTGCCTTTCTTCAGCCACTCAAACCTCTAGCCCAACTGGCCAAGGGCTACACTTGCACCCTGCTCTCTGCTGCTAGGAATTATCCCTAGCAGAATGAAGTAGGGATGCTTGAGGAATTTGATCCTTATGAATTCTGATGTGGACTGACCTGATCTGGACCTCCCACATTAATGTGCTGATCAGAATATAACATTCCTTCAGATTACACATTTCTCCAGATGTCATCATGGAGTTCTCAGCCCAAAATGTGTATAAAAATGCATGTTTTAGTATTAAATACATTTCAAAATGCATAATTTGAGATGAAATATTTTTGTATTTTGTGAGAAAATACATTCAAAAATATGCATTTAAATACATATTTAAATACAAATTTTTGTGTGGACAAAAACATTCTGCAGATTAATTTGAAGATGGGATAGAACAGGCTTATGAATAAACACATGCAAAACTGACATAGAGAAGAAATATAATGATCTCTTGATTCCTGCATGAAGGTTGCATGCATGTGAAACTCTTGGGCCACAACAGTTGTAAGACAGAGGACATATTTTTCTTATTCCCCCCAAAATTTTCTGTCAAGTGTGGGAAATCTCTACTTTGCTTTCCACCAGCCCTGCAGATCACCCAATTTCCCATCTATGGCATCTACATACTTAGACAGGCAGCTACAGAGAGAGATGATGCACTGTAAGGGGGTCTATAAGGAGAGTTGCACCACCCATCATATCTTTTTACTTATTTAATTTTTTTCTGAATCCATTCAATGGGAGCTCAGGGCAATTTACATTAAAGTCATAAATACAATAAAATACAACAGTTTCAAACAAAATTAAAACAAAACTGATATAACATGTAACAATAAAATAAGGGAACCTTCTAAAAATAAAAAACCACCCTTAGGGCACAACTCCATGCATGTTTAGACAGAAAAAAGTTCTGCTACTCCCAGAATTCCCCAGACTGCGTGGTTGGAATGCTGCGAGCTGTAGGAGTGTGCCCTTAATCAGTAAAAGCTTGGCGGAACACTATGCTTTTTAACCAGCCATCTAAAGGTCAATAACGCAAGAGCCAATGTGACATCCCTGGGAAAGACTTTCCATAACTGGGATGCTGCTACTCAGAAGGCCCTGTCTTGCAAGGTGACAGCCAGTAGCTAACACGGCACATGACACCTGTGAGACAATGTTTATGGATGAGATGGGATATGCACTGTGTGTGTGTGTGTATCACCATATTTCCAGTGACAAAATACTATTGCTGTTTGAGTGCTGCGAATGCCCCCCCCCCAAGTGTTACATTGAGTAAAGTCATCTGAATCCACCAGAACTAGGGATAGACAAATTTGTCTGTTTTGTTTTCTATAATGTTTGCATGTTTTTCAAGTACAAGTTTGTTCCATTCTGTTTCCATATCAGTTTGTGATTTTTTAAAATCAGCATGTAAATTCGTATTTTCGTGCACACAAAAATTCATATGCATTTTTTGTATACAGTTTTCCGTAATGTGCAAATTTGTGAATGTATTTTTTGATGGGAGAACTGCATCACAAAAGTTTACAGAACTGCAAAAACTGAAGGATAATTGCATTCTGGTTCACATCTTAGTTCGGGGTCAGTTCATATTAAAATACAAGCCAAATTAATTTCACCCCCATCCCTAACCAGAACAAATAAGTAACATCTAAAAGGAGCAGATAAATGATAATCTGGGTAACCCCCCATATATCTTGCTGAATTGGAAGGAGGTTTTTTGGGTGAATTTCTTTTCCAGGACATTCTTGAAAAAGGTTTTAATCTCAATCGATATTTCCTGATTGCATAAATATTTAAGTGCGTGCCTATAATCACACATAGGGTGAAGCTTAATGTCTTCCATTACTTTTTTAAACATCAGCTTAAATACAAAGAGCCTTTTTAGTTGTTTTAATATTGCTGATTTTGCTTCCATGATTGAAACCTTTGTAAATCCAAGTTAAGTGCTGCATTTATCATTACTATTTCATTAGAGGTCCCACAACTCAGACTAAAGCCGAGAGTGGCTGTTTCTTCTAAAATTAATATCACTTTTGGGCAAATCCATTAACACTTTGTGTTCACTCTGGAAGAATAATGACTGAGAGATGTTTGGGGTATTGGGAATTAGTGCATTTAGGTGAAATACGAGGAAAACATAGAAAAATGAGACAGAACAGCCACCTGGTGTGATTGTAGCCAACATAACTTTGTTTCCATACTCTAAAATATATAAATCAGATATGCAGGTGATTTCAACATGGCTATTGTTTGGTACAGCTAGATTATGCCAACACAATTGTTCTATGATTTGTTCACCTCCATTCATCTTATATGGTAGCTAGTTTCCAAAGCAGCAAGCATGTACAAGAGAACATAGAATTATCTAACCTGCATTACAAAATATATTAATCTTATCTTGGTAATTTCCAGAACAATTCAAGATCTTGTTAAAATTTACAAATTGAATGCTTACCTTCTTATCATAAAAAGTATCAACAAGAGTAATGAAGCGTCGAGCTTGAGTCCTTTTTGCCATTGTGAACAGAGGTATGTGATGAACAAAGACTAGGTCAAAATTCTTGGCTACTTCCAAATAATCACTGGCTCCAAGTGGCTGAAACAGAAAATGAAACACATCAGAAAGCCTACAGACAGTCACACTCCATACTTTAAAAGGCCACCATAGTATTACAGTGGAACAAAATCCTCCCAACTTTTTGTTAGTAAGTGATAAATTCCTCAAGTTGGTGGCTAAGTTTAGATTTATGCTGTCCCATTTAAATCAAGAATTAATTTGCGTTGACATCTCCAAAATGATTGGGACTGGGAGTGAGGTGCACAATAAGAGGGGGATTTAACTCTTATCTCAATGCTGCAGTACAAGTGGAAATTACCCCCCTCCAGCAGGGGGAATATTTCCTCCAGGAGGGAAGCTGTCATTGGCACCAATAGAGGTTTTCCTCCTGTGGCAAATAGCAGCTCCAGGGCTAGGAATTTTCACCAGGACAATGGTGTGGATCCCAATCTTGATCCTTCCCGCCCGCCCCCCCATCATGGCTGCTATTTTGAAAGAAAAAGAAATAAGACACAAATTCAAGTCATGCACTGAATGTAACATCTAGTTTGGCCCCAAGTCTTTCAGTTTCTTGAAACAGCTCCTCTGGATCTAACTGATGGCATCTGGAAAGAAAAGAATCCTGGTCCAAGAATCCAAAATGACACAGTGGCTACAAGAAACTGACAGATCTAACAGCACCATAAAAGCACAATGCAATAATATTAGATGTGTAATTGATGTATGAACAAAATCTAACCAAGGGGGCACTTCTATGGCCACTAGACCCTGTCTAGAGGGCCATAGGATTTTTTGGTTCCCAGAAACTGTGCTCCCTTCCCCCTTCCCCATCCCCCTCGTAGCCGATGTTGTTCTCTCCGCACCGGCTGTCTCTGCGCTTGGAAACAGAGCATGGAAGTGGGGAAAAGGGAGCAGTCCAGGGCAGGGAGACCGCAGAAGCCATGATATGCAGCTTCCTATGCGCCACATGGCCTCCTTCCCTCCCCCTCCCCGAAGCCATGGCTACACAGCCAAAATTGGCCATCTAGCCAAAAATGCAGGGTGGCTGAAACATGGAGGCGAGGATCACCTCTGTGCTCTGGCTGCCCTGCACTGGATACTCGGCAGCCTCCAGCTTCAGAGACTGCTGACTATCTCAATAGGATTGCACCCTAAATCACTTAGTGAAGCTCCAACTACTGGTGAAGAGAATTCCTGCAAGCACACACACATTACAGATATACTTTGTATGGATTAGTCTGAAACTTAGGACAGTAGTAGATGCATTCCTGAAATAATCTAAATCTAACACCAGAATCTGATTAAAGTTTCTATAAATTAAAATAGCAGCTACAACATACCAAACAGAAGAGCATTCATGGATCACTCCATATGCTATGCTACATTTGGGAATAAATGAAATAGTACTACAGAGTACCTATGATAGAAAAGACCAAGACCAAGGCTTTATTTCTGATTCCAGATGCTGAAAAACTAAAATCAGTGTTCCATGCCTAGAATGGGGTGGGGTGGGGGAAATGGGCCCAGAATTTAAGAGACAGAATATTTCCATACTCTAAAATATATTCATCAGATATGCAGGCCAATAGAATGCATGTTTATTCAGAGGTACATGATATGGTATTGAGGCTATACTCGTTAGGCTACACTTACTTTGGAATAACGTCGGCCCAGACAGGCCATCAACTACAACAAGGCCTTATATACAGAGCAGAAATTTCAAGGATGGATATAATAATACATTAAGTCCTGAACACAGAAAGTAGGAAGGTTATGAATTCCTTCACAAACTCATGTATATAATTTGTTTTTCTACATTTGATGACTGGCAGCTGAATGTGGGAACAGACTTCATTGAAAAGCACTGTGTATAAAATAAGGTAATATGAACGTTCTATCTGTTGTGGTGGTATTATTATTATTATTATTATATCCTGCCTTTTTCCCAATACTAGGACTCAAGGTGGCTTTACAACATTAAAATTTGTTGTAACGTAATCCTGCATTGTAGTCCTGCAGTGGTCCATTCACACCTGTAGATCATGACTGTATGTGAACTAACGATAAGATTCTACTGCAGGTATAAGCAACCTCATGCCTTCGAGATGCTTTGGACTTCAACTCCTATCAGCCCCAGCCAGCATGGCCAATGGTCAGGGATTATAGGAGTTGTAGTCCAGAATATCTGGAGGCCACCAGGTCACCTACCCCTGTTCTACAGTATTTAAAAGAGAGAGAGAGAAAGAGAGAGAAAGAAAGAGATGGTCTAGTTTAACATTCCACAGAAAAGAACGATGGAAACCTATGAACCTAGGGTGCCACATGGGGCACCAAACGATAATAAAATGTAAAAAAACCTGTATGTATTTACCCAACATAGTTTTGAAATGAAGCTCTGCCTGCATACTTCATACTTACTGTTATTCCTGAACTGGCTCTATGGCCAGATAATGCTGCCTTTGCACAGAGGAGCAGGAGCGTTGTGACAGATCTTTGCTTCATTCTTTTTTGGAAAATCTCTAGTGCCACTGAATTAGACCCTCTATATAGGAAAAGATGTGCCCTGCCACAAGAGCTTCTCAAAAGCATCACTTCAGCCTTGCCAGCTGCCCATCGTACAGCTGATGTTCTCTCGCAGGCATTGTGAGGGTGTTGGGCACATCTGCTACAGAGATATAGAACTGGGCATTTTTATTGGCAACAGAGCTTGAGTATATTTGCAGGCAAAGAGATTATTTATGTTCCGACTTCTAACAGTAAGAGAACCCCTCAGGCTTATGAATAAGACAAATGACTTGTATCCTTTTTTAAAATGTTTTGAAAGAAAAACACAAGCCCCTAAATATCACACAAATCCACGTGCTTTGTATAAAGCCAACCTACTTTGAACTTGAAAAATAACAATGCCACAAATTTGCTGGAAGTCTGGGATCAAGTGTGATCCTGTGAACATCGGATGTTGCTTTATACCAAGCCAAGTTTCAGCCAGATGCCCTTCCCAGCCAGAGACCCTTTTAAATAGAGGTGTCAGGGATTGAGCCTGGGACCACCTTACAAATGCAAATCATGAGCTCTGCCACCGAGCTACAGCTCCTCTCCATGCACAACGTGCTGAGCCATTGTGCGATGAACATGCTGAACAATGTTCTTACTAACTAGTAGCAAAAAAGCTGTATAAATCCAGACTCCCGTTACTGTAGCTGGTTACTCTGCAACAGCATCCTTCAGTTAAATTTGTTGGGTAATACTTTAATTTCCTTGAATGAGCCAGACAAGTTACTTGAGCTTATCTGGAGTTCAAGGTTTTGCTTTGTATGAAAGATTGATTAGCACATGACTACTAGGACTCTAGGCCTTACAAAGCTTGGAACGTTGGGATAATTTACTGTGAAAGTGTCATCTTTCTGAAGAGCTTAATGCTTCTGTATCAGTCAGTGGCAACCTCAGTACAATGCCTACTTTTCAGGAGATAATTATTCTGAAGCCACGTAACTTGCCTTATGAATAACTTGATTTACTTGATTTGAATACTCAATGGCCCTTCAGCTAGCATCATCTTTGAACATGTTATTCCGCCTCAAGTTTCAAATAAGATTACCTGGTAGGTACAGCTCCACCTTCTTATGATGGCATTCTTTAGCCTCACTTCTATTACTTATTGTAGTAAGTGAATGGCTTAAAAAAGAAAGATGGAATCACCAAAACTCCACTTCACTTATAGTGGTGCTTTCTCCATCACCGCCTCAATTTCACTCCCATTCCCAACCCTTTCCTGCAGTTCGCTGATCAAATCCAGAGAATATTGGTTTATAGGATATTGTTGGTCAGTCAGGCCCTATTTATATAACAAACGTATATCTGTTTTATCTCACTTCAACTTTCAGGATATCAGGGAAAAGCAAATCCACTTCTTTCCATACAAATATATTAATATTAACGTTTGTGATTAATGAGTTGGCTTTCTGTCTTGCAGCAGTCATGTAAATGACAGATGATATGAAAAACCACTGTGGATTTTTATTACTAATTCTTAATACTGGGAGGTAGGATTTTATCGATGTTACTCTAACTCCAAATGCATTCATGCCAATTCAGGCCCACCAAGCTGTGAATTTACTTTAGTTTGCTTGATTGGGCTGTCCACTTCATTTCCCATTTAACTGCCAAGTTAACAAATGTTCAGCTATCATTATTTCAGTTCAAGTTATTTAAATATTTAGAGCTGCCTATATATTGTAATATTCTAATAAATCGCTTGGTTGTTCATAATTTATTTCTAGTATTAACATACAGATATGATGGCATTGAGCATTTTTGTATTTGAAGAAAAGAGGCAAAGTGACAGCCCTCTGCTTTGCAGTGGAATTATTATTATTATTATTATTATTATTATTAGCAGCAGCAGCAGCAGCAGCAGCAGCAGCAGCAGCAGCAGCATAAAAGACCACAGAAGTAGAAACTGGAAGCAGGAAAATCGAGTAATCTCTACAATCTGCCTGGTGTGATTTATATCCTGCCTTTGTTTTGTTTTTTAAAATACTCAAGGCAGCTCTGTTGCTTTTAGCTTTTGTGGGCCTTTCTATTTTATGTAGGCTGTATTTGGTAATGAACAAGCTCTGTTAGCATGGCAAGAGTAAGGGGAAGTTTCCACAGCGCATATCAGATTTATGAGAAGCATCCAATACCATTATTTGCATGGAGAATGTAACAAGTGGCCCAACCTTTCTGAAGATACAACCAGTGACACATTGTTTCCACAATTGCATCAGCTGTGGAAGTCACTGCTTGGACATTGTGGGTATATCAATGTATGGGATAGTTCACTCACTCACTCACATGTGTTATTACAGATAGCTCCAAGTGTTGGAATAGTTATGGCAGGGGATCACATGAAAAAAAGGTGCAAACTAAGGGTTGGTTTCTTCTTTGAGTTAAAAAAAAAGTTAGTAGGTGCAATAGCAAGGGTCACTTGGAGTGAAAAGCTAATTAAAAGCTTTGGATATATCAGAGAGCCCTGGGTAGAAACAGGGGTCTCAAGTGGGGGATATTACCTAGCACCCAGGGGGCTGTCTTCATGAGCGATTTAGCGCAAAGTTAGAGCAGTTTGAGTTCCTTCGCAACAGATGACATTGTCACCATTCTGCTGCCAACCAGCTGCTTCCCTCTTGAAAAGCTACATTTTCTGAAACTCCTTTTACTCTGACTTTTTTTTTTTTTTTACTAAAAGCGGCTCCCTGGCAGTTTTACCACACTGTGCCATATCCCCAACCCCCCACACACAAACATTAAATCCTGGGCATCCCTCTGTGACCTGGCAGTGATGTGGTCAAGGGAGTAGGACGCCCCATTCCCTCTTGTTTCCCCAACGAAGTAATTTTTCCCAATGAGAAAATCCCCAGGAGCACAGCAGCCACTCCTCACATTACCGCAGCAGTGGGGACACTCATTCACCTTAGCTAGCCTGCATTTAATCTTTAACATATCCCCCCTTCTGTGCATGTTTACTCAGAATAAATAAATTTCACTCCCCTACAGTGAAAGGATTAAAGGCTAGCTTTAGTAACTTGCCCTAAAGTGCTCTTTCGCTTCTCCATTGCTCTCTTAAACTCCATGGCATTTTGCTGGTATGAAGCAAAATTGGGGTGTGGGGGGACGCTCTCAGGGGAGCCTTCAGATGCTGCACTGGAGAACCGGGGATTTGGGCTTCTTCAGGGAAATCTGCACACATGGGGAAAATTAGTTGCTCTCCATTCATAATAATGTAGTAGCAGGGAGGAGCCTGGACAGGGGCAGGAAACAAGCCTCTCTCATTGGTTGAGCCGCCCCTGCCAGTTTGATAATGTTCAGTTCTACCCCCCACCCCCGGAAGTATGTTCGTTTCAAGCGCTGTGTGACCCCTGAAAACTGGATTTTAACGTATGCTACACTAGGCTGATCTTGCTTTGTGTGTCCCTGATGGGCCAAAGCCAGTTCCATGAAAATCCGGGTAATACTGCAATGTGCTTCTCATTCCATTGTTGTGAAGATCCCCCTCAGATGGAGCCAAATAAGTTTCCATTTTAGCTTGGGTTTCTAGTATATAAAAAGACTAGTATGTTCACTATGTTCTGTACTAGTGTTGGTTTCATTCTGTTAGAAGCCTGGCCTGATTTGCTCTGCTGTTTTATATTTCTGGCTGTTTAGCCAGGGGACTATGCGTTTGATTCAGTAAAATTTGCCAAGCCCTTCACTTTCTGGATTCAGTCAGCTTTATTCAGCCACTTCCGCTAACACCAACTGCATCACTCAGAGCCATTTTTCACTTAGTAAACAAGCCCTCCCATCTTCAGGTTGTACCCCTGTTTCAAGAGTTCCTGAAAAGGCAATCAATCAATCATTCATTCAATCAATCAAATAAATATCCTTCTCACCCCACCACAAGTCCATGACTGAAGCATACTGGATATAAATGGCTTTTTAAAAATTACATATTTTAGCACATCAAAGGTTGAGGTATATACATATAAGTGTTCATGTAGACCTTTAAAAGAAAAAAACTGCAAGTTTTCCTTAGGACTGAAATTAATTACTAGAAGCTGCTACAATTAGGAAAATGGAGTGAGCAAGATTTGGCCCCCACAGAGTGGTCCCATTATGTACCATCATCAAGTTACTTATGCTGGCTGAGAAAGTTAGTCCTGTTGCTGTAGAGCAGGTGTGGGCAACTTGTGGCCCTCCAGATGTTTTGGCCTACAATTCCCACCATGCCTCACCATTGGCTATGCTGGCTAGGGCTGATGGGAGTTGCCAGCCAAAATATCTGGAGGGCCACAAGTTGCCCAGCTCTTAAGTAGAGAAAGAATCTATACTCAGCCTTAATAACATATAAAAAGTTCGTATTGCCATCAGAGGGCAGCATTTACTATGCATAAACAGGATTGAAAGTTTTTTTCTAAAGAAGTAGTCAGGAAATAGAATACTTTGAGGTATTAAAAACAGATATATGCTGTATTTACATTTCAGGTCAATATTAATTTACAATATTTATAGATTTACAATATACAAACTCTGAAGTTAGATTAAACGAATTGAACAAAAAGCAGAGAAATGAAGTTACTTTTTATATGATAAATAATAGGGGTAATATATGAAAAGCAACTGTACAATGTATACAATTGCTCTACATGATTCAGCAGAACTTCTTTCATTAGCTGTGTAGCATCTAGAACCTTAGACCAAAGTAGAGGTTGTGAAATAATAATATTTTAATATATATGAGTATGCAATCAGGCATGACATTTTACTTGTGTATTATTTGGGGTGAGCACATTTATGGTTTTAGGACCTTCTGGATACAGGCCCTTTTAGGACATAATGGGCAGTATCCAACTGTTCCCCAGTGCTAGCGCTAGCGTCAACTGATGCTTGTGCAATGTAACGAGCACTTGCTGGGGCAATGGGAAAAAGTGGCAATTTGCCATTGCCCTAGCAAGTGCTAGTTACATTGTGCAAATGCTGGTTTATGCTAGTGCAAAGTCATTAGGACTAGCACTGGGGCACAGCTGCATGCTCCCCAATGAAATTAAACAGATCTATGTTTTTGTAAGACAGCAAGTTAGAAATAACGCACTACACTTTGTATTGAGACTCCAGAAATCTGCATGCAACAAACTTACCTAACCGTACAGATGAAACATGCAAAATGTGTACAAGGTTGTAGATTAATGTATACTGGCAGTTTGTGTGCAAAGCTTGTGTGTGTAGGTGTGTGTGTTGGGGCCATAAGCCCTGACAGAACCTCTGTGTATAAATTACGTGGGTGGGCATAACTGAAAATATAGACTGCAGATAGGGTTGGCCTTGATTGACCTAAGCGTGAAAGAAAGATCTCTATTACCTTTTCAAAATGAATCAGTTTTCTCGTGTGTGTTCATTCTTTTCAGTGTAGAATTATCAGTTCAGTACTAGGACAACCAACAGGGAACGTCTTCATGTCTTACTCCTGAGCTCCTAGTGTAGCGGTAGGCAACCTTTTTGTGCTGTGGGCACATTCGGCAATTTGAGAAACTGTCCTGGGCACCACCACAAAATGGCTCTCATGGGAGGTGTGGCAGAAGCTAATGTTGTACAGTTTAAAATTTAGGCTATAATCCTAACTGCACTAAGTAGTAAGCCCCACTGCATTCATTGTTATTCCTCTCCACATGTAAGCGCATAGGACTGAGCTGTTGGGTTTCTTTTCATGGTTTTGCCAAGGAGATTCCACAGAAGGCAATTTTTAATGCTCCCCTTTTACTGTCCATTTCTCTTATCAAGTAAACTAACCTTGCATTAATGTATTTGCTAGAAAGTACAGTAGCTTTCAGTACTGTACCTAAGTTAGACACAAGAATACTTGCCTATGTTGGCATTAGGTGTTGGAGGAATGTTGTTATATATAAACATATATTTACAATACTTACAAAATGCACAGTGGCTGTTATGGATGACATGTTAAACATAGTTTGGAGCAACATAAGTGAGAGCCAGAACAAGCTGCCATGAGCTGTCACACTCCCCCCTCCTTCCACACAGCTGAGACGAGAGACGTTCACTTCCACTTTTGCTTACTTGGGGTTTGTCATTTCACCTGAACCAACAAATATTAATTATGGTTTGTTGGAAACAAGCCAATTTGAAACTACAGGTTATGAAACTAGCTGTTTCAAGAAACCATAGTTAAGATCAATCACAATTTAGGGTTTGGACAAAACAACCAACTGTGGTTAAGCCAAAGTGGAAGCTTCCAAATTCCTCCTCACGAGCTGTGTGGGAGGAGGAATGGGGAGGGGGTGCACTTGAGCCAAGGCTTAATGAAGCTTGCTTCAGCTCATTCACTTTGCACTAATTAACAGTTTAGCATGAGAGCTGAATGTAGCCAATACGTAGGTAGTAGTAACATTATAAAAATATTTCTAAACTAGAAAAATAGCATGAGTTGAGTATTACTAGACCTACGCCTATGGGAAAGGTGTATAATTTCTCAAGGGCGAAGATTTGTCACATTATTCTGCAATTATATATATCACTGACATTTATCCTAGTTTGGAATTCTAATTGTCAACATTAAGTTCCCTTCTAGCTACGGAAAACACTGCACCATTTTGCTTACGTTATGCTAGAAAAAAAGTGGGCTTCTATTCCAGAGCTTATATGGACATTACACCGTAGTGTGATGGTCATCATAAGTATAAATCTTGAGCAGAGAGATGGATCTATTCATAGCAGTAAGAAAAAAGGAGAAATGTTCCTGAACATGTGTCATGAAAAGATGAACTAAAATAACGTTGTGGAGAACGTCTCCTAGTTAGAAAGACAGCACTGGAGCTGGAGGCACATGTTGTTACAGATACTTCTTAAATATATTTTTTGTTATACAATGGGCTTGTCATCTTTCACATTATGTCCCTCTTGCAGAGGCTATCCGTATACCCATTAGAGTGATGAGATTTCTAGATATCATTATATTCTGGAGAAACAGCAAACATACTTTTAGAATATACCATATGCAGTTATAAAACTCCAAAGTCCCACTTTACACAGAACTACCTATTGTCTCTTAAAACATTTTTATCTATAAAACTTCAGCAGCTCAGACATACATCAAGTAGCTTTGGCCCTAGATAAAGGCTGCAGGCTTCTTTAGTAAGTTACCTGTCTGGTAACTCTATGTTTTCAGCTCAGCTCCAGATGGACACTCTTGGAGCAAACAACATTCCACAGGAATCAACCTGTGAGTAATGAACTTGGAGGATAGCCTGCAAGTTCTTGGCTGAAAAGGCATTTAAGTGGAAGTCATATCTAGGCCTCACTGTAGGGTAAAAGAAAAAGGTCAAGGCTAATCATGGCAAATTCATGATAACACCCATGTGGAGAAGCTTGTGCAGTACTTGCCCAAACTGTCAGAATACCCTTGACTTCTAGATGCTTGGGACAGTAAGCAGGGGATGGGCGTTTCTTCATGCCCTACTCCTGAGCTTCTAGTGTAGGGGCAGGCAACCTTTTTGTGCTGTGGGCACATCTGCCAATTTGAGAAACTGTCCTGGGCACTATCACAAAATGGCTCTCATGGGAGGTGTGGCAAAAGACAAGTAACCTATCCAAAAGAATAAATACATGGCAGAGGAGGCATCAGAACCCTAACATACTAAATGGCTTCTTTGAATCCACAGTTTTCAGCACCAACAGAAATATATTTCACAGCAACCCCAGCTGCTGGTAGGAAAATGTGTTAATTTTTTCTAAAAGTGGGGAGGGGTAGGGTACCTTGGCTGGCATCAAGAAAATGCTTGGGGGTGAATTGGTGCCCACAGGTACCATGTTGCCTGCCCCTGTTCTAGTGGTATTTTGGTTAGCCACTCCTGGAAACAGAATGCTGTACTAAATAGATTTTTGGTCTGACTTGGAAAGGTACTAGTAACCTATGCTCCTTACCTAAGTGAGCAGCAGTTTAAAAAAGTAACTAAATATGAATTATTTTAGGGCATTAATATGTTAGCAAGCTCCAGAATTTTATTTAGCCATTTAAATTATATATCACATGTTACTTTGAAGAGAAACTTCCTGTACCACGCTTCTTTCAGTGTTCCATTTCTACTCTGCAATCCAAGTTTTGTTGTTGTTGTTGCTAATAGACTCAAAGGAGATCTGAAGGCTTATTTGGAGCTGGGGTATGATAAATACAGGAGGAAAAAGCCTGAAAAGCCCAACTCGGCTTGACTGGGTACTCACTCTGTCACATAGCTCTTCAAATGTGAAGTCTGCAATGGTTCCACACGCTTTATTCACTCTCAGCCCTCTGCCTTGTACTTTTAAAATCCTTGGTCTAGTTACTATGGGAACATGAACAAAGACTCAATCTTGTCTGGATAATTACTATAAAACTCATCTCTTACAGATAGGAAATGCATAGCTTGATGAATAATAGCACATGATTCAACACATAAATTAGACAAAATGCTGATACAATGACTGCCACTTGAGTGTGGCATCAACCCATATACAGCAGTGGAACTTATTAATTGGTCAGTGGAGATTGGGCATTGTGTTCTAAATGTATTCTCTTTCAAGAGAAATTAACTTACGTACAATCATTTTGTTTTTGAGCCAGCTCATCAAACAACTTATCCATGACAGCCTCCACATCAGCTTCACTTGTGCTACAGTGAAAAGAATAATAGAATATGAAATTAATAACACTTGAAGCCAACATCAAACAGCTGCCTGAGCTTGGTTAGCTTTTTGCCCATAAAGAGACAGAGAGAGAGAGAATGAACAGGATGTTATGTTGTAAATACAAACATTAGATTTAGAATACACTTAAAAGCAGAGAACATTAACTCTCAGGTAGATGATTCTGTTTTATTTACATACATTGAAAGACTTCTGTGTTTCAAGTTGTTTCCATTAATGAGGCAATGCGTGCAAGGCAAGGCCAACAGCAACTGTATATGTACGCAATGAGAGAGACAAGCTTCTGTCTATATCTTGCACACAAGAGCACAGAGGCAAAAGCTGTCATGCATCAGAAAGGAATCCCATTGGATCTCTCCCCCTCCTTTTCTCTACATACATACATATACACATGCACACGTGTGCCCCCCTACCTTGAAATAGATATGTTCCACTAAATTCAGTGAGGGTTTTTTTGAAGTAAACATGCATATGATCACCAGATTCGATATATCTAAAAGCGGTCTCCAAATAATTCTGAAATGACCAATGAGCATGTCAAACCTTCATTCCAGGATTTGGATTCTTGGAAAGGCATGTAATAATTCCATTCATGAAGATTATAAGTCACAGAAACTTTTCAGCTCTAATTAAAAGCCACCAGGTGGTTTACAGTGACTGTTTCAGTAATACTTTCCCCAATTTACAATTAAAGAATGAAAACTAAAGGATGGCTTTTTTGCAAATGGCTTGTTAATAAATAGTAAATGTTAATAATAAACAATATAAATAAAACTGTGTAATATGCTCCTCAAAATTGGGACATGAACACCTGCTGCTATTAAAATTACGAAGCCAGATTTCAGGTATTATATAGACCTTGGAACTTTAGGCACAGCAGTTTATTGGGGAAAGACAATACTAAGAACACACAATCTTGTAGCAAATAGGCCTGGGCTACACAAAGCAAAATGGAATAAGGTGGTAGAATGGACTGTACCACATGAGGCTCCAAGTGGGGGATCACATTAATGCATGCCCTTTCGATATTCATTAAACAAAACCCTCTTTGTAAATAGAAGTTAGGGCTGGCCTAGAATGTTTTCCCTGATGTGTTAGTTTTCTACTGGCATGGATTTTTTTTAGACATGTATAGCAGGGATGCAGAACCTCAGGCCTGAGGGCCAAATCCAGCCCTCCAGTTCTCCCAGTCTGGCCCTTCTGGGTTTCCCCCAAAGACCATGCCTTCTTCCCCTACCCCACTCCCTTTTCCCCAACCACAAATCGTTGGGTGGTTTCCCTGCTTTGGGGCATTTCCCCCCATTCTAAAGGGTTGAAATGCCTCTTCTAAGGCTTAGTTACGGACAGTAAAAGCGTCATGTTAATATATGCTGGTATTTTTATTATTATTATTTTGCCCCCCTCCCCACTGGAATACATCTCCCAAGAGCTTCTCCGAAATGGAATTCGGCCTTCAGGCTGGAAGAGGTTCAATACCCCATATATATAGGACAGCACTGTAAGGTAGTTTCTCTGCCTGTTCAGCCTCTCTGCTGGCAAGGTGACAAGCAAGTAATTTTATTAATGACTTGGAGGAGGAGGTGCAGGGAATGCTGATCAAATTTGCAGATTATACAAAATTGTCATAGCTAATACTTTGGAAGACAGAAACAAAATTCAAAGTGATCTTGACAGACTGGAGCGCTGGGCAGAAAACAACAGAATGACATTTAATAGGGATAAATGCCAAGTTCTGCATCTAGGAAAAAGAAACCAAATGCACAGTTACAAGATGGGGGATACGTGGCTCAGCAACACTACAAGCGAGAAGCATCTTGGAATTGTTGTTGATCACAAGCTGAATATGAGCCAACAATGTGATGTGGCTGCAAAAAAGGCCAATGCTCTTTTGGGCTGCATTAATAGAAGCATAGCTTCCAGATCCCAGGAAGTACTACTTCCCCTCTATTCAGCACATTCAGTTAGGCCTCATCTGGAGCACTGTGTCCAGTTCTGGGCACCACATTTTAAGAAGGATGCAGACAAGCTGGAGAGGGTTCAGAGGAGGGCAACAAAGATGATCAGGGGACTGGAAACAAAGCCCTATGTGGAGAGACTGAAAGAACTGGGCATGTTTAGCCTTGAGAAGAGAAGACTGAGGGGAGACACGATAGCGCTCTTCAAGTACTTGAAAGGTTGTCACAGAGAGGAAGGCCAGGATCTCTTCTCGTTCATCCCAGAGTGCAGGACACAGAATAATGGGCTCAAGTTACAGGAAGCCAGATTCCAGCTGAACATCAGGAAAAACTTCCTGACTGTTAGAGCAATACTGACTGGACGCCATCTGTCAGGGATGCTCTGACTTGGATTCCTGCATTGAGCAGGGGGTTGGACTCGATGGCCTTGTAGGCCCCTTCCAACCCTACTATTCTATGATTCTTTGATTCCCCCTATACACATCCTCTTGGGTTTCACTGTAAATCTGGGATCTCATCCAAGATCAAGATACAAAATCCAAAACCAGGGTTAGGTATTAACCACGTTAAAACATTATGTCTGCACTAGGCCATTATGTCTGAAGTCATGATGCCTGGAATCTTTGCTGGAAGTCTCAGAGTTTTCAGAAAAGCCTATTGGCAGCACAGACTTGTGTGTATATGCATATACTTAGATTATGGCTAGTGCCCATAACCTAAAAGGGTACGCACTTGACCATTCCCTCTCATGTTCTCCCTCACACACACCAACCCTATGTGCACTATTGTTTCTAATGCAACTTTACCTTTAGTATGGGGCGTTGGCATGCAAACTGCCTCTGAAATCCAGGCTTTTAAACAAGAGGTGTTTCCTTTTTAGCACCAGTTACACCACATGGTATTATTTTACTCTTCAGCATAGTTTAAACAGCAGTGGGTTGGGGGATACAGGTGAGGCGGTGAATGCTGCAGTGGAGGCTGGTGGCTCTGTTTTCAGTGGGGCTGCCCCTTTACTATCGGAGCCACCAGCCTCCACTGGAATACAGGAAAAATCTAATTAAAAATTCCATCAACTGCCAGAGGTTCCTGAAGAGCCGTTGTCTTCCAGGAGGATCCAGGACTATGGGGAATGCCTTCTTTGCCTTAGTGGCTGCTCTCTGGCCCCTCTCATTGTGAGAGCTCCATCAAGTGCCTGAGGCCCCTGAAGAGCCTCGGTAGGACAGGAAGAGGGTGATGGAAATTACCACCATTCCTTTGTCATGGTCAGAACACTTCCTGGTGAGTTTTAGACTCTCAGTGGCTTTTCCCCTCTGCAGAGTCAGGGGACCCATTAAGATTGTCCACTCCCAGAAGCTGATGGATCCAATTTGTTTCCAGTCAGCTCTGGGGGATCCAGTCAGCTCTGGGGGATTTTCCAGCTGACAAGACTGGTGCTCCTGTTGAAGCCTTGGTTGACCCGTGGAATACAGAGATGACCAGGGCGGTTGGTACGGTTGCTGCTAAGCATCCTCTCCGACTCAGCAGAGTCCGGATGGCTCTATTGTATACTCCGGAGGTTAGGGCAATGAAGCAAGCTGGGAGACAACTAGAATGCAAATGGGAAAAGGCTCCTAGTACACTAGAAAAAACTAGTAGGTGATCAACATTGAGCCTACTTAATAGCAGTGAAAGCAGTGAAGAAGTGCTACTCCACTGCCTCCGTTGCATCCTCCTATGCCAATCAGCAGAGCTTTTCTGGGTACTTCGGGTCCTATTACACACTGGCCCACTACCTCCCTAGGTAATTGGTTCCATTGTCGTATTGCCCAAAGGAGAAGGTTGAACCATCAGCAGCCCACTGTGATCTATTTGTTTGGCATTTTGAGGATAAAATTGCCTGCATCCATCAGGACATTGACATCACTGTGTTAGCATCTTGATGTCATGATGGTGTCCAAAGCACAGTCTTGTCCAGTATTATTGGATGAGTTCCAGTTAGTACAGCTTGAGGATGTCGACAGGATGCTTGGATGGGTAATGTGACCACTTGCATGTTGGATCCTTACCCTTCATGGTTGGTGAAATCTAGCAGGGAAAAAATAACTGGTTGGGTCAGGGAGGTGATCAGTGCCTCCTTACAAGAATGAGTAGTCACAGGTTGTCTGAAAGAGGAGGCAATAAGTCCTCTCCTTTAAGAAGCCTTCCCTGCATCTGGAAGATCTGAACAATTATAGGCCAGTTGTGCAGATCCCTTTCCTGGGCGAGGTCCTTGAGTGGGTGGTCACTGACCATATCCACGCATTCTTGGATGAGACTAATTTTCCAGCATCCATTTCAGTCAGGGTTCAGGCCCAGTTTTGGTACTGAGACTGCCTTGGTTACCCTGTATGATGACTTGTGTAGGGGGAGAGAGACAGGCGGAGCATGTCTGTGTTGTTACTCCTTGAACTCAGCAGTAGTCAATACCATCAATCGTGGTATCCTTCTCAAGTGGCTGACTGACCTGAGAGTTGGGGGCACTGCTTAGCAGTGGTTCTGCTCCTACCTAGACAGTTGTTTCCAGAGGGTGGTGCTTGGGGGGTATTGTTCAACTCTATGGATCCTCCAGTGTGGGCTTCCACAAGGGTTGATTCCATCCCCCATGTTGTTTAACATCTACATGAAACTGTTGTGTGGGGTCATCTGGAGTTATGGGGTGCGTTGTCATCAGTATGCTGATAACACGCAACTCTACTTTTCCTTTTCATCTTGGGCAGGTGTGGCAGTGGATGTGCTGAACTGGTGTCTGGCCTCCATAATGGACTGGATGAGAGCCAATAAATTGAGGCTCAATCCAGACAAGACTGAGACTCTGCTGGTGGGTGGTTCCTCTGTCCAGATGGGAGAAGAGATGAGGTCACAGTCCCCCTGAAGGAGCAGATGCGCAGGATTCATCATTGTCACTGGAAGCTCAGGTGGCCTCCATGGTGTGGAGTGTCTTCTATCAGCTTTGGTTGATAGCCCAGATGCAACCCTATCTGGATAGTCTAGCATCAGTGGTCTATGGTCTGGTAACCTCTACTTACCTCAATTACTGCAATGCATTGTATGCTGGGCTGGCTTTCGAGGCAGTTCAGAAACTGCAGCTAATGCAGAATTAATCCCAATTAACTGTTAGAATAATTATTCCTCAAAGGATTGAGTAGTTAATCCTTTGATGATTAACTATTCCAATGGCAGGAAGCCTCTTTCTTAAACGATTTCCCCCTTCCTAAGCTTATCTTTCAAAGCTGAAAATGTACCCTGATTGAAATGAATGTGAAAGTCAAACTACCAAATATCTAAGCTAACTGGGGTCCATTGTACTCCCACCACTTCACAACATACAACAGAAAAAATAAGTTAGCATCTTGCCTCTAATATAAAGTTCACTTTTTGTGATTATATCACTTCAAGAGCACTGGAGTAGTTTTTTTCTGTTTTCGAATTTTTTTCTGTACATTCCTGTGTAACTACATATGCACACACATAAACCCTTACGAAGAACAGCTGGGCTTCATTGGATCCCAGGAGTAAACTTTACCTGGGGTGGTGGTGAATTCTGGTCTAAGTTGGCGTTATCTTGGCACAAGAATTAACACTCCCACAGTACAAATGCACAGTATTGGTTTCTTATTTGTAATGTTCTTTTGAAAAGGAAACAAGGCTACTGGGACCATGATTTATGTTGAATCCAATATTTCACCTAGGCACTGCTTCTGTTTTGTTTCTGTTTTGTTTTCTCTTCTGTTATGAGACCAGGATGTCACTAATACATTTCTTCTGCTTTATTCTCTAGAGCTTGCTGATACTCCAGTGTAGAATTTAAGTTAACATAATGCGGTCCAATGTACCTCAATCGCTTTCAGAATGTGGTACCGATAAAATCTATTTTTATGTTAAACTGGAGTAATTTTAAAATCAATCATTTATTTCCACCTAGGACTTCAAAAGTGGTCCACTGGGCTCCAAAAGCAGTTTGATATAGTAAAAAAAAAAAGTGTACAGGGGTTAATTCAGCCAAAGTTCAATTCCAGAAAATATGTGTACCAAGGATGCTATATCAATATTAGCAACCCATTTGTCTCTCATCTTGCACAGCGGAAGAAGAGGCCGCCAAACTGTTGGTAGGCTCTCTGGCATACTTCTGCCCCAGTCCTGTGCTCAAAGGTTTTTATTTATTTATTTATTTATTGCATTTATACCCCGCCTTTCTCCCTCTCGCAAGGAACTCAAGGTGGCTTACATTATCCTCCTCCTCACCGTTGTATCCTCACAACAACAACCCTGTGAGGTAGGTTGGGCTGAGAGTCTGTGACTGGCCCAAAGTCACCCAGTGAGCTTCCATGGCCAAGTGGGGACTAGAACCCGGATCTCCCGGCTCCCAGTCCGTCACTCTCACCACTACACTACACTGGCTCTCAGGTTGAAAATATTAGAAGCAAATATCCATTTCCCAAAGATCACATAGCCCCCCCTTCCTTAAATCTGAACTCTTTTAAGGGGTAAAATTGGTAAAATGTAACACATCACTTATGGTCGGCCCAGATTGCAAGAGGCAAAATCATATATTTTTGCAGAAATACACATCCATGGCATGGCACTTCTAACTTCATATTGGCTTATTAACAAATATTAATTCTGCCACAATATGAGAAATTAAATTACTTTTGTCCCTCAAAAGATGAAATGTTGACATTTGAGTACTATTTCAAAACCATCTTTTAGTATTTCAAACACCAATCATGGCTTCAAATCCACGACATGAAATCATTTCCTTCTTGTATACTTGAGAAGGGAATCATTGTGTATTCACAGGAATTTTTAATTAGCAATCCCTCACTCTGAAATTGTACTAACTCCCTGGAGAGCCTGAGAAGAAGGTTAGAATTCTGAAGCTTCAGGTCAATCCCAGAGAACTGGTAACCCTAACTGTAAAACTCACAAAAGTTAATTTCTCCACAAGATGCTATCTAACCCTGGAATATGAACAAAGTAGTACAGACCAAGGAGCACGCTGCCATTATAGGCTTGGACTGGGGCTGTTCATTTTGCTAGACTGAAGCCCAGTAATTATTTAAAATCCTCAAAAGTAATATTAAAACAATGCTATAATAAAGCTACGAGTAGATTCATACTTGTATTGGCTTGATTAAAACCACTTTCTTTTCTTAGATGTTGGAACAACTTTGCATCACATATACTTGTATTCTCAAATTGCTCTGAGGGTAAACTATCATTAGGGAAACAGAAATCAGAGCTATACAGATAAATTGTACTTATAGCTGTATTATGGCATCATTTTTATCAACTTCAAATACAGAATAAACGCTGAAGTAAATCAACATCCTAGATACAAGCAGATCATCTGTCAAAATAAGACAAGTTTTTGAATCCACAAATGGTCCTTGTCAGAGGATTTGTATAAATAATTACTTTACTACAATAAGGATGCTCATTTATTTACCAGGGAATTGCACACTCTTTTACAAGAGGATATTCATTGCTTTATAACCATCTGTCACTGCAGTTCTACAAACTGCAACACCTCCCCCACCCACCAAATCTAATTAGTTTTGATTCAGTCACACATTTTAAAATGATGCTACTGAAAATGCTGTCTGATGGCATTAGCACTATGGCAAAAATGGAAAGCAGTTGACTGTCAAACCTAAAGGATGACATTCGTCCATTTTTACTTGCCCCTGGCAAGACTTGTTGGCTACTGAAATAAACAAACAGACTTTCCACTTCAACTTACAGGTAGTATAGCTTCCCCGCTGCAGGTAGCGCTCGTTTTCTGTAATCTATTCCAGAATCTAGTTGGATGGTGCTGCAATACTTCTGAGTACAGAAACAAAAGAACAGTGGCATTACTTCTCTGAAGCAGATGCTATGGAACGTTGCAGGTAAGTACAAAACATTTTACCCACTCATCTGCTCACACATCATCATAAGGCGAATTGAATGGCAGGTCTAACAACTTATTTGCTTGGAAGGATCATGCTCCAAGCTGAAAGGCTAACTGCAAGGCTGCACCACAGTTATTAAAAAAAAAAACTTCACAGAGAATTCTCCTTTAGTCATTGGAAAGGCATTAATACAAATGCAACAAATCACAGATGGCCTATATCACTCAGCAAGCAAGTCAAAGCAACAGAGCTATGCAAGTTCAACATCATAAAGTGGACAAATCCAAATCCAACAAAAAGTGATCCAAGTTTCAAATGACCTCAAAGTTGTTCAGTCATTTAGGTCCAAAAAGGGCTCTGTAGATCTGTATTGATTACAATAATGGGAATTCAAGAAGACAGCCCAGTCCTATTATTTACTTGAAAATAAAGCCAACTGAGTTCAGCAGAATTTGCTTCCAAACATTGTACAAGCCAAAGCACACTGTAATCGGCAGGTATGGATTTCTATGGTGAATCTGGAATCTGAAAATACAGACTAATTTTGTTTTAAATTATGTAATTTGGATAAATCTGCATAATTTACTTTTGTGCTCTTATTTTGTTGCATGTTTTGGAAGGAGGAGTCCCAAGGAATTTCTTATTACTATAATTTTTAGTATTATTATGATTATTATTAACAATGATAAAACGGCCAGATGATAGATAGGAACACATGGGAAAGTGTGAAGGGAAGAGTTGCCTGTAAGGCCAGGCAGATCAGCGTTACGTAAAAGACATGGAGCAGTATAGCACAAAAGGCCCTGATCTGCCTCTGAGCACTAGAAGCTGTACAGCTTTCTCCACTTGCTAAGGCTATATTCATAGGAATGGTGTTACTGGTTAGGTACATTTGTGGGGATATCCCAGAGTTCATCTTAGGCAAACATTCTCTGTGGGCCCATTGCCTATCTGTGGGCTAAGAGGGCCTGCCCCCCCTAAATTTTCTCTGCTCCCCATTTTTTTTTAAACAAACGAATTAAAAAACAGTTTACAATTTTGCCTTTAAAAAGCCTGCAAACCAGATGAATTGCCCCCAGCTTTTTTGGTGCCCCCTGAATGTTTATGCTGGCTATGGGCCTGCTTATGTGTTGAACAGACTGCAGAGTTGTCCTAGCAAATGGAAGAGCATTAAAGATTAGAGATGGGGCAGAATTTTGTTCAGTCTGCATTTTAATAAGAACTTACTAACTTTGCACTTCCCAAATCAGTATGCAAACCATGTTGCAACTATCTATAGGTATTCGTAAATTTAAGAATTTTGCGATGTAGTTCTCCAGACAAAAAATTCACACAAAAATGCATATATTAGGGGAAAGTGTGCACAAAAATGCATATTTGTGGGGAAAAATACAAAACAGTATTATCTTAAGGAAAGCTGCTTGCAAAAATGTGTACGTTAGGCAAAATTGCATACAAAAATTCATATATTACAAAATGCTCATGAAAATGAGTATACTTTTTAAATTCACAAGCTAATGCACAAACAGGATGGAATTATCTTAAGACTGCAAAAATGAGAAACAGAAAGAAACCAAATTTGACAGATTTGTACTATTAAGGACTAATATTTTAAAAATGGCAACTGTTAAACTGAAGTAACTGTTCATATGAACATCGTGATGTTCATGTAAACATTAGCAGTAATTCCCTGAACCTTCTGTCCTTGTTGTTGTTCAGTCGTTCAGTCGTGTCCGACTCTTCGTGACCCCATGGACCATAGCACGCCAGGCCTTCCTTTCCTCCGCTCTCTCCCGGAGCGTGCTCAAGATCATATTCATTGCATCAGTGATGCTATCTAGCCATCTCATCCTCTGCCGCCCCCTTCTCCTTTTGCCTTCAATCTTTCCCAGCATCAGGGTCTTTTCCAGGGAGTTTTCTCTTCCCATTAGGTGGCCAAAATATTTGAGCTTCAGCTTCAGTATCTGTCCTTCCAATGAGCACTCAGGGTTGATTTCCTTTAGGATTGACTGATTTGACCTCCTTGCAGCCCAGGGGACTCGTAAGAGTCTTCTCCAGCACCATAGTTCGAAATCATCAATTCTTCGGCGCTCAGCCTTCCTTATAGTCCAGCTCTCACAGCCATATGTTACTACTGGGAAAACCATAGCTTTGATGAGACAGACCTTTGTCGGAAAGATGATGTCTCTGCTTCTTACAATGCTGTCTAGGTTTGCCATAGCTTTCCTCCCAAGGAGCAAGCGTCTTTTAATTTCGTGGCTACAGTCACCATCTGCGGTGATCTTGGAGCCCAAGAAAATAAAATCTATCACTGCTTCCATTTCTTCCCCTTCTATATGCCAGGAAGTGATGGGGCCAGATGCCATGATCTTCGTTTTTTGAATGTTGAGTTTCAAACCAGCTTTTGCACTCTCCTCTTTCACCCTCAACAAGAGGCTCTTGAGATCCTCTTCGCTTTCTGCCATTAGGGTGGTATCGTCTGCGTATCTGAGGTTGTTGATAATTCTCCCGGCAATCTTAATTCCGACCTGTGATTCATCCAACCCAGCGTTTCTCATGATGTACTCTGCATATAAGTTAAATAAGCAGGGTGACAATATGCAGCCTTGTCGTACTCCTTTCCCAATTTGGAACCAATCGGTTGTTCCATGCCTGGTTCTTACTGTTGCTTCTTGTCCCTTGTACAGGTTTCTCAGGAGACAGGTAAGGTGGTCTGGTACCCCCATCTCTTTCAGAATTTGCCACAGTTTGTTGTGATCCACACAATCCAAGGCTTTAGCGTAGCCAATGAAGCAGAGATAGACGTTTTTCTGGAATTCTCTTGCTTTCTCCATGATCCAGCAAAAGTTGGCGATTTGACCTCTAGTTCCTCTGCCTCTTCGAAACCTAGCTTGTACTTCCAGTAGTTCTCGGTTCACATGCTGCTGAAGCCTAGCTTGTAGGATTTTGAGCATAACCTTGCTGGCATGTGAAATGAGCGCAATTGTACGGTAGTTTGAACACTCTTTGGTATTGCCCTTCTTTGGAATTGGAATGTAAACTGACCTTGCAGTGCTCTAACTGCAAAATATGGCAGTTAGAGCACTGATTGGAACTGGGTGTTATGACCATATTATGCCAGTATTGTGCCCCCAAATTGTGGAATGCTTTCCCTAAAAATCCTCCTTTGTTAACTTATTGGTACCAGGGAAACATCTTTTTATTCTCCCAGGCCTTGAATTGCTTTCGTGAATTGCTGCTTCTTCTATTTTCCATTATATGATTAAAGCTGTATGTTTAAAGTCATCCTTTTCCATGATTTAGTTGGTTTGACATTTATTGCTCTTTAAAAATATTTTAAATTATAGCTGTGGCTGCTTTAAAAAAATCTTTCAGTGTTTTAATCATTCATTTTATTGTATTTGTTTAATTATGTACTGTATATACGTATGTTGCCCTGAGAGCTTCAGCTATAAGGCACCTCATAAACTGAATTAATAATGGTGGTGGTGGTGATAATGATAATGATAATGATAATGATAATAATATCAGGTGACCTGTTCACATCACAATGTATTCCCTAAGTTTCCACATCATTGGAACATCAGAAAAATAGAAATGGCATACTATTTTAAGAAAATATATTTCGACAGGTTTCTTATAAATTAAAAATAGAGTTTTTGTCAATACTTGAAAAGGTGCTGCGGCACTGCACAGGTAAGAAAAATTGCGTATAAAATACAGTAGGATCTCAATGTGCTATGCAATCTAAATAAATACATTCTCAGGGTAAAGACACAAACTTAAACATGAGACAACTAACTTCAGATACTGTGGGATTGTTTGAATGCTACGTACTCCTAAATACTTCATCACAAATTTGTCTACCTTCTATCCTTAATTTTTTTAAGTTTTAAAAATAATAAGCCCAATAGAAACAATACATGTATTAATTTGGTCTCTCTTTGGGAACTGACTTCTCCATCATAGGATTGATTAAAGCCTACAGGCATGATTGCATTCCACACTCACTAATCACCATCAGGGAATCTAATCAGCAGCTAAAGAACTTTTAGCTAGAGTCTTTATATTTTAGCCCTTAATTTTCAAAGCTACAATCCTAACGGTTGGTTTACATTTAAAGTCTTTATCTGTTCATATTCTATCTGACAGTGTTAAAAGTCTCTTGTTATTCTCCCTGAAGTAGTAGAAGCTAGTTCAAAAGTGTAGCAACATGTAGTGGCAAAGGAACAATTCAATAACACAGCATAAGGACTGTGATTTTTTACCCTACTCAATTTTAATGCTTCAAATTATTCAGTTACTTAAATTATTATGTATTGGCTTATGTATTTATGTATAGCAAAGGACAAACACAATTACACTCTGAAAATGTAATTAAGAAGGTAAAAAAAAAAAACCCCACACAACACCAGACTTGTCACACACACATTACCGTAAAAGAAAACAACTTTAGACTCATAAGGCTTTTCAACTTAGCCCAGATAAGGCAGAAACAAAAAATCTGTACGAATGGAATCCTAATCCTAATGCCATCTAAAATGATATAGCCACTGGACAAGCATGGTTTTCTCCATATAACCATTATAAATTAGTATTACAGCATCCCACTCCTCCCCAAGCCACCGTGTGCAGTCATACTCCTGCTGCAACCAGCCTTTGTCTCAGGGGCCTGGGGATAAACAGGCCACCAGACACTCCAAGGTGAGGTATAGGAGGGCTCAAGTTTGCCATAAATGACCTGACACATCACATCGCTTGTGGGGAGAATTCCAAGACTGTGTTCTATGGCTTTTCAGACCACCTTAAAGCCTAAACCAGTCCAAAGAGGGGGGTGGGGGTCAGGGGGGAAAGAGGGAAAGAGAGAGAGAGAGAGAGAGAGCGCGCGCGCAAGCATGCTAGAAAACCTGGTTGTCAATTGTGCTGGATTTCTGAATAAAGCAGCAGGGAGTTCAGGTACTGCAACAAATCAAGTAAGAACAGCACATCTTTCTGGAGAGTTTTGCTCCTGCATTAGTGTGCTGCAACATTTGTCAAAGTTTTACTAAGATGGTAAACCCTGGAATTTGGTAAACCCTGGAATTCAATAGTGTGAGAACAAGGAACAAGTAGCAGTTATTGAAATCTATTGACCTTGTTCACAAGTAATACCAACTCATGGGTTAATTTATGAATTGTTGAGGCCGCAAACAAGGGAGCATGCATGCTGCCTGCCATGCGCTTGTCCCTTCCACCTTCAATCAGCTTTAATCAACAACCCAGGGATGTCCCGTTCCTGAGTTGTTTGATAAAATGTCCAAACCCAGAATTCTGGGTTGTTGTAAGGTTAAACAATCCAGAGTTTAACCGAACAACAACCCATGGATGATTGTTGGGTTAAACTCTGGGTTGTTCCCTCACTTGAGGCCCCAACAACCCATTGGTTGTCACTGCATGTGAACCAGGCCATTAAGTCAACTAGAGTTGTTTGGTTTTTGGTTCGGAAAACCAAATAGAGCATGAAGTTTTGGGTTTCAGTTATACAAACTAATAGAAAACAGCAGATACACATTCCTCAGCATATTCAGAATGTCTGGATCAGTTTGATAAATGCATTCTATGTAGCATTTGGGAAGCAAATGGGACAATGGGTAAAATCCAATGTTGTGCAAGTGCACAAATGCTCTTGCAACAGGCCTGTCCCCATTGCTCCTTCCCTCTGCATCCCCCCTTCCCACAAATCTGCTTAAGGGGCTGCAGTGGGGAGGGCGAATCGCCCCTCCCTGTTCGGCTGACAGAAGCTGTTCCATCAGCAATAGGGGTTAATTGGATACCACTCATGGTTGCAGTAGTTTATACAAAACAGAAACATTCAGATAGCATGGCCTGAGAAAAAGCTGGATCCAACAGAGGGGATATCAAAAGGGAAAGTGGATAAAAACCTATTTGCTTGAATCTGAAGAGACAGCAAAAAATTAATGCCCAGAAGCTTGCCCAAACCCAGGAAGACATTTGACATCACTGCCTCCTCTTCTCCTTCTAAAAAGCAGATCATAGTTCTGTGTCACAATTCCAGTCTCCTCCAAGTTTCAAATGCATTCTGTGCTATAAGGGCTGATGTCTGAGACAGGGATGTCAGAGAATTTCGCCACGAATCTCGGGGAGGCTGAATGCCAGCGCATGCGGCCCCCCGAAATCGGTGGCGAAACGGTCTGCCCCCCCCGGGACAGGACTTACTTTGGGCGAATCTCCCTGGCGGCGGAGGCTCCGGCGGCGGTTCAGCCGCGGTTCGGCGGCAGCGGCCGGTCTTCTGACTGGCTGCCGCCGCCGCCATTTCCAAGTTAAAAAAAAAACACGTGATAGGCTACGTAAAGATTTACGTAGCCTATCACAGCTAGATTTTTAAAAAATACCATGATAGGCTACGTAAATGTTTACGTAGCCTATCACGGCTGAGTTAAAAAAAACAAAAACCGCGCATACGCAAATGGCGGCGCCCATGGGCGCCGCCATTTGCATACGCGCAGTTTTTGTTTTTAACTCCGCCGTGATAGGCTACGTAAACATTTACGTAGCCTATCACGGCTGACTGCAGGGATGCAAACGGCGGCGGCTACAGCCGCCGCCATTTGCAGTCCCGGCCGACCAGGATTCGTGGAGGGAGGGACGGGGCGCATCCCCCCCCGGCCAGAATTTCGGGGGGGGATGGGGCACCTCCCCCTCCAGCCAGAATTTCGGGGGGAGGGACGGAGCGCCTCCCTCTCACCGCGAATCAAATTTCGTAAAAGGTAAGTTACTGTCATACATCCCTAGTCTGAGAAACCCTAGTTCAGGGGTGTTGAACCTCTTTCAGCCCGAGGGCCAAATTCAATTTCAGAGAAACTCACGGTGGCTGTGTTCTAGTGGTGGATGGGGCCCGAAGGCTAAAATATCAGCATATTTCAGCTTAAATATGCCAGTAATCTTACTGCCAGTAAGCCTTAGGAGAGGCATTTCAACCTTATAGAATGGGGGGAAACTGCATAAAAGCCAGGAAACCTCCAAAAGACTGGTGGTTGGGGAAAAGGAGCATGGCCTTTGGTGGGACCTCAGAGGGCTGGACTGGTACTGCAAGAGGGCTGGATTTGGCAGCTGGACCTGAGGTTCTGCACCCCTGCTCTAGTTCAGAGTCCCAGGATTCTCTAGACAAGGGGTGTAGAACTGCAGGCCTGGTGAGTCCAACCTGACCCTCTGGTGGATCCCAGTATACCAAGCCCCCTTCTCCAGCCCCACCCCCTTCCCCTAACCACCAACCATTGCATGTTTTCTGGCTTTTGTGCAGATTTTCTTCTAATCTAAAAGGCTGAAATGCCTCTCCTAAGGGTTAGTAACTGGCAGTAGAAGATTTAAGCTAAATATGTTGGTATGTTTGGCCTTGCTTCTTCTGCCTTTTGCCTTGGTCACCATGTGAATGTGGACTCCAAGAGCTTCTCCAAAATGGAATTTGGTCCTCTACACTGTAGCCTTAATCATATAGATTGAGCTCATCGTAATGTCATGAGCCAAATTATTCTTATCTAAGATGTTCTAAATGATGTTACATTAGTTCTATGTCCTGTGTGAGTCATGAAGTGCACTTAAAAATGTGCAATAGGAAGCTGTGTAAAAGAAAGCTGAGAGATGTGCTGACTGTACAGAAAAACAGCATTTGAAATGGGAACATCTCTTCCTTTTATCAAAGAGTACCAGATGTAAATCTTCTATAGGTTTTAAGACATCTTTACTTGGTATACACTCTGTACAGGTGTCTCTCTTTGCAAAGTTTCCATTACCTATTTAGAATTTGGCTATTTCTTTCCAGTTTATTCTAGTTGAATTAAAATCCCAGTTGTAAACATCTCAATGGCTTCTTTTTTGTGTGGGTTTTGTTTACTTTTACTATTAATCTGGAACAGTAAATCCATATAGGCCAATATGCAAAATTAAAATACAGAATTTGATGCAGATAAAAGATGCATACATTAAAGAGCTTCCAAAACAAACAAACAAACAAACAATGACTAAAAACAGGACTATGAAATAATGTAACACTTTAGCAGCTAATCATCTAGGGCAAAAGGGATCCCTGCACAAGCCGGCCTTGGGTGATGCTACCAACCCTGGAAAGTGTCTGAGGCCATATCATTGCCAAGAGCTCATTGTTCCCCAATAATCAGTCACTCCCAATTGGTTGAGAACATCTGGGAGTGGTTGGCTGTCAGAGGACAAAATGTATTACTGCTATTCTATTCTCACGTTTTTTGAGATGATTTGGGCATGGGTTGCTGTAGAAAACCAGCATACAACTAAACCGAGAAGGATTATTACTCATCCCCCTACTTATATCTAGTCATGCTACCCCTCATTATGGTTCCTGAGTTCTGTGCCTTCATGCACTTGTGCCAGAACTGATTGGGTTGGATCAAATATAAGCCTCCCACAGACTGAAGGGAGGTTTTTGAACCAGCAGAATGTCTCCACTGGTTGAACGGAAGAGATTATCTTTGCTGATTGCTTCCTCCTCATGCAATCCTCCATGCGCCCCCCCCGCCCCCAATTCTGTTTCAGATGGTTGGGAGACAGGAGGAGGAAGGTGGCACAGGGGGCTGCAGAAGGATGAGGAATTGGCAAAAATCACCTCCCTCCTTTCTGCTTGAGAATGCCCCCACCAGTCGAATAAAACTCTGAATCCAACCCATTGCTTCCATTGCCCTTTCAGTTAAGTGCTAGTCCTTCTACTTGGTGTTTATACTCATCACTTGCCTCCCTCCACTTACTTAGGCCGTTAATCTAATTTGCTGTTCAAGGCTCTGAGAATGATTCTTATATCTTCTCTCTGGATACTAGCTTGTCTTGGATCATGATCTGTAACCACCATCTACACCTGTAACCACCATCCACACATAGCACATACTGTGCAAAGGAAGTGCTTAGTCTAAGGGTATGCTATAGGTTTTATTTTATTTTTATTTATTAAATTTCTTAATCACCCAGCTGGCCGGTCACCCGGCCACTCTGGGCAATGTACAATAATACAACAGTTTAAAACAATAAAATTCTACATTAAAACATCATATTTCTAAAAATACCCTAACCAGTCCCAAATGCCTGCCTAAATAACCACATTTTTAATGCATGGTGGAAGTTCATTAAAGAGGGGGCATGGCGGAGTTCCCTAGGGAGGGGGCCACCACAGAGAAGGCCCTCTCCCTTGTCCTCACCAGCCTAACTGTCCTGGCTGATGGGACAGGGTGGCCTCGGGTCAGCCATCCAAGGCCGATCTTGTTGAGTGGCCTGTCTGGTGTTGCTGGAGGCGCTCCTTGAGATAGGCTGGGCTGGAACCATAAAGGGTTTTAAAGGTCAAAACCAACACCTTGAATTTGGACCAGAAAACAGCTGGTTACCAGTGCAACTCCTTCAGCACCGGAGTAATGTGATCACGCCGGTGGCTGCCTTTAATCAGGCGAGCCACGCGTTCTGCACCACCTGCACCTTCCGAACTATCTTCAAGGGTAACCCTATGTAGAGCGCATTACAGTAGTCTAGACGAGAGGAGACCAAGGTATGTACTACCGATGGGAGCAGATGGTCGGGAAGATAGGGCCGCCGCCGCCGTATCAGATGGAGTTGGTACAGTGCTGTCAGGCTCACAGCTGACACCTGAGCCTCCATGGACAGCTGGGAGTCTAAAATGACCCCAGGCTGCGGACCTGGTCTTTCAAGGGTAGCTGTATCCCATTCAACACCAGGTCAACATCCTCCAACCTCCTCTTGTCTCCCACCAAAAGTACCTTGGTATTATCAGGGTTCTGCTTATTCCTCCCCATCCAGCCACTCACCGTCTCCAGACATTTGGACAGGGATTCTATGGCCAACCTTGGTGAAAATTTGAATGAGAGGTACAGCTGCGTGTCATCCGCGTATTGATGACACTGAATCCCAAACCTCCTGATGATAGCCCCCAGCGGCTTCATATAGATGTTAAATAGCATCGGGGAGAGGATGGAACCCTGTGGCACCCCACAAGTGAGCAGCCACGGGTCCAAAACCTCCTCTCCCAGTGCTACCCTCTGGTACCTGCTGGAGAGGAAGGCCCGGAACCACCGCAATACGGTGTCTCCAATGCCCAACCCCTCCAGACAGTCCAGGAGGATACCGTGGTCAATGGTATCAAAAGCCACTGAGAGGTCAAGGAGAACAAGGAAGGAGCATTCACCCCTATCCAAAGCCCTCCTCATATCATCCACCAAGGCCGCTTCTGTCCCATGCCCAGGCCTGAAGCCCGATTGAAATGGATCTAGATAATCGGCTTCTTCCAAGCATGCCTTCAACTGCATCGCCACCACCTGCTCAATCACCTTGCCCCAAAATGGCAGATTCGAAACTGGGCGAAAGTTGTTCGAGACTTGGGGATCCAAGGAGGGCTTTTTAAAGAGCGGTCTTATCACTGCCTCCTTGAGGGTTGATGGCATCACTCCCTCCGCAAGGGAGGCATTCACCACCACCCTGATCCCCTCACTCAACCTCTTTCTGCAGCTCATAATGAGCCGAGATGGGCAAGGATCGAGTAAGCAGGTGGTCGGTTTTAGAGATGAAAGCACCTTGTCCACTTCATCAGAAGGAAGAAGCTGGAACCAATCCCACAAAACCGGTTTGCTACAGGCTGCCTCTCGCTCGCTAAATGTATCCACGGCGCACGGAATAACACTCCTGATCCAGTTAAATGCATCTTGTGATATAATAAAGAAACTCAAGATTCTGATATATGGGACAAGCAAAGTCACAGGAAGGAGACTGGGCTTTTAATTACCTCTACCTGGGGTTATACTCTACATACAACAAACAATAGGAGAGATAGCAGTATATTGTTTTCTCTTTGTCTGTTTGACCTTCTGGAGACAGTGATGGATATGATTAGGATAAGGGTCCTTAAAACAAAGATCTTTGCCTTCTCATATGAACATACATTTATATAACAAAACAGAAAAAAGAGGAATCATCTAGCATTTTGTGGAATTAAAAAACTTGGTCAAACTATTGTTCAGTATGCACTTAGTCTTTGTCTTCATGTTCAGATGTTGTTCAAACAGCAGACTTAAAAGAAAATAATGTCAATGAATCCCCCCAAGCACTATACATGACCTCTGGGGTAATTAGCAATCATTGAAAAGCAACAAGACTAAAATGTTCTATTCTTTATTACTGTCAGCTCTTATCTTGATCAGCATTTTAATAAAGATGGTTCGTTCCTAAGACAGTTCCATGAATCAGTCATAATTACATCCTGACACGCAGTGAATAGTAAAGCAATACTAAATATCACTTCATCAACCTTTCTAACCTTTATGCAAGTATTAACAGTAAATAATTTTTACACAATCCAACAACAGAAAATCTGCATATATCTTAGCTTTGTAGAGACTCTACCCTAAGTGAATTTCCTGTGACCTACACCAGCAAAACACAATCGGGCATAATTATTCAAGCTCCTGAGATATTCAGGTGTTGCTTTTTTCAGAGTGTACAACTTCAAGTACAAAAGCCTACTTGTTCTACATAATAAAACCTCAAAGGGTTAAATGAAATGCTAGTTTCCTTTTCCCAAGCATATCCTAGAAGCTTTGCTGAGCTTTGGTAGGTTCGTGCTGCAAAACTGTGAGTGGCATGCCTGTACATAAAAACTGACGTTTTATGTTTTTAAATATAAAAATGTAAATAAAAAACGAAATACATTTTAACATCCAAATTTGTTGTATCAGACCCTACAGTTGAAGAAAATACACAGAATGTGCACAATACACCATAGTTGCTTCTGTTAAAAACTGGTGACAATTTCAACTTGAAAAATGTGTTTCTTGTGAATTAATCAACTGATACTTAAATACTTTTAAAGTCTCACAAATTGTTTGAGTTATTAATTTATTTCTTATGTTTGTTAAAACATTGCAGCTATGCATAAAATAATTGTTCCTTTTCCAGTATTGTATCACTGTTCAGCTAGAATGATATGTTTAGTTTCTCGACTTCAGGAAGCAAAATTGATATTTTGGTTCCTTAATTCAAATTAGATATGTTACAGTTGCTTCTACATATAACTCATCTCAGACTCCAGCAGTAATTAATATTAAGCTCTACTGACAAAGAATATAAGCTTTTTGATGAAAAAATAAAACAAAACAACAATATACAATGGCTCCCTTTTTCAAGGTCTCTCAAAACAATAATCTCTCTCCCCACCCCCAACAGCCCCCCGCCCCAACAGAAGTTACATGTAAACCATCATCTTGGTCTTTGATGAGTTGCCTTGTATTAATCTCTAAAAGTATAAACATTTTTCACTTGAAGAATAAACAGACACCTGATATTAAATTTTAAGGGCATTAAAACCAGTAATATCTGACCTTCTGCAAAACAGAAAAAGTACATGCTAGATTAAAAGTGGCAGTTATTCAACAATGGGTCAAATATATAGGATAAACTAAATTATTTTAAAGCCATTCTACCTGGGATAAAGTTTGCACACACTAAGTTTCTTTTCTTTAAAGTTTAATTGGTACTTATTTCCTCAACATTTGCCTTCGCTACTACCACAGCGCCAAATAGGGAGGGAAGGAAGGAAGGAAGGAATTATAGAAGTGTTGATTTAAGAAACTAGAATTCCCAGAATAAAAAAATGTGATTAAGATCTAAGCAAAAGCTAAGGATGGCTTACGCCTAACTCTGATGAGGTCCACCACCTCATTATCAACAACTGAAAACTTCTGCTGCATTTTGCTTCAAGAGAATCCAAAAGTCCTTGCTGTAAAGCAGACTGGGGGGTGCAGAGTCCATTCAGTCTTTCTGTATCACAACCATTATGTAAGAAGTATAAAACACTGCCTTTATGCTGCCAAGCCACAATGACTCCTCTTACATCAAAGCAGTTTCGCCACTTGGGTTTTTTTCTTCCAAATTTATTCAAGCCAAGGGCAGGGAGACAACAATTCATACACGCTAATTACATCTAATTATCTATTCCTTCCCCCACCCCAACTTTCGGCCAGCGTTATTTGCTATTTGGGTTTCTCACAACCTCCTCTTGCCCTGTCCATCCAGCTCAACAGTGAGTCTTTGAAGAAAACAGTTGTGGCTTTTTAGAATATTCACAATGTAAGGTTCAACTCAAATTAAACTATTCCCATTATTAGTTTTGACACGTTTTGTGTGCTAAATATGAAGGCCTTTTGCTTAGTTTGGCAAATTCCTAACATCTCTGCATGGAGAGAATTGCCAGTAACACCCTCATCTACCAGAGCTTCTCCTCACGCTTTCTTTTCATGATCTAAATGAAATGTTTATTGGATTAAAGTTCTTCTCTGCAGACCTTCATGGTGGCCTGTGACAAAGCACTTACAAGCTTTATTAATTGGCTTGGACTTTGGGTGTGGGGGATGGAGGAAGATGGGGATAGACCTTATTTCACATTATACCACAAGCAAAGAAAACTGCCATGTCTTAATTAAATGAACAAATCCATTACACGGGGAAGACAATATTACATATCTGTCACAGAATCTGAGTCACTTGTTTGAACCAAAGAGTTAATTTGCTGAAACACGGAAGAGAATCGTTATTATTAAGATCAAAATGGAAGAGAATGGAAGAGTTAGCTATAATTATTTTACCATCAGGTGACAATTTTTTTCTTAAAAAAAGGACTGCCATGCAATAGCTTGGGGAAAAAATAATTGGTACTATTATATGCAGTCCTCATCACCTTGCTATAGTTAAAAAGCACTTTATTAAACCAAATATTTTTTAAAATCCTTGCCTGATTTTTGAACATTTACTTTTTGTTATAGAAGACACAAAACATGTACACACATTCAATGTGCTATTGATTCCCATACCATAGGACCCTTTGCAGAGGATCAGACAGATGTCTTGAGTATTAGAGTTCTAATTTTGTAGGTCAAACTATAGGTACTTTCCAACTCAAATTGAGATGCAGTGTGACTGAGATGCAATCACATTAAAACATACATTAAATACAATGTGAAGTGAACATGAATATGAACCAAAGTCTATCCCAGCATTATATTAATGTGTATATGTACACACTCAGCCTCTTTCTATAATGCCAAGCACACTGGTTCACAACTAAACTGTATTGTAAATCTCCTAAGTAGTCCATTTAATTAATACAGAAAAAAAAGAGAAAGGCAGAGCCTACGACTTCCACAGCTTGGGAAAGAGTCGTCTTTTTAAGACTTGCTTGGGTACTTACTAAGAAGGGAAACAAAAGGCCTAACATCTTCAGTAATGAAAAAGTCAATTGATAAGTGAAGACATCACAATATCAAAGACTTAATCCTAGCAATTCTGACTCAGGTGACAGTTCAGCAGAGGTCAGGGTGCTGACACTGACCACAAAAGCAAGTTTCAACTATTCAGTGTACTGAAAGCTACGAAGCTATCGCAGCATTAGAATAGAGCTAACTGACAAATCAATTTAATCACCAAGATGACTTTTTTTTTAAAAGAAATTGTCAATTGACAAATCTGTGTGCCCCTAACACAGGTGGCTTGACAAAGGCAGAACGTATAACCAAAGACATGTAATCAAAGACATTTTATATCTCCTAAGTGGTGCTAAAAGATGCACATCCCCCCACCCATTGCTTTGAATTTGCTCGGCTGCCTTGACCCAATATAGTAGTAGTAGGCAGTTGAATATTCTTACCATCTTTAATAATGTGTTTGTGAGTATAAGACATTGACATTTCTTGGGGGGAAGTCAACAGAACAGTTATAAACACCCAAATAACCCAATCTTATGCATGGTTACTTAGAAGCAAGTTCCTCCAAGCTAAATGGGGCTTATTCCCAAGGAAATGTGCAATTGTATCACAACATAAATCTCAACAAGTGCTATAAGAGAGACTCAATTAGTAGTCACAGTGTGAAATTAGGTTGTTTTGTCAGCTAGGAAGCATGATTTAAAAAAAAAACATTTTGAAGGATCAGGGCTGGTTGCTTTGCACACCACACATGGAAGGAGGAAAACAAGGTAAAATGTTAACTCAGACTCAACACAGAGAAATTTGTGTGATTAATTTACACTAAAATCATTAAGATGTATAACTTTATGTCCCCACTGATTTCAGTGGTACAAGAATGCTTAAATGTTTGTGGATTACACCTTTAAGATTCTAAGCCACCTTGAGTTCCTTGCAACAGAAAAAAAAGATGTGATATAAAAAGAAATAACTAATAAATCGCTTTCAAGGATGTATAACTTCCACAAAGAATATATTTGCTTCTGATTTCTTTCTGCCTATGGAAGGTAGAAATAGTGCCTATACTGTTTTAAAATGTCACCTCTTTCACATAATACTAATTTTATATGGACATGATCCAGCAAAGTGAAGTAATTTTAAATCCCATTCATTTTAAAGGGAGAGATTTAAATATAAACATGGCTGGATTGTGGCCAATATATATAAAGCAGTACATTTTTGAAATATTGTGTATTGATCAACGAACTGGCTTAGCTAGTGGCAATACTTCAGAGATAAGCTAATGACTCCTATTCCATCAAAGCTGAACCAAAATGTGTATTGGGGTATGTGTGTGTTATAGAATATCAGAGATGAAAAGGAACCCTTTGCCCTGCTCTACACAATTAAGATGTCGATAAGTAATGAAATACTAGGTTACTTGTAAAGGGCACAAGCAATCAGAGAAAGGGCTACAAAAACTAAGTGGAGCTGCTATGCAACCTCCATTAGTCCCAGCTATGCTCCCTTTCTTTGGGCTCCCATGCAGGTCCCACTGAAATGAATTAGGACTGAGCGGCTGTAGTGCTTGTCATACTTCACATGCGTGCATACTCTCTCAGTCCCCCTATCTCCTTTAAAGAATAAGTAGCCCATGAAAGTTGGCAACCCACAGAGCTAAACCATGCAATCAGTCCTTCTCCACGTAAGATTAAGTTCCAAATCCAAATGCTTCAATTAAATCATTATTTTTCTTGCCCCTTGCACCTAAACACTGGGAAACCTGTATTTATGGAACCAAATGACACAACAGTAACTTCATCTAACAAAAATGACAAGACTTCGATTTTTGGCATGGACAATCCCATAATCACAGGGTGGCAGTGCAGTGGATCTTGTAGCTGTTTGTTTTTCTAAGAGAAAAAGACAGCAACAGGTAATTCTTCTTGACTTCCCTGGGGACTTTTCGTGTTTTCAGGAAGACTAAGTGTGCAGTAAGTCGACAAGTATGAACATTTCCTTCTATTTTGATAACAGTCCCCTTTTATTCCATTGCTCTGAATTCTACCAGGGAAAACAGAACTTCTGGATTCATATATATATTTTGGATGAAAATGAAACATTAACTCCTGCCCCCTCCCAACTAAGTTAATCCCTATACGTTAAGGAAGGTTTTCCCTAAAACAATGTCTTTCCTTACCTTCAGTACAGCAATGAATGGCACGAAGTTAGCTCTCTGGAGCCCATTTTTATAGAGGTCTGAAAGAGAAGACAATTAGTGTTATCTTTGCCACATCCTTCTGCTGAGATTGTCTTTTGGTATTATATATATCAAGAACCAAGAAGGAAGAAATAGTCTTTTGCTGCAGTATTATACCCCATATAAGAAAATAAAATAATGTAACACCCCAGAAGTATTACAAAAGACATCTGTGCAAAAGTTAGATCTGAGTATTTGATAAAAGCAAGTGAATTTAGAAAGAGAGATATAGGCAGTGTTTGGATGCAAGTCTAATCTCACCCCTGGCTTGCATGATCCCTCACCCCCTTAACTGGCATGGCTATGAAGAGTCTAGAAGCTGCTTCTTCCATTTTATATTAACTATAATTTCGTGTGTTGTCCAAACTTGTGGAAACTGAGGTTAATCTTAATTATGATTTGTGAAAACAAGCCACCTTCAATAACCATGAAGTTGGTTTGTTTCTATTAACCACAGTTAAGATTAATCAGCGTTTGTCTGGGTTCAGAAGACACAGCAAGCTATTGCTAAGCAAAACAGAAGTAGGGGTTTATTATCCTGCTCACAGGAGAGGTGGAGGGGGGAGGGAGCACATGAGCCCAAGGGGAAGCTAGGTTTGTTATTGTAACACCAAACTACGGTTTAGCATTACATCCAAACATTAAGCCTATATGCAAGAGGACTGGCAAAAGCAATATTCAAAGTTCAGTACAATTGTTAACAAATATGATAGGGTTTGGTGGGAGTTTTTGTAAGATATATGAAATGTAAACTTACATTTATTTAGGACTGTGACAATAGTATTTCTTAATAAGTTCTGTTTAAAAACAAGAGTTTACTCTTCCAAACCATTCATCATATTTTATAGTATCTGTAATTCAAGATTATTCCACACAATAAATAACTGAAACTGACATGCAACATCTCAGCACATGACACTAGCCCCATTTGGTAACATGGAAGGCAAGATGCAGATGCCCTGTGTGTCGACAGGAGAACACGGGAGCTGTTACTTGCTGCAGTCAGCATCCACATATAGACCTTGAAAGCAGCACGTACAGAGAGCCCTCTCTAATCAGGCAGACCCATAGCACATTTGGTACAAGGTACATTCCTCCACATACCTCCCAGCCAAGCAATCCATAGACCAAGCCCCCACTTAGGCAGAAGCAGGGTGGCAAGGAAAAAGGGAAGATAACTGTTCCTCTTCTGTACATGTGATCTGAATCTGTAGGATGTTTCCAGAAGCCCACCGATTTTCCTAGGCACCTTTTCATCAGATGCACAGAAGCTGTAGGCCCTTGCCCATATTGCCACAAACAAGAACACAAATTCTCACCTAATATATTGATAGGATACAGTAAGCCTTCATCATACACTTTGTTCTATCAATAGCCCATCCTGTCTGCCGACACTAATTGGCAGGGAGTCATAAAACCAGGTGTTCAAGATCTAAGCATAATGGCACTTCTAAACAAGCTTTCCCAACATGGTGCCCTATACTTCCCACCATCTCTGACCATTGGCCATGTTGGCTGGGGCTGTTGGGAGTTGTTGTCCAAAACATCTGGAGGGCACCACATTAGGGAAGGCTGTTCTAAACTCTAGTACTCAAAGTTCTTAAATGAAGTTGGATGTTAGGATTGAAACAGGGGCCTTTGCACGCAAAGCACGATCTCTGCCATAGGCTATAGGGCATCTTTCTACTCATTACATTATTTATAAAAAATAGTAAGATACAAATACTTATTTCAAACAGGACAATAAAGGTGGTAATAATTCAAAAGATGAATTATAGGGCCATTTTAGAATAAGATTTCTCAGGAATATGATAGGCATATTAAATTCTGGAATGGAAACTTAGTTCTAGAGTTTAGGATTGGATCACAGGCATGCAGTAATCTAGCACCTTAACTTTATCATATGCCAAATATGTTGCCTTGTTTTGGGCACATAGTTATCTATATAGAACATTTGTGTACCATACTCGTCCTCTTGTTTAGTATCTGCAACTATATTACAGGTGTGCTCAGTTCGTAGGACAACAGCACACAGGAAGATGCTCACTGTGGCTTCTCCAGAATGGTACATTTCTTCCCTTGAAAACCCATTAGTGCTCAATTGCCAAGAGATGTGAACCCTCACCATGATTGTGACTTGTCACAATAAGCACATAATACTTACATTATACTGCCCAACTGCTCCCACTGCAAGTAGTTTGGTTAGCATGACATTCAAACTCTGGCTTATATCTCTCCTGAGAAGCCAGAGAAATAACCCAACAACAAACCACTGGCTATTTCTTTGGCTTATCAGGGAACAGACAAGCCAGAGGCCTAGCTTCATACCTTATGTTAAATGAACTGGGCAGCAAGCATGAGCACTTTGTTAGTAAACGATAAGCCAGGATTCCAGAGGAACCCTGGCTTATTGTGGTGGGTGAACCGAGTCACTGTAAAGCATGCTTAGGTGGGCTGCCATTTGGGGCCAGAGTTAAAGCTGAAGGGGGAATGGATGTCAGCATGAATATTAGGTTTGTATTTTAGTAAGACTTAAAGGGAAATTATTATTATCCATACCAAGACCTTGGGGTAGGTAGCCTAAACATCTAAGGGCACAATCCTATGCCTGTTTAGACAGAGAAAAGGCCTACAACTCCCAGCACGCCCAAGCCAGTATGGCTGGCTGGGGCATGCTGGGAGTTGTAGGCTTTTTGCATAGGATTGTGCCCTAAATTTTAAAAATGTATATATTTAGGCCAATGAAGGCCAAGTTTGTGAATAATTTCTCAATAATGTAGAATTTTACATACATTTCTTTTGTAACAGACAGATGAACATTTTCACTGCAGTGGAAACTTCCTCCTTAAATACTTAATTGTTGTTGTTGTTGTTCAGTCGTTCAGTCGTGTCCGACTCTTCGTGACCCCATGGACCATAGCACACCAGGCCTTCCTGTCCTCCGCTCTCTCCCGGAGCGTGCTCAAGTTCATATTCATTGCATCGGTGATGCTATCTAGCCATCTCATCCTCTGCCGTCCCCTTCTCCTTTTGCCTTCAGTCTTTCCCAGCATCAGGGTCTTTTCCAGAGAGTTTTCTCTTCGCATTAGGTGGCCAAAATATTGGAGCTTCAGCTTCATTATCTGTCCTTCCAATGAGCACTCAGGGTTGATTTCCTTTAGGATGGACTGATTTGACCTCCTTGCAGTCCAGGGCACTCGTAAGAGTCTTCTCCAGCACCACAGTTCGAAAGCATCCATTCTTCGGCGCTCAGCCTTCCTTATAGTCCAGCTCTCACAGCCATACATTACTACTGGGAAAACCATAGCTTTGATTAGACGGACCTTTGTCGGCAAGGTGATGTCTCTGCTTCTTACTATGCTGTCTAGGTTGGCCATAGCTTTCCTCCCAAGGAGCAAGCGTCTTTTAATTTCATGGCTACAGTCACCGTCTGCGGTGATCTTGGAGCCCAAGAAAGTAAAATCTGTCACTGCTTCCATTTCTTCCCCTTCTATATGCCAGGAAGTGATGGGGCCAGATGCCATGATCTTAGTTTTTTTAATGTTGAGTTTCAAACCAGCTTTTGCACTCTCCTCTTTCACCCTCAACAAGAGGCTCTTTAGATCCTCTTCGCTTTCTGCCATTAGGGTGGTATCGTCTGCATATCGGAGGTTGTTGATAATTCTCCCAGCAATCTTAATTCCGACCTCTGATTCATCCAACCCGGCATTTCTCATGATGTACTCTGCATATAAGTTCAATAAGCAGGGTGACAATATGCAGCCTTGTCGTACTCCTTTCCCAATTTTGAACCAATCGGTTGTTCCATGTCTGGTTCTTACTGTTGCTTCTTGACCCTCGTACAGGTTTCTCAGCAGACAGGTAAGGTGGTCTGGTACTCCCATCACTTTAAGAATTTGCCACAGTTTGTTGTGATCCACACAATCAAAGGCTTTAGCGTAGTCAATGAAGCAGAAATAGACGTTTTTCTGGAATTCTCTTGCTTTCTCCATGATGCAGCGAATGTTGGAGATTTGATCTCTAGTTCCTCTGCCTCTTCGAAACCCAGCTTGTACTTCCGGTAGTTCTCGGTTCGCATACTGCTGAAGCCTAGCTTGTAGGATTTTGAGCATCACCTTGCTGGCATGTGAAATGAGCGCAATTGTGCGGTAGTTTGAACACTCTTTGGCGTTGCCCTTCTTTGGAATTGGAATGTAAACTGACCTTTTCCAGTCTTGTGGCCACTGTTGAGTGTTCCAGATTTGTTGGCATATTGAATGCAGCACTTTAACAGCATCATCTTTTAGGATTTTAAATAACTCGGCTGGAATACTGTCATCTCCGCTAGCTTTGTTGTTACTAATGCTTCCTAAGGCCCACTTGACTTCACTCTCTAGGATGTCCGGCTCAAGTTCAGTGACCTCACTATCATGGCTATCAGGGACATTCAGATCTTTCCTGTATAGTTCTTCTGTGTATTCTTGCCACCTCTTCTTAATCTCATCTGCTTCTGTTAGGTCCCTGCCTTCTTTGTCCTTTATCATGCCCGTCTTTGCACAAAACGTTCCCTTGAGATCTCCGATTTTCTTGAAGAGATCTCTCGTCTTTCCCATTCTGTTGTTTTCCTCGATTTCTTTGCATTGTTCATTTAAGAAGGCCTTCTTGTCTCTCCTTGCTATTCTCTGGAACTCTGCATTCAGTTGGGTATATCTTCCCCTTTCTCCCTTGCTTTTCGCTTGCCTTCTTTCTTCAGCTACTTGCAAAGCCTCATCAGACAGCCACTTTGCTTTCTTGCATTTCTTTTTCTTTGGGATGGATTGAGTTGCTGCCTCCTGAACAATGTTACGGACCTCCGTCCATAGTTCCTCAGGCACTCTGTCTATCAGGTCTAATCCCTGAAATCTATTCCTCACCTCCACTGTATATTCATCAGGGATATGATTTAGGTCATACCTGAACGGTTTAGTGGTTTTCCCGACGTTCTTCAATTTAAGCCGAAATTTTGCAAGAAGCAGCTCATGATCTGAGCCACAGTCAGCTCCAGGTCTTGTTTTTACTGACTGTATGGAGCTTCTCCATCTTTGGCTGCAAAGGACATAATCAATCTGATTTCGATATTGACCATCTGGTGATGTCCATGTGTAGAGTCGCCTCTTGTGCTGTTGGAAAAGAGTGTTTGCTATGATCAGCGTGTTCTCTTGGCAAAACTCTATTAGCCTTTGTCCTGCTTCATTTTGTACACCAAGGCCATGCTTGCCTGTTATCCCGGTGATTTCTTGACTTCCTACTTTAGCATTCCAGTCCCCTATGATGAAGAGGACATCTGTTTTTGGTGTTAGTTCTAGAAGGTGTTGTAGGTCTTCATAGAACCGATCAACCTCAGCTTCTTCGGCCTCAGTGGTTGGGGCATAGACTTGAATTACTGTGATGTTGAATGGTTTGCCTTGGATTCGTACTGAGATCATTCTATCGTTTTTGAGATTGTACCCCAGTACTGCTTTTCCCACCCTTTTGTTGACTATGAGTGCTACTCCATTTCTTCTAAGGGATTCTTGCCCACAATAGTAGATATGATGGTCACCTGAATTAAATTCGCCCATGCCTGTCCATTTTAGTTCGCTGATTCCCAAGATGTCGATGTTCAATCTTGCCATCTCATGTTTGACCACCTCCAGCTTACCTTGATTCATTGATCTGACATTCCAGGTTCCTAAACAATATTGTTCTTTACAGCATCGGATTTTCTTTTCACCGCCAGACACATCCACAGCTGAGTGTCCTTTCGGCTTTGGCCCAGCCGCTTCACTCTTTCTGGCGCTACTTGGAAATACCCTCTGCTCTTCCCCAGTAGCATATTGGACACCTTCCGACCTGAGGGGCTCATCTTCCGGCGTCATATCTTTTAGCCTTGTGATACGTTCCATGGGGTTTTCTTGGCAAGAATACTGGAGTGGGTTTCCATTTCCTTCTCCAGTGGACCACATTTTGTCAGAACTCTCTGCCATGACCTGTCCGTCTTGGGTGGCCCTGCACGGCATAGCTTATGGCTTCACTGAGTTACGCAAGCCCCTTCGCCACAACAAGGCAGTGATCCATGAAGGGGAAATACTTAATTATCATGTAATATTTATGATGGGCAACTCCAATTCATTAGGGCTTCACACCATTTCCCTATGGGATGCCAGCATTTACTAGCAGCATGGACCAACTGAGAATATAGCCATTATTAAAAATGCCCATTAAAATTCCTTCATATCAGATATCTCCTGTACTGGAAGGCGGCGGGGGGAGAAGAGAAGAAACGTTCCTGAGAAATCAACAGAAGCCAGTACAGAATTAAGATGTTTATCAAAACTGAATACCAATACGAATCTAGTTGCATATTCCAAATAAGAAGTTATTGCATACCGTTTCATTTGATATTTAATAAGTATTTTGACATGTAAAAAAAACTCTAAAGAGTTACTGAACAAAAAGGCAGATGGGATTTCCATGAAAGAATAAAACCATTTTAATAAAGTCACTCTTTTTGCTAGTGATCTGCTAATAGTAGCACTTTGCAAAACTCTCAAGATTTCAGAATAATGCCAGCTCATTTTCCCCACGTTCTACTGAAATAGTAAACATGTCACACCATTTTGGCCAACTGGAAGGACTATCAGCTGTACCATTAATCAGACAGACATCTTGCTCTTCTGTACACACAGAGCACTTCCAGATGGGTTCAACTGTATGAACTGGAAGTGCTGTGTTGTGAGGCCTACCTTTTGGCTTCCCAGGATGATCCAGCACTGGTGTCTACTGGCCTGTAAAGGTGACAGAATCCAAAGCAGGGCACGCAGCCTTCATGGCTGGCCTGCTGCAGTATCTGAGAAGCTATCTCGAGGAAAAGGTGTATGAACATTCCTTTTCCTGGGACACCTAGTACATCTTCCACAGGCATGCTATTAAGATTATTTGGAGCATGGGAAACTACTGTCTGGAAACATTCTTAAAATCCTGAAGCAATTCATGATCTTGAACATCTTTACTGAGAAAGATATTTTTGATGGAGACCCAAATTCTATTTCTAGCAAAGGTTTTTATTTCAGGTATATACATTCATACTTTGACTACATTGTTAATCAGGGCTGCAAACTCAATGTTCGCTTTCATTTTTAAGATAGTTAAGCACTGGCATACTCCCCAACTGGACAATATTAGCGTGTAAGCGTAGTATTATTTATTATCTAATTAAATGATAAAAGAAAACACCAGCTGGTTTAAGACCAAAATTAAGACGATCTCATGTTGGCTCAAGCTCCACAAAGCCAAGAAATGGGAAGCTTAGGCTGGTGCCTTAAAAGACCTGCCCTGTGATCAGTAATGATGTTGTACAATCTTACAAATTGTGCTTGCTTAAAACTTACCCTCCATGTGTTCACACTTTTCTTTGGTCCTTCAGGCCCATCCCAGATGGGGAAGATGGAGTGCCTGGGACCAGCAAAGATGCCCCATATTGTCCTGGTCCTCTATTGCTTTATGAAACATCTGAACCTTACTGCATTGCTAGGAATCTCCTATGAGTCAACCCATGCCTCTTTGTTGCACAATTTGGTACCTTTGACACTACCAGTTATGAAGTATTACTGACAGGTTACTAGTCCAGACAAATACCTGTGGGATCACTCTTGAATAGTTCTGCTCATTCTTGGGAAACTGGTCGCAAATGGTAGTAATTGAGTCTGCTCAACTTCCCCCACAAGCGGCCATTTTCCTTTCCTGTTTTATTATAAAACACTTTTGGGCCTCACTCAGTCATGGCAGCTATCAAAGCTGTTATGCTACTTCCTGATTCACTTTCCTCAAAACGGGGTCTCAGTCCTACATGGTAACAGCACTTCCAAGCACAGACAAAGCTGAAATTTGTTACTGGTTGCCAGTAAATGTACGGAAATTGAATATTTTTACATCTAGGTCTAAACATGAGACATGTATTTATTTATTTATTTATTTATTTAATTAATTAATTTCTATACTGCCCAATAGCTGAAGCTCTCTTAAATGACATTTACCTCTTTAAAAAGCACATAGCAAGACAAGCCACATGTGGGCGGCTTTTGCATTCAGGTTCTTCCTAATGCTTATATATGGGGAACAGATGCTTCCACTAGCAGCCAATACCCTAAACCAACAGTTACAAAATGCAACCATAATTTCCTAGCATGCATGTGAAATTGCTGGAAAAAATGAGAGGACTGGGAGGGTGATTGTGTCTCCCTCTTTTCTCTGCCCCCAAATTAGCTGTCTCTGTGCTTATCCAACATTTAGACCAGCCTTCTCCAACCTCGTGTCCACCAGATGTTTGAGACTACAACTTCCAGCATTCCTGACGATTGGCCATATTGGCTACAGCAGATGGGAGTTAAAATCCAAAACATCTGGAGGTCATGAGGTTGAGGAAGGTTGATCTAGACATAGTGGGAATGAGTGCATTGCAGGGAAATCCACTTATGCTGAAGCCAGGGAAGACCGGCATGATGAGTGGCTGGCCTTGTGGTGGGCAGGGATACAAGACACTAATTCCTCTTATCACTGGGGCTCAGCCTTTCCTGCCAACTCAGAACTGCAGCCATCAGACGCTTCCTGGATCTACTGCTATGCCTTATAAAGGCAGGTTGCTTACCTGTAACTGTAGTTCTTCGAGTGGTCATCTGTGCATTCACACATATGGGCTCTGTGCCTGCACAGAGCCTCTATTTGGGAAACTTCTATAGCCAAGGAATGTTTTTGGCGGGAACCTTCCCCCACCACCCCGCTGCGCATGTCCACGTGGGTTCCTGTCTATCTCCTCAGTTCCTTGAGACTGCAAAAAATAGTCTCGGATCCAAGGGTCCCTCAGTATCAACACCAACAGGATAACGACACCAAAGAGGGGACAGTGGGTGGGTTGTGTGAATGCACAGATGACCACTTAAAGAACTACAGTTACAGGTAAGCAACCTGTCTTTCTTCTTCATGGTCTCTGTGCATCACACATATGGGCAATTAATAAGCTAACTTACCAGAGGAGGGCAGGTGTCCAATTAGAACACAGACAAGAACACCACTCTTCCAAACGTGCAGTCCAATCAAGCATGCACATCCAATTTATAATGCTTCACAAAGGTCGATGGGGTAGACCATGTCGCAGCTTTGCAAAGGTCCTTTAGAGCCACCCCTCTCCCGAAGGCTGTCGACACTGCTATAGCTCGAATGTGCTCGGATCAATGCAAAGGCTCTCAACCAAGGTGTTGGTATGCCAGTGTGATGGTCTGAACTATCCAGGCAGCCAGCCTCTGGGATGACACAGGTAGTCCCTTGTTAACTCCCGAGTAGCATACAAATAACTTTTCTGATTTTTGAAATGATTCAGTCCTAGCTTTGTAAAAAGCCAAAGCCCTTTGGACATCAAGATTAATCAAACATTTCTCCAGGTCCGAAGATGTTGATTAGAAGAAAGCTGGTAACAAAATAGGCTCATTAAGATGAAATTCCGAACCACTTTAGGAAGAATGGCAAAGTCTGGCTGAAGGACAGCCATGTCCCTGTGAAAAACTGTAAATGGAGGTGGCATGGACCAAGCAGAGAGTCAATCCTAATCTCAATATTGATCAGGGTACTCATCTTCATGGTACCTTAGCGGTGATCAGTATTGAGGGACAGATTCCCTGGGAATGGCAGATAATTGAGACCTTCCATGCTGGGGTGACTCGCTGTGATTCTCGATCCCAGATGCTTGCCGATGGGAGATTGTGAGCATCAATCCTGAGGAGTGGAATCAGCTTGGTGTCGAATGGGAGAAATATCCCTGATCTCAGACCATAGACAGAGGCTCCAACAGTGCCGTGGCTGTCAGTACCGATGACAGCCTTGGAATTGGTGGATTCAGAAGAGGGGGAGGAGGTGGAATGTCTGACTACGAAACTCTCAGTGGAGTCTTTTTAAGCTCCTTCTTTGTATTTTTCTTTGGTTCAGCTTCTGACGTAGGCTTACAGCATTTACCTTTTTTAGCAATCTTTTTGGCCACTGAAAAAGCCAAGGAACGACCCGGTGTTGGAGGGTCTGTTTGCCCCTCCTCTGATGTTGAGTGAAGGGGTGAAACTGCGGCAGGTTACGGCATCTTGCTCTGCTCAGTTGAGGTTGAGACCTTCGGGTATCCACTGCTTCCAACGCCCTTTTCCACAAAATCATCTTTAATCCGTCCGAGCGATTTTTATGGGCTTGTTTGGAGAAGGACTGACAATGAGGGCACGTTTCTACAACATGAGACTCCCCGAGGCAAAGGGGCACAAAGAGTGTCCGTCAGACAGGGGCAGTTTACCACCACAGTGGAGGAACTTTCTGAAAGGGGCCTTTAATGCCATAGGCCAGAAAATGAAAAGAAGTAACTACTATACTAACTACTGGTTTGGGGGGTGGGGGGTTGTTTCTTTTTAGGTAACAAGAAGCTCAGTACTAACTTGCACAAAAAAATTTTGTGGACAATGTTCCCAAAGAGGCAGCTCTCATGGTAGTTGAAAAGGAACTGAGGGGATAGGTGGGAACCCACCTGGACATGCACAGTGGGGCAGTGTGGGAGGCTTCCCACCAAAAACGTTTCTCAGCTATAGAAGTTTCCAGAATAGTGTGATGCAAAGACATCACGTAGAATAACTGCAGGTTTTGGCAGTGTCCAAGAATTCTTTTCACCAGTGTCATCTGGTGAGAAGGATGGACCCTTTTATTAGGCTGCTAACAGTTATTCATGCCTTCATAAGCTCAGAATGAAAATTACTGCGAGATACTTTATATAAGGCAGTATTCATTACTGTACAGAAACTTTAGCTGGCACAGAAACTGGCAGAATGCATCTTGGCACAGCTGGATTGTTGGAAGTAAATTATGCCAGTTCTTCAGCAACTATTCTGACTCCTTACTACCTTCAGGTGTTTACCTCTTCAAACCTTAGTAGTACAGGTCCAATTAAGAGGAAATGCCTTTTTCTTCAACCCATTAGAAGATCTAAACTCAATAAAAATGTCCTTTAAGTATATTACCTGCTCATCAAGTGCATGCAGTTTTTAACAACTGCGCCCAAACTGTTCAAGTCCTTTCTCCTAGACACAAGCAATATCTGAAGTCTGAACCTCTTTCACAGAAGTGTTGCCAACTCCTTTCCCTTCCTCTTGTACTAGTTTTCAGAATTCTGCAGGGTTACCATGTGATATGGTTTGTGCATCCTAAAAATATGTATTTTAAATTGGATTAGCCCACTGATATATTCCCAAAAATTTGGGATGGAGTCAAAACAGAAATCAGGAGGACTATCTGTTGAGGAAGGGGCTTGCCTTTGATCAATGGTCTGTTGCAACCTCTGTTAATTTGCTGGAGTTTCTTGCAGAAACCCATCTAATAGCAGGACTTGGTTCCCATAGAGATCCATAAAACTGTCAATCAGATTTAAGAGCTCACTTCTAGACAGTTTTAGATAGCTGGTTCCAACAGCCAGCTGCTGGATAAGACACTGCGTTAAGCTGCTGAGATATGAAGTGCCCCCTTCCTCTTCAGACCTCCATGTTTATCACCATCTAGGTCAACACTGGTCACAGACCCAGCTTCAGTTTACCAATGAAACTTATTTTGCTTGTGTTCCCAGTTTGTCCTCTGTTCAGTCACCTGTGTTACAGGGTTGGGAACCGGGTAATAGACCATGTACAGCACTTACCCATCAGGCTTTTCTTGTAATGGAGCCTAGCCAAGAGCCAATCAACACTCTTAATTGCCACCATTCTAACTAATTCCTGACCATACCAGGGAATTCTCCAGATTTGCTTCAAATGGGCAAGCATAGGGCTCACACATGATCATTTCAGTAAACTGAATCCAGAGTTATGGCAGTTACTTGAACTTAAGAATCTTTTTGCAGACCATGGGGAAAAGTTCTGTTCTTAAACCTACATTTCCTCAATTCTGCTAAGCCTGCTATTTCACCAAGTCTATGGAAGCCTGGTAAGGGTGTTACCATAGTATCTACACAAAACCCACAATTGTAGTATTAGTAAATGTATGTTTTACATGTATGTTATTCAGGGTGAAATCTAATGGTGTCCATCAGCCAGCAGAATGTGACATTGAATGTCACCCACAGAAATCTCTAAGATACGTAAATAATATATCCATACTATATTGCAGAAAATTGCAGTAGAAAATAATAGTATTGAGCAAATACACACAGATTTAAGTGCAATTTCATTACTGATGTAAATATGATGTAACATATTTACAGTACTTACTATAGACTACCTCTCTCACACACACAAAGCTGTGTACATTTTGACTGTGTTTCTGTAATACTACAGCTGGTAGATTTTTTGTCCCCTACTGCAGAGTTTTAAAAGAAACAATTAAAAAAATCCTTCCAAGAAAAGCTTTACTTCCTTTTAGGCTTTTACTCAGCAACAAAGGTATGAAAAGTTTTGTTTTCAGTCTTCAGTTTATTAAAAATGTTTGCACATTTTAATAGTTTCATTCAAAGTTTGTTGAAAATGTTTAAACATTTTATTTATTTATTATATTTATATCCCACCCTTTTTCCTCTCGCAAGGAACCCAAGGTGGCTTACACGATCCTCCTCCTCTCCATTTTAGCCTCACAACAACAACCTTGTGAGGTAGGTTGGGCTGAGAGTCTGTGACTGGCCCAAGGTCACCCAGTGAGCTTCCATGGCCAAGTGGGGACTAGAACCCGGATCTCCCAGCTCCCAGTCCTGATTTGAGCCTGGGCTCTCCCCAGACCTAGTCCTGATTTGAGCCTGGGCTCTCCCCAGACCTAGTCTGACACTCTGATTGCTACACCACATTTATGTGAGCATTCATTTTTTTCAGTCCATTTTCCCTCTCAAATGTCAGCAATAATACCAAACATATAACTACCCAGGGACAATTATGCACCCATAACTCTGGTCACCCTTCTTCCTTGTCCTCTCTCCTCCTGCTTCTACTTCCTATCTTCTAACTTGTAAGGGCTATTGACTTTTCAACTCTACAAAAAAGAAGAAGAAAAGAGTGGGTGGGATCCAATATAAGAAAACAGATGGAGGTGAGCATCCAGAGTAAATCACAAGGAAGAGAAACAGGTTCTCAGGATGAAAAAAAAAATTATTGTAGGAAGCCCAACATATTTCAGCCTTTCTCTTATTTTTAAATATTTTATTTTAAAAATCTATTTTTTAAATTTAAAAAAGGCCAAAACGTGTTGGGCTTCTTACAATATATATACAGATACAGATACAGATACATATATATATAGCATCCTGAGAACCTGTTTCTCTTCTTTGGGATCCAATATAGTCACTCTGTAACCTGAAGGAGCTTCTATTCACAGGAGAGTTGCACCCATACACAGGGCCCTTCCAGGAATGCAACTCTCCTTCCATTCATGGAATGACTATATTGGAACCCATCCAATGAGCACTGTGCAACCTTCCCAGCATGACTATGTCCCTCATTTCCATATCTTTTTATGGAAACCAAGAAAACTTTCCATAAAGAGTAATATCTTACTGAAAAATTAAAGTATAAACAACATAAGAGATTGATCTTAATTAGAAAAATGAATGCATGTAAAGCTAGTTTAAGGCACTTGTGACTTACTGAAAAGACCAATATCAACATATTTTTTGTTTTTACCTTCTGGCGGCCTGTTGGATGTTGCCACAATGACGACACCATTTTGGAACAGGTTTTCAAAAAGCTGCTTGAGAATCATGGCATCAGCAATATCTGTGACCTGTGTAAGACAACGCCACCATTGTCAAAGCCTAGGTTTAACTTGTACCATTTACAGATCTGCAACTGGTTTTGCAGTCAGAAAAGAGGCTTGTTAGTTAAGTGGCAGAAGGTTCTAAATAACCACTTCCAGGGAGGGATAATTAATAAGCAGTAAGTGTGTGGCAATCTTTTCAAACATCTTGGCTCTTTATTAGAGCCCCATCATTTTTTTTAACAAATTGCTGAACAATTCTGTGTTAACTTCCATTCTTAAACTACAGGTGGGAAACACAGAAAGACAGATCTAAAAGTCCTCATTAATTTGAACCAACACACACACACACAAACCCCCCAGAAGATCAAGAAAGAAAATATACACCAGCTGCTTTACATTTCTATTACCTTTCCAGCAAAGGTTCACAGAGGTGACTTTAAATGGTCATGGAACTTTTAGAAAAAAGGACAAGTAGCCAAGTATACATAATCAGCTGCTGTTGAAAATAGAACGATATGACATAGATACTATTGTGCGATTGTTGCACAAAACAATTCAACAGATGGCCCATCACAAAAAATAAGCAATTTCATTGTTCTTTTTAAGTGCCTTCTATTACTGTCCATGAATAATCAAAAAGGCATTGCAGTCAGTTCCAGCACAGTCAGCCTCTTCTAACCTTCACAGACACAAATCATTCTCTCTCTCTCTCTCTCTCCCCCCCCCATATATATATATATATATATATATATATATATATGGCACACACTCTCTTCAATAAAAATGGGGGCAACAATTAATAATGAAAAGAAACTTTTGTGTGAGAATTTTCATTTCCCTGCTTATTGTTCATCATTGTTACAGCTGTGGATAAGATACTAAGTTTATTATATGCAGAATTTCATTTAAAAATGTAAACTTACAATGGAGGAGGACAACCACCAATATAAAAGAGGGTATGAGAAAAAGGACAACTGCAAGTGGGGTTGAAAAATAGCAATAACTGTAGTTCTTCTGAAATCAGGGTAACTCTTGCCCATAATGCCCTTTAAAACCACTTGTGACAAACATGAACTTTTTGGTTCTGCCTCTGTCTAAATCAATCTGGACACAGTTTTAGGACTTGGGGTTTGACTACTGCAATAGAGTGAAGGTAGGTAGCGGCACATGCAGAGAGGCACTGAAGGCAGGAGACACTCAGTTCTGATATACAGGCAAGTGAAAATTGGCATCTTTGGACTTGTCATTAAGAAACAAAACAAAAACAGAGCGGCTAAAATCACTGCTACCACTCTTGGCAGGACCATTAAAATCAGCAGAATAAGAAGATAGAAAGGAAAAGAAGAAATGGATGCCCTCCTTCTGGTTTAGAAACAGAAACAGAAGACATCACACAGTAGGACAACCTAGATTTACAAGAGGAAGACTTTGACAAGGCATAACACTTTGGCACATTAGACTGTGAAATATTTATGAGTGGAGGGAAATTTAATGAGGCCTTCTCAGTTGGTGTTTTGATGTTGCAAAATTTGAATCTATTTGCCTACCAAAATAGATTTATTTTTTTAAGCTACATAATTAAAAAAGCAAGAGTCATTCTGTATACTTGGGTGCCAATTTATGTCCTTTTGATCCTGTATAGCTTTGGAAGGGAAGACAAAAGTGAAAGCGTTCTCAAAGCTCAGGTTCTTTCTGTGCCCAGCCTTCATTATAGAGGGGAACAAAAGAAAAGGATACAAATTACCAATAAGAGGGATCTGCTAATGGAAAGAATGGAGAAATTTCATTAACATTTAAGAGAAAAGATTTTTTATGACCTAGAGTTGCTTTCTTTTACTTAAGTAAAAAAAAATCTAAATAATGTATGTGCCCAAGTGCTTGAAGCTCAGTTATCCTCTGATTGGTACACTTTCTTATAATGAATGACAAACATAAGCATGTATAAGCAATAATTAGTGTTAGCACAAAAATAAGAGCTTAATAGTGCAGTCCTAGGCATGCTTACTCTGAAGTCCCACTGTATCTAGTGACATTTACTCCCCAGTACATGTGTTTAGGATTGTAGCCTAAGGTATTTTTATTGCATGTTTTTAATAACTTTGCCAGGTTTCAAGCACTGTCTAAAATGTACCCTCTTTGACCAAACACATGAGATATTGGAAGTATCCCATACTGTTTCTCAGTTATTCTACAGGTTAAACATTCTAATGTTTTCTTACCCTTCATATCAACGTCAGAATACTTCATTTCTGAAAAACCTAATCATTGGTTTATTTCTGTATGGGTTTAGGAGCATGACATAAGACTAAGGATGAAGACAGACGTAATATAAAAAGCACTCACAGCTGGTCCATGAGCCGCAGGATGAGCCTGGCTTCCTCATAGCTTCACAACTGAAATGACAGACGCGCACACCAGTGAACTGAACGCTGGCTCAGCCGTCAGACTTGCTCTCTCCCCTCCCCTGCTTAAGATGGGCTGTCCACCATTTTTATTTTTAAAAGTGCCCATTGAATGTTCATGCAGTTATCCATACAATTGTGTGGCTTTTTTAAAGACAAAAGGAGGTTTTTTTTAAAAAAAGTACAAAACTGTTCTGGGAACTGGCGATGATTGGTGATGTCATGAGCACCAGTCAATCAACTGTGTGCACAGAGGGCTTCTAATGTAAAGTTGCAAGACTGCTTTTTCCCCTTGAGCCAGAGGGCAACAAGTACATTTGGACTAAAAGGAGTGAGGGCATTTCCACCGTGCTCTAAAGGTTTACATCTGTCTTCACCCCAAGCAAACGCCAGGCTCCAGACTCTGCACAGGGCAGGCAGGTCCCTTGAGTTTAAAGGCAATGCCACGGCCACGCTAAACCATGGCATGCTCAAACAGTTGGCTCCTGGTTTTCCCCATCCCACCTGACATAAATAACCCCTGCTTGAACAACCACCATCATAATGAGATGACATGCATCAGGAAGCTAACAATACTCTCTGAAGATGTGACAAAGCATGCAAATAAGGACTGTTCTTTCAGTATGATTTGCATACATTTTCAGAAAACCTTTGGCAACATCATACACCAAATTTTTTTAAAAGCCTTATCTTAAGCCAAAATTCAACTCAGCAACCTTTGAGCCAAGGAAAAAGGCTGTTTTGTTCCTCAGCCACTGCAGTAAAAGTTGCCAGAACAGTGCCACAAGGACTAGTCTGCTCGGCTCGAGAAACTGGACAGTAGTACAGTACCATACATCTGTTCAGTAGAGAAGCAGGGAGTGTGGCATGAGTGGGATGAGGGAACAGCAATGTTATGTCTTCTCCGAGCATCACATTCCAACATTTATTTAGGAGCAAGCACCCCACTACTCTATATACTATAGCAACACCCATTCTTAAAATACCTATATTTTACATGTAGTTATACATATAAATACTATATATGTAGTTACTACGTGAGTTTTGTTTAATTTCATTTGAAACACGATTTGTAACTATTTGATCTAATCCTGGGGTTCCAAATAAAAGCCAAGAGGACTGTCAGCATATATTATAGTTAATAATGTTACATTTGCTTAACATTCTTAGCTATGAAATGTATAAATAACAACTGAATAACCCATTTAGAATTTAATTACATTGTTTTATTATTGGACTTGGGTAATTACTATATGACTCTTTTTGTTATAGGACTACTATATTAGCATTTTAAAAACTCAAACAGTCCCTTTGATCAAGTGCAGTAGACTGGCCATTCTTGCCTTATTGCCACTTTCTGTGAGCTCATTTTGAGAAGCTGTTGTCCAGGGCCACAACAATATAAAGATGTTTTCTAGAAATGTCAGCTTCTAGCCTTCTTTCAAATCCTCTCTAGCACTTAGAAATGCAAAGCAAATTAATAGGCATTTTCATCCAAACACCTTTGAGCAACACAGTAATTGGAGGATGGAAGACCCTCTGGTCCAGCAGACAGCATAAACTTTTGGCTTGGGCTCAACTCCTTGAAGCTATAAGCCCAATGGGTGACTGTGGGTGAATCACTGGGTTTGAACGATCGTGTAGGGAGAAGAAGTAGGGCACAGCGGGGATGTCTTCGTATCCACCCTACAACCCCTACTGCAAGTCGTGAGTTGTCGGGTGGGTATGAAGCCACCTTCACTGCGCCACGTGCTGGCTTCAGACAACACGCCAACCCGCACTGCATCACGAGGAATTATGCAAATGGCAGTCACACACACAAGGGGCTTCTTCTTTCTATGTGATGGTTTAAACATCCTCACTATCTCAGATTTCAAGTATCCACCTGCAGATGAGAATAATTGCAACCAACACCACAGAGCTGTTGTGAGGGCCAAAAAATAAGGATGAAGGTGGTGTTTTAATCAGACAATGTATCTTGTTTGGCATTTTGACATATATTAAATTGTATCTTTGTAAATCCATAGCAGTTAAATATCCTTCTCGTAAGTTCCCTTTCAATGGATGCTGTTTTATAATTCCATGCTCTTTTCTCCATTGACAAAACTATTGTTCTAGTATGCAAAATTCAAAGCTACCACCACCATCCACATACCTATTGCTCATCTATTGTATTTCATGAAAACCATATCGCGTTGTACTTCATCTTGAGAAGAGTCCATTAATACACATATTCTAATGACTCCAGAGCCAACACTTACCTCAGTAACTAATCTAACAATATCCAAGGCTTAAAGTCAAGGTATATTATATACACTACATCTCCATATTCTACTATGCCAGTTTCCTATCAAAGGAGGAAATTAGGCTAGACTGGTATAATTTGCTTTTGGCTAAGTCATGCTATTTATCATATTCCCTATTCTCCACTGGTCATTTACAAATGATCTGTAGCTCAGTAGCTGGATATGGTAGGGACACAATGAGATTACAAGTATTTTAATGATGAACTCCTCAACAGATTTATCACCTGTCAGGAAACAAACACACTTGATTGCCTTGTGCCACCTTAATTACTATTAACTCAGCTGTGAATTTTCACATGCCAAAGAGAAAAAATACTAGTATATTGCAAAAGAGAAGTGGCAAGATTCCATACAACAAGGTCTAACTAACGGGAAGGACAGCTCTGATCTGGGCTTCTTGAACTATAAAACAGGAATAAATTTGGACTACAACTCTATAAGGTCCTTCTGACAAAAGGAAACTCCAGATAATGTTGCTTTAAATATTAAAGCATGAAGAAGTATCCAAAAGCACTATTTGTAGGACAGGACTCTGCTGAATAAAGCAACGACATATTGCAGTGGAATAGAATACCCTATTTAATACACCAGTGGAGAAAGCAGTTCAATTCAGAGATGCATCCACAGTTCCATTTCTTTGTTTTGTCCTGTTACAGATACAGATTGTTAAATGATTATACTGGCCAGAAAACTGTACCAGCACTTACTGTGCTACTAGGAGCACCCAGAAGATCAGTGGATTGATCAGCGCAGATTTTACTCATTCCCAGGGTACCTCAAGATGAAACTATATTCAACAATACATGATAAACATAGGACCCTGGACTGACCTCATAATGCTAAGACCTGGGATGGGGGACTTTACAAGGAAGAATTGGTGTGTGGATGCTCAACAAGGGCCCCACAAAATGTACTCTCCACTAGTGAGTACATTTTTAAAAATCTGGCAAGATCTTTCTCCTAAGCCAGAGTTTGTAGTGAGCACAAAAATATGTCAACCCCCATGCTTAACTCTTCCTATACATTCTTCCCTATAAATACTTCCCTTCAGGTTTTAACCCATTGTTTTCCCTGCTGGGCTCCCAGATTGGAAGTAAACCAAGCTTGTGGGGAATGATCTGGGGCAGTATTGGCAGTGATGAATTGGGGGGCATGAGATAGGTTGACCACCACCCACCCACCACTTCTTCCCTACAAATGCTTCCCTTCATCACTCCATTCATGTTACCTAGAAAATGAAGATCTGGAGATAACATGCTCACAAATGTAGGGCATGTAGTTTTGCCCACAAATCAAAAAAGTGACCAAGTCACCCTCCTTGACAGCTGTAAGAGTGGTTCTTTAGCAATGTGACTTCTCTTCCTACTCTCCCAAAACCACACACATGAATATAAGTCTGAGGCCTTGGAAGCAAGGACTGGTTAGTCTGGGTCTATCACACATGTATCTACTGGGAGAGGGAAGGCTGTGGTTCTAGGCCAAAAAACAACCACATTTTGCACCTCTGCCTACAGTGCAAGGTTAGAACTGGAACAAGGTAGCCCACAGCTTCAGGCCTTGGCAGAACTGGTGGTGGGACAAATGTTTTATGAAGTGCTTCCAAAGCACATGGTATGTCAAACTACAAAAATGGAAGTTCTGACAAGTATTAATATCAGCTGTTTTGCTATAAATTGATCTTTACTGATTAGTTGGACCTTAAAATATCATTAAAGGTTTGACATAGGTTATAGGTACAGTCTTTGAAAAGACTGTACTTTCACATATATTTATATCATTTATGGAAGTAGACAGTACCTACTAATATGGATTTTCGTTGTTTATATAAGTAAAGGGCTGAATAACACAACATCTAAATACTACGGAATGAGGCTAGTTACCACCAAAAAAAGCCTTCAGATGGCTTAGTGGGATATATTTTGCTAGCTGTCATCTCTTTTCCAGGAGAACAGATGGATGTATCTCTCTTATGATGTATTATTACTTACCTGAAATTCATCAAAACACAAGAGACAAGCCTCCTCACTTATTTCAGCAGCTATTGGAGCTATTGGATCATACGATTTAGCCATTAATCCAGGTTTCCTTTTTGGTAGGCTCTGTTTAAGGCGATGTATTCCTGAAGTGAACACAATGCACAAACACTTAGTACAAGTACAATGTAACTAGAATCCGTCTGATCTTTGGTTCATTTTCCTTCAGTATTCCTTCTCCCTAGAGCTAAAATGAGAATTTGCATTACCAGCATGATCTTCCTGTACAAATACAGTAAAAAAAAAAAAAAAAGAGGAAAAAAAGAGCACTTCTGTGTTGAAGTTATACCATGCTGGGGGTAGAGGCAACCTCAAAAGTATTTGGAGAGAGTAATAAAATAAATCTTTTAAGAAGTTCACAAAATGGTGTGGGCATGGAGAAAGGGCCAAGGAGGAGAAACCTTCATAACACCAAGGGCCAGCAAGGGCTATATGCAGTGGTGTAGTGGAGGAAGGGCTTGCTGGGACTCAGCCCCAGCAGTTTTTATCAGCAGGGACTCTGATGCCATCTGCCAGCCCCTCAAAATTCCCTGTTCCCCCTGAGCTTAGCTGTGATCCTTACTGTAGCTGTGGGGGGAATGAATTTTCCAAGCAACAATATATTGTTCCATGTTGGAATGCAAAGTATTTGGGATGACTTGGTCTGGAATGGGCAGTTAAGACCTATTCACTTTACCAAAGACGTGCTCCTGGTGCAGATGAAAACTACTAGAACTGGTTTGTTGATATGGATCGACACAGCTACCTTAAATTTTTGGACTGCCCTTGGAGACTGTCACAATGAGCGCCTGCATTTCCAAATTTACCACTACACCAGTGTGTGAGTGTGTGTTTGTATGTGTGTGTGTAATTCAATTCAGCTGGGTATATGGATGTTTCTGTTGAAGGGGGAGGGAGGAGATACAATGAAGGAACTTAGGGAAGGCTAATGGGTAATGTTGGGGCGCTAAGGGAGTGTGCAAGGAGGCTGCTTAAATTAGAAGGGAGCTGTCCACGAGGGCTGAGTTGAGAGGGTGAAGCTTCCATAGAGTATTATAGTTTGAAAACGTAAAATGTTTGTGTGTGAGTGAGTGAGTGAGTGAGGTCAAAAGATTTTAACACCCCTGCATTCTTTCTCAGACGTCCAATTGAAATACCACTGCCTTACTCTCAGTTGCACTGTTTTTGGATCCCAGTTGAAGGCTGTATATCTTACAAGGTTGTATAATCTTAGAAGGAGGCACGGCTATGAGGGGGCGTGGCTGTGACTGTCACAAAGGGACCCTGCACTTCTGAATTTGCCACGACACTACTGGCTATATATTAGCAGGCTGGGAGGCAAAAGGAGTCTGTGTGCTGAAGTAGTAAGGGGCCCACATTTCATGTTTTGGTTCAAAATAACCAACTAAGTAGCAGTTGCAGATTCTTAAGTGCACAATGCCTAAATCAACTTAACAATATCTACAACTCAAAGGGCTGCTATACTTGGTTACTAGAGAGTTGAATTATCAGCTTAAATTGTTACACATTTTCAGGGTATATCTCCATCTCTGAATATGAGTGTAACAGGAATGTACAGCACCACTTTCTAGTGATGAGTTTCTAATCATGCAGGTAAGTATAGAAAGAGTTAGACAATTGGTCTACTCCCTGCTGATGTCACAGAGAAAGCGAAGTCTACATACTCAAGCCTTGCAGCGATTTAACCTACATCTGTTCCTAGGGAAAAGGAACATTTCCATCTAAAATATCACAAGTTCCTCAGAACTAGCCTATTATAATTCTCTTTCTTTCAGCTTTCAGGTGATAGCTCTCCCACCAGTGCAAGATAAATGATTCAGGAGAAAAGGAATGACAAAGAGACAGGCTGCCTTATGAACACTGAAGATATCTCCTCCATATTGCATTGTATCAGAGAGATTTAAACTTACTTTTGTGCACATCAAGCATGAAGCCATGAAAATGGACTCTCTTTTTTCTTTCTACTTCTATATGGGAATAAAATATGTCCATCACCATTGTCTTTCCTGTGCCTTCAAATAAAAACACACATACCCAACAGGTTGTTAATTTAAAACACTATGTACTGATTACAGTAATGACTGTTCATTAGCATTGAGCTAATGAAATCATAATCGTGATCTGAACAGTACAAAATCATTATCTTTGGGAAGCAAGACCAGCTTACATGGATAGGATCACTTGTATTATCAAAGTATAATATCAGAACCAGCAAATGCAATTATTGCTTCCACTGGAAATATCTTCAACATTGTGTACTATGAATAAATGTGAAGGCTTCTCTTATTTTCTTTTTTATATACATCCACCATAAGTGCATCCCTGCTTGATTAGACTAATTGGATAGACATGATTGGGTCTATCTAGGCTAGCATCTTGTTTCCAGTGGCCAACCAGATGCTTCTGGGAAGCCTACAGAAGCAGGGTATCAAGGCAACAGCTGTTCCCACAGTATGAAACCCAGGAACTGCCTCTGAACCTGGATGCTCCACTGAATTAACAGATAAACTTGGAAATCTATGTGGCATCACATTTGTTATGTGACATCTCTCAACACTTAGATTTGACTTGCAATACCAAAGATAACCAAATACAGGTAATTAGCAGATCAGACCAGAGCGCTTTGATCTATTTAGTCTTATCGTTGTCATTAGAAAAGTTTAGTTCTATTGACTAGGTTTGGGGAAATTTGCAAACATTATGCTACAAAAACCTTCAGATATACTTCAGTTTGGAACCTTCAAACTTACCAACATCACCATAGACATACAGGCCTTTTGGAGGTTTATGTCTTGTAAACAACTGTGAATTAAGAAAATAATTATATTTTATTCTGTTCTGATAAAAGCTAAATAAGAAAAATAGGAAAAATATTCAAACACACTTTTTCTTTGTAAAGGAAAAGCCAGCATAGCTTCACAAGTTCAACTGCTACTGCATTTTTTAAAAAAACAACTTCCTGTGTGACTTAGGGCACAATCTTATGGCCACTAGTCAGTGGCTAGACAGCCATAGGATAGGTCTGTTCCCTGAGAACCAACCTTCATCCCCTCCCGTGCTGCCTCGAAGGCAGCGCAGAATGGCCCCGCGCTCTGCACTCAGAAGAGGAACACGGAGCAGCAAAAACTTCCTGGGGGCGTGCTGGGGTGGGGAAGTTGGAAATACGGTACGACACATCCAACGTGTCATCTGGCTGCTGCTTCCCTTGCTCCGACTTCCCAGGGCTAGACAGCCAAAATAGGCTGTCTAGCTGCAAATGCAGGGCAGCTGAAGCGCGGAGGGGACGAACCCCTCCACGCTTCTCCTGACTTGCATTGGACAGGCGGTTGCCTCTACGTTCAAAGATGGCTTTATCCCGGTAGGGTTGTTCCCTCCATAGCTCAAACACTGTTTTGATAGATGCAACACACAGTAAAGGGAAATGGAAAGGCCAAAAAGTAAATTTCTTTAAATAATTTTTAAGGCTCAATATGCTGAGGGTCCCTAACATCACTGTATGTGTATAGTTTAAAATTACATAAGAAAAAGTATGTAATTCCTCTCAAGGTTTTTAATCTATTTTTGACATTAATGGATTCAGGGCTCTGATCACATAAAGCAACTTTCCCCAACCTTGGGCCTCCAGATGTTTTGGACTACAATTCCAACCATTCCTGACTACTGCCCATGCTGGCTGGGGCTGATGGGAGTTGGTCCAAAACATCTGGGGGGAACCAGGTTGGGGAAGGCTCACATAAGAAATGTCCATGCATAGCATCTGCATGTGAACTGCACTTCTGCACCTGATTGCGCACTTGCCAAATTGGGGTGCGTGTCCATCCAAACAAATGGATTACACCATCAGAACTGATTACTTGCTTCCCTCACTAACTGGCGATCAATGATATCAGAGCTGATTGTTCCAATCTGTTCAGCAAACATCTAACATAGCAGCAAGAACATCACTGGATGAGAGCTCTATCTACAATACAGGGTTACCTACCTATAATAGTGGGCTATCTATCTACAGCTGTGGGGATATTTAGTATTGCTGATATTTCTGGATGGCACTATATAAATAATAGTGTTTTCATACTTATGGTTTTGAATGAAGCAAACTGAGTATTTGGAACTGGATGAGATAAAAAATGTAAATGTATCAAAATGCTATGTCTATTCTAACACAAGTTTATATCCTGATATTTGGGGGCAGAAGTTGTTCAAATGTACTTCATAGTCAGTTGAGATCTGTTAATAATCAGATATTGTGTCCCATCTAATTGTGCATGAGCAGGCTTCTGCTTGTGTAACAGGACTTGCCATCCCCCCCCCCCCCCAGTGTGCTCGTGAAGGTCCCTTTACCTTCTGGAGCAGACCTGGGGGCATGCAGGGGGCTGCAGGGGGAGCAGGAATCTGTTCCACCAGTCAGGTACTGTTCTATTGGCAGGCAGACAGACACATTTGGATATATATGGGCCAGTATCCAAAGAACCATCCAATTATCTCCTCGTGCTGAATAAGGCTTTAGACCGCCACTTCTTGAACAGAAGCTACACAAGAAACAACTTTTGAAACTGAAGAATCTACTGCTCAATGTAAAAACAACAGCCAATTAGTACAAGCCTTGGTTTCACCTTAGGTAGCTCTTTCGATCGCAGCCACACTTACAAATATTTCAGCCTGCTTGACTGTTTTACCTTTAGATTTTCAACCCACAACATTTTTTGCTAAGCAACTAGGGAGGATTATTTTTTAAGCATGCATGTTATTCTAAGCAGGGAAAAACTAGAGATACCAAGACATGTCTCATCAGTTTATGCAATTGCATAGACTTTCATGTAATTTTTGTAATATTTCACAAATGTATTCATTTGGTTATTTTGGAATACTGTCTTTGTACAATCGTTTAAATGCAACACAAAAGCAGAAACAAATTAAAGTTAGAATTTTCTGTTTACATGTGGAGCAGAGCAATTTTGAAACTGCACTTCAAACAAGAACTGCATTATAAAATACAGTAAAGAATACTATTTCCCCCTATCACGTTTCTTTGCCTTTAAAATATCAATATATTCAACAAGCCATATGGGCTAACTATTATAGCAAAACCACTTGAAGTTTTAATTTAGAGTTATATTAAAATGTGGTTCAAAATGATAATTTAGTGGGCATTTGCAACAAGGTTTCAGATGTTCTGAAACTGTTCCAGTAACTGAGCTAGCTGCAACTACTAAATAAAGCTTTGAAAATAAAGCAGGAAAAGACACCTGAGGATTGCTTTCCAGTGTGTCTAAAGACTTGCTTTCAGCATGCTTACTAACATTTAACAATGAACAAAGAAAGAAGAAAATAAAGGTATTGTATCTGCATTAGAACACACAGTAGTAGAGGGAAATTTTGAAGATTATATTTTGCATCATCAACTACTAGTCCCAATCCAATAGCTCCATAAGGGATTCATAAGTAATCAGGAGCCAGGGATGAGCAGTGAGGTAATTTAGAGATAACTATATTATTTAAAGTCCATATTAGCGTAATACTTTATTAGGCCAACTGAAAGGTCACAAAAATGTGCAAGCTTTTGAGATCTCGAGATCTCTTCATCAGGCAAGATGTTACAAAAAGCAGGTTGGCGGCGGCTATGTGTGTGTGTGGGGGGGGATAGGAAAATAAGGTGGCTTGATGTTGAAGTCATGACGTTTGCATAGTCTGAGTCTTAAGAGGATATGATGGAGGAGAGTATGCAGACTAAAAGGTGCTGTGATGGTTTCAGTGCCCCTAGGCCCACTGGAAACAAGAAGGTAGCAGACCATTGATGATCTTCCATTTCTACAAATATAAAATCCAGCTGTTAATTCAGAACTGCCTCCACCCTGGGCGAATCAGACAGACCACCATTCAAGAAACCTGTCTGGTAACAGGTTAACTTGATCTTATACCAATACTACATTTCTAGCAAATGATATTTGGACTGTAGATCAACCAAATATGTTAGAGTACAGCATATTTAATATATACTTTAGTCCAATGTAGTCTTCTGCTTCCTGAAGTTAATATGTCCAAACACATCCCTTGTAGTAGCAGCGATAGTACCTGTTTTAGCCCATTTTTTTGAAAACACACAACATATGTTACAGTCTATTTAACCTAGCATCCAGTCTCTGATCATGAAGAGCTATAGCTGTACAACTCATGCTTTTCACGCATAAGGGTCAACCTCCAATATTTCCAAATCAAGTACCAAAGATGAGAAAGAATTCTGCCAGAGATTTTGAAGACCTGCTACTGCTGGTCAGTGCTGGGCTAAATCAGGGGTGGGCAACTTCCAACGGTCCTCGTCCACCACTGAATTGCCCCCACCACTGAGTTTGCAAAATTGGCCACAGTTTTAGTGGTAGCAGCAGCAAAAAAAGTTGCAGTTTTAGAAGGAAACAAAGTGTGTGGGGAGCAGAACTGCACTCCCAGGAGGCTTGGATTATTGGTCTTACAGTGCAAGGCAGATCCTTACAGCCTTAGACCCTTGACTACCTACCACTTTCTTCTATTCAATTCATCTCATCCGCTTTGCCCAGTGTTCCTACATACTCCATACTCATGTCCTGTTGGTTAATTTCCAGTACATGGCTATAAGTTTCTAAGAGGCCCCTGGTGTTTTCCTCTCTCTAGAGCAGTGCTGGAAAACCTGGAAGAAACTCTCCAGAGTCCGAGGCAGAAATACCAAAGGCTATTGAGGGCAAGTATGATTTAACAGAATAATAAATTTTCTATAATTTGGTTCTGTTTACAATCCTACTCCGCCACCTTCTGGCAAAAAGTTCTTTGTAGGACGAGGGCACTATCTTCTAACAGTATTAAAGCTGGAGCACCCCAACAATTATAATGATGAATCTGTCCATCCATGGGAATAAAGAGTCACAGTAATTCTAGTAAGCACATATGAACCAAGCAGATAGGTATGCATACTGAAGCTTATGGCACAATGGCAGCATATTGTGCCTCACACTAGTCTTATTCCATTATCAACAACTTTTTCCCAATACTTCAAACACTCTTAAAAGAGGCCAGCCAGCCACTAGAGCGCAGCAGCCTGAATAAAGCTTATAGTTCAATATCACCACCCAGAACTGAGACTAAGCAGAGCAGGGAACTAGGTATGCAGAAAGGCTAGCCACACACTTCAGAATTGCAGATACTCCAGCAAGACAAGTTTAACAGTGAGAGAAACACTACAAGACATGTTCATGGGTAGGGACACCCCTTTCAATAGATGCTAATGGGTAGGGACTCTCTGTTCAAACCTTAACCAACTCAAGACAAGTTCTTTCGGTTCTTAAAGGGGCAATCTGACACATGTTTAGACAGAAGAAAGTCCTACAGCTCTTCAGCCAGGGCATGCTGGGACCTGTAGGACTTTTTTCTGTCTAAACATGCAGAGGATTGTGCTGTAAGTGACACATCTGACCACAATCAAAGTACAATCAAGAAACGCATTGCTGGCCTGGCCCACCCACAGCTTTTGATGCTGGTCCTTCCACTTAAACTTAAACATAGGGGTAAGTCACTTGATGGTACTTTTCAATATGTAAAAGCAAGGTGGGTTGCCATCCTGGCAGCCTAGATAAACCAAGCAGTACAATTTAATGCACCAAGAAGGAAATTGGATTTACCAAAAGGTAGAGTAAGCTTAGTTAGGGAGGAGGGATGGACTTTTGGGTAAACTCTGTCAAAGCACAATGCACATAGGAGTTGCAATATGGAGCATACATTGGGCAGTATTCTATTCAGCACTAGTGCTAACATAAATTACATTGCACTAATGTAAGCTACCTATAGTGCAAAGCCAATAGCATTTGCTAGTATGATGGGTTTACCTGGGAAACCTGTTGCACCAGCAAATGCTATTGGCACTGCACTAGAGGTAGTTCATGCTAGTGCAACATAATTCACATTGTTAGTGCCAAATAGGATACTGTCCAGAGCTCCCACATGAGCAAGAGCTTCCACATTGACTTCAGGATGTACATTCTCACTGAACTTGTGGAGCTCCCCAACTACTGAAATCACTGTTGAAGTCATTCATGCCTGGGCTCTATGTGAGCATCAGCGCACAGAGGATTTTGGATCAGAACCCTTTTTGATATAAGTATCTGAAGTGGTAATCTAATTCTGTTAAAATTACATTTGTGGAGTAATCAGCTTTATACAAGGGTGTCATTTAGCCTGAGAATGTAGTCCAGTAGTCACTTCTGTTTCATAAGACCAGTATGTGAAGCCCAAGTTCAACATTGCTGGGTGGTTTGGGGTGTGTTATTTTCAGCCCAGGTTTCTTACATGTAAACTGGGATTATTAAATGATGCAGTTTACACAGTTATTGCAATCAGGAATCAGAAAACGAACCCAAGTTGAACAATACATTTTCTAGAGAAATGCCTAATGACAGGAACTCACCTTTGATAAGATGTGTTTTGGACTAATATTGTACCCTTTAAGGCTTTTGTGTAGCTTCTGCAGGCACTCTACAACTTTTCGTTGCTGCTCATCATTCCTCAGGTCCTCTGTTTTGATCAGAAACTCATAATGTTCTAAAGGTCCATTGCAAACCAACAAGGCTTTTGAATTAGCATCTGCTAGACTGCCACTGGCTGCTTTCTCAGCTGCCTGAATGGTGTAAGCTGGGGAAAAAGAGACACACATTTATTTTACTGTCAATGGGAAAAATGGATGAATCATCCATATTCTTATATAATATGTACTTATCAGACTAGTTTTATTTATAAGCCCTGTTCCTACTGAGAGATAATTTAGACATTGCTTCCTGCCTGCAGTTTAATTGCACATCCACTTTAGTTTCCCCAAGCTATACAATACAAACATTTGGGCTAGACATGGACAACTTGCAACCCACCAATCTGGATGAAGCCAATCAATCATGAATGGCCTCCTGTTTTTTTTGCTTACACAGGTCTGCAAAACAGAGAGGCTGTCAAGCACCCAGCATGCGGTAGTACTTAGCTGGTATGCTACATTCAGCTTGTTGGGTCAAAAGTTATGCAGATCTCATTTAGAGTTTAGACTGACACGTACAATAAAGGCATTTAAACACTACCCTGCATCACTGGATCATCCACATGGAAAAGACACTTTTGGTGGCAACAAGAGGTGGAGAGTAAGGTGTAAATTAACTGTAATTATAGGATGAGAGATAATAATTGCTCTCTATAACCTTCCTAAGCATCATGCTTTAGTGATGAACAGCTCTTATGGTTAGGAAGATCTTCCTAGATTCAAGTTAAATTTCCTTCCCGAATGCTTAAATAGGAGTGTCTATTCCTCAAGAGTAAAGGTATACAACTGTTGTCCCTCAGTTTTCGAAAGCCCTTTAAAATATCTTAGCTCTGTAAGCACATTCCCCACCTTGATATGTATTTCCTCTTTAAACAAAACCCATTTCTTTAGCCTAGGATGTGCTTACTAAGCTCTGCTGCAATCCATGCACACTTACTTGAGAGTAAATGCTAAATAACAATGGGACTTACTTCTGAGGAGACATATATAGGATTGCGTGGTTAGTTGCTTTATTATGCAATTTAGTGATAGAAGTTAAACTACTAGCTCTGTAATTTCCTGAGTTTATACTTTTTATACCATCTTCCTGCTCTTCCATAAAACAGCTCACAGCTCAACTTTTGAATGTTTATGATTTCACATATCCCATGTCAATTGATTATTTATGTTATGAAAAGTCCAAGGATCACGCTAATAATTTTTGGCCCTTTCTTTTTGACCATTCCAGTAGATACACATTCATCATCTAATTTTTATATCCTATACCTAAACTAAACTACCTCAAATATGTGTGTGATAGTATTAGGGTACAATTCTATACCCATTTACCTGGAAATAAGCCTCACCGAACTCAGTGAGACTTACTTCTGAGTAGACATGTATTGCATTGTGTAGGTAACCTGGATAATTGCTACAGTGTGTGTGTATACACCTAGATTCAGAAGGAAGAGCTGTGCCATTATAGCTATATCAGCAACCATTTATAATAGGATAGATTCATACCCTAGTTGTCATGCATGCAAAAAAGTTGAACACTAGAACTGGTGTGTGTTAGGTGAGGGTGAGCAGAAGATGGACCAAATATAAAAACCAAATGCTAACCTAAATAGATCAGGGGTGGGCAACCTATGGCCTGAGGACTGCATGCACCCCTTAGTCTGATTCCATGCACCCCTTAGTCTGATTCCATGCAGGTCAGGGGAACCAAGGGAGAGAAGGAAGGTGAGAGGGGGAAATCCTCAAATGGACAGAGCCATGGAAGTGTAGGGGAAGGCCTCTTCAAGGGTTCATTCAGACCTCTGGCAAGAGCAATCAGTCACTCCCATGGCAGCGTACTGGGCAGGGAGGAATAGAGAGAGAAAGAAAAGGGGATGGCAGAAAGAAAAAGGAATGGCAGAAAGAGGGAGACAGAATGGGTGGCTCCATCCACTCTTGGCTCTTGTGTACATGTTGCTCTCGGGCCGTAACCCCCAATAGATTATTCCCAAGGGAATGTGGCCCTTGACAGAAAACGGGTTCACGACCTCTGTGGTAGATAATGGACTAATCAAGCAAGGAACTTTTATGTTCTTAGGAAAGAGTGAATATTCCGGATCAGCTAGCACAGCTTCATTATGCCTTAGATATTAAGGATTTCTGAGAATGCATACTTGCTTACCAAGTTTTACAATTTCTACAAAATGTAACACATATGAGTAGCCCTGGGGATCCTGGTTTTTAAAAAAGAAAAAAACAGACCATCTAAGACTGAAGTTAATCTACCTGAAGCTAGGTTACAGTACACAGAAAAATTGATCAATTAACGAAAGGGCTTAACTACACACCACACTAGATGTGATGAGCTATCTTTGCACCAGCCTCATGGTACTACTGTGGTATATGTGTGGGTGTATGGTCTGTTTTGTTTGATTTGTTGCTGTTTGTTTTTATTCTTTTGTAAACTGCTTCAGGATTTGTTTCAAATGAGAAGTGGTATATAAATATTTATAATAGTAATGCAGATGTGTGAATGCACACACAGAAGATATTGGAGATGCATTCACGTATCTCCAGTACCATGTAAACTGATAGTTGTCACCTTGACAGTTCACCAGAAGAACAGCGGAATGCATCCATAGTATGAAAAGAATAAATTTGATTTTAATTGATTTGGTAACAGACATAAATTTTATATGGCTTGAACATTAGCACAGGCAGTTCTCCATCTTATATGACCAGATCAACATAGAATTTGTAGTTCTACATCTAAACACTGATTTACAAAAAGACATCTCTTTTGATGTCTCTTATCTTCAAGAAGCCTGTCCAAGAAGATTTTGTCATTTTGGGGTTGTAAGCTTGCATTCTTCTCCAACATAAACAGCACCAGGACACATACATCACTTGAGATATGACTTTGAAGTAAATTCCACTGAGGTCAAGTGAAGCCATTTCCAAATAATAAGGTTAAGCCATTTTTTACCTGTACAATTTATTTAATGCATTTCTGGATCATCCTTCACCCAACCTGGTGCTCTCCAGATTTTTTCAGACTTCAACTCCCAGCATTCCTGACCACTGGCACTGCTGGCAAGGGTTTCTGGGAGTTGAAGTCCAAAACTTTCGCCTACCCCTGCACAGACTGCAACCAGAAGTACAAACATGTTTTTTTTTATGTGCTTAAAAGTCCCTCTGATAAGTCATGCCACACAGGTATTGATAACATAACTGGATTTTTACACAGGGTTCTATGCAGCTTCTTGGCTGGGCTCCGAAAAATAGGCCCGAAACCGGTTTTCTCCTAGTTGAAGGGTAGAAATGGGGCAGCAAGGCAGGGAGAAGGGAAGGCTTAAGGCTGGGCTATACTTAAGGAAACATGGCACAGTTAATGCATTGTGCCTGAATACAGCACGCTTGTGAGCCTTCTGGCTGAGACTATCAATCTGTGTGCAGCGCTTGGTGAATGTTTAGGCATGTTACAAATGACAAATGATGTCGGTTTAGAACATCACGTACAATGTTGCATGAAGCCGTGACAGTGTAGGTTGAGTCCCTTAAAATTAGGGGGGGGGGGGCAGCAGAATCTCTTCATGTTCATTCCGCTATCCTTTATTCTGAAACATCACAGCCTGCCTGAAACAATCTGAGCACTCCTTATCGGCGTGGAAGCTCTGGAAGCCCTCTTTGGCAGGCTGGCCTTTTCCCAACAGACTTTGAGATGGGGCAACAAAGTTCAGTTTGGCCGCTAACCCCTCCTAAAGACTTCTGGCCGGTGCCACGCCGTCCGAGACCCAAGTGCCACTAACCTTTCCGCGGGGCGCCGGCCTCGGCCCAGCCGGTTAACAGGAGAGCGGCGTGTCGAGCGGCAGCCCTTAGGACGCAGCGCCCAGTAACCAAGGGCGACACGGGCGCCGCCATCTTGCCTAGGCTTCTACTCCCCCCCCCCCCATTGAGGAATAACTTTATTGAAGCGAAGCGGCCACTGGAACAACGACTCCCGCCCACGCCAAGGCGATTCCAGTCACCTTCACTCGGAGTCTGAGCCAGCGCCCGTTGTAAAGACTACCAGCTCCAGAATGCAACGCGCCACTCCGCCCGCGCAGATGGAAGGCAGCCGGATGCTCAGGCATGCTGGGAGATGTTGTTTTTATGCTATGCTGAACCAAACCAAAATCAGGAGGGCAGCCGAGGGAGTACAGTTAGATATACATTCGGTTGATACTAACAAGAATTTATTATTTTATTTATACATTTATGAATCGCCTTTCAGCCCAGATAGAGCTCCCAAGGCGACTTACAATTAAAACTTAAAATAACTTTAAAAGCTATAAAAATAATTTGAAAGTTTTAAAACATTATTAACAGCAGAATTAAAAACAGGAGAGAACAGAATAGCACAATCTTATACATATGTACTCAAAACTACTCCCCATTGAGTACAATGGGGCTTAGTCTCAGGTAAGTGTGTATAGAATTGCAACACAATCCTATACATGTCTTGTTCAGTCGTTAAGTCATGTCCGACTCTTCGTGACCCCATGGACCATAGGACGCCAGGCTTTCCTGTCCTCCGCTCTCTCCCGGAGTGTGCTCAAGTTCATATTCATTGCATCGGTAATGCTATCTAGCCATCTCATCCTCTGCCGTTCCCTTCTCCTTTTGCCTTCAGTCTTTCCCAGCATCAGGGTCTTTACCAGAGAGTTTTCGCATTAGGTGGCCAAAATATTTGAGCTTCAGCTTCAGTATCTGTCCTTCCAATGAGCACTCAGGGTTGATTTCCTTTAGGATTGACTGATTTGACCTCCTTGCAGTCCAGGGGACTCGTAAGAGTCTTCTCCAGCACCACAGTTCGAAGGCATCAATTCTTCAGCGCTCAGCCTTCCTTACGGTCCAGCTCTCACAGCCATACATTACTACTGGGAAAACCATAGCTTTAATTATACGAACCTTTGTCGGCAAGGTGATGTCTCTGCTTCTTACTATGCTGTCTAGGTTGGCCATAGCTTTCCTCCCAAGGAGCAAGCGTCTTTTAATTTCATGGCTACAGTCACCATCTGTGGTGATCTTGGAGCCCAAGAAAATAACATCTGTCACTGCTTCCATTTCTTCCCCTTCTATATGCCAGGAAGTGATGGGGCCAGATGCCATGATCTTCGTTTTTTGAATGTTGACTTTCAAACCAGCTTTTGCACTCTCCACTTTCATCCTCAACAACAGGCTCTTGAGATCCTCTTTGCTTTCTGCCATTAGGGTGGTGTCGTCTGCGTATCTGAGGTTGTTGATAATTCTCCCGGCAATCTTAATTCCGACCTGTGATTCATCCAACCCGGTGTTTCTCATGATGTACTCTGCATATAAGTTAAATAAGCAGGGTGACAATATGCAGCCTTGTCGTACTCCTTTCCCAATTTGGAACCAATCGGTTGTTCCATGTCTGGTTCTTACTGTTGCTTCTTGTCCCTCGTACAGGTTTCTCAGGAGACAGGTAAGGTGGTCTGGTACCCCCATCTCTTTAAGAATTTGCCAGAGTTTGTAGTGATCCACACAATCAAAGGCTTTAGCATAGTCAATGAAGCAGAAATAGACGTTTTTCTGGAATTCTCTTGCTTTCTCCATGATGCAGCGAATGTTGGCGATTTGATCTCTAGTTCCTCTGCCTCTTCGGAACCCAGCTTGTACTTCCGGTAGTTCTCGGTTCACATGCTGCTGAATCCTAGCTTGTAGGATTTTGAGCATAACCTTGCTGGCATGTGAAATGAGCGCAATTGTACGGTAGTTTGAACACTCTTTGGCATTGCCCTTCTTTGGAATTGGAATGTAAACTGACCTTTTCCAGTCTTGTGGCCACTGTTGAGTGTTCCAAATTTGTTGGCATATTGAGTGAAGCACTTTAACAGTATCATCTTTTAGGATCTGAAATAGCTGAGCTGGGATATTGTCACCTCCGCTAGCTTTGTTGTTAGTAATGCTTCCTAAGGCCCACTTGACTTCACTCTCTAGGATGTCTGGCTCAATTTCAGTGACCTCACTATCATGGCTATCAGGGACATTCAGATCTTTCCTGTATAGTTCTTCTGTGTATCTTTTTCTTTGGGATGGATTGAGTTGCTGCCTCCTCAACAATGTGACGGACCTCCGTCCATAGTTCCTCAGGCACTCTGTCAGGTCTAATCCCTTAAATCTATTCCTCACCTCCACTGTATATTCATAAGGGATATGATTTAGGTCATACCTGAATGATTTAGTGGTTTTCCCTACATTCTTCAATTTAAGCCGAAATTTGCAACAAGAAGCTCATGATCTGAGCCACAGTCAGCTCCAGTGTCAGGAGGCTCTAGCCGGCCTCTTTCAATCTACTCCAGTAGCCAACTCCAGATACAGACAAAGGATTCTTTTTAAGGCTTTATTCCTTTTACAACTTAATAACTCTATCACCAGCGACTAAGCTATGTACAGCAAAGTAATCTATGCCCCGGGTTGGAAACAGTTGGTCCCCGTTTGAACGAGAATCACTTGCAGACCCTGAACTTATGGGCTAGGGAGAGTCCCTCCCCTTTTCCTTTGGGTCCTCTGGACACAACCGTTGTTACGCCTCCTTTCTGTACCCTCCATAGCTCGTCGCTCTCTGCGTCAAGCATCCAGCCAGTCCTCCTCCCGCGCTCTTTCACTCCCAAGACTGCTATCTATGTCTGGAATGCCAGTAGGAGGAATCTCTGCCAGCTGCAGGGCCTGGGAGGGAAGAGTGCGCTCCTCTCCCATGGACGGCTGTTCCTCCTCAGAATCAGAACTGCTCTGAGGTTCTATGGGCTCAGTGTCCACCCTGACATCCAGGTCTTGTTTTTACTGACTGTATAGAGCTTCTCCATCTTTGGCTGCAAAGGACATAATCAATCTGATTTCGATATTGACCATCTGGTGATGACCATGTGTAGAGTCGCCTCTTGTGCTGTTGGAAAAGAGTGTTTGCTATGATCAGTGTGTTCTCTTGGCAAAACTCTATTAGCCTTTGTCCTGTTTCATTTTGTACACCAAGGTCATGCTTGCCTGTTATCCCAGTTATTTCTTGACTCCCTACTTTAGCATTCCAATCCCCTATGATGAAAAGGACATCTTTTTTTGGTGTTAGTTCTAGAAGGTGTTGTAGGTCTTCATAGAACTGATCAACCTCAGCTTCTTCGGCCTCAGTGGTTGGGGCATAGACTTGAATTACTGTGATGTTGAATGGTTTGCCTTGGATTCATACTGAGATCATTCTATCGTTTTTGAGATTGTACCCCAGTACTGCTTTTCCCACCCTTTCATTGACTTTGAGTGCTACTCCATTTCTTCTAAGGGATTCTTGCCCACAGTAGTAGATATAATGGTCACTTGAATGAAATTCGCCCATGCCTGTCCATTTTAGTTCGCTGATTCCCAAGATGTCGATGTTCAATCTTGCCATCTCATGTTTGACCACCTCCAGCTTACCTTGATTCATTGACCTTACATTCCAGGTTCCTGAACAATATTTTTCTTTACAGCATCGGACTTTCTTTTCACCACTAGACACATCCACAGCTGAGTGTCCTTTCGGCTTTGGCCCAGCCACTTCACTGTTTCTGGCGCTACTTGGAAATACCCTCTGCTCTTCCCCAGTAGTATATTGGACACCTTCCGACCTGAGGGGCTCATCTTCCGGCGTCATATCTTTTAGCCTTGTGATACATTCCATGGAGTTTTCTTGGCAAGAATACTGGAGTGGGTTGCCATTTCCTTCTCCAGTGGACCACATTTTGTCAGAACTCTCCGCCATGACTTGTCCGTCTTGGGTGGCCCTGCACAGCATAACTTATGGCTTCACTGAGTTACGCAAGCCCCTTCGCCACAATAAGGCAGTGATCCATGAAGGGGATACATGTCTACCCAAAAATAAGTAACATGGGGTTCAACGGGGCTTACTTCTAGGTAAATGGGTATAGGATTGCAGTCTTAAATCAGTCTGATTGAATTTAATGGGGCTTACTTTTGAGTAGACATGTACAGGATTGCCCTGTTAAAATACTAAAAAGCCAGCTCCTTTTGAATATGCCATGCCTATAATTACCATGTCCATCTGTTTCCATGTATGAGACTGGACCTTGCACTTGTCTCACAACAATACCATAATAATTGACACCACACCACTCTTCTGTGTATGCCATCAAGAGTACAGCCTGACTGTATGGAAATCTACTTTGACAGAATTCCACAGAAAGAGATCCAGCACCTCAGATGCAGATGTTTGAAAGCATGGTATACAAGATGGAACCCAGTGGTATTCAGTAGGTCAGTAGCCATGATGTTTAGCAGTCATCCCCCAGAACTATCTTCTGAAACCTGCCTGAGAGAAATGGCCAGAAACATCTAAGCATGGTGCCCCCCACAGGTCTATCCCTGCAATGTGGGCAGATGTAAACCTGGTGGGGGATAAATTAAGTACCCCCTTCCCTCTCCACTTTTCTGTTGCAAAATGTCTCTTGCCAAAGCTGCTTTGCTGAAAACAGTGGCAATGTGCTTATTTGAGTAGCCTACAGACAATTATTTTGCATATTATGTGCCTATATCCAGCAAATATGAGCTGTCCTGACACAGCTTTGCCTAGAACAGCAGCTGTTGGCATTTTAGTTCCAGCTTCCAATGTTTAATTTCTAGAGGCCTATGGGAGGGCTGAAACCCAAGGAATTTATTTTTTTTTAAAAATAGGCAAAATAAGGACAATGTGTTACCAGAATACAGACACCATCTTTAGTGACTAGGGATATTTGGAGGGTATGCTGGTATATTGCATAATCAATGATGGCATTGAATTGGAAATTTGCCAAAGCCTGAGCCACATAGGCACAGCAAAGACCATGTGGGCTGAGAAGACCCTTAGGCTGTGCTAAGCCACCTTATGTGCATGTGGTCTCCAAAATTTAACTGGCTGAATGACTGCATAACTTCTAAACCAAAGGGCATAAGCACACTTAACTCTATGGTAGATCGTGGCTAGTGACTATAAAGGGCTTTGCACCTAAAAGCAGTAGGTAAATGGTTGTTGATCATGCTGCAGTGATAATAGCCAGAGTATTAACAGCTTTCCAATGGTAATAACCTTTCTGGGTATCTGTGGCATAATTTGGTGAGGGCTCCTTTGTCTCATCTCCTTAAGACAGGGGTGAACCTTTTTGCCCACTAGGGTTGCATGTGATGCAGTGCTGGGGGGCCACAAGGACGCACACAAACAGGCACGCACACAAACAGGCACACACGCATATATAGTCACATGCACGTGCACACACACACATATACACAAATGCGCATATGAGTGATCCCAATAGATTGTTCCTTCCTCGCTGTAGCAGGAAAAGAGTGGTCTTCATTAGGATCTCTGGGGAAGGGAGAGGAGACTACAGGCAGCAGGAAAATTGGTGGTGCTGGGGAATTTAGCAGCAGTGGGTGAATCAGGGCACCTGTGGGGGGGCACAGTAAAGGCCTTGTGGGGGCCGTGGGAGCAGGTTATGCACTCCTGCTTTAGGAATACAGGAAACTGCCTTATACTGAGTCAGACCATTGGCCCATCTAGCATAATATTTTTTACAATGACTGACAGCAGCTCTCCAGGGTTTCAGGCAGGGGTTTTCACTAGTCCTATCTGGAGATGCCAGGGAGTGTCCTTTTGCATGCAATGCATGTGCTCTACCACTTTGCTATGGACCTTTCTTGAAACTGGAACTGTGGCTTTTGAAGAGAGAGAGGAATAACTATTAAGTATGTTTTTCATCCATGAGTTCGTTCTTTCTTTCTTTCTTTCTTTGGAAACTCAGCACTATCCCTTTCTAGTGCATAGCAAAGTGCATCTGTATCCTCTACTTTTCATTATGTGGCAATGGGATATTGTGTCACTGACACTAGACGGAGGCAAGACAACAAAGAGTCTTATGGCATCTTAAAGACTACCAGATTTATTGCAGCAGAAACTTTCATGGACTAGAATCCACTTCAGCAGGTGCAAGAAGTTTACGCTACTACTATAGATGTGTTAGTATTCACGATAACAAAAAACACTTATTTTAGCTGCAACAGACTAACAAGATTATCTCTCTGGAAGTTGTAGCATAGATGGGACAGGGCTAGCATAGTGCTTTCCCCTCTCTGTTGTCTCCAAAGACTGAGAAATCTCAGAGGTAAATTTCTGCCTAGTATGGGAAGGAAGAAATTAATCTTTGTTTTGTACTGTGCATCTGTTTCCTTTTCTAAGGCTGCTCACACAAGTAGCATTTGAGAGTCATAATTATTTTAATAGGAAGTAATGTCCTTGCAGCAATAAATATATATTTAAGTAGTAGTTGTGATAAACATTTTTATTGCATTCTCTGGGCATGATTCCAAAATTAAACTCTTTAGGCTGCAATCCTATACATACTTACCTGGAAGTAAACCCCATTGAACTCAATGAGATTTCTGTGTAGAAACATGTATAGGATTGCACTGTTAACGTCCCACTGATATCAATGGAAGACTTTAGCATATGTTTAACTCTTCCATTGAAATCAATTTAAGAGTGCTTAATTTTGTGAATTCAGTTGTGTCCTTTGTTTTTATTGTAACATTTATTTACCTGGAAATGAAAAAAAAAAGTATGGTTGAAAACATTAAAATATAAATGATAATTTAAAGTGGCAGGATTCTGTCATATGTGACTTTCAAAACAATTAAAATGTTGAGCTATGTTTAATGTACAGTAAATCCTAGGCATACCTACTCAGAAGTTAGCCCCACTGAGTTCAATGAGTCTTACTTCCAGGTAAGTATCTATAGGATTGCACTGTAAATAATGATATCAGTAACTTTCTTTATAAGATTTAAGAATTGTTTTCCTTTTCTCTGCCTGTCCTTTTTTGAGCTGTTATGGGTTTCAACTCGCTCTAGGTTGCTGAATGCATCAACACCTGGGCCCATTTAACAAAGAATTCCAGCATAAATCACTATGAATTGAACAGACATCTCAAAAAGGCATTGCAATTGTTAGAAGCAATATTTTTAGAAACTCGAACAAGGAAATAAACAACTTCAGTAAAAGTGATTTAAATAACAAATAACTTCTCTTTATAAACAGCTTAGCTCCTTGAGAACAATGAATAAACAAGGAGACAAGAGTCTTTTTTCCCCTCTTTGCATTATTAACTCTCATCACGATATGAATGGGTGAAATGTCAGGAATAATTGGGGAAAATCACAGCGTAATCTTCGGCAAAAACATCTGATTTATTTAAATTGTCACTACTCATTCTTAATAAATTCTCTCTTTAACCTTTTGATCTGCAATCCAGCAGGCTAAAAACTGTACGTTTGTGTGCGATGAACATCTTCCATCTTCTTGCATGGTATCAACAAAACTACATATTATTGCATGTTGAACGAAGAGCAAACACTGCATCCTGTACCTCCTCTCTCAGTGGTTGAAACGACCCTGGGGCATGGCTCCAATCACAGTATCTGGGAATTCACATGAGACAAGATTCATGCTAAATATAGCTATGAAGATTCTTACAGTAAAGAGCAGGTTGAACATATGCGTGCAGCCTTGTCTGCATTTATTTTAATTTACCTTCTCCATAATGTAGGTCCATCTTTTCAGTTGCAAACACCAGGGTTTTTAATTGTGCATCTGTGAGAATGATATAAGCATGCCCAATCCAGCTGGATGATTATAGCACCAAGCAAAAAAAGGAAGCATTGTTAAGGGCACAGTTGGATTTCAAATGCAGGTCAGATTCGTTCTTGATGGTATGCTGGATATGGCTCAGTATAGTGCAGTTAACAACAGGGGAGCAGATGTATAGATATATCACTACTTGATTTCTTCCATATTTCTGTACATAAAAATCAGATGTTATGGACCATATGATTCTGTCAAGCGAAGAGAGACAGTCCTCTTTTTCTAATTATTTTATAGCCTGTTAGTTGATGATGAACAATGGGTGGTTCCTGAATGTCCATTAATGTCCATGTCTTTAGCTAAAAACCCATTGTGAAAGGTACCTGCAACCCTATTTACATACAACAGGGATACTGAACCTCTTTCAGCTCAAGGGCTAAATTCCAGTTTGGAGAAGTCCGGGGGTGGGGGGGCACATTCCAGTGTTGGGCAGGGCCAAAGGCAAAAGGGGCAGGAGCAAAATACCAGCACATTTAAGCTTAACTCTGTCCACTCCTTAACTTTCAACTGTCATTTCCCAGCTGCTCTTTTCCACCTAGCTAGAAACCCATGCCAATCAGTCTGAAGTTTCCCAGGCCAATCAAAATTGAACTTACTTGATCCAGGCTCCATCTATAAACATTAAAAGCAATAGTCTCTCTCCCCCATTCAGAACTTGTCACCAGACACTCTTACCCAGGCCTTTGACATAATAACAACACTAAGCGTCAGGCCTATACAGATACATTATAGCCCCACAGAGACCACACAAAGCACCCAAATATTACAGTACATCAGCAGCTATTTATGTGGCATTTCTTCACACCCCAAACAGCAGTAGCAAAATAGCTACCAGAAAAAACCATACAGAAACCCCACATCAATTTGGAGTATAATATCACTCCATACTGAAGATTTGCCTAAAAACCATGTGGAAAGGAGCTAGGAATTCCACAGTCTAGTTGCTACAGCTAAGAAAGCCCTATCCCCCCATACTTCAGGCAGTGGTGGGAAACAGAGCAGGGTGTCCTTGGCAGATTTCAATGGGCAAGCAGGAGCATGCAGGAGTAGGCGGTCCTTTCAGTCAGGATGCACAAAAAGTAGATCTTCAGATGTTTTGCACTTCAGTTCCCAGCATTCTTGACCATTTGTCATGATGGAAGGGGCTTCTAGGAGTTGAGGTCCAAAACATTCGGGGATCTACAGTCTGTCCACCCCTCCTTTAAATATCTTGGCCCAAACTTTTTAGGGCTTTAAAAATAGAGTCACATGTGATGAATAACAGGCCCTTGGCAGCAGCATTTTGCACCAGCTGCAGTTTCCAAACACTTTTCAAAGGCAGCCCCATGTAGAGCATGTTGCAGCAGTCTAAATGGGAGGTTATCAAGGGTCATCCAATCAAACAATGGTGGGAGATTCAGGACACATTTCTTCACACAGGGGCATAGTTAAAACTACGGAATTTGCTTCAAGATGCGGAGTTTCTTAGGTCCTGAAATAGAAACATTACTAAGAAAACAAAACAAAACAAGAAACCCTATAGGTGGAATTGCCCAGGGAAGGAGAAGTCTCCCCTATATGTGGTGGCAGCACTGCAAACAAATGAATCCCCATAGGGGCTTTGCCAAAAAGTGGGCTATAAAAATAAACACCCATATTTTTATCTCCTTGTACCTCGTTAAGTTTCATATTAAAGATTTATAGTGGAAATGTACATAAGTTATATCATCTCAACAAGATTCCAGATGCCTATCAAAGTTTTTTTCTTCTTCAAACCAGCTATGCCAAAATGCCCTGCAAAGTGTTTCTCTGTATATAGATATACATGCAAGTACTGTATGTATGAAGGTACTCTACTTTATATCAGTGTTAAGGAGAGGTAATATTTAGTGTTTGCTTATAGACAGAGGGCAGAACTGAGTGTACTATGGGTGGAATGGAAGTTCACTTGCATAACAGGACATCTTCCCTTACATCTGCAGCCCCATGCAAATCTATTCTAGCATGTGTCCCCCTCCCCAACTTTATGACGTAGGGTTTGCACAGGGGGCTGCAGTGGGGAGGGTGAATAGCTCCCTCCTCATTCTGCTGATGAAAAGTTCAGTCAGTGGAAAAACCTTAATTGGATTTCAGCCCTTGTGACCTTTTCTGTGTCCCTTACAGTAGCTTGTTGCCCTTGGGTGTGGTGGAGGAGGCTGTTCTGTTGCCACTTGAAGTAAAATTCAACCACCAATCTGGTCAGATTCTGTGTGTGATAGGTGGGGAACTTGTGGCCCTCCAGATGTTTTGTCCAGTCCTGTGTATGCAGAAGGGGGAAGTGCCATCTTATTCTTCACCTCAGACAGCAAAATGTTTTGAGCTTGTCAAGGGCTCCTTGGAGGTCTCTCTCTGTCTAAACCAGTAGCCAAGTCCAGACACAGACAAAGGAATTCTTTTCAAAGCTTTATTCTTCTTTTACAACTTAACAGCTATACCAATTGCAACTAGATCTGAGCAGCACAGTACCTATGCCCTAAGTTGGAACAGTTGGTCTCCATTTGAAAGGGAATTACTAGCAGACCCCTGAACTTAAGGACTAGGGAGAGTCCTTCCCCTTTTCCCTTGGAGCCTCTGGGCGCAGCCGTTGTTTGCGTGCCAACCTGGCACTTCGCCTCCTTTCTGCGCCCTCCATCTGGCACCGCTCTCTGCGTCTGCGTCGCGCATCCACCAAGTCTGCTATCTGTGCTTGGTCACTCCCTGGACTGCTAACTAAACTAGGAATGCTGGTGGGAGGAATCTCCGTCAGCTGTTGGTCCTGGGAAAGAGGAGTGCGCTCCTCTCCCAGGAGCGACTGCTCTTACTCAGAATCAGAACTACTCTGGGATTCTATGGGCTCAGTGTCCACCCTGACAGAGCTGTTCCTGCCCCAGATTTTCAGAGACACTCTTCTCCAACCAGCCTGCATGTGCAACTATTCTATGATTTTGGAGATTCAAGTTCTAGGGCCAGACACAGGTTTCTGAGGGAATTAAGAATCTAAAACTGGTCAGCCCTGTCTTGTGAAGTGCTGGAGTTTGCTCTTCTAGCTGTGAATGTGTCCTGACTACATTAATGTAAATAGGGAATGTACTATGTTGCTTCAACATATAAGATAGTTGACTTTTAGTTTACATTCTGGTGCTAGAAGGGGTTCTGATATCCTTATATAATGCTACCCCTTCATCATCAATTGAATATATAATTAACTGAGCTTCCTTAAAATGAAGATTTTTTAAAATGAAGGCTGCACTCAATATGCCAACAAATTTGGAACACTCAACAGTGGCCACAAGACTGGAAAAGGTCAGTTTACATTCCAATTCCAATTCCAAAGAAGGGCAACGCCAAAGAGTGTTCAAACAACCGTACAATTGCGCTCATTTCACATGCCAGCAAGGTTATGCTCAAAATCCTACAAGCTAGGCTTCAGCAGCATGTGAACCGAGAACTACCGGAAGTACAAGCTGGGTTTCGAAGAGGCAGAGGAACTAGAGATCAAATTGCCAACATTCGCTGGATCATGGAGAAAGCAAGAGAATTCCAGAAGAACGTCTATTTCTGCTTCATTGACTATGCTAAAGCCTTTGATTGTGTGGATCACTACAAACTGTGGCAAATTCTGACTGAGATGGGGGTACCAGACCACCTTACCTGTCTCCTGAGAAACCTGTATGAGGGTCAAGAAGCAACAGTAAGAACCAGACATGGAATTTGATTGGTTCAAAATTGGGAAAGGAGTGCGACAAGGCTGCATATTGTCGCCCTGCTTATTTAACTTATATGCAGAGTACATCATGAGAAACGCCGGATTGGATGAATCACAGGTCGGAATTAAGATTGTCAGGAGAATGATCAACAACCTCAGATACGCAGACGACACCACCCTAATGGCAGAAAGCGAAGAGGATCTCAAGAGCCTCTTGTTGAGGGTGAAAGTGGAGAGTGCAAAAGCTGGTTTGAAACTCAACTTTAAAAAAACGAAGATCATGGCATCTGGCCCCATCACTTCCTGGCATATAGAAGGGGAAGAAATGGAAGCAGTGACAGATTTTATTTTCTTGGGCTCCAAGATCACCGCAGACGGTGACTGTAGCCATGAAATTAAAAGACGCTTGCTCCTTGGGAGGAAAGCTATGGCAAACCTAGACAGCATAGTAAGAAGCAGAGTCATCACCTTGGTGACAAAGGTCCGTATAATCAAAGCTATGATTTTCCCAGTAGTAATGTATGGCTGTGAGAGCTGGACTATAAGGAAGGCTGAGCGCTGAAGAATTGATGCTTTCGAACTGTGGTGCTGGAGAAGACTCTTACGAGTCCCCTGGACTGCAAGGAGGTCAAATCAGTCAATCCTAAAGGAAATCAACCCTGAGTGCTCATTGGAAGGACAGATACTGAAGCTGAAGCTCAAATATTTTGGCCACCTAATGCGAAGAGAAAACTCCCTGGAAAAGACCCTGATGCTGGGAAAGATTGAAGGCAAAAGGAGAAGGGGATGGCAGAGGATGAGATGGCTAGATAGCATCACCGATGCAATGAATATGAATTTGAGCACACCCTGGGAGAGAGCGGAGGACAGGAAGGCCTGGCGTGCTATGGTCCATGGGGTCACAAAGAGTCGGACACAACTTAATGACTGAACAACAACAACAAACTGTTTTTGAACATAGCTATAATGTTTTATTTTTCTTTGGCAGTTTTAAACACAATAACCATATTCAAACTGTATATTTAAGGACACTGCAGGTCTTGGAAAGTGTCATTTTAGTTTTCCAAGTAAGTATTGCACATTGTGGTGAGTTGTGTTTAAAAGTGTATGAATCAGCATTTTTGAAAATTCTGATGAAAGGCTCATGTTCCTTCCTCAAAATTTGCAAGGATGCTGAATGGACATGTTGGATTTAGACTCCTTTGGAGAGGAACATGACTGAGCTGTTTTCGCTACAAGCCAAGTAACTGAGGGCCATTCCATACAGCAATCTTTAATATCATGCAATCAGCATAACTTCATTTTTCCCAGCAAAATTTTTGGCAAATTGAACTGGTTTTGCAAATGGACGTGTTTATACTATACAACACCACCTCTTTTCTACAAAATCTTCTGAAAGCAGTTTGAACATGGGCATGGTGTCTAGCTTTGTGATACGTTCCATGGGGTTTTCTTGGCAAGAATACTGGAGTGGGTTGCCATTTCCTTCTCCTGTGGACCACATTTTGTCAGAACTCTCCACCATGACCTGTCCGTCTTGGGTGGCCCTGCATGGCATAGCTTATGGCTTCACTGAGCTGAGGAAAGAAGGGAAGTGAAAAGCAAGGGAGAAAGGGGAAGATATATCCAACTGAATGCAGAGCTCCAGAGAATAGCAAGGAGAGACAAGAAGGCCTTCTTAAATGAACAATACAAAGAAATCGAGGAAAACAACAGAATGGGAAAGACTAGAGATCTTTTCAAGAAAATCGGAGATCTCAAGGGAACGTTTTGTGCAAAGATGGGCATGATAAAGGACAAAGAAGGCAGGGACCTAACAGAAGTAGATGAGATTAAGAAGAGGTGGAAAGAATACACAGCAGAACTATACAGGAAAGATCTGAATGTCCCTGATAGCCATGAAAATGTGGTCACTGAACTTGAGCCGGACATCCTAGAGAATGAAGTCAAGTGGGCCTTAGGAAACATTACTGACAACAAAGCTAGCGGAGATGACAGTATTCCAGTTGAGCTATTTCAAATCCTAAAAGATGATGCTGTTAAAGTGCTGCACTCAATATGTCAACAAATTTGGAACACTCAACAGTGGCCACAAGACCGGAAAAGGTCAGTTTACATTCCAATTCCAAAGAAGGGCAATGCCAAAGAGTGTTCAAACTACCGTACAATTGCGCTGATTTCACATGCCAGCAAGGTGATGCTCAAAATCCTACAAGCTAGGCTTCAGCAGCATGTGAACCGAGAACTACTGGAAGTACAAGCTGGGTTCCGAAGAGGCAGAGGAACTAGAGATCAAATCGCCAACATTCGCTGGATCATGGAGAAAGCAAGAGAATTCCAGAAGAACGTCTATTTCTGCTTCATTGACTATTTCTGCTTCATTGACTACGCTAAAGCCTTTGATTGTGTGGATCACAACAAACTGTGGCAAATTCTTAAAGAGATGGGAGTACCAGACCACCTTACCTGTCTCCTGAGAAACCTGTACGAGGGAAAAGAAGCAACAGTAAGAACCGGACATGGAACAACCGAGTGGTTCAAAATTGGGAAAGACGTACGACAAGGCTGTATATTGTCACCCTGCTTATTTAATTTATATGCAGAGTACATCATGAGAAACGTCCGGTTGGATGAATCATGGGTTGGAAGTAAGATTGCCGGGAGAATTATCAACAACCTCAGATATGGAGACGATACCACCCTAATGGCAGAAAGCGAAGAGGATCTCAAGAGCTTCTTGTTGAGGGTGAAAGTGGAGAGTGCAAAAGCTGGTTTGAAACTCAACTTTAAAAAAACGAAGATCATGGCATCTTGTCCCATCACTTTCTGGCATATGGAAGGGGAAGAAATGGGAGCAGTGACAGATGTTATTTTCTTGGGCTCCAAGATCACCGCAGACGGTGACTGTAGCCATGAAATTAAAAGACGCTTGCTCCTTGGGAGGAAAGCTATGGCAAACCTAGACAGCATAGTAAGAAGCAGAGACATTGCTGACTAAGGTCCGTATAATCAAAGCTATGGTTTTCCCAGTAGTAATGTATGGCTGTGAGAGCTGGACTATAAGGAAGACTGAGCGCCGAAGAATTGATGCCTTCGAACTGTGGTGCTGGAGAAGACTCTTACAAGTCCCCTGGACTGCAGGGAGGTCAAATCAGTCAATCCTAAAGAAAATCAACCCTGACTGCTCATTGGAAGGACAGATACTGAAGCTGAAGCTCAAATATTTTGGCCACCTAATGTGAAGAGAAAGCTCCCTGGAAAAGACCCTGATACCAGGAAAGATTGAAGGTAAAAGAAGGGGACGGCAGAGGATGAGATGGCTAGATAGCATCACCGATGCAATGAATATGAATTTGAGCACACTCCGGGAAAGAGTGGAGGACAGGAAGGCCTGGCGTGCTATGGTCCATGGGGTCACGAAGAGTCGGACATGACTTAATGATTGAACAACAACAAATGGTGTCTAGCCACATGGAAATGTGCTAAACCATTCACAAAGTGTGACAAGCAAACAGCATGTCATATGCATGTGTATTCAAAAGTACATCCCATGCACACCCTAATAAGTGTACACAGTACTGCTACAGTCCCAAAATTGATTCACATAATTGTCTCAAATGACTAGGTGTATGGTGGTGGGTAGTACCTGTTGGTTTCTTGTCCATGGCCAGCCCAGCATATTCCACTCACTATACATAGTTGCTCTTTGAGGTATTTCTCTAGTTCATTCGTTCATTTATTACATTTCTATAATGCCCAACAGTCAAAGTTCTCTGGGTGGTTTACAAAGTTTAAAACCTTAAGAATGCAATATAGTAACTTAATATAAAAACCATTTACATACCAAAAATATCAAAAGAAAGCATATGCTGTCAAATGCCTGGGAAGGTCTTAGCCTGGTGTTGAAGGATGCCTATGTTGGCGCCAGGCAGACCTCACTGGGGAGAGTGTTTCATAATTGGACTGGGCTGGGGAGACCACTGAGAAGGTCCTCTCCCATGTAGCCATCCTCTGAACCTCTCTTGGAGGAGGCACTTGGAAAATGGCCTCAGATGACAACTGGTAGCATATGGGTAGGTTCATACTGGGAGAGGCAGGCTGTCAGGTATTGCAGTATCAAGCCATGCATGGTTTTATAGGTCAAAACCAGTACCTTGAATTGGGCTCAGAAATGTACAGGAAGCCAGTGTGAGCGGGATGGAATATACTCAGACCTTCTAAGCATATCAATCTGGCCACTGCATTTTGCACAACATACTGCATTTTGAGCTGATGACTGTACTGGTGAGAAGAAAAAGATCTGTGACATAGAGCCTCATACTAGCCTTGTAAATCGGCACAAGAAGATTGAGATGTCATAATGATAACACCCACATCTTCTGGCATTAGGCTTTGTCTCCAGTCTGCTGTTTATCATATTTGAAAATTTGTAATATAAATGGCAGCGATTGAAGGTGGTCTGTATATAAAGCATGTGCTCTGAATGATGGCTTTCCTTACATGGTTGCATGGGTTTCATTCTCCGTTGGGTACTAGGGGGGTCTGGAAGCAGGGATCCTAGAAGGAGAATGCAGGCATTCATGCAACCTTATCCTATGCAGAGTTAGGTGCAATCCTATGTATGTCTAGACAAAAAAAGTCATAACCTCCCAACATGCCAGAGCCAGTATTTTTTGTCTAAACATGCATAAGATCGCCCCTGTAGGCACTCCTAAACCCATTGTAATCAATGGGCTTTAGGAGAATTCAGCGTTACATCCCCTCCTCTCCCGCCGGCCTTCCAATCCCGGTGGGTCTTTAAAGTAAATTCTTCATGCACCGCTAATCGCCCTTCCCCGCTTCGCCTCCTGGCTGTCTCCCGCCGGCCCCCCCTTTACGGTGCATTGTGGGAGCTATAGTTCTCCACGCCGGTCTCTGCATGTTCTCCACGTCGTGTTCAAAGGGTAAGTGGCCGTAGGAAGACTACAGTCCCCGTGGTGCTTTGCGCGCGCAGAAGGATTGCTCCCTCCGGGTGCGGGCGGCGGCTGGGCCGGAGCGTGTCGCGGGGGCGTCACGTCGGCTGGTCGCCCGTGAATAAGAAGGCGAGAGGGGTGGGGGCTGGGTTGCTGTGTGGTGTCGCCTGAGGGGGCCTCCCAGCGCCTCTCCCTTCCTCCGCTGCCCCCCACCCCCGCCGCCGCGGCGTCTCCTTCCGTAGCAGTTGGGCTCTGCGGTTCTCCGACTGGACAGGCGCGAGCGGGAGGGCGGGGGAAATGGCCGAGACCATCGCGGACACCAGGCGCCTCATCACCAAGCCGCAGAACCTCAACGACGCGTACGGCCCCCCGAGCAACTTCCTCGAGATCGACGTCAGCAATCCGCAGACGGTGGGGGTGGGCAGGGGCCGCTTCACCACCTACGAGGTCAGGGTCAAGGTGAGAGATCCCAACGAGGTCGCCTGCTGGGCGGGGTCGGAGCGGAGGCTGGGCTTGTTCCGGCGAGGGAGCCCCGCTGGAGTCTTGCGGCTGGTCCACGGGGATTCTGCCCTGCCTCTGCAACTTCCAGGTGGAAGGGCCTCTTCACTCCTGTGCCACTCGCTCCCAGGTGCGTGTGCTGCCTGGGGCTGTGGGAGAGCCGGTCTTCCCAGGCTGCAGTGCACCCCCTTCTCTCCGTTCCCCTGTTATCCCCACCCCAAGGTTAGGCGGGAGTCCTCCTTGGACGGCCCACTGGCTCCCTGGCACACCTTTGGACAAGATGCTGCAGTGCCAGGCGCATAGCCGATCCTCCGTGAGCATTCTGACTCGGCCAGGCTGACCGAGGCTGACAGCGTCTTCCTGTGCAGTTGAGGGTGGCGGAGGCGGCCGTGTTTGTGTGCGTACACACGCAGAGGAAATGCTTTAACACGTTCCAAGTGCTTTCCTTCAGCATCTCGTGGTCTGGAATCCCGCCTGACTGCCGTTACCTCAGTGTTTGTACTACGGTGCAGAAGCCAAGCCCGCACGCATAGCGAGGTTCTTAAACATAGATGGAGGTCCTAACTCGTGTGGCTTCCAGAATACTAGTGGTTGGAAGTGTGTGTGTTTCGGTGTTACTTATCTTTGCAATCCAGATATGCAGGTTGCTTTGTGTCTGCACTGTTCCTTGCTGGACCCATGTGCTGATCTACGCTAAGTTGTATGCATAGCTGGCTTCCTGTGCCCATTCTATGGGCAGGTCCCCATGATATTGCTCTGTTTTGGTTATCCACTACAGGAGATAGAACTTTTCAGAACTGTTGAAGCCATGGAAAAAGTTGTGTGTTTCAGTTTTTTCCTCCATTAAAAACAAACATTTTGGGGGAAATGGAAATATATTCAGTATTATTAAACCAAAACTTATTTTAGTGCTTTAGCGACATAAAATACATCATGTAACTTATACTATTTGGTGTATTTATGACATTTACAGAGCAGTCTTGCTTTTTAGGCCACCGTTTGGGGATAAAAACTCTCCCCAGGTGGCTTAACCTAAGACTCCTATGCATGTTTACCCAGAACTAAGATCCACTCCCCAGTAACTGCTCATCGGAATTCAGCTTCAGAAGTATAACTGTCTTATTTTCTAAAAGCAAAATTGTGTCTATAACAAATACTAGAGAGCTGCGCCCTATGATATGTAAGCACACATCTTAGTTTTTGCCATCTGGAAAAATAAAAGTTGAAAACAAATCACATGTTTTGTAGTAAATACAATATATTTAGACAAATAGTCTCATACAGTCACAATATTGAGGACAAGCAGCATATTTGGGTATTGAATTTATTTATTTATTTCTATACCGCCCAATAGCCGAAGCTCTCTGGGCGGTTCACAAAAATTAAAACCAAACAGCACACAATAAAACAATTTAAAATATATAGAACATTAAAACCACAATATAACAATACAGCCACAATAAAACCTAGCAGCAGTGCAGGATTTTAAAATATAGATTTAAAACAGCAAACTTTTAGCAAAGCTAAAAGTTTAGAAAGCTAAAATGCTACAATGCCTGGGAAAATAAAAAGGTCTTCACTTGGTGCTGAAATGAATACAATGTAGGTGCCAGGCGAACCTCACTAGGGAGCTCATTCCAGAGCCGGGGTGCCACAGCAGAAAAAGCCCTCCTCCTAGTAGCCACCCGCCTCACTTCCTTTGGCAGGGGCTCACGGAGAAGAGCCATTGACGATGATCTTAGGGTCTGGGCAGGCACATATGGGAGGAGGCGATCCTTCAGATAACCTGGCCCCAAGCCGTTAAGGGCTTTAAATATTAATACCAGCACTTTGAATCGGGCCTGGAAATGGACTGGCAGCCAGTGCAGCTGGAAAAGTACTGGCATAATATGAGCTCGCAGGTCAGTCCCTGTTAACAATCTTGCTGCCCTATTTTGGACCAGCTGAAGTTTCCGGACTGTTTTCAAAGGCAGCCCCACATATAACGCATTGCAGTAATCCAGACGAGAAGTTATCAGAGCATGGATAACTGTAGCTAGGCTATCGCCCAGATAAGGGCGTAGTTGGTATACCAGCCTAAGCTGATAAAAAGTGCTCCGTGCCACTGAGTTCACCTGTGCCTCAAGTGACAGTTCTGGATCCAAGAGCACCCTCAAACTACGAACGTGATCCTTTAGGGGGAGTGCAACCCCCCCCCCTCCCCGAACAGGTTGAATATCACCTAGCCGGGCAAACGAACCACCCGCTAACAGTACCTCCGTCTTGTCTGGATTGAGTTTCAGTTTATTGGCCCTCATCCAGTCCATTACTGTGTCCAGGCACTGATTCAGAACAGCCACTGCCTCACCTGGTTTTGATGAGAAAGAGAGGTAGAGCTGGGTGTCATCTGCATATTGATGGCACCTCAGCCCACACCTCCGGGTAACCTCCCCCAGCGGTTTCATGTAGATGTTAAACAGCATAGGGGATAAAATAGAGCCCTGTGGAACCCCATGGCACAATTGCCATGGCACAGAGCAATAACCCCTAGCACCACCTTCTGGAATCGGCCATCCAAGTAGGAGCGGAACCACTGTAGTACAGTGCCTCCAACTCCCAACCAGAAGGATACCATGGTCGATGGTATCGAAAGCAGCTGAGAGGTCCAGGAGAATCAACAGGGTCGCACTCCCCCTGTCCCTCTCCCGGCAGAGGTCATCCCACAGGGTGACCAAGGCAGTTTCCGCTCCAAAACCAGGCCTGAAGCCCGATTGAAATGGATCTAGATAATCCGTTTCATTCAACAGTGCCTGGAGTGTCCTACAACCGCCTGCTCAAGCACCTTGCCCAGGAAGGGGATGCTGGCCACTGGCCTATAATTGTTAACATCCTCTGGGTCCAGGTTAGGCTTTTTCAGGAGTGGTCTAATTACCGCCTCTTTTAAAGCGGCAGGCACCACTCCCTCTCTCAAGGAGGAATTTACAACCCCCTGGACCCAGCTGGACATCCCCTCCTTGTTTGATTTAATAAGCCATGAAGGGCAAGAGTCAAGCACACAAGTGGTCGATCGGACTTGGCCAAGCACCTTGTCCTCATCCTCAGTAACTGAAACTCATCCAATAAAACTGGACCAGACGGTGCTTGAACGCCTCTACCATTGGAACTGCATTAATCGTTGTGTCCAATTCATGACGAATCTGAGCGACTTTATCTTCAGAGTTCCTTGCAAACTTATCACAGCGTGCCGCCAAGGGTTCTACTGTCTCTCTCCCTGGCCCAGAATGTAATAGGCCGCGAACCACTCGGAAAATCTCCGCTGGATGACATTGAGAAGATGCAATGCTGGTGGACAAGAACTGTCTCTTTGCCACCCTCACCACCACAGAGTAGGCTTGATAGTGGGCTCTTACCTGTGTTCGGTCAGACTCAGCACGAGTTTTCCTCCACCTGTGTTCTAGCCATCTCCCCTCTTGCTTCATTGCCCTCAGCTCAGGTGTATACCAAGGAGCTGGCCGGGCTCTGCTCAGAGGGAGAGGGCGCTTGGGCGCGATCGTGTCAACCGCCCGAGTCATCTCTGCATTCCACAGAGCGACCTGGGCTTCGACAGGAGCATCAGCCATACCAGCAGGAAAATCCCCCAGAGCCCTCTGGAATCCATTGGAATCCATTAATCTTCAGGGGTGGACCATTTTAATAGGTCCCCCACCCTTGCAGAGGGGGAAGGCTGCCAGGAGTCTAAATCTCAGCCGGAAGTGATCTGACCATGACAAAGGGACGGATGTTAATTCCTCCACTTTCAGATCACCATCCTCCTGCCCAGTCGAGAAAACCAGATCAAGCGTTTGTCCTTCTATATGCGTTGGGCCAATGACATGTTGGGACAGCCCCATGGTTGTCATGGCGGCCATGAAGTCCTGAGCCACCCTGGATACAGCGGCCTCGGCATGGAAGTTGAGATGCCCCAGGACCATCATCCTAAGGGTCCTCAACACCAAGTCCAAGACCACCTCCGTCAGCTCAGGCAGGGAGTCTGATGGGCAGCGGGGTGGGCGGTACACCAACAGAATCCCTAATCTGTCCCGGGTACCCAACACAAGGTACAAACACTCAAGATCTGCACTCGAATGAGCAGGAAGCCTGGAGAGGGAGATTGAATTCCTATAGACCACGGCAGCCCCCCCTCCCTGACCCTCAAGTCGGTGTTGGTGCTGCACCAAGTACCCAGGGGGGCACAGCTGGGAGAGAGTGACCCCTCCCAGTTCCCCCACCCAGGTCTCAGTAATACATACCAGGTCAGCCCCCTCATCCACAATCAAATCATGGATGAGGGAGATTTTATTTTGGGCCGACCTAGCATTCAGCAGCAGCAGCACCAGACCCGAGGGCAGGCTGGTAAGGCTGCCAGAACCATCAGGCTGGGGGAAGAACCAGAAGAGGGAACAGCTGTAAGGTGTCTAGCCCCTCTTCTCCTTAGCTGGCTTGTTAATCCCCCAATGCCATACCTCCCCCTGCCCATGACCACAGTTATAGTGGCACCTCCCCAACCCCCTGAGTTGCTCAATAGTCCTTCCAGGCACATATTAAAATGTTAGGATATAAAATGTACAACAGTGTAAAATAATATAAGAGATAAAAGAGAACAGCAGCTAAGAAGGAGCAGATAAAATCCACGTTTGCCCCTTTCTCCCTGGTCTTTAAAGCTGCTGCCCTCTGCTGCTGCTATTTGCTGCTGGTATCTGTGGCTGCTGGTGTCTCTGGAGAGGCAGGTGGGTGGGTCTTCAGGTGCTGTTCCGTGCGACTCCAAGTGCGACACTAAGTGCGTACTTAGCGTTGCACTTGGCGCAACGCCGAGGCGCAGCCTCTGGCAGCCCCCGCCTTAAGTACCTGTTTGGCGGGGCAGAAGCAGGCTCAGGATCCACCTGGTACAGCTGGCTGGTCCTTCCCACAGGCTCCTTCCGGCTTGAAAACCCTTAACTCTTCAATAATGTGTTACTATATTCTAATGCTGTTGATTGTCTTGCATAAAAAACTTCATACTACACATTTTGAATGAATAAAACTTTTCACACATTCCACAAGAGAATATTTCATAGAAGATTTTTTCCCAGTATTCTACCAAATTTCCAATTTTTCCTTTGGGAAAAAAATCCTTGGAGAAAAATGGAACCCCTCCCCCGGGCCTTCACATCTGTATGCTCTACAGCAGGCATGAGCAGAAGGTCGATGTCCAGATGTTTTAGACCTCAGCTCCTAGAAGCCCCTGTTAGTATGGCTGATGGCGCGAATGGTGGCTGTTAAAATCCAAAAGATCTGGAGATCTACTTTCTGCCTACCCCTGCACTATAGCACCAGTTCTATTGTAGAAAGGCTCAGTCTGGACAAGCCCTTGGTATCAGAGATGAGTACAAATTTCCTTACTGGGTGACCAAAGGAACCAGTGCTATTGGAAGAACCAGAAGTCATATCCCCCTTGAAAGATTACAACTCCCACATGATAGTGGTTTGTCTGTTTGCCTGCCTGGTATCTGGTTAGCCAGTAGCATGTTCATTGCCTCTGTTTGGGTCTGTCACGATTCCCTTAGTCCCCACTTCACTTCAGTGCCCAAGCATACACCAACGAGAGGCTTCAGTCTACAGCTTTTAATCCATTGCTTCACAGGGTCATACAGATGGAAATTCGCAGAGGAACTGTCTACAACGAATGCCTTCAGGGAATCCAAATGGAATTTACGAGACTTGCCCACCGTTTGAAGAGGGATGCAGACTCGCTAGCCTAACTTAAGGGGGCGAGGTCCCTCTCCTCTCGTGAGGCCTCTAAGCTAGGGATGTATGAAACACTTACCTGGTTTCGTCCACGGACATCCGCGGTGGGAGCGAGGTGCTCCGTCCCTCCCCCCCAAATCCTCGACGGGGGGGAAGCGCTCCGTCCCTCTCCCCCCGGAATCCTGCCTGGCCAGCTCCGCTCTGCGGCCAGGCTGCAGAGCCGCCGGCCAGGCCAACCCACAGCGGGGCCTCCAGCCGCTGCCGGGCTGCTGCGGACACAAATGGCGTCCTGAGTAGGGGACGCCATTTGCGTCCCTATGGTAGCCTGTGATAGGCTACGTAAATATTTACGTAGCCTGTCACGGCTAAAGCGGGGACGCAAATGGCGTCCCTTACGCCATTTCCGTTCCCACTTTAGCTGTCATAGGCTACATAAATATTTACGTAGCCTATCATGGGCTACCATAGGGACGCAAATGGCGTCCCCTACTCAGGAGGATGCCATTTGCGTCCGCAGCAGCCCGGCAGCGGCTGGAGCTGCCGGAGCCGCCGCCGCCACCGGAGCTGCTGCCAGAGCCGCCACCAGGTAGGCTCTGTTCCGGGGGGCTTCTGCGGGGTGGTGGGGTGGGTTGCTCCGTCCCGCCACAGATTCTGGGGGGCTGAATTCACTGGAATTCGGCCCCCCTGGGATCCATGGCAGAATTCTCTAATATCCCTACTCTAAGCCCAGCTTCTCATGCAAGGCCAATCGGGTAGTCCGTCTAAGTTCTGCACCTGCCGTCTTTCTCCTTGCTCTGCGCCTGGCATCTATTAGGTCAATCTCCTGTTTGCTGCCTGTCATGGGGGTGAGGAGGGACCCTCACGCTCAGCCATCTGAACGTTTGTAATCTGAGAAGCAAGGCTACTCATATCTGGACTAGCCTGGGAAACGCCTCCCTCGTGTCTGATGATTCTCCTTCAGAATCTGAACCGCTATCCCACTCCCTGCGCTCACAAACACCCCTGACAGGGTCCATCTTTTGAATGTCAATGTCATTTCATTTCTGTATGTTTATTTGCACCCTGCTGTTCCCTCCTAAAGGAAGCCCAAAGTGGCATTCATTTAGGATATGTATTGTCTGAATGACTTCTCTCCATAGGTGACATAGCCTTCCTTGTTGGTTGGTAGCATTCCCTACATTCCTGTAACTTAAAGGCTAACCAGGGGAATGCATTCTGTCGTGGAATACCCCACAGTCATCATGTTGATTGTGTCACCATGATACTGAAGAGATAATCTCAAGGCTGATAAAAGTAAGTTAGTGTAAACTCATTCTTGGAGGTAGGGGAGAGGTTGTAAGGCCTCTTTAAAGTGAAATAGTGGATTGGGGCCAACCACTGCATCACACTGGTTGCTCCTCAGATGTGTTACTTGTGCACTTTGGAACATCTCAACAGATGTTCTTTCTCCTCTCCTTTCCTCTCCTCGATTTTCAAGTTATAGATTAGAACTGAGAAGCAAGGGTTGAATAAGTAATATTCTGCTTCTTGGTTGCACAATTTCTGAACTTATCAGAAATAATACTTTGCCTAAGACTGTTGCCCCAACCTTTGCCTATAATTATGTTCTTGCCTTTATAATATATTTTTTAAAAAACAACAACCACAACAAATGTATCGGTGTAGGCCTGGTATAAAACAAGAGATCTCTTGTTTCTGGTATTGCTCCTGATCTGTTCCACATACAAGTTTCTAGAAAAGCTGGGAATGATCATGTGAGCTAGATTTATTGGCCAATATGTTTATAGATTGCTGTAAGTAGTCCAAGTCTAGGATGATCTCTGGCCTATCTTATCTTAACTGCTTGTGTACATAAATGGGCCAGGGTGGAAATGTATGTGCTTAAGGCATGTGTGTTGGATAATTCAAAATGTGGAGCCATAGCACGTGCGCTGCTTTCAAAAGGTCCTGGGTTCAATCCCTGGCATCTCCAGTTAAGAGGACTTTGGGTAATGGGACTGGGGAAGACCTCTGTCTTAAGATCTTAGGAGAGCTGCTACTGGCTGGAGTAGATCATGCTGGGCCAGTGGACCAGTACTGTAACTTTGTATTAAGCATCTTGGTACTAGCTGAGGAAGAACTTCACTGGAACTATCAAGGTGGCAAAGCTTCAATGAATACAACCGTGTTTTCCTTTTAATCAGCTAGTTAGCCACTCTGGCATTTGGTTGTCCCTGCTTGTTACTTAAACTTGTATCCTGTTCTAGCCCAAACGCTCAGGATGTCTTGTACTTATTTATTACATTTCTCTACCGCCCAACAGCCAGAGCTCTCTGGGCAGTTCACAACAATTAAACCATAAAATATAAGATGATAAAAAACAATATAAAAAGTTAAAAGTGTAAAAAATAAAAATAACCAAATAGAACCTAGCCCAGTGCAATGATTTAAAATACAATACCATATTTAAAACAAACAAACTAAAATGCCTGGGGAAAATAAATAGGTCTTAAACTGATGCCAAAAAGAGCATAGTGTAGGCGCCAGGCAAGCCTTTCTGAGATGCTCATTCCACAACTGGGATGCCAAAACAGAAAAGGCCCTCTTCTTAGTAGTCACCCACCCCACTTCCTTTGGTGGGGGCTTCCAGAGAAGGAGCACTCAAGCTGATCTTAGGGTCTGGGCAAGTGTATATGGGAGTCCATTTAGGGCTTTGAAAGTTAATACCAGCACTTTGAATCAGGCCATTCTAAAACACGGAATAATTTCTTCTGCAGCCATTCTTTTGTAGATCTGCTTGTATGTTTAGGATCATTGTCTTGTTGCATGACCCACTTTTGGTTCAGCTCATGGACGAATGGCCTGACATTCCGCTCTAGAATCTTCTGATACACTGCAGAATTCATGGTTGTGTCAGTGATGGCAGGCCGTCCAGGTCTTGAGGCAGCAAAGCAGGCCCAAACCATTACATTCCCACCACCATGCTTGCCAGTTGGGATGAGGTTCTTCTTTTTGAACTCAGTGTTTCTTTTTTTGCCAAGTATAATGTTTCTCATTGAGGTCAAGAAATTCTACCTTTGACTCGTCTGTCCAGAGAACATTGTTCTAGAAGTCTTGGGGATCATCTATGTGATCTTTAGCAAACTTCAGATGGGCAGCAGTGTTCTTTTTAGAGAGCAAGTGGTTTCCTCCCAGCTATCCTTCCTTGAGTGCCATTCTTGTTTAGTCTTTTTCTGATCGTTAAGTCATGAACACTTGCATTAGCCAAACTGAGAATAGCCTGCAGATCCTTGGATGTTACTCTGGGGTTCTTTTTGATGTGCTGGTTTGTTCTTGGAGAGTTTTTGGTAGGATGAATGCACCTGGGTAGAGTGACTGTGGTACTGAACCTTCTCCGTTTGTAGACTACCTGTCTGACAGTGGATTGGTGGAGCCCCAAATCCTTAAAAAATGGTTTTGTAACCCTTTCTGGACTGATGAGCCACAATAACTGCTTTTCTGAGGTACTCAGATGTCTTTTGACTGTGGCATAACATATTTCCACACAACTGTATGGTGAAGACCAAACTCACAAAGTTTCTGATACTTTTATAGGATGGGTCCTCCCAAACTCAGCCCTGAAGATCTCCCTAATTAAACACCTGATTCTAATTATTGCCTTTAATTGAGCTGATGCAACCAAGAGATTCACTTTTGCACATACCCTGACTTTTAAGTACTCATTGTTTGCCTCATCTATACATCATGTTATGTCACAAAACACGGAATTGGTTAATATAAACCTATTGCATACTTAGAAAAGGATTAGTTTTGATTCATGAAGGATACCATGGTAAAACTATGGAATTTCCATAATTATAATTAGAGCTCACAAACTTTTTCTCGCCACTGTATCCAGATGAGAGGTTATCAGAGCGTGGATAACTGTAGCTAGGCTATCTGTCCGGAGAAGGCTGTTGTTATATCAGCCTAAGTTGATAAAAGGTGCTCCATGCCACCGAGTCCACCTGTGCCTTAAGTGACAATGATGGATTGAAGAGCACCCCCAAACTAGGAACCTTATCCTTTAGGGGGAGTGCAACCCCCTCCAGAACAGGTTGAACATCACTTAGCTGGGCAGATGAACGACCCACTAGCAGTACCTTTGTTTTGTTCGGATTGAGTCTCAGTTTATTGGCCCTCATCCAGTCCATTACCGTGCCCTAGCATTGATTCAGAACATCCACTCCCTCACCTGGATTTGATGAAAAAGAGTGAGAGAGCTGGGTGTCATCTGCATACTGGTGACACCTCAGTCCATATCTCTGGGATAATCTGGGATGGGATAATCTCCCCTAGCAGTTTCATGTAGATGTTAAACAGCATGGGGAATAAAATAGAGCCTTGTGGCACCCCATGGCATAACTGCCATGTAGGAGCAGAAGCACTGCAGAACAGTGCCTCCAACACCCAGGCAAGATAACCTTTCTGGAAAGACACCATGGTCAATGGTATCAAAAGCCACTGAGAGGTCCAAGACAATCAACAGGGTCACACTCCCCCTGTCCGTCTTCTAGCAAAGATCATCCCATAGGGTGACCAAGGCAGTTTCCATTCCAAAACCAGGCCTGAAGCCCGATTGAAGTGGATTTAGATAATCTGTTTCACTCAAGAGTGCCTGGAGTTGACCGGCAACCACCCTCTCAAGCACCTTGCCCAGGAAGGGGATATTAGAAACTGGCCTATAGCTGTTAACATCTTCTGGGTCCAAGTTAAGCTTTTTCAGGAGTGGCCTAATAACTGCCTCCTTTAAAGTGGCCAGCACCACTCCCTATCTCAAGGAGGAGTTGATAACCTCCCGGACCCAGCTGGACATCCCCTCCCTATTAGTAGTATTACCCTATGATGGGCAAGGGTCAAGCACCCAGGTGGTCAACTAGACATGGCCAAGCACGTTGTCCCCATCCTTGGGACTCAGCAGCTGAAACTCATCCAATAAAACAACTCATCCAATAAAACAACTGGATGATGTTCTGGACACCTCTACTAATCAATGAAAGTGTGCCTACTGTATACGTGTGCCCTTTATCAAGGCATAACCCAAGCAGAAAGGTCTTGCATTGCCTTCAGAAAATGCTCCACTATGAAGCTTGGAGGCACTGTGTTCTGGTAGGTACAGCCTACATATGGTACAAACTAAGCTCTTTAAGAACAAATTGTGCCTAGCAAGCCAATGCCAATCCCAGAGCACCTGTACCATAAGTATGTCCTTCTGTATACTACCCCATCACAAGGCTTGTGGACCAGCTGCAGCTTCTAGGCAAATCAGTCCTCGAGGGCAGCTCCAGTAGATGGTGGTAATATAGTGAAGACTCTGAAGGCATGTGTGGCAAGTTGCAAAATCCAAATCAAAGACACTGCAACCTATTCACCAGGTGGGGACAGTAAAACATATTCCTTGCTATTAACTTACTTGTATTGCTGTAACCTAATTTTATGAATGAATATGCCCTGGATGGTCTCCTAGATGATCTGTGGATCTGAATCACTATTTTAGCCAGTGCTCATTCTGAGGATGTGACATCCAGATACAGTGATGGGTCTTGAAACAGCAAGGCTGTGACCCGTGGGGGCCACGAAATGCATAACTTTGGTTTGACTTGCAAATGGATTTGTTTTGCCTGGACTCAGTTTCATTAGCTTCCTTGTGTCTAGCCTGGTAATGGTTGCTGAGCAGCACTAGACTTTTCTTATTATGTTTCTGTTCTGCCTTCAGAGACATGAGCCTGATGTGTGGAAGGTTAGCCCATTTTCTAAACAAACCTATTGTGCAGGGTTGGGCAACTTGTCCTCCAGATGTTTTGGCCTGCAACTGCCATCAGCCCTAGCTAGCATAGTCTGTGGTGAGGGATGATGGGAGTTGTAGGCTAAAGCATCTGGAGGGCTACAAGTTGCCCATCTCTGCTGTAGTGTTTATGTTAAGCAGGGTGCCGTAACCATGAAAATATGGAAGTTGTATCATTTTAAATCAATATGTACAAATTATCTGTGATCTTATGCTGCAGAACTTCCAAAGTGCTTTCCATGCAGGGGTAGGGAGGAAACTGGTATACAGGAAAACACTAGTAAACATGCCAAGCCTTATCTATGTCGTTTACTTTCCCTCATTGGGACTCTTGTGAAGATGAGAACATTCTTAATAGAACTAAATATTTATGAATTTAACACTTTACTGTAATACTCAAAACAGTAAGAGAACCTCAGAATGAGCATTGGCTAAAATATACTGATTCAGACCAACAGAGCATCTAGGAGACTAGCCAGGGAGTTTTCATTCATAAAATTTGGTTTATAAGTACCAGTGTAAAAAACAACCTCCAGGTTCAGTTTAATACCAGCTGTGGGGGACAACAATGGGAAAGGGCTGTTATCTTTATATCCTGCTTGTAGGCTTCCTAGAGTCAGCTGGTTGGCCACAAGATAGATTTTTGACCTGATCCAGCAGTTCTAGCTGCCTTCTGAATAAATTGTGGATTATTAATAAGTAAAATTCTCGCTTATGAATTAGATAAGTACTCTTGCCTCTCTGGAGGTACCTTATTGGACCATGGAATCAACAGTGGGGCAAGTCTTCAATGACACCTGTGCTGCGAACCAGCTCATTGTGTGCACATGTAATGACAACCCAGAGTATGGGATTGAATATGGGCTTTTGTTGAATTGTGGGTTGTGGTTGTTGTGTGCAAACCCCGCACTATGGTTTAACTATGGGTTGTTAACCATGAATAACCCGGATCTCACAATCCAACAACAAACCATGGCTTCTCTTCCTGGGTTGTTCATGGTTAACAACCCATAATGCAGGATTTGCATGTAACAACAATTTACGATTCAGCAACAACCCATACCCAACCTGTACTCTGGGTTGTCATTACATGTGAACCACGCCAGTGTTGCAGGCCATAACGTGCTTTTGAAATCTGTGATCTAAGATGACAGATGGCATCAGCTGAAATCTGAGTCATGAGTACTTTTTTGTGGGTGGGGGTATTTACTTAGCAATCTTCTAGCTCATGCTGACATTTGAACACAGAGTACCAGGAAATAATATTTCTGAAGTCGGATGCCTAATTTTGCTGTATAAAGATCTCTTTAATCTGTTTTAAACTTCGCTTTGATAGACAAAACTTGTGGTTCCTAAACTTTACTTTTTTACAGCCTGTTGAATCATCATCTTCAACCAAGAGCTGGAGTGTGCCCTAAGCTGCATCTGCTCCAATAAGTCTAGCATAGGCAAGCTTGAGTCAAGACAGTCATCATTTTAAACCAATAGTTTAAAAGTTGGAGCTGAACCCTAATTAATTGGAAGCCTGCCAGTTTCTGCCCTAGGAAAAGCAGAGTATGTATACTTGGGTATGCCTGAAATGGTTGAAAACAGTTGGCAGTTGATGTCTGTGATTCCTGATTCCACTATATAAATTGAGGATATGGCTGGAACCAGAGAGTATTTTCAAAGCAGGTAAAACCTGCATTCCTCCCCACTGATGTAGCTGTAAACCATTTAGATAGTTCGACTACAGTCTTAGCTACACTAAGATGCTTTGGGCATGAAAGGTAAGCGGAAGTGGCAAATGGACATCTGCTCCATTGGGTAAGCAGCTCTGTACTGCACCTAAGAAAAAGAAACCAAATCCACAGTTACAAGATGGGGGATACTTGGCTCAACAATACTACAAGCTAGGGATGGCGGAGAATTCCTCCACGGACTCCAATGAGGCCAGATCCCCCCAGAATCTGTGGTGGAATGGAACACTTACCTCCACCTCCCTGCAAAATCCTTTTCGGCCGGATCCTCTGGCTTCGGATTGCCAGCGATATGGCCACCATGCCATATTGCTGGATGAAGGGGATTGACTGTGGATGCAAATAGTAAATGGCTGCATTTAGCTTAAACTAAGAGCTTTACAGCTGCAAATGGCGTCCTGGACGCCATTTGTGGCCCTGTTTTTTCACGCAATAGGCAATGCAAATACTTGTGTAGTGTATCGCGTGAAAAAAAAGCAGGGACGCAAATAGCATCCAAGACGCCATTTGCAGCCATAAAGGTCTTAGTTTAAGCTAAATGCAGCCATTTACAGCTCCATTTACCTTAAACTAAGACCTTTACGGCTGCAAATGGCGTCCTAGACTCCATTTGCGTCCGCAGTCAATACCCCTCAGCCAGCGATACAGCATGGCGGCCCTATCGCTAGCGCTTCGGAGCTGGCCAGCAGCTCCATGAATTGCTGCGGAGTGGAGCCAGCTGAAGAGGATTCTGGGGGAAGGAATGGATCTCCTCCCCCCCACTGGTGGATTCCCCATGGACTGGCAGGTAGGGAATCCGCCCATCCCTATTACAAGCAAGAAGGATCTTGGAATTGTGGTAGATCACAAGCTGAATACAAGCCAACAATGTGATGTGGCTGCAAAAAAGGCAAATGGTATTATAGGCTGCATTAATAGAAGTATAGCTTCCAAATCACATGAAGTACTAGTTCCCCTCTACTCAGCACTGGTTAGGCGTCATTTTGAGTACTGTGTCCAGTTCTGGGTGCCACACTTTAAGAAGGATGCAGACAAACTGGAGAGGGTTCAGAGGAGGGCAACAAAGATGCTTCATGGGACTGGAAGCAAAGCCCTATGAGGAGATACTGAAAGAATTGGGCATGTTTTGCCTTGAGAAGAGAAGACTGAGGGGAGATATGATAGCGCTCTTCAAGTACTTGAAAGGTTGTCAGATAGAGGAAGGCCAGGATCTCTTCTCGATCATCCCAGAGTGCAGGACATGGAATAATAGGCTCAAGTTACAGGAAGCCAGATTCCATCTGAACATCAGGAAAAACTTCCTGACTGTTAGAGCAATATGACAATGGAACCAATTACCCAGGGAGGTAGTGGGCTCTCCCACACTGGAGGCATTCAAGATGAGGCTGGACAGCCATCTGTCAGGGATACTTTGACTTAGATTCCTGCATTGAGCAGGGGGTTGGACCTTATAGGCCCCTTCCAACCATACTATTTTTTGATTCTATGATTCCATGATTGACGATCTTGTAGATGTAGAAAACACAGTCCTCCATGTAACAGTGCAGAGCTGCTTAAAGCGGGTGTCCATTTGCCACTTCCACTTCCACTTTGTGCCCAAAGAGCTTCTGTTTGTATTAACTGATGGATCACAGTTCAGGCTACAATAAGAAGCTAAGGCCATCAACGGATGGCATAAACCCGGTTGTTTAGGTAGAGGCAGATGTTGTCCCCAGAGAACAGAAACTAAAAGTTTCCGGCCCCAATAAGGTAGAAAACTCTTCTCTAGTAAGGGCAATATCACTGATTTGGAGGGAGGGGGCAGTTCAAAAGTAACAGTGTTGGCATACTCTTGTCTCTAGCCCCTGGAAGCTGGCATAGTCAGTTAAAATACCAGTTGGGACAGATCTGATCTTCTGTGAAATATTTCATGAATGTGCTGACCAAGCGATAAGTGAGACCAGCAGCTAAACATTTGGGCCTGAATAGATCAATATCTGTAGTATCGTGCAGCTCTGAAACCTACAAAGACGAAAAAAATCCAACCATTCCCTATTCTACCTTTTATCAACTGGACATGGGCAAAGATAAAGCAATTGAATATAGAGCTGCCAGCACTAAGGTTTGCCTGTGTGTCTACAAAATAAACAGCTTAGATTTTGAGTTAAGTAGATATTTGTGCATATAATTGGTCAGCTAAGGGCGCGATCCTATGCATGCTTAGACAGAAAAAAGGCCTACAATTTCCAGCATTCCCCAGCAAGCTGGCTGGGGAATGCTGGAAGTCGTAGGCCTTTTCTCTGTCTAAACATGCATAGGATCGCACCCTAAATCAATGAGGCTAGTGGTCTGTAGGTTGTTGGAAGACTGTCCCCCTTTTAAAAAATGGGGTAGCATGTTTGAATTCCATCCCATAGGAATAATTGCAGTGGTATTATAAATACATAATTGGATACTACACAGTGTTTGAGTAAAAGCAAAATACTCTGGTGAATTTGTGTACCTTTGCCTTCAGAGTTCCGCAAAAGGTAAGAATCTCTTTTAGGTAAATGGAGAGATTCAAGGACCTGGGAGCACTAGTAAGAGGAAGAACCTTTGCCTTGCTAATTAAGAGATCCTGGCATCTACTTTCTAGGCAGGAAGGAAGATAAACCCGACTGCCCAATGGGAGGAGAAATCTGCTTTGAGTCCTCATTCCTGGATGTCTTTGGCAATCTGGCTGTTGGCCACAATTTTTTGCGTCCCAGTGGAAACTTCCGTGTGCGTGAGATTCCTTGAATATGGACTGCAGTGTGGAGAATATGCCTTGTTCATGTCCACTGGAGAGTTATCACTGTATTTTGAGGGTGGGGTGGGTGGGTGGATGTGTCTTTCATCTTGGTTAGGAGTCCCATCTGTCTGTAGGTTATGTGACTTATGGTTCTGATGAAGTTCCGTTTCTGTGAAAGTAGCACGTTTCTGATCCTGGATATGCAGTTGGATATGTATCCAATGTTAGTCAGAATAGGCCCATTGAAATGAATGGTACTTAAGTTAGTCATAACTAACAACTCTCATTCGTTTCAGTGGGTCTGTTCTAAGGAAGACTAACATTAGATACTACCTGCTATTGCCAGATGAGTAACTGTTCCTTTTGAATTGATCAGGTACATCCTGGATTTACTTTGACTGATAACTCTAACTTAATTTCTGCACTTGGTGATTTGTATTGCTGTGAGTGCTACAGTATTAGCATGCCTGCTAGATCCACTTTCCCCTGCTTCTGAGCCACAAAAGGGATGGGATTTTTCTTGTTTTTTTATCCCACTTATGCATTTATGACAGGGAGCTCTTTAAGTGTCTCAGCATCCCAAGGCTAAAACTAATTTATCAACCACACTTGATTTTGAGAGTGCGGAAGGCTTTGTGGCAATAGCTGGTATGACAGTGTGAATCTGCACGTAGCTTGAGTACATTGCTTTCACAAAAGACAAGGACAAATACATCTCTTTTACTTAAGTCAAAGTTACTATTGAGACTTCTAATGGAAACTCCTTTTTCCTAGCAAGCTTCAGATGAGATACTTAAAAGCTATTCTATATTACATTTACCACTTAACCTATATTAACTTTTAATACAAAGGAAATGGATGTAATCTTTCATGTTCAAATGTTTAAAAAAGTAATTGCTACCTTAAGCACTCCATGCAAGAAAGGCTTCATTGATAAGTTGTCTTAATGCTCGAACTAAACACGTATCTTATTCTTACCCTTTGGGCTTCCCATTATTAAGGAATTTAGGCACTGTGAAGAAATGGGAGGTGAGCAAGGCATCAAACTCCACTTTAACCACACTTCAGAATTTCTGAATTTTTTTATCTCAAATGGACAAGAACTGTAAATGAAGATAAGCACTGGGTGGGACAGGCTTTTCAATTGAAATGGCACTTTGTATGCCTCCATAGAATTGTGTTGTAGTCCAACAGCTAATGCGTGCTTTCTTATGGGGTTGCTCTCTTAAAATGCTCGTAGGTTTTAACACTTGCTTGCATTAAAGCTTTTTTTTTAATCTCTTGACTAATGTGAAGTAGTCTCTACTCTTTGAATGGCTTGGGACAGCTGATAGGAAATTGGATGCATTCTAGTTGAATGCAGAATGTTTTATTAGTGGAGTTGTGAAACTAGTGGTTGCTGGCAGTGGGCATGGACTTGCGTAATTTGGGGGAAGGCTTTTATTTGTTTTATTGCACTTGTATCCTGTCTTTCCTCTGAGGAACTCAAGGTGGTGTACATGTTTCTCCACCATTTCAACCTCACAACAACCCTGTGAGGCAGGCTAGGCTGAGAGATGGTGACCTAGTCAGCCACATGGCTAGAGTGGGGATTTGAATCTTGGTCTCCCAGGTTCGTGGATAGCACTGAAGCTCCACTTGGAGCCCTGACTTATTCTCTCTTCTCTCCAGAGTAGGAATAAATGTTAAATTCTCCCAATGGAGAGAAGTAAATAGCGGGGTCCCACAGGGATCTGTACTAGGACCAATGCTTTTCAACCTGTTCATAAATGATCTGGACTTAAGAGTGAGCAGTGAAGTGGCCAAGTTTGCCGATGACACCAAATTATTTAGGGTGGTTAAAACAAAAGGGGATTGTGAGGAGCTCCAAAAGGATCTCTCCAAACTGGGAGAATGGGCATCTAAATGGCAAATGGGATAATAATTATAATTATAATTATTTATATCCCACCTTTTCCCCAACACTGGGACTCAAGACGGCTTTACAACATTAAAAACTTGTACATTTAAAACATATAAATAGAAATATACGAAGGTTGAAAATGTATTTAAATCATCAATAAAATTAAAATTGTAGGAAATATCAGAATTTAAAAAACAACAGTATAAACTAGTAAGCAGTGTAAAGTAATGCATGCTGAGGCAAAAAATCCCAACTTCAAGTATAGCCTGATGGGATCTGAGCTAGTGGTGACTGACCAAGAGAGAGATCTTGGGGTTGTGGTGGACAGCTTGATGAAAATGTCAACCCAGTGTGTGGCTGCTGTAAAAAATGCAGATTTCATGTTAGGCATAATTAGAAAAGGAATTAAGAATAAAACTGCAAATATACTGCCCTGATACAAATCTATGGTGTGACCACACTTGGAATACTGTGTTTAGTTCTGGTCACCACACCTAAAAAAAGATATTGTAGAGCTGGACAAAGTGCAGAAAAGGGCAACTAAAATGATCAAGGGGCTGGAGCATCTCCCCTATGAGAGAAGGTTACAATAGCTGCGATTTTTTAGTTTGGGGAAAAAAAGGAGGGTAAGGGGAGACATGATAAAAGTGTACAAAATTATGCATGGTGTGAGGAATGTGGATAGGGAGACATTTTTCCCTCTCTCTCAAAATACTAGAACCCGGGGTCATCCCATGAAGCTGATTGGTCGGAGATTCAGGACAGATAAAAGGAAGTACTTCTTCACCCACGCATAGTTAAACTGTGGAATTCGCTACCACAGGATGTAGTGATGGCCACCAATTTGGATGGTTTTCAAAGGGGGTTGAACAAATTCCTGGAGGAAAAGGCTATCGGTGGCTACTAGTCTTGATGGCTATGTGCTACCTCCAGTACCAGAGGCAGTGAGCTTATGTACACCAGTTGTTGGGGAACATGGGTGGGAGGGTGCTGTTCTCCTTGTGGGTTCCTGTTTGACAGCTGGTTGGCCACTGTGTGAACAGCATGCTGGACTAGATGGACTCTTGGTCTGATCCAGCATGGCTCTTCTTATGTTCAGATGTAAGGACTAGATCTTCCCTGTCCTTTAAAAGCCATGCAGCCTTTACAGGTCTCTGTACTTCAAATCAGAAGTGCACAGATTGCAGTCCAGCATTCCGGTTTGTGAAAAGAATCAGATCTTGTGATTCAAGTGTATATTTAGCTTGTAGTACAGTCATACTACTCTGCCTCTGTATTGATTCCACGTCTAGCCAATGAGGCTGCTTGGGAGATAATACTGTATTCAGATAATTGTGGTTCTACTATATCTTTTCCTTTGAATGAATAATATTTTGTGTAATAAGTCAAAACTGAGGTCATGTATTTTTTATTGGAAGTGCTGAGTAAGAGGAAATGACCGTGTATATGTAATGCAGCTTTCAGCAACCTGCTTGCTTTCAAATCATGAAGCATACAGTTGGTCAGGTTGAAGCTAGTGAGCAGGCATTAGTTCACTTAAGGCACAATCCTATGCAAATTTAGACAGAAGGCCTACAACTCCCAGCATGCTCCAGTCAGCTGTGCTGGCTGGGGAATGGTGGGAGCTGTAGGACTTTTTTTTGTCTAAAAATGAATAGGATTGCACCATTAATGAACTTCTCTCATCAAGTGAAATGACACCAGCCTTCCTTAACCTGGCATATCCAGATCAGTTGAACTACAACTCCCATCACCACAACCAGCATGGCTATGGTGGTTGCAGATGATGGGAGTTGTAGTCTGGCTCATCTGAAAGGAATCAGGTGGGGAAGGCTGAGCAACCCCAATGTAAGATAACAGAAATGCCATGGCCTAGCTATGATGATGTGCTTTCAGTGCTATTGAAATTAGTGCTGTGCCGAACCCTGCTTCCTGTTTCAAGAAATTCTTCCCTCCCTGTGAAAGAGGCATTGTTTTTCTGCCTCTTTTGCAGAGTGGGAGCTCATTTCAAAGAAATGTCTAACTAGGAAGTAGGTTCCGTGTACCTTATTAATTGCCCATGGGGTCTGCTATCTATTTACTGTTAAAACACCATTTGCTCACAATATCATGGGGTTTTCAACTCGCAGCAATTCCTGGAATCCCCATTGCATCTGCACGTGATCTTGTTACAGCTGAGCTTTTTTCATATGATTAAAGGGTTTTACATTCTGTCCTTCTCTCCCCACACCCTCTTAGGAGGGTTAAACCAGGGGCGGACAAAAGGTAAATCTGGATCTACTGGTAGATCTCTTGGTGATTTGCAGTAGATTGGCAAGGATTTCTGACTCCCAATTGTTCAATAGTCATAACAAAATGACTGTCCCACATCGTAAATGATACTACTGAAATGAAGACAACTTAAGTGGGGGGAAGTAACTAGGAGTGTGGTTTTTGTGTGTGGAAGGACTGTGACCTGAGTTCAGTTCTAGTACTCCAAACAAATTCCTGGGCTTGGAATTCTTTAATTCTAAGTGCATCTCTTTTTGTCTCCAGTTGGTGGATCTTGAGGTTCTAGTAACACAACCGAAGGAGATCCTACACACCTGAAGTCTGCCCACCCGTAGGACAACTTTTAATAGCTCCCTCACATTCTGTTAGAGAAAATGACTTGCATCTGCTTTGACCTTGACAATATTATAGCAGAAGCTTAATTTTCTCCTCTAGTTGGTTAAGTTTCCTTTACTTCCAGCCAAGGGCATAGACAAGATACATGCTCTGTTCTTCCTACAACATGTACAACCATGCTCATATGGAAGAGCAAGGGAAACTGCTGCTTGTTCATATGTATGGAATCAGTGCTTGGGAGAGGGTGGTGATCCAGGTAGACTTAAAGAGGCAGTAGTGAGACTGCTAGTGAGACTGCAAATCAACCTCTACTTGAGCCCATAGACTAGTTCCAAATACCCCATTTCTGGGCATCATGGGCAAGTAGACTGTGGCAGAGCAGCTTCAAGTACTCCTGGATGATGCCAGTTATTTGGACCTAATTCAGTCTGGCTGGAATTTGGAACTGACACTGCCTTGATCACACTGGCTGTTGAACTTCCCCAGAAGAGATGGTACAGGGGAGTAACATGACCCTGTTGTTGTTTTTCCTAGATCTCTTGACTGTTGATAGCATCAATGTGGTATCCTGATCCAATTGGGGTTGGGAGTAGGGGGCATTGCTCTGCCTTAGGTCTGGTCATACCTTACCAGGAGATCTCAGAAGGTAGTGGTAGAAAGTTGGGAGCTCTTATGTGGGTTCTATAGGGATCTGTGATGTCTCCCATGCTTTGTAACTTCTACATGGAACTTCTGGGAGAGGATAATTGGGATGGATTATCGTTGGGTATCTTAGTGATGCCCAGCTCTTGTTCCTTCTAGCCTAACAAGGTGTGTGGTGGTAGCATTGACTACCTGAGGTCAGTAGTGGGCTAGATAGGGGTGAATAAACTAAAACTAATCCAGACTTGCAGTTGCTCTTGGTGGTTGTTCCTAAAGTTGGAGGAGTCATAGAATTGCCTGTCTGGGATGGGATTTTACTTCTAAGCTTCAGACTTGCTTTTTCAGAGGAGTGCTTTTTGATCCAGCTTGCCTCCTGGGTTCTCAGGTTGAAGATACTGCCAGAAGCATGTTCCTTTTGCTATGCCAGCTGCATCCTTGCTTCGAAAAGAGACCTTGTCACATTATTACGATGCACTGGTGACCTTTTGAGTAGAGAATTTAAGACACTGTTCATGAGAGTAACCCAGACTTCACTTGACCCAGAATGCAGCAGCCTGACAGGTGGTTTTTAGTAGGGCTGTGCACTGCTTCAGCCCGAGGCCCGAACCCTGAGTCGAAGAGGGCTGCTTCGGGTCATGTTGTGCCCCTTCCTAGGTGAAGCGGAGGGGGCACAAAGCGACACGGAGCGGGTCGGGGGCTCACTGAAGCACTCCTGGCACCTCCAGGTCCTTACCTGAGCCACCTTCACCACCACCACTGCCGCCTTCTCCTCACTGCCGCTGTGCCGCTACTTTCTCCACCGTTTGTGCTGCCGCCGCCACCACTGTCTTTGCCGCCGCCATCTCCTGAGGCCTGGACGCATGGAGACTCTTCTCTTGTTTCAAATGGCAACTTCCTGGAACTTCCAGGAGATTGCTATTTTAAAAATGGTGACTCCCTGGAAGGAGTCGCCGCGCGTTCAGGCCTCAGGAGATGGTGGTGGTGACGACGATGGTGAAGATGGCAGCAGCAGACAGCAGTGAAGATGGTACGATGGAGAAGGTGGCAGCTGTGGTGGCAGCAGAGAAGGAGGCGGCCCAGGTAAAGAGCTGGGAGGTTGCGCGGGGTCATTAGGGGGGGACCAATGCAGGTTTCGCCATCCAAATCCTGCTTCAGGGCCCTCCGAATCTGCCCGAGCTGGATCGGGCCCGCCTAGGAAGCTGCAAAGCCCTAGTTTTTAGCGGACAGGAGTATACAGTACCTTTCTTGCAAGAAATCCACTGACTGCTACTGGCAACGTGACTTACTTCAAGGTGCTTCTTCTTCTAAAAAACCTTATAGGACCTGTATCAGGGATACATTAAGGATTAGCTACTCCTATACGTACCTACCTCTTTGTTTGATGGGGTCCATTAATGAATCTCAGTGTCAGATGTAGTCTGTTTAAGAGCTTGGGTTGCCCTTGGCAGTCAGTAGACTGTTCTGTTGGTCCCCCAGACTTTATAGAATTGGTGATCTCTTGAGATTTGTCAGATTTGAGAACTGGCCCATTTATGTTGGGTGAAACTTTTAACCTCTCAGTTGTGATGCAGTTTGGTCTGCTGTTAAAATAGTGCTGCTGATTTAATTGGTATCTTTTCTCGGATATTCCAGTGTGTGGTTTTTAATATTCTCTCCTTTGAATGGCTTTTCATCATGCAACAAAATCATTTAAATAGAATCTTCAGATGTTTTACTTCAACAACACCAGGTGATCCGTATGTGGCACTTCTGTACATCCAAGGAAAGGTTACACTGATGACTGTTGGCCTGCTTCTGTTTCTGAGTCAATACTTAGGGCACGTAGGTCAGGGGTGCAGAATCTCTTTCAGCTTGAGTGCCAAATTCCATTTTGGACAAGCTTTCGATAGCCTCCTTCTAGTGGTGGGTGGGGCCAAAGGCAAAGGGGTGTGGCCCCAAAATACCGGCATATTTTCACTTAAATCTCTTCCTGCCAGTAACGAAGCCTTAGGGGAGGCATTTCAACCTTCTAGAAGGGGGAAAAACTGCACAAAGGTTGGAAAACTACCAGTCAGTAGTTGGGGGGGAAAGGGATGGGGCCAGAGGAGAGGGGCATGGCCATGTGGGAGATCCCAGGCCAGCTGGATTTGGCCTCTAGGCCTGAGGTTCTGTAGCCCTGATGTAGACAATAAGATGCTTGGGATGAGCGTCAAACAGAATAGGAAATTAAGGTGGTCGGTCATACAGTCATCTAACTGGTAGCTCCCTTAAAAAGATGTTGGTGACTGCTGAGAGTACCTGAACTCTGTCGACACTCCATTACTTTTTATCAACAGAAAAGCTTATTGATGTGTAATGGCTCTTTCTAGAAAATGTCTCGCTAGGCTTTGGGGTGTGCTTGCTGAAAGTCCTAAAATGATGCTAAATGATAAATGCAAGAGGGGAGAAATCTCTTTGGTTGTTGTTGTTGTTCAGTCGTTCAGTCATGTCCGACTCTTCGTGACCCCATGGACCATAGCACGCCAGGCCTTCCTGTCCTGCGCTCTCTCCCGGAGCGTGCTCAAGTTCATATTCATTGCATCCGTGATGCTATCTAGCCATCTCATCCTCTGCCGTCCCCTTCTCCTTTTGCCTTCAGTCTTTCCCAGCATCAGGGACTTTTCCAGGGAGTTTTCTCTTCGCATTAGGTGGCCAAAATATTGGAGCTTCAGCTTCATTATCTGTCCTTCCAATGAGCAGTCAGGGTTGATTTCCTTTAGGATGGACTGATTTGACCTCCTTGCAGTCCAGGGGACTCGTAAGAGTCTTCTCCAGCACCACAGTTTGAAAGCATCAATTGTTCGGCGCTCAGCCTTCCTTATAGTCCAGCTCTCACAGCCATACATTACTACTGGGAAAACCATAGCTTTGATTAGATGGACCTTTGTCGGCAAGGTGATGTCTCTGCTTCTTACTATGCTGTCTAGGTTGGCCATAGCTTTCTTCCCAAGGAGCAAGCGTCTTTTAATTTCATGGCTATAGTCACCGTCTGCGGTGATCTTGGAGCCCAAGAAAGTAAAATCTGTCACTGCTTCCATTTCTTCCCCTTCTATATGCCAGGAAGTGATAGGGCCAGATGACATGATCTTAGTTTTTTTAATGTTGAGTTTTAAACCAGCTTTTGCACTCTCCTCTTTCACCCTCAACAAGAGGCTCTTTAGATCCTCTTCGCTTTCTGCCATTAGGGTGGTATCGTCTGCATATCGGAGGTTGTTGATAATTCTCCCAGCAATCTTAATTCCGACCTCTGATTCATCCAACCCGACATTTCTCATGATGTACTCTGCATATAAGTTAAATAAGCAGGGTGACAATATGCAGCCTTGTCGTACTCCTTTCCCAATTTTGAACCAATCGGTTGTTCCATGTCTGGTTCTTACTGTTGCTTCTTGACCCTGGTACAGGTTTCTCAGGAGACAGGTAAGGTGGTCTGGTACTCCCATCACTTTAAGAATTTGCCACAGTTTGTTGTGATCCACACAATCAAAGGCTTTAGCGTAGTCAATGAAGCAGAAATAGACGTTTTTCTGGAATTCTCTTGCTTTCTCCATGATGCAGCGAATGTTGGAGATTTGATCTCTAGTTCCTCTGCCTCTTCGAAACCCAGCTTGTACTTCCGGTAGTTCTCGGTTCGCATACTGCTGAAGCCTAGCTTGTAGGATTTTGAGCATCACCTTGCTGGCATGTGAAATGAGCGCAATGGTGCGGTAGTTTGAACACTCTTTGGCGTTGCCCTTCTTTGGAATTGGAATGTAAACTGACCTTTTCCAGTCTTGTGGCCACTGTTGAGTGTTCCAGATTTGTTGGCATATTGAATGCAGCACTTTAACAGCATCATCTTTTAGGATTTTAAATAGCTCGGCTGGAATACTGTCATCTCCGCTAGCTTTGTTGTTACTAATGCTTCCTAAGGCCCACTTGACTTCACTCTCTAGGATGTCCGGCTCAAGTTCAGTGACCGCACTATCATGGCTATCAGGGACATTCAGATCTTTCCTGTATAGTTCTTCTGTGTATTCTTGCCACCTCTTCTTAATCTCATCTGCTTCTGTTAGGTCCCTGCCTTCTTTGTCCTTTATCATGCCCGTCTTTGCACAAAACGTTCCCTTGAGATCTCCAATTTTCTTGAAGAGATCTCTAGTCTTTCCCATTCTGTTGTTTTCCTCGATTTCTTTGCATTGTTCATTTAAAAAGGCCTTCTTGTCTCTCCTTGCTATTCTCTGGAACTCTGCATTCAGTTGGGTATATCTTCCCCTTTCTCCTTTGCTTTTCGCTTCCCTTCTTTCGTGAGCTACTTGTAAAGCCTCATCAGACAGCCACTTGGCTTTCTTGCATTTCTTTTTCTTTGGGACGGATTTCGTTGCTGCCTCCTGAACAATGTTACGGACCTCCGTCCATAGTTCCTCAGGCACTCTGTCTATCAGGTCTAATCCCTGAAATCTATTCCTCACCTCCACTGTATATTCATCAGGGATATGATTTAGGTCATACCTGAACGGTTTAGTGGTTTTCCCGACGTTCTTCAATTTAAGCCGAAATTTTGCAAGAAGCAGCTCATGATCTGAGCCACAGTCAGCTCCAGGTCTTGTTTTTACTGACTGTATGGAGCTTCTCCATCTTTGGCTGCAAAGGACATAATCAATCTGATTTCGATATTGACCATCTGGTGACGTCCATGTGTAGAGTCGCCTCTTGTGCTTTTGGAAAAGAGTGTTTGCTATGATCAGCATGTTCTCTTGGCAAAACTCTATTAGCTTTTGTCCTGCTTCATTTTGTACACCAAGGCCATGCCTGCCTGTTATCCCGGTGATTTCTTGACTTCCTACTTTAGCATTCCAATCCCCTATGATGAAGAGGACATCTTTTTTTGGTGTTAGTTCTAGAAGGTGTTGTAGGTCTTCATAGAACCGATCAACCTCAGCTTCTTCGGCCTCAGTGGTTGGGGCATAGACTTGAATTACTGTGATGTTGAATGGTTTGCCTTGGATTCGTACTGAGATCATTCTATCATTTTTAAGATTGTACCCCAGTACTGCTTTTCCCACCCTTTTGTTGACTATGAGTGCTACTCCATTTCTTCTAAGGGATTCTTGCCCACAATAGTAGATATGATGGTCACCTGAATTAAATTCGCCCATGCCTGTCCATTTTAGTTCGCTGATTCCCAAGATGTCGATGTTCAATCTTGCCATCTCATGTTTGACCACCTCCAGCTTACCTTGATTCATTGATCTGACATTCCAGGTTCCTAAACAATATTGTTCTTTACAGCATCGGATTTTCTTTTCACCGCCAGACACATCCACAGCTGAGTGTCCTTTCGGCTTTGGCCCAGCCGCTTCACTCTTTCTGGCGCTACTTGGAAATACCCTCTGCTCTTCCCCAGTAGCATATTGGACACCTTCCGACCTGAGGGGCTCATCTTCCGGCGTCATATCTTTTAGCCTTGTGATACGTTCCATGGGGTTTTCTTGGCAAGAATACTGGAGTGGGTTGCCATTTCCTTCTCCAGTGGACCACATTTTGTCAGAACTCTCTGCCATGACCTGTCCGTCTTGGGTGGCCCTGCACGGCATAGCTTATGGCTTCACTGAGTTACGCAAGCCCCTTCGCCACAACAAGGCAGTGATCCATGAAGGGGAATCTCTTTGGTAGACAATGGCAAAGGCATGAATTTGACCATCATGAACTTGCTGAAATCTTTCTTGGTCTGCTCACACTTAAGTGTTGTAATCTGGCACCATGCTGAACTGTCTTGTCCTTGCAAACTTGTTACTGAATGCCTCCATCAAATTCTGCCCTTGGCTGCAGCACTTGCAAGCCTGTTTTATCCTTTTCAAAAACATTGTAGGTGTTTCTTGTCGGTGTATACCAAATTGGTGCTAGACTATATCTCCAGAACAGATTTGCAGGGTACATGGAAGGCAGCAGGGGGGAGGGGAAATTCCATTTCCGTTCTGCTGGTAAAAGGACACTGTTGGATTTAAGCCAAAATGAAGACAGGTTCAACACATGCAAATTAACAACTGCTACTTAGTTGTGGAAAGAAAATCATGCAAGTTGGCTTGAAGTCCCTCTAGTAGGAGTGTTGTATAGGTTGTGCTAGACATATCACAAGTTATTCATCACTCCATGTTCTTAGACACCAGATGTAGCACACAAGATCTAGCAGCACTAATTCTGAAGAAGCAATCTTGAATTTCTAGAACGATGTACCAACTCCTTGCCATGCGACATCCTTCTGCCCAAGACCCTTAACTTGCGAAAGATGACTGAACAGGCAGAGTTAAGACTTCTGATGTGAAGAACTAAAAAATTCAACTGAGGATGGATATGCTAATGATTCTACCATTTCTAGGTGAAGGAAAAAACTACAACTGACTTTTCTTAAGCTGGTCAAATGAATATTTACTCTGAAGTTCTGAGTTCAGTGGGAATTCCTTCTAAGTATGAATAGGATTGCAGCCTTGGTTACATCTATCCCGGGGCGCACAACCTTTTCATACTCTGGGTCAGGAGCCACATGAACACACCAGCAATCCTGACACAGATTGCTCTTTTCTTGCTGCTAGCAGAAGTGCGGAAAGAGCTATCTTTATGAGGATTGTGGCGGCAGGGATTGGAGAGCTTTCTCACCCCCCAGGGATCCTGTTGCAGAAAGCTCTCTACTCACTCCCCCAGAAATCCTCCTAGAGATTGCTCATTCCTCCCTGGAAAGAGCAATCTATCATTGGCAACAACAATACATATGGTAGGGGGAGGGATTTGGCAGGGAGGTCAGGACACAGTCTCAGGGGGCACAGTTAAGGCCTTGGTGGCCCAGAGGTTTTGCACTCCTGCTGTAGCCAGAAACTCCCTAGAACAGCCTTCCCCAACCCGGCGCCCTCCAGATGTATTAGATCAAGTCCCATCATCCCCGGCCACTAGTCATTCTGGCTGGGTTGATGGAAGTTGTAGTCTAACACATCTGGAGGACTCTAGGCTGGGGAAGGCTGTCCTAGAATAACCTTTTTCTGACTATAAATTATATGAGATATATTACTCCTGTTAGCCTCTTGTCAAAGTATAAGGTCCAAAATTTAGCACAGCATGTCTTTACGGAAGAAGTGAAAATTGTGAGCTGGAATTTAGTATTTAGTATGCTCAGTCTTTACTGTTAATGTGGCACCTGCTTTTAGAAAATAACATTTTAAGGTGCAGTGGGAAGAGAACATTTTGTCTTAAGGCAGATTTGAGGGTGTCGAGGACACTTGCTGGGAAAAAGTGGGCATGGGAGTGATTAGCTGTAACCCATTGTGGTGGGATGGGCCAGGGAGGCCTGGGTTCAAATCCCCACTCTGCCATGAAGCTCACTGAGTAACTGGCCATGAAGTCACTATCTCTCAGTCTAATGTGCCTCACAGGGTTGTTGGGGGAAAAAATAGAGAAACATTATTTACCATACCCTGATGCCTTGGGGGAGGGGTGAGATTGGTAATAAACCCTGCTCTTGCTGCAGATTATCTCAGTTTTCCTCAGCGGTGTTTATTCTTCTCTCCCCACTCAAGCCAGGCTCTGGAACCAGCCCAGCTGTTGGGGAGGGGGTGTTATAGATGGAGTTAGGGACCTCTCCCTCCCACCAGTTATCTTAAAAATGCCCCCTCTCCCTGTGATACTTCATATCTCAAAACTTATAAAAAGGACTGCTTGTTGCTCTACATTTTAATGACTTTCCCACTTGCACGCATCTTGTGACTTACGGAAAAGTAATGCAAGACGGGCACTGCAGACACCATCTCAAATTTGGGAGGGACTTATGAATGCACCCTTGTTTAAAATGGAGTGCAAGAACTATCGTTGCTGCTTGAGAACAGGTTTGCTTAAGTGACTCAACTTGTCTAGATTTTTTTCCTCTTTATTCTCTACCACTCACCATACACTGAAATGAAGCTCTGTTTTGAGGCTGGCTTTACATGTTTTTCCTATATCTAAAATACTCTTGCTGCTGAAACATGTTGAGCAGTTGAAGGCATGGTTGTTTATTTCCGAACGTATATAAGGGCAGCACAGTTTTAATTACTGCCCTTCTATACTGCCCAATAGCCAAAGTTCCCTGGGTGGCTCACAAAACAAGACTTTACCCCATAAATGCAATAACATATAAAACATATATAAAAACATTAAATGGTTTAAAACAGAATAAAACTACAGTAAACAAATGCATGGACCACACAGAAGAAATCTAGATTTTCCAGAATATTTGGAGATACCCTTTGTATTAGGGCCATCACGCTTTTCCTGCAATCAAAGAAATGTTTTTGGCATGCTCTCAAATTCAAAATGGAGGTTGTTTTCAAAGCTTCATCTCTTTTAAAACTATACTCATATTTTCAGCAGGTTGTCAAAATGTTTATATTGTATCCTGATAGTGTTGGAATTTGCCAGCAGGAGGCAGTAGAAGAGCATTCTGTACACTTTGCCTGATTGCATAACTGTAAAGAGATGCTTGGCATTTGGTACCTCTTAGTAGCACGCCACTCTGTTGGCAATTGACTTGTATTAAGGCTACCATAACCTACTTGAAGAGCCGGCATCAAAATTGGTGCTATGGTAACAGGATAGCTTTGTCTAGAGAGACTTAATTCAGGAAATCTTTACTTGCAGGTGTGCTATAGATTTAAATAGAAATTGGTGGCCAAAATGAGAACAATTTTCCTTTAAAATATCTCAAGACAATTATAGAAATGGGGTAAGATGAGAAGTCTATGCATAATGAAAGGTGGCATATCAAATTCCTTTTCTTTGGTGTAGGAACCAGTGCTATACAGATCACTGTAATTCCCCTGACTGTGGCAATTCTTCCACTGTACGTCTGTAATCAGTAGTCTGAAATGACGGCACACTCATTGTGCTGGCCTGGTGATGCTTTGGGCTTCTTGACAAAGCACTGAGTTTGGGATGTTAAAGTGACTCCAAAAGCTAAGTATTCCAATGATGAATGTAAGAATGAACCCTGTCCAGAGGCTTCCAGTCTTAAAAGACAAGAACAATAAGGAAGGAGAGGCAGATAATGAGAGGACTAAGGCTCGAAAGAGATGCGTTATGAGACTTCCAGTGAGAAGTGTGCTCAACTCCCTCTGCCTCCCTTGAAATCAACTTTAAAGGTTTAACTTTGGGAGATTGTGTGAGATGTTGCTTTACTAGCAACAAACAAAATGGATATATCCCAGCTTTGTGTTAACTGGTGTAGTAGCCATAGGCCACCGGGAATTCCATGCAGGCAAGTGGGAAGTCTGGTTGAGAGAGATTACTCCATCCTTTCTCTGACAGGGTGCTTTGTTTCTGTGTTAACCGTGGAGGAAGGAAAGCCCCTTTTTCTATAACCAGCATGGAAATACAGAGCTGGCAGAGGGGGATGGATCCCTCTGTCCCTTCTCTGCCAGTGCACTTTGTAGAAGATTTTTCTTACCAGCCTCCCAAGTGGATGACGCTGCCTCTCTTCTGCAGATAGCATGGAAACACAGGCTACTAGCCTCACAGTAGGCAAGTCAGGTTTTTTAAAATAGGGTAATAACTTTTATGTGGGCTGTTTTAGAAAGCTGATTATATATACATATTCGTTGCTGTGCAGTGGGAGAGAAACAGCCAAATGTCTAGGAAGCCATTTAGCTCTTTAAACTGAATAGTATAAATAAGTCAGAGTTCTTGGGGGGCGAAATGGATCACATGACTAGGCAACAGGGTGGCCTCCAGATATTTTTGGAGTACAACTTCCATCAGCCTTAGCCAGTGCGGCCAGTGGAAAGGCATTATGAGAGTTGAAGTCCCAAACATCTGGAGGGTACCAGGTTGGACAGTTTTGATCTCTCTACACGATGAACAGTTGTACCAGCTATATCCATTTTTGTTAGCAGCACCATGACATGACATGCAAGGAAATGGTGACAGTACAGCAGTTGGACTGCTCTCTTTTAGGAGCTAGTTGGGAACTTTGGCTGGCTTGGTATATCTATCCTTGTCATAGGTTGTTCTGGCTTCCATCAAACTAAATCTGTATAGCAGTGTCAGAGCCCTTTCTGACTGTCCTTTTCAGAAGATTTTCTGCCTTGGTTTCCTTGGTTTTTTGTTTGTTTGTTTGTTTGTTTGGAGGCATGCCCATCTTGTGTAACAGCCAAAAGACTGTACATTGTTGCACTATACCTTCTGCGGTTCTTCTGTTATCTTGTCTAGCCCCGAATGTCAATATGACAGCAGTGAGCCAGTTTAGTGCTTAGCGTGTCAGACCACAAATGGGGAGACCTGTGAACTTGTGAAGCTCAGTGGATGACCTTGGGCCAGTCCATATCTCTCAGTCCAACCTACCTCACAAGGCTGTTCCAAGGATAAAGAGGGGAGAGCCATGTACATACTGCCTTGAGCTTCTTGGAGGAGGAATTGGTAGGATATAAATGTAGTCAATATATAAATAGGTTCTTTAAACAAATCTGAATTGTAACTAGATAGAAGGGGATGGGGGCAACACCAATACTGTAGCATTGCGCCTACATAACATAGGGGTCAAAAAACATTTGGCACTTAATTAACTGGATTAAGTATTTTATACTTCCTTTCAGCACTTGGATCCATCACAGGTAGAACTCAGTGTTATAGAATAGTATAAGAAGTGATGCCTTTCCTGTTCTTGAGGTAGCTAGCTGTGTGCCACAGGGTAGCTTTAGTCGTTGGCCTCCTCTCCTCTCCCAGAGCAACTAACCAGCTTCAAGGTTAGAGGAGTGCCATTCATGTCAGTTGTCTATACCACATTGGTGTAGATCAGCCTTTCCCCAACCTGGTGCCCTCCAGATATTTTGGACTTCAACTTCTATCAGCCCTAGCTAGTATGGCCAATGATCAGGAATGCTTGGAGTTGTAGTCCAAAACATCTGGAGGGCACCAAGCTGGGAAATGGTGATGTAGACCATCCATCTTGTCTTGAGTGTGCCTGTTAGAATCCTGAGTAGACGCTGCCTTAGCTGCTCAGTTCTAGATTTCCAGATGCATCTAGCTATCATGTGAAAATTTCAGTACTGTAAAAAATTAGTCTAGGCAGTTGGGATGAATGCACAACCTGCTAGAAGTACAGTTAAACTGTTGGAAGTGATACCTTTAGAGATGTAACAGAAGTGCTAACCAGCATAGAGAATCTCACACTTCTGTGAGTCTTTCAAGCCAGTTCTGAAGTAGCTTGTAGCCCTATTCAGGCATTCCTAATCTGTGGATAGTAAAAACACAAGGAAGGGAAGCGCACCAGCCCTGTCCCCCATGCCGTTGTTGCTTTCGTCACCCTCTACAGGTGGAGGGTGACTTTGGAAAGAGGAGAGCCGTGGAAAACCAGTGTTCTGGATTGCATGGAGAGAGAGCCCCCATGGATAGAAGGGCTCTCCTCTTCACAAATTCACCCTCCATGTGTAGAGGGGTGGGGCTAGTGCACTCCCCCTCCTCACGTGTTTACTATCCACAGATTAGGAATGCTTGAATAGGGCTTATATTTCAGTAGGAAGCTAAAAGAGTGGAACAGCCAAATGTGTTGGAGTATAATTGTGATTGTCAAAAGTTCAAAGGTGGAAAAGTGGGAAGGGTACAAGTACCGGTTCAGCTCACTTAACACTGTACTGCCGAGCGTTATATGTTGCTTGGAGATTAACTTTTATAGGCTTCCATACCAAGAAATAAGAATTTCTGAGGCACTCCTTTCAGTGCTTGGTCTTAACTTACTGAATAAAAGAGCAGTTAACAAGAAGGATTAAGTAACTTGAGAGGGTGGAATGTTAAAGGTAAAATCTCACCTGCAGAAAACACTAAAACTGTACAGGCTTTACACACTTACAATGACTTAATTTGGAAGGCTGAACTTCGCTAAGAAGCCAAAAGGTGAAATTAGAGAGCAGTAATCCACTGTTTTTATTTCTGGGAATCTTTACTCTGAGCTCTAGGGGAACTGTATAGTGGTGTTCCCTAGCTGGGATAAAAATACTTTCACAAAAGCCAGCATCTTTAAATACAAGCCTGACTTCTAGCATAAAGGAATTTGTTAAGAGTCTGTTTTTCTCTTCAGACATTAATACAATGAACTATGTTGTGCTTATCTGGGAAAACGCTAGTGCCTTCCTAATTCTGCTTGGGTTGGGTTTCGCACCGTATACATACAGATGCTGCTGTATATGATGGAATACCATAGACTTTACTACTAAAATGTGGGTTCTCAAGCCCTTCTACAGTAATCCTTCCCATAACCCACATATTTGATTAAGAGGTGGAGGAGGAGGAGGAAAGGAGATCTTGGATTAATTTTAGTAAGCCCCCATGGGCATGTTCTGGATAGCAGGTGCACGCTTTAGTCTACTCTGTCAGCTTTACCATTAGTAGCAGTTGTAATGGGTGAATCCTTATACAGCTTTTTAAATAAGATTCTTTAAAACAGCCATAAAGGATTGCTTAAAATGTTAACTGCAAATGTAAATACTGTTACTGGAAGCTGGAATTGGCTACAGCTCCCTGTGAACCTGGGTTTGCTGAATGTGTGAAATGCCCTTACTAGCTTCTGCAAGAGCGGCTGAGAGATTCTGCTCTTTTGGATCTGGTGCATACACATCTCTGGCCCTAGAATAAAAGGTGTGAGGGTGCGGGTGTGTTTTGAGGGTCTGCCCAGAAGGGTTGAGGAGAGGCTAGATGGTACCATTCTGTGTGTATGGTAGTGGATGGGCCATCCTGTGGGACAGGAGATCAAACTCTTGAGCCAGCACATATCCTGACTACCTTGGCAACAACCTTCTACATTTTAAAATGCTGCTAAATGCCAGTAAGGCTTCTGCCTGGATGTGCAAGCCAATCTGGTATCTGAAAGAAATCTGGTTGGATGAGGAGGGGGGAGTTAATCCCTGCTGCCCAACAGTCTTGCTGCCCAAGTTGATGCTTGTATCTTTTCTTAAGCTTCTCTTAAAGTGGAACCTCTTTTGCTGTGTGTTCTTGGCTTCTGCTTATCCTTTTATGAATATGTACGGACTTGTGCCCTAGTATGTGGATGTGATACTTGGAGATCGAAGGTAGACCTTCTCAATGCTTGCTGTTCCTATCTAGTTAAAAGCAGCCAGAGTAGGATTAACCAGTTGTGTGGTGGAATCATGAATGCTTCCTTAAGAGGCTGAGATATGAACTGTGTTAAAGGAAGCTGTGGAAGAAGCCTTCTTAGATCTCACTGTTTTGGAGAACAACCTATTACAAATCTCCATTATTTCAAGATGGTGGAATTCCAACTCCAGGCTTTCCTGCAGAATACATATTATCTTATTTATTTATTACATTTCTGTACTGCCCAATAGCTGAAGCTCTGGGCAGTTCTTCAACCTAGTTTGGGGAGGACAATCTTCTTTGGTTGCTCTGGATGTCCCAACTGGGTGGTGGTGGTGGTGGGGTGCCCCTGTTCTGCTGGATCCCTCAGTGGCTTTCACTACCATCAGCCATGGTCTTCTGTTGACTCCCTGCCAGGATGAGGGGCACCTCTTAATGGTACTTGCTTCAGAAGTCCAGTCTACAAGTTCCCCGAAAGGGAACATGACAGTCTAGACCAGCCTTCCTTAACGTGGTGCCATCCCAGTGTTTTGGACTCTAACTTACATTAGCTCTAGCCAGCATGGCTGACGTTTATGGGATGATGGGGGTTGTAGTGCAAAACATTGGAAGGGTACCAGGTTGGGGAAGGCTGGTCTAGACTCCAGTGTGATGCTGTGATTAGTTGTTAGCATGAACTTCTCTACAGTATCATTTTGGCTGGGTAGTGCTGCAATGCCACCATCAGCCTGCAGGTGCAGTGCAGGGGCGCTGTGAAAAGCCTCTGTTGCATGGTGTAAATAAGGGTAGAGGTAGATAGCGCATGGGATGTTTCAGAGTATGCAATCAGTACCTGAGAATTCTTGAACAATGTGCTGATCTGCCTGCACACAGAAGCAATAGAACCATCTACGTAAGTTTAAACCTCCATGCCCATCCTCCAGCAGTGGTAGGACGGATGGGCAGCCACTAGAGCTAAAGCAGTAAAATCCATTTGAAATCCACGCAGCTGCACAAGGCTGGCACTTGTGGTGTGTTCGTGTTCAATGAGAGGTGCATCTTGAGCGCAGTGTCCCTAAGGACAGGGACAGGGTACTGAAGCCCCGGTACGTCACTGCTGCCTTATTCAGTCAGGTGGAATTGACTGGCGGAACACCTTTCTTTCAGACAAACCTTCCCATCTTCAAACTGAAGGAGTCCTGTGTTAGGAGAAGATATAGTGACTTTGAATGGCTTCGAAGTGAACTAGAAAGAGAGAGTAAGGTAAGGCAAAAATGTTTTCTGGGGTGTTTAATGGCTTGATATTGGGGAGGATTGCCGACTTAATCCTAGGATTTATTATAATGGGAGCACATGCAGTACAAGCCACTCTGCATCCTCACAGCTCTGTTAAGCTTGGCACTCGTGTGTGTTTTTTCCACATTAAATCAGCAATGCATCTTGAGTGCCATGTTCCTAAGGGAAGGATCCAGTCCTAAGGATGGACCCAGTTAAGCCCATGTGCTTCTAAAACATCTTTGACTTTTATATAGCGCCTAGAAAATTTTAGGTGCTGTCTGTGTAAGGTAGGCACTCCAATTTTCAGTGTAATGGAGTTAATATATTACATCCCAACTGTCTTTCAGGTTGTTGTACCTCCTTTACCTGGAAAAGCTTTTCTCCGCCAATTGCCTTTTAGAGGAGATGATGGGATATTTGATGATTCCTTTATAGAAGAAAGGAAGCAGGGCCTTGAACAATTCATAAACAAGTAAGTGGAAGATTCTATTTCTTGTGTTGTCCAGAAACTTCAGTAATGAATTCCCAGGGGGGTAGCCATATTAGTCTGTTGCAGCAAAAACAACGGCCTTGTAGCTCTTTCAAAGACCAATACATTTATTATGGCAAAAGCTTTTGTGGACTAGAGTCCACTTTATCAGATGTATGACATGAAAGCATGTGCCATAATTTGTTAGTCTTTAAGGTGTCATAAGACTCCATGTTTTCAATAACAAAATGCATGATGGTACATGGGAGTTCCTAGCAATGGCATTAACATGCAGCCAGATCATACATGATGCATGCTGACACCCAACATTGCACTGTAAGCGTTTTCAGGTCCAGTGGGGCTTGTGCTAATACAAAGCAAAGCTCAGTTTACATGGTGAAAGACTCCTGAACTACTTTCCAGTGTTGAGCTGTGTAAGCGCCATCAAATATCCAAGCTGAACAGTGGACTACAAATGCTTAACACTTGCTGCAATGATTGAAGTATTTGTAGTGACCTGGGTTTTGTTTCTTAATTTATGCAAATTGCTGAAATTACAGCATGTAAAGATGGAATCATACAAATAAGGCTGGGGGGAGGGGGGGCGTACTTTTCATCAGCTGGAACAATTCGGTTATAATCTGACTACAAGCCTTTCAGACTGTGTAATGTACTTGCATATTTAATTTTTATGTCAAAGTGGGCTGAGGGAATGTCGTGTTTATCTTTACAATCTGAAGTGCCGCTTTGGTGGCTGCCTCTACAAAATCAGACTGGCTTATTTGCACACTTCGACCTTAGTGCTTGGGTTATGCCCTCAAATCGAGGAGGGGTAGTGAAGGTAAAGACACAGGAACTACGCCTCCTTAACAGTTTCTGCCAGCCAGCCTCTCCCAACCTGGCACCCTCCAGATGTGCTGGACTCCACTTCCCATCAGCCCCGGCCAGCATGGCCAATGGTCAGGAATGCTAGGAGTTCCATCTGGAGGGCAGCGGGTTCCTGGAAGGCTGCTCCAGGCTTTCCAACTCAGAAAGGAGGGCGGAATTATAGCAGGTAGTTGTGCTCTGCATCTAACGAGTACTTCCTTTCCTTCCGTTCCCTTCTGGAATTAAAACAGAAACGGGCCACCCAGGTATGATGCAAAACTGGGCCACGTTACTAAAGGAAGGCTATTCCTGCCGCTGCCCAGTTCTCCTTGGGGTTCGTGAGCAGGAGGGTAGACATTCTTGACTCGGTTGTGCCCCATCCCGTTGAGCTCCATGGAGGCAGGATCAGTGTTGCCAAATCAAAAGATTATGCTGAAGGCCCTGCCTGAGTTCATATGAAGAGAGCTTCGGGGGGATGTTTCCCAGCGGGCTGGCCAGGTTAGTCTGTTGCAGCAGCAAGAATGACGCAAAGAGTCTTGGGGAACTTTAGAGATTAACAAACTTATTTTGACAGAGACTTTTGTGGTAGCAGCTTTAAGTTGACTCAGACAATCTTGTACTTGTGCAGAGGCTCATTAATGTAAATGGCATCATAGAGCCAAATCTTTTTCAAATATGCACAACAGAAGTAGATCTGAGGCTGCTTGTTGCCATTGTAGTATTCCCTCCTGGGAAAACCCTTTTTTCTGTTGAAGTGGTGTCTTAATGTTAACCGAAATAGCTGTATAATGGCATCAAGTGCATGCTTAAGATGTAGCATGTCCCAGACTTGCTCCCTAGTTAAGAGAATTTGGGTTGCAGCAAGACCTAGGAAGGGTTGTCTGACTGAGCAGGACAGAGTCTGAAAGCAGTTGTCACTGCTGGGCTAGACAGACCATGAGTCTCTGCATAGGTTTCCATAATGCAGTTGTCATGTATCATCCAGAAGCACTAAAGCCTACATCAAAGTTCCCCAACCTGGTGCCATCCAGATATTTTGGGCTACAGTTCCTATCAGCCCTGACCGTTGGCCATGCTGGTTAGGGCTTATGAGAGTTGTAGTTCAAAACATCTAGAGCATTCTAGATTGGGGAAGGCTGCCTTAGATTCCTGGTTGCCTTCTATAACCATCCTAATCTATCTAGGTGGCTGTTGCTGATATAATAGGTTTGCCAATGAGCCTCTGCATGTAGGGTGTGGTAGGGTATGCTAAGAATTCCAGATAGCTAATGAATTCTGTGCTGTATTCACCCTTGTGATGGTGGTGGAGGCACTTCAGAACTCTGCCACAAAATCCTTGGTCAGGAATGAAATCTTTTTGCAGTATGAATGATCTGAAGTGATAGTGCCTCTTTAAAGTGCTTTGCACTTTCCACATGCTCTGTTAAAGGTGGATGCTAATCCTGGCAACAATTTGCATCTCTGCCATTTCTGGAAGCAAGGGGAAAAGTTCACTCTAGCACCATGAGTAGACGATGGACATGTTAAACACCACTTGTAAGACTACGAGATACAAGTGAACATCTCTTCCCAATATGGAGAAGGAGAATCCTGAATTTCAGCATATGTTTTTTAAAAATTATGGGGTATTTAGAAGAAAGTTGCTGACGAAATAGTCTTTCATGTTCAGATTGCAGAACAGATTTAAAATAGGAAGAGATCTAAAACTGGAAGATGTGATAACCTTTTGATTTTTAATTTCTAGAGTCGCAGGCCACCCATTGGCACAGAATGAGCGCTGTCTTCATATGTTCTTGCAAGATGAAGTAATAGACAAAAGCTACACGCCATCCAAAATAAGACATGCTTGAATGCTGCACAACACTTTAACTGGCATAAATGTTAGTGCTTAACTTACTTGGTCTAAGAGTTGTAGTTTAAGGTTTTAGCATGCTGCAGACAAACTGGCACAAGAAGCCTTTGGTATACTAATGGCACTGCTTGGTCTTTGCATTCATTTTATGGCATTAAAGAACTTTAGGCAAATCTGCTGTCAGACTATTGATTTAAATGGCTTTTAAAAATTAAATATTTCAAAATTCTTTTCTTCCTTTGCAATGACCTTGTGATGATTACTGACTTGGCCTTACTTGAACTTGCACTGTTCTGGTGTTGCACGTTCACTTTTATTTGATTAAAACACTAGAATGTTTCTGTAAAATAACTAGTATTCAACCTGCAGATTTGGTGACTAACATGGTGCATTGTTTTCAATACCCCCTTGTGTAAAATAAGCACTTCTGTAGTTGTATCCTTAAGCTTGGAAAAAACAAACCTTTGTACTAAATCAATGAGGGAACTATCTTTATATTGTGTAAAAAGAAATCAGATTTGTATACTATGATCATTTGTCTAAAGTTGTTTTAAAATAAAAAGTAAAAATACACGTAACGTCTCTTACTGCAATGGTGGGATAACAATAGTGCTGGATTTCCTCCTAGAAAAATTGTTCCACTGCAATGCATTGCAGGCTGGATGTACCTTCTGCTCATTAACATAAATGGTTCTGAAATTATTTGCCTTTATTCAACCTAAAATACTAAAATTCTCTCCTGGTAGGTTACAATCCTGCGCATTCTTGCTTGGGTGCAAGTCTCCTTAAACTAGTGCGACACCTGAGTAAATATGGATAGGATCAGGCGGTTGGTTCTAGCTGGGATATTGATACTTGTTGATACAGAACCTTTTGGTTTTGTCCTGGGTTTCCTTCCATAAGATTTCTAAAGACACCACACCAGTGGATCTGCAGTTACAGTTTACAAACTTCTGAATCAAGGTTGCAGTTCCCCTTGCTCTTATTCTAGATAGCAGCATTCACTGTAAGCTAGAATTGTCTTGCTAGGACTCTGAGAATTCTATTAGTCCAAAACAAACCTCTCAGCGCAGAAGCTTTTGTAGCTTATGAATGACCTTGCTATAACAGCTCTAATGCTCAGTCCTAGTACTGTGTGTATACTCTACTTGGAGTTGCCCATCAGGTGCTGAATCTGGACAGCCTCGCTTTACTTTTGTCTTTGTCTTTATTTTGGAGATGCCAGTGTAGTGGCTGAGCTTGTTTCCACTCTGCTTGACTATTTAGTCTGTCTCTTGTGGTTGTGGTTTCCTTTTCAAATGTCCCTACACCTAACTTCCATGTTGCAAGAAAGCATACAAGCGCAATCCAGCCCCAGTGCCAAAGCATGTGGCCCTCTTTTGAAAGCACACCTCCAGTTTGTAGACTTCAGTAAATCTTCAATTGAGATGGGTTACCTTGTTGGTTCTATCCTGATAATGCCCACTAAATGGTCAGAAAATCCACTAGATGGGGATTATTTGAGAAAGGCTGATTATACCAAGTCTAAGGCCTGGTATGGGACGCCCATAGATTTGTGTTAGCAAACCAGCCCTACCACTAGCCTGGCAGATCTGATGTTGCTATTCCTCCTGTTCCATGTTCTTTATTACGCTTGGGATTGAGCCACTGTGTTTCATGGCATCAATTTCATGAGCTTGGTCAACAACCCTTGTCAAGCTGTTTTCGAGGGCTGCTAATTTCTCCTTGTTCTAGCACTGTATCAAATACCACTTGAGTGTCCACTAACATTCAGGAATGATTTTGTTAGGAGAGGCCTTACAATCCTGGTTTCAAATGTGAAACATCATGTGTGGCCCTTTAGATCCAATTGCCTTGTTGGCAGTTGGATCCAAAAAGTGGATCCTGAAAAATGGGTTACTACAAGAAGAAAGCCTTCATGTCTACAACTGGGAGAGGATGGAACTGGTAATCTTGGACATATTAGTAAGTTAACTAGTTATAGCACTGAGTGGCATAGAATTCTCACTCCACTGGAATCTGGCAGAACTTCAGCAAGCCTAATGCAGAGCCAATTTTTATGTTTCATTTTAATTAGTTGATTAGCTAATTGCCCACCAGTTTGAGGGGAAAGAATTAGTTCTCATTTGATTCTAAGTGAGACATTTCCTTGGGATGAAACAGTAATTGGAAATCACTGTATCCTATTTCCAAAAACAAGTTAGTGCAAATTTTAGCACACTTCTACAGAAAACAAATAGCAGTTAAGTAGTAGTCATTTTGATGTTTCTTGTTTAATGGAATTATACTAAGATGAAATTGCAGCATCAGTGGGGAGCAATATTTAATCAAAGGCCATGTCATTTTAAACGTAATATATTTTTTATTCTTTGTAAATACAATGAGTACAACCTTAACTTCACAAATCAGTTAATCCACTTTTGTACAAGAGAAGTTTTACTCATTCTCTACTTCAAGTGCTGATTCTCCTTCCTCAGTGCTATTTCCTAAAACAAATAAAAACTTGAAAAGTACAGTGGTTATCTTAATTTTTTCCTACATTTTCCATAAGTATAGTCTCATCAAATTAAGCAGCTCTTAATATGTGTTTTTGTGGGGATGAGAAAGTATATGAGAGATAGAGGCTTTTATTGGGACCTGGAGTTTTCTAAAAAGCCACTAGAGAGTCTTAAAGACTTATTAGATTGTATCAATCAACCATCCTTTCCATCATTTGTAAGATGTTTCAGTTTATTGTAAGTTAAGTACCTTCTTGTACATCTCATTGACAAAGAGTTTGACTACCATTGCCTTTGGTTTCAGCACTATGCCAGTGGGACAGCGATCAGTTCACTGTATCGATCCTCTCCATTGTCTTTTATTTGGTTTTGCTGTTTAGTCTTCGCTTAACATGCATTTTTAAAAAACTTTTCCTTTAAAGCTCTTCTGTCTGAGATGTTAAACTGAACTGAAGTGTTGGCAAGTCTTAGGCGTGAAGTCCACCAATTTATTTTTGTTTTTTTAACAGGAGGCCTGGCCTATTGAATCCAAAAGATAATTGCCAGAAAGCGCCACTTAGAAGTTCATTATGAAGGCCACTTTTATTCTATGTTACAACTGAAGTAAATTTTTTGAGAACCTGCTGTTCAATGTTGACTCTCATATAAAAAGAATTCACCAGTAAGCTACTTAAAAAAAAAAAAAAAGACATGTGAAGGCCACCTCATGACACATTACAACAGAACAATGTTTGGTTACCCAATTTTTCAAAATATGAAAACAAACCCTAAAGTACTTTCTTTACCCTGTCAAACCTTCGAGCTAAATGACAGACTAGCACTGCCTTCGTTAACTATGAATGACAACTGAATTGGCTCCACCAAATTGCTACAGGAGAAGCAGCAGCCAAATTCAATCCGCGGCCATGTTTATGTTGCGCAGAGTCTTTTTCCAAGGACTTGTGTTGCTCTGTTCAAGGCTGCAGTACTGTATCTCTATTGGGTTTATTTTGTCAATAGATTAAATGTATCTGGGCTTCCACTTCTTGTAGAGCTTGTGAGCTGAGGCTTGTTCTCCATGGATTCAAAAGTTCTTCAGAAATGGTCACCCTGATCATTTTTGCCTCCCCCCAGGTCAGTCTATATGTCACTAGATTTGTACATATCTGAAAGCAGTCTTGTAATTGGCACATTCCCAATGGTTTTTTTGAAAAATACTTCTTCTATCGTAGTGGGGCTAATTGAACGTAAAGCTGGCAAAAGCAACAAGAGTTTCCCAAAACGACATGGTTGTGTGGGGTACCTGGAAGGCAAACATGAAAGTTAATGCTATAAAAAACAGTAGTGCTGTTGATCAATAATTCTATTGATCATTTGCTCTGAAAACATGTCAACCAAATAGCATTCTTCAGCTTTTAAAAACTTGAATCAGAATCTTGGATCTAGACACAGGGGTGGGCGACTTATGGCCCTCCATATGTTTTGGCCAACTCTCATCATCCCTCACCATTGGCCATGCTGCCTAGGGCTGATGAGAGTTGTCAGCCAAGACACCTGGAGGACTACAAGTTGCTTACCCCTGAGCTAGACCCATTCTGATGTGCTGCAGGGTTAGACAGACTTCAGGCTTGTCAGATCTTTTTTTTTTTTTTAACTAGAACCCCAACAAGATCCAAGTGCAAAATAGTATATCAGGAAATGGATATACACTTAGAATTAAGGGACAGGTGCCTCGAAGCACATGCTCAGCCAAGTATTTTATGTCAGTAGTAGAACTGAGCTCATAGTCCTTTCACCCCAAAATCTACTTGTGGTTCCCCCTCACCACCAAACCTTTCTTTTCTTGTGCTTTTGTTAAACAGAGGGGATTTAGAAACCCTTGCCAATCTACTCCATATCCTCCAAAGATCTACCAGTAGATCCAAATCTAGCTTCTACCTATCCCTAGTGGCCTGGTTTGCACAATCGTCATGACTTAAACAAGCCATGGTGGCTTGTTTAACCTGCTGCTGTGCATACCAGGTGCCATTTTTAAGTAACACTTTACTTCTATGTCGCCTTTTGGCCAAAAAACCCCCAAAGAAGCTCACAAAAATATACAAATATAATATTCAAACAATACACTAAACACAAATTTAAAGCAGAAATATCACAACCACCATTTAAAACTAAACAAATGAACAAACCCTGAAGCCCAAACACACCTACGTAATCAAAAGCAAAACCCATCCGCAAAAATGTCAGAGGAGAGTGGAATAATTTGCCTAATTACCCATGTAGCTTGTCATGATGTCTGCACCTGGGTGCCATGGCTTGTTGGAGGGGGAAACAACCCTCAAATAACCCAACGACAGGCCATGGGTTGATTCCCCCTCAAACAAGCCATTCTGCCTAGGTTTGGACAACACGACAAGCTGCTCCCATGTGGAAAATTAGGCAAATGGCATGTGGCAGATGCCATGGCTTAAACAAGCCGCCATGGTGCTGGACTGTGTTCAGTGAGTGCTGGACAGGTCTCTCTTCAGACATGAAGCATACACCTATAGATCCCGTTGATTTCAAATGGGAGGCCTAAGTGCTTAACTATGGCTTGGTCATGCTCTTTGATGACATATCCCCCAAGCCCCATCAGTTTAAATCCACCTCCCCCAATGGCCAATGCATGTGCTGGCTGGAGAAGTGGGAGTAGTCCCACACATGTGTAGGGCACCAGATTTATGGAAGGCAGATTTAAATTCTAAAAATATAAATGATAACCCCTGAAATCTTCCCAAAGCCCAACAAGATTAAAATCCCAAAATAACGCAATTGCGCTTTAACCCAGCAGATTAAAAACTAGGCCAGAGGAAAAACCCACCTGTTTTAAGAGTGCCAGTCACCTTCTGATCTTTGTAAAATAAATTAGTGCATAAATAATTTCTGATTAGGTATTCATTTTAAAACCATTGCCTTTCCTTTCTGTTTAATGCTTTCATCTGCATAGACTCCTTCTCTACTTCTTTAACTGGGATTAATTAACTTACTGCAGATACAGCAAATTCAAAGCTCAAAAAACAAAGGTCCAAATCTAGTGTCCTCACCTAGTATGAATGTAGCTGTTCAGGGTGAGCTGAGCTTCATCTTGAAGAGCTGCAATGGCGGCAGCATTTCTAAAACTTCTGAGTTCAGAACCGCTATGCGGAGGCACTGCAAAGCAGATAGGCCACTCTTCACTTATGCATCAGAACAGTCCAGTCAGCATTTACTACATCACTGTGTTACACTTGGTTCCCTAACAACTTTATAGTAGTGCCTGCAAGCATAAAGCATCGGAGTGGTTCAAGCAATTAGGGTAGGCACAGATGGTCGCCTGCTGAAAGCCCATGCCCTGAGCAATGACAAGAGTCCCCTGGACTTGGTCCTGCACTTCATTACTGTAACCTGCTTGTTCACTGGCTTCTCACTCTCGCCCAGACAGTGGTGGTGGTGAGAAGGGGCAGGGGCTGCCACTGCCTGCTGGCTCATTGGCTCTCTGCATGTCAAGCAAGCGGTTACAATGATGAGAACGAGGATGAGGGGCAAGAGCAGCTGGTGACAATGGTGGTGAGAAAACAGACTCGCCGAGGGAGAGGGCCCATCGAGGGTGCCTTGCCCAAGGGCCCTCAAAAACCTGGAGCCAGCACCGGGTTCAAGTTATCTGCTTATGGCATGCTACGATTTGGGTTTGTTGGCAGTTCACCCCATCCTGAAAGCACCCAGTGGATAACCATTTCAAGGAACATCCAGTACCATGACATTTTCAGTTAGTACCGAGGAACAAATGAAAGCTAAAGTGCCACATGTTTCATCCCAGCCTCCAAAGGCCAGCCAAAATAGAAAGATAATACAGGGCTGTGAATTCCAGTACCAGTGGGGCTGCCTCTGGGAAGGCATCCCCGCATGCTTACGATCTCCAGATACGGTGTGCTGATGGTAGCGTTAAGATTAAGATGGGCAGTCATGGTCAATGACAGTGTTTGCAACAAGACATAAAGGAAACCATGTCTCTTAGACTGCGTGGGGTTGTATAAGTCAAATTACAGCCCAGTTAAGAAGAGGATCTCCTCGGCACCAGCCTGCATAGCATAATAATCAATTCAATGCAATCTGCTACTGGAATGCTAGCAAGTCATCTGTTTTTATATTCCCCTTACCAGCTTTAAAAGTGACGATGCATTTGAGGCAGGCAAATTCCGTAGCATCTAACCGAAGCTGTCTAAATCTAGCCACAACCTCTTGTAACGCCTGGATCTCTGAGATAATTTTGTTCAGCTTTTGAGAATCTGTGTTGTCCCCATTCATGCCTAGAACACAAATGTGTGAAATAAATACACTAATAGGTCATATGAAGTATTTGATAGATTGATTTCTGGGGGGGGAAACCCATTAAAAATCACATGTATCAATAGCAATTCAATTGTCATTTTCTGAGATCTGCTTCAACACAAAACTGACTATATTGTAGGAAAGTTAGTATGAAATCTTCTCTTGCATGATAACAAACACAGTAATTTGCATTTAAATGACAATGCAAGCAGTCGTGAATGCAACAAAACAACATTATTTGCATTTAAATATAGATTTATAAATGACAGGTATACTCCATTGTTTGGAAGGGATTTGTTATTCTTTACATGTTGTCCTTTTTTCAATAATGTATTTTTATGGTAATTTGTATAACAAAGTCATTAAATTGTGCAATTCTTACCCGATACAGCCAGTAGGGTGTTAGCATCAACTGGAATGGCCCATTGTGCTATTCCTAGAACAAACAGTTCCCTCCAAGCATCTTCCAAAAGCATCAGCTGTCATACAATAGAGGTACAATATAACATGGTGTATAATTTATAGATTGATAAACAATTCCAATATGTAAATTTCTGTTGTTTCAAAAATGGCTTTAAAATGCCTGTACTGTTTCTCCATCCCACCCTGCTTGGAATATTTTAGTTATTCCTTTCTCATTTTGATCAAGAGTTTGTGAGCATCGCTAGATAAAATATTATAGAAATACCATAATGCGCGTGTGCGTGTGCGTGTGTGTGTGTGTGTGAGAGAGAGAGAGAGAGAGAGAGAGAGCACGCATGTGCATTTAGAGTTCTGTTCTGAAATCCTGGCTTCATATGTAGGGTACAGTGCAAAGACAATACATAAACATCTTGCTCTCCTAAGTGTGAAACCCGTAGGAAGCTCCACCCTTTCTCAAAAATGAACATCCCTATCCAGGAACTCCCCCCCCCCCTGCCCCCTGCTGTAAATAATTAGAGCTAAATGCAATACTGGAAAATTTTGTATTTTTCAAATTGAGTTGATTTCAACCAAACATTCTCCTTCTGCAAGTCCCATAACCAGCTTTCTTATGGGCATCTGCCCAATGAAACTGATCTGGTAGGTAAGCAAATTACTGCCATATAAGTCTTATTAGAACTTGTATAAAACCTTTTCTCTTTGGGATTGTTCAGGTAGTAGCATCCTTCACTGGACGGACAAGTGGATCCAGTTACCTTTTTCTCCCAGCCCATTTGTGGCAAGCCATTTTGTGGTTGTGGTCTGCACAGGCAGTGCTGGTTCTGCACTGGTCCTTTGTCAGCTGTGTGGGTCAGCAAGATCAGCACAGGCTGAAGCATGTTGAATGTAGGACTACAGGGGTCAAAGACTAGAAACAGCACTGTTTGTTAACCAGGCCTATGCATCCCCTGGTGCTATTTCTCTCCAGCAAATAAAATGGTTTCCCCTACAGCCACTTTTATGGGTAAATGGATCATTTAGCCACAAGGTGGTGGCAATGCTGGATAAGCTGTAAAAAAAAGAAGTCCTCCTAAGTAGTATATGAAGCCCTGCCCCAACTCCCCGTTGGTGACGAGGAATCTCATTGCTTAGTCTTTGGGAGGATGCTAGAGAGGTGAAGATGTGATATTTTTAGGAGTGCCTTCCTTTTGAACTGCCACTGTGGGATTAATGTTCTTCCTGTCCTGGCTTTGAGACTCTTAACAGCCCAGAGCCCTGGGACTCAAAACTTGACAGTCTTCAGAAATTGAGGAAGTTGATCTCCACCACCACCACTTCAAGGAATTATGGGGGCCAGCCCCTCTGCTTTCCCTTTCTCTGTCCCTCTGCCAAGCATAGCCAGAACAGGGCAGGTTTCTTTGAGTTCAGAGGGCAGAGTATCAGAGGTGGGGCTGGAAACACCTGTCTCATAGTATTGTCAGTGATCTCTGACATCTTCAATTGCCATTGTGTGATTGTGGCCTTTGGGTGGCTCAGCAGACTGGTTTTGCTTTTGTATTTGACGCCTAATCTATTGCCATATTTGTGGTCCGGAAGGAATGGTGTAATCCTTGCTCCTAAAGGCCTTGCAGTGCAAGCTGTGAAAAGTGGGAGGGGCATGGAATGGAGGGGGAAGAGAGTGGGATGTGAATTTATTTAGGAGAAAAGATGGCGGGAGCCAAGCCAGTAGAGGAGAAAAGATGGCGGGAGCCAAGCCAGTAGAGGAAAGAAGAGCAGCTGAGGAAAAAAACAAGAGAAGGCAGCAGAGTGAAGCAGAGCCATCAAGGAGAAAGGCGAGGGGAAGCAATGGAGTGGCTAAGACAAAGAGAAAGGAGATAGAGAGAGCAGCCCTCAGCCATTGAGGAAAGCTGAAACTCAATAGCAGTCTGGGGCACCATGAAAGCCATTGTCACTGTCCTAATTACAGTAACACTGTATGCATAATTAATTGTGGTTTAGGGTTAGAGTTATTTGTATTTGGTCTGTATGTTTAAACTTGTTATTTACTTAGAGAACAATCCTATCTAGATAGGTGGCCGCCTCTGAACTTGGAGGCGACTGCCTGTCCAAGGCAGGGCAGGGGAAGCCTGGAGGCGATCGCTCCCTCTGCGCTTCTCCTGCCCTGCTTTTTCGGCTAGACAGCCGATTGTGGCTGTCTAACTGCGGGACCACGGAGCGGGAAGGAGGCTGCTGTACAACACATAGGATGTGTCGTACGGGCAGTTACACTCTCCCCGCCCCAGAACACTCCCAGCCACGCCCCTTTCCAGCCGCTCTGCGCTCCTCTTGCGAGCGCGGAGGATGGGGCTATTCTGTGCTGCCTCCGAGGCAGCGCAGAAGTGGGGGGAGGTCGGTTCTCCAGGAACCGACCTCGGAGCATGGGCTCTGAGGTCGGTTCCCAGATAACAGCATATCCTATGGCCATCTAGCTGCTGTCTAGCAGCCATAGGATTGCTCCCTTAATGTTGTACTTACTGAACATCTTAAAGCCAAGTAAATATTTTTAGATATATTTATATGACTCCTAGTGGATTGCCAGCCTTTCTCTCCTTATTCTCATACTAAAACCTACTATGGTTGTGCATATCCCACTCTTACTCAGATGAACGAGTGGTCACCTGAGGAGTACTTCTCCTTCTGTTGCCACTGTGGCACCCACTAGCAATTATAAGACTACAGCTGCAGTCCTAAAAAACATTATTTTGCATGAAGTCCTATTAAACTCAGTGGGATTTACATCTAGCTAAAGGTGCCTAGGCTTGAGCTGCAAATAACACAAGAACATCAGTATGAAGAGCAGCTTCATCTCTCTTTTTGTCTCTCTCATATTGACTATGATTATTGGAACAAGAATTTGCATTTCATAGAAGCGGGAGAACAATAGAAGGAAAATGTCCACAATTCTTAATTTGGGGTAAGCTGAAACTTTACAACTCACAGTCTGGTCTCTAAAGCCCAGAGAGGATAATGGTGCCGTTAATGAAATCCTTGGGCTTTAAAAGGAGGATTAATTTCATGGAACAATTCATGAAACTTGCCTTTAATTTTGAACGTTAGATATGCAGCCTGTTCATTTACAATGACAGGATAATCTGATTCCTGACATGAATAATAGGCCTATTTTACAGAGATCTGTTCAGTGATAACTTTAATCTGCACTAAGCCATTCCTAGTATATTGATGGGACTCTTGTTTCTCCAAAAATCCCCCCCCCGCCACACCCCTCTTACTTCTACGTCCCATTTGCTCAGTTGGAATGTCTTTTTGGAGAAACAAAGCTCTGCCTTAAATAGAAGTCTTCCGTGCTGTTGGCAGTGTGGTAGCAGTGGAAGGAGGGCTACGGTGGAGCTGGGGTGCTGCTTCTACTTTAATTGGGTATCAGAGTTGTACCCCTTTCAGTAAGGTGGGCAGGGGTAGAGAGAGTATCGTTTGCTGTAAGTCAGCCGTCTGTGATCTCTCAGCGTCTGTTGTTCACACTAAATGCAATTTGCCATAATTCAAAGCAGGGATGTTGAACCTCTTTCAGCCCAAGGCCAAATGCAATTTCAGGGATGCTCTTGGGGGCTGCATTCCAGTGGTAGCTGAGGCTGAAGGCGAATGGGTTGGAGCCAAAATACCAGCATATTGTAGCCTAAGGCTCCTTGCTGCCAGTAACAGAGCGGTAGCGGAGGCATTTCGACCTTTTAGAATTTGGGGAAAACTGCACCGAAGCTGGGAAACCACCAAACAATTGGTGCCTGGGGGAAAGGGGGAAGAACCAGGGCAAGGGGGCTTGGCCAGCTGGGGAACCCCAGGTGGGCCAGATTTGGCCCCAGGCCTAAGGTTCAACATCTCTGTTTTAAAGTGTGTCAATTTAAAGGGGAGGGGAGAGATGGATCTCCTAAAACAAAGATTAGAGAAATGAATTTCACTCTTAAGTTTTGAACAAATCTTAATTAATTTAACTGAAGCATACAGTCCTGATCCAGAGGAGGTTAGTCTTGCCTACATCCTGCTGAAATCCACAGGAGAAGGGAGGCATTACTAATGTGACCTCAGCAGGACGCAAGTATGACTCCGCCCCAGTTCAGATGCAGCGTGGTCTCTGTGCAGCGCATCTCAGGAGGGTGCAGGGCTGCTGCGGCTGTGCTCTGAACTCCACAGAGATCACATGGAGGTGCCTTTTGTGCGAACTGGCATCTCCACATGGAGTTGCGCATGCTGCTCGCATGGCCTGTGCAATTGCAGCAACCCTGCGTAGAGCCACCGCCAGGGGCAAATCTCAGCAGCCATGCATATAGCCCCTACGAGGGGGCACCAGTTCATGCAAAGGACACCTCTGCAAAATCTCTGTTGGGGTAGCCTGCGAGTGATCCTGTGGGAGCCAATCTGGCTTGCTTCCGAGACAAAATGGGCTGCAAATCAATCAGTCCGATTAACCATATTTATGACCACTGCTGATTTTAAAAGCAACACCTTTGATTACATGGAGCTGGACTTCTTGGCTGAACTGAGAGGTGCTGCTGGGGTTGGAGCCCTTTGCCTGGAAGATTTGCCTGCTATCTGGAAGGCCTTTGTCCCAATGTCGGGCATTTGAGAGCCACTCAGTGACGAGAAACAGGCACTCTGAAGGATTCTTTCACATAGTCGAGTTCCTTGAGATTTTCACAGAAGATTCTGCTTCAAATGTCAACTGTTTCTCTGATTAAATCAGCTGCAACAGGGGTGGACAGAAGGGGACTGGGATCGACAGGTAGATCTTTGGGTGATTCACAGTAGATCAGCAAGGACTTCTGACTCCCAATTGTTTAACGATAAAAAGGCTCACACACAGCCTCCGTGACAACTTAGAATCTTCAGCTGGTGCAGAATGTGGCCGCCCGAGTATTGGTAGGGGCAAAGCAATTTGATCACATAATGTCTATACTGCACCAACTGCACTGGTTACCAGTGTGTTTCTGAGCCCAATTTAAAGTGCTGATTTTGACCTTTGAAGCCTTAAAAGGTTTAGGACCAAGTTAGCCTTCACCCATATCAGCCGGCCTGCACTTTAAGATCAAAAAGAGAGGCCTTTTTCATTTGCCCATCTATGGAAGCAGTTAGGTGGATGAACACATGTGAGAGGGCCTTCTCTGCGATGGCCCCACACCTTTGGAACAAGTTGCCATTGGAGGTCCAGCATGCTCTGTCATTGCAGGCTTTTAAGAAGGCCTTGAAAACATGTTTTACTATAGCCGTCTCTTGATATGACTGCTTTTGTTGCTGTTATCGCTGCTGTTGTTGCTGTTATCATTGCTGTTGCTGGTTTTATTGTCAGCTTTTATTGTTGTTTTTATTGCTATTTTATTATGTTTATTTTTTTATCGCTTTTAATAATTTAACTGTTTTTATGTATTTTATTGCTGTGAGCTGCCTTGGGAGGGCTTCTGCCCTGAGAGGCAGCCAAGACAGTCACTCAGTCAGTCAGTCAGTCAGTCAATCAATCAATGTTAGACTGCTGAAAGAAGAAAGCTTGGGAGGAAAACCAGGAGTGGATTTTTGTGTGGAAGAATGGTAAACTCTGTTCTAGTTCTGAAATTCCTAGGCTGTGAGCATGAGCTCAGTGGTGCCCTGTTCCCTTCATTCTGAATGTCTGCACCGAGCTCTGAAGTAGGTCCCATAAGCCTGCAGCCTGCACACCCCAGAGCAGGGCCTTTTGAAGCAGGGCCTTTTCTTCAGTGGCCCTATCATTGTGGATCATCTCCTCCTCCTCCCTCCTTCCCACTCTCTGTGGTGGCCTGCCAGGATTTGCCCCTAAAACATTTAGGCTTGGATCCAGCTTCTTGTCCTCCAGCAGGAGTATTTCCTGAGTGGAGTTCTGTGCAGAATGCTCCTGCCTACAGAAAATAGATTGGCAGGGGGAGGTGATCTTTGCTGATTCTTCCTTCCTTTGCAGCTTCCAGTGCCATTTTTCCCACTGTTCTGGAGGGTCCCTCAACCCTCCACAGCAGGGTTTTTTTTGGGGTGGTGGTGCTAGGGACTGCAGGGGGAAGAATTAATCAATGAAGATCACCTTGTCCCCCATTCCATCAGTGGAAATCCTCTGCTGCATTGAAGGAAGTAACCCTTCCATTCACAGGAGGACAATCGTGGACCCAACCAATTAAAAAGGGCTTGTATATGATTGACTTTGTGGTTTTAATTGTGGTATGTTTTGGATATTTTTTAAATTGTTCTGAATATTGTGACTTGCCTGCAATTTTTTAAATAAAGCCAGTCCAGTTCCCCACTGCAAGGCAGGACTATTAGCCACCAACTCCATCCAATCAACTTACTGCAGTACATGCTGAGCTACTTTCTGCTCTGTAGAAGGGCTCTTACTGTGCAATCAGCTCCAGATGACTCAAGCAAGCAAGCCAAGGAACATGTTATGGAAGAAGGCAACTGGACGAAGAGAAAAATTTCTTACACAATCTTAAATATGGCATGACCAAAACCCATTTACCAAGGCAAATCATCCTGGGGCACAATTCTACACTATCTCGCATCCTGTCTCTATTGCTGATGCCCGTCCAGAGTATGCTGGATATGTAGTGGTACATTTTAATTCATTTGGCTAATAATGCACCGCTGCTGGCCACATGGTCTAAATCCATCTTGAATCAGCATAAGGACAAGGATATCCCCCTAAAACTTACCTGATCTTGTAACGATAGAGTGGAAAAAGCTGGGACACTCTTTGCCCATTTGATGCTCATGAAGAGTAGCCTTGCCGCAGACTCGCAAACCGATTCAGTAGCCACTTCATAGAGATACATGGGTGTACCACTGACTTCATGTGGATACTAAGAATAAACAGGTTTTATTAGAAATATATTTTGGGAAGTAGTTGGCATGAACTTATGATTGGCTAAGAGTTGCCTATTTTTAATGAGTTACTTGGTTATTTAATCTGTTTCTTACAAAGAAAGGTATCATTGAGTTGAACGGGGGGTGGAGGAAGCAAAATGGGAGATGGAGAGACTAAGGGCACAATCCTATGCATGTTTGTACAGAAGAAGGCCCTACAACTCCCAGCAATCTCCAGCCAGCATGGTTGGCTGGAGAATGCATAGGATTGCACCCTTAAGGTACCAGTGCTTATCTTAAGGTCTTCCCAAAGAGAAAGTTATTATTCATTAATAATAATATTTATTATCATTTTAATGGATACTAGATTTTGGCAGAAAGAGATTTGCATTTTGCTTCGGAGGCAACAAGACAATAAATAAAAGTCAAATGGAAGAATTTTATATTCAAGAAGCCCAATACAATGAACCACTGTGCAAAGAAACAATTTCTTCTCCCCACAAAACCTGCTCTGGACAGTTGGGGGACCCTCTGGAACTGTGGGGGAGGTGGTGCTGAGGGCTGCAGAGGGTCACCTCCCCCCACACAACTTTCTATTGGCAGTTCTGTGTAAAACTATGCTCAGGGAATGTTCCTGCCAGTGAAAAGAGGTTTGACCCAACCCAGTCACCTGGTTCACTCAACACAACAGCCCACCGTGGCTTAATTTACCTGTGGGGAAACAAGCCATGGGTTATTTGAGGGTTATCTAACCCTCAAACAATCCCTGCCATCTGGATTCACATGACATGGCAAGCCATGGCAGGCCAGGCACCTGCACCCGCCATGCAAAAATGGTACCCATGGGCGCCCAGCACAATGTGACAGCCCCCACAGGTAAATTAACCCACAGTGGGCTGTGGTGTCATGCAAACACCCTGCATGCATAGTCAATAAGTGGATCACATATTTAACAAGGCTGTTCAGACTAAATCTACACATGATGACACAGAATGAAGTGGTTATAATGCATGGAAATATTTCAGACCGCTAGTGGAGAGTAACATTTCTTTATTGCTCCTCTGCTTAATGCTCTCCCTGCAAGAAGAGAACTAGTATACCAAGGAAAAGAATGGGCCAGAACCTTTGTCTCTGATGTGCTAGCTGTCTTTTTGCAGTGAGGATGTGTGTTTGAATATGGGGAAGCATTCAAAAATTGTATGCTCTTTCTTGTTCTGCAATATTTGTAGACCAGGCCTCAGAGATGAAACTAGGCAGGAATTGATAGCTATGGAGTACCAGAAGAACGTTATGACGTTCCAGAAAAATGTTGCACCCATATTCATAACTAAGCTTAGTCTACAGGTATAACTATTATGGGACTTCTGCCATAATGTGGAATTCACTTCCATCATCATACTGTCTAAAATTAGACAGAAGAAAATAAGGACCTTCTGATGTACTGTACATATAATGCTCATTTTCTCAAACCAAGGCAATTACCTGAGCACCATCCTTTTACTCCTACACACTGCAGAAGAGTTTTTTCTGCCTTCTGTACACTGTATGCAGTTCCTCCACAATAGCCTGTCCTGCACTGGTTTGTGAAGCCAGGGGCCATAGATGTTTGTAGTGTTTAAAATAAATAAATAAATAAATAAAAATTCACAGTAGATCTGCTTGTATGACAAGGCAAACACATTCTGTAACACTGGCTGGGCAGGTGGTTATGAAGAGGCAGATGGAATGAAGGCTAATGAACTCCCATGTGCATGTGCACATGCAAGCAACATTTTTTAAATGCACAAAAAAACACCCTCTCCATAAGCGTAAAATACAGGGACAGTGATATACCAGGGGAAAGTACCAGAAAAGAGCAGCTGTCCCTTAAGTAAGAACACTTGGGCCATATACATCTCTTGCTGCTAAGGTTCAGCCAAACCTGTTGCAGCCCTACCTCAGAAAGGTGCATGAGTCCAAAAATATGGTATGCCCCCAAACATAAGTATTTCTTCTAAATTGCTGCTGATTGGAGATAAGAGCTTTTCTGTCCTGGAAGAAGAGACAGGGCCTGGCTTGAAGAAGCAGCTGGTGAGCCAGATAGGGAAGCCCCGGGGTCTGTATCTGCCTGCAGGCCTGAAGTTCACCATGCCTTTGCTAAAGATTTGTTTTTCAAACCCTTGCCACTTAACCTGTGGTGAGTGAGAAGGCAGTGAGGACTTCTCCACTTTCTCCCCAAGGGGGAGTAACGTGCTGGCTCTTCAAGCAGCCTTTCCCAGCCCTGGGTCCCCAGATATTGTCGGACCACTACAACTCCTATCATCCCCATCCAGCACAGGAATGGTGGGAGTTGTCGTTCAACCACATCTGGGGACCCAAGGTTGGGAAAGGCTGCTCCTTGAGACTGACAAGTTTTACCACTTGCTTCGGCTAATCACGCATTTTAAGGAAATATTTGAGGTCACCCTCGGGGGTCATTCATTTAGGGATGCTTAGGCTGGCCAGACCCCTCCTAGTGCTTCCCATGGTATCATGACCTATGGCGTTACCCTGATGTTATGTGTCAGTCCGGACACAAATAGAGAGGGGGTGTTGATTCTACTGTCCTTGGGCTGGCTCCCAGCACAAAGTTTGGCAAAGTGGCAGGATATTCCCTCCATACCAGTAGGAGCAGGGGTAAATTTTGAAGTGTAGGATCTCATAATGATAGCACCCGTAACCCCAAGGATAGTTCAACATTCAGGCATCTGGGTTGATCCATTGTGTGTGTGTGTGTGTGTGTACACACACACACACACACACACACACACACCTTCCTCAGTAGCAGCAGTACATAGCCTAATACTCAGTTTATTAGGATCAGCTGAAAAAGGTGTTAGAGCTCCACTTCTCCACATTCCTGCTCCACTACATCGCTGATCCAAATATTATTGGATGGAGATGGAGTATGACAGTAGTAAGAGTATGGAACCCATCTATGCACCATCCTAAAGGGATTCTAACCACTTCAGAACCATCTATGACAGCAGAAGGTTGAACAGCTGACCAGGTGGCATAGTTAGTAGGACATGACCAAATTGCCCCTACACAGCAACCCATAAAAGTCAACCAGTTAATCATTACAATAATGCATAATATTTAGGGCTGCGAGTAAATCATTTACCAGTGATTTAGGCTGCAACCCTTAATAGACTTACTAGGGAGTAAACACCACAGAGCATACTGGGACTTCCTTCTGAGTAAACACACATAGGTGAGCACTATTAATTTGCCAAAGATCATTGATGCCAATGTATTATGCATTATTATCACAAATAAGGATCTTTTCCATTAATTTATCCAGGTGAATAACTGCAGCACAATCCACATGGGGGGAAACGGTGTAGGGGCCATTTGGGAAGGACCTCATTCTGTATCAAGACTGCAGAGCCTGGTTGCTTCTTCTGACATCTGCCAGGATACTGTTGCATTTCACCCGAATCAGTAAGAAAAAAGGAGCTGACCTTTGGAGTTGGTTGAGCCAAGCCCACCAAGCTTTGCCTTTCAGATGTTGTAGAAACAGCAGCCAGTTCTAGATTATGAGGTTCCAGCTGTGTAACAGCAGTGAAGAAAGCTGGGGCAGGTAGAGCTGCAGAGGGGAAGTGTGGCGTGGCTCCATTATCTTCCTTGTGTCCTCTGAAATACAGAGCTACTTGTTTCCTTATCGTAGATGTCCTTGGTCCCCTTTCATGTTGAACAGCTGGGAATAAAAACCCCGTGTTAGCATGCTACTTGGAGCCTAGCAAATACCCCTTTGAAGTATAGAAACATTTCATTGGATTAATTCGCTGTGCAATAATACATTTCTAATCGTATCTGTATAAAAACAGGCTAAAAATGGCTGTTGCCTATCATTTATGAGCACCAACACTTCACCATTTGCTGTGATGTTATGAAATGTTCACAAATACTCCAATTCTTGAGAGTAAAGGTATCATCAACAGATTTTTAATACATGGTACAAGTGAAATATTAATTTGTTTGGAGCAGGGTGAGGAACTCACATAAGAACAGGGGGAAGTCTATACCAATGGTGGAGTGGGGAGGGACAGGCAAGGGAAATTTAGAGATTGAGAGATGTGAGGTGGGAAGTCAAGGGACTAGCAAGGACAACGAGCATGTTTTGGGGTGGGGTGGGAAATGGATTTCACATATTAATGTGAACAAGCCAGCCAAATCAAAAGCTTCAATCTCCAATGATATATAACTGCCTTTAATTATGTCTGGGGACTGATTCAAATATTCAGTGGGGCAGGATGCAGAAAGAGATTGACAACACATCCTGCTTAGAAGATTGGATAATTGACTAATTAAGCAGTGTGACTAGCCTTCAAGAGAAATTAACATTATTTAAATATAGGCAACAAACAACTGGAAAATCACAAAATGGTCAGCTCTCCTTTTTGGGTGGACATTATTTAAATAGATCTTATTATAACTCTGATATGAGAAGCAGGGAATCCCTTATTTCTGTATCTCCAGTTCAAATTAGTTGCCTGGCATGTGGAAGAATGAAACATACTATCTTTGATGTGGTGATACTTATGTAATATGGTGTTGGTTGTGACTTCCAACAAGTGGAGCAAAGCAGTGTTCAGTTACTAGGATCACTTTGTGTGGATGGAGATATGCACTTTCATCTACACGAATGCCTCAATAATGGGGAACACAGGGGGTGATGCTCCTCTGTGTGCACGTGTGCATCCTGCGCAGGGGTTAAATATGCACTTCATCCTCACTGTTTGTTGCCCACTTTGATTTCTTGGGTCAGCCTTTTATTACCATTATGTGAGTAGCACATAATGGCAACTGGTTTCTTGGGGAGGGGCTAGCAGTCTCCCAGCTATGGGAAACATAGTGTTTGGCTGGATCTGATTCTGCAGCTCTAGGTGTACATACTGCCTCAGTTTGGGGGCCCATGAGCTGTGGCCCAACCAAAACAGACCAAAGGTCAGCTCCCCTAGAGACAATGGCCTGGCCAACCTGAATGGATGTGTACGTAGACATAAGCAAGCGAGTGCAGAAACATTGTGCAATGAGCTACTTCTACCACTGGGTGATTGCTGCTTCTGGACTCTCTCTGCTCCACCTTTTCCCTTCTTCCATTTCTGCAACTCAGTTTCCTCTACAGAAAGATTGTTTGATCACCAGAGCCTAGCAAAAATGCAAACAGCCCAAGGCAAGAAACAAACTTCACTGGGGTGCAGGACAAAATGAGAGAGAGAGAGAGAGAGAGAGAGAGAGAGAGAGAGAGAGAGACTAGCAAAGTAATGAGGTGGGGTTCAAGTTGACTGAAGCTGTGAGGAAGAACAGCACAAGAAAAGATAGGAGGTACAGAGGGAGGAAAAGGGGAGAAATGCTGGTTTCTTATATTGGTACTAATTATATTGCCGCATTTTCCAGTGAAAGGGGGCAGCAGTAATGGGTTGGGTTGGACTTACCCTGAAAAGAGAGCCAGTGGTAAGAGTGGGGAGAGCCAGTGTGGTATAGTGGTTAGAGTGTCAGACTGGGACTGGGGAGACCTGGGTTCAAGTCCCTACTTGGCCATGAAGTTCACTGGTGACTTTGGGCCAGTCACTGACATGTACTGACACCTACCTCACAGGGTTGTCGTGAGGATAAAATGGAGAGGAGGAGGATCATATATGCTGCCTTGGGCTCCTTGGAGGAAAAGGCAGAATGTAAATGTAATAAACAAAATAGGCTCAGCCTACCTGAGCCTATCCTAAAAGCAAGCCCTGATCCTGTCCCTGCTAATTTGCACCCTGTGACCCTTCATGAATATGTTGGCTTCCCTATGTGCAGTGACATCCTGTAGAGAGCCAATCTATATACACAGAAGGCAGATCTTCAGATGTTTCCTTGCCCCTGCAGGTAGCACAGTATCCAATGCTAGCCTGAGCTTGTACACACACACACAACACATCCAGTGTGCTCGCTCAATGGGGCTGCTGTATTTACATGATCAGCCTGTGTTTTTTGAAAGAGCCATAAAGAAATCAAACTGTTCTTACAATGCAGATGGATAAGTTGAATTTCTGCCCTGCTGACAGAATGACTGTTTAAAATTTGGGGAACCTGTCAGTGTAGACATCCAACGGGTTGTTTAAGGGTGCAACTGATCTCTGGCTGATAGTAATGACTTAATGTCAACAGTCAAGTCAGGGAGCTCCTTTTTTCCATCTCCTGATACATGTTCCTACTGGCATACCTTGAAACTCTTCAGCTGTTATTCTTGTACAATCTCATGTATGCCTACTCAGAAGGAAGTCCCACCTAGTTCAATGGGTCTCACTCCCAGGTAAATGTACACATGATAGCAGCCTAAATATGCTGTCCAAGAAAGCCATTTTCCTTGGGTTGGATCCAGATTTACTAAGGGGATATAGTAGTCATGAGTAACTTAAATCCCATTGATTTCAATGGGTCTACTTTGATTAAATCCGGATCCAACCCCAAATCAGTACTTGTGGCCCAAATGGGGCTTATGGAAAGCTACTTGTACAGTTGGAAGTCTGAAATACATTTATTTACAATACAAAGAGGTCCACCTTTGTAAAGGGAAAATGCTGTCGCTTTGAAAGGGCTACAGGGAGAGTTGTGGGGGAAACTGTAGTTGTTGACAGGGATCCTAAGGGCAGAGCTGTTTTCTGAGCAATGGTTGGTTTTCACAATCGCTGTATATGTTTGCTGGCCATTTGTCCCTGGGGCTGGAGGGAAAGGGTGGAAGGGTGCACAAGTACCGTCTTTATTCATGTTGACTTCCAGGCATTTCTTCAGCCGACACGCCCTGCATTGGTTCCTGTGAGTTTTGTCCACTGGGCAGCCTCCCTATAAAACAGAGATATATGCTCGTCGTGAAAGCAGGGACAAAAAAGTTGCACCAAGGACATTCCGGAAGAGGAAGGTGCCTGATGATCCAACTAAGAAGAACGTGCCCTTCTCCTCTCTGGAGTAATTCCCCCTTTCAGTTTACACTAAACCTATTTCGAATTTCTCCCAGCAAAAGGAGAGCGATGCCCTCGGCGTCTAGCAAGGTTGGTCGAGGAAGAAAGCAAGGAACTCCATGCATCAGGTTGTTCTAAAGCCGCCTTCCCCAACCTGGTGCCCTCCAGATGCTTTAGACTACAACTCCCAGCATTCTTGGCCACTGGCTATGTTGGTTGGGGCTGATGGGAGTTGAAGTCCCTAGACATCTAGAGGGCGCCAGGTTGGAGAAGGCGGTTTTTGAGAAGCTCTAGTTCGTCTTCAGCACCCTAGACAGCGAACTGCTCCACGGAGGCAGAAAGGCACGCCCTGAGCGAGACCCCTCTGAAAACGGGGCGTCCCCCTGCCCGCATTCTTATGTCTAGTGGAGCCTAGTGGCTCCTATGTCAGGGGGACAGTGGGTTTCAGCCAGAACTCTAAAGGAGCTGCCCAAAGTGCTGAACCCTCTCCCCAAAATGGGTTCAGCACCTTCGGCCCACTGACATAGGAGCCCACTCCTTACGGCACCCTTTCTGCCTACGTCCCCAGCCATAGGAAGTTCTCCTCCCCCTCCCACCCTGCCCTTGGTCTCTTCCAGGTTTCATGAATTGTGTGGATCAGGGCGCTCACACCGAGTCAGATTTTGCCTGCGAAAGGCCTTTGCAGTCATCGCGGGCTCAATGGCCCGCCGCTTTTCTGCCCCTACTGGTCAATATCTAGTCACCCACCGGGCAGGATCCTACCAAGACCAAGGCGGAATAACACGGAGATGAAACCAGCATCTATCGCATCAACATGAGCCATGCCTTTAGACCCTGCACGGACACGAAGATCCCTGTTTGTTAGTAGGGCTGGACGGCGCGGGGTAAAGGAAGAGACCGCCTACAGGTTCTGTCTGACACCGTTCGTAACCCAAGTCACTCCGGTTTAAAACCGGGTGTGAGGAACCAAGAAGCAGGGGCAGAGAGGTTATGGTGATCCTTTTTTTGCGGGGTTAAGATTACGTTTTACTCTCTACGCGCCTGGAGTATTTGTATATAGGCGGGTTATAAATTGAATAAATAATAAGATAATAATAACGAAAGCAGAAATAGACCAAATCGTTCACAACAACTTGGAAAGTTTACTGCGGCCCGTCCCCAACCCAGTGCCCACCAGATGTGCTGGACTACAACTCTCACCAACCCCATTGGCCATGCTTGCTGGGGATGATGGAACTTGTAGTCCAGCACATCTGGAGAACTCCAGGTTGGAAAAGGCTGGGTTAGAGGAAGGTAAATTTAGCCTAGCTTAAACAATGGGTTCTCTCTCCGCCCCCAACATTTTATCCTCATAACGACTTTGTGAGGTAAGTTAGCCCGAGAGAGAGCGCGACTGGCTGACGGTAACCCACTTAGTTCCATAGATAGTAATTAAATCTGGGTCTCTCCGACACTCTAACACCCACTGCACCACACTGACTAAACATGGAAAAGACCAGGCAGCTCCTTCGCACACGTGCATTTCAGTCCTTACCAGCTGAAATGCGAGCGCTCGTGTTACATTTATAGCGCAATCCTAGGCACGTTTACTCAGAGGTCAGTCCCATTGAGCTCAATGAGACTCACTCAAGGTAAGTGTGTATAGAATTGCTTTAATATCGGTCTCAAATTGTTTTCTTTATGTAACAGTGAATATGTTTCTTAAATTTAATTTTATTTCATTTTGCAGCATTCCCATCAGCTCAAAACTGCAACTTAAAAAACATTAGCACTCCTATCCTAATTTTATTTCCTTGGAGGCAATAAGTATTAATTTCAGTGGGATCCACTACCAAATAAATGTGGGTTGAGATAGTACTCCCTTTCACTTTCAAACCTGGCATTACAAGCCTAACACCAAGATCCGATGCAGACTGATTAAACGGGAATAACTCCCACTGAACCCCTTCATGGATCACTGCCTTGTTGTGGTGAAGGGCTTTGCATAACTCAGTGAAGCCATAAGCTATGCCATGCAGGGCCACCCAAGACGGACAGGTCATGGCGGAGAGTTCTGACAAAATGTGGTCCACTGGAGAAGGAAATGGCAACCCACTCCAGTATTCTTGCCAAGAAAACCCCATGGAACGTATCACAAGGCTAAAAGAGATGACGCCGGAAGATGAGACCCTCAGGTCGGAAGGTGTCCAATATACTACTGGGGAAGAGCAGAGGGTATTTCCAAGTAGCGCCAGAAAGAGTGAAGCGGCTGGGCCAGAGCTGAAAGGACACTCAGCTGTGGATGTGTCTGGTGCTGAAAAGAAAGTCTGATGCTGTAAAGAACAATATTGTTTAGGAACCTGGAATGTCAGATCAATGAATCAAGGTAAGCTGGAGGTGGTCAAACATGAGATGGCAAGATTGAACATCGACATCTTGGGAATCAGCGAACTAAAATGGACAGGCATGGGCGAATTTAATTCAGGTGACCATCATATCTACTATTGTGGGCAAGAATCCCTTAGAAGAAATGGAGTAGCACTCATAGTCAACAAAAGGGTGGGAAAAGCAGTACTGGGGTACAATCTCAAAAACGATAGAATGATCTCAGTACGAATCCAAGGCAAACCATTCAACATCACGGTAATTCAAGTCTATGCCCCAACCACTGAGGCCGAAGAAGCTGAGGTTGATCTGTTCTATGAAGACCTACAATACCTTCTAGAACTCACACCAAAAAAAGATGTCCTCTTCATCATAGGGGATTGGAATGCTAAAGTAGGAAGTCAAGAAATCACCGGGATAACAGGCAAGCATGGCCTTGGTGTACAAAATGAAGCAGGACAAAGGCTAATAGAGTTTTGCCAAGAGAACACGCTGATCATAGCAAACACTCTTTTCCAACAGCACAAGAGGCGACTCTATACATGGACATCACCAGATAGCCAATATTGAAATCAGATTGATTATGTCCTTTGCAGCCAAAGATGGAGAAGCTCTATACAGTCAGTAAAAACAAAACCTGGAGCTGACTGTGGCTCAGATCATGAGCTTCTTATTGCAAAATTTCGGCTGAAATTGAAGAACGTAGGGAAAACCACTAAACCATTCAGGTATGACCTAAATCATATCCCTTATGAATATACAGTGGAGGTGAGGAATAGATTTCTGGGATTAGACCTGATAGACAGAGTGCCTGAGGAACTATGGAAGGAGGTCCGTAACATTGTTCAGGAGGCAGCAACTCAATCCATCCCAAAGAAAAAGAAATGCAAGAAAGCAAAGTGGCTGTCTGATGAGGCTTTACAAGTAGCTGAGGAAAGAAGGGAAACAAAAAGCAAGGGAGAAAGGGGAAGATATACCCAGCTGAATGCAGAGTTCCAGAGAATAGCAAGGAGAGACAAGAAGGCCTTTTTAAATGAACAATGCAAAGAAATCATGGAAAATAATAGAATGGGAAAGACTAGAGATCTCTTCAAGAAAATCGGAGATCTCAAGGGAACGTTTTGTGCAAAGACGGGCATGATAAAGGACAAAGAAGGCAGGGACCTAACAGAAGCAGATGAGATTTAGAAGAGGTGGAAAGAATACACAGAAGAACTATACAGGAAAGATCTGAATGTCCCTGATAGCCATGATAGTGTGGTCACTGAACTTGAGCCGGACATCCTAGAGAGTGAAGTCAAGTGGGCCTTAGGAAGCATTAGTAACAACAAAGCTAGCGGAGATGACAGTATTCCAGCTGAACTATTTAAAATCCTACAAGATGATGCTGTTAAAGTGCTGCACTCAATATGCCAACAAATTTGGAACACTCAACAGTGGCCACAAGACTGGAAAAGGTCAGTTTACATTCCAATTCCAATTCCAAAGAACGGCAATGCTAAAGAGTGTTCAAACTACCGTACAATTGCGCTCATTTCACATGCCAGCAAGGTTATGCTCAAAATCCTACAAGCTAGGCTTCAGCAGTATGCGAACTGAGAACTACCGGAAGTACAAGCTGGGTTCCGAAGAGGCAGAGGAACTAGAGATCAAATCGCCAACATTCGCTGGATCATGGAGAAAGCAAGAGAATTCCAGAAAAACGTCTATTTCTGCTTCATTGACTACGCTAAAGCCTTGGATTGTGTGGATCACAACAAACTGTGGCAAATTCTGAAAGAGATGGGGGCACCAGACCACCTTACCAGTCTCCTGAGAAACCTGTACCAGGGTCAAGAAGCAACAGTGAGAACCAGACATGGAACAAGCGATTGGTTCCAAATTGGGAAAAGAGTACGACAAGGCTGCATATTGTCGCCCCGCTTATTGAACTTATATGCAGAATACATCATGAGAAACGCCGGGTTGGATGAATCACAGGTCAGAATTAAGATTGCTGGGAGAATTATCAACAACCTCAGATACGCAGACGATACCACCCTAATGGCAGAAAGCGAAGAGGATCTCAAGAGCCTCTTGTTGAGGGTGAAAGTGGAGAGTGCAAAAGCTGGTTTGAAACTCAACATTCAAAAAACGAAGATCATAGCATCTGGCCCCATCACTTCCTGGCATATAGAAGGGGAAGAAATGGAAGCAGTGACAGATGTTATTTTCTTGGGTTCCAAGATCACCGCAGATGGTGACTGTAGCCATGAAATTAAAAGACGCTTGCTCCTTGGGAGGAAAGCTATGGGCAAAGCTAGACAGCATAGTAAGAAGCAGAGACATCACCTTGCTGACAAAGGTCCATATAATCAAAGCTATGGTTTTCCCAGTAGTAATGTATGGCTGTGAGAGCTGGACTATAAGGAAGGCTGAGCGCCGAAGAAGTGATGCTTTCAAACTGTGGTGCTGGAGAAGACTCTTACGAGTCCCCTGGACTGCAAGGAGGTCAAATCAGTCAATCCTAAAGGAAATCAACCCTGAGTTCTCATTGGAAGGACAGATACTGAAGCTGAAGCTCAAATATTTTGGCCACCTAATGCGAAGAGAAAACTCCCTGGAAAAGACCCTGATGCTGGGAAAGATTGAAGGCAAAAGGAGAAGAGGGCGGCAGAGGATGAGATGGCTAGATAGCATCACTGTTGCAATGAATATGAACTTGAGCACACTCCGGGAGAGAGCAGAGGACAGGAAGGCCTGGCATGCTATGGTCCATGGGGTCACGAAGAGTTGGACACGACTTAATGACCGAACAACAATAACAACAAACTCCCACTGAAATCAAGTCTTTTGGGCAAACATGTTTAGCATTGCACTACTACACTTGATATCTGACCTTTAAAAAGGTCCACTGATGACTGCCTATGGCTGCAAATCTATACACACTTAGGGTGCAATCCTATACATGTTTAAACAAATAAAAAAGCTCCACATCTCCTAGCATGCCCCAGCCAGCCATGCTTGCTGGGGGGAATTGGGAGTTGTAGGACTTTTTTCTGTCTAAACATGCATAGGATTGCACCCTTACCTGGTGTAGAAGCTCAAAGGGATTTACTTCCAAGTAGATTGCGCTGTAATGCATTAAGCTGGGATCTGGGTACACCTCCCCGTAGGCCTTTAAGGGCCATGGCTGGGACACCAATGAGAAAAGTGGTGGCTACCGAAAGGAGATCTTTCAACGTTCAAAAATACTTTGGCAGTCATAGGCTGTAGTTCTCTTGTGTTTAGAGATTTCCTCTGAGCAGGAAACCGTTTCAGGGGTGTCCAGAAATAGCCCTCCCTTCCCCAAATGGATCTCGAATTTTAGGGAATGTAGAAGGAAATGCAGCTTAACTCCTGCTCCACCAGGTGTAAATACTTCAACTCAGAATCATCCCCGGCCAGCACAGCTTCCTCTAGAGTAGGGGCAGGAATGAGTGACCCTCTAGATGTGGTTGGACTGCAGCTCCTATTATCTCTCCCCATTGGCCATGATGGCTGGGACAGAGGATAGCTGGCTGGGGACGATGGGAGATGTAGTCCAATAACATCTGTGGAGGGCACCCTGTCTGGCAAGGCTGAAACCCAGGATCGCCACGAGGCCAGGTCACCATTTCCCCTTGGCAGCCTCTGCAGCCTCCTTTGGGGCTTTCAGCCTGCCCCCACCCCCGCGGCTCTTTGCATTAGATTCCTGCACTGAGCAGGGGGTTGGACTGGATGGTCTTGTAGGCCCCTTCCAACCCTACTATTCTATGACTCTATGATGGTAGCCCATGCGAGCTGCGCTTGAGGATGAGCCGGTCCCATTCGCCCCACGGCAGGGAGCGCAGCTATGGGGCCGCATTAGAATGTCGCGGGGCGGGGCGGGATGGATGATCCGCAGGCCGGGCGACTCGCTCTCCACGCGCCAGTCAGGCAAAAGCCTTGCTGGAGCAGTCCAAAGGTCCGTCCAGTCCCGTCCGCATCCTGCTCCCCCCGGCCCCCATTGGCCAACCAGGAGCCCCCCGGAAGCCCAGCAGCAGGGCTGCTCCGAGGTCAGGCAAACCTGGACCGCCCGTCCTTCTCCCGGGCGTCGGGCGGAGCCGCGGCTTGGCCGGCGCTCCTGTCCAAGCAGCGCCGGTCCGCGAAGACCAGTCTCCGCCCTGAACGGCGAAGGGCGCACTCTGCACGTTTAGACGGGAAAAGGTCCTACTACCCTCCCCCCCCCCCGCATTCCCCAACCAGCATGGTTGGCTGGAGAATGCTGGGAGTTGTAGGACTTCTTTCTGTCTAAGCATTCATGGGATTGCACCCGACGGACAGAGTAAGAAAGCGTGCTTCGTGGGAGCATATCCAGAGTGCCTTTCGCTCCGCAAGGCCAGCACATAGGCCTCTGAGATGAGGAGGAAGGCGTCCAGAAAAACACGACCCCTGCCTGGCACCTCTCTTGCTAGAGATTCCTCTTGACCGGGGCGGCGAAGGTGTGGTCCTCCAGATGGTGTTAGACTGCAACACTCATTGTCCGTCACAACTGGCCACGATGGCTGGGACTGATGGGAGTTGCAGTCCAACAGCTTCTCTAGAGGGCCCCATACTCCCCAGCCCTGCCCCTAGAATTTGGGCACAGGCCAAGGGACCTCTAGTGCAATCGACTGAAAGGCTTTAACAGACTGAGGCTGCAATCCTATACCTACTTAAGCCGGAATAAGCTCCATTGAACTCAGTGGGACTTACTTCAATGTAGACATTTATTTTATTACATTTATATCCCGCCTTCCCACTAAAAGTACTTTCTTACAGGATTGCGCTTTAACTGTGTTTAGGGTTTGGTGTAGAATAATATAATCGGTTGATTTTGCAATCTGGGGGTTTAATCCTGAGGGAGCTGAGACATAGTTGGGGCAAGTTCCACCCAAAGTTAGGCGCTGCCAAGTCCCATTTCAGTGGGAGAGATGGAGGCTGCAATCCTATACTCCCTTATCCTGGAATACGCCCCATTGATCTCAGTGGGACTTACTTTTGAGTAGACATGTAGAGGATTGCACTGTTAGACGCGTGCTTAACTCTCCCATTGAAATCAATGGCGCTAAACTTTGACTGGACCGTCTTGTTGGATTTCGCTGCCTTGAATTCCTTTCAAAAATTCCTCAGCGTGCCACCAAGATCAGAAAAGTGAAGTTGTCTGGCTTCTTACTTCACTGTTTAAACTGCAAGATTGACGCTGTTACTGCATTAGCCGAGGAACATCCATCCATTCCCAGCGCCAGGCTATGTAATCAAAAATGCCCCCGACTACCTAAAGGCTATTAAGTGCAAAGAATTCAGAGCCTCCCCCGGCTTACGCAAGCAGTGCTGTGAAGGCAATTCCCCCAGCACAGCCGTCAAAAGACAGTGTCCCCAGCAGTAACAGCGCAAGCCTGTGCATGGTTCACTCAGAAATAAGTCCTATTGAGTTAAACTGGATTTTCTCCCAGTGTGTCCAGGGGTGCAGCCTAAATGCCCGCCTCCAAAATACCACTTACCCTGAGATACTTTATTTGAATCGCCTAATCATTGGATTATTTGGCTCAAAATAAGGCGCCCGCAGTTCGCTCCTACACATGTTACTCAGAAGGAAGTCCCACTGAGTTCAATTATACTTACTCCCTGTTGTCCCACTGAGTTCAATGGGGTTTACTCTCTAGTGTTGAGGATTGCAGCCTTATACTGCAGTACTACACATCTGTACTCAGAAGAAAGCCCCACTGACTTCAAATTGGATTAACTCCCAGGTAAGCAACTATAGAATTGCAACTTTTACCGCCTATTACTTCGATCCTAGACGTGCCATCCGGATCCTTTGGAGAACAAGGAGCGACTAATACCCTTGAAATCAGTGAGTTTAGGCATATCTAGTATTCACTTACCTGGGAGTAAGCCCCACTGAACTCAGTGGAACTTACTTCTAAGTAGTTATGTGTAAGGGTAGCACTGTAAATCTGCATATATATTTTGTCCAAAATACTTTGCCAGGGGACTGTAAGTTCCATTTATTTTGAGTGGGGTTAACCTCCAGATAAATAAACACTGCTACCCCAAGCAAACTTACTTCGAGGGAATGCTCGCAACTTTTTCTCTTGTCTCTCAGGGTTCCTGAGCCTAAAACAGATGCATGCCAAGCAGACATTCAGCGGCTGAAGCTTTCCCATCACTCCATCAACATGCTGGAAAAAGCTTAACGGCGCAACACTATACGTGTCTATTCACAAGTAAGCCCCATTGAGTTCAATCGGTTTTACACCGGGCATATAGGACTGCAGCATAAATTTCTGCTTTATGTTAAAGCATAAATGTTTTTTTGTTAAAGGCGTGGGAGACCTACGGTGTGTGTGTAGGTGAGAGGAAAGGAATCGCCAGGCTTACTTTGAATCAGACCGGGGGGGGGGGCTAGGGAGGCCTGCCCCTCCAATTTTCTTTGCCCCCCTAATTTTTAAAACAAATAATATTTTAAAAAAAGTTTACAATTTTGTCTTTAAAAGGCCTGCTAACCAGATGAACTCCCCCTGCCCCCCCAAATCTTTTTTGAAGGTCCCCCCCACCAGAACTTTTGGGCTATTTACGGGCCTGCTTTGAACTTCCATTCAAAGCAATAAAACCTGCAGCCCAAACCTATGCTTGCTTATTAGGAAGTAAATCTTACAAACGGGCTTTTCCCCAAGCGGCTAAGGGAGGCAGAGGGGAAAGAAAACGTGTTTTGCGGTGCAAGAGCATACCAGTCTACTTGGAATGCATTGAACTCAATGGTACTTTGTTGTTGTTCAGTCGTTAAGCTTCTAGTAGCCTTTCCCAACGTGATGCTATCCAGAGGCTTTGGACTACAGCTCCCATCAACCCTGGCCATACTGGGACATACTGTGTGGGATTGATGGGAGTTGTAGTCCAAAATATCTGGAGGCTGCCACACATTGGGGAAGGCTGTCTTAGGGCGCAATCTGGGGAATGGTGGGAGTTGTAGGACTTTCTTCTGCCTAAACATGCATAGGATTGCACCCTTAGGGTGTAAACCCTATGCGAATTTGCTCGGAAGTAATTCCCATTTTCTTTCCAATCGCCTGGCATTTTCTGTGGAATGTGCATAGCATTGCGCTGCAGCATTACTCCACTGGTTTGCAGTCACTGATTCTTCCCCGATTGATTGAAATGATCACTAGCCTCGCCTATAGGGGAGGAATGAAAAAACGACTTACAGTGTAATCCTATGCTTGTCTATTCACAAGTCCCACTGAGTTCAGTAGAGCTTACTCCCTATACTTAAGTGCGTATAGGATGGCGGTTTTAAAGCAACTTGTCTTACCATGCGTTTTGGGTTGTTCTGGAGCCGCCTCCCCCCCCCCCCCCAATCTCCCAGTTCTAATCCTTCCATTGATTTCGTAAGAATCCTTCGCCTTTGTAGAACGGGTATTTAACATTCCTGGGGGAGGAAAAGCGGAATCGCTCAAGACTGGGGGGAGGGGGGATCTTTCTTTCGTTGTGTGTGGGGGGGCGTGGAGATTAAAAAAACCACCGCAATAATGTTACAGCTGTGCATTTAGATGAAAATACTGTATGATTTCTTGTAAAGGAAAGGTAGATATAAGTATAAGGTTGGTTCAAAGTAAGATTGCCATCCTAACACAACCCTAATCATGAAGGAAATCCCGTTGATTTCCATGGGTCTTCCAACGATCGGGGGACTAAGCCGTAGTATGGGAATGTGGGAGAGAAATACAAGTTAAAAGGAGAGAAAAGAAGCTCTCAGGACTGGTCTGCAGTTGCAGCAGAATTTGATGGTAGTAGAAAGAAACTCCTAAGGTGTTATAGTGTCCTGTACCATCTCAGATTACAGGCAAGTATGGTGCCCCACTTGTAATGTTCCCCTGCATTAAAAAAAATCTCTGCCAGTAAAAATGGAGGAGAAGGGTTCTAGCCCAACATGCTCCCTCCTATAGCAGACTTCTACTTGCAGGGATTTTGTTTTTGTTTTTGTTAATATTTGGGAGAGTTCAAGAAATGTGATCTCTCTCATGCAGTCTGAAGTGGTACCCAGGGGAGTGGCTAGAACCTAAAAGATTATAGGCAAATCATCATAGGCCCACTCTGAGAATAATTAGGTATTGCCAACTTTTTGAAGAAGGGTTCAAGGCTGAATAATATTAATATGGCGACTTATATGATTACTAGAATGTATTTAAATTTTACAGAAGGCAAGCCAAGTAATTTTCAATCCAAATCACAAATAAATTCTTCACCTAATTTTTCTCCACACCTAGATCACCCCAAATCAATAGTTTCTCTTCAGTTAATTTACCACAATTCATTTCCCACCCAGATCCTTCCCCAAATCAAATTCTCCTTCAACTAATTACCCCCATTTATCACAATCCCCCCTCCCATCACCCCTAAATTTACGCTCGAGAAAAGTATGACATACTTTGGGTGGGGGTCAGAGAAGAAGGTGGGATGTGTATGTGTATCAGAGAAAACTCTACAAGGGGGGGGGGATACTAAATAGCTCTTCAAAAATTTCTCTCTCTCTCCTTGTTTAGCACCAAGAGCAGCAACCAGGAAGGCTGACCAGATGGCAAGGAAAGAGGGCTGCTATACTTTGAACAGAAGGGTTCAAGAGGGAATTGCTGCAGACGCTGCCCAAAATGATGGGCAGTGTGAAAAGCTGCATGTTCCAGTATTCCTTCCTGCACACAACTATTAAAAAGTACAAGAGCTCTGTAACTTTCTTTGCAGGGCTGGTGGGAGAAAGAAATAATGTCTGTAGACAAAATGAAAAGGGGACAGGCTGAAGTTACAGGATAATGCGGTATGAGGCATGTCTGGAAGAAAGCAGGAGAAGAGAATTATATATGTGTGTTTTTCAGGAGCCAGATGCATTTGGAAAGCTAGCAAGCAGGGCATGAAGGCAACAGCCCCCCCCCCCGCACTCCTCCCCCCAGTAATTGGCGTAGAGGTATACTGCATTTGTAAATGGAGGTGCCATTATCATAAGAGAGAACAATAAGGGAGAGGGAATGAAGATGCAGGTTTTTGAGCAGGGCTGAGAAATTGGTCATGGAGATGTAAAGGAGAAAGAGGAGGACTTCTTGGTACTACAGGAAGTAAGGGATCCTGGAAAGGAAGAGAGAGAGAGAGATGAATGGTGTGGGGCCAAGGATGGTCTTCTGTTACCTTTCACCAGCCCAGCACTGTGCCCTGACATGGCATGGCAGCAACCACCCCCTTCTCCATCTGCAGCTGGTTGGCCCCATTCTGCTCCCTGTTGCAGGAGAAGCCAGAACCTTCAGGCCACCTGCAGGCATCACCGACACTTCTCCACTGCATGGCCTGGATCAAGGATGGGGAACCTCAAGCCTGGGGGGCCAACTCTGGCCCTCCTGGGGTCCCAAACTGGGCCCACCTAATGGTCTCACCCCTGTACCCTTTCCTTCAATAACCAATTGTTTGGTGGTTCTCCAGCTTTTGTGCAGCCCCCCCCCCACACACACATTCTAAAAGGTTGAAATGCCTCTACTAAGGCTTTATTACTTGCAGTAAGTGCATTACACTAAAATATGCTGGCACATTTTGTACATTTGGCCCTGCCCACCATTTGAATGTGGCCCCTGATAGCTTCTCTGAAACTGGATTTGGCCCTCCAGCTGAAAGAGGTTCCCCATCTCTGGCCTAGACGATGGGCAAAGGAGAACAGGAGGGCCCAAGGCCTGGGTGTACAGGCAAAGAACAGCAACCTTCCGAAACTGCACCTGCTTCTTGTAGGGCTGGGATGAGATGGACATGCAGTGCATACAAGAGCACGAAGGGTGTCTAGAGGCAGATAAGGTACTGGTTGGAGTTAGATGCACAGTTACTATCTGCCCAACATCTCCTTTGCTGTCTCATGCACTGCCTAACAAGAGGAAAGGCTGAGGCATCCACCCGCTCTCCCTCTTCTTCCAGGCCTCTCCCCAGCCAGTTGCTGTTGCTGCTGCTTGAACAACTTGCCTGGCCTCAGTGTGCTCCCTAACTCCCCACTCCCTACCTCTGAGAAAGAAACTGGGTGGGGTGGGGTGGGGTGGGGTGGGGTGGGGGAAATAACATCCACACACCTGGAGGCTGGCTGAAATTCAAGGCACTCAGAAAAAAGTGTTGGGGCACAAGCCCCCTGTGCCCATGACTACAATGCCCATGAGTATACTGCATTACTCCATTCTGCCACATCATTCATTCATGAGTAAGACCTTCCCTCCATCAAGACGTTTCCAAATAGAGGGATGTTTTCTTCCTTGCTGACATCCTGACCCTAACCATATTTCTTTCTGAGTCTCCTTGAAAATAACTCCCATGTTGCAATTTATTGCCTGCTAGGGGCCCATGCACATGTATTTGAGATGTAACTACTTCCACTGAAATCAATGGGACTTCCATCTTCATGCTATCTGACTACAAACAAACATGGAGCCTGCTGAGCATCACAAGTCATAAATGAGTCCATTGCAACCCTGAAGTTCCTGGCACTTCAGTGTGATACTAATTAAAGAACTGATGAGCTGGATCCAGCAAAAGTTAAGCACTTTTAAATTCTATCGATTTCAGTGGGAGAGTGACACATGCACTGAAATCTCTCCAATTGATCTTGATGTGCTAATCAATGCAGCACTTTTACTCAGAAGTAAGGCCAGTGGCTGTTTACTCCCTAATGTGTTTAGGGTCACAACCATGCAGCTCAGTCCTCGCCATGTTTATTCAGAAGTACAGCTGACATCCTATGCATGCATATTTGGGAGAAAGCCCCATTGGATTAAGTCAGATTTGCTTCTGCATCAAGATGTGTAGGGTTGGGCTGCAAATCCCACTGATAGCAATGGGGCTTATGTCCAAGTAAGTGTGCATAGGATTGCAGCCTTAAAGCAGCCAGTATTGACTGGATCAGAGGCTAAGGCCTCCCTTTTTCCTCCATGAAATGAAAATGTATAATATCTTTCCTGACCTCCACAGTTTATCTTGCATGAATCATGAGATTCTGAGGATCCTGTTTCTGCCTGCCTGTTTCAAAATCATCCAGTTTTGAAATCAAGAAGCCTCCTTCACTGTAAGCTCATTAGGGTAAAGTATGTACTCTAACATATAGAATGATGCACCACAACACTGTGACTGTTAATGTGAACCCATCCCATGGCTCACATACGTAGTGGCACACAATTCCAAGGATGAATAAGAGACCTAGGTGCAAAAGTGTCATGCACTTGCCCTAAGATTTAGAAATAGTCTGGCCCAGACAGGAGGGGAATTTAGTAGGATGGTTGAAGATGGTGCTGTTGCAACTGGTACCTGGTTTCCAGATTTGCAGACGTAAGTCCTGTTTCTTCTGATGCTTCGTTTGAAAAATCCTGAGCATCCATCGCAGGCGTAAACCCCATAATGCTTGCCGGAGCTGCGGTCACCACACACTTTACATGGGATGTCTAATATCCGGCCTGAAAGTAAAGATGGGAGAGAGTGAGAAGAGGGTAAACAACCTGGTCTCTAGAGAGTGATGGGCAGCAGAACTGGGCTACTGGTAGTAATGGTGATTATGATGATCATAGAATCATAGAGTTGGAAGAGTCCTGAAAGGTCATCTAGTTCAACCCTCTGCTGATGCAGGATATCCGCTGCTGCTACACCTTCCAGGACAACCACCTTTTACTACTTACCAGCCACAAGCTCATTTCAGGGGCTGTTGGCTTTGATCAAGCTAAGACGCCCTAAACGTTGCAGGAGTAACAGCAGATGTTCCTGCTGATGGAGGGAAAGAGAAGTGACTATTTCTTTGGGGTTGCTGTCCTAAGCATCTGTGTAGCCCGATCTGGTGCATACTTGCTCAGAGGTAATTGCTAGCGATTTCACTGGGACTGACTCCCAAGTAAGCGTGCACAGGATTTCAAACTGAGTAGGCAGTGGTCCCATTTAACTCAGATGACTTATTTCTGAATAAACATGCATCGATTTAATGTATTGGTCACGTTTATCTTCACAACAACAACCTTCACAACAACCCTGTGGGGTAGGGCGCCAGTTGCTTCTCGGCCTCTGGCAGCAAAATGTCCTGGGCCGCTCTCCAACAGCTCTCACAGTTAGGAAGCCTCTCCTGATAGTGATCTGGAATTTATTTCTCTGCCATGTCCACCTGTTCGTTCTCGTCTTGCTCTCTTCGGATTGTGCCACAGGTGCTCAAGCAGGGCTTTGCTGACCCACTGAAATCGAAGGAGAGTTTTGCTTTCAGGGTTTATGGGCTTAATCTTCTGTTGGGGGGGCAACACCCCCCCGCAACTTCCCAAGTGAAAGCTTCGTGTGTGTCCCCCCCCCCCCCCGCTGCCGGACAGACGTAAGCGGCCCTTCACCCAGCTGAGTAAAACAAAATAGGAACACACCAAAAGCCCTGAGATCACAAACTTCTGTGGGACTGCCATCTCAACCCACCAGTTGATGTTTTTACTAGGGGGACTTCTCTCTCTCTTGGATGATCGTGCTTAGTGGCAGGCCGTAGCCAGCCTAAGAGTTCAGGGGGCGGCACCAAAAAGGGGCGGGGGGGGGAGTTCGTCTGGATTGCAGGCCTTTTAAAGACAAGACTGTAAACTTTTAAAAAGTATTCATTTCTAAAAAAAAAAAAAAAAATTAAGGAGGCAGAGAAAATTTGTGGGGGCAGCCCCCGCCCCCCGGCCTGCTTAGCGGTCAGCCTGCGCCTGTAAGCCCGCTTCCTCAGAAGTTCCATTGCAGCCGCTGGAATTTGCCAGCCAATCAACGGCTGTTGGATTGGAGTATTACTCAGAAGGAAATCCCTTTAAAGAAACATGTTTAGGATCCGGCAATAAGTTGCAGTTCCCCACAGCTATAAAAACGGACTTCTTCCCCCTTTTTTTAAAAGCTACTCTTAACACCGGCATTCAAGTACTACAGAGATTTCCCTGTTATTTTTCTCCTCCGCCCCCATTTTCTCCCCTCCCCTTCCCTTCCCGCGAATTAATGCTAAAACTTGCTTTGACTTTAATCTGGCGCCCTCCAGATGTTTTTGGACTTCGAGTTCCATCAGTCCCAACCACCATGTCCAATGGTCAGGAATGCTGGGAGTTGTAGGTCAAGATATCTGGAGGGCGCCCGGTTGGGGAAGGCTGCTTTAATGGTTCTGATTTGAAGTCCTTAGGTGCGCTGAGACTGATCCTGAGCAATCCACAGCTCTCCTGCGTGCTTTCGCTTTCTTCGTGCAGGCTATGGGTAGATGGGTACAGTCTAAAATCGTAGCCCTATCGGCATGTGCGTGGAAGCAAGTCACTTTGATTTCATTGGCACTTACTTCTAAGTAAGTATGTTTAGGGGCAGCAGCCTCACATCCCCCATCCTAAGTAACTGAGGTGAGCGTCTAACCGACGGGTTCAATCGGGATTTAAGTTCCACCGAAGTTGCTGTCCTGTCCTAGCTCGAAGGCTTGGGAGCACGTCCCGTTGAAACCGTTTTGAGGAAATAGGTACCGACAGCGGGTGTCAGGCACAACTCTTGCACTTCTGTGCATACTTATTTGGGAGGAAGCCCAGCTGAACAAAGCGGGGTTACTTTGGCGTAGACGTGCATAGAATTTGGCAGCACTTAATCCAAAACAGCTCTGGACCGAGTGAGTTGAGGATTGAGGCATAAATGCGATCAGGACCAGAGCCTTACAGCCCTCTCGGATGCATGCTTACTCCGAAGTGAGCGTGTATGGGACTGCAGCTTAATATTAGAGCCCGATCTTGTGCGTTTGGACCCAGTGAGGTTTACTCCCAAGTAAATTGTCACAGGAGCCTAGCCTTACAGAGAGTTGTAGCCAATGTTAGTCTAGTTTAAGACCCATTCATTTCAGTGGAGCCATAGCTCAGAGTGACAGAGCACATGCTTTACATGCAGAAGGTCTCAGGTTCGATCCCCGGCTTCTCCGGGTAGGGCGTGGAAAGGATCCTGCCTGAAACCCTGGAGAGCCGCTGCCAGTCAGTGTCAACAATACTGGGCTAGATGGACCAATGACCTGACCCCGTATGAGGCAGCGTCCTGAGCAGGTCTAACACTGGATACAACCCAGAACAAATCTGCGCATGTTTCCTCGGAAGTTAAGTCCCAGTGTGGCCAGGGTTCTTACTTCCAGGTAAGTGTGCATAAGACTACAGCCTTAAAGCTGTGCACCCAATCCAAATGACTTGGAAGTAAATTACATTGTAATCAAAGGGGCTTGAAGATTTGGGTGTAAGATGCTCCCTACATCTTACTTGTATTTATTTGAACGGAGCTGATAGAGATTCAAGAAGAGGAATGTTCCGGAAAGAAAACTCGCCTCTGCCAAGACCATCTTAAGGTCCCGTCCTCCCCAATAGATCTCTGGCCTAGGACAAAGAGAAGGCTTGGAGGAGCAACGGTGTGTGTGGGGAGGGCACCCTGGTGGGGTGGGGTGGGGTGGGGGTTGAATTCCGATCAGATTCCTCCGCTCTCTGGAGAATCGAGAGAGGGATGCTTTCAGACCTAGTTTCTTCGAGGGAGGGGTGGCCTCTAAAACAATGCCTCCCCGGCAGACAATAGGGACATTAGATAAAGTGTTAACTTAATGATTTCCCCCCATTGAAAACTCGTTTGTCTGCCTCCAATCAGCGCAAGCTGCTAGCAGCCGGCTTCTCTGCTAAATGAAAGTCGACAGCTGCTGTATGCGGCCCCGACGGGAGGAATGAGGATTAGGGTTAGGGCGCTGGGGAGGGGGCAGGAAAGCAAATCAGTAACAACAGGTCCAGCTAAGGGACAACGTCGGGGGATTCTCCACCCCGCTGGCCTCCTCTCGGGCTGGTGTGTGCGTGCGTGCGTGCGTGTGTGCTGGGGGTGGCTGAAAGGTAGGCGATCTCCAGGAAAGCGAGCCGGCAGAGCCCGGCTTGGCTTCTCGAGCTCTGTAATTATACGCCCTCCTTGCCACCTGCCTATTGGGTCGCCAGTGACCCGTCAAAAAGAGTAGCATGGGAATTCGGATTGCACACAATGGCCCCAGGGGAGAGCACTCGACTCCCCCCGAGACGCGCACACACATACACAGACCCCGCCCGCACCTCGCCAGCCGTCTCTCTCTCTCCCCCCCCCCCCGCCCCTTCAGCAGCCACCGCTAGACTTTCCTCACTCGAAGGGGGAAAAGGCAAGGAAATCGGACATGTTACGGTGCCATCCCCTGGTGTTGGATGTCAGCCACTTCTCGCCGTCGGACGAAATGCACAGCTCTCCGCACGCAAATCCCAGGCTCGCCTTCTCGGCCCTGGGCTACTTGAGAGCAAACCTCCTCGCCCCGCTTCCTCTACGGAGAGAGCACGCACACAACCCTGCTGTTTTCAACTTTCCTGCCCCAAGCCGATTTCAACGGCTGCTGGCTAAATGTCCCAGTGGAAATCGAAGTCCTTTCGCTTCGATTGTCGCCACTGCTCAGACAAGGCTGCTGCGATTCCCTGCGCGCCTACTCTGGAATAGGTATCCTTGAGCAGAGTGAGACTTACTTCCGAATTTAAGGAGGGGGGGGGGAGAGAAGTAGAGGATTAAGTTTCAGGACTCCAAGCTTCTCTAGGGCCGAGGATGTCTGTTTCAAAGCTCCGTCCCCCAACAGATCCAACCCCAAGGGGAGATTCCACCAGCTAGATGATAGATGCCGTTTAAGGCTGGGCTTGGAGGTTGGAAATATTCTAACCGGGTTTACTGGAAAGTTCAGTCCCACTGAAAACTCTGGGACTGACTTCTGCGCAAACATAGGATTGAGCTGCAAATATATTTACCGGGAGGTAAATATATGAGCTTGTTTCCAAGTATTTGTGAAGGTTCCCCCCCTAAAAATCGAGATACTTGGTTTTCAGTGGGGGGTGAGACCAAATGAATTAATATACACTTGGTTTTAAAAGAAATTTTAAAAATCTAAAAGGGCAACCCCCCTGAGCCATAAACATTTCAGAAAATATGAAATAGCTCTTTCATGACTACCTTATATATAATCTCTCGAGCCCCAACTTGAATAAGAAATAAGATACATAAATAACTAAATATAACTATTTTTAAAAAATGTATAACTTTGGTCCACAAGGTACTTAATTTCGGAGAAGCCCCAGTTACTTTATGGGCGTACAGTGCAATTTTATACACGTCTACTCTGAAATAAGCCTCAGTGTTCAATGGAGCTTGCTCCGAGGTAAGTATGTATAGGATTGCAGCCTTTCTCCCGGAACAAGCGGAACTGCACTTGTAGCCGGATCCTCATCAATTATTTCCGCTGAACTACGTCCCACTAAGTTTCCAAGTGCTTGTACACACATATATTTAGGATTCAGGTTGTAAAACTACACATATTTACTTCGGAGCCAGTCCTTCGGATCTCCTGCTTCCAAGTATACATGCGTAGGATACACTAGAGATATTGGAAATTGCAAAATATTCTAGCAGTGAATATATAATATATAATATAATATAATATAATATAATATAATATAATATAATATAATATAATGGAAAAGACACATTTGTGATACCTCGCTGACTATAGGTACACAGCTGACTGACAAATCAATGACAGCTTACTTTTAACTTCAGTGGGACCCCACATATTAAATCATGTTACATATTACTCATTGTATGAATTTTGTTTATCTTAAATACACGTCCTTTGAATCTCTTACACTGGTTTCATTAATACTCGTTGGGATTCTCCCAAACACCTGTGGAACCGCTTATACTGCACAGATTCTGGATCGATTCGGTCCCATTCACACCTGTTGATATGTCCCATTCACACGTCCTCTACCTGATCCCCAAGAGCATGCCTATATTTCATTCTGCTCCATTTTTAAATAGATATACAACACAATCCGATACATGTCTCCTCGAAACTGAATCCTATTGAGTTCCTCACTCCCAAGTAAGTGGGCATAAGACTACAGCCATAATATTATAGGCAACGCCTGTTGAATATGCCTGTTTATTTAGTTCCGTCCTGACACCCACCCACCAGTTATAAATTGACATTATATTCACCTCTGTAGACTTTCTTTCTCCCCCTCCTCTACAAGATTAAGTATTAGGCATCGAAATACACAATATAATTACACACTACAGTTATAGGGGACAATCCAGCCGAAGTTGAGCGCTTTGAAGTCCCATCGATGCCAAGGGGAGAACCGAGAACTCGATTAACGCCTCCTGAAGATGGGTCTCAACTTCGGCAGGATGTCTGTTATATAGCAATGCCGCTTCCCGCGCCTCCGCCGTCCGTCAGCCGCCTTCTGCTCTAAACTTTGGCCCATTTCCCTGGCTTTCGCCCCCTCCCCTTTCCTGCAAGTCTTGCTGGCATTTGGAGGGGGGAGGGCCCAATTCCCTCCGCCCATTAAGGCCGCCCCAGCAACCGGGACTGTTGCACTGAGAAACATTCCGGGGCCAGCCGAAAGAAGCCAGCCAGGCGAGCGAGGGACCCCGTTAACTTGACACGAGGTCACCAGCTCGCTGATTAACCCCTGTTTAAAGGCCCCAGAAGTCTAGGGCGAAAGGCCGGCGGGACTCGGGCGGTGCTGGGAAACCGTTTGCAGCATCCCCCGACGGGGCGTCCCGGGGGCTCTTTTCTTCCCCTCTTTTTTGTGCGCGCCTCGTAATTGCTTAAAGATATCTGGCAGCTTCGATTACTGTAATTACCATCAGAGGCTGTTGAAAGAAGTGAGGCTGCTTTGCGAGGGCTCCTCGGCGGGGTCTTATTACCACCCATGCAGAGCCATCACATCTGACATCACTCCAGCCTGGCGGAAGGGAACGCCGAGGCAGCCCCGGGCCCAGCAGAGAGAGGAGCCTCAGCCGCCCGCCGCCCCCTGTGGCTCGGGGGGAGCCAGCCTTCCCCAAACGCCCGGCCCAAGGCTCCCTTCCGCCCCCTCTCCCGACAGATCGCCCGCTAGTCCTCAAGACAGGGCAGCGATCCATCCTGCAGGCTGGAAGTCAAGGAATCCGCGAGATTGCCTTCAAAGTCACTCAGAAGTAAGGCCTATTGAGTTAAATGGTGATTGTTCCCAGGCAAGTGGGTAGAGGACTGTCGCCTGAAAGCCACCTTGATATGAACGAGAGAAGGCGAAAGCGTGTTTATTCAGAAGAAAGTTGCCCGCGATTTCAGGGCGACTGATTCCCTATTTCACTAGCCCAGGGTTGCAGCCTTGAGCACGTGCTTCCATTGAAATAAACGGGGTTTGAAATAATAATAACAATAATATTTTTCGGATGAGGCCTAGAGAATCTATTTCACCATTTGAGTTCCAAGAACGGCCGTTTAGATCCAGCACTCAAATGGCTCAAATCGAAGGTTTAATGGTCGAGTGCAAACGCCACCCACAGTCATTAAAGTCAACGGGGGTTGGGGGCTTTAATGTTGATTGACGTCAATCGGGATGTGAAGGGACTCAGTGAACGGCGGAATACTAAGAAAGTACTCCCGTGTGAAAGCTTTCGAACCAGAAACTGCAGGACGTGCAACTGACCGAGGTCCTTTTTCGAGCCTGGCTTCAAAAGCCAGATCAACCGCAACTTCAGATCCCCTTCACCCCAAGCAGGCGGGTCCTGGTTTATGAAGCTGTCTGACCGGATTTCTTTCCAGCCAGGCGAATCTTCCATTTGCCCGGCCTGCGAACTCTCGCTTCTTTCGAGAGGACGCGTTTCTTTTGAACTACCGAGCTGCTGCAGCCTGTGTTCCGGAGAGCACTGGGAAGTGGGCCTCTTTGGGGCTGACTTCCCAGTAACACCCCGATCACACTAGACATAGCCGGTAGTTCCACCTCGGCAAACCCATCAGAGGTCAAAGTGTTTCGGATCAGGGTTGAAGAATTTATTTGGGGCACAAGTGGGAAAGATGCCGCATCCCTGCCGTTCCAATCACTCCGGGCTGCATCCAATGTTAGTCTAACATCAGCCCCGTTCATTTCAAAGGGTCTGCTCTAAACAGGACCAACAGCACACGGCAACCGCAGAGAAGTAACCTGTTGTTAAAACGTATCCCCCTCTATTTTACGGCTCGATTTATTCCAGAGTCCGGATTTTCCCTTACGGACAAGTTCTCAGATCCTTCGTGGCAATCCGTGCTAGGAGGTCCTATCGATCCTGTCTTCTTTCCCTCCGCCTCCCCCGGAGCTACGAGGCCAGACACGGCTAGAGGAAGGCGGTAGCCAGTACCCTCGGAGGAAGCCTCGTGGTATGTAGCGGAACCTACTTCCAAGCAACCACCCAAAGGCTCGGGCTTCGTTAGTCGGGCCACAAAAGAGGTTGGCCAGATAATGAGAGCCATCCGTTTTTTGCTACTTCTCCTAAGAATCCATAAACTCATTCGGCTCACATTCTCCCAGTGCCGTTTTATATCCTGTTGCCTTAATTTTATTTTTATTGTTTTCAAGAACGGTGATAAAACACACTGGAAATGCTCGTCTAACTTTCCATCCATCCAAAAGGTTTTGCTATCAGATCCATTCCGTTAATCTCCCCACGCCCGACTCAAACTATTTTGCTTCAGTTTAAAGCAAGCTATTTTAATTTTTGGGGGTTAGTTTAGTTTAAACCAGATTTACTGGTTTAAAGTGCGTGTCTGTGTAATTACTTCTTGTCATCCACTCTACTACACAAGTAAAGAATATCGATTTCAGAATTTATTGACTGATTTTGCTTCTTGGGGAAAAGTTTTGAATGAGGGATAATATCAAGCGATGCCAGGATAACAGCATGAGGAATAAAGTTAGTCTGTAGATGCAGCAAAACAGGCACACAGTAGAAGATAGTGAAAAAGCAGCGGAGGGTGGGAGGGAGATAAAGCGAGAGGAGTCGTGAGTTCGTATGAAGCCGTCTTTCAGCAGATCAATGTACACGCACGTGTTTTTCGGCTCCTTTTTTATTTTCTTTCTCACAAGCTTTTTTTTTTTTAATGTAATTATAGTAGGACGATTTCGCTGTAAAACGGCCTAACCCTAACTCGTCACACACCAAATTGGATTGTGCATATTACTGACCCTATCACTCATATTACGACAAACTCCAAAAGTCCCTTTCTGGATTTCTGGGGTTTGAAGCAACTCCTAGCCAGAGCAGTCAATCAGACTTTCAAGCAAAATTTAAAATCCCCAGTTATGAGGTGTACCCGGATTTAGGATTAAGGAAATGTGACTTTTAAATTGTTTCTGCTTCCCTCTTTTGCAGGATTATGCGGTAAGGCTGGAAATGGTGTGCAAAGTATTCCTGTTAAATCCTCTTTCCACAGAGCCCTCCCCCGCCCCTTCCTTTGCGAGTCTGTGGCATTCAACTATTTGGAAGTTTCAAAAAAAATAATAAGGTCTTAATTGCAGCAGCAGAAAGTTGTGTAGATCGTTAAATACAATCTTTCGGCTTTGGATTTCACCAAACATTCCCTGCTTCGAGGCAAAGAGATCTGCAGCAAAATGCCTGACTGAATCCAGAAACAAATACACAAACTTTCCGCCCGCCCCTTCGCATAGAGAAAGTGGCTCCGAAGTTATGTCCAGCCCCGCGCCGGCTGCACCAGAACTGCCCTCTGGGAAAGATCCCGGCTGGACGCCCCCCCAACCCCCAACCAAGCCCCTAACCAAGGCCCTGGATCCTCCACAGGTTTACTTGGAAGTAAGCCCCGTGGACTTACTCCGAAGTAAGTGTGGTTTGAAACGGAGGCTACCAATCGGCTGGGAGCGGCTCCCAGGTCAGTGAACCGCCTGAAATTGACTAGTCTCGGCCCAGCGCTCCCCCCTCGGAAGAAACCCCTCTCGCGCGGGCCGCCACCGCCCAGCATTACCCACTTGTTGATCCTGCCGGCTTGCTCATTCTGGAGCCCCTCGGGACGGCTCCGGCGGCGGCGGCTTCTTCCGGAGGCGGAGGAGGTCGCCCGCTGCTTTGGGACGCAGAGTCGCCCTCGGCTGGCCTGGCGTTCTTTCCGTCCGCTGCTCCGGCTGCACTTCGGATGGCGTGACAGGTGCCTCAGAATCGCACCCGCCGGGCGAAGCGACGCATCCTCCCCCCCTCCCCCCTCCCCCAAGAATCGCTTTGGCTGTTTCTTGGAGAGGGCGATTGCGAAAGGGGGAACTTTTGCCGGCTGCCTTGGTCGTTCAGTTCTTCTTCGGGGGGTGGGGTGGGGGGAGAGAGAGGGAAGGAGGGAGGGAGAAAACCACCAATAACCAATTCCTTGCCAGGCGCTCAGAAGTTGGTGTTGGAGGAAGGGATGGTGGTGGTCCGGGGGGGGGGGAGTAAAATGTGGGAGGGGGGAAATTAACAGCAACACGATCAGACGAGGGAAAGAAGCAGGACTGGTGAGCTAGGCTGAGCAGCTCCGTGCTCCTAGGCAGAGATCAGAGGGTGAAAAATAATAAAAAGGAGGGGAGGGGGGCGGGGGGCTTAGAGGAGGCAGGGTCTGGTTCTCAGAAAGTGAATGGCACCGCCAACGAGCAAGAAAAGTGAAAGGTTTCCAGAAGTTCATCACACTAGCTGACTTTGTGCTTTGAGCCTCCAGCCTGAAGCGCCTATAATATCCCCCAGGAGCTCTGACAGGCAGCCAGCGGGGAGGGGAATGGACGCTCCCCCGGGCTCCCCTCTCCCTCCTTCTCCACCACAGCGATCCAGTTCCTGGCGATCTGCGTGACGTCAGCTCGGGGCTGGAAAGGGGTGGGCGTGTTAAATGCTAATGATATGAATGAACCTCCAAGCGGCTTCTGCACAGGACTTTGGAGAGCTGATTTCTGAGTCTTGCCTCGCCTCGCCTTTCTGAACAGTAACGAAAAGTGTTTTTACAAAGGATTTTTTTTTTTTTTTTAAGGGGTGGGCGGGTGGGGAGATCGTCTTGGCGCCTCTGCGATTTTCTTAATGGCGATTTTGGTCATCAACTCTCCCTCGGGACTTTTTAAAAACAGAGCGCGAGAGCGCGCGAGAAAAGTGTCGCTTCAGGCCATGCGGGGGCGTGTTTAAAAGTTGGCGCTGGCGGGCGAAGGTGAAAAGAGAGGCGACCTTTCGCAAGGCTCGCTCGCCCAGGCCCACGTTGCTGATGCGAGGGAGGCGGCGGCGAGGGGTGTGACAAGGGATTTCTACTTTCTCTCCCCCCTCCGCCCCCATAGCGCTCCCGATCCGCAGGGGGAGCGGGGGGACGGGGACGGGGGACAAAGCCCTGAATGATCCCAGGCACAGTTACTAGGATGAGGTCGCCCTCGTTGCGCGAAGTAGGACGTTCTGGTCGGGCTGCAGCCTGGCTGCGAAGGGAATGAGCGGCTGTTCGGACTAGCAAGGCGAGGTGGCGAAGGGTGTGGGCGGGGATGAGTCCCCAGCGGTTCAAAGTCCACGCCGCCCAGGAACTCACCGTGTGGCTCGGCTCCACGCGGTTCTCTTGGTCTCTGCAGAGCTGTTAAGGTCCGCAGTATGCGGGTGATAATGATGATAATAATACTGGTCGACCTGTCAGGATTGTTGTAAGGATTATTGTGACAGGGACGCTCAAACAGCTCAGACTAATTATGGTGGTTATTGCATCATCAGCCAGCGTTCAAAATGCTTCGGAGCAGTCACGTTACACAGAACTCTTATTCAGGTGAAGAGTTCAAACCAATACAATCATATGTGTGAGGGAGCGTGTAAGAGAAAGAGAGAGATTTATAGTTTATGCACACATACCTGAGTCGCCACACTGACTACACACTCACACGATTACGTGGACATCTTATTATGTGGGCATCTCTAGCTCTGAAAGGTCTGATCTCGTTTGCCTAGAATGACAGGGACGTTATATCATGTACCCAAAGATTATCTACTCCAGCCAACTGGTGCCCTCCAGATGCGTGTTGGACTACATAATTCCTGACTATTAGCCATGCTGGCTGGACATGACGGGAGTTGTGGTCCGACACATCTGGAGGGCACCAGGTTGGGAAAGGCTGATCTAGTCCAAATATGCCACTGTCCCCTTCGAGGAAATCTCAAGGTTACATCCAAACCACAGTCAAGGCCTCCCTCTCCTTTACAGGTTATATTAGTTTGACACAGTTCAGACGGCAGCCAAAAAATGCGCTCTCCCCCACCTCCCACCCGGTCCCCAGAAATGCTTGTTCTCTTCAAGTGAGAGACTCAATAGTGAGCTAAGCGATCAGGCAAAATCCTACGAAGTTACTAGTCCATATGACCTGGAGGAAAGTCTCAGCTAAAGCCCTGGCAAGAAGACAGCCTCAGCCACGGAGCCTTTAGAAGAAGAAGAAAAATCGCTGTACCCGGTCCATATCTCCTGATACCTCATCTCTGGTTGGAGCAACCTCGGACATCCAGGAGGAAATGGGGCGCTTCTTCAGAAAGGTTGGGCGGGGGGGGGGGGGACACAGGCAACAACAGCACCAGCCACGGACAACAGATCTCCGGACTCCAGCGGGCCACAGCCGACCTTTAAAAGCGGCCTCGCCTCTCCTGGCGCCCTCCAGATGTTCTGCACGTCAGCTCCCATCAGCCTGGTCAATGGTCAGGAATGTTGGAAGTTGCCGTCCAAAACGTTTGGAGGGCACCGTGTTGGGCAAAGCTGTTTTAAAGGATGGCCCTTATTGACTTGTTTTATTTGAATCCGCTTTATTTATTTTACTTTATAAATAAACTCGGACCGACCCGCCCTCCTTCTTTGTCCCCAGGCGGCTAACAAACAGACTGGAACGGAATCTCCTGAGAAGAACGACTGGACATAAAATGCAATAAAAAACGACAGAGCTTGGCTTCGAATTCCAGACCACCGCCTTCTCCCGGAATATACCCTACCCAGTTTCAGGAAATTCTTCACGGAACGAACGCCAGCGGCATCCCAAAGGAAGCTCCCGTATCATTTTTGACTCCAGGATCAGGCAAAAATCTACAGGATGCTCTCAGCCAGTGAATGGTAGGAGCGGCACCCATTTTGGATGGAGGGGGGAAGAAAAAGAGTCCCTACTTAATTTCAGAGGCAGCCGCAGTAGGCCCTTCCGTGCAGACGGGGATGGGCTGGTACTCAAATCTGCAGCTCGGTGGCCCCGCCTCCCCGCGCCCCAAATCACAGGGTGTTGCTAACTACCTCGTTGTAAGTTGTCGCCCATCCTCTCAGCCCCCAACTGATAAAAAGGACCTAGTTAAAGAGAGCCATTATCCGAGCTCCTGATCTTTAAGAGATTACCCAACTCGAACTTTAAACCCAATCAGAGGCTCTGTCAGTAGAACAAGAGCTTATTAACCTCTCCCAGGGAAGGGGGCTTGTTTGGGGCTTTACATCGTTCCGATCGGGGGTGTGTGTGTACGTGGATGGGAGGAAGAGGGGCTACAGAGGAGGCGGGGGGGCTGCAGAGGAGGCGGGGGGGCTGGTAGAAGACTCTCTCGTTCAATCCCATCAACTGGGGTGGGATGGAAGGAGCTCGAAGCATTGTTGTGCGGGCATGTCAAGGGGATGTGTCCCCCCCACCCCCACCCCCCAGCGTCGTAGATCTTGCTGCGGATCAGCAGTCAGCACGTTTAATTAAATCGGCTACAGTTCCCTAACGATACAACGAGGAGGGGGGATCCCCTTGGCTCTGAGTCTCCGCTGCCGAGTTGGTCGTGGTGTCTTTATTGCTTCGGGATTTGCAGCAAATAATCCCTTTGGTTTAAAAGAGGAAATACTTTGTGGGGGTAGGGGTGCGGGTGGGGTAGAGATCAACTTTACAGGTAATCACAGGTTACTTTTTTGCTTTGTTTCAGGGTCTTCTGAAAGAAGACTCTAAGAATCGCAGGCCTCGATGGAGACCCCACTTAGGTACGAACAGCTGCAAATAAACCCCCTGGCAATGGGAGCGGTATGCAGGTCATTGGGACGGATCTTGCGCAGGAGAAGCTCCCGATGGGTCGTGCTCACGGTGTATAAAACATTATGGAACCCACATGGTATCGAACCCACATGGTATCGACCCACAAGCCGACGCCGAGACGAGATTCGCAGGTAGAGGCAGTGGAGGCTGGTGGCTCCGATTTTGGTGGGGCTAAGAATCTATTCAGGGTTTCAGTCAGAACCAGCCAGCGCTACAGGCCCACCAAAATCGGAACCATCAGCTTCCACTGGGTAGAGGAATACCGCTGCTGGACCTGGGAGCATCCAGGTAGAGGCAGAAATAGACCTGCTGTCAGCTAGCTGGGAAATCCCTGTCTCCAGTTTGGAGCTGAGTGATACTGACGTGCCACACGGTGGTTATTCCGAAGCAAGTCCCACTGAATTCCGTGGGAAGTGCAAGGCTGCTCCCAGATTAAGAGCTGTGATCCTATACTCACTTATCCAGGAGTAAGTCCCACTGAACTCAATGGGGTTTACTTCTGGGTAGACATATATAGGGTTGCATTGTAAAGAAATCTTACAGAGCAATCCTCCTATGCATGTTTGCTTGGAAGCAAGTTCTACTGTGTCGAATGGAACTTATTCCCAAGTAAATGTGCGTAGGATTTCAGCCTTGCAGCAGAATCCCAGGCACGTTTACTCAGAAGTAAGACCCACTGAGTTCAATAGGTCTTACTTCTTGGTAAGTGTGTATGAGATTGCAGCCTTAGTTGATCAATTTCATGAGTCCATTAACTGATTAAATCTGTATACTTCTGTATCCCTACCCTATGGAATTCCTTCCTGGGAGATACACAGCTGGCCCAGTCTGTTGTTTTAAGGAGGGCTTTAAGAACATCTTTGTTTGCCCTGGCTTTTAATTGAAAGCCTTCTCTTTCTGCTGCTCAGTTAAGTTTTTTTTGTTTGGTTCTAGACTGGATGTCACTGTAACTGGCTTATTTTAAATTTGTTGTTTAAAATTGATTTTATTATTTTTCTAAACATTGAAATGCATAATGGATGTTTTATATTGTAACCTACCTTAGGAAGGCATGAAAGGTGGCTCAGAAATATATTAAATAAATACAATGTTGATGTTTCCATGCAACGATTAATCATTTAGATTAATACATTCTAAAACTTTTAACCAGCTAAAATGCTGGGTCCAGAAGGACCCCCAAGCTGCAAACCTGATACTTTGGAGGGAGTGCAACCCTATCCAAAACAGGCTAAATACCCAATCCCAGATTAGGTTGGCTGCTGATCAAAAGTACCTCTGTCTTGTCAGATTGAGCCTCAAATTCAGCGCATTATTGCATCCAAACAACAGTTCAGGACTTCAACAAAGTGAGATAGAACTGGGTACATCATCAGCATAACAATAAGACAAAACCTCAAAACTCTGGATGACACTCCCCCCCCCCCCCGTGGCTTCATGTAGATATTAAAAAGTATAGGGGACAAAATAGAGCCTGAAGATCCTTATTGGCCAATAGCCAAAGGGCTGAGAAATAACCCCCCAACAACAATAGAGTTCAGCCAGATAGGACCAGAACCACTGAAAACAGTGCCTCCAAGTCCCTGGCCAAACATCCCCAAAGGATACCATGGTGGATGTTATCGAATGCTACTGACAAGTCCAGCAGACCCAACAGGGACACACTGCCCCTGTCTGATTTCCAGTGCAGGTCATCCACCTAGGCTGTTTCTATCCCCAAACTGGGCCTGAACCCAGATTGGAAAGGATCCAAATAATCAGCATCATCCAAAAAAGCCTGGAGTTGGGTTTATCTAATCAATTAATCAGCTGAACATTGCAGACTTAAGTAATTGTGCTTAAGATGGCCTAGTTCACGCAACCCTTGAATTCATCCCCTGATTTTTCTAAACTTGATTTTGCTAGACCTGAGAACTGACAGCTTAATCTGTGAACTGATTCCATGGGAAAGAATTGCATTTGAGGTGAAGGTCTATCTGTCATGTTATATTGCACATACAACTACAAGTCATTACTTGATGTTCTAGTGAACAAGTAATAAATATGCATGTGTGACTCGGTTCCCAGTGACTGGCAGTGGAATGTTTGAATTGGCTGTATGGAAATCCTGTTCTGTTTGAAGTGAAATTACATGAAAGTTCTGTCTGTAGTGTTGCACATATATGTATAACCACTTGATGATGCAGTCACACTATGAATATGCATGTGAGAACCAGGCCTAAATTTCTGCAGTTTCAATTAATGACCTGAATACATGAATAGCTGTGTAGATCTAGAACCCCAAATCTCAGCTCAGACACAAGGCTATACAGGGAGGAACTAGAAGGCTGTATCCAGTGTTAGTCTAATATCTGTCTCATTCATTTCATTAGGTCTACTCTAAGCAGGACTAATTTTTTATACAATCCAGAGAGTTCACATATTTACCTGCCAGAATGGTTGCCAACTAATCAGTTGCCCAGCCCTGCCCTTAATGTATGTCTGCCACTGAAAATGGCAAGTGCTGGTCCCGCTCCCCCATCAGTAACATCTACAGAACTTGTCTGTGTCCTGATTTCATGACATTCCACATTTCCCTGCCTCCCACCTGCAGCAGCCAATAATGTGGAATAGGAAATAGGGTAAATAAATGCAGAATTTCCTGATGGCAGGATACAGATACGTTCTTTAAGATATTATGGAGGGAGGGAGGACAAACTAGATATGTGTTTACCATTTTTTTTGGTGTCAGCTAATGCATTTTAGAGTCACTTCTAGTTTGGTCCTAAATCTCTGTCACAGGTACAAAGTTCTTTTTGGAAAGAATCATAGTATTTTTTTAACGAATTCAGACCAAATGTTGACAGTTTGGCCCCAGTGTGAATCCTAGTATTTTGACTGACCTAGTACTAGGATATCACAAAAACTCTCCTTCCCTCACTTGGCTGTAGACATCCAGAATTTTACAGGCATAGTTTGTCTGAATGTATTATTTACAGGAATATTCTATCACAAGTGACTGTTGTATGATATATCATTACAATTAGTATCCTTATCATTAGTATTTAGCTACTGGGTTGTAGGATTTAATCCTAGTTGTATTTCATGCTTATGGTTCTTTCTATGGCTGTGTATTTTACTGCACATTAGGCTATGATTATATATATATATATATATTCATTCATTCATTCATTCATTCATTCATTCATTCCTTGGGGCAGTTTCTTTGGGTTTGATGCAATGCTGGCCATCCACTAGTGGAATGGAAACAATTAGTGGAACAGATTTCCCCTCCCCCCTGCACATACCCCAATCTGTTCCGGATGGTTGGGGGACCCCCTGGAGCAGCTTTGGGGCATGCAGGGGGGCTGCAGGGAGGAGGAGAGGACAGGGAATACCCATTACACCAGCAGACCTTTGCTCACATGACTGTTGGATCCACACACACCCTGCTCGGTGTTTCTGTGCTCCGACAAGATTTTGGTTTCTCCATTGTTCCTGAGCAGCACAAGCAAGGAGCAAAATCAGAGTTCACAAAGGAGTTAGCAGACTCAGCCTCCTTTCCTTTCCAGGACTGTGCTCACCTTTCTCTTTGCTACAAGATGCTGTGATGGCCATTGGCTGATATGGCTTTAAAAGGAGATTAGGCTAATGCATGGAGACTAGGTCTGCCAATGGCCACATGCCTCTGAATGGCCATATGCATATAATGGTAATAAACCTCAGAATACCAGTTGTGAGAGAGGGCTAGTGCCTTCAAGCCCTGCTTGTGGGCTTCCCAGATACATCTAGTTGACCATTGTGGGAAGAAGGATGGTGGATTAGATGGTCTGATCCAGCAGGGCACTTTTTTTGTTCTTGTGGTAGGTGTCAACCCAAGTCCAGCAGACAATTCTATTAGGTCAAATGGCAAAAGAGATTGCTGTTACTAGTTGCAGCAAGTTGAGCTATAGATGTTCGGTGTGAACATATAGATGTCCTTTCTTCTTCTAGGTGCATCTTCCTTCTCTAGACACTGCAAAATGGGTGGCTAGACCAAGGATGTGCAACAGGAGTTTGGTATACCCCTGCAGGACTAATATCTGGGACAAATGTACTGCTTGCCTAATGGACTGGCAGACTGACTATCATATTCAACCATGTAGCCAAATAAGTTCTTGAATAGAGAAGCAAACAATCCATGTAGCCCATGGTCGGCATCTTTCTTTTTTCTAATGTGATCTGAAATTAATAAACATGTTCATCATATCAGTATCTACCTAATCCTCTACATTTATAACTTATACATTCTAGATTTTCTAAAAAATAAAATCTAAGATGCTCACGTTTTTTTCAGAATTTGGAAAGAGGAATTTCCTAAAAGTGTGTTTCTCTTATCATGATAATACAAAGGTGGGGGAGATTTGCGGGAGGAAATTAGTAGGAGGGGATGTTGTCTCTTCCTCTGCCAATTGATTTTTTCCTCCCTAATTGTATTGTTATTGGTATTGTTATTTATTACCTTCTCCCAAGTTGGGATTTAAAAAGCAGAGATGAGAGTCTACTGGGGGAAACAGCCAAAATGGAGGAGAGGCAGTTGTAGGAGAGGTTTCACATCCCACCCTCTAATCGTCCCCTGCAAATGGCCCCCTACTGCTTCTTCCCCATTGTCTTAGCAAACACAGGGGTGAGGACCATATATTTACCAATATAACATCTAGTTTTGCCCAGAATGAGAGCGGGGGAGAGAGAACAGATGTATCTGGGAACTAACAGTATATTGTTTAGTAAGACAACTCTATTGGAATTAAGACAAAGCCCCAATCAATGAACACTTTTGAAGTTTAGAACATTATGAAACATTTATAATCATGTTTCCCTGACTCTCATGTTAAAGTAGTTAGGGTTTCTCATGTTAGAATTAATTGAATTTTGATCTTGGTGTGGAAAATACTTTCACAGTGATCCATCTACCTCTACATATTTGTGTCATGAATTGTGAGTAGAATTAGGCAACATAAGAAAATATGTAGTATATATGATTAGTATTCCTTCAAATTGGCTGGGATCCCTCTCTCAGCTTTTTTTGTTTGTTTCCTGGGAGGAAAACTATGTATGTCAGGAGTATTGAACCTCTTTCAACCATAGGAACAAATTCAATTTCTGATACGCTTGGGGGGGGGGGATGCATTCCAGTGGTGGGCAGGGCCAAAGGGGGGATGGCAAAAATGCAAGCATATTTTAGCTTAAACCACCCAGTGCCAGTCACTAAGCCTTAGGAGAGGCATTTCAACCTTTTAGAGTGGGGGAAAAACAGCACAAAAGCTGGGAAACCATCAAATGTTTGGTTGTTGAAGGAAATGGGGCGGAGCCAGGGGAGGGGTGTGTGGCCATCTGGGGAACCTCAGACAGGCCAGGTTTGGGACCCCAGGAGGGCCAGTTTTAGCTTGTGGGCCTGAGGTTAAACACCCCTGGTGTACATGGATCAGGGACAGGAGCTAAGTCTAGGCAGGATCAAGACCAAGACAATTTTGGGCCCGACAAGAAGGAAGCAGGCAAACAGACTGGACTGGGCAAGGAATTAAGCAAGTGTCAGAACAGAGGAAAGACAAAGAACAAAGGAATTAAACCAAGAGCATGAGGGATACCGGCTTTCCGACTGACCAACTAGCCAGAAGCTTCCTTGTTTAGAGGCCCATAGGAGGTAAAGTCCAAAGAGGGCAGAGGGCAGCAGAGAGTCCCAGGTGAGGAGAACTGCAAAGCAGCAGAGCAAGCTAGAAATATTGATTGTGAACTCTCTCTAATGTACCTTCAGTGAGTGGCAAAGGGAGGAATAACACCAGAGCCCAGACCGGTTGCACTGACAAAAGCTATCAGTCACCAGGCATTCTCCTGGTCCCGTCATTCAGAGGAGAAGCAGCACAGGCAATTCACTTGCAGCAATGAAATGCCCCATTAATCACATCTGCCTTCAGAAAAGGAAAGGCCAGCCCCTGCCTGACTTGTGAGCCTCCACCGGTAGGTATTTGACCATTTGAAGACAAATTCCTTCAGAAAGTGGTTCTAACTAACAGGGGTCTGGATTTACTTGGTAATTAACTTCTCAGAGAAGCAGATTTATTGTTCCAGTTGTTAACTTCGGCCAAAGTTACTCTAAGAGGAAATGTGTCTAACCTAAAACCGTTCACTGAATAAAGGGCAGTGTGGCTTCACTTAGGTTGTTATCACTCCCCACCCCCACCAACTGGCCCTGAACACAAGTGGGGGGTAAAACGTCTTTTCTGCATGGCAAGTTGTTAAAGGGTTAGAAGCAGCCTGCAATTCAGGCTTCAATCAGCAATGCCTACAGAAGCAGTATTTCTTAATCTTTAAAAACTCAGCTCCATATTCTAAACATAATTTGGGTGCAACCCTATCCATGTTTAGACAGAAAAAAGTCCTAGAATTCCAAGCTTGTACCCTTAACCTTCGGAGACAGGCCCCTGGGCAACCCAGCTTCATCGGCAACTTAGTGGAGATCCACACACAGAGGAATAGACAGGACACACATCTTTGACTGTCAAGACTATCCGCATAGAAAGAAATGTATAATGTCACACCAACAACAGCCTGACCCATTTTTCCATGCCAGATTGACTTTATGGGGAATTCCAGCTTTAAAAATGGAAAAGAAAATATTTTTTGTGGCAGACCTGGATGGATAAGATGATTGTTGTTGTTGTTGTTGTTCAGTCGTTCAGTCGTGTCCGACTCTTCGTGACCCCATGGACCACAGCACGTCAGGCCTTCCTGTCCTCCGCTCTCTCCCGGGGTGTGCTCAAGAAGATGATTTTTACCCTGGATTAATTATTGGATGTTAATGGGTTTATGCCATTTTCAGCTTTGCGAGATAAATTTGATTTGCCTGCTACAGCTGAATGGCAGTATTTGCAGTTGCAACATTTGTTAGAATCTAGATTCGGTCCTGCTGCTTTTACCGCCTCAGAGTCCCCTTTGCTACTGGAAACACTTATTGAAGCTGACCAGGTATATCGACCATGATTCATGTTTGTAAATACTTATTAACATGCAATAAATATGATACATTGGGTCTTCAGCAGGAATGGAACAGGGAACTGGAATGTCCTATTTTGCCTAATCAATGGGCTGCCGTTTTGGTGCTGGTATCTGATATACCTATGACCTCCAGTTATGTCTTATTCAGCAAAAACTCTTGTTTCAGATGTATTCGACACCACAATGTATTTTCACTAAAGATTTGTCTAACTCAGCAAATTGTTGGAGGTGTAATACAGTTAGGGCGCAATCCTATGGGGATAGGCGGCTGCCTCTGAACATGGAGGCGACCACCTATCTAATGCAGGGCAGGAGAAGCACAGAGGGGATCATTCCCTCCGCACTTTTCCTGCTCTGCATTTGCGGCTAGACAGCCGATTTCGGCTGTGTAGCCGTGGGAAGGCGGAGTGGGGGTGGAGGCTGCCGGACAACACGTAGGATGTGTCATACCTTCATTTCCGCCTTCCCTGCCCTGTAATGCCTCCCAGAATGCCCTGTTTTGGCCTCTCTGCACTTCTCTTCTGAGCACGGAGCGCGAGGCCATTCCGTGCTGCCTGTGAGGCAGTGTGGAAGGGGGGAAGGTCGGTTCTCCAGGAACCGACCTCAGAGTACGGGCTCCAAGGTCAGTTCCTGGAAAACTACATATCCTATGGCCGTCTAGCCGCTGACTAGCAGCCGTAGGATTGCTTCCTCCATGCTTCTTTTATTTATGTGTTTTGGATATGCCCAATAGTTGCCTCCCTTTGGAAGAAAGTTATCATACAGATAAACTCTGTATTGGAAAGCTTTTTAATATTTACTGATGTACATGTTCTCTTGAATTATTTACCATCTTCTTGGAATGCAATGCATGGTCAGTGTAAATGGATTTTTTGTGCCCTCTTGACTGCTAAAAGAGTGCTACTACAACACTGGAAAGTTAAAAGCTCATCGTCTATAAAGCAATGGATTGAAGATCTAACAACACTAGCAACATTTGAAAGAGAGGTATATAGGCGCCACTCACAAATGAACTTATATTTGGATATTTGGTCTGCTTTTACTGAAGTTTATGTGTAATCTATTCCTTTTCCCTTTCCTTTTCTTTTAAAAAAAAGAAAGTTGTAATATTTGAAACTGAGGCCTTTAAAGCATGTAGTTACACTTGAGATTTAATTTGGGGGGGGTTGTTGTTGAAACTTACAATAAAAAATTGATTTAAAAACATACAAAGAAATATCTTTAGAACATTTGACATTAGAAGTGTCAAATAATGTCAAATGTCAAATTAAATTGCCAGTGTCATGCTGCCCTTATACAAATCTATAGTGCAACTGCACTTGGAATACTGTGTATAGTTCTGGTCAACACACCTCAAAAAAGATATTGTAGAGTTGGAAAAGGTGCAGAAAAGGGCAAACAAAATGATCAAGGGACTGGAGCATCTCTCCTATGAAAGAAGGTTACAACAGCTGGGATTGTTTAGTTTGGGAAAAAAGGAGGGTATAGGGAGACATGATAAAGGTGTACAAAAAAAGCAAGGGGAAAAGCAGAGGTGTACAAAATTATGCATGGTGCAGAGACAGTTGATAGGGATATATTTTTCTCCATTTCTCATAATACTAGAACCTGGGGTCATCAAACAAAGCTGACTGGTGGGAGATTCAGATCAAATAAAAGGAAGTATTTCTTCACACAGCACATAGTTAAACTATGGATTTTGCTACCATAAGATGTCATGATAGCCACCAACTTGGATGGATTTAAGAGGAGATTAGACAAATTCATGGTGGCTAAGGCTCTCTATGACTACTAGTCCTAATGGTTATATGCTACCTCCAGTATCAGAGACAGCATGCCTAGAATCATAGAATCCTAGAATCATAGAATAGTAGGGTTGGAAGGGGCCTACAAGGCCATCAAGTCCAACCCCCTGCTCAATGCAGGAATCCAAGTCAGAGCATCCCTGACAGATGGCTGTCCAGCCTCCTCTTGAACGCCTCCAGTGTGGGAGAGCCCACCACCTCCCTAGGGAATTGGTTCCATTGTCGTATTGCTCTAACAGTCAGGAAGTTTTTCCTGATGTTCAGCCGCAATCTGGCTTCCTGTCACTTGAGCCCATTATTCTGTGTCCTGCACTCTGGGATGATCAAGAAGAGATCCTGGCCTTCCTCTCTGTGACAACCTTTCAAGTACTTGAAGAGCGCTATCGTGTCTCCCCTCAGTCTTCTCTTCTCAAGGCTAAACATGCCCAGTTCTTTCAGTCTCTCTTCATAGGGCTTTGTTTCCAGTCCCCTGATCATCTTTGTTGCCCTCCTCTGAACCCTCTCCAGTTTGTCTGCATCCTTCTTAAAGTGTGGTGCCCAGAACTGGACACAGTACTCTAGATGAGGCCTAACCAGTGCTGAGTAGAGGGGAACTAGTGCTTCCCGGGATTTGGAAGCTATGCTTCTATGAATGCAGCCCAAAAGAGTATTGGCCTTTTTTGCAGCCACATCACATTGTTGGCTTGTATTCAGCTTGTGATCGACAACAATTCCAAGATCCTTCTCTCTTGTAGTGTTGTTGAGCCATGTACCCCCCATCTTGTAACTGTGCATTTGGTTTCTTTTTCCTAGGTGCAGAACTTGGCATTTATCCCTATTAAATGTCATTCTGTTGTTTTCTGCCCAGCACTCCAATCTATCAAGATCACTTTGAATTTTGTTTCTGTTTTCCAAAGTATTAGCTATCCCACCCAGTTTTGTGTCATCTGCAAATTTGATCAGCATTCCCTGCACCTCCTCCTCCAAGTCATTAATCAAAATGTTGAAGAGCACTGGGCCCAGGACTGAGCCCTGCGGTACCCCGCTTGTTACCTCTCCCCAGTTTGAGAAGGTCCCATTGATAAGCACTCTTTGAATCTGATCCTGTAGCCAACGGTGGATCCACCGGATCGTTGTTTCATCTAGCCCACTTTGAGCTAGTTTGCTCATCAGGATATCATGGGGCACTTTGTCGAAAGCTTTGCTGAAGTCGAGGTATATGATGTCTACAGCATTCCCACGGTCCACAAGGGAGGTTACTTGATCAAAAAATGAGATCAGATTCGTCTGGCAGGACTTGTTTTTGACAAATCCATGTTGGCTTCGAGTAATCACTGCATTGTTGCTGGGGAACAAAAACAGGATGCTATTGCACCCATGTCCTGCTTAGGGGTTTCCCACAGGTAGCTGGTTAGCCATGGTATGACAGAATGCTGGACTAGATGGACCCTTGGTCTGATCCAGAGTGGCTCTTCATAGTTTCTTAATAACGCTTACACCAAAATGCACTAAAAACAATAAGAGAGAAAAGCCCAATGGAAAGTAATGGATTTACATTCTCAGATGTGTCTTGATCAAAACGTGGTATGTGCTGTGCAGGCTGGGGCCCTGGTGCATATATCAAGTTCCACATGAGTAGGGACACCTATGCATGTATGCACATCAGGACTTCACAGAGTTTTAGAGCTAGATAAACTATGCTTGTGATATAAATGTTAGGGTATGGAGGGAGGTAAAGAATTCTGTTTGCCACTCCTACAGTGCAGCCCCCCCCCCACTACCATGAAAAGAGCATGTTGATCAAAGGATTGTGAACAAATTGAAAGGTGTTTAATCAGTTTCAAGCTGACTTGCTTTTAACCAGTTAACTGCATACAGTATTACAACATCTCCTTACACATCAGGTTCCGAAGATATTTAGTCAATGCCATTTAAAATTGCTTCTGTTCTGCACAATGGTGCTTTGCACTGCATATAGTTATTTATCAGGCCTGTGTATTTTTTTAAAAAAATATGACCATCCTCTCTCTTCATTATTAGTGTCCAGGGAGGCCCACAATAGTTAAATCTCTACCTAAAATAACCATCAATACTCAGATAAAATCTAGCTAGAAGATAAAGAACAATAAAATCAGTAAACATATCAACAGGTGGGAAGTATAGTCATGTTTTACCCAGGACCAGCTCAAGGGTAAGGCATCGTCAGGCACCTGTTGAGGGCCCACATCCCAGCAGGCAAGAACTCTCTGGATTCACTCCTCCTCTTCAGCACTGCCACCTCCTTGTTCATCTGCCTCTTGCTCTGGCCCAGACAATAGTGGTAGTGAGAAGGAGGAGCAGTAGATGCCACTGCCTGCTTGCTCACTGGCTCTCTGCCTGTCAAGCAAGCAAGCAAGCATGTGGGAGCAATGATGAGAAAGAGGCGGAGCAGCAACAGCAGCTGGTGACAGTGGGGGCAAGAAGGTAGACTCCTCAAGGGATGGTGCCCATTAAGGGTGTCTTGCCTAAGGGCCCTCAGAAACATGGACCCAGCGCTGGTTGCACCAAAGGCCCAGTGAAACAGCAGCTCCCATCCTCATGATGCAACAGCCAATGTTGTATTAAAATGTCGTCTTTGTGTACTGTTCTGTTACTGTGGCTTTAGAATTCATGATGAATAATATTTGATAAGGCAGCTTCTTATTCCTAGGAGCTGCATTATATTCTGACACTTCCACAGGAAGTGAATGAGGTCCATAAATACGTGTGATTGCTTTCACCATAATTCTTATTATTAGCTCCCTCCAGGGATGCTGTTACATAAACAAAAGCATCAGCTTGTTTCTGTTCCTAAAGGTGATTCAGATTATGTACTGGATTCTGGAAGAAGGCTTATAACATAAACACTCTCTAAACATACTAAGCATGATCCAAAATTCCACAAGGCACTCATGTGCTTAGGGAGCTTTCTCTGTCTTCTGTGGGGGAGTGTTCTGTATTTGACACATGAAACTCTGTAAGCACAGAACCCCCACAGTTTTGTGAATTAGCAAATGCTCTGGGTACCTGCTGAAGTACCCACATTGGATGTGCAGCACATTTCAAAGAAAAAGAGATGCCCCTGCACATACAGGGCATGATATACTCATTATAGCATATGTACAGAGCACAAATAGAGCACCATATATGCATTACGTGTGCACCTGTGTGCTGAACTGTGACAATTATGGAGAAGATCCATTTAAATCCAAATAATATATTCAGGATAGGAGAAGGAAGTGTACAACACTTCTCATTCTTTTATCAACTAAAGAGAATGACAGAGACGCATGACTTCAGACTAATCTATTTATTATTATAAATGGCATGTCTGTGCTAATTCCATTGGGGGTATGAGCAAATGCTGCAATGTGCTTGGATCACTGATGATCACATAATTTGATGTGGCTAACACATGGGGAAAGCAAGCATGTGATTCTAATGTATTTGTATTCATCATTCCATGAATGAATCAGAACTGTGGCAACATGCATTGTGTCTGTCAATCCACAGCAAGAAGACAGAGCAAAGAGGTGGGTGTTGTCATAGACACCTTTAGTTCTAGGTGTAATGCTTTGTTTGCAAAGGATTATCATCATGCATTGAAACAACATTTTTAAAGCAAAAAGAGATGACTGCAAATGCACCTAGCAGATTAGTGTGCATTTCCGCAGCACTAGTATTTAACCACTCTCCTGCCCTCACTAGCAGTTGTTTAAATATTGTTGACACTTTGCATATAAGGCCATTGACAGTAAGTGGTTCCAACTAGTGAGTACTTGTCAAAGACCTCCTGGGGTTTTGCTCTGTATGAGATTGAAGTATCCAATCACCTCATGGATAAACAACAGGTCCTTGTCTTTCAGTTTTCTCTTCTCAGCATAGGAGAAAGTGACTCAGAAATATGCTCAACAGTAAGTAGCCAAGGTGCGTATTTCTTCATTAAAAGGAGAGAATGAGCTGGGCTGACATATTCAGCCCCAAGGGCTTCAATAGAAAATGTATTATGAGCTCAAGCACAACTGTTTATTTTATGTATGCATAATTATTACCATGAAATGCACACAAGTTGTCAACTTCTTCCCTCCCCTCTCCCCGCAACATGCTGCTGCACATACCTTGGAACTGAACTAGTAACAGAATTTTTAAAAAGGAAATACTATGATTTTACAATCAAATAAATTGGGTTTTTAGGGCTTCTCTCATCCATTTGGAGGCAAAGCCATAAACTACAATGAACAGGGTGCCACATCAAATCCAGAATCCCTTACACTGTGTATGTATATACAAGTGTGCCTGCTTGCAGTTTACACTTCACATGTTTGATGGGGGAAAATAACATGAATAATTACTATTAAAGGACTAGAATAATACTAATATTAATTCTACATAATATGAAGGGTTGTATAAATGGAAGTTTCTTTAAAATATGATATGAAGTTGTATCATTTACAATGTAATTAAAAAGATAAAATGATTTGGACATGTACAGAGCCACCACAATGTGAACATGTCCAAACTGAGTAACCTATGGATCACTAGCAATCCACCCTCCCTCTTTCTCCACTGTTGCAATTTTTACATAGCTCAGTTCAGGGCGCAATCCTATGCATGTTTAGACAGAAAAAGGTCCTACAACTCCCAGCATTCCCCAGCCAGCAGGCTAGGGAGTGCTGGGAGTTGTAGGACTTTTTTTCTGTCTAAACATGCATAGGATTGTGCTCTCAGTCTCACATCAACCTAGGTCCCCTTATGCATTTTATACTGAGTGTGTTTTCCAAGCACCCACCATGTGGCAATCATGTGTTAAAATGGTGACTGAGCCCCAGTTCACACATAACCTGGGGTATTTGCTCAGTGGAGGAGGAGCATGACCCTCCCTCCCCACATAAAATAGGAGGAGTCTCCATATACACACCATATTGCACCAGGGATTAATCTGTGTGATTTGTCACCCTCCTAAAATACTTGAACAGGACTTTGGCATGATTAGGCATATGTGCAGAGGCCCCAGCTGATATATGATGTGGCTGCAAAAAAGGCAAATGCTCTTTTGGGCTGCATTAAGAGAAGCATAGCTTCCAAATCCCGGGAAGTACTAGTTCCCCTCTACTCAGCACTGGTTAGGCCTCATCTGGAGTACTGTGTCCAGTTCTGGGCACCACACTTTAAGAAGGATGCAGACAAACTGGAGAGGGTTCAGAGGAGGGCAACAAAGATGATCAGAGGGGTGGAAACAAAGCCCTATGAAGAGAGACTGAAAGAACTGGGCATGTTTAGCCTTGAGAAGAGAAGACTGAGGGGAGATATGATAGCACTCTTCAAGTACTTGAAAGGTTGTCACAGAGAAGAAGGCCAGGATCTCTTCTTGATCATCCCAGAGTGCAGGACATGGAATAATGGGCTCAAGTGACAGGAAGCCAGATTCCATCTGAACATCAGGAAAAACTTCCTGACTGTTAGAGCAATATGACAATGGAACCAATTACCTGGGGAGGTGGTGGGCTCTCCCACACTGGAGGCGTTCAAGAGGAGGCTGGACAGCCATCTGTCAGGGATGCTCTGACTTGGATTCCTGCATTGAGCAGGGGGTTGGACTTGATGGCCTTGTAGGCCCCTTCCAATCCTACTATTCTATGATCCTAGGATTCTATGTTACGTCATCTGCATGTTGGAGGGGAGGGGGCACACAGCTATTCCACCACACAAATGCCTCTCGTAATACATTAACCAGGTTTGACTAGTAGATGTGGAAGAGGTTTCTATAACACAAAAATACTGCCTCTTCCTGCTCTTCCACATTTACTAACCCATCACCGTCCTGAATTAAAATTGGAGGTGGGTGGGGGGAGAACTGAGTACATTTATCAAATATTATGCTGATTTCAGAATTAGGTATTTGTCTTTATAGAACATGACATTTTTCTAGCGGAAAACAAAACAAAAACACTTTTCCAAGAGAATATTCTACTACTCTTGATAGCCTGATCCTCCAAAACAGGATGATAGTATATTCATCTTTTGCATGAACCTCTCTTGTTCCGACACTGATGACCATCAGACGTTTGACAGTTACTGAGTTTAATATCTTTGAACTTTTCACTGATCAATCAAAACCTTTCACTGAAATTTCAGAAGCTGCAAATTCTGAAAGAGAATTTTCCAACCCAGTGGATTTTGTGACAAGTTTGTAGTGATGTTATTTCTTAAGGAATGGATCCAGATTTAAGTGCATGCAGGTGAGCTGGCTGAAGCAGATTCCACCTCCTCCTTACCACAACAGACCCAGACCCCCCAAATGCTACACAGAGGGTGGGGGATCTTGCTGAATGGGGAAGACTGTGAAGGGGGTCTCCTGAAAATCAAGTGGAAGCACTTTTCATGAGCAGAGCCTTCCCCTCTAAAGAAGACAGATCATGGATCCAATCCTATGGGCCAATTCATACAAACAAACAAGCTGCCATGATTTAAATAAGCCATGGTGGCTTGCTTTAATCCCCAGCACATGCTTGCACCATCTTCCTAATTACCCACCTGGATATGGCTTGTCATGTTGTCCGAACCAGGCAGCAGGCTTGTTTGAGGGGGGAAAAATCCTGAAATAACCCTACACCAGGCCATGGGTGACACAACAAGCTGCGCCCAGGCAGCCATGCACCGGGGATTAAAACAAATCACAGTGGCTTATTTTGATCATGCAAACTGGGACTATGTCTTTACCACACTCACAGGGCAACCCTATAGGGGCTGTTCACACAACACGATAGCCCACCATGTGTTATTTAACCCACGGTGAAGCTGTAGCACATGTTGCTGCCATTTTGAATATGCAACCTGCACTTGGGGGTTGTCATGTCAGGAGAATCCGGCAAGCATGGGTTATGCAAGGGTCTTTGCCATGCTCGCAGGGCAATCCTATTGGGGCTGTTTATATGACAGCCCACCATATGTTATTTAACCCACAGTGAGGCTGTGGTGTGTCCAGGATGTGTGTGGCCACCATTTTGAATATGCAATGACTGCTTGGGGGTCATTGTGTCGTGCGAACCTGGCGAGAGTGGGTTATGTGAGGGTTAAATGTAGACCAGTCTGAGAGCTGGTCTAAATGCTTCAAATGGGAGGGAAATGGCGCAATGAATTCCAGATCTCCCTTGCTTCTGCCTTGCTGGCAGGAGAGGAGCCTGGCAGGGCTTAGGAAATGTCAGAGCAATCCAAATAAATGCTGACTGGATTTGGATGACACACCGTGGTTCATCGCGGGTGATTTAACCCATGAAGAGCTGTGGCACCTGCAGCCGCCAGTTTGAATATGTATCTTGGGATGTTGGGGGAATTCATCTGGGGAGGGGGGTCAAATCAGCTGAGCTTTTGGCGGCTCAGACCCCTGAACTCCGGTTTGCTTGCCCATGAGCTGGCCCGACCTGTGTTGAGTCGGGCCAGCTCATACCATTCTGCTGCTGCCACCATTGCTGACTGCTGTGCACAGCTCTTTTGCTCAAAAGAGTCATGCAGTGTGGCCAGCAGGTGACAGTGGTGGTGGTAGGGAGGGAAGGAGCCATGCTGCACTTGCTGGCCGTTGTGCGCAAGTGTCTCCTTCTCCCTGCTGGAACCCCAGCAGGGAGAAGGAGACACTTATGCATAATGACCAGCACTGCAATTTATCTCTCCTTGTCTCTCCTTCTCCCTGCTGGGCTGCCATGGCTGGGAATCCGTGAGTTCTGATGGGGAGCCCACAGTTGGGTTTGCGAATGCAAGCTGAGCAGGGGTCTCTGGGGAAATAGGTTGAGTCCCAAGATTTCCCTGTGCCAGACATCCCTATATGCATCTCCCACTTCGGAGTTGCTGTGTTGTGAGCTCAGCAAGTGTGGGTTAAGAGAAGGTTGTTGGCCCCAGCGAGGCAGAAGGGAGGGAGGACTGGCATTCACTGCTCTATTTCCCTCCCATTGTGAGCATTTAGACCAGCTTTCAGAGTGGTTCACATTTTCCCCTGTGTTGGGGAGTGGTGGAGGGCTGGGAGGGCTTTGGATACTGAGTATCCAGAGCCTTTCCACTTTGCCCATTTCCACCCCCTCCCTGCCCACTTCCCCACTTCCGGCATCAGAGAAGGATGGGCTGCAGAAACATCCACAAGGGAAGGCAGATCTCAGGGGGAGAGATCCAATTCAGCCCTGGAGGGGGAGACCCAATCTCCTCTATGGCCCATGGGATGATGTTTCAGGAGCCATAGGATTGCATCGTTGGTGGTTTTATAAATTTAGTCATTTTCTGACTCTCTGTGTTCATGTGGTAAAGTTATTCAGTGGTGGTGGTGGTGGTGGTGGTGGTAATGCAATTTCAGGAGAGGGCACAGATTCATCACAACATCCAAAGGCCTTATCTATGATAAATTCAAGATTATATTGCACCATCAATCCATCAGTGTATTTTAAGAGCATGTGCTGTGGTTACTTAACAATAACCAGAGATATAGGTGCTGAGAAAGAATCACAGGTGTCCTTAGAGCACAGGGAGAGTGATGCCCTTGGAGAGTGTCAGAAAACCATTTGAGACAATGGATCCTTTCCATGGATCACTTAAAACCCTGCTCTGCTCTGTCTGGTTTTGGAGACTGTCTTAAGCTGTTCCTTTAAAATGTAAGAGCTGAGGACTTGCTTTAAAAGATATTAAAGCTAAGCTGCTCAGGAGACTAAATTCTGCACCAGATTTTTTAGTTGTATGATGCATCTATTGATGCACAAAGTATAGGTATCCCAATTCCTCCTTTTTAGGTGTGGACGGGAAGGAGAGATTTTAAAAAGACTTTTACAATCTGCAGTTCTGAAAGGAAAGGATCAGAATGCAACCCTAAAGAATTATGGTGTATCTTCAACGTATTCTCACAGCAGCAAACCTGTGTTTGTGTTGTACCCCTCCACATGTAAGTGGAAGTTCATACGATTAAAAGTCCCCCTGTACAGAAAGGTTCCTTGCACATAGAAAACTATAAGGTCAGGTGAGGCTTAAACCTTCTTTCTGAAATCTAGTGTTCTGTGTGAAGGGATTTTTATTTTTTATTTTTCTATGGAGGAAGAGTGATAACTTGGCCTATACGACACACTTCTGTTGATATTACCTCATATTTTGAGTTTAAATATTCTTATGACTCTTGACGTGTGTGTGTGTGTGCATGCATTTGAGCAGTTCTATTAATACAGGCTATAAAGCAGGGGTGGCCAACATGTGCCCCCTGGCATCTAGTGTAGCCCCTGCCACCACCCCTATGCTGATTAAAATTGAGTAGTGTGGCAGCAAAAAAATCAGTAGTTTGCCACTGAATATGGGTGGCAAGCCACAATGGAGGCTTGAAAGGAACAAATTTTGCTAAAACTAAATTGGTCCCATTTAAGCCACTGCTGTGGTTTGCTGCCAAAATTTGGCAACAAACCACTGTTGTTGTTGTTCTTGTTGTTGTTGTTTTGCCAATGCCACCATGCCAGGGGTGCGATGCATGGTGGTGGGGAATCCAGGGAGTCAAAAGTGCCCCCCAAAGCCCCAAAGTTGCCCACCCCTGCTATAAAGCTCACCCAATGAGTGTTCTTACTTTCGGTCTACTGTAGTTTTTTATACAATTTACAAGTATAGCTCAGTCACTCCTGCTGGGAATACGCAGATTGCTCTATTCAGTGATGGGTAGTAAAGAAATATGGTTGCTAGACAGTAGCAAAGGCTTTCTTTTCCCCACTGTTGTGCGCTGGACAGATGTACCCAACCACATCAAGTTATATAAAATGCCGCCATCACACCCATCTTAGAAGAACCTGTTTAGATCATTCCTATTGATCTGTTAGTGAGGCATTTGGAGGCTGCCAAACCAGCCTGGCCCTAATGCAATGCTACGTAGTAATCATGACAATGACATATAAAATACGCCCCCCCCCCCAAGGCTTTAAGAAGTCAAAGCAGCTGTACAAAGAAGCTTACCCGCTACATCTGTCTCGAGATGAACAGAGCTGCCTCATCCACCCCAAGGCTTCTTTGCCTCTACCTCAGACCGTGTGTTCTTAGCTACTGCACCTGCCCAGGGTAGGCCTACAAAGAGAGAGGGAGAGAGAGAGAGAGAGGTGCACCTTGAAAAATAATAATAATTATTATTAGCAATACTAATTCTGTGGCTTTTTTTTAAAGATTGCTGCTGACAAATCTATCTATTTGGGGCAAATTGTCAGTGAGAAACTTCCGCTCGAACTCTTTGGGACAAAACTGGCTCTTTGAAAGGATAAATCCCATTGCATGAAGGCCGGAACAATGGGCAAATGTGTTGCTGTTGCCTTTGCTGCTGCTGCTGCTGCTGGGCCCAGGCCTCTGACAAAGGGCGGATTAATTGGTGCCGTGGCTGACTGGTTCGAGATGGCTCCACTCAGAGTGCACTGCGGGGAGCCCCATTGACTGGGTCCTGAGTCCCACTTTTCACAAACTCCAAACAAAAGTCAATTTCTTTCTTATAAGGCCAGGGAGAGAGAGAGAGAGAGAGAGAGAGAGAGAAATCGCTTGGTGTTTGAGCTGGGGAAGGTGACTTGTTGGATTAGAAGACGTCATGCTCTCCCTGGCTGTCTCTCTCATGCTTTAAAGTTCTGTCCCCAAGAACACAAAAGTTAAGAGAGAGATTGTGAGAGAGAGACAGAGAGAGAGAGAGAATAAAAGCGAGTCATCTACTTGGATGTGTATGTCTCTTTCTCTCTGTTGTGTAGGTTAAACTTGATATCCTATTTGGAGACTACTAAGGTGAACATAACAGCATAAAGGTGGTGAGATGGGTGCATACATTAGCAATACAATCCTTTACTCAGAAATAAGTCCCATTGAGTTCAATGAGTCATACTCCCAACTAAGTGTGCAACCTAAGGGTAGTAATGCTAAGTCTTTATTTATTGCAAGATCATTCCTTCAAGTTTTCTGCATCGCTTTGATGGACACTGAATACTCCCTTTATTTTAACAAGGCCTTGAGAGAGGCCCTGCTGCCCGCTCATGTTTATGGGATTACCAGAGATGTCTATCATTTTAAAGGCTGTTCTCTCAGAGTTGTTATTACAGAACATCACAGTCACATAAACATAATGGATGTATTCTACCTCAGAATGCAGCAACTCTATCATACGTTCATGGAAAAGACACCACCAATCCACTTGCCATGCCCCTTACCTGGAAAATCTAGAACTCATATGCTTTTAAATTTTATTTTGCAAGCTTTTCCTTGTAAAATGAGAAACAGATATCAACCAGCATATGGAAGTGAGTTTTAAATTTCCCCCTTGTATTGACACATCAATGTGACATCAGGCACAGAGAAGACCATTGGAAATGAACACAAACAAAACATAACTGGTACATATCATTATTTATTAATGTATTGTTATATCATCATCACCATCATCTTAACCCTTCTCTTCAGCTGAAAAGGACTCCAAGAACAGCTTACAAGTCAGAAGAAACTTATGATTTAAACAGAAGGAGTCAAATGGAAAGAAAGGGGAAATCAAATGTTCCCAGCTCCCTGTGGATTTTGGTTTCCTGCAGTTTTTCAAGAGGCAGAGTTTAGAATAGATTTTTGTGTACTACTTAATTACTACAGTCATTATGATGATTGCATAATAGTTTATTCCTTATTTCATCTCGTATTCAGATTTTTTTTTTTTTTAAATGTGATTCTTATAACACCACACAAGAGGAAAAGACAAAAACATACCCTGTGCCTGCTGGATCCCTCATTTCATTAGTGTAATATAATGGATGTGTTCCACCTCCTTAGGATATGAGACAATCAAACATTGCTGGTGTTATCTGGGGCACACTTTCTTGGTGGTATTTTTAAAAGAAGAAATAACATTTCCCTTCTATCCCTTCCCCCACTCCTACAGTAGATATTTTGACACCGTTTTCCTTGGTTTTCCATCTATTTTGGGTGAATTGATGTGACATATATGAAAAATATATCAATCTGGTTCTACTTCACTTAAAGGGCCTTGAAATATTGCTTAGGTGTAATTATGTGGGATCTAAACTTTGTTTTTTTGTTTTTTTTAAGAGAAAGCAACTGGATCTACATACCAATTAAGCTGGAGGGCTTTGATAATCATCCCTCCCTTTAACAGCAAACTCAGTATGGTCCACTGAGAAACAAGAGGGAGATAACAGCAGGTACAAGGGAACCCCAAAATTTGTGGAAGTGCAATCTTAAAAAAAAAGAAACAAAGCCACTAAAGGGGTGACTCCCCCCACCTCCCCCCCACAATAAGAACATACCATAATGAAGGGGTTTGGATGATAAGGGTGGGGGGAAGAATGGAACGTGGAGGGCTCATGGGAAAAGAAAACTGAGGGTGGATCAGATGTATCCTAAAGGAGGACATGGCTGGCTCCCTCAAGAGGAGCATTCTTGTAAGGAACTGAAAAAGCACTGCAATATTTTGTTGCAAATCCCACTTGTTTATACTAATTTACAGCATATTCCTAAAACTGTGTTGTGCTAGCAAATCAGTGAGGGGGGTTCTACTCTATTGAGAGGGTTCACCCTTAAAGGAAGCCTAAAATAATTTTAAATAAACAAATAGAAATAAAAATGCTTAGCATGGACTGTAGAGATTGTTGTGTCAGTGCAACAGAACCGAATAGTAAGCCTGCCACTCCAACTGTAAATATTTTATTTGTGGGGTGAGGGGGGCATCCCATTAATTGCAATAGGGCATATTTTCAAGTAAGGCCTAGTCTATCTAAATATCACATAAAATGCTTCTTAGACTGCAGATGGGGGTTTGCGTGACTGAATGCTCTACTCATATTTAAAAACCAAACCAAACCTCCATCCTGCATATTATAGACAATTAGATGCCAGGCAGGAAGGCAGCCCTACTACCCTTTCTCCCTGACATAGTTTTCTACGTGTAGGAATCTAATTTCTACATGCTGATCACTTTGTAATCTTTTGAATCCACAGCGTAACTTCAGGCATGGGTTTCGCTGGCGTAGTCGAGGCTGCTAACCAATCAAGGGCGCGGTCCTATGTACTGGGACTCATAAGCCCCCGAACTCGGAGGCTTGAGAGTATCCCATGCAGATCCGGAGGTGCCTTGCGCCTCCCACGTTGCAGTTTAGCTAGACAGGCATTTTCGCCTATCTAGCAGAGGTTTCGAGGAGGGGAAAGGAAAGAGGCTGGGGAGGTGATAGGAAAAGGCTTAAGCCAGTCACCCCGGCCTCTTCCCCCCTCCCCAGGAACGCCCCCCCGCCCTGTTTACTGAGCCCAGAGAGGCAGCTGGTGCGGTTCTCTCCATCCTGGTCGGGAGCGGGAGGTGAGCACGGTTTCCTGGCTCCGAATTCAGAGCCCTGTCTTCAGGCATGGAACCAGGAATCCAACAAAATCTTATGTCCCCCAGATACTGTCTAGGGGACATAGGATTGCTCCCTAAATAATTTTTAGTTATCTTTTAACCTACCAATTAATGGAGGAAACAATTCCATACCCCCTAGACAGCATCTGAGGGGACACAGAATAGTTCAGATTCCCAGATCCAACTAGGAATCGGAGCTCTAACCCCCCACCCCCTCGCAGCTTGCAGAGAAAGAACTGCGCAGGTTGATGTCCAAGATCGGGAATGACCTGGAAGATGGGGGGGAGGGGAGAGAGAAAGGTGGCGTTTCAGTGGGCGGGGAGGGGAAGAGACTGGAGAGACCAGGATACGAGCTCTCCTAAGGCCTTCCAGCCTCCTTCCCTCCCCCTCCCAGATGCTTTCACTAGACAGGCAAAAAAGCTCATCTAGCAAAAATGCAGGACGGGGAGGCAAAGATAGGATGATTGTAAGCCCCCAAGTTAGGAGGCTTATGATCATCGCAGTAGGACTGCACACACAGGGTGCAATCCTATGGGATGCACCCTGGGTACCTGTAACCCTCTGAACGCCGAGGCTTATGAGTATCCTATGTAGAGTGGGAGGTGTGTTGCGCCTCCTGCTCTGCATTTAAGCTAGACAGGCAAATTTGCCCATCTAGCAGAGACTTCAGGGAGAGGGAGGGAAGGAGGCTTGGACAGCCATAGGATTCAGCATACGGCTGCTGCCCCGGTCTTCTCCCCTCCCCTTCTGCCCCTGGGAATGCCCCATTTCCCCTGTCTCTGCAATCTGTTTTCCAAGCGCAGAAAAGTAGCTGGCTCAGTTCTCTCTGCACTGGCTATGAGGGGGATGGGGATGGGGTGGGGATGCAGTTTCCTGGCTCTTTGCTCAGAGCCCCGTATCCAAGCTCTGGACCAGGAAACCAAATAATCCTATTGCCCACCCCCCATGCTGTCTGGCTGGCATAGGATTGCTCTCCTCAAGTGTAGTATATCCCATTGAGTTCAATGGGACTTACATCCAGGTAAGTGTGTATAGGATTGCATACTAAATATATTTTCATATTTCTTTAATCTCAATATGAGTACCTTAGACTAAAGAAAGAGTAAGATACGTTAGGGCGTATATAAACCTTCAATTCATTATCAAAATGAAATACCTTCTTTAATACTTTTTAGAACTACGTGCAAATGACCTCTCAAAATTCTCCACTGTATTTGTGGGCAGAAAAATTGTGAACAGGGGTGGGGTGGGACAATTTCACTGAATTTCTCCAGGGGAAGGAGGAATACCCCAATAGTTTTTCACAGGTAGGGCTCACCATTTGCAGGGGTTGTAGCATAGCCTTTCCCTTTTTTTCAAGTTTTTCATTTTTTTGTGCTGCCACTGCAAGTAGCAACACAATCAACTGGGTTGGCAGCCTAGCCCCCATTTTGCATCCTCCATAATGTGTGTGTGTGTGTGTGTGTATGTGGGCAGTGTTGTGCCTAGCTCAAGGGAACAGGTGGAACTAGTGCTGTGCCAGACTCTGTCCTCCAATTTCTTGAAAGTTTTCTTCCCCCATAAAAGAAGCTTCCATTTTTCTGCCTCATTCTCAGGGCATTTTATAATCTATTTTGAATTTGTTTTGGTGGTGTTTTTGAGCCTACCCAATCACTGCAAGATGGCTAAGGGTGCTATGTGTGTATTTTTCTTTCTATTAACAGCTCTTCATTGGTCTATAGCCTCCCAGGCTGCTTGCGCTTCCTGATCTGAAAAACCCCTATGGCAGGAATTATCTCATGATATCTTCGCCTGGGCTTTAATTGAAGTGAAGCTACAGGCTGTCAGAGATATGATTCTACAATAAAAAACAGACCACTTACAAACATGCCTCAGCTACCTTATAAGTAAGGTAAACACAAGAACCCATGAAAATTTCTCTGAAAATTTCTTCTCCTTTGAATTTTTTCTTGAAAGCAATTTCTTCCCTATCAAAGTGAATGAAAATAGTTTTAAAAAAAAGTGGAAGAAATTTTCAGCACAGTGCCAATATTTTTAATTCTCTATTATTGTAATGTATCAGAGCTATTTATTACATTTCTATACCCTTTCTATAATTTCTAGCTCTCTCATTAAAATTAATCGTTGATGGTTAAAATTCTCCCCATCAATTAATCAACTTAAAGCAGTAGCTGATTAATGTGCCAATTAAACTGATGGAAGGGTGAGACCCTATATATTCACACCAAAGCTCAACTGTCCAATGAGTCATCCATGTAGTTTGCTCTTAGCAAATATCAAGAGGAGCAACAATTCAGAGACAGCTTTAGCTTATGGGAATGTTTACTAATAAGTTGTATGGAAAAACTATTTCACTGAAATTGGGGCACATTCATGCATCCCTAAGAGCTAACCTCATAGATCATGGCTTATCTATGAGGTTAGAACAATTGAGCATTTTAGTTAGTTAGTTAATTAATTACATTTATATCTTGACTTTTTTCCACTTGCAAAGAACCCAAGGTGGCTTACATGATCCTCCTCTTCTCCATTTTATCCTCACAACAACCCTGGGAGGTAGGCTGGGCGGAGAGTAAGTGACTGGCTCAAAGTCACCCAGTGAGCTTCATGGCTGAGTGGGGACTAGAACCTGGATCTCCTGAGTCCCAGTTCAAGACTCTAGCCACTGTGTCACATTGAGTGCTAGGTAATTAACGGACAAAGCAATGAAGGTAGAAAAAATCCCTGTTGGTGTGAAGTGAAGATACTTTCTAATCTCCAGATAGGATTTCCAGGTAAGAACCCAGAGATCCTTTATGTTTCTTTAATAACTCCATAAACAAGTCACAGCTGCAGTTTTTTCTGATTTGTCCTGTGTCAATGATCCAGCTTATGTGAAGGTGAAGGGGAGAGGTGGAGGAAGCAGGAAGGAAAGGTGGTCTCTAACCAGCGATAGCAGAACTCCCAGCAGTTCCCTCCTCTAGCTAGAGCTAGTCGGTGATGCACACACTAAATCCTTGTCTAACGTTCTGGTCACCATTTTAAAAATCCACAGTGTGCTTGAGCCCAGTTATCCTGTCCTTCCATCGGTCCTTTTGCTCATCCTGATTTCTTTCCTGCCAAAGTAAGCAGTACTAATGTCTTTCCCCCCAGCAGGGAGGAAGGCCCTGAAGTGGTATGAGAGAAGGAGGTCAGGTTGAGAGAATTTGGCTGCATCCCATTTTGCATCTGTGAAGCTATTAAAGGGACAGGCAGGATCTTGAGGTTGCAGATTAGCAAGCCTGTCCCCTGAAGGCTTTCCTGTCTTTGGACTGCTTGTTAGGATTCCATTTCTCTATATTGGAGATGCAGAAGCTCCAGCCCACGGGCCTAATCCAGCCCACAAGGTTCTGTATCCAGCCTGCTGAACTTCCTTGGGTTCTTCCAATGGGCGGGGCTTGGCTTCCCAGGAGAAATCCCTGCTGTTATCTCCAGCCTCAGTTTGGTGATAACAATGGGGCTGCAGGGGACTTGGCTGCTTTTCCTAGCACTTTCTGAGTCTTCCTTTGCATATCTCTTGCCACCCATGATGGGAACGGTGAGAGGTACATGGAGGACAAGAGCTCAACCAGTGTTGAGAAAGAGTAAAAGGCAGTGGCATCTGCAAAATGTAAATGTGGGAGAAACTGCCTTCCTAGGCTATGGATGTCAATGGCACTTCCTGACTTGTACACATGATTAAGACCTTAGAGGGCAGAATATACTTCAATAATTAATATTATTGATTCCATCCCAACACTATTATGACTATGATTATCATTCTTCAATCACCATAATCTATTGCTGAAGATGCCCTTTTTAAAAGGAGACCACCAAGCAGCCAAAGGCCACTCCCAGAACAGGACTTAGCATTTGTATCAAAGGTGGAGGAAAGATCAAGGAGAAATAGGCTGGAGAAGGAGCTATTTCATCTGCATGAAAGAAGGTCATTAGTGAGAGGATCTCCACTGGAGTGAAGTGTCTGAAACCAAACTGGAGAGCATCAGAGAGGAATAGAAATGAGTTCAAGAGACTGGGAGTAAGTAAATTCATCATGGGAAGACAAGAATGGCAAATAGGAAGAGGTGAATGTGATGACCTTGAGAGAGATAGGAAAAGCTGAGAGGGTAAGAAAAATGACACAGGCACAAGAAAGATGTGGAGTACAAAAAAAAAATATTAAAGAAAAGCAGGACTGGGAAAATGTTTCAAATTCCTAGGTGTCACTATCATACTTGTGTCAGCATGGATAAAAATGTCAATATTCATAGCAGCACCATTACCTTGTTAGAGATCCAAAGTATTTTTTTTCTAGGCAGGAAGAAATACACATAGAAAAAAAGAAGACATCATTATCAATCTCTCACTGTCCTTTTGAAAAGTTGAAATTCCCACTCTATTTTTATCTAAAAAACTTTTGAACATAAAACTAAGGACTTTGATTATTGGAATGTGTCTGTAACTTTGCAGGGGTGTGCTGTGGCTCCAACTTTCAGAATGGGACCATTGCAATTTGATTTTGCACTTTGAAAATAGTGGATCCTGGATTTAAAACAGTGTGATTTTCATGTACAGTAGATATTGAATAATCTGATTATTCTACTCCTCTCTTATACAGTGATGCCTTTCTTTTTATTTTCAAGATCATGCCACTCTACTTATATGAGTATGGCGAGAATGTGAGTGAGAGGGGCCTATAATGGCTAAAATGTGTTGATGTTTCACAAAATAAAGAAAGCTTATAACAGCTGTTCAAGCTGCAGATGAGCAATATGGAGAGCGCAGCCAATCTTGCTCTGACCCCCTTCACTCACATGTGGTGAGTGGTGCTTTTGCCATTGGCACAGGGGAGAGGTGGGGTAGGGTTTAGCTTAGCAGGTGTCGCTAGGAGGTGCCAAGATCAGCAGTACTAAGCCAGGTGTCAGGGCTGGGCTGTCTGGTACGAGTCAGGAGGGGCATCAGGAACAGAGGACAAACAAAGAAGCAGGATTGGGGAACAAGCCAGGATTCAGGGCCAAAGGAAACACGAGACACCCAGAGGCACGCCAGAGATCAGGAGTACCTTTCTGGTCAAGCAAAGTTTCACTGAGACAGGAAGCCCTCTTATACTCCTTCCTGCCTAAAAGGAGCCAATGGTCAGCCTGGGTGGAATCAATCTGTAAGGTTCATCAGCAATCCATAAGGTTTGTTGCTGAGAAGTAACAGTGACACAGCTCACCATACAGGGCAGCAGTCAATAGTTCCGGATACCAGTATTGCCCTAAAACAGGGGTGGGCAACTAGTAGCCATCCAGATGTTTTGGCCTACAACTACCATCGTCTTCACCATTGGCTATGCTGGTTAGGGCTGATGGGAACAGTAGGCCAAAACATCTGGAAGGCCACAAGTTGCCCAGGCCTGCCCACCCCTAATTATTGGGCTGCATCTGGCTGTAAAATGGCACAGGCCACCATAGACTTGGGATGTGATATTAAGTAAGGTTAGTTGCAGTTGCAGATCCTGTTTATAAGATAAAAAAGTTGGAGTCCTTATCCACTCCAGCAAATGTGATTGCCTCATTATTACTGGGTCCAGGGGCAAAATAGACACATGTATCAAGTAATTATTTGTTTCTCATTTAGGTATGAAGTGACTTCCTTGCAAAAGCTGACATGAAATGACTAACAATTTGATGTGAACATCTGTAATGGTGCAATTCCTCACCCCTTTTTTCCAGTTTTCAACACTCCTTAAAAATATTTGTGAATTAATTTACATTGGCCTCATGTGTCATCACTCTCAATTGCCTTCATTTGTTGTAAGTTATGTCATCACATAGCCGAATATTATTAGCTACATAGCATTGTCACAATCCCTGATTGGATGGAATTACCTAAGTGGCTAATGCAGGATTGTAGAAGAAGCAGCTAGCAAAAAAGAAGAAAAAAGTGGTACTGAAGAAGCACCAGAGCCAAGGAGGTGGAGGTGAATATTCATACAATGTAAGTGGGTTTTTTGTAGGGATATCATGAGAATTCAAACTGGTGTCTTGCATAGGCAAACACCACTGTCTGAATTATGGTGAGCAAAATCAATTTTGCTTGAAGCCCTCCTCTGCCATTTCCCCCTGTCTGAAGGGCCCTGGTGGCAGGCAGAGGTGGTGGGGCTGTGGTAGCAGCAGGCAATTGCATTACCCAGTGGACCAACTTTTCCACTGGGGAGTGATACTCAAGTCCCACAACCTCTGGCAGAAATGTGTGGAGCATCATTTTCCTTCCAGGGATTCTGACACTTGTAGCCCCAGTCCATGACAGGAGAAGCTCCTCCACCAGGGACAGGGAATGTCCACTGCTTCTGCTCTGTCCACCACCTTTGTGCACCTGCAGGTATAGTTTTGGGCCTTGCCTTTGGGGCAGGAAGATGTGGAAGGAGGAAGTGATGGGCAAACAGGGCTTTTTCAATAGTTCAGTTGGAACACACCAAAAGCCATGAGATCTTTTGGGATGATCAGGAGGGTAATCTTCCATCCCTACATTGTTGGTTTTTTGGAGACAGGGGAATTTACTCCACGGACATCTCTAGTTGCTACCCATAAATTGAAATGGGAAAGTATGTTCTGTGCAGCTCTACTTCTACCTATCTACCTGCTGTTGTGATATCTGATGCAATTAGTTGGGGGCAGTCCACTCTTTAGGGATTTGAGAAGAATCATCAAACAAAAGGAAGAGCCACAGCCTCAGATTTATATATGCTGGATTCCTCCTGCTTTCTAGGAAGTCCCTCAGTGAGTCCAAATTTGACTGGTTTTGTGAATGAGCCCACTGTGGTCTGACAATGGTCTACTTATAGTAAGACAATAATATAGAATAGAAAGACTTCTTAAGAAGAAGAACCTCTCTGTCACTCAGACTAGCGATTTAATAGATCATCCTCTCCTCACCTTCCAAAAGCAGAATTCTGGCTCTGTGTATTATGAAAATGTATAACATCAAATACTTTGCCAGGCATCGTTGACTTCAAGGATGATCATGTTACACTCTTGAACCCCACTTCTGTAGAGGTGAAAAGTTTCAGGAGCTTCAGCATTTACTCAGACTTCAGTTTCCTGAGACTGAGGACACTGGAGACTTGTGGTGTTTCTTTCATAAAAGGTTTATTTACCCTGTGCTCAGGACAAGAGTCCTCAACATTGGCAGTCCAACAGCTTCCTGCTCTCCCTCAGCTGGTACAGATCTACTGCAGAGAGCCAAAATCTTAGATCCACTCTCTGTCAGACTGATTTCCTGCTTCACCACAGGCCTCACTCGACCCCTCACCTTGGCCTAATAGAACAAATGTTACCAGTTCAAGAATTTCAGAGATGGGGAGAATCCTCAATCTCTTTATAATCAGAGGCACTGAATTGTAAGGGAACCCTGGAAGGCAATTTAGACTGACCCTGAGCACATAACAGTAGATTGCTTTGGTATTCCTTTGTTTCTATGTGGTGCATTTAATCACAGTGATAACTGTAAATGGTAAAACTTTAATCTGTATGATCAGGGAATTATTTAATTAGCTGTTGACAAAGACTTTTAAAAAATCAAATGAACCTTCATGAAATGATGTACAGTGTGGATGGCACTGTTCGCTGTTCATTAACATCCCTTTTAGTCAGGATATATGTTTGAGGCAATTATCCAAAGAATAAATTATTTTTGTTATTTAGCTAAGGGAAGCAGCTATCTCCATTAGATATGATGTGGACAAATTTAGGTAGGTAGGTGGGTGGGTGGGTGGGTGGGTGGGTGGGTGGGAGGAGGCATAAAGAAGAGAGATCTTTGTTCTCTGTTCCTTCTGAATTCTTCACCCAGTGGGCAAGTGGATAACAGGGAACCCCACACCCAAGTATTCTGGAAATGTGGCACTGGACATTCTCAGAGTTCCCTCACCCAGATGTTCCATGGAACCTGGGGAATAAGGGGACCCCCTGGAGGCAGTGATGTGTCTTGGTACACAGTGCTGGGCTTCCTCCAAGTCTCTTCAGCTAGCCCCCAAGATGGGATCCGGACTGAAAAGCGGGGGTGAGTTTGCTCCTTCTTTTCAGCCTGAAGGCTATCATGGGTAATTGTCTTAAGCTGAGGTGATGCCTATAGCAAGCCAGCTTCAAAGAGAATTAGCACCATGATAGTACAGGAACTCACTGAGTGAGCACATTGTGGAGAATAGGACTGAGCAAATAAATCATGGGGGCATTTGTAGAGCATATTGAAGCTATCCAAACATCAAGCCCTGCAAGCCAGAAGCAGCAGAGAGCAATATGCATGCACAAGCTTCGACCCATGGCAAATTGTGGAGTTTTGTGCAGGGGGAGGATACCATTCTGACCTCTGCTATCTTTTGTAGAGTCTCTGTCTGGGATTGAATCCCTCAATAGCCCTGATGAACCCCTCTGTTATCCTCCTTTTGCTTCTATGCATTTGGAAATGGGCTTGCAAATAGATATATAAAAATATAAAAATAGATTACACAAATATATATGATACAGTATTTTCACACACAGATGCTCCCTCTAATGGAAGTTTTTTATTTACTTTTTATTTATTACATTTTAACCACTTAATAACAAGTTTTATAGGAGACGAACATATTCAAAACATAAAATATGAAGTAGCAATAGAACAATAATAAAACAAGCAAGATGAAAGTAAGATAAGGCTAGTAGCTAGATCTCAGTAACTATGTAGAATATATGACAGTATACAGTATAAATATGTTATGTAGTAGAGAATGTAGAATCCATTCAAAGCTGCATATATTATTAATAAATAATAATAAGTCATTGTTTTATCCCACACTTCCTTCAAGGAGCCCAGATTGGCATACAAGCTTCTCCCCCTGCACACATACTTTATCCTCACAACAACCCTGCAAGGTAGGTTAGGATGTTAGGCTGAGAAAGACTGACTGTCCCAAGGCCATCCAGAAAGCTCCATGGCTGAATGGGGTTCTGAATCAATTCAATACTCAAATCACTTTACCACACTGCTTCTCTTACTCCTGGGGCCCCCAACATGGTGCCCATGGGCACCAATGTGCCCACAGACACCTCTTTTGGCCCCTGCCAGGTTCCTTGGCCGTCCTGATTTAGATTTTATTTTTCTAAGATGTAAAAAAAATTAACTGAGAGACTGGCATGATTCAAAGTGCTGCCCTCCAGTTTCATCTTTATTTGGATTTTAAAGACTGATTTGGTGTTTTGGAGCTCAGACACCACATCGTTGTATTTAAGTTCTTGAACAAGTTACTTTTGTATTAGTCTCACCAGTTTGGCTTCTGAGAAATAAGTGTTTTGTGACCATTCATTCATTTGTTCAATTTATGAGTTGCCCTATAGCTGAAACTCTTAGGGTGACATACATAATAAAAACAAATACAATAAAACCAATGCCATGCTCACCATGGTAGACATTTTATTAAGGGACAACCCCCCCCATGGCAGCCATTTTGTGAAAACACCCATGACACTCTCTCAAAAATCCAAATGTGCCAACTGACCCAAAAAGGCTGGGAACCCCTGTCTTACTCTATTAAGTGGTCAGGGTGATTCCAGACAGAGGGCTCCTAGAGCTACCAATCTGAAGGCATTGTGAAGCTATTTTGTCTTTTCTTCCTTAATGGATTTTCTGTAGTAAGAAAATTGATGGAAGAAGTGGTGGGAAAACATGAGAGGGTAACAAGTAGAAAGCAATGACACCTGGACCCCCCAGAAAATTCTGTGAATAATCCAGGGCAATGGCACAATAAAAGCCTTGTCTAGAAACACCATTAGACAGTAATAAAATGCAATACTGTCATCTGACACAACAAGCCCCTGGACTATATTCTGGCTTAACTAGATCATCTAGTATGCAGCTGAAAAGCCTTTAATGTTATGATAGACCTAATAGCAATTTAACAAATTATTTAATGATGTAGATTATCGATCAAGATTCAAGGGGTGCTGTTGAGATGTAAACATTAGCAAAATCCAGTAAATACATTTCATGTGAAGAAATGTATCATGTAGCTTAATATGTTTCTACTTTTGCCTTTCAATTGGATCATGATTTTTTGAAGGAATAAGATTTGCCATTTCTGTTTCCTCTTAAAAACAGGATCAGTTGAGATTCCATGAAAGGCAGTGGATCACATTCAACTTTCTGGCACAATTCCACTGTGATCTTTCATAAATACTAACTTGTATCTATACTATGTGATTGGGTATGTAGCGTGTGTGTGTTTAATATTCAAACACTATAACTGTTATACAACTGCTGTTAGCTGCTGCAGTAGCAATTTGTTCACTAAGCTGAAACCCTTTCATTGTGTAACTGAAGTTCACATTCTCTCAAAGTAATTGGAAAAATGCATCTGGATTTAGATGGACTTTGCTAATTTGTTTTATTATGCATGAAAATATTGGTATAAAAAGGTGTTTCAATTATTTTCTGGGGCAGAGACCTATTTATTCTCTGTACTCACAAAGACTTTAAATAGAGTTATTTTTCCCTGTCTGTAATCATCCCCCCCCCCCCACACACACACTTTTAAGTACTCAGGCAGAAAAAAGTAAGTTTACTGCTCCTAGCACAATGGCCCTCTTCACTTTTAGGTTTGGGAGACCTGGGTGACCTATGAAAGTTAATTAGAAGGCTAACAAAGACTAAGGCAGAGTAGAATACATCGCCTCTCCTCCAGCCAAAGATGTCATCCATTAATTAGGGAAATCGTTAAGGTGGCCTTCATTGAATCCATTGAAAATCGGCAGTTGGCGGTCGACAGTTTTGATCAGATTTTCTTCTTCCCAATAAAGCTGCCCTTAATGGTACGAAAAGTAGAGGGGCTGAGTGTGGTGAACTAGTAAGGAGAGGGGGAGAAAGGAAGGGGGGGAACTGCGGCACAGAATAAGGGTTGGAAGTATGTGTTTCAGTGACATTACAGTTAAACAGCCACCAATTGTGATGGCTTTGATTCTCAGGCTACATGGCATAGCTTCTTCATGATGTAATCTTTATTGAACCTGGAATTTGAGGGGAAAGCTAGCTGTTGCTGTTCTCTTGGACTTAGGGAGCTCTGGATGTTTATTCCACAGTTACCATAACTAAAATTCACTTGTTTTTCTTGTTCTGAACCCATTTTTTAAAAAATATTGAGCTTGCTGCTGACTAGCAAAACATCCGTCTACAGTATAAATGTCTACACATATGCACACCAAAAATACTTACCTTGATCCTGGGTCACTCGTTTTCAGGGATGGCCTGTATGACCATGCTGATTTTCTTATTTCTCTTTTGTTTGTTGTTATTTTGTTTTGTTGTTTTTCTTTCCTCACTTTGAATACTTCTCAAGCATCTTCTGGCTACAGACTGAAAATATCAGATGATACAGTGTAACCCCCTCCCCATAATTTTTGTATATATTAATTTTAACTCATTTTTATTTGATGGTTAAGATAAGGCTTAGATAAGATAAGGTGAGTGGGACAATTTTGTGGGATTTTCAAATGTTTCTGTTTATAATTTTATATTCTTCATGACTCCTCTGGCCTGTTAAACAAGCTGTATCTCTTACAGCAATTCATGCACTTGAGAATCTGATGTCTCTTCTTGAAATGTAGTAGACAAGGACCCACTGCATCACTATCTGTCCATCTGTACAGGCCTCTTGTATCTAAGCAACTTTTCATCTGGGGAGAAGGAAAAAGGGAGGGTGTCATATTGCACAGAGGGTAACACAGAAAACAGATACTCTAGAGTTGCATGTTTGCCTTCTAAGAATTGCGACCCTAATCCTGTATTCATTGTACCTATCAAGTGAGAGCTTTAAGTACTTAAAGAATGGCAGATCAGGATCCATTTGAGTGTATGGATAAGTGTAAATCTTCATTCTTCAAAGTGGTGCAAAAATGTTTGAGAAATTTCATTTCATTCCATTTCTTTTTTAAGTAAAGAAAATAGGATGGTCAGTGACACTTTAACTTGCTTTCCCTGCATTAAGGCTAGAATCTAGTATACATACTAGATACATATTTACCTAGAAGTAAGTCCCATTGAATCCAATAGGGCTCACTTTTGAGTGGACATGCATAGGATTGCACTGCACACTGTAGTCCTGGACAAATACAAGACAAAAAATTTGGTACACCAAATATACTATGCCAATCCATAAATTTTGTTTTATATAACAAGTTATACAAATCTTCCATTCTTTCATAAGCATATTCTGTTTGCATGTTTTATGTTAAACCTATGGCCTGACATTTTGTAGAATCTAAGATTTTGTGGGGCAGCACACACACAAGCTCTACTTCTAGACCATTAAGCCTTTTACAAATTCTTGCTATTACTTTCTCCAAAATGTCTCTTTCCAACCATGAGGGTTAAAAACTTGCTTTCTTAAGCAAAAATTCAAATCAGGTTTATAAGAAAAATGAGTTGATGAAATATAGATAAGTTAGCCCATCTCCCCAGTCCTTTTCAGGAGGGGAGCAGTTAAGTTTATCATTGTTCAAAGCAAGGTCAATGGGAAATAAAACCATATTTAATCTTGATTTAATACTGGATGAGGCTGCCTCTATCCTTGTTTTCTAACTAATAATTCAACACTTGAGTGCTTACATCAGGGGGCTGCTATCTTTTTGGGCCCATGGGCACATTTGATAAACTGTCCTGGGCACCACCACAAAATGGCTGCCATGAAGGGCATGACTAGATGCAAAGGACAAATAAAGTGCCCAAAAGGCAGTGGTGGGATCTGAGCCCCAATGCACTAAACTCCTTTGAACCCACAGTTTTTTGTGCCAACAGAAATGTATTTCACAGAAGGCTTATTTTTCTCTCCCCACCCTCTCTCTGCCAGCAACTCTTTTTCACTCTCACCCTAGATTACTACCCACATGCATGGTCTCTCTCTTATCCTGGATCACCACCCATACCCTTTCTCTCTCTCTCTCATCCCCCCCATCTGTTCACACACAAGCAAGGACCGCATGTACCCATAATGAATGCATGCATGCATGCATGCATGCACACACACACACACGCACGCACGCACTATATATATGCATGCATGCATATGCACACATGTCCCACCCTTTCTCCTCTCACTGCAAGCACATGAAAAACCACACTCACTCTCTTTCAGAATCCTTCTAAAATATGTTCCCCCTCTGGATCAACCCCAAACCCTTTATTTCTCCTTCTCCCTCTCTTTCTCACTACCCCCATCCATTCAGACATATAAGTACACAACCATCCCTACTTCTCCAGGTTGCTCAAGCCGGCTACCCCATCTCGCCCCTTAACTTGTTTTTCTTGGTGGCTGGGTACAATGCAGAGGAAAGTGTCAGCCTCCAGTAACCCACCATCTTAATTTTCTAAGAATGTCTTTGAGCCCCAAGTGCAGCCCAGAAGCATTCATGGTAAATTAAGATGGCAGTGGCTAAAAGCCCCCAACTGGCCTTGAAACAAGCCTAGCTGTTGGTAAGACACTTTAAAACAATATTTTAAAATTGGGAGGAGTAAGGCAGCTTGGTGGACATCAAGGAAGGTGCCCAGGGACACAGTTGTACCCACAGGCACAAAGTTGCCTACTTCCAGCTTACATCAAATTGACTTGCATTGACTCAGCTTTTCACAATCCTTCTCAGGAAGTAATCCTTCTAAGGGATCCACAGTCCTTCTAAGGAATCCTTTTCCTTCGCAATCCTCTTTTCCTTCTAAGATTTTATATGATAATGATTGGTCCATGTCATCTAGAGGATAGTCATTCTGTCCTATTTAAAAGTGGGATTACTTCCCTGTTAGATTCAGTTGGTGATTTTATCTCAGATTCATAAGATTCAGATCTCAGTTTGTGGTCCTTTTGAGGAGAATGTGCAATCTTGGGGTAAAATTCTTGTGTGTGTGTGTGTGAGGTTGGGTGTGTTTTTTGTTTTGATCATTCCTAGTTAGCATGTGCTTGAGAAACATGGCAATTGCCTGGCTTCTGAGCCCTGGAAGTGAATGTTTTGAACTTTGCAACTTAGACAGGTATGTATCCTGCTCCTCTGGGGAAGAGAGCTTTTTTGAAATATATTTCACATTTCTTTTCTTTTTTTTCAATTCCAAGTGATCTGATCAAATAATAAAACAATTGTTTTTACTAATTGCCTTGATGTGTTTATGAAATTGAGCCTCTGTGCCTGGCCTATGCAATCAACCACTTTGTTTATTTTATTTTATTCATTTAAAATATGTATGTCCTGCCCTCCTTCTGCACTTGAGCTAAGAGCTGCTTAGAACAGTTTAAAAATAAATACATAAAATCCAACAAAAAAATTAAACAACAAAAATAAATAGTAATGAGAGAGGTATAGCAGGTAAAAACAATCTAAAAACCAGAGGGGCAGCCACAGATGAATTCTCAATCTAGTAAGTAAATGCCTACTGGAATAGAAAAGTAAACTCTCCCCACAACCTGAGTTCGATCCCAGTGGAAGCCAGGTCTCGGGTAGCTGGCTCAGCCTTCCATCCTTCTGAGGTCGGTAAAATGCTTGCTGGGGGAAAGGTAGTCACGACTGGGGAAGGCAATGGCAAATACCCCACTAGTCTGCCATGAAAACATCAGCCTAAGCAGCGTCCCTCTAGGGGTCAGGAATGACCTGATGCTTGCACAGGAGGAACCTTTCCAAGAAGCAAGGAGAAAAGGAGTCAAATAGACCTCCTGAGGTAGGGAGTTCTACAAACTAGACATAACCACAAAGTAGACCCTCTCCTGCATCACAACCAGCTGTGCCTCTGTATTGGTCTATGCACTACTGCTAAACTACTACTGGGAAGCTGCTATTTTGTTTTATATGAGGAATTGATGCAGTCTCTCTCTCTCCCCCCGCCCCCCTTAATGACTAGTGGTCTAGAAGAAAAGTGGCAAGGCCCATTTGAGGTAATGGTAAGTGAGAACTACTGTTTTGTGAATTTTTAATAAATGATTTAAACATATAATAAGAAACAGGTAATGGCTGAGGGTTCAAAGTTAGGAGATAGATTAAAAACTAGGGCTGTGCGCTGCTTCGGCCCAAGGCCCGAAGCCCGAGTTGAAGAGGACAGCTTCAGGCTGTTTCAGGCCCCTTCTGAAGAGGAGTGCAGGGGGCACGAAGTGACCTGGAGTGGGTCAGGGGCTCTTGGAAGCACTCAGTGTGCTTCCGAGCTTCGGCCCCCTGGCCCAGCTGCACCAGCGCCTCCAGCTCCTTACCTGAGGTGACTCACAGGAGTCGCCGCTTCCATCATCTCTATTGCCACCACTGCCTGCTGCCGCCAGCTCCTGAGCCCTGGACGAGCGCTGGCTCTTTTTGGCATGAGTCACCATTTTTAAAATGGCAACTCCCTGCAACAAGAGCTGGTGGATGTCCAGGGCTCAGAAGCTGGTGGTGGCAGGCAGCAGTGATGACAATGGTGGCAGCAGCAATAGTGGTGGTGGTGGAGGTGGTGGAGGCAGAGGTGGTGATGGCAGTGGCAGCGGAGGAGGAGGCAGCAGAGGCAGCAGCCCAAGTAAGGAGTTGGGGTTTTGTGAGGGAGCATCGGGGGGTCTGGAGTGGGGTTTGGATGGCTGAATCCCACTTCAGGTTGGGGGCTGAGTTGGGTTGCCCCCCCCGAATCAGCCCGAGCCAAATCGGGCCTGCCTCCAAAGCCACAAAGTGGCTTCTGATTCTGAATGGGGTGTCCCTACACAGCCCAATTAAAAACTTGTCTTCAGGGTTCCCACAATGTGTACTCCTCTCTTACCTTGAACCATTCATCTCATTATGAACTGAGTTCTTTAGCTTTTAAAACCAAATGTTCAAATAAATGTAGCTATAGAAATCAAACACAGAGGTGCAAATAATTTATGAATGTATATATGTCATCCATAAATGTTCCCTGCAAAACACTACAAGGTGCAAAAATGTTTGATGCCAATCACTGGCATTAACACCACACATGGTGTTAACCTAACCAGTGTCTCCTTGTGCACTTCATTTGCTTTCCTTCAGCTGCTTTTGCTCATTTCAACTGGTAATCAAAGGGTTCATATAACAAACAAGCTTGTTTTTCACCTTGGTTTTTGTTTTGTTTTGCTGGTTTGTTCTGTACAATAGCACATTTCTCTGTGAGATTTTCCTAATAGTTTTGTGCAATGTTCCATGAGAAATTAAAAAGGATGAATAGTGAGGGTGGTAAGCAAGCAGTGCTTTAAAAAAAGCCAAAGGAAGTTAACTCCGGATAGAACATTTTAGCAAGCTGTGGTGAAGTGAGGTAATTTTAGACTCTGGGCTTAATGTTATTATGGGGAGCCTGCTCTTTGTATTGTAATGTGTATTGCTTCAGTTGTTTCGAAATGTGGTAAACCAGTCCTGCTACATTTGAGGTCCCTGCCGCTCATTCTGCTGAATGGGGCCCCTGAACCTCTGAACCAAAGTCCTGCCCTGATGGCTCTACTGTTAACAAGTGTTAGCCCACTGCTGCAAAACTGGAAGGTTTGTTTGTAATCTTGACTCAGCTGTAATAGTAATCCTGCAATAGTTCAACAGTGACTCAGATGTAAAGGGGTAATCCGCTGGAGAGGTCAGAAGAGGGCTCAAGGGATTCCAAAATCTACTGTTACTCGAGTCAGAGGAGCAACAGTGTTAATGCTTTCCTCAAGGACACCAAACACTCTGCTCTGCACCCAAGATCAGTTATTTTAGTGACAACAGTGGTGACCCTGAGCCCCACCTACCTGGAAACTCACCACTTACCCAAGACCTCTTATTCCTCAGTGAAACTCAATCTGAGGTGGCAGAAAGGAAATCAGGGAGCTATTCAAAATGGCTGGAATATAACATCAAGATTCTGTTCCTGTACATTCTCTTCTGCTCAGTGCTGGAGGCAAGGCTAGAACTGATATAAAGAAAGATAGGTGCAGTGGTTTGAAGGTCAAACTAGGACTGAGGAGATCCAGGTTCAAATCACTCAGCTATGAACCTCTCCGAGGAACCTTGAACCCGTCACGATATTTCTTAGCATAACCTAACTCACAGGGTTGTGGTGAGGATAAGATGGGGTGTGTGGAAACCATGTACACTATCTTGAGCTCTTGTATGTACTATACTTACAGAAAGTAGCACTTAAGGGCTCATTTGTTTAACAGATGTATATCGTACAATTCAGTAATATATTTCCAGGATAGCTTAAAAGAACAAATTAAAAAATAATAAAACACAAATAAAAGCAGTGGTTATATACTCCTGAGGTGCCCAGCTGTGTTTTAATAGGCACTGATAGATAATTTGAGTTCTAGCCTCTGCTGGAGCAATGTGTGAGCTGCTAAAACGCTGTCCTAGGTCCTGCAGAATATGCCTTTGGCTACTTCTTGTCTCCTGCATCACTGCTAACCCAGGTAAACGTTTAACAACCCAGCCAGATCTCCAGACTATATAACTCAAACTCCAAACAGAACTCCAGCTCTGAACAGAACAGGTTAAAAGCTGGTGCAAACACCTCAGGCATGTTTGAGCAGCTGTAACATATAGACATTTTCTACTCCAGTGTCTCATATATAGGAAAAGTACAAAAAAAGAGATTCTTCAAATGATAAGAGACCATATCCCCCCTACCCTAAATGGATGAGGAAATTCTACCAGATCCTGGAAATAAAAGAGAGATTAATAATGCATGGCACAGTGTGACATATTCAGCTGCCACTGAAACAAGAATGGACTGTGACAAATCAAGAATACAAAGACATCCATCTCTAGAACATATTGGACACCTCCTAGTTGAGTAACATCTTCACCAATTCTTTACTTTCTGGTAGGTATAGTTTATTTCCATAGACTTTGTCAACATTTTAATATCTTGCCATGCCAATAAACTGCTTTGATTCCTTCCATGTGACCTCTAGACTAGCTTTCCTATTAAGCTCAGACATTGCTACTATTCCTTGGAGGCCCATCTCCACACCTCCTTCTTTCCTTTGCACAAGAACATATTCATAGATTTCTCATGAAAGGCCATCAGTAGGACCTAAATAATAGAGATCTAGAAACTATGTATGAAACCTAAAAGTATATCAGGCAAATTTCTTCCATGAAAGATTTACAAATGAACATGTTTCCAAGGAAGTCCTCTTTAAAAGCTTAGGGTTGGCTTTATGCAATTGTTTCTGGCTTTTCTTCCACCTGAATCTTGTGCTCTGTCAATGCTTGTCAACCACCCCAACAACCCACCCTTGCTGCATTTGCACATAACAAGAAGCTACGGTGCCCCACCCATGCCTCGAGTATTCAAAATGGCAGCCACTGCCACAGTGAGAAGCCCTGCAGTTAAATTCCCTCATGGTGGTTTCTTGTTACATGTAAACCAGCCCTGTGTGTTGGAAACAATGTCCTTTCTTCAACCAGCCACTATTTCCCCACATTGTTTCTACGTTCAATCCGTCTGAACACTTCGTGTTCAGCAATTTTTTGTCCCTTTTTCCCCAGGGTGGCAGACCACAATTGTTATGGGGTGCTGCTCTCAAATGTTCCAAAGTTTATGTTTTCATATCAGTTTGTCTTGCATCTCTGTGTCTATGTGCTCTTGATAAAGAAAAGTACAGGTGAGTTGAGGGCACATCTGGCAGCCAATCATCCCCTCCCTAGTGCCTGCAATTAGGAATTAATCAGACCCAGTGATGAAAGTGAATGAAATGTTTTGCTGATACTGCATACTTATCCAGTCCTGCTCATGTTCACCTCTGCTCAGGAATGCTAGTCTATGTAAAACTGCCTCTTGATTTTCACTTTCTGTTCTACTAGTCTTGTTTTATTAATCTTTTATTTTTGCTTTGACCAAATATCATAGCATAAACAACAAACTGCCAAAATGGCTGCTCTTTTTATTGGACATATGGGGCAGTAACATGTGATATATTTTTCAAGTAGTGAAAAAACAATGACATGTAAGTGAAAAGCAATTCACTTATGGTAGAAAAAGAAAGTTACTTCACACCAAGGATTCCATTATAACACAGGAGCTTGAAGTAAAAAATAAAAAGAGAAGTATGAGTTGCAATCATTAAGCCCTTTTACTTCCATTTTATTTTTTATCTTCTGAGCTTTGAGGAAATAAATTATATAGAAACTGGACATGCATTTGTCCACTGTGAAATGTAATCAGAATACTGTCAGTTCTCACTAGGTGGATCTGCCTTTCTTGACACTTCAGTAGGCCTGAGTCTGGAAGACTTCTTAGGTACAAGGTGCTGGGAAAATGTACTTTCCTACAACAGAAATGCAACTGAACTTCTGTCCAGTCATCTAGACTGCACAGAACAAATAGAACTTTTAACTGTATATTTATTATACTGAAAACTGATTTCCAGGAAAGACCATGAAGCTGGGGTATTTGGTATCATAAAGTCTTTTTAGCTGTGAGTTGTTCAAACTAAATGAGAAACCAGAGCCATCAGTACCCTGGCCCATGACATTTTGCTGCCTGAGCAGGATAGCAAATGGTACTTTCCCTCCACAACTCAAAGTGCATGGTACCTAAGGCTGGCCTTAGTGGCTGGTTATTTGGGCACCTGAGTCAGAAATTCAATTTCTCTTCTACACCTTTCCAGCCCCTTCCTTTCCATATATGTTGCCTATTTCTCTCCTCCTTGTTAAGGGGGGCAGGGGGAGAGAAGACGATGGGGAAGGAGGAGGGGTGGGTGGGTGCTGAGAGACAGGGAGAGAGAGAAAGCAGGGGGGGGGGAGAGAGACATTTTCTTTCACACGAGCCCTCAGAATTACAGTTCATGAACTATTCAGTAAACTGACCGGCCTGAACCTCCCCTTCAACGGCCTAATCTAAGGGGTGGATCTATGTGTTTTGTTGCTTGTCAAAAACAATCACTCCTCGGCCCATTACATTTACAGCACGTCGTCCTTTAATTGGTGTAACACACTGAGGGCTGAAAGGAAGAAAGTCCTACAAAAGAGCCCGAGTGAATGAACCCTGACTCACACAAAAATACTCTTCAGAAGTTCAGAGCCGGGCACTAACAAGGAGGTAGAGAGTTAGCTAGAAAAGAGGTTAAGTTCAGAAATGTGCCACCTTGAAGATCCTCCCATCAAAGCCATGATAACATTGACAAGATGAAGGGGGGGGGGGAGTTAATCATTCCTGGGCTTGGGAGGGTTTAACAAAATAGGAGATCGGGAGGATTCCTTTGCCCCCCTTTCTCCCCCCCATCTATTCATTTTTGAAGGCTTTAAAAAAATATTTTAGTGTTTGTGTGTTTCTTTTCCTTCCACATATTTTTCCATAGCCTCCCTCCTAGTTCTTCTGGCGTCTTCTAATTAATCATATTGATTTTTATTTTATATTTTTACAATTCAAAGCATCATTTAAAACGAAGTTTTATTTAAAACGTGGGAAGAGAAGAGTCTCTGGAACTGTCATAAGAACAAGGGAGAGCAGGACAGAAGGACCTGAAGGTTCGGACTCTATAATGATGGAAGAGATGTGAGGAGGGAGAAAACCGAAAACCGCTAAACTTGACGGGAGCGGAGAAAAGATAGCAGAAGGTGGGGTGGCGTGGATAGGCGGGGGATCGGGGCGGGAGGGAGAGAGAAAAAAACCGAGTCCTTTCTCTGACAACTTTGATTACTGTGATCTGCATGGAATAATTACAACATATCTTCTGTGTCACAAAGTTCCAGGGACTTTTCTTTCTCTGAACTCCCAGCCATTTCTTTGCTTAGTAGCTGTCAAGGAATTGTGAAAAGGAGGCGTGCGGGGGTGGGGTGGGGTGGGGGAGACCGGGCGGGGAAGAACTTGCTTCCTCCCCCCACCCCTTTTAAAGCGTCAGTTCAGCGGAGCCGAAAAAGTCAGATTCCTGCGTTCTCTTCATTTGTTGCTAATGTTCAAGGATAGACGTTATTCTTGAAATTCCCTGTAAACTAACATTGCTTTGCTGCTGGGTGGTTGTTGTGGTTGTTTTAAAGAGGAGAGGGGACAGATTTCGAGGTCTGAGATGCAAGGAGACCACGCGCCTGAAGGCCTTGGGGTGGGTCGCGAGGAAGAGATAGAACTGATGCATTTTTGCCACTTATTATTTTATATTATAATACATTGTATTTTATATAAGGTAAGATGAAGTCATGACCAAAGTTCAGTGAATTCCCTCACATTTCACATGAAATCCATGAAAGATCAGGACCGCTGTGTGTATGCATGTGAAGACAATAATGTGATCGAAGAGGGAACTTTCTATTAAGGGCAGATCAACGTCTTTTAGTGAAACTGTGCTCTTACTGGGGATAAAGTCAGCTTTCTCTCCCCACCCCCGCACTAATTCCCAGCTTTAATGAACTTTGTCCAGCACTTCATTCCCTCCAGATCTCTCCCTCTCTCTCCCTCTCTCTCTCTGTCTCTCTTTATTTCAGTTTCTTCTTCTTCTTACTATTTTGATGTAAATGCCATCTTTGGGGTGGGTGCCTCGAGTAGGGAGTTAATGATCCCTTGGACTGTTCTTTCACTCCCCCCGCCCCGGTTTGCACCATGTTAATAAAGTAATGCACCTTTCATTACTCCTACACGCATCAAAACCTCAGCTTTGTGTTTTGCTAACTGACCCCTCGTCCTTTTACTTTTGTGGGTGCGCTGCCCCCATGCTAAAGCCGTTGGCACTTAAAAAAAAAAAAATTCAGTTCTCCATAGTCCTACCCAGGTTTGTAATCCGTCAAAAAGCCGTTGATTGCTGCAAGCGTTACTTTTCATTAGGAAAACTTCGAAGCAATTTGAGAGAACCCGGCTCAATGAATACATTTACCCCCAGATGCTCCCCCCTTCCCTTCTTTCTTCGCCTGTACTTGATGAGTTTCTCTGGCACAAATCAGTCCTTACAGGCACAGAATGGGCAATCCCTTGATCCCCATCAATTGTCATCCAGAGTTTGGGCCACTTTGACCGCCAATAGTAGGGAAGTCAGAGCTAATCCTTAGAAGGAATCACGGGAAAAGAAAGGCAACAATAACCAAGTCAAGCGTAAAAAATGAAAGAGAAATCTCTATTATCACCCACTACATTTCCCAGCGATGTACTGAAAAAATCAGCTCGTTTGTCATTCGAGTCAGACACCCGGAGAAGAATATGGGGTCGTGGTGGGTTGGTAGACTCACACGACGTAAGGAGCAATATTTGAGAGCAAGAGGCCTCTTCATTTGCCAAAACCTCCTCACATCCGCCATAACCATTAAATACAGACTGACTTTATTCTGTATGGGAAGGACAAGGAGGGGGGAAGAGCCCTCCGCCACATATCTAGACAAAAAAAGTCCAAAGAGCCAGGCATAGGCAGGCGAGGCGGAAGAAATGGGAAAGCTCGCAGCCTTCTCCTCCTCGTTTATAATTGAATAAATGGCTCTGGACGGGTGTGAGAGAGACCGTGGTGTATGGGTTTATGTATTGGTGTGGCAGGACACGTATGACTGATATTCTACTTCAGGGAGAGAAGAGGGGAGTCTCCTCAGAATGCCTGTGTGACAGGAAGAAAATTGCGACAGAAAGCGCGGGAAAGTGTGTGTGTGTGTGTGTGTGTGTGTGTGAAAGAGCGAGCGGGCGAGTTGTGTGATGGTACGACACAGGACGTGTGCGACCGATATTCTACCTTATGAAAGGGAAACTGAGTGCCACCTCAGAAATTATGTCTTATGTGAAGGAAGGAGAAAGCTACAAGGAAAAGCACGGGAAATTCCTGTGTGCAGATTATTAACTTGTGCGAGAGAAAATGTCTTCAGATTGTGTGACAGAGTTTAATCAAAATAAGTGTTTGCTGAAAAAGTGTGTTTTCTGACAAAAGAGTACAAGGAGTGTGGTGGGAGAGAAAAAGAAGACAGAGTATGTTTGTGTGGGAAGAAGATATTAAATGAAACGTGTGTGTGTGTGTGTGTGTTACACAATTAACAGTTCAATCATATGCATGTTTACTCAGAAGTAAGTCCTATTGAATTCAGTGGAAGTTACTCTCAGGTAATTGTGTATAAGATTGCAGTCTACTTGTTTGAAAGTCAGAGACAGTGTTTGGGTGTGTGTAGGAGAGAGACAGAGAGCCAAGGCACCTGCACACCCTTTTCACATAAAATACTGATGATGATATAGTGTGAATAGAAGTATGACAGAGGATGGAGTCTGAAATACATTTGTCTTACAAGGAAGAAATTTAGAAGAGGAAACAGTGTGATTGTCCCAGTGACAAAGTGTGTGAAAGCATGACAGGGAAGTGTGCCAGTTATTCAAAACAAAGAGTGAATTGTGGTGCAGTTAACTACTTTTAGACTCTGGACCTAATGGTCTTATGGGGGCTCTGTCTTTAGAAAGTAATGTGTTTTACTTCTCGTACTTTAAAACGTATTAAGCTAGCCCTGCTGTGTGTGGGGGCCTTGGATTTCTGCCCCAAAGTCCTGCCCTGATGGTACCACTGAGTGTGAATGTGTGACATGGAGAGAGATCAAGTGTTTTTTGAGATCAAGTGTTTTTCCTCATAAATATGGTAGTGTATTGTGTGTATGGAGAATATGTTGCAGTGACAGGATGTGTTTGGCTGATATGCTACTTCTCAGTTGGAAGTTGAGTGTCTCCTCAAAAGTGTCTGCTTGTGTGGGGAAAGAAAACATTGTGTGCAGGAGGAACTGGTCACACACACATGGCACACACTTCTCCATCCACTACAGTTTGTGCATTTTCTGCCTGAAGTACATTCGTCACATGATTTTCCGGTCACACTATGTGTGTGAGCAGTGCAAGTGAGACAGAGAAGGCATGTGCCTGCAAAAATACATGATAACAAGGAATAGGAGCCCCGAATGTTGTTTAGCCAGCTATCTTCATAGCTTCCACAACAGTGTGTGAGAAAATGAAGCATAGGAAAAAAGACAACAGTATCAGTTATGTATGTGTGCAAGGAAAGAATGCAGGTGTGTGAGTGAGTGAGAGAGAGAGAGGGAGAGACCTTATATGAAAAGAGGGCCTTCTGTGAGGCTGGAAGGAGGAGCATATGCGTACGTATTTGTGAGAGGAAACTCTGGGTGTTTCATCAAGCAGCAAATGCACAGCAGCAAATGCCTTTTTACGTGGGGTGCAGCATTAACTAGGAAGTAAGTACCACTCAACCCTGTGGGACTTTCTTCCGAGTAAACGTGTTAAGGATTGCGTTGTAAGTGTAAGTTCTGTGCACAGGTGGTGACGAGTGGGCACTCAGGACTTCAACCAGCCTGCCATTTCAGTTGGCCTCATCCGCCTGGTCCTGTATGAGGAGGGAAGGAGAGGACTGCAGCTGAGGGGAGGGAGCGGGGAGGGAAGAAATGGCGGCAGTGCTGACAGAAAGGAGGAGGGAGCTATTGAGAAGAAGAGGCACGGAGACTTTAGAGAGACGGCAAACATTGCCACTTTCCACGCTGACACCTACAATTAACCAATCTAAGGGCGTGATTCCTTTACTCAGCAGCCAAGCAAGGGACGAAGTTAGCACGAAATAGGTGGCTGCCAAGTACTGGTGTGAATGATGGAGGTTTTAGGTGAGACTAGTAAACAACTTTATAGATTGGAGAAAAGCACCGACTGCTTATTGCCCCCCAATTATCTCAGGAGGGGACAGGTTGTCTCATAGGCCCCATAAGACCCAGGGATTTTGCTTCTTTTGAGCCATTTCAAGTAAATTGCATTTTGGGAAAGTAAGGGGATCATGTCCTCTGACAAGAAATTACTCATTCCCATGCACTGATTTGATGCTGGGACATGTTATTATCCAAAGACCACAGATACTTTTACTAAAAATGAGCTTGTTTGTTAAACTACATGGCACACTCGTTTGGTTTATCAGAAACTCTTGTTTCATTGAATGTTAATTCATAAAAAAGAACAATGTTTTATCTTTGCTTTATAAAATAGATAAATTGAGCCACCTGCATATGAGAACTGATTTTGTATGAAAGGGAAGGAATTTATTTTAGTGTGTATGTGTTTAAAATAATCATGGAGACTTTTAGGTTGGCTTTCTAAAGGTGTGATATTAGAAAAACAAAAACACTATCTGAAAACCATCTGAAATATATTTACTCAGAAGTAAGCCCCACAAATTTAAAAAATAATCTAGTTCCCAGGGTAAAGGCCAAAGCCTATTAAGTTTGTCCCTCCTCATCAATTCCAATACATCTTCTGGGTTAGTGGTTTCCACTATACCCTCTGTATACACACACACACACACACACACACACACAGTTTTGGACTTCAGAGGGGAAAATTGTAAATAGCTGCAATAGAGACACTGACTCAAATGGCCTAGCCTTGCTGAATTTCTTTCTTATCTGTGAAGAAGATAAAGACAAGTTATGGACAAGTACTGTGTTCAAAGATAATCTGAGATACAGTGTAAGTGCTGACTTTGATCTAATGAATTAGCACAGGATTGCAACTTAGATTTTGCCTGATGAGGTGTTTGGTACTCTAAATATGCATAAAACGTTTTTACAGTCTCTAATGCCTTTTTGGATGTGTTGTGTGTGTGTATGTGTGTGTGTGTATATATGTGTGTGTGTATGCGTCCTATGTCACCATTCTTATTTACACGTTCTTTACTGAGATTGGCAAGAGAGAGAAAGAGAGCTTAACCAATATACGTTAAAAGAAGTCACCCAATTGGTTTGAAATAAACGCGTGGTGTTTTTGTTATAAAGTTCGCTTCCTGAAGAGTACCAAAAATGAGTCACTTAGACCTCTTCCCAGCGTAGTCCAACTGCAGTTTAAGTCTTTGGAGTAAGTAGGTAGATTATTATGGCCTGGATGTAAATGACTCTTTTGGAAGTCCCACCTTCTAGCTGCAGGATTCCACTATACTTCGAATCTCGCTAGACCGAGCGTTCAGCTGTTTTATCCGTAGTGTGTGTGATAGAAACTGTTTTGCAATTGACACTTTTTTTAAGCGTGAGAGGATGGCTGGGAGCCAGATTTCAAAACAAGGTAGACAATTGGGCATCGCGGTAGTCATGTTTCGCAGGCAAGGAGAGGAAGGTGGAGCTGTTTCCTTCAGTCTTTTGGAAGGCAAGATCCTCAACCACTCACGCGTGGTAGGTGTCCTCGTTGCGATGAAGCTGCATCTTGGGACTGTCGCTCTTCCTTGTGAGACTGAATCGCTGCTTATAGACAACCTTTCGACTGCGTTGTCCTGGCCCGGATTTACATAAAAGTGCGATCTTTGCATCGTGGCAGCTCTCCGAAGGGTGCTTGACGAGCGCGGGAGGCACTCTGCAATCCCTAATTAGTGATTTTTGTCCTCTTGTTACTGGGCTCAGCATCTCATGCAAATGAACTCTTCAGCGCAGGCACCATCACCCTCTCCTTGCTCCAGAATTAACTGACTCTTATCTTTAATGATATGCTACTGAACTTCGCCGAGCCCGGCTAGCTTTTTATCTTGATTACTCTAATCAATAAGAAATGATAGAGTAGAATTATAAACTCTATTGGCTTTTTAAATGTTGCCGACAAGCCCTCTAGATAGAGGCTCTTCCCTTTCATTGTTATTTATTAACATGATCTTCAGCTAACTGGGGATGCAAATAGGAAAATGAACAAGGGGGAATTATTACACGAGAGAGGGCCTCGCTATCTCCCCCCTTCCTCTTTCATACACACGTTAGAAAATCCAGCTAGCTGATTAGTGTCAGACTGGGTGGGAACGAGATAAAACAACGAGGCGGGGGGAATATGAACCACAACAGATTATGAGCCCCAATCTTTCCCCCTGCGACCCTGTCTTCATCTGTCCAATGTCCACTGATGCAATCTCTCTCGCTTTGACTTGCAGACGATGAGCATAAATCATTAGGAAACACACACACAACAACCGAGTAGTCGGATTCCTTTAGAGCTGTGAAGTGCTATAACAGGAGCCCGACCCATTTTAAGATTAAGGTAAATTAAAAACACAAAGTGAGGGAATTTGGCTAGGCAACGGACAGAAAATGGGTTAGCCAGAGAGCATCTGGATAGCTGGATATAAATTGATCCATCAACGTCAGAAACTAGTTAAAGTTATTGACTAGTTCTACTTAGAGTAGACCCATTGAAATGAACGGGACCTGTCAGACGAATGTGAGATACAACCTCCTCCTGATACAAGTTCCGGAAGTTTTCCTGAGAAAGGTCAACTTGCATAGCTGTGTTTTCTCCTCGTCTGACATATGATAATTATGTCAGAGAATTTCCAAACCCCTGGTGTGTGTAAGAGCATTTGAAACAATCGCGCAATCCGTTTATTAGTCCTATGTCAAAATCAACTTGTGGTCAAAAGAGTGGAGTGGAGGGGCTGTTTTCAGCTGGCACGTGGACCGCCAATTAAAAGCAGCAATCGGTTAAAAAACAAAACTCAACACATCTACTGCGTATTTATATAGAAACATGGCTATCCGATATCCCTCCTGTAAATTCACGAAAAACAATGGACGACTTAAAGACTTATATAGTTTTTGATACTTTTAGGAACGACTAAAAGTTAAAATGTCACAAATCACTGGAATAACCATATTATTTATTTATTTATTTATTATATAACAAAAAATCAAGTTAATAAAAACATCCCACCCACAGTCAAATGAGTGTTCAACACGAACTATATTAACAGGCTGTGATCTATCCTTGTGTTAATCAATACTCAGTATTTTGTTTTCTGTAGATGTACATAGCCAGAGCAATACACATCTCCCCTGAGTGTTGTAATTGACATAAAAATAAGAGAATCCTTAGCCTCTCAATCCTATGCAGACTTACTTGAGAGAACTCGCTGAATACAGTGTGATTTACTTCTGAGTAAACCTGTCTATAGGATCGGGCTCCATCAGATTTATTGTGTTGTAAGCTTTCGTTGGTAAGAGCCTTCTTTATTATATGCATCTCATAAAATAGGCTTCTCTTGCCGCCATTGGACTCTGCTGTTTTTGCTGGCAGAAACTAAGACGGAGACTTTTCGGCAATTGATGTAGTATAGCTCAGCCTGGCTGGTTAACAATATGCAGAAAGTTGTGTACTTGAGCGAGGCACTCTTCGATGTGGGGGAGGAGTGGCACCGAGGGCTTAATGTAGCCAAATCATGTAGAAATCTCTCATCCTAGCAACATCCTCGTTATTAGGAATGATGACTAAACTGCCAGGATTATTCTGGACTGTAAGTTATCAAGAGCCCACTAATTTCACATTAAAACCCATTGACTGCAACAGCGTGATTGAAGGGTTTTTAACAATTAACATAATCAGAAAATGAGCGGAGATAATTTTTATTCAACTCATTACTTTTTAATCATGTATTTCTTTTAATTAATATCGTCTCGGTGAAAATAACAAAAACTATATAAAAAATAAATCTCCACTGCTGGTCCTGGCGGCGAAAGTGAAATTGACGAATACACATTTCAGGCGAATCCCAAGCCGGAAGACGATGAACAGCGAGAGTTGGGGAAACCAGGGGGAGGAAAACCGGCAGACTTTGTCCCCAGAATCACAGTCGTCAATCTTACCAGCTAAGCAGGCTTACTCGTAAGTAATCCCCCCCGCGTTCCATGAACCTAAATCACTGTATTTGGGAAATAAGTTTAGAATGCCAGTCTATCATTCCTAAAGCCCGTGGATGAAAAGCGGATTTTTTCTAGTGTAATTAGGTGGATCTCAGAAAGAGAATCATCAGCTGATACTTCATGAAAAGTATTTTGTTGAACAGGTGCCGGGATTACATCTATATCATTCATTGGAGGCATAGAGAGGAAAAGTGTGGGATCAGGCGTCACACTAATGGCCTGACTTCATGGGCAACAGAGCAATCCTATGCATGCCTACTCAGTAATAAGTCCTTTTGAGTTTAATGGGACGTATTCTCAATATGTATAGGATTGCAGCCTCAAGAGTTTTCAAGGTCGAAGTTGGGCTTGTTGCAAAGCTGGCGAAATATTACCTTCAGACAAAGATCTCTTTGAGGCTGCTTAAAATACTCCCTAAGGTTTTGGATTGCCCTTAGGCTCCTGGATTTACGGACAGAGAGAAACAAGCGGGTTTTCTGTTTGTCTCCTTCTGACACTAATTTCTGGAGCTTTGTGAATGGTCAGGGGCCTTTGAGGAATGATCTATCCAAAGGCGACACTTTTGAACAATAAAAGTCCTTAAGTTTTAATCCAAGAAACGATCAGATCAGATTTTTACCACCCCAACCCCCGCTGGCCTCTCCCACGCAGCGTTTTTCAAGTATAATTTTTGCATTCATTTAAAAAGTGACTGTAATCAAGTTTTAAAATATAGCTAATCAGATTCTTCTTCTCTTCTTTCCTTTCCATGAATATCGAGTCCTCACTGAGAAAGCTTTTCTAAATCTGTAACGACTCTTTGGAAGTTTTACTTGTACCTGGGGACGAGCCAAATGCAAAGAAACGCCACCAAATCCTAACTTTATGACGGTTGTCTTCTAGTGATTAGGGCTGAAGCTAGACTGGTTTCATTAACTTAGATGCCAGGTCAGTTTTGTTTTGTTTTGTTTTGAGAGTGTGGGAAGAGGATGGTGGGTGTGCGATGAACACATCTACTAAACGGGTTTATCAAAAGAATAAAAACCTTGGAACCTCATTGGGAAAACAAGAACCAAAGTCGACCCCTGGTGGAAGAAACTGGAAAGGGCGCTTTTATTATCTCTTCCGGACGTGTGCATTCCTTCATGAATTTGGAAGAGAGAGGAAAAAGTAAACCAGTTGTTACGGAAAGGCTGACACAAGAGGGAGAAAAGGAAACAAAGACCTTCTGGGAATTTAGACATCTTCTTGCATAGGCTGCAATCTTTTACACGCTTACCTGAGAGTATGGGTCATTGAACTCAATGGGACTTACTCCCTAGTAGACATATCTAGGATTGCACCGTTAGGGTGAACCAAAATGTGTTACTGGGTACGTCTCTAGTTGGACCAGGCATATGTTTTTCAAATAAGCAGTTTCTGAGTGGACTTGATTTTGTATCTTCTCCTGTGGCATAAACCACAGACTAAATCACGGATAAACTGATACACATTTGTAAGCTTAGTGTTCCCTTTCCCCAGCAAATCTTGGGAACTTTAGTTTAGTTTTTTTAAGAAAGTAGGGAGCAAACTCTAACAAGGTCTTACCACTATCACTAAATTGTAATTCTTAAGATAAGGGAAGGGGTGGAGAGAGGAAGCCATGACCATTAAATTGCATTAAATTGATATACGTATGAAGTGTAGGTAGACTCTGAAGACATTATAGAATGTTATAGATGATATAATAGGTCACAGGTGTGTGTGTGTGTGTACACTTAGGATTGCATTTTTAGGATTCTATTTTATTCTGAAATATTTTTGTACATTAATGTTTCTCATTGTAAACGCAACCATTTATTTTGTCTTTTACAGTTGTACTTTGTTAAGTTTTGGTGAATGGGCTGGATGCTGGCCAATAAACTGAAGCAGAATCTTGACAAGACAGAGGTGCCATTTGTGGATGGTTCCCACATTCAGAGAGTTGTTGTTCTGTCAGTTCTGGAAGGATTCACACTCTTCCTAAAATATAAGGTTCACAGTTTGGGGGTTCTCCTGGATCCCGCTGTGACTACTCCTGGCCATGGTTGCTCTGGTCATGGTTATCCATGCCATAGAAACTTCCCAGCTGGATTACTGCAATGCATTGTACACAAGTCTGTCTTTGAAAATGGCTCAGAAGCTTCAATTAGTCCAGAATACATCTGCCAGAATTCCAGTAGTTACCACTCGTTTGGATCACATCTCATCAGTTTCAAAAGAACTACTCTGGCTGGCTGTTCATTTCCAAGCCCAATTCAAAGTGCTGTACTAACCCTAAATGGATTGAGTCCCAGGTACCTGAATGAGTAATGTGATGGATCGGAGCAGGGGAGAGACTTTCCCTTCTGGTACAAGGGTTTTTTTCTATAAGGGTTTCACCTCCCTCAACATAATTATGATAGGGTGCTACCAGCCAGGCTGAACCTCCTGACACACCCTAGGTTGTCTAGCTGTTTGATTCTAAAGCCAAGAATGTCCTCCCTTAAACCCAGCTCTAGAAATATTAAACAGTAAGGAGCTTTGAATTTACTTTCCCGAACCCCAGAGAACCAAATCTTCTGAAATATCTTAAGAACACAAGGGGTAGTTTAACATCCATGCAGTCTTAACACATGGGGAACATTTTATTAGTGAGAAATTCCAGAGAAATACCCTTTTAAAATAACGTAAATGTCAATTATTAAAAAGGTTATTTAGGAAAGGGGGGGAGGGAGGAAGAAAAAGATAAAGGAAGGCACCAAATCACACACAGACTTACTGTTTTTATATTTTTATGGGTTTTTTTGGTTTTTTTAAAACTGTACACCACCTTGGTGGCTCTGGCAAAAAGGCGGTATAAAATACTACAAATAAAATCAATAAATAAGCTAGCTAATTATATTTTACCTCCCTGAGCAGAGTCTTGGGATTCAGAGCATGTGCAGAGATCCTTGCAAAGAAGATGGGATGCAGGACAATGTTTTTTAATTCCTCAGTGGATAGTTGCAAGAGACAAAATTCTGTGGTGATGCTTCACCTATTCATGGAAATTTGAGACCAGTGAAGCTGGACTCTCAATGGAGGTGAGCTGTTTTGTCCAGTGGTGAAAGCAGCTAGATCTTTCATGTAAATGGGCCAGGTAACCAATCAGAAATTTATTTAGAGCAGGTGTGCAGAACCTTAGGTCCAGGGTCCAAATCCAGCCTTCTTGGGGTCCCAATCTGGCCCTCCAGAGTTAACCAGATGGCCCCACCCCCTTTCTCCTGATCACTGCTCATTTGGTGGTTTCCCAGTTTTTGTGCAGTTTTTCTCCCATTCTAAAAGGGTAAAATGCCTCTCCTAAGGCTTCGTTACTATCAGTGACAGCTTTAAACTAAAATATGCAAGTCGTTTTGCTATTTGGGGCCCATCCCTTTTGCTTCTGGCCTCACCCTTTATCCTTCCCACCCACCCTTGGAATGCAGCCTCCAAGAGCTTCTCTGAAAGCTCTTTCAGCCCTTGGTCTGAAAAGAATCTGCACCCCTGATTTAAGAAGTTGTTTCCACCTCCTTGACAATTCTAGTCTTACATGATGAAACAATTCTAGTTAAGCAACAAACTTGTTAAACAGCAAACTAGTTGAGGTATTTTATCCCCCCCCCCCCGTATTTGGAAATAAAGTGAAAGATATTTGCCCATGGGGGAGCTCCATGGGGGTGTCATACCACAGATGCTCTAGGGGGCACTGTTGGTCTGTTCGGAATGTAAGTTTAGTAGTGCCTACTCCCATCCAAGCTGCCCACACTTTTAAGATTATCTGTTGATGCCTTCTCTGAAAGCCTCCCCCTTCAGAGGAGAGGCTGAAGTTGCTAGGGAGAGGGGTTTGGGGGCTGTGATGCTGAGAGGATGTCCTCTCAGGGAGGCTTGCTTACAGGTACCTATGAGGCAGGAAGGATGAAGTCAGGTTGAAGACTGACAGATGGGCTAGAAGCAGTCTAGAGAGGTTGCCCGGCTGGCATCTGGAAGCCTGGAGGTGCAAAGAGGACAAAGTAGCATCTCCTAGTGACATTGCCCAGACAGAGAGATGTCCAGCAGATCTGCTTTATATTCTTCACTAGCACCCAGTTGGCCTTTCAGAATCACCTGACTTCCCAGGAAAGGATGATCAGTGGAAGGCTAAAAAATTCCTGTGGTTACTAGCCAATCAGGACTCAGATGTATGTACCCATTTAGCTCTTTCTGTGTCAGGCATCATCGGCTTGAGCCAGGAGGTCTGTGGATCAGGCACTGGCTGCTCTTCCACAGATTGGAGAACTACAGGCCATTCCAGCCTGGAGATTACCACAGCAGTCCATGATCCTCTTGTCCTGGGAAGTCAGGTGAATGGCTGTTTCTGTTCAGAAGTCCCTAATGAACCCCTTGAGTATATATAAAGTATTTGTGTTTGCTGTGAGCAATCTCTAATGTTTATAGAATATGGAAAGTGATCAAAAGTGTCACGTTCATATGCCACCTAGAAACATTCAACCAGAATAATTCAGACTTCAGTATGCCACAAGCACAGAACTTGTTCACCATACTAAAATGCCTGCTAAGCAAATAGCTCCAAGCTGATTGTCATGTGCTATTTGCTTACCAGGCATCTTAGTATAGTGAACTAGTTCAATAGCATTTTGGGGCAAGCTATGGCCTGTATGGATGGCTAATCAGTTCCTTCCCTGTGGTCTATCCTTCCTTCTAGAAATCAACTCTATCACTGTAACCCAGGAGTGGGGAAGCTATTTGGGTCCAGATTCCACCCCCCTCCTGCAACTCCCTATGAGTCAGATGACATCAGTGGGCAGGGCACTGTATATGATGTCAGGGGCAGAGGCCCACCCACTGATATAATTGGGTCCCTGGCCAAAGCTCCAGCTGGAGCTCTTCCAACTGGCGACTCAGCCAGGGTTGATTTCCTTCATCTGGGCAGATGCTAGGAGGCAGGGAGCAGCAATGAGGTGTTGGACCATGTGGCTTACCCTGCAATACCCAAGTTACCCTGCTTCCCTCAGTGCAGTGGAGGACATGCCAGTGTTGAAGAAAGATTCAAATGCCAGGCTGACAAGCTTCTATACATGGAATGGGGGGAGGACACCATCTTGTCCTTCATCTCAGACTGCAAGATATCTTGGACTGGCTCTGCACAGCTGGAAGCACCCTGAGACTCTGGCCTATCTACTTGATGTGAGACTCCTGAGCAACTGAGTTTTTTAAAGTTTCATGTTGCTAGAACTTTGGATGCGTTTTTGAAATTCTTCCCTTTTTTGGTCATCTCCCATTCTATCCACTGCACATACCTATTCTTTCAGTTTTGTAATCTTTGCTTTCCCCGCTTTCTGTTGACACTGTTCATTCTTTATTTCATTCTTTGCTTTTATCTTGGTTGGATCAATATAATTCTTGTTTGTTGGTTTGCCCTTATCTCATCTTAGGCTTACTTCTGTCTTTCATTCTTCAGGTCATCTTATTTTTTTGTTCTGTAAAACTCATCCTGTTACTCCTTTGCTGCTTCCTCTTCATTACTTATCCTATGCCAGATTCAGTTCAGTATGTTTTTAACTCTTAAGTGCACCTATTCCAAGGCTCATTCTTGTTTATTGTCACTATAAGCAGGGATAGGGAACCTCTTTCAGCCAGAGGACTGAATTCAATTTTGGAGAAGCTGAGGACTGCATTCAGTGGTGGGCAAGGCTAACGACAAAAGTAAGCAGGACAAAAATACCAACATATTCTATCCTAAAGTTCTTACTGCCAATAACTAAGCATTAGGAGAGGCATTACAACCTTTTAGAATGGGGGAACAACTGCTGGGAAACCACCAAATTATTAGTGGTTGGGGGAAAGGGGCCATGGCCTGGATAATGCCAGAGGGCCAGATTGGGATCCCAAGAGAGGCTGAGGTTCAGCACTCCTGCTATAAGGCATGTACAGCTGTACATCTCCCAGTGATTTTCCAGTGACAAATATATACGTAGCCTTCTTTCAAGGATTAACTTCAGGGGAAACCTGAGATTTAATCCAATGTTAGTCCTATGTAGAGTAGATCCATTGAAATGAATGGGACATAAGTTAGTCATGACTAACTCAAGTCCCATTCATTTCAATAGGTCTACTCTACATAGGACTAACAGTAGATTCAACTCTTCTTCTTGTTGTTGTTGTTCAGTCGTGTCCGACTCTTCGTGACCCCATGGACCATGGCACGCCAGGCCTTCCTGTCTGGCGCTCTCTCCCGGAGCGTGCTCAAGTTCATATTCATTGCATCGGTGATGCTATCTAGCCATCTCATCCTCTGCCGTCCCCTTCTCCTTTTGCCTTCAGTCTTTCCCAGCACATTAAACTGATTTGCTAGCCCTTGTGTCAATCAAAAGACAACTTTGACAGCTACAATGTTATATCCAGTTATCTGGGAGTAAGCCCCACTGAATTCAGTGGGATTTACTTTTGAGTAAACATGGTTAGGCTTACACCATTTGTGACTTTGATACAAATTGATGAGAGAACAAAATGCTTGTTCTTTTTAAAGCCTTAAATACTGATTTTTATTCATACCTCCCTCTCAAAATCTTGGGCACGTGGTTTGGAAATCCCACAGCTAGGGCACCAGATGTGGTGAAAATGTCCACCTACCAGCATGTTTTTAAATTCAATATTCACAAACTGTGGAGAATCTGGCTACCAATCCTTCTTCAGACTAATCGATGAATTCGGTTTAATTCCTTATACCTTAAATTCCAAAAACATTATTCTTGGTTCACCATGAATACTAAGGTAATAGGGTATTGGGCATATGATGAACAGGCATGGAAAATTTTTTCAAAGGTAAAACAAATATTACTTTAACACCTTACTTCTAATGTATATTAATACTATATGAGATGTTATTGTCAAATTATAATAGTTATTTTATATTAAATGTGTATTGTCACCTTAAGGAAGCTATTATACCTTTAACTAAGTTCACCTCTCTAAATGAAATGCATATATCACTTAACCTTTCCCTAACTACACCCCAGTTAGCTCTCTTATAATGACACAGAAGAAAAGACTTGAAGTTCTCCCTCTGGTCTTGGACTTGTTGAAAGGATACAGGATTAAGTAGAATCTATCAGCTGCCACTCACAATGTGGACCATCAGCTTCTCGAGAGAGATGCTATTTCTCTGGCTGGCTTACTGCAATTTTCCCTAAAGTCTTACTTCTGGTCTGGGGCTTGAGGTCCAGGACACAGCCCAGATCTCACAGTTGCCTCCTCTAAAAACTTCCTGCTTTCTGAGATCAACTGCCTTCTATCATTCTGTCCAGAAGCTGTTCCAGAGAACTGCCTCCGGTCTTCCCCTCCTACTAACTCTCATAACTTCTGCTTTCAATGATCTCAGCTTGTCTTCTGCCAAGTCCCAGGTAGCTGCTTTCCTTCTTCAGCAGCTGTCTCCACTGTTAAGCTTCTCCAGCCTGGTGACTTGCCCTTTTACACCATTTCAGAAAGGACCCTCTGACCAATAGCCTACAATTACCTCAGAACGTGCCAGCTCATTGGACTATAACTATGAGCCAATCCAATTCAATAGAATGTTAATAAATGACCTATCAAAACCTGACATGTTGAATTCTAATGTCTAATGCATAAGCCAACAGGTCTAACTGTGAATCACTAAGGTCTTTGTAGGAAGTGTTAGCAATGGGCTGCCTAAGGTAAACTTAGTATACATAGCAGCAATTAGGCTTCAGTTAGCACTGACCTCTTCACCTCTCACTATTTCTGTTGTTTATAAGTGGGTATTACATTTCAGTACACTTTCTTTCTTTCCAATTAACATATTTGAACAATATTTTACTTCAGACTTTAATTCTCCACACTCCCTAACCTCTGCAACTATTTGTCTGACATTTGGCAGGCTTTATCCTTTCAGAAGGTTCTACTACACCTGCAAGTTTCATCCAATTCTGCCAGAATTTTCTTTAGATATTGGCATTTGTTGATATTCCCATTACACTCGATGGGGAAGTCATCCAAGGCTTTGAAAAAGGAGGCCAGTGTTTGGATCTGAAGCAAAACACATTGTCTATCTGAGGCCCTAAGCTGAGGTGGCTACCTATCTGAGCTGCTGAGACAGGCTTTAAGTTAATTTTTTTCCCTGTGCATAGGCCTACTATGGCATGTGTTCTTGTGACCAGTATCTTGTTTAATGAAGAGTAAGTAATTTTTATGAGCTGCACATTACTGCAAAAAGTCACTTTCTGTGACTGCGCACATGACTACTCAAAGAAGATGGTGGATGAGCCAGTACAAACTGTTTTTCAAAAAGAGTTCAGAAGTGTATATGCTTTTGGAACATACATTATCATTTAAAATTGTGTGCCTTGAATTTACATCAATCAAAGATTGGTATTCTTTTTTTGCTTTCAAGAGTCACTCTCATATGCTTTTTTTCTTTTTTTCAACACTGTTTTGTTCTTTTTAGAAGGATCATCCTGTTCCCTTGTCACAAAAGATACCCAGTATAACAGCTTTTCTTTCATTTTATAACGAATGGCCCAATTATGGTTTAATTAGAAGCATATGAGTAAAGCAACTGGGAGCTTGTCAGAATCCTTAGAAATGACATACTACTAAATTGCTCAGACGTAGAATCTTCTTCCTTTAAAATTGTGTAAACTTATTTCAAGAGAATCTTTTCAAAATAGTATGATTGCTTATTAAAACTGAACTCTTTCCTTGTTATTGTTTCACCAATAAAAAACCCTTATTTTTTTTCTTTAAAAACATAAAAAAGCCAACAGGTGCATTAAAATGGAATTTTCATTGTGTTCAGTTTACAAAGAACATTATATGTAAATATTTCAATGCAAGAAGCAGCTTCTACAGATGCCTTTTCCATTGGAAATTTTTAAAAAAGCCCCCTTTCCCAAATTATAATTTAGATAAAATATGATAATTCTGTAACATCTGGGTCCTGCTCCAAAAAATCTGGTGGTAACATGACAATCTGCCATTTATTTGACAAATGCACTACACATTCATCCTGGAACAGATGAAGTCAAATCATTTACACCAAAAGGTTTTTTTTTTGCATTCTTATGACATCTGCATATTTTTGATATTTTACACATCCACATTAGAACACACATGGTCTGGGGGGTACTTTAACTGCTGTTGCATAATCTCAGAAATCTGATGATATCAGCTGACACCTAGAGAGGAATTCATATGTATGACAATGGCAACATGTTTTCACAACTTTGTCGTGGCCAATGGCTACATAGGGCCCAAAACCAGCTAAAGTTAGTTGCATCTAAGACAGCACATGTACCTGGGAGTAAGCCCCACTGAACTGAGTGGGACAGGCTTATTTATTTATTATAAACTTTATATCCTGCCTTATTATGCAAAGCAAACACAAGGTGGCTGCTTCTGAGTAAAAACACACACATAAGTTTGACTGGAAATCTTATTTTAATCATTGAAACAAGATGGTTGCAACTAAGTCATGTCCCATATATTGGGACTTACATATATATATATATATATATATATATATATATACACATACACATATACATATACATATATATATATATACACACACATATGTGTGTGTATGTGTGTGTGTGTGTATATATATATATATATATATATATATTTATAAAGACAGAGAGAGAGAGAGAGAGAGAGAGAGAGTTACAAAGTAGCTCTTTTGAGTGAACAGTACTGACTCCATTTTGAGACAGCCAAAAAGCCAGGTGTCTTCATTCCCAGCCTCAGCAATGGCAGGAGAAAGGTACAGGTATGGGGTTGAGAGCAACATGCAAGACTAGATCAAGCAATTCAGTTTCTAATGGACTTCTTAAAATGCATTCCCCAAAGGCAAAGGTGGGGGTCAAAATTGAGCAAAACATGAATGTGCTGGATAGCAAGAGTGATATCTGGTAAGTTACCTAGTCAACCACCTGCAATATGCTATTGCTGAACTCCAGCCTTGACACCTGTCTTTAAGACAGTCATTAAGATGCAAGGTCATATTTTGTTAAGCAAATAAGAGATAGTAAGTAGGACTTCTGTTTCCAGCAAGTACAGCCATCATCCCCAAGCACCCTCTTTTGCTATACGGGATGGAAGGCCAACTGGGTCTTTCTCCCATAGCAAGCAGCACCTTTTCTAGTGCCTATGAGCAGTGTCTGGCTCATCAGAGTTGTGATGTCACTGCCTTTCTCTGAACTGTATAAGAAGCCTCAGGTTGGGGCAGTCCAGAGACCCCCTCTTCCCAGAGGTGGGGGCCATGCTGCTGAAATCACTAGATGCCTCACCCCTGCAGGGGTAAGGTGCCACACTGTTGCTGAAATCACTCAGAGTCTCTCTTCCCAGAGGAAAGGCTCCATGCTGAAAACACTCAAATCGCTAAGCTTCTTGCTGCCAGAGCAAGGTGCTAACAGAGGGTGCTTGGCCTCCACAGTCAAGGCGCTTTACTTTCCTTCATCTTCACCTGAGACCAGGAATTGCAACACACACTAGTTCCTGTCTGCAGGAAAGGGCTTCAGCCCAAGGAAAGGTATATTGCTTTTAGAGGTTCTTTGTAGAAATTGTAGCCTCCACCTCCTCTTTCCCTTCTCTCTCTCTCTCTGTACATGCTTCAAGCCTTCAGAAGACTCCTTCCCATAGTCTTGAAAATTGCTTTTAGGCCTGGAGCTCACCTTCACCAAGAATGCAGCTAATTTCCCCACCAAAGCATAACTTGGTGAAAGCTGGAGCATCCCCAGTTGGTCTTAAGTGTTAAATCCATTTGTTCAGCGAATTCCCCAAAACTAGCTTGTGCATTTGAATCTTTGCAAACCCCAATAAATGTGCCATTGTGGCATTATCCTCTCCAACCATGTCTTGAGTGTTAATCTCTTTGGGTGGGAATCGCCTTCTTAGCTATAGACGCCCTATTGCCGATATCTAAAGATTCCTTATAAGCGGGTGTGTGAGTCTCATTAGAACATGTGCAAGGCTGTACACGGGTCTAACTAGAGCACATCATGTAACAATACACACACACACACACACACACACACTTATATAAGTATTGGAACTTCTGAGTAAACGTGCATTAGCTTGTACTGTTAATCACAGTTAGCTTTAGCTGGATCAGGGCCTACACTTCTGCTTACTTACCACAGCTTTAAGATTTCAAAACAGAGTGGCCAGAGGAAACCTATTAAAGGTGCAGGAGCCCTGTTGATTCTTTCACCTGGCCACCCTACTTCAAAACCCAGGACATGTTTTGACCTTGAGTATGATATTAACAGTTTATGCAGCTTTAAGACTACAACTTCTACAAAACTTTGGCTGCAGAAAAGCATCCACAAAAGCATTTGGATACTTTAAGTAAAAGTCAGCAATTCATAATACCAACTGAATTAAAAGCAAACTACAGATGGATTTCGCATGGAAATTTGCTTCTTGGCATGAGGATAAGAACATAAAAACAGCTATGCTGGATCAGACCAAGGGTCCTTCTAGTCCAGCATTCCATTCACACAGTGGCCAGCCAGCTGCCCAAGGGAAACCTACAAGCAGGACATGATTGCAACAGCACCCTCCCACCCAACTTCCACAGCAAGTGGAGTACATAGGGATACTGCCTCTGATACTGGAGGTAGCATATAGGCATTAGGACTAGTATCCATTGATAGCCTTATCCTTCATGAATTTGGCCAATTCTCCTTTAGAAATATTCAAAGTGGTAGCCATTGCTACATCTTGTGGAAGTGAATTCCACAGTTTAAATATGTGCTGTGTGAAGAAGTACTTTTATCTGTCCTGAATCTCCCACCAATCAGGTCACTGGATGACCTCAGGTTCTATTATTATGAGGGAGAAAAATGTCTCCTTATCCACTTTCTCCACACTGTACATAATTTTGTACACCTCTTATCAAGTACACCTCTACCCTTTCTTGCCTTTTTTCTAAGCTAAACAATCCCAGCAGTTGTAATCTTTCCTCATAGGATTGTTGCTCCAGCCCCTTCATCCTTTTAGTTGCCCTTTTCTGCACTTTCCCCAACTCTACAATGTCCTTTTTTAGGTGCGGTGACCAGAACTGTACCCAGTATTCTAAGTGTGGTCGCACTATAGATTTGTATAAGGGGAATATGATCTTGGCAGTTTTATTTTCAATTACTTTTCTAATTATGCCTAACACAGAATTTGCCTTTTTCACAGCAGCTGCACACTGGGTTGACATTTTCAGTGACTGTCCACCACAACCTCTAGATCTCTTTCTTGGTTAGTCACTGCTAGCTCAGATCCTATCAGTTTATACTTGCACGTTGGGGCAAAGAATCCCAACTTCACCACTGTACACTTGCTTACAAGGATAATGGATCTGGAATTCTTCCTGACGATTTTCATGTTTTTGTTATACTATCTGTATACCTGTATATACAGGAGACCACATGATGTTCTGACCTTGATGGGAGCATGCGTACAGAAGATTTCCAGCCTGATTCTGTGTATGTTTACTTAGGAGTAAATCCTACTGAGTTCAGTGAGACATATTTACAAGCCTATGTGCATAGAACTGAAGCCTTATTTAGGAATTTTCTGTCCCTCCCATTAGCTTTGGAGATGTAACCTTCTGGAGACCATCAGGAAAACTATCTCCTAGACCTAGGCATTAAATGCCAAAAAGGTTCTTTTCTTAAAGTCCATGGCCACTCATTCACAGTGATAAAGAGGTCACCATCAGAATACTAATGTGGAGAGATGTTAGTTGAGGTTGCTCCACTGCTATAAGGTGGCATACACAAGATCACATCCGTAACTCATTAATCCAGAGTAACTACCACCACTGTTTCCCACAACCACAAAAACAAATTCAAAGCTTCACTTCAGCCACAACAGCAACCACGGAAAGCGAAAAACACACAGTCTTTTAGCATTCTGATTATGAGTGTAAGGCTGCAAGTATGAACCTCAGAGCAAGTCCCATTTAACTTTATGGAATTTACTTCCAAGTAGATATAGGACTGCCCCTTCATGGATCGCTGCATTGTTGTGGCGAAGGGGCTTGCGTAACTCAGTGAAGCCATAAGCTATGCCATGCAGGGCCCCCCAAGACGGACAGGTCATGGCGGCGAGTTCTGACAAAATGTGGTCCACTGGAGAAGGAAATGGCAACCCACTCCAGTATTCTTGCCAAGAAAACCCTATGGAACATATCACAATGCTAAAAGATATGACACCGAAGATGAGCCCCTCAGGTCGGAAGGTGTCCAATGGGGAAGAGCAGAGGGTATTTCCAAGTAGTGCCAGAAAGAGTGAAGCAGCTGGGCCAAAGCCAAAAGGACACTCAGCTCTGGATGTGTCTGTTGGTGAAAAGAAAGTCAGATGCTGTAAAGAACAATATTGTTTAGGAACCTGGAATGTCAGATCAATGAATCAAGGTAAGCTGGAAGTGGTCAAACATGAGATGGCAAGATTGAACAGCGACATCTTGGGAATCAGCGAACTAAAATGGACAAGCATGGGCAAATTTAATTCAGGTGACCATAATATCTACTACTGTGGGTAAGAATCCCTTAGAAGAAATGGAGTAGCACTCACAGTCAATAAAAAGGTGGGAAAAGCAGTACTGGGGTACAATCTCAAAAACAATTCTCAGTACGAATCCAAGGCAAACCATTCAACATCATAGTAATTCAAGTCTATGCCCCAACCACTGAGGCTGAAGAAGCTGAGGTTGATCGGTTCTATGAAGACCTACGACACCTTCTAGAACTAACACCAAAAAAGTATGTCCTTTTCATCATAGGGGATTGGAATGCTAAAGTAGGAAGTCAAGAAATCACTGGGATAACAGGCAAGCATGGCCTTCGTGTACAAAATGAAGCAGGACAAAGGCTAATAGAGTTTTGCCAAGAGAACACGCTGATCATAGCAAACACTCTTTTCCAACAGCACAAGAGGCGACACTACACATGGACATCACCAGATGCTCAATATTGAAATCAGATTATGTCCTTTGCAGCCAAAGATGGAGCAGCTTTATACAGTCAGTAAAAACAAGACCTGGAGCTGACTGTGGCTCAGATCATGAGCTTCTTCTTGCAAAATTTCAGCTGAAATTGAAGAACGTAGGGAAAACCACTAAACCATTCAGGTATGACCTAAATCATATCCCTTATATACAGTGGAGGTGACAAATAGATTTAAGGGATTAGACCTGATAGACAGAGTGCTTGAGGAACTATGGACGGAGGTCCGTAACATTGTTCAGGAGGCAGCAACTAAATCCATCCCAAAGAAAAAGAAATGCAAGAAAGCAAAGTGGCTGTCTGATGAGGCTTTACAAGTAGCTGAGGAAAGAAGGGAAGCGAAAAGCAAGGGAGAAAGGGGAAGATATATCCAACTGAATGCAGAGTTCCAGAGGATAGCAAGGAGAGACAAGAAGGCCTTCTTAAAGGAACAATGCAAAGAAATCGAGGAAAACAATAGAATGGGAAAGACTAGAGATCTTTTCAAGAAAATTGGAGATATCAATGGAACATTTTGTGCAAAGACAGGCACGATAAAGGACAAAGAAGGCAGGGACCTAACAGAAGCAGATGAGATTAAGAAGTGGTGGCAAGAATACACAGAAGAACTATACAGGAAAGATCTGAATGTCCCTGAGAGCCATGATAATGCGGTCACTGAACTTGAGTTGGACATCCTAGAGAATGAAGTCAAGTGGGCCTTAGGAAGCATTACTAACAACAAAGCTAGTGGAGATGACAGTATTCCAGCTGAGCTATTTCAAATCCTAAAAGAAGATGCAGTTAAAGTGCTGCACTCAATATGCCAACTAATTTGGAACACTCAACAGTGGCCACAAGACTGGAAAAGGTCAGTTTACATTCCAATTCCAAAGAAGGGCAATGCCAAAGGGTGTTCAAACTACTGTACAATTGCACTCATTTCACATGCCAGCAAGGTTATGCTCAAAATCCTACAAGCTAGGCTTCAGCAGTATGCGAACCGAGAACTACCGGAAGTACAAGCTGGGTTCCGAAGAGGCAGAGGAACTAGAGATCAAACCGCCAACATTCGCTGGATCATGGAGAAAGCAAGAGAATTCCAGAAAAATTTCTATTTCTGCTTCATTGACTATGCTAAAGCCTTGGATTGTGTGGATCACTACAAACTGTGGCAAATTCTTAAAGAGATGGGAGTACCAGACCACCTTACCTGTCTCCTGACAAACCTGTATGAGGGTCAAGAAGCAACAGTAAGAACCAGACATGGAACAACCGATTGGTTCAAAATTGGGGAAGGAGTACAACAAGGCTGCATATTGTTGCCCTGCTTATTTAACTTATATGCAGAGTAAATCATGAGAAACGCGGGGTTGGATGAATCACAGGTCGGAATTAAGATTGCCGGGAGAATTCTCAACAACCTCAGATACGCAGACGATACCACCCTAATGGCAGAAAGCGAAGAGGATCTCAAGAGCCTCTTGTTGAGGGTGAAAGTGCAGAGTGCAAAAGCTGGTTTGAAACTCCACATTAAAAAAACTAAGATCATGGCATCTGGCCCCATCACTTCCTGGCATATAGAAGGGGAAGAAATGGAAGCAGTGACAGATGTTATTTTCTTGGGCTCCAAGAGCACCGCAGATGGTGACTGTAGCCATGAAATTAAAAGATGCTTGCTCCTTGGGAGGAAAGCTATGGCAAACCTAGACAGCATAGTAAGAAGCAGAGACATCACCTTGCTGACAAAGGTTCATATAATCAAAGCTATGGTTTTCCCAGTAGTAACATATGGCTGTGAGAGCTGGACTATAAGGAAGGCTGAGCGCCGAAGAACTGATGCTTTCGAACTGTGGTGCTGGAGAAGACTCTTATGAGTCCCCTGGACTGCAAGGAGGTCAAATCAGTCAATCCTAAAGGAAATTAACCCTGAGTGCTCATTGGAAGGACAGATACTGAAGCTGAAGCTCAAATATTTTGGCCACCTAATGGGAAGAGAAAACTTCCTGGAAAAGACCATGATGGTGGGAAGGATTGAAGGCAAAAGGAGAAGGGGACGGCAGAGGATGAGATGGCTAGATAGCACCACCGATGCAATGAATATGAACTTGAGGACACTCCGGGAGAGAGCAGAGGACAGGAAGGCCTGGCGTGCTATGGTCCATGGGGTCACGAAGAGTCGGACACGACTTGATGAATGAACAACAATATATAGGACTGAGCTGTATATAGGTCACTAGAAAATTATGGGGTAAGTAACCCTGTGCAGTGATCTAAGCCTACCCTATTTTTTGCCCTGAGATAAGATTTTATTGGTAAGTACGGAAACGTGCGTTCTTGTAAACTAGTATTTTTTACATGTATTTACTCGCAGCATTTACGTGTGGTCCATGGGGTCACGAAGAGTCGGACACGACTTAACGACTAAACAACAACAAAGCTTTTACGTGTGCACATTTTTGCTCTCATGAGGTTGCTACCGTACTCAGCCCTTGTGAATAAGGCAGTTCTGTTGCATAAAACCAGCTCTGACAGCAACAACGTCGACGACAAAACGAAAGAAAGATTAGTTGTTTGCCTTACAACGCGCTCCGCAGGTGAATTCTGCTAAACCGGATACCCATTGTAGCTCTGCCCCACATCGAACGTCGAATCCCCAGCGGCCAATGAAACGCCGCGTCGGGTCCAGTTCCTGAATGTTGACAACATTTCTCCTAGCTGCACGTGACCATGTTTCGCTTCTGGTAGCGGCGGCGGCGGCAGCATTCGGAAGAAGCTGCTGCTTTCTTTTCTTCTTGGTCGTTCTCGTCAGGGGCGGCGGCGGCAGCAATGGCCACGGCCACGCTCCTCGTGCTACCCGGCGTCCTGCTGGGCCTTTGCGCTGGGGAGAGTCTCTTTCCTAGCCGAGGCTTCTTCCTGCAAAGCGGCTGGGAAGGGACGGCTTTGGGAGGCCGGCGCCGCGCCCCTTCTCTGCCCTTGGAAGTGCTGGAGGCGGCGGCGGAGGACCTGTCCTCGCTGGGCTCGGGGCTCGTGCGGGACCTGCTGGAGCCGGACTGCAGGGAACTCCTGGTGGGCTTCGCCAACAGCAGCGTCCGGCTGACCGATTGCTTAGTGCGGAGCGCTCGGCCTGTGACGCTCTGCCAGAACTGCTACCGCCAGTACCGGGAACTCAGGGAGCGGTTCGAGAACATCACTGGCGCCGTGGGGGTGCGTGCGCTTCTTTCTTTGAATGTTGAGCCGAGCCAGACTTCTCTTGCCCTGGAGGAAAAAAAAGGGCGCAGGCAGGGTAGCCAGATCAAACATTTACTCCGCTCCTAGTTCAGCTTGTATTTCTGATAAAGCAACAAAGAGCCTTGCGGTACCTTACAGACTGTCTTCTGACGTAAGCTTTCGTGGGCTACAGTCCACAGTCATCAAAATGCACCGGATGGAGTGGACGCTTCTACTCCGCGAAAGCTTATGCCATAATGCATTTGCTAGTCTCTCGTTGGTTTTGCTGCTACAGACTTAACATGGCTACCCCCCTGGAAATTATATTTCTGATGTGTTGGAAGGAGGACGCCTGTTGCGTTCTGTGAAGCAGTCAATGTCTGGGTTAAGACTCTGTCTCTGGCCTGTCTAGAAACACGGTCCCAGAACAAAAGTTATCAGAAGCTGTAGTAAAGGGGAAATATTGTTATGTCCTATGCATGTTTAGACAGGATAAGGTCCTACAGTTCCCAGCATTCCCCAGCCAGGATGCTGGGAGTTGTAGGACTTGTTTCTGTCTAAACATGCATACAATTGCGCCCTTTGCCACTCTGCATCCTCCCTGACTGTGGGACAGAACCAAATGTCTGCTTTCTGCAAATGGTTGGGGAAGAAGGTGGGAGAAGAAACGGGGAAAAACCGGGTGAGGGCCACAGCAGCCACAAAGGGCTTGTTCAGACGCAATGCTAAGCCACTGTGGGTGGGGTAAAAATTCTACCTGTAGTGGGTTAGTGTTGCATCTGGAGGGTGTTTTTGCAGGTCAGGCGGGGTAGTTAACCCCACGCTAACCATGCCCACTATTTGCTTGCTGCAATAGGGTTAAAGGGCACTGGTGTGGCTTACCGTGTCATGTGGCAGGCTCCATGGATGAAAAAATAGGTTGTGGAGGACTCTTGGGCCAGAACCATGGGGTTTGCAGGCTAGAGTGGCTACCCCATGGGGGCAATGCTCTCGCCACCATGGACATTTTCTATGGTTGTGTTTTTTCCTATGGAGTGGCCTCCAGGAGACCAATTTGGCTGTAGGGACGCTGGGATTCAGGGAAACAATGCCTGAAAACCTAGCAGGTAACTGTGGAGGGGGGTGGTTAGCAGAACCGTGCAGTTCCACGATCATGTGGCGGGCTCCCCTGCAGTAGGTAGAGGCCCTGCCCTCGCCACAGGGGTAGCCTACCCCACCCACCTCTGTAGTCATCTGAACACGCTCATACTTTCCTATCCACAGCAAACTTGCACTTAATAGTTCGATTAACTGTGGGTTGTTTAACCCACCATTAACCTATAGGGCCTGGGTTCGAACATCACGTAGCCACTCTTTGAGAGTTGAATAATCAAAAAAGTCTGCGGAATGCACTGAGGCAAATTGTAGGTTAATTAACCCACAGTTTGCTGCCATTATGTGCAAATCTGGCCTCTGAGTAGGCCATTCATTGCATTGGATCAGCAGGAACTTGAAAGGAAATAAGAGATGTCTTGGTGTGGCTGGAAAATAAGTATGGTTCTGACTAATTTCATCACACTGGAGTTCAGTCACATGTGGCTTAAAAATCAGTTCACTCAGAGTAGAAATGCATGGAAAATGTTGATTTAGAATGGAATACTCCCTTATATTTGCAGTCTGTATCTTCTGCTGTCAGACCCAAGGGGTTTGACCTCTTCAGTGGAAGGCACATCTTGGTGAATCAGATTTAAAATGGGATATAGACCTTCATTTGTAGATGAGGTAAGGCAAGAACACAGCCTACTGTAAGGCCAAATTTATACAATATTACAAAGAACCTGCAGTAAGAAAAGGCATGTGGTATGGCCCTGGGAGGACTGTATCGCTGTAGAATATTTTATTTCGTTTTATTTAATTTATACCCTGGCCCTTCAAATACAAGAGTTCCCAGGGTAGTTAACAAAACCATAATAAAACAGAGGTGGGCACAAGGTAGACCTGAATCTACTGGTAGATCTCTGGGTGATTTGCAGTAGATCGTCAAGGATTTTTAATTCCCAATTGTTTAGCAATAGCAAAAACAAAATTAAACTTTTCCTGCCCTGTTGCCATAAATTATATTTCTAAAATGGAAGTTTGGGGTACCAGGAGTGGATTTTTGTGCAGAAGGATTGTGAGTGCCATTAAGTTCTGGTATTCAAAACAAAGTCCTGGGTCCAGAATTCTTTAATCCAAAGGTTGGTGGATCTTGATGGATGTTTGTTTAGGAAAAAAAAGAAGTAGATCCCACCCAGTCAAAAAATGTAACAATAAAACCTAAACGTTGCAATAAAAAGTAACAAAATACATAAAAAATGGGCAACAGCAAAAGATACAATAGCCATAAAAATCTTATTTAAATGCTTAAAGATTTTTTTTTTAAATCCACTTAAATGCCTGGAAAAATAGAAATGTTTTCACATGGCACCTGAATGACAACAGTGTCAGTGCTAGGTAAGCTTTCCTGGGTAGGATGTTTCAAAGAGTCAGGGAGCCGCCACTGAATAGTCTCTCCTGTCACATCTCAGAAGAAGAGCACACCCAGAGGAGAGTCTAAGATAATGGTGAACTCGTACAGGAGAAAGTGATTCAACTAATACAAATGGGGGTCACACATTTGAATTCTGCCCAAACCAAGAAAACTGTAGAAATTCAGCATTCCAGGTACAGCCCATTTGAAAAATTCTTTTTGTATCATCCTGCACTCATTCCTACTTGAACCCAGGAAACTTTTTTGTTTGTTTTTTGTTTCCAGGATTTATATCATATTTTTGTCAAATATTTTTAATGTGAATAACAAAAATAAAAACATGACTAAAACTCCAAAAGATAAAATGACAAATGAGCACCAAGATTAAAAAAAATTCAATACCTATAAAAAGTTTCTGAATACCACTAAAAGCCTTTGAGGACAGCACAGATTTTGTCTAGAAGTGGAAAAGTAGAAATCAAGGTAGTGGTTCTGCTCCCGTGTGCATAGCTGGTTCCAGAAGCTGGTGCTGGGGATTTGCTCTGCCCCATGGCAGTGTTGCTATTGGGTCCCACAATGCTTAATTTTATCCCCTGTGCTCTTCACCATCTACATGAAACTGCTGGGAGAGGTTGTTCGGGGATGTGAGCTGAGGTGTCACCAGTATGTGGATAATACCTAGTTCTACCTCTTCTTTTCATCTAATACTGGTGAGGCAGTTGATCTGAACCAGTGCCTGGGCAGAGTAGTGGACTGGATGAGGGCCAGTAATCCAGCTAAGATGGAGATACTGTTTGTGGGTAATTTGTCCCGCAGAGTGGTGTTTACCCTGTCCTGGCTCAGAGTGCCTTTTATCAGCTTAGGCTGATATACTAGCTATGACCCTATCTGGACAGAGATAGCCTTGCAATAGTTAGTTATACTCTAGTAACCAGTGATGGGGTGGGGGTTGGAAAAAATTGAATTGGAGAATTTTCCAATGCAAATTAGGTTATTGCATAGGAAATCTTTTAGTTTGCACTGGAAAATGTTCTGATGCCCTAGATGCAGGGGTGGGCAACTTGTGGCCCTCCAGATGTTTTGGCCTACAACTCCCACCATCCTTCACCATTGACTATACTGGCTAGAGCTAATAGGAGCTGTAGGCCAAAATATCTGGAGGGCCACATGTTGCCTACCCCTGCCCTAGAGATATCTAATTTAGCATGTTTATTTTACTTGTATTTAGTAAACAATAAAACTAAAAAAAATGCCCCATGTTAACTTTTTGTCCCAGTACATCACAAGTGTTTGACTGGAAATATTTGAAGGGAAAAATTAAAGCACACGTAATGTGATTAAAATGTTATATTATGTCAAATTTTTACTGGAATGCTTGTAGAAATATAAAGACAATAGCATGTACTTCCCCCATACCGTTTAAATTTAAGGAAACCCCCCCCAAAGTACTGAAAACTGTTGATACACTAATTTTAGCAGCCCAAATAAATGTCCATGAATTGCTGACAACTGCTCATCTATTTCAGCAGAGTTCAGCTGTCGTCCACTGAGGTTGCTGGGGCACCTTCAGTTTTGCTGTCACTATATTAGTTCCATTTCACTTTGAGACATAGATGGATTTCATTGACATATATGTATGCTAGGGATAATCACCTGAAAAACAATTATAACTTTGAAACTGCCAAGCTTGCCTAATACTGTATTTGCAATTGGGATATATTTATTTTTACAAATGAACTTATAAAGTGGAATAATTTTTCACAGAAAAATAAAGCGCTAGAAAACTTTCCACCCCACATCACTGCTAGTAACCTCCCATTTGGATTATTGCAGTGCATTTTACATGGCTGCCTTTGAAAAGGTCTGGCAACTTCAGCTAGTCCAAAAAGGGTTGGCTAGATTGTTAATGGGGACTGGCTGATACAATCATATTATGCCAGTCCTCTGCCATCTGCACTGGCTGCCAGTCCATTTCTGAGCCCAATTCAAAGTGCTGATTTTAACCTTTAAAGTCCTAAACTGTTTGGAGCCAGTTTACCTGAAGGAGCGTCTCCTCCCATCTTTATCTACCCAGATGATAAGGCTCCCATCTAAGTCCCTTCTCCAGATGCCCCTGCCAAATGAAAGGAGGTGGGTGGCTATGAAAGGGAGTGTCCTTTCAGTGGTGGCACTCCATCTATGGAATGTGGAATGCGCTCTGTGGAGAGGCTTGCCTGGTGCCTATATTATGGTCTTTATATCACCAGGTGAAGACCTTTTTATTCTCCCAGGCATTTTAGGAGAGAGTTCTGGAGTTTGGTGTCCCCCCTGCCCCCCTGTCTAACTTCTGAAGGCAGCGGAACACAGATTATTGTGAAGAGACCCTTTTCCACTGGTGGGCAGCTTCAGCTTCATATGGAAGAAGGTGGTACTTTAGATAACCCTGGGCCTTTTATAGTACATGCTGGGATAACTTGTGCATCTCTAATTTTGAAAAGAAAGATTCAGTATTGTTAGTGGTTAGTATGGTGTTTCTTATGCATCTAACATGTGACTTAGGATGCAGTCCTATACACTTCCCTGGGAGTAAGCCCCATTTAAAACAATGGAACATCTGAGAAGATATATATAGAATTGCACTGTTAAGGTAGATGTGCCCCAGTATGTCTTGTCACATGATCATTTGAATTCAGATTCTCCTTTGTAAGTCCCAGTGCAAATCTTTATATGTTTCTTGGACAAAAATGCTTCCTTGTTTTGGGATTGTAAAACTCATTTTTCTCCTAAAATGCTAAATTTGTGTAACTTTCCCTTTATACTAGCCAATAATGGCTTATATGCTTGGCCTAAAAGGGTAGGTGAGTGTGAAAACAGTATTGTGAAGTAACTAGGGTTGTTCAAGGTCAAAAAAAAGACCTCCCTAAAAAGAGAAAAGAAAAAAAAGCAGAAATTGGAGAGTGATACGTAGTAAATGGATGTATTTGTACAAAGTTAAGCTTTAAAATGAAATAAGGTGGACCTACAGCCAGTGGAACAGTAGGAGACATCTGGATTAACTGTGTGAAAGTTGGTAGCTCTTTAACAAGCAACTAGCTTTTCTGCAAAGAAAAATCTAGGAAGTAGAATGTTGAGCAGGGACACCTGGAGATGGGGAATGGAATTGCTTTGATGGCAAACATCAGCTCATGTGGCAAGCACTTAAGCTGAAGTCACAAACTTTAAAAAACTGCCTTCTAGTAGATGTAATGGGCCAGAGTTACAGGATTAAATGGGTATAAGGCTACAGCTCTAGCTTTGCTGTGTTGATGTTCGTAAGCCCAGTTCAGTGGTTAAGTTTTGACTTTCCACATTTCTGCTCATGCAACATTCATAGAGCTTTCTTTGGAGGGCCGGTAGCTCAGTGGCGAAGCACATGCATTGGATTTAGGTTCAGTGCTAAGGAAGGATCTCAGGTAGCAGATTTGGGAAAGACCTCTGCCTGAGACCTTGGAGAGGCTCTTCCAAATTAGACAATACAGGGTGACGACGGTCATGTGTTAAACTTTAGACCAGGGGTGCACAACCTCTTTTAGCCCAAGGGTCGAAGCTTTTGGGGGCAGCATTCCAGTGACCAGCAAAAGGGACAGGGCCAAAAATATCAAATTTTAGCTTAAAGTTCTTAACTGCTATCAACTAAGCCTTAGGAGAAGCATTTCAACCTTCTAGAGTGAGGGAAAAACTGCACAAAACCTGGCAAACCAGCAAACAATTGGGGGCAGGGGAAGGGGGCATGGCCATCTAGGAAGTCATGGAGGGATGGATTGGGAGACCAGGAGGGCACCCCTGCTTTAGATGGTAGCTGCTTAACACTGAGGCAGCTTATAATACTGAAAGCAACTTTCTAACTACTTCCTTTTGCTGTAGTGTTCTTTGTGTGTCCGTCTCTCCCCCCACCCCCCCAAAGTTAAGGGATCATAGGAGAGGTTCTCACCTCACTGCAACTTGTTGCAGGGCTCACCTGTTTTGAGTCCTTTCCAGCTGTTTCCTCCATAGACATCGTGGAGTAGTTCTTGATTCCTCCTCTCTGTGGCATGCCATGGTCTAAACGATGCAAGTTGATCTTTAGGGGACGGTTGCATAGGGGTTGGAATTCAAGGGTTTGGTTTCCTGAGTTCTATCCAGCCCTATGATGCTGTGTTTCTTTAGGGATTTTCATCTACATTCTGTGGCATTTTTGGAGTTACAACAATCTGTGCAAAGGTGACCACATATCTCCTGCTGGATAAAATAAATTAAATCTGATAATCTGTCCTTGACCTCTACATACTGGTGCAGCTAAAGAACATGTTTTTATGTGAATGTATAACAATATATTATTTTTTCTCCTCCTTTCAGAACACTACTGTGAGTAACCACTGTGCCAAAAGTCTCTTGATGTCAGATAGACTCCAGATAGTTGTAATCCTGTCTGGGTTTTTTACTGACACATGGACAAAAGCAAACTGTGCAAGTAAGTACTCCATCGGGCAACTTTTTTGTCTGCTTTCTGCATACTTAACTGCACTTTGCATATTTACCAGACTGCTTATTTTCAAATTACTTGTGCTGGGAATAAATAGATCCTTAACGTGTTTCCTCATTGGTATTTGAGAATGGGAGCTGATGGGTTCCAGGAATAAGTAAAGTTTTTTCCCCACATGTGCCCTTACCTTATATAAATAACGCCTTATTGACTACGCTAAAGCCTTTGATTGTGTGGATCAGAACAAACTGTGGCAAATTCTTAAAGAGATGGGAGTACCACACCACCTTACCTGTCTCCTGAGAAACCTGTACGAGGGTCAAGAAGCAGCAGTAAGAACCAGACATGGAACAACCAATTGGTTCGAAATTGGGAAAGGAGTACGACAAGGCTGTATATTGTCACCCTGCTTATTTAACTTATATGCAGAGTACATCATGAGAAACACCGCGTTGGATGAATCACAGGTCGGAATTAAGATTGCCAGGAGAATTCTCAACAACCTCAGATACGCAGACGTTACCACCCTAATGGCAGAAAGTGAAGAGGATCTCAAGAGCCTCTTGTTGAGGGTGAAAGTGGAGAGTGCAAAAGCTGGTTTGAAACTCAACATTAAAAAAACTAAGATCATGGCATCTGGCCCCATCACTTCCTGGCATATAGAAGGGGAAGAAATGGAAGCAGTGACAGATTTTATTTTCTTGGGCTCCAACAGCACCGCAGACGGTGACTGTAGCCATGAAATTAAAAGACGCTTGCTCCTTGGGAGGAAAGCTATGGCAAACCTAGACAGCATAGTAAGAAGCAGAGACATCACCTTGCCAACAAAGGTTCATATAATCAAAGCTATGGTTTTCCCAGTAGCAACGTGTGGCTGTGAGAGCTGGACTATAAGGAAGGCTGAGCGCCAAAGAATCGATGCTTTTGAACTGTGGTGCTGGAGAAGACTCTTACGAGTCCCCTGGACTGCAAGGAGGTCAAATCAGTCCATCCTAAAGGAATTCAACCCTGAGTGCTCATTGGAAGGACAGATACTGAAGCTGAAGCTCAAATATTTTGGCCACCAAATGTGAAGAGAAAACTTCCTGGAAAAGACCCTGATGCTGGGAAAGATTGAAGGCAAAAGGAGAAGGAGACGGCAGAGGATGAGATGGCTAGATAGCATCACCGATGCAATGAATATGGACTTGAGCACACTCCGGGAGAGAGCGCAGGATGGAAAGGCTTGGCGTGCTATGGTCCATGGGGTCACGAAGAGTCGGACATGACTGAACAACAACAACAGTGGTAGTGCTGATTCTGACCTTTTAATCCAGGATCTGGAATCAGATACCTGGAGGACAGCCTACTCCCACATGAGCAGCTGAGATCCGTATTGGAGGCCCTTTCCTAAATGGCCTTTACTTGCCTGAGAGGTCTGGCAGATGGTGGCTAGAGTGAGGGCTTTTGTGTGTTGTACCCTGACTATGGAATTTATCCTAAAAGGAGATCTTCCAGGGCCTTCACTTGCCATTCATAGGACATATTTCACATAACAGTAAGCCCCAAATGCTGGCTTATTAAATCACAAAGTAAACAAGCAGCATATTTGTTCACGCAGCATATTTTCTCCTTCCTTTGAACAAATGGTTAAACAAACCCAGCATGGATAGCTTAGTGGGGCATCTTAATCCAGAGTTATTGTTTATGACACCCAAAGAAGACAGTTTTTGTAAGTCAACAACAAACCTTGGTTTAAAGCTGGTTTATAATCCTGGCTTGTTTGGGTGCAATAAGGCACATTCCTGAGTTCAGATGTCACACTAAGCTATCCTTGCCTGGTTTGTTTACCTATTTGCACGAAGGGAGGGTCGAGAAGGGAGTGAACAGGCTGCATGCACCAGCATGTTGTTTGTTCACATTGTGGCTTAATATGCCAGAATTCCTAGTTTATTGTTGTGTCCAAAGGTGACCAAAGTCTGTTCTGTTCATTCAGGTCTTTGATGGACAACTTCAAAAGTATTATTATGAGAGCAGTGGTTTTTTAAAAATTAAATGTGCAGCCCCTAGTATTGGGCTACTTGATAATAATTAATAACAGAGTTGTGCTGATATTTGAAGGGACTGGGAACTGTTAACACTTGCATTAAAATCTTTGAAGGGGGTGTATGGATATCAATGGTTTACTATGTTTTTATATTCTGAACTTCTTGAAAATTGCTTTGTTTGTCTTCAGAATAGCATTGTAGAAATACCAGAAATACAATTTAACTTATTGGTTGTGGGATTCCTCTTTGTCCCTATTACTGTTTTTTTAATTGCTGCCTTAGCTTTTTTGTGTTTGTGTTTACTATTCCTGTTAATTCTGCCTAATGGCAATTTGGTGTTTTAATGGCTGCTTTTATATTAACTATTTTGGATCCATCTTTATGGGAGAAAGTGGATATACACTTTTTTTAAAGTTAATTCTCAGGCTCTCCCTTCTACCATCTCTCTTGCTGTTCTCTTGGGAAACTGGTCAAACCTAATCAACCCCAGCTCTGTTGTGTTTTGCAGCACTGGGATCAGTCCCTTCAAAGGCAAGAGAGCTGTGTGCAATCAGTATTTCTGGATTTGGTTTGAATACTTCCACAGTATTTTAACACATACAGTTTTCAGTTAACCTTATTCGTGGGTGCGGGACAGAATAACTCAGGTCTTTGTCCATTTTAGTACCAAGGTGACTAAAACTGATTTAACCTGTGCTTTTTCTTAAAGGGGTGTTAAAAAGCTTTCCCCTAATAATGATTCCAACTGTGCTGAGTAAGTACAGGCTCCAAATTAATTATAATCATGTGCAATACCTATACTGCTGCATCAACAAAACAGATCCTGTCAGTTCAGTAGGATCTGAATGAATGCTTGGGATGCATGTGTGCAATCAGATGTGAATACAGAAGCCTGTTTCTGATCATGTAGGATGCAGAAGCCTGTTTCATGTTTATTTAACAAAATGTATTGGGGAGCAAGCCTTAGGCAAAAAGAGCTATGTAGTGAGAAAGGAATAGGATGTCTCAAACTTAAAGCAGCCTCCATGATCAGTCACTGTATAAACATTTGTACAAGTCTTGCACAAGAGTTGAACAAGTCTTAAACTTGCACAAATATCCAGCAATAACTTATTTTCCTCTAGTGCAGGGGTGGGCAATCTGTGGCCCTGCCGATGTGGTTTGGCTCCAGCTCACATCATCCCTGACAATTGGCCATGCTTTATGATGATGATCATACTGGCTGGGGCTGATGGCAGTTGGAGTCCAATAACATCCGGAGGGCTGCAAATTGTCTATTTATTTATTACATTTATATCTTGCCTTCTTTTCTCCTGCAAGGAATCCAAGGTGGCTTACATGACCTTCCTCCCCCTCTCCATTTTATCCTCACAACACCCCTGTGACGTAGGTGAGACTGAGAGCCAGTGATTGGCCCAAAGTCACCCAGTGAGCTTCATGGCCAAGTGAGGACTCAAACTTTGGTCTCCCAACCAGTCCAACACTAACCACTAAGCCACACTGGCTCTCGGTGATAGGAATGAAACTGATGGACAACATCCAGCCTGTGGGTAGCATTATATGGCCTGTGGAAGCCTAATAATCTCAGGAACCCCAATTTGGGGGTGGAAAGGGGTTGTTCCTGTGCCTTTTTAAAAGTTTCTGGTCCATATGGCTGCAAATACTACTACTACTACTACTGTCATTAAGAGGTGCTTGGTGGAGAGAGATTGCCATCAATCAAGGGGCTGAGCATTTCCACCTCTCTTGCCCCACCCCACCACCATAGAGCTTGACAGAGGGTAGTATCCAATGTTAGTCCTACATAGAGTAGACTCATTGAAATGATTGAAACTTAAGTTAGTTACAACTGCCTTAAGTCGCATTCATTTCAGTGGGTCTACTTTACATAGGACTAATGTTGGATACTACCCAGAGTCTACTACTGAAGACTGCTGGAACAGGTGTTTGGTGGAGAAAGCCTGAGTAATATCAAAACTGAGTGTATGTGGTGCTTGAAGGAGGTCAAGCAATCTTTACCTCCCCAGAGGAGAGATGGAGATGGACTGAGAGAAGAGACCCAGGTGAGAGCTGTGAAGAAAGCTGTCCCAACTGAGAGGTGTGGCTGCTAACTAAAGTTTGTAGGTTAATTGTAGAGAATCTCATGTTGCCTTTGTGGAATGGAGAACTCTTTGGCTTTGATGTAGTGTGTTTTTATTTCTGTGTCAGGCTTTATTCACTCTCCTGTTTAGTTCCAAGCTGTTGGATTAGTTCAGTTCATTTCTGTTGTTGTATCCAGTATAGTATTAAGTGATTGATATTTTCATTATAGATTTACTGAGTGACAGTACAGTTATTTGTAATTGTTCCTACTATATGTTTTGAATTGTTACATTTATTATTCATTTGGTATGTTGCGAGCCGCTTTCCCAATCTTGTGGGAAAGTGACATACATATAAAGAGATGAATATTTATAAAGTGCCTAGAGGTGTACTAAGTTCTGTACATGATTTTTTAAAAAGACAGTCCCTACCTCACATGCTTACAATCTAAAAGACACTTAACACATCATAAAAGGAAAAAGGGACAAGGAGGGGAGAAGAAAACAAACAAACTCTGGCTCCAATTCTTAAAGTTACATAGAAGATCATATAATGACCAGGCTGAATGGAAGTAGTTCAGGGTGTGATGGGGCCCAATGGTAGCTGCTCTTACAGCCTAGCCCATGGAGTGGGCCCTGCTGTCTCTTTCGTCCAGCCAAGTATGAAAGGTGATGGTAGAAAATACTAAAAGATTCCAAAGTGCATTTTTCAGATTGAATTTTCAACACAGTGGAGTCCTGTTTTAGAATAGAAATAATGCAGAAGCACAACTTACTCAATAGCTGTTTGGTCCCTTTCCTGACATGCAATTGCATGAAACGTAACTATTCAAATGAGCTGTGTTCCTTTGGCATTAATGTATTGATAGTGTGTGTCTCAATGTGCGCCCTTGCTCTAGAAGTGGGGTGATGGAGAGGAACATGACAATGCTATATGTTGTGTGACTTGACCTAATGTACACACATAGCTAGCTGTGTGTAAGAGCTGCCAAATGCTGACAGTTCTGAAATGTTTTACTCAGTGAATCCTTTGGTTAGGGAGGTGGGGCAGGGATAGTTTTTTTCTGCCCCCTTTTTTTGCTTCTCGGGAGACTGTACTCCTTAGGGTCATCTCAAATTGTTCATATGTACACTGAAGATGTTTCAAATGTCTGTCTAAAATGTGAATTGTGTATGTATTGCACTTGTCAGGAGTCATGATTGGCTGCAGCTTCCTGTTGACTGTACACTCAATGGCAAATGTGGATTTGCTCCTGTGTAATGTGGGAAGTCACTTTCAGGCACTTTAGCATGCTTTCTGTGCTGCCTAGTGGTAATAATTTTGTAGCCCAGCCACCAAGGTCTCGAAGCCTATCAATACAGTGCTATTTAATATGCTGCCTTGAGTTGCCTTTCATGTAGCTTGCTGACTGCAGCGTAAATGCCATTGCAATCATTTTTGCTTTTGCAAACGTAACTTTATGTGGTTTCTCCTCTTGTGCATAGTTTGGAATCACGTTTCTGCTTGCATAACATCATTTGCAATAGCAGAATGACACCATTGAATACTGCCCTAAGGGAATATGCTGTTTTTAAGGTAAATTACGGCTTAAAAATTTACCTTGTTTGCATGTAACACTACACCACAATTTAGCATCATATGTATGGTAAGAACTACAGTGAGCTTTGTGCTCACACATACTCGCCCTCCTCCAGTGTGGCTGCAAGGGGGAGTCTGGAAGCTTTTGCTTCCATTTTACAGTAATTGCCATGTCTTGATGTCTAAACCTGGACAGGTTGTGCTTGCTCTTAACTATGGTTTGAAGCTGATTTGTTTCAACAAACCATAATTAAGACTGACCACAGTTCAGGGATTGGCTGTGACACTAAACTGCCTTTCATGTAAATCGGAAGTGAAAACTTCTTATCTCCTCATGACTGTGCATGAGAAAGCGGGGAGGAGGAGCACACAAGCCCAGGGCTCACTGAGGCTCATCCTTGTATTTAGCGTTACATGTGAATGCAGCCATTACATGGGAACTTTTTCTTGCCCAAATTGTGTGACATAGTTGTTGTCAGGGTGGACACTGAGCCCATAGAATCCTAGAGTAGTTCTGATTCGGAGGAAGAGCAGTCGCTCCTGGGAGAGGAGCGCGCCCCTTTTTCTCAGGGCCCGCAGCTGACAGAGTTTCCTCCCACCCACATTCCTAGATTAGAAAGCAGTCCAGGGAGTGACCCAGCACCGATAGCAGACTGATTGGATGCGTGGCGCAGATGCAGAGAGCGGCGCCAAATGGAGAGCGTGGAAAGGAGGCGTAGCGCCCAGTTGGCGCTCAAAGAACGGTTGCGCCCAGAGGATCCAAGGGAAAAGGGGAGGGATTCTCCCTAGTCCTTATATTCAGGGGTCTGCCAGTAATTGCTTTTCAAACGGGGACCAACTGTTCTAACTTAGGGCATAGGGATGCTGCTGCTCAGATCTAGTTGCTACCTGTAGAGCTGTTAAGTTGTAAAAGAAGAATAAAGCTTTGAAAAGAATCCCTTTGTCTGTGTCTGGACTTGGCTACTGGATTAGACTGAGAGCCCTCCAAGGAGCCCTTGACAGTTGTTTTGCTATCTGAAAGATAAGAATAAGACACTAGAAAAAAGTGTCGAAGATCCTCCTTGGCAATACCTTAGGATAATTACAGGAAGTAGCTCAGGACTACCTTGAAACAATGTACGGAATAGGCAAATTTTCCCCTCTTACAGTTTAGGCATAATTCTGAAATGATTTATTTATTAAATTTCTTAATCGTCCATCTGGCCGGTTACCCGGCCACTCTGGGCAATGTACAATGCTACAATTTAAAACAGTCAAATTATACATTAAAACATTATTTAAAAATACCCTAACCCACCCCAAATGCCTTCCTGAATAACCAAGTTTTCAGTACGTGGCAAAAGCTCATTAAAGAGGGGGCATGACGGAGTTCCCGAGGGAGGGAGTTCCACAGAGTGGGGGCCACCACAGAGAAGGCCTTCTTCCTCGTCCTCACCAGCCTAGCTGTCCTGGCTGATGGGACAGAGAGAAGGCCATCCGAGGCTGATCTTGTTGAGCAGCGTGTCTGGTGTTGCTGGAGGCGCTCCTTGAGATAGGCTGGGCCAGAACTGCATAGGGTTTTAAAGGTCAAAACCAACACCTTGGGTTTTAAAGGTCAAAACCAACACCTTGAATTTGTCCCGGAAAACAACTGGGAACCAGTGCAACTCCTTCAACTCCAAAGTGATGTGATCACGCCGGTGGCTGCCTTTAATCAGGCAAGCTGCCGCATTCTGCACCAGTGCAGCTTCCGAACCGTCTTCAAGGGTAACCCCACGTAGAGCGCATTACAGTAGTCTAGACGAGAGGAGACCAGGGCATGTACTACTGATGAGAGCAGATGGTCAGGAAGGTAGGGGTGCAGCCGCTGTATCAGATGGAGTTGGTACAACAGCGTCTGGCTCACGGCTGACATCTGAACCTCCATGGACAGCTGGGAGTCTAAAATGACCACCAGGCTGCAGACCTGGTCTTTCAAGGGTAGCCGTACCCCATTCAACACCAGGTCAATATCCCCCAACCTACTCTTGTCTCCCACCAAAACTACCTCGGTCTTGCAGGGTTCAGCTTCAGCTTATTCCTCCCCATCCAGCCACTCACCGTCTGCAGACATTTAGACAGGGATTCCACAGCCAACCCTGGTGAAGATTTGAACGAGAGGTAGAGCTGCGGGTCATCCACATATTGATGACGCCGCACCCCAAACCTCCTGATGATAGCCCCCAGCGGCTTCACATAGATGCTAAATAGCATCGGGGAGAGGATGGAACCCTGTGGCACCCCACATGTGAGCGGCTCCAGGGGTCCAAAACCTCCTCTCTGGTACCTGCTGGAGAGGAATGACCAGAACCACCATAATATGATGTTTCCAATGCCCATCCTCTCCAGGTGGTCCAAGAGGATACTGTGGTCAACGGTATCGAAAGCCGCTGAGAGGTCGAGGAGAACAAGGAAGGAGCATTCGCCCCTATCCAAAGCTCTCCTCATATCATCCACCAAAGTGACCAAGGCCGTTTCTGTCGCATGCCCAGGCATGAAGCCTGATTGAAATAGGTCTAGATGATCAGCTTCTTCCAAGTGTGCCTTCAACTGCATCGCCACCACCCGCTCAATCACCTTGCCCAAAAATGGCAGATTCGAGACTGGGCGAAAGTTGTTCAAAACTTGGGGATCTGAGGAGGGCTTCTTTAAGAGCAGTCTTATCACTGCCTCCTTGAGGGCTGATGGCATCACTCCCCCCTCAAGGGAGGCATTCACCACCGCCCTGATCCCCTCACCCACTCTCTCTCTGCAGCTCATAATGAGCCAAGATGGGCAAGGATCAAGTAAGCAGGTGGTCGGCTTTACAGATGAAAGCACCTTGTTCACTTCATCAGAAGGAAGAAGCTGGAACTGATCCCACAAAACCAGTTTGCCACAGGCCACCTCTCGCTCACTAACTGTAGCCACGGTGTACGGAATAACACTCCTGATCCGATCAATTTTATCTGCAAAGTGCTTTGCCAAGGCCTCACAGGAGGCCTTAGAATGCTCCAGCGGTTCCAGAGCGACTGGACCGACCAGGCTCTGGACCACTTGGAACAGCCTCCTGGGTCAGCAGTCTGCGGACGTGATAGAGGCAGCATAGTATTCCTTTTTTTGCTGCCTTCATCGCCACGTGATAGGCTGAAGATACAGCTCTAGCCTATGTCTGATCGTCTTTAGAGTGAGACTTCCGGCACTCTAGCTGTCCCACCTCCTGTTTCAGGGCTCGTAACCGCAGATTAAACCATGGTGCAGTTCGAACCCTGTTCAGGGGGAAAGAGCATTTTGGAGCCACCTGATCTAATGCCCCAGTGATTGCAGCATTCCAGCCACCCACCAGGGCCTCAACCGAGTGGCCGTTTGCATGCTCCAGAGAATACCCCAGCATGTTCAGAAATCCATTTGGATCCATAAGATGCCTGGGGCGGACCATTTTAATGGGTCCTCCACCCCTGCGGAGGGGTTGTAGAACCGAGAAGTCTAACGTCACCAGATAGTGATCTGACCAGTTAGTAATCTGACCATGGTGGTGGATATACCTCCGACTTCCAGATCACTCCCCGCTTCTCCAGAAACAAATACAAGGTCTAGTGCATGACTGGCTACATGGTTGGGCCCAGTTGGAATATGGTGCAGCTCCCAGGAAGCCATGGTCTCCATGATGTCCTGGAGTGCCCCCGTGAGGATGCCTCTGAATGTACATTGAAGTCCCCCAACACCAGTAAGTTAGGGGACTGCACATGCACCTCAAGCACCTCGGCCAGGGAGTCAGTCATGCAGCGGGGTGGACGGTACACGAGCAGAATCCCCAGACTGCCCTTTGGGCCCAACCTCCAGTACATGCACTCAGCAACCTTGGTCTCCCGGAGAGGGGGTCTGGTGAAGTTTTAGTTCCTCTTGCTTTCTCTCTTAATTTTATTTCAACCTACATTTTTTCACAAAGTTTCTTCTTAATCTCGGGTGAAGCAGCTGTTGTGCTGCCTAGAAGCCCATAAGCAAACTCAATTTCTTACTTCATATCATCGAGGCCAGTTAATTCAAACACTAATTGTATAATCTCATGGCTTTCAGTATCATCTGTATGCTAATGGCACCCAGCTCTACCTCTCTACCTCAGCTCTTTTGCCCTCCATCCAAACTCGCATCTCCAGCCGCCTTCTGATATTTCTGCTTGGATGCTTCATCACTGTCTCAAGCTCAGTACATCTAAGACTGAACTTCTTGTCTTTCCTCCAAAGCCCTTATCTCCTCATTTACTTTTCTGTTGACAAGTATTACCATCCACCCTCTTGATCAGGCATGAAGTCTTGGTTTTCTCGTTGACCCTTCTCTCTCCTTTGTCTCCCTCCCAAATTCAGTTTGTTGCCAGAGCATGCCACTTCAGTCTTCACAGTGTTATGGAAAGAGGCCTGCCCTCTCTGCCCCTTCAGCCAAAACACTTGTACATGCCCCACTCATCTCTGCCTTGACTACCTCAATCTTCCTCTCTCGGGTCTTGCATTGTCTCACTTTTGTCCACTCGCATCTATCCAGCACTCTGCTACCAAAACTATTCACCCCTCTTGTCATTCAGACCATGTGATTCAGCTCCATAAATCCGTTCACCAGCTTTTTGTCTGCTCCTTGTCTTCAAAACCTTCCATGCATAGCTCTGCCCGTCATTATCTCCCTGCACTTGTATCTCAGTGCATCACTTCCTGTGACTTTTGCCCATCCAGTTCCACCACCCTCAGCCCTCCAAAGTTTTCCTGTCTTCTGAAGAAACGCCCACCCCCATTTGCCCTTGCTGACCCCTATGCCAGGAACTGCCTCCCACAATGCCTCAGGGAGACTACCTCTCATTTCCTTTGAGTCCTTCCTCAAAACTCATTTTTCTTTTGGAACACCCCCCCCCCCGCAATTTCCTATACCTCATTGTAACTAAGCCAAAGTACATGTAATTGAAGTAATCACATATTTTTCTCCTGCTTTACCCAGGCTTCCATCCCCTCCCCCTCCTTTCTGTTGCTTTTCAGTAGCTATTTTAGATTGTAAGCCTCTTGGGATAGGGATCTGTCACACGCATTCTGTGTAAAGTGCCATGTACATAGATGGTCCTACATAAATAATAATAATAAATATAATAATAAACATAATAAAATCAGAATGGCTAAGAACTTAAAAACAAACAAACCTTAGCCTAAAACAGTACATGGTGTACTGGGGGTTTATTGTCATTTCTATATTTTCTTTCACAGATTGCTTAAAGAAAAACAGTGAAGGCTTATCGAATGATACAGTGAAGTTCCTGGCCTTATTCAATGAATCGCTGGCATGCTTTGAACACAACCTCCAGGTACTTATACTGTTTGTGTAAGGGTACAGTTGAGCCCTCTAATTGTGTAGTGAAAATGTTTTATTTTTTTCCGAGCAAGATGCGGCGAATATAATTCGCAAACTCTTATGCAGTTTAGGCAGGTAGAACAATTATCTTTAAAACGCAGGTGTTCACAACTGAGAGAACAAAATGCATTCTAATTAATGTTCACCTCCATTTCATATGCAATTATGGTGCTGTTTTGGTCTCACAATAGTTGGTAATTATATAGGAAGAGTCGTGTAATCTCTGCATATAGTAAATCACTTTCTTTCCTTATTCTGGGCCTTGTCACCTCCTGATTTAACTATATGGGTCTTCTGGTATTTTGTTATAGTATGAGTTTAGCCATAGATGCCTAGCTGTCTGAATACATTTAAAAAGTTGTGTTTTAATATGTCTGCATATGAACTGTTAAAATTATTTTAATCTAGTATCCCCTTTTATGTTGGAAAGATGCCACAGTCTTCTAGCAAACAATCTACTTAAGTTGGAGCAATTGTGCATCCCACTGTAGGCTTTGATATTTGAGTTTACACCCTAAATCTAATTTAGACCCTTACCAAAAAGAAGTGTAATTGATGGCAATTGAACTGTTTTACTGTCCAGAAGGATGATGGTAAAATTAAGACCCCAAGCCTAAAATGTTTTCACTGGCTTTCATGAGAACTATCAAACCCCAGCTCTGCTCTGGTTTGCAAAATGGCTTTACCATGGTTGCCATCGCTCAGCTTTGGCTAGCCACCTCCACAATGGGAATAATACCTCTTTTTCAGTATTGTAATGTGTATTAAATGTAACAATTCAGGCTAAACCATAAATGATTTTAGTACAACTTATCAAACATGTCAGATTGCACAAAGAAAAAAGGTTTTCTTAATTAAATTTTCCTTTTGATGCATTTCCAGTAAAGAAAAAAGAAATGCCAAACGTATCCTTTACACTTAATATTGAATAGGATGCTTTTGACCTATTTTAAATATCAAAATACTGAAATATCAAAAGCAGCATTGTATAGTCAGATTTAATGAATTATTTATTTTGTATATTGCAATAACTGATACTCTGCCTTTCAAGATACAAATCTTTCCAGTTTTTTTCCAATATTCAGTAACGGGATTCTAGTTTTTCTATCTCTTCTTTTACTCTGATGTAATGTGTTAATTGAGCCATAAGGGTCACCTTGAGTGCTATTTTTTGGGGGGTAGAAAAGGGATACAAATCAAATAAATGATAAATAGAATGTGGGATGTTATCTACCCATTCTTTCAACAAAGGTAGCTTGTAGGCTCCATTTTTTGTGTAAAGTACCCTTGCTGTTGTCGCTATTTAAGAAGCTAATTCTTTGTTTCCTATGAACTACCCCATTCATATAATTCAGAAGATAAAATACTGAATCCAGTTTGATTTCTTAACTTATTAAATTTGTAACAGAAGAATAAGTGAAATGGAATGGTGGGCAGAGTCTAAGTTAGTGACAGGTGGGCAGTTGTCAGTTGAGAAGTTACAGTCAGAAGAAGAGATGGAGAGAGACAGTGGAGTTAGTGAGACGAAGTGTTGGGGGAGAAGCATTCAAAATGAACGTGTGAAGAGGGCAGCTGGCCACACATGCAAACCCCACTCCCAGTGTCCCTATTCCTGTGAAAAGAAGATTCAGACCTTTGGTACTTTTGGATCCTCTGGCCTACGTGGTTTGAAAAATGCAGGCTAAGGGTGGAATCCAGCTAGTTCATCTCTGTGATGGAACAGTTTCTGTCAATGGAATGGGAAGAGAGGCGATTTCCCACTATAGCCCTCCATGTGACCTCAGAATCTGCTCCAGAGGATCAGGGGACCCTTTGGAGCAGATTTTGAGAGGGGGCGGCAGAGGGAGGAGAAGAGAAAGTATTCTCACGCGAGCAAAGGTTCACTTGCATGATGCTGGATTCTGCCCCGCGTGTTTCTTTTATTGAAATTGATGGTATAGCTTCAACTGGCTTTTGGTGGAGGTGGATTGCATTTGAGATGTGATATAAATAGATGCGACAATTTCAACTGACAGTTATACCTTCATGCTAAACTCTTGTTTGAGATGTTCCATAGTTAAACTATGGAATTTGTTACCACAGGATGTAATGATGGGCACCAGTTTGGATGGCTTTAAAAGGAGATTAGACAAATTTTTGGAGGGAAAGGCTATCAGTGGCTACTAGTCCTGATGCCTGCATGACACCTCCAGTATCACAGGCTGTATGCCTGTGTACACCAGTTGCTGGGGAACTGGTGTACATGGGTGGGAGGGTGCTATTGTACTCATGTCCTACTTGTGTGTTTCCCGTGGGCAGCTGGTTGGCCACTGTGTGAACAGAATGCTGGACTAGATGGATCCTTGGTCTCATCCAGCAGGGCTGTTCTGTTCTATTGCGTTCTGTAAAAAATACTGCCAGGTCAGTATACTTGGCACCTCATGTCCTTATAATGCTAAATGTTGGTTGCCTGTTCAAGACTGTGTATGTTTAAATGATCCTATCAGCTAGTCTGTGTCTACATTCATATTCTCAATAAAGAAAAATGTAGATAACTTCCAGCGCATGTATGTCTTTTCCCTTTTTTTAATTGTTGATCAAAGTATCAAATGTTAAAATGTGCTGTTGTGGTAGGTTCTGTGATACCAAAACAAACCACCTATTGTTGATGTACAGTCATTAGCGTAACTGTTCTGCATTTATGTTGGAATAGTCAGTAGCTATTGAATAATGAGTGTTGTCAGCAGGAGGTAAATGAAAAGAATAGCAGAAGTTGGACAAAAATGGGTATACTGACAGCTTGAAAACATACAAATGAAGTTCACCCCTACTAAATAGAAGCCCTACAAATAAGCCTCTATTTAGTGCATTCTTGAAGTAGAACATGTATCCACATCCAAAACATGCCCTTTCTGCATAGCTTCCTCTTAACTCTTATCTGCTGCTTTGATTTAAGCTGACACATCCTTTTCTCCTTAGACAGCACCCTGTGACAGATGATGGGTTTCCTGTACTTGCATGTGTATATAGTATTTTAACTTCCCCCTTTTCTATTCACTGGTCTGTCATATAATGAGAGATATGGTGGGAGGGGGCAATAATTAGTTTGGGGGTGTTGTACAGAATCAGGTCTGTGCTGGTGCTTTATTTAAAAAAACAACAATCATCCCAATTCTTGCTGGTCAAGTGAGCCAATAAGGTTACATTCTGATTTCTATTCTCTTAAGTATCAACTTCGTAGAGGAATGGCTATATGTTGCTTGATATACAAGATTTCATTGGTTTTATACTCCCCTTCCCCCAAATAAATAATACGCTTCCACACACCAAAAGCATATTGGTCAGGCAGTGGGGAGGACAGTCTCCTCCCCTCCCCCGCCCCTTACACATACATTCTGGCAGTTCTTTTAAATAAATGTCTCACTGGATTCATTGGAAACACCTAAGGCAGGTCCAGACTGGCATAGGTGAGGAGCCCAATCCTGGGGCCTCCCATGGGAGCAAAGGGATCTTTGAACCTAAGGCTGCCTCTGCCCAGCCCTAGAATGACCTGTTTTGAGACCTACATGTAGATTGATGCCCGCAGAGTATGGGCATACTGGGGTTCATTCCATCCTAATCCCTTCCAGCCAGCAGATTTGAGAGTTAGGATTTCTCTGTTGTTCAGCATATGAGATCCATTGGGATTTCATTGGGCAAATTAGATCACTGAATTAAAGGGCTTGGCAAACCCACCTGGTTTCATTTTACTGTCCTTTCTGCTTTTGCAGAGAGAAGTGATTATGGTGTGTTCTGAATTCACCTGGGTGGCTTTTGTCTGAAAATGTGGGCCAGTTTGTTTATATTTTTGTTCTTGAATTATGCTTCAGAATTGACTTTAGATCCATTAGTTTAAAAATTAATATTCTGGTTATACGTGTAGAGGCAGGAAGAGTATCTCCTACCAAGTAACCACACAGACGTATGCAAGAAGTGCAATGTAACGTACAAAAATCTGAATGTCATGTACAACAATATGCAGAAGAGTGGCCAGCAAGATGAATCTGAAGAACAGTCCAATTTGTGTATTGATATTGAAGATGCAGTAAGTTTTTCTTTCATTTATTTTATGTTGTACATCTCCTACCCCCTCATATTATCTTCTGCCTTACCTGTAGGATTATTAATTAACTACATTTTAATATGTTAACATCTTTCAAACAAATATTCAAGGTGTAAAAATATATAAGGAAGGATGATGATTAAGATGTAATAATCAAACTCATAAGAACGGTAAACATTTCCAATAATGCAATTCCATACAGTACAATACAATGCAAACTCATAGCTCAGTCCTAAAAAGTGCTGCATCAGCAAATGAACGCTTTGGTTGGCAGGACCCAACTAGAGTGTCTCAATAAAATATGATAGGCCATCATCGTCGGCACCAGTATTTAGAGTTGTGGTGCAAGGGTAGTTTGGCTGAATTCATGCTGTCTGTTTCCTTTTTTGTGGAGAAAGGATAAGAAGCATTTTAAAACCATGTATTATTGTTGCTATTCTATCTACATAATCTCAGATAACAACCTGATAACAACTGTAATGAAGTCAAAATTACATTTAACACTGGTAAATGCTAAGGGCCTACCAGTATGGACTACACGTTCATTTTACCACAAAACCTCCTTTTTCTATCACCTTCACTTCATATTCTCTCCCTTGGCCTCTAACCTCTCTGTCCCAGTGAGCCAACTGGCAAGGGTGCCATGGTTACCACCCTTTGGTTGCCATTACTCCAGCCACTTTGTCGCAGTGGTGCCTGAGCAGTTACGGGATCACACTGCTAAGTAAAGACTTGGGAGACCTTAGAATTGGAAATCCATGAGCTACTTTTGTTAACCACTTCTTCCATTTTTGGACACTATGGGCTTTCTTAATTACTTGATGTGGATCAGCCAAGTGTTTTTTCCCCCAAAGCCTTTCACTGAAAAGGTATATGTGTGTGATACCAGAACTGTTTATCTCAAGCAGTATATGCTTTCTTGCATTAAAGAGGCTCTGCTTTATGAGATGGTTGGAGCGTGGCTAATATAACCTCAAAGGGAGGGAAATTCCAGTGTTGGAGCCACAAAAAATGTTCCTATGCAGCCATTTAACATGGCCTGTGGCTGTTACACTTAAAAGAGTACCCCTGGAAATCACAAAGGAGTTAGATGAGGAGGGAGTACCTTGGATATCTAGCACCCAGGTTGTTGAACTTGTGCTCATAAAATGATAGAAGCCTTGGAGCACATTCAGTCATGAACCTATTGGTGTCTGCACAAATATTGATGATTTCTCAGAATGGACAGATTTTTTTTTTTTAAACTATGAATTCTCTCCTTATTAGATGAACATCACACGAAGGCTTTGGAGCACAACTTTCAATTGTTCTGTCCCCTGCAGCGATACAGTGCCAGTGATTGCAGTTTCTTCATTTATTTTCTTTTTACCAGTTGTTTTCTACCTCAGTAGCTTCCTTCACTCAAAGCAGAAAAAACGTATCCTGATTATGAGTAAGTAAATTGCCAAATCTTTACTGATTGCATCTACCTTCTATATCAGAGTGTTGAACCTCTTTCAGCCCAAAGACCTTATTAAATGTCAGGAAAGGTCTTAGGCGTCACATTCCAGTGGTGTGCAGGGCTGAAGACAAAATGGAGTGAGGCCAAAGGCAAAGGAGGAGGGGCCAAAATACCAAAAATGCCAGGATATTTTAGCTCTTACTGCCAGAAACTGAGCCTTAGGAGAGGCATTTCAACCTTTTAGAATGGGGGAAAAACATGCAAAAGCTGGGAAACCACCAAATGATCAGTGGTTGGTGGAATGGAGGTGGGGCCAGGGAAAGGGGGTGTGGCCATATGGGGAACCCCAGTGGGCTGGATTTGGCCCACAGTCTGAGGTTCTGCACCCCTGTTCTATATTTAAAAAAACATCATTGGTGTGTGGTGTCCAGAAGACATCCTGCAAATGGCAGTTTGATGGCAAGTTTGGAAAGATGTACAGCGATTGGGAGCTGTGCCTCTTGGAGCTGTGCACTGTAGCTCAATATGCGGATGACACGCAGCTCTACCTCTCATTCAAATCTTCACCAAGGTTGGCCGTAGAATCCCTGTCCAAATGTCTGGAGACGGTGAGTGGCTGGATGGGGAGGAATAAGCTGAAGCTGAACCCTGACAAGACCGAGGTACTTTTGGTGGGAGACAAGAGGAGGCTGGGGGATGTTGACCTGGTGTTGAATGGGGTACGGCTACCCTTGAAAGACCAGGTCCGCAGCCTGGGGGTCATTTTGGACTCCCAGCTGTCCACGGAGGCTCAGGTGTCAGCTGTGAGCCGGACAGCGCTGTATCAACTCCATCTGATACGGCGGCTGCGCCCCTTCCTTCCCGACCATCTGCTCCCATCAGTAGTACATGCCCTGGTCTCCTCTCGTTTAGACTACTGTAATGCGCTGTACGTGGGGTTACCCTTGAAGACGGTTCGGAAGCTGCAGCTGGTACAGAACGCAGCGGCTCGCCTGATTAAAGGCAGCCGCCGGCGAGATCATATCACTCCAGTGCTGAAGGAGTTGCGCTGGTTACCAGTTGTTTTCCGGGCCAAATTCAAGGTGTTGGTTTTGACCTTTAAAACCCTATATGGTTCCGGCCCAGCCTATCTTAAGGAGCGCCTCCAGCAACACCAGACAGGCCGCTTAACAAGATCAGTCTCAGATGGCCTTCTCTCTGTCCCATCAGCCAGGACAGCTAGACTGGTGGGGACGAGGGAGAGGGCCTTCTCTGTGGTGGCCCCCACTCTGTGGAACTCCCTCCCTAGGGAACTCTGTCATGCCCCCTCTTTAATGAGCTTCCGTCGTGCATTAAAAACGTGGTTGTTCAGGCAGGCATTTGGGGTGGGTTAGGGTATTTTTTTAAAAAAAAAATTATGGTAAAATTTTATTGTTTTAAATTGTTTTATGGTGGGTTGTACATTGCCCAGAGTGGCTGGGTGACCAGTCAGATGGGCGATTAATAAATTTAATAAATAAATAAATAAATAATAGCTGTCCCAGCCTGATGTCTAACCCTGCTCTGTTCACGTGATGTTGCATCCAGTTGCTCTGGCATCCAAGTACACTTTCAGACTCAAGACCTGCCAAGAACCAGGGAAGGAGTGTGGATGGCAGCTGAGGTTGGTCAAACCAAGCAAAGCTGCCTGGGATCTGGCTGCCCTTCTTGCTTGAAGGGATGCTGCTGTGGGCTGCAAAAGTTTGCATCAAGCCCCCTCTGAGGCAAGGACTGTAGCTGTTGTGGCTGGCCAGAGGGAAGTAACCAGTGGCTGATAATGAGGCGAGCTCCTCCTGCTTTTCTAACACGATGGTTGGTGAGCTTAAGGAGCTTAGTATCTGCAGGTGGAAGATGGACCAGGGCTAGACTCAATGAGGCCATGGCAGGTGGCACCTATTGAACAATCGCCACAGCAGTATGTTTACCACACGTGTATAAAATCAGCTTCCACTTTCCAGTAAATCATTTCCTTTACTTAACGTGTTTGGGCACAGTGACCTAATCTAATAAACAAATGTAATGGGACCAGACTCTGGTCTAGCAGGGATGATGTATTTCCAAAAATTGGACACAGTGAACTGATCAGGACATGTAAGAATCGTAGAGTTGGAACAGATCTTGGAGGTCATGTAGTCCAACCCCCTGCTCAAAGCAGGATCTGCAGTGCAGGAGCAACTACACCATCTCTGACAGATGGCCCTCCAGCCTACACAAATACATCCAGTGAAGGAGAGCCCACCAGCCCCTGAGGCAGTCCATTCCACTGTCGACAGCTCTCACCATGAGGAAGTCTCCCTAATGCTTAGACAAAATCTGCTTTCCTACAATTTCCAAAGGTATCCTTTGAAAATCCACAGCATAAATATATTCCAGAACTGTTTGGCTTAACTTAGAGTTGCCCATGGAGCTCAGAATTCATAATCAAATATTTCCTCTCTGTTCCTAAGTAACTCATCTTGCAAGTAGGGATGTTGGAGAAATCCACAATGGAACCAGATGAGTTTAGATTTTTATGAATCCGAGCCGTGGATTCCGCAGTGGACTGGCTTTTCCCGTTGGGTGGATTCTGTACACTTGTGGACTGTTTTTCTAACTTTCAGGAATTTTGCACAAATTTCATCATACAAAAATATGCAACCCCCCCCCCCAAAGCTGGCTGAAAATATGCATTCCCCCCCCCCCATGGTAAAGCGTGAAAATGTGCATTTTGGGGGGATTTGTGCAATTTTGCATGTGTGATTTTGCGCAAATGCGAATTTGTGCAAATTTGGAAACTATCAAAAAAGGCACCTGACAACCCACGAAACAGATGGAATGGATTTTACACCGTCCATGCATCCCTACTTGCAAGGCCCTGTGTGATACCAGAGCAGCTGAGACCATGACATCAGAGCAGCTTGAGCCAAAGGCAGCCAAACATCTGAGGCTCTAGATGAAACCTATGATATTACAAGGGGCTACGATTAGAGGCTATGCTGAGGGCCAGAAGAAGAGACCACTGGGCCTCCAGTTGCCTATCTTAATGGTATGGGCTTAACTGATACAATCCAAGAAGAGCTGTATTATGAGATTCTGCTACATTGTGTATCAGAATCACATGTAGAGCGCCTAAGTTCCATTCACTCAAAAGGTTCTGGCATGTTGAAGAAGTTCTGTTGTGTCTGCTGGCTTTGACCTCTTGTGTGAATGGGATTTCGATCTCTTGTGTTCAGACGAATGCAGTGGGAGCGCTGCAGTGGGATTTCTAATTCTCTTCTTCTCTTTCTAGCTAAGCGGTTCCAGTCAAATACCAGTTATGTGAACATTCAAGAAAAATTAAACTGAGCCTGCAGAATGCAAGACACAACGGGATAGATCTGATTTCTCTGAAGGAGATGATTATGATTTAGCCTTGCACTATATTGTAACACGTTGAACAAAATGCTGTGTGACTCTCAGATGGGTACATTACTGATGTGGCAAAGGTTTCCACGGAGATGCTATGTTTGACCTTCAGTGTGAAGGAGATAGAGACTATTTCCCCTTCTATACTTGTGCTTTTGTCTCACTTGCTTTCCAATTGGTAACTTTTTAATATGCACTTGTTTCCATGACACATTCCTATCCCTCATACTTCTTATACTAGATTGCTAACAATCTAAATTTAACTTCCAGGTTACAAGTTCACAACCTCTTATTAGTAACATTCTTGTCTGTAACCTGAGTGTTGATGTTTTTAAGGTGTCATCAGAAAATGAAAGTGTAATAATTGCATTAAATGCTAATAATATTCAGCAACTTTAGGTTATAGATCTTGGATCTTAGCTGTCTAACCATATCATTTCTTGAAATGCTGCTTAGCTAACTGAAATAGTTCTGACATTTTGCAAGTCTCTATCGCTGGCACTAAAGATGGCAAAACTACTGATCATCTGAATTATGTAATATTGTGGAATTCTACCTTGGCAGAAACTTTCCGTCTTTTGATACTGCCATGGACAGGGTCTGATCACTTGAATGCTGTGCTTGAGCAAGCTCTATTACCATGAGCTAGGGCCATATGAGAGCAAGAATTGTGGGACTTGTAATAACTAAGGCAACCCATGACGAGGTGCAGTGCCTGCAGGCGCCAGACTGCGTATGCAACCCCCACTCGGGGGCTGTCGAATCATGCCAACCCAACAAGCATGGGTTATGCGAAGGTTGTTTAACCCTCGTGTAACCCACACTTGCTGGGTCCTTACTACATGACAACCCCCAGGTGGGAGTTGCATATTCATAATGGTAGCCACACAATTCCTGCATGTGCCTCAGCTGCACTGTGGATTAAATAACCCGTGGTGGGCTGTCCTGTTGTGCAAACAGCCCTATTGTTACGTAAGTGAGTTCATTTCCTCTCCTGTTTCTAAAGTTAGTCTTTATACAGTGGCTTTATAGTTAATGGTACATAGTATAATATATTGGAATTACAACAGTATTCTTCTGTTTTTGTATATATTGTCTTGGGAAAGTTAAAGTAAAAAAAAAAACCATCAGTAGAAATGCTGAGTTTTTTGGGCCAGAACTTGTTGAGCCTAAGATATAAAAGGGGTAACATATATTTTATGAAAAGTAGTGGCTTTTTCTTGGTACAGTTTTTAAAAATATTCTAAATATGACAGTATTTTAGTAGCAAAAGAGGCACATAGATTTTTCTATTGTTTTAAGAAGATATAAAAACATGGTTAAGAAACCTAGGATCTCAGACTCTCAGGGTCTAAATTTGTGGTAGAACTTAAGTGTTTAAACCAATAGGAGGAATTCTTCTGTTTTCTTTTTTTAAGAAGAAAAAAAAAGTGAGAGGAAATCTCACTGCTCCCCCATGTCGCAAAGTGGGGAGAGTAGTCTTTTCACAATCCCAGCAGAAAAATAAGCAGGGTGCAGAGAAAAGGAGGAACAGAGTTCTTTAAGGAGAACTTTTTCTAAGTCGGATGAACAGGAGTCTAGTTTTGTTTCACCTCCACAACATTATGCTCTGATACTTTAGTTTCATAAAACATATGGATTATGAAGCAGGTCCACCACAACTCTAAATACCGTGGCATATCAAATTTTATTAAGACACTCTAGTTGGCTCCTGCCATCCAAATCATTCATTTGCTGATGCAGCACTTTTTAGCACTGGGCCATTAGTTTGCACTGTAATAATGAAAACATTCCTGTACCTTCTAGTGTTTACTTTTCAACCAACAGTCCCATGAAAACATCAGCAAATAAGCAGCTAAAATAAAATAAGAGGTTCATTAGAATGTCAGGGTGTTAGTTACATACTTCCCTAATCAAGTGAATTGTCCTTACTGATTTTGAGTTGTTTCACCAATGTACCAATGAGATCCACAAACCACTTAAGTCTACATGATAGGATTTGTGACAGGTTAGTTCTGTTGGATCAGCAGGGCTAAGCTGATTTAAAATAAAAGTATGCTGACTTAAGCAGTGTGTTGGAGTATGGCCAAAATAAAGTATAATTACATATTGTAAAACATGTATTCTTCCATCCTACCTACATAAGGATGAGTAATATCTTTATGTAGCTTAATACCTAAAGATATCTGTCTGTCACTGATGGGAGAAATCACATTACTATTTTTTTTCAGGTGTCTGTTTTTATACCTGTTGCTTTCAGATGTCAAGATGCTTGGATTTAGGCAACTCCTGCCGTTAATAGCATTACATTGATTTGAGGAATCATATGATGGGGAACAGCTCAAAGAGATCTTTCATTCATGCTAAGAGAGGCTGTGTGTGTGGAAAGCTACAGAATGACAGATTTGCTCTCATAAGCAGTGGCTTTTTGAGTGCATTCGCATTAAGTAGGTCTCAAAGTCATTACTCTTGGGTATGGTGGTTAAGCGCTTGGGAGAAAAAAGCTGTTTTATTTTCTTAGCTGCTAAGCCAGATGAAAGTACTCATGTGATTTTTGATTTTCTTATTTAAACTTAAAAGAATTAAAGACATAACTTGTTTCTAAACTTACAAAGTTGTTACCTTATAGTATAGTGCTATCTTTTACACATGGCTTAAAATCTTACATTGTGCATTCAAATCTCTTTTTATTGATTCTTTCCCTATTTTCTGCTGTTTGTTTTTCAACCTACAGGCAATGAAAACATCAGCAAATAAGCAGCAAAATATTTAAAAGGTTAATTATGCAGAAAAATCACTTTTTTATAACATCAGGTGGAATAAAGATTATTTCTTGGAAATCACTTTGTTACTGGATTACTGTATCTGTCTTTATTTATTTATTAAATTTACATACCTCCCAATAGCCAATGCTCTCTGGGCATTTCACAAAAATTAAAACTACAAATACAGCATAAAAATTCTCTTATTGGGGAGAAATCTATGAATGTTAAAGAATAGCATGTATAAGTACTGGTGCTACAAAAAAAATCTAGTCAGAATATTGGTGCCTCAGGGCATTTTATATATTACATTTTCTGTATGATTAATCACAAGATAAATCTGAAGGCATGACAGATGGCAAGATGTATGGGTAGACACATTGGGCCATTAGCGCTTTAAAGGAATGCAATCAGCTCAGATCGTCCCCAAAGATCTCAAGAAACAGAAAGGCAGTCAGTCAAAGGGGTATAGGACCCAGGCAGATAAGAGCTCCTAAAGGTAATAACCAGCCTCATGAATTTGGGCTCTGGAATTAACTGGAAACCTGTGCAGTTGGGTTAGAATAGCTGTTTAATCTGTTTGCTTTCATCCCTGTCCTGAGAGATGCAGATGCATTTTTGCACCACCCGCAGCTTCAAGAACAGACTGTGTTGTATTAATTGAAGCTGAAGGTTTGGATTACATTACACATGAATGATAGAAGCAAGCCCCTATCACTGAGAAGGGGCTGTAATTGATGTATCATCTGTAGCCAATTAAAATGAACTGTTAAGCATCCAAGAGTAATGTGAAATCCAGGAGGGCGCCCAGTTTGTGACCCCACTCATATGACCATATGAAATTGCCTTATACTGAATTTAATTTATTTTAAGCTATTTTTATACAAACCTTCAGAATATTTATCCCGGGGCTGGTTACAGTAATTTAAAACAAGACAATCAAATATACAATCAACCAATTAAGGATAATAAATAGCATAATAGCAATACATAGCATAATACACCTTTAAAATGGCAATTTTTAAAACAGTAAAGTAAAACTAATTTCCTGTGCTTTAAAATACCCAATACTATTTTAAAATACAAACCATTAAAATATCCGAGAGAATAAAAATGTCTTAACCTGGCATACAACTCCCATCATCCCTCACCATTGGCTATGATGGCTAGGGCTGATGGAGTTGTAGGCCAAAATATCTGGAGGGCCATGTGTTGCCCACCCTACTCTAGGCATTGGGGTCAGGGAACCTTACCCTCCATTACTACTGGCTCTGATTAATATATATGTATATAAATAGGGCAAAGGTTGTCAGCATGCTGGTGAGACATTCCAAATTGAATGGATGATTCACCCAGGAAAACAGGCTGGGAGTGGGGTGCTAGTAAGTGCCTTCTGCATCACCCCAAAAGAGGATACAGAGTTGCATAACATTAACATATATTGATTGATATGCATAGATGTGACTTTAGGAATAATTGTTGTTTATTTGGTCAGTCGCTTCGACTTTTCGTGACTTCATGGACTAGCCCACTCCAGAGCTTCCTGTCAGCCGTCGCCACCTCCAGCTCCCCCAAGGTCGAGTTCGTCACCTCCAGAATATCATCTATCCATCTTGCCCTTGGTTGGCCCCTCTTCCTTTTGCCTTCCACTTTCCCTAGCATCAGCATCTTCTCCAGGGTATCCTGTCTTCTCATGACGTGGCCAAAGTACTTCAGTTTTGCCTTTAAGATAATTCCCTCAAGTGAGCAGTCTGGCTTGATTTCCTGGAGTATGGACTGGTTTGATCTTCTTGCAGTCCAAGGCACTCTCAGAATTTTCCTCCAGCACCACAGTTCAAAAGCATCTATCTTCCCTCGCGCAGCTTTTCTTATGGTCCAGCTCTTGCAGCCATAGGTTACTGCGGGGAATACCATTGCTTTAACTATGCGGACCTTTGTTGTCAGTGTGATGTCTCTGCTCTTAACTATTTTTTCAAGATTTGTCATTGCTGTCCTCCCAAGAAGTAAACATCTTCTGATTTCCTGGCTGCAGTCAGCGTCTGCAGTAATCTTTGTGCCTAGAAAGCAAAGTCTGTCACTGCCTCCACGTTTTCTCCCTCTATTTGCCAGTTATCAATCAAGCTGGTTGCCATAATCTTGGGTTTTTTGAGATTTAAGTGCAACCCAGCTTTTGCACTTTCTTCTTTCACCTTCATCATGAGGTTCCTCAGCTCCTCCTCGCTTTCAGCCATCAAAGTGGTATCATCTGCATATCTGACATTGTTAATCTTTCTTCCAGCGTTTCAACTCCAGCCTTGGCTTCATCAAGCCCAGCACATTGCATGATATGTTCTGCATACAGGTTGAATAGGTAGGGTGAGAGTATACAACCCTGCTGTACTCCTTTCCCAATCATAAACCAGTCTGTTGTTCCGTGGTCTGTTCTTACCGTTGCTACTTGGTCGTTATACAGATTCCTCAGGAGGCATACAAGATGTCTTGGTATCCCCATACCACCAAGAAGTTGCCACAATTGTTATGATCCACACAGTCAAAGGCTTTAAAATAGTCAATAAAACAGAAATAGATGTTTTTATGAAACTCCCTGGCTTTCTTCATTATCCAGCGGATATTGGCAATTTGGTCTCTAGTTCCTCTGCCTTTTCTAAATGCAGGTTGTACATCTGGCAATTCTCGTTCCATGAATTGCTGGAGTCTACCTTGCAAGATCTTGAGCATTACCTGACTGGCATGTGAAATAAGTGCCACTGTTCGATAGCTTGAACATTCTTTGGTGCTTCCCTTTTTTGGTATGGGGATATAAGTTGGTTTTTTCCAATCTTTTGGCCATTCTTGTGTTTTCCAAATTTGCTGGCATATGGCATGCATCACCTTGACAGCATCATCTTGCAAGATTTTAAACAGTTCAGCTGGGATACCGTCATCTCCTGCTGCCTTGTTATTAGCAATGCTTCTTAAGGCCCATTCAACCCCACTCTTCAGGATGTCTGGCTCTAGCTCACTGACCATGCCATCATATCTCTCCCTGATATTATTATCCTTCCTATACAGATCTTCCGTATATTCTTGCCACCTTTTCTTGATCTCTTCTGCTTCTGTTAGGTCCTTGCCATCTTTGTTTTTAATCATACCCATTTTTGCCTGGAATTTACCTCCGATGTTTCTAATTTTCTGGAAGAGGTCTCTTGTCCTTCCTATTCTATTATCTTCTTCCGCTTCCGCGCATTGCTTGTTTAAAAATAATCCCTTATCTCTTCTGGCTAACCTCTGGAATTTTGCATTTAATTGGGCATATCTCCCCCTATCACTGTTGCCTTTTGCTTTCCTTCTTTCTTGGGCTGCTTCCAGTGTCTCAGCAGACAGCCATCTTGCCTTCTTGGTTTTCTTTTTCTTTGGGATGTTTTTTGTTGCCGCCTCCTGAACAATGTTGCGAACTTCTGTCCATAGTTCACTGTCCGGGACCCTATCTACTAAATCTAGTCCCTTAAATCCATTCTTCACCTCCACTGCATATTCATGAGGAATATTCGTGAGCTCATATCTAACTGATCTGTGGGTCTTCCCTATTCTCTTTAGTCTGATTCTAAATTGTGCAATAAGAAGTTCGTGATCTGAACTACAATCAGCTCCAGGTCTTGTTTTTACCGACTGCATAGATGTCCGCCACCTTTGGCTACAAAGGATGTAGTCAATCTGATTTCGGTGTTGACCATCTGGTGAAGTCCATGTATAAAGTCGTCTCTTAGGTTGTTGGAAGAGAGTGTTTGTTATGCACAGTGAGTTGTCTTGGCAAAATTCTATCAGTCTATGTCCCGCTTCATTTTGTTCACCCAGCCCATGCTTGCCTATAATTCCAGGTGTCGTTTGACTACCCACCTTAGCATTCCAGTCTCCTGTAATGAAAATAACATCTCTTTTTGGCATATTATCCAGTAGGTGCTGCAGATCCTCATAGAACTGATCAACTTCTGCTTCTTCAGCATCTGTGGTTGGGGCGTATATTTGGATCACTGTGATGTTAAATGGCTTACCCTGAATTCGAATTGAGATCATTCTATCATTTTTGGATTGTATCCAAGCACTGCTTTAGCCACTTTATTAATTATGAAGGCTACTCCATTTCTTCTGTAGTCCTCTTGTCCACAGTAGTAGATCTGGTGGTCATTTGATGTGAAGTGGTCCATTCCAGTCCATTTCAGTTCACTGTCAGCCAAAATGTCTATATTTAATCTTGACATCTCCCCAATAACCACATCCAATTTGCCCTGGCTCATAGATCTTACATTCCAGGTTCCTATGGTGTGTTGATCTTTAGAACATCGGATTCGTCGCTCACCACCAGCACCATCGGCCGCTAGCTGTCCTTTTGGCTTTAAGCTAGCTGTGTCATCACATCTGGGGCTAGTTGAACTTATCCTCTGTTCCTCCCCAGTAGCATTTTGACCATCTTCCGACCTGGGAGTCCCATCTTCTGATGGTATACTGACATATCTCTGGTTGTACTGATCCATTTAGTTTTCATGGCAAGAATACTAGGGTGGGTTGCTGTTTCCTTCCCCAGGGATCGTATTTAGTCTGACCTCTCTGCCATGACCTTCCCATCTTGGGTGTCTCTTCACGGTTTAGCTCATGGCATCATTGAGATGCTCAAGCTCCAGCCCCACGACAAGGTAACGATCTCCTTTGCTGGAGCCATCTCCCTTGCTGGAGAATAATTATAGGAATAATTACTATAATTTAAATGGAAATACAATACTTCTCTCCATAGTGGGGAAGATAGTGTGCAGATAATGCGTGCCTGTTTGGTTTGCTATCTAAGTGCTGTTGATGGGCAACTTCAAGGTCCCCCCCCGCTCTCCCTTCAGATGGTTCTTCCTCTTTAAAATAGACTTGGACTGGACATCCCTTCAAATAGAGGACCGTCCTCTGTAAGGTAAGGGACGGGGCTGTGCATTTCATGGGTGAGAGAGGGGATTTGCCCCCAAAGAAGCACATCCTGAGGCCAATCCCACTGTCAGGGTGGACACTGAGCCCATAGAATCCCAGAGTAGTTCTGATTCTGAGGAAGAGCAGTCGCTCCTGGGAGAGGAGCGCGCTCCTCTTTCCCAGGGCCAACAGCTGACGGAGATTCCTCCCACCAGCATTCCTAGCTTAGATAGCAATCCAGGGAGTGACAGAGCGCGGATAGCAGACTTGGTGGACGCGCGACGCCGACACAGAGAGCGACGCTAAATGGAGGGCACAGAAAGGAGGCGTAGTGCCCGGTTGGCGTGCAAACAACGGCTGCGCCCAGAGGATCCAAGGGAAAAGGGGAGGGACTCTCCCTAGTCCTTAACTTCAGGGGTCTGCCAGTAATTCCCTTTCAAACAGGGACCAACTGTTCCAACTTAGGGCATAGGTACTGTGCTGCTCAGATCTAGTTGCAAACGGTAGAGTTGTTAAGTTGTAAAAGAAGAATAAAGCTTTGAAAGGAATGCCTTTGTCTTTGTCTGGACTTGGCTACTGGATTAGACTGAGAGGCCTCCAAGGAGCCCCTGACACCCACCTTGCTCCTCTTTACAGCTTCAGTTTAAAGGATCCTGAGGTGGAAGTGGGGGACACTGAACTCCAAGAATGCATGCTGCATTATTGGGGCCCACTTTTCCCTTCATCAAGGCCTCCAACTGAAGAGCTTCCTGGGCCCTGCACATTCATGCTACTCTCAGGGTACCCTAGCAGCATGAGGACAGTATGCAGAGGACTCTACCAGGGTTGATGCAGGGGAGTATATTTACCCCTTGATGGTGTTTTGGTTTTTTTTGCAAGGGGAGGGATTTCTACCTTTTTGGTACATGTTCTATCCTCCCCTGTTCTCCCTTTTCCCCAAAGCCATCTGTATGCAGCAAATTTACTCGTATGGGAGTGATTTGAAGATGAACCTGCAGTACCCCCCCATAAATTTTATTTATTTAATATCTATACCGCCCAACAACCGAAGCCCCAGGGGTTGTGTTGGTCACTTGATGTTACTCTGCAGATCGACTTTACTAGGCCTGAGGAAGCCTACTGTAAAATGCTGCTTCAGTTTCTGCCACATTCAGGCAGGATGGGAGGCCTGAGGTAATCAACAAGTCAACCTCCTTTGTTGGTTTCCTACATACAGACTCGCCAGAGCCTCATGAGGCAGCTTGGGGTGTATATATAGCAATTATATGCTGCAAGAATGCAGATGAGAGTGGAAGCAGGTAATAGGCTTGCTGTGGCTTGAAGGTAATACGCGCTGTTGTCTCATTTGCCCATTGGAGGGGGAAATAGGCCCTAAATCTCATGAAATGAAAAACTGCACACAACAGAGAGAAATAGGCCAGAATGTTTTTAAACCCAAGCCACACACTGCTCTCAAAAACATTGCACTACAAACTACATAGAAAATAGATGTATTTAACTTATTTTTATGCTGCTCCTCGGCTGACAAGGCTCCCAGAGTGGCTTGCATGGAATCAGTAAAACTAGACAGTCCCTTCTTTCAGGCTTACAATCTAAAAAAGACACAACACAAGGAAAAAGGGAAGGGAAAGGAAAAGACAATTAGTATTTCAGCAGGGTTGGGAGAATGGCCCCACTTCCTCGATCATCCCCCGCCCCCCCAAGCATGCTAGAATGGCAGTGGGTGGTGACAGTTGTGGAAGGAGGAGACTTCATGCAGGAGGTCTTTCAACAGGGTTAGTGAAATAGACTCAGTTCTCATCCCCTTCTGTATAGCCTGCTGACTTGCTGGTTACACAACTATATGTCTTTTGCTGTTGACATAGTCATATCCTGTCATGTTCCTTGAATGAAATCCTCTCTGTAATTGAAAATCATGGGATTTCAATAATAACAACAATAATAAAATGATGATAATAGCCAAAATTAACAGGGATACATTTTACTCCTAATTTTGCCTTTTGATTTTTTTTTTAAATTGCTACTTTTCATCAAGCTATTTCATCTGAGATATAGACCATTAATGGAGCAAGTCTTGTTTAACAAGGTTTATAATTGGCATACCTTCTTAGTATTAAGTCCTCTGAAACTGTGTGAACAATGGAGGATTTAAAAGAAACCGCTTACAGTAAAGGATGTTCTTTTTAAAAAGACATTATGCTTCTTATTTTTTGTTAATGAATTGACCCTGCTTGTATAGGAGAACTTATTTTGTCCTTCACATTTGATGATTAATTTATAACAAAATGGCTTTAGAACAGAGTGTTAATGGTATTATGTCTGGCCCACATGGTCTGCTTAATCAAGTGCTCTGGTCTCTCCCCCTCCCCCCCCCCCCCCGGAAAAAGTACCATTTCCATTTGTAGCAATTATGTTCTTCACGCTGAGTATTGTGTTTTTATGGAAATTTTAAGGACATTATTGTAGATAAATGTAGTGATTTTAGTGGGTGTTTAAAAAAAATTTAAAAATCTCTGAAATGGCTGACTCATTCATCCAAAATGTTTAGCTATAAATTGGCATCTTTAACCTTTGCTTATTGATGAGGCTGCTTCTAGTCAAGACCTCACATGGATCATGTTTAACTCTTGGTAATTCAATCATCTTGCATCTCAGGCTGGCTATAAGTGATTCCCCTCCCCAAAGTGGTCATGGTATGTACATTTTCTCTTTTAACTTATAAACAGGTTTTGCAGGTGTTTGAAATATTCAAAAACCTCTATTGTCCCTTTCCAGCCTCATAATGATCTAGTAACATTATCCAATAATCTGTAGTTGCTATTTAGATGTCCACTTAGGGCTGGTGCCCCTGACTGGTCTCTTCATAATGGTCAAGCCCAGCACCCTCAGGCAGCACCTGACAGGGCCCACCACCACTGACAGGTTTGCTAGAACTCCTGTGCTGGAAGGCCTGGAGAGCTGCTGCCAGTCAGTGTTGGCAGTATTGGACCAGATGGACCATAAGTCTGACTCAGTATAAGGCAGCTTCCTATGTTCACCACTGCTGCCACCGGGAAAGCCCACAGGGACCACCAACATAGAAGGGTCTCCACCAGAGGGCATTTTTCTGAGAACCCCCTCAAACCTGGAGTTGGTTCTGATAATGGCCACTCTTGCTCAGTAGTATAGGTATAGGACATACTTTGCACGCAGAAGGTCCTAGGTTCAATGCCTGGTAACTCTAGGTAAGAGGATCAGGCAGCAGATGATGTCAAAGACCTCTGCTTCAATTCTTCCAAGACACTTCCAAGTCGGAGCAGGCAGTACTGAGATAGATGGACAAATAATGGGGTAGATTGTAAAAGGCAGTGTCCTGTGCTCCTAGTGGCTGTTCCCTTCTCTTGATGAATGCATCATTTGATAGATTCTATACAACTCTGGGGCCAAAGTAGTGTGTTGCAAACAGAGATCCACAGAGTTTGGCAGGTGGAAAAGAAGCCATTTGATTATTTCCCCATACACTCAGTTCACAACTCAACCAGTTCTAGCATGGTGGTTTGTGAGGTGGGCACAGTAAACATATGACCAAGTTCATCTCCCTCCACTAGATCTCAGTGGCTGAGGGATGCCTTCAATTTGACAGATCTTGTTAAAGTTCCTCTCTAAATTTTTGCCATTCATTTTTTCCTTGTGAACTACTAATGTTCCAAAGCCAAATCTGTATTGTGGTGATATTTTATGCAATTGTACACATTATTGGCATAGTATTGCATTTCATCTTTAAACTCAGTACCTTGACCGACATTCCTTCATCAGTTATGGAGCTTGAATCAGCTAATTCTTGATATTTAAGCCTTCTCCAGTTTTCTTCTTTGAGCTGGGCATTCTTTTAGTGAGTGTCAAATCTGTTTACTCTTTTAACTAATCTGTGTGTTTGGCTTCATGCCCAGAATACTGAGTTTCTTTGGAGAGGTGGGGAAGCAGTATGAACAGCAAAGTCATGCTGTGCCTCATCTGAATCTGATTTATGTGACTGTTGCTGCTGTTGCCAGTATAAGGGCAGCTTGCCATTTTTAGGGGTATCTTGAAGATTAAGCTTATCTGTGCAATTATATATATATATATATATATATATATACACACACACACACACACACACACACATAATGATTTTCACATTTTCCTTTCCTCTACTTTTCAAATGCAGCATGAAGCTTAAATAGTAAAACTACAAAAATTTTAATCTAAAAACCTAGGCTTGGATGTCTGTCAAGGTTTGAGTGGGTGCGGGAGGAGAGAAATGGATAGTAGACAGATTCAGTTGTGCTATATAACCTGGTATTTAGATCAAGGATGGGGATTTGTGGCCCTCTAACTCCCAGCACCCTCAGTCAATGTGGCCAATGGTAAGAGAAGATGGGATATATAGTCCAACAACTGGAGGGCCACAGATGTGGCACTTCTCTGAATAAATGCTAAGCTATATTCAAACATGTAAAGAAAGTCTGACTGTTTGGGATGAAAATGATTGGAATGTAACTTGGGGATGGCTTGTTTTCCATTCTCTTCCCACTTCCTTAAAAAAAAAAAAAAAAAGTCAAGAAATCATATAATTGTATGTGTATATAGTACAGTCCCAGCTGGGATGACCGGATGCTGATGAAGACAAGGATTCCGTACCATTAATAGTTGTGTAAGAGATTATTTTCCCCCTCCCACCATGGGCGATAAGTTGCATATTTATTTACCTGTCAAGGCTCAGCTCAAACAATGTGTGGGAATCCCACAATTGTGCAAAGTGTAGGAAATAGTGGTGGTATCAAGATCACACAAATCTCACATTTTGAATTGGGGTGAGTAAACAAGGATATAACAATTATTTACTGGAGTATTTATACCCGGCCTGCTTACTGAAGGTCTTGAGGAAGCTTACAATCCATTTTAAATATAACAAAAATAGATGAGTTACTGGGGAGGAAGGTGTATATAGAAGTTTTCTTCTTCTTCCTGGAGGATGTTCTAGCTGGTTCTGAACCTCTGGCCCATGGCAGATCTCAGAAGAAATGGTGGCTGCAGCAGTCAAGTGTTAGTCCCTCACAGGGCAATGCTTCTTATCCTAGGCTGCTGTTGCTGCTGTTGCTGCCAGTATTTTGATGGTTTAGCTCCTGGTGGCAAACACAAGTGGTATAGGGGGACCAAAGAAGTTTAAAGCCTCCCCAGGTGTTCCAACTGCCCACATATGGCAGTCACAGTACCCTAGGGCTTGATTGATAGCAGACAAGATAGGAGATCCTGTAATAAAATCTACAGGGCCCAGATAGTAATTAGTAACTCCCTCCAATTTAAGCCAATTAGTGCTCCCTGCCTGCAGCCTTCTAAAAATAGTAGCTAAGGGTACCAGTGCAAAATATAATGGGGGGGGTCCCTTTTCCTCTCCTCCCCTGTAATTCAAGCAGTGTAGTATCCTATTCATACATTTTCTATTCACATGGATCTCTGTGGAACTCCCTCCCTAGGGAACTCCGTCATGCCCCCTCTTTAATGAGCTTCCATCGTGCATTAAAAACGCTGTTGTTCAGGCAGGCGTTTGGGGTGGGTTAGGGTATTTTAGAAAATGTTTTTATTGTAGAATTTTATTGTTTTAAACTGTTTTTATTGTGTGTTGTACATCGCCCAGAGTGGCTGGGTGACCAGCCAGATGGGCGATTAATAAATTTAATAATAAATAAATTGTTGAAGTATGGCAAGTTATAACTGTACCAACCTCAGGAGGGATAAAGTTTGGCTGTGGTTGCCTACCAATGGGTCAGGCATGTGTGCTATGTCTCATCTATGCAATCCAGAGGCAGGTGAGTATGTAAAGGGGAATAACAGCATATGTGCACTGAAGATAGTTTCTCTTTTGATGGCAAACCACCAAACCTTTCTGTAAATTCAAGAGAGTTCAAAAAGCAATTTGGGGGTCAATGGGCAGACCCCATAACAAAGTTGCCCAAATAATTCTGATATATCTGGCCTTTGTGTAGGCCAGCCTTTTCTCAACCTGAGGCCCCCCAGATGAGTTGGGCTACAACTGCCATCATTTGCAGCTGGTGTGGGCCTGCTGACTGGAGTTGATGGAAGTTGTAGTCCAACATATCTGGGGGGCACCAGATTGAGAGAAGGCTGGTGTGGGCAAATCTATGTATCATTACTGCTGCTGTTTAGGTAGCTGTTTTGAGTAAGATGGCTCCTGTATTTAGGAGACGGAGTATTTACTACAGGCTAAATCTTCCAATATTTTCTCAAGGAGCTGGAGATCCTATAGAAATATTGTGACCATTTCTGTGCATATACTGGATATCATCATCACTTCCTCTAATCAAGACATGCTAATAGTCTAGAAGCCAAAACAGGGCCATTGGAAAACAAGAAAAGAGGGAAGATATTTGTAATGCTCAGAGGAACTCCAAGGGTTACAGAAGTACAAAAAAATCTTGAGGGAAAAAAGATTCTTTAAGGGGGGAAAACCTCAGGGGCCAAAACAGCACAATGAGGATTGAGCATGCCCAGAAGTCACAGAATGCTGAGTATCTGCTGGTGGTGGGGGGAATGGAGTGGAGGAGTATCCTGGAAGACAGTATGGTTAGCTGGCTGGCACACTGAACAGGAGCAGGCCACACTGCAATATTTTGTTGCAGGTCCACTTTTTCCCTCTAATAGCAGACTTGAGTAGTTGAATGCCTACCGGTTTGGAAGCAAAATAGGCCTACCCAAAAATAAGTGGTAGTTTCTACATACATTGAGGACTGAGATATAGAGATTTGTAAATTGAAATAATTAAAAAAATATTATAAAGCTGCCTGACAAACCTGTGACTTTACAGATTGCTGACTGGAGCCTAAAAGGGTCTAAGGAAGCCATTAATCAGATGGACTGTGTGAACATTAAGTCCACGGCTGAGAAATTTTAAGATGTCATTTCACCTCCCCCCACCTCCAAAAGAACATTTGGGACAGGGGGGAGAGATAGAATTTGCCTGCTCAAGCCCCTAACAGCAAGTATTCTGGAGCGGGTATTAAGGTTGAGGGGGGATGCCTTGCAGTTAAAAAAAAACCTCCCCTCTCCTACACTATACAGGGATGTTTGAAGAGGAAGAATTTTTTTTTTAAAAAAAAACCTGTTTCCACTTTTTAACACCCCCTCCTATATAGCTATAAAATGTGCAGGTTCCAGACTGAATGCCCTTTAGCACTATAGAACATAGCTGGGAAAGGCCTCTCCATATTAGTTGAAACTGTGTGCAAGATGGAGGTGTGGTCTGAGCCTTATATGCCAAATCACATATTTGACCACACAGAACACAACAAAATGCCCATTTTACAAAGGAGAAGCTACAGATGCCCTGAGAAAAACAGAACACACACAAAACCAGGCAAAACTCATACGCAGCACAGACAAAACACATCCTGCCCCTCATTTACTGCCACCCTTTGCAGCCCCACATGATGCCCCCTGCTGCCCCCAGCTTACCTTTTTCTGCGTCTCCTTTTTTTTCTGGGTGGCTAGGCATACCTCAGAATGAAGTGTTGGCCTGCACCTGCCTGCCATTTTTCTTTTCTACAAATGCCTTTGGGACCCACAAGCATTCCTGGAAATAAAGATGATACTGTGGATACTGGCAGCTGGCACTTCACATTGCAGTGTGGTGGCCTCCTTTGTTTAATTTTTTTAAACGTTTTTAATAATCAGGAGGGGCAGAGAGGCTGGCAGGTGTCAAGGGACGGTGTTATGCCCCCAATGCCATGCTAGGAAATGCAGGGCTACTCTGAACCCTTCCTTCAGTCTCTTTGTCTTGCGACTCTGTTTTTTTTTTAGCTTCCATATGTCCTGGGACCTTTATTGAGTTTTCATACTTCCCCTGTGTAAAGTTTTAATCCTGGCAAAACTTAACATTTTCCTCTCCCTCACAGAAGCTGGACTACAAAGTTCCGTGAGACAGGTGGCTCCATGTCAGAGGCTTCACCATCACAAGTGCAATACAATACAGATAGTCAGCTTCCTAATAATTTTTCTTGGAGTCTGGAACTTTTCTAGGTAACCAACTTACGAATTTTTAATGTATGATAGTTAAGTAAAAACAAGCACTTGTTAATCACTCACTCACGCTTTAAGTTAAATACTGAAAATTCCACTATGGGGTGGAATTACCGCGTAAGCATCATGGACTGCTGCAATTAAATCCAATATCTTAAGTTATTCTTAATACTCTTTCTGGGCAACTTTTCCACCTGCTTCAGCTTCACTGAACAAGCATTTATTAGACCTGGCTGTTGAAAAACACCAGGCTAAATTGGACAGCCAATTAAAAAAAATCTATATGATGCCCTAAACAGCATTAATGTGTCATTCTTGTTCAATAATCCCATATATTACTGATTTATTTGCCATCACGATTACATCTTTCAAATGAAATAAGATTAGCTTCTTAAACACCAGCATTAAGCAGAGAGCACCTTTAATGCTATTGTATCATCTATTCAGTGGCTGAATTATATAGTGGTGTATATTTCCTTCTTCTGTTGAAACTGAGGCTTGACCAGAACTCTTGACTTGCTCTGAATGTTAGATCTTGGATAAAATAAACAGAGATAACAGTAAATACTCACTACATAACAGTAGTGTTCCCATCCAAAGTCAACTAGTACTGGATACCAAATATATTTGAAACAGCACTTGTATTCACTGCAACAGTTTTCAAGAGTTACAAGCATTTTACAGGTACACAATTCAAAATCTAATGTGTGAAGCATCCCTGAGTAACAACTGTCATCCCACATGGATCTGCAACTGGGAGAAAGGGTGTTCACATTGTTGTTGTTCAGTCGTGTCTGACTCTTCGTGACCCCATGGACCATAGCACGCCAGGCCTTCCTGTCCTCTGCTCTCCCCCGGAGTGTGCTCAAATTCATATTAATTACATTGGTGATGCTATCTAGCCATCTCATCCTCTGCCGTCCCCTTCTCCTTTTGCCTTCAATCCTTCCCAGCATCAGGGTCTTTTCCAGGGAGTTTTCGCATTAGGTGGCCAAAATATTTGAGCTTCAGCTTCAGTATCTGACCTTCCAATGAGCAGTCAGGGTTGATTTCCTTTAGGATGGACTGATTTGACCTCCTTGCAGTCCAGGGCACTCGTAAGAGTCTTCTCCAGCACCACAGTTTGAAAGCATGGTGTTCACATACAGAGGTAAATTTCCCTTTTCTGTAAAGAAATGTTACAAGTATGGGAGAGGAAACTGCAAGCAAACTGCAGTCTACTCTTGCCAGTTTTAAAACAGCTGTATGTGTCTCTACAGACATGCACACTTATTTCCAGAATACAGTTTTTCTCCTAGTATGATACATCTACTGAAAGTTGAGCACGTGTGCTTCATTTCTGAGCTGCACTGGCCATTTTTGGGCCCGTTTTGTGGTTTTAGTACCACTACCACTACAACCACCCTGAACACCCTTTCCTTTTAATCTTAATGTAAATATGGAAGGAAATTTTGTTCCAGAAAGGGACATTCTTATGCAAATAGAGGGACATTTGATAAAGAAAATCTGCAAACTCGGAGGAGGCTTTTCAGATCAGAGGGTGGGGCTTGACTTGCAGGTAGGTCTGAGTCCCGGCCCCCTCCTCTTAGAAATTAAACTCTGGATGAGTCATTTAGCAACTGTGAGCAGGGGTGATATGAAATGAACACAGGGATAATGTTTCTGGACTGAGCTGAGCGTGAAAGAATATGGAGAAAAGCCGTGTCCTGCTTTAGCTTTTTGCAGGCAACACCACCGGTGTAGTGGTGGCAAGTCCCGCTGGGACGACCCTCCGGCACTTTTTTTGAAGCTGGGTCGCAGAGGGAGGAGAGAGGGAGCCTGAGGGAGCTCTACAGACTCCTCTCGCCCCCGCTTCTCCTCCTCAGCTCTTGGCTTCTCCGCCCGTCCTTGCTCTGTGCCTGCGCACCCGGCATTGCCCTTGTCTGCAACACCGGCCACTCGTTCAGCTCTGTTGCTGCTGCTGCTGCTGGCCACGGCAGCAGCGGGGTGTGTGTGTGTGTGTGTGTGTGTGCTGCCACCATTATTTACTTATGGGGCAGGGCAGGTGGCCGCTTTGTGTCAGTTCTGAGGATTTTTCGCACAATCCTATGCATGTTTACTCAGAAGCCAGTCCCACTATGTTCAGTTGCCAAGTGTGGGTAGGACTGCAGCCTTAGCTGCCTTCCCAAGATCTCTGTAAATTTAATTCGAAATAAACACCCATTGGATTGCAGTGTTAATTCTTGAACATTAATTTCTACAGTAAGCAGAATTGCCAAATGCAACCTGCTCTGTCAGCTACACGTTTTTGGCACAAGGTTGGCATGTATCTGGGCAAACAAACCCTGGTGGAGGGAAGGGAAACAGAAAAAATTCAGTTGGGGGGAGAGGAGAAAGAAGGTGTGTGTGTGTGTGTGTGTGTGTTTCAATCCAGCTGGGTGTGTGGACGTTTCTGTTGCAGGATGGGAGAGATATAATGAAGGAGCTTAGGGAAGGCTAATGGGTAATGTTGGGGCGCTAACGGAGTGTGCAAAGGGGCTGTTTAAATGAGAAGGGATCTGTCCATGAGGGCTGAGTTGAGAGGGTGAAGCTTCCATAGAGTATCATATTTTGAAAACCTGTTTGTGTTTGAGTGATTGGGTCGGTGGGTGGGTGAAAAAGATTAACACTCCTGCATTTTTTTCTCAGTCATCCAATTGAAATACCGCTGCCTTACTCTCTGCTGCACTGTTTTTGGATCCCGGATGAAGGCTGTATATCTAACAAGGTGGTACAATCTTAGAAGGGGCGTGGCTGTGAGGGGGCGTGGCTGTGACTGTCACGAAGGGACCCTGCACTTCGGAATTTGCCACTACGCTACTGGGCAGTACTTAAACAACAGGTAACGCAATCTGACCCTGAGCTCATTAGGATTCACAAAACTGTGTTTCTGCAAAGATTAGACATGTTTCTTTATTGAACAATTTTACCATGCTTGTTAATACCCGCAGCATACACATTCCCCACTGCCTGGGTTTCTATTCTAGCTTTACTTGAAAAACAGTGCACACATTGACCTATGCAAATAAGATTTCTTTGCCTGGCTTACTATCACTGTGTAATTGCTTTCATCTCTAAGCCTGCCGAAAACTTTGACACCTCCCCTCTTTCCGTTGCCCATTTAGTAGTGCAAGGTTTCTACGAATATTCATGATCTTGTTGAAGTGTTTATCCAAAATGTAGCAGGACAGAGCCCTGATAAACACAGAAATATAACAGGATAAGGCATTCCACTTGAAGGACCACTCCATTATCCTTATGTTTTCAATCTGATAACTTGCAGGAGGATGTTCAGAATGGATTTCTGAATTCCAAGGGACCATTTAGGTGGCAAAAGATAGTATACGGAGCCTAAGTGGAACCATCATAGAATAGGCATTGTCTCCTATATGAGAGGAATGGGGGGGACAACAGTGACGATGTCTCCCTTGAGATGGTGCTTGCCATTTGCAGTTTTTATATGTATTTGTGTAATAATCATGATTTAAGATCTGCACCTTTTAAGTCAATTAAGAGAACAATCCTATGAGGGAAAATCCATGACAGAGGAAACACCATTTCTTAAGCCCTCTGGGGCTTGTTCCAGTCAGGACTTAAAACAGGGGGTGGGGGGACAAGTGGCTGTGCACCATTTTTTTCTATAATCCCTGCTCCCTCCAAATTTGTATTTTTAAGATTTCCCCTCCCATTGCTTAGCTTCAGGGCTTGCATAGCAGCTGACATCCCACCTCCCAACCCCTGAACACCACCTTTTAAACCTTTCTGCTATTGGAGCAACTATGGCATCAGAAAGTCAAGGGACGACCATTGCAGTGGACCTCCCCCTCTGTGGCCAGACCTCCCTCATCAGGGAGAGGTCTGCAGAGGAGGGGGTCCACAGTGTCCTATGGTTTGGAAGTTTTAAAATGGAATAATCTATTAGGGCTCGGCCGCAATGATGTGCATTGTTCTGGGGGCACTAGGGGGAAAACAAGCGGCAGGTGCAATCCATAAGGAGCCCACATTTAGTGTTGCTCCCCCATCCCTCCAAATATGCTCCCCATCATCTGAAAGGCATTAAGAGGAGAAAGGGTTTTGTCACCCTCATTTGCCTCAAAGCTCTTGCCATATATGGGCTGAACTTCCAGATTTTTGAAAGTTTGACCTGGCACTACACTGAAACGTAATCTGGCTTGTGCAGGTACTAGAACTCCATTGAACCGACTGAGGCCTTGGGCAGCCTTCTACCTGCCTTCCTATGGTGGGATCCGATTCAGAAGATATTTCTTCATGGAAAGCTAAATGGATGAAGCAAAGCTCAGGAAAAGCACCAGGCTTCTTGCTGGGGGAGTAGCAAAGTATGTACACACAACAATTATTTATTTCTCAAACTGCTATGCTTGAACACCTGCAGGGTTATTTTTAAAAGTGTTTATTCCATACAATGGAAAACATGGAAGGGATTAACTGTAAAGGGAACCTTTTGATCTCATCCACTAAATAACCATATCAATGGCTCTTTTCAGTGCCTTTTCTCTGAAACACATAAAAGTCATGAACTGTGAAGAACAAGCATCACAGGACCAAATTGTGCCATTTATAATGAGCAGGTGCTACTACACTGATGTCAAGGAAGTGTAAGCTAGATCTGAATTTGCCTTCCAAATGACAGGAGAGGTTTATAGTAACACTGTAAACATAGTCACTAACATGAAAATGGATGAATTTGTTGGAAAGACTGGGAGGCAAACCACACTGCAGCCCTGGCCCGATGGCTCCTTCTCCCTCGCAAAGCACCTTCAGGGGGAGGGGGGTGTTGCATCAGCGAAGGGAAGGGGGTGTTTAATCTTTTCCTTGTCTGTTGTTTCCTCCTGAAACTTTCCTTATGGCGGCTTTCACTTCCGCAGTGATCCAGAACCATGTTTATGAAGTAAGCACAGATCCAGAACACTGGTGCAGGGACATTTTAGGGCTAAGTGACTAGCAGGGGAAGGGTTAAGCAGCAGTCCATTCCCTTTCATCCCTTATTCCATACAGACCAGGATTCCTTACATGCAGCTGCAGTGTGACATGTAGTTTGTTCCAGCACACTGAATAGACTTGCAGGTATCTCCAGCCTTTTTGGTCCAGCGGGCATATTTGGAGATTGAAGAAAGTGTCATGGGTGCAACAAAAAAGCTGCCATGGAGTGGTTGCCATGGAAGGCGTTCTGAATTAGAAAATACCCATTTCACAGATGGCAAAATGGTGAGGCCGAAAGATAAGACACTTGCTCAAAAACCTGAGTACAAGGCAGTGGTGGGATCTGACCCACACGACAACCCCACTTTTTAGAATCCACAGTTTTCTGCTCCAACAGAACATTCATTTCACAGAACATAAAGTTTCTCTGTCAGCAAACTCATCTACCCAATATCTTTCTCTCCCCTCACCCGTCTCTTGAAGGCTGCAGTTGCTTAGTGGGGCAGGAACGACACTGTGAAGGATTGTTGGTCCTACACCAACAACCCTGCAAGGTAGGCCAGGCCCAATTTGGCCACAAGTTCCCCCAAAGTTGATCCAGTAGCTCCCTTCCCAGGCCAATAGGCACTGTATTTAGCACTGAAGTTGCACAGGCCACACCACACAAACTGGAAGTTGGATAAAAGTTTATTAGGGGAAAGGAACAAAGCGGAAGGAATGGGGAGAGGTGGTAGGTTGTACAGGAAATTACAAGCAAGGTACAATACTCAAAGCAAAACCAGAAATGCCAAACACCAAGGCACACACTCCCAAGAGCAAAACAATAAAGCTAGCTAGTCTATTCTATACATACCAAATTATGGCCCTCTCAGGATAGCCCTTGACCAGCAGCACACTCAAGTACCGTCAGGAACAAGAAGAGATGCCCACCCCTTCTTTAGCCCTCTTTTTATTGCCCAGTCCTAGCTCAGGGCAGATTTGAAAATCCAAGCCCAGTCCCAGGACACCCCACTCCACCCCCCAAGGAAGCTGAATCTTCCCACCAGGCATGGCTGTTATCATTTTCCCAATTAGCCAGAGCAGAGCGTGGCCTTGAGCTGCAGGGCTGAGAAAAGGCCAAAAAACAATCAACCTCCAGGTGGCTACTTTGTACGTGACTACCCAAGCGGCCCTCATGGCTCCCACTTCTACTATCCCATTCTTGACAGACACTTTTGTTTTTGCCCTCCCCTTTGGTCTTTTTCCACTGCCCTCATCACCCCGGTTGGTTTTTTTCATGCTCCCCTAGCTTTCTTCTTCCATCCACTGACAGGTATGGCTCATCTCAGCCACAATTGGTGGTGGTGAGAAGGAGGACATGCCATTGCCTATTTGCTCATTGTCTGTCAAACAAGCAAGTGGTGGCGATGATGAGAATGAGAATGAGCAATAGCGGCTAGTGACTATGTGGCCAGGTAGCTGGCTAGTTGGGTGGCTAATAAATAAATAAACAGCAAAAAGACAGTCCCCTTCTTGGATCACTGCCTTGTTGTGGCGAAGGGGCTTGCGTAACTCAGTGAAGCCATAAGCTATGCCGTGCAGGGCCACCCAAGACGGACAGGTCATGGCAGAGAGTTCTGACAAAATGTGGTCCACTGGAGAAGGAAATGGCAACCCACTCCAGTATTCTTGCCAAGAAAACCCCATGGAACGTATCACAAGGCTAAAAGATATGACGCTGGAAGATGAGCCCCTCAGGTCGGAAGGTGTCCAATATGCTACTGGGGAAGAGCAGAGGGTATTTCCAAGTAGCGCCAGAAAGAGTGAAGCGGCTGGGCCAAACCCGAAAGGACACTCAGCTGTGGATGTGTCTGGTGGTGAAAAGAAAATCCGATGCTGTAAAGAACAATATTGTTTAGGAACCTGGAATGTCAGATCAATGAATCAAGGTAAGCTGGAGGTGGTCAAACATGAGATGGCAAGATTGAACATCGACATCTTGGGAATCAGCGAACTAAAATGGACAGGCATGGGCGAATTTAATTCAGGTGACTATCATATCTACTATTGTGGGCAAGTATCCCTTAGAAGAAATGGAGTAGCACTCATAGTCAACAGAAGGGTGGGAAAAGCAGTACTGGGGTACAATCTTAAAAATGATAGAATGATCTCAGTACGAATCCAAGGCAAACCATTCAACATCACAGTAATTCAAGTCTATGCCCCAACCACTGAGGCCGAAGAAGCTGAGGTCAAGTTCTATGAAGACCTACAACACCTTCTAGAACTAACACCAAAAAAAGATGTCCTCTTCATCATAGGGGATTGGAATGCTAAAGTAGGAAGTCAAGAAATCACCGGGATAACAGGCAGGCATGGCCTTGGTGTACAAAATGAAGCAGGACAAAACCTAATAGAGTTTTGCCAAGAGAACATGCTGATCATAGCAAACACTCTTTTCCAAGAGCACAAGAGGCGACTCTACACATGGACATCACCAGATGGTCAATATCGAAATCAGATTGATTATGTCCTTTGCAGCCAAAGATGGAGAAGCTCCATACAGTCAGTAAAAACAAGACCTGGAGCTGACTGTGGCTCAGATCGTCAGCTGCTTCTTGCAAAATTTCGGCTTAAATTGAAGAACGTCGGGAAAACCACTAAACCGTTCAGGTATGACTTAAATCATATCCCTGATGAATATACAGCGGAGGTGAGGAATAGATTTCAGGGATTAGACCTGATAGACAGAGTGCCTGAGGAACTATGGACGGAGGTCCATAACATTGTTCAGGAGGCAGCAACTAAATCCATCCCAAAGAAAAAGAAATGCAAGAAAGCAAAGTGGCTGTCTGATGAGGCTTTACAAGTAGCTGAGGAAAGAAGGGAAGCGAAAAGCAAGGGAGAAAGGGGAAGATATACCCAACTGAATGCAGAGTTCCAGAGAATAGCAAGGAGAGACAAGAAGGCCTTCTTAAATGAACAATGCAAAGAAATCGAGGAAAACAACAGAATGGGAAAGACTAGAGATCTCTTCAAGAAAATTGGAGATCTCAAGGGAACGTTTTGTGCAAAGACGGGCATGATAAAGGACAAAGAAGGCAGGGACCTTACAGAAGCAGATGAGATTAAGAAGAGGTGGCAAGAATACACAGAAGAACTATACAGGAAAGATCTTAATGTCCCTGATAGCCATGATAGTGCGCTCACTGAACTTGAGCCGGACATCCTCGAGAGTGAAGTCAAGTGGGCCTTAGGAAGCATTAGTAACAACAAAGCTAGCGGAGATGACAGTATTCCAGCCGAGCTATTTAAAATCCTAAAAGATGATGCTGTTAAAGTGCGGCATTCAATATGCCAACAAATCTGGAACACTCAACAGTGGCCACAAGACTGGAAAAGGTCAGTTTACATTCCAATTCCAAAGAAGGGCAACGCCAAAGAGTGTTCAAACTACCGCACAATTGCGCTCATTTCACATGCCAGCAAGGTGATGCTCAAAATCCTACAAGCTAGGCTTCAGCAGTATGCGAACCGAGAACTACTGGAAGTACAAGCTGGGTTTAGAAGAGGCAGAGGAACTAGAGATCAAATCGCCAACATTCGCTGGATCATGGAGAAAGCAAGAGAATTCCAGAAATACGTCTATTTCTGCTTCATTGACTACGCTAAAGCCTTTTGATTGTGTGGATCACAACAAACTGTGGCAAATTCTGAAAGTGATGGGAGTACCAGACCACCTTACCTGTCTCCTGAGAAACCTGTACGAGGGTCAAGAAGCAACAGTAAGAACCAGACATGGAACAACCGATTGGTTCAAAATTGGGAAAGGAGTACGACAAGGCTGCATATTGTCACCCTGCTTATTTAACTTATATGCAGAGTACATCATGAGAAATGCCGGGTTGGATGAATCAGAGGTCGGAATTAAGATTGCTGGGAGAATTATCAACAACCTCCGATATGCAGACGATACCACCCTAATGGCAGAAAGCGAAGAGGATCTCAAGAGCCTCTTGTTGAGGGTGAAAGAGGAGAGTGCAAAAGCTGGTTTGAAACTCAACATTAAAAAAACTAAGATCATGGCATCTGGCCCCATCACTTCCTGGCATATAGAAGGGGAAGAAATGGAAGCAGTGACAGATTTTACTTTCTTGGGCTCCAAGATCACCGCAGACGGTGACTGTAGCCATGAAATTAAAAGACGCTTGCTCCTTGGGAGGAAAGCTATGGCCAACCTAGACAGCATAGTAAGAAGCAGAGACATCACCTTGCCGACAAAGGTCCGTCTAATCAAAGCTATGGTTTTCCCAGTAGTAATGTATGGCTGTGAGAGCTGGACTATAAGGAAGGCTGAGCGCCGAAGAATTGATGCTTTCGAACTGTGGTGCTGGAGAAGACTCTTACGAGTGCCCTGGACTGCAAGGAGGTCAAATCAGTCCATCCTAAAGGAAATCAACCCTGAGTGCTCATTGGAAGGACAGATAATGAAGCTGAAGCTCCAATATTTTGGCCACCTAATGCGAAGAGAAAACTCCCTGGAAAAGACCCTGATGCTGGGAAAGACTGAAGGCAAAAGGAGAAGGGGACGGCAGAGGATGAGATGGCTAGATAGCATCACGGATGCAATGAATATGAACTTGAGCACGCTCCGGGAGAGAGCGCAGGACAGGAAGGCCTGGCGTGCTATGGTCCATGGGGTCACGAAGAGTCGGACACGACTGAACGACTGAACAACAACAACAAAAAAAGACAGACTTGCTGAGGGAAGGAGCCCACTGAGAGTGTCTCTTGCCCAAAGATCCTCAACTGTACTGTGTACAGTTCTGGTTACCATGCCTAAAAAAAGAAATTGTAGAGTTGGAAAAAGTGCAGAAAAGGACAACTAAAATGATCAAGGGGCTGGAGTAACTTCCCTACGAGGAAAGGTTATTACATCATGTGGGACAGATTAGCTTAGAGAACAGGCGAATGAGGGGAGACATGATAAAAGTGTACAAAAGTATGCACGGTGTGGAGGAAGTGGAAAGGGAGACATTTTTGTCCCTCGCCCATAATACTAGAACCCAATGGGGTCATCCCATGAAGCTGATTGGTGGGAGATTAAGGACAAATAAAAGGAAGTTCTTCTTGCAGCTCATAGTTAAATTATGGAATTCGCTACCACAAGATGTAGTGATGGCTTTAAAAGGGAATTAAATTCACAGAGAGTAAGGATATTGATGGCTCGTAAGCTCTATGATACCCCCAGTATCAGAGGCAGTATGACTATGTACACCAGTTGCTGGGGAAGTTGGGTGGGTGGGGGGTGCTATTGCACTCATGCCCTGCTTGTGGGTTTCCCACAAGCAGCTGATTGGCCACTGTGTGAACAGAAAGCTGGAATAGAGGGACCTTTGGTCTGATCCAGCATGGCTCTTCTTATGTTCCTAAACCTGGAGTGGGCACTGGCGTCAAGAGTTGGCATGGTCAGGCACCTGCCAAGGGCCCACACCTCATCAGGGGACCCGCTGACAAGAGCCCTGTGGACCTGCCCCACATATTCTCCATTGCAGTCCACTTGTTCACACACCTCTCCCTCTGGCCCAGAGGGAATGAACAAAGCAAGGAAACTGGTGGTGAGAACGAGTAGTAATAATTGCTACTGACTGCTTGCTCACTGACTCTCTACTTGGTAAACAAGTAGGTACTATAAATGATGAGGAAAAAGAGGAGCAGCAACTGGTAACAACTGCTATGAAGGGGTAGACTCAATAACTGAGGAAGGCCCATTGAGGATATCTTGCCCAAGGGGGCCCCCCACCTCAGAACCTGGAGCCAGCACTGGATGTTTGACCTAAGAAAACTGTATTTCTTTCAGAATGGTGTCCTCCACCGTAGTTGTACTGATGAACAATACGCACTAATTGTATCACTTCTGTACAATAGCATAAAATCTAGGCAACACCATTATGGCAGTATCTTTAGCTGTTTTGTTGTAGAAGTATGCAGGTTTTAAAAACTTTTATTGACTTATCATGAATAAAAAGGTAAAGGTGTCCCCAACCAGTCGTGTCCGACTCTAGGGTGCGGTGCTCATCCCCATTTCTAAGCCAAAGAGCCAGCACTGTCCGAAGACGCTTCTGTGGGCATGTGGCCGGCATGACTGAACACCGAGGTGCACGGAACGCTGTTACCTTTCCCGCCAAGGTGGTACCTATTTATCTACTTGCAATTTCTTGCTTTCGAACTGCTAGGTTGGCAGGAGCTGGGACTGAAGACAGGAGCTCACTCAGCACTCGGGTTTCAAACTGCTGACTTGCCGACCTTCCAGTCTGCAGTTCAGCGTCTTAACCACTAAGCCACCGCGGCCCTATCATGAATAGTACAATATTATTAACCACATCAATCATAATAAAGATGAACAGTACAAATAAAAAACGTTCCGACATTTGTCTTTGTTTCATATTCATGATAAGACAGGGTGGCCAGCTTAGTCCTTATTAGAGATATCTGTCCAACAACATGGAAGAAATAACTAATTGCAACCAAGAGAGTGAGCGCAAAGTTACTTGTTAATGCAGTTATTTTCAATCACATCCGTTATACAGCTGCTTAATTACAAAAGGTACTATCCTGCCAAAGTTAAGCACTTAGGTACCATTTTTTTCAATGAGAGGGATATAGGCTGTAATCTTATACAGACCTGCCTGGGAATAAGCCCCATTGAATTATGTCTAAGTAGACATGTATACATGTCCAAGTAGACATGCAAGTAAATAACTGATGTAATGCTCCCATTGAAACCAATGGAAATTAAGGGTGCTTAACACTGTAGATCATTCTCCAAACTGTATTGTTATAAGATTAGGGGTTTGGACAGGAGAGGGCTAATTGAGTCATAGGTATTTCTGGAAACTCCCTTAATAATCCTGCCAAAGATGCCAGGAACACCTTTTGTTAGGGAGCTTGCTGGCTGATTGCTATCAATAGCTAGATGTCACTCAAGTCGTCTAAATGGCTAGGAACTACCTGAACAGAGCATGCCTTTTCCCACTGCCCTGGTAAGGATGATGCACCCTAGGTCTGTGAAAGAGAACAGACTGCAGTCTTGAATGAGACACACAGAAAGAAGCAGAGAGCTGAGTTTGGGTTCTGCAAGCTCTGGAGACTTTGGAGGAGTGGCTGCTTCTCTCTGGAGATCTGATACGGGGCATTGGGTTTGGTAAGCAGTGTGTGTGTGTGTGTGTGTGTGTGTTGAAGCTGTTTGCCTCCACCTATGCAGCTCAACCTGTATATTTGTAAATAAACTCAAATATTATAAAACAGCATAAGCCTCCAGTGACCTTCCAAAGGAAACCAACCCAGGTAAATGCTGCATGGCCCTGAAATTTCTCACCCTTCAAGAGAAATGGGTGAGTGTAACCAATATTTCAAATTCATATAACGCAATGGATGGACTGGAAAGGAGATTGTTCTGAAGACTGATGAAACCAAGACAGGCTTATTGGAACGTTTAAATAATCTATAATCCTTACAGATCCATGTATTTTGTTACATGTGTTCCGTTACAAGGGTTAAGAAAAAAATATCTCCCCAATGCAAGATGAATAAGCCTAAGAGCAGAAAATATGTAAGAGTCAATGGCACCGTGTGTGCAATTTCTAAAAATACAACCTGACCAGAGTGTTGTATGATAAGGGGGACCCGCACAATTAGCTAGGTTGTATTTGCCAATTAATAAAACCTTGTGGAATAACTTCCACAAAAATATGTTAACTTGGGTCATATTTCACATTGGTCTTCTCAGGCAGTAGATCATATCCTAAAATTGGGTTGAACTCCAACCTAAGGTGGCAAGACCATCTGGATGAGGGAGGAGATCCCAACAGACTTCAGGGATGCCATAATTATTACTCTCTTCAAAAAGGGTGATAGAACAGATTGTGGAAACTATCGAGGCATCTCCCTTCCAGCTACGGCAGGCAAAATCCTGGCAAGGATCCTCGCAAACCACCTTTTACCTGTCTCAGAAGACATCCTCCCTGAATCCCAAAAAGGCTTCCGCCCCTCCAGGGGGACAGTGGATATGATCTTCACCGCACAACAGCTCCAAGAAAAATGCAGGGAGCAAAACCAACCTCTGTACATGGTGTTTATTGATCTGACTAAGGCCTTCGACACTGTAAACTGAACTGCTCTCTGGACCATCCTTTTGAAAACTGGATGCCCTAATAGATTTGTGAACATCTTGCGGCTCCTCCATGACGATAACGATCTTGGATAACAGTGGCTCTCAAAGTGATTTATTTAAAGTGGGATCAGGCGTTAAACAGGGATGCATTATTGCTCCAACTTTATTTGCTATCTTCATCGCTATGATTCTACACCTTGTTGAAGGGAAACTTCCCACTGGTGTAGAAATCATATATTCAACAGATGGAAAACTTTTTAATCTCAGTAGCCTGAAAGCAAAAAGTAAGGTAATTACAACCTCTGTCATAGAACTTCAATATGCTGATGATAACGTAATCTGCACACATTCAAAGGAAGATCTCCAAACTATCCTAGACATCTTCGCAGAAGCATATGAAAAGCTCAACCTCTCGCTTAACATAAAAAAAGCAAAGTGCTTTACCAGCAAGCACAAACCAACCCCTCTGTAGCGCCATCAATCCAGCTTAATGGTGTGATGCTGGAAAATGTCGATCACTTTTCTTATCTTGGCAGCCATCTCTCCACAAAAGCTGACATAGATGCTAAAATTCAGCATTGCCTGAGCTCTGCGAGTGTAGCATTCTCCTGAATGAAGCGTAGAGTGTTTGAGGATCAGGACATTTACAGGGAAACCAAAATGCTTGTTTACAAAGCCATTGTACTACTGACCTTACTGTACGCCTGTGAAACACGGACCACCTATAAACGCCACCTCCAACTTCTCGAAAGATTTCATCAACGCTGCCTCCGAAAAATTCTGCAAATTACTTGGGAAGACAGATGGATGAATGTCAGCGTATTGGAAGAAGCAAAGACCACCGGCGTTGAAACAATGATTCTCCAACATCAACTTCGCTGGACTGGCCATGTTGTTTGAATGCCTGATCATTGTCTTCCAAAGCAGCTACTTTATTCCCAACTTATAAATGGAAAACAGAATATTGGTGGACAGCAAAAGAGATTTAAAGATGCTCTCAAAGCTAATCTAAAAAAATGTAACATAAGCATTTAGAACTGGGAAGCTCTAACCCATGAGCATTCCAACTGGAGGTCAGCCTATATTAAAGGCACTATGGACTTTGAAGAAGCACAAGTACAGGGCAAAAGGGAGAAATGAGCTCAACGGAAGGCACGACAAGCAAATCCTCATCGTGATCGCCTTCCACCTGGACACCTATGTCCTCACTGTGGGAGGCTGTGTGGATCCAGAATTGGCCTTTACAGCCACCTACAGACCCACTGCTAAGACTCTACCCCTGGAAGACAATCTTACTCGGTCACGAGTGATCGTCATGATGAGGGGCACTATCATTTCCTTTACCATAAGTGATTTTTAAGAGGACACACACACATTAAAAGTAGCTCTCATGTTTCAGGTGGGTGCTGAATATGAAAAGATTGAACACTGACCTAGCACATGCCACTCATAATTTATTTCTAAAAACTCCCCCCCCTCTGTAAACCAATTAATCCACCAAAATTTATTGTGGCAGCTGCTGCTCAGTTGCTTTTTTTCCCTCACTCTTGAGCAATTTGTTTTAGGAGAGAGGTCAGATGGAGCATGAAAGCTCTGCTTTTCCCCTTTTCATCAGTACAAGTGATGGCTGCCCATAGGTTTGAAACTGGTTACGGCTTTGGAAAAAGTACTCTGAAACAAGGAGCCCTGGCTGATTGTTGGAGAGGATGGCTCTCAATATCAAAGCTATCAGCTGTGCACTGAGGGGTGCTGACATGTGATCTGACAGGAATGATGATGCCACCAACAGCTGACCTATCACAAGACCTGGGGGGTGGGGAGCCAAAGGGAGCCTTATTTGTTAGTTTCTAGTGTACAGCTTCCTGCTAGTTGATGCTTGGAAACAGATTGACTAACATAATAGAATGATTCTGTAATCTGCCATAATACCATAAGCTACAGGCCCATAGACTTTGACCCCTCACAGGTATAATAATAAGCTCTTTTATTCTGCTGCACATGCTCCCTTGATGGGGGACTCTTTTTCTAATTATATATCCAAAGCATATGTTTTGCCCAGAAACAAAGCATGATATTCATTAGGGAAATCCTATAAACTGGTTTCTTTTTAGGAGCCAGTTAACTAATTGTCAGTTAAGAAGTTGTATTAATATCATGCTGTAACCATTCAGTCACCTAATCTGCTTTATGAAAATCATAGCACTGCCCCCTCGATGCAGCTCAGGTTAAGGATTTTGTCAGCTTTTCCATTAGATACCCATTTTTGTACAGCTCTTTAGAGCTCAGCTGTAAAAACTCACCATTTAATATACACCTGTCATAACATACACCTGTCCCAGACTCTGCGTGAGTTACTTCATCTTTACAGGGTAAAAAAAGAGGAAAGCAACTTTTTCCCTCCTTAGCAAATCCTTCATATTCAGTGATTACTCTGGAATTTGACATGCTGTCACACACGGATACATCAAATCTGTCAAAAACCAAAGTAGTATAAATTTACTGGAATGATTTACAGTATTCAGTATAACCATAAGCACTCATTATTTTTATATATATACACATACATACATATTGTGTAGACTCAATACATATTTTTGCTTTGTATGTGGTTAAAAATAGCATGGTGAATGTCGCAATCCTTTAATAATGGCTTAAACAACAATATGAGCATTTTGTAAATTTGTGTGCCTCTTCTTTACCTGACAGCTGCTTCCAACACTTTATTGCGTTCGCCGTGCTTTTAAAATGTATGTAGAGAAGCAGCCAGAAAATGGCAAAGTCCTCTTTCATCTTCTTCCTCTTCTTCTTAGCAGTAGCATTTTGTTCTGTTTGTTTTTATGCTTTTAGTCTGTTCTGTATTCTGCTTAATTGTTATGTTGAATTATCTTATGGTTATTTGTTGTTTTATTATATTGTATATATATATGATGGATGATATTCTGGAGGTGACGGACTCGACCTTGGGGGAGCTGGGGGTGGCGACGGCTGACAGGAAGCTCTGGCGTGGGCTGGTCCATGAAGTCACGAAGAGTCGGAAGCGACTGACCGAATAAACAACAACAATATATATATGACTGTGTGGATAGCTTTATTCACACATGACATTAGAACTCTCACTTGGAATCCTCCTGGTGAAGCACAGTTAAAATAGATTTTAAATACATACATATTTACATACATACTGATTACTAATCAGGTTTGGTGAAGATAATACTTATACCATACTGCTCTTGGCTTTTTTTCTTGTTTTTTTGATATAGTTATGAAGAGGTATTCAAGAAACCTCCTAGTGAGATGACTTTTGGGGGGGCATGGAGACATTTTACATTATGTGCTTCAACAATTTAGGTGTCACTTCAGTATCAGATAGAGTGGGAACTATTTTTGCGCTGGAAAGTTCCTAATCTTTATTTCTATTGCAAGGCTTTGCTATGTTGCTGTTTTTCGGGGAGCACTGTCAGCTTTTTTTGTATTATATGTAAGAGTCACGGCTATATCTAAAAAACCAACCCACCAACCCAGGCCCTACCTCTGGTGGAGGCTCAGGATCTTTTCATTATTTTGGAAGAATCTGCCACTAGCATGAGCTCTGTATCTTACAAAGCTCTGCTTCACATATCTCCATCTCCTCCTTCTCAGTTTGGCTGATGAGGACAAAAACCTCCCAAAGAGCTGTATGGCACCTTAAACATTGGCTGATTAATTGCAAACTGCATATAGCACACTGGTAAGGGTGAGTGCAGGAATGTATTGTAGACCATAATAACCCATACCCTTGCGCTGAAAATTACACCATTAGTAGGGAGTAACCCCCATTAAATATAGTGGGATTTAGTTCTCAGTAAATCCTCCACCCCCACCCCCCACAGCCAACAAGCACAACTGCACCGGACAGAGTGCTCCTGGTCTCTAGGCCAGGCAAAGAGGCAGAGAGAGCCACCACCAAAAATGACCCCTCAATTTATTTCGAATTAGATTTCAGAAAAAAAAAACCCAGGAGGCAGCGGGAGGGAAAGCATATGTGGGCAAAAAGCCAGCTAGTCCAGGGGGATCAGATGCAACAGAGATCATCAGGGCTCCTGTACTTTTATTTCAGAAGTGCCATGTTTATCTGGTTACCTGAAAAGCAACATCTTTCAAAATAAGTGAAGATAGTGCTCTATTTTAAGGTCTGTCAGAGGACAATCCTCTATTTAAGGTTCCCTCAACTAGAGGGGCTGTTCAGTCTAGTTTGGGGTCAGCAGTTTTCTCCCTCACCCATCTCATTACTGTATTAACCGAGGTCCCATTATTTCCACCACCCCACAGGGTTGCAGGCAGAGAATGTGAGTTTGGAGAGAAAAACTAGTCATCAGAATTATTGTAGCTACAGTGGCCTTCCAGAAACTCTCAGCTGAAGGGCCAGACTAGCCGTAACATCATTCATGCAATGAGCAACTGGATATTGATTTATTAAAGGTATTTATACATGGCTTTATAGACTGACCTCACAAAGCAGTTCACATGAAATTATTAAAACAAAATCAGTCTGAATGCCAGTGGTGCAACCCTCTACTGGGTCTTGGGAACTAGGGCAGTTTTACAGTGCCCATAAACCCCCCACATATCATCACCCGCCCTGCTGACTTTCAGAGAGCGCTTGACCCATCCACGGCTGTTCTCTTCCAAGTAAAATTCTGTTGGGCACCTTTGATGCCTTGATCATGGCATCAGACTTGATCAAGGCATGTTGATGCCTTGATCACAGCATTGAATCAGGGGAATTGTAGAATCCTAGTCCTCAAAGAGATGGCTTAGACTGCTTGGGCATTCCAGTAGTTGCTCTCCCGTGGTGTTTTCTGGAGATGTACCCCCTTCTCTCCTGTGCCGCATTTATCTGCCCCATAAGGACACCACCTCTTTGGCTGGTTCAGCCCGCAGTGGGGCAGAGAGAGGTCTTATCAGTGGGTGATCCCCCACACATCCACTGGGGAAATAGGTGAAGGCTACATCGCATGAAACTGGAAGCCCTGGGCCTTATGTTCTAATGTGACAGGTGGTTAGCTCCACCCCTGCCAGAAGTCCGATCCCATCCCCGGATGTCCCACCTCTGGAGTTCTGCCCCAGAAGGAAGAATCACCTGACTATGCTATGGATTCATCATGCCACATGGACCAATAGGATGAAGGTGTAGACCCTTGTTGTACATGTGGGGGACTGGAAGTGACCACATGGGGACATTTCCAAACCCATGTCCAGAAGTCTTACCCTGGAAGGGAAGGTCACCTGATGAGGTCATGTGACCTGTCTACACACTCATCATGCCATGTCTTCCTACTCAGTCCCAATATCATGAGGAGTTCATAGAAGGGTCACATGATCCCATTAGATAAACCCTCCATCCAGGGCAGGACTTCCAGATCTGAGACATCCAGGGGTGGGGTTGGAAATGATCCAGTGTCTGCTGCCTTTCCTCCTGGAACTTACCTTGTGATTGATGCTGTGTTCTATTGACCCTTGGACTCCTTTGTGACCCTGCTTCTGGGCTATGTGACATATATGACTGTCTGACTTGAGTTTTCACCTCTGATTGCTATGTTGATCGCTACTGCCTTAGCCCGAAACCCTGTATCTAACTGCTTCCAGTCCCCCACATGTATGGCAGAGGCTAATCCAATGAATTCATAGAGGAGTCACATGACCCCTATCAGGTGATGCCTCCATCTGGGGCAGGACTTTGAGAGGTTGGACTCCCAGGGATGGGGTGGCAACAGGGACTGTTGGCAGTTGCGGGGCTAAACCACCCATCATATTTGAATAGGGGGCGGAGCTTAGAGTTCAGTGTGAAGTAGCCTTTTCCAGTACTCACTTGACCTCAGCACTCTGTCTCCCATCATAGGTTCACCAAATTCCAAGTACAAGAATCTTTCTTTGTGCCACATGGGGATAGAATTGAGGGAGGATGATGGAGTTGTTCCCATGAACTGGATGAAATGAGTGGCATTTGCTTTGAATGCTTCCCCTGAAGCTTTAGGAATGGGGTTGCCTGGCTTGGTGTCAGGCCCAAGGGAAGCAGTCCACCTACAGTGTTCACTGTCTGTTCTGGGTCACTCTGAGTAAGGCAGTATCTTCAGTATTCCTCTTCTAGGAATTGGTCAGCTGCTGGTATAGCATTACATGGGCAGCAGGGAGTAGGGAATTGCCAGCGGTGGAAACCATAATTTGGGAAGAATGAGCTGTATTGTGTAGATGCATGAACATCATTGTTGGACAAACTCAGCCAGGGGTAATAGTGAGGCTCAGTTATCTTGTTGATAGGTTGTATAACAAAGCAGATACTGTCCCAGAATTTGATTTTGAGCAGAGGAAAGGTGTACTCCTACATCCAATGCCTGAAATATTGCTTTCCAAAATTTGGTCAAATATGGGAGTCCTCAATTAGAGACAAGCCAATCCAGGAGACGTTGTAGTCAGAATATACATTGAAAGTAAAGTTGCACTTACTCTGCTGGTGTAGATGATCATGTGCATGGTTCAAAATGAGCTGTTTAGGTAAAGGCATCAACTATTGCTAGGATGGCTGTGTATTGTTGAGAGGTAGCTCTGGAATCAAGTCCAGGATTATAGTTTTCCAGGGTCCATCTGGAGTAGGCAAGGGATGAAATAGGCCCTCTGGTTGCCCAGAATGATCCTTCACATCAGCACATATTTCACAAGAGGTAACATAACATCACTGTTTCCCCTCATGTGTGGCCACCAGAAATCCCAGATTATTTGATGGAGTGTTTTAAAGAGTCCAAAGTGGCCTGCCAGGGGGCCATCATGACACCGGCAAAAACCTGAAATTGGGTGAGACCACCAGGGATACAGAAGCAAGAATGCATATACAGAAGTCCATCAGATACTTATTGCCTGTCATCTTCTTGAAGCTGTGCTTGAGTGTAAGCATCTTATTGTTGCTGTTGGCAGACAAGGGTTAGCAAGTCAGAGTGCTGGATTATGGATACAAAACTGCATGGATGCAAGTGGCACACCTGAGGTACGTTCTTGGTTTTCTGCAAATACTTGGGTTTCCAAGAAAGAGCATCAGCTTGGCGGTTCTGGGTGTGTGGAATGTGCAAAATCTGAAAGTCGATCTGACTAAAAACAAAGACCACCAGATTTGGTGCTGGTTGAGTTCTTTTGGTATTTGGAAGTGTTCAAGATCACAATGATCAGTCTGAACTGTCACGGGGTACTGGGCTCCCTTGAAATAATGGTGCCAGGTTTCAAAGACTACCTTGATAGCCAGTAGGTCCTTCTCCCAGATGGTAGAGTTGCATTCTGATGAGGTTAGGAAGGAAGATAACTTATTATCAGCAATCTGCCATCATACATTTCCAAAAAGAAACAATAGTCAATCTGTTAAATTCCACATTGCAAAATAAATTCAAATTAAGATAACGATTAAAATAAAGATATAAAAACAAAAACAATCTGATTATACCTAGACAGTAGAGTACACTGTGGTGTAGTGGCAAGAGTGTTGGACTGGGAGCTGGGAGATCCGGGTTCTAGTCCCCACTCGGCCATGGAAGCTCACTGGGTGACTTTGGGCCAGTCACACACTCTCAGCCCAACCTACTTCACAGGGTTGTTGTTGTGAGGATAAAATGGAGAGAAGGAGGATAATGTAAACCGCCTTGGGTACCTTGCAAGAGGAAAAGAGGTGGGATATAAATGCAATAATAAATAAATACAGAGGACAAGGTTCCCAGCTTGCAGACATTATAGATAATATAGATTGAGTCTTTGATCCAGTTACTTTTGAATGAGCTTTCAAGGCAAGTGTAATTAATTCTGCAGTTCTGAATGTGGTATGTCCTGGTCGCATAACAAATACAGTAATTTCTCATGGTTGCTTTTCTTTTTTCTTTTTCCTTGCCAATAGTGGCTGTATATACAGGTCTGTAAATATAGTAGAAAATGGGCAAGGTCCTCTGTGACATAACTGTCCCTCAGGTCTGCCTCTGCTTTGGGACAGCTGTCCTCACTGTCCCACAAGCTTCAGCCCCTAAATTCACCACCAAGTAAAAGAGACACCCAACCAAGAGAAGTACCTAGGAAATATGGACACTATTGGAAATGCAGAAAGATGAACAAGATGTGGGATTTACAATGTGAAAACAAAAAATTGAAGTTTACTTAATACAAGAGATGTTATAATTAATAATAGTGGGTGGTGGATGATTGTCTCTCGCTGTGCTCCTTTACTGAGAGCACAGTGAGGACTTGTAATTTCTACTTAATGAATATCTGCCAGATCCACAGGTTCCTGTCTTGGACATTTTGGTTTGGGCCTTAGTGGTTTCATGTCTAGGCGATTGCAATAGTCCCCATTTTGTTCATATCACCTGTTATCGTAGGGCCTTGCACTGGCTTCCATTGAAGGCCAGGGCCCTGGCCTTTACAAGATTTTGGTCCTGGCCTTTAAGGCCCTAAGGTTGCATTACCCAGCCTATCTATCTTCTCTTTTGACCTGGTATGTCCCAGGGGAGGCCACTAGATCAATGGGCCAGGCTCTTCTAACCCGGTCTACTTCACGGATTGCGATGTCTCATTATCATGCATTCCAGGACCTTGTCCCTCAGCTGTGGAACTCCCTCCCCCTACCATTACGGCTAACTGAGAGTTTGGACGTGTATGGGGCCACGGTGGCTTAGTGGTTAAGACGCTGAACTGCAGACCGGAAGGTCGGCAGGACAGCAGTTCAAGACCCGAGTGCTGCGTGATGGAGTGAGCTCCCGTCTTCAGTCCCAGCTTCTGCCAACCTAGCAGTTCGAAAGCAAGAAATTGCAAGTAGATAAATAGGTACCGCTTCGGCGGGAAAGGTAACACTGTTCCATGCACCTTGGTGTTCAGTCATGCCTGCCACATGACCACGGAAGCGTCTTCGGACAGCGCTGGCTCTTCGGCTTAGAAATGGAGACAAGCACCACATCCTAGAGTCAGACACGACTGGTTGGGGACACCTTTACCTTTTAAGAAAGGTTTGAAAACTTACCTTTTTGAGTAGGAGGGGAGTGGTTGGTTGTTTCTGAAGTAAAGTATGCTGATGGCTTTTAGGTGTATTTGGGTTATTAAGACTATTGTTATAATATTGTATTTTTGAGTTAAAGTGTACTAGAATCATTGTAATTATGTATTTTAAATTGTCAAGTTATTATTTTATGTACAGCACTTTGTTACAAATTATTTTGTAAATAATAATAATAATGATATTAATAAATCACTCAGTTCTTGGTCTTACCCTGCCTACTCTACCTCTTCTAACTCCTATTCCCACAACCTCACTATCTAGATGTAGCTTCATCAGACCATAAGGCCCTCTCTCCCCTATCTCCAAACCCTATCTCTATCTAACCAGCTGTCTACTCCTGCCTCTTAAAAACTCAGTCTACACACACACAACGCACACACACACACACACACACGCTGCTCCCACCTTTCACTCACTCTCTCCCAAACAATTAACCCTAACTTACTTGGGTTCTCTAACACAGCAGACATATATAAACATTAATACTGACTCCACATGGCAAGCATTGTGATTTTGTCATATCCTCCACCACTACTTTGTTACAGGGCAGATTTTAAGACTCTTTGGGATATTCTGTGATGCCCAGTATAATGTGCCAGCAGGAGGACATTTAGCTGGGTTTGTGTGATAGCAAACCTTTGTCCCCTCTTCACTAGATGTTCAAAATAAAGTGGCACCTGAGCAGCAATACACATAATACTTGCACAGAAGGGATTTGATTTACAAAGAAGAATGTCTGTGCAATTTCTTTGAAATGCGACATCTTTTGGGTGTTGCAACAAGGCTCCTTTAGCCTTCTCATAGCTCAAGCTTAATAAGGAACAGAGAAGCCCAAATTTCAAACCATCTCACAGAGCTTCTGCGATGAGGTCAGTTTTCAAGAGAAGTAAGCACATGGATGGGGAGATTCTGTGTCTTGCCCTGGCTGATACAAAATAGCTCAAATGGCTACATTAGATGCATCTTCCTCTACAATAAACTGTTTTCTGGGGTCAGGGTAAATGAGTACTGGAGCTGAGGTGAATTGTTTTTTGAGGCTTCAAGGAGGACAGGAGCGGCTTTGGGAACCACAAAATACATGTTTGCTGGAGATGAAAACTGACTGGTTAGCATGATGGGGCTCTTGTTTGTGGGTAGGTGCCTCTCACATGTTGGGCAAACTGCTGTGGGGCCCATCACAGTGGAGCCTATGGATTTTCCCAGCGTGCAAATCTCCCAAGATTTTCTCTGGATACAGTGCAGCATAGTGTCCCAGTTGGCCACAATACAAACACAAGTGGAGCTAGCGTGTGCCCCACCAAGCTGCATGAGTTTAGGCTCTGTAACCCAAGTTCTCAGGTGGCACACCCAGATGGGGCAAAGCCCTTTTCTGGGACTCCAAACATCCCGGAGACAACAATTAATCAGATCCAGCAACTGTGTAGATATGTTGAGCTGGGCTAATTCATCTCAAATAGGATCCACCAGACCTTCCTGATCAAGGAAGGCAGCCTCATTTGGATCTAGGTCTTAGACACATAATCAAAGCACTAGCATAATCTAAGACGGAACCCGTCCTTTGGTGAAGACAGCAGATACAACAATTGTCTGTTTTCTTCTTCTGAGGATCCCTCTAACACTAGTTTCATCTCAACAAGGAAGGCCATATAGCTATGACTGAGCTATGACTCAGGGGACAGGGTGTAGCCCATTTGGCTGCATCATTTTAAAGCAGGCTAATAAAGAAACACACTCCAAGTCTGTCCATTGTAAAGTCTTCAGGGTGCAAGTCTGTTTAAACCTGATATTGAGCTATAACTGGGAAACATTCCTGGACATCCACCAAACTTTTCTGCAGTACTAATTGGACATCTTCCCCAGGATGGGGCAGGGGCAGGAGCAACAGTTGCAGTTTGAGTAGCCTTCAATTGACGTTGAAGTTTCCATTCAGCTGAAAGTTAGGCCACTTGAGCTCACAAAGCCTGGCTTGGGGCCAATAAAACTTTATGCTCAGCTGTAAGAGCCTTCATCCCTTACATTTGGGCTGGAACAAACTGTTCTGGCTCAGCATGAGGCCCCGGGAAAGTGGTCTGCATAGATGGGTAGAGCAAGAAGCTGGAGGCAGCAGGGACAGGTGGGTAGGTGCTGGCTTCCTTGTCTGGTGTGCGTTTTGCTTCATGAGCTCCTTCGATGTGTTGCAGGAGTCTTGTTAATAGCCCTTGCTTCTGGGTCCCTGGCACAATAACATAAGAAGTCCCCCTACCACATTCATACCTGGCACTGCGTAAACTCTATAAAAACTAGTTAATCAAAGAAAATAAGTTAGAGTATGTCACGCTGCAATGGTCTGAGTTGGCATCAGCACTTGAAAGTAATAATAGATCATGGTTTTTGTACCTTATCTCAGCTTTAAGACGTCCTAGTGATCCATCTACTGATAACTTTATTACTACACATGAGTGGGAGCTACATTTTGTTCCCTTTTTTATGACAAGATGGTCTGTTTGGTATCACTGCAGGAGGATGATCTAGATTTACTCAGTTAGGCTCCAGTCTATTGCGAGGAAATAGAAATGCTAATACGAAAGTTAAAGAAGGGTAAGGCCCCTGGAAAGAATAGCATCCCACTGGATTTTCTGATCGATTATCCCCACTGGTGGATCCTGATGTTAGCTGCCTTATTTACATCTATTGATCATTGTTGTTCAGTTGTTAAGTCATGTCCGACTCTTCATGACCCCATGGACCATAGCACGCCAGGCCTTCCTGTCCTCTGCTCTCTCCCGGAGTGTGCTCAAGTTCATATTCATTGCATCAGTGATGCTATCTAGCCATCTCATCCTCTGCCGTCCCCTTCTCCTTTTGCCTTCAGTCTTTCCCAGCATCAGGGTCTTTTCCAGGGAGTTTTCTCTTCGCATTAGGTGGCCAAAATATTGGAGCTTCAGCTTCAGTATCTGTCCTTCCAATGAGCAGTCAGGGTTGATTTCCTTTAGGATTGACTGATTTGACCTCCTTGCAGTCCAGGGGACTTGTAAGAGTCTTTTCCAGCACCACAGTTCGAAAGCATCAGTTCTTCGGCGCTCAGCCTTCCTTATAGTCCAGCTCTCACAGCCATACATTACTACTGGGAAAACCACAGCTTTGATTATACGGACCTTTGTCAGCAAGGTGATGTCTCTGCTTCTTACTATGCTGCCTAGGTTTGCCATAGCTTTCTTCCCAAGGAGCGTCTTTTAATTTCATGGCTACAGTCACCGTCTGCGGAGATCTTGGAGCCCAAGAAAATAAAATCTGTCACTGCTTCCATTTCTTCCCCTTCTATATGCCAGGAAGTGATGGGGCCAGATGCCATGATCTTAGTTTTTTTAATGTGGAGTTTCAAACCAGCTTTTGCACTCTCCACTTTCACCCTCAACAAGAGGCTCTTGAGATCCTCTTCGCTTTCTGCCATTAGGGTGGTATTGCCTGCGTATCTGAGGTTGTTGACAATTCTCCCGGCAATCTTAATTCTGACCTGTGATTCATCCAACCCCACATTTCTCATGATGTACTCTGCATATAAGTTAAATAAGCAGGGCAACAATATGCAGCCTTGTCGTACTCCTTTCCCAATTTTGAACCAATTGGTTGTTCCATGTCTGGTTCTTACTGTTGCTTCTTGACCCTTGTACAGGTTTGTCAGGAGACAGGTAAGGTGGTCTGGTACTCCCATCTCTTTAAGAATTTGCCACAGTTTGTTGTGATCCACACAATCAAAGGCTTTAGCATAGTCAATGAAGCAGAAATAGACATTTTTCTGGAATTCTCTTGCTTTCACCATGATCCAGTGAATGTTGGCGATTTGATCTCTAGTTCCTCTGCCTCTTCAGAACCCAGCTTGTACTTCCGGTAATTCTTGGTTCACATACTGCTGAAGCCTAGCTTATAGGATTTTGAGCATAACCTTGCTGGCATGTGAAATGAGCGCAATTCTACAGTAGTTTGAACACTCTTTGGCATTGCCCTTCTTTGGAATTGGAATGTAAACTGACATTTCCAGTCTTGTGGCCACTGTTGAGTGTTCCAAATTTGTTGGCATATTGAGTGCAGCACTTTAACAGCATCATCTTTTAGGATTTGAAATAGCTCAGCTGGGATACTGTCATCTCTGCTAGCTTTGTTGTTAGTAATGCTTCCTAAGGCCACTTGACTTCACTGTCTAGGATGTCCGACTCAAGTCCAGTGACCGCACTATCATGGCTCTCAGGGACATTCAGATCTTTCCTGTATAGTTCTTCTGTGTATTCTTGCCACCTCTTCTTAATCTCCTCTGCCTCTGTTAGGTCCCTGCCTTCTTTGTCCTTTATCATGCCCGTCTTTGCACAAAACGTTCTCTTGAGATCTCCGATTTTCTTGAAAAGATCTCTAGTCTTTCCCATTCTATTGTTTTCCTCAATTTCTTTGCATTGTTCATTTAAGAAGGCCTTCTTGTCTCTCCTTGCTATTCTCTGGAACTCTGCATTCAGTTGGATATATCTTCCCCTTTCTCCCTTGCTTTTTGCTTCCCTTCTTTCCTCAGCTACTTATAAAGCCTCATCAGACAGCCACTTTGCTTTCTTGCATTTCTTTTTCTTTGGGATGGATTTAGTTGCTGCCTCTTGAACAATGTTACGGACCTCCGTCCATAGTTCCTCAGGCACTCTAACAGGATTTAATCCCTTAAATCTATTCCTCACCTCCACTGTATATTCATAAGGGATATGATTTAGGTCATACCTGAACGGTTTAGTGGTTTTCCCTACGTTCTTCAATTTCAGCCGAAATTTTGCAATAAGAAGCTCATGATCTGAGCCATAGTCAGCTCCAGGTTTTGTTTTTACTGACTGTATAGAGCTTCTCCATCTTTGGCTGCAAAGTACATAATCAATCTGATTTCGATATTGACCATCTGGTGATGTCCATGTGTAGAGTCGCCTCTTGTGCTGTTGGAAAAGAGTGTTTGCTATGATCAAGATGTTCTCTTGGCAAAACTCTATTAGCCTTTGTCCTGCTTCATTTTGTACACCAAGGCCATGCTTGCCTGTTATCCCGGTGATTTCTTGACTTCCTACTTTGGCATTCCAATCCCCTATGATGAAAAGGACATCTTTTTTTGGTGTTAGTTCTAGAAGGTGTTGTAGTTCTTCATAGAACCGATCAACCTCAGCTTCTTCGGCTTCAGTGGTTGTGGCATAGACTTGAATTACTGTGATGCTGAATGGTTTGCCTTGGATTCGTACTGAGATCATTCTATCATTTTTGAGATTGTACCCCAGTACTGCTTTTCCCACCCTTTTATTGACTATGAGTGCTACTCCATTTCTTCTAAGGGATTCTTGCCCACAGTAGTAGATATAATGGTCACCTGAATTAAATTCACCCATGCTTGTCCATTTTAGTTTGCTGATTCCCAAGATGTCGCTGTTCAATCTTGCCATCTCATGTTTGACCACCTCCAGCTTACCTTGATTCATTGATCTGACATTCCAGGTTCCTAAACAATATTGTTCTTTACAGCATTGGATTTTCTTTTCATCACCAGACACATCCACAGCTGAGTGTCCTTTCGGCTTTGGCCCAGCTGCTTCACTCTTTCTGGCGCTTCTTGGAAATACCCTCTGCTCTTCCCCAGTAGTATATTGGACACCTTCCGACCTGAGGGGCTCATCTTCCAGCGTCATATCTTTTAGCCTTGTGATACATTCCATGGGGTTTTTCTTGGCAAGAATACTGGAGTGGGTTGCCATTTCCTTCTCCAGTGGACTACATTTTGTCAGAACTCTCCGCCATGACCTGTCCGTCTTGGGTGGCCCTGCACGGCATAGCTTATGGCTTCACTGAATTATGCAAGCCCCTTCACCACAACAAGGCAGTGATCCATGAAGGGGACATCTATTGATAGAACTGGGAAATTCCCTCCAGAGTGGGCAGTGGCCATTGTAGTGCCCATCTATAAGAAGGGTAATCGGTCAGATACTAAGAACTACTGCCTTATAAGTGTCTTGGATGTTATCAGCAAATTATATGCAAGACATCTTTTAGATAAGCTAAAGCTAGAAAGCTGCGGTTTTGAGGAGAATATCCTAGCTGAGGAACAAGCAGGCTTTTGAAGTGGCAGATCCACAGCTGACCACTGTTTTCTATTACAACATTCGGTGGGGAAATATACATCTCCCCCTCATCGCTCTTTTTTTGCTGCATTTGTGGATCTTCGAGCTGCTTTTGATTCCATACCCAGACCCCGCCTTTAGTACATATTGGCACTGCTAAATATGGATCGCAAGTTGTTCAGGAGAATATAGGGGTTGTATGAGAATTGTAGTCTGCGTGTGAGAGTCACTTTGGGTGGAGACTGTTCAGATCCTATTACTGCAAATAAAGGAGTACATCAGGGATGCCTATTAGCACCTCTTTTATTTAATTTATACCTCAATGACATAGTCTCTTTTTTAGACAGCCCAGATTTTCCCCACCTTGTTTAAAGGACAGGAGCATCCCAGTGTTACTGTATGCGGAACACACCGTTCTTTTGTCACATATCCAGGTGGGGATGCGTAGGCTCCTAAGGGCTTTAAGCTCACTAGGGAAGCCCTACAAGTTAATTATGATAAAACCAAAATCTTAGTTTTTGGTTAAAGGAGGAAGAAATATCGATGGCAGTTTATAACCAGCTGCTTGATCAAGTTAATAAGAATAAATCCCTTGGAATTACATTCAAGAGCTCAGGTCCTGGTCCAAACTTTTGAAAGCAACGGTTTCGACAGCAAATGTAACTGGTAATACTATCCTCTGTTTTGCAGCTGGACCAGGTGGAAAGATGGTGGCTCCTTTAATAGAGTTATATAAGGGCAAATTACTCCCCCAGATTCTATATGGGGTACCTGTGTGGGCCCATGTGGACATTGATCTATTGGAATCAACACAGCATAAATTTCTATCTAGAGTACTTGGAGTACCCAGATCCACCTCTAAGGTTATTGCCCAGTTAGAGACAGCCTGCCACTCTAAAAGATTGTATGATAAAATGGGCACAAAATGTTGGTCATAATATATCAATGGAAGAGTGGGAAAGTATGTGGGGAAAAGATCTAAAATTTACTTTGTATACAAGTCTTAAAGAGAATTTTTATAAGATGATGTATCGATAGCATATGTCACCATTAAAACTGTCTAAAATGTATAAGGATGTTTCTGGAAAATGTTGGAAATGTTAAGATCAAGATGGAACGTTTTATCATTTATGGTGGACTTGTAAAAAAGCTAAAATATTTTGGAAACTAATACAGTCTTTAGCTCAAAGAATATTAAAGACTACTATAGAATTAAAGCCAGAAACTTTTTTATTGGGACTAACAGATAAACACATAAAAGAGAAGGGGGGGGGAACCCTCTTTCTGTACATGACAACGGCTACAAAGTTATTGTATGCACAAAAGTGGAAGAATGAAACAATACCAACTGTGAGCGAGTGGATCATGAAAATGATGGAGCTGGCAGAGATGGCAAAACTTACTATTATAATTAAAGAAGGATCAACAACTAAATTTATGTTAGATTGGAAACCTTTTATAGAATTTGTACAAGAAATAGAGAAACATGATATCTGCGTATGTGGATTTTGAACTTTGAGATGGTTGGTTCTCTTTTGTTGTTGTTGTTAAAAATTAGGAGAGAAATGAGATCTCTGTGAACTCAATGTATGATATACAACTAAGATAAGAAGCAGAGGATAATAATAAGCATTTGTTGTGTAAGGGGAGCTAAAGGCAGATATCTTATAATCTTAATAAATATTTTAGTGTATGTGTATTGTGTGTTTATGTTGTTGTGTTTTTTCTTTTTTAAAAATAAAAATTATTAAAAAGAGAGAGAGAGAGAGAGAGAGAGAGAGAGAGAGAGCCTGCCACTCTGTGGGAAAGCTTGTCCAAAAAGCAGCCATTTTCTTTTGGTTAAAGATAGTTTTTCAGTTGGTCCCACCCTTGGTATTGCTAGCTCACAAAGACATGGGGAGAGTCTCTTGGGCAGATAAGTGTACTTATCTCCAAGCTGGGCTTCTCACAAACTTATCTGCTTGCAAGGGGGTATGATGGTGCCCGGGAGGAGATTTCTAGAAGATTATATGCTATCGTTACTCAGACTGCAATGGCCACTGCTGATGAGAGCAGTTCTAACACATAATAATAAGCATTTGTTGTGTAAGGGGAGCCAAAGGTAGATATCTTACAATCTTAAGAGATATTTTAAGATTATATTATTTTTAAAAATATTATTCTGAATCCCCCACCAATCAGCTTCATGGGATGACCCCGGATTCTAGTATTATGAGAGAGGGAGAAAAATGTCTCCCTATCCACATTCTCCAACTGCACGTCTCTCCAGCTTAGCCCCAGAAAATCCAATTCTGACCACCACAACAGAGCTCACAATGGAATGGGCCATTTTCACAGCTCTCCCTCTACTTACATACAAATATGCATCCCAAAAAGGACCTGCCACCACTACGTTTCCACCAATGAGTTGACCTAAATTTCCTCCCGCCCTCAAAATGAGTGTGACAGACACTCCAATGCTAAATCCGTCACCCGTTTGGGGTGTGTGCTTCCTGCTTTTAAAAAAGTTCTATGTGTACATTTATGCTATTCGATGTGCATTCATCACTTTCTATTACCACCCAAAAAATTGACTGTTCCAGAGAAAGTGGGAAAGGTGAGTGCCCTTTCAAAACAGGTCTAGTGCTCAAGATATATCTTTGTAGGTGCCTTATTATTTTTTCATGTATTTGAAGTAGCTTTTGCTGCTCCTCAGCCAAAAAGGCTTCCGGAGTGCCTCACGTATAATCAAGTAGACACAACCGTCCTTGCCTGCAGGCTTACAATTTAAAAAGATATGACACAAGGAAAAAGGAATGGGGAGGGAAGAAGGGAAAAATGAAGTCCTTCAGCAGGGCTGGTGGAATGGCCCTTCTACTGCTCTCATCTACCTCAGCTCAATCTGCTGGAACGGCTGGAATGTCCTGACAATATCTCTAGCCTTGTCACAGAAATATGATTGGCTTTAGGGTTTGTTGTTGTTCAGTCGTCCCAACTGTATTTTTTTCCTCATCTTTGTGGGATGGTCCTGTAAGGCGCAAATGAGCCAGAGAGGTCCAAACTGGATGGGGCGTAAACTTCAAAGAGGGGTTGGGCTGTGTGTCCCACCAAGAATTTTCTGAGCAAATTCAAGCCCTTCAGTGAGAGGGCAGTTAGCCTGAAGGAAACAAAGAGTGTGTAGGATAGCCATCGATCTTATCTTGGAAGATGACCGTATACAGATTCTGGTGGCATAAGTGTCATTCATCTGAATAATTGTGCTTGATATAAGCATGGAAGGGCTTTATTTCCCCAACAAGGATGATATAAATATTGTCAGGATAGTCTTTCATCAGAAAGTTTATACCTTCACACAATTGTTCTTTGGCTTCTAAATCAATCAAAACCGTAATTCTTTTTGCAACATTATCATATATGATTACTCTTTTCTTCAAGTTGACTTCAAGGGCATCTATTATTGGAATAAAGAATTTTACGTGAAATTTGTCTCTTGGGGAAAGCCTTTCATCGGTATTAGGTGCACTAATACGCGTCATTGACTTGCTTGTTGTTCGCCCTTTTTCCTTTTATTCACACACTTGTAGTCTACATCAGGCAGGTTTCCTTTAGCTTTGAGATCAATTTTATCAAAACTCTCTCTGGTTTCTTTCACATACTGAAAGAACAATGTGTAAAAGCTTTGCACATGTGCTAAGGCCAATCTGTGGTTCCTGTAGAGCCTTGCTGGTTTTGCGGAACTGATCTAACAAACAATTCCAAAGTTCTAACATGAACACAAACTCTAATTCTTCCGTTTTCTCTAGAAAAATGCAAGCTTTTCTTCTTGTATAACCTATTTCACTGTCATTAGTATGAATATGAGTAAAGCATAACAAATTGTATTATAACTCATAGCTATAGCTGAAGTAGCCTTTGCATGTGCTTTCTACCTAAGTGTCAGAGAGATGTTTTGGTACTGTGGGTTCTGGACCCAAGAATGATTTGAGTATGGCCCAGCATTTAGCAGAAGCTGAGAAGAAAGTGAATATTTGTTGCACAACAGCATTTTTCCCCCCACTGCATCTAAGCAGCAATCATCTGCAGCATGACAAACAAGATTCACCAAATGTCCAGCACATGGAATATATACAGCACTTAGTTTTCTCTAGACGTTTTGAATAATCACTTCGATTTTTCAAATGAGCTATTCCAGTGCTGACACTCCTGCATTGAGCAGGGGGTTGGACTCGATGGCCTTATAGGCCCCATCCAACCCTTCTATTCTATTCTATTCTATTCTATTCTATTCTATTCTATTCTATTCGAGGGACCTTTCTGTGTCCAGAATGAAATTTCACCCTCAGTCAAGACACTTTCAAACGTTTCTTCACTGTTGAAGTTAAATTTGTTGCTTAGCTAATGATACTATAAAAGCAAAATTTAAAATGGTCTTCAGACTAGATAAATAGGCTTCTGGCCTCCTGTGGTGGTGTTTTGGGTGGGTTGTATCCTGGGAGTTGTAGTTAGAGGCATGGATGGAAGGGAGCTGGGAGGAAGTGGGACTGAGAGGGGAGAGCCAGAGTTTTTGGAATATGGCCTGATGGATTAGTTTTCAGTTTTGCTAAGCTCCTGAAATAAAGAAGCTTTGAGTCCTTAACTCTGGTAGTTTGTAATTCCTACAACACAACACCCCCTAATATTTTTGAGGTCCCCCAGAATACTGAGGCTGGTTACAGGTATATGAAGGGGTTGGGGTGGGAAAGTGGTGAGGAGGGGATTAGTGGAGAGGATGCCTGGTATGGGACAGGAGTTTAGAAAGTGTTGGTAGGCTGGCTCCCATGGTCTCCTCTTGAGGTCTGAGGTGAGGCTGGGCAACCTGTGGATGATGTGAGTAGTCCAGCAGCCCCGGAAGGGAAGTTGATGGGACTGGGTGCGGGTTGGGATGAGGAAGTCAAGTTTCAGAATTCTGGTGGTGGATTTTATATGAAAGGTTATTTAAGCCAAAGCGATTTCAATTGTAATGCATCTTCTCAGTTACTGCCAACATATTTAGAGGGCCCTTATAATAAGAGGCCCTAAGCCATGGCTTACTTGGCTTGTTCCTAAATCCGGCACTGAGATGGACCAATCGGTGCTTAGCTGTCTCCCCAGCACTAGCAAGGGCTCTGAGCTGTGGTTTCTCAACGTTAAGGTCCAGGTGCAATCGGAAACCATCATAACACCTGGTAGAACCTAATTTGAATGTCTACAGCCTCCATCCACATTTCATCTTAAGATTCTGATTTCAACATCAAGTCAGCCTTAAAAAAAAAAATCCTCCTCTACCCCCTGCCCCCATCATCTCCTTTTTGTAACATCTTGCCTGATGAAGTGATCTGGAGATCTCGAAAGCGTGCACATTTTTGTTGACCTTGAGTTGACCTAATAAATGTATTATTCTAATGTGGATTCTTGATTTTTTCTTATGGCTAACGTGACTAACTGTGCGTTTCATTTTTCATGTTTTTCTTTCTACAGATTCAGCACTTTTCACCTAAGTACAAACCAAAACAAAACCTAAGCAAGATTCAACAACAGCATACAAGAAAAAAAAATAATTTGTGTCATGGCTCTTACTTACTACAAAGGTAGTCCACTAAGGCTGCAATCCTTTATCCACTTACTTGGAAGTAAGCCCCACTGAACTCAGTGAGACTTACTTCTGAGTAGACATGCATACGATTTGCACTAAGCACCCAGATTATTTTTTTAAAGCCACATGTGTGGTGCTGCCATCTGTTGACTGGCTTATATTGACATTTATGGAACTGCTAACATGCCACAGGGCTGTTAGATACAAGTCCCAGAGACATGAACTTATCAGGCTCCAGTGGAGGCTGGTGACTCCTATGTTAGTGGGGCAATAGTTTTCAGCCAGAACCAGACAGAATTCTAAAGAAGCTATCCAAGGTGCTGAACCTATTTTGGGGATAGGGTTCAGCACTTTGGATAGCTCCTTTAGAGTTCTGACTGAAATCCAGAGAGGATTCACTGCCCCACTGACATAGGAGCCACCAGCTTCCTCTGTCAGGGTCTCTGCTGTAGCCTATGGTTTCTCTCAGTCCACAGAAATGTCATTTTCAGGGCTAGGAAGCTAATGCCATTCATAAAGCAAAGAAGCTGACAAAGCAATGGTCAGTGGTGAATAATACCTGCTTCAGCATCAGCCCCTCCCTATAATTGAGCAGTGGAGGTGTGAGGGGGGCACAGAACATTCCCAAGTACATTGGAGCAAAGCAGAGGAAAATGTGGATGCCCATACTTGCAGGGAAGGGGGTGGAATGGCTGTGACCAGTGGAAAAGGAAACTTGGATGACTGGGGCACCCAGACTGGTGGGAGGAGATGGCTGGGAGCTCTTTTAGCATGTGAAGAGCATTTTGGAGGGCAAGAGTTGCATGTGGGAACAGGGTTTAGATCAGGGGTACAGAACTTATTTCAGCCTGAGGGCCAAATTCCATTATGGAGGAGCTCACGGTGTGTGTGTGTCACATTCCAGTGGTGGCTGGGGCAAAAGGCAAAAAGGCAGGGCCAAAACCCCCAAACATCCAGCATATTTTACCTTAAAGTTCTTCTTGCCAGTAACTAAGCCTTAGGAAAGACATTTCAACCTTTTAAGATCTGGAAAAAACTGCACAAAAGCCAGGAAACCACAACATGATTGGTAGTTGGGGGGAAGGGGCCATTTGGGGACCCCCAGAGGGCTGGATTTGGCCCCAAGGCCTGAATTTCTGCACCCCTGGTTTACATAGTGAGCAGTTGGGAACTGCAGTGAAATGTTCATGCCCTTGAAGGAAGAAGCGAGGCTACTGAAGGGATTTGAGGAGACACAGGCTGTCTTCACACAAGGCATTTATCATGGAGGCATTTATCATGGGCTCATGATTGGTCATTCACAGAAGTTTGCTGGTCATTTGCATGACACTGTCAACCTCCAGGGCACATCCAGTTGTATTTGATCTTTACCTCACTAACACCCCCCGCCCCGAGATAATCCACTCTTTAAATGTAAATCCACTTTAATAAAAAGGTACAGGTTAAGGTGTCCCCAACCAGTCGTGTCCGACTCTAGGGTGCGGTGCTCATCCCCGTTTCTAAGCTGAAGAGCCAGCGCTGTCCAAAGACGCTTCCGTGGTCATGTGGCTGGCATGACTGAACACCGAGGTGCACGGAACGCTGTTACCTTTCCCGCCGAGGCGGTACCTATTTACCTACTTGCAATTTCTTGCTTTCAAACTGCTAGGTTGGCAGGAGCTGGGACTGAAGACGGGAGCTCACTCCGTCACGCGGCACTCGGGTCTCGAACTGCTGTCCTGCCGACCTTCCGGTCTGCAGTTCAACGTCTTAACCACTAAGCCACCATGGCCCCTCAAAAATCCACTTTAATAGCTGTGTGTAAATGTGCGGCTATAACCACAGCTTGGGAAGAAGAAGCCATTGAGAAAAGCAGGAAAATCACAGTTGTGCTCCCCCCCCCATGCCTGCCTGTTGTTGACCGAGGCTGGGAGGAGAGTTTTCTTGGCCAGGCTAGGAGAAGCTCAAAGTGAGCACAGAGCTGGTCTGGGAGGAAGAAGAATCTCCAGTATCAGAGGCAGTATGTCCTACTTGTGGATTTCCCATGGGTAGCTGGTTGGCCACTGTCACTGTGTGAACTGAATGCTGGACTAGATGGGTGCTTGGTCTGATCCAGTATGGCTGTTCATGTCCTTAATTTCATAGGTCCATCCATGACCAGGATCAGAATTGAGAAGGAACAAGAAACGAGCTGGTCCAATGCCTCCTGCTCAAAAGCAGGGCCATCTACCAGCCCATCATTCCCCCCAGATCACCCCCGTAGCAAGCCAGCAAACGGTGCACCATAAGCTGAGAGAAGGTGTAGCTTTGGATGGCTCAGCCAATGGAAGCAGTCAGTGAGGGATGCGGGGGAAATGGTTTCGTTGTAAGAAGACTGGATCTGTGAGAAGCAGCTGGCTTGTTCTTCCCCTTCATCATGAATTTTAATGTTTCCCTGCTTTGCAAAACCATTTGCTCTTTCCGACGCAAAGTTCACTCTTTCACAGCTAGTGTTATTTTTAGTCCCCCATCCTCCCTTCCTCCTGAAATTACTGGTAACAGTTATACACAAGAGAAGAGTGAAAATGGGTTGTGAGACAGGAGTCACAATCCCTTCCACAACTTTATAGCTGCTCTCCCCATGACCCCCCCCACCCCAAATTACTTCCTTAGTTTCTGGGAAAGCAATCTGGAATCAAACCTGGAAGAATGGGCAGCAAGAGGTGGGAAAAGAGACCAACCCTCAACCCATGCTGAAAATCTCACTGCAGTGCACATAAAGGAACTAACAAGTCCTATACGTTTATATTCCAGCCCTAGAGAAGATCTGTGTCTTTTGGTTATAGCTGTTCAAGACTGAACTACTGCCCATATTAGATTAGTAATCTCATAGAACAAAAATAAGTTTTGAAGGCAAAAGGAGAAGGGGACTGCAGAGGATGAGATGGCTAGATAGCATCACCGATGCAGTGAATATGGACTTGAGCACACTCTGGGAGAGAGTGCAGGACAGGAAGGCCTGGCATGCTATGGTCCATGGGGTCACGAACAGTCGGACATGACTCAACGACTGAACAACAACAACAATTTTTTTTTATCTAGAAACTCAATTCAAATGTTGATATGCTGGTAGTGACCACTGTGGTGTGCCATTAAAGTATTTAAATCACAAATGGTTATTCCAAATGATTGCAATAACAGAGATATAGCCATTAACACACACCCTGCTAAATAAAGATCAAATGATCTGTTAGCTTGTAATCCACCTGGGAAGCATCTGACCAACTGGGATATTCTAGTAAAAATTCTCTTATATCTTCCTCATAGTAAAGGTCAATTTTTAAAACAGTCTCTGTTAAAGGGGTCTGATGCCCATTGTTTTACCTGCAAGCATACAATCTATTGCTCCATTTTGAAAGATTCTCTCTCTTTCCCCCCGCCTCCCTAAAATGCTAGGCTATGTTTAAGATGCTGGGTTAAAATTTCTAATTTAAACAAACAAGGGAAACTGAGAAAAAAAGGCTTTTCAGATAATCCACTTATAGCATCTTTGTTGTGCCTCTTCTCATACTTCCTGGGGCCCCAGTTGCTAGAGTTAATCACAACCCTCGTTAATTTCCAAAGATGCAGCAGTGGTCTCTCCAGCTTTCATTGTACTTATTTACAATATTGCTATTCTGTTCTCATTCCTTTGAGACACAGCAGTAAATCCCGCACCTCTTAAAGTGCCCAACCTTATTGGAATATTAAACCCATTCTCTGTGGGGAGCTGCTCTCTTTGTGGATGGGATGGGAAGGAGGGGAAGCGAGAAACAGAGACCATTCCCTCTTTTCCAATACTCTTAGGAAGCTAGACACACACACACACACACACACACACACCCCTTGGAACAATATAAAAGACAATTGCATTGTACATTCCCAGAAGTATTCACAAAGCTCTAGACTAGCCAAGGGAATATCAAGGGAAGACAAGTTAATTAAAAGAACAATATATCGAACAACCCTATTCCACTAAAGAAGTTGCTGGAGTCAATGAAAGTGGTCAGGGCAATGACTTTTTACCATGAAAGTCACCGCAACGAGATGACGAAACCCCAAAAAGAGTATTTACAGTGCAATCCTATGCATGTCTACTCAGAAGTAAGTCCCATTGAGTTCAGGTAAATCTATATAGGATTGCAGCCAAAAATGTGAAAAAACTATCCAAAGTTATAGGCTAACATGGAATGTTAAGTATTGTTATTTATTGCTATTGCTGTATGTTAAATATTGTTTAATTTAAATATTTCATTATTTAATTAAATATAAGAGTAATTTAATAATCTTCTCTACTATAGACTTGGATCCGGTTTATACAATCAGCAGGTTCGAATGATAATGCTTTTCCAGGACTGTAGCAATCCAAGCTACAGATGAGGGCTGCATGTTTAAATACTATTCCAAAATAAAAGTTCCTGCACATAGACAGGGAGAAAGGTTCCTCCTACTCTTAATCAAGAAAAGGAACTTCTGGGAGCATTAAAAATGCCAATTTTTCTCCAGCAACCCAAAGCCCTGGAAAAACTTTCTCGCTTGAGTCTATTGACTGCATATAGAATCACCCTCAGATCAAGATGGAGAAGATGGCCCAGATCTCGAAATGTATTTGCCCTTCTTGAAGGAGACAGCTCAACAGGCAGAACCATCACCTAAATACATTGAAGAAGGTAGTCCGCTGTGGAGAGGGGTGGAATACACCTGGGTAACTTGTGACCTGAGACTTTTTCTAGGAAATGCACTGTCTTCCCTATCCCCACTCTTCAATTCCCAAATGACATTGTGAGAATAAACAGGTACAAAACATTGCAAGTCACATTAGAATTCTTGAAAAGCAGCCTTTCGGGTGAGCATTCAACTAAACTCACAATTTGCAATCCCGTTATAATTTGAGCAGAGGGGAGTTCACACATCACTGTGCAGCTTAAATTAGGCAGGTGACGCTTTCCATGCCTGGAGATAACTACAATCCCCTGCTAATCGCTGCAGATAAAATGTCTGTTAAAAAGCCCTGCTATGGTGGCAACCCTAGGTACACTTGGTACAGCAAAGCTCTTTGTTCATACAATTACTTTTCATTAATGTATGCTAAAACTATTTCCATAGGACTCTTGATTACTAGGATTTTCCTGTTGAATGTTCCCTGAGACAGAGAGAGTGATGCTTTTGGAGCCAGTACAAAGAACCTTACAGACCGTTCTTTGGATATAAATGGCAAAAAAGTCAAAAGAAGGTGCAAAATAAAGACAGCCTTCTACAATGGGGATGAAAATCATTGCCAAGGCAGATCTCTAGTATGCCTAAAGAGTCTGAACAGTGTTTCCATTTGCTACATTTCATCTAGTTACAGGTGCTTCTGAAGGGCTCACAAAGAACTAGATTATCTCTTCTTTCTGTATGAAGAGCATGTCATAGAAACCTGTTTGGGCAGAACCTCTTGCACTTCTAAATGTACTAGAAGTGATGATCTAGATCAGCCATCGCCAAGCTGGTGTCCTCTAGATATGTTGGGACTACAATGGCCATCATCCCCAACCAGTATGTAGTCCAACACACCTGGAGGGCACACTAGGTTGGAGAAGGCTGATCTAGAGGTACTAAGGTTGGACCGCATGCTAAAACAACTGCACTATTGTTTCATTTTGGTGAAATGGTTGAAAGGGTTTTGCTGCTGATTTGGCAGGGGGGGGGGGGACACTTCTTTGACCTAGCTAACAGTAGCAATGACATATAGGAAGCCTTATGTTTAGTGTAGTTAGAGTGCCATCTGCTGATCATATGCAGTTCCTGAAAACCTGTGCACAACTGCTGAAAACTTTGGAGCTGCCGTTAGTGTTGTGTCAGTATGGTGCAGCCCCCCCCAACCCCTGAAGCAAATTGACTTAGGCTGAAACCACACATGCATTTTCAAGTGCTTTAATGGCCACTCAAAAATCTTCTCCCACTTGCACAGTGTAACATTTCCATCACCCACTCCCCTGAAGGTGAAAATGAACATGAGCTCATTGCTAACACTTCTTTGCCTAGAACCTGAACATGTACTCTGCCTCAGGACTCTAGGCATGAACACCCAACAAACACTCCGACAACTGGGAATGCCAGGACAGAGACGCCCCCCACCCCCACAAGTAAGCCTGGGAAGGGGGAAACATATACTGTCCCATAAAACTTCTGCAAGTGAAACTGTCTACCTGGTCTCTCCCTCACCCCCTTAGCAAGATGTGTGTAATTTCTATGGTTGCAGCTGGTGTGGCTGTTCCCCACCCCTGCTATTGTTTACCCTTTTCTAGTGGCTGCCCCTACCCTGCAAGGTTGGAGGAAGTTTGAATAGAAAGGCTTTCCAGCAGTGTAACTGGACTGGATCTGGCCCCTGGCTGATTTCAGCACTTAGGATTGCTTTGTAATACACCTGCCATGAATTTAATAAAGGAAATGCTCCCCCCATTTAAATTGGTGGTAAACATGCAAGGAACTTGGATACTCTGTAGAGTCTATCCTCTTCTGACATTTCTTCCCTTTCACCTTACCGTATATTTCTTTAATAAGGTGGCAGTGAGACATTTTGAAGCCAGAAGTGTGCCAGGCTTTGAACTTGCTTCATGGCTGTTGGTCCACGTGAATTTTCATACCCTGGCTTCTCCCTAAGTTCACAAAAGTCCTATTTCTGCTGCCAAATTAAGATGTAATGCTAAACCATAGTTTCATGTTATGAAAGATAGCATAGTCTCCCCCAAGGGCTTCCACACTCCCTTCTCTCCTCTCTTCCTCTACTGCAGCCACAAGGAGAAGATTGGAAGCTTCTGCTTCCATTTTAGATTAACCAGAGTTTAGTGGGTTGTTTGAACCGTAAACTGTGGTTAATCTTAGCTATGGTTAGTGAAAACAAGCCAGCTTCATAAACTATGGTTTGAGGTTGGCTTGTTTCTACTAAGATTTGCCGCAGTTTGAACCAGAGGAGAACACGTGAGCCTGGGAGAAGGCTAGGCTCATTCTTTTAATGCTATGTGATGATTTAGTGTTATGTACAAACTAGTACTCCTGATTATGCAAGGCCCCTAAAAGTAGGCATAAAATATGCATTGCAGTTGTTACTCAGTCTGGCTTTGGGCCCTTCTTTTGTTTTAGCCCTTGCTTCCTATTTCTACTTGTTCTTCTAGCTCCAAATGTAGCTACACAGGTCTGACCTAGATTCTGTATCGTCCTAAGAATCTAGCCTCCCATTTCCCATCTTCTTCTTTGACTTCTTCACTATTGGAAGTTATCAAATACAGATGTTGTTTTTATGAGATCCTTTGTAAATATCTTTGTGTGGTCAGATAATCCTTTTGTGCCACATCTGATGCCCTATCTCATCTGGTTATCAACTTTCCATTGATTGCTTACTTTTCATTGTTGTGATGACAGCTTTGCTTTCTAAATCATCTCTGGCCATATTTGCTGCCTTGGGAGGGTTCTTACCCTTAAAGACGGCTTAAAAATAATTTTAAATAAATTAAATAAAAATTTACCGTATTCAGAAATACTAAAAAATGCTAGCTGCAGAAATATACTCAAATGGCTTGATACTTAGGTCTTGGGCTCATATACTGTATAGATGGAGAATAACATATAGTCCAGACATTGCCGGAATATAGCTCTCATCATTCCTGATGATTGGTCCTGCTGGTTCGGGCTGATAGGAGTTGGAACCCAACAACATCTCTGGAGGGCCACAAGTCCCCCCTGCCCCCAGTCATGTTATAGACAAAGGATTTCATAAGACTTACTGGAGCTGGGCCAAAAAAATCCCTGGTTCAAATCTCACCCCTGCCATGAACTCAATTATTAATTAAGATTAGGAGAAGAAGGAAAAAAACAAGAGGAGGAAGAATTTCAAATGGTGTACTACTTTATCATTACCTCAAATTACCTAACATATTTCAACAACTATCTTCCTCATGCTTGCAATACATTAAAATCTATACCCACTCACCTGGGAGTAACCCCTATTGAATTCAATGGAACCTACTTCTGAGTAGTGATGCAAAGATTGCACTATAACCTACAAGTATTTCATGATTTTTAGTCTGTGAATCATTTTTAGCTGCAATGCTAAGCATGCTTATTAGAGAGGAAGCCCATTCAACACAGTAAAAGGGAATAGAATTATCTTGCGTGATATATACAGACTCTTTACCCTTACAGAATGTTTTTATTGAATTGTATTGGTCACTGTACACCCAATATGTTAGTCCAATTTGGTACAGTACAGTAAGAAATTTGCCTCTGCTTTTTGTGGCCAGATGCAAAAGAGGATAGGGCTTCTGCCCCTTTACTAGCTCTGTAGAAGAGAGGATTTCAGCAGGTGCAGCTCACATAACAAAGTGCACCAGCTAAAATTCCTTCTTCTACACAATGGTTAAAGGTGCAGGAGCCCTGTACTTTTTTGCATCAGGCCACCCAAGTACTGCCCCTCTTTTTCTCCAGTTTAGAATTAGGCAACCTACTATCTATCTCTCTGTCTCAGCTCCCCTCCCCACAACTATACTATCAGGATAGTAACACTGATCTGACTTACAGGGCTTTTGCAAGGATTGCTTTAGATCAGGGTAGGGAACATCAGGTCCATGGGCCAAATCCAGCCCTCCTGGATTTTCCCTGACCCCCTATGATTTGGTGGTTTTCCAGCTTTTGTACCCCCCCCCCAATTCTGAAAGGTTGAAATGCCTCTCCTGTGGCTGAGTTACTAGTAGTAAAAGCATTATGCTAAAATATGCTGATATGTTTGGTGTTTTGGCCTCACCCACCACTGGAATGCAGCTCCCAAGAGTTTCTCTGAAACTGAATTCAGCTGTTGGGCTGAAAGAGGTTTCCCACCCCTGCTTTAGATTTATTTCTGACTAAACATGCATGATTGAGCTGTAAAGCACTATATGAATGCTATAATGTATGTTACAAAAGGATTTTGTTGAGATCCGTTATTCACATACAGAGTTTAAAACACGTAGTGTAAATTCTTAAAAATTGGGATCAGATAACTCTTCAGGATATGAATATTCTACAAGAATGGATGTATCTTTTCCTCCTGTAGTTTTAACTTTGTAAATGTTATTTTAGCTATAGTTCATATTAGCACATACAGGGAAAACAATATGCTTTTTCTTGCAAAATCCTATATTAACTTCCTCTGTTGTCACACAGAGTCACAAAACCACGTAGGATGGTTGCCACATTGTAGGTTGGAAGTACATATAAAGAGAACACAAAGAACAGTATTGCTTTAGTTCCTTTTAAGGATCAGTACTAAGGTGGCCAGTTGTGATAGAGGGCTGGGCTCCTGTACGTTTAATAGTTGTGTACAAAGGGGAAGTTCAGCTGATGGAGGAGCCATATCAGCACTTTTATTATTTTCCATCCATCCTTAATGGAGCAAGCTATACTTACAAATATCTACAAATATAAAATTGTCATTCTTGGACTTAAAGCAGTATAATAAAAGCCACTCCCACAGTGCTAAACTGGTTTAAACAATAATAGCCTGGCTTAGGTGTTTTCTGGATTGCGCAGTTGCCTACCAGAGACAAGGCATACCCTCCTCATGCTACATCTTTCATTTCCTAAATTAAAGAAAAACCCTTCACCAGACAGACACTGTTTCCAGTTCCTTTTGATCCCCTCTTTCAGTCAAAAGCACAAGCCCTCACCTTAGTTCCTTTGTTCTACTCTGTCATGTCAAAGTTGGGTGGAATCGTGCATACACAATTCCATTTCTCCCTTCAGAAATCGCTATCTTCCTCTTCTGTACAATCCAAACCCAACCTGACCTATATGGAAATACACTTGCTTCGTCCCCCACAGGTCAGCTTTCTTCCAGAGATTTTGAATTTTTCTCCCCGCCCCCACCCCTACAGAAAAAAGGGTACATTTCCTCTCTTATCTCTTTTCCCTGCTCTCGATACTCAGGCAGTTAGAGAAACATTATGGTCCCCAGACCGCAGCCTTCAACGGCACCTTCTAACGATTACGACATCGTTCCAAGTCCACGCTCTATGCGGGAATTGGGGCCTAGTAACCAACTTCAGCCCCGTGATCCAAAGGAAGGCAGATTGTTCAGGCATCGGGCCGGAGCTATTAGAAGTGTCCCGAGTTGGGCGTCACTGTATTCGCGTCTGAATTGCACAGGCGACGTGGATGTGCACCGAGTCGGGACAGCCCTTTTATCCTCTAGTTCGGATGGCGGGTGCAACCCCGTGCACACTTACCTGGGTTAAGTATCATTGAACCCAAGAGAGGAATGCTAGCTCAAACCGTTTCACTGTGTGCTTGGACGCAAGTAAGCCCCATTGAACCGAACGGGGCTTGCTCCCACCAAGTATAGGTGTGCAATGCATAGAATTAGAGGCTTGGGATCAGGGGAAGGGTTAGAAACCACCAGAGATGCGGCGGTTATAATCTTCCCACTGAAGCCTTTCAAATGACACCTTCGGGTTTTCGATCTCGTTTCCGAGATGATGAGGACTAGAAACGCCCACCCCTCTTTAAAATATGCTTGTACGTGTAACACGAGTTCATCTGAGTCAACGCGACAGGGGCGTGAAAGGCTGAATGAGGCGATTCAGAGAGCGAAAAAGCGTTCACATGCCCGCTTCTAGTCCCGGGGCTCCATTTCTAACGCCGCGGCTCCTCCTAGCGCCCGCCGACCGTTACGACGCCCTCGCCAAACCGTTCTACGCGCTCACGCTCTCTTTCCCCGCCCCTGCGTCCTCCGAACCAACCCATCCGAAGGAGAAAGGGCGCAGCCAATCGGAAATGGAAGCAAGCGCGCGCGAGAGAGGAGAGAGAGAGAGACGCCACAATAGTTATGACGGCGCCTGCGCAGTGACACGTCTCCCTCCTTGCTGGCGCTGGGGCTGTCTGAGGCCGGAGTTGGGAGAGAGCCAGCCACTGTGGGTAGGGAAGGCGGGCAGAGGGGCGGGTGCTGCTGCTGCTGCTCCTCCAGCTCTCGCGGGATCCCCGGAGAGGCCGCTGCTGGGCTGGCTGGCTCGAGAGCGAGCGAGCGCGCGCGCCGAGAGGGGGGCGGGGCGTGTGAGCGGCCATGGCGGGGCAGCAGTTCCAGTACGATGACAGCGGCAACACCTTCTTCTACTTCCTCACCAGCTTCGTGGCCCTCATCGTTATCCCCGCCACCTATTACCTGTGGCCGCGGGACCAGCACGCCGGTGAGTGCGGGCGCCGCCTGTCCCTCCCCCCTCTCCGGCGGCACGGCGGGCCTGGCGCAGCGTGTGTGGACCTTTTTCACCTCAGGCGTCGTCAGCCAGGCTTCGGGGGCCCCCCATGCCCCTTCCCCGCCTCTTATCCTGCCCTCTGCCCCTCGCCTCACAGTCATCTGGGGCGCCTTGCCCTCGGTGTGCCTCTCCTGCTGCTCCCCACCCTACCGGTTATCACCGCCGCGCTCCGTGTTATTGCGGGCAGACGGAGAATCTGGTCGTCCTAGCGGAGCGCCACAGCCTTGACTTGTGGTGGGACCGGCCCCCGTGTAAGGCCGCTTTCACGCCGAGTGTAACACTCAAAAACGCCTCCCAAGCCTCTCTGCTGTTTGTGCCGCGGAGGAGTGGCTGTTCTTGGACAATGGAACAGAGGTGTGGTGTAGAGGGTTCAGGTGCTGGACTGGCACTCGGGAGAATCGGGTTCTAATCTCCACTCGGCTATGAAGCTCGCTGGGTGGCTTTGGGCCAGTCGCTGATTCTCAGCCTGACCTACTTCACAGGGTTATTGTGAAGATAAAATGGAGAGGAGGAGGATCTTGCACCATGTCTTGGGCTCCTTGAAGGAAAGGCAGGATATAAATGTAACAAATAAGGAGTGTGGTAATAATTAAATAATAGTTTTACTAAAGCCAGTGTAGGGCTGGATTGGGCAACTTGTGGCCCTCCATATATTTTGGCCTACAATTCCCATAAGCCAGTATAGCAAATGGTGGGGGAGCATGGGAGTTGTAAACCCAAACATCTGGAAAGCTGCAAGTTGCCCAACCCTGGTGTAGGGATTTGTTTGTTTGTTGCTTTCATATTGCAGGATGTGGAAATACACAAAAGTTCTCAGTGTCATGTGTGAAGAGAACTTGTGTATTGAAGCCTTAAGTCAGGGATGGAGAGCATATGGCCAACCTGCTGATGTCGAACTGCAACTCCTATCAGTCCATTGACTATGCTGGCTAAGGCTGATGGGAGTTGCAGTCCAATAATATCTGGAGGGTCACATGTTCCCCATCTGTGCCTTAAGTGAACATAGAACAGCCAGTTCTCAAGACTTCACTTGATGCCCTGCACTCAAGATTATAATAATGTATGCAGCACTTAATTAGCCTGGAGGGGAAAAAATCACCGACTACATACTTGGCTTACACAGTGGGTTAGCAGAGTTCATGGTGCAAGGGAAGTTGTCCACCATTTTCCCCTTATGATTGTGAGCACGACAGAGTTAAGGGCCAGTAGTCTTCATTAAGTGACCTTGCCTGTGTACCCTGGCACTGTCTTGGGAGCATAGTAGGTTGTAGTCATAGAGATGTGAAGTAACGATTCTTGTAATTTCAGTAAGTGCTCCAGAAGAAGTGCCATGTTGATATCAAGTGTTCACTCAGTGTAGCCTTAAATAAATGTTCACCTGATAACTTGATAGTAAACTACTAGGTAGTGGTTCACTTCCAGACCCCTAGGAGACAATTGGGAAAATTCCAACAATGGTCTAGACTAAATCCGCTGTAGTAAATAGTCACTGACTCGTATCATGCTCCTGGGTTTTTCTCCTACTCTATGTCTATATGTATTGGAATCCTCAGAAACTGGGGCAAATCTGTATTTTTCTCATCTTTGCTGTGGTGCACTGGTATCAGCTAGCCACGCATCCTTTTCTCACTATGCCTATAATCTCTGAAGGATATTCTTCTCAATGGGTGTAGCCATTAGTTACTGTTCTTTTCCTGCTTCCCATCTTAATGGGAGTAAACACCAAGCCAGCTGGCTGCTTTTTATAATACCTTTTAATGTGTATCTACTTACACCCACTATTATCACCAGATATCTCTGGTCTGTAGTTTCTTGGTGATAGGTTGGCTTACTGCCAAGTTCTGTGAAGTCTGATGTACTCATCTCCATATGAGAGAAAATTCAAATGGCAAAAGATGATGTAAAATGGGCTCTTGGGAAGAAGACATTTAAAGAAAAGACAAGATTGTATGTGGGACAGCTTTCCTAGACAAGTTCAAATCTTGCTTCTCAGTATTTAGAAGCAAAATTGTTATAGACAGGAATGTTGCAAAGTTTAGGAGCCAGTGAGATTTTGCAAGAGTCAGATGGGAGGAGAAGCCTACTTCCAGACCTTTGTAGGAAACCACTGAGGTCAGTCAGCTCTCCTCTAGTTACTAAGCACCTAGAATTTTGCATCCCTAAAGTTACAGAGGCAGTCAACTCACGGAAAAAACAACCAGCCATCAAAAAGCCGTGTTTACTAGAACCGTGTTGGTTCTAGTATTGAATAGGCAAGAAACATGTGGACTTGGTTTGCACATAATGGTGACAAATTATGGGTTAATGAATTAACCCACGATTTCCCATTGTGAGTGCTGGGTGTATTCTGTTGGCATTTTGAAGGTTCAGTATTTTGAATATTGCTACGTGACATTCAAACCTAGACACTATAGGTTTATTGTGGGTTAATAACTTACAATTAGTAGTTAGGTCCATGATTAACCTACAGTGTCTGGATTCGGATATCGCATAGCAACCCGCAATTGGCCTGATCAAGGGTTGAATATTCAAAAAGGCTGCACAATGTGCCTAGCATGCACCATGGCAAATTGTGGGTTAATTAACTCATGATTTGCTGCTGTTACGTGTGAACAGCTCCATGGTATCTCTTCCCGAAAAGTTTTCAGAGTATGATTAGTATAATCTCTCGCACTTCAGCAGCGTATTGTTTGCTCAGTTGAATATTTTTGTTGAAACCATATCCTGCACTTAAAATAGCAGGATTGGACAGATAGTTTTCATTTTCTTTTATAAATTATTACAAAGTACCCAAATCAAGGAAATCAAATTAGTAGCCTTTTCACTTAATAGCTTATGTAATATTCCACCATGTAATACATTGTTGTATTATACTATGATGTTTATAAGAAAGACATTTTTCTTACTTTTGAAAATGTCTTCCTGGATTGTATAGCTGTTCTTTTTTTCTTAATCCATTAGCAATCGCTGAAGTCACTAGAGTATTGGGATAATAGTTTTGAAACTGGATGGAAGCAGTCCAGTCTTCTGATATGTGCCTCATAATTGTGTATCTAGAGCATCTTTGCCAGATTTTATCCAATCTTTTCCTAAAAAGACAGAGATACTGCCAAGAAAGACTGAAGAATGCTCTATTTCTGAATGCTCTTAAGAATTAGAACCAGCTGCTTCATGTTTAACTTTGATCCCTGCCTATCATGAGATTGGTAGGCCTACTGACCAGAAGTACTTGGCCTTATAAAGATTAAGTCTGTTCGTAATCCCATATCAGCCCATTATCAGTGTCCAAATCAGAACTTCATTAGATGTCAGGGTGGACACTGAGCCCATAGAATTCCAGAGTAGTTCTGATTCTGAGGAAGAGCAGTCGCTCCTGGGAGAGGAGCGCGCTCCTCTTTCCCAGGGCCAACAGCTGACGGAGATTCCTCCCACTGGCATTCCTAGCTTAGATAGCAGTCCTGGGAGTGACAGAGCGTGGGAAGCAGACTTGAAGGACGCGCGACGCCGACACAGAGAGCGACGCTAAATGGAGGGCACAGAAAGGAGGCGTAGTGCCCGGTTGGCGTGCAAACAACGGCTGCGCCCAGAGGATCCAAGGGAAAAGGGGAGGGACTCTCCCTAGCCCTTAAATTCAGGGGTCTGCCAGTGATTCCCTTTCAAACGGGGACCAACTGTTCCAACTTAGGGCATAGGTACTCTGCTGCTCATATCTTGTTGCTAACAGTAGAGTTGTTAAGTTGTAAAAGAGAAATAAAGCTTTGAAAAGAATCCATTTGTCTGTGTCTGGACTTGGCTACTGGATTAGACTGAGAGAGGCCTCCAAGGAGTCCTTGACATTAGAATATGTTTCACATTTTTCTCCCCCTAACTACCTTTGAGAACAGTTACAGTGGTCAAATAGCTGAACTATCTTGCAAACATACATACTACCTGTCTCTCAACATTCACAGCGGGTTTCTCATTAGCCTGTTCAGACTTAATACTAAATCGTGTTTTGTTATTATGCAAACAAGCTAATATGAGTCTCCACAGTTACCTATGATGTCTGAACTCAGGAAACTGTAGGGGTGTTCAGACAATCAGCAGGGAAAACAATGCAGCGCTGGTTGCTCTCCCTGCGTGTGCTGGTCCTGCGACTGGGATTATCCTAATTACCTGCACCGCGGTGTGGGATGCCACGTCGTCCGAATCAGGTGCGAGTGTAGTGACTTTTTTCCTACCCTACAACCTCTACTGCAACCCATGGGCTGTAGGGTGGGTGAAAAGTCACTGTGCCTGTGCCGTGTTCGGACAACATGGCAATCTGAGGCGTGAGTAATTAGGGTAATCCTGGTTGCACGACCAGTACGTGCAGGGGCAACCACTGATGCTACGTTGTTTCCCTCGCTGATTATCTGAATCCGGTCTGTGTTATGGTCTAATTCAGCAGTAGGAAACCCAGTGCCCCCCAGATGTTTTTTGGGATACAACTCCCATAATCCCTGACTATTAGCCATGCTAATGGGAGTTGTAGTCCAAAAGACGAGGAGGGCACCAGGCTGGGGAAGGCTGCTTTATATAATATATCATCATTTGCTTTGCTTTCGCAGTTGTATTCTCTTGTAGCAAGAGCAAAATTCCACCAATGTAAATGCCTCCACAAATCAATACATCGTCTCCGCGCGAGAGACCTCTGTTTGGGCTTTTTCTTGCATCTTATACTCATTCTGTCTTGCACTGTGCAGATTCCTTCCATCCCAGTCTACTTCACTTGCACACTTCAGATTCTGAGGCTCCGGCTTCTAGCCCTATGAAAATTCATTAGAGCTAGCCGCATATGCAGTCTGATGCTAGATGTGTTTACTTGGAAGTAAGTCCCCCTGTGTCAGGGCTTACTGACCCCTGTTTTAACTGTAGTTAGTTAAAATAAACCGGGGTCAAAGTGTGGTTTCAGATCCTGGTTTCTTAACGAACTACAGTTAGAACAAACCAAAGAAGTTGTTTTCTTTGTCTTGCGGATATGACATTTTAAAACTCACTTTTCCTCTGCTTGTAGTCCAAAATGGCGAAATTGATGTGGCTTTGTGATGTCAGTTACATGACTAAGCTTCAGAAGACTATGGACTGCAATAATTCTTAAAAGTTTGCCTTAAAGGTCTTAAAAAGTTGTTTTCTTGATGTTTTACTGCTTCTAATGTTGCAGATGTACATCACTCTATATATCTGATGTATGGTTGTGGAAAGCTTCTAAACAGCTACTTTGTGGTGAGTGAGAATCAGCTCCAGTGATCAAGTAAAGAAGCTTTATAAATATTAAGGTTTTAATATAATAAGGGGCCAATAATAATATTATAATATTACATTTATATCCCGCCTTTTCTTGACTTGCAAGAAACCCAAGGCAGCTTAATAGTCCTCTCCTCTCCATTTTGTTCTCGTAACCCTGTGAGGTATATTAGACTGAGTCTGTGATTCGCCCAAGTCCACAGTGAGCTTCATGGCTGAGTGGGGACTAGAACCTGGATCTTTCAAATCCCTGGATCTTTCAGCTCTCACACTGGCTCTCTGTTCAAGCAAGATACATTGGAGTTAGGTGGGTAAGCAAACTTTCTTATGGGCCACTAACTTTTTGTGTATGTACTGTGCAAGCCAACCTTGTAGAATAATTTTAGTGACTAGAATGTGTCTTAGACCCCAGTCATGGGGTAGAGCACTTCAGTTCAGTAGGAAGTGATTTCTTGGGCTTTCAATTGACCAAAGATGCTGTCAGTTTGCAGCATCTGTGCAAGTACGTTCATACACATATGAATGTGAAATGGTGCTCCCAATGGTTTCTCTTTTAATAGGTGTTGTCATGATGGCTGTGGAGTTAGCCTGCTGAATTTAGCATCCTTTAAAAAGAGGAGGGGGGCTTGCTTCAAATTCTTATTTCTAAGAAGTGTGAATTTAACACACAAATCAACTTACCACTTGCATGCACTGGGAGTAGAAGGACAAATCAGGCTGCTTTGGGATATCAGATTGCTTTAGGAATGATATCTTTAACTGGTCTGACTTTACTATATTTCTAGAGAGCTCTCTCAGCACTGAGCAGTGCATGTTCATTGGATGTGTGCCTGATTATTTGGTTCCCAGAGTTTAGCTGATGCTGTTTAGGGAGCATTCTAAAAACTCAGATGTAATTTGAGTATAAATCATTATTCTGTAGACTTGCTGGAAAACCATTTGAATGTGCAAAATACTATCTGATTAACTTTGACTACTCCACTTTAAATCTAAAGTGATCATGAACTTCAGTGTGTGTGTGTGTGTGTGTGTGTGTATGTGTGTGTCTGAAAGAGGCATGTTGAGGGTTGAATTCAACAGTAGGTATGAAGATGATAGAGTACAAGCTGATTTCTATGTCTGTCTGCTTCTCAATATCTGTATCAGCTTTCACATTTCCCACTAGAGGGGAATGTCTGCCTTAAAGTCCAACAAACAATTAAATTTCCAAAATACAAATTTGTACAATGGAACATCATTCTGATTTTCTTTTGCTTTCGAAAACATTATTGAAAAGGATACTTTGTGAATCTGAAAACTGATAAGTCTAAAGTGGCACCTGTTAATTCAGTGGGTTTCATAAAATTGAGTAGGGATCCTAACAACACAATCCTATGCATATTTACTCAGAACTAAGTCCTGCTGTGTTCAGTGTGACTTACTCCTGGGATCAGTGTATCTAGGATTGCAGCTTAAGAGAGCAATCCTATGGCCCGCTAGACACTGTCTAGTGGGCCATAGGTTATGCTCATTTCTGGGAACCGGCCTCAGACCCCACACTCCGAAGTTGGTTCCTGGAAAACCGGCCACGCCCCTCATCGGCATGCCTCGGAGGCAGCGTGGAGATGCCCCATCCTTCATGCTCGCAGGACGAGTGCAGAGCGACTGAAAAGGGGCGGAGCGGGGAGAGCGGAGCTGCGCGTACAACACTTCCAATGTGTCATAAGGCAGCTTCCTCTCTCAGTCGGCTCCCGCATTGCTAGAAAGCCACAAATGGCTGTCTAGCGAAAAATAGCAAGGCAGAAGAGGCGTGGAGGGAACGATCCCCCCATGCCTCTCCTGCCTTGCTTTGGATAGGCGGTTGCCTCCGAGGTTGGAGGTGTCTGCCTATGTAGTTAGGTTTACGCCCTAAGTCACATTGATTCCAGTCTCCTTTTCTGGTGCCTTTGTGCCTTGAACTTTGGGCTCTCCTCCCATTTCACATTCTGTACTTTTCACTGTGCTCCAAAAGACCAGAATTTTTAAACATCACATTGTTTGGAAGAACTTTTTGTAATGAAGTAATTAGGAAAATACTATTACAAGCAATTACTGTGAAAAGAATAAAGCATTGTCTTACAAGCAACTTCAGTATCAAGGAAGTTGTGTTCAGTGCAAGCAGGCTCTTTATAAAGGTAAGAAAAGAGTTAATTGAACGGTTTCAAGGTTGAAACAAGATCTCCCCAAATACATCCTTTTTTATTATTGAACTTGGCTTTAAAGCAGATCAGTAGCATTGTCGGGTAGTATATAAATTGCATTGTCCAGGAAGATTAAAGTACGGTTCTATGCATACCTACCTATGAGTAAGGTCCATTGAACACAGTAGGACTTACAGCTGAGTAAATATCCATAGGATTATTTTGGCAGTTGAATTTTGTTTATAAGGGGTTTATATAGCTAATAATCAACAAAAGGGTGGGAAAAGCAGTACTGGGGTACAATCTTAAAAACGATAGAATGATCTCGGTATGAATCCAAGGCAAACCATTCAACATCACGGTAATTCAAGTCTATGCCCCAACCACCGAGGCTGAAGAAGCTGAGGTTGATCGGTTCTATGAAGACCTACAACACCTTCTAGAACTAACACCAAAAAAAGATGTCCTCTTCATCATCGGGGATTGGAATGCTAAAGTAGGAAGTCAAGATATCACCGGGATAACAGGCAAGCATGGCCTTGGTGTACAAAATGAAGCAGGACAAAGGCTAATAGAGTTTTGCCAAGAGAACACGCTGATCATAGCAAACACTCTTTTCCAACAGCACAAGAGGCGACTCTACACATGGACATCACCAGATGGTCAGTATCGAAATCAGATTGATTATGTCCTTTGCAGCCAAAGATGGAGAAGCTCTATACAGTCAGTCAAAACAAGACCTGGAGCTGACTGTGGCTCAGATCATGAGCTGCTGCTTGCAAAATTTCGGCTTAAATTGAAGAACATAGGGAAAACCACTAAACCATTCAGGTATGACCTAAATCATATCCCTTATGAATATACAGTGGAGGTGAGGAATAGATTTAAGGGATTAGACCTGATAGACAGAGTGCCTGAGGAACTATGGACGGAGGTCCGTAACATTGTTGAGGAGGCAGCAACTCAATCCATCCCAAAGAAAAAGAAATGCAAGAAAGCCAAGTGGCTGTCTGATGAGGCTTTACAAGTAGCTGAGGAAAGAAGGGAAGAGAAAAGCAAGGGAGAAAGGGGAAGATATACCCAGCTGAATGCAGAGTTCCAGAGAATAGCAAGGAGAGACAAGAAGGCCTTTTTAAATGAACAATGCAAAGAAATCGAGGAAAACAACAGAATGGGAAAGACTAGAGATCTCTTCAAGAAAATCAGATATCAAGGGAACGTTTTGTGCAAAGACGGGCATGATAAAGGACAAAGAAGGCAGGGACCTAACAGAGGCAGAGGAGATTAAGAAGAGGTGGCAAGAATACACAGAAGAACTATACAGGAAAGATCTGAATGTCCCTGAAAGCCATGACAGTGTGGTCACTGAACTTGAGTCGGACATCCTCGAGAGTGAAGTCAAGTGGGCCTTAGGAAGCATTACTAACAACAAAGCTAGCAGAGATGACAGTATCCCGGCTGAGCTATTTCAAATCCTAAAAGATGATGCTGTTAAAGTGCTGCACTCAATATGCCAACAAATTTGCAACACTCAACAGTGGCTACAAGACTGGAAAAGGTCAGTTTACATTCCAATTCCAAAGAAGGACAATGCCAGAGAGTGTTCAAACTACCGTACAATTGCGCTCATTTCCCATGCCAGCAAGGTTATGCTCAAAACCCTACAAGCTAGGCTTCAGCAGTATGTGAACCAAGAACTACTGGAAGTACAAGCTGGGTTTCGAAGAGGCAGAGGAACTAGAGATCAAATCGCCAACATTTGCTGCATCATGGAGAAAGCAAGAGAATTCCAGAAAAACGTCTCTTTCTGCTTCATTGACTACGCTAAAGCCTTTGATTGTGTGGATCACAACAAACTGTGGCAAATCCTTAAAGAGATGGGGGTACCAGACCACCTTACCTGTCTCCTGAGAAACCTGTACGAGGGTCAAGAAGCAACAGTAAGAACCAGAGATGGAACAACCAGTTGGTTCAAAATTGGGAAAGGAGTACGACAAGGCTGTGCATATTGTTGCCCTACTTATTTAATTTATATGCAGAGTACATCATGAGAAACGCCGGGTTGGATGAATCACAGGTCGGAATTAAGATTGCCAGGAGAATTATCATCAACCTCAGATACGCAGATGATACCACCCTAATGGCAGAAAGCGAAGAGGATCTCAAGAGCCTCTTGTTGAGGGTGAAAGAGGAGAGTGCAAAAGCTGGTTTGAAACTCAACATTAAAAAAACTAAGATCATGGCATCTGGCCCCATCACTTCCTGGCATATGGAAGGGGAAGAAATGGAAGCAGTGACAGATTTTACTTTGTTGGGCTCCAAGATCACCCCAGACGGTGACTGTAGCCCTGAAATTAAAAGACGCTTGCTCCTTGGGAGGAAAGCTATGGCACACCTACACAGCATAGTAAGAAGCAGAGACATCACCTTGCCGACAAAGGTCCGTCTAATCAAAGCTATGGTTTTCCCAGTAGTAATGTATGGCTGTGAGAGCTGGACTATAAGGAAGGCTGAGTGCCGAAGAATCGATGCTTTCGAACTGTCGTGCTGGAGAAGACTCTTACGAGTCCCCAGGACTGCAAGGAGGTCAAATCAGTCCATCCTAAAGGAAATCAACCCTGAGTGCTCATTGGAAGGACAGATACTGAAGCTGAAGCTCAAATATTTTGGCCACCTAATGCGAAGAGAAAACTCTCTGGAAAAGACCCTGATGCTGGGAAAGACTGAAGGCAAAAGGAGAAGGGGATGGCAGAGGATGAGATGGCTAGATAGCATCACCGATGCAATGAATATGGATTTGAGCACACTCCAGGAGAGAGCAGAGGACAGGAAGGCCTGGCGTGCTATGGTCCATGAGGTCACGAAGAGTCGGACACGACTGAACAACTGGGCAACAACAAATAGCTAATAGTGTTGTCTTCCAAGTTTGTGTGTGCATAGGAGACCTCATAAGTTAGCAAAACGTGCTTGAACAAACACGTGCTTGAACAAACACATGCATGAATAAACCCACTGAGCATGTCGTAGACATTATTATGTAAAAAAAATGAATCTTTTCTTTGTCTGTGGGGTGTGATTATGGTGATACTTTCTTCAAGAACATGTAGTTGCAAGAAGCAGCTGCTACAGTTAGTAACAAATTCTAAGAATGTACACATTTGGTTTGCAAAGAATCTAAGATGATCTCAGTGGATCAGCAGTGTGTGACTGTACTGATACTGTTACAGATCTCTGTAGTGCAGCCTCAGATATACTTGAACGAAATAATTGGCTCCAACTGCAACCTTGCTTCGACTTTATAAGTTCCATGAATGTTAATCCACTCTAACTGCTTCCCATGAATTGGACTGAGGAGCAACTGTATATTTATTCGTTTTGTATCCTGTTTATTGCCTGTACTCTCAAAGCAGCTCACAATATTCATAAAATCAATTCCATTAAAAACCTTCCAGTTAAACACTGAGAGATTTGTGTTTGGTTCTAGTGGTCCCCAAAACGTAGGTCCATATTTTATGCATGATAACATTTGTCTTCTCAGTTTACTTGATTAAATTATTTAGGAAATTCCAAGATGCTAAATAACCCCGTAATCTATTTGCAGTCGGACAACTGCAAGTTGTCTTTAAAATTCAAGATACTAACATCATGTGCTCTTAATGGTATGTTAAAGGATGTGTATATACTCCTTGGTTTGTTTGCATTATTGGCACACAACTTACAATTTAGCCGATAGTATTATGCAAGACAGAGAATAGGCAGTCATCAACAGCTTAACTAGTGACGCACAACAATAATAAATGAGCTGGAAAGCTAAACATTTCTCTTGCATTTTGGTTTGGTTCCACAAAATTATTTGTTTCTTGAAACAATGGTAAATAACAGTGCATTATAACTCTTTAAAGGGAATGTGTAATTTAAGTATATAGACTCTGAACTTGGTCCAGTCAGACAGTTGGTAAAGGCAAGTATGTGAATGGATAAATGGTGGCATGATGAGTGAATGAAGATATCTGCTGGATCAGCTGTATAATTAGAGGTACTTAATCCCACAGGTACTTGCTAGATTTTAAAGGCTAATGCCAACTGCCAGCATAATGATAGCAGGACATTAGTTAGGGTTAAAAGGGATCAGGCTGCAGAATCATGTCTCTCAGGCATAATGCCAAACCAGGGTACCCCCCCCCCAAAGTGTGTGTGGTGATTGGGGGAGTGGGGGGGGGACACTCATCCCCAGGCCCAATACTTTAATCCTAATTATTACCAAGCTTGCATTACATCTGCAGAATTCCTTGCTTATAAGGTTCTACAAACTAAGTCCTATTTAAATATTTGGATGGTGCGTGTACATATATTTAGTATTGCAGTGCCATTGTTATATTAAAAATTGGATGTGCATCAAATCGTTAATGTCAGAAGCATTAAAATAGTTTTTTTCCCAGATCACTGCAAAAATAATTGTTGCATATGTACTAGAAAAATTGACTTTTAAAATGTTGCTGATATCTTCATGTTAATGAGACTTCTCTTGCATTCAAATGTAAATTCTTCTGCTTCTAAGATATGAAAGAAATTAGTTCTAATTTATTTGCACAGAAAATTGGAGTCCACAGTGCTCTTTAAATTAATAAATACAGTTTGACCTTTAAACTCAGGTTTGATCTTTGCTAGTTCATGTATTTATAGTGTGATATAATCATAAGAGAAGTGAGTTGAGGAGGAGGACATAGCTTTGCATAATATGCAAACCTGAGCAACTTTTAAAGCTCTGGGGTACGTATTGAACTATATTATGAAATGGAGTGTCATATCAAATTTCATATTCTTAATTTATATGTTTAATGTAATTCAAGAAGATTACTTTTGAATATGCCTCTCCTTTTGAGAAGCAAAGTTTTTTTGGATTGTTGCAGCAGGAGAAGGGCTTAACCATATATTGCAGGTGTCAACTGTTCTCTCTTTTTTGCAAACCTATTATTGAAGCTGGCAGACTGTTGAATGAAGAAATCCTGGTCTTCATAGTTAGAATTATAAAAGATTTTTGAGCAGATTTAAGAAAAGAGACTAGTTCACTAATTTTGCTGCTACCAAAAATTAAAATATTTTTCCCTCTTCTCAGAGCAAATTCGCTTAAAGAATTTGAGAAAAGTATATGGAAGATGCCTGTGGTATCGATTACGGTTGTTAAAACCCCAGCAGAATATAATTCCCACTATAAAGTAAGTATGCTTCAGTATGTAGGACTTCTATTCTCATCTATTTATTTTTGTAATAACCATAAATTTTATTCTTAGTATTATGATAGCAGAAGATGATCTGTGTTAAGCAGTAGGTCCTGGGGTGCTGTTAGTGAGGTCCTAACTGTAAAGCTGAGGAAGATGATCCCTAGGTCAAGTGCTCCATGTAATGAAATAATTCTATTAGGTATCCAACATGAAAGGTTTGGAGTCCACAGCTCTAGCAAACAACTGTATTCATGAGCTGTTGAAAACAGTGGTTTTCAAATGGTGTTCTAGAAATCCTGGGTTTATTTAGGGTGCAATCCTATGGGGATAGGCTGCTGACTATCCAATGCAGGGTGGGTGGAACGTGGAGGGGATCTTCTCCGTGCTCCAGCCACCCTGCATTTGCAGCTAGATGGCTGATTTCGGCTGTCTAACCAGGGCGCCTTGGAGCGGGGGGAGGGGTGGAGGACGGACAGCGCATAGGAAACGTCGTACTGGTGCTTCCACAGTCCCCTCCTGCCCCCAGGAATGCCTTCTTTTCAGCTACTCCATGCTGCTCTTCCGAGTGCAGAGCCAGGGATGAACTGCACTTCCTATTAGCGCTGGCTCCAAGCTCGGTTCCCATAAACTGAAAAATCCTGTGGTCGTCTAGATGCTGTCTAGTGGCCATAGGATTGTGCCTTTAGGGAGCTTATTGGGGATTCCTCAGTGAGAAGATGAATGGCACACAAACTTCATTGGCAGTGGTGAGCAAGCCATCTTTCAATCTTGCCTTCTGAAGTCCCGCTGCAGAGGAGTGTTAGGTGTGCATTCTTGTTGGTTGAGGCCCATTAGGCCTGGTGCTCTTCATGAACTCAGAGGGTGTTATAGAACGCTCCCAGTCTATTCTCATAATGCATGGGGTTCTGCAGACAACACAAGGCTTCTTGTGAACCAGTTTATGCTGAGAGGGTTTCCTTAAGATAGGAAGCTGGAAAACTGTTGGTTTAAATTAATTGTATACTTTACCTTCGTTAAGGAAAGTATTGAGAAATCTATATTGGTTTCACCTTCTATGCCAAGATTTCATTTCATTTATTATATATTTATACTGCCCCCTAGCTGAAGCTCTCTAGGCTGTTCACAGAAATTAAAATCCATTATATGAAGTATAAAACCATTAATGTAAGGACATAAAACAGATAGCTCACACAAAAACAACATACATTTAAAACCATCAGTCAGACTATCCAGGACCTGATTAAAAGACTCATTATATGCTGCCAAATGCCTGAGAGAAGAGGGCAGTTTTAACCTGGCACTGAAAAGGTGACAATGTTGGTGCCATGTGGGCCTCATCAGAGATAATTTCATAAATGGACCACCACCAAGAAGGCACTCTCCCTTGTTGTCACCCTCCGAGCCTCCCTTGGAGGAGCCTCCTGAAGGAGGGCCTTGAATGCAGAGCATAGCATATGGGTTGGTTAATGTCGGGAGAGGTATTCCATCAGGTACTGTGGTCCTGAGCCATGTAAGGCTTTATAGGTCAAAACCAGCACCTTGAATTGGGCTTGGAAATGTACAGGCAGCCAGTGCAAGCGGGCCAGAATTGATGTTATATGGTCAAACTGTCTTGTGCCTATTTTCAGTCTGGCTGCTGCATTTTGCACAAGCTGCAGCTTCTGGACCGTCTTCCAATGCAGCCCTACATAGAGTGCATTGCAGTAATCTAACTTGGAGGTTACCAGAGCATAGACAACCAAAGCTAGATTATAGCTGTCCAGGTAGGGGTGTAGCTGGGCCACCAACTTTAGTTGCTAGAAGGCACTCCATGCCATTGAGGCTGCTTGAGCCTCAAGTGACTAAGATGTCTCCAGGAGGACCCTCAAGCTATGAACCTACTTTTTCAGGAGGAGTGCAACCCCATCCAGAACAGGCTGAGTACCCTTCGTCTGGTCAGGAGAACCACCCACTAACACCATCTCAGTCTTATCTGGATTGAGTTTCAGTTTATTAGCCCTCATCCAGTCCATCGTTGCAGCCAGGCACCAATTTCACACATCCACAGCCCTACCTGAAGAAGACGAAAAGGAGAAATAGAGCTGCATATCATCAGCTTCCTAATGACAGCGCACTCCAAAACTCCCAGATGACCGCATTCAACAGTTTCATGTAGATGTTGAGTAACATGGGGGACAAAAATGACCCCTGTGGAATCCCATAGTGGAGAATCCATGGGGCCAAGCAGTATCCCCCAACTACCACCTTCTGGAGCTGACCACTGAAGTAGAAGTGAAACCGCTACAGTGCAGTGCCTCCCACTCCCAACTCAGACAATTGTCCCTGAAGGATACTATGCTCAATAGTATCGAAAGCCACCAAGTGATCAAGGAGAATCAACAAGGTCACGCTCCCCCTGTCTCTCTCCCAACATAGGTCATCATACAGGGCGACCAAGGCAGTTGCCATGTCAAAACCTGTCCTGAACCCAGCTGAAATGGATCTGGATAATCAATCTCATCCAGGAGTGTCTGGAGCTGATTGGCAACCACCCGCTTAAGAACCTTGCCCAGGAAAGGAACATTTGCCACTAGACAGCTAGTTGTTTCCACTTTGCCCTCTGCTTCAGTGCACCACATGCAATCCCCTTTCCCTACTTGGTGAGTTGTCTCATTCTTTTATAGGCTGCCACAGAGGAGTATAACATGCCCTGTGTCAGTTCCTATATAATTCAGGAAAAGAGTATTAATAACCTAAAACCGAGGATATATCCTCTAAATTCTGGAGAGGACTATTCGCCATCAACTTAATCAATGGGGAGTGATGATCCTGTGTAATTCCCTTTAATTTTGAGAGCCTGTGATCTAGAGATTCCTTTAGGATTGTTGCTGGTGATGTTAACTCATGTTCAGATATTAATATATAATTTGGTTGCAAAGAACTTTTTTTTTCAGAATTTTAAACAATTAATACAGTTCCTTTTTTAATCTTTCAATTTCAACAGAAAAATAATTCTCCTTGCTGGATGGGCACTGTTTTTGTTTCTTGCTTACAAAGTTTCCAAGACAGACAGAGAATATCAAGAATACAATCCATATGAAGTGTTAAATTTAGATCCAGTAAGTAATACCTTCACTATTTAATGTTTTAATTCAGTTTGACATATATTTCCATGTATTCAGACAGAAAGGAGTAATTAGGCTCCATCCAATATCATATGAATGGACTTCTGTTTGCACAATGGGGACTTGCCTTTCATCTATTTTAACCTCCTGATGTGGCAGCATACTTTCAAACTAGCCTAGTTTTATGTCCCTCTTGTGCTGGTGTTTTAACTATTTAAATGTCATGTTGTATTTGGTTTTCATTTTATTTTTATTGTATTTTTGGTTTTTTTAACTGGATGCTACTTTGGGGGCCCTTTGAGGCCCAAAAGTTGGAATAGAAAGTTTCTAAAATGTAAAAAAACAAAAATATACTATTAGGGAGGGGAGAAGCAGTGAGTTGACTAGAGTGACTGCATATTTATTTAAAATATCTATAAGCTATTTACATACTGCAGTTCAGCAAAGCATCCAGGGTGGTTTGCAAAAACAAATAAAATACAAAAATCAAAATAATATATGCATATGTATTTCTAGAAGTTGGGGAAGGAACAGTAAAAGGCTGAAAAAGTGGCAGGGTAGCAGACCAGAAAGAATTAGCAAAAGCATCCATTGTGTCTCCACAGTAACCTGAAGATTTGACTGTGGTTGTTTAGGCTTAGGATGCCTGATACCTTCTGCAGATGAAGATTCAAGTTGTAACATAAACTTTGAATGGTACTGTTGTACGTATGCTTGATCCTCATTGAATAGAAAGCTTTCAGCAAATGGCTGTGGGTATGAACTGTGTTTTGCTATATCTTTCCCTTCAGTACAATTGTTGAGTGCTGAGAAATTGCTGCAGATGTCTCGAATATAAATATGGTAGGACAAGACTCCTTAGAGTGCAATCCTGTATTTATCTTTTCATAACGAAGCCCCCATGAGTTCAATGGAACTTACTCCCAATTAAGTGGTGTACAGGATTGCAGCCGTAATGCATTTGATATAAGTAATGTGACATTTTGAATTTAATAGGGAGCAACTGTGTCAGAAATTAAAAAGCAATACCGTTTGCTGTCACTGAAATTCCATCCAGATAAAGGAGGTGATGAAGTTATGTTTATGAGGATTGCAAAGGCTTATGCAGCGTAAGTTTCTTAATAAGTTCTATGCATGGGAAGGGAACTTGATGTATGCTAACATACACAGATGCTAACATCTTGGTTAAATCTTTGAGCCACTTGGTCTGCTTATGACATCAGCAGTTGCTACAACACTAGCCGAAAATTACTTGTACTGATTTTGTGCTACTCTAGCTAATTGGGATATTTCCTCCTGCACTGCTGTGTGCTGATGTACTGTGTCTTAGGATCAGGCTGCTAAAAGCAGCTTGTAAAGCATAATATTGCCTCATCTTCTGACAGTCAGGTTATTATCCTATGAAATAGTTTCTGATATCCAGATAAAATCTTATCCTTTGTAGGGCTGTAGTTCAGTGTGATAGAGCACATACATTGCATGCAGAAGGTCACAAGTTCAGTCTTCGGCATCTCCGTGTTGGGTGGAGAATGGCTCTTGCCTGAAACCCTTGAGAGCTAACCATGGGTTGTTTGCAAGCAGTCGGGAGTGAGCATGCTGGCTCTTGCTCACCCGCTTCCACTTTGCTAAACAACCCAGGAATGCCCCTCCTGGGTTCTTTGCAGTGATGTCTGAATCTGGAAAAACAACCGAGATTTCTAACCGAACAACAAACGATGGGTTAAAACTCTGGATTGTTCCTCCCTCAATAACTCAGAGGGAGGATGTCACAGCAAACAACTAGGAATGGGGCATTCCTGGGTTATTTAACAAAGCAGAAGCGGGTGAGTAATCGGGAGCCAGTATGCTCTCGCTCCTGTGTGCTCACAAACAGCCTATGGTTTGTTAAACATGGGTTGTTTGATCACCCTAACCGGGTGAGTGTTGACAGTATTGGGCTAGCTGGACTAATGGTCTGACTTGGTATATGACGGCTTCCTGTGTTCTCAGTTTTTTTCTCCTGTATGTTTTTTAAACTTCATTCATAGAAATGGCCAAAACACTGGCCACATTCACATAAAATGATAAGCTTTTTGTGAATGAGTTGTGTGCTAGTGCATGCAGCCTGTTCAGTCATGCTTTGCTCCTCCCTGCTAGCACAGCTGCTAAGCAAACCACAAATTGTTTGTTCAGTGTGTTGCCTGAACTCTGGCATACTGTTCCCTTTACAAGCTGGGATTTGTATACCAAGAACAAATCCTAGTTTGCAATCCTGGCTGGTAAAGGGAGCAATAAGCTGGAATCCCTGGTTCATACAACATGCTAAACAAACAATTCCTGGTTTGTTAAGCAGTCATGCTAGCAGCAAGGAGCAAAATGTGAGTGAATGATCTGCATGCACCAACACACAGCTTGTTCATGATAAGCCAGGGTTCTCCAGAATCGTGGCTTACAATTCTGTGCAAATGTGATCACTGAGTTTCAGAGGCTTATTGTCAGTTACATATATAAGTAGCTCTTCACCCTTTGCATATTCTGTCAGAACATGCGTATTCTAGCAGAATATCTATAATTTTGTTTTGTGTGCATATGCTTCTTTGGCGAGACAATGATCTGATACAACACTTAACTATGGTTTGTTACATACTCAAGCAACCTCCCCCAACATGCACAATTTTGGCTGTCATCAGAGGCCAGTATAGGTAATTCTTACTTAAGTGTAGTAATTAATGTGTCTTGATGGTATTCTTGCACCCTGATTCTGAACATATGCGTTGTGCTGTTTGCCTGCAGTGTTGTTTCAATGGGGCTATTCTTACATAATGGCAGCAAATCATGGGTTAAATAACCTACAAATAGTAGGTTAACTGTGGGTTGCTTAACCTGCAATTAACCTATAATGTCTGTATTCTGATATTGCATAGCAAGCTGGTTGAATATTCAAAACAGCCATGGGACACGCCCAGCACGCACCATGGCAAATCACAGGTTAATTAATTAACCCATGATTTGCCGCTGTTACTTGTGAAGTGGGTCACTATCTCACTCCATCCTAAGGATGTATGATTTTATATAGCAAGCCTTATGCCCAGGCTATTTGGATAAAGGAAACATTGTGCCACAAGCAGGGGCTTTCTAACATGCCTTTTCCCCTTTTTTGTTAGTTTAACTGATGAAGAATCTCGAAAAAATTGGGAAGAATTTGGCAATCCTGATGGGCCACAAGGTAATCCTGTAGCTTGCTGCTTCTATATTCCACTTCTTGCAGTACCCCCCAGCTTTTGCCCTGTGGTTCTTTGTTGTTAGTTTCATTATTCGTTTTATTCATTGCAGGTTTACAGTTACTGCATTTATCTTTGCACCAACCTCTTGAGGGAGGTTAGTCTGAAAAGTAGTGAAGTGTCCCAAGGTAGTTAATTCTTCTTCAGGAGGCATCTATGCTTTTATGCAAATCAGCACATCCTCCCTCACCTCCACAGGTGTCACTTGATATTAGAGGGAACACTTGTTTCATGATGGCTGTGATGGAACTAAATGGAAAAGCACTAGCCCAGTCTCTCAATGCATGCACAGGTAGTAAAAGGTTTTCATGTGGGGGGAGGGCATCTTGAGTGCCAGCTGCCTTGCTAGAGCTCTACAATGTCCATGTAATTGGTTCTGCACAGGTGCAAAACCCTATATGTATGACTGTACAGATGGCTGTTCGAAGAACATCCGTTTCTGTTTTTCCAACATGAAGTAGAAGGATACTAAAAATCTACAAAAATCGTCAGCTTATATAACTGCCTCGGTTCATGTCAGTGTACTTTCTTGCTGTATTTCAGACATTTTTTCTTGTTCTTCACAGCTACAAGCTTTGGGATTGCATTGCCAGCTTGGATTGTGGATCAGAAGAATTCTATTTTGGTAAGGTAACATTTTGTTCGCTTTCAAATTGGCTGTGTCAACCTGAAGGCCACACTGCAGATTGCCTGTGAGCATACAGGGTTTCCATAGCCATTTATGGAAAGGTGGCGATCTATGCATACACAGAATATGTGTAAACTTTGCCTTTTCTATAGCCAATTATACAGAAGCATATATATGTTTTCCTTTGAGATTTGTTCCCCTATTCAGTAAAGAATTAATGTACACCTGCTTGGTTCAGCTTGGAAAGGTGCAATATAATCACCCTGTGATTTGGTTGAAGATAAGTCCTGGAGGCTCTTTTATACTGCTGGGGAGACATTTGTGTTGTACTTGCAGGTCATCCTTTGCCTATCATCCTGTTTTGCCAATGATTGATTTACCTGAAAACATTTAAAAGCAATCTCATGAGCCATGCTGCACAGGAAGATGAAACAACCCTAGATGTTAAACTTAGAGTGGGGAAGTTCTTTCCTAGCTATCTAGTTCAACCTCTAGGTACATTGAACCTTTTCATCCCCTACACCTAGAGGTTAATTATAACCACCTTATCCTGGTCTCTTATGCCACGAGCAATCAGCAGAGGCAAACATGTCCCATTTTGGAGGGGGCTGCCTGCTTGAAGTAAGAGTTAAAATAACTAGCTGGCTTAACACTTACACTCCTTGCACTTTCAAGTCCTGAAAATCTGGACGTATAAAACAGTTTTTAATGTTTGCTGCAGTGGATTATATTTTTTGAACCATGTTTGCTGTTTAAGATGTGCTTTGAACTGCAAATGCAACAGTGCTCTACTCTTATTTCTTTGTCATCCCCCCACCCCTATTATTTAAAGAAACAATATTATATAGGAAAGCAATACAGGCATCCAAGACAGCCAGTTTGCAACTAGTTATGGTAAAACATTAAACTGATGGTTGCAGAGTTTTTGCTGCTCTAACATCTCTGGGGTGGTAATCTTCCCAGTTGCTGAGGAGCAGAAGAGCTGTATTTCATTGGAGATAGATAGATGGTTTGTTTCTTGCATGTATCTCTTAGTTTCTGAAATCTTTGCTTCATTAATTAGAGGTTGTGCCCTTCAAACATCTCAACAAATGGGTGTAATGGCGATGACTTTGATACCTCTACCTATATAATTATTTGTGACTTTGTCAGAAGTTTTCTGATATTTCTTATCCCATTGTATCTTTCTAGGTTTTGCTGGTTTATGGATTAGCATTTATGGTTATTCTTCCAGTGGTTGTAGTAAGTATTGCTTTAAAAATTAAAGAGAAAGGTTGTATTCTGGTAAAAGACCAGAATGCCAAAACCCTGGGCTCACAACCATTTCCTTTCCTTACAGTCTGTTGGTAATTTATTGGCCCTGTAACTTAAATTATGCATTTTGAAGTCACTGCACCCTGAATGTGCTGACACTGTGTGACAAGTTTAAAGACTAACCATGGTCATTCATTCATCCAGAACCTATTGGCTTTTGAAGATTGCAGTTTTTGTTGTGTGAGGCTTTAGCTTCCATTTCTGGCCAAAAACAATGGCTGGAACCTGAAGATGTTCTCAAGAATGGATTTGAATGTTCAGTAGCATGCAGAGACAATCAATGATGTTCCTATGTTCCTTGCATCCTAGCACATAAGTAAAAAGGGTAGCTTTGGGAGCTTTCTTTAGATGGTTGCTGCATGGAGTGAACAATTTCTATCTGCTTGTAGAATGAGAAACAATAGACCTTCTGTTGGGGAGATCTAGCAGTCTGTTGTATTTCCTAATATGTCATGTGCTATCACCCTATTGCTTTCTATTTTGCCTGGTTTCCCAAGCATAAGTATGAGATGTACATGATGTGTCTCCAAGTTTTATAACGTGTTGTGGGCGCTGGACACACTTCTAAGGCTCAGATTCCTAAGATAAGACTGCTAAACTAACAGTGGACCAGATAGAACTGCCAGGATTTCTATGACTTGCCCAGGCCTTAACAAACTGATGGGCACTATATCCTACAAGCATACTTTACTTAGTGTAGAGTTGGAACGGGAGCATGTATCCATCCTAACTTATTTTGGCCGTGTTTGTGTGACATTAATAGCTGCCAACTTTTCTGTCTTAAATGATTTAGGGTTCCTGGTGGTATCGATCGATACGTTATAGTGGAGACCAGATTCTCATCCGCACAACTCAAATTTATACCTATTTTGTTTATAAAACAAGAAATATGGATATGAAAAGTAAGTTTTAAAGCACCAGTTAAACATAAAAGGATGAACTGTTACAATCTGTACTCAATTCACAATTCTTTAATGATAAAGATATGACTCTCTGTGGTGTGCCTAAGCACCTTGTAGATTATGGTTTTTAGTAGGCATTTAAGCTTTGCATATACTGAGTTTTCTATAGTGTGCTGCCTGATTCTTTTAAGGTAGCCTTTTCCAAACTTTGATCCCAGTTGATATGGACTACAACTCCCATCAACCCTGACCATTGCTCATGCAGACTGTGCATGTTGGAAGTTGTAGTCTAGGGACTCATGGTTTAGAAAGGCTGCTTTAGGAAGATGTGGGAAGCAGGCCACATCATCACTGAGGTGATAAGCTTGTGTGTGGACTGTACCACTTTAGACTTCAGATGGAGACTTGCATGGCTGAACTGTCCTATAATACCGTCTCTGGCTCCACATATTAAAAAAGTAGCATATTAGGGAAAAGGCTAGGATAAAACTGTTCTCCCTGACATCTAGTTTTTGAATGTAGAGCAGGGTGAGGAACCAGTTCTAGGTGGGCAGCCAAATTGCCCCCCACCAGGCCCTCAGCAGGCTGGATAATGTAAGTGGGCATGGCCACATTGGTTGGTGTCAGTGGGTGTGGCCCTTGATTGACAGTGGCCATGCCCATTGATGTCATTGTGCCATCCATTTTACCTTTCTCTAAGCTGAGAGAAAGGCACTTGGCCAGTGCTGAGAGGAGGCGTTTAAACTTTATATATACTGTCACTCCTCCCAGTGCTGGTGAAGTCCCCAGCTTCACATGGTATCCCCATGGGGGCAGTGCACACCATGCAAATTGGCTCTCCTCGCTTCACCTGCTTTCCATGGTGCTCATCGTTCCCATGGGGGCTGTGTGCACCACATTAACAGACTCAGCCAGCACTGAGAAGAACAATTCTTCCACTGGCTGAGTCCCCTGCTGTCCACATTCTGGGAGATCTCAGACTGGAGATAACAGCGGTAATTCCTCCAGGGGGGCAGAGCTTGGAGTCCAGTATCTGGCCTTACTGTATCCAGACTTCCCTGTCTGGAAGCAGAGTGCAAAGGTGTTAATTATGGCAAAGTGACAGAAGATGGCAAATCTGAGTTGATCTAAGAAGACTCGCAGATCTTACTGGATATTTATCTCCTGGGTCAAGGTAAAAAGAGTCCCTTTTTTCTCCCAAATACTTCTGCATATGTACTGGGGAGTGCTTGGTTTTTCTCTGTTTAAGTGCAGCTCTTTGTGCTCCACTGGAGGCTGCTCTGGACGTCTCCCAGGCTTTTGTAAATTGGTTTCCGTGGAATGAATGGGAGTTAGGGTACATAACGTTTGAACACCAGCCCTTGCTTCTAGGTAGGGGAGGGGAAACTGCTGAAGTGGGGCTTGCTTTGTTTTTATATTTTAAAATGTCAGGAGCATGGGATTATACTAAACAGTTCTAACTTTCATGTTTTAAAAAGGGGAACTCCCATACCTTCTACGCTCATAATAATTTTGTGGGTTGGATGAGGCATCTTATTTTGTCTGTATTTTCCTTCTTTTGAATGAAAGCTTAAGTTCATTTGGCAGTGTAGCCCCAAAACATGCACATGTTGAGATTTTAAGATCGATACTTGATTTTTAAAGTAACAAGTCATTTGGATATATCCTTTAAAAATTTGTCGGGGTTGGATCCAAAAGTGCCCTGTCTATATGCAGGTGTTCTCCATTTATGTGAATGGTTTTTTATATCATATGCTAGAGCAGGGGTGGGCAACTTGTGCCCCTCCAGATGTTTTGGCCTAGACCTCCCGTGATCTCTCATCATTGACTATGCTGGTTAGAGTTGATGGGAGTTGTAGGCCAAAACATCTGTGCTAGAGCGTTGAAAGGTGACACATCCAAAGGCATTTTTCTGCTTGCTCGAGAATTTCTACTTCAGCACTGAACAGGTTTTGTGCAGGCATTTATGGGACAACACCTGGAGCTATTTTCTTCCCACTCATAGTTCTATGGATGTAGCCCGTGCACAACCTTCAATACAATGTCTGAGTGGTTATGTTGGGAGAATATCTACAGATGACAGGCTGTTCTTGTCTAGACATTGATACCACAACCTGGTTCATTAAAACAGTCTGCAGTCCTCTGCTGGCCAGTGAGATACTGGCTACAAATAACCTTGAAAATGACGTTGATGCTGGAGTGCAGTACTGTAGCAAACTGGGTACCAGTGGAACAATGGATAAATAGAGTGAACTGTTGAGAACTGAATGTAAGGAAGGTACACATTATAGGATCTTCTGGTGTTATTAATACTGTTTTGTGGTGTGGAAGAGGGATGGGTTAGTTAATGTGTTTTGTGTGGAGATAATGCTCATTAATGTTACGAGGACTGAAGTTGATCCATACTTTTTGAGGGCACCTTCATTTTCCTCAGCTTGCCTTCCCACTAGGGTTTCTAAGGCTGCAATCTTATACTCACTTACCTGGGACTAAGTCCTTTGAACTCAGAAGGATGTATGTCTGAGTATACATGCATAACATTGTGCTGTAAAGCAGACAGACTTGGTCCTTGTGTCTGCCCTGCAGTCGGTTGAGTTATCTTTGTTTAGTTACGCTTGGAAAGGCTACAAACATATGTTCCTTGATGGGTAGTTGAAGGGTAGAGTGATGGTAGAAGAGAGTCTTGCTGCATCTGAATTTGAGAACTTTCTCTTGTATTTTTGAATATTCTAGCATGCTTGCTTTGCATTTATATTCTGGTTTTCTTTGCAGGGCTTATAATGGTTTTAGCAGGAGCATCTGAATTTGACCCTCAGTATAATAAAGATGCAACAAGCAGACCTGTAGACAACATTCAAATACCACAGGTTTGCTATTACTGAAATATATTTTGCTGTGATATTGGTGCCAAAATGTCCTTTAGTTACCTTTCCCTTTTTCATTTTAGCTCATCAGAGAAATTGGCAGCATTAATTTAAAGAAAAATGAACCTCCACTTACCTGTCCGTACAGTTTGAAAGCCAGAGTGCTCTTACTGGCTCATCTTGCCAGAATGAAAATTCCTGAGATGCTTGAACAAGGTACCTTGCTTTAGAAACCATGCTGGTGTAGGGATAGAACTAGCTTTGAAGTAGATTTTGTCAGGTTATTTTTTTTTTAATACTTGGTTCAGTCTGATTTTTCTCCTGGTTTTATGACCAAAGATGTATGTGCACTGTTTTAAAAATTATATATTTTTAAATATATACATTTATATATATAAGAATATTATATGTGTGTGTGTGTGTGTGTGAGAGAGAGAGAGAGAGAGAATATTATATATATGAATGAATATATATATAAATCTCTCTCTCTCTCACACACACACACACACACACACACACACATACACACACGGATCCAAATCCTATTCCAAGAAAAGCAAAATTCTACAACCTGGTCTAATGCAAATTAAACAAATGTTCCTAATTTAGGGAGCAATCCTATGGGGATAGGCAGCTGCCTCTGGACTCAGAGGTGACCGCCTATCCAATGCAGGGTGTGCGGAGCACAGAGGGGATCTTCTCTGCGCTTCGGCTGCTCTTCATTTGCGGCTAGATAGCCAATTTTGGTTCTCTAGCCATGGGACTTTGGAGCAAGGAGAGGGGAGGCCGGATGGTACATGGGAGATGTCATACCGGCACTCCCCACCCCCGGGAACACCCCCTTTTGCCCTGCTCTGCGCTGCTGTTCTACGAGGGGGCGGAGGCGGGGAGGCGGTTTTCCAGGAACTGACCTCAGAGTGCGGGCTCTGGGGTCGGTTCTTGAAAACCAAACAATCCTATGGCTGTCTAGCCTCTGTCTAGCTGCCATAGGATTGTGCACTAATTTTGCATAATATATTGTGCTACTTCTAGTTTTGGGAACCAGGCAGGACACATGGAACCCTGTCCTTTTATGCCTGGTTGACTTAGTAGACTCTATGGCTTCTGAAGTTGCAACCAAGAATTGCTTATCTACTTCCAAGCATATATTTGCAACCATCACCGCTAAAAATTTGCTTTATTAAAAACAACAGCCTGACGTGTCTGAATTCTGCACATGGCTCCCCCAACCTCCGAACTTGCTCAGAATTGCTCCATGTGCACATACTGGAGATGTTAAACATATACACGAATTCATGTAGTTCAGAATAAGCTCTTGAACAAAATTTGAATATTTCAGGCACTTTTGTGTATGGGAGTGTCATAAACCTACGAACTGTGGTTTTTTCTCCCCACTTCTTGAACCCAACTCCTGTATTTTTTGAGGAGGAGGTCAGTGTGAAATAAGTGTTGCAAATGTATTTCTTTCTCATAACCCTGGAATTGCTTTCAGAAGAGAAAGGAAGGACACTCTTTCACCTATGGAATTCCTGTTGGCAGTGGCTAGCTACCCACTGTCACCATAGTATTCCCCTACACTGGAGCAGTTTATTTTTCTTCATGGCAGCCATTCACTTTTTCAGGAGAACATAAAGAGGCACACTCAAGGACACTATTGGGCTGGGGCTTTCACTTTTTCTCTGTTCTTGATAACTCCAGCAACTAAAAATCAAACCAACTCCTGTTTGTATAGTCCAATCTTGGGTTTTGTGTCTTGGCTTCTCTGGAGTATTGGGCTTGAGTTGGTAGATGAAGACCCAGCAGTGGATTGCATCAGTAGTACCATCGCCATTTTTCTTTTTTTGTTTGTTTTTTAAATGAAGGAAAAAGGGGGGGGGGAGCAAAGCTGAAAAATGGGCAAAAGAGTAGCAAAAAACATGGGCAAAAAGGGTGATCACAAAGGAGGACAGAGCTCCTTTTACTTCTGAACAATGAAAAGGGTATTCCAGCAGGTACACTCAAGCATGGCAAGTGTTGTTTCAACTCTGGGTTCCCAGATGATGTTGACCTGCATCTCCAGTCATTGTTGACCATTGGCCATGCTGGCTGGAACTGATGAGAGTTGCAGTCCATCAACATCTGTGGGCCGAAGATGGGGATCCATTGCCTAGAGGAAGGAGAGAGATGCACATATAATAAAGCAATTGAATTTGGGTCCCATGTTAGCTTTATGTAAGAAGGCTGAATATCGTTGTTTTAGCTGCTAATGGGTGGCAGGTGTTGGGAGAGCGGAATGGGGCACATGCAAACACTCAGACATAAGCCTCGCTCAGGCAATAAAATCCTGGCTTAAGACAGAGAATGCACACATTCCGTGTGTTTGCTTTGTTGCTGCTGTGCTCCTCCTCCCAAGGCTTAAATTTAGCTTCCTTATCTAGCTTTTTTGGAAGCCATCAACAGTAGTTCCCAGTTCACACATAATGGGAAGCTGTGGTTAACTGTGGCCTCCTGGTTTGTTTCACTGCTCTCATGAAGAGAGGAGCAAAGTAGTAGCAATGGGGTTGTGTTTGAGTGGAGGTGCATGTGCATATCTTGGTTTAGTAAGCCAGGATTTGATCATCTGAATGTGGCCATAAACTAAGGTGAAATATAGCGGTGTCGTTCCGTTAATAGAACAGACACCATTGGTGGTATTCTCCCTCCCCACTGCAACCCCAGCATGCCCCCAAATTGGCTCTGAAAGGTTAGGGGGCCATCTGGAGCAGATTTGTAGGGGGTGCATGCAGGAGGAGATTGAAGGTCACTCTTGTGTGAGCAGCAGGTCACTCTTGTAACTTTGGATAGAACCCATATGGAGCATATGACAAAGTTCTATTAAGGGCCATATAACAATAAGCAAAACATGAGACAAGAGAAGGCTACAGTCATTGGCAATATTGGTCTTATACATGGGACCTCTCTCTTGTGTCTTTCAGATCAGCAGTTTGTCTTGAAAAAGTGCCCTGCTTTGCTTCAAGAAATGGTTAACGTAATCTGCCAACTAATAATCATGGCACGTAGCCGTGAAGGTAAGGAATACGTTTATTGTATGCCAACTAGTAAAATTATTCTTTTATACTTTTGTGAAACCTACAAAATACTCCAAATTCTGTCCTCAAAGTTTGTTGCCAGGAGTTAGGAAAATAACTTAAGTAACTAATATTCTATAAGGAAAGAGAAACCTTGTTTTTACATTTTGTAATGCTGGTATTTCAGAAACTGTTTTCAAAAGTCTTTTGTTGGCTTATGTGAAATCAGTAACTATTGTGAGTTCGGGGGGGAATAGATATTTAACACTAAATGGAAGTTAGGTTTATTAATGCAATTCTATTTAAGATGTAATACAAAAGAGTATTTAAAAAAAATCTTCCTTGTTACGACTATACTGAAACACACAGTACCATCTTAGGATAATCAGAGCATTAGTTCCTTTTATCAAAAGCTGTGTTGTACTGCTCCGTGTTGTAAATTCAGAGTGAATATATCATATTTCTCTCTCCTGCTCCCTCAGAAAGGGAGTTCCGTGCTCCATCACTGGGTTCCTTGGAAAACTGCATGAAACTTTCACAGATGACTGTCCAAGGGCTTCAGCAATTTAAATCTCCACTACTGCAACTCCCACATATTGAAGAGGACAATCTCAGACGTGTCTCAAATCATAAAAAGGTAAGACACTACCTGTACCGTCTTAAAATGAACTTTCTCTGTCCATAACTTGCAAAATGTTTATTTGGTGAGATGCTAGTTTGTACAGGCTCTCGTCCAAAAGGATTGTATTTCAAGGCTGTACGACAGAGGTCGGCAAGCTGGTGTCCTCCAGATGTTTTAGACTACAGCTCTCATAATCCCAGTCCATTGTCCATGCTTGCTGGGGCTGATAGGAATTGTAGTCCTAACATCTTGAGGGCACCAGCTTGCCTCCTTTTACTATACGACAACAAAGTAAGCCATGAGTACAGCTGTTGTAGACAACTGTATTTCCACACCTCCTGGATAAGTTCCTGGATTCCACCTCCTGGATTCACATCTAAATTAGGGGGGATCAGCAGCAGCAATAACCTCTTGTATAATTGTCGTCACCTCCTGCCATGTGATGCCAAATGGGTGCCATATGTCAGATTGCAACTGTAGCACAAAGTATTACCTTCTCCTGCCACAGCTGTGTTTGTAGTAGAGATGCATTCAGTGCTGTTTCCTGGCTTTTACTACTCTCGTCATTGGCATTGCTGGAATGAAACATACAAAGAGCTCGCTGTTGGTGTGACCGTCTTAAGGTTAGTGACTGTCTTGGCTGGGGAAGAGGAACTTGCCTGAAACTGGAAGGCTACATGAGGGGGAAAAGGAAGCTTTCCTCTTCCCCTCTGCAAAGGGCTTATGGCCTGCTTGGTTCAGATCTGTATGGAGGTGTACCCCTGTTGTTATTTCTTTGTAATAATAAAAGTAAGCATTAAGGGAAAGGTCTGCCACACAGTCATGTGTTCCCACTGCTGTCTTCTGCTGCACCTTGCTATAATTGTGATTAGTGAGAGAAAGGGAACAGTGAGAGATGCTCCTGTGGAAGTTGGACTTGCCTACCAACCCCCCCCCCCCCCATCATGCAAGTGGACTTCCACTCACATAACAGGACTTCCCCTTTCTCTCCTCCCCCCACACCTCCTGTGAGCCCCAGATCTGCTCTAGGGGGCCCCTCCAGGGCAAGAGTGAAGAACCTTTTTCAGCCCAACGGCTGAATTCCAATCTGGGAAAGGTCTCTGAGGTTGCACTTCATCTGTGGGTGGGCCCAAATGTGATTATTACTGATTTTAAGCCTACTCAGAAGGAAACAGGACAAGGTTTCTGCATGTCTATTGGGAAGTAAACAGGATAAGTCTTTGCATTTCTACTCGCAAGTAAGCAGGAATGGCTCACTCAGAAGCACTTTCAAATAGCATCACAAGTATCAAGCCTCTGCATGACTACTTAAAAGTAAGCAGGACTGAATCACTCAACAGTTTCCTCCACAGGCCCTGTCCACTCTCCCCTGTAGGGAAAAGCTCTTATCTCCAGTTAGCAGCTAATAGGAGAGTTTTTCCCTGCTGCACAGTAACAAAAGCTCCCTTTCGCACTGCACAGCAAGGAAAAGCTCATTGGTGGTAAGAGCTGCTGATGAGGAATAAGAACTTTTCTCTGACAAGGGAGGGGGCTGGGCCTGGGAAAGGAACTGGCGGGCTGTATGGGCATCCCCAGGGGGCTGCATCCAGCCTGTGGACCAGAAGTTTCCCATGCCTTGGGGCTGGGGGTGGGGGTGGGAAGTCCATCCCACCAGCAGTTTCCATTCTGCTGGCAGACAGACAGCATTGAATACCATCCATAAGCTAAATTGTTGCTGTCTCACCTCCATTTTTATAATTGTTTATGTGGAAGCTTTTTCTTTTCTTATTGATGTAATGTTCACATTTAAGTAGCACTTGTTAGTTTTTAAACAATAACTTAGAACAGATGTGATATTTTAAATGTTTTCTAACTTTCATGAACCTTGAAATATTAATGGTCAATATTGTATTTTCTCAAAATAAAATAGGTGTTTTCTTTTGTTTTTCAATCCAGTATAAAATCAAAACTATCCAAGACTTGGTGAGTTTAAAAGCATCAGATCGTCACAATTTACTGCACTTCCTTGAAGATGAAAAATACGAAGATGTTATGGCTGTCCTTGGTAGCTTTCCACATATCACCATGGATATAAAACCCCAAGGTAGATGGTGTTGGTGTTCAGAGTGTCTGCTTTCTTGGTTAGCATTCATAGTGTAGTTAATGGTGTCTAAAAAACATCACATTGTTTAGCCTTCAGGGATTTCAACTTTTCTAAGATTGGCAGCTTTCATCTCAAATTTAGAGTTCAAGTGAGTAAGTGTACAGACTTCCATATTCTCAGGCCCCCATTTGTTTACTCAGAATGATCTGGTGTGTGCATAACTATGAAATGCTTCAAGTAACTCTGGGGGCTACGGCCTGCAGGTCAGGAAATACTTTGCATACAGAATATTACATGTTCAGCCCCTGTCATCTCCATCTAAAAGTATTTTGTGGAGCTAGTCTATCTATAAGACAAGGAGGGATACCTTTGAGGTGGGCAACATACCCCTCCTCTGGCCCCCGCTGCTTTGAATTTGCTGTGGGAGTAGCAGAATGATTGGCAAGTTCACTGCTGGATTTTGGTGACAAACAACACCAGTGGCCTGAAAAGCTTACATTTAGCTGTAATTCAAGGAATGTACCTTGTTTTAAAGCTAAATCTGATCTTTTTAGGCCACGGTCACGGTTTTCCACTAAAATTCAGTAGTACACCGCTGATTTTTTTGCAACGGTCACTGCTGAAATTCAGTGGCACATAGTGGTGATGCAACCTCCAGGGGGTGTGAATTGGCCCTTGGAGCCCCTGAAGTTGCCCACCCCTGCTTTAAGGTATGTGCTGCAACATATGCATTGATCATCTAAAAACAAGGTGTGCTTTTTCCTCTAGGATAATTGTTTTTTCTTAAGCAGATTTAAGGGATTGATTGACTGAAACTCATGGTTAATTGACTATGTTTTGTTTAATCAGGTGACAGCTCTGCATAGCATGGCTTGAGATTTTTGGTTAAATTAAAAGACTTAATGTGAAATATAAATCTAAACTGGGTTTCATCCTATAAACATTTCACAGCTTACATTTGCTTTGCTTACGGTTTTGATTTGTCAAATGGGCCATGATCCAGAGCAGCCTTCCCAATCCTCGTGTCCTCCAGATGGGTTGGACTGCAGACCCTATCATCTATCTAGATTTATTTAAATTTCCTTGCTGGTTTCTTCTACTCTTAAACCACCAAACTGCTGTAAGTCCTGTGAGTTCAAAAAGAGGTGTGTGTGTTTGGGGTGGGGTGTTGCAGGTTTATCTTGGAGAGCATTTCAAACAGAAATGGTGCATGTACAAGTTTGGCTTTGAGCACCTATCAGGAATGAACACACACCAAAAGGCTATTTGTGAAACCTATTTGAGGGTTTAGTTAGCAGAAGCTGATTGAGAAAACCTGGGAAAACCTGCAAAATAACTTCATTAGGCATGTGGTTCTGGACCCATGGATTCCAAGTAGCTCCAGTGCATGTGCGTCCCTCTGGATTCTGTCCTGTTTGACAGTTTACTAGAGCTTATTCAAAAGAATATAGCTTAGAAATTTCTAATCCTGCTCAAATGTTTGCATGCTCTATTATTAGTATTATGGCCAGGAATCAAAGAGCATCTTTAGAAAGTGCCAACCTTTCTGCTCATTCATTGGGGCATCCCACTCCCCACCCTTTGATCTGCAGCTGCTTCCACTGCATCCTGAAGATCTCTTGAGTTTTATCATACAATGGGATGGCTGGTTAAAGGTGTAGGTGAAAGCTTGTTGCAAACATTTTCAGATTTTTCTTCTAAGATGTTGTCAAACAAGATTAAGTATGCACTTCATATTTAGTAATGCCTATTCACAAGAGAGCTATGTAATTAAGGAGTCAATATAAATGGATGTATCCTCCCCCTCCTTCAGTGTTGGACGATGAAGACAGCAACAACATCACAGTAGGGTCGCTAGTCACGGTTTTGGTCACTCTAACAAGACAGACAATGGCAGTGAGTATTCTTATGTGCGCAATATTCTTGGGTTTATTTTAAGCTGTATTCAGGTATGTTGCTGAACTGAAGGGGCAAACTGCATAGGGCCTGCGGGCCTGCATGTGCTGGCTCCCTCCCTGCAACATTGTGCATTCAGCTGAGCATGCTTAAAATCTCTCTTCAGACCTTCACATTAAATGCTACGAAGGTTGGAAGTGGAGTGTGTGGGACTGACAAATGCTGGAACACTGGGGGCAGGGCTGGCATGCACAGCCCCTGCACTGTTTTGCCCTGTTTTGCATTTGGCTGAATGTTTGAATAGGGCTTTAGCCTCACTCAAAGAACCCGATTTTCATCCAACTGCATGTTTGGCTTCTTCAGAGAGGTGCAACATCCAGAGCATGACTGAGTTAGATGGTTACTGATGTCTATTTCTAGGGCTGTGTTAGCTCAAACGAAAACTGGCCGGGGATGGGGGTAATCTGTACCATGCAAACCTAGATTCTGTGACAATCTGTCTGCATTATACATGTTGCAGAATTCACCTGCTTTTGCATAATTGCATCTGCTAATCATGAGGAGGAACAAGGATGCATTGCAAACCCCTTTTGCTATTACTGAATATCTTAAGAATTCCTTTTTTGTATGTTGCATATTTATGAAGATTTTAGCAAAAATTGGTAACCACTTACCACGGATGGTGGGGGTCAATTTACTTCTTCATTAGGGGTCCATATTAGTTACCTGGTTTCCTAGGTCAGGATGGGCAGAAGGTAGATCAGAATCTACTGGTAGACAGCTGGGTGATTTGCAGTGGTTATGCAAAGGTTTCAGGTTCTCAGTTGTTTTAACAACAGCAACAACACAAAAGCTCACTACCACCACCTCTAGATTAGGTTGCTGAAATGAAGAGCTGGGGTGTGGGGCATACCAGGAATGGATTTTTGTTTGAAAGGGCTGCAAAGAAGCAAATCCTTGGCCAACCATGTGCCCAGAGGCACCCTGTTCTTTAATTTTTTAGTTATATGTTGTTTGTGTATATTGTCTGTGTGTTTTTATGTGCTTTTTTGTAAATGGCTTTTAAATTTTTTATATTGTATTTAATGTTTTAACTTAGAGCTTTGGCTATGGAGCGGTATAGAAATGCAATAAATAAATAAATCTTCTAGTTGTATTGTCTGCCCTGAGCCACTATTTTGCATCTGACTCCAGTTGGTGGACTTTGAGGTTCTAGTAAATAACACAAGATCCCAGAAGCCTGAAGTCTTTCCACCCTTGTCTAGATTCACTGTTGTATGAAAGCCTCTCTGTTAATAATTAAAATCTTCATATTTGGAGGTGTGAGCTACCCATAATATCCATGCTGAATATTTAATTGAGTATCATACTTTCATGTTGGTCACACAGGGAAACTAACAGCCTTCCCCTCCTCTATTCAGGAAGTGTTTGAGAAGGAACAGTCGACCTGTTCAGCTGAAGAGCAGCCTGCAGAGGATGGCGTAAGTTAAGCACGAATGGTTTGAGTGATTGTGTTGTAATGCTATGATGCCCTTCCAGTCATGTGAAAAATATAATACGGAAATTTAGATATGTGAGAAACGTCCTCCTTCACTTGCATAAATGCATCACTGAGGCCCCCTCTCCCTGGGCTGTGCCACACCACCAGAGCAGTGAGGTAGGTCTCAGAAAATATAGTGGTTCTAACGCACCTACTAATTCCCACATACAGCATCCATTTCTAAGCTGCTTGCGGTCATTTTAAGATGGTTTTAAGTTCCTCAGTGGTTTTTCATCTTTGCTGTGGTTATTGTTTTGTTGCTGGTTGTATTTATCCAGTTGTGCTGTAGTGGGGACTTTAATCTATGTGAAGTCTAGGCTTTATTGTTTATTATTTTAATTTCTTATAAACTATCCAGAGAACTACACTGAGTAGATGGTATATAAATGCTGTAAATAAATACAATAGAAGATAGTTCGGATGGGGCTTGTCTCATGTCTGGCTTTATTCACTCAGTGCCTTGGCTTCCCTCCTGACCAGCTGGCCTGTAGCATGTATTATCTAAACTTCCCAGAACAGCTGCTCTCAAGTGGGATGCTCAGAGCAGGACGACAAGTGTCCTGGCACCTGTTGTTTCCCACAGGTTGCTACGTTGCCACAAATGTAAAGAGGCTTTCTTGAGGTTGTCTGTTCTGACACTTAGGTCATTTTGAATGTGGTTTGACACTGAAGTAGACACTCCTAATGTTAATCTTTACCTGTTAACTTTGCAGCAAGGAGATGCTAATAAAGTGAAGAGCAAAGGCTGGCAACAAAAGACTAAAGGAGCAAAGAAGGCTTCAAAATCAAAAAAGAAAAGGCTTGTGAAAAAGAAGCCTGCCCCGGTACCTTTGCCACAGACAAAACAGCAGAAGCAAAAGCAAGCAAATGGGGTAGCTGGGAGTGTACGTATCAACTCAAGTGGAGAAGGGGCAGCTTTGCTATGGGGCTTAATAGAAAGTTCTATGAAAACCACTGGTTAAAATTCAAGGAAACAGTGGAGCAGCATTTGAGTTTACTTCCTGAAAAACTGTTATAGAAGATAGAGTCAAACAAATGATCTGCAAATTCTATGCTTTAATATGTAAAATCACGTCACCCATTATTAGACACCAGTACGTTTATTCAGAACTCCTAGGCTGGCCCCAGTAATGATCGACAGACAACCAGAACCTCTCGAGAGTAGTTCAGTGGCTGGGCACCAACTGTATCTGCAGAACAGTGAAGACATGTCTTCCCTACCTGTCTTATTGTATTCTTTTCTTTCTTTTTAAAAACACACACACTAAAAACAGACAAATTTCCTTTTTCTGTTTAGATAGCATTTGATAGCATGGATTTATTTGTTTGATTAGTTTAGCAGATATAAATTGTCCACTTTTTTGTAAGAGTTTCTCTAACATAATTTATTCAAGAGACAGTTTGTAAAGGCTGCAATATCCATAAAGTATAATGATTTCAGTGCAGTGTACTACAGATCTTTAGTTCCACCTTAAGCCACCAGTGTCAGAGCTTCTGAGAACTGTTATCATCTGAAACTTTAAAAAATCACACTGTTGTCTTTTTTTTTTAGGAAATTGTCAAGGAAGATGAAGAAGAAGTTTCTGATAAAGGAAGTGAATCTGATGAAGATGATACCAATAGAGACTCTTTAAGTGACAAAGACGATGGAAGCGATAGAGACTCTGACAGGGAACAAGATGAGAAACAAAGCAAGGATGATGAAGCTGTAAGGCTCACTTTTATTTCATTGTGCAGTGTCATTGCCATAGTGCTAGAGAAATTGTGTGATGGTCAGCTGGTCAGTTCATGTGTCTTGCAGAACTCTTCTCTATCATTAAGAGGGTCCACTCGGTCCATAATGAGGGGGAAATACTGTTTCCTGGTGAATCACACTATAGAGAACGTAGAGGGAACTGGAAAGCTTTTGTATGTGCATCTTGGTAGTAGATGAGCTTCTTGTATAAACCTCCATACAAAATCTCAGTTATATTCAACGTTACACTAATGGAAAAATTACAAGACTTGGTGTTCCACTAGAGGTTGCACAACTACTAACAGACCAACTAGCGTAAGAACATTTAGCCTAATGAAGTCTCAACACCTTGTGCAATGCTTTTTGGAGGTGAAATCAAAGTATTGGATTTGACACTTGGGCAAGAATAAAAATGGGGTTTTTCCTCAAGCGATAGAAGCTTGTCACCAGAGGAATAACACCATTGGATACAACCCTCTGCTTCTTTGGAAAGCACGATGTTGGTTAAATTCAACATTGTGCCAGTGGCAGTCTCCTAGTGTAATGGGATTTTCTCCTTCTCTCCTCCACCCTGCAACCATTGGTGCTGCCCTAAAATTTGCTCCAGAGGATTTTCCAGGCCTCCAGAGCCAATTTTGAGGACGTGGGCAGCAGGGTGCAGGGAGGAGCTCCCCCCACCATTTCACTGATGGAACTGGTTCTGTCAGTGGAACAACAGCATTGGATCCAATCTTGTGATAGTACAGCAGTCATTGCATTATATAAGTTTGCAAGCAGTTGGTTCTAGAGCTAGAAATCCAGAAGGCTGGGCTACATCAAGAGCATATACAAAATGTTCCCATCTTGAGCTACTTATTATAATGTAACTTTAAATGCAGAGGAAACTGATAGATATAGTAAAAGAATTACAGTGGAGATTACACTGAAAAAAGCTATGCCTTGGGTTTGATCCCGCAGTCACACGAATGGAAGTCTGCTCTGTGCAGTGCAGCTTCTGCTGGTGCAACAGGACTTCCCTGTCTTCTCTTTCTTCCTGCAGCCCGTCCCCCCCAACCCAGATCTGCTCAAGAGTGAACCCGCCCAACCCTCTGGAGCAGGCTTGAGGAGCACCTGGGGCTGCAGGAGGGAGGAGAAATCCCATTCCACCAGCGGTTTCTGTCCTGCTAGTGGATAACCAACACCGGATCCAACCCCTCAGTTACAGCATATAAAACTATGAAGCTGGTCATTTTTCACTGTAGCATTGAAATGTTTTAGGGAATATATTGAAAGATGGCAATGATAAACTGGTAATCGATTTTAAAATAGCTCATCATGTGCCCTTTCATAGATGTCAGTAACATTCACGTGCATTTTGCATTCCCTGTTTTATTCCCCTATTCTTCCTATCATGCTGGAAAATTACTTTATAAAAGAAAACATAAACAAGCAGAGGAAACTGTACTGAATACTTTTTCTCTCTTCCTCAGGAGTGGCAGGAATTACAGCAGAGTATACAGCGAAAGGAACGGGCTCTCTTGGAAACCAAATCAAAAATAACCCATCCTGTTTACAGTCTCTACTTTCCAGAGGTCAGCAAAGAGATAACTAAACAATATTGAGATGAAATCATTCTCATTTTGACAAGTTTATAAAGCCAGTTTTGAATATCAGTTGCTTTTAAAAATTAACGTTGTAAGCATTTTTTTAAAAAATTGAAACATTTTCTGGTCTGCTCTTTGAAAGATTAATTCCTTAACAGCTCTTCAAAAAGTCAAGGCTTTAAACTACCACAGTGCCAGGGATTGATTGCATGCTTCAGTCTCCTTTTTGTACAGCTATGCTGTTACACATTCCACCCATTCATTCAGGAGAAATTTCCAGTGTACAATGCTGCTAAGTTTGTATAGGACACTGAAGTCTCTGAAATCTGCTGCTGTTCTTGGTGCTAACTTCTTTAGATCTTTCACTTTGTTCTACTTACAGAATGTTGAGCTGTGTTTTGCTGAGGCAGTGCCTGCTTTCGCACATAGTAAACCAGGAATCCTGGCTTAAACCACGATGTGAATGAGTTGCCTGCTGGTGCATGCAGCCTGTTCACTCCTGCTTTGTTCCTCCCTGTGTGTGAGCAGATAAATAAATCTGGAAGGGGAGAGCTTCTCATGATATCTAAACCTGGGTTTATGTTTTATTGCACCCAAACAGGTAAGCCAACAGCAAATTGTGGTTTAAAGATGGCTTATGATCCTTGCTCATTGGGGGCACTTAACCATAATCTCAGGTTTGGACGTCACGCAAAGCTCTTCCTTTTCCTGGTTTGTTTATCTGTTCACATGAAGTGAGGAACAAAGCGGGAGTGAACAGGCTGCTTGCAGTAGCACACAGCTCATTCACATTGTGGTTTATTAAGCCAGGATTCCTGGCTTATTGTTATATGAGAGAACAACCTGAATCTTCCCTCTATTTAAACTATTAAATAAACAGTTCTTGAGAAGTAGATTAAGGAACTCCAGATTGTCCTTGTATTCAACTCAACACACATACTGGTGCCCTGGCATGTCTACATTTGCCATCCATCTGTTTTAAAAGGAATGTTTTGCACTGGAGAGGTAGTATGCCAGGTTAACCCAGGCATGTATTCTAGATTCCAACAATGGTCTATTTAAAAAGTAAACCTTTAGAACAAAAATCTACATTAAGCAGTGCCAAACACAGAAGCCACATGCTTAGTTCTGTCTGACACTTGGGATCATTTCCTCAGATTTGTGCCAGATAATCTCATTAATATTGGCTTGCCATGAACAGTTTATTCTTCATCCATCTGCCACACTAGAGTGCAGAAGTATGTAACTGGCCATTTTGATTAATATTTCAGTGATACAACAGCCTTTATTTCTGTAAACAATTGCCCTGTTTAATCCCTGTCTAGATAGTGTTTTGTACTATTAAAATGACAACTTAAGACACTTTAGCTGGACCTGTTTTGTGGAAATTGGCTTCTCTTTGAATGAAAATGAGCAGAACAAAATAGAAGCAAATGAGACCTGTGAAAAAACCCTGGCAGTAGTGCTCCTGGTCAGGTTGGCATGCCCTGTTCCAGGATACTGTAAACTGTACAGGGCTCAAGCAGTGTGACAGATTTGTCCTTGTCTAGGGATATGGTACAGGATTTCTGTATTTAGCTTGATCATGGATCTGCAGGTAACATATCCCATACCATATTCCAGGAACAAAGTTCCTGTTATTGACACACAGTTTTTAAATAGAGGACTCTGACTGAGATCAGGCATATGTTTTCGTCTTTTTTCTTTATCTTGAGCAGTTTCTTTATTTCATGATATAAGAGCATTAAACATACAGGCATATATAATAATTGCAAGCAAAACACCATTTAAAAAACACGCTTTAAGTTTAGTTCTAGGAACATTGCCTTTAAAGATGAAGGCATCTTACCCAGTGACGTTTCTGAGCTGAAGCAAAACAACGTAGAGAAGTCAATGAAATGGGCATTTTGGTCCCTCATGAGGACAGATAGCTTGTCCTGGAGAGAATCAATGTTTGCTTCTGAAGTCCTTGTATTTCCCCCCTCATATCTACATGATTCTTTATTAGTGCTACTCATGTGATTCAGGTTATAACAATAATTGTTTTTCCCAAAAGTCACAGCTATGATTTGGAAATGATAAATTTACTTCTGTCACTACTACTGAGATTTCCTTAAGTTCCCCAAACAGGATAACATCTGCTTCTCTTTCATACATTTATTATTTCACTATTTTAAATCTGAAGTGTTTCTTAGGTCTGCTTACTTTTCACAGTATTTCATCTTCACTTATTTGTGTCATAACTACACATAAGCAGACATGTGGACAATAGTCCAGTAAGCAGTTAACCTTTCATCTTTTCCCTAGCAGGCTTCTAGGTCAAGTGAAAAGTTCAGTGTGTCAGCACAAATGCTTCAGTTAGAATCAAATCTTAATATTCCAGTTGCTTCTCTATGGAAATTGTAGTTTAGGAGAGTTACCACTTATGAGAAAAATGTGGAAGACCAGTAATTCTGTTTTGGATAAATATTTGCAAGATAGCCTATTATGCAGGAGTCTTTCAAGGGGGCAAATGTTTCTGGGGCAAATATTTGTCACAGCAGGCCAACTCTCCCCCCGCCCGCCCCAGCGTTTCAATTTTGCAACTGACATTTGATATTCCCTGGCTCCTTGAGGCTACTGAGTATGTTCTGTTTTCACTGGGCTGTTTGGGGAACAAGGGAAAACATTTTGTAATTCTGCATACTTCAGGGTTCACCTAAGCTTATTCCTCCCTCTTGTTTCTCAGTCGCCCAGCTTTGGCTCCAATCCTGTTGACACTCAACTACATGAGTTTACTATTTTCAGGAAACGAGTGGGAACTGCAGAAAACATTGTCTGCTCTAGTTTTTTCACTGAGCTCTTGTTCCAGAGTATCCAGAAAGAGCCCCCCCCCGTTAAGCTTAATAGTTAGATTTGGTTTTACTCTTTCACCATTGGCTTAAATATATACGCTTGGTGTACAAACATGTCCTTGTGTAAGGGCATCTCCGTTAATGCCTGCTAGTTCTCTTAAATCAAGATCATAAGACCCCCCATAGTTTCCCCCACATTTCTTTGTCACATACATACATTTTAAAAACTCAGCTATGAAACTGTTGAATCCTTCTTTGCCAACTTTATAGAATCAAGTTGTAGCTGTTAGTTGGATGCTATTATTGCTATTGATATGCAGAGAAAAAATTGATAATGTGAAATCAGAGTTCATATGGAAGAACTCTACCAGTGTTTTTCTGCCCCTGTTTGTAGCATAGAACACAATTCAATCAGAGAGCTTGCTTATCTGTTCAAATTCAGGTATAAAGTGCTATTTGATGAGGACTGAAAACATCCCTAAACCTCTTCAGGGTTATCTCCTAGACCTGGGTTGAGCCTCCTATTCTAGATCCAATAAAGAGAATTTCAGAGGTGCCTGAAGGAAGATAGACAGGGCTGACATGATCCTAGAGCAGGAGTAGGCAATCTCAGGGGGATCCAGGGATCATTTTCATGCACCCTTGGATGTGCCACGGGCTGCACTCCACCAGGCAGTTGAAAAAAAATTAACAAAACATTGACCACATTAGCATTACAGAGCACTAAATGGCCAAATTTGAGAAATTTGACCTGTATAGTGCTCCATAGCCATTACAGATTTTTTTTTTTTTTGCCATGTGGGGGGGCATACCAGGGAGTTCTGTATATTGCCCACCCCTGTCCTAGAGCCTACCCTTCTAGGTAAAATACTTATTCCCTGCCCACCGCTTTCATTTATTCTAGCCAATTTAGGCCTCAGTCTTACAAGCAGCACACGAGATGACAAACCAGTGTGTTAAGCGTACTGCTTCAGAGTGCAGGTAGAGACTTTTGCATGATCAAACAAAGGGTTCCTACACATAGAACATGATCATAATAGGGAGAAGGCTAGGTTTAGAACCCTTCTTCCTGATATCTAGTTTTCTAGGAGTAAGGATTCTTGTGTTTGTGTTTATATAGGGATGTTCCATATTGCAAGTTGCAACCTGTAGTTTAAAGGAAGTGGTACAGTTGAAGCTCAGCTTTATCACTTCATCTGCTCTTTCTAAGAACTTGGCCTTAGTGCCAGTACTTTGAAAAAGAAATATGAAGATGGGTTTCTTGAATGGCATTCCCTTTCTCTCCATAGGACTGGATCTCAGGTGAGGTGTAAAAAGAAAAGGGGGGGGGGGCAGCACCAGAAGGTAGAAAAACAGAGATGAACTTCCAGCTGGTAGCTAATATTCCTCGAAGAGATGTTAAAATTCCAGTATATTTTAATAGAAATCTTTCTTGCATTCTTTTTTTAAGAAACAATTAATGCTTTTGATTTTATCTCTAGAACAGTGGTAGGCAACCTGGGGCTCTCCAGATGTTTTGGGCTACGACTCGCACCATCCCTGGGCTGGGGCTGATGGGCATTGAAGTCCAAAACATTTGGAGGGCACTGGGTTGCCTACCCCTGCTCTAGAAGGTTTTCTCTTCCTATTTGGGTTTTTGCACCTCTTCAGGAATGCCTCTTCCTTTATTTGCTACAAGCTTGAGGTTTCCTTCCTTTTTTGTTGTCCACTACCTAGAGGGTAATACTTGACTCCCTGGGCTTTGTGGCAGTGGGGTGCAATGATGATGAAGCCAAGAAAGTTGTCTTGTGCTCTTCGTTTTTGGCATCAGTCAACCCAACCAGAGCACTTGCAGCTCCTGCTGGATGCAAAATCCAGTAATTGTGAAACTGCAAATCTAGTTTGCCTGATTAGGCTCAGGTAAGGATTTCTAATAATCTCCAATATTCATTCTCTTTCTTTCCTGAACAGGAAAAACAAGAGTGGTGGTGGCTATATATAGCAGATAGGAAGGAACAAGCTCTAATATCTATGCCATATCATGTGTGTACACTAAAAGATCGAGAAGAGGTAAAGTATCTTGTTAATTCCCAACATTCATTTTAATTGCTGGTGTGGCAGTTTGTTTTCTCTCTGGCTGATAAAGATAGGTAAGAACCTTCTTGCTGCTTTAAAACTTCAATGAAAACTTAATGGTGGGGTGTCGATGGAAACCAACTCCAGCAAGTGAAAGTCTCCTCTTCCAGAGGAAAATAGCTACACCTGTTAAAATTTACACAAATCATTAATAAAAGTAATGCCTGTAGTTCAGGTTGTTGAGCATTCAGTTTGAGAGAATAGAAGGATCTATTCACTTCCTTGTATAGAAGGAAATATTTTAGGGCTAGGGTGGTAAAAACAATGGTTGGATCCAGTGTCATGTGAGCAGACTTCCTTGTCCTCTTCTCCCCTCTGAAGCCCACTGTGTGCACCCCAACTCTGCTCTGGTGGGTCCTCCAGCCCTCCGGAGCAGATTTTGGGGACTGCAGGAGGGAAGGGGAAATCTCTTCCGCTGGCTTTTCCCATTCTGCTAGTGGATGACCAGCAGTGGGTTCAACCCAGTATACCTAAAACATCGCACAGTGAAGAGCCACAAGATTTCCTCTCTACCATCACATCTCCCTCTTCAGCAGTTCCCACTCTTTCTGATCCTTCCCTCTATCCTAACAAGCCTCCCTGCTTCTCCTTGTCTCTTTCCAGTCACTGAATAGGCCATGGTTCTTCACCTAGCATGCCCACTATCATGGTGGAAGCCCTGCTTTGAGGTCAGTCCACAGCTGCCTCAGCCCACTTCTCAGCTGATCCAGGGAAGGTCTGACAGAGGGGTTGGAAAGTTATTCTGAGAAAGAGGCTTTTGCTTCTGTACATTTGAGCTGCTCAGGGACCATATGTGACTCACAAGCTGGGTTTTTGCAAGTGTTCAGGCTTGAAAAATGTGAGCACTTTGTAAGGAGGATCCAGCATTAGTATGAATTAGAAATATGAATGGGCATAGTAGGACAGTCCCAATAAAAGGATATTTGCTAATAAGTCTGCAGTTGATTGGCTAGAACAATGTTTGATAGTCAATACTGCATTATTTCAACTTCTTCGTAAATATTTTTTTAAAAATCCAGAGAGGAAATGGCTATTTTTCCAGCCTTTGATATTTTTCCAAAGTTTACCCTTCTATTCAGAACACATCACTCATTGAATCTGGAGTATTAAACAAGGAGATTGATAGCTAGCCATTTCTAGGCTTGTGGTTGTTTGTTTTACTGAAGCTGTTTCATAGTTCTGCTTGTAGATGCTTGTTTATAACTTGAGCTGTGGCTGAATTGTGCTTTTAGGTAGAACTAAAGTTTCCTGCACCAGGCAAACCTGGAAACTACCAATATACAGTTTATTTAAGATCAGATTCCTACATGGGCTTGGACCAGATTAAACCATTGAAGGTAGGCTTTCTAACACTTCAGGGATTTGAGGGGATGGGGATTCTGCAGTTTCAGTGCAGATGTTGAAGGTGATTATTGCTATGTAGCCAATTGAATTGGCATCTAGCCTTGTACCAGCTTTTACACTTGTTCATGATGGGTTCTTCATTTGTTCAAATAATGCTTGTATTTTAAACAGTTGTAGATCTTAAGCACAAGGGCTGGATCGAAAGAACTTACTTTAAAAATGTGTGCTTTATCCCACATTCAAGGTGGCTTACCATCCAAATATGCATATCAATACACAAAACAAAAACAGCCATTAACAATGCAAAAGCAAAATAAAGCTGTATCTAGACATCAAAAACAGATAACATTTAGTTTGCACATTTTCTTGCATAAGCTCATTCCAGAGTCATTAGAAGAGGGGCTTGGAGCAGGGCCCCTTCCAACAGGTAGAAGAATATGGAGTAGGGAGAGTTGATCTTGGGAGATGTGCTCTGTAAGAGATGCCCCAGGCTATATAGTGCAGTGTTCTTTTTCTGCTTTATGGTGACCTTTTCCAAGGGAGAAGAGAGCTTTTCTCAGATATTTTCCACATGTACAAGCTCTGCCTGATCAGAAGAGGCAGCTCTTTATTGAATAGCTTCACTTATTGCTCAGTTTCTTGTGGTAGTGCACAACTGTGTGCATATCTGCCAGAGTGGGTATTTCTCTTCCTCTTTGGCTGCGACCCAAGAGATCACAACCTGTGTGTATCAAGATATTGGTAGGGAGCACTTGCCTCTTTCTTTTTTTACCATGACATTTTATTCTGTTTTGAAATAAAGTTAAATAAAGGCAACAAAAAAGAGCAACATACGTAATAATATAACAAGATCACTAAAGAAATAAAAAAATAACAAATACAGTTCTTGGTCTGTAACCAATATGCTAGAGTAAAACAGCTTAAGTAGAAGGTCACTGTGTAATGAAAGAATGAACATACAAGTTATACAGCACTTCTCTCTTTTTAAAAACATTAACCTGGTTTGCATGTCATGCTGCAATTTCTGGGTTGTTTAACCCAGGAATTGCTGGGGACAAGCAAAGCAACAAGCGCACTGCCTCTAATGTGCTTATTGTTTCTGCTTTCAATTAATTTCAATCAGTGGGCAAACAATTGCCCATGGTTTGTTCTTGGGGTTAGCTCTGTGTTGTTTAACCCATAAACAATCCAGAATTTCCAGGTTTACGCATCACGAAACAACCCAGGAACGGGGGTGTTCCTGGGCTGTTAATTGAAAGTGGAAATAATGAGCGTATGGGAGACAGTGCGCTCATTGCTTCACTCGTCCCTGGCAATTCCTGCGTTAAACTTGGGAATTGCAACATAATGTGCAAACCAGCTCATTAAGTCAGAGGTTGTATGCAATGCTAGGAAGTGTGGGGTGCAGTTGGGGGGCTCGGATGAATCCATTCCACTTGCTCTATCAATTGGGTACAACCCAGGATTAGTAATTATCACTTATATGAAGCCATTCCAGCATGTCATCCAAAAAAAAAAAAGCCTGGTTATGAGTGCTTTTTTCATTTCTTGCCCTCCAATTCTCTGAGCAGTAATATTTTTATTGCTATATAAATGAGTTGATAACTGAATAAATAAATCCCCTTAAATAAATTCGCTTAAATGAACACTGACTCCTTCTGCAGATGGAGCCTCACAAAAGTCCTTGTGGTCACTAATGAGATTGCCTTGCCTTTTTGGGGTTGTCTAATGCTACATTTTCCCTTGAAGCTAATTGTTTATCATAATGCATGTTGTGTATACAAAATGCTTTACAATGTGTATTCAGCCCTGAAACATCCTTGAGCTAGTTCACAATCCTGTTTGGCACAAACATTGATAACACCCTGAAAGTAATTCATCTTTCTGTTTTCACTCTCCATCCTTTTCTGGACAATTCCCCAAATTCTGCTTATAGCTGGAAGTTCACGAAGCTAAACCGGTGCCGGAAAATCATCCACAGTGGGATACAGCAATAGAGGGAGATGAGGACCAGGAAGACAGTGAGGGTTTTGAAGACAGTTTTGAGGAAGAGGAGGAAGAGGAGGAAGAGGACGTTTAAACAGTGCTGTGAACTAACTGTGTTATATGGGACGTCTCTACAAACATTTGACCTGGGAAAGGATAAGACAAAACAGTACAGAAGTACTGAAGATGGATTTTTTTTTAGTTTCTCTTTATCAATTATGAGTGCTTTATGTAACTTCCCAGCAGAGGTCTGTTGATCAGTTGGTATAACCTGAGAGATGCTTATGGCTCTTTACAGACGTTAAGTACAGGATGGTGCATTTATTCCAACTGAAAATAAAAGCTTTTTTTATTCTAAATGTCCAGAAGTGTGGGCTATGTTGTCTGATCAACTTTTGGTCCAATATATTAAGAGGTACTATTATTAAATAGAAGCAATCTTTAAAGCAATGTTTCATATTAGAAGGTTTGTTTTATAAGTTCTTTGAAGTCGCCAGTTGAAATTAACTTCTCAAATTTCTGTCCGAAAGATCTTTTGCGGTGATAGTATGAACATTACTGAAACTGAGATTATTCATAGCTTTAAACCTTCTGTTTTGTTTGCTTTGTTTGGACTTCAGAAATTGGCATCCTGCCCTTAGCTGGGTACATTCCACATTGTCATGAGGGCTGATCTTTCAAGACTTAATCTACCTTAAGGGGAAGGGAACTTTTGCCCCAAATTTTCATGCAGGTTATAAGTATTTCTTGATTTCTTAATGGCTTAAGATATGTCTAGGCATCAAATATCAGCAAATCATACAGGAGTTATTTCTTTTGATAAAACTGCGTGAGAGAAATTATTGTGGGACCATATGTTACACAAAGTGATGACTTAATACATAATACCTTTTACTAAAGGTAAAACTATCAAAGCTGAAGTTCTTGGCTTTTAATCTACCTTACCCTGTCAGAAGTCTTTTAAATCAGACACACAGACACACTAAGATATGTTTTTTGTATTTATTGAGAATAATTCAAAAATAAACTGGACTAAATTTGATAAAACTTTGCATTGCAATAGTGCATTTTTCTTCTATACTGAGGGCTGGAAAGGGATATTAGCATGGAGAACCAGGCTTCATTCCCAACATAAAGAATTTCTTTTGATTTTTAAGCGTATAGGGGGTTTTGTGAAGGATAAATAAAATCTTACAATAAATTCCAGTCTTTCTTCCCACATGGAAAGGTAATAACTATTGATGTGGTTAGAAGCTATAGAAAGTCATCCAACTGTCAATCATGTACTAAGTTTTATCACTAAATATTGAGGAACTGCAAGACTGAAATACTGTAAAACATTGTGACAAATACGTTTGTCATACAGGAAAATTTCCATATAATGGAAGCCACCCAAAGGCCAAATGAGCTGCTCACTAATTTGTGACCTTGTTTATGAAATAGAGGATTGTCACTTTAAATGCAAACTTACATTGATATATTTCTTTGTAATTGCAATAGTTGCAAATAAAATTTGAAAATGTCCTAAATGTGAAAATGGTTTCATTTAAAAAAAAATCTTGTGATAAAGTTGTTTGAAATTTAAATTGCAGTGTGTGCAATCTAAAAGTGGGTGGGCTTGCCAGTTAAGTGTGTATCAGGGTTTGATGTCAGTTTTCTGTTCAGCAGTACATCTCCTACAATGTGAGACCGTTATAGTTTAAAGTAGTTTGCTTTTGACAGCAGTGTAACAACAACAAAAGGTTTGGTACAAAACAGCTTGGCCAGCAAATTACCAATTCTTGACTTCAGATTGAACAAGTAAACAATAAAAAAGAGGGTTGTCTTGGGTAACAGATTAGAAGGTGGCCTTTTGTGTGTGTGTTTATTTTGGGGTATTGCATCTGAGGTAATAAGGAGAGGACTGATGACTATGCTAGCAGCTTACATGTTCAGGCTGATAAAATGATAATTGCAGTTACTTAAATATGTAAATTGTCAATACTGTTAAACCTTCATAATTCCTTGGCTTAAGAGTAAGAATCTTGGCAACACATAATACATTTAACAGAAATGAACACTATGACCCTCATGTTTTTACCTGGATTGGATTAAAACATTGCAGAAGAATTCCCATCTTATGTGGTGGCTGCTCTACTGTTGGCTTCCATTTCTCCATTAGCGAGGGTGGAAGGCCAGGGAATCTTTTCCTTTCCTTTCCTTGCTTCTCTTTCTCTTATGTCCCTCCTGGAACACTGGGAAATTTGTTTTCCAAGGGGCACCTGGATGCAGACATCCTAAGAAAACGTTTCTTAGAGTTCAGAGTTGCTAAGTAGCTGTGATACTATTCTTGATGCTTGCTGACAATGGCTGCATTCACACAACACAGCAACCCATGCTCGGGGTTGAATGTGGGTTGTTGAACCGTGGGTGATTGTGTTGTGTGAACTCAGCTTTGCTAACAAATCATGGTTTGTTAACCATGAACAACTCACAGTTCACAACCCAACAACAAGCCATGGGCTGTCTTTGTGGGTTGTCTGTGGTTAACAAACCATGGTTTGTTAGCACAGCTGAGTTCACATAATAAACCATGATTCAGCAACTACTCACACTCAGCCTATACTCAACCTCAAGTATGGATTGTGTTGTGTGAACTCAGTCACCGAGTGATGGGATAGAATATAATGAATGACAAGCTCCTACAATTCTTGTTTATTCTTCTTTAGCAAGAGTTGTCCTCTTGTATCAAGCATATAGAGAGGCAATTCTTGCTGAAGAATCACCATGGCTTCTGCAAAGGTAAATCCTGTCCCACTAATCTTTTAGAGTTCTTTGAGAATGTCAGTATGCATGTGGATAGGAGTGATTTGGGCTTGTGTATCTGAACTTTCAAACGACTTTTGCCAAAGTCCCTCACTGAAGATTCCTGAGCAATCTTAGTAGTCGTGGGTTAAGAGGAGAGGCTCTCTTACGGATGAGTAACTAGTTAAATAACAGAAAACAGACTAGGAATAAATGAACAGTTCTTGCAATGGAGGAATGTAAACACTGGGGTCCTCCAAAGATCCATACAAGGAATGGTATTTTTACCTTGTTCAGAAATGATCTGGATATTGGTGAGCAAAAATGTGTCCATGTTTGCTGACAACACCAAATTGTCAAAAACATAGTTTTTGTGAACCGCCCAGAGAGTTTCGGCTATTGGGCGGTATAGAAATAAATAAATAAATAAATATAAATATAAAATAAATAAATTATTTAGGGTGGTTAAAATTAAAAAGATAGTGAAATGCTCCAAAAGGATCTCTCCAAATTGGAGATGTGGAGGAATACTTCTCACTAGAGCAACTGCATCGCTGTAGCCACCAATTGTGGAGGATCACCCCTCACAATTGGGCAGTCCTGTCATTCACTTCCACGGCCACCATAGATCTACACCCCTTTATTTAGTAACCCTCCTTTTTCCTAAGGTTGCTGTTCTTTAGGCATGTGACAAACAGATCAGAGGTACAGGTATAAAGAATATTAAAAAGGAATAAAAGAAGGATGTTTATTAATATTGCTGTTACCTTGAGAACAAGGTTTCTGTATTGTTACTGTTACTACCAACCAAGTTATATACGCCCCAGTTCCTAACCCTAATCAAACTTAAGCCCATTCCCCAATCCAGTTCCACCCCAATTAACTCAGGCCTAGCAATGAGGGCTTCATAAGCAGTATTCTCTCTGGTAAGGTTTGCCTGCAGACTGGAACCTTCAAGGCTGTTCACCAGGCTTCCCCTGAAGTCTTCAGTTTGGTCCAGCAGCTGCTCTGCCTTCAGACCACTGCCAGCAGCTGACACTCAGGCCTCTCAGGTCTTTGTGAAGGCAGTTCCAGGAGTCTTCTCCTCACTTGCAAAACTCCATCTTCTGCCTCAGCTTGGCTTCCCTGTCTTGCAGCTGCTCTTCTTCCTGGCTGATGTCTTCCTCAGGCTCCCAGCCTCTTAAGAAGTCACTATCTCATGAACTCTCCAGACAGAACCCCCCAGATGCCTCTCAACAGCTCCTTATGTTAAATTGTGGCAGAACCCGGCAGCCAATCAGCTTTGGTGTGGCCAATGTTCCATCACACCACCTCTGTCCAAACATGCGACCAATAGGCATCTTTAAGAATGTTTAGCTATCCTCCAAATCAGATGGTACCAATTTTGATCCAATCTTCCTGTATATAAGACAGAAACCTGGCCTCAAATTCCCCTCTCAGTAGTGACAGGTAACTGCCACTAACTAGCATGCTCTATTTATTTTATCATTCTTCAGGTACAAGCCTTTAGTAAAAGGCACACATTTCTTCATAGGGGGTATGGACATTAATATGGCAAATGTAAGCAGGTGTAAAGTGATGAAACACTGGGGAAAAATATCCTAACTTCACACTTAATGCTGGTGAGGTCTGAGCTGGCTGTGGGGCTTTTAGATTATGCACGTCCTTCCCCATAGCTAGCGCAGCGTTCCTTCCCCTAAATGGTTTCTTCCTTTTTTCCCCAACTCATTTTTTGATGGATTTTCCCATCACAGCAGCTTCAGTACAGTTTGGGAGTCCGTGTGATCTCAGCTGGCTTCAGCTCAGACAGAAACAGCGCTGATTTGAGGAAGGGAAAGTTGTTGGAGACATTGTATTATGGTGGTTCTGGTCCTTCCTCCCTGGCAGGTACCAGAGGGTAGCACTGGGAGAGGAGGTGTCGGACCCGTGGCCACTCACGTGTGGGGTGCCACAGGGTTCCATCCTCTCCCTGATGCTATTTAACATCTATATGAAGCCACTGGGGGCTATCATCAGGTGGTTTGGGATACGGTGTCATCAATATGCAGATGACACGCAGCTCTACCTCTCGTTCAAATCTTCACCAGGGTTGGCCGTGGAATCCCTGTCTAAATGTCTGGAGATGGTGAGTGGTTGGATGGAGAGGAATAAGCTGAAGCTGAACCCTGACAAGACCGAGGTACTTCTGGTGGGAGACAAGAGTAGGTTGGGGGATGTTGACCTGGTGTTGAATGGGTTATGGCTACCCTTGAAAGACCAGGTCCGCAGCCTGGGGGTAATTTTAGACTCCCAGCTGTCCATAGAGGCTCAGGTGTCAGCCACAAGCTGGACAGCGTTGTACCAACTCCATCTGATACGGTGGCTGTGCCCCTACCTTCCCAACCCATCTGCTCCCAGTGGTAGTACATGCCCTCCTCTCCTCTCGTCTAGACTAATATAATGCACTGTACGTTTGGTTACCCTTGTAGACAGTTCGGAAGCTGCAACTGGTGCAGAACGTGGCAGCTCACCTGATTCAAGGCAGCCGCTGGTGTGATCACATCACTCTGGTGCTGAAGGAGTTGCACTGGCTACCAGTTGTTTTCTGGGCCAAATTCAAGGTGTTGGTTTTGACCTTTAAAACCCTATGCGGTTCCGGCCCAGCCTATCTTAAGGAGCACCTCCAGCAACACCAGACAGGCCGCTTAACAAGATCAGCCTCAGATGGCCTTCTCTCTTGTCCCATCAGCCAGGACAGCTAGGCTGGTGAGGACAAGGGAGAGGCCTTCTCTGTGGTGGCCCCCACTCTGTGGAACTTCCCCCCCCAGGGAACTCTGCCATACCCCCTCTTTAATGAGCTCCCGCCACGCACTGAAAACTTGGTTATTCAGGCAGGCATTTTGGGTGGGTTATGGTATTTTTAAATAATGTTTTAATGTATAACTTTACTGTTTTAAATTGTACCATTGTACATTGCCCAGAGTGGCCGGGTAACCAGCCAGATGGGCGATTAAGAAATTTAATAAATAAATAAATAAATTTAATGAAATTCCGTATTTAAATGGAATCCCCTCAAAAAATGTCTCCATATAGATTCGGCCAGTCTTTGACCTGGAAAGGTATACTGGGCACCACATGTCAAAAAGGATATTGTAGAACTGGAAAAGGTTCAGAAAAGGGAAACTAAAATGTTCAAGGGGCTGCAGCTACACCCCGCGCCCCCCACATGTGGAAAGGTTATAAGGTTTGTGGCTTTTTTAGCTTAGAAAAAGGGTAAGGTGGAACATGGTAGAGGTGTATAAAATTATACATGATGTGGAGAAAGTGGAAATGGAGACACTTTTCTCATACTAGAAACCGGGGTCATGCCATGAAACTAAATGGTAGGAAATTCAGGACAGATAAAAGGAAGAGCTTCACATGGTGCATAATTAAACTATGCAATTTGCTACCAAAAGATGATGTAATGCCCCCCAACTTGGATGGCTATGGGATTAGACACATTCATGAGGGACAAGGCTACTAGGCATGACGGCTATATATTTCTCTCAGCATCTGAGGTGGAATGCCTTACTGGGGAACAATAATGAGAGGGTGTTGTTGTGCTCATGTCTTGCTTGTAGATTTCCCATTGAGGCATCTGGTTTGCCACTCTGGGAACAGAATGCTGGATGAGATAGGCCTTTGGTCTGATCCAGCAGGTCTGTTATGTTCTTGGGGCCTAAGAATTTTTGCTTGACCTGCTTGTCTAAGGAAAGTTTCACACATTATACAACAAACTTGGGTTTGCCACATGGAGCTACAACCAATCCTAGCTCTCTTGACAAGTGTATCTATATGATACAAGTGTGTTTGAACACCTGTTTGTCACATTCACACTTCTCTGTTGGGTTACATCCTTTGTAACAGTACACCTAAAAATGAGCAAGTAGGCTCTGCGCCAACTATAATAGCTTACACACACACACACACACACACACACACCCGTCCCCCTGATTCTGGCATGTTTAGGGCCGTTAGATAGAAATAGATCTTGACCTTTCTGTCTTGGGTTTGTGTTTCAACTCTATTCCAGACCACATAGCTGCTACCCTGCTCTAGTTTCTCTTCCACATCTTCCCACATCCTCTCTCTTAACAGTGGAGACAATTGCTATTTTCATCCCCATTTCCAACTGTTGCACACTTCTCTGCAATATGCAGCTTTGGACAGCTGGATGCCTGCTCACTTTATAAACAGTACTTTTTGGCTGTACTTACTAACATTAGTATTTCAGTTACTCATTGGTAACAGTTAAGGAAACCAGAAATAAACTTGTTTTCTCTTCTAGCATTTAACTTTTATTGCAGTGCCTCATTCCTTTCCAGTAGGGGGAGACAGCTACATAACTTTCTATTAAGGAAAACAAAAATATTTGCTCAAAAATAAACACGACAGATATTTTTTAAACTTCTCAGCTCTTATTTAAAAGGATGAAATATTCAGTGTTTGATTTCTGTCATCATGGAATGCAGTATCTTGAAAGTAAACTATATTGATTTTGATCAGCCTTTTGTGTAGTGAAATGTGCTTATTGTGCCATCAGTGTACATGGTGCTTTACAGAGGTCAAGAGGCAAATTCTTCCCCTGAGGAGCTTAGAATCTAAAATTTGACATGGGAAATAAGGAAGGGGAGATGAATGAACAGGAAGAATGTTATTTCAGTTACATGTACTATGGTTTAGTTACAATAGAGCACATGTCTGCAGTCTGTCATGTGTTTCCTGTGACTGGGTTGCTGCTGAAGTCTTGCTCACCTCTGCCAGCCAATCAGCAGGTTGGCAGCCTGTAGGGCGCATGATTTAAATGGGAAGGTTGGTGTGCATGAACCTTCCCTGCCCAGGTGGGAGGGGATGGACTGCTCCCACACAAGTGGGGAAAGAAAAAAGCTTCTAGCTGGAACTGCACTTTCCAAAACCTGTTGTGAGAAGGCATGAGAGGTATTGTGAATGAATGGTGTGTGCATGTTCATGTGCATGAGAGTAGGTTGGTGATCTTAAGATCTCCACTGCGTAATGTTCCTCTTTTAAGATAATAAAACCATACTATTTCTCTCTCTCAAATTTCTTAAGAGAGAAACAGTGTGGGGTAGTGATGATCTTAGAGAGAGAGAGAGACGGGTAGGGAGACAGTGGGCCAGTTCACACAACACAGCAACCCATCATGGGTTAATTTACCCATGAGGCACTGTGGCATGTACCAGCTGCCATTATGAATATGCAAGCCCTGGCCAGGGTTGCTGTGGCTTACTGTGTTATCCGAACCTGGGCGGCAGGGGTTATTTGAGGGTTGAACAACCCTTGCATACCCCTAAAACAGACCGTGGGTGATGCGAGGATTGTTTAACTCTCAAATAACCCCCGCCGCCCAGGGTTTGGGTGACACAACAAGACACAGCAACCCCCCAGCCAGGGCTTCCATATTCCTACTGGCAGATGGTGGGCTGTCATGTTGTCCAAACCATGTCAGTGAGTGTGGGTCAGATGGGGTTGGCCATGCTCACCATGGATTCTGCTGCTGCCCACCACCAGCATGTGACTTCTGACATACTCCTTCTGAAGGACTGAGGTTCTTGCGGGGAGAAAAGATTGCCCATCCCTCCAGTGTGGAGACTACTTAGTTGTGCCAATTACTTCACCAATTGGACTTTAAAATTTGTAATAAACAATCACCACTGTGTTTAAACTTGTGTTGCCAAGTTCTATGCAATATTCAGGAAATTTTCCTGCATTAAAGCATGTAGTTATTGATCACTAAGTATAAATGGTTTAGAGCAGAAGTCATGGATTTTCTCTTGTCATGCCTCTGTGGCTGACCAGTGTGAATAGCTTCAAATGTTGGATTTCCCTGCTCAGCCAAAATGTGTACATGGTTTTAATGAGCTGTGTAACTGAAAAGTCCCTCGTGTAACTAATTGGGCCTCATACATTTCATGAATTATCCTCCCTTTTGTTGGAAAACTGTAGTATGGGGGAAAGTACAGGTAACTGAGGGACAGGGGTTTGTGTGGCAGGTGGAATGGGGGAAATCCAGTGTTATGTAGTGGTTAGAGTATTAGACTAAGACTGGGAAAAGCCAGGTTCAAATCCCAACTTGGCCACGAAACTCACTGCATCAGTTCAGGTGAGGTTGAAGCTCATTGTATCTCAACCTCACCTACCTCACAGGGCTGTTGTGAGGATACAATGGAAGGGAAAGAACCATGTATGCTGCCATGAGTTCCGTGAAAAGCATGAAGCAAATCCTGAATGCTGGGTGCCTTTTGTAGATCTTTTATTTGTTTTTAAAGTAGAGGTTTTTTTTCAAAGTAGATAACCATGGGGGATAGAAATACTTCATTTTACATTTGAAAGTGCAGATTTTTTTCTTGAATCTGAACCTAGATATAGGAATTCATGAGAAACTGCTGAAGAAAAGCTCTCTGTGTGAGGGAAAGGTAATAAACTATAGTTCTTAATTGTGTATAATTGACTTTCATGAAAGTGTGGTTTACATAAAAGCCATCTACAGACACAGAGCTGAACTGATTTCAGACTTTCTAGATGGCTACCCAATGAAGGATGATGTCTCATTCAGCATGACCCAACAGCAAGCTCAGCCTATATATATATTAAAGCTCAGACCTTTGGCAGCTCTGAATTCCAGGCTTCTGTGACATCAGAGCAATGATGCCTATGGAGGTTTCAAAGGCTTCCATCACAGGGTTTGTTGTATTTTCAAGCTCCTGTCACTGTTTGGCAAATTCGCAAAAACACGGTTTTCCTGTAAGTCTCCATGTTCTGTGTTTTGACACCTTATTTCTGTCTACTGCCACAGTGTTGTAAACAACTGGTGTTGTGATATATGGCAGAGGTGTTGAAGGATCAATGTTTCCAAGGACAGCCTGCCATGGACAGCAGCTGCACAATCACATCATGGCAGCCCAGGATGCAAGGCAGAGGAAAGTCACAGTAACCTTGCAGGAGCCAGTGAAGTGGAAGACAATGACATGTGGATGCACAATCCCATGGATGAGGCACAGCAATGGCACCATAAAAGGCCTATCTGGAAGCAGCCCTGCTTAATGCTTCCATAGTCTCACCTGAATTCTGTGAACAGGAGAAATGGAGTTGGGTGTCCTCAGCAGACTGAGAGCACCTTGCTCTAAATCCCTAGATGATATCATCTAGAGGTTTCGTGTCAAGGTTAAACAGCATGGGAGATGAACAAAAATCTGGTGGCATCCCATAGATGGCATGCACTGGAGCAGGCATCTACAAGTACTAGTGGTCCTGGGTATTTTCCCGTCAGGTAGGAATGGAACCAGTACAATTTGGTGCCTCCAGTTCCCAAACCAGACGGGCAACTGAGAAAAATTCAACAGCTGGTTGTATCTGAAAGCTGCTGAAAGGTCCAGGAGGATCAATCGGTCGCTACTGTCTGCCCTTGGTGGGCAACTATAAGCCCCATCCCCCACCCTGGTTGTGCCGCTTTAAACAAAAATCCATCACCTCCTTTTAATGTGAACTAATCTGCTGCCGTACTAACCTGGTTTCTGCTATTCAGTTAAATGCTTAAGTGACTGGATTTAATTTAATTACTCCTCCTTGGTGGTTGAGCTGTTTGCAACAATGAGGTTTAATATGAAGTATAATTTTATGTAATTAGCATCAGTGGGCTCAAAGCTGATATTAGGAGTCTTCTCTGTCAAACTGTATGCACTCGCTTTGGCGATCACTTATCCTTTAAAAGATGTATGCCCTTTGTCTTTCACATAAGGTGCAGGGTGCTTACTCACTCTTAGTGATGGGTATATATCAAGAACTTACTTTGGAGCCATCTTGCATCTTTAAAAAATAATAATAATGGAAGCTCTGGTCCGTATCCAATACTGCCGCTGCGCTCCTGCTCGTTCTGTTGTGCCAGCGGGACCCACCACTGGCACAACAGAACATTAGCCATTCAAAAAGCAACCCTGGAAGCAAGTGGAAACGCTACTTTCTAGATCGGGACAGGTCAGCACAGCTTCCTTCTGCAAGTCCCAGTGACCTGCCCCATACCAGAAACCAGCTCTTCTGCTCATTACTGGTTCCTTTTTTAACCGCTAGCTCCCCGTTGCACTAGCGGTGGTTCCCACTGGTGTGTAGGCAAACTTGGATACTGCCCACTGTTTGCCTTTTTGAAGTGTAAATGGAATAAAGAATGACCCATACAACATTTCATAATTCAGGAAAGTATTCTGCTTTCTATGACTTTGAAAATAATATTGCTGGCTGCTGGGTGTTCTTTGTACAATTTGAAGACATTCTTAAGCATTAACAACACTGACTTAGTATCCAGCAAGTATCTAATACTGTCACAGTTCTAGCACTGACATTGCACTAGCATTGTTTCATGCTAGTGCTGTGACAGCACTGGATGCTTCTCTTGGTTTCCCCCCAATAAGCTGAGGGACAGATCCATAGTTCAGATCAAATTCTGCATTGTGTCCTGGGCTGGCTTACACATGCATGTTCGTCACATAGTATCTGCAGTATTAAGTGATGGCTTGTATATGTCAAAGAGCACACAGATACAACACCACAGATACAGCTTTCCTACATGTTCACCCAATGCTTTTCAGTGGAGTTTGCATGGGAGTTGGTGTAAGGATTGGACCCAACATCTCTGCAGAAGCACTCCAAAAAGGCATGGGAATAGATTCAGAGATGAGGAATAGGGCGAAGGGGTGGTAGAACTACCAAGATCACAGGAGATAGAGCAGAGCAACAGTGGCAGAGAGGAGTCTTTCCAGATGCTGGCCAATCAGTTGGATCAAAGCCAGCCAGAGACCTCTCCATTCGTGGAAATACAAGATCTTACAATGGGGGGGAGGAGCTGGGGGTGACAGACCAAAGAATCAGATGTTGAGTGAGGAGGGGGACCAACTTAGGACGTGAGGCATTCTAAAAGGTTGGTCACTCAAAAAGAGGTCCCTGGGGAAGGCCCTCCCTGAGGGCAGGACTGCAAAAGCTACTCAGGTTTCATAATGTTGACTGGCATCAGTTTTCGTTGCAACTTCCTATCATAGTGTATTTATCAAAGGTGGCCTCCTGTAGTCTAATTAGTATTATGCAAAGCTGATTAGTGAACTTAGATCTGAATTGCTGTATGGACATTACATCTGTAACCTGAAGCATGGCTGGTCTGCCTCTGGTTTGCACAATAAAAGCTATTTATTAAGAGATCATCTTCACTGTGTGACTGCAAAGATGACCCAAGGCTTAGCACCCTGCAGCTGGTTAAATGATCAAGGGAGGAGAAATTCAGTGGTGTGCATGCACGTGTGAACTAGGCGTACTACTGCAATTCTAACGGTCCTGTTCGGACTCTACTTCTCCCCCTAAGAGCAGAGATGAGTGTCTGGGTCACATGCACCCATTCCCACTGTGCATAGCAGTTAACAATTGCACCCAGAGAAGCCAACATTTATGTGAATGTGGAATCTCCCTCCACCAGCAATATACATTGCTTTAACTAAAGCTAGCATATTAAACGGGTAGAGAGATCTGTTCAACCTCCCAGGGGTGCGACTCTTTCAGTTAAAGCCAGCTTAGCTTTGATTCAGACTGTTGTCTATTCTAAATTAAATGATAAAACCCTTACTCCTATGTTTTCTAGACCTGATATTTGACACTTCCTTTGCCTCCCTGTCCTGTTGTGATGCTAAAGACAAGCCCAACAGCATAATCCTGTGAATGCTTACTTGGAAGTAAGTTGCACTGCATTCAATGGGGCTTACTCCCAAGCCAATGTGCATAGGATTGCAGCCCAAGAACATTATCTTGACTATAAATATGTGCCAAATCCATTTGATAAAGGCACAGTGATAGTTGCACAATTATGATATATACTTACTCTGGATGCTCAGTAATGTCTGAGCCTGAGTTTCTGGAAGAACTGTAATGTTCAGCCATCCAGTGTTTGTGTATAAACTAAGAGCTTTTCTACAAGAGTAGACTATATCTGCTTTTAGTTTCATTGCAGAATTGAGATCCAAGCTCTACACAAAGAGCTTTTCCTTTCCTGCTTTTCTACTACATAACCTCTAGTGGTATAACCACTGTAGCAGAATATAGCAGAATATAGCAATTACACAGGTAGGAAAATTTTCTTTCGCTTTCACAAATAATACTGCATTTTCCCTGCTCTTTAAATAACTTACTGAAAGTGCTGTTTAAAAACAGAAGGGAAACAGGAGGGTCACAACATCGCCTAAAACCCGGTAAACAATCACGAGTAAGGAATAACAAGTGCACAATAAATGCCTTGTGTTAGAAAAGCCTCAGTGTGTTTTTACATCATAAACTGCTTTCAGTGAGTAATTTTTACCGCTGTCATTCTTGCTACCTCCCCCCCACGCTGACACCGGGAACCTCAGGCCCGGAGGCCAAATCTGACCTTTCTGGTATCCCAATCCAGCCCATGGGGGTTACCCAGATGACCACATCCCCTTCCCCTGGACCCTGCCCCCACTGATCATTTAGTGGTTTCCTGGCTTTTGTGCAGTTTTTCCCCATTCTAAAATGTTGAAATGCCGTCCTAAGGCTCATTTACTGGCAGTAGGGGATCTAAGTGAAAATATGCCAGTATCTTGGGGGGCCACCCCCTTTGCTGTTGGCCCCACCCACCCCTGGAATGTGCTCCCTGATAGCTTCATCTCAAATTCAGCCCTTGGGCTGAAAGATGTTCCTCACCCCTGATCTATGAAAACTCAACATATGTGTCAGTTCTATGTCATGTGTTTTCCTGCCCCAAAACCACATCAGGGGTGGAGGAAACGTACTACATAATGGCCCTTACTCTCATGGGCAGTGCTAATCCCTGAAGCTTATCAAGGCCTTTTGGATGAGAATATCCAATAATGGTGGATACGCTTTCCTGAAAAACAGCTTGGCCACCATGGCTGATGCTCTACAACAGGAGTGCACAACCTGTGGGCAATGTGCCCGGGGGCTACACCTTTGTGTGCGTGCACACACACATGGGATTACTGGGATGGGGCAGAGGGTGCTTCATTGTTCGCTGAGGGAAGGGGAAGCTAAAGCCTTCAAAATTAGCACTTTTCCTTTCATTTTGCTTCAAAATTAGCACTTTTCATGCCACTTGCTGTCCTTTGCTGTTAGCCATACAGACTCCAGCACCTCTGCAGATCACCACTGGATCCTGCAGTGCCTTTGTTTTAAGATCTTTATGTTCATTTTATCCCATTTTCTACTGTCAACCTGTACTATTGAAATATATGCTTTCATAATTTAATTAATTGCCATGATTTGTGTTCATGTGGAATGACTGATTTATTAGCTTTCAAGGCTTCTGTAATTACTCTGTGTAAATCAAGTTTGGAGAGATTAGGTTATAATGGCTGCAAATGTACATTACTCGTGACAGGGCAGGGGTTGGCCATACAAGACAGGTTATTCAGATGAAAGTATTAATGGCTGGAGTTCTGTAAAATACATGCATAGCACAATATTCTTGAGCAGAAAAAATTCACAAGATGGACATCTGAACATATGGACACTGTATGTATTCAGGGAAGTGTGAATGCTGTCAATAAAGAGTTTTGTGTTCCTGCACATGCACTGGCATGCACTATTCTTTATCTGAGTGGCCTTGGGGCTCCTGAAAATGGAGCTGATGTTTTCCACTTGACCAATGCAGAGCAGATGCCATGAACTTGTGAAAACAGAGATTTTAGTCTATCTGAAATGTGGCCTGTTCTTCCATTATTTTTTTACTTTGAGTTTGTTGAGAAATCTTATGAGCATGTGAACACATGGCTCAGCAAAGTAAACGGAAAGGAGAATCATGCCAACCCCATGTGGGCGTAGTCCCATTGACTTCCCTGCTGAACTGAGAGTGAATGCCTGTCAGTGGGTTGCATCCAGCTTCTTTCCCGCAGGAGCATTCTCTGGGTAGAGTTCCACTCAGAATACTCCCACAAGTGGAAGCGGGGGGGGGGGTGATCTTCACCAATTCCCCCTTTCCTTTGCAGCCCCAGAGCCACCTCGCACACTGTTTGGGAGAGTCCCCTAACCTTTCAGAGCGATTTGGGGGTGGCAAAATGGCCTCCTCCTCCTCCATTCTGCCAGCAGGATTCTTCCATTGGATTGGAAGCCTCCCATGGATGGAAGGAGCCCTTCTGCCCATGGGAGGCAGATTCTGGATCCAACCCTGTGTGTCTGACACTGGTTTAGTACAAGGCAAGAGATCCACTTTCACCCTTCATGCTTTTTTTTGGTTCATTTTTAATTGGTTACCATATGTCTGGCCCCTAATATTGCAGCATTTTACTTACTTCAGTTAATCTTCTAGTGCAAAAGGCACATCCCAAATAAAAAGGAACAGTCTTGTGACAACTTCAATGCTGACGGATTTATAGTGGAATAAGCATCAGCTTTTTTGGACTTAGGACAGTATCCAAATACTGGCAATCCACCAGCTATAAACATGTTGCACTAATGGGAACGACTGACTGCTAGTGCAACAGAAAACTAGTGCTTGCTAGCACAACCAAAGAAACTAGCCCAAACTACCATTTGTGGAATGGGATAAGCCAGCGGAGTGCCCTTCCACACTGGATATCGTCTGTAGAGCCTGCTTCTTGCAATCGATGAAAGTTCAGCTCATGAAACTGGCCCATGTAGTTTTTATTGCAGCAGAGACTAACAAGGCAACCCTTCCAGAAGTTGTCTAAAATACAACTTCTTATAGGTCCAAAGTTGCAGATCTAACTTTGTTTCATCTCTCCAGAACTTTTTAAGTGGAGACGGAAAAAAAGAGAGAGGGTGATCAGGTCTACTGAAGTCAAAACAAAGTAGCCCTCCTCACTGGCTGCTAACTATGAATATTGTATTATTATTTTTTACACAGTTCACAGGCTGTAGACACCCTCATAAAAGATGGGTTGGATCCAGATTTACACTGCACTCTCCTTCCATGGCAGCCCCTTCAATCCTCTGAAAATGCTACACAGAGAGCAAGGAAACTCTGCTGAATGGGGGTTCCCCAAAAATCAGGGGGAGGGACCTTCCCTCAAAATCAGCCTTTCCTCTCATGGAAGGCACACCCTGGATATAATCCTATATCTTATTTAAACCCCATGGCTTGGCTACAGAATCATAATTTTTTGAGACATCCAGAAACTCTGAGAAATAGCTGTGCTATTTTATATATGGCAATTGTCTCTGGCCCAATCTACATGGCCGATTTAGTGCAGAGTGAGAGCACATCAAGGTCGTTTGTGACAGATGATGTTGTTGCCCATCTGCAGCAACTCCGCAGCTTCCCTCTGGAAACTGTACATTTTCACAAAGTCATTTTAGTGTGTTGTTTTCCTTAAACATGGCTCCTGTGTGGTTCCACTGCAATGTGTCCCACCACCACCCCCGCATTAAATTCTGGATTTGCCTAGGGGTGTTTCTGTGACCAATGATAGTCAAGGGGTGGGGCCGCCCCTTCCCCCACATTCCCTCTTTTTCCTCATTCACAGTAGGCTGCTTTTGGACACAGCCTTCCTTTCCCTACTACTTCACAGTAGCGCTGTTTTCCCATTCACAATAGAGCAGGAGCCTGCTTTACCCATTCACAATCTGTAGCTGCACTGTTTTAACCATTCACAATATTGCAGTAGAGCTCTTTTAACTTTTCACAATATCCCAATGGTGGATGAGAGGGCAGAGGTGTGGGGTAAACTACATGGGCTTAATTCAGCACTTCCATTAAATGTCCCTGAGCAGGGGAGCATGGACATGGACAGGGAACAAGCCTTTCTCATTGGCTGAGTAGCACCTATGTGGTTGATGACATTCAGGTCTATTTGCTAGACTCTACCCACCCGACCCCGAAGTATGATGGTCTCAAGTGCTGTGTGACCCATAAAAGTGGGGTTTTAGGTAGTATATACTCCACTTTTCTTCCTGCTGATGGATCAAAGCAATTTCATGAAAATCTGGATATAACCACAAAATGCTTCAGAAACTGTTGCCATGTAAATTCCCCCTCTATGTAGGAAAGTGGAGAAAAGTCAGTCACCTATATGCAGATATTATATTGCATGGACAGGACACACAATTGATGTTTACAGATAAAGTGCTTCTCTGCTTTTTGCTTCTCTTGAGACTCATGACTTTAAAAACAGAGGCATTTATTCCAGCATTTCACTTGTTCCAAAATAGCTAATAACACAAAGGCCAGGTTTGGATGATCAGCAGGGGAAACAATGCAGCATTGTTTGATTCCACCATCCTTGCACATGCCGATCACGTGACTGGGATTACTCTAATTACCCACACCACATTGCAGTTGCTGTGTTGTCTGAACCCAGCACGTGGTGCAACTGTAGTGACTTTTCACCTACTCTACAACCCCTACTGCAAACTAGGGTTGTAGGGTGGGTGAAAAGTCACTACAGTCATGCTGAATTCAGATGACATGGCAACCCACAATGTGGCATGGGTGATTAGGGTAATCCTGGTTGTGTGACTGGCATGCGTGGGGGTTGGGGAAACAACCGATGCTGCACTCCCGTCCCCCGCTGATTGTCCAAGCCCAGCCAGAGTGTTTTCCAGAGAGGTACCTTCGATAGTTGGCTGTAAGAAAAGTAAATGAATGTCTTCTGGTAGCTTAGGCTGCAATCCTATGCACACTTGCCTGGGAGTAAGGCCATTTAACTCAATTAGTTATTCTGAGTAGACTTATATAAGATTGTGCTGTTAAAGGACCATAGATTTATTATGGCATTAGCTTTTGTGGACTAGAACCTACTTCATCAGATCCATGAAGTCTTCTCCTCAGTTGGCAGGAACACAAACAGACATAGAGATAAATCTGACAGCCAAGACACCCTTCTTACTCTCACCTCTAGCTCTCTCCCCTCCATAGAAACATATGACGCTGCCATATTGAATCAGACCATTGGTCCATATAGCTGCCATATTGAATCAGACCATTGGTCCATATAGCCAATACTACCTTTCTGCAAGGGCCTTTCAGTGGGACTAAAACTTGCAGAGGTCTAGTCCCATCTGTCTGGAAAGCTACTCAAGACTGTTTTCAACGAGGCCCATTCTGTCCTCTCACTGAGCTATGGCGCCATCTCCCCAAAATGAAGGCCCTGGTCATCTCTGCCTCCCCCCTTCTGGCCAAACCAGACACGATGTCATCCACACAATTAGCAATTGCATACAGGGTTTTTTTTTAAGGTAAATCTGTTTATATCTTCCTTTTCAAAAAATGTGTGGGTGCTCAGAAGTTATGTGTTAGGCTGGAGACAGACAATAGTTTTGTCTGAGAGACAATAGAGAATTGAAGATGGTATGAGAGATGTATCATTTCCCATGGGGAGCATTTGTTCAGTTCTTTTGTCCTCCTATCATTTGTAGTCAAACAGTTTTTGCAGGCTTTTATGCACTACAAAACCCTGTTTTACCAGAGATGAAAGCAGAACAAAAGAAATGAGTGTGTACATCATGGGCAATGTTGTTTCTACTGTGCCACTTTTAACCGTCTGCCTCTCTCAAAAAATAATTGTCTCCATCCTCAGTGTTACCCTTGAAATGTACCTTCCTTATTTGACAACTATATGTTTATTCCTGAATCTTTTGCCTTAAACCATCTCAATTTAAAAATGGAATGAAATCTTACCTCTGTGATAATCGGCTGCAGCCTACTGTGTAGTACAACAGTTGTGATAATAGAGAATAATTGGAAAGATATTAATGCCTTAAAGTAGGCCTAATTAATTTTCCCCAGGAGGGTAAAAACAACCCCTGTAAATACTACGCCAACCCTAGCAGCAAGACACCATTGGCTGTAAACACAAGAATAAAACATTCTGTGGAACAGGTATTTAATGGCCAATAAAATGCCAGGATGAGTGCCAGACCATGTGTGGTGAATTGCTCAAGAGGTAGCAGAGGGTATGTACTTTTCCTGTGTTCATCAGTGCATTGTGTGTAGAACTGTATCTTATTTCTAAACTTTGCTTTCCACGCATATGAAACAGGATTCTATGCATGATTCGAGCTACAAATGCGAGAGCTATAAAGCACGTGCCAACATGTGTAAGTTCAGTCTTCTATTTAGTGGACTTCATTTGGTATATTTTACTGTCAATATGTTTCAGTAGATATCAGAAATCTTGTCAATTGTTAATATTTACTGGTCATTATTAAAAGATGAAGGAAATATTAGGAAAAAAATCATGTTTACCAATAAAGGTCATGGCCAAATGAGTGCCTTCTGTAAATGCCCCAAGTGTTCCGCTCTGTCCCAACAACAATCAGGAAGGGACATTTTCCATATCATGGGTATAAAATCCCAGGAAGAAGCACAATGCAAGCATTCAATTTTTCCTGTCTTTTACTGATACAGTCAGTAAAAACAAGACCTGGAGCTGACTGTGGCTCAGATCATCAGCTGCTTCTTGCAAACTTTTGGCTTAAATTGAAGAACATAGGGAAAACCACTGAACCATTCAGGTATGACCTAAATCATATCCCTTATGAATATACAGTGGAGGTGAGGAATAGATTTCAGGGATTAGACCTGATAGACAGAGTGCCTGAGGAACTATGGACGGAGGTCCGTAACATTGTTGAGGAGGCAGCAACTCAATCCATCCCAAAGAAAAAGAAATGCAAGAAAGCAAAGTGGCTGTCTGATGAGGCTTTACAAGTAGCTGAGGAAAGAAGGGAAGCGAAAAGCAAGGGAAAAAGGGGAAGATATACCCAGCTGAATGCAGAGTTCCAGAGAATAGCAAGGAGAGACAAGAAGGCCTTCTTAAATGAACAATGCAAAGAAATCGAGGAAAACAACAGAATGGAAAAGACTAGAGATCTTTTCAAGAAAATCGGAGATCTCAAGGGAACGTTTTGTGCAAAGATGGGCATGATAAAGGACAAAGAAGGCAGGGACCTAACAGAAGCAGATGAGATTAAGAAGAGGTGGAAGGAATACACAGAAGAGCTATACAGGAAAGATCTGAATGTCCCTGAGAGCCATGATAGTGCGGTCACTGAACTTGAGCCGGACATCCTAGACAGTGAAGTCAAGTGGGCCTTAGGAAGCATTACTAACAACAAAGCTAGCGGAGATGACATTATCCCAGCTGAGCTATTTAAAATCCTAAAAGATGATGCTGTTAAAGTGCTGCACTCAATATGCCAACAAATTTGGAACACTTAACAGTGGCCACAAGACTGGAAAAGGTCAGTTTACGTTCCAATTCCAAAGAAGGGCAACGCCAAAGAGTGTTCAAACTACCATACAATTGTGCTCATTTCACATGCCAGCAAGGTGATGCTCAAAATCCTACAAGCTAGGCTTCAGCAGCATGTGAACTGAGAACTACCAGAAGTACAAGCTAGGTTTCGAAGAGGCAGAGGAACTAGAGATCAAATTGCCAACATTCGCTGGATCATGGAGAAAGCAAGAGAATTCCAGAAGAACGTCTATTTCTGCTTCATTGACTATGCTAAAGCCTTTGATTGTGTGGATCACAACAAACTCTGGCAAATTCTTAAAGAGATGGGAGTACCAGACCACCTTACCTGTCTCCTGACAAACCTGTACAAGGGTCAAGAAGCAACAGTAAGAACCAGACATAGAACAACCGATTGGTTCAAAATTGGGAAAGGAGTACAACAAGGCTGCATATTGTCGCCCTGTTTATTTAACTTATATGCAGAGTACATCATGAGAAATGCCGGGTTGGATGAATCACAGGTTGGAATTAAGATTGCCAGGAGAATGATCAACAACCTCAGATATGCAGACGATACCACCCTAATGGCAGAGAGCGAAGAGGATCTAAAGAGCCTCTTGTTGAGGGTGGAAGTGGAGAGTGCAAAAGCTGGTTTGAAACTCAACATTAAAAAAACTAAGATCATGGCATCTGGCCCCATCACTTCCTGGCATATAGAAGGGGAAGAAATGGAAGCAGTAACAGATTTTATTTTCTTGGGCTCCAAGATCACCGCAGACGGTGACTGTAGCCATGAAATTAAAAGATGCTTGCTCCTTGGGAGGAAAGCTATGGCAAACCTAGACAGCATAGTAAGAAGCGGAGACATCACCTTGCCGACAAAGGTTTGTATAATCAAAGCTATGGTTTTCCCAGTAGCAATGTATGGCTGTGAGAGGTGGACTATAAGGAAGGCTGAGCACCGAAGAATTGATGCTTTCAAACTGGACTGCAAGGAGGTCAAATCAGTCCATCCTAAAGGAAATCAACCCTGAGTGCTCATTGGAAGGACAGATAGTGAAGCTGAAGCTCAAATATTTTTGCCACCTAATGCGAAGAGAAAGCTCTCTGGAAAAGACCCTGATGCTGGGAAAGATTGAAGGCAAAAGGAGAAGGGGACAGCAGAGGATGAGATGTCTTTATAGCATCACTGATGCAATGAATATGAACTTGAGCACACTCCGGGAGAAAGCGGAGGACAGGAAGGCCTGGCATGCTATGGTCCATGGGGTCACGAAGAGTCGGACATGACTTAATGACTGAACAACAACAAACAATTTGACATGTGTTGTTGGTAGCATGCTTACAAACAATGGGTTAAATCTAATGTCACACTAGCAGATGTCCACTAGTGCAACAGGATTTCTCTCTCTCTCTCTCCTCAGCTCTGTGCCACCTGAAATTCTGCTCAGGAGGGTTTCTCAGCAGTTCCTTCACCACTGGATCAAGCCACTACAGGTTCAGAATTACCCAGCATATCAGTCTTTATCCTATTGCTGGATGATGAGTGGGACTGAGAGTCCATGACTGCTGCAGGGCTGGATATGAAGTAATACAGGAAAAGGAATGGGATGTAGAAGGCAGGAGAGAGCAGTAGATGCAGGGACTGAGAGCTAGTGGGGAAGAAGTGATGCAGGGGCTGTACAAAAAATAATAGTGTGTATGCAATTAGGTTTCCAGATTGGGGTACTTGTGAAGAAGATACAGTAAGTTTAGAGTAGGGGGCATGGCGTGATTTCATAAAGTTTGAGAAATGCTATTTTAGATACAGCCTCCTACCCCGGGGTCATGGTGAGATCCTTTATCTCACCCAAGCAAGCTTAAATACTAAATATGTAAGCAGTTCTGGATAATGAGGACACACAGAGAAGGACCCTTCATTACTGCTTCAGAGTTACAGAACTCCTTTCCTGCAGAGACTCATAAAAGCAACATCCACTACAAGAAGCAGTGTAAGACCTTTCTGACTAGGCTGGCTGTTGCTGGCCAGGGCTATGCTTTTAATTGAGAATGCAGATTTAGTATATCTTATGTTTAATTTGAGGTCTTTTTGTTGTTGGACATTGATATTAGATAAGAAGAGCCATTGTGGATCTGACCAAATGCCTATCTAGTCAAGCATTCTGTTTGCATGGTGGCCCACAAGCGGGATATAAGTGCAATAGCACCCTCTCACTCATGTTCCCCAGCAACTGGTATACACAGGGTTCTGATACTGGAGGTAGCATAGAGCCATCAGGACTGACCAATAGCCATTGATAGCCTTATTCTTCATGAATTTGTCTAATCACCTTTTAAAGCCATCCAAGTTGGTGGCCATCACTACATCTTTTGGTAGCAAATTAACTAGGGGCAGTGTGAAGAAGACCTTCCTTTGATCTGTCCTGAATCTCCCACCATTCAGCTTGATGGGATGACCCTGGGTTGATGCATATCTTTTTGTGTATTGTATGGCACTCAGAACCTAAGGGATGGAGTAGTCTAGAAGTTCAACTGAACAAGCAAAACTCATTACATTCCTTTCTGTGTAGTTCTGCCTGATCTTGAGTAGGTGAGATTGTGATCTGAAGTATGAAGTTCTGTACATTTCCCTGTACAACAACACGTGAATGGCTCATTCTGTTGCTTCATTCCACTAGAAAATGGTGGTATACATCACCTGGTTGTGGGAATCATGTAGAAATGTTTCTGAGGACTGAGAGCACCATCTAAAATTTAAAGAATAAAAAAAGTGTTCATTGATCTATGAATGCCCACTTGTAGCTAAACAGGGTTTTGACTTCTAGCTTTATATCAGACTATCACAGGAAATAGTTCTGGCTACCAATGTTCCAAAGTTCAGACCCACCAATGTGAGTCTCTCAAACTTGAACTTGGATGCCTGCCTCGCTTCCAATCCAATGGAATACAATTCCAGCCTTAAGATGAATTATGAACAATTCTAATCAATGGCAGTTTTACCGCTGAATTGATAATATGTGCCTCTCTAAGATATTTGACATGTAGAATTTAATGCTACACACTCCTTCTGCTTTGGTCATACATCTCAGTCTTGTTAGACTGGTTTCACTAATGTGTTGAATTTTTACTTAACCTGACAGCTTCATTATTCTGCTGAAAGCTTAAGATAATTTGACTTAATTATTTTTTAAATTTTTTATTTAAATTATAGGTTCCTGTTTGATGTCAAATGACATTCTGTGGGAGCATATTAATTGTACTTGCATTTCTGCTGTGTAGTTTACTTGATGGTAGTGAGGGAATGTCATCGACTGAACACATGTAGAAGGGCTCACTCTAGACTTGGTTTCTTCAGCTGGTCATGGGGATGGTGATCTGAAGGTGGGGGACTTTGAATCAGTCCCTTTGTCATAGTCAGATCACCTTCTGTTGAGGTTTAGGCTTTCTTCACATGGAGCTTTTATCCTGAGATTGAGATTGCTCCTTCACAGAAGTTTGCGGGCTCTTTACATGATCATCCAAGGTGTCTCCTGCACTAAATGTCCTTTGTTCCATTTTTAAATAGATCGCAGATAATGAGCTATCAAATTACCCCATTGTGTTCCACTTGAGTTTCCTCCATGAAAAGAGGAAAAGCAGAAAGAAGAGGAGCAAGATCAATGAAAGATAATGGAAGACTCAGATATGGGGAGAAGGAGGGGGGAAGGAAGCAGGTGAAAAAGGGAGTCTTCGTGATCCTGCATTTAAAACAGAAGCAGAAAGCCCTGTTTTAAATGCAGGATTTTAGTCTTGCGTAGAGATGTCCTTAGACCCTCTGCAAGGGTGGGGGACCTATCAAGATGGTTTCCAGAGGGCTCTAGGGGTTTTTCTAGCTGATATGGCTGAAACTCCTGTTGAAACCCTGGCTGATCTGTGGAATGCAGAGATGACCTGGGCGGTTGACATGATTGGTCCTGAGTGCCCTCTCTGTAGACAGAGAGTGCCCTCTCTTGTACAGCTCCATGGTATACCTCAGAGCTGAGAGTGGTGAAATGAAACAGGAGGTGGATTGAGTGCAGATGAAGAAAAACTCCTAGTGGATGCAGTCGAACTCTGGTGTGTGCCTATGGTAAGGGGAAGTGAGGATGTCGAAGAAACAACATCTCGCTGCCTTTATTGAATCCTCTATCTGCTGCCCAGGGAGCTTTCCAGGGTCATTCGGGGCCTATTACATGCTGGCGTTAAGAAGGACACTGTAGTCCATCTGAGGCCTGCTGTAACACATTTGCTGGGCACTTCCAGGATAAAATCTCTTGCATCTTCTGGGACTTAGCTATCAGCTTCACTTTGTTTGCAACTTTGTTGCAATGTTTCTCCAATTGCATCTTCTCCTTTTCCAGTTTCCACAGTGCTAAAGTCCCGGTATATCATCGCTGTAGCCTGGAGCTCTGTGCTGTTTCCCCTGAGCTCTAATCAAATTATTTTCTTGATGGCTGGGTGGAAGCTGGGTGGAGTCTGATTACCTCATCCGTGTTCCCACCTCCTTGGCCGTGTTTCCAGGACAATGGAAGGAGAAGCTAATGGAGGAGTACCAGATTTTTTTAAAAAAGGAATCAGTTTTACTGTGAAGAGAGGCTTTCCCCCTCCCCCCCGAAAGTCCAGATGCACCTGCATTTCAGGAGCAGGCCTCATTGAGCACAATGGGAGTTACTTCCAAGTAGGCACACATATGCTTGTGCTGGGAAAGTGTGTGTGTGTGTGTGAGAACACAAAGAGGGAAACTAGCCCCCATTTTAACCCAGAGGACCTCACTGACCACAATGGGAGTTTCTTCTGACAAGACAGTAATGGGTTTGTTGTGGGAAAGAGAGTAGTAAACAAAAAGATGGAATCCAGCCCCCATTGTAACCCACAGGATAGCTATAATGAAGCTGCAAAATACTTTCTTCCTAAGGCAATTCATCAGACCTTCGCTTGGTCGCTAAAACACATTTAAGGAACTGGGCTTTGATATGTGCTGTGTGAATTGAGGGGCTTCTCTGTTATGTCTGTGGTCACTGAGAGGGCAAGACTCATTCAGCACAATGGGAGAAAATACCCCTCGACTGGGGTAATGGCTGAGTTCTAGTGCTTATTTTCAATGATGTTTTAAAAGTTGGTCCCTCGGCATCCTGCTCCAAAATGTCTATGAAACTTCCAAAAAACAGGGCGGGAAAGGGTTGGGTCACTGAGGTCAGAGTGGCACACCTACAAAGGCTGGGCTACACGCCCCATGGGCAGTACTATGATGCTGGACCCAGTGTGGTTATGGAAACAGGTCAGTAATGGAACCACAGTAAGCTGGAAAAGTCAGACTATAAGCAGTCTCAGAAGAAGCGGTTTTTCAGTGATAAAATGCAGGGGTGGTGCTGAATATCCACAACATCATGGAAACACAGAGACCTCACCACACCGGTGAGGTATCCAGAGCACAGCCCGGTCCAGTTTTCTTGAATGAGTTTCAGTTGGTATAGCTTGAGGACATTGACAGGGTGCTTGGACAGATTCGTGCAACCACTTCTGTACTGGATCCTTGCCCCTCTTGGCTTATAAAAACCAGCAGGGAGGGGACAGTCAGCTGTGCCAGGGAGGTGGTGAATATATGAGTGGTCCCGTGCTGTCTGAAAGAGGTGGTAGTGAGACCGCTTCTGAAGAAATCCTCTCTGGACCTGGAAGATCTTCACAACTTTAAGTCAGTAGCAAATGTTCCTTTCCTGGGCAAGGTCCTTGAGCGGGTGGTAGCCAACCAGCACCAGAAACTCTTGGATGAGACTGATGATCTGGTTCCATTTCAGTTGGGGTTCAGGCCGGGTTTTGGCATGGAAACAGCCTTAGTCGCCCTGTTTGATGAGCTCTGTCAGGAGAGAGACAGGGGAGTGTGAACTTGTTGATGCTCCTGGATCTCTCCGCAGCTTTTGATACCATCTCTCATGGTATCCTTCTGGGGTGACTGTCTGAGTTGGGAGCGGGAAGTACCGCGTTGCAGTTGTTCCACTCCTTCTTGGATGGCTGGCTCCAGAAGGTGGTGCTTGGGGAATATTGCTCAGCCTTGTGGATTCTCCAGTATGGGGTTCCTCAGGGGTTGGTTTTGCCCCCCATGTTATTCAACATGAAGCCACCGAGTGGGATCGTCTGGAGTTTTGGAGTGCATTGCCCTCAGTACGCTGATGACTTGCAGCTCTACTTCTCCTTTTCATCTTTATAAGGTGAGGCTGTGGATGTGCTAAATCAGTGCCTGGCTGCAACAATGGACTGGATGAGGGCTAGTAAATTGAAGCTCAGTCAGGACAAGACTGAGATTCTGTTAGTGGGTGGTTCTTCTGACCAGATGGAGGGTGTTCTGTTCTGGATGGAATTGCACTCCCCTTAAAGGTGCAGGCTTGTAGCTTGGGGGTTCTCCTGGAGCCATCTCTGTCATTTGAGGCTCAGGTGGCCTCAGTAACACAGAGTGCCTTCTATCAGCTTTGGCTGGTGGTTCAGCTACGCCTCTATCTGGACAGGGGAAAACTGGTTTTAGTAATCTATGCTCTTATAACGTCCAGGTTAGATTAGTGCAATGCACCCTATGTGGGCCTTCCTTTGAAGGGTGTTCAGAATGCAGCAGTCAGATTAATAACTAGAATCAGAAGGTCTGAGCATATAACACCAATTCTGACCTGCTTGCATTGTCTGCCTGTATCTTTCCGAGCCCTATTCGAGGAGTTAGTTTTAACCTATAAAGCCTTACATGGCTCGGGACCACAAAGGCTGACAGAGTGCCTTTCCCAAGCTGAACCTAACCAGACACTACGATACACATCTGAGCCCTTCCTCTGAGTGCCACCTTCAAGGGAAGCTCAGATGGTGGCAACAAGGGAGAAGGCCTTTTCAGTGGTGGCCCCCTGATTATGGAATGAGCTCAGCTCTCCACTGAGGCCCATCTGGTGCCAACACTATTATCTTTTTGGCGCCAGGCTAAGACTGTCCTCTATTCCCAGGCATTTAATGGCATATAATGGGGCATCTATGTCAGGTGACTTAATAGGCCTAGTATTTTATTGAAATTGTTTTTAGCTGTTTAAATTGGTTTAAATTTTGTATATTGACATTTTATGCTGTATTTTATTATCTTATGAATTGTTGTGAACCGCCTAGAGAGCTTCGGCTATTGGGCAGTATAGAAATTAAAATCATCATCACCATCATCATAATCTGAGCTGAACTTGAGATATTTGTCTATATCAGGGGTCTCTAACCTTTTGGGTCAGTGGGCACATTTTGAATTTTGAGGAAGTATAATGGGTGCTGGCATAAAATGGCTGCCATGGGAGGTGCCAGTTCACAAAATGGCTGCTGTAGTGGCTACAGCCAGTCACATAACACCAATTTCACAGAAAGGCAAACTGGTGAGGCTAAAATACAAGTAACATGTCCACGAACCTGAAGACATGATAGCAGAGGTATGGTCTGAGCCCCCAAACACAAACTCAGTCCTTTGAACCCACAGTTCTCTCCCATTGAGGACCACCCCCAAAACTGTCTCCATCCCTCCTTCCCTCTCCATGCTTTCAGCACACAAGATCCACTCACCCCAGTCACTCATTTCTCTTTCTCTTTCGGCATAGTTGCAGAGTGACTTTTTCTTTGACACTTTTGTCTGACCACACTTGAGACAGAAGACAACTGCAAGCTTTAAACAGCACCTTTTCTTAATATTAACAGACATCTTCTTCTTAAAACAAAAACAGGCAAAAGTGAAACCAGTTCCCCAATTCCCTACATGAATTAACTATTTCATGACTTTTCAACCTGTTATTTCCCCTTCCATACAGTGGGCTTAACTAAGGGCTGTTGCTTATTCCAACAAACATCACCCCCCCACACAAACACACGCTCCCCCCTCTCTGAGCTTTTCTACACGAGCCTGTTAATTGTTCCCTACTCACAGTTGTTTATGGGTCCTTTAGATGATGTTGTGACCCTCAAGTTTCATTTCTGTATCTAAAAACACTTTCAGTGAGTTTTTTTTAAAGCAGTTTAAAGCAGTTAATACAGCATTTAATTGTGAAAGCGAAAGAAAGCACAATTTCCTATTGTGTATTTGTATTATTCCACTATACCACAGTGCCACCTAGAGGTTATGTAATAGAAAAGCAGGAAAGGAAACACTCTTTGTGTAGTGCTCAGATCTCAATTCTGCAATGAAACTGAAAGTAGATACACCACATTAGCAATACCCTTGTGTAGAAAAGCTCTAAGGCTATTTGGTGAGGTGCGGAGTTGGAAATATTCCTGGTGATTTTACACTGCACATGTGTCTCCAAAAAGCAATTACAGAAATCCTTTATAGAGTAATGAAAGGCTGGATTTGATTAGGCAAGAAAATTCTCTCTCCCCTTCTTGTATTGCTTCTCAAGTGTGAGGTAGGAGTGGGCCTTTGGAGTGTATGTCCTCAACTGCTAGTAAAGGCTTTTTCTGCAGTCGCTATCTTCCTACGGGTTTGAAAGAACAGATGTGATGGACTGCAACAGTGGCTACTACAGTGATATTCTTGCATGGACCAATCTTCACTGGCAGTTCATCCCAGTATTATAATGTCTGGCTCACTTGCATGGTGCACAATGCACCACCCAGTCCATTGTGCAGAGGCTATTTACCCCTCAATATTCTATTCCCCCTCTGCCCCCAGTGATTTTTATGATATTTCTTTTTCGGTGATTGCAGTTTCCATGCGCTACCGAGCTGCATGCGTTCCAGTCTAGCAGTGTTCTAACTTTTACTGCTGAGGGTGGCTTTAAAGCTGTAGAACCTGTTTTTGCAATATTCCCCCCCAGGGGTGTTGCTAGGTTCTTAAAAGATCCAGAGCACAGGCCCATAACACACATTTGCATCTGTCTATCTATCTATCTATCTATCTATCTATCTATCTATCTATCTATCTTCTATCTTTATAATATATCCAAGTCTAAGTGCACTTCAAATATATATATATATATATATATATATATGTGTGTGTGTGTGTGTGTGTGTGCGTGCGTGTGTATACATATATTGGTGTGTGCATGTGGTGTGCTTGCATGTGTGTATAGATTACATACATACATACATATGTAAGAAGTATGCGCTGACCTCTTCAAGTCAGACCCTGATTCAGCACTTTGGAAAACATCCCACTTCTGCTCAGGCCAATTTGTAGTCGGACCATTTCAGCTCAGCACCAAACCTGAGTCAAGGTTTGGAAAAATGAGTTTTTATGCTTCCTGTTGACTACCATTGGATTTTTTTTTAAAAAAACTGTAACTTTTTCTCTTGGTCAGAACTAGATGATCATTTCAGGCATAGTAGCCCCCTAGAAGGGATTACACCTGCCCAATTTCAGAAAAATAGGTGCAGGGTTTATATTTTGATTTTCTTTTAAAGGGAACTGCCAATACAATTTTTATTACTTGGAAGAATTGGATACACATTTCAGGATTCATTGCCCCATCAGAGGAGATCATGTCTTCAAATTTCAGAATGATAGCCACAAGGATTTTTGTGCAAAGGTGACCTTGACATTTTGAGGTCTCCAAAAGAGGACATACTAACCTCCTTATTTTCCTTGTGGACCATTGTTCTGAAAATTACACACAGCCTAGAGTTGTCCCTAAGTAAGAAACCAGCAAAGTTTCAGAAGGATAAGTGCAGCAGTTCGTGTGGAAGGGGAGTTCTCCAGTTTGGGGGAGGGAGTGATTTGCTTTCCCTCCCCCCCTCCTCAATAGTTTTTTGGGTAAATTTGTATGAAAATGCACAGGTCATTAGAGGTGTCTCCCAGGCAAGAAACCTGCAAAGTGTCTGAAGGATATACATACATGCAAATTTAGAATGACTAGAATTTATTTACATTTCACCAATGCACTCATGTTCTACTTGTGGGTTTCCCATAGGCAGCTGATTGGCCATTGTGTGAACAGAATGCTGGACTAGGTGGACCTTGGTCTGATGCAGCATGGCTCCTCTTATGTTCTTAAATAGAGAGTGCCTCTGAGCATATGCAGAATGCCTTTTCTTTCACCACTAAGCACTTACATTCTCCCCCTACCAATTCTATTCCCCTCCATGCAACCATCCCTCCTCATCCTACCATCCTCCAGCAAATCTTCATAAAAACAGATGTCTTGCTTTGTGCAACTCATCTCTACCTCCTCCTTGTTATGCACAAGCTCTTATTGTATCTTCCTCCCCATAACTTCATTTGTGCCAAGACTTCACCAGGATTCAGCCAATGAGTCTGTTTTCAAAACTAGGGCTAAATTATGGAGAAACTCTGAGCATGTACTAAGTGCCTTTCCCTCACCACTGAAGCTAGAGTTCATGCAACCCGCCCCCCCAAACCCACAAATGACAAAAAATGCATAGGACTGAGCTGAAAGGGCAGTCACTTCATTAGGTGGAACTGGGTAGGCACTGTATTAAGCCTGCAATACCATGCTCACAACTCAGGACTTATTTCTGAGTAAACATGCAGAACATCAAAGTGCAAATGTCCCTGCAAAAGTAACTCATGCTGGAATCCTATGCACAGTTTCCTGAGGGTAAGCCTCATTAAACATAATGGGACTTCTGAGTAGGCATACATAGGATTGTATAAATGAGAAATATTTATCTCCCCTCCACTTAAAAAACAAACCAAAACCTCCTATTTTTATTAAAGCTTTCTGTTCAGAGGAACATAGGAAGCTGCCTTGTACTGAGTCAGACCCTGGGTCCATCTAGCCCAGTATTGTTGACACTGACTGGCAGCAGCGGCTCTTCAGGGCTTCAGGCAGGATTCTTTCCTAGCCATACCTGGAGATGCTAGGGGATTGAACCCGGGACTTTCTGTATGCCAAGCGTGTGCTCTACCACGGAGCTACAGCCCTTCTATTGCTGGATAATGGCAACTGACAAACAAAACAGCCCCAGATTTGTTTCTCTGTGACCATGTGAACTCACTTTTCTCAAAGACTTGAGTGAGAAGGAGAAAACCCAACCCTCTTGTCTGTTTGTATAAAGTCAAATACAGTTCAGAACTTCTCTTGCCCACCAAAGAGAAGTCTCTTTAAGACTTTGCCAAGACATGCTCTGGGTGGAATAAAGTAGAGAAAGAAAGATCAGGATAGGGGAGGGGAGGGGAGGGAAGAAGAAAAGAAGAATGGTGATTGGAAATGTGCACGGGGGTGGGAGTTAGAGAGAATTCCTTAAGCCAAGTGGCTCCTTTCAGAGAGGTAGTACTTCAGAGGAATTTAGGAGGCTGTGGAGGGTTTGTAAGGATTGCATGTACTTAAATGAACTTTATGAGGTGATGTGGCATCACTCATGATGCCACATAGTCCTAACCCTCCTTTTGAAATAATTTGGGTCCTACAGCTATTTAGGAGAAATTAAAGTGGAGGGGGAGAAACAAGTTTGTGGAGATTGACTGGATCCTTTGCTGTACTGAAGCTACTAAACTTCTGCAGAATCCAAAGGTTCCATTTTGGGGCAGTAAAATCAGGTGCTGTGTGAAATACCAGTACAAGCTCTTTCTTCCCTTCCTTCTCTCTCTTCAAAATTTCATTGCAAGCAAGCTCCCAACAGTGGGCATGTAAGAGCAGAAAAGTAGGGGGAGAGAGGTTTTTTGCCCCTCAAAAAAACCTACACCAGAGTTTAGGGATAGTGACCCTAATAGTCACCTTAAATACCTTCTGATTAGGATTTCTAATCCCCTGTGTAGCTTGGCAGTTTTTACTTTTTGTTTTAGTCTTTGAGAAAAGGAAACTTTATGCATGGCTAGCACAAAAGCCACTGGACCTAACTGCCTGAAGTTTGGCAGGTTCAGTCAGCTCCATGGGGGTGCCAGGTTCCCAAATTCCATGCACTTATGTGGAAGAACAAAAAAATTATAGCTCTTTGCTATGACACATTTTCTTGAAAAAATCAAATTTTACCTGTGGCTAGAACAAAAGCCACCAGGCCTGTCTGAAATTTGGCAGATTCAGTCATCTATATAGGGACTGCCAGGTCCCCAAACTCTATGCACTTATGTGGAAGCACACAAAAAATATAGCTCTTTGCTCTGACAGATTTTCTTGAAAATAGCAAACTTTACCTGTGATTAGCACAAAAGTCACTGGACCTAACAGCCTGAAAATGAGCAATTTCAATCATCTCCATGGGGGCTACCAGGTCTCCAAATGTTATGTATTTATTGTATAAAAGAAAAAAGTTATGGCCGTTTCTGTTTTCCAATGCAAGTCAATGGGAAAATGTAAAAAAAAAAAAAAGGCAATTAGGATAGCTCAAAAGATCCGGGGCACAGCTCAAAAGATATGGGGCCCGTGCCCAGGTGGGCTTATCTATAACGATGCCACTGCCCCCCCCTCCCCCCAATCTTTCTCTTCTTCATTGACGCAGTGGATAATGTGCTGTGCTGGCTGGGGAATGCTGGGAGTTGTAGGCCTTTTCTCTGTCTAAACATGCATAGGATTGCGCCCTTAATGTGTAATACTGGCACTGTGGTGCCTCACAAACAAAAGGGTCCAGCCCCTGGCTAGATCCTGTCCATGTGTGCAAGGTCCTTGATAACTACCACAGGCCATATTATATATCTATCTACAAATGTTATATAACAAATCTTACATTTGTATGCTGTCCTTCCTCCAAGGATCTCAAAGCAGTGAGCGTTTGAATTACCCTGCTAGTAATTGGTGGAAACGTCAGGCATTTCTGCATCTCACTGGGGTGTGCATCCATTTCTTAATGAATGAAAACCTGTAATGAATGAGGCCCATTTGTTTTATTCATTATTCATCACCAAGCAAATAGGGGGAAACAAACAATGGCCATATATCTGTTTGGAACTCGTTTGTTTTTGTTTTTTCCTATTGGCCAGAACAGGTCAGATGGAAGTTATAAGAAGAAGGTGGGAGTTTACTTTGCTCAGTGCGAGCAGCTTTGGACGTCCAGGACTTAGACTAAAAATAAATGGCATTTTAGATAGTAGTTGGGCAGTACGTCTGCATGCTTTTAAAAATTGTCTGAAATTGGCAGGTCTGATCCCTTGAAGGAGAAGGCCTGAAAATTTCATGCCTGTTGGACAGAAAACACAGAGATCACATGAAGCAGAGAAGCAGCTGGGTCCCACCCCAATGAATGGGAATAATAAAAAGAAATTAAATGTTAATGAATAAATAAGGATATGAATGTGATTTTAACACATCAATAATAAAACAAAATAGTTTGTTTTTAAATGAATGAAAATGAATAATGAAAATGAACAAAAGCTGGTCTCTGTTGCACGCCCTTAGATGTCAGATTTGATTCTGTTGTTTTCAGTGGTATCATGCCAGTTAAACATTAAATAACAGTTACTTCATACTGAGGCTAGCATACCTGATTCCCTCCAGACATGTTGTACTATAACTTCTATTATGCCCAGCCAGCATGCTGTCCAATACATCTGGCGGGATCAGGTTGAGGGAAGGCTGGGCCAGGGCAGGGCTCCATAACTTTTTTGGACCGATGGGCACCTTTGGGAATTTGAGAAACTGCTCTGGGCACCACCACAAAGTGGATCTCATGGTGGATGTGGTTAGTCATATAATGGCTGCCATGGGGTGCTGGCTAGTAAAAGGTGAGCTAAAGAAGTGTGGGGGAAGAGAGAAATAGCAAGGCTAGAGGCTGGGGGTTGGTGGGAGGGGGAAATAGCAGGGTAAAGGGGAAAGAAAGATCAAGGCTAGAGGCTAGAAAGGGAGAGAAAAAAGACTGCCCTAAGGTTTTCCAAGGTTTTCTTAAAACATTTTTTTTAAGGGGGCAAGGGGGGGAGAGCTTCGTGGGTGCCATTGGAAGTCCCTGTGGGCACCATGGTGCCTGCGGGCGCCGTGTTGGGAACCCCTGGGCTAGGGTATGTCAGTAGCGTCTGACAGAATCAAAGGGAGGAAGAGAAGCCCACCAAAAAGGTGCTTGCAGATGGAGGGCTGCTAGTGCTACCAGTCAGAAGACATTGTGCAGCAATTCTTCTTCCCTTAATGGATTTTCAGCAGTAAGAAAAAAGACATTAGAAGCAGTGGGGAAACACAGGAGGGTTATGAGTGGAAGACAACGTCATCTGCACCCCTCGTAAAATTCTGTGAATGAGACAGGTCAACGGCACTATAAAAGCCTCGTCTAGAAGCACCCAAAGAACTGAGGTCCTAGAGCATTGGTAGGGGCAGGGGGGTAGCATATAAAACTGTAACTTTTCAAGGGCAACCTGTGAAGATGAACTCCCCTCCCAACCATTTCAGGAAATCTGCTTGGTAGGTGGGATATGAAATCTTTTATATAATTAACTTCAAGTATTTGTCACGTTGGATGGCACTACAGTTAAAACGTCATATAATGTGGATGCTTGATCTAAACCAAACTGTTCTTGGATGATGATGATGATGATTTTATAATCCCATCTTTCTGTTTTTGAGAGAATACAATCTCAGATGACAATGGAGTTAGTTTACATCGCCTCTTCCACATGAACATAGTCCCTATGGACCTTTCCTCTCCTCCTCATGTCAAATATTGTCAGGAAGGGGGAAATATGAACACATGAAGTAAGAAAAGGCTGTATTTTTTTCCCCCTGAAAAGAATTGGAGATGGGGAACCAGTGAGGCTAAGTAGAAATCTGAAGGCAAACACAACTGAACAGAAGATTGTAATCCTAAAGCCATGGAGACCAGCTTACTGGGAAATGACTGGGCACAATAGGCCTCCATCCTAAAGGTATGCACAGCTATCACACAGCACAATGTCCCTTGCTTTGACATTGCTGCGATCGAGTCCTGTGCGAAGAATGTAAGTTGTCAGTTCAAATTCCATTGTAACAAGTTGTGACTAGGGCTGTGCACAGACCTCCGAAACTGCTTCAGAGTCCGATTCGGAGGTTCCAAATCGACCCCAATCTGTGTTGGTCCAATTCAGACCTGGTCGACCCTGCTTCAGACTCTGGATCAAAAGCAGGATTCGGACATTGGAATTGCCCGCCAAGCCACATGAGCCCCCTGCTCCTTACCTGGATCCGACATGAGCACCCGCAGATGTCAGCCTCTTCAAGAGAGTCGCCATTTTCTTTTAAAACAGCAACTCGTCTATTTCCATATATCAAATGTTGTGTAAATGGCAGCCACAAGGCAGTCACTTAAGCAACACTACAGGCATAAATGGTGCTTACGACAGGTCAGGAAAGGAGAGGGGGGCTTGCATGTCTGCCATCATGATTTTGATATTCAGCAGATATACTGGCAGGCAGTGCTGACTCCGGGTTTGAGGGTCGTTGGCCAAGGCACCGTCAGTGGGCCCCCTCCCTCAGTGAGTCTAGCTTCTCACCACTCTTGTCAGGAGCTGCTATTGTTCCTTCTCCTCTTTCTCATCATTGCTCCCGCTTGCTTGCTTGCTTGCTTGACAGGCAGAGAGCCAGTGAGCAAGAAGGCAGCGGCATCTACTGCTCCTTCTTCTCACCACCACTGTTGTCTGGGCCAGAGTGAGAGGCAGGTGAACCAGCAGGTTGCGATGGTGAAGAGGAGGAGCAACTCCAGGGGGCTCTTGTCGGTGGGCCCCTCCTGGGGTGTGGGCTCTCAGCAGGTTCCCAGCCATGCTTATGCTTGACACCAGCCCCGTTGACAGGATCCCAAAAACCTCTTGTGCAAGCTGAAGGCAATTTCCATTTGTGCAACGGTTGGCTCTCCAATTTTCACCACTTTCCCCTTTAACATCAGGTTTCTATGCTATGTCCCATGCCGTTCTGGAGGATTCACTGAACCTCAGAAGTGATGGATATAAGGGACTGTTGGGGCGAGACAGGAAAGCCCCATTCTGTGAGCAGAACTCTTCCTGATTCTCTGGCTTCTGTCTGCTATCTCTAAATGTGGAGCTTCTATGGAGCCATGATGACAAATGGCCACTGACAGACCCTATCCTTTGCAAATTTGCCTGCACTCCACATTCCCAGTTGCCAGAAATCTTTTATGATGAACAGTATTACTGAGCAGACCTGAACACGTTGTTCATTCATTATGTGTCTTTGTACAGACACTTGTAAATGATTCACAGAGCATTATATGGCTAAACTCGTTAATGTTTATGGCTTGCTGTTGAGCTCAGAAACAGAACTACAGAAAGGCAAAGATTTTTTTTGGGGGGGGGAACCTACAGAAATTTATAGATGGCTAGACATGGATATTTTCTTGACATATTTTTTGTGTGCTGATAAATGTCTTTGCAAGACTTTAAACTACTAAGACTTTAAAGTAGTGTGAGGAGTTGGTTATTATTTATATGATGAAGGGTGCAATCCTATGCCTGATTAGACAGAAAAAAAGTCCTACAGCTCCCAGCATTCCCCAGCCAGCCATGCATAAGTTTCTGCTCAGCCTGTATACTTGCAAACAGAATGCTGAAGAAAGGCCTTAGGTCGTGGGAGCCAGTGTGGTGCAGTGGTTAGTGCTGGACTAAGCACTGGGAAGACCCGAGTTCAAGTCCCCACTCAGCCACAAACCTTACTAGGTGATCTTGGCCCAAGTCTTTCAGAGTAATTGACTAGGTAGCTATAAGGAGAATGGGTAGGGGGAGAACCATATGTGCCATCTTGAGCTCCTTAGAGGAAGGGCAGGACAAAAATGTGACAAAGAAAAGAAGTGAAAGGAGACAGCATGTGTTTTAGGAACATAGGAAGCTGCCTTACACCGAATCATATCATTGGCCCATCTAGCCCAGTATTGTCAATGTCGACACTGACTGGCAGTGGTTCTCCAGAGTTTCAGGCAGGATTCTTTCCCCGTCCTACCTGGAGATGCCGGGGATTGAACCTGGGACCTTCTGAATGCAAAGCATGTGCTCTGTCACACTGAGTTATGGCCCCTCCCCTGCCAGAGGAAACTCAACTGGGTGCTGTTGGGATACTTCTAGCTCTGATCTTTTCATGAACAGTATCTCTATGATTTCCTAGATTTTTTAAATGCTCACTATGTTGGGGTAGGGAACCTCAGGCCCAGAAGCCAAATCCAGCCCTCCTGGTGCCCCAGTCTAATCTTCTGCAGTTCCCCAGATGGCCACACCCTTTCTCCTTGCTCCACCTCCTTCCCTCAACCAATTGTCTGGTGTTTTCCTGGCATTTGTGCAGTTTTTTCCTCATTCTAAAAGGTTAAAATGCCTTTTCTTAGTTCCCACCACTGGAATCCCCCCCCAGCCCCCCAAGAGTTTCTCTAAAGTTGAATTCAGCCCCAGGCTGAAAGAGGTTCTACAGACAACCTCTACAGAACCTCATGCACTACAGACAACTGTTTCCCCTTTCCAGATCACTTAATGCATCTGATGAAGTAGACTCTAGCTTATGAAGGTTCATGCTACAGCAGGGGTGGGCAGAAGGTAGATCTCCAGGTATTTTAGACTTTAACTCCCAGAAGCCCCTGCCAGCATGGCCAATGGTCAGAATTGCTGGGTGTTGAAGCCCAAACATCTGGAGATCTATTTTCTGCCCACCGCTGTGCTACAACAAATGTGTTTAAGGTATCATGGGACTCTGACATTTATCCAAATCTGCTAAGATGTTTTGCATTTCACATGCAAATCATATTTGAAAGGACAAGTGTAGTTCCAAAGATTATGAAACTGCACAAAAGGCATATAACCATAAATATGTCAGTAGAATGTTAAAAATGAGAGGCTGGGTTTGAGATTCTTACAAAAGCTTGACCTATAAATGTCAATGCAAAGGATAATGTTATGCCCTATAACCAACCACAATGTGTTGCGATAAAATGAGTAGACAGTAGTCAGTTGTTTAACCAACACAGCAGGCATTCTCCCTGGTGAATGGGAAAGGGCTGGCTAATAAGTACATGAATGAATTAATTAAAAGGATGGAAATAAGGGCTGCGCTGCCTTTGGGGGAAATTCTATTTTATAGAATTTCCTTATCTTCTGTCTGCCTGCAGTTTCCTAGTATTTGCTTTATTAAAAAGAAAGAAAGAAAGAAAGAAAGAAAGAAAGAAGAGGAAGCTGTGGAGGTCCATTAGAAAAATGCTAAAGTCCACAGAAGGGCAATATCTTTACTAGGACCAATCAAAATGTCACAAAATAATGAGCAAGCTTTCGAGTTCTCCGTTAGGCTGCATGTGAAGTAAAATCAGGTGGGTGGCTGGGTGGGGAATCTGGCTTGTGTTGAAGACAAAAGTCTGTATTTAATCACAGTCTTAAAATGGAGTCTAGAAGGAGATTGTAGCAGCAGGTTTCAGGTACTTTGTTACTAGAAACCTGACAAAGCACCTCACCCAATATGAACCTACCTGTATACTACATTCATCATCTGAGTTCCTCCTCCAGGTGCCAGGTTAAGGGGGGGAGGTTTGGAGGGTGACAACAAGGGAGAGGACCATTTCAGTGGTAGCCCTCTATTATGGAATACTCTCCCCAGTGAGATCCACCTGGGAACAAGTGTCATCATTTTGGTGCCAAGTTAAGGCTTTCATTTACTCCCAGGCATTTGACAGCATAAGAAAAGGTTTTAACTGGTCCTGTGATTTCTATTATTGATTGTCTTCAAAATGTTTTTGTATTATGTTTTATATTGTATTTTTAAGCTTTTAATCTTTTGTCAACTGCCAAGAGACCTTTGGTTATTGAGCAGTATAGAAATAATGATGATGATTATGATGATATAGATAGATAGATATAAAAATAAAAATAAAAACCATGGAGAGGCCAGATTCTAATTGTGTGGCAAAAGGAACTCCTTCTTTATACAGGTTTGGATTTCTAGTCTAGTTCCATACACATTAAGTTGCAACTTAGGATTGTCACAATGATGTGTAATGCACACAGAAGCCTCATTATTTTTATGGCACTTAGATGCACATAAGTATTTGCAGATTGTTGGTGCAATTTTGTCCTGCAGTGCAAGGAGAAAGTGATTCACAAACCCAAGCATAAGCACCAGATTAGGTTCTATAAGGTTCTCAGAACCTTATAGGTTCTGAAGGTATAGTAACAACTGAAACCTGTATCAATTTTATACCAGTTTAACTGTCATACCTTCCCCTGAAGACTCCTGAGAATTCTATGTTGCCTTAGCATTGTTAGGACCAAAGTAGGCACTAACAGGTCTTAAGTTTTGACCTGTTTTGTTCAGGAAAGAACAGTTTTAGGAAGGGGCAATATAGAGCGGAGAAGGAAAGAGAAGCCGTTTAACTGTTTCACTGCTCCAACTTGCTGCACACCAACTTCTTCCACCCCCCACCCCCACATGAGTTTCAGATGCATATTTGTGTTGAGAGGCTTGCAGGGAAGGTAGTGGGACAGAAAATGGAGATGGGAATGCAGCCCTTGAGAGAGAGAGAAATGTTCCCCAGCCCTGCTTTACATGTACACAAACCTGTGTGGTTGCTGCCTCCTCCAAAGTTGCTCCCACACAGGTTGGAGTCCATGAAAAGGCTTCCGGCATCTGCCCATGATTCCTCTAAAAGCATGTTTAGTTTAGTACACTACATCAGTAAACTGTAAGGATTAAATTCAGATTGAACTTTAATTGATTTAAATCTACCCTTCTTAAGCATGCAAGCCATCTACTGAAATTACGGGAGGTGGTCTATAAGAGTTGAAACTTGAATTAAAACAGTGAGCGGTGGGGCAGGGGCGGGGGCGTTTAGAAAAAATGTAATTTCTCTCTGCCACCTTAAAAAACAAACAAAATCAGGCTGAGGCTAATGCCATACTGCAATGCTGCTGCTGTGTCAGCCAGCTCATGTTACATGACACTGGTACCCTCGTGTGACATGACTGACATAACTGGACATGACAAGCCACAGCAATGCCACATCTGCTGAGGAAATGCAGAAAGACAGAGATGGCAGGAAAACATAGCCAGAAACTTTAACGGAATCGAAGGAAGAGAAAAACAACCTCTTTGCAAGATTCTGCTGAGGAATGTTTTTGCATGTTTGTCACTATGCTGATCTCGGAGAAGAGGAGAGGGGGGTTGTGGAGACCCCCACCCCCTGGTCCGGGCAGTCTGAGCAGGGACTGGTTGGTACAGCACAATGCACATTGTGGTGTTAAATAGGTAGTAATTGATTAAGCAAAGTTAACCCTTATGTACAATTAAAAGTACAATCAATCAATGTACAATAAATAAATAACTTGAGCACCTGGCACCTTTTGTTTGTTTAAGATAAAAGCCATAAGATTTGAAATGCACGTTCTTCACATTATTTTAATTTCAAGTTTGAATATGGAGTCAGTTGGGTGAATTGGCTCAGGAAAATAGTCTTACATTTACACCATCAGGTTTGTGTGACACCATGACAGTTGTAGAATGTAATTAAAATCTTTTGGTGGCATCATTGTTTCAGATACACTCACCACACAGACAGGCTGTTCTCAGTGGCATCCCTGTAGCCACGGTAATGAATGCTCCAGCCCTAGGAGCAGGTCTCTAGGGGAACAGTAGATGGGAGGAGACAGAGGTCTGAGGATACCAGCACAGTCATGAAGAATGGAGCAGCTAACAGGAGAGAGACCTGAGAGAAAATATCACAGGGGCTAAAGCAGCCTTCCTCAATGTGGTGACCTCCAGATGTTTTGGACTACAACTCCCGTCTGCCATGACCAATTGTCAAGGATAATGGGAGCTGTCAACCAAAACAGCTGAAGTGAAGTGCACCATCTTTGGAAAGGCTTATCTAAAGGTGGGGAAAATGATATATGGCTGATTAAGGAAAGGTGAGTGGGTAGAGAAGCGAGTGCTGGATAGGCACCATAATATATACAGGGACATTTTATCGGAAATAAAATTCTCCAGCCAGCATAGGAAGAGGCTTAAGTGCTATTCTGTCAGCAGAGAGCGAGGCCTGTCAGCAGGATTGTACTGCCTGAGGCCCCCTGGAATACCCACAGAAAGCTACACAGGTGTGAAAGTCCCACCAATGGTAGGGCCAAAACAGCGCATGTTTGGGGTGTTGGTGAGGATGGTCAAGGATCCCCACATTTCCCTGACCCCCACCCCTAAATTCCCAAAACTCTGTCAGCCATTTGGCTGACATAGTAATTTCCCTCCCATTGAAGTCAACGGGAGAGGGAAAAAAACTCACCTTCCCACTTTAGCAACAGTGAACCAGCAGGGGGGTGTCTCCACGGGGAATTTGCTTCGAGCTGGCTGCGTTTGGAGGTCGTTTGGGGCACATGACGTTGTAGCCATCCCATAGCCATCTTTGAGATTTTTGCAGAAAATATGGTTTTTCTGAGACTACTTTTAGTCTGATTGTATTCCTTAATTCAGCTTGTCTGCACTTCTGTTGCAGTGTGTACCAACCCTCCACACTTAATTCAGCATGATAGCCCTGCCCAGGGGTGTCTTTCACCTGGCACTGACCTCACTGACCCCTGTCAAGGGGTGTTCCCCCAATGTTACCCCGTCCAGTGTTTCCCCGATGTTTCTGCCATTTTGCAGCTGGCCCTTGAGGAGTTCTGAGCTACCTCTTGGTACTTCACCTTGTCTGCCACTAACCTCTGGCGGCCATCCCTCCAAGAATATAGGTGTGATCCACTTGGCGGCCTCTAACTTTAAAAAAAATCTTCTTAAAACAATACTGCATAAAAGCGCAATGTTGAAATACCACATTGCCGCTACTTTGTGAACCTGAAGTAAGCGCTCCAGTTTCACCAACCACAGCTGCCTGGGGAGAGTGGGGTTATTTACAAGTGGTGTATGGGGTGGGTGGACATAGAGAAGAAAAGGTGGGGAGACCAATGAGTAGTTTGTTTCCCACCCCCTTTCTCCTTTCCCCTGTTCGCTATGAGAAGTTACTGCGATAAAGCAATAAAGCAGAGAAGGGATTTTACATAACAGAGAACTACAGAACATCAAAGATGCACAACCTCGCAATAGCGATCTAAAAATGCATCAGAGAAGCGAAAGAGCACTTTACGGCGAGTTACCACAGTTAACCTTTAACCCTTTCACTGCAGGGGAGTGAGGTTTATTTCTTACTTTTGAGTAAACATGCACAGAAGGGCGGGGATGTTAAAGATTGAATGCAGGCTACCTAGAATGATTGAATGTCCCCACTACTGCGGCAATGTGAGGGGTCGCTGCTGCACTCCTGCGTTTTTCTCAGTGGGAATGGAAAAACTACTTCCACTGGGGAAACAAGGGGGAATGGGGCATAGCAGGACACTGCCAGATCAAAGAGGCACTGCCAGGATCCTAAAAGCTTCCCTTTTTTTTTTTTTTCATGCAAGCATTACCATCCTCAATGTCCAGACCTTCTGGGATCAAATGGAGGCTGTGGGGGAAGAAGAGAACTCAGGAGCAAAGCTGAGCTTCTGTTATTTCATTTATTGTTATATTTATATCCCATCTTTTTCCCCCTTGCAAGGAAACCAAGGTGTCTTACATGGTCCTCTTCTCCATTTTATCTTGACAACAACCCTGTGAGGCAGGTTAAGCTAAGAATCAGTGATTGACCCAAAGTCACCCAGTGAGCTTCATGGCTGACTGCAGACTGGAAGCCGGGTCTCCCAAGCGCCAGTCCAACACTCTAACCACTTCACCACACTGGCTGTCTTGGCAGACTGCCAAATGATAGTGAGATGTGCAGAACCAAACGTAGGCCCCCACTGAACAAAGAGGACGGAACTAGCCTCATGAGGTTCCTAATGGCACCCCAAAGATCAGCTCTCATTGCCAGGCACTGCTCCCTTCTGCAGTGGCCCCAGTTCCATAGAATGCCAGCCAGCACTTTAATTCCTCACACATACATGCACCTTTAGTGAGCACAAGGCAGCTTACACTGTTTGTGTCCCCCTTTTTATCCACACAACAACTCTGTGAGGTAGGTTTGGCTGAGAGGTAGTGAGTAGCTGAGGCTCAGCCAGAGAGCTTCCTGTCAGGGTGGGGATTTGAATGTGGGTCTCCCTGGTTTTAGTACGAGACTCTAACCACTGCGCCATGTCAGTGTTGCCAGTCCGAGCTTTCTGTGCCTTGCAAGCCCTAACCTTTGTAACTCGAGGTAGGTGGGGAGCTGATTGTGGTGATGCTCTGGTGGTGGGGAAAAGGCACTCTGCACATGTTCAAAGGCACCCCTTCCTCTTTAAGATAACATCGCATCATGTTCTATAAGCTGAGCCCTAGCACAAATTGCTGATACAAGGGTGCTAGTAAGGATTTCCTCAGCGCCTATAGCACCCTTGATGGTGGTGGACCCCCTTCCCAAATTTTCATTCTTTCTGCATGAGGAAAGAGGGTCTGGGTGCCTGGATGCCTGGGTTCTATAACCCCTCGAAAGCTAACAATGCATTGAAATGCTTGCATTCCAGAATGGTGCATCTTCCATTAGCAGACTGTCAGGGGATAGAGAGATGTGCAGAACTAAAGGGAGGCTCTCACCGGAAGAAGAGGAGGCTGACAGCTCTTGCTCATTTCAGTGTGGTTTGCACAGGAGGAGAACTCACCCCATGAGGACCTAATGGCACCCCAAATCTGCCCCCTGATAGGTACACCACATCTTGCCTTATGGTAGAATTGTGTCTATGACCACCACCCCATTCCAGTCCTTCCCTCCCTCAAATCTGCTCATCCCATCTGCTTATTTATATATTTGTCAGTCCAATAAATAACTCTGAATTGGGGGGTACCCACCCCCCACCCCTCTTAGCAGAGCTTCTGTGTCTTTAATTGCTGCAGGACAGGCATACATTCAACAAGTGAAGATGGCATTCTCCCTTCTCTGATTCGGGAAAGCACAAGGTGAATGCCTGCCTGTCCTAACAAGAACCACTGAGCCTTGCCAAAGAGAGCTGGGTGCAGTGGTTTGAGTCAAAATGCTGTGTCCTGAGGGGTCGCTTGAAGGAAATCAGGCTGTTTAATGGCTAAACAGAAGAGTGGGACTTCTTGGCAGCTTCTGGGGGTCCCAAGAAGGGAAGACGTGAGATACTACATGCCTGGGTTCAATTCTCTTTTTTTTTTGGCAGAGATGGTGCTACTTTGCTATCTTAGAGTATGGCAGCAAGTGTGGGGAGGGGAACTTTATGAGTCTCCAACTCAGTCTCCAACTCAGACAGAAGTGTGTGTGTGTGTGGGGGGGGGTATTGGGGGCTGGAAGCCAGGACTCATGAGTCCTTTCTAGCCTTTGTCCTGTGGAAACCATTTCCCCACTTGGCTCTGCCCCAAGCTAAGTGGGTGAGAGAGCAAGTGTGCAGCATGGGGGTTGGGGTGGTGGTGGTGGTACAGGACACTGAGTTCCTTCTTCCTTCCTTTTCTGGGGGTGGAGGAAGCTATCTTCTCACTCTACTCCCCTTGATCCAAACTGTTCATTTCAACTGTGGTGCAATTAAGTAATTTTATGCTGGATCTGAACTGCCCCCCACCACTTTATAAGGCTCCTGAAAGCTCCCCCCACCCCAGTTTTGCCACATCCCAGCAATCTGCTGCAGATTTATTGCTCTCACCCCATTTCCCCCATGTGTGCACTTTTGCCTATTGCTTCCCCCCCCCTTTGCCCCCTCTCTCCTTCCCCTTGCTCGCAATGAGCAAATATCATTACTGCGATAAAGTGATAAAGTAACTAAAAATGCACCGAAGCGGGGCGGGGGGTATGTTAAAGACCAAAAGCAGGCTATCTAAAGTGATGGAGTGTCCCCACTGCTGTGGTAATGTGAGGGGTCGCTGCTGCGCTCCTGGGGATTGTCTCAATGGGAATGGGAAAAACTACTTCCACCAGGGAAACAAGGGGGAACGGGCAAAAGCCCCCAGGAAAGAACTATTCCACCTGATGCTTCCAGCACCCCAAGTAAAATGAAATCAATGGGTCTGCGCATTTAGTCCTGTTGCTATTGCGCTATTTCAGTTTTAGAGGGAAAATAAATTTTTAAAAATTGGTTGGGGAGGGTCGGACATGTGAGGGTGCTAACACACACACTGGCCAAAGAAAGCAGAAAGGTTGGAACAAGGTGAGAGCGGGAGGGAGGGAAAAGGCTCTCTAAATGATGATGTGGACAAGACTCCACCTGGTAGCCACCCAAAGAATTCGCAGTAAACTACCGTGTGACCTGCCGAGAGCCCCAGACTAGCTTTGGGATAATCCGGGTTTTCAAGTTCCGTGTGTCCCCAGATGGAGCAGATTCAACTCCTGTAAAAAAAGTGCAGCAAAGTGGAGAGCAAACTAAACCTGTCGCTGTGGAGATCCCCCCCTCCCCCAGGACTTCAGAAGTGCTAGTAACACCATAGTATTGCTAATAACACCATTACAGATTGTTCTGTAAATTAAATTTGAGCTAAGTCCTCTTGAACTGTGCAATTTTTTTATTAGGAGCAGTCAGCGTTATCCATGTTTTTCCTGCTGGCCCAACCAAGTGACAAAGAAAATCTGGGTGGAAGCAGGTGAAGGAAGTTTAGTTTAATTTCAGGATGATTAATTAAAAGGAAGCTGAAAGGCAGAGTCAGGCAAGTCAAATCCCTCCAGGAAGCTTGGAGGTTTTTTTAAAAATAAGATAGGTACAAATCAAATAAGTTTTTTAAAAATAAGATAGGTACAAATCAAATAAGTTTTTTAAAAATAAGATAGGTACAAATCAAAAAATGATATTCCATGGATTAGAAAAAGCACAAACCAGCCCAGAAATATACCAACATGGTTGACTAGCAGAATCAAGGGCTGCTTCCAGGAGGGGGCAACCAAGGGCTAATAAATCATTGCTCTTCTTTGTAAGCTACAAGAGGAATTGCAATTGACTTTCCATGCTATCGGAGATATTGCACTTTTTCTGTTTGATCATCCTGCTATGTTATGTCTGCACCAGTGGGTGTGACATAGGGCATCTCTACATTAAGGAAAAAACCCGCACGCTTTCCAGGCGTTCTTCTTCTGGAGTCTTTCTGTGTTCACTACGGGCTCCTTTAGATGGTGACCAACAATGACCACATGATTTGTAATTGAAAACTTCCCCACTCGGCAATGCTCCATAAGGTTCAATGAAACAGTGCCATCTAATGGCTGTATTATAGTGCAACACTGACTTTACGCAGTGGGGATATCTCATGATATCCTGTGATAATTTTAAATAGTGCATTATCTCTGATCTTTTTAAAAGTGAGATTACTGGAGGAAGGCTCAGGAGATGTCCTGGAGGTTGTCCACATCATGTAAAGGAACACAAACTTCTGTGAGTGGCCAAAATCACAAGATCAGCCATTTGACAAAAAGATTTTTGACCAATTCTCTTTTAAAAAATAAAATCAATTATTTATTTAATGCAAGCACAAATTCATTTAAGCATGATTGCGCACTGCTATCTATAAAATGTCAAAAAAATGTCAAAAGTGTTTAATGTTTGTTTTGAATTGGAAGTGTAGATTTGAATATTTAATTAGGGAAAAAACATGTAGCTAAAATAGTGGTGACCGGAAGCTTTTTTAAAAATTGCAATATAGTGTTATAGCACTAAAACACTCTTTCATTTAAGTAGTGTTTTGTTAATATTTTTTAAAAAGTATAGCCAGAAAAGAATTTTAGCACTAATTAAAAGTTCTATTTTTAAAAAAATCTCAGATCAAGTATGGCAGTTTGTCATTACTAAAGGTCCAGCAATAACTTGCTGCTTAATTATATGAGAAAACAATTGCAAAAGTCTTTATCATTGGTATCCAAGTCCATCAAGATTGTACAATATTTATAAACATTTATAACATATCAACATTAGATGTGAGCAAAATTAAATGCAGATTTTTATCATATATGTTGGACTTGTCCAAAGAATACCTGAACTTGGAAAAAGTTTAGGTAAATGATTGAATTGATCTTAGGGTATAAGATACCTTTTAAATTCTCTCATAATGCTTTTAGGTTATGTTAAAGATTGTGTTAAGTCATTACAAATTGATCTGGAATCTTTAAAATGCCACAAAAATTATGGAGAAGTGATCAGACACCAACATTATATTATGGTTACCAATATATGGAACAGTGTAAAAATGGTTACTGAATATATTAAATTGTGAGTTGGAAATAAAAAGATGGGTTTTTAAAAATTACAGTTGGGTAAATTTATTCTGTTTATAAAGTTTAGTTATAATATGGACATTAATCAATAAATTCATCTGGAATGATATAATGAAATAATAATTTAAGCACAGTTCCGACAAACAGTGCACATATTGATAAGTGTTAGGTTTCTTAAGAAAATAGATTAGCTTTTTTCATACTTAATGGTAATCTCTGTACACTTTAAAATAACTGTAGATATTTATGTTTTGATTTATTCATGAAATATTACACACACACATCCACATATACACACATATATAACATTGATTAATTTTATATGTGTATTGCTAATTAGATTAATAATTTAGTAATCTAATTTAGTAATCTTATCTAAATTTTCCATTGTCAACGTAAGATAATAGGTTTTGTATTACATTGGCGTTGAATTGAAAGTCTTCAATTTCAAATAAAAGAAGAAGAAAATGCCCCTTAGCCTGTCCTACATCGTAGGAAAAGTCAGACTGCATGTATGTGTTTTTGTCACAACTCCTGATCAGGGTTCCAACCAGTAAGCCATGCTCTTTTGCAATCTTTTGCAAAAATAATCCATTCAAGACCACTGCCTGACAAGCATACTCTGTCTGTCCTCACTGAGCTGTTTTGGGGGGATTCTCCCCCCAAATGTTTTTCTACAAACCTTGGCATTTGCCCAAGCCTGCTCATATCTTCCTCTTCTTCACTGATGGTGCTGTTTTGGTTACGCAGTTGATAATTTACTTCACAGAGGATAGTTCTTCCAAAGTCTGTTATTCAAGGTAATCAGATGGAACTTCCATGTTCAGAGGCAGTTTACCTCTCGTTACCAGAAGACACGGGCAAATAACATGAAATTGCTATCACCATGATGTGCTTGCAAGCTTCTCGGGGATGGTTGGCTGGGCCACTAAGGTAAACAGTATATAGCATATTTTCATCTAAGGGGGCACACATTACAGGGGGCACCTTTGAACTGATAATATATCCAATGCAGGCAGCACAAGTATCTATATAAGCCTATGGAGTGGGAGGTGTGTGTAGCACTTTTGAAAAGAGACACAGTAAAACCTGAACTGCCACAGACATCAGAACAGTCCGTGGAAGGATGATCGTGGTTTAATTTTATTTGCTGTAGGCTTTCCTGTTCTGTGCCTTGCCAGGTGAATGGAGATAAGATCTCCCCTTCATTGAGGGAGACTGTGACGTAGATGGAACAGGGAGGCCCCCCCCCCCGTTTTGCTCACTGCTTTACTCTGCCCAGGCTCACCTGCTATCATTTTAATGGACTCAGTCTGTGGAGAATGTTTTGTGCTCACCACGGTTGCACTGTATGTACCCGAAACACTCTAGATCTGTGCACAAGCACTAGTGCATAAAACCGTGAGCCTGCATATACCGTGCCAATAACTGATGACAATATTTGTGGCGTCAAAAGCCGTTGCCGTCTGCTGTCGCTTGTCATGAGTCAAAAACGACAGATCCGTCATGTCGCTCATGTCGTCTGAGGCGCAATACTGGGCCACATTGCTGCATGACTGGGACAAAGAGATGATGATACAGTCTCGTTGCCATGGCAACAAAGGAGGGATAGTTTAAAAAGAGAGGTTCCAAACACCCATTCTCATCATTGTAAAAGAATTCTTGTTGCTGTAAGGAACATTGTTTTAAAAACCCTAAAGTGCAAATGCTTTTATACAGACTTTCTAGCATGACACCTTTTTTCTTAGTTTAGCTGCAGAGAGAGGAAGAAAACATAGCGCGCGCGCACCCGCGTGCACACACACGCACACACACGGGCCTCGTTGTCTGCATGTAAAATGTGTGTGTGTGTTCTTTAAAAGGCAGTGGTTGGCTGGTTTTCCGGACATGATGTGGTTGAAGCTGTCATCGTAATGGAAATTCATTGCTGTAGCTATGGTAAATCGAGTTTTCTGCCTGTGCTGAATGCATTAGTCTAATGAGATGTTTGCAGCTGGAGAGCGGAGCTGCTGGAGATGTACGGTGTGCTAACAGACAGGGAAAAGATGGCTTGTGCAATGGTCTGTGTGCACGTGCTCCGAGTCCTCTACTCTTTGGGCCAAAATACCTGGTGTCTGTAAAGAAGCTGATCCATCATTAAACATAAGCAATAGGTAAGGGGAGAGGGGTTGTGTGTGTTTTTTCTGTGCTTTGTGGCTGCTGTTGAGTCACCCTGTTATTAAAAATCAGCTGTCATTATATCTGCATGCACTGCTATAGACTTCAGTAATTCTAAAGAGCACTGTATCTTTATGTGATTCCTGCATGCATACATGCATACATACATGCATTCAAGTGTACAATTTCAGTGAACACTAAAGCCACATCTTAACTGTCTTAATGTTAATTAATAGTGCATTCTTTGGAACAGCTCAGTATGGAAAGACACGTCTTATTAAAGTCTTCTTTTTTATGTGTGCATGTGACTGACAGTCTCTCTGTGTAGTTGCTTCTGTGTGTTTGATGATAAATTTGAGTGTCTTGAAGATTTTTCATATGTCTGTCAAAGTGGACTTTCCCCATTTCTGACGAGTAGAGAGGTGTGTATATCTTTTGAAAGCTGCTTATTGCAGAATATAAACGGTGTGTTCATGTCATGTCATAGATTTTCTATTCGACTATAAATCCCTTTAAACATTCTGTCCAAAAATGATCTAGCTATACCTGAAAATTTATGCCGATTTACCCTGACTGAAATGTTCCAGGAGCTCTGTATGTCTGCATTTTTAAGCATAGCAATTTTAACTTGGATAGCATGAAGCATGTAACTTACAGAGAATACATTTTTTAAGTTTAGGATGTGTTTGCCACCCTTTATTCTTTTGCCTCTCTGAAATGTATTTTTCCTGTCTATTTAGTTATGCATCCAGAAACAAAAAGGGGTTTTCAACAGTCTTTATACAAGCCAGGTGAAAAGCATCTGTCGCTTGATAAAGCTATTTCAATATCACTAACACCATTACCTGCCACCTTAGACCAAGAGGATTATCAATGACAAAATGAACAATGAACATCTTTGGAAGTTGCTTTTTCTCTCCCCCCACCCCACAAATACTTTGTAAATAAGAGACTATGAATGGGGTTTAGGTGAATTGGTTCATCTCATTAAGGAGAGATATTATGGAGTTTTATGTTCACGTGTGACATTTTCCTGAAATTCTAAATTTATGTTTAAACAGAATGGCTGTGGATTTGTGGTCAAGTAGCTTCTGAGTGGTGCATGCTTTTTAAAAGAAAAAGGGAGGGGGGAAATCTTACTGTTCTCGGCTTCTAAGGCTCGATCCACAGGAAGGAGGGAAAAAAAGGACACAAACAGGAGTGAATGAATAGAACAGTGTGTTTGTGTGTGGATATAGACCTGCAGCCTGAATAGCAGCTGTACTGAAATGCTTGTGCCTTTCTCTCATAAGCAGTCATGACTATCCTGAGTTTAGGATAAGCCTTTAGGACAAATCCAAAGCTTATGTGAATTGGTGGCTGTGATCCTCAAACTAATAAAGCCAGAGAAGTTGGATTTAGGATGATTTTATGTCCAATAAATTCAGTGGGTTTGTATTGGCTTATATCTCACTATTTGGTATAACCTGTGTGTAAATCAGCCTGAGAGGCTTCAGAAGCATATGCCAACTTTAATCAGCCAAGGATCTGTTGATCTTTAGAATATCTGCTTTTAGAGATCTTTTACCAGTGTTAGATTCAATATATTTCTGTCTTATCCACTCATGTGTGTTGTAAATAACATTCTTCTGGTGGTTGTTTTCCCTATACATTTTTTTAAAAAATATTAAAGCAGTTTAGTCCAGTGTTGCTAGGGGGTGGAACGGGTGGTTGGTTTTATTTGCACTTATGGAGAAAAACGAATGGGACCATGTCCTGAGCTAGATCAAAAATTCAAAACAAATCTCTTGTCAGAATCAATCTTGACATGTAGCCTTGCACAAATGTGACAGCTGGATAAGTTTGATATCTTCAGAGCATCTTCAGAGACCTGTTTGAAGCATTTGTAAGCAGAATGCCTTGTAACACAAAGGTGAGTGCTATGGGGGAGCAGAATTAACATTACAAGCCGATATGTGAGTTTCAACAGCCTTCAGCAACAGTTTACATTGTAAATTCACAGTGACCACATAGCCTATAAATGAGCATTTTTCTTGGGCACTTACCAAGACAGCTGAACTATCACATTTACCTAAAACATGTCCCCTGTTAATTTAAACACCCTCCCTTCACTGTCTTCACATAGAGAGGATATTTGAGAGGTGACAATGTCCTTTCATGCAACTCCCTCCCTTGCAACTCCAGAAATGGTGTTTGCTGAACACTCTGCTTTAAGCTGGGATAAGGAAAATCCAGAAAGTGACCCTCCCCTCCTTTCGCATTATTTTGCTTGAAGCCTGTTTTGTTCAACTACATTTTAAACTGCTCTGTACTCGAGATTTTAGATATATTGGACTAGGAAGATACTATGATCGTTAGCTTCTGGATATCAAAAGTTCTGCCTCTGTCTTCTCACCAGTACCCATGTGAATTAATTTCACCCATGCAGATCTCTTTTGCTTTTTATTCTTTTTATACCTAAATTAATAGTAGGACTTGCTTACTTATTTATTTATTACATTTCTATACCTCCCAATAGCCGAAGCTCTCTGGGCGGTTCACAACAATTAATTGTTGCATCTGTATTGGTAGTATCATAGTGGCCTTTACCAACCTGAAGTCATCCAGATGTTTTGGGCTACAACTTCCATCATTCCTGACCATTTGACATGCTGTCTGGGGATAATGGGAGTTCCAAAACATGTGAAGGGCAACAGACTGGGGCAGGCTGTCCCATAGAATAGCACTAAGTCTTTCCGCCTCCTCTCCCCAATGCAATGTGCATTTAGGTTTAAAGGAGTTAGGTTATCTACAGCCATGGGCCATGTTAGCTAAATAGAATCGCCATGTTTGAAGGTAGTATACTGGGTGACAAAGAACAGGTAAGGGCTACTGTCTTCATGAGCTTTTCTACACGTGGTGTTTATTGTGTGTTTGTCATTCACTACTCACACAGTTGTTTACAGGTTCTGTAGACAATGTTGTGATCTCCCAGTTTAGCTTCTGTTTTTAAACAGCACTTTTGGCAAGGTTTTTTAGAGCAAGGAAAGTGCGGTATTATTTGTGACAGAGAAAGAAAACGCCTTTTCCACTTATGTAATTGCACTGTTCCACTATACTACAGTGCCACCTAGAGGTTATGTTGTGGAAAAGCAGGAAAGGAAATGCTGTTTGTGTAGTGCTCGGATCTCAATTCTGTGAGGAAACTGAAAGTCGATACAGCAGATTAAGAACCTTGTGTAGAAAAGCTCTTCACATCCTGTTTAGATGGCTTCCTGGAAGCACCTGGTTGGTCTCTATCGGAAGTGGGATGCTGGTCTAGATTGGCCTTTGGTCTGATCTAGCAGACTTTTCTTTTGTATGTCTCTTTCTTGTTTTGTCTTATGAAACAGAATTTTTCCTTTGTTTTGTTGAATGAATCTGGGTGGTTAAGGCAATTGGAAGACCAAGGTTACAACAAGAAGAGTCCAGTGACAAGACACTTTGCTCTTAAATGATATTCTTTTGTCATAGATGAGCCCATCACTGGTCGTAATATGTGTGTATCTACTCCAGTACAATTTGTTTGTTTTTTTAATAATAAACCAGAAGACAGACCTTGCAAACTTGATTCAGACTGAAAAAATGTTTGTATCTTTCAAGCAGTTAGTCAGATGTACAGTAAGAGAAAGTATTGTGTAGTGGCTAAGTGGCTGGGCTGTGAAGGAGCAAGTCCCTAGGTCAAGTCTCAGGTTTGCCATCATTTCACTAGCCTTAGGCAAGCCACTCTCTCTCAGCCTCCACCCTGGCCTTCTCCCAAACCTCTTACACATGTATAATAATAACTTTCTCTCACAGAATAGTAAGAATTGCTGAGAGAATGTGCTTTAAACTCTCTAGCGCTGCATTCCTATACACACTTGCCTGGGAGAAAGTCCCATAGAATTTAATGGACCTTACTTCTGAGTCGACATGTATAGGATTGCACTGTAAATTGCTATATAAAGTTGAAGTTGTTGTTATTACATTTCTAAAAACTGATGCTGGAGTTGAGCACAGCGCTCCACATTTCTCCACAAGCTGGAGCAGTGGTGCACTTTGTGGAGGAGGGGAGCTCATGGTGCTATACTTGAGTTTTTGGGTTGGACTGGTTCTGTTAAAGAAGGGAGATGATAAATAATGGTCCCAGTCCATCTCTCTCTCTCTCTCTCTCTCTCTCTCTCTCTCTCACACACACACACACACACACACACAAACACAAACACAAACACACACACAAAGTTTAGTAGGAAAATATGGATGGTGCTGGCTTCTGTGAAGATATTGTGAATACAGGTTCCTCTCCCTATTAGCCACCACTCTTTCCAACTGGCACTCAAAAAAGCATCCCCCAAAGATGGTCCCTTTTGACTTCAGTAGTATTGTATTTCTTTCCTTGGTACATTTAAACCTTGTTTTTCCTCCAGTGAGAAGCTCATGCTTCTCTGTCCCACCCGTATTGTCACAACAATCCTGTGAGGTAGGTTAGGTCAAGAGAGAGCCACTGGCCCGAGGTCACCAAGTAAGCTTCAGAGGTGAGTGAGGTCTCCCCAGCCTTAGTCTCTAATACATAATTCCCCAATCTAGTGCCTCCCAGATGTGTTGGACTACAATTTCCATCATTTCCATGCTGACTACAACTTCTACCATTCCCACAAGGTTGGGGAAGGCTGCTCTAACCACTGTACCACACTGACTATTGGTTAAAAAAATATTTTTTTTAAAAAAAATCATAACAGGGAAAATCCCAAGTGTTCAGTTAGTGGGCAGAAAATAAAACATTTAGAAAATAAAACAAATAAAACAATCCTATGGATTGAGCCTTTAAGGATTTCTGAAAAGGATTTCTGTGCAACTTCATTAACCCTAACACTGTTCAATTTTTTCAGAATTATTTTAAATTTAGTTACAGCAGTACAATGCATACTTAGAATATTCCACACAGATTCTTCCTCTGTCCAACAATGACCCTGAGAATTCTCTCTAAGATGCTAGCTCACTAGCAACAGCATCTGCTTTATACAATCTCGACTATGAATACTGAAAAACTACAGTGTTCTGCAATTCAGTCCAATAATTCAAAGCTCTGCCTTTACTCTTTCTTCCATAACATGAACATGGCATGTAGAACATCCTCAACGTCAGTTAATTATGCCTTAACAGATATAAAGATCCCTCTATAAGCTGAGTACTATGATGCTAAATGTGGGTGGAGTTGCAATGTAAAGCAAGCAAGCATACAACTGTTTCAGCAGCACACAATGGGCTTGACAGAGCCTCTCAACTTCCATGATCAAGGAGTTATTTGGGGGACAGGGGTCAAATTAATTTGTCTTGAAATGGGGCTTCTTGAAAGATGCACACTGCACCATGCATTCGTATGGCTATCTAGTTACATTACAGTAGGTGAATTACATTACAGAATTTAGCTCTTGAAATGGGACTTCCCCTTCCTCTCCTCCCCCTGGCACCTTCCTGTGCTGGCGGTAGCAGGGAGGCTGCAGGGGAGAGCGGAATTGGTTCCATTGGCCGGTGGACACAGTCAACCCAGTGTCCTACGATGAGTATTCAACTGCATTACAGTATACTGAAAACAAGGAATGTGTAGCAAAATGTCCACAGGGATTTTACCAAAGCAGAATGCTACTAATTATTACACAGTATTTCTACATGTCTAAATGGGAGATTTTATTCATTCATTTATACTCCACTCTTCAAACTTGAAGGGTTCTCAGAATGGCTAACAATTATCATCACTTAAACTAACCAAGTAAAAATACAGGTATATCAGGTAGATTTTTTTTCCAAATAATATTTCATAATATCTCCATTCCACTCCAAAAAATGGGAATAAAGAGAACAGAAAACATCTACTCCATTTGCCCAAGTGAAGTTAGGTACTGTTAATATATAGGAACAATAATAACTGCAGAGAAGAGCTGTGCTGATCACTGAAATCCCCCCCCACACACACACACACTCAGGACAAATGTTTAAAAAGACTTTTCCATGTGCATAGAAAATTCCCTCAAAATACAAATATCTCAATAATACAGAACAAGATAGCTTGGTGTATAATTTTTTGAGAATACAGACTGAACATAAATGTAGAAACAAAATCCCCCTGGAACTTTTTGGATGTACGTGCAGAGCGGGTCAATTAAAACATTACAGGCCTTTTGATGATGAAAACTGTAACATAGGGTAATTTAGGGTGTATCCATTAGTCTGTTATTAATTAATGATACAGTGACCACAAACAGTAGAACAATGTAATATAAATAAACATTTGTTACATAAAATGTAAACATGACAACAGTAGATATTCTTATATTACAAAACAAAAGAAATCATAGATGGTCTAGGTGATATCACTGCATTTTTATTTTATTTTTTGCAATTTGTACTGTAATTAAAATATTGGAGCCCAAGTCAATAGAAATTCTGAAGAAGAAATTGGAAAAAGTAGCGTAAGAATGTATAATTTGCTGTGTGTATATAAATCTGCCCCTCCCCATAATTCTGCTGTTTGTGAAGCAACTGTAGTTATAAGTATCTTGTCTGTTCACCTTTTTCTAGGCAAGTGGGTAATATCAGTGGACCTTCAGAATGAATCAAAAGGTTGCAAATGAAGGGTGAGAAAACCATCTTTTGAAATACTATTTTTGAAAGATAATTTCTTATTTAAAAGGATAGCAAGGCATCTCCTACAGAATCTGAAAGAGAATATAATATTTAGTACATGCACATATCCTATTGCATTGTATACTAGGATTATATTTGTTAAAGTTCTTATAAAATATATAGGAAATGGCCATTTTTCAGCAGCAGCTCTAGGAATTTCCCTCAGGATAATTGCGATGCGAGAGAAAAATAGCCAAGTCTATACCCGTGTGCCACAAGTGGACTTGCAGCATTGGAAAATGCTAATGTGAGGAATCTTCTCATCACAGGTATTACCTAGGTAACCAGAGATTGTGAAGGAACTTTAGAAAGATTAGCTATTGCAATGTTCATTGTTTCATGAAAGATGATGGACATCTCTTTATTACACACAAAAGCATACAAGATATGCGGACGGGTCCTGTGACTATATCGCAGAATGCTGGTCATCACATGGTTTCCTGTCTGTTATTAATTTTATGGTTTTTCCCAGCCTGCATACACAATTCCCACCAGATGCATTCAATCAGGAAGGCTGCCTGTTTGTGATTCCCAACACACTTATGGGGTGTGGAATTGAAATCTTCTGCTGTCTATTTGAGGGGAACACCCCTTCTTCCCTCAAAGGGCCAAAAGTGGAGCTAGAAGCTGTAAATAGCCTTGGCACATGCATATGGTAATTCCTATTATCACCTTCAATAGTGGCAACGCTTCCCTAAAGAGCTCTATCTGGCATTCCTCCTCACATACAGTAGGTCTACAGATGTGCTCCCCAACATATGGATGGTAGGGCGCAATGGAATTGCTGGGCCCAGCAGATATAGCTCTGCCTTCCCCTCCACATGATTGTTAATAACTTGAAGGGGAATGCCAAAAGAGGGCTAAAGTATGTCCAGGCTGGCAGATTTCTGAGTAAATGGCTACTGATGTTCACATTAGGAACAGATGCACTCTACTCTACATAACATCCTATCAATGGTCTCTGCCTGGACACCATTTTCTGGTTTTTCATACACTGTACCTCACGAATGAAGTAAAACTTCTATATGATTGGCATGCTATCCTCTTTTGGGGATTTTTTCATTTTTCACACATGAGGCTTAAATAACCTTTGAGCCTGTTTTCATCTATTTATGATGATGTCTGATCATTGTTTATGTGGAACTATAAGTGAAAGAAAAGCAGAGGTATTTGTAATGCAAAGTAATATTCTGGCCAATGTAGGTTTTACCTTCACATTACAAATGCCTTAAGCCTCATGTGTAAAAACATTCTTCCTAGCCAGCTTCTTTCCCCCCCCATATCTCAGTATTTTCCTCCCCCAAAGCCTGTTTTGACAATGGACTTGTGCCATTGGTCTTGTTCATCAGTTACCCAGACATCTGAACTTCCCATTTTCTTTGTCATAAGCTAAACCTGGCTACCTCATGATCCCAGAGCTTAGCCACGCTGCGCATCTTTTTCCAGGAAATGGCATCAATATATATATTTGGATGGGTATGGGGGGAATTCAATAATGAAACTATAGTAAGGGGTGCAGAGATATAAAGTATAAGCCTACAATTCCAGGAAGAGGAGGCATGTGTATGTGTGTGTATGAAATTAATAACATATCTGAGAGCCAGTGTGGTATAGTGGTTAGAGTGTTAGACTGGGACTTGGGAGATCTGGGGTCTAGTTGCCACTCAGCCATGAAGCTCATTGGGTGACTTTGGGCCAGTCACTGACTCTCAGCCTAACCTACCTCACAGGGTTGTTGTGAGGATAAAATGGAGACGAGGAGGACCATATAAGCTGCCTCGGGTTCCTGCAAGAGTAAAAAAGGTGGGGTATAAATGTAGTAAAGAAATACATAAATTGCATGCTTCTTTCCCCAAAATCACAATAAATATAACCTATATCAAAGTTCAAACCAGAGGTGCAGAACCTCAGGCCCAGGGGCCAAATCTGGCCCTCCTGGGATCCCAATCCAGCCCTCCAGGGTTCCACAGATAGCCACCTCACCTTCCCCTGGTCCCACCCCTTTCTTCCCAACCACCAATCATTTAGTGGTTTCCCACCTTAAGCGCAGTCCGTCCACCTCCCAGGTTGAAATGCCTCTTCTAAGGCTTATATGCTGGCAGTAAGAGCTTTAAGCTAAAATATGCTGGCATTTAAAAATATTTTTGGTCCTGACTCCTGAGCCTTTTGTCTTTGGCCCCACCTACCACTGGGATGTGGCCACGGACAGCTTCTCCAAAATGGAATTTGGCCCTCAGGCTGAAAAAGGTTCAACACCCTTGCTTTAAACACTATGGGTGGATCTAGTGTTTGTTCCCACCAGTGGGAGCACTTTTTAAGCAAAGTTCTGGCCAGGATGTTCCAGCTGGCAGGAAGGGTGGGCAATTTTCACCAATTTCCCCTCCCCCTGTAGCCCCTAGCATCACCTCGCACACTATTCTGGAGAGTCGCCCCATCCTGCTGTAGCAAAATGGGAGGAGAGGTCATAGGAGGATGACAAAAGAGTGGGGAATCAGCTAAAATGGCCTCCCTCCATTCTGCCAGTGGAAATGCTCTGCTGTATCCAAAGCCTTCTGTCGATGGAAAGAGCCCCCCTGTCCAGACGAGGCAAATTCGGGGTGGTGGTGGTGGCTCTGCAGCAGTGGAAGGAGACGGAAGGAGAAGCCAAGCATGGCTTACCCAGATTTTTCAAGGAGCCAGCTTTGCTCCGCACAGGGCTCCACAAGGGAGTGTATCATATCAGTAGAAGTCTCTTCACAGAACATACTTCCTGGGGGGAGGGGGTTGGAGTGAACGTCATCTGACTGGCAGGGGCTGCTCAACCAATAAGAGAGGCTCCCCCCCTCCAGGCTCCCCCCTTTTCCTTTGAGAATAAGAGATGCTCCCCCGCATTCAGAGGGCAAGCCTCATTGACCACAATGGGAGTTACTTCTGAGTAGACACTAATTGGTTTGTGTTGGGAAACACAGGGGAGACAGGAACAATCTCCTTCGCTCTCTCGCTCTCTCACCCCCTGCCCACTTTCTTCCTTAAATAAACAATCCCTTCCAAAACACAGTGTTCTTGCTACCCTGCTGCGATCAATTGAAGCTTCGAAGATTCACCATGAAGGCTTTATTCTAAATGCGTTATTTCTATTCAGGGAAATCTCTATGGGCATTTCAGGAACAAGCCTCATTGACCACAATGGGAGTTACTTCTGAGTACACACACATATGTTTGTGCTGGGAAACACAGGGACAGGAAACACCCCTTGGCCAGGGTCATGGTGAAAGGCACACCCCTGGGCAGGGCTAGCATACCCGAGGTAAATGCAGGGCTTAGGGCACACAACAGCTATACCGCAGAGAACCCAACTTACGGAAAGGAATCAAACTTTAAGCAGTCTCAGGAAATCTGGTTTTTCCCTGATAAGCTCCAGCATGGCTGCTGGATGGCCATGACTTTATATATCCCTAATGACCTCCAAACGCAGCCAGATCAATCACTCACGGAGACACCCCTGGATCCAACCCTATAAAACTAACACATTACAGAAGTCACTCAAGATTGCTAGTAAATACGCAATGGTCAGACAGATTCTATATGAAATAAATAGGGCCATACAAGCCTTACACAGAGCAAAAGAGAGGAAAAACCTCTGACCTCTGTGGTCAGAGGACCATTTCAGGACCATGCCATGAAGGTCCTGTCACTTTCCACTAATGATCATACTTCATAATAACAAAGGTATACAGAGAAAGGCCTGCCCAGTCAAATGCAGACAGCATGGAGGCAAATGCATGAAAATCTGTACCAAAACAGTGATGGACAGAATTAGTAGTGATCAGCGAGTGCTGGTCTTGATATACCCTGAGATCATTTGGGCCAGTATTCTATACCCCTTGTCCATCATCTGTTTATGAAGAGGCCTGTTTAGGTGTCAAAGGGTCATGCCCACCTGCATAGGCTGTAAATTGACAATGGATGCCCGCAAAGCTGCAATATTTGCCACCCAGTGGGGGAGAGGGCTTCCGAATGCATAAGCCTGCTCAATATGACCAGGCTCCAGCTATGCAATGCTGTGAGGTAAATGAGGAAACCTACATGAACTGCAGTGTGTCAGGAGGAGGGGAGGAAAACATCTGCATAACAAACCAACCCAGGCGACTAGATGTGCTTAGGGACACTACTGAAGGTGACAGAGGAGGTGTAGTTTGCAGCACAGAAGCTAAGTGAGTTTTAAAGAATTCCCTCAGGATAAATGCTGAGTGCCAGTGTGATGCTGTAGTGGTTAGAGTGTCAGACTTGGCCTGGCGAGATGGGGGTCCACCCCCTGTCACTCCGCCCGAGCCATGAAGGGGACTGGGTGAGTGTGCGACAGTGAATCTCTCTCTGCCTAATGTACCTCCTTAAGTTGTTGGAAAGTTAAATGGGTAATTCTCATATATGAAGGCTTGAGGGCCAAAACAGATGTGACCAATAAACACAGCTGCTAGCTATATCTTTAAAAAAAATTATATTCAGCTATTGGGCGGTATAGAAATGAAATAAATAAATACATATTTTTACCCCTGATCTGGAATAGGACCCCAGTGTTGGGGCAGGAGGGCTTTAACCCTTCTCCTCTCCTGCTTTGGACCCTATCTGGATCCGGTCCTTCGCAAATAATGATCATACTTCTTTATGAGTTATTATTTTGCTATAAAAAGGTACAGGTGAGCCCCACACCCCAATCTGGATTGGGCCCATTGTGAGAGAAAAAGGTAAAATCCCCTGTGACCCCACACTAGGGTCCCAATCACGATTGCCCCCTTGTGCCTACTCTGGAGTAAAAATGAAAGAAAAATTGCTTCAAAGTAACATTTGTCTTGGCCCTGAATTTCTTGAAGGAAGCATGGTTGGGATATAAATGTAAAGGGTGGGGAACAATTATGTTAGGCACAAATAACAACTTTATTTAAACACTGTCCTCTAAGTGTAATGTCAAAACACATTCTGGAGAAAAGCAAACAAAAAGTGAGATGTTCTTTCTTTTGTCTTTTCCATCATCAAATGTGTTAGTGAATACAGTTTAAGTCTGGAGTTGCAGATCCAAAGCATTAAAGGAAACAACTCAACTTGCTAGTAGAAGCAAGCTTCATTCATGCAGGTGGGGCAGCTGACTAGTAAATTGCCAAGCAAATCAGGAATCATCACTATTAGGGCTGTTGGAGAAATCAGTTTGGGTGTGTGTGTGGAGCTTGATGAGCTTTCATCGGCTTGGCCCCCTAGACTTCGTTCCATCTTCTGCTAACTGGGCCGACTCGGCCAGCAGTGAAACAGGCCAGCTAGCAGGTTTTTGGTGTTTTTTACTTGATGCAAATTACAGCCACGATTTGCACAATTATACATAATCTGCGTACATTCTGCAATGTATGTCCACATTTTGTGCATGGACACCTCCAAAATACATTAAAAGTCCCTGGAGTTCAGCCAAAACCCGTGGCTTGGCTCACAAATGCAAGCCAAGTCGGGTGAACTGCAGAACTCCGGCAAGCCCCCAAAGGGCTAGATTTCCCAGCAACAGACATCCCTAACCACTATACAATGGGGAACTCAGACAATTCTTCAGTTGTTGGTCCTTATATAGCCAAAATGGCATCACCCAGGGAGGAAAGAATCATAGGCTTGAGAGAACCCCAAGGTTTGCAGAAGTGAAAGGAATCTTTGGGAAGCGGAAAATGTTAAAGGGGAACCCCAAAACGGACTGAGCATGCTCCTTTGACACAGAATGCTGGCTGACTGTTAGGGGTGGAAACCTGGGAGGGAAGAAGCCATGGCTAACTGGTTGGAACTTGGAAATCTGAACAAGAACACTCCACACTGTAGCATTTTGAAACAGCTCCCACTCATAAATATTTAACTGAAATTATAGAGCACTGTTATGAAATTCTCCGGAGCTGGATGGGGAGGCTGTCCAGTAAATTTGCAATACAAGTGACTATATGATCTGAAAACAGTGCATCTCATAACTGTGTGTGCACACAGTGATAAATAAATCTGCATAAGAGTCTATCATGAAGAATCTATTTATCACTGATGTTACTGCAACTGCGTACTTTGCCATTGCAACAGAGAAATATTTTGCATACATCATATCTCCTGATTCCATTTGGTAGCCTCCCATCTATTTTCCTATCAGTGATGAATGAGAGATGTGCCTAGTAGCGCTCTCTCATGGCTCAGTAAATATTCAAATTCATTTGCATATTAAGTGAGCTGCACAGCTAAGTGTAGCGTTTTAAAATACTTCACAATGGGCCTAGTTCAACTGTAATGTGTGTACACTTTATGTTTTCAAGGCCCTTTAACATTTACAGAAGATAACAATATGCATTCAAGGAACTGGGCCATCATGTACATAAATATTAGTTTTATTGAGTCACTGATCCAAGGGGTTCTTAAGTCAAATGTGGTTAGTCAGTCAGTTCACTGCTGAAGAACCTTAACTGAATGACTGGGAAACATATCCAGAGAAAATAAGTACACTTGATTTCAGTAGAGTGGAGTTTCCATCATCTTGGCACCCATGAAGGCAAGAAAATTATTCTTTCCTTAAAAAAAAAAAAGGGCAAGCAGAGACTAACAATTCTGCTGCAAACTTTACAAAATGATACACACAGAAGATTAGGCTGTGAAACAAACTGGACCATGCTGTGTAATGGGTTTTGTGATTAACTTTGTTCGTACAAATGAACATTGAATGAACAACAAAATGGCTGCTCTAGGTTTCTTTTTCTTATTGAATGTCACCTAGAACTTGTTCCCTCAGTGCAACAACTCACAGGACTCATCAGTGCTTTATGTCACTATTACTGTGCAATGAGATTGATGACAAATATAATATAAAACAGAGCTCAGAGTGTATTTGTCAGCTGTGAGATCCGTATGGTTCTTCCTGGCTTCACAACTGAAATGACAAACTTACAAACCTGCCTGAAGAACTCGCCCTGCCATTAGGCAGTGCGAGGCTGCCACCTCAGTCAGCAGATGCTGGGGAGAAGAGAAGGGGGGCACAGGAGGTGTTGGAGAAGAGAACTGTGTGTGCACATGGCTTGCCCCTTGCCCCTAAGCTAGCCTGTTGCCATCAAGGGCAGGAGGATGCTGTCCTGTCTCCAGTGCTGAAGTAAGATTCAACTGCCAGTCCAGTCAGCTTCTGAACATGAAATTGGTGGTGGTGGTGATGATCTTGATGGTTCAGGAGAGCTGTCCAAGCTGCATGAATGTTCATGATTCATCTCTTCACTCACTGAGTACACTCCAACATAAATCCTACTTAGAGTAGACCCACTGAAATGAATGGGACTTGCGTTAGTCACGACTAATGTAAGTCCCATTCATTTCAGTGGGTCTACTCTAAGTAGGACTTACGTTGGAGTCTACTCATTACCTTGTTTTTTTTAAAGCTTTTTAAAAATGCAAAACTGCTGTGGGGATAGGGAGCAGTTTTACAGTGAGTTCACAGGGGGGCAGTTCATAGAATCATAGAATAGTATCATAGAATAGTAGGGTTGGAAGGGGCCTACAAGGCCATTGAGTTCAACCCCCTGCTCAATGCAGGAATCCAAGTCAGAGCATCCCTGACAGATGGCTGTCCAGCCTCGGCTTGAATGCCTCCAGTGTGGGAGAGCCCACCACCTCCCTAGGTAATTGGTTCTATTGTCGTATTGCTCTAACAGTCAGGAAGTTTTTCCTGATGTTCAGCCAGAATCTGGCTTCCTGTAACTTGAGCCCATGATTCCGTGTCCTGCACTCTGGGATGATCAAGAAGAGATCCTGGCCTTCCTCTCTGTGACAACCTTTCAAGTACTTGAAGAGCGCTATCATATCTCCCCTCAGTCTTCTCTTCTCAAGACTAAACATGCCCAGTTCTTTCAGTCTCTCTTCATAGGGCTTTGTTTCCAGTCCCCTGATCATCTTTGTTGCCCTCCTCTGAATCCTCTCCAGTTTGTCTGCATCCTTCTTCAAGTGTGGTGCCCAGAACTGGACACAGTACTCCAGATGAGGCCTAACCAGTGCTGAGTAGAGGGGAACTAGTACTTCCCGGGATTTGGAAGCTATGCTTCTATGCATGCAGCCCAAAAGAGCATTGGCCTTTTTTGCAGCCACATCACATTGCTGGCTCATATTCAGCTTGTGATCGACAACAATTCCAAGATCCTTCTCTCTTGTAGTGTTGTTGAGCCACGTATCCCCCATCTTGTAACTGTGCATTTGGTTTCTTTTTCCTAGGTGCAGAACTTGGCATTGATCCCTATTAAATGTCATTCTGTTGTTTTCTGCCCAGCTCTCCAGTCTATCCAGATCACTTTGAATTTTGTTGCTGTCTTCCAAAGTATTAGCTATCCTGCCCAATTTTGTGTCATCTGCAAATTTTATCAGCATTCCCTGCACCTCCTCCTCCAAGTCATTAATACAAATGTTGAAGAGAACTGGGCCCAGGACTGAGCCCTGCAGTACCCCACTCATTACTTCTCCCCAGTTTGAGAAGGTCCAATTGATAAGCACTCTTTGAGTCCGATTCTGTAGCCAATTGTGGATCCACCGGATCGTTGTTTCATCTAGCCCACTTCGAGCTAGTTTGCTCATCAGGATATCATGGGGAATTTTGTCAAAAGCCTTGCTGAAGTCGAGGTATATGATGTCTACAGCATTCCCACGGTCTACAAGGGAGGTGACTTGATCAAAAAATGAGATCAGATTTGTCTGGCAGGACTTGTTTTTGACAAATCCATGTTGGCTTCGAGTAATCACGGCATTGTTGTCAAGGTGCTTCCAGATGGATTGCTTTGTCATCTGCTCCAGAATTTTTCCCAGGGATTGATGTCAGACTGACTGGTCTGTAGTTCCCAGGTTCCTCCTTTTTACCCTTTTTGAAGATAGGGACAACGTTAGCCCTCCTCCAGTCATCTGGCACTTCCCCCGTCCTCCATGATTTCTCAGAGAGAACAGACAGCGGTTCTGAGAGCTGATCAGCACCATGCACAGGTGGCTTCTGCTTCAAACTTACAGAGTACCATTCCCTCCCCAAAGCTTGAACCCCCTCTAAAGGACAAGCATACTTGGACCGAACTTAGTGTGGGCACTTCCAGATCAGCCCACTGCTCTAAAAATGTTACCTGTGTAGTCATCCTTAGAATTCTGTACTGAAAGCCAGAGTTTACAATTACTGATGTGATTGTAGACATACAATGGTTTTCGTAATGCTTGCCCAAAATTACCTTCTCTATTTTGTGTTTACTTCATGTGCCCTGGCTTCATTTCTCTATAAAAACAAAAATGAATATGGTGCATACTTAAATTATGCACTTCAGATAGGGATGTTCACATGACACAATGTGAGCCTGCAGTGTGTGTGACTGCCATTTTAGATATGCTGTGTTGTCGGGTTGTGTGAGCCCAGTGAACATGGGTTATGTAAGGGTTAAACAAGCCTCGCATAACCTATGGCTGCAATCCTACGCACTGCCTCACTGACATCTTTGTTTAATCCTCGCATAACCCACACTCACCCAGTTTGCACAACACAACAACCCCTGAGTGGGGGTTGCATATTTAACCTGGCACTCAAATCTGGTCTGTTACTCTCTTTTTGAAGAAGCACAAAGTGACAGGAGTGCTCATAGTACACTACTTTGCACTGCAATAAAAACACTGCATTATAAAGCAAATTTAATATGATTTTATGCAACTTTCAGCGAAATCACAAGAATCATTTTGTGGTCCAGTCTTGTAAGAATTGCTTCATTAACCAAGTCACAGATGTGCAAAAAGCTGGTTTAAATTTCCAAGCTTCCATGTTTAAGGCTTGCCCACTTGCTGAGTTTAGAGACCTTCCCCTCCCCTTCCCCCCTTATAATGGTAATTACAATGGTTGTTTCAGGAGCATTCTCATGCTTGAAAGGATTTGTCATGTATTTGTAACAAGAGGCTTTTGTGATTTACCTTATTTGTTTTTCCCTCTGGCAGTTAGTTGGATTGCATCTGAATTAATCCCATGACTTTTCAAAGTGACAGGAATGTATTAATTGTCATGGATGTTACCCTTCTGAAGTAAAACAAAACCCCAGCACCATCCACTGAAAGTCAGTGCTGTGTAATAGATAAGACTTCGGACTGGAACTGAAGTATTGGATAAGGATTCTATTCTTAACATTGCTACTGAGTTGTTCTATGACCTTGGAAATGTCCTTGGAAATGCTGCTTACCTCCTTCTCTCACCATTTTGCCAATCTTAAATAGCTATTAAACAGCTCAATCTAAAGTAAGACAGCAGGGAACAGTAATTATACATCCTATGGAGACATTCTGTTTTGTTAAGATTTTGCTCTGATATTTAATTTAGGTTTTGAGTTTGACCATGTAGAGTGACATATAGGAAAAATGGGTGACCCTTAGGATTTTTGGTCTGTGTTTGAGAATGCACTGTCAACATACTGCATGAATCCATCATGAAATAATCACTTAAAAAAGAAATCTGACAGTCACGGTATAATCAAAGCAGTGGTGTTTGTCACAAAGTTGCATCTAGTCTGACGTTTTCCCCATTGGTCTTGCTCTTTTTAAAATTGAATTTCCTTAGCAAATGCATCGTAGACATCAGTGACAGAAGGATCAAAGTCCCTTGAATGTATCCCTAAGATGATTTTGCTAGTAAAGTGAATTGTCCACATTCCAAGCTTTCTTGGAGTTTGCTCTTCTTTTTACTAGTCCAGCTATATTAGTAAAAATATTTCAGAAGACATTGTTTTCTTTAGCAACTCAGCAGATACTGGTGGATACATTGATTTTCTTGCATCAGCATGTGTTACAACATGGCTTTCTTCTGGTATGAAAAGTTTTATAAAATAGATTACAAACAGAAAAATTAAAGGCTATATTTTACTTTGTCTATTGAGGGACGCCTGTTTATTGCCTGATCTTTTAATCAAATTTGTGGCCTGGCCTATACATACAGCAGAATGAGGTAGTAAAGTGAACTGTACTGCTGCAGGCTGCAGGTGTGTGAATGTATGTGACATTTTGGAATACTAAAAAACCACAACAAAACTGTGTGCAAGAAAAATCTAGAGCATCTTGGAGAAAGGTTCTGGTGTAGCTAGTGCTGGTTTTCTATTAACAGGGAGGTTTTTGATTGTAAGGCCATGTTAAAAGAATATGATTACCTACCTGCAATCTAAACTGGTACAACCCATTTTATCAGTTCAGAACCACCTTATTTTGCAGCATGTGTAGACCAGGCCTGCAGTGCAATTAAATAAGGAAAAGATTATTTGTATAGCATGGTTAAGATGAAAGCCGTATTCCTTGTTCCTCTAGGTTTGTACTACCAGTCCCTTCAGCCTCTCCTTGGGTTACATACCTTCTAGACCTCTTTACCCACTTAGCCCATCAACCAAACACATGCATTAAGGAAGGCCTCAACTGGGATTCAATTTATCCTTGCCATAAGTAGATTTAATTTAAATAACTTCAATAAAGCAGGGCTCATCCGAGAAGACTCTCTGGTTAGCAGTTCCTGTTCTATTTTTTAGCTGAACAGGTTCCCAGGAGGTTTAAGATGAAGTTGCCCTTGTAGCAAGCAAGCAGCTGGACACTGACTTAGTGTTAACAGGGTTTTTAACAGGTGTTTTATCCTGGCTTTTTTCTTTCTTTTTTATTAACAGGAATACTACAGATGGAACATTTTTGCAAAGTCAGGTATTTAGAGTGCCTGTATTAAATCTAGCTTCTCTGCTTGCCATGCATGATTCCTAGTTAACTAAGGTTGCTCAACCTGAAGACAATATTGTAAAAGGAAACAAAACACATAAACCTGTAGCATTAGCTAGTAATTTTTACATAGTTAGTAATGGCTGTTGCTGTTTATGACATGGAGCCAACATGCTGTATGGTGCTAGCAAGAAGACTATATTATTTGTCACAGCTAAAAAGCATGTCCAGGCAACCGTGCTTCAAATAACATCAGTATGTCAGGCCTTTAATCCTTGTAACATTTTAAAAAGACTACTTGTTTGCCAGAGCATTCAAAAAAGAGAATTCATATTTGTTTTCCTCCCTTATTTATTTTTATAAGGATGAGATATTTTCTTACTCTTAGGGGGCAATCCTATGGCTGCTAGACAGCGGCTAGACGGCCATAGGATATCCTGTTTTCTGGGAACTGACCTCCCCCCACTTCACACCCCATCCTCCGTGCTCACAAGAGGAGCGTGGAGTGGCCGGAAAGGGGCGTGTCTGGGGGCATTCTGGGGCAGGGAGGGTGGAAATGCCTGTACAACACATCCTATTGGCCGTCTAGCTGAAAATGCAGGGCACGAGAAGCACGGAGGGAATGATCACCTCCATGCTGCTCCTGCCCTGCTTTGGATAGGCAGTCACCTCCGAGTTCAGAGGCTGCCTATCTGGATAGGATTGTGCCCTTAGTAAAACAATTGCTGAAGATATACTGCAAACCCGTCCTGGGTTTGCACACATCTTCTCCCTATCCACATAAAAGGTATTTTCCATGTAACAGAGATTCACATATGATTTGGTAGCTGCAATCCAAAATCCATGCTATTAACTTTATGCCTCTTTCATCATTTATCAGCCAGTACTGAAAGGGCAAAACAAAAAACAAAACCCCTTTCTCTTCTGTTCAGGAATGGGTAAGCTAAAACAGAGATACAGTTTATCATTCTGCTTTAACTCTGGTTATATTTGGATAGTATTAGTAGCACTAGGAGATGTATCTAAAGGTACAGGGTTTTTTTTTTTTTTTTAAAGAAGCAAATCAAGAAATTTTGCATAATTCTTTATTTCCCTAATATGGAAAATGTGAGATTCCTGCTTTCAAGATTTTGGAATTCTGTTTCTGCAAGACCCCCTGGGTGGTTCCTACTTTCACCATTAAACTTTTTAAAGTTTTGTGCTGTACGCTTGCCCGTTTCAACAGCAGTGGATTTGCTGACCTGCTGAGCAAAGCACTTCTGCCTGTCTGATATCCCAGGCAGGCACTGTGCCCTCATGAAGGGAATAAACCAGTTTGTCCTTACAATGAACCGGTAAGCAAGGTAATAAATGTCACATCACACAGATGTTTCATCAAGTGCTCAGTAGGTAACATGTACTGGATATGTCCTCATCACATCTGTTTGTAGGCAACTCTGCAAACTAAGATTTGCCATTTCAGCAGTCATTATTTTCATTAGCATCTTTCCTTGTAGTGAGAACACCAGTGCTTTTAACATTTACTTTTAAATTTTATTTATTTATTTATTTGTGGCATTTATATACTGCTGAATATAATAAAATCTCTCAGCGGTTCACAACATTAAAATACAATATTAAAACACAGCATTAAAAACACTTCCAACTACAGTAAAAATCGAGGAGCAGTGAAATGTAGCAGCATAATTAATTTACTTACAGTCCAGGGAAAGCCTGGGTGAACAAGTGTGTTTCAGGAGGCGTTTGGAAGATGTCACATTTTCTGCCTCCCGAACTCCATGAGGGAGGGTTTTCCAGATGGTGGGTGCCACTACAGAGAAGGCCTTCTGTGTGGGTATTTCACGGTGACATTCCGTTTGTTTTGGAATGACCAGCAAAGGTGGTGTTGGTTCTTCAAAAGCAGAAGTCAACAACTGCTCTGTGGCAACAGTAAACGATAAAATATACTGTACTGCAGCGAGGGCCACGTGATTCTATGTAGGATGGCCATGTGTCTACTTTATAGAGGACACACCTCTATTTGAAGGGGCCAAGTTCAGTTTAAAGATAACCATAAGGAGAGAAAAGAGGGGACTTCAAGTCACCCATCAATAGTTAGCATCTGGACAGCAGACTAAGGTCACCTGGTCACAGTTGTTCCCTGCTGTGGTGAGATGGCCTGTTTCTATTGAAATTATAGTAATTATGTCTAAATTTGCATCTAGACATCAATTAGCATATTCAGATTTTATGCAAATCTGTGTCTTCTTTGTGGTTTTGTTGTGATTATGCATTTCCTCTTTTTTAGCAATGTGTAAGTGGCCATCTTAACAGTGTGAGAGTTCAATTGCATAGAGTTGAACCACTGGAAACATGATGGGTCTTACTGACCTTTCTACAAAGGTAGAAATGACTACTAATATACTGTCATCAGAATAAAGCAGTTTGAGTTCTAGGCTGAAGTAACCCATGCAATCACAGAACTATAAATATCCTTTTTTGTACAATAGTTTTAAAAAAACAAACAACCCTGAATAGAGTCAAAAGTTATGCTTTCTGGGTTTTAAGCCAATGCTTCTTTTCTGAATGTAAATGGAAATCATTCTCCCCTGTCCTGGATCTTTCACCACTGCATGCAAACTTTCCTATAGAAACATCCAAGTCATGTTTAGGAGAGAGCTGTAACTCAGTGGTACAGCACATGCCTTGTATGCAGAAGGTCCAACATTTAATGCCCAGCCAGCATCGCCAGCAGTGCTGCGAAAAACTTCTGTATGAAACCCTGGAGAACTGCTGCCAGTCCATGTAGACAATACTAAACTGGATGGGCCAAAAGAGTGACTCAGTACAAGGTAGCATCCTCTGTTTTTTCCTATAATCATAATTGTCTTAATAAGATTCTTAGCCATTTTACTGCTCTCAGTGTTCTTCAAAGTTTAAGCATTTAACAGCAAATGAGACTATTTTTAACTTGAAAACTTCACAAGACTCTAAGAGCATTTCTACACCAATGCAAAATCCCGCATTTAAAATGGGGCTTTCTGCTTCCATTTTAAATGCAGGATCAAGACAGACTCCTTTGGCACACGCTTTCTTTCCCCCCCTTTCCCCCCTTACCTGAGTCTTCAATATGTTTAATTATACAGTCACTAGATGGCGCTGTGGTCTAGCTCCTCTTATTGCCGGTTTTCTTCTTTTCAGAGGGAACTCAAGCAGAACTCAAGTGCTGTAATTTGATAGCTCATTATCTCCAATCTTTTAAAAAATGGAATAAAGGTCATTTAGTGCGGGAGTCGCCCTGGAGGTTCATGATGTCATCTAAAGAGCATGCAAATTTCCGTGAGTAACCAATCTCAGTAGCAGGATAAAAGCTCCATGTGAAGAAGCCCTAAATATTTCACATGGGATTGTGACAAATCTCTGTTTAAGAGGATGCTTGGAAAAAGAAAATGTTCAGTTGCTCAATGCCCCTCCCTTCACCTGCTGGTTTTTGCCTGCTGAAACAGACACAACATTGCTTTTCAAGAATAATGGAGGTAAATGTGGACTCTTGACTTCTCACTTCCTATTGTATCCTAAGTTCTCATTTTTAGCAGTGGTTGCTGTCTTATTATCATGCCTCAGTAATATCCATAAATAATAAATAATTTCTCTATTTTTTCTTAATATATCTTACTTTGCTTGATAGCTCTTTGTTGGTCCTTAAGTTGTTCAGACTCCTTGCTACCCACAAAGAATTAAAATCATATAATACAGAGTTACAAGTATTTCAGGGTTCTCTTATGAACTGGTAGCCAGTTAAAAACACACGAAGCAGAGGGTAGGAATAAATGGATAGTTCTCATGAAGGAGGGATGTAAGAAGTGGTGTCCCCCAAGAATCTGTTTTGAGACTGTTGCTTTTTAACTTGTTTACAAATGAGGGGATAGCAGTGAGGTGGCCACATTTACTGAACATACCAAATTATTCAGGGTTGTACAAACAATCAAATGGATTGCAAAGAACTTCAAATGAATCCCTCTAAACTGAGCGAATGGGAATGAAATGGCAAAAGTGATTCAATGTAAGTAAGTATAAAGTGATGCACATGACACAAAAGGTTACAAAGGCTAGGGCTTTTTAGTTTAGAAAAATGGTGAGTAAGGGGGGGACATGCTATAGGTGTATAAAATTATATACATGGTGTGGAGAAAGTGATAGAGGAGTTTTCCCCCACTCTCATAATGATGAACCTGGGTTATCTCATAAAGCTGACTGGCAGAGATTCAGGACAGACAATAGGAAGTACTTCTTCACAGAGCGCGTCGTTAAACTGTGGAATTTGCTACCACAAAATGTGATTATGGCCACCAACTTAGATGTCTTTAAAAGGGGATTAGACAAATTCATGAAGGATATCAAAGGCAAGGAGTTGTGATGGCTCTATGCTTTCTCCAGGATCAGAGGCAGCATGCCTCTGAATACCAGTTGCTGGGGAATAACAGTGGGAGAAGGCTGTTGATTTGCTTGTGCACTACCCGTAGCCATGTGGTTGGCCATTGTGGGAAACAAGATGCTGGACTACAGAGGCCAGTTTTCCCCCAACCTGGTACCCTCCAGATGCTTTATATTACAACTGCCATCACCCCTCACCATTGGCTAGGCTGGCTGGGCTGAGAGGAGGGAAAGCTAGGATAAGCTTTTGCTCTAATCCAGCAGGTTATCCACCAGGACTGGCTTCAACTTTGGGGTGGGGGAGCTTTGGGCAACGTTGTCTAATAGTGTCCCATAAGTGTCTGAGAGGAGCAAGGGCAGGGCTGGTGGGAGTACAAAGAGGAGCAGTATGTACAAATGAAGAGAAGGGGGCAGAGACCTTAGCATTGTCACAGGCGATTAATCCATGGGACACATAAAAACACATAAGAACATAAGAAGAGCCATGGTGGATCAGACCAAGGGTCCATCTAGTCCAGCATACTGTTCACACAGCTGTCAACCAGGAATGTACAAGCAGGGCATGAGCACCCTTCCACCCACCTTCCCCAACAACTGGTGTACATAGGCTCACTGCCGTTGGTGCTGGAGGTAGCACATAGCCATCAGGACTAATAGCCACTGATAGCCTTTTCCTCCAGGAAATTGTCCAACCCCCTTTTAAAGCCATCCAAATTGGTGGCCATCACTACTTCCTGTGGTAGCGAATTCTATAGTTTAACTATGCGCTGTGTGAATCATAGAATCATAGAATAGTTAGGTTGAAAGGGGCCTACGTATAAGACCATCGAGTCCAACCCCCTGCTCAGTGCAGGAATCTAAGTCAAAGCATCCCTGACAGATGGCTGTCCAGCTTCATCTTGAATGCCTCCAGTTTGAAAGAGCCCACCACCTCCCCAGGTAATTGGTTCCACTGTCGTATTGTTCTAACAGTCAGGAAGTTTTTCCTGATGTTCAGGCGGAATCTGGCTTCCTGTAACTTGAGCCCATTATTCCATGTCCTGCGCTCTGGGATGATTGAGAAGAGATCCTGGCCTTCCTCTCTGTGACAACCTTTCAAGTACTTGAAGAGCGCTATCGTGTCCCCCCTCAGTCTTCTCTTCTCAAGGCTAAACATGCCCAGTTCTTTCAGTCTCTCTTCATAGGGCTTTGTTTCCAGTCCCCTAATCATCTTCGTTGCCCTCCTCTGAACCCTCTCCAGCTTGTCTGTCTCCTTCTTAAAGTGTGGTGCCCAGAACTGGACACAGTACTCCAGATGAGGCCTAACCAGTGCTGAGTAGAGGGAAACTAGTACTTCATGTGATTTGGAAGCTGTGTTTCTATGAACGCAGCCCAAAAGAGCATTGGCCTTTTTTGCAGCCACATCACATTGTTGGCTCATATCCAAGATCCTTCTCGCTTGTAGTGTTGTTGAGCCACATATCCCCCATCTTGTAACTGCATTTGGTTTCTTTTTCCTAGGTGCAGAACTTGGCATTGATCCCTATTAAATGTCATTCTGTTGTTTTCTGCCCAGCGCTCCAGTCTATCCAGATCACTTTGAATTTTGTTTCTGTCTTCCAAGGTATTAGCTATCCCACCCAATTTTGTGTCATCTGCAGATCTGATAAGAATTCCCTGCATCTCCTCACCCAAGTCATTAATAAAGATGTTGAAGAGCACAGGGCCCAGAACTGAGCCCTGTGGTACCCTGCTAGTTACCTCTCCCCAGTTTTAGAAGATCCCGTTGGTAAGCACTCTTTGAGTCTGATTCTGTAGCCAACTGTGGATCCACCTAATAGTTGTTTCATCTAGCCCACCTTTAGCTAGTTTGCTAATCAGGATATAATGGGGCATTTTGTCGAAAGCTCTGCTGAAGTCGAGGTATATTATGTCCACAGCATTCCCACAGTCCACAAGGGGACCTGATCAAAAAATGAGATCAGATTCGTCTGGCAGGATTTGTTCTTGACAAATCCATGTTGGCTTTGAGTGATCACTGCATTGTTTTCAAGGTGCTTACATACAGTTCGCTTTATAATCTGCTCCAGAATTTCCCAGGGATTGATGTCAGACTGACTGGTCTGTAATTCCCAGGTTCCTCCCTACTGTCATAGATGGAAGTGGGAAGAGAGGATCAGGACCGGCCCAAGACATTTTTCTGCCTGAGACAAAGGACAAGATGGCACCCCATCCCCATTTCACATGCAGAAACTAGTCTGACAGGCAGATTAATCTTATTGTAACACTGGAAACAGGACAGCATGCTCCACCACACCTGAGGGCAACACCTTACGGGAGGCCACATGGCATACACAGCTCTGTCCTTCGTGGCTACTCTCTGTCCACCCCTAGCATCTCCTGCCAGAGGTGGCCGCCTCACTTTGCCTAATGGTAGAGCTGGCTCTGGAGAGAATATAATCTAATGAATATTGCTAAAGCCAAGGGCAATGTGGTATGGGTTAACCCAGTGCTAACACCGATTGTGAGAGTTCAGGCAGACTGAGAAGCCACACAGGACTTAGCGGTTGCAGAATAATGCAAAATTAACAAGTTTATGGACTTACTGGAATAGTGTATAATTGCACCAGGAATTCTTTACCATTGAAACAAACACAAATAGTCCCACTCAGACTAGGTCCTTTTTCAGACATTCTGTGTACTTGGCTAGCCATTTCTATTCCAGCCTGAATTATTTCTGCTGGTTTGCTGGGCAAGAGAAATACTTCCTATATAACTACTTGTAATGCGCAAAACAACACTAGTTTTCTGCCTTGAATGTGAACTTTTAATAAACACAAGTCATGAGTAAAAGTTATTCACAAACATGTTAGAACATAATTTCCCAGACCTTTTGAAGGTGTGTCCCTATTCTGCATCTATCCACTCACATTCAACCTAGAAACCTCATCGGGCACACACTTGGTCTCTTCTTATACACCTGCATCTTCCCAATCCATAGCTCCTATACTATCCCGGGTTCAATTCTGTTCCAGTTTCTAGGTACACCATTATCCCCGGTCTGAGGTAAATGAGTCCATAATAGTGAGGGCCTTCTGACCACACTCCTTTGTTTCAGTAATCCCGGTGGTATTATGAAGCACACCTGAAGAAAACATAAGCCTTGACTATTCGCAGTTCTGTTACCCTCCTCCTATATATATTTTTTGGTCATCTGAGGAAAAAAAAAACCTTCAAAGACGCTCATGGGAGGGTGCGCATTCCATAGCAAGCTATGTAATTTAACAAAACCTTTCTCGAGAGAGTACAGTATGTACTGAAACCTCAAACTACCAAATCTTCCCTCATATGCAGTATACTATTATTCAGGAGAATGGCTCCATCCATTAACATCACTGGGATAGGTCATTTCTGTCGGAAGTCAGTCATCGTGATGAATTAAGACATGTCCCATTGTGTAAACGCTTAGTCCGTAACTGACTTCTGCAGCTGAACCATAGCCCTTGCCTGCTGTACATACATTTCATTCTGAATCTGACCCTTACATTTTAGTGCCATTCAGGAACATACAGAGGAGAAAAAAATTCAGTACAGTATTATCACAATGATACATGAAGGGTAGCTGAGAGCAGGTTTGAAACAAAGTTTTGTCTACATCTAAACCCTGCAAAACGTGAATACATTTTTCCTGAAAATCACCTATTTTGCATTGCAACTCAGTACCTTTCCAGATAATGTGAGAATGTGGATAGGGAGACATTTTTCTCCCTCTCTCAAAATACTAGAACCTGGGGTCATTCTATGCAGCTGATTGGTGGGATTCAGGACAGATAAAAGGAAACATTTCTTCACACAATGCCAGATGACTGGGGGAAGGCTAATGTTGTCCCTGTCTTCAAAAAGGGCAAAAAGCCTGTAGGGTCAGTCTAACAAATATGCCAGTTCATACATACAAGCAGTGGTTCAAAAACTGAGAGAATATTTCCTTGGCATAAAGGGAAAAATATAAGGTGAGTGAAGACAGGATTGTTGTAGTCCTAAAACCTCTTATAGTTCCAGCTACTGTGTGTGGTAGTTGGCAAAAGGAAACTGATCTGTGATCACAATATGTTATGTCTCCCCTCCCATTCACCACTAGCAAAAGTAGGGAGAGAAGAAGCTATTCCTGGGAGTGGCTCAGAATTAATTCAGAGATATTTCTACTCCCTAGGTGAGCAGGTGTATTCTGTTAACCTGTGGTGGGAAGTGTAGTTTATTAAAACAATATACTACAGTAGACTAACCTGAATGGGATGGCTTGTGTGTTTGTTTTGCATTTTTAGCACATCATATTTCCAATCACTTTCTCTGAGAAGACTGAGGGGTGTCTCCACAAGCATTTACTCCAAGCTGGCTGCATGTTGAGGTCATTAGGGATACATGACATCGTGACCATCCAGCAGCCACCCAGGAGCTTATCGGGGGAAAACCAGGTTTCCTGAGACTGCTTAAAGTCTGATTCTTTTCCTTAAGTTGGGTTCTCCGTGGTATAGTTGCTGTGTCCCCCAACCCCCGCATTGACCTCAGGTATGCTAGCCCTGCCCAGGGGGGTACCTTTTACCATGACCCCAGTCAAGGGGTGTTTCCTGTGTGTTTCCCGTCCCTGCACAAACCAATTAGTGTCTACTCAGAAGTAATTCCCATTGTGCTCAATGAGGCTTGTCCCCTGAATGCCCACATCAGAATTTACAGAGATCCCCCTCAACTGAAATGGCACAGTTTAAAGCACATTCCCTAAATGCTCTAAAGTGTGATCTCGAGGCTCCGATTCTCTGTTGTTTGGTTTATTGCCTTAGGCAGTAACTACTTCACAGCTTCGTTACAGAGATCCTGCACAATATTGGTTTGGTTAGAAAGGGGGCTGGTTTCCCATCCCTGTGTTCTTCCCCCACCCTTTCCCAAGTATATGTGTGTCTACTTGGAAGTAACTCCCACTGTGGTCATTGAGGCTTGCTCCTGAAGTGCAGGTTCATCTGGAATTTCAGGGGAAAGCAGAAAGGCAGGGAGAGGGAGGAAGCCTCTCTTATGGGTTGAGCAGCCCCTGCCAGTCAGTTTACTCCAACCCCTGCCCTACAAGGAAGTAGTTCTGTGAAGCTATTTTTACTGGTGCGGAGCACTCACTCATGGAGCCCTGCATGGACCAAAGTGCAGCAAAGCTGATTCCTAAAAAAAACAACCCCAGTACTCCTCCATTCACTTCTCCTTCCATTGTCATGGAGACACGATCCTGGAGACAAAGTCCATATCAGAACACAGAATATTTTATGTGTGCATATAGAAGGAAACTGGTTGAATTGACAAACAGGTAGCAGGTGTGATAGCTAACTATAAATGGCCCAAATGGAGATTCCTCTATTATGTTTCATTCTCTTTCTCTGAAATACTGTGTAAACTCATTCAACTTGTAGTATGTTCTTGAAGGTTTTAGACAAGTATTTATCTCCTGGAATTTCTCTCCCTTCATCTGAGGCGGGGGAAGGAACCAGCACAGCTAAGCCTGTGGAGCAGCCAATAAGAATGGGGAACTGGATTCTGCCCTGTGAAGTGCAACTAACAGGAAGTCATGAGGTTTTTAGCGCAGTTTGCTATCCTCCCTGAATGGTCTCCAGGTGATGGTGGCAATCCACCTTCCCTGCCAGATTATGTCAATGTGAGAATTAGCTAGTCGCTTCAGGGCTGAATAAGATATTTTCCCTTCCTGATCTGAATTAGCAGTTGGTCAAAGGTGTTGTTGTTGTTTTTGCTAACCTACTCTGCAGAGTCAATCTGAAATAGCCTCTAAATAGGTAATTTACTTTAGAAATCACAGTGGGCAGGGCTGAGGAAAAGCAATCAAGGGATAATAATGAATATCTGAGACATCGTAAAGGGGTGGGAGTTGCTTCCTAAATCAGACTGTCATGGCTTATCACTCGAAGGGGAGGGGTGGGAAACAAGTGGAACAGGAAGGAACCTTATTGAGACCTGTCAGATTCTCCTCCCCAGGACTTCTGAGCTTGAGGAAGGTGGGATTGGGGCATTGGCAGGCTCTCGTTGACACTCCATTTGTGGACTATAAGTGCCTATGAGCAGCATGCATTAGGAAGGCTGTCTTCCACAACCTGGTTCTGGCCAGAGGATGCTGGGAGTTGTAGTCCAACACCTCCAGAAGGCATCAGGCTTGGAGCCAGGGTGGGTTTGCTCAAGCAAGGGAACCAGTAATTACATGGCAGCTCCACTAGTTCACCAGGGGATAGTAGGTACCTGTACTGGTTAAACGGATGTCCTTATTTAAACTCAGGCTATGTCTCCTGTGTCTTCATCCCAGGATCTGAGGGGAAAGAAACCTGTTGCAATGCACACCATTTGAGAAGTGAAATAGAATTGTATCCCCCTTTTTTATTTCTATAAAGCAAGACCAGCATGTATTCGGTCTCCTTACTAATAAAGACTGAGCTTATGTTGGTCAGACAAAGAATGAAAAGGAAGGTGCCCTCTGGGTTACTGTTATATCAAAGGCTGATTTAAGCGTCTCCAGTTCCAGCAGTGTTTCTTCAGAGCACTGTGTTTCCAGATTAGATTAAACACTTAATCTTGTTTTCAAGGTCAAGCAGGGTTTGATTAAGTTTTCTGGTTCAACTCTATGAGATTGAAGCCCACTATTGCTCCTTCGCTCCCAGTTCAGAAAATCATTGCCTATATCTCCCCTGCTAACAGAATGGAGTGATTCTGATGGAGTGGTTTGAACTATGTGAAGACAAGAGCTATGGGCGCTATCTGGTTTTTTTTTTAATGGTGGCTGTGGTGGCTTTAATTTTGTCCTAGAAAATGTTTAAAATTTATTTTTCAAAGTCACCTCTGGAGAAAACCTCTTTAGAAAATAATGTAACTTTGATTTTCTTTCTACTTCAGTAATGTAGTTTAACTTTAGCTAGGATCTAAAGAACTGTGCAACTTATTCTGTGCTGTAGAACTATCCAGTCCGGAATCTCCTTGGATCCATATAATTTATGCACTCAAGGAGATTCTGGGCTTGAGTTCTCAAAACAACTGTTCCACATTGTGGTGTTGGATGGGAGTCTGCTTTTCAAAAGTGTGTGTGTGCACGTGCGTGCGTGCGTGTGATGGGGTAGATTTCAAATAGGTCTTGAGATCCCGGCCTTCAATTAATCTGATGCTGAATCTGTAGCAGGGCAATACCTTCATTAAGGGATCAAGTAAAATAGCACAAAATAGTGAGCAAGCTATTACATTATGTTGTTCTTAATAAAGGTATCTCTCTACTGTAGAATTTGAATATTTTTCTATGGACCAAAATGACGATGCCTTTTTTATGCTGAAGTAAATTTGCTCAAAAATCCAGGGGTGTTAAACTTACTGACAGAGCTGGCCCAATAAGGGGAAGGGCTTTGCCTCAGTGGTTGAGCACATGCATTGCATACAGAAGGTCCCGGGTTCAATCCCCAGCATTTCCAGGTAGGGCTAGGAAAGAATCCTGCCTGAAACCCTGGAGAGCTGCAGCCAGTCAGTGTTGACAATACTGGGATAGGTTGACCAATGTTCTGATGCAGTATAAGGCAGCTTCCCCTGTTCCTAATATATTTTGCTGCCCAAACAGCTATGTCATATGATCCAAGAATTGTGTGCCAAGCTCTCTTTCAACGTGGCAGAGGAGGGTGCTAGACTAGGATACAACATAGCTATGCACAGTCTGAAAGCTGCACCCCAGAATCCACTGCCCCATTGCGAGGGACCCCCAAGGTGCATGTCTCAGACAGCACCTTATAGTGGCTCAGCATGCTGCATGCTCCCTTCTGTGGCTCAAACTGAAAAGGGGTTTATGTATTGCTAGATGCTGAAGTGCTGCCATTTAAGTTTATTAATACAAATCATGGGGATGATCAATGTATGCAGGTGGGAAGGGGCAGCAATGCGCTAGTGCACATTAGCGCTAATGTGCATTTGCAAAAACGAAATTCCCCCAGCCTATGTGTGTTTGTTTCCATCTCTGAAATGAGCCTACATGCATACAATTAGGGATATATGGATTTCGTTATATCCTTCTGTCTATGTTTCATGGATTGTTAGGCGTCTTTCGTTTTGTCATCTGCTCATTGCCAGATTTTTTTTAAGGGCTGTATAAGAATTTTGTTCCAGCTTGCAAATGCACATTAGCGCTAATGTGCACCAAGACAAATGTCTACTTCTGCAAATGTGCATTTGTGCACACACACACCCGCCCAAAATAAAAAACTGGTTCATAAGTCCACAAAATCTGCTTGACTTGGAAAAAGCCGGTCCGCTGTGGAATCCGTAGGCTGAATTCATAGAAATCTGAACACATTTGAATACGTTGCAGTATACACATAGGCCCAGTTCTCATGATTATGGTTGGGGAAATACGCCCCCACTGCATGTGCTGGGAGATTTGTATAATTACCCGTGCTGCCACAGCTTGCCATATCATGTGAGCCCCGCGAGGGTGGCTTGTTGCCATGGTTAACAAGCCACCCAGAACCCATGGCCTGTTTTAGGGTTCTGGGGTGGCTTGTTAACCATGGCAACAAGCCACCCTTGCCAGATTCCCCAACATGGCAAGCCACATTGGCAAGGGTAATTATGAAAATCCCCCAATATATGACAGGCACATGGTGGGGGAAATAAGCCTCCGTGGCTTACTTCCCCTGCCATGATCCTGCAAACTGGGTTACTGTCTCATTTCATACATGGAAATGAATGTGCATAGATTGGAAGTGGAGCCTACTGCTGTGAGGTCGCCCCTACTGCACCAGCTACCTACACATAAATTGATAATCCATTCAATTCACTTCTGAAAAGTGCTCTCACAAACAAGAAAGCTTATGCCATAACAGAATCTGTTAGTCTTCAAGGTGCTGCAAGATTCTTTGTTCTTTTTTGGATAAAGAGATATTTCTCATGCCTCTTCATTCTCACCATTATTTTGGGAAGGGTACTGTGATGCTATTGTGGATTTTTTGTTACGTTCACCCCACTTTATGGTGAGGAGTTCCAGGGGCACTTGGCACTTACCTAGGTTTGGTTTCCTTTGGAAGGAGGTCACTGCAGGCTTATTGGTGTTTTTAATATTTGTGTTTGTTTGCAAATATACTGGATGAGCATAAGTGGAGGCACAATGGACACACACAAAGCCCACTGCTCCACATTCCATCTTTAGAGAGGCAGCCAGCACCCTAAGATGTTTTCAGAGGCCAGACTCAGTTCTATGTATCTCTTTCTCAGACACAAAAGTGCAGCCTGACCGCTGGGTTTCCAGAACAAAACACCTAGATTACAAAATCTCCAGCCAGGAGTGTGTGTGTTGCATATTGGTATCCTCCTTTCAGGTAATTCCTGGCCATTGTGAAGGCCAACTAGTCCACTAGGACTATTAAGACAGTTGTCATCAGCACACCACCTTCATGGATCACTGCCTTGTTGTGGCGAAGGGGCTTGCATAACTCAGTGAAGCCATAAGCTATGCCATGCAGGGCCACCCAAGATGGACAGGTCATGGCGGAGAGTTCTGACAAAATGTGGTCCGCTGGAGAAGGAAATGGCAACCCACTCCAGTATTCTTGCCAAGAAAACCCCATGGAATGTATCACAAGGCTAAAAGAGATGATGCCGGAAGATGAGCCCCTCAGGTCGGAAGGTGTCCAATATACTACTGGGGAAGAGCAGAGGATATTTCCAAGTAGCACCAGAAAGAGTGAAGCGGCTGGGCCAAAGCCGAAAGGACACTCAGCTCTGGATGTGTCTGGTGGTGAAACGAAGATCTGATGCTGTAAAGAACAATATTGTTTAGGAACCTGGAATGTAAGGTCAATGAATCAAGGTAAGCTGGAGGTGGTCAAACATGAGATGGCAAGATTGAACATCGACAACTTGGGAATCAGCGAACTAAAATGGACAGGCATGGGCGAATTTAATTCAGGTGACCATTATATCTACTACTGTGGGCAAGAATCCCTTAGAAGAAATGGAGTAGCACTCATAGTCAATAAAAGGGTGGGAAAAGCAGTACTGGGGTACAATCTCAAAAACGATAGAATGATCTCAGTACGAATCCAACGCAAACCATTCAACATCACAGTAATTCAAGTCTATGCCCCAACCACTGAGGCCGAAGAAGCTGAGATTGATCTGTTCTACGAAGACCTACAACACCTTCTAGAACTCACACCAAAAAAAGATGTCCTTTTCATCATAGGCGATTGGAATACTAAAGTAGGAAGTCAAGAAATCACCGGGATAACAGGCAAGCATGGCCTTGGTGTACAAAATGAAGCAGGACAAAGGCTAATAGAGTTTTGCCAAGAGAACACACTGATCATAGTAAACACTGTTTTCCAACAGCACAAGAGGCGACTCTACATATGGACATCACCAGATGGTCAATATCGAACTCAGATTGATTATGTACTTTGCAGCCAAAGATGGAGAAGCTCTATACAGTCAGTAAAAACAAGACCTGGAGCTGACTGTGGCTCAGATCATGAGCTGCTGCTTGCAAAATTTCGGCTTAAATTGAAGAACATAGGGAAAACCACTAAACCATTCAGGTATGACCTAAATCATATCCCTTATGAATATACAGTGGAGGTGAGGAATAGATTTAAAGGATTAGACCTGATAGACAGAGTGCCTGAGGAACTATGGACGGAGGTCCATAACACTGTTGAGGAGGCAGCAACTCAATCCATCCCAAAGAAAAAGAAATGCAAGAAAGCAAAGTGGCTGTCTGAGGAGGCTTTACAAGTAGCTGAGGAAAGAAGGGAAGCGAAAAGCAAGGGAGAAAGGGGAAGATATACCCAGCTGAATGCAGAGTTCCAGAGAATAACAAGGAGAGACAAGAAGGCCTTCTTAAATGAACAATGCAAAGAAATTGAGGAAAACAACAGAATGGGAAAGACTGGAGATCTCTTCAAGAAAATCGGAGATCTCAAGAGAACGTTTTGTGCAAAGATGGGAATGATAAAGGACAAAGAAGGCAGGGACCTAACAGAAGCAGAGGAGATTAAGAAGAGGTGGAAAGAATACACAGAAGAACTATACAGGAAAGATCTGAATGTCCCTGAGAGCCATGATAGTGCAGTCACTGAACTTGAGCCAGACATCCTAGAGAGTGAAGTCAAGTGGGCCTTAGGAAGCATTACTAACAACAAAGCTAGTGGAGATGACAGTATTCCAGCTGAGCTATTTAAAATCCTAAAAGATGATGCTGTTAAAGTGCTGCATTCAATATGCCAACAAATTTGGAACACTCAGCAGTGGCCACAAGACTGGAAAAGGTCAGTTTACATTCCAATTCCAAAGAAGGGCAACACTGAAGGGTGTTCAAACTACCGTACAATTGCGCTGATTTCACATGCCAGCAAGGTGATGCTCAAACTCCTACAAGCTAGGCTTCAGCAGCATGTGAACCGAGAACTACCGGAAGTACAAGCTGGGTTTCGAAGAGGCAGAGGAACTAGAGATCAAATTGCCAACATTCGCTGGATCATGGAGAAAGCAAGAGAATTCCAGAAAAACGTCTATTTCTGCTTCATTGACTACACTAAAGCCTTTGATTGTGTGGATCACAACAAACTGTGGCAAATTCTTAAAGAGATGGGGGTACCAGACCACCTTACCTGTCTCCTGAGAAACCTGTACGAGGGCTAAGAAGCAACAGTAGGAACCGGACATGGAACAACCGATTGGTTCAAAATTGGGAAAGGAGTACAACAAGGCTGCATATTGTCACCCTGCTTATTTAACTTATATGCAGAGTACATCATGAGAAACGCCGGGTTGGATGAATCACAGGCCGGAATTAAGATTGCCAGGAGAATTATCAACAACCTCAGATACGCAGACGATACCACCCTAATGGCAGAAAGCAAAGAGGATCTAAAGAGCCTCTTGCTGAGGGTGAAAGTGGAGAGTGCAAAAGCTGGTTTGAAACTCCACATTAAAAAAACTAAGATCATGGCATCTGGCCCCATCACTTCCTGGCATATAGAAGGGGAAGAAATGGAAGCAGTGACAGATTTTATTTTCTTGGGCTCCAACATCACCACAGACGGTGACTGTAGCCATGAAATTAAAAGATGCTTGCTCCTTGGGAGGAAAGGTATGGCAAACCTAGACAGCATAGTAAGAAGCAGAGACAACACCTTGCCGATAAAGGTCCGTATAATCAAAGCTATGGTTTTCCCACTACTAACGTATGGCTGGACTATAAGGAAGGCTGAGCATCGAAGAATCAATGCTTTCGAACTGTGGTGCTGGAGAAGACTCTTACGAGTCCCCTGGACTGCAAGGAGGTCAAATCAGTCAATCCTAAAGGAAATCAACCCTGACTGTTCATTGGAAGGACAGATACTGAAGCTGAAGCTCAAATATTTTGGCCACCTAATGCGAAGAGAAAACTCCCTGGAAAAGACCCTGATGCTGGGAAAGACTGAAGGCAAAAGGAGAAGGGGACAGCAGAGGATGAGATGGCTAGATAGCATCACCGATGCAATGAATATGAACCTGAGCACACTCCGGGAGTGAGCGGAGGACAGGAAGGCCTGGCGTGCTATGGTCCATGGGGTCACGAAGAGTCGGACACGACTTAACGACTGAACAACAACATCAGCACACCTGTTTCTGTTAACCCTCTCCTATCCAATCCCCAGTGTTACAATTTTATGTTGAAAACATATGTATTTCCTGACATAATCAGACCAAAACTCCATCTAGTTTGGCAACCTGTCTTCACAAGCCAAGCAAATAAATGCTTCTAGGAAGATCACAAGCAGGATATAATGCTCATGGGATGTCCCATCCCTTGCTGTTTTTCATCAGCATCTGGAAATCTAAAGTATATTATCTCTATTAGTTTAGGGATAATTATAAAACAAGTGCCATTCAGCCTGTTCCTCCGATGCTTTACAGAGCTTTCTGCAGAAGCAATAATGTGTGGCTTGGCTTTATACGGGAAACACAATGAGAAGCACATAGCCAATAGAATTGATATCGATAGATAGATAGATAGATAGATAGATGAGAGAGAGAGATATGATTTCAGAAATAAGTAGGAGGCATTCCATCATGAAAATAAAATGGACAGAATAAAATCCATCCAGATATTTGCACAATTCAATCTCTTGTTGGTGACTCACCAAACCACAGATCCTGCAGACTTGCTTGTGTTTTTTTGCAAGCATGGAGGACGTGTCTGAATGAGGTACGAAGAATTGATTAAAATCTTTCCTCTACCCTTCCCAAGGGTGATAAAAGAGCTAAGAAATCTTTGTTGAGTGGAGGAATGATAAACTGTGTGAGGGAAGAGAAAAGGAGATAGCTTTAAATAACAAATTTGGGATATAAATATGACTGTGTATAAATACGATTCACAGTGATACCCAATAAATCGTTTTTTGGAAAATCAGCATGATACAAATTGATTTCTTGGAGTTGGATCCTCTGTTCAGTTTAGTGACAACCTCCCCTTTGACTGTAATGGTTCAGGATAGATTCATAGCATGGACTTCAGGGGAACAGCACTTCTTCTCCACAGGATGGAGACAAAGCAAAATAAAGATGCAAAATAAAGTGTGAGTGTGCGTGTGTGTAGAAAATGAAAGTTATTTTTTATTTGTTTTAAATATTACCAACAGTATAATCTAACTATAATTAGGGATGTTAAAAATCTGCAATGAACTCAAATGAGTTTGGATTTCTTTGACACTGACCTATGGATTCTGAAGTGGACCAGCTTTTCCTGAGTCACACAGATTCCACAGACCAGGTTTTTTACTTTCCAGAATTTTATGCAAATTTAGTCGTAGAAAATTACATAAAATAAAAAAATCCAGCCAACAATGTGCATTTCCCCCATAGGCTAAATCATGAAAATGCACATATAGGGGGGGATTTGTACATTGGGGCTGTTGGTTTTTTGCACATTTGGGGGAATTTGTGCATTTTCAGAAGTGAGAATTTGCACAAATTCAGGAAATTGGGAAAAATCCCATTTCATCAACAAACGGAAGGCAGAATGAAAGGCACCTGACAATCTGCGAAACGCTGATGGAACAGATTTTACCAACTCCGTACATCCCTATCTATAATCATAGTTTGTCTGTTATTTGCCTTCTTTTTGTAACACACACATACATTTGGCTCAGTCCTGTCAAGCAGTGTCCACCTGCTATGGAGTGCCACAAGGCTCAATAGAGCTCAATAGCACATGCAGGTGGTGTGAGGAGAGTGGCAGGGAATGGGAGGCTTTTGTGTATTTCTTACATCTTTATTCATCCCTCTGTTTCTGGGTCATGCAAGCTGCTTATGCTTAGGAACATGACTGGATCAAACCCATATTCAATACAATATTAATTTTATTTTAAAGGCATACAGTCTGCTCCCTTTCTTGTTTTACATATTTCTTGTGATGCCATATTTTGGAGGCTTTTAGATTGTGCAGGTCCTAACCTAACCTAAGATTGTGCTCACCAAAGAGTGCAGTTAACTGAGACATGAATTGTGATGTCCTCAAAAAAGGAGTGAGAAAAAGAGGAAAGGAAGCCAGTGGTTACTGAAGGAGACAAAAACATGTAGCCTTTATGTGTATATCGTCATTCATTGATGCTTTTGCTTTTATGTCATCAGTGATGTTCTTTATAGAGGACCAAACTACATATTACATTATTCATGTGGTTTGCCCTTGAGGGCAGGATTTTTCTTTCACCAGAAGTCAGCATGGGAAGCCTGACACAGATTAGGTCCCTTGAGTGGGGAGGAAAGGGTCTTTAACACACACCCCCCCACAGTCTTTATCCAGATCATTCCCCGCCAGGCTATTTGTGAAAGAAAAATACTGCCCTCAAGGGCAAACCACATGATTAACTTAGCATGTAGTTTGCCCTTCATTGAGCACAGTATTGATATTGGTACATGCTCCCTGCTTCTCTAAGAGATGGGAAATGTAGGGATTATTGAAATTTTTGAATTTGCACTTGTCAGTTTGACCCATCCCCCAATGTATTTAACATTTCCTATTGAATTCTTGAAATAAACCAGTGATCATGGATCTAATAATTCTGTAACTAGTGGTTTGTTCAGATAATTTTTAATCACCTTGCATGTTTAGTACCACAGAGCCAAAATGTTGTTAATCTAGGATAGAAGGGGAAAGAAATACATATTTAAATTAAATATCTGTTCTTGCCAGTAGAGCCATTAGACAATATGACAAGTATTGCAAGAAGAATTGCAGAATTACATCATTGTCAGGATGTTTGACTTTTATCCCAGTGGGACTTGGATTCAAATTCCCTCTGGGTTACCATCGGCCAGCTACCATCTCACACCCTAACTGTTATCCCCTGACATTGCTGTTGTGAGCGGAGAGAAACAAGATAAGGAAGAGCAAGTACAAATGTACAGCGGTGCAACCAGGCCTGGATCATGAGGCCAAAGTCCAGGGCCCTGCAGCATGCCCCCACCCCGTGACTACCCAGAGAACAGTAGGTGATGGGAGTGGCAGCAAACAGGCTTGGCCTTGGCACCATGGCCAACATGGCCATGCTGGGTCCCACTGGGGCTGATGCTGCTCACTGCAGCATCCTTCTGTTCTTTAAAAAAAACAAAAAAAAAACAAAACACACGTTCACATGTCATGCTAAGCCACCACAGGTGTATTAACCCTCAAGGCTTTGCAGTGCATGCAGGTGGCCATTTTGAATATTCAAGCCGCAACCACAGTTTGTTCTGTCATTCGAACATAGTGAAGCTGAGTTGTTGGTGTGGTTAACAAATAAGAACCCATGTTTTAGGATTGTGGGTGGTTTGAAAATGTCACCAGCAACCCACCCTTCCTGGTTTCGCACAACACAACAAGCTGTGGCTGGGGCCTGAATAGGCAACCTGGTGCCTGCAGTTGCTGTGGCTCATCATGAGGCAAACAAACCATGACAAGTCATGGTGATCATGCGAACCTGGTCAACAGGTATAATCATCTGAGCATGTACATGGTTACAGATGCTTATTTTATTATTTTTTACGTTAAATACATATTATCCTTTTCCACAACAGAATGGTGCTTATTCCCAAACAAGTGTGTTTAGCATCAGGGTTCTAGATTCATAATTCATGTTCACATAGGCAAAGAAAAATCCCAGCATTCTGCAGGTATATCTTCAGCCATTTACTTTTCTGTGCTTGGAGAAAGAGACTTTCAAAATAGCGCTTACCAGCACATGCTTACATTTGTTTCACTGAAAGCAATGAAAATGTTTAACAGTGTTTGGATCATATCAACACACTTCTTCCATGCCACCTAAATTATTCAGCCCCATTCCTCGCTATCCAGAATGGGGAAGGCTTCTCATAGCAATTTTATTTTATAGAACTTTAGGACAGAGACCACTTGTTCTGTGAACACTATTAGTCACTGTATTGCTTAGGGACAAGACTAAGATTTGCCGTTCAAAGCACAAAAAAGCCCTACATTTCAATCAATCCAGGAAGGAAAATACTTTCTTCTATGGGTTGAAAAACTTGACTAGCAATCTCTTTTTGTCATTTCACAGTTATTTTGGTGTTCGTTTTGTGCTTGTCTTTTTTGCAATATGGAGAAGGTGCTGTATTTTTTTAAAGTATGAAACCTGAATTCTGCCTTTTCTTTTTCTATGTACTCACTCTGCTTATTTATTTATTTATTTATTTATTGCATTTATACCCCACCTTTTTTCCTCTTGCAAGGAACCCAAGACGGCTTACATTATCCTCCTCCTCTCCATTTTATCCTCACAACAACAACAACAACAACAACAACATGCTTGGCAAACACGTGCCCTTGTCAGCTACATTTTACATATATTTACTTTTTTAAAAGAAATGTCTGCATCTTTCTTGTCTTATACCATCAATTCATTGCCGAAGGCTGCTAGTCTTCAACAAAAATGTCAGACCAAATGAAGAAAGGTAAGACTGAAGTAGTGGAAGTTGGTCACTTCTACCCCTTTGGGTCCCATTCTCTCAAAGACTCTTTCAGGTTCTTCTGGCTCATTAACCCAAACTGAGTTAGCAGCATATTCAGCTACTGCTCTTCTTTCTGTCACTAGAGTGTCATACTTCAAAGAAACATCTCCTGAAGGACAGCAAAGTGTCGCTGCTGGTGAATTCAGTTTTAAAAAAATGTACTGTGAAATGACACCAAGGACCCATTTGCCTCCATTCTCCTTCGTCCCTGAAGTGAGGAAAAGAGCAGAGGCAATCAGTACTAATTCTGAAGTCCTGATGGATTTAGGGAGAATTCCTCCTCAGATAGCTATGACTCCATTGAGGTGCAACCAATGACTGTAAGAAAAACATAATTGTGAAACTCTGGGTTAAGCTTCAGTACAAATACAGCCAAGATAATTAATGACCTGTGAAATGGTGACCATGAAAAGCTAGTAATCTGAGCATGGGCCAGGTGTGCGCAGAGTTAGAAGAGCAGTATGGTGTCAATTTGTGAATTAACCCTCTTGCTCTCTGTCATTGCCATCCAGTCGACAGTTAATAACATGAAGCAGCTCCTTTTGCTTTGCAATGATATAAGTAATTGAAATGTTGTTCATGTCTGCCTTTTGCCCACTGTGACAATATGCTGCTGCTTTTATTTTTTTTATTCTTTCCAAAACAAACAAACAAACAAACAAACAGATAAATGTGTGAACAAAAATAGCTAGTCCCAGTAGGAGACATTTTCTCTCGGTGAATTATTCATGATGGCCTCGTCTACATGTTTTGCACTTCACTATTCTACACTAATTTGCAGGGAACCATGCGCATGCAGGAACGTTAAGATCTGAAGTCATCCATATGGCATCAAGATGTGTGTAAATTGCCAGTCAAGCATGCAAACGTAATGTGTGTCGGCTATTTAGCATTGCCTTCGGATTTCAACTCTGCTCATTTCATTGTGCACAAGCCCCATGTTACTCAGCGGAGGATGGTGGTGGCTCTGATGTCTGTGTGGAGGTGAATCTGCTCTGGTTTTCAGTCAGAACCAGTCAGAATTCCAAAGCTCCTTTGGAGTTCTGACTGGTTCAGACTGAAACTCAGAGCAGATTCACCGCCACACTGACATCGGAGCCTCCAGCCTCCACTGATGTTACTTAGATTAGAAGAAGTAAAAATAACAATGATAAATAAGGAGAAGCCCACTGAAGGTGCATTTTCTCCATCTATAAATTGCTAACATCATATTCTCATTTGCCATGTTTGTACTGTGAATTTTCTGTGAATAGATTTAGATGAACAGCTGAAGTGGTGGGTGATGTGTGCTAAAAACACCTGTGAAATGAAATTCCAAGTGTGGAGACAAGTCATTTGAGTGCCCTGACATTTCAGAGATGTGCGGTAAAATCAAAGTCACCACCTCCTGGGAAACGTATGAAATCTGCCTTGCACCAGGAGGCGGCAAGTCACAATCTCACAGTGGCTGCACATCTGTCACATATCAAAACAATCCATTACATCATGCTGAAACAAGGAAAACATCACCAGTTTCATCATTCCTTCTATCCATTCAGTTGACCCTTTGAATTCACCAATGGAAAATTCATAGTACAAAGGAGAAGAATGCATGTAAGATGCTATTAATGACAGAACAGGAGCAAATGTACTCAAATCTATCCATCATACAGTGTGAGATTTTATAGGAAAAGATGGTGATTTCAATTACTACTTCAAAATTAATTTTCTGAAAAAATGACACAAAATAAAGAAAATCTGCATCTACAATAGCCACAAAATATCCCTTTATAGCCAAACTATATGCACTTTTCTTATACACAAGTATAACCTTACAAGTATAACCTTTTTTTACTTGCTAGTATGATGCAGGAAGCAAAATGGCAGCCACAAGCAGATTTCTTTAAATTTCCCCCTCTAGTGTTATCTCCACTCAGTAACCAGTTAACAGGCTGTAATGCAGATAATTTTATTTTATTTATTTATTTATTTATTTCATTTCTATACCGCCCAATAGCCGAAGCTCTCTGGGCGGCTCACAGGGTATTTTTCCAGTTCTACCACAAGCACTGATGTGGAGAAAATCCACTCTGTCTGACATAGGGCTTCTTCACACGGAGCTTTTATCCTGCGATTGAGATTGCTCCTTCATGGAAGTTTGCAGGCTCTTTACATGATGCAGTGACCCTGCCGTGACCCTCCTGCACTAAATGCCCTTTGCTCCGTTTTTAAATAGATCGCAGATAAGGAGCTATCAAATTACCCTGTTGTGTTCCACTTCAGTTTCCTCTGTCAAAAGAGTTAAAGCGGGAAGAAGAGGAGCGAGATCAATGAAAGATAATGGAAGATTCAGATATGGGGAGAAGAAGGGGGAAAGGGGAGTGGGGAAAGGGAGCATGTGTAAAGGGAGTCAGTTGTGATCCTGCATTTAAAATGGAAGCAGAAAGCCCCGTTTTAAATGCAGGATTTTAGGCTGGTGTAGAAATGCCCATAGTGAGCCCTGCCCATAAACAGAGGCATCTGCCGTGGGAGAGCAGTTCCAAGTGGCTTCTGCTTGGCAGCCATTTTGTATAAAGCCTTTGCTATGCTTTGCTCTGCCTGCACATAGTTATATGCAGAGTAGCCCCATAGAAATTAGTCAGATATTATTTTTTTTGCTGTGAGGGGTACCCATGAGCAAGCCTGCGTTTTCTAGGGGTGTATGAAATCCCTCTTACCTGGCTCCGCTGGGTTCCGTGGGGGGGGGAAGGCAATCCGGTCCCCCCACCGGAATCCTGCCCAGCCAGCTCCACTCCACGGCCAGTCTGTGGAGCCGCTGGCCAGGCTGATCTGCAGCAGGGTCCCCATCCACTGCCGGGCTGCTGCAGATGCAAATGGCGTCCTGCATCGGGGATGCCATTTGTGTCCCTACGCTAGGCCGTGATAGGCTACGTATATATTTACATAGCCTATCACGGCTAGGGATGTACGAAAGTCACTTACGTTTTCGCAGGGGTGCTTCGCGGTGGGGGGGAGGCGCTTCGCTTCTCCCCCCGAAGTTCAGGCGAGGGGGGGGAGCCGTCCCGCCTTGCCTAGCCGAAATTCAGGCCAGGGGGGGAGGCTTCCTGCCTTGCCCGGCCGAAATTCAGGCCGGGGAGAAGCGCCCCATCTCCCCGGTCATGAAACAAAGTGTTAAAAAAAAAAAACTTTGGAAATCTAGCCGTGATAGGCTACGTTAATCGTTACGTAGCCTATCACGGGGTGGGTTTTTTTTTTAACACTTTACTTTGTAATGGCGGCGGCGGCAGCCGGTCGGAAGACCGGCTGCTGCCCTCGCCCCCGACGAAAGGCTGACGAACCGCCGCCGGGAGGGACATTCGCCAAAGGTAAGTCCCATCCCGGGGAGGTGGCGTGGGGGGGGTGGCGGAGAATTTCACCGCCGATTTCGGGGGGCTGGATGCATTGGCGCTCGGCCCCCCGAAGATTCGGGGAGAAGTTCTCCGCCATCCCTAATCACGGCAAAAGCAGGGATGCAAATGGCATAGCAGCCTCCATTTGTGTCCCCACTTTAGCTGTGATAGGCTACATAAATATTTACGTAGCCTATCACAGCTAAAGCAGGGACGCAAATGGCAGCCGCTATGACGGCCGCTATTTGTGGCCGCAGCAGCTCTGAAGACGACCCGGAGCCGCTGCCGCCGGGTAGGTCCATTCCGGGGATTTTGGGGGGTGGCGGGGGGTTTAGTCCGTTCCGCCACGGACTCTGGGGGGCCAGATTCTAAACAACGTCCCTAGCATTTTCATGGGTGGTTTTTCTACTGCTTCACAGGGTATCATAAAATTTGAGTAGTTCATTTGCTGGTTCCACCCTCAAATTTAGGAACTGGTGCCCTGGAATGTGGTTGAAAGTTGAAAGATTAATATAAGCTGTAGCAGAAGGTTAATATAGCTCATTTTTAACTCCACAATCTTGACCTTTTGCAAATGATATCAAAAAACCATAAAGGCTTTAAAGCTGCCCTATTACTACAGGTTAATTTATATAGTACTTCTCACATTCATGAGGCTTAGAAACATGAAAGGAACTCTCTTTCTTTCAGGTATTATCTCCTGCATATGAAATTTCTTGTCCTTCACAGGAATCTTTAACTCTGTTAAGCTAACTATATAGCAAACCATTATTTCCCACACCTGAATCTCAAAATTAACTGCTTTCTCCTTACCAGCCTGATGCTAAGGTATTTTATTGAGTAGGTAGATTATATATGGATCTAGTATGCTTTATTTTTTTAGCAAGATGTGGAAGGTGGCCAATAACCTAGATGCTTTGTTTTGGTGGCTACGGAATCAAATCGACTACCACTAGACTAGAGATAGTAAGTATTTTTGGTGGGGGATTGCATTTAAATTAGTCATTAATACTTTCAAAGAACTGAGTAAATTGCTGGTGCAGTAGTGCCACTTTGCACATTTTAAGCTTCCTCAACCCTTTTCTGCATTGCTAATAGGCGAGTAGAGGGACTAATGCTGCATTAATGATTAGTCATCATTCTTTCTTCTTGGGCTGCTGGAGTTTGGAGTCCTGGTGTATGTTTTCCCAATTGATAAACGAACAGCTCTTCTCTTTTTCTATGGCTCAGTAAGGATGAAGCAGGTACCTTTGGTGAGATGGGGGCAGTTTTGTGGCATTTTGGTTGGTCCTAATAAAGATATTGCCCAACTGTGGATTTTTGTTTTTTTCCCCTCATGGACCAGCACAAATATCTTTGCTGTTGTTGTTATTAAACAAGAATTTATTTTGTAAAGAAAATTGAAGTGGCTAACAATATAACCCAACAATTTAAGTATGTAACAATACATATATAGCAATATGTATATTGTAATCAATTTCCAATAATTACAATCAATGTAAGCTAAAAGCAATAAAACCATAATTAACAACAAAAGACCATCAATAATGGTAACAATAATGCATAAAATACAGATAGAAATTCAAATAAAAATACAACCACAATCCCACTCCCAAACCCCCTGCACTCTCTGGCCACTAGATAGTGAATTTTCTAGGTGTGACTATATCTGGATGTCGGGGGTGGCGGGGTGGGGAACTTGCAGTTATAGGAAATGTCTGGCCTGAAAAATAAGAAATTGTGTCAATAGAAAGTGTGTGTAAAAAGCTAGTAGTATCTATCTCAGCAGCCTTATCACATCATTCCTAGACAATCTATTAATTTAGGCTCGTTGCATTTATCATCCTTCTCTGTAGCATGTGCTTTTATACAGGATTAGACCTTTTATCATACGTTTGAGAGTTTTGGGCACCTGGTGTTAATGGTGCAACCAGTCTTCAAATCTTACAGAGTATAATGGATCTATCTGAGTAGAGTAAGTGCATGTAACTAAAGATCTGTTATGAATTATTTTCAAAGTATTTGCTTCAGCACAAAATTAGAGGTATCTCTGCTTCTAAGGATAATTTTGTGCAAATGTATTCAGAAATATGGAAGCATTAGTGGCATGTTGTCAAGGTTCCCCTTATGACCTGAACCCCCTGAGCAACTCCTTAAGGATCTCTTACCTCCTTAAGAGTTCAACCTTGTTTCTTTTAAACTTCTCCTTCACAGTAACATGGGGTTTAGGCTGTAAACATGGAGTGATTGACCCTCTATACCCAGAGTTTAACCACAATAGTTTACTAGTAAACTGAAACAAGCAAATCACAACTAAAGGTATTACACATAGAGCTGAGTGATACAAAGGCATAAAAAAGTTGCAAAACACAAGTTCCTTTACCCTAACTGTCCTAAGACTTTTCAAGGCTGCTTCTTCCTGGTCAGTCTTCAGACTCTGGTCTCACTTCAGGCTCTGGCTGTCTCTCTGACTCTCTCTTGCCTGGCTGCAGCCTGGTCTTTCTGATTCTTACTGGCGTTCTCCCTTGCTTTATATACCCTCCTCCCTCAAAACTGAAAGTACTGCGTAAACCTGAAGAAATGAAACTTAAGTGGAGAAATGAAACTGACACCCAACTAGAGAAATGAAACTATTCTTCTCAGGGTTACCCCCTCCCAACAGAAAACTCCAGGCCTCCAACCCTGACATTTTCCCCCTTTGCCTCTCTAGACCTCAGACCTTTACACATGTACTATCCGTGCCAAATTTAATGGCTTCTGCAATGCATTTTAACCTCACATATAATAAGGACAGTTTCCTGACCATGTGCAGAGTGCATTTTGCTCACCACTGGGGTACTTCAGCTAGCCCCTCCATATCAAGGATGAAGAGGAAAGGGTGCCAGATCAGAGGGTCTGCTTTAGAGGTGAACCCAAACTTTTCTGCCTCTCATTTTAGGGTTTAAGGATTGTTACCAGAACCAACAAATGTTATCTGGAGGAAAGTAAAATGGAGCTGACTGGAAAGGTAATAGCAAAGTGTGCTCAGGGATAGATGCGGGTGATAGCTTCACCTGTATATGTCGAAGTTATACATATTTAAAAAGATGGAGGAGTAGCAAACTGTACTTGTGGAGATTGTGTTAATGTTCTGTCCTTTAAGGAGTTTCTGCAGTGTGAGAAAAGAGAGTAAACCCAGGGGAAATGCAGGAGACATGGACGGGTTTGCATGACACACTAAGCCACCCCGGCAAAGAAGCCATGCAGCGTGGGTTGTTCGTGGAACAACCCACAATGTGCCTGAGAGATGATCGGGCTTGCCACGGCTTGTTTTTCCCCTCAGTCCCCTTCCTTCCCTGCCCCCAGTCCTCCTACCCACTCCAGCATGTATCCCAGCTATCTTCACGGTGGAATCAATATCCTGCCATCCCTTGCTCCTTTGCTACGTCAGCAGCCTTTTTTCAATTGGTCCACTGCATGGTCAGGGCGTGTTCTGCCTCTGCTGGCTCCCATCGGAAATTTTTCCCATCTCCCCCTCCCCCCATGCCTGCTGGTACCTGCCTATACTTGTATTTTCTAATGAAAGCTGTAAACCTTCTCATGGCCTTCTGTGGTTTTTTAAAAAAATACTTATTTTATTTTATTTATTTACAATATTTATATACCACTCCACATCAAAGATTTTGGAGCAGTAAACAACAGATAAAGAATAAAACACGATATTAAAACAATTAAAACATTTTAAAAGAAAAAGATTTTTTAAAAGAAACGAATTTGTATTAGCGCGCTGCTTTCTTCCCTTGCCGGTGCTGTTGTTTCATTCAGCCAGCCTCCCCCGTCCCCCTCCCCTCTCTGAAATGCTCTCACTCTGTTCCACCCTCCCTCCCCATTCCATTCTCCCACTCCCCAGGTGCCAGCTTTTGGCTGCTGCTGGCCCCATCCCAGCCCGCCCCAACGCTCCCTCCCCGGGTCCCAACATCCCAAGCAGTTTCCCAACTGAAGGCTCCCTCCTCCCTCCTTTCCTGTACCAGCCAAGTTTTTCTTCCAGAAAACCCAAATGTGTTTTAACTCCAAAGAAGTCTTTTATTGAGAAACTTTCTTTGTGGCTTCTTTTGCCAGTGTTACAAGAGCTACACATCTGTGTTACCTTTGGAAGGCACTATAGGCATCACTTGGATGAGGGTTGCTGGTGGCTGCAGAGGGGGCCTTATGGGGGAAGGCTCTGTTTCTACAGATGCTTCTACAGAGGGCAGGGATGCTGAAATGGTGGGAGTGGAAGGGGTGCTTATATTGGGGTTGGAAAGGTGCTTATATGTGGGGGAGGGTTTCACCTACATTTCTCCCGCAAGGATAGCATTGCCTGATGGGAAAGGCTGATTTGCAGCTTTAAGTGCCTAGCAATGGTACATTCGTGGGTAATGGGTCCTAGCTTCCTTGCGAGTGGCTGATTTGGATGCTGGATTCAGGGGAAGTGGTGAAGGCGCTTTCCCCCGTCCATTGGTGGCAATGGCATTGTTTTCAGCCCCTGGTCCTGGGAGGCTGAGGTTGTCCTGAAGTAGCACATCTCCCCTTGACACTCAGATGTTGTGCAGGATGCAGCAGGTGACAATCACATCTGGTACAAGGTCTTCCTCCACATCCAGAAGTGTGCAAAGGCAGTGCCACCTTTAAGTGACCAAACGCACACTCCATGAGCATGGCTGTGGTAGTAGCTGAAGTTCTTCTGTTTGGCCATCCTAGGAGCCCAGCATGGTGCCATAAAACATGGATGAAGTGCAAAGACTTGGTCACCTAGAATGAGGGGGGCATGCGCAGGCCACTTACCATGGTGGGGGCGGGGGGCAGTAAAGAAACTTCCTGTTGCTAGCTTGTCTGCCAAAGGCAAATTTCAAAAGGTAGCTGTGTCATGGCTTCTCCCTGATATCGCAGCATAAATGTCCCTTTTGCATCCACAAACACTTGTAGGATCATGCTGTAAAAGCACTTACAATTGTAGAACTCATTACTCCTCCCTGGCGGGCCTAAGATACACACATTTGCTTCCGAGGGAACCCCAGAACACAGGAACCCTGCATATTCTTTCTCTCGTCCCCCACCTTTATGACAGCTGTGAAGTACAGCTCATTCAGAATGCACACTGTCTCCCTGAAGGTGTTGCACACATGTTCAGACTTCCCCACTCTGAAGGTAGTGCTGAGTGGCAGATAGCCAAGGTTGAAAGGAAGTTTGTACAAGGTAAGCCCCAACCTTATTTTAACTGATATAGATTTCCGCATTATGGTGTCTGAATGTTGGATTATAGGCCAAATTTCCAATGTTATGATGTTGAAAGCGTCCCATGACATACAGAAACTGCCATCTGACATCATCCCAAGCATGCACATCCAGAAGCAATGTCCAGACAGCTTCAGTGTGTGGCAGCCTCCAAGAGTGCCTGGAGCTGATCGGCAACCGCTTGCTTGAGCAATTTGCCCAGGAAGGGATGTTAGCAACTGGCCAATAGTTGTTGGCTGTGGGCTTCATCACATGGAGCTTTTATCCTGGCATTGAGATTGTCCTTCTTCACGGAAGTTTGTGGGCTCTTTACATGATGCCGTGACCCTGCCATGACCCTCCTGTACTAAATGCCCTTTGTTCCGTTTTTAAATAGATTGTGGATAATGAGCTATCAAATTACCCTGTTGTGTTCCACTTCAGTTTCCTCCCTGAAAAGAGTTAAAGCGGCAAGAAGAGGAGCGAGATCAATGAAAGATAACGGAAGACTCAGATATGGGGAGAAGGAGGGGGGAAGGGGAATGGGGAAAGGGAGCGCATGTAAAAGGAGTCAGTAGTGATCCTGCATTTAAAACGGAAGCAGAAAGTCCTGTTTTAAATGCAGGATTTTAGGCTGGTGTAGAAATGCCCTGTCTCTAGGTCCAGTTTAGGACCAGTTTGATTATTGCCTCTTTCAAAGAGGTTGGTACTGCTCCTACTCTTAAGGAGGAATTTATTATTTTATTGCTTTGTACAATCTGCAGTACAGGTAGGTCTAAGGTTTTTCCAGATGACCATTATCCAGTACAACAAATGCACTGTTAGTGTAGGATTTAACTGTCTTTCCTCAAGGAAAAGCATTAAGATATTGCAGTTTCCCAGCTCCCTAACTGCAAAGTTGGGAACTTGAATCCTTTCCTCACTTAGTGGGCCCATTGTGAATTGTAGTGTGACTGTGATCATGGATCCCGTAGACAACTCCCATGAGCTCTCCCCCACCACATTCCTGTAAAAGCTGAAAATGGGCTAGAGGCATGGTTTTACATATTAAAAGCAAGGAATTGGTCTTTAGAGCCTTTAAAACATGATTTGCTTCTTTGATTTCTTAAATATTCAAACTGCTGGGACAGCCCTCTATTTCAAGGGCTGACAGAGGACCATCCTCTATTTGAAGGTGTCCTCTGTTTGAAGGGGACTCCTGTCCAATTCCAATTTAAAGATAAAGAACCATAATAACTGTTACCCATCAACAGCACCTGGACAGCTGGCTGAACAGACAGGCACACAGGTCACTGTATTCACCACTACGGTGAGATGTACTGTATTTCTATCTAAATTATAATAATTATTTCTAAAGTTGGATCTATACATATAAATTTGCATGTGCAAATTTTATGGAAATTGATGTCCTCTTTTGTTCTCTTTTTTGGTGAGGCATAAGCAGCCACCCTAGCCATTTGTATAATTATGAAATTTCATGCTAACCCCCACCCCCACCTCTGTAGAGTAGAGAATTTCAAATGTCTGTAACAATATATGCAGCACAAACCTATACATGTTTACTCAGAAGTCACTGTGTTCTATGGGGCTTATTCCCTAGAAAGTGCATTTAGGATTGCAGATCTGTACTATATTTCCTGTTGATAGTAAATGAGATTCCTAGCACATGACGAAATTAAAAACAAAAAAAGAAAATTGTGTCTGCGTTTCTTCCATTTCCAATAACACATCTTTTTCTTTTTCTTTTAATTGCAGCTCCTTTACGTATGAATCACTTGCCATCATTGCCTCCAAGACTGGATACTGCTGACATGCAGTCTCCCAGAATACCAGGTAGAAAAAGAGGAAGGCCCCCACTCCATTCTACTCCTATGAAAATGGCTGTTCATAATCTTTATTCTGCACCAGCTGGTTCTTTGCCAGTTGTGAAGATCCCAAAGAAACGAGGGAGGAAACCTGGATATAAGGTATGAAATTTTTCCAAACCAGTTGGTGGCTATATTTCTTTCTCTTTAGATATATCCATATGGCTACATGGCCTGAACATGCCAATTGCTGCAGTGCATTAGCAGCGCATGGGTAGGTAATGTAAGGCCTGCTATCTGGCCTGCCAAAATCTTGGCTCGCACAGGCCTGCTGGCATCTTTAATAGTCCTCCTGTGGGCCACTTGTTCCAGGGGAATGAGTGCTGCAAATTCTGGCCACATGAATTAAGACAAATGAGAAAAGTTAGGACGCTTGCCACAGTTGAGTGGGTGAGGAGCAGGAAGGACAATCCTGCAATGTGGTACTACTGGAGAACCCATAGCAACCTGCTCAGACTAGTGACGTCATTGGTTCATGCCAGGGCAGCCTTCTAGAAGATGCTGTATAGATGCAATGTAGCAACCTATTCCACATGAACCAATCTCCTCTCTTCCGCGCCCCCCCACCCCTTCCCCTGCCTCCTTTGATGCTGTTCAGTCATGTGCCCAAGCATTTCAGATGGTGCCTTCTTTATTTTGTTGCAGCATCTCTGAGTGCTGAAGAGGCGAGCCACTGCTCATCACTTTAACCATGGGAATGTGGCAAATATATCAAAGAGAGCTCTGTCTTCTATCCATGATTCTTGCTTATGCAAAGTATTTCTTTTGATTCAATGTGTTTAGAAAGAAAGACACTGCAAAAAGATTACATGAACCCAGGCATTATTCTTCCTAAGAAGGAAGACCTTCAGAAATGTACAATTTTCTAATATACTAGAAATGGTAAAATAAACTTTACATGCATCTAGCTGCACTCTAGAACAGGGGTAGGCACAGCAGTGCAGCTAAGTAATTTTAATAGCCTTATGTGTGTGTATGGGGGGGGGGGTGGCAGCTTTAGATGGCCAGGTGAATTTCTTCCATTGTGAAGCACACAGCTAAGATTTATCTTTGCCCTGCAGGCTGCTATTCCATGTTTTATGACAGCTGCTACATTCCTGATATGTTAGTACAATAACAACAAAACTGTTTGCCAATCCTGATTTAAAAAAAAAATACTCTGAGCATGTGCAGTTTTGGATTTTAAACTCTCTTGTATCATAGCACCCTAAGGTCTACAGGAATAAAATGGAGTTTGCTTCTGCTGCCCTGCTGCCCTCTTCACCTGCTGCTCTATGGATAATCATTTGGCCCTGATGAGCTCTGAGGCCTGAACTTTGGCCCCAGGGTCCAGCCCTAGCTGCACCACAAGGTGGGCAGAAGGTAGATCTCCAGGTGTTTTGGACTTCAACTCCCAGAAACCCCTGCCAGCATGGCCAATGGTCGGGAATGCTGGGAGTTGAAGTCCAAAACATCTGGAGATCTACTTTCTGCCCATTCCTGCTCTAGAACATGGAGTACTTGACAGCATCAAAGAGATGTAGACTGCATTGTAACTGTGCACAATGAGAAAGTTGTGCTCCAGAATACTTGGTGACATGGCAAGAGATCTCTCCCGCAGTAGGCCCACTGGATCAGTTGTTTCTTCACTGGCATCCTTGTCTGTCTAGGGAGACCAACCAGACTTGGTGCTTTTTGCCATTTAGGAAATTTCTGTTCTGCCAAGCTCTTTTTTTCCCCTGGTGTTGATTTTTAGTTTATTATTCTTGGCTGCTGTTTCATTGGTTGGTTTTAGATGGCTGTTTAATGTACTTTAGTTGTTGTTTTAAAAATATTGTGAGCCATCCTGAACATCCAACAGATAGGACAGAATATTTACAAATCAATAAAATAAAATATATATGCACTTTTGCTAAACTGCAAAATACATACGAACACAGGAGGCTGCCTCATACGGAGTCAGACCATTGGCCCATCTAGCCCAGTATTGTTGACACTGACTGGCAGCCGCTCTCCAGGGTTTCAGGCAGGATTCTTCCCCAGCCCCCCCTCCCCACCTGGAGATGCCAGGGATCAAATCTGGAGCTTCTGCATGAAAAACATGTGCTCTGCTACTGAGTAGCCCTTCCCCATATGTGTAGGTCACTGAATCAATCTTGATGCAGACTTTTATTGTAGTGCAGGGTGCAGACTTCTATGAAAACAGCTGACACCAATGGGCTGGTTCGCACAATCAAGCAGCCCACTGCAGTGTGTGCAGGTGGCCATTTTGAATATTGACCGTGACTTGTCGTGTCATCAGAACCCAGCAAGGGTGGGTTGTTGGCATGGTTAACAAACCACCCACAACCCTAAAACAGCCCATGGGTTCTGGGTTGTTTGTTAACCATGGCAAAGTTAGGCAAGGTGGCCTGCGGTGATTGTGCAAACCCAGTCACTGACCCAGTTCGCATGATCATGGCATGGTTAATGAGTGACATAACCCCGCCATGTGTGCCGGTCATGTCCTGGCCATAATTTTCTAATTACCCTCACTGGCATGGCTTGCCATGTCATCCAAACCCAGGTAGCATGGGCTGTTTAAGGGGGCAGCAACGCTCAAATAACCCATGGGCTGTTGTTGGGTTACTTGAGGGCTGCTGCTGCCCTCCCCCAAAGCCATGCCGCTAGGTTCAGACAACATAGCAAGCTATGGCAGTCAGGGTTATTAGGGAAAACTGGCACGACTGGCACATGCAGTGGGAGAAACAAGCCATCGTGGCTTATTTCCCTCGCTGTGATAATGAGAATTGGCCTATTGGGTTTGAGCCCAAGGTTACCTTTGTCTGGAGTACAACAAACCTGAGCCATTATTGAACCTTTTCTGAGTATATTGGACTGTTCCTGTGCTCCTTCAACTATAATAGGTGGTGGGAAAACCCCTACAAGGTCACATGTCAACTCCTACAGCAAAAAGAAAGTTTGAGATGTTTCACATAATTGTTTCAGTATTTCCTTTTCGACATTATATTTGCTGGCAACTCTAGGAGAAGTGAAGGAAAAAAGGGGGAGGAGAAGCAGTAAATTGAAGATCATTCATTATTTATAGGGTCTGGTTTAATGCAATCATTTCTGTCATCCAGTATGTAAGAATGACATGTTCAGGGGTAAGGCCGTTGGTTGATGAATGAAGACCAGAAGTAAGACATCCTTTAGTAAGCAATGGCTTCAGATTCTGAGGTTGACATCGGCAATCTGTAATACTCAGCACATCTGACTTTGTGCTTTTCATTAGCATTGGAAGATTTGTACACCGAAGCAACATTTCTGGAAGAAGGCTTTCTGTTGTGTATGGCCCCCACTGTTAAAGCATACAGCTCTCAATCAAAACACTCTTGCTGCTCGAGTCAGAGAGTATATTTTGTGATGGGTAGATCTCTTGATTTAATTAGCTCACAAATGGCATGAGCTCCTGCTACTGTGAGACTTTTATGTGCATTTCTAAAAGCTCCAGCACATTCAAATGGCAGGCAACCCACTTCTTTATGGCAACTAGAAGCCAGGTTATTACAGAACAGATGGATCAAATTGTGCCTGCTTTTCATGAAAAAATATGAATTTACAATTTGGTTTAGAATTTATTTTGATGGAGATTTGCTGCTTTATCTCCAAAGATGCCAACAAAGGCGTCTTTATTATCCCCAGTATAGATCTGATTTTGTTTCCAGCTGCCATTACACCTTCATGTCTGGGATAATCAGCTCTTTATAGATACATAAAAGCAGACATGGATTTTTAGATTATCTCAGTTTTTGTCATAGTGGTTTTTGAAAAGTGTCTCTGAACTACTCTACTTAGTTGTGTTCACCCAGCCAACCTAGGCTGCAACCCACAAAACTATTGCTTGGTGAAAGATGAATAGCCATGATGTACCAACAGAGGCTGAGATAAGTGATCTCCATGAACGTCAGAGCCTATGAAGCCCATGGATGTCCATTACTAACTGAACTCACTGGGTGGGGTTATGGCCCCAGCATCTGGGTTTGATTGCAGTCTCCATCAGTTGCACGTGGTACAGTTGTCTGAAAGTGTCCACAGAATTATATTTTTCATGCTTTCCATTCCTCAGCTGGTCAGGTAACTGATCTCCATGGAGACTAATTGATCAGGTAATTGATCTCCAAGAAAGCCTATGTCGATAACACAGATATTGTTGGGTCAATTTCCTTTGGAGGAAAAGACACCAAAGACCAATGGTGTCTTTGTAACTTTTTAACAAATCTACAAGTTGAGCATATACTATGGGGATGCGCCACAAGCAAGCAAACAGAACCCCCAAAGCCTCCCCCATCAAGCAAAACTGTATGGCAAGAAGTAAGTATCAAATTGTTCTTGAACACCTATTCTCAGACAGCATACAACTGAGTCCTTCCACTGTGGATTAATGTGACTTCCACTGAAGTTCTATGCATGCCAGATACCTTCTAGGTAGGGTTGCCAGGTCCTCATCTTATACCTTTCCAAGCAAGTGAGGAGGCTGCAAGCATCTCTCACCCACCCTATTAGGACTCTAATTTTACCTTATATCAGCTGGATCAGGAGGATGGATACTGCGCAGAAGAACTGGTGGAGGAACGGAGGGGATGTACAGGGACTGCAGCCTTGCGTAGTGCTTCAGAGCACTATTAAAGGTATAAGCAGGTTCTCTGGGTGATGACATTGCAACTCTAGTTCCAAACGGTCAGGAACAAAGGCATTTAGCATTTCTTGATACAGCTAAATACACACCTAGATTCTTAGCCATATTTAAAGTGATCCATTGAAATCCATAGGGCTTAAGTTAGTCATGACTAATTTAAATCCCATTGATTTCAGTGGGTCTCCTCTAAGTAGGACTAAGCCTGGATCCAACACTTAATGTTAATTGTAGGTCAGGTCAGTTTAGTTTAGTACTTATACTCTGCTTTCCTACGTAAGTATTTACAAGTGTGTAATATACAGTATAAAGTAAAAATCATGTTTGAACAATCAACCATTACGAACAAATAATCCCCAAAACTACAAATCAGGCATTAAAAGAATCAAAATGACTACAACAGAGATCAATAAGAATTTAAAGCACCAGTAGTGAATTTAAAACCTAGGCAGCAGGAAACAAACAGGTCTCCCCTTAATGCCTGAAAGCAGGTAAGGAAGGGACAGGATGGATCTCCACTGGCAAGCAGCTCCATAGTTTGTCATTGCCAGTGACAAGGCCCTGTCTTTCTTATCTACCCATCTGGACTCATGCATGGGTGATGAGACAGAAAGCAGAGCCTCTGCTACTTATTTTAAGGGCCAAGCAGGTTCTTATGACAGCGAGCGGGCAGTTTATGGGATAATCTGGCCATAAGTCATTTAGGGCTTTAATGGTCAACACCTGTGCTTTAAACTCAACCCAGGAACAAAGAGGCAGCCAGTACCAAATATGAAATGGACCTGCAGCATTATGAGTCCCATCATACACACAAAACCATAAATGGTTCTTTCCTTCTACAGTACAGAAAGCAGCGTCATTGCAACATCTTCCCAACAATGCTATTACTGCTGCTTTGTTGTTGTTCAGTCGTTCAGTCATGTCTGAGTCTTCGTGACCCCATGGACCATAGCACGCCAGGCCTTCCTGTCCTGCGCTCTCTCCCGGAGTGTGCTCAAGTTCATATTCATTGCATTGGTGATGCTATCTAGCCATCTCATCCTCTGCTGCCCCCTTCTCCTTTTGACTTCAATCTTTCCCAGCATCAGGGTCTTTTCCAGGGAGTTTTCTCTTCCCATTTGGTGGCCAAAATATTTGAGCTTCAGCTTCAGTATCTGTCCTTCCAGTGAGCAGTCAGGGTTGATTTCCTTTAGGATTGACTGATTTGACCTCCTTGCAGTCCAGGGGACTCGTAAGTCTTCTCCAGCACCACAGTTCAAAAGCATCAATTCTTCGGCACTCAGCCTTCCTTATAGTCCAGCTCTCCCAGCCATACATTACTACTGGGAAAACCATAGCTTTGATTATACGGACCTTTGTCGGCAAGGTGATATCTCTGCTTCTTACTATGCTGTCTAGGTTTGCCATAGCTTTCCTCCCAAGGAGCAAGCATCTTTTAATTTCATGGCTACAGTCACTGTCTCCGGTGATGTTGGAGCCCAAGAAAATAAAATCTGTCACTGCTTCCATTTCTTCCCCTTCTATATGCCAGGAAGTGATGGGGCCAGATGCCATGATCTTCGTTTTTTTAATGTGGAGTTTCAAACCAGCTTTTGCACTCTCCACTTTCACCCTCAACAAGAGGCTCTTTAGATCTTCTTCACTATCTGCCATTAGGGTGGTATTGTCTGCGTATCTGAGGTTGTTGATAATTCTCCTGGCAATCTTAATATGACCTGTGATTCATCCAAACCGGCGTTTCTCATGATGTACTCTGCATATAAATTAAATAAGCAGGGAAACAATATGCAGCCTTGTCGTACTCCTTTCCCAATTTTGAACCAATCGGTTGTTCCACGTCTGGTTCTTACTGTTGCTTCTTGGCCCTCGTACAGGTTTCTCAGGAGACAGGTAAGGTGGTCTGGTACTCCCATCTCTTTAAGAATTTGCCAGAGTTTGTTGTGATCCACACAATCAAAGGCTTTAGCGTAGTCAATGAAGCAGAAATAGATGTTTTTCTGGAATTCTCTTGCTTTCTCCATGATCCAGCCAATGTTGGCTATTTGATCTCTAGTTCCTCTGCCTCTTCGGAACCCAGCTTGTACTTCCAGTAGTTCTCAGTTCACAAACTGCTGAAGCCTAGCTTGTAGGATTTTGAGCATCACCTTGCTGGCATGTGAAATGAGCGCAATTGTATGGTAGTTTGAACACTCTTTGGCGTTGCCCTTCTTTGGATTTGGAATGTAAACTGACCTTTTCCAGTCTTGTGGCCACTGTTGAGTGTTCCAAATTTGTTGGAAAATTGAGTGCAGCACTTTAACAGCATCATCTTTTAGGATTTTAAATAGCTCAGCTGGAAGACCGTCATCTCCGCTAGCTTTGTTGTTAGTAATGCTTCCTAAGGCCCACTTGACTTCACTCTCTAGGATGTCCGGCTCAAGTTCAGTGACCGCACTCTCATGGCTATCAGGGACATTCAGATCTTTCCTGTATAGTTCTTCTGTGTATTGTTGCCACCTCTTCTTAATCTCCTCTGCTTCTGTTAGGTCCCTGCCTTCTTTGTCCTTTATCATTCCCATCTTTGCACAAAATATTCCCTTGATATCTCTGATTTTCTTGAAAAGATCTCTAGTCTTTCCCATTCTGTTGTTTTCCTCGATTTCTTTGCATTGTTCATTTAAGAAGGCCTTCTTGTCTCTCCTTGCTCTTCTCTGGAACTCTGCATTCAGTTGGATATATCTTCCCCTTTCTCCCTTGCTTTTCACTTCCCTTCTTTCCTCAGCTACCTTAAAGCCTTATAAGACAGCCACTTTGCTTTCTTGCATTTCTTTTTCTTTGGGATGGATTGAGTTGCTGCCTCCTCAACAATGTTACGGACCTCCGTCCATAGTTCCTCAGGCACTCTGTCTATCAGGTCTAATCCCTTAAATCTATTCCTCACCTCCGCTGTATATTCATAAGGGATATGATTTAGGTCATACCTGAACGGTTTAGTGGTTTTCCCGACGTTCTTCAATTTAAGCCGAAATTTTGCAAGAAGCAGCTCATGATCTGAGCCACAGTCAGCTCCAGGTCTTGTTTTTACTGACTGTATGGAGCTTCTCCATCTTTGGCTGCAAAGGACATAATCAATCTGATTTCGATATTGACCATCTGGTGATGTCCATGTATAGAGTTGCCTCTTGTGCTGTTGGAAAAGAGTGTTTAGTATGATCAGCGTGTTCTCTTGGCAAAACTCTATTAGCCTTTGTCCTGCTTCATTTTGTACACCAAGGCCATGCTTGCCTGTTATCCCGGTGATTTCTTGACTTCCTACTTTAGCATTCCAATCCCCTATGATGAAAAGGACATCTTTTTTTGGTGTTAGTTCTAGAAGGTGTTGTAGGTCTTCATAGAACAGATCAATCTCAGCTTCTTCGGCCTCAGTGGTTGGGGCATAGACTTGAATTACCGTGATGTTGAATGGTTTGCCTTGGATTTGTACTGAGATCATTCTATCAGTTTTGAGATTGTACCCCAGTACTGCTTTTCCCACCCTTTTATTGACTATGAGTGCTACTCCATTTCTTCTAAGGGATTCTTGCCCACAGTAGTAGATATGATGGTCACCTGAATTAAATTTGCCCATGCCTGTCCATTTTAGTTCACTGATTCCCAAGATGTCGATCTTGCCATCTCATGTTTGACCACCTCCAGCTTACCTTGATTCATTGACCTTACATTCCAGGTTCCTAAACAATATTGTTCTTTACAGCATCGGATTTTCTTTTCACCACCAGACACATCCACAGCTGAGTGTCCTTTCGGCTTTGGCCCAGCCGCTTCACTCTTTCTGGCGCTACTTGGAAATTCCCTCTGCTCTTCCCCAGTAGTATATTGGATACCTTACGACCTGAGGGGCTCATCTTCCAGTGTCATATCTTTTAGCCTTGTGATACGTTCCATGGGGTTTTCTTGGCAAGAATACTGGAGTGGGTTGCCATTTCCTTCTCCAGTGGATCACATTTTGTCAGAACTCTCTGCCATGACCTGTCCGTCTTGGGTGGCCCTGCATGGCATAGCTTATGGCTTCACTGAGTTACGCAAGCCCCTTCGCCACAACAAGGCTAAAATTTATTTAGCAGCCACGGTATATTACGCACCAATACTTACTCATTTTGGCATCAGCCTTGTTACAAGATTTTTATCAAGATTCCTTCAACGGACAAATATAAATGTTTGCCTCTGTTTAGCTTAATAGATAATCACTGTAAATGCCTGCCTTTGTTTGGCTTCATGGCTTTTATTTTCCTCCATTGCCTAAACCTTTTCTTAACCAAGGCTGAAGGAATGTATTGGCTTTTATGGCTTCTGCTATGTGTCATTTTATTTCCCTTACCATATTGCTTTTCACTTGACTGGAGCAAGTGCCTTGGGTTCTGTGTGCAGTCTTTTGTGCTGTCATTCTCTTCACAATATAAACTTATCAAAAATTAGATCCTATCAGCATTAAAACAGCAAGATAAGCCCCTTCAAGTAATGGGAGAAGTGTTCCAGCCAATGCTAGGGTCATTAACTTGTGGTACGCTAACCAGGTTTGTTCTGGTGTCTCTTCATGGCCACCATATTGGAGATCATGTTTTTTGTATTTATTACGCCTATGGTCATTAACTGCATAAGGCGTCCCTCAGATTTAGGAAACCTTGTTTTTGACACCACCCTCCATGAGCTGCTCCCACACAACCTGTATTCATTTTGCTTGGTAGCCATGTTATATAGATTTAATAGATTTTCCTGTTGGAGTTATGGTCAAGTACCTATCAGTATAGAGGTTAAACAGGGCCCCACAAAAATAAGAGAGAGTCTCTGTGTACTTGTACATATCCCTAAGTATGTAGCAGTAAATTTAAAGGAAAATACAATTTTTAATATTGCCCAGATGGGCTGACAGTGACTTGTGAATGTCTAGCATGAATGTATAGAAATAAAAAGATGTTAGAGTCATTCATCTCATTATCTGGAGAAGGAACTTCCAGGTTCACACTGAGCTCTACAACAGGAACTGTTGTCTTTGCTGCTACCATTTGTTTGGCCAGAATGGGACAAACACTATCCAACCCCAGCTGCTCTAAAATCCTGATTTCTTCATGTTTTTTATGGGCAGCCCTCATTTCCACTTTGGAAGTTAAAAAAAAGTTTCAAAGAGCCAGAAGTTTGGAAGACTATACAAGTCCATCAGCTTAGTCTGTGAATGAGCAGTTGAAACATGGAACACTAGAGGGCTCCTTCACACAGAGCTTTTATCCTGCAATTGATTGAGATTGCTCCTTCATGGAAGTTTGCGGGCTCTTTACATAACGCTAGACCCTGCTGTGACCCTCCAGGGCGTCTCCTGCACTAAATACCCTTTGTTCCGTTTTTAAATAGATCGCAGATAATGAGCTAGCAAATTACCCCGTTGTGTTCCACTTCACTTCCCTCCCTGAAAAGAGGAAGACTCAGATATGGGGAGAAGTGGGGGGAAGGGGGTGGGGGAAAAGGAAGCACGTGAAAAAGGGAGTCGTGATCCTGCATTTAAAACAGAAGCAGAAAGCCCAGTTTTAAATGCAGGATTTCAGGCTGGTGTAGAGATGCCCAGAGTGTCAGTTGAAAAAGAAGTGTGTATAAGGGAATGGAGGGCAGATTGAGAGCAGCTGAGACAAAGAAACTTGCATCCTAAGATAAATTAGGGAAGTTCATGGAAGGAAAAATTCCCATCCCTTCCTTCCTCTTGCAACTGCTGGCACCTCCTAAAAAGCTTCTTTGTAAGCTCAGGAGGCCCTCCTGAACAATGTGGGATAGGATGCAAAGGACTACTGTGGGAGGCTCTGCTTCCAACCTGGCTGGAACCCTGAACAAGAGCTACCCTATTGGGTGAGACATATTGTGGCAGGTCCCACTTGTGTATATGTGTGTCTAGAGAGAGGGGAGAGGGTAGTGAATAAAATATTGAACTCAGCATTATTTTCTAATTTCATTCAGGGTCATATTGAAATGACATATTTATTAATTATTCCATTGCCATATTGTTGAGTCTTGAAGAGATAACTGGACAAATCATTATCCAGCTATAGTAAGAGATTCTTTTAGTTAAAATTTCTTGGAATGTATTATAAGCAGTGATGCACTTGGGTAATTTGAGAGTCTGGACTTAACAGCCTTTGATCCTCACTCTGGGCTTAGTGGTCTTACACACACATGCACACACACTTTAGATGGTGATGTATACTGCTTTGTTTACTTCAACATTTGGTAAGCCAGACCTGCAGGATTTGGGAGGTAGGAGAGAGATTCCTGCTCATTCTGCTTAGGGGACCCCTGAATGTTTGCTCTAAGTCTTGCCCTATTTGATCCACTGATTAAGTGAAGAATTCTCATATAAGCAAAAGGAGAAAGCAAAATAGGGTTAAATTTAAAATACTTTTGATTATTTTTTTTAAGTATCTGAGAGGTAGTCAGGAGCACACAAAGCTGATGCAAAAGCATGCTACTTATATCTGGCGATCTCCACTTTCGCAGACAAAGGGATCACTTCACTTATTGATTTATTGTGCTCTGTAAAGATCAGATCAAAATTAGGACTTCCAACACACAATTTTCTCCTCCATTGCTTTTGATTGTCTTCTTGAAAACTCTCTTTACATCAGACAGCTTATTTTCCCAGCTTTGTATACGTATACCTTTATTACCGGAAGGTTTTAGAAAGATATTATTACTTTGAATCAGAAACAAACCTGCTTCTAAAACCCACTCCTGAGTTCATGAGACGAGGCCTTAACTCGCAGACAGAGCCTTGTATCTGGAGCCCTCACAATGAACCTCTGCTAGACTTCGGTTCAAGCTTCTCATTTCTTTCATTAGGACAAAATTAAGAAGCAGTTGCTTTGACAGATGCACCCTCCCCACCTTGCTCTGGATAAGAATGCATCTTCCTTTAGTTCACCATAAACACTGTAGGTAATAATAATTTCAAGCTGGAGAAAGAACAGGTCCGCCCCTCCCCTCCCCGGTGCCTGAAAGTTGAAGGTGCTTTGAAAGAAGCATTACTGCTTGTGGTGAGAACACCAATCCTACTTTTTCCTTCGGGAACAGGTTTTGCAGATTTAATGCATCAAAAGATGCCTCTTGCATACACCGTAGGAAGTGATCTCTTTCACTCACACTCTCTCTCTCTCCCACACACAACTTTTAAGTGCTTAAAATTTTAATTAGGTCCATATAAATGTTTGCCATTCACTTTTTTCTAGTAGATGGTCAATATTGCAGCCTAAGGGTGCAATCCTATGCAGGTTTAGACAGAAAAAAGTCCTACAATTTACAGCATGCCCCAGCCAGCCTGGGGCATGCTGTGAATTGTAGGACTTTTTTTCTGTCTAAATATGCATAGGGTTGTACCCTAAGTACCTTCGATCCACTAGGCATTTGAAGAGAGATACCTTTTGCCCTCTGTTTTGCTATTGTGCGGAGGCTATGCCTTCCCTGCAAATGAGTGCATGGTGAAAAAAGCACACAAATGTCCACTAACAGAACCCACTAGTCTGCCCCTTTTTAGTGTAACGCAGAGCATTGGTACCTTTTCACACGTTTGGTTCAATGCTGCTGTCATACCTGCAGTTATCACACCAGTCATCAGTCTGGGCTTCAGTAAAGTACAGACCATTATAGCCCACTAACATAGGACAGTCGAAACAGAGAGCAGGTTCAAGCTAAGCTGAATTGCAGGTGTGAGGTGGGCATGGCCCTTCGGCACCTGTAGCGTGGCAACAGAAGGCAGTGGCAGGGAAAGAAGAAGCTGCTGCACATGGGTCCAGCCAGATGTGGAGTTGTGCCAGCTGGTGAGTGGAAAGGATGGGATTAAGGCTCAGGCATGTGTATTTGTGTGCAGCGGTAAATTTGGAAGTGCAGAAGCTCATCATGACAGCCACGCCCCCTAGGAATGTTCAAAACTGCAGGGAGCTGTGTTGATCCATATCAGCACACCAGTTCTAGCAGTTTTCATCATTAGCAGGGCTTTTGTAACGCTAGAGGCTTAATTGCCCATTTAAGACCAGCCCCCCCCCCCAATACTTTGCATTACAACAGGGAACAATGCTACATTGTTGCTGGGAAAATTCATATCCCTCCAGCTATTGTGAGCTCAGCTAAGCTTAGAAGGAGCAGGGAAGTCTGGGGCAGGGGCAGGGCAGGGGGGCCCTTGCAGATGACATCAGTGTCCCTGCTAATAAAAAAGCACCAGCACTGCATCCCTGTGAGCCCTGGCTCCCTTGCCACACTGTTTGTGTGTGTGCCTTTGCAATGGGCTGGGTATCTCCGTCTGCATGCGCTGCCAAATTCCATCCGGATAAATTGCTAAATGCATCTAATGTCTTCCTTGCCCGTTGTTTACAAATAACTATATCTTGTAGCTTTTCTAGAAAAAGCAAGAGGGATTTACTCTCGTGTGCTTTCGTAGTATTAATGTTGACACTTGTGGAGGTGTGGTGAAATATATTTACAGGAACTTTCATTTCAGAAGGATAGACAGCTTTAAGTACACAAGCTTCATCTAAGTGGAATATTTCTGTTCCGAGAAATTCATTGTGGTCTTTACATGCTGTGCCAGGAATGGCATTTGAAAAGTGGGGGGAGAAATGTGCCTTTGAACATGTAGATTTCAGACAACTGACTTTTAAAATGTACCTTTTCATATGATCTGTCGTCATATTACTGTTTAATGGGTTATAAATAGGGGAATAAATTTTGTTGTCAGGCAATGACAGGAAAGTGATGGGGAAAATAAAATGAAATACGGCATGTCATTTTCTGCGTGGGCTTTTGACACTAGCTCTGGGTTTGTGTTTAGAAATGCACTCAGTGTAGCAGTTTTGTAAGGCCACCCTGGAAGGACGGAGTGCCCCTTTTTAGTTTAGAAATAGCCCTGTTCGCAGTGGGAGTCACGGAGTTGGAAGAAAGGAGCGGTGAGGGGCCTGTGAGTGACATCTAGCCTCTTTCCTTCCCCTAGAAGAATGTGGCTTCTTCCAGTCATCACAGCGGGAGGCCGCCTGCTCTTTGCCTGTTAGAGGCTGGTGCGGCTATGGGAGATCAACTGGTAGGCATGATAAGAAATGGCGCCGTAAACCTTAAGAGAAGGGACACCAGGTGCTTTCAGCATACCCAGAGCACTGCTTATTCTACCACTGGAGAAGGAGGCTTCACAAAGAGAACAGGTGGAAGAAGCTGCAGCTAGCTCAGAGCATTTGAAGATACCATGGGGTTGCAACCTGGCAGCTGAAATAGATTAATTTAGAGGAGGAGCTGGCAATGACTGATGATACATGTAAACTGACAGTGGCTAGGGTGGCCACATGTCTCCTTTTACAGAGGGCCATCCTCTATGTGAAGACGTCCGCTATTTGAAGGTTGTCCAGTCCAAGTCCAGTTTAAAGATCAAGAACCATCAGAACCGTTGCCCATCAACACTTAGCACGTGGGTAGCAGACTGAGGAGGCCGGCTGACAGGTCGCCTGGCCACAGTCTTCTGCACAAGAGTGAGATGGACTGTATTTCTCTTTACATTAGAATAATTACTTCTATACATGCATCTATACATCTAAATATGCAAATGTTAAGCAAACTGGTGTCCTCTTTTGTCCTTTGTTTTTGGTGACGCATTTCCTCTTTTTTGCTGATGCACAAGTGGCCATCCTGACAGGGGCTGTTCATACATAACACTCAACTACAGTTTAGGGTTACATGCATGAGCCGTAGGTTCATGTGCTCACCGCTCCCCTCCCTTCCTCTGGTGCGGCCACAAGGAAGAGATTGGAAGCTTTTGCTTCTGTTTTTTAATGGTATTTTGTTATTATGTCCAACTCTGGCTTAGCATCTGGGGACCTTCAGGGCCGCCTCTTCCATATGTCTTTCCCCGCATGCTCTGATCCTTGGCTCTAAGTCCCAAGTAGCATGATGGGAAGCTACCAGGGATAGGGCTTTCTCTGCAGTAGAACCTATTCCATGGATTTCCTTGCCAAGTGACTCTCATTGGGCCCTGTCACTTCATTGTTTTAGGGAGCTAGCAAGAAATCATTATTTAAAAACACCTTCGGATTAAAGTTTTCCTGGTTTGTTTTTAATGTTTCCCTAGTTTTGGATGCTGTTCCATGAAACTATTGTTGTTGTTGGTCTATTTCACCAATGCTGTGTTTTTACGATTGTTCTTATTAGGAATGGAGAGCATTATATACAAGTTTTTATATATTATATGATGTTTTCTGATTTGTTAGTTGCCTTGAGTTCTCCTTGGAAATAAGGTGGGAGATATGCTTTTAAAATACATAGTCTGAACTATAGTTTACAGAAACAAGCCAACTTCAAACCCTAGTTTATGATTGTTTCCCTAAACCAGGAATGCACAACCTTTTCAGTCCTAAGGGCTGCCTATGATGCTGGCTTGGGGGTTGGAGGCCTCAAACACGTACACACACACATGCATACACATATGAACACACACACACACACACACACACACACACACAAATATATGCATGTGCACACACATATACACAGATGGACATACACATCTCAATGATCCTGATACAAATAGCTCTTTCCTCCCTGCTATCAGCAGAGAGGAAAGGAAGATCTGTGTGAGGATTGCTGGAGGAAGAAGTGGAGAAACCTCTCCCCATCCCTCCCTCAGTGATCCTTATACAGATTGCTCCTTCTTCACTGGTGCTACAGCAAGGAAAGAGCGACCTGTAACAGGATTAAGGATGTCGGAGAAATCCACAATGGAATCAGATGAAATTTGGATTTTTATGAATCCAACCTGAGGATTCCTCAGCATCCTGGCGTTTCCCCAGTCAGGTGGATTCTGTAGACTTGTGGACCGTTTTTCTAACTTTCCAGAATTTTGCATAAATTTAGTAATAGAAAAATATGCATTAAAAAAAAGCTGGCCGAAAATGCACATTTCCCCCATAGGCTGAAGCATGAAAATGTGCATGGGGGGGATTTGCACAACTGTGAATTTGTGCAAATTTGGAAGCGCAAAAAAAGTCTGATTCCATCACTGAGCAGATGACGGAACGAAAGGCGGCTGACAATCTATGAAATGGATTATACACATCCGTACATCCTTAATCAGGATCGCTTGGGGAGAGAATTCAGCAGTGGCGGTGGGAGGGTCAGGGAACGCATGGGAGATTCACAGTTAAGGCCTTGGGGGCCTGCAGATTACACACCACTGCCCTAAATCCTAGTTTAGATTGGGGTGGGCAATGCACAACCTGTGGGCCACATGTGGCCCCCTGGCCTTTTTTTGCCTCCCCCACAGTACCCCACCAATTTGGCAGTGCTGCAGCGGCAGGGGGGAGAAAGCAGAAAAATAGCCTATTGGAAGCCCCGGAGCAGGGCATGAGTGCAATAGCACTTCCCTTCTGTTCTCCAGCTTTGAGAGTTGAGAGCCATTCTGCCTCTACTGGAGGTAATATATAGCCATCATGACTAGTAGTCATTGCTAGCCTTATCCTCCATGTATGTATCTAATCCCCTTTTAAAACCATCCAGGTGGGTAGCCATCAGTACATGTTGTGGCAAGGAATTCTGTAGTTTAACAATGTGCTGTGTGGTGAAGTACACATGTCTCTGTTCTGAATAGTATTCAAAGACTAGTGGCTTTTCATACCCTGGTGAGACAGCTGATGGGCAATAAAATTTCTTTTAAAATGTAAAGGTTAAGAAATTTGCTATCAAACATAACGTGTGTGTGTTCTTCAGCGTCATTTATTTTGGCATTTGTAATAAATGACAAAAATCATCTGCTAGCCAGATATTTTGAACTGAATGTGAAATTCACTCTCAGAAATGCTGAGAAAAGTTCAATCAATGTTGTGAATTAGCTTTGAACCCCAGAAGAAATGAGATCAAATATTTCATGTAAAATATGAAATAACTAATTGACATTTGATTACACAAGCATTTCTTTTTTATTGCCAGGAATAGTGATAACATGATCTTATGGTAACTGGTGGGTAGTTTAGTGCATGTTTCTAAACCATTTGGGGTTGGATCCCAAGAACAATGAGACAGTGAAGGCTGGTAGCTCCGATGCCAGTGGGGCAGTGAATCCACTCTTGAGTTTCAGCAAGAAATACCTTGGATAGCTCCTTTAGGGTTCTGACTGGTTCTGACTGAAACCCAGAGTGGATTCACCGCCCCACTGACATCAGAGCCACCAGCCTTCACTGCAGTGAGGGGAGTTGTGCTCACAGAACAGGGGTTTCCTATGTCCACTCTTCTGTTGTAGATCCCTGTCTCTCCCCCAGCTTATCCTGAAGGTGAGTTGACCTCTGGGAATGGTATGGGGTGTGGCATAGGGGATTCAGCTGGGTGGGGGGAGGATTGGCAAAAAATCAAGAACCAAGAAGTCTAGTGCCTTTCACTTGTGCAAGCAGCCTTTGGACCCAGCCCATTGTAAGTTAGAATGACTAAGGTCCCAATCCAGCTATTGTGACTAAGTCCTGTTGAAAGCAATGGGGGTTTCATCACAACTAACTAGCTGGACAAGGATCTACATTCCTGTTTACTGTGTAAGGACTTGATTACCCAAGGGCCCCCTTCTGCTCATGGCTGAAATGGTGTGAAAACAGTCACATTTTTATTGAACCAAATGGCTAATTTTAAGACAGTTGCACTTGTATAGGGTCAAATAGTAAGTAGGAACTTTATATCATTAATTAATCTGATATTTCTGCATTGCACTTGGTGTCTGAAATAAGTTCTTAATAAGCAATACCATGTTAGTTCTTTCCTAAGGTGTAAATAACTATGCTGTGAATTGCATAATATTTTGTATCTTGCAACATAAAACGTTAATGCATAATGCAAGCTATTTCCATTTGCTGTATTCCATTTTCCTTGGAAGCATTAATGTGTCTAGAAATAATGTGATACTATAGCAATTTGCTAAAGTGTGGGAGTTCAAGGAGCTCAGAAATGTAGTATAATAGAACAGATTCGGTGTGTGTTTTCATTACCCAAATTGGTTCTGTCTTCCAGCTGAAATCTCGTGTTCTAATGACTCCTTTAGCAATCTCCCCACCAAGAAGTACACCAGAACCAGACATTAGTTCAATTCCACAGGATGCAGCTACAATCCCCAATTCAGCAGCCCCACAAGCACTCACAGGTATGTGGAATCAATTGGTTCATCAAAAAGGGAGCATTTGTTTTATGGTTGCATTTTTTTCAGGGATTTCTAAAGGGGCCGGCACCACTCCCTCTCTCAAGGAGGAATTTAAAGAGGCAGTAATCAGACCATTCCTGAAAAAGCCTAACCTGGATGACATTAACAATTATAGGCCAGTGGCCAACATCCCCTTCCTGGGCAAAGTGCTTGAGCGTGTGGTTTCAGGACAGCTCCAGGCATTCTTGAATGAAACGGATTATCCAGATCTATTTCAGTCGGGCTTCAGACCTGGTTTTGGAACGGGAACTGCCTTGGTCACCCTGTGGGATGCCCTTTTCCGGGAGAGGGACAGGGGAAGTGTGACGCTGTTAAATCTTCTGGACCTCTCAGCGGCTTTTGATACCATCGACCATGGTATCCTTCTGGATAGATTGTCTGGGTTGGGAGTTGGAGGCACTGCACTGCAGTGGTTCCATTCCTACTTGGATGGCCGACTCCAGAAGGTGGTGCTGGATGATTACTGCTCTGTGCCATGGCAATTATGCCATGGGGTTCCATAGGGCTCTATTTTATCCCCCGAGCTGTTGAACATCTACATGAAACCGCTGGCAGAGGTTATCCAGAGGTGTGGGCTGAGGTGCCATCAATATGCGGATGACATCCAGCTCTACCTCTCTTTCTCATCAAACCCAGGTGAGGCAGTGGCTGTTCTGAATCAGTGCCTAGGCACAGTAATGGACTGGATGAGGGCCAATAAACTGAAACTCAATCCAGACAAGACGGAGGTACTGTTAGCGGGTGGTTCGTCTGCCTGGCTAGGTGATATTCAACCTGTTCTGGAGGGGGTTGCACTCCCCCTAAAGGATCAGGTTCATAGTTTGGGTGTGCTCTTGGACCCAGAACTGTCACTTGAGGCACAGGTGAACTCAGTGGCGCAGAGCACTTTTTATCAGCTTAGGCTGGTATACCAACTATGCCCTTATCTGGACAGAGATAGCCTAGCTACAGTTATCCATGCTCTGATAACTTCTCGTCTGGATTACTGCAATGCGTTTGCCTTTGAAAATGGTCCGGAAACTTCATCTGGTCCAAAATAGGGCAGCAAGGTTGTTAACAGGGACTGGCCAATGAGCTCATATTACGCCAGTACTTTTCCAGCTGCACTGGCTGCCAGTCCATTTCCGGGCCCGATTCAAAGTGCTAGTATTAACATTCAAAGCCCTTAACGGCTTGGGGCCAGGTTACCTGAAGGATCGCCTCCTCCCATATGTGCCTGTCCAAACTTTAAGATCATCCTCAGCAGTCCTTCTCCATGAGCCCCTGCCAAAGGAAGTGAGGCGGATGGCTACTAGGTGGAGGGCCTTTTTTACTGTGGCACTGCGGCTGTGGAATGAGCTCCCCAGTGAGGTTTGCCTGGCACCTACATTGTATTTCTTCCTGCACCAGGTGAAGACCTTTTTATTTTCCCAGGCATTTTAGCATTCTAGACTTTTACCTTTGCTGTTTTAAATCTGTATTTTTAATCTCTGCATTGCTGCTAGGTTTTACTCTGGTTTTATTCTGATTGTATTGTTATATTGTGGTTTTAATGTTTTTATATTTTATATTGTTTTACTGTGTGCTTTTTGGTTTTAATTTTTGTGAACTGCCCAGAGAGCTTCAGCTATTGGGTGGTAAAGAAATGAAATGAAATGAATAAAATAAATAAATAAATAAATAAATTCTACCCTGCCCTTCTACTCCCAGGGCAGCTTATAAAAGTAGGCCAATAGATTACCTTCTAAAATGCAAAACTGTATTGTTTTAATTGAATAAAGACAACTTAGGGTGCAATTCTATGCATGTTTAGACAGGGAAAAGTCCTACATTTCCCAGCATGCGCCAGCCAGCCATGCTGGGAATTGTAGGACTTTTTTCTGTCTAAATATGCACAGGATCTCACCCTTAATCAATGTGTTTGCTCACAGTCTATCTGAAGTCCTTCACTCTCTTTACTTTCTCAGTTTTGTTTTTCATCAGCATGACTGTAATTTATAGAAATCGACGGTACACACATAAGCAAGGCATGCTAGCTCTGAATTAAGGAACACCACATCACGGGCCGAAAGTAAAGACTGTGCTGTTTTGTATTAATAAATTTGTCATCAGACCTCTGTAATGCAGTTTGTGTCCCTCATTCATGCTAGTAATGGTTTCTACTATTTGTTTGTATGGCCTTTTGATGGCTTAAAGTGCTATGTAATGCTAACTATTATTGCCATTATGGTCCTATTTACCCAGAATAGATTGCTTTGAGTCTTTTTATTGTTCAGGCTGAGTGGCTGTTAACACTTCAAGCACTAGATTTTCATTATGGTGATACTAACTGTATATTATCCCCAACACTGCACAGCCATCATCCACGTCCTTCACTCTCTTATAATTTCTTTTGTCACCTATCTGATTTCTGTCACAGGGTAATGCTATATGTTCTGAAAGATGACAACTCTAGCACGCTTGCAGCCAGCAATAATAATGTGTCTTACTTTAGACTGACTAAGGCCATGACTGTAAGAAGCACGCCCATGCACTACAGATGCCAGAAATGCTGGAGTTTCTGTTATCCTGTTAAAAAACAAGGTTCTGCTATATACATTCATTCATTATGTACATTCATTCTGTTATGTACATTCAAAAACAAGGATCTGTTATGTACATCGTTAACATGGGTTCACTTGTTACAGAAGAGGCGTAATTGTGTTACAAACCGTTTTATGAATTCATGCAACCATCTGTAAATTCTGGATTGAACTACTTCTTTCCTTTCAGCCTTAGCAGTGTCCTCTGTTGATGCTTTAAGCTCTGAGAGTGCATAACATAAGATATACTGATAAATGAAGACAAAATCTTTCTACCGGCTTCTGTGAAGTATAAGGAAGCATCCGGGATGGGATCATGAGTAACAAGATGACCACGAGGCTCCCTACTCCTCAGGAGACCAGTCTTGATTTTTTTTTCTCGAGCACTTCATCTTCATGGACTCTCAGAAGCGTCGAGTCCTTGAGAAGGATCCAATGGTGTCACAGCGCTAGTGCTGTTGATGGTGCGATAGTGTAAACCAAACCAGGAAACACAATCCTAGGACACCCATTGTGCTAGCAAGGGCTACTGATGTTGCACTAACATTCGTTTACGCTAGCACATCAGTAGCACTAGCGCCAATACACTGTTAGATCCATCTTCTAGATTTCTTGGATTCTTCTAGATCTCTCGGAGGCGGCCGCCTATCCAAAGCAGGGCAGGAGAAGCATGGAGGGGATTGTTCCCTCTACGCTTCCCCTGCCCTGCTTTTTTGTGCGTGTCTAGCTGCGGGAGCATGGAGCGGGGAAGCCTCCTGCTGTACGACACAATGGATGTGTCGTACACGCAGCTACAGTCTCCACACCCCGGACCACCCCCAGCCACGCCCCTTTCTGCCCCCTCCACGCTCCTCTTGCGAGTGCAGAAGATGGGGCTGTTCCGCGCTGCCTCTGAAGCAGCGTGGAAATGGGGGGAGGTCAGTTTTCCAGGAATCGACCTTGGAGCATGGGCTCCAAGGTTGGTTCCTGGAAAACGGCATATCCTAGGGCCATCTAGCTGCTGTCTAGCAGCCATAGGATTGCTCTCTTAATTATTTTTTTAAATTGCAAAACTGAAAATGTCCCTCTCCACCCCAGATTTGAACAATTAAAATATACAGCTTGCATTCTGCAAACGTAGATACATTTCTGACCACCACTGGAAATCCTCCCTTGTTGCATCGGGGACTTTCTTTGAAAATGAACCCCAGTGCCTACCAGTTAAGAGAACCCCTTCTCAGAGAAAGGGGTTGTGCTTTTTTATGAGAGGCTGTCTCTTATTCAAGGAACTAGATGTACTGCAACTAGATCATGGATGGAAGATAACCACTTCAAGCAACTTAAAATGTATTTATTTCCAGTTGCGGGGTGTCTCCACCAGCGATTTACTCCAAGCTGGCTGCATTTGGAGGTTGTTAAGGACACATGACGTCATGGCCATCCAGCAGCCACCCTGGAGCTTATTGCAGAAAAACTGGATTTCTTGAGACTGCTTATAGTCTGATTCTTTCCCTTAAGTTGGGTTCTCTGCAGTATAGTTGTTGTGTGCCCCAACCCCTGCATTTACCTCAGGTATGCTAGTCCTGCCCAGGGGTGTGCCTTTCACTGTGAACCTGGTCAAGGTGCATTTCCTGTCCCTGTGTTTCCCAGCACAAACCAATTAGTGTCTACTCAGAAGTAACCCCCGTTGTGGTCAATGACGCTTGTCCCCTGAATGCACACTTCAGAATTTACAGAGATCCCCCTCAATCGAAATAGCACATTTTAAAGCACTAATTCCCTAAAGGCTATAAAGCACGATCTCAATTCTGTGATTCTCTGTTGTTTGGTTGATTGCCATTCGGAAGTAAATACTTCGCACCTTCGACCCTGCGCTGCATAGGTTTAGAAAGGGGACTGGTTCCTCACCACTTTGCTTCCCATCCCTGTCTTTCCCAGCACAAACATATGTGTGGCTACTCAGAAGTAACTCCCATGGTGGTCAATGAGGCTTGTTCCCGAAATGCGCACTCCCGAAGTTACTGAGGTTCCCATGACTTGAAATAATGCATTTAGGAGCCTTAATGTCAAAGCTTCAAAGCTTCGATTGATCACAATAGGGCAGGGAGAACACTGTGTTCCTGTAATGATTGTTGCTTTAAGGAAATATTTAATGCAGGGGGAGGGGGGTATAGAGAGAAGAAGAGTGATTTTTGTCAAGACACAAGAGGAAACCTCCCAGGATTTTATCGAAGAAGAAAGAGAGGGGAGAGCCTGGATAGGAGAGGGGAAGCCTCTCTTATTGGTTGAACAGCCCCTGCCAGTCAGATGACATTCACTCCTACCCCCCCCACCCCACCCCACCCCACTCCCCCACCCCCAGAAGTATGTTCTGTGAAGCGACTTATACTGGTGTGGTGCCCCCGCTTGTGGAGTCCTGTGCAGACCAAAGCACACCAAAGCCGATCCCTTGAAAAAATCCTCCATTTGCTTCTCCTTCTGTTGTTGTGGAGAAACCTCCTTAGTTAACGGTGATAGGAGTGACACAAGAATGCAAGATGTATTGCGAACAGGTGAGAACAGAAGTCAAGGTGGTATTATTTTATTGGTGAGCAGCCTTTCAGGGGTAAACTTAGTTTTGCAAATTAAAGTTGTTGTTTTTTTATCAGTAGTCTTATCTGCAGACTATTTTGTACAGTTTAAGTGCTCCTCCCTTTCTCATAATACTAGAAAATGGGGTTATCCCATGAAGCTGATTGGTGGGAGATTCAGGACAGATAAAAGGAAGTACTTCTTCACACAGCACATTGTTAAAACTATGGAATTCACTACTACAAGACGGAGTGATAGCCACCAATCTGGATGAATTTAAAAGATTAGACAAATTCCTGGAGGAGAAGGCTATCAGTGGCTACTAGTCCTGATGGCTATATGCTACCTCCAGTATCAGAGGCAGTAGGCCTATGTGCACCAGTTGCTGGGGAACATGGGTGGGAGGGTGCTGTTGTACTCATATTCTCCTTGTGGGTTTCCCATGGGCAGCTGATTGGCCACTGTGTGAACAGAATGCTGGACTAGATGGACCCTTCGTCTGATCCAGCATGGGTCTTCTTATGTTCTTATGTTTACAGAAGCAAGTCCCACTGATTGCAGCCTAAAGCAAATATAGATCCCATAGTGTGATATAGCGTACACTCAGCTTTCAGTATTTTAATTAATTCCTTATGGTTTGCTATCTGGGCCCTGTCCCTGGGTCTCTACTACTACCTGGTCTTATTATCAGTAGCAGATTGCATAAAAACCCCCTGGTCCCAACATATCCCAGTGCTGTTTGCCTTTGCTCAAGTCAGTGCAGTCATATAAAAAAGAGACATCATTTTATGATGCCTCTTGATCCCTCCTTTGATAACCATACTTGGGTTTTTCTCTGTCTGCAGTCTGCATTTATGTCAACAAGCAAGCCAATGTGGGGCCATACCTTGAGAGAAAGAAAGTGCAGCAACTTCCAGATCACTTTGGACCTGAACGGCCTTCCATGGTGCTACAGCAGGCAGTTCAGGCTTGCATTGACTGTGCACACCAGCAAAAGACAGTCTTCTCACTTGTCAAACAGGGCTATGGAGGCGAAATGGTGTCAGGTAAAACAGCACAAGAGTATTTTGTGATAATGTTATCTCTGGTCTTAGGAGCGTTAACAAAGACCACAGGCTGTGAACTAGTCTTTCATCTAACTTCTATGGATAAAAAATAGCAAAACTGTCCTAAGGGCTTCACTTCAAATGTTGCATTACATTAAATTTTGCACCCCACCTTTGAAAACCAGTGTTGGGAATGAACTGGTCTTCGAACATGAAAAATAGAATGGCTTTCCAAGCATGCACACCAGTTTCATTATTGTAATCTTCAAAGGAGATATCCCATTGCATTGTGTTTGCATCCTTCATGTCTCTCTCTGAAATAGCAGGTGGCCCAAAAGTAGGTATACAGTTGTTTAGAATGTTGATGGGAGGGGGAGAGAATGTGTGAGTAGAAGATGCGTGGGTGGAGTCAGAATGACAGTTGGGAAGAGAGAGTGACAGTTAAATCAGTTAAGTATAGAGAGTGAGAGGAGTGAGGCCCTTAAGTAGGTATACAGTTGTTTAGTTGTTTAGTTATTTTTTTTACTGATATTGTGAATCAGTAGGGATGTACGAAAGTCACTTACCTTTTCACAGGGGTGCTTCGCGGTGGGGGGGGAGGCGCTTCGCTTCTCCCCCCGAAGTTCAGGCAAGGGGGGGAGGCGTCCCGCCTCACCCGGCCGAAATTCAGGCCAGGGGGGGAGGCTTCCTGCCTTGCCCGGCCGAAATTCAGGCCGGGGAGAAGCGCCCCGTCTCCCCGGCCGCGAAACAAAAAGTGTAACCCCCCCAAAAAAAACCCCGTGATAGGCTACGTAACGATTAACGTAGCCTATCATGGCTAGATTTCCAAAGTCAGCCATGATAGGCTACGTAAATCGTTACGTAGTCTATTACGGGTGACTTTGAAAAAAAAAAGCGCGTATGCAAATGGCGGCGCCCTATGGGCGCCGCCATTTGCGTTCCTTATTTGGTCCCGGTAGTCTACGTAAAGATTTATGTAGACTATGGCGTAGTCTACGTAAATCTTTACGTAGACTACTGGGACCAAATAAGGAATGCAAATAGCGGCGCCCATAGGGCGCCGCCATTTGCGTACACACTTTTTTTTTTTCCAAAGTCACCCGTGATAGGCTACGTAACGATTTACGTAGCCTATCACGGCTGATTTTGGAAATCTAGCCGTGATAGGCTACGTTAATCGTTACGTAGCCTATCACGGGTTTTTTTTTTACACTTTACTTTGTAATGGCGGTGGCGGCAGCCGGTCGGAAGACCGGCTGCCACCCCCGCCCCCAACGAAAGGCCGACAAACCGCTGCCGGGACCCGCCGCCGGGAGGGACATTCGCCAAAGGTAAGTCCCATCCTGGGGGGGGTGGCGGGGGGCAGAGAATTTCACCGCCGATTTCGGGGGGCCGAATGCGTTGGCGCTCGGCCCCCTGAAGATTCGGGGAGAAATTCTCCGCCATCCCTATGTGAATGATGGCAGCGAACTTGAGTCAAGAACAAAGAAAGTGGATTCTAAAGCAGTACTGGAAGACTGAAAATGCCAAGCGGGTGCGCATAGCTTGGCAAGAAGCATCTGACACTCCTCCACCAACACATCTGACAATTTATCGTCTTAGAGATAAATTTGAAGCAACAGGTGCTAATGCACCGAAATCTGGCCGTCCTAGGATGTCTGTGACAGAGGAAAATGAGATGAGAGTCACTCTGACATTTGTGAACAGCCTGAAAAAGTCCACACAATGTGCGTCTAAGCAGCTATCCATACATAGAATGTCCTTGCAACGCTTAATGCGTAAATTGAAATTGAAGCCGTACTGTCTAAGACAGTTACATGGTCTTCTGGAGGAGGACCCAGACCGTCAGTTGCAATTCTGTGAGATGATGCGTAACCAAATCTCTAACGAACCAGACCTTCTTGATAAGATCATCTGGTCAGATGAGGTTTCTTTCAAGATGTCAGGCCACGTGAACAGGCATAACTGTGTGTATTGGGCAGATGAAAATCCTCATTTGACTATCATATCTCAACTGAACCAGCCAGGCGTCACAGTGCGGGGTGCACTGTCCAGCAAAGGTGTTGTAGGGCCGGTTTTCTTCGATACAACTGTGGATAGTAACAATTACCTAAACATGTTACGTGATGTGGTAGTGCCAAAACTCAGAACCAGGGCTAACTTTGCCGAACTGCACTTCCAAGAAGATGGGGCACCTCCTCATTATGCTTTTGCAGTAAGGGACTATCTTGACAATGCCTTCCCACAGCATTGGATCGGACAACATGGCAGCACTGAATGGCCGCCACATTCACCCAACTTAACACCAATGGACTTCTTTTGGGGGGGCGTAGTAAAGAATAAAGTTTTTGAGAGGAATCCCCGGACAGTGGACGAATTAAAAGAGTTCATCATGGAAGCATTTATGGGCATTGATGCGGACCGGAATTTGTGTCGCACTGTGTGTCAGTGTTCTGGACAGGTTCGAGGAATGTTGCAACGTTGACAGAATACATTTCGAGCACTTGCGAGATTAAACAGTGTTAAACAAATGTAAATGTAATAAACATTATAATAAAATGCAAATAAACTATACTGTATACCTACTTTTGGGCCACTCTGTATGTGCAGGGTCAAGCTGAGGTTCATTCTTGAAATACAGAATGTTATTTTGAACTTGCACACTAACTTTCATTATTGCTAATATCTCAGACTTCAAGGGACATGTGGTGTTGCATTGTATTTTGCATTTGACGAAGAGTGAAGGGCTTGAGCTAGTATTTGAACTTGTAACATTGAACTGTGCCCTGAGTGTGTGTACCAGATTTTGTTCCAAAATCTTACTGTTCAAGTGGTGTTACTCCATTAGAAGCAAATAGACAAACAAATGGAATGCCAAATGGCAAATTGAACTAGAGGTATCACTTCATTCCACCAGTTAGGCATGGTCCCTTACTTGAAGTATGAGTCAGGTTCTGAAATTGTGGAATGGACAGGACCTCTGGCTGGACAATGCTGCTATAGGACGTTTTTCTGTCTAAACATGCATAGGATTGTGACCTAAGAGTGCAATCCTATGGCCGCTGGTCAGCAGCTAGATGGCCATAGGATAGGTCAGAACCCACACTCTGAGGTCAGTTCCCTGAGAACTGACCTCCACCCCATCCCATGCCGCATCATAGGCAGTGCAGAATGGTCTCCCGCTCCGCGCTCGGAAGAGGAGTGCAAAAACAGGGCGTTCCTGGTGGTGTGCCGGGGTGGGGAAGTTGGAAATGCCTCTCCGACACATCCTACGTGTCATCTGGCTGCTGCTTCCCATGCTCTGAGGTCCCACGAAAGCTGGGTGGGCGGAGCAAGGAGGAGATCTGTTCCTCGCCAGTCCTCCCTCCCTGCACTAGATTGGCGGTCGCCTCCGGGCTCAGAAGCAACCATCAACCCAGATCGGATTGCTCCCTCGGTGAAGTAACTAAGTAATCATCAATTACTGCTGTTCTGAGTGCTCACTGCACTTATTTTGCATACATTTAAGCTTTAACATAATTGTCACGGACTTATTTTTTTGCAGTGCATTTCCATCTGATCTCATTGTTAATTTCTCTCTCTATACCCATGAGTATACATACCTGCTAACTAATAACACTTCTTGAGTCTAATGAAGTGGACTCTAGTGCATAAAAGCTTGTGTCATAATAATTTGTTAGTTTTTAAGATGCCACAAAACTCTTATTTTGAAACTCCTGATGAGTGCTGACAACTTCTGTGAAGTGGATGGAACAAGACATTCACTGAAATGTCTAAATATCTATATTTTTGATCTTCCACTTAATTTTTCACTTAAAGAACTGTAGTTATTATATAACTGTTGTAAATCACCCACAGAGCTTTGGCTATTGGTCAGTGTAGAAATAAAATAAATAAATAAATAAAACTAGTATGGTATTTTTCATTTTTGAATGTTCTTTTGACTCATATTGGTTTATGGGTTGTTGTTTTTAAAAACACACACATGTGTAACAATTCATGTTTTAAAAAATGCTTGGAAATAAGGGATTAAAAGCTTTTGGTCATCTTATCTGAATAAATCTGAAGAACAAATATACTGTAGTAACTATTTAGTTCATAGACAGTGAATCTAGATAAAACCTGTTCTGCTGCAGCAGATCATACCATTTCTACTGCATCGCTGGGACCCTCCATGCTGTGCAGCCCTCAGCTTTATCCTGCTGTGCAACATTTAATTCTATTTCCAGTTTCATTTCTCCTGAAGGCTTTCTGATCCCAGTTTGCACCCATGATGAAAGCAACAAAAAGCTACACATGCTCAAGGAATTATTTTAGCTAATTCTAAAATATGATTGAAAGCATGCCAGTTTGTTTGTTTGTTTGTTTATTAATTAAATTTATTAATTGCCCACCTGGCTGGTCACCCAGCCACTCTGGGCGATGTACAAAGTATATAATAAAACAGTTTAAAACAATAAAATTCTACAGCAAAAACATTTTCTAAAATACCCTAACCCACCCCAAATGCCTGCCTGAACAACCACGTTTTTAATGCATAGAGGAAGCTCATTAAAGAGGGGGCATGGTGGAGTTCCCTAGGGAGGGAGTTCCAGAGAGTGGGGGCCACCACAGAAAAGGCCCTCTCCCTTGTCCCCACCAGTCTAGCTGTCCTGGCTGATGGGACAGAGAGAAGGCCATCCGAGGCTGATCTTGTTAAGCGGCCTGTCTGCTGTTGCTGGAGGCACTCCTTAAGATAAGCTGGGCTGGAACCATATAGGGTTTAAAGGTCAAAACCAACACCTTGAATTTGGCCCAGAAAACAACTGGTAACCAGTGCAACTCCTTCAGCACTGGAGTGATGTGAACTCGCCAGTGGCTGCCTTTAATCAGGCAAGCCGCTGCGTTCTGTACCAGCTGCAGCTTCTGAACCGTCTTCAAGGGTAACCCCACGTAGAGCGCATTATAGTTGTCTAAATGAGAGGAGACCAGAGCATGTACTACCGATAGGAGCAGATGGTCGGGAAGGAAGGGGCGCAGCCACTGAATCGGATGGAGTTGATACAGCACTGTCCAGCTCACAGCTGACACCTGAGCCTCCATGGACAGCTGGGAGTCCAAAATGACCCCCAGGCTGCGGACCTGGTCTTTCAAGGGTAGCCATACTCCATTCAACACCAGGTCAACATCCCGCAGGCTCCTCTTGTCTCTCACCAAAAGTACCTCGGTCTTGTCAGAGTTCAGCTTCAGCTTATTGCTCCCCATCCAGGCACTCACCGTTTCCAGACACTTGGACAGGGATTCTACAGCCCACCTTGGTGAAGATTTGAACAAGAGGTAGAGCTGTGTGTCATCCGTATATTGATGACACTGCACCCCAAACGTCCTGATGATAGCCCCCAGCGGCTTCACATAGATGTTAAATAGCATTGGGGAGAGGATGGAACCCTGCGGCACCCCACAAGTGAGCGGCCACGGGTCCGAAACCTCCTCTCCCAGTGCTACCCTCTGGTACCTGCCAGGGAGGAAGGACCGGAACCACCGCAATACGGTGTCTCCAATGCCCAACCCCTCCAGGCAGTCCAGGAGGATACCGTGGTCAATGGTATCAAAAGCCACTGAGAGGTCGAGGAGAACAAGGAAGGAGCATTCGTCCCTATCCAGAGCCCTCCTCATATCATCCACCAAGGGCGACCCGGACCAAGGCCGTTTCTGTCCCATGCCCAGGCCTGAAGCCCGACTGAAATGGGTCTAGATAATCGGCTTCTTCCAAGTGTGCCTTCAACTGCATCGCCACCACCCGCTCAATCATCTTGCCCCAAAATGGCAGATTCGAGACTGGGCAAAAGTTGTTCAGAACTTGGGGATCCAAGGAGGGCTTCTTTGAGAGTGGTCACTCCTCGAGGGCTGATGGCATCACTCCCTCCTCAGGGGAGGTGTTCACCACCTCCCTGATCCCCTCACCCAGTCTCTCTCTGCAGCCCATAATGAGCCAAGATGGGCAAGGATCAAGTAAGCAGGTGGTCGGCCTTACAGATGAAAGCACCTTATCGACTTCATCAGAAGGAAGAAGCTGGAACCGATCCCACAAAACCAGTTTGCCACAGGCCACCTCTTGCTCACTAACTGTAACCACAGCGCATGGAATAACGCTCCTAATCCGATCAATTTTATCTGCAAAGTGCCTTGCCAAGGCCTTACAGGAGGCCTTAGAATGCTCCGGTGGTTCCAGAGCCACTGGACTGACCAGGCTCCGGACCACTTGGACAACACTCTGCAGACACGCTAGAGACAGCATAATATTCCTTTTTTGATGCGATAGAGGCAGCATAATATTCCTTTTTTGCTGCCTTCACCGCCACGTGATAGGCTGAAGATACAGCTCTGTCCTGTGTCTGATCGTCTTTGGAGTGAGACTTCCGCCACCGGCGCTCTAGCTGTCTCACCTCCTGTTTCAAAGCTCGTAACTCCAGATTGAACCATGGTGCAGTCCAAGCCCTGTTCAGCACGAGAGGGAGTTTCGGATTCACCCGATCCAATGCCCCAGTGATTGCGGCATTCCAGCCACCCACTAGGGCCTCGACCGAGTGTCCGTTTGCATGCTCCAGAGAATCCCCAAGCGCGTTCAGGAATCCATTCAGATCCATAAGACGTCTGGGGCGGACCATTTTAATGGGTCCTCCACCCCTGCAGAGGGGTTGTGGAACCGAGAAGGCCAACATCACCAGATAGTGATCTGACCATGACAAGGGGGTGGTGGATATACCCCCGACTTCCAGATCACTCCCCGCTTCTCCAGAAAAAAACACAAGGTCTAGTGCATGACCGGCTACATGGGTGGGCCCAGTTAGAATATGGTGCAGCTCCCAGGAGGCCATGGTCTCCATGAAGTCCCGAGGTGCTCCTGTGAGGATGGCCTCTGAATGTACGTTGAAGTCCCCCAACGCCAATAAGTTAGGGGACTGTACATGCACATCAGAGACCACCTCAAGCACCTCGGCCAGGGAGTCAGACATGCAGCAGGGTGGACGGTACACGAGCGGAATCCCCAGACTGCCCTTAGGGCCTAAGCTCCAGTACATGCACTCAGCAACCTTGGTCTCCCAGAGAGGGGGCCTGGTGAAGACCAAGGACTCTCAGCAAATAACAACCACTCCTCCTCCCCAATCCCCAGCCCTCGGCTGCTGTGCATACGAAAATCCGGCTAGACACATGGCTGCCAGAGTTGGAGCAGCAGCCTCGGCCAGCCAGGTCTCCGTAATACATGCCAGGTTTGCACCCTCATCCAGGATCATGTCATGGATGAGGGATGTCTTCTGGGTAGCAGACCCGGCATTGCAGAGCAGCAAACGAAGGCTGGAAGATGGAGTCACGCCTTCCCCAGCCATCCTTTGGCTCTGGACAGGCCTGGAGCAGGGGACAGATCCTACACATCTCCCCCTTGTTCCCCTTATCTGGCATGGCCTGCCCCTAGTGCTCCGCCAGCGCCTGCCACCCAGCCTCAGTATGTTCTGGCCCCCAACGCTCCCCCCACTGCCTCCATCAGGTGGACACATGCCCCCTCGCTCCCGCCTATCAGGCAGGCTACCCACCCCTAAAAACACAATAGAATCCCCCAGAAATTAAAAAAAAAACAATTAAAAAATTCCCTTTAAAAATACTGCCAGGCAGGAGTCCACGGTAGTGATGGCGGCGGCGGCAGCACCGGAGGAGGAGGAGCTCTTCCCCAGTGGTGACAGCTTCTCCTACAGGCCCTGGCTCTCCCAGGCCACCTCAGCCAGCCAGCTTATGTAGCCCTTCCAGGAAGGGGCAGGTGGAAGCAGCACAGCTGGCTCGGTACCTTGGGGCCTGGTCCTGCAGGGACTGGCAGTCTGCCAGGCAGAAGTCCGCAGGGAAGGCCTGGTGTTGGTGGCAGCAGCCACAGCAGGCCCAGCAGCAGGAGGCATGCCTCTTCCCTGGTGGTGGCAGCTTCTCCTGCAGGCCCTGGTTATGTCCAATAAGATCCTTTCTTTTCTTCTAGTATGAATATGACTGAATTTCTGTTAACATCAATAAGTTGATAGCCTTATGGGGTCAGGCTACAAATTCATTTGCCTTGGGTCCTGAGACTAGACTCAGAATTGAACCACCAAAGCTGAAAGATAAATACATTTATTGAGATTAGTGTTTTTTCTTTGCCAGAAGAGAAAGTACAGGAGCCATCAGTACAAACCCCGGGTTGTACTAAGAACTTAGTGCAACATCAGCAAAACAGAACAACTTCCCAGCATGTCTAAAACTCAAACAGGCATGATGAACTGCTATAGATCTACAGCAGCAGATGGCATAGGTTATGTCTCCACTACATAGAAGTTATAAGTTTGTTCCCATTCAGATCTGGGCCCAACCACTGAAGTGTATGCTATAGATCAGTTGACACAACCAATTTTAGGGCCATTTCCCCATTTCATTGTAACATTTTCCACTACAAGTGGGAAATAGGGTCTGTTTGTCTGTCTGTATGCAAGCATTCTGCAATGCTTTCAGCTCTGATTTATTGTGCCACTATAAATTCTTCAAAAAGACAGTTAGCAGTGGCATGCTCTTATTTGTCACTTGTGTGAACAACAACAACAACAACAAGAACATCTCCATAGATTGGGATGGGTGGATAGAAATTCCCCAAAAGTAATTGTGTAAATTAGTCCTATGTTCCAGGATTGCAAATTCAGAGTAGAGCTTTCATCTGATTCTGGTGATTTAGTTTAGCTCTGCACAAATAGATGAACTAACAGGTAAGTTTGTATATGGATTTGGAGGAAATCCACACTGGGGCTCTGGAACTCGCCTTTTTCAGTGAGATATATATAGAGCAACAACAATCAATGCTATGCTGTGCCACTTCTGGCCTTCTTGTATTTATTTAGTGAATGGCCCAAAGGCCCAGAGGTCACAGTTACCAGCGTTTGCTCAAAAGCCATGAGACTCTCAGCGAGGCCAACAAAAGGACAGTTCTCAGTCTGTTTTATATATGGCACTATTGCTTATATTGAATGACTCCCTAATTCTTCCCCATTTCTCCCTCAGTTTCTGCTTCTTTTGATGGAAAACAGCACCTCTTGAGCCTTCCAGTAGTGAACAGCATTGGTTATGTTTTGCGGTTCCTCAAAAAGCTTTGCCGCAGCTTATTGTGTGACAATCTTTTCAGCAATCAGCCTTTTCCGCAATACAACACTTCTGAAAACCCAGAAGAGTATGAAAATGGACGGATGGAATCAGGTAGGTTTGATCAGCTATGGAGGAAATACTTTAAAATTGACCTTCAGTTTGTATAAAAATTTATCATTTTTATGATAACTGAACCTCACTAACTGAATCTTTTAATGCTTGGAAAAGTTGCATGCCACATCCCAGAACGACCTTCCTTTCTAAGGGCCAAATCACATGTGATGCAGGACATCCATGATCAGATCTCTCCACATGTTTCTTACTATAAAACAAGACATTTGTTAAGGCTGCCTTGTTCATTTGCCTCTTGCTCTTTGTTATTTGTTTATTGAAAAGATTTGCACCTGCTTTTCTCCATAATATTAAAGCAGCTTTCAATAATCAAAATAGTATATAATTAATTGATGTATAAGCCTTCCCACCTGGGAGAAGGACAGGGGAGAACATGAAATTCTAAACACTGGCAGATCATGAGGTATGGAGAGTATATTGCATGAATATCCATAGTAGATTTCAGGAATAACAGCTGCTGTAGGCACATCACAAGAAGGTACAGTGTTATCACTAGTATTCCCACTACTTCATGTGGAACAAGACATTACATCAGCAAACACATATTTCCCAAATGTGTGAGGACTGGGAGGATCTTCACAACAACGGAATGAGAAGTGCACTGGAGTATTACCCATATTTTCATGGAATCGAATTTGGTCCATCAGGGACACACAAAGCAAAATAAGCTGAGTGTTTTGGGGGGTCACACAGCACTCAAAAGGAACATACTTCTGGGTGAGGTGCAGGGAGTAGAACTGAATGTCATCAAATTGGCAGGAGCTGCTCAACCAATGAGAGAGGCTTGTTTCCCACCCTTGTCCAGGCTCCCCGTCCCTGCTGCTACTACATTATGAATGGAGAGCAACTAATTTTCCCTGTGTGTGCAGATTTCCCTGAAGAAACTAAAATTGCTAGCTCTCCAGTGCAGCATCTGAATGTTCCTGAGAGCTCCCCCACCCCAATTTTGCTGCATCCCAGCAATCTGCTGTGGACTTATTGCTCCCACCCCATTTTTCCCCATGTGTACACTTTTTTCTATTGCTTCCAACCCCCTCTTTCAACCTTCCTTTCTCCCTTTCTCCTTCTCCCTTCTCACAAAGAGGAGTTCCCATAAACCTGAAAGATCGTTACTGTGATAAAGCAATAAAGCGGAGAAGGGACTTTACACGATAATGAAGAAACAACTTTACATCAGAGAAACTACAGGACATCAAAGAAGCACAACATCGCAATAGTGATTTTAAAAAGCAAAAGAGAAACGAAAGAGCGCTTTAGGACAAGTTACTAAAGTTAGCCTTTAACCCTTTAACTGCAGGGGAGTGAGATTTATTTCTTACTTCTGAGTAAACATGCACAGATGGGGTGATATGTTAAAGATTAAAAGCAGGCTAGCTAGAGTGACTGAGTGTCCCCACTACTGCGGTAATGTGAGGGGTCGCTGCTGCATTCCTGGGGATTTTCTCAATGGGAAAAACTACTTCGATTGGGAAAAGCAGAGGGCATGGGGCATCCCAACCCTTTGACCACATCACTGCCAGGTCACAGAGGCATGCCCAGGATTTAATGTGGAGAGGAATGGCACACTGTGGCAAAACTGCCAGGGAGCCATTTTCAGAAAAACAGTCTGAGTAAAAGGAGTTTCAGAAAATGTGGCTTTTTCAAGTGGGAAGCGGCTGCCGCTGGTTGGCAGTGGATTGGTGATGACGTCATCTGTTGCGAAGGAATTCAGACTGCTCTAACTTCTCGCTAAATTGTTCATGAAGACAGCCCCCTGGGTAACATGATTGCAAGGCAGAGAGGCATGTTCAAGAGAGAATCAGCAGATCGTGGGTGCTTAACTCTTCTCCACCTGTGTCAATTCTTCTCTGCAAATGCCTGCTGATTCAGCAAAAACTGTTTTCCCTCCACATGTAACATTTCAATGTATCATGAATCCTGGATGATTAAAAAAAGAAAAGAAACCTCATTTTGCAAAGATGAAAAGATACTTTCAGTTTGTTGTGGCATGATTTTGTGGACTGCTTTTTCTAGTTACGCCTTCAGATCTGTCAAATGTCAGGGCGTTGTAGTACAAGTAGTGAAGCCTTGAAAAAAAAAACTGGACGAAAACCCAGAAAAAATGGGGCAGGGGAATGTTCCCAAAGTTCTCAAAAATGTCTGGAAAAACACAGAGAAAAAAACATTTTCCCCTAGTTTTTCTGGGTCCAACCCTCCGGCCCACCAATTTTGGGGTTTTTTTCCCCAGACCTTCACATCTCTAGGTACACACTAGGAAAAAGAGTGCTTTGAGAATTAAGCTTTATAATGTCATTTAATATTTTGTTCTATCATAAAAAGTTATTAATTTTTAAAACCCATCAAGGACTTTATTAAAAACTTTATAATGGCTGGACATAATAGTCATGCATGTCTCTTGCCTGTCTTCAAAGTGATCTTCTAAAAGGAAAAAAGCAACATGAGTTCAATCCCTTAAATGCAATAAATATGCTGTGTTATTCTTTCTCTTATCCAGTCCTGTAGCAGACTCGATCTTGTCTTCCCCCATGTAATAACTGCAGTGCATGGCTTTGGAGTATAGTCAAAATAAATGGCTTTTATGGTTATCAGTAGTCCCGGCTTTGGTTCAGCATTTAATTACCTGCACAAGCCATTTATTGCCTCATATATTCCTCTGCCATGAACATTATCCCTTAAACAATAAATAAAATATTAAGGTCAGATTTAAAGGGGGAATGGGAGATCCGTGCAATCCACTCAACCACAACAAAATTTAATAGAAAACTATTTGCCTGATCTAAAAAGGTTTGTGGAGAGGAGGTCATTATGTTGTCTGCAGCATTTGAAATGAGATGGAACATGATGATTGTATACATGGATTTTTCATTCTTTTTGACAGCTGAGCTGCAGTCAAAAGTGGGGTTATGGCACTGCCGCCTCTACACCCCCAGTTCAGGCACTGGTTGACAGTGATTCAGTGAAGGAGACATTACATTAACATAATATGCCATTTGTAAACATCTACTTTGCACAGAGTAGAAAGCGACATTTATTTACTGTACTGCTTTCAATTCATGACAGCTGTCTCGTGCCTCCGTGGAGGTACACTGGGATGCTGCTTGGAAGATTTTAAACCAGGCTGGGCAATTTTTGCTAATATCAAGCCATGTGACGGTTCTGTTTTGTTTTGTTTTGTTTTGTTTTTTGGCTCACAGCACATATTCACAATGCTTATTTTCAGTATTGTATGCAGTCATGCAGTATGCTTGCTCCCACATTTCAGATACACTGGTGGGCTTTGGTCTATGCTCACGCTGTGGCTGTCCACACAGCTAATACAGGACCAGCAACCTCAGGACTGACTCTGGGCTCCTTCACATGGAGCTTTTATCCTACAATTGAGATGGCTCCTTCACGGAAGTTTGCAGGCTCCTTACATGACGCCGTGATCATCCAAGGTGTCTCCTGTGCTAAATGCCCTTTGTTCCATTTTTAAATAAATCGCAGATGAGTTCCATTTTTAAATAAATCACAGATAATGAGCTATCAAATTACCCTGTTGTGTTCCGCTTGAGTTTCTTCCATGAAAAGAGGAAAAGCGACAAGAAGAGGAACAAGATCAATGAAAGATAATGGAAAACTCAGATATGGGGAGAAGGAGGGGGAAAGGAAGCGGGTGAAAAGGGGAGTTGTTGTGATCCTGCATTTAAAATGGAAGCAGAAAGCCCCATTTTAAATGCAGGTTTTTAGGCTGTTGTAGAGATGCCCTCTATAGCTCCTAGGCAATAGAATTATGCATTGGCTGGCATAATTCAAGGGGCAGCTAACTTCCCCACAGGGATGATGGTTAGACCAGAGCATGGGATGGAAAGGAGGGGTCCTATTCTCCTTCCTGTGTCATCTTAGCTTCCTGGGGCTCCCATGGCTAACACAGCCATCTGTGCTGATAGAGCCAGCGGCTCTCCCTTCTGTCTTGGTGGGCTGGAACCAAACATGCTCAAGGATTTTGAAGCAAACTGACCTATTTCTCATGCCTTTGACTTGCGTGCAGATCAGAAATGCAGCTCTTCCTCCTATTTTGCACCTCTATGGATTTTCTGATGCAGTTCTCAGCTAAAATAAATACCAATATGTGAATTAAAATGCATATTTTAAGATAAAATACTTTTAGAATGATGTACTTTGAGAGAAAGTATGTTTAGAAATTTGTATTTTGTGAGAAAAGACATTCAAAATATGTATTTAAATACATACTTAAATACTGTTGTAGACAGACAGACAGACAGACAGACATAGAAAATGGGACAAAATGCATTTGTGAATCAACATGTGCAAAACTGACATGACTTGGAAATAGATGAATCTATCCATCCCTAGTCAGATCCTGGTCTACGTGCTTCCCAACACTGTACAGGAAGTCAGCTGGCAAGAAGGCAACCGACCAAGGGCACAGGAAGGAAGAAGGCAATGCTTTAAATGTAGTGGCTGAACATAGCCGCTCACTCCCAATAATCATAGGAATATAGGAAGCTGCCTTATACTGAGTCAGACCTTTGTCAACACTGACTGGCATCAGCTCTCCAGGGTTTCAGGCAGGAGTTTGCCCAATCCTAGCTGGAGAAGCCAGGGATTGAACCTTTGACCTTCTGCATGCAAAGCAGGTGCTCGAGCACTGAGCTACGCCCCCCCCCCACTCCCTGAAGAGCAGGTTTGGAGAATATGCAGGGGGGGGGGGGAGGCTGCCAGAGGGAAGAATTCAATCTGCCAGCAGTGTCTGTTGTGTTAGTGGAAGGACACCACTGGCTACCCCTACATGGTTCCAGGGCCTGTATCCCCTGCAAACAAAGTGTTAATGGTCTGCCTTTGTTGATCAAAGTAGTGGTAGTAACTAACATGGTTCCTCTTTGAAGACATTCCTAGTGTGGTATGGAACCACTCAGAGGCTTTCTTCACACGGAGTTTTTATCCTGCACGGAAGTTTGTGGGCTCTTTACATGACGCCGTGACCCTCCAGGGCATCTCCTGCACTAAAAATCCTTTGTTCCATGTTTAAATAGATCGCAGATAATGAGCTATCAAATTACCCCGTTGTGTTCCACTTCAGTTTCCTCCGTCAAAAGAGGAAAAGCGGCAAGAAGAGGAGTGAGATCAATGAAAGATCATGGAAGACTCAGATACGGGGAGAAGGAGGGGGAAAAGGGAGCAGGGGGGAAGAACGTATGTGAAAAAGGCATTCATGATCCTGCATTTAGAACAGAAGCAGAAAGCCCCATTTTAAATACAGGATTTTAGGCTGGTGTAGAGATGCCCAGAAGCAGCTCCCACACCACCACATTTATTTATTTATTTATTTATTTATTTATTTATTTATTTATTTCTATACCACCCAATAGCCAAAGCTCTCTCTTCACATGTGTGGTGAATTGTCTGGCAGAATTTGTCCAGAAGAGTTATGTTGTGTAGGAGGGAGGAAGCTGACAAGGACCCCCAGTAGTTGCAATACAAGATGGGAGACATGCCCGGATTCTTATTTTTAGCGGTCATCCTTTATGTGCCAAACTACATATGGTGTTTGCATCTAACATCGTTTTTAAAAAATGCAACTTGCATCAGCTGTTGGGGGAATGGGATCTCAGAGCATGTGTGAGGTCACTGTTGAGGTCCCTTCAGGGTTAAATTCCCCATTGGTGCCATGTCATGTGTAGTTTGGCCTATCAGATATTTGAACTGCTCTGCAAACCAGATCAAAACAGCATTTTGGCTGGTTAGTGAGAAATGGTTGTATATTATGGTTATATAATAGTAAAATGATACTTATTCTAGGGGAATTTTAGACTCAGAGATGAAGCACAATTATGAACCTAATATATGAAACTTAGATTAAATAGTTGGGTGTTTTTCTTTGATAGTTAATAGATAGTTAATGTACAGCTGTTCCTCAGGGAGTGCCTTCTCCTCTATCAGCTACCTCAGGCACCTTGGTCATCTGATGAAGTTCTTCTCCAAGTGCAAACCCTGTCAGAAGTGAAGCAGGTGGCAACAAAGGAGGGGGCAGTTTTGGCTGTGGCACACTGACTATGGATCACCCTCCCCAAGGAGGCCCGCCTGGTGTCCACATTGTTTCCTTTAATATACCAGAGAAAACCTTTGTTTAGTTCCCTGGGCTTTTTAACTTGCTGAAGGGTTTTTACCTGGTGGTCTATTTAAGTATCCTACCGTTTGGGCAGGTGAGTGGGTATTGTACTTTTTAATTTTATAAACTGCCCTGGAATGAATTGTGATAAAGGGCAACAATGAAATGTTTTAATGACTTAATTAAACAAACAAACAGGTTTACAGAGTCCACACCTTGAAGTAATTCTCGTTGTACCTCGCTGTGTCATTGGTGTGCCTCACCTTTATCCCTGTGGGGGAGATATTCATCTTTCCCCTTGGTGTGAAAGCCAGAAATGGAGAAGCAGGGGTGGAAGGAGGACATGTCAGCCATGCTTCCTCTCTTGAAGCTCTGGTGGAATGCACTCAGGGTAGCTAGAATCAGTTGTACACCTTGTGAGGGGCCACCAGGTCAAAATAAAGACCATCCAGGAAGAATAAAAGCACTAGCAAAGATCAGCTGGGGTTGATGTTTGTTGGCCTGAAGGAGTGGTAAGGCCATCTGTTGCTTCCGTAGATCATCATCTGATACACACTTCAATGAGTTGTCTGTCCTAGGGTGAGATCAGACCTGACATAGATGCTAAATCACTGTCAGCATTATATACAAAATAAGAAAAGCTGATATTAATTATTTAGGCTGTCTTTAAAATAAGGCTTTAGGGCTGGCAGGGCAGGCAATTAGATAAACCCATTGCATAGCTAAAACAGAAGAGAAGGCTGAGTGACCATGAGATCATGATGCTGAAAATGGATGGGTCACATCTGGTCATCCCAATATTATATTAAGAAAAAATATGCACACATTTGATCACTAAGTTTGGGCTGCCTTTCCCCACCTGACACCTGCCTTCCTTACTCCTGATGTCCATGTACTGGATATCATAGTTGTCTATTAGAGACAGAGTGGGTGAGTGAGAGGGAGGCATAAAGGACAGCATGAGAGAAACCTAAGAGATAGATGTGGGAAATGGAGATATGGAGCAGTATCCAATCCTGACAGTCTGCAAGTGCTAACCACCCTGCACTAGCAGGAACAACTGCTAATCCAATGGGAAGCTAGCGCTGGCTAGCGCTGCCAGATACTTGCTGAAATGACCACTTCTGGAATGGGACAAGTCAGCTGAGCTTGTGGAAGGAGCTCTGCTGACTTTACCTGTTCCAGAAGTAGAAGTTTCAGCTAGTTTCCTTGGTTGAACTAGCAAGTGCTAGCTTCCCATCACACTAGTGGTTGTTCCCACTAACGCAACGTGTTTAGCAATGGTGGATTGCCAGCAATGGATACTGCCCCATCTCTGTCTGTCTGTCTGTCTCAGTCTCTGTCTCTCTCTTTCTCTCTGCCATGCCCATTTTGTATAATACAAAATTGTCAGGTACTTTGCATGGACTTATTGTATACTCTGTAATACATGTGAGACAGAATCTCACATGATTGCGAGAAATGTCATGCCTGGCCACACCCAATCTTTATTAGCAATCTGTAAGGACACACAAATATTGCAGTAGGGGACAATGCCATTAGACATAACAATTTCTAATCCTGGGACAAATTTATAATGTTTTGTCCACCACTGGGACACACACTGAGCGCCAGAGCTCCACAAAATTCAAGGGAAGCAGCTGCCTATCTTTCAGCTAGTTCATTAATATAGTTTAGTAACAGAATATATATTTTGCTCACAGAACGTTTCAGATTTAGGGGCAAGGTAGATATGATGCTAACCTTGAAGTTAAATCTCACATAATAGAGTTATTTCAATTTTGTTCACACTTCAGTTTTCTAATGGATTTAAGCTGTTTGTCTAATATTTAAGACTGAGTGAAAACAGAAAAGATAGTTTAAAAAACTAATTTATCTTTTGTAGAAAATCAATCATTTTATTTCATTAACCCCTGATCCTTTCCTTTTGAGCAGAAACAGTCATCCCTGAAGACTACCTGGTTGATCCAGTGACCACAAAGCACTACAGCGTAGACCCCTCCGATTCTGCCTTTAATTGTATGGGATCTGTGTACTCTATGAGGCAGAGTTCTGGAGATGGACGTCATGGTGGAGGATCCTCTTCCTCTTGTAGTCATCGTTCTGGCCAGATGGCTTCCGGGGGGCCATCAACTGCTAGTTTGAGGCATCAGACATCGAGCCCAACCCGAAATGGAACCTATCTGGAAGGAAACGGAAGTGGTAACATAATACATTTAATTTATCTAAGATTGTGTTGAGTTCCATATCCATACAATGAGTTTCATATTTCTTATGATTTGGTTCTTGGGGAAGGACTTATGATAATTGCATATACAGTGGATGCATGGATGTGGAAGTGGGATCATGGCAACAAGCCCTGTCCCAACCAATATGCAGTCACGAGACCATCTGTAGGAATCCTATGCATGTACAGAGCCTGCGTGCTGGGGGGGAGACCCCTGGCGGAGCATTTCAGGGGCACTGTAAGGCATGGCACCAGCAGCTTTGGATCTACTGGTGCCTCCTTGGCCATTTTAAAGTCATTACTATCTTTCTCTTTGTAAGTTATTAACAGTTCTATAGAACTCCTAATATTTCTAATCTATCTGATATACCTGAAAGTTTAACCGGGAAAATGTCTTCCCTGTACCACATAATCCCTCTGGTTGGCAGTAGCTTGCTGCTGCTTTTCACCTCACTATCAATCTTTCATTTGCTTATTTTCGTAATTGCCATGGCAATTTTATTCCCCTTATTTTTTTAATTGAGTCTTCATGCATGTCCTTTTTTGGATCAGGGTGATTTGTGTGCTGCACCAACACTGGAGAAATCTGAATTCAAGTCTAAACTCAGCTTTGGAGCCGCTGGATGGCCTGGTGCACTGTCGCTCAATCTACACTCTTCCCATGTAAAATACAAATAGATAACTAGCACTGTGCTAACCATTGTGACAAAAAAACTGTAAAACTCTTGAAACATTTAAAGTGTTCTGTAAATATCAACCTGATTTATTATTTGTGTGCCTTTAATTAAGAAGCAGAGCCAGCCCTGTCATTTCACAAGTGCCAAGTTGTCCATAATCCTTGGCCTATAAGGGGCACCATGGTTATTTTATACAGTCAGTATCTCAAATGTTCTAGTTTCCACTTGCTATTTTGATTTGGGGGAGAAGAAATACTTGTCCTAATGTCCTATCCAAGTATTCCAGCCCCAGACCAGGGTGCAGCAGAGTAGCTTGGAGGGGAAGAGGGAAGGTTACATACAAATTTATCCATTCTGCAGCCCTCAGCACCTGCTGCCTGAGGCGGCTGCCTCACTCTGCCTAATGGTAGGGCCAGCCCTGATTTCTGAGATCCAGCCTCCCAAAGCTAAGCTTCTAGTTAATAGTATTTGAGAGGCAGAAGAGTGGAGGTCTAGGCAAGCTGACACCAGGTGGACAGGCTGGCTTAGGCCTACTTTTTCCCCAGTGGGTGAAACCAGCTACAATGGCCCTCCTGAGGAACTATTTATTTATGTATTTATTTACAATATTTATGTACTGCTCCATATCTAGAACAGATTTCGGAACAGTGAACACAAGAAATGAAACAGTAATAGAATAAAAAATTAAAACACCACATTAAAATTATACTTGCTTTTAAAAACCACAATGCTAATAAGGACGCACCAGAAACAACCCAGTGTTGGTGCCTGACTGACCTCCAGGGGCAGGGAATTCCAAAGAAAGGGGGCCGCCATGCTGAAGGCTCTTCTCCTGGTGGACTCCAGTCAGGCCATAGGTCCATGTGGAACCACCAGGAGCAAGCCCTCCGATGACCTCAGTGATTGGGCAGGTTGGTAAGGGAGAAGGCGCTCGCTCAGGTATCCTGGTCTCAAGTAGTTTAGGGCTTTGTACACTAGTGCTAAAACCTTAAACCTGGCCCAGTAGCAAATAGACAGCCAGAACTAGAGACAATTGCTTTATTTAGTTTATGACCCAGTGGACTTTCTGGATAGGATCCCCATCTTTCCAATCACATAACTATATATATTTTTAAATCCCCTCATCTTGGATTTCTGAAATAGTATTACACAAAATTATTATTACAGTATTACATTTCACTTCCTATGCTGAACACAGATATCTTTTTGTTATTTCACTATTTATTAGCCCTTTTTTCTCCTTAAATCTGATGGAATTACATGTGGCATAAGCAAAGTAAAATTCATCAAAGTAAACCTCAGCTAAGCAGTGGTGTTAATGAACACAGCAGCCTTCCTCACAATTTATATGAGATTTTTTTTTAAGTCCTCCCAAGTGTTACTGTTTTTCACTGGTTCCCATGTTGTTTAGTTTTAATGAAATAAATGTGTCCTTGGAGCAGGGTGCAATGATTAAGTATCTAAAATAACATTCCCCTCACCTCCTCCCTGGAACACTTCCTTGAGAATCAGCCCTTGATTTAGTCCTAAGGAAAGCACAGGGCCTGGCTTGTAATGAATTTGTGCATGAGGTGCTTAGTTACAGTGAGTGTCATTAGGAAAGTGGCAAAAACCTGTGTTCTCCCAGAAAGCTCAGCCAAGGTTTAAGGCTCCTTCACTACGCAGCCTGAGCAAGTTTTTTTTCAATTCCCTCACAAATGCAATGTCTGGGTAGGACAAGCATCCTGGCGGGGGAGTGGGGGAAGCAACATCATGGAAGGCTTCTTTGCCCTTGTTCTAAATCAGCCTTCCTCAACCTGGTGCCGTCCAGATGTTTTGGACTTCAACTCCCATCAGCTCCAGCCATCATGGCTAATGGTCAGGAGTTCTGGGAATTGTAGTCCAAAACATCTGCAGGGTAGCAGATTGGGGAAGGCTGACCTACATGGATTCATGTAAACATCTGAAGAGAGCTTACATTAGTACACTTGCTTTAGGATATGCACAGCTTAGGAGTAGAGTCTGCTGCCACAACAGGTCCCCACTCCCATGTGCATTCATTCTACCCAAAAGGAGCATGTGCAAGAAACTTAAGAGTAGGAAGAGCCCAGCAGCAGGTGTCATGTCCCAGAGCCCAGCAGTGACCTGGACACAGACGCAGAGGATGAGGAACCAGCGACAGGCCAGCACACCCACCGCCAGAGCTCCACAATCCATGGAGTCAGTGTGCCGATGATGGCAGTGTGCCCAGCATGAGCTCTTGAAGAGAGACAGAGGGCTAGGGCCCAGGCGGGAGGCTGTCTACTTTACAAGAAGGGGTGGAGACTGAAAGGGGACTCTGGCAGCCCAGTCATGGGAAGCTTCAGTATGGTCTCGGAGTTTGTTGGATCAAGTTGCTCACCAGAAAACTCTCCTTGGTGCTGTGATATCTGGCATGGTGTGCTGTACTGTTAGATAAAAAGTCCTTGCTTTCGGTTTAGAAGAAAAGAATGCCAGGCAGGCAGCAGTGGATCCAACACTATTTTATTGAACGTTTTGCAAAACGGGTGCAGAGCAGTCTGGACCCCGAGACACGTGTGCAAAAGCCTTTTATATCATATCGCTTCTATTGTTCTCACCAGTAACCAATGAAACAGTTAGTACATCGGCTCACTAAGTTAATATCCAATAAACAGTCACTATCAGCTTACCAAGCCGTTAGTCATGAGTGCGTCAGTATGATTCCCTTTTTGCTCCGCCTATATTTTCCCGCCACTCGGGCTCTTACGTAACTTGAGACGCCAATGGTTATGGAGTCTCCTTTTTCTAACAGTACTGAGCCCTGTGGGCTCCCCTTGGGACCACAACACAACAGCAGCAGAGTTCGCCTTACCTTAACATAGCAAGTCACAGCTGAAGTATTGGTGGAGACGCGGTAGGGGGAAATCTCTCATTCTGCCCTTTCCGTTATTCTTTGCTGAACTTGTTGCTCTGAGCTGGGAAGCAGAAGGAAAGGGACATCCTTGATCATTCTTGGCAAGGACTGATGAATTTGCTAGGAAGTCTCTCATTAGGATAAGTCAGTATTCACAATTGATTTAGGGCTGTATATAATCACAAGGATTTGAACCAAAATCTTTGAGTTTTCAGGGTATCATCAGTTTTAAATGTAATCCAATGAATCATCTGAGTAGGGAAGAATAATGCACACTTTGAGGAAGCAGCTCTAAAATGCTCTCAAGCCACAAGAAACTGTTTTAAAATTGTTGCAGAATAAAAGCAAAAACCACCTAATTTAGCAGCAGCAATGTTTGAATTTTGGTACAAGAGTCTTATTCACTGTGGTGCTGTGCCAAATATCTGTGAGGTTCAGTTTTTATGGCGAAAGTTCCCATGGGAAGGGAGATCTTTGCAAGAAAACAAAAACCAAAGATACTATTCCTTGCATTTTTGATTACACTTTTTCATTACCACTGTTCCCTACCTACTTCTACTTAGGCATGATTTTTTTTCTTGAAAGTGCTTCATAATCTCAGCAAATCAGGATCCACATCACTATGGTGCTGTGCAGTTGGTCAAATTTAGCTGTGTGATGCCCTCACTGGGGCCAGTTGAAGGTCTTCCACTGCATTCCCCTTGCCAATTCAACCAGACTGCTACAACTTGTCCTGCCATACAGCCCTGGCTGTTCCATTGCTTACCAGCACTATGCAGCAAAATTTGCACCCAGATCTAGCTCTTATCATATATATTTTCTACATGATTTGTGATACAGATCATGGATGGAGATGCGCATTATTGTGGATGTAATAATGCAATTACAATTTCATTTTCCTATATATTTGTAGAAGCGTTATCCTAAAACTCTCTCCTAGAATACTGGAATTCTGATGGTACTTTTTGTTAGGATGTATGGCTCGGTCCTGTGTTCTAGCTTCCTGCTGCCTTGGGAGCACATGGGATCAAGATTATGATTTGGGAGCAAACTCCAAAGTGTGGTAGATCCATGCCAGAATCTCCTCTTAATCTTCATGGGAAAGCTGTTATTAAACTGAGCAACAAGGTTTAAGGAGATTTGTACACCCTTAAATATTGTGTAAGGGGCCGCGGTGGCTTAGTGGTTACGATGCTGAACTGGAGACTGGAAGGTCGGCAGGACAGCAATTCGAGACCTGAGTGCTGCGTGACGGAGTGAGCTCCCAGCTTCAGTCCCAGCTCCTGCCAACCTAGCAGTTCGAAAAGAAATTGCAAGTAGATAAATAGGTACCGCTTCGGCGGGAAAGGTAACAGCGTTCCGTGCACCTCGGTGTTCAGTCATGCCGGCCACATGACCACGGAAGCATCTTCGGACAGCGCTGGCTCTTCGGCTTAGAAACGGGGATGAGCACCGCACCCTAGAGTCGGACACGACTGGTTGGGGCACCTTTACCTTTTTAAATATTGTGTGGTCTAGAATTAAAATGAAAATTATGTTTAAGACCCCACTATGATAAAAAAAAAAAAAAAAAGCACAGGCAACTGGAAACCTGAGTTGAATGGAATTTCACAAAACCAGTTTTCTTCTGCAAGAGAAAATTGCACAGCTTATTGAGCAGGACAGCTAATCTAATCTGACATTGTTTGGTCAATAGACACTGGCGCGTTGAACATAAGGATAAACTAAATCTTCCACAATCGACTGTAGGTAATTACCTGGGAATAGGTAATAACAACAGATCTTAGCTGTCTTCTATTAACCCTTTTCTTCTGGGCTTTCAATTTGTCCTACCCACACCACATCCGATATGACTAATCCCATCCCCAGTTTCTAATGTCGCATGTCTCCTTTCCACCTCTGATAAACTAGTAGACTCCTTCCATCCAACTCAGTTCCTCCTTCTCTTCCATGTTAAACTATTGAACCCAATGCAGATCCAAAGACCTTTAGATTCCTTTCTGCTGCCACCTGAGCTATCTCCTTTGCTCCTTAGTGTTTTTATTGCATTATGTAACATTTTATTTGTATTTGTATACCATCCTGGTATCCGGAAGGATGAAGGGTGGTTTAAAAATGTCTTAATAAATAATTAATTAATGAAATAATAAATGAAAATGGGCTAAATTAGGGTTATCCTGTTGTGGAAAGTGGCCACTGATCCCTTACAGCATGATCATATGCATGTTTACTCAGATGTAAGCCCCACTGAGTTCAGTGGGACTTGTGTTCACGTTAAGTGGAACTTGCTTCCAAGTAGCCTTAATATAAGGATGTTCATAGACGGTAGAGACCTGCCCATTCATTCTAGGTGTGTAGTCCCAAAACAGTCACTAAGAAAAAAAACCCCATTGACTAGTTCCTTACAGAAAGGCAAATGACATCACTGGGGAAATGCTTTCTTTTGCTTCAGTTGTTCTGTCAAGTCTTGAGATGGAATGAGCTGAGTGACTGAACTTCAGTGCATTCAGCTGGCCAGCACTGTTATATAAATCTGCTAGTGTTTTACCTAAACCTTTAACAGTACCAGATGCTACCAGGCCTTCCACATGCTGTGTTTAAGTTAAGAACAGTTAAATAGGTTCACTTTCCCTCTGAAATGCTTCCTGAGTTTCTAAGCACTCAACAGTTCATTTACATTTTTTCTTGCCACCTGCCAAAGCCAGGAAATTGGATTTTACCTAAATTATGATCTTTAAGGATAATTATTGGTACCAAACACTCCTCTCCCTTTGTAATCTGAGCATTCTTTATCATCTTGATTAATTCTGATGACACAATGCCCTAGGATACCTTTGACATGTGAGAGATGAGATTGTTATTAATGTATTTAATCCCTGGTGTGAATAATTTCAGATGCATAAATTGCAGGATTTATATACAGGTAGGGCTCCTCCAGAAAAAAACCCTAACCACATAAACTGGATAAGAAGAACTGAGGAGTCAACCAATTTTGCAACAGCTCTAGTGACTACCATTTAGCTTCTGAACCGAATTCATGGTGCTGGTTTTAATTTGCTAAGCCCTTTATGGTGTGTGTCCAACATATCTGACATCTGTACAATTCCCACTAATTAAAATTGTCTGGGAAGGCCCTGCTTAGAGACCCATTTTTTGCATGAGTTCAATAAGGAACAGAGCAGGGGCTTATTTGTGTTGGCTCTTATACTTAGAAATGCTCAAGTACTGTGTTCTGTCTTAACCCATTCCTGCAGGAATATAGAAGGGGTGTAAAGTTGGTCCTCTTTATAAGCATTCCAGAAATAATAATCAATAGATGGCTGAGGGTTTTAATTCTACCTTGTCCCTGAAGCTTTGGAAGAAAATACTGTATTTAATTGTGGGCTTAGATTACATGTTTGCATTATTATATTGCTCACCACTATGACTATTTAGAAAAGTAGGTTATAAGTAAATGTTTGATTTACAATAATATTAGTGATTACCTCTACTCATGTGCAGTTCTTTTTTGCATCTGAATTTTTTTTTATGCTTCTGAAAGGTATCTTCATTAGTCACCTGCTTCCATTTCCATTGTGGCATTTCAGGAAGCTGTAATTTAACACAATCTTGGGGGCCAAAAGATGCTCTCCTATAGATTCTTATGACTCTGAAAGACTCTCTCCCCCATGGGCTATAGTATATATTTATATATGAAAAATAAAGTGGAATTTGACCAGCTGTTCCTAAGTTCAGTGGAGGCAGACAACCCACCTATCGACAATAGTCCCAACATCCTAATATTGCCAACCTATAGTGTAATGGCTGTAGGAAATAAAACACCACTTGAATGCTGATGCTAGCAAAATTGAGCTGATTAGAAGACTGGGTAGTTTATCAGTTTTGAGGCATGGCACTTTATAGCTTTCTCTTCCCCTTACCCACCTGTTAACATCTGGAATAGGCCTTCAGATATATTTAGTATTACTAAGGATCATATAGTGGAATTTCTTTTACATTGTTGCTCTTTTTTTATAGCTTAATGACACAAATTCCAGATGGCCTTTTAGCTGTTGAGTAGGGCATTTGTTCTGCTAGAATCCTAGAGAACTATTTGACTCCACGTGAGCACCATTTATGGCTTTCTAACAAGAGGATTTGTGGCCACTCCTTTACTCCTAGTGCAGAGATCTCTTCAGGCTGTAATTATACTTTTATATTTTACATCAGCCCCAAATACAAAGGCCCATCAGCCCATATTTGCACATCTATAGCACTGCAACATCCTGCAGTCCATTCTTTGTACATTCAAAAATATAACTTGTTTGAGTTTAGTCTCCGTTATTGTAGCAAAAATAGTACTGTTTCACAGGCAACATGATTATTAGGCACTATTGAGACAGATGTTCAGCCAATGTACACTAGCCCAGCTTCATACATTTTACTGTGGGGGAACATCATTGTATACAAACCCTTCATTAAACTAATTCCAGTTACTTTATGCTCACAACAATCTACACACCGTGAATCCTGTGTGTAGGGGAGGTTGAGAATAGTAGAGATTTCAAACCCCTACAGCCAGAGGAGAAAGTGCACCAGTTACTGTATCTCTCCATGATTTATGTGAATTTATATTCCCTTGAAACTGAATTAAAATCCAATCAAAAATCTAAACAGTCACAATTATAGGAGGATCCGTAGTTCAAAACTAGAACTTGCGAGTTGGATATAACTCCCAGCATTTCCAGGAAAATAATCTTAGGTAGCAAGCCTGGGAAAGACCTGTACCTGAGATTTTGGAGACTCTTTGTAAATCAGAATAGTCAGTGCTCCTAAGCCAGATGTACTAATGGGCTGAATCAGTAGAAAGAAGCTCTGCATATCTTCTAACTTCTGCTACTACCTCCAAACTGCCACCAGAACTGTGACAAAATAGGAAGGTCTTCTTACATTATTACTAATGAAAAATATAAGGATCCCTAATTTAAATGTTTGGGCTTTTGTACACAAGCGTCATTTCCCATCCCACCAACTGCTCATGTCCCACAACTGCACTACTGCGCCGTAATAAACAACTGGAGCAACATGTGAGCATTTCTGCCCAGAAGCACCTAAGGAAGTTTGTGGGAGAAGTTGTGGTTGTAGGAAGTTGGGTAACTTTGTTAGACCCTTTGATGATCAAATTCACCCTCGCAACACTTAAGTGTCAAATTGTAACTGTTAAAATCAAACCGGTTTTTTATCCAGACACTCCAGACATGAACCTTATATCAAGTTTCATGAAATTTGGTCATTTTTAACTTTAAATATCTAATGAATATTATGATTCATTACATGCATTTTATTTATTTTTAGATGCTTCTATGGTGTTCCTGAATCCTCTTGCATCAGTACCTTTGAGTTTCTTGGCTTCCATTTTTTAAAACTATTCTGTGTTTCAATTGCTCAGTGCCTCTGGCATAGGAGAAATAGAGGATAGAGGAGAAATTTGTTCAGTCTGCATTTTAATGCAAACTTACCTAATTTCACACTTTTGAACTATTATGTGAACCGAAACTCAGTTATCCTTCGAAATCTGCACTTCTCTGAATTTTGCAATGGATTTCTCCATTTTTTTTTAAAAAAAGACATTTAACAGGGAACGTCCACACAAAAGCACATATATTTATGGAAATAGTGTTAAAAATGCATTATATTAGGAAATTTGCTTGCAAAAATGTGTATACTTGGCAAAAATGTGTGCAAAAATTCGTGCATTAGGAGAAATGCACCAAAATGCATATGAATTTTCAAGCAAACTTAAAGAAATGCTCAAAGTTCAGTATGAACTGAACTTAAGATTGGAAAAATAAGAAACGGAGAGAAATTGAAATTGAAAGATTTGTCCATCCCTATGAATCTGGCATGCCTAATCTCTCTCTCTCTCTCTCTCTCTCTCTCTTTTATTCCCAAAATGGCTCAGATTGGGTGTTTCACTGCATCAAGGAACATAGGAAGCTGCTTTATACTGAGTAAGACCACTGGTCCATCTAGCTCAGCATTATTGACACTGACTGGCAGTGGCTGTTCAGAATTTCAGAGAGGAGTCTCTCTCAGCCCTACTTGGAAATGATGGAGATTGAACCTAACAGCTTATACTTACTATGTGTATGTCAGGGGTGCATAGCCACAGGTCACATGCAGCCCTCAGCCCTCTGGAGAGATCGGAGATAAGGAAACAATTTCCCTTGCTAGAGCTAGTGTTAGCTAGGGAAAGCCTGGAATTTCCCTTGCCAGTGCAAGCGCTAACAAGGGAAACACATCCATCCCTTACCTTTGATCTCTCAAAAGAGATTGAAGACAAGGGAACTGTTTCCCTTGCTAGCACTTGCTAGCACTAGCACCAGCAAGGGAAAGCCCTGTTTGGGGAGTGAGGGGGGAGAATATGTGCCTGTAGAGGGCGGGGGGATAGTGTCTGCATGTGTGTGTATGGGGGGATATGGATGAAAGTATGAAGGTAAGCATATATGAGTGTATCTGTATGTCTGAGTGTGAATGAGTGTGTGTGTGTGTGTATGTGCATGTGTACGTGTATGTATGTGAGCATGTGTGCCCATGCACACACATGCATGGCCCCTGGCACCCCGGCAGACACCCGATGTGGCCCTAATGGCTGAAAAGGTTGTGCACCCCTGGCATATGCTCTACCACTGAGCTGGAGCCTTTCCCCCTGATCCTTATAAGCTGTATGCACCTACGCTGATCTGCTGAGCCCCTGATAATCCACATAGCTAATCACAGAAAGTACAGGGCTAACATATGAAGTAAACAGAGTAGAAACTCCTAAAGATGCCATCCCTCCCCCACCTTTTTGTTACTGCTTCCTGCATGTCTAGCTGCGCGCTATGCCAAAAATTGGGAAGTTCCTGTGCAAATTGCTTTTGCTGTTTCCAAGAGCTGCTTATTCATATGATAGCAAGGCGTGATAAAGTAAAACATGTCAAATAAACTATACCTTTTTTCACATTATGTCACCTTCTCTGAGCTCATCCGCCTTCCCTTCTGTATGTGCACGTGTGCACATAAACAGACATACCAGAGATGCAAGTAAAAACCAAGCAGATACCATTTATGCTAACATAATGTAGCACTTTGAAAGAGGACAAGAGCAAACAAAGGAGGTAGAGTTCGGGAGGGGAACAGGGCATAGCCATAGCAGCTGAGATGTATAATTCTACAGAGATTAAAAATAAAAACATAAATGCATTTTCTTCCCAATGTGCTTTATTGCCTCAATTTAATGTTGAAGGGGGCTGATGTGACCTTAAATCATCTCAGCCTTGATGCCACTAAAAGGTCACATGTGCAACATTCATCTTAGTGCAGTTTTAGTAGCTCTCCAAATAGGTGTTCTTTGGGGACACTGCTTCGTAAAAGCCAGTGATTAGGAGGATACCAAGCAGCAAAACATCCTTTCATTGCAGAGGGAGTTAGGGCTGCCCACATGGAACATTTGTTTTCCTTCACAGACCAAATATCAATGTCAGGAGAAGGGTGCACACAGGTACCCCATCATTTGTAGAAAATCCAGGAAATGCCTCCTTCTCCGTGATGGCATGAATCTGGATGTGGCTGTCGCTTCAGCTTCCAGACGTACATAAACAAGCAAAACAGACTTATCCTATGCAACCTCACACCCAGGTGTTGTTGTTTTTCCCTATTCTCCTCTAGGAAGGAATATCATGTGTGAAGCAGCCTGTAGTCTCGGTACACTGAAAGAAACAGTTAGCTAAAGCCCTACTTTGCCCTTCTAATTTGCTAGCTAGCTAACTTTCTTTTGTTTGTTTAGCATCTTCGTGCTTTTAATTCCAGATGCAAAGATGGTGTTCTCTTGTGCCACTATCTCAGTTGCCTCTCATTATGATAGCAGGGGTTATTCCATTAAGAGTATGGCAACTGGCATATTTTTCCTTCCCCCAGCAGGAGACTGGGGCCTTTATATTTTTACAACCTGGTTCACCAGATGAGGGGCATGGCTTCTGTTAAGCAGCCAGATTCAAAATTGCCGACTTCCTCTCGGCTTTCCCTCCTCCCATCCCTTAGCCTCTGTCTGTCATAGATACTTATTTGGACGTAAGTCCCATTGAACTTAGTGGGACAATTCCAAGAAAACATGAATAGGAATGGACAGTAACACAGGAAAATCAATGGTCTGAGCTAATTTAAACATTACTGCTCCCTGCTTGGAGGCCAGAGAGATGCATTTCCCACTGGTGGTTCTTCCCCGCTCTCTCAGAAGATGACATTAAAATAAGTCATGTGTGGATTCCCCAGAGCTCTTTCCAGCTCTGTTTCTTACTGTGCAAGGCACCATACTCTCTGTCACTGAGATGCCTCAGCACTCGTCTTCTTGCTGCTACAAACTCTTGTGGCTTCTTTTACTATATGCTGTGTCACCCTGAACATCTCTGTGCAAGCATTAACCTAGCTAAAGAATAGAGCAGTCCTGTGTCATTGTATCAGAAGCATCTAGGAAGAGGACAAAAGCCCTCTACTCTGTGATGCCTGTTGAATCTGGATTACTCATTCAGGCTCCACACAGGTGTTAGTAACATAACATAACAAATGTATTAAACAGTGTTATACACACCTCCCTAGCAGGGAACCTGAAACACAGCCCTGCAGTACGGTTTCTCCTAGGGCAAGGGGAAAGTGGGAAAGGGGAAGAGTGGAGGTTGGGCTATACTTTAGGGTACACAGTTAATTCACTAAGCCTAGATACAGCACATATTCACATTCACATACTACCTTCCTCACTTCAACTGTTCCCTCATGTGAACAGTTCACAAATGAACACATACTAATAATGTAAACTACATGGGTTAAACTTAGGGCATTTCCAAGGGGTCCTAAGCATGAACAGTCAAGAGACACTGCAGCTATTCTCTTTTTTCCTTAATGGATTTTCCCTGGTAAGAAAAAAGACAGAACAAACAGTGGGAAAACATGAGATGGTTACAGGTGGAAGATGTTGTCATCTGGGCACCCCCTCCCTAAAATTCCATGAATGAGGTAGGGTGATATTGGGATAAAAGCCTCATCTAGAAGCACTGCTACTGTGAACATGGCACAAGTTAAACGGATGACAAGTATTCTGGTTCTTCAAGTAATGGCTGGAACATTGCTATGGAAACAACTTAATCAGAGTGCTGATTGGTAATGCAGATTTTGTTTGGTTCTTTTCACACCAATAGCCTCAAGTCCTTCGCCAGAAAGACAGGATGTCACTCGGCCCACAAGCAAGAATCCTTTGACCTGGACTGTGGATGACGTGGTTTGGTTCGTAAAGGATGCTGACCCTCATGCTTTAGGACCCCACGTGGAACTCTTCAGAAAACATGTATGTAGGAAGTTGTCCATGATGGAATGAGATTATCCAAATTTAATCTTCAGGTGAATAAACCAGGCCTGCATACCTCGTGATGCACCAAGCCAAGTGACACCCACCAGGAGAGTACGGCGATGCACCAGGTCCTTGATAAACTTCCTGGTCTGCTAACTGCTTGGCTGAGAAAACAGAGAGATTGTGAAGCTCCTGGCAGGCCACAATACAGGGCTGATGTGCTGCATTTGGGTCAATGGGACAGCAATTGCACAGGCTGTAATAAACCCATGGGTCTCTGAGGTGCCACAGCACTTGTCTTCTTGCAGCTACAAATTACGTGGCTCCTCTTGCTATATGCTGTGTCAACCCAAACACCCTGTGTCAGTATTACCTTTGCTAAAGGGAAAAGTACTCTTGTCTGGGCACATTTGTAGGCCCTTCCAGTACAGAATGTCTGTCAGCTGAATGGTGGATGATTGAGGACAGATAGAAGGAAGTACTTCTTCACACAGCACACAGTTAAGGAATTTGCTACCTCAAGGTGTAGTAATGACTGCCATTTTGGAAGGATACAAAAGGGGAGTAGACAGATTCATGGAGGATAATGTTATCAGTGGCTACTAGTAATAATTGCTAAATTTTACCTCCAGTATTGGAGGCGTTATGCCTGTATATGCCAGTTGCTGGGGAACATGAGAAGGAGGGGTCCTATTGCGCTCATGTCCTGCTTGTGGGCTTCCCATGGGCATCTGGTTGGCAATTGTGTGAACAGTGTATCTTGAGGATGTGGAAGGCCACCACCTCTGCATTCAATTCTTGCCCTTCTTGCCTGATTAAATCAGCCAAGATGGGACTGTTGCCATGGTGAAGCGAAGTGATTAATGCCTCTTTGTGGGAGGAGGTTTATTTATTTATTAGATTTATTAGCTGCCCATCTGGCCAGCTACCAGCTGGCCACTCTAGCTGGCGTACAATACTAATAACATGAAATATAACAGATTTACATAATCAGCTGAACAAAACAACATAACAAAACAACACTGCTCTAAAAAACTCCAACCCACCCCAAATGCCTGCCTGAACAGCCAGTTTTTTAAAGCCCAGTGGAAGCTCGTCAAAGAAGGGGCATGGCGGAGGTCACTGGGGGCCACTACAGAAAAGGACCTGTCCCTAGTCCTCACCAGTCTAGCTGTCCTGGCTGATGGGACAGACAGAAGGCTCACTGAGGCTGATCTCGTAGAGTGGCATCCCTGGTGTTGTTGGATGCACTCCTTAAGATAGACTGGGCCGGAACCATATAGGGTTTTAAAGGTCAATACCAACACCTTGAATTGGGCCCGGAAAACAACTGGTAACCAGTGCAACTCCTTCAGCACTGGAGTGATGTGATCTCGCCGATGGCTGCCTTTAATCAGGTGGGCTGCCGTGTTCTGCACCAGCTGCAACTTCCGAACCATCTGCAAGGGTAACCTCATATAAAGCGCATTACAGTGGTCTAGGCAAGAGGAGAACAGGGCATGAACTACTGATGGGAGCAGATGGTTAGGGCGATAGAGGCGCTGCTGCTGTATCAGATGGAGTTGGTTCACTGCTGCCCGGCTCAGGGCTGACACCTGAGCCTCCATGGACAGCTGAGAGTCTAAGATGGCCCCCAGACTGCGGACCTGGTCCTTCAGGGGTAGCCACACCCCATTAAACACCAGCTCAACATCCCCCAACCTGCCCTTGTCTCCCACAAAAAGTACTTTGGTATTGTCGGGGTTCAGTTTCAGCTTAGTCCTTTCCATCCAGCCACTCACCAACTCCAGAAACCACGAACAGGGTTTCTGCAGCCAACCTTGGCGAGGATTTAAATGAGAGGTAGAGTTGCATGTCATCCACATATTGGTGACACTGCACCCCAAACCTCCTAATGATAGCCTCCAGTGGCTTCATATAGATGTTAAATAACATCGGGGAGTGAATAGAATAGCTATCAGGGCTAGTAGCCACTGATAGTCTTTTCCTCCAGGAATTTGCCCAACCCCCTTTTAAAGCCATCCAAATTGGTGGCCATCACTACATCCTGTGGTAGCAAATTCCATAGTTTAACTATGTGCTGTGTGAATCATAGAATCATAGAATAGTTAGGTTGGAATAGACATCGAAGACCTTGTGCTTTGTAATCTGGCCTTCTCCCTACATGTTTCTGAAGACTATTATTGGGTGCTATTAGAGCTGTTCGCTCCGTTGCGGTGCATGAGTCTTTGTCCACTGTTATCCCCAACTTTATGTCTCCCTTCCCATAGGATTCAGTTTAAAGCCCTCCTGATAAAGTTCTTCATGCTGTGGCCAAACACATTCTTCCCAGCCTTTGTGAGGTGCAACCCGTCTCTTGCCAACAGTCCATCTTCCAGGAAGTATAGCCCGTGGTCCCAGAATCCAAGGGCATTTCTACACCAGCCTAAAATCCTGCATTTAAAATAGGGCTTTCTGCTTCCATTTTAAATGCAGGATCACATCTACCTCCCTTTACACGTGCTCCCTTTCCCCCCTCCCCTTCCACTCCCCTTCTCCTCCTATCTGAGTCTTCCATTATCTTTCATTGATCTCCCTCCTCTTCTTCCCGCTTTAACTCTTTTGAGGGTGGAAACTGAAACAGAACACAACCAGGGTAATTTGCTAGCTCATTATCTGAGATCTATTTAAAAATGGAACAAAGGGCATTTAGTGCAGGAGGGTCACAGCAGGGTCACTGTGTCATGTAAACAGCCTGCAAACTTCCATGAAGGAGCAATCTCAATTGCAGGATAAAAGCCCGATGTGAAGGAGTCCCAAATCTCTTGCATGGGCACCACCTTCATAGCCAGTCATTCACCTGTATTGCCCTCTCTTTCATGCTGTCTTTCCTGTGATTCAGGATTTCTCAGGCAACAGCATCTTGTGTATTTTTCCAGCACGTACATTATATCTGAAGTGTTCTTGTTTGCTCGGTTCCATTTCTCCTCTTGTGCTTTATTTCCCTTTCTATCCCTCTTCTAACTACTGGAAGGATGGATGAGAAAACTATCTCTAACTAGAGAGCTTCGGCTATTGGGCGGTATAGAAATGAAATGAATGAATGAATGAATAAATAAATAAAATATCTGGGCCCCAAAGTTCTTGAGTTTCCTTCCCAAAGCTTCAAAGTCTGATGTGATTTCTTTGTAGCTCCACTTGGCAGTATCATTTGTTCCCAGAAGAAAGGGATACCTGTCAGTGGGCTTTATGAGTGTAGGCAACCCTTCAGTCACATCTCTAATCCATCCTCCCAGAAGACAGCATACCTGACGAGTCCATGGGTCTTTGTGACATACTTGGGTTTCGATCCCATACATCAAGGAGTCTCCCACTACTACTGCTCTTCTCTTCTTCTTGTTGTAGGCCTTGGTTTCATTGCCTCTGCTTGACTGACTTTCAGCCTCTTGCTCGCTCTCATGAGGGTTCCCCTATAATTCTTCTTCTGCAGGCTGTCCTCCAGTCTCATCCTCAAGTACCTGGAAATGGTTCCATAGTTCCACTGCTTCCACTGGTGTAGGGTGGCTTCTAGTTCTTCTGCTCCTAACTGTCACCCTTTTCCAAGGAGTATCCTCTACTTCATTTTTCCTCACCTCAGCATTTTCCTCTTCTGCCTCAGCTTGCTGTTGCTGTTCTAGCTTCTGTTCTTCACTTTGCTGCTGTAGTTCCACCGTTCTGTCCAAGAACTCTTCATGTTCTCTTCTTCCCTGGAAGGTCACCACTTGCCACTCCAGTCCTCTTACTTTTTCTTCCAGCAGCGTGATCAACTTGCACGTATGCCATGTTGATCTCAGGCAAGAAAACAAACATTGCACAGACCTTGCAGGTCACCACCACTGGAGAGTCTTGTCCTTCCATAGTCTCCATTCCTTTTTTGTTTCTAGCTTTCTGACTGTACTGGGATAGCCTGTGATTTGTCATCTGTTCACTGGAGGTTAAAAACAGAGTCCCACTGGTATGGAAGTGTGTGTTCCAAGAAAAATATTTTTTTTAAAAAATGTTAGGGGCCTCCCCCTTGACCTCCCCTGCCGAACTCCCCTGGCCAGCTCCTGTTCCTCTCCCCATTCGCTTGCTCTGGTCACTCGCTCTCTGGGAGCTTGCTTGCTTCTATACCCCCTAGACCAGCTGGAGCAGCTTCCCCTGCTCTGCTCTGCTCAGCTCAGCTAGGAGGCAGGCAACAGCTTCTTATGTTCTTCTGAGAGCAACCCGACAGAATTCTGGCATTCTGTGCAGCATGACAGGGCTTGAGAACTGTGCTGTGGATTAAAAGGTGTACGGGTACTAAATTTTCCATACTGAAGCACCCGCTAACCTGCTGCTTATAATTCAGTCAGCTTCACAGGGAAACATACAAAAGGTCTGATGCTTGATTAAGGCCATCACACAATTCAGCTCAATTACACCTTTAAATTACTCATTTCCCTGCAGTTGTTCAGCCTTCATATCTAAACTGGATTAGCAGGAAGATTCCAGAGGTGAGAGACAAGTGATTACTCCATTAACCTTAGCCATGTCTTCCGGTGAGTTAAATGATTCTCTGGTGCAGGTGCGTAATTTAGTCTGAAACCCTGGATGATGATTGATATTCCCGGCTAGCACCTGAAATCCTTGCTTTTTCAGCCAGCTAATTTGGCCCTGACATGCCAGGATTACAGAACAAGAGGTGATGACCCTTTTAAGTTTAACTTCCCAGTGCCCCTCACTCGAGACCAACAACATGTTTACTGAATTTCCAGAGGGGTGGCCGTGTTAGTCTGTTGCAGCAAAAACAACAAAGAGACTTGTGGCACTTTAAAGATGAACACATCTATTCTGATGAAATGGACAGTGTCCACGAAAGCTTATGAGAGAATATATCTGTTTGCCTTTAAGGTGCCACAAGACTCTTTGTTATCTTTACCAAAAACAGTTCTCTTTTATGTTAGAATACTTCTGAGTAAGTAGTGTTTCATTTCTCCAGCGGGATGGGATGCAAAAGAAGACAGCCTGTATCTGGCCCAGAATTCCCAAGTGGCTTTCTTTGCCAGCTAACAGCTCTCTCTGCATTTCTGAGGGAAGTATGTTAGTATTTCAGGGGAGTTTGGACCTAGAAAAGGAGCCTGAGTGAAATTTAGAGAGGAAGTGATAAGGAATGCCGATTAAGACCAAAGAAGACTAACAAATAGGAAAGCCAACCTAAGAGTGAGCAAAATGATGCCATGGGGCTGATCATTTAGTTCTGATCTGTAGCTGGAAAATGAATATTGAAGGGAGAGTAAAGGTATCGAGTTGAGGCCAATTAAATCTGCTCTTTCACAATTATATCCTGCCTCTTCCAGTGATGGATATTAAAACAGAAAGCGTGCATTGTTTCATGGAGCTGAGCCATCTCTGTATTGATTATTCTAGCTTTCTTCCAATTCGCTGACCAGCCTTTACATTCTTTCTTGATCAGAGTGTTCTTGCTGCTGGACAAGTCAGTCTATTTAGCTTCTATTGAAAACCAGAGCAGAAGAATGGGACAACGAAACTGGGTTGGCAGAGAAATCCTTTCATTTCAGTTTCATTACCAAGTAGAGTGTGTTACACTTTAAGCAGTCACAGTGAAGCCACCCTTCTGATTTAGTGCCCATTTGTGTTGGTTGGTGGGCCTTTTTCACAGTGCTTAACACCAAGCTTGAAATATTAAGCCTGGCAGTCAGCATTTGCAGGATTAGATCTTAATAAAGCCACATGAAATATTTCCAGCTGCTGTATACTTTTTCAGTCTTCCAGCAGCGTGTGTGAGAAGCTAGCATTGGTCATAAGTCCTGGAGCATCTCTACACCAGCCTAAAATCCTGCATTTAAAATGGGTCTTTCTGCTTCTGTTCTAAATGCAGGATCACAATAGACTCCCTTTACACGTGCCTCCTTTTCCTCATGCTTGTGGAACATCTACAGTAAAACAGCCTAAGTAGGAGTTCACTATCTAATGAAAGAATGAAAATACAAGTTATACAGCATATATAAGGAGTTTGTGTGAATGTGTGTTTATTTTTTGTGTGTGTGTATTAGTCAGAAAAATTATAGGCAACTGTACTTGCATAGAATTTGACCAAAAGTTTGAAAGGCTTCAGCATAGGAAATAAACAGAAACCATGGTGCCTCATGATATCTTTCTTAAAATTGGGATTCCTTGCTTGCTGCACTTGCTGAGTAAGTTTGTACATAGTCATAGAGCCTGCTCACACATCGCATTAACCCATGGTGGCTTATAAGCTATGCACAGTAGCTTCTTTTGCAAATAGCCTACTGTGCCCCATCACACGATCTGACAAATAAGCTACACAGCATAGTTTATTTTTCTTCCCTCTCCCTTCCTCCCCCTATAGTCCTCCCACCCACCCAGGCAGGTGTCCCAGCTTCTTTTGAGGTGGAAACCATATTCTGCCATCCCTCATGCTGCCACGATGTCAACAGCCTGTTTCTGATGGTCGGCTTAGCACTAGGGCATCTTCCTCTGCCTCTGCTGGTTCTTCCCATTCTCAATCCCATGTCAGTCTTTACCTGCTAGCCTGTTTGCTTCCCTTCCTGTTCCTATCCCCTCCTCCCTAGTCCTTATTTCTTACCTGCTTCCCCAATTTCCAAGCTTTTAATGGCTCCCCTCTCACCAGGAGCAAACCAATAACACAGAATAAAAACGTATTTTTATTGGCATACAAAGCTGCTGCTTCTTCTTCTTCTTCTTCTTCTTCTTCTTCTTCTTCTTCTTCTTCTTCTTCTTCTTCAGCATCTTAATACTGGGCTTGCTTAACACTGCTTTGAATCTACTAAGGCACTATTTGGCATCAGTTCTGGGTGGGTGGGGTGTTGGATGGCTAGCTTGGGGGCTGATGATGGTGGTGAAAAGTTGTGGGGAGGTTCAGTGTCAGGTGTTGTAAGGAGGGGAAGAGCATCTGCTGAGTTGGAAAGGGGTGGCCTGACTGGAAAGGAGGGATGCTTACATGGTGGGAGCATTGCACCAAAAAGGGGTGGAGGGGTGTCCTTCAAATTTTTCAGGAATAGGATGAAATTGAATATATATTTTCCTTTTATGGAAATTTTAGATTTTAGGAGTAGATATTACTACTGGATAATTGTGCAACTTTGCTTTTCCATGGAAAAGTGAGGATGTAACCACAGGTGAAACCTTTGGGGAAGCGCACAGGAGTGGGGGAGCTTATTTGGAGCGGGAGAACAGCTGAATGTGGCAGAAAAACAAGTTTGCTCAAGGACGCTCTGCTGATTAGACACACATGTGAGTGAAAGCAACTTTGCAGAGTGCATCCCCAGAGGGAGGGTGAGGGTGAAGTCAGGCGGTGAAGGGGTTGGGCCACGCAGTCTGTTGCTATGCAGACCTTCCGAACAGAAACGCTCAAGAGGAGGAGAGTGGCAGCAGCATTTTTTGCTGCTCTTGCCGAGTGGCTCTGTAGGCTATCACCATAACCCACGCTGGTGCAACAGATGACACACCAACCCACCATAGGTAAAATAACCTTTACTGCAGAATGTGGGTTCTTTGGGGGAAATAAGCCACCGTAGATGGGAAAAACAGTAGTAGGTGGGTGACATGCTAAGACAACACAGGTTACTCCAGAAAATAAACCATTGTGAGTTAGCATGTTGTGCAAGCCCAGTCTTTGTCTCCTAAATTTTATCATTGCATTGCTGTTTAGTTGGATGCTTTGGAGACTTCCAATTATGTACTATACATGACTTTGCAGCTGTATACAATTGCTTAAGAAGGTGTTTATGAAGGAACTCAAGGTCATCAGGGTAAAAAAGACGAAGAAGCATAGCTTTGAGAGTTACTAGTAGTTTAACATGGAGAAATTCCTGGCAGTAATCAGCAACAATGTCCCAAACTTCTGTACTGTCAAACATTCCTGCAAAAGACAAAAGTGCGAACCAATCTGACTATAGTCCAACAAGATTGACTATATTTGGATGTATTAGGTGAAGCCTTGCCAGAGTAACGTACCACATACTGAGAACTTTGTATTGTGCTTCCTTTATATTAGTATTGATTGATAAAGATTCAAAAGAAGTCCAGATACAATGCTAATCATCTTCTTCCAAAGACTCACCCAAGTCAGTCTCCCATGCCCATACATAGGATGGCTTGTCATCCAATAATGGCACAATAAACCAGTCCTTTTGAGTTCATTGCAATAGCCGCTTTCCTCCCATGCAACATAGCTCAAATGTATAGCTCCTGGTTTATGATTCCTTCTTTCTTTTTAAACTAGGAGATTGACGGCAATGCTTTGTTGCTACTGAAAAGTGACATGATCATGAAATATTTGGGCCTGAAGTTGGGACCAGCACTGAAACTCTGTTATCACATCGATAAACTGAAGCAAGCCAAGTTCTGATGTTTTCTAAAAAAACACCAAACAATCCCAATGTAACTCCAGAAAGTCGATGAAAGGTAATGTGTTGCCTTACAGAAAGATGTCCATTTTCAAGCTGTTTCCTCCCTCTTTTTGTACTGAGAACTCGTTCTTTATACAAGTGTACATCTTCACCTTTTTTTAACCAGTGGAGGGGGGTGGGGAATCTGTTTTGCTGGTTTGTGTTAATAATTTTTCCAAAAAGTATATAATGATGCTTATTTTGTATTATTCATATTGTTATTATTGTTAATATTATTATTGTTAAGTCCTATTTTTGTAATCACAAGTGGAAAATCAGACTACTTTTAGGGAAAGGAGTTTTTGAAAGGCTTTATCAAACCTTTCTCTGAGCTGCTTCACATCTGCAAGTTCATCACTTGACTTGATCTGTGCAGCATCAAGGTGACTTGCCTTTGTTAATAAGCTATCACAGCCACAGGACTTTTATATCACCCCAAGTACATTGCTTTTCAATGCAATCAATTAGCACATTCAGCAGCCAGCAAGTCATCAATTGCTGAATAATCTAGTGATGTGTGAGCATGTGTGAACCAACTCATAAACTAAATCTGTCATGTAATCACTGGCATACCCCTGCCACCAGAGGTCCGGCTTCTTTTATTCCGGTGGTCTGGGTGGGTCACAGAGAATATCTTGGGAATATGAAGATAGGAATGTTGTTTACACAGGCATCAAACTGGTATGCATCTACATGGGAGACTTACTGTGAATGTAGGCATGTTTGCATGGCATCCAGTCCTTCAAAGCTGATCAGCAATTGTGCTGATCTTCTGCTAGTCCAAGTTAGTACCATCACGTGCTTTCCAATGTAGTAATACACATGAAAATTTTGAGACATGCAATGTGATCTCTGTTTTGTAAGATGATGAGTATGCAGCATTCCTCTGGGTGAAAGCAGGAATGGGAAGTGATGTAGAGATTTAGGATTGCCCAGCATCTGAACCCAGCTCTCTTGACCACACAAACTGGGTCAACATCTAGAGTCTATAGGTTGTGAGCTTCATGTTGTTTGAATTTGTTGTTTGACAAATGTTAGGGTTACATCACTGGAAGCAGGGATTCACACATTTTGATTTGGCTTAGTATCTAGCCACACTTTGTGGTTGTCACCAATCTTTTCACTCCTGCAAATCCCTCTGGCACATGCTGAGGGGTGGAAGGTCTCTCATTTCACACTGAGCAGAGCAGGAAGTCATATTTTGTGCAGAGCTTTGGAGTATGCATAAACGCCTGTCTGCTCCAAAGCTTGGTGTAACCTGAGAGTCCTTCCCCATGTTCTCTGCAATTTGTGGAGAGCTCAGGAGAGTGGAGGGGATTTGTTCGCTGCTGAGCATCCTTGGCCAGGGCAGGAATGACCACCAGGGGCAGCTTGGCAACCAAATTTGTGGAGGTCTGAGTGCAGTTTTAACAGCATTCCTCTTTTAGCCACATTTCTGGTTCAGTAAGTAGTCTGAGTGTCCCTTGTTCTTTCCTTAAGGAAGGCTATCCTGTACATGTAGATTTGATGCAGGCACATCGACAGTAGCTGGTGAGATAGGGGCCAAGAGACCTAAAAAGTTTTTCCAGTTCACCTATTATCTTGTGGAGAAACATGTCTGATGTCTTGCACTATTTGGAAAACTTGAATTCTTTCACTGGAAGCAAGACATGGGGATTTTTGCAAGCTCAAGTACCATGTTTTTTCCACTAGAGGGACTGATGATGCTAATAAACTCCAATCTTGAGCTGTGATGGCATCATGGCTTTCTAAAGAGCAACTTCCCCTTGAGCTATATCTCACCTTCAATCAAATACGGAATTGCACTCCCACTCTAATCAAGCCTTCCTGATTCACAGATGGTGCATTCTGCCCTTCAGCCCAAGAAAACATTCTTAGGTTGATGCCACAACAACATATAATGAGCCCTGTTGCCAGGACTTGTGGGTAGAGAGCATACAAGCGAACAAGTACCTTGACCAGCCACTTTCCTTCTTAATGTGGTCCTGTTTGACAGGTATTTTGTAATGTATTTTGAAAAAGAAAATGAGGGGAGGAGGAAGGAAGGAGAGGAAAAAATTAAGTGCTGCATCATAGATTCCAAATGGCATTAACTCTAGAAGAAACATAGGTTTTTACTAGGTTTCTCTTGCAACTGAAGCTGCACTTGCAGACAACCTTGTTAAATGTCAATAGACATGTTAGCCTATAAAACTGAATTGCATAACCCCGGCCAGTCCACATAACAATAATATGATTTCCTACATCTAATAAAGCCATGGTTGGAGGATGACAGGAGGTAGAACTTTAAGAGATATATTGGGGGAGATGTATACTACCCTGTTTTTCTTGTTTTGAAAATTTGTATCTAACTAATGATCTTTCATAAGAAACTGGTGTTTTGTCATAACCTAGAGAATGTACTCCTAAACCTTTACATTGTGCCATTCCACTCTTCGTGTAGCTAAATGTGAAACCAAATGTCCTGGAGAATATACAGAGTATTGGTGTACAGTAGTAGAATGAACTTCACAGGCATATTAATTCAAGGTCTTATCCTGATACACATTATTAACATGAATAGCTTTACATCTTTATGCTGCAGTCTGTAGATCCTCGCAGGTCTACCTAGACTCCTCTTGCTGCTAGACAGATGCTCTACAAGAGAGGGAAGTAGGGTACTTGGAGTGTGCTACAGACACAACATCAGGATGGGAGAGTATCCACAAATATTGTTGCTCAGCGATCCTTGGCTTGGGACCGTTTTAGCATGACTGCTGGATGTGTCCCACACCAGCCTGCTGCACGGAAAGGAGCAATCATCATGCAGAAACCTCTTCCCATGGGCTGATCATCTCCTCATTGGATTGGGGCCATCTACGATTATACCCAGGGCTGAGGTTCCTAAGTTGTGGAGCACATATTAAACAGGTTAAGTTTGCAAATGTCTGGTCAATTTAACTGTTGATACATGTTTGAATGAAGTTATTGGCATAACAAATGCTTGAAAAATGACTAAATCAGTAGTACTTTAGGTCAATCAACAGCACATGATGTCTAAGGTGGCACATAGGGGTAATTCCTTTAAACTAATTGTATTCACATGAACAGGATGTTTGTACAGTTATGCACAATTGTTGCTTTTAAAGAGCCAGATTATTTGTGGTAAAACAAAGGTGTTCTGTATCTTCTGTGTCTTCTTGAATCTGAGTGTATATAGAGTTTAATATAGCTGTAATAATGTACTCTAAAATCCTATGACAATCTTGTCTTCTACACATTCTCCAAGGTAGGCAATTTTTCTGGAGGAAGCTTTCTGTCTCTCCTTTAGAACAGCAGAACATCTATGATCTCAAAACTCTTATCCCTCTGAACGCATTCTCTGCCTTCTATGAAGCCCTGTCTCACTGAATCGTATGTAAACATTGTTCCGGCTGAACCATTTGGTTTTCAAAACATTTTTAGATGTCACCCTATATGGTTAACTGTAGCTGAAAGGCAAAATTCCAGTGACTTTTTATTGCCCAAGATGGCCACCTGATTATGTTAGTTCACCCTACATTAAAAAGCAGTGTTGTCTTCTCTGGACCTGGATTTGACTTTCTCTTTTTCAACAGATGGCCCAGGAGCTTGAGCAATCCTGCAAAGCCTTTTCTCACCCTATCCACTCCCATGATCCTCATAGCTCTTTCAGCTTTTCCAGTGACTGCCAACTCCACAGACCCAGCTGCTGTCTTAAGATACTGAGGGTGTGATCCCATGCTTATGTATTTGAGAGGGAGTTCCACTGAGCTTAGTAGACTTACTTCTAAGTAAACTCAAATCTAAAAATGCATAGCAGATGCATAGTAAACATGCATAGGGTTGTGCTGTGCATGGACCAAGGGTATAAAATGACTACCTCCATAAACAAATCTGATGGCACTGTTTAGATGCGAATGCACACAGTTTCATAAAGCAATTGGGTGTGTGGAGCTGGGAGCCATCACCACAGCAAATAGAAGATGTGAGAGAATTGTGGTGATGCCAGTACAGGGAGTTGGGATCACTGCAGTTGGCCACAGAGTAACACAAGGCCATTGGCACACGCTGTGTGTCTAAGGAGGGACAGAGGACATCTCCTTTTCCATATGCCAGTACCTCAAAATATTCTTTAGAGTTGGATTTACATTACTACAGTCCACATCATCATCATTAAAAAAAAGGAGAAGAAGGTGCCAGTTTACTCATCGGTTCATTAGTACTGTTCCACTGAAATGAACACAACTTGATCAATGTGAGCCAATCTTCCCCAACTTGATGCCCTCCAGCAGTGGTGTAGTGGAGCCAGGGCTGGCAGGGTCAAAGCACCAGGACCTTTTCACCAGCAGGGATGATGACATGATCTGCCACCACCCTCAGGGTCCTTGTTCCCTCTGAGCTTAGCTGCAATCCTCACAGCAGCTGGAGGAAAATGAAAACGAATGTTGTTCCCAGCAGCAATACATTGTTTCCTGTTGCAATGCAAAGTATTTCGGGGCAGCTTGTTCTTGAATGGGCAATTAAGACCCATTCATTTTACAAAAGACCTGCTTGTAGTAGAGATGAAAATGGCTAGAACTGGTTTGTTGATATGAACCAACACAGCTGCCTGAAGTTTTGCCATTCCTTGGGGGGCATGGTTAGGGGGAGTGTCATGAAGAGTGCCTGTACCACACACCACTGCCCTCTGGATGTTTGGGATTACAGCTCCCAGCATTCTTGACCATTGGCCCTGTTGGCTGGTGCAGATGAGAACTGAAGGAGGGAATCAGATTCGGGAAGGCTGGTCAGCAATCAGTTCCTTTACCCCCTTGGGTGATAAGTAGAGAAGCATACATGAAGCCACAACCTTTTATTCTGGATGTGTAACTCCTGCATACTTTCTACCACCTGTTTGGTGTGATCAGTATTATAGAATAAAGTAATGCTCCATTCAAATGCTCTGAAACAGTGGGGGAAATGAATCCTTTTGATTTCTATGTACAAAGGGGCGGCTGAAGTATACTTGGAGGTGACTTGTTACCACTGCTTATATGGCCCCTTATACTCATAAAAACTCTTTATTTTCCTTCTTGCCTTCCTTCTGATGTCTATTTTATTCACCAAATGAAGCTGCATTCAGAGCAATGGAAAACAGCAACACATTTGTGAGCTGTAAGAGAACAAGCAGGTTTTGTAACCACTGTGCACAGTTTTTTTAATACACAATTGCTTTTGTACAGACATTTAATGGTGCTATTTTTAATCTTTGGTGAAGGTTTGTGGAACTGTCATAAAGCATGTGGTTTTGTCCTGGACCAAGGAAAGCAAAGCAGGCTTTCATGGATTTCACTGCTAGTAGGGCCACGTCCTTACATATTTTGAACTGATAGGCATTTAGGAGCCAAAAAGTCTAGTAGCAATATAGCAATTATCACACTCCCTCCACCCCTGTGAGCCTTGTCAAAGGCATTTGTTAACTTGCTGTTGTGTAAAAAATGTGTCAGACCTTTCATTGTGAATGGATGCTGAAGAGTCAGAAACCCCCCGCCATTCACTTCTAAATGAGAAACTATTTCAAATACTGCTTGTACAAATTACATTGCTTGTTAGGCCACCTCCTTCACTTTCACTTCAGATTGCAGCCAATCAAGTGACGTTTTTGACTTGTTCTGAACGGGTCTGTGCCCTCCAATGCAATTATCTGTGTCTGTTTTCTTTTTATGAAAGAATGCTGCTAGATCAAAAGCTATTGCTTACAGCATTTTTTTAAAAGTTATGAACGTTGCATTTCCTATAGAATGTAAGAGTTAGTGCAGAGGGAAGGGGGGGGGGTCTGTATGACCCATCTGTGGTTCTGCAACTAAAGCAGATATCAGTTTGACTGCTCCACTTTTTCAAAGTTTGGGCTGTTCATCTTTGTTCTGTCTAATTCAGGGAAGGGCAACTGGTAAATGAAAGTTCATATCTGAACTTCCAGTCCCATGTTTCAGGGATCACAATGCAGCAGTGAAATAAATTGGGGTGTTTGCACAGTCTGGGTTTTACCACCCCTGCTTTCATGGTTTCTTTGTTCTTATTTTGTGAAACCTCCTATCCCATCATTGCTCTAGTGGGCAGATTCACCTGGGAAATTTTTTACCCCTTCCCCCTTTTACTGTTTTTAAATCCCTAATACATATACACAGAAGTAAAACATTCAGTCCAAAGTCTTTAAGCTTTTCAGGCCACAATCCTATACTCACTTACCTGAGCTCATGTCCCATTGAACTCAGTGGGGTTTATCTCTGGATGGACATGTATAAGATTGCATTGTCAACTAGCTCTTAGCAAGGACTGTTTCTCAATTGCTGCCCTAGCATTCATTTATTTATTTTTCTATCAAGCACATAAGAGACCCTGGAAACAAAAGTCCCAGAAAAAGGCCCTTTTCAAGAAAGCATGTAACGAAGCAATCTAGGCAAACTCTTTTACAAAATGTGGGTGCAAAACTGATTCCCTTTTAGACAGAACTCCTAGTAAAACAAACAGTATTGTTCTTTATTTCTGAGCTAGTCATTAAGATAAAAAAACCCAGAAGTTTATTATAGCAGACACAAATAGCCTAAGAATAGCGAAATAAGGAATTATTTTGATTCGGAGTGCTGAACATCAGCCCAGGGGCCAATCTGGCTCTCCTGGTCCTGATCCAGCCCTCTAGGGTTCCTCAGAAGGCCACACCCCCTTCCCCATGTCACTAAGTGGTTCCCACTTTTCTTCCTCACCCTCTGATAGCTGGGTGGTTTCCCCGCTTTTGCATAGCTATTTCCTCATTCTGAAAGGTTGAAATGTGTCTCCTTAGCCTTAAGTTACTGGCAGTCAGAGCTTTCAGCTAAAATTTCAGTGTTTTGGCCCCACCCCTTTGTAGCCCCCAAGCACTTCTCTGAAATTGAATGTGGTCCTCAGGCCGAAAGGTGTTCAGCACCCCTGACCTAGATGGATGCCTTTTCTCATCGTTGACTAGTACCAGGCAGGTTGTACAGGTTCTTTGTTTCAGGTCATTTCACCCAATCTAATATGGGTCTGACCACATGGCTTCTGGACCTCTCCCCCCTCAGCCAAGGCATGCGTACCTTGTCCAAGCATCAGGTAGGAAGGAAGCTGAATCCCTGGGGACATTCCCACCCTTGAATGAATAAAACCCTTGAGAATTAATGAAAGGAGAATCCCCCATCCCTTGTGATGTGAACCGATCAATATCTTTCACATCCCAGAGACAGCAAAAAGCGGATAGGAGAGGTTTTTGATTTCCTAAGTGAGATGCAGGAAATACACACAGGACTGACTGTTATTGTTCATTTGTTTTTGTTTTTGCAGGCTCCCATCATTTAAATTCTGGGGATTGTGCAATGGCAGTAGCTATGTTGATCAGGCCAGCAATATCACAGTGTGGTTAAGCCAGTGTCAGGCACTTAGTGTCTGACCCAGCTGTAGCAAGTTGGTGGAACTGCAGCAGATTTTTTTTTTCCCTTGATGGATAAAGAGTGCTACAACCGGGGGTGTGGAGGGAGAGCAGGTGTAGCAGCGTTTTATTTTAATATAGAAGCATAAGCAGCATGAGGTGTGTGACAATTAACAAACCTAGATGATCTAAGATTAGATTCTATCAACCTGACTGTAGCCAGGGGAAATGGGAGGGGGAAAGTCTAACCTGAGGTTTCAGCTCTCCTCTTTTCTTTTTTAAACATATTCCATACATTTACAAAGATTTAAGGAAAACAGTTCAGGCAGTATTCTACCACCATACTTAGGAAGGAGCAAACCTCTTTGTGGCATCCAGTATTCTAGGATGTGGGTTGAATCTAGACGTGATTAGATCATGACTAACCTAAGTTCCATTGATTTCAATGGGTCTACTCTAAGCATGACTAAGTCTAGATACAACCCCATGAGTGCAAGCATCCTGGGATGCTTGACAATTATTTGGGCACTGAGAATTCTAAATTATATTAAGATTTGATTTTTAATTCGTTAGATCATTTTTATAAACACATTAAAATAATTGTTTTTGAATATTTTGGTGCTTCATAAGAGCTGAAAGACACCCCCCCTTTTCCTGGCCATGGCCTGTTTCCCCCAACCACTGTTCATTTGGTGGTCTTCCAGCTTTTGTGCAGTCCCCCCCCCCATTCTAAAAGGTCAAAATGCCTCCCCTAAGGCTCCGTTGCTGGCAGTAAGAGCTTTATGCTCAAATACGCTGGTATTTTTGGCCCTGTCCCTTTTGCCTTTGACCCCACCCACCTCTGAAATGCAGCCCCTGAGAGCTTCGCCAAAACTGAATTTGTCCCTCGGGCTGAAAGAGGTTCTCCCATCCCTGTGGTAGGGTCTGTGACTATTTCTACTCCAGGCTAAAATCCTGCAACTTTACCGGAGCTTTCTGCTTCCGTTTAAAATGCAGGATTACAATGGGCTCCCTTTACATGCGCTTCTCTCCCCACCCCTTTCCCCCTTATCTGTGTGTTCTATAGGTTTCATTATACAGCCACTAGATGGCTGTATATTGCCATCTAGTGGTCTAGCTCTTATTGCATGGCTTCCTCTTTTCATGAAGAAACTCAACACACTGTAATTTGATAGCTGATTATCTCCGATCTTTTAAAAAATGGGATAAAGGTCATTTAACATGGGAGACACCCTGGAGAGAGATGACATCACGTAAAGGACCCACAAACTTCTGTGAGTAACCAATCTCAATAACAAGATAAACGCCTCATGTGGAGAAGTCCTGTGTAACTGTCTATGAGAGCACAGGCACTTTTTAGCAAAAGAAACAACCAAAGGCCCTATGGAATGACATTTGGGCATCTTTTCTCCAGTGCTTTCAAACTGCCTACCTCTTGCCATAATCATTGCTGAGGTTTTGTGTGGCTCCACCACCCTTCCTCATTCTCTACTATGTTTGGGGAAGGGGCATAGCTCAGTGGTAGAGCCCATGTTTTGTATGCAGAAGTCCCACATTCAATCCCAACATCTCCATGTAGGACAGGAAAAAAAACACCTCCTGCCTCAAACCCTGAAGAGCCACAGCCAATCAGTGTTGACAGTACTGGGTTTGATGGACCAAGTGTCTGACTCAGTATAAGGCATATAAGTATGTTCCTGTGTTTAGTGTGCGCTGTATGATTGGATAACCGTAGATCAGATGAGGGGGTTGAACTGGTAATGGAAACAGTGGGGAAATACAGCTAAAATGATGGATGAGGGAGGCATAGGCAGGTGGGATGACCATCAATATCAGCTGTTCACTACAAAGCAATACATTTGGAATTAAACTCTTGTTTTTTAAAATGCTCAAAACAATTTGAGAAAGATATAATGTTTCCAGAAAGTTTGAATTAAGTGTGAACAGCAGCCTAAATATCACTTTATATTTACTTAACTATATTACATACATTCCATTCCAGTAGTCTGTGGCATGTGTGTGTGTGTGTAAAGCAAAGCAGACAGCGCCCAGAAAAATAGATATTATCAATAAGTGGTACCAATTTGATGGTAATGGCTAGGGATGTCAGAGAATTTCTCCACGAATCTCGGGGAGGCCGAATGCCAGCGCATTTGGCCCCCCGAAATTGGTGGAGAAACGGTCTGCCCCCCCCCCAGGACGGGACTTACCTTGTGCGAATGTCCCTGGTGGTGGTGGCGGCGGCTCCGGCGGTGGTGCAGCGACGGTGCGGCGGCAGCGGCCGGTCTTCCGACCAGCTGCCGCCGCATCCATTTCAAAGTTTAAAAAAAAAAAAAAGGTGATAGGCTATGTAAAGATTTAAGTAGCCTATTACGGCTAGATTTTTAAAAAACACCATGATAGGCTACATAAATGTTTACGTAACCTATCACAGCTGAGTGAAAGAAAGAAAAAAAACCCGCGCATACGCAAATGGCGGTGCCCATGGGCACCGCCATTTGCATTCCTTATTTTGGCACATGTAGTCTACGTAAACATTTACGTAGACTACGGCGAAAATAAGGGGAACGCAAATAGCGTTTGCATCCCAGCAGGACAGGAGGATTCGCGGCCGGAGGGATGGGGCGCCTCCCTCCCGGCCAGAATTTCGTGGGGGAGGGACAGGGCGCCTCACCCCGGCCAGAATTTCAGGGGGAGGGACGGAGCGCCTCCCCCCCACCACGAATCAAGCTTCGGGTTCAGGTAAGGGACTTTCGTACATCCCTAGTAACGACACACGTGATAGCCACTGCTTATATAGTTTGTAGTCATTACAGTGGTCTTTCAGTTGTGCAGAACTTGCTTATCCCACATAGCTGGGAGACCATCTAAAGGGAACAAGTTTTGCTTTGAAAAGAAGTCCTAATAACCTTTCCCATGATTCATTGCACGAACCCAAGTGTTGCCATTTTTGCACTCTGTAATTAGGCCAGAGAAGGTGGCAGAAATGGAAAAATCCATCCACAAGAAATATGCGCTGGTAAATCTGCACTGGGTATCTTTTCTTTTTTCTTTTTTTGTGCACGGGCCCTAGGAAATTACAGCACAGGCAGCCTTTGGGCCGATCTACATTTTGATCGCTAGCGCAAAGAAGTTGTAGAAATTCGGTCGCATTAAAACGCGATTATTCACATTCACTCTGTTTCCCCGTTTCAGTAATTCCTTGAAAATGTAACCTTGATTCATGCTGTTCAATCGGAGAGTCTTCAATTCTGTAGAAATGGGCGGATTGCAGAAGGGGAGCAGTCTCTTTTTACTGGTTCTCCCAATTCCCAGCCCTCTCCCCGTCCTTCCTTGTTCCTTGACCTCAACATTAACTGTTTCAGCACCTGGCCCCATTGATTTTTTTCCCCTGCCAGCTTAACTCTCCAAAACTTCACTCCTTTGGAGGGACTGCTCCTTCCGTATGCCATATTTTTTTTTGTATGATATGAAGACCAGAATCTGTACATGGCTGGCTGTATTTTTAGCTGTCAGTCTTCCCTATTTTCTGTGTGTGTGTGTGTGTGTGTGTGTGCGCGCGCGTGTGTGACTTCCTGTGTGTGTGCGCGCGCGCCTGTGCCTGTATACGTGAGACCCAGTGAATCCTCTCTGGAATGGAAAATATTGCTACTGCTCTGGGTTACCCTGGCAGAGGTGGCCGAGAAGGTGCAGTTCCTGGAATTTCATATACTTTAATGGGCATGCCAGAGAGATTGTTTGCTGGGAGGTTCCCTGCAGAGAGGAAAAACACCTGTTGACAGCATTCTTGCCTTCATACACACTTACCTGAGAGTAACTCTCATTGAAATCAAAAGGACTTACTTTTGAGTAGACATGCACAGGCTTAAGCTGTAAAGTCCACAAGGTTTCTCCGAGATCTAGGGATGTACAAAAATCACTTACCTTTCGGGGATTATGCTAATGGTTGGGGGAGAGGCGTTCCGTCCCTCCCCCCGGAATCCTCGCCGGGGGGGAGGCTCTCCGTTCCTCCCCCCCCGGAATCCTGGCCGGCTGGCTCCGCTCCGCAGGGATTCTGCGGAGCCACCGGCCGGCTCCGCCAGCAGCCGGACATCCAGCCGCTGGCTAGCAGGGACGCAAATGGCGGCGGCCGTAGCCACCGCCGTTTGCGTCCCTGCAGTCAGCCGTGATAGGCTACGTAGCCTACCACAGCTACGTTTACGTAGCCTATCACGTTTACATAGCCTATCATGGGTGTTTTAAAAGTTTACGTAGCCTATGTTTACATAGCCTATCACGGGTGATTTAAAAGAAAAAAAAACCATGCGTATTCAAATGGCGGCGCCCATGGGCGCTGCCATTTGCGTTCCTTATTTTGGCACGTCTTAGTCTACGTAAACATTTACATAGACTAAGATGTCGAAAATAAGGGGAACGCAAATAGCGTAGCGTCTACACTATTTGCGTTCCCCTTATTTTCGCCATCTTAGTCTACGTAAATGTTTACATAGACTAAGACGTGCCAAAATAAGGAACGCAAATGGCGGCGCCCATGGGCGCCGCCATTTGCGTACACGCGCTTTTTGTTTTTTGTTTTAAAATCAGCCGTGATAGGCTACGTAAACATTTACGTAGCCTATCACGGTGTTTTTTAAAAATCTAGCCGTGATAGGCTACGTAAATCTTTACGTAGCCTATCACTTTTTTTTTTTAAACTGGAAATGGCAGTGGGGGCAGCCGTTCGGAAGACTGGCTGCCGCCGCCGCCGCCGCCAGGAAGATCCGCCCAAGGTAAGTCATGTCCCGGGGGGGGAGGGGGGGCAGACCGTTCTGCCACCGATTTCGGGGGGCCGAATGCGCTGGCATTTGGCCTCCCCGAGATCCGTGGCAGAATTCTCTGACATCCCTACCGAGATCCGACTGAACACAGCAGTGCTTAGTTCTGAGTAAACACATTGGGAAGAAAGTAAAATGAGGATCCATGCAATCAAATCCTCATTATTTCATATGATTTTTAAAAGGGACACCCCCTCCCCCAAACCACCATGTGTGCAGCTACAGCCCCAAAGCAGGGATCTGAGGTAGGGATCCCCAGTGATCCTCATGATTTTAACGAGACACAGACCCCCAAACACCATCATATCACGGAGCACACCTGCCTCCATGGGCTGAAGTTGAAAAATATGGCTCTTCCACCAGCCTAAAATCCTGCATTTAAAATGGGGTTTTCTGCTTCCGTTTTAAACTGACTGCCTTTACACATGCTCCCTTCTCCCCCTTTCCCCCCTTCTCCCAGTAGCTTAACTTCTGCCGTACTGTTTTCATGTGGCCCCCAATCCTGGGCACTTACTTACTTGGGAGTAAGCCACATGGAACCCAATGGGACTTACTTCTGAGTAGACATAGGATCACCCTGTAACTCTGCATCCCTCCAGTAAGTCCCATTGAACCTAATAAGGGGCTCTGAAACAACAGAGGACGTTGCTTCTGCGCTTGATGGGGTGGGAGATCAGATGTGTCTCCCATCATTGCAAGGAGGCATTTTACTCTCTTCTCCCTCCGACTGAGAAATGCAGAGGCAGGAGACGCTCGGGTTGGGGGGGAGGTGTCTTCGAAGCTTCAAAGAATGCCCTGTTTTTGTCCCCTGCTCATGAGATGACATTGAAATTTTTATTGATGTTAGTCCATGAATAGTGATGACTGTCTGCCTGGATGTGTGAGTGTGCCTGTCCTGCTGCGTGCATGGCGGGGACTGCTAGTGTGCAGAGAAATCGGTCTGGAAAAGCTACGCTTCTTCGAAGATTCGAAGTTAACCCCTTAATTTAAAATAAAATAAGCCAAAGCAGGGGATAGAAGGAGGTAAAAGTTAGTGTTATTTGAAGGGAGAGAACAACTTGCTGCTCATTGCAGGAAGCCTGATTCCCAGGCAGTCTCCCATGCAAGTTCTGACCAGAGCTGACCCTGCTGTGCTTCCCAGATCAGAAGAGCAGGCACCTCCAGCCCCTTGCTTGTTACTGAGAAAACCTCCAGTGCTGAGGAGGCTATGCTATCAGTAGCAAGAAGACCAGATGGGGGCATTGAGAGCTGTGATTGGACAGGAGGGAAATTCAAACACCGCCGTATGTGGACAGGCATGGGAGGGAACTACGACCTTGGGAGGTGGGAAATTGCAGCTCCAATACGAAGCGGGTATGGCGTAATGTGAAACACGGGATGAAACCTGATTGGAACCATAAAAAACCATAAGTGTAGATCGGCCCTTTGATTCCTTGCAGTGGTAACATGCTGCGGTGTAATACTCATTTGTTCACGGGCAATTGGAAATGGATTCTCTTGGAAACCAGAAGTTTTTGCCTGACTTAAAAAAATCTAATTTTTATTCATTGCCATAAGTTAAATATGATGGAAACAAGTCTGCTTACAATTTGCTTTGTAAAATTCACGCTAATGCAAATAAGCAACAGCTGTAAGGCCTCCTCTTACAAGTTCTTTTGTGGCTGCGGCAGAATTATCACACATGTTCTGAGAAAATATGAAAGATGAAAAGCATCCCTCCCTGGGACTCTGCATGAATTCCACAAATTCATTCAACCCCAAATCAGGTTTAGGAGATGTTTAATTTCAAAGATGGATGTCTTTTTTCTGGTCCATTTCCTTAACTAGATAGTTGATGAGGAACTCCTGTTGACTTTATATGCAAGAGTCAAAATAGTTATCTGGGGGCTCAGTCTGTGGCCAAGAGTTATGTGTGCATGCTACCGCGCTCTCTTGCTCTAGCTCTTTTTTACACAGTGCCTGATGAATTGTTTTGCCATAGACTGCGGAAATGGTCATTTGTATAAATGCCTTTAAAAATTAGTTCTAAGACAAGGAGAGTAGATCACCAGTGAGTACAACTAGTTATGGCAACCAAAAGCACAATCTGCATTTCCCAGAAACAAAGTATACCTCCGACTATTGGATGCTAAGAATTAACCAGCATTGGATATGTTGTGCCTTAATTTTTAACTGTCAGTCAGCTAACTAGAAGCACCATTCATCTTGATGCACCCTGGCAATCCTTAAGTATGCATCCACTAAGATTGTTAACAATGGAGCATTAACAGAATGCTGAGAATAAAATGCCTCTCTTTCCATTACATAGCTAGGGATGTACAAATCCCTTACTTTGTTCTGTTCCGGGGATCTGCGGTGGGAGGGGAGGCAATCTGTCCCTCCCCCTGGAATCCTCCCCAGCTAGCTCCGCTCCGCGGCAGGGCTACGGAGCCGCCAGCTGGGGCCGGCCACAGCCAGACTTCCGGCCGCTGCCAGGCTGCTGCGACTGCAAATGTGTCCTTGCATTAGGCCGTGATAGGCTATGTAAGTATTTACGTAGCCTATCACGGCAAAAGGCAGGGGCGCAAATGGCAGCCACTACGCCATTTGCGTTCCTGCCTTTTGCCGTGATAGGCTACGTAAATACTTATGTAGCCTATCATGGCAAAGAGCAGGGATGCCGCCATTTGCGCCCCTGCTCTTTGCCATAATAGGCTACATAAGTATTTACGTAGCCTATCAAGGCCTAATGCAGGCACGCAAATGGCGGCCACTATGATGGCCGCCATTAGCGGCCGCAGCAGCCTGGCAGCGGCTGGAAGACGAGCCGGAGCTGCTGCCGCCACTGCATTTGCCGCCGCATCCGCCGCCACATCCGCCGCATCCGCCGCCAGGTAGGTCCGTCCCGGGGGGGATTAAGGGGGGGGGAGGCCGTTCCACCACAGACTCCAGGGCATCCGTGGCAGATTTCTCCAACATCCCTATACATAGCAACCTTCCTCTCTTGCTACTTCAAGCATCCTTCAGACACACAGACCAGTTTTGTCTACTAGGACTAGATTAGAAATATCTCCATATTCTCGCCTTTACTTCCAGCTTCCAGGCTTCTTGAAAAGTGCCAATAGCCCATTATCTCTCTCAATCCCCATCCCCTCTTTCTTTTTGACATGCCATGTCCCAAGTGTCAAAATTATCTCCTTAGAAGTACACCCATTCCCACCTGGCTGTACCTGATTTGGGCATCTACCTCCCCTGTCAATACACTCCCCTGATTTCACATTGGGATGGAAGAACTTGTCGATTTCAGTTTCTCATGTTTTCATTCTTAAATTCCGTTAATCCTGAACTTTGAGCATTTCCCCAAGCTTAAGTTTGGTTCGTCCCAAACATTAGTGCTTTTAGGGTTAGTTCATTCACTCCAAGGTACTTTCATCATGCTATGGATTATGCCTGTGATTGGGTGTATGTATATATAACCTGGTACAATTGCAGTTTCCTCGTGGTGATTTCCATGGTAGTGGAAATTTGTTTTTAACTCATTGGTATTATCGCCAGGAAGCTGGGTGTATCTGGGAATGCAATGGGCCACACACGACTTCCTCCATGTGGTTACCTCCCCTGAGATGGGTGGGGTACATCATATGGCTCTTTGAACCATGTAAACTAGCACATTGTGTTCCCTACATTAGTCAGATGAGGAAACTCAGTAAGTCTGCTCCCAGCTAAGATTGTGCTCCAGCAATAAGACTGACAGATTCTAACTCCTGGGTTGTTTTCTGCCCAGTGCTCCAGTCTATCAAGATCACCTTGAATTTTGTTTCTGTCTTCCAAGGTATTAGCTATCCCGCCCAATTTTGTGTCATCTGGAAATTTGATCATCGTTCCCTGCACCTCCTCCTCCAAGTCATTAATACAAATGTTGAAGAGCACTGGGCCCAGGACTAATCCCTGCAGTACCCCACTCATTACCTCTCTCCAGTTTGAGAAGATCCCATTGATAAGCACTCTTTGAGTCTGATTCTGTAGCCACCTGTGGATCCACTGGATCATTGTTTCATCTAGCCCACTTTGAGCTAGTTTGCTCATCAGGATATCATGGGCACCTTGTTGAAAGCTTTGCTGAAGTCGAGGTATATGATGTCCACAGCATTCCCACAGTCCACAAGGGAGGTTACTTGATCAAAAAATGAGATCAGATTCATCTGGCAGGATTTGTTCTTGACAAATCTATGTTGGCTTCGAGTAATCACTGCATTGTTTTCAAGGTGCTTCCAGATGGATTGCTTTATGATCTGCTCCAGAATTTTCCCAGGGATTGATGTCAGACTGACTGGTCTGTAGTTCCCAGGTTCCTCCTTTTTACTCCTTTTGAAGATAGGACAACATTAGCCCTCCTCCAGTCATCTGGCACTTTCCCCGTCCTCCATGATTTCTCAAAGAGAATAGACAGCGGTTCTGAGAATTCTTCTGCCAGTTCCTTTATTACTCTAGGATGCAGTTCATCTGGCCCTGGAGATTTGAACTCATTCAAAGTAATTAGGTGTTCCTTGACCATATGCCTATCGATCCCAAGCGGCAATCCTGCCCCTTCAGCCTTTACTTTGCCTTTGCCAGGGGGGTCATAGACCCTCTTTTGGGAGAAGACTGAGCCAAAGTAGGAATTGAGCACTTTTGCCTTTTCTTTGTCCTCTGTTATCATTTTGCCATCCTTATTTAATAGCTGAACCACCATTTCTTTCCTCTGTCTTTTACTATGCACGTAGCTGAAGAAAGCTTTTTTGTTGCTTTTAGTATCCCTTGCTAACCTCAGCTCGTTCTCAGCTTTAGCCTTCCTGATTCTGTAATCTGTAATCCTGTGCTACCTGCCTGTACTCTTCCTTTGTTGCTTGGCCTTCCTTCCACTTCCTGTATGTGTCTTTTTTGTTTTCAGGTCATCTCTAAACTTTTTTTGAAGCTACATTGGCTTCTTCTGTTGTCTTCCACCTTCTTTTCTTGTTGGAATTGTTTGTAATTGTGCTTTGAGAATTTCCTTTTTTAAAAACTCCCACCCATCCTGGTCTCCTTTTCTTGTTAGAGAAGCTTTCCATGGGACCTTACTTATCATTGTTCTGAGTTTATTAAAATTGGTTTTCCTAAAATCCAGGGTACGTGTTTGGCTACACTTGACTTTTGCTTCCTTTAGAACCAAGAACTCAAGTACAACATGGTCGCTTTCCCCCAGAGTTCCTATAACTGCTACTTTATCCACTAAGTTGGTTAGGATCAAGTCAAGGATAGCCAATCCTCTAGTTCCTTCCTCTACTTTCTGTAGGAGGAAGTTATCTGCCACACAACTCAGGAATTTCCTGGAGGGGCCATGTTTTGAAGAATTTGTCTCCCAACAAATATCGGGGAAATTGAAGTCCCCCATTGCTACTGCATCATGATTCCTTGAAACATTGGCTATTTGCTTTTCAAAACTTTCATCCTCGTCTTCTCCTTGATTGGGTGGCCAGTAGTAGACTCTGACCACCATGTTCTTTTTATTCTTTGCTCCATTTACTTTAACCCAGATGCTCTCGATGTGGCTACCGAGGTCATTCTCCTGTATTTCTGTGCAGAGGTATGTATTTTTAACATATAGTGCAACCCCCTCCTTTTCTGTTCCTCCTGTTCTTTTTGAACAAGTTATATCCTTCAATTGCTGTATTCCAGTCATGACAGTCATCCCACCAAGTCTCAGTTACACCTATCAAGTCATAATTTCCCCCCTGTATTAAGAGTTCAAGTTCATTCTGTTTATTTCCCATACTCTGGGCATTAGTATATAGACAATGAAGACCATGTGCTTCATAGTCTGGTTTTCTTCCTACATGTTTGTGAAGACTATTATTGGGCACTATTAGAGCTGTTTTCTCCATTGCGGTGCATGAACCTTCATCCATTGTTAACCCCAACTTTATGTCTCCCTTCCCCGTAGGATTCAGTTTAAAGCCCTCCTGATAAAGTTCTTCATGCTGTGGCCAAAAACATTCTTCCCAGCCTTTGTGAGGTGCAACCCGTCCCTTGCCAACAGTCCATCTTCCAGGAATTATAGCCCGTGGTCCCAGAATCCAAATCTCTCTTGTCGGTACCACCTTTGTAGCCAGTCATTCACCTGGAGTATTTTTCTTTCCCTTTCTATCCCTCTTCTAACTACTGGAAGGATGGATGAGAAAACTATCTGGGCCTCAAAGTTCTTGAGTTTCCTTCCCAAAGCTTCAAAGTCTGATGTGATTTCTTCGTAGCTCCGCTTGGCGGTATCATTTGTTCCCACATGGATGAGAAGAACGGGATACCTGTCAGTGGGCTTTATGAGTGTAGGCAACCCTTCAGTCATGTCTCTAATCCGTCCTCCCAGGAGACAGCATACCTGATGAGTCCACGGGTTCCGAGTAGATATGTATAGGATTGCACTGTAAGGGGATTGTAGTGTTCACTAGGAAGGACCATGCACACTCTGCCAAAAGCAAGAATTGAATAGTAATAGGGCTGAACCAACAGCAGTAGCAAGGCTTGTGCAACCACTTGGGTAGTAGCTTCTGTGTTCTTATGATCTTACAGGGATATGAGGGTCCTCTTTGTTATGGCAAAAGGAAGAATAATATTTTCTATACAGTTTTGAAAGATGAAGCTTTCATCTTCAAGCCATCAATGGAATTGTTTGTGTATCAGGCCTGCGTGATTAGGTCTTTAGATGAGTTAAGAACCATCCTAAGGAGCCTATCACAGTAGCAGAGCTCACTTCAATTCCCTCAAATGTTGAAAGAAAAGATGTGTTTATTGTGGAGTCGCACCAGCTTGCTCACCTCCTCTACTGTGTGCGCCAACCATTTCCCCCATCAGCTGTATACTCAGTGGCTGTGTGAAGTGTCTCTACCAGTACCAACGTATTTGCATAGAGTTCCTCCAGGTAAGCAGGGCTCCTCATCCAATAATCATCCCTTTCTTATGTGGAGGAGTTCTGTGCATATACACATGGAAGGCCCCTTCTGTTGAATGGCTGGCTGGTGGGGTGTGTGGTGGAGATGGGCCAGCTGGCATGACCACACAACCCCTTCACATTTGGGGTAAATGCATGAGTGGGGTTGTGTGTACCCCTCTAGTGAGAGGCTTAATGATAACTCTGATTTTACTGGATTCTAGATGCATTGGGGTGGCAAAATAGTACTTTTTTAATAGCAAGAAATTCAGAAGTATTTTCTGAGGTTGCTGAAGCAATATGGGAGTAGTGAAGAGTGAACCAGAAGCAATTGCTTATAACCAGCAATGTATTGCTTAGACAGAGTGGCCTGGCTGCACAGGCAGAAAGATAAATTAGTTGAAGTAGATGTCGGCAGCTGTGCAGTGTAGGTTTCAAAAGGAGAGAAGGTCTGGTCTCATCGATACTCTCACTCTGTGTTAGAGTATAAGAGATTTGTAATGAATTCTTTGGACATTAATCACTGGTTCCTTCTAGTTCCATATCCCCATGGTCACCAATATGAGACTATCCAACCTTTGTCTTTTTTGAAGATTAAAAATACAAAGCATTTCCTAAGACAAGTACTTTGGGAAATAAGTAGCATAAGTAAAAGCAACTGAAAAAAAACAAAACAAAAATAAGAAATTGTAATAAATATTCTCAATCCATTGTTCTGTAATTTTCCTAATCTTTGGGAGGAGAAAAAAATGAAATGAACACATTGTGAGACTGACCTGAAGTGGCATGAAAGGCAGCAAAATGAAATGGCCAGTTTTGTTTCTGACGTCCTGAAACACAATGTGTTTTATGACCGTTTCCATTTGCTGTAGTGGCATTATGTTGGGTATATTAATGAAGACACCTCAGAAATGACTCTCTCTCTCTCTCTCTCTCTCTCTCTCTCTCTCTCTCTCATCTAACTTCTTGATGGTATTTCTAAAATACTGATGCATCCAGGAATCAGCTTAGTAGCTAGGCAGCCATTTTATTTAAGCAGGAGAGGGCTTTTTATGAGGGAGTTCAAAAATTCAACAAAGAGTGGGTGTAATGGATTGTGGGGGCAGACTCTTCTTACTGGTAGAACCCCTTCTTTACAAGGGTCTCTCAAAAAGAATTATGACAGGCTGCCACCAGTTAGGTTAAACCTCCTGACACAGCTTGATGAAACCTTGTGACATATCTTGAGAACACAAGGGGTAACTTTTCAACTGTGTAGTCTTGCACACGGGGAAGATTTTCGTTACCTACTTGGTTTTTGGTTGTTATTGCTTTTAAAGGTTTTTAAAAATATTTTACTATGTTTTTATTTGATTATGGTTTTTCAAATATTTTTCATAATGATATACAATATTTGCAAATGAAGCTCTATACATCAGCCTTACATTAAACCTTGACCAAATTATCAAACTCTTTAAAATACTCATTTATTCCCATTTCAAATATTCTGTGATGGTAGCCCTCGAAAAACATATTATAGGATTTCAGTGGAGCTACTCTGACATACATATCAGTTCATTCTCTGAACAGATTTCTGAAGAATTAAGAGAAACTTATATTTGTGCATAAAAGTCCAATGAAGTTAACAAGTTTCTATTGGCACAGTATTGGGGATTAAAATCTATTAGAAATCAAACTGATTATATGTTAGGTTATTGGGAGATTTTACTGTGGATTTGTATATAAAAATGTAAATAAATAAGATTTCCTTTTTAATACAGAGGTGTTGTAATAATGGGCGTATGAGCCAAAATGGCTAAAATATTTGTGACTAAATATAAAATGTGTACAATATTAGTTTTATTTTTTAACAAATGTTTGATGCTGATATGTCCTGATTACATACACATTTCTGCTGGAAAATTCCATCTGCACTTCTCTACATTGGTCTGACCAGATTTCATCTTAGTTCCTATTTGCATATGAAAAACAACTTGGGTTGTTTGTTTCTCCAGGAGGCTGACTTTATTATATAACCAGACTACTCTAGCAACATTGCATGTAAAGAAAAATGGCTCAGCTCGAGCCTTTCCACACCACAATATGAAAGAGATCAACCTTTCCCCAGCACATCACCCAGCAGTCTCTTTGGATGACATCACCTTCCCAGCTTCTCTTGACCTCCTAACATCATAGGACACTTTCTCAGCCTCTCTAGCTCATGACACATTGACATTCAACACTTTTGAGGCTTATTTCATCTCTCACATTAGTATACAATAGGAGTAATTCTAGCAATATTGGATTAAGCATTGTGTCAGACATGACAAAATTGGAGGGTTGGGTGGGTTAGGCAGTGCAAATGACCCATGCTTCCATTTCTCCATGCATCTTTGCAATGTCCAAAGTTCAACTTCTGCTCCTCTTCTGCAATCAGATATTCAAGCTTCATTAATATTAATGAAAGTGAAACATATCTCATTTTGAGTTTGAGTTTGCTCAGTTGACTGAAGTATTCAAGCAAGTATAGCGGTGTGTAGTAGTAAGAATGATGCACAAGTGTTTGCTCCCACCCATTATATTTCCATATGTCTACTTGACATTTACTAGACAGATGTATGTGAGCGTATTGGGATGGGGGAAGTTGACACTCATGTGACAATCCTTACAGTATGGTTTAAGCGCACTTCTTTCTTGCAACTATACTTGCATTTATGGGCTTAGATCGTCAGTTTTTGCTCATTCACAGAAGGAGCTTCTGTTCATGGAAGGCGAGTTCCACTTATGTGAATGGAGTGAAGCTCTTAGTGAAAGGAAAAGGAGCCCATTCATTTATACTTGATGCCAGTTTCCATGGGATTTATTCAATGTGATGCATCGCTTTCGTAGGGTGACTCCGACTGAGCTTTTGGGGGAGCTGTATAAAATTAGAGGGCTGTGCATTTTCATTGTAAGTGCTCTCCTATTTTGCAGCAGGAGAACTCATTAAAGATAATTTATAGCATCTATGGCTTGCCATGAAAGTATGGTTCTAACTGACTGTGTAGCAGAGGCATCTTACTCCTCCTTGGAAGCATTGCTCAGACACTTTAATTCTTCACAGTAATCTCAGATAATAAAAACATCCAAGATATTCATGTTTAACAATCATCACTTATCATACAACTGAGCATTCTACTCTACTGAATATTTCTCTTTGTATTCCCACTATAAATATGCAGATGGCTGATAGCTGGGAGTTAAAAGTGTTTAACTGCTCCAAGAGGTGAAAAGAACATGGAGATAAAGTGTTTGGAAAATTAGAAACAGCATGACAATGATGTATGGGCAGCTGCTGGACCACTAGTTCAATATCCTTCAAGATGGCATCTAAGGGCCAGTTCCTGTCTATGGAACAGCTCCTGGATAGGTGGCTGTGGCTGCAGACACATGGAAGCATTTCAGATAAATAGATCATCTGTGTGCAACAACAGCCCAGGAGCGAGTTCCAGGTGCTGAGTTCATTCATGGGGTTCACCTGTGAGCAAGCTGTATGCATGACCCATTTGTAAGAGATACTGTCATGTGTCAAGTGGCCATCTTAAGAGTGAACCTGTTGATACAAAATGCTGCACTGGAATTAGGGGTGCTGTGCCAAATTGCGGGCAGATGCTTCCATTGGTTGATTTCACTGCTGCTTGATTTCTGTGAGCAGAATCAAGGCAGGCAGCACAGCCCATCTCCAAAGGTCCACAGGCCGTGATTCTGCTGGCACAGACCCCACCTGGCAGCCCATCCTGGGCCCCAAGGGGAAAAAGTTTACCCTGGGGTCCAGGACAGAGTAGCAGGCAGCAGCTACCCATTGGGGGCATCTCCCTTTTCCCCTGTGCTTTCATCTAAACTGCAGGAGATTCTTATGGTGTTACTATACTATTATTCTTATTCTTATTTAGGCACCTTTCTCCACAAAAACATCCAAGGTGACTTAAAACAGAATTAAAACATCAAGCATCCCTTTCTGTCTGAAATCATGGGGGCTGAACTACAACTCTCATGAGCCCCAGTGGAAAGTGACACTGCCTTGGAACTATGGGACTTGTAGTGCAACCCTCATGGTCTGGATAGAAAGAGGCACTAGCTGCATAGTGATACTGTTAGTGTCTCCTGAAGTTTAGATGAAGAAAAAAAACATGGGGAAGGTAAGGGGCTCAATGGTCCTCTCCTGCCATGTCACAGCCAGCATTGGTTCATTCATCCTGGTCCCCAAGGTAAGCGTCTTCCCCTTGACCAGGATGCAGTGTTTGGAGATGGAATTGGGACCAGGATGGGGCAGTGGGTGTGAGGGGGTGGATGGTCAGATGGTGGGACATACCTGCTCCCTAGAGCATTGTATTTGAGCATCAAAACTCCACCTCAAGGGAGTCCCTATGTTTCAGCTACTCAAGGGACCCAAATTCATTTTCAGGGTGAGAAGATAGTTTTTCATTTATCTCTGGTGGAATTCACCATAGTAGCCCACACAACAGTGGCCAGTGAACAGTTATTTCAATAAAGTGAGTCCATCTGCCAATCAGCTCGCTTCTTTGATATGAACAGGGAGAGGTCCATTTCTGAATACTTCAAAAGAGCTGCATAGCAAAGGAGTAATGGATGACTAGCTCTCTAATGTTTAGGGAGCAAAAGAAATATTAGTGATATTACTTCACCTCAAAAGACTAAAACTTATTCCAGATTGAATGGCCTATGTGTGGTTATACATCATATCTCTCTACAGCATACACATACCTCCTTGTATATATTCCTATAAATATCCAATGCAGATAATGCAAGTAAATAAAAGACCTCAAGTTCAGCATGATCTGTATGGGTGAGTTGGTTGTATTCATTTTTAACCTTGTGAGGTGTTTTAAAATACACATGCTACAGTATACCAAGCAGCATTATCTCCTGATGTGTTTTTTCTTCAGACAAAGCCTTATTATTATTTGTAATTTATTCCTTCAAGTGTATTCTCTGTCACTATTTATACGCATGGTTTTGATGTTTAAGTGTATATTAACCGTTCTATGTGCTGGATGCTGCTGTTTGCATCTAAATTAAGCGGAGTATTACTGGCCTTAATGATTATGAGTTTGTCCCAGAATGAGTTTGGTTTGGTTTTAGTATCTGAAGCAGTAGGCTTAAGATGCAGTATACCGAAAGTCAGTTTTTCATAACTCCTTGAGCAAAGCTGGTGCTTTCTTTTACTATTGCCAAATTAAGTCTGTATTTTTTTAATAATGAATGACATTCACTTGGTTTTATGTATGTTTTAATAAACTGTCTAATAAACTGTATTTTTTAAGTAAATGAATGCTGTCAATTCTTCAACATATGGATGGACATATGTTCTCTCTTTCTCTTTCATATACATACATGCAAAGATGTTAATAGAAGCCATGTTGACAGGCAAATATCACCATGAGGTTGCATTTCACTATCATTCTTCTACAAGGTAAAATCAAGAGAAATACAATACTGTTAAAATGTCCACTGAAAAGTAACATGGATGGCAGTTTCTCTAGTTCCCATACCGAAAGAAAGACCTTGTGATGACATATCCTAAGAAAAACTTTTCATATAAATGTCATCATAATTCATGCTAGCACAACCACAGCAAGGGCATATCACTAGTGGTTAGTCAGCATTAGGTGCTGCCGTCTTAATCTTCTGCACGGTGCTACATCACTGGCCCTTCTAGATGTTTCATCACTTCTACAAGTGCTAGTAGTTAACAGCACTTATTGAGTGTTCAAAGTCCTTCACATGCTTTATCTCAGGAATCCTTACAACACCCTTGCAAGGTAGTCAGTAATAGCCCCATTTTACAGGTTGTGCAACTGAGGCTGAGATAATAATGGTTTACCTAAGCCCACCTTGTAAGTTCATGGATGAAGTGAGAATTGAGCTGGAGACCTACCGGTTTATATCTTATTCTCTTAGGCTGCAATCCTGTGTACACTTACCTGAGAACATGTCTCAGTGGGGCTTTCTTCTGAGTAAACGTGCATAGTAATGAACTATGAATGTAGAAACTACATGCTAGCTTGGCTAGCATTGGTTTCTAGATGTGCATTTCTCGAGGTAATAGGGTGGGGGTGGGTGGAGAAATCAGAAGGTGGGAGGGAGGAATGCTGAACTGGTCACTGATTCTTCCTAGGCCATTTTCCTCTAAGCTACATTTACTTTCAGTTTTGGAGCCCAGCTTTGGAGGGGTGGATTATTAAAATGGTCTGGGAGCAATTGCAGGGAAGGATTAGAAGGAGGGGAAAAGGTTAGGCCAGCCCTTCCCATCTGTCAATTCTGCCCCCCCCCCTCCACACACACACACCTACACACTTTTGAAGTCATATGAAGAGATAAGGTGGACTCTGCTCCCTTCCGACACAACCTTTTTTGTGGAAAAAGTAGACCCCCACTCCCACTTTCTATGCAGACAATGTGCTTGATACATCCAACTGCAGTATTTTTTTTTAGTGTGTCCCACCTGATCAATTTCTGTAACAATTTTATATCTATCTACCTAGATGTGAAAAGGATCTTGTGCTGGCTGTAGGTAGTGCTGCCTGATGAATACAGAATGATTACTGCACATTTTGGCTGGCATTAGTCCTTTGATCACATCAAAAGCTGCTCTCCTTTTTGCTACAGCAGAGATGCAGAACCTCCAGCCTGTGGACTTAATGTGGCCCCCAAGATTCCACAACTGGCCTGCAGAGCCTCCTTGGGTTCATCCAGGGGACCAGAAGCCCCATCACCTGAAGGAATCCCTGCTATTATCTCCAGTCACAGATTGGAAATAACCAGGATGTGGGTGATGGGCACTGGGCCAGCCCTGGGAGGTGCAGATCCTTTTCAAATCTAGGTAGATAGGTCTAAAATTGTTACAGAAATCTATCAGGTGAGACACACCAACAAAGATCTGCTCCTCCCAGTGCTGGCTACGTCATTTTTTGCATGCCTTTCACCTCACGCAGCTTGGCCACTTCTGGAAAGGAGTGGCTGCTCCTCTCAGCACCAGCTGAGGCATGGAAATATGTGCCTTTCTCAGCATGGAACCAGTCAAAATAGGTGGAGGTGATGGTGCGAGTGGCTGTGGTCACACCCACTGATAACAGCTCACAGAGTGCCTGGTGGGGGACAATTCTGGTCTCCACCCCATTCTCCAGTTTGGTTAATCCAGTGCTGGCAGAATGAGCTCCCCCTTTTTATGGCTCCATCTATGCCTTTCCAGCAGCATATGTGACATTTTCTTGTTGGATATAGGTAAAATGGACAGCAGTGGGCCTTTCTACTCCCACCACTGATTTACAGTTTGTATTCATTTATATCTTCATGGCCTTTAAAACTAATCGAAGCTCTTTGTTGGAAAGAAAATGAGCCATTTTCTTAAAGACCTCATACTTTTCTCCTTGAACTTTCCCCCCCCCCCTGTGAATGACTTGACATTAGTCTGGTAGTTTCTCTTAACTAATTGTTAACCTATTAGATGAGGCTATAAAAATTATTGAAAGGCCAAGGCTAGAGCTGCTGAAATGAGAAATAATTCTCTACTATCCTCCTGAGAGGAATAAAAAGAGCTTCAGCCGGCTGAGTATCTGCCAGATTCAGACTAAATGTGTTTGAAGAGGGTGTTTTGTTAACAGCAGTTAATCAGTAAATTCCCCTTACTAATAAGACCATCACTCATGGCTGGAGCCACATATTACACGTTCTATTTCTCAGGGCTGAAGAGAAAGTCTTCTTTACATTTTGCATCAGCTAATGAAGTATTTCATGCGAAAGAGTGGTAGAATAAACGTGTTCATCTTTAAGATGCCACAAGACTTTTCGTTGTTTTTGTAGATATTAACAGTATTGGTTGACAAAGATATCCAAGCATCAGAAGCGGCAGCTGCAGCACCACGTTTCATTTTCACATTTCCAGAGTGCTTTTCATATGTGGTGTTGGCCAGTGGAGGCTGGTGGCTCCTGTGTCACTGGGGCATTTGGGGGTAGGGTTCAGACAGCTCCTTTAGCATCTGAAACCCAGGGTGGATTCACTGTCCCACTGACATGGAGCCATCAGGTTCTACTGAGGTTAGTAGCAGAGCAGCATAGGGTAGCGCAGGATTATTACCTCCAATTTACAGATAGGGAGCTGAGGCGGAGGGCCCCATAGCTGCCCTGAGGCTACCTTGTGGTTTCGTGGCTGAGGTATGTTTTGAAGCAGGGGCTCCACTCTAGAAGAGCAGTTCTCAGTTATGGCTGAGCAATATATACATACATCCCACACATTACCAAACATCATGGACCAGACTAGCATGGGATTTATCACTTCGGCTTCAAAACCTTTTGAGCCATAGGTGGTCCTCCAGTGTCAATAAATGTATCTCTAGCTACATGAATTACATTATCAGCTTGTATTCAGGCCTACTGAAGACTGAAAGAAATACTCTGTTATCCCAACATTTCAGCTTCCAGCAGCCCTAGTTGGGACTATACATACAGAACCACCGTTCCCTGTGGGAGGAGGAGAAAACAGCAGACAGGAACCCTTGTCCAAGGGCCAAGGGAAACTGAGTCTCCCAGTGGGGAAGAGCTGCAAAAGAACCATTGTTCAGAAGAACAAAAGCATAAGTGACCCAGGAAAAGCAATTACGTGTTCAGGTTGCTAAAAGGTTGCTTGTCTCTCCCTTCAAAGAAGTGGTGCCCATAAAATGCCTGCGCTTATCCAGATAATATTGTCATCTTTAATTCCATCTGCGAAGCCCATTTGAGCCATGTGTGCCAAGTTCTACAAAGCCTTCAGGAAGATGGACTGACCATCAAGGCCATTAAGTGTCAGTTTGGGACAGGGGGTAACTTATTTGGGACACTGTGTTGGGGGTGGGAGCCTGAAGCCTTTGGATGCTAAGGTGGAGCAATCCAGAAATGGCCCATACCAGCCACTAAGAAGCAAGCCCAGTCCTTTCTCGGGTTGGCTGGGTATTATCAATGCTTTGTCCCCAATTTCAGTTCCATCATGGCCCCTCCATGACTTGCATAAGAAGCATCAACCTGTGAAAGTTCAGTGGACAGACCAATGTCAGAAAGCCTTTGATGAGTTGAAGTGCCAGATGAAATATTTCCCCATTTTGAAGGCCCCTGATTTTGAGCAGTCTTTTGTGCTGTAGACCAGTGCCTCAGAGGCTGGGCTGGGGGCTGTTCTGTTGCAGAAGGGTAATGACCAGGAGCTCCACCCTGTGGCTTATGTCAGTAAGAAGCTGCTGCCTTGGGAAAAAAAAGTCTGGCCACGATTGAAAAAGAGTGTATGGCCATTGTCTGGGTGTTGGGAAAGTTGTGATCCTATTTGTGGGGCTACCTGTTCCAATTGCAGACTGACCACTCTCCCCTGTGTTGGCTGGCTAAAGTTAAGAGCATGAACCAGAAGTCGATGCGCCGGAGTCTGGTGCTGCAGGAGTATGATTTTACGGTGACACATATCAAAGGAAGGGCTAATATTGTGGTAGATGGTCTACCAAGGGTCTATCAGGTTGACTGAGTCTTTGTGTGTTACCACCCCTGCAAGGGTGATGAATTAGCTGAAATTTAGAAGTGGGGCCCATAAATTGCATCTTCTGGGGGGAGGTGTAAAGAATAGTATGCTGTAACGTAGACTGCTCTGCTGCATTCCTGTTCTAGAAGGGGGAGCTAAGGGTTAATAGAAGATGGCATTCCTTCCTGTCTAAATTTACAACATCCATGTGTCACTTAGTTATCCTGGGAATCACATGCACATATGTTGATCATCGAATTCACACGTGTGCCAGAGACTTCCCAGATCTTTTCTTCATGAAATGAATGGTGTCTAGGAACAGTCACTAGAGAGCTTTGTGTAGAACAAAAAGCAAATACTTTTATAGAAGGGAAGATGAAGACAGAGGCTATGATAAACAAGGTCTCACGTACAAGTTCCAGTCTTTGCCAGAAATACCAGAAGCCTGTAACATGCTGATGGAGATCTAACATAGAGATGTATATACAGACTGTCTGACCGTACTCTCCTTAGAAACACCTTGGAGAAGTGAGGTGGATTCAGCAAGAAGTGTGAGCCATCTGGAAATTGCCCAAAGATGTCTTCATTATTTTTCATAGCTTCATCTGTGAAAAGATACCGTCGTTGCCAAAGGATTTCTATTTTATCTCTGCCACATCTACAGTGTCATTTTAAAGACAACTGTAATATTAGTATTGCACCAGCTTTATTTTCCCTGATATGCACTGCCAAATTAGCACAGAATTGCTCTTGTAATCCCCCCACACCCCTTTTTGTTACATTTTCCCTTCCTCACACTTCTCTGTTCTCTGTTGGAAATACTGTCATCTTTTCTGTCTCTTGTCTTGTGGCAGGTGGCTTTGGCTTTATTGCTGATTCTCAGTACTTAGAACTTCTCTGTCTGCATCCAAGGACTGACCAAGCCTTCACCCTGCCCCCACTCCCACAGCTGTTCTTTCCTCTGTGGGGCTCCAAATGCATGCTTGTGAGGATAAGGACATAATAAGGACACATTTGGAACCCCATGGAGAGTGGGAGGAAGTGGCTGGGAAAACAACTTGGAGTGGAGAAGCAGCAGGCAGGGAAAGGGTTAAGCACTCCCTCTCTGTACTGCAACTCACATCATCCCCAGCCAAAGTGGCTTTTCCTGGGGAAGAAAAACAGCTCCTTGTTATGGAAGGAACGATGGGATCTTGGATCAAATTGTAGTGTGGGGGTACAGAACCTCAGGCCTCTGGTCCAAATCTGGCCCTCTGAGGTTCCCCAGAAGGCCACACCCCCTTCCCCTGCCTGCCCTGCCCCTCAACCACCCATCATTTGGTGGTATCCGGATTTCTGCACAGTTTTCACCCATTCTAAGAGGTTGAAATGCCTCTGGCAAGGGTGGCATATTTAGCTTTAAGCTAAAATATGCTGATATTTCTTCTAATTTTGGCCTCAGTCCTTTTGCCTCTAAGAGTTAGAAGGGGGAGTAGCAGCATGCACCTGCCACCTCCTGAAAATCACCCATGTGAATGGAATATTTTCCACACCTAATTGCTGGGGTGGGGGTGGCTGAAAAGGGAAAGCCACGGGCCAGACCCAAAGCCTCCACAGACTTCATGCAGCCCATGAGCTGGAGGTTTCCCACCCATGATCTAACCTAGTACCATCTAAGATGACAGGAAATATTTCTGCAGAATCTTGAGTGGAGAATTTTTGCAGCCTTCCTATCTGAAGTTCTTTAACCAAAGGAGTCAAGGTTCCATTCTAGATTCTTCTATATGCAAAGCAGGTGGGCAGTCAGCATGCAGTGCACCCTCCTGGCTTTTCCTTATCTTCAGAAACCTTCACAATGTACAGAGTCACTAAGCATTGCAAACACAAATGGTACAATTGATTGATTGAGTGATTGATTGATTGCATTTATGTCACACCTTTTTTACTCTTGCAAGCAACCCAAGGCAGCCTACATGATCTTCTTCCTCTCCATGTTGCCCTCACAACAAGTTGTTGTGGCCTGATGATGTAGACAAGGTACTTGCCACAATGCAACCGACCACATGCCCTCTCTATCCTTGCCCCTCCTGGCTAGCCAAGGGGGTATGACTGGGTGGGTCCAGGGTGTGGTGAATGCTTCCCTTCTAGAAGGGGTGGTCCCTGCTGTCCTTAAGGAGGCAGTAGTACAGCCACTCCTGAAGAAGCCCACTCTGGACCCAGTGGTATTAGACAACTACCACCCAGTCGCAAATATCTATTTTCTAGGGAAGGTTCTGGAGAGGCTAGAGAGGCTGCAAGCACTCTTGGAGAATACTGATTATCTAGACCCATTTCAATCTGGGTTACAAGACTAAATCAGCCTTGGTCACCCTGATGGATGACTTTTATCGAGAGAGGGACGGGGGAGTGCAACCCTGTTAATTCTGCTCAATATCTCCTTGGCTTTTGATACCATTGACCTTGGTATCATCCTGGATTGACTCTGTGGGATGGGTATCAGAGGCACTGCATTACAGTGGTTCCGGTCCTACCTGCGGGGCCGATTTCAGAAAGTAACACTGGGTGACTATTCCTCAGCCCCTTGGCAATTGAGCTATGGGGCTCCATGGGGTACCATCTTGTCTCCAATGTGCATAACATCTATATGAAGCTGCTGGGAGTGGTCATTAGGGGATTTGGAGCCAAGTGCCATCAATATGCTGATGACACATAGCTCTATCTCCTTGTGCCATCTGAATCAGGAGAGGCTGTGCAAGTCCTGGACCAGTGCCTGAACTCAGTAATGGGCTGGAAGAGGGCCAATAAACTGAAACGGAATCCTGGAGATGGAAGCCCTGTGGGTGAGTGGTTCCTGAGTCTGGAAGATACGCTGATTGCCTGTTCTAGATGGGGTTGCACTCCCTCTGAAAGATGAGGTCTGTAGTTTGGGGGTACTCCTAGATCCATCACTATTGCTGAAAGCCCAAGTGGCCATGACAGCTCGGAGTGCCTTTTACCAGCTTTGGCTGGTTTGCCAACTATGGCCTCTCCTGGACAGGGATAGCTTGGCCACAGTAGTACAGGTGCTAGTAACCTCAAGACTGGATTACTGCAATGCACTCTATGTGGGGCTGCCCTTAAGGCTGCTCCAGAAGTTGGAGATAGTGCAGAATGCAGCAGCTCGGCTCTTGTCGGGAGCTGTCCCTTTTCAGCATCTAACTCCTTTGCTGAGGGAACTGGCTGCCTATTCGCTACTAGTGTACAAAACCCTAAACAATTTGAGACTAGGATACCTGAGAGCATGCCTTCTCCCTTACCAACCTGCCCAGTCACTGAGGTCATCAGAGAGCTTGCTCCTGGTGGTTCCACGTGGACCTATGGCCCGATTGGAGCCCACCAGGAGAACAGCCTTCAATGTGGCAGCCCCTTTTCTTTGGAATTCCCTGCCCCTGGAGGTCAAGCAGGCACCAAGACTGTGCTGTTTCCGGCACCTCCTGAAAACAGCACTGTTCCAGGAGACATTCCGTAATTGACCAGTTGCAGTTTTTATTGGTATTCTGTTTTTTTAAATAGCATAATTTTAATCTGATACTTTAATCTTTTTATTCTTTTACTGATTTTCTCTTGTGTTCAGTGCTCCGAAATCTGTTCTAGATATGGTAAAGGTAAAGGTGTCCCCAACCAGTCGTGTCCGACTCTAGGGGGTGGAGCTCATCTCCATTTCTAGGCCGAAGGGCCAGCACTGTCCGAAGACGCTTCCATGGTCATGTGGCTGGCATGACTGAACACCGAGGTGCACGGAATGCTGTTACCTTTCCAACCGAAGCAGTACCTATTTATCTACTTGCAATTTCTTGCTTTCGAACTGCTAGGTTGGCAGCTGAAGATGGGAGCTCACTCCGTTACTCAGCACTCAGGTCTCAAACTGCTGTCCTGCTGACCTTCCGGTCTGCAGTTCAGCGTCTTAACCACTAAGCCACCGCAGCCCCGCTGTAAATATGGAGCGATATACAAATATTGTAAATAAATAAATATTTACCTGGCTCACCTGAGTCCTGGTCCAACATTGTCACCACTATACCACACTGGCTCTCAATATCACCTCTTATCCAACACTGAGTTCTGATTGCTAATTGTGTATTGGCAATCAGTCATTTAATGAGGAGGTTCCACTCATTTGTAGAGAATTTGTAAGGTTTATGATAGTTTACACATCATAAACTGGCCATCCAGTTTGTTTCAGCAATTTCCTAATTTCATTTGTGAAAAAGACAACTCCTATGTATGTATCTGAGTCTATCTATATCTATATGCTGGTAAAGATCGACCCCAGCATTATTTCAAAATTTATCCATACATTCGCCATCATGATTGGCTCCAAAAATGGCTTACAATTTAAATCAAAATATCCATGTAAACACAAATGTGTTCATAAGGCATCTAATATCAAGTAATGAGGTAACTTGGTGGACCTCCCTGGGATGGATATGGACACACCACTGAGAAGCCCCTACCAGACATAACAAGATCTGGTTGCCTGAAACAATCTGAATCGGGCTTTCCTTTCCTGGAAGAGCCAAGCAGGAGTTGGCCTACCACTAGGCAGAGTGAAGCAGTTGCCTCAGGTGGCATATGCTGGGAGACAGCGGCAGCAGCAAGATGTTGGAGGAGAGGCCTGTGTGCTATGCAGCCTGTTCTGTGCCTCCTAAGTTAGCCTGCTACCTTCAGGTCCCCTGATTTTGTCCCATCATCAGTACTGAAGGCAGATTCATCTGGCCGTCCAGTCAGCTTTTGTACATGGAATAGGAGGGGGTGCCATCTTGTCATTTGCCTCAGGCAGCAAAATGTCTTGGTCCGGCCCTGGAGCCAAGGAGCCTCGTATGGGAGAAGATGCCATCATAGACATGCTGGGCCCATAGTGTGTTATATTACCAAGTAGCCTAGTTAATGAAAATTGTTTTGGCAATAGTTTGCCTGAATTTGTTCCAAGATGTTTGAGGATAACTGTCTTAGGATCAACAGGACACTGGCAAAAGTTTTTGTAGTACAGAGGAGCAGATTTATTTAGTCATAATTATATTTCCAAATGAGCACCTCAGTTAACAGATTAAGTCCCCAGTGTAAGAAATAAAACAAGTTCAACAGAAATACAGTGATAAATTCCTGTAGCTTGTTGCTCTGTTGATTTTGCTGCTCTGCCTACCAATAAGGGCAATGAAGGCCCTGTACAACTGGCATTAATGAAAGCCGTATGATGCAAATTAACTTTTTCATTGTGAATTTACTGCCAAGCGTTTAACACTGCGCATCGCTATTAAGAACAATCCTAGTCCTTCTAAAGAGTCAACGTGCACAGCAAAAGGCAGTCACGAGTCACAATATCAGTGGCCTTTGAGTTTGTTGCAACAAGTCCCATTTCTTTGTTTTCAATGAGAATTTATTTTACTTATTTTGCTGTTTGGCCCAAAAAGGCGCCCAAAGGGACATACGTCAGAAATAAGAGAGAGACAGCGTGGTGCAGCAGTTAGTGATGGGCCAAGGACTGCGGAGTCCCACGCTCAAGCTTACTGGGTGACTTTGGGCCAGTCACTATCTCTTAGCCTAACCGACCTCACAGAGTTGTCATGAAGATAAAACCGGAGAGGGTTTTAAGCACTATCCTGAGCTCTTTGGAGGAAAAGTGGTATGTTAATGTAATCAATCAATCAATCAAAATACAATTCTAAAGGAACAAATTCAATTAATAACAATAAAAAATTACACTGAGGGCACAATCCTAACTAGATAGGCGGCCGCCTCCAAACTCGGAGGTGACCACCTATCCAAAGCAGGGCAGGAGAAGCACGGAGGGGATCATGCCTTCCACACTTCCCCTGCCCTGCTTTTTTGGATGTGTCGTACACACAGCTATGCTCTCCCTGCCCTGGAACGCCCCCAGGCACACCTCTCTCCGGCCCCTCCGAGCTCCTCTTGCGAATGCAGAGGTTGGGGCTGTTTTGCGCTGCCTCGGAGGCAGTGCAGACATGAGGGGAAGTCAGTTCCCAAACTGACCTCAGAGCGCGGGCTCCGAGGTCAGTTCCTGGGAAACACCATATCCTATGGCCATCTAGCCGTTTTCTAGTGGTCATAGGATTGGTCCCTCCACTGTGCAGCAGCAAAACCACCTAATAAACCACAAATGCAGGAGGAAATTAAAAGAACTAGGAAATTAAAATTCAACTGACTCTGAAGTCCCATCAAAATTAATAAGGTGTTTGGTAGTTTTCTAAAAGTGAATAGGGAAGGGACCAGATGTGGCTCCTGAAGGAGGGAGTTCCAGTGTCTGGGTGCTACAACCAAGAGGGCTGCCCTGTCTTGTGTAATCTGCAAGTGCCTTTTGGATACTGGTGGCTGCAAAGCACAGCCTCAGTCAAAGATCTTAACAGATGGGCATGACCATGTGGGAGCAGGTGATCCTTTAAATACCTTAGGGCTTCTCCACATCAGGTTTTTTATTCCATAACTTTACCGGGGCTTCTGCTTCTGGATTCTTTGCAGGATTAAAATGGGCTCCTTCACATACACTTCCTGATTCTTTTCAGAGGATTGGCAAGGTCTATATGTTTTATTATACAGCCATAAATGGCACTGTTGTTACAGTGCCACTTCCTCTTTCCACAGACAATTTCAAAATGCTTCTTTTTATTACTTCATTATCTCCATTTCAAATAAAGCCACGGAAATTATCAGAAAGCATGGGAGAGGTGCTGGAGGTTGACAAGATGACATGCACTATGAATTGGGCTCAAATGCAATGATACCTCATGTAATAACATGCTCCAACTAACAAGTCCTCCTCAGCACCACTGGCAGTTTCCCAACATTCTTCAAAGGCAGTCCCATGTAGAGCATGTTGTAATAGTCTGACCTGGATGTGACCAAGGCATGTGTGGTGGTGTCCAGACCGAGTTAGTTGTGAGTCATGACTAACTTTTGCTGGATTGTGCCCCATAGGGCGGCCATGTGTCTTACTTTAGAGATGACAGTCCTCTTTCAAAGGTCCAAGTCTGGTTTCAAGAGAAAGAACCATCAGAAGGGAAAGCAGGGAGGGGCCTTCAAGTTACCCATCAACAGCATCTGGACAGGAAACTGAGCAGCATGCAGCTCATTTGGTCACAGTTTTCCCCACTATGGTGGAGATGTACTGTATTTTTATTTAAATTCTGAACATATCAAGATCCATGCTGGATCAGACCAGGATCCATCTAATCCAGCATTTTGTTCCCACACTGGCCAACCCGCTGTCAACGGGAAACCCACAAGCAGGACATGAGTGCAGCACCCTCCCACCCATGTTCCCCAGCAACTGGGGTACATGGGCTTACTGCCTCTGATTACTGGATGTAACATAGATGCATCAGGACTATTAGCCATCGATAGCCTCCAGGAATTTGTCTAGCCCCCTTTTAAATCCAAATCAGTGGCCATCACTACATCTTGTGATAGTGAATTCCATAGTTTAAATATGTGCTGTGTGAAGAAGTACTTATTTTATCTATCCTGAATCTCCCACCAGTCCTTTATGGGATGACTCTGGGTTCTAGTATTATTTAGAGAGGGAGAAAAATGTCTCCCTATCCACATTCTCCACACCATGTATAATTTCACACACCTCTATCATGTCTTCCTTTACTCACCTTTTATCCAAGCTAAACAATCCCAGCTGTTGTAATCTTCCCTCATAGGGAGTTGCTCCAGCCCCTTGCCCTTTCTGCACTTTGTCCAGCTCTACAATATCCTTTTTTTTTTAAGTGTGGTGACCAGAACTGTACACAGTATTCCAAGTGTGGTCACACCATGGATTAGTATAAGGGCAGTATGATATTGCAGTTTTATTCTCAATTCCTTTTCCTAATTATGCCTAACATGGAGTTTGCCTTTTTTACAGCAGCTGCACACTGAGTTGACATTTTCATTGAGCTGTCCACCATAACCCCAAGATCACTTTCTTGGTCGGTCACCGCTAGCTCAGATCCCATCAGGTTATACTTGAAGTTGGGATTTTTTGCCCCATTGTGCATCACTTTACACTTGCTTACTCATAATCCTTTTTTGTTTTAACCATGCTAAATAATTTGGTGTCATCAGCAAACTTGGTCACTTCACTCCTAATTCCAGATAATTTATGAACAAATTGAAAAGCATTGGTCCTAGTACAGAACCCTATGGGACCCCACTATTTACATCCCTCCATTGGGAGAATCTACCATTTATTCCTACTCTCTGTTTTCTGTTCTTTAACTAGTTACTGATCCATAAGAGGGCCTCTTCTCTTATTCTATGACTGCTAGGTGTGCTCAGGAGTGCTTGGTGAGGGACTTTGTCAAAAGCCTTTTGGAAGTACAAGTAAACAATGTCTAGCAGATCACCCCTGTCTACATGTTTACTGACACTCTCAAAGAACTCTAAAAGGTTAGTGATACAGGACTTACCTTTGCGGAAGCCATGTTGATTCTTTTTCAGCAGGGCTTGTCCTATATGCTTACTAATTTTATCTTTAATAATGCCTTCAACCAATTTACCTGGAATAGATGTTAAGTTAACTGGCCTGTAATTTCCCAGATCCCCCCTGGATCCCTTTTTAAAAACTGAAGTAACATGGGCCATCTTCCAGACCTCTGGAACAGAGGCTGATCTTAGGGACATGTTGCATATTTTTGTCAGAAGATCAGCAATTTCATATTTGAGTTCTTTAAGAACACAATGATGGATACCATCTGGGCCCACTGATTTATTTGCTTTCAGTTTGTCAATGAGATTGAGAACTTCATCTTTTGTCACCACTATTTGCCTCAGTTCCTCAGACTCCCTTCCTGAAAACATCAGTTCAGGCACAGGTATCTGTCCTATATCTTCTGCAGTGAAGACCAATGAGAAGAACTCATTCAGTTTTTCTGCAATCTCCTTATCTTCCTTTAGTAATCCTTTAACTCCATTGTCATCCAACGATCCAACTGCCTCCCTAGCTGGTTTCCTGCTTCTGACATCTTTAAATAATTTGTTATTGTTGGCCTTCATGTTGTTAGCAATATGCTCCTCAAAACGCTTTTTTGCATCTCTTATTGTCTGCTTGCATCGCCTTTGTTTTCCTCATTCGGGCAAGACTTCCATTTTTTGAAGGAAGCCCTCTTGTCTCTAATAGCTTCCTTGACACTGTTCGTTAACCATGCTGATGACCTCTTTCACTTGGTGCTACCTTTCCTAACTTGTGGTACACATTTTAGCTGGGCTTCTGTTATTGTGGTTTTGAGTAATCTCCAAGCATTCTGAATGGATTTAATCCTCTTGACTCCCCTTTTAATTTCCTTTTCACCAGTTCCGTCATTATAGAGAAGTTTCCTCTTTTGAAGTCAAATATGACTGTGTTGGACTTCCTTAGCAATTTTCCACTTGTTGTTCAGTCGTTAAGACATGTCTGACCCTTCGTGACCCCATGGACCATAGCACGCCAGGCCTTCCTGTCCTCCGCTCTCTCCCGGAGTGTGCTCAAGTCCATATTCATTGCATCGGTGATGCTATCTAGCCATCTCATCCTCTGCCATCCCCTTCTCCTTTTGCCTTCAGTCTTTCCCAGCATCACGGTCTTTTCCAGGGAGTTTTCTCTTCGCATTAGGGGCCAAAATATTTGAGCTTCAGCTTCAGGATCTGTCCTTCCAATGAGCAGTCAGGGTTGATTTCCTTTAGGATTGACTGATTTGACCTCCTTGCAGTCCAGGGACTCGTAAGAGTCTTCTCCAGCTTCACAGTTCGAAAGCATCAATTCTTTGGCGCTCAGCCTTCCTTAGAGTCCAGCTCTCACAGCCATATGTTACTACTGGAAAAACCATAGCTTTGATTATACGAACCTTTGTCGGCAAAGTGATGTCTCTGCTTCTTACTATGCTGTCTAGGTTTGCCATAGCTTTCCTCCCAAGGAGCAAGCATCTTTTAATGTCATGGCTACAGTCACTGTCTGTGGTGATCTTGGAGCCCAAGAAAGTAAAATCTGTCACTGCTTCCATTTCTTCCCCTTCTATATGCCAGGAAGTGATGGGGCCAGATGCCATGATCAAACCAGTTTCAAACCAGTTTTTGCACTCTCCACTTTCACCCTCAACAAGAGGCTCTTTAGATCCTCTTCGCTTTCTGCCATTAGGGTGCCATATCGTCTGCGTATCTGAGGTTGTTGATCATTCTCTCAGCAATCTTAATTCCAACCTGTGATTTATCCAACCCGGCATTTCTCATGATGTACTCTGCATATAAATTAAATAAGCAGGGCGACAATATGCAGCCTTGTCGTACTCCTTTCCCAATTTTGAACCAATTGGTTGTTCCATGTCCAGTTCTTACTGTTGCTTCTTGACCCTCGTACAGGTTTCTCAGGAGACAAGTAAGGTGATCTGGTACTCCCATCTCTTTAAGAATTTGCCACAGTTTGTTGTGATCCACACAATCAAAGGCTTTAGCGTAGTCAATGAAGCAGAAATAGACGTTTTTCTGGAATTCTCTTGCTTTCTCCATGATCCAGCAAATGTTGGCGGTTTGATCTCTAGTTCCTCTGCCTCTTCGAAACCCCGCTCGTACTTCCAGTAGTTCTCAGTTCACATGCTGCTGAAGCCGAGCTTGTAGGATTTTGAGCATAACCTTGCTGGCATGTGAAATGAGCACAATTGTACGGTAGTTTGAATACTCTTCAGTGTTGCCCTTCTTTGGAATTGGAATGTAAACTGACCTTTTCCAGTCTTGAGTGTTCCAAATTTGTTGGCATATTGAGTGCAGCACTTTAACAGCATCATCTTTTAGGATCTTAAATAGCTCAGCTGGAATACTGTCATCTCCGCTAGCTTTGATGCTAGTAATGCTTCCTAAGGCCCACTTGACTTCACTCTCTAGGATGTCCGGCTCAGGTTCAGTGACCGCACTGTCATGGCTATCAGGGACATTCAGATCTTTCCTGTATAGTTCTTCTGTGTATTCTTTCCACCTCTTCTTAATCTCATCTGCTTCTGTTAGGTCCCTGCCTTCTTTGTCCTTTATCATGCCCGTCTTTGCACAAAACGTTCCCTTGAGATCTCTGATTTTCTTGAAGAGATCTCTAGTCTTTCCCATTCTACTGTTTTCCTCGATTTCTTTGCATTGTTCATTTAAGAAGGCCTTCTTGTCTCTCCTTGCTATTCTCTGGAACTCTGCATTCAGCTGGGTATATCTTCCCCTTTCTCCCTTGCTTTTTGTTTCCCTTCTTTCCTCAGCTACTTGTAAAGCCTCATCAGACAGCCACTTTGCTTTCTTGCATTTCTTTTTCTTTGGGATGGATTGAGTTGCTGCCTCCTGAACAATGTTACGGACCTCCTTCCATAGTTCCTCAGGCACTCTGTCTATCAGGTCTAATCCCAGAAATCTATTCCTCACCTCCACTGTATATTCATAAGGGATATGATTTAGGTCATACCTGAATGGTTTAGTGGTTTTCCCTACGTTCTTCAATTTCAGCCGAAATTTTGCAATAAGAAGCTCATGATCTGAGCCACAGTCAGCTCCAGGTTTTGTTTTTACTGACTGTATAGAGCTTCTCCATCTTTGGCTGCAAAGGACATAATCAATCTCATTTCGATATTGACCATCTGGTGATGTCCATGTGTAGAGTCGCCTCTTGTGCTGTTGGAAAAGAGTGTTTGCTATGATCAGCGTGTTCTCTTGGCAAAACTCTATTAGGCTTTGTCCTGCTTAATTTTGTACACCAAGGCCATGCTTGCCTGTTATCCCGGTGATTTCTTGACTTCCTACTTTAGCATTCCAATCCCCTATGTTGAAGAGGACATCTTTTTTTGGTGTTAGTTCTAGAAAGTGTTGTAGGTCTTCATAGAACCAATCAACCTCAGCTTCTTCGGCCTCAGTGGTTGGGGCATAGACTTGAATTTTCCACTTAAATATATATAAAATCTGATAGCACTGTGGTCACTGTTTCCAGTTGGTTCAACAACATTTAAATCCCATACTAGGTCCTGGGCAACACCACTTAGGATTAAATCCAGGGTTGCCTCCCCTTTGGTTGGTTCCATGACCAACTGTTCTAGGGTGCAGTTATTTAGGGCATTGAGAAATTTAACCTCTTTGCAGTGACTGGAACATGCATTTATCCAGTCAACGTGGAGGTAATTGAAGTCGCTGATTATTACAACACTTCCTCGTTTTGAGGCCCCCTGATTTTGTTTTCCATCTCAACATCACCCTGAGCATTCTGGTCTGGGGGATGATAGCACATTCCTAGTACTAAATGAGTTGTGGATCCCAGTATTGTCACCCACAGCACTTCTGTGGAAGAGTCTACCGCTTTTAGGTGCTGAAGGGCTCCTTCACACCGGGCTTTTATCCTGCGATTGAGATGGCTCCTTCACGGAAGTTTGCGGGCTCTTTACATGACACTATGATGCTGCCGTGACCCTCCTGCACTAAATGCCCTTTGTTCCGTTTTTAAATAGATTGCAGATAAGGAGCTACCCGTTGTGTTCCGCTTCAGTTTCCTCTGTCAAAAGAGGAAAAGTTGCAAGAAGAGGAGGGAGATCAATGAAAGATAATGGAAGACTCAGATACAGAGAGAAGGAGGGGGGAAGGGGAGGGGAGGGGGGAAGGGAGCTCGTGTCAGCTGTGATCCTGCATTTAAAACGGAAGCAGAAAGCGCTGGTTAAATGCAGCATTTTAGACTGGTGTAGAAATGCCCCTAGTCTGCTCGACATTATGCCCTCTTTGATGTACAGAGCAATACCTCCCCCAGTACACCCTTCTCTGTCCTTCTGGTAGAGTTTATATCTAGAGATGACCGTATCCCACCAGTTCTCTCCATTCCACCAGATTCCGGTAATGCCCACTCTTTCCGGGTTCTCCTTTAAAATTCTAGTCATTGTTTCTAAATTTGCATCTAAACCTATATATTAGCATATGCAATTTTTATGCAAATATGTGTCCTATTCCTGGGTTTTGGCGCTGCATGACCTCTGTTTTGGCTACCCATATGTGGCCACTTGTCATTAAGCTGTAAGTATTTCCTAAGGGACTGAGTCCCCTGTTCTCCCACCCTGAACAGAAGAGACAATGGAGATCAAAGATCCAGTTAAGCAAGGGAAGGCTCACTTGTAATAAAAAAGCAATGGTAATATTTGATCAAATTTCAAAGGGGAAAAATCAATTTAATTAAAACAGGTATAATATTTGAGGTTCAGACTTGTTCAGAAACTTTGACTTCTGAGTTTTCAACAAGTCTGGAAAATGTAAATGATTTGTAGCTAGGAAATACAGCATCATGGAAACATTAAGGTAGGCTTTAGCTTCAGCTGCAGCCCTAACAAAAGCTTTCCTAAAGTCATACAAGTTAACATGTTTCCAGTCAGTGACTCAGTTTGAGAACAAGCAAAGGTAGCTGTGGTGGCCATAAGAAAAATAGCGAAATCCATATTAGGGCAATACCTTTATTAGAATTCTTCATCAGGCTAGATGGTAAACAAAGCAAAAAGCAAAAAAAAAAAAAAAAGGCGGGGAGTGACTGATGTACTCAAACCATGGAGTCTGCATTTAGTTACAGTCGAAAGATGGACTATGGGAGGATCATGCTTCAGACATTCAAATTAGGCCATATCAGGTGCTGAGATGCTTTCAGGATGCACCTAGGACTCTCCCAAAGGCTGCTGGGATAAAGAAACAAACAATAGTTGATCTCTCATTTTTAAAAATATAAAATCCAGATGTTACTTGGAACTGGATGGATATGAGTGTTAGGGCCAAACTGACAGCAAAGAAGGCTCCTTCCTCCCTTGTTGCCAGGGCCTATCACGGGGTGGCAGGGCATTTGAAGGATCATTTGGCCAGGGCCTCACATTCATGGAGGGCCTCAAATTTAGACTTGACGTTACCTCCAAATGAGGTTAAACATACAGAGATAAACTGACATGATTGGAAGAAGCTGTTCCTCATACAACTTTAAACTGGATTATAAACCGAAGGAATTGCTTCGAGAAATATTCCAATTTGGACTTGTTGCTGTGTTTCCTAGTGTCACCTTTTCATTGAGGATTTTTCTCAGTCTTCCTGCATCAGTAGCTTCAGGTGAAGGATCTTTCAACGTGCTGAAGCAGATCAAGAATTACTACTGTTCAGCTATGGGACAAGATCGTTTGAATGGTCTTGGTCTTTTTAACATATGCTTAACATAACGGCCTTGCTCTGCTTAACATAAACTGTGACATTGCAAGAAAACTAAAATTTTACAGAATAATTGGTGAATTTGCACAGAAAAAAGCTAGAAAAGCACTTGTTAAATAAAAAAGGAACATTTATTACAAATTATTGCATTGTATTTTTTTGTGTTAAAAGTGTTAATTTGTTAGATGTAAACATTTAAAATATACCACAGTCTTGTAACCCTGTTTTGGCATTTCTTTGTCTTTTAATATACCGGGAGCATCAAAAAATGGAAGTGGCCCAGTCCTCTCTTGACCTCTGAGCGCACCTGCTTGCCACCAGCGTTTCCCTGCAATTGCCACCCACACCCCACCCTCACACTAACATTACGAGGAAACACAGGGTTGGGAATGCCATCTCTGACTTATAATGGGTAGTTTGCCCTCATTAAGAAGGAATTATTGGGGCTACTGTAAAAACTAGAAGTCCTGGGTAAAACAGAGTTTCCTGGAGATGAATGATGAATGAGACTTTCTGGAATTAGGTTTTCCTGGAGGAAGGTTTTTTTAAAAAAATCTTCTAGAAGATGGTATGCCATTTGGTGTAAAAGTTATTAATGTTTTTCTTAGCTCGCAGTCCAAATGGATTTCTTTTTTATTATTCGACCAATGATCTATCTCAAACATTCTCTCTCTGCGGAGTAGTCCCTGATACATTTATGGCCTGCCAGTGAGTTATGATGGTTTTACTGTCACCCAAGGGAATAATTGCTCCCCTACCATTCACTGTCAGGAACACCGTTCACTTCACTGATGAACTGAAAAATATAGGTGCCCAGGGACAGCAAGAGGGCCCAGAGGAGGCTGCTGGGGAGAATGTAAACATTTTCATAGCCATTACAGTATTTCAAAGCTTCTCAGATTAATAGTTCCTCCTACCCCAGCTTCAGTGGGATTACTTTGGAACATGAACACTGCATTGCCCATTGAATCCTGTCAGCTGTTTCTGATGGGGAATGGTGCTTCCAAAATTCCCCAGGAGGCTATTCTAGATTAATTCTAGATTAACTTTATTAGGCCTTGGCAAGCAGTGGTTATTTTATGCACAGCAACATGGAGTGTTACATAACATGCACACACATTTTATATGCATGTGCACATGCATGCACATGCACACACGTGCGCGCGCACACAAAATAATCTTAACTCACATGTACTTGTAGATACTTCTGTAGCATCCTTAAATATATTACCCTCCTTTAAATTCTGCAAAGTACTTATCCTCAGACTTATCACGCCAATGAGCTGAACAGCTTAATAGGAGTTGGTAGCTTAAGATACTCATTGGATTTATTTAAATGAATTCCTTTCCCATTTCATATCTTGCTCATTTACTATAGCAGCATCGACTGACCTGTTTGTTCTCCTTCCTCTCAGTCATCCATTTATTTATTGTTTTTATAAGATGAGCAGTGCCACCCTATGCCTGTCTATTCAGCAGAAATTCCCACTGAGTTCAACAAGACTTACTCAGAGATAATGGAGGGCTGCAATCCAAAGCACCACTTCCCTGGTCTTGTAATCCATGTTTTCCACATTTCGCTGCACTTTATGGCTTCCCACAGGCAGTGAAGAGTGCCCATTTAGACGTGTCTCACAGACTCCTTTTGTGCTTCGTGTGGCTCAAAACAGGAGCGTGTGTGTGGGAAGATGAACCTCTGTCTCTGTGATATTTTATTGTAGCGGGGATATGAAAAAACCAGAGGGGCCCGTCTTCCTGATATTATGTGAACTGCAGCTGGTGCCACCACTGGCTGCCGCTTCCAAGGCTGGCCAGACACATCTGCTCCTCTCAGGCTCATAGTGGTGAGAGAAAGGCAGAATGACAAGGAAAGCAGGAGAGAGTGGCAGCAACAGCCGCCGCCACATGAGAGGAGCAGGGAGACATGTCAGGGAGGGGACACGGAGAACAAAAGATGGAAGCCCTCTCGCTCTTATATTCCTTTTACGAGCTTCCTTTTATCCTGGGACACAAGGCAGCATGCCATAGGCTCCCACATCAGTCTCCCATCCAGGCACTGACCAGGCCCAGATCTCCTTAGCTTCAGCCAGATTTATTTACGTATTCAATATCCCACCTTCCTGCCCAAAAATGGCACACAAGGCGGCTAACCACAAAATCCAGATGAAAAACAAAACTTTACTTAGAACATAATGTAGAAACAAATAAATGAAAAATCACAATCAAAAACACAACAATAGAAGAAATAAACAGCACCCAACCAATTACAAACCCCTTCAGCAATAGACTGGCTTGCCTGCCAAAGACCTGCCTGCATCAAAACATCTCTGCCTGCCAGGGGAAGGACAACAGGGTGGGGGGGGGGCAAGGGAGAGGTTCCAGCACATGGGAGCAACCACTGAGAAAGCCCTCTGATCCATCTCCCCCAAACATTGCCTCATGGGCCTTTCGACCAGGGACAGGGGACCTGTGTCCCTTCAGATTTGTTGGACTGCAACTCCCATTATCCCTCACCATTGGCCATGCTGGCTGGGGCTGATGGGAGCTGCAGTCCAGCCACATCTGGAGAGCCACATACCCCCCCTCACCGCTTTAGACCCTCGTCTTCCTGGCACCACGCAGGTGCTACGAGGTCTTAGAAAGGGATGCGGGGTGGGTGGGGGGAAGATGTATGCTCGGGGGGGTATGCAGATGTAGAACCCTGACCACTCTCCTTATGCACCTCACATCTGGAGCAACCACTTCCACATGTTCTGCTCTGGGAGTCTTTATAAGCTCCTAACAATAACACTGCTCACCTCCGCCACCTTCTTGTCTCTACAGTATTTCTTCATTCAGCCTGCACAATTGTGCATTTGCTTCTGGTCACTTTTATTTTGTAATGGAAGCACCAAGGTCCTTTGAGCCACAGGCCCAGAAGCAGCCAAGACCAGGCAAGCAGAACCCTACTGTACCCAGCGTCCCATCCAGGTAGCTCAGATAATGATGACTTCCCTGCTCTTCCTCAGATCATACCAGAGACGAAACAGTCCTTCATGGATTTATTTGCCTCTCCCTGTGGAGAGGCTCCCAGAAAGGCAATTGCTTACCTCACTTGCAAATGGCACTAAAAAGCCCCAGGATGTTTCTCTTTGGGTGGCCTGAGAATATTCTGACATGTAATGGCTTCCATTAAAAATGAACTTCTCACCTGGGCCTTTATTGACTGTCATGTGCATGGTATAATATTAAGGCTGAATTCATCAGCTTCACTCTGCTCCAGAACACGGAACCCTAGCATTCAATTATTGCTTTAGGATGAGTGGAACAGCCGCACAGACAGGATGGATCTGTCCATATTCTAACACAGTTTGCATATCACAACAGTATTTTATATTTCATGTTATGGAAATATGTATGCAAAGTGCCTAAAAGGTCATTTTTACGGCAGCGTGAAGCAGACATGGTGGTTCTGATGGCAAGGGAAAGATTTGTCACAGCAGATAGGGAGGCATCCCAAATTTGAACCTCAGCAACCCCCAAACATGGATCCAAATATTTGTCTATATGCAGAACTAAATGAAGAGACTCCTACTGAAAAATCCACAGTCAATGTGCTCGTTCGTGTTTGTCATCAATATCTTTGTCTGTCTGTCTGTCTGTCTCCTGCTGCTGTTACTACCAGAATGTGACTCTTTTGTCTTCTGCTCTCCTCATAGGCTTCCTGAGGTTGCTATGGGGCCACCTAGCTGTGACACATCACTGCACTTCACTCATAGCTATAAATTATGAATCTAACCCAACAGTGCACACGTGCGACAGGCTGGGGATGGGTGCATGTATCCCTCTACATTGCCCCATGGCAGCCATTTTGTGAGAGCACCCATGACACTCTCTCAAAATTACAAATGTTCCCACTGACCTGAAAAGTCTGGGGTCACCTGCTCTACGATACTTCCAACAGTGCAGTTATATGATGTTAGTCTCTGGACGTCATGGTCATATAAGGGACCCAGCTTTAGATGATAATCCATGTTATTTCGTTTACTTCAAAATGTGGTAATCAGGCCCTGCTAAGTTTGGGAGGGCACTTCCCTGCTCCTTCTGCTGCGTGGAGCCCTGGACTCAGTGGAGGCCGGTGGCGCCGATGTCAGTGTGGAGATGAATCTGCTCTGGGTCTCAGTCAGAACCAGTCAGAACTCTAAAGGAGCTGTCCAAGGTATGAGAGTTCTGACTGCTTCTGGCTGAAACTCAAAGTGGATTAACCACCCCGCTGACTTTGGAGCCACCAGCCACCCCTGCCTGGCCTTCTGCCCTGAAAGCACCACTGAATAAGTCACAATTGCCCTAATCAGCTGGTTCAACAGGGAGCGGAGTGCAACGGGGCCTTTAGGGGCCACTCAGCAAAACAAGCAGGAGGGTCCCCAACTGCAGCATAACTGACTGATCGCATTTTGAAGTCAGTGAACTCATACGCATTGCCATTTAAAGGGCTTCCCACCCCCAGTGTAAGACCATTAAGTCCAGATTCTAAACTCCTTAACTGCATCAGTGGCAGAGCAGGGCTAATCCAACCCCTGCGTCTCGAAAAGCTGGTGAGGGTGCTTGGAGCGTCTTTCACGTGGCTGAGTGCATCTATCCGGCCCCAGCTGCTAGACTGGGCTGGGAAATTGCACGGGCAGCAGCTGTTGCCCCATCGAATGAGGGAGAAGTATGCGGAAGCCAGCTTGCATGCATGCGCAGCCTCTAGCTGGACTGGCACAACTGTATTATGGGGTGTGTGGGCATGGCATGCACACTTGCTTTCTACAAAAGCTTTTCTCACAGTTAGGGATCAGACAGGCATACAAGCGTTCACGGAACACAAGTCAGCTCTATCATTTGTAAAATATGGCTGGCAGGAGAAAGCAGAGGATGCTGGATGGGGACGCAGTCTTGCACATGTCTACTCAAAAGTAAATCCCATTGAGTTTAGTGGGGCTTATTCCCAGGTAAGTGTGTGTAGGATTGCAGCCTAAACGATTTAATAATTGCAATGAAAAATTATCGTTTCTGCATCACTACTTCCTCATATATTGCCTAAACAATGATGCACATTTGACCACTAAACCATGCTAATTTACAACCGAAAAGAGTATTATTTCTTCTGTTGCTTCATTCTTACGGCCAGGCCTTGCATCTCTTTGTCCCACTGTATATAAATTTTGCACACTTTCCTTTTTTTACCTATAGGGGAATGTCTTTGAAAGATTTCCATATAGGGTCTCTTTCTTACAACAAGCACCCATGAGTTGATGAGGTTTAGGGTGCAATCCTATACACACTTACCTCAGAGTAGGCTCCATTGAAAACAGTGAGCATTACTTCAGAGTAGACATGTATAGGACTGTAGATATGACAGTACAGGAACCTACAAATTGGAAATTTTGCCTTCTTTTCTCGCCAGCATTGTTCCTTTCTGTTCCACTCTGCCTTGGCCCAGCCCCCTCCTTCCCCCCAAAAATAGCAAACAAAAATTAAATGCTCATTATTGATAGGTAGACATAATGTCTGATACTTACTGGGCAGACTAGAGCAGTTTATTTTCATCAGATGAAAATGAAATACCTATCAGTTTAGTAGGTGGTAAATATACATATTTGAGAAATGATTGAATTGATTTTTCATTTACATGGAAAGTCTCCTTTAACTCAAGGTATCTAGTAGTGGAATTGATTCAATTTAGAGATTAACTATACAGCTAATATGCTAATACTCAAATGTGTAATATTAAGCTAGTCAATGTTTAAGAGAAACTTAGTATTTACCATTACTTTTTTAAAAAAAATCTGATTTAAATTTTTAAAATCATTTTACATTTTAAAAATAATTTTATTTAAAAAAGTAATAATTGCTTTTTATCCATCCTAATTTAAAGACAGATTAATGTTCTCCAGTTTGCAAACCCTATAGACAAATTATTCCATTTGAACTGGCATTTCTGGTACTCAGCTAGTAAACGAGTTGTCAACGCTTTTTAATGAAAGGGCTCCGGTGCCACTAATAGCTGTATGATAAGGACACACTTTCCCCATCGCTGCATGCATCGGAATGCCAGAAGAATATTCACCTGCTCAGTTCCTTCTTGACATGCAAGAGCCCTACCAGACAAAAAGAAGGTATCAGCCTTAACTGGCAGCTTCATTGACAGAGGTTCTACGGTGAACTGCAGGTAATAGATGGGTTTCTTAGACAAAGTAAACAACAGCAACAACAACAACAACAACAATAAGATGATGATGATGATAATAGGTGATTATGGAATCATATTCAGCAAGCAGGAGCCTGTTGTTCAAAAGGAATTCATGGGGTGAAATGTCGCTTATCAGCTAGAATGATCAGCAAGCGTCCGCCTCGCAAGCTTGCTGCTGCCACCTTGTGGTCACGAAGGGAACTTTTCCTGCCCTTGTCCGCCGTTCAAACAAGCAGCGAGGCACTTCAAAACACGGCAGGACTGAGAAAGCAAAAGGCAGAGCTGGCTCAGTTCAAAGCTAAATATAGACTCCTTGGCTTACTGCTGCTGCACTCAATTTGTCCGTGTGGATTTTCCATCAGCGGTGGAGAATAATGTCGTCTCGTGTTAGCTTAACAGCAGGATCACGGCAGCTCCACTAGGTGGTGGTCAAGAGCCAAAGGCTGTTCTGCTGCTCCGTAATGATTCCTGGGGAGAAAGGAAAGGGAGGAAAATCCTTGGCAAGGTTGAAGAAAATGGACTGTGGCTCTTTGAGTCTCTGTCTTTCCACTTTTAGTCACTGAACTGTATTTTTACATTGGTTTTAAAGAGGGGAAGGGAAGGACGAAGGAAGAAATGATGTAATAAGTAGAGGAAAGGATCATTCAGTGGGGTCCAATCCTGATAGGTATCAGCAGCATCAATGACCCCTGTGCAATATATGTCATTATAGTGTTGCATTGCCTCTTTCGGTATGAACCTACCCATACACTATGCCCATCATCTGAGGCTCTCTTCCAAGTGTCTCCTCCAAGGGAGGCTTGGAGGATAGCAACAAGGAAAAGGGCCTTCTCAGTGATGGCCCCCCAATTGTGAAATGCTTCTCTCCACGGAGGTCTGCCTGGCACCAGAATCGACATGTTCTTGGCACCAGGTTAAGATTTTCCTCTACTGCCAGGCATTTGATGGCATATGATGGGAGTTTTAATGTCAGTTGTTTTATCAGGTTCTGGTATTCTACTGTAACTATGTTTAGCTGATTTAAATTGTTTTTAAAAAATATGTTTAAGATTTTATATTATGTTTTTATGTTGTATTTTTGAGTTGCATTTTTTGTGAACTGCCCAGAGACCTTTGGCTATTGGGTAGTATAAAAATAAATAAATACAGTACAATACAATACAATACAATACAATACAATTTATTATTTATTTAGAATATTATGTAGCTGAAGATTTTCCTGGTTATGTTTCAAACAAGAGAGGCCAGATGCTCATGTCTTTCCCTTTATGAGTATCTCATCATTGGAGAGCATTCTGAACTTCCCATATTTCATTGTCTACAGAAGTTTCATTTGTCTACATCGTATTTCATTTGTTTACACCAAAATGATCCTTATTTTTGCAGATTTGATCAAGAAATTCTCATCAGGGAAATGGACATTTCTAAATATAGGAAAGAGTATGTAGATCAAAGCACAGCTTTTCTATAGGGCCACTCTTAATCAATACATTCTGAATTTTCAAAGGTTATTAAAACAGACTACATTATATTTAATTATGCTGCTCTAAGTAGTCACAAAGTACTAACAATGCAAATATGCATAGAATGGGATTTGATTCTGCTCATTCTCTCAACTAAAACTAACATCCTCTGCAGAAGCTTCTGAGTAAACCAGTTTAGGATGGCACTTTTAGGTCTCAATCCTGTTCACACTTACCTGAGATTAAGTCCCATTGTACTCAATGTGGCTTACCTCTGAGTAGATATGTATAGGATTGCAGCATTAGAGGATAATGTGTGAATCACATCTCAGTTTGTTTCTGAGGGTGATATATGAATTTATTTAGTTATTTATTGCATTTATACCCCACCTTTTTTCCTCTTGCATAATAACAGGCCAAAAAAGTATAAGGAACCAAAGTGGAGCCTACTTACCCTTTCACATATGTATCATTTGATTAACATCTGAGCCATTCACATTTCTGGTTTCAGTGAATGACTAGCCAAACTGAATTCCTGTTTCCCCTTTTGATTTTTTTTCAAAGTTAGGAAATAATCTCCAAATGTCCCTAACATTGGGCATTTCTTCACAATTCAACCTTACATCTAATTCAATAGTTCATTCTGCCTCTAGTGTTGGTGCCTATCTCACACCTAAGCCTCTTAATACCCTACTACTAGGAGGTTTTAAAGTATTCCTATAGAATTGGTAGCAGTGGAAAAGTGGGAAGTTGTGTAACTCTTGAGTTATTGTGGCAGGGAGTTCCTTAGGCCCTGACATATAAACATTTCTAAAATATAAAAGAGTCTAAACACATCTTTTTAAGGGAAAAGTGGGATCAAGGCAAGTGTTTTCCCCTGCCCCCAACATGACAATGAGTAACAGCTTTAATAAGGTTGTTGTGTGAGACAAGGCTAAAAACTTTGCTCAAGCTACAGGGTGCTGTACAGGGCTGGCCCTGCCATGCAGCAGGCTGGTGTGACCTGCTTCAGGTGGCACTATATGGGGTGGGGGCAGAAGATAGTTGAAGACTGGAATTGGTGTCTGAATGGTACAGACAGAAAGAGGGCTTAAAGCGTTGGCCCTAGCAGGAGGTAGTGATGGTGAAGAAACATTCAAATTCTGCTTTAGGCAGTAAACTGTCTTAGGCTGGCTCTGGTTCTACATTCTACTACATTCTCCTTGGCTGTTCTGAAATGGTGAATTTTATGAAGAAAGAAGACTAAATGTAAACAGCACGACCTTGTCTTTATAAACCCACAAGCAAAAATGCTGTCAGAACTGATGGAAGGAAAGCAACTTCGTCCTTTCTTCCTTGACCCCAGCTCCTTCTGTCCCTTTCACATCTTGGGCTGGCCCTTGAGGTAGGTACCAATGAAAAGCCATATTATGAATTATGGGCATACACTCCACTTGCTTGCGGGAATGCCACATAGTTGTCAGGAAGGGATCGCCACAGGGAGTCATTGTGCTGGTTTGCACGACATGGCAGTCCACGGGGCGTCTGCGGTGTGTGCAGGGCACGTGCAGCAGCCATTTTGCATATCCAACCCTCGCTTGCGGGTTGTCGTGTCGTGTGAACCCGGAGAGCATGGGTTATGTGGGGATTGTTTAATGCTCGCATAACCCACACTCACTGAGTTCATGAGACAACAACCCCTGAGTGAGGGTTGGATATGCAAAGTGGTGCCTGCGGGCACCGGGGTTTGTCATGAGTTAAAAAACCCACAACAAGCTGCACTGAGTTGTGCCAACCAGCTCACTGAGCCCTAACCCTCCCCAACCCTCTGGCTGCCTGCTGTGCATGGGCACACTGACTCCAGAAGCCGTTACTGTCCACGGACCGTACAAGGCACCCAGCAGCTCTGCTCCTCTCCAGCCCACAAGCTCCTTGTGCTGTTTGTGCCCACGGAGAGACAGATCAGGCTGTAAGGCAGCCTCCCCTTCCCCAACCTGGCACCCTCCAGACGTTTTGGACTTTGACTCCTATCAGCCCCAGCCAGGGTGGCCAATGCTCAGGAATGCTGGGAGTTGTGGTCCAAGGCACCTGGAGGGGTTGGCGAAGGCAGCCATAAGATTTTTTTTTTAAGGAACACAGAGAAGGTGAAATATTTCCCCTGCAGTGATGTCCACCGATTTTAATCACCGGGCTCCTCTGCAGGCCTGTGGGGATGACACACCTTGGTCATCCCCACATTGTTCTCTCAATGATGTGGCTTCCCATCTGCCTTCACCTTGGGACAGGGGGCATGATTGGATAAGCTCCTGGCCCGTTGCATCCCATCGTCTTATGGCTTTTTTTAGTAATAAAAACGCAGCTCACAACGTGTCTTGTTTCATTAGGCGCTTACTTGGACAGACTGAATGATTTCCCCGTTCTCTCAGACTGCTCCATATTAGAACTGATGGACTCTTAAGTGCAGCAGCAGCAGCAGCAGGTCCCCAGCTCTGCCGAAACCTTCCAACTAGCCAACCATAACCCCAGCAGATGCTTGCCTTTATAGGCCAAATGAGAGCCCTGCTGTCCAGCCCAACGGCGGTACCACAGATGTGGAACCAGGCCACGACACCACCAGGAACGTAAGACACAGTCCTGTCCAGCAACGCTGGGCCTTCCAGGAGAGCAGAAGGTCTGAGAGACTAATGAGCCCACTGAGACGACATGCTGGCCTGCGCACCGTCATTCAGCTATTTGCAACGCTCTTTAATGGAACCCTGGAAGAGCAGAATGGGACGAGGCCTCTCTCAGCATCCAGCACTGCGTCTGGCAGACACTGGCGCTCATAATGTCCTCCTCCAGTGTGCCAGCAACATCAGGGTTCTGAAGTTGCTTCCTACCAGCTGGATCAGGGGGACCCTTTGACTGCTGATGTTACTGCTGTCTGGGCAGTTCTTGCCATTTAAATATTTGGCTGAGAACGCCAGGTGGGGAAGGGCCGTGTCTAGGACCCCAGGGCACTCTTGAAAGTGCTACCTGCAATTGTTTAACAACCCTTATTTCTAGCAACTAATAAGCTTGAGAACCCAGGGGGAATCAAGCGGAGACAGCAAGGACATCGGATGCTATGCAGAATTAATGTTTTGCTTGCTGCACAAATTAGCAGCCCTGCTGACAAGTGGGACACCATTGTGTTTTCTCACAGAGATGTGGAGCTTCCTGCATTTTTGCTGTGCCTCTCTGTCCCAAATCTGTCCCCAGATCATTGGGGGATCGTTATGACCAATGTGATTAAGGCACATCCTGTACTCATATTCCTCATGCCCACACTGATAACACTCATCACTGACTTCCTCATCCAGTCCATGGATAGGTTCTGTTTATTAAAGCGATAGGCAATTAATTGATTCAGCCAAGTAGTCCTGATCTTGGTGAAGTCTTTTGCTATTAATATGGATATTGTGAATCTCTAGAGAAAATGTCAAGTCACTGAGAAAAATGATTAACAGCCTGGAAAATGAAATGTTATACTAGAAGGAGCAAATTCCATTCTTGATTACAACAGTATCAATCGGAAGTGTTTCCACTGATGGCCAGTGGTTGTCAGTGTGGGAGGAAATGAAAGCGTTTTTTGGCCCTTGCTTCTTTTCTTCTAAGTTGTAAAGATTTGCTAATGAGGAGATAGATTGATTCTCCTCTGTATTCCAGGGCAAATCCAGAGTGGTTTTGGCACAGCTGATGAATGTACACAAATGCTACTACAAGCAATAACCGTCCCCTTTGGAATTAGATAGTACAAGTGGGAACTGCAACAAAATGTTGCAGTGTGGAGCGCTCCTGTTTAAAGTTCCAGCCTGTCAGCCGTATCCTTTTCCAGAATACTCCATTCTATTCCTTCCCCTTCCCCAGATTTCCCCCCACCCCCACCCATCCTGTGGCCACTGAGCATGCTCAGTTTTGGGGATTTCCCCCTCCCCCTTTAGGGTTTTCCCCGAAACTTTGTACTTCACAAAGCTTGGAGTTTCCCCAAGCCTGCTGAGATCTCCCTCTTGGTTCCCATGTGGATGGCGCGATGTCGGCTACATACGGATAAGCATTGGGACAAAGAGTTCACTAAGTATATAAGATGGACTGATAAAGAGTGTATATAATTGAAAGAACATATCGGCAAGCATTATTCTTTATTTCTTTATTGTTATGTTTTAACGTATTTGTTTTGGAGGTTACGTTCCAATAAAGGTTTTGTTTTCAATCTGGATTTTATTGTTAGCCACCTTAAGTGCCATGTTTTGGTGGGATATAAATTAAATGTAAATCAATAAATAGACAAATGCTTAAACGGGCATACACACCCATATGCAATGCAAGCAGGTAACAGTGACTCAGAATGCTCCTGTACAATGTTGACATATACAAATCAAGCCCTACTGAGCACACTCCAAAAGGATGCTGTGTGCAATACTGTGTGCATGAAGTATGCTGATGGGGGATGCATATTTGCATACAGATCCAGGATTGGCTAGCCATTCATTGTTGTTCAGTCGTTAAGTCATGTCCGACTCTTCGTGACCCCATGGACCACAGCACGCCAGGCCTTCCTGTCCTCCGCTCTCTCCCGGAGTGTGCTCAAGTCCATATTCATTGCATCGGTGATGCTATCTAGCCATCTCATCCTCTGCCATCCCCTTCTCCTTTTGCCTTCAGTCTTTCCCAGCATCACGGTCTTTTCCAGGGAGTTTTCTCTTCGCATTAGGTGGCCAAAATATTTGAGCTTCAGCTTCAGGATCTGTCCTTCCAATGAGCAGTCAGGATTTATTTCCTTTAGGATGGACTGATTTGACCTCCTTGCAGTCCAGGGGACTCGTAAGAGTCTTCTCCAGCACCACAGTTCGAAAGCATCAATTGTTTGGCGCTCAGCCTTCCTTATAGTCCAGCTCTCACAGCCATATGTTGCTACTGGGAAAACCATAGCTTTGATTATATGAACCTTTGTCGGCAAGGTGATGTCTCTGCTTCTGACTATGCTGTCTAGGTTTGCCATAGCTTTCCTCCCAAGGAGCAAGCATCTTTTAAGTTCATGGCTACAGTCACTGTCTGCGGTGATCTTGGAGCCCAAGAAAATAAAATCTGTCACTGCTTCCATTTCTTCCCCTTCTATATGCCAGGAAGTGATGGGGCCAGATGCCATGATCTTTGTTTTTTTAATGTGGAGTTTCAAATCAGCTTTTGCACTCTCCACTTTCACCTTCAACAAGAGGCTCTTTAGATCCTCTTTGCTTTCTGCCATTAGGGTGGTATCGCCTGCGTATCTGAGGTTGTTGATAATTCTCCCGGCAATCTTAATTCCGACCTCTGATTCATCCAACCTGGCATTTCTCATGATGTGCTCTGCATATAAATTAAATAAGCAGGGCGACAATACACAGCCTTGTCGTACTCCTTTCCCAATTTTGAACCAATCGGTTGTTCCATGTCCAGTTCTTACTGTTGCTTCTTGACCCTCATACAGGTTTCTCAGGAGACAGGTAAGGTGGTCTGGTACTCCCATCTATTTGAGAATTTGCCACAGTTTGTTGTGATCCACACAATCAAAGGCTTTAGCGTAGTCAGTGAAGCAGAAATAGAATTCTGGAATTCTCTTGCTGTCTCCATGATCCAGCGAATGTTGGCAATTTGATCTCTAGTTCCTCTGCCTCTGCAAAACCCAGCTTGTACTTCCGGTAGTTCTCGGTTCACATGCTGCTGAAGCCGAGCTTGTAGGATTTTGAGCATAACCTTGCTGGCATGTGAAATGAGCGCAATTGTGCGGTAGTCTGAACACTCTTTGGCATTGCCCTTCTTTGGAATTGGAATGTAAACTGACCTTTTCCAGTCTTGTGGCCACTGTTGAGTGTTCCAAATTTGTTGGCATATTGAGTGCAGCACTTTAACAGCATCATCTTTTAGGATCTTAAAGAGCTCAGCTGGAATACTGTCATCTCCACTAGCTTTGATGCTAGTAATGCTTCCTAAGGCCCACTTGACTTCACTCTCGAGGATGTCCGGCTCAAGTTCAGTGACCGCACTATCATGGCTCTCAGGGACACTAAGATCTTTCCTGTATAGTTCTTCTGTGTATTCTTTCCACCTCTTCTTAATCTCCTCTGCTTCTGTTAGGTCCCTGCCTTCTTTGTCCTTTGTCATGCCCGTCTTTGCACAATACGTTCCCTTGAGATCTCCGATTTTCTTGAAGAGATCTCTAGTCTTTCCCATTCTGTTGTTTTCCTCGATTTCTTTGCATTGTTCATTTAAGAAGGCCTTCTTGTCTCTCCTTGCTATTCTCTGGAACTCTGCATTCAGTTGGGTATATCTTCCCCTTTCTCCCTTGCTTCCCTTCTTTCCTTAGCTACTTGTAAAGCCTCACCAGACAGCCACTTGGCTTTCTTGCATTTCTTTTTCTTTGGCATGGATTGAGTTGCTGCCTCCTCAACAGTGTTACGGACCTCCGTCCATAGTTCCTCAGGCACTCTGTCTGTCAGGTCTAATCATGACAGCAAAGACAGATACTGGTCCTCCTCCCATCACACACATTAATTCCCTCATTTTCCTGCATTTATGTTCTCCCTTTGTCTTCTTCTTATGCAAATGTTTTTCTTTTCAATAAAAACATAGGCGTCTTTTGAAAAGGCATCCTGCATTTTATGCAAGCAGATTGCTGGGTCCGTTTCCATCCCTCGCCTGTTGTAGATTGAGTATAGGTTTGCACATGGGAAACAGCTGTTACACATATGCAAGCACACACAGGCGCATGCACCCCTACTATAAGTGACTATAAATCTAGAAAATGGTTATCATCTAGACCTATAATTTATGGGGTGGGGGAGGTATTGGGGAAAATTGCCACACAAAGAGGCATTGTGAAAGGCCCTTTATGCAGGACTCCTTTCTTTTCCCCTTTCAAGAGTGGTATGGCGACTAGTGTCACTCGCATTGGAAATATGTACACAACAATGCACCCCAGTGGTTAGCTATTATTTTTATAAGTCACATTGACATGCTGCACTTCCTCCAAGAGCACACAACAGCACACACTGCCCCCCCGCCCCCGTTCTCACAATAACCCTGTGAGGTATGTTGGACTGAGAGGCAGTGATTAAATCCAATGGTCTCTCCAATGCACCACAGAAGTAAGAAAACAACACTGTAAGCCAGCGGTGGGCAACTTGTGGCCCTCCAGATGTGTTGGCCTACAACTCCCATCAGCCCTAGATGGCATAGCCAATGGTGAGGGATGAAGTGAGTTGTTGACCAAAACATCTGGAGGGCCACAAGTTGCCCACCCCTGTTGTACGCTTGCCTCATTTCTCTTAAATACGGATAATGGTTCTGACTCTCCAAGCAATCTTGGGGTGATGAGGGAGTGGGGGGGGGATGCATCTCCTGGTAGCAGTGATCCCAGCATGTTCCATGGCTGTGAAATGTGTGAGACATCACCAGCAATGGAAAAGTGCACAAATCAACTCTGAACAGAACTGATTCTGTCTAGCTATTTAACTTCCTGGACTCCATTCCAGACGACCACTGGGATAGGAGGGGGGGAACCTCTTAAATATGGCGATATTTTCACAATGGAAAACTTTTTCTACCCTTTGTTTCCTAGAATTTCAGCTAAAATTGGATTGGAAGAGAAGCATCTATTGATCTTATTCCCTGCCATTGCTGACATGTACATTTGGATGTTCCTCACTGGATTACATTATTCAAAATATTTCAGGGTCCCAGAAACAAAATGGCAACCACTGAAGATCAAACAAAATGGATGACTATGTTCTGACCACCTCACATTTTGCACCACTTGCAGTTTTCGAATGCTTTTCAAGGGCAGCCCCACGCAGACTATATTACAGTAATCCCATCTGGAGGTAGCTAGGCCACAAACGGTGAGGTCCTATTTCATTAGGTAAGATAATAGCTGGCGTGCCAACTGAAGCTGGAAAAAGGCGCTCCACCTTGCCACCAAGGCCACCTGTGCATCTCACAGGACCGGCAGATCAGGAAGCACCCTCAAGCTACGGCGCCGATCTTTTACAGCAGAGCTGCCGAAGCTCTTTCAGCCCAAGGGCCAAATCCCTTTTCAAAGAAGCTCTCAGGGGCCGCATTCCACCGGTGGGTGGGGATGAAGGCAAAAGGAGTGGCGCCAAACCTACCCAAACTACCAGCATATTTTCAGCTTGCTGCCAGTAAATGAGCCTTAGGAGAGGCATTTCAATCTTTTAGAATGGGGAAAAAGCTGCACAAAAGCTGGGAAACCATCACATGAGCGGTAGTTGGGGGAAAGGGGTGGGGGCAATGGAAGAGGGTGTGGCCATTGAGGGAACCCTGGAGGGCTGGATTGGGACCCCAGGAAAGGTGGATTTGGCCCCTGGGGTTCTGCACCCCTGTTTCAGGGGGAGTGCAACCTCATCCAAGACAGACTGCACCCACCCGCACACTGGAATCAGATGGGTTTCCACCTATCAACAGTCTACCACTTACCCACAATATTTTCAGCTTGTCTGGACTAAGTTTCATGTTGGGCTTCTTCACACAGAGCTTTTATCCTGCTATTGAGATTGCTCACTCATGGAAGTTTGTGGGTCCTTTAGATGATGTCATCGACCTCCAGGGCATCTCCCGCACTAAAAGACCTTTATTCCATTCTTTAAAAGATCAGAGATAATGAGCTATCAAATTACCACGCTTGAGTTCCGCTTGAGTTCCCCCATGAAAACAGAAAAGCCGCAATCAGAGGAGCTAGACCACAGTGCCATCTAACAGCTGTATGATGAAACATATGGAAGACTCAGATAAGGGGGAAAGGGGGGGAAGCGGGGGAGGAAGTGCATGTAAAGGGAGTCCATCGTGATCCTGCATTTAAAATGGAAGCAGAAAGCCCTGTTTTAAATGCGGGGTTTTAGGCTGGTGTAGAGATGCTCGTTGTTGTGTCCCATCTAGTACTTTACAGCAGAGAGAGAGAGCAATCCAAGCTTTCCACTGCCTCAGATCAGAAAATGAGAGCTAGAACTGGGTATTATCTGCATATTGATGACTGCACAGCCCATCAGTGGTATGTCACATAGGTGTGGGGTAGGAGTGGTGCAGAGATGGAGAAACGTAGCAGCTATGCACGCTTCTTCCAGATTGTTCCAGAGCCAGCTATTTTGGTCACTCACCTGTGCAGTGGGTGCTTAAAATGAGATGGAAATTGACAGACAGCATCATAGAAAGAGAACTGCCTCAAACAGGATGTTGTAGTTAGCTCAGCGCAAGCCATTCTCTGCACACACTCACAGAGGCCTTGGACCTAAGAACCACAGCCAATATCAGCCAGTGTGATCACTTTAAAGCCAGCTTGGTCCCATCAATGTCAGTGGAAGTAACAGGTTTAAGGATAAGAATGGCATTTAGTAGTGATAATTTATTTTCTTTAGGTGGGAAAATCTTAGGATCTGTTGATGTGCCCTTCCCTTAGAAAGTGCATGTAGAATTAAACAGGAAGAAAACAAAACATAAAACAAAATTACAACCGATAGAGGCAGAGTACATCAGTAAAAAAGACTATGGGAATGAAGTTTATGTTCAAACCAACCTCTAGATGCATATCACACAGTTTGCAGTCCTGGACACACTTAACTGGGAGTGGACCCAACCCCGTTGAACATAATGGGACTTACTTCTGACTGTAAAGGACTGCACTGAAAGAATTTAACATAAACTTTTACATGTTGAAATGGCTAGCCTTTCATAATCTGTCATTTTAAGATTTTCTATAAAAGCTAATATGTATGAATTATAATGCAAGGTCATTATACATAGGAACACACACACACACACACACACACACAGTTTATATCTAGGACTTGTAAAATCACCAGTAGAAGCATAAAACAGTTCTCCATATGGTATCACGAGGCTTCCAAAAAACAGAAGGGTTTTTTTTGTTTTGTTTTTTAAAGCAAAGCTCTTGTGCAGAAAACCTTAAGGTGTATATAAAACAAACAATGCAGAATTACAGAAAGAAACAACAATCCTTCTGTACATAAATATATCATCTCTGTGCAGGATTAGTAAGTATTAGAGGCATCTTTGTGTTAACATTCATAGTTCATGTTCTGGACTACAAGAAAACTCTACAGTTACATTCTGTGGAGGTTTCAGGAGGTAGTTTGCCAAATGGAAAAACATTTGGAGGTTTGGAAAAATCTTGCACATAAATTACCAAAGGCATGAAGCGCCTGAAAGATGGATGAAATCAAAAGCCAAGAAAAAGGAGTGTGTGTGCCAAAGGAGGAGAGGGGGGAGGGGGAAGAAGGAGCAAAAAGAGCTATATAATGATTTCTTTTAATGATTCTCCTGCAAAATGAAGAGCAAGTTTCTAGAGCATGTCATATTCTCATAAAAGCAGCCTGCTCGGACAATGAGAAATACCCTCAAAGTGATGGGACCAAGCTGTTATTTTTCATACGGTTCAGCATGGAGCTCACCATTGATTATGTTAAGTGCTCGTTAAAGATACAGAACGCTCATTGTCTCTCACTATGGCAAAAGCTTGCCACACTTGTTAATTCCCTGATTTATGATGCCATATAGAAGGAATTAAAAGCAGGTAAGTTTTAAAAAAGGAAAGGAAAGGAAAGGAAAAGACACAGATTAGGAAGTTTGTGATAAAGAAAAGCCAGGCTCCTGGCTGACATATGATCTTTCTTTTGGCTTGAAGCAACCCTGTTTCTGCAAGGCTGGCCCATCAAGCGGGCCTGGCTCGTGTTTCACTACTAAATCTGAGTCAACAATCTCTAATCTGGACACTGGGCTCAGGACCCAGGCTCAGGTTGCAGTTGGAAGCAGACAACAGGCACAAGTGGTGAGGGAGGAAAAAGACAACCTTTGTTTTTTATTGGATCCTCACAGGACACAGGACAGAGGCGAGGCGGTGTGTCCTTTTGCTCTCTTCAGCCAGATAAAGGTTTGCACCTCTCTTGCCCTGAAATTGCCTGTCCTGACACTTATTTTAAGCATACCAAGATCGATGCCCCAGAACCAGGGACCCAAGTTTGTAGCGCTGCTCAGATTTGGAGTTCTTTTTATCTTTCTGACACATGATACCATGACATAAGCTGCCTGCAGTGAAGTTGCTATGCAGATATACAGTTTCTGGAAAGTTACACCAGGAAAGTGAACCCCCACTGATGGATTAGCATTTCACAAAGAGAAGCAGGGTTTTTTAAAAAACAAAACAAAAAACAGACAGCAGTTAGGTTAAAAAGCTAAAATAAAATTTAGAAAGAAAAGAAAGGGGGAAAAGGTGAATCAAACCTTTATGAGAACAATGTCTTTCACCTCCCTTCCGTTTTTAAAAGGATCAATAAGTAGGCACATATCCAGTTCCCTTCCTGGTTTTTAGGCTGCCTCAGTCTAACTATTGTATATAATGGATGCACCGTGTGTTTAAAAACAGTAACAAAGTAAGGGGAAAGACAGTATTGTGCTCATTTCTTAATGTCATTTGGTGCTTTACAATTTATTTATTTTTTTTAAAGCAAGAAAAGTCTCAAGACATCTGATGTCTGGGGCAGAGAGCCAAGAAAACACCACCACTTTCCTGGCTCCTCAGCTCCTCAGGTCAAGAATCCGAACAAAGGGGCAGCTCTGTGTGGAAGGTCACAGGGTCCTGCTCTGCCATTCCCTAATACAGGAAATGGAGTTTGGAAAGGAAAGAAAAAAGAGATGGCATTTTCTTACACTGAAAGAAATATTTTCAGCAACATTCAGAAACCATAAAAAGTACTCAGTTCAAATGACCTAACCCTCGATATAAAGTTCTGTCTGATTTCCCACCTCCCTCAAGTTTCTCAGGTAAAGTACCCATGAGTATTGAGTTAAACATAAAAAGGCCAACCAAACTTAACGAGGCCCTGTCTGCAAGGCAAATTCTGGTTGGTTGCTGCTATCACATGGTCACATTATGTGATATTATGCCACAAACCAACCCCAACTCATGTGACAGAATGCATCCAGAAGTTCTTGAGAGGGACCAGTACAGAGCCAGCACTTCAAACACTCTGGAAAAGTGAAGACTACTTTGGAAGGCAAACACATCCTAAGATTGAGACTCCTGTCACCACCTCCCCTGGTTTTCTGGACATCAACCAACCATATTCTTCTGAAATGGTCCCATGACCTGGTAATCCTTGATCATTCACCACAAGCCTAGGACAATATCCAAAGCACTCCTAAAGGGCTGTTGCACTTTTCACACTTTAGCCTGAGACATGCATCCAGGTGGACTGGACAAGTCCTACATCTGGAGGCCCCCCAGTTAGGGAAGGCTGCTCTAACATGTCTTGGGGAGGGGCATTGCCATGTGTGTCTATGATATATATGAGGTGGGACGGCGCATCCAATTTTAGGGCAGCTTCCTACTTCAGTGAAAGCCAGTGGAGGCTAGTGGCTCCAATGTCAGTGGGGCAGTAAATCCACTCCAGGTTCCAGTCAGAACCAGTCAGAATTCTGAAGGAGCCATCCAAGGTGCTTTGCAACTTTAGAGTTCTGACTGGTTCTGACTGAAACCCGGAGTGGACTCACCATTCCACTGATATCAGAGCCACCAGCCTCCACTGGTGAAAGCCCCTCTTGTAAGATCTTCAGATATGGCAATCCATTTTTGGTTTCCATATTAACATACATGGCTGGCTGGGGCATGCTGGGAGCTGTAGGACTTTTTTTTCTATCTAAACATGCATAGGATTGCACACTTACAGTACAATCCTATGTATGTCTACTCACAAGTATGTCCCATTACACTCAAGAGCCTTTCTCCATGAGGTGTTTATTGTGCACTCATGACTGCTCACTCACGATAGTTTGTGAGTGCTTTACACAGCAGCATCCTCCTCCAGGGCCATTCCTGTGCTTTGCAACCGTTGTCATGCTCCCCCCCTGCCCCGGAGGAAAGTGTGGTATTATTTAGAAATGGTGGAATGAGAGTCTCATGAAATTCCGCAATTCCACTTCACCACACTGCTATCTAATGGTTGTATAACGAAACGTATAGAAAAGCAGAGAAAGACACCCCACCCACCCCGGAAAAAAGCACATGTGCCGATCTTAATCCTGCAAAGAATCTAGAAGCAGAAGCCTTAGTGCAGGATAAATGCCTCATGCAGAAATTCCCTTAGTGCACCTTACTCCAAGGTAAGTGGATACAGGACTGTAGTCTTAATTAATTGGTTTAAGTAATAGATTTGAAACATTGTTAAAACAGCCTTCTGCAACCCAGTGCTGTCCAGATGTTCTCAGCTACAACTCCCAGCACTTCCTAGGGATGTCAGAGAAATTCGCAATGGATTCAAATGAGTTCAGATTTCTATAAATCTGACCTCTGGATTCTGCAGCAGACTGGCTTTTTCCAAGTCACGCAGTTTTTGCCGACTTCCAGACTGGTTTATAACCGGGGGGGGGGGGGAGGATTTGTGCTAATCTACATTAGTGCTAGTGTGCATTAGCATGTTAGTTAATGAGCATTAGCACTGATTCACATTTGCTGAAGTGCAGAAGTGCACATTAGTGCTGTAACGAATTAGCGCATGTAGAATGGAATTCTGATTTTAAAAATGTGATTCCGTCAATGAGCAGAGGATGGAAGGAAAGACTCCTGACAATCTGCGAAACACAGATGGAACAGATTTAACAAAATTCGGATGATTGGCCATGCTGGCTGGGGTGGATGGGAACTGAAGTCCAAAACATCTAGAGGACACCAGGTAGGGATGGTGTAGGAGTTTGAGGAGGGGGTGGAGTCTAACAGACTCCCCCCCCCGCCCCAACTGCTCTCCCAGACCCTGCTTGCTGAGTCATGGGGCGCTGATGGACCCAGCCACCGAGCACCCCAGAGCTCAGTGAGTGGCTGGGAGCGCCACTGAGGACCTGTCCTGCCCCCGCAGGCTGCCAAGGATGCCCTTGACAGCCAGCACAGGCAGGAGGGGCCTCAACAGCTCCCCAGCACTCTAGCCCTCTCCTTCTTCTGAGGAAGACAGGGCTAGAGCACTTGGGGGTGCGCCATGCTGAGGACTCTGGCAGTCAGGCACTTGTGTGCATAAATCACCAGGGCTTGACCATCAGAGTCCTTGGCGTGGAGGACGGGTGGCTCACATGGCTCAGCAGGCAGGCGGGGCGAGCAGGGAGGCTCGCCAAGCGGATCCGGTCCACGATGGCTGGTGCAGCAGCTTCTCAAGCTCCCTTGTGCCCCGGAGGGAGATGGGTCCATCCATCCCTAGCCCCAGGTTGGGGAAAGCTGCTCTTAAAGGTGCCCTGATAATCAGGTGGCCAGTTTTAAAACATTTTTCCTTTTTCCCCCCAAGAATTTTTAAAAATTAGAGAATGGCAAAGGACTGTCTTAGAAGAAGCATTCTCTCTTGGAATGAGATACAGGGAAATGACTTTCACCACATTAGGACTATTATGACACAGATACATCACCTTAAAAAAGCAAGGAAGTGTTTTCTTTTTTCCTTTAGAGCTGATCTGTTTTGCTTTGGTTTTTGCATATGCAGCCACAGGGCTAAAACAACGACAATGGCTGCACTTGGTATGTCTGCTTCAAACGCTGGGGAACAGGCAAGACCTCGGTGATTAGGTATACAGACAGTCCACGTTCAGAGATGGAGAAGTATTCCCCCCCCCTCTTCTTGCTGTGCACAATACACTCCATTGTTTTTATTTGTAGCACTTTAGGAGGTGCCAGCTAAAATACAAAACTGCCCCTTCCAAAACAACCAGCACTAGTCAGATAGCGGTGTCCACAATGTTGTGTACCTAAAGCCACAGGAAGGTATTGGAGAGGGCCATCTCTGCTGATGAGGACCTATCTATGGATGGATGGATAGATGGATGGATGGATAGTGAGATAGTGTTTATTCACTAAACCACAGGTGGTTTCTCTTCCATCGGCCACAACCATCGGCTATGCTGGCTAGTGCTGATGAGAGCTGCAGCCCAGCATCTGGGAAGGGGCTATGACTGAGTGGTAGAGCCCCTGCTTTGCATGCACAAGGTCCCGGGTTCAGTCACTGGCTTCTCCAGGTAGGACTGGAAAATCTCCTGCCTGAAACCCAGGAGAGATGTTGCCAGTCAGTGCCGACAATACTGGGCCACATGGACTCAGTACAAGGCAGATTTCTCTGTTCCTACTTGGAGGGCCGTGAGTTGCCCACCCCTGCACTTAGCCACAGGACTATTCATGTAGCCCTTTCCTGAGAAAGCAATGGTGCAAGGCTTTCTCTTCCACTGCAAGAATGCCATACTGCAATAAGAACTTCTACTTCTTTCCTTTGGGGCACTGCATTCTCCCTCTGTAACACTAGAACTCACACCTCTTCCCCCCCAAAATTGGGAAGGTGAAAAGGCCTTTCTTCTACTGCAAGCCTACTCCCATTCCAGCCACTCCTCCATTGCACCGTATTACATAAGTATACCGTGTACCTGAGTAATCCTGACGGCACTGCAGTTGCAGGATCAGGATTAGCGCCACAATAGCATTAAGAGGAAAGCAAATCCAGATGTTCCGGAGGATCTATAGAATAATCCCTGATTAGCATTTTAGTCAAAGGACATGGAAGATGTGTGCTGATAAGCAAGCTCATGGAGGGGGCAGTTAATGCAGCCTTCCCCCATGCTGGTGCCCTCCAGACTACAACTGCATGGTCATGCTGGCTAGGAAAGATGGGAGTTGCAATCTGACACATCTGGAGGATGCCCAGCTAGGGAAGGCGGCTCTCCAGTCTGAGCCACTCTTTCTAGTAAGTATGAACAATGACTCGATGGTCTTATAGGCCCCTTCCAACCCTACTATTCTATTATGCTATTCTATGATAGTGGAGCAGCTTACATGTTTTCAGCTAATCAAAATCAGGTCTGATTCTTTGTTCTTCCCACCCTTACTCACTTTATGTTGTAGAAATGGATACATTCAGAACTGTATAGTACCACTGTTTGTTTTTAAAAGACTGACTCGAGTGAAGACTTCTTCTACCAGATCCACTTCCTATGCATATGACGGGAGGTGGACTCTCAATCAGTGACTGCATTTGGACAATTGTGGGGGCCAAAGACGCCATTCTGGCTTCTTCCCCTGTCCCGATGTGTGCCACGAGCATGACCGCAATTTGCATAATTACACATGATGCGGCGTGGGTTGCCGTGTTGTCTGAACCTTGAGTGCTACATGGCAGGGGTGGCTTCTTATCCATGCTACAACCCCTACTACAAGCCATAAGGTTATGGCATGGGTAAGAAGCCACCCCCACCATGCTGCACACCGCGTTCAGATGACATGGCAACCCACACGGCATCGTGGGAAATTATGCAAATTGCGGTTGCATGCACAGCACACGAGGGGGTGGGGGAAGAAGCCATGATGGCTTCTTTTGCCCTCGTGATCATCTGAACCCAGTCTATCATTCTTTCTTTGATTTCATTGGAGGAGTGCAGGCAAGGGAGAGGCTGCAGCAGGGATTAGGAACCCCATATGCCTGCAAGCCTAATCCGGTCCGTGGAGTTTCCCCATCCAGGCTGTGAAGCCTCCTTGTATTCCTCCAGGGGATGGGACTTGACCTTCAGACCCCGCCCCCTGAGGGAATCCCTGCTGTGATCAGAGATAATGTGTGTGTGTGTGTGTGTGTGCACGCGCATGTGTAGGAATTTCTTGTCCCAACATTTCCCATAGAAGAACTATGAAGCACATGGTCTTCGATGTCTATATACCAATGCCCAGAGTATGGGAAACAAACAGAACGAACTTGAACTCTTAATACAAGAGGGAAATTATGACCTGATAGGTATAACTGAGACTTGGTGGGATGACTCTCATGACTGGAATACAGCAGTTGAAGGATATAACTTGTTCAAAAGGAACAGGAGGAACAGAAAGGGAGGTGGGGTTGCACTGTATGTGAAAAATACATATCTCTGCACAGAAATACAGGAGGAGGAGCTTGGTAGCCCCATCGAGAGCATCTGGGTTGAAATAAATGGAGCAAAGAAGAAAAGGAACCTGGTGGTCGGAGTCTACTACCGGCCACCCAATCAAGAAGAAGACAAGGATGAAACTTTTGAAAAGCAAATAGCCAATGTTTTAAGGAAGCATGATGTAGTAGTAATGGGGGACCTCAATTTCCCCGATATTTGTTGGGAGACAAATTCTGCAAAACATGGCCCCTCCAGGAAATTCCTGACTTGTGTGGCGGATAACTTCCTCCTACAGAAAGTAGAGGAAGGAACTAGAGGATCGGCTATCCTTGACTTGATCCTAACCAACAGAGATTACTTAGTGGATAAAGTAGCAGTTACAGGAACTCTGGGGGAAAGCGACCATGTTGTACTTGAGTTCTTGGTTCTAAGGGAAGCAAAAGCCGAGTGTAGTCAAACGCGTACCCTGGATTTTAGGAAAGCTGATTTTCATAAACTCAGAACAATGATCAGTAAGGTCCCATGGCAAGCGATGCTAGTGAGAAAAGGAGTCCAAGATGGGTGGGAGCTTTTAAAAAAGGAAATTCTCAAGGCACAATCACAAGCAATTCCAACAAGAAGAAAAGGTGGAAGACAACAGAAGAAGCCAATGTGGCTTCACAAAAAGCTTAGAGATGACCTGAAAACAAAAAAAGGACACATATAGGAAGTGGAAAGAAGGCCAAGTAACAAAGGAAGAGTACAGGCAGATAGCACAGAATTGCAGGGATGGCGTCAGGAAGGCTAAAGCTGAGAATGAGCTGAGGTTAGCAAGGGATGTTAAAAACAACAAAAAGGCTTTCTTCAGCTACGTGCATAGTAAAAGACAGAGGAAAGAAATGGTGGTTCAGCTATTAAATAAGGATGGCAAAACGATAACAGATGACAAAGAAAAGGCAGAGGTGCTCAATTCCTACTTTGGCTCAGTCTTCTCCCAAAAGAAGGTCTATGACCCCCCTGGCAAAGGCGAAGTAAAGGCTGAAGGGGCAGGATTGCAGCTTGAGATCGACAGGCATATGGTCAAGGAACACCTCATTACTTTGAATGAGTTCAAATCTCCAGGGCCAGATGAACTGCATCCTAGAGTCATAAAGGAACTGGCAGAAGAACTCTCAGAACCGCTGTGTATTGTCTTTGAGAAATCATGGAGGACGGGGGAAGTGCCAGATGACTGGAGGAGGGCTAACGTTGTCCCTATCTTCAAAAAGGGTAAAAAGGAGGAACCTGGGAACTACAGACCAGTCAGTCTGACATCAATCCCTGGGAAAATTCTGGAGCAGATCATAAAGCAATCCATCTGGAAGCACCTTGACAACAATGCCGTGATTACTCGAAGCCAACATGGATTTGTCAAAAACAAGTCCTGCCAGACAAATCTGATCTCATTTTTTGATCAAGTCACCTCCCTTGTAGACCGTGGGAATGCTGTAGACATCATATACCTCGACTTCAGCAAAGCTTTTGACAAAGTGCCCCATGATATCCTGATGAGCAAACTAGCTCAAAGTGGGCTAGATGAAACAACGATCCGGTGGATCCACGGTTGGCTACAGAATCGGACTCAAAGAGTGCTTATCAATGGGACCTTCTCAAGCTGGGGAGAGGTAACAAGTGGGGTACCGCAGGGCTCAGTCCTGGGCCCAGTGCTCTTCAACATTTGTATTAATGACTTGGAGGAGGAGGTGCAGGGAATGCTGATCAAATTTGCAGATGACACAAAATTCGGAGGGATAGCTAATACTTTGGAAGACAGAAACAAAATTCAAAGTGATCTGGATAGACTGGAGTGCTGGGCAGAAAACAACAGAATGACATTTAATAGGGATAAATGCCAAGTTCTGCACCTAGGAAAAAGAAACCAAATGCACAGTTACAAGATGGGGGATACGTGGCTCAACCACACTACAAGCGAGAAGGATCTTGGAATTGTTGTCGATCACAAGCTGAATATGAGCCAACAATGTGATGTGGCTGCAGAAAAGGCAAATGCTCTTTTGGGCTGCATTCATAGAAGCATCGCTTCCAAATCCCGGGAAGTACTAGTTCCACTCTACTCAGCACTGGTTAGGCCTCATCTGGAGTACTGTGTCCAGTTCTGGGCACCACACTTGAAGAAGGATGCAGACAAACTGGAGAGGGTTCAAAGGAGGGCAACAAAGATGATCAGGGGACTGGAAACAAAGCCCTATGAAGAGAGACTAAAAGAACTGGGCATGTTTAGCCTTGAGAAGAGAAGACTGAGGGGAGATATGATAGCACTCTTCAAGTACTTGAAAGGTTGTCACAGAGAAGAAGGCCAGGATCTCTTCTTGATCATCCCAGAGTGCAGGACACGGAATAATGGGCTCAAGTTACAGGAAGCCAGATTCTGGCTGAACATCAGGAAAAACTTCCTGACTGTAAGAGCAATACGACAATGGAACCAATTACCTGGGGAGGTGGTGGGCTCTCCCACACTGGAGGCCTTTAAGATGAGGCTGGACAGCCATTTGTCAGGGATGCTCTGACTTGGATTTCTGCATTGAGCAGGGGGTTGGACTCGATGGCCTTGTAGGCCCCTTCCAGCCCTACTATTCTATGATTCTATGAAGTATGTGTAGATCTTTTTTTTTTCCTTTAACACCATGGGGAGGAGAGGGTTTATGAGAAAGAGAAAAAGGGCAACTCTGGGAGGGAGCCAGAGCTGCCAAAAGGTACCCTCTGGGAAGAATTGCAAGACCTGGTTCTCTGCTTTTGCAAGATGCGTGGGGTGGTCTCTCTCTGTGCTGCAAATAGGGTCCTAGCAAGCTATTCCATTAGGTGAAAAATCAGGTGACTTTAGGGCTTTTGATAGGATTGAAGATCCAAGTGGAAGGAAAACAGCAGGGAATAGTGGCTAAGGGCATAATCCTATGCATGTTTAGCCAGAAAAAAAAGGCCTTCAACTTCCAGCATGCCCCAGCCAGCATGCCCCATCCCCATGGCTGGCTGGGGCATGCTGGAAGTTGTAGGCCTTCTTGCTGTCTAAAAATACATAGGATTGCGTCCTATCTTAAGTTAGTCGGTTCAATAGAAGATACTGTGATGTTGCACAAGAACTGTAATGTCTTCCAATACATTTTCCCTTCTCCTGTCTCTGCATCTTATCTTCCAGAATGGGAAAGAGACTGGCTTGTTCTCTCTTACAGTGCACTCTGCTTAATGAATAATGCTGAGTGTTGGCAGAGTTAGACTTTGCTAGAAGACCACTAAAAACAAGCAGCCATATTTAACACTTGCAGAATTTCACTGATCTTTCTCAGTTCACACCAGGGATTAATTTGATTTCAATATGAAGTAGGCTTCTTTTGCATAATGCATAACACCTTTAGCTCTTCAATTTTATTTACTATTTTATATGCATTTGGAGAGTGTTTCACTGGAATATGGATGGCTGTGTCTTACTGTGCATATTCTGTACAATTATTTTTAAAGTTTAAAATCTAAAGTCACTTAATATGGATTTTAACCATAGATAAAATAGAAAATTATATTATTTTAGAATATTGATGCCAAGTTGGTTTTGTTTGTTTTTAAATTACCTTATTCTTGGAATAATATAATCTAATTTATGGAAAGGGCATAATGTAAGAAGGAAGGCTAAGTCTTGCAACTGATTATATGGATCCATTCTAATCCAGTTTCAGGTCTGGTTTAGGGATGGAAATGGCCTTGGCTGCCCTGATGGATGTCTTATGCTGGGAGATGGATGGATGGATGGAGTGCAGCACTATTAGTTCTCTTGGACCCCCTGGTAGGTTTCAGTACTATCGACCAAGGTGTCCTTCTGGGATGGTCAACTGAGTTGGGCATGGGAGGCCCAGTATTGTAGGGACTCCAGTCTGGAAGACAACTCTCAGAAGGTGGTGCTGGGAGACTTCTGTTCTGCCCTGTGGCCTTCTGCAAACAGGATGCCACATTGTTCAGTCTTGTTCCCCGTTCTTTTTAGAATCTTCATGAAGCCACTGGGGGAAGTCATCTGGAGGTTTGAACTGTGGGGTCAGCAGTATGCTGATGACATGGAGCTCTACCTCTGTTTTCCATCTGCAAATCCCAGGGAGGCTGTGGAACACTTGACTAAGTGTCTGGAGGTGGTTTGGGGATGGATGCATAACTCAGGCAAGATGAAGTTTAATCTGCGCAAGATGGAAGTGTTGTGAGCAGGAAACAAGCTGATCTCAATACTGGGGAGCAACCAGTTCTGGATGGGGTTACACTGCCACTGAAGGACCTGTTTGGAGGTTCTTCTGGCTTGGCACTGTCTGTGGAAGCACAAGTAGCAGTGGTGGCCAGGAGTGCCTTTTACTAGCTTAAGCTGGTATGACAGGTGTGACCCTACGTGGAGAAAGCAGATCAAGCCTCAGTCATGCATGCAAGGGTTGTATCCAGATGACTGTAATGTTCTCTCTGCATAGGGCTGACTCTGAAGACAATTTGGAAACTTCAGCTGGTGCAGAATGCACTTGGGTTTTCACTGGGCCAGAAGGTATAACACTCATCCTATGCCAGTTACACTGGTTACCAGTGCATTTCCAGGCGCAATTCAAACTGCTGGTTTTGGCCTTTAAAGTTCTAAATGGATCTGGGACAGTTTTTTTAAGGACCTCCTGCACCCACGTGAAACTGTCCATGCTTTAAGATCAGCATCAAAGGCCCGACTTGTTGGCTTCCTTTAAGATCAACTAAATCAGCAGGCACTAGGGACTAGGATCACCTACCTTATAGAGTGTCCTCCCAAGGGATGTGTGGCTGGCTTTCTCAGTTGTGGCATTTAAAAAGGCTTTGAAAACCCACCTGTTTTGAATAGCTGTTCATTAATTTTTTATTTGTTATGCTGCTGTTTTACTAATGTTTGACTGTTATGCCATTGGGAATGTTTTTGTACTGGCTGAATTATATTCTAATGTATTGCTGGCTTTTTTATTTTTTATTTTATATGTTTTATTATAGTACTGTATTTTTATTTTTATACTCATATTTTGTTTGCCACCTTGGGTGGACTTGGTCAACAAAGCTTGTAAATATGTAAATAAATACATAAATCTGGAAAGCCATCATCATCATCCACATATAAAGTGCCTAAAATTTTCTAAGCACTGTACATACAGTCAGGGCCAGAAGTATTGGAACAAGGATAACTGTTCTGGCAGTTGGCCTCCGTACACCACCACATTGAAGTTGAAAGGAAACACACCCAGGTGGGAGCGAAGTCAGGACTGTCAGCTGTAATTCAAGGGGTTTGGCAAAAGTGGGGCACTAACCATTCAGGAAGGACAGCCAGTGGCATGCACACACACCCATCGTTGGTGGCTCATAAGTAATGGAACGAATGGCTGACAAGCAGGTGCACGGCCAGATGTGGCCTGTTTCCTGGGTACCCCATGACCAATCAAGCAGAGAAAAGGCCTGGAGGTGGTTCTGAGTGTTACATTTGCATTTGGTAGCTGTTCACTGGAACTCCCAACATGAGGGCCAAAGAGGTGTCCATGCGAGTGAAGGAGGCCATCATTAGGCTGAGGAAACTAAATAAACCCATCAGAGAGATAGCAAAAACAGTGGGAGTGGCCAATACAACAGTTTGGAACATCCTGAAAAAGAAGGAATTACCTGGCAAGCTCAGCAACAGCAAAAGGCCTGGGAGACCACGGAAGACAACTCAAGTGGATGACCGCAGAATTCTGCTCATGGTGAAGAGCAACCCTTTCACAACAGCTAGCCAGGTCAAGAACGCTGTTGTGGAGGTAAGCATGTCATTGTCAACATCTACAGTCAAGAGACGGCTTTATGAATGTAAACACAGAGCCTTCACAACAAGGTGCAAACCACTGGTAACGCTCAAGAACAGACAGGCCAGATTAGCCTTTGCCAGCAAACACCTAAAAAAGCCTGCCCAGTTCTGGAATAAGATTCTTTGTACTGATGAGACCAAGATTAACTTGTACCAGAATGATGGGAAGAGAAAAGTATGGAGAAGGAAAGGAACAGCTCATGATCCAAAGCATACTACATCATCTGTCAAACATGGTGGAGGCAGTGTTATGGCATGGGATGTATGGCTGCCAATGGAACCAGGTTACTGGTGTTTATTGATGACCTGACTGCTGATAAAAGCAGCAGGATGAATTCTAAAGTATATGGGGCTATACTTTCTGCTCAGATTCAGCCGAATGCTGCCAAACTGATAGGACACCGCTTCATATTGCAGATGGAGAATGACCCAAAACATACAGCAAAAGCTACCCAAGAGTTTCTCAAGGCAAAGAAGTGGGATGTTCTTCAATGGCCAAGTCAGTCACCTGATCTCCACCCAATAGAGCATGCTTTTCACTTACTGAAGACAAGACTGAAGGCAGAAAGACCTACAAACAAGCAGCAGGTGAAGGCAGCTGCAGTAAAGGCCTGGCAAAGCATCTCAAGGGAGGGAACTCAGCATTTGGTCGTGTCCATGGGTTCCAGACTTCAGGCAGTCATTGACTGCAAAGGATTTTCATCCAGGTATTAAAGGCGATCCTGAAGTTTGAAATGATGTTGGTTTGTTCCATTACTTATGAGCCACCAACGATGGGGTGTGTGTGTATGCCACTGGCTGTCCTTCTTGAATGGTTAGTGCCCCACTTTTGTCAAACCCCTTGAATTACAGCTGAAAGTCCTGACTTCGCTCCCATCTGGGTGTGTTTCCTTTCAACTTCAATGTGGTGGTGTACAGAGGCCAACTGCCAAAACAGTTATCCTTGTTCCAATATTTCTTTCCCTGACTGTATATTGAAAAACACAGTCCCTGCCTGCAGGTTCACAGTCTAATAGACAAAAGGAAAAAGGAATGGGGAGGAAAGACCATTACTGCTCCGACAGATGGATGGGGCCAGGTTGGTCTCTCCCTTGCAGTGTTGTGCTTCCTGGGAGGCAGGGAGTACAGTGGCCAGCAGCCCTTGGTCACCTAACGATTACTGAGGACAAAGTCTTTTGCCCTGAAAGAATGTGCATCTTTGGTAACAATTGCAGTGCTTAGACAAAGAGGATATCAATACACTATGCTAAGGATCAGGAACTGAATGGCCCAGGGCTAAATCCAGTTCCCTGGGAAGGATGAGCTGATGCCTTTAGTTGCCAACCCAGAGGCATGTACAGAGGGAATGGTAGATGTGACTGGTAGAATAGAGCTTGCTGGCCACCCAGTTGGGAGATGCCCTTTCTTTTAAACTGGTTGCTGAGCAGTGTGAACAGAATGCTGGACTAGATGGACCCTTGATCTAACCCAGCATGGCTCTTCTTATGTTCTTATGTTCTGAATAATTTCAGATGATAATAATTAGAGTTGTAGCAAACCATTTTCTAAGGTCTCTGGTATTACTGTACTTTCCATGCAGGATGGTGTGCTTTGCCGTTTTCTTATTATATTTACTTTATAAATGTGAAACACTGTCTTTAAGGGCATAGTCCAGGTGTTTGGTCCAAATAAATCAATCTTCTGCAGGATAGATTTATAAGGTTTATTCCTGACATTTTTTTAAGCATGAAGAGGGAAGCACTTGGCCTTCATGAGGAAATCACAAGGGAGTTAAAACTGGCTAGTCTCAAATGAAAAATGTGGAGAATGTGTTAGTTTTTCCTAGGCAGTGACTCCTTCGATACATGTTTGTGCAAGCATCAGGAGTGTAGTGGTGGGGGGTCTTACAGGGATGAAGACCCAGGACTTTTTGAAGAGCCAGGTCTCAGCCTGGTCCCTCCCACTCCCAGCCTACCACTGTGGGCCAGGCTCTTCCAGCTGTCTCCTCCCCTTCCCTGCCGCCGAGTGAGGGTGAAGCTTCCATAGACTATCATATTTTGAAAGCCTAAAGTGTTTGTGTTTGAGTGAGTGAGTGAAAAAGATTTCAACACCCCTGCATTTTTTCTCAGACATCCGATTGAAATACCATTGCCTTACTTTCAGCTGCACTGTTTTTGGATCCCAGTTGAAGGCTGTATATCTTACAAGGTTGTGCAATCTTAGAAGGGGGCGTGGCTGTGAGGGGGCGTGGCTGTGATTGTCACGAAGGGACCCTGCACTTCGGAATTTGCCACTACACTACTGGCAAGCGTGTACATGTGCAGTCAAAACTGACAAGGTGCTTCTGCTTTGCCTTGAAACTAGCCAGTTTCAGCTTCCACTGAAGTCCCCTATTTTCACAGTTGGCACTGGAGGTAGGGTCCCAAGATGGGGAAGGCACAAGAAGGTTGTGTCCCTCATTACCAGAGATGTTATGGGCACTGACAAATGGGTGCCAATGACACTAACTCAGTCACATTCTGGTAGGGATGTGTGAATTCACCCCTGTCTGGGTTCTCTGGATTCCTGCCCAGCCCCTGCCCCCGCTCGCCAGTCCCCAGACTGTGCTCGAACCCCTCCCAAGCTCGGCGAGCAGCCTGTAGTCACCCCAGCAGCCTCACCAAGCTCTAAAAAAATAAAAAATGGCGATCACAAAAATGCGCATGTTTTTGTATGCACGGAAATGTGCATTTTGCAAATGTGCATATTGTCACATGTGAAATGTGCATTTTTGCAAAGGCACATATTAGTGTGTGTATGAAAATGTGCATTTTTCATAAAATACACATTTTTGTGCAGACGCGAATATGTGCACTTGCAAAATGCACATTTTTGTGGTTGCGCCAATTTGCGCATTTTTGCAATCATCATTTTCTTTCTCAAAAGATGGCAACCACGAAGCTCGATGAGGCTGCCAGGGTGAGTGCAGGCCATTTGCCGAGTGCAGGCAGCGGGTGGGCAGGGGCAAGGGCTCGGCGAGTAAGGCTCGGGGATGCAGGCAGGAGCAGGTCCACTGGATTCCCGGACTGAACTGGGCACCTGTGCCATCCCTACATTCTAGGTAGAACTCCACATTGCTAGCTGAGAAAAGGATGGCATTTCTCCAGCAAAAATATCACACTGTCTGAGTGCTGGGAAGATGCACTGCCTTGAAACAGAAGTGCTTCTCTGGAGTGGAGACTTCTGGATCCAGCACCACAAGTGACCAATAATAGTGCATTTGTTCCAGTCTAAACTAATAAACTGGAAAGGCCCTAAACATTCACAAGCTTGATTAGGATTTCGTTGCCTGGCAGTATATTTTTAAGGTCACACCACTTTATGATATGCATTAGAAAGAAATCACTGTTAACAGAAGACTAATCTGATGGGCCTCCATTACATCAGTTACTCCATAGAGAAAGGAAAACACACAGAATGTGCAACACACACACACACACAAACACACTCACACGTGATAAGTAAGCAACTCCTATGAAGGTCATGTCTTAGTTTTGAACCATGTAAATATGAAAACAAGATGCTCAAGAATGATGCCAAAAATGTAATGCATGCATTTATGCAGGCAAACATTATGTGAGCAAACATTAGCAGCTTAGTTAGGAGCTCACTGGGAGGTGGGAAAGCCTAGAATTGTTACTTGTACAAGAACGGAGATGTAATTTGTGTATTAGGTCTTACACTGGCAATGAATGCAGAGGAGACTGATCCTTCTACTTGTTTGGAGCGTCACCAAACCAGAGAGAGGGGGAGGGAGAAATTGAGGGAGAGGGAGGGAGAGAGAGAGGGCGGGAGAGAGAGAGGGCTTCTCTACACAGAGTTTTTTTATCCCACAACTTTACCAGGGCTTCTGCTTCCAGATTCTTTGCGGGAATGGCTCTTTACATGCACTTCAGCTCTTTTTTTTCCTGGGGAGTTCCTTTATCTGCAAGTTCTATGTGTTTCATTATGCAGCCTCTAGATGGGACTGTGGTAGAGCTGCTTTTATAGCACAACTTCCTCTTTTCAGAGAGAAATTCACCTCGCAATAGTTAAATAGCTCATTACCCCGGATCTTTAAAAAAATGGGATAAAGGTCATAAGGCATGGGAGAGGCTCTGGAGGCTGACAGGTAAAGAACCCATAAACTTCAATGAGTAGCCAATCTCGACTGCAGGATAAAAACCTCAGGTAAAGAGGCTCAGAGTCTCCATTCACAGAAAATGTTTTTTCCATCTTCACTAAAAGAAGCTTAAAGATTAGGAGAGATGAGATCCTAAAGACTAAATTGCTTTCAAGGAGGGATATTCTCTTTAGATCCAGTGATGAATTTCACTGTATCCATTTTATCTATCAACTTCTAGAAAGAAATGAAGACCTTTTGTCCACAGAAGTTTGTTTGTTTTTTTAAAAGGAAAACAACAGCAAAGTTAAGTGTATTTCTTTTTACTTGAAGATTTATTTTGTTTTAATAAATCTGACACCAGTCAGGGAGAAAGAAAAATGGTGTGAGCCCAGAACAACCAGAAGCATCTTAAAAGTGCTTCTTTTTTCCCATAGAAATTTGTCTCTGTTAGGCTTCAAAATCACTCCATGGGCTCACGAGCTCCTTCCCTCCCCCCTCCCCATATGCCCTCCCCCCGCTCCCCTTTTTAATTTTTCATTTATTTATTTTTTTAAAAAGCGAGCTTTCTCGTTGGGTGTAATTTTCCAAGCTTTCACAGCCCTAATAAATAAGGAGCACCTGTAAAACAGTAGCTTGACTTAAGTGAATCTGTACAAAGGAAAATATAGAAATACAGTATTTACATAGTGCCCTCAGTGCACCCTCGCTATAAGGCTCTGATTTGATTGGCTTTTATTAAGACCCTGCTCCCAACACTTTTGAATCTTTCCAAATGGCTTCCTGTTTGCTAATTAAAATAGCCTTATAGTAAAGGTGTACCCTGGACACGGTAGTGTGAACAATTGCTTTATTCAAGTTAGTAAACAGTTACACTGGATCACAAGGTGATTTGAACATTTTTTATATGATTTTTTCCCATTCCCCCCACCCATAGTATTTCATCAGAATGGGATACTCCATAATTGTTTTACCAAATCAGTGCCGGCATACATGCGCTAGTGTACTTTTGGACTCTTGGCTACAACTATACAAGTGCACACAAGTAAATTCTACCCTGTTATCCTCCACCCACTGACTGAGGATTGAATTGCACATTTCTTTTAACCATGACAGGAGAAAGCAAACAGTGAAACAGAATCAGGGGGGCTCTCTTCTCACTTTACCCCTGTGTTTTCATTGGCTTGGCCATACCTTTCTAATTATCATGAAAGGGCTTCGCATCTGGAGAGATTGTCTCACTGGCTTCCTGAATCACTGAAAAACCATCAGGGTTGAAATTTCATCCAAGTCTTTCATAACACCCAGCAAATATTTTCCCCAGATAGTTTTACACCTTGAGGGGATCCTTTTTTTTTCTTTTTCTTTTTTTGGTCTTTAGTTCAACACTCTTGCTCTGTTCCCAAATGGGGTGCTATTTAGGGGAATTGAAAGAGAAAGCTGAGAGGAATAAACATTTACTGAGTTCTCTTGGCATTCAGTCTCTGAAAAACCACAGTATAAACTATTCATGCTGCTTCTTACATCTGTCAAATAAAAAAAAAAATTAAAAGCCATAAAAGTGTAACACTGAAAATATGGCATTAAAAGGGATAAAGGTGGCCTTTGTAAAAAATAACAAGGAAAAAAGTATATTAGCCAATAAAATATTCTAATAACTCTTCATTTAAAAGTGCATCATGGGTAGGAGATAGAGATGACTCTGAAGTGTCAATACTCCAGTATAACCCCTTTAACCCCCACCCCCCATCAAAACGCGAAAAGGTCCGAAACCATACAATGCAAATCACAATTCTTAGTGTAGCAGCAAAACCACAGCAGTTTTGGAGAAAAAAAATCCATTTCATTGTCCAACCTCATATATCTGAACCTTGAAGTCAGTGAGGAGAAAAAAGTACATACATTGGTCCATGTGGCTTTAGAAATCAGAGGAAAATCCTCCATCGGCAAGAAACCAAAGGGTTAGGGCGAAGGGGAGATGGTAGTTGGAATGCTGAGCATACTTCGTGGTGTCCATGATGTGCTTACAGTCTTCTGAGCCAAAGGCACCCAAGGGTTTGAGCCTTCCCTCCGAGAGAATTAATGATGGGAAGCAGCTTTGCTTACTTGACTTTTAATCAGAAGGGGTGGTGAGTGGACCAGCTGGTGTTGTTTGGTGAAGTAGCATGGTTTGCTCTGCTCCCTTTCTCCATGCAAGTTACCCTGTCAAAGTGAGCATTCCTGTAAAAACAAAGACAGGCTGGTCAGGGTCTACCTTGCATCTTCATGATTCATTACAGGTAGTGATGTTATGTTCTGGTAGGAGCTTGGATATGCCCGACACAATCTGGAAGGGGTACATTTTCAGTTTTACAGCTGATGACCAGAAACTGTGAGGATGTGTCAGCACGACATTAAGGCTTTTTTGCCTTAGGTTGTGGGGAAAGTAGCAGATGATGAATGGAGAACTTGCAGGATAAGAAGAGAGTGCACAAAACAACATATTTTCAGTTCCTTTTACTTTAATGGCTTATGCGTTTTATTGTTGTAAGCCACCTTGGGAAGGCTTCTGCCCTGAAAGGTGGCCAAGAAATATTCTAAATACATCCATCCATCCATCCATACATACATGGATCTTGAAGTCAATTCATGCCTAGACCTGAAAGAACCTTTGGGGTACAGTCTACTGATCTCTGCTTTCACATAAGTCCCACTGAAATAACTACAGGTGGGTTTGAGCCAGTGCATAGTGGATTATGACCTGAGGAACCAGTACAGCCCTCCTTGTCACTGATTAGGAAGCTAAGGTGCAATTTAACTTTCCAGATCTCTAGAGATATGAATAGCTCTGAGACCAAACACTATATAAGAGTCTTCCCCAACCTGGTGCCATCCAAATGTGTCTGACTACAGTTCCCATTATCCCCAGCCACCATTGGCAATTGGCCATGCTGGCTGGGGGTGGGGGAGCTGTGGTCCACACATCTGGAGGATGCTAGTTTTGGGGAGGCTGCCATATAATAACAAACTTATAGATAGGAAACAGATGATAATTCTAAACTAGTTATTGGTGGCCTGATAGAGGCAAGACTTCCTGTGCTGTACACACTCATTTCTTACATCCTGCTGTTATCTGTGGCCAAGCAGGTCTTTCAGATCTGTTGAGCACTGAAATGTTCTGTGAAACTGTTCAACCAGATACAATAGTAGGATGAATGTGCTCACCATGAATTGGCAGTGATGCCTATATCACACTATTTTCAGCTTGCTGGGAAAAACCCAAACAATTATCTGTTTCTAGACTTAGGGTGCTTCCAGATGGAGGGCTTCTAATACTACCAATCAAAAGGCATTGGGCAGCTATCCTGCTTTTTCTTCCTTAATGGCTTTGTTGTGGTAAGAAAAAAAGATGGAAGAAGTGATGGAAAAACATGGGAAAGTTACAACTGGAACACAGTGTTGTCTGGTGCCCCTCCCCCTTAAAATTCTGTGAATGAGGCAGGATGATTATTGCACAATAAAAGCCTTCTCTGGAAGCCCCATTAGATACCAATTCCACCATTGTGCTACCTGCTGTTTAACCCCCAATTCAGACTATCACTGGTCCCCTATGCAATCTAATGGAGTAATGTCACAAATCATATAACCAGAAGAACCAACAGTGGGGAAACTAAAGAAAGAGTAATACAATATATAATACTACTTAATGAGGAATATCTTACATGGACCAGTTACACTATAGCCAAATGGCTGTATCCCACCCTGCTAATTGCATGCTTTAGTGCTAAAGTGGAACTGAAGGAAGAGGTACTAGCAACAACAACAAAAATCCTTCAGGGCCCCACTAGTTTGCTTTTGGACCTATCAAAGATCAACATATGGATAAGAACAACCTCATGAGGTTTGGGGGTTTCAGGTGCACTCAGGCCGCACATCTGGAACCTGAAATATCCTGCACACAGAATTACCTTTAGTGGGTAGTCCTTTTAAGTGTTGCTCTAGCTGTGTGGGAGCTACTTGGCACTGGCTAGATTCACTGCCTTGTGCCAGGAAAAGGTTTTCAAAGGGGTGCTCAGTGCAAGCATCAGTAATGGCTCTGGCAACTTAACAAAGATATTGGGAACTGATGCCTATCCTGCTAATTCTTCTGCCACTTTCTAATATTCCAATTGGTTTTCAATTCATCCTATTTATAAATCCATCTTGTGTTTTGGTTTGCTAACTTTTGTTCTGTTTTGTGGAAAGGTACACTGAGACTTATCTGTGGTATTTCATTCTGTCCTCAAAACGTGGATAGCCCATCTAGTCCAGAATATTCTGGATGTGATAGTGGCTGGTGTCAGGCGATTCATGGGAAGGTGCAAGAAATCTCATGCTTGCAGTTTGGCATTTTAAATAAGTTGGTTTCATTCCCATATGTTATTCAGATGGATGAGAGAGTATGTGATCAGATGCAAGGTGACTAAGAACACCTGGTGCTCAAAAGAAGCCCAGTACAGACTTGCACCATGGAGCTTAATTGCCTTTACATGTGTGTGCATGTGTTTGGGGGAAGGCTTCTCTGTCCATAAAACTATATGTAATGGTTCCACCTTGATAGTGCACTAACAAGCAAACAGTTGCATTCATCCTTTTTCCAGTTACACCCTACTCCAGTGAATATTATGGTCTTACTATTGAGGGTTGGTAAGGATTGCTTATGAGGCTTTTGGGAAAATGTTGATATGGGCTTGCAGTTCACTGTTCTCTTTAATGTACTGCATTGCAGTAGTTAATCCAACTGAGCAATGAATATGAATATTGTTGGTGATGAAGCACCAGAATACACCCAACTCCTTTGGGACAGGAATGGGCTCGGAGCAAAGTGAAGCCCGTCATTTTCTTAGGGAGGCTTTGCTGAGATCATCAACCACAAGTGTGTAGTGAGGCAGGCATGGGAGCGTGTTCAGCCCTGCAAACACTTTGGGTTTGCTTGTTATTTGCATGAGTTCTCATCTTCATAAAAAATGCTGAAACTTGTTCAAGGTTTTCCATTGAAGCCTTCCCTCTTGAACAGCTGGTGATTTATCTCTCTTTCCCCACAAAATGAAATAAAGAACACCGCATCACCGGAGCTGGGAGAAATATTCCATGCACAAAGTCAGGCCAACAACTTATTATTTTGGGAGGAACAACAAGCTGGGAGCCATGGATAAAGTCAGTGTGTGGTTTCAATAAATAAGAATTCAAGAGAGTTCTTATTATCCTAAGTGCTATAAGCATGCATTGTCCTCAGTTCTGTATATCTAGTCCCTTTGTTAATGTGTGTAGGGCTGGGCATATAGCTGCCGCCGCCGCCGCCACCCACCACCACCGCCGCCCTCCTCCTCCTCTTCTTCTCTTCCTCCTCCTCTATTCCCTGGCTTATATACCCCACAGGTGGACTTTCCTCCCTTTCCTTCATTTTATCACATTGTGGCTCAGGAAAGGTAAACATGGCAGCTGTATGAGCACTGTGGTATTGATTTTTCATAATTAAACATTGGAAGCACACTGCGGATATTGAAACACCTGTTAACTTCTCATTCAGATGAGGGTTTTCTCAGATAAATGGGAGTAGTTGTGTAGCCATTCTGGGTAGTCTTGCAGCCTGATATCCAAAGGGTAGTTTGAGCAAGGGCAAATGCAGCCAAATATCTTAATTCATTTTTAAGTAATAAGGAGTTTTAAAGGCCAGTGGACACAACACTGTTTTGCGCCCCAACTGGCTGATAAGGTTCTTAGGTAGGGGAGTTGTATGTGTGTGCATATTGCAAATAAGTCCCATTCTCCCAGGAAACAACAATAAACATAGCAACCCATCTGTCATGATTTGACTATACATCTATGGTGCCTGTCCTATACCTCTATTGTTCCTATATTTTAGGGTGAAGGCAACTGGAGGCTCTAATCCTCCTGTGTAATGATGACTGATGTATGAAACATGCTTTAAATTAGGGCAAAGAATGAATACACTACCAAGATCGTATTGAGTACATTTTCAGAGACAATAATTCGTCAGGCAATTCTGAGCAGATATTATGAACTGTGACAGCTTAGAAGTAGGGCCAAGGGAAAGACAGGCAGTGATCTTTAGAGAAAACTTATCTTACTGACAATGTACAGTAACAAATCCATCTAACTTGTTTCTTTCTGATATACGATACAGATCAGAGATAGATAGTAGGGAGAATCTGTTGGGTTGCTCTGCTGCACTGCAGATTCCCTTGACAGAAAAGCCGTGTTAGCCATGAACATGGCACTGAAGATACTCAGATGTTGTGCATGGCAGCTTTAACATGCATGCAGAATAACATGGAATCCGTATTTGAACTGAAGACGCCAAAGAGGCTGAACAACTAAGGGTTGAGTCCTATTCTTCTCCTGCTCTAAATTGAACTAACAATGGATACAGCCCTAGGTATGAAACTGCAATGACTTCACTATGCACTTCCTCTGCATATTTCAAAATTTCTGTGGAAAAGGAGTCTAGTCTTTGGGTAAAAGGCTTTAAAATGGCAGCCCTAGTGCTTCATACAAAATGTACAGTGATCTAAGGAATCATGGCATGCAAGAGATCATAATGACAGCAAGTATTACACTTAACCACATAGGCTCCCCAGAAATAGCTTTAAATTGCTCTAAATATAGGGTGAACAGACTAATAGGTTGTTGAGATGCAGAACTTTGCAAAGGAATCCAAACCTGATCGTTTGCTTTATTCTACACTACCCAAGTTCTTCAATATGTGCATTTCCAAAGGGAATGATTATGTTACACAGTCTGAGTTTTCAAAACAATGAGTGGAAGTTGAAGTTTAATTGGGGGTGGGGACTGAGCATAGGGGAGGATTTTTATTTTGTTTTACAAATTCAGTTTGATCTCTTTGTCTCTAGATAATTTGTTATTGTAGGTTGGCTTAAATTTAAGAAACATTTAGAAACACTTGAAAAACTAAGCCAGCTGCAGAGTGGATATTATTACAAATTGAGACACATGTTAAACAGGAATATCATTCTTTCAAATACCAAGAAGAGATCTGGGGAAATAAACCCATGGAAACAAGACAGAGAAAGGGGACCTAATCCTGCAGTATACTGATGTGCTGGGACTTTACCAGACTGATTCTCACTTACTTAAATAAACATAAATTTCTTAAAGCTAGGGTATCAAATTCAGATGTTTTGCCAGGCTTGTAAAGTTTTCATATTTACCTTTTTTCATTCTTTTTCTGGTGCAACAAATACACTTCCAGCCACAAACACCTTTCACATAGAGGTAACAGTTCACACATGGTACCTGATGGACAATGCACAGCAGAATTGAACAGTAAGGCTCAAATCTGGTACAAAAATTTGTTTAAGGCTCTGCTGAGATGGTGGCCTAAGGACAAACCATGAGATTAAAAAAAACCTGTCTGGCTAATGTACTTAAAGTACAGATAATCTAATCTATTCCCAACTTTACATTTTGAAGGATACTGATGCTATTTCACTTTTGCTTTTCTCTCATACACATGTGGAAATTAAAATTTTGTACTGTTTAATTATGCCCATGTCTTTCAAAACAGTCAGAAGCTATCTAAGAACTCTGCATGTTTTAGACCAAGTTGAGGATGCTTTGGAAGGAGAGGGTTGGGTCCACCATACTGAGAATCCATAACTGGTGCTAGTCCAGGAAATATTTACCAGGTATTTATTTAGTATGAACACAGCCCATGAAGAGATTAATTCTAGGTTTGAAAGGGGAGAAATGAAGCTGTACTTATCAGATTAGATCTGGACAACTGCCATGGGATGCATAAACGGCCAATAATTTAAAAAAAATGGGTTGGGCAAACACATGGAAATTAAGGTGATCTAGCATGGAGCATTGGAAACTCACATCCCGATATCTTCCCTATCACAAAACTCAGCCAGATGGCAATAAGCAATCTGCTATCTCTTCAACTAACTGACCTCATAGGATTAAAATCACAGAGCAAGTAAGACAACTTTTAATGGATTGACTAAGGATGGAACTAGATATTATGAGAAAAACAGCGTGTTCCTAACTCCATATGCCCTTCATGATTCTAATGAGGGGGCTGGAGCATTTGCAGAAGAGAATCAGTAGACAGAAGAGGATACTTCATCCTTCTTCTCCCCACTAATTCTCCCTGGAAAGTGCCACCCCCGTTCAATTTTAATCCCCCACCCCAGCCAGATCCAAAATCAAGTGTAAGCAAATAATTTTGGAGCATTTTCAGGGGAGAATTGGAAAGAAAATGACCAGTTATGCAACCCTACCACCCTATCCACTGATTATCCCCTGTAAGTGCCTCCCCACTTACCTTGACCAAGCATGGAGTTGAGACTATGAAATGGCTAAGGTCTCATTTGGCACTAATCCTATCTTATTAGTGAGATAGTTTGCATATTCTTTCCTTATTAATTTTTAATTATGTGTCTGTATAGTTCTATGTACTTCATTAAACTATATTATTTTACTGAAAGTACTTTTTCTGTTTTGGCTGGGTGCATGTTATCTATGACACATTACCTAAGATCACACATCCAAGGTCGCATATGAAATTTCAAACTAAGTTTGAAAACATCTTCCAGTTCCAGAGAATGCATATAGACCATTATACCCAGACTACATTACTTCCTTGTGTTACCTCCTGATTGCAGCTCTGCTCCCTTATGGATATTGCAGAATCGGAATCTACTGGCACTTCTTGCAAAGTCTAAGAAGCAAAGTAGATGTTATACCCAAATATATGTAAGTAAAACATGAGAGTTATTTTTAAAATGAAAAGCAGCCTCAGAAAGCAGTAATTTTGAGTAGAAGAGCAGTGAGGGGAAAGGAATTCTTAACCGTTTCACCAGTAACAAAAGTTGCTCAAATTCACCCTCTGTCCATGGAGCACAGCCAACTCTCCCTGCCTGTTCTCTCCAAGCAGGGATGCAGATACATATTTATCCCTATATATGTTGTATCTGGAATCCTACAAGAGTCAAAACAGTGATCTTTACTGCAAAAATGGCCAAGGGGTTAAGCACCCTTTCCCTGCCATTGCTCTGCTCAAAATAGCAGTCCCCAGAGGCTGCTTTTCATTTTAAAAGAACTGTTGAGGCTTTGTCACATACAGGTTGCCTCTTAGTCTAGATAAGCCTGGCCTGTTTAAGTGTTTGGTAACCAAGGTCATGGGTCTGAAGGGAAGATAATTTCCAAGTATCAGCATCCTCATTTGTGACAGCTGCTAACTGAAATGGTTAGAATGAGTATCCTTCTGGCAAAGGGGTCCTAAAATGTTAACATTGATAACATGTTAAAATGTTATCAATGTTGCTCACGTGCAAGCAGAACCTACCACTACCACAACAGGGAGCTGATGGTTCTTAAAGCAACTGGAAATGAGCAGAAATGTTCATCTCCAGAATGGGTCAGGACAGACGAGCTCTCAGGAAAGAGCTCCACTGACCTATCCTGATCTGGAAGCAAGTGTTTCCGCTTGTTTCCAGGGTTACTTTAGGAAGTGCTAACTCCCTGTTGTATTAGCAGAAGGTCCCGCAGGCCCTAGAATGCTGCCCTAGATTTCCAGCAGAAGGGTTGTGAATGACTCAACATTCAGAATGCTGCTTAATGCCTTGGAACTGAAACTTGAAAGCTGCTCACAAGGTAGGTCTTGTCTTCGGACATTCATCTTTTGTGTGCCTTGTCAATTGATAATGAGTACCCAGCAGCCAGCAATGCTGTCTATACTAGAAGAAACTTTCTTTGTTTCTGTTTCAAGTTACTTGAGATCAAAGCTGAAAAAACTTGATCAACTGGATGCGAAGCTATATAGGGTCTCTGCTTCTGTGTACATGAGGTGGGAGGAGGGAAGAAACAGGCCTCTATTAACCCTGTGGGGATCCAATCCATGCACAGGTGCCACACCCTTATGCAGGGAAGGTTCATGTCTTTATATCATTTGTTTAATTCTGCTTTTAAAATGGTAAATAGCATTGGTGGGGGTTTACCTTGCAGGATTTTTTTAAAAAATGTTGCATATTGCAGTTGGCTATTCTCTATTCTATGAACTTGAGCACACTCTGGGAGAGAGTGGAGGACAGGAAGGCCTGGCGTGCTATGGTCCATGGGGTCATGAAGAGTCGGACACGACTTAACGATTGAACAACAACAATTCTCTATTCTGTTTATGAAGCAATGTATATTGATATTTTATTAGATAAATATTATGGCTATTCTATAAACAGAGCTGGAAAGGTTTTGTGTGAAAAGAAATAATCCCAGGATGAAGGCCTGTGTTAATGGTCCATATGACGATGCCTGTGGGATTATTCCTGTCATCATTGGGTGCATGCATGGTAGTCCCAGGGAAATGACTGAAAGTTCTGCAAATGCCAGCTCCCAGACTGTTTCCAGTTTATTGTGTACATCCTTCAACTACATTCAATTTAAGTTTTTTTGCACCTATTGGCCAAGGTTCAACAACTGATGTTTGTGATGGCATGCCAAAAAGCTGGTATGAGGTAGGGGATGCACAAGACAGGCTGGCCACAAGTTGCTAGTCAGCATGTACAAGATTCTAGTCCCGTGTTTAATCATGTGTGGCATTTAATTTTCTATTGGGGGATTAGAGAGGGGGAAGAAATCATAGTGAAGTTATTCTTGTTCACCTTAGCAGCTCCTTTCCTGGTAATGCAGAGTTAAAACACAGTGGTGATGCACAAGGCAACTTAGTTAATTTTAGAAAGCTTTTCTTGCTCACATATAAAAACAGTTATGCCCAGCAAAATATTCCTTCTACTAATGAGATATTCTTATCTCTCACTGTGAAGCTGGCACATGCAGAATCTTCATGGATAGCCAGAATTATGTCAAGCTACATCAGCTCAGCAGCTTATACTCTGATGGCCAAATGTCTAACTCCAAGGGGGAGTAGGCTGTTAATCAGTATTTCCAATAACCAGGTGTCAAGTGAATGGTGCACTAAGAAACCACTTCCTTTGGCTTCCACTTTGGCTACAATTAGGATTCAATCCACATCTTTATCACAATGGACATTCCTGCGCATTTTCCCTATTAATACAGTAGGATATGAAATGGATAAAATTATATATTTTAAAAATCCACTGGAGACATCCCCTGTGCAATCCCCATTCATTTACATTGGCCTTGCTTTTAAAGATCACCCCAAAAGCACTTTTAGGGCACTTATCCCAAGCTGTTTAAGGAGACTCTAAGTCCTGTGCAATACCTAAGCTTACAACAGAGCACGCCCACACACCTATAGTTTTAAAATCTATGGAAATCCAACTCATAATCAAGAAAAGCTGCTGCACAAGGGGTGTATTATTGTAAAAGGTGCCATGGATGCTATTCTACATTCATGACCCTGGCAACTACAGAACCTGTACGGCTGACTGTACTGGTGAACCATTAGCATGTTCCTGCAACCTAGTACAATGCTGTGAAACTTCAGCTATGGGAAAACCCATATAACAATATAATGAATCAGATAAATTACTTTTGCACCCCAAATACTGAATTGTGGCTAGGCACTCCTTTCCAAGAACTCTGGTGCATATACAAAGCTCCCCTGCTTGCAGGAGTTGGTCCACACCCATATTCCTTGTGTGTGGCCAGCTCAGGAGTGTAGCAAGGCAGGCATTTGGTAGGGCTTGCAAAAGATCCGCTCATTATGGATGTGACACTCGAGTGGGCTGGAGGCAACATGAAGGAATCCTTGGTTTGTGTGCCCTGCCTCTTGCCCAGAAAGGTGGCCCACTAGGAGAGCTTTGCTGAAGACCCCCAAAATCTTGGATTCAGCACTACATTTGTATAATGACAAAGGAAATTGTAGTGAATGGGGACAGACACACAAACACACATATTGTGTGTTCAGTAGCATACAGAGATAGCTGAATTAGTGATGATGGACCTTTGTGCTCTTTTTTATTGGCACTTGGGTCCTACAACCACCACCAGTATCCTGAGGTTGGATTATACTTGTTTTTAATCTCCAACTGCAAAATGTTAATACAGGGCGCAATTCGTACACAACAGGGCTTGAAGTTGCAGTCTGAAAAATCACACTCGCTTTTCTTGGAAATATTATAAGAAATTAGTAACTTGGCTTTTTATTCCTAGAACTGCCCAGGCTGACACAGGCTTTAAACTCCACATGGATTTCAATGGGGATGGACAATCTACACCAGCTTATCTTCTTTAGCCAAGCTGCAGGTCTGGAAAAAAAATTCTAGCAAATGCATGATATTGGAAAATCAAGTTCTACGTGCCACAAAAAAATCCTGCCTAAAATTGAAAACTTGGCTGCATGGAATGGTAGGTAATAAAAATGAATGCTAGAAAGTCAAACATTTTCTTTCTGGGAACTACCCAGAAATTCATATCTATCAACCCCAAATTTTCTGTATCCTTTTTTTCTGTAAGCCGTGATCAAACATTAAATACCTAGTTGATGTCACACAATCCCACTCAAGAAATAGCACAACCAATTCTTGGTTTAGATAATGAAATATCTACACCAAATTCCAAAAAGAACTTTAAGGGTAAAAAATCAGTAACACCATGTTGTAAAAAATATAGGATAATAGATGTTCATTGTGATCCATTCATTATTACTTTTTATATAAATATATTTTGCAGACTTGTGTGTTAGGAAGAAATACTTAATGAATCATTTTGTATCATCTGTAATTTTCTAATGGGAATTTCCCCAGTTGCATTGCAAATTATTCTCTGCAGGGTTTTATAACAAAGAATTACCTGAAGACATAAAGTTAAACATGTTATCAAACAAAACCCTTAAAACATCCTAGGGATCTAAGAAGTATTTACTTTACCTAAACATGCACACATCATAATAAATAGGTAATAGGAACATGATCTGACAAGACACAGATACTGTATGATGAGGAATGTCATGGTTTGTTAATGCAATATAATGATGGATTATCCTGATATGAAATAACAGGGAATCAAAACACCCACTTATTTTACATGCTGTAGCCCCTAATTTTATGGAAACTATAGATGTGCATATTTGAACCCCAAGACTGACTTTAATAATCTTTCAATATGTAAGTTAACATTTAGTTTAAAAATAAAATCTAGATACTACATTCCTGACAAGCAGGCTACACCAGAAATTTATATATGGACAGTACCTGATGTTGGTAAAGCAAAAACAAGCATCTTTCCCCCAGATGTATGACTAGTGTATGGAAATTTGGAAAATGGTTAAGTATCAGGATTGGATAATGGGGAATGTAACTTACATTACTGATATTTGTGTTTAGAAATTTGAAATAACTCTAATCAAAGTACATATATTACAGACCTCCCCCCACCCTCTGGCTCATAAGTCATCCTGCACTTGCTGCCCAGCCCCAATTCAACTGTAATTGTATGGTATATGCGTCTAGATACACGTGCCTTTCAACTGACATTGTACACGTATATGTAGGAACGTTAGAATTATACTCATGGTGGCAGCAATGTAACAGGAAGACACCATATAGGCCTTCAGCATTTAAACATGAGCAGAGGGGCTCTGGATCAGTTTTGAGAGCAGTTTTAGATCAGAGTGGATATATCAAGCACCATGGACCTCCCATGGCCCAAATCCTGGACACTCATATGTTTTCATTTTCTAAAGTCATGCTTCGTTATTCCTCCTATATATGTGATGCTGAGTATTTACAACCTATTAGAACCACAGAATATTTAGATATTTTAGGTGATTCCCAGCCTAGTTGAGTAAAAATAGTGGTTCAGTATGTGTTTGTTATGCATCTAAACACATACTGAACCACAATAATTATTCAAACAGGCAAAATATAGCTAAAGTTTTATTGATATAAAACAAGGCTTTAGAACAGTGATTCTTTGGCTGTACTGTGGATGATTGGTTGGTTGGCTTGGATTGTTTTTTATTACCCTAAATTTACTTATGCTATGGTTGGCAGATGGGAGGCTGCTTGAAATGCTCCTGAATTAAATCTATCTCCTTCTGTAGTTCTATACAATGGTACTTTGCATTTTAGCCCAAAGAATCAGTGCCCAGGAAAAATGGGAAGAACCGTAGTGGGTAGGCACTGCTGGCTGGTGCACACTTTGTATCACTGAAGGTCAGTTCAAACATTACAGCCTTTATGCTACCACAGATGTCTGCCTTGACTATCTAGAATGTCAAGCATTGTCAGCAACATGGAGAATGCCAATATTAAGTATAAGTGAATCTGGCTGCAAGAATTGGCCTTCATTTCCTTCTGTTCTTTTTATGGCTATAAAACACTTCAGTGGGTGCTGAACCAGAGGATGGAGGATATTCATTAAATATTTTTGAATATATGCTTGCAGCAATGAGCTACACTGCCCAGTTTATACTATAACCATCCTTAAAATGTTGTCTCAAGAGTTACCCCAGGGCAGTCATTTCCTGTTGTAGAATAATAAGATGTTGCAAGAACCTGAGATCACTTCCTGTTGTCTTTAATTTCTACATTTTTAATATAAAATTCTATGTGGTACTTTTGTGTGCAATAGTAGCATTGCTAGGGAGGGCATAAAATATGATTTACTGAAGGTGAAGGGTTAGTCTATAAATTGCATTGAATTTTGGCATCTCATCAAACCTCATTCAGCAAATAATCAATATTTGATTTCGGAACAGGGTGTTTTTTTTTAAGGTGGCAAAGTTAGGTTTTCTCTGCTTATGAATCTCAAGAAAATGCATCTACATCTGCTCACAAGTTGAAAGGAAAAATAATAGAGCAGTAATATTTTGAAGGTTTTTTTAATGAGATTATTTAGGTTGCAACTCTATACATACTAACCTGAGAGTAATTCCCACTGAATTCAGTGGAGCTTACTTCTGAATAGACATGTATAAAATTACATTGCAAGTTAGAAAACATAGGATATGTAGTAAAGATTATTAGTTTATTCTAGTTCATTTCAATATTTGCCTTGAGTGTCACTTTTGGTGGAAAGATGGCATAAAAATTTAATAATAAATAAATAAATGGGTAATTTCAGTTTACTAGCAAACTCAGATATTCAATCACTTAAACCAATAACCAAAATTCATATTTGCATCACTTGCAAAAGCTGCAAGCTTATTTTTCCATTTATTTAGTTCACATGTTCATGTGATAATGTAAGGGTGGTTAAATCACGCTGGCATCCATGGAATTTAGAAGGGCTTACTGTGAACAGGACTTCCAGAGAGGTAGCCTTGATAGTCTGTACTAGAAAAAACAACAAAGAGGATTGTGGAACCTTAAACACTACTAACCAATTTATTTTAGCAGAAGCTTTCATGGACTAGAATTCATGTTATTGTGCATCTGATGAAGTGGATTTTAGTCTGCAAAAGCTTATGTTGTAACAAATCTGCTAGTCTGTTATTTCTTTATTATTGATTTATTATTAACATTTATATACTGCCTTATCTGCCAAAAAGCCATCAAGCTGGTGACACAAGGCTCTTTGCTGCTTTTGTGGCAGAACTGCAGCCACCATTTTAACCGCATCACACAGAAGTTAGCAAACCTGCAGATGACGCTGTCCTCCTATCATACACCCAGGTGGGGATGCGAAGACTCTTAAGAGCTCTAAGCTCATATTATATGAGAGAAGATCTTCAGGTCAATTATGAAAAAACTAAAATTTTAGTCTTTGGCAATAGGAGGAAAAAATACCAATGGCAGCTGGATAATCACCTGCTCGATCAGGTTAACAAATATAAATACTTAGGAGTGACATTTCAAAGTTCAGGATCTTAGTTCATAACTAGTAATGCTATATTTCACTTTGCTGCAGGACCAGGTGGTAAGATGGTGGCCCCTTTAATAGAGCTATATAAGGGTAAATTACTTCCCCAAATATTCTATGGGGCACCTGCCTGGACCCCTGCTAATACAGCTTCATTGGAGCCAGTGCAGCATAAATTTCTTTCTAGAGTACTCGGGGTTCTTAGGTCTACATCTAGGACCATTGTACGACTAGAAACAGCTTGTCACTCAGTGGGAATGCTTGTCCCAAAAGCTGCCATCTTCTTCTGGTTAAAGATAATGTTTCAACTGCCCCCGCCCCCGGTCCTATTAGCATATGAAGCAATGGGAAGGGGATCGTGGGCAAACAAGATAATTACACCTATCTCTGAGTTGGGCTTTTCACCATCATATTTGCTCACAAGGGGATATGACAGAGCTAGAGATGAGATCTCAAAGAGGTTACAAGATGCGGATATCCAAACAACAATGGCTGGTGCTGCTGAAAGCCGCTCAAATAAAATCTATAAAAGTATCATGACCTCTCCGGGGAAGATTCCCCTGTATTTAATATCTATCACCTCACATGAATTGAGATGGCTCATGACTAGGTGCAGACTGAACTCACTCCAATTGATGGAGGTGAAGGTATGTTATAAGACCCATCATGGTATGAGTGCAGATTGCCCAGCTGGCTGCACCAAGATAGAGGACATGATACACTTTCTAACAGAATGCCCACTGTACACTGATTTGAGGAAGCAATACCTCGAGCCTCTATTAGCTGTGCCTGAGGATACCTCTGGTGTAAGTATAACCCGATTATTATTAGCTGGAACAGATCATTATATATCATATAGGACTGCTAAGTTTGTCAGCCGAGCCCTGGAGAGGCGAAAGATATTAACTGTTATAAAAGAACAAAATCTGTAAGTATGGTAACAACATGCCGGCAAATATAGTTTTAGGAGTTCAAAAATTGTTTTTAATCTGTTTTTTATTAGCTATTTCTTAACAACTAGCATTTTGGTTTTCCCTCTGGATGTTATGAAAAGTTGTGCCTGTTTCTTCATGCAGATGGCCTGGTTGACTAAAAGCAATAAACTATGTATGTATGAATGTATGTTAGCAAACCAACAAGTTTTAGGATCTTACCATACAACTACTAACACATGCTGATGCAGTTTATCCCCTTGTTTAGATTTTTGTTAAAAATTGTTTTCTTCTTGTGGTGAAACTTTTGCTCCTGATTGGTGAAGCTGTTAGAATGACTCAGAACGTTTGGTTGCATGGGGAATTAACCAGTTTGCAGTTCAGTTTCTGTGTGGGAGAGGGCAGATAAAAGTTTGGCTGGAAATAAGACTAAGGATGACTGGGAAGAGGTAAAAAAAAAAAGTAAGGATCTTGATGGAAGGGTAGGTGAAAAAAGAAAAAGGGCAGAGGAGAAAGAAAATTGAGGCTTTGGCTAACTAGAGGGGAAGCTCCTAACCTCACAGTGATGAGGAAGGCAAGGAAGAGCTGTGTGCTACAAGGTGAAGGAGAGATGAATGCTAGGGAGGCTGGTCAAGAGATGTGGGGTGGGTGTCTCCACAAATGATTTACTGCAAGTTCACTACATTTGGAGTCATTCAGGGCACATGACATTATGGCCATCTCGCAGCCATCCCAGAGATTTTCGCGGAAAATCCAGTTTTTCGGACACTATTTTTAGTCTGATTGTTTTCCTTAATTCAGCTTGTCTGCGCTTCTGTTGTGGTGTGTACCAACCCTCCGCATTTACTTCAGCATTATAGCCCTGCCCAGGGTGTGTCTTTCTATTTCACTTAGTCTGTGCTTGATATTGTCAGGGTGGAAACTGAGCCCATAGAGCCCCAGAGCAGTTCTGATTCTGAGGAAGAACAGCAATCCATGGGAGAGGAGCTCGCTCATCTCTCACAAGCACAGCAGCTGGCAGAGATTCCTCCTGCCAGCATTCCTGGGAGAGATAGTGACCCTGGCAGTGAGAGAGTGCTGGAGGGGGGCTTGCTGGATGCTCGGCGCAGACGCAGGGAGCAGCGACAGATGGTGGGCACCGAAAGGAGGCGCTCCGCTTGTTTGGCGCTAAAACAACGGTCGCGTCCTGAGGACTCAAGGGAAAGAGGGAGGATCTCTCCATAGCCTATAAGCTCAGAGTCTTCCTACGCTTCTCCTTCAAACAGGGACCAACTGCCTTACCTGGAGCTTAGGCTACTCTGCTATCTACCCCAGTGCAGTTCCTTGCTTAGTTGCTAGTGATTAGTATCTGTAAGAGTCATTAAGTAATAAAGGAATAAAGCCTTGGAAAGAATCCTTGTCGTCTGTGTCTTGAGTTGGCTATTGGAGGGGACTATAAGAGGCAGCTAGGGCGCTCCTGACAGATATTATTTAACAGTGATTAGAAGGGTGTGTGTGTGTGTGTGTGTGTGTGTATATATATATATATATATATATATATATATATATGCAGATTGTTTTTGAGATATAAATATATTCAGGCTCGTTGAATAAATCAGTGCCGGGATATTGCAGTTATGTGAAGACTGACAGACGAAGCCAAACTAGAAGAAATGTGGGAGAGTAAGCATAATTGAATACAATGTGTATTACTTCTGAGTAAACATGCATAACATTGTGCTGTACATTTTCCATCCCTCTCTCTTTAAATTAAAAACAGCTGCAAAGCTACCCAGATTAGACTGGGACTGTGACACTGGGTGGAAAGAGGGTTTTGCTTCCTGCCACCATGGCATATTCCTGATCAAAACTGCACCCCCCCAACTGCTTCTTGTCCCCCATTAAGAAAAGCATACATTTGCCTATATGTTTTACCTAATAGAGAAATAGCAGATGTCGTGGTGGTGGTGGGATTTAGATCAAGAAAATGGTGCAAGAGGAAAGGGTTAAGTATCTCCTAGTTGCATGGCCCCAATCTAATTATGTTCCTTCCCCCCAGTGGCTGCTTTTTAAGAAACAGGAGATCTGATCACAGTTCTCTAACATCTCATCTAGTTTTGCCTTCAGTGTGAAGAACTAAAGGGTTTAAGAAGAACAATACATTCTTGGAGAATTGGGTAACTTTTCTAAGCCTTGTGGACAATCATAAACAACAAAGAGACTTAAAGACGAACAAATTTATTCTGGCATAAGATTTCATGGACACACTCTCCATGAAAGCTTATACTAGAATAAATGTGTTAGTCTTTAAGGTGCCACAAGTCTCTGTTGTTTTTGCTGCAACAGACTAATGCAGCTATCCCTTTGGAAATCATAATCAAGAGTTATTAAGACCAGACAAATGTATTCATAGTGAGTATGCACTGACTTGTGATTTCATTGGTAGTATATACTGTTTTGCTTGCTTCGTGGAACTAGATGAGTAGAAGAGGCAGGTTATTTCGTTGTATATTATTTTCACTGTTTACTGTTAGTTAAAAGTCTAATTAAATTCATGATTTTAAAAATGGAAAGGGCATGAGTGGCAGTTGAGTCATGTCCTCACTAATTACTTCACAAATGATACCTTTTATGAGCCCGTATCACTTTAGTAGCCACATCTCAGCCACACTCAGCAATCACAACAAAAACAGATGCACAATCTCTAGGAAATATTGCATTTTCTGAGATACAAAATATTATACTTCTAGGGCTTGGAAACTATGTTATCTGCATAACAGAGATGCTATGTTGTAGGAAGAATGCAGGCTGTTTGCAACCAATATGCAATTGTGTACCTGATTGTGTGGAAAGGCCTTTAAAATAAGTGTGTATATGTGTAGAGGTGTCCCTGACTATGCTTGACAAAAAAAATTTTGGGAAGTGACTTAGTCTAGAAGTACCTGAATTCTGAAGTGAATCAGTATTTCAGATTCAGAAATTGAGACATCTGCTTGAAAAACACAGAGAAACAATTTCTTTTAAACTCAGAAAATTAATTTGTTCCAAATCCAAATTGTACATGTGGCATATGAAGGATTCCTTCAGAATATGTATTAAAGCACTAATATAAAGGTGTAGAGACTGATTATTTGTTTGATAATCCTGTTTCAAAAATAAGGCTCAGCTGTTGTTTTTTAATGGTTATTGTTTTGATGCTGGGTGCTCTAGCCAAAGAACATTAAAAATACATTTGACATCAGTACAATAATGTCCATGGAGCATTTTAAAAAGCAGAGGAAATGGAGAAATGTGGAAGAGATGTGATCCTATTGTACTGGGATGCAACAGCAAGGACTAAAATAGTAAGCAACATATGAACTTGTATGTTCATATACAAGCTCAGACAAAGCTCATGGAAGTGTTTTTTTTAATAAAATTTCAGATCTTTTGCTACCTTAAAACCTATATGTTGGGGGGAAATATGATGAACATTGAAGAAGCGTGCTTTTGGATTTGAGTTCATTAGAAGTGGCAGAATTGCTCCACTTAGACTTTTCCTTAAAAAAAGCCTCAGTGTTGTGGTCATTAAACCCAAAGGTGCTGAATCGCTGTTACCCAAATGGCTTAGCCAAACACATCAGGTCAGTTTCCTGGCCTCAGAAACTGTCATAAGAAAAGATCCACTATTTAGGATATAAGCCACAATACAGTTTTCCCTGCCACAGTTCTAACAGAATATTCCATGAACATAAAGGAATATACACTGCTGATGGATGTAAAACAGACAGATACAAAGATGCTATAGGACAAAGACAAAACATAAATAATGACTTTTGGGGAGTGAATTCATAAACCAGAATCTTTGTCCCCGTTTCACAGATGACCACCTCCATATGTCTTTTACTCCTACCTGAAAACACTGATATTCATTCTACTCACACAGAAGACTGTAGTGATCACACAAACCTTTACTTATTCTGATTTCGAATTCGGAGACACCTCCTTTTCAGTGGTGGCTCCAGATCTTCTGGCCCTGTGCTGAGAATTGGTGTTGAGATAATGCATGGTGCAATAGCAGTCTTTTCCACTGGTTTTGGCACAGGCTGGATGACACAGCCTGCTTTGGGTAGCATCCGCAAAGCATACGCATGGTCCTCATCTGCAGGATTGTTAAGGTTGGGATCTTGCTTGTCTCCCCCAAACAGGGGCTCTTCCCCAGTCTTCTTACCAGACTCTCCTTCCCGGCGGCAGTTCGATGTACAGTTGTTTTCCTTAACAGACTCCAGCTCACTCACTGGCAATTCCTCCAGAGGTTGAGACTTCTTCTGCTCTTGGGGCTGCTCTGAGTTCTTAGAAACCTCTGGCCCCTTTGTGCCATTCACAATGACATTGCACACTGCAGCTGCACTGTTCTCTGGAGTGCCAGAGGCCAGTGTGATCGGACCACAGTGAGCTGGGTCACTACAAGGTAAAGTTTTTGTTTCAGTGGGGCTGCAATTGTTCCTGCAGTCATTGCAGTTCCTTTTATCTGAACTACCAAAAGTCAGATTTACAACACTGCTAGCTTCGTGTTCAACTTTGACTTGAGCATGTAAAGCCCTGTGGATAACATTGTGTAGTCTAGACCTGTGACCTACAGTTAAGTCTATTACACCATCCTGTGGTCCTTGTAGTACTGTAGGAAAACCAAATTTGCTGTTCACTGGACTACTAGGTCTCACAGTCAAATCAACAACTTCATTTTTACTGTGCTCCTGATGCACTTGCGTTTGATTTAACGACTGGCCTGAGCAGCTTGGTGTTGAGTCAGAGGACTTGGAAGGCCCTTGTTTTGAATCTCTGGGGGACACAGAGTTATTTGTTGGCTTTGCCCCAGTTGCATCACTAGATGTACTTGGAATGAAGCTTTCCCCGTTGCTGGAGAAGCCATTTGGGGGCTTGGAATCATTGATGTGAGGAATGGGGATTGGAATGGGGATAGGAACTGGAAGAGGAACAATGACAGGATATGGCACTAACAGGGTTGGGGGTGGCACCAATGGGGCAAGAGATGGCAAGCCAAAGTTCATCATCTGTGGCATGGGCATAGGACCATTTGGCATCATGCTTACAGGGGGAAAGGGAAGACTGGGCAAAGGGACTCCTGGAGGTGGAGGGGGTAGTAAACCTGGGGGGTTTCCAGGCATGGTTGGTGTTGTTGGAGGGTGAATATGGGGAGACAGCATTGGCCTGTGCATAGGGCTTGAGGTGGGGCCCATGTTTCTAGGACCACCTGGTGGTGGACCAATTCCAGGAATCATTGGATTGGATAGAGGGCTGTTTGGATTTGAGGCATGATGAGGTGGCCCTCGAATAAATGGTGGACGAATTTGCTGCAGAATTTGCTGTTCCATGAATATAGGCAAGGGGACTGGCCCACGGTTTGTCATCACCATGGGAGGGCTTCGAGGTGGGACACCAATTGGAGGCACGATGCTAGCAGGTGGCTGAATGGAAACTGGTGGCATATTTGGATTCTCATTGATGGGAATAGGTTTGGGAACAGGCGTTGGGATTTTAGTGACAGAGCAGTTGGCAGTATCAGGCGGAGAGGCAGTGGTAGATGAGGATGGTCCAGGACCTTGAATTTGGCCAGCTGCAGACACTGGGGATGGGGCCTTTCTCCGAGCATCTGCTAGCGGTATATTCCAAGAATCTGGAGTCAGCAGCTGCACCCCAGTGCCTTCTGCTTTATTTTCGACTGGAGGATGTAATGTGCTGCAGAGTCCAGCTGGAAGATTGGCCTGTGTCTCTTTGTAGAATATGTCCATTTTGTACTGATTGAGACATTTTGCACTGCAGAACTGAAGCCTTCTTTCCCCGTCCCCAAAATCCAGATACTCTTTTGTGTGTCTTATGTGCTTACACCAGTCACATACCTACAACACAGTAACAAAATCAAAACAGGTAAGAAAAAAAGTGATTTCCTTTTTATATTGTCATTTGCATTAAAATATATTGTTTCAACTTTCCATTATGGCTTTCTAAACATCTGAATTATCAAAGAAAATTATATTTCATGAAATTTGTATGTTTTGATCCCAAAGTATAATTCACCTAATGGTACATATATATGCTCAGTAAAGTCTTACCTATAACTGCCATTAAAACATTTGATATAGTCTTCATCTACAGTGCTAAGATGCTTTTAGAATATGAAAGCAGAGTACTGTGTGTTGGTTCATGTGTGTGTGTGTGTCTGCATCTGTGCATATATATTTGTGTGTGCACATGCATGTGCACATGTGTGTATCTGTGTGCTCTGCACCCATAAGTTTCTGGAAGAGCACTGTGATTTTAATGGGCTTTCTTTACTTCCCATATTTACAACTGAAGCGTAAAGTAGTATGATAAGAGACTGCACTATCCATCAGGAAGTCCTCTGTTCAAATCTTAACCTCTGCCATGAACTCACTAATAGCCACACCTGTGGATGTTTACTTAGAAGTAAGTCATGCTGCATTCATGTGGAAGATCACAGCCTAGGTGACTTTAAGCAGCCTCAGTGCTTCTCCCCACATCTGCAACATGGGTATAATCATGCTCTTGTAGTTTATAGGATTGCTGTATGGATTGCAAAGAAATGTATGTGAAGCACTCGGAACACTCTAAGGCTGCAATCCTAAACACACTTACTATGGACATTGAACACAGTGGGACTTTTGAGTAAACATGTATAGGATTGTTCTGTAAATCATTATATAAAAGTTAGGATTTTTGATTACATAGTATGTTCACGGTCCAGCATAGCATTAAGAGTGCTTAAGCACAGTGATTTCAGTTTCAATGGGCCCTTAATTCTGTGTTGGATTATGGCTTTCATGTTAGGTACTGCTGTCACATCGATGACAACTTGAATATCTAGCTATGTAAATAAGACCAAGTAACACTTGGAAATGACCCCATGACTCAAGACATGTGAATGCAAATAATCTACAACAAACCACAACACTCTTTGACATTTTAAATTATTTAAATGCAGTAGACAACTAAACTGGAATATTAAATAGTATCCCAAAAGCAAAAGCATCCTACATCATTAGCTTTGTCTTCCAAATAGAAGTAGAAAATAGTAATAAAATCTGGGTGAATTTCAAGTATTCTGAAGCTGTGATATTTCAACAAGCTGGAAAGATTTTCTGAGCTGTTTGCCCACTCTTCTTTACTAGACGCTTTTGTATAACTTCTTGGCAGACAACAATTTATTTAACAATTTTTGAAAAACTAAGACAAAACCTCTTATTATTACAGCCTTACTGTACTAAATGCAACTTATTTTCTGTGCTACTATTGGTGTGGTGACCACACATTGCCAATTTTTAAAACACGTAAATAAGGCTGCAGAACTAATTAAGCTGCGAAAGGTTTTCCCAGTTGTAAGCCACTAGAAACCAAAGTTCAAAAAATAGACATTCTAGGTTTCAGAATCCATTACTTCAGATAAATTATTGTGATTTCATTAACACATTAATTTTGCAACACCAACAGCTCTCACAGATGGTGGAGACATGATCTACAATTCAAATATGACTCTTGTTTGCACAAATGCTTTTCCCTTCATATGGCATTTTAAACAAGAATTAAAATGAGTAATCTTTCCACAGCTATAAACAGATAAACAGATGTCAGAATTTCAGTGTCTTTTTTTTTGACAGATTTTATACACAGAGGCAAACCCCCTCAAATTTTGTCATTTATTCAATTCTCATAAAATTCTGAGGATACTCTTTTTTGTGCTATATATAATCAATGTACTGAGCTTATGAACATGTGAAAGCACTGTCCTATGTACACTTTTGGAATTCAGAACTGGGAATACTTATTTTAAAAACACATACAACAAGATATGATTTAGAAATGATAGCATTAAACAGGTAATTCAGTTTGAATAACCATTGGCCATATAAACAATCTGAACATAACATATGCTGGGCATTTGATTACTCATCTCGTTTAACTCTCAGTTTTCCTTTATCAGAAACAGTGATGACACTTACCCAAAAATAATAATAATTAAGACTGGTAACGATGCAGACAAAACTAAGCACTTCTAATTCAGATTGATATCAGTGGGCATATCACTCAGATATATGTCCTACTGTGTTCAGTGAGGCTTACTCCCATGTAAGTGTGCACAGGATTGTAGTCTCTATCCCTGTGGAGTCAATGGGATTGAAATGTACTTAAATTTGAACATAGGAACATAGAAAGCTGCCTTATACTAAGTCAGACCATTGGCCCATCTAGCCCAGTATTGTCGACACTGACTGGCAGCAGCTCTCCAGGGTTTTAGGCAGGATTCTTTCTTGCCCTACCTGAAGAAGCTGGGAATTGAACCTGGGACCGGGGATCGAACTGCCAACTACAGCCCACTGGCAATATTTGCAACTAACATACCATTTAACATCTATTTTTAGTTCATCGGTTCTTAGTACTTCTGCAACCCCCCAGATATTAGAAGAATTCATTTCTTCTAATAGATATTTCTTCTAAACACAAATGAACAAGGCTACCATTTGGCTATACTAAGTTTGATACACAGGTCATCAAAGAAGAGTGGAAGAGGGAACTGTAACATCCCATTCATGAAAGACAATGGAAGGTTGCCCTTGCCGCTGTGTATTCTGCTTCTCTTGATTTGAAATTGTAACTAAAACAACAGAAATTGTTTTTCCATACCTATTGGACACTGGATCATCTTTTTAGGAAAAACATGTCCACAACTGCCAAGTGTTGTCATTGTGGAATGGATTTTGCATCACTCCCCCATATGATGTGGCTATGTCCTTTGGTGGGTCCTTTCTAGATTTCTACACATTAATTTTGTATTAGAAAAATCGCTGAAATTATTGATGTTCATGTGCTTTTGACTTACATTTCTGTGCTCTAGGATGTATCAGATGGTAAACAAAAGTGGATTTTGAGAGCATTCATGGTAGCAAAAAGACATATACTTCAAAACTAAAAGTCCAAGTCCATACCATCAATTGTTCAATGGGCAGAGGCCCTTACTGCCCTTTCTATATTTGAACATGCAGCTTACTACAGACAGCAGTCTCCAAATAAATATTTGGATATTTGGTCATTACACATATACTGATATGTATGCTTGAGCATCAATAAGAGTGTATTTGAATATGTTCCAGCTTAGTCCCAATTCCCCAACCTCCTTTCCCTATTTGATTTCTATTGTAGATGAGAAAATCTACTAAAAATATTAATAGTAATAATTTTTAAAACAAACTACGTGGCTCAGAATGAGACAGAACATGGGGAGGAGGGTAGCCTGGAAAAAACCAAACATCCTCAAGGCTTTTCAGCCACTGTAGAGCTAGTTTGGAACTATATAAATGTCATTCTGCAATATTACATACTCATTTCCATGATACCCTCTCCAACAAGAGAATTACCCCCAAACCTTTCATAAATCAGAAAAAAACACACTGCATGTTAAGCTCATAGCTACGAACATCTACTTCTTCTTTAATGAGATCACAAGAGGGTGTGTGAGCACACAGTAGGTAAAATTGTTTACAAAGTATATGAAGAATAAACGTGTAAGAACTGGTTTGTATTTTTACTGCCATAACTAGTACCTTAAGCAGCTTAGCTTTGTCAAACACTGGGCCGGATCATGTCTTTTCTAAAATCTCACAAGAAACAGAGAAAAACCTAGATGCCAGCAAAAAGAAGTGAATGTTTTGGGGATAAAGGCTGCTTTCATATGTAGCCCCCCAAAATTTGATAATGAAGGCTTTGTGGAATCTTACTAACCCATCATATCAGTCTGAATTTTTACCATGCATGGCTTTCCCAAATGCTCTTCAAAAAAGAAAGTCTGGTTTTGCCATTCAAGAGCATGTGGGAGCATCAATTTTGTACTTGGGTACACAATATCAAAGTATCTCACACACACACACACACACACACACACACACACTTTGTGCCAGGTCCTAAACATGTATAAATCAAGGCTTTTCACTTCAAATTATTCATGTGTATTGCTGTTGGCATGGCCAGTGCCCCCTCTACTCCTCCCATGGGCTCACCTCTGTCATAACCAGGGCTGGCCCTACTGCAGGCAGAATGCTGAAGGGTAGGAAGTGGTGCCAAGGTGCTGGATGACAGACCTGTGTTTGCTACATGGCCTGTCCTGAGCTCCCTAAACTAGCCTGCTGCCCTCAGGTACAGCAGAGGACACTGTCCCATTGTCAGTGTTGAAGTAAGATTCAATTGCCAGTCTGGTCAAATTTAAACCCGGTTGTGGGGAGAGGTGCCATCTTGTGCTTCACCTCAAGCAGCAAAATGTCTTGGGCCAGTCCCAGCCATGACATCTAGTTCCCAGCAAGCCTGGAAGTCAGCAATATACTCCAGAATTTTTGATGTAGTTGAGGGGGGTGGGGGGAGGGTAGAGAGAAATTGGTTCATGAAAATATTTCTGAAGAAAACTGATTGGTTTCACTAATCCACTAAGTACCAAGGATTCCCTTGCCCTGCCCCAGGCCTGCTCAAAAGTAGTGATGACAGGCTGACCAACTTTGGAGCCTGATTGCAAACGGCAAACCACATCTACATTTACAAAACAGGGTAAAATAGTTTTAAAGCATGGCTCCAAATGTGTCCTACTTCTGTTTACTCAGATATATGTCCCAATATGCCCAAAGGAGCTTACTCCCAAGTAAGTGCTGTTTTTAATATTTTTTCTATAGTTGTTTTTTCTGCATTTTAATGTATTGTCTCAATCAATTTTAACTGCGTCTGTAAGCCACCTTGAGTGCCATTTTTTGGTAGAACGATGGGGTACAAATAAAATAAATAAATAAATAAATGAGCAATCCTATGGCCACTAGTCAGCAGCTAGATATGTGGGTTTCTGGGATATGTGGGCTTCCAGGAACTGACCTTGGAGCCCACACTCCGAGGTCAGTTCCCAGAGAACCGACCTTCACCCCTTCCCGCACTGCCTTGCAGGCAGCTCGGAATGGCCCTGTACTCTGCGCTCGGAAATGCAGGGCGGCTGAAGCATGGTGAGGACAATCCCCTCCGTGCTTCTCCTGCCCTGCATTGGATAGGCGGTCACCTTCAAGTTTGGTGGCTGCTGCCTATCTCCATAGGATTGCGCCCTAAATAAATAATTAATAAGTGTGCATAGGATTGCCTAAAGCTGAAATTCTATACTTCCCTGGAATTCCCACTGAACTCAGTGGGGCAGACTTCTGAGTAAACATGCATAGGATTGCACTATAAATTCAGCTGATGATATCTTCTCTAGTGATTTTATTTTATTGGTTCAAACATTTATTAAAATGTTTAGTGCTTTGTGTCTGCATTGATATGCTTCTCTGCTAAGGTCTCTCATGTCACCTTAAGGTAAGAAAACATTTTCTATGCTCCTGTCTAGAAATCCTTCTTACAAATCATGTCATAATTTTTAATAATTCATTGAGATAAAAGAAATGCTCATTTTGATCTCCTTCACTCTCATATTGACCACTCTACTATTCAGTATATTTTATCATTAGATAAAATTAATTAAAGATATTGAGGGTAACTGCAATAAATCAGTTTCCAAGAACATCTCAGATGAACTAAATATCTACTCATTATCCAATTGATTTTATTCAACACTGTGAAGTCACACATAACTAGTGCTCTCCATCTCTCTCTCTCATATTATGCCGGAGACGCATCACACAGTCCCTTCACACAGAGTAAAAATTACTGGAGTAGAAATAATGTCACTTAATAATTAATGAATCAGTTCTGTCTTACAGGATTGATAATTTAAGATGAGGTCAATGAATTTACGATACAAATGGCTATATACCAGAGGTAATAAAATGGAGCAAAATCATTCATTTTACTTCAAACTAATATCATGCTCAGAGTAATTACAGATTTCTCCAATGAGCTCATTCTGATTACTTAAGATGTGACAGATAGACCATATATATCTTTCAGTTCAATAAGACAACATTTTTTTCTATCTCTAAAATATACAGTAGGTGACATATTTTAAGAAATGATGGGTAGATTCTGCTGGTAGTGTTCCCCCCCGCCCGCTCCCCGCCTACCCCCAGTATGAAATATTAGCATATTTTGTATCTTTTTATGGCATATATTTTACATTTATTGTATAAGTGCTACACATAATAATTTTTATAATCTGAAATTAAGTCTGCAATCCCAAACACACTTACTAGGAAGTAAGCCCCATTGAGCATAATGTGGCTATGATGCATGTGATGTACATAGGATTGCACAGTACATCACGATCACATATGACTCGCTCAATGTAGTCCCATCAGGATGGTCTGTTACTTTCAGTCAAGGAGATACCCTTGAGATTAGTTGTAGCAAGTCCAAACCAATAGTATCAGATCATGCTCCTACCAAAACTCATGGGTATTTTTGCCATTACTAAATATAGCCCTTTTTACAGATTGCAGGACTTTCTGTAGTATTTTTAACACTAGTGAAATCTGCATTAAATGATGGGGGAAAATGTGTCAGGAAATGGGGCCCTATAAGATGGACTGTAGCTGAGTAGGTGAGCAAGTGCCACCCCAAACTTCCCATCCCAGCTGGCTTTGCCACACCTTTCTTTACCTTAGGGCACAATCCTATGGGGATAGGCGGCCGCCTCCGAACTCAGAAGCGACCGCCTATCCAATGCAGGGAAGGAGAAGCATGGAGGGGATCTTTTCCTCCACTCTTCTCCTGCCCTGCATTTGCGGCTAGACAGCCAATTTCAGCTGTCTAGCTGCAGGACGGCGGAGTAGGGGAGGAGGCTGCCGGACGACACGTAGGATGTGTTGTACCGGCATTTCTGCCTTTCCCGCCCCAGAACGCCCCCCGGAACGCCCCATTTAGGCTGCTTTACTCCTCTTCTGAGCACGGAGTGTGGGGCTGTTCCACGCTGCTTGTGAGGCAGCGCGGAAGGGAGGAAAGGTCAGTTGGAGCGTGGCCTCCGAGGTCGGTTCCCAGAAAACCACATATCCTATGGCCATCTAGCTGCTGACTAGCGGCCATAGGATTTCTCCCTCCACCACTGCTCTCCACCCTCTCTAAGGGCTTCTTCACACAGAGCTATTATCCTGCTATTGAGAATGGTTACTAACAGAAGTTTGTGGGTCCTTTAGATGATGGCATCAACCTCCAGGGTGTCTCCCACACTAAATGACCTATGTCCCAGCACATGTGTTTGGTCATGTGCAAAAATTAAGTTTGTTCAATTAACTTTTGGCAACTTTGTAAAGATGCTATAAACCTATATCAATAGGTTGGATGCAAGCTGAAGCAATCGTATAACTGGTTTAGTCTGCACCACTGAAACTATGTTATTTATTTTATTTTATTTATCTATTTATTACATTTCTAGTTTCTAACATCTACATGAAACTGCTAGGCAAGTTTGTCCAGAAGGATGGAGTGAAGTGTCCTTCATATGCAGATGTCAGCCAACTCTAATTTTACTTTTCATCAAGTGCAGGTGAGGCAGTGACTAAACTGGTGCTTAAACTTGGCTAAAATGGGCTGGCTGAGGGCCAAGAAACTGAGACTCAATCCAGACCAGATACAGGTTCTGTTAGTACATGGTTCATCTGTCCAGTGAAGTAGCATTCGACCAGCCCTAAATGGGGTTGCACTGCCCCAGGAGGCGCATATTTGTTGTCTGGGGATGCTCATAGATCCAGCTCTGTTACTTGAGGCACAAGTGGCTTCAGTGGCACGAAGTGTCTTTTACCAGCTACGACCCTACCTGGATAGAGGTAGCCTGACTACAGATATCCATGCACTGGTAACCTCCCGCCTGTATTACTACAATGCACTATATGTGGGCTACCTCTGAAGATGGTCCAGAAACTTCAGACAGTGCAGAATAGAGCAGGGAGGTTGCTTACTGGGACTGGCCGTTTTGAATATATTACTACAAGCTGTGTCAACTGCACTGATTACCAGTCAGCTTTGGCTCAGAGACCCATCAAAAATTTAAAATGAAGGATGGAGAGGTGAAAATCACCTCCGTTGCTCCTCCAGCCCTGCCAGAAGCAGCTCAGCAAGGCATAGAAATCTTAGCAACCTGGATAGCAACCTGACAGGGTTGCACCCTAAATAAATGTAATGTGTATATTATTGTGCATGGCAAATGCGTGTTTGTCTCCTTCTGTACAAAGACAGAGAGAAATGCTACAATTGAGCGCACACATGATGCTTGCATGTATCATACTTAACAAAAGACACATTTCTGTTCATGCAGTTCCCTTAGAATAAAGTCATTAGAGGTAATCTATTGCTAGGTTTTTCATAATAAAGCTCACTAAAGAATTTTAATTACATTTTGTTTGTACTTCTTCAAAAAATAAAGGGGGTTTAAAAAAAAGGGCCAGGCCACTACATAATGCACTTATACATCATAATCTGAAACTTGAATGAGATACAAGAACATGCAGTTGTGGCACAACACCCCTAAAAAGATTACATTTACCTTACATTTCATGTCGAATTTTAAAGCACAGAACAAAACGTTTCCTTTTGCAGATATGGAACACTATACATGCTACTCAGAAGTCCTATTGAGTTCAATGGGACTTATTCCTAGGTATGGGTTTGCAGCCTTAGGGCGCAATCCTATGCATGTTTAGACAGAGAAAAGGCCTACAACTCCCAGCATTCGTCAATGATGGGAGTTGTAGGCCTTTTCTCTGTCTAAGCATGCATAGGATTGAGCCCTTAATGTATGTATAAGATAGTTGCTGGATGCCAATGAGCTACTTAGAGGTTCAGTGACTTGATATTATTCAATTTATTTGTAATATTTCCAGACTTTTAGGAAAACAAAGGCTCAGCATAAATTATTTGTTCCTGATATGGGGAAAACCAACAAAGCCAGAGCTGTGAAATTCAAACCTCTCTTGTATTTCTTCAGTACAGAAAAAATAATATGCATATTGGCAGTGAGGCATTCATGTTTAGGTAAACAAAATGAAAAAAAATATATATTTGGGTTACCCATGAATGATTCAGTATATACATCTTGCTAATGTAAAAATGGATGGTTATATAGTCCTGGGCACTGGGTAATTCATTCTGTAATCAGCTTTCAAGATGGGATTCATGTTATGGTATATCTCACTAATCAATTTTAAACAATAATCTAAATAATAGTATGAAAAGATGCTTCATTAAATCATTAGGATTTTATTTCCAAGTACAATGTTTAAGATCTGGGTGTTAATCTCCAATCCAGAGAAAATTAGTCATGTGCAAATCACTTTACAATCAACACAAATTAAGTTAGCTAAATTGTTAGCTGCTAAATTGTTAGCTGCTAGTGGAGCCTTTTTATGATCCAAACCTCAGTTTTCAAAATTTGTAGTTCATCCCAATTAATTGTGTGTGACCTTACCATGCCATCTGGCCTTATTTCAATATAGTCCTGTGTAAAAGGGCATCACCACCTGTCCCACTTTGCTTAATACGTGATTATTCAAAGTTTCCTCAGGCTTTCATATAATCATTGATGTCATATGTACAGCATTTGTCTAGAAAACATCTGTTCTATCTGGGTCCCATTCCCTATTTGGGATGTCATTGTAAATCACATTATATATATCGATTTGGCCTTTTCTCCCATATAGTATGTACCTCTGCTGATGATTCTGATTTGAATTTTTTTTTAACTAAGCACTAACATTTTAGCATATTTTCTCAGACAAATGTATAAAGACATGAAAATATAGTTTCTTCCACATTCTGTTGCTGTTTAAACAGCTACACACACACACACACACACACACATACTTGGAGATGCACTACGTGGAAATGTCAAAAAGGACATCTGTTCTGCTCAGGTTTGCCATGTGGAATGGAAAACAGCAGGGAGGAAGAAGCAATGGTGAACAGGCTCCAAGAGACAACAGCAAATATCAGTGAAGGGGGCTAACAGTAACGATCAGCACATTCTGCCAACATTTCACTGCTTCATGGTCACTCTTTTGCGATTTTAAAAATTCTTTTTCAGAACATCTATTTTATAAGAAATGTAATGGATTGACACAGACATGGAGAACCAAGCCTTTTACCATCACAACACAGATATATTAGAGACCACGAGCATATCTATACAAAAGATGAACTGTGCATAACAACAGCACAAACTATGCATAACACAGAGTTCCATGTCTTATTTATCTGTTGTTGTTGTTGTTGCTGTTGTTTTTTTTTTAATCCAAAGTAGCATGGAGCAGGCTGTATCTGAGCAAAAGAAAGGCAGGCTGCTTAACCCTTGGCGGGGAGGTCCTTTTTCAAGTCAAAATTACCTTTCCCAAGCTGATTTTCATCTGTGGGGGCAAAGATAAAGGTTAAGCTACCTTTCCTCATCCACACCCTTCTTCTGCTTAGATGCATCATAATCTGAAACTTGAATGAGACAGAATATCAGCAATGAGAAAGAGAGAGAGAGAGAGAGAGAGAGAGAGAGAAAGGAAGGAAGGAAGGAAGGAAGAAAGAAAGAAAGAAAGAAAGAAAGAAAGAAAGAAAGAAAGAAAGAAAGAAAGAAAGAAAGATCTCACTCTGTTGTGGCACAACACTCCTTAACAAGATTAATTTACCTTACTGGGGCATGTCCAATTTTAAATGGGACAACAATTAGAACCTCCACAGATGGAAGTTATCTTTCAACGTGGGAAGGGCCAGGAGGAGCTAAACATGTTATCCCACAGCCCCTTGTGGGTGGTAAATATGTGGCCCCACAGCCTCTTGTGCTTGCATTGCTCGTTTATGTGAATACCACCTGCACAGGACTAGTAATTCCAGAGAACTGTAGGTGAGTGGGACTAAGATCACTAACAGAAGATCCTCATTGTCTCACCAAACTACAATTCCCAGGTTGAAACAGGGCAAACTAATAGGATTCATGTCTAGAGGTCAGGTTGCAGGTCCAGCTCCAGGTTTCTGAGGGCCTTTGGGCAAGAGACCCACAATGGGCCCCTCCCTCAGTGATTCTTCCTTCTCACCACCATTATCACCAGCTGCTGTTGCTCCTCATCCTCTTTGCCATCATTGCTACCACTTGCTTGCTTGATAGGCAGAGACAGCCAGTAAGCACGTAGGCAACAACATCTGCTGCTCTTCCTTCTCACCATCATGTTGTCTGGACCAGAGTGAGAGGCAAGGGAACAATGCAAGTTCCAGTGGTGAAGAGGAGCTCTTATCAGTGGGCCCCTGCTAGGGGGTGGGCCCTTGACAGGTGCCCAATCATACTTACCCATGATGCTGAACCTGGGTCTAGGTTAAGAAGCCTGACCAAGGTAAGAAGGCAGTTGACCATGTCAGAAAAAAGAAGCTTGGCCCAAGTGATGTAGTTCTACTGCTAAAGTTTGGCAGGTCTGGGCCTCCACACTGCCTGGTAGGAGATTGTCCATTATACAGGAAGTGATACATGGCAGGAATTTATTAGAAACTCACAGCAAAGGCTTACTTTGTTTCTCACACAGTAAGAAATGCTTTTCATTCATTCATTCCATTTCAAAGCAACTGCAAGTTTTTTTATGAATCATTGCCGACGTCATTTATGAGCAGCAAATTATATCATGTTCAAAGCCATTAGGTTTTCCTGCTTTCAGGAGGGTGAGAGGGATGATGTAAAACAATGAAGTAACAGATTAGCTCTGTTGTCGTGGAAATCCAAACCCACATGGAACCATTCCACTGGTCTGAAATTCCCATAAATATGTGGGGTATCACCACAGTGCCTTGTATTCTTTGGGACCATGCAAATCAGGTGACCAAAGATAGTCTGCAAGAGACTAACACTCTCTCAGACCATCTTTTCTGCAAGGAACTCTGTAAAATACCCTAAACCCAAGATTCTACTCAAATAGGTAAAATGTATCTACCTTATTTAGATAGACTTTTTTACTGTACAGAGTGGCCCAAAAGTAGGTATACAGTTGTTTAGAATGTTGATGGGAGGGGGAGAGAATGTGTGAGTAGAAGATGTGTGGGTGGAGTCAGAATGACAGTTGGGAAGAGTGAGTGACAGGGAGTGAAATTTAAATCAATTAAGTGTAGAGAGTGAGGGGAGTGAGGCTCTTAAGTAGGTATACAGTTGTTTAGTTGTTTAGTTATTTTTTTTACTGATATTGTGAATGATGGCAGCGAACTTGAGTCAAGAACAAAGAAAGTGGATTCTAAAGCAGTACTGGAAGACTGAAAATTCTCTCCCCCTCCCATCAACCTTCTAAACAACCGTATACCGACTTTTGGGCCACTCTGTATTTATTTAAAAGTTTGTATGTGATTTGTTGCCTTCATTTTTCCTCTTTTATTTATGTTGTGTCAAAATCCTCTTTCCTGGATAAAATGTCTTTATATGCATTAACAGTTAGCTTCATTTTTTTTTAAGGGTATTTCTCTGGGATGTCTTGCTGAAATTTCCCCCATGTGCTAAAGTGAACAAGTGTTAAGCTACCCCTTGTGTTCTAAGGTTATTTTCACAAGGTTCTGTTAATTTCTGTGTCTTTTGGGCTTTGGGGAAGAAAATCTAAAGCTCTCTTCTTTTTATTAATTCTAAAGCTGGGCAGGAGGGAAGGTCCTTGTCAGTAGCACCCCCGCCCCTCCCCGCAAACAGCCAGACAGCCTAAGGTTTTTTCAGGCTAAGTTCAGCCTGTACTGACAGCCTATCATAATTCTTTTTTTGGGAACCCTTATGGAAGCAGGACTCAGCCAGTAGGGAAGGCCTCCTCACCCATTCTGTCACAGAAGTACTTAAACCAGATACCTCACAGAAATTCAGTATGAGTGGGAACCGATAAAGAACTGGAGACTTCATCATGATCTATGTGACATGAAGCAAAGTAGAACCATATCAGAGATGGTACTAAAGACTGGAGACAGCATAGGAATCAAGCAACAGGAGTCATTCAACGCACTACAACACAGGTTCAGGCTGTTTAAAAAGGTCTAGAACTAGTGCAACAAAAAATACCTTAGGTCTGAGAGCAGAACCTGGAATGACAGGTGTGCATGATCTCAGAAGGTGTTTTAGTAGGGGCCAAGACCAAAAAAGGAATGATTTTGAAGAAGGATGGTTATAATCTCTTGATTATCTTCCTCCTCTTCGATTTATTAGTAGTTTCAGGGTTGGAGATATTCAAGGACATATGGTCCCAATCACACTAGTTAGGCCTTAAAGCATTTGGTGGCAGACAGGCTTGGCCTTTGTAGTCAGATCTGAGCTTCTGAAAGATGATCCAGCTCTGAGATCAGGACCTGCTTTAAGGGGGGGCTGATGCCAGTTTGGCAACTTTCAATGAGGAGTTACCCCACTCATCCCTCAAAGCCCATTCCCAAAGAGAATTTGAATGAATGAGCAATTCCTGAGAGCTTGCTTTGTGAGCTTTTGGCAATGAATACAGTAATCTATGCTGTGCTCTTCCCCTAAACAAATTAAAAAATGATTGCACCATTCAAAGAAGGGACTTTATCTACACAGCTGCAGCACTTTTTAAATATGATCTGCTTCACTACAGGTATAAGAGCCATAAAGAAGGGAAAATTCCTCTGCTCTAAAAATACCACAAAAGAATAAAGGATTTTATCTGTCATTATATGTGTGGACTTCTACCTATGCAACAGGACTTTCCTTTACTGTCCCCTCACCTAACAACCCCCTGTACTGCCTAAAATCAGCTTTGGAAGGAGGGTGAATCCATTCTGGTATCTGATGTTGTTCTGTTGGCAGACACTACTGGATGCAACCCAAAGTCCTTAACTACATGGGGGGAAATGCACAAAAAGTTGGACCAATTCTGAGACAAGTTTAGGAGAAAGTCAGAAGATAATTTGGTAAAAAGACTGCCGTCCCAACCCTCAGGGCATTCACAGAAGAGCCAATCCTCTCTACCAAAGGAGGTGGTGCCAGGTCCCTGACAGGAATTTAGGGAAGTTCCAAAGATGCTTTGTACAGGCACAGAACCGAATTGTAAGACTGCATAGAGCCCATGAAGACAGCTGATTTGATCTTAAAGTTTGCTATGATTGGTATGATTTGGTCCAAAATGATGTGGTTTAACTTTACAAAAAATGAATGGAAGTCTTTGGGAACTAGGTCCTACGAAATAGTAAACCTGTACAAATTTGTTGCTATGTAAAAACAGAAATGAAGTACAAGAGCAAACTTGGCGAGAGTTAAAGCTGCAGCTGCTAAAGGGCAACAACTCTGATCGTTGTTCTGTGATGTGGACACCTGCCCCAAAGCCTTTAATTTATTTCACATGGGCTCAGTTTGAGGCCAGAAGTGTCCCTATTAAAATCAGCAGGAGGTTGCCATGGAGTTCAGAGAGTTAGGGCTTTGTGCAATATGTGTTACTACTTTATTCAGACCTTCATATTTCCCATAATGAAATGAATGAGGAACTAGAAACAACAGATAAATTGCAAAGGTGTAATTCTTGGCATTTTTGAAGTAGACTATACAGCTTTTTGAAGTTGGTGGTTTTGCTTTCATAATCTCCAAGCTATATGCACCAGCAGGAAACTATTGTTTCTTCATAGAAAGCCTTGAACTTGCATTCTCAAATTGCTGGTCCTTTAACAACCTTTTATAATACCATAGTAAGGACCATTTTTGAATTCTCCTGGTTCTGGCTTAGATCATTAAGGAAATAAAAGGTGAAAAAGCTAATGTGGGGCAAACATTTGCAAGGAGTGGAGCAGAGTTCTCCTATCATGGGTGGTTTCATGTGGGAAGCTGTAGTAAAAAAAAAAATACACAACAGTGTTACCTACAGAAATGTAATGCTCTCATAGCTGGATTTATGATGCGGTGGGATGTATTGTGACTACAAGAACATTTTGAAAATTTCAAATATCATCAAGTTCTGACTTTGAATGTTGGTTATGAAATTTTACCTTAAAGTTCACGTGGTTTTTATTTTTTTGTTGGCACTGCTACTTGGCAGGAGTCAAATACATAGCCGTTTCATCTTAAATATGAAGTAAAATTACAAATCAGTTGTCAAGTACTGTCACTTATTAACAGCACAATCCTGTGCATATTTGCTTAGAAGTAAGCCTCACTGAGTATAACAGGACTTACTCCCAGGGAAGCATGTATAGGATTTCAGCCTAAATCTGACTGGATGTTATACAGGATATTATTGCATACTAAATTTTAATTGCATGCTAATTATGAAACATGATGAAATATTAAATATGTAAGTTATAAAAAATACTGTTGATTGCTAAATACCATGGCATATCAGCTATCAAAGTGTTGGATGAGGACTAGGAACTGATGTTCAAATCTCTGTTTAGCCATGAGGCTTGCTGGGTGACCTTGGGCCAGCCACAGCCCTTCAGCCTGAGGGACCCACAGGGTTTTTGTGAGGAAAAACTAGATAAATATTACAGTATGGTACTTTCCTTCCTTTCACATTTACCCAATGGCTGAATAACATACTTGCTATCATTTCCTCAAAAAGCCTTTCTCTGGTTATATTGGTTTATTTCATGATAGAAAGGACCAACATGGCTTCCTAAAAAACATAATAGCAAAAAACCAAACAAACATGTATGTGTTTTTCTAACCTATTATCTTTTTATGCCTGAATTTAAACACACACACCACCTTTTGCATTATATTTCTATAGCTCACAAGATGGCTGGCTTGAATATGAATATAATAATGAGATGGTTAGATGGGTACACTAATTTTTGTTTGTTTGTTTTTGCTTAGACTAATATGCTTTCAGCCCTAGGCTTTGCTCCAGGCCAATGCTACTTCTACTGAACAAAAATTACCAATGAAAACCTATTAAATAAATCAAATGTAAAAGTTGCATTTCCTGTGAGGAGGAAATAATGTTTTATTACAAGCTCAACATACCTTTCTAGAGGTAGTTAGGGCCTTAACTGGAAACATAAGCTACGATCTTAATAAATCATCTTGATTTAACAATAACATATGAAAAGATTGTTCTCACATCACTTTTCAGCTACTTTGGATTTACACCAAAGACTGTAGAACTTCTCCTGCTATTCAGAGTTACCAGACAATGGAATCAGTGCTGGAAATATAAAATCTGCTGTCAATGATGCTGAGGTGTTCCACTAGATGTTTCACTAAACATGTGGCTGCCTACCACCAAAAACAATGGCTGTGTGTTTAGCTCTCCTACCTCCTCTATAACATCTAAGAGACCTTGCCCACATCCTGACATAACAATGTCTGTGTTCCCTGCCCTAGCTCTGCTTCATTGGCGGCTGCTGGTAGGTGGTGGGGGAAAGTTGGATATCATCACATTTGACACATTTGAACAGAAACATTTATTTCTGTTCAAATGTTGATCAAAATGTATCCAATTTGCATCTCCCGGAACTAAACGTTGGCCTGCACACAATCCGTGATCTGAAGTCCATACATTTCTGAGCTTGCAATACAATTCATGCAACAACAAAATACACAACAAATTTTCACATTTGACAAATGTCCATGAAAAATGTGTGCATTTGAAAAATAAACACAAACATGCTTTAGTCAATGGGAGAAAATGCATACATTTTAAAAATGCGCACAACTGATGTGTACATTTGGGGAAATGCACACAAATAGACACATGAATTTTCATGCGAAAAACCCAAAGTTCGCAATCTGATATAGACATGAATCGGAATGAGCTTTGAGGTGGAAATCACAGAATCTTGATGAGCTCACATTTTGCTGATTCACACATCCCTTCCTCACATTAAGACATGGGTAAATTATGGAAGGAAGGCAGAGTTAAGCTAATGACTTCCCTTTTCAGCAGTAAATGTGCTAATTCATTCAGAGGAACCTGTTTCCAAATATGGATTGCTGTAACTGAGCTAGAATGCGGCAGCTGAATACAATACTATCACCAACATTTAGAAACACTTATATTTATTTGATGATTAAACAAATCTAGATGATCACAGAACATGAATCCAAATACTAGCTGTACTTTACATTTTAGCAAGCAAATTATTTCTTTGCAGTATAAATGGTGGTAGTTTGGCAGCAAGAGGCATACTAGTTAACCTCAGGCATTTGTCCAAGCACACTGAGAAATCTGGAGGATGTGTTGGGGTTGAAATTCCATTATAGGTTTTAAATAATTAAACACTACATGTTTGGAATCTCATTCCTTCCTATTACTTTTTAAATAATTAATCTGTATTTACATCTGTTGAACTTCATGGAACTGAGTACATCAAACCGAGTCAGGATGAGGGAGGAAGAATTTTTTTCATTTTATGGTAGCATTAAGACATATTTCTTGTTATATACAGTATTTCTTTTTTAAAAAAAAATGCAATTCAGTTAAATGTTCTAGACAACAGATACATATATAAGTGGTTTTCTATTAAATTAATCCGGTCATTAATACAAATAATGCTGCAAGTCTCCAAAGAAGAAAACTGTACTTGGAAGCTCTCAGCAATATAAATTCTAATAAAAATAAGAGCACAGTCAATTGAGTCCCCTGGTTCCTTTCCTGTTCTGCACTTCATTCTTGGTCATTATTTTATTGTCCATGTTATTAAAGTGTGGATAACTCTTCCTTTAAACAACGAAGATAGCCTAGTCCATGAGGAAAAAACACACATTCCAACTGTGGATTTTTTCCAAGTTTTTATTCTCTGTTCTCTCCCATTATGAAGGCTCCAGGCAGGATACAATTATGAGATTGTATCCTGGTTGAGCTGGATGATCTCTCATGGTATCTTCTGTGATTGGAAGAAGAGACTGGTAAAATGTTCAGACTGACTGGACAAGTTTAGCCTGGCAGATTCCATTGTTATGGAGATGAGCTGTTGCCTCCTGATGGCTGTCTTGATCAGTTATTAGATATTTAACTGCCCTTTATCCAAAGATATCAGGGTGGTATACAAAACAAAATCCCAAAATAGGGTCATATAACCCTAAAATACAATGAAAAAATGAAAACAAAATAGAGATATACCACATTTGAAAAAGCAGTAAAATATAAAGGAACAAAGATGTCCAGGCCGAAAAACAAAACAAAAATATTTTAACCTGGTACAATAAGATAGTGCAGTCAGTGCCAGTTGCACTTATACGGGGAGGAAATTCCACAAACTGGGTGCCATAACAGATAAGGCTCTCTCCCTCGTTAACACAGAATGTGCGGCAAGTACTTTAGGAAAAGTTTCCCGGCAGATCTTAAGGCATGGGCAGGCTTGTATGGGGAGAGGCATTCTTTCATTCGTTTGGATCCCAAGCCCTTAGAGCTCTAAAGGTCAAAACCAACACCTTGAGCTGGGTCCAGAAGCATATAGGCAACCGGAGCAGCTCCCTGAGGATCAGTGTAACGCGATTCCATCTGGCTGCACCTGATAGCAATCTAGCAGCTGCATTCTGCACTACTTGAAGCTCCTGGATCATAGTCAAGTGCAGCCTCACCTAAAATGCATTATATTAATCCAGTTGGGAGGTTACCAGACTATGGACCACTGTGGCCAGTCTATCCTTATCCAGGAAGGGACACATTCATGGTAAAAAGGCATTCCTGTTGTTTTCAGTGCCTCTTGAAAACACCTTTATTTCAGGAAGCCTTTCTTGACTGACTAGCCATGGTTTTTACTGGTATTCTGTTTTTTAAAAAATACATTTTTACTATGGTGTTTTATTCTTTTATCTTTTATAGTTCATCACCCTGGAATCTGTTTAGATGTAGAGCAGTATATAAGTATTGTAAATAAATAAAACCAATTAAAATACATTCCTATACCTGGGCCTCAAGTGACAGAGCTGGATCAAGGAGTAGCCCAAAGTATGCACCTGCTCTTTCACACGGAATGAAACCTGGCTAGAACAGGCTGCACATCCAACTCCCGGACATGGGAACCACCAATCTACAGGGCTTCCATCATATTGGGATTCAGCCTGACATGCAGAAATGACATGCAAAGGGAATCATAGAGTTTGTCATTCAGCCCACGATTCTGTGCGGAAAAGACAGCCTGCCAGAACTTTTCAGACTTCATTAGAGTCCTTGTCTGCCTGCTAACCCATCTTTCCTCCCCAAGGTAAGAATTCTGTCCTTGATGGATGGGGTTGTGTGATGGAATAGCAGCCAGCAGGATATGCGCAGAATCAAGGCTGGAGCCTGCCTGAGATGGGCTCTGGCCACCTTGATTCTCCTTGCAACAATTCAAGCAGGATGTTTGCATAGTCAGTCATCCCTAGTTCTTTCCCCACTGATATTGAGCAGCAAGCTGAGATTAGCCATAGCTTCCTGGAGTATTTATCAACTAGCAACATAAGTTTGTTGTTGAGTAATGTATGAAGCAGCTCTCAAATAAGGGCATGTATGCATTATCGTTTGTATAGGTCCATTTCAGATAGAATAGTTGCTTTACTCTGGTTGTACAAGAATGCTGAAATGCACATGCCTCGCACACACCACAGCCTCATGGTGGGCTGTCGTGTCATGCAAACAGCCCCAGTCACACCACTCACTTGCACACTCACTTGCACAGTAGTTTATATCCTTATAGCCCATGTTTGATGTATACACAGTCTAGGTGTGTTTTGGTCTGTACTCCAAATCTAATTGTGCCCACTTAATAGTGAATAGATTTCAAGTACAGTGGTAGGTAGCCCTAACTGCTATTCACAATACAGACCTTCCATTGCTGCGATCTCTTAAGAAAGCTGATAATCATTTACAGCTTATCATCATAACGATGTTTTATCAAACAAAACACAAGTCTGAATTAACTGTCTGTCCATTAAGTAACTCCATGCTGGGAGAGGCTATAGTACACAGCACTACTACTTATCCATATCTTTAGGAATTGAAATAAATTATATTGAACTATATGCACTTGTAGAGGTGGGTAGATATAGATCATGGGCACCAATCCAGAGAAGTATGAATGGAAAACCTGCATACGCAATGAGTCTTCTGTTACTGTTGGCAAACAACAGCACCTTGGATCACATGTCAATCTTCTTTTAATATCCCCTGCCCTACAAATTTTGGTGCATTGAAGAGGGGGGTTATATACTGTTCAACAATGTTTAACCATTAATTGCTTTACTAAGTATGTGTAATCCCTCTCTTGTATGTGAAAAGGTTCATTAGACTGCAAATCAACAGGGTAGAATAGGGTAGTTCAAATATAAGTGGTAATGCACAGAAGGTGCATTAGAACATTTAATGTAAGCAACAAAACATTAGCTTTTAAAAGAAAATATGCTTACACTGTAGAATTGTATTACTCTTCTACAGAATCTGATTATTTCCCTAACTCAAGAGTCAGCTTCAACGGCTGAATCCAAAATATATCTTACTATAAAATATTACCATTTAGTAATGAAGACTTTAAATAACTGAAGCATAACAACAAATGGAAATCCGTTTGGCAAGATTCTGTAAATATGGTGGTAAAAACCAATTAATATGTTTTATACCTGCCATTTGAAATGTAATAATTAAATTTAGATAAATTGAGTGTGTGGGCACTTACATTTGCAGTATTATTATAATTATGCTACATTAGTGCTCTGAGGAATGTATCACAAAAAGAGAAAGAAGTATTACCACTATTTGACAACAATAAGAGTCCTAAAGGTCAATATTACGATTTCTCTAATTGATAGTAATTTTCTTTCTTTTTTGTATGGCATAATATAGTGTGGGTGGTAAAATAATACTTCATCACAAGACCTCCCTCTCCTTTTTAAAAGTTTTTTTTAAAAAAACATAAAATGCAACACTCCTGTGCAAATTTATGTACATGTAAGTTCCACTGAAATAACTGGATGTCTGCATAACTGTATGCAGAAGTGCAGCCAGAATTCTAAGCTGCATGAAAATTGTGTCATGAAGTGGTCCATAGACAATACCTAAAAAAGCCCCTACATTTTATCTAAACAAAGACAATTTCTGTCACTATTCTGCAAAGATACTTTAGCTTCATAATCCCTAATTGAGAATCACAACTCTAATTCTAGAACTCGATCTTGCAAATTGATACTGGAACTAACAGTGACTTCTATGCATGTTTACTATGTTCAGTGCGGTTTACATTCAGGTATATGCATAGGGGAAAAACTGAATAAACATCTTACAAAAGTGCTGCTTTAGTAGATAAAATGCTGAAAAAGACAGTTGAAAAAATCTGTTGCTACAAGGGTTTAGCATAAAAGTTCAAATTAATAGCATTGTATGAAATTTTGGATATGAAATCTCAGTGGGAATATAATTGCTACTTGTATGGTATATGCAAGTACAAAAATAAAACCTATTGGGGAAAATATTCAGGAAACAATGAGCCAAATGCTGAAAATAATGGACTAAAGCCAGGTGAAACTCAGCAATAATACCCCACCATGTAGTTTCTAATTTTGTACACAGCTGTTAACATCTTATGTAACCACTGCTTTATTAACTGCTTTAATTAATACAGAAACCTTCCTGCCACCTCAAGAGGGTCCATAATATACAGCATGATGTCCAAAAATGTTACCAAGGAATTATTTTCAAATATGCTTGAAGCAAAGCTTCCAGTGTATTAGATCAAAAGGCACAGAATACCAGTGTGCGACTTAGACAAATTCATCTCTCGTGTAATTCTATTTCACTCATGCAATTTATACCAAGGACTTGTTTCTTTGTATCATACTATTTTATTCAAAGATTTCAGCAGAATGATACGGTACAATAAGAGAACCCATAAGACAAATGACTACAACAGCAAGAAGAACAAAGCAATATAAAATATAGTTTTCACTATAAATACTCTGTTCAAAAATTAATAAAAGTATATGCACAGCAGTTATGTTTTGAGGGACATATATTTAAAATCACATATACTAATATTGAACTCAGTTCTGTAAGTATGGATCCTAACCCAGAGAAAAAGGCTCTTTCCACACACAAGAAGGGAGTATCTGCAGACCTGGCAATCCCCAGATTTTCCAGAAACACAATAATATCTGGGGAAGAACCGCCCAGGGGAATCCAAAACACTCCAACAAGGACTGAGCATGCTGTGTGGGCACATAAAGATGTCTATGTGGGGATGGAAGGAAGTATCCTGGAAGAGGCTGACTGGAATCCTGAACAGGAAGACTCCACACTGTAACATTTTGTTGCAGGTTCCATTTGTCTAATAGGTTTTCAAGGTAACTTATAAAAGGTTATCGCTTTGTCAAACAGTTATGCTTTATATTAGGCTACATAGCAAGTTCCATTTTGCAAGTTTCATTTGGAAGTTCAATTTCTGGCTAATAAAAGCCTTACAAACTCTTAGAAACCTTTGTCTTATTGTAAGATGCTTTGAATATATTACCATAGCTTAGTTATAGATATTTTTGCCGCTAAAAACAAAGCAGCTAAATCCTTCCTATATGTATAAATTTACATTTGCACATTAAATCTATGTTTAATAAATAAATAAAAATGTGACAGTACCAATGCAGAATCAAGATTAATATATTAATTTCTCCTCCCACCTCCCCAAAAAATGAATTATGTCACATTCCCACCATGAATGATAATATATTCTGACTTCACAAGTTTTCCCAGCATCTAGCGTTAGATACTTCCGCAGCTGGCAAAGCCTAACAATGGTAATATACCAATGGCGCAAGAATTTATATTGAGCGTCTCTCATACTTTCATCAACTGATAAGTTAGTACTAAAGGCTATAACATCCACCCATTCTTTCTCCCTCCTGATCCAGATCCCTTTTTGTTACTTTGACAAAGGAAGGGGATTTGTAATTCCCAAGTGACCATGATATCTGATATATTCATGGCAAAATTCCTCTTAAGTATGGATGAGTATATGACAAAGTCAAATGGCAGTAATTTACAAGAGGGATATTCAAGGTATGTTCTTTGGTCATAGAAGAGTGAATTTGAAGATGCTTATAAAGACCATAAGAAATAATTGGAGTCCCATTCTTCCACTTATTGAAGAGTTTCCGAGTCAAATATATAAAAGTGAGCTGACCACTAAACACTAAGGGTGCAATCCTATGCAGCTTTAGGCAGAAAAAAAGTCTTTTTTTTAGACAGAAAAAATATTTTTTTCTGGCTAAATCTGCATAGGATTGTGCCCTAAAAGACTGAGAAGAGTTTCAGGTGATATATTCACGCTGATTATCCCAGCAGGGGTCAGCTGTACCAACCTGAAGCGATATGTGTATGACACATACTTGAGTAATGTATGTTTCATCAATATATGTAAACTACCTCCACCAAGCTTGCTATAAAATTCCACACAATGCTGTCTATTGGGTCACTCGTACGAGCTTATTGTTCTGTCTAAACCTATTGACTATCCTCAGTTTTATTTAACCAGGTAAACACATAATGCAGTTGGGCAGCACTAAAGTAACATAATGCAGTTGTGCAATACTAAAGTAACATTATAAATTTGGAACACTAATTGTAAAGTGGCTGTCTGATGAGGCTTTACAAGTAGCTGAGGAAAGAAGGGAAGCGAAAAGCAAGGGAGAAAGGGGAAGATATATCCAACTGAATGCAGAGTTCCAGAGAATAGCAAGGAGAGACAAGAAGGCCTTCTTAAATGAACAATGCAAAGAAATCGAGGAAAACAATAGAATGGGAAAGACTGGAGATCTTTTCAAGAAAATCGGAGATCTCAAGGGAACGTTTTGTGCAAAGACGGGCATGATAAAGGACAAAGAAGGCAGGGACCTAGCAGATGAGATTAAGAAGAAGTGGAAAGAATACACAGAAGAACTATACAGGAAAGATCTGAATGTCCCTGACAGCCATGATAGTGCGGTCACTGAACTTGAGCCAGACATCCTCGAGAGTGAAGTCAAGTGGGCCTTAGGAAGCATTACTAACAACAAAGCTAGCGGAGATGACAGTATTCCAGCTTAATTCCAGAAAAACGTCTATTTCTCCTTCATTGACTATGTCAAAGCCTTTGATTGTGTGGATCACAACAAACTGTGGCAAATTTTTAAAGAGATGGGAGTACCAGACCACCTTACCTGTCTCCTGAGAAACCTGTACGAGGGACAAGAAGCAACAGTAAGAACCGGACATGGAACAACCGATTGGTTCAAAATTGGGAAAGGAGTACGACAAGGCTGCATATTGTCACCCTGCTTATTTAATTTATATGCAGAGTACATCATGAGAAATGCCAGGTTGGATGAATCACACGTCGAAATTAAGATTGCCAGGAGAATGATCAACAACCTCCGATATGCAGACGATACCACCCTAATGGCAGAAAGCGAAAAGGATCTAAAGAGCCTCTTGTTGAGGTTGGTGGAGAGTGCAAAAGCTAGTTTGAAACTCAGCATTAAAAAAACGAAGATCATGGCATCTGGCCCCATCACTTCCTGGCATATAGAAGGGGAAGAAATGGAAGCAGTGACAGATTTTACTTTCTTGGGCTCCAAGATCACCGCAGACGGTGACTGTAGCCATGAAATTAAAAGACGCTTGCTCCTTGGGAGGAAAGCTATGGCAAACCTAGACAGCATAGTAAGAAGCAGAGACATCACCTTGCCGACAAAGATTCATATAATCAAAGCTATGGGTTTCCCAGTAGCAACGTATGGCTGTGAGAGCTGGACTATAAGGAAGGCTGAGCACCGAAGAATTGATGCGTTCGAACTGTGGTGCTGGAGAAGACTCCTACTATTCCCCTGGACTGCAAGGAGGTCAAATCAGTCAGTCCTAAAGGAAATCAACCCTGAGTGCTCATTGGAAGGACAAATACTGAAGCTGAAGCTCAAATATTTTGGCCACCTAATGCGAAAAGTCACTGGAAAAGACCCTGTTGCTGGGAAAGATTGAAGGCAAAAGGAGAAGGGGACAGCAGAGGGCGAGATGGCTAGATAGCATCACCGATGCAATGAATATGAATTTGAGCACACTCCGGGAGAGAGCAGAGGACAGGAAGGCCTGGCGTACTATGGTCCATGGGGTCACGAAGAGTCGGACACAACTTAACGACTGAACAACAACAATCCTCCTTTAATTAAAGGTTTACATTTAGTGAAACATTTAATCTGAAGTTTCCCTCCAGACTAAATGAAGTTTTGAATCAGAGTCTCACAACTTTTGAAAACATTTGGCTCTAAATAAACTGGTAACAACTTAAATAACAAGATAAAAGAGAACATATTTGTGTGAAGTTTAGCTATCCAGACATACTTGGAAGAGTTCTGCTTGGGTCATTCAGGAAGATCTTAGGAGCAGATGACTTTAAGATTGTACATAATTAAATTTATGCAAATGAGAAAAACCAGCTGTGATATAGACCTATAGGTATATAAGGTTTATCAGGCCAACTAAATGGAAACATAGCCTGCATGTCCACTTGAAGGAAAAGAAATAGGATGATATCAATTATTTCAGATTTTTATAAATTGGCCTTATCAGGATAGGCAACATGGCATCTATGGGCACCAGTGTTCCTTCAGATATCTTCCTTGGTGCCTGCCAAACTGCCCTATCCATACTTTAAAAATAAAATAAAATAACAAAATGGCATCTGGGATTGCTTCAAAGCAAAGTGAGAGCCTCTAGCTGCTCCCATCTTCTTTTCCTATGAACGTCTCTGGGACACATTCTTAGGAAATGAAGATGGCAGGTGGCTACAGGACAATGCTTTCATGTGCAGCATGCCCTTTTTGTGGCAGTGCCCAGAACAGTTTCTCAAATTGCCAGATGTGCCCACAGGCCCAAAAAGTTTGCTTACCCAGCTAAGGCAACTATGTATACTTATGACCTCAGTTTTGTGATGTTTGGTTACATATATTGGCAAATCATCAACAAGCATGCTTGATGTATGTTCTGAGACTCCTAGCTGAGACTGAAGAGAGGAAGGAGATGAGTCAGGTTGTGGAGAGAGAAGGACTGGCAATCCACCTGGTGGGCCCAAGGTTGGCATCCGGAAGTGGCTGCCATACTAAAACCCTCAGCTTTGGGACGACCAGACTGTTCTCGGTACTGAAGGCTCACACTGAGTGAGTGGAGAGATCCAAGGTGCTGGATTGAAAAGGCCCCAAGAAGAGAGTTATCTTCTGTATTTTTAGTTGTAAAGACCTGTGTATTTGCCAGTGCTTTCATGTGGACTGCTGATAAGTCCCATGGGTGAGCTACATAGTTTTGTTGAGTGTTTTGGAGGGACTGGGCAGTAAACATTGCTCTGGACTCTGCATTATCTTCTTGGTTGTTATTTGATGCTGCGCTTGGCACCCCAGCTCTGATGGTTAAAAGACTAATTGGAAAGAAACCCAGCTGAAGCTGTGGGTCCTTCCCTCTTTACAGAAAATAAAGAGGAAAGCATAACAACACTAGTGCAGACCCTGTAACACTGGTGCCGAAACCCAGGATTAAGACAATAAATAGGGCTCAGAGTATAGACCTGGATTGTTTATTTGCTTGGCTTCTGTGGTAGCAGAAGGACTACACCAACGTTTTGTTAGACAACCAGCAGGTTCAATAGCTCTGTTTACTGAAACTGAATTTGAGGCACAGAAATGAATATAATATCTTAAGGGGCCCTAAAGAATTGAGGGTGATATGCCACTTTAAGAGAAGGCATTTAAGAAGCACCCATCCAACACAGTTATAGGCTTTGTCCATATCTAAAGACAAAATAGAACCCTTGACCACACTGATAAGATCAAGCATTCAATGAATATTGTTCATCATGTGGCACCAAACCATGCACTTTGTAGCAACTTCAAAGTTCCCTGGGTTTGCATATTTCTTGCAAGGATATTTCTAGTCTTTCTTTACTAACAGCTTGAGAAACACATCGACTTTTAACCAGGTTCATCAGTCTTTTAACATTATGTGACAGGATTCTCAAGCCACCCATTACAAGTCAGTATCAAATATCTGCAGGATACGTTCCACAGTAAATACATAAATGTGCATACTTTGTTTGAGAACTGACAGAATAAATGACCTCCGACCCCCCCTCAAAATAACCAACAACTGTAAAATACTGGAACAAGAACAAGAAGTTAGGAAGTACCTATACACCAATTTCCCTTCCATAATAAGCCAAAGAGGAAAGAACCAACCATTGAGGTTTTGATTAGGGTAGTTATAAGGCACAGAAAAATGAAATTCAGAACCCAGAGATCATTCCCCTACTGCCACACAAAAGCTGACACAATACAGACCAGTTTACATATACCATGTATTAAAACTGATTGTAAAGTTCATGAAAACATCTATAACAACAAGCAACAGCAGGACAGAATACCAAAAAGCAGGTGGGAATGCTTCATTCAAACCACAGACACCTTCACTGTCCTCTCCCCAATGAGGATGCCTTACACCTATTGTTCCTCCCAATTCTCCTGTTGACTTCTTTGGTCAGAGGAGAAAGTTACAGCGAGCAGGACCCAAGCATGGCAGTGGGAAAGAAATGGTACACTTTACCGGTGCCCAGAGATCCAAGGCAGCCCAGTCCACACTGCAAGCCCAATTACCATGAGGAAAAAAAATGCGGCTGAATTGTAGATCATGCCTGAGGTTATTTATGGAAACATATAAAAGTGAGTTGTTGGCCCTTCTCTAGAACAGAACAGAGGGTATTGTAGATAAACAAGGGCTTGTAGCCCCACTAATCTTATTAAATGAGGTTAAGAAAACAACATTAAAAAAAAATAAATGAAGCAACAACAACATAAAACTGCAACTAATTTTCAGTGAAGTGTGCATTGCCCCATAGTGCAATGGGGTGCTGTTGCACTCATGTCCTGCTTGTGGGTTTCCCATTGACAGCTGGTTGGCCACTGTGTGAACAGAATGCTGGATGAGATGGACCCTTGGGCCCCATCTACATGGCACCACTTTCACCCCCCCCACCCCGTTGCAACTGCGTAGCAATGCGGCTTCGAATCAGCATCCCCTGCGATACACTCGCAATGTACTGTGCGCTTCCTTAACATACTTGCCATGCCCTCTTTTTTTGCCATTATACTGAAATGTGCAGCTGTGCAGTCCCGTGAGTGTGGGGGTGCAACATTTCAGTGGCTGTTTTGGATTTGAGGGGCTGTGCTGTGTCTTTCCGTCCCTTTTTAGGTAAAAAGTGGGTGTTTTGTGCTCCTTCATTTTCACATCATCAGTTTGTCAGTTCTCCAGCCTGTCTCGTGATGGATCGCACTCACAAGCGTGAGCAGTACATGCCTAGCCATTGCTCTGAAATGGTGGCCAGAACGATGTTCCTCCTCCTCAAGACCGCACCCCCCCCCCCCGGCCCTTGGGTACTGAGTCCAAAAGCAACCATTGCGAAGATACAAAGCTGCAAAAATGTGCAAAAGTGTGATTAAATAGATAAAAACGCTCCTCTGTGCCTCTGTAACTGTGCAGCTGCGAAAAGATGGTAGGAGTAAAGGGGCAACAGGCACTGCACACGCCTACAACATGCCCACTGCAAAACGAGAAGTTGGTTTGGGGAAGGGACAGATGGCTCACAAGCACAGGGAAACCCATAGCAAACAAAAAACATCGAAGCAAAACGACTCCTTGGAACTCCGCATTTTCCAGGTGAAAACCACAGATGGCTGTGAAGTGGCAACTGCATCACCTGTCGAAAGGGACCTCGACTCGCACCTACCCCCGAGTAAAACCCGTGTGTAGATGGGCCCTTGGTCTGAGCCAGCATGGCTCTTCTTATGTTCTTATATACAGATTCTCCTGCCCCCCAAGGAGGGTATTTGGGGGCATCATTAAAAAAAAGCCCCAGTGTGGGCCATGGTGTAATTTCAGAAATGTAGAAAATGTAAATTTTAGATGTTAGGAAGTTCTTCAGAGTTTTTGGCTTTGCTTCTGAGTCCTCTTGACACTTGATATATATGAAGAGGGTCCCGCACAAAGGAGAAGTGGGGCCACACTGATGGCTCTAGGCGATATCCAACGGGGTGCTTATGCCCCCACCAATTCTGTTATGCCCCACCCCCACTGATTCCATTGCACAAATGGAACCCACAATTTGCACAATGGAGATTTAATGCTTCCCATGGAAGTCTACATGCATAGAGCTCTTTGCATTTAGGCTTCCTTTTTTCCAGACGCTTAGTACATGGTCATTGTGTGGTATGGCCTGGGACAGTCATGAAACTGCAGTGCGACCCTGCTTACCCTTTTATGTGTGAAGCTGTCTTTACACATATAACATGTGAAGCAGGCTGTGATTGCTTTAGCTTTCCTAGAAGAGGAACATGCATTTGGGTCAACCAGACTGGGCTAATAATGGCTGGAAAAGCTGACCACCCTGGTGGGTGCAAGAAAAAATGGAACTGATCTATCCAAGGTTTTGTTTCTGTCCAACGATGCAGTCACTATGTCAACTTCAAATCAGTTTGATCAGTTCAACTCATTTTTATCTGATAAGACTATTTCTTTATTGTCATTTAATGTGGTCACTATATTTAACAGCTTTTCTCAGCATATATGTACTGAGGCCTGAACACACTGCTCCAAATATTTTAAGTAGTGGATATATTTACTGCTACAGCTTTTTTTTTAAAAAAGGCAGAAAACTCCAAAATCCCATTTCTGTAACAGAACAATGTAAGCCTGTCACATTGTAGGTATACTAAATAAGAAAGGCAATCAATTGGCTTAACTCAATGTCACCACTGAACTGAAAGGATTATGATGGAAGCTCATATAGCTTACACACAGCAAACAAACAGGGCTTGTTCATTTACATTTGCAAAGGTAATGTGTTTAAATATGAATAAGTTGCTCATAGCCAAATTTTAGTGACAGAAGCCCCATGGCATCTATCAGTGTTTCCAATTTTATGCTTGCTAAAAATAGGCACATTGTCTCTGGGTTGTTTCCCATTATGCATCTGCAAGAAAGAGGCCATTCCTTCTCCTGTTTTCCTCTACATTACATTCAGTTATAGTTTCCTCCCCTTGGACAAATTGCTTTCAAGGAAATGGCAGACATACATATCACAAAGGCATAGTACGGCATCTTTATCCTTTTCAAAGAACCTGTATTTCCCTGAAACTTCAAAATGCTGAACTATTTTTATTAAATACTATGGCATGATCTCACACTACAGTACATTTTAGGGTCCTTTCCTTTAGGCATATGAGCTGCCACAGTGTGTAATCCTCCCATGCCATCCTGGTATGATCAGAAAATTTAGATCACATAGGAAAAGCCCAAACTGTTACTACAGTTCCGCTTACCAGGAAGTGTGACAGTGCAATGGGAAGAAGCATGTAATTGGGTCCTTTCACATAGCCAGGGTCTTCTAGTGTTACCAGAGCACTGCTACTAACAGTAGTAGTACTAATGTTACCCTACTAATTGTAACATCAAAAAGACGTTCCATACCACAAATGGTAACATCAGAAAGAGGCCTTAATAAGATAGGGGCCCATTCAAATAACATGCTTTTTCATGTACGATTATGAATCCAAGGACAGGATCTGCGATGTGGCGATGTGAGAATGCACAGTCAAGGTAACAGATCACCAATTAAATTGGGAATAGGAACTCTAGAATCCACAGAATTGCCATTCCTAGGCCTGCACCATTCATGCAATATTTGCATAGAATACATCCTCTGATGAGAACAATCCAAGCCTTATTCAGGCATTATAATAAGTAGTGAAACTCACCATGTGAGCAGGAACAGGGCCACACCAAGTAGCCCTGCCCTGCCATATCATGCCATAACATAGCCCTGCCCATAGACATCCACACATACAGTGTGTACAGCTGTACATGTGTAGGCTTCCATGCAGTTCAGAACCCCGATCACACAGCTGTACACACAAAGGCCTGACTGCTGAGGTGTTTGCACTGTATATGTGGACAACTATGGGTGGGGCTACTTTATGACATGACATCAGGGGCAGGACTATTTGGCATGGCCCCGTCCCTGCTCGTGTGGTGAGTTTCACCATTTACGATAACACCTGAGTAGGGCTCGAATAAGCTCTTAATGTGTCAAGTACTCAGGAATACCAACTGTGAGCAATTCCTCACAGATGAGATCAAGCAGTACAATCCTCCATTATCTGACTGTTCATTTATCAGCTCTGCTGTTACTCCTAAGCAGCAGAAATCTGTGCTATCTAAGGTACCTGTAGAAGGTAGATGCAGAAAGAAGGTGTTCTTTCTATTTGCCCTAAAATGAAGTGTTCTCCTGTTCATAGCTTTACACTAGGCAATCAGCTGTAGAAAATCTAGCAGTTTATCTGGTCTTGAAAGGCAAGCCCCATACTGATTATCTTGATCCTAGACCTTAATTTTGTATAGGACTCCCATATTCAATTTGGCTTACAAAAATGTCAAGATGGACTTAAAAATTAACAACCCCCATCCAACAGTTGTACGAATAATGTCAAGAGCATAGCAAGGCATTATCTACAGTATGAATGTATTTATTTCATTTTATTGAACTTGTGTCCCACCTTTCTTCCAAGGGGCTCGGAGCAATGTGCATGGGTTTTCCTAGGTTGACTCCCACCCACTTTTATTGAAAACTAATTTGAAGCCAATTTAACCATCCGAGTTCTTGGTTGAAAATGATAGATTTAAAACTGATTAAATTTAAATTTATAATGTAGATGGATTTACATAGTAGATAAGGCCAGACTCTTTTCCTTCCCCGCTGCAGTTAACTTAAGCCTTAGGGAGTATGCTAAAATAGAGGAGAGAAGATGTAGTGCTGCTTCACTGCCCTTTCTGCAGTGCAGCACAGGAATGTTTGACCTAGATGCTTGATCTCTTTTCAGCACTGTTTGGAAACAAGTAGAGCAACCATGGATTTTTTTAACAGTATTTGACACTTCTGCAAAGCTTCTCTGGTTTACTGAAGAAAAATTTCACCCCAAAATAATGACCCCTGCATTTTTATCTCATTTCCAGTTCAGACCACATAACAAACTTCTGGCTGAACAAGAAGTCAAAAATTGTGGGTAAACAATTTTACAATAACTGAATTCTCTTTAACTTGATTGGCCTTACAACACAAACACAAAGCACTGAAAGAGACAAACTCATAGGAAAACAAACATGTCTTCTAGAAAATAAAGTACAGTTGTTAACTTTAAATAAATAAACATTAATTTTTGCAATGGTTGACAGATACTGGCCATAAGTAGTCTATTGTTCTTCTGTCTGTCTGGAAAATTACATTTATTCCCCATAGTAAAAAATCTTCATACAATACGGAGCTTAATGGTCCACTAGAGAGATCTGAGACATGAAGACTTATCAACTGTTGCAGGGAATTTCACCAGAAATGATTTTTTGCTGTAGAAAGAAATATCACACGGCCTCCAGGTCATAACCATAACATTCAGCATATCTATCTTCAGCAGTGGATTGGTATTGGCAGTAGGGGCAGGGGAGGGTGACAGGGGAAGCAGGCATCTACACTCAGTTCCATGCATGCACTTGTGGTTATCCATTGATGTGGTAACCTTGTAATTTCAAAATATAATGAATGAATTAATTAATCTCTTTATCTGAAAAGCAGCTGTGCTATGCAAGGACCAAAATGGCAGCACAAGCTGTGCAGGGCTTCAGGCAACCCACTGTACAAGTCTTGGGAGCTAGGGCCTGATGCCAGTGCAAAAGGATAAAGGGTGCCTTCATTCAATTGCTGGGATCCTTATGCACAACTCTATGAGATCCACTGCTGGGTAACAGCTTTCAACAGCTTGATACCATCAGCAAATTTTGCAACTATACAGTTCACATAGGATGTGAATGAGTTTGCTGGAAAACAAACCAACATAGATTCTTGAAGTGCTCCATTGTACATTTTTCCATTTCAATAATTTATAATTTATGCTTACCCTCTGCTTCTTAGCTGTTAACCATCTGCTGAGCCTTAAAAGGCACTCCTTTTATGTCATAACTGCTTAGCTTTTTTAGGACTTTGTGGAAGAAGCACTCGGAAAGGTGTTTTGTTTTTTTTAGTAGTCCAAGTGAATGGTATCAACTGGGTGTAAATGCCACATGTAAATTTTAATAGATTTGTTGGCATGATTTTCCTATGAAAACAAATTTTGATTTTACCCGTATATGTAACCAGGTTGTGAGTGCAGTAGAGTGGAAATTTCTCCTTGATTCCAAATTCTTATAGAATAATCTCCCCAACATGTATAAGTCTGTCTAACAGACTTGTCTCCATGAACTACTTTGGTAGAATAGAGAGGAGAGCTGCCATTAGAAAACTGAAAGGAAGGAAAAAATAGTTTCCTATGGGTTGGATCCAGGTTTAGTTGCATAAAACCAGGCTGGCAGAAGCAGATGTCCCTAATCCCTCATCCCCATGGCAGCCCCTGAAAATGCTACACAAAGAGTTGAAGGATCTTGTTGAATGGGATGGGTTGCAATGCAGGGGGTGGGCTGAGGGCAGAGGCACTTTCTGTGAGTAGAGCCTTTCCATCCATGTCTCACCAAATGCCCTTTTCTCCTAAGGACTGAACATCACTGCTTTCCACACTTTATGGAGTAAACCATAGTTTTGTGACATCAGCAGCCATATACTACACCCCATGACCATCTCATATGTATTTGTTTGCGTAGTGCACTGAACACAAAGCACACTAAGAACAAGTGGGAGCTTCAACAAAATGTTGCAGTTTCAGCCAGCCATGCTATACCCTGTTCCAGAATACTGTTAGATTCCCCACCACCACCCCAGTTTGCTACTTTAAAAACAACAGTGCTACCTGCAGTCCTAGCAGCTACAGTTTGCCCTACGTTTGTGCAGGTCTGGAGACCCATTTCCCATACCCTCCATTAATCCACCAGCCCTATTCCAGAGCTTGTAAAGCTGTGCCTTGTAAAACTAAATCCCCCCATCCCTGTTTCAGCAATATGACTGAGATAATTTCCACTTTTCCAGTTCCCATTTTAAATCCATCCATCCATACCTACCTACCTACCTACCTACATAGCTTGAGGGCTTCCCATAGGCATCTAGTTGGCTACTGTGGGAACAGAATGCTGGACTAGATTGGTCTGATCCAGCACAGCTCTTCTTATGTTGTTATGAAAAAGGCTCTGATAACAAAGGGCAGGAAGGACATAGCCAGGAAGAGGGACAGCGTGAGGCTTTTGTCCAGATCAGTCATGCAAAAGCTGGGTGCTTCTCTTTAATGTGATACAATTTATTTTTTTTTTTATGAAAGAAGCCAAGCAGCATAGCATAACAATATACAGAAACAAAGCTGGCTGGACACAGAATTGGGTGAGGGGATTTTGTCTCTACTTTCTGTGGAGGTGATCAGCAGAGGCAAATGAAAAGAGAATCACATGTGAAACATCACTCTGGATTCCCTGTAAGTAAAAATAGTATTTGACACTGCCTCTGGTCATATTAGGGTGCTACAACTTCAGTGTAACTATCTGGGTGAATGACACTGAATTAAATGATTACATATAGTTTGCTGTTTAGGGAAGAGCAAGCAGCCTGGTGCTTGCCTCCAAAAAAATCAACCTGGTGCTTGCCTCCTCTTTAACGTTTGAAAACTCTCGAGACCATTCCAAAGGAACGCTCGAAGGGCCAGATGGATGCCAGGTATCTACAACCCCTTTCTCCATACCCCCCAGGAAAAAATTACTTTGGGGAGGGGTGTTGTAGGTGGTAGAGGGCTCCAACCAAGATGGGAGAAGCCCAGTGGGATATTTTGCTGCCAGGAATCATGGGGTTCGACTGCAAACACCATGATCCATAGCAGGAAATGACACTGTCAACTAGGCCACTTCTGACTTCATTGAAGCTCCCCATTGACTGGAACTCTATCCCCTTCCCCCAAAGTGAGTTTTATTTCTATGTAAACTAAATATTTCTATGTGGGAGGGAGGGTAGAACAGCAGCTGGCAGAGGGCTGGGGGTTTGAGAGTAGAATGAAGGCCAGGCACCTGCTCAAGGTGGGTTATGCCTGCCTAGATTCTGCTCACAACAATTTGAGCAGACATGCTCACATAGTTGGCAAGCCCTGCTTCAAATTCTCACCCAAACCCTAATTTCATATCATTTCTTAATATGTTTGTTTGGCTCTTGTGCTAGGTATAAACTGATAACTATAGCACATGCCAGTGACTAATCCATTCAGTCTGCAATCTCCATTTTGAGACTGAGTCTAAGCTGCAGACCTCATGTCCACAACATCTGGCCTAACCTTTGTACTTTTTTGTTTAGTTTCTCCCACCCCCTGCTTTTAGTACCATCTAGCCTGCTGAAGAGTTCTGGAGAACTCAAAAGCTTGCGCACTCTTGTGACATTTTGCTTCATTCTAATAAATGTATTGCCCAACTGTGGATTTGGATTTTTTCCCCCTCACAAATCACAGCTGTCTTGTTTTTTAAGTGCTCTGTAAGATGTTTTGTAACTTTAATTGTTGTGTAGGATGGGGGATGTTGGTGGGTTAGATCCAAGAACTGCCTTCCGCAAGTGGAAGAACCTTCCCCAAGAGGGAGATCCTTCTGCCTGATCTGGGGGAATCCTCCCACTCTTCATCACACCACAGCTCACTCCATTCAGCAAGGTCTCCTGACTCCCTGTAGGATAGACCACTGTGGGAAGGAGTGGGTGAGGATGTCTACTTCTGCTAGCACACTTGATCCAGTGGAAATCTGGATCTAACCTGGTGTGTTGTTGTTGTTCAGTCGTTAAGTCATGTTCGACTCTTCGTGACCCCATGGACCATAGCACACCAGGCCTTCCTGTCCTCCGCTCTCTCCCGGAGTGTACTCAAGTTCATATTCGTTGCATCGGTGATGCTATCTACTCATCTCATCCTCTGCCATCCCCTTCTCCTTTTGCCTTCAATCTTTCCCAGCATCAGGGTCTTTTCCAGGGAGTTTTCTCTTCGCATTAGGTAGCCAAAATATTTGAGCTTCAGCTTCAGTATCTGTCCTTCCAATGAGCAGTCAGGGTTGATTTCCTTTAGGATGGACTGATTTGACCTCCTTGCAGTCCAGGGGACTCGTAAGAGTCTTCTCCAGCACCACAGTTCGAAAGCATCAATTCTTCGGCGCTCAGCCTTCCTTATAGTCCAGCTCTCACAGCCATACATTGCTACTGGGAAAACCATAGCTTTGATTATATGAATCTTTGTCAGCAAGGTGATGTCTCTGCTTCTGACTATGCTGTCTAGGTTTGCCATAGCTTTCCTCCCAAGGAGCAAGCGTCTTTTAATTTCATGGCTGCAGTCACCGCCTGCGGTGAACTTGGAGCCCAAGAAAATAAAATCTGTCACTGCTTCCATTTCTTCCCCTTCTATATGCCAGGAAGTGATGGGGCCAGATGCCATGATCTTCGTTTTTTGAATGTTGAGTTTCAAACCAGCTTTTGCACTCTCCACTTTCACCCTCAACAAGAGGCTCTTGAGATCCTCTTTGCTTTCTGCCATTAGGGTGGTATCGTCTGCGTATCTGAGGTTGTTGATCATTCTCCCGGCAATCTTAATTCTGACCTGTGATTCATCCAACCCAGTGTTTCTCATGATGTACTCTGCATATAAATTAAATAAGCAGGGCAACAATATACAGCCTTGTCATACTCCTTTCCCAATTTTGAACCAATCGGTTGTTCCATGTCCAGTTCTTACTGTTGCTTCTTGACCCTCGTACAGGTTTCTCAGGAGACAAGTAAGGTGGTCTTGTACTCCCATCTCTTTAAGAATTTGCCACAGTTTGTTGTGATCCACACAATCAAAGGCTTGAGTGCAGTCAATGAAGCAGAAATAGACGTTTTTCTGGAATTCTCTAGCTTTCTCCATGATCCAGCGAATGTTGGCGATTCGATCTCTAGTTCCTCTGCCTCTTCGAAACCCAGCTTGGACTTCCGGTAGTTCTCAGTTCACATACTGCTGAAGCCTAGCTTGTAGGATTTTGAGCATAACCTTGCTGGCATGTGAAATGAGCGCAATTGTACAGTAGTTTGAACACTCTTTGGCGTTGCCCTTCTTTGGAATTGGAATGTAAACTGACCTTTTCCAGTCTTGTGGCCACTGTTGAGTGTTCCAAATTTGTTGGCATATTGAGTGCAGCACTTTAACAGCATCATCTTTTAGGATTTTAAATAGCTCAGCTGGAATACTGTCATCTCCGCTAGCTTTGTTGTTAGTAATGCTTCCTAAGGCCCACTTGACTTCACTCTCGAGGATGTCCGGCTCAAGTTCAGTGACCGCACAATCATGGCTATCAGGGACATTCAGATCTTTCCTCTATAGTTCTTCTGTGTATTCTTGCCACCTCTTCTTAATCTCATCTGCTTCTGTGCGGTCCCTGCCTTCTTTGTCCTTTTATCATGCCCATCTTTGCACAAAACATTCCCTTGATATCTCCAATTTTCTTGAAAAGATCTCTAGTCTTTCCCATTCTATTGTTTTCCTTGATTTCTTTGCATTGTTCATTTAAGAAGGCCTTCTTGTCTCTCCTTGCTATTCTCTGGAACTCTGCATTCAGTTGGGTATATCTTCCCCTTTCTCCCTTGCTTTTCGCTTCCCTTCTTTCCTCAGCTACTTGTAAAGCCTCATCAGACAGCCACTTGGCTTTCTTGCATTTCTTTTTCTTGGGGATGGATTTCGTTGCTGCCTCCTGAACAATGTTACGGATCTCCGTCCATAGTTCCTCAGGCACTCTGTCTATCAGGTCTAATCCCTGAAATCTATTCCTCACCTCCACTGTATATTCATAAGGGATATGATTGAGGTCATACCTGAATGGTTTAGTGGTTTTCCCGACGTTCTTCAATTTCAGCTGAAATTTTGCAATAAGAAGCTCATGATCTGAGCCACAGTCAGCTCCAGGTCTTGTTTTTACTGACTGTATATAGCTTCTCCATCTTTGGCTGCAAAGAACATAATCAATCTGATTTCAATACTGACCATCTGGTGATGTCCATGTCCGCCTCTTGTGCTGTTGGAAAAGAGTGTTTGCTATGATCAGCGTGTTCTCTTGGCAAAACTCTATTAGTCTTTGTCCAGCTTCATTTTGTACACCAAGGCCATGCTTTCCTGTTATCCCGGTGATTTCTTGACTTCCTACTTTAACATTCCAATCCCCTATGATGAAGACAACATCTTTTTTTGGTGTTAGTTCTAGAAGGTGTTGTAGATCTTCATAGAACCCATCAACCTCAGCTTCTTCGGCATCAGTGGTTGGGGCATAGACTTGAATTACTGTGATGTTGAATGGTTTGCCTTGGATTCGCACTGAGATCATTCTATTGTTTTTGAGATTGTACCCCAGTACTGCTTTTCCCACCCTTTTATTGACTATGAGTGCTACTCCATTTCTTCTGAGGGATTCTTGCCCACAGTAGTAGATTAGTAGATATAATGGTCACCTGAATTAAATTTGCCCATGTTTGTCCATTTTAGCTCGCTGATTCCCAAGATGTCGATGTTCAATCTTGCCATCTCATGTTTGACCACCTCCAGCTTACCTTGATTCATTGATCTGACATTCCAGGTTCCTAAACAATATTGTTCTTTACAGCATCGGACTTTCTTTTCACCACCAGACACATCCACAGCTGAGTGTCCTTTTGGCTTTGGCCCAGCCGCTTCACTCTTTCTGGCGCTACTTGGAAATTCCCTCCGCTCTTCCCCAGTAGTATATTGGACACCTTCCGACCTGAGGGGCTCATCTTCTGGCGTCATATCTTTTAGCCTTGTGATACGTTCCATGGGGTTTTCTTGGCAAGAATACTGGAGTGGGTTGCCATTTCCTTCTCCAGTGGACCACATTTTGTCAGAACTCTCCACCATGACCTGTCCATCTTGGGTGGCCCTGCATGGCATAGCTTATGGCTTCACTGAGTTGCGCAAGCCCCTTCGCCACAACAAGGCAGTGATCTGTGATGGGGAACCTGGTGTGTACAGCTTGTCAAACCATAGAACGGCAAAAATATAGAAAAGCTGCACTTCCCATTGTTCTCTCTTCAACAAAACTATTAAGGGTGCAGCAGCTGTGTTATTTATTTCCTGCAGTATTTTATTGTTGAAGCCAAAGGGATGAGAATGTATGTAACTATCTCAGAAATATGACTGTAAGACATTCACTTTTTTCGCAGGCAAGCTGCTTTATCTACAGGCACCTCAAAGTATGATTTATCTGGATCTTTTTTTCTTTTGCATTGCTTATGGATATGGCCAGTAAATCAAAGGTTTTGCTTAGGAAAAAAAACCCAAGGGGCATTTTTTTACTTCAGGGAGGCACCCTGAGACATCAAAATAGCTTTGGCAGAAGAACCCCCCCCCCCTGAAAACATTGACTGATGTCTTCCTGTGGTTGTCCCTTGCAGCCATCAAAAGGCCAGCCACACAGTGAAGTTTCTAGCTTCTTATTTCTCTCAATCACCAATTTAGAATTTGACAGAGCCCACAATGTGGATTAAGAGTCTTTTCTTGGTTTCATTCATTACACATTAATAAGAAAGCACCACTGAACGTATTCTTGACTACAAGCAAAGCCCTTGTGTCTTTACATAGTAAATTTTGTTCTTTCTAGCATTTAAAAAAGTCACATCAACAAAACACAGCTTAGTTGCTATGAAAACACTCAGAGCCATTGCATAGGGATCAGTTCCAGAGTTTGATTTGATTTGAACTAAGCCAAGCAAATAGTGCCTGGATGTGATTTGACAAGGTTTTCCTGCTTGTCTGTTTCTCTCATTTGGAGACAGAGCGAAGAAGAGCCAAAAGAGCATGTATGCCCAGTTTACACTGCCTTTGGCTTCCCTTAGACACACATTGCTACTTTTCAGAGGTGCATTTTGACCTGGTTCTCATTTAACATTTAGTACCAAAAAGGTAGATTTATTATGAATGCTGGAAGAGGCCCTTTTTCTCTCTCATTAACTACTACACGTGATTTGACGTTAATGGCTACTGCTCTCATCTTCATTTAGCAGAGGGAAGAAGTGAGAGAAAAAATGGAAACAATTTGCAGATATAAGACCAGGTCATTACAGGTGTGTTATATTAGTATATTCATGAGCCTGCTGGGACAGGCATACTGTGATATCCAATAACTTTCTTAATGTATAATTACACACCACTGGACTATAACTGATTAATTGAAAAGAGAATATACACAGATGCTGGGCCAAAGCTTCTATTGTTCATTATGTGTCCTTGCTTCTTTTTAAATAAAAAGCAATTAAATTAAAACTGATATTCATTATTTTAAAAGTAATTAGTAGAACATAAAATGTAAAAGCCCTCTTCCTTTCATACGGAAATACAATAATCCCAAATGTCACCATTTAGAAGAAAAGAAGAATCCTAGATAGTGAAAAGAGTAAAAGGTAAAGGTAAAGGTGTCCCCAACCAGTCGTGTCTGACTCTAGGGGGTGGAGCCAGGGCTGTCCAAAGACACTTCTGTGGTCATGTGGCCGGCATGACTGAACACCGAGGTGCACGGAACGCTGTCACCTTTCCCACTGAAGCGGTACCTATTTGTTGTTGTTGTTCTGTCGTTCAGTCGTGTCCGACTCTTCGTGACCCCATAGACCATAGCACGCCAGGCCTTCCTGTCCTCTGCTCTCTCCTGGAGTGTGCTCATTCATTGCATCGGTGATGTTATCTAGCCATCTCATCCTCTGCTGTCCCCTTCTCCTTTTGCCTTCAATCTTTCCCAGCATCAGGGTCTTTTCCAGGGAGTTTTCTCTTTGCATTAGGTGGCCAAAATATTGGAGCTTCAGCTTCAGTATCTGTCCTTCCAATGAGCAGTCAGGGTTGTTTTCCTTTAGGATGGACTGATTTGACCTCCTTGCAGTCCAGGGGACTCGTAAGAGTCTTCTCCAGCACCACAGTTCGAAAGCATCAATTCTTCGGCGCTCAGCCTTCCTTATAGTCCAGCTCTCACAGCCATACATTACTACTGGAAAAACCATTTATCTACTTGCAATGTCTTGCTTTCGAACTGCTAGGTTGGCAGGAGCTGGGACTGAAGACGGAAGCTCACTCCGTCACGCAGCACTCGGGTCTCGAACTGCTGTCCTGCTGACCTTCTGGTCTGCAGTTCAGCGTCTTAACCACTAAACCACCGTGGAAGAGGAAAGGTGGGATTAAAGCTAATAATAAATAAAATAAGTTGCAGCATGGAGTGCTCCTAGTCAGAATTCCATTCTGTTTCCCCCTCGCCCAGTTTTCTGTTTTTTTTACCCAACAGTCAGTCAGCATCCCATAGCCACTGAGCATGCTCAGTCCTCACTGGGCTGTTTTGGGGGGTCTCCAAGAATTTTTTCTAAATGTTTCTTTCTTAGGATTCTTTCTAAAGGTTTTTTATATATATACTTCTACAAACCTTGGGGTCACCTTGGCTGCTGATACCATCAGTTTTGGCCACATAAGCAACTGCACTCACAAGTCTTAACATCTGTAATAAGTGGGAATAATATATACAGACATACGTATATCTGTATTTGCTTTGTTCTATGTAAACCCATATAATTTTAATTGACTTCTAAAAAGATAAATCTCATTTATCATTTATGTTCATTGTCATCACAGGCTATAGGTTTCAATCATTTTTATGAGTACAAAATCTTGATTACATTAGATTTTTCAATACTTAAAACATTCAAGACAGAAGTTTCCAACAGATCTCAGTGCTCTATGGGGAGTCTAATGATTGCAAGCAATCACTGCAGTCTAATGGTTTCAATCAAGCCTAACAGTTGCAAACAAATAGATTGGTAAAATGTTGAAACCCATGAAAACCTGCAGAGTTTGGGCAGTTTGGGGGCAAATTGTGAGAGAAACACCTCCAATCTTTTTGAACCCTGTTAGCATTTCTTAATGCTGCACAACATTTTCCAATAACCTCTGAGGGGGCTACCATGAGGATCTATAACAGAACTTCTTTTAGCCTGAGGGTTGCATTTCATTTGAGAGAAGCAATCGGGGGCCACATTCCACTGGTGGGTGAGGCCAAGGGCAAAAGCGGCAAGGCCAAAATACCAGCATATTTTAGCTTAAAGCTCTTACAGCCAGTAACTAAAGGCTTCACCACACAAGGCTAAAAATCCTGCAATTTACTGGGGCTTCTGCTTCTGGAATCTTTCTGAGATTAGCTCGGGTCCTTTCCATGTGCCTTTAAAAAAAACCTAAACTTCTTGATAAGGTCTATGTATTTCATTACAAAGCCACTAGGTGATGCTGTTGTTTAATTTGCAATAAAGTGACTTTAAACAGTATACCCTCACTTACATCACCTCCATGGTGGGAGGATGGAAAATGGTGGACTTTTGTCATCGACATGGAAAACAACGCAATAGAGCTCACAAAGAGTGGGAGGTGCCCTGGAGGAGGACTGCATTGTGTACAGGACCCGCAAACTTCTGTGAGTAAGCAATCTCCATAGCAGGATAAAAGCCCTGTGTGAAGGAGCCCTAAGCCTTCAGGGAGGCATTTCAACCTTTTAGAAGAAAGGAAAAACTGCACAAAGGTCAGAAAACCACCAAACAATTGGTGGTTGGGGAGAAAGAGGATGGGGACAGAGGAAAGGGGCATGGCCATCTGGAAACCCCCAGAGTACCAGATTGGGATGCCAAGAGGGCTGGATTTGGCTCCCAGGCCTAAGGGTCTCCACCTCTGATCTATAACATTGCCAAGCAAATATATAACCTTTCTTTTAACCTGCTGATGGCTAGGACACATTGCTCCTTTTTAAAATTGTTAGCACTTGAAGTACACCTTCATCTTCTGGGTATCACCTACTGTCGCTCAGCTTCTGCTTTCCAATCATGTCTGGGTCATCTCTTCCTGCCCTCACCTCAACCAGTGGTTTCTCTTAGGCTGTCCTTGTTACTGGAATATAGCTGGAAGCCAACTGACATTCTTAACTGACAGGATTTAAAGGCGCTTCAGCTCTGTGGCATGCTCAAAACTCACACATATACATTCAATAGGTTGATGCCAGAGCTGTGGCAATTATTTACCCTTCAAAGAAGTCTTTGGCCTTGTGTAGACTCTGGGGAGCAAAGTCTGGACCAACATACACATCTATGAAGTGTACTGTTTTATTTAACCTTAAACCAAGTGTGTTTGGCCCTGAGTAAGTGCCTCACATCCACACAGAACCTGACAAGTTCATAAATAGGATATAGATGACAAATATGAAATGTAGGAGATTATGTGGCATCATATTTTTGTTCAAAACAAAATGAGGATAGAAAGCCAGAATGGTACAGTACATAGAATAATGTTTTGAGGATCTGGGGCACTTTGGTCCAAATGAGGCATAATTACTCAGGCTGTGCAGGGCCCCCCCCCAGTCCAACTCGGAAGCCACTTTGTGGCTTCCGAGTTGGGCCCAATCCAGCTTGGGCAGATCCAGGGGGGCCCCGACTCACCTCGGCCCCAAACCAGAAGCAGGTTCCCCCCGACGCCCCCATGCAACCCCCCCAGCGCCTTACCTGGGCCACCACCACCTCCTCTGCTGCTGCCGTCACTGCCGTCGCCACCCACCGCCTCTTGAGGCCTCGACATGCGGCGACTCTTCTTGCAAGGAGTTGCCATTTTTAAAATGACAACTTCCTGGAACTTCCAGGTGGTTGCCATTTTAAAAATGGCGACTCCCTGGAATAAGATCAGTCACCATGTGTCCAGGCCTCAAGAGGCGGTGGCAGGTGGCGGCTACAGCGGGCTGCTCCTGCTTTAACCGCCACTTCTGCCACCATCTCCTGAGGCCTGGACACGTGGCAACTCTTCTTGCAGGGAGTCGCCATTTTTAAAATGGCAACTTCCTGGAATAAGACGCCGCATGTCCAGGCCTCAGGAGGCGGCGGCGGGTGGGTGGCAGGAGTGGGTGGCAGCAGCGGCAGCAGCAGAGGAGGAGGCAGCAGCCCAGGTAAGGAGCTGGAGGTGCTGGGATGGGCTGGGCCGGGGGCTCCGGGCCACTTAGTGCCCCCTCCGCTTCGCCTCGGAAGGGGCCCAAAGCAGCCTGCTTCGACTCAGGGTTCGGGCCTCGGGCCAAAGTGGTACACAGCCCTAATAATAAGACAGCCATATCTATTTTATTCACATATCTGCCCTGTTCACACATAAAGTAGAAGAATGCTGTCTGTTTTATTTATTCATTTACATAAAATGGAGTGCACAGGTAACAGAAGATAAACTCTGTCTCCTTCCTTATCTTACCTTATTCCACTCTATTGCTTTAACAGCAATCTTGTTTACTTGATTCACTATACTGGGAGAGAATTACTTGAACCAATGGAATGCAGTGATTAAAGACAAGGGAAGGGGCAATATTTGCTCCCCTCACCCATACACTCTATTTCAGGTTGAGGGAAAAACCTGGACCCTCCCTAGATTCACTTTATATATGAATGGGGCAGACATATGAATAACTACACATGGTTGCCTCATCATATCTAGTGGGGGTCCTTAGGCTACCTTTTATTTATATATATTTAAAATGTCTCAACTGCCATTCTTTAAACGCTCAAGGTGGTGTACAAATAAAAGCCATTGTGCTTATAACTTTCACATGATACTAGAAACCTTTTCCTTCCTTCCTTCCTTCCTTCCTTCCTTCCTTCGTATCATGTAAGATTGAAAACCCTGTTAGATGTTTTGAATTATAGTTTGAGACTTTGAATTATAGTCTCCAGAAGTTTGACTATTTTAATTCACAGCCTAAACATTTAAGGTGCAATTCTATGCATGTTTAGACAGAAAATGTTTTACAACTCCCAACGTGCTGGCTGAAGTATGCTGGGAGATGTAGGACTTTTTCCTGTCTAAACATTCATAGGATTGCACCCTTAATTTATCAGCTGAAATCCCTCTTTTAGGGGCAAGCCACACACTAAAAAGTAATGGGGACAATAGGCCTATTTGCATGGCTAAACAGCCCACCATGGTTTATTTAAGCCATGGTGGACCATGGCATGTGCCGGTGGCCATTTTGCATATTCAGGCAGCAACTCTGGGTTTTTGTGTCATCTGAACAACCCTCACAGAACAACCCATCAGGGGTGAGTTGTGCAAGGGTTAAACAACCTTCACAGAAACCATGGCTTGCTTTAGGGTTATGTGATGGTTGTTTAACCCTTGCACAACCCACCCCCGCTGGGTTCAGATGACATAGCAAGCTGCAGTTGTGGCTTGAATTTTCAGCATGGCGCCATGGGCACTGCAGCTCATTGTGGCTTAAATAATATTTCTAAATGTGACTTGTGTACACCTAAGATATGTCAATATGATATAACACAAATGTGGGCATGTCTTTTTAAAAAGATTTACGTGTTACTTGTGTAAAGAGTTTTAGGTTAAAACCTTTGTGCGGTCATAAAGCTGTGTAGCCTTAAGCAAGTCATTCTTCCTCAGAATAACTTTTGCAAGGATAAATGAGGTGAAAATTGTAAAGCATATTAGACATTGAGCAATACTATACAAACAACAAATTAAAGAAAACCTAGGCCATTACTTCAGTATTGGTAAAACTTTAATATATATGCTTGCCAGAAAGGGGCTTCTGGCACTATGTTGAGCCAGGTAGGTTTTCTATTTCCTGTATGCTACAGTGGTACTTGTGTCATCAAAGCCACTTTCCCTTAATAGTATATACTTCCATTGTGTATCAGTTCTGGCTTTTCTTCTTCCTTTTCTATTGAGTTGTCTTGTTTCTTAATGTGATCTAGAGATCCAAATGCGTAAATACAATATACTATTTCATAGAAGATATCTCAACAGAATATAGTGCTTGCAGTTAACTGCAGATCAATATGACATCTCTTTTAAACAACTGTATGTAATGCTATAATTGTTTGTCATTTGAAAGCCCATTTTACATTAATTTAAAACTGTGAAAACAATATCATCTAAATAATTTCATAAAATCAGGCATACGGGACTCATTTAAATATAATGACAAATCTCAGTCACAGACAGTGATTGGCATGTTCTCCCCAGCTTGAATCAGCCAAGCGATTTCCCCCAAAACGGGAAGTGGAAACCAGCTCCCAAAGCTCCCAAGCCTGTCATCCGTATTCCTGGCAGTCTGGGACACTTTCCTGCATAGTTGGCCCATAAGAATGGAGAGTCCTGGACTTATGGGAAATAATAGAGGGCCTCATCAATGCCTCACTGGATCTCTCCCTGCCACCACTACTGCTAGGTAAGTTTGGGCGGAAAGGGGAAGGGAGCAGCAGCGGGAGGGCTTACAGTGGGGAAGCACATTATGAATTGGACCTGCACCTTTTCTAAGGGATCTATCCTGATCTGTGATTGAGGGGAACTCTGGACTCTGGCTGTCCAAAACTTCCAGTTATTGAACTCAATACTATCATTAATTGCTAGGGAGACAGACTAGGCTTACTGTTATTAACATATATACAAAAGCTGCATAGCTGAGTGGTCTATATCTGCATGACTCAGTATCACCAATAGTAGGCGAATGGCACTGGCATTACTCCTTACGTAATATCACAGGAAAGTTATTTTTTGCTTCAACAAGTGGACATGCTGGAGCTGCAGGATGTAACACTGTATGGATATTAACAATATCCTCTTTGCTATATAAATATTTACTGCTAGGGGTGTTCTCTTACAACTAGTAGCACATGGGCACCTTTGGCCGTATAGGCAATTTCTAATCCAGAGCAGTAATGCTAACTGTTCCTTACAAACGCTGTAAGGTCCTCCTGATTACAGAAACGGTGTTGCAGTTATACCAAGTATTATTTTTCACTGTTAAAAGCAGTCATGTATTTGTGGATTGCTTCAGACCAAAAACAGAGCATGTTTTTGGTATGATTTTCTCAGATGAGTCTATGAAGCTGAAATTTACTGAGTCAGCCCATTGGTCAGTCGAGCCCAGTTCTGCGTCTTGTGATTAGCAGCAGGTCTCTATGGTCTCAGGCAGAAATTTTAACATCTGCAGAGGCACTAATTTTTGTACATTTGAAGCCCTGATGCTTGGGAACCTTCAACTAAAGATGCTGGGGATTGAACCATGCAAACCATGCACTCTACACCCAGTTAAGAACATGAGACAATAAGAACAGCCATGCTAGATCAGGCTGAAGGCCTATCTAGCCCAGCATTCTGTTCCCACGGTGGCAAAACCAGATGCCAGTGAGAAGCCCACAAGCAGGACATGAGTGCAAGAGCAACTCGTGTTTCCAGCAACTGGTATTCAGAGGCATATTGAGCACTTCTCCCAGTACTACAGATTGTGAGCATTTTCATTCAATTCTGCCTTGTTTTACAGGAAATATTCACCCCTATGATTTTTATGAAAGAAAACACTTTCATGTAAGAACGTTCCTGAAAGTTATGAGTGCATCATGTACAACATTCACACTTAGGTCTTTTTTCATTAAGTTTGTGATCTGGGATAATCAACAACTAAATTTCACACCGATTTTCTATGTAGGGAAACTAACATCTGAAGAGGCCCTAATTTTTGCACTTTTGAAGCACAGGGGAGAACTATATATAATGGTGGTTGGAGCATGTCTTCAAATGCAAGACACCACCAAATAAATACCTGGAATGTTGGAGGGGTTTGAAGGGGTAATATCAAGTGGAAAAGTGACAGATGTGGAGAGAGATTCTGGACCCTTCCTTAACCCATTGCTTTTTGTCTTCAGTCCCTGCCCCTAGCCACTTCCCTCCAGCCAGATCTGAGACCAGAAATGAACTGACTGGAGGAAAATTATCAAGGGAGGAGCTGCAGGAAGCAAAGCAGTGAGTAGAGGAAGTAGTCCAAACCCCCTGCTATTTTTCCAGCTGAAATTGCTCCCTCCACATCCCACTTTATGGAAGTGAATTGTGTTTGAAAGACACAGGTATGCCACTGTTACATGTAGTTTCACCAAAATTATGTGCACATGCAACAAAAACAGAATATTTAAAACAATCTAAGACTAGCAAAACTCTCTTTCCTATCATTATGCCAATCTTACTAACTTGAAAAAGGCATAGCAAGGAAAATTTTGTGGGGGTTCCAACACCTCTCACATTCATGATTTTAAAATTGGCTTATTAGATCTTGAAATAGCAAAACTCTATTTTTATCTTTAAAACAAAATAAAAGCTAGGAGTGATATGGCCAGCGTTACTGAGTTTTACAGGACAATACCTGTATCTGGCATTTAGAAATAAGTCTAATGTCATTTGACAGTTACACCATGTACTGTCATTAGCCAGAAATTAAAATATATGAAGTGAAATAAAAGAAGTTACAAACCACTGATTGTTCACTTTGGGCAATTTAAAGGGCAATTTAAAAAGTCTATGTACAGGTTCCTTCACACCAGTCTTTTCCCCAGAACTGATACCATTCATTCATTCATATTGGAGAATCCAAATAACGTTCAACATATATAATTGCATTCCTGTATTTTTCCTGTTGTCATCCCATTTTTAAGTGCTTGTTTGTGGCAATTTTTTAAAAGCTTTCAGATTAATTGCAGCACATGCCTTTTAGGTATGAACTTATGAACACAGCTTTCTCACCTGGTCCAGAGGAATGGTGGTCAATGATGTGTCTGGGAACAACTTGTAACCCGGGGGGCAGTGGGATCTTCACAACAACAGAATGAGAAGCGCGTTGGAGTATTACCCAGATTTTCATTGGAATTGGCTTTGGTCCATCAGGGACACACAAAGCAAAATAAGCTGAGTGTAGTGTACCTTTAAAATCTGGTTTTCACCACTTGAAAGGAACATACTTCTGGGTGGGGTGGGGGGAGGAGAAGTGAATGTCTGTCAGGGTTGGAACTGAGCCCATAGAGCCCCAAAGCAGCTCTGATTCTGAGGAAGAGCTACAACCCGTGGGAGAGGAGCCTGCTCGTCTCTCAGAGGCGCAGCTGCAGGGAGAGGCCCCCCCCTGCTCGCATTCCTGAGAGAGATAGTGAGACTGGCAGCGAAAAAGCGGGAAATCGGTTGTTGCTAGATACAAGGCGTGAGGTGGAGAGCACCGAGAGGAGGCGCTCAGCCCACTTGGCGCTATGGCAACAGCTACGCCCCGATGCCTCACAGGTAAGCGGGGGAGCCTCCCCTCCTAGCCCATAAATTTCAGAGCTTTACCACCCTTCTCCTCAAAATGGGGATCAACTGCGTAGATGGAGCTTAGGTTACCCTGTTAGGATACCCTTTGCAGCTCCTTGCTTAGTTGCTGGCAATTAGCATCTGAAAGAGTCATTAAGTTGTAAAGGAATAAAGCCTTGGAGAGAATCCCTTTTGTCTGCATCTTGTTTGGGCTATTGAAGGGGACTTTAAGAGGCATCTAGGATGCTCCTGACAATGTCATCAAACTGGCAGGGGCTGCTCAAGCAATGAGAGAGGCATGTTTCCCACCCCTGTCTGGGCTGCCTGCTGCTTCTACATTACGAATGAAGAGCAACTAATTTTCCCCGTGTGTACAGATTTCCCTGAAGAAACCAAAATCCCCAGTTCTCCAGTGCAGCATCTGAAGGCTCCTGAGAGCTCCCCCCAACCCCAATTTTGCCACATCCCAGCAATCTGCTGCAGAGTTATTGCCCCCTCATTTCCCCCCATGTGTGCACTTTTGCCTATTGCTTCCAACCCCCCATCCCTTTCTCCCTTTCTCCTTCTCCCTGCTTGCAATGAGAAGCTCCCCTAAAACCCGAAAGATCATTACTGTAATAAAGCGATAAGCTGGAGAAGGGACTTTATATAACAACAGAGAAGCTACAGAACATCAAAGAAGTACAATATCACAATAGTGACTTAAGAGAGCAATGTAGAAGTGAAAAAGCAGTTTAGGGCAAGTTACTAAAGTTAGCCTTTAACCCTTTCACTGCAGGGGAATAAGATTTATTTCCTACTCTGAGTAAACATGCACAGAAGGGGAGGGGGATATGTTAAAGAGCAGGCTACCTAAGGTGACTGATTGTCCCCACTACAGTAACTGTGGTAATGTGAGGGGTCACTGCTGTACTCCTGGGGATTTTCTCAAGTGGAATGGGAAAAACTACTTCCACTGGGGAAACAAGAGGGAATGGGGCATCCCACACCCTTGACCATGTCACTGCCAGGTCACAGAGGCACGCCCAGGATTTAATGTGTGTGTGTGTGTGTGGGGGGAGACATGGCACACTGTGGTAACCATATGGGAGCCGCTTTCAGTAAAAAAAGTCAGAGTAAAGGGAGCTTCAGAAAATGCAGCTTTTCAAGAGGGAAGCGGCTGGTTGGCAGTTGGTTGGTGACAATGTCATCTGTTGCAAAGAAATTCAGACTGCTCTAACTTCGCATTAAATCGCTGTGTTTCCGCATTACCTGCCTCATTGCCACTTCCCTTAGTATCTTTTCTCTGTTCTCTGGTGAAACTAACAAGCTAGGGGAAAAGTCATGTCAATTTCACTGCTGCCTTAAAATTAAAAAAAAGAAAACTACAAGGCAACCAGAACTGATGAATAGATGTGGTCTATTTGGGGGCGGGAGGGGGAGGGATTCCATTTCTTGAATTTGCGGCAGCAGCAAGAGAAAGGGATAGAAGATTATATATAAAAACGAATCCAGTGGAAGATAGAGAATAAGAGGAAGCATTAGCAACAACAAAGCTAGCAGAGATGACAGTCTTCCAGCTGAGCTATTTAAAATCCTAAAAGATGATGCTGTTAAAGTGCTGCATTCAATATACCACCAAATTTGGAACACTCAACAATGGCCGCAAGACTGGAAAAGGTCAGTTTACATTCCAATTCCAAAGAAGGGCAACGCCAAAGAGTGTTCAAACTACTGTACAATTGCGCTCATTTCACATGCCAGCAAGGTTATGCTCAAAATCCTACAAGCTAGGCTTCAGCAGTATGTGAACTGAGAACTACCGGAAGTCCAAGCTGGGTTTCGAAGAGGCAGAGGAACTAGAGATCGAATCGCCAACATTCGCTGGATCATGGAGAAAGCTAGAGAATTCCAGAAAAACGTCTATTTCTGCTTCATTGACTATGCTCAGGCCTTTGATTGTGTGGATCACAACAAACTGTGGCAAATTCTTAAAGTGATGGGAGTACCAGACCACCTTACCTGTCTCCTGAGAAACCTGTACGAGGGTCAAGAAGCAACAGTAAGAACCAGACATGGAACAACCGAGTGGTTCAAAACTGGGAAAGGAGTACGACAAGGCTGCATATTGTCACCCTGCTTATTTAACTTATATGCAGAGTACATCATGAGAAACGCTGGGTTGGATGAATCACAGGTCGGAATTAAGATTGCTGGGAGAATTATCAACAACCTCCGATATGCAGACGATACCACCCTAATGGCAGAAAGCAAAGAGGATCTAAAGAGCCTCTTGCTGAGGGTGAAAGAGGAGAGTGCAAAAGCTGGTTTGAAACTCCACATTAAAAAAACGAAGATCATGGCATCTGGCCCCATCACTTCCTGGCATATAGAAGGGGAAGAAATGGAAGCAGTGACAGATTTTACTTTCTTGGGCTCCAAGATCACCGCAGATGGTGACTGTAGCCATGAAATTAAAAGACGCTTGCTCCTGGGGAGGAAAGCTATGGCCAACCTAGACAGCATAGTAAGAAGCAGAGACATCACCTTGCCGACAAAGGTCCGTCTAATCAAAGCTATGATATTCCCAGTAGTAATGTATGGCTGTGAGAGATGGACTATAAGGAAGGCTGAGCGCCGAAGAATTGATGCTTTCGAACTGTGGTGCTGGAGAAGACTCTTACGAGTCTCCTGGACTGCAAGGAGGTCAAATCAGTCCATCCTAAAGAAAATCAACCCTGAGTGCTCATTGGAAGGACAGATACTGAAGCTGAAGCTCAAATATTTTGGCCACCTAATGCGAAGAGAAAACTCTCTGGAAAAGACCCTGATGCTGGGAAAGACTGAAGGCAAAAGGAGAAGGGGACAGCAGAGGATGAGATGGCTAGATAGCATCACCGATGCAATGAATATGAACTTGAGTACACTCCGGGAGAGAACGCAGGACAGGAAGGCCTGGCGTGCTATGGTCCATGGGGTCACGAAGAGTCGGACACAACTGAACGACTGAACAACAACAAATGTCAGCACCACTCTGCTGTAGCTCTTAATGTTGTCATATCATCAGACACGACTGAACGACTGAACAACAACAAATCGTTCCTAATCCAGCAATAGGCATTCCTCCACAGAAGCAGGCTTCTGCATGCAGATCTCCATCTGGATCATGGATCATATATGCAGATGGAAGATATGCACGTGTACAGTGCATATGGATGCATCCCCATATCTGACACTAGAGGCTGTGTATACACAGTTACTTCCTATTACGGCATGGAGATTATGGGTACTTCCACATGAGGCTTTTATAGCACCATCGATCTGCCTCATTCATAGAAGTTTATGAGGGCTGTGTATATGTGTGTGTCTGTGTCCAAAGTCAGCATTTTCTGCTTGTAACCCTTCAGTGTTTTTTCACTGCTTCTTACATTTTTTTTCTTAGTGCAGAAACTCTGTTAAGGAGAAAAAGATGGAACAGTTGCACAATGCCTTCTGCACCCTCTCTCTGGAAGCATCTTGTAAGTGCACTACTGAAAAGATAGTTGGCACTGTTAGGTTTAATTGTGTGGATCACTTGTAAGGTGGGTAAGAAAGGACTGAACTGGGATGAGCTTAAGGGTTTTTAAAAAGCCTGTATCGGCATGCATCCCCTTCATGGATCACTGCCTTGTTGTGGCGAAGGGGCTTGCGTAACTCAGTGAAGCCATAAGCTATGCCGTGCAGGGCCACCCAAGACGGACAGGTCATGGCAGAGAGTTCTGACAAAATGTGGTCCACTGGAGAAGGAAATGGCAACCCACTCCAGTATTCTTGCCAAGAAAACCCCATGGAACGTATCACAAGGCTAAAAGAGATGACGCCGGAAGATGAGCCCCTCAGGTCGGAAGGTGTCCAATATGCTACTGGGGAAGAGCAGAGGGTATTTCCAAGTAGCACCAGAAAGAGTGAAGCGGCTGGGCCAAAGCCGAAAGGACACTCAGCTGTGGATGTGTCTGGTGGTGAAAAGAAAATCCGATGCTGTAAAGAACAATATTGTTTAGGAACCTGGAATGTCAGATCAATGAATCAAGGTAAGCTGGAGGTGGTCAAACATGAGATGGCAAGATTGAACATCGACATCTTGGGAATCAGCGAACTAAAATGGACAGGCATGGGCGAATTTAATTCAGGTGACCATCATATCTACTACTGTGGGCAAGAATCCCTTAGAAGAAATGGAGTAGCACTCATAGTCAACAAAAGGGTGGGAAAAGCAGTACTGGGGTACAATCTTAAAAATGATAGAATGATCTCAGTACGAATCCAAGGCAAACCATTCAACATCACAGTAATTCAAGTCTATGCCCCAACCACTGAGGCTGAAGAAGCTGAGGTTGATCGGTTCTATGAAGACCTACAACACCTTCTAGAACTAACACCAAAAAAAGATGTCCTCTTCATCATAGGGGATTGGAATGCTAAAGTAGGAAGTCAAGAAATCACCGGGATAACAGGCAGGCATGGCCTTGGTGTACAAAATGAAGCAGGACAAAAGCTAATAGAGTTTTGCCAAGAGAACATGCTGATCATAGCAAACACTCTTTTCCAACAGCACAAGAGGCGACTCTACACATAGACGTCACCAGATGGTCAATATCGAAATCAGATTGATTATGTCCTTTGCAGCCAAAGATGGAGAAGCTCCATACAGTCAGTAAAAACAAGACCTGGAGCTGACTGTGGCGCAGATCATGAGCTGCTTCTTGCAAAATTTCGGCTTAAATTGAAGAACGTCGGGAAAACCACTAAACCGTTCAGGTATGACCTAAATCATATCCCTTATGAATATACAGTGGAGGTGAGGAATAGATTTCAGGGATTAGACCTGATAGACAGAGTGCCTGAGGAACTATGGACGGAGATCCGTAACATTGTTCAGGAGGCAGCAACGAAATCCATCCCAAAGAAAAAGAAATGCAAGAAAGCAAAGTGGCTGTCTGATGAGGCTTTACAAGTAGCTCACGAAAGAAGGGAAGCGAAAAGCAAGGGAGAAAGGGGAAGATATACCCAACTGAACGCAGAGTTCCAGAGAATAGCAAGGAGAGACAAGAAGGCCTTCTTAAATGAACAATGCAAAGAAATCGAGGAAAACAACAGAATGGGAAAGACTAGAGATCTCTTCAAGAAAATTGGAGATCTCAAGGGAACGTTTTGTGTAAAGACGGGCATGATAAAGGACAAAGAAGGCAGGGACCTAACAGAAGCAGATGAGATTAAGAAGAGGTGGCAAGAATACACAGAAGAACTATACAGGAAAGATCTGAATGTCCCTGATAGCCATGATAGTGCAGTCACTGAACTTGAGCCGGACATCCTAGAGAGTGAAGTCAAGTGGGCCTTAGGAAGCATTAGTAACAACAAAGCTAGTGGAGATGACAGTCTCCCAGCTGAGCTATTTAAAATCCTAAAAGATTATGCTGTTAAAGTGCTGCATTCAATATGTCAACAAATCTGGAACACTCAACAGTGGCCACAAGACTGGAAAAGGTCAGTTTACATTCCAATTCCAAAGAAGGGCAACGCCAAAGAGTGTTCAAACTACCGCACAATTGCGCTCATTTCACATGCCAGCAAGGTGATGCTCAAAATCCTACAAGCTAGGCTTCAGCAGTATGCGAACCGAGAACTACCGGAAGTACAAGCTGGGTTTTGAAGAGGCAGAGGAACTCGAGATCAAATCGCCAACATTCGCTGCATCATGGAGAAAGCAAGAGAATTCCAGAAAAATGTCTATTTCTGCTTCATTGACTATGCTCAAGCCTTTGATTGTGTGGATCACAACAAACTGTGGCAAATTCTTAAAGTGATGGGAGTACCAGACCACCTTACCTGTCTCCTGAGAAACCTGTACGAGGGTCAAGAAGCAACAGTAAGAACCAGACATGGAACAACCGAGTGGTTCAAAATTGGGAAAGGAGTACGACAAGGCTGCATATTGTCACCCTGCTTATTTAACTTATATGCAGAGTACATCATGAGAAATGCTGGGTTGGATGAATCAGAGGTCGGAATTAAGATTGCTGGGAGAATTATCAACAACCTCCGATATGCAGACGATACCACCCTAATGGCAGAAAGCGAAGAGGATCTCAAGAGCCTCTTGTTGAGGGTGAAAGAGGAGAGTGCAAAAGCTGGTTTGAAACTCCACATTAAAAAAACAAAGATCATGGCATCTGGCCCCATCACTTCCTGGCATATAGAAGGGGAAGAAATGGAAGCAGTGACAGATTTTACTTTCTTGGGCTCCAAGATCACCGCAGACGGTGACTGTAGCCATGAAATTAAAAGACGCTTGCTCCTGGGGAGGAAAGCTATGGCCAACCTAGACAGCATAGTAAGAAGCAGAGACATCACCTTGCCGACAAAGGTCCGTCTAATCAAAGCTATGGTTTTCCCAGTAGTAATGTATGGCTGTGAGAGCTGGACTATAAGGAAGGCTGAGCGCCGAAGAATTGATGCTTTCGAACTGTGGTGCTGGAGAAGACTCTTACGAGTCCCCTGGACTGCAAGGAGGTCAAATCAGTCAATCCTAAAGGAAATCAACCCTGACCGCTCATTGGAAGGACAGATAATGAAGCTGAAGCTCCAATATTTTGGCCACCTAATGCGAAGAGAAAGCTCCCTGGAAAAGACCCTGATGCTGGGAAAGACTGAAGGCAAAAGGAGAAGGGGACGGCAGAGGATGAGATGGCTAGATAGCATCACGGATGCAATGAATATGAACTTGAGCACGCTCTGGGAGTGAGCGCAGGACAGGAAGGCCTGGTGTGCTATGGTCCATGGGGTCACGAAGAGTCGGACACGACTGAACGACTGAACAACAACAACAATCGGCATGCATAAGTGCACACACACACACATCCCTCTAATGTAGACCAGTCCCCAATTTATGCTGCAAAAGCCATGACATTCCTGCCCCTTTTAAGGCTTGTAATATATAAGCCTGTTTATTACATGTAAAAGAATGTCTTTCCCTTGTGCAATTTAATTGAACTAAATTGCTCTCCCACCAAACCTGCTATATCGTCTTGCCCCCCACCTCCCAAACACACACACTAACACTCCCGGGCAAAATTAATAGCTGCTTTTGAAAATTGATTTAGATAACAAAATAGTGGGGGAAAGGGTTAAAACTCCTTCCCTCCCAACATTGATTCTCCAGTCCAACTCAGAACATCTCTGTATGCACGTGCGCATGTGCACACACACACACACGCACACACACACCCAGAGCTACTTTTAAATAAAATAGAAAATATCAGGAAATTTGATGAAAGATTGTTCACATGACATGTAGTTTCTTCCCCCATAGAAATGTCACTGACAACAAATTGAATCAAATCTTAGGTGTGTGAGTGTGTGTGTGTGTGTTTGTGTGTGTGCATGCGTGCACATAGAGATTCTTGTCTATACAGAGAATGTAGGGTGCTCAGGTGGGTAGATGAAGGAAGCTTGCAACCATGGGAAAGCAAAGCATACAAAATGAGCAGGCTATGAGGACAGGAGGCAGGAAGGTGGAATAGTACAGGCTAAGATTATGTTGACTGGGAGGCCATAGAAAAAGAAAGGAAATAAACAAAAAGCAAGGAAATGTAGCTACTGGAGCAAGCAATGATGTATTCCATTATTGTGCTGCAGAAGTAAATGTATGAGTGTAGCATCACATTTTAACCAATACCCTCCCTCTGCTATCTCTTGTCACAAATTCCCATAGCTTTAATATTCCTTCCATTTGATGAGTGACATACTTGATGAATGACCTGAATGACAGACACACACAATTTACTAGGTCATCATGTAATATCTCTTCCAACCCTGCTGCCCCGAGATCTTTTAACAGCAGATTGAACCTGCACCTTCATACTTGCAAACAATATATAGATACACACATACACACTCCCTCTTCCTCAAGCTATAATCCCTCTTTAAAACATATAATATTCTAATAACTATATAATTAGGTAACAACTTAATTTGTGTGCGATGTTAGTTTTATTTCCAGGAACAAATAGATTGAAAGAATATCTAGGAATTTAATATCTAATATTTCAGTTGCTCAAATAGCAGCAGGCCAAACACAGATGCTGTATTTAATATCCTGGGTAGCAATTCTGAGCCAGATACACCTTCCTTTGTAAATTTGTAGCAAGGTGTCCAAGCAGAAGCTCTGTCTTACTCTGACAGAACATGAGCCAAAGACATTGCAATTTCTCAGGCAATTGCTAAGGAATCTGGGCTTCTTAGAGCAAGAACTGTAGCCTTTTCACTAGTCTTTTCATTTTGTTTACCCTTTTTCTTACAGTGTTTAATCCTCTCTCTGTCTCTCCCCAGCAGCCAACATTGACCTTACTGCACCATTGTATTAATCAACTTCCAAAGGACTGTGCCCTCTTTACCTGAAAACAAAAAGACACTTCTTTATATTTCATCCAAATGTTAAAGATCTAGATCTATCAATAGATAAAAAGAAAGAAACAACAACAAAAAAACCTTTAAAAACTGAATTCTCAGTGCTGGATCCATAGTAGTCTACTGAGCTGCCAGACAAGCCACTAGATTGGCCTAATTTTTGCTATAAAATATTTGTGTTATGTACTAGTTCCCTATTTTTATCATGTGACACTAACCACCAGGAAACCTAATTTTCCAAATGACCGAATTCACTGGTAATTCATAAGGAAAATTCTGCATCCTCACTGATTCAAGCATCTTAACCGCCAAGTTTAATATCTGGTTTCCTATGTTCTCTATTAAATGTTATAGCACATAACACATTTTGGATCTACAGTGGAAAATCAATACTGTAAAGTAGTCTCATAACTGCACAGTGGAATTTCTTTGTGGCTGTTTTCACCAGCCAAAACTGTAATTGTCACGGTTTTCCTAATAAATAGACCTGCCATATGCATAGTGGGGATTTGTTCAACAGCAGTTCATTGTTTCTCCAATTTGTTATCTAGCTGTTTTTGTTTAAAAGTTGTGAAGTTCTGCCTAACATACCAAACTATATTCTGCTCAGAGATACAAACATTGCAGAGAAGCATATGGTTTATAATAGAGTAAGGTTATTTGGCCTAGAAATCTCTCCAAGTACTTAGGAGAAGGCTTTTCAATGCATGTTTGTGACCCAGGATATTAACATTCTAACCATGTACTCTTGTTCTTCTGGGAGCTTGCTAGCAAACAACTTCCATCAGTGCTTGATCCCCTCGATCCATCCTGGCAGCACCCTCAGAGCAGAAGCATTTTCCAAACTAAAGAGACTGTACTGGCTGCAGCAATCCATACTGGAAAATGGCATCTGAACCCTAAAGCTAAGAAAGCACTTTTGAGCCTAAGCTTCCAATTTCCTCTGACAGGCTATTATAAAACTTACTCTGCACTGCATTAAAAGAACTCCAAGGATTTCCTGGGTCTCATAAGAATAAACAAGTTTCAATTTATCCTTCATTTAAAGCCTTAAACTTTTTTGCTGCTTTATAAAGGAGCCACCATCTGTCTCCTACCATTAATAACTGGTTAAGCTTTTCCTCAGGAATACAGGCATTCTTGCTTTGTTTTGTTTTTCCCCACTAGTTGAAAGGAACATTGCTAATAAAGAAAGCAGTTTGAAGAAACAGTCTTTCGTCTCCAGCTTTAGCAGCATGTTAACTAAATATATCTTCGGAGTACGCAAAATATAAACAGAAATGGAAACATCTGCGATATCAGTACAATATCCTGTATATATAGTAAATGACAATAAGTGCTCTAATCAAAATCTAGAGATCCCCATGAAGACCTCAATTGCTGGATCAGGAACCACAGATATGGATGCGAATCCAAATGTACATTGGAATCCGCATCTGTGTGCGGATGCCATCTACCCCTACTGCAATGCTTTCAATCAGATGTGCATTTAAATGTGCAACTAGTAATGCAGATATACATTTTTAAAGCATACTAGAGCTGGATCAGAGCAACATCATTGTCTCATCACCAAAGGCTAATAGAAGGAGCAATAGTGAAAACATAATTATCTCTCTCTCTCTCCACACACACACACACGCAGACTACAAGACACAGTCCTTCCAAATCTTTTTCATTCATAAAGGAAAATAAAAAAGAAAATGACAAACATTTAATTATTTCTTTAGATTAACTGATTCTGCTATTCTTTCTAATAATTTTTGCTTGTCATGATGCCTGACTCATTGGCTTATCATATTTCAAGAGTCAGGTAATAATTCATATACATTAATTAACTGATGACTTTAAAAATCTGATTTTATGTCATGCTTGCCTATAGGAACTTTTCCTGCATTTCTTTGTGCATGAAGCCCTTTGCAGTACATGCTTCCTTTCAAAGACAATATAGGATACATTAGGGTTGCAGGCGCAGACATGGCTTAGATAACATTATTTTAACATGAAAATAAAATGAATGCTCGTTTCTGCCTAATTTGTATTGTTTTCTAATCAATTAGGAAATGACTTGGCTCACGCTGAAATCAAACAGGAGTTTTCCACTGATTTAAATGTGAGCAAGTCTAGACACCCAGATCCATCCTTTATAATTACTTTAATTCAGTGAAACTATACAAAATAATAATCTGGAGTAACTATGAACTAATTACCCAGTTTAGAAGTAATTTGACAATACATATCAACATAAATGACTTCTGATATTACATTCTGTATTCATTGCATGATACTTAAAACAATTCCCTTGAATATATAAAAACATTTCACTGGCATGGGTCATTCATATTATTTGCTCACAGACAAGTGAATATCTGTGGTGATTAACATTATGTGAAAACAACCATCACATATCAAACCCACAAAACAATATTGCTTTCATATGACCCAACATTAGTGCATACCAAATGTGTTTCGATAGAGGCAGCTCACATTTTCAGCTATATGTCATCATGTTTGGATTATTGACTGATGTGACCATATGTGTGAATGGCTAAGACTAGATTCCTAAATAACTGAAATTCATGAGATTGTCTGTGAGCACACCACATTGAGTATCTATGTTAATAAAATATTTCCACATATATCAACTGGGGTGGGGGAGAATACAGAAGCTATACTATGAGTGTGATACTATTAATCTGAACTGGCCTACAAAGAATCATAATATGAAGGCATTCCTGAAGAATGGTGATGTGACCAGGTTCCTTTGCACTGTGACTAACCTGAGATTCTGGGACACCTATTGTGGCCTTTGTGCCACAACAGGCCCAGCACTGACAAGTTTCAGGCTTAGAGAAAATACAGAAGTCTTAGATATAACTCTTAAGAGGGTAATATGCAATCCTAAACATGTTTACTTTGATCTAGTCCTACTGTGTCCAGTGGGTCTTACACCCTAGTATGTATGCTTAGAATTGCAGCTTAAGAACATGTACTACGACCTGGATATCCTTGGTGTAAAAGTCAGCCATATGTTCATTGGTGAACCTAGACAACCCATCATTTTTCAGTTTTGTCCACCACCTGTAATATAGGAATAATAAAACTGGCTTTCCTTACACGGTTGCTATAGGAATTACTGCAAATAATGTATGTCAAGTAGTTTGGGCACTTAGGAAAAACATTACATAACTACTGGGCATTATTACTTTATTCCTTGTTGTCTCCATTCTTCTGGTGCTGTGCCAGACAAAGCTCATTATGACCAGAATATCTAGAACTGCATTTTCAAACAACTGGCTTTACCACAAGATCTCGTGGATTAAGGGGGAAATTGTGGATTCCTTATCCTTACAGAATTGCATCTGACAATTTCAGTGAAATTGTCTTTCCTGCCACCTCTCTGTCTTTACTTATTATAAAACAAAACGATTTCTATTTCCTTAACATACAATTATTTCCTTAATCTGCTCAGATATTGCCACTGATACAAATGGAAATATTTCCTATTTTACTTAAATACAATGGAGGAGAAACAAACATAAAGGGAGTAGTAACCATATACTCATTAGGACCTTAAATCTCCCTTTAAATAAATGACAATTCATTTTCTATTCGCTTTACGCAACAGGAGAGGAAATATTAGAGCTTAAAGCACTCACTTTACATACTAATCAAAGCCATTAAGATCCAAAAGCTTTGTTGAATAGAAATATAATAGGCATTTCTATTTGCTGTTAATTTTGCCTAGCTGCAAATGCTAAAATGAACAGCAAATTATCCTTGCCTTGGAACAGATATCTGTTCACAGCTGATAAAATCTCTCTTATGGCTTGTAAACATTCCAGACTCCTTGTCCGTGCTTTGCTGGCTTTCGCTCATTCCCCGCCAAAGAGAACAAGAGAAAGTATCTCAGGGTATTTCTCAATGTACTAAAGGAATACTTGAACTCTAAAGGGAGTACTGCATGTCAGTGCCACTTTGTGTGTGTGTGTTTTTAATGTTGTCTAAAAACAATGAAACCACTAAAATGTAAAAAGGGAGAGTTGGGGAAGGGAAAGTGATTTTGTCATGTAGGTATCATTTCTCTCCCTCCCTCTCTCTTTCTGGCATGTGCTTTACTCATGATTCATTGAATAACTTCATACTTTATATGACTATGGCCGCAATACTAAGCAGACTTACTGGGGAATAAGATCCATTTAACTCAGCGGAACTTACTTCTGAGTAAACATACTTAGGATTGTGCTAAAATCCAATAACAAGGCCATTTGGATTCTATAATAACTTATAAAAGATTTGCAAGCAAATTGAGAGCTCAGAATTGTTCGAGTATATCAGAGTTAGCATTTGCAACTGGTACAGGTTATATTTTTAAGCTGTAATATTTCATAATGTTATGTAATCATGAACAAAAGCTTTTCAAAAACTGTTTTCACTGTGCTAAAGTAACAATCTAGACTTGTTGTAAGTATGTTATTCTTACAAGTAGTTCGCAGTTATTCTTGAAGGCAAGTCTTGGAGTTTCCTTAGCATAGTGCTGCTGGGGAAAATTTTCAGCATGTCCATCTTCATCTCTAGCCTGAAGGGAAATATAATGGCCTATTTAGGGACTTATAAATAATGGAAGAAAAAAATAAGCTAAATGCATAACAGCTCAGATCATTAAAACAAACGGGAATTCCAAAATACAACAATATTAAGAAGTTTGCTTAAATATGCAGTACACTTTTTAGATATTAGAACTTTAAGTGCTCTTTACACCATTTTTTTAAAAAATCATGCAAATAGATTCTGGTGTAAGAGTTAAAAACAACAAAGAACAAGCCCCCAAATGAAGCATTTTAGCTGGCTGTTTTGAGTGTTGAACAGTGCAATCCTGTGCATGCCCACTCAAAAGTAAGTCCTACTAAGTTTAATGGAGCTTACTCCCAAGTAAGGGTGTATAGGATTGGAGACTTAGTGTTTCAGTTTACTTTGTTGCACTTTAAGGATTGTATTGCATATGCAATACAATCCTTAAAAAAAAAATTTTTAACCTTTAAAATGATCAACCAATAATATGCTTCCAGTTTCACTTTTTAAGAAACAAGGTCATTCCCTTAAAATGGTTTTCATATTCATGATTTACACATTAATGCTATTAAATGGATTTCCCCTTAATTCTTTTAAGTAAAGATCTGAACCAAGTGGCCATTAAGTGAGGGCAATCAAATATGTTGAAAATATTTAATTTAAGAAGATGCATTAAAAGTTATGGGTTATTTTGATCTACACTGTTAATTAAGGAAGTTGAAGTTTAAATGGAGACATTAACGCAATCCATTAGCAACTATACTGCTTGCATGTAGCATTTTCCTTCTAATCTACAACATATTCTGGTTTAGAGTTAAAGCAAACGGAGAAGTAGGTGAAAGGAGGAGTGTCAGCAGCATGCTCATTACACCGTTCATTTGGATGACACTTGCACTCTGTTCCACTCTCATCTCATCTAATCCCTGACTGTTCGCTCTCCCTCTCTCCTGGCCTCCTGAAATTCACAGCTGAGCTGTCCCACTCACATATGGCTTGCATATAATTGTGCATATTCCATTTTACACTGCATTAAAATGATGAGCCTCTGGCTTCAGGCCAGCTTATTTAAATAAGACCCAGTGAACTTGCAAGGGGAGGGAGGAAGAGGCAGACGGGAAAGCTATACAGCAAGCAGCAGGTAGTTCTGTCTCCTGCTTTTAAGATTAAATCTGTGTCTGCTCTAAAAAAAAGAAACACAGAATTACCTGATGTGATATATGGATCAAGAGCGTATTTGGAAATAAAATCTAACACGTATCTAAGAACCTGTGACAGCCCGTAGACATTCCCCTTCCTTAATGTAGTGTGAATTGTCTATTTTCATGTGTCACATTACAGAGGGTTTAATTTTTGTTAGTGTTGTCATTTGTGAGATATATTTGCACATTCTACATTTTGTGTCTTTTTTTTCTTGCTTTCAGAAAAGCTATCTGTCCCTAACTGTAGAGGCAAAAGAAACTGCTTGAGGCTGGAGAAGGTCATAATACTGTCAAGGGTTCTGAAGTGTCAGGAATGAATCTGAGCTTGTGGAGATAGCTAGCAGCTCAGATTCAGAATGGGAACAGCCAGAACAGGGGGAGGCTCCCTCCCTAGTGACCTCAGATATGGCAAGGCCTTCTTCTCAAGACCTTGGCACACAGATGGCTCAGCCCTGAAGGCCCCCCCCCTTTCCTCCTCCATGAGAACCCAGGTCTTGGGGGAGAGGAGAGTGAGGGGTGTGACTTGAGGGATGATAGGGTCCGTCACAGAGTGAAGTGGAAATAGTTAGAGGTGGAGCTCAAACGCTCCACCAGGTTGGCTATGTGTGATAGCCTACATAGGTGGGAGCAACTGTAAGGGAGGGGTATTCCCCCTAAGCTAGTCTGGCCAGGAAGTTCTTGTTCAAACTGTGGGCAACTTCAATAACTTCCACTTCAGCTCCTCTATTGGTATTCGTAATTGTGTGGAGTAGCTGTTTCCTTTGTAGCCTGAGAGTTTCCTAGAATTTGCATTTGTAAAGAAACTGGTCGCTAACTAATAAAGTAGTGAGCTTGAAGCCTGGTATCTTGGAGTGTGTTGACTGCAAAGCGGGAGGATGAAGGAACGTGACATGAAGTTTGACAAATTGCAGAGTTTGTGAACTACTAAGCTCAACATAGCTCACAACCATCTTTTGTTCTCCCCACATACCACCAGGTGCCTTGTTTCTGCAGTCCAGGCTAGCAGCAAAAATGGGAGGTTTACTGAGCCTGATCTAAATGTTGGGGAAGTCAATGGAAAGAATCCTGCCAGTTCCACTGAGCTTTGATTCAGGCCCTTAATAATAAAGGCTAGCAAATTTATTGCAGCATATGTTTTCATGACCTAGAGTGGTGCCAACAGGAAAACACAGCTATTTCATATTTATATGTGTGTGTTACTGTTCCTTTTGTATAATCTCGAAGAGCTAAATAATATGTGACAGGCAGTTCCATAATGTCAATATTTAAAAAACAAAACTGCAGGCCTGGAAGGCTGAAACAGGGAGTAGAAGGCCAGAGGGGAGGGTCTGCTTATGTCCAGTCTTAGATAGTTGGAATCTGCAGGGAGGTTTTGGTCTAATTCACTTGAAAGGTTATCATGAGGCAGAAGATAAGGACAGCCCAAACAATAGGCAGGGAGCATCCTACATGAGGCCATCAGAACACAAAGATCAGCAGCAGGGTCGAAATACCAGGGACAGCTCCCAGGTAGCGGTCAGCTTGTTCCAACGAGTTCTAGAGCCAGCCCTCCTGTTTATCTCAAGCTTTCCCCCCTTTCTAAAAAAAGGAATTCTTAAAGAAGTGGCATCCTGGCTTGGAGACTTTTTTCCTCATGGGTCTATTGCAGCCTTTGCCAACTTGGTACCCACCAGATGTGTTGGACTAAACATCTGTAATCTCCAGCCAGCAGGAGCATTGCTAGGGTCTTAAAAGATCCAGGGCACAGGCCCATAACACAAATTTGTGCATTTGCTCATAACACACACACACAAATATACGAGTCTAAGGGCACGTCTAATATATGTGTGTGTGTGTGTGTGTGTGTGTGTGTGGTGTGTGCATGAGTGTGCTTGCATGTGTGTATAGATTACATACATACATATATAAGAAGTGTGCACTGACCCCCCACCCCACTTCATCTCAGGCCCCGATTCAGCATTTTGGAAAACATCCCACTTCTGCCTTGGCCAATTCGTAGTCGGACCGCTTCAGCTCAGCACTAAATCCGAGTGAAGGTTTGGAAAATGAGTTTTTATGCTTCCTGTTGACTACCATGGGAAATTAGAAAAAAAAAAAAAACCTGTAGCATTTTTCTTTTGGTCAGAACTGGATAATTTCAGGCATAGTAGCCCCCTAGAAGGGGATTACACCTGCCTAATGTCAGAAAAATAGGTGCAGGGTTTATATTTTCTTTTAAAGGGAACTGCCAATACAATTTTTATTCCTTGGAAGAATTGGATAAAAAATTCAGGATTCATTGTCCCATCAGAGGAGACCATGTCTGCCAAATTTCAGAATGATAGCCACAAGGCTTTTTGTGCAAGGATGGCCTTGACATTTTGAGGTCTCCAAAAGAAGACATACTTACCTCCCTATGTTCCTTGTGGACCATTGTTCTGAAAATTACAGAAAGCCTACAGTTGTCCCTAAGTAAGAAACCAGCAAAGTTTCAGAAGCAGCAGTTCATGTGGAAGGGGAGTTCTCCAGTTTTGGGGAGTGAGGGATTTGCTTTCCCTTCCATTCACCCCTTCCTCAATAGTTTTTGGGTAAATTTGTAAGAAAATGCACAGGTCATTAGAGGTGTCCCCCAGGCAAGAAACCTGCGAAGTTTCTGAAGAATAGACATGCATTCTAATTTAAAATTAGTATAATTTATTTACATTTCACCAATGTTAGCAGCAGGGGAACATGGGTGGGAAGGTGCTACTGCACTCATGTCCTGCTTGTGGGTTTCCAATGGGCATCTGTTTGGCCACTGTGTGAACAGAATACTGGACTGGATAGACCTTGGTCTGATGCAGCACGACTCTTCTTATGTTCTTAAATAGAGAGTGCCTCTGAGCATGTGCAGAATGTTTTTCTTTCACCACTGGGCACTTACATTCTCCCCCTACCAATTCTATTCCCCTCCATGCAACCATCCCTCCTCATCCTACCATCCTCCAGCAACTCTTCATAAAAACAGATGTCTTGTTTTGTGCAACTCCTCTCTACCTCCTCCTTGTTATGCACAAGCTCTCATTGTATCTTCCTCCCCATAACTTCATTTGTGCCAAGACTTCACCAGGATTCAGCAAATGAATCTGTTTTCAAAACAAGGGCTAAGTTATGGAGAAACTCTGAGCATGTACTAAGTGCCTTTCCCTCACCAATGAAGCTAGAGTTCATGCAAAACAAAACAAAAAAAACCCAAACCCACAAATGACAAAACATGCATAGGACTGAGCTGAAACGGTAGTCAATTCATTAGACAGAATTGGCTAGGCACTGTATTAAGCCTGCAGTACCATGCTCACAATTCAGGACTTATTTTGGAGTAAACTAGGGATGTACGAAAATCTTACCTGGCTCCGCACCGGGCAATCCACGGTGGGGGGGAGGCGCTCTGTCCCTCCCCCCCAGAATCCTCCCCGGCCTGTTCTGCTCCACAGCAACTCCGCAGAGCCACTGGCCGGGGCCGCCCGCAGCCGGACATCCAGCTGCTGGGCTGCAAAGGGACGCAAATGGCGGCCACCGTAGCCGCCGCCATTTGTGTCTGTGTCTTTAGCTGTGATAGGCTATGTAAATATATACATAGCCTATCACGGCTAAAGAAACGGACGCAAATGGCAGCGGCTACAGTGGCCGCCATTTGCGTTCCTTCCTATTGCTGTGATAGGCTACATATATATTTACGTAGCCTATCACGGCAAAATACAGGGGCGCAAATGGCGGTGGCTACGCCATTTGCATCCCTGCCATGAGCCGTGATAGGCTACGTAGATACTTCCGTAGCCTATCACGGCTTGCCAGGTACACAAATGGCAGCTGGCATAGCTGCTGCCGGAGCCAGGTACGCAAATGGCCGGAGCCGCCGCCGCCAGAGCCGCCACCGCTGGAGCTGCAGCCAGGTAGGCTCCATTTCACGGGGCTTTCGCGGGGTGGTGGGGCGGGTTGCTCCGTTCTGCCATGGATTCCAGGGGGCCGAATTCACTGGAATTCAGCCTCCCTGGGATCTGTGGCGGAATTCTCTAACATCCCTAGAGTAAACATGTAGAACATCAAGGTGCAAACCTCCCTGCAAAAGTAACTTATGCTGCAATCCTATGCACACTTTCCTGAGGGTAAGCCTCATTAAACAAAATGGGACTTCTCAGTAGGCATACATAGGATTGCATAAATTAGCAATATTTATCTCCCCTCCACTTAAAAAATAAACCCCAAACTCCTATTTTTATTAAAGCTTTCTGTTCAGAGGAACATAGGAAGCTGCCTTGTACTGAGTCAGATCCTGGGTCCATCTAGCACAGAATTCTTGACACTGACTGCAGCAGCGGCTCTCCAGGGTTTCAGGCCAGATTCTTCCCTAGCCCTACCTGGAGACGCTGGGGATTGAACCTGGGACTTCTGCATACCAAGCATGTGCTCTGCAACTGAGCTACGGCCCTTCCTATTGCTGGATAATGGCAACTGACAAACAAAACAGCCCCAGTTTTATTTCTCCGCAGCCATGTGAACCCACTCTTCTCAAAGACTTGAGTGAGAAGGAGAAAACCCAACCCTCTTGTCTGTTTGTATAAAGTCAAATACAGCTCAGAACTTTTCTTGCCCACTGAAGAGAATTCTCTTTAAGAATTCCCCAAGATATGCTCTGGGTGGAATAAAGAAGAGAAAGAAAGAAAGAAAGAAAGAAAGAAAGAAAGAAAGAAAGAAAGAACAGGATAGGGGAGGGGAGGGGAGGGGAGGGGAGGGGAGGGGAGGGGCGGGGAGGGGAGAAGAAAATTGTGGAACTCCCTCCCTAGGGAACTCCGTCATGCCCCCTCTTTAATGAGCTTCCGTCGTGCATTAAAAACGTGGTTGTTCAGGCAGGCATTTGGGGTGGGTTAGGGTATTTTAGAAAATGTTTTTATTGTAGAATTTTATTGTTTTATTGTATGTTGTACATCGCCCAGAGTGGCTGGGTGACCAGCCAGATGGGCGATTAATAAATTTAATAAAATAAATAAATAAATAATCTAAATAAATAAATAAATAAAAAAGAAGAAGAATGGTGATTGGAAATGTACATGGGGTAATTCCCTAAGCCAAGTGGCTCCTTTCAGAGAGGTGGTACTTCAGAGGAATTTAGGAGGCTGTGGAGGGTTTGTAAGGATTGCACGTACTTAAATGAACTTTATGAGGTGAGGTGGCTGAGGGTTTTTTCTAGCTTTTTTATAACTGTAGAACCTATTTAAAAGCCCTAGCAGTTTCTTAATCATGACACCACATAGTCCTAACCCTTCCTATGGGATTATTTGAGTCCTACAGCTATTTAGGAGAAATTAAAGTGGAGGGGAAGAAAGAAGTTTGTGGAGACTGATTGGATCCTTTGCTGTACTGAATGGTCACCTTAAACACCTTCTGATTAGGATCTCTAATCCCCTGGGTGACTTGACAGTTTTTACTTTTTGTTTTAGACTTTGAGAAAAGGAAAATTTACACATGGCAAGCGCAAAAGCCACTGGACCTAACTGTGTGAAATCTGGCAGGTTCAGTCAGCTCCATAGGGCCTGCTAGGTAGGGATGTCAGAGAATTTCTCCACGAATCTCGGGGAGGCCGAATGCCAACACATTCGGCCCCCCGAAATTGTTGGTGAAATTCTCCGCCCCCCCCCCCCCGGGATGGGACTTACCTCCCTCGAATGTCCCTCTCGGCGGTGGGTCCCGGCGGGAGTTCGGCGGCGGTTCGTCGGGGGCGGGGGCGGCGGCCGGTCTTCTGACCGGCTGCCGCCGCCATTACAAAATAAAGTAAAAAAAAACAAAACACCCATGATAGGCTACGTAACGATTTACGTAGCCTATCACAGCTAGATTCCCAAAGTCATCCGTGATAGGCTACATAGATCGTTACATAAATCGTTACGTAGGCTACATAGATAGTTAGATAGATAGGCTACATAGATCGTTACGTAAATCATTACGTAGCCTATCACGGGTGACTTTGAAAAAAAAAAGCGCGTACGCAAATGGCGGCGCCCATGGGCGCCGCCATTTGCGTTCCTTACTTGGTCCCAGTAGTCTACGTAAAGATTTACGTAGACTACCGGGACCAAATAAGGAACGCAAATAGCGTTGCCCTTATTTTCGCCGTAGTCTACGTAAATCTTTACGTAGACTACCGGGACCAAATAAGGAACGCAAATGGCGGCGCCAATGGGCGCCGCCATTTGCGTACGCGCTTTTTTTTTTCCAAAGTCACCCGTGATAGGCTACGTAACGATTTACGTAGCCTATCACGGCTGACTTTTGGAATCTAGCTGTGATAGGCTACGTAAATCGTTACGTAGCCTATCACAGGTGTTTTTTTTGTTTTTTTTCACTTTTGTATTTCGCGGCCAGGGAGACGGGGCGTTTCTCCCCGGCCTGAATTTTGGCCGGGCGAGGCGGGGCGCTTTCCCCCCTGGCCTGAACTTCAGGGGGAGAACCGAAGCGCCTCCCCCCCACCACGAAGCAAGCTGCGGGACCAGGTAAGTGCCTTTCGTACATCCCTACTGCTAGGTGCACAAATTCCATGAATTTATGTGGAAGCACAAAAAAATTATAGCTCTTTGCTTTGACAGATTTTGTTGGAAAAAGCAAATTTTATCTGTGGCTAGCACAAAAGCCACTGGACCTAACTGTCTGAACTTTGGCAGGCTCAGTTATCTCTATAGGGGCTTCTAGGTCCCCAAATTCCATGCACATATGTGGAAGCACACACAAAAAATAGCCTTTTGCTTTGGCACACTGTGACTAGCACAAAAGTCACTGGACATAACTGCCTGAAATTGGGCATATTCCATCAGCTCCACGGGGGTTGCCAGGTTCCCAAATTCCATACACTTATGTGGAAGAGAGCTAGTGTGGTATAGTGGTGAGACTGGGAGCCAGGAGATCCAGGTTCTAATCCCCATTCAGCCATGGAAGCTCACTGGGTGACTTTGGGCCAGTCACAGACTCTCAGCCCAACCGACCTCACAGGGTTGTTGTGAGGATAAAATGGAGAGGAGGAGGATTATGTACGCCGCCTTGGGTTCCTTACCAAAGAAAAAAAGGCGGGATATAAATCAAATCAGTCAATCAATAATAAGAACAAAGAAATTATAGCTCTTTGCTTTGACACATTTTCTTGGGAAAAGCAAATTTTACCTGCGGCTAGCACAAAAGCCACTATGCCTAACTGTCTGAAATTTGGCCAGCTCAGTCATCTCTATGGGCGATGGCAGGTCCCCAAATTCCATGCATGTATGTAGAAGCACAAAAAATATATAGCTCTTTGCTTTGAAAGATTTTCTTGAAAATAGCAATTTTTACCTGTGACTAACACAAAGGCCACTGGACCTAACTGCCTGAAATTTGGCAGATTCAATCAGTTCCATGGGGGCTACTAAGCCTCCAGATTTCATGTATTTGTCATGCAAACTAAAAAGGTAATGGCCGTTTTTGTTTTCCAATGCAAATCAATGGGAAAATGTTTAAAAAATGGCAATTAGGACAGTTCAAAAGATCCAGGGCACAGCTCAAAAAAGATCCAGGGCCCATGCCCAGGAGAGCCTTCTTCAATGACGCTGCTGCCAGCCAGTATGACCTATGTCTCCTTTCTCTTGGGCCCCCTCTTTCCTGATGCACACTCACACACAAATGGAGAGGCTTCAGTCTCAGGCCTTTCATTCATCATCAACAGGTTCATTACAGATGCAAATCCTCCAAGACTCTCAGGCTACAAAGGAATGCCTCCAGGGGGTTCAAATGGGAACACCTGAGTTGCCTACAGTTTGAAGTGAGGCTTGCTGGCTAGACCAACTTAGGGAGGGATGTCCCAGCCTTCCAGTGATGCTTCCCTACGTTGCCTCTCACGCATTGCTAACCGGGTTGACTGTCTGAGCTCTGCCCCTGACGTTTCCCTCTTAGCTCTGCGCTGTAGTACAGCACTCTTATATCACAGCCCCCACTCTCCTCCTCCTCCTCCTGGCTTCTCACAGAGGGGGGCAAGGGGGGCCACCTGGGAGTTAGTAACCTGAGAAGCACACCTACCCATATCTCAACTGGCTTGGGAAAATGCATCCCCCAGTTCTGGCTGTTCCTCTTCTGAATCTGAGCTGCTAACTGTGCCCTGTGCTCAGAATCAATCCTGACACCTATGTCCATGGTGGCTGGGGATGATGGGAGTTGCAGTCCAACACATCTGGAGGAAATGAGCTTGGGGAAGGATGGTCTATTGTCATCCTTGGTGAGCAAGTGTGGGGGACAGCACAACTTTGAGTAGAGGGTGTGACAGTTCCTTGAGGGGCTCAGATGTTATATGCTCTGGTGGCCCACACAAAGGGGCCCAGGTACTGGGTCCTGATTTAGTATCAGTCCCTGAGATTTATTCAGTAATGGGGCCCATGTCTGGCTTTTCTGTGGACTGAGCTACACAGCACATCACAGCATGCTTCCCAAACTCTCTAGCATCTTCTCCTTAGCGACAGTGCCTAGGACATTGCTTCCAGCTGTGGTCATGGCAGGTTAACCCTTTTCCTTCCTGCCATTTCCTGTTCAAAATCACTCTGCCGTCCCGCACATGCACAATGAGTGGGAAAGCAATTTTGAGAAGTCAAATACACCATGCACAATAAATTTATGTAATTCTCTGCCACAAGATAGCCACTAGCTCAAATGGCTTTTAAAAGGGATTTCACAAAAGGGGGGCTCACACAAAATCCACCACATGTTGAAATAATGCATAAGGGGCGATTGCAGGGGCACACAGACCAGCCCTGACCATTCTGCCAGTGGCAGAAATAATTCCCCACCATCCATGTGTTTGGATAGCATGGGAAAGGGCTACATATGCGCAACCACATACGGCTGTACATGTGTAGAGCTCCTCTATGTGAGAAACAATGCTGTCCCAGTCTTGGTTCCTCTTTGCTAGGGATGTAGGAGAATTTTGGTTTTGCTCTGAATGTGAGTGTGAGCATGTGTCTACCAAAAATTTTCACAAATTGTTGAAAACATGCTCACATTCATCCCATTCCCTATTCCCAGTTCGATTTGCACAAATTTCCTCTGTAGACTGAATCAGCCCTGCTTTGGTCTATGGAGGAAAGTTGCACAAATTAGAAAAATTGTGCAAATGTGGGGGAACTTTTGCAAATCTCCTGTCCGATGGCTGCTCTATTTGTGCAAGTTTCCTGTTCGCACAGAGCGAGCAGTGATCGCAAACGCGAACGGGAATCAGGTACAAGATGAGCGGTGAGACAGTGTTTGGAGAATCCTGGTGATCATGAACCTCTCTTGTTCACCCATCCTTACTCCTTTCATAGAGGAACTCAATGTGTGCACATCAGTACTCATGGAAACCCCTTCCCCACAATGTCCAAATGGTGCAGTTGGCAGGGAAGCATTTTTGCTGTGAATATCAGGGGGCTATGGTTATGCATGCCATAGTGTGTATGTGTGTGGGCGGGGTACAGCTAATCCATGCACCCCTACAGCCCTCCTCATATCTACTTTTTTAAAAGTTGGTGGGGTTCATGTGATCCTCTCTAAATTCATGGAGGAAATGTATATCAATAACTACTAGTTACGATGGCTATATTGTAAGGTAATTGTTACCCTTTGGTGCTGCATATTTCATTTCTGTACCACCCAATATTCGAAGCTCTCTGGGCGGTTCACAAAAATTTAAACCAACAAGCACACAGGAAAACAATATAAAATATTAAAACATTAAAACTACAACTATACCCAGATACCATTGGCAGCTGCTGGTGGGGATGGGGAAAATGTGTGCTGTCATGACATCAGGATTCTGTGTAAGCTGTCTTACTCATCACAAGAGGACAGCAGGGCCCAGAAGGGGCAGCGGGGAGAGGGACTGACACAGGGCTGGCATTTCAGATAGCAGCCATGTGTTCTTGGTACTGTGCAGCTAACCGTCGCCGTTTGTGGCGCAAGATCCCCAACTGGAACCAACTTTGTGGTTATAAATTCACAGCACATACACCACTTCCAGCCGTTCCCCGGATAAGTCGGATTTAGATGTAAACTTTGGGTGCTGACAAGATTGCTATTTGGAGATTTGAAAACATAATGTCAGAATGGATGCTTTACGTATCCTTAAATGGTTAAAAGGCATTTGGTCACACTCTAGCACAGTGTTTGGTAAGCTTATGCTCCAGTGATTGCAATTGGACTTAAATGTGTGGAACTGCTAGTTCTGGGCCTCTGTTTTTTCATAGAATCATAGCATCATAGAATAGTAGGGTTGGAAGGGGCCTATAAGACCATCGAGTCCAACCCCCTACTCAATGCAGGAATCCAAGTCAGAGCATCCCTAACAGATGGCTGTCCAGCCTCATCTTGAATACCTCCAGTGTGGGAGAGCCCACTTTTGAAAGAGCAGCAGCTAATATAGACTATTATCCAGTGATTCATGCATACCAGACCCATTCACCATGGATCCAGCTCTAGTCATGGGCAACTACTCATATATAACAGGGGTGGGCAACTTTGGGAGGTCTGGTGGCCATTTTTGACACACACAACCCTTGTGGTGCGTGCACACACACACACACACACACACGCAGGTGGCAAAAACAGGGGAAAGGGATTGCAAATAAAAATAAAAGAAAAACAAAATGGCATCCATAGCTGCTACAGAGTGGCAAAGGGGTCAAAATTAGCTCCTTTGCAAGCTAATTTTGACCCTTTGGGGGCTCCATAGCTGCTACAAGAACGAGTCAAAATTAGCTTGAAAACAAGGTACTTCATAGTAGCTCCTGATGCCATTTTTTTCTGCAGTTTTTTTTTTTACATTGGGGGGATCCCCCTGGATTTTGGGGGGCTGCATTGAGGGTGTGGGGACTGCATGTTGCCCACCCACGATATATAACAACTAGTGGGGCCACAATACTTTTGTAGCAGCCACCATTTTGTTTTCCCCACAATGCTCCAGACTGATACAACCATTCGGGAACTGTGGGGAAAACAATGTGGGAAAACTCAAATTGCAGCTGCAGTGCTGCAGGCATCAGTGCACTGGGCTCTGCCAGAGTGTGGGGTGTCCAGAAGCTTCCCACAAATGCTACATGTTGAAGCAGGCCTGATCAAAACTTGTGGCTTTTGATTGAGATGGAGATCCCCATACCACACTCTCCAGTAGATTTTCTCAGGACAGCCATGACTTTATTCTCAGTATCCCAGGTAAATTGTTGTCCTGGAGAAGTCCATATTTTGGAGAGCTTCTAAATGGTTGTAATTTAGAAAAAATTAAAATAAAACTTTATAATTTGCTTTAGTCTGTAAATTAACAATGCAAGCTTACTCACAAAGTGGGGTGTGGAGGTGAGGAGAGGTAGTGGGACTGAGTTGGCACAGCACATTTGTGCAATAGGGTAGCTAGGAAGATTGAAACCAACTCATCCAGCTATAATGCCTAAGCACTGGGGATGCCTTGGGAACAAACAGAAATTAGCTACCTTGTTTAGACAATTGGAGACTTGCAAACTAATGGTCTGGGACTAAAACCTCTCCAGACCAGCAGCCAAGGACAAGACCAGGTTAAACCAGTTAATAGCCACTCCTGAATTCTAGTAAATTGCATCAACCTGACAGAATCAAAACTATAGGAGAAGATCCAATCCAGAGCAGACAACTCAGTGGTGCAAGTGTGGCCAGCCAATCACACAGACAACATCACCACACCAAGCAAAGGACCCTAAGAGACCTGAGGCCTAGCTACTTTCTCTGAATGGTATAGTCTGGTATTTTATGGGTACCAGACTAAGCTAAGTGAATATTAACTGTGTGAAAATCACTCTGTTAACAGGAGAGTTATAGTTAATAAAGGGATAATTGTACTGTGTAAGGTGTGGTAGGTTTATTGACTTGGTGCTCCAGAAGAAAATAGGGGGTAAATCCGGGTCAACAATCAGTCCTACTGACAAGTAAATCCAATTTTTCCAAGTAATCATGCACAGGATTATGCCATAAGACTTTAATACTCTTGAGTCTCTTCAAATGAAGTTCTAGTCCTTATACAAGTTAAAACTTAACAAATCACTGGGTCTAGAAAGTACCTATCAAGAGTTTTTAAGGAGTTCAAATGTGGAACTGCTTACTTTCTAACAAAAACATTATCCCTATTGTCCCCCAAAACATGTCCCTAAGGTGGGCCTCCATAAACAAGGACTGGATAGTGGATACTTACTAATAGCAGCTTTTAAAAAGGGATCTGGGGGGACCCAGGAAATTAAGGGCCTTTACAGCTTAATGTCTGTGAATTGCTGGAATGCATTATTAAAAAGATGAAATATTAAGCATTTAGAGGAAAAGTCTTGCTGAAGAACAATCAACATGGCTTCTGCAAAGGTAAGTCTTGTCTCATTAATCATTAGAGTTCTTTGGCAGCATCAACAAACATGTGGATAGGGGTGATCCAGTAGACACTGTGTACTTGGTCTTTCAAAAAGCTTATGAAAAGCTCCCTCATTAAAGGCTCCTGGGCACACTTAGCAGTCATGAGGTAAGAGGACAGGTCCTCCTAAGGATCAGTAACTGGTTAAAGAACAGGAAGCAGAGAGTAGGAATACATGGACAGCTCTCACAATGGAGGGATAGAAGAAGTGGGGTCCCTCAAGGATCTTGGGACCAGCATTATTTAAATTGTTTATAAATTATCTGTACTTAGGCATGAGCAATGAGGTGTCCAAATTTGTCAAGGACACAGGGGGGTAAAAAACAAAAAGGGATTGTAAAGAGCTCCAAAAGGATCATTCCAGATCAGACTGGGTGATTGAGCATTACAATGGCAAATGTAGTTTAATGTAAGTAAATGTGGAGTTATGTACACTGGGGACTGAGCTAGTGGTGACTGATGAGGAAAGGGATCTTGGGGTCAAGGTGGATAGTTGGATGAAACATTGACTCAGTGCATGGCAGCTATGAAAAGGGTGAATTCCATGTTAGGGATCATTAGGAAACTGATTGAAAATTAAACTGCCAATATTGTAATGCCTTTTTACCAGGGGTAGATAACATATGACCCTTCAGATATCGTTGATATCTGAAGCCAGCAGAGCCAATAGCGAAGGATGATGGGAGTTGCAGTCTTTCTACATCTGAAGGGCCGCATATTCCACATCCCTGCTTTATATAGATCTATGGTGCAACCACAGATACTATGTATAGTTCTGGTCACCACATCTCAAAAAGATGTGTAGAGTTAGAAAGATGCAGAAAAGGGCAACCAAAATTATCAGGGAATTAGAGCATGTCCCGTAGGAGGAAAGGTTACAACATTTGGTGCTTATTTCTTTAGAAAAAAAGGCAGAAAAGGGGCAACATGATAGAAGTTCATAAAAGTATGCATGGTGTGTAGAAAAGTGGACAGAGATAAGTTTTTCTCCCTTTCTCAAAATACTATAACTGGGGTCATCCAATGAAGCTGAGTAGTGTGAGATTCAGAACAGACAAAAAGAAGTACTTTTTGAGACAGTGCATAGTTAAACTATTGAATTTACGCTCACAAACTATGGTGACAGCCACTAATGGGTATAGCTATATACTATCTCCAGGATCAGAAGCAGCATGTCTCTGAATACCAGTTGATGGGGAACATGGGCAGGACAGTGCTATTGCACTCCTGTCCTGCTTGCAGGCTTCCCATTGGCATCTGGTTGGCCATTCTGGGAAGCAGGATGCTATACTAATAGGCCCTTGGTCTGATCCAGCAGGGCTCTTCTTATGTTCTTAAATGCATTAAATCTACAGTTTTTAACCAACTGACCAAACTTTGAAATATTATTATAGGATTTACTAGAGTTAAATCTATGGGTGCCAAAATGATGGATGTAGGCCTATTTTTTATAAAATATATATTACCTCATGTTATATTTGTTGCATAACCAAACACTGGTATAACTCATTTTGATCGTCAGAGCTTTGCTGTACAATAATGTGCATGTTACATTTTTCATAATGGTTATGACGCTATTTAATACCCATAAATTTAATGGGTTGGATCCAGACTTAGTTATCATTAGAGTAGACCCACTGCAATCAATGGGACTTAAACTAGTCATGACAAGTCTACTCGAAGTATGACTAAGTCTGAATCCAACCCATAGTTTCTAATTTTAGCACTGTGGCAGTTAGTAGCAAAATTAGTAGTAAATTTTGCCATTAGTTAGCATAACATTCTGGTCTTTCTAAAGTATATTGCTTTACTTCTTCATCTTTCATGTTAGTCCACATGCCTTTTAATCACAGCTTGCTTCAGCCCTCCCTGCTAGAAGGAACACACAGCTCCAACTGACTGTCCCCTGGGACTGAAGATTCTGGCCTCATCCATCAACCAGAGAATCAAGGACCACTGGGAGGTTGCACCCTTGCCTCCCACGAAGAACGTCAGTGCAAGGGGGTGACCAACCTAACCCATACATTAACCAGAGAAGAAACAGCTACAGAGAGCTTGTTTCACCCTTCCTGGTCAGAAAGAACACCTATAAGAACTTTGAAACTAAGAACTAGTTCCTGAGTTTTGCTTTTTTTTCTTTCTCCCTGCCCTGAGCGTAGGAATTATTACCCACTCTGGGAGCCCTTTTTGGCTGAAGACCAAGATAAAAATACTGTAAATACATAAATATCACTCTTCTGTTTCCCTTCTTTCTCCACAAATAGAATTTTAATAGAAAATTAATTGTTGGGACTCTGTTCACCTGTACCAATATGATGTGCCCAGTTGTTACATTTCATATTTTGACCAGTAGTCTGTTTTAATTTTTCACATCAGAGAAGTATAATGGAGTTACCTTGGAGCTATCTGATTTTATACTTCTCTTCACCTATCCTTCCTGTTATGTTGAATAATTATCCATTACCAGTATTTGATATTTCCTTCAGGTAATATTTTTTTTCATTTAATAATTTGATGGCCTAAAACAGCCATGTTCTGCAGTAATATCTTACAATTTCCCATTTCACAGTAAAAGTTGTTGGGTTTTTAAAATCCCAAATAAGTCCTAGAAGATCTGAGTGAAAAACTATTAGCTAGACAACAGCATATATTTTATTTATTATTTATTTATTTATTAAATTTATTAATCGCCCATCTGACTGGTCACCCAGCCACTCTGGGCAATGTACAACCCACCATAAAACAATTTAAAACAATAAAATTTTACCATAATTTTTTTTTTTTAAATACCCTAACCCACCCCAAATGCCTGCCTGAACAACCATGTTTTTAATGCACGACGGAAGCTCATTAAAGAGGGGGAATGACGGAGTTCCCTAGGGAGGGAGTTCCACAGAGTGGGGGCCACCACAGAGAAGGCCCTCTCCCTCGTCCCCACCAGTCTAGCTGTCCTGGCTGATGGGACAGAGAGAAGGCCATCTGAGGCTGATGTTGTTAAGCGGCCTGTCTGGTGTTGCTGGAGGTGTTCCTTAAGATAGGCTGGGCCGGAACCATATAGGGTTTTAAAGGTCAAAACCAACACCTTGAATTTGGCCCGGAAAACAACTGGTAACCAGTGCAACTCCTTCAGCACTGGAGTGATGTGATCTCGCCAGCGGCTGCCTTTAATCAGGCGAGCCGCCGCGTTCTGTACCAGCTGCAGCTTCCGAACCGTCTTCAAGGGTAACCCCACGTAGAGCGCATTACAGTAGTCTAAACGAGAGGAGACCAGGGCATGTACTACCAATGGGAGCAGATGGTCGGGAAGGAAGGGGCGCAGCCGCCGTATCAGATGGAGTTGATACAGCGCTGTCCGGCTCACAGCTGACATCTGAGCCTCCATGGACAGCTGGGAGTCCAAAATGACCCCCAGGCTGCGGACCTGGTCTTTCAAGGGTAGCCGTACCCCATTCAACACCAGGTCAACATCCCCCAGCCTCCTCTTGTCTCCCACCAAAAGTACCTCGGTCTTGTCAGGGTTCAGCTTCAGCTTATTCCTCCCCATCCAGCCACTCACCGTCTCCAGACATTTGGACAGGGATTCTACGGCCAACCTTGGTGAAGATTTGAATGAGAGGTAGAGCTGCGTGTCATCCACATATTGATGACACTGCACCCCAAACCTCCTGATGATAGCCCCCAGTGGCTTCACATAGATGTTAAATAGCATCGGGGAGAGGATGGAACCCTGTGGCACCCCACAAGTAAGTGGCCACGGGTCCGAAACCTCCTCTCCCAGTGCTACCCTCTGGGACCTGCCGGAGAGGAAGGACCGGAACCACCACAATACAGTGTCTCCAATGCCCAACCCCTCCAGGCGGTCCAGGACGATACCGTGGTCAACGGTATCAAAAGCCGCTGAGAGGTCGAGGAGAACAAGGAAGGAGCATTCACCCCTATCCAGAGCCCTCCTCATATCATCCAGCAAGGCGACCAAGGCCGTTTCTGTCCCATGCCCAGGCCTGAAGCCCGACTGAAATGGGTCTAGATAATCAGTTTCTTCCAAGTGTGCCTTCAACTGCACCACCACCACCCGCTCAATCACCTTGCCCCAAAATGGCAGATTTGAGACTGGGCGAAAGTTGTTCAGAACTTGAGGATCCAAGGAGGGCTTCTTTAAGAGCGGTCTTATCACTGCCTCCTTGAGTATATATTTCTATAAACCAAATTATAGCATGATCGCTTGTATAATGTAAAGGATCAACTTGTACTGATTCCTATGTAATGTTCTCTTAAATCCGTGGAACATTCCACTATGACAGTTACATTCAGGCCCATAATATATGTGCATTAGTTGGATGTTTCTGCTGCAACAATCAACTTCGAAAAGTTCAACAATCTTTCTAGGGGAGCAGATATTATTAGGTTTCAAAACTGGCATCCTATTGAGATAGATCAAGCAACTTAACATAAGGTTTTATAGCTGTTATTTTCATTTAGTCTGGATACAGTTGCAAAATACAACAGTGCTTTCACTATGAAACCCATACTTTTTATTTGAAAGTCATGGAGCATCCTTTGATGGGGGCGAGGGGGGGAGGCAGCAGGGTGGAATACATATGTACATGGTGATGGAAGCAGCAAGATGTGCAGGAAATGCATGTTTGTTTAGCTCCCTTTCACACCAGTTAACTAGTTCTTCTGCTACCTCTAGAAATACTGATGGTAGTAAAACAGTAATACCCGTTCATTCTGCATTTCCTTTCTCATATATAGAGCTATACTTCATTAAAAGAGGCTATATTGTAGCTTTAGGAAACAATCCTATGGCCACTAGACAGCGGCTAGATGGCCATAGGATATCTGGTTTTCTGGAAACTGACCTTGGAGCCTGCGCTCCGCACACTTCCGCGCAGCCTTGGAGTCAGCAAGGAACAGCCCCCTCCTCCGCACTTGCAAAAGGAATGTGGAGCGGCTGAAAAGGGGCATTCTGCGGGGCATTCCAGGGCGGGGAGGCCAGAAATGCCTGTACAACACATCCAATGTGTTGTACAGCAGCCTCCTCCCCCGCTCAGCCCTCCCATGGCTAGACAGCCACAATCAGCTGTCTAGCCAAAAATGCAGGGCAGAAGAAGTGCGGAGGGAACGATCCCCTCTGTGCTTCTCCTGCCTTGCGTTGGCAAGGTGGTCGCCTCTGAGTTCGGAGGCGGCCGCCTATCTGAATAGGATTGTGCCCTTACCATATTTTTTTTTTACAGATCATGCTTCAGGTTCTGATCGTAAGCATGCTTAGTTGGAAACAGGGATTGCCTTGAATAGAACTAAGGTATTTGTAACTGCAGAATTCTGCATAGAATGTATTCTGGTGGAGTAAATATCCTCAAATGAATTATTTGACTATTTGATGAATTATTAATTGATGAATTAGTTCATTGAGCCAGCCTAGTGTGTTCTGGATCAGGGTCTGAATGCAGTACTGCCCAGGAGCCCAAGTAAAGCACAGGAGAACACTCATTTACAGACAGAAGGCCTAAGAATGACTGCTGGGCTAACCTGCCTAAAGGCTTTGGGTTTAGAAGGACTGGTGTGTTCAGATAAGGAATCCAATCACAGACAGAGATGGATTCACAACAGCAGGCTATTTGCGTTCAGCAGTGCACCAAGGGATTGAGGTTTAATGTTAGTGTAAAAGAGACAGAGAGGTTTACATGCATTTTTCTTTTTCCTTTGGGCTTGCTTTTCACATTAGAAATTCAGATCAATCTCTGTGAAAGCTAGAGTTCAGCAGCACTCCTGTAATTTCAGTATTAGTAAAATAAAAAAAAAACAGTGGTGGGTTACACAAGGCCCATGGGCTGCATGCAGCCCCTCTCCTTTTTTGTGGCAACCGCCACCTCCAAATTGCCATCATTGCACCACTGAATTGCTGCTGGATTTTGGCAGCATGCAGCAGTGCAAAAAAGTTGCATTTCCCCTTTAAAACAAGGCACGCAGGGAGCACACATCTTGATTTAATGCAAAATCACACACACACACCCCAGGACTTCTGGGAGAGTGATTTTGCATTAAAACAGAGGCTTCCTGGCATGGAAAATGCAGAGTTTCTCATAGCTGAATTGCCACTGAAATTTGACAGCAATTTCAAGGGGGATGAGTTTGGCCCCTTGTGGGTTCCAGGGAGCTGAAATTGTCCCCTTGACCCTCAGATGTTTCAACCCCCTTATAAAAGGAAGAAGAATTCCAGTATGTGTAGCTATGAGATAATGTAATGGCAAATCCAGACTCCATGGTTCTGTTCTGGAAATACGTCTCTGTGGTCTGCAGAGCTGTTTTCATATACAAATCTACTCTCAGAAGAAGCCTACCAGCTGCTTTCTGGCCCATCAAGCTTGGTGATGTTAGTGGGGTTTGGAACTGGAGGAAGAACTATTTCAGCCCTCTGGTGGGTCTCTACACAGGCTCACTTGTTACTCTCTGTGCTGTCCTCAGGTGCCCATACCTTGATGGCTCATCAGCTGTCTGATACATCCCACACTCGCCATCATCTGTTTTCTCATCTCACCTTTTTTGGTGTGTAGAGGTCATATACTGTTGATCTCTTTTGTTCCTTTTCTCTGTGACACTAAGGACCAAACTAGACCTGACTTTCCTTTAACATGCAGGGGTTTTGTTTTGTTTTTTAAGCAAATTGAATCTGCTAGCCAGGGCTGATAATTAATGGGATCAGAGCAGGCATGGAAAGGGAACTGAACTATTTCCTTGCCTGCTGTGATGCTGAGGAACATTTATCATCTGATGCTAGTGTCTGCACTGGGAAGGAACCCCCCATTAGTATCAGTTTGCACATACTGGTGTCAATTTGCTTTGAACTAAGGTAGACATAATGTTTGTCATGTAGTTTGGCCTTGTGTGATTGATTTTTCTTTAACAAATACCCAATACACGGCTGGACTGGGAGTGTGCCTTGTAGGGAGGGGACTTTAACCCTGTGCCCTAGCCATAATTCTAATTAGAACTGCCCCACCCCAAAACTACTATTCACAATGGGAGGAAAGCTCCTGCTGGCACCTATAGGAGCTTTCCTCTCATTCCAAATAGCAGGCATTGGGTCAGTGGGTGGGAATTCCAAAGACAGAGGAAGTTAAGAAGTGTGGTGTGCATTAAAAAAAATTAAAAACACTATCATAAGAAAATAGCATTTTTCCTTCAGGTATGGAATGGATTAGATGACATTAGGTGCCATCCAATTCTGTGATTGTGTGCTAGAAAAATATGGCATCAGGGCCAAAGTTTTGCATTCCATACTTATACAAAAGAATCTCACTGTTTTCTACACTGAGCTAGGAAAACTGTATGAACAATGAGCACTTCTACATGAGGCTTTTATTGCATGCTCATGATTGGTTGCTCACAAAAGTTTGCAGGTGTTATACATGACATCGTCAACCTCCAGGGCGTCTCCAGCGCTTTATGACCTTTATTCCAGTTTTTTAAAGATTGGGGATAATGGAATAATAAATGTCAGTCCGCTTTAATGGCCATGTGAAATTGTGCAGTTCCACTATATCGCAGTTCCATCTAGTGGCTGTATAATGAAATATGTAGAACTTGCAGACAAAGGAAGTCTCGTGGGAAAAGCCCATGTCAGCCTTTGTAAGGAGCCGAGCTTAATCCCGCAAAGAAGCTGGAAGCAGAAACCCCAGTAAGTTGCAGGATGAAAAGCATGGTGTGGAGAAGCCCAATGTTTTAGCATTTTTATTTTAGTCCCTCAGTTGTAGCTCTAAGCATATGTAGCCTTAAATCCTGGTTTTCAACTTTTTCTTCATGTTGGTTAATTTGAGTATTCATTCAGACATTTTCCATCACAGAATGTAACTGTAATACAGTCCAGTGTCAAGCTATATTCTGAGGTGATAAGTCACTGCAAGAAATATCAATAGCCAATTTATACAAAAAAATGAAAACAAAGATGACTTCAGGCTCGATTACAGAACCTCTTTAAATTATCTAGCTGTTAAAAAGTATATGGATCTGAGCTTAGGTGTATTGAGTAGCTCTTCATTGTGTGTGTGTGTGTGTGTGTTTAAGCTATAGAGCCAATTTAGAAACTCAGTGTAAATACTGATGCACCTCATTATCTCCCAGTAATCCTTCTGCCTCACAAAGTTATTGCAATTCCTGGCAAGCCTGCAAGGAAGAGGTGGTCCTTAGCCAGGTTTTAAGAATTAACCTTGAGGTCTCATTGTAAAAATGAGCTGTAAGAATTCACATAATTCAGAACAATTAAATAGTGTATCTGTCTTCATTGCATCAACCAAATGCCAAAATCATGATACAAATTATTTTCTGGATTATTCTTTTTCAGGATTTTTACTCTTCATGTGTGAGAATTCATATTTTGCTGATTTTCCAGTTAAAATAAGCTGGATATAATCTTTTACATTATTTAAAATAACATGGAGGTGAAATCTGACCTGAAAATCTTTTCACACTTTTACAACCATTATGTACCAACTTTACAGTGGCATTGAAAGTGAAACTATGAAGTCAACAGAGCCAAATACTTGTAGGGACTTAACATTTGTCACACAATGCTTCATACTTAAGTTCAGTTTGGTAATTGTTACTTTCCTATTTTACAGGCAGAGTTTGTTACTGAGCTGGGAATTGAGTCTTTGCAGCCTAGTCATTAATTATGCCACAATGCCTTAATTTGATAGCTACCAACAATCTGAAAATTGTAGAATCTGAAACACAGTATCCCTTCCAAGGGCATTAATGGCAGATATGAATTCCACACCTTATCATAGAATCACAGAATCATAGAATAGTAGGGTTGGAAGGGTCCTACCAGACCATTCAGTCCAACCCCCTGCTCAATGCAGGAACTTCTGGCTTCTAAGTACTAAACTTAATTTTAGAACTGTCACTTCTTCCTTTCTTTAAATGTCACTTTAATTAGTAAGCCCAGTCATTTTTCATTCAGAAAAATATATTTGTACTTGCATGTAAATTTCACTCACTCAGGGATTAACCTCTACCTAGAAAAAGTACCCATATGTATGAGGAAATAACAATGTGAATTGTTATAAAGAATAGTACAAATTTGTTTTGTGGGTGTAAAGAGGGGGAAATAAAGAGACGAGACACAAGTATTTGGAATAAAATATGGTCCACATTTATTGAAATTCTTTGATCTGCAAAGGGGGAACTAAGCAGGCACCTTCTCAAAGCCAGTGTAGCCTGGCATAGTATTGGGCAAGACATTCACCCACAATTTGGGGTCGGGAGGCCTTCTCCTGTCACCTCCCCTTGAGCCACAAAACTCATAGTGGATGAGAGGAGTTGGCCTCAAAGGTAATCCCTGTCTCCCAACTGGGGCAGCAAAACCCTTAACTGGAAGCCTCAGGCCTGAAATGGTGCCTCGGAATGCTTACCAACCCTAAAACCCACCAAGGTGCCCACACATACCCACCTATTTAAATATGACCAATTAACCTGAGTAATTAAATAAAACCACAACAACCTAATAAACTCCCATATCCCACTTACAGTGTGAAGTAGGCAAAAAACACACAGCCCAAGCCAATCAGACTATAAGCCAAAATTCCTACTCAGCCCCCAAAAGGATGACCAGCAAAACCCCACACAGCATCCAGGGCAGGAGGGAGGGAGCCACGCTTCGAAGAGGTGGAAGGGAGGGGTGCCCTAGCCTAAAACAGCCAGTAGGCCCCTCCCGTCCACAGTGGTGCCACCCTGGGAACACCAATCACATTCCCCTCGTCTCTCCGCCCCCCCCCCCCCCGCAAAATCTTCCACAGGGCCAGGCAAGCTGGAGGCGGGGGGGGGGGGAAGGGGCTTTCTTCAGCCAATACGCACGTTGGATTTAACTCCATGTAAGGACTTGTAATAGAGAAAATGGTGAATTGGTACAAACACTAATGACTGTACTCAAACACGCCAGTGAATATTTCTTTTTAAAATGTAAAGAGAAACACATTTTCTATTATACTTCTTACTCTGTGCATTGACAGTGCCTTGAATGCACAAACCTAACAGTAATGCATTAAAATAATATTAACTAAAATAATGGATACTATACTAATATGGCTTTTATCCTTTTGGCAGAAATAAATAGGCACTCTGTTGTCACTGCCTCCTTTTTTTAGGACCATATTGCATTCCACCATGAGATCTTAGTGAACAGAAATCTGTGCTCAGGCAGCTTCCTGAAATATCTAAGCCTTCTTCAAATCATGCAAATGTTTATAATACCAGTATGTTTTTTCCTAATGTCAACCTTCTGAGATTGTTATATATCATTATAAAGTAATAAAAATTGTCAAATATATGAAAAAACATAGAAATAATAATTTAATTAAAATATAATTTCATAGAACATAATAAAAATGAATACAAACATGTGGCACAGTTTCTCATTATTCAAACAGGTTTCATCTATGCAAAGGAAAGAAAATAATAATAGAGACAGCCATTTCTCTCCATCAATTTCTTTGTTTGCATTTCTTATTATGATAGAAAAGTGTTTTTATTGGTGAAAAATGTCATTTTCACTGTCAAATCATTTTAATGTTTCATTTAACAGAGCCATTACGTAATATTTCTTGGATTCCACATACAAATGAAAACCTCACATAGTGAGGGGGAAAAGACTAGGAATGTGGGGAGAAATTTGTTCCGTTCACATTTTAATGTGAATTTACCTATTTTTGCACTTTCAAATCATTATGTGAACTAAAACTCAGTTATCCTTCAAAATTCGCACCTCTCCAAATTTTTCAATGAGGTTCTCTAATCAATGTGTATAAAATGTGTATTTTAGGGGAAGTAACATTAAAAATGCATTATATTAGGAAAACTGCTTGCAAAAATGTATATATTAAGCAAAAATGCATAAAATATGCATGTATCAGGAGAAATGTGCACAAAATTGCTTATGAATATTCATGCAAAAATCTCAGGATTAGAATTGACTGGAGAAATTCTGAACATTTGAGACAAACTGGATTTAAGATTGGAAAAATGAAAACTGAGAGAAATTGACAGATTTCTCTGTTCCTAGGAAATATGTCCAATTAGCCTGCTAGTCACAGGAAGGTGAAAAGGATCCTCATAAAAACAGCTATCTATACAGAGAGGGAGGTGATTCTAGCATTGGTTACAGTTAGTTGGAGCTCATAAATCAAATGAATTGCTGCCACTGGTCCAACTGAATCTGTTTCCTCATGGCCTTTATGTAGCCACAATATTTGAACTGGCTAAGTTGTCCCATGTAAAATTATTCCATTAGACTTTAAGCATGATTTAATAATTCCCCCAGTACTTTATAGACTAGGCATTAAGGTACCATCAAAATAAACTCACATGCAGAAGCAAACTCACTGTTTGCCACAATTAAAGGGAACCACATAAGATCAATACAGACAATATCAATAAGTCTTAACATTTCCTTTTCTTTAAAAACAATCAATATTTTCAAGCCTTAAGCAAGCCTGAGAAGAAGAAAAGGAAAGACAAGATCTGGGTATAAATCATGCCCTAAAGCTGTTATTCGTGGAGGTTATTTCCTGAAATAAATGTTTAACTTCAATTGCAGCTCTGTGTGTGTGTGTGTGTGTGTGTGTGTGTGTGAGAGAGAGAGAGAGAGAGGGAGAGAGAGAGAGAGAGAGGCAGAGAGGGAGAATAGGCAGGGAGATATACTCATTCATTTTCAGCATTTTCCACAGGTCTTTCAAAGGAGAAAAACATCATACTTAAACTGGTTTTGATCTTTTCCCCTTACAGGCCTTCACTTCCAAAACTCTGTCCTTCCTTAATTATATATGGCAAAATCATAGTTTTAAAGTATGTTTCAGAAAGACAGCATTCTCCACAAATGTAATTTTCTCTATTAAACTTTATGGGAATGATTAATTTGGTGTAATAATAGGAAGCATAGATGTGGTTGTTAAGACAAAAGTGAAATCTGATTAAAAGTATTAGTAATTGAAACACCTGAACTGTAAATCAATGAAGTAGGTCTGGGGTTGGCAACCCAGTGCCAGGGCACCCATGGAATTTGCCAGGGCACCCACAGAGGCAACCGACCCATACCAACTTTTATTTTTTAAATTTAAAAAAATTATTCCTGGAGGCTGGGATCACTTCAAAGTGAGGTGAGTGTATCCAGCTGCCACCACCTTCATTTCTTATGCCTCTGGGCCTCATGTGGAGGGCTGGCAGTGGGGGCCAGCACAAGGGTAGGGGGAAGCTGACGTGAGTTAGGAAAGCAGCCACGGTCAGCATGGGAGTTAGTAGGGCAGCAGAGAGCGAGGGCTGGTGATTTGTGAACAGCCATGTCCCCATGGTAGACATTTTGTGATGGTGCCCACAACACTTCTTTAATATTCCAAATGTGGCCACTGAGCCAAAAAGGTTGGAGACTCCTATTACAGATCACCACAACATTGTCATTTACTTGGATTATAAACCTATAACAAAATGGTATGGGTCACTTTGTTCTTTATCACTTACTTTTAAAAGAAGCTCCTGTAGTGAGACACTGATCTGTCAAATGCAAGTTGATTCTCTTTTCTAATTTTCTTTGCTTTATAACATAAACTATTTTTGTGTGCATGCTTCATTCCTGCACATTCCCCATCTCAACATAACAAAACTTCTAGGTTCTCTGTGGATGTGAGTTAATACACTTAACCAACATCCCAGAGACTTGGTTCAGAGCTTAAATAAAACAGGACATTGTCAATGTACAGAAAAATAAAAAAGTACCAAGCAACATTTGGCCACAAAAGCCCAAATGTTAGTCACTATGGCAAATAACTGCTGTAACTCAGGCTTTGCGTGCAAGTCAGGCTTACTTGATGCTAATCGAGAGAGTTCTCAAGTGAGATAGTGGGCATCTGCAGTTAGAACCCTGATACTGTGATTGACAGGAGGGAGAAATAATTTTTCTACAAGTGAAGATGTGGTCACAAGAAAAGCCTGAGGAAAGCCTGGGGACAGGAGCAAGGAGTCTCAAAGCAACTGCTGGATATAGAAAAGCACCCTACATTATGTGTTACTATTATCCAGTCCAGCAACACAGGCTCCAGTAGTTTAGAAAGGGCTTGATACATCTCACACATCATTAGTACCCAACAGCACTGCTGAGCCCCCTCATATAGTTCCAAAGGGATGTAGAGGAGAGGCTCTGCTAAAAAGCCTCTTGGCTCAAGCTTTTCTAGGCACTGTTATGGTTTCCTACGAGGCCTCCCGCAAAGCTACTGAGAAAGGCTGGGCTGGTTCCAGCTGACTAGGTGTGGCCCTTGCCTTCACAATATCCACCAAACAAACTCTGAGTTTAACTTTTTATATAATTAATTTCCAAACCAGATACTCCTTTGGTTTTTACTTTCCTCTAACTTCATGTCTAGTGTTGCAGTGCTGTCATTTGACAAGATACCAGTTTCATATATAATTAATGCTTTTATGTGGAAAAGATCTAGGCATTTGAGTAGACAACAAGCTAAACACAAGTCAGCAGTGCAATGCAGTGGCTAAAAAGGCTAATGTAATTCTAGGCTGCATTAACAGAAGCATAGTGACATGATCACAAGAAGTAACAGTACCACTCCATTCTGCTTTGGCCAGACATCGCCTGGACTAATGTGTCCAGTTCTGGGCACTGCAGTTTAAGAAGGATATTGACAAACAGGAATGTGTACAGAGGAAGAGTGACAAAGATGATGAGATATCTGGACACCAACTACTATGAGGAAAGGTTGAAGGACTTGGGTATCATTGGGATGATGCTTTGATTAAGAGGTGGTATGATAGACATCTTCAAATATTTGAAGGGCTGTCATACTGATGATGGAGCAAATTTGTTCTCTGTTGTTTCAGAGGATAATAGTCAAAACAACAGGTTCAAATGACCAGATAAAGGGTTTAGACTAAACATTAGGAAGGATGTCTTGATTGTATGAGCTGTTCAACAATGGCTCAGACTGCCTCAAAAGGTGGTGGACTTTCCTTCATTAGAGGTATTTAAACAGAGACTGGATGGCCACTTGTAGTAGTGGATTCTTGCATCAGGTGGGGGTTGGACTAAGTGATCTTTGAGATACCTTCCAACTCTATAATTCTATTATATAAATACATAAATAAAAATATCCAAAGACCTAGAAGAGTGGTCCAAAGTTGTCAGAATGCAGGTAATCCAACAAGCTTCTCAAGCATTTCACAGTGGCTTGTCCTTTAAGCCTGTCCTTTGATCTGAAAAACCTAGCCCAAGTTATAATTCTTTTCCAACTTAGTTCACTTTCTAAGTTAATTATCTAGCTTTTTGCACTATAGAAGGTTAATTGGTTACTTTACTTCACAAGTATCAATTCACAAATAATAGTGCCCACTGTACTATTTATTAATTTATTAATACCACTTATACATATTGTTGCCAAATACCTTGCTTAAATCTTTATTTTTCAATGACTGTTTAAAAGGTGCTCATACACCTATAATATTGTATATATTTATGTTCTTACTCTTCTTATTCCAATCTTTTGAGTTTACTACCCTTTGGCATAATTTTCTCTCACACATCATCTGAAATGCTAACACAACTTTGCCCCTTCTTATTTCAGTTATTGAAAATCTTCCTCTTCATACTTTCTATAGACTATCAGGTGCCAGTGTTACTAATGTTTTATTTTACTGTAACTATTTCTATGCTGCTTTTCAATATAAATATTTCTAGGTCAGCTTACAAATGAGATAATAAAAGATGATATAAAACCAGTAATAAAACAATGACAAAGGAAGAGACAGCAGGAAAGGGTACAGTAAAATTCAAAGTTTAAAAGCCTAGCAAATAAAAATGTCATTACCTAGTGCCTAAAAGATTTCTGACACCAGGCGAGCCTCCTGGAGAGAGCATTCCACAAGCAGGAGGCCACTGACAAGCCATTCTTTCCCACTGCCATCCTCTTCACTTTGAATGGAGGGGTCACCTGAAGGATGACTTCCAAAGAGGTTCTCATGTTGAAGAAGTTGATTCTTAAGGTACCCAGGCCCAAAGACATTTAGGTCTTTAAAGGCAAATACCAGAACTTTGAATTGTGCCTGAAAATGGAATGGGGGCCGGTAAAGGTCTTGGCAAGCTATGCCCTCATTATCCAGCCCCCATTATCAGTCTAGCAGCTGTATTCTAAAATAACCTCAGTTTCCAAAAAGTCTCCAAAGGCAGCTTCATATACAACACATTACAGTAGTCTACTTTTGAGTTTACCAGAGTATGAATAACAGCAGCCAGGCTATCTCTGCTGAGAGGGGCTGTACCTGGTGCACTAGCCTTAGCTGGTACAAGGATCTCCCTGCCCCAGAGGTCATTAAGACCTCCAGTGCTAGCTGGGTCTAGAAGCAGTCCAAAACTGCAAACATGCTCCTTTAGAAAGAGTACAACCCTGTCTAGACCAGCTTAATACCATCTCCCCAGAGAGAGAACCACCAGCCAACTGTACTTCTATCTTGTCTAGATGAAGGTCAAATTTATTGGCCTTTGTCTAGTAGGCCATTACTGACTCCATATTCACATTTCACTGACCCACCAGAAGGGTAAAAGAGAAATAGAGCTAGGTGACATTAGCATACTGATGATATCTCACTCTAATTACCTCACCCGGTGGCTTTTTGTAGACAAAATAGAACCATCTACAAATGTGCTTGCACCAATTCAACAGCTCTATAACTCCATTTTGAAGTATTCTTGGGTTACCATGGATTTGTCTGAATCTTGCCAATCCATCTTATTATTGCCTACTCACCTTATTTATTTATTAAATATATATCCCATGTTTTCATTAAAAATATGGTCAAGGCAGCTAGAAATAAAAATACATATGAAATACAAAATTATAATTAAAACATAAAGCTTCCTCTCATTTTAACCTCTTCTTTCCCACACATATTGGTGAAGGAAATGTATTTTATTATTTAATTAATTAATTTATATCCTGCATTTCCACCAAAAATAATGCTCAAGGCAGCTAAAAATAAAAACAGAAGCGTCATTAAAACATAACATAAAAACAAATCTATTAAAACACAATTAAAAACACAACATTAAAAGAAATAGACAGCACCCAACCAATTAAAAACCTCTTCAGCACCAGGCCAGCTTACATACCAGGGGCCTGCATGAATAAAAATGTCTTGCCTGAAGGCAAAGGACAACAGACAGGGAGTCAAACTTAGCCTCTTTCAGCAGCAGGGAGTTCCAGAGCCTGGAAGCAACCACTGAGAAGTCCCTCTCTCAAATCCCCATCAAACATGCCTCCAATAGTGACGGGCCCAAGAGAAGGGCCTCTCCCAAAGAACTTAAAACCTGAGAGGCTCATATGGCAAAATGTGATCTTTCAGGTAGTCTGGTCCCACATGATAGCTACTTTTGAAAATTTCCATCTTCTTCAAATCTTATCCATCCAATAGGGTTCTTCATATATGTGCTAATATTAGTTTTCCATTCTCTCTCTCTCTCTCTCTCTCTCTCTCTCTCTCTCTCTCTCTCTCTCACACACACACACACACACACACACACACTCACAGAGTGGTTGTTCAGATGATTAGTGGGGAAAACAATGCCCCTGCACATGCCAGGAACACAACCGGGATTACCCTAATTACTCTTGCCGCATCGCAGGTTGCCATCTTGTCTGAACCCGGTGCGTGGCGCAGGCATAGTGAATTTTCACCCACTCTACACCCCGTACTGCAAGCCATGGGTTGTAGGGTGGGTGAAAATTCACTATGCCTGTGATGCATGCAGGGTTCAGACAATACAGCAACCTGCGATGCAGTGCAGATAATTAGGATAATCCCAGTCGCGCAACTGGCACAGGCAGGAGAAACAACCAACACTGCATTGTTTGCCCTGCTGATTGTCCAAACCCCAACACACAGTCATATACCTTGACACCTCAAGATAGTAGAGGCCCTCAGCACTGGAACCACAGGAAAAGAGAGGATCTTGCAGAAGTTAGGGTTCTCCAAAGGTCTACAAAGCCTAGCATTTTGCTTTCATCGGTGGCTATTAGATGTCTGTAAGGAACCCTATCAAGTGGACATGATAAAGATAACTATGTTCTGGTGTTCACCCGAAGCATCTCATAATTAGAAATTCTCTTTCCCTGATTATACAACATTCCATTTTAAGATGCAATCCTATGCACACTCACTTGGCAATAAACTAGATTATAAACAATGGGACTTACATCCAAAGAAATATACATGTATAGGATTGCACTTTTAGTTATCACGGCTGATAGCCATTTCTAGACCATGAATTTATCTAACCTGCTTTAAAAGCAATCTAAGCTAATTAAGTATCACCACTTCTTCTTATATAATGGTATAAATTATAGACCTCCAGATTATGAAGAAAACTTGCATGGACTATTCATGTCCTAACAACACCCTATTTGTTGTGTCACCTGGTGAACACCTCACATCAAAGTAGAGTAATGACCTCAGGAAAGATTTGGCCAATAACTTCCAATTGATATATGAAATTCTTCTCACTTGGGCTTCTGCTTCAGGATTTCCTCCTTGGGTCCCCTGGTCTGCAGCCTGTAGCATGCTCCTTGCGTGTTTGCTCCACATTACTGATGCCAGCAGCATAGACTTTCACCTGTGTGTGTGTTAGTTTTTCCTTTCAGCCCTTCTTTCCCAATGTCTATCAACTTATTGCCATTTCCCACTCTCTTTCATATGCTCCATTCAAGGTCTTTGCTTCTCTGGAATCAAGGGATTCTGTAATGCTGGGGCAGCAGAGGGATAGAAATCCTTCAAATGCTACTGCATGCTGTGTGTGTTCACATACACATGCACGTTCCAAGTCTTCTTGTAAGTAGCTCCGGGAAGTGTATGTGACACCCATACACACTTTTATCCTCACAATAACCCTGTAAGATAGGTTATGTTGACTAGACCAGGATCACCCAGTGAACTTCATGGATGAGTGGTGATTTGAACCTGGGTCTCAACAATCTTTTCACTACATCATACAGTCTCTGCCTAGAGTGGGAAGGCCAGGAACTGACAAGTTCTAATTCTGTGCAACTAACTGGTTGTTGTGTGTGGGGAGGGGTATTTAGCTCTGTGTGTGAGTGCGTGCATGCGCTGGATAACTAAACAGTTTGGATATGCCACTTAAACATTAAACATACCCTGTGAGTGACTGACTGACTGAGAGTCAGCAAGCAAATGGTGGTTCCAAGGGAGCATTCTCTTTGCTCACTCATATCCTGGGCTTGTAATGAGTATCAGCCCTTCTTCCTTCTTGACAAGTTCTCAGTTTTGATGCTTGACTCTCTCTCTTTCAGGAGAGGAGGAGCAAGGACAGGATGCATGACAGGGAGGGCCAGCACACGGCCTGCATCCCTTAGCTGCCCTGCATATAACATGCCCCTTCCATGTGGAATGCACTGTTGACAGAGAAGCTTCATCGCCACAAGCACATTATACAAGATGTGAAACACATAAAATGGAATGTATAAAATGACTGTGTTCTGCAAATTGTACCCCCCCCCCTCTTTTTAACTGATAAATATTGGTAATGTTTTCTTCTATGGTTAGAATAGAAGTAGAAGTTGCAAAGCTAATGGGAATTAAATTACAGATGATATAAAAATGTAGCAGTATTAAGCAATGAAGAAAAACTTGAAGTAACAACGAAGTAACTATGTGGTGCTTCTCATTACAATAGCCAACAGCATTTTTAAAATCTTCATCTGACTTTAAAAGTCTAGAAGCCTGTCCTTAATGTTGGCTTCCAGCATTGCTATCTCTGTATGGTAAATGCTGACAAGGTAATAGGGGCTGACTTGTGTTGCTTCAAAGCTATGTATATAAAATCTCTTGCAAAAGTATGTTTATTTCTTCAGGCAATCATCAATAATTCTAAGATGTTTAAGGCAGGCCTTAAAACAGAATGACTTGCAATAATGAAGATGTTCAACCTACCATACATTTTAATATGAAGGCCAAAATAATTTGTAAATAGTCTTGCGTTTCAGCTCATGTCAAATTGAACTAATTTGCCTGTCATAAACACATTATGGGGTGAGGGGAGGAAGTCCAGTGGTTCAGCTGACACTTCACACTTTACAGTTTTAATAGGTTAGATTTTTATTGTGTCCCCACTACTGTGTTAATGGAGCAGACACACTTGTTTCACATTGTGTACAATGAAGAAACATGAGTCAGGGAGTGTGGCCCAATCATGGTTCTAATGTGCATTAGGTATAAATATTATGTGCATTGCACTCAAATATTAGCAACTTTTTGACTCAGTCATGAATGAAATATTCATTCACATTACATGTTAGATTTTATTTATTTATTTATTTATTTACAGCATTTGTATACTGCTACACACCTAAACAGATTCCAGAGTGGTGAACAACAAGAGATAAAATGAACAAAAGATAAAAAGAAGAAACATGATATTAAGATTATTCTTTAAAAAACAGAGTACCAATAAAAACAAGGCAGGTTAACCAAGGAAGGCTTCTGTCAGGGTGGAAACTGAGCCCATAGAGCCCCAGAGCAGTTCTGATTCTGGGGAGGAACAGCAATCCGTGGGAGAGGAGCTCGCTCATCTCTCACAAGCACAGCAGCTGGCAGAGATTCCTCCTGCCAGCATTCCTGGGAGAGATAGTGACCCTGGCAGTGAGAGAGCGCTGGAGGGGGGCTTGCTGGACGCTCGGTGCAGACGCAGGGAGCAACGACAGATGGAAGGCACCGAAAGGAGGTGCTCCGCTTGTTTGGCGCTAAAACAACAGTCTTGTCCCGAGGACTCAAGGGAAAGAGGGAGGATCTCTCCCTAGCCCACAAGTTCAGAGTCTTCCTGCGGTTCTCCTTCAAACGGGGACCAACTGCCTTACCTGGAGCTTAGGCTACTGTGCTATCTATCCCCAGTGCAGTTCCTTGCTTAGTCGCTAGTGATTAGTATCTGTAAGAGTCATAAAGGAATAAAGCCTTGGGAAGAATCCTCGTCGTCTGTGTCCTAATTTGGCTATTGGAGGGGACTGCAAGAGGCAGCTAGGGCACTCCTGACAGCTTCCTGGAAAAGAGCTGTTTTTAGGAGGCACTGAAAACAACCCAAAATTGGCACCTGCCTGACGTCCAAAAGCAAGGTGTTCCATAGGATGGGAACCACCACACTGAAGGCTCTTCTCCAGGTGGACTCCCGTCGGGCCATAGGTCCACGTGGAACCACCAGAGGATGCCCTCTGATGACTTCACTGATCAGGTAGGTTGGTAAGGGGGAAGGTGCTCTCTCAGGTATCCTGGGCCCAAGTTGTTTAGGGCTTTGTACACTAGTACCAAAAACTTAAACCTGGCCTGGTAGTGAATAGGCAGCCAGCGCAGTTCCCTCAGCAAAGGATTTGCATGCTGAAAACAGGCAGCTCCCAGTAACAGCTGAACTGCTGCATTCTATAGTAACTCTAGCTTCCAGAGCAGCTTTAAGGACAGCCCCACATACAGCACATGGTAGTAATCCAGTTTTGAGGTTACCAGGACCTGGACCACTGGGGCCAAGCTATCCCTATTCAGGTGAGCCATAGCTGGCGAACCAGCTGAAGCTGATAAAAGGCACTCCAAGCCACCATGGCCACTTGGGCCTCTAGTGTCAGTGATGGATGTAGGAGTTGTTGTTGTTCAGTCATTCAGTCATGTCCGACTCTTCGTGACCCCATGGACCATAGCACGCCAGGCCTTCCTGTCCTGCGCTCTCTCCCGGAGCGTGCTCAAGTTCATATTCATTGCATCCGTGATGCTATCTAGCCATCTCATCCTCTGCCGTCCCCTTCTCCTTTTGCCTTCAGTCTTTCCCAGCATCAGGGTCTTTTCCAGAGAGTTTTCTCTTCGCATTAGGTGGCCAAAATATTGGAGCTTCAGCTTCAGTATCTGTCCTTCCAATGAGCAGTCAGGGTTGATTTCCTTTAGGATGGACTGATTTGACCTCCTTGCAGTCCAGGGGACTCGTAAGAGTCTTCTCCAGCACCACAGTTCGAAAGCATCAATTCTTCGGCACTCAGCCTTCCTTATAGTCCAGCTCTCACAGCCATACATTACTACTGGGAAAACCATAGCTTTGATTAGACGGACCTTTGTCAGCAAGGTGATGTCTCTGCTTCTTACTATGCTGTCTAGGTTTGCCATAGCTTTCCTCCCCAGGAGCAAGCGTCTTTTAATTTCATGGCTACAGTCACCGTCTGCGGTGATCTTGGAGCCCAAGAAAGTAAAATCTGTCACTGCTTCCATTTCTTCCCCTTCTATATGCCAGGAAGTGATGGGGCCAGATGCCATGATCTTCGTTTTTTTAATGTTGAGTTTCAAACCAGCTTTTGCACTCTCCTCTTTCACCCTCAACAAGAGGCTCTTTAGATCCTCTTCGCTTTCTGCCATTAGGGTGGTATCGTCTGCATATCGGAGGTTGTTGATAATTCTCCCAGCAATCTTAATTCCGACCTCTGATTCATCCAACCCGGCATTTCTCATGATGTACTCTGCATATAAGTTAAATAAGCAGGGTGACAATATGCAGCCTTGTCGTACTCCTTTCCTAATTTTGAACCAATCAGTTGTTCCATGTCTGGTTCTTACTGTTGCTTCTTGACCCTCGTACAGGTTTCTCAGGAGACAGGTAAGGTGGTCTGGTACTCCCATCACTTTAAGAATTTGCCACAGTTTGTTGTGATCCACACAATCAAAGGCTTTAGCGTAGTCAATGAAGCAGAAATAGACATTTTTCTGGAATTCTCTTGCTTTCTCCATGATGCAGCGAATGTTGGCGATTTGATCTCTAGTTCCTCTGCCTCTTCTAAACCCAGCTTGTACTTCCCGTAGTTCTCGGTTCGCATACTGCTGAAGCCTAGCTTGTAGGATTTTGAGCATCACCTTGCTGGCATGTGAAATGAGCGCAATTGTGCGGTAGTTTGAACACTCTTTGGCGTTGCCCTTCTTTGGAATTGGAATGTAAACTGACCTTTTCCAGTCTTGTGGCCACTGTTGAGTGTTCCAGATTTGTTGGCATATTGAATGCAGCACTTTAACAGCATCATCTTTTAGGATTTTAAATAGCTCGGCTGGAATACTGTCATCTCCGCTAGCTTTGTTGTTAGTAATGCTTCCTAAGGCCCACTTGACTTCACTCTCGAGGATGTCCGGCTCAAGTTCAGTGACCGCACTATCATGGCTATCAGGGACATTCAGATCTTTCCTGTATAGTTCTTCTGTGTATTCTTGCCACCTCTTCTTAATCTCATCTGCTTCTGTTAGGTCCCTGCCTTCTTTGTCCTTTATCATGCCCGTCTTTGCACAAAACGTTCCCTTGAGATCTTCAATTTTCTTGAAGAGATCTCTAGTCTTTCCCATTCTGTTGTTTTCCTCGATTTCTTTGCATTGTTCATTTAAGAAGGCCTTCTTGTCTCTCCTTGCTATTCTCTGGAACTCTGCATTCAGTTGGGTATATCTTCCCCTTTCTCCCTTGCTTTTCGCTTCCCTTCTTTCCTCAGCTACTTGTAAAGCCTCATCAGACAGCCACTTGGCTTTCTTGCATTTCTTTTTCTTTGGGATGGATTGAGTTGCTGCCTCCTGAACAATGTTACGGACCTCCGTCCATAGTTCCTCAGGCACTCTGTCTATCAGGTCTAATCCCTGAAATCTATTCCTCACCTCCACTGTATATTCATCAGGGATATGATTTAGGTCATACCTGAACGGTTTAGTGGTTTTCCCGATGTTCTTCAATTTAAGCCGAAATTTTGCAAGAAGCAGCTCATGATCTGCGCCACAGTCAGCTCCAGGTCTTGTTTTTACTGACTGTATGGAGCTTCTCCATCTTTGGCTGCAAAGGACATAATCAATCTGATTTCGATATTGACCATCTGGTGACGTCCATGTGTAGAGTCGCCTCTTGTGCTGTTGGAAAAGAGTGTTTGCTATGATCAGCATGTTCTCTTGGCAAAACTCTATTAGCTTTTGTCCTGCTTCATTTTGTACACCAAGGCCATGCCTGCCTGTTATCCCGGTGATTTCTTGACTTCCTACTTTAGCATTCCAATCCCCTATGATGAAGAGGACATCTTTTTTTGGTGTTAGTTCTAGAAGGTGTTGTAGGTCTTCATAGAACCGATCAACCTCAGCTTCTTCAGCCTCAGTGGTTGGGGCATAGACTTGAATTACTGTGATGTTGAATGGTTTGCCTTGGATTCGTACTGAGATCATTCTATCATTTTTAAGATTGTACCCCAGTACTGCTTTTCCCACCCTTTTGTTGACTATGAGTGCTACTCCATTTCTTCTAAGGGATTCTTGCCCACAATAGTAGATATGATGGTCACCTGAATTAAATTTGCCCATGCCTGTCCATTTTAGTTCGCTGATTCCCAAGATGTCGATGTTCAATCTTGCCATCTCATGTTTGACCACCTCCAGCTTACCTTGATTCATTGATCGGATGTAGGAGTACCCTTAGACTATGAACCTGATCTTTCAGATGTTCAGATTGTTGCTTATAGGCTAAATGCAACAGGACCTCCCCTTACTCTCCTCCCATCTCAGCCCCCACATGCACCTTCCAAATCTGCTCCAGAGGGTCCTCCAATCATCCAGAGTAAGTTTGGGGGTGCGCAGGAGGCTGCAGGGGGAGGGAAAATCCATTCCTCCAGAAGTTTCCATTCCGCTGGCAGACCAATATTCATGTGGTTGTTATTCCTCTTACTTTCACTGCTTGCTAAGTGCTCACCTTCAGAGTTAGATAAGACTGGATGTAATAATGGTCGACAAAAAGGAAGATGAAATTATGGAGGTTCTTTAAACTGAGAAAAGAAAACAAATCACCTGTATCAATGACACTGTAATTTGTTTCAACCCTTTGAAAGTAACAATCATCTCCTTTGGAGGTCGTGGTCACAGGCCTGCCAACACACTGTGTGGTGGTGTCCCTCTTCTCCATTTGTTTATTTGCTTCTGGCAGTTTTGGCAGTGGAATACTGTTGTGAAATGTATACCACTGTACATATGGTGGGAAGAATCTAATGCAGCCATTAAATGCACATTATACTGTATACACATTCTGCTTTACTTTGGAGTGCAGCTGTGCTATAAGGCTTACAAAATGTGAAACCTCGTGTGAAGCAACAACATTATCAGGAGAGGCTGGTCAAAAATGCATTAGGTTGTGACAGAATCCAATTACCATCCCCACCCCCCACCCCCAAACCCCTAGAGTTATAGCTAGCTCAGTTCCTGACAAAGTAATGTTCTAAAAGCATAGTGGGAGAAAACCTATTTAAAATGTAGTAGCAGTCTTAACTTTGTGGGCTTGGATTTTGTTGGCTTTTGTTAACCTGCTTTAGAACAACAAAAGTGATTCTCATAAGGATGATGCAAAGCTTTCAACTATAAGTGTGTAAACAAAATATCCAAATCTTTTCCCATGTCCATCACTTCTGTTGTCAGGTTCAGAACTATAAAAGATTTCAACAAGCAAAACAGGGATTTGCTAATTCTGCCAAAGATAGACAAGAGTGGAACAGTTCTTATGCTGCCTTTAGGCATTCATTCAGTCTGCACAGGAAGTACACACACAAAGAGAAGGGAGCACTCTAGTGGAGGATCTCCAGGCAGCCAGGAGACGGAGTTTCCAGAGACCTGGCTTGGGTGGAGAGCCTCCACAGATACAGGAGGCTCTCCTCTTCAGATTGTCACCTTCCATGAGTACAGGTCTAAAGAAAGGCAGGAGGAGGGGGCAAGGCTAGAGCACTCCCTCTCCTTGTGTGTTTACTTCCTACACAGATTGCATGCCTGAACAGGGCATCTCTCTCTCTCTCAATCATTTTCTACCCCATCCCTTCTCGAAGGGTCAGGGTCAGTAACAAGAGTTAAACAAAAAACACACAACATTTAAAATACACAGTTAAATTAAGATTGCCTCCATGCTTGCTTAAGCCTACCAGCCCAAACAGGGAAGTCTTATGTTCTTCCGGAAAATATTTAGGCTTGCACTTTGATGGACTTCTAGGAGTTCCAAAATAGTGGGGCAATCTCTCTGAACAGCTTTCATTGTGCCTTTCCTTTGCTGCATGGATTCTGCAGTAAGGAGGCATTTTCAGTTTATCTTAGTGGCTGTGGTGATACAAAAAAGGAAAAGATGTAAGGAGAACTGTTGCCAACAAGGGCTTTATAGATTAGAACCAGCACCGTCCTAGAAATAATAAAGATCCAGTGCAGTGATGCTCTCTTGAGAAAGAATTGCCCGTGCACAAACAACAGGACAAGGAACTTATTAGGAGGGTAAGTTATATTGTCAAAGTATGGTCTGTTAAGAACTGGATTGGTGGGTACATGCCACAAGACCACACACAAAGCCATAGTGGCTGCTAAATACATAAACAATAACATGCATACACCATCTAATGACAAACACAGTCCAAGGCCAAAACTGCCTAGGGTATTACTAGTCTTAGGATACTCATTACTGAACTTGGCAGCTACAAAAAAGGTAGGTTATCATAAACTCCCTCCAGGAAGGTGTCCGCCAAACTTGTTTTAAAGCTTACTAGTATTCATTTATGTCAATGCTGGCTTTGGGAGAATCTCACCATTTCTCAACTTTTCTTAAACACCCTTTAAGAATGCCTCCTTCATTTATTACACTTTTTTTTTCATTTTGTTTTTGTATCATCTTTCACAATCAGTTTACAGTGACCTTGATGGTATCTTCTATAGTAGAGTAGAAAAGGGAAGTTCTGCAATTTTTTTTCCCACCCCTGTATGATCCATTAATTTTTTGTGCCAAGCATCATTGCTCTGACTGGGTAATTGAGAGGATATGCAAGTTTAGAAGATACTGTGAATCCCCTCTAAGCCTTATTACTTCAGGGAAAGACACTCCCCCTCTGTCAAATTAAAAACTCAATGGCTCTGAAAGGGTTTGTAGTACAAATTGTTTCTTTGGGAAAGTGTCTTTTATGAAGATCCCTCCCCATGTACATTTGAAAAGACCACTTCCTTTGCTACTAACAATTGAGCCGACCACATTCTCTACCACAGGCATAACCATTATTCAGTGGCAACACTATGGTCATTATTTACATGGCAATGGGAGAAGCTCTGATATATTTTTAGTGCAATTTATCAGCTGAATACCAAAAAAGATGTGTGTATAACTGAGCATCTGGATCACCACTGAGTGTGCCAAGAACCACTTCCTTAAAATACTGTGCTCATGTATTAGAACTTTGGCTTCAATTCAAATTATGGCTAAACTCATGAGAGGTGACTGTATAAAGCTGGCATTGGATGGGCACCTCAGTTCCGGCCATTTTTTCTTGGACATAAGGCTGATTGCTTTCTGTGGAACCTACTTTAAAGTAAAAATTCCATACAGAGATAGCAAAATAATGCTATCCCTGGTCCTATTATTAGAACCACCCAAATATCACTAAGTAGTGTGCAAACTTTGGACAAATTCCAATTGTGTCTGTCTGCTGATGACATCATCCACTGGAGCAGATGCCTCCACTCCCTACAGCCTGTACCGAACCCAATCTGTTCTGGAAGGTTGGGAGACCCCTGGAGCAGACTTTGGGGGGTCATCAGAGGGGAGAGGATGAGGGGAAAGCTCCATTGCTTGAGCAGGAGTCTGTTTGTGCAACATTGGATGTAGCTCTTTGAGTTCCCCTAAATTATTATTTAGGCTACAGAAGTTATAGAAAACAACATGAGGGGAAAAATTGCATATCTCCAATCTGCACTTGGTAACAGTCTTAAGTGGAAGGTAAGAGGCATTTTGCAGATTTAATTAGGTTAGATAGTGTCAGGTATAAAAGATCTCAGGTTGCAACAAGGCATGCTGGGACAAAGGGCTCCATCACACAGGCAGAGAATTCCACATCAATGCCAGTTCTTTCCCCATCCAGTATCACTGCAGGACTGTGTCGTTCTCTTTAGATGGCTGTCCCCATCATGTTATTTTTCGTTTCTTTCCTTCACATGGTTGTGGTGATGCCACTCAGAGGTGTTGCCACCTTTCCACAAAAAAGCATTACACATGCTTAGGGTGTAGCAACAGCTCCTCCCTGGTTCCTGCCCCTTTCCCTCCCCTTGCACATTACTGGTGGATGGGGACTGACAAGCAGAGAGTCCCCCCACCAATCTCCCTGCCCCCCCCGCCTCCCCATTCAGTGTTTTTGACAATCTCTGCCATTTACTCAGCTGTTTACTTGCTGGGAATGCACAGCAGTGGGGCGTCCCTGCAGGTCGGAAGGCCGGCACAGTGCCCTGCCAACCTACTGCTCTGCCAACCTGCTGCTCTGCCACCTTGCCACTCTGCTGACTGCTGCCTTGTTCAGAACACTGCAGGCCGAAAATGGCAAGGACTCAAAGTGGTGCGGGCACGGGAAGGTGACACACCCCACAAACCATCGTCACCGCCTTTGCCATCATGACCGCACCCCCAACAACCCAAAACAACTGCCCACCGCTGCCAACATACAGTGGTTCATTTGTGCTAGGGAAGAACTAAACTGGGAGGTCATGGTGCTCCATTTGCACATATTTGGGAAAATACCACATTTTTTCCATTTGAGGAAAACACAGGATAGGTGGGTGGAAATGGTGGGATAATGACTGGACGATGACAACGTCATGTAATGGACCCACACAATTCAGTGAGTGGCCAATCATGAATGTGTAATAAACTGGAGGTATGGAGGTAAAGAAGCAATGGCCTCTTTGAAAATATAAAGACCAATAACATTTTTTTCTCTCTCCCTCCCTTTTTTTTTGCAGGGAGGGGGTTGGTTCGATGTCTGTGCAAAGAACAAATCAGATGAATTCAAATGCTTGTATGCTAGTACTTAGACTACAATCATATACACATTTCCTAGGAAGTATCCAATTGAATTCAGTAGAAATTACTTTAGAGTAAACATTTTTAGGATTACATGGTTAGTTATTTTTGGTTGGTGCTAACAAAAGTATTATCTTACTATCCCATGTGGAATTTTGGTAATACACCAATGTGGCTACTTGCACTTTTTGTCTACTTTTAAATAAGTATCCATAAGACTACACCTTTGAACTTGTTTTCATGGGTTTGTCTGGGTGAATACGGATTAGCATACCACACGTTTAAATGTGTTCTAATACAAATATCCATCACTAGGTTTTTCCCTTGCATGTGGTTGCTGTTGCCCTGCCAATAGTTACTGACTTGTTCTGTTGCTATGTAGTGAAGATGTTCATTTGATCTATCACTGCATGCATTGCTTCAGTATTTTGGAACCATGTCCTGGTTCTTTCCTTATGAATGTAAATTATACGGTATACTTCTGCAGTGTAAAAAGGCAACCTAGATGGCAAATTATATTTCTAAAATAAATATGTAATTTTTCTAATAGAAATTGCATTTATTTTATTTTTGCTGAATCTATCTGTTTTTATTTAGCTTATTAATGATTTAATTTATATTATGTAATTTTGAGCAATAAATAATTTATGGGGATTTTTTCCCCAATAAAATGGGCATGATCCAACCAAAGTTAGACATGTGTAAGCACCTTTGAATTCACTGAAAGTTAGGCACATGCCTAATTCCCAAGTTGAATCAATGAAATTTGAAAATGCTTGAAAATGCTTGATTTTGGCTGGTTTGCAGATAATGCTCATTTTTATTATTATAAATATATTATGATTATTAAGATTATCAAATGTTATTGGTGAAAATGGTGTGTACAATGTTTTAAGCATCTCATCTAGTTGCATCCTCTGCACAGCCATAAACAAACGAAAATACTAACAGTCAACCAAGGATTAAATTTAATGTTCAGTTTTTCAACAGCACCAGCAATGGAGGAACCATTTAAGCTTTTCTGAAAATTACAACAATGATGTTACTTCAGGATTACAACAATTTAACTACATGTGCTCCCTTTGTGACATATGTCCTACTTAAGGCTACAATCCCATACACACGTACTTGGGAGGAAGTCCCATTTATCATAATAGGATTTACTTCTGAGTAGACATACTTAGGATTGTACTGTTAGTGGCCAGATGTTTCACTGGAGCTGTGAAGACAGCTACAGTGATAGATTTGGCCACTAAAATAAGGAAATACGCCACAAAGAGAGCACATATATTAAGAGACAAGGCACCACTATTACCCTCTATATAAACAGAAGCAATTTGTCTATCTTCTCCAAGGAGGAAACATACTGTGATTCTATCAGCACAAGTGAGATAGGAGATTTAGGGTGCAATCCTATTGGGATAGGCGGCCGCCTCCAAACTCAGGGGCAACGGCCTATCCAATGCAGGGCAGGAGAAGCACCGAGGGGATCGTCCCCTCTGTGCTTCAGCCACCCTGCATTAACGACTAGACGGTTTCGATTTCAGCTGTCTAGCCATGGGACCTAGGAGTGTGGGAAGCAGCAGCCAGACAACACATAGGATGTGTTGTACTGGCATTTCCAACTTCCCGAGATGCCTCCAGGAACGCCTTGGTTTTGCTGTTCCGCGCTCCTCTTCTGAGTGTGGAGCGCGAGGCCGTTCCGCGCTGCCTATGAGGCAGCGCAGGAGCAGGTGGAGGTCAGTTCTCAGGGAACCGACCTATTGTATGGCCATCTAGCTGCTGACTAGCAACCATAGGATTGCGCCCTTAAGCTAGAGGGAAGTTAGGGAGTATAACGGAAGTTAGACAGAATGCAAACATTCAAAGTATGCTCCTTTTTGCAAAACAAACTCTACCAAACAGGAATTGAAATCTGATATTCATAGGATGTGTGTATTTGAACTCTATAACCCAACCTGGTCCTTCTAAACTCATTTCTAGGCAATAGCTGACAAAAAAGTAACACATCCAGTTATTGTGGGTGCGCAGGGGGGAGAAATGATGAGATGACACAAATAGAGTTGGGATAAAACTGGGCAACATTTATTGACATATTACAATCTGCGAAGGAAGCACCAGCAGGCACATAGAAAACAAGTAATCATGACAGGTACTGAGTTGTCTGAGGCATGGCGTCTACCATAGCCACCCTGCAGATCAATTCTGGGCTGGGAGACCTTCCTTTGTCACTACCCCTCGAGCCACAGAACCCAAGTGGGTGAGGAGGGTCGGCCTCAGAGGTAAGCCGTATCTCCCAACTCGGGGCCACAAAACCCGGAGCCGAGAGCCTCAGGCCTTACCAGTCACCTGAAACGGTGCCCACGAATGCTCACCTGTCCTCTCCCCCAGTGGAGTGCCTGCCCAGAGCCGCCAGTACAGTTATGTGACCGGATAAAAATAGCAATCGGATGATACCAATTAGCCTACATTACTCCCTATCCCACCTGCAGTATGAAGTAGGCAAAAACCCATAGCCCAGCCAATCTGGCTAAGAGCAAAATTCCTACTCGGCCCCCAATAGGGCAACGAGTACAACCCACACTGCATGTTGGGCAGGAGGGAGGGAGCCAGAAAAGCCAGAATAAATGAGGAAAGGGGGCAGGGTGGCCTAAATATCGGCCGGATCAGCCCCCGCCCCACCTGGACGTCGAGAGCGAGGGCAAATGGCCTTCGATCTTGTCTCGCCCTTCCCCCCCCCAACATCCGCCCCCCCGCAGCCAGGCAAGCCGGATGCGGGGTGAGGGGACAAGTGTGAATTATCAGTCCAAATATATATTTGTAATCCTTTCTTCCAGAGCTGAAGAGCATGAGTTTCAGTTTAACACAAGAAAATGCAAAACACCAGAAATATTTAAACATTACACAAACCAATCAGCTAATAAAATCTCTCTGCAATATTGTGAAATAAGTATGGAAGGACCATCCAGAAGAATGGATGCAATAATTTCTCCAGATGAAAAGCACATTTTACCTGTAACACTAAAGTAGTACTAGCAGAGATCCAGCTAAGTGGTTTGATATCCCATCTTCATGTAATGTAGATAAGGGGCTGCCTTAGTGATAGGCTTATAGTCCCTATGAATAGATAGCTGGTTCATCAGGCTTTTGTTTGTTTTTACATTAAGGGGCTACACTCCAGAACTGTGAAGGAAAACTGCACTGTTTCCAAGAACAGAACCCCCTCCCCCCAAAAAGGGGGTGGGATGAAATAGATTCAAGAAATGATATGACATGCTGGAGGGGCAGAGGTCCCCAACCTTTTGGGGTCAGTGGGTACATTTTGAATTTTAAGAGGGTCATGGGTACCCTCACAAAATCACTGCCATAGGGGTGTGCCCATTCATAAAATGGTTCCCATGGTGGGCATGGCTGGCCACTCACTTCCCAGAAGTCACATTGATGACACTAAAAGAAAAGTAACTTGCCCAATAACCTAAGTACAAGGTAGAGGTGGAGTCTGAGCTCCATAACACAAAACCATTCTTCTGAACCCAAATAAAGATGGCCCTGGAGGGCAGCCCTTTGCTTTGCAGCTTGCCAGACCTCCAGTTAATTTTTTTTAAAAAAAATCTAAGGGCAGTATCAAATGGTGACCGTCTGCAAGTGGGGCCCATCACGGCATCCATTCCACAACCATCCAACCCCACTGATTCCATTGTGCAATGGAGATGCAATGCTTCCAGGGGCAAGTCCCAAAATGAGCAAAACCACTAGTTTATGAAACTGGGCAGATCGGCGGAGCTCCCTTCTGAGAGCTCCGCAGACCTGCCCCATTCCAGAAATGAGCATTTCCACTCATTTCAGGTTGCCCCTGGAATTGATAAATCTCTGTTGCATGAGCGGTGGGACCTACTTGCACAACAGAATCAGTGGGGCTGACCACTTGCAGATGGTCACCATTGGTTAATGCTCTTAAGAAATTAAATCAGGAGAGGCAGGGAGCCTAGTGGGTGCCAAGAGAATTGTCTATGGGCACCATGTTGGGGACCCCAGGGACAGAGGCTGGTGCATCTATGTGTGTTCATAATTTTCTTTAAAAATATGGCTGCATGAGCATTCCAAGAGTGCTGCTATTCTGCTGAAACCTTTTTTATAAAATCTGAATTTTTTAAAAACCAGAAGCTAAATTTTAAAATGACACTGGCAGAAAGGATAGGCTCCTGTGGCTCATCAAGGTGATGGCACAGTCAACATCCAATTGTTGTATGCATTACTCACACAACCAGCATCTACCGATAATTAGCTATTGCAATGCATGCTCTTTCTGATGGAGGAATAACATTTTCCCAGGAACTCAAAATTGCAGTTCCAGCACTCAGATATTGTTTTTGCTCACAACTAATGCACTAGCAGAGATAACACCATCTGGATCCTCCCTCAATATCATAACAACCAATGCAGTTCCATTTCCTCATCTGAAAAGGTGCTACATTGTGTGTATTGCGCATGCACCCAGATTTGTATTAAAATTAAATAACAGTTGCAGAAATAATATGCAGGTAACTATTTTTAAAAATCAAATATATGATATATGTAATTCTGTTCACAGCTTATCCCAGCCTTCCCCTGACTGGCTGAGGAATGCTGGAAGTTGTAGACAAACACATCAGGAGAGCACCAGGTTGGGGGAAGCTGGTTTATACAACCACGATAACCAGAAAACAAAAATATTAAAGCCTACCTGCCTTCATCTAAAGGCCATTCACAGAAAAGGTTACCTTATTTAATCTTAGCTTTCTCAGATTTCTTTTTTTTTTTATGGTAGGCAGCACTGATAGCATAGATGTGCTGAAGGTGTGGGATAAAAAAATAATATAACACCTGACTTATTTAGTTAGTTAAATAGATAAAATGAAGTGTGAATGAAGCAAGCTGTAGATCAGTACAGCTGCGCTGTTTCCTATAATCACCCTGGAAGGAAAAAAATGCTGTGGAGATAATAGAAATTACTACCAGCTGTAATTCAGTCCAGTTCACATTTAGATTTCTCCTTGCAACCATAAGCATACATATCTTGTTTGAACTGGCCCACAGATACTTGTAACTCCAGCTGAATCCTATGTAGTGATTTATGCCAATATTGAAGAATCAGATCCACAATCCACCCTAATTCTGCAGGTTGCTTCTTTTGTATGATATTCTTTGGTAATAATTGTGCTGCATGTTTCCCTGTATAACATGTAGTGTTTATCCTAAAACAAATGATATGGTACCAGCTATACATACCATGCAATACACTCAGAAGCGTGAACAAATTGCACTGACTGTACCATAGTGGCTTGCCAGATGGCAAAGTTATCATGAAGACCAAGCCATATGAAAAACAATTATTAATGGTCTAAAACTCATTTAGAAACAGACCAACACATTGTTCACAACATTACATTGAGAAGGGTGAGTGAGATGTGATTCCTAGATGTGTTTGAGCACCTGTACTCTGATCCCAGACACACTGGTTAAGAATAAAGTCCCACTGAAATGTGCTTAGGATTGTTACCTTAGAGAGCAGTTCCCTAAGTACTGCATCTGCACATTTCTTTTAATTTAAAAAGGACTTTCATAGACCTTTGTACAATCCTAATGAAAAGAATGAAGCCTGTGCAGCAAGACTGCAGCCTTTTGGCTGAAATCCTGCATCATTTATGCATGTGGTGAAATCCTGCATGTGAGGGTTTCAGTGGGATGTACATATAGAAAACTGCACAGGATCCTGCGACCTTCTCTGACAGGACTGGGTAATCCCACTATGTTACTGAACATACTAATTTCCATTAAAAAGTGCATATTGGGAGTTCCTTCTTATTTGAAGAAATATAAAATAACTCACAAAGCTGTAATGATCACTCTGTCCAGATCAAACAGGCTTTTGCAGCTGTCAAAGGCATCCTTCTAGAAGCTTTTATTGTAATGAAACTCATTAATGAAGGATATTAATAGAAAACATAATATGTCATGTCTCAGAAAGCTCAATGGGAACAAAGGTTTTTTTAACATGACCAGTCAAAATTCCCTTCTTACACATTCTCTTTGCACTTGAAGTAAATATTCCAGAGTTCATGTATTTTGCTCCATTAGAATAGAAACATTAAAGAACATGGAAGAGTATTGCCAAGCTGACTATCTCCCAGTGCTTAAATTATGTGGTAATGAATATTCAACCTGTAAATATCTCAGGGTAATGAAAGATGAAAGATAATACACTCCCTAGAGAAGGGAATCATCTTACAGATAGTTCCTGACAACTGTTTCTTTCTCAGACACCCCTGAGCACAGAAAAATAAAACATGTCTTTTCAGGTACGTATTAGGAGTATAAGTGAAATCTGATTTCCTGTCCAGAAGCAGAGAAAGAAACATGTCACTGTAGTTTTTAATCTGACTAGAACTGACAGAGGAGACTACTATGATGTATGCGGGTCAGAAATCAGAGATAATAAAAGTGACATATCTCACTTAACAAATCTTCAGCTTGTTCTTTGCTCCAGCTGGCAAAGCATGGCTTTGGCTGCATTTATTTATATCCAAATAGTTGGTATAATTTTGTTTTAGAATGCTTTGGCTCATACAGTAACTGTGTAAGCTATAGCTATTGTCAGTGGGCTTCATAAAGGAACCAATCTTGGGCATTTTCATACTGCACTAAGGGAAATGTTAAAATGTTGCTCAACTGGGTTTGGAGTGAAATGTTAAAATGTTACCCCACAGGGTTTGGAAGCTCCAAGCACGGGCAGCATTGCCTCACCTACACAAGACAAATTGGTACTCATCTGTTCTAGACAGGCATCCTTAATCTTCACCCCCATACATGCATCCCCACTGCCACAATAACCAACCACCTAGCAGAGCAGTCAAGTGTCTTTGCTTCACCTCCCTCTGTTGCTTGGAGTCACCCCATATCATACAGATCCTTGCTGCATTTTCCCACTATACCTATGATTCCTAGCCCAGGCTTCCTCAACCTGGTGCCTTCCAGTATTTTGGAAAACTGTCATGAGCCCCAGGCAACCATGGCCAATGGTCAGGAGTGTGGGGAGGTGTAGTTCAAAACATCTGGAGGCAGCTGGTTTGGGAAGGCTCCTCTAGCACGTTGCTTAGCTCTTCATGGTGCCCTAGACCATCAGACTATCTGCCATTCTTTTGCCACTTCCGAATCCTGATTAATAGAAGTACATGTAGGAAGGAGATTCAGGAAACAAGGAAAGTCACTTTCAGCTGCTGCTGCTGCTGCAAAAAGCTGCTGTAACCAGATTCCTAGAGCCACCTAGCTGTAACACAAGTAAACACTTGAGGTTTTTTTTTCTCTAAAACTATGTTATTGGGAAGGAGCATAATATAGTGGAAGCTCCTTGAGAAACTGCAAATGGATAAGTAGTGACATCGGGAACTATAGTTCCATAGAAAAACTTAGGATGCTCAGACTAGAGACACACCCTGTGATAATTAGTCCAAACCCTGGCACTAAAGCAGAAAATGCTACAATTTATGCATGTCTGATAAGTGCATATCCAGGCTTGCATTAAAAACTTCTAAGAAAAGATATTCTATTATTTTCATAGGCCACTTGCTCCATTACTGTGGTGCTCTTTTATTTAAGGAGGATCTTTCCCCATATATATGGGAAATGTTTTTAAATTCATTTTCCTGAATATTTAGCATATATAGCATATAGCAGCATTCCTGCCAGTGGTGGCAGCAAAGGCAGGCATGGAGTGGCACGTTCCAAGGGCTCACACTCCAGCAGGGACCCTCTGACAAGAGATCAGTGAAACTTCCTTGTTCAACCACATCTCGCTTTGACCCAGACAACTGTGGTAGTGAGAAGGAGGAGGAGCAGATGCCACTGCCTGCTTGCTCACTGGCTCTCTGCCTGACAAGCAAGCAAATGATGAGAAAGAGGATGAGGAGCAAGGGCAGCTGGTGACAATGGTGGTGAGAAGATGGAGCCCCTGAAAGAGCAGGCCCATTGAGGGTGTCTTGCCCAAGGGCCCTCAGAAACCTGGATCCAGCACTGATTCTTGCAATTACTTTCAAGAATGAACCACAGTTCTCCCTCCTCTTTTTGACTTTTTAAAACCTATTTTAAAATGCTGGTGCATCTTCTTTTCTTTTCTTTAGGGAAGAGATAAGAGTCAATCTCCCTCAGCCACACAAATTTCAGTTTACTTTTAAAGACTGCTTGGTCAGAACTCACCACCACCATCACCACCACCACCACAAATACACTGACTGTCCTGGGGTCAGGGAGGCAGTGGAGCCTCCCCCAACCTGGACACTGCCATCTCCTAGCATCATTCTGCCACAATAACATTTACTGAAGCCCCTGGAGCAGTGGAAATCAGACATCTACAGATCAGATCATGGCCTAACATCTTTGAATTTTTCCTAGTACTTGCAACCAAATGTTGCATTCAGCAGAATAATTCATTGAATCCAATTCCCATTAATACTCGCTATTAAAGCTAATGCTTTTCTAGTGGCATTTGCCTCCTAAAATATCTTGGCAGTATTTATTACATCTATTCATTAAGACATTCATTTGCAACATGAAGTTCCCTAATAAGCCCTCTCATTTTTAATTGAATACCCATTCTGCTGATCATATCCTTAAATGCATGTATTCCTGTAATTATTTTGCTGGAGTTTTCCTGTCCCTTAATATTAGATTCTGTGAAAGAAGCATCACATATAAAGTCATTTTAGCTACAACACATCTTGTATAAGCTTTGCTTCAGTTCCTGCTGGATTTTAGGACATTGTGTGAAAGCTCACTGTATGGGCAGGGACTTCACAACATCATCAGATTCAGCCTCATAGTGGGACATCTGCACAGCAGCATTGCCAGGTGTTTGCATCATTTCCAAAAGTGATGTGAGCTAGCCTGGACTACCAAGTGGTGTAATGTCCAATATCTTCACTGTATACATTCATATACTGTTAGCTATATTCTGCTAGGATTTTTTCTCTCCTTTGAGCAACATCTCAAAATTTTGTAACATTTTAAAAAATACCTTTTGCTCTCTTTCTTCCATCTCATAAAAGTGCATTGTAGATTTAAGTGTGGCTGCTGCTCGCTCTGCTAGGCATGCATTAATGCACCAGGGGACCTCTAATTTATTCATGCTATTCTGTCAGCTGACCCTCTTTGCAAGGAAACAGTACTAGAAAGTTGCATTACTCTCTATTGCCATGTTCAGAAACAGCAAACAAATCTTGTCTTAACTAGCCCTTTATCATTCTGCCCTTTACTTATTCTGGGCATTGCTTATATTCTGTTCTAATATATGTCGCCTTCCGTTTTAAACCAGATATATGCCCTTCTCATTCAAGCACATAATTAGGACAGTAGCATTAGAGGAGGAAGAATAGACTGCATAATGAAGGAGACAACTTAATTTATGTTTTAAATTCATATACGTTGTTAAACGCATCAGAGTTGGATCCAGATTTTGGCATATGCAACAGAGCTGGCGGAAGCAGACTTCCCTGCACCTCTTCCCTGTGGCACCCCCCGACCCTAAAAATGCCACAGAGAGGGTCAGGGGATCCTGCTAGATGAAATAGACTGTGGTGTTGGGGGATGAGAGGGGATCCCCAAAATTCAGGAAGCAGCACCTTTTGTAAACAGAGCTCTGAACATGGAAAGTGCTTCCATCTGATTTTCAGGGGAATCCCCCTTCACCACCACAGCAACTTACCCCATTCAGCAGGGTCTTCTGACATTCTGTACAGCATTTCGGAGAGCTGGAGGGGTTGTGATGGGGAAGTGAGGTTGGGAAATCAATTTCCATCAGCTGTGTACCACATGCCTAAATCTCGATCTAACCCAGAGTCTTCACATTGCTTAAGCTGCAGCGCAGTGGCCACTTTAAATATAACCATAGGACCAGGCTCCTTGCAACAGCATTTTAAGCAGCAGCCCCCAGAGTTACTACCTATTTTGTTGTATATTTGCCCTGCTCCTCAGATTTTAACTGCAGCCTGACAAGTGGAAATGCTGAAGGAGAAACTCCCTCAACCCACATTTTATTGCCATGTCAAGAAAGTCTCACCTAGTTAAAATGTGTGTGCCAAGCTGCTGCTAAAGGCACAGAAACATGGCCATTAAAAATGTTGTTTGCTACTTAGGCAGGTCATGAGTCCTGCCTTGCAGAGGACAGTCTTCTATTTGAACAGCTGTCCCATCCAAGTCCACTTTAAAGAGAAGGTATCATAAAAAGGGAGAACAGGGAAGGGCCGTCAAGTTGCCCATCAACACTTACGGCTCCTTCACACAGAGCTTTTATCCTGCAATTGAGATGGCTCCTTCGCAGAAGTTTACGGGCTCTTTTCATGACACCGTGATCATCCAAGGTATTGTTGTTGTTCACTCGTTCAGTCGTGTCCGACTCTTCGTGACCCCATAGACCATAGCACGCCAGGCCTTTCCTGTCCTCCGCATTCTCCCGGAGTGTGGTCAAGTCCATATTCATTGCATCAGTGATGCTATCTAGCCATCTCCTCCTCTGCCATCCCCTTCTCCTTTTGCCTTCAATCTTTCCCAGCATCAGGGTCTTTTCCAGGGAGTTTTCTCTTCGCATTAGGTGGCCAAAATATTTGAGCTTCAGCTTCAGTATCTGTTCTTCCAATGAGCAGTCAGGGTTGATTTCCTTTAGGATGGACTGATTTGACCTCCTTGCAGTCCAGGGGACTCATAAGAGTCTTCTCCAGCACCACAGATTGAAAGCATCAATTCTTCGGCGCTCAGCCTTCCTTATAGTCCATCTCTCACAGCCATACGTTACTACTGGGAAAACCATAGCTTTGATTATGCGGACCTTTGCATCCAAAGTATCTCCTGCAATAAATGCCCTTTCTTCCATTTTTAAATAGATCTCAGAAAATGACCTATCAAATCACCCTGTTGTGTTCCGCTTTAGTTTCCTCCATGAAAAGAGTAAAAGCGGCAAGAGGAAGAGCAAGATCAATGAAAGATAATGGAAGACTCAGATACAGGGAGAAGGAGGGCGGAGGGATGGGTGGGGGAAAAGGAAGCACCTGAAAAAGGGAGTCATGATCCTGCATTTAAAACAGAAGCAGAAAGCCCCTTAGCATCTGGACAGTAGAGGGAGCAGGCACACAGATCACCTGGTCAGTCTTCCCAACTATGGTGAGATATACTGAATTTCTATTTAAATTATAGTAATTACTTCTCAGTTTACATCTATACATATACAGTAGCATATGCAAATTTTATGTGAATCTCTCTTTTTGAATGTGTGATGCATTTCTTTTTCTGGCAATGCATAAGTGGACAACATAGCCGCAATCTGTGCATCAGATCCTAGTCTCCTATCTAACAAATATAGGGCACTATCCAATGGGGCACAACCGCTCATGTAAATTACATTGCACTAGGGTAAACTACTCTAACACAATGCCAATAGTGGTAGCTGGTGGACCAATTTCTCCAGGACATTGAGCATTTGTAAACCAGCCTAAAATCCCGCAACTTTACTGGGGCTTTCTGCTACCGTTTTAAATGTACAATCATGATAGGCTCCATTTACACGTGGTTCCCTTCCCCCCTTATCTGTGTGTTCTATATGTTTCATTTTCAGCCACTAGGTGATGCTGTGCTCTAGCTCCTCTTATTGCGAGATTTCCTCTTTTCATGAGGGAACTCAGTGTGCTGTAATTTGACAGCTCATTATCTCCAATCTTTTTAAAAATGGGATAAAGATCATTTAGTGCAGGAGATACCCTGGAGGTTGACAACATCATGTAAAGGACCCACACACTTCCATGAGTAACCAATGTCAATAGCATGATAAAAGCCTCGTGTAGAAAAGCACACTGGCATGCCAGCTAATACTATAAGTGTTGTGTTAGAGTCATTTATGCGAGTGCAATGTAATTTATGTTAGTGGCTGTGCCCTGTTGGATGCTGCCCAGAAGGTTGGGAAAAAAGGCTATTTCTAGGAGTAAAAGCAAAATAATATGGGGGAGGAGAGCTTGTGCTCTTCCTGTATCTATAGAACTATCTTTGTTGTAAATAAATTGCACGTGCTTTTGCCAACTTAGGTTGTGATATTGGCTTGACTATTTCTACTGCAGATTTTCAGTATTGTTTGATTTATTTTATGGACTTGCTGCCTTGTGATGCTGTGTCTCAAGGTAATCTCATTCCAGTCACCCACAGAAAGCCATTATGGTGGCATGGATAGCACTCTCCCATTTATTTTATGAAACCAGAGAAAATAATATGACTTTGTGGGCCTTCCTCCAAAAGTATGGCAACGGGGTAGTACACAAATCCTTTAATACAACATGAGTATTTTGTGTATATCATTAACAGGACTATAAAGGAAGCAAGGACAATGACCTGATTTACCATGCAAGAATGAGACTATATGTTTTTGCCCTTCAGAATAATCTGAGATTTCTGACCTGCATTATTAAACTGCTGCTCGACTCCACAGCAGCATTACAACACAGGCAGCTTGGACTACTTAAGCATACCCGATACCTGTAACACTATTAACTGTGAAATACAGATGCAACATCATAGCACTTCTTGGGCCAAGTACCAATAATATTACAGAGTTGCCTAAGGCAAGTATTGTTGAACTGTCATTTAAGGCCTCTAAAAACCTTAACTGTTCTACTGAAAATATTTCTAAATCCTCTTAACCCTCATATAACAAATCCAATTGTTGTTTAAGTCTGATGTTTTGTACATTTAATACTACATACAGCTTGCAAGAAAAGGATTAGAGCACAGAGTTATAGTACATAAATCAATGAAATGGAATAAAAATAAAAGGTGATGTTTACCTTGGCTACAATGTGAGAATATAAAATTGTAGGATTTCTTTCCTCGGTATATACAATCAAAGATCTGAAGATGGGCATATAAAGAATTTCCACAAATTTCCACAAAGACCATATTTATTGCTTTTTAAAAAGATGTTTTATTGCTGATCCTGAGCATTGCACATAGGATAGATTATAAATAAAAATATTTATTTATCAGTATTTGAAATCACATGACTTCTGCCATCTTTCACAGTTCTATTATGTCATGTGAGTGCCATGCAGAAGGGAGAAAAGTGAGTTGAACAAGGCACCAGATGCCTTGGGTTATTTTAAATAATTTAATCATGTGACTAATTGGTCTCTGCTGGGTTTCTGTGGTAACTGCTTCCTAAGTGCTGATGGCAATTGTGTTAAATGTAGCTTGGAAACAGCACGTAGGGTGTAGTGCCTTCTAGAGAGCAGAGGGAATCTATACAGCTGGGTTTGGAAGGTACTCCTGCAGAGGCATTGATTATCAAACATCAAAATGTTTACAGCTATGGCTGTGCAGTTTTTCTCGGCTTCTAGTAAACTGGATTTTGCATCAGCTTCATAGAGATTATGAGCAGAATGACTCTGTCCTATACCCTTCTTCACATGCCTGTGTTTATCTGAATTTCAGGCACAGCTAAGAGACACAAATAGTACACAAAGAACACATATTGCGATGGAATGGTTAGCAGTTGTGTTGCTATTTAAATTAAGCTCAGGCTACTTAATTTTTCTGAGTTGCACAACATAAGGAGAACATCTTATTTATAGTTGCATGACTGACACTAGCAACGTATCAGTTTCTCCTCTGATTCATTGGAGAGAAGCACCAGTTCCATCAGTCTTGGGGTGGGTTTCCATGCTATAGGCTTCACTTTGTTTGTGACTTTGTTGCAATGTTTCCCCACTGGCATCTTCTCCTTTTACAGTTCCCATAGTGCTTAAAGCCCGGGCTTATCATTGCTGTAGCCTGTTTGTTTCCACTGAGCAATAATCAAATTATTTTCTTGATGGCTGGGTGGAGTCTGATTGGGTCTGATTACCTCATCCGTGTTCCTGCCTGCTTGGCCGTGTTTCCAGGGCAATGAAAGGAGAAGCTAATGGAGGAGTACGGGATTTTTAAAAAGGAATCAGCTTTGCTGTGAAGAGAGGCTTCCCCCCTTCTCCCCCCCACCCCGCCACTATTTCTCCTTTCCCTTTTCCCCTGAAAGTCCAGATGCACCTGCATTTCAGGAGCAAGCCTCATTGAGCACAATGGGAGTTACTTCTGAGTAGACACACATACGCTTGTGCTGGGAAAGAGGGGGAGAACAGAAAGAGGGAAACTAGCCCCCATTTTAACCCAGAGGACTTCATTGACCACAATGGGTGTTACTTCTGACAAGACAGTAATGGGGTTTGTTGTGGGAAAGAGAGCAAAGCCAGCCCCCATTTTAACACACAGCATCTCTATACGGAAGCTGTGAATGAGTTACGTCCTAAGGCAATGGACCAAAGCTTCGAGAGATCGTGCTTAATCGCATTTAAGGAACTGGGCTTAAAAGTGTGCCATTTCAATTGAGGGGAATCTCTGTAAGTTCTGATGTATTTGAGTTGGGCATTCAAAGGCAAGTCTCATTCAGCACAATGGGGGTTACTTCTGAGGAGACACTAATGGGTTTGTTGTGGGAAAGAGAGTCGTAAACACAAAGATGGAATCCAGCCTCCCTTGTAACCTGCAGGATAGGTATAACGAAGCTGCAAAGTACTTTCTTCCTAAGGCAATTCATCGGACTCTCACTTGGTCGCTTAAACACATTTAAGGAATTGGGCTTTAATGTGTGCCATTTCAATTGAGGGGGAATCTCAGCCTCATCCATTGCAATGGGAGTTACTTCTGAGGAGACACTAATGGGTTTGTTGTAGGAGAGACCGAAACCAGCCCTCATTTTAATGTACAGGATCTCTACATGGAAGCTGTGAAGGAGTTACGGCCCAAGGCAATGGACGAAAACCTTGATATCGCACTTAATCGCATTTAAGGAATTGGTCTTTTAAGGAATTGGGCTCTGATATGTGCTGTGTCAGTTGAGGGGATTCTCTGTTATTTCTGTGGTCATTGAGAGGGCAAGGCTCATTCAGCACAATGGGAGAAAATACCTCTTGACTGGGGTCATGGGCTGTGTTCTGGTGCTTATTTTCAATGATGTTTTAAAAGTTGGTCCCTCAGCATCCTGCTCCAAAATGGCAATGGAACTTCCAGAAAACAGGGAGGGAAAGGGTTGGGTCACTGAGGTCAGAGTGACACACCCACAAAGGCTGGAATACATCCCCCATGGGCAGGACTATGATACTAGACCCAGTGCGATTGCAGAAACAGGTCAGTAATGGAGCCATGGTAAGCTGGAAAAGTCAGACTATAAGCAGTCTCAGAAGAAGCACTTTTTCAGAGATAAAATGTGGGGCTGGTGCTGAATGGCTGTGATGTCACGGAAATACAGAGATCTTACCGCGCAGCCAGGTTGGAGTAAATCACTGGTGGAAACACAACCCCTGTATTTTAATTGTTATCAAGTAGAGCCAGTTTTCAGAATATCTCTTGCAAATAGATCAGGGTGGGCAACCTATGACCCTCTAGATATTGGGTTCTATTCAATGGTGTCATTCCACTAGTAGCAAAGCTTCTACTGTTTGTGGAAACCCTGTTTTCATCCTTGTGCAAGTGTCAAATCCAATACTTTGATTCCAGTTGTGCAAGTTGTAGCACAAGTGGTTTCACAAGCCATTGCACATGATGTTGCACAACTCATTATGGCCTCATTAGGTTAGATGTTGCTTGTGCTAGTTGTGCTGTTCCACTAGCACTTACATAACTGCTAAGGAAACAACAGCACATGCACCTTTTCCGCTAGCCTAACATTAGCTACAACCTGTTGTTACTAAATGAAGCAAAATTACTTTAAAATATTTCCTGCTGTGGGATATGTCCAGGGCTGTGAATCATTGATTAACACCTGTGCAGAGAAAGAAAACAATGTTCATTTCCACTCTGCAAAAGAAATAGCAGGAGGACTTTCATGACAGTTATGTAGGAGAGTATGCATTTCTTAAGAAATAGAAATAATTCTCACAGAGGTCCTTTAAAATAGTACTGAATTCCTTTTCTAAAATAATGTACTTGGCTTACATTTCAGTTCTCAAGGATTGCAACCTAGGAGGATACCAAACAAAGACCTAACATCAGAATTAGCGAACATCAAAATAATTTGTTGTTTGTTTGCTTCATGAATTAAAAATGAATTGTCATGAATAAAGACCCAAATCTTCAGTAAGACTCTTCATAGGTGATTGGAAATTTGAAGTTTAAGATACAATTAGCAACCGTAGTTGAAACAGAATCCTATCTGTGATCATTGTTAATAGTACACTGAAGATGGATGGGTGAAAAACTTTCAAGAGTACTCTTTAGAATTTCAGTAGTATAAAGAACAAAACTGTTTAGTAGCAGTGCTCTAAATCCTACATAAATGAATATCAGAATATGCTTATAATCATACCGAAGGAGCTGCAGGGAGCTTACTCTCCCTTCCTACCCGAAAGAATTCTCTGCTTCAACTGCCAGTTGCCCAGGGACTGCAGAACTGGAAAAAAAGCACCCTATGGCCCCACCCTGCAGAGGACTAAGGGCCCCCGAGCTGTGCATGTGTGGATTTGTTTGTTTCTTATATTATTACAGTCTGATGTAAGCTACCTTGATGATCTTTCCACTGAAAGGCAGAGTATCAATCTTCAAAATGCATACAATGGGTTGTCTCCGATTAACCCTTTCCACTGATAGAGCAGTTTCCATCAGCAGAATGGAGATGGAGTCAATTCCACCTAACTCCTATGCACCCTTAAAATCTGCTCAGTGGGTTGGGGAATACTCTGCAGCAGATTTCAGGGGGGATGTAAGGGGCTGCAGAGGGAGGACAAGAAGGGAAAGTCCCTTTTTGCACAAGCAGAAGACTCTTTGCACGTCATTGCATTTCACCCAATGGTGTATTTAAATGTACAAAGACTAAATAATAATGTACTGCTGAGTACAAATTAATAATTATATAGCAAACTATGTTTTTTATGCCTAATCCTTTCTGTATAACCTTTTTTGTCACTTCTAAACTGTTAACTTTTAATCTGTGATAAAAGTAAGAAGAATATTAAGTAGAGAGGGAAACTGTCTGGTTCTCCTTCGGGAGTTATTCACCAGACGTATTTTTTGGCAACTTCCCTTCTTCCTTCCAAGTAACAACATAGCTGCAATCCGATACACAGTTATTTCACAGTAAGCCCTATTAAACACAGTGAGACTTACTTCTAAGTGAACATGCATAGGAACAGATTGCAATTTCATCACACATGTGTGATCTCCATTCAAAGGCACAAAAGACTTCGAGGCAACAACTGTGGAGGACTTTGAGCCCTTCTGAAGATTAGAAATGGTACATATATGTATTGCCATCAGTTCTTCCCAAATATAGAGTTGCCATCTCCCAAATGACAAAAGGCGCTTATACCTTTAAGGATACACACTTATGCACAATTGCCTGGGGGTCAGTTGCACTGAAATATTAACAGAAATTAGTTTTATGTGCAAGTTTCTGTGCATGTCAGGTTTGCTTACCCTGCTTCAAGGCTCCAACAGTCAAGCGTATATGTAACCCTCTTTAGTATGAGCTTGAACCATTCCCAAACACTAGATAAGGAAAAAGATGGGGACACTCACACTGACTCAGAACATGAGATACAAAACATTCACAGATGTTCCCTGCATCAGATCTAACATTTCACTGAAATATAAATATCATTGAAGTAACTTTTTAAAACAAGTTTCAAGTTCATACAATGGAATAAAACCTTTTTGAGCCAGTGGACATATCTGGAATTTTGAGAGTGTTGCAGGTGTTCTCACAAAATGGCTGCCATGGCGGGTGTGGCTAGATACAAAATACCCATTTCCCAGAAGGCGAAGTGGTGAGGCTAAAAGAAAAGTAACTTGCCCAAGAACCTAAGTAACAAGGGAGAGGTGGAGTCTGAGCTCCAAAACAAAAAAACACTCATTTGAGCCCCTGGTTTTCTCCTCCAGTACCCATTTCACAGAATTTGCAAATTGATAAGGCTCAGGGACAAGTAACATGGCCAAGAAACTGATTACAAAACAGTAGTGGGGTCTGATGCCCAAATACCAAATCACATATTTGTCCCCACATTGCACAACAAAATACTAATTTCACAGCAGGCAAACTGGTGGTGCTCAGAGAAACATACATACACACAAGAAAAATGCTGCCCCACTCCCCACAAACACACCCCTCTAGTCCTGCAGGACACTTTCAACCAAACCCAGCATACCCTTTTTCCCCCTGAGTGGCTGGCTATGCCTTGAAACAAAGGGCTGGGCTGTAGCCACCTGCCATTTTTATTTTCTAAGGATGTCTCTGAGTCTTACATGGGGCTCAGACATTCTAAGAAATAAAGATGGTGCTGGTAACTGATGCTTCACTTTTCAGTGAAGCCAGCCTCCCAGGTTGTGTCTTTTCCCCTTTAAATTAATGTTACAAATATTTTTTAAAAATAAAATCAGGAGGACAGGGAGTGGTGGGCAGCAAGGGAAGTGTTCATGAGCATCATATTTCATGTTGGGACCCCAGGAATAAAACACGGATCCAGTGGTACCTTGCAGATTTCTGTTTATATTCATAGACGTGTGTGTGCGCACACACGCGTGCTTCCAGATGGAAGGCTCCTAGCACTAGCAATTGCAAGGTATTGTGCCACTGTTCCATCTTTTTCTCCTTAACAGATTTTCTGCATTAAGGAAAAAGCAGAAAACTCTGGACGGTCGCAAATATAAGACAACAATGTCTGGTCCCCCTGTATACATCTGTGAGTGAGGCAGGCAGGGTGACAGCAACATAAGGCCTTATCTGGAAGCACCCTTTATAAACTTTTAGAGATGTGCCCTGTAATCTTGAAGTACTGGGCAAAATTGAAAGATATTATGACATAGCTAACTATGATAAACTAATTTACAACCTAATTAAATTAAAGCTGTTGAACACGGATAGTTTTTCCAATATCAGACTCCCTTGCTTTTGGCAGGTGAATTCATATGCAAATGTTGCTTTAAATAAGAGCATCTTTTTACCAATGACATTAATATATATATGAAAAACAACTGTCTAAAAATACAGTCTTCTTGACACTCTAATTTGTATTATTAATGTTTAGAGTTGTAATGAGCCACTAACATATGACAGTAAGCTATAGGAAAAGCACACCAGTTCTAACTGATTTTGTCTGTGGCTTTTTCATATCCAGTGTGAAATAAATGAAGTAATTACGAAGCATAACCTGAACAAAGTTCACATTTAGTGTACTTAAAAACAGCAAAAGCCATGGATTTTTAAACTGAATCTGCTGGACTGAATACTTCTATGGGCACTGGTATTTTATTCCCAAAGTCCTTCATACTTGATATGAGAACAATGTAGCCATACTGCTGAATTTCCTCCAAAATTAGTGTAAGAGTAGCTAGTCTTTCAAGTAAAAAAAGGGGGGGCAAACAAACCAAAACTCTAGTAACAAAAACAGTAACCATGGAAGCCGTCCTGCAATGTTCCCATGTACAGAACCACATTCCTTTCTATTACCTTGAAACGTATGCGGATGCTTGTGCCATGCAAGTGGAACAAATCTAGAGAGCCAGCTTTCAGTTAAATATTTCACAGGATGAGCTATTTCAAGAAAAGGTTTTAACTGTGAGTCTTTGTGGGCAAATTTCTGCAGACAGGAATACTGACATTATCAAAAGCACATATTTGTTTTCCTGAATATGGTTGATTTTCCATGTTTTTAATGTTTATAACAACATACAGTAATGCTGTAATATGGCAATATCACTTTAAATCAGGAATCCTGAAATATATAAACCATAATGTGAACAAGCTGTGTGCCTATTCACTCCCATTTTGCTCCTCCCACTTGTACAACCATATAAATAAATTAGGCATAGGTAGCCCAGTGTGATGACCAAGCCTAAGATTATGGGTGATTGTTCCCAAACAAGCCAGAATTTATATTCAACAGCAAACCCTGGTTTAAAGTTGGCACATGATTGTGTCTTTTTTGTGATGCAATTAACCATAATCCTGGGTTCAGATATCCCTGGTTTGTTTACCCACTTGCTATTCGCACCAGCACTCAGTTTATTTACACTGGCCACATTTGCATGTAAAGCTAAACCATGAATTAGTAGTATGTGCATGAGCTGGAAGAAACCTCTGTGGAACCTTGAACTTGCATGCTCCCCATTCTCCTCTCCTCCTCTAGTCTGACAGGGAGGAGGAATAAACAAGAATCCAATTTTACTTCAGCAGATATCTGGCTTGTCATTATGGCTGAACCAGGAACTAGTCAATTGCTAAACAAGCCATCAGTTAACTCTGGGTTGCTTTACTGAATTGTTTAGGAGTCTTGAGTTTATTTTAAACCATGATCCCTGCTTTGCCTGTAACAAGAAGCTAAAGCAAAATTGAATTCTGGCGTATTCCTCCTCCTGGTCACATGGGAGGAGGAGAGGTCAGGGTGGAGTGCATGAGCCCAGCACTTTGTGCAGGCTCCTCTCCATCTGCACACATAGCACTAAATTATGTCCAGAGGGGTGACCGTATTAGTTTGTTGCAGCAAAACCAAACAAGATTCTTGTGGCACTTTAAAGACTAACAAACTTATTCTGAATTAAGCTTTCATGGACACAGGTTTTTTTCCTTTTAACCTTCTAATAATCTACTGTAGTTTTAGTATGAGTAGTTTTCACCCTAAATCATATCCCTGATGAATATACAGTGGAGGTGAGGAATAGATTTCAGGGATTAGACCTGATAGACAGAGTGCCTGAGGAACTATGGACGGAGGTCCGTAACATTGTTCAGGAGGCAGCAACAAAATCCGTCCCAAAGAAAAAGAAATGCAAGAAAGCCAAGTGGCTGTCTGATGAGGCTTTACAAGTAGCTCACGAAAGAAGGGAAGCGAAAAGCAAGGGAGAAAGGGGAAGATATACCCAACTGAATGCAGAGTTCCAGAGAATAGCAAGGAGAGACAAGAAGGCCTTCTTAAATGAACAATGCAAAGAAATCGAGGAAAACAACAGAATGGGAAAGACTAGAGATCTCTTCAAGAAAATTGGAGATCTCAAGGGTACGTTTTGTGCAAAGACGGGCATGATAAAGGACATAGAAGGCAGGGACCTAACAGAAGCAGATGAGATTAAGAAGAGGTGGCAAGAATACACAGAAGAACTATACAGGAAAGATCTGAATGTCCCTGATAGCCATGATAGTGCGGTCACTGAACTTGAGCCGGACATCCTCGAGAGTGAAGTCAAGTGGGCCTTAGGAAGCATTAGTAACAACAAAGCTAGCGGAGATGACAGTCTCCCAGCTGAGCTATTTAAAATCCTAAAAGATGATGCTGTTAAAGTGCTGCATTCAATATGCCAACAAATCTGGAACACTCAACAGTGGCCACAAGACTGGAAAAGGTCAGTTTACATTCCAATTCCAAAGAAGGGCAACGCCAAAGAGTGTTCAAACTACCGCACAATTGCACTCATTTCACATGCCAGCAAGGTGATGCTCAAAATCCTACAAGCTAGGCTTCAGCAGTATGCGAACCGAGGACTACCGGAAGTACAAGCTGGGTTTCGAAGAGGCAGAGGAACTAGAGATCAAATCGCCAACATTCGCTGCATCATGGAGAAAGCAAGAGAATTCCAGAAAAACGTCTATTTCTGCTTCATTGACTACGCTAAAGCCTTTGATTGTGTGGATCACAACAAACTATGGCAAATTCTTAAAGTGATGGGAGTACCAGACCACCTTACCTGTCTCCTGAGAAACCTGTACGAGGGTCAAGAAGCAACAGTAAGAACCAGACATGGAACAACCGATTGGTTCAAAATTGGGAAAGGAGTACGACAAGGCTGCATATTGTCACCCTGCTTATTTAACTTATATGCAGAGTACATCATGAGAAATGCCGGATTGGATGAATCAGAGGTCGGAATTAAGATTGCCGGGAGAATTATCAACAACCTCCGATATGCAGACGATACCACCCTAATGGCAGAAAGCGAAGAGGATCTAAAGAGCCTCTTGTTGAGGGTGAAAGAGGAGAGTGCAAAAGCTGGTTTGAAACTCAACATTAAAAAAACTAAGATCATGTCATCTGGCCCTATCACTTCCTGGCATATAGAAGGGGAAGAAATGGAAGCAGTGACAGATTTTACTTTCTTGGGCTCCAAGATCACCGCAGATGGTGACTGTAGCCATGAAATTAAAAGACGCTTGCTCCTTGGGAGGAAAGCTATGGCAAACCTAGACAGCATAGTAAGAAGCAGAGACATCACCTTGCCGACAAAGGTCCGTCTAATCAAAGCTATGGTTTTCCCAGTAGTAATGTATGGCTGTGAGAGCTGGACTATAAGGAAGGCTGAGCGCCGAAGAATTGATGCTTTCGAACTGTGGTGCTGGAGAAGACTCTTACGAGTCCCCTGGACTGCAAGGAGGTCAAATCAGTCCATCCTAAAGGAAATCAACCCTGACTGCTCATTGGAAGGACAGATACTGAAGCTGAAGCTCCAATATTTTGGCCACCTAATGCGAAGAGAAAACTCTCTGGATAAGACCCTGATGCTGGGAAAGACTGAAGGCAAAAGGAGAAGGGGACGGCAGAGGATGAGATGGCTAGATAGCATCACGGATGCAATGAATATGAACTTGAGCACACTCCGGGAGAGAGCGCAGGACAGGAAGGCCTGGCGTGCTATGGTCCATGGGGTCACGAAGAGTCGGACACGACTGAACGACTGAACAACAACAACAAAGTTTTCACCCCCCACCCCCCTCTACATTCCACATTCCATTAAATTTTCAGGTGAACCTGAAAAAGGCCAAACACAAAGAAAAAAGCATCCAAATATGCAAAAGATTTGCTAGAAATACTCTTACTGTTCTAGTGTGTTTGGGATCTTTGCCAAAGTAAGGAAACAGAAAATAGAACACATTTTTTAAAAATCTAATTTCTTTTAGTTTCTGCATTCGCAGGTGTTATTTGTCACAGTAGTAGGTAACAAATTTTCCCCAAGAGGTGTGATTTAAGTTGACAATGTCCCTTTAAATGTCTGGATTTCTAAGCTTAACTATGGCATATTTACTCTCCCTTTTTACTTTTTCTTTGCTCAGAGGTATGTGGACCATCTGTGCCTCTAATACGTTATTCTTAAATAGCCTCCAGTGTGATTCAGTGTTCCTTTCATCACTTTAGGTTTTGGAAAAGTTCCTTTCTGTTAATCCTTTATTTGCTGTTTTTCAGACTTTTAAAAGTTGTCCATCCTTTGTTAGCTTTAAGGATGACTTTCGATCTCAAGGTCCATCACATGAGGCTAAACAAGATTCTGAAGTTAAGAGGCTGCTCTTGTGTGATCCCAAAGGAGTTAGGACCTTTCACTCCTCCTGCAGATAATGGGTGGTATCCAACTATACCCCAACGCTAGCGCCAATGACGTTGTACTGGTATAAACCAATGCATGTGCAATGTAACTAGAGCTCGCTAGGGCAATAGGGAAAAGTGGTGATTTCCTGCCAAAATTTGGTAGCCTTGTCAAATTTCTGCAGCAAATCACTGCTTTTTATTCATTCATTCATTTATTTATTTATTATCCCACCTTTTTTCCTCTTTAAGGAACCCAGGGTGGTGAACATTCTCCTTCTCCTCCTCCATTTTATCCTCACAACAACAACCCTATGAGGTGGGTTGGGCTGAGAGTCAGTCTCTGGCCCAAAGTCACCCAGTGAGCTTCCATGGCTGAATGGGAACTAGAACATGGATCTCCCAACTCCCAGTCCAACACTCTAGGCACTACACCACACTAGCTCTCATTGCCCTAGCAAGCACTAGTTATGCTGTGCAGGCATTGGCTTACAGTAGCACAACATCATTCTAGCTAGTGCCCAGGTAAGGTACTCTTCAACAGCATGCATACAAATTGCTACCATGCAGGGCATGGATCTCTCTTGGGTGCAGGGGGAGGAATAAACCAAAAGATTTGAAACCTTAGAAATTTCCAGAATTGTCACAAACAGGCCCAGTGTCAACACCTGACAAAGATGGGGAAATGCCTGGACCTATGGACTCTGACCCCTTCATGGATCACTGCCTTGTTGTGGCGAAGGGGCTTGCGTAACTCAGTGAAGCCATAAGCTATGCCGTGCAGGGCCACCCAAGATGGACAGGTCATGGCAGAGAGTTCTGACAAAATGTGGTCCACTGGAGAAGGAAATGGCAACCCACTCCAGTATTCTTCCCAAGAAAACCCCATGGAACGTATCACAAGGCTAAAAGAGAGGACGCCGGAAGATGAGCCCCTCAGGTCGGAAGGTGTCCAATATACTACTGGGAAAGAGCAGAGGGTATTTCCAAGTAGCGCCAGAAAGAGTGAAGCGGCTGGGCCAAAGCCGAAAGGACACTCAGCTGTGGATGTGTCTGGTGGTGAAAAGAAAATCCGATGCTGTAAAGATCAATATTGTTTAGGAACCTGGAATGTCAGATCAATGAATCAAGGTAAGCTGGAGGTGGTCAAACATGAGATGGCAAGATTGAACATCGACATCTTGGGAATCAGTGAACTAAAATGGACAGGCATGGGCGAATTTAATTCAGGTGACCATCATATCTACTACTGTGGGCAAGAATCCCTTAGAAGAAATGGAGTAGCACTCATAGTCAACAAAAGGGTGGGAAAAGCAGTACTGGGGTACAATCTTAAAAACGATAGAATGATCTCAGTATGAATCCAAGGCAAACCATTCAACATCACAGTAATTCAAGTCTATGCCCCAACCACTGATGCCGAAGAAGCTGAGGTTGATCGGTTCTATGAAGACCTACAACACCTTCTAGAACTAACACCAAAAAAAGATGTCCTCTTCATCACAGGGGACTGGAATGCTAAAGTAGGAATTCAAGAAATCACCGGGATAACAGGCAGGCATGGCCTTGGTGTACAAAATGAAGCAGGACAAAAGCTAATAGAGTTTTGCCAAGAGAACACGCTGATCATAGCAACACTCTTTTCCAACAGCACAAGAGACGACTCTACACATGGACATCACCAGATGGTCAATATCGAAATCAGATGGATTATGTCCTTTGCAGCCAAAGATGGAGAAGCTGTATACAGTCAGTAAAAACAAGACCTGGAGCTGACTGTGGCGCAGATCATGAGCTTCTTGTTGCAAAATTTCGGCTGAAATTGAAGAACGTAGGGAAAACCACTAAACCATTCAGGTATGACCTAAATCATATCCCTTATGAATATACAGTGGAGGTGAGGAATAGATTTCAGGGATTAGACCTGATAGACAGAGTGCCTGAGGAACTATGGACGGAGGTCCGTAACATTGTTCAGGAGGCAGCAACTCAATCCATCCCAAAGAAAAAGAAGTGCAAGAAAGCAAAGTAGCTGTCTGATGAGGCTTTACAAGTAGCTGAGGAAACAAGGGAAGCGAAAAGAAAGGGAGAAAGGGGAAGATCTATCCAACTGAATGCAGAGTTCCAGAGAATAGCAAGGAGAGACAAGAAGGCCTTCTTAAATGAACAATGCAAATAAATCGAGAAAAACAACAGAATGGGAAAGACTAGAGATCTCTTCAAGAAAATTGGAGATCTCAAGGGAACGTTTTGTGCAAAGACGGGCATGATAAAGGACAAAGAAAGCAGGGACCTAACAGAAGCAGATGAGATTAAGAAGAGGTGGAAAGAATACACAGAAGAACTATACAGGAAAGATCTGAATGTCCCTGATAGCCATGAGAGTGCGGTCACTGAACTTGAGCCAGACATCCTCGAGAGTGAAGTCAAGTGGGCCTTAGGAAGCATTAGTAACAACAAAGCTAGCGGAGATGACAGTCTTCCAGCTGAGCTATTTAAAATCCTAGAAGATGATGCTGTTAAAGTGCTGCATTCAATATGCCAACAAATTTGGAACACTCAACAATGGCCGCAAGACTGGAAAAGGTCAGTTTACATTCCAATTCCAAAGAAGGGCAACGCCAAAGAGTGTTCAAACTACCGCACAATTGCGTTCATTTCACATGCCAGCAAGGTAATGCTCAAAATCCTACAAGCTAGGCTTCAGCAGTATGCGAACCGAGAACTACCGGAAGTACAAGTGGGGTTTCGAAGAGGCAGAGGAACTAGAGATCAAATCGCCAACTTTCGCTGGATCATGGAGAAAGCAAGAGAATTCCAGAAAAATGTCTATTTCTGCTTCATTGACTATGCTAAAGCCTTTGATTGTGTGGATCACAACAAACTGTGACAAATTCTTAAAGTGATGGGAATACCAGACCACCTTACCTGTCTCCTGAGAAACCTGTACGAGGGTCAAGAAGCAACAGTAAGAACCAGACATGGAACAACCGAGTGGTTCAAAATTGGGAAAGGAGCACGACAAGTCTGCATATTGTCACCCTGCTTATTTAACTTATATGCAGAGTACATCATGAGAAACGCCGGGTTGGATGAATCAGAGGTCGGAATTAAGATTGCTGGGAGAATTATCAACAACCTCCGATATGCAGACGATACCACCCTAATGGCAGAAAGCGAAGAGGATCTAAAGAGCCTCTTGTTGAGGGTGAAAGAGGAGAGTGCAAAAGCTGGTTTGAAACTCAACATTAAAAAAACGAAGATCATGGCATCTGGCCCCATCACTTCCTGGCATATAGAAGGGGAAGAAATGGAAGCAGTGACATATTTTACTTTCTTGGGCTCCAAGATCACCGCAGATGGTGACTGTAGCCATGAAATTAAAAGACGCTTGCTCCTTGGGAGGAAAGCTATGGCAAACCTAGACAGCATAGTAAGAAGCAGAGACATCACCTTGCCGACAAAGGTCCGTCTAATCAAAGCTATGGTTTTCCCAGTAGCAATGTATGGCTGTGAGAGCTGGAAGGCTGAGTGCCGAAGGAAGGCTGAGCGCCGAAGAATTGATGCTTTCGAACTGTGGTGCTGGACAAGACTCTTACGAGTCCCCTGGACTGCAAGGAGGTCAAATCAGTCCATCCTAAAGGAAAGCAACCCTGAGTGCTCATTGGAAGGACAGATACTGAAGCTGAAGCTCAAATATTTTGGCCACCTAATGCGAAGAGAAAACTCTCTGGAAAAGACCCTGATGCTGGGAAAGACTGAAGGCAAAAGGAGAAGGGGACGGCAGAGGATGAGATGGCTAGACAGTATCACCGATGCAATAAATATGAACTTGAGCACACTCCAGGAGAGAGCGCAGGACAGGAAGGCCTGGCGTGCTATGGTCCATGGGGTCATGAAGAGTCGGACACGACTGAACGACTGAACAACAATGGACTCTGAAGGGCCCACTGAGGCTAATGCTGGTCGTCTTCTTTTCTTCGTCCTTTTTACCAGCACAGTCAGTGTGCTGCCAAACACCAGCCAAGACTTCAGCCACCCACTATATTCCTTTCCCCAGAATGCCTATGGACCCTGTTGCATCAGGGCTTGGAAGCCTTCCAGGGAAAGGAATATGGTTGGTAGTTGCAGGGAAGGGACACACCAGAATGGTATGGGATCCTCCAGAGGTTACCTTGTCCTGGGCCCTCTCACATGTAGCACTGCCCTTGGTCACAACCTCATCTAAAAATTGCTAGTAAAGAAGCATGACAGCTTTAAGTCCAAGTCTGGTTTAAAGATAAAGAACTGTAAGAATGGAGTGCAGGAGTCTTGAAGTTGCCCCACAGTCTTCCCCACTATGGTAAGATGTTTGTTTGTTTATTTAAATCATAGTTATTATTTCTAAATGTGCATCTATATATATACATTAGCATATGGAAATGTTCTGCAAATCTGTGGGTTAAATCCAGTGTTAGTCCCAGTTAGGACTAAATCCAATGTTAGTCCTACTTTATTAAAATGAATGGGGTGAGTGACTTAAGTCCCATCCATTTCAATGAGTCTGCTCTAAGTAGAACTAACTTTGGATTGAACTCAGTATCTTCTTTTTTCCTCTGTTTTGGAGATGCGCAAGTGGTGTTTATTATAAACAGCAGTCCAACTGAATTTATCTGGCAAGCAAGTTAATGTTTCTCTAATGAAGGACTGAATTTCCATTCAAAGCAGCATTGGAAGCTACAGTATCAGATACAACAGTATAGACTTCAAAGCATATTTCATTCTGGATAGAAAACTATCTGGTGCTAAAAAGGACTGCCTTTTTCTATGGTGAAGAGCCACAGCTGAGTGGGAGAGTGCATGCGCTGCAAACAGGAGATGCCAAATTCAGTCCCTGGTATCTCCGACAGGGCTGGGAAAGACTCCTGCCTGAAACCTGGAGAGCAGCTGGCAGCATGTAGACAATACTGAGCTAAATGACCAATGGTGTGATTTGATATACGGCAGCTTCCTATATACATATACCTTCCTGCTACTTGACTCTGTTTACACCTCTTGAAATGTTAGTCACAGCTACTCAGACTCCCTTAAGATTCCTGTGGTTTCACTGGATCCCATTCAGGACTGGTGTAAGGCTTCCTTCATCTCAGTAAACTGGATACATTTATACCAATCTCTGAATCTAGACTAAGCTTTCTCTCAAGGGGGAAGAAGCATTCACTTCTGAAGAAACCTTCAGTTTTAGCTTTTGCATAAGCAAACTATAAAAAATGATAAATTAAGGGAAATATACTTGGCTGTTAAAACAAAAAATGATCAGCTTCCCTTTCCTCTGATCTTTCTGGTAAAAATAGCTAGCAAATTGTTGTTGGGTTGTTGTTTTTAAATCACCATCTTTTTAAATTAAAAAAACTGAACAGCTTAACATGCTGGATCCTGTATTACACCAACAATGACAACAAGCCATGGGCATCTGGAAGATGGTAAAGGGGGGCATCTGGCAGGGGTAATCCTTGGATTATTATGGATTATTAATAATAAATGGATTATTATTATTATTATTATTATCCAGGGATTATGAATGAACCATCATCACCAGGTTCTGAATTTGATTTTTTTTTTTAAAGCAAGTTTCTAGCCTTTGTAGAACCCGAGATATGAGGCACAATGTGCAGCCATTATTCCGCCCATTCATTTTGTAAGCAAAATGAGTCAGCTCCCACCTTTCACTGTTTTAGTTAATGAATGAAGTCATAGCAATGATTGACACATCCACTGACTGGAGATGGACCTTCCTGGTTTATTTTTCAGTGGCGGGTGGGGAGGGATTCCTGGGTGGGAAGTGATTGCTGCCTCATAAAAACAATTCAGAAAGCCAGGATGTTAGTGTAGCTGAGAGTGGAAAGTACTGTGTCTACCGAAAAAGAAGCTACAGCACCAAAGACAAGAGCTCATGATCGTTCTAACTCAGGACTTATTAATAATTCTTTTTAAAAATCTGAGTTCGTAAATATAAAAAAATACCCTGACAATGAATGCAAATGATGTTCAGCATTATTACATCTATATAGTCCAGAAGGCAGGGGGGTGGCTGAGGGAATGTGGGTTATGCCAACCCTGCAAAATAGCCCAGTGATATTAATCCCATTTTCCGTGGGGAGCAGAGTTAGACGAGTATAGGAAAATTCTGCAGTGTGATCCAATGTTGTTATCAAGTCTCCTGAGTGGGTGTGGGTTTTTTTAGGAAGATGCAGACATGGGGCCATGAAGTTGATTGTAGCATCAATGCAATTTCTTACGTACTAGAGGGAATTGTGATGGAGGGGCATTGCTAGGCCTGGGCTCATGGGGCTCTGGCACCAAACCTATTTTCCAGAGCCCCAGATCTCTTTCCAAGAGCACTGGGTGTCTATTGGTTTGAATGGAAGATTTTTTTCTAAACTTAATTGCCAGGACTGGGGGGAGGGGTTCAGGGTGGATCACAACTGAGGAGGGAAGGGGTAATCCTCCCTTCCTCATGTGTTGAAAACCCCTCCCCCAAAATCACACAGTCCCAATGTGAAGCTTAGGAAAAGTACTTCAATTGGTGCCACTGGGAGGTTTGTTCTACGTTAATTGCCATGCGGGGGGGGGGGGGGATTTCCAGGTTAACCTTACCCTCCCTGTACACTGTGAGCCTCTCAAATCACATTTCTCTCTCTCTCACACACACACATACACACACAGCAGTTAAGCTTAGAAAATAACTTCTACTGGTACCAAAGAAAACTTTTAGTCACTTCAAGAACTAAGCAAGTGTATAATGGTCTTCTTACATGCATGGTTTTTCTGCAGAATTCTATCAGTGAGATCTGACTCAGCAGCTCCACATTAAATCACAATAAAACTAGAGATAAAATATAGCAGTGAACATTTTTAGAGCTGAATGCAATTATTTCATCACTGTGCTTGTATGTAAACAAAACCTATCCCTGGCTAGGGTTATTGTTATTGCTGCTGTTGTTAGCAACTGATTTAGGAGCCTTTTGGGTCCAAACTACATATGTCTGGTGAACAAGGGGAAAGGTGTGATATAAAGTGTCAGTGGGTAGGAATGCTGATCTCCCCATCATCACCTTTCCCTCTGCAACCTCTCCCCCCAGATGCTTGAGAAAAGGCTGTGATTCAGGGTGTTTCTACATTAAGCAAAAACTGCGCAAAAACCCACATCTTTTCTGGAGCTTCCTGCTTTCCGTTTCTTTGTGGGATTAGGAAGGGCTTCTTTACACAGCAGCCACTGGTTTGAACTGAGGGAGTGCCTTCCTCCCTCCCTGGCATGTGTGCAAAGGAAGGAGGGGGGAGTCTTGTCTTCATAGCTTAACTTCTCCTGTGCTGTTTTCTTGCAGTGCCCAGGAAACCTCTGACTTACTTCTGAGTAGACATAAAATGTAAGATTGTGCTGTAGTCTGCAACCCTTGGCACATTTATGTGGGAGTAAGCTGCACTGAACTCAATGGGACTTACATCTGAGTAGACATAAGATCACCCTGTAAGTCTGGAACCCTCGGCACACTTACTTGGGAGTAAGCCCCACTGAACTTAATAGGATGCTATGAAACAACAGAGGACGTTGCTTCTGAGCTTGGTGGGGTGGGGGATCAGACGTGTCTCTCTTTGTTTTAAGGAGGCATTTTACCCTCTTCTCCCTCCAACTAAGCAATGCAGAGGCAGGCGATTCTTGCCCTCTCTCCTGTCAAATCTCATCTTGACCGTGCCCCCAGCAACTGAAAACAAATGCCCACAGCTGGCAGACACAGCAGTTTCTTCTGCTATTGGAGAATTTCACAGGAGGTCATGGCACTCCATTTCCATGGGCTGGAAAAAATACCACATTTTTTGCATTTGGGGAAAACACGAGATAGCCTGGAGGAAATGGAAGGAGACAACCTGGAGGGTAACAGTGTCATCTAAAGAGCCCGCAAACCTCCAAGAGCGAGCCATCTCAATAGCAGGATAAAAGCTCCATAAGATGAATCCGTCAGTGGTAGAGCACCTGATTTGCATGAAGAAGGTCCCAGGTTCAATCCCTGCTAGCAGGGGAAGGAAAGAATCCTGCCTGAAAACCTGGAGAGCTGCTGTCAGTCAGTATCAACAATACTGGGCTAGATTGACCGAGGGTTTGACTGACCCAGTATAAGACAGCTTCCTATGTTCCTATGCTTTTATCTCAGTCAGGCTCATTTTGGGGTCCTGAAGGCCTGGTGAGATAAAAAGGGCTTCTGAGGATGAAGTAGTGGGAAGGCTTCAGAACCCCCTACCCATGTGCCCCTTTCATGCATTATATCACACCCACTCCCTGTTTTAGATTTTATAAAGGCAGTCTTGTATTTCAAAATTAGCCTGTCACTGTCATGTAGAGCATAAACCTCAGACAATGGATTCTTCTGATCAATTTGCATGTAACATAGGTCCCACTGCTTGAAGGAGATGGTCAGATTTTAAGTCATAATTAGCATATTCATCTCTATAGAAGCAATGATGCCAGAATCCAACATGACTGATGCAATACAACATAATGGTTATAATTAAAAAGGAACATGCTTTTTAATTGCATTGGATACCTGCTAATCGTCTGAACAATGAGAATTTGATTCAAATTTAGGTTGTTAAGTGGCAGCAGATGGACAATAAACTGTCCACTAAGCATGCACATACTTATGAGGACTCTGTTCTGCCAGTTACCTCTGATAAAGCCATGCTGGTGGCATCAGTCAATCCAAAAAATGCAGTATGTTGAGTAGAACTAATTACTACTAAGGAAACTTTGATAAGCAAGTTAGAAATCTTATATTGTTGTTGTTTTAACATACAGATAGGAAACTAGCAGATTTGCAAAATCCCACAGTTCTCTCTATAATAGCAGAGAAGCTGCATCCTACCCTAGTCTTCCAGAAACCGAGTCTGAGGAATCAAGAATGCATTCTGGGTTTGTTTTACCATTACCTCAACGTTGCTTCAATTTTTTCAATTAGCTCAGCTTCTCAATTCAGAGCAACCATTTGAGTTATCCTTTAGCTTTGGCACAGTTTGGCTACTAACAATAACATCAGATTAATTAATGGGCAATCAAGGACAGCTAGGGATGTCACACATATCTGCCTGAGAGCAGAACTACATGTTATGACGTGACCACCAGTTTCCTAATGCTGTTTGTACTTTGTAAAGCCAGTATGGTCCTGGGGGATATTTCGAAGGGAAGACTGGCGAGTGGGATTAGATAGCCCTTCCTCCAGCTGCCAATTCTTTCCTGCCATTTTTATGTATTCCTTCATTCATTCATTCCTATCTTTCTGTTCAAAACACACTCAAGATTGCTTACAACAAACATTAACATAATGAAACATAACTTAAATAACCCCCAGTTATCCCCATGCCCCCGCCACCACCAGTTGGGCTCCAGATGGGTAAATGATGGGCATGGGAAGGACTGGGCAGTATCCAACAATGCCCACATGCTAGAGGGACCCACTGGCACTGCTAGCACAACAGGAAGCTAGCAGATCCTGGACCAACCTGAAACAAACCAAAACACTCATTTCCAGAATGGGGTAGGTCAGTGGCACTTGCAGAAGGGAGCTCCACAGACCTATCCCATTCCAGAAATGAACTAGTTGTGCTAGTAGTTGGTCATGTCGGTGCAAAAGAACAAGTGGAGGTGCAGCAGTAGTACTGGATACTGCCCACTGAGCCAGTGAAGTCTCCCCTACACATATACACCCGCCTCAAGCAAATGCTCATTAGGGAGCATACATTTGCCAAGGTAGTACGTCCTTCTACCCTGAGTAGGAGCATCAGGTTTGCTTGGAGTATTCAGCAATTTTAAAGTTTGAAATCTGGAGCTGGTTGCTGATAAACAGCCCTGGAATTTGCCAGGGTATCACATTGTTTGAGGGTCTGATGCTGCTTTTCAACCATCATGGCCTGTCTATATATCTGATCAACCAGTGTCTTCTTGATTTCCGCCTTGATCAATCTGTGTTCATAAGTACACAGATATTACAAAAAATACCACAAATCTCCAATCCTGTAGATACCCAAGGAACCTGAACCTGAAAAGGATAATGCCTGGAGCCTCCTAGCACTTGAAACAATATTCTTGACATGAAGACTGGCACCAGAATGCACTCGAATATCTTCTGTACTAAGAAATAATGCAGCTGCTAGTGGTCACAGATGTTCTGCGGCTGGACACAGCATACATTTGCCAATGACTGGTTACTGCATACTAATTCAAATGAGGCTACTGATGAAAACGTCATCCCAGTTTGAAATTAAGCCTAAAATGGATTATGTGGATCAGTCCAAAAATATTGTCCTCCCATGGGCTCTTAACCTTTGCAAGTTAGAATTATTTGTGTACATTCCTGATATTTCTGCCTCTTACAATATTTAGGGTCATGATTTAGAACCTTGTTTTCCATCTCCTCAGTGAACCTTGTTTTCCATCTCCACTTGTTAACAAAATTGTATTTCACCCTCTACAGTTAATTGGGGAAAATGTCCTTGCTATCGCAGGCAGACACATTTCTGGTTTGCACTGTTTATTCTCTGAAAACAACTATACTCCAGCCTCTTAAGGTTAGATTTAAGAGACATCATCTCAGCCAGGAACAGAGAGAAAGACTGATAGAATGAAAATGCCTTCACTTCTGCAATTCCAATGGACCCACCTGAGAGATCATGTAAGTAATAAAAGAGCCCAGCCTAGAAGCTCCTATGGGAAAATCTACTGGAAGCATAGAAAAATATAATGCTTTATTTAACAGATAAGAGTGAAACAGCAGGGAAAGCTTTTGCTAGAGAAGACACACACAGATTCACTGGGACACAGCCAGCCAGAAGTAGCTTGAGGAAGACAGACATTGTGCTCATCTAGAATTTTTGTATGGGCAAGGTTACCTTGGATATCCCTAAACTCATTCATGGATATAACCTAAAGAAGTAAATTTCTTTGGAACTCATAGTAAAAGGCCCTGCTATATTAAATACCTAGGGAGCAAGTAAATATAGGAAATGTGATATATTCAAACATATTTAATTTGAGTGTTCTTTGCCACTTTGGAAATAACAGAAAACTCAAGTTTCTGCAAAGGTAATAGTAACTATGGTGAGGCAGGGGGAGGAAAAGGGAAGGAAGAAGTATGAGGGCAAGCAGAAAGGGAGTAGGATGCATGTGAACACAGAAGAAATATTAAGATGTTTGTATTCCAGTCTGTCATTTATTTCATCCATAAACCTTGAAACGCATCCTTCAACCTTTAGATACACAGCTATTGCTTCAGATTGTAAAGTTAAAACTACACTATATAAACACACCATTCCTATAAGAGGCAAGAAGCTAGCTCTTAAATTACACCTCCACAAAATTTGTAAATGAAATTCCATACTAAGTAGGCTGACCACATGTACTGCTGTGTCCTTTTCCAACACCTAATTAAAACAGGGTGAAACGACAAGAAAACATATTGATTGGTTCTCTGCATATTCCCATGGGTGTGAAAAGCTTATTTAAAAAATGAAATCACAAGAAAAACAGTCCTAAAGCTTGAGCTTTTTACAGTTAGGTGAGTGAGCTATAATTATCTACAATTAACCAAACTTTTATGGAGAATGTCATTTTGCAAATCAAAATGTTCAGGTTTCCAAATGAATACTTGCAGTCAAAACTGTGTCATTATTTGTTGGCTTATTAAGGATATAAATATTCCTTAGGGCTTCTTAGGCTTTACATCTAAGTCTGAGATGGCTTCTTCAGCAATTTCAGTATTTTTTCTGATCAACAATATCCTATATTTTCTCCAGGCACTATTGATATCTATATATCCTTATTCATCATGGCAGTGAACTCCGATTAGAAAAAGATTCCTCAAAACAGATTCCGCAAAACAGATTGCTATGCATCATTATATCATTATCTATTTATGAGTTAGCTTGTTATTTTTCAAATGCAACTGAATGCAAAACAGATTATACCATGCAATATAATTTGATGCATCATCATCACACGTTAATTTTCAAGAAGCCGTTTTGTTTGCACATACTCAATTTGTTTGTAGACAGTATTTGCACAGTATAGAATACAGTATGTGTCCTACTAACATAAATATTCCAGCCCAAAATGTCTTTTAAAATAACATTTCTTTTACACACAGCTTTGTTTCCTCATGATTAAACCTTTGGGGTTCAAATTTTCCTCACGCAATCCTGACATAAGAACTGAAGCAGCTAATGAAAACATCAAAGTGAAATTATGATAGCTGACTACCATGTTACACAATTGAAAAATCACTTGTCAGTTTACTTCCAGCAGGACATCGGCTAGCAAGACATAGGCCATTTTAGGGCTTTAAAGGTCAAAACCAGCATTGTAAATTGGGTCCAGAAATGAATTGGCAGCTAGTGAGGATCTTTCAAAATATGAGATATAGGAGTATGCCAACTTGAAACTGTTAATAGGTGAGCAGAAGCACTTTGCATTAACAGGAGTTTCTATAATATTCTCAAAGGCAGCCCCATACGATAGCAGACTCCACCAACTCTGGAGATGGGAGGGATTATTCTGCAACTGTTCAGACAAACCCACCCACCTCTGCAGCTTCAAAGTTAGGAGTTTAGAGTAATTCTTGTAATAAAAAACAAAGCAGAACTTTTATCTGTGCATAGCTTTTCAAATAAAAGAATTCCTGCCCACCAGGCCTGATTTTCAGCAAGACCCATCAAAATGCAAAGGAACAATAAAGGCTATGGAAAAATACTCTGCACCATCTAAATCAGTGTAGATTAAATAAATACTGATATTCTTATGCAAACTGTTTTTGTGGTTAGCTGGTATTTGTCATTCTTGTATCAAGGCTCTGAGAATTATTCAGCCAAAGTTAAGCAGTTCTTAGTTCTACTAATTAACTCTCCCATGGGATCTTAATTTGACTGGAGTGTGGCCTATTCATGATGTGATATCCGAATATTAACCTAACCTCTCCCACCAACAGAATGGCTTCCATCAGTGAAACAGGGAGGGGGTGATTCCCTCCCACCTGCAGCTCCCTGCATCCCCCAAATCTGCTCCAGAGGACTCTCCAGAGCAGTTTTTGTGTGGTGCAAGAGCTGCAGGGGGAAGGAAAAGAAGGGAAAGTCCAGCTGCATGACTCGAAATCTGCTCAGGTGACATTGGATTTTGTTGTTTGTATGCTGCATTCGGGAATGGCTCCACAGTTGCAGCATGTGTTTTATATTCAACCTGTTCTGGAGGGGGTTGCACTCCCCCTAAAGGATCACGTTCGTAGTTTGGGGGTGCTCTTGGATCCAGAACTGTCACTTGAGGCACAGGTGAACTCAGTGGCACGGAGCACTTTTTATCAGCTTAGGCTGGTATACCAACTACGCCCTTATCTGGACAGAGATAGCCTAGCTACAGTTATCCATGCTCTGATAACTTCTCGTCTGGATTACTGCAATGTGTTATACGTGGGGCTGCCTTTGAAAACAGTCCGGAAACTTCAGCTGGTCCAAAATAGGGCAGCAAGATTGTTAACAGGGACTGGCCTGCGAGCTCATATTACGCCAGTACTTTTCCAGCTGCACTGGCTGCCAGTCCATTTCCGGGCCCGATTCAAAGTGCTGGTGTTAACATTCAAAGCCCTTAACGGCTTGGGGCCAGGTTACCTGAAGGATCGCCTCCTCCCATATGTGCCTGCCTGGACCTTAAGATCATCGTCAGCGGCCCTTCTCCGTGAGCCCCTGCCAAAGGAAGTGAGGCGGGTGGCTACTAGGAGGAGGGCTTTTTCTGCTGTGGCACCCCGGCTCTGGAATGAGCTCCCTGGTGAGGTTCGCCTGGCACCTACATTGTATTCCTTTCGGCGCCAGGTGAAGACCTTTTTATTTTCCCAGGCATTTTAGCATTTTAGCTTTCTAAATTTTTATCTTTGGTGTTTTAAATCTGTATTTTAAACTCCTGCACTGCTGCTAGGTTTTATTGTGGTTGTATTGTTATATTGTGGTTTTAATGTTCTATATATTTTAAATTGTTTTATTGTGTGCTGTTTGGTTTTAATTTTTGTGAACCGCCAGAGAGCTTCGGCTATTGGGTGGTATAGAAATGAAATAAATAAATAAAATAAATAAAATGTGTGTTTTTGATATTGGAGGTACTTTAAAACGATTTCCAGGTGGTTGTCATAAATAATCTGACTCAAATTAGTATTTGTAAATGGACAGAAAATGTGCTAAATATATTTGAGGCATATCCTGACCTGTGGAGGTGTTTAAAAATGTAAATGTAGATTAAGTCCCGATTGTTCACATAACACCTGGTAATAAGAGATTTATCAGTTATGCATTTTTATTTTTGATGCATAAATTAATATTCCTTCTATTCCATTTTTTTTTCCCGACAAGCCTAAGTGCTTACTGCTGTCTGCTGCGCTTCTTAGTCAGGGTAGAGAAGAAAAGTCTGCCTAGTACAATCCATTAGGAAATCCAAGCCATAAATGAAGTGACCACAAAGACCTATCAGTTAGCAGAAATGCAGCAGCTGTACATATTTATTGTAACACAACACTATATTGTTGCAGAGATGTGCTGTTTAAAACATGCATAAGGCAGGTGAAATGTGACCATATTATTTCTCTGTTTGAAAAACGAGAAGGTATAGAGTGGCATAACCTCAAATACATAAATAAACATTACACTAATGGAAAAGACAGGTACATAACCAGTCTGGCAGTAACAGTTTAAAGGTCACTGGTTAAATCTGAAACCTTTGCAGCCTTGCATCTTTGATCTTATGCTATATATGAATGATACGGTCCTACCGGTCACAGAACAACGGACACAAAAAGAACTGCAAGAAGCTGCTGAATGCTACTGCATCTTCTTACACTGAAGAGCAGAAGGAAAATTATTTGAGCATTACACCTTACTCTTGAACACATGTGTAGACTGACAGTACCAAAGATCATTTTGCTTCCTGCTACATTCATAAAACAAGGCTTTCACAAATATAACTGACAGAAAAATGGCATATTCTTACTTGATTGAAAAAAGAAAAAGAAGAAAGTAAATGATCTTAGCAGAAACCCCAACAACACTTGTTCCCAAATAGTCCTGAAGTTAACTGGGCTTCAGTGGGTCTTAATTTAGGGCTACTTCAACATATCCACTTGGGCATTAGGTGAATGGCAAGATTTCATAGTCTGGTCAGGTCATCTGAGTATACCAATTCATTTTGATCCCTGGAGGAGACACATGGGGATTTGGGAATCAAAAGTGTGGTTTCAATTTGGATATCACAGCAGCCGTGGAAGATTTAAGATTGTGGTTGCAATCCTATGTACACTTAAATGAGCCACATTGAATACAGTGGGATCTACTTCCACGTTAACATGAAAAGGTTTGTGTTGTAAAAGTGATTGAGGCACAGAACACAGAACAGACTAAGAACACTTTTAGACAGACTGCAGTTTGCTAATATGGACCTGACATGGTCTAAAATCATATGATAACTGGTAAATTGCTACATGCCCTATAGGCTATTTTGAATCCAAAGGCTCAGCTTGGTAGTTGGCGACCTGGGAATCCTACTTAGAGTAGACCCATTGAAATGAATGGGACTAAGTCAGTTTAACGTAAATCCCATTAGGTTGGATTTTACTCCTGCATTAAATTGTCTATTTAATTCTTTAGGCAAGATCCAAAATCATGTAACGAGTTCCACGTATACAATGGGACTTTCCCTTCCTCCCCTCCCCACTACTGCCCCCCAAATCAGCTCTGGATGGTTCCCCAACCCTCTCTGTTCCACCGTCAGAAGTCTTTAGTGCCTGCAGAAGGCGCTTACTGGATACAACCCTTTGTCCCTAAGCATCTGTGTCACACATCAGCTTAGATTGAGAGTCCATTTATCTGGGAGTGGTGCCTGTATAACAGGGGTGGGCAACACATAGCCCACAGGCTGCATGAGTGCCCCTCCCCTCAGTCCTTCTGTTCAGCCCCCTCTGCCAGTGGTGCAGCAGCAGCAAAAATATCAGTGGTTTCCTACTGAAAGTTGCTAGCAAACCACTATGGAGCTTTGGAAGGCCAAATTTAGCTTGAATTTTTTTGGTAGCAAACATTTTTGCCAGTGGTGTGGTAGCTGGAATTGGCTCCTGGACCTTCCAAGGTTTCCTACCCTGTGGTATTGGAACTGAATGTCAACATGGATAATTGATCAACTTTATTGAACATAGCTGTAGTAAAAGATAGTGCTTCCACTTATATTATTCATCTTAACCAATACGCTATCCCATAGAAAAAAGCTGTTATTTTAGTTAGCACCTGTTATATCCTATCTACTGTATCTCATCCTCTGGCATTAAGTCCTCTTGCTATCACTGACACAGAACTGACCAAGCCAGCCATCTGATAAACTCTGTGAGCCTAATCCCAATCTCAATCCAGGAGAAGTGGAAATGTGCATGAATCTCTGCATGCACACAATCTGTTTGTAAACATGTTGTACAGGAGATGTGCCTTTAAAAGCCTTCCTTTTTGTGGATTCCGCCTCACCATATCAGGTGATTATCTTTGGCAAAATAATGTAACACAAATACAAGGGAAGTTAAATGTGCAATGGTACTTATTCCTTCAGCTAAACTCCAGATATTTTTTTCGATTAATGTTTGCAAATATTGGGATTTGGTTCGGTTTGAAGACAGTGGCCTGGTTCGTATTTGAATCTGGTGGAGTGAAGTAGTAAAAATAAGCAGATTTACATAATGCGTATCAGAAGAGGGCTGCTGCTAAATGGCCAGTGCTTTTTAGTTTGCTATCAGTTTCTTTTGAAAGATTTATTGTTTTCAGTTGTCATTTTGATTATTATTTTTTGTTTTTTAAAAGTCAACTTATTACAGATGTTTTTAATGGGATGAAGCTTTTAAAAGCCCAACACCACTACCTGGACAGCAGCAATACGTTAAATACACTCTGATCATTTAACAGCCTTGAATATGCACAAGGCTCTGCATACTGTTTTATTAATAGCGGTCCTTTCGGGGTTTGAGTCCATAAGAAATTCGTCTTGCTATTTACTTTGTTGCAGTTTTTATTCCATGCTTTTAAATTACCAGAGAATTGTTTTAAAATGAATAGTTTAAAAATTACTCTTCGCTTTCCTTTTAATCTTTCATTCAGGCCCCAGCTAAAGTCTTGCTATTTTCAGCTTCTTAGTAGTTCAAAAAGAATGTCATTCTTTCTACAGACACTGTCAAAATATTGCTTTAGGGCATAATCCTATGCATGTTTAGACAGAAGAAAATCCTACAACTCCCAGCATTCCCCAGCCAGCATGGCTGGATGGGGAATGATGGGAGTTGTAAGACTTTTATGTCCAAACATGCATTGGATTGCGCCCTTATTCCCTAATTCTTTCTACTGTCATAGCTCCTCTTTCTGATCTTCTACAACCTCTTCCTTCTTTTTTTAACACTGTTGTTTGCTTATGTGTTCTACTCATCATTTTCCCCATAGTTCTCTATTATTTTCTCTTAATTAGCTTCATTTTCTTTATCATATTCATTTCAAATTTATATGTGCTTATACATGGCTCCATTACTTTACTACTTATTTTCTTCTCTTCTTCTTGTGCTTCCCCCATGATTCTACCACCAATGTTTTTTGTTACTTTCTGAGCCTTTCTGAACTGACATCTTCAGTTTCATGTCTCTTTTTTCATTTGCTGTGTCATATCTCTAGAATGTTTTGCCTACAGGCATTAGGTCTGCCCCCTCACTATTTTTTTTTTTTAAAAAAACAGCCCCTGAAGACTTATTTGCTTACGCAAGCCTTTGCTACCTAATTCCCTCTGCCCCTTCCTTTCCTTTCCCCTTCCATTTCTGGTCCTGTTAGACCAGATGAACCCTGTAACAGGGTTCATCATATGCTTTAACTTTTGTACAGCCTTTGATTTTTGCAGCATAATATAAAGAATAAATGTTATTATGTTTTGTTTGCATATACATTTTCATCATTCTTTCTTGTAAACTGCCCTGGGAATATGATTGAAGGACAATATAAGTAAACCTATAAGAAAACATACAAATAAATAAAATATTAAATGTTTCTTCTTTCCACAGCCACCATGAGCACTCAATGATCTTTTAAGGTTCATAGTGACCTCATAGATATGGTAAGCATTCAGTCACAAAAAAATCCTTTAATGAAGTATCATATTTTATATTAAAAAATCTATTTCATGTAATTTGGTTGCAGCACTAATGTAAAGTCTCTATTAAAGGAGTAAAATTAATTAGTGGTACCTCAGTATGTATTATGTACAATAAATGCCCCATGGTTAATTAAAACTGATGTTGTCATTTGGAGGAGGTACATGTGTGTATTGTTTTATTTGAAACAACAGCTCCTTAGCTTCTGGGTGTATGTAAACCCAGATGATACTTAAAGCCCTAAGCAGCTTGAGACCTTGATATTCGATAGAGCGCCTCTCCCTATATATTCCTGCCCAAGAACTGAGATCTATTGGAGGGGCTCTCCTCTGCGCCTCACCAGTGCGAGACATACACTATGGTGGGATGTGGGAGAGGGCCTTCTCTTCTATGGCACCCCAGTTGTGGAATGCCCTCCCTATGGAGGCCTGATTAGTGCAGACTTTGATTTCATTTTGGCGCAAAGTAAAAACATGGCTTTTTACCAAAGCCTTTGAGGGCTAAATGCATTCCCTAAAGTAGCACACTGTTTTATTGTTTTAGATTTTAATTGGTATTAGCTTAATGGTTTAATATGTTTTAGGTATTTAAATTATTTATTGTTTTCTACTGTTTAAATTGATTTTATCTGTATGCCGCCCTGAGATCTTAATGATATACGGCAGGATACAAATATTTTAAATAAATAAATAAACAACAAACAAAAGCAATTTCAGTCACTTTTCTTCATAAATCAGCTGTTACTTTTATTATCCAATATTACAACTGCATTTCAGTTCAATTCAGAATAAAATGTTATGTAGTTCAGAACAGCCCCTAGACTAATTATGATGTTTTATGTACTAACACAACTCAAATAATAAACTGAAATGTCTGAAATGTTTAACAGCATGCACAAATTCATTAAAGAGAGAGCGAGAAGCAAAGGGTCTAAACATCACTGGAGTCAATGGAAAGAATTCAAGTAACCTACAAAGGGCTTTGGATAAAGTCTTTAATCACAGTTCTAATCCTACTGTCAGCTGTAGTGAGTGACAAACACTTTGCTGATGTTATCTAGGTAGGGAGCAAACCTCCGACTGAGGTTTATATTCCTGCTGCTTTCTGGCATTAGTTTTAAGCTTCTTCTCATTTCAGCCGTAATACTTACAAAATTGTAAGTGCAATTAGAATACTTGTGGCTCTTATTTTATAGCACAATATTAATATATTGTCAATTTGTCAATCCAACTGTCTTTAAAGAATGCATACACACCTGGCTGGTACAAACTGATGAGATAGGGTACATTTTTATCAAAAGCCTTGATAGTTCAGCAGACAGCATGTATGAGAAGGAGGAGAGAAGAGAAGGGAAATGGGAAGAAACAATGTTTCCTAACATTAAAATGCCACTTGAAATATTGTTTAGGGCCATGTTCTTTGCATGTTGCAATCCTATTTTCTTACCTTGTTTCTCTTGAAGTATGCTCTTCGGCAAGCTGCAAAGCATTTCTCGCTGCAAAAGCATTTCACTTCACTCCCCATACTCAGAGAATAGCGCTTGATTCCCACTTTCTGGCACCAGGCACACATTATTTGTACATTTGACACATCATCTTCTGCAACAAAAAAGACAAGAATGACATTTCTATACCAGAATGAGCACCCTGTCAGACATCCATATGCTACATCTCGAACACCTATTTCCATAATCTTCCTTTCTCATATCTACTTCTCTGTAAGCAATAAATGTTTGCACCTTTATGTTTATCTGCCTGTTCCTATAGCAGCTGGTGACAAGCTGTCTTGCTCTTCAACTGTCTGGAAGAGATTATCAATTTTATAAATGATCTAACGCACTGCAATTTAAGGAGTTCTTAGCATTTTAAAGAAAGCATTGAACGTTATTTTATTAACATCAGTAACTAAAGCCAAAAGATATTGTAACATTCCCATTACTTACAGACCAAGAGAGTCAAGTCAATATCATCTGCTTATGAAAGCCAGGAATACTATTCATGTTACCAATTTGGGTAGGTTGAACAAGTATAAAGGAAGGAGTGGAACCGCAGTGGCAAGCTCCACCCCTACCTACATTTATTCAATTGGTTGTGTGAACAGACCCTACATAAGTAGAAACTATATGTGTGTAGGCTCTTTACACAGTCATCTGCCCAGAGAACATTAGTTATTGGGCAGATTAGAAATTAATAAATAAATAGCTAAAATAAATAAATATTGCGAAACCTGAAAAAGCTTGCTACTGTGATCTTGTTCCTCCCTCTATGTACAGTCAGTCTACACATAGCAGTTATGTGAACAGTGCTAGTATGCTTTTACCAGCAATACAGGTTGTGACATAACAAGATCACTGGTATATCCATATAAAAGAACAGTAATGGAGTAGGGGGAGGGAATGCCACACAAACTTTCCTAATGTTAATGTGCTTGTCAAAAGTTCATTTATTTTATCTTAATCTAAATTTCTTTGACAGCCTCAGTTATCCCTGTTCATGAATTTAAAAGTTTTAGGGCACTATGGGATCTGCCCTGGGTACTTGTAAGCCTCTGAACTTGAAGGCTTACAAATATCCACTGCAACGTGCCTCCTAATCCCCATGACCATTTTAGCTAGATGGGTGTTTTCAACCATCTAGTGGAGGCTTTAGGGAGGAGGAGGAAGGAGGCTGGGATGTCTGGGCATAGCTCGTAATACCACATCCCTGGTCTCCTCCCCTTCCTGCCCAGCAGCACGCCCCCTTTTACCCATGTATGAACTCACATTTGTGAGCATAGCAACAGCTGGTGTGGTTCTCTCCACACCAGCTGTGAGAAGGCGAGGGGAGGCCGAGCATAGTTTCCTGGCTCCAAAGTCGGAGCCCTGTCCCCAACCTTGGAGCCGGAAAACCAAACAATCCTATATTCCCCAGACATTGTCTGGAGGGCACAGGATTCCTCTCCACAGAGAATGAAATATATAGAAGTATTTCATTTAACAAGTTGATACAACTTCAATGTCTTTAAAAAAAAATCCTTCAGATTTTAAAAGCAAAATTTGAAAACGTTCAAAAACCAAAATGTCTGATTGCGAAATTAAAAAGTTGCATAATTAAAATCTGCATTACATTTGTATTTTAGCTCTAGTATATTTTATTCATTTACTTACCCTTCTTTTCAAACTAAATTTTCTATAACATCTGGTCTGTGGAAGGGCCAAATAGCTTTTCCCACCCCTGCCCTGTAGCTATACTCCAAAATCTGCTGCCAGTGAGACTGCCTTATTTCATGTAATGGTCAGCCTGGCCTTGTTCCTCTGGTTCCCATCTTGAACTTCTTTTCCACCTGGAGGGTATCTAAGTAAAATAATCTCCTCTTTCTCATACCCCTCTGAAACATCCTGTTTTTCCCAGCCAGAGATGTCAAGAGGAGAAAATGTGAGTGAGTGAGAGACAAAGAGGAGAGTATATGAAGAAAATAATAACCTTGTTTGCACACTTACTAGAACCCATGGATTTGCATTACTGTAGGCATAGTAACATATCCCATCTTGACAGGTTGATGCGGTTAAGTCACAATAGCACTATGACCCAAGATGCACGCGAAAGCAATGTGGACAGGACCATATATGGTTCAGTTGCATATCATGCTGTCCCTGTTGCTCCCTGTTTAACAAACTATATTTATTATTTATTATGTATTATTTATTTTATTTTATTTTATTTCATTTATTTATTTCTTTTATTTCATTTCTATACCACCCAATAGCCGAAGCTCTCTGGGTGATTTACAAAAACTGCCCAGAGTTTTGAAATTTAAATAGCATTTAAATAGCTGCACAGCAGCAAGACTAATCCTCTGTATCTCCCACCATGTATTAGTATTTTGCTTAGTTGGATAAAGGCCAAGTTGCTGCATTCTGGGCCAGCTGAAGTTTTGAAACTGTCTCCAAAAGCAGCTCCACATAAAGCACACTGCAGTATTGTTCAGTAGTTGAGAGAATGCAAAACAGTGGCAATGTATTTCTTTCCCAGAAAGTGGTACATCCAGTATAACAGCCAAAACTGGTGAAAAGTAATCCTTGCCACAAAGACCACCTGTGCATCCAAGAGCAGATCTGAATCCAGACTGTAAAACAGAACCTTTTGGGAAAGCATGGCTTCATGCAGAACAGGAATATCTACTTCCCCTTTGGGCAGTGGACCATCCACTACAAGCAACTCTGTCTGGACCGAGTTTCAGTGTTTTCATCTTCATCCAACCAATTACTAATCTCAAGCAATCATTCAGTTACCTTCCAGTTTCACCAAGCTCTGTTAAAAGAGAAAGTAGATCTGGGTGACATCATCATATTGATGGCACTTCACTCCACAGCCTCTCTCAGTGGTTTCCTATCCATGTAAAAGGGCATGGGTGTCAACAACTAAAATTTGTCCAATAAGAATTTATAGAATCATAGAGTTGAAAAGACCTCAAAGGTCAGCTAGTCCACCATCCTGCCAATACAGGAAATCCACTACAACAGCATCACTGGTAACTGACCATCCAGACTGCTTAAAAATCTCTAATGAAGGAGAGTGCACCACCTTCAGAGGCAGTCTGTTCCATTGTCAGACACCTGATACCACCTGGACATTCTTCCGAATGTGTAGTTAAAATCCCATTTCTTGTGATTTGAACCTGTTGGTCCTATTCCCTAGAGCAAAAAACAAACACATTTGTTCCATAATCTATGAAACAGCCCTTGAAATATTTGAAGATATTCAAATATCACCTCTTAGTCATCTCTTATCTAGGCTAAACATACCCAACTCCTTTGCTCATAGGACTTGGTCTCCAGGCCTCTCATTCTCTTCATTGCCCTACTCTGGACACGTTCAGCAGGAAACCCCTAAAGAAATCTGGAATCCATTTGGATCCATCAGTCTTTGAGGGCAGACCTTCTTAACAGTCCACTGCCACTCCCTAAGACATGGTGTTTGGTCCTGCTTTGAGCTTTCGTGATACTGAAAAAAATAAATAAACAAGAACATAGTACAGCCTAAATGCTTACTTGTAATTAAGGCCCACTGAGTTCAATAGGACTTATTCCCACAAATATGTTTGTATAGGACTGTTGCCTTAAAATATATTTATATTTATTGATGCAATATCCAGAATTCATGTTTAAAATTTTTTAATTTATTTTATGGATTTATATCCACCTTTTAGAAATTCAACATTACCCTGCTTCCTTAAAACTGAATGATCCTGCAGCATACTTCCCAGTGAATTCCAATCTTCATGGACAACATTTACATGCAAACAGATTTTGCATGATCCCTCTTCCACAATTCACTCTCCTAAACACTCTAGATTCTTAATTGTTCAAGATTTTCCATATAAACAGTTTTCTATCACTGCTTCAAAGTTTTTTAAAGTGCAATCCTATGCAAGTTTACACAGAAGTAAGACCCTCTGAGTTCAATGGGCATTATTTTCAGATAAGTGTGTATTGGACTACAGCCTACCATAGCAAATGTATTAGAATATTTGGATTTTTAAAAAAACTGCAAAAGAACAACAACAACAACCATAATCTCTGGGCATAAAATACAAATTCACATGGTTTTGAAAGCTGGAGAGCCTGATTAAACCTAAAAGCTCATTGTCAACATCATACAACTTTTATTGATAAATATAAATCACACCACAATTTGATAGTAGTAGAAAATGCTATTAAACTGGCAATATTTATTCTGTTAACATGAATCAAAGGTGGCACATGGTTTTGAGTTATGGTAGCTAGGGAAAGCAGCCAAATGCCGTTAGTACAAATTAGTTCACTGATAATTCTACAGAATTATGACAGCACTGCTACAAAACAAATCCTTTACAGGGGGAATGGAATAGCTTTATGACAGATTCTCTGAACCTTGAATTGTCCACAGTGCATGGACTACAAAATGGTTTAGTAATTATTCTTTTGGGCATCTTTATAGCAATCAAACAATGAGTATCTGGGTTGTAAAAGTTGTGGTAAACTGAATTTGAGAACATAAGCTTGGTTTCCAAATATTTCCTTCTTTCTCATTGACCTGCTGCATTGCTTTATCCAGGTGGCTCAATAACCCCCACTGTACAAGTAAATTAAAGTTACTTTGCAAATATACCACAAATTTTTGAGGTGCCATATGAGCAATACACCAGAGAGCTGTAATTTGAGAGATTCAATGTAAAATCCTGTTGAAATCAATGTAAATGTAAAATCCCATTTAAATACATTCAGGCCTTATATTTCATACGTGGCATCAACCTACACTGAGACCGGTGCAGGCCCACCATGGTTTGTGCCATCCAGATAGGTGCTGTAGCAATTATTGTCCTATGGAAATGTGGAACTTTTTCCCACAGGACACATACACTTATACTCAGCTCAGGAAGCCAGGAAGTGATTTGCATGTGTGAAACAGGAATCTCAGGTTAAAGCCACAGCGACTTCCTGTCACTTCAAATGCAATACTTTCAAATGTGAACAGTTCACATTTGCAGCTCAAGTATTTAATAGTGAAGTGATGATAAGCCACTGAGTGGTATACATGCATTTATTTATTCATTTATTTAATTTATATCCCGGCTTTCCACCAAAAAATGGCACTCAATCTGCCTAACAAGAAAGTATAGATTGAAAACAAAATCTTAATTAAAACATAACATATAAACAAATAAAACACTATTAAAAACACAAACTAAAAGAAATAAACAGCACACAACCAACTAAAATCTCCTTCAGCAACAGACCAACTTACATGCCAAAGGCCTGGCTGAATTTTTTTTTAACTTTCTCTGCTGGCTGAAGGACAACAGAGAGTGGGCCAACCCAGCCTCCCTTGGGAGGGAGTTCCAGAGCCTGGAAGTTGCCACCGAGAAGTCTTTCTCTTGCATCCCTGGTCTAAAATAGGATATGCCTGGATTGCAGCACCTAGCAAAGAGCTGTTGCAACTTCACCAGTTTTGAAACTGTTGGACATCCTGTGGACCATGTGGTCTTTGGGCCCTGGTGTTTATGAGGTTTACCATGGTTTGAGGGAGGAAAAGTGAAGTACAGCATGTCTGTGAAATACACTCCTACTATTCAAGTTCTAAATATCCTGCATGTGTTGGTGGGATACCAAGGAATGTCTGCTATTAGAGACAATGGTAAAGGAATGTAAATATGAAAACCCTGCAGAATATCTGTAATAGAAATTCACATTTTGACCTGTTTCATTTATATTTGGTTTCTCCCTACACAATGCAGCAGGTAGAATCAAGAAGGGAATACAATACAGCCTGAACCAAGCAGTTTTCACGCTCCAGCTGCCAGCTAAAACACATGCATTTGTTTTGTATTGAGAAAGTAGGGTGACAGATACACTTTGTCAGATAAAAGGAAAACAGTACGGAGTCAAATGATGTCAGACACTCAGAAGACGTACAGGCAAGAGAATCTAAATCACAGTTCATTAATTATTTTTCACTCCTTTTACATAATTTACAGCAGCAATACACACACACACACACACACACCCCAGAAGGTTTCTATAGAATGTTTCCCTCACAGCAATCTACCCGCAGACATTGAATACATCATTTGTAAATAGACAGCAATATCCTATTTTCTAATAGTGAACTCATTCATAAAGTGTCAATCTTCATGTAGCCAAAATGGCACCATCCAAACCCGAGAGGAAAGTATTAGCAGGCTTGGGGGAACCCCAAGGTCTGCAGAAATACCTCCCCCCCACAAAAACCCACCCTTCAGGAAAAAAATCCCAAACTAGTTCAATGAGGTCAGAGCATGATCATTGACCATAGAATGCTAAGTGTCTGTTGGAGGGGAGGGAAGGAACAGAAAAAATGTGAGGATATGGATAGAATGCAAATAGGTCAGGAAGGACAGTAGCTCAGTGGCAGAGCACCTGCTTTTCATGCAGAAGGTCCCGGGTTCGATCCCCAGCATCTCCAGGTAGGGCTGGGAAAACTCCTGTCTGAAACCCAGGAGAGCCGTTGCTGCCAATCAGTGTTGACAATACTGGGCTAAATGGACCCAGGGTCTGACTCAGTATAAGGCAGCTTCCTGTGTTTCTGTGGAATATGCTGGAAAGGGGCATGGCTGACTGGCTGGCTAGAACTTTGAAAAGGAGTACCCCACATTGCAAAATGTTGCTGTTGGCCCCACTTGTTTTCTCTAAGTCCCAAACAATAATAAACAAAACAAAAATCAGTGGACACAAATATATTGAATGGCAAGAAGAACAAGCCCTTATTAAATACAGAAACTGAAGCAAACCTGAAACCATTTTGCTATTTTTGTGAACTGCCCAGAAAGCTTCGGCTATTGGGCGGTATAGAAATGAAATAATAAATAAATAAATAGCTTCAAATAAGTCAATCTTTCCATGAAACCTTAAAAAGTAGCCAAATACTTGCCCTTCTGCATCATAAATTAATACATTCACATCTGCCATCTCAAACATCAGTAGTTTGTTCCAGTAGTAAACTTCTTTATCTCAAGAGATGTGTACAAACTAAAATGAATAGGAGTAGCTTATTCTTAGCCGTTCTGATTCTCATTATCATTATCATTACCACTAGTGGTACTTGCAGGATATAATTTTTCTATTCAGTGTTGAGTGAAGATGCAAATCCCTTATGGTGTAATCCTATACATGTCTACTCAGAAGTAAGCTCCACTGAGTTCAGTGGGACATACTTCAAGGTAAATGTGTATAAGGATTGCTGCTTTAAAAATCATTCTGGAAGTGTTTACAGAAGTAATTAAGAAAAAAGTTCTTTGCCATGGGTGTCATTGTTGTGCACCTAAAATCTGGAGCAACAATTGGGAAGAGATTAATTTATTGTCAATCCCTGCCTCCCCCCCGAGTCCCACCCCTCAAAAAGCCTTCTGTTAATACTTCCAATATGAGTGATGTTCTATTACGGTAAAGTCTTGCTTGCTAGCTACCACTTTTTCCATGGTACTATAAAAACATATTTAGAACAGCATGGGTTCAATAAGGCAAACACAATTTTGGAAACACAAACAATAAAACATCTGCACTGTTTATCTCAATAAACATCTGCACTGTAGTAAATAGAACAGGTGACACCAATACAAGTTTCTTGCTGTCTTGTCAAGCCAAGAATTATTCAGGGAGTTCCAGGCTATGTTTTCTACACCAAGGTTATGTCATTAGATATGGAAGCAGGACTTCCCATAACTGTCGTACGCACAACACTTCTACGTGTCTCCTTATGGTTTACCAGCCTGTGTATGTTTCATAATGAACAATGCAATAAACACAGAGTGTTCACAGTGTTAAATCATGCTCCCAGTGGGAACAGTTTGTATAACAAGATAAAATTGTCACATTATTATAACTAAATATGCATCAGGCAAAAGCATGCTTCAATTAATGATCAATTGTTTGCAGTGCCATTTTAAGTCTTAATTAAGAACAATGCTTGGTGACTCCCCCCCCTCCCCCTTAACAATTTGAATTGAAGGAAATGAAGGAAAAGCTGCTACAGAAAAGTCAGTGGAAGTCAGTTTGGCCAACGTAGGGAGCAATCCTATGGCCGCTAGTCAGCAACTAGATGGCCATAGGCTAGGTTGGTTCCCGGGAACTGACCTCAGAGCCCATACTACGAGGTCAGTTCCCTGAGAACTGAACTCCACCCCTTCCCACGCTGCCTCGTAGGAAGCGCGGAACGGCCCTGTGCTCTATGCTCGGAAAAGGAGCGCAAAGCAGCAAAAACAGAGAGTTCCTGGGGGCGTGCCAGAGCGGGAAGTCACAAAAGCCAATACGACACATCCTATGTGTCATATGGCTGCCGCTTCCCGCGCTCTGAGGTCCCACAGCTAGACAGCAGAAATCAGCTGTCTAGCCGCAAATGCAGGGCAGCTGAAGTGCAGAGAAGATGATCCCCTCCACGCTTCTCCTCCCCTGCATTGGATAGGTGGTCGCCACCAAGTTCAGAGGCGGCCGCCTACCCTGGTAGAATTGCGCCCTTAGTCTCATATTGTATATTCCCCCCGCCCCTTCACACACACACACACACACACACACTCCTTTATTCTGTATGATCAGCAATATGAAGAGTTAAAAAATTTACACAGTCATAAAGACAGAGTTGCAGGTCCTGCCTTGCTTAGAAAAAAGAAATCTTCAAATTCTAGAGCTTATCTCAGTTCATTTGTTTTTAAGAAAATTGCTGCAGAATTCCAACATAGTATTATGACTTGGAGTTTTTCTTTTTCTTTTAAATGAAAGTATTGTTTTTACCTTGTGAATTTTCACAGTAGTAAATATTACAAGATGGAAAATGTCGAGGGTTTTGCAAAATTAGCTGAGGTGGTTAGTGTTTTGCCATATAAAACTGAATCTAGATGAATTGCTACGCTGTTGGGTTTTTGTTTGTTTGCATGATGACCTGTCAGATTTACAGGCTTTGGTTGAAATCCAGTTTTGCATCAGCAAAAGGCAAGCTTACACAGTGGATCTTCCCCTTCCCCTTCTCCCCACGCCTGCCACCAGTACTCCCTGCAAATTCTCTCTAGAGGGTCAGGGGGACCTACAGGACCTTCTGAACTGTGTTATTCCAGGCTGCAGTGGGAGAGGAGACTTGCTGAAATTGGGATCTTTGCTTGAGTGGTGCAAGACTTCTCCATCTGATTTGGGCCAATTCCCCTCTCCCACTATACCGCATAAGACACAGCCCCAAATGTTCAGCAACACCCCACCCCACCCTCTGGGAAGCCTATGAAGGAGGTCCAGAGGGGTTTAGGGGGAAGGAGGGGAAAGGAAAGATATGGTGCATGAGCTGCCTTCTACTTGTGCAACATTGGATTTCACCCTCTGCTTATCAGCTGACATTTTTAAAAAGTTGAATGTGAAAGGATATACCTGTGAAAGAGGAGATGGACGAATGAAACACTCTGCAACAAAAATCTCTTCTAGCTTTAAATTTTTTAAGCAGCTAATGAGCCCATTCATATGCTCTACTCTGCTGTTTTCAGTGTATGCCACTAACAATCAGAAAAGTAGATTATTTGGGCATAATCCAGCCAAGATTAATCAAATTTATACCCCACTGATTTCAATGGGAAATATTTAAGCACATGCATAAGTTATCCGTAGAAATGCTGGGACAGTTCTACCAGGTGTTTAAAAGGGGGATGAGGAAACTCTAATGCAGTTGTCATTTCTGGTTGCAGAAGCATAATGCTTGTAAAATCTAGCACTCTCCCTAACAGCATCTAACTTTTGATGGATTATGCCATTTCTTCCCAGCCTTAGAAGAAACACAGTAATTCTGTTTCTCTCTGCTGGATCTCTCTGAAAGACCACATAAGCACTGATATCCGCATTGCTGGTGCAATGTCCATATTCAGTGGCACTGGAGGGAAAACAAGAGCTTTGTCAGTCCTGGGGCCAAGATCATTTATAGTGCACAAATAGAGGATGGGTGCAGAGGATAGTGGGGTCATAGGCTCATCTTGGGCATGGGGCCGCGGTGGCTTAGTGGTTAAGACACTGAACTGCAGACTGGAAGGTCGGCAGGACAGCAGTTCGAGACCCGAGTGCTGCGTGACGGAGTGAGCTCCCGTCTTCAGTCCCAGCTTCTGCCAACCTAGCAGTTCAAAAGCAAGAAATTGCAAGTAGATAAAAAGGTACTGCTTTGGCAGGAAAGGTAACAGCGTTCCGTGCACCTCGGTGTTCAGTCATGCCGGCCACATGACCACGGAAGCGTCTTTGGACAGTGCTGGCTCTTCGGCTTAGAAATGGAGATGAGCACCACACCCTAGAGTTGGACACGACTGGTTGGGGACACCTTTATTAGGCTCATCTCAGAAAAGTCTGAGAGACAGGTCACCAAGCCCACGGCCCTTGGGACCTTGTCTATAAGGACACTGTACTTTACCCCTTTAACTTTAGCCCAGCATCGGCAAAACCTTGCGCCAACAAATGAGTGCAGCAAGGGATAAGACTCGGTTTATAGGGCAAAGGAGCCAAATATAAAGTCGGCATTGCTTGTTTCACAAAGGATGCTGCTCTTTTTCACACACGGTGCCACCTTTCTTTGCACCACAATAGCGACACATAGAATAGGACCTGACTGCAGTTGTTGAATTTGAAAGGTTAACAATAAGGCTGAAAGCTTTGATTGGTTTACATAATTAATCAGTGGCAATCAATTTTAATTGGTAAAGATATATTTAATTAGTGTACTTGAGAGTGAAGGGTATGCTTGTTTATTTTTTAGGGTTGCGTGGGTTCTGATATGTTGCTATAACAGTGAAGGAAACCTTAACTTTTAGATGTGTTTTCTTCTAACAATAAGTGGTAGCTTTTGTTTAATAAATTGCACGTTGTTCCACACTTCCTTCAGTATCTCAAGAGGTATCCAGAATGAGGATTTAGTAACATGCAATGTATTAAATTTAATCAATTAATCGGTTAAAAAGCCAGTAATCAATCAACTAAAAAGTCTTTAATCAGCTGGCATCCCTAGTTGATAATTAACTAGCATTTTCCATATCAAGACCTAAAAATATCTTTTATATAATGAATAGCTGAAACAGTAATGAATAGGTCTTCCTAATATGTTGACTGTCACAGAATCCAATTAAATAAAGTTTTCATGCCAGCAGCCAGTTTGTGGAAACAAATACTTTAAGGGTTCAATCCTATGCATGTTTAGACAGGAAAAAAGTCCTACAGTTCCCTGGGTGGGGAATGCTGGGAGTTGTAGGACCTGTTTCTGTCTAAACATGCATAAGATTGCACCCTAAATAAGTTTAGATTTTTAGTGATGAAAAAATGTCTAATTCTTTATATTATATTGCTGTCTCTAATTCAAAGCTGAAACTCCCACCTTCCCCCTAGGATTTCTACAGTTATTACTGTGGGTGCTCTCAGATGAGGCTTTTATTGTTCGACTGCCTTGCCACATTCATGGAATGTTACAGGGGGGTCCACACATCATTCTCTTCCATTCGTAACCCTCCCATGTTTTCCCACCACTTTTTCCATCTTTTTTATTTCCATTAAAAAGTCCCATTAAGGAGGAAAAGATGGACTAAGGCTATTAACAGCTACTAGTTCTGATGGCTATATGCCAACTCTGGTATGAGAGGCACTATGCTTATGTACACCAGTTGCTGGGGACATAGGCAGGAGGGTGCTGTTGCACTCATGTCCTACTTGTGGTTTTCCTTTGAGCAGAAACAGTGAACAGAATGCTGGACTAGAGGGACAGCGGTCTGATCTGGCATTGGTCTTCTTGTGTTCTTAGGTACTTATGAATAGCTGCACAACAGTTAGGACTAGAACTTCTCTGTCTGGAAGCACCCTCTGATGCTTAGGGTGCAATCCTATGGGGATAGGCAGCCACCTCCAAACCCGGAGACAACCGCCTATCCAATGCAGGGGAGAAGAAGCAGGGAGGGGATTGTCCCCTCTGCGCTTCAACCGCCCTGCATTTGCAGCTAAACAGCCGATTTCAGCTGTCTAGCCGGGGGACCTCAGAGCGTGGGATGCGGCAGCCAGAAGACATATAGGATGTGTCATATCGGCTTTTCCGACTTCCCGCTCCAGCACGCCCCCAGGAACTCCCCGTTTTTGCCACTTTCTCTCCTTTTCTGAGCGCAGAGCACAGGACCATTATGCACTGTCTGCGAGGCAGCGTGGGAGGGGGTGGAGGTCAGTTCTCAGGGAACCGACCTCGGAGCATGGACTCTGAAGTCAGTTCCTGGGAACTGACCTATCCTATGGCCATCTAGTCGTTGACTTGTGGCCATAGGATTGCTCCCTTGCACACTGATTTTATTACTAGATATGTGCTTCAGCTACAGTGGTCAGACTTTTAGAAAAAAACTTTTTAAAAAGATGCGGTATCAACAGCCTGTTATGTCTGTATGTATGGAATTATTACTGCAGTTGCATAGCATCTTCCTTTCAAAATCTAATCTTTAGGAGGAGACTAATCTTTTGGTAATGAATATCTTCCCAATTAATGCTAACACACTATTTTTGGAGAACCATCTCTTCTGCAAATTTTCCATTCATGTGCTAGGAGACTGTATTCTGATGAATAGCTCAGAAATGCCAGGACACATTACAAATATACTTTGTAGCCATGATTTAGCTCAGGCCCAGCCTAAGACATTTTGCTACCTGATGTGAAACTGCAAATGGTACCCACCCATAAACACAATCATGGTGCATAGTAAAAAGACCTCAGCCCCCACTTGCCCCAGTCCTGTTGAACCCATAAATGCCCACAGTTACATAGGAAAATCGTGGGTGGCGGGCACACACAGTTCTTGCAGCCACTGTATGTTCCTTCTGTTGCAAAATCTTTCAGTCTATATGTTTTAAAAACTTGATAGTTAACAAGCGAGAGGACCTGGGCCGGTCTTAATTATCCAGCTGCAATGAATAAGGAAAAACATGGAAGGGGGACATAGTAGGGTTAAGGTTAGGAAAAAGCAGCAAGTGAGAAAGGAAATGGATGGGAACTCTACCTTTGGCCATAAAATGACAGTCCTCCCCGTTCTCTGCTTCATAGTTCCTGCTACAGAGGAATTAAGAGGAGGATGAGGATTTTACAAACAAAACAAAATGCAGCTAGGGAAAAGGAAAGGAAATGCCCTTTGTAAAATGTAAACTCAAACTGGAGGCAGGACATGGCCACTTTTCTGAACTGGATGTCATTTTTTCCTCTTTCTGAGGAAGCAAACTTCTACAGACTTCCCTTTCCTGGCTTCCTAAAGGCTCCTGCTTCAGCCCAACTGAGAAAAGAGGGGAGGTGTTGCATTAGGGGGGCTATCTTTTAAATTTACGTTTTTGCACAGGAGATGGACTCCTTTTAGCTAGGCACAAACCAGATCACAGGAAATTCTCCAGTACCCCCTTTGTCAATCACTCCCTTTTTCTCCTTTTATTTTGAATTCTTCTGTTTCTTTCATCCATAAATGGAAGGAAAATGGGGGAAAGCAATGAAAGGGGGAAAGGAGGAGGTGAGTATGCTCACATTCACACTGTATGCTGAGCTCCACTTGGCTCTTCTCTGTTACTTCAGCGCCACGCAGTCAGGCCATGCACTAACCCATCACTTCAAGCCTCTCCTCTCTCTCTCTGTCTCACAGCATGCCAGATGGGAAAAAAGCAATGGTGACCCACTGGCACCTGATGAGAAAGAGGAGAGAGACCCATCATCACCCACCTTCTTCTTCATTTTTGGGCAGGAGGGAAGGGCAGGGAGAGGCCAGTGCCAGGCAGATGGCCAAGCAAAGCAGCAGCAGCAGTGGGCAACACAAGCCAGCCAGCCAAGTGACTGTGCTGGGAACGGGGGTGGCGGGGTGGGGTGCAGCAGCCTGACAGCAATGTGAACCAGGCAAAGGGCAGCTGAGCAGTGGCAGTTCAAGCCTGGCAGGAGGGTTTTGGGAGGAGCAGCTCTAGGAGCTATTGGACAGGGGGGTGGTTGTCCCCCACCTGCTGTCTGTCCTGATCTTCTGCCTTAGACAAAGGTTTCAGTCCAGTTCATTAGAGATCCAGAACCTGCTTTAGCTTGAAAACATATGAGCAGAGATTATAAAAGGTAGAAAACTGCCTTGCTACTTATCAATGCTGATATATACCATGATCTCAGTGCAGCAAGAGGGATCCACTCCTGGAACAGGCAGTTGTGCTCCCACCAATTTCCTTGCTAGACTGGGAAGCATACAGAAAGTGTTCTGGAGATATACTTCAGTACTGGAGTCGACCATCATAAAAGGGCATAACTGTATTTTATACCCTCTGGGCTGTATCCAGAGTTGAAAGAATAGGAAAAGTACAAGTGGTGTTGCGGTTCTGCTGGTGACTCTGTGTTCTGCTAGAGATTGTGCAACCACTAGCACAACAAGCACAACTAAAACAAGCAACACATAGGGCCAGTTCACATGACACAAGGGTGGTTAATATGCCACAGTGGCTTGTTAACCACCCTGTGGGTACTGGTTGCATGCCAGCCTGATTTGCATAATTGCCCTTGCAGGGGATGGCTTCTCATGTCATCAGAAGGGGAGCTTGTTGGGGTGGTTAACAAACCAACCAGAACCCATGGCCTGTTGTAGAGTTCTTTGGATGACATGAGAAGCCACGGCAAGGTGCTTGATTGGCAACCTGGTGCCTGTGGGTGCTGCAAGCCACCATGGCTTAAATAAACCATAGTAGGCTGCAGTAATCGTGCGAACCAGGTCATTGTGTAATGAAGTCATAAGTAGTTGTGAAAACATTTGTACAATGGCTTGCACAAGCACTTGTGCAAGCAGAATCAAAGCATCTGAGGCTTGCACAAGGATAAAAAAGAATTTTCAGAAGCGGTAGAAGCTTTGCACCAGCAGAATGACACTATTGGATATTGGATACAACCCTTAGTCACTGTCATTAATATAATTTGTATACATTAAGAATCATTTTCTATGCACCACAGAGAGAGCGCGCGCGTGCGCAATAGAGAGACTAGTGTCTGCCTGACGCTTTGCTGCCCAAAGCAGAGTTCAAATTGTGCCCCAGCATCTCACTAGAGCCAACACTTTAAACAGTCCTGCTGCACCATTCATATACCAGTTCCTGCCTTCATCTATCCCCACTCTCATGGTACTTCCTCAAGCAAGTTATTTCATCCTGCTGCATGGCAGGGCCAGCCCTGAAAAACACATGCTCCCAGTCTTGCCCACAGGCTGATCATTAAGAAACCCAGCACAAGGAATGAGAATTGGAAGACAAGGGGTTAATGTGCCAAGTGCTTGGTTCGTGTGTTGTTGGATTATTTGAGGGTTGTTTCCCCATTCAAACAAGCTATACTGTCCAGGTTCGGACAACGTGACAGGGTGAATAATTAGGTAAATGGCACTGTGGCTTAAACAAACTGCCATGGTTTAAGCTGTGGTGATCATGTGACCCAAGTCAAGGAAAGGAAAGAGAAAAAAGATAAAAGATAAAAGAAGGAGCCAATCATGTTGTGTATGAAAAGCATTCTAGGCATACTGCAAAGTAAAAACAGCACAGCCAAGAAATAGCATGTTGGAAAGAGGAAGCCAATGAAAGGAAATATAAAAAGGAGAAAGACAGGAATGAAAGGAGATAAAAATGAAATGAGCAAAGAGCTTCAGACATATATTAAAGCATGACGAGAAGAAACAGGAAAACCCAGTAGGCTATTGCAGAAATCAGTTTTAGAAATAGTGAGACTGGATTGTTGTTGTTGTTGTCAACAATTAAGAACATACAAATCTTTGAACTGTTACAGAGGGGGAAGATGTTACAGAGAGAAAATCAATAGAAAGAAAGAACAGAGATTTGAAAATCAAAAGAAAGAAAGCTATCATATGAAAAAGGGAGACTGAACCCTCTACCCACTATTTAATTACTCCCCCCACCACCTTCATGTGTTTCTTTCTGCTGGGCTCCCTTCAGGCGTCAGAGGCCTGGCTGAAGGAAAAATGACATCAGGAGAAGTTGTGGGGAGGTAAGCCACAGGTAATGAGAAGTGAACACTCCCTGTTCATGCATGCTTCAGTTCAGAATTCTATCCCCATTTTACATGACTAGAGCAGCTCTGGATCTGCCACCATCACATGGACTTCAAGCCAAAGAGTAGCCTTGAACCCAGATCTCCTAGATCTGGCTCTGGTAGTCTGGCTCTTTAGCCACTAGACCACCCTTAATTTCACTGATATAGGGTAGCTAAGAGGACTGCTCCCTTATATGGTTCCTAAATTCTTCCACAAAGCATTCACAATGTTCCTTGCTGAATGTTGAGTCTATATTAGGTCTATTTCTGCCTTCAATTAAGTCAATAGAGTGCAACAAAACTCCCATTGACTTAAACAGATACACAGAGGAGCCTGCTGTTATATAAATTTAGCAATTATTGCAATGTATACAACAGTAAATAATAACATAGCAATTAAACACCCTACTGCAGCCATAACAGTTACTTTTGGAGCTTATGAAAAACAGCAACCAATGCAAATGAATCATACCTCATATAAACCCTGAAAAATACCAGATCGGAAAGAATTGCTCCAGTAAGAATGTCATGAAAACATAAAGGGCGAAATCCCACATTGCATGACTGGACTTCCACTCATGCAAGGGGATTTCCCTTTCCTCTCTTCTCTCTGTGTCCCCAGCCCCCAAATCTGCTCCAAAGGGTCCCCCAAGCCTCTAGACCAGATTCAGGGTGTGTGCGGGGCTGCAGGAAGAAAGGGGAATCATCCCCCTCCCCATTCTCAGATGGAAGCTTTTCTGTCAGTGGAATAAGCTAACTGGGTACAACTCAAAGCATTTCAGAATAGTCTCTCTGGGAGATTAGATGATAGATAGATAGATAGATAGATAGATAGATAGATAGATAGATAGATAGATCGATCTCTCCCAGAGAGACTACTCTGAAATGCTTTGAGGGGTGTATGTGTGTGTGTGTGTGTGTGTGTATATATATATACACACACACACACACACACACACACACACATATATATATATATATATATATTTATGAGAGAGATCATATCGCCTCTCAGAGACAATACACAGATTTCAATATGAACTGAGACAGTGTTTGCCCTGGAAGGGTTTATCAACATGACAGAAGTACAAAATTAATTTCACCACTATGGTTATTTTGCTACATGTTTGATTTTAATCCTGACAATCTTCCATTACATTACTTAGGGTGCAATCCTTTGGCCGCTACTCAGCGGCTAGATGGCCATAGGATAGATCGGTTCCCTGATCTCCCGTGTTGCCTCGTAAGCGGCGCGGATCAGCCCCATGCTCCGCGCTTGTAAGAGGAGCATGGAGCAGCAAAAACAGGGCATTCCTGGGGGCAGGCCAGGGTGGGGAGGGAGGGAGTGCTGTTCTGACGCTTCCTATGTGTCGTCTGGCCCCCCACTCTGCCTTCCTGTGACTAGACAGCCGAAATCAGCTGTCTAGTCGCGAATGCAGGGTGGCTGAAGCACAGACAGGATGATCCCCTCCACGCTGCTTCTGCCCTGCATTGGAGAGGCTGTCGCCTCAGAGTTTGGAGGCAGCCGCTTATCCCGATAAGATTGCTCCCTCCAGTACTTTTAGCCAACCCTCAATACACTCTCCTGCTGCAAACCCAATTAAAGTGAACTGGGCTCAGATCAATGGGGGTTTCTTTAGAATAACTTTGTGAATGCATTATTCATCTGCTTAAGAAAAGATTTTGTGGAATTTTCAGGCATTATAATATCCCAAGGAAGTTAATAAATACAAATGTGGTTCTATTGCCCAAATCTTAAGAGCTCTCCCAGGTGGAGCCCTCATATAACCTGTCTAGCATTTCAAGTGGCACATCAGACTTTAGAAATCCACAAGAGCTAGCCAAATATTCCTTAACTGCATGACTGAACTTTCAGAATTTTTTTTCCCCATGGAGCAAAATTTTCACCAGGTGCTGCTTTTCCTGTCAGAGTAGTGTAATGAGTAGAGGAGCTGTGCTTGATGAGATTTTATCTCCTATGTTATTCTAAAAGGGGCAAGATTCTTCTCAGTGTCTGCAACAACCAATCCTAGATGGGCCCAATGTCACCAAAATTAGGTATTTGTATGCACTATGGATTTGAATGGGAGAATTAAGCTTGTGCCAAGACCTCCATCACCGAAATCAATGAAATCTAAAAGTGCATAGCTTAATTAATTCATGCCTGTTCACAGTGGGCTGGATCCAGATTGAGTTAGCTGCAGTTAAGTCTCACTGAAATAAGTTGGACAAGTTGGGTCATCACTTAAATCTCATTGATTCAATGGGAACTAAGTGTAAATAACTTAGACTGGAATCCTCGGCACACTTTCTGGGGAGTAACCCCCACTGAACACAGTGTATTTTACTTTGAGTAGACATACATAGGATTGTGCTGTTAGTCTGACTGTTTTGAAAGCACTGTGAGACAGAGACCTTTGAGGATTTCCATGTTTCTGCAATTCTAGAGTCATCTCATAGAATCATAGAATAGTAGGGTTGGAAGGGGCCTACAAGGCCATCGAGTCCAACCCCCTGCTCAATGCAGGAATCCAAGTCAGAGCATCCCTGACAGATGGCTGTCCAGCCTCGTCTTGAAGGCCTCCAGTGTGGGAGAGCCCACCACCTCCCCAGGTAATTGGTTCCATTGTCGTATTGCTTTCACAGTCAGGAAGTTTTTCCTGATGTTCAGCCAGAATCTGACTTCCTGTAACTTGAGCCCATTATTCCGTGTCCTGCACTCTGGGATGATCAAGAAGAGATCCTGGCCTTCCTCTCTGTGACAACCTTTCAAGTACTTGAAGAGTGCTATCATATCTCCCCTCAGTCTTCTCTTCTCAAGGCTAAACATGCCCAGTTCTTTCAGTCTCTCTTTGTGGGGCTTTCTTTCCAGTCCCCTGATCATCTTTGTTGCCCTCCTCTGAACCCTCTCCAGTTTGTCTGCATCCTTCTTCAAGTGTGGTGCCCAGAACTGGACACAGTACTCCAGATGAGGCCTAACCAGTGCTGAGTAGAGGGGAACTAGTACTTCCCGGGATTTGGAAGCGATGCTTCTATGAATGCAGCCCAAAAGAGCATTTGCCTTTTTTGCAGCCACATCACATTGTTGGCTCATATTCAGCTTGTGATCAACAACAATTCCAAGATCTTTCTCGCTTGTAGTGTTGTTGAGCCACGTATCCCCCATCTTGTAACTGTGCATTTGGTTTCTTTTCCCTATGTGCAGAACTTGGCATTTGTCCCTATTAAATGTCATTCTGTTGTTTTCTGCCCAGCGCTCCAGTCTATCAAAATCACTTTGAATTTTGTTTCTGTCTTCCAAAGTATTAGCTATCCCGCCCAATTTTGTGTCATCTGCAAATTTGATCAGCATTCCCTGCACCTCCTCCTCCAAGTCATTAATAAAAATGTTGAAGAGCACTGGGCCCAGGACTGAACCCTGCGGTACCCCACTCGTTACCTCTCCCCAGTTTGAGAAGGTCCCATTGGTAAGCACTCTTTGAGTCTGATTCTGTAGCCACCTGTGGATCCACTGGATCATTGTTTCATCTAGCCCACTTTGAGCTAGTTTGCTCATCAGGATATCATGGGGCACTTTGTTGAAAGCTTTGCTGAAGTTGAGGTATATGATGTCTACAGCATTCCCACGGTCTACAAGGGAGGTTACTTGATCAAAAAATGAGATCAGATTGTTTTTGACAAATCCATGTTGGCTTCGAGTAATCACTCCATTGTTGTCAAGGTGCTTCCAGATGGATTGCTTTATCATCTGCTCCAGAATTTTCCCAGGGATTGATGTCAGACTGACTGGTCTGTAGTTCCCAGGTTCCTCCTTTTTACCCTTTTTGAAGATAGGCACAATATTAGCCCTCCTCCAGTCATCTGGCACTTCCCCTGTCCTCCATGATTTCTCAAAGAGAATAGACAGCAGTTCAGAGAGTTCTTTTGCCAGTTCCTTTATGACTCTAGGATGCAGTTCATCTGGCCCTGGAGATTTGAACTCATTTAAAGTAATTAGGTGTTCCTTGACCATATGCCTGTCGATCTCAAGCTGCAATCCTGCCCCTTCAGCCTGTACTTCGCCTTTGCCAGGGGGGTCATTGACCCTCTTTTGGGAGAAGACTGAGCCAAAGTAGGAATTGAGCACCTCTGCCTTTTCTTTGTCATCTGTTATCATTTTGCCATCCTTATTTAATAGCTGAACAACCATTTCTTTCCTCTGCCTTTTACTATGCACGTAGCTGAAGAAAGCCTTTTTGTTATTTTTAGCATCCCTCGCTAACCTCAGCTCGTTCTCCGCTTTAGCCTTCCTGACGCCATCCCTGCAATTCTGTGCTACCTGCCTGTACTCTTCCTTTGTTACTTGGCCTTCTTTCCACTTCCTATATGTGTCCTTTTTTGTTTTCAGGTCAACCCTAAGCTTTTTGTGAAGCCACATTGGCTTCTTCTGTTGTCTTCCACCTTTTCTTCTTGTTGGAATTGTTTGTGATTGTGCCTTGAGAATTTCCTTTTTTTAAAGTTCCCACCCATCTTGGACTCCTTTTCTCGTTAGCGTCGCTTGCCATGGGACCTTACTGATCATTGTTCTGAGTTTATTAAAATCAGCTCTCCTAAAATCCAGGGTACGCGTTTGACTACACTCGGTTTTTCCTTCCCTTAGAACCAAGAACTCAATTGTATCTGATTGAGAACTCAGTTGTATCTGACAATTGTAAACAAAACATTTCATACAGAAACATTATCTAACGTCTGCCTGAGATCATTACAAATTAAGTAATTTACCTGCTGGTGGCTTTATGAAAGGTGGTGGAATTAATGGTACAATAATGGGTACATTCCCATGCTCTTTTGACCCTGCTGGTGAGTCTGAGAGTCCATTTCCTGCAGTAAACCCTGGATAGCTCGCATTTATATTGTATGATGAAATAACACTGTCTTCAGGTAATTTTGTTTTTGGCAAAGAATTTTCTGTAAAAGAAACACAATAAATTATAATATATATTAAAACTGTTAATCATAGGGTCAAATTGTGTAACTAAATGAGCATGTGGGTAGCCTCTGTCTTTTGGCCAAGACTGGTTGTGCATGGTATCATGCACCCAGATTGTAGTTCATTACACTACTACAAACCTACTCTAACATTCCAGTATGGTGTAGTGGTTAGAGTGTTGGACTAGGGTCCAGGAGATCTGGGTTCTGTTCCCCACTTGGCCATGAAACTCACTGGGTGACATTGGCCAGTCACTGACTCTCAGCCTAACCTACTTCACACAGTCATTGTGATAATAAAATGGAGAAGAGGAGGAGAACCATTAAGTCACCTTGGGTTCCTTGCAAGAGGAAAAGGGGTGGGATATAAATATAATAATAAACATTAAAACAATGCTGAATAAACAATACAGTTGGACTGCATGAAGTGTAGGGGACGGAAAGAACAACAATATCTACTGTGGCCATAAGCAGCAAGCACGGGCAATCTGTCAAAGGAACAATTGCACAGAGGTACATTGCCAAGTGGTACTTTTGTGTATTTCTTTTTCAAGTAAGGTGGAGGGAAATTGCCCATCTGTAATGCAGGAGATATGCCCAGATATGAGATATATTTCATCTAATTTTCCATTTGTAGTATGAAAGGGGTTGCAATATATCAGCAAGAAAAACAATGTTGTGTGGAGCCACATTCCAGCTGATTGTACCCAGCCAACGGTACATAGGACTGTTAGGTCTAAAGTCTAGTTCCTACCAGTTGTGACTTCTGACAGTGCAGCATTGACAGAATGCTGCAGCCCTAAAGGGACAATGGGGGTTGAAAAGCAGTGGGAGAGGGGTAAATTTACTGCATTGATTTGAATTTAACAGCCAGTTTTTTGACTGTAGGCATCTATTAAACTTTGAAACACAGCTGATTATTCTCATTTTCAATAAAACCTGCAGCTAGAAGGTTTCCCAACAACAATGTTTAGCAGAAGGCTGGGGGGCGGGGGGAATACTGTGCTTGCTTTTTTGCCTGAATTTTAATACCACCTGGTAGCCACTTTAATGATAGCTTCATGAGAGTTGATCATCTGAGGAAGAAGTACTGCTGTTGCAGATTTCTATGTGCATAATAGCTATTATTTTGTTCAATATTGCTCTTCTGGATTTTGTCTAGAACTCATGGTCATGGATGCGAGTGAGGTCACCTTTAAAACTGTGATAGAATAAACAAAACATAAGCAAATTCTGGCAAGTGGTTACAGTTAATCCTGCTGTGCATGAACAAAGGGACATTAAATGTTATTACCTTTGAGAACAGAAATGTGCTGTCGGCTCTCCCCATCTGCAGGGTAGTTCCTGAATTCAATATCTTCTCCATCTTTTAATTCAACCTTATCATAACCATACCAGCCAAGAAGCTCATTCATAGTGTTTTCTGCAAAGTTCTGAAAGAGAAGAATTGCCTACTTATTTATGCAATCAATAATCATTTGGAACTAAGAGATGAATGCATAAATCGAAATCTATTTGCACCGTACCGTGAAATAGCAGGTTTGTCCCACCTCCTCTAGACTAATGTTCATTTATCAAGTCACTTACATAGAATGTAATGCATTTAAATCTTTGAATGACACATGTAATTATGACAGACCTTCATGAATTTGCAATTTAAAGAAAAATATGAGGGGGAAGAGAGCGATTTATCATTTCTTGCACATGAATTGATAGTGATATATTTAGCACGTATTTTTTACAAAACTTTATATCCTATGTTAACATAAAGTGTTTTAAAGCACATCAGGAAAGCAATAGAAGAACAAAGAAGGTTTCTCAGGCACCAGTTAATTGATCATACTACATTACAGCCATTCAAGTTAGCACAGGCTACTGACTCAACTAAAGCCTGATATAAACCAAGTCTAACCACAAAATAGATACTTTTAGAAAACAGCGCTAGAGAAACCAACTGCTTTTATTATTTCCCACTCACACATCCTGTTTCCTGATCATTCTTAACAATTTCAGAACTACCCAGTAAACACCATGAGAATCAGCATAGGTTCTGTGTTGATTGTGGGTATCAGGTATGCTGAACCAGCCTGCCTGATGTCCCTTAAGAAAGAGAGAGAGATGATGCTGTATAGCTCATTTAGGGCCATGGGCACACTTCCTGCTAGTAGCCTGGGGAAAGTTGATGTGTGATGAATTTACATGCCACTGTGGTAAGTGTCTGAAAGCAGGAACCAAATAGGCAGGGGAATGATCCCAAGACATGGTCTGAGGGCACATGATGATACCAACTTGCTGAGGCTAAGCAGAACTGGGTCTGATCAGTGCCTGGATGGGAGACTGCCTAGAAACCCCATGTGCACCTCCTTGAGTTCAATGATGGAAGAAAAGTGGGATATAAATGCTCTAATTAAATGAAAATAAATTGCATGGGTCCTTCCTTAATTGACTAGGAAGCAGATGGCAGGTTGGAAAGACCCATGGAAATGGCCCTGCCCACATAGTTCCTGCATTGAGGCACTTACCACAGTGGTGTGAGATCTTGCCGGAGATTTGCAGTTTCCATGCCACTAGTAGTAAGTATGAATGGGACCACAGTTTTGGGGATTCTCTGGATGTATTATAAAAATATTTTTCTTGCTCTATTACAAAAATAGTTTACCCTTTCAATGGACTGTCCCACTTTTAGATGGGCTGTAAATATGTTTTATCCATATCAGCATTAATAACTATCCTGTTTTTACTTGGCTTTTGTTAATGTTTGAGTACTAACTTCTGTTGCATTGCAGCTTTTTTTAAGAATATGTATTAATCTTATTGAATGCCACTTTGGGTAAAATATAAAATCAAATTAATTAAATGCATATAAATATTACAATTAGAGCTCTTGTAGTTCAGTAGATATAATATCAGATTTGGGCATAGGAGTTATTGACAGATTTGTGAGAATCCTTGCATACATAATTAATCAAGGCATGAGACCTTTTGTACTCCCATATACAAGAATTCATGGTAGCTCAGAGCAGCACTTAACTTTGGCAAGAGTGTGAGCTGGGCATGTTGCTGAATGGCTAGAGATGGGTGCAGGGGTTGCTCTAGTTCTGTTGTTGCCACACTCAGGGTGGTTTGCAGCAAAAGAGAGTTCTAGTTGAATGTCCCTTTCCCTTGGAGAGGCAGAAACTAGATACTGACAGTATAGTTGGAGGAAAGGGCTTCCATTTGTACTGAGAGCCACTTTCCTCTGGCAGCCCCAATAGGAAAGCAGAAGGGGGAAAGCTGAGCTTTTTCAAAGAGAGAAGGGAGACACCTACATCTCTTTAAACTGGGTTAGGTGTGATGGGCAGTGGATTTGGCTAAGGTCACTGCTGCCTGAGGTGAGAAAGGGAAATTCCTGAGGACATAGTTGGAAGCTGTGCCCTTCTAAGGAATTTTCTTGTGGTGAGGTGGCTTGAGGTGAAGCCATGACAGAAAGAGGAATGAGATGCACAAGAAAGCAAAGATTAAAGTCACCTGGAATACCCTCTTGAGTAAAACAAGAACTTTGAGGCACCAAGATGAGAATTCCAAACAGATAATCTAACAACTCTGGCAATAAGCATCTGAAGTTCATATCCCTGCTCAGCCATGAAACCGCTGTGTAGCCTTTTGAGAAATTTACTGTCATTCAATCAACTTACCTGATGCTCTTCCATAGAGTTAATACCCAGTGTAGTTAGAATGACTCATTTTTTTAGGTCAGCTTTGAAACCTGTTTGGCAATAGCCTTATGTAGATGTTCAGCCTGTTCACATGAGGGTTAAAAGGGTGATGGAGGCAAGGATGTGCACACAAACCTTGCTCCCAGGGTCCTCATCCCTAACTTCTCAGTCCCTAGTCTTCCCATGTTGAGCTGGAAGTTGCTCTACCTGGTGCACACACTGACCTCCACCACCCTTGTAGCTCTCATATGGGCCGGCTGAATGCCTGAATAGGGCTACTGACACAGCAGAAAAACAAACACACAGAGGAACTGGTTCAAGGCAATTGTCATCCATATCCAGTGGTTGTAACCTGCCTTGCTTACTCCAATTGTTCCATAGTTAATAAAATGTTTGTTCTTAGCAGGTGACGTTCTTTATGATGACAACACATGGCACCAGGATTGGAAGGCAGAAATTTCTGGAGATCCCAGAGTAGAGATGTGGAAAACTCCAAGGAAAACCTGGAAAAAACCCCAGAAAAAATCAAGAAAAAATGGGGTTTTCCCAGTTTGGTTTTGTCTTCTTCCAAGGACCTTTTTTGTTTTTGAAAAATTGAAAAGTTTTTTATTATGAAATATTTTCTTTCAGAATTATGAATGAAATGTTTAAGAGAAAGTGTTCATATATTGCTACCCAGCTTCTACTCCCCCCAAATTATTTCTAGAAACTATGTAATAGGAAGGCCTTTATAGGAAGACTAGAAATGTAAGTTTTCTCTGCATTGTGAAGACATGGGGGAAACGCTCTTTAATCCTCTGTGTAAGATTCCCAGCATAGCTATTTCTTTAATTCCTTATTAAAATTATTGATTAGGGGGCAATCCTATGGCTGCTAGACAGTGGCTAGACAGCCATAGGATATCTGGTTTTCCAGGAACTGACCTCCCCACACTTCTGCACTGCCTCCGAGGCAGCACAGAAGAGCCCTGTGCTCTGCACTCGCAATAGGAGTGCGGAGAGGCCAAAAAGGGGTGTTCTCAGGGGCGTTCCAGGGCGGGGAGGGCGGAAATACCTGTATGACACATGCAATGTGCCATACAGCAGCCTCCTCCCCCGCTCTGCCCTCCCGTGGCTAGACAGTCGCAATCAGCTGTCTAGCCAAAAATTCAGGGCAGGAGGAGCACGGAGGGAACAATCCCCTCCATGCTTCTCCTGCCCTGTACTGGATAGGCAGTCACCTCCAAGTTCGGAGGCAGCTGCCTATCTGAATAGGATCGCACCCTTAATGTATCTTGTTGTTTATTCATTCAATCATTTCCGACTCTTCGTGACTTCATGGACCAGCCCACGCCAGAGCTTCCTGTCGGCCGTTGCCACCTCCAGCTCACCCACAGTCGAGTATCTTTTACTGAGAGATATTTAGGAATGCTCCAACTTATGCTCAGTTTCCTAACATGTGACAGCTTCCCATCATGGTATCATAATATGCAAAGAAAATGTGCACTCTTGACAATTTGGGTTTTGTTCTGTAGAGTCCTGTGTTTCTGGGTTTGTTAGATGTTAACTAGAACAAGTCCAGAAACACAGGACTCTATAGAACAAAACCCAAATTGTCAATTAATGTAGTTCTAAAACCCAAATGTAATAGAAACACTGTATGTTATCCTGCCACTGCCACCACATAGGATGGAACAACATATGGGTTATCCCACTTATATTTCTTTTTTAACAAAATTAAAAATCTTTTGAAATTTCGATCTATACCTAAAATAAACTCAATAGTGTGGTTTCTATGGTGCAGGTATGGGACTGACTGGACACAACCTTTCACAATGAGCAAAAATTTACAAAAGGTAATAAAATAGGATTCAAATAATAGGCTGAGATCTCTTAAAGGTTTTTAAATAACTAGGGATGGACATTGGATTTGCATGACGCCTGAGCAAAATCATGCCCCTCTGGACCATTTCTGCTGCTTCTTGAGGTTAAACCAGCTTCCCTCCAAAGCTAGGCCAGAATGAAGCTTCGTTACTGATTTGTGCTTGGAGACACACAGAGTTTATGTCTCCAGCAAACAGTATCTTTTGATTTTGTTTCTCTAAAACACTAATGAGTAGAGGAAGGGAGGGAGTACAGTTGAGTGAATGACAGCTCCACCTTCTAATCCTAGAGTACATTTTACCAGAGGCTTCAATCACTGTGCTTTGCAAGAGGGCCAGGATGGGACTGTGAGATGGCCGTTCTTTCAACATCTCCAGGCTTCACTATGAAAAAAGCCTTAAACATTTAATTTCATTTATTATATTTCTATACCACTCCATAGCCAAAGCTCCTTGGGCAGTTCACAAAAATTAAAAAACCATTAAAATACATTATATAAAGTATATAACCGTTCACATAATGGCATAGAACTAATACCACACACAGCAACAACATGTATCTAAAACATTTTAGATATAATGTTTAAAACAATCAGCCAGAGACAACCAAAGAGACTCATTATATGCTGCCAAATGCCTGAGAGAAGAGGGCAGTTTTAACTCGGCACCAAAAAAATGATAATCTTGGCGGCAGGCAAGCCTTGTCAGGGAGATTATTCCATAAATTAGTATATAAGCATCATAACTCCCTAGCCCCTGCACCTATCCTTCTGAACGTTTGCAGGTTTCTTGCCAGGGAAACATCTATGATATGTGCCATTTTCATACAAATTCCCCCAAATAACAGGGGGAGAGGGAAGAGGAAGCAAATAAGTCCTCCTCTCCAAAGTTGAGGGCTCCCCTTCCATATGAATAATTGCACCTATCCTTCTGAAGTTTTGCAGGTTTCTTACTTAGGCTTTCTGTAATTTTCAGAAAAAATGGTCCACAAGGAACATAGGAAGATATGCACATCCTCTTTGGAATACCCTCAAAATCTCTAGGCTGCTCTTGCATGAAAATCTATATGCCTATTTATCTGAAACTTGGACAGGCTAGATCCCCTCAAAAGGGGCACCTAAACCTGCAAATTTCATCCAATTCTGCCAAACTGGATCTGCCAAAAACCAAAACATAAAGGCATGTAGCGCAAAACCCCTACACCTATTTTTTTTCTGAGAAAGCCCTAAGGGGCTACTATGCCTGCAAATATAATTCAATTTTGACAAGGGGATGTGGGGGGAGGTAGAGCCATTTTCTTTTTATTTCCCATGATAGTCAAGGAGAAGTACAAGGCCTTGGATTTCTGAATCTTTGCTTGGGCTGAGTACCCAAGTTGAAGTGGATTGCTTCTGAATCAGTCCAAACAGAACTGGGTCATTTCCCAAAATGCCAGATTGGAGTCCAAACTAATCTGGGTCTTGGTGCATACTTCTGTTGGTTACTATTCCTAACAGGCAAGAGAGTCTTTCCCAGCTAAATAAGTACTCAACAGCTTTTCCTTCAGATCACGGGTGACCTGCCCCTTCCAGAAAATAAGTGTTTCCGCGAATTTCGGTGCTTGCCCCTGGAAGCGCTACTTTGCAGCTGCCACTGTGTGTGTCACCACTGGCAAGCCTAGGCTACCCACAGAAGGTCACCATTGGATACTGCCCCTTATTTGCTAACTCAGTCCCAACCAATTCCTCACAAACAGGAAGAGATGCTGTAGATGGGTCTTCCTTTGCCTCTAGCTCTTCCTGCTTCTTCTGGCTTTTAGGACGATTCAGATTTTTCAGGGACTACTTGCTAAAGTTCTTAAAATGTGTTATGCATAACTTAGTTTGTTCATTAAATTATCATCTTTGGACTATTAAAATTAAAAGTATAACTTATTCAGACAATAATTACAAGTGAGTTTATGTCAAGAAGCGCCCTAGCTGCCTCTTACAGTTTACTACAATAGCCAACTCAAGACACAGACAAAAGGATTCTTTTCAAGGCTTTAATCCTTTTACAACTTAATGACTCTTTCAGATGCTAATCACCAGCGACTAAGCAATGAACAGCAGAGTAGCCTATGCTCCAGGTTAGGCAGTTGGTCCCCATTTGAAGGAGAATCACAGGAAGACCCTGAACTTATGGGCTAGGGAGAGATCCTCCCTTTTTCCCTTGGGTCCTTGGGACACGACCGTTGCTTGAGCACCAAACGAGCGCTACGCCTCCTTTCTGTGCCCTCCAGCTGTCGTCGCTCCCGGCATCGGCGTCAAGTGTCCAGCAAGCCCCGCTCCAACACTCTCTCACTGCCAGGGTCGCTATCTATCCCAGGAATGCTGTCAGGAGGAATCTCTGCCAGCTGCTGTGTCTGTGAGGGATGAGCTGGCTCCTCTCCCACAGATTGCTGTTCCTCCTCAGAATCAGAACTGCTCTGGGGTTCTATCAGCTCAGATTCCACCCTGACAGTTTACTTTTAAGTGTTTTTAATTTTAATGATAATTTTATTAACCATTTTATGTTCATAAAGTAACAAAATGACTTTAGAACTGTAAAGAACACTACAAAAAATAAGTATTGTATATGTTTCTATTTTCCCACACATTTCCATTTGTCTGGGGAAAGTGTGGCAGGAGGGATGTTTTTCCCAAGGCTTCAGAATTTCCAGAAATTTTACATCTCTATCCTAGAGAAAGAAATACAATTAAAATGGCAGCTAGCAAGCTACTCACCAGCACTTAGATTTCGGAGCAATGTGGTTTGGAAAAAGGCACAATGGCTGATTTACTGGAACACTGAATAAGAACACTCTATAGTTCAACATTTTCTTGCAGCTCCCACTTGTATATTCAAAATGAGACAAAATGGTGGAACAATTTTTTATGAATATGAAACTAAAAGGTCAATTATGTGGATATAGAGCATTAATCTTTAACCTGTGTTAAAGATATAACTCCTTTGCTGAGGGAACTGCACTGGCTGCCTATCGCTACCGGGCCACATTTAAGGCTTTAGTACTAGTGTACAAAGCCATAAACAACTTGAGACCAGGTTACCTGAGAGAGCGCCTTCTCCCTTACCAACCTGCCCGGTCACTGAGGTCATCGGAAGGCTTGCTCTTGGTGGTTCCACATGGACCTATGGCCCGACTGGAGTCCACCAGGAGAAGAGCATTCAGCATGGCGGCCCCCTTTCTTTGGAATTCCCTGCCCCTGGAGGTCAGGCAGGTACCAACACTGTGTTGTTTCCAGCACCTCCTGAAAACAGCACTGTTCCAGGAGACATTCCTTAATTGACCAATTACAGTTTTTATTTACATTGTGTGTTTTTTAAGTATAGTTTTAATACGGTGTTTTAATCTTTTTATTCTTTTATTTCTTGTGTTCACCACTCTGAAATCTGTTCTAGATATGGAGCACTATATACATATTGTAAATAAATAAGTAAGTAAGTTTTGGATGAAATAAACTGTTTTTTAAGCATGTGAATTTTTACTAAAATAATTGATGTAATCCAGGAAAAGGCAATCTATATAATGTCAAGCAGGACAATTAGTCAGGAATATATGTATATTCTGAAAAACGGCACAACTGTGCAGCAGGCAACTTTGAATACTTTGAGATGCAAGAGGCATTTTGAAGAAAGGATATAATCAATTACAAAAACAATGGCAATGACATGGCAACAATGTGAGAACAAAAGATACCAGAATTTGTGTAACCATTTGTATCACCTGACCATTATTAGGGAACACCTAGAGAAAGTAGAAAAGTTTAATTTCTGACTGCAGAAGGACACTTCAAGCAGAGAGAGAGAACTATTTTTAAAACAACACCAGGGAGGAAACTATAAACACAAAATATTGAATCATCAAACTAACCACTAATGACATATATATGATAGAAGCAGGAGTACAACCAAATATAATGACTGAAACAGAACTACAAGGCACAATTAACCGTTAAAGAGTGAAATGCGGCTCTAAAATAATTTAAAGATGGAATCATCCCAGTTTGGGGAGAATTTACTCCGGCTGTTACATACAAAGGAAAAAGATTTGCCAAGACTCTGTGTAGTACCCAGAAGCAAACAATCAGTCTTGGGCCTAAACACTTGTGAAGTGCTTGGTTTTGTGAAGAAAATTATTGACATGGGTCCAAAGGCATTCTTATAAATAAAGATGACACTGGAGGCTGCCTCTTCACTTTACAGCATGCCACCATCACCCTACCCCACCCCATTAAAAATATGTTTAATTTTTTTAAAGAATTGGTAGGGGCAATCCTGGTGCCAAGAGAGTTGTGTATGGACATATTAGTGCCCACAAGCACAATATTGGTGATCCCAGGCATAAAAAAATGAATAGAGCAATAGGGGAACCAACTAAGTGAATTTACTGTCAAACAAGAGAAGAAAACAGGAGAACTAAGAGCATGCACAGCTTCCAAGGAGCTAACAAAAAAACATTAAAATGCTTCCATTTACCTACAAAAAATTAAATTCTGTCTGACAAGAAAGTGGCAATTTCTTTAGAAAACCAGTTACATAAACTGGATTTTGGTCAGTTCTACTGTACGGAAAATGCTCCAAGATCTGCACATTTAGCACACCCTTTGGCAGAGAATAGTTTCTAAGACTGTTTTTTGGTCTATGCTCAGTATCTTAAGTATTCAACCACACCATGGATCAGAAGATGCTAGAAGGTGTAAATAACTGATATAAAATTATACATTCATTACATCAACATTTGGGGCATCACCAGCAAAGAGCAGCATGAAAGAATTAAGAAAGTACTGGAAATTGCAAGAATGAACCATTTTAAGCTAAACAAAGCAAAATGCCAATTCTAAACAGCATGTACAACATATTTAGGCAGAAGATTAACCTCTGAGGAAATCTTGCCAGCTAAATCAAAGAGACAAGCCATAGTGATTACGCCAAGACTGGAAGATAAATAAAGGGATTACAAGACTTTTAGGTATGTTGAATTATTTTAGCAAATTCATATCAAATTTTGCAGCCCATACAGCTCTTCTGATAACACTTCGGCACATGGGCACGGATCCCAGAGCATGAAGATGAGTTCAATAACTTAAAACAAATCCCAATAACAGACCCCCGTAGTGGAATATTTTTATATGCTAAAGGAAATCAAACTTTCTACAGATGTGTCACAAGACATTATGAAGTATTACTACAGAAGTATGGAACAGATTGGATGCCAATTTCCTATGGCCACAGAAATCATGTATGAACTGAATGTAAAACGAATGCTAGGCCTGGCCTTTGGATGCACCAAGTTCATGATTTTCTTTTCTCTTTTCCACAGCTTCAAGGATGAAACTGATTACACACTTCTAACTGCAGTCCATCAAAAGGGTCTGGAAGAAGTATGTCTGCACCAGGGGTGGGCAACCTGTGACCCTCAGCTTAATTTCATACAGCCCTCAGCCTAATTTGTTAAATCCCTCCATAAGCAAGCTATTCAGATCTCTGGTAGGGGTGGTCTGCCTCTCCCTAGTAGCCTGCTGGACAGGGAGGAAGTGGAGAGAGAGACTGAAGCCAGTGCTGATCAGGAGTTCATGCACAGCCTCCCTTGCTTTTCAAACAAGGCCCTCCAATCAGATTCATTGCATCATCAGTTGGGCCTATCTATAAAAGGAGGCACGCTTGCAAGGAAGCCAGCTTTTTGAGCATGAGAAGCCTCAGTGACGAAGGGTATCTCTATACCAGCCTAAAATCCTTCATTTAAAACAGGGGTTTCTACTTCCATTTTAAATGCAGGATCACAATGACTCCCTTTTTTACCTGCTTCTTTTCCCCCTCTCCCCTTCCCCCCCCCTTCTCCCCATATCTGAGTCTTCCATTATTTTTCATTGATCTCGCTCCTGGACTTGCTGCTTTTCCTATTTTCACGGAGGGAACTCAAGTGGAAAACAATGGGGTAATTTGATAGCTCATTATCTGCGATCAATTTAAAAATGGAATGAACGGCATTTAGTGCAGGAGATGTCTTGGAGGTTCACAGCGTCATGTAAAGAGCCTGCAAACTTCTGTGAAGGAGCAATCTCAATTACAGGGTAAAAGCTCAGTGTGAAGAAAGGCAAAGCGTCTCAGCCCCAGGGACAAAGCATCAGCAAACAAGTGAGTTAAGAAATTGTGCGAGTTTAGCCATAGGGCGAGAAAGCCAGGGTAGTGAACTCATCCCTCCCTACTCACAGTGAGTAACTGTAAATAAATAACTATTAATAATTTCCCCACCTTCTCATAGTAAAAAGCTAAGTTTACCAGGGAAAATACACGCAAATAAAAAAAAACCTTATGAAGGTAGAAAGCCAGCAGGGGGCCATGGGCTATCCAGTGTATTGCACTGAGTGCCACATGTATGACTATCCACCTGCTGGACAGAAGTTGTGGGTGTGTGCTTGGTGTAATGAGCTCCTGGTTCCCAGGGAACAAGTTTGTTCCCTTGAGGCCAAGGTTGCTGACTTGGAGAAGCTAAGAGAGGCAGATAAGTTTGTGGATGAGACTTTCAGGGACCTATTAGCAGTGTTCCACTCCCAGGGTGACTGCTGTCATGGAGAATGCTGGTCTTGGGGAAGGAGGGCGTCATTCTGAGGAAGAGGGAAATGATCCCTTAGAAGGGATCCATTCCTCAGAAGTCGAACAAATATCCTCTCGCACCGAGGATGTGACTCTGGAGGGAGGGGGGCTTGTGGTAGTGGGAGATTTGATCATTGGACACACAGACAGCTGGGTTTGTGATGGGCATGTAGACCGCATGGTGAACTGCCCATCTGGTGTGAAGGTTACAGATATCATGCGCTGTCTAGATAGCATAGTAGATAGTGCTGGGGTGGAGTCAGTGGTCATGGTCCATGTTGGTACCAACGATGTGGTCCAGGACCACCAAAGTAGCTTTCTCTGAAATGCTACCTGTTCCACACTCAGGGCCAGCTAGACAGGTGAAGCTGAGGAGTCTCAATGTGTGGATGAGACGGCGGTTCAGGGAAGAGGGGGTTCAGATTTGTTAGGCAATGAGGAACATTTTGGGACAAGCCAGGCCTGTACAAGAGGGACGAACTCCACTTGAACCAAACTGCAACCAGACTGCTGCCACTAAACATAAAAAGGGCAGCTTTCAAACTAAACCATGGGGAAAAGCCAAAAGGAACTGGGAAGCATCCAATTCGGGTTAAATCATCCCAACAGGGTGAAGATGAAAATGTTTCTGATTGCCCAAATGTAGAAGGGGAGGAAATATGCCAGGAGTACATGGTAGAACATAATAGCCAATCAAAGACTCCAAAGTCCCATAGCAAAAGATGCACATGCCAGGGGCATCTGGGGACGGACACTGCGTATAGGTGTTTCTATGCAAATACTAGAAGCCTCTGAGTCAAAATGGGAGAGTTGGAGTGCTTGATTTTAAAGGAGAACCTGGATATCATGGGCATTACAGAAACCTGGTGGAATGGAGAAAACCAGTGGAATATGGACATCTCTAGATATAAATTCAACAGGAAGGACAGGGAAGGGTGTACTGGGGGAAGGCATAGTGTCGAGCGGACTAGAACATCTAACAGGGTAGGCTCTTCCACAGAGGCACTGTGGGTGACAATACCAGGCCCCAAAATTAATTTAGTGCTAGAACGTGCTGTCATCCCCCAGACCAGAATGCTCAGAGTGACCTTGAGATGGAAAACAAAATCTGGGAAGCTTCCAAACAAGGAAGTGTTGTAATAATGAGTGACTTTACCCCCACACCGACTGGATAAATGCATGTTCCAGTCATGACAAAGAGGTTAAAATTCTCGATGCCCTAAATGACTGTGCCCTAGAACAGTTGGTCATGGAACAGACCAGAGGGGAGGCGACCTTGGCTTTAATCCTAAGTGGTGTCACGTGGCTAAAATGTATACCACGGGTTAGGAAAGGGAACACCAAGTCCAGGAGGTCGCCAGCATGGTTAACAAGCAGTGTTAAGGAAGCTGGTAGAGAAAAGAGAGCTTCCTTCAGAAAATGGAAGTCTTGCCCAATGGAGGAAAACAAAAGGGAGCACAAGCTTGCACAAAGGAGATGCAAGCAGACAATACAAGATGCAAAAAGGCATTTTGAAGGGCATATCACTAACAATATCAAGGCCAACAATAAATAATTCTTTAAATATATTAGAAGCAGAAAACCAACTAGGGAGGCAGTTGGACCATTGGATGACAATGGAGTTAAATGAGTACTGAAGGAGGACAAGGAGATTGTAGAAAAGCTGAATTCTTTTCATCTGTCTTCACCACAGAAGATATAGGACAGATACCTGTGCCTGAACTGATATTTCAGGAAGGGTATCTGAGGAACTGAGGCAAACAGTGGTGACAAAAGATGAAGTTCTGAACCTTACTGATAAAGTGAAAGCAGATAAATCACCGGACCCAGATGGTATCCATCCTAGAGTTCTCACAAAACTCAAATATGAAATTGCTGATCTTCTAACCAAAATATGCAACATGTCCCTAAGATCAGCTTCTGTACCAGAGGACTGGAAGATCGCCAATGTAACACCAATTTTCAAAAAGGGATTGGCGGGGAGGTGGACCTGGGAAATTACAGGCCCATTAGCTTAACATCTGTTCTAGGTAAATTGGTTGAAGGCATTATTAAAGATAAAATTAGTAAGCATATAGAAGGACAAGCCCTGCTGAAAAAGAATCAACATGGCTTCCACAAAGGTAAGTCCTGTCTCACTAACCTTCTAGAGTTCTTTGAGAGTGTCAGTAAACATGTAGACAAGGGTGATCTGGTAGACATTGTTTACTTGGACTTCCAAAAGGCTTTTGACAAAGTCCCTCATCAAAGACTCCTGATTTAGCAGTCATGGAATAAGATGACAGGTCCTCTTATGGATCAGTAAGTGGTTAAAGAACAGAAAGCAGAGGGCAGGAATAAGGCCACAGGGATTATGACCAATGCTTTCCAACTTGTTCATAAATGATCTGGAATTAGGAGTGACTAATTAAGTGACCAAATTTGCCAATGACACCATGTTATTTAGGGTGCTTAAAACAAAAAGGGATTGTGAAGAGCTCCAAATGGATGGAACACTTACCTTCCGTTCCGTTCTGTTTCTGCTGGGGGAGGGGAGGCACTCCATCCCTCCCCCTGGAATCCTCGATGGGTGGGAGGCGATCCGAACTTCCCCACCGGAATCCTGCCCATCCGGCTCCGCTCCACGGAATCTGGCACATCTGGCCGCTGGCCAGCCCTGCAGGGACACAAATGGTGGCTGTCATAGCCGCCGCCATTTGCATCCCTGTATTTAGCCGTGATAGGCTACGTAAATATTTACGTAGCCTACCACGGCAGGGGGGAAAAAAAAAAACCCAGCATATGCAAATGGTGGTGTCCCTGCATTAGCCGTGATAGGCTACGTAAGTATTTACATAGCCTATCACGGCTATGAAGAAAAAGCGAATGGCGGCCGCATGACGGCCGCCATTCGCAAAGCAGCGCGGACGGGAGCAGGTAAGTGCTCCGTTTCGCGCGCCTTTTGTGGGTTGGGGGCGGCGGGGGCTTCGTTCCGCGATGGATTTCAGGGGGCCGAATGCACTGGCATTTGGCCTTACCGAGATCCATCATGGAATTCTCTGACATCCCTAATATCTCCAGACTGGGAGAATGAGAATCTAAATGACAAATGTGGTTCAGTGTAAGCAAGTGTAAAGTGATGCACGTTGGGGCAAAAAAACCAACTTCAAATATAACCTGATGGGATCTGAGCTAGCGGTGACTGATCAGAAAGAGATCTTGAGGTTATGGTGGACAGCTCAATGCAACTGTCAACCCAGTGTGCAGCTGCAGTAAAAAAAAAAAAAAAAAAAACAAGGCAAACTCCACATTAAGCATAATTAGAAAAGAAATTGAGAATAAAACTGCCAGTGTCATAGTGCCCTTATACAAATCTATGGTGCGACCACACTCGGAATACTGTGTACAGTTCTGGTCACCACGCTTAAAAAAAGATATTGTAGAGCTAGACAAAGTGTAGAAAAGGACAACTAAAATGATCAAGAGGCTGGAGCATCTCCCCTATGAGAGAGTTACAACAGTTGGGATTGTTTAGCATGGAAAAAAAGGAGGGTAAGGGGAGACAGGATAGAGGTGTACAAACTTATGCATGGTGTGGAGAATGTGGATACGGAGACATTTTTCTCCCTCTCTCAAAATACTAGAACCCGGGGTCATCCCATGAAACTGATTGGTGGGAGATTCAGGACAGATAAAAAGAAGTACTTCTTCAAAAAGCACATAGTTACACTATGGAATTCACTACCACAGGATGTAGTGATGGCCACCAATTTGGATGACTTTAAAAGGGAGTTGGACAAATTCCTGGAGGAAAAGGCTATCAATGACTACTAGTCTTGATAGCCTATGTGCTACCTCCAGAACCAGAGGCAGTGAGCCTATGTACACCAATTTCTGGGGAACATGGGTGGGAGGGTGCTGTTGCACTCATGTCCTGCTTGTGGTTCCTGGTCGACAGCTGGTTGGCCATTGTGTGAACAGAATGCTGGACTAGATGGACCCTTGGTCTGATCCAGCATGGCTCTTCTTATGTTCTTGTGGAAGGGGGTAAAAGAGAAAAAAGGGTGTGGCACAGAGGCAGAGAGAGAGAGAGAGATCTTGCTCACGTTTGGCCCTGGCCCCGCCCACTTTCATCATGCAAGCCCTAAAGATTATCTCCTAGGGAATGCAGCACCAAACAGAAAAGTTCCCCACTCCTGAACTACACATACAGTGGTGCTTATGAAATACAAAAGTATGGTATCACCCTAGAAATTCTAATCTGGATGTCAACTATTAAGTGCATAGATATTTTCTAGAGCAGTTGCTCCATCTGTAAATTCATAATTTGATGAGTCCAAAGAAATATTAAACATACATATATACAATAGCAGCTTCTCGCACCATGTCCTCAGATTTATGGGAGGAACACCGAACAGAAATAATCAAGAATTAAATGTTACAATCAGTTTTTCAAGCAATAAATGAGGGATTACTTTCAATTTTTTCCCAGTATTACTATCAAATATCATATCGATTATCTATATCAAGGTTCCAAGAATTAAGTCTTATTAGCATATTCACTTTACAAGAGTTTCATATTGGACATTTCCGGGGTCTTTCTGAAAAGCACCCAAATCATGGTGCCTATGGGCATGATGAAGAAAAGATTAGACAATATACATCAGGGGTGGCCAACACGTAGCCTGCATGCAGCCCTCCTGGCCTCCAGAGAGGCCACCATGCCACCAAAAGCCTCTGTTGTGGTTTGCTGCCAAAATTCAGCAGCAAACCACTGTGGGGGGTGGGTTGCCAAGAACTCACTGAATGTCTCTGGTAGTAACAGGTGTATGGCCTGCAAGGGACGGGCCCTGGGGGGTGGAAAGTGGCCCCTGCCCTCCCCAATCTGCCCACCCTCATTTACATGGGCATAAAGAATGACCACATGCCAAAGGAAAGCTAAAGCATCCTAAAGCACGTGCTAAAGAACCCTAAAGCAGGGTTCCTGATTATGCACTGGCTTCTACTCAGGTTCAAATAAAACATGAACAGAAGTTCCTTTCAGACCTCCCAGCTCAACATGGGAAGATAAAGGACTAAATAAACTGTATTCTGGTCACAGTTAAGCAGATATATTTGAGAGATGGTGAGGTAGTGTGGAATGTATACATAATGCCAAGATTTCCACAAGAAAGAAGCAATGATACAACATGAACAACTAGCAACTCTTTGGGACAAAGCTGAAATTTATTTGTCCCATCTGGCAGGACTCAAATGTTCATTGACAATGGACTGCAATTTTTCCAAAGATAGTCGCCTTGGAAGATATTATAGTAGCAACATTAGAGGCCAGGCACAAACCTCTTTTGTTCTCCTAGGCCTTTTAACTTCCTGAAGTATTTTATCAGCCACTTTATCTTAGTATTTCATTGTTTTAAAGAATTTGTATTTTTAAAAATTTATAAACTATTATGGAATCTTTTTAGATGAAAGGTAGCATTAAAATATTTTAAATGAAAAAAAAGTTACAGAAAATCCGTATTTCCCCATCGTAGCATTGCAGAAGTAGTAGTAACAGATAATGTACCACAGTTCAAATATAAGGAATTCCTGAACTAGTTTATGACTTTATGTGCAAATAGTAATAATGTACTAATAAAAATAAGGGAAGCAGAAAAAGATCCCTGCCTGACACTGCTTAATTATAGATGACTCCATTTCACTGTAGAAAAGCATCAGCAGAGCTTCAATAGGCATACAATTACCAGACATAAACTAAAATACAAATTCTCAAAGAAACTAGTGATAGTGCAAAAAAAGATGGCAAGTATAGAGCCAAGAAAAATACTGTAATGGGGGAAATACTATAAAGCCTGTCAAAACAACAGTGATTGAGGAAGAATCACTACACCTGTACTGAGGAAGTAACTTCCTAGTGACTGAGGAAGGTTATAGACAATGGGCAAATTGAAAGCACCTGCTCAAAATTCCTGAAACTATAACACAAACAGAAAAGGCAACAGCAACACTGAGCATACAGATACCTCTTCTTTTTTTGTTAGCGGCCATTTTATTGAGTTATTGATTTATCAGATTTGTAAGGCCTGGCGTGCTATGGTCCATGGGGTCACGAAGAGTCGGACATGACTGAACAACAACAAATAGCACTTTCTATGAAATTTCAAAGTGGTGAACGTAGAATATTTTACCATTAAAGCAACAATAAAATATAACAATAGAACCATACAAGAAAAATTACTAATTAGCAGTAAAACTCCACATTCTACTGTGCGCTACAGACCACAGCTGGCTGGGTCACATATCAGGGCAAAGCCTGTGTGAAGAGATGAGTCTTCAGAAGACTTCTAAGCGTACAGTCCTATCAGGATAGACAGCAGCCTCTGAAGTCGAAGGCTGACACCTATCCAGTGCAGGTCAGGAAGAGCACAGAGGGGATCTTTCCTCTGCACTCTGCCTGCCCTGCATTCTTGGTCAGACGCAAAATTTCGTGCATCTAGCGGGGCTTCGGAGGGGAGGCGAGAACTGGCCTGGAGACCCCATAGGAAGCAACATAAAGGGGCTTCCCCTCCCCTCCCCTGGAAACACCCCCTTTTCTCCATCTTCACACACTGTTTTACGAGCATGGAGAGGCAGCCACCATGGTTCTCCCCATGCAGGCTACAAGAAGGGGACCGAGCGCTGTTGGAGCCAGTAAAGAAAAAAATCCTATGCCTTCTAGACAGTGGCAAGTGGCCATAGGATTGCTCGCTAAATGTCAGAACCATGGGGGCCTCTCTAATGATAGCTGGTTATGCATCCGAGAGGGTGGTTGCTCCAACACTAAATGCTATACTGCAAGTGCTCCTGAGGTGAACCTCATGAGTATTCTCTCTGATGACTGCAAAGGGGCAGAAGTGGTGATGCAGTCCTTAAGATTTGTTGTTCAGTCGTTCAGTCGTGTCCGACTCTTTGTGACCCCATGGACCATAGCACGCCAGGCCTTCCTGTCCTGCGCTCTCTCCCGGAGTGTGCTCAAGTTCATATTCATTGCATCGGTGGTACTATCTAGCCATCTCATCCTCTGCTGTCTCCTTCTCCTTTTGCCTTCAGTCTTTCCCAGCATCAGGGTCTTTTCCAGAGAGTTTTCTCTTTGCATTAGGTGGCCAAAATATTTGAGCTTCAGCTTCAGTATCTGTCCTTCCAATGAGCACTCAGGGTTGATTTCCTTTAGGATTGACTGATTTTACCTCCTTGCAGTCCAGGGGACTTGTAAGAGTCTTCTCCAGCACCACAGTTCGAAAGCATCCATTCTTCGGCACTCAGCCTTCCTTATAGTCCAGCTCTCACAGCCATACATTACTACTGGGAAAACCATAGCTTTGATTAGACGGACCTTTGTTGGCAAGGTGATGTCTCTGCTTCTTACTATGCTGTCTAGGTTGGCCATAGCTTTCCTCCCCAGGAGCAAGCGTCTTTTAATTTCATGGCTACAGTCACCGTCTGCAGTGATCTTGGAGCCTAAGAAAGTAAAATCTGTCACTGCTTCCATTTCTTCCCCTTCTATATGGCAGGAAGTGATGGGGCCAGATGCCATGATCTTAGTTTTTTTAATGTTGAGTTTCAAACCAGCTTTTGCACTCTCCTCTTTCACCCTCAACAAGAGGCTCTTGAGATCCTCTTCACTTTCTGCCATTAGGGTGGTATCGTCTGCATATCGGAAGTTGTTGATAATTCTCCCAGCAATCTTAATTCCGACCTCTGATTCATCCAACCCGGCATTTCTCATGATATACTCTGCATATAAGTTAAATAAGCAGGGTGACAATATGCAGCCTTGTCGTACTCCTTTCCCAATTTTGAACCACTCGGTTGTTCCATGTCTGGTTCTTACTGTTGCTTCTTGACCCTCGTACAGGTTTCTCAGGAGACAGGTAAGGTGGTCTTGTACTCCCATCACTTTAAGAATTTGCCCGAGTTTGTTGTGATCCACACAATCAAAGGCTTTAGCGTAGTCAATGAAGCAGAAATAGATGTTTTTCTGGAATTCTCTTGCTTTCTCCATGATGCAGCGAATGTTGGCGATTTGATCTCTAGTTCCTCTGCCTCTTCGAAACCCAGCTTGGACTTCCGGTAGTTCTCGGTTCACATACTGCTGAAGCCTAGCTTGTAGGATTTTGAGCATCACCTTGCTGGCATGTGAAATGAGCGCAATTGTGCGGTAGTTTGAACACTCTTTGGCGTTGCCCTTCTTTGGAATTGGAATGTAAACTGACCTTTTCCAGTCTTGCGGCCATTGTTGAGTGTTCCAAATTTGTTGGCATATTGAATGCAGCACTTTAACAGCATCATCTTTTAGGATTTGAAATAGCTCAGCTGGAATACTGTCATCTCCACTAGCTTTGTTGTTAGTAATGCTTCCTAAGGCCCACTTGACTTCACTTTCTAGGATGTCCGGCTCAAGTTCAGTGACCGCACTATCATGGCTATCAGGGACATTCAGATCTTTCCTTAAGATAACCTGGTCCAAATTGTTCAGGGTTTTATATATTAACAATAACACCATAAACTTGCCATAGTAGCTTACAGATAGAGAGACAGACAGAGAGAGAGAGAGAGAGAGAAGTTTATTACGGTCAAAGACCAGCCCAAAAGGTAGCTTACTGGCAGACAGTGCAGTTATTTTAGCAGAGGTGTAACTTGCTGTCAGAAAGAGGCCACAGTTAGCAGCCTTGCTGCTGCACTTAGCACCAGCTGCAGCTTCTGGACCAAGCCTAAGGGTAGCCCCCACATAAGAGTGCATTATATACTCGAGTCTTAAGGTTATCAATGCCTGAACCACTGTGGCTAAGGTATCATGGTCCAGTGGCTGGTGTACCAGTTGGGTAAAAGGCACTCTTAGTCACCAAGCCCACTTGAGCATCCAGTGACCAAGATAAATGTAGGAATACTCCCAAACTAGGTACCTGTTACTTCAAGGGATATGCAGCCTCATCCAGAGCAGGCAGCTGACCTGTTTCCCAGGCCTGTGACCCACCTACCCACAGTACCTCCATCTTGTCAGGATTTAAAATCAGTGTATTGGCCCTCATCCTGTCCTCCACTGTATCTAAGCACCAGTCCAGAGCCTGCATGGCCACACCTGATTCAGATGTTATAGAGAAATGAAGCTGGCTTTCATCTGCATACTGATGACACCTCACTCCAAATCCCCAGATGACTGTTCCCAATGGCTTCATATAGATGTTGAATAGCATTGGGGATAAAATAGTGCCCATTAGCACCCCATAGCACAAGTGCCAGGGGGCCAAGGTGAACTCCCCCAACACCACACTCTAAGACCAACCCTGTAGGAAGGAATGGAACCATTGAAGTACAGTAACGCCAATATCCATCCCACAAAGCCAATCTAAGAGGATACCATCGTCAATTATATGAGAAGACACAGAAAGATAGAGTAAAAGGAGCAAGGTTCCACTCCCTCTATCCCACTCTTGATAAAGGAAATCCAGCAGGGTGATCAAAGCCAGTTAGGTCCCAAAACCAGGCCTGAACCCAGACTGGAATGGATCTAGATAATCAGCTTCATCTAAGAATGCCTGCAGTTGCCCTGCCAAAACCCTTTCAAACATCTTTCCTAAAAATGGTGTGTTCACAACTGGGCGATAGTTGTCACAGATCCTTGGATCCAGGGTGGGCATCTTCAGGGAAGGTTGCACTACTGCCTCTTTCAAAGCATCAGGCACATAATGAGGCATTACTCACACACTGGAACCAGCCAACCATGCCATGCCAGCTAGTTTTTCTTAGCCATGAAGGACAGGGATTGAGAGAGCACATGGTTGGTTACATAACTGCAAGCACCTTGTTGACGTCATTGGGCTGGATTAACTGAAATTGACTCCACAAAAAGTGGCTAGTTGGGGCACTGGACACCTCATTTGAATCTGCCATAACAGTGGCATCTAGATTGCTTCAGAGTCAGATGATTTTATCCGCAATGTGTAATGAAAAAGCATCACAGTGGGCCTCTGAGGGCTCTAAAGGAGCTCCCTCTAGGGGAAAAAACTGCTAAAGAGCTCTGCTGGGTGGCTACTCAAGGCTCCAATGGAAGCTGTGAAATTCTGGCTACAATAATGTTGGCAGCTGAGTTTACATTAGAAGGAGTGATAGAAGAGTACTGAGGCAGTTCAGAAAGTTAACAGAGATGTGATAACGTTTGGCATAACCCAATAGTTTGGCCCGTGCTTCAATATAATTGTTGTTTATTGTTTTACTGAAACAAATATAAGTTGTACTATAGAGTTAGTTGTGCCATCGAGTTGAAGGTGTCCCCAACCAGTCGTGTCCGACTCTAGGGTGCAGTGCTCATCCCCGTTTCTAAGCCGAAGTGCCAGCGCTGTCCGAAGACGCTTCCGTGGTCATGTGGCCGGCATGACTGAACACTGAGGTGCACGGAACGCTGTTACCTTTCCCGCCGAAGCGGTACCTATTTATCTACTTGCAATTTCTTGCTTTCGAACTGCTAGGTTGGCAGGAGCTGGGACTGAAGACGGGAGCTCACTCCGTCACGCGGCACTCGGGTCTCGAACTGCTGACCTGCCGACCTTCCGGCCTGCAGCGTCTTACCCACTAAGCCACCACGGCTCGCCATCGAGTTAAGCCCCCATATTTGGTTAGAGTAATCAGCTTCCTATAGATGTTTTTTGAAGCCAATCTGGCCTGACCTGGCAAAAAGGCAGACATTTGACTGGAATTGGCTCAAGGGAAGGCCCATCCATGTCCAAGGACTATGAGCATTTATGTTTTCTTCAGATGATCTAAAGTTAATAAAGTTTAGAATCGGCCTCCTTCTTTAAAAAGACAATAGGTATACCTTCCCAGGATTTCTGTGATTATAAAATGATATAAGGATACACTGTAAATTACAATTTATGACCCAGCCTACACCCTTGGGATACTGTCAATCTTAACTTAAAAAACCAAAACCCTATAATATACTCCAAGCCCTCAAGATAGGGTGGATCACACTAAACAGAGTTGGTCTTAAAAATGAATATTGAACTCTATAATTTAGGCTACTACAAACTTACACTGTACTGAGGACACTGTCCTGCTACACACTTCAGGTTTGGTGCCATAAAGCTCTTAAGTGAATGCCAAACCTTAGCTCATGAGTAGCCTCATTGAGTTTACTGGCAGTATTCAAATTCTTAATGCCAAACATATGTTTAGGAATGTTGCATGAGTAAGGTTATAGTTGTTGAAGGATTAAGTTTATGCAAAGCTACATAAAGCAGATGTGTAAAATAAATACAAGTTATTTGTAATCTCCCATCAGCATCACCTTTAGCAGTATGCTAAATATACCTTTTGCTGAAACAATTAACAGCCACTCTGATACAACATTAGTTTCTAGACAGACTGGATGTATCATTATTGTGTGGTGTGTGAACTTCCACTAGAGTGTTTTGCCCAACATTCTTGCCAGACTTGAACATTTTAAGTTGTTAAGGAATACTGATAACCAGTTTACTACACGGTAAGCCTTCTCACCATATGGTTGTGTGATTGTCTGTGTTTATGCAAAGTAACGTGATTTTTTTCTGCCAGACATTCTAATGAATGGAAAGGTTTGGAGGCCTTATCAAGGGGGTGAGGCTCTCTCACATTTACACTTGGTAAATTGGTCATCTGTATTAGTAATCTATTGCAGGTACTATTGAGTGGGGAAGGTATTTGCCCAAGCCATGGAGTTTCAAGGCTAGAGTAGCATTTTAAGGAACAGTATTTAAAACTAGGGCTCTGCACGGACCCCTGCTTCACTGTAGATACTGCTTCAGACTCTCCAAATCAGCCCTGCTTTGACTCGGACCAATTCAGCCCCCCTCCGCTTTGACTTGGTTTCGGATCCGAAGTGAGATTTGGATATCCGGATCACTCGGTTTGGGCATTTTCCCATTGACTTGCATGGGAAAACACAAATGGCCATAACTTTTTCAATTTTCATGATAAATACACGAAACTTGGAGGCCTCTCTGTTGACCTGAAAGGGGTCCCATCTGCCACATTTCAGGCAGTTTGACCCAGTACTTTTTGTGCTAGATGCAGCTGAAATGTGATTTTTTCCACAAAAATTCTCAAAGCAAAGAGCTATTAGGGATGGCGGAGAATTTCTCCCCAAAACCTCGGGGCGCCGAGCGCCAACGTGTTCGGCCCCCCGAACAAGTTTCGGGGAGAAACCCTCCACACACACCCCCGGGACGGGACTTACCTTCACCGAATGTCCCTCCCAGTGGCGGGTCCGGCCGGCGGTTCGGCGGGTGTTCGAGCGGGGCGGGAGCGGCAGCCAGTCTTTCGACCGGCTGCTGCCGCCGCCATTGCAATCAAAGAAAAAAAAACGCCCGCTGATAGGCTACGTGACGATTCACGTAGCCTATCACGGCTAGATTTGCAAAGTCAGCCGTGATAGGCTACGTCAATCGTCACGTAGCCTATCATGGGTGACTTTAAAAAAAAAAAAAAACGCTATTTGCGTTGCCCTTATTTTCACCGTAGTCTACGTAAACATTTACGTAGACTACAGCGACTAAATAAGGAACGCGAATGGCGGCTCCCTATGGGGGCTGCCATTAGCGTACGCGCTTTTTTTTTTTTTTAAGTCACCCGTGATAGGCTACGTGACGATTGACGTAGCCTATCACGGCTGACTTTGCAGATCTAGCCGTGATAGGCTACGTGAATCGTCACGTAGCCTATCAGGGGGCGTTTTGTTTTTTTTTTAAACTTTCGCGTTCGCGGCCGGGCGAGGCGGGAAGCCTCCTCCCCGGCCTGAATTTCGGCCGGGGCGAGGCGGGAAGCCTCCCCCCCGGCCTGAACTTCGCGGGGGGACCAGCGAAGCGCCTCCCCCCCACCGCAAACGTCCTTCGACGACAGGTAAGGGACTTTCGTCCACCCCTAAGAGCTATACCTCTCAGTCCCACACCACCACTGCCTCCTGCCTGCTTCCCTGTCTATGGCCATGTTTCCATGACAACAGATGGAGAAGTTAATGGAGGAGAACTGGATTTTTCAAAAGGAAGTGTGGTTTATAGAGGGCTCCATGAGCAGTAAAAATAGCTTCACAGAACATACTTCCAGGGGGTGGTGGGGTGGAGTGAACGTTATCTGACTGGCAGGGGCTGCTCAACCAGTAAGAGAGGCTTCCCCCACCCTTTCCTCTGAAAGTCCTGATGTACCGGCATTTTTGGAGCAAGCCTCATTGCCCACAATGGGAGTTACTTCTGAGTAGACACACATACACTTGTGCTGGGAAAGAGACCAGTAAATACAAAGATGGAAACTAGCCCCCATTTTAACCTGCAGGATCCCTATAACAAAGGGTCGAAGTTTCTTCCTAAGGCAATAAACCAAATAAAGGAGGATCGGAGCCTCGAGATCGCACTGTGCCTTGTCAACTGAGGGGGTTCTCTGTACGTTCTGTAGGCATTAAGAGGGCAAACCTCATTGACCACAAGGGAAGTTACTTCTGAGGAGACACTAATGGGTTTGTTGTGGGAAAGAGAGCAGTAAACACAAAGAACACTGTTCCTTGTCAATTGAGGGGGTAAATCGCTGGGGGAAACACCCCCAAGGACTATTAATATGAGGCTAACTCCTCATATTAGCTCATGAGGAGGAGACAGCTAGCAAGCAGGAGAGGGTGCCGCACTGCTTGTTGGCTGTCCTTAACAGCCAACCAGGTAGGAGAAGGAGGGTAACATGTCCCCCACCGCTAGCTGTCTCCTGGTTGTGAGGAGGAGACCATGAGCAGTGGGGATGTGCACCACTTCTCCTCCTCCTGCTGCCTGGGGGATTCACAGCGCTTTTTGCGTATAAATCTATGTGCACACAGACTTCCAATCGCCATGTTTTTTTAAAAACATGGCAATCCTGGTGGAGGCAGAGGGAAAGGCGAGCAGAGCAGGGGCTGAGGGGGAGCATCCGGAGAACCCAGACGGGAGTGGGTTCTCACATCCCTAAGTGACACCAGCAGAATTATCTCTGTATCTGAAACACAGCCATTTTTCTCCAGTTATTCAGTCTTCCCCCCTCCTCCACCCCTGTCACTGATTGGAGATTGCTGAGTTATGTTCAGCCCTGATTTGACAACTAGAGTTTCCATTCGCCAATGCTCCCTCCCTCCCTCCTCCTCCTCCTCCCTTCCCTTCCCTCCTTCCTCCTCCTCAATCCCTCGCTGAACTTTCTCAAGTCAAGACTTTTGGTGCCAGGCTGTCTGGGTTGCTCAGAACAAATCACTGAGTCAGACAAGGCACTTCGTATACAAGCTGCTTTGCTTTGGGGTGCCTCGTTGCTGTTCTGCTTCACCTCGTATCACGCAGAGGCACTCTGAAACAGCCCGCTTCGACTAGTTATTCGGGCTTCAGACTGATGCAGTGCATAGCCCTATTTAAAACAGCATTTTCCCCCTACTTTATCTTAATTGTTTTCTGATGTAAAGTTCAAATTTATTTTCTAAGTGTAGCTATGTATTCTAAAAGTTGTTTTTTTTTTTTTTTTTTTTTGCAGTTATGTCTCCTGGTTCGGAAAGGGGGAGATTTTTTTAGCAAGGAAGTTTAGTCATATCTCTAATGCTACTCTTCTCTCTAGGTGTGATGAGGGGAGGGGACTTGGTGGAGTGGGAATATATATCATCTTGATTTTAAAAAGTACAGTGGACATTATTTTAGGGTTGTTGTTTCTGCCTTAGATCTTTTTGTTGCAATGGACATATTGCAATTCCAATTTTAAAAAATCTAAGTGAAAAAAACTAATGTTTATTTTACACCTTTCACTCAATAGAAGACTTTGCAGGCTTAAAAGCAAGACAATCTTATTTTTAAAAGCCAAAAATTATAAAAAATTGACCATCTACTTCCCCAAACAAAGAACTAGAAATGATGATAACTGCAGCAAAGCACAGAGGGATAAGTAGAGCCAGCACCTTTATTCCATAGCAACAGAACTAGTCATTAGCCAGGAGTGAGCAGCAGAAACCACAGAATAGTTCAAAACCACCTGGGATCATCTGTATTTCTTTACTTTATCACATATTTAAAAGGTGGGCAAACTTCCTTACATTTACCATGTGGTAAACCGGTTGTTTCTCTTCACCCAACGAAACCTTTTGAACTGCCATTAATATCGTTTGTACAAACAGCAAATCTACATGGTCATTACTTATGGCTAAGCTTTTATTTACAGAGATCAATACTGATATTAGGTATAAGAGGAGGTTGACTGTTACCCCCACACAACAACACTGGGCATGCAGGGTTTGTTGTCTGTAGTGTGAGCAATATACACAAATACAATATCATGTAAACCTAAAAGAGGCAATATTTGACATGCTACTCTACACCATTCCACTCACTCATTTCTCAGCCACCATTGACAGCATCAGCACCATCCCAATTAGCTTTATTACATTAAGGGTGCAATCCTATGGCTGCTAGTCAGTGGCTAGATGGCCATAGGATAGGTTGGTTCCCAGAGAACCAACCCCCACCCCCTTCTGTGCCACCTTGTAGGCAGAGTGGATCAGCCCCCCACTCCGCACTCATAAGAGCAGCATGGGGTGCCAAAAATGGGGCATTCCTGGGGTGGGCCGTTCCCGGGGGCAGACCAGGGTGGGGAAGTCAGAAATGCTGGTATGACACATCCTATGTGTTGTCCAGCTGCCGGTTCCTGCATTCCAAGGTCCCACGGCTAGACAGCCAAAATTGGCTGTCTAGTCATGAAAGCAAGGCGAGGGGAGTGAGGAGGAGATACACTCCTCACCACTCCTTCCGCCCTGCACTGGATAGGCAGTCGCCCCTGGAGTCACAGGCTGTCAGGAGGTTGCTCCCTGTTGCCTTCTGAAATCCTCAGGTAGCCAGAATCAACATGCAGACAATAGGGCTCTTTTCCAAGGCTTTATTCCCATTCAACCTAATGATACTTACAGATGCTAATTGCTTGATCCTACGAGTAAGACTTCAGAGGGCTGCGTACTCCGGGGTTCTAACCTTAGGAATCAGTTGATCTCCATTTGAAGGGGAAAGCAGGAAACCGCTGTACTTATGAGCCAGGAGGAGAGAGTCCACCCCCTTCCCATGGGGCATCGGGGTGCCGCTGTTGCTGACGCGCCAGGCAGGCTGAGTGCTGCCTCTCAGCGCCCGCCATCTTGCGCTTGAGGGTGCGCTGGCACCTAGCATCGAGAAACTGCTGTTGCTCTGCCCTCTCCCTGCCAGGGTCACTATCACTCTCAGGAATGTGTACCAGGAGGAGCTCTCCCCCGGCTGCTCCTCTGAAACGCGCGCAGGTTCCTCTCCCACGGTTTCTAACTCTTCCTCAGAATCAGAACTGCTTTGGGGCTCTCTGGGCTCCGATCCAACCCTGAAACAGGTGAGCATCAGTCTTGATAGGATTGCTCCCTCCAGTGTTGTTCTCAGTGGATTTTCTATATATCCACAAATCCAAGTTTTATCTACATTTATCTAAATTCTATTTCTTTCCACATTATGGTCCTGGCACCATGAAATATAATTTATTGCACATTGCTTTTTCACGGTTACAGTGCAATCCTATCCATGCTTACTAAGAAACCGGATTGTGTATAGGACTGGAACCTTAGGCTGCGATCCTATGCACACTTCCTTGGAATAAGCCCCATTGATATCAGTGGCACTTATGAGTAGACATGCATAGGATTGCACTGTACATCATGTAATATTAGAGCTAAAAAAAAAAAAAAAGGAAAAGCTATATGGAGGTGTCCCACCATCACCAAAACATACACACACATATACACATAAGCCATGTTTGATTTTCACAAAAGTAAAGATTTTTTGCATCATCAATCAACTTTATGAATTGGATCTCTAGGGAAAAGGAAAGAAAAAGAGTAAAAAGAAATCCCCTAACATGAAGCATGCGTAAGGCAACTGAATGCTGGAATCTGGACAAATCCAACTTTCTTTGAAAAAAAGAAATAAAAGATGATGGGTAAAGGGCTAGTTGAATCACAAAAGCCATAGTGCAAAATATCAAATATGTTGAGAGTTCATGTAAAGTGCTTGTGGATTCACTGGCAAGATGCTAATGTGAGACAAGGGCAGAAGCAGGGTTGGATCTACAATTAGGCAGGATGAGATGGCTCACCTCAAGCGGCATGTTTTGGGGTACCATTAAATTGTCAATTATTTTGTTTTTTTGGTATTATTTCTGCCATTATGAGTGGGATGCACCTGCTATTTTTTGCCTCAGGAACCAAAATGTAATCCTGGGTTTTGTCTGGGTAGAAGGGTGACATATCAAAAAGGAAAACAATGATCCATTGGATCTCATGTGCTCAGAGAACAGTTAAGCTATATTTAATCATCTGTTTAGATAGCCATCATTAATAACAGAATTCCATGCTACTAATCAGTCACAAACAGAGAAGCTGTTCATACGACATGACAGCCCACCATAGTTTGATTTACCCATGGGAGCTTTAATGTTGTGCCAGCTGCTGGTGGGTGCTATTATTTATTTGTTTTTGCATGGCACCTGTTGGTGCCCAGCTTGCCATAGCTTGTCATGTTGTGCAAACCTAGGGAGAAAGATTGTTTGGGGGTTAGACAAGCCTCAAATAACTTATGGCTTGTTTTAGGGTTATTTGCTGAAGCCTCAAACAGCCTCTTACCACCTGAGTTGCCAGGCACTCATGAGCACCATGCAAAAATAGTGCCCACAGCCACCTGGCATGATGCGACCACCTCCATGGGTAAATTAAGCCATGGTGGGCTGTCATGTTGTGTGAATCACATCAGCGTCTATAGGACTCACTGTATCACTTGCAAACTATAGCTGAAATGACTATTAAGTAATAATCCAGTTGTGCTAACAAAACAAATATACTTGTTGAACCATAGTGGCTCAAGAGTATGCACTAGGAAGTCAGTAGTTCAAATCTCACATTAGCATGAACTTACTAGGTGGGCTTCAGCAACCCACTATTTTATCTGCCTTACCTGTCTCTGCTATATGGGAATCATAATACCAATCTACCTTACGAAGTGATTGTACGGATTAGCATTTTATGTATGGAGGGATGGATTCATTCATTATATTTATTTAGGCAGCATGTGTAAGGTTCCCAGACACACACTGACTAGATTCAGACCTGTTCAGCTTCACCTGCCAAGGTCAAGTCTGGGACTACTGAACAATGAAAAAAAAAGGGACACTTAAGAAATGCTATATATGAGCGTGAAGGAACTGATTTTAGTGAGGGATAAGTTTAGTGTGTTTATACGTACTCTGTGTAAAACCAGATGAAGGGGTTGCCATGACAATGGGAGTAATCAAAGTGCAACCCTGAGGTAATGGCAACAAGCAGCCAGTAGTCCAGCTTTTCACCTAATAATATGCAGCATTCAGTGCAATGAGGACAGGCCAGCCAAAAAAGAGCACCACCTAGAATGAGGCAGATGACCCCATCTTGCATTCCAAGTCCAGTGTCTACTGTGAATTCCAGCAGCAGGTCAGCATCTCTGTGTAGCAGACAAGGAACTCCAGCTACTTATCTAACAATAGGACAAAGGTATCAAGGAGATGCAGCTGGAGAAAGTGATGCAGGAATTCTGTCTAAATCTCTAGCTGGACGGGGTGGCAATTGTATCAGTCCGGGTACCTCTTATCAAGAAGCTGTCCAAAGGGGAAAATCTGGCGCACACAACTGCTCTGAATCTTTCCCTTGGAGGAAAGAAGTTTAAGTACAGAGAAAATCTGGAAAAGTGTGATTGGTGGGAAATCCTACATGGGCTGTCTTCCACATTTTGGGGTTAGTACCTGTGGAATGTCCCAGCAAAGGGTGATCTTCCACAGTAGATCCATCACTTTCATTGTCAACGGGCCCAAACAGAATTGGTTGGGTTTTGTCTAGAAATAGATTTAATAATCCACATATTCAATTCAGTCATTCTTTCCATCTCTTTCCGTTGCTATCTTCCATAGTGATGTATGACAGGCATTGAATGAGGACCACTTAGACCCTGAGGAATCACTGTGCAATTATTTTGTAGTAAGCATACCAGTAGAGTTTCACAGTTCTGTTTGTGCTTTGGTGATCTTAGAGTATATTAAAAGTCATTCCAACAACACTATGTGAATATTGCCCATTAAATAGCTTTCTGACCTCTTGTGAACATGTACTGCAGCCTTAGAGATATCAAGCTAGCAGTTTTAATTTTAAGGACGGAACATGAACACACTACTACAACTAGTGTTTAGCATTTATTTTACACTAGCTGCATACTAATACTTTTCAGAACATAGAAGTGATTAAGTTCCTCCTGCAGAGAATTTTAAATGAGCATTAGATGGACAAGACAGATGGAAGAAGAGAATAGGATTGCCAAATTATGGGTGTAGGAAATAGTCAGGTAGCAGCTGAAAAATAACTTGACAGAGCACAGGAAAGCTGATGGAAAGAGGAGAAGGCAAAAGTACAATAGATAAACTTATTAAGCACAATGGAAGAGCAAAATGGAATTAGGTGATAATATGGCACACTTACTTGGGAGTGCTCAGTGGCACTTAGTTTTGAGTAACATGAGTAGGATCAGGCTGCATATCAAGAATATAATATTAAAAATAATGTGTCAAAGAATGCAGAAATAGACCACACACTAAAAAAAAACCTGAAGGAGAAAGGTAGGATGGTACACAGATAAAGCTTCAATATCAAGGGAAGTTAAACTTATTTTTAAGGTTAGGACAGATTTGAGCATTCAAAAAGAGACACTGGACAGTGTAGAGGGCCAAGTAATTAAAGAAGGAGAGATGGCAATAAAGACTGCATTTCACAGCACCATGCAGTCAAGAGTTGACAGCCAAGAGTTATTGTGCCTAGACTGCAGAGGGATAGCAAAGATGCGGAAAGACTAAATGATGCCATCGATAAAGAGAACAGAAAATGTATTCTATCTTTTATATTTCTTAATGTTGTGACAACTAGAGAGTACTACATTTCTGCTATTTCTGTTTTCACACTGATAACTTTCTGAACTATGATTCCAAGGACTCAAATATATCAGATAGTTAAAACCAACAAATTATTAAAGCCAGGTTCTTTGGAATACCTGGACTGACAAAGCAGATGATTGCTTGTGCTATCAATTGCTGCATAATTAGTTATCTTTGCAACAAAAACAACAACAAAACCCTGACTTTAAAATGCTTCTACAGAACCTTCTATTCAGCTCCTAAGTAATAGTGTACTGCTATAAATTTGTTCTTTGCTCATTTTCACCTGAAAGAGCCCAGACATTTTGTAATAATTTTGACATGCATGACTTAATTGTATCTTTTATTGGATTGTGCAGTGCACAAAGATACATCCTATCTGGTTAGTGGAAAGGCTATTATAGCCTTATTCTGTATGTCAAAGCACTTTTTTCTCATTCATTGCCCAGGGAAGGAGACTTGTGGATATATTATTGTTGATTTTTCTTTTCTCTAAAGGCTTAAAAAGGCAGCAGAAATTGTTTTCATTTACATATATCCTGTGTATGGAATACGTTTTACTGTAACATTATCATGCAGAGATCGGGCTTGCTATTGCATAATAGACTCTTCCCATATATAATATCACCCATATGTTTTCTCTTTATTTTTATATATAGCCTTTTCTCTCCTAGGAAACAAGGCATGAGACCTGGCAAATACAGGCAGGAAACACAAAAGAGAACAAATCTGTCAGACTCATTTTCTGAATGCTTATTTCAGATTTTGAAAGAAGTAGATCATTTTTTACATTCTTGTATTAATGACCTTAAGTACACAAACACAAATATACATATCTATCTCAGGCAAATAAAGGGCTTTTTTCCCAGAGTTATTTTAATTTTCTGATAGATACTTATTCACCTTAGGTAGGTACCCCAAGTATATCCTGAAGGGGGAGGTATTTCTCATCCAGAAAGCCCTGGATTTTACTGGTCCCTTTCTTTCATTAAATTTCCAAAATAGTATCATAGTATCTTGCCTGAGGTTTCTTTAAACTATCTATGCACATGTTTCTTTGCTATTTTAAAAGTCCAGCTCTCTTGTGTAGTCAGGGCCACGAGGTTGGATTCAGATGTAGTCATACTTAGGGGAGACTCATTGAAATTGGTTTTAGTTAGTTGATGCTGACTAAATCTGGATCCAACCCATTGTTTCTAATCTGCATGTTGTTTCATGTTTTAAATACCTCAACGCTGTTGTTTTTAATGCAAGACTCTTCAGTGAGCTTACCAATATATTATAACAGATGGAGGCATCAGAAGCCCATTTTAGTTACAAATTACTTATTGAGAATCTAGAAGATAAACACCACAGGCACATAGAGACATCTCTGTGAAATTACAAAACAGATCGATCACTAGCTCAAATTGACAAAGACAGTAAAAGTGTAAATGAATTCTGACAAGTTTTTTTAGGAAAATTTCTGGTACAATCTTCTAGATACAATCACATTAAGTCATGAAAATGTACTTTAATTATTTATGGTTCAAAGCACTTTTCTTGCATTCTTGCCAGTTGTATCATTATTTGGCATTAAACGTGTGTTTGACCATAATCCATTTATTATGAAACAATCCTAGTGACATTAATATGACTTCTTTGGAATAAATAGGATGTGAAATTCAGAATTTCTATTATTAGATTAAATATATGTACAAATGTCAAGGTTGTCTAGCTGAATGTACTGGTTAAACTATAATATCTGGATTAAAAAAAAACGTATTAGCTTATCCTGCTAGTAAATATTATTTTAGTCTCAAATATAAGTATTGTATGATATTCTTGATATGGTATGTGCTAAATGATCTATAACACTCATCTCACTACAACCTAATATTAGTCAGTTATAAGAACATCTCTTTTTTATCCTCAACAAGAAAGAAAGAGAAAAACAGTGGAAATATATTGGTCACAGTTAAACAAAACATTTATGTTAGAAAAATTCAGTGAATTTTACTGAAATTCATTACAGGCAAACTATACAGTCATGTACTTTTTGGACACAATGTTGTATCAAGTTCAGATTTGTTACAACTGTCATGTACATTAGGCTAGAGATAACAAAAATGTAACCTAATATCTGCCATGATGAAACAGCAAACAACATCAGTTTCCAGTCATATTAAAATTGAGTGGCAACTGATATTACTGAGGTGACACAGCAAAAAGTAGTGGTTGAGTTTCTCTCCATCACTATTGAGCAAATATGTGGTTCTATCAAACAGCAAATCTTCAAGAAAATCTGTGTGATGAGGTAATTTTATTACTCATTCATAGTGCCTTGTATTTGCTGTACTTAAAATAGACACTTGTACCCAGTGGCTTTTTATTACTGGAAAGAGGGTGGGGAGAGGGAATCACATACATGCTAGCCCTTTTTCTTACTCCTAGCAAATGGAAGCAATTCAATCCAACATAGGCTGAAACCTGAGTAGGTCACTGTACACCATGATAAAATTCCCTAATCCCTGAGCCAAATTTCCCAGAGGGGGCCCTCCTCCTAGCCCTTCACTTTCCAAGCTGACTTTTCCATTCCTCAACCCTCTCTCTCCTCTTTCCCTCCCCTTCATCTCTTTCATTTCCCCTACCTTGCAGCCTTGATATCTGATCTGCTGCTGGGACTCATGTTACAGTTTTTACAGCTTAGGCTGTCTATTGCTGTATACATTCCTTTCTTTCTGCTCTGTCGTGATTACTTACCAGAGCTTATTTTACACGGGTCCAGATGAAAGCAGTTCAGATGAAGGGAAGCAGTCAAGCTGCCTGAACAGTACAGATATGCTACCTACACAAGGGCACATTGTGTTCACTATGACATTTTGTTGCATACATTTTATACAATGTAATCTGTTAAGTTACTGTACTCTTCGACTCTGTGAATAGAAGGTAATATCTGCAGTATATATTTATTTTCAGTAAATGAAGAATTATTCTTAGAAGGTCAAGCAACTCTTCCACATTTGCAATGCAATCAGATGAAACAATGATACAAAACTGCTTAAAACTTTAGTTATAATAACCCACCAGTCCTATTTAAAAAAATGTGCTCTCCAAGCTTCATAAGATAACTTGCTCTGGTATGTGGTCTAGGCTACCTGAAAGCTTCTGCTATTCTCCTTTTAACCACCCAAACTATAAAAACTATCTCCGAAATTACATTGGTCCACAACCTTGTATTAAATCACTCATATAGCTGAAATTCTGATATATTTATTTATCTCAGTTCCCAACAAGCACTAGCAGAGATTTAAGGAGAGGAGAAACTTTTCTGCATTAAGGTTAAGAACACTAATGCTTAATACCATGGCCTTAAAAAAAAAAAAAAAGCATAATTTTCCTCGTTTCACACACAGTGTTGTTTTTGTTTCTTCCTCACCATTTCAGACAAACATCTGTTATACTGCAGAAGAACAACTATCTCCCAAACCACCAAGTGTGCCTGCAGCCAAAGTAAACAAAACAAACCCAGAGGATCCAGCACAGTCAGCCTTTATATCCAGCCAGGATAACATTTCACATGTTTTGATTAAAATTAGCTAATTTGTAATCCTAGAACCTATGAAACTTAAAAATTGTAGTCCACATAGATCACATGAAGCAGTGTCTTAAAGGGACAATGCACAGTGGGGCAGATTTGTATGCCAACTGTCCCCCTTCTTCTGCGCCCTTCCCCTCCCCAAATCAAATCGGAATAGGATTTGGCTGAGCAATTACTATTAAGTTGAATAGTATACAAAGCTTAATCCCAAGACAGGAAGTGTCATACATATCTCAAGGAAAGAAAGTGGCTTGCAGAAGATCTAGAGACTGAATAAATGTTATTGATAACGCAAGGCACTTTGCTCTTACACATACCACCACCTTTGTTCAAATGTCCATCTGTCTACTGTTGGACAAATCTTCAGTAAGCACAAAAAGAAGGAATACAAATATAACAAACAGAAAACAGTTTCCTTTAGGGTTGAGTTTAAGAGCAAAAGGGGAAACTGAACATTCTCCTTCCATTTAATTTGGTGAGAACAACAAATAAAATAATACTGTTTATCCCTATACATTATGCACATAGACTTTGATTCCATAGAGATTCACATTCCATGTCAACATAAATATTTTACCCTTCATTATTGGTACATTTCAGAGTGTAAGCCATGATCAGACCCATTGTAAATTATTCATTTCACTGAATGCCATTTCATCCCATATCCAAAACAGTACTGTTTTCATTATTTTTAAGCAAAGCAAGTTCACCTCAGCGCTGCAACACGTGTGAGCCACAGGGAGAAGACAGATGAGACACATAAAATAAATATAGTCAAGGGGCCTGCTGAATAATACAAATATGCAACAGAGGACCATTTCAGCTCAACCTAGGACATGAGGATAAAAAAGGTCCTGAGATGTGTGTTTGTGCAACCGCTGCTATGCTAACATCTGGAGAGCCAGCCCACAGCACTACCTCTGGAACACAGCTGGACTGGCATCGTTTCCTGTCAGGACATTGGCTTTCTCTTCTCCAGCCCTAACCCCTCCAAACAAATCTGTATTATATGATACACACACACACACACACACTTCTAGGACAGCTCTCTTTCAACACAACACACTGCTGGTTTGATTAACTGAGAAGTGAAGCATGGAAAACAGAGACGGAGGTAGTAAAAGAGAGAAGAAAAAGACAAGAGACCCTGTGTCTAAGTACAAGAATGATGTGCAGTTCAGACCATAACATTTCACTTTGACAATTTAATTACACAGTTGCAGCTGGCTACTGGAAAGGGGGGCAGGGGAAGAGGGAGATGGTGCTTAAATGACTTCCCTTCTTTTCTAACTTTAACAGCTTCTGGGTTCATTTGCTAGGATTGTTCATAGAAAATGGGGGGTTCTCGGTGAAATCCCTACGGAGAAACAACAACACCAACAACAGGAAAGCTTCTCAATGACTTGGCTCAATAGCTTGTGAACTGGTCTGTTTGTAGTTCAGGAGGGGAAGCTGAGGCACATTTAGTCCACCCTACTTGTTCCCCCCCAAACCCCAACCAAACAAGAGATCCTTTCTTTAGTACAGATCCACGCACGGGGGGGGGGGTGAGGTGCTCGGGGGTGTTTGCAAAGAGCCTCCCTCCTCCTCCTCCTCTCGTCTCTCCTTTTCCTTTTCGCCTCAGACAGAGAGAGTGGGGAGCGCACACATACCTTCATCTCTTCATTGATTTCCCTTTTCACCGGGTGAGCCGGCTTCCTGCTTCTTTTATTTTCTGGAGGTCTCCCTTCTTTCTCCATTTCTGCCATTTTTTGTGTGTATGTATCTACTTTGGTGGAGATGAAATGGCTGCTGGTATTATTTGGGGGAAGGTTGAGGGGGGACGGTTGTGGGAAGGGAGGGAGGATGCGGGGGGGGGGGCGGCTTTCAGCGCAGGGCGAAGGCGTCAGCGAGTGTCAAAGGAGAAAGCGGCTCTGGGAGGGTCGGGGATGCGGGCGGGCTGGACTGTGGGTTGCCCTGGCGAGTCAGCCATCTTCTGTCTCCCTGTCTGTCTGCATGAGCGAGCGCGAGGGACTTGCTTTGCGTGTGTGTGTGTGAGTGAGAGAGAGAGAGAGCGAGAGAGAGAGAGAGAGAGAGGGCGAGTGAGTGCGGGAGAAAGAGGGGAGTGGGTGCGGGGAGAGAAAGAGAAAGAAAGAAGCTAGTCCAGCTCCTTCTAAGGTGTGGGGGGGCGCCTCAGGACGGCCCCCCTTTCCCAGGCAGCGGGCGGGGCTTCCACTGTCACCAAATCCTCCGCCTCTTCTTTTTTCTCGTGCTGCTGTTCAGGCTCAAATTCAAAGAAGAGGGCCGGGGGGGGGGGGACTTCTTATGCTTCAGTTGTCATTACCCTCCCCCGCGGGGACGGTCGTCCATGGCGGAAAGCACCCCAATGCCTCCCTCACCAAGGCTCTCCCTCCCTTTTTCTGTCACACGCACTTGCACACACCATCCTCGGTTACACGCTCTTACCCATCACCAGAAAGATTATGACAAAACAAAGTGGCCGGGGCTCTTTATTTAACTGCGCGCGCGCGCATGCACAACTGCTGACCGTGTGCGTGTCTGAGAGAGAGAGAGAGAACCGGGGAGATAATTGGAAGCGAGGGTTGCCTTGGAAGGAGCCAATGGGTGGCAGGCGCAGGGCTGTTTCTTCAGGAGCTCACTAAGAATAAGAAACGGTGTGTGGGAGAGCGCGCCCTGGAGCAGGCAGCCAGGATGGATGGAGGATGCTGGACGCCGCGAGCCTGGCTGGACGCCCGCCTGCCCCTCCGCATCGCGATTCCGCCTTTAAGCAACAACAACAAACCCCCCCCAAAAAAACGCACACCAACCCATGGCGCAAAGAGGGGCGGCCTGCCCGTCTGCCCACGCCACTCTGAGGGAAACGCATTTACGGTCGCGCTGGAAGCGCTCCAGCTGAGGCGGAGTTTGACGTTTACATGGGTGGGCGGCTGTATGGGGGGGGGGAGGTGGGCCACTGAAGCCGCGCCAGTAGGAGAGAGAGAAGAGGAGAGATTGTACGGACCAAGGGGCTTTTGTCTTCTTGCGGTTTTGGCGGGAGGACGTCTCCTTGCGCACGCATTTATTGGGAACAACCCTTCCTTCTCCAAGCCGTATGCAGCTAGTCCTCAGGAAAAGCATCGCTGAATGTGAGCCATCAAAGCTTTGCCCCAGCCAGGACCTAACGCTGAGTTAGGGCATGTTAGGATATTCTTTAATGATGAATGAGAGGGGGTGTTGGAGCACATGCAGAGTGCCTTTGTCTGCTCTATCCACTAAGCACAGCCAGATCTCACCAGGTATCCAGAATTATGGGGGAAGGCTTTCCAAACTTGAGCCCCACATTCGTGTCTCATATTTTAAAAGGTGGGAGTTGGGGGACGCCTCCTAAGTTTGTTCTGTCTCTCATCAAAATCATTACCTGGATTAACAAAATAAACACTCCCAAGAAATCTTTTTCCTTCCACTTCCCACGTCTCATCTGAAAACAACCCCCAAATAATTCGGGTTTCCACAGTCGCTTTTATCGAGGGATGATTCCACCCGTCTGTTTGGAAAGAGGCTCCGAGATTTAACAAGCTGCCGTAGCAGCCACGCTTCTCACCAACAACTACACTCCTGTCCTTACATCCTCCTCCTCACCTTGCATGTTTGATTATGTATGTATCCAGCTACGCTCCCCTGAGAACCTATCTTTATGTCATCGAAAAGGCTTTGCTTGCTTCTGTTTCCCTCTTTATCTGCGTGGGGAAGAAATGGGGACTGAATGATGTGACAGGATGTACTTGCGAAACGAAACGCTGAATTACGGTACACACTAAAGGGAGATACATTGATTATTCCCGGTTCGTGCTTTCCTACTCTTTGGCAGTTCATAATTACCTGATACAATACAGTATGGGGGTGTCCATTGTTCCATTAGTCAAAATTGTAATTGTGAAGGAATTTGTCATTATGACTGCGGCTGAGCTTAAAATTATACACCTTTTTCTTTAAAAAATAATATTAAAGTTCAGTATGTATGAAGAGGCTCTCCATAAAATAAAATGAAATGAAATAAAATAAAATAAATCTGTTTAGCCTGTCAAAGTAAAGTTCTTTGATATGTCTGATTTGCATTTCTATTTCTTAAGTTCAGATCGTTCACATTTATGCGTTGAAGAGACAACCCTTTTGCCTGATTTCTGAATAGAATGTGCCACTTTTTACTGTTAAGACACCAAGGAAGAGCACAGAACTAACTCCCTTTGGCTATGCAATAGACAAACATATAGATTTAAATTTAATTATTTTGCTCCATAGAGTGTCACTGAAGTCCAGTTGAATTTAGCAGGATTTACTCCGCAAGAGCAGAATAATTTGAGAAGTGCAGTCTAACTCCCTGCTTCTCTTGAAAACAAGAAATTGAGTTCTATAGATTTCAGTGTAACTTATTTCCAGATTTACAGGGAATTATCCTGTGATACACAGCTAATCTAAAGAGGGAATCAACCCTGAGTGCTCATTGGAAGGACAGATACTGAAGCTGAAGCTCAAATATTTTGGCCACCAAATGCGAAGAGAAAAGTCACTGGAAAAGACCCTGATGCTGGGAAAGACTGAAGGCAAAAGGAGAAGGGGATGGCAGAGGATGGGATGGCTAGATAGCATCACTGATGCAATGAATATGGACTTGAGCACACTCCGGGAGAGAGCGCAGGAGAGGAAGGCCTGGCGTGCTGTGGTCCATGGGGACACGAAGAGTTGGATGCGACTGAACGACTAAACAACAACAACAACAACAACAACACAGCTAATCATTATTTAGAACTCTTAATTTGTAAAGTGCCTTATAGTCATTTTAATAATAAAGCAGTTGTATAGAGCATTGTATGTTCATTATGTGATTTTTTTTTTTAAACCACCCTGTAATATAGGTTACTATTATCTCCATATTGCATATAGAGGAATGGGATGGAGCTTAAGCTGAGAGACAGTAGCTTGCCTAGGGCCACCTACTCAGTTCATGGCAGAGGTGTTATTTGGACTCTGAAATTCCTGGTTCAAGTCTCTTATTAGTCATTATACTGCAATAGCTCTCAATGGTCTCCTGTTTATTACATTTGTCGACACAGCAGAGAGGCAGGTCACTACTATTCCCATTTTACAGATAGGGAACTGAGGCTGGGCAATAGGGTCTTGAGCAAGGCCACACAATAAGCCTATAGCAAAAGTAGCACTTACACTCAGGGCTCACAATCCAAGGCCACTTATTCACTAGGCCAGAGACACATTTACTTGGAAATAAGTCTCATTCCTTTCAACTTGCTTCTAAGTATGGGCAACCTGAGACATGGTTATGGCATTGTACTGTTTTGTTTTACTGTATTTGTGAACTGCTTTGAGCATATTTTTTATGGAAAAGCAGCTATTTATTATAATTAATTAATTAAATTTCTATACCGCCCAATAGCCACAGCTCTATTGTTGTTGTTGTTGTTGTCATAATTTTATCCTTTTACTATTTTACCTTTTATCTTCACTGCTCCGAAATCTGTTTTAGATATGGACCAGTATACAGATATTGTGATTAAAATAAATAAATAAAATTATCATAATCATCAACAGCAACAGCATTTCAGTTTCTATGACCTGGGGTACCTATGCTCCTTGTTCAGTAGAAAGATGGGAAATTGCCTGCTGAGGAAAGCTAAGGTTTTCACAAGTAGGTTGAGACTCTATTGTGATGGTTGAAAACAGCCGATCACAGAGCATACAATCCACTACCACATTGGTCCCTATCAGTCAGGTGGACTAGACTAAGGATGACCATGACAATCATGATAGCTGCTTTCTTCTTCCTCTTCAGCCCATGGAAGTTCCCTGATCACAGCAGGTAATTCTCAAAGAAGCTTGCTTGCCATGAGCAGACCAGCATACTGTTCTCAAGCCACTTCAATGGAAGTTGGTGGTATGTGCCATAAGAGGTAACAGGCAAAATCCAACATAGTCCTAAATCCCATTGATTTCAATGGGTCAGTCTACTCTAAGTAGGACTTATGCTGGATTTTGCCCTCTGCTTGTTATGGCAAATATCACAAGAGAAAGTCAACGTGGGCTGAAAAAACCAAGAATACTGTGCAAATTGTGCAAATTGGACTTCCTTTCTTATAATGTATTTAAGTTACACTTAATATATAGACTTAATACCAAGCAATCCATCTGCTTCACACTTGTGTTACATACAACTTAGTCAAATGCTTTTATCTGACATGCAGCACAATCCTATGGATATTTTCTCATAAGTCCCACTATGTTCAATGCATAGGAGTACAGCCTTCATTTTATCAAATCATTGTTTTCTTTACTTAAGGATGCATGCTATAACAAAGTCCTGCACATTAGATTATGCATAGGCTTTCTGTAATAAAGTAGTTGCAGCAAAAGGCAACTTCTTCAGCCATAGTTTAAAACAATACTGCCTTTTTATAGCAAGAAAGCAAATGTATTTGAATATGAGCCAGATTTATTTCAACTGACCTTATGTCCGAGTAAGTTGCTTGAAATCTGAATCGAGAGTTGCACTCCGGGTCTATTAAAAATCAGTGGAAATATTGCAGTTGGCTTTAATGGGATGCGGACTTTATGCTAAATTAAACAGGGCACATCCGATGTTTTAGCAAAAGCTTTCTGCTTCACCAAGAAAACAGTTACACAAATTCAAAACCATGAAACCTTCGTCTTGTAATTGCTATTGTGCATACAAGAAATGCAGCTGGGGGTGGGGTTAGGCTCTTAAAAATTAATAGTAACTGGAAGGTTTTGAATGTATTTGTAACAGTTTAGAAATGAAACTAAACATGTCCAGTATGGAACTCTGGAATACGCCTTACGGGCTGATCTATAGTCCAGTTAAGTTAGGATACCTGAATAGCAGATGTTTGGGATCAAATAGCCCTAAATCCAAGTATTCCAACTGAACGAGTTTGTGACTCAGTCTGCTTATAGTTCTTTTCTGCTTTGGGTTGGAGGGAAGAGCAATAATTTCACTCTTATGCCAAACCCCACTACAAACGAATCACTGAGGTTCTTTCTAATTCATGCAGGCAAATTGCCTGTGTCTGTGTGTTTTTTAAAAAATACTATAATGTATTTCATTTCAAAATACTGTTTTAGAGAATAGAAATATCATTCACAGAATAAACTGCATGGGCATAAGCATTTCTCTGACTATATTTGTGCTGCTCCCACCTTTTGTATAAGGGTTGCCAAGTGCAGACCTCAGAAGAGATATAGAAGAGAAGAGGTTTATCAGGTTCAGCTTTAACCTACTCATGGTGAAATGAGCAGAGTAACTCTAGCACCTCGTTTCTTGTTTTCCATGTACAAAATGTACAAAAATCCCACTCATGATTTGATGTAGCACCTTACTTTCTTACTTTCTGCCTCTTCTGTTTCGCCTCCTTGTAGCTTGCCTTCTTTTAATGGTCCTGCAGCCTCCACAGGAACCGCCATTGGAATCTCCATGACAATAAAGCCCACCACATGAAACAGCCAGTGCATGGAGGCTTTATTGAAATGACATTACATGGCAGCTGCTCTACATGGCGAGCTGCTCAAGTGCAATGGCCCACAATAGCAAATTTACCGTCATGTGATTTTCTTTTTCCATACCAACAGAAATCACCTACAAGATGTTTCTGCAGCAGCAAGGAGATAAACCACATGGTGGCAGCTTGCCCACAGGATAAGCACAAACACGCAAAGAGTTCACTATGTGGAGCCCACAGGTCTTTTCTTTTGTTCCTCATTTTCCTATCCTTTTAATTCAGTCACAAGGATTGTTTTATCTTTGCATAATGGCAAGCATACAGCTAGTGGTTTATAACTAACGTTGTTGTTGTTGTTGTTGTCGTCATTCTCTCTATTAACAAACACACATGTTTGAGTGCCAAGTCAGTTGACAGTGAAATGGGGCAACCCAAAAATAAGGTAGTGGCTCCTACATAGCTGAGGTATGTCCTAGGTTTACATGAGTATGTACGTTTGTGAAAATTAAAAGAAAATTACTTTAAAAACAAAACCAAACCCAGATCTGATTGACAGCTGGGAACCTGTGGGTTTATACAATGTTGATGGCAGTTGACCCTATTTATTTATTTAAATTATTTTTTAGGCTGACTTCAAGGGTAAAACCTACAGAGAGGGAGGGAACCCTATTTGAATCCAAGGGCTTCATCCCCCACTGTGCAAGCTGTCAAGAGCCATTCCTGCAGTGAGCAAGGCCACAGGAAAAGTGGGTGGAGCCAGAGGCAAAAGCAAGTGGGGCATTCACACACACAGGCATGCACACAGGCATAAGACACTGTGAAGAGTTGAGGCTTATGGAGGCAAGGGGAAAAGTCGTCATCGTAGCATACTTAAATTTTAAGTTGTTTTATTTCAGTGGGACATATTTTTAAGTAATGGGTTTAGCATCACACTGTCAAGTTACATTTATTTGTACCACTTGCAGTGAATTAGTCCTATGCATTTCAGAGGGCCTACCTAAAGTCTGAGCCCTTAATGGTATTCTGTTTTAAAGTGAAGTAATTCAGTCATTTTCTTGCTAGCTGATTATGATATTTTCTGCAGTTGTTATATTTAGGGATTAAATAAATTTTAGTCATAAATGGTATGAATTTTACAGTTCAATCCTATACATGTCTACTCAAAAGTAAGCCCCATTGTGTTCAAGGTAAGTGTATATAGGATTGAAGCTTAAAGGCGCAACCCTATGCATGTTTAGGCAGACCATGATGGCTGGGGAATGCTGGGAGTTGCAGGACTTTTTTCTTTCTAAACATGCATAGGGTTGCACCCTAAGTCAATTAATCTATCAATTAAATTTGCATAAATGTGTATATGGATACAAGCTTTCGAGAAAGAAGCATGCTTTGTTTATGCATTCATGTGTCCTAATAAGCATCTTCATCATTGAAGAGGCATCCCTCCTGAGCAAGACAAAATGGGAAATACCTCTTTTAAGACAGTGCTTGCCATCTGCACTTTTTATAGGTGTGTGTGTGCATGTGTGTGCTTATCTATCTATCTATCTATCTATCTATCTATCTATCTATCTAAATCTATCCGCCAACTTATAATAATAATAATAAAAGGGGGGATTTTAATTACCACAGAAATGTCTTGCTACTTGCCATACAGTACTTGTGACCCACCAAGATAAACACAACCATGTATGGAAGCTCACTAGAGATTTGAGACATTTCCTGGGTTTGTTGCTTGTCTAGGACTGTAAAAACAATAGGCAGGATACAATACATGAATGGTGGGTGGAATTCGGTATGGTGGGTCACAAGTTTGTACATGTCAGATTTAAATAGGGATATATGAGAAATTCATTTCAGTTCAACCTAGAATTTACCCAGTTGAACCTCCCAGAACCAAATGTGGATCCAAATGCAATCTGTGGTCCAAGTCCGTACATTTCTGAGCTTGCAACGTGATTTGCGAAACAAAACAAATGTGTTCAAAAATGCATACTTTTGAAAAAAACTCACAAACATGATTTAATCAATGGGGGAAATGCATACATTTTAAATATGTGCACAACTGATGTGTACATATGGGAAATATGCATGAAAATATGCACGATGTTTGTGTGAAAAGAAAAGAAAAGCTTGCAATCTGATATGGTCATGGGTTGGATTGGGCTTTGAAGAGGAATTTGGAGAACCTTGTCATGCTCAAGTTCTGCTGATTTACACATCCTTCAATTTAAATAATATTGAAATGAAATCAAGCATCAACAGTAAGCAGAGGGCTCAAAATTCAGAATGGGATATTTTAGCTAATTAGCCAATTTATTCTTTTCATTTCAGAACAAAAGTATATTTGACAGGATCTGTGATTCCTGTTATATTGCATTCTGGAAAACCAGCAGGGGGAACTATCACTAGATTAGCCACAAAACAGAGAAGGGTTGCCAGCCCACAACCAAGAGATCATATCTGTTTTTAAACAGATCTGCATCTGCTTCTCCTGCCCCACTACTTTGTGGGGCAGGACAACATCAGAGTACCCTTTTCTTCAGCTGATAGGGGCAGAGTGTCAACAGCAGTGCAAGGGAAGGAATGGGCTGGGAGAAGCTATGGGTGCAGCCTCTTTCACAGTTTGCCTTTGTTGAGATCTGGCAATCTTAACACAGAGGGATCTGTAACCTCTTGCAGAAACTGAATATGGTACTTGCCATTCAGTGTGGAGGTCATAAATTACCAAGTGGGGGAAACTACACTTTACATTAGTAGAGTATGTAAATAGTGTGCTTAGGACTGGACCCACCTCTTTTTAACAAAATGCAGCCACATGAATTCCAATCCATAGGACCTGGTTCACATGTATTGACAACCCACATTGCCTTTGCCAGAGTTTACCCATGATTTGTCTGCCAGACAACTGCACAAAGCAGAGGTTGTTTTTTCAATTCCTGGGTTGTTTGATTCGCTCCTCCTTCACCCACTCCCTCCCTGTATCCCAAATGCCTTTGCAGCAAAATAGTAATGCCATGTAGAGCAACTGGCGTTTTCTTTACCACCCTTGCCCACTGCCTGTGTAGCCTGGAGAAACAGCCCATGGTTCTGGATTTGCACAAAACAACAACCTATAGTAAAAAGAACCCAGAATTCACAACCCAACAACAAACACATTCATTCATTCATTAATTCATTTAAAACATTTATATCCCACCCTATATCATTAAGATCCCAGGGCGGCACACAGACAAAATCAATTTAAACAGTATAAAATAGTAAACAGTTTAAACAGCTAAAAACATACCCTGGACAAGCTAATACCAACTAAAATCTAAAACAATAAAATAGTTAAAACAGTGTGCTACTTTAGGGGATGCATTTAGCCCTCAAAGGCTTTGGTTAAAAGCCATGTTTTTACTTGGTGCCAAAATGAGACCAATGTCTGCACCAATCAGGCAGAGAGAGGGTATTCCACAAGTGGGGTGCCATAGCAGAGAAGGCCTTCTCCCACATCCCGCCATAGTGTATGCCTCGCACTGGTGGGATGCAGAGGAGGGTCCCTCCAACAGATCTCAGTCCTCCCTATATAGGGAGAGGCGCTCCCTCAAATATCAAGGTCCCAAGCCATTTAGGGCTTTAAATATCATCACCAAACCCTTGAATTCTGACCAGAAGTGTATTGGCAGCCAGTGCAATCCCTTTAAAACTGGTGTTATATGATTTTTATAAGATGTTCTAGTCAGCATTCTAGCTGCTGCATTCTGCACCAGTTGCAACTTCTGAGTCATCTTCAAGGGCAGCCCCACATAAAGTGCATTGCAGTAGTCTAATTGGGAAGTTACCAGCACATGTACGACTGTGGCTACGTTATCCCTGTCCAGGAAAGGCCATAGCTGGCGGATCAGCCGAAGCTGGCCCCAAGTACTCCAGGCCACCGAGTCCACCTGAAGCTCCAATGACAGGGATGGGTCTAAGAGTACTCCCAAGCTACGCACCTGCTCCTTCAGGGGGAGCGCAACCCTGTCCAGGACAGGTCGCTTACCCAATTCCCAGACTCAGGAACCACCAATCCACAGAGCTTCCATCTTGTCAGGATATAGCTTCAGTTTATTGGCCCTCATCCAGCCCATTATAGCCTCCAGGCACTGGTCCAGCACCTTCACCACCTCAAGCAAATCCGACAACAAGGAGAAATAGAGCTGAGTATCATCAGCGTACTGGTGACACCCCATCCCAAAACACCTAATGACCTCACCCAATGGCTTCATATAGATGTTGAACAACATGTGAGATAGAATAGAACCCTGTGGCACCCCAAAGCTTAATAGCCATGGGGTAGAACAGGAATCCTCCAATACCAGTCTCTGGAATTGGCCCTGCAGGTAGGAGCAGAACCAATGTAGCACAGTGCCCCCAACTCCCATCATGTAGAGCTGATCCAGTAAGACACCATGATCAATGGTGTCAAAAGCCGCTGAGAGATCCAGGAAGATCAAGAAGGTAGCACTCTCCCTGTCTTTCACCTGGAGTAGGTCATCAGTCAGAGCAGCCAAGGCTGTTTCAGTGCCGTACCCTGGCCTGAAACCAGACTGAAATGGGTCCAGATAATCAATTTCTTCCAAGAACATCTGAAGCTGCCCAGCCACCACACGCACAGGCACCTTGTCCAAAAAGGGAATATTAGCAATGGGATGATAGTTTTCATATACATCTGAGTCCAGGGAGGTCCTCTTCAGGAGAGGGCACACTACAGCCTCAAGGTGGCAGGCACCACCCCCTGACAGAGGGAACCATTTACCACCCCCGGAGCCACCCAGCCAATCCACCTCTGCTAGATCATATTAGCCAAGATGGGCAAGGGTCAAGCTTACATGTGGTGGGCCGGACTGATTCAAGCGTCTTGTCCACATCATCAGGCTGCAACAACTGAAACCGATCCCAGGAAACATGACCAGACAGAACACTGGACACCTCCCCAGATTCTGCGATAACTGTGACATCAAGTTCTGAGCGAATACGAGAGACTTTCTCATCCAAGTGCCTAGCAAATTTATTACAGCAAATAACTGAGGGTTCCAATCCCAATTTCACCACTCGGAACAATTCTGCTGGATGACATTTTGGGGATGAGGTGATAGAGCCGTAATAAAATTTCTTTTGCCATCCTCACTGCTGTATAATAGGCAAAACCAAGAGTCTTTGCTAATTTCCGATCATACTCACTCTGCGACCTGCACTACCTGCACTCTAGCCGTCATCCAGCCTGTTTCATTGCCCATAGATCTTCACTGTCTATAGAAGGAGAGTTATGGGCTCCACAGCATCGGAGTGGGCACTTGAAAGCGATTGTATCAATGGCCCTTCCCATCTCACTATTCCATGGTGAGACCAAGGCCTCGACTGAATCACCAGCCCTATCAGCTGGAAAATCCCCCAGAGCATTCAGGAATCCATTGGATTCTATAAGTCTCTGGGGGTGGACCATCTTAATCGGTCCCCCACCCCTGCAGGAAGGATCTGCTACTGCCAAACCAAACTTCACAAGGAAATGATCTGACCATGACAATGGGGTTGTTGAACCCACCCACCCCCACAAAAAAACCCCAGATCATCCTTCATCTGCCCAACAGCAAAAACCAAGTCCAAGGTATGTCCTGTCACATGTGTTGGGCCAGTGATGTACTGAGTCAGCCCCATGGTTGTCATGGTTGCCATGAAGTCCCAAGCAGGCTCTGTCAGGATAGCCTCAGTGTGGTTGTTGACGTCCCCCAGAACCACTGCCCTAGGTTTCTCCAGCACCACTACTGAGACCACCACAGCCAGCTCAGGCAGGGAGACTGCTGGGCAGCGGGGTGGGCGGTACACCAGCAGCATACCTGTTCTGTCTCTTTGGCCCAACACAAGGTACAGACCCTCAAAACTGGTGCTAGGATGGATGGGTTTCCTTGTGAGTGAGATGGAATCCTTATGGATGATGGCAACTCCTCCCACCCAACCCTCCAATCTAGGTTGCTGCTGCCCTGAGTACCCAGGTGGACAAAGCTGAGACAGATCCACCCCACCCAGCTCATCCAGCCAATGGGTTCTCTTCCTGGGTTGTTCATGGTTAACAATCCATAATTAACCTATAGTTCCAGGTTCACACATAATGACAACACAGGATTCAACAACCCATACTCAGTCCATACACTGGGTTGCCATTACTTGCAAACCAGGTCATGCTGTTTTCCTGCCAAAAATGCCCAGATAATGCCCAAAGCTAGCAGCCCACATAAAGCTTTTATTCACCCTCAAAAGGCATGCCTTCAAAGGTAAATAGCAGCTTCTGTGGGCAGATTTGAAAGCACAATGGAAAAGAGTTGTGCACCATGGTCCAATCAAGATCTGGGACCCTGCGGCTGCTTTTTGCTAAGAAAGGGGCATGCCTTGTCCTAAGCATGCTGTTTAAATTCTCTGCTAATGGAATGTGTAGTTTGGCTCTAAAACAATATATCATAGTTTAACCACCAGTCAGATTCCATCAGAACTTCTAGCACAAGAAGGGCTACATTTACACTTCTTTGTCAACAGTGGTGAGCTGTCATATTCAATCCCTGTTTCTCAACTGCTACCCCATTTCTTTCTTTTTTCGTCCTCCACCCCTACTTGTCGACCAGGAAATCCTGCATAAGTTTTGCCAAAATCCGCAGTGTAGGGGCATGACTTGACAGATCAGCAGTGAGGATGGAAAAAGAACTCCGTTGAGTGCTGGGTCAGTGGAGAATACCTGTATAGAGATCCCAGGTAATGCCAGTGCTGGAATAAAGGCTATCTGTTCTGGAGATTTGGATCAGGATGAACTCAAGATGATTGAATTAGATATTTTAAAATGAATATTCATATTGTAGATGTATACAGAGTGGCCCAAAAGTAGGTATACAGTATAGTTTATTTGCATTTTATTACATTGTTTATTACATTTACATTTGTTTAACACTGTTTAATCTCGTAAGTGCTCGAAATGTATTCCATCAACATTGCAACATTACTCAAACCTGTCCAGAACACTGTGATTACACAGTACGACACAAATTCCGGTCTGCATCAATGTCCATAAATGCTTCTGAGATGAACTCTTTTAATTCGTCCACTGTCCAGGGATTCCTCTCAAAAACCTTATTCTTTACTACGCCCCCCAAAAAGAAGTCCATTGGTGTTAAGTCGGGTGAATGTGGCGGCCATTCAATGCTGCCCATCATCCGATCCAATACTGTGGGAAGGTGTTGTCAAGATAGTCCCTTACTGCAAAAGCATAATGAGGAGGTGCCCCATCTTGTTGGCAGAGCAGTTCGGCGAAGTTAGCTCTGGTTCTGAGTTGTGGCACTACCACGCCATGTAACATGCTTAGGTAATTGTTACTATCCACAGTTGTATCGAAGAAAGACGGTCCTACAACACCTTCGCTGGACAGTGCACCTGTTGCTTCAAATTTATCTCTAAGACGATAAATTGTCAGACATGTTGGTGGAGGAGTGTCAGATGCTTCTTGCCACACTGTGCACACCCGCTCGGCATTTTCAGTCTTCCAGTACTGCTTTAGAATCCACTTTCTTTGTTCTTGACTCAAGTTCACTGCCATCATTCACAATATCAGTAAAAAAAATAACTAAACAACTAAACAACTGTATACCTACTTAAGGGCCTCACTCCCCTCACTCTCTACACTTAATTGATTTAACTGTCACTCCCTGTCACTCACTCTTCCCAACTGTCATTCTGACTCCACCCACACATCTTCTACTCACACATTCTCGCCCCCTCCCATCAACATTCTAAACAACTGTATACCTACTTTTGGGCCACCTGGCATATAATTTGTGTGTTATAATTCATGAGTGTGTATACAAATCATGTGTTATAATTATTATTGTCCATGTACATAAAAAACACAAAACAGGAGGTTGTAAAGTCCTCCTTGAAAGAGGGGGTGGTACCGGCCTCTTTAAAGGAAAAAGTAATTAGGCCACTCCTGAAGAAGCCTGACCTGGATCCAGAAGATGTTAACAACTATAGGCCAGTTGCCAACATCTCTTTCCTGGGCAAGATGCTTGAGCAGGTGGTTGCTGGTCACTTCCAGACACTCTTGTATGAAATTGATTATCTTGATCCATTTCAATTGGGCTTCAAGCTGTGGGATAACTTTTGCTGAGAGTGGGATAGAGTGGTGCAACCCTCTTCATTCTCTTGGACTTTTAAGCCTTGTTCAATACCATTGATCATTGTATCCTTCTGGATAGGCTGTCTGAGCTAGGTGTTGGAGGTACTTTGTTGCAGTGGTTCCACTCCTATTTGGAAGACCAATTCCAGAAGGTGGTGCTGGTGGATTATTGGTTCCTGCCTTGTGCTATGGGGTTGCACAGGCCCCGTTTTACCCCCAATTCTATTTAATTTAACATCTACATGAAACTGCTGGGGGAGGTGATCCAGAGATGTAGGCTGAGGTGTCACCAACATACGGATGACACTCAGCTCTATCTCTCCTTTTCATCATATCCAGAAAAGGCAGTGGGTGTTCTGAATCAGTGCCTGGGTATGGCAATGGACTGAATGAGGGCTAATAAACTGAAACTCAATCCAGACAAGATGGAGGTACTGTTAGTGTGTGTTCATCTGACTGGCGAAGTGGTGTTCAACCTGTTGTGGAGGGGGTGCACTTCCCTAAAGCATCAGGTTCATAGTTTGGAGGTGCTCTTGGATATAGCATTTTCACTGGAGACACAGGTGGCCTCAGTGGTGCAGAGCATCTTTTATCAGCTTAAGCTGATATACAAGCTATGACTATCTGGACAGAGATAACCAAGCTACACTTTATTTTATTTATTTATTTATTTAAAATAATTGTATCCTGCCCTATATCGTTAAGATCTCTTATCCATGCTCTGGATAAGTGTTATATGTGGGCCCTTTGAAAACAGTCCGGAAACTTTGGATGGCCAATATGATCAGATTACACCAGAGTAGTGACGTACAGATTTTGTTAAATCTGTCTGTATTTCATGAGTTGTCAGTCGTGTTTCATTCCATTATCCAATCATTGACAGGATCATATTTTTAAAAGGGATGTACAAGAATTTCGTTCCACTTGTGCTAATGTGCATTAGCACAAGTGCAAATTTATGCAAATCCCCCCCCCCCAGTAAAAAAAACCTGGTCCACAACTCCACGGAATCCATTTGACTCGGAAAATGTTGGTCCGTTGCAGAATCCACAGGTTGGATTCATTGAAATCTGAATTCATCTGAACCCATTGCAGATTTCCCTGACATTCCTATGCAGGAGCTCTGTGATCTGCACTGGATTCCAGTCTGTCTCTGGGCCCAGTTGAAAGTGCTGGTATTAACTTTTAAACACTTTGGGACCAGGTTACCTGAAGGATTATCTCCTCTCATATATACCTGACTAGACCATAAAATCATCTTCAGAGGCCCTTCTCCAGGCGTCTGCACCAAATGAGGTAAGGTGGGTGGCTACTAAGGAGGAGGCCTTTTCAGTAGTGACACCCTGACTGTGGATGTTCTCCCCAGAGAGGCTCATCTGGCACCTACATTGTGGTCCTTCTGGCGCCAGGTGAAGATCTTTTTATTTCCTCAGGCCAGTTAGTCCTTCAGTTTTGTTTTTAAGTGTGTTCTTCTGTGTTATTATGTGTGATCTTGTGTTATTGTGTGTCATTGTGTTGTTGTGTCATTGTTATTGTGTGCTATCCTGTGTTATTGTGCTCTTGTGTTATTGTGTGTTATTTAAATGTGTTATTGTGTGTTTAGACCTTTTACTCTAGTTTTATTCTGTTTTAAACCTGTAAAGGTTTTATATTATGTTTTAGCATGTTGTATTTTGGGGGTTTAATTTTTGTGGACTACCCAGAGAGCTTTGGCTATTGGACAGTATAGAAATGTAGTAAGTAAATAAATAAATAACAGAAAAAAGTTAAGACTGTGATGAGTCCACATGTTCATGCAATTGTTAATTAACATTTATGACTCTTAGCATTTATAGGAAAGTGATACAGTTTCATTTCTTTCTATTTTCCTTTTTTCATTTTGAAATGTCAGGCTATTTATGACTGCAAAATATATCTATTAGTTAAAGAATGAATCCTGCCAACTTTTCCCCTTGTGTTAGTTTCTTACACAGAAAAAGTATGCAGCCACAAAAGTTCCTTCCTCCAGTTGCATCAAATCCACATCCAAATTTAATATTCTGTATTATTTTTATTGTTAACTTCTCAGCCCGACAAGCATGTTATTTTGCATTTTGGAAGCTTCAAATGTTACTGAAAAGTACTTCCCACTGAATGTGCAGTCACTTATAAACAACTTTAGCTGGTGGTAATTCTTATAATGTTCAAACTTGTGTTTTTTGCTTATTTGTTTTGTTATTTGTCTGAACGTGTCCATTGAGAAGACAGGATAGGTTAAATTTACTTTATAATATTGTGAATAGGTAGAGATATTAAAAACAGCTTTTAAACTTCCAATTGTTTAGTCTTCATTTTAAGGATTCTGACCAGACTTTTTACAATTTACACATTTAGGGCGCAATCCTAACTAGATAGGCAGCTGCCTCCAACCTCAGAGGTGACCGCCTATCCAAAGCAAGACAGGAGAGGCACGGGGAGATCGTTCCCTCTGCGCCTCTCCTGCCTTGCTCTTTTTCACCAGACAGCCATTTTTGGCTGTCTAGCAGTGGGAGGGCCGACCAGGAGAGGAAGCTGCCACACGACACATAGGATGTGTCATACGCGCAGCTCCGCTCTCCCTACCCCAGAACGTCCCCAGCCCCTCCCCTTTTCAGTCGCTCTGTGCTTGTCTTCTCAGCACGGAGGATGGGGCTTCTCCATGCTGCCTCCGAGGCAGCGCAGACGAGGGGGGAGGTCAGATTTCCGGGAACTGACCTCAGATCATGGGCTCCAAGGTTGGTTCCCGGAAAAAAGTATATCCTATGGCCTTCTATACAGTGTCTAGTGGCCATAGGATTGCTCCCTTAGTTTCACATCTAATTATTTATAATAAGAGTACAGTACTGTGGGTAAGTTATCAATTTAAAAATATAAAACAGAACTGGTATAAAATAATGTGTTTTATTTTTCTCCAAGTTAACCTAGATTTCATGTAATCTAACCTCAGAGATTAAACTTCTGTATTTGTCTATCTTTCCCCATTTCCCCTTGTTGTTCTTAAAATATACCAATCATTAACATGTGTGCGTGCACGCACCCCCCCATACATACATACACACGCGCACACACATACACATACTTTTTTGCAGCCCTTCACACCATATTGCACACCATTCCCAAGGGTCCACAAACACCAGGAATAGGTTTGTGGGGAGCACAGAGAGGTTTGGAGGGAGGAAAAATTCTAGAAAGCCCCATTCCATGAACATGAAGTCTGTTCCATTTACAAAAAGGACAGTTAGGATACAAGCCAATGTGTTGACTTTGGTAACATCTGTAATTGAAGACCAAGTAGTGATATGACTTGTTTTTCATTCAAGAATGTTATTTAATAACCTTAGGGCATAATCCTATGGCCGCTAGTCAAGAGCTAGACGGCCATAGGATAGGTCAGTTCCCAGGAACCAACCTCAGAGCCCACACTCCAAGGTTGGTTCCCTAAGAACCAACCTCCACCCCCTCCCACCCTGCCTCATGGGCAGCGTGGAATGGCCCCATGCTCCGCACTCAGAAGAGGAGTGTGGAGTGGAGAAAATGGGGTGTTCCTGGGGGTGTGCTGGGGCGGGGAGGGCAGAAGTGGCATTCCGACGCTTCCTATACATCGGCTAGTGTCTCCCCCCACCCGCTCCACCTTCCTGTGGCTAGATGGCCTAAATCAGCTGTCTAGTTGCAAATGCGGGGTGGCTGAAGTGTGGAGGGGACGATCCCTGCCACGCTTCTCCTGTTCAGAGGCGGCCGCCTATCCTGATAGGATTGCACCCTTAATAGGTTTAACATACCTGCCATTACTTTATGCATTATGTTTCTGTGCTATATATATACTACATATTGCACTATAGTCTTTTAAAATTTATTAATATATTTAAATCTTGCCTTTCCACCACAATGGCTCTGAAAGTGGTTTACAACACAAATAAAGGAACTACAATAAAATACAAACCAACAATTAAAATATAGTGCAAATGAAACAATAACAGCAGAATAAGTATCATATTTATTTGCCAAACACCTGGGAAGAATTGTCAATTAATTGTCTAACTGAAAGCCAGTGATCAGAAAGTCAGACTAGGACTACGGAGACCCAGGTTCCAATCCCTACTCAGCCATGAAGCTCATTGGATGACTTTGGGCCAGCCACTATCTCTCAACCTAACCTACTTCACAGGGCTGTAGTGAGGATAAAATGATAAAGTGGGGAGTGGTGGGAGAACCATGTACTCTGCCTTGAGCTCTTTGAAAGAAAGGCAGAATTCAAATATAATAAAAGAAATGGCAAAAGAACAAGGCCTCTGAAGACCATCAATAGCTGTATCGGTAAAGAGCAAGCCAGCAGTCCTGTATCCAGTTACAGCTGCAGAAATTCCACCGATTTTAGGACTGAAACCTAAAAGATTCTACATGGTCTAGTTTCTTTATCCTCCAACCTTTTAATAACTGGACTTTACAGATCCTATCGGATGACAATATGTCATCAATGCTGTAAGGAAATGCTCAATACTGTGAGAAAACAAAATATCGAAAGAACTGGCTGACATGAGCAATGATTCCTAAATTCAGCACCAATCCCTACATCAAATCTATTTAAAAGATCAAAAGGCTCAAGTGCATTTGTAAAGAAGAGAGAAAGCATATCTAGATATACAGGAACTCTTGACTGAATTCTATTTTTAATTTTAGGATATACATATGAATGATAGCACTATAATTATCTTGGTTACATTCAGGTGAGAAGTGCTAATAATTGTCTATAAGCACATGGTGACCTTTACATGATTCAAGATAAAATTAACAACCAGGTATGGCTAAATCATGCCAAAGTTTCCTTCTTTGTAAAAAGAGGCCATGGATTCAGGATTATACTTCTTAATCAATAATCTCAGAAAGAAATTTAAGTAAGTCCAAGATGTGTGATTTTTTTGTTTTGATTTCTTTGATATATATATTTTTTGCACCCATGGTTGTCCCCCATTAGGAGAATGTGAAATAGAAACAAAGGAACTGTTAACTGGTTGATTATAATTAATTAATTTAGAGAGCAATCTTATGATCTTGGGAAATTGTCCCAGGGACCATAGGATATTTTGGAGTCCCGCTCCCAAAGCCCTAGACACTTCTATGACTTTGGGAGGGGGACTCTGAGATCTGATTTCTCCATTCCGCCCCCTCACAGCCGTGACCTCAGACGGCTTCGAGGAGGTAAGAAAAGGGAGCAGGATGGTGGGCAGGGAGAGGAGAGGCTGGGAACTGAATTATCCTGTGGCTTCTCCACTTCACATCCCTGCCTGCCGCCAGTAAGTGAGCTAGACAGGCTCAGAGGACTGTCTAGCTGGGGGTGGGGGTTTGAGGAGGAGGAACAGGAGTCAAAACTGCCTCTGTCCCCCTCCCGCCCTGCTGGCAACAGCACTGGATTTTTGGAAGCCTCTGGGCATTCTGTCTAATGGGGTGCAATCCCATAGGATTGTCCCCTTCCTCATTTTTTATTGCATTTCCATGCTACCCAATAGCCAATGCTCTCTGGGCAGTTCACAAAAAATAAAACCATAAAATACAACATGATAAAACATAGTATAAATAAGACTGACAGATGGTTGTGCAAGTCTGACATGAGTCACAAGAATAGTTTTTAATAGAATGCACTTATGAACACACCAAAAACATCCCCAACATGTATTCATCTATACAAAGAAGTAACATTCTCCTTAAAAGATTAACAGCTGGATCTATTTAATCGCTAAGTACAGATAGTCTTACAGAATAAGTGTATAAACAATGCTGTCTCCTCTCTTGGAATACCATTCTCTTGATTTGCTGGGTCCACTCCTAGCCCCAAAATCAGGATTGTATTCTCTGACAGGAAATAAAGGGACTGCAGGAGAGGCCACCACCACCACCGGGGAAGAGGCGGGCCTGCTGCTGCTGGGCCTGCTGCTGCCACCGCCGCCACTGCCGCTGCCACCACCACCAGGCCTTCCCTGGAGACTTCTGCCTGGCAGACCGCCAGTCCCTGCAGGACCAGGCCCCCAGGTACCGAGCCAGCTGTGCTGCTCCACCTGCCCTCCCTGGAGGGGCTACATAAGCTGGCTGGCTGAGAGAGGGCCTGCAGGAGAGGCTACCACCACCACCACCGGGGTAGAGGCGGGGCTGCTGCTGCTGCTGCTGCTGCTGCCGCCGCCGCCGCCGCCGCCGCCACCACCACCACCACCACCACCACCACCACCAGGCCTTCCCTGGAGACTTCTGCCTGGCAGACCGCCAGTCCCTGCAGGACCAGGCCCCCAGGTACCAAGCCAGCTGTGCTGCTCCACCTGCCCTCCCTGGAGGGGCTACATAAGCTGGCTGGCTGAGGTAGCCTGGGAGAGCCAGGGCCTGCAGGAGAGGCCACCCCCCCCCAGGGAAGAGGCGCGCCTGCTGCTGCTGGGCCACCACCACCACCACCACCACCACCACCACCTGGCCTTCCCTGTGGATTCTGGCCTGGCATTATTTTTAAGGGGATTTTTAATTGTTTTGTGTGTGTGTTTTCTTTTTCCTGGGGGATTTTGTTGTGGTTTTAGCGGTGGGTAGCCTGCCTGATAGGCGGGAGCGAGGGGGCATGTGTCCACCTGATGGAGGCAGTGGGGGGAGTGTTGGGGGCCAGAAGATACTGAGGCTGGGTGGCAGGCGCTGGCGGAGCGCTAGGGGCAGGCCATGCCAGGTAAGGGGAACAAGGGAGAGATGTGTAGTATCTGTCCCCTGCTCCGGGCCTGTCCAGAGCCAAAGGATGGCTGGGGGAGGCGTGACCCCATCTTCTGGCCTTCGTTTGCTGCTCTGCAATGCCAGGTCTGTTACCCAGAAAACCTCCCTCATCCATGACATGATCCTGGATGAGGGTGCAGATCTGGCATGTATTACGGAGACCTGGCTAGCCGAGGCTGCTGCTCCAACCCTTGCAGCCATGTGTCCAGCCGGATTTTCGTATGCACAGCAGCCGAGGGCTGGGGATCGGGGAGGGGGAGTGGCTGTTATCTACCGAGAGTCCTTGGTCTTCACCAGACCCCCTCTCCGGGAGACCAAGGTTGCTGAGTGCATGTACTGGAGGTTGGGCCCGAAGGGCAGTCTGGGGATTCTGCTCGTGTACCGTCCACCCCGCTGCACGACTGACTCCCTGGCCGAGGTGCTTGAGGTGGTCTCTGATGTGCATGTACAGTCCCCTAACTTACTGGTGTTGGGGGACTTCAACGTACATTCGGAGGCCATCCTCACAGGAGCACCTCGGGACTTCATGGAGACCATGGCCTCCTGGGAGCTGCACCATATTCTAACTGGGCCCACCCATGTAGCCGGTCATGCACTAGACCTTGTGTTTGTTTCTGGAGAAGTGGGGAGTGATCTGGAAGTCGGGGGTATATCCACCACCCCCTTGTCATGGTCAGATCACTATCTGGTGATGTTGGCCTTCTCGGTTCCACAACCCCTCCGCAGGGGTGGAGGACCCATTAAAATGGTCCGCCCCAGGCGTCTTATGGATCCAAATGGATTCCTGAACACGCTTGGGGATTCTCTGGGGCATGCCAACGGCCACTCGGTCGAGACCCTGGTGGGTGGCTGGAATGCCGCAATCACTGGGGCATTAGATCGGGTGGCTCCGAAACGCCCTCTCCCCCTGAACAGGGCTCGGACTGCACCATGGTTCAATCTGCAGTTACGAGCTCTGAAACAGGAGGTGAGACAGCTAGAGCGCCGGTGGCGGAAGTCTCACTCCAAAGACGATCAGACACGGGCTAGAGCTATATCTTCAGCCTATCACGTGGTGGTGAAGGCAGCAAAAAAGGAATATTATGCTGCCTCCATCGCATCTGCAGAGTGCTGTCCCAGGAGGCTGTTCCAAGTAGTCCGGAGCCTGGTCGGTCCTGTGGCTCCGGAACCACTGGAGCATTCTAAGGCCTCCTGTGAGGCCTTGGCAAGGCACTTTGCAGATAAAATTGATCAGATTAGGTGTGTTACTCTGCACACTGTGGATACAGTTAGTGAGCAAGAGGCGGCCTGTGGCAAACTGGTTTTGTGGGATCGGTTCCAGCTTCTTCCTCCTGATGAAGTGGACAAGGTGCTTTCATCGGTACGGCCGACCACCTGCTTACTTGACCCTTGCCCATCTTGGCTCATTATGAGCTGCAGAGAGAGACTGGGTGAGGGGATCAAGGCGGTGGTGAACGCCTCCCTTGAGGAGGGAGTGATGCCATCAGCCCTCAAGGAGGCAGTGATAATACTGCTCTTAAAGAAGACCTCCTTGGATCCTCAAGTTTTGAACAACTTTCGCCCAGTCTCAAATCTGCCATTTTTGGGCAAGGTGATTGAGCGGGTGGTGGTGGTGCAGTTGAAGGCATACTTGGAAGAAACTGATTATCTAGACCCATTTCAGTCGGGCTTCAGGCCTGGGCATGGGACAGAAATGGCCTTGGTCGCCTTGGTAGATGATATGAGGAGGGCTCTGGATAGGGGTGAATGCTCCTTCCTTGTTCTCCTCGACCTCTCAGCGGCTTTCAATACCATTGACCACGGTATCCTCCTGGACTGCCTGGAGGGGTTGGGCATTGGAGACACTGTATTGCAGTGGTTCCAGTCCTTCCTCTCCGGCAGGTCCCAGAGGGTAGCACTGGGAGAGGAGGTTTCGGACCCGTGGCCACTTACTTGTGGGGTGCCACAGGGTTCCATCCTCTCCCCGATGCTATTTAACATCTATGTGAAGCCGCTGGGGGCTATCATCAGGAGGTTTGGGGTGCAGTGTCATCAATATGTGGATGACACGCAGCTCTACCTCTCGTTTAAATCTTCACCAAGGTTGGCCATAGAATCCCTGTCCAAATGTCTGGAGACGGTGAGTGGCTGGATGGGGAGGAATAGGCTGAAGCTGAACCCTGACAAGACCGAGGTACTTTTGGTGGGAGACAAGAGGAGGCTGGGGGACGTTGACCTGGTGTTGAATGGGGTACGGCTACCCTTGAAAGACCAGGTCTGCAGCCTGGGGGTCATTTTGGACTCCCAGCTGTCCATGGAGGCTCAGGTGTCAGCTGTGAGCCGGACAGCGCTGTATCAACTCCATCTGATACGGTGGCTGCGCCCCTTCCTTCCCGACCATCTGCTCCCATCGGTAGTACATGCCCTGGTCTCTTCTAGTTTAGACTACTGTAATGCGCTGTACGTGGGGTTACCCTTGAAGGCGGTTCGGAAACTGCAGCTGGTACAGAACGCGGCAGCTTGCCTGATTAAAGGCAGCCGCCGGTGAGATCACATCACTCCAGTGCTGAAGGAGTTGCACTGGTTACCAGTTGTTTTCCGGGCCAAATTCAAGGTGTTGGTTTTGACCTTTAAAACCCTATATGGTTCCGGCCCAGCCTATCTTCAGGAGTGCCTCCAGCAGCACCAGACAGGCCGCTTAACAAGATCAGCCTCGGATGGCCTTCTCTCTGTCCTATCAGCCAGGACAGCTAGACTGGTGGGGACGAGGGAGAGGGCCTTTTCTGTGGTGGCCCCCACTCTGTGGAACTCCCTCCCTAGGGAACTCCGTCATGCCCCCTCTTTAATGAGCTTCCGTCATGCATTAAAAACGTTGTTGTTCAGGCAGGCATTTGGGGTGGGTTAGGGTATTTTAGAAAATGTTTTTATTGTAGAATTTTATTGTTTTAAACTGTTTTTATTGTATGTTGTACATCGCCCAGAGTGGCTGGGTGACCAGCCAGATGGGTGATTAATAAATTTAATAACAAATAAATAAATAAATAAAATCCTATAGGAGTTTCCTTATTTGCTGACTGTTGATGAACAAGCAGATTGGCTTCTTTGAATATAGAGATTTAGCCTAGAACGTTATATCAGCTTCTCTGAGTAGCAGCAATAAAATTAGTTTGTTTGTTTGCACCTTTACAGCTGGTGGGGGTGTAAGTTCTGCCTTTGTTTAGAATAGACACAATATATAGACACAATATCACAGTATTATGAGTGTACTCTTAAGGTCCTAAAAGGAAGCCTTTGAAGGTAAGACTACCTAGTTGCAGCTGGGCCTGGTGAGGGTCTGGGAGACAGGGCTATAGCAGCTCTCACTTAAGGTCTGTTGGGTGCTGGAACAACACAGGTCTTCAGCTGAACCCTGTGCAACACAGCTTCTTGACCTTGCTTCCATCACTGAGTGACCCCCTGTGCTATGGACACCTGGAACCCTGCTAGACCATGCTTCTGGAATTATGCCTGCCCTTGGACCTCCACCATGCTTGACTGCAACTTCTCCTCAAGACCCTTTGTTTCTGGATTGCCCAAATACCTGACTGGGACCATCATTCTCCTGACCTTGGCCAGTCCACAACCAGGGGGCACCAATTCACCTTGACCTCAGGTCAGGGACCAGAATGGAACTCTGCTTAGTCAGGAAAATATCCTAGAATACCTCACATCATAGCACCAAAGAAAACTGGTTGAATCTCTCAGGATTCCTGGGCAGATCCATTGACCTGGTTTGCAGAATCAAAACATGCAATTATTTTGGTGCTTATGGATATCACGCCTGGCATGCACCACAATCTAAATAAGCCATGGTGGCTTCTTTTGACTGTGCAAACTGGCTAAATGTCTCTCCATCTCACACTCGGATGACCTGAGACAGGATAAGTCTGAGATTTGCTGGGTCTGGACCTAGAGTTACATTTGCTTTCTGCAACTGAAGTCCAGATACCGGAATGCCTTTGAACTGCTTCATGGTGACTTCCAGAAAGGGACTGGGATGTTAACAACAACAACAACAACACTATTTGTCAACCCTGATTAAAAAAAAAATACTCTGAGCCCGTGCAGTTTTGCACTTTAAACTCACTTAAGTCATAACACCATCATGACTACTAAGATAAAATGGAGTTTGCTGCTGCATTTACCTCTCTCTGGGTGGTCATTTCACACACACCCTGGGTTGTGGGACCCTGGCATGGCAAGGGAATCCTTACAGAAAAGTTTCAGGGCCTCCTAGTGTTTTTCACAGACTCTCTCCTTTCCTTCTGTTCCCTGTCCTCTGAATTCCTTGGCTATTTCTGCAAAGTTAGCCAGCTGCCAATTTGGCCTGAGGTTCCTTTCCTTAACTGTTTTCCTGCACTAAGGGCAGAAGGCTGCTGTGTTCAACTTCTCCTGGATCAGGCAGGCTTGGCAGAAATTGTGCCCGCAGACACTCTGCAATAGCCACTGGCTTCTTGGAGTACTCCAGGCAGATGGGACTTCCTCCCAGATATCCTGGATGGGACTCCCAGCAGCTAGGCCTGCCTCAGAGAGTTAGTTTCCTACCTAGATGAGTCATGATGTGAAATCATCAGCATGTGAAAAGCTGGAACAGGCTCCTGATAAAGAAAATAGTAAAAGAATAGGCATAATTATTGCCTCATTTAGGAAAAGAAATTACTTTCATATGAAAGCTGGACATAAGCAAGTTTTTGTTAACCCATTGTAGCCTCAAATTGCTTTGAAAGTATCTTATTAATTTTGGATACAATACATTATTTTCAGTTTTCATAATAATTTCCCCCCAAAATCTGTTAATTCCCTTAAATGATGATTTGCTGTAACATCATTTAATAATGTTACAATTGAGGGGGGAAATCAAATGAGAGAGGTTTTATATTGTTTAATCTCACCTTTATTTCAGGATGAAATATTTAAATATTCTGATATTAAAATATTGAATGAATATATATATATATATATATATATATATATATATTCCTTCAAGATTATAAAAAAGGATCTGGTTTTAGAGCATCTATCACTTGGGGTGGGGGGTGGACAAGACTTAATAACATTTTAAAATGTGTGATATCAAAGCTATCAAAGTCAAGGGCAAATTGTCTGAGATTTCCCACGAACAAGACAAAAAAGAGAAATGGTTGAAATGGCACTGCTCAGGAATAGGGGTAGAAGAGAGAAAACTGGGTCACATGAACTTGCTGCATGCTTTAAAGTCCCTGAGGTAAACATCCTGTGAAGCAGCTGCCAAAACTATCAGTCAGTAGATAGTTCCCCACAGCGTACTACATTATACATCAAAATATGTATCTTTCCAAGCAACAAGATCTGATTTTCCCTTTAAGGACCATGAACAGCCTCAACAAGGAAGACAGAGCAGATACAGAAGGGCTGGGTGTCACTTTGGCCAACCTACTATTCCCTAACTTTTCAGCTTAGCAGCAGCAGGATAAAAAGATTTTCTGCTAATGCCTACCATGCTTATTTTAAAGGGAGTTAAGTAGATTTCTGAATTATCATCAGGCCCCAAGTTTTGCCCAGATAATGGAATAATAGGAGACTTCCCAAGGTTCCAAGTCAAGTCCTGGGAGGCTTTAGATGTCCTGAGGGAAGTCTTCAGTCTAGGCAGAAGCAGTCTGTTCTCAGCTGTTGGCTTGCCCTTGAGGGTAGTCTCATGGCACCCTCTACCACACAGACATGCGCTCTGAAAGTCTGTAGAAATTGTTTGATGGCAACGCAAGTTCTGCATATACTATGGTACATTGTAAGCTTTTTGGCCATGGATTGTGCCACTTCTGTGTTTTCTATGGCAATATTGCACCATTAATGCGACATAAATATTAAATAGTATTAACAGAAGAGTTCAATACCCTAGCATTACAATTATCTAGTAGGTTGATACTTCTGTGATTTCAATCTTATTCACAAGAGAGGTAAGGTGAATAAACACAACATGTGTGCTCATGACAAGCCCATTTAGAGTCTACTTGTTTTCAATTCAAGCTTGAAATGTGCTCTTGGTAAACCAGTCATATGAACGAATGAGCATGAACCCAAGTCACAGTGGTGTTTTTGCACACCACTGGTCAATACAGTTTACAAAGGCAGAGATAGACTGTACGTGGAAGACTGCAAACCCTTTGAACAAGGATCGTGTCACTTCTGTTTAGTGCCCAGCATGCTTTTGGAACTAAGAGCATATTCTCATGAACAGTCAATACATGGTTACCATGGAAGGGAGATGGGACCATTGCAGCTTATGGCAAGCTTATGGCAAGAAGTGATGTGAACCTTAACCCCTGACACTGAGTATGGTATGGATCAGATTTTGACACTTGGTCACAATCAATTGAACAGCTGAAGTTGTGACATTTCATTCTCAAAACCCAGTCTGTATTGAGATTTGCATGTGGTACTGTACTTCACACACAACTGGATTGTTATGCACTGACTTTTCCCCCATAAGCACCATGTACTATGTGATCATGTACTATATGATCATGAGAGCAGCAGCTTTAACAGCAGGAGGATCAGTAGCTGAAGTTCTATAATAATATATAATATCCCATTAGGCTCATTTAAAGTGTAAGCATCTCCACTTTTTCTGTGTGCAATGCTATCCAGATTTATTTGAGAGTCAGCCCCGTCACTCTGCAGAGCTTACTGGGAAAATATAATTATGCTGTCACTAAAGAAAATTGTAGCTGTGCAGGTGTAATCTTAAAATTTGATCCTAAATAATATTCGAAATCCCTATTTTAGTGTTTCTGTTTAATGGAAATGTCAGATAGCTAGATAGCCATCACACGTTAAATAATCTGTAGGTCAACAGTAAAAGGAGCAATTGCATGTACATTTGTACTTGTACATTTCACTGTAGATTGAGGAAGGGAAATTGTTCCTATCCCATTCCAAAATTTCATTTGTGGTTTAGAGCATCTGCTAGAACTGGCAGCATTGGTAGGCACTGATGTCTCCTGATAAGCATTTGCCCAGAATGGTGCTCCAAACATAATTGCCTCTCAAGTGACCCTAGCACTTTGTTCCTCTCACTGCAAAAACCACCTTCCCTGCTGTGGTTTCATTCTCTTCAAGAGGCTTTAAAAAGCCAGTTGAAAAAAGTCTTTATTTTCCTTTTTCTTGCTTGACTCCTTTGCATTTAATACTAAGCAGAATCAAGACTACTCTGCTGAAAAATGTGACTAGTTCTGATTTGGTAAAATTGTGAGGGATGTCAGCCAAGAAGAGAAAAATGAGGAAGACTAGCAGGATGTCCTGCCCAATCCAACTATAAATATTGTAAATAAATCACATCCTTTTCTCCCCAGTGTTTCTTTCTTGGGATTTTTCCTTGCTGAGGGAGGCTAGGTTGGCTGTGCCTGCTGTCCTTCTGCCAGCAGGCAAAGACATTTTTATTCAAGCAGGCCTTTGGCATGTAAACTGGTCTCTTGGGTTGAGTGCTGTTTTTATTCTGTTATTGCTGTGTTTTTTAACTGTGTCTTAGGGTGCAATCCTATGCATGTTTAGCAGAAAAAAGTCCTATAACACCCAGCATCCCCCAGCCAGTGATTTGCTTTCCCTTCCATTCACCTCTTCCCCAATAGTTTTTGGGTAAATTTGTATGAAAATGCACAGGTCATTAGAGGTGTCCCCCAGGCAAGTAACCTGCAAAGTTTCTGAAGGATATACATGCATGCAAATTTAGAATGACTAGAATGTATTTACATTTCACCAAAGTTAGCAACGGGAACATGGGTGGGAAGGTGATACAGCACTCATGTCCTGCTTGTGAGTTTTCCCGTGGGCATCTGGTTGGCCATTGTGTGAACAGAATGCTGGACTAGATGGCCCTTGGTCTGATGGAGCATGGCTCTTCTTATGTTCTTAAACAGAGAGTGCCTCTGAGCATGTGCAGAATGTTTTTCTTTCACCACTGGGCACTTAGATTCTCCCCCTACCAATTCTATTCCCCTCCATGCAACCATCCCTCCTCACCCTACCACCCTCCAGCAACTCTTCTTAAAAACAGATGTCTTGTTTCGTGCAACTCCTCTCTACCTCCTCCTTGTTATGCACAAGCTCTAATTGTATCTTCCTCCCCATAACTTCATTTGTGTCAAGACTTCACCAGGATTCAGCCAATGAGTCTGCTTTCAAAACAAGGGCTAAGTTATGGAGAAACTCTGAGCATGTACTAAGTGCCTTTCCCTCACCACTGAAGCTAGAGTTCATGCAAAAAAAACAAAACCCCAAAGCCACAAATGACAAAACATGCATAGGACTGAGCTGAAAGGGTAGTCAATTCACTAGGTGGAATTGGGTAGGCACTGTGTTAAGCTTGCAGTACCATGCTGACAACTCAAGACTTATTTCGGAGTAAACATGCAGAGCATCAAGGCGCAAGTAACTTGTGCTGGAATCCTATGCCCACTTTCCTGAGGGTAAGCCTCATTAAATATAATGGGACTTCTCAGTAGGCATACATAGGATTGCATAAATTAGCAATATTTATCTCCCCTCCACTTAAAAACAAACCAAAACTCCTATTTTTTAATTAAAGCTTTCTGTTCATAGGAACATAGGAAGCTGCCTTATAATGAGCCATCTAGCGCAGAATTGTTGACACTGACTGGCAGCAGCGGCTCTCCAAAGTTTCAGGCAGCATTCTTTCCTAGCCCTACCTGGAGATGCTGGGGATTGAACCTGGGACTTTCTGCATGCCAAGCATGTGCTCTACCACTGAGCTACAGCCCTATTGCTGGATAATGGCAACTGACAAACAAAACAGCCCCAGTTTTGTTTCTCTGCAGCCAGGTGAACCCACTTTTCTCAAAGGCTTGAGTGAGAAGGAGAAAACCCAACCCTCTTGTCTGTTTGTATAAAGTCAAATACAGTTCAGAACTTCTCTTGCCCACTGAAGAGAATTCTCTTTAAGAATTCCTCAAGATATGCTCTGGGTGGAACAAAGAAGAGAAAGGAAGGAAGGAAGGAAGGAAGGAAGGAAGGAAGAAAGAAAGAACAGGATAAGGGAGGGGAGGGGAGGGGAGGGGAGGGGAGGGGAGGAGAAAAGAAGAATGGTGATTGGAAATGTGCATGGGGGTGGCGGGTAGAGAGACTTCCTTAAGCCAAGTGGCTCCTTTCAGAGAGGTGGTACTTCAGAGGAATTTAGGAGGCTGTGGAGGGTTTGTAAGGATTGCACATACTTAAATGAGCTTTATGAGGTGAGGTGGCTGAGGGCTTTTTCCAGCTTTTTTAAAACTGTAGAACCTGTTTAAAAGCCCCAGCAGTTTCTCGATCATGACGCCACATAGTCCTAACCCTCCCTTTGGGATTATTTGAGTCCTATAGCTATTTAGGAGAAATTAAAGTGGAGGGGGAGAAAAACGTTTGTGGAGGTGGACTGGATCCTTTGCTGTACTGAAGCTACTGAACTTCTGCAGAAGGCAAAGGTTCCAGTTTGGGGCAGTAAAATCAGATGCGGTGTGAAATACCAGTATTTCACATGGAGCTTTTTCTTCCCTTCCTTCTCCTTCTTCAAAATTTCATTGCAGGCAAGCTCCCAACAGTGGGCATGTAAGAGCAGAACAGCACAGGGATGCTACGGCAGATCCTGCAGATGGTGTTGCAGATCAGGACTGCACATTAAGTATAGTAGCTGAGGTTGCAGTGTCCTTATAAGGGGCAAAGAAGCCAAGCACTAGCCAGCCCCCCCTTTTTCTCCAGTGAACGTGACTGCCATTGACCAGGTGGCGGCCCTGGAGCAGGAGCAGGCACGGGCAAGACACTCCCAGGAATCGCCACCGCCCAGACCACCACTCCCCATGCCCCCCCCATGAGATGTGTTCTAACCCCTACTCTCACCTTCCCCTGCCCATCCCCCTCCTTCCACCATTGTGTAAATAGCCCCCCAAGTTTCCCCAGCCACATCCCCAACTGTTTCATTAGAGAAATGCAAAAGTCAGAATTTGCTTCTGTACAACTATATCCATTTTAAGCCGCCCCCCCCGTACCTATCTTCATTTTCCTGTGTGAAGTTTGTTTTCTGTTTCTATGACCCCCAACTTGTAAAAAATCCAAATCCCCCCTTTAAAATAAGTAAAGAACTGTTTATTTACAGAACAGTCACAGCCTTTGAGATCTTTCTTTGGTGGGCTAGGGGAAGGGGTGGGTGCTATGGCCGCTGACAGGGCTGCAGTGGCTGGGGCCTGTGGGGAGAACTTGTTGGGTTTCTTCACCAGGCGGAGCTCTCTTTGCTGGGCAGGAGTGCACTGCTTGGGAGTGGAAGCATGCTTTGGCAACACATTAGCAGCTGACAGCAGCATGCTGGGTCGGAGATCACCCACTGTGTGGGTGAGAGGAAATTCTTGTTCTTTCTCAATGCACAGGTCTGGGGTTACATCATCTGTGTCAGTGGAAGATTCACGCTGACCACACTTGGGCCTTTACTTCTCAACCCCGCCGACAAGTTTCCCAACCAGTTTCTCAAGTAGGTCACATTGACTGTCTGTTGCGGCAAGCAGTGCATGTCTGTCCCTCCTCCACTCCACCTCATCTGCTGCTGCATGCTCTACACTGTGTTCGTACACTTGGGTGTCCCATTCAGGAACAACCTGTTCTCTGTAGTGGTGTGTTGCAGCAGCTGATTAAGGTCATTAGATGCCATAGTCCTTGCTTTTAGTCCCAGGGATGCATCCATACCTCGCTCTGGGTAACCCCTCCCCACAGGCCCCTGGACACCGCATAAGGGGAGCCTTGGGTGCTGGGCATGCATGCACACCTCCCTGAAAGTGCTGGACAGGCAGGTGGCAAAGCAGACAGTTCTGAGGGAAGGGGTGTGTAGCACAAAGTGGTCTTGCTTTCAGAATGTTAATGTGTGAGGTACACTGGCACCTACCTGGGCAGTGCTCTCTCTCTGCACTAGACCCCTGGGAAGTCTGTGGGCTTGCATCATCCATGCTCTCACCAACATCCGTGGAGGCAAAAGAAGATGTACCTGCTGTGTGATATAAAGGCAGGTACAGGTTAGGGTGTGCTTGTGCAGAGATATGCTGGGTAGGCGGTTGCCTTGGGCAACTGTTGGCATCACAAGGGACATGTGCCTCAGGAGAAGCAGTGCCTTTCAGTGCAAATGAGATTGTGCAAGCACAGGTGGTGGAAGGGATGGTGGCTATAGAGTCAATCCACTCACCTTGTGGCTGATCTGGCAGGATCTCCCCCTCCACAGAGTCTGCAATGTCGGCATCTATGTGAAGAAATGAACACTTGTAGACTAGGGCAGAGCATAATGGGGAACACAAGGGGGGAGAAGGACTCCCCCATATTATCATCCACTGGCGGCATGTATTCTGCCACATTAATAGTGTGAATGTCGTGGCTGAAAAGCTCCTCAGATCCCGCCTGGAAATGCAGGGCATGGAGCAGCAGCAGGGGTTCTGTGAATGGTGATGCTCCTGCTCACCCACTTAGGCTGGATGGTAGCATCCCGCCTAAAGATGCTATGGAGGTCCTTGTAGAAGGGGCAGGTTGTGGCATTACTCCCAGAGCAGGGGCCGTGGATTATCAGCCTTCAATATTCCAGCTGTATGGCTTTGGTCTTCATCCTGCATTCCACCGCACTTCGTCTGTGCCCCCTGACAGTAATTTGGCGGGAAATCTGCACATATGAATCTATGTTCCTATGGCTCGAATAAAGCTGCTCCTGGATCATCTGCTTCCCCCCCAAATGTCGAGGGGATCCATTATTTCCTAATGCCTCCAGGACACCCCACCCCACCCCACTGCAGCCATTACAAGCTGTTACAGGAAAAGTACCTCAGCCAAAGCCCTGGGAGAGAAAGGAATGGCTATATTCTAAACCACAGAACGCTCTCCTGAAACAATCTCTGGGAGACTTTCAATATTGCGCATTTGCGATTTCACAGGCCTAAGCCTTAATCTGAAAAGCTAGCTGTACCGGCTTTTCCCCTAAATGCCCTTTTGCAGATGCCCACAATAACTACTTTGAGAACTCAAGCAGTACCTCCCCTGCTGGGATGAATATATGGGGCCACACACACCAAACAGTATGTGAAGTTCACCCACCCCACTGCGCATTCATGGGTTTAAGCCTTAATACCTAAACCCGGCTGACTTACTTTCCTCCTAAATGCCCTTTTGCGGACTCCCATAGTAACAACATAGCTCAGTGCTCAAGGCACCACCCCAGCCAGGATTAGTTACCTTTGGTACACTAGGAGCACACACAGCAAGGATTCGAGGTGGTTGTTGTTCTTGAAACGGGACAACTTACTTCGGGCCTGTGTAGTGATGGTAATGCACTGTCACGCCTTATTGATTTAAGGGGAGTTTTTAAAAGGGGCACCTAAACTGAGCTCGTGTGCTTCTGCAGGTGTTGGTGACGGAGGTTAGAGGTAGAGAGAATCAGTCACACTGTGGCAAAGTAAGAGCAGGCAAGGAGAAGTAAATACCATCAGGTAGTGCTAAACTCTGGAACAGCTGGCTGCAAAATGGTGGAAACAATGGGGAAACACAGGGAGGGGAAGCAGGGTGGTAGGATGAGGAGGGATGGTTGCATGGAGGGGAATAGAATTGGTAGGGGGAGAATCTAAGTGCCCAGTGGTGAAAGAAAAACATTCTGCACATGCTCAGAGGCACTCTCTGTTTAAGAACATAAGAAGAGCCATGCTCCATCAGACCAAGGGCCATCTAGTCCAGCATTGTGTTCACACAGTGGCCAACCAGATGCCCACAGGAAAACTCACAAGCAGGACATGAGTGCTGTATCACCTTCCCACCCGTGTTCCCGTTGCTAACTTTGGTGAAATGTAAATACATTCTAGTCATTCTAAATTTGCATGCATATATATCCTTCAGAAAATTGGCAGGTTTCTTGCCTGGGGGACACCTCTAATGACCTGTGCATTTTCATACAAATTTACCCAAAAACTATTGTGGAAGAGGTGAATGGAAGGGAAAGTAAATCACTCCCTCCCCCAAATTGGAGAACTCCCCTTCCACATGAACTGCTGCACCTATCCTTCTGAAACTTTGCTGGTTTCTTACTTAGGGACACCTCTAGGCTGTCTGTAATTTTCAGAACTATGGTCCACAAGGAACATAGGGAGATAAGTATGTCCTGTTTTGGAGGCCTCAAAACGTCAAGGCCACCCTTGCACAAAAACCCTTGTGGCTATCATTCTGAAATTTGACAGGCATGATCTTCTCTGATACAGCAGTGAATCCTGAAATTATCCAGTTCTTCCAAGGAATTAAAATGTTACTGGCAGTTCCCTTTAAAAGAAAATCAAAATATACACTCTGCACCTATTTTTCTGACATTGGGCAGGTGTAATCCCCTTCTAGGGGGCTACTATGCCTGAAATTATCATCCAGTTCTGATGACCAAGAGAAAAAAGTTACAGTTTTTTTCTAATTTCCCATAGTAGTCAAGAGGAAGCATAAAGATTCATTTTTCCAAACATTGACTCAGGTTTGGTGCTAAGCTGAAGTGGTCCGACTACAAACTGGCCAGAGCAGAAGCGGGATGTTTTCCAAAATGCTGAATCAGGGTCCGAGTTGAAGTGGGGTGGGGGGTCAGTGCACACTTCTTATGTATGTATGTAATCTATACACACAAGCACACCGCATGCACACACCACACACACACATATTAGACATGCGCTTAGACTCATGTGTGTATGTGTGTGTGTATGTGTATATATATGCAAATTTGTGTTATGGGCCTGTGCTCCGGATCTTTTAAGAACCTAACAACACCCCTGGTTGTGGTGACGGGATTTGAAGTCCAAAACATCTGGCAGGCACCAGACAAGGAAGGCTCTGTAAAAAAAAAGTATATTTTTCCAAGCTGTTGAGGTCTAGTCTTTGCATCTCTCTGTTCCTCCCTACAAGAGCCCTTTTCAGATTGTTGAAAGGCATCAAAGATTTAATATGGAAATATAAATTGATGAAAGGGAACTTAATGAAGAAACTTGGGCTAAACAAGATACATGGAAAAGCTTTGTATTGATTTGTAAATATATACAGATTTAACTGATTAACAGTGCAATCCTGTACATGTTTTCTTAGAAATAAGTCCTACTGAGTTCAATGGGGCTGCAATCCTATACCCAATCTATTGAGTGCACTCCATTGCACTCTAAGGATTCCACTCCTGAGTAGTCATGTATTGGTTGTTGTTCAGTCGTTAAGTCGTGTCCGACTCTTCGTGACCCCATGGACCATAGCACGCCAGGCCTTCCTGTCCTCCGCTCTCTCCCGGAGTGTGCTCAAGTTCATATTCATTGCATCAGTGATGCTATCTAGCCATCTCATCCTCTGCCGTTCCCTTCTCCTTTTGCCTTCAATCCTTCCCAGCATCAGGGCCTTTTCCAGGGAGTTTTCTCTTCGCATTAGGTGGCCAAAATATTTGAGCTTCAGCTTCAGTATCTGTCCTTCCAATGAGCAGTCAGGGTTGATTTCCTTTAGGATGGACTGATTTGACCTCCTTGCAGTCCAGGGGACTCGTAAGAGTCTTCTCCAGCACCACAGTTCGAAAGCATCAATTCTTCGGCGCTCAGCCTTCCTTATAGTCCAGCTCTCACAGCCATACGTTACCACTGGGAAAACCATAGCTTTGATTATGCGGACCTTTGTCAGCAAGGTTTGCCATAACTTTCCTCCCAAGGAGCAAGCGTCTTTTAATTTCATGGCTACAGTCACCATCTGCGGTGACGTTGGAGCCCAAGAAAATAACATCGGTCACTGCTTCCATTTCTTCCCCTTCTATATGCCAGGAAGTGATGGGGCCAGATGCCATGATCTTCGTTTTTTTAATGTTGAGTTTCAAACCACTTTTGCACTCTCCACTTTCACCCTCAACAAGAGGCTCTTGAGATCCTCTTCGCTTTCTGCCATTAGGGTGGTATCGTCTGCGTATCTGAGGTTGTTGATCTTAATTCTGACGTGTGATTCATCCAACCCAGCGTTTCTCATGATGTATTCCGCATATAAGTTAAATAAGCAGGGCTACAATATGCAGCCTTGTTGTACTCCTTTGAGTCCTTTCCCAATTTTGAACCAATCGGTTGTTCCATGTCTGGTTCTTACTGTTGCTTCTTGACCCTTGTACAGGTTTCTCAGCGGACAGGTAAGGTGGTCTGGTACTCCCATCTCTAAGAATTTGCCACAGTTTGTTGTGATCCACACAATCAAAGGCATGCTGTAATTCAGTCAAGATTTCTGTAATCGGGTCAACACAGCCCTCATTTTGAGCTAACAAAAGGGAATTTGGGATTGCACTTCTATGTGGAGTCAATGAAATCAATTTCAGTAGAATTTTCCACAGGGATTGCAATTTTACACATCTTCTATTGGGAGTATGCTCCATTTGGGACTTCCGCATAAACATGCATATGATTGTAAAAACAAGTCTCGTGGCACATTAAAGACTTAACACATTTATTCTGGCATACACTTTATTGGACTATAGCCCTCTTCATCAGATTCATGGAGTATTATGGAGAGTTTCAGGTTTATATACACTACATACTGTTGCGGGATGGGGAAAGACTTGCAAACAGTGAGGTCAGAAAGAAATCGAATGCAGAAAGTGACAATTACATAATTAGCAGTGATCATACACAGAGCAGTTGTTGCTGATAACACAAGCATCCTGTCACCCGGTAAGCCAATTAACACGTCATGTAATTATAAAAGACTTAATCCCGATTCAAGCCTCTGGCGACAGAACATGTTTGCCATGCTTAGGATCCTGGTGCAAGGATTGCCGCCTCCCACATCAAGTTATTTAACTAGTCTCCGTGGGACTCAAGTAAAATCTCAGTGAGGTATAAGGGGAGAAAGGGTTCAAAATTGGCTGTGCGGCTTGTATGCTCGATTTAAGCAAACTCCCCTATATCTTGATTCCAATGCGATATTATAGAGGAGGAGGAAGCTCTTGCTGGAGAGGCCGTGAGATTAGACGATGAGAGATTTCCTGCTCTCCTACAGCCGCCATGTCAATTGTGCATTAGAGATCGCCAGCTCCGCTTGCCCGGAGAAGCGGGAAAACGGCGCCTAGCGGCTCCCCGAGCCTGGGCGCCCGCCGTCTACTGACTACCAATCCCTCCGCCCCTCGTTATTTCTCCAGATATCCCCCTGCTTAGCCGATGCCGTAAAGCAAAGCAACGGGGCAAAACTACAACTTCCATGACCCCCTAGCACTCTCCTTTTGCGACACTGAAGATGGCTGCCTCCATGCGGCCAGCTTGCGGCTTCAGTGCAGGGGAGGATATTGCAAGGGTTGCTGTTTAGAATGGGCAGTTTCCAGCCACTGGCTTCAGAGAGTTTGTAAAACAGCAGCAGCATTATTATTACACCAGTTCTGTTTTTCTGCTATGAGGTAGAAAGAAGAAGGCGCCATGGGCCGAGGAGTGCAAAGTGTGAGGCGTGTTTCAATCGGTGAGAGGCGCCTCATGGGATAGACCGGGAAAAAGCAGGAACGAATAAGAGGTTGGGCGGATTGGAGTGGAGCTTAATATCCTCAGAGGGTTGGGCTGTACTGGATCCGAGCGAAGAGGGCTGCCTTGTTGCCTTTGGCTTCTCCAAAGCGCCCAAGGAGGGCGTGAAGATGATGCGCCCCGCGTTGCTGGCGCCCCTTGCTAGAAGTTGCTCCCGGACTCTCTTACAGTTCTGGGCAGAAAGAGGAGGAGGAAAGGCGAGGCAGCGACGGTGCCTCTTCTCTGGCGCGCCGTCGTCTGCTTCTCACTGGAGCAAAGTGGTCTCTGAAGCGGAGAGGATTGTGGGCTACCCGACCTCCTTCATGAGCCTCCGCTGCCTCTTGAGCGACGAGCTGAGTAACATCATGCAGGTGCGCAAGCTGGTGGGGACCAAGCATCCGTTGCTCAACACCGCCAGGTAAGTGCACCCATCAGAATCCCAGAAGCACTACCTGAGCGCCAACTTGTAAATTGCTACTAAACTCTTGCAAGCAAGGTGAATCCAAGTCGTCGTCTTACTCTCCTCTCCGATCGCATTTTTTGTAATAGTCTGGAGCTTCTGCGCTGCCATAAGAGCTCTTGTTCTGAGCCTGTGACACTCTTTGGGATCTGCTTCACTAAACAGCTGACGCTTCCTTGTTCAGAATCAGATCATTGGTCCATCAGCACTTAGGAGTGAGCATTTGTAGATACCAGTGATTTGCAGTAGATCAGCAAGGGTTTCTGACTCCCAATTGTTGCCAATAGTGGCAGCAAAATTATTTTTCCCAACTAAACTAGGCTGCTGAAGTGAAGAAAGCTTGGGGGAACCAGGAGTGGAATTTATGTAAGCTGAGTTCTGGTGCTGAAAACAGAACTCTAGACTGTGTGCTCAGAGGCACTCGGTTCTTTAATTCTAATTGTATGTCTTTTCCACTAGGCTCTGGTTGGTAGATCTTGGCGTTCTAGTTTTAAAAAAGTAACCCTAAAGTAGATCTGACAAGCCTAAAGTCTGCCCATACCTATTCTAACTGAGTAGGAGCTGTTCTGACTGGCAGCAGTTCCCTAGGGTTTGGGACAGAGGGTGTTTCCCAGCCTTGCAACCCTAAGTGTTTTTTAATGGGAGATGCAGGGATTGAATCTGGGCCCCTCTTCATGCACAGCAGATGCCCTACCACTGAATTTGATTGATATTCTGGATCGTACTTCTTTGATGTGTTCCACAAATGGACTTTTGACAGGGAGGGTTAGTTTCCTCAGGAAACTCCTTTTAAGCATCTTATCAAAGACACAATGTCTAGAAACATGCTTTTAAAAAATGAAATGATATTCTCAGGAAGATAAATTCAGCACTTATAAAATATTTATGAAATTACAAAGACACACAACCCTGTCTGTAGGCTACTTGAGGGTGGATTTGTAATATGAAGAGAGAGAGGTATTGCTTTTCTGTGTTTACCTTCATCATAACTCCTTGTTCAACACAGCATGCAACGTGTTGCCTCCCCTGCCCACAAAATTGCCTATTGGTGACTGAGGCAGGACAATGTGCCGTGCAATGATGCCATGGCATGCATTGTATTTAACTTACTAGATGTTATGAAGAGTGGGCAGGGAGAAGAGACACAAATTGGTGGGAGCACCATAGCTGTCAAAACATCTTTGGGCTGGAAAAAAAGAGAGCCTTCTAAACACTAGATATTGTATACATTTTGCACCTGGCTCAGAAGTGATGCATATTGGGGAAAACATCAGTCCTGTTTCATGTGCACCTCTTATGTTTGTTTTTCTCTTTAGTCATCTCTTTTCTTAATCTTGGTTGAATGCAAAGGTGGTGGAGTGGCCACCTGAGTGCTCTACCACAGGCCCAGTGGCAAATTTAGCATGCTGCCAGCACACTAAATCAGCCTGTTGGCTGGGCCTTGGGATATTGAAGGATTTGATATGCTACTGCCACTGGCAAGGGGAGGAGTTCCATGCTTATTTTGTCCATTGGAACTACCAGTGATAGCAGCCTGCTATCCAGAACACCTAGGCCCTTACTTAACCTTGAATGCTAGGTAATATGGTGTAGGAATAGGAATATGGATTTTTATTTTTGCTTTCCATCTGTTTTGATTTCTTCTACTTCACTGTGCATGTTGTTGGTGTGGCAAATGGGATGATGGCTACCTGTTCACTAGAGTAGATGTGCAGATTCTTCTGGGTTGTCTCCACCTGCTGCAGTGAGTAGGAACTGTGATATGGCAAAGAACAGGCCTGATAAAGGAACTAATTGTCATACTAATGATACACTGGCAATAATGATAACAGGCAATACTAATAAAATATTAGGTTGTAATTGTTTCCATCTTTTTGGATAATTCTTTTCTAGCGTTGATGGGTCCCTAAACAATAATGTCTCAAAGTGTGAGGCATGGAGTGGAGGTAGGATTGGAAGAGTCCAAGAAACTGACAAGGAGTCCAAGAAACGTGCAAGGATATGGGTGCTGAGTCTTTAATAGTGATCTGTAGAGCAGCTATCAGAAGATGAATAATGGCTGAGGATCATTTTTTCCTGGGAAAGGGCACTCATTTTAATCAGTCACAGTGCAATCCTAAATGGACTGGAGATGGGGAGGCAAAGTGGTAGATCGCCCCATACTTCCAAAGTTCTGCCCACTTGTGCCAGCCAGTGGGAAGGATAGACTTCCCTTCTTCCATCCTGCATGGTTCTTGATTGATTTTAAATCCCCCCATTAGTTCTAATGGGGGGAATTGGTTATGCCAGTCCAGGCTGGCATGGCAGGGTGAGGGCGCATCCTGAGGCCTCTCTGCCAAACGGTTCTTCAGTCCAGAAGATCCAAGGTCACCTCTGTCCTGTTCCCGCCCCACCACCAGCAGTACATTTACACTCACAGAGGTTTATGTGCCCCCATTTGCCAGGAGAGGTACCTCTACCCCATTCAGACTCCCCTTGGATGGCTGTCTGAGGGGTTTTGGATTGCTCTGCCTGTCACTGCAAAAAGAAAAACTTAACACAGAAAAAAGAAATCCAAGTGAGATCATGTTAATGAATGAGGGCCAATTTTAACTAGTAGGGACTGTAAATTAAGGACACTTTTGGGGGAACCTTTTTTGGTCTATTATGTTCTAGTATGTTACTATAATAAGTAATGTAAAAGAAACCATTAAATATGGTCACTTTTGTTTATTCCTTCAGCTTCTAAAGAAGGCCAGATTTTATAATATGTAATTTTATTTAAATGTGACAAATTAGAAGGCAGACGATGAATAAAATAAAACATATTTAATTTGTTGACAGCCCCAGTGAATTTACCTTCCTATTTCTTAGCATAGCTATGCTGTTAGTAAAACACCTGAATACATTATGAATGCTGCTTGATGTTCTGATTCTACTGTGTTCTGTTAAGCCTTGCAACTACTTCTGTGGTGCTGGGAAAATGGTGTAAGGTTATCTACTGTGGTTTAAATCTACATGCCTCCTAAATAAAGGAGTACTCTTCAGAAGGGATTGGTTTGATTTTTTTTAATGTCCTGTAAGTCCAACAAAAAAATATATGATAGTACCATTCTTATAAATGCAATTATTGATGTGTTAATCCTTCACTGGAGCAAATTTGAAATTTAAGGAGTATAGGGTAGATATGTTTGCTATGCTGTGAGTCACCCTCAGCTCTTCAAAGCTTTTCTTCTCTATAATGTTCCCAAATTATCTTCAGACATAATTAATACTTTTATAGTCAGACTAATTTGGGCAGATAAGAATTGTTTTAGCTAAAATAGGCAAATTAATCAAGTTTGGAGAGGCATTATTATTAGATTGCCTATCTTTCATTAAAGGTTAGCATGTAGCATTTTGAATCTAATGAAGGAAGTTATAATTTGTGCAGAGTCTTCTTTTCAGAAATGTACTGTAAATAATATTTCTAGACTATTTAAGGTGCAGTCCTATATTCGAGTCTGCCAGCTGAGAAACTAAAGGATTTGGCTGACGCTGTACTATGCTATGGTAGCTGAATGCCAGATACATCACCACCATGGCGTACGCAGGTGGAACAGCTAAAACAGGGCAGAATTGTGTGCAGGCAGGGGGGAAGGAAACTTACTGGAACAGTACTATGCTTCTCCAAACCATGGCCGCACCCCTGTTGACGGACCAGACCTGGACCTGTCGCACAGCCCATTGCCTGGAGGGGAAAAGCATAAAAAGCATGTCATCATGATGGAGCATAGGTTATGATATAACTCGGGACCAATCACAGACCACAGGAAGAGCACTCTATCATAACTGAGATGATAGAGTGCACAGTGTTTTGCACACTTAGAACACACAAGGGGAAACTGTAGTGATGGGAAACTGGAGAAAGGGCTCTTTCCACCCAAAGGAATGCTTTTCACAAACTGCCTGTCTCCAGAAGACTCATAGATACTTGAGCAGGTTGCTAACACTTCTCTTCCTAGAACCTGTAGAGGTACCTCACCTTACATACACAAACACCCAGCATCAAACTCCACAGAGCACCCCAACTTGATAAGCAAGAGAAGGAAGCAATTATGCTGCAAAGCATTTCTGCTGCAAATGTCTGTCTCCCCGCTTCCTGTATGAGATCACTGTGTCTTGACTGAGCTGCACTGCTGTAACACTTTTCTTCCCCCCACCAGCAGGGAGCAATGTCTGCCACACACAGGGGAGACACTTATCCCCACATGCACATAAGCTCTCTGTTGACATTGGCCAGGCCCTCCACTGGCTAAATAATACTTCACATTTACATTATTCAAGTGATACATATGAGAGTTATTCAAAATATCAACAGTACTATTATTGAAAAATCTAAAGACCATGCGCTAGCACACATTTAGATATGATTAAGACAGTGGGTTGGATCCAGACTTAGTCATGCTTAGAGTAGAGGCCTTGAAATTATGGAACAAGTTAGTCCTGATATCTTAAGTCCCACTGATTTCAATGGGTCTCCTCTAAATATAACTAAGTCTGGATCCAACCCATTGATTTCAAAGGACTTAAGTACCTTTGCAGTGTGCTTGATTTTGGATGAAACATTTTTCTTGTATTGACAATACAATAATCTCCATAAAATTCTATTTTTCCGAATCTGAGCGCAGACTGTTTATGATCACAGCTATTTTAGGTTCACCACATTTTAAATAAGTTAGCAAATGCAAGCTATTGGTACAGCTGTAGTAGCCCAGATTTAAATTTGGCAGTTAGAGATGGGGAACCTTTCATGTGTGGGCATTCCAGGTCTCTGAAGTTACTTGGCTCTTAAAATAAGAGGCAAATTCTTCTATGATAAGCCTAATTTTGCCTTGTAATCCATTCCTACCCTAGAGACTTTCCAGATTTAACAAAGCTGCTTGGAACTTTGCAGTTGTATTCTTATATTATGGTAGCTGTAGTATGGAAAGTTTCAGGGAAATCACTTATGACAGCTGGCAGATACTGGATTTCTGTAAATGAGGCAGCTTTCATATTTTGAACTTTTCCCTAAGTTTTTTTCCCTGTATTAGAAACTCTTAAAAAGAAATTCTGTTCCTAGCAAAGTTAAACTTATTTTACTCTGTGGTGCCTTGGCTGGCTCTGTGTTTTGAATGATCTTTTCATGTTCACACAGAGATGCAGTTTGTTCAATGACTTATGAGGGATTTAGAAGGCAGGCACATACTGGCACACTTGAGGAAACCTTCCATTAAAGCCTTCATGAAGATGCTTGGCTCCAAAGTAAGATGGCTATGATGCCAAGGGAGAGACGGAAGGATGTAGGAGAAGAGCATGCTCAAATGAACAACATAAACCTTACAAATGCTATGCCACTTTCTTTTACTGAGGCTTTCTGAAAGTGTTTTTATTTTTAGAAAAGGGAAATCTCAAGAGGAAATAAAAACCTTTAAGATCATGGCAGGGGACAAGAGTACAATTAGAGTAGAACAAAACTGGCAACAGTTTCATTTTTGCAAATTTTAGTTTAATATGTAATGTCACCCATTGGAGGAAAATTATCAAAAGGCTGACATTTATCATAGATTCAGATTGTAAAACTGTAATTAACCAGTAGCCTGTGACTATTCTACTTGGTTTGCATGTTGCTGTTTTAGGCAGAGCAAAGCGCCCAGATTCCCTCCTGGAATCTGTCATGATTGGGCTGGGAACTGGTGTTCACTGTAAGTGCTAAGAATTAGTGGAGCAACAGTGTATTTACCTAAATGCTTCCCCCTGGCACCTAAAAAATTTGCAGGCCCAAGTGTGTCTGTCCTTTCCCTTTCCATCTGGTGTAAGAGTGAATATTGTGGAATGAAGACTGTGTCTTGTACTTGAAGAGAGCTTGCACAATTATTTTTGTAACTGGGAGAGTAAACCAGTTTGATGGACTTGGACTAATTCAGATTTTTATAAAGGCCAGGATCCAGCGCTGCCCATCTGCTGGCAGAGTGGCCACTGATTCTGGCCTGTGTGTGGCCAGCCCCCCTTCTAGTCCGCAAGTGGCCCCTACCGCTTGTGGAATAGCAATTTAGCGTTTCCGGTGACAGGCCCTCAAATGAGTGGAAATGTTAGTTTCTGGAAGGTCAGCAGAGCTCCATTTTAGCTCGGTTTGGGGCTTGCCTCCGGAACCGCTAAATCGCTGCTCCACAAGCAGTAGGGGCCACTTGAGGACTAGAATAGATAGGGCTGGCCGTGCATGGACCAGAATTGGCGGCCAGTTCCTCCAGCGGATGGGCAGCATTGGATCCTGCCCAAAGTGCTAAAAAGTGTGCCACCACACTCACGTGATTATGTGGTTACATGGGTAACATTTCTGGGGCTGCATGTTAGTGGTGGATGGGGTGGAAGCCAGAAGTTCACTTTTATCTTTCTATAGTATAGACCAGAGCATGACAAATGAAGTCAGATGTAGGTGACTGGTCACAGCAAATGTTTTAACCACAAGTTTTATAAGCAGCTCCGCATAATATTAATACAGCCTTGCAAATAAGTTGTTAAAGTCACCTGCCCTCAGATTGTCTTTCATTATTTTGTCTGTATTGGAACCCCTCCCCCCATCTCCCTTTCTTTCCTTCCACTCCATGACTTTGAAAACTAGGTTGGCATAGAATTTATCAGTTTGGGTTTTTACCAGTAAAACAGAGGCATGATTGACACAAATGAAATACTTTTTAAGTCCCATGATTTTAATTGGAAGCAATGGGATTGACAGCACTACCCTATATATGTCTTTATTTATTAGATTTGTATACCACCCACTTGGCAAATGCGATAAGAGCAGTTTACAATCATAAAACCAAACACCAACATAACAAAAATAAATAAATGATAAAACATTTCAACAGTAAAAGTATCAAAATAATACAATGTTAAACAGTAAGAGCATTAAAATATTTTAAACATTGAAAAATATTAAAACTTGTCCGCTAGGAAACAAGTCTCTCTGGATTGGATCCAGATCATGGAAGGGATCAGATGGAAACTGATTTTTTTAGCCCTCCTCTCCCACCAACTCCCAAAGTTCTCCAGAATGCTTCCTTGAGAGTTGGAGGGAGGCTGCAGAGTGGAGTGGGCTGTGGCAAGGGGGAGTTTGTGGAAATCTGTGCAGAGGCACCTGCAGGGAGTGGAGCAGAAGGTGCCTCTTCCTGATTTTCTGTGACCTCCCCTTCCCACTCAGCTCCACTCCACTCAGCAGGACTCCTCAACCCTTGAGGTATCATTGCATTTTCAAGAAATTATAAAGCATTAAACTGAACATCTATCATTACTTACATAAGCAAAATTCAAAGGAGTATCTGGTATAAATGGCAAATTTCAGTAATTATATATTTTCCTTGTAAATACTTGGTAAAAACTTGGAATTACCATTGGTGATTACTAAAATTGGTTTTCCCAAGGAAACCCTGAAAATAGCACCAATGTGCTATTGCAGCTTCATTTCTCTCACAGTAAATCTGGATCTGTGGAAACACTAGTTCTCAGTGGATGTTGATTTTAAATATAATTTTATTTTTTAAAGATTGTCAATTTCCTGAAATTGGAAGTTTTCATTTTCTTAAAATGTATGTCCATGTAACTTGTTCCACTTAATTTCCTTGAAGGGAGATTTGGGGAGCCAATGGAAGAAACAAAACCATTAAAGACTGTTTTAATGCTGCATTTGAAAGAGACACAGTGGAACAAGGTTGCAAGTATCAGGACCAGAACGTCAGAGCTTGTTGTCCTGGTAACAGATGAAGAAGGTCTGGATGAGTTTTCAAGAATTCAGAAGAGAAAGAATCAATTCTAGGCATGTTGTATATCAATGCCCCTCCAGATGTTGGGCCACAACTCCCATCATCCCTGAGCATTGGCTATGCTGGCTAGGCCTGATGGGAGTTGGAGTCCAGCAACATTTGGAGGGCCACGACATTTGGAAGACATAGGGAGCTTACATTTATCAGCCCAGACTGTTTGTCCATCTAGCCTGGTATCTTCAGCTCTGAACTGGCAGCACTCTCCAGGGTCTCAGGCAGGGGTCTTCCACATCACATACTAGCTGACCTGTTTAACTGGAGGTGCCAGGGGTGCCAGGGGTTGAACTTGGGACCTTCTACATGCAAAGCAAGGCCTCAGCTACTGAGTTGTGGCCTTCCCCATAGCTGGAGGTTTGACCAAACAACAGGCTGCAGTCGCCATTTATTATTCGTTGTCCTAAGATTGGCATGAAAAAAAATCTGACCATGTTTGGCCTTGTTAAATTCTAAACTGTTGCGTAAACAGAGGAAGAGCTCATGATGAAGGCTTTTTGAAATGGGAACACTTCCAGATGCCCATCCGTGCATTCTTATATTTGTGCATCTTTGAATGGATCTCCATTTGTGCATAGTGAAAGTTCACTCTTGTTTTATTGTATTTCCCCCTTCTTTTGTATATGCACTTAGTAGTGCTGCATTTTGCACAGTTGAATTTTTACCTTTTTGTATAATAATCACATAATACTGATAATTGGGTGCTTTGTAGCATTTTTTAGTAAAGTAACATAGCCATGAAACAAAAGTACTCTTGCGAACAATTTTTTGGGGTTGGGGGGACCTGTGGAACAAATGAGTAACTACAACATATTGATTCTCTCTAAGCAGATAATCTTGAAAGACTCTAAAAATCCCACTATGGTACTGTCAGGGTGGACACTGAGCCCATAGAATCCCAGAGTAGTTCTGATTCTGAGGAAGAGCAGTCGCTCCTGGGAGAGGAGCGCGCTCCTTTTTCCCAGGGCCAACAGCTGATGGAGATTCCTCCCACCAGCATTCCTAGCTTAGATAGCAGTCCTGGGAGTGACAGAGCACGGGAAGCAGACTTGATGGATGCGCGACGCCGACACAGGGAGCGGCGCCAAATGGAGGGCGCAGAAAAGAGGCGTAGTGCCTGGTTGGCGCGCAAACAACGGCTGCGCCCAGAGGATCCAAGGGAAAAGGGAAGGGATTCTCCCTAGTCCTTAAGTTCAGGGGTCTGCCAGTAATTCCCTTTCAAACAGGGACCAAGCTGTCAAGGGCTCCTTGGAGGCCTCTCTCAGTCTAATCCAGTAGCCAAGTCCAGACACAGACAAAGGGATTCTTTTCAAAGCTTTATTCCTCTTTTACAACTTAACAACTCTACCGTTAGCAACTAGATCTGAGCAGCAGAATACCTATGCCCTAAGTTGGAACAGTTGGTCCCCGTTTGAAAGGGAATTACTGGCAGACCCCTGAACTTAAGGACTAGGGAGAGTCCCTCCCCTTTTCCCTTGGATCCTCTGGGTGCAGCTGTTGTTTGCGCGCCAGCCAGGTCCGTCTCTGCAACCGGGGGACTGGGTTTGGTTGTCCACCCAATACCTCCCCTCTCACTCGCCCGCAAGGAAGCTCGCGCCTCGCCGCACGGGGCCTTTCCAGATTACAGCCCAGATTAACCCTTTTGCTTTTCGCCTGGCTGTCCACCCCCTCCATGAAGATCCATCCTGTTTTTCATCAGTCCTTGCTGTCCCCCCTGGTTTCTGGCGACCCTCATCGCTCAGTCGGCTCCCCGCCGCCGCCAGTGCTGGTGGAGGGGGGGAGGAGTTTGAGGTCACGGAGATTCTGGACTCCCACCTTTCTCGTGGCCGCTTGCAATATCTGGTGGACTGGAAGGGGTACGGGCCTGATGAGCGATCCTGGGAACCCGCGGAAAATGTGCATGCTCCGTTGCTGCTCAGGCGCTTTCACCAGCTGTACCCCCACAAACCTGGGACCCCAGGGGAGGAGCACAAGGGGGGGCCTCGTGGGAGCGGGGATGATGTCAGAGTGGACACTGAGCCCATAGAATCCCAGAGTAGTTCTGATTCTGAGGAAGAGCAGTCGCTCCTGGGAGAGGAGTGCGCTCCTTTTTCCCAGGGCCAACAGCTGATGGAGATTCCTCCCACCAGCATTCCTAGCTTAGATAGCAGTCCTGGGAGTGACAGAGCGCGGGAAGCAGACTTGATGGACGCCGACGCAGACAGCGGCGCCAAATGGAGGGCGCAGAAAGGAGGCGAAGTGCCCGGTTGGCGCGCAAACGACGGCTGCGCCCAGAGGATCCAAGGGAAAAGGGGAGGGACTCTCCCTAGTCCTTAAGTTCAGGGGTCTGCCAGTAATTCCCTTCAAACGGGGACCAACTGTTCCAACTTAGGGCATAGGTATTCTGCTGCTCATATCTAGTTGCTAACAGTAGAGTTGTTAAGTTGTAAAAGAGGAATAAAGCTTTGAAAAGAATCCCTTTGTCTTGTCTGGACTTGGCTACTGGATTAGACTGAGAGAGGCCTCCAAGGAGCCCTTGACAGGTACAGTCTAGGGAATATTCTGCTTAATCCTTGTTGCAATGAAAAAAGCAAGCATTCCAGAGCTCAGATTTTGTCCACATCCTCAGCACTTTAATAGTCTCTGGAGATGTAAGCAACAGCGTTGGTCTGTAGTCCTCTGCTTTGGAAAAATAAAATTTAGAAGTCACAAATGTTTTAACTGTAAGTATAATAGCCTATTGAATCCCACCTTTGCAACTGGGAGGTTGTTTGTTTATTTTTAAAAACAAAGTATTTTTATTTTGCCTTTTTGTCCAAAGGCCCTCAAGGCGACTCACAGCAACAACTGAAATAAATCTATATTATACACTCAAAATAAAATAAAATGAGAACAGAACTAAGGATATATCATATGAAGATCCAACCAAAGCCCTATTCAAAAGTTTCCCCGTGGCAATTAGAAGAGGAAGGCCTTGAGTGCATGGGGCTGCCACCAGAAGTAAATACAGTATCCACATGAACACATGGACACAAATTTTGCTTGCACTTTGAATAGATGTGTGCTTGGATCCTGCTCTGGTTTTTTGGTGGAGTGGAGAAGGAGGGGCTGGAGCAAAGGAAGAGAGACTGTGGGTGCACAGATTTGGGTGCACTGCAAACTGATCCGGCCCGCGGGGCAGCAGTTCCCCAACCTTGACGTATCATATTAGTACTTCACATGGATGCAATATTTAAAAGGCTTAGCCCGTGCACTAACCCATATGCATGAAAGATCTGCCCACCAGTGTTGCTCACCTGGAAATTGTGCTGCTATGCGGACAAAGCATACAAATGGGCCATAGTCCTGACAGACTTTTACAGGCTATGCCCACTGTGAAGACAGAAGTGTGTTTTTTTAGTGGCCTCTGCTGGGAAAGGGAAGAGAAATTGGACATTTAAATAGGGCCTTAGCCTTCAGATAACAACAAAATATATAATGCAGATAGCTTATATGCTAAAGTTTTAAAGATACCGGATTGCATCCAGAGTTCCTGTGAGTAGAAGCGGGGGAGTTGGCTATTTTCGCCAATTCCTCCTTCCCCCTGCAGCTCCGCTGTGTTGTCTGAAAAGCTGTTTTGGAGGGCACAAGAAGTGGTGTAGGGGCTGGGAGGGGGGGAGAAAAAAACAGTGAAAATTACAGATCAACCCCACCATCAATCCCTCCTCTGGATCAGCCCCACCATATTTAGATTAAGCTAAGTGCTTGAAATACTCCAAGTAACAATCAGTGGATTTGCACTCCCTCTTCTCCTTGCATGCTGTGCTTTCCCAAAGCACTTCTGGTTTCTCAGGCAGCAGTCAGCTCCACCTCTTTTTTCCATTTAATTCCAAGGTTCGGGGGTAAAAACCCCGCATTTTAGTGTGGATGAAGGTGAACAAGCTGAAACTTAATCCAAGCAAGATGGAACTGTTGTGGGTTGGAAAACCTGCAAGCCTGGGTGATGGTGTTCAATTGGTCCTGGATGAGGTTGCACTTCTCCTTCAAGGCCAAGTATGCAGTCTAGGAGTGGTTCTGGACTTTGCATTTTCTATGGAAGCACAGGTGTCATTGGTGGCCAGGAGTGCTTTTCATCAGTTTTGGCTACTTTGCCCACTGCAGTGGGCAGCCTCTATGACACATATATTGGTTACATCCAGGTTGGATTACTGTAATACACTTTACATTGGGCTGCCCTTAAAGAGGGTCCAGAACCTTCAATTGGTACAGAATACGACAGCAAGAATGCTTGTAGGAGCTAGGCATTCTGGGCATATTACACTCATTCTGCACCTGCTACACTGGCTACCTATTTGTTTCTCGACTGAATTCCAAGTGCTGGTGTTAGCCTTTCAGATTCTCAATTGTTTGAAACCAGGCTGGGCTATCTGAAGGACTGCTTATACCCATATGTGCTTGCCCAAGCCTTATGACTGGCGTTGAAGGCCCTGCTCTGTGGTCCAGCAGAAAGAACTATGGCACTGTATTCTAATAATGGTTTTATCTGCTGCTGCTGTTTAATGTTGTTTGCTCTTTTATTATTTTAATAGGTTGTACTCTTATTATAATGTTAGTTTAACAGTTGAAATGTAAGCTGTCTTGGAACGGTGAACATCATAAAAGTGGGGAAAAGTCTATCAAATGATACAAATAATTTATTGCCAAACCACAGTTGTCACTGCATGTGAATGCAGAATGAGGGCCACACACCAGGGCTTAACTCTGGTTTGTGATCCAGGTATGCGGGCAAACTAAGCAAACCATATTTTGCATGTTCACACATAACAGCAAACAATTGCTTGCTGAGAACCCACAGTTCTCTAGGAAATGACAGTGTGCAAGAAGAAAGAAGCGTAAGAGGAAGGAGGGCATGCGTAGGCCTGAAGGTAATTGCTGTTTGTTCATGTAACGCCAAATCATGGGTTGGCATTGCATTTGAATACAGCCCATATCCCCTTGCTAATTTTAAAACATGATATGCTTTAAACAGGTGTTTAAGGGAGCAATCCTAGGCCGCTAGTCAGTGGCTAGATGGCCATAGGATATCTGGTTTTCCGGGAACCAACCTCAGCGCCTGCACTCCAAGGTCGGTTCACAGAGAACCAAACTTCCCCCACTTCTGCGCTGCCTTGCAGGCAGCGTGGAAAAGCCCCGTGCTCCACGCTCGCAAGAGGAGTGCAGAGAGGCCAAAATGGGGTGTTCCCGGGGGGCATTCCGGGGTGGGAAGGGGGAAAATGCCTGTATGACATGCTTCCTCCCCTGCTTTGCCCGCCCACAGCTAGACAGCTGAAATCCGCTGTCTAGCCACAAATGCAGGGCAGAAGAAACGCGGAGGGAATGATCCCCTCTGTGTTTCTCCTGCCCTGCTTTGGATAGGCAGCTGCCTCCAAGTTCAGAGGTGGCCGCCTATCTGCATAGGATTGCACCCTAAATTTGCTTTTTATAGCTCAATTCACAAATATTTATTTGCTTTACCATGATGTACTACAAGAATTTGAATTCCAGAAGCAATTTAACTGAGGCCAGTTAAGTAACAAAGGATACATAAGAACCAAAATTTTACAATTGTACTTTGCTATTTTACTTTCAAGATTTTACAAATGAGATTGTGTGCTACATGCCAAGTGGTGAGGAAATGTTTTTAGAAAGTTTTGCCAAAAAATATAGTGATTCTGCTATTTCAGAATTGCATGTGTGAAAGAAAAATAAATATGTAATTATATTTGTCTGCTACAGTCGATTTCATTGCTATTATACCAGGATTATTAAATAACTAAAATATACTATAGTACAGAAGTTTTATTGACATGCTGGCAAAGAAATAAACATGACCACTCTTTTTGCCATCTGTTTATAATGCTATATAAAGAAAATGATGCTGGTTGCTGTGGAAACTGACATTTCCAAAACCACAAGTTGCTTCCATTCTCCACCTTTAAAATCTTGCGCTCCCTCAGGAACGAATACACAAACAAGAAAACTATATCAGAAATGCTTCAGTTACTTTTCCACCAACTATGAACTATAAACTGTGTTCAATACATGTATTTTGTCACAAATGAAAACTTCTGTCATTCACATTTCAATAGAATCCTTGGTGTTTTAGACATAGTGATGTCTTTGCTTGCATCTACATTTGTATATACCAACATTATTAGATGGACGGTGGGGTTCCACAATAGAGTGAAAATACCACCACATAGGTTTGAGAACTTGGAACTGCTGTTTATAAGAGCTTCTTCTGGACGATGTTTACTTTATTCCTTGCCTTCAAGCACCTTTGGTGAGACACACCTTTCTTGCGTGTGTCTTTGCTGGCTTCAGCTATTGGGCGGTATAGAAATGTAAATATTAATTATTATATTATAATCTGGATTCGGTGGGCAAAAAATAGCAGTGTAAAAGTGTTGACAATCTTGCCTAAGTACCAGAAACTGTACCAGGTCACCTCCAGGCACATGAAAATCCTACGATTCTATCATTCTTACCCAGGAATCTTAAAGATAACAGGACTGATATACACTGGATGTGGTAGACAAGTTTGCTGCATGTCCCCTAGTGAACGTCTATACAGCTTAAAGTGGAGCAGCTATGTTTGTAGACAGGTGGTGGACCCAGTGGAACTGTAGTCAGTCATGGCTCCTTGGCATGTCTGTGTGGATCTCCATATCCTCCATTTCATTTGACATCGAGTTTACTGGGAATCATACAGAGGACAATTACACTTCACACTGAGGTTTGTTGAATTAGTACTGATTCTCTGTGCTAACTTTGCAAGACTTTCTTTAGCTAGCTGTTAACCCTTTCCTCAGCCTTACAGAGAAAGTGGCAGCTTATTAAAAAGAAGATGATGATTCTGCCCACATATGGTAGGTTTGGCACCTCCTGAAGTCTACAAGAGCTCCTCACCATTATCACTTCCACTTTGTGTTATCTCAGTTTTGTTGGCCTTTATTTGGTCTATCCCAGGAACTGATTCAAAGCCCATTGCTGCTTCTGGGTCAAATGAAAGGAAAAAATATATCTGAGTGACACTCTGGTCTCTGCCACTGGCCAGGAGACCAAGAGCCACTGGAAGGCCGCACTTCCTGCATCCCAGGAAAAATATTATTTATTACATTTATATTCCATCTTTTTTCCTCCTTAAGGTGGCGCACATAATCCTCCTCTCCATTTTATCCTCACAACAACAACCCTGTGGGGTAGCTTGGGCTGAGAGTCTGTGACTGGCCCCAAGTCACCCAGTGAGCTTCCATGGCTGAGTAGGGACTAGAACCTGGATCTCCCAACTCTAGTCCAGCACTCTAGCCACTACACCACTCTGGCTGTCACAAAAATATCACAGCAAGGGGGAAACCAACTTGACCTCTTCATTAGCCAGTGAAGGAGCAACTTCTCCAACGCTTGCTTTCCTCTTCCTTCTCCATTCCTTTTTCATTTCCTATCATATCTGATTTTATTGTGAGACTAGGATTGTCTTATCCTTTTAGTATCTGTACAGCACTTGGAACATTGTAGATACCATATAGGTGTTTAATAATATATCTGGGTTCAGGAGCATCAGCACATGTCTTTTTCTCACTTTAAAAGTTACTTAAAATATTGTGATATTGACAATTATTATTCAGTGGCTGATTCTACTACTGAAGACTTATGGTGAGCAGAAATTGGACAGAATGTCCGTAGTCCATAGCCGTATATGCTCAGGGTCTTGCTGTTCAATTTTGTGAAAGGGAATTACTTCTTCTATTGCATGCACTGAACATGTGTGTCTTGCTAGATTTAGAATGTTCTTATGCAGAGTAGGAGCAAAAGGAAGAATGGAAGGACCTGTCTTCAAGTTAAAGAGAAGAGGAGGCAGGGAGCTCATGGAATTTAGGATTGGTAACTCCTTGCCCTGATGGAATTTGGCGTGCACCGTACTGATCTTGGATGATCATGTATAAATCATGCACTATATTCAGTGTGCAAAAGTGTTCTATAAATGCTGCAATTTCACTTGGAGCATTAATGCTATCTTGTGTTTATACAGTTTGAATTTGACTTGCTCATCAAGTACCAAATTCTTACTTGAATTTTTAAAGATATTTTCAAAATAATGATTGTCTACTCTTTTGCCTTCTATTGGAGTGCATTTTACCACCATATATTCTGTAGTGTTTTTGTCTGATATACTATAGACATAAGATTTCAAAAATATAATTGTTAAAACAGCCTTTACCAATAGGACTCAGTCTGCAGACCCAACATGTTCATAACATTGAGTGATCTTTTTTCTCTTGGTAGACATATTTCCATGACTAGTGCAGCTAAACCATGGAAATTATGGATTCTTCTCATATCCCTAGCTGAAAAGTGAAATAGCTGGGCATTACGAAGAGTGCAAAGCTTTAATGGGAATGCTCATGTTTGCTTGATTTATTCTTTTAAACAGATGGACAGTAGTAGGAGGTGTATTTCTTTTAGCACATAAACTATTAGCCAGTGTTACTGCTTGTGTGGGTGGTGTGAGTCTTATATCAGCATACCATAATAATGCACTTGTTTCAGAGCTAGACTTCCCCTGTTCCCCCATAGATCAACATGATTTTTTTAAGAAGAGCTCTGTATTTAAATCTGTGAATCTGTCAGTTTCTAAAAACTAGATTTTGTCACATGAATAACATTGAGAATAATTGTGTTTTCCCTTCAGTCTTTTCATTGTTCTATGAAATTGGATTTGCTGTGGCTGGTTGTATCGGTCTAATTTCATTTACCTTGAGGGCAGAGTGTTTAATAATACCAAGGTGCACAAACTAGAACAGGCAACACCATAATCTAGGCAGTTTTATATTTATATTTACACTTCTGGTTGCATTTTGTCCAAGCTTTTAAAAAAGAATCTGACTCCGATACTAATGTGTGTGTGTGTGCATGCACACCCAATTTTACTTGGCTGCTTCCAGTTCACTCTTCCCCCCCTAAAGGCACCTGTCTTCTGCTACATACCCATCAAGAATAATTGTACCATCTGGAAGACTTTTATGTACCTATAACTTGGGTTGAATATCTCTAGGGAACTGGATTCAGGTAGACTGTGAATGTGACCCCTGGAGCCATGTCAAGTGACTGCAGTAGCTTCTAGTTACTAAAGGATGGTCACCCTAGGCTTTATTTGTTTCAAGTCTCATGCAATTTGCTGTAGTGATGATCGAGTACATGTCACAAATGTAATTCTGTTTACTACTTTGGGTGGAAAAGAAGTTCAGGTCTTAGGTACCTGATAACTTGGACAAAGACAATGTAAAGAACTATAGAATACTAGATGATAAAGGTCATATAATTGGATGTTGTATTATATGTCAATTACTTTGTGTCTAGGTTCTTGCTCTGTAGTCCGTCCACTGACATTTCTCCATCTAGAGTTGCTACTAATTAGCAGCTGTTTTATCTTTAGACTGGAGTACTTCACAGGTTAGTGTTTATTCCAGATTTCTTCCTCAGTATTCTATTTTTAATTAATCTCTATCATATGGTAATAGCCTTCATTTACATTTTCAGTCAACCGAAATGAGGATAGCTGTGAAGACTGAACTTGTCTTCTAACTTGGTAGTTTTCTAGTTTGAATACTGATTTCTTTTAAATTAGTCATACAACTTGCCCATAACCTTCATGCTTAACTGCTTAACCAGAAAATCCCTTATACCTCAGCATATTCTGTTTGCGTCTGTATAGGCCTTCTGTATATGCTATATATATCGATCCCTCCCGCAAAGATTATTTCTTCAGCACAGGAATTAATAGTCTATAAACATGTGAAGGTTTGTTCCTCTCTAAATTTATAGTAGTGAAAGAGATTCTCTAACTCAATGTTAACTAAGTGCTGAAGACTAAAAGCATGTTGTGAACCTTTCTAATAATCAAAATCATATGCAGCAACAATATATTGGTTTTCCAGAGCTACATTGTATAAAATTTCCTTTTCCCACAATTAGCCCAGAAATGTCTGAATTTGCTACTTATGACTGCTTTTTAATTTTGAATGTTGTCTATATGTTATTATTTTATGACAATGTCCTAGTGAACCCTAGTATTGGCTATAGTTGGTAAAAGGAAAACAGATGTATGGAAAAATATATGGAACCAGGAAAAATGGTTTGGTATTTGCATTCTTCCTTCACAGTCAATCCCCAAATATCTAGTACTATTGAATACTGAATGTACTACTTTCCAGAAAATTCAGACATTAACTGTATGTGTGTATTTAGCTATGTATAAAAAGAAAGTGGTGATTCATCTATATCAACAGTGCCATTTGCCTTATGTTCTGTAGATCCCTCCAGATGTCAGTCTGGTTCAGACAGTCACCTAAACCATGCAACAAACCATTTTGAGCTCATTCCCAACAATCTCAACCACGGGTAAGTAACCTGGTGCCCTCCAGATGTTTTGGATGACAACTCGCATAATCCCTGACCATTGGCCATGCTGGCTGAGGATGATGAGAATTGTAATCCATCCAGAGGACACCAGGTTGCTTACCCCTGATCTAAGCCATTATTTAGGTGGTAATCTGAACTGGGCTAATGAGTGATAAAAAATAATTTGGGAGTCCAAAATACTGTTCTGACTGATTTTATTTTTTCTCTTTGGCAGAGGTTTTGTGTCTGAAAGCAGGAACAATCTGCAGATGAGAGGTCTGGTGGTTTTACTTGTGTCTAAGGCAGCTGGACCTAGCATAACAGAGAACTCTCTCCAGAATGACATGGTCAGTGGGATATATTCCAGGTAAGTATTTTGCTAATGTAAAACATCCAGACCTATGTTTTTTCTTTGCAGCTTGTGTCATTATTTGCCTTCAACAAAGTAATCCAATACCATTTACAATGTATATAGTAATATATGAATAAGATTCAGAAATACGTTTTCCCCTCCTGTTTCCACCTGTGTTATTTTGTTTTCTAATCTACACAGCATTTTTTGTATATGACATCCTCTATAATACTTACCATATCCATGCTCAGAACAACACTCTGAGTGATTTATTTATTTAAAGCAGGGCTGAGAAACCTGTGAGCTCTCAGATATTGTAGGACTCCGATTCCCATCAGCCTCTGCCAGCCTGGGCAATGGTGAGGGATGATGGGAGTAGTAGTCCATCAACATCTGGAGGACATAGGTTCCTGTCTCTAATTTAAAGTGCTTTTACTTGGTTTTTAGCTAAAAGTCTTACCAAGATTGTTAATAAGACAGTCCTTTCCCTCAGGCTTTCAGTCTGAAAGACTGATGCAAAATGGTAAGAGGAGGAAAAAAGCAAATGTGGGCACTATTTCTTAGTTACAAGATTAGTCCATCATGCTCAGAGCATATAGACTTGCTGCTGTGGACTGCTAACACTTGAAAAAACAGGCTTGGCAGGCTCCAAGAAATAGCCTTGCATCCTGATCTTCACTTCCTTCCAAAGGTCTCTATGAGGGGAAGAAGGAGACCCAGTTCAGCTCATGGAGGCCAAAGCGATTGGAAATGGTGAAGGTGGGAGTTCGCCTTGCTAGGCCCTAATACGGGCAGTTTACAGATAGGGCACCAATGATGAAGCAAACGTGTTTTTTGCCCTTCTGTGCAGGTAATTTCTATGTAGAAAAATATATTTATGCCTTTTCCACTTAATTACGGGTGTGCTGCTTAGGCAGTTACTGTATGTCTCAAATTCCCAGTCTATGTTCTCACAGTGGAGGAAGAACTTCTGATGCTCTTTCTACATTGTAATGTGAGCCTTTTTTCCTACATGAATATCTCTTTGAAAGAGGAAAAAAAGCTTATAAAGACATTCTTAGCTTGGCTTTGAACCCAGCTCTAATGGGTGAAGTTGTAACATTCACTCCATGTCCTCTTTCCCCCTCCCCTTTACTGGACTACGTCTGTCTAAACTGGAAGATCCCAAAGACAGACTGAAGTGGTAGGCTGAGTTCAGTCTTGCAAGCTCTACTTATATATATGTTTTACCAGAATCCCTGTGGTCCACCAACTTGTATTAACAAAAGTACATGCTATGGATCTCTTATTAGTTGAAGCGTAACGAATCTGTGTGCTAAGTGAGGATGCTTAAGGATATTAATGTTTTGCTGGATCATCTCAAGGTTTACCTAGCTCAGATTGCTTTGCATGAATCTCAGAAACCAGCAGATGTGAAGTTACTATAAATTGGCCAATAATCTACCGTAGAATGTAGTTTTATGTCTGTTTGCCTCGGTCTGCTATATGATCTGGCAGGGTACAAAATAGCTCCTTCCATTTCAGAATTTCACTTTGTGGTTTGTTTCTTGGAAGCTGGGGACAGGAGAGAAAAGGAATAACATTTTCTGTATTAATATGCCAGTAATACTAGTTCTAATGATGAAAACCTTAAGTACTCTAGCTAATTTGTCTTAAATGTCACTGAAGGGGAAAGCCCTTTACCTTAAATGTCACTAAAGGGGATGATGATTCTGATTTAAAGAAATGCACAGGAGACTGTGCATGCAGCAGGGATGTGTAGTTTTTCCTGATGTAATGTTTGAGAACAGTAACCCAAGTAGGGGTCCCCTTAACCTGCAGTCTTGGAATCCCTGTGTATGTCCCTTGCATCTTGATTTCACAGTGGCACTTCAAACAGGCTCTAATCTGACCATATGTGTTTGCAGCAGCACTCTCAAAAGACCCATGTAACTCTTTGGCTGTGCATATAGCCACTGTCAGATGATTGAAAATAATCCCAATTGTTGGTTGGAAAAGATAGAACAGAAAGGGAATTGAACCTGTCCCCCTGCTCTCCTCTCCATTCTCCAAACATGATGGACATGAATCCCAGTGTTTGGCCAAGGCTACGTGCGCAGCCCCCACGACTGTATCAGGCTTTATAGTGACAAGAGCCACATGTGCCGCAACCATTTCTGCATGCAGTTCCTTGTACAGTTAAGGAAACACGAGCAAAGGCTGCCTCCATGTGCACATATCTCTAGCTGGGTGAAAGGGATGGTATTTCCCCATTACCTCTGTTTTGTCACATTATTTTTGCCCAGCTCTGCCTGTGAATATTTCATTATGATTAGGGCATGCTCTTACTGCCGAGTTCTCCCATCTCCTCCAGTTTTATGAATAAAACAGCAAGGCACAAGTGTTCTAGCAACCGTGCTGACGCCTAGCAGTCCTGGGTCTGGTCAGTGTCTGGGTGGGAGACAGCTTGTGAATCCTGTGTAGCCTTGAATTTCATCTTGGAAGAAAGGCAGGATATAAATGTAAGAAATAATTTTTAAAAGATATTAAACCAAGAACAAAGGACTCATATGCATGATCCAACAAAGGACTCATATGCATTGAGCAGGGGGCTGGACTCGATGGTCTTGTAGGCCCCTTCCAACCCTACTATTCTATGATTCTATGAAATCATAACACTGCATAGACATCAGGAGTTAATCACACTAATTGCAGTTATTACAAGTATTTAACCCATTGTTGGCTTGGGGCAGGTCTCTTACTTGCCTTTATGAAAGACCATTTTAAATATGCATATAGCACATTTTTATATAAGCATAACATGGCAGCTTCTGGTGCCTCCACATATGGAAAAGTAAACTTTTCAATGATAGCCTATAACAGAACCAAAGAACATCACTTCTGATCAGTTTAATCCTTTCTCTGATCTAACTGTAAAGTACAACAGACAGTGCTTCTGGTGATCCCGTGAATGTTAATAGGAATCAGATGCATACACTTAGATAGTTTAAATGTTTCCATAGTGAAACAAAAAAAATTCTATATATTTATTTAATCATATTTATTCTTGGCACTTCTTATGCTATGCAAAGGACTCTTCAAGGAACACATTCCTCTGCTGCAGGTTATATGTAATTATATGGATGAAGTGTATGTGAATCATTATTCCTACCACCATAACTAACACCTTCATTGCCTGATATTTATGTGGACAGCCTTTTATGTGGTTAGCTATTGAATATGACTCTAATATTTTCTTAAGTAGTTAGTGATAATTAGTTGTTTTTTAAATTTTCATAATTCTGACAACAATGATGCCAACCCATTCTCTGTTCCCTGTTTAGAGTGGGATCCATTCTTTAAATTCTGATTAGCCTGATTTGGCAGTCGTTGAAATCATAAATGATGAAAAGCAAAAGGAAGGCGGGGTATATTTGGTATACTTTAACTGAGAAACAGAAATTTCTTTAGAAGTTTCATTATGGAATTTTAGCAGATACCTCGCCCATCATTCTTTTGGTCTGGAAATTAAATCAAGTGCAAGCAGCAGTCCTGTAATGCACTTCTTTTCATCCTAATTGCATCTCCTTTTACTGCCTCTCACAGAAATCATTGGTTCCCATTATAGCAAAATGTTGATTCAGGATATGGGAACAATTAATGAGTTGTACACAAGAACAAAGGCCTCTGCTAACAGTGGTCCAAAGGACAGAGGTGTGCAAATGTGTTTGCCTTCTCATATTGATGAGTCTTTTGGTGGTGGTTTATATAACTAGAAAAAGGTCTTATCTTATTTACAAGATGAACAGCTTCACTTAAGTATTTGCTCTTCTAGAAGTTGCCACATTTTAGAGGATAAGTAATCTGACAAAAAACACAATAATACAACTTATGAGCACCCTAGCAGGTAACTGTATACCTTCATTGACGGTTACTGATCACGAGTCCTTAAAAGCAAAGCCCTGGAAAAATAACTGCTCATAAAGACCTCCCACTTGAGGAGCTTTAATAGAAGCAATGTGTGGATTGCCATTCATAGGAAGTGTAATGTTGACTAGTTTTCCAAACCCTTGAATTGCCATCAAATCAGCCTTTATCATTTGGATTACCAAACTAATGAGCATGGAAATCTCAGGGCTGATTCAGTTTCCTATATTTGGTCATGTAGAGGTCATCATTCAGGGCAGTTGTGTGTAACTTTACCCTGTTTTTCTTCTTTTCTTTATGAAAAGCAGCAACAAGAAAATGCAATCTTTAACTCTTTCTCTTCAAGTAACTTCTCTGCTCAAAATGCACCCCCATCTGCTTTTTCTTTAGCGCAAAGTTGGGAGAAAGTTACGAGACAGTCTGTATCGTGCAGTGTAGGCCTAGAATTCATCCAAGTAGTGGCAAGAGTTGGACTAGGAGCCGGGAGATCCGGGTTCTAGTCCCCACTCAGCCATGGAAGCTCACTGGGTGACTTTGGGCCAGTCACACACTCTCAGCCCAACCCACCTCACAGGGTTATTTGTTGTGAGGATAAAAGGGAGAGGAGGAGGATAATGTAAGCCGCCTTGGGTTCCTTGCAAGAGGAAAAAAGGCAGGGTATAAATGCAATAAATAAATAAAATACTTTTGGCTGAGGATTCTGCTAAATCTGCTCTGCAAAAATAGCTGTCTGGCAATGTTGTCACTGACAAAGTCTTGGTGGCTATCCATGATCTCTAGGAGGGAGGGAGGTAGATGGCACCTCCTTCTGCTCCAGCTGAACTTTCCTTTCCCCAGAGCCATCTTCCTCCAACTGCCCTATGGGAAGGATCCTGATGATTTAAAAAGAATGTTTATATTGTTTGTTGTGGTTTTATTATTTCTGTCTTGGTAGGATTTGTATCCTGAAAGGCAGAATATAAATAATTGAAATAAATAAAAATAAGTAGCTTGGCTGTTTTGCCCACAGTTCCTGGTATCTTTAGTTAAAAGGCTAGTATTTATCATTTTTATTATTATTAATTTATTTGTTACATTTATAATCCCACCTTTTCTCCAAGGAGCCCAAGGCAACTTACATAAACCCCCCACTCCATTTTATACTCAGAACAGCCCTGTGAGGTACGGTAGGCTAGGCTGAAAGTTAGTGACTAGTGCAAAGTCACCCAAAGAGCTTTATGGCCAAGCGGGGAGGGACTAGAACCCAGGTCTCCCAAGTCCCAGTCCAGTATTCTAATCAGTACACCACATTGGCTCTCTTAGCAGGGCTTAGCAGAGACTGGAGAACTACTGCCGTTTGGGTAGCAAGTTCTAGATGGTCTGACTCTTGTGTTTCAGCTTTATATATTTATATATATTTATGTAACTCTGTATGGAAGAAAAACAATATGAAGTACAATGTGACTGTTCTTTACAGCACATTTCTAACATTTATTACACTCCTATACAGAATTAATATCTGAAATTAATGTCTGTAATGGCTTTTCTGACTCCCCCTTGCCCCCCCCCCCTGATACAGGTAGGCTTAGCTATGCATATGACCTATGCAGCAGCGTGTACAACATTAGGTACTTTGTAAGTAATAATACATGCATTTTTCTTGCCTTTCCCTACACACACATTTCCAAAATAATTCTGAATGTAGTAATTTAGGCTGATAGGAGTATCAATATGAAGCTAAAATAACTTTTTACACAATTCCATTTAACTAAGATCTTTTAAAAACACTCTTAAACTATACCAAAGTTGTGGGCAAGCATAAAGAGGTTTATGGCTGAATGCTGTCTTGGCAAACCCATCATTCCTGCTTCCTCGTTCATAAGATAATTCTACCATTAGAGTAGCTCTTCCTGGAGGGACAATATTAACAAGTTTCCAAATCCACCTTTCTTTTCATGATCAGAACTAAGGATATTGGGAATGTCATGAGGAAGTGATAAAATAGCCAGCTACCTTCCTTTCCCATGGTTCTGGGCAAAAATTATTAAAAGTAAATTATTCTATTCCCATGGTTCTGAGTAAATTATTAAAAGTGCATGTACTTTCAGATCAAGAAAATCCAGAATTAAAACCAAAGGAGCTCATTAGTTATGCAAACTAGTTATAGTTACATAAATTGTCTTGATTTTGTGCAGTTTAGTGTAGCTGCAGATTTTGGTTTTTATTATTATTGTTATTGTTATTATAGTTATTTCATTTGCCCAATAGCGAAAGCTCTCTGGGTGATTCACAAGAATTACAAGTCACAAAAACAGATAATAAAAATATAATGTAAATGTACAATTTTAAAAACAATTTTAAATCACTTTAAATACAGTTACAGTAAGATTCTGGACTTGATAAAAACTACTTACATATATGCCATCAAATGCCTAGGAGTAGAGGACAGTCTTCACATGGCGCCAGAAAGATGACAATGTTGGTGCCAGGCAGACCTCAGTGGGGAGAACATTCCATAATCAAGGGGCACCAATTATGCAACTTGGGATGCCTCAACAAGAAGTAGGTTTGTAGGGAAGAGGTGGTGCAAGGACTGAGCTAAGGGAATAAGGATAAGGAGCAGGAAGGTACAGGAAAAAAATCATATTTTTATCTATGGATATCTGCCAGACGTACTTTATCTTTCAGAACCCCCAGGAGCCATTTTTCTCAACAAACATAAATGCCAGAAATTAGACCTCAAATTCTTAGGCAATGGTCACTGATGTACTAAAGAGCTGTCTCCACAAAATATGACTTGGCTTGGAACCTGGACAAGGAGTATGAATTCTTATTGCCAGCTTTTCCAGAATTCAACAGATTTTAAAAATAAAAAATGATATATTTCTATTCAAAGTATAAAGCCACAGTTGTTGTAAAATTGCATTAATTGTGTTGGAGCTGTAGCAGTTCACACATGTGGTTCATCTGTTAGTTCTGTGATCAATTGGGAGGGGAGATTATGGCTCTAGGAAATCTTTTGATGACTACAGACGACTTGCAGTGGAATTGAAAACTCTAAATGGAATAAAGTACTAGTATAAGTTCTTGAAATATGTAACCATGGAGAAAATAGTGCAGTTCTGAAAAACAAGGTAATTCCAAGAAAGGTATGAACCAGTTAAGCATAAGGATTAGGCTGATCTCAGCTCCATATATTGTAATGATATATCTTATTAATGGGCTTGTTAATTGGTCTTTGACTTCCTGTTATAGTGATGACAGGCCATAAGAATGAATTCTAACCATTAGAACTTTGTCACATACATTCGTTCTTGTGGGCTTTGGTGACCTAATCCATCTCCTTAGCAATGCTAGCTTTTAACTAAGATATATGTTTCCAGTAGCATACATCCTGAGGCACAGCTAATTGCGAGGTGCAGAAACATTTAACCCTCAAGTATCCTGCACATATGTTTCAGTGCATTGAATAGGTTTTAGTGTTGTGTTGATCCTCACCAATAGCTTTGCTGGGAAGACATGGAAGAAGGGGTTTCCGTCTTTTGGCCACCTACTCGGTTTCTGTGCTGGGCCTAGAGAAGAGATGGAATGCTCCATCTCTCATCCACCAGTCTGCTTATTCACCTTCATGGACTTCCTTATCACTTATGGCTACCAGACTATTGCTTAAATGGAAGGCTGCACTTACTAGTGGGTTGCTTTTTCCTAATTATTTATAGTTTTATAGATGAATTTGTCAAAATCAATAAATAAAACTAAACTTCCGAGTAGAATGGAAATAAATAAGGTAAAAATTAAACAAAAAACAAAGAGACATTACCCTTCCTTCTGTACTGAAAATCAGCCAGCGCCATCACTGATTACAAGCTCCCTTCCACCAAGAAAGCATTTTACAAATGTTAAAACATAAACAAATCCAGAAATCAGTGACGGGACATCTGCTGTAATAGTAGAAATTAGCTGACACCCAACATTCCAAAATGCATCTGATTAATCTGATCATGTCCCAGAGGCGGCAGCAGTTGCATGGCTCTGGAGCGGGTTTTATCCCTTCCCTGCTGCTGATTATAGCAGCACACCTGGTGATAGGGGCAAGGGTTCAGAGGCAGCTTGCCATCTCCTTTAACTGTTTAGCATCATTGCATGTACATAGCAAGACCCATCTGCTTCGTGGATATATTTTGCCAAAAGCACAGAAAAACAAGCACACTGATAAAATAAAATGCCAAGGCCAGGAGTTGGGGTGGGGTGGGGGGGATTTCTCTGAAGCAAGTTCAAATGTTAGAGGGTTCAGGGTGTCATGAAATCAATTGGGGACAGTTTCGGTCTTCTCTCCACCCCCTTAATTAAAAAGCATACACTCCCACAGACTGTCATGCTTTTCCTATTAATGAATGCTTGTTCTCAAAGCCCTATTAATATGCCATATCCGTCATCATTTACTGAAATAATTTTCTTTGGTAACTTAAACTTTACTCTCAAAAATGGACTCTCCTTTTCAAGGTCAGAACTGGCAAGAAACAATAATGGCTACTTGATATATTAAATGTTAGAGATAGGTTTATGCTCTTGCAAAGGAAGAGTCCTAATTTACTAGTTCTGCCAGTATGCTTTGTATGGTTTTTGAAAAGGGAGTTACTTATGTTTCAATTTATATTGAAATAGATACCCTTTTGAGATAATTCTTTATTATTTAAAATCTGTATACTTACCTAGTTTGTAAAATGGATAAAAGAAAAATATCTATATATTGTTTGAATCTTTCTAATGCTACATTCTTCACCACTTTATCTGTGATGATACAAGATGGGGAACAGGAGCTTTTTCGCAACTTGTTGGAAGATAGCCAATGTAAGATTGTGGAGTCCATTAAAAATGGTGCAGATAGTAAAATGTCTACCCCCAGACCACTATACCTGTATGTACATATATATTTGAGAAAACAAGAAACAAAAAAATAATTTACAGTGTAATGTTTTCCCCATCTAAGCAGTTTGCGTACTTTTGAGCAGCAAGATTGGCCAAACTTCTATTAATATGTTGCAATAAAAATGCTTTCTTTACTTGGATAAGGCAAGTTTTTATTACAGTGTCTTTCCCATCATGTGCTTGACTCCTGGAATACCAAATGATTTTCAACCGTTTCATCTTTGTGAGGAATGAAACAAATGTTTTGAAACAACTGCCACATTTGAAAATGCGTTCTTGTTCATGCATTGTTAGAACTGAATCTATTAGTATTGTCACTTTCCAGCTACGTTGGTACAATTATATATATATATTAAAGCTATGTGGAAATATTTCAGGGAAATACTTGGACAGATGAGCATCTGTTCACAGGTTTGGTGGTGTCTGTACATAATTGGCAATGCATATTAATGGGAATCTGTTTACCTTCATTCAGTTTGTCTTGTATAGTCATTGCATAGAAACTTTAAACTGAATTTAAGACTTGAGCCTAAAGTGCATAAAATAGCACACAGGAAAAATCTACCTAATTTCTGCAAGACTGTAGTCACCTTCTCAAATATTGACAGGCAGCCATTTTCTTTTCCTGCTAGTACATGCTGCACTCTCTGTTCTGCTTGTGGGCTGCTTATGGCATCACCCTGCCTCATTCATGGAAGTTTACAGGGTGGTCCAGATGATATATTCTACTCATGACCCTCCTGTATTTTCTTAGCACTCCTTTAATCTTTTTACTTAATGCAGAAAACCTGCTAAGGAGAAAAAGATGGAATAGCTACACAATGGGCCAGTTTGCATGACACAACAGCCCATCGTGGGTTGTTTAACCACTGATGAGCCACTGTGCATGCAGGCTGCCATTTTCATTCATTCATTATATTTGTATACCGCCCTATAGCTGAAACTCTGAGAGGTTGTCATGTCATGCAAACCCAGCCATCAGGGGTTATGTGAGGGTTAAACAACCCTTGACTTGTTGTGGGGTTATGCAAGGGTTTTTTAACCCTTGCATAACCCCTGATGGCTGGGTTCACGCAACAACCACCAATTGGTGGTTTTATATTTAGATCATGCCTGGCATGCACCACAGCTCACTGTGGCTTAAATAACCCATGGCAAGCCCCAGCATGTTGTGCAAACTGGGTTAATGCTTCTCATTGCTAGCTCTAGGAGCCCTCCATTTGAAAGCACTGGTGTTTTGCACCAACCTTTACTTTGGGTGAGAGGACACTGATAAGCACCTTTAGCTAGTTTAGTAGCTACTCAGAGTGGCAACTGTTCCACCAGGCTGTGCATACTCCTGGCAAAAGCTTCCCTGGGTATGGACTCTTCTGTTTAAGCCACATGAATGATAGTTGGAAACATCCATGGTCAAGTTTTGAGGTAGGTTTCCTACTTGAGCCAGTGATGCTTCTGCCATTATTTTCAATATTGGATAGTGTCAAGGGCTCCTTGGAGGGCTCTCTCAGTCTAATCCAGTAGCCAAGTCCAGACGCAGACAAAGGGATTCTTTTCAAAGCTTTATTCTTCTTTTACAACTTACAACTCTACAGGTAGGAACTAGATCTGAGCAGAAGCATCCCTATGCCCTAAGTTGGAACAGTTGGTCCCCGTTTGAAAGGCAATTACTGGCAGACCCCTGAATATAAGGACTAGGGAGAATCCCTCCCCTTTTCCCTTGGATCCTCTGGGCACAACCGTTCTTTGAGCGCCAACCGGGCGCTACGCCTCCTTTCCGCGCTCTCCATTTGGCGCCGCTTTCTGCGTCTGCACCACGCATCCAACCAGTCTGCTATTGGTGCTGGGTCACTCCCTGGACTGCTTTCTAATCTAGGAATGTTGGTGGGAGGAATCTCTGTCAGCTGCGGGCCCTGGGAAAAAGGGGCGCGCTCCTCTCCCAGGAGCGGCTGCTCTTCCTCCGAATCAGAACTACTCTGGGATTCTATGGGCTCAGTGTCCACCCTGACAGATAGTTGTGAGCCTTAATCTAAAATTCCAGCTGTGGAACTTTATCTGCCTGATATATTACGTTGTTTTTAAAACATACAATGCCTGTTTCTAATGTAAGCTTTTAGGCACACAAAGAAAACTCGTATTACTCTTAAATGTGAGGATTTTGTTGTCATCCAGGTTACTGTTTCTCCTTGAAAGCAGACCCAAGTAACGCAACATCAAATCACTATGCTACATATGTAATCTGTAGCAGTAGCTTCATGTTTTCATTTCCAATGTGTTAGTTAGGGGGCATGGCTATCTGGAGAACCCTGGTGGGTTCCCCAGATTGGGAACTGGCCTGCTATGGTTGAATCACACTCAGCAGTACAACAGAATTATTGGGCAATCCCAAAGGCAAGGCGACAAAGCAGGCAAATGGTCATGCACAAAAGTTCCAGTCCAGCATGGGATCAGGCAAAGGCAGGAGTGGTCCGGATACAAGCAAAGGTCAAAACACAGTTAAGCAGTAAGTTAAGTGCACCTCTGCTTTAAGACATTGACTGGAGCATATGAGTAGACACAGACGGGATTTGGTGGTCCTTCTTGGACTTTCATGCTTTTTCCAGCTAGAAGTCTGCCTGCTGCATTTTGCACCAATTGTAATCCCTGCAGACTTTTCAAGTGCTGCCTCATGTAGAATGCATTACAATAGTGAAACGTGGATGTCGTTATGATAGTATGAATGACTGAGGCCAGGACTGCTGCCACCTGGACATCCAGAGTGGTGCCAGATCTAGCAGTACTCACAAGCTGCAAACCTTATTCTTAGAAGGAAGAGCAGCCCCATCTAGAGCAGGCTGTACACTTCTCAGATCAGCTTGCTTCCCAAATATTACAACTGTCTTGTTTGCATTAAATTTCACCTTTGTCAAGGCTGTTGCTGATCTTGGGCAAATTCAAAGTGAAGGCCAGCAGTTCAGAGTAGTTGGATTTTTTTTAGCTAATTCCACTAGTGTTTTTTTTAGCCTTATTATTTTAATGAACTTCATCTTTATTTAGAACAATCCATGCATTCTATTAATCTGGCTTTGTAGGTATCAAAAGCTATACTCAATAAGTATATTTCCGTTATCTCTCTTAGTACTCTCTATTGGATAATAATTTTAAAAATAATAGATTTAACGGACCTTTGATCCACCATTTCTATAACATAAAATGCAACATAATTTTATTCCTGGCCATAATGGTTTTAACCTTGTGTACTAATTTGAATATGCTTGTGGAGGTAGAATCTTAAATGAGACACAAATGAAGGAAAAATTGCTAATGCTGGCACTGTATATCTAATGAGAACTGTGTAATAAACCATAACCTCTTCAACAGTTCGGTGGAAAACAGTGTGATTATTTTGGATGGATGGCTCCTTGTGTATGGCTCATTACCATCTGGCATAATCTGTATTGATATAGTCTGTAATTGTGAACTATTTGACATGCTGCTTTTAATAAATGTGACTTGCCTGGTTAGTACTTGTATATAGGAAACCGTAACAAGGGGATTAGAGACTGTCACACATGCTATGCATATTGAGAAACATTCAAATCTGGGTCCCAATCCAGGTATCCTTGTGCGTAGCAAAGGGCCACCTACACAGATCCTCCTCCACAGAACAGATGGTCAGCTCTGTCAGTTCTGACAGTGAAGATCACATTTTTGGAATGAGTGTTTGTGTGCGTGCTTGGAATTGGTCTTGTCCAAACAGGTGATTGGTGGTATTAGTATAGGTGACTGTGCCAATTGTCTGTTCAGCAGTGCCCCCACCCTACACCTAGTTATGTGGGTTTCCTGGAAAATTTTGAATTGGAAAATGTTCCAGAAAATTTGCCTATGCAGATAAGGGTAATTTGCATTAGAGAATTTTCAGTTTGCCTCAGAAAATGTTCTGATGCCCCAGAGAGTGATCTAATTTAGCATGCTTATTTTGCTTGTAAACAGCAAAGCTAAAATAAGTACCTTTAAAAAAAATTCTGTCCCAATATACCACAAGTATTTGACCTGAAATATTTGAGGGGGGAAGAATTAAAGCACACTTAATGTGATATAAATTTATTTATTTCATTTCTGTATTGAAGCTCTCTGGGTAGTTCACAAAAATTAAAACCACAAAGTACAACATAAAACAATATGAAATATGAAAGCTTAAAACTTCAATATAAAAGTTCAACCAGACTAATACCTAGCAGCAATGCAGAGATTTAAAATACAGATTTTAAACAGCAGAGCTAAAAGACTAGAATGCTAAAATGCTGGGGAGCCAGGGGGTCTTCACCTGGTGCTGAAAGGAGTACAACGTAGGCATCAGGCGAACCCTCTCTAAGGAGCTTATTCCACAGCCAGGGTGCCATGGCAGAAAAGGCCCTCTTCCTGGTAGCCACCCACCTTACTTCCTTTGGCAGGGTCTTCTGAAGATGAACTTAGGGTCCGGGCAGGTACATATGGGAGGAGGCAATCCTTCAGATAACCTGGTCCCGAGCCCTTATGGGCTTTGAATGTTACATTATATAGTAATTTTTATTGTAGTGCTTATAAAATATTAAAGCCAATAGCATGTACTCCCCTTACATTGTTTAAATTTAAGATGGGGAAAAGTGCTGAAAACTGTTGACACACAAGAAAATTTTAGTAACCCAATGGGCTATGTGTATATGCTGACAACTACGCATCTGTTTCAACAGGGTTCACCTCCCTTCTACTGAGGATGTTGAGGCACCTTCAGTTTTGCTGTCATTACTTATTAGTTCCATTTCACATAGAGACTTATATGTATTTCAGTGGCATATATTTATTCTCTTACATACTTGCTAAGGATTATCACCTGAGAAACATTAATTATCATTTTGAAACTGCCAAGCTTGACTAATATTGTATTTGCAGTTGGCATCCATTCATTGCTAATTATCTTATGACATGGAAAATTGTCCCCTGGAAAAATAAAGTATTGGAAAATTTTCTACCCCACATTGCTGCCTACAACCTGACCCAGCTCCTGGATTCACGGGCTTTTCCCCTTCTCCCCTATAACAACACTGGTTAGGAATAGATTTCAGGGATTAGACCTGATAGACAGAGTGCCTGAGGAACTATGGACGGAGGTCTGTAACATTGTTCAGGAGGCAGCAACTCAACCCATCCCCAAGAAAAAGAAATGCAAGAAAGCCAAGTGGCTGTCTGATGAGGCTTTACAAGGAGCTGATGAAAGAAGGGAAGCGAAAAGCAAGGGAGAAAGGGGAAGATATATCCAACTGAATGCAGAGATCCAGAGAATAGCAAGGAGAGACAAGAAGGCCTTCTTAAATGAACAGTGCAAACAAATCGAGGAAAACAACAGAATGGGAAAGACTAGAGATCTCTTCAAGAAAATCGGAGATCTCAAGGGAACGTTTTGTGCAAAGACGGGCATGATAAAGGACAAAGAAGGCAGGGACCTAACAGAAGCAGATGAGATTAAGAAGAGGTGGCAAGAATACACAGAAGAACTATACAGGAAAGATCTTAACGACCCTGATAGCCATGATAGTGCAGTCACTGAACTTGAGCCGGACATCCTAGACAGTGAAGTCAAGTGGGCCTTAGGAAGCATTAGTAACAACAAAGCTAGCGGAGATGACAGTATTCCAGCTGAGCTATTTCAAATCCTAAAAGATGATGCTGTTAAAGTGCTGCATTCAATATGCCAACAAATTTGGAACACTCAACAATGGCCTCAAGACTGGAAAAGGTCAGTTTACATTCCAATTCCAAAGAAGGGCAACGCCAAAGAGTGTTCAAACTACCGCACAATTGTGCTCATTTCACATGCCAGCAAGGTGATGCTCAAAATCCTACAAGCTAGGCTTCAGCAGTATGCGAACCGAGAACTACCGGAAGTCCAAGCTGGGTTTCGAAGAGGCAGAGGAACTAGAGATCAAATCGCCAACATTCACTGGATCATGGAGAAAGCAAGAGAATTCCAGAAAAACGTCTATTTCTGCTTCATTGACTACGCTAAAGCCTTTGATTGTGTGGATCACAACAAACTGTGGCAAATTCTGAAAGTGATGGGAGTACCAGACCACCTTACCTGTCTCCTGAGAAACCTGTACGAGGGTCAAGAAGCAACAGTAAGAACCATACATGGAACAACCGAGTGGTTCAAAATTGGGAAAGGAGTACGACAAGTCTGCATATTGTCACCCTGCTTATTTAACTTATATGCAGCGTACATCATGAGAAATGCCGGGTTGGATGAATCACAGGTTGGAATTAAGATTGCTGGGAGAATTATCAACAACCTCCGATATGCAGACGATACCACCCTAATGGCAGAAAGCGAAGAGGATCTCAAGAGCCTCTTGTTGAGGGTGAAAGAGGAGAGTGCGTAAGCTGGTTTGAAACTCAACATTAAAAAAACGAAGATCATGGCATCTGGCCCCATCACTTCCTGCCATATAGAACGGGAAGAAATGGAAGCAGTGACAGATTTTACTTTCTTGGGCTCCAAGATCACTGCAGACAGTGACTGTAGCCATGAAATTAAAAGACGCTTGCTCCTTGGGAGGAAAGCTATGGCCAACCTAGACAGCATAGTAAGAAGCAGAGACATCACCTTGCCGACAAAGGTCCGTCTAATCAAAGCTATGGTTTTCCCAGTAGTAATGTATGGCTGTGAGAGCTGGACTATAAGGAAGGCTGAGCGCCGAAGAATGGATGCTTTCGAACTGTGGTGCTGGAGAAGACTCTTACGAGTCCCCTGGACTGCAAGGAGGTCAAATCAGTCCATCCTAAAGGAAATCATCCCTGAGTGCTCCTTGGAAGGACAGATACTGAAGCTGAAGCTCCAATATTTTGGCCACCTAATGCGAAGAGAAAACTCTCTGGAAAAGACCCTGATGTTGGGAAAAACTGAAGGCAAAAGGAGAAGGAGACAGCAGAGGATGAGATGGCTAGATAGCACCACCGATGCAATGAATATGAACTTGAGCACACTCCGGGAGAGAGCGCAGGACAGGAAGGCCTGGCGTGCTATGGTCCATGGGGTCACGAAGAGTCGGACATGACTGAACGACTGAACAACACCAATGTGTTGGAACAAATTAAGAAGGAACAATCTATTTGCAGATACCCACTTCAGTATGAGGGTCTCACTTTCATAGTTGGAGCAAGGTATTCCGATGCATACAGCAGTATTCCAGACATGATCACTGTTTTATTTCATGTCTTTTTTATGTCTGTCTACCAGTGGAATGGACACCACTGGTGGCATGGATTTCCCCATCCACATTCCCAAATTTGCTGGAGGGTGTACTTTGGATGCAGTGAGGGAAGAGAGAAAGAAGTTGCACTGCAGAAACAGAAGTCCGCTTGCACGATATTGGATGGAACCCCATGCTTGCAAGTAGGGCTAAAGGTTTTCTGATTGACAAGTGTTGCTTTTTATATATTAAATTACATTATCTCATAGCAAGCTCTACTTTGAGGGTATTAAAGAATCTAATAGTTTCCTTTAATAATTTTTTTAAAAAACACTGATCTTCAAAGCAAATGCCCAAATTCCTTTTCAAAGTGCAAACAGAATTGTATCTGAGTGATTAGTTGCACCAGAATGTAACGCAGATTTAATGAACATCCCATTGAAAGCAATGCAGTGTGGATAAATAGCATTCATGTTTGGATGTGCATTCTCATCCACATCTAGTTTTATACTTAAGGTTCCTGATCTAGCAAATCATACACATCTAGCAGGATGCTTACAAGCATGCATCTCCTTAGCTGGATTGGAGTGACTATGTGGAAGTAAGTTCTATTAAAATCAGTGGACATTACTTGCATGTAATGCGTGATAAAGTCTGGTTGCAATTTAGATAGGCAGATGTTTGATGCACAGAGAAATCTTAAACATGTTATTTGAATCAGGTAGTGAATATTGTTTTAAAGGGGTGTAGCTCTTTCGTTAGAAACCACTCCAATTGATCATGTGACTTTTAAATTATGATTAAACCTCAGATATGTTCTGTATAAAAATAAATTCTTATATTCCACTACTATGTGGAGCTCCCAGTAGTTCTTACTTAAAGAAATGGATGTGCATGTTACTTCACTGCATTACTGCAGTGTTTCTTAGACTTCATGAAATCACCCACTCCTTCTAAACTTTTTTTACACATGCCCATTCCAAGCCCTTTAAGTATACTGTCATTTTTTTCCTACAGACACACCCATCCCTCCATTCTGTCATTTTGACATGTATATAACGCTTTTCTGCCAATGCAGGAAGCTTAAAACAATGGGCTACAACTTAACAGATGCAATACAAAAGGAAAAAGGGATAGGGAGGGAAGAGGAAAATAATCAAATTCAAGTATCTGCTCATATATGATGAGTACACAATGATTGAGGGAGATGAGCCAAATGGCAGTTGGTCCCAGCCAAGCTGATGGTCCCATTCATTGCTCTACCTCTCCTTCAGATGCAGCAAGATGGAAATGCTGACCAGTGCTAAAGAACACAAGCCCCACTTACAATAAAACTGATTTCCTGTTTCTCAGCACAATTCTGCAACATGAAAGCAAGTTGTTATTCCAAATAATGAATCATAAAACAAAGGAATTAAAACATCAGAGGCATTATTCAGACTCTCCTGCATGCAAAACTGTGCATGCACAGCTGTGGGTGTGTGCATCGTTCTGCATTTGTGGGGGAGACATCAGTAGAAGGAGACTTCTGATATAGGAATATCCAAATGCAAGGGGTTGGATTGGGCCTGTATGCACATTTTTCAGAAGCAGTCTTATTTTAAAACAAAACTGTTTAAAAAAACTAAAAGCAATGTGCATTTAATGTTGGATCCCCAATTTCTTTTTTTAATTGAAATTAATAATGCAAGTATCCAAACAGTTGAAGTCCATATGTAATCTGTATTTATAGTTTTATTTATTGGTGCATTGCAGTGATTGTTGTTCCATTTTGTTACACTGTAGTGTGGTTTCCAGAACTCATACTGACATATCCACAACACTTGATCATTGTTATTATGAATTCCCATTGATTGCTATGTAATATGATACCGAGATGGAACCATGTCCTTCAAATGGAAGGGTAGAGTTAATACTGAGACAACTCAAACATCTTTAAGTGAATGATTATCTGCACACTGCATTTTCAAGGAGGCTCCCTTCCTGCTGCCTAAGAATTTGTATTTGTAGCAATAGGTCCCTCTCCACAGGTGCCATGTTTTCCTTACATAACTGTAGAAGTAGATACTACTGGGTTTAGTTGAACACAGCAGAATTTGTCATAAGGAAGTTTGATTATTGTGGATGAATGTTCTATAATAAGACCTAAGGAAATATGAGCATTCAAGTATTTTGTGTGTGTGGGGGGGTATATGTATTACTTCACAAAATCTTTAGTCACTTAGGATTTCTGCTTAAAATGGTACCTCAAGTATGGAGGAAGACTTTTTGTTCTATTAATGTGAAAAAGAAGGTATTTGTGCTGCAGGTGTCTTTGGAAAGGTATACCTTGTTATGACTCATTGGCTCCATTTGGATGATCAGATCATGCATGAGCTTTGTATACCAGCACGTAATCCCTTTACTCCTGCTTTGCTTCTCCCTTTGCGTGAGTGAGCAAAGGAAGTGGCAGTTAACCATAGTTTCCCATTACATCTGAACCAGGAACTTCCAGTCAAATTAATGGCTTCCAAACAAGCCATGTTTCAGATGCCAATTTAACACCATAGCTTTAAATCCTGGCTTATTTGGTAGCCATTAACCATGGTTTCCCGGTTCACACATAACAGGAAGTTATGGTTAACTGTGGCTTCCTCACCACTTGTGCAAAGGGACTATATAAGGGAGGCAACTTGGGTAGTGGTGGAACGTTAAACTGCTGAGCCTGAAAATAGTTCGGCTCTGTGGAAACCACTCCTTAGGGTGGGGGCCTCTACACTAGGGCAATCCCACCCCATCCCCAAATGTGGAGAATCCTCCCTCTCCATTGGGCAATCTCTCCCTTCACTTCCGCTGCCACCATTAAACTGCACCTCTTTATTTAAAATACACCTTTTCCTCTAAGGTAGCTGGTCATTAGGCATGAGACAACAGATCAGAGGTACCAGGAAAGTAAACAAAGTTATATATTTTTTATTAAAAAGAAATAAAACAAGAAAGCTTGTTATTTACAGATGTTTAACAACAAAAGTTACTGCTTTTAAACAGGGTTTCTATACAGTTACTTTTACCATCAAACAGGGGTTAGAAGCCCTAGTTCCTACCCCTAAGCAACCGTAAGCCAATTCCCTTATCAAGCTCCCCTCCCGCCCCGCCCCCCCATTAACTCACAGACCTAACAATGATGGTTTGCAAGGCAGTCTTCTTTCTGGTCAGGTTTGACTTCCACCTGGAACCTTCAAGACTGTTCACCAGGCTTCTGAAGTCTTCAGTTTGGTCCAGCAGCTGCTTAGTCTTCAGATCACTACCGCCAGCTGACACTCAGGCTTCAGCTCTTTCCTCCAAAGGCTGCCCCAGAAGTCTTCATCTCCTTACTAGCTGATCTTCTTCAGCTTCTGCCTCATGTGGCAGGCATTTGGGGTGGGTTAGGGTATTTTTAGAAATATGATGTTTTTAATATAGAACTTTATTGTTTTAAACTGTTCTATTGTTGTACATCGCCCAGAGTACCTGGGTGACCAGCCAGATGGGTGATTAATAAATTTAATAAATAAATAAAATGTGCTCTCAGCAAAGCCTCCCATTCTTGAACCTGCTCTTCTCCCTGGCTGATACCTTCTTCAGGCTCATCAGCAAAGACCCTCCTGACAAACTCCCTCCAGATGCCCCTCCACAGCTCCTTATGTTTGTTCTAGTTAGAGCCCTCCAGCCAATCAGCTTTGTTATGGCCAGCATTCCTATGACTTAGGATCAATGGGCATCCTTACAATGTAAAGTTATTCTGCAATCAGATGATACTAAGTTCTGTCCCATCTTCCCATATATAAGGACAGAAACCTGGGTTTATTTTCACCTCTTAGTGGTAACAGTTACTGCCATTTTGCTAACACTCCGTATTTAAATGTAAGTTTCCTCAGGCACAAGCCTCATAAAAAGCATACATTTTTCTTTTACTGGTAACCCATTCAGACCCTCAGTTATTGAAACAAAACATTATAGTTAAACTTTTACCTCAGTTTTACCTCACTTTCTTCACAGTCCCCAAGAATAACCTAGAAAGCAACATGGGCTTCCCAGAGAGTGGAGAGAGGTTTGGCAAACATGGCAGAATAGGAGAAGTGACAGTCTAGGGGCACTTGGTGAAGGAGATATAGTCAGTACTGGAATTAAACTTTGTGCAACTAAGACCAAAGATATGAGCATGCTTGTGTCTTAGGCTAGTGTAAGATTTTGGGCCAGGCAAATTCTGATCCTAGAGTCTTCTGTAGACTAGTTGCTAGTTGCAGCCCTGTCTCTACCATGTTGAAATAGCTAATGGCAGTTTAGTCTAAAGAAGGAATGTCAAAGAAACAGAACTGAAGCATTCTGAAGCTCACAGGGAAAACTTGGATTTTTAAAAAATGCAGAATATTACCAGTGTTTCTCTTTCTTTTTTTAATCCTTCATCCCCTATTAGTTCTACTGTGTTGGCGCGTCTTATTTTTGGTGCTCTCTGTATATAACTGTCAACTCAGTCTCACAGTTACATAATAGGATGTTAGGCAAAATATATTTTTGGAAGGCTGTTGCCTGTGCAATTAATGTTCAAGAGTCACACATGTGATTTGATGGTGACTAGTATGGTTCTGTCTGTTTGTACTACATTAGAACAGAGAAAAGTGGGATGCTAGTAGAAGTGTCAGACACAATGATTAATTTTGAAACGAAATAGGTGCTGTGGACAGAAGCCTGCCTAAAACACATGCAGACCTGGTTCACACATAACAACAACCTGGAGTATGGGTTGCATTGTTGTTGAATCGTGGGTTGTTGTTGAATTGTGGGCTGTTATTACATGTGAGCCCTGCACCATAAACAACCCAGAGTTCACCACCCAACATCAAACCATGGCTTCACTTTCTGGGTTGTTGGTGGTTAACAACCCACAGTTAAACTATAGTACAGGATTCGTATGTAATGACAACCCATGATTCAGCGACAACCATACACAACCCATACTCTGGTTGTCGTTATATGTGAACCAGGTCTCAATTGTCCTGCTTCTAACCAAAGATCTTTGGAAGGTGGCAGTGGCTGTTCAGTGTTAAAGGAAACAAACTCTGCACAAGCTCAGTTGCTCTTTTCTTTAAATATATTCCAAGGCTGAGCATTAGTATTGAAAGCAAGTTCTAGGGCTTGAATCTTAGTAAGGTAGGTATCTCCTTGTCAGTTAAATGACTAATGTGTAGATCTAATGCTTTAGGCAATAGATCTGGATCAGCCTGACCATTTCTTCCTTAATGTTACATTTCTATACCATTTGGAAACTTGCTTCCATTTTTCTGGATTGTTTCCATGCCCACAGGCAGTCTGTATTAATTTATCCAGGAATATCATATTTCAATAAGCCAGCAACTAGGGATGGATGAACCCCCCAATGTCTGGACTGGGGACAGGGGTCCGCCACGGGGAAATCTGGGCTGCTTGGGGCCCTGCAGATTTCCCTGGGGCCCTGGTGCATCTCCGCCGGAGTTTGTGGGGTGGCTCTCCTTTTAAAAGGCGCGATAAACGAATGGTGGCTGCCATTAGCCTATCGTGAGACAATTATGGCTGTAATTTCCCATGATAGGCTAATGGCAGTTGCCATTAGCCTGTTGTGCCTTTTAGAAAGACAGAGAGCCACCCCACATGAAATCCAAGGACACGCAGATAAAGGAAGGGCCAATCTGCTACGGACTGTGGCAGTCGGATTCTTGGGCATCCAGCCCCATTAGAGTCCGCAGCAGATTTCTCCAGCATCCCTACCTGTGACCCTATGCTCATGAACTAGGGAATAACTGCCATTAAACTCAGTCTTACTTTGGTATGAATATGTCTTTATTTAAAGAATTTATTTTGCCCCACTCTTCAGCTGAAATCTTGCTAGTGCCACTGCCGTTCTCCCTCATGCCATCTCTGTGCCCTTTGCCTCAGGAGGAATTTTTTAAAAAATCATAGAAATCTTGAAGAAAGGACACCGGAGAGTGTCCCAAATGCATTTGCAATTTTTAAAATTTGTGCAAGCATGAATGTCCACTGCTAGGACAGCCCACTGCTGCACAATTTTCCCCTCGATTTTACTGCTTTGCCATGAAATTTGTGTATTTTTTTTTAGCAATCTGCCTTACTTGTCTACCTTGAAAGTTGTGTGTGTTTACTGATCCACCTCATTTGTCTGCCTTGAAATTTGCATATCTTTACCCACTCAGTCCCGGTTCTCCCTTTATGCATGTTAGCGATCCCACTCACTGCTCTGTAACCCTCATGTGCATCTGACAGCTAGCAACAGAGACCAGTGGAGGGGAGGGACAAGCACGAAGGGCAGTGTGGGGGAAACCAAGAGTGGCCAGTGGCTACAGGAGAGAAGGAGCGTTAGGAGTGGGTGTTATTACTTCAGTAGAATGTGAAGCAGAGTTAAAAAAAAGTGTTTGCTAGCAAGGGAAGCAGGGAAGTACAGGATGAAATTGACAAGGACATTGACAAGAGGGGGATATGAATATGCTGGGCTCAATAACAGATATGGTCTTGTAGTCCTGTACACTTCTGCAAAATTCCTAAATTAAAAAAAAAAAAAGTTTGTGAACATGTTCCCACATTCATAAGGATTCCAAAACTTAAATCCCTTTGGTGATCTGATTTGGGAGGAGGGGGAGTGTCTCTTGTGAGCTGACAACCCCAGCGGACCAATTGCAGAAAGCATGCTGACATAGGGAATGAAGATTTCTCCCGCAAAGGCCTCTCAGATATGTGCTGGCAGCAGCTGAGGGAGAAACAAGCCATGGCAAGCTACCAAGTAGCCAATCATCTATCAGGAGTAACGGACAAGCCATCCACCCACTGTTGTTTATTCTCAGTGATGTGTGAACTCACCCAGAGTGTACTGCACTTCATCTCTGCAGTCCCAGGGTAACTGTCAATTGGAGCTGAGTGTTTGTTCAGTCAGGGCAGGGTTGGTGTAAGAGAGCTCCTGCGGCTACTCCTTCTTTGCCTGACGTGCCTAGGATTTGACTGCAAGTTGTGATGCAGATGATTGCTGTGTTATGAAAGAAACTCTGTAAATTCATATTCATGCCTTCTTTCATTGATTTGAGGGAGCTGGTTTCAGAGTGAATGAATTATATCTCCTCTCAGTCTTTGCATCTTTAACTGTACTTTATCATTCCTGGTTTGTTTGTTTGTTTGTGTTTAAAAAGACCATTGTTCAATAATCCCTTGAAAGGTTCTTGCTAATTGCTATTATTTGAGTACTCCAAGGTTTGTGTGGAAGATGGGTTTCCCCATATGCATTAATCTGAATTGAGTCTGTTTAAAAACCTGTTATTCTCATGTCCTCTCCGAGAACTCCGAGTCCTTGGGAAATGCCTAACTTTATTTCATATATTCAGATGTTACCTGAATCGCATGTTGTTTTAGGTAAAAATTAAGCACACTCTATCAGAAGGTATCCTGTCATGTTCTGTTAACGTTATACCTAAATGCATGAAGCATTGTTTTAATGTAGTTGGCTAAACAATACAGGTGCTGTTTGGAGCGCAAACAGGACATAGAAACCTAAGGAAAAATGGAAAGGAAGACTTGGAAAATATGACACTGATGTATTTGGGTAACCTTTTCGTGGTGAGCTGTACAGAGAGAATTTTTGTTTCCTTCAATAAAAGCTTATTAAAGGAGGGAAAGGACAGGAGTGGGTTTGCTTCAGTAGCAGGGGGTGGGGGTGGGGGGTTCAGAGAGGCCAGCCTGATCTCAGGATATTAATGTATGCCTTCAGCTGGGGGAAATGAGCCGTCACTTGAGGAAGCTGCAGCTTTATGTGCTCGTCACTAGGGATCCCCATATGTCCTGGGATCTGCAGCAGTCAGAAATGGCAGACCTCCGTTGTTGAGAGCAGAGAGCCCTCATTGGTATTCATGGCAGGTATCTCAGCTCAGTCTGCCCAGAGCAAGTCTGTTTAATGTTGATCAGCTGTCCATCTGATGAACTGAATTGATACGGACATTTTTCTCCAAGGGCTGCCTTAACAATGACAGCAGGAGCATCAGGATGTCTTGTTAGTCTCTCTCTCTCCCATTCTCCCTCCTCTAGCTCCATTCTAGAATATATTAACCCTTCTTTAGACCTAAGGTTATGGTAGTATGCATTTTTTTGTCCATATAGATGGCTTTTATTCTTGTCTTATTCTAAAACAGTAAGAAGGTTAAGTTTCCTAAGTAAAAAAGGTTTGCCTCCCACCCCACCCCACCCCACCCCACCCCACCATACATGCACACCTATTGCCATAATTTATCTAAGTGTGATGAGTGATGATTAATAGGGAAGCTCTCTTTTAGAAATTTGCTGGACTAATTGTACAAAGCTGTCTTTCCTTTTTTTTTCTAACAACTACCAACACTTACTAGAATTGGCCACATTTTAATTTCGTGAGTTTATACTTTTAAGCATTCCAAGGAATATAGTAAAGAACCTTATGTCAGATGGGAGGAAATGCAATTAAAGAGGGCCCCAAATGGCATGCTTACAATAGCACTGAATCTTAGATTTGCACTGCTAAGTACCCCTTTCAGCATTTTCCTGGGGGACACCAGCATATTATACAATTGTTTTGCAACTAATTGAATTTATTTCTGATCTTTGCTTTCAAGTCAGCGGACTCTAGCAGAGATTACTGAATTGATCCACACTGCTTTCCTGGTACATCGTGGGATAGTAAACATTGGTGAACTTACATCCTCGGATGGCCCGTTGAAGGACATGCAGTTTGGAAATAAAATGGCTGTCCTAAGTGGTGATTTTCTCCTAGCAAATGCATGCACAAACCTTGCTCAGCTGCAAAATACTAAGGTAATGGGATTTTTATTACTTTAAGTAATAAAATGCAATCCTATACATAGTTCCCTGGGAGTAAGTCCCATTGAACTCAGTGGGGCTTACTTTTGAGTGGGCACATATAGGATTGCACAGTAATGAAAGGTGTAGGCTTTACTTGTGTCTTATTTCAGGAGATTTCTCTGCTGCTGCCTTTTGTGAGCTAATTTTGTTAGAAATCCATGTCCCTTGAGGCATTAGATGTCATATAAAACTGTGCATGCTGCCCAGTTGTCTGAAATTTTACCAGATATGAAATGTCAACTATGTCAAATGAACTGAGTGTGCAAAACGTGTACTATAAAATTAATTCTGCGTTACCACATTTACTCCCGAACAAATCACTAGTGAGATTAGTTGGCAAACCTATGCCTACCAAAAGCAGAAATAGTGAATTAAGGTAAACTGAATTCTGAAGTACTTTCCTTTTATATATTAATAATGATGATGATCATAGAATAGTAGGGTTGGAAGGGGCCTACAAGGCCATCGAGTCCAACCCCCTGCTCAATGCAGGAATCCAAGTCAGAGCATCCCTGACAAACGGCTGTCCAGCCTCGTCTTGAAGGCCTCCAGTGTGGGAGAGCCCACCACCTCCCCAGGTAATTGGTTCCACTGTCGTATTGCTCTTACAGTCAGGAAGTTTTTCCTGATGTTCAGCCGGAATCTGGCTTCCTGTAACTTGAGCCCATTATTCCGTGTCCTGCACTCTGGGATGATCAAGAAGAGATCCTGGCCTTCTTCTCTGTGACAACCTTTCAAGTTCTTGAAGAGTGCTATCATATCTCCCCTCAGTCTTCTCTTCTCAAGGCTAAACATGCCCAGTTCTTTCAGTCTCTCGTCATAGGGCTTTGTTTCCAATCCCCTGATCATCTTTGTTGCCCTCCTCTGAACCCTCTCCAGTTTGTCTGCATCCTTCTTCAAGTGTGGTGCCCAGAACTGGACACAGTACTCCAGATGAGGCCTAACCAGTGCTGAGTAGAGGGGAACTAGTACTTCCCGGGATTTGGAAGCGATACTTCTATGGATGCAGCCCAAAAGAGCATTGGCCTTTTTTGCAGCCACATCACATTGTTGGCTCATATTCAGCTTGTGATCGACAACAATTCCAAGATCCTTCTCACTTGTAGTGTGGTTGAGCCACGTATCCCCCATCTTGTAACTGTGCATTTGGTTTCTTTTTCCTAGGTGCAGAACTTGGCATTTGTCCCTATTAAATGCCATTCTGTTGTTTTCTGCCCAGCGCTCCAGTCTATCCAGATCACTTTGAATTTTGTTTCTGTCTTCCAAAGTATTAGCTATCCCTCCCAATTTTGTGTCATCTGCAAATTTGATCAGCATTCCCTGCACCTCCTCCTCCAAGTCATTAATACAAACGTTGAAGAGCACTGGGCCCAGGACTGAGCCCTGCGGTACCCCACTCGTTACCTCTCCCCAGTTTGAGAAGGTCCCATTGATAAGCACTCTTTGAGTCCGATTCTGTAGCCAACTGTGGATCCACCGGATCGTTGTTTCATCTAGCCCACTTCGAGCGAGTTTGCTCATCAGGATATCTTGGGGCACTTTGTCGAAAGCTTTGCTGAAGTCGAGGTATATGATGTCTACAGCATTCCCACGGTCTACAAGGGAGGTGACTTGATCAAAAAATGAGATCAGATTTGTCTGGCAGGACTTGTTTTTGACAAATCCATGTTGGCTTCGAGTAATCACGGCATTGCTGTCAAGGTGCTTCCAGATGGATTGCTTTATGATCTGCTCCAGAATTTTCCCAGGGATTGATGTCAGACTGACTGGTCTGTAGTTCCCAGGTTCCTCCTTTTTACCCTTTTTGAAGATAGGGACAACGTTAGCCCTCCTCCAGTCATCTGGCACTTCCCCCATCCTCCATGATTTCTCAAAGAGAATAGACAGCGGTTCTGAGAGTTCTTCTGCCAGTTCCTTTATGACTCTAGGATGCAGTTCATCTGGCCCTGGAGATTTGAACTCATTCAAAGTAATGAGGTGTTCCTTGACCATATGCCTGTCGATCTCAAGCTGCAATCCTGCCCCTTCAGCCTGTACTTCGCCTTTGCCAGGGGGGTCATAGACCCTCTTTTGGGAGAAGACTGAGCCAAAGTAGGAATTGAGCACCTCTGCCTTTTCTTTGTCATCTGTTATCATTTTGCCATCCTTATTTAATAGCTGAACAACCATTTCTTTCCTCTGCCTTTTACTATGCACGTAGCTGAAGAAAGCCTTTTTGTTGTTTTTAACATCCCTTGCTAACCTCAGCTCGTTCTCCGCTTTAGCCTTCCTGACGCCATCCCTGCAATTCTGTGCCAGCTGCCTGTACCCTTCCTTTGTTACTTGGCCTTCTTTCCACTTCCTATATGTGTCCTTTTTTGTTTTCAGGTCATCCCTAAGCTTTTTGTGAAGCCACATTGGCTTCTTCTGTTGTCTTCCACCTTTTCTTCTTGTTGGAATTGCTTGTGATTGTGCCTTGAGAATTTCCTTTTTTAAAAGCTCCCACCCATCTTGGACTCCTTTTCTCACTAGCATCGCTTGCCATGGGACCTTACTGTTCATTGTGCTGAGTTTATGAAAATCAGCTTTCCTAAAATCCATCATCAGGATGATGATGATGATGTTTAGTACAGGTTTTAAACCAGTTTGTATTAGCAAATTTCTCATCTTTTCAAGGAAACCTATGGCCACATCATATGGTCATTTTTTCTTTAAAGCTGTGAAAAGTCTGATCCATCCTTGAGCACCTGTTCATATGGGAAAATGTAAATGTGTGGACCAGGTGATCACTGATCTAGCCAATAGCAGTTCTCATTATCAGGATAGCACTTTTTACAGTAAGTGGGATGACAGGAATTGCTGGGTGGCCATACCAGTTACACCTTGGTTTTACACACTACTATTAGGTTCCCATCTGACCCAAGCCCAGGGGAGACCTCTTCGGAGTAGAAGTCAGAGTCCGATCCTCCAGCACAACCCTCTCCTCCGACAACCTGAGAGGTCCTGTGGTAGTGATGCCTCATCGAGGCTCCCAAGAACCCCTTCAACTCTGTCTCAAGCTCAGCCATGATTCCAGATTCTCCTCCCATTGCCCATGGCTCACCAGAGCACCAATGGAAACGGACCAATTGGATCACTCAGAGCCATCGTTGGAGTGTCTGCCTGGCTGCTAGAAGACGCTTTTGCGTATAAGATCTCAGTCTTCCTCACTCCTTTGCTGGATTAACAACTCCCATAAAGCTATTTTGCCCCAGCTATTTTGCTTCCACTACAGGCTCAGGGCAATTGTTGTTGTTCAGTCGTTAAGTCGTGTCCGACTCTTCGTAACCCCATGGACCATAGCATGCCAGGCCTTCCTGTCCTCCGCTTTCTCCCGGAGTGTGCTCAAGTTCATATTCATTGCATTGGTGATGCTATCTAGCCATCTCATCCTCTGCCGTCCCCTTCTCCTTCGTCCCCTTCTCCCTTTGCCTTCAATCCTTCCCAGAATCAGGGTCTTTTCCAGGGAGTTTTCTCTTCGCATTAGGTGGCCAAAATATTTGAGCTTCAGCTTCAGTATCTGTCCTTCCAATGAGCTGTCAGGGCAATTACACTGTTTCATTTGATCATGTGCCCAAGGACAAAAGGATGTATTGTTGACAAACCTATTATATTTGTATATATGCTAATATACATTGTTTGAATTGTCCCTTAGATAAAATCTGTGTTTAAAATAAAGGTAGAAAGTCACCATAAATAATTCTCAGTTCTACTCAGAGTGATGGAAAACTTGGATAAAATACTTCCATTATTCTGTCTTTAAATACTTAGGCAAAGAGATATAATGATTTCAAACTTGCTACAGTAAACCTATAGTAAATTGAAACACAGTAACCTAAAAGAACTGCTTGATTTTTCAAGCAATTAAGCTGCACGTCTGAAAATTCTGCCAAAACATGTTAACACTTTCCCCCGTTTTTGACACCTCAGTACTTTAATACCTTCTATATACCATATAGAATACAGCCAATTTATTTATCAGCTCCTTCTCTCTTATGTCTTCAAAGTTTGAACAGTTGGAATATAAGCTGTAAAAATTTCTTGACAGTTACACTGGCTTGATTTGGTATGATTTTGAAAGAGATGGGGGGGTCAATGTGTTTGTTTTACAAGAAGTATAAAAAGTCATGAAGTCCGCGCCCCCCCCCCCCATTATTTTTTCCTGCCTTGTAAAATGAAGTTGCAGCTAAAGTACTAATCTTTGTTGAATGTCATGATTATATAATTGGGTTAAGTCCATAAAAACCATTCTGGGTAACACTAAGACTTGCAATCCTGTACAAAAGTACATCCCACTGAACTCAGTGGTGCTTTTGTCTGAGTAAATATGTATAAGATTGTACTGTAATAGTCCATATATCTCAGCAAGCTATTCTGTCTTCTAAAACAGCCAATTCCTCACACTTCAAAGCCGGTGGCGAAAGTTCCCAACTCTTGAGCCACATAACTAACATTTTCAGATGCTCATGAGCCTGAAGTCACACAAAACTGAGCATCTCTGTTTCTGTCCTTTCTCTGTTAGTCTTTGTGCTTGTGTTCCCCATTCTGATATGTAATCCCTAGAGAACATCTGTTGGAGCTGTTGTTGCTGCCATCTCTTCCCCTCTTAAAAGCTCTTTGTTTCAGTATGTAGCCAAGAGAACAGATATGGAAAAGCAGAACCCTGCAGTACAACTCTAGCATGCATGCATGCACAGAAAATAATTCTTCATTATTTTATTGTCCCTGATTTGAACTACTCAGTCACATCTGAACTTCATTCATGTCTCAAGTGGCTCCCAAACAGGGTTTGACCACTCTTGTTTTAGGAAAAAGCTACAATGTGCTAACAGAATATTCTGGGCTCTGTAGACTGCTTTCAGTTTCCTGCATTCCTAGCGTTTGGGGCCATCTTCCATGACAAATTAATAGACAAATTCATAGAAGGCAATCTTCCATGAATTTGTCAGTATCCTTTGAAGGCTGCTATACTGTTGGCCGTTCCTACATCTTACAGGGAATATGTACGTACGTACGTATGTACGTACGTATATAGCGTGTAACACTTTACAAACAGTACTAGCTATGAGAGACTACAATAATTGAATAAGCACATATTTGTTTCAGTGATTACAATTGTTGTACTCAATATAATTTACATTCAAGTTTTCTACCATTATTTTGCACCATTAGTCCCAAACCAATTCTATCATGGTGTTGTGGCCAATTGTCTGTGCTTTTGTATGACGCATTTATCGCTGTACTTCTATCAAGGGTGACAATTAGATGTGAACATTTGCAGTTATAATGAAATGCAGAGCTATTTTATAATTGCCAAGGGTAAAATTAGCAAAGTCAATTATTTTCCCCTTAGGCTTTTCCCTGTAGATATTAAAAGGCTGTAAGATAATTGCCTTAGGTAACGCTTTGATTCTTAAATAACATTAAATATAGGAATTGCTGCTAATCTTGTTGCAATTTACCTCTTTCCACAACTGCTGTAGAATATAACTACAGTGCTATCAAAAGATTGAACCTATATTGAAATGTTAGTTATGAAATTGCAAATTGCCTAAACTCCTTACAAGAAAAAGTTGTGTTGTGTCCATATTAAAAACATCAGTGTCATAGCTATTTAATTCTTGCTGGTGTGAACATGCCACTTTGCATATTATTAACCTGTGAACAACATTATGTAGAAAATGGCTATTTAAGAAAAATCATGTTATTTTCTAAATCTAACTAAAACTACTGTTTTCAGGTTTTTCTGGAGTCCTTTTCTCTCTTTTGTGTGCAGTGTGTATTACTTGAAATGATATGGTGCAAACAGGGCTGTCCAATCCACTGTTTCATGATGAACTGTATAGCTGATTCAGTTTACAAGTAAAGTATCAGAAATGCAATAAATCCTTTATTACCTATTTACTGTAGTGCCTTAGCACCTGTCCTTATTAAACTATGATTTGCTTACAAGGTTTCTCTATTATGTTTTACTGTGATTGTGAAAAGGCTTTGAGTGAAGTAGTCCTAATATGACAAGGTACAGACCTTTTGTGAAGAGCCATGTTGCCATTTTTTCAAAGTCTATATAAATAAAAAGAGGTGCTGTAGTTCAGATCTACTTGGAAGCCCTACCTACCTCTTGATCCTGGAAGCAAGAAGGTTGGTCTTGGCTCAAACACTGTGTCACATTGAATGTTAAACCCTAAAGTTAAATTTCAGGGAAATAGTTTTTAATGAGAATATTCTTCATGATATTTGATGAAGTTTCAAGGAAAACTCCAGCTTGGATTGTGTTAGATAGTCATTTTTCTACACATGTCTGATAGTATTGCCTAGATAAAAATCTGTAAACCTGCAAAATGGAGTTGCAGAGCAACTACTGTGAAAAGACTAGGTTTGTGTTTTCCAGCTTTCCACTATCCCATGCGTTCTAAAGGATCAGTGGATGGTTCCAGCATTTTGTCCTGGAATTTGGTGCCAGCAACACCAGGCAGCAAATATTGTGCAGCTACTCTTTAAATACCATTGGGACATAGGAAGCTGCTCTGTACCAAGCCAGGCTACTGGTCCATCTCACTTGTTATTGTCTGCACTAGCTGGCAGCAGCTCTCTGAGGTTCAAGATGCGGTCTTTTTCAGCTCTAACTGGAGATGCTGGAGATTGAACCCGGGCCCTTCTGCATGCAAAGCAGGTGCTCTACCACTGAGCTACAGTCCTTCCATAGCACAGTGGGCAATAGTAACGTTAGCAATTGCCTACGGCAGGCCAGTCCTTGATACAGAAGTCTTTTCAGATCGTAACTAAGGACCTGAGAGAGCATGAGAAAAACTGATACGGAGATTATCATTCAAGTTGGCCTGAGTTTAGAATGAGACACAACCCATGGCAGGCTTTGATATCCAAGCACTGAGTCCTCAGTGCGGATGGATACTCCAGCAAAGGGAGTGTTTGGTATGTTGTATGAAACACTGGTACTTCTGTCTATCAGTTGAAACTATACCATGAGACAATATTGTTTTGTGGAGCATTAGTTGTTTATAAATAAGCAGTGGCACAGATGTACTACTTACATGGTGGATGAATTTCCATATGCTAGCTTTGTATATATTCCTAAAGGCATAAATATGTTGCTTATTAAATAAGCTGTTGTTTACATAAATATCACTGATTTATGCAAGTAGATCTTTCTTCTGCGCAGAATCTAATAAACCATTTGGTTCATTAAATAAACTGGCTGTGTTGTGCTGGTTTTGGTTCTACAGATCAGTTTTTAAAAGAGAACAATGCCAGCTTTACTCCAGAAAGGGTATTCTTTCTGTCTGTGAGGATATTTAGGAGACATCGCACACAGATATATATATCTGTGTGCAATGCCTAGCCAAAAGACCTTAGTGTGGATGAGGGTGGTAGAAGAGGACACGAATGTGTCATATGTGGCCAAAGTGAGTTTAAGAATAAGTTGGTTTGATTGTGGAGGGTAATGGAATAGATATAACAATTTATTTGCGGCACCATTGACATCTTGCCATATCACACTGCTATCGACTTAAGAATTTCTGACATCACTGACAGCCCAGCATAGTTTTATTGTTTTAATGATTGGATTGTATTTTATCATGATTTTATTTTGTAAACCACTGTGGGATTTTTTGTTTTAAAAAAATGACAAGCAGTATAGAAATTCTCTGAAATAAAATAAATTCAAATAAAATCAGATCCAAAACGTCTGTTTTAATTTAATTTTCTCTCTCTCTCTCTCTCTCTCTCTCTCTCTCTCTCTCTCGCACGTGCACGCACGCACACAGGGTTTTTTTTTTCTGTGGGAAGGTTTTTCTGTGGGAAGCCTGGGCCTTTAGGCACTCCAGTGACCCTGTTCACATGATTAAATAACCCATGGGTTCTTTTGGCATACCCAGGAGTGAGTAAGCATTCTGGCTCCTGTCTGCTTCACTAAACAGCCCAAGAACCTTCCTGGGTTGTGCTCCATTACATCTGAACCAAGAACTTCGGGTTGCTGAGAGAGCAATAACCCAGAGTTTTAACTCGTGGGGGCATTTCTGGGTTGTTTAGCGAAGCAGAGGTGGGTGAGCAGTCAGGAGCCAGTACGCTCACTCATTCCTGCGCACTCCCAAGCAACCCACGGTTAACAAACTGTGGGTTGTTTAAGTGTGTGAATCAGGCCTCAGTTGTCCACATTTATTATAGTAAAGAGAAAAAACTGTGGGAGTGAAGACATGATTATGTACAATTCCTTATCCTTGTTGGCTCTTCCCAGAGAGATGAGGCTGCTTGGATTCACTGTCATTTTGGCAGCTGGTGACATGCCAGATCCCTGTACCACAGAAAGGAGAAAATTACCTGGTGGACCTGAAGTTTGGGGGTCTCATTACAACAGCGATTACCTCCATAAAGCTGATCAACAAGGTTAAAGAGGTATTTTCATAAAATCTTCCCAGAAGAACACAAGAAGAGCCCTGCTGGATCAGACCAAGGGTCCATCTAGTCCAGCATTCTCCTCACACAGTGGTCAACCAACTGCCCATGGCTCTAGCTTGAGCAGGAAGTGGGGGAAATTGTGGTCTCAAAAAAAAAAAAGAGGGGAAAATTTGAAGCACTGCACAGAGCTCCAAATATCCACACACAAGGGAGCCACACACACAGCTTGATAAGCTGAGGCTGGGATACTGTGAGACAGGACAGACGAGCAGCCAAGTTGCATCTCTTGAAGTAAAGAGCCTAGAAACTACGTGTCAGGGAATAAAAGGATGTAATCATGGTCTCAGCTCAGCTATACCTTCCTTCATCTCCTGCTAAAAGCAGGGGAATGATGGAGCTGATCCCTAAGCACAGCCTTTAATCTTAGATAAAGATTCATAATTTAATACCCAGTTCTAAGTCGTCCATCCCCTGTCTCCCTCTTCCCCGGTTGCTCTCCAGCACAGAGCAGTTTGGCCACCATAATTCCAACAACAGCCTCCTCCAATTTGTGAGATGTAATGATGTCATATGCCCCAGAGTGGCATAGGTAGTGAGTAACAATGGTGTTTTTCTTCTTAAGTACTTTGGTTGCAGAGGAAGATAGAAGAAAGCTGTGGTAATTTCAGCAAAGCCATCTGTAGCTTCCCTTGCTCTGAAGTGTTAAGTATGTTCATGCCCCTGCAGTGATACCATCATTGCAGAGCTACATCGGCTTTTCCAGTGAATGTTAGCAGGCTTTGTATTCCAGCACCCTATTGCATTGGCAAACCACAACCATGTACAGATACTGCAAGCCACAGTGGTTGAGGCACCAAGTGAGCCATCAATTTTGAAACCTGGTTCAGCATACTCATGTTCTCCTGTATGTACGTGGCATAACATACTATAGATGTGGTATTCATAGTGGCAGCAGAGGGATGTGAGTGGGATAAACCGACAATGAATGATAGGACGTAAAAATGGCATTTTAAACACAGCACGGAGCACCTTATAAACTGGATGGGATGAACTGTATAAAGTGGGATTAGCAGGATGCGTGAAGGGGGATAACATAAAAAAGCATTTTAAACACAGATTGGGGATGGACCTTACAAACTGGATGGGATGTATTGTATAAAGTGCTGGGGGTGCAAAAAAGGGAATGACATGAAATCCAACAATTATGTCTCTGGATACACCTTGTTTTTTGGTGTGGCCCCCTATAGGATTCCCAGCATGCAATGCAACCCCCAACCCAAAACAGTTGTGCACCCCTGAAGTTGTGCACCCACAAAAACATTTTGTGTAGCCTCCTGGAAGCCTATCACTACTAGCTTTTGTCTATGTTTTTGTTTGCTAAAGGTTAAAAACTTATTCTTTTCTAAAAAACATATTAAAGCTTGGGCTCTGCAGCAACTGTCAGAGGACAGATCTCATTATCTGTTGGATAACCAAAGAGTTTACAAGGCATTTGTGACCATTTTGATATCCAGCTGACATTGCCCTAGTGCTCTTAAATTTGCTAAGAGAATGATTGCTCTTTCTGTTAGCTGTGTGTACTGAATTTTAATTTACGCTAATACATTTCATCTGGGAATTAAGGCAAGTCATGTGTAACATTGAAATGTGACTTCTTCTATGTTGAAAGTACAGTGCTGTCAAATAAATATTAGATTTTAATTGCCCCCACAGAAGGGACACTTTGTGCCTCTGTTATGCCTCATCTTCTGAATCTTCCATTTCTGAGGTCAGATTGTGTTCTTTTATAGCTGTACTGCATCACTAATAAGAATGACAATAACAGCATGCCAAATTTGACCTGAAGTTTATTTTTGTTTGATCTGGGTGGCCAAAGATTGAATTTCAAGTAATCTTATGTTTCTCTCCAATGAATATAGTGGCCGTATGATTAAATGGGAACATAAGCAATTCTCTCTAATAAAATGAATATAGTGATGAAGTTGCAATTAGCACAGTATACTGGCACCCCCCAGTGTCAAGAATAACTGAGTTTTATTACCAGTTTCGATGTGTAGAAATGATTCTGCTAGTATAAGACCACTCTCAGCCCTAAAATATATTTGGGGGCAAATTATGAATGATGAAAGCATGGTCTGAAACGACAAGATAGTGAGATTAACAGCAAGCAAAATGCAACCATGTGGAAAAGACAGGAAATTCCATTGAAATTTGGAAAACAGTGCCTTGTTCCATGTCATGTCTGTGCCAAGAGTCCTGTTCATTTTAATGGCTCTGAACTGTACCATTAGACTGCAGATGAGAGAGGGGGCGAGGGGGGTTTTTTCTCCCAAATCCTAAGAACCCCGCAGAAGAGGATTTCCCACCTCCACCTTGCTGCAGTCCCTGCAGCCCTTGGAAGGCTGCTCCCAAGGGACTGAGGACTATCTGGAGTAGTGTTAGATGCTGTGCAAAGGGCTGCAGTTGAAGGGGGAAGAATAAACAGAAATCAGAAATAAAGCACCTCTGCCTGAACAGGTGACTTTTTCTAACGCTAGAGCCTTGTTTGGTCCAAGCCCATATTCTTGTTGCTAAGTGAAATGTATGATACATTTTATGTATTGCTTATAGTTCCCTTAACTTACATTTTTTAGTGTTAAACCCGTAGACCCACAGGTTACGCTTCCAGCCTTCTGCACTTGCCTACCTATTGTTCTCTCTAGATGTGTGCTGTTTAAATGTCCATATCCATTCAGTTCTGATATTACACACCCTGATATGTGTTAATCGAACCCTCCTGAACAACTTTCCCTCAGTATCTTGAAACCAGGTGAGGACAACCTTCAGCCTGCGGGCCTAATCTGGCCTATGCTGGAGCCCAATCCGGCCCATGGAGGGTTGAGCACCCTCCCTGGGCCCTGCCCTCCCCAAGCCCCGCTCCCTGGGGTACAGGGATCCCCATGTTATCTTCGACCTGAGACAACAAAGGGATTCCCCTTTGTACCGCTCACCCTCTTGCAAGCCCTGGCTGAGTCTCTTCCTGTGCCATCCACGACCCACTCAGGATGCAACGCAGCCAGGGCTTGCAGGAGCCGACTACTACAAGCCCTGGCCAAGTCCCTTTCTCCATGCAGATCACTAGCATCCTCAGTGTCAACAAAGCTGAGTCTTGTCGTGTGTGTGTGATTCTGCTTATATAAAATCATACATGATCATGCAACCTGGATGGAACTTTCCTGCTGTTAAATTGGAATTCTTTTATTTTCAGTGTGAGAACAGCACAGTGAGTGATAACTGTTGGGGATCCAGCTTGCCAGACACTGTGAGAAAGAAAAGTATACTACTATCTGACTGAAAATCAAAACCATCTGCATGTAGGTGGTAACTTTCTCAGAACTCAACTCTTTGGATCTCTTGTTCAGGACTAAATTGAGGGGCAGATGACCCAGGTCACTGCCTGAGGCAACTGTCAAGGCTGTTTACTCAACTGTACACTCAACAGCTAGGAAAAAAGTAATCCATGGAAAAAATTTCAAGATGGTGTCCACTCAGCAAACCCTCTGTGTGTGAGAATGATTGTGAGCAGATCTGTGTGTGCAAATCTGTTGTCCTATATAACAGCAATAAATTATGCATGCAAATCACACATCAAAAGTTGGGAAAGAGGCTACAAATACAATGAAAAATAATACATTCAAAAGATGTACGTATGGCGGTGGGTTCCAAATATGCTGCTTGCCTAGGGCACCATTTGGTCTAGGGCTGGCCTTGTTTCTGAAACCTGTAGGGACTGATAGCTTGCATTGATTTAAATTAGTGGTGTGTCTAGCACCATAGTGTTGTTTCCCCATGACTTCTGGAGAGTCTCAGGCTGAGACCCTTCCCAGCCCTGCTACCTAAAAGCTTCCAAGTGGAGGTAGAAGTGTCCATAATGGGTGTGGTGTAGTGGTATATTTTTGAAATGCAGCAGTTCATCATAACAAACCACATAGCCATGTCCCCAAGGAGAATCCATAGTTGTGCTCCCAAGACAGCTGTATTGATCCATTTTATGTGTGTACACTGACACATACTGTAGCAGTACGTACCATAAATACCCAGTTTATTAGGATCAGAATGACTGCAATCCTATGCATAGTTTTCTTGGGAGTTCTATTAAACTCAGTGGTGCTTACTTCTAACTGCATTGTTTCAACTTGTAAAACACACTGAGCTTTAATAAGCTGCAGGTGCCCCATTAAAGAAAAGGAAAGAACTATCCAGGTTCTGCTTGATTATTTTCCTCATTCTCTGACTTTCTCTATACTAATCTGTTGCAAACAAACTTGAAAGCCTCATTATCACCTCATTCACTTGCCCGAGCAAGGGAGTTGGTCAGTTACCCTGTGGTTCTTGCGGATAATGTCCTCACTCCTGCTCTGAAAAAAATCCAAATGTCCTCCCTTGTGTTCTCCCTCCGCTATACCACTGTATGATGGTGATGCATGCTGATCTTTCTAGTGTATCGTTGAATACTAAGCCAACAAAAACTCAGTTGGTGAACTTCAACTGTAAGAGACCCCTACAAATAAGCTATCACAACCATTTTCCTATTGGTTAAGTATTTTCCAGCCCACATTGCAGGCTCAAAATACATGAGCCTTATGATAATGGTAATGATAAGTGGTCGTTAGTAGAGTATAAATGACTATTTTATGTCAAACTTGCATTAAAGTGAGCTGTACAAATTACAGGAAACCCAATGGCAAATCACATTTTTTTTTTCCTAACTTAACTTGCATTAGTGTTAGCAGTATGGATTAGAAGTGTGTATAGCGTGTGTACATATATGTATGCATGTACGTATAAAAAATCCCTTCAGTTGATCTTGTTTTTAATACTGAGATTATTGCTTAAACACTCATTTAGCACATAAACAGACATTAAATTCCCTCCCCTTCTACTTAATGGTTTCTAATGGTGCTTTCTTATTCAGGAAAGAAGTAATAAATTTGTATGTGATTGCTTTTGCTACTGCAGCAAATGCTTGAGTGCCCAGTGACTAAAGAACATTCCTGAGAAGCAGCTAATAGGAAAGATTAAGATGCCTTTGATCACCCTGTGAGTAAAATGACAGGGAGATCTGTAATGTATTTTCCTGCTTCATGGTGTAACGAGTCTTAAAATCTATTTTGAAGTCAGGTTTTAAGGAAAGGGAATTGTAATTAGATGAATTGTTCACATATGCCTGAACCTGACAGAATAAACTTGCAAAATCTTGTCATTGTTGAAATCCATAATTTGAGGTCCCTTTTATAACAGCATGACTTGGTGTATCATTTTTTAAAATTTTGAGAATAAGAAAATGGGAAGCTGCCATAGGATGTCACATATTGGTCTATCTAGCTCAGTATTGTCTACATTGACTGGCAGCAGGTGTCTGAGGTTCCAGACAGGAGACTTTCCCAGTTTTCCCTGGAGAGACCAGGAATTGAACTTGAATCTTTTTGCATGCAAAGCATGCATTCTACTACTGAACTATGCCCTTACCCCGAACAGTCTTTCCATATTGCTACTTAATGTCTTTAATGCTACATAACACTTATCCCTGAACAATATTTATTGATGTGGGTGGGCTTGCACAGCTTGTGACCCAGCAAACTGAATGCAGCCCTGTTAATGAGCCCTGCCAGGTGACAGACATCCCCTCTAATTTTTGCAACAGGACAGGAGATTTATCAGATCTCTGGTGGATCCCCATCTATAGCTTGTGGCCTGCAACTTGGGAGCACTAGAGCAATTCCATTATAGACTATAGACACATAATAGTTGGAATGACTTAGGGCACAATCCTTTGGCTTGCGCCCTGGGTACTTGTAAGCCCCCAAACTTGGGGGCTCACAAGTATCCTATGCATTCTAGCTAGATGGGCAATTTTACCTGTCTAGTGGAGGCTTCAGGGAGGGGGAGGGAAGGAGGCTGGGGCAGTGATAAGAAAAGGCATAAGCCAGCCGCCCTGGTCTCCCCTCCCTGCCCCCAGGAACTCCTCCATTCCCCCAGCTCTGTGCTGTGTTTACTGAGCGCAGAGAAGCAACTGACACAGTTCTCTCCAGCTCAGAGCCCTCTGTCTTCGTGCGTGGATCTAGGAAACCGAAAAATCCTGTGTCCCCCAGACGCTGTCTAGGGAACATAGGATTCCTCCCTCCAAGAGTTATTCTGGCAAGTTGGGGCTGGCAGATTTTGACCTATACTGTTTATGTCCACTCTTTGCACCTGTTTCACCACTGCCAAACAAATACTGATGAAGGAGTTTCCTACAGCCTACAGGTTGGTATGCTCTTATTTTCTGTTCATAGCTATAAAGGAGAAAGTTTGGTCACATTTTAATACACTGGCATAAAGTATAATTAATTTCAAAATGCCATGAGAGGGTTCTGATTTCTCCATATTTCAGGAAACAGAAAAAGGAAGCTGTCACACACCTGAATACCCCTATAAATGTCCTCCCCAAGATACAAAGTATCCAGTGAGTGGCAATAATTGAGTACCATCAGTTCAGGAACAGGTGTCCATCTGCTTTGTCACTTAACAAACACACTTGGAAAACCAACTTCAAAATCCATCGGGCTGAATCAGACCACACACACAAAGGAATTTCAGTCTGTCATATTTGCTATAGAGATGTGGGTATCCTATTTCTCAGTTTAGGAATATTCTAAATTTTGAGTTCTGGCTCCACAAAACTATCAGTGTTAGAGAAGCTAGGAATATTTCCTTTCTGAATTGTCTTGTCTCTACACTACTGATAAAAATACCTCTTTTTATTTAAATCTTATAGACTTGTGTAATACTGCACCTCAGTATTGCCTAGCTGGTCTGTAACAGTGTGGTGTAGTGGCTAGAGCGTTGGACTGGGAGCTGGGAGTTCCGGGTTCTAGTCCCCACTCAGCCATGGGAGCTCACTGGGTGACTTTGGGCCAGTCACAGACTCTCAGCCCAACCCACCTCACAGGGTTGTTGTTGTGAGGATAAAATGGAGGAGAAGGAGGACCGTATATGCCACCTTGGGTTCCTTAAGGAGGAAAAAAGGCGGGATATAAATGCAATAAATAAATAACATTCCTAGTTTTAGAGGATTGGGTACTTGGGCTGCTGGAAATGCTCAATTTAAAGAGAATTTGAAGAGGAGGTGGAATCATACACTTGATCTAGGATATAACTTCCTAAGAACTACTCTAAGAGGTTCCCTACTTTGGGAGCAGAAATCCTTCAGTGGGATTTGGTAGCAAATCAATATAACTCTGCGGTAAAGCCCAGAAAAGGAGAATTCAGAACTTGAAATACTCTGTATAAAAGAGTGTTGTCAAATTCCGTCAGGTGAGTATTTCTCACTTACTCGGCACCATCTATACTAAAGCACAATTATTATTGCCGGAAAGATGTGTTGCAGTAATCACTTCTTTTCTTGGGATCATTGAGTCAAGGATCTCCTCTGTCAAATTTGCAAATATTTATGAGCCAACTTTTTTCTATATTCAGCTAAGAGTATGGGAGAGGAATAAAGGGAATGGTCATTTGTTATGACTTGTTATGATCAGAACCATGACTAAGGTGAACATATGCAAAGGTAGTAGTGTTTTGCGCAATTTCTCCTAATTAACTACAACTTCTGAATTCTGTGCCATGAGCTACCTCCAATGCAGACTGTAATCTGTATATCATACAAAAACATTGAAAGGAAAAGAGTTACTGTTTTGCTACTCCTTAATCACTTCTTTTTGAGCGTTGAAAAGTGTGTTCTCATGAAACTTATCTCTATTAAGAAAGCTTTACCAAGTAAGCCCATTTATCCTACACAGTTTTTACCTGCTGGTAGAAAAAATTAGCCTAAATTTACTTCATTGGCCTGGAGTAGAACCTACACATCTATGATAGGAAGTTATGGTAGAGAAAAAAAAGCCTTTAGGTAATGAAACTTCCTGGAAGATCATTAAACATAAAGCAGTATTTATTTCAGCAGCTTAATACTAATCTTATAATTCACATGCTTACCGAATCTCTGATACATTACTGCGTTGGGCTCTCCACTATCAATATAGCAATGGTACATATCAAGTTCTCTGTTTCCAAGAAAGCTGAAAGAATTGTGCCAAACAGATGGTCATTGTGAAGGTCTGCTTCATGCTTTTACTTTTGCTCCAACTAATTTGAAGGTGGGCAAAACAAATCGATAATAAAAGAAGATGTGTGTCTGGCAGTCTGTCTTTCCATCAGTGCCATAGTGCCAAGATCGTAAAATCTAGACACCTGAAACTTGGCATGCATACTAAGGGGACCTAGGTGTGCACCTAGGGTTTGTTTTTTAAATGCATTAGGGTGCAGTCCTACCAGGATAGGTGGCCACCTCCAAAGTCCGAGGCAACTGCCTATCCAATGCAGGGCAGGAGAAGTACAGAGAGGATCATCCCCTCCATGCTTCAGCCACCCTGCATTCATGGCTAGACAGCCGATTTCAGCTGTCTAGCCATGGGAACTTGAAGCACGGGAAGCGGCAGCCAGATGACATGTAGGACTTGTTGTACTGGCATTTCCGACTTCCCCGCCATTACACACCTAACGGCCCATTTTTGCCACTCCGCGCTCTTCTTCCGAGCGTGGGGCTGTTCCATGCTGCCTATGAGGCAGCACATGAGGGGGTGGAGGTCGGTTCTCAGGGAACCGACCTATCCTGTGCCACTGACTAGCAGCCATAGGATTGCTCCCTTAATTAATTTTAATTAATTTTAATGTGTCTATGTGGTTGAAGCTTGCAGTAACATCTTCAACCACTAGGGGCAGACTTTCATAAGGAGCACATAGCTTTGCATTCAATACAGTTTGGAGCCAGGAGAAATTAGTAGGCTGAAGGTGTGTCCCCCCCCCCCCTCCACGGGGAATCAAATTGACGGAATCTTCACTTGGGAAGCTATGGGGGTGCACTGTGGCAGGGGCCATTCATAGGGGTTCAAGTGGACATGGCTTCATTTTAATGGGGTGGGCACAATGTGTCAATTCTAACAGCTGTGTCAAACTAAGGGCTATTCCAACCTGTGTAAAGCTGGGTCATTCGCTAATAATCAATGAAGCAAAGTTATCTGCTACTTGAGAAGGACATGAGTAATCTCTATAAAGGAGTCTACTGTTTTGCTGTAAAATTACTTCATCTATGATGCCATTTTCCAATATTGGGAACACCCAACAGGCTCTCTTTTAACTGGTCATTTACTTTCTAGGAAAGATCATTGAGAGAAAGAGGATGATGTATTGCCTCTTTTCCAGCTTAATTCTACTTTTTAAAATGCTCTCCGCTTATAGATTAAAAAATTAGAGGCTTAGTTGTTAATGTCAACAACAACGAAGTAAAGCCAGAAACAAAAAAGGGAGCTGTGCCAATACTCCTGACACATTTTGAGATGTGTCTCTTTATCCAGGGAAATTCTTCAGTTGCTTCTAAAACTTCCTAAAGACCTTTTCAGAGCTTGTTAGGAAGTTTTAGAAGCAATTGGAGACTTTTCATTGCTGAAGAGACACATCTCGAAACATGTCAAGAGCAATATATTGGTGCAGCTGCCTTTTTTGTTTTGGTTGTTATTTGGAAATATACAGAGGGGCTTCAAGGGTTACTAGTTTAAGAGAATTTAGCTCTCAGGAGTCCATAGGAAGCTACCTCCTTGCTCTTTCTGTCCAGCTTTTCTGTTTTGTCATCACTCTGTGTTCCAACATGCAGTGCAACTCTTGCACTTTTTTCATGTTAAGAAAAAGTTATTTGTATTCAGTGAAAAAAAAATTCCCCGGAATACTTTTCCCCACTTACTCCGCTGCTTGCTTGAATTACCCGAACAGATGGAAGGGGGCAGGGAGAGAAAGATTAGAAAATGGAAAGGATTTAATCAGGTCACTCAAATGATGATCCCAACTGAGACAATACCCAAAATAATAATCTACACAGCCTGGATCTCGGTAATGTTGAAAGAAAAAGTGCATAGCTGTTACAATACTGCAAAAGATAGTTTTTTCTTTCAATTTTAAAATGCCTTTCCTCACATTCTAAAACCACATCCCACTAATGCTGTTTAGCAGACGTTGGGTTTGGGTTTTTTGCATCTGTATAGGCAGCTGTTACCAGATGGTTAATGCAAAATATGGTGTTATCTTACATTAGACTAACTATCCTGTGAATGATGGGAATATTCAGTCTATGAATATTCAGGCACCAAAGGTTTTGCATAGTTCGACATCAGTAGTTTTCAAACTGCGATCTGGGAAAAATTATTTTCAGGAGTGGCTGTAGCTCAGTGGTAAAGCATATGTTTTGCATGCTAAAAGGTCCCAAATTCAATCCCTGGCATCTCCAGGCAGAGCTGGGAAAGAGCCCTGTCTGAAACTCTGGAGAGCTGCTGCCAGTAAGCTACGTGGACCCATGGTCTGATTCAGTCTAAGGCAGCTTCCTAGGTGTACAACAGAGTTCTTCTTCGTGGTCTCTGTGCATCACACATATGGGCTCTGCGCCTGCGCGGAGACTCGTTCAGGAAACTTCCAAGCTGAAGAGTTTTTTGGCGGGAACCCCTCCCCCACCACCTGTGGCATATATAGCGTGGGTTCCCGCCTTCCCCTCAGTTCCTTTTCGACTGCCTTAGTATTACCTCATGGGGAACTTTTCAACATTCTGTCACACTGCATTTCTATTTTACCTTATCTAAAACCTCTTTTCTTCCTTTACCTTATTCTTCTTCTTTATCTTATAACGAGAGAGAGAGAGAGAGCGGGCAGAAAGAGAGAGAGAGAGGGCATCAATTGTCGACAGTGTTGGAGAGTGTCATCAGCGGCAACACGTTTTTTCTCCTTCAGCGTATGGCCCCGAAGCCTCCGTTCAGAAGGTCCACACCTTGTGGCAGTAAGGTGCCCTCTTTAGATGGCCGCTCTTTGTGTCTTATTTGCATGGGAGAAACTCACAAGGTTGAATCTTGCCACCACTGCCAATCGCTATTGAAGCAGGCTCGCAATAATAGAGTTGATCGACTAAAAGCGATCCTGTGGCAACAGGCCCTTCAGGCGGTTGACATGCCTAAGGCCCAAACTCCGAGGGACCAGCCCGTCGTGGCCCCCTCCACAAGTGCAGAGGTGGCTCCTGTGATTCAATCTTCTCCCCCGCTAACCGCTGAGCCGGTTTGGGTAGATCCACCCACTCTGGGAAGGAGCCTAGCCATATTGGCAGCAAAAAAGCTTTCAAAACGGGCGAAATGCCCTAAACCAGCAGCAGATACACTGGAAAAGAAGAGGAAAAAGAAATCCGCCAAACAACAGGAAAAGGAGCTACCACCTCCTCCTCCTCGACTTGATTCTCCAATTCGTGTTGTGCCCCCCACGCTCACTGTTACTCTGGACCCAACCTCCCCACGGTCTCAGAGGCTGAGTTGAGGGATACGCCAACCCCACCACCCCGTCCAGCTCTAATAGCCCCAGAACGGAGATCCGGGTCTCCAACACTGCGTCACTATGACATCTAGTCACCTCAGTATCAACCTGCATTTTCACCTCGACAGCCTCCTTGATACCAATCTCCGGATCGATACTGTCAGCATCATTGTCCAGTGCAATATGGCCTTGATCGCTCACGCTCCCCATCCCGAGATTGGGACCGTTGCTCAGCCTCGTCATCTCCTCCTCACCGACAGCACTCAGATCCAGACTGGAGACTCCGGAGGGACCGCGAATTCTTCCTTGATCGATCCTGTTACTTAGCAGCTACTTCTCTATCGCATGCTCCCTTTCAGGCCGGACAACACTCCAGTTTTGACACTCAGGACATCTTCTGCCCTCCTCCTCCGGTACCGAGGTGCTCTACGTCCTTAGCACTACAACAACCCAGTTGGGACCATCAAGCCCTGCCACCTCCAATTTGTCAGGGTGGAAACTGAGCCAATAGAGCCCCAGAGCAGTTCTGATTCTGAGGAGGAACAGCAATCCGTGGGAGAGGAGCTCACTCATCTCTCACTAGCACAAAAGCTGGCAGAGATTTCTCCTGCCAGCATTCCTGGGAGAGATGGTGACCCTGGCAGTGAGAGAGCGCTGGAGGGGGGCTTGCTGGACGTTCGGCGCAGACGCAAGGAGCAACGACAGATGGAGGGCGCCGAAAGGAGGCGTTCCGCTCGTTTGGCACTCAAACAACGGTTGTGTCCCGAGGACCCAAGGGAAAGAGGGAGGATCTCTCCATAGCCCATAAGTTCAGAGTCTTCCCATGGTTCCCCTTCAAACGGGGACCAACTGCCTTACTTGGAGCTTAGGCTACTCTGCTATCTTTCCCCAGTGCTGTTCCTTGCTTTGTCGCTAGTGATTAGTATCTGAAAGAGTCATAAAGGAATAAAGTCTCGGAAAGAATTCCTTGTCGTCTATGTCCTGAGTTGGCTATTGGTGTGGACTGCAAGAGGCAGCTAGGGCGCTCCTGACACAATTCCACCTCATGCCCCTGATGTGGCACTATGCCCTGCCCATTCGCAGAAATCCAGGGAGGACTACCAATCGGACTCCGCCTATTCGTCCGTTCCCCCATCAACCTCATCACCAAACGATGTCATTGGGACACAGGATAGAGCCTCGCTGTCCGAACACATGGGCCATTTCTCTGAGCAGGTGCTTAGAATGGCTCAATCATTGGGCATCGAGGTACAACAACCTCCACAATAACTCCACAATCTGGTATTTGATGCCATCACAATGGACCTGTCCACCCCGGTGGCCATCCTCTTTCTTCCAGCCCTGCTGAGTGCAGTCCAGCAGACGTGGAAGGCGCCGCCATCCTTGACCCAAGGCTGGAACCCAAGAGGCTGGAATCGATGTACAGGGTTCAAGAGGTACTTCTTCTCTAGGTACTTCACAGTACCAAAATGGGACGGAGGCCTCCAGCCCATTCTAGACCTTCGAGACCTGAACAAGTTTATCACCCCCAAGAGGTTCAGGATGACAACCCTAGCCACAATTCTCCCACTCCTTCAGAAGGGCTCTTGGTTCACCACAATCGACCTCGAGGATGCGTACTTCCATGTAGCCATAGAACACTCATACAGAAAATTCCTCCGCTTTGCGATTGGAGAAGAACGTTTCCAGTTCAACATTCTACCATTCAGTCTTTCAGCAGCCCCGTGCATGTTCGCCAAGTGCATGGCTGTGGTCTGCGCTTTCCTCCACCTCAAGGGAGTAGAGATGTACCCATATCTCGACGATTGGCTACTAGTGGACTCCTCTCCAGAAGCCTTATTGCATGCTATTGTGGATGTCTTAAACCCTCTTTGGGCACTGGGACTACGGATCAACAAGGAAAAGTCTCATTTGACCCCCACATGAACAGTTCAATTCATAGGGGCCGTCCTCGATTCCAGAACGGACTGGGCATACCTTCCAACGAACCATATCACAAATCTCGTCATGCAAGCCACTTCGATATTCATTGCTCACTGGGTCACGGTCTTGGACAGAGCCTTTCCACAACTCCCAACGGCTCTTCCTGTGCTACGGAGGACACAACAAGGGCTCTTCAGGCTCCTGTCAGAGACTGGCCTCCTGGATAGTACACGCCATCCGACTGGTGTACGAAGGCTCCAGGAAGGACTTACTGACCCGAATTTGGCCTCATTTGATGAGGGGCGTGTCGACTTCCACAGCTTTTACAAGGGGTGTCCCTCTTGTAGACTTATGTAAGGCGGCTACCTGGTCTAAGCCTTCTACTTTCATAAAGCACTACAGATCAGATGCTCAAGCTCGAGCAGACTGTGCCTTTGGCAGGGCTGTGCTTTCGTCGGTACTACACTGAGACACCAACCCACCTCCAGTAAGTTAGCTTGTTACTCGCCCATATGTGTGATGCACAGAGACCACGAAGAAGAAAGTCAGGTTGCTTACCTGTAACTGTAGTTCTTTGAGTGGTCATCTGTGCACTCACACAACCCTCTGTCAAGGGCCCCTTGGAGGCCTCTCTCAGTCTAATCCAGTAGCCAAGTCCAGACACAGACAAAGGGATTCTTTTCAAAGTTTTATTCTTCCTTTACAACTTAGCAACTCTACTGTTAGCAACTAGATATGAGCAGCAGAGTACCTATGCCCTAAGTTGGAACAGTTGGTCCCCGTGTGAAGGAGAATCACTGGCAGACCCTGAACTTATGGGCTAGGGAGAGTCCCTCCCCTTTTCCCTTGGATCCTCTGGGCGCAACCGTTGTTTGAGCGCCAACCGGGCACTATGCCTCCTTTCTGCGCCCTCCATTTGGTGCCACTCCCTGCGTCAGCATCGTGCGTCCAGCAAATCTGCTTCCTGCGCTCTCTCACTCCTGGGACTGCTATCTATGCTAGGAATGCCGGTGGGAGAAATCCCTGCTGTTGGCCCTGGGAAGGATGAGCGCGCGCCTCTCCCAAGAGCGGCTGCTCTTCCTCAGAATCAGAACTACTCTGGGATTCTATGGGCTTAGTGTCCACCCTGACATCCTCCCACCGTCCCCACTTCGGTGTCAACAGTCTGTTGGTACCGAGGTGTTCTTCTCCTCGGTCTGGGACTCTTGTGGTCTCAAGGAACTGAGGGGAAGGCGGGAACCCATGCTATATATGCGACAGGCGATGGGGGAGGGGTTCCCACCAGAAACTCTGCAGCTTGGAAGTTTCCCAAACGAGTCTCCGCGCAGGTGCAAAGCCCATATGTGTGAACACACAGATGACCACTTGAAGAACTACAGTTACAAGTAAGCAGCCTGACTATTTTCAGACCTTTACCTTCAGGGAACACTTTCCCTGTGAATGTTGTTGGTGAACATCTGCATGTTAGAGAGAATTTGGGGAAGAATGTTGGAGCTCAGAATTCGGAGCTCAGTCTAGAGCACAGACAACACTGCCCTGTGGCTGTGCATTTTAGACAACCATTACTTCTCATTGAGGACCCATCTGGTAATCTTCTGTGGACAATCCACATTCTCTGACTGGAAATCGAACCTGGACCATGACAGTGAGAGCATTGAATCCTAACCACTAGAGCACCAAGGAACTGTATCATGCACAGATGGTATCATACAAGAATTTATATATTCTTTATTATCTTGTTATCTAATAGGGTTAAAGTGCTGACTAAATAGGCTTACCGCACTCTGGATACCTTCATAGAGGTTTCTTTCTTGGAACATGGGGGGGGGGGTGGAGAGAAAGAGAAGTATGTGAACTTATGTATTATAGTGACCAAAAGTGTGAGCTCTGAGCCAGAAAGTTCCCAGTTATAATATCACTTTAGCCATGGACTCATCAGGCCATGGTGCAGACATAATATTAACCAGGCTTTAGATCTTGTCACCAGCTGTGGGTCAGTGTTCTGAATTGGAGTTAGGAAGGAACCAGACTTCACTTTAATGGGGTCTAGCAATGGTCTCATGTAATGCAGAAACAGGTTAAGCAGGATGCAGGAATGTGTGCATGAAGCAGCAAAGTGGGGCAAGGGACCATATGATCCCATGGTTCACTCCTGATCTCTAAAAGCCCTGGTTAAATATTATGACTACAGTAGGAACTTTGTGACCTTAAGCAAGCTACTGAAATAATAAGCTTTACAGGGTGATTGTAAGGAGGATAAAACATAAGGATGACCGAGAGAATATATGTGAAACACTTTGAACATTCTAAGATGCTATATAAATGCTTAAGAATTCACATTTTTACAAGAAGCTAGTGCTTGCCAATGGAAACAAGGGCTTTTGGAGCATACGAAATAGTTCACTATTTAGTATTTTGGTTGTTTATCCATTTTCATACAGTGCTGGCTTTGGCATTTTATTAAGCTTTTCCTATGACTACCTGTTTACAAGAAAAGACATGATAAAGCTGCCTGTAAGACACTTAAATTCTTCTTAAAAAGTATTCTCTTGAAATCAGTAAAACCTGCTGTTTCCTTGTATGTGTGCTCATTAAAGTAAAGGATCTTTCACTGAGTCGTGCTTTATCTGGAGTTTCAGGGAAAGGGAGGGGGGAGCTCTGGGTATTCACAGCTAGGTGCATTGTTAAAGATCATCCTATCACTTTGACATTTAGAGGTAGGACTCGGTGTCTTTGTAAATTCTTCTTCGTATTACTGGTATGTCTCTGGGCTCCAACCGTTTCACAAACCATAATATTTTTTAGTGAGTGATTGATCTGTATTATGTGTCCCAGCCATCAGAGGAATCTTGAGATGTTGCTTGTATAAACCGTAATACAATCTGACACTGAGCATTTAGTTACAGGCTTTCATAGACCTATTGGCGATACACAATCCTCCTGGATTTGGGCATAAGGCTTATCTGATACCTTCCCCCCAAAAGCCCCTCATTTTCTCTGTTCCCCACTTAAATAACTCAACACATCTGGGTTAACACTGTAGGATCATTGTCCTTTCAGTTCTCCTGCAGCTCATATTGCTACAATATTTCCTTAAGTATCTGATTACTGAAAGGGCAAGACAATTTTTCTCTCCCCAAATGAGGCAGTTCTTAAATAAGCCTTACAAATTAATTCCTAGGCATCATTTAAAAAAAAAAGCATTACTTTTAACTGGTACCATTTGCAAAGGTGTGTGCATAAATATGTGTGTTTGTGTAAGAGACAAGAGTGCAATCCTGTGCATGTTTACTTAGAAGTAAACCTTATTTTGTTCAATTGGACTTACTCACAAGCAAGTGTGCATAGGACTGTAGCCTAAACATAGTAAGGTTGTGGGCAGTTTGCAAATGAAGCAATAATGATAACCAAGAATGTTAAGAGGTTTATACATGTTGCTTTGGGCGGCTTTATCATTGGCCATACTGTCTTCAGTTACAAGAATGATAAAAACCTGAAACTAAATCCTTTTAATTCAATAACAAATGGGCTAAATTTTAGGAAAGTGAGAGTGGGAATCGGATATAGCTCCATATACATAGGAAATTAATCATTGAAGAGAGTAAACCTGTGAGCAGGCAGGATAGCCTTAAGGTGTGCCTACTTGATATGCCTGTATTGAATATATTGCAGTAAATCCTAGAATACTGTTCCAGTTAACAGAGTTAGTGCACAGAGCTCTGATTTCTTACAGTAGTTCCAGTGAGACTTTTATTCATTTTTACATTTTGGATCCAACTCAGCTTTTTAGACTTTTTAACTTGAACATCTGAGAACCCTAAAGATAGTTTGCTAAATATGATATGAACAGTCCCATGTTGGTGAACATTTTAATTCATGTGTTACTGTTGACCCTCAGGGCAAGCACCTAAATACAACGACAGTGTGTTTCCAATGTATGAAAATGAATTCTAAAGATTAACTGATTATGGACTTTTGGCTTTTTTGCATTAGCATAAAAGTTGAATTTTTAACAATTCCCAGAGAAGGATATTGTAATGTGTACATACCTGGCAGCTTATTCAACTTTAAAAAATAAAAATATTGCTTTGCTTTTGTTTAAATTAACTTGAAATGTGGTAGGAAGAAGAAATATTATACTTGAGGCTCCAGTATAAAGATTCTTCTTTATTAATGTCTCCTTGTGCTCATTCAGTTTAGAGCACTCTAGAAAATCTGTAATTAATCATCCTACTTAAAAATTGGTCTCTTTCTTTCAGGTGGTAGAGATCATGTCAAGTGCCATTGGTGAATTAGTACAAGGGATATATTATGAAAACTCAGACTTAGCAAAGGTAAGTCCATGGATCACAAAACTGTACTCAGATATGTGCTTAAGGTGCAATCCTATGCATATTTAGGATGCAATCCTATGCATATTTAGACAGAAAAAAGTCTTACATCTCCCAGCATTCCCCAGCCAACATGGCTGGCCAAGAAATGCTGGGAGTTGGAGGACTGTTTCTTGTCTAAACATGCATAGGATTGCATCCTAAGTCACTCACTTCCTCCCATTTTTTAAAAAAAGGATGGAATAGACTAAGCAAAAACAGAAGCTCCCTGTGATGTTGCAGTTACTGGGCTTTTCCATTTCAGACGGTAGGTAGGAGAAATAAATGTTGAATGTGCTGCTGCTTGAAATATTCCTTTCATCTTGACATGTTTGTATCTATAAATATCATATGGGAGAAAATTCAGACATTCAGTTCCACCATTTATAGTCTGAAATAGTATTGCCTGGAAACATTTGCATTGTGTGGCGCTTCTGGTTGCCTGTACTAGCTCTCTGATTGTACCATCTAAGTTCACTGATTTCTTACAACAGCCTTATTCCATACTGTCCCTGAGTCAAATGTGTGGTTTTTTGGTCTTGTTTCTGCTTCCTCTAAAACATTATCAAGACTAATAATAGCACACTGGGAAGGAACTGGGGGATTTGGGGAAATAAGAAGGTAAGGGGTACATACATCTAGATGAGGAGAGACAGAATGGTGATCGTAGTCCTAAGGTGGAGGCTGGCTGCTTCTCTCCCTGGGTGAGTAGCGATGGGAAAGAGAGAGAACAGTCTTTTTGGTTGGCTTGGATTAGCTGGTGGTGCTTGTGGTGGTGGCAATAGCAATCCTCAGTACTGCTGCCTACCATTCCTGTTCTTGCCTGGGTAGACTGGCCAAGTTGAACTTGCCAAGGGGGAAAAAAAGTATTGATGCTTGGACATCTATTACACAAACATGAGACTACAGTTCATAGTATGTAACTTGCAATGACTGACCAAAAAAGAAAATACGTTGCAATCCCCAAATCATCAGTCCAAATAGCTTATATATTATAAAACTATCTGAAAACATATACAGAACAGCAGCCAAAAATCTATAAAACAGTTACAGCAGGAACAAAATGAATAATTATGTAAATAAACTGAGGCTGAGTATACTGGATATGACTCTTAAAACCTCTGCTTTTCTCAAACCTGTTAGGAAGAATGTTCCTCTTTCTGGAAGTTTAAGTAAAAAATTCCCTTCAAATGACTTTATCTTCATAGTACTAGGCAAAGGCCTTTCAGACAAAGCTAGACTTTCATAATGTGTTTTTGTAGAAGGAAATGCAACAAAGATTGCATGGTAAGAGACAGATACAATAGAAGGGAAGGCAGATCTAAACTGAAGCATAACCCTAAATAACATTTTATTAAGGGAAAGTTATACTATCTTTCCTTCTTACATGGCTCTATTTCATTTTCCTCCCTTTTTAGGTGTATTCTGCAGTAAACGAACATACCTTTTTCTTTCTTTTGTCCATTTAAACATTTTTTTTCTGGAATTTGAGTAAAATAAAAGTATTAAGGCGCTCCAGGGTGTGTTTTATGGGCCCATTTACTCTAACCCTTTTTCATCACAAACATCAAAGGCATGTATTAATAGACCAATAAAATATGTCCTGTCATGTTCAACAAGCAGTAAGACATCTGTTAAGTGAGACATCAATCACATGCAAGATGCTTGCAGGATAACTGTGTTGCTGTTGAAGACTCATAATTTTATTGGCTTCTTTCCTACACAGATGGGAAAATAAAAATTGTTGAATCATCTCACTTATAGCTGAAACAGTGAGTGATCCAAATTGCAATTTTTTAAGCCTCTGCATTGTTCAGACTTAGATTTAACTGAAGTTTGTAATGCCAAGTGGTATGTGTGACAGGGTGTAACGAACTGCAGTATATTAGAATTAAAATGTACTGTAACACATGTAGAAGCTGTTTTTTTTAATTTGAGAAACTTTAGTTTATAGCAGTTCATGCATTTCATTTTGAAGTACTCAGATAATTATTTTGTACCCTTTTCTCTGTAGCCTGTGGGGGGTGGGGGTGGGGGGTGGGGGGTGAGGAATAATAATGTATTGGCATATAAATTCCAGTTATTGCATTTCATTGGGATAAATGAAGCTAGCTGAGATGGATTAAAGAAGACACATGAAACTGGGATATCTAAATATTTAAAGTTGTCTCCAGCTAAGCTTAGCTAACTACTGTGAGGGGTTTGCAAGTAATATATGCCAGGGGTAGGGATCAGGAGCAGGCTGTGGGTTTTAATCTGGGTTCTCCAAGTGAGTTTAGGACATACCAAGGTTTAGCAACAGTTATGCAATGCTGAACAAGGTGTTAGGTGGAATTTGCAAGAGACTCAGGAGGGGAGCCAGTGTAGCCCACTTCCAGGTCCTAAACTCTAGCTCCAGGATTTAGTCCAAACAAGACTTAGTTGACTATGTCTTAAACATATATTTTAAATTATATTTTGGAAAGCTCTTTCATTTTCCATTATACTCACTGTCACCTTTTTGTAACATTTCTTGGTAGCCAGAAAGGTATGTCTGGTGACTTTTTCCACATTGGGAGGATGGTATATGTGTGCAGATTATCTTTTAAAATTTGAAATAGATTGCGTGATTTGATAACGTTTGGGATACACTTTGAAATTTCATTGATCAGTAATGATGTTGTGCAGTGTCTCATTTTGCTAGCTTACAAGCAACAAACAGGCATGGGTCAACTCACAAGAGGATTCCTCTAGCAAAACAGTAAGATTCAGCTGCTTCTTAAAGCAATACAGAGCCAGGACAATGTGGGGCATCTTTGCTGCTAGGCACTCCATCCTCCCCATCTGTATTTGTGCCTGAAAGACCCAGGAAAAGTATGGGTGCATGGAGGGTAAGTTGTAAGCAAGCACAATGTGTAACTTCGTACAACATTGTTACTGATCATGGGGCAGATCTGTTAAGGCATAAGTAAACGTCTAATTTCTTGGCCTTGTGGAACATGAGCCAACATGTGATAACCTTAACTGTGGTCTTAAACCAGCAGGTTTTTTGATAATTGAACTATAAGAGGTCCTTGCAGAGAATGAGTAGGTTTTGCATAGGCCAACACTGAATTCCTGTACACACATACACACCATTTCTTTATGGTGTGATCCCACAGTTGGGTACTATATGTGAGTAAATTGAGCAACCATGCAGGCAGGCCTATCATATAGATCATTTCTAACCAGTCATCACACCATCGAGAGGGAGGATGCTGACTGACTAGATTAGCAACTTACCTCCTGTTACTGTGTGTGTGTAGTTCCATACTCAACCATGGTCTTCTGGATAATGGCCTTTTACTCCAGTAGGTTATTGTTTTTAAAAACTTTATGCAGAGAAATGCTTACCATTGCAGTTCCCACATATTTTACTAGACTTTTCATTTTACAAAAACTTTTCCAAAAGAATTAAGATGAAGCATATAATATGTACGTTATTGGTATTTTCTATGAAATAAATTATTTCTGTATAATTGCTACTACATGTCATAGAAAAGGCATGTCATATTATCCTTTGGGCTGATCATGACATATGAACTTGTGGATTGCCTGTGCCACCAAATGATGCTTAGGATGGACTGCAGCAATTGGTATGCCTGTGCATCATCATCACAAACAGTACCTTAATGCTAGCATTCCAGGCAGATGCACTAGCGCAGATGTTTATGATTGGAGCACCAATATCAGAAGCCAATGTGTGCTTAAATCGAATGGCTTCTTTGGAAGCTGTTCTTCTGTCAATAAGGCTGCAGTCCTATACATACTTTCCTGCAAGTAAATCCCATTGAACTCTCAAGGACTTTCTTTTGCGCAAACATGAATAGGATTGCATTGTAATACTATAAGACGTTCATATCAAGCCTGTCTTGCTCGTTCAGGTGGCCCAAATAAGTCATAATATATATCTACAGATGTAAAAATTGAAAATGAATATGTGTCTCACTTGAAAACTAGTGAGCTCTCTTCAACCCATCCCTGTCAGGTTCCTTTATAGATTTTTGCTAATCTTTTGCTTCTTATCTCTGCATTAACGAGGGCTGGGATTTAGTGGAATTCAAGTCAAATAATATTAAATCACACGTTTGAGATGAATATCATGTCCATTGTCCATGAAGCTTTTAGCATTCATGATTATTTTTTAAATCTGAGGAAGTTTGGTCCTCAGTCACCAGTTCTTCAACATTTTACCTAAAGAGCTCATTTTAAATTGAATTATCATTTCCAAATAATAGGATTTTTTTGTTTCAGTGCCCTTTCTTATCTCTTGTTGTCATGCTGGGAATCCAGAAAAATTACCAAACAAATATTTTTATAGTAAATATGTCAAATGAGACATAGCAGAAATTTTAGTCTTCATTTTATCATCACATGTATAGCAGTAAATATGTGGTTTCTCTTGCCTCCTTCTCTTGTCCCCTTCTCCTTTCCTTCATGCAAGTAAATGGTGTATTTGAAACCAATGAATTTTGATACAATGTTCAGCAAGTTGGTTTTGCAGAATTGTACTACTTTTCCCATCAGTCTCATATTATCTCCTCCCTTGCAACACAGCACTCCTTGGCAAAGCCACAAGGGAGAAAGATTAGAGCTGAATGGAGGGATTTTATTTCATTCCTTACCAATTTCATGACAGATAATACCTTGCTAGAAAATTATGGTGTCGTGCAGATTTAGTTCTTACTTGTTTCTGAGTAATTTAATTGAAGTAGCTCACAGGGACAGGATTGTTTAGATGGCATGGGTCTTTTTCTACAGTTACTTTTTTTTGTTTGGACTTTTTAAACTACCTTTTAAGTTCCTGAAGGCCGTGACAAAACATATTTCAGTTTTAGTAATCTTGCAGCCATTTATCTTTATTACAACCTTAGCTTCTTTAATCTCTTCAAGGTGTCCAAGAGACAATGAAGACAGTTCGCTTGGTACAAAGGGCTAGGGTGCTATTTTAGATACAGGTTTTTCAGCCAAATACCTGTTTTTAGAGGATTCGGGGTCGTCTTGTTAACTATAATAACCAATTAAAATGTGGCATATTCAGCTCATAATTTGAGGATTGAGGATATTTGGTAAAAATAAAGATAGGTATAGATTTACAAAAGGCTTACAGCAATGATATCAGTACTGAATGCCAATTTGTCTGGACCAAAGAGTACCCCACCCCCCCATGCCCCATCCAAGCCACAGTCTTCCACTGGAAGCCTGATGAAATATCATAAGTCATAGAATGGAGGATAAACAATAAAGAATAAATGAGGAATGTGAATCTTGCTACTTTAAAACATTTGCTTTTGTTAACCTGACTTAAATACTTTGAATTCAGTGCAGCTAAACCATTTGAGCTCACAAGTAGCATCTCTGCCTTTTGTGTTACCTTCTCTGTTAACCTTTACATTTTTCTCAGTATATATACATGTCACATTTCACATGAAAATGAAGGTGAAATTGCACAATTCAATTTCACCTAATGGGGATGGCTTATAACTCAGTGGTAGAACACATGCTTGGCGTGCGGAAGGTCCCAGGTTCACTCTTTGGCATCTCCAGTTTCAGAGTTGTGTACTGGGGCTTTCAAGACCTCTGCCTGTGATACCTTGAAGAGTTGCTTCCATTGGAGGAGACAGTGCTGGTAGATGGACTAATGATGTGACTCAGTGATGTGACTAATGTTGTGTCACGTGAACAGCCCACTGTGGGTTATTTAACTGATGCCTCGCTAACTGCAGCGAGGCTGCAGCATGTGCAGGACATGTATGGCTGCCGTTTTGAATATCACCCTCCTGCTTGGGGGGTCATCATGTTGTGTGAACCTGGCGAGCATGGGTTATGTGAGGGTTAACAACCCTTGCATTACTCATGGTCTGTTAAACTATCCTTGCCTAGTCCACGCCCTCCAGGTTCACATGACACAACAACCCCGGAGCGCAGGTTGCATGTACAACCTGGCACCTGCAGGTGCCGCAGCTTGTCATGGGTTAAATAATGCAGGACAAGCCACAGCGTGATGTCCAAACCCAATCAATATAAGGCATCTTTCCCCATCCTGGTGCCTTCCAGATGTGTTGGACTACAAATCCCCTCATTCCCAGCCAGCATTGTCGGTGATAGGAGTTGTAGGTTGACACATCTGGAGAGTGCCTAGTTGGGGAAAGCTGGCTCAATATGTACATGTCTGTGTCTTGTAACTTTGGCTGCTGCTTCTCTTCTGCAAAGCAATAACCGGTGGGGATCATTGCCCATCACTCTGCCCATCACTTTTCCCTGTAACTCTTTCCACAGCTGCTTTTCCTTCAGCTGGGATTTCAGACTCATTATTTGCAAGTTCTTCAATTTGAATTTTTTGTTTTTGTTTGTTAAACTGTTTGTCTCGTCAAATATATTTAGACTTGATCATTCAAATATACAGATCTAGAAAAATCACAGGAATCAACCATTCATTCGGTTGGTGAGTTAAAAGGAAGGTTTGTGACTTAAAGTAAAAAAAAAGAAATTCAGTAAGGAATGGGCACCAGTACTGTGTGCGTAGTCCAAAAGCCCAAATTTGTTCAAGCCTTTTGGTTTCTTTACTTTCCGTCACCTTGAACTGGAAGATGTCTGTGGGATGTACTCTTTCACCTGTCATGCACAGGGCAGCATTGGTGTATCTAATCTTACCTTGATTTTTACCATGTTCAACCTAACCTTCTTTGTGTTTCTAGGAAAATGGTCTCCCCAATGACATTGGAATATCGACTTGGAAAGAACAAGTTTTTCTGTCCCATAGTGCCTTGCTGGCAAGGAGCTGCCAAGCTGCAATGGAACTGGCAAAACATGATGCAGGGGTCCAGAATATGGCCTTTAAGTATGGAAAGCACATGTCTATGAGTCATAAGGTATGCTGTCCCCCTCCCCCAAAAGATACACAAAGTAATATGGAAAATGTGTTCATTTCTGTATTATGTTACTTCTCTACATTTCTGTACATTTAACCCCTTTAAAATTATATAGATATTGATGGTGTTCCCATGCTTATGTCAAGTACTACAGCTCACAGCTTCTCCTACTATAGATAAAACATGCAATTCAGGGAGAATTAGGCATACGTGAAACACTTTGTATGTTGTGTTTTCCCTTCATGGAAAGAACTCAGAAAATTAATGTACAGCCAGCATGCGGAAAATTAATGTACAGCCTATGCACATGTATTTTACAGTATGCATATGCTCTGGGAAGCAATGGTTAGCTGTGCACAAAAAAAATAACAAATAAAACAGCCATGAGTTACATTGGCATAGATACAAAATTGGACTACTGAATGCATGTCTCATTGATTTTAGCAGTATTGGGCGTGCCTGAGTTACTTTGAATTACACCAGCAGTACATAATCTTGTCCATTCCATAACAAACTAATATAGAAAAGAGCTAGGTTCCAGGGGTTCTGTCACAATCCAGAATAACTGAGAAACAGAACCCAGGATGAGGCTGTGCAGAAGTTTAGGTTAGCTTCTTAATGGCTGGATCTCCAGGGGCAGGCAACAGGCTGAAACCCCACTTGAATGGTATTTCCAATTGCACCTGTTTATTTTCACCTTTATTAATGGAGGGTTGCCATTCACTCCTATGGGTAAAGTAAAGTGATGCATTCAAGGACACTTTTGTGCTGAGAGAAAAATCTGTCCTCCACCCCTGACAGGTTTGTGTAGCATTGTGCGTGTGTGTGTGTGCACGCGCACACACACACACACACACTATATATATATATATATATATATATATACACACACACACACTTTCCTTCCAATATACTTCTGAATATGCTTATTTAAAAATCTGTAATTTGCACCTGGAGACTCTGCTGATATTAATTGGATTTGAACCAAATGAGGCAGTCAGGAATGGCCTGATAAGTCCTGAGCAGTGTACGTTGGTTGTAGGCTTTTTGTATGTCCAAGCATACAATTTACATTTGTTAAATGCCTGTGTGTGATATCAATTGTTGACTGAATGAATTTGCTATGAAGAATTACTTTTATTTTTATTTAACAACATGTTTTGATCCCCTATCTTTCAGCTAAATGTCGACATTCAGCCATTTGTTAATGAAATTTCTAAAGAGTCTGTGGCCTTCAGTTTAAATTCTGCTCCTGTAGTCTTGCATCAACAGTTCATTGGAAGAGAGGCCTGGATTAAGCAAATTAAAGAGGTAGGTAAATACCTATCAACACACACACACACACACACAAACATATATATATATATATAGAGAGAGAGAGAGAGAGAGAGAGAGATACACATACACACATACATACATACATGGGCTATGTTTGAACATCACACTAAATTTATAACCATGGCTTCAACTAGGCTTGTTTCAAACTAACCAAAGTTAGCATTAACTGCAGTTTGGTGGTTCAGATAAACCACAGTTAAGCAAACTCTTCATGCCTGTACTGGAGGAGGATTTGGGAGTGCAGAAGCCCAAGGACTGCCTATGTTCATTCCTGACCATAGTTTAATGTGATGTCCAAACACAGCTATTCAGTGCTACAGGTGAACAGTGCTACCGTTCTATATGGTTTGGGACCAAATTACTTGAAAGACCACCCATACCCATAACAGCCTGCCCGAACTCTAAGATCAGCAAGAGATGCCCTCCTCATTTGCCCACCGATGAAACAGGACCTTTTCTGCAGTGGCCCCACACCTCTTGTTTTTGTTGTTTTTACTGTGTTTTTATTGCTTTTTAAGACCTTATCAGTTTTTATTATGTGTTTTATTATTGTATGCCACCTTGAGAGGGTTTCTGCCCTGAAAAGCAGCCAAGAAATATTTTAAATTAATACATACATATAATAATAATTTGCTATTTTCACCCAGCATATAGGTAATGAACTAACATTTATAAAAGGGAAATATTATCTTGCTTCTGTGTGTTTATAACTTAGCTCCAATAGAAATAAAGTGTTGGTACCAAGAAATGAAGATTACAATATGTCACTTCTGATTTTTTATTTTTAAAAATCTATGACTCCTATGGTAAACTCTTGTCAAAATTGGTGGTACTAGGCTCCATGATATTTTATTAAAATATGCAATTACATTTTATTTAAAATATGCAAGCGTTCTCTTCCACTAAAACAAATAAAATAACAGATTTAGTTTTTCAACAACTAATTATTTCTAAGCACAGAGCAGAAAGAAGGCAGAGGGTAGGAACTGCTCCTGCATATATGATTACAACTCAAAACACAGCTGTTGGACTAATTTTAGGACTACCAAGTTTGATATTTTAACTGATGTTATCCCGTCAGTTCCCAAAATGCTATCTTTTTGAATGTGCACTTTTTTCTATGGATGCTTTAAACCAGGAGGAGACAATCTGGTGCCCTCCAAATATTTTGGACTACAGTGCCATAATTCCTGACTATTGGCCATGTTGGCTGGAGTTTATGGGAGGTGTAGTCCAAAAGATCTGGACAGTACTAGGTTGCCTGCCCCTGCTTTAAACCATAAGCAGAGCTATTTTAGGAGTGGCCTCCTTAAACAGTGATTGTTATGGCATGCTGCTTTTTGGTCTCTTTCTTGTGGCTGGTTTTTTTCCTTGTGTGTTTAAATAAACACAGTGAATAGAGCAGGCTCCCTACTGCACACGGGCACCCTCCAACTTGTGGAGGGCAACGAGGCAGCAGTAGAGAGGATAAGACTATCAATGGCAACTTATAATGAACGCTTTATATCATCTCCAGAGACAGTCTGTTTCTGTATGCCAGTTGCTGGGGAACCCAAGTGGGAGGGTACTGTTGTACTCATGCCCCATTGAGAACTTCCCACAGGCATCTGGTTGGCCACTGTGCAAACAGAATGCCTTTGGCCTGATCCAGCACAGCTCTTCTTATGTCTTTAGGGCTGGAGCTAGTGCTTCATCTCGGCTCTCCCTCATGTGATTCAAATTTCATAAGGGAAATTAATGCCTTAATAGGGCTAAGGGCCATGTTTAATCTGTCCACAACCTCATAAGACAGAAACTCTTTTTTCACAGGCACAGGAAAGAGTTCCACTAGCGCAACAGTTGATTGAACCGGTTTACTTGTTCACTGTGTGCGGTCTCTACTTTCTAAAAGAGACTCTCAATAAAACAGGTTTTATCAAGCTACTAACAGGCCATGTGTGGCCCTCAGGCCAGTTCTAGATGAAATATGTTTGTTTTATGTTTTTTAGTTTCAAACTTAGTCTCCCTTCTTATATTCTTGTGCAACTGCAGACTTTCAGAGTTGTGATACCTAGCAAGCAGAACAACTTTTTAACTTTTCTTCTTGTGCTTTTTAAGGCTCAAGTTAAAGGAAACTTACTAGACTATATGAAGGTGAGTAAATATTTAAAACTGAAGTCTTAGTTTTAGAATTCCCTTAATGATTTCACTTTTATTTTTTGACAAATGTTAAGTTTCTTCTAATCGGTCCAGTGTGCTCAAGTGTATACAGACTATAGTGGGCCTAGTAATTTCTTATGCATGATGGAACATGGGAGCAGGGCTCAGCGTTTCAGTTATTTTATTCATTACTCATTTTCATCCCAGGTTTCAAGCAAAAATTGCCTTGCAGAGCACCTCACAATAGTTTTATTGTTTTAAACTGTTTTATTGTATGTTGTACATCACCCAGAGTGGCTGGGTGACCAGCCAGATGGGCGATGAATAAATTTAATAATAATAATAATAATAATAATATGCTGATACATGTATACAAAATACAATGCTGGTGAGGGAAAGGGTTCTCAACTGGGTCTAATCCCAGGCGTGATGGATCCAGCATTGTGTGCATTTGCTACCACATATAGAATGTGGTATGACAGCCAGGTGTCCACATATGTAGATGTATATGCAATTTGTTCAATTTCCTTCCACCCCCTTGGGTGTGCCACAGGGAATTGAATTAATACTTTCCTGTTTTTATAAGCCTTACTAAGACAGGTTTTGAGAATCCTTAGGCCAGTTATATTCAAATATTTTACTTTCAGGAAGCTATTACAAATCAACTTGTCTACTAAGGAACCCCAGCATAGCTGCAATGGAAGTTCCCTGCCAATCACCTTTCCTTGAGAAGGGGGTAGTGGTAAAGAGGATTTCCAGTAGACTGGATGTTCCAGCCTCAATGCTCACACAGTCAGGAGAATCCATCGCTTCAGGAAGCCTCAGAAATGAAATTCCCAGTGCCTCATGTCTCAAACCATTGCACTGAGAAGTATAGAAAAATCAATTTCCAGGCCCCCAAAGGTAATGGATGCTTCACTTGAGTCTCTGGGCCTTGTAGATGAAGCTTCTTCTGCTGATCAGCTCTTTTCACTGTTGCCACTCCCTTCTTTCAAGAGTAAATTTGGGGAAGAACAATAGGGATGGTTGTGTGGGATGGGTACAGTTCTGTTGGCACTTCCCCTGGTGTTGTTCCAACATAACAGAAAGCAGAAGGAAAGTGTGAAAACTAGGGCAGTGTAACTCTATGCAGGTTACCACAGTAGAGATTACGTGAGGCTGGAGTAGATCCTGCAGTTCAATTTCACATTTGTGTACAAATGATGTTACGTTGACCCATGTAAAGGTGTAACCAATCCCAGTAAGAAATTTTAAATTAGCAAGTAAATTCCTGCTTGTGTCTATTTCACCCTCCTCCACCTAAAATGCAAAGTGTATATTACTGCTGTGGGTCCTCTTTGTCAACAAGTTCTTTGTCTTCTGTAATATTTTTTTTCTGCACTCAGTCTTCATTATTTCAAAAAGCCCATTTAGATGTTACTATTAGAAGCCATTTACTCACAACCAGTTAATCAGTCTGTTAATACTCCAGTCTTATATTCTAGAGAGTGGCGACCACATGCAGACAAATTATTGATCCGTCATGATGATGCTTGTAGGCCTGTTCCACAGAGGAAAACATGCCCCTTCTAGTACTCTATGACTAAAGAAGCAATGAAAAAGGAGCACTGAGCAATTCATAAGAATTGGGATCTGTGCTCAAAGTTGCTTCTTTGAAGGAGAGTACGTCCAGCTCAGCAGCTTACATATTGCATGGAATACTCCCAGCCATTTTAGAGACCTAGTTCTAGATTTTTATAGCTGTTCTTGTATATTTTTATCTATTCCTATGCTGTTTGTTGTTTTGTATTGTATTTTATTCTTAAAATATTTGCATTGAATTTTATATTTTAACTGTTTGTATTGCATTTCAGTCTTTTAACTGTTCGTAATCTGTCCAGTTAGGACAGATTACGAACAGATTACGATTTGTTATTGGACAGATTACAAATATAATAGTAAATGAATATTTGTGTAGACATAATACGTTCTTCTGATCAGAGAACAGGGGAAAGAACAAAGCTAGATATAACCACCTGTAAGGAAATGGCAAGGGATTCTTACAATGTCATGGTATGATATAAACAAATACAGCAATTGTAGATGGGATGGAATTCACAAAGCATCATGAACTGGAAGAGTTCTACTCCATAGGACATGAGTGGACAGACTTCAAGCTTGTAGGATTTGTTTTGTTTTGTACTTGAACCCCAATACTCACCAATCAGAGTCAGGTGCAAAAAAAGGAGAAGGGAATTAAGAAGGGAGAAGGGAGGAGAATTAGAATTAAGGAACTTAATGCTTTTTTGTTTTCTGTGGCAGAACTGAGTTCACAGTTCTTCAACGTGCAAAAATCCACTTCATTTTAGCAGCCTAATTTAGGGTGGGAGGAGAGCTTTTTTGTTTTTGCTATTGTTAAACATTTAGGAGTCCTTGCTGATATGGGAAAACCTTGCTGATCTACCACAAATCACACCAAACATATACCAGTAGATCCCAATCTAACTTTTGTCCATCCCTGCCGTAGGAAATTCTGTAGTTGCATGATTATGTGAAAATTGCTACAAGTCTTACCCAATAGGAGCGTCCCGATCACCCAGGCTACGCCATAAATCTCAGCATACATTTCACTGCCCAGCTAGTAGTATCTACCCTTCCACATTCAAAATTAGTGTTGTAGTTGGTATATTCCTCACACCACAACACTGTCTGCAATCAAACACCTTCCCCCCACAATTCCCTAACAACAAAAAACACCTCTACTGGGAATCTGTGGCGAATAGTCTCTTATTGCTGGATTAAATCTGTACTGACTCTCTTTGAAAAGGCAGAGCAAGATTACTCATCATCACAAGGATGATACATCCTAGTTTTGTGTGTCTGACTGCTGCTAATCTCTTGTATGATGCTGTAATTGAGCATACTGTAAAGCTAAAAATGAGTTCCTTACAGAATTCAAACTGAGGAAGCTTTTATGCAAGAGGCAACTAAAACTATTCATTACTGAGATTAGATATCTTGATATTAACATTTTGTGATTCCTAGTTGTCAATAGCCTTTTTGAAAATCATGTTCCCAGTTCCAATAATATTACTCAACAGGGTCAGAATGAAAGGTATATGATAGCGAACCTCGTCTAAACAGTACAGCCGTGGTGCAGATGGCATATCTAAATTCCCTCTGAAAGGTTTTCCAGCCATCACATCATTAAGTACATCAGCATAACTCTGTTTATATGGTATATTATTCTGAAAATATCCAGTGGGATTGCAACTGAAAGGTAGCAGAGCATTTGAGTGATTATAGCCTTGGACGCTAGTGAAGTACACAAGGTGTAGCTTTGTGCATCTGTGGGATTAGGATAAGGTGCCGCGGTGGCTTAGTGGTTAAGACGCTGAACTGCAGACCGGAAGGTCGGCGGGACAGCAGTTCGAGACCCGAGTGCCGCGCGACGGAGTGAGCTCCCGTCTTCAGTCCCAGCTCCTGCCAACCTAGCAGTTCGAAAGCAAGAAATTGCAAGTAGATAAATAGGTACCGCTTCAGCGGGAAAGGTAACAGCGTTCCGTGCACCTTGGTGTTCAGTCATGCCGGCCACATGACCATGGAAGCGTCTTCGGACAGCGCTGGCTCTTCGGCTTAGAAATGGAGATGAGTGCCACCCCCTAGAGTCGGACACAACTGGTTGGGGACACCTTTACCACCTTTTAGGATTAGGATGTCAAGCTGAGAACTAAACACATTTAGGGCACAATCCTATGGAGATAGTCATCAGCCTCCAAACTCAGAGGCTGACGACTCTTCAATGCAGGGCAGCCAGAGCACGGAGGTGATCCTCACCTCCTTGCGCCAGACACCCTGCATTTTTGTCTAGGCAGGCAATTTCACTTGTCTGGCTGGGGAGCTTCAGAGCACAGTGCATAGGAAGCTATGTAATGCGGCTTCTACGGTCCCCTCCCTGCCTGCAGGAGTGTCCCCTTTTCCCTGTCTCCATGCTCCGTTTCCAAGCACAGAGATGTAGCCGGTGCAGAGAGAACTGTGAGGGGAAGGGGGCAGGGAGCGCAGTTTCTTGGAACCGAGGTTGGAGCCGTGGCTCCAGCCTCATTTCACAGAAACCAAAAAATCCTCTGGCCCTCTAGACAGTGTCTAGGGGCCATAGGATTGCTCCCTTAATTAGAAGTAACACTGAAAACAGTTGGCCCATCTTACAAATAAATGTGTTGGAGTAGGTGGCCAGTCATTTTATTTCTGGAAAAACTGTATGTTTTTCAAAATATTTCAGAAAAGTATCTTATGTATTGCTGTGACAGAGCTTTATATGAAGAGGTTCATATAATTGTTTCTGCTAGGCTAGCATCCATTTTTAAGACTCGGTCTTACTGATACTTTCTTCTGTAGCATTTAAACGTTTTAGCTTTACACCAAGTGAATATTATGGGTTGGATCCAGACATTGCTTCCACCAGCCTTCTCCCTGCAGCTACTTGCGCCCTCCAAAACCCTGCTCTGGAGGTTTCGGAGATATTCTGGAACAGTATAGGAGGTGATACTGGGAAATGCAGGTGGTGGAGAAAGTCTGCAAATATCACCTCTCCCCTTTCTGCCAGCTAGATCCTTCACTGAACTGAAACCTTTCTGTGGGCCAGAGAAGTCCTTCCATTTGTGGATGGTGAAGTCTGGATCCAGCCCTATGTGTATAATTTCGTGAGCAAAGTTATAATCTTTGTGTATAATACTAAAATTAAGCTGCTAAATACTTGACAGGTTATGGTATCTTTCCAGTTCTTTGCTTTGCCAGGAAGAGCTGCATTATAGTATAGGCAAATTTCCATAAAAGAAAGCCCTTAAAATAAACTATAGTCCAGCTGCCATTTAAAAAGGAAAAGGAGAAAGAGGTTAACATATTGGGCCACAAACACTGATCGAATCTATAGCAACTAATGGTGAAACATTCCAACAGTAGCAGGGGTAAGTAAATCTATTAGTTATGAAGTGTACTGGCCCTATTTCAAAGCAATGTTTGGTAGTCTAAATATCAGCACTTAAGTGAGATAGAAGGTTCCCCACAAGAGAAAACAAATTTAGAAAAGCCAGCACATAACATGGCAAACACTTAATGCATTAGTTAGTTCCCTGACCACAAATCAATTTAAGTTTTTCTTTCCTCCACCTCCTCCTCCTCCTCCTCCTTGGCAAGTTATGAGGTTAGATAGAGAATGTCCTGAGGTATGTAAAAGAAAATCACATAATTTAGAATCTATCTAAAGTGCAAGCTTTATTTCCCTATGATGGGAGAGACAAAATACATCTGTGCTTGTGTAGTTGCAAGATACTATGAGTTGTTCACTTCCCAAAGCTTTATCTAGGCCATAGAAGGCTGGCCAGTAGGCTCTATTATGACATATTCTCCAAGAAAAAACAAAGAAACGAAGGAGAAATCTGTTACATAGCCAGCAAGTTCAACTGAAAAAAATATATTGAGTTTTCCAGGTCCTGCCCTTCAAAAATGGGAGCTTCATTATTGAGCAGTTGGAAGGTTATAGACCGTACTTATGAAGTGAACTAATGAATAGTTGACAAGTCTATAGATGCTGCATAAGGAAAGATTTGAAAAAAGCCACTCAGAAAAGGATAACCCATTAATTTTATCATATGCTAGAACTGGGGGGACTTTTACTTTCCAACAGACAAGAGAATCCACAAAATACTTCTTTGTCATCGATTCTTACCAAAAAGAAGATTCTTACCATGTTTAAAATGGGGATTAGGGCCTTAGAGAAAAACCATATAAAGTTAAGCTGGCAAAACCTCAAATTCACATCACTGGGCTAGTTTGCACATAATGACGATCCAGAATTCCTTAGAATTCTGGCTTATCGGGGAACAAGAAAGCATGTTGGTATATGCTGCCCAATTGCTCCTGCTTGGCTCCTTCTTCCAGTGGGAGCAGCTAAACAAACCAGGAAACCTCTGTTCATGGTTTGTTTAGCGTTATGCCCAAACCAAGATCTATGGCTTGTTTTTCTAACAAGCCAGAACAAACCCTGGCTTATTATTACATGTGAACTGGCCCATTGTGTGCCACATTCATCACACATTTCTGTGAAGATTTCACTTGTGATCTGCTGCCAAGGCTTAGGAAGTAGACAAATCATTGCTGTTTAAGCAGGCATACTGTTAAACAGCTATCATGGCTGTTACTTTTCTATGCTGTTGTTTTGGTCTCGTTGATTTTTTAGTGTGGTTTATTGTATTCTACTGACTTCTGTTAGCAATATTGGGTTATTTAAAAATAAGACAGGATATAAATAAATAGATAAAAGTATGTCATATCACAGTCCAAGGCCAGTTAGGAAGAGCAATTACAGAATATCTCAAGTTTCTAAGGGACATTGAGTTACAGGATATGTAGCTGGCCCTAAGCTTTCCCTTGGAATGTGATCATTTCTAAGAGTTTCATCTGTGATGACTGCCTACCACCTTCTTAAAAGTGATGCCTCTACCCCTTCCTTATTAACACCATTTGAGTGTTAATAATAACCCTCATACATCCAACAAAACATCACCAGCTTGTTGCAAAGTTTGAGTACCTGCTAATATCAGAAATGCATAAAACAACATTTGTAGTGTGAAGTGCCTGTTTCTTACCTGGTTCTAGCCATCCTGTATAGTGTGGGGTTGGCTTTACACACTTTGAAAGAGAAGTTTAATTAATGTTGCAATGTACTTGCATATCATAAAAATATATTTTCCCCCAAGTATAGTGCTAAGTAATGTGGGAAATTATTTTTTTTATGAATTGGGACATAAGCACTTAAGTACTATGCCATGTTAAGAGTTGAGTTGATCCTCAAATATACATAATTAATTCATTTTAGTTACATGTTTAGATAAGAACAATCATGCATTATATATAAATGCAACTGCCTACAAAAAATAGATGGCTCTCCCAAATGCAGTTCTCAAGTTATTTTCAGATCATTTAGAGCCAATTTTCTACAAAAGTATATTACTTTAAATACTATAGGGAAACATTCTTTATAGCCTTTTAATGTTATACATACACTTCAATAGCTATGTGTATATAGCTTTTCTGAGAGTGTATATAGCTTCTATGCGTATATAGCTTTTCATATGCCAACATGGGAGATTATTTATTGATCTCATTCTCAATTCTAGTTCCTTCATCATGGGGTGGATTTAAAGTTGGAGGAAGTTAAGTAACGGGTAGGGTCCCTGATATGGTTATCAATAAATTTTTCCCTTCTATCCTGTCCCAGTTGTCACTTCAGGGTACCTGTTGTGTAGGCAAATTTAGAAGCATTACCTATATGTGAGGTCTTCAGAAAGTGGGAAAGGAGCACGTTGCCTCACTAACAGAGGTATGAGGCATTTTCCTCTTGCACATGTTCTATACATTGCCTCTTTAGTACACAAAGGCATAAGAATGTGTTGCATGATGTTCTAATGCCCACTGATGCACAGGACTGCCCCAGTGTGTTGTAGTGGTTAGACTGATAGACTAGTACGGTTGACTTGGGGAGAGGAGACCCAGGTTTAAATCACCACTGAACCATGAATTTCACTGGATGACCTTGGGCCAGTCACTGTCTCACAGCCTAACCTACTCCACAGGGTGATGTGAGAATAAAATGGGAGAGGAGAACCATGGATATTGCTTTGAGCTCTTTGGAAGAAAGGTGGGATATAATATGTAATAAATATCCCCCCATTTCACCTTAACAGATAGGGCATCTAGCTATTGCATCTATTCAAGATGGTGATTCCCTTTCTCTGTTGAAGAGTTAGAAGGTTCATATAGGATATAAATCCAGGCAAAGTAAAACTTATTTCAGCACGATAGTTAAGCAAATGATAAACTTTTTCAGCACAACTTGGAAGTGTCTATTAAGCGTCAGCAAACTGGTGCTCTCCAGATATTTTGGATGACAACTCTCATAATCCCTGACCATTGGCCAGTCTGGCTGGGGCTGATGGGAGTTGCATTCCAAAACATCTGGAAGGTACCAGGTTGCCTACCCCTCATGCTCATAACAAATCCAAGAATGGGCTTTTGTTCACTTATTGTCGCTATTTCTGTTGGCATTTTTTCACTCTCTAGAATTGTATCATTGTTGATAGCAAAAGTTTTCCAGTGAACACAGACCTCTGCAAATGCTGCTACACAATGCATATTGATCTAAATTAGACTAGCCCAGAGGCCCATGTGATTCCCCTTGGAATAAACAAAGATTGCGCAGTTATAGGGGTTGGTGGATCACTCCCATGGGCTGCAATCTGCAGCCTTTTTGCTTCCTGGTTAATTTTATTAAGGTCAGAGAGCAGAGACAATGGCTCTCCAGAGTACAGGGGTTGTGGACTGAACCATCATAGAAAATTTATTTTGAAATTATATTCTAGAAATTAAAATACACAGTGCATAATCAGAGCAATATATGTTGCTATAGCATATACAAGTAAATGTGCGTATTAATCTATCTGCTTGAACTGAAATTCAATTCAAAGTGTATTCATAAATTAATTATGTACAAGATTATTGGTTGGGTTTATCCCTGTTAGGCAAACATTACATACATGATTATTTGAAAGCTGCCTGCTATATTTAAGTTCATCTTTGAATGGCTGGGTATCTTGAGTTGTCAATAAGTGATAGACTAATTTAAGTTGATTGGGGCTGTTTCATTTATTAGAGGATACCAGTGTGGGGGTTTTTTTTAGTCATTTAGTTAAACAGTCTTTTGAAGCCCAGTTCATGAAAACACAGAATCCATGATGTTTTCTTAGTTATTTCTGTCAAAACGGATGATATTGTGCATGTGTTTTCTCACAGTTGCAAGATGCAATCAAGGCTGGCAAAGGTGTGACTTCAGCGATTGACCTGTGCCGTTTCCATGGAAACAGAGCACTGGAGGCTCTTGAGTGCTTCCCTCCCTCAGAGGCCAGAACTGCTTTAGAAAACATTGTTTATGCCGTGACAAGATTTTCATGATGTACAACTGGAAAAAGAAACTACTGTTCATTTGCAGAAAAGAGCAGAATAGATCATAGTTGTGAGAGCCAAAATCTGCCATTGCTAAGAATCTAAATGTGTTGGTGGCTTTAAAAAAATGTGTTTCTGTTCCACTCACCACATTCCCAAACGAACATCTATCCTTCGGAACTGCTACAAACAAAATTAGGGAAAAAAGGTCAAACAGTTTTCACTTGTCATGCCAGAAGCACACTTGAGGCTGCACTGGTAGAAATAATTAATGAGACTCACTTCTGTGACCTCAGCAAATGGACAGGAAATAAGTCCTTATTGATTGGACATAGCCAGGGATGGCGCCAGTGTGGTGGCCTGTGGTTTTCCTGCACTAGAAAAGACAGAGGGGGGCGTGAAGCTGCAGGTGTCAGGAGGAATGCTTTCTAAATCTGCCAGAGAGAGGGTTGCTTAAAACCAGAATTAATGTACCAATTTATCAACATGAAGGGCAGCTCGATGAATTAGCAGGGGAAAGGAGGGAATCTTTTATCTGACTGCATGCAGCTATGTATCTTCACACTGCTTCCCTGTGTACTTAAATATGAAATTACCCTGTGCCTAATGTGTTGAGTGTTTGAAAAAGTTGCTGAGGGAACACATCAGGTATGGCAAGAGCATTATGATATTAATGTAGTTCTGTATAAAAGAACAATTTTGAATGTATTGTTTGTAAAGTTTTCAATTTGGTTCAAACAATGCGGTTTTAAACTTCCAGGAGAATGAAGTATTTGCCTTTTGTATATCGTTTCATTTCTTTCAACAAAAACAGGTACTACATTTTTCCTAGATTTACTGAACGTTCTGATTCTGTTCATACCAAATAAATGCTTCTTCATAAGACTCTGCATCATTACTCTACCATAAAGGATTGAGGGATAGTTCTTTTCCCTACCCCCCACCCCAAGCCAGTACAGGATTTCATTCCCTGAATAGATGTATATTACATGAGAAGTTTTTTAACCTTACTGTGTCAAATGTTAAAGTCCAATTACAGAGAGAATACAAGGTATATCAGAAGCCTGGAATCTGACACTGTCTCTATTTTGTTCATAGGAGATGATTTTTGTGGTTTGCATGCTTGCAATCTGAGAACGTCGTTGACAAGAAGGCTGAGTTTACATAAATGATCCAGATTGAGACTCAGCTACCTTTCTTCCTTCTGTGGTGTAATTACAGCCCAATCTGGAGACAGCTAGCACAGCAAACAGATTTCATTACATTGCTCTCTCAAACACTAAGTGGAGTTATTTCAGTTAACTTCTTCTCTCTCTCTCTCTCTCTCACTCACACACACACACACTAAAGTGAAGTGTCAGAAACCTATACGATGGACCAATGTGTTACCCTCAAAGGACTTTTTTGAAGTTATATATTTAGTTATACTTCCAAAATTCACATAATTTAATGGATCTTGATAGCCCTGTTAGAGCAACATTTTTAGTGTTCAGTATCAGAGGCAGTATTCCTATGTACACCAGTTGCTGTGGAACATGGGTGGGAGAGTGCTATTGCATGGTTTCCTGGTCGACAGCTGTTCGGCCACTGTATGAACAGAATGCTGATCTGAATGGACCCTTGGTCTGATCCAGCATTGCTCATCTTATGTTAAGTTCTTATTCCTTGTTTACAAAAAAAACCCACCACATTACTATAATTCAGTTATTTAGTAACTGGATGAAAATGTAGATCAAACCAGTTAAATTCTCAAACCCCTGAAGAACATTCAGTATTGACAAAGAGGGCATCAAGAATTATATAGGAAACAGTTCTCAGTTTCACAGTTACTTTTGCTGTTGTTACTAGTTTTATTGTTTAAAAAAAAGTACCTTTGACACAGAAATTTACAGCTTATAAAATGACCATCAAAATTAGCCCCCAAATTGCCTAGTACCAGTCCCTATAATAAAACTGATACCACAAAAAAGATGGTGGAGGAAGAAAAAAGCAAAGTACATTCAGATGCTAGTTACTGTTGCTAGAGGTAGGCAGGGGAGGCTGCAATCAATCCCCAGAGACATCCAAAAAGTTATCATAGAGATCCTGAAAATTCTCTGCATTGTCTCAACATATTTTGTCTCCTTAACTGCTTAATCTAACAGGTCTCTCACCCACTGCTTGATCTCCGGAGGACTTGTTGACTGCCAGGGCTGTGATATCAATCACTCAGCTTCCAATTCCCCTCAGAAACCATGCTCTCTGGGCAGTAGACATGTCCCACCCTAACAATACATTCAAAGACCTAAAATTAAGTGACACATTACGGCTGCAGTGTTATAAACATTTACCTGGGAGTGTGTACCATTGGACTCCAGGGGATTTATTTCCCAGTAGACATGCATAGGATTGCACTGTAAGAGCACTATTCATTCTGACACATCTTTCCAAAAAGGCCACATTACCACAGAACTCCAGAGAATACGAAACAGTCCTGTTCCTGAGGGCATTTCTCATCTGACAGTGAAAAAATGAGCAGGGGCCCAATGTGTGCACACAAAATTCCTCTACTGTCTGAATATGGCCAAAGTGTAAACCTAAAGATGAACTCTTTATGGCAGCTAGTAGAGCCTTTCATTCTAAGGGCTGAATTGTGGAATCCAGCTGGGCATTCCATTGAGTGTCTGGTTTTGACATGTTAATATTTAGCTTGTATTACAACTTCTTTAAATCATCAGCAAATATATTCTTGAAGTCTGAACGTTTGAGCAATCTGAGCTCAGAATTTCACCTATGCAAGCACAATTGAATCTGATGGGAGTTCTGCATGCTTGCCAGCTTCATGGTGGAATTATATGCCTTGACACTAGTGATGTCACAAGCACTATCCAGTAGTTGCCCTTGACATTGGTACAACCATATACCTTAACATGTTCTCAAGAGCAATATATGTACTAGCGGAAGAAAGAATTGCCACTTCCAAACAACAATTTGTGAGTGTGTGCATCTAATAGGGGTAGGAACAACCATGAAGAGAGAAATCTGGATCCATGCCAGTAACTGTTCACTTATTAAGCAAGTCTATAAAATGATCATCAATGCATTTGCAGGAGATATTCCTATTTGAATGGAGATCATGCAGAATTTTCTGGAGAATATAGCCCAAATGGTCCTACATGCATGTGCAATACCAGGAAATTTAGTTGAAGCATTCAACAAAAACATCTGCCACTTGAGCTACATGAGGCTGAAGATGAAGATATGGGGCAATAAACTACCCTGCCCGTGTGCCTACCGCTAGTGCAACAGGAAGCTAGAGGTTCATGGAATAACTAGAAAGAAGTGTTTCCGCTTATTTCTGGGGGTGTTTTAGGAAGTCCTAGTTCCTATTGCACTGGCAGTGGGTCCTGCTAGCACAACAGAACTAGTGGAGGCCCAGCAGCAGACATACATGGGTGCGGGGGGTAGTAAAGAATGAGGGTTTTGAGAGGACTCCCCAGACAATGGACGAATTAAAAGAGTTCATCTCGGAAGCATTTATGGACATTGATGCGGACCGGAATTTGTGTTGTACTGTGTGTCACAGTGTTCTGGACAGGTTCGAGGAATGTTGCAACGTTGATGGAATACATTTCGAGCACTTAAGAGATTAAACAATGTTAAACAAATGTAAATGTAATAAACAATGTAATAAAATGCAAATAAACTATATTGTATACCTACTTTTGGGCCACTCTGTATATAAAGTGTATGAGCATTTCTTAATTTGAGATGAATTTGCCATTCTTAATAACTAGGTTTGTTTTCTAACTTAGCATTTCTTTAAAGGATATTAACTTAGAAAACAAAGGACTTTACATGATGTAAAGTGGCAACTGGTCCTGTGCAAATTCCTGTTGAAGTGATTGGATGTTTGCAAGTTGTACCTTAGTGAAAGAGATTTCTTCTAGTTCTATGGTAGCTATTCATGGGTGTTTTTTTTAATAAGTGCTTTTGTCCTACCTTGAAGGCACTGGAATCCAACAGATAAATCGCTACCCCTAGTTACCTCCTGAACTCACACTAGCCTCTTTCAACAAACTATATATTGAGCTCATTTAGGAAACATGATCAGGTGATTCTGTCAGGATTGCTGAGTGACTTAACACAAACCACTCAATCTCCTGGCTAATATTTTTCAACCTATAACTTTGAGATAAACTGTCAGAAATCAAAGAAATTGTGAAATCTGATTCACTGTGTAATGCTTTGTGATTGTCAGTTACAGCTGTAACAAAAATGCAATTATTTACTGCTAGTAAATGTCGTGTACATTCTTGGCTGCTACTGCAAATTCTCCTCCTCCAATCTAAGTGTGTGTTTGTGGGTGAAGAATAAAAGCCACAAACCTCCAAACTGTAGTCATTGTCCCATTTGCAGCTACCGATTTTTTAAACTCTGGTCTTCACTTTCAATTAATTTGTTTCCCTCAGACAGGCACACCTTCAACCAAATTCTCTATAGGGTACCATAGACTTCGTGTCCTATGTTTGCAGATATATTTAGAAATGAAAGTGTCTTGGACTACCCGTGTTATTTTTCTTATCTGTAATAGAGGTACCTTAAGCATTGTTATACCCTGGGGAGTCAGTGAAGACCAACTGTCCAAAGGAATGATAAAGTACTTGCACTGTAAGGACAACCTATACCTTCCTCTCTGCCCAAGAGGACATGGGTACCGTTTTATCCTACTGAAGGGTCATTAAGAAATTAAAATCTCTCATAAAGCACTATAATAACCCACACTCTATTCTGTAAATATGTTTGCATGTGGTACACATCTTTGTGGCCATGAACAGCACAAGTTAATGAAGCATAGAATACTTGTAAATCTAAATGGAGATGAAAAATTGCATGAACAGACAGGATTTGATTCCCCACCTTCAAGGTGTTTTGTTTTTTCATTAAAGACTGTTGCTCATAATATTTAGGCGTTGTAATACCCTTTTCCTTCACATTTTCTAAGTCCTTGCTACGTGGGTATAGTAGTGTCTAAAATCATTGTTACCCTCTGCAATAGACAGAAGAGTACTTTGGCTCCCCCATGTGTAAGAGATTCTTACATTTCATGAACTTCTGAATCCTTTTTTTCCTGAATGGATTGTGTCAATGTTTTAATTTATTTTTATGACCATATTTGTGAGATGGAAGAGAGATTATTCTTCTCTTCCATAAAAGAGTATCGATGTACTATTTTACTTTCTAATAGTTTCTTTAAAATCAAAAGGTATAAAAGTTCAGTGCATTGTTTTAATGTAAAACCTGTGTGCATGAATAAAACGTGAACACCTTTCAAAATGTTCTGCCTTGTAGAATTTAGGGGATTTGATTTTTTTTTTTAAATTCTACTGGTCAGCAGCTTTTCCATAACAAGGTTATTAAAAATGCAGTGGCATTTAAAAACAGATTTTTACATTATGATACAAATGATGATCTGACAATTATTTACCTAAACAGAAATGGGGAGTAGAAAAATTTCAGAATCAAAACATTATCCAGAGTCTTAATCCTTACCATGCCCCCATAGCTATGTAAAGGAACCAGTGTTTCCCTTGCTTATTTGTTAGGAATAGTCCTTGTGTTGAATTGCCTACCACTTCCATTTATCCACCACAGTACTGAGTTTGGATTGAGGAAGGTGTCACCATTGACAACCAAAAGCTAGGAACTATTGCTGTAGTATCCACTGTTTTCACTACCTTAAAAGAGAGAAAAGTGCAGCAGTGTTAAAAGTTAGGTGTTTACTGCTCTTGAACAGAGTTTAGATCAGTAGGAACCCCAGCATTCCTTGAAAACTTACCAGTGTTTCCTCCATGGACAAGCTTTTCTGAAAGTCACCTTATCCACTTTTATTGATACTCTCATACAATGCTTAGCTAGAAGAGAATATTGGGTGTGTTCTAAGTGCATTTATAGTTCACCCTGTACAGTAGCACAAGGGCTAGCCACTGCTCCATGTGAAGAGTGTGGGCTGTAGAAGATGCCGCAGAATTTTCTGCAATACACTGGGGGGTCCCATGTCAGAAATGCAAGGAAGTCCTTGGCAGACAGGTTGACAAAGAAGAGGTTCACTCAAGAGAGAAAGCACCCACTAAATTTACCATATATTCACATGGTGGTAGTGCTGCTGTTCTGAAATCTGGCTGTGATGCAGTAGTGGAACCCATCCCACTAATTAAAGACCAGTGGCCCAAAGAACCACCACTTGTCTCCTACCTTTGGATTCTTTGAGAGGGTTAATTCGCTTTTGAGAGAGACAGAAAAAATTACTTGTGGGACTTTCTATGTAGCTCTTTTTTTTACAGACAGATGATTGAGAAATAAACCATTACCTCCCATAGCTGGTTTCAGTGAAAGCTCTTCCAATTTCAGCATTGTCTGAATAGCTCTTCTTTCTTTGCATGTGCTCATCAGAGACCATTTTCTGTTACAGACACACATGCACATACGCACATTCAGCCCCACTATTTATAACCTAGTTAAACAATGCCAGCATGCAGCAGTAAAAGGTGTGCATTTCATATGCAAATCAGTGGCAATAATTTTGTACAATTGCTTACTTGTTTGCATCATTATGCTCAACAGCAGCATAACAAAGCAAATGCCACAAAGAATGTTACCAAAATGTGGTTTTGTCTTGGCAAGTCCACCCTCCCCTTCACATTTTAGCTAATAAAGCAGTTTATTCATAGATGACAGAAATATATAGGCTGTGTTCATCAGTTCTTTCAGAGTACAGTTTAAATTTTCAACTCTTAGATTACCATCCCAGTCCTAAATCCCAGTCCCAGCACATCTGCCTGCAATGGTAAATCAACAGGTATATTATGATTATGGAAAACCAGTTGCCCAATCTGGATTACTCATCAAGCATGACTACATGAGCAGCAGAACCATATCCTATATACAATTGAATTCATTATACAAGTGTGGGTCCTTATGAAGCCAAGATACCATCCATACATGAGACGGGGATATCACTAGCAGGATTTGCCAAAGTTCAAAAGTTGTAAGGGGGTTGAAATCCCCCCAAACAACCCAGTGACAACAGAGCATGCTCAGTGGCCATGGAACACTGGCTGACTGTTAGGAGGGTTACGGAAAACCAGGGCAGAGGGAATGCAGTGGCGCATCCTGGAACCCTGGCTGGCTGGAACCCTGAACAGGAGCGTTCTACACTGCAACATTTTGTTATTGCTACCACTAGTAGGATCTAGATTTTCCTTATGAACAAAGGGCACAGGAGCAAGTCAGGACACCTCTGTACAAAAGAGTTGGCTAACCTAGCTTTGGTGTGGGGAGGTTTGAAGGACACTCTGTTTGGGTTTGACAAATCACAGACCCAGTTGAGGATCTGCTGCCACAGGACCATACCACCATCTGATCTTTCTGATACTACTGGACCAATGTCCAAGCTATAGACTAGCTATACAAATAAAAGTGCAATAATATCTCTCAATCTCGTATTTAAAGAAAGAAAAAGAAAAACATGTATTACAAATATGGAGGTATAAATATTACATGTATTGGTAGGTTTAGCCTGTGTTTACTTCAGTAGGATTATTGAAATTTTGCACATGGTCTCAAGCTTTCAAATAAAAGAAACATTTACTTCCAAAGGATGTTGGAGCACTTTAGTTAGGTCATGGAGTTTGATTACACACACACACACACACACACACTATGAGTGATTCATTTCACTATCAGTGTGGCTATAGAAAGAATCTCTCAATTATAAGACGTTTTTATTGAACCACATTGCAGAATGATTTCTGAACCATCTTTTTAAAGAAGGGCTTCTCCTGTGTCTTTGAAATCTACAAGGCAAACAGGAAAGAATCCAATTTGACATTCCCATGCCAGGCAGCACAATACCTGTGACGTAATTGACTGCCAAACAGCTTGAAAAAGCAGCAACAAAAAGGTGACATCACAGAACAACAGCTGGAGGCATATTGGCCACTTCTGCTGGTCTTCCTGTAGCATCATTTGTGGTCTGCACTGACTTTAGGGTAACTTATTTAACTCTTGGAGGCTGCCTGTGGAGTGCCAAGAGAGCCCAGACCCATTATTGAGCCCTGCACCAGTGGGGTTACACAAGTGTAACTTTTGATAATACACTTTAGAACAGCCTTCCCTAACCTTGCACTTTCCAGATATGATTTACTGCAACACCTAAATTATTAGCCAGTATGGCCAATGGCAGGAGTTGCAGTCCCATCACATCTGGGAGGTGCAAGGTTGGGGAAGGCTGCTGTAGTCTCCTGCACTTGTCAATTTTCACGATCTTCCTGTTCAGGGGATGTAGTTAATACTAACTGCGCAAACCTATGCAAGTCTACCCAGAAGTAAGTCTCGCTGAGTTCAGTGGTGCTTGCTCCAAGGTAAGTAGGGTTGCTACCTAAAGCTGATGTCCATCTAGTGTAAATGAAGCATAGGATTACATTGTCAATTTTTAGTACATATCCTCAGGATTGCAGCCTTCAGAGAGTAATGGAGGAAGATTTTGCAGAACAGTTTGATTGCATTTGTATCTTGAACATACAAATGTTCAACATAAGAATGAACATAAGATCTCACATTCTGCAGAAAAATATTAAGAAAAGAAAATGGTGGATCTCCCCTTGGAAATAAATACATAACCAGCAGTTAGCTGAATGTCTCTAATCAGAATTCACACATCTCTTGTAAGACAGATAAATGAAGAAAAATGTGGTAGTCCTTGTATTAGCAAAGCTAGAGATTAATTTTATAAAATACATTTAAGTACACAGTCAATGCAAGCTGATGAGCTAGGAAGTGTAAGATAATACTCTGGCTGATTTCAGCCTCAGGGCATGTATCCCTAGAGTGGTGGCAGCAACATCTTTCTTTCTACATCATCCTAGGAGAAACATACAGAGGTTCCAGGTTGGCATGTACCTGCTAAGTGGAGTAGTATTTACCAAAATAGAAATGGTGTAGAGTTCTTTTTCCCTTGGTGATTATTATTACTTTTATTATTTTTGCAATCTTCCTAAAGTAGTGACTTTTTACTCCAGATCATCAATCTTTTAATTTTTCCTCTTGAATTATATGGAGTATGAAAGCACACACCATCCAAATGAAGTGTTTTCTTTTAAGTATCAAAGAGCAACCTTCAGGACAAAGGCATAACATAGGAAGCAGGAAACACTTATAAATGATTTGTGGAACACATATCCAAATGCTTTCGTTTTGTATTTGTTAAAGTGTGTGGAAAGCCAAGCTAAGCTTACTATATAGTCTATTTGCAATTGGTGTGTTTATTATTCTGGTTCCAATCAGAGCTGTTAGGGGAACAATATAATCACATTCCTGTATGGGTAGCTGCAGGGTCCCTTCTGGGCTTCTGTCCCCTAGGAGCAGCTGTGCCTGAGGCCAATACTACAGAGTAAAAAATAAGGTGGAGTTCAGACTGGCAAATGTTTTCTCATTTGTGAAGCAGAGCTTGGTTTGCACAAGTTTGCTTTTCCCTATTGAGTGACTGTGTGTGTGTGTGTTGCTAAACATTATAATGTATTTTCAGGTAAATCAACACTCTGCAGAACGAAATACAAATGCTTTAAACCATTGATTACATATTGAGTTCAGATGGCCAGATGCAAAGGCAGGTAGGGTTCCTGTACCTTTAATAGTTATGCAGGGAAAGAAGGAATCCCACCAGTGCAGCCTGTCAGGCAGGGAAGAAATTGTAGCAGTTGCTGAAATTTGCTGTGTTGTAGAAGAATAGATTTCAGTAGATTGGGCTGTATTTTACATCTAAATCTCTTCATGCCTTAGCTTAGTGTATAATGTTATGTTTAAATGTGTTCATAATAGTGCTCATGTTTCCAAATGTATGCAGAACATTAGCCAGCTGATACTTGGGGCCAGATTTGGCGCTAATTCCCCATTTAATGATTTCTACACCAGTTATGTAGACTTTTGATGTTGTCAAAAATTAAAGAGGAAGTAGATTTTAGTGAAAGGGAAAATATAAGGAATATGAAGAATTTATGGACTCCAGGAGACAAAGTGATGCCCAAAGATGCATCCAGGCAGAGGAATGTGTGCTTAGCTCTTAAAAGTCTGAGTTTCAGTCCCTGTGTGCAGGGTTTCCCAACTGGGTCTTGCCCCCCCCCCCCATTCCACTGTGAAAGTGGCCCTTCCTGCAGATTCCATTGCACAAGCAGGACCCACCACTTGGGCAACTGAGATTCAACGGCTCCTAGAAGAAGACCCAAAATGAGCAGAAATACTCATTTCTGGATCAGGACAAGTTGGCGGAGCTCCCTTATGTGAGCGCTGCTGAACTGCCCCATTCCAGAAATGAGTGTTTCTGTTCATCTCTCTGGGAAGCGTTAATCTGTTGTGCTTGCAGGATTGTATCAGTGGGGACACAGCACCCCGTTAGATACAGTCCTGTATATTCAACCATGTTTGTGGTGCTCAATTAGGGTTGTCACCTCTTTTTTCCTAACAGGATCATCTTTAAGAACTGCATGGGAGGCAGGTACAGTATGTTCCTCTCCATAGCGGGAATAGGTGTACCTATTAAATTTGCCTGGTAGATATGGGTAGAATTTTGTTTGGTTCTTATGTACTTTGCAGCCAAAGATGGAGAGGCTCTATACAGTCAGTAAAAACAACACCTGGAGCTGACTGTGGCACAGATCATGAGCTTCTTGTTGCAAAATTTCAGCTTAAATTGAAGAACGTAGGGAAAACCACTAAACCATTCAGGTATGACCTAAATCATATCCCTTATGAATATATAGTCGTTAAGTCGTGTCTGACTCTTTGTGACCCCATGGACCATAGCACGCCAGGCCTTCCTGTCTTCCGCTCTCTCCCAGAGTGTGCTCAAGTTCATATTCATTGCATCGGTGATGCTATCTAGCCATCTCATCCTCTGCCGTCCCCTTCTCCTTTTGCCTTCAATCTTTCCCTGCATCAGGGTCTTTTCCAGTGACTTTTCTCTTCGCATTAGGTGGCCAAAATATTTGAGCTTCAGAATCTGTCCTTCCAATGAGCAGTCAGGGTTGATTTCCTTTAGGATTGACTGATTTGACCTTACAGTCCAGGGGTAAGAGTCTTCTCCAGCACCACAGTTCGAAAGCATCAATTCTTCGGCGCTCAGCCTTCCTTATAGTCCAGCTCTCACAGCCATACATTACTACTGGGAAAACCATAGCTTTGATTAGACGGACCTTTGTTGGCAAGGTGATGTCTCTGCTTCTTACTATGCTGTCTAGGTTTGCCATAGCTTTCCTCCCAAGGAGCAAGCGTCTTTTAATTTCATGGCTACAGTCACCGTCTGCGGTGATCTTGGAGCCTAAGAAAATAAAATCTGTCACTGCTTCCATTTCTTCCCCTTCTATATGCCAGGAAGTGATGGGGCCAGATGCCATGATCTTCATTTTTTTAATGTTGAGTTTCAAACCAGCTTTTGCACTCTCTTCTTTCAACCTCAACAAGAGGCTCTTGAGATCCTCTTCGCTTTCTGCCATTAGGGTGCTATCGTCTGCATATCGGAGGTTGTTGATAATTCTCCCAGCAATCTTAATTCCGACCTCTGATTCATCCAACCCGGCATTTCTCATGATGTACTCCGCATATAAGTTAAATAAGCAGGGTGACAATATGCAGCCTTGTCGTACTCCTTTCCCAATTTTGAACCACTCGGTTGTTGCATATCTGGTTCTTACTGTAGCTTCTTGACCCTCGTACAGGTTTCTCAGGAGACAGGTAAGGTGGTCTGGTACTCCCATCACTTTAAGAATTTGCCACAGTTTGTTGTGATCCACACAATCAAAGGCTTTAGCGTAGTCAGTGAAGCAGAAATAGACGTTTTTCTGGAATTCTCTTGCTTTCTCCATGATGCAGCGAATGTTGGTGATTTGATCTCTGCCTCTTCGAAACCCAGCTTGTACTTCCGGTAGTTCTCGGTTCGCATACTGCTGAAGCCTAGCTTGTGGGATTTTGAGCATCACCTTGCTGGCATGTGAAATGAGCGCAATTGTGCGGTAGTTTGAACAGTCTTTGGCGTTGCCCTTCTTTGGAACTGGAATGTAAACTGACCTTTTCCAGTCTTGCGGCCATTGCTGAGTGTTCCAAATTTGTTGGCATATTGAATGCAGCACTTTAACAGCATCATCTTTTAGGATTTGAAATAGCTCAGCTGGAATACTGTCATCTCCGCTAGCTTTGTTGTTACTAATGCTTCCTAAGGCCCACTTGACTTCACTCTTGATGATGTCCGGCTCAAGTTCAGTGACCGCACTATCATGGCTATCAAGGACATTACTATCATGGCTATAAAGGACATTAAGATCTTTCTTGTATAGTTCTTCTGTGTATTCTTTCCACCTCTTCTTAATCTCATCTGCTTCTGTGAGGTCCCCGCCTTCTTTGTCCTTTATCATGCCCGTCTTTGCACAAAACGTTCCCTTGAGATCTCCAATTTTCTTGAAGAGATCTCTAGTCTTTCCCATTCTGTTGTTTTCCTCGATTTCCTTGCATTGTTCATTTAAGTAGGCCTTCTTGTCTCTCCTTGCTATTCTCTGGAACTCTGCATTCAGTTGGATAGATCTTCCCCTTTCTCCCTTGCTTTTTGCTTCCCTTCTTTCCTCAGCTACTTGTAAAGCCTCATCAGGCAGCCACTTGGCTTTCTTGCATTTCTTTTTCTTTGGGATGGATTTCGTTGCTGCCTCCTGAACAATGTTACGGACCTCCGTCCATAGTTCCTCAGGCACTCTGTCTGTCAGGTCTAATCCCTGAAATCTATTCCTCACCTCCACTGTATATTCATCAGGGATATGATTGAGGTCATACCTGAATGGTTTAGTGGTTTTCCCTACATTCTTCAATTTCAGCCGAAATTTTGCAAGAAGCAGCTCATGATCTGAGCCACAGTCAGCTCCAGGTCTTGTTTTTACTGACTCTATGGAGCTTCTCCATCTTTGGCTGCAAAGGACATAATCAATCTGATTTCGATATTGACCATCTGGTGATGTCCATGTGTAGAGTTGTCTCTTGTGTTGTTGGAAAAGAGTGTTTGCTATGATCAGTGTGTTCTCTTGGCAAAACTCTATTAGCTTTTGTCCTGCTTCATTTTGTACACCAAGGCCATACCTGCCTGTTACCCTGGTGATTTCTTGACTTCCTACTTAGCATTCCAGTCCCCTATGATGAAGAGGACATCTTTTTTTGGTGTTAGTTCTAGAAGGTGTTGTAGGTCTTCATAGAACCGATCAACCTCAGCTTCTTCGGCATCAGTGGTTGGGGCATAGACTTGAATTACTGTGATGTTCAATGGTTTGCCTTGGATTTGTACTGAGATCATTCTATCATTTTTAAGATTGTACCCCAGTACTGCTTTTCCCACCCTTTTGTTGACTATGAGTGCTACTCCATTTCTTCTAAGGGATTCTTGCCCACAATAGTAGATATGATGGTCACCTGAATTAAATTCGCCCATGCCTGTCCATTTTAGTTCGCTGATTCCCAAGGTGTCGATGTTCAATCTTGCCATCTCATGTTTGACCACCTCCAGCTTACCTTGATTCATTGATCTGACATTCCAGGTTCCTAAACAATATTGTTCTTTACAGCATCGGATTTTCTTTTCACCACCAGACACATCCACAGCTGAGTGTCCTTTCGGCTTTGGCCCAGCCGCTTCACTCTTTCTGGCGCTACTTGGAAATACCCTCTGCTCTTCCCCAGTAGTATATTGGACACCTTCCGACCTGAGGGGCTCATCTTCCGGCGTCATCTCTTTTAGCCTTGTGATACGTTCCATGGGGTTTTCTTGGCAAGAATACTGGAGTGGGTTGCCATTTCCTTCTCCAGTGGACCACATTTTGTCAGAACTCTCTGCCATGACCTGTCCGTCTTGGGTGGCCCTGCATGGCATAGCTGATGGCTTCACTGAGTTACGCAAGCCCCTTCGCCACAACAAGGCAGTGATCCATGAAGGGGTCAAGTAATGTAGACAAAGATAAATTGGTTAATGTATCCAACATACTACAGGCTAATCCAAAATTTTACACTTTACTACTAAGCGATCACACCAATAGTGATTGCAGTACTAAGCAATCACCCCAATGGGAGAAACTTTCCTCTTCTTATAACTAGAATATATTAATCACATGATGTCTTGTTCCACACACACACACACATAAATATATATGTATTATATGTAGCACAGTCATACAATGGGAGGGTTTGCACAATTGCAGAAGGAAAATAAGCCTGCCAGTTGTATGCTGTCTGCCATAATTACCCTCGCCAGGCACAGCTTGTCCTGATATCTGAGCCAGGTAAGGGTGGTTTACAAACCACCCCACAACTCTAGAACAAGCCATGGGTTCCAGGGTGGATTGTAAACCATCCCTGCCACCAACTCTCACTGAGTTTAGACGTCACAAGCTGTGCCCAATGACGGTAATTATAGTAATTAAATGGTGCACGACCAGCAGAGAAAATAAGCCACCATGGCTTATTTTCATTCCTCAATAGTGCAAACCTGGTCAATATATAAAAACTTTGTTACAGTGTAGTTATAGTCTGATGTATCATGATAAATAGAAGAAAATTGTATTTCATAAAAACAATACATGTAAAATTAATATCACATTATACATACAATAATCCTATGCAGCGATAGGCAACTTGTGACCCTCCAGATCTTTTGACCTACAACTCCCATCATCCTTCACCACTGCCTATGTTGGCTAAGCTGATGGGAGTTGTAGGCCAAAAGATCTGGAGAGCCACAAGTTGCCCACCTCTGCCTTGTGGGATGGGGGCCAGAAAAGTGTATGGGGGGGCATTGTTCAGGATGGATTGTTCCTATCTAGGTGCCAGGGAAGGGCCGTCTGCTTAGCCGCAATCTGGGACTATATTGAGAAGTACTTAAACGTAACTGCCAACTCCCCTTCTTCGCTCCCCCACCCCCGGGAAATTCCACGCCACACAGCATACGGCTTCAGCGGCACGGCCGCCTCTCACGAGGTAAGAATCCTTCTGTAAAATTTTACAGCACAAATGTGATACCATACAAATGTCAGGGAGGTGTTAACATGAAATTAGAATTACTTTTCAATTGTTTTATTAGGATATTTTCTGATTTATCTTTTGCAATCACAATATATATTGTGGTGTTTGCTCTGTTCAATGCTCTAGCATTGAAAGCTTTGATCCCCTGGTCCTGAAGGTTTGATTGAGCCATTGAGGATAAATTCATTGAACTTTTTATATCTATTCTACTACTGTCCCATGTGCCACTCCTTAAAACTAGAAAGCAGTTCTTCTATCAAACACCACTGGCTAGAAGCAAAAGTGGCAATAGTTGCTCAAACAGCAGCAGGGTTAGGGAAACCTTTTTGGTTTAAGCTGCAAGTGTGGGCATTTTGAGGTCCTCCAGATGTTTTAGCCTACAACTCCCGTGATCCCTCACCATTGGCTATACTGTTCATGGCTGTGATAAATGCTCCAGCCAAAACATCTGGAGGGCCACAAGTTGCCCACCTCTGCCTTGTGGGATGGGGGCCAGAAAAGTGTATGGGGGGGCATTGTTCAGGATGGATTGTTCCTATCTAGGTGCCAGGGAAGGGCCGTCTGCTTAGCCGCAATCTGGGACTATATTGAGAAGTACTTAAACGTAACTGCCAACTCCCCTTCTTCGCTCCCCCACCCCCGGGAAATTCCACGCCACACAGCATACGGCTTCAGCGGCACGGCCGCCTCTCACGAGGTGTTATGACCCGTTGTTTCTGTGGAGTGACCGTTGGGGTGGAAATTGGGAGGGGCGGGGTGAGAGCTGAGGAAGGAAGGAGCACGAGCGCCACAGACCGTCCCTAACGGCTTCTTCTAGCCAGGCATAGCCACGGGGAAGGGGGCGGGGTTCAGAAGCGCGCGCGCGCACGGGGAGGGGAGGGGGGATGCGCGCGTGAGCGGAACGAAAGGGGCCGCCGCATTCTCTCGCGCGCTGTAGCGCCTCGCCTGGATCAGCCCGCCTCCCGTCCTTGCACATTCTCTGTCCCGGGTGGCCGCAGTGGTTCCTCGGGGCTCAGTGTCCTTGTGCGGAAATGACACACGGCCCCGTCACGTCACGCGAGAGCGCAGCGCGCGGCGGACCCTCACGCGCACACACATACACACACACAAAGAGCTAAGGGGGAGGGGAAGACACGGGAACCAGCCACGGCCGCTCTTTTAAAAAACACCACCCACCCGAGACCAAGGGGCCGGGTACCCCCACCCTCCTTTTTCCACAGTGCCTAAGAAGGACCCAGGTAAGCCCCTTCCCCCTCCCAACTTTCTCCCGCGAAGGAGGCGCGGCCCCACGGTCCGCGCTGCGCCGCCTCGTTGCGCTCGCTCGCTCGCTCCCCCCACCCCGATTCACTTCTGGCCGCCCCATCCCGGGGAAGAAGCAGGAGCAGCCTCCTCCTTCAGCCCCCGCCCCGCTTTCTCAGCCTGGCGGCTGTGGGAGGGAGCCATGGCTGCGCTCTGCGGCTCGCCCCCAGACAGCCCGGGCGCCTCCATCTCTGGTGGGGGGGCAGGGAGACGTAGAATGCCTCCTCCCTTTCTTACGCGCCCCTGTATCCAGCTGCCACATAGACCAGCTCAGGAGGAGGAGGAGGACGGCGGCGGGGGTGGGAGCATTCCGGAAGCGGCCGTCGCGACGGGGCGCGCGACCAAAAGAGGGCTGGCTCAAAAGGCGCTTTAGCGGGGGGCGAGCGAGCCGAGCCGAGCCTCCGGTGCCGCTTCCCTTCCTTCCCTCGCCCCAGCTGCTTCCAGGCACACCTCCCGCCAGGTCATGTTGCCTGGAGACTGCTCCCCGGCTGCCAACAGAATACGCTTTCGCGACTTGTCGTGGGGCCTGTGCCAGCATCAACGTCCACACACACACCCGTTGTAGCGGAATTTGGATTTAAGCTATTCAACTTGTTAAACTGCTAGTCAAACTGCGAGAGGAATGAAGCACGATTCCCCCGCCTTCGTCACCCCCCCCCCATCGTCGGCCATTGGATTTGGGGAAGGAATGGCCACGTGACCCTGCGACCCAGCGCTCTGCTGCCTCGCGCTATTCAAGGGAGAAGTGATCCCAAGTTCCCGCGCGCCCAGTGCCTTCCTTTCCTTATTGGCTAGTTTCCTGGCATGGTCCCTGCGTGACAGCAGTTAACGACAACATCCCCTCCTTATCTGGGTTTTCAGGCTTCCTTGGAGGAGAGATTCTTAATTCTCCTCCTCCAAGTGGCTCCTTCTCTTTTCCAGGCAAGATCTTAATCCATTCATAAGGATAAGAAAGACAAGGTCGTTCTGAAACGTGCATGCTTTCTGCATTTGGGGAGAGTGATACTGGACTAGTTCTGGATTTGGGAGGGCACTCTTGGCAACAGGTTGATAACAGAGGCCCTGAACTTCTGCTGCCCATCTGGAGATGAGAGGGAGCCATCTCCACTTAACTGCCCCCATCCAGTTCCTCATTCTCTCTGGGTGACACCAGTAGGTAGTGGCTTCATTGGGCCCAGTCCTCACAGCCTTGTTGCCCAGAAATTCAAAACACAGTGGGCTAGACAGAAAACACAGGTGAATGGGTGGCAGCATGGCTCCTTAGAGCACTGCTGTGACCATTAGCCTATTGCATCAAATCACAGTGGCCATGCTCCTCAGAGACAGAGAAAGAATTAAGGGAAGTTGGGAGTGATGCTTTCAAAAACAGCTGCTGCCTCTGCCTTGCTCTCCCTCCAGGTAGCATGGCAGGAAGGATTGGGTCTAATCCAAAGTGCAACTCTATCCAGAGGCAACATGCAGCTGGTGGCTCCTTGAAATCACATAAATTTACTGGCTCATCTGCTAGGTGGCAGAGCTGTGAGGATTGCAGCTCCTGTACCCAATCCCATCTGCTGCACTGCCCATAGAGAGCATACAGGCAAACAGCTCACCTCTTCAGCTGCTACCTCTACTAGCTTGCTTGCGCTGTTATTTCTCCCTGTGAGTTCCGAGGCCCAATCCTCACAGCTGTGCCACCCTCTATCTGGGTAGTGTGGCTATAAGGAACCTCTGGTCACAAGCTTGCTCTCTTTCTGGGTGGCATGGCTATGATGATTGAACCAAGTGTCACCCCAACCAGAGAAAGAGCTCAGATGAGTGAGGAAATACTTTTATTCCTGTACTTGCTTGCCTGTGCTCTCTGGACTGTGCAGTGGTTAGGATTAGAGTCACTTGAGGGAGGGTGGGAAGGAGGATAGGGGGCCCACAGCTTGTTGCTGAGGGCCTCCCAATAGGGTTTCCCATCACCTTTCCTGAAGAATAGGTTGTATCTGAATGTAAGAATGACATCCTTATGAATTCTTGAACATCTTTTGCGGGGAGAAGACAGAGCCATCTCTGTTTGCTTGCCTTTCTATGGGTTGCGGTGATGGGCCCAATCTCCATCATTGCCCAAGCTGCAGGCAAGTAGCAGAGATGGCTGATTCTTGCAACAATTGCTCACTTGCCTGTTTTGGCAGGCAGCTAGGCAAGCAGAACCTGCCCTCAAAGTCAGGATTCAAGCAGGAGATGGGGAATACAAGGTGTTGCTGCTGCAACAAGTGGCCTGTACAGCACGGTGGAGGGGGAGGCGCTCACTGTACTTTTTAAAAATGGAAACTGAAAGGAATTCATAACTTACCACTCTGCTTCCTCTTGAGTTATCTTCGTCTATTGCCTTCCCCCCTCCTGCTCTGTTTGCTGGGAGCTCAGATTGAGATGGGCTTTATTTGCAAGGTGTTGGTAACTTGTGCAAGGAACAGGGATTTGCAGAATGGCTGACCTACACACACTACAGTAGGGCAAGCACTAGATAACTCCTTAATTTGTAAATAATGTTTTCTTTATAGTAATACTTATGGGGATGGTATATTTATTATGATTTAGGGAGGATTGCTCTCTTTTATGGACTTCTCTGACCACCCTCAACTGCTTTTTAGTATTGGCTTCTGAAACGTATAACTATTTTAGTGTGGGGGGGCACTAGAGATGGGGAGGTAGGCAGACAGATTGCACTTGATAATACATGGTAGACATACATAGCTATGAGTTAATAATTGTGTTTACTGTTTAAGGATGCAGTCCTCTGGCCACTAAACAGCGGCTAGACAGCCATAGGGTTGTTTGGTTCTGGGAACTGACCTCGGAGCCCGTGCTCCGAGGTTGGTTCCCAGAACATCACCTCCCTGCCGCCTCGTAAGAGGCACGGTTTGCCTCAGGCTCCGCACATGGAGGAGCAGTGTGGAGCGGGGCAAAAGCAGGCATTCCCAGGGGCAGGGAGTGTGGAAGTGCCAGTTTGACGCTTCCTATGCATCATCCAGCCTCTCCCCCAAGTCCCATGGCTAGAGAGCTGAAATTGGCCGTCTAGCCACAAATACAGGGTGGCCAGAGCGCAAAGGAGAGGCTCCCCTCCGCACTCCGCCCACCCTGCACTGGATAGGCAGTCGCCTCCGAATTTGGAGGCAGCTGCCTATCTGCATAGGATTGCTCCCTTAAAGGCATATGCACAATTCAGCTATCCACCAAGCTTGTAAGTCACATTCCCTATATATGCCTTTAAGATGGGAGTAAGCCTAATAAGCATCTTGAACTGAGTTTGAATCAAGGCAAGGGGAGAGGAACACCTAGATCCCATGTTCAGCTGACATGTTCATGCCTTACAATATTTTCTAAGCAAAAAGACCCAGCTTCATCTTCAGGAGCTTTAGACTACTACTTCACAAACCTGGCAAAAAGTTTTTTTTTAAGAAAGTCTGATGTCACACAAACACAGGGTTCCTCAGAAAGACCAAATGCATCAAGAATGAACTGAAGCCCTATTCAGACATTCAACCTGAATGCATAGGCTACAAAGTATGCAGGGAGCCATGACCCCGGCCCTGTACACCATATGCTCCTGTGTTCAGGCTAAACACCTGTACAGTCTTAGGACGAGGAATTATCCAGCAGTTGTAAATCTTAACGTTTGTGATGTTAATGATTTTGAAGACAGAAATATTTCAGAGTTGCCAGATACTGGTTCATGCCTACGTATGTAAACAAGTTACCTGGTCTAACTGACATAGCACAGTCTAAAGAGGAAAGTCCAATGCAACCACTTCTAAAAAGTGCCTTCAACAACCTGTGCCAAATCATGGTGACATTTCAAGTACACATGGTACAAACTACTACTGATTGGAACATAGCTGGAAAATGCGGTGATTGTAGTCCACAAAAACATGGGAAAGGATGGTAAACATAGGTGTTCTATGGCTAATTTGTACATCAAGGAAGTGTTTGTGTGGGGATTTTAGCTTGTTTGAATGCTTTTGCCTTATTTTAATTTGACTTTGGTTAGTACTTGTAATAAAAAATAAGTTACATCAGCTAAATTACCTTCATTAAAATTAATAGGATTTATTTCAGAGAAAATATGTTTAGGATAGGAGCATTCATGTGAAATATACCATTATTTTTGCCTAGTGAGAAATGCATTTTGCCCCTTCTGGCTGAGTTGTAGGCCTCCCATGGTGCTGGGGCCTCAGCAGCTGATGGTACTAATCCTGACATTGAGATCATACAATCACAATTGCTGACAATTTATAAAGGAAAAGACTGTATATTTTTATTGGGGTTAGGATTATTGATATTACAATAATCCGGTGAGTTAGGACACCCTTATTTTGTGCAAGATAAGATGGTGATTTGCAACGATCACAGAATTAGTCCACGGCAATGGTGGAGCTTCTCTACTAGTATCCCAGATCCATCCAACTATCCGCTAGACTGCATTGGTTCCTATAAATTTATGTGATTTTAAAAAACACGTTTTTAAATTTAATGTGAACTAGATAAACAATTACAGATAATTTGGGCCAATCACATAGATAACAGCGCCACGCATGCACACAGCCAGCTATTTGCTGCTGAGATGGAGTGCTGCCATAATGTTGCACTGTGGTTCTACAGCAAAGCATAGAGCAGCTGCTCGTATAATTCTCTTTGACAACCAGAAGGCAGGGAAGGAGCTATTTCATGGAAATATTTGGTAGCATTAGGATTCTACCTCTTGTGGCTAAGCAATAGTAAGTTGTTTTGTATGATTACAGTTACTGGATATAATAGGCAACAAATTCTGATTGAATAATGGCACAAAAGAATGACAAATTTAGGTTATGAAACCTCTTGGGTTTTTGTGGAGTTTCCCAGCATGATATTGATAACCAAGTTGGCCAATTTAAATTGTAAAAATACATGATGACCCATTTCACACATCACAACAATCTACAATTTTTTAACATTTGGGTTGTTGCTTGTTAGGCAGCATAGTGCTGTATGCTGCCTGATTGCTCCTGCTGCAAGTGGGAGTGCTGAACAACACAGGGACACTCCATCCCTGGGTTGTTTACTGTTGCATCTGAACCCAGACCTTTGGCTTTTCTTTCCCCCAACAAGCCAGAGAAAAAGCTCTAGAACAAACGATGTCCAGGTTCAGACACAATGCTTAATGGGGACATGCTTCTGAATAGACATGAGCAGAATCAAGCTGAAAGCTACCAAACTATAAGGCCAAAAGGCAGGATGCCATGGAAATAACACAGTGCTAAACCATGCTTCTTGCAGTTCTCTCAGGCGTTTTTCACTGCAAGTCAGAATGCAAAAAAGAAACTAAGATGGAACTGACTGACCCCAGCCTCGGTTTTTGCTATCCTTTGAGTCTATTCTGATGGTACATAAGAAGCTAATGTAAAGGGGGGAGGGGGAAAGAAGGTAGAAAGATACCACTCATACATATGGCCTCCCCACATTAACTATATAAGAAAGACCAACAAATTTACAAGTTAATTTGTGTGAACAGAACAATAAAATCTCTCTTGGCTGAGAGAAACTGTTGATGAAACAACTATAATTGCAACTGTTAGTTTCATCATCTGGAATAATAGGGGCCAAATAATGGCTATTTCATGTGCATTCTTTTCTGATGGAACAGAAAATTTACACATAGCAATATCAGAGACTTGCCTGATAACCTGAAGGCATATTTACTCACTGCAGAAAGCCAACCAGACAAGCATCCAAAGATGTGTGAACAGTACATCAGGATTTCTCATTTCAGTGTGTATGTTCAAATACAAATGCGTGAAGTATATTTTTTCATCTATTTTGCACACATCATTTTACTTAGAGCTTTTTGCTTTAAGTAACCCCATTACCTGCTAACATAAAGGTTTGGGAGCCTGGCAGAGGGGCTTAGAGTGGAAAAAATGTGGAAGAAACCTTTTTCCTAAGTTCTTGTAATGCTCCAGATATGGAGGAAGAATCATAGTTATTTTTTAGAATGTCAAAACTATGTCTAGGAAAAATAAGCAGTAAATAATATATGGTATTTTATTATTAATAGTTCCTCTGTATTTTAGGTGCATAGATAGCAACCTATCTGACTGCATAATATGACTAGAAATACATATTTCCATGTGGAAATTAGGAATTTTGGAAAATGCGTATTAATTTCAGTGCCTTAGGAAGGAGTGACTTTATTCTCTTCATTTTTAATGACTTGGAGGAGGAGGTGCAGGGAATGCTGATCAAATTTGCAGATGACACAAAATTGGGCGGGATAGCTAATACTTTGGAAGACAGAAACAAAATTCAAAGTGATCTGGATAGACTGGAGCGCTGGGCAGAAAACAACAGAATGACATTTAATAGTGATCAATGCCAAGTTCTGCACCTAGGAAAAAGAAACCAAATGCACAGTTGCAAGATGGGGGATACATGGCTCAACAACACTACAAGCGAGAAAGATCTTGGAATTGTTGTTGATCACAAGCTGAATATGAGCCAACAATGTGATGTGGCTGCAAAAAAGGCCAATGCTCTTTTGGGCTGCATTAAAAGAAGCATAGCTTCCAAATCCTGGGAAGTACTAGTTCCCCTCTACTCAGCACTGGTTAGGCCTCATCTGGAGTACTGTGTCCAGTTCTGGGCACCACACTTGAAGAAGGATGCAGACAAACTGGAGAGGGTTCAGAGGAGGGCAACAAAGATGATCAGAGGACTGGAAACAAAGCCCTATGAAGAGAGACTGAAAGAACTGGGCATGTTTAGCCTTGAGAAGAGAAGACTGAGGGGAGATGTGATAGCACTCTTCAAGTACTTGAAAGGTTGTCATAGAGAAGGCCAGGATCTCTTCTTCATCATCCCAGAGTGCAGGACACGGAATCATGGGCTCAAGTTACAGGAAGCCAGATTCCGGCTGAACATCAGGACAAACTTCCTGACTGTTAGAGCAATACGACAATGGAACCAATTCCCTAGGGAGGTGGTGGGCTCTCCCATACTGGAGGCATTCAAGACGAAGCTGGACAGCCATCTGTCAGGGATGCTGTGACTTGGATTCCTGCATTGAGCAGAGGGCTGGACTCGATGGCCTTGTAGGCCCCTTCCAACCCTACTATTCTATGATTTAAACAAATGGGAGGGTTCACATTTAGGAGTTTATGATGTCATCTGTGGGTGCCATTAGACTATTGAACCAACATTTTAAGCAAACTGCCTTATATCAAGCTCTGCTTTCAAAGAGAGAAGAAAAAATGAGGAGGAAAATATATTAATCGAAGTGGTATGAATCCCAATGCATTCCTTGCAATTAATTCTTCATTAAAGGATTCACATCTCTTGGAATTTATAGGAGTAGCTCCAAAAGGAGCCTACAAGGTAGGGGTCAGTAGGCTAGTGGCTCCTTTTGGAGTTAGTCATCTAAGTAATTGAAACAGAGATGAGCTAATTCTTTTTCTGACCGTTCCCTGAAGAGCTAATTGCTCAAAATGAGTTGAAATTTAACAGGCCAAACATATACATGTCTATACAGAAATAACTCCCATTGGGTTCAGTGGGGCATACTCCATAAACCACTTGGATTAATTTGTCTCCTGAAGCTGTTGGGTTTTTGTATTTGTTTGTGGTGCTGCCTCTTGTTGTGCTCTTCAGAGAGATAGCAGCTACTTTAGAATCCTACATTGTGCATATAATTATTCTCCAGTGACCCTGCTTTGAAATTTTTTATTAAAAAGTAAGCAATAAATTGCCTAAATATATATATTTCATCTATATAATTATTTTAATTACTGACCTTCAGTTGATCTAAAGCATAATTTCATACTTAACCATCAGATAATTTTCAGTGTGTTAGTGTTCATTGGTCCAATAAAAATTAGAGACGTAAGATGAGACAATAATCTTTTTGTACCATCATCTTTAGGGCTCCAATTATGTATACACTTACCTGGCTGGGAGTAAGACCCACTGAACAATGGGATTTGGTTCCAAATAAGCATGCATAGGATTATACTGTGAAACACTGGAATTAAGCTTTTTATATAGAAAATTATTTCAGGCTTAAGTGTTTGGAGAAAAAAATAACAGGGGCTGCATGCCTAGTCGATGCTTATTTGTTCAAGTCAAACACTTGAACAAGTACTTCCCACCACCCTGATTTCTGTTGTGGAAGCCCCACTGAATCCAATCTCCTGTAAACAGAAGGGCTCTGCTGGATCCAAACCTATGTATATCACAAATATCAGTGCCATTATTTTTATATTGTGTGAAAAAAAATCAATTTTTGCTAATCTCTCAAAGGATCCACCTTCTTACTCTGTGACAACCTTTCTTTTCAAGAAGTCTTGATGAAGTTTCACAATGGTTCCCTACAGTCTTAAGAAAACCAGTACCAGTCCTTTTTTCATTTCATAGACTGCAGTGGTCACTTTTGCTTATCAGGAAGCAAAAGCAGAAAGTGATTGCATGTAACATTGCATTCATTGTTTCATAACACTGAAGTAAATGGGGCAGCCCTTATATATACAGAACCTTGTAAACACCCTGTATAATAAGCACCAGAGATGCTGGATTTTGGCAGTTGGCTTTACGCTATACTTATGACATGTCTCTTCTAAGATGTGTAGAGTGTTTTTTGTTGTTGGCTTATTTCTCTTTTTGTTGTTAATATAGAGGAAGAGAATATGAACTCTGCTGAATTATTTGATGATGAAGACAATGCTGAAGGTAGCATTCTACCTTTTAATATATTTTCTGATCGGACCAAAATACTTATATAGTCTATATCAAAAATGCATTTTGATACAAACATTCTGATTCCCTCATGAGTAGTATATAATATGAAATATGGTATGGTGTGGGAGATAGTGGGAGACAGTAATACCAACACTGGAATCACTAGTGTAATGAGTTTCCTGTCAGTGACTCATATATTACAATTTTTTTCTGTTTCACAGTTATTATCAAAAATATTATGAAAGTAGAAATGGACAAAGAAGATGAAGTCCTAGACTGCTCTGTGATCTCAAGACCTGAAAAAAACTCACTGGATGGTTTAGTGACTTGCCTACAAGACACCAACAAACGAAAACGGACCTCATTTGGTTGTGATGGCTCAGGAAGCCACCAAGAAATTCTACCAAGTGTAAAAAAAAGAGGCCTTACACAAGAGGTGATTCCTTTACATTTAGATTTTAACAGCATCTTACTTAGATTTGTAACTAACCCTTTCAGGTTAGCCAGCAGTTAAATGTATTTAGTCAGAGCTAATCCTTGCTCTGAAATACTCAGTACTCACTAGGGTATTTTATTTTATGGATGTATTAGGCTGTAACAAAGCAATTATGCACACAATTATTTATCTAAAAACTAAAGGGATAAAGTGCCCCTTAGAGGCATCTTAGAGACTAATTGGATTATTGGCGCACAGTGTTATTTTTTTTAAAAGCAAAATTCATCAGATGTGTGCGATAGGCTGAGAACATGAGGTGTTGCAAACATGACTTTGCATATAAAAACTCATGACTTATTGCTAGCACTGTGCCGAATTTTTTGTCCTATTTATTTTCGACCATTCATTGGGGGGCAAAAAGAAACTGCACCCGAAAATTGTGGGAAGGGGTGATAATTTTGGAGAAATTTCTCTGGGCGCAGGGCTTCAGTGGTTACCTTAATGAGGTGGAGGTGGCAGAGGGGTGTGTATTCTTCCTTTTATCATCCCCCCCTGCCCCCACCCACCCCCGTTCTGTCCTCACAGCCTCTCTCTCTGCTTGAGCTTCTTGGAAAGCCTCCTAGAGAACTTAGCCAGGACTCCCTCCCTTGTGACTTTCCAGTGCTGCTGCCTGCTGAATGCCTGAAAGCTGGGAGAGGCATTTTGGTTTTGCTTTGTTGTTATTAAAAGTCCTTTCAATAACAACAACAGTAACAAAAATAACAACTGTGCTGCCTCCAGCTCTATATTAAAGTATAGGAAATGTATACATTTATAGTGGAGTGGAGAGATCAAGGATCTGCTAGCCAGGCCTGCTGTAGCTGCATCCCAGCAGTCTGAGATGAATAGTAGAGACTTTCCTTTGGGCAGGAGTGCTTCTTTAGGCCTAGCCAGCAAAGAAGCACAAGGCTCAGAATACCTGGGGGAGAATACTCTGTTTTTACCAGGCCTCACCCCTTTTTCTTCAGCATCCACCAATAATTTCCCACTGGACCTAACCCTCATTTGAGACAACCTCATGTCCTGTGGACTGCGAGTTACTATTTCTTTGTTGTTCCATTGAAAGAGATTGTTCAATAAAGGTTTGTTTGTTGGATTTAAAGAGAGGCTTGAGTTGAACTGGCTGAAAAGTGTCAATATGCAGGGCACATAGGCATGGAGACAGCACAACAACTCCTCTCTCAACTTTCAGGCATGAGCAGGCAGTAACACAGGAAAGCCCCAAGGGAGGGAGTCCTGGCTAAGTCCTCTAGGGGGCTTTCCATGAAGCTCAAGCAGCAGATGGGGCTACAAGGACAGAAGGGGGGGCAACGGTAAAAGAAAGAGCACATGCGAACCCCTCAGCCACCTCCTTACAGTAAGGTAAGCACTATAGCCCTGCACCCAGAGAGATTTCTCTGAAATCCTCAACATCCCAACAAAAGAGTCAGAAGAAGAACTGCCTATTTTGCAGGGAAACGAAGAGGTTGTGAAAGTGCAGGTAGGGTTTCAGCAGAGCACTACTTATTACACCAATAATAGCCCTTTTAATATTTTTGTTGCTATACTGATTAATATGATTATTCCTGTGGATTAAATCTAAAATAGCCTAAGGAGGCAATCCTGTGCACGCTTACAAGGGAGTAAGTGCCAGTGAGCTCAGTGGCACGACCTTCTGAGTAAAGATGTTTAGGATTACATTGTAAGTAAACATCTGTGCTCCAATCCAGCAAGGTTGAGCCATGTACTTCTGATACCCCAAACAGCACTATCGGGGCTGCTTATTAGGTGACATTTTGTACTTCATTTCTGGTAAGCAAATACAAAATACACATGCATCACATTCTGTATGAAGACTGTGTATAAATTTTATTTATTTATTAAGACTTGGATCCCAAATTTGCTCCTGCCAATAACAGCATCCCATGAACAGAGTTCTGCTTCAAGCTGAAGTATGTGGGGGCTGAAGATAAAGTAGAAAATGGACAGTTTTGGTACATGAATTACCATAAAAATTAGTACATCATTTTGATAATGAATGTGTCAATTATTTTTTGAACACCATTTGGTATTGGCTGCATTGATCTCAATTTTATTCTTGTTGTATATGGATTAGTGAAACTGATGATTTCATTCTCATGAGATTAGGGAACCAAACAGTTCATTTGTTTATCTGCAGTAGGTTGCAGGCTTGATGTATTGCATAGCTCACAGCTCAGCATAGATGTGATTAAAATTACACACACACACAGTTCATAAATAACAAAATGCTGCTAAAATAATGATTTAATTTTCATTTCTAACAGTACATTATGGGTTGGATCTAGAGTGAGTTTCTTGCTTCTAGGTTGCATTTCAGTCCCACTTAAATCAATGGGAAAAGTTAGTCATGACTAAGTGAAGTCCCATTAATTTCAATCAGAATTAAGTTCAACTCACTTAGTCTGGATCCAACCCTATGACAATATTGTATCAAATTCATTTACTGCTTAAAATTTAGGATGCATTTTTAAAAATCTATTCCATAAGGACAAATAAATTATTTTAGAGGTACTAATAGCATATTTGTTCATTGAAAGGGCCTTATTTCAAACTTGCACAGAGATGGGTCACCTATTCAAGAAGATGTGGAACAGCCAAACAAGAGCAAGAATCCTAGCGTAACATGGGTTTGTGAAGAAGAAGCTTTGAATAACACAGTCATGCCATCATATAAGAAACCTCTGTATGGGATTTCACACAAAATTACAGAGAAGAAGACATTGCCAGGAACCGAGCAGTTTGCTTCTTATGAGTTGTTTGAAAAGATTAATCCTAGCAGTCCCTCTAATCTTCGGACTTTGAATGAGCAACGCAAAAGAGATACAAATGCTATTACAGCTGCAGCTTCTGAGTCTGATCCAAATATATATTCTTTAATACAAAAAATGTTTTACACACTGAATACCTTAAATTCCAACATGACTCAGCTTCATAGCAAAGTAGATTTGCTATCACTAGAAGTCAGTAGAATTAAAAAGCATGTCAGCCCGACAGATACAGTAGCAGAATTCAGGCCACCTCCTGAATACCAACTGACTGCCTCAGAACTCAAACAGATCATGGATCAGAGTACATCAGGTGGAGATTTGGCTTGCCGATTACTTGTACAACTTTTCCCAGAGCTCTTCAATGAGGATGAGTTAAGTAGGACCTGTAGTACGTGTGGTTATCTTAACAAAAAAAAACTTGAGTCATTACATCTGCAACTCATCCGAAATTATGTGGAAGTCTGTTATCCTTCTGTGAAGAATACTGCTGTTTGGCAGGCAGAGTGTTTGCCTCAGGTCAATGACTTTTTCAGCAGCTTTTGGGCTCAGAGGGACATGGAAAATAGCCAGCCAGATATACAGTCCTCCAGTTTTTATGAGACTGATCAGGTCATTGATGATAAGGAAGATGAAGAAGCTCTACCCATGGAGAGGACTAATTCCATCACCTCTGAATGGGTATTTGATGCTCAGGATATAAATGAATTTTTAGATGAAGCTTCGTCTCCTGGAGAATTTTGTGTCTTTTTGCTACATAGATTGTTTCCAGAACTCTTTGATCACAGAAAGTTAGCTGAAAGATACAGTTGTTATGGAGAATGTGGGAAACAAGAGCTTGATCCTCAGCGACTTCAGGTAATCCGCAGGTACACAGAGATTTATTTTCCTGCTATGCAGGAGAGAAAGTCTTGGTTACAGCATTGTGTTCAGCGAATAAATGATGAACTCGAAAGTATGTATCTAGATGACAGTGAGAGTGAACAAATGAGAGATGATTGCTATGATTCTTCTAGTTTGCCTGATGATGTGTCTATTGTAAAAGTGGAAGATAATTTTGAATATGAAAGGCCAGGCAGAAGGTCCAAAAAGATTTGGCTTGTGCCCATAGACTTTGATAAACTTGATATTCCTTCCCCTGATTTTGATGTCCCTATCCCAGACTACCTGTTAAGCAAGGAACAGCTTAAGAATATCTATGAAAGCAGCTTGTCTATAGGCAATTTTGCTTCTCGGTTGCTAGTTCACTTATTCCCTGAATTGTTTACTCATGAAAATTTAAGGAAGCAATATAATTGTAGTGGATCTCTGGGCAAGAAACAGCTTGATCCAATTAGGATTAAATTAATTCGACACTACGTGCAAATGCTATACCCAAGAGCCAAGAATGATAGAGTATGGACATTGGAATTTGTTGGGAAGCTTGATGAAAGATGTCGTCGCAGAGATACTGAGCAGAGACGCACATACCAACTTCAGCGAAAAGTCCATGTACCAGGACCTGAAAGGAGAGAATTTCTGACCTATGCAATAAACCCAGAAAGATTTAAAGAAGAATTTGAAGGACCGCCATTGCCTCCAGAAAGAAGCAACAAAGATTTTTGCAAGATACCACTTGAGGAACTTCTTGTTCCCCCTCCAGACTTTCCTGTGCCTTCTGTGTATCTGCTGTCTGATAAAGAAGTAAGAGAGATAGTACAGCAGAGCCTTTCAGTTGGTAACTTTGCTGCCAGGCTTCTAGTAAGACTTTTTCCAGAGCTCTTTACTTCAGATAACCTCAGACTGCAATACAACCATTCAGGGGCTTGTAACAAAAAGCAGCTTGATCCTGTCAGACTGAGACTAATCCGTCATTATGTTGAGGCTGTTTATCCTGTTGAGAAAATGGGCGAAGTGTGGCATTATGAATGTATACCAAGCATTGATGAAAGGTGCAGACGTCCCAATAGAAAAAAGTGTGACATATTGAAAAAAGCCAAGAAAGCAAAAAAGTGAAGGGATCTTTTGAGTTTCCAAAGATGTTGACTACTTAAGTTATTTTGAAGGAAATTGAAAAGTCAATCTGTTTTAGACTGAGATTACTTAGTATAGTCACTCAGCACTAGGGCAGCTGACCTGTAAAATTGTTCTGGTGTAGGGGAGACAAGAAGATGTCTTTAAAAAATCCTATTGAAATGAATGCATATTGTGAGAGAACATATTTTATAACTCCATTCATTTCAGTATGCCTTTATGTAGGCAAGATTCTTGATAGACAATGCCCTTACTACCTAAGTTCACAGCAAGAAACTATAAATTATCAAAGATGATCCAGTAAAATCTCATTTAAATATAATATTCATCAGTGGAAATTAAATAGCTTTTAAATTTTTAATTGATTTTTAACAGTAAGTAGTCATTTGCTCCTTAAGGCAGTTTTCAGTAGGTACCTTTAATCAATCATTTGGAAATTAACCAATTTTTAATCTTTCAAACCTGTAGTTTTTGAAGTGCCATACTCTGAAAAGAGTAGTAAACCAAGATAGTTTCTTTGCTAATTATAGCTATTCATTGTATTAGAAGAGTGAAAATATTACAAAATCAATGAACAGAAAAGTTACACTTTTTTTTTTGACAGTTTTCCATTTTGTAGCTGAATTGGTGTAAAAATTATGATCATGGCATTATTTAATATGTGTGTTTATGTTAAGATTGTAGAACTGATACTTCAATTTTTATTCATGTAAGTTATTTTATTGTCTTCAGTGTGACCTCTTGATATAAAAACTACTGGTATGAGTAGAGGTTGTGAAACAGAATCCTGCCCTGTATCAGTAGAACATGGTGCTATTGCTTGTTGTTTTCACTACTTATAAGTCTTATACAAAAAGTTACTTGAATTGAAGAATGTACAAAAACATTTAAGCCCATATTATTTTTGTCAGTAAAATTACTTCAGCCTTTCAAATGTTTAAAATATTAAATATACGTACTTCTATATTTGATTATTTGGAATTATATATACTAAGGGCCCTCTCCATTGTATGTTGCTTTGAGTTGGAATCACTTTCTATATAGTTAACTTCAGTTCAGGTAATCAAAATCATTGATTGTATGTTTCCATTGAGTACATCCAAACTCCAGTGAAAAGTTAACCTTTTTGCCTTTTCATGGAGAGTGCTGCATTGTATCAAGGCTTTGTTGTCCTCTTTCTTTGGTAATCATGAGGTTCTCTGTGACAGGAAATAATAAAATCACTTCCCCTAAATCATTGTTTTCTTATAGGCTCTGGGTTGGTTCCAGAGGAAGTTGTAATTTAGTTCCATTAAAATCAACTATGACATTAGTCCCATTAAAAAGTCCCATTAACTGGTTTAATTGATTTCAGTGGGACTAAAGCATGACTAGCTTCTTCAGTATCCAAACCACTGGGTTTCTGAGAAGTCAATGGAGCTCTCCAGCATTCAGTTCAGGGAAGGAAACCAGTCCCTGCCTGTGAACCACACACATAATAGCTCCATGTGCACATTAGGTCCTGGACTGGGATGCTTGTCTGATGCTAGTGACAATGATAATTTAATACAATTTCTGGTCTGACACACTCATTTGATACTCTTGTGTGTTTATTTAGATCCAGTTATTATGTAGCCAAATAAAATTTTATATTGTAGCAACTGAATTAAATGTGATATTTTAATGCTGTTTTTAGGATTACATTGCTCCCATTATTACACAGATAGCCTTTTTTAATGCCAAGAACTGGCCAGGCTCTATTGAGACCATTTGCTAGTCGACAACTGCTACCCAATTTTCCTTATGACTTAACATCCTACAAATATACATGTATATCCCATCAATAAACTACCTGCATCCAAATCAGAGCCAAGAGAACATTTTTCCAAAGATAAACTTGCCAAACTGTCTGCATTCTTCCCTACAATGTTAATGCATACTTAGCAAAATGAATGTATCAAATGATGGGGGGTTTGCTTGTTTTAGTTGTATGCTATCTGGTAACTCCAACTTCTTTGGACAACATAAAAGTATCATGAAAATTGCAAGCTGACATATAACTACATTTGTTCTGCAACTCAAACTCTGTATACATATATATTTTTGTAGCCTACTTTGTCTCTGACCAAGTAGCACTTCTGGATAACTTGATTCTTGTCCATGTTTAGAAGATAAAGATTGAAAGATATTTCCTTTATAAAAGCTGAATTGACTTGTTAGTGGCTTTGACAAAGTGATATGACAAAATTAACAGTGCAATCCTACACATCTACTCAGAAGTAAGCCCTATCGACCTGGTTTGCATGATCACCACAGCCCACCGTGGCTTATTGAAGCCACAGAGGGCTATGGTGCATGAATTTTGAATATTCAAGCTGTGGCAGGCAGGGCATGGTTAACAAATCATCCATAACCCATGGAATGTTTTAGTGTTGTGGGTGTCAACAACCCACCTTCGCCAGGTTTGGGTGACATGATAAGCCATGGCGCCACAGCTTGAATATTCAAAATGGCCACCAGCAAGCACCACAAACCACCATGGCTTGAATAAGCCATGGTGGGCTGCAGCAAACATGCAAACCATTCCATTCTGGTAAATACTCTCAGGTAGATGTGTATAGGACTGCTACTTCTCTAGTTCTGATGACTTGTTAAATAATAATTCATGGTTTTAGATGGTCAGATTTTCCCCCCGTATAATGATTTGCTGAGAGAATGTAGACCCCAATACACACACACAGGTTGTCTTTGCATAGGCTGCCTCATTCACTGAAAAATCAGGAACAGTTCTGTGTTGCTACCATAGGGTCAGAGTACTATTTATGTTGATATAAGTGGACTATGAATTGTATGTGCATACAGCTACTACGTGTCACAGCAACAGTTTGGGAGCAACACATTTGAAAAATGAGAAAGCATTTTTACCCTTGCCCGACAAATGGCCCTTTGCAGATAATGATGTCCTAAAAAGGGCCTCTCCTGCACATCTGCCAGGTTTCATTTTTTATGGCATTTTACTCTGATCTCAATAGACACCACATGCCGTTTTAGGAAACTGATTGGTTTTCATTTTTATTGTGTGATGAAACAAATTAACGGCACATTACATCTCATCTCCTTCCAGTGCTGGAAAAGGAAAAACTATACATCTTTGTAATGAGGGCCTTATAAGATGTAATGAGGGCCTTATGGTTGCTGGGTTGAGAAAATAGTAGTTTTTGAGGTAAACACTGAAGATTCTAATTGGGGTGTTTACAAGAAGCCTTGATATGTGCTTAAGTCCATTCTAATACCTTAAGAACTGTCAAGTTTTCAGTTCCTCATTCAACCAATCAGGCTACTACTGAAGTAAGGATAAGGGCTTATCCACATATACAGGCAAATAATGAATCTTGAAATCCTTTTTCAAAGTATAGGTGCAGGCTTTGCTTGTGGGCTGAAGACATACGGCTGTTTCCAAGTCATAAAGCATACTGCTTTAGATAAGGGCTAAGGAAGCACTCCTTAGCCCTTATCTAAGAGTTCATTTGGAACTCTTGCAAGCATGGTAAAAATATACCATGTCAGGATGCTTAATATTTATTAGAGGTGTACACCACCCACAAGCACAGGGGGGAGCCCCACTGACCTGTCCCGTTCCTTTTCATATTCGCTTTAGGAAACGCTAACTTCCTGTTGCGCTAGCGGTGGCTCCTGCTGCTGCACACGCAGCACATGCCATTACATGCCAAATATTCTGAAACCAATCTTAAAGAGAAAAACTATTCCTGATTTTTTAAAAAAAAATACTTAATTTTTAACAGAGCTTAGATATTTTGACATGGGAATTACTCAAACATGATCTCCTATTAGCCAACTGAAGTAGTACAAAGGATTCTGCTGCCTGCTTATTTAGAGCATTTGAATTGGCTGAGTGTGATTGATAGCTGGTTCTGTTAGATTAGCACTGTTTTATTTGCCCAGTTTATCATAAGCAGTATTGCCATCAGCTTATATTTAACAGAAAATCCTTTATTTTAGGAGTCCCAAGATAATGCATTGTTTTTACCTTTACAAGTTTGTTCGAGCAACACCATAAAAATTTATATAGAAGATAGGGATCCAAGAATGCTTATGTTTGGTAATTGGTGCAAAACTGCAGAAACATTTATTATGTTGGATACAACAATATTTTATATGGTCAGTAGGTAAGTGAACATAAGGGGTTCCTGCAGTTAGAAAGTACTGCGTTAAAAAGTTTTGGTTTGAATCCAGAAGATTTTGTCAGTGGAAGATACTTTGACATTTGATAGTTTTGTTGACCTGTTTTAAGCTAAGGTTTTAAAACATTAAATATTCCCTAACAATCCAATAATTCACTGTGTTGGCCTTCCTTTTGAAAATCAAAACCTTTCTAGCCCTTATGATCACCAAATCTTTAAGAACACAAAAATGCATTTACACAGTTTTATATATTTTGTTGGGCTTTATTAAATTAGTATTAAACACTGGGAATTTTCACATTGCAACAAATGTCATTTGAAGGCAGCCACAATTTTGTATTGCCAAAAACTATAATATTGAAGAGATTTTTCCCAGGGTGACACCTAATACTTACCTTTAACCTGGAAACCTTCATTTTGCTTTCCTATACCACACAAGCTTAGGAGATAAGACCATTATCTCTTCACATAATTTTCCCTTTTATCATCTAGCACTTCTTCAACTGGTTGCCACCACATTGTTTATGGAAGTAAGCTGATGGTGTTTGCTTAAGCTGCATGTCCAAATTAATAAGTGGAAACAATAAGGGTGAAATCCAACTAGTGTCCCTCTCCTAAAGGAAGGCTTCTGTCACTGGAACAGAAAAGGGGGTGATTCTCCCCCCTACCTGCACCCCTCCCAAAATCAGCTCTAGGGAACCTCATAGCAGAGTTAAGGGGCAAAGACAAGATTAGCCTTCCCTTTTATTCCTTCATTAGCTCTTCTCATAGAAACATTGTTTCTCCCCTTAGTATGAAACAAAAGCAGCAAACTGAGTCACAGGAACAGAAGTGATGTTTACAGTAAGGAAAGTGGCATGCCATTCCATACCCATTTAAAAAATTTTTTTAAGAGTGCAAGAATTTTGTTTAACCGAAATTCAAATATTGTATAACAAATGTGGTTGCTCACAAGGAAACTACTGCCACATGCAAATCCTAGTTCACTTAAACACATCTTGCTTGGGCACCTTTAAGTTTCTCCAGCGCCTCAAAACCACTCTGTATTTATCATTGTCATCCTTGTCTGAGGCTTTCCTTAAGACAACTCTCATAACTACAGCAGTTTCTGTTTCTTTATCCTCTCCAATGATGAGATCCAGAGTGTCACCAACTTTTACCTGAAGACAAGTGGGGAATAAAAAAAACATAACCTTCAATTTTATTTCCCATCCCCAGAAATAAGTTGGAATAGCTCTCCTGATGTATTGATTCCCACACTTTTCATGCCCAGCATTTTGTAGCTCAGAGGAAAGCTGTCCATATGGCTGCATTTTTATTCATTTATTTTTTATGTATTACATTTCTATACTGCCTATTAGCTGAAGCTCTCTGAGCAGTTTACAAAACAAAGCTTAAAACCGTAAAATGCAAGAAATAGTAAAACATAATATAAAAACCATACATTTAAAACAGAATGGAACCAAGACAAAACCCAGCAGCAGTGCAAAGGTCTAAAATCACACAAATGTAATTTTTTTAAAAAGGGCTAAAAAGCCTGGGAAAATAAAAAGGTCTTCACCTGGTGTTGAAAAGACCACAATGTAGACACCTGGGTGAATCTCTCCGGGGAGGGCATTCCACAAACCATGGTGCCACCACTGAAAAGACCTTAGTAGCCACCCACCTCATCTCATTCAGTGGGGGAACCAGGAGAAGGGCCTCTTAGGATGATCTTGGGGTCAAGGCAGGTATATACGGAAGGAGACAATCCTTCCTGCATAATATTTGCTATACCTGGAATGCCGTAGCTATAGCCCTCCTACTCAGGCTTACATATGTATGATGGGCATGTTGTCTTGGAAGTTTCTCCAACGAGGGCAGGAGATGAAGCATGTAGATTTCTACACTTCAATGACACATGAGTTCTGGGGTGCCTTAAAGACTAAAAAAATACATTATAGCCAAAGCTGTTGTGCCCAAAGCTCCAGCCCACAAAAATATGTCATAATCCTATGGTCCCAGGGGATATAGGATTGTGAAGTTCATAGGTAGAGAATCCAGTCCTTTTTGGATTGCTCTTTCAAAGGTACCACAGGACTCTTCGCCATTTTTGCTATCATACGCTGACATGGCTACCCTACTAGAATTTACCAGGCTTAACTGAGTTATTTTACCAGACCAATACAATCGTTACAAGATGAAATTCAATATACGAGTACGTTGATTTACATACTTTCTTCAAATATGTTGTGAAAATTGACTTTAATTTTTTGGCAGGACCAGGGGTGGTGGAGACCAAAGAGAGGGAACACACAGGGACTGGAAGAAAAAGAAGAGTGGAATAGTGCTTGGGCTATAGACCCTGTGAACTCATGTAGCCCTCCCCGTTTTTGCCTTGACCACTAGAAACCTATCCAGACCCTTCTAGGGCCCCATGCAATACTAAACTATGGTTTATCATAGAATAGTAGTGTTGGAAGGGGCCTACAAGGCCATCGAGGCCAACCCCCAAAGTTTAGCACTATGTGTACAAGGCCAAAAAAGTGTCAGGCTTGCACACTCCCCTTGCTCTCTTCCCATGCAGCCAGGAGAAGGACTTCACTTGTGTTTAGTTTTACTTTCAAAAAATTCTGGCTTGTTGTTACATATGAACCAAATACTGTGGTTTAAAATAAACTCTGGTTAATTATACCAGCCAGGTTTGTAAACCATGGGTTGAAGTTGGCTTGTTTAGAAACTGACTAGAGTTCATTTTAAACCAATCTTTGGTTCATACATAACAGCAAACCTGGATTCTTTGTAAGTGAAAGATAACACAGGGTGCACATACCACTGTCATCACTTACTCACGTACATTTGAACTGTACTGGACAATTCACTTTTTTATGTTTTAAAGGAATCAAAGGATTTTTAAAGGAATCATTGCTAGGAAGCAATGAAAATGAGGCAGATGGTAAAAATAATCCTAGGTCCTAATCCTGCAAAGCTCTTTATTCAGTGCGACTTACCGCTCTGCTTTTCTTCCAGAGTTTCTCTCCATTCAGCCTGAGTTCGCCATTGTAGAACGCATCTTCCACTTTGCTTTAAAACAAAACCAAAAACCCTTAGTTTTTCTTACATATAGAACAGCATACTTCCAAATATACAAGTTTAAGATGCCAATAGAACCTAATCATATGACTAATTTCACAACTGTGGGTTGTATTCAACGCTGCCATCCACCAGTGGAACAAAAATGGCTGCAGAATGGATTTCTTCTCCCCCTGGACCCGCCCAGCATCCCCCCGCCCCCCAGAAACTGGCCCAGATGGATGGGGAACCCTGCAGAGCAGATCTGGGGGCATGCACAGGAGGAGGAAAGGGACGTCTGTACATGCAACTTAACCCTATGATAACTGAGGTTTAAAAACAGTTCAGTCACTGGTTTTCATATACATCTGTAGAGATGCATCATTTGTGCATGACCAAAAAAGTTGACATTTTCTGTGTAGGTCTACTTCGGTGTTTTCTGTAAGTCAAATAACAGTGTTAACCATATGCATCCTGATCTCTCTGCTCTTTGGAACGTTCACCTTCACTTCAGTCAAGGGAGAAACTCTTCATTGTACACATAAAGTTCACCAAACATTAAAGTGAGTGAGGATATCTGTTTATGCAAGATATCTGTGTGCAAGCTTTGGGTTAGAGGCAAAGTTGCTGGACTGCAAGTTAAACATTTCAAGTACAGTCTCTTCAAGATTCTGTGTTTGTTTTAAAAATATTATTTGTGAATGCAAATATTCCTGTTTGTTTTCCTAAAGCCTCAGTTATATTTAGCTGGTCAGTTTATTTTGGTAAGGATTTGAACTAAATGCCAGTTTTTAAAAAATATTGTCTAAATGGACTTCTAAATGGCAAAATTGCTAACTTTGTATGGGTCTTATTCCTGCTGAATAAGGAAAATCATAATCTATTCTTAACTGACTTCCTCTAGCAATAAAAAAAGCATTAAGAAAACTGGCTACACCTTGCAATCTCTTTATTTGCAAGGCATTGTAAACTTTTACACTTACTTTCTTGCAATATCTAGACCAGCTTTCATGACTACATCGAACCGGAAAGACTGTACCACTTTTTCAAGATCTTTGTAAGCTTTCACTATGGTAGAATCATCTTCAAACTCATCTTCTGAATCAGTCTTCTCGTCCTTGTCCTCGTCATCCTCCTCGTCCTCAGTCTCCTCTTGCACAGTTTGTTTCATGTTCTTCCGAGAGCTTTTGTTGCTCTTGAGTCTCACAAAAATCCTTGGCATGTTTTTCGGCAAAGGTATTAAAAATACATTGCATTTAATGGGAGAAATGAAGAAATGTTTGGGGGCAATTGCCGTTATTGGCTGTTGGCTTGCAGAACAAAGAAACCTTCTCCAGGGTGTGCAGAGTTTATAAGGAGACTTCTCCAAGAGTCCAAGCCAGGCATTTAGATTTCTAAAAGCACCAAGAGGCAGCCTGCAACCCGTCATAGCATACCCTGCAACAAACGAAGGAACACTCAGTTGGGTTCAGCAATCAAGGGCTTTTCTGAGGCTACTGAAACCTGAATCATATAGGGAGGTGTGCATTAGAAAAGCATATTAAAAGTAGGAGCTCACAGCACTTAATCACAGAAGAGTTTAAAGCTGCAATTCTCTCCTGGGAGTAAGTTTCACTTAACTCTGTGGAACTTACTTCTGAGTACACATGACTAGGACTGCACTGTAAGACTATTTTTTTAAAAGTCTCAGAAAGCCAGTCTGTAACCATTACATAATAATCAACCATCCACCACAGGTCTCAGTCCAGTCAGTTAAGCACTTTTAAGGCCTCTGTTTCTCCTTAATTCTATTGTATTCAACAAGACATAAAAGTGCTAAACTTGGGCTGTATCTTCCCCCGTGACAGCCCTCCAGATAGACTTAGACTTCAACTCCCACCAGCCACAGCCAGAATGGCAAATTGTCAGGAATGCTGGGAGTTGTAGTCCAAAACATCTGGACAGTACTTATGGTATGATTCTGCACTCAAAGGAAAATCATACTGAAGTTAGTCGTGCAAGTTTGTCATCCACACAGATTACATAAATAAATCTTCTAACTGTCCAGGATCCAACCAGAGAAAAGGGAACCAGTTACCAACACGTGTGACTGGGAGCATACACGCTACATACGTTCATGGGATACAGTCACAATGTATTGTCCTGTATACATGTGCGTGTGTATACATACACATACTTAATTTTTTTTAAAAAAATAATTGTTGCATTTATATCCCGCCTTTTTTCCTCTTGCAAGGAACCCAAGGCGGCTTACATTATCCTCCTTCTCTCCTCACAACAACAACCCTGTGAGGTAGGTTGGGCTGAGAGTCTGTGACTGGCCCAAAGTCACCCAGTGAGCTTCCATGGATGAGTGGGGACTAGAACCTGGCTCTCCCAGCCCGTCACTCTCACCACTACACTACACTGGCTACATACATACATATTCAATTATTTTTTTAAAAAACCCTGCTGGTTCAAGACCAGAGATAAGGATGTCAGAGATTACAACACAATCAACATCTTGTTCAGTTGTCTAGGAATGGTTAGACTGCTCTTATTTTCTATATTTCGGATAATTTCAAGATTGTAATTCTAAAGGCAGAACAACTAAGGGTGCAATCTTATGTATGTTTAGACAGGAAAAATCCTACAACTTTAAAACCATTAATTTCAATGGCACTATGCTCAAGTTGGAAGACCAACTGCAGGCACATTCACATGCAGGTTATTTTAAACCTCTCTGGTGTCTTCAGTGTTAAATTCTTTAGTTCAGTAGCATGAGAATTCCTGCACACAGCTGAGCGACAGTCATGTATCCCTAACTACCTCAACATGCAGCCAGCTCGGAGTAAATCTCTGGTGGAGACACCCCCCAGGTTGGGAAACTCTGCTGTACGTTTTTTAAGAAACAGAAGTATTTTTCTATAACATTCATGGAATGTATCAAATGTATTGTTCTTACATTTCAATCTTATGCATGAATGTTTGCTCAGAAGTAAGTTTAGGATTGCAGCCCGATCTTATTATCATTTGGAAGCAAGTCCCAGTGAGTTAAATAGGTAAGCAAGCTTAGGTTTGCAGAGATGCACAGCCCAATTCTACTGATGATTACTCGGAAAGAAAAATCACTACGGCTGCAATACTACACCCATTTTCCTGGCAGTAAACCCCACCGACCTCAATGGGACCTACTTCCGAGTAGACATGTATAGGATTGTGCTGTAAATTCAATATTCCCAAATAGACATGGTCAGGATGTCGGCCCGTCTCTTGTAACAACGTAGGATGGGCTATACATTGCTTGGGGTAAATTAGGAACTAAGTAAATAGAACATAGGCTGCAATACTATCCCTACTTAATGAAAGTTACTTCTGAATAATCATATATCGGGGTGCGCTGTAAGTCTACAAACCCCACTGAAGTCAGCGGGTTGTATCCAGTGTCAGTCTCACTTAAATCCCATTCATGTCAAGGGCTCTACTCTAGGTAGGGCTAACACTGGATACAACACAATGGGACTTACTTTTAAGTAAATATGGCTCGGATCAGGCTGTCCGGGAAGCCGCCGCCGGCTTCACCCTGCTGGGCGTACATCGGGCGCGCGACCCCCGCCTCCTCACCCCGCGCCTCGCGGCGCCGCTGGGCCCTCCTTCCGACCCCAGCCTCTTCCGCGGAAAGCGGCCGATCCCTGCCCGGCGGCGAGCGACACGCTCGCCCTCCGCTCCCGGGGTCGCGCAACGTACAGCGTGCCACACTACCTGTCTCCACCCGGAGCTTCCAGCCCTGGCCCTGCCGCTCGGCCCTGCGCCGCGCCTGTCCTTTTCTCCTTCTTCCTCGCAGCCTGGTGGCGAGGAGCAGCGGAGGAAGAGGCAGAGCCGCGTGTTGTGGGCCGCAGCCAGCCCCCTCTGCTGGGCGAAGAGCGCCTCGGAGGACTCGGCGGCTGGGTCTCTCGCTGGGAGGAGAAAGCGCAGCGCGGCCCGGCCCGGCCCAAGCCGACGCGCTCTGCCTCGCGCCGGGCTCCTGCAGTCGGCCCCACTGAACTGGGCGGGGCTTCCCGAGCCCAGCGCCCTGGCTGGCAGCCCCAGCACGCGAGGACATGCGGGGCTAGTGGTTTAAAGCCAGTGGAACGCCTTCCATAATCTGGTGCCCCGTAAATGTGTTGGACTACAACTGCCATCATTCCCAAAACACATCTGGAGGGCATCAGGTTGGGGAAGGCTGAATTAAGGCAGGGATGGGCAACTTGTGGCCCTCCGGATTTTGGGGCCTACAACTCCCATCATCCCTCACTGTTGGCTATGTTGGCTACGGCTGGTGGTAGTTGTAGGCCAAAGCATCTGGAGGGCCACAAGCTGCCCACCCCTGAATTAATGGAACTTAGCAGATTTGGGTCATTTTACGGCCAGATCTACAAAATCAAAAGGTTTAATACAGAAATTAACAGGAAATATGCTACCCTAAGGATGCCCCTAAGCACACAGACTTGGTAATAAGTTGTATTGAACCCCATGGACTGGTAGGTACATGCCAGTACGTGATTACTTGATCTCTTCCCCCCAACCATCCGCCCCGCTCCTACTTAATTCTTCAACCAGCCTTGCACAGTCTGGTGCCCACTAGATGTGCTAGACTACAACCCCCATCATTCTCAGAGATGCCAGGTGGGCTAGGGATGGTGGGAGTTGTAGTCCAACTACACGATGCCTCTCAGCCAAATGTGTGAACTGCTTCCATCAACCTCCACCGATGCCTCTCAGCCAAATGTGTGAACTGCCTCCATTTAAGAAAGTATGGAATTTGAATTTACTCTGGGCAATATTAGAGATTTATATCCCACTCTTCCAATGTTTTTTCACACCTCAGGGCGGCTAACAGGAAACAAACCAAATAAAATCAACAAAACAAAGCAAAGGCAAGCATAGCACATAAAAGCAACTAAAATAAAGGTTCTCCACACACAAAATAGCAACACAGCAGGTCAAATGCCTGCCGGAATAAAAAGTTGTAACCATATGGCAAAAAACAGAGAAGGGGCTGATACATATTTATTACATTTTTTAACCGACCCTTACTCCAGGAGCTCAAGGCAGCATATTTAGTTTTACTATAGTCATTTTATCCGCACAACAACCCTGTGAGGTCAGACTAAGAGATAGTGACTGGCCCAACGTCAGCCAAAGACAAAGCATTGTGCAGCTATTCCATCTTTCCCTCTTCAGCAGTAAGAAAAAAGACGGAAGAATTGGTGGTAAAACATGGGAGGGTTACAAGTGAAATAAGGCAGGGCCTCATCCAGAAGCGCCTCTAGTGAGGAGCCACATAGGTGAGCAGCGGTTTGAACCGAGATCTCCCCATCTTATTCCAGTACTATACCACACTCACTGTCTGAAATGAAAGCAAGTTCTAGCAGTGGAATTGCACCTTCTGTTTACAAATCAAAGAGTTACATACTGATCCGAAAAAACATGAATATACAAGTCAATCACACTGTGGGAGACCCAATGGGCCGATATTTATTGCTAGATGCAAGTATAGAGGGGCAATCCTTCATTCTGGCAAATTTACGTGGTTCACAAGTTGATTCGGTACAGACGTTGAGGGAATATGTTAATAAGATAGTTGCTATGTCTCCCAAAAATATTCTGTGGGGCAGGGATTTTAATGAGATTCTAGACCCTTTATTAGATAGAAATACCCCTCCACCAGCTAAACTATACACAGGCATGAGAGCAGCGCTATTGGATTATATGTGTGATTTGAAACTAATTGACCTTTGGAGACGTATCCATCCATCAGACGGAATATACCATTTTTTCAGGAGCACATCATTATTTTACCAGACTAGATTATATTCTGTTGTCTGGCACAATGGCCCCATTAGTAAGGGAGGTAAAAATAGATAGTATCATTATCTCAGATCATGCATGGGTAACATTGTCACCGTATCTTAAATGTTCCCCTTCCTGCAACCGTTCATGGAGGCTAAATACATTTTTACTCCATGACCTGGTTTTTATACAACAGATGAAAGAAGAAATGGAAGAATTTCTTAAGTCAAGTCAGGGATCAGTCTCATCCCAACTAATTCTCTGGGATACATACAAGGTCTACATTAGGGGCAGAATTATTGCCTTCACATCCTACACAAGGGCTAAAGAACAGCAACTTAAAGAGCTTGAGATTAAGTTGGGAACTCTCACAGATTCTTATAGCACATTGCCCACCCCCTCTTTATTCCATAAGATGCAGAGAACCCAATTTGATATTAACAAGCTGTATGCCCTAAGAGCAGGGTTCTTAATGCAATGCACTAAGCAAGCATTTTGGGAATCGAGTGACAAGGTAGGAAAGCGTCTAGCCTACAAACGAAACTAAACACCTCAGGAAGGACAATCCCAAGTATCAGGTTACCTGCTGGTTCTCATACCATGGATCCAGAAAAATCCCCCAAATCATTCTATGATTATTATTGAAACCTATACGCAAAAGAAGGGGCAAGTACTACAGCAGATCCAGGCCCTTTTCTGAACTGCCTTAACCTCCCCACACTGACTCAGGCTGAACGAGAACTTCTGCAGGCACCAAAATCTTTAGAGGAAGTTCACCAAGCAATGGGCGCAATACAAACAGGTAAAGCACTGGGCCCGGATGGGTTTCCAGTGGAGTGGTATACAGCCATGGTAGAGACACTGACCCCCCAGCTGTTGGACACATACAGAACCTCCTTTGCTGAAGGCAGACTATCAGATTCTCAGTATGGGGCAGCGATCTCTGTTCTCCCTAAGGGGGGCAGAGACCCAACGTTGGTCAATAACTATAGGCCTATTTCCCTCATTAATGTAGACCTAAAAGTCCTAACAGCCATACTGGTGGAGAGAGTGCAGGGCATCATTAGAAGTCTAATACACAGTAATCAAACAGGGTTCATTAGACACAGACAGGGAGCAGATAATATCAGAACAGTTATGGACCTGATTTCCTCTGCCCCACCAGATGCACCACCAAGTGCCCTAATCGCCATAGACACCGAGAAGGCCTTTGACCAGGTCTCCTGGGACTTTCTTATTAAAACATTTGAAGACTTTCCATTTCCCCCTGAGTTTATAAATGGGATTCATATTCTATATTGCTCACCCACCCCGAGAGTGTTAACCAATGGCCTGATTTCTAAACCTTTTCCCATAAAAACAGGGACACGCCAGGACTGCCCACTATTCCCCTTAAGTCTTTGATTTGTCATTAGAACCATTGGCCTGTGCACTGAGGGTGGACCCAAAAATTACAGGAATTAGACTGGGTGACATTGAACAAAAAATATTATTGTATGCGGATGATGCCCTAGTGTCCCTTTCCAACACTCCAGAGTCCCTACCTAAGTTAATTACCACACTAAGCCAATATAGCAGAGCCTCAGGTTAGAGAGTGAACTGGGAGAAATCAGAGGTTATGCCCTAGGAACCCCACATAGCAAGATGGTTTATTCAGAATGGGGATTTAAACTTAGTGAAGAGTTTTTCAAGTATTTAGGTCTCCCCATCCCTAAACTATTAAATAACTTAATCCCATATAATTTAGAGCCCCTATTAGAGCACATAAAACTGGACATTGAATGATGGAAGTGACTTGGATTAAGTTTGTGGGCCAAAGTGAATACCATGAAAATGAATGAATATCCTCCTCAGGCTGATTTATGTGCTATGGGGAATCTCCTTTAAAATGTGTTTTATTTTATATAATATTTTGGATAAATTATTTAGAATGTTCTTATGGGAAGGGAAAAAAGGCCAGATTATCTTTTGCAAAAATGAAACTCTCAGTTCAGGAGGGAGGCTTTGGTTTGCCAGACCCAGGCACCTACCACACTGCCCATATTTTAACACTGGCATTGTGCTGATCTGAACCAAAAGGTGGTGGTAGAGGGTCAAGCTCTGGAACCCATGCTTGCGCTACGGGCATTGGGCTCCTTCTATGTGTGCCCTGGTCATTGCCAATTCTGCACCACCACAGAGGCAAGGAAGGTTTGGGCACATTTGACCCTCACTCTCATGCGGGCCTCATGCTTTGGAACAATCCCAACATAGCTGTAGGGGGTAGACAAATATGCTGGAGACACTGGCTTACAGCGGGCATTTTTTTGTTAATCCAGTTGATAGATGAGCATCAAAATTTTGTAAATTTTGAGAATCTACCAGTGACCACTCCCCTCCCACCCATAGCCAGATGGCAGCTACTACAATTGCAACATGCTCTCAGAGCTAAATTTGGTCCTGCTGCCTTCTCAGCATCGGAATTCCCATCACCATGAACAGTCCTCCAGTCAGCATCCTACCTCCCTAAGCAAACACTAGTGGTATTTACCCAATTAAAAAAAAAGCTCCAGAGGTTTAATCTCTTTCATATTAGGGAAGCATGGAACACCGAACTTGGCCAAGAATGCCAACTTTCAGACTCAGTTTGGCTGGCCCTAAGAGCACACATTTTAAAAAGCACCCTACATCTGAAATTAAGATTAATTCAACAAAAAATTATTCTGAGAGCCTACTGGACACCTGAATGACTGTAGCAGAAGAATTTAAGTGACTCTCCCCTTTGTTGGAGATGTCAAAAAGGGAAAGGGACTCTAATGTACATTCTCTGGCGTTGTCTGGTGCTAGAACCGTTTTTGGGGAATGCGATTGAAAGGATCAAATTCACTATTCAATTAGATCTTGACATACTAGACCATACAGCAGTGTTGGGACTCAAGCCATCAGTATGGAAGAGTGACACACAACTAATGGATTGGTTGTTAAAGGTGACTCTAATGGCTAAAAGATTGGTGCTCCAGGCATGGAAGGCGGAACACCCACCCAGGATTGAAGCATGGTACGAGGACATGTCATCTTTGGCCTCCTGTGGATTAATCTTGTTTAAACACGTGATGAAAGAAGACAGAGGCCTCCTGATTTGGCAGCCATATGTGGAACTGTTTGATTAACACTCTTACTAAGTTATTTTCCCCTTTTGTTTTCCTTTGAGTATTATTTTGACCGTCTGTTTTGGGTTTTTTCCCCTGAGTTGGTCCTGAGGTAGGATTACTCAGCTGGTGGGTGTTATTGGAGGGAGGGAGGAGGGAGGGTTGGTAGGGAAAAAGGACTGTAGGGAAAAAAAACACACACAGAAATCCATGCAACCATGTCCAGGACTTGAGAAGATTTCATGTTTAATCAGTTCAAAGACACAGACTAGCAGACACTGTTGATTTCTTGATATATTGTTCTTTTGTGATATGAAACCAAAATCTAATAAATAATATTTAAGAAAAAACTATGATGACAAACCACGGTACCAAGAAAACTAGAAAGATGTTAAATTAAAGAAGGAAACTAGCTTTAATTAAATCAAGTTAAAACTAATGAAATTATTATAATTCTGAAATATTTTTCATTTTTACCGTGATGCCATACGACCTGAGTCCACATTTGCCAAGGGCAAAGGGTCTCACCTCACCACCTGAAAATTCGGCCTACCCACAAACACCTTCAATTCCTGGGGAAAAATACTCAAGTGGCCCAGTTCACATTGTAGCAATGTTATGTCCCCTCTGACATCACTGTTTGCATTGCCCCCCACATTCCCTGCATGTTTATATAGATTGGCCAATTTGAGGTTGACACTTCTTGCATATGCCTACAAAAGCTTATCCCAGAACAAATGTGTTAGTATTTAAGGCATTAACAACACTCTTCTTTGTTTTAACAATAACCCAGATTCTTTTTAAAAAAAAATCTGAGTTAGCATGAACAAGGCAGCATGCATGGCTACCTGGCTAAACAAACCACAGACCTTACATCTGTGGTCTGGATCAAGTTACGTGTGAATCAGAAACTTTGGCTTGTCTTTCCCCTGACAAGCCAGTGAAAGAACCTACAGTTTGTTATGTGTGATCTGGGCCATTATTGCCAAGCAGAAACCTGAGGAAGAATCTACCACTTCCTTTAGAGAATGGCAGAACTCTAGACTATTGTCGGCTTCCAGATTTACAAAAAATGGGATGGAACATTGTGAAATTGGCTGCAAGGCAGTCATCTGGCTTCATCCTGAACTATGAAGTAATGACAAAGATCAGCTTGCATAAACTGAGTGTCCTGCTTATTAAAACTGTTCACATTAAATTAAATTAGAAGCAATAATTTCCCCGCTGTGACTCATAAATGATTTTTATGGCCTACTTCATTATCTGGCAGTGAAGATTTAGTAGATTTTTTAACATTCGTTGTTATAGTCAAACAGCTTTCAGAATGAATTCTGGTTTCATTATTTCTCGGCTAGCCTATGAGGCACCAGTGCCATGCTATGCACACTCCTAATCAGATCATTCTTGGATCCTTTTGCTAAAAAACAACAACCCCTAACTAACTAAAAACTAAAAATCAGGCAAAAATGGAACAGTTGAAATATAAATTTTTGAACTCAGAGTTTGTCGTTCAAATTGTAACAATCAAAATGATTAAAGGTGTTGAACCACTTTCCTACAAGGAAATGCTAAAGGGCTGGCCCTACTGTTAGGCAGAGTGAGGCAACTGCCTCAGGTGGCAGATGCTGAGGTAAGGCAGTGCAGCCCCTGGTCATTCCTCCTGAACTCCCAGTTGGAAGTCAGAGCTGTGTGTGCTACATGGCCTGCTGCATCCCTTAAACTAGCCTGCTTCAGTAAAGTGTGATGGAAGATACTGCCCCATTGCCAGTGTTGAAGAAAGATTCAGCTGCCAGTCTGGCTGGCTTCTGTATGTGGAATGGGGTGGTAGGGTGCCATATTGTCCTTTGCCTCAGGCAGACCTACAACTGAGGTTTATAAAATTACACAAATTGCAAGGAGAGCGCAGAGAGATACATTTTCCTCCTTTCCCCTCTGTTATGTATTCTGGGGGGTACTGTGGGTTAGTTACTGTTTTTGAACCTTGGCAGCCCCTGTAGAATTGGGAGCAGCAACAGTGGGTAGAGCGTCTGCTAAGCCCTCACTTATGTTTGTGCTGAATAAAGAACAGTTTGTTTGAGGCCTGCTGATTCTTGCAGTCATTCCTACCACCTATACAACATTTTGTGGTGATGAAGATGGGATCCTGAGAGCTATACAGGCAGCAAGGACTGTGAATCCATTTACACAGCTAACTGGTAAGCAGTCAGCTAGACCCACTTAAGATCTTGAGCAACTCCTGTGTTTGTTTTTTAAAAAGAGAATTAAAATCAAAATGGCTGCTCTTGGACATGTCAAAGGGTTTATTGTAAGTCAACCTGCTTCCTGGGATTCTTATGCAGAACGGCTTTCATTCTATCTTGAAGCAAATAAGATCGCCAACGCTGAACAAAAGCGAGTTGTGTTCTTAACTGTTTGTGGGCCACAGACTTGCCATAATAAGATCCCTCACTGCTCCTGCCTCACCCAAAACTAAGACATTTGATGAACTTTTAGGATGATTGAAGATTCATTTCTCACCAAATCCTTCAGTTATTGTGCAGAGGTTTAAATTTCACAAATGAATGCAGCAACCTGGCGAGGGCATTGCCACTTATATTGCAGAACTGCGTCATCTTTCTCAACACTGCAACTTTGGGGATTATCTAGAGCAGCGGTCCCCAACATTTTTGGGACCAGGGACTGGTCCGTAGAAGACCATTTTTCCTGGGACCGGGCCCCAGTAGGGGTGTGGGAACCCCCCTTACCTTGGGTCCGCAGGGAGGGCAATCCCTCCCCCCCCCGGAATCCTCGCTGGCCCTGGACTTGCCGCGGAGCTGCTGGCCGTCTCCGGCCAGGGGAGGACTTCTGGCCACTGGGACGCAAATGGCGTCCGTATAGCGGACACCATTTGCATCCCTGTTCTTTGCAGTAATAGGCTATTACTGCAAAGAACAGGGTTTGGCCAGGGGTGGACTTCCGGCTGCTGGGAAGCAAATGGCGTCCGCATAGCGGACGCCATTTAAGTCCCTGTTCTTTGCAGTAATAGGCTATTACTGTTAGAAAAAGACTTCCCTCTTATTCTTTGACTGTCAGCTCTTTGCTGGACCTTTGAGCTATTAGCCATAACTATTGAGCCCACCGGACACACATGTCCAGTGGCAGTGTACATCTGCTAAAAAGGGAAGTCGTAAAACATGGTTAAGACAGTCACATAAGCATAATCACAAAAATAAACATGCCGACATTATCTCATTGTATATCTGCAGGTCACGCTTCTGCTGTGTCAGCTAGTAGCTTAGTCGGTTAAAATGTCTTATCACTAGCAAAAATGTATAGGGGGCGGAGGTATAAAAAGACTTATGCATGCTTAGCTCGGGGTCCAGACTGCTCTGTACCCGTTTTGCAAAACGACTAATAAAATAGTGTTGGATCCACTGCTGCCTGCCTGGCTTCCTTTCTTTCAACCGAAAGCAAGAACTTTTTATCTAACAATTTGGTGCCGTGAGTTGGATCCTGCTTCGGGGCGCGTCCCCTTCGCGCTGAACCGAAGGGCCACGGAGGAGAAGTGGCCACAGGCAGTTGTTTTACACTGCCTTCTCCTCACGTCGGCGGCGGCGAAGGCGCTTGGGGACCAACGCCAGAGGAAGAGGGAAACGTGATCACTCCTTTTAGGCACTGGCAGTGGATCAATAAAGCAGCTGGACGCAGCTGCGGGCGGGACAGAAGAGGCTTTTGGGGTAAGTGAAACAGCTTACATTAGGGGATAAACGCGGGACGGTGGTGTGTTTGTGATTGTGTGAGACGCCTACGGGCGAAGCGAGTGAGGAGCCCCGATCTGCATTTCCCTACCCCAGCGACGGACTGGGTCAGAGGAGGGCGAAGCGCAAGATTTGTTGATTGAAATTCCCACCGTCATGGGCGGGTCCCAGTCCAAGCCTGCAGAGAAGTCCCATACGCCCTTGGAGTGTTGTTTGCGCAATTGGTCACATTTTAAGCAGGATTATGGAACTAAGATGACAAAGGATCGCCTTGTCCTTTTTTGCACCCGGGAATGGCAAATATTAGAGCCCAAATGGCCACCCGAGGGGTCTTTTGACCCAATCTTGGTATCTGATGTGCGAATAACAGTAACACAGAGGGGAAGTTGGGACCAGTTCCCTTATATTGATTCATGGGCAACTTGTGTGCCCCTTGGCGGCAGACCCGCTCCGTGGATTGTTGAATGCATGTCCCTGGCCCTTCCCATGGTGGTCAAAAGGAAACCACCAAAAGAGGGACCACCTAGGGTCGTAGCCACGGCACCGGAGGACCCATTGCTTCCTCCTCCCTACGGGACACCTGTCGCAGGGCGACCACGCCCGTTGCAACCACCACCTTCTCCTGAGGGGCCCGCCCGGCGGCTAGATGCCCCCGAGGAGGGCCCCTTTCACGAAATAGTACCAGAGGACCCCACCCCTCTAGTTGAACACTGGGACACTTTCCAAGATCGTCTGCATTCCCTGGAGGAAAAATTGGAGGTCTTACAAAGAGAAGCAAAAGGGGGACCTAACTATAACTTGCGAAAGGACCTCCAACCACCGGTGAAGTTCACCTTCCCCATCAGAGAAGTCCCTGACCCTACCGCCCAACATCCTCAAGGGACGATGTTTGTCTGTGTCCCATTCACGACATCTGATTTGTATAATTGGAAACAATTTAACCCCTCCTTTGAAGAGGATCCCGGCCCACTCCTGTCTCTGATGGAGAATGTGAGGCTCACTCACAACCCCACATGGGACGATACACAAATGCTGTTAAACACCTGTTTCCTCAGCCAAAAGCCAACCATCCTTGAGGGGGCACGAGCCAAGTAGGGAGGAAAATCCCCAGGCAACTGAAGAGGAGATGGCGGAGGTTCTGCCCACAGGGCGACCCAATTGGGGGGTGGCCACAGCGGCACATAGACGCTTACATGCTGACTATTTTTGGCTCATTTTAGCAGGCATGAAGCAAGCCGCGAGAAGGGCCCCCAATTTGCAAAAAGTCCTGATTCTAAAGCAAGACAAAAACGAACCTCCTGCCATGTTCCTCCAAAGGCTGAGGGAAGCCTTCGCTAAATATACTGACATTTACTTGATTGATCCAAATAATTTAAGGATCCTCACGACTCAGTTCGTGGGAAATAGCTGCCAAGACATCAGAAAGAAGTTGCAAAAGGTTGAAGGAGGGTTGGCAGCTGACCTAGGAGTTTTAGTTGAGGTAGCTCAAAAGGTTTATGAGAGGCGAGAAGAAGAAGAAGGAAAAGAAAAAGACAAGAGGCAGGCAAAGCTCCTTGCTGCGGTTCTTAGACCCGACAAAGGGGGAGCTAAAAGGGGGGGAAAGGGGGAAGGAAGGGATCTCCCCTGGGGAAGGATCAATGTGCCTTCTGTAAGAAAATGGGGCACTGGAAGCGTGATTGTGAGGCTTTGAAGCAGAAAGAGAGAGAGGAGAAGATGGGAGGAGCGGAGAGAGTTTTGTACGAACAAGAAAGAGACTAGGACAGACCGGGGCCCGGCCCCCTCTTAGCCGTCTCTGAGGCAAGACGGGACCCCATGGTCAAAATAAAGGTTGGGGGCCGCTCCTACAAAGCCCTTGTAGACACAGGGGCTGCCCTGTCCATCCTCCCCCTCAGCGAGCCCCCAACGGGAAGTGGGGGGTTCACCACCATAATGGGGGGCGAAGGAAGGGCAACCCGAGTGCCTCTGTCTCGTCCCCTGTTCACCAAGGTTGGGAAGGCACACCTAGAACATGCATTTGTCTGTACCCCCTCCTGTCTGGTGGCATTGCTAGGAAGGGACTTATTGACTAAACTCCAAATTGAGATTGCCTTTACCCCTGACGGAAGGATGGAGGTATGTCTCCCTAAACAGCAGAGTAGTAACTACCAAATGGCCCTTTTGAAGGTTGCAGAAGAACCCACCTCAGAGGCCAACGAGGACTGGGGCTTAATAGAAAACAGAGTCAACCCTCTAGCTTGGCCCGGGATTGAAGGGGCCTCTCGTGCCAAGTCGGCAGCACCATACAAAATTCCCCTCAAGGAGGGAGCAAGGCCTGTTCATGTGAAACAGTATCCCCTTTCCCGCCAAGGAAAGGAGGGCCTACAACCAGTAATAACGAAGCTCCGAGAAGAAGGCCGGCTCACTGAGATAATGTACCCCTATAACACGCCCATCCTCGCTGTGTTGAAAGGGGGGGGCAAGGAGTATCGCTTGGTGCAAGACCTCCGCATCATTAATCAGCAGATCGAGGCCCCCCCATCCTGTGGTCCCTAATCCACACACTCTCCTTGTAGGAATTCCAGAAGAGCACGCCTGGTTCACTGTCATAGACCTAAAAGACGCCTTTTTCAGCATCCCCCTCCACCCTGATTCAAGGCCTTTGTTCGCCTTTGAATGGGAGAGCCTAGAGGGAGGGTCAAAGGTTCAATTAACAAGGACAGTAATCCCTCAGGGGCTCAATCCCTCACCGGTCGTCTTTGGCCAGCAGCTCCAAAAGGACCTCGAACCCTGGGTCCAGCAGCACTTAGAGGTGCATCTCCTCCAGTATTGTGACGACCTCCTGATTTCAGCCAAGGCCAAGAATACATGCCTAAGTGGGACGGTTTCCCTCCTCAACCATCTAGCGGGGCGAGGTTATAAAGTGTCAAAGGAAAAAGTACAGTTGGCCCAACCAACTGTAAAATTCCTAGGCTACCACTTAACTAAAGGGACTCGGAGCGTAGGGCAAGAAAGAGTCGAAGTCATCCGTGACACTCCTGTCCCTAAGTCCCCCCGCGAATTAAGGGCCTACCTGGGGTTGACCGGATTCTGCCGACTATGGATAGCAAACTATGGAGAAATGGCACGGCCGCTGTATGAGGCGCTGCAAAAAGATAGATTGGATAAATGGAAATGGTCTAAGGAAATGAATAAGTCTTTCCTCAGTCTTAAAGCTGCTCTTGTGTCACCGCCTGCCCTGGCCATACCAAATCCCAGCTGGCCATTTAGACTTTATGTTCATGAAAATAAAGGCATAGCTTCAGGAGTGCTTTGCCAGTGAAAAGGGCCCTCTTGGAGACCAGTGGGATATTATTCCAAGGTCCTAGACATCGTAGCACGAGGATGGCCAAGTTGCTTGAGGGCAGTGGCAGCAACAGCTCTGATCTGCACCGAGGCCGAGAAGATGACAATGGGAGGACCCACTGAAGTCTGGGTGCCACATGGAGTGCCACAAATTTTAGGATCAGGAGGAGGAAGCAAATTTCTCAACCCCGCCCGGCATTCCCGATATGAAATAGGTTTACTAACAAACGAAAACCTCACTTTTAAGGCTTGCTCTAGCTTTAATATCGCCACACTGCTGCCAACATTACTGGGCACAAACGGATCGGGACTCCCAGATCATGACTGCCTTGAAGTACTGGACCTAGACACTAAAGGTCGACCAGACCTTGAGGATGAACCAATAGAGGGAGCCGAAGATCTGTTTGTAGATGGGTCTAGCTATATGCTGGATGGAAGGCGCTATACAGGAGCGGCTGTTGTTACCCTAGACGAGAGTGTGCATGAGGAAAGACTGCCTCATTTCTCCGCCCAATCCGCTGAACTGGTAGCCCTGACAAGAGCCCTGCAAGCCAGCAAGGGAAAGCGAGTAAATATTTATACCGATAGCAAAAACGCCTTCGCCGTTGTGCATGCTCATGGGCAACTGTGGAAGGAGAGGGGATTCCTTACAGCAAACAGATCTCCAGTGGCTAATGGCGGCCTAATAGTAGATCTTCTGGATGCCCTCCAGCTGCCCTCACAAGTGGCTGTTGTCCACGTCCGAGCCCATGGGAAAGAAAAAGAGGAAAAATGGAGACGGGGAAACCAGAAGGCATATGAAGCCGCAAAAAGAGCAGCCAGAGAGGGAATCCAAGGAACATTCCTCATCTTACCCAAAAGAAAAGAGCGCCCCACATACTCCCCTGTTGAGTTGCAGATGGCACAAGAACACGGAATAAGTCCCTGCGACAACGGATGGATCCAGATGACAGATGGAAGACTGCTTCTTCCACAGACCCTGCAGAGGGCTGTTCTAGAACAAGTCCACCATTCCCTTGGACACCCTGGAGCATCAGCCATGATTGACTATTGCAAGAGGCTGTTTGTTTCCCCTGGCTTAACTGTACGCGCCCACCAACTAGCCGCAGCCTGTGAAATCTGCCAGAAAACCAACCCTCCCAGGGCACCCCCTCCGCCAAAAGGAGGGTGACCCTGGGCCTACTATCCTTTCCAGAGGGTGCAGATTGATTTTGCTGAAATGCCACCATGTAGGGGTTACAGGTATTTGCTTGTAATAGTGTGTCAAATGACAGGGTGGGTAGAGGCGTTTCCATGCAGAAACTGCCAAGCTAAAACTGTTGTTGCTAAGTTGTTACAGGAGGTGGTGCCCCGGTTCTCCCTGCCCGAAGTTATAGAGTCCGATCAGGGCTCACACTTCACCTCAGTTATTACACGGGGGCTGGCACAGGCTCTGGGAGTAGAGTGACATTGCCCCTGGAGGCCCCAGGCAAGTGGACAAGTTGAAAGAGTCAATCGGAGTCTCAAGGAGACTTTAACCAAACTCCAACAAGGGGTAAAGCTCACTTGGGTTGAGGCTCTGCCAATAGCTTTAACAAAACTTCGAAGGATGCCAAGAAAGGACATAAAGTTGTCCCTCTTCGAGCTGATGTTTGGGTTCCCGCCTCGGGTACACTGCGGAAGGAGGGAGGAAGTCAAGTGGGAGATGGGTGATCAGATGCTAAGGGATCAGTTGACTTCTCTACAGTCTGTTCTTTCACAGCTACGAGCTTATTCCGTTCTGTTCCAGAGATTGCCATTAGATGCACCTATCCATCTCTTCCAGACGGGAGACGAGGTGTTGCTGAAAAAGTGGAATAAAGAAGCTTTAAAGGAAGGGTGGGAAGGGCCCTATTTGGTGGGACCAACCAGCCACTCATGTGTAAAATTTGTAGGTTCTAGCAAATGGACACATTGCAGCCGGTTAAAGCCATTTAAACGACCCCTGCTTCCTCCTGTCACCCGGAAAGAACAGGAGGACACGGGCAACGGTCCTTTGCTCCCTGGCACCCCTCTGGAAGCTGCCAGGGACACAGGCGAAGAAGCCATCCAGGAGCCACAATCGCCTGTAATATACAAGTCACAACATCTGGGAAAAGCTCGGGTTTGAATTACAAAAAACTTGTAATATGAAGCAAGTATTGTGGGTGGTGTTGGTAATGCTAGTCAAAGAAATATTAACATGGATGGTGATACCTCAAGGGTTTGGTCTTGACAGCTTTAAAATAAAACCCCAAAATGTCACACCTACGCCCCTCAAACCACTTCTGGTACAAATCCCCGAGAAAGAGAGGCGTCCCTGGAGAACCAGGTTAGGAATCCCAATAACAGAGGAAACTGATAATGTGTGGTTAGAATAGATAAAGTATACAGCCAAGTCCTTAAATAAGTCTGACTGTTTTGTTTGTGCCACAGGAAGATCGGTAGCAAAGGTGCTGCCTTTTCCTCTGGGGTGGGACACTCCTTCTCTCCTCACCTGTGTGATCCGTTTGTTCCAACATCCTGATGCATGGAGAGAAGAGGAATGCCAAGCCCTCAATAAGTTATACCCCCCACTCAAATTAAAAGATCGTGTTAGACCTTCCACAGTCTTCTTGCAAAGAAGAAACCATACCGGATGCATACACCGAAACCTTGCAGACACAGGGGGCGCATAGGGAACCTGACGAGTAAAATAAGATGTGTTAATTCCACCCGCTTTAGGAATAATTCCCTTTCAATCCCATGAGCTGATCTCTGTGGGGGTCTAGAGTTGTATGAGGTGTTGCCCTCCAATTGGTCTGGAGCTTGTGGGTTAGTTCAGTTGGCAGTCCCTTTTTCAATTGCATATCATGCAGCAGAAAGGACTAGCCAACCCCGGCAGAAACGATCAGTAACCCCTTTTGATGATCGAATATATATTGACTCCATAGGAGTACCAAGGGGAGTGCCAGATGAGTTCAAAGGAAGAAATCAAATTGCTGCAGGATTTGAATCTACCCTGTTTTGGTGGGTGACTATTAACAAAAATGTAGATTGGATCAATTACATTTATTATAATCAACAAAGGTTTATAAACTATACCCGAGATGCTGTAAAAGGATTGGCTGAGCAGCTAGATGCCACCAGCCAAATGGCCTGGGAAAATCGGCGTGTTCTTGATATGATGTTAGCAGAAAAAGGAGGGGGTTGTGTCATGCTAGGTGGACGATGTTGCACCTTCATCCCTAACAACACTGCCCCAGACGGCATGGTAACAAGGGCTTTGCGGGGCCTCACCGCCTTGTCCAAAGAATTAGCCGAGAATTCAGGGATTAACAACCCCGTGACCGCCTGGTTAGAGAGATGGTTTGGAAAATGGAAACACCTAGCAGCCTCAATCCTTATTTCACTTGTAGTGGTGGTAGGAGTTTTAGTATTATTTGGTTGTTGCATTATCCCCTGCGTCAGAGGCTTATCCCAGCGATTAATTGAAACTGCTTTGTCAAAACAGATGCTCTTGCTTTATTGTGCTGATAAAGAAACTCCGTTCTAAAACGCTTTAAGACGTGAGTAAAGACTTAAAGGAGGGAATTGTTAGAAAAAGACTGTCCTCTTATTGACTGTCAGCTCTTTGCTGGACCTTTGAGCTATTAGCCATAACTATTGAGCCCACCGGACACACATGTCCAGTGGCAGTGTACATCTGCTAAAAAGGGAAGTCGTAAAACATGGTTAAGACAGTCACATAAGCATAATCACAAAAATAAACATGCCGACATTATCTCATTGTATATCTGCAGGTCACGCTTCTGCTGTGTCAGCTAGTAGCTTAGTCGGTTAAAATGTCTTATCACTAGCAAAAATGTATAGGGGGCGGAGGTATAAAAAGACTTATGCATGCTTAGCTCGGGGTCCAGACTGCTCTGTACCCGTTTTGCAAAACGACTAATAAAATAGTGTTGGATCCACTGCTGCCTGCCTGGCATCCTTTCATAGAATCATAGAATAGTAGGGTTGGCCTACAAGGGGCCTACAAGGCCATCGAGTCCAACCCCCTGCTCAATGCAGGAATCCAAGTCAGAGCATCCCTGACAAATGGCTGTCCAGCCTCGTCTTGAAGGCCTCCAGTGTGGGAGAGCCCACCACCTCCCCAGGTAATTGGTTTCATTGTCGTATTGCTCTGACACTCAGGAAGTTTTTCCTGATGTTCAGCCGGAATCTGGCTTCCTGTAACTTGAGCCCATGATTCCGTGTCCTGCACTCTGGGATGATCACGAAGAGATCCTGGCCTTCTTCTCTGTGACAACCTTTCAAGTACTTGAAGAGTGCTATCATATCTCCCCTCAGTCTTCTCTTCTCAAGGCTAAACATGCCCAGTTCTTTCAGTCTCTCTTCATAGGGCTTTGTTTCCAGTCCCCTGATCATCTTTGTTGCCCTCCTTTGAACCCTCTCCAGTTTGTCTGCATCCTTCTTCAAGTGTGGTGCCCAGAACTGGACACAGTACTCCAGATGAGGCCTAACCAGTGCTGAGGGGAACTAGTACTTCCCGGGATTTGGAAGCGATGCTTCTATGAATGCAGCCCAAAAGAGCATTGGCCTTTTTTGCAGACACATCACATTGTTGGCTCATATTCAGCTTGTGATTGACAACAATTCCAAGATCCTTCTCGCTCATAGTGTGGTTGAGCCACATATCCCCCATCTTGTAACTGTGCATTTGGTTTCTTTTTCCTAGGTGCAGAACTTGGCATTTATCCCTATTAAATGCCATTCTGTTGTTTTCTGCCCAGCACTCCAGTCTATCCAGATCACTTTGAATTTTGTTTCTGTCTTCCAAAGTATTAGCTATCCCTCCCAATTATGTGTCATCTGCAAATCTGATCAGCATTCCCTGCACCTCCTCCTCCAAGTCATTAATAAAAATGCTGAAGAGCACTGGGCCCAGGACTGAGCCCTGTGGTACCCCACTCGTTACCTCTCCCCAGCTTGAGAAGGTCCCATTGATAAGCACTCTTTGAGTCCGATTCTGTAGCCAACCGTGGATCCACCGGATCGTTGTTTCATCTAGCCCACTTCGAGCGAGTTTGCTCATCAGGATATCATGGGGCACTTTGTCGAAAGCTTTGCTGAAGTCGAGGTATATGATGTCTACAGCATTCCCACGGTCTACAAGGGAGGTGACTTGATCAAAAAATGAGATCAGATTTGTCTGGCAGGACTTGTTTTTGACAAATCCATGTTGGCTTCGAGTAATCACGGCATTGTTGTCAAGGTGCTTCCAGATGGATTGCTTTATGATCTGCTCCAGAATTTTCCCAGGGATTGATGTCAGACTGACTGGTCTGTAGTTCCCAGGTTCCTCCTTTTTACCCTTTTTGAAGATAGGGACAACATTAGCCCTCCTCCAGTCATCTGGCACTTCCCCCGTCCTCCATGATTTCTCAAAGAGAATAGACAGCGGTTCTGAGAGTTCTTCTGCCAGTTCCTTTATGACTCTAGGATGCAGTTCATCTGGCCCTGGAGATTTGAACTCATTCAAAGTAATGAGGTGTTCCTTGACCATATGCCTGTCGATCTCAAGCTGCAATCCTGCCCCTTCAGCCTGTACTTCGCCTTTGCCAGGGGGGTCATAGACCCTCTTTTGGGAGAAGACTGAGCCAAAGTAGGAATTGAGCACCTCTGCCTTTTCTTTGTCATCTGTTATCATTTTGCCATCCTTATTTAATAGCTGAACAACCATTTCTTTCCTCTGCCTTTTACTATGCATGTAGCTGAAGAAAGCCTTTTTGTTAATTTTAGCATCCCTCGCTAACCTCAGCTCGTTCTCCGCTTTAGCCTTCCTGACGCCATCCCTGCAATTCTGTGCTACCTGCCTGTACTCTTCCTTTGTTACTTGGCCTTCTTTCCACTTCCTATATGTGTCCTTTTTTGTTTTCAGGTCATCCCTAAGCTTTTTGTGAAGCCACATTGGCTTCTTCTGTTGTCTTCCACCTTTTCTTCTTGTTGGAATTGTTTGTGATTGTGCCTTGAGAATTTCCTTTTTTTAAAGTTCCCACCCATCTTGGACTCCTTTTCTCGTTAGTGTCGCTTGCCATGGGACCTTACTGATCATTGTTCTGAGTTTATTAAAATCAGCTTTCCTAAAATCCAGGGTACGCGTTTGACTACACTCGGCTTTTGCTTCCCTTAGAACCAAGAACTCAAGTACAACATGGTCGCTTTCCCCCAGAGTTCCTGTAACTGCTACTTTATCCACTAAGTCATCTCTGTTGGTTAGGATCAAGTCAAGGATAGCCGATCCTCTAGTTCCTTCCTCTACTTTCTGTAGGAGGAAGTTATCCGCCACACAAGTCAGGAATTTCCTGGAGGGGCCATGTTTTGCAGAATTTGTCTCCCAACAAATATCGGGGAAATTGAAGTCCCCCATTACTACTACATCATGCTTCCTTAAAACATTGGCTATTTGCTTTTCAAAAGTTTCATCCTTGTCTTCTCCTTGATTGGGTGGCCGGTAGTAGACTCCGACCACCAGGTTCCTTTTATTCTTTGCTCCATTTATTTCAACCCAGATGCTCTCGATGGGGCTACCAAGCTCCTCCTCCTGTATTTCTGTGCAGAGATATGTATTTTTCACATACAGTGCAACCCCACCTCCCTTTCTGTTCTTCCTGTTCTTTTTGAACAAGTTATATCCTTCAACTGCTGTATTCCAGTCATGAGAGTCATCCCACCAAGTCTCAGTTATACGTATCAAGTCATAATTTCCCTCCTGTATTAAGAGTTCAAGTTCGTTCTGTTTGTTTCCCATACTCTGGGCATTAGTATATAGACATCGAAGACCATGTGCTTCATAGTCTGGCTTTCTTCCTACATGTGTCTGAAGACTATTATTGGGCGCTATCAGAGCTGTTCTCTCCATTGCAGTGCATGCGCCTATGTCCATCGTTACCCCCAACATTACATCTCCCTTCCCCGTAGGATTCAGTTTAAAGCCCTCCTGATGAAGTTCTTCATGCTGTGGCCAAACACATTCTTCCCAGCCTTTGTGAGGTGCAACCCATCCCTAGCCAACAGCCCATCTTCCAGGAAGTATAGCCCGTGGTCCCAGAATCCAAATCTCTCTCGTCGGCACCACCTTCGTAGCCAGTCATTCACCCGGAGTATTTTTTGTTCCCTTTCTATCCCTCTTCTAACTACTGGAAGGATGGATGAGAAAACTATCTGGGCCCCAAAGTTCTTGAGTTTCCTTCCCAAAGCTTCAAAGTCTGACGTGATCTCTTCGTAGCTCCGCTTGGCGGTATCATTTGTTCCCACATGGATGAGAAGAAAGGGATACCTGTCAGTGGGCTTTATGAGTGCAGGCAACCTTTCAGTCACGTCTCTAATCTGTCCTCCCGGGAGACAACATACCTGATGAGTCCATGGGTCTTCGCGACATACTTGGGTCTCGATCCCACGCAGCAAGGAGTCTCCCACTACTACCACTCTTCTCTTCTTCTTCTTGTAGGCCTGGGTTTCATCGCCTCTGTTTGACTGACCTTTAGCCTCTTGCTCACTCTCATGCAGATTCCCCTGTGATTCTTCCTCTGCAGGCTGTCCTCCAGTCTCATCCGCAAGTACCTGGAATCGGTTCCACAGCTCCACTGCTTCCACTGGTGCAGAGTGGCGTCTAGTTCTTCTTCTCCTAACTGTCACCCTTTTCCAAGGAGTATCCCCTATTACATTTTTCTTCACCTCAGCATTTCCCACTGCCTCATCTTGCTGTTGCTCTTCAAGCTTCTGGTCTGCCCTGTGCTGCTGTAGTTCCCCCATTCTGTCCAAGAACTCTTCGTGTTCTCTTATTCCCCGGAGGGTCAACAGTCGCCGCTCCAGTCCACTTACTTTTTCCTCCAGCAGCGTGATCAACTTGCACTTGTTGCAGGTGTAGGCCATGTTGTTCTCAGGCAAGAAAACAAACATTGCACACACCTTGCAGGTCACCACCACTGGAGAGTCTTGTCCTTCCATAGCCTCTTTTCCCTTTTTGTGTCTAGCTTTGTGATTGTTCTAGACTAGCCTGTGCCTGCTCCTCTACTCAGTAGAGGTTAAAAGCAGAGTCCCACTGGTGTGGAAGTGTGTGTTACAAGACAAATAAATGAAAAAAAGTTAGTAAAAAAAATAAAAAAAATGTTAGGGGCCTCCCCCTTGACCTCCCCTGCCGAACTCCCCTGGCCAACTCCTGTTTGCTCCCCCTGTTTGCTCGCTCTGTTCGCTCGCTCTCTGGGAGCTTGCCTGCTTCTGTAGTCCCTGGACCAGCTGGAGCAGCTTGCTCTGCTCTGCTCTGCTCAGCTGGGAGGCGGGAAACAGACTGAAGCTTCCCGCCCAGTCAGCTGCTGGGAGTACTCAGGCCACACCCCTCCAATTCAGTTGGAGCTCTCAGAAGCTCCTGGTGAGCTCACAGCCAATCAGAAGGATAAAGGGCAGTGCCCTGGGCTTCCTGCAACCCACTTACCTCTTAGCCTCTGTCTCCTTTGTCTCCTTTGTCTCTTCAACCACTGCAACTCCCCTGGCCAACTCCTGTTTGCTCCCCCTGTTTGCTCGCTCTGTTTGCTCGCTCTCTGGGAGCTTGCCTGCTTCTGTAGTCCCTGGACCAGCTGGAGCAGCTTGCTCTGCTCTGCTCTGCTCAGCTGGGAGGCGGGAAACAGACTGAAGCTTCCCGCCCAGTCAGCTGCTGGGAGTACTCAGGCCACACCCCTCCAATTCAGTTGGAGCTCTCAGAAGCTCCTGGTGAGCTCACAGCCAATCAGAAGGATAAAGGGCAGCGCCCTGGGCTTCCTGCAACCCACTTACCTCTTATGGCTTCAGGAAGGGATGGCTTCAGGAAGGCTAAAGCTGAGAACAAGCTGAGGTCAGCGAGGGATGCTAAAAGCAACAAAAAGGCTTTCTTCAGCTACATGCATAGTAAAAGACAGATCAAAGAAATGGTGGTTCAGCTAATAAATAAGGATGGCAAGGCAGAGCTGCTCTCCTACTTTGGCTCAGTCTTCTCCCAAAAGAGGGTCTATGACCCCCCTTGGCAAAGGCGAAGTACAGGCTGAAGGAGCAGGATTGCAGCTTGAGATTGATAGGCATATGGTCAAGGAACACCTAATTACTTTGAATGAGTTCAAATCTCCAGGGCCAGATGAACTACATCCTAGAGTCATAAAGGAACTGGCAGAAGAACTCTCAGAACCACTGTCTATTATCTTTGAGAAATCATGGCGGACGGTTGAAGTGCCAGATGACTGGAGGAGGGCTAATGTTGTCCCTATCTTCCAAAAGGGTAAAAAGGAGGAACCTGGGAACTACAGACCAGTCAGTCTGACATCAATCCCTGGGAAAATTCTGGAGCAGATGATAAAGCAATCCATCTGTAAACACCTTGAAAACAATGCAGTGATTACTTGAAGCCAACATGGATTTGTCAAGAACAAATCCTGCCAGATGAATCTGATCTCATTTTTTGATCAAGTAACCTCCCTTGTGGATTGTGGGAATGCTGTAGACATAATATACCTCGACTTCAGCAAAGCTTTCAACAAAGTGCCCCATGATATCCAGTGGATCCACAGTTGGCTACAGAATCGGACTCAAAGCGTGCTTATCAATGGGATCTTCTCAAACTGGGGAGAGGTAACGAGCGGGGTACCGCAGGGCTCAGTCCTGGGCCCAGTGCTCTTCAACATTTTTATTAATGACTTGGAGGAGGAGGTGCAGGGAATGCTGATCACATTTGCAGATGACACAAAACTGGGTGGGATAGCTAATACTTTGGAAGACAGAAACAAAAATCAAAGTGATCTTGATAGACTGGAGCGCTGGGCAGAAAAGAACAGAATGACATTTAATAGGGATAAATGCCAAGTTCTGCACCTAGGAAAAAGAAACCAAATGCACAGTTACAAGATGGGGGATACGTGGCTCAACAACACTACAAGTGAGAAAGATCTTGGAATTGTGGTAGATCACAAGCTGAATATGAGCCAACAAAGTGATGTGGCTGCAAAAAAGGCCAATGCTCTTTTGGGCTGCATTAATAGAAGCATAACTTCCAAATCCCGGGAAGTACTAGTTAGGCCTCATCTGGAGTACTGTGTCCAGTTCTGGGCACCACACTTTAAGAAGGATTCAGACAAACTGGAGAGGGTTCAGAGGAGGGCAACAAAGATGATCAGGGGACTGGAAACAAAGCCCTATGAAGAGAGACTGAAAGAACTGGGCATGTTTAGCCTTGAGAAGAGAAGACTGAGGGGAGATATGATAGCACTCTTCAAGTACTTGAAAGGTTGTCACAGAGAAGAAGGCCAGGATGTCTTCGTGATCATCCCAGAGTGCAGGACACGGAATCATGGGCTCAAGTTACAGGAAGCCAGATTCCGGCTGAACATCAGGAAAAACGTCCTGACTGTTAGAGCAATGTGACAATGGAACCAATTACCTAGGGAGGTAGTGGGCTCTCCCACACTGGAGGCGTTCAAGACGAGGCTGGACAGCCATCTGTCAGGGATGCTCCGACCTGGATTCCTGCATTGAGCAAGAGGTTGGACTTGATGGCCTTGTAGGTCCCTTCCAACCCTACTATTCTATGATTCTGTGATTTGCAATGACTCAAGAAAAGGCATTAGCCAGTGAGACTGTATCTTTATGCCACAGAACTCAAGAGAGATGCAGATGATGTAAATGCCATCCGGAGCAAGCAGGCTGAGAATTCTGGGCAGCAAGGTCAACAGAACACAAGAAATGCATCCATAAAATCTGCAAATAGGTCCTGGCTTACCTATTCCTGCTCAGGCTGTAGAGGACCACATCAGCACTCTCTGTGTAGATTCAAGGATGCTGAGTGCAGGTTTTGCAAGAAGAAGGGTCGCCTTGAGCATGTCTGCCATTCAAAATCTGTCAGCACAAGGCCAAGGAACTATAACAAGGAGTCACTCCACCTAGCGTCCCATGAGGTTGATCATCCACAGGGTGATGAAACTCAACAGCTATATCACATTCAGAAGGTCTGTGGCAAGGAACCTCATGATTCTGTGTTGTATGCAGCAGTATTAATCAGTGGCCAGAAGTGCAAAATGGAAGTGGATTCAGGGTCTGGGATATCCATAATTTAACAGAGACACCTTTGAGCACATATTTTCTGGGACCCTTGCTCCAAAGTTGTCAAGTCCATCATGCATTCTGCCTGATTACAATGCAAAGAAGGTCAATATTATTGCATGCTGCGCTGTGGATGGCTCTTTCCAAGGGAAGTTTCCACTTATAGTTGTGGAGGGGCAGAGGAAAAACCTCTTGGGGAGAAACTGGGGGCTTCATCATATGGAGCTTTTATCCTGCGATTGAGATTTCTCCTTCACGGAAGTTTGCGGGCGCTTTACATGATGCCGTGACCCTCCTACACTAAATGCCCTTTGTTCCGTTTTTAAATAGATCGCAGATAATGAGCTATCAAATTACCCTGTTGGGTTCCGCTTCAGTTTCCTCCGTGAAAAGACTTAAAGCGGCAAGAAGAAGAGTGAGTATATAATGGGAAGGTAAGACTGTGTGGGGATTAGCACTGTGAGTAAGGCACTTAAGCAGCATCCATACCCAGTGCCTGCTCTCAATGAACTGCTCGCTGGTCTTGGTGGAGGGAAGGTCTTTGCAAACCTTGATCTGGCCCAAGCATATCAACAGTTGGCCGTCAATGATTTTACAGCAGATGCCCAAACAATAATCACCCATCGAGGATCATTCCAAGTAAAGCATCTGAAATTCGGAATTTCTGTGGCCCCCGGACTGTCCCAACAATACATGGAAACGCTACTTTCTGGAATTCCAGGTGTTGTGCCATATTTTGACAATGTCCTGCTCATGCAGTCAACAGAGCTTGCTGAACAACTTCAAGAAGTCCTATATCGTTTTGACACATCCAGCATTCATGTAAAAAAGGAGAAACGAGAAATTGGAACCTCCAGCGTAACACTTTTGGGCCTTCGTATTGATGCTTCTGGCATTCACCCCACTGACAAAAAAATATGTGCAATTCACGATGCACCTGCTCCAAAAATAAAGCAGGAACTTCAAGTCTTCTTGGGACTTCTCAATTTCTACCCTGTGTTTCTTCCACAAAAGGCTACCGTTGCTGGGCCACTGCATCGCTTGCTGGGAAAAGGAGTTCCATGGAAATGGATTGGCCAGAATGAGAATGCTTTCCAGAATGTCAAACACTTGCTGAGTTCAAATTCTGTGCTTGTACATTATGATGAAAAAAGCCCACTAACCCTTGCTACTGATGCTTCCTCTTAGGGGTTGGTGCTATGCTAAGCCACAAATTTCCAGATGGTACAGAGGCACCAATTGCTTATTATTCAAGGACTATGTCATCCACTGAAAGGAACTTGGCACAAATTGACAGAGAAGCCTTAGCTGTTATTGCAGGAGTCAGAAAGTTCTACAACTATCTCTATGGCCATACTTTTGAAATACGCACAGACCACAAGCCTCTTCTAGGAATCTTCTCCCCTGGTAAGCCTACGCCCTGAGTACTATCACCCCACATGCAGCGTTGGAGCATTCTGCTCCATGCTTATGATTATATACTTGTCCACAAACCAGGAAAGGCTAACACTGATAGATTGAGTTGGGTACCACTTCAAATTCCAGTTTTTGTTGTACCTCCTCCACTGGAAGTCTTGATGCTAGAAACCCTTTCTGACCCACCTCTTCAGGCTGATCAAATTGCTAGGCTGACTGCTTGAGATCCTGTACTGGCTCATGTTTTAAACTGGGTATGGAGGGGATCCCCTTCATGGATCACTGCCTTGTTGTGGCGAAGGGGCTTGCGTAACTCAGTGAAGCCATAAGCTATGCCGTGCAGGGCCACCCAAGACGGACAGGTCATGGCAGAGAGTTCTGACAAAATGTGGTCCACTGGAGAAGGAAATGGCAACCCACTCCAGTATTCTTGCCAAGAAAACCCCATGGAACGTATCACAAGGCTAAAAGAGATGACGCCGGAAGATGAGCCCCTCAGGTCGGAAGGTGTCCAATATGCTACTGGGGAAGAGCAGAGGGTATTTCCAAGTAGCGCCAGAAAGAGTGAAGCGGCTGGGCCAAACCCGAAAGGACACTCAGCTGTGGATGTGTCTGGCGGTGAAAAGAAAATCCGATGCTGTAAAGAACAATATTGTTTAGGAACCTGGAATGTCAGATCAATGAATCAAGGTAAGCTGGAGGTGGTCAAACATGAGATGGCAAGATTGAACATCGACATCTTGGGAGTCAGCGAACTCAAATGGACAGGCATGGGCGAATTTAATTCAGGTGACCATCATATCTACTATTGTGGGCAAGAATCCCTTAGAAGAAATGGAGTAGCACTCATAGTCAACAAAAGGGTGGGAAAAGCAGTACTGGGGTACAATCTTAAAAATGATAGAATGATCTCAGTACGAATCCAAGGCAAACCATTCAACATCACAGTAATTCAAGTCTATGCCCCAACCACTGAGGCCGAAGAAGCTGAGGTTGATCGGTTCTATGAAGACCTACAACACCTTCTAGAACTAACACCAAAAAAAGATGTCCTCTTTATCATAGGGGATTGGAATGCTAAAGTAGGAAGTCAAGAAATCACCGGGATAACAGGCAGGCATGGCCTTGGTGTACAAAATGAAGCAGGACAAAAGCTAATAGAGTTTTGCCAAGAGAACATGCTGATCATAGCAAACACTCTTTTCCAACAGCACAAGAGGCGACTCTACACATGGACGTCACCAGATGGTCAATATCGAAATCAGATTGATTATGTCCTTTGCAGCCAAAGATGGAGAAGCCCCATACAGTCAGTAAAAACAAGACCTGGAGCTGACTGTGGCTCAGATCATGAGCTGCTTCTTGCAAAATTTCGGCTTAAATTGAAGAACGTAGGGAAAGCCACTAAAACTTTCAGGTATGACCTAAATCATATCCCTGATGAATATACAGTGGAGGTGAGGAATAGATTTCAGGGATTAGACCTGATAGACAGAGTGCCTGAGGAACTATGGACGGAGGTCCGTAACATTGTTCAGGAGGCAGCAACGAAATCCGTCCCAAAGAAAAAGAAATGCAAGAAAGCCAAGTGGCTGTCTGATGAGGCTTTACAAGTAGCTGAGGAAAGAAGGGAAGCGAAAAGCAAGGGAGAAAGGGGAAGATATACCCAACTGAATGCAGAGTTCCAGAGAATAGCAAGGAGAGACAAGAAGGCCTTCTTAAATGAACAATGCAAAGAAATCGAGGAAAACAACAGAATGGGAAAGACTAGAGATCTCTTCAAGAAAATTGGAGATCTCAAGGGAACGTTTTGTGCAAAGACGGGCATGATAAAGGACAAAGAAGGCAGGGACCTAACAGAAGCAGATGAGATTAAGAAGAGGTGGCAAGAATACACAGAAGAACTATACAGGAAAGATTTGAATGTCCCTGATAGCCATGATAGTGCGGTCACTGAACTTGAGCCGGACATCCTAGAGAGTGAAGTCAAGTGGGCCTTAGGAAGCATTAGTAACAACAAAGCTAGCGGAGATGACAGTATTCCAGCTGAGCTATTTAAAATCCTAAAAGATGATGCTGTTAAAGTGCTGCACTCAATATGCCAGCAAATCTGGAACACTCAACAGTGGCCACAAGACTGGAAAAGGTCAGTTTACATTCCAATTCCAAAGAAGGGCAACGCCAAAGAGTGTTCAAACTACCGCACAATTGCGCTCATTTCACATGCCAGCAAGGTGATGCTCAAAATCCTACAAGCTAGGCTTCAGCAGTATGCGAACCGAGAACTACCGGAAGTACAAGCTGGGTTTCGAAGAGGCAGAGGAACTAGAGATCAAATCGCCAACATTCGCTGCATCATGGAGAAAGCAAGAGAATTCCAGAAAAACGTCTATTTCTGCTTCATTGACTACGCTAAAGCCTTTGATTGTGTGGATCACAACAAACTGTGGCAAATTCTTAAAGTGATGGGAGTACCAGACCACCTTACCTGTCTCCTGAGAAACCTGTACGAGGGTCAAGAAGCAACAGTAAGAACCAGACATGGAACAACCGATTGGTTCAAAATTGGGAAAGGAGTACGACAAGGCTGCATATTGTCACCCTGCTTATTTAACTTATATGCAGAGTACATCATGAGAAATGCCGGGTTGGATGAATCAGAGATCGGAATTAAGATTGCCGGGAGAATTATCAACAACCTCCGATATGCAGACGATACCACCCTAATGGCAGAAAGCGAAGAGGATCTCAAGAGCCTCTTGTTGAGGGTGAAAGAGGAGAGTGCAAAAGCTGGTTTGAAACTCAACATTAAAAAAACGAAGATCATGGCATCTGGCCCTATCACTTCCTGGCATATAGAAGGGGAAGAAATGGAAGCAGTGACAGATTTTACTTTCTTGGGCTCCAAGATCACCGCAGACGGTGACTGTAGCCCTGAAATTAAAAGACGCTTGCTCCTTGGGAGGAAAGCTATGGCAAACCTAGACAGCATAGTAAGAAGCAGAGACATCACCTTGCCAACAAAGGTCCGTCTAATCAAAGCTATGGTTTTCCCAGTAGTAATGTATGGCTGTGAGAGCTGGACTATAAGGAAGGCTGAGCGCCGAAGAATTGATGCTTTCGAACTGTGGTGCTGGAGAAGACTCTTACGAGTCCCCTGGACTGCAAGGAGGTCAAATCAGTCCATCCTAAAGGAAATCAACCCTGAGTGCTCATTGGAAGGACAGATAATGAAGCTGAAGCTCCAATATTTTGGCCACCTAATGCGAAGAGAAAACTCCCTGGAAAAGACCCTGATGCTGGGAAAGACTGAAGGCAAAAGGAGAAGGGGACGGCAGAGGATGAGATGGCTAGATAGCATCACGGATGCAATGAATATGAACTTGAGCACGCTCCGGGAGAGAGCGCAGGACAGGAAGGCCTGGCGTGCTATGGTCCATGGGGTCACGAAGAGTCGGACACGACTGAACGACTGAACAACAACAACAACAGTGGAGGGGATGGCCAGATGAGGAGCTGCCAGAGGAATTTAAGCCATTCAAATGCCGTCAGCATGAGATGTCTGCCCATAGATGTCTGTTATGGGGAAACCGTGTTGTTATTCCAGATAAGGGTCATCAAACCATCTTGATCACGCTACATGCAGCTCATCATCCAGGGATAGTTTGCATGAAAGCATTAGCCAGGAGCTATGTCTGGTGGCCAGTATTGACTCATGTATTGAAAAACCTGTAAATGAGTGCAGTACTTGTCAGGACACTAGGAACAATCCACCAAAGGCACCTATCCTTCCATGGGAAGTGACCAAGAAGCCTTGGTCAAGAATTCATATGGATTTTGCAGGACAATTTCAAGGAAAACGCTTTTTGGTTGTGGTAGATTCTTATTCAAAGTGTCCTGAAGTAGTCTTAGTGTCACCATGAACAGCCGCTGCAACCATTACAGGACTACACCACTTATTTGCAACCCATGGGTTAATCAGGCGAGCCACCAGTTCTGCACCAGCTGCAGCTTCCGAACTGTCTTCAAGGGTAACCCCACATAGAGCACATTACAGTAGTCTAGATGAGAGGAGACCAGGGCATGTACTACTGACGGGACCAGATGGCCAGGAAGGTAGGGGCGCAGTTGCCATATCAGATGGAATTGGCACAGCACTGTCTGGCTCACAGCTGACACCTGAGCCTCCATGGACAGCTGGGAGTCCAAAATGGACCTAGTCTTTCAAGGGTAGCCGTACCCCATTCAACACCAGGTTGACATCCCCCAGGCTCCTCTTGTCTCCCACCAAAAGTACCTTGGTCTTGTCAGAGTTCAGCTTCAGCTTATTGCTCCCCAGCCAGCCAGCCACCGTCCCCAGACACTTGGACAGGGATTCTACGGCCAACCTTGGTGAGGATTTAAACAAGAGATAGAGGTGCGTGTCATCCACATATTGATGACACTGCACCCCAGACCTCCTGATGATAGCCCCCAGCAGCTTCACATAGATGTTAAATAGCATCAGGGAGAGGATGGAACCCTGTGGCACCCCACAAGTTAGCGGCCCCACGCGTCCGAAACCTCCTCTCCGGTATCTGCCAGAGAGGAAGGACCGGAACCATCATAATATGATGTCTCCAACGCCCAACCCCTCCAGGCAGTCCAGGAGGATACTGTGGTCAACAGTATCAAAAGCCGCTGAGAGGTCAAGGAAAACAAGGAAGGAGCATTCACCCCTATCCAAAGCTGTCCTCATATCATCCACTAAGGCTGTTTCTGTCCCATGCCCAGGCCTGAAGCCCGATTGAAATGGATCTAGATAATCGGCTAGATCCGATTATCTAGATCGGATAATCTATCCGATTATCGGATAGATTATCCGAGAATCTATCGGATAATAGATTATCCAAGTGTGCCTTGGATACAAGGCACACTTGTATCCAAGTGTGGATACACTTCCAAGTGTGTAGAAGTGTGCCTTCTTCCAAGTGTGCCTTCAACTGCATCGCCACCACCCGCTCAATTACTTTGCCCCAAAATGGCAGATTCGAGACTGGGCGAAAGTTGTTCAAGACTTGGGGATCCAAGGAGGGCTTCTTTAAGAGTGGTCTTATTACTGCCTCCTTAAGGGCTGATGGCATCACTTCCTCCTCAAGGGAGGCATTCACCACTGCCCTGATCCCCTCACCCAATCTCTCTCTGCAGCTCATAATGAGCCAAGATGGGCAAGGATCAAGTAAGCAGGTGGTTGGCCTTACAGATGAAAGCACCTTATCGACTTCATCAGAAGGAAGAAGCTGGAACCGATCCCACAAAACCGGTTTGCCACAGGCAAACTTGCTCTTGCTCACTAACTGTAGCCATGGTGTACGGAATAACACTCCTGATCCGATCAATTTTATCTGCAAAGTGCCTTGCCAAGGCCTCACAGGAGGCCTTAGAATGCTCCAGTGGTTCCGGAGCAACTGGACTGACGAGGCTTTAGACCACTTGGAACAGCTCTCTGTGGATGTGATAGAGGCAGCATAATACTCCTTTTTTGCTGCCTTCATCGCCACATGATAGGTTGAAGATACAGCTCTAACCTGTGTCCAATTGTCTTCGGAGCGAGACTTCTGCCACCAGTGCTCTAGCTATTTCACCTCATGTTTCAGAGCTCGTAACTGCAGTTTAAACCATGGTGCAGTTCGAACCCTGTTCGGCGGGAGAGGGCATTTCAGAGCCACCCAATCTACTGCATTCCAGCCACCCACCAGGGTCTCGACCGAGTGACTGTTTGCATGCTCCAGAGAATCCCCAAGCATGTGCAGGAATCCATTCGGATCCGTAAGACACTTGGGGTGGACCATTTTAATGGGTCCTCCACCCCTGCAAAGGGACTGTGGAACTGAGAAGTCCAGCATCACCAGATAGTGATCTGATCATGACAAGGGGGTGGTGGATATAACCCCAACTTCCAGATCAATCTCCGCTTCTCTGAAAACAAACACAAGCTACATGGGTGGGCCCAGTTGAAATAGGGTGCAGCTCCCAGGAAGCCATGGTCTCCATGAATGTCAGGGTGGAAACTGAGCCCATAGAGCCCCAGAGCAGTTCTGATTCTGAGGAAGAACAGCAATCCGTGGGAGAGGAGCTCGCTCATCTCTCACAAGCACAGCAGTTGGCAGAGATTCCTCCTGCCAGCATTCTTGGGAGAGATAGTGACCCTGGAAGTGAGAGGGCGCTGGAGGGGGGCTTGCTGGATGCTTGGCGCAGACGCAGGGAGCGACGACAGATGGAGGGCGCCAAAAGGAGGCATTCCGCTCATTTGGCGCTCAAACAACAGTCGTGTCCCGAGGACCTAAGGGAAAGAGGGAGGATCTTTCCATAGCCCATGAGTTCAGGGTCTTCCTGTGGTTCCCCTTCAAACAGGGACCAACTGCCATACCTGGAGCTTAGGCTACTCTGCTATCTTTCCCCAGTGCTGTTCCTTGCTTAGTCGCTAGTGATTAGTATCTGTAAGAGTCATAAAGGAATAAAGGCTTGGAAAGAATCCTTGTCGTCTGTGCCCTGAGTTGGCTATTGGAAGGGACTGCAAGAGGCAGCTAGGGTGCGCCTGACAGCTTGGTCCCTGTTCCTCTTTTTTTTCTTTCTCTCTCTCTGCTCCTATTGCCTCTGGAGGCTGCCATGGACTTGGCGGTGCAAGCTCTCACGCAAGAGAACCAGGCTGTTCGTGATCAAGTGGCTCAACTGACGACTGCCGTACAGAGTCTGCAAGCTGCAGTTCAACCCCCACCACCTCCGATTCCCCCCTGCCGCAAGTGCCCGGTGGCTCTGCCAGAGAAGTTTTCTGGTGAGAAAGGACTTTTTCAGATTTTCTGTGCCCAATCAGAGCTGTACATGCATCTACGACCTGAGGATTTCCTGACAGAACAGGTTCGTGTGTGCTTTATCATTAACCTACTTTCAGGCATGGCAGCTAGATGGGCTTCAGGACTTCTTCTCACTAATGACCCCTGCTCGGGGACTATCAAGGTTTCATGACAGCAATGGCCAGATTTTTCAGTGACCCCCTGCACACGCAGATGGCTTCTTGGGAGATTCGCCACCTCAGGCAGGGCAAGGACTCAGTTTCCAGCTACGCGACAACTTTTCGCTTGCTGATGCAGGATTTACAGTGGAATGATGCCACACTGGTGGCTCAGTTTTTGGATGGTTTGAACGACGAGATCTTGGATGAGTTGGCACGCACGCCTAGCTCGCCTACTTTGGAGGACCTCATCCAGACCTGCCTCCAGATAGATAGTCGGTTGGAGGGGCGCTGGCAGACTCGGCGGGGTGCCGGGGGCTGAGATTTCCCTCCTCCCATTCCCCCACGTTTCCTGCCCCCTCCCCCACCCCCCACCCCTGCAGTGGGGGCGGAGGAGACCCCGATGCAGCTGGGAGCTACCCAAGCCCCGCTGCTGCCAGAGGAACTAGAGCGGCGGCACGCGGAACGCCGATGCTTTCGGTGTGGAAAGCTGGGACATTTCACCAAAACCTGCCGCGCCAGACCCGCAGCCCCACTGCTTCTCCCTCCTCTCCTTCCTCCTCCTCCTCCTTGTCCCCAGGCCTGACTAGTTTGCCCCCCAAGCCTGTTGGGGGTCTCCAGTGTGGGGGTAGGTTCCCCACCAGGTGGGTGCCTTCCACAACCCCCCCCACCCTCCCATCTGCTATTGCATGTTCACCTCCGCTCCTCCCAGTGGGGTGGGGTGGAGGCTGTAGCTTTAGTGGACTCTGGGGCTACAACCAGTTTCATGGATGAAACGTTCGCTCACTTCCACAAGATTCCTACCCTGCCTCTTCCTGCCCCCTTGGCAGTGGAGACCATCGATGGGTGTCCTCTTTCTTCATTCGCGGTGACCCGGATTATCACTCTGCGTGCCCAGTCCCACGTTGAGCAGATTCAGTTTCACTTGGCCAAGGTTCCCCAATACCCAATCATGCTGGGTATTTCCTGGCTCTCTAAGCATAATCCTCAGATTTCTTGGGGGCTTCAGCAAGTGGAGTTTGCATCTCCCTACTGCCAGGAGCATTGCCTCTCGACCGAGGCGCCAGTCCCAGCCCAGGCCTTAACCCTTTCCTCCCCCTCCTTGTCTGCTTCTGGCAGTTCTTCAGCTACCATGATCCTCCCAGAGAAGTATGTGGCTTTTCAAGACGTTTTCGACAAGAAGGAGGCCAACCAGCTCCCCCCTCACCGCCCTTTTGACTGTGCCATTAACCTCATTCCTGGGGAGACCATCCCCGCCAGCCGGCTGTATTCGATGTCGGAGCCGGAACTTCGAGCTCTGCAGGAGTTTTTGGACACTTTCCTCATTGTGTATCTCGATGATTTACTTATATTTTCTGAGGATCCCCACGCCCATCAGCACCATGTCTCCACCGTCCTCCAGCTCCTCCGTGAGCACCATTTTTATGCCAAGCTGGAGAAATGTGCGTTTGACCTAACCTCTTTGACCTAACCTCTTTGGACTATCTCGGCTACATTATCTCAGCTGACGGTATCGGGATGGATCCTGCAAAGGTCCAGGCTGTCCTCTCCTGGCAGGCTCCATCCACCAAGAAGGACTTGCAACGTTTTCTGGGGTTTGCTAATTTTTACAGAAAGTTCCTGCCCAGCTTTGCTCGGCTGACATCTCCTCTCATGGACCTCCTTAAGGGCAGGAAATATCCTTTTCATTGGACGGCATCTGCCCAACAGGCTTTCGAGGAACGTAAGAAGCTTTTTAGTTCTGAGCCAATCCTGTTACATCCCGACCCGAGGAAACCTTTTGTAGTGCAAACTGATGCCTCTGACTTTGTGGTGGGGGTGGTGCTTTTTCAGCCAGATCGGGCAGGTGGCGGGTTGCAACCCTGCACCTACCACTCCGGGAAGCTGAATATGTCTGAGAGGAATTATACCATCTGGGAGAAGGAACTGTTGGCCATCAAGTCCGCTTTGGAGACCTGGCGTCATCTTCTGGAGGGGGCACAGCACCCAGTCGAAGTTAGAACCGACCATCGCAACCTGGAACATCTTCAGACAGCCCGTGCCTTAAACCAGTGGCAGATTAGGTGGTTGCTTTTTTTTTCTCGGTTCCACCTTAAGATTTGCCATGTGAAGGCCTCCGACAACCTACAAGCAGATGCTCTTTCTCGTAAGCTGGACCTACAGCCAGGGGGTGAGGGAAATCCCCCCCCTCTCTGATTCTTCCCCCCCAGAGTCTGGTGGCAACTGTGGTGCCTCGCTCTTGGGAGGAGCTTATTCACTCTGCACAGGCTCAGGATGCTTCTGTCCGCACAAAAGTGGAGGAATTGGGGCTAGCCTCTGGGCCTCCCCACTCTACCCCCTTCTCTTTGCGAGGTGGCCTGCTTTACCATTCCGGCTGGGTCTATGTGCCTTCTAGACTCCTCCACGAGAAGGTCCTCCATCAGTACCACGACTCCCCCACCACTGGGCATTTCGGCTTTGCCAAGACCCTGCACGGAGTGACGCGGGATTTTTGGTGGCCTCGTGTGTGTCGGGACGTCAAGACCTATGTCGCCTCCTGCCCAACCTGCTATCGGGCGAAGGCCCCCTCAGGCAAGCCCACAGGCTTGCTTCACCCCCTGCCTACCTGCTCAGGACCTTGGAAACTGCTCTCCCTTGACTTCATCACTGACTTGCCTCGCTCACACGGTAAGACCACTATTATGGTGGTGGTGGATTTATTTTCTAAGATGGCCCATTTCATCCCCTGCTCTGGGTTGCCCACAGCCAGAGAGACGGTGGAGCATTTTTTGACGCATGTTTTCCGGCTCCATGGATGGCCCAAGGTTCTCATTTCGGATAGGGGGGCCCAATTCACTGCCCATTTCTGGAGGAAGCTACTTGGGCTTCTCCATGTGACGCTCCGTCTTTCCTCCGCCCACCATCCACATACGGATGGTCAGACCGAGCACACCAATGTGACTCTGGAACAATATTTGCGCTGTTATGTCAATTGCCAGCAAGATGATTGGTTTTCCTTGCTGCCTGTCGCAAAATTTGCTTATAACAATGCCTGCCATGCTTCCACCCGCCAAACTCCATTTTTTGCCAATTTTGGTTACCACCCCAAGGCTTTCCCGTCCACCCTAGCTCCCTCTTCGGTGCTGGCAGCCCATGAGTTTTTAGAGGAGTTGTGAGCGGTACACCACCTCTTACGGGACTCCCTTGAGCAAGCCAAGACAGCCTGCAAGGCCTCTGTGGACCGGCGGCGCCAGCTGGGTCCACCTCTGGAACTGAGGGACTGGGTTTGGTTGTCCACCCAATACCTCCCCTCTCACTTGCCCACAAAGAAGCTCGTGCCTCGCTGCACGGGGCCTTTCCAGATTACGGCCCAGATTAACCCTGTTGCTTTTCGCCTGGCTCTCCCCCCCTCCATGAAGATCCATCCTGTTTTTCATCGGTCCTTGCTGTCTCCCTGGTGTCTGGCAGCCCTCATCACTCGGCTGGCTCCCCGCCGCCACCAGTGCTGGTGGAGGGGAGGAGGAGTTTGAGGTCGCAGAGATTCTGGTCTCCCGCCATTCTCGCAGCCGTCTGCAATATCTGGTGGGCTGGAAGGGGTACGGGCCACATGAGCTATCCTGGGAACCCGCGGAAAATGTGCATGCTCGGTTGCTGCTGAGGCGCTTCCACCAGCTGTACCCCCACAAACCCGGGGCCCCAGGGGAGGATCATGAGGGGGGCCTCATGGAAGCGGGGATGATGTCAGGGTGGAAACTGAGCTGATAGAACCCCAGAGCGGTTCTGATTCTGAGGAGGAACAGCAATCCGTGAGAGAGGAGCGCGCTCATCTCTCACAGGCACAACAGCTGGCAGAGATTCCTCCTGCCAGCATTCCTGAGATAGATAGTGACCCTGGCAGCGAGAGAGTGCGGGAGGGGGGCTTGCTGGATGCTCGACACCTGCCTCTGTCAGGTGGACACATGCCCCCTCGCTTCCGCCTATCAGGCAGGCTACCCACCCCTAAAAACACAACAACCCCCCCACCCCACCTCACCCCCCACCAACAGCTAAACAAAAATCAATGAAAATACATCCCCTTTGCTAGGCCTCTCTCTAGAGAGAGAGAGAACAAAAAGAGAGAGAGAGAGAGAGAGAATTAGGGGGGAGAGAAAGAAAAGGAAAAATCAACCCCTTCCAAGTTCCTTGCCCCACCACTCCTTAGCTGTAATTTGTCTTCTTCCACGGGGTGCGCACACAGTTACTTGAGAACGGGATGGTGCCCTCGCCACTCACCGAAGGAATGACCCAAAGGGCCCACCCCCTTTGGTGGCACCCCCGCCACTTCAGCCAGCCAGCTCATATATTCCTTCCAAGAAAGGACAGGTGGAGGTAGTCAGCAACAGCTGGCTCAGTACCTGGGGGCTTGGTCCTGCAGAGAATGGCGGCCTGCCAGGCAGAAGTACACAGAGAGAGCGGTGGTGGTGGCAGCAGCTGCAGCAGCAAGCAACAGCAGCAGGCACTCCCTCTTCCCTGGATGGTGGCTTCTACAGATACTGGCTGTCACCATTGCACCTCGACATCCCTGAGCAAATGGCCAAGCTGAACAGATGGTGCAGACAACAAAAGATGCCCTGAAGCACATTGCGTGAGGAGACTGGCCAACATGCCTTGCCAGGTTTCTCGTTGCTCAGCATGTTACTCCTTGTGCAACAACAGGAGTCAGTCCTGCAGAGTTACTTATGGGGCGGCATCTAAAAACTTGTCTTGCCCGTCTCCACCCAGACTTAGCTGAAGACTTACAAAGCATACAGGAGCAAGCTCTGGATGTTGCTTTCTATGGTCCTAGTCTCCATTCGTTTGCCCCACAAGATCAGGTGTTTGCTAGGAACTATGGTGCTGGACCGAGGTGGGTTCCTTCCTTCTGTCTCATACAACGTCCAGTGTGCAAATGGGTCAGTGTGGCATCGCCATGTTGGCCAGCTGAGAAAGCATTCTGGCCGGAGTGGGTTGTCATCAGCAGAGGTAGCTGCTGAAGATCTATCTGGAACTAAGGAGTTTCTGTCATCACCCGTTGAAGTGCGGAACCACTAAGCAGTGGGAGCAATATTTCTTCCTTACTACAGCAGTTACTGACAGGAAGTCGTCTGAGCAACCTATACCTACTAGTCGACTGCAGAACTGTTCCATGAAACAGTTCCTCCTCCTTGGTTGAAAGACTATGATAGCTAATGGGGAAGGAATGTTATGTATTCTAGGGAGTACTGTGGGTTAGTTATTGTTTTTGAACCTTGGCAGCTCCTCTAGAATTGGGAGCAGCAACAGTGGGTGGAGTTTCTGCTAAGCCCTCACTTCTGTGTGTGCTGAATAAAGAACAGTTGTATTTTAGGCTTGCTGATTCTTGTAGTCATTCCTACCACCTATACAACACCCTCAATACTAGAACTTGGTGTCTGCCAATGAAATTGATTGGCCCCAGATTCATGACAGACAAAGGAAGATCCTTCTTCACATAACACAGAATTAATTAATGGAAGTTGCTGCCACAGGATGTGGTGGTAGCCATGGGTGTATATTCCCGTGGGCTCTGAGCTGAAGTATGGTACACACGGCCTTCCAGATATCGTTGGACTCTAACTGCCATCAACCCCAGCCAGCACAGCCAGTGATCAGGGATGATGGGTGTTGTAGTCCAACAACTTTTGGAAGGTTGCAGATTCCCCAACCCTGGCTTAGAGGCGGCAGCAGCAGCAAAGAGCTGCCTGTGGTTCTTGCTGTAGGCTGGCATGAAGGACTGTAACACCCCCTTCCTTGAGTTTCCCAGTCCACAGCAGCCAGGGCATTTCCAGTAACAGTGCAGCTGGGCCATGGAGAACTCATCATCCCCTGGGTTATCCTGACTGAGACCTCCTTCCAGGCCTTTGGGGCTGTGGTACTCCCCCTGAGGACCAGCAGGTGTGGGCTCTGCCCTCATGAGGGCCCCAACAGCCTCCTGGGCCCAGAGAAGGTGATGATGGATTCATTTTGGGGCCATCTGGGAGCTCATTGCACCCACAATGGTGTGCTTGGCTACATTCCATACAGGGCCTCCCTGGAGGCATGTCATGGCCCATGCTGCCCTGGGAAATCTTGGGGACATTCCTGCAATGTCCCTGCCATCACTGAGCAAAAGACATCTCTGGGCTGCCCATTTAGCTGCAGCCTGCCCTACAACAGTGAGGTTTAGCCCGCCAATATAATGGGCACATCCCCACAGTGGCTCCTGCCCTAACACCAACAACTCTCGAAGTGTGTTTGGGCCTGCTTTGGCCTGTGCCTGTAGTTGCTACCTGGTTCTCTGTGTTTCTTCCATGTTACAGGCATGGAGATGTGACGCCCCTCTGTATATGGGTGCCATTGCCAGCACGGTCCCTGATTGGGGTGGGAGGCTGGCAACATTTCCAGGGATTCTGTCTACCTTTTTTCCGCCATTTTAAAATCTAAGCAGTTTGCAATTCTACCTTCTGTGCAGAGTGGGTACTGGATATAGCAGCCATGTCCTTCCCTCCCCCCGCCCCCCCAGTGTAATTAGGGTTTAGGATTGCTCTGCCCATATTCTTGAAAAATGGTTACCATGTTCTTGATTGCCCTTACTCATTTCCCCTTATTTTAAGAAAGCTCCCGCTTCCCCATTACTCTTAGAATATTTCATTAAAATCTTTGTGTGTGTGTGTCTGTGTGAATAATAGGCTAAACTATTTCATAAATGCTGCAGAAAGTCTGTCCTATCTGCCATGTCTTTGGTTGTTGCCCTAGGGGCTTATCTAGCTCACATTAAGCAGGTGGTGAACGCAGTGAAAAAGGAAATAGCAATCAAATTAAGTGCGAGTTATTTTTAATATCCTTATTAACCATGACAGCTACACATTCCATCAGCAAATGTTAATTACTTTGAATTATTTGCTTACTTTTTTTATTCTTGTGTGTTTTGCTTCTGATTAATTGCTTTACTACTTGGATGAGGATGTTCTTTTGCCTAATTAATAGTGCCTAATTCTGTAGATCTATGTTAGGCTAATATGGTTAGTTTTCTGTTGGAGGGACGTAGGTTTTTTTTTTATTTGTGTGCTCAAGAAATGTTATTTAGACTGTAGTGCGATACATACTCTCCTGGGAACAAGTTCCACTGAACACAGCGAGAGTTATTTCCAAGCAACTGCACATAGTGTCAGGCTAGCACATATGTGTTAATTTTAAAGGAATCTTATATGTATAATTCAAAGTCAGGAGTTAGTTGGTAATCCCTTTTTGACTGCCTTCCTGTTGACCAATTCTCATGAAACATACTTCACTGGAAAGCTCCTGACACACAGATTCCACAACTAACAACAGTTTTCACTGTTATTCAAAGTCGGGAGTTTATTGATGTCCATAAAGCTTAAAAAAAAAATAGGCTATTTCTATAACAATGTGCTATAAAATTTTATTTTTAATATCAAAAATGTCAAGTATAATTAAGCAAACATAGTTAATTGCAAATTGGAGCAAACTTAAATACAAACGCACACAAAAGTCTCTGTACACCTTTATAAATACAGGTGCCGTCCAGTGAACAATGATACACCAGTAACTTATGGCCTGTAAATAAATCATGAAGGGATTAAGAGACACCTACAGTTAAAAGAAATCCAGTCAAGGTTTAGTTTACACCAAGAACATTGTATTTAGGGAACTTTTATAAAAACCAAAGATTAATATTTCAAATGTTTCAATAAACGCAGTCAGTGAAGTTAAACCTTCTGTTAGATTTGATTTTTCTCCACAAACTGTGTCCACAGGCAACCGACTGCTTGTTTAACATAATTTTTATCCTGGTTGAAAAGCAACATTTATTCACCCCAGTACAGAATACATTGTGCTCTCAAGGAGGTTATCAGTGGGAGAGAGAGGATTAGGGGTGTATGAGGATTAGGTTATGAGGATTAGAGTGTTCTCTAATTCAAGGGCTGAGGTTGGGGTAAAATCAGGGTAGGCATGGTTAGGTATGAGCTCAGGCCCCAGATCACAGCAAGGGCCCCACTGACAAGAGCCACCTGAAGTTGCTCCTCCTGAAGTTGCTCCTCCATTGCAAGCTGCTTGCTCACTGGCTCTCTGCCTATCAAACAAGCAACTTGTAGCAATGATGAGAAAGAGGATGAGGAGCAATAGCAGCTAGTGACAACGGTGGTAAGAAGGTAGACTTACTGAGGGAGAGGGCCCATTGAAGGTGCCTTGCCCAAGAGCCCTCAAAAACCTGGAGATGACACTGGGTAAAATTCAGAGATAGAATTCAGGATGGGATGGGCCTACCAAGTTATTTTAAAGAAAAAGCCCAGCCTACCTAGTTACTATTATCTTGGAGCCTATTTCCATGGGTGATTTACTCTGAACTGGCTGCACGTGGAGGTCGTTAGGAAGACATGACATCGTGGCCATCCAGAAGCCACCCCGGAGCTTATCAGGGGAAAAACGGATTTCCTGCTTATACTCTGATTCTTTTCCTGAAGTCGGGTTCTCCTCAGTATAGTTGTTGTGTGCCCAACCTCCACATTGACCTCAGGTATGCTAGCTCTGCCCAGGGGGGTGCCTTTCACCATGATCCTGGTCAAGGGGTGTTTCCTGTGCGTTTCCCTTCCCTGCAAAAACTGATTAGTGCCTCCTCAGAAGTAACTCCCATTGTGCTGAATGAGGCTTGCCCTCTGAATGCCCACATCAGTACTTACAGAGATCCCCCTCAATTGACATGGCACAAGTTAAAGCCCAATTCCCTAAGGGCATAAAGCGTGATCTCAGGGCTCCTCCTTTGTTTGGTTTATTGCCTTAGAAAGAAACTACCTCAGTCCTTTGTTATAGAGATCCTGTGGGTTAAAATGGGGGCTGGTTTTAGTCTTTGTGTTTACTGCTCTCTTTCCCACAACAAACCTATTACTGTCTCCTCAGAAGTAACTACCATTGTGCTGAATGAGGCTAGCCCTCTGAATGCCCACAACAAAACTTACAGAGATCCCCCTCAGTTGACATGGCACAGTTTAAAGCCCAATTCCCTAAGTGCGGTAAAGCGCGATCTCGAGGCTCCAATTCGCCTCTGTTCAGTTTATTGCATTAGGAAGTAACTACTTCCACCCTTTATTATAGAGATCTTGCAGGTTAAAATGGGGGCTGGTTTCCTATCTTTATGTTCTCTCCCCGCTACTCTTTCCCAGCACAAGCATATGTGTGCCTAAATAGAAGTAACTCCCATTGTGCTCAATGAGACTTGCTCCTGAAATGCAGGTGCATCTGGACTTTCAGGGGAAAGCAGAAAAGGGGGAGGGAGGAAGCCTCTCTTATTGGTTGAGCAGCCCCTGCCAGTCAAATGATGTTCACTCCAACCCCCACCCCCACCAGGAAGTATGTTCTGTGAAGTGATTTTTACTGGTGCGGAGAACCTGCTCATGGAGCCCTGCATGGACCAAAGCGCAGCAAAGCTGATTCCGTTTTAAAAATTCTGGTAGTCTTCCATTAGCTTCTCCTTCTGTTGTCATGGAAACACAGCCTTGGGGTCTCTGTATTTAACCTTTTGTGTGTTAGCTTAACAGAAAACAATAGAAAATTTACAAAATTAAATCTCTTAATTTTTATTTATATTAATTAAAAGTTTGCACACACACCATTAAATACACCACAGTAGACTCCAGGGTGCCTCAGAGTTTTTGTTGTATGTTTGTTTGGCTCTTCTCTCAGCCTGAGTGCGTAACTCTGGAATGAAAAGGGTAACAAAAGATGGAATGTGTTAGGTTAAATGCCTGAACTGGCAGTCCATTCACTCTGAAAAAGAGTAGGCAAGCAAGTCTACCAGGGTGGGGGCTATCTTTTTCTTGAGTTAGAATTCAACCCCAGGTTCCATCCTGTGACATCCAGACCTCAGGTTCTAGGCAAAAGCAGTCTGCATAAGACGGGCTGCTCAGCATGGCAGTGAAACGGTTTCCCCCTCTCACAATTTTTTTGCACAGATAGTTGAGACCATCTGTGAACATTCACACCCCTCTGGGTCAAAGTTATTGTGTGTAGATTGACAACGAAAATCTGTCAATTCATACACGACTCCATGCAATAGTCCACTTTCACCAAGCAATTCCAGACTACCAGAAAGTGAAGGTTTGTGCTGCCATGATATAAAGGGGCAGAAGTACATGGTCAACTGATTTACACAAACAGTTTGTCCCATGTACAAGACTCCAGACAGGAGAGCAGGGAAAACTACCCAGAATTTTGGAATATGTATAAAAAACCTCAGATTGCTATTGCAATAGTGCTATTGAAAAGCCACTAAAGTAGGGAGTGGGGTGCCAAATTTAGCTGTAAAATGACACCAAAAGGGGTGAGGGAGACAGCTGTACAGTTCGGTAGTTCCCAATGCAGTTCAACAAATGTTTCTTTATCAAAGACAGTTTTTTATACTCCTCATTTTTTAAAAAACAGTCTGGGTGAGCTGTAGCAAGAAGTTTGTTTCAAGCAGTTTTTACTAAGGAGGATGAAAGCTTCCTTTGATCAAGAATTGTTTTTCGAAACCACCCATATCTGCTGCTGTCTTTTCTCTCTTTTGCTACTGAAAAGCACCAAATTCTAGTGAAATTGTATTCAAATGCAATATTTTCCCCAAATTTATGGGGCTTGTCTTCCAAGTTTGTGAAAATCAACCAAAGATTTATTGGTATTAATGGAAGGACAAAAACTGTGGTGTAACTTTTGGTGACAATGTGCGAGCTGGTAAGCAAGGGACGTTAGCCTTCCTCAGAATTCAAAACTGAGTTTCCCCCATTACTATCTATAGATGAGCTAGTGGTTTCATAAGGTGGGGAGGGGGGGTTGTCTCAGAGAATATTTGGAATAGAAATGAAAGAAGAGCCAACTTGAATCCATCTTTGTGTTTTACTTTGCCTTTCCAACTAGTCTGACAACAAAACCACTCAGTCATTTTTCACACGTGTCTCATTTTTTATCAGTAAAATGTCAGGAACACATTTTGGCCACCAGATAGCAGCACTTTACCATGAAGAGTTAGAACAACAATTAGCGATCTTGTAAGGCAGAATAACACTGGGTGCTTCCAGACCAGGCCTTTATGATGCTATTGCCCTGTCATATTCTAAGACGTTCATCAGGGGTTCAGACATTGTTGTCTTCTACCTGTTACCCTCCTGTGTTTTCCCATACTCTCTTCTGTCTTTTTCCTTGCTACAGAAAATCCTTTAAGGAAAAAATGACAGAATGGCTGCACAATGTCTTCTATTTGCTCTTACTAGGAGCCCTCCATCTAGAAGCACCCTCTGTGCGACCAGTCAACACATCTCCCATCAACTCTTGATCAAGCAAGGACCAGAATTTCTGCCTAAGAAGCTGGGTGCATATTCTAGAATTCCAGCAGTGGTACTGTACATCAGTTTTCACAATGGTGTTTACTACTGTTAAATGCCCCTGCCATGGGAACGGCCGTAGCTCAGTACTAGAGCACATTCTTTGCATGCAGAAGGTCCCAGATTCAATCCCTGGCATCTCTAGGTAGGGCTGGCAAAGGCTCCTGACTGAAACCCTGGAAAGCTGCTGCTCATCATTGTAGACCAAGAGTGGGCAGAAGGTAGATCTCCAGATGTTTTTGACTTCAACTCCCAGCATACCTGACCATTAGCCATGCTGGCAGGGGCTTCTGGGACTTGAAGATCCTGGAGATCTACCTTCTGCCTACCTCTGGTACAGACAATACTGAATCAGATGGACCATTTCTCTGAATTGGTAGAAGGCAGCTAGTAAGAGCTGGCTTCCATGTCTTCTGGTGAAAGCCCCTGCTACAAGATTGCAACCACCCTCAAAATATAGTAGGCACAAGCCAGAAAAGTGAGCTGCAACTAGTAGCACCATCTAGTATGTTTTCCAAGAGTGAGTCCTACTGATTTAAATGGGACTAGTGAGCATGCCTAGGGTTACTTCTCTATGGTTGCAGCCCTTAATGCACTAGGGAATGAACCCCACTGAATCCAGTAGGGCTTATTTCCAAGTAAATACACATAGTATTGTGTGGCCAACACCCTTCAGATTGCATGTCAGGAATCACATGTTTAAATGCCCCCGTATTTGAAAGAGACAAAACCTAGCTCATCCTGAACACAGAAAACTAGCATCACAAGGAGAAGGCAGAAAACTAGCATCACAAGGAGAAGGCTAGCTAGATGGAAAAGACCAAACCTACCAAAGTTCACAGAGTTCAGAGGAACGTTCTACTATTTAGAGTGGCAGAAAAATAGTAGTAATGCACTGTAATTACATCACAGTGGTTGTCAGAACCCTTGCCTAAATACGGCATACAGAGCCAGACAGCCAAAAATGTGCCTCCAGGCTGAGGGAAAATACAGCTTTGGGATGGTATATCTAGCCACACATTCCAGAAGCAAAGCATATGCTTGGCATCAACAAAATTACGCCTCTTTGGCTGTGCTGAAGTGCCATAAGAGACTTAAAACTGACTGAGAATCTAGCTTGAGGACTGGATGGTTCAAAGACACGCCCAACGTTATGCATCTCACTGGTGGACGCATTTCTGTAAGTCACTTTCATGATGGAAATCATGACATTATAGAAACCCACAACACAGAAACTGGAAGCACACATGAAAAATGGCAGACACACTAAAGCTCCCTAACCAGGAAGCACGTCTCCACAAATAGTTTCAATGAAAGAGAACGGTTCTTGAATAAAATAACTTCAAAGGGAGACTGCAACATGAAACTGTTGAACTACAATTTGTCAAGAGATGCATGACTTCTGGGTGAGTCCAGTGGCAGGGCTCCTAGCACTACCAGTGAGTAGGCATTCATTTTGTGCAGCTATTCTGTCTTTTCTTTTTTTAATGGATTATCTGCCATAAAAGAAAAGAAAGTTACAGGTTGAAGACAATGACATCTGACACCCTATAACATTCCATGAATGAGGCAGGGTAATGGCACCATCAAAACTTTGAGTAAAATTCAATGTAAGTCCTACAGAGTAGACCCATTGAAAGGAATGGGACTAACTCTAAATAGGACTTATGTTGGATTTTACCCTTCATCTGGAAACACCCTAAATAGAGATTAAGGTGTGTGTTTGTGTGTGGGGGTGTTTAATTAGTTTACCAGTGCCAGGATGTCTGCACCATTAGTAGCAATTGTTTTGTGCATGTCTGTACATTGCAGGTTGTTCAGTCAGTCAGTCGTGTCCGACTCTTCGTGACCCCATGGACCATAGCATGCCAGGCCTTCCTGTCCGCTCTCTCCCGGAGCGTGCTCAAGTCCATATTCATTGCATCAGTGATGCTATCTAGCCATCTCATCCTCTGCCGTCCCCTTCTCCTTTTGCCTTCAGTCTTTCCTAGCATCAGGGCCTTTTCCAGGGAGTTTCCAAAGAGTTCCAGAATTTGCACATTGCAGGTTACAGGGTTTTTAAAAAGTGTCACTATCCAACCATTACTCAGTTGCTGCAGGATAGCCAAACATCTTCCTTCAACTCAGTGGCTAACTCAGCCACGTCAGGCTTTCCAATGTCTTAGCCCAAGGTAGTACTCCTGTTGAGGAGAGTAGTTTTGAAAGCATTCAAATTGCAATAGCTTATTGCTGGAAAAATGTGCTTCTCCACCCACCTGCACCTAAAAGGAACGTCAATGTTTACAGGTAGTATAAACCTTGCATTTCAGGTGTTGGGAATAACAATAGGCTGTGGTGCAGTTAGGTAATTTTAGACTCTAAATTTAATGGTCTTAAAAGAGCTCCTTAGATGGTAGGTAATTACTTCATTTATCAGGGCTGGCCAACTTGTGGCCCTCCAGATGTTTTGGGCTTCAACTCTCATCAGCCCTAGCCAGCATAGCCAATAGTGAGAAATGTTGGAAGTTGAAGGCAAAAACATCTGGAGGGCCACAGGCTGCCTATCCCCAAGTTAACATCACAAAGTGGAAAGCCAGCCCTGCTGCATTTGCAGACTCTCCTGAGCACTCTACTGAGTGGGCCATGGACTCCTGCCCTAAAGTCTTGTCCTAGTGGCACCACTGACTGTAGAGGAAGGCCTTCACTTTTTTGCCTGCCTCCAAGCTCTTAAAGAGTGCTGAGAATTGAAGACAGAACTTGATCTTGATCTGATCCAACAAGGCAATTCTTACATTCTTTACAAATTCATATGTTCTTAGCAAATCAGCACAATTCCCCCACTGGGCAGAACAACAGTCCTTTTATCCACTTTATCCAACAGTCCTTTTGGCCACTTGTTCACATTCATAATGTTTTGAATGTTTTTAAAGAATTGCTAATTGCACTTACCAGCACTGACAATTGCACTGAATACAGGGGATATTGTCAAAACTCTGCAGCAAGATTCTGTATGGAGAATAAGGGAAGGGGGTGGGGAGAACCTTGCAGACACATGAATAATTGAGCCACCCCACCAGAGGGCAAACCAGAGCACATGGCTTTTCTCCCTACCCCACCCTTCATTTAACTTGTCCTTCTCATCTTACAGTATCCCTTAGCAGGGAAACAAATAGAATCAGTGTCATGTGTCAAACTTGCTCTTCTGAGGCCACCCACAGTTGTCATCTTCCTGATGGGAAGGAGTGCAGTGCATAAAAATGACACTGGGATAACCCCAGAGAGTGTGACAAAGAGAATGTGACATCATACTCCAGGTAAGAACTAATGGAATAAATAAAGCACAAGAGGATAAATGGAACCAAGCAAACTTCAGAGATAATGTACATGCTGGAAAAATACACAAGGTGCTGTTGTGTGAGAAATCCTGAATCACAGGAAAGAGAGCATGAAAGAGGGCAATGTAGCTTCCTCTCAAATAACATTCTCAGGATATTGGCTGACCTCCATTGTAACTCGTTCCTTGCTACTTCATACAAGCTTACCACATACCCCCAGGGCCAGGCCAAAATAGTGGGAAAGGATATACTGAAAACTTGGAGTGGTGTTGTGTGGCCCATTGTCGGAAATGTGCCTCCAGTGATCTTAAAACTTGACCTGTCTGGGGATGACAACAGTCTGTCTGTCTGTCTCTCTCTCTCTCTCTTGCATGTCTATACAATCAGTTGGTCTTTCTGAAGTCAACTAAGGCAGTTAACAAAGAGTTCTGAAAATAAAAACCGTAATCAAATAAAAACACAGTAAAACATTAAAAACAACCTTTACGAAATTAACAGTGTTTTGGGTGGCTTGAACAGGAAACACAAAATGAGGGCTGGCACTTCTGAAGGACATGGAAACCAGGAAGACAAGTCTATAAGTCAGCCTTCCCCAACCTGGACCCCATCTACATGGCACTGCTTTCAGCCCTCAACCTGTTGCAACTGCGCAGCAATGTGGCTTCGAACTAGCATCCCCTGCGATACACTCGTGATTTACTGTGCACTTCCCTAACATACTCGCAGTGCCTCTCTTTTTTTGCCATTATACTTAAATGCACAGCTGTGCAGTCCTGTGAGCATGGGGGTGCAACACTTCATTGGCTGTTTTGTATTTTAGGGGTTCTGTTGTGTCTTTCCCTCCCTCATTAGTTAAAAAGTGGGTGTTCTGTGCTCCTTCATTGCCACGCCATCTGTTTGTCAGTTCTCCAGCCTGAGACTCTTGCGATGGTTTGCACGCACAAACGTGAGCGGTACGTGCCTACCCATTGCTCCGAAATGGTGGCCAGAGCAAAGATGGTCCTCCCCCAAAACCCCTCCCCCGGCCCTTGGGCACTGAGTCCAAAAGCAACCATTGTGACGATATGAAGCTACAAAAATGTGTGGAAGTGTGATTAAATAACTGAAAACGCCTCTTTGTGCCTCTGTAACTGCGCAGCTGCGAAGGGACGGGGGGATAAAAGGGTGTCACAGAGCAACGCAAGCAGTACACACGCCTACAACACGCCCACTGCAAAATGCAAAGTCAGTTTAGGAAAGGGACAGATGGCCCACAACCGCAGGGAAACCCATAGCAAGCTCAAAAAACCGCAGCAAAACGCCACCTTGGAAATCCACAGTTTCCGGAAGAAAATCACGGATGGCTGCGAAGTGGCGACTGCATCATCTGTCCTGAGAGATCTCAACTCACAGCCACCCCGGAGTAAAAGGCTCATGTAGATGGGGCCCGGGGGCCCTCCAGTGGATGATAGTGGGAGTTGCAGTTGAGCACATCTGGAGGGTTGAGGTGAAGGCTGCCATACGCTCATCCAAGTTACTGCTGGCCATTATTACTTGCCCAGCTTCTCCATTGCCCGCTTCTGCTTCCAGCCTTCATTTGAGCAAAGGCTTGCCAGGGCCTTGCTCCAGAACCAGTTTTCAGGCCAAGGATTCCAGGCTGAGATGTGAAACATATCTGAGATGTAATTGTAAGCTTGCACAGAGCACCTTGCCCTCACCACTGGGTAACCACAGCTATCCTTAATATGCCTAGAATACTTAGAGGAGAGGAATTATAGGTCAGAGCTAAAAACCCAGGGAGGCTTCAGGGTCAGCATTTTAGACATGGAGCCCTGCCTACCCTTTCCCTCTCTGGAAGTCTCCTTTTTTCTTACATGCTGCTGGGACAAGCCCTTGAAGGGTGAGTATTTCATTCAGGTTGCAATCCGAACATTTCCCTGGGAGAAAGTCTAACAGAAGTCAGTGGGGTTTGTACGGGCCCACCATCAAGGGTAGGCATGGTTGGGCATCTGCCAAGGGCCCACACCCCAGCAGAGGCCCACTGACAAGAGTCCCCAGGAGTTGTTCTTCCTCTTCATTATTGTTCCCTACTTGTTGACCTGCATCTCGCTCTGGCCCAGGCAGTGGTGATGGTGGTGGTGGTGAGGAGGAGGAGGAGGAGGAGATACTCCACTGCCTACTTGTTTACTGGCTCTCTGCCTGTCAAGTAAGTGAGTGGTAGCAATGATGGGAAAGATGGTGAGGAGCTGGTGACAATGGTGGCGAGAAGGTGGACTCGTTGAGGGAAGGAGCTCATGGAGGGTGTCTTGCCCAAGGGCTGACAAAAACCTGGAGCCAGCACTGCATGGGACATAGAATGCATAGGATTGCACTGTCACCAGCCTCATATTCACAGGAGTGGGAGAAGGCTAGAAAAGAGATCAAGGACAAGAGAAAAGGTGCTGTTGGGAGTTATTCTTCTGTGATCCAGCATGGAGCAGCCTCCTGGAGTGTGGAGTTGATGGGTCAAGCCATGGGGCTTTGTTCCAAAATGGTAGTGCAGGGTTTGAACATAATTCATTAACACCACAAATGATCATATTCACTTTGGCCACACCAAATACATTTGGCAATATTTCTACACACTGTCTTAGGAGTAAGGCCCATTGAATTCAATGTATCTGGGTAGTCATGCATAGGATTGTATTATAAATTATGTTGCTGAAAAAGTATGTGAGTTCTAGAGTCCCACAGAATTCTTCATCAGGACCAACATGTCCTTAAGATGAATGCTCACTCCTGTTTTCTCTGTTTTCTAATGAGGAGAATAAGAGAGGCAGCATGTTACATTTTCCTGGTTGTTGGAGAATGGGCATTTCTCTTCCACCCTACCACCAAGGCCATTGAAGTGGTGGTGTGGATACACATGTGTGCTGCTGCCTTCCCCAATCTGGTGCCTTCCAGATGGTCCAACCCATGTGGCAGGCTCCAAGTTGGAGAAGAATGTGTTACAGGATCACTGGATGAAGAGGTCCTCTTCCAAAGAATGTGTATTAAGGCAACCAGAGATCTATCGGATTATTTTCTTATACTTTATGCATTACTTTTGAACTTATATCATTATATCCATGTTTCACAGTCCTCTATCTCAGTTATCTTCTCACCAACACAGTAAAGAGGGCCATTATTATTTCCATTTTACTGTGCGGAATGTAGGGCGTTTCTTTCCACATGAAGGCCCTGTAAGTGTTCTTTGCATTTTGAAATTCAAAAAGTCAAAGCTACCTTGGCTAGACTGTCCACTCACCTTTTCAAATGTCTGCCATCCACTTCCTGCTGCAAATTAACAATATTCAGACGTGAACACCAATGCACAGGCTCAAAAATACTGTAACATCATGCGTGAAAACACCACCAGCTGGGTGGCAAGATGCCTGTTGAGGTGGGATCTAGCTCTGAAATCACCACGTTCAACAAGACCTCCTGGACAACACGGAGTCTGAAGCTGCAGTGCAGTGCAGTGCAGTGCAGTGCAGTGCAGTCCCTTGGCTTCCCTTTAAGCCAAGGGAAGATGACATGGTGCCCACAGGCACCAATGCACCCCTGGAAATCTTTCTTGGCACGTGCCAAGGTGCCGTACCCTCCCACATAAAAAAAAATGAACACATTTTGCTGGGAAATAGGTTTCTATTGATGCTGAAAACTGTGGGTTCAAAATGAGTTGTGTTTGGGCTCAGACCCCACCTCTGCCTCATACTCAGTCTTTGGGGGCAGTTACTTGTCCTTTGCCGGCCTCCCATGACAGCCAAGTTGCAGTAATGCCCAGGACAGTTTCTCAGATTGCTGGATGTGCCCAGGGCCCAAAAAGTTTGCCTAATCCTGCTTTAAACTAAATGAGATTTACTTCTGAGTAAACACACACAGGAGAGGGGTTGAACTTCAAGCCCACCTGCAGTCCCAATCCGGCCTTCTGGGGTTCCCTAGATGGCAGTGCCACCTTCCCTATATCACCAGGTGGTTCCCTTCCCCCACCTCGACTGCCTATTGTTTTGTGGTTTCCCAGCTTTTATGCAATTTCCCCCCCCCCATTCTAAAAGTTTGAAATGCCTCTCCGAAGGCTCAGTTACCGGCAGCAAGGCCCTTAAGCTAAAATGTGCCGGCACATTTTGTGAATTGGGCCCCACCCCCTTTGCTTTTGGCTCTGCCCACAACTAGAGCGCAGCCCCTGAGAGTTTCTCGGAAACAGAATTTGGGCCTCAGGCTGAAAGAGGCTCGTCCCACCGGATGCAATACGGTCAGGCTGCATGGGTGAAATCCTCTGCATCCTCACTTACTGACCCACTCTATTGCACTTGCTGCCTTCTTAGATGTGATTTTAGCGTTTGTGTCTCTGTGTGTTGTGCATTATTTGAAATATACTTGTACACCACCCTGGTATCTGTAGGGATGAAGGGTGGTTTTGAAATGCTGCAACAAAGAAACGCATCTTTGGTGACGTCCGTGGGACGCGGGGCCAAACTACATGTTACGCTGCAACTCAACATCTGGAGTTCCCCAAACAATTTTCTTTTTGTAAAATCAGCTGCAGACCCGGGGAGTGGGGGGGGGGATTTGGATCAGGGCTACAGTGCAAGGGGAGGGAGGTTTACCCTGTTCTCCCTGTGCCACAAGCCCAATCCTGATTTCCTTACTTCCAAGTGAGAGCACATAGGACAAAGGCTCAACAGCCGATTATCAAATGATTTGGGCCTCTCTCTCCGTCTCTTTTTGCCAAAGGGGAACTTCTCTGGCGATCAATTCATGTATTCAGGGCAATTTGTTTTTAAAAATCCCGTTGCATTTTAAACATTATGGCACAGGAAACTGTCATGTATGATTTTTTCCCCCTTAGGTAAGAATAGCCTTCCTCTTCCTGGTCAGTTGCACTTCAGGAAAGGGAAATTCTTGTGACAGAACTCTTGGAAGCATGTTGGCATTTCCCACTCCTTGTTTTCAGAGGGATCCCTCCGTTGGGAACAGGTGGGTTGCTGTTTGCGCTAACTCTGAAAGGCTGCTGAGGCAGGAGAAGGGGAGAGACGGAAAGTGGGGGAGAACCCTGAGCAGGACTCTGCCCATGATCTCAGGCTGAATGCAGCAGGACTCAGTTTTTAGTAAAGATGGGGAGCAGGGTGGGGAACCCTTGTCCTGTCGAGGGCCACATGCAGGCCACATGCTGGCAGTGGGTGGGGCCAAAGCCAGTGGTGCGCACAGCTGGAGCCAAACCTGGATGGGGCCACCCCAGGGCCAGCACAAGACCTCCTGGCACCGCTCTCTCTTCTCTCACCCCACTCAGCTGTGACGACAGTGGTGATCCACACCTGCCCCCCTCCCTCCGCTACCCTCTCTTCTCTCCCATTCCCACCACTAAGACAATGGGGGGGGTGCTCACCCACCTGCTCCCTCCCCCTCCCCCCTCCCCCCTCCCCCCTCCCCCCCCTTGACAAATGATGGTGGTGGTGGCCAAGGCAACAATCACCTCTCCCCCCCTTTTTTGCCAATGAATGGTCGAAAATATATAGATCAAAAAATTCAGCACAGTGCTAGTTTTAATTGCTGTGAACCGCCCAGAGAGCTTCAGCTATTGGGCAGTATAGACATGTAATTAATTAATTAAAATAAAATAAATAAAAGATTAAAAAAGAAAGGATCCTGGCTACAATTGCCCCCTGCCCCAGTAGTTCAAGAGCAAGCTTGATTCCAGACTTATGCCTCGATAGTGTGGGCTTTGTTTACTTGGGTGTTGAGAATGGAATAAGAATCTCTAATCTTTGATTGGTTTTAGCTATATTCTTTTGGCCCAAATGCACTGAATATATCTCATAGTTCCAATCTGAAAAAAAATTCTGTCCCCTGTATAATAACAATAATGTAAGTCTCACACAGCCTTCTGTGATGTAGATATAATATGGAAAATCACCACCTGGCCACAAGTGAAATTGACGAGAATTATGCAGTTATTTAGGTTTTCATGTTTGCTGGTCCCATCAAAATGGGCATCACCTTGAAATGATTACGTGTTCCAGTCAATCAGTCAGTCAATCAATCAGTTATTTGAATCCAAAAGTCTAATTGTCTTGACCTGCTTATCCTCCTTTTACTAGATGAGTTTCATCTCACATGGAATTGGTAGCCAACAGCAATTAGAAACACATAAGGCAGCCAGATACAAAAGAGGTGAGGCCTCTTTCACCTTTCAGACTTGTGCAGAAGAGGCAATTGTAGCAAGAGCAGCCTTGTCATGCAAGCAGCACCTGCTGAAATTTCCCTTTGTGCACAGTTGTGAAAGGTGCACGAGCCCAGTCATAGATATTTTGCATCTGGCCACCTGATGTGGTTGAAATTATTTTAAAATGTTTTAAGCTGATTTTGATGGTACAATGCTGAGCTGTTACTGTAGCTATTATATTAGTGTTTGCAACTGAATTATACTGCTGTTCATCTGTGGCTTTTAGTAAATTATGATCTTGTATTTTATTATGATGTATTATGTTTATTGTATTTCTATGTGTGTTTTTTAGGGCAGCCAATTTGTGAGGTCTTTGACTTATAAGGTGGCTTAAACCTATTTAAATAAAGCAAACCAACCAACATGAAAGGTCTTGCCCTAATATAGTTAAGGCCACAGTGCTACGCATAGTTTTTAGGTAGTAGACCTTACTCTACACAGTGGGACATTGTGCTTTACTCTTCCAAGTAAATGTATACATGATTGCACTTTAAGACATTTTCACACATGATATTAAAAACAAAAGTGCCTTTAAGGCTGCAACCATATTCCCACTTACTGAAGAAAAAGTCCTATTGAATTAAATGCGGCTTACTTCTGAGTAGACACATATAGGATTGCACAGTAAACCTCTTTTGCTTAAAGGTGCAATGTACACATTTTCTTAACATGAAACAGAGAAGAGAGCAATTTTAAAACTGAATATACATACTAGGCCAGAAATGGGGCATGTGCGGCCCTCAGGGCCGGCAACAACAGTAGGCATGGTTGGGCACCCGCCAATGGCCCACACCCCAGACAAGAGCCCTCTGGACCTGCTCCTCCTTCACCATTGCACCCTGCTTGTTCACCTACCTCTCGCTCTAGCCAGTCAGTGGTGGTAGTGGTGAGGAGGAGCACAGCCCATGTCGCTTGTGCTATGGCAGTGAAAGAGTTTTATAGAACCAGGTTGCCTGGTGCCATTGCACGCATTTGCTCTTCTAGCTGCTACCGTGGCCCAGACTAAGCTGCTGGAATGGGGAAATGCTTATTATGGCTGCACTGTCATGCGTACGTATGTCAGAGAATATGACTACATATGAATAGGAGCGAACATCTGCCTCATAGCCTTAGTAGGACCTCTCAGAATTCAGTGACAAGAGCTCTGGTTCAGTGGTTGAGCACATGTTTTGCATGCATAAAGGCCAAGGTTTAGTCCTTGGCATCTCCAAGTAGAGCTGGATAAAATCCTGCACAAGATTATTTTATTGTATTTCTATATCACCCAGTAGCCAAAGCTCTCTAGGCAGTTCACAAAAATGACAAAACATAATATAAAAACTTTAATATACAAAATTTAAAACAATTTGAACAGTTAAAAACAGTTACAATGAGATAACAGCACCTGATAGAACAGCTGACATTAAAATCATATCATATGCCGTCAAATGCCTGGGAGTAGAGGACAGTGTTAACCTGGCACCGAAGAGGTGCCAATGTTGGTGCCAGGTGGAACTCAGTGGGGAGAAGCATTCCACAATTGGAGGGCTACCACTGAGAAGGCCCTCTCCATCTTCCGAGGCACTTGGAAGAGGGCCTGAGATGTTGACAGAAGTGTATGGTTATCTGAAAGACCGTATTCTCTCCCATGAGCCTACTTATGCCCTGAGAATTTCAGGGGAGGCCCTTCTCACTGTCCCACCACCATCACAGGCATGTCTGGTGGGAATGCAGGAGAGGGCCTTCTCAGTGGCTGCCCCAAGGCTCTAGAACTCCCTGCCCAGGGAGGTGAGAGTGGCACCCTCCTTGATAAGGCTTTTGCAGGCATGTAAAAACTTTTTTGTTGCAGCAGGCCTTTGGGGATAGCTAGTCTGGACCTGTGAGAATATGATGGATGGATACGATATTTCTTTTTGTCTTTTAATGTTTTGATATTTTATACAATTTTAGTACTATTGATGATTTAATTATATTTTAAACTTTTGTATACTTCTATATATACTTCTATGTATAGGTTTTAATTGTACAAGTTCTAATATTGTAAAGCCGCCTTGAGTCCCAGTATTGGGAAAAAGGCAGGATATGGATGAGGAAGAGGAGGATGGTAGGTTTATACCAGGCAAGGTGCACTGTCAGATATTGCAGTCCCAAGCCATGTAAGGCTTTATAAGTCAAAGCAGCACCTTGAATTGGGCTCAGGCAGCTGGTGCAAGTAGGCCAGAATCAAGAGTTATATGTTTGGACTTCTAGTCCCCGTTATCCATCTAGCTGCTGCATTTTGCGCAAGCTGCAGCTTCTGAACCATCTTCAAAGGCAGCCCGATGTAGAGCGTGTTGCAATAATCGAACTTGGAGGATCGCATCTATTGCAGCAAGTTTCTTTTGCTAGTCTTTTTTGCAAAACTTAAGCTGCAAATACACAACTCCCTTACTTCTGAGCAGGTTCACTGAAGTCTACAGGACTGTTGGTCAGGGCAACACCAGACCAGTCACCTACGAATAGTTGGTCTCAAAGAATGGAAACGACACAAGGTGGTTTAATTGTTATTGCAGTTCCTTCTACCATTGGGCACTGAACCACACACATTCTTCATCAAAGACACCTACAGCACAGTCCTACACATGTCTACTCAGAAGTAAGTTCCATTCAGTCAATGGAAATTTCTACCAGTAACTGGGTATTGGATCGCAGTCCTAAGTACTTGTGGGATGCAACTAGAGATGCAATCCACAGTGTACTGAAACTGACTGTACATTTCCATCACTTTTAATGCATCTGCTATGGATCATCAGTGATCACAATGAGCAGAGTTGAGTCATTTACGGTACAACCCCAGTGGAGGCTGGTGGCTCTGATTTCAGTGGGGTTGTAAATCCATTCTGGGTTTCAGTCAGAGCCAGACAGAACACCAGAGGAGCTATCCATGGTGCTGAACTCATTTTGGGGATAGGGTTCTGCACTTTGGATAGCTCCTCTAGAGTTCTGGCTGATTCTGACTGAAACCCAGAATGGATTTACAGCCACACCAAAATCGGAGCCACCAGCCTCTGCTGTACAACCCTATACCTGTTTACTCACAAGTACATGCCACTGTGTTCAAGGCAGCTTACTGTCTAGTAAGTGTGTTCACTGTACACCAGCCTTTCCCAGCCTGGTGCCCTCCAGATATTTGGACTTCAGTCCCCAGAAGCCCCAGCCAACATGGCCAATAATCAGGGATTCTGGGAGTTGTAGTTCAAAAAAATCCGGAGGGCACCAGATTGCCTACACCTGGTTTAGTTCCTATCTTCTCCTGCATATTCACCTAGCTGCCTTGCTCTGGGCCATGGTCTAGTGTGGTGGACTTTTCGAATTCTAGTGCCTGAAATCCTTCTATCTGGGGACTGAACCTGGGTATGCAAGCCTTGAGTAGTATCCAATGTTAGTCCTATGAAGAATAGACCCATTGAAGTAAATGGAACCTTAGTTAGATTTTACTTAGTCATTTCAGTGGGTCTCTTCAGTGTAGAACTAACATTGGATACTACTCCTTGTGTTCTTGCATTGCCACTGAGCAGCATTTCATTCCCCCTTCTCACCTTTCAGACGTTGCTGTTCTTCCTACAAGAACAGGATTTGTGAGGGGGAGAAAAAGTGGGGAGCAGGAAGGGATCTGAGCCATGGCAGGAACAGGGCTGCAATTCTGTGGCAAGGGAAATGAGACATACAATTGATTTCCAAAACCAGCCTGCGCCATGGCCGAGGTGAAGCCACAAAGACAAGGTCATCATGCCATTTCACTTCTGGGTTCATCCAGAATAATTTCCACCAAAGTAACTCTTCTGAAGTCACAATTATTAAGAGAGACCACCTTCTTCCATACAGACCGCCTGGGTCTTTACATTCTGAGGGGGAAGCCTTGCTCACCATACCGCAGCCTACTGATGTTCATTTGGCCATGGTGCAGAGCAGGGCCTTCGCTATTGTGGCCCCACCATGTTGAATGATCTCCCCATTAAGATCAAGTGGGCTCCTAGTGTAGAGTGTTTCTACTGACAGCTTAAGACACATTTGTTTCTCCAGCCACTTCTAGACTATTAGTATTGCCAGCTACCTCTGGTTATTATAATGAGATTTTGTTGTTTTAGCACTATTTTATTGTTTTATTGATTGGTCATATGGTATTTTATCATGTTTTTATTTTACAAACCATTTTGGAATTTAAAAGAAAGAAAGGTGATATAGAAATGAATTCTCTGAAATATAGAAATAATTATCTGAAATATAGAAATAATTATCTGAAATAAATAAATGAATACCTATTAGGAGTCACACTCCTTCCATAAATATCCACTGAAAGACTGCAAAGGATCCATCCTTATTGTCAAACTTTAACTGCTTTAGAGCACAATCCTATGCATGTTTAGACAGGAAAAAAATTCCTACAACTCCCAGCATTCCCTAGAGAACCAGTTGTCTAGGAGCATTCTCTAGCAAACCAGGAATGCTGGGAGTTGTAGGATTTTTTTTCTGTCTAAACATGCATAGGATTGCATCCTTAGCCACTTTTAACCACTTTATTTGCTACCTTTTGTGTTGGGGTGGGGCAGGTTGTTTCTTTACCAGCTGTATGAAAAGCAGAAATTCAGCAGGGTTGGCTTTTACCCAGGATTGAACTGAAGTGATGATGAACACTTTATTGAATTTCTGTCTGATACACAGAAGTTAAAGGCAATGGAATCCTGCCAAAAGAGGGGTGACTGACCACCTTAAATCTGAGTCTTTAAGAAACAATTAAAGTATTGCAGGATAACCAATTGGCATTAAACCTTGAGTGTGAAACTTGGATAGAATCACCAATACTATCTGTTGTTGTTCAGTCGTTAAGTCGTGTCTGACTTTTCATGACCCCATGGACCATAGCACGCCAGGCCTTCCTGTCCTGCGCTCTCTCCCGGAGTGTGCTCAAGTTCATATTCATTGCATCGGTGATGCTATCTAGCCATCTCATCCTCTGCCGTCCCCTTCTCCTTTTGCCTTCAATCTTTCCCAGCATCAGGATCTTTTCCAGTGACTTTTCTCTTCGCATTTGGTGGCCAAAATATTTGAGCTTCAGCTTCAGTATCTGTCCTTCCAATGAGCACTCAGGGTTGATTTCCTTTAGGATGGACTGATTTGACCTCCTTGCAGTCCAGGGGACTCGTAAGAGTCTTCTCCAGCACCACAGTTCTAAAGCATCGATTCTTCGGCGCTCAGCCTTCCTTATAGTCCAGCTCTCACAGCCATACGTTACTACTGGGGAAACCATAGCTTTGATTATGCGGACCTTCGTCGGCAAGGTGATGTCTCTGCTTCTTACTATGCTGTCTAGGTTTGCCATAGCTTTCCTCCCAAGGAGCAATACTATCTAGGATGCACTAATTTGCCATCTGTTTTGGGCAGGGTTCTGGTGCCCTTTCACAGCTGTATGCCCCATAAAAATTCAAGGGTGAAACTTTCCTTGTCCTGGAGATGCAGCAATGAGAAAGGGGTTTCCATTCCACCATTCTGTTTTAAAAGCCACAGGAATCCCTCTAGAAAAAGATAACCTCAGCCCTTAAAGACAGCCTAAGTTTCAGAGGTCCATACGCAGGAACGTGCACATAGACTTATATTTCCCAATTAGCAAAGATTGAAAATACTGTTTCCTGTTAACTGAGGAGGAGCTGCCACTCATCCCTGGAGGTAAGTGCAGGGCCAGCCTCGCCCTGGATGCACAGCTGAAGGGGGCGCCGAGCTAAGCTGTGTGGCTCACTGTTGTTGAGTGTACTGACTGCAGGAAGCTAAACTGACCCAAAGCAGAAAGTTCTTTAATCTCCCCCCCCCCCGCCCCAAAGTTGTGCAGCTTGATGGTTATTAACTACAAAAATGAGCTTCCATCAGTTAGCTTTAAAGTATTTTTTCCATTTCCACTTGTTCTAGATGAAAATCAGTGGAAGACAGTGTTACATTGTGGAGAAGGTTTTTCATTTCTGCACCAGTCACACAACTTGGCAACCCTGCAAAAGTGACTGTGGTGGAGGGAAGGGAACTGAAGGCTCTTCTCTCCCAGAATGCTATTTTGCCTAGGACCAGCTTTGGATAAGTGGTTTGCCAGTCTCCATATATCTATCCACCTGCCACTGCTGGACTGGAAATAGTGGTAAAACAGGGATGTTGGCTTCTTATAGGTGACTGTTTTAATAGCAGTCATAAGGATGTGCCTGCTCTAGCAGCTAGGTCTCTCTGCCTTCCCCATTATCACTCTAGAGCAGGCACCCAAGACCTGATCCAGCTCTTAAAAGCCTACCCCAGGGCCCCTGCACCTACTCTAGAGTAAAAATGAAAAGATGTAGCTGCTAGACACAGATTGAAAGTGCTGTCTGTTTTGGCTCTCACACAAAGAACCCCCAGCAGTTATTACTGCTGTTATCTCCAGATTATTTTCAGGACCAGGAGTCAGTGCTAAGGAATATCAAGACTAATAAAGATAGTCAAGGGTGGGCAACTTGTTGGACTACAACTTCCATCAGCCCTAGCCAGCATAGCTAATAGTGAGGGATGATCAGAATTGCAGTCTATCAACATCTGGAGGGCCAACTGTTCCCCATCCCTGAGACAGAGTCAGTGATTCTACTATTACTTCCTAGCAGGAAATATTTCCACAATCTATTCTAAATTTCCAACGAGCATTGCCAGGGCTTTAGCCTGTTCAGAAGCCATGCACTTGGACATCAAGGGATGTGTAGCAGCTTTTTCTGTTGTCTCACTAGTGAGGCACTCAGCACATAATCAAAGGCACTCTCTTCTTTTAAGTATTTTTTGTGTTTCCAGGGCTGCACTCATTCTAAGTCCTGCCTAAATTAAGTTCTGATCGCTAATTGTGAGTCTTTCTAGAGGGCCAAGGGAATTTTAACTCCTTGGATTTACTCCTTTGAAAGTAGATCCCTGACCAGCAGAGGGAAACACAAGAACAACTCACAGGTGCCTTCAGCAATAGGACAGATTTCAGTCTTGTGTATGGCGGACACGGGTCCTGATTGGAAGGCTTAGCTTTGAGCCAGAACTCACCAAGACTTTAAATTGTAGTTTGTTCGGAAAACGTGGTGTCATTGTAAAAAGAGAATCTCTGAGCATATTCAGAGTGCTACCCCACCCCACCCCACCCCACCCCACCCCACCCCACCGAATATCACCCAACACTTTATGCGCCTAAGACAGGGTTAAAGCTTCTAGGTCAGAAACCGTGAGTTCCTTCCAGGCCGTCTTGAGCCCCGGCACTCTTGTGCTGGAATTAACACACGCTGGAAAAGCGCGCGCGCCCCCTTTCCGCCTAGTCCGGTTAAAGCCCGGGGGAGGGCGGGGGCTCGACGCGATGACTGGGGATGACGTAACGAGGGTGGTCGCGGCCCCGCCCCGCTGCTTGGCGCGCGCATAAAAGCCTCGGCCGCCGCTGCCGCCGCCTCCACGTTGCACCTCGCAGGAGCAGTTTCGGAGGGGCTCCCGGCGCAGCAGCGGGCGCTCGCAGCACGACCGGAGACATGGGCACGGCGCTGGCTACGCGGCTCGGCTTGGGGCTTTTGCTCCTGGCGCTTCTCTTACCCGCTCAGGTGAGCCCCTTCGAAGGCTTGCGGGGCTCCCGCTGTTCGCTCGCCCCCCTTCGACGGCGCTGCTTCCTCGTGCGGGGCCCCAGAAGTGCCTCTGCGGGCTGTGCGTGTCCGTGATGGCGCCCCGAGAGTAGATCGCTCCTGGGGGGAGCAGTCGCTTGGGGGATCCCTGACGGGGGCCGAAGCAGTCCAGCAGCGTCTCCTCGGGTTTCCTGCACTGCGCCTGTATTTGAGGCATCCCAGAGCTCGACTGCTTGTTTCAGGAAAGTTCCCTTGGTTGTGAGATCTTGGAGGCGATCCCCCAGACTCTCTCCTTTCCCGTTTTTTGGAGGCGTCGTAATTTGGCCATGCCCGGCTCGCTTGCCTACCTAGGGTGGGTTGGCTTGTCTCATCTATTTTAAAATCCATGTTAAAGGACCCCCCCACCCCCACCCCGCTTTCTTAAATACAGGGCTGTGTTCCGAGTGGGTGTGGCACCAGCCCTCGAAGCGTCTCTTTAGTTTCGTTGTAAGATCTCCGTGTAAATGGAGAGCTAGCCTGTGCATGCCTTCGATAGCACGATCCTGTGCATGTCTACCCGGAAGTAAGTCCCAGTGGGACCTACTCCCAAGTAAGTGTGCATAGGATTCCAGCCTAAGTTGCTTAAAGGCGCCTTCTATTCCCCTGAGAATATGTAAGCATCCAAGTTACACAAAGCGCTCGGCAATAGTGTGGAAACACAGCAAACCTTGGGGAGTTCTGTATAATATAAAAGCCCGCAGTATTCTGCCCCTGACTGAAACTAATAAAATAAGGAACGGGGCCAACAAAACTGACAAGTGCTGTAAGACCTTGCTCCCTTGAGTAGCTTTCAAAGCAAATCTGTAGTGATGTATTGTATAGGAGTTACTCAGTGTAGACAAGGAAGGTAGCTTATTTTCTTGGGATGTGAACCTCTTTTGATCATCTAAAAAAAAAAAAACGGGCCAAGAAAGATTTCTGCCAAAACTGGCAAGTAGCAGAAAATGGATCCTTGGATTGGGGGGTTCTTGCCGCCTTTACCTGGAAGGACCTTCTGTCTCCTTTTCTGTAGTCTGATAGAGTCAAGCCCCTGTTAAGGCTTTCTCAGTGCAATCCTATCCATGTATAAGTCCCAAAAGTCCCACTATATTCAATGGGGCTTACTCCCTAGTGAGCCTCAATGTATAATTTTGGCTAGCTTATCTTTGGTAAACTGTCTCTTGACACTGTTTTGGAAACTTAAAGATGCCCATTTTGAGTTTTGGTACAGCATTCAAATAAGTAAAATGCAGAGTAGCCTGGTGGTTTAAATAGGGAGATTGATACACATGCACACAAAGGTGTTCAAATATGCTATAAAATAAGTTTAAGGACAACCTGTTTAAGGGCACAATCTTATGCCCTTTGTAAACCTGATTAAAATAATTAAAGTAGTATTTTTCCCCAGATTGCCTCCCATGTTCTCTTGTGGGTATCTGGTGGAGATGTAATAACTGGCTTATGATTAAAATAATAAAAGCTGTAGCTAGTTAATAGTTTATATAGGCAGCTGCAAAAAGCAGAATGCCCCCCCTGCAAAAAAACCTTCCTTCCCTGGCCAATGGGCTTAAGAGATAAAAGCTTGAGGGACAGAAGAAAGCTTGACAAAGGACTAGCAAATGGGGCCAGGAGGTGAGTTAATTGGTATAAGGTAGCAAAGATAATGGGGAAGACTTAAGTACAATTCAGGAAAGGCTTTTTGGAAGCAGGGTTGGGAAGCAATTTGGGTGGTTTGAAAAGCTCTATTGTGAGGCTGTAGGACAGTCTTTGCCAAGCTAGCTCCCTCCAGAAGTGTTGCGGCTACAGTGCTCTCAACACTGCTGCAGCTCGGGATGGAGGGAGTAGAATTCAAACATGTCTGGAGTGCACCAAATTGGGGAAGGCTCCTGCCCCACTTGCTCTTTGAGGTTTCTTCTAGATAACAAACTCACAAACACCACAAACATTGTGGCTAAGGAAAAGAAACAGTAGCACCCAAATCTCCAGAAATTATTTTTTTAGTTTCTCTTTTACAACTGTCAGGATGCTCAATGATTTGTCTGAAGGTGCAACTACGCAGCAAAACTAGGTGGTCTCTTGGAGTACAGTAACTCTACATGCCACGTGTGCTGCTGGCGTAGATCTCTGTGGTCAACAGTCTAACGGACGTTAATGAGGTCCTGTGTTTTTGCACTGTATCTGCCAAAATGCTAAACAAAAAGTGATTCTGATTTTTATGTTGCTGTGCCCTAGCCTTATAAGTGCTGCAAACCTGCAAACAGGCTGTTCATGTCACATTGAATTTAAAGGCAAAGAAGCCTGTGTAGGACTGCAGCCTTCAAGTTGAAAATTGAGTTTGTTTTTTATAAAGTCAAGAGTACACAAGTAGATGTAATCATAGAGTAAGTGGGTGTCTCTGTTTCTCAACAAGATTTGAGTTTTGTTCCTGTACATGCCTTTTGAAACGTAAGCGTCACTGAAACTGGTAAGCATGTCTCAAATGGAGAGGGGTAAGGGTGGGTTGACATTGACTTGAATTTACACTACTGTGAGTGCTTTAGGAAGAACGTTACAAGTCTGAAGGCTCACAGCACCATGTTACTGCTTCTTGTAGCAGAAAGCTTCCATTTTCCTGGATCTTGCAGTCCAAAATATTTCATAATCCTGTCCCACTACCAGACAAACCAAATGCTCATACAGCTGCTGAAGTCTGGCATCTTGATTCTAGGATTGTTCTCTGTATAAATAACTATATGCCAAAATTCTGAATAGATATCAGTATATGCAGTGCAAATAGTACCTTTACAGAATCACCAACCGGGCAAAATACTGAATGAAAAATGTCTGACTATAACTTGTGGCTAAAAGGAGATGCCACTGTTTTGTTTGCCTTTCTTGCGCTAGGCTTGGAACTCAAAAGGACTTTAAAAAACTTTAGTGACATTAGGCTGGAGACAGATCTGAAAGTGGTGTATATGCACACCAGTAAAACAGGTTTTTATCTTGCAGATAGGGGTGTTTTTTTAAAAAAAAAACCTGCAGGTGAATGGTGAGGAGTCACAAAGGATCAGTGCGTGCCATAGAAAGCAAAGCCCCTTTCCCAGCACTTTGATCTTCTAAAAAGTACTGTCTAATCCCTAGCTTTACCTGGCAAGTGATAACTGGAGGGGAAAACATTAAAAGAATGGACTCCCCAATCTTGAGGCTGCTCAGTTGCTTGTTAATACCATAGCAGGTGGTTCTTATTAAAAAAAAACTCTTCTAGCCCACTTTAAAAAAATGCCCACAGTTGCTAACATTCAGTAACAATAATCAACCAGAAATGTAAAACAAAACAAGTTAAACTGGAGTGGCAGATAAAGCTAGTGGCATTGGATTGCCAGGGGTAATCAAACATTTAGCTGGGCTGATAGTTTTCTGGAACAGTTTTTCAGCAGCCTTGGAACAACATTATGGAGGAGGTCATGTGGCTCTCCTGGGACAAGTGGTTCTGCAACCTGGCCATTGCAACAGTATTTTCTAGTTGCACATCTTAGCCAGTCACACCCCAGTTGGTGGTGGGATCCATGGAAGGGTCTTACCACTTGATCCCAAAGGACCAAGAAGAGCATATGAAAGGATACAGTCCTAAAGTGCCCTTGTCCCAAACTTTTTAGAGCCCTTAGAAGGAGTGATCAGCACTTTGAAGTGAGCCCTGAAATGGACTTTAGAGCTAGTGAAGCTGGCATGGCAAGGACATCACTGGCTGCAGTCAGAACGTTCAACTGTTACCAGTTCCCCTGTACCAGGGGTGGGCAACTTGTGGCCCTCCAGATGTTGTTGGACTGCAGCTCCCATCATTCCTGACTGTGCTGGCTAGAACTGATGGGAGATGCAGTCCAACATCCAGAGGGCTGCTAGTTGCCCACCCCTGCCCTATACTCAACTGAAAGAGTAGTTCCATTGACGCATCAGAGGCAACATCCATCTGCAGGACTGCTTATGAAATTCCACTGTCAGCATTGTAACTGCTGACTGTAAGCTGGTCATGAACTTGAGTGGAGGAAAGCCAGGCCCTTTCCCAGGCAGGATTAATACTGACTGCCTATGAAATGTCTCTGTAGCTGTTAAAGGTATACTGCTATTCTCATTTTTTATATTTGATTTGGGTGCCACTAAAGAAATCTAGCACAGCAATAACAGCAGGAAAGGAAAACTTATTCGGAGTGATGTGAATAATTTTCCCAGTGATGAATTAGGGGGTGGAGGAGAATCTCAATTTAGTTTAAATGCTGCCTTTAGAGGATTATAATGACTAGACAGTAAATGCCCTGTTAATATTAGGATGGGTACACAAGAGGCAAAGTGTTTTATCTTGCATTGGTTACATATCTGTTGGTAAGTAACACATCTATGTTGATGTGTTCAACAAATCATGGAGCTCTTTCATATGGATTACCTCACTCATCTCAGGCCTGTCACTTAAAAAACGCTTCTATTCTGGTTTGCATGCTTAATGCCCATTTAGACTGCAATTTAATTCCCACTTACTTTGCAGTAAGCTCCACTGAACTCGATGGGACTTACTTCTGAGTAAGTATGTTTGGATTGTACTGTTGGGGGTGGATCTTCTAGGGGAGGTATTGTGACTCTTTCTCTCATATACATTTAAAAAGTAGCTAGGTGGTAGGAAAGCAATTGTCCTTTAGAGATGACAGAATAGAAATATGCATATCTCTCTGTGTGTAGAGAGGAGCATCATAAGCCCTTGAAGGCAGAGCACAAGTTGAAAAAATACTAATGGGCAGTTTGACAATCTCTTTTTATGCCTATTTAGACACGTGGTGATAATGGAACAACAACTGCATCCCCCTCGAACAGTAATTCAAGTTTGACTTCTGTGCCACTTAGCACACTGAACAGTACCACACCCAAGGCACATGGAAATGCCCTTCAGTCAACTACTGGCCTCTTCATTCTCTCCATCTCTGTCCTATATGTTTGTTAAGACACCCTGGCTGGGAAACGACCTCCATTCCCTACCCAGTTCCCTGAACCTTCTGAGATGGCTAGACCTTCATATCCCAGCATGAGAGAGAACCACAAAATGCCTGCCTCAGTCTTATCCCACTCTGACCCATAAGAGTATCTGATAATCCAAAGCCATCTTCCCTGAAAACCTGTTTGTCCGTCAAGAGCCAGAAGGTAGCCAGTGGGCTCCAGTATTGAACGGCTGGAACTGGAAAGACAAAGATGAGAAGTTCAACTTGACTAGCCATGGATAATGCCTACCATGAAAAAAATATTGGAGAGAGTTCATGAAGCTATGCAAAATGACACTAATTTGAATGAAAATGAAGCTCGGCCTCTAATCTTATAAAAACCACTAGAAAATACAAATGGCGCTGAAGTTGTTTCTGCTCAATTCCACATATAAGGATATATCCAGCAGAAATAGTTCCATCCAGAATTTCACTTTGGGATTTCTGAGAAGTTTAAATTGAACAGATTTTTTTTTATTTTAAGCCTCTGTTAATGTGTGGCTGTTCTTAACTAAGCCTGTGTAGTTTAAAACCTATTGGAAAATTACTTTTACTGTGGTATTTCAGATTTTTCCATTTTATTAAAGCTATAAGTGAACCATATGTGCCAGCTAAACAAGGTATCCGAAAGGCATTTAAAACTCAACAAGGGGCCAAGCCTCCACTGCTAAACTTGGACAACTATTTTTTTTCCAATTCTCATGGCAGCATCCTTCTAAAACCAAATCTCCAGAGTAATTTCCAAATGTCAGTTTTGATTTGGTACTATTTGTATGCTGTTTTTCTATTTTTGTTCTATTTAAATAGAACATCTTCAGGCAGAGGAATGGAGAAAACAATTGTCTAACCAAGATGTGAAGGGGTTAAGTCTTGACTCATTAAGAATCCTAGAAGTACATTATCTCTTAAAGAATGGAACATGACACATTTGCACAGGCTGTTTCTGTAATAAATGTTCTATATAATAAGTAATTTGGACTAATGCTGGCACTAAAATGCAGGTTCAACTGTATAAATGCTTGGATTTTCAGAAATAAATATGGAGAGGCTTGTTGACAGTACCATGTCCACAGACAATCTCATCTTATTATGTGATCATAGCTTTAAACAAACCCTATCCTTTGACTTGGTCAGTTACCCAAAAATCTAACACATACATTGCATTGTGAAGTACCTGCATAGGAAACTCCATAAAATGCTATGGTGGGGTATGTATGGACTCATGTTTTGTATCGAGTACATCGTTTGATTTTGTGACTATGTAATTATGCTTTAATTTTAAATTGGACAAGCTGTAAATAAAAAAAACCTAATTGAAGGCTTGTGTATTCTAGCTTCTCTTCCAGTCCAGGTCTCCAGGGTCCTGCCATGACTAAATTAGGATAACCAGATACAAAAAAAGGAAGGGCTTTTGCACTTCAGTAGTTGGGTTGAAAGAGAAAATGCCACTAGCCTTCCTTGGCAATCTTGTTTTGTCAGTGTCATTGCACAAAGGAGAGGCTGTTCCGCTTCCTTAAGATATTTCGAAAGGCATGACTCAGGGTCCTGCAGTTTGTACTGTTGCAGCTGATCAGATAAAAGTCAAGTTGATGGAAGATGGCTCATCAACTGGTTGATGGCTCCAGGGCTAACTGCTGGTGTTGGCATCTCTGCTGGTAGGGGGTTTCCATGCCTCTGTGGTGACACGATAGACAAAAATTCAGCAAGCATTGCAGTGCTTGAATCTCCTGAATTTTTGCTTGGCATGCAGTGGTCATGTTGACTGTTGGGGTGTTGATGTGACTGCCCTTCACTGCCATGACAGCTTGGTTTGTGTGACAAATGACTGGCAGCAGCTCTACACTCTCACGCTTGCAGCTTTCTTATCACAGATGTGCTTCTTTGTGGAGGCAAACATTGCGTCTGTTTTGTCAGTGCAGAGCTATGGCTTCAAGGGGCTGCACATAACTGTCCTGTGGCTCCACGTCTGCAAGGGACACATCTTGGCTCTCCTCCATGGGAAAAAGCATCTTGGTTATGGTGATCAACTGCTAGTAGATGCCACTTGACTCATAATAAGGAACACTCCTGGTGAGCAGAGCAGCTCTGGTAGTCTTGTCCTAAAGCACATGGAAGAACAAGCACTCATTCAAGTATGTACACAGACACACCCCTTTTTAAGGTGGTGGGGGGGAGGGGGAAACAGAGGAGACTTAGTACTGGTGTCTTTCCAGTTTCTCTTGAGAATGAAACTGGCAAACCTAATGAATGGAGTTCTTGGAGGAAGTAGTGGAACTTCAGTTCACTGTACATTGCACACTGTCAGGTTTGTTTGATTATTGTTGCGCATATATATATATATATATATATATATATATATATATCTCCCGTCTTTCTGCCAGGGAGCTGAAAGCAGCATACAGGCTCCTCCCCTCCATTTATCTTTACAACAATCCTGTGAGGCAGGTCGGTGACTGGCCCAAAGTCAGCCAGGGAGCTTCAGGGCTGAGTGGGGATTAGAAACTGGGGCTCTTGAGTCCTAGTCCAGCACTAACCACCACACCATACTGACTCTTGACACTGTTAGGGTGGATACTGTAGTAGTAGAGAAGAGGGAAGCTCACATTGCTCTATAACTGTTGTAGACAACCTGATTTCCTGGGATAAAAATGTGTTGGCTGTACCTGTGAAAAAGAAGAGCAAGCATCTGCTCTGGGTATTGTTTTTCTGCCTCGGAAGGATGAAATTATCTTGTACCTTTAGACAAAAATAAAATGTCGGCCCCCAACCATTTGTGCGTGCATGCGTAGTGTGTGTTATTTTTATGAAGCAAGAAAGTTTGGGTGTGTAGTCATAACGGACATCAGTTAATAAAACCTAATTACATGCCTCGCTTGTAATGTATTAAAGTCAATGCAGTGTAAACCTGAAGTGTTCAGGAGTGTTGAGGGGGAGACTGTGTTAGGCTTGAGGAGCATAGGACAGAAAACTTGTCCTCTTTTCCCCTGCCCTGGCTTCTAACCATATTAAAACTAAAGGAGTTCTGCCTATGCTTCTCCTTGATTGGGGGGGGGGAACCACACACCAGGTAACCTGAGAAGGCCTGCTAATGTAATTTCATCACAGGACAATGGGATCATTGAGGAAGAAACAGACATGTCAGAGAGAACAAGATGTCTTTATTAAGCCAGAGTGGAAGGAGCAGGGCCTACACATTTAATACCTTCTATGTTTAATCAGAGGGCTAGAATAAACAGCAGTATCCACTGTAGATAGAGCTCTTGATTTTTTTAGAGTTACCTACCAAGTTTAAATGAATAATATATCTTGGAAGACTTCTTTGAAACAATCCTACTTCTGTTTGATGGCATGGCCATGCTTTAACCCTCCAATATACTCCAGTAATGCCAGAAAAACTTAAGATTTAAGGTCACAGTTAACTGATATTTAGAAACCCCAAACAACATTCTAGTGATCCTTCTTTAGACAAAAGAACTACAGACTGAATAGAGCTTTGTGTGTTCACTTTAGTTTTTATATTGTGCAGGAAATAACCACTGAAAACCTGTTTAGGCTGCAACACTATGCACACTAACCTGGAAGTAAGCTCCATTGAACACAGTGGGGCTTACTTCTGAGTAAATGTGTAGAATTGCTATGGTTTATCTGAAATTGCTGGGTTAAGATAATGCATCAGAGACATCTGGGATAATAGCGGTCTTAGGCAGGGGTGGGCAATTTGTGGACCTCCAGATGTTTTGGCCTACAACTGATCAGCCTTCACCATTGGCTATGCCAGCTAGGGCTGATGGGGAGTTGTAGGCCAAAACATCTGGAGGGCCACAAGTTACCCACCCCTGTCTTATAGGAAGAGCTGGTCCATAATCCTAAAAAAAGAAAGTATTATGTCTAAAAGTGATCTCCACCATTTTAAAGACAATATAGTTGATATTTATGGATCTATCCCAAGAAACGGAGCAGAGAGTCTTAAATATGTTTTATTTATGCTACATTTTGATCTATACATCACATGAATACATTCTAAAGGAGGCTAGCAACAATTACAAATCAGTAACTAGAACAAAAAAGCAGCATAAATTGACCACTTGTATGCTTTGCTGACACAGTACTCTCCAGATGTGTTGTACTACAGCTACCATCTTCTAGCCAATGCCAATGCTGGATGAGGATGAGAGGTGTTGTAGTCCAACACACCTGGAAGGCACCAGATTGTGAAGCATAATTAGCCCAAGTGACTAACCAAAATGTTCTGGAGGAGAATTGGTGGTTGTTACTACATTGAACTTTCTCTCCCAGCCCCAGTTTTAAAAGATTGCTTTTAGTTTAAAACTACATTTTAGAAATTGGAATAGATTTTCCCAGTCCTTGAGGGTTTTTTTTCTTCCAAAACACTTTCTCATGGGAGTTGATCTGGCTCTCACTCATAAACCCATTGATTTAGGCTCTCTGTTTGTCATGCATTCATCAAAGTCACCTCATTTCACAGTTCAGGTTATGTAAGGTCCCCTAATAAATCATACAATGGAACATTTGTATCCAAGAGCTTCTGCTTGTATTTAAACATGCATACCTTAAAAGTAATTTTTGCTAGTGTCTGCTCTTTGCTTCCTTTCAGACATCTAAAGGCTCAGATTTCCATACATGGCTGAAATGGTTTCTTCAGTAGACATCAGTCAGCAACTGTATTATGATAGGAACAATTATCAACATTTCTCCTTTAGATTTCATGCAATAAAAGGTAACTTTGAAACAGGATCTTGGCTTGCTTATGAAGAATGCTTTTATCATAACAGACATATTGGACTACTATGATTCTATATTATATAGAGGATAGTTATTTGATTGTACCATTTTGTTTGCCATAATTTCAAGGACAGCTTTGGGCACTTAGTAATTTACAGTGCAATGGTAGACATTTCTACTCAGAGGTAAGCCCCACTGAGTTCAATGGTACTTACTCCCATGTAAGAGTATATAGGATTGCAACCTTTACTGGTTGTATAATTATGTTGGGGACTTGAAAAGTAACTGGATCTCTCATTCAGTTATCAGCTTCTGATTAGCCAAGTGAAACTCTCAGCTTCGTGCTCATGAATGCATAATTGGCCAGCTTTAGTCTTCATCAACAGGCCCTTAATGAATGACCCAAAAGACTGCAGAGGAAATGTGAGTGATTCTATACTATTCAGCCAATTTTCTAAATTTTTCCCTCCTCCAAAAATGACCATTTATGTCCTTCAAAGACTAGTAATAAAACTGCTGGTAACATTCATGCTGCATATAAATGAATATATTATTTTCCCAGCCTTCTAAATGTCATTTTTCTTGTTCAGTTGGCAAGTTCCAGCTTTAGATATAAATTGATTAAAAATAAATAAAAACTAGACAAGGTAGCAATATTAAGACTTGAGTATAGCCTTTGCTTTGTTTTAAACTGAGAATGCTAAATACCAATATTCCCTTCCATGATCTAGTAGGAAAGGCTTGTTTGCATATGAATGCAAACTTTTTAGTCTTACTAAAACAACGGTTATGATTCAGATCTCATGTCACTAGACCACAAACACTCTGGCTTCCAAGCATTTGATGGAAAGGCATCCACAGACTCCTGTTTGCTTTGAAGCCACCTAAGTTCCATTTCCATACAAAACAAATCAACACTTCCTTTGTCTTTTAAAAATATGTATTTAAATGTTGATATACCACTATTCATAACACACTAAAACAATATAAAACAAAAACACCACCAAATAAAATAAACATATTTAATAATAAAACAATCCTATAAAAACAGCAGCAAAATCTAGTCAAGCAAACAAAACAAGACAGAAGCTAGCAGATGGCCTCAAAAATCAAAGGCCTTCTGAAAAAGGAATCTTTAGGCACTTGCAAAAGGAGGTTAAGCAAGAGAGTTCCGAAACATCAGGGCTGCCACAAAAAAAGCTCTGTTCCTCAGGGCAGAGGTGGGAGTCTGTGGCCTTTCAGATGTTGGACTACAGTTCCCATCATGCATGGCCACTGACCATGTTGGCTTGGGCTGATGGGAGTTGGAGTCCAACGACATCTGCAGAACCACAGGTTCTCCACCCCTGTTGTTGGGGGTAGCCTAGCCTTTCCATGTTGGAATCTGGAGAAGGACCTCTTTCCATGTTGGAATCTGGAGAAGGACCTCAAGTGCCAATGATGGGAAGAGACATTCCCTGGGATAACTAGGAACCAAGTCAGTTAGGCCTTTAAAGATCAGAACTTTAAAGATGAGGCATTAGGTATGGGAATGGTAGTCCAACATCTTCCACATTTACTTATGAAAACTGAATTATCTGCATGCTCTCTCTTTATGAACACAAACTTCACTTTCCATAGGGGTGTGTAGAAAACCAGTGAGTTCACAGTCCTCAGGATTACAGGTGATATTGTGATAATTAGTCTTTTGGAACTCATTGATCAAAACCAGGGGTGTTGAAACCCTTTCAGTCAGAGGGCTGAATTCCATTTCAGAGAAACAGGGGGGGGGGGGCTGCATTCCAGTGGTGGGTGGGTTTGAAGGCAGGGAGCATGGATAAAAATACCAGGATACTTGAGCTGAAAGCAATTACTGCCAATAACTGAGCTTTAGAAGAGGTATTTTGACCTTTTAGAATGGGGAGGAAATTGTACCAAATGCCGGTAAACTACCAAATGATCTGTAAATGGGAGAAGGAGATGGGGCCAGAGGAAGGAGTGTGGCCCCCTGGGGAATCTGGAGGGCTGGATTCAAGATTCCAAAAGGTTCAGATTTGGCCTCCGGGCCTGAGATTCTACAGCTCTGATCAAAAGTCACATCAATAAGAGCACAACTGGTTATGCCTCATCCTAAAGAAAAGCCAGTGGGGGCTGGGCTGGGCTGGATGAAATATATAAAACTGGTTGACATAAAAACCACAAGAAGAGCTCTGTACAGGACCAGCCCTAAGCAGATTTAAAATGTCATGCCCCATCCTTGTGCCTTATTGTATGCTGACTGCTGAGCATTATAACAATGCATATTAAGTTATCAACAGTTAACATGGATACGATCTAAGCATTTCCCTTTTTAATCTGTCATTTCTTACTTCCTGCCCTTGCAGCTATGCCCTGGATGGAGACCAGAAGGCTTCCAGTGATGGCCCCTGGAATGCCATGGGTAGTTACAGTGCCTTGCATAAGTATTCACCCTCTTTGTCTTCTCTACATTTGGTTGTGTTACGACCTGGAATTAAAATGGATTTCATTGGCATTTGTACCATCTGATTTACACAACAGACTTAACACTTTGAAGGTGCAAAATATTTTTATTGTGCACAAAAGTTAATTAAACATGATCAAACTGGCATTTGTTGGTTGCATAAGTACTCACCGCCCCTGAGTAGAAGCACCTTCGGCAGCAATTACAGTTGTGAGTCTTTGGGAGTAAGTCTCTACCAGCTTTGTGCTTCTGGATCCTGCAATTTTTGCCCAGTCTTCTTGGCAAAATTGCTCAAACTCTGTCAAGCTGAATGGGGACCATTGGTGAACAGCAATATTCAAGTCTTGCTACAGATTCTCAATCGGATTGAGGTCTGGGCTCTGACTGGGCCCGTTCTAAGACATTCAGGTTCTTGTTTTTAAATCACTCCAGTGTAACTTTGGCTGTGTGTTTAGGATCGTTGTTCTGCTGGAAGGTGAACCTCCGCCCCAGTCCCAGGCCCCTTGCAGAATGAAAAATGTTTTCCTCTAGAACTGCCCTGTATTTGGTGCCATCCATCTTGCCCTCAATTCTGACTAGTTTCCCAGTCCCTGCCAATGAAAAGCATCCCTACAACATGTGGGACAGTGTTCTCAGGGCGATGAGCACCTTTGGCTTTGCACCACACATAGTGTCTTGCAGTAAGGCCAAGAAGTTCAGTTTTGGTCTCATCAGACCAGAGAACCTTTTCCCACATGTTTGATGTGTCTCCCACATGCCTTTTGGCAAAATCCAAATTTGGAATGGTTGTTTTTCCAGCAATGGCTTTCTTCTTGCCACTCTTCCATAAAGCCCAGGTTTGTGGAGTGTCTGAGTGGTATTTGTCCCATGGATGGTTTCTCCCATCTCAGCTGTGGATCTCTCCAGCTTCAGAGTCATTGGCCTGTTGGTTGCTTCTCTGACAAATGCCCTCCTTACTCGGTCACTGAGTTTTGGTGGATGGCCTCCTCTAGTCAGAGTCACAATTGTGCCATATTCTTTTTTGCAATTATGGATTTAATGATGCTCCAGGGGATGTTCATAGTTTGGGATATTTTTTTAATAACCCAACCCTGCTTGGTACTTCTCCAGAACTTTATCCTGGACTTGTTTTGATAACTCCTTGGTCTTCATGATGCTGTTTATTTAGATGTCCTCTTCCACAAACTCTGGGGCCTTCAAGAAACAGTTGTATTTAATCTGAGATCCCATGACACTTGAACTGCACACCGGTGGACTCCATTCAACTAATTATGTGACTTCTGAAGGCAGTTGGTTGCACCAGAGTTTATTTAGGGGTGTCACAGCAAAGTGGGTGAATACTTATGCAATCCAGACTTTTCAGTTTTGAAGGGCACAATCCTATGCATGTTTAGACAGAGAAAACAGAGCTGGCTGGGAAATGCTGGGAGTTATAGGCCTTTTCTCTTTCTAAACATACATAGGACTGCACACTTATTTGTAAATCATTTTGTAAAACAAGTAGATTTCCCCCCCACTTTGAGAATATGGACTATTTTGTGTAGATCAGTGACAAGAAATCCTAATTAAATCCATTTTAATTCCAGGTTGTAACACAACAAAATGTGGATAAGTCCAAGGAGGGAGTGAACGCTTATGCAAGGCACTGTATCTAGTCAAAGAGCTGCCTCTGTGTGCTGCCTCCAACAGTCTAGGCAGCGGCTCTTTTCCCCAAAGAACAACGTAGCTGATGAAGGCAAGGATGGAATGTTGGCCGCCAGGCAATGGAGGCTGGTGGCTCCGATGTCAGTGGGGCAGTGAATCCGTTCCGGGTTTCAATTAGAACCAGTCAGACCTCTAAAGGAGCTATCCAAAGTGCAGAGCACCTTAGATAGCTCCTTTAGAGTCCTGTCTGGTTCTGACTGAAACCTGGAGTGGATTCACTGCCCCACTGACATCAGAGCCACCAGCCTCCACTGCTCCCAGACAGTTGCCTTTGGTTGGGCAGGCCTGGGCTCCGCATGCTCTTAAGACATCTCTGAGCTAGCGCAAATAGCCTGTGGGCAACTCTGGGTGCTTCCTGAAGAGGCTTTTGCCCTGCAATTGCTCCACCTCGTTCACAGAGTTTTATGGAGGCTCCAGAAGTCACGGTCTTCCACTTGTAGCCCTCCCAGGTTTTCCCACTGCTTCTTCTGTCCCCATTTCTTGCCACAAAAAAGCCCTTAAGGAAGGAAAGACAGAATGGGGCACAATGCCTTTTGGTCCTTGGGGCTAGGAGCCCTCCGAATGGAAGTACCCTTTGTCTCATCAGAGTAATCTTATGTTTTGCTTCCTGCTAGGACAAGGACTGGTATGGATTTAACAGATGTATTGTATTATGGATATTGATATGAATCTGGGGTTTTGACTGGTTTCATATTTTGAGATATGGTTAGGTTTTGCTATACATTAATTATCATTCTGATATTTCAAATTAATCGGTTTCCTCCCACTCTTCCCCACTGCTCCCTGCATCTTGTTATTAGCTGCTCTGGGCTTGCTACAGGAAGCAATAAATGAAATGAAATGAAATGAACATGAAAGAAAGTTGCTGCAGTGCTAGTGAGAATCTGGCCTTCTGTCTCTTAACACCTTGCATTCATTACTCTGGGATGTAATACTTCTGTGGGTAACCGTGGTTTGGCTTCTCGCCTCCACACAGACTATTATGTTACCTGCACAGTGAATGGACCTAAGCAAGTGATTTGGATCTGCTGAGAATTAATCTGTAACTGGAGAGGATGTGTATGTCCTGAGACACTTACCACTCTCAGGTAGCAGGGGGGTTTCTTCTCTCTGTTACATTACATTGGTTTGTGCTCCTTTGTTCAGCAGCCAAAAGAGAGGCTGTCAAATAAAAGGGAATATGACAGATTTGAGTTTTCACAGGGCCAGTTCCAATGTTGGCTTTTGCTGTTTGCATTTAAAGGAAGAACAGTGGTAGGCAAGGGGATGGCCCAGGTCCACATCCAGGGTATGGAAACACAAAATAACATTCAGAACTTTAAGACACCAGTCAGGCTAGTCCGAAGCAAAGGCCCCAAAAGCCAGCTGCAGCACTGTCCCACATACTTCACGGATCAAGTGCAAGAGCCCTCCCCAACTTGGTGCCCTCCAGAAGTGTTGGACTACAACTCTCAGCATTCCCAGCCAGCTTAAGGAGGGCTGAGGTACAGAGTAGGGCTCACAATTCACTTTGGAAGTAATATTTGCATCACGCATAACTTTGTATGTTTCCCCGTGGAAGCTATGCTGCTAGGTACTGTGCTGCCTCCCTGCTGTCTCTTGATGCGTCCTCTCCAATTACAGATTAATTCTGAGCAGAACAGAATCGCTTGCTTAGGTCTAGTCACTCTTTCAGCTTCTCTCTTGCCCCCCCTATGAATACTTCTGTCTGCTTCTCCAGTCTTACAATCTCTAATTTTGAATGGCCACTCCATCTCAGCCCATAATTTGCTCCTTTGACCCACCTCTCTTTTGGCCACCACCTTCCCACTTTTAACAACCTGCTCTCTTGTCTGCATTTTCTCTCTGTCCTCTTTCCCCATCTCTTCTGCTTTCCCCCCTCAAATCTTGATTTCCCTTCATCGCCAGTCTCTTTGATCACGTAATCTATACCCAACTCTTTCGCCTTTTGTGGTTCTCTTCCAACACCTTTCGCTGCTCTTTCCATGCTTCTTTTTGCTCTCCATCTGATCTACATGGCTCAGGTGGGATACACAATGGGATAAGGCTGTGGTTGTTTTCCTGATCTTTGCAAGCAGATGCTGGCCTCATCATCATGCTTTGGAGCTTTGTGGGTAGGCTAGTCCTGTTACATTTTAGTCCCTGGTGTTTTCCATTTTTTGCCACTACAATCTATCATCTATCAGTTACAGTCAATGTTTGAAATTTGGTAAATGCCAATGAATGCTGAGAATCCCAAAGGAACATGGGGAGTGTGTGAAAAAAAGGATGTGTGTGTGTGTTTATTTCCCCGCTTTTGGAACATACACCAAAGAATGTGGACAACTGTATAAGAAACTGTCAGCATTTAGCAGTATGACCCAATTTTTTCTGATTCTCAGAATTACTCTGGCATTATTGACATTTTCAAACACTGACCGTAATATGCATGTCTGAGATTTAAAAAAAAACACACAACTAAAGGTGTGATCCTATAATGCTTAGACAGAAAGAAGTCCTACAGTTCCTAGAATTCCCTAGCCAGCTGGCAGGGAAATGCTAAGAGTTATAGGACTTTTCTGTCTAAACATGCATAGAATTGGTCCCTAAACTACTCTGCATTCAGTTACCCTATGGATCCAAGAAGGATGCTCTATCTATCTATCTATCTATCTATCTATTTCTCTATCTATCACTTTGCACTATGAGCCTTTCTACACCAAGCATTTATTGTGTGCTCATGATTCCTCGTGGTAGTTTGTGGGGGCTTTACACAAGGTCGTCATCTTCCAGAGCCTCTCCCATGCTTGGCAGCCATTATATCACTTTTTCCCCCTAATGAAGAAAGTCTGGTATTTCTGTGAATGGCAGCATGAAACCCTGCTGTATTTGTGCAATTCTGCTACACCACAGCATCACCTAGTGGTTGTGTAATGGAACATACAGAAGGCAGAGAAAGACACCCCACCCCCTGAAAAAATCACATGTAATCCCACAAAGGTGATCTTAATCCCACAAAGAATCTGGAAGCAGAAGCCTCAATAAAGTAGTGGTTTAAAAGCCTCATGTAGAAAAGCCCTACAAAAGCACCCAGGCTGGAAGACTTATGGTCTCAGTCAGGCAAAAGCAAGAAAGAATGAAAGAGAAGATGTCCAATAATGGATGAAATAGGATGGGATAAGCTTGAAGCAGACAATGCAAGAAAAGATGAGGTTGGTGGTTTAATAAAGGCTTTGTGGAACAAGTGGGTTTTAAGAGAAGATTTAAAGTAGGAGAAGTCATTGGCTCTTTTTCTGTTATATTGTCCCGTTAGGTTATCAAGAAGCTCAAATGCTGATTCTTTCTTCCTGATTACAAATGATATCCTTCTGTATGTAACATTTTATCCTATGTAAAGGGGAGATTTTTAATTCCTTGGTTCACAAAATTCTTCATCCTTGCCCTCATCCTCCTCTTCTTCCCCAATCCTGTGTTTCTACTATTAGAGTTGCCAGTTTTTTCAACTGGTCCCTGCTCCTGTGCATTGAACTGCACCCATTTACAGGTGAGAATACTGATCTCCATGCAACCTGTGCCAAAGCTTCTCCTGCTGATTTCTGCAATCACGCTGTCATGAAAGGCAAAACAGGCCAGTTTTCCACTGGTCAATAGGCAGCCTCAGTAGGAGAAAGAAAAGCTTCAAAAGCATCTGGAAACTAGCCCAAACTAGCATTTCTGGAACGGAACAAGTCAGTGGGACTCATGGAAGGGAGCTCCACTGACCTGTCCCGTTCTGGAAACACTTGTTTTGGCTAGTTTCCAGGGTTGCTGTAGGCTTGCCAGCATTGGATACTTCCCTCTGTGTACGAGTTCTCTGCTCATACATGGTAACCTGAGCCATGGAGCTCTGTTCTATGTATGTTTATTCAAAAGGAGGTCCCACTCGATTCAATGAGACCAAAACAGACATTACATTAAATCTATAACTAGCAGCTATGTCTTTATCTTCTTCTTTTTTTACTCTAGAGTAGTATGGGTGGTAAGGGGGCTTTTAAGAACTAGATTGGGCCCCTTGCACCTACTCTAGAGTAAAAATGAAAAAGCCATAACTACTAGATACAGATTTAAAATAATGGCTATTTTGGCCCCTCAGCAAAAATATGCTTGTATGCCTCTCACCTGGCTTTTTTTTTTTTTTTTTACTTTACGAATAACAACTGCATACAGGGCTAGGGGAATCAAATTGAGACCACTGTATATAGGGCGAGGGGGCTTAACCCGTTCTCCCTGTGCCATGATCTTGATGAAAATCACCCTCTAGAGCTATTATAATAGCTTCTCTCCAGAGGGGAAACAGCAGCTGGACTGTGACACAGGGGAAATGGTTAAAAGACAAATGCCTCCACATGGGCTATGGTCCCAATCATTGCCACCGCCATCTTAGAGCTGTCACTTTTAAAGTAAAAACAAGACAGGTGAAATGTATACAAGAATTTCACACTTTGAGTTGGCTCACACGTAAGGAGAAGCCAGCCAGGGTGAATTTTCTCGTGGGGCTTTTTGTCATAACCTTAAAACAGCCCATGGGTTCTGGGTGGCTTGTCAATCATGCCAACAACCCACCCTTGCTGGGTTCACACATAGCAAGAAGCTACACCGCACCCCTGTGACACCCTGAATATTCAAAATGGCTCCCGCTGCCACAACAGACAAACCCACAGGGAAATTCACTCATGGTGCCTTTTCAATATGTGCAAACTGGGAGATCCAGGAGCTGCCTTCTGTGAGAGGAAGGAACCTTCCATCAGAGGAAGGGGTCAGCTTTTGGAAGGTCCCTCCAGCCAATTTGGGGGGATCCCCTCCCCCTCACACCAGAGCTCACTCAATTCAGCAGAGTCTCCTGACTCCTTGTGTAGCATTTTCAGGTGGCTGGAGGGGCTGCCATGGGAAGGAGAGGGTGCGGAAGTCCACTTCCATCAGAACAACTGATCCAGCATAAATCTGGATCCAACCCATAGTCTAGTTTGGCCCTCTCTTTTAGGTAAGTGTGCATAGGACTGTAGCCTTAGGATTTTCCCAAACCATCAGTTTTTAATGCAATAAATGTGTAGTTGTGATTTCCAGGCATCTTTCCTCCAGGTTGTACTTCTGTTGTGAGAAGATTGCATTGTTCTGTCTCTTAATGTATTCTATTTTGTATCTGGGCAACATGTGATTCTTCCCAATCTATTGCTTTTGGGACCTCCACTTTGAATTTTGTTGTGCGGGAGTCACAGGCCTTTATTAGGAAGGAACAAGATAAGGACTGTAAAGCATGTGATGTAGTGACTAAAGAGTGGAGCTAGGACATGGGGGAGAGCAGATGAAACTACAAGGCATTCTAGGGCAAATCACTATAATTGATCTAACCTGCCTCAGTGGGTCTTTGAAAAGTTAGAACACAGCTTGGATGGAGCTGATTGGAGAAAGGGTGAGATACAAACCTAGTAATTAAGATAAAATATCCCTTTAGAGGATAATAATCCTCACTGCAGAACATATTCTCCTGAAATCTGCATATAATACAATCCATCTTCGAGTTGATCATTTGGATAAAGGCAAATACAAAGCAGAAGATGACTCCAAGGCAAAGACAAAGCAGAAGATGACTCCATGGGGAAGCATCATTAGTGGGAATCTGAAACAAAACACTTTCTTTATGTTGGCAGTAATGTCCTTTGGCCACAAAACTGGGTTTTAATTCAGTGAAGAATTAGGAGAGAAATGCCTGAGAGGTTTTAAATAGCTGCAAGAGGGTAGTGACCTCTTCCATCAAACCATCTGTCGTGAAAGTTTTGATTTCTATTCCTAAAGTGAGGTGTACTTTCCAAAAGTAATAGATGAGTATGGAAATGTAACACTTCTCCCCAGCGTGCATATAATGCCAAAACAAATTTCTCTGCAATCTCATTGATAGTTCTGGCTCGAATAAGATCAGCCTCCATGGCAAATAATTTTCTTTTGAGAAATGGTACCTCTTCCTATCCTGTGACTGATAAACCAGAATGAGCAGGTGTTGTCATGGCAGCAGAGTGATCATGAGAAAGATACATTTATTCTCTAAGGAGCCCCATCCAATAATAAATTAAAGAACAGTTCAGAATGATCATAAAGGAATTGTGTCATCATAAACATCAGCACTTTCTCCCACTGCGCCTAGAGCCTAGAAAGAGCTTTTCTTCAAGTGCTGCATCTTCATCTATTTCTTGCATGAAAATATTCATAAGACAGTTCAAAATCAGAGCTAAGGCTTCATATATAGAGCCATATATATTCAGCCATATATAGAGGCTATGGGCATTTTTATGACCAGCATGAAGACTGATACTTGAACTTTGGCTGATCTATGCATTCCACCTGCAACAGGACCCTACTGCATGTTAAGGAGGGAAATCGATCCACTGCTCTGCTTTCTGCACATGGAAATCTGCATACCATTGCACAGAGTGGGGGAAAAGAATCCCATGTTGGGTGAATCTGCACTCCTCCTTCAACATGAGAAGTTCATGTCAATAGCTAATAATTCTGTCCTCCCAAGCTGGCCATCTCCTTATACGACCACTTTCCACACATCAGCCTCAATAACCATGGATGTTGTAGTCAGCAGAAGAATTGGATTGGGTCTGAGCACAGGGAAATTGTGGTGCCCTTGCAACAGACTTGCTACATTGAAAGAAGAGTTGTGCATCTTGAGCAACAAATGAGTAACAATTTCCCATTTATTTCATGAAAATATGATAATGAGGTTTTGAACATAGGAAGTTGCTTTGTGCTCATCAGATCATTGGTCCATCTATCCTGATAGTACTCTGACTGACAAATGACCCTTTCAGATCTGCTACATAGCACCCTTTCTAACAGAAGCTGGGAGCTGAACCTGGGACCATCTGTATGCAAAGCTCTTTCTCTCCCAATGAGCAAGATCATCTTGGGTTGGAGAAGGATGAGGAGAATGGAGGAGTGACCAGGTATGTTTCACATGAATGGGCAAGGAAAGATGTAATCAGCAGAGCTACTATCAGTGGAGAATGGTGGCTCCAATTTTGGGGGGGGGGCTATGATTCCATTCTGGGTTTTAGTCAGAATCAACCAGAACTCCAAAGAAGCTATCCAAGGTGCTAAACCAAATCCCCAATTTGGTCTCTGCACCTTGGATAGCTCCTTTAGACTTCTGGCTGGTTCTGACTAAAACCCAGAATGGAATTACAGCCTCACCGAAATTCGAACTGCCAGCCTCCACTGGCTATTATTTCTGGTTCTTGCCTGGCCTACTGGTGGGCAGCCAAGAGCAAGTCCACATATCTGCCCAGCTGATGGCAGCCATGAAGGTGGGAGGTTTCATAGCAACTTCCTGCTTATGGAGAACAGACCACCTGAATTTTGCATAAACTGAAATTGTTCATTAATCTACCAAGCAGGGAGTTTTCTCTTCTTTTTTTATTTTAGCAGAGCTCCCTGCCATATCAAACTACATCCTAAATGTTAATGAGTTACACATTTTCCAGTTACAGTTTTCAGTTTAGGAATGGAGAGTGCTGCTGTGTTGAAAAATAACTGATCTCTGTGTGCATTCCCCACTCCCCCCAGTATGGCTGGCCCAATTGCACAAGCAACTAAAAAGGACAGCAATTATTTTGGGGGTGCCAATGAAACAGCCTGTAATTTGAGAGGTTCACCCTGGGAGACCATGAGGCTGATGTTACAGGGGATACCAGGTGCAGTTCTTGGATCATGTACACAGAGCTGCAGTTTGGCATTCTCCTGTGTCATAAGAAGACAGAGGTATGATGCAGATTTCTACGGTGACTAATTTGTTCTTGTCTAGGGATTTTATAAGATGGGTTTTTGTGTATTTAGCTTGATCCTGGATCAGTGGGTAATATATCCCATGTCATTTCCTAAGAACAAAGTGCCACCCAGAATGCAGTTTCATTTCTGGCTTCTGGTATGGGCTCAGATAATTTTTAGATGGAGAACTCTGAGATTAGGCGTGCCTTTCATCTTTTATTTTAAAATCTTAAACAGTTTGTACATTATTTAAATTTAATATAAGACCATGGACCAAGTACAAAATACATAATCGTTACAAACAAATCACATTTTAAAGCATTCTAAGTTTAGTTCTAGGAGCATGCCTCTTTAAAGATAAACATTTCTCACCTAATGATATTTCTGAGCTTGTTGCAAAAATGAGTAAAGAAGTTGAGGAGGGCCAAGAGGACAGATGTTGTCTCTCTCAATGAGGGCTGATGTTTGGTCCTGAAGTTTTTGTCTCTCATATTTATATGATTTCTTTTTATGCTGCTTATGTGATTTAAGTCATAACAATGAGGGTTTTCCCCCCCTAAAGTTCCGAGCTATGATTCTGGAGAGTAATATATTTATGTCATATATTGTGAGCTCTGCTGAGACAGATTTTTTTTTTAAAAAAAAAACAGAATACCATCTGCTTCTCTGTCATAGGTCTATTTACTTCTTAAAATGTATCATGTCATCTTTACTCCTTTGCATCATAAGCAAAACATATTGACAATACTACACATACACAGACATCCTTTCCGGCTTTCCCGCAGTTGTTTTATCTGATGCACATTTTGCTTTTTCCTGAATTTACATAGGAAAATTCTACCATATCAGCAAGCTCAGAGGTTAGTTACAGCATATCAGCATAAATGCTTCCTTAGAATGCCTTGCTAGAATCAAACTGATTCAAACTTCATCTGATAATACATTTTAATATAATTTTTTTAATGAAAGTTATACACTTATAAGAGATAGATGCTCATGAGAGATGTAGAAACCAAAACCGTTTAGGATAAATATTTTCAAGGTAGCTTATTATGCAGGCTGGTGGAGAAGTCTTGCAAAGACTTCTGGGGCAAATATTTGTCACATTACTTGCTGCCACGCAGCTAACAAAATGGCTCAGGCAAGCTCTGGTACAGATCTGAAACATGCACTATTCTGAATCAAGGCTAATATGTGCTGATACAATAGTAATATAACATGTATTCATGGCTTAAAGGAGGAAAACAAAGGGTTGGATCCAGACTTAGTAATAGTTAAAGTAGATCCACTGAAATCATGACTAATTTAAGTCCCATTGGTTTCAGTGGGTGTACTATAACTATAACTAAAGGCTGGATCCAACCCATAATAATAGTATGTGAAAAGAAACCACAGATAACTCACATAGAGTTATGGGCCTGATAAAACATGCTCAAGACCCATGTTGTGTCTTCGGATTGGTTATAACAAATTCCTAAAATCTAGCATGGAACATTCTTGTCAATAAAAGCAAATGTGACAATAAAAGCAAACACTGTGTGAAATTAATCCTTTTATTTGCATTTGTTTTGGAGACATCATACATGGTTTGGAGATCTATTTCTTAAAATTAATAGCAGATGTGTCAGTATGCATTGTATAAGGGCACCATAAAGCTATGAAATTGTCATAACTGGACCATAAAGTGAGAAGTGTAGTTTACACGAGGACATTACTGAGAAATGCAAATTAAATAGTTATGGGGTGAATTCCTCCCCCCCCCCCAATCAATCCAGTTCTGATTTGCCCTAGCTCTGGCTATTCGCTCTATGAAAACTTCAGATATGGAAGTACCTGAAAACCCCTAATGCCAGAAACTCAGTTAACTGAAATCTCCTGCGTATCTGAATTCACTGTGGCCTTCATCAGTTGACAGCAGGCACAGCATCATCACATGGAGGAGGAGTTCCACAAGGTTTAATGGAACCCTGTCTTCCCTGTCTTCCCACCCTCCCAAGCAAGCACACAGGTACAGGCACATGCACAGGAAGCATAAGGAGCCATTACAGATCAAGCTCTGTGTGGCCCCCATACAGTCCCTAGGCAAGGGGTGGGGTGGACATTCTTAGCCATCCAGGGACCACACGCCAGAGGTGGGCGGCGTCCCTGAAAAAAGTGGGCAGCCCCAGCGCAACGTGTGTGGAGTCAAAGTTAAAGTGGGCAGCGCCACCAACACAGCTGTGCATTCGTACATCATACACTCACCTTCACACATAACACACACTCATTCACGAACACTCATCCAAACACACCCACGCTCATGCAAATCACACACACAAAACACACATTAGTACATGCATAGACAGAACACACACACACACACACACACACACACTGCAGCAGTTAGGCATCCACTGGATCCAACTGGAGACTTTAAAAATGTCTAATTGCCACCCAGGGGGCGTGATTTAACAAATCTTAACTGATTTGTCCTGCCACCCCTCTCTCTAGCTATTTAAAAATTATATCCTGCCTTTCCTTAATAGTCTAAAATGGATATTATTACTACTACTACTGGGGAGATCCGGGTTCTAGTCCCCATTCTGCCATGAAACTCACTGGGTGACGTTTGGGCCAGTCACTGACTTTCACCCTAACCTAACATACAGGGCTGTTGTGAGGATAAAATGGAGAGAACGAGGATCATGTAAGCCACCTCTGGCTCCTTGGAGGGAAGGCAAGATATGTAATAAATAAATGTCATATAATCCGTGGTTCAGGCTGAGAGAACACGTACCTGACAATCCTATATGCATTTACCTAAACTCAGTGAAACTTACTTTTCAGTAGACATGCACAGGATATCATTGTCAGTGTTTCATCTCTTTTTATGTCACATTCATCTAGGCCTAGGTGGCCTACCTACGGATAAATTGTTGATTTACTGATGTGGAGAATGAATCACAGCAAACTCATTACAATTCTTCAACTTAAACATTCCACCCCCAAAATTACCATATTTAATGTGAATACTGAAGTCAAATGGGCATCTATTTATACAGACTTCCCGCTGGAGAACACACTGTCTTTCTCTGGATAAATTGTGTCCAGGAAATGAAGTACAGGTAACTGAATAACTACAGAAATGTTTTGCATTAATTTCAGACGTCTACAGGAAAACGAAGCAGTCACCTACCAGTTTGAAAACCCTTATTGATCCCTATTCAACACTTTATATGTTTAAAGTAAAATATATATGCAAAAAGGTGGAGGAAGTGGGTTTGTTGTAAATCTTATGGGCATAAAAGAGGTTTCTCATGCTGTGAAGAGTTGAAAACGGAAGCTGCAGGTGGCCTTACATTCAGGCATCCAGGGTGCTTCCAGACAGGGGGCTTCTACAGCTCCTTATACAAAGGCATTGTGCAGCTGTTCTATCTTGCCCTCCTGAATGGATTTTCTGCGGTAAGAAAAAGAGAGAGATGTGGTGGGAAACACTGGAGGCTTACAAGGCAGGGCTTGCAGAATGGAGGCCCAGCACTTTTTGATTAGGAAGGATGACAATGTCACGGCCTATCCCCCCGCCACAGGCCTATCCCCCCGCCACACACAGGCGCACCCTTCCCTGTTGCTTCTGAGTTTAACCAAAATCCTCACAGTAGCTGGGGGGGGGGGGGGATTGGATTTTCCCAGCAACAATTTATTGTTGTCACTATTCCTGTTATAATGCAAAATGTTTTGGGTTGGCTTGGACTTGAATGGACAATTAAGACCCATTAGCTTCACAAAAGACCTGCTTTTGCTGCAGATAAAACCTGCTAGAACTGGTTCCTTGACTTTGAGATAAAATATTTCTCCCTGGTGCTGGGAAAATAAATTCCTAGAAAAGCTTGCGCTTTTATGCTGCTTGGGGACATACTGTTCTGGTTCGTACAGTCCACGCTGGCTTATTTTCTTTACTGCATGTACCAGTTGCGTGCTGGGGGGATTTGCATAACTATCCTTAGGGGGGGGGCTTGCTTTGTCATGCAAATCCAGCAAAGGTGGCTTGTTGCCATGACTATCAAGCCACTCCAGAATCCCAAAACAGCCCATTGGGTTGAAAAGATTAATTCCGGGCTGCAAGGAGTCAAAGCAGCTGAAGTGGGGAATGAGCATTTCAGGATAAAATGGACTGTCAGCTTTAAGTCCTCACTTTCTCTCTTTTCCTTACTTATCCACTTTGAACATAGTAACATAGGAAGCTGCCTTATACCGAGTCAGACCATTGGCCCATCTAGCGCGGTATTATCAACAGCGATTGGCCGGGGATTGCGCCTGGGACCTTCTGAGTGCAAAGCCATGGATGCTTTGCGCAGAAGACTTCGGGCTGGTGGGAGGCTTCATTACCCCATGGCTGTAGTGTAACATGTTTGCCTCTTTGGAGCCAAACTAGGCATTATCTCTGCACATGTGTGCTCCCAACCCTACGTTTGCTGAGATAATATGGGAACGCAGAGGCAGGGAGCACATTCCGGGGAGGATTGTGTGTTGGAGGGAGGGGCCTGTAACATTTCCTTTGCCTGCCAATTCTCTTTAGCAAATGTTTGCTCAGGCTCTTTTCCCCCACACCTAGCTTGACTCATTTCCAGTTTAGAGCCCACCTAGGAAAAAATCCTTAAACATTGTCCTGGGGGAAGGGCACATTTGCAGTGAGAGCCGGTTGTTAGGTAAGAAACTTACCTGTCAAGTCTCCCCTGCAAATGCCCTTCAGCTCCTGCATTGATGGTGGGACGGAAGAGCAGGATTGGAACCCTCATATTTCCCTCATAACATCTAGTTCACCAGGCCAAACCTGCAAATAGAAGGCTGTATGGAGTTCAACTCCTTCTTGTAGTCCACTGTAAGTCGAACATCTCGCATGAAGGAGCTTTGCGAAGGGTCCAGCTAAACATGATGGCAGCCAATCGGAATCAAAATCTGTTGTAATGACACAGAAAGTGGGGAGGGGGCTCCAAATTAAGGCACTAAAGAGGTGGGTAAGCACAGAGTCCTTCCCTCACCTGCCGATGGTGGTGGTGGTGGTGATAATGATGATGTTTATGATGATGATGATCACATTTATATCTCACCTATTTCACTCTTGCAAGGAACCCAAAGCAACTTACATAGTCCTTCTCCTCTGCATTTTATTCTCACAACACCCCTGTGAGAATGTGAGAATCAGTGACTGGCCCAAGGTCATCTAGTTAGCCTCAGGGCCAAGTGGGGACTAGAACCTGGATCTCCCAAGACCCAGTCCAACACACTAACCAGTATACCACACTGGCTCTCCAGCTTACCTCTCTACTGCTCCTCTTCCCATGTATTTTTCTCACATCTGGGGGTCTATTACCTGAAGTGAGCCTGGCTGAGAGAGAAGCATATTTGAAGGGAAAAGGTGCAGAGAGAGGTAAGCAGAAGGAAGAGGATTCCTCTCCTCTTATAGACACACCCATTTTGCTTCTCAGATCAGACCTTCTATCCCCTACTTCAAACATAATTATTTGTATCTCCCCCTCTGTCACATCGAATTTGGCCCTAAATGGCTTTGGGGCACATGAAAAGCTGTGGACCTCGAAGAACACAAAACAAAAATGGAAAAAGCAATTATATGAAGCACAGAGGGGAAGGAAGTGCAGGAGGAATTCTACTGAGGAAAATACAATGCAATTCTCTATAGAGTTGCAAGCTCTTTAATGGATTTCCATGGGCTTCACCATCCTCAACTCTGCTGGATGCTGGCCAATGCCTGTATAGCAGAGTACTTGCCTATCTGTTATGCATAACACTGAGGATTAAAAAAAAGAATAACATGTGAGTTTTGTTAATGTTGGCTCAAGCCCTGAAACACACTTATAAACTGACTTGGAGACAGGTAGGAAAAAGGGGAGTCTCATGCCTTGTTTTCATTAGGCTGGGGTTTTTTAAATTAAAAAATATATATCTATAAGCACCCAATAAACATTAGTGTCCCAATCCAGCTCTCGTCTTATTGTAGAGCTTTATAGGGATGTACACCTCCATCCACATAAAATGTATCCATCAAGTATAGCGGCAGCCAGATGACCCCCGTGAAATGTACCCTTACATCAGCTGTGTGTGGGGATCTCTTGGCAGGAATGGGAGCACCTTCCTGAATGTACACTGTCTCTGCATTGAGATTCAAGGAATGTTTCAGCTAGTCAGCCACCACCATCTTCGTGCTGATTGAGTGAGCAAGGAAGTAGATACCTGATCACACCATGGTAGGGTCAAAGGAAGGCCAGGCCCAAAGGAAACTTCAGAGGAGAAGGTCCATTGTTTGGGTATGCCCACCATTACACTTTCTGGAAAGTGTAGCTACAGTAACATGAGGCCTGAACAGACTGGAACTGCAGCCACTTAGATTGAATTGAACCAGCTTTTTGAACAGGAATTGAATCTGGGGGTTGTATCCAACTGGTGTCACTCCACTGACAGAATGCTCTTTGAGCCAAAGGAAGCTTTCATCAGTGGAACAGTAGGGTGGGGAAGCAACTTTCAGCAGTTTCTCCCTCTGCAGCCCCCTGTACCTATCCTAAATGTGCTCCAGAGAGCTGCAGAACTCTTCGGAATCCTCTGGGATATTCCGAAGGAATTCCCCAAAATCCCTCTCCCTCCTTGTTCCACTGGCAACAGCCTCCACCACATCAAAGAACATGCCATCAGTGAAGAGACACCAATTGGATGCAACCCTGACAACTTTGAAATACTAGATGGCCATAGCAAATGCAACATTGATGTTGACCATGGAGGAGAAGGCTATCAGTGACTACTAGTCATGATGGCTATAAATATTTTGGAGGTGGTATGCTTCAGAAAACCTGTTGCTGGGGAACATGAGTGGGAGGGTGCTGTTGTGCTCATGTTCTGATTGGCCACTGCGCGGACAGAATGGTGGACTAGACAGGCCTTTGGTCTGATCTGGCAGGGCTCTTCTATTGGGTTTTATCCAATGTTAGTCTAACTTTGTTAGTCCCATTCATTTCAGTGGCTCTATTCTAAGAAGCACTAACATTTGGATACAACCATATGTTCTTATCTTTTGTCACCGTTGTACTCATTTGAGAATGTTAAAAAAGGAGAAAAAAATCAGAGGAATTAAAAAAAAAAATGTTTTAAAACTTGACTTATTGACAGAGCCCATTCTTGCATCTGATGGGTATGTACATTGTTATTTGTTTACAGCAAAGCACCAAATAAACATTACTTAATTTACTGGCAACTGAGCAACCTGGGCAAGGAACTAGGAGATCACATGCTGTTGAGTCAAGGTAGCCTGTACTAAAATTTGGAAGGAAAGTACAACAGAAAGAAAGAAATCCACCTACCTTAGGGGCTGAAATGAGTCACTGCTATGTCCTTTATCGTCTTTGCTGTTCACTGATGAAGTTCAGACGCTCTGTGATGCTTAGAACTAAGCCTCATAATTCATATAAGGTCCTAGTACTGTTGAATAAGATAGTGATATAACAACTTTCCATTTAGTGAATGCCCAATCGTCATAATAATTATGTTGTGTAGATGTGCTCAGGCCTAGCCAGGGCAATACATGCAAAATGTCCAAGGGAAATGTAGCATGAAAACATTTCTTTTCCTTATAAGTGAAACTGTGGGAAAACTTTTTACCACACCTTAATTAACTTTGTTAGGGCCATCAGCGGCCAGATAAAATTGCTATAGAGGAATCCTGATCTTTGCTGTGAGCTCTGCTATTCTACGCAAACAAGGAAATGCTATGAATTACATTCTTGTCTCCTTAAAGGTTCATCAACAATGTCTCCTTTATAGCCTTTGTCCTGGTTTTCTCATTAAAGGGTGGTGGCTTCACTTTACACCATCCCTTTACACAAATAGTTTCCAGTTTCGTGCATCCTGACTATGTACATCATAAAGGGATGCTGTTTCAGCCAGCTTTTTTCTCATTGCCCAGAACTTTAAAATACGACATGATTAACTTGCAGTGAATGAAATGCTGGACATAAATTTTAGGAAGTGATTTTGTTTGTTTGTAACATTGTTCAGTGTTATATACTTCCTTATCACCTGCATCAAATCACTGTAATATAAAACCAAAGAACATCTGCATGCCAAGTTACCTCACTGGGAAATAATGACTGTGGGTAGAGCTGAGATAAAGATTTTCAGCTTAGAGCCAAACTCACCTACTTCTGTGTGGAAGAATGCAATGAGATACAGCAGTCTGGCACACTGTAATACAGCCAAGGTTATTTATTTCATTAGTATATTGCAGACATTGGGCTTTTCCAGGGAGGATCTACTGAGAAATCACCATGGCTCATTTTGCGGGTGATCCAGGCTGTGTTTTGCCTGTGGAAAATCCATTAAGGAGGAAAGGAGCAGTACAGCCGCATATTTTCTTTGATGGTGTGGACAGTAAAATGCAGAATGGAGGTGGGGGGAGTTGTCCCTAGGGACGGTGGATGAAGTGCTGGAGATGCACCTCCTTCTCTGATTGTCAGAACACAACGCGTTTAGCACCAGAAGTGAAATCGTCTACTTAACTTTGGAGTTTGCTTTTGTGCTTTTTTGTCTTGTTTTTTAAATGTATAGTAGTGGTTTTGCAAAGGAACAGACCTGTGCAAGCACTATAAATAAAACTTTAAAAGTTTCAAATGCTGTGAGACAGCTTTGAGATGATGGTGACGGACTGTGTGTGTGTGGGGCGGGGGAAGCGGGGTACCCAAACTTTCTTTTTACATAGCTATGCGCTGCCAAGGGGGGTGGGAATCTGCTCAGCCCTTTCCAAAGGAAGCTGGTGTGATCTCCTTTGAGCTCTTCAAAACGGCATTAACAGCCACTTTATTATTTATTTTCTTTGCTGCTTTACTCCTGACCGCTTAAATTCATAGTTGTCTTTTAACATGTGTGTGTGTGTGCGTGCATGCGCATGTGCTATTCCAGCAGAACAGACTTGAGCAAGGACTATAAATAAATAAAAAAATAATGATTGCAACCTACTCATTCACTTGCCTCATGCTTAGCTCAGACAACAATGGTGGTGAGAAGGAGGACCAGGAGATGCCACTGCCAACTTGCTCACTGGCTCTTTGCCTGCTAAGCGAGCAAGCAAGCAGCTGATGAGAAAGAGGATGAGGAGCAAAAGCAGCTGATGACAATGGTGGCGAGAAGGTAGACTGGTTGAGGAAGGGGGCCCATTGAGGGGGCCTTGCCCAAGGGCCCTCAAAAACCTCAAGCCATTATTGCAAATCAGGGCAAAAAATCCTAAGTTCACTGGTGGACTGAACTGGACAAGAAAGAAATCTTGGGGCTATGTTCACTGAGAACAGCTATCAACCAAGATAACTAGTAGAGCATCCAAATTCAGAGACAGCATGCCACTGAATATCAGTCGCATGGGGGGGGGGGGCAATGGGGAAGAAGAGTTCCCTTCATGCCTACACTTTGCTTGTTGACTTCCAGAAAACATCTGGATTACCTTACCTCCCCCCCCCCTGTAAACAGGATGCTGGGCTAGGCAGGATCTTTGTTCTGATCCAGCAGGTCTCTTCTTCTGCTTATGTTCTGTTCTCCGTCAGTGTAGGGTGGGTAAGGTTAGACTTGTTTGTATTGTTGTTTGCTTCAGAGTAGCTAAAAATTCCAGCAGTCACTCTCATAATGAGTGATTTGCCCTTTGACGTAGTAAGGCTTATAACTCCAGAAATTCCCTCTAGTTCCCCCACATTTCTTCCTCAGTTTGTACCTGCAAGACAAGTCTGACAATGAAAGGTCATCTACAGAAATAATCTCTCTCTCTCTCTTTCTCCCCCCTAGTCTGTATTATTGTTTCCAGAAATATGTTTGAGATCTTAATCTGTATGAGGGTGTTCTGTTGTTGTTTTTAAACACTCTCTCTTTAGACTTTCGATTAGTTTTTTAAATGCGAATTAGTAGCAAACAAGGAAGTAGTTTGTTTTTTTCACTTGAGACTGAACAGGTCATGGCTGCAAACAGCTGCACTACCATAAGATTTTAAGAAGAATCGCAGCAGAGCATTCATCTGAAGTGTGAGCCCAGTTCTGGAAATTGCATTACAGGCATACTTTCCAGCAAGTCCACAGTTAGGTCTGCCAGGAGTCTTGCTCTCCCATCATGCATCTTTTTTTAAATGCACCTTTACTTATTTATACCCCAGTTCTTCACCACACACACACACACACACACACACACATATATATGAAATATATATATAACACTTAAAAATAATAATTAGACTGCTCCAGGGGTTGGTGACATTACAAGTGCTGGCCAATAGGTAACATCCATGGCACTCTGTCATGTCATTCCATTCAGACTGGAAACTTGTAGAACTAGGTTTTCCAAGCTTTCCCCAAGACAAAAAGTTTATGTTTGTACTGAGCATGGTGAAGGCACTTTTAAAATGTCCTTATTCTTTTAAATACAATATTGTGCTTTCACTGAAAGTTGTACAGGCTTCAGTGTTAGACTCTTGCACCTGTTTTTCTATATATGAAGTCCTTCTTGGTATTCTGAGTCTGACTATACCTGGGCAGAAATCTACCAGGGGGTGTCCAGACCTTGCTTTGAACAATGATAATAATCAAAATTGCTGCAATAAGTTTCAGTGAACCCTTTTTATTTTCCCAGAACGAAACTGTTGCAGTTTCCTTCCTTGTCTGACCCTCAAGGCAATGACTATAATAGCAGTATAAATGCAAAACCACAAACACTTAGACAAAAGGTCTCTGTCTCCTGGATCTTGGCATAGTAAATCAGCCTTCAGCAAAAGCCATATACTCCATTTATTCTAATTAAAAAAAGGTCTTGGAGAGAGAAATGTTACTGTTAGAATCTCTCCAATCCTTGAGATTCATTTAGAGCTTTTCTACACTAGGCATTTGTTGTGCACTCATCATTCCTCACGCACAGATGTTTACAGGTTCTTTAGATGACATTGTGGCCCTCTAGTTTCATATCTGTTTCTTAAGAGCACTTTTACAAGGTTTTTTAGAGTGGGGAAAACAGAGAATTATTTACAAAAGCAAAAGCAAATGTATTTTCCTACTTACGTAATTGAGTCTTTCCACTATAGCAAAGCACCACCTAGATGTTATATAGCAGAAAATCAGGAAAATAAAATCTCGTTGTGTGGTGTTCAGAACTCAGTTCTGCAATGAACTCAAAAGTAGATACAGCAGATTAACATCCTCATGTAGAAAGCCTCTGAGAGCTTTTCTACATGAAGCATTTATTGTGCGCTCATTGTTCTCTACTCATGGTTGTTCACAGGTTCCTTAGACAATACTGTGACCATCCACTTTTTCTTCTGTTTTTAAACAGCACTTTCCACTAGTTTTTTTTAGAGCAAGGAAAATGTGGTATTATTTGTGAAAGTGGAGAAAAATGCTTTTTCATTGTGCATTTGTTCTATTCCGCTATGCCATAGTGCCACCTAGAGATTATGTAGTGAAAAAGCAGGAAAGGAAATGCCCTTCATGTAATAATCAGATTTCAGTTCTTCAATGCAACCAAAAGTAGATACAGCACATTAACAGCCTTGTGCACTTCAGGGCTTTTCTACACAGTTGCGAGTGCCACTTAGTTAGAGTACTATGGCTGCCTTAATATGGGCTGTCCCAAAGTTATTTCCAGTATTGGATGCTAGCATATCAACTTTATTATTATTTCAGCATCTCCACCACTTATATCGTGTGAACATAAGAAATTAAGCACTACTTGAACAGGAGAGCTACAAGTAGGAAGTCGTGCCTGCTTGGCATTTAAAAGTAGAGCAAGGGAAGGAAAACACAGCTCGTGGGACAAAATGAGCCCCATGCACAAGTCGTGTTTGAGCCTGTTATTGGATCTGTCTAACACCACATCTAGAGGAATTTTTGTCCTTGACTTGAATGGGCAGCCAATGAAACAGATGCTATATAGGTTTGCTGTCACCTAACAGTCTGGGAGCTGATGACTTTTAAAATCAGAAGACTCTCCTTGGAATGTCAAAGCTGGGCTTGCCTTGTGGAACTTGTTTTGTAAATGGCCAGTTTCTGGATGTCCCTCAGTGCTTTCTGTGACATAGATTTTCATTATTCTTTCAATACAGGGTGTTCCCCCCGCCCCACACACACACGATATCTCACTCTTTCAACTGCTTCTTACCGCAAGCACTGAAGTAGCACCAAGGATGCCCAGACTGGGCCATGTGGCATTCCACACTTGTCCTTACATATTTAAAGAGGGCTGGCCCTACTAGTAGGCAAAGTGAGGAGACTGCCTCAGGCAGCAGATGCCAATGGATGGGAAACAGACAGAAGTAAGGTGCTGGAAGCTAGAGCTACATATGCCATATGGCTTGTCCTGAGTCCCCAAAGCTAGTCTGCTTCCCTCAGGTGAGGTGGCAGACACAGCTTGTGTTGACTCAATTGCCAGTCTGGTTGACTTCTGAATATGGAAGGGGTGGTGGTGCCATTTCATACTTTGCCTCAGGCAGAATAATGTCTTGGGCCAGCCCTGTATTTAAAGGAACTACATTTAGCCTTGTTGCTAGAGAACAGATTTGCTACAAGGGATAGTGGTGGGGATGAATAGGGGGTTGGTGTCCTCAGTTGATGGAATGCTCTTTTGTCCCAGTGAAGGCCTCCATCAGTGGAATGGTGAGAGAGGGGATTTTCAGTGCTTCCTCTTCCTCTCTGCAGCACCCTGTGCACCTCAGGTCTGCTCTGGAGAGCGGGGGACCCTTTAGCATGGTGGCAGGTGGTGCAAGAGGCAAGGAAGGGCTATGTGGGGGACATCGGTTGCTAAATACCTTGGAAGCTTTGCATAGAACGACAGAAAACAAAATAAATAAACAAAACAAAATTGAAATATTTATACACTACCCTACATTAACTAAAACCAGTGTGGCATACAAAATTCATTAAAACAATTGCAGTTAAAATTTAAAAAATTGCAATCCAACAGAGAGCCTAACTAAGCTAGGCATTAAAAGCAGAAAATGTTCAGGTAAACAAATACATTTTTGACAGGCACCATATGTGCTCCCCAACCTGCTCAAGGACACCTAGTGTATAAATAGTACATTTCTAATAAATTGTGTGTTTGCTTTGTGCTATGAGAATTATAATACTTTGGTAGATTACAATGGGTAGGCTTCCCCACACACACACACACACACACACACACAGACATTTTCCCCTGCTTCTCTAACAAAAAAATAAAATAAAATCCACTACTTTACTGCCTGAAAAATGAACTGCTTTATTGTCATAGACATAATGTTCACTCCAAGGCTTACTACTACTCCACTCTAGATCCCTGTCACCCAAGGATTATGCGTACTTTAGTATACAAGAGAAAGATGTGGAAGGACAGAAGCTTCTGCAGTGATATAAGGCAGCTTGGTGTAGCCCAAGGCCCCAATTTCACTTTCCCCTTCAAGGGTTCTCAGTCTCACATTATGACTGTTCAGTATTCAAAAAGGTGCTGAGTAACTGGAATAGACTAGTGATGTAAAAAGAGAGTCCCAGATACTGCCAAGTCCTTTCAGGAATTGGTCCAAAAGATGCAGAGTCATGCCAGGTTCACCCTTCGATCAGGCTATGCTTCCATTTTGTATATTTCTCTGTGCCGCAGTTGATTAGCATGCCAAGCTGTTAATCACACTATTGCTGATTTCTATCCTTTGGCTCTATTGCTTCCTGAAGAATTCAATAAAACAGCAGTGGCCATAAAAATAGTAATTCTCTTAGGCTGCAATCCTGTGCACACTAACCTTGGAGTAAGTACCACTGAACTCAGTAGGGCTTATGGGCTTCTCCACATGGGGTTATATTGTGTGATCAAGATTGGTTACTCATGGAAGTTTGTGGGTCTTCTACACAACCTCTGGGGTCCCTTATAACCTTTATCCTGCCTTTGTAAATTGTGGGAAAAGTCCAATTTTTCTCTAGGAAGCACTATGAAGCGCTTTACTTGCTGGGTGTACTTCCATAATGGCACTAAAACAGCAGTGCCATCTAGTGGTTGTAAAATGAAATGTATAGAACTTACCAAGAAATAAAAACAGCCTATGTCAGCCTGTGTAAAGGAGCCGAGCTTAATCCCGCAAAGAATCTGGAATCAGAAGCCCTGGTAAGGATGCACGATTTTAGCCTCGTGTGGTGAAGCCCTACGTCTGAGTAAACATGTATAGGATTATACTGTTGGAATCTTTGTGCTTCTCTCTCCCTATCGATATCTTTTTAATTTGTCTACCCCGCACTAAATAAAGTATCTCACGGGAAGCAAGTATTTCCATCCACCAACCAGCTGGCTTCTACAGCTGAAAGGAGTGCCCAAGGGTCTATCCATAGACTTACATTGGCTTAACAGTTATTCCATCTACCCAGGAAATCTGGGAATTGTAGTTCTGAATCAGAGATCTCTAACCCTTAGTCTGTCACTAGACTGCAACTCCAAGACAGAAAAATATAATACAATAATAACAATATTAAAACTTCACAGCCATAGCAATGATGCATTGGGAGGGGAGGTTGCATCAGTAGCAATCCAGTAGGCACTGGTGATACTTGTGATATCACCAGCCACACTGCATTTGTAGTAGGAATGAAAGCACTGGCCTGGGGAAGAGTGCTGAGAAAATGCAATATCGTCACAACAGATGACCTGTCTTGTGGTAAGCTATGTTGCAACACATGGCAATGTCTGTTGCAGTATAAACTGTCCATCTTCAGAGGCTCTTTAGGATGAATTCACACATACCTGTTCATTGCCCAACGACTGCAACATGAAGTGATTCTTTGTGTAGGTGAAGCAGCCATCACAGATGAAACATGGATGAACTTTCATATCACTTGATGTTATTTCAAATGCAATATTTTTCAATGGAGACATTTTATTACTCTGCAAGTCCCCTGGACTGCAAGGAGGTCAAATCTGTCAATCCCAAAGGAAATCAACCCTGACTGCTCATTGGAAGGACAGATACTGAAGCTGAAGCTCAAATATTTTGGCCACCTAATGTGAAGAGAAAAGTCACTAGAAAAGACCCTGATGTTGGGAAAGATTGAAGGCAAAAGGAGAAGGGGACGGCAGAGGATGGGATGGCTAGATAGCATCACTGATGCAATGAATATGAACTTGAGCACACTGCGGGAGAGAGCGGAGGACAGGAAGGCCTGGTGTGCTATGGTCCATGGGGTCACGAAGAGTCAGACATGACTGAACGACTGAACAACAACAACAAAGTCACCAAGCGATGGAAACATTGACCTGGTTCACACATAATGACAACCCAGAGTATAGGTTGAGTATGGGTAGTTGAATTCTCATGAGGCTTAGCTATGGCCTAAGCAATAATTTTACTTAGGCCCTAGGAAAGTATTTTGTTACCATTAAATTAAATATTCTCTGATATTTGTCATAAAATGCCCATTTTACATTTTCACCATAATTATATTATGCTAAAAATCTTCTTCCCTGTCCTAATAATTCATATTCTACCATTATTTAGAAATAATTACCACTCTGAGTTCATGCTTAGCTTAAATTGTACATAATGGGAGTCTTTCATGTAATTAAATTTAGGAATATAAGGGCGCAATCCTAAATAGATAGGTGGCCGCCTCCAACCTTGGAGGCAACCGTCTATCCAAAGCAAGGCAGGAGAGGCATGGGGGGATCGTTCCTTCCGCACCTCTCCTGTCTTGCTATTTTTCGCTAGACAGCCAAAAATGGCTGTCTAGCGGCGGGGGGCCAACCGGGAGAGGAAGCTGCCGTATGACAAATTGGATGTGTTGTACGCACAGCTCCGCTCTCCCCACCCCAGAACGCCCCCCTCCGGAAGACCCCCTTTCAGTCGCTCCACGCTCCTCTTCCGAACGCGGAGGATGGTGCTTCACCACGCTGACTCCGAGGCAGCGCAGACGAGGGGGGAAGTTGGATTTCCAGGAACCGACCTCGGAGCATGGGCTCCAAGGTTGGTTTCTGGAAAACAGCATATCCTATGGCCCTCTAGACAGTGTCTAGTGGCCATAGGATTGCTCCCTTAGGATTCAATCTTGTTTATGTTTAAACAGAAAAAACACCTTCAACTCCCAGGTTGGAAGTTTTAGGACTTTGTCCAAACATTCATAGGATTGCACCCTAAGTACCATCTTCTTCTTCTCTGCCTCCTCTCCAGATCATCCCCTCTATTTTTGTTCTTATTGTTTTGGCCTGAAAAAAAACCGTGAGAGCTATTGTAACAGAGGAGGTGAATTGTAGAATTAATCTCAAAGCTTTCTTTGTTTTAAATCTCCAGTGACATGTTGGGCCACCCTACCTAACCAAATCTGATGGGTTCATGTTAATAATTAAGAGGGCTGAGGGTTGTTCCCAATGTGTAACACAATGTTATTCTCTTGCTTCTTACAACACTTTCTCCTTCTGAAAGATCAAAAGCCAATACCATGAAACAGGTATTACTGGCCTGCTGGTAACAAGAAACGGAAACTATGGAATTATTTCTGCAATTAATATCCTTTTGCCATTATTTCACTCAGCTGAGCCCTTTACTCTGCAGTTCATCACAGTTTCCCATCACTCTTAGAATCAATGTGGAATGTTGATCACTTTCCACTCTTACACATCTGGCTTAAAAGGGAAATAGTTCCAGATGGCCTCAAAGTTAAAGCTGACTTTGCTATATGATAAGCCAGCCTTCCCCACCTGAGTGCCTTCTAGATGTTTTGGACAACAGTGCCCAGCATTCCTGACTATTTGCCATGCTGGTTGGGGCTGATGGGAGCTGAAGTCCAAAACATCTGGAGGGCACCAGGTTCTGGAAGGCTGTGATAAGCAGCTTAGGGTGCAATCCTATGTGTGTTTAGACAGGGAAAAGTCCTACAATCCCAGCATTCCCCAGCCAGCTGTGCTGGCTGGGGAATGCTGGGAATTGTAGGACTTTTCCCTGTCTAAACATGCATAGGATTGCACTTTTAGTCAAATGAAGAAAAACAGTAGACTTATCCTATGCGTGTCTACTATACACAATCCTATGCATGTCTACTGTGAAGTAAGTCCCATTGTGTTCCGTGGGGCTTACTCCCAGCTAAATGTGTATAACAGGAGTGGGGAACCATTTTCGGCTGAATTGGCCCTCGGCTGGGACATCCGGCCCTCATGCCAGCAGCGGTTAAGGCCATCACCCTAAGTGAGCATATTATGCCAGTACTTCTGTATGCACACTGGCTGCCAGTCCATTTCTGAGCCCAATTCAAAGTGCTGGTTTTAATCTTTAAAACCCTAAGTGGCTTGGGGCCAGGTTACCTGAAGTAACATCTCCTCCCATATTTATCTGTCTGGACATTAAGATCGTAATCCGAGGCCCTCCTGAAGGTGCCTCCAACAATGAGGTGAAGTGCGTGACTACAAGGTAGAGGACCTTTTCAGTGATGGCACCCCATTTCTTGACCTTTGGGGGTCACCCAGCAGACTGTGGCCTGCAGGAGTGTGAAAATGGCTGCCAGACGCCCCAGTTTATTAAATAAATAAAATCTGAAGGACCAACTTCTGTCTCTCAACAAGAAGAGACGCTCATCAAGGGTTCATCAAGACCCTTATCTGGTTCCTCTACATCCTAAAATTAGGCAAGGGACTACCAGATTCAGGGCCTTTTCTGTGGCAGGGGTCAGGTTGTGTAATTCCCTCTCTAAACAAATTCTTGTAGATGCCTAGTCAACTGTGTTAAGAAAAACAGGTACATTGTGTTTTTCTTAAAATCTGTACTTGTACTACTGTTCACTTGCTTTGTTTAATTGGTTTTTAATCTCTTTATTGTTTAACATATATTGTTTTAATGTGCCTATTAAAGACTATAATAGCCTACTGAAGGTTATTATAGTGGGAAAGTGGGGTAAAAATATTTTAAGCAAATAAAATCAACATTGTCCTTTGTGTTGGTTTGTTAGGGCACACACCTGCATGATATTTATTTCAATTTATGCATGCTATGGACTTTAATTCACACCATCAGCAGAATGCGTGGAGAAACAGCAAGGTCTGTGTAGTATTCAAAACCAACTTGGGCCTGGAGTTGTTCCAAGAGAAAGGGTACCTGAGGGACAAACTAGACAAGATGGCAAACCTGTTTCTTTGCATTTATCAGGCAGGTTTTTAATAATGCAAATTGAATCAGCGGGGTGCAGAGAAACTGATAATTAATGGGATAAGAGCAGGCATGAAGGGGCAGGATCTAACCCTTTCCTCCTCTTCTGCAATCCTGAGGAAGACACCTTTTCTGAGGCTAGCATTTACATTGGAAGGAAATCCCCCATTGGGGCCAAAGTGATTCTCCCAACCCCCAAAGCAAATACCAATGTCAGAACAGGGATTTTTCCTGAGAACTGTAGCACGGGAGGAAGGGGATAAATCCCCCCCCCTATTCCTGCTCTGATCCCATTAATTATGAACTCCCACAGCTTATGCAAGTAGAATTTTTTTAATTTAAAAAACCAGCCACCTGCACATTAGATGCAAAGTTGCAAACCACACATTTGTGCTTTTTAAAAAGAGGCCGCCCACCAACCCACCCAATGTTGGTGGCATATTCAGTGGCACAGTTGCATCCATGTATTTTAGTCATGCTTTGGCAACAGTTAAGGACATTGATTTTAAATGGCCTTTCCTGTGTTGAATTGTGACCACAACCTGTATAGGCAGCTGCATTCCTTTTCTTTCTTTCTTTCTTTCTTTCTTTCTTTCTTTCTTTCTTTCTTTCTACAGCGTTTGTCAATTACCAAAAATACATATGCAGACACAGAAGCACTAAGAACACAACTATAAAACTTAATATAATTGCAACACAATGTAACATTCGTGACAATCAAATAAGAGCCAAACTAACACTGTGACAGGTGACAGCTTTCCCTTCGTCTTAATGCCTTAATTTAAGACACATTTCCATCTATAATGTGTGAGATCCTCTATTTAGTTCAGCAGGTATGTGTATTCCCTACTTTGAAGAGAGATTTAGGGCATAATCCTATCAAGATAGGCAGCCGCCTCAGAACTTGGAGGCGACCGCCTATCCAAAGCAAGGCAGGATTGGCACGGGGGGATCATTCCCTCCGTGCCTCTCCTGCCCTGCTATTTTCTGCTAGACAGCTGATTTCAGCTGTCTAGCCGTGGGGGGCCAAGCGGGAGAGGAAGCTGCTGTACACAGCTCCACTCTCCCCGCCCTGGAACGCCCCCAGCCCCGCCCCTTTTCAGTTGCTCCACACTCCTCTTCTGAGCGCGGAGAATGGGGCTTCTCCGTGCTGCCTCCGAGGCAGGGCAGACATGGGGGCAGGTCAGTTTTCCGGGAACCAACCTCAGAGCACAGGTTTGAGGTCGGTTCCTGGAAAACAGCGTATCCTATGGCCCTCTAGACAGTGTCTAGTGGCCATAGGATTGCTCCCTTAATTTTTACAGTAAAGGCATGTTTCACATAGTTGTTATTTTGTTTTAAATTTACAGATTTACAACCAACAGATTTACAACTGACATATTCTGCATGCTGCTATCAGTTTCGGTCTTCCATGTTATTTCATTGGGGGAACTGGAATTACTTAATTCATCTCTGTGAGACCCATTTATGCACATGGGTTGCCATTTCAAATTTGACTTCCCTTTATGACAGCCATTTCAGTGGCTGAACCAGGCTATTTATGTTCATAAGTACAGATGGTTTCTGAATCCAGCCAATTTTGAAACTACTATGCTAATAGTAGCAAACAGACCAGATAGTCTTCCTGTATTAATCCAGGTTTGATTTGTCATATAAACATTATATAGTAGCTGTTGCTGCATGTCCTTGTTCACATGGACATGCAAATGCCATGTGTAACAAACAACACAGGTCTAAGGGGGCCTTAGAAACATCAGAAACATTTCATAGATGGAGTTCAAAATGGGAGAGACAATGATCAGCCTTACACGTCAGTGTTCCCTACTCAAAGTAGGTCTATGGACCGAATTTGCTTAAGACTGCTACTCCAAAGGATTGTGGCCCCTATCTGTGTGTGGAGCCCTCTTTAAAAAGCAGTAAACATGCTGATTACCAGTGCAATAGGAAGGGAGATGGGTAGGTTGGTAGACTGCAGCTGATGGGTACAATTACTGCATTTAAAGACAACAAAGAGTCCCGTGGCACCTTGAAGACATTAAAGCACAGGCTTTCATGGTTAAATCCAACTAGTGTCCATAGGACAACAGAAGGCTTCCATCCACAGAAGAGGGAGGGAGTGATTGCTCTGGAGAGTTGGGTGAGTCTCTGGAGCATTTTTTTTTATGGGAGAGGTGAAACGTAGGAAGCTGCCTTAGACTGCATCAGTCCATCTAGCCTAGTATTGTCTACAGTGACTGGCAGTGGCTCTCCTGGGTTTGGGGCAGGGGTTTTCTAGCCCTACCTGGAGATGCCGGGGATCAAACCAGGGGCCTTCTGCATGAAAACCATGTGCTGGGGGAGGCGAGAAAGGGAAAATTCTGTTGTGTGAACAGAAGTTTATTTGTGCCACATTGGATGGAATCCTCTATGTGCAGACTTGGCAGTTGGATTAGGAAATGGAACTGCATGTGCAGTATCCACTTGTGGGAACCATGAAATTCATATGTTGTGCATGGCTCCTAGCTGGATTGGGGCAATTGGACATCTGATTCTTCTTCACTGAAGTCCATAAGAGTTTTCCCACTGAATTTAATGGGAGCTGGATTGCAGCTTAGTTATTCTGCCAGTGTCAGCACCATATCTTTCCAGATGTATTTTAGTTCTTTATTTAAGTAAATTTCTAATCTGCCCAATAACTAACATTCTCTGGGCAGATTACAACCAGTTAAAAAACTAATATGCCACTAAAGTTGTTGTTCTGTTATATACACATTCTTGGACATTTTAATTATTGACCTGGTATGTAAATAATTGATAGCGCACTGCACAAAGGTATCAGTGTAACAGCTTTGGAAAGAGTTTCATTAGTTTGCTCAGAACATGACAGGGTCAGGGTTTCTCACAAGAATAATTATTGCAGTTCCACTCCGCCCCCTCTAACCACCTGTCTTGAACAAGCACGCACGCATGCACGCATGCATGCACGCACGCAGGCAGCTCCCTTTGCCATCAACAGAAAACCAAAGGCTACAAGTAAGGGTTGCGCTATACATTTATCACTTCCTGCGTCAAGATTTATTGCTTTGTAATAGATACTTTGTAATGTTTGAAGAACGGAACAGTGCTGCAGTGGTATATTGTGCAGTGAAGTGCTTATCATGACAGTCCTCCAAGGAGGGTCAAAAAATGCTAGCAGCTGTGTTGATCCATCTCTCTCTCTCTCTGTATTATATATGTCTTTTGGAAGTATTTTGTAAAGCCAGCAGGTCTTAATTATCCATTAAAGACCAAGCTACCCTAAAATAATTTGCATTACCACAGGGATACCTCACACCGGTGGCCTGGTTTTCCCAAAATGACAACCTATGGGTTGTTGTTGAATCATGGGCTGTTGTTCAAGCATGGGTTGTTGTTACTTGTGAACCCTGCGCTACAGTTAACCATGAACAACCCAGAGTTCACAACCTAACAACAAATCTTAGGTTCTTTTCCTGGGTTGTTTGTGGTTAAGAACCCATAATTAAATCATAGTGCAGGGTTTGCCCGTAACAACAGCCAACAGCTCAATGACAACCCATACTTTGGGTTTTCATTATGTGCAAAACCGGCCAATGTATCGTTACTGGGTAAAACCTGTTTTCCCACTAGCTACTGTGAAGATTGCAGCTAAGGTCAGAGGAAACAGGGAGGGAGTGGCAGATGACATCTTCATCCTACGAATCAAAAAGTCCCAGCACTTCGATCCTGTCTCCATTACACTGCTGGAATGGAATAAGCGCTTTTCAACTTCCAGGTAATGGGCTGCTGTTATTCAAATCAGCTGCCTGAGTGAATTTGTGGCAGTAAAATCTCACTCACATTGCATGTAAGAATACAACCTTGCTACCTAAAGGAGGTTAATCTCTGTGAATATGCAAGAATGAATGTGATTATTTATGTCTAGAAAAGGGCAAATAACTCTCTTAAAATAATTTCTAGTCAATGTAGCATGTTCATTCAGCTGTTTTTTGGATACTGTTCTCCATATATGAAGTCCTACCTTATGAACCAGCCTTAAGCGTGTTGAGATTTGGAGTGTGTAAATTTGGCTCTGTTTAACTTCAGAACGTGCACCGAATGGGTCTGAAGCACCCCAGTGGGTAACTAAGCTAATCTCAACAGACAAACTTTACTATAGACAAAATTGTAAATTGAAATCTTTTTAAGGCTTCATTTCAGAAAATGGCAAAATATAAAGAAAGTGGCATGGTGGTTATATGAGCGTTAGAGACTTTCTCTATAATTAAAGGGAAAGAGAATGCAACAAAAATAGCAGATTAATTAAAAGAAGCATAATTGCCAAAGCTGGTATTATAAATTTGGCTAATAAGACCACAGCTTGAGCTTCTAACATTGTTATGACTCCTCCTTCCAACTTTCTTTTGTTTACTACTTGCAGTTCAAAGCTAAGCTAAACTAAAACAAAACTAAACTTAACTAAAACATGAGTGCTAACTCTCCCATTAATTCTTCTTGCACCTTACTTGAATATATGGGCTTCTCCACACCAGCCTAAAATCCTGCATTTAAAATGAGGCTTTCTGCTTCCATTTTAAATGCAGGATCACAACCGACTCCCTTTACATGTGCTTCCTTCCCCCCATCTCCTTCCCCCACTTCTCCCCTGTAGCTGAGTATTATCTTTCATTAATCTTGCTCCTCTTCTTGCCACTTTAACTCTTTTGACAGAGGGAACTGAAATGGAACACAATGGGGTAATTTGATAGCTCATTATCTGTGATCTACTTAAAAACGGAACAAAGGGCATTTAGCACAGGAGATGCCTGGGATGATCACTGCATCCTGTAAAGAGCCTGCAAACTTCCATGAAGGAGCAATCTCAATCACAGGATAAAAGCCCAGTGTGAAGGAGCCCTATTACAACTACGCTAAAGCATTACTAAGTTCCTCTAGGCATTGAAAAATAGAGGTAGAAGTTAGAGTGAAAGGAAAAATCTAAGACTTGGAAAAAATTCTAAGTCTCATCTTCAGAAATAACTCTTGAGTCTCAAGCTTAGAAATAACTCTAAGTCCCAAACTCAGAAATAATTCTAAGTTCTACTTTCAGAAAATACTCTAAAGTCCTAACTTCAGGGAAGATTCTAAGTTCTAAAGTCTAAGATTCCAAAGAGGTCCATAGTTACCCAAATCCTTGAGTCTGGTGGTGAGGCAGAAAGAGCAAAGTGAAATAGTAGCAGCAGGCACAACAGGAACAAGAGGAGAAGAGCTCTCACTATTTGTGCTTTTATACACTTGCTCTGGTCAAAGGTGGACCCCTCAAGGAGTAATGAGACAACCATCTTCCAGTCAAAATGGGGAGCATGTGGTTAGACCATTCGCTCACCAATCAGAAGTAAGAGGCCTCATCTATCTCCCATAATCTCATGTGCTTGGGGAACATATCTGACACTACTACAAATGGGTTACTTTGAAATGTTGCAAAACATGGCCCAAAGTCTGCCATCTGGGCATGTTATCTTGATTGATGCATTTCTCCCTGGTACATCTTCTTTGAACTCATGGTCATCTTTGGCCAGTTTTGGTCATATCCACCCAAACACCTCCTCCCAGTTGTCTCACGTGCTCAGGGCTACAGCTGCCCCCGCCCAACTAGCATCAAGTAAGGACATTCTCTTATCAGCAGTGTACACCACAAGATGTCAAAACAGTACTTTTCCTCCTCCTAGTAGGCATCTGAGCATGCTCAGTTCTTCGGTTCATCTCACTTATACACTCTGCCAGCACACCATGGCCTTGAACAAGCTCTGTGAAGTCACTTGTAAAGACAGCTGCATTTGTTTTTTTCTTTCTTCAAAAACAGTCCTGCAAAGTCTTAGTTAGAGTCTCAGTGAGATAATATCAATTAGCATAGAATCAAACTTCAAGGTCTTCTCGCCCAGGGGTCAAGAGTCTGGAACATAAAACTGATTCTTAAATAGAGTCTGGGTCTTTTAGGGGCTCTTCAAAACCCTCACTCAGGTCATTCAACCAGGTTTTTTCGCTTCCAATGAAGTTTCACCGTCACCGTCCGTCTTTCACACTATGCAGTACCCGCCTCGAATTGGAACTGGAATTTCCCGCTTCCGTGCTCCCACTTTCAATACCCTGATATCCCAGTATTTCCCCTTAATGTACTCTGGTTTTCCGCCTTTGCTACCTTATCTGGTCGTAGTCCCCTCCTCTGCCTGTCCATATATGGCGGTGTTTGTATTTCCCTCCTGTCCAATCACAGCTCTTGACGGCCCCATGTCATCTTCCGGCTACTGATTGCATAGCTTCCTCAGCACTCAACAAGCAAAGGGCTGGATGTGCGCACGCTTGTCTGATCTCGGAAGCTAAACAGGGTCGGCCCGGTCAGTAGTTGGATGGGTGACCGCCTGGGAATCAGGCTTCCTGCATTGAGCAGGGGGTTGTTCTATCCCTTCAAACGAGACTAGGTTTTACCCCCTTCTATCCCCTGTTTCGGCTTTTTTTTAAAATTAAGGCATTGTCTTCGAAGAATCGTGGCTTCTCTGCGATGTTTTTTTCAAATTCAGGCATGATCTTTGAAGGTTTGAAGATTTGAAGATGTGAAGCTTCACATCTTTGAATCTTCAAAGATCATGCCTGATTAGAAAAAAAAATTGCCAAGAAGCCACGATTCTTCGAATATAATGCCTTAATTTAAAAAAAAAAACCAAAGTGGGGGATAGAAGGGGGTAAAACTTAGTCTCATTTGAAGGGCTAGAACAACCCCCTGCTCAATGCAGGAAGCCTGATTCCCAGGCGGTCGCCCATCCAACTACTGACCGGGCCGATGTGAAGCTTCAAATCTTCGAAGATGCCAGCAGCCCCCCCCCAAATGTGAGCGCTGGGTGCTGCCACCACTGCCCCTCTTCCTTGCGCTGGTTGTCAAGGGCTAGCGCGGGGAAAAGAGCATTAGCAGACACCCCCCAGCCACTCGCCCTGGCCTCCAGCAGGTGATGGGGTAGAAGAGGATAGGTGCCTCCTTCTTCCCTCCACCCCCACCTGCTACAGCAGCAGCGGCAAGGGACAAGCTGGTCGTTTTCCCCAAGGCCAGGAAAACATGCGGAAAACAACAAGCCTCTCCCGTGCTACTGTTGTACGGTGGGCATGGAATCAGCAGAAACAGGAAGAGTTTCTGATCCTCCAATGAGAGCCGCCATCTTTAAGAGCAGGAAAACAGCACAGCGCTCGAGTGAGAACCGAACTCGCACATTCGATGAAGCACCGCAATGGGGAAAATGGCTGAGTGTGGATAATCACATTTTAATGTGAGAGCGGTTAACCTGACAGGACACTAAATTCGTTGCGATGGCGGGCGCAATGTAGATCGGCCCCAGATCAAATTAGCCATCTTTACTCTTTGTTAGCAATGTTATTTAACTCTTTTAGTACCAGAGTAACAGAGTGGAAGCTCTATAAGCAGGAATGTGAAGACCCTTTTAAACAAATAGCTTATTTAGTCCACAGAGAGTTTATTCTGCTTCACCAGTCTTTGCTTTGTGGTGGCACCAAAATTTGTAATTACCTCGTTTGGGATATGAATTTGTCCAGCTTGTAATGCTCAGCTGAATTATAAACTGAGGGCCATTTCCCCAAAAATGTCTTCGCTAGCTGGGAATGCTTATTTATTTATTTCATTTCTATACCGCTCAATAGCCGAAGCTCTCTGGGCGGTTCACAAAAATTAAAACCACAAAGCGCAGCATAAAACAATATATAATATAAAAGCTTAAAACCACAAAATTATGGTACAACCAGAATAAAACCTAGAATGTTCAATTAAATTGTGCACATCCAGTCATCATTCAGTAGGGTACCTAAAGCCAGCTGTTTTATAGGCACATGTTCTTCATTGTTAAGTCCTTATTCTTGATGGAATTCTGTTCACTGCTGTGAACTACATGACCAGAGCACCTAACTATGCAAGCTGCATTTTGTTTGGTGACTATCTTCTCTGCTTGGGTCAATTATTTTAATTGTTTCTTATGAATGTTTTATGTGTTTGTCGTCCTGTATCTTGAACTAAAACCATTCCCAGATATGTTTGGGGATTTGGTGTGGGGTAGGGGTTGAATTTCTCTGCCATGGCTGCTGCTGTGGGGTTCTGGCATCCCTTTGGCCTTTTAAATTGTACAATTAATACATTTAAAACATTAAACATTTAAAATGTTTAAATGCAGTCCTGCTTTACACACAAATGGGACAGACCACTGTTTCAAGCTAAGAATCTACTGCTATTGCATATTGTTTAGGTCTGAGTTCAAATAAAACCAATGGAGCAGGTTAGGAAGACTTAGGGTGCAATCCTGTGCAGGTTTAGACAGAAAAAAGTCCTACTAACTCCTAGCATTCTCCAGCCAGCTGTGCTGGGTAATAATAATAATAATAATAATAATAATAATAATAATAATAATAATAATAAATAACTTTGCTAAAGAGAAACAGCTTAGAGGCAATTTTGAGTGAAGATATATTGGGGAAGCTGCTCAAAATCACAGCTTCCCAAGGTTGCTTTCCATTTAAAACATGCACGTATTACGGCTTCATTACATGTATTTGCATTTTGTCCTGAGCTGTAATCCCATTTCATTTCCATCATCAGTTTCCCTGAGCAAAAAATATTAGAAAAAGTCAGGATAAAAATGTTGAAAATAGAGTATAAATAAATCTGTAAATAAAGGAGAAAATATATTGATTAGAATATACAATCCATTTTCACTGGCTGTCTTCAAGTTTTTAAATTTCAGTTATAAATTCAGGCTTGTTTATCCTCAGAAACTGTACCAAATGGGTTCGAAACACCCCAGTGTGCAACCAAGCTAATCCAGACAGACAAACATCACTACAGACAAAATTGTAACATGGAATCTATTTATTTTAGAAAATTACAGTATTAAAATAAAGTGGTGGTATGGTGATTATATGAGCATTAGAAACTTTGTCTGTACTTGGAGGGAAAGAAAATGCAACAAAACTATGAGATTAATTAAAAGAATTGCAATTGCCAAAGCTGTAGTATGAATTTAGCTAATAAGATAATGGCTTGAGCTTCTAACATAGTTATGACTCCTCCTTCCTCTCCTCTCCTGTTTACTACTTGCGGTTTAAGGCTAAACTAGAACTAAGGTAAACTAAAGCATAATTGTTCCCTCTAGGCACGGGAAGAATAAAGGTAGAAGTTGGGGTGAAAGTGAAAACCCAAGACTTGGAAATAATTCTAAGTCCCAACGTCAGAAAAGATTCTTCAGAAAATAATCGAAGTTCTACCTTCAGAAAATACTGTAAGTTCCAAAATCTAAGAGTCTAAAGAGATCCATAGTTACCCAAATCCTTGGGTCTGGTGGTTTAGAGAAGATCAAAGCCAAGCAGTGAAGGAGCGACATGAGCTGCAGCCCTCACTACCTGTGCTTTTACACACTTGTTCTGGTCAAATGTGTGGGCCCCAATGAGTGACCCTCTTCTAATCAAAATGGGGTGTGTCTGTGGTTAGATCATCCATTGACTTACCTACCCTGTCCAATAGCATGACATTTTATGCTCACATGGTTTGGGAATATTTTAGGCACTGTATAATCAGAGACCTGAGCACATTGTCTTGATCATGTCTTTCTCGTACATCCTCCTTGAGCTCACAGCCATCTTCAGACATAATTGGTCATATCTGCCCCAACACCTCTGCTCTTGCTTTCATTATGTTTCTTAACCAATAGGCATTGAGCTTCAGCATTTCCTATGAGAATGTGTACAACGCAGGATGTCCAGTAGTGATTTTTCCCCTCCCAACGGGCATCTGAGCACGCGCAGTTCTTCTGTTCATTTCACTCATAAACTCACATCAACATTGTCTCCATTTGTGACCTTGAGCTTGCTTTGGCAAAGCCGCTTGTAAAGGGAGCTGCATTTTCCCCCTCTTCTTCAAAGCCAGTCCTGCCAAATCTTAGTTAAAGTCTTGGGGCACAATCCTATTGGGGTAGGCAGCCGCCTCCGAACTCAGAGGTGGCTGCCTATCCAACACAGTGCAGGAGCAGCACGGAGGGGATCATCCCCTCTGTGCTTCAGCTGCCCTGCATTTGCAGCTAGACAGCTGATGTCAGCTGCCTAGCTGCGGGAAGTTGGAGCGGTGGGGGACGGATGGATGCCGGATGACACACAGGAAGTGTTGGAACGGCACTTCCGCCCTCCCGGCCCCATTCCACCCCCAGGGATGCCCCATTTTCCCTGCTCCACGCTCCTCTTATGAGCACAGAGTGCGGGGACAATCCACGCTACCTACGAGGCAGCGTGGGAGGGGGTGGAGGTCAGTTCTCAGGGAACCGTCCTATCCTATGGCCATCTAGCCATGACTAGTGGCCATAGGATTGTGCCCTTAGTGAGATAATTAGTATGGAATCATAGTAATGGAATTCAAGGGCTTCTTGCCCAGGGGTCAAGGGTCTGTAATACAAGTCTGAGGTCTTCTTAAATATGAATCTAGGGTCTTTTAGGGGGTCTTCTTGTAGGTCTCCCCAAAAACCTCATTCAGGTCATTCAACAATTCCAGATCAAAGTAGCCATCTCCTGTTTGAAGTAGCCTCTTCAGATCAAAATTATTTAACCCTTTTAGTACTAGATTAACATCAGGAATATAATTCACATGTGATGAATTCCAGTCTAAAAAGCATTATTAGTGTGAAAATGGCTGGAAAGGTGGATCTATGTAATACTTCCTTAGGAAACCCACTTACTGCATAGCAATACTCATTATCAGGAAAGATTAGATGGATTCACACATCACACTAACCCATGGTGGGTGGCGAGCTATGCTGGGTAGGTGGTTATGCAAACAACCTACTGTACTTCCATCAGACAATCAGGCAAACAAACTACACAGAGTAGTCTATTTCACCCCCACCCCACCCCTCCTCCTCCTGTAGTCCTCCCACCCAGCCAGGCAGGTATCCCAGCTTCCTTTGCGGCAGGAATAGAGATCACTTGAGAGGAGCAGAGCGGTGGTGGCTTTTTTGGCCACTTTTGCCAAGCAGCTCTGTAGGCGATCTCTGTAACCCATGCTGGCATAACAGACAACATGCTAACCCACCATAGGTGAAATAACCCTTACTGTGGATTGTCAGGGTGGCTTATTTGGGGGGAGACATCCCACAGACAACACACTAACCCATCATGTATTGTTCTGGAAAATAAACCACCATGGGTTAGTGTATTGTGTGAACACAGCCATTGAGGGCCAAAGTTAATGGAGATGCATGAATGCATCTCTACTTTCCTTAGACATTTGCCCATAGCAGCCACAGGTAAAGGATGATCCAGATCAGGAAAATGGTATGGGGAGGGAACACGTGCACGTATGCATGCTTTTCCTAGTGGGAAAATAGCAGCTTTGGTGCGTGCGTGTGTGTGTATGTGTGTGTGCATGTGCGCGTGCGGGGGGGGGGGAATTTCCATTGGGAAACTGGCACAAACAGAAACCCTCCCGCTGCAACATGGTTCTAATCCAGTGGCTGTTATTTGCAAAAATATTAAAGAGAGCAGAGGTGCATTTACACATGTTCTTAGTCACATCTAACTTGGACTTGATTAATACAAGTCTCCCACACTTTCAGTTGCAGGATAGGAAGTAACTCGCATGAATTTCACTTCGAACAAACTGGGTGAAAGGGGGAAGAGCAGTGCATGTTAACCCTGGGCTCATTACTCTAATGCCTGTGATCGATGACCTTGATGAATAATCACAACGGGAAATCATCACTCAAGGTAATGCAGCCAAGGCGGGAGTGAAGCCCAGCAATTCATTTATTCCAGTCAGGAAGCTTCTTATGTTGCACCGTTGCTGTTCTGTATTTAAAATCATGTCTCTGTTGCCTGATATTGATCAGTTAATTGAACAAAGTTCACATCTCTTACTCTGTGAACAAGCAAAATGCCAGGAATTGAAAAGCCGCACGGAAGTTTGTATAGTGTAGTAGGAGCACCAAAACTCTGTAGAGTGATGACAGATTTTGCACTGAGATACCTGAAGAGAGGAAGGGACATAGGAACTAGGGCTGTGCACCACTTCGGCTCAAGGCCCGAACCCCGAGTTGAAGCGGGCTGCTTCGGGCCACTTTGTGCCCCTTCCGAGGCAAAGTGGAGGGGGCACGAAGCAGGCCAGAGCAGGTCGGGGCTCACTGAAGTGCTCAGTGTGCTTTGGAGCTTCGGCCCTTGGCCCGCTCCCTACCCCCGGCACCTCTAGTTCCTTGCCTGAGCCATGTTCCCTGCTGCCACTGCCCCTGCTGCCTTGTCCTCGCCACCGCTGCCACACTGCCGCCTTTTTTTCCTTCCCCACTGCTGCACCACCGCCACCACACTATCTTTGCCATCATCGCCGCCGCCATCTTTGCCGCCGCAGCCGCCATCTCCTGAGGCCTGGACACACGGCGACTTGTCTTCTTCCAGGGAGTCGCCATTTTAAAAATGCCAACCTCCTGGAAGTTCCAGGAGGCTGTCATTTTAAAAATGGCGACTCCCTGCAAGAAGAGTCACTGCATGTCCAGGCCTCAGGAGATGGCGGTGGCAGCAGCAAAGACAGCAGCAGTGGGCAGCGAAGAAGAAGATGGTGGAGGCGACGCAATGGAGAAGGCGGCAGCGCGGCACAATGGAAAAAGTGGCGATGGCAGCAGCAGAGGAGGAGGTGGCCCAGGTAAGGAGCTGGGGGTGTGTGGGGGGCCCAAAGTGGGGTTCGCCACCCGAACTCCGCTTTGGGTTCGGCACTGAGGTGGGTTGGGAGCCCCCCAAATCTGCCTAAGCCGGATTGGGCCTGCCTCAGAAGCCACAAAGCTGCTTTCGAGTTGGATTGGGGGGGGGGACTCCCTGCCCAGCCCTAATAGGAACATACTGGACTACTGGACTACTGGTCCATCTAGCCCGCTACTGTCAACACTAGCCCAGTTTGCACGTAACGAGAAGCCACAGTGGGTGACTTTCTCCGTGGCTTTTCTTATTTTGAATATTCGGGGTGCAATGTAGCTTGTTATGTGCAAACTTGGCGAGGGTGGGTTGTTGGGGTGGTTAACAAGCCACCCACAACCTTAAAGGTGCCCAACTGTTCTGGGTGGCTTGTCAGTCAACCCAGCAAACCACCGTCACCAAGTTCGCACATAAGAACAAGCTGTGGGGTGCCCCTGCTGCAGCTCAAATATTCAGAATGGTGGTGGCTGCCGTGACAAGACGGCCTGTGGGGAAAATCACCCACAGTGGCTTCTTGTCACATATGAACCAGGTCAATGACTGGCAGTGGCTCTCCAGGATTTCAGGCAGGAGTTTTTCCAGCCCGACCGGGAGATGCCGGGGATCAAACCTGGGGCCTTCTGTGGCAAAGCAGGGGCTCGACCCCTGAGCTGCAGTAGAATCTCTCCCAGTCGGAAATCAGTTCGGCCATGTTTGTGCTGTGGGTTAACTGACTTCTGTGGAGTGCAATACTGGTTCTCCCATGTTTTGTGTTATAAATGCATTCTGTATACACATATGCTAGGATATTCTGGGGCATCTGGACTTCTGCTTGAAATACGTAGTTGCAGTTCCCTTCCCATAAACTCTGGTGAGAACTGCACCTGTTTGGCTGCTGGCAAAACTCCTTGGTCCCTTGTATCTTCTGTACCTTTTGTCATCACACAGGCCTTGCATATACAAAAATATGGATGGGGCCGCACACGTTCAGAGTATAACAAAACACAACAAAATTTTGAAATACGAGTTTCGCCATCTGAATGTTTGTCTCTGGGTGAGATTTCTCTTCTTCCGACATGTTTTTAAGGGTGGTAAGGCAAAACAGGGGAATTTATTCTGAAATTCTGAAAAAACTCTATGTTCTCACCTGTAGGTCGTTTCAGAGGGTTTCATTCTTTGTTGGCATTCTGAGTGGAGGAAAGCCCAAACAAAGCATTTGCATACAGAAGCAGGGCATCATCCAGGGGTTCAGCCATATATCCTTGATGATAATGTCGGCATTAGCAATCAGATCTCCTTTTGCAGAGTGGAAATGATGACAGCAGCTTAGTTCCAGACTGGAGCTCAATGGAGCCCTGTCTGTGCTGGAGGAAGGGTACAAGGAGGCAATTTTCATTGATTCCTCTTTCCCTCTGCAGCCACCTGTACTCCTTAAACAGCTGCTCTGAAGGCTTAGGGTGCCTTCCAGAAGAATACCAGGCATGGGGCTGGGGCCAGCAAAAATCGCCACCCCAGCACCTTCTTCTAGTGGGGAGCCTCTACCAGATTGCAATTTTTTTCCCTCCCTGGAAGACTTCTCTTTAGAAGATGACCTGGAGGCCTCCAAGTAAAAGATCACAGAGCAATTGCCTATGCTGGAGGACTTTGAGGCAGATCAGGAGAATCCTGGACCCTCAGGGGAGACAGCCATCGACCCTTAGGATGTAGTCATCCCTCAGTCATCAACAAGTGGGGTGACTACGCTAGCCCCAGGGAGTGTCTGAAGGTTCAGGTCTCGCTGGCTGCCTTATGCAGAAATGCCTGCTTGAGGGGGAAAAGAACTCCTCATGAATAAAGGTATACTTGTGAGCAAGGCTCTGCTCATGAGTAGACCATCCCTCCTGTGGTGCGGATAGCCTGCAGCTGTGCTCTGGGTGGGGCTCTGAAGGCTCCGGCTTCACAGAGTGCTAGAATAGGGCTGTTTGCACAACACAACTCCCAGGGAGGGTTAGTTAACCCACAGTGAGGCTCTAGCATGTGCAGCTGCCAATTTTAATCACTTCAAGCATTCAACGATTAGCCACAGGTGCCTTTCATGCATGGAAGCAGCTGGCCGTTTTATTTATTTATTTATTATTTTAAATGTATGTTTCCCCCTTTGTTAAATGGCTGCTTCGTTGTCATATGTTGCTTTGACATTCAGTTAATAAGGTGATGCTTTAGTCAACAATCGAGCATTGCATTAAACTTGATGGTCCATGGCTTAATGACAAAAATAAGAACATGGCATCTTAGCAGCGGCCGGACTGATTTCAGTCCCATTAAATGGCTGTGTTCTGTAAACAATGAGGACCTTTTGCATTTGAGTCAAAATGTACTCTGCCATGAAGGGCAAGGAGCTGGGTAAGCAACTTCCCCTTAATCTGTGCTACAGATATATTAATAATTCTGCCTCCAGAAAATTATGAAAGCCACTGCTTCTTAACGGTCGCCTGCCACAATGGTAAATGAGGCCATAAAACAAGAGTTGCCTTGTGGCTGATATTATCTTAGTGATAGAACACGTGTTTTGCCTCCACAGGTTGGCTGCATAGCGGGGTAAAAATGCTGTAAATAAATAAGTTCAGTCACTGTTAAAGGATCACCAGTTAAAGCAGGAGTGAGGAACCTATGGCCCTTCCAGATGTTGGACTCCAACTCCCATCAGCCCTAGCCAGCATAGTCAATGGTGAGGAATGATGGGAACTGTAGGCCAAAACATCTACAGGGCCACCAGGCCACCTGGTGTGTTCTCTCTGGCAGCATCCAACAGGTCTGCCCTGCCTCTGTGGGCTCTATTGTACCCATGGGACCCACTGCTCGCTCACTGCGGCTTTGGTACTTCTCAAAGTAACCCCAGGAACAAGTGGGAATGTGCCAAAGCCCTGTTGCACAAGCTGTGGGGTCCCATGAGCAGATACTAGCCACAATTTGTATAGAGTGAAACAGCCCCAAGACAACAGGTGGGACACCCTCTCCATAGCTCGGGGTCGGCTGTTCTTCCTGAAGATTTCAGGTAGTTCTGATCTGGTGATTGCAGAGAGTTCTTAGCTCCACCTGTCTCTGAGGTAGTTTTGCAAATGTTCTTGGCAGGTGTCCCCCCCATTTTAGTTTCACTTGGGGGGGGTCTTAGACAATGGTGTGAGTGTTCTTGGCAGGGATATCACCTCTTGCCTTTTCTGGGTATGTGCAACTTAAGTGTGACAAGGGAAGGAAGGCCACACCTGCTCATTCTTCCATAGGGGTGAGCTGTAGCAGTAGCAATGCCTGATAACAAACTTGTTAATAGCCTCCATAAGAAGGGAAGACTTCGAATCTGAGACCTTGCCAACATAGTTTACATAACTATTTTGTCAATCCACTCTAAATGTTACATATTTTGATACGTTAGGAAGTGTATTATTAACTACATTTGTATCCAAGAAGCTTCAAGTGGCATGTGGCAGGCTATTCTCTTTTATTCTCACAACAAGCCTGTGAAGTATATTTGGCTGATAAAAGTGATCTAGTGAGGTTCCCCGATGAGCACTATTTTTGATCCTGGCTCGCTCTTGGATGGGAGACTGCCTGGGAATCAGGCTTTCTGCACTGAGCAGGGGGTTGGCCTCAATGGTCTTGTAGGCCCCCTCCAACGCTACTATTTTATGATTCCCCTATCATAATCCTGTAAGATTGGAAGTATAGACAGGAAATGGTTAATGGAGGCAGAAGGGCTCCTTGAAACCTCCCTAAATGGCAATGGTTACCAGTCACAACTTTTGTTAGGAAAATTACAGGGAAATGGCTCACAATAAGAGGAGACAGCTGGAGACACCTCTGGAAGGTGAGTCATTTTGCCGAAAAGATAATACCGGATGTTGTAATATAGGTCTTTCTGTGCATATCTGTGCAAGAAAGGAGACAGACTGCACTTAAGAGTTTTGGGGAGAGGCTCAGAGACAGGAGCAGGGAAGGGTTTGCTTTTATCTCTGGAAAGCTCCTTTGATGGGGGGTCACCTCTCTCTGGGGATCTGATGTGGGGCAGGGGATTTTGCTGTGGGGTGTTTAAGCTGTTTGCCTCTACTTATGCTCAGCCTATACATATTTGCAAAAGACTGCAAAATGTCAGTAAGCCTCCAGCGACCTCCTGTGAAAGGAAAAGTCCATGGGAGGAAAGGGCCATAGCTCAGTGGTGGAGCGCAGGCTATGCATGCAAGTTCAATCCCAGGCACATCCAGGTAGAGCAGGAGGAACTGGTAGGGCTGCTAGCTCTTGTCAACAACTCTGAGCTAGATGGACCAATATTCTGACTTCGCATAAGGCAGTTTCCAGTGTTCTAAACCCAGGTAGGTGCTGCAGCCCTGGAATTTCTCACTGCTTGCATTAGTGGTGCATCTTGGAAAGTAAGAATGTGATGGTGTAGTAAAGACCATGGTTCCGATGACATCTTTGCCACGAGCATGCTGGCAGCATCAACAAATTTAGATAAGGGGCAGAGTGAGTGGTTTTGGGAAGCTCACTCACCATGTTCTTCTCAAGCATAATTCATGAGCATTTTGAATGGTTCCATTCTGTGTGGGGCTGGAGTGATGTGCAGTCAGGGCCTGCTGAAGCTTGCTGAGTTGTTCCAGTACAGTCCTTGACAGTTCCAACCCCCCTTCTCTAGGCCTCGGTGCTGTACTCACTGCTGTGATGCTCGTCCTAGTATATTTTCTGAGCATCTGAGTGTTTTACAAGCCATTGGCTTTTCTTTTAACTTACAGAACATAACTGGATTCTGCCACCATTCTTGACAGAGTTGAGAGAAAGCTCTCATTTTTTCCAAGTGCTTTATTACAAGTAACTTAGCAACAAAGTTGTCCCTTCCTGATGACATCATCCAAAAAGATTGAAACATTAGCCCTTTAAACTGTTGCTGAAATGGTACTTTAAGAGCTTCAGTACACAAGGCTAAAATCCCGCATCCTTACTGGGGCTTCCGCTTCTGGATTCTTTGCGGGATTAAGCTTGGCTCCTTTACACAGGCAGAGACGTGCTTTGAATCGGGGAATTCCTTTCTTGGCAAGTTCTATATGTTTCATTTTACAGCCACTAGATGGCACTGTGGTTATAGTGCAACTCCGTCATTAGACACAGCCAATATATTGGATTAACATTCCTTAGGGTGTGATCCTGTGCATGTTTAGACAGAAAAAAGTCCCAATACTGGGGATTGTAAGACTTTTTTCTGTCTAAACATGCACAGGATTGCACCCTTAGTAGCTTATCTCTGATCTTTTAAAAAGTGGGATAAAGGTCAAAAAGCATGGGAGATGCCCTGGAAGTTGATGACATCATTTAAAGGACCTGCAAACTTCTGTGAGTGACCAATCACGAGTGTGCAATGAAAGCCTCCTGTAGAAATGCTCACAGAAACAAAACAAAAAGGTGGGGAATCCGTTGAAAGTATGTGTGTGTAGAGAGGTGGGGGACCACGACAAGAAGGATGACTGAAGATGCTTCCAGTTGAGGCATTCATGGTGCCGTCACCCTGCCCCATTCACAGGATTTTAAAGGGGCTCCAGATGATGTCATCTTCCACTCCTAATGCTCCCATGTTTTCTCACTACTTCTTCCATCTTTTTCCTTATCACAGGAAATCTGTTAAGGAGGGAAATTGGAATAGCTGCAGAGTGCCTTCTAAGTGGTAGCACCAGAAGCCCTCCATGTGGAAGCATCTTGAATTAATGATGAAAAATGTCAATTAGTACATCTGTAAGAAGCATTGCAAAGAAGAGGGTCAGTTCAGAAGTATAGAATCACAGAATAATAGAATAGTAGGGTTGGAAGGGGCCTATAAGACCATCGAGTTCAAACCCCTGCAGGAATCTAAGTCAGAGCATCTCTGACAGATGGCTGTCCAGCCTTGTCTTGAATGCCTCCAGTGTGGGAGAACCCACTACCTCCCCAGGTAATTGGTTCCACTGTCATATTGCTCTAACAGTCAGGAAGTTTTTCCTGATGTTCAGCCAGAATCTGGCTTCCTGTAACTTGAGCCCATTATTCCGTGTCCTGCACTCTGGGATGATCGAGAAGAGATCCTGGCCCTCCTCTTTGTGACAACCTTTCAAGTACTTGAAGAGTGCTATCATATCTCCCCTCGGTCTTCTCTTCTCAATGCTAAACATGCCCAGTTCTTTCAGTCTCTCCTCATAGGGCTTTGTTTCCATTTCCCTGATCATCTTTGTTGCCCTCCTCTGAACCCTCTCCAGTTTGTCTGCATCCTTCTTAAAGTGTGGTGCCCAGAACTGGACACAGTTCTCCAGATGAGGCCTAACTAGTACTTCCTGGGATTTGGAAGCTATGCTTGTATTAATGCAGCCCAAAATAGCATTGGCCTTTTTTGCAGCCACATCACATTGTTGGCTCACATTCAGCTTGTGATCGACAACAATTCCAAGATCTTTCTCACTTATAGTGTTGTTGAGCCACGTATCCCCCATCTTGTAACTGTGCATTTGGTTTCTTTTTCCTAGGTGCAGAACTTGGCATTTATCCCTATTAAATGTCATTCTATTGTTTTCTGCCCAGCGCTCCAGTCTATCCAGGTCACTTTGAATTTTGTTTCTGTCTTCCAAAGTATTAGCTATCCTGCCCAATTTTGTGTCATCTGCAAATTTGATCAGCATTCCTTGCACCTCCTCATCCAAGTCATTAATAAAAATGTTGAAAAGCACTGGGAATTGTAATAAATGTTGGTTTCACCCTGTTAGAGAAAATATACACACCTTGTAGTGACTGATGTTTGTTATGAACATTTCTTTATTCACTAGGTGGACTTAGGCAAGCCATAGTCTACAGTTAGGCAATATCTTTATTAGGACCAATCTGTGCAAGCTTTGTGCAAGAGGAAACAGTTCTGCTGCCTGCCATAGAAGAGGGTTGCGGCATATGCTGGGCTAAAGTTGATTGTAATGTCAGTTCAGATTTTATCTGGTGTAATTCACAGAAGACGAAAAATAAAGCCATAGCGGAAGAAGTTTCAGGAAAAGGAATAAACCTGAGAATCTCAAGCAGAACATTCTCTTAAAAGCTTTGGTTTGCATAGAATGTCCGGACTGGAAATGTCCCTTGGCTCATGAAACCATAGAAAATAATTATTTTGACTCTCCAATGTTTATAAACTGCTTGTCTTCCAGAACAGTGGTCATGCATGCCCAGTTGTCTTAGCAGGTTTATGGGTAATGATTTGGTGGTGGATTGTGCCCATGCTTTTGAAACCACTTAGATAACATTCATGAAAATTGACACTCTAGTAATGTTATAGTAAAAAAATAATGGACAATATGATATTGTTAGACTTCTTTTTTGAGTAACAGAGTGCAGGTACAGAAGCTATGTATAACAAGACTACATAAACCGGGGGCCTCCAATGTAGCACCCACGGGTCCTTCTGTGCCCACAAGGCCAGGCTGAGGTGCCTGCCTAGCTATTTCCCGCCCTGGAAGTGAATAGAGTGATTACTCCAGAGAGACTGGGCCAGTTCGAACACGGTGGGGGTGGCTAAACCTTAAAACAGCCCATCATAGGACACAATAAGCCATGATGCCCCCCCCCCCCCGGCCATCAGCCGCAGCTTGAATATTCACAAGGGCAGCCTGCATGCACCACACAACCCACCATGGGAACCTGGTCAGAAAAAGAGAGAGAAAGGAATTGGGGAGGGAGGAGAGGGAGAGGGAGAGAGAGAGAGAAGGAGACAGAGAAAGGCATCAGAGAGAGAGAAAGAGGAAGGAAGGAAGGAAGGAAGGAAATATGGAAAGAAGGAAAGGAAGAGAAGACAGATAGAGAAAGGATCCAGAAAGAAAGGGGGGGGGGAGAGAGAGAGAAGGAAAGAGCAAAAAGAGCACATGAGAGAGAAGCCAACATGAGTAGCACACACACAGGGTGCACTTTCGTGCATGCACACCGACACAGATGCTCTGAACATTTTTTGATTGGTCCTCCACTCCTCTAAAGAACTAACTGCTACTAGTTTCATACAAACATGTGAAACTGAATGTCAGCATAATTTTTAAAAAATGAAAATCAGCTTAAGCAGAGAATCAAGATAGGAAGGAGGAGATAGGACCTTTTCCTCACCATTTAGCCATTTCAAGCCCCACCCCACCCCCTGTCCCAGTGGCTCCTTCCCTGTTTCCAAAAAGCATGTTTGCTTGGACAAACCCTGAAGGGCAAAAAACAGCGGGGGGGGGGGGGAGAGTTAGAGCAAAGAAAGACTAGGGAGGGGAAGTATTAAATACCCCCTGCACACACTGTTTGTTTTTTATAATTTCCCCTCCCCTGAAGCTGCTTTCATTTTTTTAATGGTGTTGGGACTCAGTTATATGCATTTGTGTGTAACAGAGTTACTCCTAAGTACCAAAGTTGAAAGAAGCATCTGCAGTCAAAAATATGGGAGCAAATCTGAGCCTAGTGTCTCCATGTTGTTCCAGCATCAGAGTCCTATCTTGCCATTGGGTCTTTGCTGTCTCAGCAAGAGGGTGTTTCCAGATGAAGCTTTTATTGTGCAATCAAACTGCCTCACTCATGGAATTTTACTGGTGGTTCAGATAATGCTGTCTTCATTATGTAGCACTCCTGTGTTTTTCCCACTGCTTCTTCCACCTTTTTTCTTATCAGAAAAAAATCTGTTAACAAAGAAAAGATGGAATGGCTGCATAGTGCCTTTCAATCATGAGCACCAGAAGTTGTCTGTCTGGAAGCATCCAGAGGATCTCATGGGTACCCATCCTGTGTACTGCTTACGGTTCCTCTACCGTAAGCAGGAATCTAAGGTTTTGACATGTTATGCCAGCATTAAGAAAGATAGATATGCTATTGCAAATGTACAGGACCAGGGATCCCTGTCTATAGAAACCTCTCTCAAGAGCTGCCTGCCCTGCAAAGGACCACTGGCAGTTTTCCAAAGGTAGCGTTTCTTGGTAAAGTACAACACTTCAGCACATTTTTTCTGCCTGTCCTCTTAGCCCTCCAGCCCCAGTCCAGGGAAATCCTTGCATAAATGCTTCATTCTAAAAAATGCTAGTGATCATTGAGGAGATGAGGATCAGCCATCCCCTTGAAGGAGCAGCAAAAATGAACGTGGGGTTGGAAGAGATCCAGTCTCTGCGAGGAAGTGGAAACAAAATGCCCGTCTGAGCAGAGCACCCTTTGTATTAGAGGCTGCTGAGGGCAGGGCCTGTGCTTTTATTTTTTATAGTGCCTAGCTTATTATCACCCACACACATGAATTGCACACGGTAGAATTTCCATGATGGAAGAATATACTTTATAAGAAAAAGGCAAACTGTTTCATGGGTCAATTGTGGTATAAAAATGGATCCTGGAAACTGCTGCAATTACAATCCTTCTGTTCAAACTGAGATATTAATTTGCCATAATAAACACCTACATATGTCATTCTCTGTGCACAGTCCATGGAATTGTGGTGTGTCTAATTCTGGGTCACCCTGCACTCCTATGTGTGTTGCGGGTTGGATATGGATCCAGGAGATCTGGGTTCAAATGCCACGAAGCTCGCTGGCTGACCTCACAGTCTCGTAACCTAAGCTACCTCACCGGGTTGTAGGGATGAACCATGTATGCTACCTTGAGCTTGTTGGATAAGAGGAACTCCACATGCTTCCGGACACTGGGGGACAATAGAGACTGTGTAGCATCAACAGCCACTTGTCTTGTTCATCCCCTGTTGTCCTGTAACGTGATTGGTTCCTTTCTCCTGCTCCCTCCCTGTCCTCTTCACCTGTGCAACAGGCAACATGTGCTCTCTCCCTGAAGGAAGCAAGTAACCATATCTCATGCCTTCACTTACTTACGCTCACGCACCCAGCTTTAGGGGGTGCTTGTAGTTGAACAGTGTTAGATAGCCTCCTTTGATGATGTGTGTCAAAGCACTAATAAAGTAAGGGCACAATCCTATGCATGTTTAGACAAAGGCCTACAACTCTCAGCATTCTCAACTCTCAGCAAGGTTGTAGGCCTTTTCTCTGTCTCAACATGCATAGGATTGCGCCCTAAGTTGATTTGAACTTCTAAACTGGATCTAGCCTGCGTTTATTCCCCCTAATATTAAATGCTATGTTGCCACATTTTCTTTATATAAGGTAACTCTGCTGTAAGTCACACCAGGCTTTCCAACAGAGCTCCTTGAAGAAAAAGTGGGATTTAAATCTAATAAATAAATAAATAAATAAAACCCTCCCCAACCATGGGCTAGATTCAGAACGGTTGTTCTGCCAGAGGAAGGATACCACTTGTGGAACAGGAATTCCTTGACTCTGCAGCCCCCTGAATGCCCTTCACGTCTGCACTGGAGGGTCCTATTTTGGCAGTGGTATCTTTGTGCTGGTGGGGAAATGGTTCTGGTTCTGTAAGAGATCTATTATGAATTAGTGCAATGTGTTTAAGGCTGCAATCCTATATGCTAGGGCTGGTGTACATTTTCCCCAATCTGGATGCATGTTAGGGGAATGGGAAGGTATGGTTCCAGAGGATCCAAGCCTTCCACCAATCCTTCCCCAACATTCCCATGGAATGTTCCTTGTTGCTTCTACTGGCATCGGCATTCTGACATCAGAAAGGCGACAGCCAAAGAAATTTGTGCAGTGGCTGGGACAGGGTTTGCAAGGTGTGATTTCCCCCTTAAAGTCAGACCTTTTTCTCTGCCCTTGGATGGGAAGATCTAAAATATCTTATGGCCCACAGAATCTCAATCTCTCTCTCTCTCTCTCTCTCTCTCTCTCTCACACACACACACACACACACACACACACACGGCTGTAGGATTGCAGCATAAGAAAAGTAGACTAAGGGAGCAATCCTATCTAGATAGGTGGCCGCCTCTGAACTCGGAGGTGACCGCCTAGCCGAAGCAGGGTAGGAGAAGCATGGAGGGGATCATTCTGTCCATGCTTCTCCTGCTCTGCTTTTTCAGCTAGACTGCCGACTGCGCCTGTCTAGCTGCGGGAGGACAGAGCAGGAGGATGGAGCATGCCCCTTTCTAGCCGCTCCGCGCTCCTCTTGCAAGCACGGAGGATGGGGCTGTTCCACACTGCCTGTGAGGCAGCGCGGAACTGTGGAGAGGTCAGTTCTCCGGCAACCAACCTCAGAGCGCAGGCTCCAAGGTCGGTTCCCGGAAAACAACATATCCTATGGCTGTCTAGCTGCTGTTTAGCGGCCATAGGATTGCTCCCTCCATAATGTAGATTAGTCAAAATTGCAGAGTCAATATTGCAAAATAAGAGAAAATATTTCAGTTTGCTCCATCAGTATGTCTCACAATTTGCATTGTCCGTGCACAGAATGTCAGCTTATAATCATCCCTGTTTAAGCATTGAACTGTGTAGCTGTCTTCTGTTGATTTCAGTAGAACGCAGGCATGCCTAACTTTTGCTGTATGTCTCTGGCTCATGTTCTGCTGAAATGTGGACAGGGTTTCCTATTAATGTAGGGATTATTCTTTTTCTTTTTAAAAATTTACATAGCATTCCATTTGTTGACTGATAGAGATTGTACTGTCTGCTTGCTCTTCATAAATTTAAGGAATGTGTAAGCACACAGTGAGCTATGTACAGTACACCTGACTAAACAGTCAAGTCCCACTTTAAGCCAGGCTATTTGCTGCTTCGGTTCTCTGAACTGTTTTTATCAGAAACAAAACCCTACTAAAATATTCAGGTTGATGACGTTGAGCAAGCAGCTTCTAAAGCCAAGCTAAACACAATGGAGGAGATCAGTGAATGGATCTCTTGACATTCCTTACCAGAAAAAAAAACCCAGTCACTGGGTTTGTTGGTTTGTTTGTTGGCAAATTGCTTCAGAACCACAGTGCTGGAGGAGAGTTATAGAATCATAGAAGAGTGGGGTTGGAAGGGGCCTATAAGACCATCGAGTCTAACCCCCTGCTCAATGCAGGTATCCAAATCAAAGCATCCCTGACAATTGGCTGAATGCCTCCAGTGTGGGAGAGCCCACTACCTCCCTAGGTCATTGGTTCCATTGTCGTATTGCTCTAACAGTCAGGAAGTTTTTCCTGATGTTCATCTGGAATCTGGCTTCCTGTCATTTGAGCCCATTATTCTGTGTCCTGCACTCTGGGATGATCGAGAAGACATCCTGGCCTTCCTCTCTGTGACAGCCTTTCAAGTACTTGAAGAGCGCTATCCTATCTCCCCTCAGTCGTCTCTTCTCTAGGCTAAACATGCCCACTTCTTTCACTCTCTCCTCATTGGGCTTTGTTTCCAGTCCCCTGATCATGTTTGTTGCCCTCCTCTGAAGCCTCTCCAGTTTGTCTGCTTCCTTCTTAAAGTGTGGTTCCCAGAACTGGACACAGTACTCCAGATGGGGCCTAACCAGTGCTGAGTAGACGGGAACTAGTACCTCCCATGATTTGGAAGCTATACTTCTATTAATGCAGCCCAAAATAGCATTGGCCTTTTTTGCATCCACATCACATTGTTGGCTCATATTCAGCCTGTGATATACAACAATTCCAAGATCCTTCTCGCTTGTTCTTAAACGCTTTCCCTTTGTGCCATTTCCCCAGTCTAAATCATTCCCCAAATTTGCTATATTCCCAGCTGGGAAAAAGTGGCACTTACTAAAATTCTGTTGAAGGTTTTTGTTAGAAGTCACACTTCACTGAACCTCTCTCCCACCGGTTTCTAGCCCTTGCAATGGCAATGGCAGTGAAATTGGAAGCCAAGGTTAAAGGGGTTCCAGTTCTTACTAGAAATGCTACGACATTCCACTCAAAATGGAATTAATGTGGCACACAATACTAGAACTGAGTAAGGCCAGTGTCAAAGGTAGGCATGGTTGGGCACCTGCCAAGGGACCACACCCCAGCAGAGGGTCATTGACAAGAGCTCCCTGGGTGTAAGGATTGGGCCCAACTTCTCTGCCGAAGCACTCCAAGAAGGCATGGGAACAGAGTCAGATGAGGAGGAGGGGGAAGGGTTGGTGGAGCTACCGAGGTCGCAGGAGATGGGGCAGAATAACAGTGGCAGAATCTTTCCAGATGCTGGCTAATCAGTTGAATCAAAGCCAGCCAGAGACCTCTCCATCTGTGGGAATGCAAGATCTTACAGTGGGGGAGGAGTTTGGAGTGGCGGGCCCAAGAATCAGACATCCAGTGAGAGGGAAGGAGCAACTTCAGGACGTGAGGCGTTCTAAAAGGTTGGTCACTCAAAAGAGGTCCCTGGGGAAGACCCTCCCTGAGGGCGGAAAAGCTACTCAGGTTTCGTACTGTTGGCTGGTGCCAGTTTTGTTCGACTTCCTATCATACTGTATTCACCAAAGGTAGCTTCTTGTAGTCTAATTAGTATTATGACTAGAGCTGACTAGAGAACTTAGTTCGGTGTTGCTGTATGCAGATTACATCAGTAATCTGAAGTGTGGCTGATCTGACTCTGGCTTACATAATAAAGCTATTTATTAAAAGATTGTCTTCACTGTGTGACCACAAAGACAGCCAGAGGCCTGGCACTCAGCACTGGACTTGCTCCCCCTCTTCACCATTGCAACCTGCGCTCATTCTGGCTGGCGGTGGGCCCACCCGCCTCCCGTTCTGGCCCAGACAATGGTGGTGGTGAGAAGGAGGAGCAGGAGATGCCATTGCTGACTTGGTGACAATGGTGGCGAGAGGGTAGACCCGCTGCGGGAGGGGGCCATGGAGGGCGTCTTGCCGAAGGGCCTTCAAAAACCTGGAGCCGGCGCTGGAATGGAGGGTCGTCTAATAAAACTCATTTAGCTGAGGCTGCCCATGACTACAGCCCTCCACTTTTAAAAAAGGCCTGAAATCTAACTGGTCAGCTGCTTGGTGAGGAAAGGGAAGTGCCGCTGCTCTTCTCCTCAAACCGCTGATTTCAGCTTTGTTTAAAGAGCTACATGCAGGCAGCCCCAGCTGCTGAACCAGAAAGGCTGGCCAGCCACACACAGAGCTCTCCTTTCTGCATGAACTCCCTGCACCATTGCAGCAATCTGCCCTAGCTATCTCCCCACTGCTGGAATAGACACACACAACTCCCATTGTTATGTCATCACAGTTTAACCAGTGAAGACATTTGGCAGAGTTGAGGGTCGAGTAGATACTTGACCCCCAACTCTGGTATTTATTTTACTAAAAATATTTTTTATTTCCTTTATTGTGTTTTTAATTACGTTTTTAATATGGTTTTAGCTACGTTTTTTATTTTATTGTTGGTCTTCTTATTGTTATGCCTTGAGTGCCATTTTTTTGGGGGGGGAGGCAGGGGCTAAATCAAATAAATAAGCAAATACTTTTTATTGTCTCCTAGACTGCCTAAAAAGACACCAAACAGCAACATTATCATGCAACACAACTGAATTAATTGAGTTGTCTCCTGAAGAAGTGTTTTATCCCAAAATGTATTGGGCTACAACATTTCTTTACAAACGGTTTCCCAGTATCCGTTGCAATCTTCTCTTGTTTTAGTAATGAAGCCCAGCCTGGATGGCCATTGTAGGAGACAGAGTGCTGGACTGCACGGTTATTTGGTCTGATCCAACATGCCATGCATGATTTGCTCTTAATGGTCGTTGTGAACCATGCAGTTCCTTTCAGATCAAGGTTGAGATATGTTCTCCTAATCTACCCATCCTGTACCTTGTTTATGGCTAAATATTATTGTTTTAATCGAACAGATTCACTAAGCGTTCCTATTTTTCCCCAAATGATTTTGGTCAATAAATGATGATCCGCAGATGGAACTTCTAACGTAGAGCTATCAATCGTGGAACTATACATCATCTGTAGTTCTGGGATTCTTTTTTTAGATTTTAAAAATACAACGAAGTTACTCAGGTTGCACTTATGTATTATTGATTTTATTTGTTACATTTATATCCTGCCTTTCCTCCAAGGAGACCAAGGCAGCATATGTGATCCTCCTCCTTTTCATGTTATACTCTCAACAACCCTGTGAGGTAGGTTAAGCTGAAAGTCAGTGACTGGCCCAAAGTCACCCAGTGACCTTCATGGCTGAGTGGGGACTAGAACCTGGGTCTCCCAAGTTCCAGTCCAACACTCTAACCACTGCATCACACTCACAGTCATTTCAACTGAAATGGAAGATGGGTGAGTGGGTGGGTGGGTGGCAGAAAGAGAGGGGCTTTATATTCAGAGGTGCTGCTAGGTTCGAGGGGGCCCTGGACCAGTTGCTTCCCCCACCACCACCCTGCCAGCACTTCTTTAAAATGCGGCAGTGCAGTGCAGTGTGGCATGGCTTAGCCTGCCCTCCCAGCCATCCTTTTTCTTTTTTCCCGGGGGGGGGGTGTGTGTGTCTCACTTCTAAAAGGATGTGCCATGGCAACTTGGCTGGTCAAGGCTGCAGCCTTGCAGCATACCGTTTTAAATAAAGCCTTTCTTAACTTAAGTAGCAGTGAGCTGAACCAATCAGACATCGCCTTTGAGGGAACACCACCAATGAGGCCACAGCAGTGGCAAATGGGCAGTTGTTTGGCGGCCGTCCGGGACCATGGGGACCAGAGCCTGCAACCTGTGGTCTGGCCCTGGCAACACCACTGTTTATATCCCTTTCTCCTTACGTTGTCGTCCCCACTGAAAGTGCCCATCCCAAGCTTCCTTTACCCTAGGGGAAAAGGTGTGGGTACTGGTTCAAGTAGGGCTGTGTGCTTGGTAATAGAGAGTTGCGAGAGAGCTATTCCCCACTGACCATAGTTCTGACAACTGTCAGAGATGTTTTCTTATTCAGTCTTTTTGAAGAGTCACCTTCTACATACTTGGGTAACTGCAGTGTTTCCAAAAATGGGAGTCAGCCACTGCTTCTCTGTCTCACTGTCTTAGGTGTAACCTGAGACTTGCCACACGCAGCAGAGAGTAATCCAATCCAATCCAATCTGCAGTCTCCATTTTGAGACGGAGTCTAGGGATGTTTCCAGATGGAGGGCTACTCGCACTGCCACTTAGAAGGCATGGTACGGCAATTCTGTGGATTTTTCCCTTTTGATTTTCTGCAGGAAGGAAGATGGAAGAAGTGGTGGGAAAACACAGAAAGGTTACGAGTGGAAAACAATGATGATGCCCCCCCCCACGCAGTAAAATTCCATGAATGAGGCAGGGTGATATCACAATAAAAGCCTTGTCCGTACTTGACTTAAATGCAGACCTTATGGCTATCTCTCTACCACACCAAGCCATTTTGTTTGCTTTGTTTTTTGTTTCCTCTTTCCCTACCCCCTGCTTCACATAGCAAGAAGAATTCTTCTTGTGACATTTTGTGACATCTTGGTTGGTCCTAATAAAGGTTTTGCCCTACTTTGGATTTTGGGATATCCAAGGAGGTGAACTGGATAGATTCTTGGCAATTCTTATTCACGCTTCTATTCATGTACCAGATCTTAACTGCTTCATCTTAATTGCCCTGCCCTTCTCTTGTAAGATTTCTAAATAAACATTAAACTGCAATAGCAGCAAAAGGGAAGAATATACATAGGCAAGCTTAGGGTGTGACAAACCCCTATATTCCGATGTATGTCAGCATTTTCCCCAGAGCATCTTGTAAGTTGGCACCATGCTGGGAAACCTGAATTGGTCCAGTCTCACCTTTTTGTTCCCCAATACTCAAGACTCTACTTAAGTAGGTAACATGTAACTAGCTAAGTTGAACAGCACTTTATTGGTTTTATTAGGAATTCTATGTTTTAATGTTGCCTCCCCTCCCCTCTGCCCCAACTCCTTTTTAATATTTGGACATTTGGCTGCATTTTTTAAAAAGGGAATTTCTCACTAAAACTGTTTGCATGTTTGCAAATCTACCACTTATGTGCTTAGGATTTTCTCAAGGTTTTGTTATGTTATAGGTGTATGGGCTTTAGGCAAGAAAATGCAAGGCACCTTTCTATTAATTTTTTCTTTGAGCTGGGTTGAAGAGAGGGTTCCTTGGCAATAGGGCTCAGAAACTCCCCAGCTGGACAGTTTGGGTATGTCAAGAGCTTCATCCTGACTGGTGGCAGCCTATTAGTAATTCCTTTTGGAAGGAACCCTCAGGAAAAACGGTAAGGAAAGTCACCCTCCCAGATTTGTAACACACAGCTGTGCTGCTGGGGGGTGGGGTGGGGGCTGACAGAGGAATCTGTTCCTATTATCTAAAGAAGGGGTGCAAGCAGTGTACAACTCACAATGTACAACTGTGAATCTGTGAGAAGGGAGGTGGACATTTTATTCATGTACAGTGCTTAGTACACTTTAGGCAATTCTATCAATGATAAATATAAACAAATACTCATGTATAAGAGGCCTCAGGAACTGTCTTCCAAATTTTATCTACATATCTGAAAATAAAGATAAATTGGCCAATAACTTTCTAGATGTCTTTCTTGGTATCTGAAAATTATGTAGCAGAGAAACTAACCAACTAAACCATTCCAGCCAGAACACCAACTAAACACCAATCTTTGTAAACTGCCGAGACAACTTTGGCTATTGCGTGGTATAGAAATGTAATAAACCAACCAACCAACCAATAAATATGGCCAGATCTCTTTGAAAATGGTGCTGATAATATTGCCCAGTGTGAAATAGTGTTTGAAGGGCTAACTTCTTGCCATGGGCGTCCACTGGAATTTTTCCGGGAGGGTGAGGGGGAGAGGAAGCTGCACAGTTTGTAGTTGTAATTCCTGTGCATAGCGCACACTGCTACAACTCACCTGTGCACTTTCCTTGTGTGCGCTCTTTGGTGCTTAGCATCACATTCTATGACATTTAGAAGCCTACGCAGAGCAGCAGAGAGTCCTGGGAATTGAACAGCACTAATGCAGAAAAGTGTTACATTCAAGAAGCAGGTTGAGGAAGGAAGCTCTAGATAGTGGGTGTGTTAACCATTGCTGTGACTTCATTTATTGGCTAAAAATACTGAAAGGTGGGAGCAGGCTAGTTTCTCACAAAATTAATAAGCAGAACAGTGGCTGCACATTTTGCCTCATATCTCGGGTTCTGCAATGGCTAGAGACTTCTTTTCAAAAAAGGAAATCTGGAGACTATCGCTCATCTCCAGGGGTCAATTGCCCCTCCTTGCCCCTTCCCGTGGAGGCCCATGAGCATGGATGAATGGCTATCCTCATAATGTGAGTTTGCCATCCTCACTTTCCCTCACTTTCAGCACTTCCCCAGCTTTTGTGGGTTAAAGTATAGGGTTTTATGGTGTTTTTACATACCAACTTTAACAGCCCAGTCCTATGCAAGTTTACTGGTGTGTGTGTGTTAAACCACAAAAAGCCAGAGTACGTAAGGAGTGCATCTTCTCTTGTGAGTGTGGGACTGGCAGGGATTGTTCTTTCAAGCAACACCTCACCCTTTCCCAGATGGGTGATGTTTCTGTGTTCTCCCTCCCATCTCACCTCACTTGTGGGCTGGAAAACAACTCATTGGTTCACTTTAAATTAAAGTGAATTCAGCCCATGCCAGATGGAAGAGGATGGGAAGTCAGTGATTTCCATAGTCACAGTCAGCAAGGATGCTTTACGGGGCGGGCGCTTCCACAGGCTACCATACTGAAGGCTTAACAGGCTGCAGTGCTGCCTGGCTGAGCCTGCCAGAAAGCTAGCCTCACCACCCCTTCCAGGTCCACATTCTGGCATTTGCATTGCAGCCACTCCGAACTGAGCTCAATAGCATCCCACCCCAGGTTTACTGACCTCCTCTGGCTGGTCCTTGCCTGCCCGTGTTGCGGGGAATTGGAGAGTAGATAGATGGGGCAGACATGCATAGCATAGGTGCTGTTGCCATTCTCAGAATGGACCTACTTTGGCGTGGAGGAGCTTGGCCATGCTGCTGCTTGCTACTACTGCTTTGCCTTATGAGGAGGCGCTCCCACAGTGCTGGCTAAACTCAAGGGCATCCCCCCACGGCCTTCTGTGCTTACTTTGTTGACCTTCTTTCCTGTCCTGAGCCTTGCCTGTATGGCTGGAAGCTGAAAGTAGAGATAGATGGGGCAGGCAGAGCACAAGCAGCTGCTGTTGTTGCTGTCAGAATGATGTCATGACTGGAATCTGGTGCGGGGCGGGGGGAGTTGCACTCCCTTGCCCCTACAGGCGGATGCCTATGCGCCTTACCCTCTTTCTTAAAATGAAATTGGAATACATCCTGAAATGGCTGCTGTGTGATGGTATTTCATTAGCACATTTACTTTGCAAATGCTGGCCTGCATGGAAATGTGACATTTGCTTAATGAGTTTGCTGGATGGAACCCACAGGTGACAGTTTAATGAACTGTCTGTGAGAGTGGCAAGAAGAAGGTATTTCTGCACACCTCTGTGAGATAAGCTTGTAGATTACTAGAGTTACTGACTTTTAAATCTTTTTAAACCTGACAGCAGCATATCCATTAAAAGCAGCCAGAGCCATTTTTCTTCCTGTTTCTGAAAGGTTTCTGCAGTATTCATGGCCTATTGGTTAATCCAGCCTTTGAAAAACAGGTTTGGTCATTTGGGCAGGAAATAAAATGGAGAAAAGGAAAAGAAGTGTTTTTATAGTAGCAAAATGGAAAGGCACTAGATCAAACACAGCTTCTCTTTATTGATGCCATTTCCAGAAGGTAGCTGTGTTAGTCTATTGCAGAAAAAACAAAGAAGGGTCTTGTGGCATCTTAAAGACTAGCACACATATTCCGACGTAAGCTTTTATGAACTATCTGATGAAGTGGGCTATAGTCCACAAAAGCTTATGCTAGAATAAATATGTTAGTCTTTAAGGTGCCACAAGACTCTTTGTTGTCTCTATTGATATTCCCTGCTGGCAAAATGCAATGGGGCACAGGTACCTAATTCATTCATCTTTGTGGAATCCAAAATGTACAATTAATTTTTTGTTGAGGGACAGGGACAGCATAACTAAAGGGGGCTGCTTGATAGCCTCACTTTATACTAAAAATTGGCTATGTGTTCCAAAGACTTCTGAACTTACAGTATATCCAAGAATCTACAGAATCTCAGAACTGTAGAACTGGAAGCATCGCTATGAATCAGCTAAACCAGTATTGTCCCATAGGATATTCTGTTCCTGAAGTCTAGACTGTCTGACAGATGCGGAGCTGCTAATTGTTCTTTGAAAACTTTCAACAAAGCAGACCATTTTCATCACTAAATTCTGGATGCAGCATTCAGCCAGCAATCTTTTATTTACGTAAACCATGTTTGTAGTTTGCTAAGAGCATACTACTAAGAATTCATTTAGATAACAAATCAAGTTGATTAAGAAAAAATGTAAAGATGCTGTTCTAAGATAAGGAAAATCACGCCATGAACTTGCATAAGACAGGTCACCCATTTCTAACGTTAACACCATAGAGGGGCACAGTAGGAACCTTGTAGCGATGTTGATCTGCATCACCATTCAGAGATAGAATCCATAGTTTTATTATGAAGCCAACATGCCGATAGGCCTGTTGAACTACAAGATCATGTAAAGCAGCAGTTGTCAAGAGCTTCCACCTTCAGAAAGCCCCTTCTACATCAACTTCTCTGGCTATGCAGAGAATCACTAGCATTCCTACAGTGCAGCAGCAGCTTTATTTTTTTATTTATACCCCACCTTTCCACCAAAAAAGTTGTGATCAAGGGAGCTTCCATGCTCTCTGCTAAGCAAACCCACCAACTGATTTTGTTGTTGCTGTCTTGGAGCCCATTCTAATTTTTATGACAATCTGGAAGACATCCATACTTACCACTTGGATATAATGCTGCTGTTCTAGACTGTTACAAAGTTCTTGCACAAGACCAGTTGTGCTTCTCCGTTCAGGAGTTTTTCTGGTTTATAACAAATGTTATAAAGAAATGTGCATCCGTCTTTATTAAGCTGTGTATGTGCCAAAAAGCTTCATAAGTTAGGTGGGGGAGACAGAACTGGTTCCATAAACAACAAATAGGATTCCTTTACCAGGCAAGCGTCAGTTAGTTATAGGAATCAGTAAGCAAATGACACCCCAGTCTAAGAATATATGATTTGAAATAAGTTCCATTGAAATCAATGGGTTGTACATCCACAAAGTAGTTTGAGGACAGTGGCATAAGGCATTTGCTTTGTTGTGCCTTCATTTGCTGCAACTTCTAGTCAGTTGTAACTGAATTCGTCGTCTTCTTAGTATGACATTCTGAAAACCTAAAGCTTTTTTTATTGATGATTGTGTTGTTGTTGTTGTTGTGCAGTCGTTCAGTCGTGTCCAACTCTTCGTGACCCCATGGACCATAGCACGCCAGGCCTTCCTGTCCTGCGCTCTCTCCCGGAGCGTGCTCAAGTTCATATTCATTGCATCCGTGATGCTATCTAGCCATCTCATCCTCTGCCGTCCCCTTCTCCTTTTGCCTTCAGTCTTTCCCAGCATCAGGGTCTTTTCCAGGGAGTTTTCTCTTTGCATTAGGTGGCCAAAATATTGGAGCTTCAGCTTCATTATCTGTCCTTCCAATGAGCACTCAGGATTGATTTCCTTTAGGATGGACTGATTTGACCTCCTTGCAGTCCAGGGGACTCGTAAGAGTCTTCTCCAGCACCACAGTTCGAAAGCATCAATTCTTCAGCGCTCAGCCTTCCTTATAGTCCAGCTCTCACAGCCATACATTACTACTGGGAAAACCATAGCTTTGATTAGACGGACCTTTGTCGGCAAGGTGATGTCTCTGCTTCTTACTATGCTGTCTAGGTTGGCCATAGCTTTCCTCCCCAGGAGCAAGCGTCTTTTAATTTCATGGCTACAGTCACCGTCTGCGGTGATCTTGGAGCCCAAGAAAGTAAAATCTGTCACTGCTTCCATTTCTTCCCCTTCTATATGCCAGGAAGTGATGGGGCCAGATGCCATGATCTTAGTTTTTTTAATGTTGAGTTTCAAACCAGCTTTTGCACTCTCCTCTTTCACCGTCAACAAGAGGCTCTTGAGATCCTCTTCGCTTTCTGCCATTAGGGTGGTATCGTCTGCATATTGGAGGTTGTTGATAATTCTCCCAGCAATCTTAATTCCGACCTCTGATTCATCCAACCCGGCATTTCTCATGATGTACTCTGCATATAAGTTAAATAAGCAGGGTGACAATATGCAGCCTTGTCGTACTCCTTTCCCAATTTTGAACCAATCGGTTGTTCCATGTCTGGTTCTTACTGTTGCTTCTTGACCCTCGTACAGGTTTCTCAGGAGACAGGTAAGGTGGTCTGGTACTCCCATCACTTTAAGAATTTGCCAGTTTGTTGTGATCCACACAATCAAAGGCTTTAGCGTAGTCAATGAAGCAGAAATAGACGTTTTTCTGGAATTCTCTTGCTTTCTCCATGATGCAGCGAATGTTGGCGATTTGATCTCTAGTTCCTCTGCCTCTTCTAAACCCAGCTTGTACTTTCGGTAGTTCTCGGTTCGCATACTGCTGAAGCCTAGCTTGTAGGATTTTGAGCATCACCTTGCTGGCATGTGAAATGAGCGCAATGGTGCGGTAGTTTGAACAGTCTTTGGCGTTGCCCTTCTTTGGAATTGGAATGTAAACTGACCTTTTCCAGTCTTGTGGTATGGATTTTGTTGCTGCCTCCTGAACGTTACGGACCTCCGTCCATAGTTCCTCAGGCATTCTGTCTATCAGGTCTAATCCCTGAAATCTATTCCTCACCTCCACTGTATATTCATCAGGGATATGATTTAGGTCATACCTGAACGGTTTAGTGGTTTTCCCGACGTTCTTCAATTTAAGACGAAATTTTGCAAGCAGCAGCTCATGATCTGAGCCACAGTCAGCTCCAGGTCTTGTTTTTACTGACTGTATGGAGCTTCTCCATCTTTGGCTGCAAAGGACATAATCAATCTGATTTCGATATTGACCATCTGGTGACGTCCATGTGTAGAGTCGCCTCTTGTGCTGTTGGAAAAGAGTGTTTGCTATGATCAGCATGTTCTCTTGGCAAAACTCTATTAGCTTTTGTCCTGCTTCATTTTGTACACCAAGGCCATGCCTGCCTGTTATCCCGGTGATTTCTTGATTTCCTACTTTAGCATTCCAATCCCCTATGATGAAGAGGACATCTTTTTTTGGTGTTAGTTCTAGAAGGTGTTGTAGGTCTTCATAGAACCGATCAACCTCAGCTTCTTCGGCCTCAGTGGTTGGGGCATAGACTTGAATTACTGTGATGTTGAATGGTTTGCCTTGGATTCGTACTGAGATCATTCTATCATTTTTAAGATTGTACCCCAGTACTGCTTTTCCCACCCTTTTGTTGACTATGAGTGCTACTCCATTTCTTCTAAGGGATTCTTGCCCACAATAGTAGATATGATGGTCACCTGAATTAAATTCGCCCATGCCTGTCCATTTTAGTTCGCTGATTCCCAAGATGTCGATGTTCAATCTTGCCATCTCATGTTTGACCACCTCCAGCTTACCTTGATTCATTGATCTGACATTCCAGGTTCCTAAACAATATTGTTCTTTACAGCATCGGATTTTCTTTTCACCACCAGACACATCCACAGCTGAGTGTCCTTTCGGGTTTGGCCCAGCCGCTTCACTCTTTCTGGCGCTACTTGGAAATACCCTCTGCTCTTCCCCAGTAGCATATTGGACACCTTCCGACCTGAGGGGCTCATCTTCCGGCGTCATCTCTTTTAGCCTTGTGATACGTTCCATGGGGTTTTCTTGGCAAGAATACTGGAGTGGGTTGCCATTTCCTTCTCCAGTGGACCACATTTTGTCAGAACTCTCTGCCATGACCTGTCCGTCTTGGGTGGCCCTGCACGGCATAGCTTATGGCTTCACTGAGTTACGCAAGCCCCTTCGCCACAACAAGGCAGTGATCCATGAAGGGTATTGATGATTGTGCTATAGAATAAATAGCTCTTATTGTCATGTGACTTGTGTACTTAAATTAGTATTCAGAGTGATTAATTTTAGATAGGAAGAAACACAATTTCAGCACACACTAATTACTCATTCTCTACATATGCGTGATCAATACTCCTGGGGCAAAAAGCTTCTCATAAGAAAGAAATTTTGCAAGACCCTAATATAATAATGATTGCATCACATTATACTTGGGCCGAACTGACCTAGGGCTGATTCAAAAGACAATTACAAGTAGACAATAACCTGGGTCTTCACTAAAAGGGACACAAAGTTGGTCTAGAAAGCATCTGCTTTCTCCACTGAAACATGGGAAAAGGAATACAGGCCAGGTTACCACAGCACTGTAGCCCATTTGATATATTGCTGCCATCTAAATGTATGTGGATCTCCAATGCTCAGATCCCAAGTACACTAATTTGGAGGTATAGTATATGTTGAAGTCAGTGGAACATATTCTAACTAAATGGATTGAAAATCATGGCGTAAATTTGATTATAGAGGCTGGCCATCAATATAAAAACTGGAAGGCATCAGAGCAGCTTGCAGTTCCATGAGATGGAGGTGGAAAGAAGTCAAGATGTGTTCTATCTATTGATCAGATTACATGATATATGTCTCTCTCTTTAAGTCTTCCTTGTATTACTAGCCTTTTAAAACTAAGAATGTGTACATAAATGTAGCTTTGTATAGATCTGATGTCTACCTCTCCATGTCCACATTGATGCTTAATTTATCATGCCAATCTTTCTAATCCAGTTTGCTGGGTTATCTGTGCTAGTGCATTTGGGTTGACATTTCATTATTGCAATAACCTATTAGCCTTTTGTTATTTAACAATAAGAAACTATGATACAGCTCCAAACCACATGACAATTTAATTGCACAGTAAAAATACTTCAGATGATCTGAGTTTATTCCATTTACTACATGCTTGCTTCCTGAATCAGAATATCATTCATGCAGAAATTATGTTCAAAGCTTCAAAACACATAGCTTTGGGCTTTCCACAATCCTTTTCATTGTATAGTTAAACCTTACAGTCCTGCTTCATGAAAAAAATGCTGACTTCTCCTGGTGAGGAACAGTGTCAAGGTGATCCATTATCCCTTCTAGTTGTAGGACAGGGAACTGCATTTGCTTTTCAAACCATTTGGCTACTGTGAGAAGCTGCGCCTCATGGAAAGCACGGCCAATAAACTGCAGCCCAATTGGTAAGCCTTTCTCTGAGAGTGCAGAAGGAACACTTACAGCTGGCAGCCCTGAAAGACAAAACACATAATTATTGGCATCATTTGGCAGGAACACCAGGGCAAATATATACGCACAAGGCAAATCTTTAACTTAGCTTTATAAGTTAAAGCTAAATCTGAAACATGCTACCCACATTTATCTCATTTATCCTTAAAACAAACCTTTATTACCATTTTCTTTTATGGCCAATGAGATAAAAGCTTCCCAAAGTCACCCAATCAGACAAGATCAAAACTATGATTTGACGTCAGATCTCCAGCTTCTGAAGGGTAATTTAATATGATCAATGTGGTTGTCCTTCATTAGGTGCTTGACTGAGGGTTCATATTTCAGTTTAAATGTTCATCCTTACTGCTCCCCCAACCCCACAACTTTGGCAAGTGTTTTAAATATATTACATTGTAATTTGTCAACTACTATCAATTTATTGCTGTTTGCATAGCTAACATGAAGATCTTTCTTGAAAACAGCCCATCTTTCATCCACTCCCAGTGGTAAGGAAGAATAACCTATTCCAATTTTCTGGGACTAGGATACACTCATTTTGCAGAAGCCACCAACCATGAGAAGTGGCTAAACAGCCCACACACGAAAGGGCCTTCAAAGAAAATGAATCAGTCCTAAGCATGGTACAAAACAGTCCCCATCCTACTCCAATTTTGGGTTTCAGAACAAATTACCCAAGATCCACACGTCATACATACACATAACACACATAGATGTTCTTAACATGTTCAAGATGGTGTCAGCCACATGTTTTCTGGGCTCTGGAGAAGTTTGGGACTACCATGTGCTCTTTATCAAGGCTGCAAGAAGAATAAACTGAGAGAGAGCCAGATTCTGGGTCCATCTCTTTTTTAAAAACCTAATCTCATCATGATTGGCCAAAATGGGTCCAGCCAATCAATCAACAAATACCAGCCAATAACTTACATGTTGAAAAGGGCCCACAAGTGGCAGGCCTTGTCAAAAGCCAAGTAGAGCAGGTCAAAACATAGATAACATCATACAGTGGGGCTAGAGCAGCCCTTTCCTGCCTAGTAACAAACATATTTGTATTTGATTCCAAGATTCCAGGAAGGAAGGACAAATTTTCTACTTGATGAATTCCTTCCAGTTGTTGCCTTGGTGACACCCAAAGGCATAAATGTTCAGCTAGGACTGAATGCTTGCTGGTGGTATCCTAACATTTATTATTTATTTAAAAGATTTTAACCTGCCTTTCAAGGTACACTGTTTTCGCAAGGCAGCTTATAATATGATAAAAACATAAAGATACAAATTACAGTTGAACAGACACACAGTAAAAACAGCAGCAGCAAATGCTTTTTAGCACCAGATGCAGGCTGGAATAAATGTGTGTTTTTTAAAAAGCCAGCAGTGATGAGACCATTCATATTTCCCTGGGGAGGGAGATCCAAAGGTGTGGGGCCACCACTGAGAAAGCCCCATCCCTTGTATTCGCCATACTAATGACTTATGCTGGTGGGCAAGACAGCAGGGTCTCTGATGCTGATCGTAATGCATGGGCAAGCTCATACAGGTGTAGGCAGTCCTTCAGATAACATAGCCCCAAACCATTTAGGTCTTTAAAACCAGCACCTTAAATTGGGCTCCAAAACCAACAGGAAACCAACGTAAGCGATACAGAATAAGAATAATATGATCCAAATGCCTACTCCCACAAACGTTCTACTTGCTGCATTCTGTACCAGGTGCAGAAATAGTCTTCAAGGGCAGCCCTGCGCGCTTTAGAGTAATACAACCCTGATGTAAACAAGGCATGTGTCACTGTAGCTATGTCAGCTTTCTCTAGATAGGGTCACAGCTGCCAAATCAGCCTAGTCTGGTAAAAAGCACTAAAATAGAGTCTGAGCTTTTTAAAAACAGAACTCAAACTGGCCAAGGTTCATCACAGGTATCTATTTTACCATCATACTTAATGTGTCAAGAGTTTTTAGAGAAGCTGGATGATTAGACACAGTGAGTTCTTAATCTAGCAGAACCAAATTCTGTGGAATATGCTGAAGCTCCCTAAATGGTTCCAATATGAAGCCCTAATATGTGCCTTGGGTACTTGCCAAATATATTGCAACTGTGGGTGAACAGGGAGTGAAAACAGGGAGAACAAAATGGCTCTAGGTAAGTACGATATTAGATCAAATCAGGGTAATACACACACACACACACACACACACACACACACACAGAGTCAGGGCCAGAAATATTGGAACAAGGATAACTGTTTTGGCAGTTGGCCTCTGTACACCACCATACTGAAGTTGAAACGAAACACACCCAGATGGGAGCAAAGTCAGGACTTTCAGCTATAATTCAAGGGGTTTGACAAAAGTGGGGCACTAATCATTCAGGAAGTACAGCCAGTGGCATACACACACACCCCATCGTTGGTGGCTCATAAGTAATGGAACAAACCAACATCATTTCAAACTTCAGGATCGCCTTTAATACCTGGATGAAAATCCTTTGCAGTCAATGACTGTCTGAAGTCTGGAACCCATGGACATGACCAAATGCTGAGTTTCCTCCCTCGAGGTGCTTTGCCAGGCCTTGACTGCAGCTGCCTTCAGCTGCTGCTTGTTGGTAGGTCTTTCTGCCTTCTGTCTTGTCTTCAGTAAGTGAAAAGCATGCTCTATTGGGTTGAGATCAGGAGACTGACTTGGCCATTGAAGAACATCCCACTTCTTTGCCTTGAGAAACTCTTGGGTGGCTTTTGCTGTATGTTTTGGGTCATTCTCCATCTGCAATATGAAGTGGCGTCCTATCAGTCTGGCGGCATTCGGCTGAATCTGAGCAGAAAGTATAGCCCTATACACTTCAGAATTCATCCTGCTGCTTTTATCAGCAGTCAGGTCATCAATAAACACCAGTGACCTGGTTCCATTGGCAGCCATACATGCCCATGCCATAACATTGCCTCCACCACGTTTGACAGATGATGTGGTATGCTTTGGATCATGAGCTGTTCCTTTCCCTCTCCATACTTTTCTCATCATTCTGGTACAAGTTAATCTTGGTTTCATCAGTCCAAAGAATCTTATTCCAGAACTGGGCAGGCTTTTTTAGGTGTTTGCTGGCAAAGGCTAATCTGGCCTGTCTGTTCTTGAGTGTTACCAGTGGTTTGCACCTTGTTGTGAAGCCTCTGTATTTACATTCATAAAGCCATCTCTTCACTGTAGATGTTGACAATGACATGCCTACCTCCGAAACAGCATTCTTGACCTGGCTAGCTGTTGTGAAAGGGTTCCTCTTCACCATGAGCAGAATTCTGCGGTCATCCACTTGAGTTGTCTTCCGTGGTCTGCCAGGCCTTTTGCTGTTGCTGAGCTTGCCAGTTAATTCCTTCTTTTTCAGGATGTTCCAAACTGTTGTATTGGCCACTCCCACTGTTTTTACGATCTCTCTGATGGGTTTATTTTGTTTCCTCAGCCTAATGATGGCTTCCTTCACTCACATGGACACCTCTTTGGACCTCATGTTGGGAGTTCCAGTGAACAGCTACCAAATGCAAATGTAACACTCAGAACCACCTCCAGGCCTTTCATCTGCTTGCTTGATCATGGGGTACCCAGGAAACAGGCCACACCTGGCCATGCAGCTGCTTGTCAGCCATTCGTTCCATTACTTATGAGCCACCAACGATGGGGGGGGGTGTATGCCGCTGGCTGTAGTTCCTGAATGGTTAGTGCCTCACTTTTGTCAAACCTCTTGAATTACAGCTGAAAGTCCTGACTTTGCTCCCATCTGAGTGTGTTTCCTTTCAACTTCAATGTGGTGGTGTACAGAGGCCAACTGCCAAAACAGTTATCCTTGTTCTAATATTTCTGGCCCTGACTGTATACACACACACACACACACACACACACACTCATACACACACACACAGATGTGTGTGTGTGTGTGTGTGTGTATAAATAAATAAAGAACCAGAGTTTATTGCTGTTTGGAATTCTCCAGTGCTGCTGCCTAAATGACCGATTCAAGAAATAAAAAGTATCATTAGAAAAAGTGTTAGGAACTTTCATGTTTTCTTACCAGCCATGTTGACAGCCTGAGTGAAAATGTCATCCTGCACGCTGCGGGTTCTGTTGTCTTCTTTGATGAACTCTACGTATGGCACAGGATGGCTCAGAGTGGTTGGAGTGAGCAAAATATCAACACCAGAACTGAAGAGTTTTGCAAAATCAGTGGCAATAAGCCTTCTCACTTTCTGGGCTTTGATAAAATACTTCTCATAGTTCCTAGAGAGTGAAAAGGGTTCTGTGAGAACTAGAAAAAGTGAAGTGAGTCATTCTAGTCTTGTAGTCAACTAAGGCATGGGTGGGTATAAATTGCAATAAAACATTCATTTTCCCAAGCCTACTGCTAAAGCCAATGCATGAGTCAAAGCATCTTTACACCAGCCTCAACTTTTCAGCTGAATACACCATTGGTCTTCAATGCACTATTCTCAGAAGTGAAGTTTATTCCTAAAAAATTACTAGTTATGAAACATTCAGATGACCAATCTATCCAAGCTGAGCCTTTTTTCCAGGGCTAGCTCAGTCATCTTGTCCTGCCAAAGGGTAAGGATTTAACAAAACATCAGTTGCAAATGTATGGTAACATTTTATTGAGCAGGGGTAGTGTAGTATTGTACCTAAAATCTCTCAGCTGTGCTGCTTATGTATGCTACGTCTACTGTTAGCAGTCTTTTTCTTCCTCATCTTCTGGACTAAGAAGCCATCTACTTCTACCTGCCTTTCTTTAATCACCCAGTGCTACTGTTCTTGGTATATCATTAAAGATCTTTTTGAAAAAAAATTGTACCTTCTTATTTCAATTAGGCTAGGCTGGAGATGATGACCACAGCTTATTAGAAGAGGACATATCGGATTTCATTTGGATTTCACTGGCACAGATCACAGGCTAAACAGCTGCTGATCTCAATGAGGGTTTACAATCCTATGTATGTTTACTCAGAAGTTAATCCCCCTGAGTTCAACAGCATTTACTTCCAAGTAAGTGTCCACAGGAATACAGCATTATTCATTTAGATCAGTAGCTCACGCAATCCTAAATATTTGAGTCCGTATGTAATAACAACAACGCAGATGTCAGAAACAGCTGTGGAAGTGTTGTGACAATGTGCTGTAACAGCAGGTGGTACACCCCACCCTAACGACAAAGAAAATTATGGAGAACTTGAACTAGGTTTAAATATTCAGTACAAAGCCCTTCTTTACCACAGTGCGGTGTGGCTACCCAGAGTAGTGGCGGACTCTTTTTCCTTGAATGTTTTCATGGCAAGGTTGGTGTGGCATGATGCCCTGACACAGGCCACAGTTCGGAGGGGAGAGGAATTAGTGAGGGCCTTGTTCCTTTTCCTCCTCTCCAAGCAGTCCCTGGGCATCCCAGCTCAACTGGGCTGCCTCTTTGGACATTCATCTCACCCTTCCCACAGTTAACAGCATCCCAGTACACTGTCTGTCTCCCAGTTGTTAATTTATTGCTATTATCGATCTCGTTTGCATCCCAGCATCCCCCCTTCAACAATCTCAGAGCAGCATGCAGGGTCTATCCCATTTTATCCTTCTAAAAGCCCTGTGAGGTCGGTTAAGCTGAGCGACAGCGACTAGCTCAAAGTCACCCTGGGAACCATCATGGGTGAACAGGAATCTGACCAGGTCTCACCAGTCTATCCAATACACTACCCTAGAAGAAATCAAGGGACTGATACAAACCATGCATGCCTTGTAAGGCCTGCTTTGGAATTCTCCCCATGACCTTATGAAATATCCACAGCTGTTCTCAATCTGGAAGTATCAGAATCTCCACTGTTTCTTGTCCTGGTTCTCTAGCAGCTACTGTACAGACCTGCTTCTTTAGGAACAGCATAGCCTTATAGATAACAGTTGGTCCATCTAGCCTAGTTTTGTCCACACTGACTGGCAGCGGCTCTCCGGGGTTTCAGACAGGAATTTTCCCAGCCTGTCCTGGAGAGTTCAGAATTGAACCTGGAACCTTCTGCAGGCAAAGTATGCACTCTACCGTTGAGCCACAGCTCTTCGCCAGGATGCTGTTCTATATACTCTTGATATAGAATAGCTTTCTTGGGACAGGGAATGTAATGCAACCAGTTGGGTCCCTTCCATTCAGTCATCCAAATGGGGCTGACATTCAATCCTAGTTTCTCTGACTGAAATCAAAACCTGACCTGCTAAACCAGGAGTATGCAGCCTGATGCCCTCCAGGTGTTTTGGACTTCAACTCCCATAATCCCAGATTATTGGCCAGGCTTGCATGGTCTCATGTGAGTTGTAGTCCAACACAGCTGGAGGGCACCAGGTTGCTTACCCCTTCACTAAACTATCTATCAGAAGTGAAGATTTTGTACCTAACATGTGCACAGACATACATTGAGGTTTTCACTTAGAGAAAATTAACATAAGCTCCCAGCTAGGAGGGAACATTGGAAAGGAAGACGAAGAAAAAAGAGAGAGTCACCTATTATATTGTGCAGAATTTTAGAAAACAATGTTTTGCTGTATATCACAACTACAGCAGTATCAGCAATAATAATATTGCCTTAACTAGGTGGAAAAATCTGTCCGGCATGAGTAATTTCACCCTTAACTGAACAACAAATAAAATGCTGGCTTTGTAAGTTTGAGCTTTAAAATGTGCTGAACTTACTGTTTTAGCAAGAAGTAGTTCCCTGATAGAATTCTTCCCCTTACAACATCATTAAAACCTTCCCGGCGTGTTGCTGCATACAAGGCTTCAGTGGACTTGTCAGCGCTGCTGCGGTGTCCTAACGTTAAAAGTCACCAGCAATTTGGAAACACATTTGAAAAACTATTCCGAGTTACATCATGAATAAACAATAGATATGAATATACTGTACAGCATAAAAGTATATCAGAGGTTCACATACTGTTGTTGCACACATTTAAATGTTCCACGTTTAAATGTTCATTCATGGGCAACAAAGCAAAAATTTCCACGAGTTTCAACAGCAGCCATCTGAGGTTGCTATTCAGACTAATGCTGAGCTGAATTTTCTTGGCTGAACATTTTTGGCATGAAAAGGAACATCTGAGGGGCCTGAAATGTTTGGCAAAAGTCTCCTGGAAGTTTACCTTTTTAATGTTTGTTTGCTCACCGTGCATTGGCCTTGGAGCAATTACTTTTCTCAAATAATCCAGTATCCAGCCATTAAAATTAATAAAATATGCACATGTATACACTAGCACTTTATGGGCACCATATTTTACCTTACAATAGTCACAAATGTTCCAAAGACTTGCTGTGCCATCACATAAGCATTTAGGATGAAGTGTGCCGAAAGTTACACATCACCTCACAAAACATCATGCAAAACTGGTGTCACAGCATGCCTTATGGAAGCAGAATGTTTTACATTCCGAAACAAATGTTTTGAATTAGGGCCAAGACTTGTTCAGCTTTGTTATTTCGACCTGCCACCGGAATAAAATCCTGGGAACAGGAATTTGGGAGTCAAGGTGTTGAAGTACAATGTTTCAATTGACTTGGCACTTAAAAAGCACACTGAAAAGTACAGGAGAGAGCGATACCAAACAGGAGCCATTGTCTTTGACCAGGAAGTACAGAGATATTTCAGTAACACTGCATTCTCTCATCAGTTGACCTTGAGTACAGGCTAACAATTGAGCTGAACAATGCATGTACTTTGTGCTGCAGTCAGAGCATGCTCTTCAAAGGACAAAGCTGAGACAACATTTCTCTCATAACAAAAACATACTCCCAGGAATAACAATAATAAAGACACTCATCCACCAACGGACCTCACTGAAGTCAATGAGAGACTTTCCATAGCGCTAAAGAAACTTTGGCAAAGGCCTAATCTTTCTTTAATTAAAGAGCACATCAGATATGCTGGCTCAGAATTAGCACTGTGGCAGGTTGTGTATTTCTCCTGACATCATTAATGGATCGACATTTACTCAATTAGCCTCATGCTGTGTGTTGTGACTCACAGAAAGGTATACATAAGAAGCCCAAGGTTTTTCCCCCCTAAGATATTTTTTTCTTTTAAACATACTTGGCTTTTGTTCTAAATGCAGCTTACTTCAGCTGAGACTTGTCTGATGTTGGTTAACAGGGCTTAACCAACTTTCATAATTCTTTGAACTGTTGCCTAGCTATAAATAAATAATCATTGTGTTTATGCCCAAGTGGGATATTCAGTCCAAACAAGGTAGCCCCCGGACATTGTGCTCTGCCGATTTCTGTCCTGACCTTCCTGTGTGGAGAAACTGTTTTGTCTGCCAACTTCAGAGACCAGCCATTTCCATATAATACGCCACTGTAGAAACCAAACAATCAGCAAATCCATACGCAGCTCTAGACCTACCCTAGGCAAGGAGAGCCCTGTGGTGGGACTTCCTGGGAAAGGGGCATGCCTTTCTCCCAGAAGTGGGGCATCATTCCACAATCCTTAATCAGCTTTTCTTGCTGGTATCCCAGAAGAAGGTAAATGCGCAATGTGGATCAGCATTGTTCAAATATACTGTAGGGAACGTAGCATTCTCTCTCTCACGCATGCACATACACATCCCTTACATTTTATCTGCCACCTTAGAAGCTTCCATCTCACTTGTATACTGGCTGTTTGCCAGTCCCATCTGCCATGTTTCTTTTTGATTCTGGCCAGTTATAGAGGCTCAACAGATCTTACACAGCTCATGGGCTGCCAATTAAAGACCAATACTCATATATAATATCATACCCGAGCTGACCTTTTTTAACAAGGTTTATATTACATTTGCTCTGGTGGGCAATGAATGTGTATATCTTACGTAAGTCTTTAATGGGGTTGGACTCGAGGGTCTTACAGGCCCCTTCCAACCCTATTGTTCTATGATTCTATGAATGTAAAGAAGCCTTACCGTACTCCAGACCGTCGAATCTGGCCATGTTCGAGGCAACTTCTGCTGCGCACAGCACATGATAACAAACAATGGAGTAACTGGTGTGGGGCAGGCTCACATCAATCACTTTGGCGCCAGCTTTCTCAAAGAAGTTGGCTGCCTTGGACCACACTGCCAGAGTTTCATTAGACAATCCTGATGCATTGTATTCCTTGAAAAGGGGGGGGGGGAAGCATGATTTTATGCACAAGCATATTGATGTACATGCATTTCTTCATCTGAGCTGGAATTGTCAAAAATACTCAAGTGGCTCATGGTACGTTAAAGGAAACTCTCTCTCTTTTGCTCTCTGAATTACATTTCTTTCTTTCTTTCTTTCTTTCTTTCTTTCTTTCTTTTCCTTTTAAAAATTATTATGCAATGTTTCCTTTGGCAGGCACTTAGGGCAGCATGTGTTTGAATCTAGTTACAGACTCGGTGCCAGACTGCAGCTTGCTTCAGAGGCCAGCCTGTTTTTGTCACCTGATTGGGAATGGCTGGGCTGGGATAAGCTCTAGCTCAGGGAACCAGAGTGATGACTTAGGAAGAAATGACAGGCAGGGAGCTCACTGGCAAAAGAAGAGCGAAGAGCTTCTGTTAGGGTTTTTCACAAAACAATGCAGATTGAAGTGTTTTAGGCTACTAAAAATGATAACTACTAAAAGAAGAAAAGTAATAAGCAACATGGAGTTTTAAACCCTTATCCTTTGCAGTGAACAATTATCACATGTAAGGCTCAATTCCATGTGTAGTGATGACACAGTCACAGTAATAATGCTTCTGCTGCTCCCCCTTGCCTCAAATAACTATTGCATATATATTTCCTCAAACTAGAACAAAAACCTTCTTATAGGCCAGTTCTTATAGTTTCTGTAACTGCATACTGAGTGCTTTACAGTTTCTACCCCATTTTCAGTCCACTCATTTGGCGAAAGACAAAATGATAAACCATAAGTGTTGGTCCATATATTTAGAATATGAATTTCATTCTCTAAAAAACAAACAGGGCTTTTAAATACCTTTCACTGTTTCCCCAGAAAAAATCAAAGTATATCCACAAGGAGCACATTTGGATTACAAGAATACACATGAATAACTTCAGAATTCCCTGCCTACAGCTAGGGTTTCTACGATTCTTTTCCTCAATAGCAACTGCCCTGCACCACGTGAAGGGGAAATGAACATATGCATGTGTGTAAAGAAACTTCCCGAAACAGGGACATGGACTTTATTTGCCTGCAAGTAATTGTGTTCATTTTGTATCAAAATAAAGATAATGCTGCTTTCAATTATTCAGTTAAAGAATTCAAGGTATTCTTCAAAATATTTGGGTGGCAAACATTCAACAAGTGCTTCTTATTCCCAACATTTGTGTGGTAGAAATGGAAGTCTTAAAAGAAACAATCTCTCCAAAGCATATGTTAATTCCATCTAAAAGCACTGAGTTGGTATGGGCAACCAATGCCAAATTCTACATGTTTATAGAACTGGATGCTGAAGAATAAGATATCCAATATTATATTCCTTAAACAGGTGGGGAATCTGTGGCCCTCCAAATGTTGTTGGACTACAACTCCCATCATCCCTGACCATCAGTCATGCTGGCTGGGCCTGAGGGAGTTACGATCCAACAGCAACTAGTGGGTGCTGGTTTCCCCACACTTGCCTTATAAGCATCAATTGTGTTACTTCTGCAGTTTAAAAATATGACAGTCATGTCAGAGGCAGTAGGTCACCATGAAAATTTAATTTGGGTGGAAGATTATTTTTTCCTGCCTGCCACTGACCAATTACATACAACTTACCTTTGGTATCCCTATGCAAAGATTCTTCATATCTGTCAAGCTGGGGAGCTGAAATGGTTGAAAGGGGTCCTGCAGTGTGGTTGAGTCTTTTGGATCATGCCCTCCGAGGACACCTGAAAGAACCAAAAGGCTCATGAGAGAATTACTGAATTAAACTAACTTTGAGACAACTGCTCAAAGTTGTATATGTATAATCACTATACCCAACACAGTGGCTGCATCGTCCACACATCTGGTTAAAATGCCAGGCACATCCATAGAGTTGACAAGTGGAATGAGACCGTGACGGGAAACCAGGCCATACGTTGGCTTCAAGCCAACAACTCCACAGTGAGAGGCTGGATTTCTGGTGGATCCTCCTGTATCAGATCCCAGTGCCCTATGGTGGATGAACAAATAATGGCAATCAGAAGCAAACTCTGTATCATGTCCCAATTTCTTCTGCTTTTATGTCTTTGCATTATACCAAAGGCACTTTCCAAATCCATTCTATCAATATGCAACATTAACACCTTTAAAAAAATACAAATGGACTATAGGATTTATTGAGGGAGGAAAACTAGTGGTGAGAGTGACGGACTGGGAGCCGGGAGATCCGGGTTCTAGTCCCCACTTGGCCATGGAAGCTCACTGGGTGACTTTGGGCCAGTCACAGACTCTCAGCCCAACCTACCTCACAGGGTTGTTGTTGTGAGGATACAACGGTGAGGAGGAGGATAATGTAAGCCGCCTTGAGTTCCTTGCGAGAGGGAGAAAGGCGGGGTATAAATGCAATAAATAAATAAATAAATAGACTGAGATGACAGCAGATATATATATACCCAAATGGCCTAAGGTACAGGGGAGATATGGCAAAATTAGAGTGAAATATACACATCCTGATAGCTAGAGTACAAAATATGAATATGTCAGTACATAATCTAAAAATAGCATTTGCTGGTACATCAAAGCATAAATACTAATTAATAATAGTAACGCCAAGGACCCTCCTGTTTGGCTGATGTAAACTGCTGAAGGATGTTTCTGACTAGTTACATTGTATGAATGACATTGGCTGGACTCTAATGACATCTGTGCCATCGTCTGCTAGAAATGATGACAGTGCCTATGAATGGCATATCTTCCTCAGGCCCCTCCCACCAATCGATTTCTTGTTTTAACCAGAGAATAAAGAAAAACAAGGTGTCATTACCTAACAATCACTTCTAATCTATTTCCAATGCAGAGATGCATATGCAGTTAACTATAAACTGCTTGCTCTAAGATGCAAAACACTAATCAGTATTGACACCAGCCTGTGAAGTGCCTAGCCTGAAGGGGCTTCTTGCATCTGTAATACTTGCTTGTCAGGAAGAAATTCAGCAGGTGTAGTGTTCACATTATGCATAGTTTCCCTTTCTGGAGCTACAGCAAGCACCTTTCTGTCATGCAGTTGAAGTGCAGAGGTCCCTTTCAGATCAGCAGTTGGCAATGGCAACTGCTGAAGCATCTGAAGGCACATGATGTGGTTCAGCCATTAAAGCTAAGAGGTTCTGGCTTGCACCTATGCCAGGATGGGAGACCATCTGGGAACCATCTGTAAGATGCTGAGCTTCTTGGAAGATGAAAAGACCATGAACATAACAACAAGCCCTAGAAAGAATCCTTCCTAACTTTAAAATATATAGTCAGGGCCAGAAATATTGGAACAAGGGTAACTGTTTTGGCATTTGGCCTGTGTATATAAACATATTTATTTATACACACACACACACACACACATCTGTGTGTGTGTGTATGAGTGTGTGTGTGTGTGTGTATACAGTCAGGGCCAGAAATATTAGAACAAGGATAACTGTTTTGGCAGTTGGCCTCTGTACACCACCACATTGAAGTTGAAAGGAAACACACTCAGATGGGAGCAAAGTCAGGACTTTCAGCTGTAATTCAAGAGGTTTGACAAAAGTGAGGCACTAACCATTCAGGAACTACAGCCAGCGGCATACACCCCCCCCCCCCATCGTTGGTGGCTCATAAGTAATGGAACGAATGGCTGACAAGCAGCTGCATGGCCAGGTATGGCCTGTTTCCTGGGTACCCCATGATCAAGCAAGCAGATGAAAGGCCTGGAGGTGGTTCTGAGTGTTACATTTGCATTTGGTAGCTGTTCACTGGAACTCCCAACATGAGGTCCAAAGAGGTGTCCATGTGAGTGAAGGAAGCCATCATTAGGCTGAGGAAACAACATAAACCCATCAGAGAGATCGTAAAAACAGTGGGAGTGGCCAATACAACAGTTTGGAACATCCTGAAAAAGAAGGAATTAACTGGCAAGCTCAGCAACAGCAGAAGGCCTGGCAGACCACAGAAGACAACTCAAGTGGATGACCACAGAATTCTGCTCATGGTGAAGAGGAACCCTTTCACAACAGCTAGCCAGGTCAAGAACGCTGTTGTGGAGGTAAGCATGTCATTGTCAACATCTACAGTGAAGAGACGGCTTTATGAATGTAAACACAGAGGCTTCACAACAAGGTGCAAACCACTGGTAACGCTCAAGAACAGACAGGCCAGATTAGCCTTTGCAAGCAAACACCTAAAAAAGCCTGCCCAGTTCTGGAATAAGATTCTTTGGACTGATGAGACCAAGATTAACTTGTACCAGAATGATGGGAAGAGAAAAGGATGGAGAAGGAAAGGAACAGCTCATGATCCAAAGCATACCACATCATCTGTCAAACATGGTAGAGGCAGTGTTATGGCATGGGATGTATGGCTGCCAATGGAACCGGGTCACTGGTGTTTATTGATGACCTGACTGCTGATAAAAGCAGCAGGATGAATTCTGAAGTGTATAGGGCTATACTTTCTGCTCAGATTCAGCCAAATGCTGCCAAACTGATAGGATGCTGCTTCATATTGCAGATGGAGAATGACCCAAAACATACAGCAAAACCCACCCAAGAGTTTCTCAAGGCAAAGAAGTGGGATGTTCTTCAATGGCCAAGTCAGTCTCCTGATCTCAACCCAATAGAGCATGCTTTTCACTTACTGAAGACAAGACAGAAGGCAGAAAGACCAACCACCAAGCAGCAGCTGAAGGCAGCTGCAGTAAAGGCCTGGCAAAGCATCTCAAGGGAGAGAACTCAGCATTTGGTGATGTCCATGGGTTCCAGACTTCAGGCAGTCATTGACTGCAAAGGATTTTCATCCAGGTACTAAAGGTGATCCTGAGGTTTGAAATAATGTTGGTTTGTTCCATTACTTATGAGCCACCAATGATAGGTGTGTGTGTATGCCACTGGCTGTACTTTCTGAATGGTTAGTGCCCCACTTTTGTCAAACCCCTTGAATTACAGCTGAAAGTCCTGACTTTGCTCCCATCTGGGTGTGTTTCCTTTCAACTTCAATGTGGTGGTATACAGAGGCCAACTGCCAAAACTGTTATCCTTGTTCCAATATTTCTGACCCTGACTGTATTGTCGCAATGGGTCGCGTCCAGTGTTAGTCCTATATAGAATAAACCACTGAAATGAGTGGAACTTAAGTTAGTCATGACAAGTAAGGAATGACAAGTAAGGAATATTACTGATATCCTCTTAGCTTCCCTTTTTGAAAAGTGCTATGGGATCAACAATATGAAAGCTCAGCCTTATGAAAAACAGAAGGAACTTTGATTCAGTGCAGGCTACAGCATCTCATCCTTTTCAATAAAATACCTTTTCATCCCAGGCTTTGAATTGACAATAGTGTAAGCTAATAATTCAGGTAGAGTAGGATTTTCAGACTATCACGCTTCAAGCCTTGGATTTATTCTAAATTACCTTACAATGCTGACATGAAAAATACTTAGTAAAAATAATCTAGTTTTGCAAACATTAGACCACATCCTAGCTTTGATGTCCCATTGGTTTAAATGGTAGAGATGTAAGCACATAATTGACTCTCATTTAAAACTGCAGGGCTTCAAATTGCTTAATTTTGGCAGGATTAGGCCCACTATATTTCATTCCAAAGTTCAGCGTGTCTATTACAATAATAAAATTGTAATCTAGTAATGAAAGTTATGGGTTGTATCAATTATTAGTCCTAGTTAGAGGATATCAGTAATATTCCTTGTCATTGCCATAATAAATTCTTTTCAAGCAGTACAAAATGGTCAGACATGATTTAAGAAAGACTTTTGGACATAAATATCAGAGGACTTTACCCCATCCTCACTCCTTTATCAAGTCCTGTCCTATCTATATAGAATAGATTTTAAGTACTCTAATAAGGGACCATGTTGCTTGTGGGATCTGAACAGCACTTAGTGCACTGTTGGCACTAATCAAATGTTGCTCTTTATGTTGCGCTATTGACACAAATCAAATGTTGCTCAAATGTTGCACCAGTCCTTATGGTGTTAATTAAACTGTTCTAAAAAGCCTCTTACGCAAAGCACGTGAAAGATGAGACTGCAGCAGCGCTGCCTCCAGAGCTCCCCCCAGTTATCAGCCAGCTGGTGTCTTCGTTCTGAGTACTGGAGGTTTGCACACATTTTTCTCTGTACTGTCGTGAGTAACTCCAGGGGTTTCTAACCGGTCCAAATGCCCCATCTGTAGTTCCGGAGCTAAAATGAGAAAGTCAGGGAGGAAGAAGACAGAACCTTCTTAATTCAGCTATACATTTAACCACCCCTTCTCTTTTTCTCTCTCCTTTAAGTACATCTGAAATCCTTTGTTCCAAAACAGAACCATAAAGGCCAATCAGTTGTCAGTCTTCATGCTACACAGCCAAGGAGTCTATCTAGGGCTGAGCAACCTGGAGCCCTTCAAGGTACTTTCCTGTAACCTTCAGAATGTTCCCTAGTCTCATATATTTCATCCTCTTCCAAAGGTCTGAATAAAGACAGCCAATGTGGTGTAGTGGTTAGAGTGTTGGACTGGGACTTGAGAGACCCAGGTTCTAGTCCTCACTTTGGCTCAGTCACTGGCTCTCAGCCTAGCCTACCTCACAGGGTTGTTGTGAGGATACAATATAGAAGAGGAGGACCATGTAAGCAGCCTTGGGTTCCTTGGAGGAAAAAAGGTGAGATATAAATATAGTAATAAATTAAAAATAAAGTAATAAGGAGATGTGACTTGACTTGCTCATGGAATGCATACAATGAAGGTGCCAGATGTATATCAGAAAGAGGGAATTCCATAACCTTGGGGCCACCAAAGAGAAGGCTTTGTGTGTGCTGCTGTTGGACAAACTTCTGAGGGCAACGGTATTGATAAAAAGGCTTTCCTTGCTGACCTTAGCACCTAGGCTTGTCTATTGGGCAGGAGGCACTCTTTCAGATAGTCATTGGATTCCAGTTACTTTAGATATCCTAACTGGAAAAATATCCATATTGTTGGCCACTGGAAGAACCAGAATGCGGAACTAGGTAGGCCTTTGGTCTGATCCAGCAGGGCTCTTCGTGTGTTCTTTAGGGAGGTATGAGCTCTGCAATTCCATGCAAGTAGAGACCTTGTACTGTGTTCACTGTACAAAGCCAGCAATCTTTGTCTTTTTTTCTTTAATTAAAAAGGCTATCTCTAATATGTATGGTTGCAAAGACAGGCTTGAAACCGTGTGGCCAATACCTGCTGAAATCTCAGAAGCAAGGTGAGAGTTGAGTGGACTGAGCTTCAACACTCGACAAAGCTTCGGGCCCATCTTCATAACTCTGCAGTTAAGCATAAATGACACAACACAGCAGGCACAGGACATACATAGCTCAACTTACCCCATAGCAAATTCATCTAGGTTTGTTTTTCCAAGAAGCACAGCTCCTTGATCCAGCAATTTCTGAAGTACTGTTGCGTTGTAAGGTGGGATATAACCTGAAAAATGCAAAGACTGGATTGGCTTGAGACAACATCTTTCTGTAACCTTATGGAACTTTACTGTAGCAGCTAGAATGTATGAATTTGGTATACTTGTACGCCATCCATCAGCCAAACAGCTCCCAGGGCACTTTACAATCAAATATTTACAATAATGAAATTCAAACAATAATATCAATACTTTGGGCTACATCCAACGTCACACGAGTGGATTGCTACTTGCACAATGCACCTTTCCCGTCCTCTCCTCCCGCTGTAGTCCCCCACCCTCCAGAGGTGCAAAATCTGCAAAAAGGTATTTGCAAGGAACCAAAACGATAACCAGAAAAGCCTCTCCAAAGGAGCGAGTTCCATAAGCAGGCTCACCACTGAAAAGGCCCTCTCCTGGTTGCCACCTGCCTCACCTCAGATGGTGGCAATGGCACCTGGAGGAGGGCCTCAGCCAATGACTTCAGCATGTGGAATATGGGAACAGGAGTTCCATGTAGGGCTTTAAAGGTAAACACCAACACTCTAAATTGTGTTTGGAAACAGACTGCAAGCCAGGACCTCTTAAAGAACTGGTGTGACATGGTCCTAAGGCCTAGTCCTAATTTGTAGCCTAGCAGCAAGGCTAACAATACACTAGGGGTGCTTCCAGGGAAGGCTTTTATCCTGCAATCACCCAGCCTCAAACACAGAATTTTACAGGGGGTCCTGAAAAACATCTCTTTCCATTGACATCTTCATCTTGTCAATGGAAAGAGATGTTTTCCCACAGTGTCTCCTGTCTTTTTTCTTTCCACAAAATATCTGCTTCAGAGGAAATGGCGTAATAGCGGTAAAGCATATTTTGATTGGAGGTGCTAGGAGACCTCCATCTGGAAACACCCTAGGATTCTAGTATCATGCTCAATATAATCCCTAAAGTTATTTTCAAAGCCTTATAAAGTGCTAATTCAACAAAGAATTAGGCCCTGGATTAACATGATCAGTGTGCCTACAAGTGCTCTGTCACCAAATTCTTGTGTGCATTTAATATAGTTTCATATAAATAATCCAATGTATCCACTCATCAATATGGTTTTCTGCAAAGGAATAAATCATTTTAAGTCTCAACAACAGTACTCCCATCTATTTCCTTAACAGACTGAGGACCAGAGTTCAAGGATTTTGGCTTCTCTTAAAAACTCTACTTTACCTTTTAGCATATTGGATGCACATGTTGTCTCAATACCAGCCGAGCTGAAGTTGTCTTTAACAGCAATAGGAATGCCATCTAAATCCCCTAGTGCCTGACCTACATTATGGATAATACAAAGATATTAATTCAGTGCGTAAAGCAGGGGTGTTGAACCTCAGGCCCTCCAAGATGCCCCCAATTCCGCTGGCTCTGCCCTCTTTCCCCTGACCATTTGATGGTTTCCAGGCTTTTGCACAGTTCCACCCCACCCCCATTCTAAAAATGCCTCTCCTAAGGCTTAGTTAGTGGCAGTAAGAACTTTAAGCTTAAATACGCTGGTAATTTTTGTATTTGGGCCCTGCTCTTTTTTCCTTTGGCCCCGCCCACCACTGGAATGTGGACTCTGAGAGCTTCTCCAAAACTGAATTCAGCTCTTGGCTGGAGAGAGATTCAACATCCCTTGTATAAAGCGTTATACACACAGTCTTATTTAACACTTAGGTACTGTGATTTTTTTTTACACATAGCGTGAACATGTACCACTACTGGAGCTGCTGGGCAAGCAGATTTGGAAGAGGTATAAAGGAACATGCCCAGTTGCCTTTCAAAATCATCCTAAGCCCTTCCTTTATGCTGCCCTGTTTTTCAGGCACAACTGTGCACAGGTGCTGGATGGAATAGTGTTGCGGCCATGGTATCCCTTAAGACACCACACCTGGGAATGCGACAGCTAGCCTGCCTCAAAACAACCCCTGGATGCCAGTTTGGAGGGATCATTTTGGAGCTCTTCACAATCCCTTTTTGTTTAAACCACCCTAAATAATCTGGTGTCATCAGCAAACTTGGCCACCTCACTGCTCACTCCTAAGTCCATATAATTTATAAACAAGTTGAAAAGCATTGTTCCCAATACAGATCCCAGTGGGACCCCACTGTTTACTTCCTTCCATTGGGAGAATTTGCCATTTATTTCTACTCTCTGCTTTCTGTTCCTTAACCAGTTACTGATCTATAAGAGGACTCTCGTCTTATTCCATGACTGCTATGTTTGTTCAAGAGTCTTTGGTGAGGGACTTTGTCAAAAGCCTTCTGTAAATCCAAGTAAACGATGCATACTTGATCACCCCTGTCCACATATTTATTGACATTCTCAAAGAACTCTAAAAGTTCTAAAAGGACTTACCTGTGCAGAAGCCATGTTGATTCTTTTTCAGCAAGGCTTGCCCTTCTATATGCCTAGTAATTTCATCTTTAATAATGCTTTTAACCAATTTATCCAGAACAGACAATAAGCTAACGGGCCTGTAATTTCCCGGATCCCGCCTGGATCCCTTTTTTAAAATTGGCGTTACATTGGCCACTCTCCAGTTCTCTGCTACAGAGTCTGATCTTACGGATATGTTACATAGTTTTGTTAGAAGATCAGCAATTTCACATCTGAGTTCTTGAAGAACTCTAGGATGGATACCATCTGGGCTCAGTGATTTATTAGCTTTCAATATATCAATAAAGTTGAGAACTTCATCTTTTGTCACCAATATTTGCCTTAGTTCCTCAGATTCCCTTCCTTAAAACATCAGTTCAGGCACAGGTATCTGTCCTACATCTTCTGCAGTGAAGACAGATGAGAAGAATTCAATCAGCTTCTCCATAATCTCCTTATCCTCCTTTAGAACTCCGTTGTCATCCAGTGGTCCAGCTGGCTCCCTAGCTGGTTTCCTGCTTATGATATATTTAAATAATTATTTATTGTTGGCCTTGTTGCTGTTAGTGATGTGCTCCTCAAAATGCTTTTTTGCATTTCTTATTGTCTGCTTGCATTTCCTTTGTTGAAGTTTGTGCTCCTTTTTCTTCTCCTCATTCTTTTCTCTAATAGCTTCCTTGATACTGCTCATTAACCATGTTGGTGACCTCTTGGATTTGGTGCTATCTGTCCTAACCTGTGGCATATATTATAGCTGAGCTTCTAGTATTGTAGTTTTGAGTAACCTCTAAGCATTTTGAGGGATCATGGGAGGGGCTCAGTGTGATAGAGCACATGGTTGGCATGCAGAAGGTCCCAGGTTCGATCCCTGGCTTCTCTGGATGGGGCTAGGAAAGAATCCTGCCTGAAATCCTGGAGAGCGGCTGCCAGTCAGTGTTGACAATACTGGGCTAGAAGGGCCAATGGTCTGACTCCGTATAAGGCAGCTTCCTATGTACCATTGAAGGGATATAACCCTCTTGACTCCCCCTTTCAGTTTCCACTCAGCTTCCTTCAGCTCACAAGTCTTGCACACACAAAATTCATTCCAGGCTTTCCTGCAAGCATTCATTTTCATCAACCTAATGGGAGCGGGGATATCTTTTTAGTTGTTGCTATTGTTAGGCAACTGTGAGTCAGAAACTCGTGCCAATCTATTGCAAATCATCCAGAGATTTATCAGATCCAGATTACTTTCTGCCCACCCCCTGCTTAAAGCACTGCTTTCTTCCAGTGTCAACACATGAGAGGCAGTATGGGGCCAACTCCCAGAAGCCAAGCAAGAGAACACGGGATCTATTTGCTTGCATTAAGAATCTTGTTTTCAGTCATATGATATGCTGCTACAGCCAACCGAGGATAGGCCTGAACACACAGTTTCTCACTTAAGAGGTTTTCAATTTCACATTTCCCTCAGTTCTGATTTGCTTTGCAAGATTCCCAGGTTTCCCAAGCAAAGCATGTTTCAGAAAAATGAACTTAGGGCAGAATCCTATGCATATTTAGACAGAAAAAAGTCCTAAAACTTCTAGCACGCCCCAGCCAGCCATGATGGGCATGCTAGAAGTTGTAGGACCTTTTTCTGTCTAAATATGCATAGGATTACACCCTTATGAACTTTTCTCTTGAATCATGAAGGTTATATACTAGAATGTCCATCCCCTGCTGTAACAACAGAGACGCTCAAGAAGCTACATATGACATGTTTCAGATTTGTATTTTATTCAAGTCAGCCTCAGGCCATACCAATAATAACTTTTAAAGTTCTTGGCTCATATAATGAAGTTCCTGATACATTTTCACCTATGAAGCTAAGCAGGTTTGGGGACTAAAATTTACTGTATATGGTGCACACCCCTTTCTTTAGAGCAGCCTTTCCCAACCTGGGTCTGTTCAGATGTTTCGGCCTATAGGTCTATCATCCCTGATTATTGGTCATGATGGATGGGGCAGATGAGAATCGTAATACAAAACAACTGGAGGGACTTGGGTTGGAAAGGCTGCTTTAGATGAAGCACTGGATACAAAAGAAGCAAGTTATCAAATAAACCTTGATAAATGTTGGGCTTAAATCTCCCTTCTGAATAAAACTTTGTTACATAAACACTTGAAGTCTGTTCAATTGAATAGAATATCTGAATTCAAGGTCAGTTGAGTTATACAGTGCAATCCTATACATGTCTACTCAGAAGTAAGTTCATTTGAGTTCAATGGGGCTTGCTTCCAGATAAGTGGGCATGGAATTTCAGCTGAAGTAGACCAAATTAAAGTACTTCTACTGGTATTCTGGATTGATATATATACTTGTAAATAAATTCCTAATCCTACATGTATGTATATGTTCATAAGCAGCATAAAGTCTGATCTCAAGACTTCCTATTCTAGGATGTAAGTGCTTAACATCAGCCAGCATGGCTGGCTGGTGGATGATGGGAGTTGTAGGCCAGCACATCTGGAGGACACCTGATTGGGAAAGGCTGGTTTAGATGGAGCATAACAGCATCCAAAACAACACACACATGACATTATGTGGTCATCACACAGACACTGTGGCAACTCTAGGCAGATTAGAACAAATGGAACTGAGGCCAAAATCTGATGAATCAGAGAAATAAAGTGAATTTAGCAGTACATTTTACAATATTAGTAAATAAAGGTCTTGAGCAGAAAATGTCAGGATCACAGACAAAAGATATTAGAGAAGAACAACTGTCCAGCAGAATTAAATTACCTTGTCTGTATCTCTTCTCTGAAGCCTCTGCTTGCTTTATTGCCGTGTCTTCTGCTACTGTGATATAAGCATTAAGAAATCTGGTGGCTTTTATTAACGAGATACACTTCTGACAAAGCTCTGTTGGACTCACTTGGCCTTCCTTTAGTGCTGCAGAAATCTGGAATGACCATAATTTCCATTTTTAGAAGAATTTAAGTATTAAGCTTTAAAGAAATATCTGTCTACCTGGTTTTCAAAACAACTTCCCCTCCTCCGCATAAAAACTACTTTGACTCAACATTGCACTTACGTTACATTCATATGGCAAGAAGTGACTGCATTGATTTCACAAGCAACACTACAAGAAATTCTATGAAATGTAACTATAAACTTTGCAATTGTATAAAATGGCCTCCAGATTCAAGATGTGTCCAAAATGCAAAGTAATATTGGAGTTAGCTTAGCAAATAGGAGGATAAGGTCGTAACTTATTTGTCAAAATGGTTATCCATAGATCTTTCATTAGCTAATCTAGAATAATAAAAAAGTATTTGCATCTGTCTGTCTGTCCATCCATCAAAACCATAGTGCCAAACTCAGGAAACCTAGACACCTGAAACTTGGCATGCATACTAAAGGGTCCCTAGGGGTGTGCACCTTGGGGTTATTTTGTTTTTTAAAACATTAATTTTGATTAATTTACAGAGGGATCCTATGGCTGCTAGACAGAGGCTGGATGGCCATAGGATTATTCAGTTTTCGGGAACCGACCTCAGAGCCCGCACTCTGAGGTCAGTTCCAAGAAAACTGCCACCCCCCTCCCCACCCCCCGCCACCTTGTAAGCAGTGCGGATTGTCCCCAGCTCCGTGCTCATAACAGCAGTGCAGAGCAGGAGGAAAAGGAGTGTTCCAAGGGGTGGGGAGAGGACTTCGGAAGGGCCAGTACGACGCTTCTTTTGCGTCGTCTGGCCTCACACCCCCCCCCCCCGCTGCTCCAAAGCGCTGCAGCTAGACAGCCAAAATTGGCCATCTAGCCGCAAATGCAGGGCGGCTGGAGCGAAGAAGAGAAGATCCTCTCTGCCTGCCCTACATTGGATAGGCGGTCACCTCTGAGTTCCGAGGCAGCCGCCTATCCCTATAGGATTGCGTGCTTAAATGTGTCCATGCAGTTATGGCTGCAGTAACATTTCTAGTGTTCTGCCACTAGGGACATACTTCCCTAACCAGAATATAGCAATGCATAGTTTGAAACCAGGGGAGATTAGTAGGCCGAGGGACAGAGTTATACCCCGGCCTTCACCCTGCTGTGCAGCACCCCCCCCCCACTTAGGGGAATGGAATCAGCAGATCCCTCACTCAGGAGGCTATAGGGGTGCACCATGGCAGGAATCATGCATAGTGGGGCACAACCTAGAGGGGCTTCAACTTGGGTGACAACTTGTCCAACTCTGACAGCTATGTAAGTTTGCTTGAAGGCTTAGGTGTGTCAAACTAAGGGCTATTCCAACCCATGCGAAGCCAGGTCCGTTCGCTAGTTTCTTCAAAAAATAAACTTGATAGTGTGTGTAACTTGATCTTAAACATGTGTGTAACTCACTACATAATGTGGTGATTTATATGGCCTTAAAAGAGGATTAGCCACATTTATGAAGAATAAATCTAGCAATGGCAATTAGCCACGATGAATATAAGAACCCACCTTACTGAATCAGCTGCTGGTGAGCAACACTACAACAGCACTGATCCCTTCACATCCTGCTTGTGGGCTTCCTGGAGGGATCTGACTGGCCACAATGAGAAACAGTTTGCTGAACTAGATGGACCATTCTTCTTATTTATTTATTGCATTTATACCCTGCCTTTTTTCCTCTTGCAAGGAACCCAAGGAGGCTTACATTATCCTCCTCCTCTCCATTTTATCCTCACAACAACAGACTAGTGGGTTGGGCTAGTCTGTGACTGGCCCAAAGTCACCCAGTGAGCTTCCATGGCCGAGTGGGGACTAGAACCCGGATCTCCCAGCTCCTAGTCCAACACTCTTGCCACTACACCACGCCGGCTCTCTTCTTATGTTTCTTCTTATGTTTGCAAACAAATCTTATCTAGTAAGTGGGGGCTCTGAAAGACCAGTGATTGTAGCAATAGGCTTTGGGTCACTGACCACCATGAGGATGACTCTTTAAAATACACTTTGCACACGTGCATGGAGTCCCTCCCTACAACAGACAGACAGTCATATTGGCCTGAACCTAGGTTTGGCTTGTTAACTGCAAATACAACTGAAGAAATAATAGTCAAGCTTTCTAGAGAACCATAGATGCTCTTTGGAATTCCAAAACAAGGGACATCTTTCAAAATAGATCACGCTTAAAACAATGCTTCTTAATATATGGGTTATTTTGCAACCCCGTAGTGTTGTAACTAGATATCTCTATATTTGCAGACACAAAGGATGATGTACTAGCAGTACATTGGGGGTTATTTCACACATCACAAAATTTAAAAGGAAATAATAAATGCTCAAACAGCACATTGCTGTGCATGTTTACACAAAAGCATCCCACTGTATTCAATGGGTTGTACTCTTAGGGCGCAATCCTATGCATGTTTAGACAGCGAAAAGGCCTAGAAGCTGGCTGGGGCATGCTGGGAGTTGTAGGCCTTTTCTCTGTCTAAACATGCATAGGATTGCACCCTTAAGTAGTATGCATAGGATTGTATTTTCTAAGTGTAAATACATGGGTTTCTTTTGTTGTATGTGTTGTTGTTGTTCAGTCGTTCAGTCGTGTCCGACTCTTCGTGACCCCATGGACCATAGCACGCCAGGCCTTCCTGTCCTGCGCTCTCTCCCGGAGCGTGCTCAAGTTCATATTCATTGCATCCGTGATGCTATCTAGCCATCTCATCCTCTGCCGTCCCCTTCTCCTTTTGCCTTCAGTCTTTCCCAGCATCAGGGTCTTTTCCAGGGAGTTTTCTCTTCACATTAGGTGGCCAAAATATTGGAGCTTCAGCTTCATTATCTGTCCTTCCAATGAGCAGTCAGGGTTGATTTCCTTTAGGATGGACTGATTTGACCTCCTTGCAGTCCAGGGGACTCGTAAGAGTCTTCTCCAGCACCACAGTTCGAAAGCATCAATTCTTCGGCGCTCAGCCTTCCTTATAGTCCAGCTCTCACAGCCATACATTACTACTGGGAAAACCATAGCTTTGATTAGACGGACCTTTGTCGGCAAGGTGATGTCTCTGCTTCTTACTATGCTGTCTAGGTTGGCCATAGCTTTCCTCCCAAGGAGCAAGCGTCTTTTAATTTCATGGCTACAGTCACCGTCTGCGGTGATCTTGGAGCCCAAGAAAGTAAAATCTGTCACTGCTTCCATTTCTTCCCCTTCTATATGCCAGGAAGTGATAGGGCCAGATGACATGATCTTCGTTTTTTGAATGTTGAGTTTCAAACCAGCTTTTGCACTCTCCTCTTTCACCCTCAACAAGAGGCTCTTGAGATCCTCTTCGCTTTCTGCCATTAGGGTGGTATCGTCTGCATATCGGAGGTTGTTGATAATTCTCCCGGCAATCTTAATTCCGACCTGTGATTCATCCAACCTGGCATTTCTCATGATGTACTCTGCATATAAGTTAAATAAGCAGGGTGACAATATGCAGCCTTGTCGTACTCCTTTCCCAATTTTGAACCAATCGGTTGTTCCATGTCTGGTTCTTACTGTTGCTTCTTGACCCTCGTACAGGTTTCTCAGGAGACGGGTAAGGTGGTCTGGTACTCCCATCACTTTCAGAATTTGCCACAGTTTGTTGTGATCCACACAATCAAAGGCTTTAGCGTAGTCAATGAAGCAGAAATAGACGTTTTTCTGGAATTCTCTTGCTTTCTCCATGATGCAGCGAATGTTGGCGATTTGATCTCTAGTTCCTCTGCCTCTTCGAAACCCAGCTTGTACTTCCGGTAGTTCTCGGTTCGCATACTGCTGAAGCCTAGCTTGTAGGATTTTGAGCATCACCTTGCTGGCATGTGAAATGAGCGCAATGGTGCGGTAGTTTGAACACTCTTTGGCGTTGCCCTTCTTTGGAATTGGAATGTAAACTGACCTTTTCCAGTCTTGTGGCCACTGTTGAGTGTTCCAGATTTGTTGGCATATTGAATGCAGCACTTTAACAGCATCATCTTTTAGGATTTTAAATAGCTCGGTTGGAATACTGTCATCTCCGCTAGCTTTGTTGTTACTAATGCTTCCTAAGGCCCACTTGACTTCACTCTCTAGGATGTCCGGCTCAAGTTCAGTGACCGCACTATCATGGCTATCAGGGACATTCAGATCTTTCCTGTATAGTTCTTCTGTGTATTCTTCTGTGTATTTGTTGTATGTACTTGGGAGAAAATTATGGCACTTGGGGCTTCCCACTCCATGCTCTTACAGAGAAACGTCAGCGTGTGTGCTATTACCATATCTTTCGAAACATAAATTGGTTACACAAGGGGTGGGCAACTTGTGGCCCTCCAGACGTTTTATCCCTAGCCAGTACAGCTAGTGGTGAGGATCATGGAAATCGTGCTTTTCTTCTGCATTGAAATCTTCTGAGGAAACTTTGTTAGCGTGCCCCACCTCCATAAATATAGTGGGAGGTGCTAATATAGGGTAGCCTTCCCCAACTGGGAGTCCTTCAGATGTGCTGGACAACAGATGCCCATCCCCAACCAGCACAGCTGTCTGGAGAAGGAGTTGCAGTCCAACACATCTGGAAGGCACCTGGTTAGGGAAATCTGCCCTAGATTACCACCTCTCACTCTACTTATGGTGATAGGGGTAGTCTAAGGGCTATTCTTTTTGGTAGCTGCTTGATTTTGTTGGCAGTTCTATAGTTTATTGTAAACAGCTTCAGAGGTTTGCTGGAAGTAACGTGGAAATCTGAATAAACAAATGCTGGTAGTTTGGAAAAGTCTTCTCCCTCAGATCACAAGAACAGGGCCACCAGCGGCGGCCACGGATCTAGCCCACTAGTCTAGAATTACCATGCTTTTTGCTGTAAGAGCTGCAGTGTCTGTAGTAGCAGCCACATGACAGGCAGAAATACAACAGGTGAAGCTTGCATAATACCGAAATAATTAGGAGTGCTTCGTATACGGGATTTCTGTTTTTCATGCAGCTGTTCTAAGGGACTGGAGCACTGCCAGAAAGCAAATAATGCCTACCGCAAACTGGGAACGGAAACCCAACCTGCTTAAAGGCATAACCGGCATGGGAGGAAGTCGGAAGATACAGCTAGGGAAGGCGAGGGGCGAATTGCTTGCTCCGCCCACTGCGGAGAACAAGGCCAATCCCAGCTCTGCTTGCTCTCCCTCACCTCTTGGAGCGAAGCGCGCAGCATCTTCCCTGCCGAGCCTGTAGGGAAGATTCTCAAAATCGCGAAACTTCCTCTGTAGTACTAGTCCCCGTTACCGGTAGCATTCGGACGAACTCATGGGCGCCGCCATCTTGAAGAGCGCGTCCTAACATCGGGATCTCTGATTGGTTCGAAGCCTGTGGGCGCGGAAGGATGCCGTGCTCCTATTGGTCCGGGGGAGGCTGCGCGTGAGGGTCGGGGTGTCAGCGCAGAGGCGCTGGTTGACGGGAAGAGCCGGAGAGAGCCAGAAGGAGACTCGGGGGCAGGCGGGGCAGGGCAGGGCAGGGCAGGGCAGGGCAGGGCAGGGCAGGGCAGGGGGCAAGGGGCAAGGGGCAAGATTTACCTCATAGAAAGACACGGGGCGGCAGCAAGTTGTTCTCGGTAGTTGAGACATAGGGGCATGTTTCTGTCTTGGAGGAAGAGGTTCGCCTCGCTGCCTGACATGAACTTCAGGGGTTGGTGCATTTGGTAGTTCAATCAAGAAAGGAAACAAACCAACCCCCACTGAGCTTTACTGCTTACCTCAAAACCTCTCTTAAAACTCAGTGAAGAATTTAAGCCTGACAGGAAAAGCCGGTTGTTTCTTTCTGACCCTCCCCATCTTTTTTTTCTTTTTGAGGAGAAAAACTAAACGTTATGGGGTGGTCTATTTAAACAAAAAATATAATGCTAAAAATGTTCTTTTAAAACCTGTTTGTAGGAATCTACAAATCAAACCTGGAATAACCTGGTTTTGATTTGTAAGAAAGAGTGCATTGAAGGTGTGTTCGTTACAGTTTGAAGAGGAGGGTATTAAAGAGGTTTAACATCCCCTCCCCTTCATTTGCAGTCATGTTGTTAAAAGGGCACACAATTAGAAGTAAAGTGCTTAGTAGTTTTTTGGGCTGCTGGCCTAGCTCTGGTGCAACCTGCCCTGGAACAGGGAAAAGTTTGAGTCGGCACCTTCCATGTAGAAACTTCCACATCTCCTGTCAAAGATGTACGACGATGCCATCCTGGGTGATTGACCGTTATGGGAAAAATGACGTGCTACGATTCACAAAAAACATGATGTTTCCTATCATCCAGTTCCCCAATGAAGTTATTATTAAAGTCCATGCTGCAAGTTTAAATCCCATAGATGTTAACATGCGAAGTAAGTGCTTATATGTGTTGCATGTCAATTAATTGAGGCCTGCTTTATAAGCTGGCTGTGAGAATTATTGAGCTAATTGTGTAAAGCACTTTGAACTCTTGAAATGTGCTATATAAATGTTATGGATGTTTTGTTTTTTTCATATTTTGTATCACAGGTGGGCAAACTTCTGTCTTGTGGCATTTACTTTGCTTTTTATTAGAGCCCTGAGATCTACCAATCAGAGCCTGGTGCAAGCATACACTTACCACTAAAGAATTCTGAACCCAGGAATTCGTCTTGACTGGCAAAACTGAATGGAGCTCTCAGTCTTTCCACACAAAAATCGGCTTCTGGTTTTTCCCTTCCCAAGCTTTCTTCATTTAAACATATAATGGGGGGCAGGGTCATGTTGTGGTTGCTGTTTTTTTTTTTTTTCATATTTTGCATCACAGGTGGGCAAACTTCTGTCTTGTTTTTTTTATGGCCTTCACAAAGTCTACATTAGTTTTGTGGAAATGGGTGCTGAATGGTGGGAGATTCAGGACAGATAAAAGGAAGTGCTTCTTCACACAGCCCATAGTTAAACTATGGAATTCACTACAACAAGATGTTGTGATGGCTACTAACTTGGATGGCTTTAAAGGGGATTAGTCAGATTCATGGAGGATAAGGCTATCAATGGCCACTAGTCATAATGGCTACATATTACCCCTAGGGACAGTATGCCTCTGTATGCCAGTTGCTGGGGAACATAAGCCAGAGGGTTCTATTGCCCGCTCACCTGGTCTACAGTATTCAGGGACAATACTGTATTATATTGTGTGACTTCACGTCTTCCTTTCAGTCAAGTCATCTCAGTAGAAACACTTGGGGTTCCTGAGCCTTGACTAATTAACAATTATATCCCTACCCTTCTAGGTCCCACTCCCTGCCCTCAGTTTGAAACCATTGGTTTATGATACCTTAAAAACAAGCACAGGGGTGGAAAATGTGTAGTCCTTCAGTCCTGGTAATCAACCTCAGTTTTTATTTTTAAAAAAATGAAATTATGTGCTTTTCTCTTATTAATATTCTTGTTTAAACAGAAGCAGTGATATGAAATTAAATATAGACTGAGCTGACTTGGTTGCTTGTTTGCTTTGCTGTGAGCTTTCCTTAAGGCCACGTTGGTGGGGTCACAAATTGAATAGTTGTGTAATCCTACATGTGTTTAGACAGAAAAACTCCTACAACTCCCAGCATGCCCCAGCTTTAAAAGTTGTAGGACTTTTTCTGTTTAAACATCATAGATTTTCAGGCTAAAACTTGACATGTTTAAAAACAAACAAAAGAAACAGAATATCTCATTTCAGTTTCTTGCTGAACTTCTAAGTTGTTTGCTGTCTCAGTCTCAGCTTTCCATGTATAAAACAGGAATAATGGGGATCCGCTTCACAGTGGAATTGAGGAGATGAATAAGATAAGAGAATACTGATGTGAATGAACTATGAGGGCAGGCTGGGGTATGAATCTCAGTGAAAGCCCAACAAAACGTGTTTTTGTTTTGCTTTTTGCTAGGTGGTTATGGAGCTACTGCTTTAAGGATGAAGCGAGATCCACTGCACATTTCAAGCACTGGCACTGAATTTCCCCTAACGCTTGGTCGGGATGTTTCTGGGATTGTGATGGAATGTGGATTAAGTGTGTCCTATTTCAGACCTGGAGATGAGGTAATGTAAGGAGAATGGAAGGGGCAGAACTTATTTTGAGTGGATTTATAAATCCTCAGCCTCAGTAGAAACAAATGACTTTGGTGTGCATTTTTTTCTTTAGCTAGGCCAGAGCTTTCCAAACTGTGTGCCGCGACACATTAGTGTGTCGGTGGCAGTGTGTAGGTGTGTCGTGCGAAATGCAGAAAATTGTGCGGAAGGGCACCACGGAGCTCCCTTACTCGTGTTTGCTTTCCTTGGCCCCTCCCCCGGAACTTCCTAAAGCAGCTAATGTTAAGGCAGCTAAGGCTTAGTTGCTTTAACATTAGCTGCTTTAGGATCATGTGGCGTCTTGACGTAGGATGCACCTGATTGGCGATGTTGGAGCAGTACGGCGAGGTAGAGGCGTGGGGCGAAGAGAGGGGAGGGGAGGCGCCGCCCTGGGAGCAGAGCTTGGCCAACGCTGGCATGGAGAATTGGCAGCAGTCACCAGCCCTGCGAGATTTCAAGCGTGCCCTTCGTGGACTTCTGCACCGCGCTCCTGCGTGGCCAGCCCAGAGTAGCGCGCGGGTGGAAACGCCGCCTGGGACTGGGACTGCACCTAGCGGGCCGTCCGCCATCTTGGCTAGTCGGAACGGAGCTCAGTGGAGGCCAGAAGCCTCAGAATCAGCGTGCTCCCAATCACCCGGGCGAGCGCAGCTGCAGGCTGTCACCCAGTCAACCCACCTGCTGCTGGCTGAAGGGAGGCCACCCTCCCAAACCCAATGTGGCAAACAGCAAGCCACCCACCACGTGGCACTTATAATTTGATTTCTGCCATTTATTTTTATTTTTACTCTGCTGTAATTGTGGATTAACCACCCACCAGCAGTGTACCACTGGAGTGTACTGAAACTGGGCTCTGGACATAGGCATTGCAAATATTTACAGCAATATAGCCTTGTAGTGAGACATATATATTTACACCATTTTTGTTGGACTTTTGCTTCTCTACTTCATGGGTTTCTGCAGCTGAGCTCCTACCTGGGCCTATGTGTCCTAATATGTATTGTAAATACTTTAGTTAATTTTGTTTATTTTTCACATTTTCTTGTACATATTTACATACTGTTACTCATAAATGACAACAATGTATGTTATTATCTTACAAATCATACATTTTTAAAAATATAAATGAAAGGTTTTCATGAGATATGTTCTATCCCCATACATTTCGTTATTACAATTTATGTATGTGTCCGTATCTCTTATAACAGGTTAGTTTAACCTCCCGTTTGCTAGTAAAACTGAATTACCGTGTCATGAAATGATGCATGTCTAAAAAGTGTGTCACCAACATGAAAAGTTTGGAAAGCTCTGAGCTAGGCACTGTCAAACTAAAGATTGCAAAGACGAAGAAATATATTTTTGTCTCCTTGTTTGGCCTCTTCCATTTTATTTAATGCTAAAGCACTATTGGTTCTTGCTTGACTTTATTTTTTAGCCCAACAAGGCACTGCAGGACCCAACAAACATCTCTATGTTGCCTTTGTTGACTTAGCTGTAGCCTTCAACTCAATTGATACGGAGCAGTTGTGGCATAAATTGGCCAACACTAATACTGATAAACGTCTCTTGTTTTTGATTATAGAACTTTATTCCAACTCAACTGTCAGGGTAAGAGTGGGGATTTCTGGTTCATTAACTGAACCCATCCCCACCTTTTGGCCCCATTCCTTTTGAATTTATACTTGAATGATATAGTAATTGTATTTAATGGGATTAAGAGAGCCAGACCCAAAGGAGATATTGATCGGGTCTTCCAATATGGGAAGAGTTGGACATCCTGTACATAGTACAATGCCATGTACCAAAACTGATGAGCTATGAATATCTCATCTTCTGGAGGCTGAGAAATTGGCTATTTTGTAAAAAGCTACTTAGGGTGTAATCCTACGGGGATAGTCAGCCACCTCTGAGCTCAGAGGCGACTGACTATCCAATTCAGGGTGGGCGAAGGACAGAGGGGATCTCCTGCACGCTCCGGCTGCCCTGTATTCATGGCTAGACAGCCAATTTCATTTCTGAGGAGTGCTGGCTCCAAGGTTGGTTCTCGAAAACTGAAAAATCCTATGGCCGTCTAGCTGCTGTCCAGCAGCCATAGGATTGCGCCTTTATTATAGCTATATGGTTAAGGCAAAATATTTTGAGCTTTGGCCTTCTGTGTTTTTCAGGTATGGGCAGCGGTTCCACCCTGGAAGCAAGGCACTTTGTCAGAGTTTGTTGTAGTAAGTGGAAATGAGGTAGGAAACAAAATATTAGTTTTGAAATGAAATGAAAAAAAGCATACATACAAAAATAAAGAAATATTATTGTGTAACTTTTAAAAGTGTGATATTGTTTTTACATTTCATAGACCAGGCATTTCCAGCCTTCCAGATGTGTTGGACTACAACCTCCAGCATCCAGGATGCTTGGAGTTGTATTCCAACACATCTGGAGGACACCAGGTTGGGAAAGGTTGTCATAGGCTGTCTCAAAATATTTTTTTCTGCTAAGATAAGGTATGTAGAATATACCATTTCCACTATGTTAGTATCTGTGATCTGCACTACAGTATAGCACATTTCTTTAACCTTGTATTTAACATTGGGAAAGAGGAAGGGAGGAAGGAGGATGGAAGACAGCTGAGTGGCGGTTACAATAGCACAGTGCTTCATTTTTCCAGCTGGCAAAACAAAGTTCTGCACTATGACAATGGAAGGGAGAGAGACAGTGAGCCTGTACTTGCAGCAGTAGGTTTCCAGGTTCAGTTTCTACACATACAGTACTGTATTGTGACAGTGTGCAGAGTGAAGGGACCCGTCACCTACTGGCAATTTTATTTGACCTCTTATTTAAAAGTTGAGGTTAACTTATCTCAGCCTTTCCTAACCTGATACCCTCTCGATGTTTTGCACATAAACTGCTAGCAGCCTCAGCCAATGGTCAGGAATCCTAGGAGTTGTTGTTCAAAACATCTGGAGGGCACCAGGTTGGGGAAGGCTGCCTTATTTGAATAGCATTCCAGTTTTATGAATTTTGATTATCCACATGCATAAGAAGCACTTCGCCCAGGACATTTTTCTTACAATTGTACACATTGTAGGAAAAAGTATATAAAGTACAATGTGTGGAAAATTTAGCAATCGTCTGTTTGCCCAGCATGAGGCTTCCAACTATGTACATGTGGCAAAATGGATATGTGTATGTTTCTTGACACTGAACAGTGTTCATGTGGGGGGGTTCTTCTTACATTTTTATGTGTCCATGAAAGAAAAATGTTGTGGTTGAGGCAGCCCTACATTTTGCCTCCACATATGAAAGTTGTACTGAATTTTGAAGCTGACAAACCTCAGCTGTTGAGGCTTGCTAAGTCTACATTATTTACAACCTAGGGTAGAACACCAGTTTTTCCTTTTCTTGGATATATGCCTGCTCTCTTTCTTTTATATAGGTATCTAAAAAACCCAGGTGTCTCAGTCACTCTCAAGCTGCTTCTTTGCCTTACGTTGGTCTAACAGCATGGTCTGCAATGACCCATGCTGGGGGGCTAAATCAAGATAATTGTAGCAATAAAAGGTAAGTCACCAACTGTGTTGTAAAGAGGTCAGTATAGGGGTTTCTTGCAATGAGTGAGGGAGACTGACTTTCATCTGAATTTATGTGAGATAGAGAAGTTTCTCCATTACATAAACCTCTCTGGGCAATTGCTCAACTTCAGTGCGTCTTGAAGAGTATTGGACTTCATGCATTGGAGTTTTAGTAAAAACTCTCATACTGAAGTTGGCTAATTTAAATATCCTACTATGTCAAGCACAAGAAAATGTCATTATCAAACCAAAATACCATATTTCATTATTATTGTAATAATACAATACAACACTCTTGCACAACTCCCATCAGCCATCAATTATTTTGTTTGCCATTTCACAGATGGGAACCTATTTGCCCTCTTAACCCATTCTAGGACTTTAGAATTTGACACTATGAGCTCTTGTGTTGGCACAGAGCCTTATAGGACCAGCTACAAGATGTTAATATAGCTATTTACAGTATGCCAGTTCCCTATTCCTGACCTCTACCTTCAGGTAGAGGAAGGCTATGCATTGTTCCTGTCCCCAGCAAGAGAGGTATGCCATTCAGTTATGATTATTTTGCTTGGGTTTAGATACAGGTGTTGTTAGCCTGCCCTCCTTCTTCTGGCTGATAGGTGTTCCGTACGATCTGCTTTTTACTGGGAATTACTCCTGCTATTGGCTTAAGATGCAACATAATTTTGTTAATGCTATCATAACTTTCTTAGAAGTGATATATTTGTCTGCATAGCTTTGAAACCAAGGAAAGGTGGGACTTCACAGTCATTGTCTAAATTTTGTCTAGCCCTTTTCAGTTCCCCTCATAATTTTGCCTGGCCATCCTTTGATCTGCCCCTCAGCTCATGTCTTTGGATACTTTAGTTAGATGTGGAGGGGTGGCTGAAGGATGCTTCCCAGGAGAGAAGGAAGCTTCTAGCAACTTCCTTCAATCTGGTTCTGAGATAGAAGAGGTTTGGGTGAGAAAGAGAATTTTTGTATATAGATATGTGTGTATGAGAGAGAGACCGCTGCCTATAGTATTCTTCGTTGCATCCCTGTAAAATTTTCACTACTTTAACATATGATTTCTCATCATCAGATTTTGCCATCTAACACCAGCATCTATACCTAGGTTATTCACCTCCAGTTTGCCTTTTCTTTGTTTTAGCTTTGTCCTGTATAAATAGAACAATTTAGAAATAAATTTGCACAGGAAGGACTCCATCACTTCAACTGCTTTTGATTGTTGCAGTGTAGAAATATATGAGAGTTAATCTGTTCATTTTGTTCTTGCTTCACAGAATATTGATCTTTGGTGCATCGGGTGGAGTGGGTACCTTTGCTATACAGGTAAATATGTTACAACTGATTATCTTGGCTGAAATTGTGAGCTTTTTGGAAGAGAAACCTAGACTGCAGTTTTTTTGCAGTGAGTGATTTAGGCTGCAATCATATACATACTTACCAAGGAGTAAGTTCCATTGAACTTAATGACACTTGCTTCTGGCTAGAAACATATGGGATTGCACTGCACAAATATTACTCCATTACATTCATAATCTTGGAAGGAAGAGATTATACAATACATTTTGCAATGTAGAATTGCCATTCTTCGAATTTGGGGGCTGTAACCAAACTCACTTTCCATTACTGCATTGTAGCCTACAGAGGAGCATGGGAAAAATTCTAACAGTACAATGTCTGTCCTAGCCATGAAATAGCAGACAGGTAGGAAAAGTAAAACCTGTTGTACATTAATTGCAAGCTATTGTCATGCCTGTGATCTTGGAATGAGCTGTGAAGCAGGGAGTTCCTGGTTCAGATCTCATCAGCCACTCTGATAATACTGACCTACCTTACTGGATGGTGTAGCACAGGGGTGAGCAACTTGTATAGCTGTGAGGACCTCATACGGTGTTGGCTGGTTGGCTGTGTGCATATGCACACAAAGGCATGCACCCATACAAGCCTCTTGCAGATTGCTCTGTTGGACAGGAGGCTTTAAACTTGTCCCAATCCCAGTGAGATATAGTAGCCACACACGTACACACCCCACTGCAGCAATGTTGCTGAAGACTGCTGCATTTGAGAGGTTTTGTATCCCTACCGTCACAGTGATTTTGCTGGGAAACAGGGCACCTGGGGGTGACGCTTGTCTCACTTCCTCTTTCCCAGCAGTCCGGTTCTTCTGGGAAACAGAGTGTGCAAGGAGGGTCATCCTTTTCAGCCCTGTTTCCCAGCAGAATTGGAAAACAAGGCACACAGAGATGACATGCCCTTGCAGGGGAGGAGGGAAAGCAGAGCCTAGGTACCTGCTGCAGGCCACAGAGTCAGCCTCCGAGAGCTGCATGTGGCCCACAGGCCATGGGTTGCCCACCCTTGGTTTGCTCAATCCTTTGTAAGGGTTTCTCAGAGAATGCATGTGTACTTAGGAGAAGTGCTGTATAAACAGTAATATTTATGAGGTTTATGGCAGGCAGATGTCAAAAGAAAATATTATGGAGAAGTCCATGTGGCTTAGAAAAACAAAAATATTGGGAGAAAATTTATAACAAGTACACCTTTGTGTTTTTTATTGTACAGTTCTTTGTGGACCAGACCTTTCACATACTTCTTATAAGTGTTGAATGGCCATGATTTAATGTATTTATTTATTTGAGGGGGTTTTATCCCACCCACGAATAAAATTCCTATGGCAGCTTATGAAATTGAAAAAACTAATAAAAAAATTTAAAAGATACACATTAAAAATGTACACTAAAAAGATAAACATTAAAATGTGCACTAAAATTGGTAAAATAACTAGGAGAAGCATTTAAAAAAACAAAAACAAACCCTGCCAAGATAAAACAGATCAAATTTAATTAAAAGCCCTGAGAAAATACAAAGACCTTAGTCTGCACCAAATTAACATCAGGTAGGTGCCAGGCAAATCTCCTTGGGGGAGAGCATTCCACAGTTGTGGTGGCCTTTCTGAGAAGGCCCTTTCCCTGATGGCCATCTGTCACACCTCAAATGGTTGGACAACCAAGAGAAGGGCCTCAGATGAGAATCTTCATGTTCGGACAGCAACATATGGAGACATGCATTCCTTCACGTATCCTGTTCGCAAGGCATGAAGGGCTTTGAATTGAGCCTGGAAATAGAGTGGTACTCAGTGCAATTGACAAAGCACGAGTGTGATATCTTGCTTGTTACTTTTCATGTTAAGCATGTTGACGAAGTAACAGACCTGTTGGGTCCTATTCTACCTTTGGAAATTGCTGCAGAATAACAGTCTATATGCATTATAAAATGAAATATAATTAAAGAACAAATAGAAGTTTTTCAAGAACTGACATTTTTCCAAATGTGCCTTACTAAATGCACAGGTATAAAACATGTACGGTATCTGTTTGGTTGATTGGTTGGTTGGTTATATACCATTGTATACCACTCGACATAACAAAATTTCTAAGCAGTTTATATGCCAAAGTACTCGAAATCACTTCTGAAATACTCAATAAACAATTACAGCTACAACAAATAAAGATAAGCAGAAGCAATAAAAACTTGCATTGAAAAAGAAGTCAAATGGACAGTTTTATCATGAAAGGCAGGAGAAAAAGAAGGTCCAAGAAATAGCAGTGCAGCTGCATTTGTACCACCATGTTCAGTTCTGGTTCATCCTATCTCAAACACGGTATTGTAAAACTTGAAAAGTTGCAGAAAGTGCAACTGTAGTCATCAAGAGTTGGAGTACCATCTGTAAAAGGGCAAGCTAAAGCATTTGTGGCTTCTTAGTTTAGAGCAAAGAAAGCTAATAGGGGAAGGGTGACATGATAGCAATTTATCGATGGCATTTATGCCCTTCTCCCACAGAGAGCCCAGGCAGACCAGCTGCCACCTCCTCCTCTACTTTCCTCTCCTCTATGCGCCAACCTGCTACTGTTTCTCCTCTTGCCACTTCAAACAGTATTTGCTGCCATGTTTACAGGCTCTCCAAGACCACCTCACACCATTATGCTTGAGGGTGAGATGGGGAGGGGAGGGAAAGGGAGACTGGGGAATGCCTCATTTGTAAATACAAAAACAAAAAACTGTTCAATAAAATGTTAACAACCATGCCAAAGAATTATGTGGAGAAAATGAGTGTAGAGAAATGTTTCTGTCTTCCTTGTAATAATGAAATTTGGGGTCTACCAATGACATTGATTGGCAAGTAGATTCAGGACAAACATCAGAGTAAGTTTTCACAAAATGCATAATTAACTTAAGGATTTTGCTGCCTCAAGATGTGTTGTTCTGGCTCAGATGGCTTTAAAAATGGATGAGACAGTCATGGAGGATAGGCCTATCAACATCTGTTAGTCATGAGAGCTAAATGGAACGTCCATGTTCAGAGGCAAATGCCCTCTGAATGTCTGTTGCTGGAGAACAAATGGAGGGAGTACTATTGCCTTCATGCCTTGCTTATGTATTCCTGGAACCATCTGACTAGCCACTGTTCAAACAGCACTAGAAGGCTAAATGGATCAGGGGTGGACAACCTGGTGCCCTCCAGATGTGTTGGACTACACCTCTCACCATCTCCCAGCCAGAATGGCCAGTGGCCAAGGATTCTGGGAATTGTAGTCTTCCAGGTTGCCTATCCTTGAGATAGATTTTTGGTCTGATCCAGAAGGGTGCTCTTTATATTCTTAATGTCAAAATGCCAAATAGTACCACATAATCCTTCTAACTTGAAATGCTCCCATTGATGCAAAACACAAACTTGAGTTAGACGGGAGATAGCTGTGTAGAATTTGTAGGAGGCATATCTGAGCAGCTGCTCTTTGCTTGACTGTTTTTGTCCTATGCCTTTTCTTTCAGTTAATGAAAGCCTGGGGTGCTCATGTGACAGCAGTTTGTTCTCAGGATGCCAGTGAACTGGTGAAACGTCTTGGAGCAAATGATATGATTGATTATAAATCTGGAAGTATGGAAGAGCAGCTGAAAACTTTACCACCGTATGTATCAATGTGGTTTACTCATGGGTGTGCTTGGTGTAAGTTTCCAAACCCCAGTCTGCCATTAACTTTCTGGCTGGGTTTGAACAGGTCGCCTGTCTCTGCTTATTTTGCATTAGTAACTTGGGACTATTAAAGTGACTGAACGTATATGTAATACAAAGCATTGGCCCACACAGACTGCAATCATACACTCACTCACTAGCTAGCAAGAAAGTCCTTTTGAACCCAGCAGGGCTTCTTTCTGAGTTTGGATTACACTGCACAAGTATTAGAGAAGTAATTAATACCATCACTGTATGGACGTTGCACCGAGAACCTTTATAGTTCCGCAGGATGTTGTGCAGTAAGTGTATGGTTGTTTTTCATTTGCTGCACAGATCCCTTGGCTCACATCTTTCCTCACTTTTCTCCTGCTGTTTTGAGTGTTGTTTTTTGTATATCCAGTCATTCTGACTGCAATATGTACCTGGGGAAAAGCTGATATAACTTAACTTAATCCTACCCCCCAATAACTTATTCACTCCTATTGTGATTGATGTATGGAATTTGGTTGCATAAATATTGCAAATACAAATTGAATGTTGTTTATTACATTTACCGTTTCCATTTTGTTAATGTTGTTAACCACTTTTGGTACAACCCAGTCATAGTGTGAGAGGATTGCTGATAATGCATATACAGAAGTAGAGAGGGGGTCAGGCCCTCGTCTTGGCGTGTTTCAGATGTATTGAGTCCTGGCCCATTGCCCATTGTCAGTAGCCCCACAGATGCCTCGTGGAATGGAAGGACAAACTGGAACTGACAAGGTGCCCCTCTAATAGCATACCACTGGGTCCTGGCCAGACATGCTCTGCCAGCGCTCTTGTCATCTGTGGTGTGATTGGTATCACACATACTTGCAGTTGCCACAATTCTCTTGGTGCTAAAGGAAACCCCATCCACATCCTTGCAAGCACCATAGGGATGTTTATGAAGGGAGGAACTACTGTTAGTTTGCCCAGCTAAGCTTCAGTGATTTGTTAGGCCAGTTGGGGGATTAGTTCAGCTGCTTGTTTGGGGGATCAGTGCTACTTTATGCACCCACCACTCTCATGCAGTGATTGTCGAGTATTGCCAGAACAGATGTACCTGTGTGCAGCAGTCTCGTCTGTGCCCCCCAAAGACTCATGTGGCTACTCTGAACAGCCACAGGGACTGAATGTAGGCCACAAAGCAGCTAATCCTCTTCTCTGGCTGGGACATAGGTCATGCCTCCCCAGCTCCAGGACTGGCTGTGACTGGGCTCCTTATGGGGCCAGAAGCTGATCTGGGGATGTGGTTGGCATGCTGGTACTGGGGCTGTGTCTGCATCTCCTTTTCTCTGAAAGGGAAGCAGCAGGGCAGTCAGTGGACCATAAGTTAGTGCCCTGTGCCATTTCACCCCCCTGCCCCCAACTACTGTCATGTAGCAGGAGCCCAGAACAGGCTACTTTTGCAGGTCCCTATCCTGATGTCTTCCGCCACCTGCAGAAGCAATCTGCAGTGAGTTTGAAGGGACCCTTTTTCAGTCACTCATCAAAGGTGGGGGTGATGAGTTTGGTGAAACCCATCTCATGACACCCATCCTTCATGATTGTAGTGCCATTGCTACGGCTTCTTCCGCATTTCTTGCATTGCTATGAAGCTGCAGCCAGGGGGAGTACAACACTGAGCTTTGACCAAAAAGGCATGTCCTCACTGCTGCATCATATGATTTTCTCTCCACAGTGCTAGCTATCCTCAGCAGTGTTGATCTTCTCCTTACCTGACACCAGGCTGATGTCCAGCAGAGCAGTGTTACCAATTTCTTTGCATGGTTCCTTAGGTCACACAATATACACTTGTAGGACTCCATTGCCCTGGTGTACAAACTGAGTTTTCTGATATTGACCACAAGCTGCCACCAGAACTGAGTGAACATGACAGCTGCAGCACTGTCTTGGATGCAATGGCTCCCTATTTTATGAATGTTTTGTGTGTTTTAAAAAATAATTTTGTGAGTTATCTTCCCTTCCCTTCTTCCATGCTAGAGTATGCATCTAGCTATTTTTTCCTTTATCTTTTTAATGCAGTTGAACAGTAGCATGGCTGTTTTCCAAAAGCTGGAAGAGTACTTTCAAATGGTACCTTTTTCTAAAATGACTCCTTTCTTTGCCTCTTTTGAATATAGTGGAGAAATAGAATGGAACTCTCATGTTTTGTATCTTTGTCCTCATGTTTCGGTGCTGTACGAGATAAAATTTCAGGTATAACTGCATCTGTTTAGTGACATATTCTTTGCAAAAAGAAATTGTTCCAATTATTTTCTTGCATTTCTCTAGGTTTGATTTCATCCTTGATAATGTTGGTGGATCCACTGAAAAATGGGCTCCCGAACTCCTTAAAAAGTGGTCAGGGGCTACATATGTCTCTTTGGTAACACCCTTCTTAGTGAATGTGGACAGGCTTGGTGTAGCGGATGGCATGTTACAGACTGGAGTGACTATTGGTGCAAAAGTTGTAAAGGTATGTTAGGAAAACCAAATGTTTTAGCTTTCTTCCCCTTGCATATGTAGGCAAACACTTTCTAGTATGTTTGGAAGCTTATGTTTTTGCCTACTTTTAGGTGCTGACCATGTTGTATTATGTACTTACTTTCTGTTGCAGCATCTTTGTAAAGGGATCCATTACCGGTGGGCATTTTTCACACCAAGCGGTCCTTATCTGGATGAAATAGCTACTCTTGTTGATGCAGGGAAGGTATGTTTGAATTGGTAATTTCACTTCCCACTATCAGCGGAATGGCTGCTTTGGTTGAAACACGTCCATCATAGTTAAGAAACAAAACGTTAGCTTGTTAGAGAGTTTAGGGAATTGGGTACTCAGCTGCCATGTTGGGATTTCCTAATAAGGTCTCTTGTTTTTATCTACATAGCCCATCAGCTTACAGGAAAAGGTGTAACTGGTGTTTGTGGCCCTCTTCAGTCTGGCACTTAATTCTTTAGATCTATGAATATGGAGGACTGAGAAAAATGCAGCACAGCATTATAGAAGCTGCATTTGCCCCCCTATGGCTATATGATGTCGTTTGTAGAAGGAGAATATCCTACTCTTAACTTTCATGGTATCTCCTGTTTTAATATCCTAGTCTTAACTTTCATGGTATCTGCTGTTGTTCAGTCTCCGTGGATGATGAATAAGAATTAAGAATAATTCTTTAAAGTTGAATAATGCTTTCAAGTGTTCAAAGTGCTTCACATGCACTTTTAGTTTTTTTTAACCTTTGTAAACCACCCAGAGAGCTTCAACTATGGGATAGTATGGAAATGTAATAAATTATCGTCATCTAAAGAATAATAATAATAAGCTAGTATTATTATCCCCCATATTGCAGATGGGGTGCAGCTGAGGTAAAGAGAGAGTAGTTTGCCTAAGGCCACCTACTGAGATCATGACAGATGCAAGATTCGAACCAGGGACTTCTTGATAAGTAGCTTAGCCACTGTGCTACACTAGCATAGCATATTATGTATATTGGGCTATTTAGTGTAAAGCTAAACTTCTGGTTCTGCCCATATACCTTACTGTTTGACAGTCTAACATTTTCTCTTGTGGCAAATAGGAAAAAACAACACAGGAATACTCCTATTTAGAGCAAGAGCAACTGGCCTCTTTTAGGCAACATAGCAAAATCTCTATGGCCTAAAATGAATCCAGGAACATTGCTGCATTGCCATTTGAAAAAGTGGGAATGCCTCATTCCTCCTGGTCACCATTTGTTTTGTGCTTGGGAAGATCTTGAAGCTGCCTCTGTGTATACAATAGAGGAAGATTGTGGCTTTAAGTCATCTGCCTAATACTCTGAACAGGTGAATGCTAATGCTATTAAAAATGTCCTTTGTGTGTTTGTGGATGACCTGGGGTTTCTTTTGTCATAAGATTACCAAAGAGGGTAGAAATGTTTGCTTACTGTTCCATTCACTCTCTTCACAGATGGCATGTCTTAATATGAAAGGCATTTATGCTTTCCTCATTTGTTTAGTTCCCTGTAGGATGATCTCTGTATACAACTTTGGGCTGATCCTTTTTTATTTGCATAAATGTATACTATTGTTCCTTTTTATCTGTGTACATTGGCAGTCATACTTGAGAGAACTGCAAATTGAATAATGTAGGATTTATTTATTACATTTTTATACCACTCAATAGCCAAAGCTCTCTGGGCAGATGAATATCACCCTTCAGAATCTAGCTTAAAAGCTTACTGACGATTGTTTGAGATCATCTTTGGAGGCCCTGTTGTTTGTCCCATCACCAAAAGAAATTCAGTTGGTAGGAACAAGAGACAGGGCTTTTTCTGTGGCAGCACCCTGGTTATGGAATTCCCTCCCAAAGGAGGAGAGACTGACCCTAATGGTACTGATGTGGACCATGAAACCATTCTTATTCACCTTGACTTTTAATGGTCTTTAATATATGATTGAAGATATTCATTCCGCTTCTTCTAATTTTAAGACTTTTGTTTCAGTTTTTGTTATTTGATTTTATTCTGTTATGTAAAACAGTTTGTGGGCCCTTGTATACTGGCAGATTATCCCAGCATAAAGAATACAGCATAGGACTGATTAAAGCTGGTATTCAGAGGGTTCTGTCCATATTCCCACAGCTCGTGAATGGAAGAACTGTAATTTAATTTTCTGATGTTCCCAAACATCACTGAAGAATCTCTTCACTCTTTAGAATATAATTTGTCTGTAGAATGTTAAGGGTGATAAATTTGGATTTGTTGCCAGAGGTAGGCAGCTCCTTTTTGCTGTGGACCCCCCTCCTTTTCCTACTGATTTACACTGGCATCCATTGCGAGGAATAGCTGCTTTCTGGAATTGAGGTATTTTGTGATGTGAATTTTGTGTAAATTCTTGTAAATTTATACTTTCATAAGCTACAGTTTCAATTAGTGGTATGAACAGATGTTTGCAGTAGTCAGCTTGTCTCAACGGGTTCAGTGAGAATTTGGTGCTGACTTTAGGGATCTGGGAAAGGGGCAGTCCCTGCAGTTTGACTCTCAGAGGAATAATAAATATGAAGTAGATAAAGGGAGGCAGGGAGCAATGCCCATTCAGGCAAAATAAAGTAAAATATCCTGCTGCATAAAACGCAAGATTCTTTTCGACCAGGAGAGACATGAAAATGAGGATACAGCTGTGAGATCAGTTCTTACTACTTGTTCATCTAAGGCTTCGCAGCACTGGTCAAATAAAACTAAAGAGACAAATGATGAACAGTTAGGAAAGTCTCAACTGACAATGTCTGCCTATCTGCCAACCATTCTACAGAAACAGATCCTTCTCATCGCGAGAGGCTAGTTGTTGATTTTAATGTGTCTTCTTGCCATGGGCCATATAGAGAGGATATGTTCTGCTTCTGAGTGAAACTTGCATTGTTCATTGATGTCACAAATTAATTTTTAACCTGCTAATGAGGTTGGTTGGGGGTGTATGTGTAGGGGGGAAATGCAGAAGGTCATTTTTTAACACTAGAAGAGGTGCAACTGCATTCACCATTATAAGGAAACTTGTAGCTTTTCTATGCTACTGTGCCTACATTTTTGGCACTGAGGCTGTTGCATTATTCATATTGATGTCCTGTCAGCGTCTCACAGCATGCTAGCCAATGGTGGATGGAAAATACAGCTGCACCTTTCTTTCAGCAGCCCTGTTGGTCACCTTACAACCAATCCTGCTTCTCAGCCATCTGTAGTCATGAGAAATTTGAAAACGGCTTCATTGCTTACTGCAGAATGATGTCACTTTGTGAATATCTATCCCCTTGCATACTACAAGGGGTGGGATTGTCTCTTCAAGTGGTGAAAAATTTAAACTCAGTAGTGTGGATGTTGTTTTGTGCTAATAAAAAACCACACACCATGTAGCATTGTTTAACTCAGTTTTGATGACAATTGGGCCTCCATGTTGCCAAATGTGAGTCATCTTGATTTTATGTCTCTTTACTTTGTCATCCTGTGAAATCTGTAGGCAGATCTATACTGCAGCTTACCGAATTGAGGCAGTGTAGCGTAGTAGCTAACCATAACCTGGGAAGTCCCTGTTTCAAATCTCACCATGGGTGTTAACTCACTGAGTAGCCATAGACAAGCCTCTCTTTCCCTAAGCCTAAGTGTCACTCACCTTGCCCTGTGTCTGGCTTCTGCATCAAGTATTCTTTTAAAAGGCTGCTTATTCATTTGCTGGAATATGATCCTACAAAGGGTGCCATAGATCTGAAACCTGTGCTTAAAATCTATGAGATGTATGCTGCAAATCATTGGATCCAGAGTTCTGGGAACAGAACTCTTTTATGGAATGGGGCACTCTTGGGGTTCTGCTTTCCATGCCCTTACACTGCCCCCCCCATCTGCTCTGTAGGGAATCTTCAGAAAGATATGGGAGGTGGTGCAAAAGGCCACAATGAGACAGGACATCTCCAAAAATTGCCTCCCACCCCCCACTTCAGTTTTCAGAAGTTTCTGCAGTATTTAAGCCCCTTCCACATACGAAAGGCCTGCTTTGGATCCAACCCATTGGCTTCATTTGTAGCATTACAGTCATAGCCAGTTGAGTTAATTGTGCTGCAGTATTTCAGTGCTCACTGAAGAAGCTTCTTAAAGCCATACATCATCTCATACTTTTCTCTCTCGCTTGCTAGTTCTCTCTCCCTATTCCCCATTAAAGGCTATGCTAGTAATTAAGTGAAACAACTGAGACTTGCAACAAAATGTTTTGGCTACATAGCCATCATAACTCAGCTCCCGACCTGCAACAAAATATACAAGTGAAACCTGCACAAAATATTATAGTGTGCAGTGCTCCTGTTCAGAGTTCCAGCCGGTCATGCCCTTTTCCAGGAAATTCCATTTCATTGCCTCTCTCTCCCAGGTTTTCATTTTTCTCTGCACAGCAGTCAGCATTACTTGGTCACTGAACATGCTCAGTCCTTTTAGGGGGGGGGGGCAGTTTGCTGAAGTTCATTTTACTTCTGCAAACCTTGGTGTTCCCATAGGCATGCTAATACCTCCCTCTTGTGATGGACGGTGCCATATTGGCTACCAGATAATCCACACTTAGAGAATTGAGTTCACTATTAGTATATCGGATGATGGTTCACAGGTCACTGTTGCCAAGAATGGACAACGGAAAGATACGTGTAATTGGAACCCAGGCTCAATATTTTGGGGGTCTTTTTTCCTCAGTCTTGGTATATGTAATCCTTTCTCTCCCCGGTCTTCATCACTTTAATCTGTCTTCCATGAGTAAGCAACTGTTCTGTGGCCAGGGGACTGGTGCGCAGTTGTAAACAGTATTTTCATTGTCTAGTTAATCTCCACTTACTAACACGTCACCATTTGCTGATTTGCCCGGCTGTGTGCACAGGAAGAAATATTTGTCTTAGTCAGGTTGTTTGCAGTAAATACAGAATGACATATTGTACTGGGTACACAGTCAGCCCTTTTCAGGTTTATTGAAACAATTGAGTCTGGATCAGCCAGCCAGATAAAGTGTTTAATATGCTAGATTGCTGTGATCATCAGTTCTAACACTCATGTCGCCTCCCTTCATTGTTGAGGGCCAACAATCCAATCAGACCAGAGGTCTGCAACAATATAGCATACGAGGTTTGAGCATTTTGCAGCAACCTCGTAACATTATTTCAGATTAAGTTCAAAGCTCCTCTTAAATATGCTTCGTCACCTGCCTTGTTTTAAAAGACAGTGCTGTGCTTCATAAAATAGTGAGAATGTGCCCCCTAGAGATTTGTCCTATGAACTACATCCTATTTTTAAAAAGTCTAGTTGGCTTGCCCGTGCACGTGCACACACACTTATAACGGCATGGCGGTGTGGCCTTCACAAAGGAATGATGCAGGCTTGCCTTCTTGGTCAGTTTAAAAATTTAACTTCACTTTTTCTTATTAGTGAAGCTTCTTTTAGGGAGAACTCATGAGATTGAACTCTTAACTTACAGATTCCTTTCGGATGAAGAGAAAAATAAGTATCATAAGATTATTCATTAGGAGCATTAATATCCCTCCTTTTCCACTCTGTACATCATCAGTGTCAGCTAAAAATAACAGGGCTAATAAAAAGCCCATCTAAATAAAATTGTCTTCACTAGGAGATGGAAGCTAAAAAAAAGTGGTGGTTAAGTGAACCTCCTGTGGGAGAGGATTCTACAACTATGGTTTGGCTACACTGTCCATATGTAATTGTGACCTGGTATTGAGGGAGCCTTTTCAAAGCATTCACAGCTAATGCACATATGGAAAAGTATTAACACTCTATAAATGTTGGCCACTTCCTTCCTCCTTCTCACCCACCCCCAGCATATTCATCTTAAAATAAATGGGAGAAAAGAAATGCTTGTATGCTGCTTATTTTGTGCTATTTGGGGGCATCTGAATTATGTGAATGAAAAATCAATTTTACAAAATGTTTGGCTTCATCACTTCGAGAAGGAAAAAATGTAAAGGGAACTTTTATTGTTTTCATTATGAAATCATGCATGCTTTTCTGACAGATCTCATTGGGTACTAGGGATGTAGTTATTAAAATTCTCATCACTAAAACAGCAAGTTGAAGAGCTGTGTAATAATGTTTTTTCTCCCTCTGTTGAGAGATTATTAAGGTGCATAATGAGGAAGGAATAATGTCAGACTGTTATAGGCTAAGTGATCCAGGGAAAAGCTCAACCTCTGTAGGCCTTCCTAGACAAAATGTTTGCAGGCTGTTGGTGCTGACTGAGCTACTCATTCTCAATTTACATGCTTGGTTGCTGAACTCTACTTCTTCAGATTGATTGATCAGGATAAATGTTTTGGCAGTAAAGCTACCATAGCACCCAAATAGTGATGGTAGCTTAAAATTCCTGTAGTAAGTAGTACATCTTTTTGAGGTTCCCTTGTTTGGCATTGTTGTTGCTGCTGGGAGTGAAATTTAGAAGCAGAACTTGTGCATGACCAGACCTTGCTCTCTGCTGGGGCTAGGCCTTTTTTCTAGTGGCAGAAGAACATAGTGACCCAGCTAGCCTATTATGCTGGTCCTGACAGAAGCTGTCTCTGCTTCTGAGACTGTGATGCTTAAATAATTAATATAACGTCAAGAAATACTAACAGTAATACTGTCAGCGAAAGGTATGGAAAAATTATGCGGCTACGTAGACATCTTCATCTTGAGCTAAAATAATGTCCTCTGTTTTTGATGTTCAGGCTGTGAGTGTTTATGTAGCCAAAGTCATACCACCCATCCATAAGGGGGAGTTAGCAGGCTTGGGGGAATCCCAAGATTTTCAGTACAACAAAATCTTTAGGGGAAAAAACCCTGGGGAGGGGAGGCCCAAAAACAGTCCAGTGAGGCCTAAGCATGCTGGGTGGCCATGGGAAGTTGACTCTGGTAGGAAAATGGGGGTGGGTTTGGGAATGGAAGGAGGGCATGACTGACTGAAGCCCTTAACAGGAGCAGGGTTTGTTTGTTTTTTGCAGGTTCCACTTGTTAACTTCATTAATAGTCCTTGATTTTCCCTAAACTATATCTAGTACTTTTCTAAGTCATTGTTTACCAAGACAATAATTCTGGCAGGTCAGTTGTGCAGTTGCAAAGTGGGGTGGGATAGATTTAGGTGTGAGGTGATTCTCCTAGAATGTGAAATGGCACCCAGCTGCTTCCTGTTTACCCATCCCGTTGAATTTTTACTTGAATCTGTGCCAAAAATATACCCGCAGAAATATTAGAAGTGCTAATCCTGCAGCACTAAAGAATCTGAGCAGAAAATCAATAACTGTAAGGTTCCCTCAGTATTTATTCAAGAAACAGGTGCCTGTTTTGAGAGAGAGAGTTTAGCTTCTGCCCTTGATGAGCTTCTCTACTCAAAATGTGTGGGGCACAATTGAGAGTATCTATAATTTTTTTTTTCATGTTACTTAAAAAAATACACCTGATTGTATATGTGGTCCTTCTCCAGACTTTCACAATATTTGAGTAACATTTCCCTTCATAATTAATTTCATTATTGAAAACGGGAAGGGAAAATGTGTATTCGTTGTTTGAAAAATGTAGGCAGAGCACCTACATCTTTATGTTGTAGCGATCAATTGCAAACACACTGGAAATTTTGCTATCTTGTATCAGCAGTGTTGTACTGCTATAGATAAAAACCTTTAGGGTAATAGTATGTCTCTTTTCCTGTAGATACTTCCCGTTATTGATCAAGTTTTCTCCTTTTCTGATGTTCCCAAGGCGTTCCGGAAGATGGAAGAAGGACATGCACGTGGAAAAACAGTGATCAATGTAATGAATAAAATATAATATATTATCTGTAGTTGTTCTGATTTGGATGAAATTTCTTTAACTCCTACTTGACACTTGAAATAACTTCTTGCTTACTTGGAACCTTGGTGTGCTACAAATATACAAAATTACATTAATCTTCAGCAATAATTCTTATTCTGAAAGGATCTAATGACAGTGGTGAGAGATGGAAAAAGCTATCTGGTATACTGCCTTAATGAGAGTCCTGAAAGCAAAATATAATACTTCCCCCCACACACACACACACGCACTTCTAACATTTCCCAACTGCATCTCCTACAATGGTTTTGCCACAACCTCCTTCAACACTGCTATGGGAGAAGAACAGAAACTCGATACACTTTACACATATGGCTAACACTGCATATTGATGTGTGTGTGGGGTGTGTGTGTGTGTGTGTGTGGAAAAGCCTTAAGCTGTCTGTAAGGGAGCTTTAAAGGGCTTGGGGCGGGGTGCGTTGCATTTCTGTATAAGAACTATGGTGGATAACAAGTATGTGTGGTTGAAAGTTTTTTTTTTTAAAAAATGCATTAATACCTTGCTTCTATAGATATCAGCAGCATCAACAGTGTATAAATTGTGGGGAACTCATGTAGCCACAGAAACATTGTAACAAAGGTCTACCTTCTCACTCTTTGGTAGCAAACATTGCACACATAATTGTCTGTGCTCCATTTTGGGTCATATACATGCTTTAAATTACACTCTTATAGGGCCTCTGGGGAGAATGGCTCTTACTCCGCATATAGTATCAGCAGCTTGCTGTTCCTGCTGTCTCTGCTTCCTGGATACTCTGCCAGAATTCTTAGCCCAAATTGTAAAACACACCCAACAGATTTCATCTGAGTAATATTTATTTGTAAAATACATATGTTTATACAATAGTTTGGGTACAGAAACCTTTTCCGTAAGTACCACACCTTAAAACCAAAAATGTTTTCTGTTGCAAGGAAGTAAGAAGCATGTTTTTAAAGAGCACCAGAAAAACATTGTAGCTAAATGTTAACTATTGCAATAATTTGTACAGCAGAGGGGTGAGAAGTGGATTTCTTTTTTTTAAAATTTGGATTGTCTGTGCTAATTTCCTAGTAAACACTGACAAATTAATGAAGTAGTGTTGTCCACGTGAGTCAGTGGGGAGTTGTTAAATCATAACAGGACATGTGAGTAAGCACTCTAAAACTGCAAGTTGCCACTGGTAATAAGTAGTTTACGTCAGGACATTTAAAAAAACATGGTAGCAGAAATAACAGTAGCCTTCACACTGGAAAAGACAATAAGGGTAGTACTGCAAGAGCCATCTTAAGCTGCTTTTTCTTGGAAATCGCTGTAGTCTAGCTAGAGATTCTTAAATAGCAGGTACTATTCACTTTTCTTCTCAGTAATTATTCTATTTTATGTTCTCCACTACTGAATGTAACAGGAGGGGAGTTTTTTTGCTTTAGTATGATTCGCAAGGTGGACATTCGCAGAATGAACCAGCTCCTTTAGGGTTTTTAGTTCACCAGAAGTACTTGGGTGTTAAATCAAGCTTTACTTACTAGCAACTAAGCAATCTTCAAGGGACAATGTGGATTATTGTAGAATTTAGACTAACTACTGTTTCTTATGAACATAAATCTGCGGGTGCCAGTGGCTTGTCAAATGTAGCAATACTGCATGTTCATGGCATAGGATAGCACCAGTTTTCTGCAGCATGTGCAGGTACAAAGGGGATGTAAATTAGGGAAAACCTGGAATCTTAATGAAACTGTATGTGCAGATGCTACAGAAGAAAAGAGCCTAACACTGAAGTAACTCTGAGGACACACAAAATGTATGTGCAAAATGCAGGTAATGAGTTAGCCTGGAGAGATTTAGAGCTAATAAGTTGGGAAGTAACCAGGTGGTGTTTGAAAATAAGAAATCTAATAGTTTTTTAATTTAGCAAATTACAGGAATTTAAAAAGCTTCAAATGTGAAAGAAGTACATTTGCCATTTACAAATACAATACTTATAAGTTGTGTAAAGGCAGCTATGCAGATATGGAATGGATAAACTTCTTGACATCTGAAAAGCTCAGCTGGCAGGAAATGTGTTTGTTACATATTTATCTATGATATAAAACGGCATCATAGGCTTTAAAACATTTATTTACCTTACTAAAATATTTAACTATAATGTAGTAATCTCATTTTTTAAAATCGCCTGACACGAGCTGAATTGTATGAGTGAACAGTTCGTTATTTTGGGTTCAACTAGAATACTTAGAGGTGAGTTTCCAAAAAAAAATGTTTCCAGTGCAAAAAGGTACATTCTGTTTCAGCATGGAGCCTAGAGTGTCAAGACATTAAAATAGGTCTTCAGAAATAATTTAAAATTGGACATTAAAATACATTCTGAATTAGTAACTTGTGATGGAAAATAATGGCTGGTGATACATTTTCACTTTTGAAGAGCAAAAAATACAACTTACTGCAGGGGTAAGGCTATTAGCCCTTAATACAGAACATATATACATAACACACATTATAGCCTTATGTGCATCTGCAGGTGATTCCAGTCACTAAGAAGGGAAAGCAGAGCCATGCATGCCTGCCCTGCTCCCTTTTGCCACCCATTGTCCTCCATGTGTCGAAGAGGAAGGTCTGAAGTGGGACGCCTGCTACATATGTAGGCTCCACATTCAGTTGAGGAGCTTTAAATTGTATGGGGAGCCTATGCCTATAGCACAGGCTCCCCGCTTCAGACCTCCCTCACCATACCCAGGGCTAGACAAAAGGGGCATGACAGAGGGGATGGGGGCAGAAAGCACAGCACCACTCTTCCCATCACATGACTGCAATTAGGTGAGGGTGCGCACCTGCACAGGGCTACAGTGTGATGGATAGTGTGCTAAACTTTGTTTCTTGAAATTATTGTGAAGACTGCACAAGCTTTGTCAGATGTCACATTCTCTGCCATTCTTCATATACTGTTCTGGATGGGTCTCATTTTCATTCTGTGCCTCCTGCAGCAGAATTGCTTTTAAATGACCAGTGGCTCCCAGCACTGTGTTAGCTTGTCTTCACTGACTGAACTGACAACGAGGTGGGTTTGATCATAGTGTTTCCCGCCTAAAATGAAGTATTAATAATGTCAGTATAGCATTTGGGATCCAAAGACAGATGGTTAGGATGGGTGCTGCCTCATTCTCTGTCTATACTTGCTGCCTTCCAGTAGGATTACACTCTTGCTTATATACAGTTTAGTCTATGTTTTAAAATCCTTGCATCTGATTTCCGTGGACTCACAACGATCAGTAATGCTTCAAAATACATGCGAGAGAGATGAGTGAAGATGTACAGAAATGGGGCCGCACGTAAGCATTGCAGAACCACATGTGGTAGATAGGAAATGCTTCAGGAGTGGTCCACTTTTGAATGCATTCCCTCTCCTCCCCCCACCACGGAGTGCCATGCAAATGGATGCTGCACTCTGCATGTATAGATGGATGTTCCTGACTGTCTTGCTCCCCAATCTAAGATAGTACTATATTGCATTGTATTATATTGCTATGAATGTTTGCAGCAAATATTTTAGGGTATACTTCATACCTTCACTGTGAGGAACTTACAGATACCTCATTCTGTAAACAGGGTTCCCAAGTTTTCTTGTAAGTTTCCTTGAGAGACATAAAACTCTCCTTTTGAAAGTAGTTAATCTTCACATTTCTATACCGCCCCAAGCTGAGGCTCTCCGGGCAGTTTACAAAGATTACCTTGTTTACTAGGGACTTAGTCATAACTTGGGTTGGACTGGGACCACTGGGGACATGTGTGTACCAAATTTTAAGTTTCTGATTTATGAGTGTAATTTGTTCATTTATATTTCCATCGTGCCTATCTTCTATGGGATGCAAGGTGGCAAATATAGGGTTCCCAAGTAGTCTTCCATCCAGGCATTAACTAGACCCAGATCAGCTTAACTTCAGAAAGGTGGCTGCATCATATACTTTCAGACCATGTTCTGAGACAGTAGTTGATGTCGATATTAAGTTTCAGACTGAATATATATCTATAACTCATATAATTTGTGTTCTTGAATTTATACAAGCATTTAAGCATCTTGATTGTCACTAATCAGGAGGAATTTTCATACAGAATGCTTACTCATCAAAATGATTAGCATACTGGTTCTGCTGCATGCAAACCCTGCAAGTGCAATGTAAAATAAGACCTGGTATATCTTTAGCTAACAGGAAAAGGTTATATTATATTTTCAGGATGGATTGCAGGAGCTGAAAGGCAGTCTATAAGTATTTTAACAAAATAAAACCATTCCTTAAATATGTAAGGAATCCTTACATAAAGGATATGTAAGATACATATTACATATGTACATATTAAAATAAAACCTTAGAAGTGTGGGTTGGGGGGGGAGCATTGTAGATTTTAAGAAAAAGCCTTATCAATGCCACGCTTACAGTTAATAAAAAATAAAATACAAATTATTTCTCTAAATGTTCAGTTGTGTATTTTCATTAGTAAGAAACAATTTTGGAAGAGTACAAGGTGGTGAAAGGTATTTGGCATAAGTTGAGAGATAATTTAGGAATAATTCCAGTTATTGATAAGTTACCTGAAATAGTTTTTCACAGTGGCTAGTAACAGTGTAGTAATTTTTTTTCTTAAAAAAAAGAAAAAAGGATTAAGGGTGCAGTGCTATGCAAGTTTAGACAGAGAAAAGGCCTACAATTCCCAGCATGCTCCAGCCTGCTATGCTGGCTAGGGCATGCTGGAAGTTGTAGGCTTTTTTTTTTCTGTCTAAACTTGCATAGGATTGCACCCTAAATGCAACAAAATGAATTTGCTGTTATAGCTATTGGTTGCATGACTAGTAAGTTACAGTGCAATCCTATATACACTTACTTAGAAGTAAGTCCTATTGAACAACAGGACATATGTCTAAGTAGACATGCATAGGATTGTGCTGTTACTGTATTATTCCATAATAATTCACTACAGCCTCAAGAGGGCATCATTACACCCTTTATGAACTAGTACAAACTCATATGCCAAGACAGGAATGAATGTCTAATACTTTTCTTTTAGTATTTAAGGTTCCACGAGACACCCTGTTGGTTTTCTAGTATTAGACTAAACATTGATATGTCTAGAAGTTATTCAGTAAATATTAGCCTTGCTAACTGAGGAATAATACACTAAACTGCTTTGATACAAGTAATAGATCTTACAACTAGAATGATTTTGTACTTTCATTATCTATTCACATGCAGTTGTTCAAAGAAAAATCGGATTTACTACATGGCCTATGATAAACCCAGTATCTGCTCAAGGGTGCCCACTCTCTTAAAAAATTGACATTATACTGCCTACATATATAAAACTGCTCTGGTGTTCAGAAAAGACAGTTACACTAATCCAGCAACTGAGAGCCATGAACATAAATATTCTATTGCATATGTTGTCAATACACATCTGAATTGCAATGCTCATCAGAACTCTATTAAAATGGCTGGATATGTCTTTTATTGTGAATGGAGATCACAGCTTAGGAAACCAGTTACTGGTACTATTTGTCCATGACTAAAGCTAGATAAGGACCAGTATCTCCTACAAATCACACTGGATACAATTATCAGCCTTAAACTCAGTGGCAAAATGATTTCTTAACAGCCAAAGGATACATTCAAAACACTATTAAGAAACTAAAATTATGCCCCCTTTGATATTTTACAAACTTTTCTCCCATTTGAGCAGTGAAAAGCATCATTTTTAAAAAGCATTCACCCAAATCAATGTAACCCAGATGGCGGGAGAATATTCTCGTGGTGTGTGTTACTGGGGAGATTTGGAGGAAACAATAGTGGCGCTCTCCCCCCCACTCCCGCCTTAGCCATTCTATTATGAGGATGTATTTTGGTTTTTCAGGAATCTTCTACGAGATATTAAAGTAAACCATGTTCTTGACTCTTTACATGCATTGTCCATGCCTCCTACCTAGGCAAAAGTGAACTTTTGTCTTCAAATTCACATTAGATATAAGGGCTCAAAAATTATCTCTTTCTAACCTATTTTGGAAAACATGGGAAGGATGGTAGCTACCAGAATATACTGGGCTATTACTGAGAGGCACAAGTGGAATTTGTGCACTTCATGTTGCACAGTCCTAAAGCAGGGACGGGCAGATTTCAGACTTGTGAGATCTACTCTGCTTTTTACTAAACCCCCAAGGTCCACCAAACCAGAGCCAGGTGCAAAGCAATGGCTTGGGTGGGGTGGGAGCAATACTCTTGGAATTAAGGAACAAGGTACCCCTGAGTACATGCTCAGCCCAGGCATTGCTTTTTAGCACCAGAACTGAGCTCACAGACCTGGCATACAAAAATCCACTCTTGGTTTTCTCCCCAAGCTTTCTTCCATCTCAAGAGCCTAATTATTTAGAGGAAGGAGACTTGTTGTTAAACAACTGGGAGTCAGAAACCCTTGATGATCTTCTGCAAAATCACCCAGATATCTACCTGTAGATCCAGATCTTCCTTCTGCCCACTCCTGATCTAAAGTGAACCAAACGGAGCATTGTATTTCTTCCCATTTATCTTATGGAAGTTTATTCTCAGTGCATGTCATCTCAGAGATACTCATAACTTACCACCAAGAAGTTCTTACCTTTAATATCTAATACCAAATTTGGTTTCATCTTGCTGAAGATTCTGCCATCTGGTTTAATACTCCAGTTTTGCTTTTCCTCATTCTGCTGAAGTGCCAGGCCCAGTTTTGCACCAGGAGTGATCAGGTTTCCTACAATTGTTACGCAAAAGTCTTCAGCCAGCTGTGCAGTTAAAAAAAAGTATCAATCAGATCCTTGCTCTTATAACCACTGTAGTAATTGTGCATATGTATGGATAGCATGCATACATATTTGTGGATATTTTCATGACTCATGGCAATTTATGGTAAAAACAAACTGATTTCCAGTGTGTAGAGATTCTAGTAGTTATTTCCACACATTAACATTATGACCTGTTAACTCAGGCTTATAGTAACTCGACCAATTCTGTTGAAGTTTTGTCATGGCTCACCTTCGCCACACAGAAAAGATCATGCTAAAGTGCTACAAAATCTTTAGAATTGAAAAAGAAAAGTATTCTAATCACTTGACATTCAAGATACGTTGAATTACAAACATGAACAATCTTAATATAAATTCTCTGTTCGCCAAGGCAGCTTTCTAAGCACGCTTAACTTGCAAGGAAATGCAATCAAAGGACCTTGAGCAGGGGGCTGGCTGCACTGAGCAAGGGGTTGGACTCGATGGCCTTGTAGGCCCCTTCCAACCCTACTATTCTACGATTCTACTATTCTATGATTCTGTGACCCTGGCTTCTAAGTAAACATGCTGAAATAAATGGATATCTGAAGCTGCCAGAGAGCCAGTGTGGTATAGTGGTTAGGGTGCTTGACTGGGACTTGGGAGATCCTGGTTCTAGTCCCCACTCGGCCATGAAGCTCACAGGGTGACTTTGGGCTAGTCACAAACCCTTGTAATTCAACGTATCTTGAATGTCAAGTGATTAGAATACTTTTCTTTTTCAATTCTAAAGATTTTGTAGCACTTTAGCATGATCTTTTCTGTGTGGCAAAGGTGAGCCATGACCTACCTCACAGGGTTGTTGTGAGGATAAAATGGAGAGGATGACCATGTAAGCCACCTTGGGCTCTTTGCAGGAGGAAAAAACGTGGTATATAAATGTAATAATTATAATAATGATGACTGATCCACCTAGCCTGTTCTCTCTCTCTCTGCAAGTATATGTGTGATAGCATTTCACAGCCCTACTGCTTGACATCTTTTTAACAGGAGATTCCAGGGACCTTCTTCTTGCAAATTACTGAGTAATTGCCTCTTCCCAATTCTGCTTAGGGCTGGGTTGCAAGAATTTAGCTGAATGTGCTCAAATGAAGGGAAATGAAAGCCATGGTGTAACACCACTTGAATATTACCAAACACCACCATTGAAAATACTGAAAACCCTTTTGTATTGTTTTAGGTGGGGCATTAAAATCAACACCTCCACTTGTACAGTGTGTCATAAGTCCACAGCTAATGATTTGTCTATGTTTGAACTCGCTTTTGAGTTTATTGAAAAGAAGGAAATCATTCCTCTAATAGAAAGTAACTGATGCAGTTGAGAAATCTCTCCCTTTGGCAGAAGGCTTTGAGAGATGTTATACAACTTTGAAAACAAGAGACAAACAGGCAGATGGATTGTCACTCAAGCTCTGTTCACTTCATTTGATGTTAGCGCTTGAAAAAAGATAAACACTTTGATCACAGAAGTATGTAACTCAATCGGATTTTCTTCTGAGTGAGCTGTTTGGATTTGGCAGCTAGGCTAGTACTGGCAGGTAGTGTAGTAGCAAGCCTTGAAAAAGGAGATAAGTTTGTAAGTTGATTCAAAAACAGCAAAATGTCCTAAAAGCAGGAATCAGGCAACAAGAGTATTATTAATGCTCCAACAGACTGTTTTTACAGTTCAACATTTCCTTTCATAATTCATTGTCAATGGTTCAGGGTTGGTAATAGCAAATATAAAGAAACCTTGTTTCTGAAGGGCTCAGAATCCTAAGGTCAAGTCAGCAGAGGAAAGGGCAGAACAAAAAATATTAATACAATCCAATAACTTACTCTTTGCTGATTCCTACTTGCTGCCCCTGCCCCCAAACACTTGTTGCACTCAAAGCTGGCCTCAGTTTCAGTTCTTCCTTGTTATTCAGTCATCTTGTTTTTGTTTGAATGTGATTAGAGATTTTAAAGACAAAAACACAGTCTTGAACATAAGGTTCAACTACTGAACTTGGTATAACAAGTTAATTAATCAAGGGAGGAAACATATTCTATAGCAGAAGTCCTTTCTGTTTCCTTTAAGAATTGATATGGAGCTGCAATCTTAGAAAATCCAATTTTAGAAGAAGATATTAGAAGATAGGTCCTGCACCAACACCCAGCATCCTGGAGCAGCAACTGGGGTTGATCTATCCAGGTAGGGCCCTCTGGGGCAATGCCTATCCTCTGCCCTTTGGCCCCCACTCAGCAGTGCTGCCAGCCCTGGTGCCTATCAAGACTCCCCCACCTCCCCCCCCCACAAACCTGGTACTTCTGCCACCAGGTGTTCCTCTCCTCCCCACCCCAATTTGCTTGCCCAGCAGGCAACACTATTCGATGGGAGCGGAGTCACTCTGCAGTGGACAGCTGCCATCTATGATCCCCCAAATCTAAGGGGGAGAGGGGGAGTAACTGGCAGCAGTCCAAGGTCCCTGTTTTGTGCCAGGGAGGAGTCCATTGGTGGCCCCATGCCAAGGGCCTCTACGCTCACTAAAGCAGACTTTAGGCATGCAGGATTTACTTTGCTTTTCCTAAAAACCCAAGGTCCATCAACTGGACTCAGGTGCATATTCTTAGAATTAAGGAACATCGGTAACCCTGAACACACGCTCAGGCCAGGAATTTGTTTTCTGTACCAGAACTGAAGTCACAGTCCTATCACACAAAAATCTACTCTTGGTTTTCACCCCAAGGTTTCTTCCATCTCAGCAGCCTAATTATTGAGAGGGGAGGAGCATTTATTCCTATTGCTGTTAAAAAAAAAAGTGAGAATTACAAATCACCCTGAGGTCAACCAGTAGTTCCAGATCTACCTTCTGTTTACCCCAGCCATGTTAACAGAAACAACAAAACAAATATGAAAATAGGCATCACCATGTTCTTCAACAAAGCAGAAATGGTTGAAGAGCTCCTCTCCGCAATGAAAAACAAAGAGAATGGATCCATTTCAGCTAGTGTTCTCTTTCTCCTATGACAATACTATTTTCTATTTTTCTTATGGAAACTGTGTGAAGGACGCTGAACATATATTAGCAAGAGCTGTTTGATATAGAACCTTACCCTACATTTGATGAATCCATCTTGATAAACCCAGACTTGCTCATCAGATTTAGTATCTTCTGTAACTTGTATCCTTAGAAGATTCAAGTCATCTATATTTCCATCAATTGACATGAATTTTCCTGTGCCTTTGTTTCTAAGTCTGAAGTACACTCGTTTCTGAAAAAAACAAACAAACCCACAACTCTTGAAGCACAATGTCTACAAGCATTATTTTGTCTATCTGGCTATCCTCAGCAAAACAACAATGTAATATTCTCAAGCATCTGCACATTATAGTATTATAATTGGGATTACAGAAACAAATATGTATAAGACAGACAGACATACACGCCCACACAAGTCTACATCATACATGCTAATTTTATTATATGGATACTATTTTCATATAGGTAATGGGATGAATATAATTGTGTCCATTCATTATATATGATATACACATAGTAACCATCTTTCCTATCTAGAAACGATATTCACGTAAGACAACCTTTCCTAACCTGGTGCCTTCCAGTTTTTTTGGACTACAACTCCTATAAGCCCAAGCCATTGTGGCCAATTGTAAGGGGTGACGGGAGTTTTAGTCCAAAACACCAGCCTGGGGAAGACTGATGTACGAAAAATGGCATGTGTGAAGCAGCTTTCCTGTCAAGTATTTAGATTTTTTCATAAGAAATAAAGTTTAATATCTGTTAATTTGTGTTGAGATAGACAAGTGAACAGTTAGTATCTTTCATGTATTTCAACTGGCAAGAAGGTAGGAATTTTGTAAATGAGAAGAAACTTTCTATGAAGAGTCACATGAGACTTTTAAAAAACCATAGTAGCCTTCTGGAGCAGCCGTCTGGGTTGGGAGCACCGTTTTACAGTGTTTCCATCCCCAGCACTATAAGGTGGTGCTGGGGGATTATTGCTGTGCTCTGTGCCAATTACGTCACAGGGTTCCACAGGGCTCAGTTTTATCCCTCATGTTATTTAACATCTACATCAAACTGCTGGGGGAAGTTATTCAGGGATGTGTACTAAGGTGGCGATGACACCCAGTTCTACCTCTCCTTTTCATCGAACCCAGGTGAGGCAGTGCATGTCCTGGATTGGTGCCTGAGCAGGGTAATGGACTGAAAAAGGGCCAACAAACTGAAGCTCAAACCAGACAAAATGGAGGTAGTGCTGGCAGATGGTTCTTCTGCCCTGTTGAGTGGTGTTCAACCTGCCCTAGAGTGGGTTGCACTCCCCCTGAAAGATCAGGCACAAAGCTTGGGGGTTCTCCTGGATCCATCATTGTCACTTGACGCCCAGGTGGCCAGGAGCACCTTTTATCAGCTTAGGTTGATATAACAACTGCGATCCTATTTGGGCAGAGATAGTATGGTGACAGTTATCCATGCTCTGGTAACCTCCCAGTTGGATTACTGCAATGCATTGTATGTGGGGCTACCTTTGAAGATGGTTCAGAAACTTCAGTTGGTTCAAAAAAGAGCTGCTAGCCTACCAAACGGGACTGGCCAATATGATCATGTGATGACAGTGCTTCATCAGCTGCACTGGCTTCCAATCCGTTTCTGAGCCAAATTCCAAGTGTTGGTGTTGACCTTTAAAGCCCTAAAGGTCTTGGGATCAGAGTATCTAAAGGAACATCTCCTCCCATATTTACCTGCTCGGAACCTTAGGTCATCTTCAGAGGCTGTCCTCCAGGTGTCCCCACCAAAGGAAGCTAGATAGGTAGCTACAAGAGAGACGGCCTTCTCAGTTGTGGCACCTCAATTCTAGAATGAACTCCCCAAAGAAGTTTACCTGGTGCCTACGTTGTTATCTTTTTAGTGCCAGGGAAAGACCTTTCTTTGTTCCTAGTTCTAGATTTTTGTTTTGCATTCCATTGTATTTTTTAAAAAAAATTTGTATTATCTATTTTACCTGTTTCTATGGCATTTTAGTCTTTTAACTGTTTGTAATCCACCCCAGAGAACATTGGTTATTGGGCAGACTAGAAATGAAATAAATAAATAAATGACTTTTGACTTGTAGAATTGCACAAAAGCCTTGGGTCCAAGTGAGTGCATCCTCAACTTACTTCTGAATAGTCTGGCCCAGCAGGCCTAATTGCTAGCAAGATGTCTGAGATCATAGCCTTCAATCTAAATATTAAAAGATACTTCTAACACCTCAAAATGACAACTGCAATAATATTAATGAGCATTAAGTACTGAGTAGTCTACCAGTGATCTTATATAATGTTTAAATGTCAAGAGCATTATCATTATGCTTGAAGTTCAGATTATTCTGCCTGATTTTCTTCCATTCAACCATAATTAGATATCTGATCTTTTGAGAGTTCAGAGAAGACACTGTATGTGTTAGAAATGAATAAGGGTGCTTCTAAAACGGTATGCAATTTACTGGTGCTAATCTTCAGGGAGCAATTTAGTCAATTTTAAGCTACTCAAACATAATTTTACTTTTTGTTCTAAAGAGACAGAATTGTTAATTTGAATTGGATTGAGTGTTGCAATCCAAGTTACCATTTCAAAGCCTTAAATCATAGATCTAGACATCTTTGCAAGGTCATCATGTTTGTACTCTATGATGTGATTAAAATGGTCCTCTTGTACATTAGTAAGACAAGGAGAGTAGAGCCGACTAGGCGATAGTAAAAGTAGAATGACAGAAGATTCAGATGGGCTTGACATCCCGGAGTGGGCTATAGTCACTTACCTGAAGTAAAGGTCGTAGAGAACCTATTTTGTGGTAGCCACTTGACTCATACCAGTTTGGTATTTTCTTAGGTAACAATAAAATCTGACGGCCTTTATAATTATTGTGTTCATAAATAATCCATCTGAAACAAACTATACTTTACTAACTAGATCCATAGAATAATGTATATGGTTAAAGAGAAACAAAATTCCTTTAAAATTTTTATAGCAATAGCATATAACATGAAAGTTTATAGATTTTACTTCAGCAGCAACCCCAAATATATTAAAATTATGTCCCATGAAAAACAGTGAGACATGCTTCAAAATAAATTTGTGTAGGTTGGAAATTTTATGGCCATATTGCATCAAATAGTGGTATATATTTAAGTGCAATAAAGCCATCATAATAACTAATACCTAAAAAGGGCTCATAAAAAGTGGGGAAGCACCATTAGGAAAGGAGAGAAGGGATTAAGCCTGCCCTTTGTTCTAGCCTCCCCAAGTTTGTACAGTAATGTACTGATACATGGACATTAATTTCCAGAGGATCTTTAGATGCAGACTTAATACCTGACTAAGTCTGTCTAGAAACCTAAACGTTGGTTATGAATTAGATGTAAGCAATGATATGAAGCCAGGCTTTGAAATGGGCTTGAAAACCATGGCCTGTGTTAAGCATTATGGGTGAAATCCAATGTCACATGAGCAGACTTGATTGATTGGCTGATTTGTCCTCCAGTCACTCAAGGCAGCTCATTCCTCCTCTCCTCCCTCCTGCAGCTCCCTGCACCTCCCCAAAGTCTTCTCTGGAGGCTTTCTCAACCCTCTGTAGCAGATTTGGGGGATGGAAGGAATGCTGTGGGAGCGGCAAAGAATGGGTAGAAATGCTCTCTCCCTGCTCCACTGATTTGGGGGATTAATGGGATATAACCCATTATTGAGCATACCACAGCATTTCCCATCTCTCCAGCCTCTACTTGTAGGTAAAAAGCAAACCTTGCTGGCCTCTCCCTGTATATACTCTCTGGGGACAGGGTGTAGCTTGGCAAGGTAAGCCATGGTTTGGGATCTTTACCAGGATAAAGAAACAAACTTTGGTGAGCTTCCACTGTGGCTAAATATTAGGTCTCCACTAGGCCTAAGACAACCAGCAAATTGTTGTTTTTTTAAAGGTGGAAGCGTGAAGGTATCTGAACTTTCAGAAAAAGTCTGTTGTACAGTGAAAAATCGTAGACATGCAAGCAAGTTGTGCTTAACTATTAAAAGAAATTGCATGGCCTGCACAGCAGAGGGGCAGGCTCAGCCTTCAACAAACACTGGTGTACGTGGACTCTGTCCAAATCCATGTCAAGTTCCTCATCAAGATTTGGGGGACTTAGAATCAGTTTTCTGCCCATTACGTTAAAAAAAATGGCACAATTAGTTCACTGTATTGGCCCCAGGCCTGTAACCAAGTCACCTGTAGTTTTAGAGGGGCCTAGAGATCCATAATGCTTTGCTTAGGTTCATTATTGGTTCAATTTCCTTGCTAGTGGGTCTCTGAGCATGTGAGATGAGTCAAAGGTCGACAGCATGGCCTCAGCACATTCCATGCTAACCAAGGCTAGTATCTTATCAGGGCCTAGGATGTGTCTGAGAAGTGAGGCTATGTTTATACCGAGTTACAGGTGGCTATGCTGGGAAAGTTCTGATTGTTTTCCTTCTGAACAAGCACTGTTAGTCTATGCTGGGAAAGTTGCAGATGAACGCTAATTAACGCTTGCTTCTGTCATGCTGCCTCACTGCTGACATGTATGGTATAAAACCCATTTTACCCCATGGTTCTAGGCTCAGAGAAGCTATCTGATTCAACCACTGGGTACGCCTCTGTGCTGTAAATACTCAATAAAGGCTCCTTGTAAGCAAACCTGGATCTGGCTTATCATTATCTCGGCACCTCCAAACCTTAGCAGCCCACAGCTGGGGCATACACTCACATTCTGCTACATAAACTGCTTCTGACAACCTAGGAGTGTAAAAACTTCAGTACATCATAGTTACAGTTTTTAAGACAAACTAAAATACCCCGGTTCAAATCTGTGGACTGACTGTTCTCAGACTCAATTCCTAATATGTAAACAGGAATATGTTTGAGACTGAAAAGACTGTTCTGAGCCTGCCACAAAGGCAAGCCTATACATTTTCATAGGGATAGGAGAAGAAATACATTTTTATTACATAAAACCATGCATTTTATGAAATGCACTTAATAGATACTTAAATTCTACAAATGATAAACCCCTAAGTTCAAATGGTAACTTACATGCCACCACAAATTTCTACTGAAGCTACATGAGGATTGTAGCCAAGAAACTGGAGATTTAAGATTTGTGTAGTAAATTCCATTTTCTTTCCCTTGAAGTTTTCCTTTTCAAAAAGGACTATGTGTGGCTCAGAAAGCTCCTGTTTTAAAAGAAAAGTTCTCATTTTTTATTTCACAATGGTTCAGATGATTACAAGATGTTTATGAACTTGTTCATGAGCACTGTAGCAAGGTGGGCAATGCTGATAATCCCTCAGCATTGGCTCCCTTGCCCTACAGACTACTTGTATTTATGTTTTTTCATGCTGCTCTGAGAAAAATGATATTTCATTAGCATAAACTGCTATTCCCTTTGCAAGAAATGTAGTCTACCAGCTACTTGAGTTACCATTTAAACAATTTTCCCCCAGTGGAAGCATTTGTGGAGGTTGATTCAGTCCCTGTGGGTAAACCACAGCCTCTGGAAAGGCCGTAAGTACCCAGCCCTAGCTAAATAACTTCTAACTATAAATTCCCACTTTCAGACAAATGAAAAATAGGTTCTATGGTGCAGAACTGGCTGGATGGCAAGCCCACAATACAAGCTATTACTCATGAAAAAGATTCCAAATGTGGGATGAAAACTGGAAGGAGAAGCAAGGTGATGACTTACAGCCACACCTTCTGTTCTTGGCTGGCATTTTCATGAGTCAGCAGTAGCTATAATTGCAGAACTTCTCCTACAGCTATATGGACAAACAGGTGTGCTACAGATTTGCAAACCTGTAATTCTTTAAACACAAGGGACTCAAAAATGTTGTATTAGAGTATCTCTGCATTAGAGTTACTAACAGAAATTAACATTTTATAGCTCTCCCAACAGTCTAGACAGCTCACAGTAGATACATATCCTACACAACCAATTTTAGACATGATATGGGCAAGGCCATAGTGTTTTTATGAGCCTTATTCTCATATTACAGGTTTCCAAAAGGACTCATGAGATTTCCTAAGGGTTAGAGTCACAAGTGTCGCATAGTTTACAGAGAAGGATTTGGAGGTAGGTATAGAAATCCTATAGCACCATAAAAGTTATTGAATGGAAGAAATACATATATAACTATAAGCAACATGGATATTTGTAGATACAGAGACTGAAATGACTAGGAAGAGGGATTAAAAATGTGATAAATATCAGTCATAATAATCTCAAACTTCTAAAGTATGGGTAGGCAACTTTTTTTTCTGTCAAGAGCTGCATTCCCTCATGGGTAATCTGTCAGGGGCTGCATGTTGGTGGTGAGCAGGGCTGAAGCCAGTGGTGGGGAGGGCCAGAACCAAAATTGAATGGATCTTTTTGTCTTTCTGCCACCATTTTCTCTCTCTCTTCCCTCTTCCATCCATTAGCAGTGCCATTTTGAGTTACAGAATGGACACAATCTAGCCAGAGTTAAACACTTTGAGTCCCACTGATTTCAATGTAAAGACTAAACTTATACTTGGCTCTATACCACTGAAATCAATGGTATTTGAAAGTGCTTTACTTAGACTGGATTGTGTACAATATCCTCTAGATCTGGATACAAACTGGAAGAAAAAGCCATCTTTTAGTTCCTTTTTCATCAAATTAGGCATAAGAAGATAGAGTGAGCACATCTGTGTGATGTATCCTTCAGCCTCAAGGCCAAACTGGATGTAAAGGGCAGCTGTATTTATTCATCACTCTACCCTGTTCCCACAAAGCAGTAAGTTAGGTTTCTGTTTTTGTATGAATGGAGGCTGAGGGGAATGAAACTATTTCAGCTGCCTTGGGAGGGCTCCTGCCTTGAAAGGCGGCCTAGAAATATTTTAAATAAATATTAAATAAAGAGTGAAATTTCCCCTCCCTAGCTTACTTCATGTCATTCCATTGCTTGTAATTGTCTCCAAGCTCAGTTCCAAAACTGGAAGAGAGTTGAGCTAGGGAGAAAACGGTTTCAGTAAATGGAGTATAGTGAGGAAAGGTATTTACTTTGGCTCTCAGTCTACTAATTAATTGCGGGCAGATTTTAACCTGTGCTTAAAGCTTTAGTTGATTAATCTTCCAATTAAAAACATTATAGCTTGCGGCCCTATCTTTCAGGAATCACAACATCACCTCTAAAAAAGAGGATTGTGTTTAGCAAGGAATTAACCATCATTTTATTCTTTAAATTGCTTTTACTAACTGTGGGCTGCCCTGCTACTGAAAGGTGGGATACAAGTTGCCTAAATAGATTAATGGTCCCATTTTGCAATACCTAAAAATACCCCTAGCCTTGCAAATTGATCAATTTCACAGGACTACATCACCTAGGTCTCCCCCGCACCCAATAAACTTTTCTACAGCGTGTTTTTGAGGTTCATCTCCACATTTGCTTCTGGGACTTAGTCATGCATCCACATTCAGCATTGCTGCTACACATGGCCACTGAACTTTTTTTTTAAACGTACAATATTTACAACTTGTAGTGACTTCAAGCATGTCTGGGGTAGGCAGCCCATTGCAGACAGATCAGGATAGGCTCCTTCTTCTAACACATACTGATTACCGGAGAAATTTTCCTTATCATATGCAACCCAACTGCAAGAAGAGAAGAAAATGAGAATGTAAGATAAAATGTAAATAATTGCTGATTGAACAGAAGCTCTGTGTAACTTGAAATCTTGCTGACAGATTGCTGCGTCAGATGTAGTCATGATTGTGGATGTTATATAGCAGTTTTCATTTTCTTACAGATGGCTGGTGACAGAAACAATGTTTTTAAAAGAATCAATATGATACAATACAATAGACAAAATGTAAAACATGTTTTCTTCCATTTAGCTAATTCAGACACACCTGAAGTTTGGGGGAAGTAATTTGAACATACATCCACTGATTTCTGAGGCATTTGTTCTCAAGGCAGAAAATGTGTATTTAAACCACTTCCACCATATTTCTGAATGTATCCCTATCTTCATCTTCAGCCTTTTCCTTATGTTTTAGGCAGATTTTACTTTATAAAAAGAGAGAGATGGTCCTCCATCTACCCCTAGTGACATACAACCACCACTGGCCCCAGGTGGGTATATGCATCAAAAGATGCATCCAACCTATTTACTGGGACCCAGATAATCCAAATCTCTTCCACACTCAGAAGCTTGCTTCCGTAAGCGGCTATCTTCCCTGAGTGAAGTTCAGTGATGCAACTGTGTACTCACCTGCCAGATAAGATTTTTGAAGACTTAGCAAGGAAAGTCTCTTCAATTTGAGAAATGTCTTCCTCAAATACTTGACTGCTACCCCGAAACTCTGGTTCTGAAAATAACTGGACCTTTAAAGATAAAGCAGAGTGTATTTATCTCTAAACAATACACTCAGCCATTGAACAGATAGTTCTAATATCACTTTTATTAAACATACATACATATATATGAGAAAACACTTTTTTCAAAAGTATACAAATTATAGACTACATTTTTAAAATTATGTTGTGCTGCATAAGAAGCCAACATTTCCAAAAACTATTACTAAGATGAATCTGCAGTGGAATTTGACTTTTTCTGGCAATTACCTGACCTGGACGTGAAGTCTCTTTGTACTAAGCTTAAAGACAGTGTTATCCCTTATTGTTAGGGCTCCACAACTGTACCTGCTGCAACTGTATTTTTTGACCTGGAGAATGCCTGCCCCAGTGTAGAGTGAAAGACAGGCTAGGGCCTAACTTGATCTAATGCTGATTGAATGCACTTGAAAGCAGCAAGACCTCCTAAGTTCAGAGGGACAGCAGGGATGAGTTCCCGTCCTTCTCCTGAGTGTGAAACCCGGAAGAAAGGTGTGGCTCATTCCTTCAGTAGTGCTGAGTCTTCCCTGCTTCCAAGTGCCCTTGAAGCTCTGTACATGTCAGGCATGACCTCTCCCCACTGCTTCCCCGAGTCAGGGAACTGGGCAGGGCTGGTGGCGACCACACATTCTGGTTCAATACTAAGGCCATCCAAAATGTATGGACCTCTGCCCATTTGTCTCCTCAGGTTCAAACAAAGACATTTTTTCACGATCACTCCTTGTGTTCACCAAGTCTGTACGATAACATCGTGTATAGACCCATCCTTTGAAGATGACCTGAATTTGAAAATTCCTTCTTTTAGAGATTTCCGAACGTCGAAGTGTGACATCTTCTTGGAATATTCTTGCATTTGAAGGACGAGGAAAAGGATGGGAAACTTGTGGCCCCCCACATGTTTTGGTCTACAACTCCCATCAGCCCTAGTCAGCATAGTCAATGGTGAGGGATGGAACAAGTTGAAACCAAAACACCTGGAGGGCCACAAGTTGCCCCCCGCCCCCCGTTAGGATTAGGATGTGCACATTAGGTACACATTTTCTCTTAAGTATCTGGCTCTTGACAGGCTCAGACATGCACTTTGCTTTTTTGGTAATCCCTTTCTCTTGCTCCTAAAGCTTCCTGAGATTCTGTTGCTGCTATGTGAACTATACTCCCTGCAACCTCTCCCCACATCCTGGCTTTTCTTTAGGTTATCATACTAATGACTCAGCTTGCACTGTATATTTGCTATGTAAAATCTTGCAAGTTTTACCTTAAATTTTCCCATGTGATTTCCGATGTCCTAAAATGTAGGGAGATAAAAAGGAAAGAAACAAAGATTATGCCAGAAATATACAAAAGTATACTGATTAAAGAGTTACAGGATAAACATACAAGTGTGGTTAAAAAAATAACAGTATGTAATAGTAAAAAAAAACTTTCTTACCAAAATTAGGGGTTGAACAGAAGATATCTTAGAACTCCTAGCTCCCCAAGCCTCAAAGCTGGGGTACATTCCTTTATCAAGGATGTACTGCTCTCCCGTAAAGTCAGGATTTTCATAAGCTACCCATCTGAAAAATAAGTCAATTATATTATTTTCATCTACAGTCATGATTCATGAATTTGCTGATTTTTATTAAAGTAGATTATTGAAAAACCCAGTTTCATCAACCATTTAGTTATGATTTTTTTATTTTTTAAAGGAGTTGATGACATTAAGGAAATTGTTCTGAGTTGTACCTACTGAAAAATGGGGGGTTCATATATTTGCAAACACAACATGGATTGTACAAGCCCCTGATCAAGTGTATAATGTAAGCCTCCAATACTGCACAGTTCTAAAATACGTCTCAATATTCTAAAATATTGAGAAGTCAATAATGATTTTGTTGCACCATCTACGTTTTTTCAGCTGACATAGTTGTCATGGCTTTAATACTCTGGGGCATCAAGTAACTTTCTTCAGTCCAGTTTGTTAGCAAACAACTCTGCCACTCTTAAATTGTATAATGCATCTACAGTTGCTCTCAGTTTCTCACTTTAAGTCACACAGCTAGTATCTGGTTTTCAGGGAAACATGCGAAAACTAGGCTTTTAAAATCATATATGAATTCACTCAGAGAAGTTTTCATATCATGAGTGGCAATACTTTATTTTATTCAGACAGAGACACGTCTATACTCAAAGACTGATTTCAACAATTTTATACCAGCTAGCCATAGAAGGCATCAGAAAAACAAAATGTGCATCGCATGAGAATGCTGTATGTTTTGCTCTTTGCTTCTTCATATTTTACGCTCACCATTTCCACTCATTCTGATTCATGTTTAACCAATCCATTCGACACACCGCTCACTAATCATTTGAGACATATTCCTAAATACACACCCAAATTGCCCTGTAAACTGCTTAGCCAAAGTGACAGAGGTATGATCAGTATATTAACCACAAAGTCCAATTTGCAATGGGGCATGTTTACACTTGAACATCACATAGTCCCAGTTCGCACGTCAGAACAACCTGGTTTTTTGGTTTTAAAAAAAATTATATATATATATATGGTGAGGAGTTGTGAATGAGTGATGTGCTAGTAGATGCTGCCCAATCACTCCCACAATGAGCATAGCTTACTGCAGAAGTAATAGTTCACAGTATCACCCTGGTGCTTATTAAAAGTTCACACATTCGCCCAAGGAACAGTCAAAGATTTTTAAAAACAACACCATCCTTACACATAGGGGATAGTTCTGACTCAAATCAGATCAGAAATACTAATTGTGATCCATCAGTTAATCATACCAAGTAACTGATTAATGCTTCATACCTTTGTATTTATTGATATATGTTAAAATTAACCACTAATCATGAGAATGAAGCTTGACATCTGACTTACACTCCACTTAACACATTTATGGATTGTGTCCTTAGGCCATAGCCAGTATCCTTCAAATTGGAAATAATTCCCAACACGTTTATGTTGGAACCTTTAGTCCCAAAGTCTTTTTCAGTGTACATTATCATGTGAGGCTGCATCAAACCCTGTGAAAAGAAAAACGAAAAGAAAAATGAAAAGAAAAGTATCATGACACAACAAATACTATGTTACTGTCTCTGCAGCCTGAAAATATCATTCTTCCTATCCAGAAAGTGGGTGTCTTGCATGCAGTTATGCTGGCCATCAAAACAGGGGAGTGAACAGTATAGAGGGGGACCAAACAGATTAAGGGCTCCTTCACATTGAGCTTTTATCCTGCAATTGAGGTTGCTCCTTCATGGAAGTTTGTGGGCTCTTTACATGACGCTGTGATCATTCAAGGTGTCTCCTGCACTAAATGCCCTTTGTTTGTTTTTAAATAGATCGCAGATAATGAGCTATCAAATTACCCTGTTGTGTTCAGCTTCAGTTTCCTCTGAAAAGAGGAAAAGCGACAAGAAGAGGAGCGAGATCAATGAAAGATAATGGAAGACTCAGATAAGGGGAGAAGGAGGGGGAAAGGGAAGCACATGAAAAAGGGAGTCCTTGTGATCCTGCATTTAAAACAGAAGCAGAAAGCCCCATTTTAAATGCAGGATTTTAGGCTGGTGTAAAGATGCCCTAAAAGGATCCGAGCCATCTTTTCACCACCATTGTCACCAGCAGCAATTGTTCAGGGTTGGGACACATTTCCTGTTTAGTTTGAAGAGCAGCAATTGTTCTCCTCCTCTTTCTCATCACTGCTACCACTTTCTTGCTTGACAGACAGAGAGCCAGTGAGCAAGTCGGCGGTGGCATCTCCTGCTCTTCCTCCTCACCACCACCGACATCTGGGCCAGAGCGGGAGGCAGGTGAACCAGCAGGTTGCAATGCTGAAGGAGGAAGAGCAACTCCAGGGGGCTCTTCTCAGTGGGCCCCTTCTGGTATGTCAGTGGGCCCCTTCCTCAACAGATGGCTAACTGTATCTACCCTTGATGCTGGCCCTGGTCTGGGCTCTCCATGATGACAATTTAGAGACACTCCCTTATAGAGCATTGTGCATAGCATTGTGCTATGCAGGTCCGAACAGCAGGACAAGTTCTTACTGGAAACTGAAAGTAGCCAAACTAACTCAGATGGCAGAATCTCTTCTTTCTTTTTATTATTGTTATCTACTGCTCCTCCTTCTCACCACCACCGTTGCCTGGGCCAAGGTGAGAGGCAGGTGAACAAGCAGGGTTCAATGCTGGAGGAAGAGGAGGAGGAGCAACTCCAGGGGGCTCTGGTCACTGGGCCCCTGCTTAGGTGTGAGCTCACAGCAGGTGCCCAGCCACCCCTACCCTTGATGCCAGCTTTGCCCTGAGTATGCAGGAAAATCTAGGTGGAGGAGCTGTTTTTAAAAAGCCCTAGTTTCCCCAACCCCCTTGTCCCCAAATCAGCAGAGAACCAGGGTTGTATGAGCACTAGCAGAAGACAGCAGCATGTATGCATGGATTGTCTCCAGCCAGAGTTCACAACTTCCCCCTGGGAAAATGCTATCACAAATTATAGGATCCAGAAGGGAGTAACTGGCATCAGAGAGTGCCTCCACAGTCTGTCCCACAAAAAGATCTGCTAAAGCTCCTGTACATCCAATTTAGGTCTGCTGTTCATGATCCTGAAACAAACACACACACACACACAGAGACTGCTTCCCCATGTGTGCTTTTTAACTGGACTGGGAAAGGAAACATGGGTGGAGGATGGAGAAGGAGATTGAAAGGGGAAAAGACATTATTCCTCTTTGTCCTGCCCCTCCTCTTCCCTTTCTGTTCTGTGAAATTGGGGTGGGTTTTTTTTCACACATATAGACAGACCATGGAATATAACAAAAAGAGAGAACCAAATTATTGTATGTTTTTCTAGGTCTCCACTTGTATTACATATTCTTAAACTTACCCCTAGAACAGGCTGCAATGATTGCACGTGCTCATCATAACCACCCCAGTCCATCCATTCCTGATATTCTCCTTCTTCCAGCAAATACTGATGCCCAGCAAACTCTGGCTTCTCATAAGCAACCCAACTACAAGCGGTAAACAAAGTTTTTAAAAAACTCAACACCAAAAATGAACGCTGTGATAACATATGAATAAAACTTGGAATCTTAATGCATTAACAACAACAATTAAAATAAAAAATGAATAGAAACGAAAATTAAAATAAATAGTCATAAATTCCAAATGAAATAAGGGACACTTTCGATGTGAGAGATTTAGGCATGTGCTTAAGTGAAGGTTACTTGAGGGTTAAACAACCCTGGGTTTGGACGACGTGATAAGCCGCGGCTTGAATGTTCAAAATGGTCAAACACATGCGTCACAAGCCACAGTGGCTTTAGCCATGGTGGGCTGTTTGATCATGCAAACTGGTCCATAGTCACCAAACTACAGCAGGTATCAGTTGAAATGTCAGTTTCCCCTCCTTGTACTTACATTCCTCCTTTCACTTTTATGGATCCTACTGATGTGAGCAGATTGTTTTCTAAGTCTGTAGATTCTTCTTTTTCATTTTGTTCTTCAGCTAAAGAAACTAATTCTGAATCAAGTTCCACATGTTTCCCTTCAAAGAACGGCTTTTCATAAATGATTACCTTTAGCAAAACAGAGGTAATGGTGAATACATAAAATTGGCTTTTCTGTATGGCTCAAAGTGCTTTCACATACATTGTTATCAGTACTTCTTAGGGCAGAACTATAAAATAAGCCTATAATATCATCATCCAGAGACTGGGGCGCTAATGCAAAGAAACTGCAGCAGCTTGTATAAGGCAACCCAGTGAGTTCATGGCTGAAGTGACATTTCAACCAGTGACTTCCCACCCACAGCTGTCCTTTTAGGTCACTAAAAGCTAATCTGAATACATTATTTGGCAGTAAAGTCATGTGTTGCACAGCTTAAATGCATGAACAACTTGGCTATAGAACTTTGGATCCCTTTGCACATGCATTCTGACAATGGGGGAGGGGTAGCAGGAAATTGTCAACTGACATAAGAGTGATATAATTTTGAAGGCTGAGGAAATCACTTTCACTGATGCTAAACAGCTCTAGACCCTCCCTTTTTTATTGTAATTCAGCACAAAGAAGCCTTCTGAGCTGGAGTGTGACTTTTGCTTATTCCTAATAAAAGTATTACCCTACTCCTATACTTTTGATTTGTTCTAATTAGCAAACATGGTTACCTGCATTTAGTATTCGTTGGAGGTATACACCTAAAAAATAAGTGTGTACCTTGAAATGAAATCATTATTACCATTAAGTATTTATAATCCCATGTATCATGTAGGTTGACTTGCAAGAAAGCAGATTTAAATACCTTGGGGAGAAATTTCCTTTTCGAAAACCAGGAAAATTAAATTATTAAAAAAAAACCCTGCTGGTTTAAGAGTTAAACCAGAGTTAAGGCTATCTCATGTTGGTTCAAGCTCCACAAAGCCAAGAAATTGGAAGCTAAGGTTGATACCTGAACTGATGTGCCCCATTATCAGTGATTATCTTGTGCAATGTTACAAATTGTGCTTGCTTACAGCTTACCCTTCGTGCAACTACACTTTTCCTTGGCCTTTCAGATCCAAATCCAGTTGGGTAGGATAGAGTACCTGGGAGCAGCGAAGATGCCCCATGCTGTCCTGGTTCTGTATGAAATTTGCAAGCAAGCGCAATTTGTGACATTGCACAACATCCTCACTAATCACAGGGCACATCAGTTCAGGTATCAGCTTTAGCTTCCAGTTCCTTGGCTTTGTAGAGCTTGAGCCAACATGAGATAGCCTTAACCTCTGGTCCTAAACTGACAGATTTTTGATCACTGAATATATACAGTGAAAAGGTATTAAAACTTTCTTTAGCTATTTTGATTTTTTTATGGACCTTTACAAAGAATATACCTTGGGCATACCAAGAGCTGACACCATACATAACTGTTGTAGCACAAAAATGTTATGCAAGGTACTGGAAGCTCTCAATAATATCTAAAGTGTTTGAAGGGGAATATAAGTTACATGCAAATGTTATAATATCAAAACTAACTAATTATATAAAGGTACAAGAAAGTACACAGATTTAAAATAATTTTGCTCAACATTGGATTACATATAATGATTGTTTTTCGGATAAAGCACATACTTCAAATAATATACATTATACTTTTGATATAATGTATATTTTGTAAAATAAGTTTAGTCATTTGTGTTGTATTAATAGAAAATGAAATAAACTTTATCTTAAAACAGTCATCTGGAAGGCTCCGAGGAGCCATATTTGGCGGGTTATGAATATGAAGGATAAATACATAAAATATGTGGTCAGCAATAAGCATTCTCCGTACATTAGTAGAAGCTCATTTGAAAGAGCAGTATTCACAACTGCATTATTATACATAGATCTGGGGATCTCATGTTTCACAGTCATTAAAAAGGAAAGTCAGAGATAAATCTTTTTACCTTTGGGCTCTCAGGACATTCAACTTTGCGTCCACCCTACAAAAATAGGGGGGGGAAAGATTATTAGAAAACTTTGATTTTGTTAAAGAATTTACCAGCATCATTCAAGAGCTATTCTTCAGTTCCTAAGGTCCAAAAGATAAAATGAAGAACCTGTTGAATAAAAATAGGAAAGCCCCTTTTAAATTCAGTGGGGCTAGAATTTCACAAAAGTTATTAAATACTACAATTAATAGTAAGGGCTCAAAGTAGAAGTATGCTAAAATGTATAGGTTGCATCCAAAGGCTGCCCTCTTCCAACAGAAAAATTCCTTTGGATTCAACCATATTTTAGAAAAATTTTACTTTCCAAATTGCCTTTGGCTATTTTGAACCTCAAAAGAGTTTTACAGAGCACTAGGAAATGACAGCTATCCTATCAGGCTTCACATCATATCATTATCTCACCATTTTCAAGGGCCTCATAGACCTAACATATGCTTCTTTCTTTTCCCAGAAGGAGAGATGAGGATATTCTCCAGGTTCCAACATTAAAGGGATTCCCTGGAAACCAGGTTCTTCATAAAGCAGCCATCTACAAATGGAAAACAGTAAGTTTAAAGTGGAGTCCCTTCTAATTCAAAAAAGTCCAGAGAATTGGCTGAAAATACATGATTCGATCAACATTATTAATGCTAAGAAGGTCTCAGCCTGGTCAGTGGCTCGATGGGAGATGGCAAGAGATAAAAAAGCCAATGGTGTCTGTCTGCCAAAAGATTAGACACTGTGGCAGAACAGATTTCTCCTCCCTGCTGCCCACACATACACCCAAGATCTGCTCTGGGGGACATCCTGAGAAAATGTGCAGGGGGTGGAGATGGGTTCCGAGATGTAGGGAAGAGGAGAAGGAGACTGGATGGAACCCAAGAAAACCCCATTTAAACTGCTCTGAGACTGCTCAAGGAAAGCAAGATATAAACAATAAAAGAAAACATTTTTATTTCCCCCAGGCTTTTATCATCTAACAATGCAATCCTATACATCTACTCAGGAGTAAGTTCCACTTGGTTCGGTGGGAGTTATGCCAGGTAAATGTGTATAGGATTGCAGCCTGAAGGATTTTTTTCCAGGTCTTTTTACCATCTGAAATAATTTCTGTTATAGAATTTTCCTGCTTTTTTCTGATATTTTTATGATTCTACTGGCGTTTTATTGGGTTATTTTAACTCCATTTTAACTTCGGGAAACCACCCTGATAATTACATATTGAAGGGCAGGGCAGTATAAAACCTGAAAGATAAATAAAGCTATTATCAGCAGTCACATGGAAATGTCGACATTTACTAAATTCACTGTGGCATATACATATACATAAGTGCCAGCCTAAGCTTCACGGGCTGTTATTATGACATGGATACAAATACTTGCCAAGGCATGTCTGCAGCTTCATTCACATCCACACCTACCATAAGCATGTTCCTCATTCCCAGAATACCCAACCACACCATGATCCACATTTATGAGTGCATCCTGAAGAATGATGAAAACTGGTTCTTTTGTTTTGCCATGGTTCACTGCAAAAGCTAATATTTTTAAATCAATGATGCACTGGGATGAACACATTTTGTCCAGTATAGGAAATGGAGAGCATAAGCAAGAACCTTAATCACTGTCTCCCTATCAAACCATTCCTATTGGTGATGTATAAACAGCTGTCAGTAGAATCTTGAATAGTATGCAGTAGAGTAGTTTATAGAAGGGTAGAATCTAATCTAAGTGCGTTCCTATCCATCCCTTGGTTGATTTAGGTTAACATACTTATATACTGTCCTTTCAAGGAGCTCAGGGTGAAATACAAAGGGTTTTCGATGTAATTAGTTCAGTGACACTTCTAAATATTTCCTGTCTACAAAAATGTAAGTAACCTGTAAAAAGTGTTTATTATTCTATTATGTAAATACCTAAAGGCAAGTGAAATAACACCTCAGTCCTTTCCAATTAATATAAATTTTTCTCCTTTGTCCTATGCAATTTTATTTTAATTCTCCTGCCTCCAGCCATATGCATTTCTGAAATGCTCACCAACTCTTGTCTTGTAAAATGTTCACAAAGCTTTGGCTAATGGGTGGTATAGAAATGTAATAAATAAAAATAAAAATAAATAAATAAATAAATAAATAAATAAAACTCCAAAGAACATCTCAGTAGTTTATCACATGTACTCAGCATCTGTATATCAGTCTAATACAATGGTGGAACATGTACTAATGATTTATTTGAAGCACTTCTGTACTCAGCAAAGTGCAATCTTTCCCAGTAATCTATCAACATTAGTACAAAATAAATTCAATACAACTAACAATATCAATTAGCTATATTCCACCAAGGATGTATTAAAAGATGACAGGAATGTTTACCAGATATGAACTAGTATATACAAAGTATATATATATTACATTTGAAACATTAAGGGTTTATCAGTGGGTTGTAGCCAATGCTGTCATTCTACTGATGGAAGCAGTTCTGTCAGTGGATAAGTGGAACCTGGAGGAGGCAATTTGCTCTCCCCCCATAACCCCTGCTCTGGACAAACTCCAGAGCAGATTTCCAGACAGCACTGAGGGCTGCAGGGAGCAGGAGAAAGGAAAAAACTCCCATCATGCTAGTGGACTTTTGCTAGCTTGCCACTGGATTTAACCCAATGAATCATACTTTAAATTATCATCATTCACTAAGGGAACAATCCTATGGCCGCTAGTCAGTGGCTAGATGGCCATAGGATATCTTGTTTTCCGGGAACCGACCTCAGAGCCCTGTGCTCCACACTTGCAAGAGGAGTGCAGAGCGGCTGAAATGGGGCATTCTGGGGCGGGAAGGGCAGAAATGCCTGTACGACACATCCTATGTGTCGTACGGCAGCCTCCTCCCCCGTTCAGCCCTCCAGTGGCTAGACCGCCGAAAGTGGCTGTCTAGCCGAAAATGCACTGGATAGGCAGTCGCCTCCGAGTTCAGAGGCGGCCACCTATCAGCATAGGATTGCGCCCTAAAAGACTGAATAAAAGCAAGTATAACTTCAGGTAGAAATCTATTTCAGAATCTAGGTATTTGACACCTACTGCAAATGCATTTTTAATCCATATATATCCATATACTTACATGCCCCAATGCACTTGGATAGAACAAGTCTTCTGCGCAGAACCAAACCGTGTTTCTTCAGTGTCATCAAAATATGAATTTACAGCACCTAATCCTTCTGGTTCTGTAAATAGGTCAATTCGGCAAATTCTATAATCCTGGCAAAATAATAAAATAAAAATGAGAAAGCATAGAAGTAACACTATTTAGAGCTCTATTATTGGCCTACTAGGCCTAATATTGTCAATCCTGACTAATAGCTGCTCCCAAGGTCCCTGATACAGTCGTATCTAACAACTTTTCCCCAACTGGAAATACAGGGAAATGGACCTGGAACCTAAAATGGAAAAATTTACATGACGATGACAATATAATCCTATCCATATCGTTATGGCTATGGTCCATTAAAAAAAAAAAAATACATGGTAACAAATAAAGGTGTAAAAGTGTTCCCAACCAGTCGTGTCCGACTCTAGGGTGTGGTGCTCATCTCCATTTCTAAGCCAAAGAGCCAGTGCTGTCCGAAGACGCATGACTGAACACCGAGGTGCACGGAACGCTGTTACCTTTCCCGCCAAGGCGGTACCTATTTATCTACTTGCAATGTCTTGCTTTCGAACTGCTAGGTTGGCAGAAGCTGGGACTGAAGATGGGAGCTCACTCCGTCACGCAGCACTCGGGTCTCGAACTGCTGTCCTGCTGACCTTCCGGTCTGCAATTCAGCATCTTAATGACTAAGCCACCGCAGCCCCTTATGGTAACAAATACACAATTGCATTCCTCTGAGTTTTAGCTATTCAACTCAAGGGTAGCTAAAAGTTGCCAAAACTGGCAGATTTCTTTAGCTACATATACTGAAATTGCTTCTCAGTGATTCTGAAGCTCATCTTGTCATAATAAGATAGCCTTTGATAGCATCCATAAGGCTGCATCATTCCAGATTCCCAATATTTTAACCTTTGAAAAGAAGGCAGAGTAAGATTAACAGCAGGCAGTACCCAAGTTGAGACTTGTGCTAATGCAAATTATGTTATGCTAGTGTAAATGACCAGTTGTTGCTGTTCAGTCGTTCAGTCATGTCCGACTCTTCGTGACCCCATGGACCATAGCACACCAGGCCTTCCTGTCCTGCACTCTCTCCCAGAGTGTGCTCAAGTCCATATTCATTGCATCGGTGATGCTATCTAGCCATCTCATCCTCTGCCGTCCCCTTCTCCTTTTGCCTTCAATCTTTCCCAGCATCAGGGTCTTTTCCAGTGACTTTTCGCATTAGGTGGCCAAAATATTTGAGCTTCAGCTTCAGTATCTATCCTTCCAAGGAGCAGTAGTGCAATGCAAATAGCTTTTGCTGGCATGACAGGTTTTCTGGCAAATGATACACATGCAGAAGCCAGCTTACACATGTGGCCCTACTTAGCTGGATTGAACTGGACCGAGTTTACCACGGATCAGTGCTGAACAAGAGTCGATTTAGTTTGGAGCTGACCTGCCAAGTCAGAATATATTTGTGAACTGGTATGGTTGCTATGTTCTGCCAACCTAGCAGTTCGAAAGCAAGAAATTGCAAGTAGATAAATAGGTACCGCTTCGGCGGGAAAGGTAACAGCGTTCTGTGCACCTCAGTGTTCAGTCATGCTGGCCACATGACCACAGAAGCGTCTTCGGACAGCGCTGGCTCTTCGGCTTAGAAATGGAGATGAGCTCCACCCCCTAGAGTTGGACACGACTGGCTGGGGACACCTTTACCTTTACCTTTTTTATGGTTGCTATAGACGTAGAGTTTATACAGTTCACATTGCACAACTCATAAGGCAGCAAATATCTCCACAAGATGAAAAGAAGTGAAGACAGAAATAATGAGTTAGATCTGTGCCCACCATCACAGCTGACATGTGTGATCCATCCTCAAGACCTTCCCACTTTTCCTCCCTGTTGCCTTTGTTTATTGTGTTAGGCATGGAACGGAACTGTGGTGCCTGTTAACCTTTACAGCAGAGTTATAGGAAACACTTAGCCATTGGTTAAATCATACTGCTGCTATGTTGAAAAACCCAGCACAACGTGGGCAGGGCCAGTCACACAGGTCCATCACACCCGACTCTCCCTTCTGATCCTGGCTGGATGGTTGCATGGGAAGGACCTATCCAACTGGCACCATCTATAAGGTGCTGGACTTTAATGTTTAAAAGCAACACCATGGGAGAAAACCATGGCTAATTGGCTCCACCACTATTGCTGAAATAGAATATAAAGGCACATATATAGTAGGAGATCCATTTTCCCTTGTCCTGGAAATTGATCATCTGTTCAAGTATCATAGGACTATGCTATTATGCATTTGACCAAGCAAAATAATACAAAAATAATTATTTGTGATGATAGTAGACAAACTACAACTTCGCAGTAGTTCCCACTTTGCAGTGGGAAACAAAACTACCACCAAAAGTATACAACATGTTTGGATAATATGGCCCACTGTTATGAATACGCAGGTCTCATTTATAACTCGGCTGCACTTAGAAATTACAATGGTGATGCAAACCCTGTGAACCAATACAGTCTACCAAGTTTGAGCTGCAGTAAGCTATAGTCTAGTCGAGTCCTTACTTGCCTTTACTACATGCCTGATTGAACCAATCACTGCAGGCTCAGGAGATTTGCATTCATCTTTGTTGTCAGATAGTTCTTCTCCCCAAAGGTTTGTGAGTTCTATTTCTCCTTCTTCCAGAGGAATTGATGGCCCTTCAAAGTTTGGCTTTTCATACAGAATCCAACTATTAAATAATGCACAAACAGAAAAGTTGAACCATTGGCATTTTCAAAATTCCAATTAGTCAAAGCACTTAGTTTCCAACTCCCAAGAAGAAGAACATTTTGAATTACGAACTGAATGGTTTCTCAGAAAGATGGTTATTGTGGCTAGCAACCACTGACTAGTTAAAGGTATTTATTTATTTATTTTTATTTATTTTATTTAAGGTAAATATAAGTTTCTATGTAAAAGTATTTTTATAAAGAGTTTGCTTGAATGTTTTTGCAACATTTTGTAGCAAAGAAAATAAGACTGAAGAAACCAAAGCACATTTCTTTAGATTCTCAGGTACTACAGAATTGGTTCAAAGATGTTTTCCCCAAAATCTCTTCTCCACATCATTCACCAAGGCTTTTGGCACCACCATGCTATGCTTAAATTAGCCAGTAGGCTGCACCAAAAAAACGGTATGAGTACACACACTCCCCACCTCCACCACATACATAGCAAAGATTCTCTTCATTAGAAACAGACTTAGCAGAAGAAAGGGAAAGCACAGTGAAATAATTTTATAAAGGGAAGCAGTTTTTATAAGTGCTTCTTTGGGAACTCTCACCAAAGGGGACTGGGCGTTATTGACCATGCAGGAAGCCACAGTCCTGCAAATTCTAGGGAAATGTCTATGTACATATGTGGCAAACAGTAATCTATTTTCATTTTTAATTTTCATGCAGCTGTAACTATTCCCATTGTTGCCTTACTTTATGATAAAGGAACATACATTATGTTATGAGCTATGGGACATTTACAGGAGGCAAGTACAAGAAGCAGCTTAGGCATACAGCAAAACTACCAGATATAACTGTATCACAGCAAGCATTTGATTCTACAGCTTAGATAGCAGAAGACTAAAGGCACTAGATAGCAATGTCTTAATTATAATAAGAATGTAAGTGCAACACAGAAAGAGACTGCATTATTAACATGCAATGAAAGACAGAATTAATCACAGGAAGGTAGCTATGTGTTCAGATACCAGAGCAGCAACTGTGAACGACTGCTCTGCTATCTAATAAAATAAATCATAATTCTTAATATATGAACAATGTATGACTACTTCTTACTGTGATACAGTTTTGAAATAATAAACTCTGGGAAAGAAGAACAAATGGTTTTTTTTTACCGTGTCACATAACTCTCATGAATCAATGTAAAAAGTCAAACCATATAATTTACTGTGAACGAGCTAACTCAGGAGATGACTAGAAGGAGGAACAGGGTGACCTACATCCTAAGTTGTCCAATATAGGAATGTGAACATGCTTCACCTGGTGCAACAGTCACTAAAGGGGAAGAATTAGCGAGAACCTGGGGCAGGTTGCTGTCAGTCAAAAGAACAGAGTCAGGATGGAGTCTTAGAAGGTAGCCATGCTGGAAATGAGGAAACAGATGTCCAAAGCTAATTCGAAACCATAGAGCCAGAATCAGGCCAGATATTAATTGCTGGAAGTACGGTGCTCTAATCAGATACAAATGGCAGGTCAAAAGAGTAGAGTCAAGACCCAAAGTTGTACCAAAATCTAGACAGCTAATAAAGACTGGTAGTCAAAGGCAGGAGATTAAGTAAAGAGAAGGTCAAAGAAGGACGGAAGGTATAGAGCGCGAAGGAATCACAGGCCGAGGAAGACTCTGTAGCAAGGAACTAGAAAGAGGCAGGAGAAAAGAAGACAGACATATTTGATTAGTGCAATAATATTGCATCTTGGATACCAGATTCTATGCAAAGCACAGCCTGATCATCTTTAGGTTTATAATAATTATGAGCATGATTCTTCCTCTTCCATGCATCAGAGGGCAACTCTGAATTCACAGAGGGAATCCCCATAAGTGATCCAATAATATGAGTCTAATGCCCCACTGGTTCCCAATAATGTCAGCTCCCCCACCTCAATCCAAATATCCAGTGGCCTGCTCCTTTCCAGGTACCTAGAGTTCAGATTACTCCTACAAAAAGCATGAGTATGTTGTGTCTGGGCTTCTGATAAGAAGCGTGCTACTGGATAACTGTATGTGAAGTTTCTACACATGTAATATGGAATGTATGCCCTATAATTATATAGTAAGGAGTAGAGCATAGCCAAGAATGTGCAATTAACATCTATCTGACTTGCAAATCTGAACAGCATAAAATTCATTTTGGTTTGTGGGTCTCATATGGGATGAATCTATCCAAAAAGATGATTAAACATAGCAGGTGAAGTAAGTTACCATAATGGAATAAAAACAAACAACCTGAAATTCCAAACTGTTGGAGGAATATTAGATGCTCAGTCACATGCTGCTATGCCACCACTCTCTAGGCACTGAACCACAGCAAGTAAGTAAAAACCAAACAAAAGAGATGTTTTCCAGACAGCTCAACTCAAAAATAGTATTTCCATATTTTCATTGTACAATAGTTACAGTGAAAACATCACATCACCTTGTGGAATGATGACAGGTTTTATAAATGAATAAAGAAATAATTTTAGATATAATTTATGGGTGGCAAAGAACTACCTTTATTGTATTTGTAACAGCCCTATATACCTGACCTTTGGTAAAAGGCTAGTTAAAAATTATAAGATAGTTACAATCATATCTTCCTGCACTGAAACCAAGCTCTTTTACTTTGGCTAACAGTTATGATTCCATGAAATCTCTAAACTTTATTAGTCTCATTCTGTATGTCTTTCACTTCAGCAGGACTTTGGTAGCGACAGGAATTCTGCCATAGAAAACAGCTTATCACTTCATAATCCAGCAATATAAATTGTTTGAAGTTTTCCATCAATGTTGCAGGAAATGTTTTAAAGAGATGCCTAGCATTCAATAACATAAATTTAGCTTTTCTGTTGGCCTTTTCAAAGCCAGAAAACAGTAACCATTTGACAGAAATAGGACAGTGAAAATTGTGGTGAAAATTTAGAAGTTACTTAAGGCCAAAGGATAAGCTATTAGAACATCAAAGTAGGAAAATGAGAAAACATGAGCAAAGTTAAGAATAAAGGTTCGACATGCATCAGATCAAGAACTGTACTTGTTAGGACAGTTCAAAACATGCCTTAAAACAAGTTCAGAGTAAACTAGTTTAATCAAGCTAGGCTAAAAAGCAGGCATGAGGCCAAACTGAGAAGTAATCACTGAAGGAGTGAATAAAGCATATTTAAACAGAATAGGAATATGCAGCAGTGTGACTGAATTTAGAACCAGGGGTAACAGCAGGGGTGGGGGTGGGACTTTATGCTTACCATCCTCGGATGATTCTAACTAAAATCACAGGCGACAGCACCCACGAAGTGCAATCCAACACATCATGAAAAACTTCAACAGTGTTTTTCGATGGATCTGGTCCATTGCAAATCACGATCTGTATTTTTTTTAAAAAAAATAAGTCACTTCAGCCTGTTTTAATCTAACAAGGAAAAATAGAAACAAATAGATATCCATTAAAGAAGATTACCTTACCTTTCCAGGTCGAGGATTAATTTTATTTGGGTTGTTTCCTGTAAATACCTATTAAAGCAGAGGGGAATAAACCATAAGACATCAAGCAAAAAATGAGGTATGTTCTATTTAATCACTTAAGAAAACATTTAAAATTCTGAAGCCTTTGTCTATTTCACATTAAAAGATATACACCGCAAAACATTTTAACAGTTGCCCTTTATGTTTTGTATTATTAAAATGGAGTCCTTTTAAGGCTATATGGTCTGCAAGTGCCCTGGCATATTTTAAGATCTTACTGACCCAGCACCACATTTCCAAATTGCCCACATAAAGCATTTAGCAACTCAGTTACACATCAACATGCTTTCAGTGCAACCATAAAACCCTATCCTTTTGCAAGCACGCTGGAATAAACACTGGGTTGCAAGGGAGGAGTGCCTGTAGAACTACACCTTTAGCCAATAAAGGCATGACAGTTGGCGATATTACTATAGCCCAGCCCTGCAAATTGCTCATCCCACCCACAGCAGGAAGAACAGCTGACCATTGTGAAGAAGGTGTAGAAGTTCTCCCCGTTGATAGGAGGAAGCATTTTGAATTTAATGACAAAGTGAGCAAAGGCAACAATTCTAAATCACCACTTAAACTGCATTTAAGGTATGCAATACAACTGTGATTACTGTTGTTTGAAGGAGATTGTTGTAAAATGGCCGCAAGGCTGATTTGTGTACTAATTGACCATTAGGGATTATCAGGGACTAAATAACCAAGTTCACAGTTTGAGGGTGACTCAGCACTGATTGTGGAAGTCCAAGTGGTGGCAGTGGCTAAGAGTGCCTTTTACCAGCTTAGGCTGGTACGCCGACTTCAACCCTACCTGGGGAAAGTGGACCTAGCCTCAGTTATGCGTGAGCTAGTCACATTCATACGAGACCATTGCAATGAGCTATATGTTGGGCTGCCTTTGACTGGTACAGAATACAGCAACCTAGGTGCTTGCTGGGGCTAGGCTGCCAGATCATATTACATTCTCTACCAGTTGTACTGGTTACTGGTGCATTTTCTGGCCCAATTAAAATGCCGTTTTTTTAAAAAAATTGGGGGCAGGTTATTTGAAGAACTGTCTATGCCTATATGAACCTGTGCATGCTCTGAGGTTAGCACCGGAGGCCCTGCTTGCTGGCCTGCCTTTAAGATCAGTTAGATTGGCAGGCACCAGACGGGGCCTTCTCAGTGGAGGCCCCTACTATGTGGAACTCCCTCCCAAGGGATTTAGTTGGCCTCTTTAGTATTGGCATTCAAAAAGGCTTTAAATTTATCTGTTTCAAGTGGCTTTTAACTGATGCAAATTTATTGGATATGCTGCTGATTTACTGATGAGATTTGTAACAATTATTTAATGTTGACTGAAGCATATTTAAAAACATTGATGGTTACTTTAAATGTCTGTGATTTTAAAACTTTTAATGATGCTATGTTTTAATTGTATGATTTATATTGCTGTACACTGTCTTGAGAGGACTTTGTTCAGAAGGAAGCCTAAAAATGCTTAAAATGAATAAATAAATATGCTTGTGCTTTGCTTTTTAATGGTTGTTTGTCATCTTTTCTGCCCTTATCCCATTTCATTTATTGCTACATTATTCATGTTAATTTAAAGTTTTGTCTCTAAAGGACATACAGGTCTATATTATAAAAACAAAACAAATAATATATAAGAAAGTCTCCAATTTCCACATGCACAAATATATAAGGAAACCTATGAATTCCAATATCTTTTATCATAATTCAGGAGTAGAATTTCTAAAAGCATAGAAGGTTGCAGTGACATTAACTAGGGATGTGCTCCTGATTTGGTTGAATCCCAAACCGAATTGGGCTGATTCAGACAGATTCAGGAGATGTCTGAAATCGAAGCAGGGTTCCTTGAAGTGGACCAAACACTCCTGAAGATATGTGATTTAGAGGGATACAGAGCCACTGACAGCATGTTTCCAAAAATGGATACATTTCTCCCCAGGATAGGGAGAGGAGAGGATATAATTTTGTGACCAGCAGCTTTAGCTTCTAACTACATTGAAAGGTTTTAGCTGGACTCTTCAATCCCTGTGCTTTGTGGGAGGGATGTTGAATATATTGTAGGACTGTTCCAGGATTCAGTGATCTTTTCTAGTTCTTTCTCCCAGGAGTAGGAATGTTAAAAGAAGTTTGATGGAGTCTGTAGGATCTAGCAACTGGGTGATTGCTTAAAAAATCCTTCTGCCTCTGCCATGGTATACTACTCATCCATCCCTATCCAATTACACTGGTGCCAATTGTGCAGAAAACAAATAAAAAGCCTTAGGGTGCAATACTATGCATGTTTAGACAGAAAAATGTCCTATGACTCCCAACATTCCCCAGCCAGCCATGTTGGCTGGAGAATGCTGGGAGCTGTAGCACTTTTTTCTGTCTAAACATGCATTGGATTACGCCTTTAAACTTTTTCATCAATCATTACTAGGGAAGTACAGGTTAAATTCATTCCATCTGTGTTTCGCAGAGTCTTGCCATCTGTTGTCTCCTCATTGCTGGAATCAGATTTTTTGTATGAGAATTTTGTTCATTTGCAAATGTGCACTTGCAAATGAACAAAATTGTGCAAATTCCCCCAAAAAGTTAAAAAATGGGGTTTGCAAATCCACAGGTCTTGGGAAAAGCCAGTTTGCTGTGGAATCCACAAGTCAGATGCATAGAAATCTGAAGTCCTTTAAAACCTTTGCAGATTTCTCCAACATCCCTAATCATAACTGCTGGCCCTGCATCTGTCTTTGAAAGTTTGCAAGCTTCTTGGCTATGGATACTTCTATGCCATAAGCCATTTTCATACGAATTACTAAAAAGACATGGAGAAGAAGCAAATTACTTAACCCACCCCCAAACAGTTGAATGCACAAAATATGCTGCACCTATCCTTCTGAAAAGTTAGGTGCATACCCCTAATATTAACATACAACATGAAAAGCCTCAAAGAAGAGACCCATTAGATTCTCCCAATATTCACCTCAAATTATTATTTATTATTTATACCCTACAGGGCAAACCTTTCCAAAAAGCTAGAGTCACTAGCTTTAAAGAAAGCTAGTGACTCTAGCTTTTTGGAAAGATTTGCCCTGAAAATCAGGACCCCAGTTTCATGTAATCAGTGACTGAAGCCTGTTTTAATGTGTCTATTATAGAAAACCAGAATTCTTTACTGAAACTATTACTACTGTATTTTATTTATGTAATTATATTTAAATCACTATTCTGAACAGCTCCAGGCCAAAGACATTCTTACAGCAATTTTAGAAGATTTGGGGGCATTAGGTGTGCTGATTCAGCACAATCAACTCCCATAAACCACGTGTCTGTGCTGAACAACCGGCAGACTTGAGGCTTAGTGGGACGGTACAGTCCAAACAAGGAATTGACATAAACAGCAGCACAACTTGCTATGCTTTTTTTGTTACTGTTTCCTGCCTTAGTGCTCATTCGACACAATTAGGAGTGTCTGGATACCGCCTTAAAGTTCTTAGACTATTTTCACTCAAGATTGTTATGGCCATTTGGTTAGAGAACTAATCAAAGATAAAGAAGCTTGTCACTCTGTAGTGTAACACTTCAGTGAGATTTCATTTTATTGGAATTACAAGGGAAGCACCAATGGAGGAAACCAATATAAACGTTCAAAAGCGTGTTAGAGTGAATACTCTGAGATATGCAATCAGAACATAAGGTTGTATCCAATGGTGATAATCCACTAGTGCAAAACCTCCACCACAGGCCTAGGGAACTGGCTTGGGAGTGGTGGGGCCTCATGATCCCCACCCAGCAGGATAGGTGGCGTCTGGGGGCTTGGAAGGTCCCTGACACCAGCACACCAAGGATCTTCAGCCAGGAATCCAACTTTGTTACATGCTGGCTTTCTCAGTCCATACACAGCAAAGCCACCTGTTGCTTGCTGCACACCTGATACTTGTTGCACACCAGCAAAGCCGCCCAACTGAGATGCAGAATGGAGGAGCAATCCTTCACCCTCCACCTCAGTCTGGCCGGCTTTGACCACCCCACGCCTTCCCCCGATGTTGGTCACAAGGCAGGCAAAGGATATCAAACCAAAAATCAGTTCAGTATTCTAATTATGCAAAAACATACTGCATTAAACTCACCTCAACATCTAAGAAACTATTTGCTTCATGTTGTCCAGGTTTCAACCAGCTTGAAAAACTGGTGTCAAGGTTTCCAAAGTTTGGCATCTGTAAAATTCTCTCTTTTTTTGCATCATCAGTTTGTAAATATTTCTCCATATAGTTTGGAGCTTTGAAACCTGAAAGAGACTGAACAGCACAAAAAATATAAAAATGAAAGGCTGCTTGCTGGTAAAATATAGTATAGCAAATATACAGTACGATTTTCATGCCGTTCTGTGATGCTTGTTCTATTACCTCTGATTTCTGAGCAATATCAAATATTAGAGGAGGTGGTCCTGAGGCATCCACAGTCCTCTCAGATGCAAAAGACGTTGTGACGGTATTTATAGAAGTTGCAGATGGCATGAAAACATTTTCTTTAGTTGCAGGTGTCAGGAGGCTTGAGAAGATGGAACTGTTTTCAATTCGAGATCTCTTAACGTCACCATCTGTACTATCCTTGCTCTCTTCCCCACTTGTTTCCTGCTTAAGTATAGGATATGCTCTGTTGGATAATTTTAGTGACTGGAGAATGATGCTGTTTTCAGTAGAGGCACGCTTGGGTCTGACTTTAGCCTCCGTTTCTAGGCTTTGCAATTTTAGCTGTAGAGATGGGGCTAAATCTTGTGGTTTGTCTCTCTTTATTCCCAACCCAACTGTAAAAATATTGGGGTCAAATATTTTCTCTAAATTGTCTTCATGAATTGGAGGCATAGCAAAATGAGGTGCTGGAGATTTTGGAAGTTTGGGCTTTTTCTTTTTCTGAGGTATGCAAACAGAGCTGTCTAGATTCTTAAGTGTTTCAGTAAACTTTGCCATGTCTGAAGGGGAATCACAGATATGATCATTGTTACCAGCTTTAGGAACATTACAGCTACTGCTTGAACTTTCCTGTCCACTGATATGTTGTTCAAATATCTGTATGTCTTCCAAAATAGTATTTGTCATCCCTTTGTCTTCATTTTCAGTCTCACAAGTCATATTCTGCTCTAATTCTGATTTTCTGGGCACTTGATTAGATTGAATGAGACATTTATCATCTGTATTTGGGGAACAGATTTCTATGTTCAAGGAATATTTCTCCCCACTTTCAGGAGATGTAGATATGGCACTTATACTCCTGTTACTGTTTTGGGAAGTTTCAGTTTCTTCACTCAGTTGTATGGCAGCAGTTTTAGGCTGCAGATTATCCTTGGCTAATTCTGCATCCGTTTTTTTAGAAGTGAAAACATTCATTTGATCATCATCTACGTTACCATTTTGATAAAGCTGAGATCCAGCTACTTTTCCAACTTCCTCATTGGTTATAATGCTTGACTGGACCCTTCCCTCTGACTTGATTTTTATATCTGAAGAGGCTTCTTTCATCTTTGTGCCATTCTGCAATGCTTTCTGGCGGTTGCTTGCCTTATTTGTTATTCTGTTAGTCTGTTCACTTTCAGTGTGCTGTTTCCCAAACTTCAGCTTTGCTCTGCCAACAAATGTATTTGATACAGGACCTTTTTTTGATGTAGAGACCTCAGCAGAATGATTTGGATTAGTATGTTTGTTTTCAAACATAGATATTTTATTGGCAATACTGAAGTTAATTTTAACCGTTTTGTCCATGAAATCTTGCTCATTTTCTACATCTTGTAAGATTTTGGAAGCTTTAAGATTTAATTCAACGTTCTTTGGTTTAGCTGGACTGTAAAAACAAAGTAATTAAATAATTATGATGCAATCTATGTCAACAACTTTTATTTACAACAATATTTTATTTTCATCACACAATGCAATCCTACACATGTCTACTCAACTGAAGGCTGCACTAAATACACACTATGTGGATTAAGCTCTACTGAATACAGTGAGCTTTACTTCCAAGTAAACATCTATAGCAGGGGTGCAAAAAGTGCAGCCCATGCACTGCAGGCACTCAAGCCCATAGGAAAAAAAGAAAGAAATGCTCTACTCTAGGTATGGGATCTCTCATTCCTGCCATAGAAGCCTCATTCCTAGAACATCCCCAGAACATCTTCAGTAGTATTTGAAGGCTCCTGTTGGCTTCATAGGATGCTCTAGGAAAAGGGCTTCTCTGGCAGGAACCACAGAGCTTGTTCCTAGAGTGTTTTCCTGTTTTTTTTTCTTTAAAAGATCCAGGTGACAGTGGGATGTCAAGATCATTCAGGAACAGAGTGGATTAGAAGTGAAAGAAGTACTAGGAGCTACATTTTTGTGGATGGCTGGGTGGTTTGAGAACGGAGGTTTCGGGGAAGTGTGTTGGTTTTATCTGACCAAAACAGGTGAGAGTGAGTGGGCTGTCTGAGTGGGCTGTGTGGGTTTTATGTTGTATGTGTGTTGTATGTGAATGTGTGTGTGCATGTGTGCACAAACACATATGGGGCCTCCAGCCCCCAACAGACACCCAATACAGCCCTTGGGGCCAAAAAGGTTGTGCACCCCAATATTTAGAGCTGTGTTTCATGTCCCATTGACCTCCATGAGACTTACTCCCAACTAAGTGTGTCGTCGCAGCCTTAATTGCAGTCTTAATTATTTTCTAAAATCAATTAAAGATACAACATTCTAGCAATCTTCTTATAACGGAACATCACTCAAGCCACGTGAGTGCTATTTTTGATAGAAAAGCAGGATACAAAATAAATAAATAAATAAATAATAGTTTACCTAAGTCAGCACAAAAGAACCCAATGAATTTTACAATGTTTCATAATGACTGCAGTCTTAGGCAAATGTATTTGGAATAAGTTTCATTGAAATAAAATAAAAGTAAGTATGGTGAGGACTGTAACAGTTTTTTGAAAGAATAGCATTAGAGAAGACAACTGAAAAGAGAAATCTTATTTTTTGTAGGCCAGGTGTATTAGCTGTGTAGCACAATGTGGGCTTCATATAAGTGCGCTAATTTTATTCTTTCCTTTCAACCTTGTGTCATATGTTTTAATTTAAAGTTATTTCTTTCATTCTACTTTCTTAACATATCAATCAAGACTTGTAATCATTACTTACTGTCATATACCCTTACATTTTCTCTTATAGGAAACCACAAATTACAAATATCCTTTTCATCTTGCAGACTTGTTTGGCAAGTTGCAGCAGTGTTTTCTGTCAGAGAGAATAATAAGCTGTTCCCTTCTGAAAACAGAAGCTTCATCATGGATGTCTTGCAGTTTGACAGGTTTAAATTCTTCATTGTTGTAAATCCTTAAATAAGGCAGCAACTCTGACACCTTCTATATGGTCCTCACAATGCAACTGTATCACTGACTGATATTCCATAATTTGCTGCTTCATTTCAAAACCATTCAAACTACCAGGAAAGTGTATGTAACAGACTTCTAAAACCCTTCAGAAATCTGTATTCTGAAAGTCTTGTCTAGGACTGAAAGATGCACTGACTACTCTGTATGGGAGCACCAATCTAATTCCAAGGCTGCTGAGACTCACAGTTCCACTGCCACACAGCCATTTACTGAATTGGACTGGGATGATAGCAATGAAACACACAAGTGCCAGTATGGAGTAGTGGTGAGAATGTGGGACTAGGACCACTGAGGCTCAGGTTCAGATCCCCATTCAACCATGAAGTCACTGGGTGATTTGGGATAGTCATTCCTCCTCAGCCTAAAATACCTCACAGGTTTGTTGTGAGGATAAAACTGGTGGAGAACCATGTATGCCACCAAGAGTTCTTTGGAGGAAATATAAGGTATAAATGTAATGAATAAAATAAATATTGTCCCAGCTCTGTATCACATCTTAGTCACTTAATGACCCTCTGATGTGGTCTTACACGGCCAGAGTTCCAAGTTACTGACCCTTTGATATCATAATCCCCTATAATTAGTAGACTGGGGATTATGATCTCAAAGGAAGCAACCAAACAGAAAAATCAAGTGTGTGTTAGACATAAAGTCACCTGCTATTCTGCTGCTTGTCCTTAGCTAGTGTTGCTTCTATGAGCTGGTATGGATATAATACTGGGAATCTTTTAACCATGGTTACAAAATAGAGATGGTGCACAGATCATGTACTTCCTCCCCACAACCCTTCCACTTTTGCTTGCTAATTTTTCCAGTCCTTTACTGTGGTTAATTGTTACACAGGCATAGCAGTGGTTAATGCTAACCAGGTTCTGTCTTAACGGGAATTAGCTAATCTGCTTCAAACAAGAAGTTCAAATCTTAGTGAAGAGGGAACCCTAGTTAGCACCAATCATACCTGATGTCAATACTGCCACAGTGGAAAACGAGTGACACAATGCAGCAAGTCCTGGCAGTCTCCCACACCAGACCTGACTTCTTATACTTGCCATACTAAACTCCAGAAACAATCATTCCCTGATTTGTGAGGTTTCTCTTTAATGGTTACATAACTGAGTGTTTGAGGATAGTCTATGGCAAAATCTGTGACTCAAATGCTTTAAAGAACTATGAGGTTATTTCACAGTTAAAACCACAGAGCCTTTTAATTTGTGAACACTGTAAGTGAGATATACCAAGAGATAATATATTAAAATACTGACCATAAAAGAAGGCCCAAGTTCTGACTTGTGGTTTCAGTTTTGTCTGACTGCAGTGTAAAAATTATCTCTAACAATCAACCTTATGTGGCCGGCAACTTATATTCTGACCTGCTGTAACTAATCATGCTCAGCTCATTCTTGGCCAAGATTCTACCATCTAGGGCAGAATTTTTCAGGACCTAGGAGTAAAGCAATGACAGGATTAAAGAAGAGTCCAAAGAGGACAAAAATGTGTTTTGAATGAGGGAATATGGCTGTTTCCATGCTTCTTTCTACCAGGTTTTCAGTATAAAGGAGCTTAGAGAACACTGGACTTGTTGAGCAAAGTGGATTTTACAAAAGGATAACTGAGAAAAAAAATCACCATGTATGACGTTAAAGACAAACACCACTCTAAATAAGAGAATTAGCTGCATGAGAAAGTCAAAGAACACATGAGGTAGTACAGAAGTACATATCTTTTTAAAGACTGATAATCATTAAAAAGGGGGCCAGGATCAAGAATTAATTCCCTTCAGTTATTATTATTATTATTATTTAATTTATTAATCGCCCATCTGGCTGGTCACCCAGCCACTCTGGGTGATGTACAACATACAATAAAACAATAAAATTCTACAATAAAAACATTTTCTAAAATACCCTAACCCACCCCAAATGCCTGCCTGAACAGCCACGTTTTTAATGCACGACGGAAGCTCATTAAAGAGGGGGCATGACGGAGTTCCCTTTAAGAAACATTTAAACATATATGCAACTTGTGCAGGGGTCTACAATTCTGATCACCATGCCAAGTATTCCACTGCCCTCTGACAAACCCTAGCCTACTTCCTGATGTTGGAGATAGAGAGGGGCAGGGGGAATACAGTCGTGCTGTATTTCTGAGGCTCTCCAAGTACATAAGAAATTCAACACAACAAGGATACTCTAGAGCTTGAAGCAGAAGAGGAGAGATCATCACTAGCAATTGTGCTGAAATTCAGAAGCACTCAGAAGGCCTTGTGGGTTTCTACAGACTGTTTCTCTGGATCAGAACTTCTGTATCAAACCTTCCATAGATATGAAATACTAAATAAATGAGTGTGTAAGTAGTCTTATTTTTCCTGCTTTCATTGCTTTCAGCTGCTCTTTTGTTTCTTGGATAGAAACATATGGGTAGATCCATGCATTTAAGCATAAAAAGGTGTCCCCAACCAGTCGTGTCCGACTCTAGGGTGCGGTGCTCATCCCCGTTTCTAAGCCGAAGAGCCAGCGCTGTCCGAAGACGCTTCTGTGGTCATGTGGCCAGCGTGACTGAACACCGAGGTGCACGGAACGCTGTTACCTTTCCCGCCGAGGCGGTACCTATTTATCTACTTGTAATTTCTTGCTTTCGAACTGCTAGGTTGGCAGGAATTTATTTAAGCATACCGCTCCCCTAATCATGCCACATCATACAAGACACTTTGGAAATTGTGGATGTCACCTTAAGATGCAGACTCGGGAGCTGTTCAGATGTGGGGGGAGAAGAAAGTCCTACTTCTGTGGCATGCCATCTTCTCACCATTAACAGTTCACAGTCCTGCCTGACCTAAGCTTTTGTAGACACTTTACCTATTTAACAGGGTGAATATTCATGGGTACTCAAGGACACTACAGCAGCTGAGCCAGCAGAACAGGAGGACCTAATTTTTCTAATTACTAGACTTCTCTAACATCACATAGCTCAGCCTAGGCTCTGAGCATGAGGAGCCCCAGTGATAAATTGTCAGTGAGTTAAACAACTGTGCCAGTGTAGCCACATGGCAAGAAAGCCACGGCGAGGAACTCTTCCCTCCCTACTCTGTACTCACAGTAAGTAACCGTAAATAAATATCTATAATTAATTTCCCCAACTTCTCCTAGTAAACAACTAAGTTTTCCATGGAAAACACACCCAAATAAAAAACTAGTTATGAAGGCAGAAAGCCAGCAGGGGGGTGGGGGCTATCCAGTGTATTGCACTGAACGTCACATGTATGACTATCTACCTGCTGGATGGAAGTCATGGGTGTGTGCTTGGTATAATGAGCTCCTGGCTCTCAGGGAACAAGTTCATTCCCTTGAGGCCAAGGTTGCTGATCTGGAGAAGCTAAAAGAGGCAGAGAGGTTGGTGGATGAGACCTTCAGGGACCCATTAGCTCTGTCCCACTCCCAGGGTGATAGCTCCTCTGCTGTCATGGAGAATGCAGGTCTCGGGGAAGGAGGGCGTCATTCTGAGGAAGAGGGAAATGATCCCTTAAAAGGAACCCATTCCTCAGAAAGCAAACAAATATCCTCTCACACTGAGGATATGCCTCCAAGGGGAGGGGGGCTTGTGGTAGTGGAAGTTTTGATCATTAGACACAGACAGCTGGGTTTGTGATGAGCGTGTAGACCACATGGTGAATTGCCTGGTGCGAAGGTTGCGGATATCACGTGCCATGTAGATAGCCTAGTAGATAGTGCTGGGATGGAATCAATGGTCGTGGTCTATGTTGGTACCCACAATGTGGGGAAATGTAGTTGTTAAGTCCTAGAAGCCAAATTTAGGTTGCTACAAGGTGGCTTTCTCTGAAATGCAACCTGTTGCACACACAGAGCCAGCTAGACAGGCGAATCTGAGGAGTCTCAATGCATGGATGAGAGGGTGGTGAAGGGAGGAGGGATTCAGATTTGTTAGGCACTAGGGAATGTTTTGGGATAAGCTGGGCCTGTACAAGAGGGATGGCTTGAACCAAAATGGAACCAGACTGCTGGTGCTTAACATAAAAAGGTTGGCAGATCAGCTTTTAAACTAAACCCTAGGGGAAAGCCAACAGGAGCTGGGAAGCATCTGGTTCGGGTTAAAGCATCCCCAAAGGGATGAGGATGAAAATGTTCTTGGTTGCCCAAATATAGAAGGGTAGGAAATAGGCCAAGAGTACATTGCAGAACATAATAGCCAATCAAACGGGCCAGTGTCCCATACAAAAGATGCACATGCCAGAGGCATCTGGGGAGGTATCAGTGGTTTTATGCAAATGCTAGAAGCCTCCAAGAATTGGAGTAAATAGTGGGGTCCCACAGGGATCTGTACTAGGACCAATGCTTTTCAACCTGTTCATAAATGATCTGGAATTAGGAGTGAGCAGTGAAGTGGCCAAGTTTGCGGATAACACCCATTTATTTAGGGTGGTTAAAACAAAAAGGGATTGTGAAGAGCTCCAAAAGGATCTCTCCAAACTGGGAGAATGGGCAGCTAAATGGCAAAGGCAGTTCAATGTAAGCAAGTGTAAAGTGATGCACGTTGGGGCAAAAAATCCCAACTTCAAGTATAGTGTGATGGGACCTGAGCTAGCAGTGACAGACCATGAAAGAGATCTTTGGGTTGTGGTGGACAGCTCAATGAAGTTGTCACCCCAGTGTGCGGCCGCTGTAAAAAAGGCAAACTCCATGTTAGGCATAATTAGAAAAGGAATTGAGAATAAAACTGCCAATACACTACTACCCCTATACAAATCTATGATGCAACCACACTCAGAATACTATGTCCAGTTCTGATCACCACACCTAAAAAAAGATATTGTAGAGCTGGACAAAGTGCAGAAAAGAGCAACTAAAATGATCAAAGGGCTGGAGCATCTCCCCTATGAGAGAAGGTTAAAACAGCTGGGATTGGTTAGCTTGGAAAAAAGGAGGGTAACGGGAGACATGATAAAGGTCTACAAAATTATGCATGGTGTGGAGAATGTGGACAGGGATACATGTTTCTCCCTCTCTCAAAATACTTGAACCCAGGGTAATCCTATGAAGCTGATTGGTGGGAGATTCTGGACAGATAAACGGAAGTACTTCTTCACACAGTGCATAGTTAAACTATGGAATTTGCTACCACAGGATGTAGTGATGGCCACTAATTTGGATGGCTTTAAAAGGGGGTTGGACAAATTCCTTGAGGAAAAGGCTATCAATGCCTACTCGTCCTGATGGCTATGTGCTACCTCCAGTACCAGAGGCAGTGAACCTATGTACACCAGTTGCTGGGGAATATGGACGAGAGGGCGCAGTTGCACTTGTGTCCTGCTTGTGGATTTCCCATGGGCAGCTGGTTGGCCACTGTGTGAACAAAATGCTGGACAAGATCGACCCTTGGTCGGATCCAGCATGGCTCTTATGTTCATAGGGAGAACACAAGGGCTGCAGCCTTCATTTACCGTGGGGTTGTTGTTATTTTATCTCTTTAATGGCGGGGGGGGGGGATGTTTCAGCAGATCGACATGATCTGTGCCTGAACTTGACCGTTTATTCAAATCTGAACCAGGGTTTCCATGATAATTGTCAAAGAGTAGAAGTATCAAAGCAGTGCTGAAAATGCCTAAGTAGAACAGAGTTGGATACAGACTTAAGTGTAGAACTTTTCACTCACATTCATATGTTAGTAAGACTGAATATCACATATATCCAAGCACAGAGAAGTGGTAGGATTAAAACAATATGTTCATTTAGTAGTCCAGGGCTAGGGAAAGATAATCCACATTTTTTAGGACTTGAAACTGCTTTAAGAGAGATATCGCTTCCCAGGTTATAGTACCCATTTCTTTCACAGCCTGGCCACCGCTGGCTAAATCCCACAGGATTTCTTTTGGTGGGGGGATGGTTACAAAAAAATACAAAAGTCTGCCAAACCTGTTTACCAGAACATGGAATGACTACACATACCATCAGCAGAAATCCATCAATCTACCATCAACTCCATTTCCCTCCAGTTATTTATAAATGAAGACTGATGAAGATGGAACAAAAATGAGGACAAAGCCAAATGTTCCCACTGACATCAGAATAACAACATTGCCTGAATTTACCTAGCTTGGTTTAAAGTAGATTGAAGACAAATCTCAAAGAATGCATGGAAGTAAACCAGAATGTGAATAACAGAAATGTCTATTGTGTTCAAGGAAACCAATAATATTGTATTTTTCTTCCTTGCATAAGAATAAGGAAATATTGCAGTGTACAAAAATCAATTTATGGATAAAGTTAATGGGGAAATGAAGGGGTCCATGATACTTATAAAATATTCTTGTAAAATCTTAAGTAAACATTTTACTATTAGTCTGATTTGAGAATTGTAGTCTGTGGGTTGAATCTAACAGTATCATTTTGCTGATGGAAGCAGTTCCATAAGCAGAACCTAGAAGGAAACAATTCCCTCGCTCCCCGCCCTTGCAGCCCACCGTGAGCCTTCAAAGTCTGCTCTGGAGAGCTGGGAAACCCTCCACAGCAGATTTTCAGGCAACCTCGAAGGCTGCAGAGGGGAGAAGGAACTGTGCATTGAGGGGGGGGGCAGGGAGAAAGTCCCATCATACTAGTGAACTTCTGCTAGTGTGACAACAGATTTAATCCTAGGTTCCTACTTCCCTTTCAAGAATCTAGAATGGGATGGAAAACTCAAGTTATATTATTTAAGAATTAAGAGAGAGAGAAAATCTGTACCTTCCCAAAAGACCAACCCATTCCCTTGACAGATGTTGAAGCTAAGTTCCTCATTCTTTTAAAAATGGTTCAAAGGAAAATCCTAGTAACTCTTGAATGATTTATGGCTCCCATAACACAACACAACATTCAATGCCTACAGTTATCATTCATAGTCTCCACTGGAAACTATGCTAACAGATGTGTCGGGACAGGAAAAGCAATATAAAATCAAGTGCAGATATTAGTGCTTTACTAAATTTAAATATCATGGATAATGACACTAACACCATACTACTAAGCATATTTACATGGAAGTACATCCCACTGATTTCAATGGAATTTACTTCAAAGTAGGGCTGCAGTCTTACAGCCCAATCCTAATAATGCTTACTCAGAAGTGCTGTTGATTTAATGGGATTTACACGCAAGTATGTATGTTTATAATTGTTAATGTGCAGCACAACCCTATGCATATTCACTTAGAAGTAAAGCCCACTACGTTCAAAGAGGCTTACTCCCAGGTAAGTGTGGATAGGATTTCAGTTACTTAGTGCAATCTTCTACATGTTTACTTAGAAGTACCACAGTGTTTAATGAGGCTTATATTCCAGTTAGAGGCTTGGATCCAGATTTTTCTCCCAGGGGACACAACCTTTGTCAATTCTCTTTTCCTTTTCCAGCCCTTTGTTTCCTTGGAAAATCTGGTCTGGAGGGTTGCACAGAGAGGGAGAAATTAGTGAAAATTGCCTCTTCCACCAGTGGGATCCTCAACTGGATCAAAACAGTTCAATGGATAGAAGGACCCCTTCTGTTCACAGAAGGGTAAGTTAGGATTCAATCAAATATATTTTGGATTTAAGCCTTCATATATTAAATTAAGGTTGCAGTCCTAATCACACTTACTAGGAAGTGTTCTGCTGAACTTACTGTGATGTACTTCTGTGTAAACATGTTTAGGACCAGGCAGTGAGTAAATCAGATATATGTAAACCAACTTATCACCTTCCCAGTTTCAGAGAACTAATGGAAAAGTTAATTAACAACAGTTTACAGTTCAAGGAATTAACGTGATTTTCATTTCCTTGTATCATGCACAGAAGTCACAGTTTTTATGGTTCTATATAACACATGACCATATTAGAACTTCTGGAAGAAGGTTACACTTAGATGTCTAACCTGGTGAATGTGTCATCTCCTTGAGAACATAATGTAATTTCCACCTATATTTATAAAATGTTTGCAAGATCAATTGTTTAACCCTCTGCCAACAGGTGGGGTCAAATGCATACTGAAAACTTTTGCGTCAGCCTTCTACAACTTCATGCCCCTGGTAGTCCTCAACTATGCTGATTCCACATTGGCATGTGGTGTTTCAGGGGGCCTTCTCAATGTAGTGAAAAAATAATGCTTTTGTTCCTACTCTTGTTTGAATGACTGAGACATAAGTTGCTAGGGGGTCAAAGTGACCCTGCCAAACACTGTTTTACTGTGCAATCCTATGCACGTCTCCTCGGAAGTAAGCCCCATTATCTTCAATGGGACTTGCTCCCAGATAAGTGTGTATAGGATTGCAGCTTAAGGATGCAAGGCCATGTGGGGAGTTATAGGTGTTCTTTCTGTCTAAACATGCACAGAATTTCACCCTAAAGGTACATTCTATACATGTTTAGACAGAAAAAAGTCCTACAACTCCCAGCATTCCTCAGCCAGGCATGCTGGCTGGGGAATGCTGGGACTTGTAGGACTTTATTCTGTCCAAACATGCATAGGATTGCACCCTAAATGTATTAGTTACTCATCATGTCTACAGATGGTTAGTTCAGAACCATTTGTTTCCATTTCTTGTGAGAAATGAGCATAGAGGATGAAAAACGCACACAATATTTTGACTATTCTCATAATAGTGAAATTACTCACTTTCCTTAACATCGCTACAAACAGTACTGGGGGTCAGTAGTACTCCCACATATTTACAAAGTCCCTTTACAAACCTGAATTTTTAAAAACTTTTTTCCATTTTTTCCTTGTGACCCAGAAAAAAGGGGCAGTATCCAATGTTTTTACAGCGCTAGCGTAAACCAATGTCATTAGTATTTGCTAGGCAAAGGGAAAAGGTGGTGATTTCCCTTTGTCTAACAAACACTAATGATGTTGCACTAGTGTTGGTTTACACTACTGCAAAGTCATGGGTGCTAGTGCTGAGACAGTGTTGTATAATAGTGCCCCAGGTTTTTCATCATAGCTATCATTTTGCACCAAATTTACTAATTTGGCTTTTGGGATCACAGTGACCTCAACCATATCTACAAACGTTCACAAGCAACCTGCACCCTCACCTCATGCCATATGAACAATTAATCCCATTTACAGGGAGATATCCATTGAGGCATTATATGCCATCCAAACCTGCAAAGTATGGAATACATTTTTGGCTGTGCTGTGGTTTGAAAACATCTTATGTTTATGATATAGACTTATAGATGAGGAAGGAAATAAGGAAGTGCCCCAGTAGACAGGCTGAGAAACTAACAAAACATTTACACAGTTCTGGAAAGGGTTCACACAACACAACAACCCACACCTAAGGTTGAGTATGGGCTGAGTGTACGTTATTGTTGAACCATGGGCTTGTTGTGCTTTGGGAATCCAGCTGTGCTAACAAATTGAACAACCCATAGTTCAGAACCCAAAAACAAACCATGGGTGCTCTTTGTGGGTTGTCCATCGTTAACAAAGCATGGTTTATTAGTGCAGCTGGATTCACACAACATAACAACCCACATTTCAACAACCCATGGTTCAGTGACAACCCACCCTCAACCTTGAGTATGGGTTGTTGTGTTACGTGAACCCAGCCTATATAACAACTGAAAACCAGTCAAGGGATTAACTAAGAAAAAACTGACTCTGGTTGGCACGTTGAAAAACAAACAAAGAAGATCTGACACTTGTAAGTTATGTATCAAAGAAAGACAGTGATTCTTTCTCTCAGAGTTTCTTGCCCATGAATCCAGAAGCACCAACAGCTGCATTTTTTGTTCACAAGAAAATCTGACACTTGTAAGTTATGTATCAAAGAAAGACAGTGATTCTTTCTCCAATGCGTAATCACAGAATCATAGACTAGTAGGGTTGGAAGGGGCCTACAAGGCCAGCGAGTCCAACCCCCTGCTCAATGCAGGAATCCAAGTCAGAGCATCCCTGACAAATGGCTGTCCAGCCTCGTCTTGAAGGCCTCCAGTGCGGGAGAGCCCACCACCTCCCCAGGTAATTGGTTCCATTGTCGTATTGCTCTTACAGTCAGGAAGTTTTTCCTGATGTTCAGCCGAAAAATAATGCCGCAATCTCAGATCAAAACTCCAAGTCTGAGTTTTTTCATTCTTTATTACAATAGAACTAAAGTTGACATGGATACCTGTGATCAGATGGTCTCTACATACACTTCCAAACACATGATCAAATGGTGGCCAACTGTGTTTAAAAAAGAAGAGGTGGGAAATGCAATATAGTTTGGAAGGTGAACAACCCATGATAGTGTCAACATCACAAAAGACAGGCTCTTCCTAGGTCTAGAGTTAGTCGAACTCTATGTTGAGTCTATAAACATAGCCAGCTTGCCTGGGATATCGAGAGAGGCAGCCTCAGAACTGGTAATGCTTGATGCTGCTGACATCAAGAAAAGAGAAAGTGTCACCTCTGAGCTTGATGCAATGACAGGAAATCACAAAGCAGTTGTGAAATGTGCTAAATATGCATTAACTACTCAAGTAGCATGTGCTATGGTTGCAAGGTCTGTGAGATTGGTTCTTGTTACAGGTAATTCACAACTCATGATTACTGCACTGTTATACTTATGCAGCTGTTAAAATTATATCATAGAATCATAGAAGAGTAGGGCTGGAAGGGTCCTATAAGACCATCGAATCCAACCCCCTGCTCAATGCAGGAATCCAAGTCACAGCATCCCTGACAGGTGGCTATTAGTATGTATGTTAATAGCACATTATGTTGTTTTATATCAGTTCAGTCCCACACACCATTCTTGTAGGTTTTGTACTTTATATTATAGGATATTGTGGCCTTCAATTACTTGTGCACAATAATATTGTTTTACCGGAAAAGGGAAAATCTCAATAAAGACATTACATTTTTATTCACAGATGTCGTCATGCTTAATACATTCTACCATGTTTTTTATTTGTATGTTTTTTGGGGGGGAGGTACATTTGACACCAAACCTGGATAGTCAATTTTTCTATTGACAAGAGAGCTAATTTAACTATTCAGCTTCCTTTAAAAAAAAACAGGCTTACAAAACTGGGAGTGCAATCCTATGGCCCCTAGACAGCGTCAGAGCTCCACGCCCCCTCCCCCTCCCAGCCAGCACGAAGAGAACTGTGCCGGCTGCCTCTCCGAGGTCACAAAATCACCCTCAGCAAGGAGGGAAAGGGGGTGGTTCTGTGGGCAGGGAGGGGACTGGGGAGGCCAGCTTTCGAAGAATCCTCTGGCCTCCCCAGCCTCTGCAGAGACCCAGCTAGAAAGGAGAAAAAGCCTGTCTAGCAACAATGCAGAGCAGGAGGAGCACTCCTCCATCTCTTCATGGGATGCCCAACAGCCTCCAAGTTTGGAGGCTGATGAGCATTCCAATAGGATTGCACCCTAAAATAGTTATATATTTTTCCAGGTATTTGCGAACAGCTGTAATCAGACCAATAGATTAAATAAATCAGCATAAAATCCACTGAAGTCAATAACTTTCATTCAGGTTAACAAACCCCATCCTGCTTGCTTGTCCAATGTAAAGCTTTATCAAACAGTAGACAAGTGAAAAACATTTTTAATCATTTAACTATCCTTCCCTCCTTCCCCAGGATCAAATTCTGTCAATGGGCACAATGTAATCTATTTTTCAATATCTCTAGTAGATGGATTCCAAATAAAACATAACTTTTGATCAGTAAAACTAGAAGTTTCTGTTCAAATCATTGTTTAATGACGGGGGTCCATTCTTCTGTTAAAATATGCACAATTATTTTTGCAAGAAGGCCATGTATTCACATGTCTTCTCTTTAACATAATTCCATATATGGCAATTCTCACATTTGTTGACATGGCCTTAGGGATGCACTCATTTCTTTTCAAAAGTGCTGCAAGAAGCATATATCACTTTTTTTAAAAATGAACACTTTGTTCCAGAGCAATACTCTCCACACATCAAACCCTTAAGTCACTTGTTCCAAACTTATGCCGTATGGCACAAAAAGCGAGCAGTCGTGAGCAAGATTCGCAACCTTAAGATCCAATTCACATGCATGAAGTGCTGCAGGGTGGCCACTTAAAACACATCTACCTGGATGGTGTTCCGCATGGGAATATATTCACATCAAGCAATTTCCCACATCTTCTTTGTGTTTTCTGATGTAACAGTTAGAACTTCCATAGCTGCATGGGAGTCATTTCACACAACATCTAGCCACACACGTATGCGCTGTCCATCTATAAATTTGCCTTAAGATTCATGTGGAGTAGATCCCTACAAATGACTCAAGCAAGTAGGGCTGTGGCTCCCTGGTAGAGCACCTGCTTTGCGTGCAGAAGGTCCCAGGTACGATCCCCGACAATTTCAGGCAGGGCTGGAAAAAAAACTGCCTGAAACCCTGAAGAGCCGCTGCTGCCAGTCAGTGTCAACAATACTGGGCTAGATGCACCAAGGGTCTGACTCAGTATGAGGCAGCCTCCTATGTTCTAAGTAAACCAAATCAAGAAAAATAATCCAGTTACTGGAACACCTGACCTGATGACAAATTTCTTCCTGATCTTAAAAATGCATTAACGTATAAATCATTGCTTAGAAGCCACAGAGACATGCTCGGTATTAGAGCTATGGCCTGTTCAATCCAAGTACCTCTCTACTTAAAAGTTCTTCATAGCAGGACTGAAACCACCAGCCAAAAGTTAGAAATCCCAGTACTCTTCATTCAGTATAGGGGCCAAACTGCAAGTTATACTTGAGTTCCGAGTAACTTTGACCCAACACTGTTTAGTTATTATAAAAAGCATTCGGTGGAGCCTGTAGTCAGAAGCAGAACAGGTCTCAGGCAGGGGTACTTAGTCCTTTCCCTGCCAGCTCCCTTTCCTCTGATAGTCACCTTATCATGCTTCCTTCACTTGAACATCCCCCTCCCATCACCTTTTGCAGGATGGGGGCAAGTGCGGGTGGGAGAAAGGCAGTTTTGCAGGGGAAATTTAGAGAGGAAACATAGCAGACAGGGAAAGAGTTAAGTGGTCCCTCTTCATTCAGCCTTCTTCTGCTCCTGACTGTAGTCTCAGAGTTTGCTTTCTATTTTTTTAAAAAGCAACAACTAGCTACTTCTTACAATGAGAATGGAAGAGGAGTCTCCTCCAAAGAAAATGTTACTGAGGGCACTGGTAAGAATGTCATTTTTAAAAATAGTTTTTCTCTTCCCTCGTGCCAGCTATAATTTTTCCTGAGCAAGGAAGAAGCCTGACAACAGATTTCACATTCTGTTAAATTAAGTGCTGCAATAAATTCTATTTCATAATAGACATAAACAAGATGAGAATATTCAAATTGCCTTCAATTACACAAATCCTAAGAAGTATTTGCAATGGTAGCAAGTGCTGGAGTTTCTGTGTGACAGTCAAAGTATCACTTATATTCAAGCGAGTGGAATCCATGCTTTAGGATAGGTATTTAGCAATTATAATCCATTCTTATTGAGGGATTTAATAAACATCTCACTGCAACAGTCTGATTTAAAATGTGGAACTACTTACAGGTTAACTTTTGTTGTGACCGTTCTGGAAATGTCAAAGGATGCATTTCTCTGCTTTGCACTGTCCAAATCAGAGGAAGTTTGCTTTCCATTTGTTGTTCCCATCTCACCATTTTTATGGTTCTCGGTGTGTAGCAGAACACTGTCAACAGAGCTGTTGACAAGATGAGATACCTTAGACTCTGTCCTCCCTTCAGAAACTGGCAAAGTGCTATCGCTTATGATGCTCATGGAAGAAACTTTAGAAGTCTCTACAGTGCTTTCACCCAAAGATGACTTTTCTACTGAACTGCATTTTGATGTTAGGTTATCATCTGTTGTGCCTTCACTCTGTCTTTTGGTATTACAATCTTTCCCATGATTCTTCAAGCCTGTGGGTGAAAGAGGGCCTGCATCAGACTGATTCTTTTTTAAAGATTTTCTCCTGTATGGGGATGAAGTTGCTGGGGTCTGCTGTTTGCTTTTCTCTGCATCTGTTTTAGTATGTCCTTTATGAGTACTTCCAGCCCTTATGTCATGATTAGCTGTGGAAGAATTAATCTGTTGAGAAGTCTTAACCTTTCTTTCAGAGGTGTTAATTTTTTCTGAAACCAAATCTGATGAAAAACCATCAAGAACAGGTTCTTCTTTCACAGCATTCTCAGTCATATTTCTATCCCCATTTGGCATATCACTGGAAGACTGAGATTTTCTCCTCTTTCCAGACCTCCTTGTTACAGGTTTTTTATCCATTGTGTCTGTGCTACTACAGTTGTTGTCTACCACAGCAGTCACTGGTTCATATGAATTTGGTTGTTCAGTTCTACGAAGAAAGATATCCAATGTCAACACTCTAGAAGGGTGGACATGCTCACTTGGCTTAGATTCCAAAACAAATGGTGGATCTTTTGATGCCTCATATTCTACTTCTTCACATTTCTGCACATCCACTAACTGCTTGTGGTTTAATGTGCTATGTTCTAGATCTTCACTGGATATATTAGTTAAACTTTTAAAGAAATCTGGAGTTGTGGTATTATTTGTATCAGTGATGAGATCACTCTCTGCTTCCAGTGTCTGGAGTGTAAGATTACTATCAAATACTGTATTTTTTATTGTTTCATTACTGCTGTGCCAATCAGATGACCATTCACTGTCAGAAGAAATTATTTTAGTGTTCCATTCTGAAACAATGTCATTATACAAAGGTGTCAGATCCTTGTTGCAGAGATATTCTTCTGTGTCTTCAATAGCACTCCGTATCCTTGACTGGTCCTGATCACAGGCCTGGTCAGTTAGAGACTCCTCACTTTTAGATAGATCTTTAATGTCCTCAATATCTATTGATGCCAATGGAGCTAAACCTTTGTGAGGAGACTCTGATCCTGCACTTGTAACACTTGGTCTTAAAGAAGCTTCTAATGTGTTCTTAGGGTTTTTTCTTCTCCCGGTTGTAAAAAAATTTCCAAATTTTCCTAAAACTGGTTTCTTTTTGTTTTCTTCCTTAGAGGATTCTGGGGTCCGAGTTTTGGACTAAACAAACAAAAATCAGAAGAAAATAAAGAAAATTAGAATACATAACCAAGTGGGTGTCCCCCCACCCCACACACAAGTATTTCTATGGTTAAACATTTATATGTTCAGAAAAATAGAAAACTGGAAGTTGATTGAATAGCAGGATTTTCTTACATTTATAATAAGTATCTTCTTATAAATAAACATATGACTCACATTAGTGTCATTATGAAATCAGGCCCTGTTGCGCAAATATTCGTGAACATCCTCATATATTCAGTCAAATGAGCAAAGTCCATCAATACTTACAGGAATGGATCTCTAAGGGATCCTATACATGTCTACTCAGAAGTCCCACTGAGTTCAATGGAGTCTACTCCCAGGAAAGTCGGTTCAGGATTATGGCCTAACTTGCTTATGTATCCAAGCATAAAACATTTTACATACCCATTTGCCTTGGCCAGCAATCCTATAACCTGTAAGTAAGTTCCACTGGACTCAATGGGGCCTACTTCTGAGTAGACAAATATTCCTGCTGTGAAGCTAAGGTGGAAGATTATCTTTGACATTCCAGAAAAGCAAAGGACACCGTTTTTGATAAACGCAGTACAAAGGTTACATTCTTCCCAATAAATCTGCCTTTTATTAGACACAGGTTGTACCATTCCTCCGCTAAGGCGTATATATGGTATGAACGGATACAACCCTGCGAATCTGGCAACCACCCAATCTTATATTGCAAAAGGATGCGACGGACGCATTAACATTCCAAAGCCCAGCCAGAATGTCATGCAGCCAACCAACCTCTCGAACAAGCCGCATCTCGTTCCCTCCAGTTCGGGGGCATCCTTGCCTTGCCGCCCAGTGCGACGCGGGGAGAGCAGGCGCGCTGCCTGGACAGCACGCTCGCGCCAGCGCCCGCCGCCCTCCACCAACCCCTCCCCTGCCCAGGTAAGAGGCAAGGTCAGGCCGGGAGATAAGACTCCGGTCTCGCCTGCTGGGGCTTGTTCTTAACTTCCTCTGCCCGCGCGCCGCCGCTGTCCATTCACGCCCCGCACTCTCGCTCTCGCCCCGCGGGGCTCATTGTACTCACTACTCAGCGACGGCTCCTCCGTCGGCAGTCCCAGGCACGCGCTCGCTGCCCACCTCTGAGCAGCCCCGGTCTGCCCTTCAGTGCGCGGACAGCTCGCGAGAGGAGAGCGCCAAGGCCGGCTCCCGTGAAGGCGCCAACTGTCTGAACGCCAGAGCCTGCCTGCCTGCCGCGCCCGCCCGGCAGGGAGGTGCCCGCCTCCGCCTCCAGCGCCAGCAAGAGTAGCTGCTGCTGCTCTACCTGACACGGTCGCTCCAGGGAAGGCGGGGTGGTGAGGGAGGCGGGCAGCGCTCCGGTCGCCGCCCAAAAGGACGGCGGTAAAGAAAGAGAGAGGGCGAAGAACGTGGAGGAAAAGAGGCATGCGGGCGCTCGGGGAACTAAGGGGGGCTGGGGAGCTTGAAAGGGAACAGAAACTGGCCTCGCACCTCCCTCATTTCATAAAGCTCAGGTCTAGAACGTGAAATCCCAGGTACTCTGGAGCATGTTTAGAGTGCATCTTCCTCGCCCCCGAATAACTGTAGCACTAATTCACGTCTGGGCCTGGGAATGGAGATTCCAAGTAAGAGGGCATGGCTGCCAGGCACACCTGGGCCCCCCAATATCTCTTTCGAACTTAGCCTCATGAAGGGATGTGACACCCATAACATGCACTCTGAAGTGCAATGTTAGATATCTGAGTACTCAGCCCTGAGAATAATTTCCAGCCCGCGCCTGTGAAGTAATAAGAGAGCGTATCTCTCGTTTTACGAATTACCACTGACAAAAGGGTGAAGGGGTGCGTGCGTGTGTGTGAGAGAGAGGGAGAGAAAGGAAGGAAGGAAAGAAAGAAAGAAATGCAAGCCACAACAGGGCAAAACGAACCTATTACTCAAAGGTGCCAAAGAACCAGCAAAATTTTCCAGAGGAGAAAAGGGAAGGGTGCCAGCAAGCATAGTGCCCACAAAATAAGGTTTTCACAGTTCTGATTGCCCTGCACAAGCCCAAGCAATCTCAAGTGCTGCTGGAGCACGGCCTATTCTCATCTCTTCAGGACAAAAGCTGCCTCAAGCAAAACCGACAAACTTTGATGTTACGCTAAAAAGCCAACAGTTCTCGTTGGGATTTTTAAAAAACCAAAACACTGCCAACAGCCCACATCTGAAGTTACCTTGGCTATAAAACAAGACTTGAAACACATATTACCAAAGAAGCTTGCTTGGATTAAGTTGATATAATGATGATTATTTTTAAAGGGATCTGATGTGTATCCGTGCTGATCTTTCAATTCCTCTTGACTTTAAGGGACACCCATGAGCCTATGGCAGGGGGTGGGGTGGGGGGACAGCAATATAGTGTGTGTTGACCAGTTCTTCAGGTCTGGTCTGTTACACCATAACTAGTAACAGAACAAAAGAGTAAATGAGTTCAGAATCACAGAATGGTAGTTTTGTTTTGCTTAGTTAGAAAGGCTAAGAATCCAATTTGCTGAATTACAGAATGAACATTTTAAAATTCCTGACAGATTGTAGTGCAGTACAGAATGTATATTATGCCCAGGGGGAGAGTCAATTGGCAAGAAGACTACTGAATTACCTGTGTATAGGTCAAGGTTTAGATTTTATTTAAGGAACCAATCTTTCACGTCCATTGTTTCTGAATATCACTGAGTGATATTCACTGAATATCATTAACTGTTTTGTTCACTGAGCCAATGTAAGTACAAGAGCAATGCCTTAAGAGATATATAGCACTGTGGCAGAAAGGATTGTTGCTGTTCAGTCGTTAAGTCGTGTCTAGATGTGCTTTAGCCTCACTAAATGTAAAATGTAAACTGTGCATTGCAAAACAAAATGTAAGAGTCTGATGCAAATTTGCACTGGAAGGCAGTGTTGTACCAGTTGAATTGCTTTTGCAGTAGAATACTGGTTGTGATGGGCTGAATGATCATAATGAGAAGCAAGGGGCACTGACTAGAGAGCAAAAGGTGCAAATTCAGAGATGTGGATTCACATCCTTTCCTCCCATTCACTCTCAAAAAATGAGGTGTCTAAAAGGTCCTCAAAAAGCCCAATTTAAGACAAGAAAAAAAGTTCCCTAACTCTTACTGGTTAAAGTTACTATAGACAAAACCCACAAAATCAGCTCAGAAAAACAACTGAAATCAAACCTTGCCTTTGCATGGGTTGTTGTCTGGAATGTTTTATTGTAGATGCTGGTTGACAAAGCCTTTAATACATTTTTACACATTACATGAACACAAGAATGTGCAGATTCTGCCCTGTAGCACTGCTCCTTCAGCACGGCTGTAAAATGTGTACAAATTGTACACTTATTTACCGTTGAATAGATAGAATCCCAGTCACAAGTAGAGTCATTCATACATGCCAAATGCCATAAGGGATAAGGTGAAGCCAGTGGGCTCAATTTGTTACAGAGATTCTCCAGACACATTGGCTCTCTGACAAGTATTGTGGTCTATGAATTTAATGGACATTACATTGACACCTTGGCCCAATAATCCATTTCGTTACAGAAGGTTTAGTCAGGGAGCTGCTAGGAACATTGTTACGGCTTTAGAGCCACCACAGAGGCAAAGGAGGCATTAGAATATATGTGTTTCCTCCTTAATTTAATTTAAATTTTTAATTTAATTTAAAGAAGGTTGTTCTCTACATCCAGGAAAAACATGCAGATACCTGCCTGGCCTGCCATGCCACCACTCAGCTGCGTAATCCACGAGGTACCTTTCAGCTGGCCAGTCAAAAGCTCTGGTGGGGAAAATGACCCAACTCTGAAGCTTCCCCATTTCTCAGCCAAGTCAGCCAGGTCAAGCACTACTTAAATAGCTTTAACACCTTTTTGTTTTGAAAATTGCACTACATTATTCTGTATAGCAAGCTAGATGAAAAGTTAATCAAGAGCCAAGGAACCACCCTGCACCTTCTATTCAGTGGCCAGAACAAAACTATTGTTTCTGGTCACCACACCTCTGTGTGTGTGTGTTTGCGCGCGCGTGTGTGTGTGTGTATATATATATATATATATATATGGAAAAATGGTAGAAAATGGAAACTAAAATGATCAAGGGGCGGGAGCATCTCCCCCATGAGAGAGGGTTACAACAACTGGGATTGTTTAGTTTGGAAAAAAGGAAGGTCAAGGGAGACATGATAGAGGTTTACAAAATTATGCATGTTGTAGAGAATGTGGATAGGGAGACATTTTTCTCCCTCTCACAATACTAGAACCCGGGGTCATCCCATGAAGCTGATTGGTGGGAGATTCAGGAATAGATAAAAGGAAGCACTTCTTCACACAGTGCATAGTTAAACTATGGAATTCACTACCACAGGATGTAGTGATGGCCACCAATTTGGATAGTTTTAAAAGGGGGTAAGATAAATTCCTGGAGAAGGCTATCAATACCTACTAGTCCTGATGGCTATGTGCTACCTCCAGCATCAAAGGAAATATGCCTGTGGACACCAGTTGCTGGGGAACCTGGGGAGCGGGGAGGGTGCTGTTGCACTCGTGCCCTGCTTGTGGGTTCCTGGTCAACAGCTGGTTGGCCACTGTGTGAACAGAATGTTGGACTAGATAGAGCCTTGGTCTGATCCAGCATGGTTCTTCTTATGTTTGTTCTAATCCATCCTGGGTCTAGCCTCTGAGCCATCGAGTTCTTTATTCTATTTGTATTGTATTCTATAACTGCCTTGGAATTTGGGCAGTCAATATTCATTCTTTCTGCTTGAGCATAGCTTATGGTTGGTGTGTCTCCGTGCAGAAATAAACGCGGGGTCCAATTGACATTTAATATTGTTCCTTGTGACTCTTTCCTAGCATGATTATCTGCTCTGCTCTGGTGCTTATCCCAGAGTCCCCTGCTCTCCTGTTCTGTTTTCCCCAGATAGATCCATTTGACCCATATACCCAGACAGAAAACTTTGTCCCATTGACTTTGGTAAAGTGCCCCACTGATTTCAGGGCAGGGTTCCAGAGTGGCTGGGTGATCGGCCAGATGGGCAATTAATAAATTTAATAAATAAATAAATCCCATGCATAGCACAGCTTTACAGTGCCTGGGAAGGGACTACGATTTATTTATTGGTTTGATTTGATTGATAACTCCACCTTTCTATCAAGAAAAATGGCACACAAGGTAGCTTACAATCACAAATAAAACTTGATAAAAACAATAAACATACATCAAAGCACAATTAAAAACACAACAATAACAGAGTAAAAAGAGCACCCAACTCAAAATACCTGCTTATACACCAAAGGCTCTCTTTCCTATGCTGCCTATATGCACCAGTTACTGGGGAACTGGGCGGTAGGGTGTTGTTGCACTCATGTCCTGATCATGGGTTTCCCGTGAGCAGCTGGTTGGCCACTGTGTGAACAGAATGCTGGACTAGAAGGACCCTTGGTCTGATCCAGCATGGCTCTTCTTATGTTTAATAAAAAAGTATTTGCCTGCCTATAAAAGGAAAGCAGAGAGGGAGTGGACCTAGCCTCCTTTAACAGGGAATTCCATAGCCAGGCAGCAGCCACCGAGAAGGCCCTCTTTTGTGTTGCCACCAAACACACCTCTGAGGTCAGTGGTCTTGAAAGAAGGGCCTTTCCTGAAGATCTTAGGACCCAGGCAGGTTTGTGTGCATGAATCATCAGTTCTAACACTCAAAAGGTGGAGGCTTCTGTAGGAAGCCTAGAGCACTGGGAAGCAACTAATAAAAAGTCTTGAATTTCTGGATTTAATGGGGAACTCTAAGGCAGGGGAGGCAACATGTGTCCCCCATACTTTTTGTGACCTACACTGCCCCCAAATTGACACCGCCATGCTGCCAATTTTTGGTGACATGCACATTTTCTCTTTAAAGGCTGTATTTTCCCCTGTAAAACAAGGCATGTGGGGAACGCGCACCTTGTTTTAACGCAAACTCACGCTGTCCCACATCCTCCCAGTCCACTGTTGTAAGCGGTTCTGTCAGTGGAATTACATCGTTGGATCCCACCCAATGATTTTTTAAATGGCAAAATCTATTCAAAGTTAAATAGTTTGAAGCTCCACTGATTTAAGTGGATGTTCAGTATGTCCTCAAATTTCTTCCATTAAAATCAATTGAACTTAAAAATGCTTATCATTTGATAGTTTGTGTTGTGCCACTTGGCTAACTCCTAAGCTTAGGTGAATAACATAATGTTTAATAATGTATAACAGTCAGGTGCTAAAACATTAAATAATTCCAAATCATAACTTCCAGGTTTCCATGTTAGTCTGTCACATCAGAAGCAACATAGAGTCCTGTGGCAACTTAATGACTAACAAATTTATTGTAGCATAAGGTTTTGTGCACTAGAGTACACCTTATCTGATGAAATGAACTTCAGTCCATGAACAATTAAACTACATTTGACTTTAAGATTATCACAAGACACTTTGTTATTAAATAATAAGAAATCCAATGATATAACATATTAACTTACTGCATCAAACCAGTCATATTTGTAGTGGGGGGAGGACCAATATCACTGAACTGGTTTACACAACATGGCATGGATTTTCGTGGGTTATTTAACCCATGACAAATCACGGTGCCTGCAGGCACCAGTTTGCATATCCAATCCCTGCTCAGAGGTTGTCATATCATGCGAACCTGGCAAGCATGCATAACCCATGGTCTGTTCCCTCACATAACTCATGCTTGCCAGGTTTGCATGACATGATATCCCTCAAGCACAAAATGGTGGGCACACATGCCCCGCAGCCTCAGCTTCAGTTAAATAACCCACGGTGGGCTGTCGTATCATGTGACCTAGCTCATTGTCTTTGAGTACATAAGCATGTCATGGCTGCATATGTGTACTACTTTTTTCCATTCAACAGAAATAAGAGACCACAGAGGTATGTAGTGCAATATGCCTTATAGCATGTGGAGTTACTGTATTTTGTAGACGTGAATAGTTCTATGTGTGTGAAATAACTATGAGTAATGGACTGTATTCTTGGAAATGAAGGCGTGTGGGTCAGTCAAGTAGAGAAAGTAGTAAAGTGCTTAGCTTACCAGGAAAGCCCCTATCTGTGTTGCTGGTATTGATGGCAGACCTGGATGCATTGAGCACAGTGGGAATGCTGGTATGACCAGGTCTGAAACTAAGGGTGAGGTCATCAGCATCACAGGGGTTATAATAGACCAGTGTTAAATTTTCTTAGCAGAGAGATCCTGGGAGAACAAGACACCTGCCATATGTGCTTAGGCTGGCTTTGCCCACCATGACTTCCATTTCGGTAATTATGAAATGTTGATATTGACTGTTAGATTGAGAGAAACCTAGATTTGCCATGTTAACAATGTGCTGGCTACTATTTTCATAATACTTTTAATGATCATAACTTGTACATATTTAGGGATGTTTGTAATCTGCTTCATTTTAGCTAAACCTTGTTAATTCTTAGACTGAGCAATAAATATATATTCTTTAACACCAACTTTGTGTTATCTGGCTTGAGAGAAGTTTCAGAGACCATTAACCATACTTTAATTCTTGAAGCCCAAAGCCCTCAGTAAAGAGTTGTAAATCTCTCACTGAGTGGGGTCTGTCCTTAAAGCTGTTGTATTCTCCCTTGATCTGGTGAGTCTCAGACACACCATTCAAGTTTGGGAAACAAGCTAGTTGGATGGAGAAAGCAGAAAGTACTCATCTCAAGTAGACTTTGTTAGAGGCAGGGGATGCACAGATACCTCTGGTTAATATAATCAGTGCTGGCTTCTATATACTCATGTTATATTACTGTTATTTTTATTTATTGCATTTATGTACCACCCCATAGTTGAAGCTCTCTGGGCAGTTTACAAAGATTAAAAACCATTAAAATACATGATACAAAGTGAAAAACCATTTACATAAAAACATATAAGCAGACAGCACACACAAAGAGACAACATATATCTAAAAACAATTTTAAACAACAATTAAGACAGTATGTCATGAATTGTTAGAGGGCTGTGAGAACTCCCCTTCAAGTCAAAACACTCATTGCATCTCTGCAAGATTCACTGTTCTGCTCTCTCCTCCTTCCAGTAAAGCTTTGTTGGGGGGATGGGACAATTCTGCTGTGTCTGCATTGAGTGTAATCAGATCATTTTATCACTCTTAGAGGAGTGAGATAACAGAATTACTCTCAGAGGAGGCTGCCTGTGGCAGTTCTACATCCATCATCCTCCCTAAGCAAAGAGTATATCCAGAACAGTAACTCATTCAGAAACACTGGGAGATACGACTACTTCCTTTCAGATGATCCTAATTCTTACCCACTTTTAAAAATAAACATTATCATTTATTTCATTCATATATTACATTTTTGGATGTAAGATCAATTTTTGCCTTGAATTTTCTAATTTATAAGAAATGTTCCTCAGCCATCAGAAATTTGGAAAACACTATCCAAACACCCAAAATCTAAAGATGATTTCAGTGGAGCTTACATCCAGGCAAGTATGCTTTGGATGGAAGCCCTAGCCTTCCCTCAGGCTGCATACCAGAGGTGGGCAACTTGTGACTCTCCAGATGTTTTGGCTGACAATACCCATCATCCCTTACCATTGCCTATGCAGGCCAGGGCTGATGGGAGTTGTAGATCAAAACATCTGGAAGGCCACAAGTTGCCCACCCCTGTGGTATACAGATGTACATACGAAGAGGGACACATACAAGAGACTTTGTTATGAGGCATGCTCTGTTTTCCCCCACCCCACCCCTATTCCTCTACTGACATATTGCCTTGTTCCAAATTGATAGATGATTGTCACCTCTCCACTCTTGCTTCAAGTCAGATGTCCACTTTGTTTATGTCCGGGTTTTATCACCTCAAGCACCTGCCTGTTTATCCACTCAAATGTTTGTTCATTGCTTGATTTTTTCCAGTTTTTTCCAGTGTTCTTTACACTTTGAAAACTGCTCTGACAGGGCAGGGGGCTGGCTTTGTAACTGACTCAAGGGCCAGCCCATCAGTGCTGTACACAGCCTGCTCTGGGAATGGCTGAAGTTGTTTCATGACTGACACAAGAGCCAGCTAATCAACAGTGAAAATTCAGCCTCTGCTCTAAGGCAGAAGAACAGGTTCCCCCTGCACCCAATCCAGGTGAAATTACACAGTACCTGTTTCTGAAATGCCGTGAATACACGTCCAGAACTCAGTACTGAAATTATGTACATCTGTATACACCCTCCGTTTCAGAAATTTTACATTGTAAGCTATGATATACTGTGGGAGCTCTGTTGGATACTCCACACCTTCTTTTCTTATGAGGTCAATTTACCAGAAGTTGAATACAGAATCTAAGTATAATGGGATTCTGCATTCAACAGTGCAGCAGCAAAGACACTCACTTGATGTCCAGAGCGTAACACCTGGCCATGCCCATAGAAAGCGCTAATAAAGGTATGTCAGACTCGGATTGCGTGTCCGATACTTTATCCCCATCTTTATGTTTAGGCTTGTAAATTGCCACTCACCTGGTTATTTGTGGTAATAATTGCCTCCCGCTAGCCAGGCAGGGAAACCTTGCAGAGTAGATGGTTTTCTTTTAGGACATAAAGGGTAGGCAAGCTAATAAATATGTTTGTGAGTTAGTAAATTTTGAGGCTTATTTGCAAGGCTGCTCATGGCTGCACTGCATAAATACAGAACACAGAAGAGGCAACTAGAGCTGCTAATGAGCTGAGTTCTCAGTAAAATTTTCTATAATATATATATTTGGCTTGTTCCAGTCCACTGCAGGTACAGCACCCACTCATGGAGGGTTCCAATAGGGCAAATCAAAGTCCTGTACCTCCACCACCCTTCCAGCATACATAGACAAGCACTCAAGGCACCAGGCTGTTATAGGAAAAAGGGAGGTCTGTGCATGCCTTCCAAGTCCCCATCCAACCCTTGCTCAGTAAAGAATGCAAGTTCAAGTTCATGTTCCTTCGCTGATGTGTGTGTATGTAGGTGGGGTTTTGAAACACACACATAGACCCTAGCTTGCCTGTGTGTATGTGTGTTGGGGAGGCGTGTAGAAGGGGTAAAATGGGCTCTGTTTTGCCCTATGGGGATCTGTCTGCTTCTGCCCTGTAAAAATGGATCAATATACAGTATTATTTGTGGTTCTTTTGTTAGAACAAGCACATTCTAATGAAAAGATGTGAATGAAAGGTACAAGCTAAGCTAGGAAGGGAGAAAAATCCAACATAACAGAAAGAAAATACTGGACCACAGAACCATAAATGACAGGACTTTATTTATACCTAAAAAACCTATACTCCATACTGAACTGCAATATTATGACAAGATTATACACACACACACACACACACACAGATACAGTTTGTATTTCCAATGAAGTAGCTTGCCTAAATATCTTACTCAACTTTATCTGTGTAACACTTCTTTCACAAGATCTCAAAGAAAGTGAAATTTTGCATATGGGCCATTTCTTGGGGTTCTTTTAAAACAATGGCTTAATAGCATTTCCCCCCTTTGTCTAAAATACGTACCAACAGATTAAAACTGGTTTCAACAAGAAAACAGTATGACAGCAGCGACTACCAGAGTGAAAGCAATGAGAAACTCAGTATCTGCTGTTCTTCCTTTCAAAAGTCACCTTTACAAAGCTGAAAAAAACCCCTACAAACTGGCCATATTCCCACATTCTTTCATGTATTTCAGGCAGATACTATGCAGTGCAACATGCACAAAGAAAGCTACCAGATGGGAAAATTGATGAAAAACACACACCAAAGGAAATGAAGCACATTATTTAAACACCCAAACTATTATATATTAATAAGAGACCTACTCTTTCCTTCTTTATCAGAAGTCAGTCCCATTTTGCTCGATGCAACTTCCTTCCCAGTAAGAATGTAGGCTGAGTTTATTTGTTGAACTTTCCAGAAATGCAAAGATGAAGATAAGAATAAAAGTGACATGAAATTTCCCTAGTTCATGTAAGTGAGGCTATGGAAAACAGAACAGTGAGCAAAGCTGACAAGACGTGCCCATTCTCATCTCCTCCACACCCAACAGCAAAACATTTTCCCCAAACCAAACTCTTCACCCCAATCTGCCAGCTGCATCTTTTGTTTCTGTTTTTAAAAATGACAAATTTTCTGAATCTAGGACCGGAAAGGCTTAAATTGATAAACTCTAAAGAAGATAATATCAGGACAAAAAAAAAAAAAAGCCGAAGTAAAGGGAATATTAGTTGTCTTACCATTGTGATGTTAGTTCAGTTTTGTTTTTTGCAGAACAGCCAACAGACAAGGATTTGTAAGAAGAAGTCATGTGTGCATCATATCCACTATCTCTGACCCTCCCACCCTTTAGCTGCTTTTTTGTTTTCCTTCCAAGGGAATCTCGTAAAGAAAAGCAAACAGTGCCCAAACTGACTGATGTATTCCTTTCAGTTCCCAGACAGTGACATCCACTTAAGATGAGTCACAGTTTGAACCTCTGTAAGGGTTAAGGAAGCTGGTATTTTTGCTAAAAGCAACTCCCTAAAAGATAGAAACTTGTTCTGATGAATTAGGAAAGAAGAATTCAGTAGTTGCCTGAAGTTGTTAATTATCATGGGTACTACAAGGACTTTTGGTATATGTAACAAACACAAATGTTACATAAATTAGTTCCCAAAAATATTCCAGGGGTACAATTAAAGGTAAGAGTGGTGGATGGGGAGGCACAGGTAGCCACATTTTCTTCCTTCTCATTTCAGTAGGATCTTGTTATGTCAAACAAATTTATTAAGCTGCTTAACAGCAGTGTGCACAAAATCATTTTCACTAGCACGCCACCCAATCAGACCACTCAGAGAGAGGCAAAAAATATTTTAAACTAAATGTAAACATTCTCCATGAGAATATTTATATTAACATAATATTGTATTGGAGTAGTGCATGTATAGGTGTGGCTTGCACATTTTCTCTGCATCATTCACTAAAGAGAAGGGCTGCAATCTGGTGAATGTGCACAAATGGGGACAAAAGCATAGCAGGCCTAACGTTGTCATCTGAGGCAGAAAAACTCAGCCTCTTGATCCCTTGTTCTTAAAATAGATTTTTCAAAGCTTTCAGTGCAAGTCCTACCTAACTGGATACAAATCTGGATATATGTTCTTAGGAATGCAGTCAGTGTTGCTGACCGCTGGTCTTGCATTCTTCTGTGTTTTGCAATTTTACACTATCTTGCTACAATCTCTTCTCCTAATTAAATAAGAAGGTCATGTTTGTAATTCAGAAATTAGATTGAGAAATGTAATGTTTCTATTACTAATTTTTCCAGCCTATTAGAAATGATAAAGCTGCCTTATATGGAGTCTAGTCCATAATATTTAGTCCAGTATTATATACTATAAAGGAGTGCCTATATAGTTAAGCCAAACTGGATTCCACCTTTATAAACCATGAAGGATATGAAAGGTTAATAGAATGAAGAGAATTTGCGCAAACTTTCTGAAATTTCTCCTGGAGTATCTACATGATGTGTATCTTATGTACCAATTTAAGACAGATCTGTTGAAAAACTGCAGAATTTACAGAATTTATGTTGTTTATGACTGTTCTATGTCCTCCTAACATAACTTACATTCAATTTCTTTCCATCTAAAAGCTTCCAAATTTAACGTACATTACAATGGTTTTGCCCTTCTGATATTTGTGGAAATCTATTGTGCCTGCATTAAATTCTTAGCGTTTAAAGTCTCCACGATTTAAGTAAGAAGGGCATATTTTGCAATATCATAGGCTCAGTGCCTGATTGTCTCCTCCCAGGGGAAATCTCATCCTACAACAAAGATAGGTACAGGATGGCTTTTAGCTCCTGCTGTGTCTCCAAGGAGAAAGAAAGGGCGGGGGGGGGGGGAGCATGAGCAGCATGAACCCAGAAAAAAATCAAGGGCAAGAAGAACAAAACAAAAATTTTGTGGGAGGAGAGAGAGATGAAGTCATGAAGGTGTTTTTGATACCTGAATTGTCTATTCAGGCTGGCAGAAGTTCTCCATGATCTTAAGGGAAATATTTTTTCCCAACCCTGCTACCTAAAATCTTTTGAAACCAGAGATACAACCTGGGACTTTGTTGACAAAAAAGCATGTGCTCTACCACTGAGTTACACTGTGTTTCCTAGTATTTAATACAAAGTGCTTTGTTTGTTGAACTGAAGATCCTAAAGCACCTTTCCCCAGCCTGGTGCTCTCAAGATGTTCTGGACTACAACTCCCAGCATTCCTGACCATAGGCCATGTTGTCTGGGGCTGATGGGAATTGAAGTCTAAAACATCAGGAGGGCACCACGTTGGGGAAGGCTGTCCTAAACCAATGCTCTCCAAAATGAGACCTAAGATGAGGGTCCCTACAGGCCATCATTGGAGCTCTGCAAGGCAATAATCAAGATGCTGGCAATTGGTATTAAATTGGCATGCTGCTTATTAAGGGCGCTTTCTCTGAAGTTTTATTTAACAAGCTTTGAATGATAAATCTATTGGAGTTAGGATTAAGTTTCACTTATCTGAATAATCTCTGTATGAAAAACTTTCAGAAATTTTAATGTAAAACTAAATGCTGTTTATAGAAGAATTGGCCCAAAACCTGATGAATTATAACATAGTTTTGGTGAGGAGTATCACTACCTTCTGATGTAATTTTCTACTTCTGAAATGGCAAAAGCTGAGTTTATGCCACCTCCCCCAGAACCACATCTTTTGGGGGGCACAGTGCAGTTTTTATATGAGGCTTGGATCCTGACATTTGCGCCGATGGAGGGCGAGGAGGCAATTCTTGCTGATTTCCCATCCCCCTTGCAGCACCCTGTGCCCTCCCAAAATCTGCTCCAGATGATTGGGATATCCTTTGGAGCATCATGGAGGGTAGGTGGCATATGGGCTGCCGGGAGAAGGGGGAGTTGCAAAAATTGCCTCCTTCTGCCACCTTTCTGCTGGATCAGTGGCCCTTCTCTATTTGCGGAAGGGCAACTCAGAATCCAAGCCATGGTCTTTTGCCAAAACATCAAGAATTTTTAGCAGCTTTGTGCTGGAAATGTGCTTACCTCCACTTTATTTTGCCATAACAAGAAAGAACCCAATATTAGTTGGTTTTACTTGTATCCTCCCTCAGTGACAGAGCTAAGAAATGAAACAAGGAATCCAGACTTGCAGGTCTTGAGGCAAAGCCATTTTCTTAGTCATTGTGAAGCATCCTGTGTTTTTCAAAATACCTTCTGCTCTCTAAATTTTGGGTGGGTGAGTAGTTAGGATTTTGTAAAAGTGAGAAAAGGAATATCAGCTTCAAGGAGAAATGAATCAAATGTGGACTTCCTCTTACAATGAGAATTGTAAGGGATTTGGATAGAATTAAGGATAAGAACTAACCAAGATAAACTTTCTATGCATATCTACTCTAAAGTAAGCCCAACTGAGTTAAATGGGACTTACTCCCAGGTAAGTGTGTGTATGTACCGGATTACAGCTTTGGTGATTTATATTAGAAAAAGATATCTTTCCTAAGGACTTTATTGTAGCTCACTAGAAACCTACCATAGTCCAAAGAGGTTCCAGCATCAGCTGTGCTTTCCTATGGATGGAGCAATGGAACAATCCTATGTGGAGGAGCAATCCTCTCCTTTGTGCTCCAGCCACCCTGCATTCATGGCTAGATGGCCGATTTCAGCTGTCTAGCCACAGGACATCGGCGTGCGGGGTGGGGAGGCCGGACAACGCAAAGGAAGCATCGTACCGGCACTTCTGCACTCCCCGCCCCCGGGAACACCGTCTTTTGCCCTGCTCTGCACTGCTTTTCCAAGCACAGAGCACGGGGATGATCTGCGCCACCTACAAAGTGGCAGGGGAAGGGGTGGGGAAGTGGTTCTCTGGGAACCAACCAATCCTATGGCCATCTAGCCACTGTGTAGCAGCCATAGGATTGTGCCCTAAATGTTTTCAGTGCTATTCTGAAAATGTATTATCTGAACAGAACTTATAATCTTCAGAACACTTGCAATATCACAATAAACAATCGGTTTATTGCTAAAGAAGCCAATGAGCAATTTTCCTCAAAGCTGTTCAAAGATGTTGTAATGGATTAATACATCTACAAGCCATAACAAACATATTTTTTCATTTGTTTTATTAGCTTTTATTGTATTTTATGTTTTTATTCATTTTTGTGAACCACCTTGTAAGGACTATGTCCTAAAAAGCGGCCCATAAATACTGAAATAAATAAATATTAAAATTAAGTTGATCAGCACAGTGAAATACAATGATCCCTTGCAGATGTATAAACTCAGGAAACAATTTCTGGAGAGGTAGCTAAGTCATGCTAGAGCACATACACAGTGTGTGATCATGCTGTTTCCCACCTCCCAGCTGAGCAGAACAGAGGAAGCTGCTCCAGCTGGTCTAGAGACTACAGAAGCAAACAAGCTCCCAGAGATCGAGCGATCAGAGCAAGTGAACAGGGGGAGCAAACAGGAGTTGGCCAGGGGAGTTGCAGTTGCAGAGGAGACAAAGGAGACAAAGGGAAAGAGTGAGTAGAGGATCAGGCACAGGCTACTCTAGAACAACCAGAAAGCTAGACACAAAAAGGGAAAAGAGACTATGGAAGGACAAGACTCTCCAGTGGTGGTGATCTGCAAGGTGTGTGCCATGTTTGTTTTCTTGCCTGAGAACAACATGGCCTACATGTGCAACAAGTGCATGTTGACCACGCTGCTGGAAGAAAAAGTAAGAGGACTGGAGCAGCGAGTGTCGACCCAGGGAAGAAGAGAACACAAAGAGTTCTTGGACAGAACGTTGGAACTACAGCAGCAAAGCGAAGTACAGGAGTTAGAAGTGCAACAGCAAGCTGAGGCAGAAAAGGAAACTGCTGAGGTGAGGAAAAATGAGGCAGAGGATTCTCCTTGGAAAAGGGTGACAGGAGCAGAAGAACTAGAAGACACTCAGCACCAGTGGAGGCAGTGGAACTAGGTAACCATTTCCAGGTACTTCAGGATGAGCCTGCAGAGGAAGAATTACAGGGGAACCTGCATGAGAGCGAGCAAGAGGCTGAAGGTCAGCCAAGCAGAGGCAATGAAACCAAGGCCTACAACAGCGAGAAGAGTAGTAGTAGTGGGAGACTCCTTGCTGTGTGGGATTGAAACCCAAGTATGTCACGAAGACCGGTGGATTCACCAGGTATGCTGTCTCCTGGGAGGACGGATTGGAGACGTGACTGAAGGGTTGCCTGCACTCATAAAGCCCACTGACAGGTATCCCTTTCTTCTCATCCATGTGGGAACAAATGATACCGCCAAGCGGAGCTACGAAGAAATCACATCAGACTTTGAAGCTTTGGGAAGGAAACTCAAGAACTTTGGGGCCCAGATAGTTTTCTCATCCATCCTTCCAGTAGTTAGAAGAGGGATAGAAAGGGAAAGAAAAATACTCCGGGTGAATGACTGGCTATGAAGGTGGTGCCGATGAGAGAGATTTGGATTCTGGGACCACGGGCTATACTTCCTGGAAGATGGACTGTTGGCAAGGGATAGGTTGCACCTCACAAAGGCTGGAAAGAATGTGTTTGGCCACAGCATGAAGAACTTCATCAGGAGGGCTTTAAACTGAATCCTATGGTGAAGGGAAACAAAAAGTTGGGGGTAACAATGTACGAAGGCTCATGCACCGCAACGGAGAGAACAGTGCCCAATAATAGTCTTCACAAACATGTAGGAAGAAAGCCAGACCATGAAGCACATGGTCTTTGATGTCTATACAATAATGCCCAGAGTATGGGAAACAAACAGAACGAACTTCAACTCTTAATAATGTAGCAGCCATATTGGGGGTCAGACTAAGTAGCCTCATGCAGTCTCATGCTTCATGTTCTTGCTGAGCTCTTTCTCCCTTGAATATATTGTTGTAAGCTGACGAGACACAGGAATTCCTTATCTTGTCAAAGGTCATACAATTGTATATCTTGTTCTCTGCTGTTCTCTTCTGTTCTCTCCTTATCATGGCTACCCTATAACCCAGTTCTTGTATTATAAACAATAGTGCTAGGAGAAGAAATGTTGAGGACTGCAACCCCACGTGGGAGGGAGAGGAGGAGCCGTTTCATATGTGTCACAATGTCTATAAAACCAATGTGCTGATGTATTTCGGGGCTTCTGGCTCTTTGGAAATGATTCCAGCCTTAAGCCCGCGCGTTAAATAAAGAATCTCTTTTTCCTTCACTCCGTGGTCTCTCTGGCTCTGGGTTCTGCAACAATACAGGAAGGAAATTATGACTTGATAGGTATAACTGAGACTTGGTGGGATGACTCTCATGACTGGAATACAGCAATTGAGGGATATAACTTGTTCAAAAAGAACAGGAGGAACAGAAAGGGAGGTGGGGTTGCACTATATGCGAAAAATACATATCTCTGCACAGAAATACAGGAGGATGATTTTGGTAGCCCCATCGAGAGCATCTGAGTTAAAACAAATGGAGTAAAGAATAAAAAAACATGGTGGTCGGAGTCTATTACCGGCCACCCAATCAAGGAGAAGATGAGGATGAAACTTTGAAAAGCAAATAGCCAATGTTTCAAGGAAGCATGATGTAGTAGTAATGGGGGACTTCAGTTTCCCTGATATTTTTTGGGAGACAAATTCTGCAAAACATGGCCCCTCCAGGAAATTCCTGACTTGTGTGGCAGATAGCTTCTGCCTACAGAAAGTAGAGGAAGGGACTAGAGGATTGGCTATCCTTGACTTGATTCTAACCAACAGAGATGACTTAGTGGGTAAAGTAGTAGTTACAGGAACTCTGGGGGAAAGCGATCATGTTATACTTGAGTTCATGGTTCTAAAGGAAGCAAAGCCGAGTGTAGCCAAATGTGTACCCTGGATTTTTGGAAAGCTGATTTTAATAATCAGAACAATGATAAGTAAGGTCCCATAGCAAGCAACTAACAAGAAAAGGAGTCCAAGATGGGTGAGAGTTTTTTAAAAAGGACATTCTCAAGGCACAATTACAAACAATTCCAACAAGAAAAAAAGGTGTAAGACAACAGAAGAAGCCAATGTGGCTTCACAAAAAGCTTAGAGATGACCTGAAAACAAAAAAGTACACATATAGGAAGTGGAAGGAAGGCCAAGCAACAAAGGAAGAGCACAGGCAGGTAGCACAGAATTGCAGGGATGGCGTCAGGAAGGCTAAAGCTGAGAATGAGCTGAGGTTAGTGAGGGATGCTAAAAGCAACAAAAAGGCTTTCTTCAGAAACATGCATAGTAAGACACAGAGGAAAGAAACGGTGGTTCAGCTATTAAATAAGGATGGCAAAATGATAACAGATGACAAAGAAAAGGCAGAGGTGGTCAATTCCTACTTTGGCTCAGTCTTCTCCCAAAAGAGGGTCTATGACCCCCCCGGCAAAGGCGAAGTGCAGGCTGAAGGAGCAGGATTGCCGCTTGAGATCGATAGCCATATGGTCAAGGAACACCTAATTACTTTGAATGTGTTCAAACCTCCAGGGCCGGATGAACTGCATCCTAGAGTAATAAAGGAACTGGCAGAAGAACTCTCAGAACCACTGTCTATTATCTTTGAGCAATCATGGAGGATGGGTGAAGTGCCAGATGACTGGAGGAGGGCTAATGTTGTCCCTGTCTTTAAAAAGGAGGAACCTGGGAACTACAGACCAGTCAGTCTGACATCAATCCCTGGGAAAATTCTGGAGCAGATTATAAAGCAATCCATCTGTAAGCACCTTGAAAACAATGCAGTTTTTACTCAAAGTCAACGTGGATTTGTCAAGAACAAATCCTGCCAGATGAATCTGATCTCATTTTTTGATCAAGTAACCTCCCTTGTGGACTGTGGGAATGCTGTAGACATAATATACCTCAACTTCAGCAAAGCTTTCAACAAAGTGCCCCATGATATCCTGATGAGCAAACTAGGTCAAGGTGGGCTAGATGAAACAACTATCAGGTGGATCCACAGTTGGCTACAGAATCAGACTCAAGGAGTGCTCATCAGTGGGATCTTCACAAACTGGGGAGGGCTCAGTCCTGGGCCCAGTACTCTTCAACATTTTTATTAATGACTTTGAGGAGGAGGTGCAGGGAATGCTGACCAAATTTGCAGATGACACCAAATTGGGTGGGATAGCTAATACCCTAGAAGACAGAAACAAAATTCAAAGTGACCTTAATAGACTGGATCACTGGGCAGAAAACAACAGAATGAAATTTAATAGGGATAAATGCCAAGTTCTGCACCTAGGAAAAAGAAACCAAATGCACAGTTACAAGATGGGGGATACGTGGCTCAACAACACTACAAGCGAGAAGGATCTTGGAATTGTGGTAGATCACAAGCTGAATATGAGCCAACAGTGTGATGTGGCTTCAAAAAAGGCCAATGCTATTTTGGGCTGCATTAATATTTTTGCCCAAGTATTATTTGCTATTTTGGGCTGCATAGCTTCCAAATCCCGGGAAGTACTAGTTCCTCTCTACTCAGCACTGGTTAGGCCTCATCTGGAGTACTTTGTCCAGTTCTGGGCACCGCAGTTTAAGAAGGATGCAGACAAGCTGGAGAGGGTTCAGAGGAGGGCAACAAAGATGATCAGGGGACTGGAAACAAAGCCCTACAAAGAGAGACTGAAAGAACTGGGCATGTTTAGCCTTGAGAAGAGAAGACTGAGGGCAGATATGATAGCGCTCTTCAAGTACTTGAAAAGTTGTCACAGAGAGGAAGGCTAGGATCTCTTCTCGATCATCCCAGAATGCAGGACATGGAATAATGGGCGGAAGTGACAGGAAGCCAGATTCCGGCTGAACATCAGGAAAAACTTCCTGGCTGTTAGAGCGATACGACAATGGAACCAATTACCTAGGGAGGTAGTGGGCTCTCCCACGCTAGAGGCATACAAGATGAGGCTGGACAGCCATCAGTCAGGGATGCTCTAACTTGGATTCCTGCATTGAGCAAGGGGTTGGACACAATGGTCTTCTAGGCCCCTTCCAACCCTACTATTGTATGATTCTATGCACACACAAACACAACTAAAGATGGAAGCACTTTGTGTCAAAATAGACAGGATGCAGGAAATCCATGAACCACCTTGTAAGGACTATGGAGCAGTGGTGTGGTGGCTACCCCTTTCCCCCATGCCATTTTCCTGATCTTAATCAGCTCCCAAACCTCCTATTAGCTTCACTGGGGGAAAGTACAAATACCTGTGCAGGAGTTGGGGCAATTTTGACAGGGAAATGGCCCAAGAAAAAAAGTTGAAATAGCCCTTCCCAACCACAGCTCCCCAATACAGGTCAGCACACCTAGTAGCTACAATGTACATGTGATTTTAAAATTATTCTTTCTTCTGCTCTGTACCTTATCCTTCACAAGACACACCTTTCAGGATGAAAAGCAATCTGTTAATTGTGAAAATACCATGAGCTTAACTTTGGATTTTTATCACCTCATTTCCAACCACAGATTGAAAAAATACTAGTCTCCAACCACTTTCCTATGGGGAACTCTTAAAATAAAAATAAAGTTTCCAAACAAAGGTTCACAGGCACACTGATCAGCAAGGGAGTGGACAGAATGTTAGTAATTGTGATACACAACACATTTGTTTTCAGATCTAATTAATGAGGCATTCCAGTTTTGCAAAACTCTAACTGTGTTACCAAATAAATAAAAGAAGAAGGGTGCCAGTAGTGTAGCCGTAGCAATTCTTCTTTTATTGCACTCAGCATTCTCCCACCCACTCACCCTAGACTTTTCAGCTACTGGGAGGAATGAATAGAGATGTACAACATTGACAATGCTGACAAACTGGTCAACTTTTTGGTGAACAGGAAGTTCAACAAGATAAAGAGATTGTTGTAGATGGCACATTGCTCTAAGTAGCTTTTGCTCTTTGTCAGATTAGTTCCCTTTTGTAGTGGTGCAAAATTATCTTTTATTGATAATTGGGAGGAAGGACCTGGGACCATTATTCTAGGCATGGCTGGGAGGCATAAATACTTCCTGCAGAAAATACCAATTGAGGATGCTATGGAAGATAAGATTGGGATGGAGAGCAAGATTCTGCAGCTAAATACTGTTCAGCCCAAATATTATTTGTTTGTTTGTTTGTTTGTTTGTAGAATTTATGTGCCATCCCTCCACATAAGCTACCAGGATGACATAAAGTTAAAAGAATAAAATTACACAATTAAAAATCAACCATAAGCAACATGAAACACAGAAACATAGGCAAACAATAAAACCAGTCTGAACCATAAAACAGTAATTAAACAAATTATTCAACATGCTGAAATGCCCTGGCAAATAAAAAAGTCTTTGCCAGGTGTCAAAAAAACATCAGACTGGGAACCAGGCAGGCTTCTCTTGTGGGAGGGCATTCCAAAAGCAAGATGTCATGATCAACAAAGCTGGCTTTCTGGTTACCACCTATTTAACCTCAGATCTGAAGTTCCTCCACTATCTCTGTGTGCTCTTTAGTAATAAAAGTGAAGCCAAATTCATTACAACTCAACAAAAAAGATGTATTAAGATAAAAAGTAAGAGAAAGAATCAAATATGTATCCTAACTCCTACTGCACTCCTTCCTTTCCCTAACAGAAGTTTCTTCTTCTTCTCCTTCTCCTTCTTCTTAAATTCATACTGGGCCAGAACAATGCAGCCTGCTTTTCCTGTAGTGAAATGCCCTTCATGTATTTTTGTATCATAATTTTCTGTAATGATTTGGGCACATTCAGCCTTGTTGGGTTTTTTTTCAAATGAAGTGCCCTCTTGTACAGAGAGTTCTTCCTCAAATTGGTAGTAAGGGCTTGGTATGTAGTTACATGGCCAGTGAGCACAGGTGGCTATGCCACGTAAAAAAAACAATTGCAGTAGAACACCTGGATCTGGAGCTCTTGCAATAATTTTCCACATTTCATTTGACAATTGAATTATTTTTAATTAGATTGACATGGACTGTCTAGTCTTGGTAATTTGCCCTTCTGTGCCAGTAAAAGTTTTGCTTTTGTTCTGCAGGCAATAGAACCTCTACAGATTTGTATTCTGTAGTTAGTTCATTTACCTGTAAATAAAACAACAACAACGGGAAAGTCTTTGTAATCCAGGAGTTGTGTCTGCTAGAAACTTCTTTGCTACTGGTTTATGATCAGTTTCAGCTGCTATTAGTCTCATAAATAAACACTACCATGCCCATATACCAGAGCTACCGCTTCTTTTTCTATTTGTATATATAAGCACTTTTTTAGAAACATCTTTTTGTCAATGTCTTTTTGTTACAGGGAAGTATCCAAGAGGCTGCGCTTATGCAACTGACATTGTGCTAGCATAAGCAACCTCTAGCATAGCACCAATAGCATAAACTGGTATGACATATTTTCTCGGGAAACCCATCTCACCTGCTTACGCTATTAGTGTTGCACTAGAGGTTGCCTATGGTAGCATTACATCTGTTACGTAGGCGCGGTGGCTCTGTTGGACACTGCCCATAATATCTGAGCACAGAGGCGTCTTTAATTACTTGCTTTAAATGCTCAAATTCAGTGTTCCAATGTCCACTGAGCGTTTTTTCAGAGAAGGTTTCTCACATATCTGGTGAATATATGTATGTATGTATGTTGAATATCATTGTCCCTGTGAAATTAGGCAGAGCAAAGAACGTCTGTAGTCTTGTCAGTCCCAAGAGTGTGGCATATTGGCTTGTCTCTACTAGAGTCAATCTCAATCTCATCTCTATGTTATTTCTTTTGACTCTGAGTTTATACTTTTGCATGTTAAGTTTAATTCTTGCTGTTTGGGTTCTAACGTCTTTTTTTAAAGTCTTACATAATGGTCTGCAAGGGGTTTGCAACCTGATGTCCTCCAAATGTTTTTGGACTGCATCTCCCAGTAAGCCCCAGCCAGCATGGCCAATGGTCAGAGATTATAGGAGTTGTAGTCCAAAATATCTAGAGGGCACCAGGTTGCTTACACCTGTTGTTCTGCAATAGTCTTTCTTAACACTTAGTATGCTATATTCAAGGCCTTAAAAAAGAAATTTTTATGTTTCTGTGAAAGGTTTCAGAGGTAGTATGTAAATCACATGGAAGCCTTTTAAAACAGTACTTATATTGAAAGCAATCAATGATACAGAGTTAAAGGTTTAAACCCAATTGATTAGGACTTAGTCATGAACTTTACTGGGTTGTGCCTAATGATATGAGGGATGGACCTGATCCATCCATTTGATATTTTCTGTATTTTTAAAAAATGTTAAAACCATCGAGGGAGCAATCCTATGGCCATAGGATATGTGGTTTTCCGGGAACTGACCTCAGAGCCTGTGCTCCAAGGTCGGTTCCCAGAGAACCGACCTTCCCCCTCTTCCACGCTGCCATCCTATGTGTCATCCAGCAGCCTTTTCCCCGGCTCCAAAATTGGCTGTCTAGCCATAAATGCAGGGCAGGAGAAGCGCAGAGGGAACGATTCCCTCTTTGCTTCTCCTGCCCTGCATTGGATAGGCAGTCATCTCCAAGTTCAGAGGCAGACGCCTATCCCCATAGGATTGCGCCGTAAGCAGCTGAAATTGATCCCTATTCAATTGAATAAAATTAGGGCTTCAACAATGTCCCCCCACCGTAATTTTTGTTGATTTTCTTATGAAATTGATAAAATACATATTCACTCATTATGAACAAACCAACAGCAGTAATCAATTGTTCAGTGGGTGAACTGCATATATACAATCAATGACATTTTACAATTGATTAGGCGTTCAGAAGTGCACACTAGAATTAGATGTCTCATTGTCTACGTCTTTCCAATATGAACCCAGGTGAGCATGGAGGCATAATGTTAACCTTATTATTTGCAAAATTTATGAAAGCTTCCCAATTTTCATAAAAACAGTCCTTATGTAATTTTAATGGATTAATGGATTAATCCATTAAATATGCATAAACTAAATACAGGTAAGAACAATATTTCTAAAGCAAGAAGCATAATGCACTGGATGAGGGCAAACAAATAAACTATTTTTTAAAATGGACTGGATGAGGGTGAATAAACTGAAGCTCAATCCAGACAAGATAGAGTTATTGGGCAGTATCCAACAGGGCAGTGTGCCCCCACGAATTAAGTTCTGCAAGCAGCCCCTCTCGCTGATTCTGTTGTGCAAGTGGGACCCACCACTTGCACAACGGAGATGTAACACTTCCTAAAGGAACCCCCCCCCCCCCCGAGCAGAAACACTTGTTTCTGGATCAGGACAGATTGGCAGAACTCTCTTAGGTGAGCTCCACTGACCTGCTCTGTTCCAGAAGTGAGAGTTTCTGCTAGTTTCCAGTTATTTCTGGAAGCAATAAATCCCTGTTGCACAAGTTCTAAGAGCCATTTGTGGAACGGAATCAGTGGAGCACAACAATTGGCTGGGGTCCAGTGCCCCATTAGATACTGCTCACTGTTAGTGGGTGGTTCCATCCACCCAGATGAATGGTATTCAACCTGTTCTGGAGGGGATTGTATTCCCTCTAAAGTAAGGGTGGGAAACTGTTTACATTCTGGTGACCAGATTGCTTTTCAACTCAACTCCCAAGGCCAGATGACATTAGGGGCAGAAGGTCTCCCAACCCTGTGAAGCAGATTTGGCTGCACAGGGGTCTGTATGGGAGAGAGGAAAACCACTCCACCAGCTGTTTCTATTCTACTGGCAGATGGGCAGGGTTGGACACAACACTGTGAGTAACTTGGTGAACATAAAAAGTAATGGATATTGATGCCGAGAAGATCTGAACCGTCCTCAGGTGTATTCTTAATAAAAAGAAAGCAGTTCACGTTGGTAAGAGCAGTAATTCAATAAAATAAATCAAAGCTACCTCCATAAATATAACTCATCTCAGAACCTATGATAAATGAGAAGAGTGAATATACTCTATGGAACAATATCTGAGCAGCAGGGAATCCCACAGAATGACCAGGTTTGCACATAATGACAGCCCATGGGTTTAATAGCCCATAGGCTGTTGTTCATGAGCAGGAATACTGCCTGCAGTGCCTGCCACTTCTGCTTTTACTCAGCAGCCCAGAAGCAGCTTCTTTGTAGGCTGCTGAGCATGATCTCCAAACACAGACTGTGTGGTTGTTAAGGGGCTAAACAATCCAGCAGTTAACCCATAGTTTGTTGGGTTAACCACTGGGTTGTTTAGGGGCTAAACAACAAGCCATAGGTTAACTGCTGGATTGTTTAGCCCCTAAACAACCCAACCGTCTGGGTTTGGATGTCATGCCCAGCAACCTACAGAGAAGCCGCTCGTGAGTTGCTGAGTAAAAGCAGAAGTGGCAGGCGGGCTGCAGGCAGTACACCTACTTCCTCCCTCTTGTCCCCATGGATTGTTTAGCCCATGGGCTGTCGTTATGTGCGAAATGCCCCATTGTTACCTGTTTTACATGTAACATAGAGGAATTAGCCTGATATCAAAGGTTGGGAAACTTTGCAGGTGAATCATTCTGAAGCATAGCTAGAGTCTTTGCTCTTAGTGAATTAGGCAGGCTTTCACGAAGAGATACATTGCAGTTAATTAACTCACTGTGTAATGAGAATGCAAGATGCTACTCAGGATAAGCTGTGGCCTGTTGTGGCAATCTTGGCTGATTTTGCAGAAGAACTTAATTAACTAAGCACACAGGCTTTTGCTATCCTTACCTGATAAGATGTTAGTTGCAATTAAAGTGGTATGTCATCACCAAATCCAAGTGTGGGAGGAATGTTTGTCAGTTCTTTCAAAGCAGAGGCAGGTGTCTTACCATGAAATGCATTGGCTTAGCTCATTTTTATTACTGCAGTAGACAGAATTATCTCAGGGATCTGCTGCCTCTCAGCAGAATTCCTAGCCTAGTGATGAGAAGCCTTGATGGAAATGTATCTGGAAAGGGATCCTACTATCATGATCTGGTAATGTAGCCAATATGGTCAGAAGAGACCTGTACTCAGGAGGTGCAATACCGGGCAGGAAGTGGGACTTCTACGAGCCTTCAGGCCAGCCAAGCTCATAAGAAGTCCTATTATGGAAAGCAGACCTACGACAGCATATTGAGAGGCACAATCTGGAGTGAAAAAGTTACAGGTAGCACTGGCTTGTCTGCCCAGGGAAACCGCTCACCCAGCCAAAACTATGGGAAAAGCTACCTCTGAGGGCAGGAGCCACAACTCCTAGTACTCCAGCAGGGGGCTGTACTGAGTATGCATATCATGGGCAGCTTAAGACAAAACTGAAGAGCGAATATGAGTAATTTGTAAAACTGCAAATCCTATTGCTCTAATTGGCAAAATGAAGACATAGAAGTTCACATAACTGGGTCATGAACTGCGAGGGGTACACCTAAACAATTTTTAGTAGCTGGCACTTTGTGCCAAGAAATATGGAAAGCGGAATAAAATAGCACAAAGAACTACATGTACTGTAAACAGGGATTAATTGCATGGAAATACAGACCCCGCATTTCAGATTTGCATATTAACCAGAATTTTTTTTAAAAAACTAACAACCCCCCCCAAATTAGGAAGTTTCATAGCCAGTCACAGAATTTCCCCCCAAAGGCCAGAGTATACAACATATACATTTACAAATAATAACTGAAATATATAATTCCTTCATAGCATAGAGTCGTTGGACAGGAAGGGATGAAAAGGCGATCAAGTCCAAACGCAGCTCTAACACAAATGGCACTAATGAACCCCAGCCCCTTGATAAAAATATAAAATGGAATATGCCACCACCGATGGCAACATGCTATGTCATCGTAAGTATTAAATGTAGGAAACTCAAGATATTGAGCTAATAATTCACATGCTACAGGGGAAAGCCAACAACAACAAAGTCTCCAGTGCCTCTATCCAAATTGACCCATGGAATAATACCATTAGTCCTGCCCCTCCCACATGCTTCATATAGGTGGTCTCCGTTTTTATTTTTAAAAGCATCACATAAGTGTTCATGAGTTTATTCTTTCATTTGTTCCTATTTACATTTTAGTCTTCTAGCAAAAAAAAGCAATATGGCCAGTTTCCCTCACCTTATAGCCTGTGATCTACTACTGTTTATGAGAAAGTTAGTTTATTCACTAAGCCAGATGCTTTTAAAATAAGTTGTGACAAGAAAGGCGTTGCACAACTTTGTCTACAAGGTAATCGCTCCAGCATAGTTCTCACACTAGAACAGAAATAATAAGCACCCTCCCTTCATGCTAACTTTCTGGCATGATATAATACTTATACAAATAAGATGAATAACTTGACTGTGGAAACTGAATGCATTTATATAGTTCAGTCCAAACTCCTGCTAAGCCAAAGGACACAAACGTAGTTCATTAGTTTCCGTGGTACTAAGTCTGAATGAGCGATGGATTGATAATATTCCAGTTTCCCCCATCTCAGCCTATCAAAAGCATTTATGTGTCACACAAGGAATTTAATTATTTCTAAAACTTACCATACACTTTTCCATGGATTAATGTACAGTGTTATGACACCCTTACAATATTTTATTTTTGTGCTTCATGCATATTTTATGGACTCGGGGGCGGGGGAGACATACAGCTTCTTTGTTTCTCATTAAAACTTCCACCAGGCCATTTGACACTACTGATGCACTACAGGTAAGAAATGTCTATATATAATACTAATTTATTAACTTTGAAAATTAAGGATGCATTCAATAGCTTTATTGAATGCATCCTTAATTTTAAACATACAAAGTGTCATTCCTTCTAATACTTTTCTTTGTTTCTCTTACCTTTCTAAACGATGCTGGCAATGTAGATGTAGTTATTGAAACCATTGGAATAGCATAAGCAAACAATGAATCTTGAGAAGGAACTAGAGGCAGCTGATTTGCCTGAGCAGCATATTGTGTATCAGGCATGTCAAAATATCTGAAAAACAGAGAAAAGCATTTTGCCATTTAGAGACGTTAACTATGAACACTGAGTTGAGATGTTTAATTGAGTTGAGATGTCCAATTGCATTAGAGACCATTGCATTTTTGAAAAGAGCAAAAACAACAAAGAATCTTATGGCACTTTAAAGACTAATACATTGCCTGTGGCATAAGCTTTCATGGTTTTTTATCTACTTCATCAGATGCATGAAGTAGTAAAGTCCACAATGTAATTAGAAAACAGCTGACAGATACCAACACTTTAGATAAATGAGAAAATAGTATTAATATATGGAAAATATTGTTCTCATATAGAATATTGTTAGTGTGTATGCAGGAGATGAGAATGGAAAAAAGTCAATGAAAAAGTGTAACAGAGCCAACAGTTTTGCTTTGAAGTTATTTGACTTTTAAGATAATAATTCTTAGACTTAGACCTCAAAAATGCTGCCCAATCACTCCTGCTACAAGCAGCTAAACAAATGACAGACCACATGATATATGAACTCGGACCTCTGGCTTGTCTCTCCCTCAACAAGCCAGAGAAATAACCCAACAACGAACCATGGGTTATTTCTCTTCCATGTCAGAGGTCTGGGGTCACATGTCACACTAAACTGAAGCTCTGTGGTTTGTTTTATTGCTCCCGCTTGTAGCAGGAGTGATTGGAGAGTGTGCACAAACACACTGTGTCAATCAGGTCGTAGTCTCTAACTTTGTACTGCTTTCCTCAAAAATACTTCCAAATTTTCAGTGGAAAAAAGATATACTGTCAGGGCCAGAAATATTGGAACAAGGATAACTGTTTTGGCAGTTGGCCTCTGTACACTACCACATTGAAGTTGAAAGGAAACACACCCAGATGGGAGCGAAGTCAGGACTTTCAGCTGTAATGCAAGGGGTTTGACAAAAGTGGGGCACTAACCATTCAGGAAGTAAAGCCAGTGGCATACACACACACCCATCATTGGTGGCTCATAAGTAATGGAACAAACCAACATCATTTCAAACTTAAGGGTCGCCTTTAATACCTGGATGAAAATCCTTTGCAGTCAATGACTGCCTGAAGTCTGGAACCCATGGACATGACCAAATGCTGAGTTTCCTCCCTTGAGATGCTTTGCCAGGCCTTGACTGCAGCTGCCTTCAGCTGCTGCTTGTTTGTGGGTCTTTCTGCCTTCAATCTTGACTTCAGTAAGTGAAAAGCATGCTCTATTGGGTTGCTATCAGGTGACTGACTTGGCCATTGAAGAATATCCCACTGCTTTGCCTTCAGAACTCTTGGGTAGCTTTTGCTATATGTTCTGGGTCATTCTCCATCTGCGATATGAAGCAGCGTCCTATCAGTTTGGCAGCATTCAGCTTGTCAGGGTGGAAACTGAGCCAATATAGCCCCAGAGCAGTTCTGATTCTGAGGAGGAACAGCAATCCGTAGGAGAGGAGCTCGCTCATCTCTCACAAGCACAGCAGCTGGCAGAGATTCCTCCTGCCAGCATTCCTGGGATAGATAGTGACCCTGGCAGTGAGAGAGCGCTGGAGGGGGGCTTGCTGGATGCTCAGCGCAGACGCAGGGAGCGACAACAGATGGAGGGTGCAGAAAGGAGGCGTAGTGCTTGTTTGGCACGCAAACGACGGTCTTGTCCCAAGGACCCAAGGGAAAGAGGGAGGCTCTCTCCCTAGCCCATAAGTTCAGGGTCTTCCCGTGGTTCTCCTTCAAACGGGGACCAACTGCCTTACCTGGAGCTTAGGCTACTCAGCTATCTTTCCCCAGTGCTGTTCCTTGCTTTGGCACTAGCAACTAGTATTCTGAAAGAGTCATAAAGTAATAAAGGAATAAAGTCTTGGAAAGAATTGCTCGTCGTCTGTGTCCTGAGTTGGCTATTGGTGGGGACTGCAAGAGGCAGCTAGGGTGCTCCTGACACGGCTGAATCGAACAGAAAGTATAGCCCAATACATGTCAGAATTCATCCTGCTGCTTTTATCAGCAGTCAGGTCATCAATAAACACCAGTGACCTGGTTCCATTGGCAGCCATACATGCCCATGCCATAACACTGCCTCCACCATGTTTGACAGATGTTGTGGTATGCTTTGGATCATAAGCTGTTCCTTTCCTTCTCCATACTTTTCTCTTCCCATCATTCTGGTACAAGTTAATCTTGGTCTCATCAGTCCAAAGAATCATATTCCAGAACTGGGCAAGCTTTTTTAGGTGTTTGCTGGCAAAGGCTAATCTGACCTGTCTGTTCTTGAGCGTTACCAGTGGTTTGCACCTTGGTGTGAAGCCTCTGTATTTACATTCATAAAGCTGTCCCTTGACTGTAGACGTTGACAATGACATGCCTACCTCCTCAAGAGTGTTCTTGACCTGGCTAGATGTTGTGAAAGGGTTCCTCTTCACCATGAGCAGAATTCTGCGGTCATCCACTTGAGTTGTCTTCTGTGGTCTTCCAGGCCTTTTGCTGTTGCTGAGCTTGCCAGTTAATTCCTTCTTTTTCAGGATGTTCCAAACCGTTGTGTTGCCCACTCCCAATGTTTTTGCTATCTCTCTGATGGCGTTATGTTGTTTCCTCAGCCTAATGATGGCCTCCTTCACTCACATGGACACCTCTCTGGACCTCATGTTTGGAGTTCCAGTGAAGAGCTACCAAATGCAAATGTAACACTCAGAACCACCTCCAGGCCTTTTATCTGCTTGATTGGTCATGGGGTACCCAGGAAACAGGCCACACCTGGCCATGCAGCTGCTTGTCAGCCATTCGTTCCATTACTTATGAGCCTCCAAGACAGGGGTGTGTGTATGCCACTGGCTCTACTTCCTGAATGGTTAGTGCCCCACTTTTGTCAAACCCCTTGAATTACAGCTGAAAGTCCTGACTTCGCTCCCATCTGGGTGTGTTTCCTTTCAACTTCAGTGTGGTGGTGTACAGAGGCCAACTGCCAAAACAGTTATCCTTGTTCCAATACTTCTGGCCCTGACTGTAGCAAAACTGGTTATCTGTCTGTCATGCCCCCACTGGAGGAATCTTCCTCCTCCAAGGAGCTAGAGCTCCCCAAGACAGATGACGCCATGGAACCACCCATATCAGATCTGGGGAGCCTGGGCTCTCAGGGGAGATGACCGCAGGCCCGTCCCCACAGGAGGTGGGGAGTTCCACCTCTGAGACAGAGGCTGGACAACCACCTAGTTCTTGATGATGTTATCTCAAGGCTGGCCACTCGGGCTCCTTGGAGAAGGAGTGCTTGATTACGAAGGAGGACGCCTCAAGAGGAAAGGGCTCCCCGAGCACAAAGCCCTCCTCTTGAATAGGACTTTTGCTAGGGGGCTTGTAACAAACTGCAGCTGAGCCCTAGGTGGGTTTCTAGAAGCTCTGGCTGTAAAAGCCTTCCATTTCAGTCTAGTCTTTGTTGGAAAAACATCTACCTCAGCTCCTAGTGCCTTGTATCCTGTTTTCTTGGCCTTGTCTTGTGATTGAACCTCCATGCTACTGACCTCTGGACTCCTGCTTGACCCTGTTTTTTGGACTACATTTCTGTTTGACTGCTCTCTCAGGTTTGGACCTGGGCTGTGCCTCAGACAGTGTGAGAGCCAGTGTGGTGTAGTGGCTAGAGTGTTGGACTGGGAGCCAGGAGATCCGGGTTCTAGTCCCCACTCGGCCATGGAACCTCACTGGGTGACTTTGGGCTAGCCACAGACTCTTAGCCCAACCTACCTCACAGGGTTGTTGTGAGGATAAAATAGAGAGGAGGAGGATAATGTACGCCGCCTTGGGTTCTTTAAGGAGGAAAAAAGGCGAGATATAAATGTAATGAATAAAATAAAATAAACCATATACTTGACTGGTAACTCTGTGCTCTCAACCCATACCTGTTTATTGACTAGTTATTGAATTTGCCCCTTAGTTTGCCCTAATCCTCAGCCTGATTCAACCGTAACAGGGCCTTATCAGGGTTTGAGCTTTGCATTCTCACACATTTATGCTATAGGTTGGCCTAAAGAGCATAACAAACATAGAATTCTCAGAATCAGCACCAATGATCTGTTTAGCCTCACCTATTCAGTAGCTCTGACAATTCTTTCAACAATGCTTTTAACAATTTTATTACTCTTCCTGGTGCTGTTAATATTCTCTATTCCTATCTAATTGAACAACTTTTTAAAAGACAGTTCTAAATTCCAAAATTTAGATTCAGATCTCTGCTCACACAACAAGGATTTCCTAGTTCCTCCCCACCCTACAGATCCCTGTGCCTGTTCCCCAACACCACTCCTAAGAATCAAGGAGCATGTGATCGGGCACTGGAGCTGTGATGGGATGGGGAAATCAGCAAGGCTGCCTTGCACAAGCAAAAATGCCTTTCTGCTCACAAGACATCTCTGGATCTAAGTACAACACAGTATGGCAAATTGTGCCCACTGTATGTTGAGTAAGTGCCTCCCTGCACAAAAAGCCAGTTGATTGAATTTTTGATGAGACATCATTCAGCACAAAGCATTCAGTAAAGTTTTCAAAAGGGTATGGAGCATAATGCAGTATAATAGCTTTAATCTATCAGTTACATGATGATCTGACAATAGGAGTAAAGCATTAAACACAACACCCCTGATCCAGAGCACATGTAATCCAAAGAAATTTATTGGCAGCAGATTCAGAACAGACAAAAGAAGTACTTCTACACACTTAATTCATTTATGGAATTAACTGCCACAAGATATGGTGATGGGCATTTGCTTAGATGGCATTAAACCAGGCTTAATGAGGACAGGTCTATCAATCGCTATTAACTAGGCCTACTAAATGGAAGCTCCATTTTCAGACAACCTATGTCACTGAATAGCTGCTGCTAGGAAGCAACAGAGAGAGAGAGAGAGAGAGAGAGAGAGAGAGATTGCATTCATATCCTGCTTGTGAGCTTCCCAGAAGCAACTGGCTGGTCACTGTGGAAAACAGAATTCTGGATGAGATGGACTTTGGTTGAATCCAACAGGGATCTTCTTACTCCATGCATGTTCACATAGAGGTTCTGTATTAGTGGACTTGCTCAGGCACTGTAATGTATATATATGCAATTATTTGTGTGTGTGTCTGTGTGTGTGTGTGTGTGATATGCAATTATTTGTGCTTGGGAAGCTATCCTCCCCACTAAAGAGAATATGGCAGCCTCTGTGGATAGGAAATTGGCAAAAATTACTTCTCCCCTTTACAACAGCAGAAGTTGCTTCCCAGTTGGAAGCGTGGGAGCCTCTGTTGGCTCTCACTCACTTCTGTGAATAGAAGGAGGCTTTCCATTTGCAGAACAGCAGGTCTGGATCCAACTCCTGAGAAAATATGCTCCATGCAAGCAATGGGAAAGGGCATTTCTCAGAAGATGGTTAATACAGATCTAGTCTTCCTCCACTTCATGGGAATTATCCAGCAGAGTACTTCAAAGTATGAGTTGCATTTCAACATCTATCTACATGTATCTTTTGGGAGAAGCTGTTCTAAGGGACAATGACATCAATACAGAGGTGGCACACAACTCTATTTCTGTTTTTCTTCAGATACAACTGTGGCTGGTGGAATTCCTAAATGGATGTCTGGGGGGCAATAAGGGATGTATGGTGTAAAAAAAAAAACTCTTAAAACTCAAGATACGGTTACACCGATTTTGCTTTTAAAGGTAACTGTTTTCAAATGGATCCCCTTTTGAGTATCAGACTCACAGCTTGGGGATGTCAGGAGCACCCAGCTGCCTCTTGCAGTCCCCACCAATAGCCAACTCAGGACACAGACAATGAGGATTCTTTCCAAGACTTTATTCCTTTATTACTTTATGACTCTTTCAGAATACTAGTTGCTAGCGCCAAAGCAAGGAACAGCACTGGGGAAAGATAGCTGAGTAGCCTAAGCTCCAGGTAAGGCAGTTGGTCCCCGTTTGAAGGAGAACCACGGGAAGACCCTGAACTTATGGGCTAGGGAGAGATATTCCCTCTTTCCCTTGGGTCCTCGGGATGCGACCATTGTCTGCGCGCCAAATGAGCGCTACACCTCCTTTCAGCACCTGCCATCTTTCGTCGCTCCCTGCATCTGCGCCAAGCGTCCAGCAAGCCCCCCTCCAGCGCTCTCTCACTGCCAGGGTCACTATCTATCCCAGGAATGCTGGCAGGAGGAATCTCTGCCAGCTGCTGTGCTTGTGAGAGATGAGCGAGCTCCTCTCCCACAGATTGCCGTTCCTCCTCAGAATCAGAACTGCTCTGGGGCTCTAATGGCTCAGTTGCAACCCTGACAGGGGAGGGCTCCTCTACCCAGAATTCTTTTTAAACATGCAAGTGGCATTTGTGGCAAGAAAAGCATTTTGCTAGTTGTGCCCTTCCTCAAGTGTCAGGAATTCCATTCTCAAGGAGACCCACCAGACTTTCTTACTTTTAGGAAGTTAGGGCTAAGAAATCTTAACCAATTAACTGATTAACTTAATTGATTAAGTTAATTGAGTCTTAATTGGTTTATTCAGTATTGTTGTTGTTATTGTTGTTGTTGTTATTGTTATTATTATTATTATTAACATTTCTACACCGCCCCATAGCCGATGTCTGTGGGTGGTATAAAAAAGTGAAAACATTAAAATACAACATACGAAGTTTAAAAGCCATTTACATAAAAGCACACAGGCAATATACACAAACACAAACAATATATAACTAAAACAACTTTGAACTAAAAACATTTTTTTAAAAAATCCAACAATAAAACAAAACAACAGCTTAAAGATAGTATACAAAAATCAGAAAAAGGAACAAGAATTCTAAAAAGGGAAGGCCTGCCGGAATAATAGAGTCTCTGCTTAAAAACATTCAATGAGGTCAGCAGGTGCATTTCAACTGGCAGGTCATTCCACAACTGAGGGGCAGCAAAGGAAAAGGTCCTTTTGCGTGTGGCTGCCAATCTCACATTAGGCAGCGGCAGCAGCAGATAGCCCTCAGAGGACCTTAGGTGGCAGACTGGGATGTAGGGGAGAAAGCTTTCCCTAAGGTACCTTGGGCCTAGACCATGAAAGGCTTTAAAGGTAAGAACCAGCACTTTATCTTTTGCCTGGAAACAAATTGGCAGCCAGTATACCAGTTGAAGTTTCCAAACTAAATATAAAGGCAGCCCCAAGTGCAGCGCATTACAGAAATCATGCCTAGAGGTTACCAGCGCATACACCATCATTACCGGGTCCACATATTCCAGGAATGGGCGTAGCTGGAGTATATGCCAAAATTGATAACAGGCACTTCTCACCATTGCCTCCACCTGGGATGTCAGGAGCAGGGTTGGGTCAAGAAACACCCCCAAGGAGCTATGAATTTGCTCCTTCCGGAGGAGTGCAACCCCATCCAGAACTGGTTGACATACCTCAATACTTGAATTAGGACCCTTCACAATGAGCACCTGTCTTGCCTGGACTCAGCTTTCGCTTGTTCTCCTTCATCCAGCCCATTACTGACTTCAGGCAGAAGGAAAAAGGAACTATCATGTGGAGTCCCTCAGGGCTCCATTTATCCCCGATGCTATTCAGTACCTATATGAAACTGTTGGGGAGATCATCAGGAGGTTTGGGGCTGAGTGTTATCAGTATGCTGATAGCACCCAAATCTATTTCTCCTTATCATCTTTATCCAAGGAAGCTATGACTCCCCTGAATGACTGCCTGAAGTTGGTAATAGGCTGGATGAGGGAGAACAAGCTGAAGTTGAATCCAGGCAAGACAGAGGTGCTCATTGTGAAAGGTCCTAATTAAGATATTGAGGTATGTCAACCAGTTCTGGATGGGGTTGCACTCCCCCTGAAAGAGCAAGTTCGTAGCTTGGGGGTGCTTCTTGATCGAATCCTGCTCCTGGCATCCCAGGTGGAGGCAATGGTGAGATGTGCCTGTTATCAACTTCAGCTGATACGCCAGCTACGCCTATTTCTGGGCGTAGTGGCAGAACCACTGTCTATTATCTTTGAGAAATCATGGAGGATGGGTGAAGTGCCAGATGACTGGAGGAGGGCTAATGTTGTCCCTATCTTCAAAAAGGGCAAAAAGAAGGAACCTGAACTACAGACCAGTCAGTCTGACATCAATCCCTGGGAAAATTCTGGAGCAGATGATAAAGCAATCCATCTGTAAGCAGGAACAACTTTCCCCAAGTGACACCATCTGGAACTGTCCTGAGAGAAAGGAGCAGAACCACTGCAGAGCAGTGCCCCCAACTCCCAAAGGTGATCCAGAAGGATACCATGGTCAATGGTGTCGAATGCCGCTGAGAGATCCAAAAGAATCAACAGGGATGCACCCTCCTATCGATGATCATCCACCAAGGTGACCATGGCAGTCTCAACTCCATATCCTGCTCTGAAGCCAGTTTGAGATGGGTCCAGGTAATCAGTTTCATCCAAGACTGCTTGGAATTGAATGGACACTGCCTTTTTGATTACCTTGCCCCCAAATGGTAAATTACTTACTGGCCTATAATTATTGAAGTCCAGGGGGTCAAGGGAAGGCTTCTTCAGAAGCAGTCTAACAATTGCTTCTTTCAGACACAGTGGAAAATTACCTTCCCTTAAAGAGGCATTAATAATATTCAGCAAAAATTGCTTTACCATCTCCCTTCCCTGGACTACAAGCCAGGATGGGCAAGGACTGAGAGGGCAAGTTGTCTTTTTGGCCAAACCAAGCAGCTTGTCCACATCATCAGGAGTCACAAGCTGAAAATGATCCAGTTTAATTGTGCAAGCAGAGTTGCTGGACACCCCACTGTTGATTTCTGTCCCCACGACAGCATCCAAGTTTGCTCATATCCAAGAGATTTCATCCACAAAAAACTCATTAAAGGCTTCACAGTGAGCTACTGAGGGCTCTAAAATCAGATGGGGTGGGGGGCTGACTCAGCTCCCTAACCACCCTGAACAGCTCAGCTGGGTGCGAGTTTGTGGATGCGATACATGTAGAGGCGATACGTGTAGAGTAGCCTCTTTGCTGCATGTATTGCCACCTCATAGGTTTTCAAATGATTCCCCTGAAGTGTCTTGTCAGATACATTTGCATATGAGAAAAACTATCATTCTAAAGAAAAAAGCAACTTTGTTTTTAGATGATTCATATAAGTTTTGCAGTAGATATCATGATAGAAGAGTCATCTCTCATTCCCTCTCATACAGACCTTTTAAAGATGGCACTTGCTATATGCATTTTTTAAAAATATTCATTTTTTTTTCAAAATATATTTTAATCAGGGGTTTCTTTTTAATCAATCAAAACTGACTAGATAATCTACTTACAGTATAATCCTATACATGTGTACTAACAAGCAAATCCCATTACAGTTAATGGGACTTACTCCTAGGTAAGGTATAGGTTTGCCCTAAGGTACAGGATTGAAGCCTATGTACACTTTCCTGGGAGTAAACCCCACTGAATATAATAAGTACTTCTGAATAAACATGCATAGGATTGTTCTGTAGATCTTCTAGCCCTACTTAATGCCTTTTGCACACTAAGCAGGGACAGCTGCCATCAGAGGGTAAAGTCCTGGGCTCCTTCTTATTTGTTGTTGGCTTAGGGTGCTTTCAAGTTTCCCAATATGGCTTAGAGCAGGGAAGAATTCACCTCATCCTTGACTGGCCTGGCCTAGATGCTACTAAGAGTGTGATATTCCTGGTCACGCTCAAATTCAAGTGCGCTCTGGTGCCAAAAGCTCATACTTGAATGCCCTCTGGTGGAATGTCTGGGAACGTGCAGGTTGGCTGAAAAGGGCACCAAAATAGTAGCCAAACAGAGGTGTGAATATTCCCTGATATTTGTTGGGAGACAAATTCTGCAAAACATGGCCCCTCCAGGAAATTCCTGACTTGTGTGGAGGATAACTTCCTCCTACAGAAAGTAGAGGAAGGAACTAGAGGATCGGCTATCCTTGACTTGATCCTAACCAACAGAGAGGACTTAGTGGGTAAAGTAGCAGTTACAGGAACTCTGGGGGAAAGCGACCATGTTGTACTTGAGTTCTTGGTTCTAAGGGAAGCAAAAGCCGAGTGTAGTCAAACGCGTACCCTGGATTTAGGAAAGCTGATTTCAATAAACTCAGAACAATGATCAGTAAGGTCCCATGGCAAGCAATGCTAGCGAGAAAAGGAGTCCAAGATGGGTGGGATTTCTTTTAAAAAGGACATTCTAGAGGCACAATTACAAACAATTCCAACAAGAAAAAAAGGTGGAAGACAACAGAAGAAGCCAATGTGGCTTCACAAAAAACTTAGAGATGACCTGAAAACAAAAAAGGACACATAGAGGAAGTGGAAGGAAGGCCAAGCAACAAAGGAAGAGCACAGGCAGGTAGCACAGAATTGCAGGGATGTCATCAGGAAGCCTAAGGCTGAGAACGAGCTGAGGTTAGTGAGGGATGCTAAAAGCAACAAAAAGGCTTTCTTCAGAAACATGCATAGTAAGAGACAGAGGAAAGAAATGGTGGTTCAGCTATTAAATAACGATGGCAAAATGATAACAGATGACAAAGAAAAGGCAGAGGAGATCAGTTCCTGTTTTGGCTCAGTCTTCTCCCAAAAGAGGGTCTATGACCCCCCTGGCAAAGGCGAAGTACAGGCTGAAGGGGCAGGATTTCAGCTTGAGATCAATAGGCATATGGTCAAGGAACACCTAATTACTTTGAATGTGTTCAAATCTCCAGGGCCGGATGAACTGCATCCTAGAGTAATAAAGGAACTGGCAGAAGAACTCTCAGAACCACTGTCTATTATCTTTGAGAAATCATGGAGGATGGGTGAAGTGCCAGATGACTGGAGGAGGGCTAATGTTGTCCCTATCTTCAAAAAGGAGGAACCTGGGAAGTACAGACCAGTCAGTCTGACATCAATCCCTGGGAATATTCTGGAGCAGATTATCAAGCAATCCATCTGTAAGCACCTTGAAAACAATGCAGTGATTGCTCGAAGCCAACATGGATTTGTCAAGAACAAATCCTGCCAGGTGAATCTGATCTCATTTTCTGATCAGGTAACCTCCTTTGTGGACTGTGGGAATGCTGAGACATAATATACCTTGACTTCAGCAAAGCTTTCAACAAAGTGCCCCGTGATATCCTGATGAGCAAACTAGCTCATGGTGGGCTAGATGAAAAAACTATCAGGTGGATTCACAGTTGGCTACAGAATCAGACTCAAGGAGTGCTTATCAATGGGATCTTCTCAAACTGGAGAGAGGTAATGAGTGGGGTACCGCAGGGCTCAGTCCTGGGCCCAGTGCTCTTCAACATTTTTATTAATGACTTGGAGGAGGAGGTGAAGGGAATGCTGATCAAATTTACAGATGACACAAAATTGGGCGGGATATCAAATACTTTGGAAGACAGAAACAAAATTCAAAGTGATCTGGATAGACTGGAGCGCTGGGCAGAAAACAACAGAATGACATTTAATAGTGATCAATGCCAAGTTCTGCACCTAGGAAAAAGAAACCAAATGCACAGTTACAACATGGGGGATATGTGGCTCAACAACACTACAAGAGAGAAGGATCTTGGAATTGTGGGAGATCACAAGCTGAATATGAGCCAACAGTGTGATGTGGCTTCAAAAAAGGCCAATGCTATTTTGGGCTGCATTAATAGCAGCATAGCTTCCAAATCCCGGGAAGTACTAGTTCCCCTCTACTCAACATTGGTTAGGCCTCATCTGGAGTACTGTGTCCAGTTCTGGGCACCACACTTTAAGAAGGATGCAGACAAGCTGGAGAGGGTTCAGAGGAGGGCAACAAAGATGATCCGGAGACTGGAAACAAAGCCCTATGAAGAGAGACTGAAAGAATTAGGCATGTTTAGCTTTGAGAAGAGAAGACTGAGGGGAGATATGATAGTGCTCTTCAAGTACTTGAAAGGTTGTCACAGAGAGGAAGGCCAGGATCTCTTCTCGATCATCCCAGAATGAAGGACACTGAATCAATTGGCTCAAGTTACAGACAATGGAACCAATTACTTAGGGAGGTAGTGGTCTCTCCCACACTGGAGGCATTCAAGGTAAGGCTGGACAGCCATCTGTCAGGGATGCTCTGACTTGGATTCCCGCTTTGAGCAGGGGGTTAGAGTTAGGGATGGCAGAGAATTCCGCCACGGATCTCGGTGAGGCCCCCGCCCCCCCGTGGATCCCCCCTGGGATGAGACTTACCTGGGGCGGATCTTCTGGGCGGCGGCAGCGGCAGCAGCTGGTCTTCCGACCGGCTGCCGCCGCCGCCGCCATTTGCAGTCTTGTCGGGGGGGGGGGTTTAACAAGACGTGATAGGCTACGTAGTGGACGGTATTTGCGTTCCCCCTTATTTTCGCCATCTTAGTCTACGTAAATATTTACGTAGACTAAGACGGCCAAAAATAAGGAACGCAAATGGCGGCTTTTTTTTTTTAAGCCAGACGTGATAGGCTACGTAAGTCTTTACGTAGCCTATCACAGCTGACTATAGGGACGCAAACAGCGGCGGCTATGGCCACCACCATTTGCATCCCTGCTAGCTAGTGGCCGGATGTCCGGCTGCTGGCAGAGCCGGCTGCCGGCTCCACGGAATCCCCGCGGAGCGGAGCCGGCCGGCCAGGATTCTGGGGGGAGGGATGGAGCACCTCCCCCCCCCAGCAGAACCTGGCGGAGCCAGGTAAGGGGAGTTTCGTACATCCCTAGCTTAGACTTGATGGTCTTATAGGCTCCTTCCAATCCTAGTATTCTGTGATTCTATGAAAACCAAAAAGGTATTCACAAGAAAGGGTATTTGGCTGCAGATCTAGGTGGGCTGAAGGCACTATTTTCATAGTGACAATGTTTGTTTGCAAGATTAGAGCACAGTATTTAGCTTAACGAAGAAAATCGATGTAGAAATTTCATTGAAACTCTCTATGAAACTCTGCTACCTACTGGAATGATTATATTAATCCATTCATCATAAATCAGTAAAATAAAAAAACTTTTTTTAAAAAAAGCGGAACTAGTTTTAACAATGCAGTATGTACAATTTTGAATTGCACAAAAATCTTCCTTAATTTGCATATGCAAATGTTTTAAATGTAAATATTAGATAGACTATCTGACATTACCCTAATTTTACAGCAGTAGAATGCAATGATCTTAGCTGAGAACCACAGTTCAGTCTATTATAGGTGGATCAGTATGTGCTTTGGTTATATTAATGTCTGTTATCTGTTATGGTTATGAAGAGAAGTCTCTTTCCTTGGGTCATTTAGTAAATTATTGTTCCTTTATTATTAATAAGTGTCTATTTCCACCCATTTCAGGTCTATTCAGGATGGCTTAACATGTTATTCAATTAAAATAGCATAAACATACAAAGAAACTGTAATTAAAAAAACAGCAGTACAAAACCTCTGCTAAGAGTTTTCTTGTAAAAGCCTGAGGAAAATAAAAGGACTTCACCTGGCAACAAAAGGATAACAATGTAAGCATCATGATCCATACATTCCAGGGATGTGCACTGGATTTACCTGAAGCCTGAGGTGAATCAGGCCCCTCTGGACCATTTCTGGTGCTTTCTGAGGCAAAGCTGGCTTTCCTCTGATGTGACCAGAACTGAAATTGGACCATGCATGAGGCTTTGTTCGCAATTCAGCTTTGGAAAGACAGACAGCCTGTCTCCAAATGTAGCGTCATTTCTTCCTTTCTCTAAATGTTGATAGTGGGGTCGGGGGACTGAGTAAATTACAGGTCCACTATCTAATCATGAAGCACATTTTACCAGGGGCTCTCCAGGCATTGTACTTTGGGGGAGGCAAGGATGGGACCAGACTTTACTATGAAAAAGCTTTAAACTAGTTTCCAATAATCCTAACTCCCTAGCCCATAGGTGGGTAACTGCAGGAGGTCCAGGCGGCATTTTCACCCCCCAGACACCCCCGCCCTGCACTAGGCATTTTAATCTTTTTAATTTTCTTAAAATCAGTTTGTCGCTGAAATTCGTCAGAAAACAGGTCCATAGTACTCAGTAGCACTAAAATGGACAAATGTAGCTTGCAGACAAGCTACACTTGCCCATTTTAGCACTACAGAGTGCTATTTCATTTTTGTTTTTTACATTTATTTTTTTCATTCTGGAGTGCATCAGGGGGGTGCATGTCGCCCATTCCTTTCCTAGCTCCTACTCCTATCCTTGTTAAACTTGGCAGGTTTCTTGTCTTGAGATATCTCTATGACGTGTGCCATTTTCATATAAATTGCCCCCCAAAATGAGGGGGGGGGAGGAAGGGGAAGCAAATCACGCAAACACTCCCCAAATTTGAGGATGCCCCTTCCACATAAACCACTGTACCTATCTTTCTGAAATGTTGCTGTTTTCATACTATGCTGTTGGTCATTTTCAGAAGAATGGTCCACAAGGACGATAGGGGGGATATGTGCACCCTTTTTTGAATACCCTAAAATGTAAGGGCTGCTTTTGTACAAAAAAATCCCTACACCTACTCATCTGAAACATGGCAGGCTCAATCCACTTGGAATGGACACCTATCCCTGAAATTTTCATCCAATTCTGCCAAGAAATTTAAAAAGTTATCAATTGTAAAATAAAGTTTTGATTTTAAAAAATCAAAATATAAATGGCGTGTTACACAAAGAACACTGCACCCATTTTTCTGAAATGTGGCGGGTGTAATATGCATACAAATTTCAGCTACTTCTGACAAGCGAGGAGGAGGCTGTAGCCAGTTTTTTATTTCCTATGATAATCAGTGGGAGGCACAAAGCCTAGGATTTCCAAATCAGTCAGATGTAGAAGGCTGCCTAAAACATCTAGATTTCACAGTGACCAATGTCCTCAAGGGATATCCTCTTAGGGATCCACACAATTACACTTTGCATGATCTGCTATGTATTTAGTCCCTTTTTTCCTTTTTCAATGAATACAGCTCCCAATTCTCCTACATTTTAAATCTCTACTTCTGACGCTCACTCTCAGGATACTTGATTAACTAGCCAGCTATTACAGACAGAAGTAACAAAATCTGTGAAGGAGAAACTTTCATTTTAAGTGGAGAGGAAGACTTCAATAACCTGTAGACAAAGTTTGGCCGCTGGGTGGCATCTCATCCATTTGCAAAGCACAGTTGTGCAATTGCCATCAAGGGCCTTTCCCTGACAATTAGTTTTTTATTGTTTTGTTATTATGCACAATCAAATTGAGATACTGTTGTGGAGCTATCATGTTTTCTTAAACACTCAAACCCACAGTATTTTGTCACTGAAAAAGTGACACTTTCCTAAGCAACAGTTGTATTTTATGTAGGCTGTCAGGCATCCTGGGCACTTTGTGAAGAAGGGCAGGATATAGATAAAATCAAACAAACAAATAATTCCATTAAGATTGTTAAATGCAGTGCGAAATATGGTTGTGCAAGTGTAACTGGGGCTTGTTGTCTGTGATACTCCTTGTGATGTGTGACACAGCTTCACTCCCATTCCCATACCATTTCATGAATATTTAAAGGTCAACAGATGTATTATTTAAAAACTTCCAGAGGTTTGTGTGGGGAGGGATTAGTGCTTCTCCCACTGTACCCATTCAGTGAAGGAGCACTCAAATAGCCCTTAACAAAAACAAAAATATCTCCCTTGATTGTTGTTGTTATTTTTTAAGTGATGAACTGCTGTTTTCCTACAGCAAGGCTAACTCTTTCCATCACATGGGGACATGATACTGCAATACTGGCACTGGATTCTCCCTAGAACTAAAAGGAGTGTGATATATATATATATATGTTTGTTTGTTTGCCTGGCGGAGGTTTTAATTGCTTCCTTGTAAGAATGTTTGTACATTCAGCTAGATGTTGATTCAGTTGAATGATTTATCTAAAGATCTTTCCACTTCAAGACTATTCTTGCAAATGTACTTTCTTGTAGAATGAGAGCTTTGCTTTTGCCATTTTATCTACTTCAACCACTCACAGTATGAACTTCACTAGCATTATTGAGAGAGCAATCCTATGCCCCCTAGACAGCAACTGGGGGGACATGGGATTGTTCAGTTTCTGGGATCTGAGGTCAGAACCAGGGCTCCGACCTCGAACCCCAGAAAATGCACTCCCTTCCCCCTCCCCCTTGTAGCCAGTGCAGATCTCTCTGTGCCCGCCACGTCTCCATGCTCGGAAATGGAGTGCGAAGACAGAGAAAAGGGGGCAATCCCAGGGGTGGGCAGGAGACTGCAGAAGCTGCTTTATGCAGCTTCATATTGGGTCTCTAGGCTCCTTTCCTTCCCCTTCCCAAAGCCATGGCTAGACAGGCAAAATCGCGCGTCTAGCCAAAATGCCGGATGGCTGAAGCATGGAGGAGAGGATTCCCTCCGTGCTCCAGCCACCCTGTGTAGGATAGTCAATGGCCTCCTATTGCAGAGGCTGGGAACTATCTGGATAGGACTGCTGCCTTAATGTCTCTCCAAAGTGCATGACTTATAGTTTTCTATTTACTTTCAGAAAATGTATACCAGGCAACTTTTAATGTTGACACAATATTAAAGCAGAGTATTCTGATTCTGATTCTACTCTATAATCAGAGTAGAAACACTTCTAAAAACAATGTGAGTATTCATGAGAGAAAGTGGATAGATATTATACAAAAGCCAGCATGTGGGCAACCGCTGAGCAAGCTTCTCTTATAAGCCGCCTACAGGCTTATCAGGATTTTTGTACAACAGCCTGCTCTTCCAGAGTAGGTGCTCCCTGAACAATGGCTATCTGATAAGCCAAATTATACAGTGGTTTTGTAAGAAAGTCAAATGAATGTTTTGATAATAGCCAGGTCTTTTTCAACTGTACTTTCTAGCCATAGTGAAAGTTAGTCTTGGCATGAAACCAGCCTTACCCAAAGAAGGCGCTAATGCAGCAGGATCAGAAACTTGAGTGACATCTTATCTGGAATTAATGAGTATTTGCAAATCACAATAAGCCACACACATCAATAACAACTGTTACTTCTTCTTTTAAAAAAGCTAGTTTAAACACCACACCTAATTCACACTGGAAAATCAACTGAAGAATTTAAAATATTCTTTCACATCATCACATTAATTACATTGCCAAAGCTGGTTATGTTAAACACACACACATACACTGCTTTTAGCAAGTATGCTAAAGCTATATATTAAAGTTAAAATAGACACAAATACATACTGAAGGCAAAAACTTTTATCTCAACAAGGGTGGTTACCATCTAATCATTGGTTTCATGAAAGTAAAACCTCAGAAAAACTGTACCATGAGAAGAATACAATTACATTAATATACAACAGTTATTTCCCTTTTTTTGCATTCAAAGATTCAATAATGGCTATTTGCACTATGGGTTCTGAATCATTATAAAACTATTTTTCACCAGATATATTTCATAAAATAGGAGTATCCAAGAGTGTTTCTGTTGTGCCAGCAGGACCCACTGCTAGCACAACAGGAAGCCAGCGTTTCCTAAAGCCACCCCATGTTGTTGTTCAGTCGTTCAGTCGTGTCCGACTCTTCGTGACCCCATGGACCATAGCACGCCAGGCCTTCCTGTCCTGCGCTCTCTCCCGGAGCGTGCTCAAGTTCATATTCATTGCATCCGTGATGCTATCTAGCCATCTCATCCTCTGCCGTCCCCTTCTCCTTTTGCCTTCAGTCTTTCCCAGCATCAGGGTCTTTTCCAGGGAGTTTTCTCTTCGCATTAGGTGGCCAAAATATTGGAGCTTCAGCTTCAGTATCTGTCCTTCCAATGAGCACTCAGGGTTGATTTCCTTTAGGATGGACTGATTTGACCTCCTTGCAGTCCAGGGGACTCGTAAGAGTCTTCTCCAGCACCACAGTTCGAAAGCATCAATTCTTCGGCGCTCAGCCTTCCTTATAGTCCAGCTCTCACAGCCATACATTACTACTGGGAAAACCATAGCTTTGATTAGACGGACCTTTGTCGGCAAGGTGATGTCTCTGCTTCTTACTATGCTGTCTAGGTTGGCCATAGCTTTCCTCCCAAGGAGCAAGCGTCTTTTAATTTCATGGCTACAGTCACCGTCTGCGGTGATCTTGGAGTCCAAGAAAGTAAAATCTGTCACTGCTTCCATTTCTTCCCCTTCTATATGCCAGGAAGTGATGGGGCCAGATGCCATGATCTTAGTTTTTTTAATGTTGAGTTTCAAACCAGCTTTTAAACTCTCCTCTTTCACCCTCAACAAGAGGCTCTTGAGATCCTCTTCGCTTTCTGCCATTAGGGTGGTATCGTCTGCATATCGGAGGTTATTGATAATTCTCCCAGCAATCTTAATTCCGACCTCTGATTCATCCAACCCGGCATTTCTCATGATGTACTCTGCATATAAGTTAAATAAGCAGGGTGACAATATGCAGCCTTGTCGTACTCCTTTCCCAATTTTGAACCAGTCGGTTGTTCCATGTCTGGTTCTTACTGTTGCTTCTTGACCCTCGTACAGGTTTCTCAGGAGACAGGTAAGGTGGTCTGGTACTCCCATCACTTTAAGAATTTGCCAGAGTTTGTTGTGATCCACACAATCAAAGGCTTTAGCATAGTCAATGAAGCAGAAATAGACGTTTTTCTGGAATTCTCTTGCTTTCTCCATGATGCAGCGAATGTTGGCGATTTGATCTCTAGTTCCTCTGCCTCTTCTAAACCCAGCTTGTACTTCCGGTAGTTCTTGGTTCGCATACTGCTGAAGCCTAGCTTGTAGGATTTTGAGCATCACCTTGCTGGCATGTGAAATGAGCGCAATTGTGCGGTAGTTTGAACACTGTTTGGTGTTGCCCTTCTTTGGAATTGGAATGTAAACTGACCTTTTCCAGTCTTGTGGCCACTGTTGAGTGTTCCAGATTTGTTGGCATATTGAATGCAGCACTTTAACAGCATCATCTTTTAGGATTTTAAATAGCTCGGCTATTTAGCTCGGCTAAAACCCCATGGAACGTATCACAAGGCTAAAAGCCACCCCATAAACTAGCACAAATGTTCATTTCCAGAATGAGCTGGATCAGTGGGGCTCCTTCTGCAAGCTCTGCTGACATACCCAGTTATGGAAACAAGCATTTCAGCTTGTTTCCATTTGCTTCAGGATCTTCTAGCTTCATGCTGCTCTAGCAGTGGGACCTGCTAGTATGTGGGCAGTGTTGGATACTGCCTATATTTCCTGTAGATCATTCCACAAAATATGATGATGGGCATGTCTTAGATTTCTCCAAAAAGGGATTGAACGAATTCAGAATAGCTAAATGTTATAGGTAGTATACCACTAAATACCAGATACTAGGGACAAACAAGAGGAGACAGCAGATGCCTTCATGTCCTGCTTGTAGGGTTTTTAGAGGCATCTTGCTGGCCACTGAGGGAAAAAAAATGCTGAGCAAAAATAAACTTTGGTTTCACCCAGTAGGGCCATTCTTATGTGCTTAAACTGTGTGAGTGATCCTAATTCTAAAGCAAACGTGGAGTTCATAAAGGTTATTGCCATTACTATTGTTGTTGTTGTTCAGTCGTTCAGTCGAGTCTGACTCTTCGTGACCCCATGGACCATAGCACGCCAGGCCTTCCTCTCCTGCGCTCTCTCCCGGAGTGTGCTCAAGTCCATATTCATTGCATCAGTGATGCTATCTAGCCATCTCATCCTCTGCCGTCCCCTTCTCCTTTTGCCTTCAGTCTTTCCCAGCATCAGGGTCTTTTCCAGAGAGTTTTCTCTTCGCATTAGGTGGCCAAAATATTTGAGCTTCAGCTTCAGTATCTGTCCTTCCAATGAGCACTCAGGGTTGATTTCCTTTAGGATTGACTGATTTGACCTCCTTGCAGTCCAGGGGACTCGTAAGAGTCTTCTCCAGCACCACAGTTTGAAAGCATCAATTCTTCGGCGCTCAGCCTTCCTTATAGTCCAGCTCTCATAGCCTTGAGAAGAGAAGACTGAGGGGAGATATGATAGTGCTCTTCAAGTACATGAAAGGTTGTCACAGAGAGGAAGGCCAGGATCTCTTCTCGATCATCCCAGAATGCAGGACACAGAATAATGGGCTCAAGTGACAGGAAGCCAGATTCCGGCTGAACATCAGGAAAAACTTCCTGACTGTTAGAGCAATACAACGATGGAACCAATTACCTGTGGAGGTGGTGGGCTCTCCCACACTGGAGGCATTCAAGATGAAGCTGGACAGCCATCTGTCAGGGATGCTTTGACTTGGATACCTCCATTGAGCAGGGGATTTGGACTCGATGGTCTTGTAGGCCCCTTCCAACTCAGCTATTCTATGATTCTATGACCAATATGTATTATAGTCCCAGCAACAGTTTCATGTATTTTAACATGCTGGTGCACCCATATTTTGGAAAAGTAACTTGAGAAATGCACTTCAGTTCCCAGCCACTGTGAGAATAATTCTGCAGATACTTAAGTTACTACAGCATCAGGAGCTTATTTGTGGTCCTGATACCACACCAGTTTAAAATTCCCTATCATGAGCCAATACAGATATTGTTAAGTAAGGGGAATTTATTCAGTTCAGGAGATAAAATACTTTGTGCTTGGGACTCTTATTTGTTTCTCAGTATAATAGTTCTAGTTGTTTAATCATTCATTTTACAGTTATACTGTGTAAACAGTCAAGAACTGATTCAGCAAATTCACTATAAAAGCTATGGCAAACATTCTAGGGCAGCCACGTTTATCACAGGACTTTACTAATTCCTAATAACCTGAAAATCCAATGTATCTTGTTTGAGTATTTATAACATAGTAGTATGAAATAGGTATTCTTTATACAGTACATGATGTTTTAAACTGATATAGAGACAGTATTACATGAAATCTGATCAGGCGTAAAAAGGAAATAAATCCTGAAGAAGTAACTGGGAACAGCAAGGCATAACATGCTTTCTACTACAGCACTTCTTCTGCCTTGACCTTACTTAAAAGTAAATTATGGAAAGTATAACAAAAAGGAGTGGTCACAGAGCTACTCAGTTGTTACTGAAGGAGAACCAGTGCCACCAGCCAAATGCTCAGTCACTTCTGCATTTATTTGCCAGCATTTTTGTTATGCTCGAGGGCAAACTTGTACCTCTTTCCACCCCACAGTCAAATATGCACACTTCCAACGCAGGCACAGCCTGCAGATCTGACTGGTTAGGGTAGTGCATAACTTACCTTTCAAATATTACAAGAAGCATAAGCAAACAAAGGTGAAAGTAACTAGTGGGTTCAATTGATTATACTTCTTTCCATCAGCCAAAGCCACTCTTAAGAATGCAGGGAGAGGAGGGACAGGGAAAGCAGAATAGTTGATTACAACATGTCCTGCTTATTCTAATTTGAAGAATGATTACTACTGCTACTAAAATATTTATATCCTGCCTGTTTTCCTCTTGCAAGGAACCCAAGGCAGCTTACACGGTCCTCCTCCTTTCCATTCAGTCCTCACAACAACCCTGTGAGGTAGTTAGGCTGAGAGTCAGTGACGGGCCAAAGTCACCCAGTGAGCTTCATGGCTGAGTGGGGACTAGAACCTGGATCTCCCAAGTCCCAGTCCAACACTCTAACCACTACACCATGTTATCACTGCTTTAACCATTTTAGTCCCTACAGTTTATGCATACAGGTTGCTTTAGTTCACACTGTTCCTCTGCCAATCTGTATAACTGATAAGGAGCATCTCTACACCAGCCTAAAATCCCACATTTAAAATGGGGCTTTCTGCTTCCATTTTAAATGCAGGATCACAACTGACTCCCTTTACATGTGCTTCCTCCCCCCCCCCTTTCCCCCTTCTTCTCCCCCTTATCTGAGTTTTCCATATGTTTCGTTGATCTCACTCCTCTTCTTGCCGCTTTTCCTTTTTCACCAAGGGAACTCAAGCGGAACACAAGCAGGGTGATTTGATACCCCATTATCTCCAACCTACTTAAAAATAGAATAAAGGTCATTTCGTGCAGGAGATGCCCTGGAGGTTCACAACATCATCTAAAGGGCCTGAAAACCTCCGTGAGTGAGCAGTCCCAGTAGCAGGATAAACACTCCATGTGAAGAAGCCCAAAGACTGGCTTCCCAGCTGCCTTCCCATAGTGAACTGGAGATCTTCTGGTGCCTTTTCCCAGGGCACATCCTGTATCAACCAGGAGAATAGCAAGTAAGAAAGGAAGTGAAAGAAAGGCATAGGAAATGTCTTGTTGGATCAGACCATTATCTATCTAGTCCGGCTATCCACTTCCAAGAGCAGCAGTCATCAGATGCACCTAGGCATGCATAAGCAAGGTATGAAGTTAATGTCCTTCCCCTGTTGTGTGTCTTCAGCATTTAGGAGACCATTAGGAAGCAATCATTACAAGAGCTACAGCTTAACAGTAGAAGAATATTAAAAGTTCTGAGAAGTGTCAATGGATAATCAGGTTTGCTCTCAATAAAGTCATGGAAAAGGCAAGCTGCAGTCTATTGCCAAAATTCTTCTGTGAATGTGATACCAAGGCTATGGTGTTTTACTTGTGGAAAAGCAACCCTGAATTATGAACATCCTACTTAGGTGAAAAAAATTGGATGGAGCAAGGATTTGGGAATCTAAACTTTTTTCTGTCTCTTTAAGACTAACTTTAGGGCTGTAGCATTATAGTATAAAAAGTGGCTAAAAACAATTGAAGCAGACAGGTTAAGTGACCATAAGTATGTAAAATAAAAGGAACTATTAGCCCAATATTATTATTATTGTTTTATTTGCACTGCTTCCCTGCCTTAGTGTTGCAAGCTGGGTTCAAAAGACTATTATGCCAACTGTTGTTCAAAAGCAATTAAGAAACAGAATATTCTTTCTTTGCCCTAAAGGTTTAGAAGACGTACAGTGTAAAAGACAATGAAATAGACCAATATTCATTCTCTTTTACACTGGCTGGTTTTCTAAACATTAATAACATAAGTCTACAGGCAGAAAGAAATATCAGAAACACATCTGCCTCCTTAGCTAGGAATAGGTGAATCTGTCAAGCTTGATTTCACTCAGGTTCAAATTTTTCCAATGTTCAGTTCATTCTGCCTTGATTCCACACCAGACTGTGATTTTTTAAAAAGTTAGTCCATATGAAAATTTGTACTTTGTGTTCAGTTTTTTAAAAAAAACATCGTATGCATTTTTTTCAAATGTACACATTTTTGTGCACATTTTCAATTTCCCAGTGAATAAAGCTTTTTTGTGCGCATTTTTTTCAAATTCACATATTTTTGTGCATATTGTTTTTGCAAACTGTCACAAACTTCAAAATGTATGGATTTTGATGGATTTTAAACTATGTTTCCAGTTTGTCTTTTAGTTTGGGAAGTGCGAATTTGGTAAGTTTGCACTGAAATGTGAATCCAACAAATCTCTCACCCATCCCTACTTCTGATCTTGAAATGTAGCCTGTACAGATCCATTGCAAAGGTAGATTGAACGAAATGTACCTAAAATCTGATGGGAAATCATCAAGTGTTCTAGTTAAATTATTGGCTGAGCAAAGTGAAGCCTTTGATCTTTTCGTCATTCTCCACTGGTTTGTAATATTGAGATATCAGAATAAAACTTATGTATGTTTGGTATACAATTCAGCTTCAAATACAAGCTTGATCCCCCACATCAATTTTCAAGAGAGGGGAGAAAAATGCAAAATATATTGTTAATGAGATACCTAACTTAAAGATCAAAGGCCAAACCAGATGAGATTGTGAATGATCAGTGATCAGGTTTCCCAGGTTTCTTTTTAAAGCTTGAAAGTAGCCACAGGTAGCGGAATTGGATCTAGGCTGTGGCACTGGGATAAGGAGGCTTAACCATTTTCTTTGCGCCATTTCCCAACATAAATCACTCTCTCCCAGCTGAAGCTACTATGCACCTAGCTGATCCCTATACCTGTTTTTTTGTGGAGGTGAGTGTGAAAAATACTATAATGTGATAAGTGAGACATATCCAATATTGTGCTTTACTAGAACAATAATGATTTGAAACATTTTATCTTGAGAGCTCTTTTTGTAGAAGCCAGTTATAGATAACCAAATGTTCATATTTTAACTGAAAACTCATTTGACATAAGAAACTGTAGCCTTCTCAGATTTTCTGTTTTGCATCATAATTAACTGTTTGATGGGAATCCCAAACTATGGCCTATTCTTTTTTATAATAGTAAAAGTGACTGCATTCATATGCTAGCCAAGGGAAGGTTATTTATGGTTTAATTAAGTCAAGTGAGCAAGAAGTGCAAATAAAATAGATGACGATTACATTTGCATGGAGACCAAGCACAGCTCTATAAAATGTGCAATACATGTAATAGACATACATATCCTGCAGCTTTTGAAGTGTAATAACAAGATTCTTAGAACTGAAAGAGGCACAGAGACCAGTGTTTATTCATTTACACACACCTACTATATTACAGGAGATCATACAAAGGTATTATCAACAAAAGTATTGTTCCAGCACAACGGCGACTGCACTGTGTTTCTGTCTTTCATCTAGTCCAGGAATGGGGAAGGTTTTTCCTGTCGAAGTCCATACCATGGTCAAAATCTGTCAGCATCTGCATCCCAAAAGTGGGCAGGGCCACAGCCAAAGTGGATGCTGTTACAGATGCAATTCTTACCCCTGTTCAGTACACAGTGGGGGGAAATACATTTGCATCCTGGTGTTCTCCTTCCCCCAACTTCTCCCCAACCTCCGTCAGCTTTATAGTTGGGGGACAAAGCAGGGTGGAGTGAATAATATTATTAAGCCGAACCGGAGCTGGTGAGGGGGCAGGATGGAGGTCCATATTTGACCCTTGGGCCAGAGGTTCCCCCCACCCCCCTCTATTCATCTGAGAGCTGTTGTGTTAGAAACAAACTTCTTGCTTACACATTGATGTCCTATATTCTGTCTCATGTCTCTTGGCAAATATGCATTTTGAACCCTGCCCAGAGGCATTGTGAGGCTACTGGAGTGGAAAAGCTATGGTCAGGGAAAGAGTTAAAGCACTCTCCTCTTCCTTCTGTTATCAGGTCGAAATTCTCCCCCTCAAATATAGTTCCCATATTGCCCAGTTAGCCAGGTTTTACCTGGGTTCTATCCATGCCACCCAGTCCCTCCTTGCATCATTAGCTGGCCCAGATTCCATTTAAAATGAATAAAGAAGCAAGTATCTAGTCCCTGTAGAATCAGATATTAGGTACAATGGGCATATAGTACTCTGCACATTTGTTTTTGTGAGAAATTAGTGCGTTTCTGTGTTTTAGTATTTTTAGCCAATGACTGTAGTCACAGCTATGATTGACATATAGGAAATACTTACAGACAAAAAAGAGACAAGAATGACACACTGATATTCTAGAGAAGGGGCTTCTTGGTTAATTTTGAAGCTGGGGTTGGGACTCTTCCCTGGTAGTAAAGTGATTCCATAGAAATCCATTGAGGAATCCAGGTTAGCTGTGATTGGGCAGTGTGTGTCCAGCCCAAAAGAAAATGTAAGCAACAAAGACAGTTCATGCTCTAATTCTGATTTTATTTCATGCAAAAATGTGTGTGCACATATTATAAGCATACCAAATCATCCCTTAAACTGGGCAGCATGTCACTGTTATTTTTTTCTATTTCTATCATGCTAATCTGCATTATTTCTGTCACAGAGTTAGGGATGCAACAGGTTAAGTTATAGAAAATGCATATAGTAGGTTTAGTGGTCTTGGTGTCTGATTTTTGTTTTACACAAACCCCCAGGCTGCCTATCTGTGGGCAAAAGTGTATGGTGCTTATTAATGGTCGCCCTTTGTTTCATCCCTGACCAGTATGATAAAGCAGGTTATGCCACTGCATCGATATCATGGGAAAGAGTCTATAAATGTGCAACCAAATCTTTTGGTAAGGGGTTTCAGTTGGAGTTTTTTTTAAAAAAAAAGCTAGACTTCAAGGATCCGTGTAATTTTTCCTGCAGGGAAAGCAGATTCTAAATTAGCCCAGTCTTCCGAATGCCCGAGGTAAGCTTGCGGCTGCCAACCCCACACTTCCCATGTCCCTTTTTCCTAATCCTAAATCTCATCCCCGCTCTTTCCCCTTCCCTGCTAATCCCAGATCTCATTCAACACCTGATGATCCTCCTACTGAAACCCTGAACCACAACCCTAAAGTATGATGTACAAGGAAGAATAATTGCATATGTTCTAAAAGGGCTAGGAAAAACTTTGCATAAAACTTAGAGAGCAATCCTATGGCCGCCAAACACTCTCTAGTGGGCCATAAAATATGCTCATTTAAGAGAACCGACCTTGGGGCCCATGTTCCAAGGTCGGTTCCCAGAAAACCAACTGCATCTCTCGTCCGCACTGCCTCGGAAGCAGCGCTGAGAAGCCCCATCCTCTGCACTTGCAAGAAGAGTGCGGAGCAACTGGAAAGGGGCGGGGCTGGGGGCCGTTCTGGGGCAGGGAGAGTGGAGCTGTGCATACAACACATCCAATGTGTTCTACAGCAGCTTCCTCTCCCTGTCGGGCCCCCTGCCACTAGATAGCTGAAAACGGCTGTCTAGCGAAAAACAGCAAGGAAGGAGAGCTGCAGAAGGAACGATCCCCCCGTGCCAATCCTGCCTTGCTTTGGATAGGCGGTCGCCTCCAAGTTCGGAGGCGGCCACCTATCTAGTTAGGATTATGCCCTAAGTAACTAAGTAAGTACTGTTTTTTTTAACAGTAGTATCAGTATCAGAGCCAAAGATAAAGAATACTACCTAAAATTGGCAAGACTGACAAGAGAGAAAGGGGGGGGGGAAGGAAACCACATACAGTGGAAAATATAGTAAAGAATTTCCATGAACAAGAAAAGATAACACAGGTTTTGAAGGCTCCTGCAGTCTTTGCAAGCGAGTTGAAGGTTACTTAATTAGACCAAAAGTGTAATCCTGTGCATGTTTACTCAGAAGTAAGGGCCACTGTATCCAGTAGGACTTTCTCCTTGGAAAAGTGTGTATACTCATGATTTAGTGGTCAGTTCTTTAAATCACCTTGATTTAAATTAATCCACCCAGTTACAATATATACAACATACGCCATCCCTGGTGCTGACTCTGCAACCTTTTCAGCACCAGGTAAAAACATTCATGTTTGCCCAGGCATTTTAAGTTGTTTAGTCAGCCCTATTGTATTTTTACAGCTGTTTAAACATTTGTTTTATAATTATATTTTATTGTTTTAACTGTATTTTGTGGTAGTATGACTATATGTGATTATACAGAACCTCTTTATTCACTGTTGTGGCTTACAAAATGCACCATACATTTATGCAAACAATTGCCATTGACTGTACTGGTGATCATCTTATAGAATTGTTTTACCTTAAGCTTGCTGATAGATACTTTGTTCTTCCCATTTATATGTCCAAATGACTCTGTAATTCTCTTTGAGTATATTATTTGCACTTCAATGTAGCCCTCATTCTCCTCTGTTTACACTGAGATTTTAAATTGTGATGATCTATTGTTATAAACTTAACTAAACTTGAAAAGAGCAAGAGTTGCTCTTGCATAATTCAAGAAAAGAGCAGTGTGGTACATCTAAGGAGAGACACTATGTAATACTAAAAAAAACCCTAAATGCACTTATGCATGACAACCTGAAATGTAAAAAAAAATTGATTCGTATCAGGCTGAAGACCTGAAGTATCTTAAAAACAATCATTCCAAGATGTAATATATTCTTTTTCTGAGAGAGACAAAAAGAGGAATGAACATTGTACCTAAATAATTGAGCACCGCTGTACTTAGAATGCCCTGAAATATACAGTTTAACTTTCTAATCTTGTTTACTACAAATGTTCTAACCCAGGGATGGGCAACATGGTCCCATGGGCAACATGGTCCCATGGGCAACATGGTGCCTGTAGACCACTTTTTAAGTACCCATTAAGGTGCTCTACCCCTCCCACTTTTAATTTTTTTTAGGGGCAGCATGTGTATGAGTGACCTGGAGAGCGAGAGAAAAGCAGATGGGGAGAAATAAAGTGGTGTCAGAGCAGTGAGGGAGGAGAAAAAAGTTTGCCTTCTATGAAATAGGTTTCTGTTGCTGCTGAAAACTGGCTTCAAAGGGGTTTTTAGTTTGTTGGGCAGATTACTTGTACATTGTAACCCCTGTACGGCATCCATTTTGTGGTAGCACTATGGTCAATTTCTCAAATTGCCAAATGTGCCCATGAGCCAAAATGTTGCCCACACATGTTGTAATTTCTAGAAAAGCAGTCCTTTCGTAAAACTAGCTACCATAAGCGAGCATGGTCACATCACACAAGGGATCTTCCCTCCAACTGAGTATATGCAGTGTGAGTAAGCTGAAGAGTTCATATAGGCCACTTTCACACATAACAAAAAGGAAGCCTGTTTGGCTTATCGGGAATGAACAGCACGCAGGAAAAACCAAGAAGTGTTACCTTATTGCAAAGTTCGAACCTGAGTCCTTGGTTTGTTGCTCCCAAACATGTCACAAAAACCAAATGCTTCCTAATAGTTTTACCCACTTACACAAAGGGAAGATACAAGTGGAAGTGAATGGGTGGCATGCACCGGTACACTGCATGCTCACCGTAAAGCAAGATAAGCCGAGATCATTATGTGCAAATTTCCCATAGATTTCCCTGTTTCAGCCCCTAACTTCTGCAAATTAATCCTTTTGAGCTATTCCTGTTTAGTTCAACAGAATGTCCTGTCTTGATATCTGTATGAGTATTCTAGATGTGTTTGAAATACTGAATACAGAGCTTGATCCATTTTCATATTAAGAGGGATTCCAGTCTGAAAGCACACTGGTGACAATATAATTTAAAATTCCACGCAACAGAGCTGCATCCAAAAGTGGTTAAACTCCACTAATTTGAAAAATCGTATTGTGAACAATGGGATCTCCACACTCCTGGCCACTTCTAGTATAAACGAATAGGAAAATGTTTGTTAACAGGGGCCCTGGGTACTTGGGCTAGTTCTCGAAGTCAGTGTTGGTGTGGGCAGCATGGATGTTCCTAGCCCCAAGGTGAAGGTCTGGAGGAAACGTAATGAAAGTGGCCCTCAGTTGTTCAGCCATGTATTTGCAGCAGCTACAGTAGTGTTGCACATCAGTGTTTCCCATAGTGAAGGTATTTGTAAGGGGCAGATGCTTGTTCTTAAACAAATTTAGACATGCACCAGAATCACTGGTTGGCTATAGTTCCATATCTCATATTTCACTGTGTATTTAGAAAGATTATATGCCTCTTCATATTTACACCAGCCTTCCCCAACTTGGTGCCTTCCAGATGTTCTGGATTTCATCTCCCACTGGCCAGGAATGCCGGGAGTTGTGGTCCAAAACATCTGAAGGGCACCAGGCTGAGGAAGGATGCTTTACCCATTTAGGGTGCGATCCTATGCACGTTTAGACAGAAAAAAGGCCTACAATGCCCACAATTCCCCAACCAACCATGCTGGCTGGGGAATGCTGGGAACTGTAAGCCTTTTTTTTGTCCAAACATGCCTAGGATTGCACCTTTGCTGCAGGAAATACCAGTGTAGCCACTGAAATCACGATTGCTACATAATGTGTGCAGCAAAATTAATACACTATCCAGAGCAGGTTTTTTCATCAGATTACAGGTAATGATGGTGAAGCACAACAAATAGTCCTGAGAGCTCTCTGGTTCTGCTATGTGATCTACATACGTGATTGGGAAAAAACTGTCAGGAGACCACACACAAAGTACTGGAAAGACTCGCTCCACTTCTGCCATTTCTAGCAGTGAGGTTCCCCAGCTGACTGCTCTGCACATAAACAAACATGTTCATGCTCATCAAACAGTACCCGTGATTCCTCTTCCTGTGACTTTTGTTGATTCCACACTAACAATGGCCTCTGGAATTAACAGTATTTACTCAGTTATTACAGAGAACACAGGCAATCTCAGTGCCAGCTCTTGTTGTGCAGCACAGCATCAGAACTCATTGCACTGATGCCCTGACATATACTGTGTGCTCCAGCGATATTTGACATCCAGAGCAGCATGCCACTGATCCTTCCAACAACACCACTTTGCCTGGGTAGTCTGGTTTCAGTAGTCCCCATGTGCGAACTGTAAGCCTATAGCACCCTACTCTCTGACTTGAGGCTCTTGCAATGAGGCCAGCCAGACTCAAAACCTTCTAGCCTGGAACAGGGAAGTACCAGCAGTAGTACCATGGTATGTCTGAGATTTGTCAGCGTTTGGCTTCTTGTGCTGTTCCTGGGAAGGCAGGGAAGATATACGCAGCACAGTACATGGGGGTGGGTGGGTTGTAGGTTAAACAAAACAGATTATGACCAGAAAAACAAGAACAATGTAACAGCAGCTAAACTAAACTTTTATTGTAAGGTATTCTAAGTTATCCTAACAATAAAAAATAATTATAATGGTCATTTTTACTATTGATTTATTTGATTTTTACCCTACCTTTCCCCTAGGAAAATGGAGCTCAATAGAGCTGAGGAAAAACTATCAATTCCCATCAGTCCTATTACTAACATAGAATTTGTCTAGCACAGTCACTGGAATATGTGGTAACCATACTCAGCAAGAGCAATGGTATTCCTCGTAGTAACCTACGGCTGCGAGAGCTGGAACATAAGGAAGGCTGAGTGAAGGAAGATAGATGCTTTTGAACTGTGGTGCTGGAGGAAAATTCTGAGTGCACCTTGGGCTGCAAGAAGATCAAACCAGTCCATACTCCAGGAAATAAAGCCAGACTGCTCACTTGAGGGAATGATATGAAAGGCAAAACTGAAGTACTCTGGCCACATCATGAGAAGACAGGATACCCTGGAGAAGATGCTAATGCTAGGGAAAGTGGAAGGCAAAAGGAAGAGGGGCCGACCAAGGGCAAGATGGATGGATGATATTCTGGAGGTGACGGACTCGACCTTGGGGGAGCTGGGCGTGGCGACGGCCGACAGGAAGCTCTGGCGTGGGCTGGTCCATGAAGTCACGAAGAGTCGGAAGCGACTGAATGAATAAACAACAATACTCAGCAAGGCATTCTGACATAAAGAATACGATCACATAAACTCTGGCTTCACCCGAATTGGTACTATTAATATAACCTTTGCTATATTGTGCTCAACTCTCTCTCATTCAACTAAATGACAGTTCAAAGTGCTTAACATTGGTTTGATTGGGACTGTGCTCAAATAGGGAATAACTCACAATATTTACAGTCTGAAACTGTAGTTTCTGGGCAGTATCCTATACTGCCCGTGGGACTCACTTCACTGGTGACCCAAGGGTACACTAGTAGGTTTTGCTTATGATAAAGGTTGCAACATCCTGTTCATAAAAAGAAGCACACACAGAATAATTGTCTATGCACAAGATACAAAAGAGTGCAACTAGGGATGCCGGCGAAATCAAGATGGACTAAAATGAGCTCTGATTTCCAAGAAGCTGACCTGTGGAATCCACTGCAGACTTACCCCCTCAGGCCACACAGAGTCCGTGGACTTTCAGATGACTTTTTAACTTTCCCGAAATTTATGCATATTTATTTGTAGGAAAATACGCACATTTCTGCTGAGGAAAAGTTGAATGGAATTGGGGACAATATGCTAAATGTTATGTGCTAAGGTAAATTATGTAAAGTGCTAGGAAACATCTTACGTAGTTATTTGCATATTTTTCTGCATGACAAAAAAAAATTCGCATCCGTCTGTAAGTGGACAATGGAACAAAAGGCACCTGACAATCCACGAAACACACACAGAGCAGATTTTGCACAGTCCGTACATCCCTAATTGCAACTAACAGTATCACAGGTGGGTTTTTTTAAAAAAACAGTACACTGTCAAATTAGTAGAAGTGCATATAGAGAAAACTACTACATCTTTCCCTTTACCAAATGACAATACCATAGACTGGACCACACTGATGGACCACACTGATGGCTAAGGGTGCTGACTTGACAGATGCTCTGTGACTCTTCAACAAGAGCAGTTTCCCCAATTTCTGCATTTTTGTTCCAAAAGAGCTTTCCCTCACTGAATTTAACAACATAATGGCCATGTTTAGACATCACTTTAACCCATGGTGGATTAATAAGATACTCACAGTAGCTTATTTTTTAAATAGGCCACAATGCCTGGCCACACAACCAGGCTAATAAGCTACTGTGAGTAGCTTATTAAGCTACTGTGCATAATCTGAGTCATCCCCCCACCCCCTGTCCCGCTGCAGTCCTCCTGCCCAAGCAGTGGTGCTGTTTCACCCACTGACAAAGGAACGAAAATCCTGGGTGACCCACAAAGGAGCAAAAATCCTGGGAGCACCAAAAATGGGGAGGGGTGCTATAAAGACTTGGGGGGTTGCAGGGTTGGGACCAAACTTCACACACAGCCTCTCCTATTTGGGAGGCACCTGATCCACCATCAAAACGCTATACAATTATCCCAGAGGAGCAAAAATCCTGAGTGCACAAAAAAGGAGGTGGCAGCTATAAAGTCTTGGGGGTTTGCACCATTCTTTTGCTGCTCATTCACTAAAGCACTATAGTGCTTTAGTGAAGGAGTGCTACAGCTGTATATGAAGTTTGGTCCCAATCCTGCAAACCTCCAAGGTTTTATACCCACCCACCCCTCTTTTTGGTGCACCAAAGGTTTTAGCTCCTCTGGGGTAATTGTGCAGGGTTTTGATGGTGCATCAGGTGCCTCCTGATTATGTGAGGCTGTGTGTGAAGTTTGGTCCTGATCCTGCAAACTTAAGTTGTTCCCAATTGTGCATTTCGCCCATAGACACAACTGAAATAGCCCATGTAGGCTGTTTCCTTAACACAGAGAATGCCCGCAGGAGCAGAGTGGCAGGGATCTGAACCAGTCTTTCCATGCAACTCTGTAGGTGAACAAAATACCCCAGAGTGCTCGACAGATGACATGATAACCACGGTGGGTTAAATAACCCCTACTGCAGACTGTGGGTTATCTGAGTGGGTTATTTTGGGAAAATAAGCCATCGTGGGTTAAAAAATTCCCAAGAGACGACATGATAACCCACAGTGGGTTAAATAAACCATCGTGGGTTTTTTAACCCATTGTGGATTATCATGTCATCCAAATCCAGTCAATGCCTTTGTCAGGAAAAAAGGTGATAACCCTATAATTGTCAAGGTTTATAATTTAGACAGCAGACAAGAAAAGCTGCTTTTGTTGTACCTCCAAAGTTTAGCAGCTTTTAGAAGATTTTGTTGTAAGGCCTAGTCAGAGAGAGAATGATATCCCCAGTTAGGGAAGTAAGTAGGAGGAAAACAGACAGGTGTGGCACACAGGAAAAGAATCACTCTCAGAGAGCTCAGCACTGTAGAGATTACCTCCCTACATGAGCCAGAGGAGGATTGGGATTAGCAAAAGGGATAGGCCGAGATCTCATGCCTGACACAACCTATAATATGGGTCCTGAGTGCCTTAACTTGTGAAGCAGGCTTAGGCAGACCTAGAGCAGGCTCAACATTATATCTAGCCTTTGATCTACATGTTTCATCAGGGGGAAGAATTCTAGTTAGAGGAAATCCCTCCCCTCCCCCCACTCCCCAGACTCCCAATCAGCAGAAGAGAAGTCCTCAGCAAGAATCTCCATACGCTCCATTTTTCTTTCATTGATTTCCAAGTTACTTTGGTTCATGACTATTAAATAGGCAGATGAGCCTTCTCAAGATAGGAAAGGCAGGGAATCTGCAGTACTTATTTATTTGATCTGATCCCTGCCTTTCTACCAAGAAAATGGGATTCAAGGCAACTTACAATCATAGATAAATAAAAACTGATTAAAACAAAAATAACACAAATACATTAAAACACAATTAAAACCAATAATAGAATAAAAACAGCACCCAGCCCAACAGCCCACTTACACGCCAAAGGCTAGCTTGAATAAAAAAATCTTTCCCTGCTGGCAGAAGGACAACAGAAAAGACCCAAGCTAGCCTCCCTCGGGAGGGAGTTCCACAGCCTTGGAGCAGCGGCTGAGAAGGTCCTCTCTTGCGTCACCACCAAACATGCCTCTGAAGGTGGTGTACAAAAAGAAGGGCTCCTCCTGAAAATCTTAAGAGTCAGGTAGGTTCATATGGGTGAAGGCAATCTTTCAGGTAGTCTAGCCCCAAGCCATATAGGGTTTATAGGTCATAACAGCACTTTGAATTGTGCCAGTAAACAGATGAGTAGCCAGCAACGCTGTTGTAACAAGGACTCGTGTGCTCTCCAGTCAACAGACTGGATGCAGCATTCTGGACCAACTGAATTTTCTGAACAGTTTTCACATGCAGCCCCAGGTACAGTAGTCCAAACTATATACAACTAAGGCATAGGTGGCTATGGCCAAATCAGACATCTCTAGGATTGGGCACAGATGGTGCACTAGCCTCAGCTGTGCGAACACCAAAACCTGGGTCTCCAGGTTCAAGGCCGAGTCCAGGAGTACACTCAAAAGGTGAGCCCGAGTCTTCAGGGGGAATGTAATTCCTGGAGTCCCTATTCGCTGATCTTCCTTTGCACTAAGCAGGGGCACCTTCATCTTGCCTGCATTAAATTTTAATGGGAAAAGAAAAGGAAGAAACAAAACCAGAAAGAGCTAGATGGAAAAGGAAAGCAAAACATTCAGTTCATTTGCATCTATCAAAATTAAAAGCCTTTCACCTGAATTCAGAGGAATGAGTCTGTACTTGTTTCATTTTTGTTGCTTTTACCATTGGGATACTAAGTAACAGCATTTTGTATCTGAAGAAAGGAGCCTCCCCCCCCCCCAGATGGTGCAATTGATGCTATTGTGAATGGGTTTTTAAAAAACGTTTTAGAGAGGCTGTACAATGATCACCTGCTGTATGACTTGTACACATCTAGCCACAGCAAAAGTATCACAGTTTACCTCACTGCAGGAGGGACAGGCCATTCTGTACGTATTTTCTTTGTGTGTTAGAAAGTTTAGAAAGTGATTCCCTACTCTACCACCCTCCCTCATGGCAGCACACAAACATCTGGATTTTTTTTTTTTTAATACAGATACAGTGGCAGAATAGCTCTTCCTTACAGCAAAGCTATCCCACTTCTACAACGTAGATAAGATTTCACAGGAATATATTTGTGGCACATTCCATTGATAATGGAAAAATTCTATGATTTTACAGCTCCAGCAAAAATATCATTGTACATTCAGTGTTTCTTCAAATGGCTGTTCATTATTTTAGCAAACAAAATAACAAATAAAGTTGCAGCTCATCTCCATTGAGTGCAACGACATATATAGGGCTTTCATACCTTTATTTTGCTGACAGATTGGTTTTTTGGAAGTAGAGACTAAATGGTACTAAACCATTTACTTGAAAGTAAATCTGATCAACTTCAGTGGAACTTAATTTGCAATAAAGCATATGTGCAGCATGATTTACTCAGATGAATGCCCCACTTTGTTCAATGAGGCTAACTGCTAGATAAGTGTACACAGAATCAAAGCCTTAGAATTGTAAACCTAAAAAAACTCACTGCTAAGTTTCAGAATCCAATTCCCCAGGCTGCAATATTGTTGGGAATTCTTTTTCTGTTTCTTTATGCAGTATAAATAACATATTCCCAGTTTTTACCCTATTTTACCACACAATAAACTGGGATCCAGCACGTTACTGCTAAGAAACAGGCAGGGCTTTCCCATTGTCAGTCATGAAACACTTTGCATTCACAGATCTTTCGAACATAAGAACCCTGCTGGATTAAACCATCTTTTTCCTTCAGTAGCCAACAAGATGCCTCCAGGAAGCCCACAAGCAGATCATGGAGATAATAACCTTCCTTAGCTGTTTGTCTCCAAGCAACTGGTATTTGCTTGGTATATACTGCCTCTGAACATGAAGATTCCATAGAGCTATTGTGACTAATAGTTGATAGACCTATCTTCCATAAATCCTATCAAAGTTTTCTATAGCCAGCAATTGGATCCACGTATTTGCATGCTTCATTGGGTCATAGCCACTGGTTTTAGCAAGTGTTTGATATGGTGGAAGCAAGTTTCAGGCTGTATAGAACTCCTCATCCTGTGAAGGTGTTGAAAGCAAAAGTAGAAAAATGAATGTTGATATTAGCCTGAACATATAAAGCTGGCTTATAATGAGTCAAACCACTGGGCCATCTAGCCCAGTGCTGTCTGCTTCAGCTGTTGGGTCATGAAGGTCTCAGAACTAGTGGGTCCTTGCAGTCCCCTATTCCTGCTACCCAGTTATTAAACTACATATAATATTGAGTAGTGTACTGTGTTTCCTTCAAGGTGTTGTTTTTAAAACAAAGTGCAGCCACTGAAGTTGAAATCTGAAGTGAAATACTCATCCAGAAGAAAGGGACTTTTTTCTCTTCCAGTAGTTTTCCCCCTGAAAAGATGCTTTCTGAGACAGGGAAAAACATATGAGAAGCAGCTGAAGGAAAAGTATAATACACTGGTTGTGGAGCTGCCCTTGAAGATAACTTGTTCAGCTAATGCAGAATGGAGTGCAGACTGCCTTGGATTCCTGCACTGAACAGGGGGTTGGACTCGATGGCCTTGTAGGCCCCTTCCAACCCTACTATTCTTCAGCCAGGGGGACTGGTCAGGAGTCATATTACACCAGTTCTAAAAGAGCTGCACGGTCTGCCTGTTCACTTCAAGCCATATTCAAGGTGCTGATGCCTTAACTTTAAAGCCCAAATGGCCTGAGTCCCAAATATCTTAAGGAGCATCTCTCCCTATACCAGTCTGCCCATGCTTTAAGATCATCAGGGGAGGCTCTTCCCCAAGTACCATTGGTATATTATGTGACAATAAGCAAGGCAGCCTTCTCTGTGGTGGTGCCCCAGTTGTGGAACAACCTCCCCATGTAGGTGCAACTGGCATCAACATTATACTCTTTTTGGCACCAGGTCAAAACCTATTTGCCAGACATTTTAAACGGGTTTATTAAGCTGGTAATGTGAGCTTTTGTTTCATGTATTTTCTTTATTGCTGTCGTTGATTTTGTTTTATTGTTTTTATTGTATACCACCCTGGTAAGATGAAGGGCAGTATAAAATACGTTAAATAAATGTTAAGAAACCACTCCCTCCATGCAGGTTTTCTTCTTCAGATTACAGCTTCCATAGTTGCTTTTTTAAAAACAGCTTGTGGAAAAACTAAACATTACTCACCATTAGTGTAGTTTGGTCCTTAAATCCTTTAATTGGAAATGCTGAACCAGGGACTGTTTATAGGCAAAGTGTGTGCATTATCACTGAGCTATGGACAAACCCCAAAGCAATCTAATATATTTCTCTGTTGGTGAACTGCTTCACACTTGCCATACGAATAATCAGCAGAATGAGCAGAAGGATCGCAAAATGCATCAGGGCTGCCTTACCACATTTTGAAGTAATATATCCTATCATCTAAAGAGGAAAGCCCCCCAAAGCCATTAAGTCCAGAGTTTAAAATGAACTCAATGTACCACTGTACATGAAGGCATCTACATGGCTGAAATGGCCATAATATGCCTGCATGTGTGAACTGGGGTCAGATGAAAAAGAAACATGGGAAATTCCTTCTCTCCTTCATACGCATTTCAAACAGGGGAGATGCTGCAGCGCCACTATTATTTTCTCAGAGAGATTTATACACTTCATACCTCAACCACAAAACTCTTATCCCCATACATGTTTTTCTTTAATATATAAATTAAATGCCTGCTAAACATCCATAGATATACTCTCATTAAACAAAAACAAGGCATGGATTTTGAGGTACAGATTGTGTTTTTCTAAACCATAATGCATGTCAGCTTGTCTGGGACAGATGCTGAGTGATTTATGCAATGTGTGTGCTCCCAAAGTTACAGCTGAACCATTAAGAAGGAAATAAATGGTTGACTTCACATGAACAGACTTGTCATCAGGTGGCAGCTGGCTTGGCAACTCCATTGTTTTTCCTCGATTTGTAAGATTTATAGTACTGAATATCTTGCCTCTTTTGCCTCAGCAACATATACTCACTGTGTAAAATAAAATGAAAACTACAGAATCCAAGTTTCTTTTTTTAATATACACCACTACTCTAATGTATTATACAGTTGGACCAAGAAGTAACCAATGAATTAGAATGCTCGGTCGGTGTTCAGGCACTGAATAGTACTCAGCACCTAAGTATTACGGAAACTTTAACAGGCAGGTGCTTTAGCTAGCTTAACACTGTTGTCCCAATACTGTTTTAAGGGTGCACTCACAAAACACAAGAAATATTTGGGGAAATGACACTGAAGTCGATACAGTTTCTACTATGAAACTATCTTTGGTAGTCCAAAGATGTTGGAAACAAACAGAGAGAAAAGGGAAGCTATCCATTTTAGAAAGGGAAAGGGATTTTGTATAAAGCTTGCATTAGAAGCCTACAAATGCCCCGCAAAAGTAACCATCAAATTATACTTCTTGAACTTGCTTTGAAAGTATCAACGATGGCAAGAACTTTCATTTTATAAGGCTTTACTCTTGCTGCAGTCAAAGTAGACTGTATAATAAGCATGACTTCCACTGAAGCACCTGAATATTTGTGCAGGTAGCCAATTTCCATGCAAATTATTTGGTATTCCACTTCTCCACACACATACACACACACACACACCCATCCTCCGCTTTTGCAGTACCTATTTATCTATAATGGTGGTAGACCACAAATAATTAGGCTGTTCTACAAAACCAAAGAGTGTACTGTCAAGTCAGAAAACACTGATCTTTAAGTTTGATGAGAACCAACATATCAAAACAAGGCATTTACACCTACCATTGACTGGGAAGTAATGTATTGTGTACATCCAATTGCACAGTATTTTTAAGTCCCTGCTTGCTATATTGTTCTTGCTTGGCCTCTTTTTAGTCTTTGCACTACTTGAAAGCCAGACTGATACCTATCCTTTTTTGTCACAAGTTAATGACTCATAAATGGTGGTGGACTCCCACCCTGACAAACATTCCACACTCCTAATCTTCACAATAACTTTTTAACTGCCTTGAGTTACCCGTCATCCTAATTTCCTGTGTCAGCAGGCTTAACTTTACATGCTGAAAAACAAATACTTGACCTACCCCAAAAAAGCTTTCAGAAAAAAGTCAGATCTGATGTACAGGTGCCATTTCAGAAGATGGTCAAAGAGATTTACACCAAAGTCCAAATGATAATTATGGCCTACTCCTTTTCTTTGTTGCTGTTTCTCTATTCATTGAAGTTCCATTTAGTTATCATGGCTAACCGTCATCAATAAGTCTATCTTCATGTCCCATCATTTTTAAAAAGCTATCTAAGATAATGGCCATCACCACATCTTGTGGTAGTGCATTCCATGATTTTATTACATGTGGTTTGAAGAACCACCTCATAGGAATATAACAACTGAAAAGTAGAGAGCCCATGTCTTAGCATAGCAGTCCATAAGATATAAACCCTACAACCCCAACAGACTAGTCCAGTAAAAAGCACCTTGATTAATCCATTTGAGTCACACCTTCCATACATCCAAACATCATGCAACCAGCTCCCATTCTCTGAGGGAGAAGCAGAGCCATTCCACCAGCCCTGCTGAAAGACTTAATTTTTCCTCTTCCCTCCCCATTCCTTTTTTCTTGTGTTTCTTTTTAGATTCCTTTTTCCTTGAGTAATGTGCAGGTAGCAACTGTCTTGTTTTACTGATTATATGTAAGCTGCTCCAGGAGCTTTTAGCTGAGGAACAGACTAAAAATACTAGGATCATCTACTGTAAAAAAACAGTGAATGAAATGTAATGTGTCCATGCACCTCATAATTAATATTTTTTCACAGTGATTTCTCAATATAACAAATCTCCCAAAAGCAGAATCAGATAATTATGAGCAAGAATGATAACAGGAATAGAATTTGATCATGCTGATAGCAATTATTCCAGTCAGGTGTGTTGCAGAATCTTGCACTGCAACAAATAGTTGCTTTATTTTACCTATATGATCCCTATGCTATGAAAGGTTACTTCCGACTTTTATGGGAAGAGAAACCTTCCAACTTTTCATGAAAGTGTACATTTCACACTTTATGAATTCATAGTAATTGCTACTTTACAGCAATAAGAAGGACTTGTCCTAGCTTGCCATTGACATGCTTTAAGGTGTTTTGTATAAGATACTAATGATACCTCAGGAGACCTAATACAGGCTTACCCAGCCTAATAACCTCCAGATGTATTGAACTGCAACTCCCATCATTCCCAGACAGCATGGCCTATGGCGCATGCTCATGCCACATCCAAAAAGAAAGTATGCTTTTTCCTCTGGAACAATAGTTACTTCTCATATGCAAATTCGATAGCTGAATTGATCAATCAATCCATCAAAACTCACATGATTAATGTACTTACAGTACAATCCTATACATGTCGGTAACAAACCTTACAAATTCTTTAAAATCAACGTGCTTATGGCATCATTTTTACAAGTTTCCATTTTCAAAATATACAACATTAGCTGCAGGACTAACCATGAGTTCTCTATATAAAACTTTTAAATATCAGCTTTCCTGTCCTCAGAACACTGCTAGGAACTAAGGGTGCTAAACAGCCAGAATGTTACAGGCCCGCCCAAGGTGCCCACATTGCTATCTTTTCAGTGCCAGCTAAGACCTTTGTTCTCCCAGTCTTTTAGGGAACTATCCTATCGAGATCAACCGTCGCCTCCACCCCCTCCACCCCCAGGGGCGACTGCCTATCCAATGCAGGGCAGGAGCAGTGCAGAGGGGATCTTCCCCTCTGCACTTAAGCCACCCTGCATTCACGGAGGGCGGCTGAAGACAGCTGATTTCGACTGTTTAGCTGTGGGAAGTCGGAGCGGGGGGAGGCAACATCGGAAGATGCATAGGAAGCATCAGAAACGCACGTTTGCCCTCCCCACCCCCAGGAACGCTCCGTTTTTGCTGCTCCGCGTTCCTCTTCTGAGTGCAGAGCCCGGGGCCGATCTGTGCTGCCTACAAGGCAGCGCGGGAGGGGGTGGAGGTTGGTGCTCAGGGAACCGACCTATGCTATGGCCATCTAGCAGCTGACTAGCGGCCATAGAATTGCACCCTTAAGGTCTTTTGCAGCACAACCCTAGACATATCCACTCAAAATTAAGTCCTATTAAGTTCAATGAGACTTACTTCCAGGTAAGCATGTATAGGATTGCAATCTTCTTAGTGTTCAAGGCTGCAATCCTCTACATGCTTACCTGGAAGTAAGTCCCATTGAACCCAATGGGGCTTACTTCAAAGTAGATATGCATAGAATTGCACTGTACATTTCATTATTCTAGTCCCAGTGATGTAGTTTTAACTTTTATAACTTCATTATTTTAGTTATGTTGGCATATTTGTTAGTCCTATATTTGTTTTTACTGGCATTTTATTTGTATTTTTATGTTATTATGTTTTGTGCAATACCCCCAGAGAAATGTATTTATGAGGTGTTTCATAAATTAAATAGGTAGATAAAATGTTTTCCTTTTGGCGAGTTGTTAGAATTTTAGAATGCAAAAAGAAATAGAGAAAAAGAAACAATGAAAGAGGAAAAAGAATGAGCATTCACTACTTGACCCTAAAACTGAATCTCAGCCAGTAGAGTACCCAGGGCTCTGCCTCCTTTTGAAGGCTTATTGAGAGCAGGGCACATAATACCATGTCCATCCAGCCTATCAACAAAGAACATAGCATGCCCTTCACAAAGAAAATATTCTGTATATGCTTAGGGGCATTTTATCCTTAGGTCTTGGGTGTGTGTGAAACAACTTTGGTTCTGCTTGAAGAAAAGAATTCTGTACATGGATGATGGAAATCACACAAAAGTGCCAGAATGGTTACACATTTGAAAACCACACATCATTTGAAATGCCACATTGCCAGCACCATTATGTGCATTTTCAGCCTTTAAAAATAAATGAAGTGTACATATTGGCCTGGTTCGCACAACACGAAAACCCATATTTAAAAAACAAACGAACAACCAATGGTTTGCTCTTAGGTTATTTTTCTGGCTTATGCTGGGGGAGACAATCGAGAAGTCCAGGTTCAAACACAACAGGGAATGATCTGGGAATGTGCGCCAGCCCACTGACATGTGTACAACAAGCCAGGGTGTTTTTTTGTTTTTTGTTTTAAACCCCTGGGTTTTTCTGTCATGCAGACAGATGATTAACTAAGGGTGAAAGCCTATGCCCACTTACCTAGGACTAAGCCCATGGGCCTCAGAGAGACTCAATTCTGAGTAGACGTGCAAAGGATTCCACTGTAAACTGCAAATGTTCTGTTTTCAAAAAGCATGCTAAAAAATGAGAATCAGTCAACTGTTAACAAGCTTCAATTAATCCATCATCAAAATGCTATCTCTTGCATATGTCCTGAGGCACTATTCCCACACTATGAAATTACAGCAGAGAGCTGTGAAAATGAGTAAAAGAAATATGAGCATGGATAAATCAGGAGGTAATTCGGCGTTTCCCACTGATCATGTGGGATTTCTTAATGTCTAGGTCAAATATATTTCTTTATTCATTTATATCATAATACTACAGCCAATAAAATTATCCTCTGACTCCCTGTCAAACCAGTGTGTGTGTGCCCTTTACATTCTATGGTCAAATGCTTACAACAGTTTTTCAGTACCTGGATAAAGTGTACCTGGCATAACCTTAAGCAGGGCCAGAAATAATACTAAGGCTGCGACTTTGCCCCATTAAAATAAATTAGAATTATGTTGCTGACTTTAATAAGAATGAGATTGCACCCTAAAATCACCAAAAATATTTGAAGAACTAATCAGGTGACTGACACACCTTGAGAAAAGTGGTATTGCAATTAGAAATGCTCGTATGCTGCTGTTTTTAATGTAATCTTATTAGAGTGTTATGGTGTTATCCTTTTGCTGCTTTGCAGTTGCTATGAACTTCCTTGAGGTCTACAGGGGGTTGAAAGATGAATTATGCATTAAAACTGAAGCACAGCTGGCACAAGCTTAAACAGGGACAGAAATAATTGTAGGGTTGCAATTCCACTCCATTAAAATTAACTGTACAAATAATATTAAAATGCCAGACAATACCTAGACATATCACTGTTATTAGTAGCTGGGGAAGGAATAATTTCAAGGAATGCTTTATATCTAGTTGACCAGATCATTACAATGATATGAAATATATATATACTGGCACCCTTAAAGGTGGCCTAAAAATAATAGTAAATAAAATAAATAACTGAGCAATCCTATGGTCCCTGGGAAGGCTCTCCCTCATCGAAACCAATACTGCACCAGATGCACTGATTGGCAGTGCATTTCCAAGCCCAATTTAATGTGCTGGTTTTAACCTTTAAAGCCTTAAATGATTTGTGTTCACATTACTTGAAGGGTAATGGCCTTCTCCCATACCAGTCTGCCCACACTCTTGAGGTCATTAAAAGAAGTCCTTCTCACAGGCCTGATGCCAAGGGCAGTTCAGCTGCTAAGTACAAGAGAGGGTCTTCTCAGTGGTGGCCCCACACTTCTACAATCAACTACCATCAGGGACTGTTGGGCCTACTTCCTACTTCAGGAAAGCTCTGAAGACCCACCTGTTTTGCTGGCCTTCCCTTAAGTCTGGCCTTGAGTTTTAATGGTTTTAATCCCTGTTTTTTGTGTTTTAATTGACCCTGTTTTATGGATTTTACCAAAACATGTTTTTATGGATTTTTTTTATTGTATCTGAGGAGGGATTTCCCCACTCCATCTTTCCCCCGCCCCCAGGCAACATGGAAAGCGAGGATTTTCACATCATGTTCAAAACTGTATGATCACTTAACTTTGTTGTGCTCTTACAACATCATGTTGGCTACATGATCTCTGATTGGCTGACATTAACTAGCCAGGAAGCTCGCTCTCTCTCTCTCTCTCTCACACACACACACACACACACACACTGATGTAGGCAGCAAACAGTGCTCAAAGAGCAACATAATAAGTGAACAGTAAGATTTTTTTTTTTAAAGGAGAACAAAACAAACAATTCCGAATTACAGTTTACATGCAATTTCTATTTCAACTTGCTTAAATTGAATGCCCAGGCCATCACTGACAAACTTTTTGAAAAGATGGGATCAGAAGCAGAGCTGCCTTGGTCAATCCTAGCAGATCATTTGGAATATGAGGGAAAAGGGGCTCCTTCACACTTGCAGAGCACACCTGATTTAGGGCTTTCAAGGATAAAACCAGTACCTTGAATTTAGCCTGTAATGTAATTGGGAGACAGAGCAGACAAACAAAAATGTAAGTCCTATGTTCTCCAAGATCAGGCTACACCTGCTGGAGGTCTGCACCACCTGCAACTTCTGAACTATTTTGAAGAGTACTAAAATAATGTAGAGTACTGGAATAATCCAGATGGAAGGTTATCAAGGAATGAATGATGGTTGCATGATCTTTATCAAAGACAAAGGGGTGAAGCCAGGTGCAGCTGATAAAACATACTCCTTGCCCCAGATAGCAATTGAGTATCAAGTAACAAAGCCCTGCCAAGGAGCACAACAGGTTATGAAACGAATCGTTCATATGCTTTATGGGATATCCCACTGTCTCCAGGTAACATGGTCTTCCAACATTTCTCATTTGTATGAATTCACCTTCAGTCTATTCTTCCTCATCTAAACCATCAGACACTGGTACCATGAACTAACTACTGCTCCTTGATCTGATAAAGAAATATAAAGCAAGGTGTCATAAGCATACATCTCATTCTGAACTGTTCGATAATCATCACAGCAGCAGAATCTGTATATTTAAAAGCCTTGGGAGGAAGACAGAACCCTGTGGCATGCCACATGATAGCAACACTACCCTGTCAAATTAGCCAAACAGATAACAGTGCAAAGCGGTTCCACAACTTCCTCTTCTCTCAGCTGGCCCAGAAAGATTTGATGGTTAACCATATCAATTACTGCTGAGAAGTCCAGTAAAACTAACAGGGTCGCACTCCTTCTGTACATCTCCAGAAAAGCTAATCAACCAGAGCCACTAAAATAATTTCTATTCCAATGCCTGGCCTGAAGCCAGACTGACAGGGGTCTAGAGCATCCTTCATGACCATCTGCTTAGGGCAAGCGTCAAGCAAACAGGAGTTCAGATGAATTGTTCCAACGACCATGTCAACATCCTTAGGAGAAAACAACTTACATTGATCCACTCCAACAGGACAAACATCTTCTTGAGGGTTTGGAATAATAGTGGCATCCAAGTCAGAGCAGATTCAAGTGATTTTATCCACAAAACGCTTATCAAAAAACTCAAAGTAGAATATCAAGGGGCTGTCCACCGTCTTGGGCTGCTGGGTTGTGATACTGCTTCATAATAAAATGGGCAAACCAACAGTTTGTCTGTTGGCCTGCCTGCTCCCGCATGCAAATTGAAGCATTGTATTTGCCATTGCTGGGAAGGGAAATGATAAGCATATCCTATGTTTTCTAATTTCCATTTCCAGAGATAGCATTGTACCAAAAAAGAAATGGCTGCCCCCTGTGGGCTGTCCAATGGGACAGTTATTTCTTTTCCCATGTAACACTGGAAATGGAGGAACGTCAGTACATGTGTTTCCCTTTCCATTAGCAGCCAATTCAATGGTTCAATTTGCAAGGCAGCCGCAAGCAGGCTAGCAACAGAGCAGCCAGCATGCCAGTTTATTATGTTAAAGATAAGAAAAGGAAAGGAAAGGAAAAAGATCACCACCCACCAAGCTAGCCACCTCACCTCATTGCAACAGCCCTCCCATATACCAAAATAGAATTATACACAGCCTATTTTTCAGTTAATTTGGGCGGAGGTAATGATGATTGATGAACGGGGGCAATTATTAATTGAAGAAGAAAATTGGCTTGAACTGGATCCATATGTGAAGGAAATTAACTGGGGACAAAGTAAGTGAAGAGGAACTCTGGGTGATCTGAGAGTGGGGTGCAAATTAATTGAATTAATTTTATTTGGGATGATTTGGATGGGAATCAATTGGCTTGACTTGTCTTTTATGAAATTATTTCTACATTTGCACATATATAGCTTTGCAAATTTTATGCATGGTTGTGTCCAATGGGCCTATTCTCTAGATGTTTACGTACTTAGCAATGTCCCCAGTGTTTGAAAAGCACGATATCCCAGTTGCAACAGAACAGCAACTTTAAGGAAAGATGGATCCCTCACAAGAGAGTAACCACTGTGCATATCTTCCTTCCTCATGCTCTTGCTTTGGAACTTTTAGCTCACACTGAGAGCTACATCTTCGCACCTGTTCCCATGATCCCTCCTATAAGTGGCAGCTATTACTTTTTCAGCACAATCCTATGCATGCATACTCAGTGAACTAAGTGGGACTTAAGCCCAGGTAAGTGTGTACAGCACTGCAGCCTTAAAACAGCCATGCTAACTTTAGCCATGCTGCCATATACAGATGCATATTTGTGAATGGCAATGCCACACACAGAAGTTAGCATGGACCAAATGTTCACACTTCATCACAGTTGCTAAAAAAGCAGGGATCGCACATGATTGCTGCAAGTAGTGTCTGCCTTCACATGAGTGGTTCTGTGTGTAGCAGTTTGGCTAAAACACAACATGGGCTGATTAAAATCCACAGAAACTATATGCAGAAAGTGTCATGTGAATTGGCCAAGTGGGCCTTAGGAAGCATTACTAACTACAAAGCTAGCAGAGATGACAGTATTCCAGCTGAGCTATTTAAAATCCTAAAAGATGATGCTGTTAAAGTGCTGCACTCAATATGCCAACAAATTTGGAACACTCAGCAGTGGCCACAAGACTGGAAAAGGTCAGTTTACATTTCAGTTCCAAAGAAGGGCGATGCCAAAGAGTGTTCAAACTACCGCACAATTGTGCTCATTTCACATGCCAGCAAGGTGATGCTCAAAATCCTACAAGCTAGGCTTCAGCAGGATGTGAACCGAGAACTACCGGAAATACAAGCGGGGTTTCGAAGAGGCAGAGGAACTAGAAATCAAATCGCCAACGTTCGCTGGATCATGGAGAAAGCAAGAGAATTCCAGAAAAACGTCTATTTCTGCTTCATTGACTACGCTAAAGCCTTTGATTGTGTGGATCACAACAAACTCTGGCATATTCTTAAAGAGATGGGAGTACCAGACCACCTTACCTGTCTCCTGAGAAACCAGTACGAGGGTCAAGAAGCAATAGTAAGAACCGGACATGGAACAACCGATTGGTTCAAAATTGGGAAAGGAGCACGACAACGCTGTATATGGTCGCCCTGCTTATTTAACTTATATGCAGAGTACATCATGAGAAACGCCAGGTTGCATGAATCACAGGTCGAATTAAGTTTGCCGGGAGAATTATCAACAACCTCAGATATGCAGAAGATACCACCCTAATGGCAGAAAGCGAAGAGGATCTAAAAAGCCTCTTGTTGAGGGTGAAAGCTTTTGCAGAGTGCAAAAGCTGGTCTGAAACTCAACATAAAAAAAACTAAGATCATGGCATCTGGCCCCATCACTTCCTGCCATGTAGAAGGGGAAGAAATGGAAGCAGTGACAGATTTTATTTTCTTGGGCTACAAGAACACCGCAGATGGTGACTGTAGCCATGAAATTAAAAGACGCTTGCTCCTTGGGAGCAAAGCTATGGCAAACCTAGACAGCATAGTAAGAAGCAGAAATATCATCTTGCCGACAAAGGTTCGTATAATCAAAGCTATGGTTTTCCCAGTAGCAATGTATGGCTGTGAGAGCTGGACTATAAGGAAGGCTGAGCGCCAAAGAATCGATGCTTTCGAACTGTGGTGCTGGAGAAGACTCTTATGAGTCCCCTGGACTGCAAAGAGGTCAAATCAGTCCATCCTAAAGGAAATCAACCCTGAGTGCTCATTGGAAGGACAGATACTGAAGCTGAAGCTCAAATATTTTGGCCACCTAATGTGAAGAGAAAACTCCCTGGAAAAGACCCTGTTGCTGGGAAAGACTGAAGGCAAAAGGAGAAGGGGACGGCAGAGGATGAGACGGCTAGATAGCATCACCGATGCAATGAATATGAACTTGAGCACACTCCAGGAGAGAGTGGAGGACAGGAAGGCCTGGCGTGCTATGGTCCATGGGGTCACGAAGAGTCGGACACGACTTAACGACTGAACAACAAGAAAAGAAACAGACAGATATGATAAAAATGAAGGAACTGGGTGCCTCTGAGCACATGCTGAGCTCAGGAATTCGTGATCAGCAGCAGAACCAAGCTCACATGTCCTTTTATACACAAAACCACTCCACTGTCCCTCCCAAAGTGTTATTTTGCTGCACCTTGTGTGTGCGTGTGTGCGCGCATGCGTGCGTGAATACATGCTAGTTGTTGCTCTTGTTAGATCACTGCAAGTCAGAAACCCTTTTCAGATCTACTGCAAATCATTCAGGAATCTACAAGTAGATCCTAATCTACCTTTTGCCCTACCCTGCTCTAAACCTCTTAGCATCAATCAATGTATTTGGCTGTACTGACTTCAAGCAGACCAAATACCAATATGACAGTTTGAGCCTGCAATCCTGTTCACACCTACCTGGGAGTAAGTCTCATTGAACTCAGTGGGGCTTATGTCTGAATAGACATGCATAGTATTGCATATTTAAGTGTTTTTCAGGTGTATTGTCTGTCTTTAGCCTTCACTAACAAGAGGAATCTTACATTCATGGAATATAAGGAAAAACTATTCACAGGTTCAGGCTACAGTCCTGTATATAATTACTTCAAAATCCCACTGGAATCAAATGGGATTTGCTTAAAAATAAACACATCTTGAATTGGCGTTGAAGTGCTACTGATACAGACACCAAGGATTGTGGGCAATGCTTTTTAACCTGGGCAAATTACCTAGAAGGGTAGGCAAACCAAAACTGTCGAAAACATTTTAACTGCATTCTACAAAATCCGTTTCCACCCAGGAAATCTCTCTCCACCTCACTCAAAGTGAATGTTATCTATACTGTTAGCTATATTGAGACAATAACTGACAGACACACAAAATATGTTGATAAAAATTGCATTGTTTTTATGAAAAGGATTGTCAGCAAGCAATAAAACGTCATTACTAAGAGCATAAGCTTACATTTTTATATGCATTTTGACTGACAGGTCAGTTATAAGGAAGATGGTTGCATTTTACCATCACCATTCTTCACTTATTTTTCACAGGTGTATATTACACTTTCAGACTGAAACATTCTGTTTGTTTCATGGAAGATTACTTGGTTCTTAGTTTATCTCTCTTCACACCTAGATATACCCAAATTATGTGTACAATTTGAGCTAGACCCTTTAAGTATGCCATAAATGTGAACTTGTTTTCATATGAAAAACAAGCATTTTAAATGTTTTTTGTTTAACAAAAGCAGTGGTGGTTTATATTTCAATGTCTTTTTTTGTTAACCACACACATTCTTAAACATACATGATATAGTATGGTTCTTGTAATTCATTCACTGATGATATCCCAAATGTAAGAATATGAAGCCTCCATAGGGTAATTTATTTCCAGATGTACATCTGAATGATTCATCCACTGAGATGGACATGTGACACTGAAGTGTCCAAGGTCAGCTTTCTGCCTGTCCAGCTCATTTATTTAATTTGTACCCTACCTCTCCTCCAAAGGCTCCAGAACAGTATTTCAGCTCATTATAATCATGGGAGGTAGATGATGCTGGGAGATAGTGGCTTGCCCAGGGCAACCTAGTGAACCTTATGACTGAGCAAGGAGTTGAGCTGGATCTTCTAATCTTCAAGCCCAATATTCTATCCCAGCCTTCCCTGTGCTTGGCAATGCTGGCTGGGGGTAACGGGAGTTGTAGTCCAATATAACTGGATAGCACAAGATTGGGGAAGGTTGATCAAGCTACTGCACAACACTGCCAAGTATTTAAGGTATTAGATTTTGTATCTAACATGTGGACTAATAAACGCACTGAAACATGAGGCTGAATTTGATGTCCAAAGTATACAGAGAAAGCGTTCACCTGGGGGTTTGAACATTTAGCAGCTGCTCAGCACATGGTAAGAAGACACACAAAAAGAGCACTGCCATGTCTGAAAAACAATTGTCCAAAATAAAGTAGGGTATGTAGAAAAGAATGGTTTTGATGACAGCATCCACCATATGCCCAAATCATTGGAGGCAAGTATAAACCGGGTTTAAAGGTCATATAGCCAATCTCTCCCATGTCTCAAAACCTTCCATACTCAGTAATTTCCTAACGTTAGTGCTTATTTAATGTCAGTTATCACCTTGCTGTTAAAACTGTTGGTGCAATAATAACAAAAACAATGTAGTCCAGTCTTATGTATGTCTTCTCTTAAGTCCCACTGAGTTCATAAGAACTTAGTTGCCAAGTGTGCACAGAACTGCAGCCTTATATGCCAATATTTTATTATTTAGTTTTCAGTGTACATTTTAAATGTTTTCTTGGTTGAAACTGTATTCTGTATATTACCTTGGTGAGTAATATTAATAGTAATATTAAAGGGTGACCAATAAACGTTAAATATAAACAAACAAGATCTAACAGGATTTGCTTCTGAGTAAACATGGGTTAAGTTTTGGATGTTAGCATACCAGAAGATTAGTGCGGAAGATATCATGTGCCTATTGCCATATAAATTAGAATAACTAGGATGCAACAATATCAGGGGGCAAGCAATGACATTAATCTGCAATTGGTTCCACACAGACAAAAGGAAATACTTCACACAATGCATAATTAAGCTGTTTGGAATTCATTATCACAGAATGTAGTGATTGCCACTGGCTTACATAGCTTTAACAAAAGAATTATTTATTTATAAAATTATAAGTCACCTTTTGGCCCAGATAGGGCCTTTAAGGTGACTTAACACTTAAATGAAGTCATGGGAGGACAGGTCAGTCAGTTCCTATTGGTCATGATAAGTTAAATCTCCAAATTTAGAAGTAGTATATCTCTTGAGTACAAGATGCTGGATGTAATCAGCAAGAGGTAGCCATCCTAAGAACATAAGAAGAGCCATGCTGGATCTGACCAAGGGTCCATTTAGTCCAGCATTTTGTTCATACAGTGGCCAACCAGCTGCCCATGAAAAACCCACAAGCAGGACAGGAGTGCAACAGCAGCCTCCCACCCATGTTCCTCAGCAACCGGTGTACTCAGACATACCACTTCATGCTGGGCTTGTGATTCTCAGAGGCATCTGGATCACCGCTATTGGAAACAAACCTAGGGTTATTTCCAATAGAGTAGAATGCTAGAGTAGAATTCATTCACTGAAATGAATGGGAGTCAAGTTAGACTAATACTGGATTACAATCCCTACTTGAACCTTGGTTTAAATCCATCAAAGTGGTGGGTTTATTTACTTGGTTTGCATTCATCCCATTTTAAAATTTCAGGGTGGTAACAGAAAACAGAAAATCCTTGCAAATATTAAAAGTTAATTCTGATGTCTCTCTTTTCCTGCCTATCAAGAATCAACTAAAATATAAATCTTATACCACTTCTGGGCTGTTTCCAGACAGATGACCCCCAGCAATACCTAATCATTGCTTTTATGCTGTGAAGTGCAAGCAGCATTGCAACTGACAGGACAGATACTGAAGCTGAAGCTCAAATATTTTGGCCACCTAATGCGAAAACTCCCTGGAAAAGACCCTGATGCTGGGAAAGACTGAAGGCAAAAGGAGAAGGGGACGGCAGAGGATGAGATGGCTAGATAGAATCACCGATGCAATGAATATGAACCTGAGCACACTCCGGGAGAGAGCGCAGGACAGGAAGGCCTGGCGTGCTATGGTCCATGGGGTCACGAAGAGTCAGACACGACTGAACGACTGAACAACAACAAGTGGGGGATGCTGGGAATTGTGGTCCAACACACCTGGAGGGCACCAGGTTGGGAAGCTGTAGTCCAAGGTATCTGGAGGGCACCTGGTCTAATGCTGCTTTTGTTTTAAAGGACAATTTTAAAGTCTTGGCTAGCTACCGAATCGCTTTCTTGTATCAACAGTACTGGGAGAGATAGCAATCTTTAAACAGAGGAGCATGGCAGCCTGGGTTAGAAGTTCAACACGCTACTGTTGTGTATTTTTGGAGGGGGGGGTGGTTAAAAGTGCAATGACGGTGGGGTGTGTGGAGCGGGGAGACAACAAATGAAGGACTGAAGGGAGAGGCTGTGCAGGCGAAGGTAGTCGATGCCAAGGCCCAGCGCTCCATTCCAACAGCCAACTGCCCTGGAAGAACACCAGGCAGAGAACACAAGGAGTGCTGCTGCTGTGCCTTTAAGGCGCAGGGAGCTCCGTCCCAGGAGCTCCGTGCGCTCTCTCGCCAAGTCGGCTGCTTACACGTCTCTTCTGCACGGGGCCTGCAGACCGGCGAATCCCCCCAACAGAAATGCTTTGCTAGTCTGAGGGCAGCACCTGCCCCACGGAGGGGGGGAGGGGAAGGCTTTGCCATGTTGAAAGCCAGCGCCGCCAGAGCCTCTGAGCCCCTCCCCGCCCGCCCGCCCCTTGATAGCTACAAGACCCCAGACCACGAATGCAAATGCAGGGGAGGCGAGACCCGCCGCTGGACGCGGCGTGCGTGGCGGGGAAAGGCGAGAAATGGTCACGGAAGCCTGTGGAACCGCTGCACACTGGTGGGTGGGGTGGGACGGAAGGAAGGAAGGAAGGAAGGAAGGAAGGATGGATTCGGGGGCGGCAGGTGCACGGCTGCGCCCCGGGAGAGCAGCGACGCCGGGCTGGGCATTACCTGTTCGTGGGGGTCGTGGACTCCGAGGAGGCGAAGGAGGAGGACGCGAGGCAGAGCGAAGGCGACGCGGGCACGCTGTTCACGCCGCGGCTCGCCTCTGCCGCCGAGCGGTCATTGGGCTGCTGCTGCTGCTGCTGCTTCTTCAGGCGCCAGTGGCCGAAAGGCGAGCGCTTCTTGCGCTCTCCAGGGGCGGCGGCGGCCGGCGGGCTGCTGTGGCGATGCTCCCGCCGCCCCTGAAGGGATGGCGAAGGGCAGGGGGACGAAAACGACGCCTCCTTGCTCGTGTCCGGCTCGGAGTCCTCGGACTCGCTCTTGCGGTGGAAGAGCCTGCCGAGCCGCCTGAAGCCGCCCCTCTCCATGGCTGAGCGACCCCCTCAAGCCCACGCTCGCGCGGCGGCGGCAACCGCCCGTGGCGAGCGGCGCGAGGATGGCCAGGCACGGGGGAAAGCCTCTCGGCTTGCGCGCTCCGTCGTAGCCGCCGAGCCAGCGAGAGGCGGTGGGACAGGGAAGGGGGGAGGACGCAAAGCGCCTCCTAAAGGCTGCCCGGGGAGTTCCAGGCCTGTCAGTTGCTTCCAGCCGCCGTGCAAACCGCACCCTTCCCACCTCCTCAGCTTGGCTCGCTTGTTGTGCGAACTTCCAAGCAGCGCGCGTGCGATGAGCCCGTCTCGAGGGCTTTCCTGCGCGTTGATGTATTTATTTTACGCGGCTGCCACGGCGGCTGCTTCCTCGCGGGGTAGTTCCCGCCCGCACTGACTTGGAAGCCCTGCTGATTCTTATCTCAGCCCGCTACGGAAGAAGCGCATTAGCAGGGGGGCCCGACTGTTACGCAGGAAGGGAGAGGCTTGCCGAGGAGGATGCAAATTATAAGCCATTAGTTTGTTGTTTTTCTAATGACGCCGAGATTACCCACAGATCTGGATCCTGTGTGTAAAGGCTTCAGGTATATAAGGGAACGCACCTGGAAAGCTCCAGCACCAGCTGTGCCTTAAGAGATCCCCTGACATCATCTTCTCGACTGCACGCTCTTCTTGGCATTTTTTTTTTTGCACAAAAAGCTTAATATAATTGTTAATAACAATAAGGAGGCAGAATTCTGAACTCAAGAAATGGGAGATGCTCACTTCCAGCATCACATTAAGATGGAAACAATCCTATATTACTCAGTTACTTAGGTATAAGCCCCACTGAACTCATTGACATTTACTTCTGAGTAGCAGAAATGTATAGAATCATACTGTAAACCTGACTGATAACATAGTCGGATTCTGTTGTTTGAGTATGCGGGAAAGCCTATGGACCAGACCAGAGCTAGAAAACAGCAAAATATATAGTTACCCCAAGCATAGTGGGAGTTGGCATGCAGCAAGTACCCTGGGCCTAACTATAACTTAGGAGAATTATAGCCACATGAGGGGATTTACACACACACAAATCTAGGAGTGGCCCAGTTAATGTTGGGAGTGCAGAATGTGGGGAGGGGAAGCTTAACCTTTCCCTCCACAGCTGTGATCCCAGTGGAAATGGACACCTCACGCCACAATTCATGACAGAAAAAAGGTGCCAAGAAGCAGCATTCTAGAACTGTGATTGTAATTTTTGCTCAAAAATTAAAATGCGCAGGAGTGTCTAGTTCTATCTTTGCCTATGGGCAGTGGATTTCTACTATAGGTTGACTTGAGAGGAGTAATGCTGAAACTTAGCTTTAGTTGTGGCTGAATTTGTACAGTGGCCAGGGATGTGCCCCCTCTATCAATGGTTCTCTTCATTGCCAATTCTTCCTCTTTTTCCATGTGTTCATCAAAGTATTTATTGACTTTATCACACTCTAAAACCAAAAAGGCTCCCAGAGTGGCTTGCATGCAGTCAGTAAAACAAGACAGTATCTGCCCGCTATCCAGAAAGATATGGCACACAAGGGGGAAGGGAAGGGGGGGGAGTAGCTTTTCAGCAGGGCTCATGGAATCACCCTGCCTCCCCTCATATCTCCCACTGTACAGGCTACTGGAATGGTTCCTGGTTATGACAGTTGCTAATGAAGACAGTATTTATTTTACTTTTATTACACGTATGTGTTGCATTTTCTTCTGACACAACACTCAAGGCTACATAGCATTAAAAAAAAGATAAAAAGCAATACCACTCCACTGCCTTGGAAACTTGGAATAGGGACCATGGTTGCCATCACACACTGTTGATTCTAGGGTCCAAGTCTGGGGGCATGTTTGTAATTCTCAGATGCATCAGCGGTTCTCGTAAATCAACTGTTCTCCATAACTTCTCACCTATCCAGTTCCTAGCACTTCCTGTATGCTTTCACTTCTGCCTCAGTACCTTGATGGAGACTTTTGAGAAACTATTATTTAGAGCAGGGGTGGGTAATGTGTGGCCCATGGGCTACATTTGGCCTCTGCCCCCCCAATTAGAAAAGAAAGAAACAAACAAAATTGTTACTTTTAAGTTAAGTAAGTTAAGTCTTAACAATGAGTTAAGAGTCATTGGACAAGTCAACTGATCCAATGCTACTGTCATTTAAGATAGCTTTCAGAAGTATGCAATTGGTTTGTTCTTCAGTTATTGACAGCTGATCTTGGGAACATCTAGATAACACCAAAGTCTTGCTGTATGCTGCTAACAATTAGTCCAGTACCATATTGGAATTATCAGTAGCCAAGGCATTAATGATTCTCTCTCTTCATAAAAGACAGATTATTACTCTTTAAATTGCCTATCTGATCTAGTCAATTTTCCTCTGAAGATGATCTGCTACCAGCACATATCACTGGCAACTCCGATCAAAATTATGGGAGTTGAGCACGTATATCCAGGGGCAGAATTTTACCCACATAAGTTAATAATGGGAAGAATCAGCTATGTATGCTTCTTTAACCATCAATACAGGGCTGTTCTCTCTAACATATGGAGGAAGCCCTTATTCAGTGTGGTTTTAAATAACTCAGGTGAAGCAGCTTCTACCACTTTCCCTCAGTTTGCATGGTTGCAAACATCTGAGCAAAAGAAGTTCTAAGCAAATGGGTTCATTGTTACTGGAGAAAGTTTTAGCTTTGTTTTTGGAGGCTTTTTTTTTAACAGCACAATCTCTAAACCAGTTATGCCAGAGTTGGTTTTATCATAGCTGATCAAAAGCCAGTTTTCATTTTCAGCTTTCCATAGTTTTCCTTAATTGAGCCCTTTTGGAGTGGTCCTGTGAGACTTCCACAGGACCAGATGATACTTGTAAAAAGGTAAAAGGTAAAGGTGTCCCCAACCAGTCGTGTCCGACTCTAGGGTGCGGTGCTCATCCCCGTTTCTAAGCCGAAGAGCCAGCGCTGTCCGAAGACGCTTCCGTGGTCATGTGGCCGGCATGACTGAACACCGAGGTGCACGGAACGCTGTTATCTTTCCCGCCGAAGCGGTACCTATTTATCTACTTGCAATTTCTTGCTTTTGAACTGCTAGGTTGGCAGAAGCTGGGACTGAAGACGGCAGCTCACTCCGTCACGCGGCACTCGGGTCTCGAACTGCTGTCCTACCGACCTTCCGGTCTGCAGTTCAACGTCTTAACCACTAAGCCACCACGGCCCCTAAGATACTTGATGATACTTGTATGCCATCATAAATCCTTAAAAATGATTGTATGATCGCAAGTCTATCCAAGATTGTGTCCACACAACCACTTCACTGTGGGCCAATGTAGGAAAAGACCTCAAGCAAAGTGATTGTGAGAATCAGCTTTCAGCCCTGTTGAAGACAAATAGGGTAAAGACCACTTTTGTACATGTTGCTAAATGGTGCTTTTGAGATTCCCCCCCCCCCCGCTATTTGCATTGTGTACACTGCTGTTAATACAAAGCAGAAGAGAAATCTACATTAAAGAACATAGTACATATGAAGCTAAAATGCACCTTGGAGTTCTTTTTCCACCGTTCATGCCATGTGTGAATATTGTTAATGCAGGACAGAATGCAGAACAGAAATCCAATGCAGGCTTATCTGGGCGTTATAGACATATTTAAACAAGCAAGTTTAAGCAATACCTGTGAGAACGCCCTAATTTGTCTTAAACCCAAGTAATCTAGTTTAATTCCTCTGTGAATTGTTGCTACAGTGTATTATTATTATTATTATTATTATGGGTATGCCAAATAGAAGAACTGAAAGATTTAAACAGAAAACAGAATTAATACATTTCAGTAGAACTTGGTGTAGGTGAAAAAGTGCTTTATGAAAGAGGAAGAGCTAATGAAGAAGCTCCTCCTTCTTCCAATCATGAGAAGAGGATAGTAAAACCTTTGCTATTGAGGGGAAATCGTCATTTTTGTCAGGTAGCTCTTTATGCTCTATGGCTTGGATTCTGAGTTGTCCTTCTGCAGTTCATAGAAGGGCCTTTGATCCAGTGGAGGTTCCTGCTGGCAAAAAGGGGGGAAAGGGGCAATTTTCACTAATTCCCCTGGAACCCTCTGCCTACACCACCTTCTGTGCTGTTATGCAGGGTTCTCCATCCCTCCAGGGCTCATTTTCAGGGGTCACAGGGCATTGAAGGGCAAATCAGTTAAAACAGCCTCTCCCCTCTCCCCCCAGCCACCCCTCTGCCAGTGGGAATTTACAATGAGCATAGTTCCACTCATGGGGTCTCAGGTTCCAAACCTATATTAATCATTTTAGCCTAAGTCTTAGTTGAATATCATTCCTCTACTGGATATGTATCAGTCTTTAGGAACATTCTGAGAGTCTACAAACTACTTAAGGCAGCTTGGCTCAACTAGAGTTAAGCTTGTTGTAAGCAACCTTGAGGTCAGGAAGGCCTGGCGTGCTATGGTCCATGGGGTCACGAAGAGTCGGACACGACTGAACGACTGAACAACAACAACAACAAAGCAACCTTGAGGAAACTTTGGATAGAAAGGCAGGCTCAAAATAAAAAGAAAGAATAACTATTGATCTAACTGAAAGCACACAGCAGCATGACACCCCAGTTCTAAATTTGCTCTGACAAACTTGGAACATTGGGGATTTTAATTTCTCGTGTTGTACTTGGAACTACAGTCAGTGATCTCCACCTTTAGCATTAATTTGTTGGCACAGCAAGTCTTGGCATCAAGCCATTATGGTAATAAGTCTCTGCCGAATTATTCTGAAACTGAATCAGTAACATCAGGAATGGACAGAGAAACTAGAGCAGTCATCCAAAATAAGCATTTTGAATGTTTTCCCTTTCCATAATATTTATTACATACAAGGCCTTGAAAGCCAGTGTTACATACATAGTCACAGTATTCCGTATATACAGGTCCTTTGACTCTCTCCTAAAGTAGTGTTAATCTTAGGAAAATAGAATGTAAAAACAGAGCAGCAACTCTTTCGTAACTCCTTTCTTCCCAAATTATATTGGGGCAATGAGACAGTTCAGTCATCTCCACAAATTTAATATGTATCTGGGGGCATTCAATGTAGCCAAGTTTTGGGTGGAGGGAGAGGAAGTCACAGCCTCTCTCAGGGACTTCTTCCTCCTTGGAACTGAATGCCTCCAAAGACAGTATGACAAACACTGCTGTAAATCATGTTAATCTTTCTTCCATAATTCATTCCTTTATTGTCATTCTCTCTACTCGCTATAGTCCTCAATCCAGACTTTAATAGGACTAACCTGAAGTGAATATGTTCTGGATTACAGTTTAGATATCTCTATAGTATTGCATTCTTGCATAGCCTTCTAGGTATGGTTGGAAGGGCTACCTACTGTAGGTTCCTTTCAAAATAAAAATCCAGTTATGCCACTTGATATATAGCATGCCAGATTGTTCTGGCTAACTGTCAAGGAAGCTACTGAATCTGTGTTTTCATAAGTTAATGTATATGTAATTTTGAAAAATATTTCACAATGTCCCTGTTCAGAAATAACGGTAACACAAACACAAAGGAGATAAGTATCTCAACTGCTCAAAACACAACCAACAATGAAATGGGATGCACCACAAATTAGTGCAATTAGAAATTCTAAAGAAATTTTTTGTTGGAATCTTTATACTAAAATTATTTACTAGAAAGACACAGATTAAAATGATCAATACAACCACAATATGAAATAATATAAAATGACCAAACGTGTTTCGACACAGGTCTTCCTCAGTGGTCAAACTATACAAAATTTTTATACAGGCATTAAAGTAAATATTAACAGAAATAAATAAACCCATTGGTTTATAACTGAAGTTCTTATCAGAACCAAAATACTAAAGCAATAATAAAGCTAAAAAACACCCTCCTACAATGGACCTCTCAAATCTTCAAGGCTAGGAGAGTTCATGAATTTTCAGCAGTAAAAATAATATAAATAATATTTATAATTCTTGCTGACGTTGGAAGCTTTAGTATTTTGGTCCTAATAAGAACTTCAGTTATAAACTAATGGGTTTATTTATTTCTGTTAAGTATTTGCTTTAATGTGTGTATAATTTTTTTTTGTAGTTTGACCACTGAGGAAGACCTGTGTCAAAACGCGTTTGGCCATTTTATATTATTTCATATTGTGGTTGTATTGATCATTTTAATCTGTGTTCTTTGGTCATTTTATATTATTTTGTATTGTGGTTGTATTGATAATTTTAATCTGTGTTTTTCTAGTAAATAATTTTAGTATAAAGATTCCAACAAAAAAATTTCTTTAGCGTTTCTAATTGCACTAATTTGTGGTGCATCCCAATGCATTGTTTGTTGAGAAATAACGCTAAGCCATGATGGTTAAGCATTTTTCCTAACCACAATGGCTACATAACCATGGTTTAACCATGCTTACGAACCACATGCTGCAGCAGGGTTAGCAGCCCTGACTGTGGCTTAGTGTAATGTCTGACAGGCCCCCATGGTTATCTGAGCGCTGCCATAGAGCTCTGTGGCAAGAGCGGCTGAAAATGGTCCTGCCGCTCCTGCCAGTACATGAGATCGACATGGTTGAAATCTGCCTAGTAACACATGACGTGGCAGCCAAGAACCAGCCTCCTCGCTCTCCGTCCCTGCCTGCAGTTATGCCTTAATCCCCGCCTGCAGTCTGCAATTGGAGGAGGGTGTGGGGAAGATGCTTTCGATCCCTTGCCACTGTTATCAGCACAGCGACCTTATGCACTTTGCCCTCCCAGGCACAAGTACCTGTGTCCACTGCCATAAGGGAAAACATCCCTGTCCTGCCTGGCCAGTGGCAAAGCAGTGTCATCCCTGCCTCAAATGGTGTACCTCTCCCCGAGATGTCCACCCGCACCTGCTGCAGCACCAAACCCCGAGCTGGCCAATTGCAGCTGCTGTAGCATTGAACCCCAAGATAGCCACCCACAGCTCTGCAACGCTGGCCCCAAGATGGCCACCCACTGCTTGCTCCACTAATGGATGCATGGCAGCCCATTTGTAGGATGGAGGGGTTTTGCAGGATGGAGGGTGGTTAGGAAGTGGTTAGTCTAATCATGCTGTGAGCCGTGGTTTGTGGATGTGTGGTGGAGCACGTGGCATGGTTAGTCGTAACCACTACACACCATGGTTAGCCTAACCATCCTTCCCCATGTTATGTCTGAGCAGGGCTATTGAGTTCAATGGGATGTAAATCCTAGCTAAATGTACGAAGTGTTGTATAGGAGAAGGGAAGGCTAGGACTGTAAAAGTCAGGGTAAGCTGAGATGAGGCTAATATTGATAATAAAAAATAATAAAAGCATTTCAGGAGATATCAGAGTTTTAGTGGAACATCTGTTCTGCTAAATATCTGTTCCATGGTTTTTCCACTATGGTTTTATTGAGAATCAGGTGAGTTTTTAAAATAATTTTGTATGTATCTTGCTTTTATGGTGCCCTTGTTGAGCCTTTATTCAGCTGCTCTGGCTTTTTAGTTATTGTGGTGTTAATCTTTTTTTCCTACATAAATAAAATATCACAAGGCCATAAATCAAGTAATAGCTGCGTTGTTAATTGTACTCCTTGATGTATTTGGACTGAGTCCTCAATTTCTGGAAGAATATCTCAGAGCCTATATGTCTGGAAACAAGGCCCTCTGGTATGGTAGCCCTTCTTCCTTGATTTTATAATCACAGGTATGGAAAATGCTCTTTGAACCTGTTCAGGGGCACTCTCATCTGTTCATATATTCTAGGGTTAAGTCCTGGCCTTGGAAACAAAGGCCAGGGCTGAGCCCTGATGACTCCAGCACCAATTAAGCCCACCTGGACCCCAATTGGTCATCTGTTGTCTTTGGCCAACTTAGCCTTGTTTGTCTTTTAAAATATACATTCAGATCTCTGTGGGGAGAAAAGCAGCTGCAGGATAATTCCGAGTAGGAAAATATGGCTGCATTATATGCATTTGCATGTAACGTTTCATTTGTCCCACTATAACTTTTCAGTTTAGAAAATAAATAGTACAACAAAGAGACCGAAGAATTAAATTAGAAATTCTGACAATAACAAAATATGCTAATTTAGCTACAACTAAATTAGCTATTTATTTATTTTAAATTTGGAATTATTATTATTATTATAAAATTATAATTATAAATTATAATTATAGAATGATCTATAATTAGATCATTCAACTAATTTGGATGTAGTATTGTGTAGTGGAAAGTAGTGTTGGATTGTCTGTTTTGTTGACACACTTAAGACTTCCACAAATAAATGAAGCAATAATGACCTGGGTATTAAGAAGACAACATCAGACAAATATTGCAGAGCTCCAGAACTGCTGCAGGAACTAAACAATTTAAATGTAAGAGAGTATGCATCACTCATTAATTACTACAGCTTCCTTAGCATTGTTTCAGATTATGAAGAGTAGTACATCTCCTACAACTCCTTTTAAAGTCATCATTAAGGAATTCACCTGGAAAAGGCTATAAGACGATTGGTCAGTAAAGCATTTTTTTTGTCTGATAAGTAAGAACTCAACTGATGAGTAGAGGATAGTGTTTATCATATATACCAATAGTGATCTGAATTCTCAGAGTGTTGGTTCTTATATATCAAAACCAGCACCATCCACACACAAGAGAACAGTGTCAACAGGCTTGGGGAATGCCAAGGTTTGCAGAAGTACAAAAAAATATTGATTTTAAAAAAGCCGTAAGGGGAAAGGCCCCCAAAACAACCTGATAAGAACAGACCATGCTCAATGGCCACAGAATGCTGTTGGAGGGGGAAATGGAAAACTGAAGGGGAGGGGGGTATGGAATGGAGTATCCTGGAAGAGGGCATGGCTGAACAGGAGCATTCCACACTGCAACATTTTATTGCAGGTTTTACTTGTTAATACTGTGTTTCCTTGTCCACCATTATAATAAGAAACATAATGTTGATACTTAATTTTAAGGTTGAAATGATGCTTCCATTCTTATTTTAATATTGTACTATCTCGGGTTAGGATGGCAGATCAGGGAATAGGGATTCAACCTGTGCTGGATGGGGTTATACTCCCCCTGAAGACTCAGGCTCACAGTTTGGGTGTACTCTTGGCCTCAGCCCTGAACCTGGATGCCCATGTCTCAGCCCTGAACCTGGATGCCCATGTCTTGATGGTGGCCAGGAGTGTGTTTGCACCAACCAAGGTTAGTGCACCAACTGTGCCTGCTCCTAGAGATGTCTGATTTGGCCATGGTCACATATGCCTTAGCTACATCCCATTTAGACTACTGTAACATGCTCTATATGGCATTTCAGCTGGTCCAGAATGCTGTGGCCAGATTGTTGACTGGGGCTGGTTACAGGGAGCACATGACTCCCTTGTTACAGCAGCTTCACTGGCTATCGGTTTGTTTCCAGGCAGAATTCAAAGTGCTGCTTATGACCTATAAAGCCCAATATGGCTTTGGACCAGGCAAGCAAGCAAGACTGCTTTCTCCTGTATGAGCCTGCCTGGTCCTTAGGAGCTTCTGGAGAAGCCCTTCTTTCAAGATCGCTACCATAAGAGGCATGTTTGGTGGCAATGTGAGAGAGGGCGTTTTCGGAGGCCACTCCCAAGCTGTGGAACTCCCTCTCAAGGGAGGCTAGGTTTGCTCCCTCTCTGCTACCCTTCCAACAGCATGCAAAGACCACTTTATTCAAGATCTGTGGGTACGATGCTGTTGTTATTCTGTAATTGTTATGTTTTTATTGTATTTTAATGTGTTTATTGTTTCATTCTATTTTAAATTGTTTTTGGAAGCCACCTCCAGTGCCATTTTTTGGAAGAAAGGCAGGATATAAATCAATCAATCAAACAAAGAAAAATAGATAAAATATATACAGGTTTATTGTTTATAAGCATACTTTCTTCCTCCTCAGTTGTTTAGAATTTTTGCCAACATATGTTTTAAACATATTACTACAATTATTGGACTTGAAAACTTGAATCTTTTAGAATGAAAATGTAGACTCCCTGGACAATTCCTGGAAAAGAAGACCTGCTGTTAAGGGTTATTTGTTCAATGACAGAATGGTGAATATACTGTGGTGTGTCTGCTATTTGATTGCAATGACGAAATCTGTGGTTTGGACAGAAGATGGTTAAGAATGACTGGTGAATGTTCCTTAATGAGGTAACAATGAAGGAAGGTTTTAGAACTGACCAAAACACAGTGGCCCTGTTCAGACATAACGCTAATCCATGTTGGTTAAGTGTTTTGAGCTAACTGTGATGGCTTATCATGTTGTCTGTGGGGTGTTTTTCCTAACCATGGTGGCTACATAAACATGGTGTAACCAGGCTCACTAACCACTCGCTGCAGTAGGGTTAGCAGCCCTTACCGTAGCTTAGCATGTTGTCTGTCCCCATGGTTAACTGAGTGCTACCATATTGCTCCATAGCAAGAGTGGCTGAAAACAGTCCTGCCATTCCTGCTAGCATGCGAGATCTCCATAGTCAAAATCTGCCTAGCAACACATGATGTGGCAGCCGAGAGCCAGCTCCTCATTCTCTGTCCCTGCCTGCAGTGTGAAATTGGAAAAGTGCGCAGGGAACAAAGATGTTTTCGATCCCACACCACTATTTTCAGCACAGCGACCTTGAACACTCTGCGCTCCCAGGTACAAACACCTGCAGCTGTTGCAGAAAGTGAAAACATCCCTGCACGCCATGACCTAGTAGGAGTGCAGGTGCTGCAGCGCCAGCCCCAAGATGGCCGCTTGCTCTACTGAGGCTTCTGGGATGCACGGCATCCCAGCCAGAGGACTGAGGGGTTTTGCAGGACGGGGGTGGTGGTTAGGGAGTGGTTAGTCTAACCATGCCATGGGCCATGGTTCCGTGCGCATGTGGCAGGAGCACGTGGCATGGTTAGTGGTAACCACTATGCACCGTGATTAGCCTAGCCACCCTTCCCCAAGTTATATCTGAACAGGGTCAGTATGAGACAGGAAAAGGGAAAGGCAGAGAAAAAGGAGTAGGGGAGAGTTAGCTGAACGGTAGTAGGATCTTGCAGTGCATCTCTGGGGATCTGATGAGAGGCACTGGATTTGCTACTTGTAGGAATGCTGACACTGTCTTCTCCACCTATGCTTTGGTTGTATATTTGTAAATATATCAAATATTACAAGAACGTCATAAGTCTCCCTGCCTTTGTCTCATAATACTAGAACCCAGGGTGATCCTGTGAAACTGAATGGTGAACGTATATACCATTGATTAAGGACAAGGCAGGCAATACATTCACCACACTGCAACAGATTAGTTCGCAGTTTTATAACCTTTATTCTGAGCTTTATAAAGCAGACAAGCCCCCTGACGCAGAGGCAGTTACGGCATTTCTTTCCCACCTGAAACTTCCTAGATTAGACATGTAACAGTGGGAACTCCTAGCAGAGCCCCAACAAAAGGAAGAAATTGAGGGAGTGATTAAACACATGAAAGCAGGCAAGGCCCCTGCCCCAGATAGTTTTTCTATTGGGTGGTACAAAGCTTACTCTGAAATTCTGACACCTAAACTTTGTGAGCTTTACCAGGGTGTTTTTGAAGTGGGCACTCTGCCACCAACTCTGCAAACTGCCCATATCTCGATCATCCTTAAGCCAGGAAAAGACCATGGATTCTGTGCAAACTATAGGCCGATCTCCCTGATTAATGTGGATGCTAAGATTCTCACAGCTACACTACGTAACAGAGTCCAAGAAATAATAGCAACACTAATTCAGTTTGAGCAGGTGGGGTTCATACATACCAAGCAGGGAGCAGGTAATTTGAGGCTGCTGGTTGATTTTATGGCCACCAGAAAGAGTCCTGCTGCCATTTTATTGCTAGATGCTGAGAAAGCCTTTGATAAAAATGTACTGGCCATTTATTACCACCACACTTTCCCAATTTGGCTTTTCCCAGGAATTTTGGCTTAGGTGAAAATCCTATATGCAAACCCAAGGTCACAGGTCTGGAGCAATGATGTCCTCGCCCTATCATTTCTGCTTGAAAAAGGCACATGACAGGGCTGTCCATTCTCTCCATTGATATTTAACATTTGTCTAGAGCCACTGGCCTGTGCCAAAACAGAGAAATATAGGGCTTTGTGTATCATGCCACAGAATATAAGACTGTATGCGGATGATATACTGTTGTTTACTGATGACCCCAAAAACTTTTTTTTACCAGAGTTAATAATGTAAATAGATACTTTTGGGACACTATCACAACCAATTCAACCAAATCAGAACTCATGGCTCTGGGGACAAATGTTTTCTAAATGGCAGTTTAAGTAATGTCCAGAAGCCATAGCTTATCTGGGACTTAAGATCCCCAAGGATGTTTCACAGATGGCCAAACTAAATCTTTCCCCACTTATAGCTGAGATTGTCTTAGATCTTGAAAGGTGGACCTCACTCACTGTTAGGGCACCTTCACATGGAACTTTCATCCTGCAATTGAGCTGGCTCCTTCATGGAGGTTTGTGGGCTCTTTACATGAGGTCGTGACCCTGCCATGACCCTCCAGGGCATCTCCTGCACTAAATGCCCTTTGTTCCGTTTTTAAATAGATCGCAGATAATGAGCTATCAAATTACCCCGTTGTGTTCCACTGGAGTTTCCTCCATGAAAAGACAGAAAGTGGCAAGAAGAGGAGCGAGGTCAATAAAAGATAATGGAAGACTCAGATATGGGGAGAAGGAGGGGGAAAGTGGAGGGGGGAAAGGAGGCTGGTGAAAAAGGGAGTCGTCGTGATCCTGCATTTAAAACGGAAGCAGAAAGCCCTGTTTTATATGCAGGATTATAGGATGGTGTAGAGATGCCCTTAGTGTGGAAAAATCAATCTATTAAAAATGAATGTGTTGCCTTGAATAGTATACATCCTCTGAGGTATTCCATTGTCTATCCCCAAATCATTTTTCCAAAGATTTAACACATTATTTAGGACATTTATTTTGGGAAGTTCTCCCCTCCCATGCTTCACCCTCAAAAATTTGCAGAAAATATCAGTTGCATCAAAGTACACATTGGCAACTTCAAATAAAGCATATGTTGTGCATCTTGTATGGTCTGGACGTATTGAGTACCTCAGAGCCCCTAGAATTACTGGAGGACCTGATTAGTTCTATGCAAGTGGCCAAACCAACAATTGCTATTTATAGAAAGCTTGTGACATATGGTAAGCTTGACATTCAGAGAGGAGTGGAATAGGGAATTGGAATGTCACATCCATCCATGCCAATGGAAAGTGGCTCTGACTTCAATATGTAATATTTCCCTTGACCTGAAGTTATGCCTTATATAGCAGAAATTGCTCTTTAGGATGTACTGGACACCACGGCACCTGTTTCAGAAAAACCTATCACCTTCCTGTAGAAGCATCATTGGTGGATATGATGTAGGCATGTGTGGTGGCTTCCTTCTAGATAGACGTTATTCAGCACATCAATTTTGTCTTGAGTACTTCATTACAGTTCAAAGATGGCCATGCATTACTAAATTATATTCCCATGGTATGGAAATTATCCATTGGTCAGCTGCAGCGGACTATCCAGGCTTTCATGGTGGCTAAGAGGCTCATACTTCAGTGGTAGAAAACCAAGTTAACCCCCTCAACTGTACAGTGGGCTGAGAATCTCACAGCTCTTGCCTCCTTTGTGAGAACATATTACTTGAAGACAGCTTTGCCCTGACAAACATGCTGACATATGGTCAGCATACCTCAGTCTTTATGAGTAACTTGGACCAGCAGTCATTTTACATGGATTTGTATTTTGTATTTAATTTATTTATTTTATTGTCTATGTATATGTCTATACATATCTATACTTTTTCTTTTTTTTCTTTTATGTTTTTTTATGTATGGGAGACTGAGGGCAGATAAAAGGAAGTATTTCTTCCCACAGTGCAGAGTTAGTGAATTTGCTACCACAAGATGTAGTGATGGCCATCATCTTGGATGGCTTTAAAAGGGGATTACACAAACTCATGGAGAATAAAGCTATCCACAGCTATTAGTCATGATGTCTATATATTGCCTCCAGTATCAGAGGCAGTATGCCTCTCAACACCAGTCACTGTTGTACTAATGTCTTGCTTGTGAGCTTCTCAAAGGCATCTAGTTGGCCACTGTGCAAACAGAATGCTGGACTAGATAACCTTTGGTCTGATCCAGCAGGGCTCTTCTTATGTAAGATAATCAGGGGAGGATCTTCTCCAGGTACCTCAGGTACATTATGTGTCAACAAGGCTACCTCAGGTACATTATGTGCCTTCTTGGTTGTGGTGCCCCAACTGTGGAAAACCTTCCCCATAGGGGTGTGATTAGGGCCAAAACTGCAATTATTTTGGCATCAGCTCAAAATGGTTTTGTGTAGCCAGGCATTTTAATTTACTGATTCTGTCTGTTTTATTGTATTTGCTGCTTTTTCATTTTATTACAATGATATGTTTCTGGTGTTTTTATTATTTTAATTATAGTTACACACCGCCCTGGTATCCCTAATGGATGAAGGGTGGTTTTGAAATGTTTTGATAAATACATAAACATTAATGAATACTCTTATGATCTCACCTTCCAGATGAAGCCATGGTAAATGCTACCCCTGGAGCTACTCACCACTTTGGGAAGTAGAGAGCATGCGGTAATACATTATTCTTAACGTTTGTGGGAGCAATTTAGCATCAGTTGAATGCCATAAAGATCCATATTAAGATCACATTTATTTAAAACTTTGTTCTGCACACCATAAAACACCAGCAAGCACACAAAATAGTATGTGAGATGGCACATTTTTCAGTGTATGGCAAATGAGATGAAATGTGCAGTAGTTACATATAAGCTGGGAAGAACACTTTGAATACACTGTTGGGCTTACATCACTGGGGATTTGGAGATCATCCAAGAAAATCAGGTGAATGTTTTAAAGAAGACCCTGAGGTCCCGAGATTGAAATACATACTTTAAAAATGTGTGAAACTGTCCTATTGCTAAGCAGGAGCACCGACTAGAAAAATTACAAATGTACATTGCATGCCTTTATTCCACTTTGGAACATTCACATATGCACATATTCATACTCGCAGGGAGAACCTTGAATCCCGCTCTCGTGTCATGGACATTACTACATTCAGGACAGGTTTTTTTTGTTTTGCTTTTCAAGGTCACAGAGTTGTTCTAAGCTAACACCAAGTTGCCACTGAAAGATTGTGCATTGTGCTGGCATACAATTAGGCTGGATCAGGAGAATTAAAATGATAAAGAAACACAGCCTTCTCGTAAGCATATGCCTCTTCGCTCATACATCGCTTTTTCCAGTCCTTAGAATCATTGTAATCCACCCCTCCCATATTTAATTCACAATTATTCTCTTTCTGACAGCTCAAAACCACTGTAATCCTTCTATTGAGCAACAGGAACTATTCCCGAAACAATCCTGGAAATGAGAATAAGCGTCCAGAATTTCTGGAATTGGGCAGGTCAGTGGAGTTCCTTTCTGTGAGTTCCGCTGACCTGCCTCATTCCAAAAATGACTGTTTCCTGAACTGCTAGTTCCCATTACACTAGCATTCAGTTCTGCTAGCATTTAGGCAGTGTAGCATACTTCCCATGGTATTTTTATAATATCTTCTTTATATATATATATATATATATATATATATATATAGAGAGAGAGAGAGAGAGAGAGAGAGAGAGAGAGAGATGACCTCAGTACACAGGCAGGGTTGGTGTGAGAGCAAGCATTCCTTTAAGTACCTGTGTCCTAAGTCATATACAGCATTAAAGGTAAGCGCTAGCATTTTGAATTGTGCTCAGAAATGGACCAAAACCTGGTGACACTTTTTCAATACTAGTGAGATGTGCTCCCACTGACCATTTCTAGTCATCAGCCTGGTAGCTGAACTAACTGCAGTTTCCAGCAGTCTTCAAAAGCAGCCATATGGGCAAAACTTTACAGTAATCAATCCTAGCTGTTACCAGAGCATGGATAACTGTGGCCAGGCTAACCCTGTCTGGGAGAGGCTGTAGCTGGCACACCAAGCTACACTGGTGAAAGGCACTCCTTGTCACAGAGGTTACTTGGGCTTTGAGTGACGCAGTTGGGTCTAGGAATATCCCCAGACTGTGAATTTCATCTTTTGGGTGGGTGGGAATGCAGTGCCTTGCAGAACAGGTTGAATGCCATTTCTCAGACAGATGAACCACCCACGCACAGAACCTTCATCTTGTGGGAACTGAGTTTCAGTTGCCTGACCCTCATCCAGCCAATTACTGATTCCAGGCAACATCCTGAACCTCACCTGGATCTGATGAAAAAGAGAAATAGAACTGCCATCAACATACAGTGGTATCTCACCCCAGTTCCCCAGGAGACCTTTTCCATCAGTTTATGGGAAACAAAATAGAACACTGTGAGATCCCACGGCATAGATGCCATGGGACCAAGCAGCAGCCCTTCTGGAACTGGCCCTCCTGACAAGAGCGGAATCACTGTTACATTAACAGCCACCATTCTTTCTTGCAAAGGAGCCTGTTACGTTACCTTGCTCATAATTCTCCATGCCTTGTAATTTAAAATGAATTTATTTAAGCAATATTGGATTTATTTCATCTCCCCACTTGGGGAATTGAAAGAAGCACATTCAGAAACAAGACCAAGTCTTTTGGTAATTTCATGTTTATTGTGGCAGTTCTACCAATTCTGGGAAGTTTGTCTATGGCCCAGTTTTTAAACTCTCATTACATCTTTATGATCAATGTAACCAAGTTATCCTACTAAAGTAAATGCATCCTCAGAGAATAAAACCGCTGTTTAGAGCCTGTTATTGTTCCAATTAGTATTTTTGGTGAGCCATCCAATGTATTACCAGTAATCAATTTTCCTTGGTTGACTTTTTCTCCTGATATCCTCCCAAAGATTTCCAGAATCTTTGGGTTGTATCCAATGTTAGTCCTACTTAGAGCAGACCCATTGAAATGAATGGGACTTCAGTTAGAGTAACATTGGATACAACCTTTTGTAAGGTGTCTTACTGAGGTGCTTGGGTTCCTTCAAGTAAATGCAACATTATACACACAAGGAGGAGTTGCTTTATTTATTTATCACATTTTTGACCTACCCTTCTTCGAAGGATCTGAAAGCAACATAGTTCAGCTAATCTCTTTTTATACTTACAAAACCCCTGTGCGGTAGCTTAAGCCAACAGGCAGTAACTGTCCCAGTTACTCACTAAGCTTCACATGGCCAAGAAAGAAACTGAACCCAGGTCTGCTTGGTCTAAGTCCAACACTGTACCCCATGTACTACATTACACTACACCATGCAAGCTTTTTCCTTTTGTTGTTTTATCTTCAGTTATTCTTTGTCTAAAGTAGCTTTTTCCCCATTCTAAAAGCATTTCAACCTTTTATAATTAAAAAAAATACTATGCAACAGCTGGGAAGCCACCAAATGACCAGTGGTCAGGGGAAATTGTGGGGCTATCTGAGGAACCATGGAGGGTCAGATTGGGACCCCAGGCAAGCTGGATTTGTCCCCTGGGCTGAGGTCCGACACACCAGTCTTGTCAGGATGTAGTTTGGTTCACTAGTCTTAGTCAGTTTGAAGTGTAGTCATGTTTGCTGCAATGCACCTTGTTTACTCGCCATTTGTAACATAATTTGTTGTTGTTTATTCGTTCAGTTGCTTCCAACTCTTCGTGACTTCATGGACCAGCCCACGCCAGAGCTTCCTGTCGGCCGTCGCCACGCCCAGCTCCCCCAAGGTCGAGTCCGTCACCTCCAGAATATCATCCATCCAGGGTTAATGCAGTAAAAATCCTGCATTTGGTCAAAGGACTCAACTGATGTTTGGGTTCCATCTGGCCCTTTGACTCAATAAAGAATCAATTGCACAAATAATGGACGAGCTAGTGTGCTGTATAAACAGGAACACCTCATTTGATTTAATTATGATGACAATACTGTAACCCAAAATAACTGGCAGGCTGATACTAGAAGGCTGGTCACAGTCATTACTGTTAACAATGCAAAACTTTTATAGGAAATATATCTGTGTTCTTAGTGTTAGACAATACAATAAAAGGAACTAGAACTCGGGAGGGGGTAAAGGCTTCAAAAGAATACATAGTGACTAACTTGCTAATAGACCTGTAATTAGAACCCATTGCAGGCAGTGATTAATACATCATTTCAGTCTGACTGATGGCACATTAGGTGGCCATGTCATGTCTTCTTTGTATGCCCATGTACTATTTTGAATAAGCAGAAAGCAAACATAACAATAAAATGCTTCCGCACAGATCTTCTGAACTTGTGTCAACAAATCCTTGGGGAAAAAGAAATTGGGTGGCAGGTGAATCCAAAAAGGGGAGTGTGGTAGCATGAAAAGCAGGTGTGATGTGCCACCAGGGGTACTATACATCTCTTCCTTCTGTCCATGCCAGCTATTTCTGCATGAGGGCCAAGCATCAATCTGCACTACAATGGATTTCTAGCAAAGGCAGCTATGTTCTTAACAGAAAAGTGAGTCTGCTTAATCCAGCAATTGGGAATGGGAAAGTGTGGAATCTTCATGTTCTTCTCCAGTTCAGGAGATTGTATAAAAGAGCAAGGTTGAAACACAGTTTAGCGTCCCAGTGAAAAGGGAAAAGTGGCAAGTAATCTCTAATCATCAAAGACTGGAAATATGAGCAAATAGGCATGGTCTTCGCTTCTTTAATTATATATTAAAATGTTACAGTGTTAACATCTGTTTTTTGCTTCCTTTTGTTCCTGCAAACCCTGTTTGACTGCGTGTTCTTTAATAACATGGACCCATTTCTTTTACTTTCACTTAATTTGCTATACATAAGCCATTGGAACAGCAGTCTACATAATCAGATCAATTTTACTATGTATTTGCAGGGTTGGGGGGAGAGAAACAAACTTTCCCTACAGTGCATAGTTGTAATGTGTACATTTCTTTACATAAGAACATAAGAAGAGCTGTGCTGGATCAGACAAAAAACCTATCTAGTCCAGCATTCTGTTCAGACAGTGGTCAACCAGTTGCCTGTAGGAAGCCCACATGTAGGACATGAGTGAAATAGCACTCTCCTTTTATCTTCATATAAGGAATCAACTTTCTGACCACTAGAATATGGCACAGGTAATATAGAGAAAATGAAGATGCACCCCATGATTTTTCTTAAATCCTGAGAACACCTCCCCAACATTTATGATGAACCTGACCCATATTGGCCATGATGGTTACCGTTGGACTTGCTTTGCATTCCTAGCATCCATTTTTATAGACAGCCTATCTGGAGAAGCAGCAACGCAATCCATTCTTTGAGTATTGTTGAAGTCAATACTTCAATACTGGGAGAGCCAGTGTAGTGTAGTGGTGAGAGTGACGGACTGGGAGCCGGGAGATCCGGGTTCTAGTCCCCACTTGGCCATGGAAGCTCACTGGGTGACTTTGGGCCAGTCACAGACTCTCAGCCCAACCTACCTCACAGGGTTGTTGTTGTGAGGATACAACGGTGAGGAGGAGGATAATGTAAGCCGCCTTGAGTTCCTTGCGAGAGGGAAAAAGGCGGGGTATAAATGCAATAAATAAATAAATAAATAAATAAGTCTGTTATCAAACCCTGCTTTCCTGGAATCCCAAGTTTAAATGCTTGCTAATCAGTTTCGCTGCCAGGTGGAGGGATGCGAAGTAAAACTTACATATTTCCTGATCATATCGACCTTTGTTAGCATGTGGAATACAAACCTCACATTATTATAAACTTCTTTGATTGGGGTTTCACAAGCCCTGCCTCTGACAGCCTCTCTGACTTGTAAGATAGTGATTGGGCCACATCACATGGATGGATGTACACCCTTTGCCCAATCCTGATGGCTTTAGAAGGGCACATTTATCCACAAGGTTTAGAGTGCTTCAGATGTGCATCTGACTGCGATGGTTCATTTGAATTCAAGTCTCCACTTATACCAGTCCACCCTGGATTCCTCAGTTCTATGCCCCAGACAGATAAATAGTTGGACCACTGCATGAGTAACGTATGAAATTTATAAATGTCTAACCTGCCTTTATATCAAATTGTGTCTGAATTGTGTAATTTTATGGATTACAATAATCCATAAAATATAATTACAAAATCATAAAATGAAGCAAAAATACAACCCAGTCTAACCTCCCTCCCCAAAAACAAGCTAAACCATAAAATCCAATAAAACACCAACACAGTAAGTAGTGAGAGGTTTATCAGTCTTTAAAATCTCAGTGAAATTAACATCTTAAATGTATATATAATGTCACCACAAGGTTTCCTCATGAATGAGGCAAACTTCTTTCTTTTTTAAAAAGACAATTTATCTGCCTTTCCTTTTACCAGTGTTTGAGAAAGAAATATGTTCCAGAAGTCTGTGCTTCTGAAAATTCAGCGGAAGTGGCTGAATAAACCAAACTGAATCCAGAGAGTGAAGGCCTTGGCAAACTTTACTGAGACATAGAATCATAGAGCTGGAAGGGGCTACAAGGCCATGAGTCCAAACCCTTGCTCAGTGCAGGAAGCCTGATTCCCAGGCGGTTTCCCATCCAAGTACTAACCAGGACTGACCCTGCTTAGCTTCTGAGATCAGACGAGATCGGGCACATCCAGCCCTTTGCTACATAAACGGATAGTCCACTAGCTAAGTAGCCAGAAATATAAAAAAGCAGAGCAAATCAGGCCAGGTGTCTAACAGAATAAAACAGCTATTTATTTATTAGATTTATATACTTCCTAATTAGCAAGTGTCCTTGGGCCAATTTACAATAATAACACCAAACAACAGCATCAACAAAATAGCCAATAAACAAATAAGAATGAAAATACAACTATGCAAGTATCAAAATAATACAATATTAAACATTAAAAAATATTAAAAACAGTGAGGAGCCACAGTAAAATTAATAAAGCAACAGATTAAAAGTTAAATGCCTGCTTGAAGAGGAAGGTCTTAATCCGGTGTCTACATGCATACAGTGAAGACGCTAGGCGGAGCTCCCTGGGAGGGGCATTCCATAAACGAGTAGCCACTACAGAGAAATCTCGTTCCCTGGTTGCCACCTGTGTGATCTGCTGCCATCACTATTCCAACAGCAATAGCATTGTAGCCTGACACATACAACCTGTGTACTGGCTTTAAGAAGTCTGCTGTCTAAGAAGAACTCACCATCAGAAAGTATGAACTAGATGCTTTAGCAACTAAGCTGTTTTATCTTCTAATATTAAATAAGAGACAGCCATTAAATGAACAAATTAATCTTTCTATTCAATTAGTCATTCTTTGATGTTTGAAATCCTTGTGTTTGTACAATTATACTGGATTTTGTTCCAAATAATAGTAACAGGAAGAGTTTCATGCGAGTACCAGTCTGTGTACTAACTTCCCACACCCAGCAAGTACACCTAAAGGATATGCAGTAAGATTATCCACAATCTGTATTTGGATTTATTCTCAGAAAGTTAATGAAGGCAGAATGTCAAATTATGCTGTACTATTGTACAAGAAATAGAGGTAGAAACAGTTAAGTCACCTATTACAGCTCACTAACCTACAATAGAATGATTTCTCATACATATTTCTTAATTTACAAAATATTATCCATAGCTCTGTTGAGAAGATGACTTCTGGGCCAGGAGATGGGCTTTACAATGTATGTTTTAAAGCTGATGGCTACTTACCCTTAAGGAGTCCTTGACAATCATTATCAGGAAAGGAACAGTTTCTCCTGGCTCATTTCTCTGGCCACAGAGACTTATCAGGCCCTGGCTTCAAGCACCTTTTTGATGCCTGTCAACTGCTTGAAATCTGCCCAGATAAAAGCGGGCAACAAGCAGGCATGTGACAATTCTGCTGCCAAACCAGCAGCTTCCAAGTCAAATAGCCAAAGCAATTCTAAATATAAAACATTTTGTGAGCTTGTTGCAGATAATTAATTCTCCAGAATGCAGCATCTTGGCCTAATTAGGCTACCCATAATTTAGAATGGCTTTGCCATTCTGCAAGATGCAGTGGTAGTAAGAAAGGTATGTTTCACTGCAGTTGCCACCACCGCTGCATAATTTCTCAAATGCAGTATATGTTGGAATAAGCAACAGCCATTTGTTAAAACCCACTCTGGAGGGGAAATTAACTGGCTGAAAAGCCATGGAGGGAACAATCCTATGGCCACTAGTCAGCAGCTAGACAGCCATAGATATGTCAGTTACTGGACAACTGACCTTCCCCCCCACCGCGCTGCCTCGCAAGCAGCTCGGAACGGCCCCACACTCCACTCTCAGGAGCGCAGAGCGGCCAAAACTGGGCATTCTGGTGCAGGGAAGGCAGAAATGTTGATATGACATATCCTATGTGTCGTCCAGCAGCCACTTCCCCCGATCCACCTTCCTGTGGCTAGACATCTGAAATGGGCTGTCTAGCCGCAAATGCAGGGTGGCTGAAGCACAGAGGGGATGATCCCCTCCGTGCTTCTCTTGCCCTGCATTGGATAGGCAGTTGCCTCCAAGTTCGGAGGAGGCCGCCTATCCCCACAGGATTGATCCCTAAATGGTTAATGTATGTAGGGAGTTTGAGGTGCTGGCTTTGGTTTCACTTTTGCCTACTTACTTTTGCCTGTTTTAGTTGTAAGGAAAAGATGCTTGTTAATATTAAATAAAGCTACTGTTTAAAGCTTGCACTTCTGTCTCCAGAGTGGTCAGGCAAAACTTACTCTGCAACAGTAGATGTCGTAACCAGTTAGTTTCAGAACTATAAAGGAGTTTCAGCAACTCAACTCCAAGGAGACCTGTAGGAATGTAGTAGTGGGTCAGAGTGCCCAGGTGCCACCACATGAATGGTAATCTAGCATTATTAAAGGCAAGCAAGGACCCTTGCCACAGTGGCTTTTCAGCTGGTGCAACAAATCCTCCAGAGAATTCTAAAATCTAAATGACTCCATTAGTCTCTGAGAGACCATTTTTACAGAGACAATGGCTTGTAAGTGATCTGCTTTTTTTCCAGATAGTGATCTGATCATCAAAGGGAAAGGTATGGGAGCACCTGCACACTGGACCATCCATTATCATCCAGAACTGCTTCTATAGAGAACACGAATGTAGTGGATAAGAGTGAGAACTGCTAACAGGGAAGTCTTTGGCTGAAATCTCATCTCAGTCATGAGCTCATTTGCTGAGCTTCTATTTGCTCAGCTTGAGCCTTCCATTTGCAATATGATGATAGTAATACTGGCCAATCTAGCAGGGCTGCTGCAGAAATTGAGGGAATGGTGAATCCAACTAGTGTGCCTGCACTGACATAAGGTTTCTGTCAGTGGTACAGGTAGGGGGGCGATTCCTGCTCCCCCTGCAGTCCCCTACACTTCCTCAAATCTGCTCTGGAGAGTCCCCCAGCCCTCCAGAGCAAATTCTTTGGGGGAGAGGGAGACATGGGGGTGGATGAAAGCCTTCTGTCAGTGGAGGGCATTGGCCGGATTCCACCCAAAGCATGTAAAGTCCTTTGAAATGGATATATGAATGTCATCATCATGGCGATCACTCGTGACCGAGTAAGATTGTCTTCCAAGAGTAGAGTCTTAACAGTGGGTCTGTAGGTGGCTGTGAAGGCCAATTCTGGATCCACACAGCCTCCCACAGTGAGGACATAGGTTTCCAGGTGGAAGGTGATCACGGTGAGGGTTTGCTTGACGTGCCTTCCGTTGAGCTCGTTTCTCCCTTTCACCCTGTACTTCTTGCTTCTTCGTGCTTCTTCAAAGTCCATAGCACCTTTAATATAGGCTGACCTTCAGTTGGAACGCTCATTGGTTAGAGCTTCCCAGTTCTCAATGCTTATGTTACATTTTTTTAGATTAGCTTTGAGAACATCTTTAAATCTCTTTTGCTGTCCACCAATATTCCGTTTTCTGTAGCTGCTTTGGGAGAGGATGATCAGACATTCGAACAACATGGCCGGTCCAGCAAAGTTGATGTTGGAGAATCATTGTTTCAATGCTGGTGATCTTTGCTTCTTCCAGTATGCTGACATTAGTCCGTCTGTCTTCCTAAGTAATTTGCAGAATTTTTCAGAAGCAGCATTGATGGAATCTTTTGAGACGTTGGAAGTGGCGTTTATAGATGGTCCATGTTTCACAGGTGTACAGCAAGGTCGGTAGTACAATGGCTTTGTAAACAAGCATTTTAGTCTCCCTGCGAATGTCCTGATCCTTGAACACTCTACGCTTCATTCAGGAGAACGCTACACTCGCAGAGCTCAGACGATGCTGAATTTCAGTGTCTATGTCGGCTTTTGTGGAGACTGAGGGATTGGTTTGTGCTCGCTGGTAAAGCACTTTGGGTTTTTTGATGTTAAGCGAGAGGCCGAGCTTTTCATATGCTTCTGCAAAGACGTTTAGGATAGTTTGGAGATCTTCCTCTGAATGTGCGCAGATTATGTTATTATCAGCATATTGAAGTTCTATGACAGATGTTGTAATTATCTTACTTTTTGCTTTCAGCCTAATGAGATTAAAAAGTTTTCCATCTGTTCGATATATGATTTCTACACCATTGGGAAGTTTCCCTTCAAGAAGGTGTAGAATCATAGTGATAAAGATAACCAATAAGGTTGGAGCAATAACGCATCCCTGTTTAATGCCTGATCCTTAAATGGATCACTTTGAGAGCCATTGTTATCCAAAATTGTTGCCATCATGTCATCATGGAGGAGCCACAAGATGTTCACAAATTTATTAGGACATCTGGTTTTCAAAAGGATGGTCCAGAGGGCAGTTCGGTTTACAGTGTCGAAGGCCTTAGTCAGATCAATAAACGCCATGTGCAAAGGTTGGTTTTGCTCCCTGCATTTTTCTTGGAGCTGTCGTGCGGTGAAGATCATATCCACTGTCCCCCTGGAGGGGCAGAAGCCATTTTGGGATTCTGGGAGGATATCTTCTGACATGATAGAAGGCGGTCTGCGAGGATCCTTGCCAGGATTTTGCCTGCTGTAGCTAGAAGGTAGATGCCTCGATATCCATAATCTGTTCTATCGCCCTTTTTGGAGAGAGTGATAATTATGGCATCCCTGAAGTCTGCTGGGATCTCCTCCCTCATCCAGATTTTTTCGATGAGCTTGTGAAGCTGTTGTGTAGCTTCAGGCCCACCTTCTTTAAAAACTTCATCAGGGATCCCATCAGGTCTACTAGCTTTGTTATTTTTCATTTGGTTGATGGCTTTACTGACTTCCTCCAAACTAGGGTATACTGCAAGCTCATCTCTGGTTTGTTTTTGTGGAATTTGCAAGAAGACCTCATCAGCCACAATAGAGTTTCGTTTCAGGAGGTTGTGATAATGCTCTTTCCAACGCAGTGCAATAGACGCTTTGTCCTTTAGAAGTTTGGCACCATCTATTGAGCGTAAGGGGTCTGTACCATGATTTGTTGGTCCGTAGATGGCCTTTGTGGCATTAAAAAAGCCCCATGCATCATGGACATCTGCAAGAAGCTGGATTTCTTGAGCTTTCTTTATCCATCAGGTGTTCTTAAGCTCTCTAGTTCTTCTTTGGACCTCAGCCTTTGCACTGGCGTGGATTTTTTTCTTAGCGGCACAGTTGATGTCTTTTTGCCATATTTGGAAGGCTTTCCTTTTCTTATCAATAATATGTTCAATCTCCCTATCATTCTCATCAAACCAATCCTGATGTTTCTTAGTTTGGTATCCGATAGTTTGTTCACAGGCTGCAATAATGGAGGTCTTCAGTTTATTCCAGTGTTCCTCGACATTTTCAGGGGTTTCCATAGATAGATGTTCCTTGAGAGTTGTTTGAAAGCAGGCTCACTTAATAGGATCTTGAAGGGCTTGGGTGTTGATTTTATGTCTTAGTTTTCTTCCTTGGAGCCTACGTTGAGGGACAATCTTAATGGCCATCATAGAACGAATTAATCGGTGGTCTGTCCAGCAGTCGTCAGCACTCGTCATGGCTCTAGTGAGGAGTACATCACAACCATCTCTGGCACAGACAATTACATAGTCTAAGAGATGCCAGTGCTTTGACTGAGGATGCTTCCATGATGTTTTAAATTTATTTTTCTGGCGAAAGTGTGTGTTGGTAATAACAAGATTATGCTCTGCACATTTAGTCAGAAGTAAAATTCCATTCTGGTTACTATTGCCGACTCCTTCTTTCCCAATGATCCCCGGCCACAAATCAAAATCACACCCAACTCTTGCATTGAAATCGCCCAGGAGGATAATTTTATCCTCCTTAGGTATCTCTGATAAGATGGTGTCCAGTTGGGAGTAACATTTTTCTTTGATGTCTTCAACAGCATCTAATGTTGGTGCGTAGGCACTTAAAATAGTTGCCTGCTGGTTTTTGGCGAGTTTTATTCGAAGGGTTGAGAGTTGTTCGTTAATGCCAGTAGGAACTCCTGACAAGAGCTTCATAAGATCATGTTTAATAGCAAAGCCTACTCCATGTATTCGTTGTTCTTGTTCAGGTAGTCCTTTCTAGAAGAAGGTATAACCTCCTTTTTCTTCTTCAGTTGTTCCACTCCTGCTCTTTGGGTTTCTTGGAGTGCTACTGTATCAATGTTAAAACCTCTCAGCTCCCTTGCAATGATGGCAGTCCTGCGTTCAGGGCGTTCACTATCTGTAGTGTCCAGCAGTGTCCGTATATTCCATGTTCCAAAGTTCATTTGTTTTTTGCGACCGCTAAGTGGTGACCCCACTGGACACAGTAATCCAGTCAGGGAGGAGTGAGGCAGACTACGTTTAGGGAACCTTTTCTAGCCCCTTCCCCATACGGGGTGAGCAGAGTGGATCCAAAATAGGACTGCTCAGTCGTGGAAACAGCTGCCGAACTACTCAACTGCCTCGGTCCTTGAGTCAGGACGACTGAATCTGTATCCACCGCCCATTTGCCGGTCCATGACTAGGGGCTTCCGGATTTCACAGTCCTGCCCCCGTTGCCATTCACCAATCGCCATGGGACTTTTGATTGGTTAGGTGTGGATTGGAAGACGCCTGTGCGTGAATTTGGTTTATGTGTGGAGATCAGTGCACAATGATCAACACACAGTCTTCACAGAAAAAGGCTCTAATCCAATGGCATGAATAATATGATTGGTAGTCCTTTATCTGTTGCAGCCTTCATCCGCCTTCACAGCCGTTGTAACATACATCTTTTTATCTTCCACCTGTTCTACCGTTGAGGACTTTCTTGGATCGTTCTTTGTCTGGTTCCTCCCCCTTCACCTTACCGCCATGGGTGTCCCTGCTGGGAGTACATAACTCCCGACGGCTTCACTCACAGGGTTCATTGGAACACACAAGCCCACTTACCACAACAAGGTGATGATCCAGCGAGTGACATATGTAGAGTGTTATGACATATATGAAGTCATTTCAAATATATAACCTTGCAAATCTGAGTTTATTGTTTGAGTTACAAGATGAACGTTGTTGGATGAAGCTCAATAAGAGTATGAGCAAGAATATTTAGGAAGATGCTAATTGGTTTTCCTAATTTTGGCTCATTAAGAATGTGTCACAAACCCTGGAGTCAGATAACAGTTTCTTTCATGTTTTTTGAAGCTACATATTAAAGGACTTTGAAGTCCTGAACATACTGGCTGTCAAGGTTGTAGGAGAGGCACTCCCGGGAGCAGTGACTGTTGAGTTTCAGCTACTTTGTAATGTTGATGCTAGGATCAGAACGGGAAGCCCCAAATTACTAATATATGATGATCAGAGCTTTCCAAAATCAGTTCAAACATGAAGTACATTGAGCAATAATCTAAAGTGAGACTGATTTGTGAATCAAACCAAGCTACTCATATGATTACTAAAAGCAGGCACAATTTCAGGTAAGTTGCAGTGAGCTCATTGTTTAGAGCAGCCTTCCCCAACCCAGGTCTTTTGGCATAAACATTTGGCCAGGCTGGCTGGAGCTGATGGAAGTTGTAGGTCAAAGCATCTGGAGGGACCCAGTGTGGGAAAGACTGGTTTAGAGGTTGTGATGGAGAGTAGTTGTGGTGGTTGAAAGGTTGTGGTGGAACATTTTTTTTTTAAACTAGTCTGGACATGGCAGAGCCATTGAGAAATAGTACCTCCTGCCCCCCCCTTTGTTTTGAAAGTGCATCTTTTTTGTATTCAAAAACAGATTGGCCAGATTAGTTTAAAAGTAATATATCATCCAAAAGGCATACCTTCAGCTTTATGCCACTTCCTTGTCCATTTAATGTTGTCATTAAAACTCCACATTCAATTATTCAAGGGTACTCTAAGTTCCCCAAGGAATGACTATTAAGCCTAGAAGAGTCAATGTAGTCAACGTCCAGCACTTTCCTAGCAAAGCACAGCATTGTACCATTAAATTATCTCCCTGATTCAGACTTTTCACTTCAGGTAGCATAGAATGGAAGTTGCTAAAAGACACACGAGCTTTAAAAACAAATATTCCTGAATAGGTGGAAGTGATAAAAATGGATTTCAATGATATCATTTGAATTCTGTCTACAATATCTTCATAGAGATTCCATCCTGTTATTGCCCACTGGTAGGCTCATGTTATGCCTCAGAATTCAGAGGCTATGAGCAGGCTAACCACTATAACTCTGGTTCATACAAGAACCTGTAAACCAGCCATCAGGTGTACAGAAGACTCAGATTATCTATAGCAGCTAGTAGCCTGAGAGTCCCATTCTAACAGCTTTCACTTGCCTACTAGCACTAGCAAGGGTGGTGGTGATGCTGCTGGCTGGATGTAGCCACTGTTAGAGCTGGTAGCTACTACAGCCAACTGCAGGCTTAAATACACATGGGACTGGTTCACAATTTCCTGAGGAACTTGACCCAGAGAGGCTAGCAAATGGGCTCCCTTTCAAGAGCCTTCCTCTCTGTCAACTCAAGAGAGCTGCATATAGTTGTGAGATGTCCACCCTGACAAAGGAATTCCCAAGCTGCCTCAGTGGAATCCAATATTCCTACATGCTTTCATATAAAAAACCCCTTTAATTTAGCCATGAGAAAAAAAAAGCTTTGAAAGGCTATCAAAGATTAGTGATTTATAGCACACCACCACTTAATCTGGATTTTAAAAAAACTCTCTGAATTTCTTCATAGTGTCATTAGGAAATATGTCATCATTAGGAAATATGTATATTAAGTATGTGTAGAAACAGAACTCTTTCCACAATACTGCAGTTCAGTGGAATATTTTGTTTTTAACACAGCTTTAACATTATATGAAAGGAAGAAGCATACTAACGCAGCAAATATTTTGGGCCAAAGGGTGTTAGGCGTGGCTGAATAAAAGTCAGTTAAAAAACACGAGCAATTTTTGTTTTTACTATTGCAGTAAAACAGGTTTGTACTGTATATGATGCAAGCATTGACAGAAGACTGTTATGGAATTGTCTGGCCACATAAATGCTGCTCAAATTAGAACCATAAATTACCACTGCCAAGCCTGCATGCTAGACTTTTCAGTGAGAATTACTTATCTGCTCTTCTCCATATCATTTATTAAAATGTTAATAAATGGCAGACTACTGAAAGTCATTGAGCTCTATAATCTCATGATATGAATACGTTGGAAGGTTGCTTTACCTAAGAAGCTCAGTCAACCAAATCATCTTTCCAGGGGAGAAGCAAGAATAACCAATTCTATACGGTATCCATTTATTTCCTTTACAAACACAAGGACTGTATCCATCCTGTAGATAAGCATAGGTCTCTTTGGAACAACCTTTTGGAATTATCTTTTTCTGTTCCATGATAGTGTTCTCTTTACTACTTTGACTCACTGGGCATCTCTACACCAGGCTAAAATCCTGCATTTAAAATGGGGCTTTCTTTTTCCGTTTTAAATGCAGGATCACAACTCCTTTTACACGCGCTTCCTTCCCCCCTCCTTCTCCCCATATCTGAGTCTTCCATTATCTTTCATTCATCTCGCTCCTCTTCTTGCCGCTTTTCCTCTTTTCACGGAGGAAACTGAAGCGGAACACAACGGGGTAATTTGATAGCTCATTATCTGCGATCAATTTAAAAATGGAAGAAAGGGCATTTAGTGCAGGAGACACCCTGGAGGGTCACGTAAAGAGGCATCATGTAAAGAGCCTGCAAACTTCCGTGAAGGAGTAATCTCAATTGCAGGATAAAAGCTCAGCGTGAAGGAGCCCACGGATGGTGCCTTTTTTCATTTTCCCTGTGATGTATTGCACAGCCTCTGGGGTATCATATATTACTCTGAAATTTTCTCACATCTTTCCTACACTATGATTATTGAACTGTAACAACAAACACTGGGATTTTTTCTGTGTGTTCCCAAGTTGTATTTCCATTATCTTCTTCTATATATATAAAAGGAAGTGTTTGTATGTATGTCCTCAATGGACTTGAAAACTGTACATATGATTGTTTTGAAACTTTTAGGAATTGTTCTACATCTACCTGGGATGGTTTTAGGCATAGTGAAAATTTCATCGGCCATCTTGAAACAAAATGGTAGCCAATCAAAATTTGTAGAGATTTACTGCTTCAATACCATTTGATCGATTTCAACCATACTTCATAACTTGATTCAGCACTGCAGTGAGCAAATTTTAACCATACATTTTAACCATATGATTATCTATAATCAGAAAAGAGGATGTGTCTCTGTCTTTGTCTGTCCGTCATTGCCCTAGCTCCAAGACTATGAAAGCTAAACATATGAAATGTAGCATGTATACTAAAGGGACCCTAGGAATGTGCACTTCAGGGTTATTTTGGTTTTAAAGTGCATTAATTTTAATTCATTTCAGTGTGTCCATGTGATTGAAGCCCGCAGTTAGATTTTCAGCCACTAGGGGCAGACTTCACTAGTACATAGCTTTGCACTCCATACAGTTTGAAGCCACAGCAGATTACTATGTTGAGGGACATAGTTATACACCTGACCCTCACAATCACCCTCAGGGACAGACCCCTCCCTTAGGGGGCTATAGGGGTGCACCATGGGAGGGGCTGTGCCTAGGGGTATCAGTGGGCATGGCTTCACTCAGATAGGGTGGGCACAATGTGTCCAACCCTGACAGTTGTTTTGCTTGAAGGCATCAGTGTATCAATGTAAGGGCTATTCCCACCTGTGCGAAGCTCGATCTCTTCACTAGTTATATTAATAAAGCAACGTTTTAAATAAATGCATAAATAAAAGGCAAACTTAGGTTACAGACCAATCTAAACATGTTGACTCAGAAGTAAACCTGAATGGGTTGGATCCAGACTTAGTCATATCAAGAGTACACCCATCGATATCAATGGGACTTAGGTTAGTTATAACTAGTAATTGATTTCAATGGGCGCAATCCGATGGTGCTAGTCAGTGGCTAGACGGCCATAGGATAGCACGCTCTCCGAGGTCGGTTCCCAGAGAACGGACCCCCCACCCCCTCCTGTGCTCCTTGTAGGCAGTGCAGATTGGCCCCACGCTCTGCGCTCATAAATGCATACAGGACAGTGAAAACAGAGTGTTCCCTGGGGCGGGGAGGTCGGAAATGCCAGTATGACACATCCTATGTATTGTCCAGCTGCTGCTTCCCACGCCCCGAGGTCCCATGGCTAGACAGCCAAAATCAGCTGTCTAGCTGTGAAAGCAGGGCAGGGGGAGAGAGGAGGAGATTCGCTCCTCACCACTCCTCCCGCCCTGCACTGGATAGGCGGTTGCCCCCAGGGTCGGAGACTACCGTTTATCCACATAGGATTGCTCCCCCCGTATGACTATGTGTGGATCCAATCCAGCGAGTTCATGCTACTTACTTTATTACAGGGGTAGGCAACATTTTTGGACCTCTGGGCACACCTGTCATCCTTTTTCGGGCCCAAGGGCATATTTGTCAAGCAGTCATTTGTGTCCGCATGCGCTTATTTTTGGGATCCTCTCTTTCTTGACCACCCTTCCAAGATTCCCACTTTTCTTCCAGTCCCTGCTGTATTATATGTATAAGTATGGACTGTCAATATTGCTATCAATAAGTTAATAGCAAAATGCTTATTTTTAAAAAAATCAGCAATAGTATAAATATATGTGCAGATATATGTAACACAGATTGCATCCCAAGATTTGTCAGGTCCTCACCTAGAAATTCTGACTTTCCTTTTTAATGCCTTGAGGCAGTAGGAAACCAAGCAAGTGGAGGAGCTAGTGCGGGACTGGGTTGATGAGACACAGAATATGTGGAAATACTATGGGGTGGGCCACACAGTGGCTGCATACTCTCGTACTGCTTCAAAGCATTTAAAAACTACCAGGATATCTGGACAAGAGTCTGTCAATCCTAATCAGAAGAGGCAAATCAGAATATTCAAACATTAATAAACAGGGTCCTTTCTGATATGAAAACACAAGAAAGCTACATTTTAAACGAGCATCATCCATATTAGTGAGATTATAGAGATTTACTGCTTCAATACCATTTGATCGATTTCAACCATACTTCATAACTTGATTCAGCACTGCAGTGAGCAAATTTACTCACGTTTGTTAGGCCAACCAAAAGATCACAAAAAATGTGCAAGCTTTTGAGATTTCCAGATTTTTTCATCAGGCAAGTTGTTATAAAAAGCAGGTATGGGGAAGGACGGGGGGGGGGGGGAATCCCACTGACTTGATGGTGAAGTCCAATTGTCTGCATGTTCAGAGTCCCAAGATTTGGGACATTCAAATTAGGCTGTGCAGTTCATGTGGTGGTTACACGAAGAACCTGCTGCCCCTAGGCTGGAATGAAAGGGAAAATGTTGGATCCTCCATTTTTGAAAATATAAAATCCAGCTGTTCTCAGAAACGTTTTCCATCCTGAGGGAACCATATGGGCTCCTTTTACAGACCACCAAGAGAAATTATGCAGTCTTTATATTAATAAAGCAAGCAATAATTTTAGATGCTGTTCTAGATAAAAAAAATAAAAGGAAAAAAGTCAATTGAAGCCAAATTGGGTAGTGTTATCTAGTAGTTGGGAGAGGATGAACCACAAAGAATAAAAGTCCCAGCTTCTGGTGGTATAAAATCCTCTTCCTTTAGTGCTATAAATTAGTTAAATTTGGTATTCTCCGTGTCTCACAAAAAGCAAAGTTAGCCATGTCAACCATAAATAAAATTACAAAAACTGTATTAGCATAATACTTTTATTGGGTCAAAAAAAGATCAGAGTATATGCAAGCTTTTGAGAACTCCAGATCTCTTCATCATGTTGGGTGGTCAACTTATGGCCCTTCATATGTTTTGGCCTAAAATTCCCATCATCCTTCAAAATTGGCTATGCTGGCTAGAGTTGATAAGAACTGTAGGCCAAAACATCTAGAGGGTCACAGGTTGCGCACCCCTGATTTAAAACCAATGAATACAGGCACAAGGAGCCAGTGGTAGCTCCTTCTAAAAACACATTGAGCCAGGGTTGCAAACGTTTGCTGGGGGCAAGGGGGAATGGAAAGGGAGGCAGCCCCATGACCAACTGCCAAAATGAATCAGGTAAAGCTTTTCTGGGCATGGAAATGAAGTGATGGAAAAAGCATTATCTGCTAAATATCTGCATGGCATCCAGCTGTAAAAGGCACCAGAATCCTACAGGAAAAGATTTGGTAGATTCCAGGACCAAAATCAAAGAGATGGTGATTTCCTTCTTTGGCTACATTCTTATATACACTTACTTGGGAGAGTAATGGGACTTACTTCTGAGTAGATGTGTAGATGATTGCGCTGTGTATTATGGGCTAAATCCAGATTTAGGCATGTGCAACTATGCTGGTGGAAGCAGACTTCCCTGCCCATTTCCCAAGGCAGCCCCTCCAGCCCCCCCAGATGCCAACAATGTTGGGGACCCTGCTGAATAGGGTAGGCTGTGGTGTGAGGGAGATTGGGGAATCCATCAAAATTGGGCGGAGTCACTTTCCATGTACCTCTGCTCATGGAAGGAGCCTCCACCTAATTTTCAGGGAGTCCTGCCTTCCTCATCAGCCCCCCTAAAATGACTATCAACAGGAACAGGAAGCAATTTATTCTTTAAGCCTATGACTTTTGCTTCTGAGTTTAATTTTTAAGAAATATTTATGCTTTACAATGTTCAGTTGGCAGCAGAGCTTAGGGAAGGGTTCCTAGGACCAACCTCCTCAGAAGGCCGAATGCACATCCATCCCAGAGTGCCAATCTCTCTCCCAGCAAGGATATACACATGCAGGGAGAAATACTTGCTGCATGTTCCTTCCTCCACAGGAAGACAACCCTTGCTGCATACAAGGGCTGGCTCATAAATCTTGCCAGCACCAAGGCCCAATATTTCATTCAAGGGACCTGTTCAGCAAGAAAGTGAAATACAGTGAGAACAGAGAATACAAACAATTTATTCTGGAATAGTTCCTGTAAAACTAATGCCACCTCTAAAATTAATGGTTTGGGAGAATTTAAGGATATGTAACTTTCCCAAGGCACTTGCTCTTACTATTGAGTGTTGTAAGTATAAATGCCATAAAGGTAAAGGTGTCCCCAACCAGTCGTGTCCGACTCTAGGGTGTGGTGCTCATCTCCATTTCTAAGCCGAAGAGCCAGCGCTGTCCAAAGACGCTTCCGTGGTCATGTGGCCAGCATGACTGAACACTGAGGTGTACGGAACGCTGTTACCTTTCCTGCTGAAGTGGTACCTATTTATCTACTTGCAATTTCTTGCTTTCGAACTGCTAGGTTGGCAGGAGCTGGGACTGAAGACGGGAGCTCACTCCGTCACACAGCACTCGGGTCTCGAACTGCTGTCCTGCCGAGCTTCCGGTCTGCAGTTCAGCGTCTTAACCACTAAGCCACCGCGGCCCCTAGAAATGCCATAATTGCATGGATATCCCTTTACAACTTGGAGATAGACTTCTGCCACCAAATCCTTTAATGAATAATTCAAAATGAATGTAATATCTAGACCAGCTTTGAAACTGAATATCCAACCAAGTGGGGACCATGATTTACATCAATGAACCTAAGATGTAGATTATGATGTAGAACTTTGTGGTGCCTGAAACCTGTTGCACTGGGATATTCTCTTGAACAGACATGCATATAACTGAGCTGTGCTTTGCATGCCTGAAAGTTGTTGTGCTGCAGCTTACTTCTGAGTAGATGTGTAAAAAAAACTGGGCTGTGCTTTATATGCTTGCTTGGCGAATATACAAATTGGTAAGAATTACATTTGTGTGTGTGTGGCCCCCGGCATACCCCAAATGTGGCCCTCGGGGCCAAAAAGGTTTTGCACTCCTGATGTAGAGTGGTATTATCTGCTGTGGTAATGGCGGAAACACTATGACACCTAGTGGTGTCAAAACATGATTGCAACAGTATCTTATTTTAAGATGCCCAAACCAAATATTTCTGCAGCATTGTACAAAAATAAAGCTATATGAAAGGGGAAATGCTACTTATATAATGAAAAGTGATACCTAGTTTTTCTAAAATGTGTTTGATCCCTCAATTAATGTAATTATGTGCAACCTTAATTTGTGCAAGAACGCTACAGATATAACTATTTTATACCCAGGGCAAACTGATTAATCATTATTTGGAATTTATTTGAACACTTCATGAATTTCTGTGATGATGGCCTATCATTAAAAAGCAATAACCGGTGGTTTCAGTCTGTGTAACAACTTATTTCTAAATGTTTACATATTATGCTTTGATGGATATGGTTCTTCAGAGACAGTGCTGGAAGAAACTAATGAAGTCCTCAAAATACTAATTGTGATGGAATTGTGCAACCCTATGCAGGTTTACTGAGAAACAGGATTATGATATAGTCATGTAAGCTGGGTTTTGCCTATATTTTAGGAATGCCACCTACTGCCCATTTAGGGCAATAGCTGGCCCAGATTCCTAGCTTTCGTTCTTTTGTTTTAAGCGCCTGGTCCTTGTATTTCTGGAGAGATGAGGGAGACTGTGCAGGCAGTATTTTTAATAATCATTTAATAAGAAGAAAGATTGCCCCACCTTCTAGGGCTCTAGCCAGTGGTTGGACAGCACTGCAACGATTGACATAGAAGTCATATATCCTGTTTCCAAGCAGGATCTGCATTGTTCTCTATGTCAATTACAGCAAAGGTAGTTGTATTTGTTTTTTTATTTTGCTGATTTAATATTGAATTGGCCAAAATCCTAACTGGATTCAACATAGAAGCATGATTAAAGCCCTACTCCATCATTCTACCCTCATGTTATTACTGCCACATGAGAGAAAGAGCACAGCCTCATTTGCTGACCCCACTCCTCCATCATGTCCCCATTGCTTGGTCTTGCTACCCTCCACATGTTGAAGGAGAAGGGCAGGTTCCCCATTTCAAACCATTCCCCCAATGTGTGGATGGTAGGGGATGGGAAAACCATTCCCCCTCTATTCTCCTTACATGATACTAATCACATAAGGGGAGAACAACTGAATAGGGCTTAACTTTCCTCCAGAGTGGTAATGACTTCAGCCACCTTTCTGAACTATATTTCTTCTCTTGTAATAAGGACAGTGGTGGTAGATATGGTATGGGGGCAGGTGTTAGTGGGTAGATGGCCTTGCCTTTTGCTACAGCAGGGGTGGACAATTTGTCCATCAAGCTGTTTTTGCCTACAACTCCCATCCTCCCTCACCAGTGCTAGCAATGCGGAATAGGGTGGAGGCTGCTGGTAGTAGGGGACAAGAAACTTCCCTTCCATGAATATCCTTAAGTTAGCTTATATTAGGAGCTGAGCCTGACTTGGAGAGATTCCCCACTCTCTGCTTAGCTGCCACTACACCTCATTCCACATTGTTCAGGAAAGTCCCCTGACCCTCTAGAGATACTTTTCAGGGGGCATAGGGGCTACAGGAGGTAGGAAGGGATGGAAGACTTTCTTTTTGTTAACTTCCTTAGCATCCAAAGCAGTGTTCCTAGCTTTCATTTCCGTCATGTATTGTCACTGTACAGAGATGTAGATATACCAAATCCCATCTCATGGATATATTTAATAAACGAGTTCTTTCTGATCTTGGTTTTGTGTTTGATTCTGTGCTGTGATTCTACCTGGTTTGTAATCCGACAATCTGCTCTGTATCATGTGGTACACTGCTCTTTTCAATGCATTCTCTTTCTCTAGCTGTCTCCCTTTTTATTAACTCAACTTGTCTGCTATAGTATGAAGTTCTGCCTTATTTATTCTATTTCAAACCAGTTGATCTAGTTTTCAAATGTGTTTAGTTCCACCAAGCCTATCATTCTCACAGAACCTCACCTTAAGTGCATAATTATATTTGGCATGTTCAAAGCAATGCAAATATACTTTTGTTGGTATCACACATGGGTAAAACTACTAGTTGCTTGCTTTAAAAATGCTAGAGGTTAGACTCTCCCAATTGTCTTTTTATCTCTTCAGAACACCTATTAGATTGGTCCTTCATATTTCTCCTTATCTGTGCATAGCTTCAGCTATTGGGCAGTATAGAAATGTAATAAATAAATACATAAATATGAGTTATGCTTTCAAACAATACAAATATGACCGCTAGTCTGGCACAGCTTAAAAGTCTATGCAAAAATATCTAATTATAGATCAATCTACAATCTAGCTAAAGCAGAGTTATCTGTCAATTAATTTTATCCATTGAGGTCAAGTATTCCTACTCAGCTGACTTGTGAATCATAGCTTAGGTTTTGTAACAAGTGAGCAAGGTAGATATTTAACACTCTGAACTTAGGCACAGAGAAGAGATAGTGTGGCTGAGACATTTAGGGTGCAACCTTATACTTACCTAGAAGTAAATTCCATTGAACTCAATGGGTCTTACTTCTGAGTAGTCATGTATAGAATTGCACTGTTAGGTATGTAACTATAACTTGGAAGGTCATAGGCTTTGGTGCTGTTTGTTGCCACTCTGAATTGCTTTGAAATGAGCACTGACAGATTTTTCTTTCCTAACTCACCTGAGATTATGCTATATAGACTAGAAGGCTTAGATTTCAGGTTGGCTGCCAGTTCAGAATTTGAGCATGATATTGCTAGATGGGGGGGGGGGGGGGCTCTAGAAAGTGGGAAAAGGAAACTGGTCCTTTTCCTTGCTCCTCAAGCATTTTAAATTTATTTTGGGCAACAATGCAAAATCTATACAAAACAGATTATGAAACTAATTGTGTTAGTGCACAGTTTGGTGGATAAACCAGACTAGTGCAATGCTGAAAAGTGAAAAATAGAAAAATGGAAAATGGCAGCTCAAGTTACATCTCAATTTACAAATTGTTGCCTGAAATACATGTATCAGTCTGTAGTCAGAACAATGACAATTTAAATCTCTACAGAAATATTTCAACTTCCAATTGTTTTTATATCTGCTTTTGGCTGTTCTTTGGTAATTTTTCAGTTTAGGCTTTTCAAAACCTTTGGGGTACACATTAGGACTAATTCTTAGCTTGCCTTCAAAGTTGCAACAAAACTGATTAGACAGTAGTTCATGCAGGTATTACATGCCCAAAGGGAAACATGATTCAAAGGCTCTGCAGAGCCATGTGTTTAGCTCTGCCCCCAAAGCTGCACAACTCCTCCTGGCTCTTTGTATGTTGAGTGATAATTTGTGCAGCAGGGGAGAGCCTTTTCTATCTGGGCATAGTCCCTGCACAGTTTAGAACTCTGATTTTCCAGGGTTCTAAATCATGCAGGAAGCCTCAATAGATAGAAAAGGCTCCCTGTTGCAGACGTTATCACGCAGAGAGCAAGGAGGAGCGCAAGCTTGGGGACAGGACTAAATGTGTGGCCCAGAGCCCTTTATATCTGTGTTGCCCTTCAGGCATGTAGCACCTGAATAGATGCTGTATGTTTCCAGAAGAGGCTTTTATGGGGCTATTGCCCTCTCTCCACCACAGAACCTTACAGGGGGTCCAGATGTCAACTTCCACTCAGAACCCTCCTATGTTTTCCCACCACTTCTTCCATCTTTTTCCCTACTGCAGAAAACCTGTTAAGGAAAAAAGATGGAAGTACTGCACAATGCCTTACAGTTGGTAACGCTAGGAGCAGCCCTCCATCTGCAAGCACCCGTAGTGTGGCTGCAATGTCAAGTTTATGCTGGTGAGTTGGTGTCAGCCACCTTGGCTACCAACCTTGGTTTCAGGGCCAAAGCTGAAGTGTATCTCTCAGGTACAACCAGACTTGGATTCCACAGGCAAAACACATAAAACAGACTAAAGAAAACAAATTCCCTTCAGATAGCCTCAAAACATGTGCGATCTCCCAGAATATGGCCACAACCCTATATTATACGCCCCATTAAACTGTGAACAAACATGTGCTGTACAACAGGGAGAAAAAATCCGGTAAAAACATGGCTCATCACTGCATCTGCATACTAGGAAAAGCAGCTCTGCTGAATTTCTACCTGTCATACAGCAGTTAAGCTAACAGCGCACTCCCAATGCTACAGATTCTGAGCTTTTTGGCTAGGACTGTGTGGCAATACTAGTGGTAGAACCAGTGGAATCAATTCTGCATGCTCTCTCTGCCAACACAAAAGTTACCAGCAAAGACAGGAATTTCTGTTCTTCCTAATTCACAACTTACTTCGTGTGAATTTTTTTTTAATTCTTAAAAAAAACTTTTTTTGCAAAACATATTACTTTATATTTTTATTATTTTAGTTTCTAAACATTTCTAAGATAGCCCTGCCTATGCAAATCTGAAAATTCAACTGAAATGGAGAACTTCTCTGATACCTGCAACACCTACCACTAATTCATTCAGACTGCAAATCTCCATTCTGACATGGGTCTACCTAAACTGCAGGCCTCGTGCAGGCTACAACACCTGGCCAAATTTTTGCACTGTATCTTCTTCTTCTTCTATTGGGAATTAATGGCAGATGAAGGCCAAAAAGCCCCTATCCATGACTGCCACCTTTTTTTATTTCCTCCCCCATTCCCTGCTTTTTGTACCACCAAGTCTGATGAAGGCTTCTGGAGAACCTGAAAGCTTTCACACTTCTGAGGAATTTTGGTTGGTCCTAATAAAGGCCCCCCACCCCTCATGGACCAGAACAGCTACCTTTTTATGGTTCTTCTATATAGTAATCACGATATAGTCTAACCTCAGCCTAACCTACTACACAGGGTTGTTATGAGGCCAGGAGAATCACGTACACCGCCTTGGGCTCCTTGGAGAAAAAGGCGGGATATAGAGGCAAAAACCAGCTACCTGCCCGGCAAGCGAAACCCTGTCGCCTGTTTATTTTCAACCTGTCGCCCCCTAGAGGGCAACTTCAGCAAAGCTCGCCCTGCGCGACGTCATTTTCTTTAGCCTCGATGATTACCCAATTACTGCCGCCACTTCCGGGTTGCGAAGTAGCCGAAAACGGTTGAAGCGCCGCGCGGTCCCACAACGTTACCTCCTCCCTTTCTGGCGCTGCAGAACGGGAGGGGCAAGAAAGAAAGGAGGGGGGGCCCCCGTGAGTGGGGGAGGGAGCCTGAGGCCCGTGACGCGAAGAGCGGGGCCCTGCCGTAGAGCGAGCGGAGAACTTTACAGGGAAAGGCCTTTCGCCGCGGCTGCCAGTGGGCGGAGCCTGCGCGTCGCGGACTTGTGCGCGAGCGAGCTTCCCTCACGCGCACACAAGGGGCTCGGCGGGGGAAGGAGAGAAACTGTCAGGTAACGGCCGCTTTTCTTTTTGTCCCCTCCCCCTCTCGGGGTTTGTGAAGGAGGTGGCCGTTGGGGAAGCCTATTGGGCGATACGACGGGAGCGGAGGCTGGAAGGGGCGGGGGGGGGCTGGTCTCTCCCCCCCCCACACACCCCATTACGAGCTTGTGAGGAGTTCTGGCAACCTCCCTCCCCTTCTCTCTTTCACTCAATGGAAGTCATTGTAAATGGAATTTCCTTGCGCCATTGGGCCCGGGTTCACCCCGTGCATCAAGCGCTACCCGCCCCCAAAATCACACCAGTAAAATATTACGTTGCTGTGCATTAATCGACCAGGAAGACCAATTTGTCCCCTTCCCTTTCTCTCCGGGCCCGGTTCTGTGCTCACAGTCAACAAACGTGTTGGGTTAGACGTGCCCCCTCCCTCCGTGTACTGAAAACTGATTGTAGCTATGAAGAAAGACCAAGTGGACTAAATAGGTCTTAAAAAGAGGGAGCGAATCTCTGCTTAGTAAACCAATATTACCAAGCGGTAATGTTTAATAATAATTTAATATTTGTATAGCACTTTCAACTGTTCATATGCATTATCTTGTTGTAATTCTTACAATAAGCCTGTAAGGTAAGTCAGTAATATCCCCCCACGTTGCAGGTGTTGAGGGGATTGAGGCTAAGAGATAGAGTGGCTTAACGAAGGCCACCTACGAAGTTAATGGCAGAGGTGACATTTGAACTGGGGATTTCTTGAGCTGCAGCTCACTCTCTTAGCAGCTATGCTATACTTTCTGCAGGTCAGGCAGAGTGCTCTTCAACATATGTTAGTATGTATACAAATAACTTGCAATAGGGGGCAGTTACTGTGATTTAAATCCCTTTCTAGATACTGTCTTTGTCCCACTGGGATGCTACAGCTCTGACAACACAGCCCAACTGACAGTTATATCAAGTAGTATTGATATTGTAAGGGGACTTGGTTGTTGCCAGTGTTCCGCTCTAAGGTCTCTGTCGGAGAGCATTCAGTGCCCTTGGTAAGCATGACAGTTTCATATCTTTCGGTATAGAGTTGATGGTTGTGATAGTGTCACATCCACTGGCAACGTCACTGTGAGGTCTCACAGGTCCCCTTCCCCAGACACACACACACACACACACTGTATTTTATAGCTTTGTCTTTCCAAGAACAACTTAAATGTGCTATGTTTTGTATTTTCCTTTGGTGTGCTTCCCTTCTCCAGTACTTCAGCACATTCACCTAATTAAAATAGCTACTTGTTTCAGTAGCTGCACACCCTTTATCTCCCTCCATCTCCCCAGTTGGATGTCTTGCTTTTCTGAGAGTGCCATTGATTTTCGACCAATAACTTGTTCCTTAAACTAGTGTCTAGACAATTGTGTGTGTATGGGCGGGGAGGAGGTGCTTGTTCCATCCACCAGCAAATGAAGAGTCCAGGAAGAACAGATTTTTCGTCCCCCTACAGCCCCCCACAGAAAAGAAAAAAGGTGAAGTCCTCCTGAGTGAGCAGAAGTCTGCTTACACAACGTTGGATGTTGTCCATTGTTTAAAGTAAAGATTAAAGCAAGACAATGCTCATTTTTGGAGTTACTTTATTTACTAACCATATTTTGACAAGGTTGAGACTTTGGACTAGGGAATGCTAAAAATCCCAATAAAACACTGTAGTGGTAATCTTTTTTTTAACGAAGCATCAAAAGAAGTGCCTAAAGACTGTATTCCACTGGATAGGGGTGCAGAACCTCAGGCCTGGGGGTTCCCCAGAAGCCCACAGCCCCTTCATGGCCCTATCCCCTTTCCCCTAACTACCCCTTGTTTGGTGGTTTCCTAGCTTTTGTGCACTCCTTCCCTATTCTAAAATGTTGAAAGACATGCCTCTTCTAAGGCTTTGTTACTGGCAGTAAGAGCTTCAAGCTACAATATGGTGGTATTTTGGCTCCAACCCTTTTGCCTTCAGCCCTGGCCACCATTGGAATGCAACCCCTGAGAGCTTCCCTGAAATAAAATTTGGGCTGAAAAGGTTTAGCACCCCTGCCATGGGAGGTAAGAGGACACTTCTCAAAAATGAAGACATTATTTAAAAGGAAATTGGGCTGAAGTCAAGAGTGTGAAATCCCATCAGGAATCTTACTTATTTAAAACCATTATAATGGAAATTCCAATACAATGTGTATACCCCAGCTTAGAAAAGAGATTAATAAATCCAATACGATGTCAGTGTAGTTGCAGCCATAAAAGACAAAAAGCCTTCCTTTTAAAAAGTGAAAGACTTACCCAAATCAGGAAAATAAAAAGGGAGACAGAGGGCTGTTCGCATGATCAAACAAACCACCCAATCACAGGCCATGGGTTATTTCAGGGTTGTTTCCCCCTCAAACAAGCCATGCTGCCTGGGTTTGGAAACCATGACAAGCCATGCCGAGGAAGGTAATTAGGCTAATGGTATGCAGTGCCACTAGTTCTGATCATGCAAACTGGGTCAGAATCTTCCAAAACAAATGTGAGTTCATAAGGCAGATGAGAAGGAATGGGAGGAGCAGATTGCTCTAGCTTTAAAAACAAACATCTCTTTAAATATATCAGAAACAGAAAAAGAGCCACTCAATAGGACCTTTAGATGACAAAGGCTTACTGAAAGCAGCACTGGGAGAAGGGGGGAGAAGCTAAATTAATTATTTTCCTGTGTCTTCACTGCAGAAGATGTTTATATAACACCTTCTGCAGGTTTACATAACAGTAAAATACAAATTACAGTAAGAAAGCAATAAAAACAGTTAAAACAATGCCTCTATAAGCCTAGCAGAATTAAAAAATGGTTTCCACCTGGCATAAAAAAAACAGCAGTGTAGGTGCCAGTTGAACCGTGAAAGCGAATTCTAAAAATGGAATGCCACCATCAAGAAGGTTCTCTCTCTGGTTGTTACCTGCTTTTCTTTAGATGGTGAGAGCACCTGTTTGATCTGAAATACTTGAGGAACAAAATTAAAGTACATGTAATGTGAATTAAATGTTATAGTATGTAGAAATTTTTATTAGAATACTTTTAAAAAATTAAAAACAATAGCATGTACTTCCCCAGTGTAGTTTAGATTTAAGGGAAAAAAGCAAAGTGCTGAAAACTGACAGACAAATTAATTTTAGCAACCCAAAGAATTGTGCATGATATGCTGACAACCACTCATCCATTTCAACAGAATTCAACACTCTTCTGCTAAGGTTGTTGGAGCACCTTTAGTTTCGCTGTCATTACTTACTAGTTCTACTTTGTACTGAGACATATATGGATTTCAGTAACATATATGTATTCTCTTACATGCTTTCTGGGAATAATACCTGAAAAGCATTAATTAGAACTTCGCAGCTGCCAAGCTTGCCTCATATTGTATTTGCAATTGGCATCCATTCATTGTTACTAATGAACTTTAGAAATGGAAAATTTTCCATTTATTTTTCCACCCCACATTACTGAGTTAATAACTGCAGATTCTGAATAGCCTTCAAAGGCAGCCTCACATACAGCACTGTTATTCAGGATGGTGAAATCCAAGGAAGATGTGAAAAACTCCAAACTGGCCAACAACATGGCAAATGAATAAGTAAGTGTAAAATGGTGCACATTGAATAAAAATAAATACATTCTACCTTTATAGATGCAGTTGGCAGCAGCTATCCAAGATAGAGAGAAAAATAGAATTTTACAGTCGGAAGGAACTTAGTCCAAGCCCCTGCTCGATGTAGGAATCTTGCAATTACAACATCCCTGACAGATGGCTCTCCAGCCGCAGCTTAAATACCTCCAGCAAAGCAGAGCTGACCACCTCCTGAGGCTGTCTCTTCCACAGTTGAAAACCTTTTACCTAATGTTTAGCTGAAATCTGTTTCCCTGCAATTTCCATCCATTAGTTTCAGTACTGCCCACTGGAGCAACTGGACACAAATCTTTTATCATCTACATGAAGACAACTGTCATTCTTCCCTTAATATTCTCTTAACCAGGCTAAACATACGCAGCTCTCAACCATTCCTCATAGGACTTGATGCCTCACCATCCTGGCCACCCTCCTCTGATTATGCTCCAGTTTGTCAGTGTTCTCCTTAAAATGTGGTGGCAAGAGCTGGACACAGTACTCCAGATGTGGTCTGACCAGATGTTGGGATCATGATAAATAGTTGACATTTTTAGTTAGCTCCTTATGCAGTGGCAGAGAAAAAAGCAAACACAATAATTAGAAATTATTAGTAAAGGGATTGGGAGTTGAAAATACAATTGCCTGTATCATAATTCATTTAGAATACTGTATACAGATCTGGTCACCCATCTCAGGATAATATAACTAGAAAAAGGTCAGCCAGAATAATCAAGGATTGGAATACCTCCTCTGTGGGTATGCTAGAGCATTTGAGGCTTTTTAGTTCAAGGAAAAGATAGCTGGGGGCATTATAAAGGTTTCTAAAATTATGAATGCTGTGGAGAAACTGGAAGGTGTCTTTTTGTCCCATAATACCAGAATTCAGAGTCACCCAGTGAAATTGATCAGTGGTAGATCCAGAGCAGGTACAGGTAACTATTTGACGCAATAGTTAACTTATGGAATTCATGGCTATGGGATGTAGTGATGCCCGTAAGTGGCTGTAATAGTAAAATTCACGGGGGTTAGGTGTATCAGTGGGAACTAGCTATAGTAGCTAAATGGAATTCCCATGATCAGAGGTATGCCAGGTATACTGTGAATACCAGCTGCTGAAGGTCAAGCAGAGGGGCATAGCTTTTGCATTTGTTCCCTGCTTATAGCCTTCCTGGAAGCGTCTGATGTCTACCTTTGGAAATAGGATGTTGGATTACATAGACTGTTGGTCTGATCCAGCAGGATTGCTCTTCTTTTTTAATGCTACAAGGAAAATCCTCCATTTTAGACAGCTGCAATATGGCCAGGGGCAAAGCATGCACACAGCTACATGAACATTTTTACTACAGCCACTCCATTTAAAACTCTCTTGACTGTTTAGCCATAGGAAGAGCTTTCAAGCCAACTCTGGTTGTATGTGCACACTTTCTCCCTGTCCGCTATGATTTCGTAGGACTGAAGACAAAATTGTGTATCTTAAAAAACAAAACAAATAGCGGGTGAGTTTGTATATTTATTTATTTATTATTAAATTTATTAATCGCCCATCTGGCTGGTCACCCAGCCACTCTGGGCGATGTACAACATACAATAAAAACAGTTTAAAACAATAAAATTCTACAATAAAAACATTTTCTAAAATACCCTAACCCACCCCAAATGCCTGCCTGAACAGCCACGTTTTTAATGCATGACGGAAGCTCATTAAAGAGGGGGCATGACGGAGTTCCCTAGGGAGGGAGTTCCACAGAGTGGGGGCCACCACAGAAAAGGCCCTCTCCCTCGTCCCCACCAGTCTAGCTGTCCTGGCTGATGGGACAGAGAGAAGGCCATCCGAGGCTGATCTTGTTAAGCGGCCTGTCTGGTGCTGCTGGAGGCGCTCCTTAAGATAGGCTGGGCCGGAACCATATAGGGTTTTAAAGGTCAAAACCAACACCTTGAATTTGGCCTGGAAAGCAACTGGTAACCAGTGCAACTCCTTCAGCATTGGAGTGATGTGATCTCGCCGGCGGCTGCCTTTAATCAGGCGAGCCGCCGCGTTCTGTACCAGCTGCAGTTTCCGAACCGTCTTCAAGGGTAACCCCACGTAGAGCGCATTACAGTAGTCTAAACGAGAGGAGACCAGGGCATGTACTGCCGATGGGAGCAGATGGTCGGGAAGGAAGGTATATTGTGTTAAGCCACCCTGAAGGTAAGCCATCATGGGTGGGTTGTTCTCTTGATAACCCACAGTACTCCCAACAGACGATTGGGTGCGCTGAACTTTCCGTAGGTTGTTTCCCCCTTGGCCCTCCCACCAGCCCCCAACATGTATCCCAAGTGTTTTGCAGCAGGAATCCTCATTTCCTTGTTCCCTGTGTCAGCACGCTTTCTGCAGTTGGTCCTCAGTGGGTGTTGTCTTACGAGGGAAACTCCCCCCCCCCCCCGCGTCAGATCTCCAAATGCATCTAATTTTCTGAGCCTTATGAACCTGGTAACTTGCATACCAATATCCCCCTCTTGTCAATGTCCTTGTCAATTTCATCCTCTGCTTCCAGCCTTGCCTTGCTACAGAACATCTTTTTTTTTTTTTTTTAAGGCTGCTCCCCTTCCTGCATCAGCCATCTGCTTTCGTCTCCCCCACCCCCTTCATGCTTGTCGCTTCCTTCCTTGGTTAGCTGTCAGATATACATATGGGTTACAGGGTAGTGACTGGGATTGTAAAAATTCACAAACTTCAAGGCAAAGTAGAGAGGTGGATTGATAAAGATAGGCAAATTTCAAGGCAGAGCAGGGAGCGGGTTTGGTAAATATATACAAATTAGCTGTATAGCTGCAGCTTTTGAGTGTGCGCACTTGGGCAAGACCTTTTTTTTTTTTTTAAGGTTGTGATGTGCTTTGGATACTCCGGTGTCCGTCCTTCTCAATTTTAAGGACCACGGGGCAGAGGGGACTGACAAGAGATAAGGGGGATGGCAGTGGCACTAGTGAGATCAGAAGGAGTGGCAGAAGTTTTTGCCACTCTTGTTGGGCAGCTCTCTAGCCTTTCCCAGTAGCCAGTGGTAAAGTTGCCGTGACTGGTTCGGTCATCATGACAAGCCACCTTGGAAGCAAGCTACCCTGAACAACCCAAAAAATCATGGATTCTCAGGGTGGCTTGTTCATAAAAAAAAAACACCAAAAAAAAACCCATGATGAAAAACCTGCTCTGAGACAAGCTACCCTGAAAAAGCTCATGGTGACAACCCCCTGTGGCTTATCATGTTGTGCGAACCAGGTCAGTGACTCTTACCTTTTACTTCAGTCTTAAGAATTGACAGTGCAATGCTATACATGTCTACCATTGAGTTCAATGGAGCTTACTCCCAGGTAAGTGATTATAGGATCTCAGCCGAAGGATGGGATTTATCAATAGATATAGATAAAATATTTATTATTACAAGTAGGCTATGACCCTGAATAAACAAACGTTTGCCATGCACTTGCCTCTTCTGTGCTTGGTGTTTTGTTTAGAAATAGCTGCAGGGAGGGGGAGTTGGTTCTCTTCTCTCCCCCCCACCCCCGTATTTTTTAGAAGGAATTTAATGTGCAGGTGTGTAATGCTTTATCTAAGCCATTCCAGCCAACCATTTCTCTGTAGATTCAAAAAAAGAATAAATGTCCTCATGGTCATGGGTTGTGGAAGTATACTAGAGGGGTAATGTGATTCATGTAAACTTGTGGATCTAAAAGCTGATTCTCATTTTTTGTTTGTAGTGGTTTTTCTGAGGGAATAATTTAGCCTACATGTGCTTCTGTACTTCCTGGAAGAATGACAGATGACAAAGATGTACTTAGAGATGTGTGGTTTGGGCGAATACCAACCTGTTTTACATTATATCAAGATGAGAGTACTGAAAGGGAAGCTGAACCTTACTATGTAAGTATTCTAAATGCATGTAGAGAAATAAAATTTGACATGTAGTTTTTGGCTATATTTGAAGAACATGCTGTGTTGCATACATTTCTTTAACAATTGGTTGCTAATGCTTTTCCTCATACATAGACCTTTATACTAGTAAAAATAGTAGAGCCCCTGTTTCATACCAGTGTTAACATTAATTTCATTGATGATGTCAGATCGTTGAGATAGGCTATCTAATTCTGCCACTCTTATGACACAGTATCTCCCTGCCCCAATGCAAGGTCTTGTACCCAATATCTTGGAAGGTACTCCTGTGGTGAGGAAGGAGCAATTGGCCTATTACAACATGCAGCTCTAATAGTCCCTCTCCTTCAAAGCAAACAACTGCTAGAGGAGCTTCTCCATTAGAGAATTCTCTGTGACTGGATGAACTTTCATGCTCAGAACCACAATCCTATGTGGCTCGACGGTCACCTCCGAGCCTGGGGGCGACCACCTATCCAGTGCAGGGCAGGAGGAGTAGTGAGGAGCAGATCTCTTCCTTGCTCTCCCCACCCTGCTTTTGTGGCTAGACAGCCGATTTCGGCCGTGTAGCCATGGGACCTCAGGGTGCGGGAAGCAGCAGCTGGACAACACATAAGATGTGCTGTACCAGCATTTCTGACCTCCTCGCCCTGGCCCACCCCCAGGAACATCCCATTTTCTCTGCTCCTTGCTGCCCTTACAAGCGTGGGGATGATCCACACTGCCTACGAAGGGCAGCAGAAGTTGGGGTCGGTTCTCCGGGAACCGACCTGTCCTATGGCTGTCTAGCCGCTGACTAGCAGCCAGAGGATTGCACCCTTAATCTCGTAAAATCTCTTGAGTTGTTTAATAATCTTTATGTTTGACTTCAGCGTACTCTAACAACTTGTTTTTTAAAGTCCATTTGGTTTTTACTTATTTCTTGTCCATACTTTTAAAAATGATTTTAAGTGTGTTTGAGGAATTATAGCCTATATGATGTTATGGCATACAAACTCTATTCTGTATCCGCTTCCTTCTATGTTGCTGCTACATTAGGCTAGCTCCTTTTTTGTTCCCAAGAAACAGCAGCAGCCTGAAAATATAAGGGTGAAGTATTTCCTCTAATAATTCCAGGTACACACTAGTGAAATGAAGGCCTAACTGTTCTATGTGGAAGAGGCTTCACTTTCAGCAAAATGTGCCTCTGCTTTCCTTGTGAGTGACTTTCACCACAAGTATTAACCCCCTGTTTGAGCATAGGAGTTACTGGTTCATAGTAGAAATATGTTCCTTATGCTAAATGATGGTGAGGATTTGCATTCTATGTTCTTTAAATGGAGCTTGTGCAGCAGCTAATGTTTTTTGGATTATATATTTAATCATTTTTCTTTAACTGCAGTCCTTAGCATATTTATTGGAGTTTAAGTCCCAGTGAACGCAGTAGTACTTACTTGCAAGTAAACATAAATAGGTTTGCGTTCTTGGCGTGCAATTGCCGCTCATCTGTCTTGACGATCAAATATGATTTTTTCCTACCTGTAACTTGTACTACTTTTCATAAAGATGTCTCTACGTCATAAGGAGAAAAATGGATGGGGAGAACCAGAAGAACTCTTCTTAAGTTCATATTGGAAGAACTGGAAACCTTTAAATGCAAAGATACAGTATAAAATCTTTATTTACAAATAACAAATGCCTTAATCCTACAGATCTGTGGTGGTGGAAGAAATGCCAATGTATCGCTGTAGCTATAGCACCCTATAGTGGCTGGAACAAAAGTCCTCCCCTTTACTTCCTCCCCATTTCCAATTTATTTAACTGCCTCTTAGTGTTTCATAATAATGCGTTAAAAGTCACGTTTTTAAAATTAATAAATATTTTGATTTAAAGACATGCGTGCTGCTTTAATCAGATATACAAAATATGCAAAATCTCTAAATCGTTCTTTTCCCCAACATTTTCTTTCAGCTGCTTTTACCTAGAATAAGCTATCTGACTCTTGTAACTGACAAAGTTAAGAAACATTTTCAGAAGGTTATGAGGCAAGAGGACATTGGGGAAATATGGTTTGAAAATGAAGGCACACCACTGAAATGGTGAGTTTAACTTTTGTGTATTTTTAAATGTTAGCATGTATATTTCCTGTCTGCGTATTGTTCTTGGGAAGCCTGCATTTCTAAGCAAATTCTAGCAGTCCTGTCAAAGCCTTAAAAATATGATTTGTTGACACCCATTATGAGTTTTTTCTATGGGTTAAATACAATGTTGCATTAGTAGAAGAATCCCCCCCACTTCCGGGTTCCACTGATGGAACTTCTTTCAGCGGAACGCCAACATTGGATCTAACCTATTATATTATTGTATAACAAAAATGCTTTGTTATGCACCTTTGTACTGCACCTTTATAAAGATGTTAATTTGGCATATTCACTATACACAGGAACATATGTGCTTCATTCTTTGTATATGTTTAGAATTAAATACTAAAAGTGGTTTTCCTTTGCTTTCTCAATGCATACATAGTCTACAATCTGTATTCTATGTTGGTGATTGTGAGTACAAAAATGGTGGGTTGTTTCTTCAGTTACAGCTGTGTGCATGTGTGTCCGGCATCAAGCATGGTCTCAGGGGATTGCATATGCTTGAGATCTAGGCATAAGGAGTTCTCGTTTCCATTAAATCAAATAGTAGTTTTTAGGGGGTTAGAATTTCAGTATTTGTCCACTGTATAGGTGTAAATTCTCCCATTTCTTAACTCAGGAATGGGCTGTGAAATCATATGCTTCACCCTTCCCTTTCTCTTTGGAATGCATATGTCTGGGACATGCCTTAAGGGTATAGGGGTTAAATGTTATATTGGTGGACATGTTGACAGTAGTTAAGTCGAGGGTTCCTGCTTAACTAAGATTTGAAAGCATCCTGGGCAGGAACCCTGATTAGACAAACCCTGGCACAGATATAAGGAGCCTCTGGAATTGAATGCTGTGTCACTCTCTTTCCCACCCTTCTTGTGAACAAATCTCTGCCACCCAACCTAACCACAGTTGAGCATTATGCCAATGGTAAAATTGGCATAGGCAGATGAAGCAAGAATCCTTGTTATCCTTAATTAGCATTTGAAACCAGCTTGGACCCCTGTAAAGCTTTAAGCATAATTAGAATCATACCAATCTGATGCTTAACCATGGTTAATGCAATGGGCAGGAATTTGCACTCCAGAAAAGAGAGGGTAGGGAAGGAAGTGTATCACAATCCCACAATCCACTCCTGACAAAGCATTTGGGAACATGATGTCTGCCCCACCCCTAATTGTTGTATTAAAAATCTGGTAAATATGTGGAAGTTACTAGTGCAGTGTGTCCTAAAATGTCATGCCCAGAAGGCACAATATGAAATACGCAAGGTTTTATGTCTCTCTTTTGAAGGATTTTTTGAAGGATGACTGGAAAGTTCTCTGGCATACCATGGCATCAGAAAACCTGCTCTTCTTCCTTGGATGTTGATGCATAAGGTTGTCATTTATGCAGTCACATTATGCAGTGCTAGTTAATACCTCCTGATAAAGAATATTTGGTAATTATAGATGGTGCACATGGACCGTGTTTAGACGATCATATCTCAGCTTAATAAGCTGGCAGATGAACAAGCTTCTTCACTCCTGCCTTGGTGCGAACTGGCAAACGAACCAGGAAGTCTTCTGTTAACTATAGTTTCCTGGTTCAGACAAAATGGGAAACTATAGTCAACACGGTTTAATATACCGTGGGAAGGAGGACCAGCCAGCAGCTGCACCAGGTGAATCCTGAGCCTGCTTCTGCCTCCGCCAAACAGGTACTTAAGGCGGGGCTGCCAGAGGCAGCTCGGGAAGGAGTCTGTGGGAAGGAGGACCAGCCAGCAGCTGCACCAGGTGGATCCTGAGCCTGCTTCTGCCCCCGCCAAACAGGTACTTAAGGCGGGGCTGCCAGAGGCAGCACCTCGGCGTGTGCCTTGGCGTCGCGCCAAGTGTGATGCTAAGTGCGCACTTAGCGTCGCACTTGGAGTCGCGTGGAATAGGACCTGAAGACCCACCCACCTGCCTCTCCAGAGACACCAGCAGCTACAGATACCAGCAGCAGATAGCAGCAGCAGAGGGCAGCAGCTTTAAAGACCAGGGAGAAAGGGGCAAACGTGGACTTTATCTGCTCCTTCTTAGCTGCTGTTCTCTTTTATCTCATCTTTTATATTCTTTCACACTGTTGAACATTTTTATATCCTAACATTTTAATATGTGCCTGGGAGGACTATTGAGCAACCCAGGGGGTCGGGGAGGTGCCACTATAACTGTGGTCACGGGCAGGGGGAGGTATGGCATTGGGGGATTAACAGGCCAGCTGAGGAGAAGAGGGGCTAGACACCTTACAGCTGTCCCCTCTTCTGGTTCTTCCCCCAACCTGATGGTTCCTGGCAGCCTTACCAGTCTGCCCTCGGGTCTGGTGGTGCTGCTGCTGAATGCCAGGTCGGCCCAAAATAAAATTTCCCTCATCCATGATTTGATAGTGGATGAGGGGGCTGACCTGGTATGTATTACTGAGACCTGGGTGGGGGAACTGGGAGGGGTCACTCTCTCCCAGCTGTGCCCCCCTGGGTACTCGGTGCAGCACCAACACCGACTTGAGGGTCGGGGAGGGGGGGTTGCCGTAGTCTATAGGAATTCAATCTCCCTCTCCAGGCTTCCTGCTCATTCGAGTGCAGATCTTGAGTGCTTGTACATTGTGTTGGGTACCCGGGACAGATTAGGGATTCTGTTGGTGTACTGCCCGCCCCGCTGCCCATCAGACTCCCTGCCTGAGCTGACGGAGATGGTCTCGGACTTGGTGTTGAGGACCTCTAGGATGATGATCCTGGGGGATCTCAACTTTCATGCTGAGGCCGCTGTATCCGGGGTGGCTCAGGCTTTCATGGCCGCCATGACAACCATGGGGCTGGCCCAATATGTCATCAGCCCAACGCATATAAAAGGACACACACTTGATCTGGTTTTCTCAACTGGGCAGGAGGGTGGTGATCTGAAAGTGGAGGAATTAACATCTGTGCCTTTGTCATGGTCAGATCACTTCCTGCTGAGGTTTAGACTCCTGGCAGCCTTCCCCCTCTGCAAGGGTGGAGGACCTATTAAAATGGTCCGCCCCCGGAAATTAATGGATTCTGATGGATTCCAGAGGGCTCTGGGGGATTTTCCTGCTGGTATGGCTGGTGGTCCTGTCGAAGCCCAGGTCGCTGTGTGGAATGCAGAGATGACTCGGGCGGTTGACACGATTGCGCCTAAGCGCCTCTCCCTCTGAGCATAGCCTGGCCAGCTTCTTGGTATACACCTGAGCTGAGGGCAATGAAGCAAGAGGGGAGACGGCTAGAACGCAGGTGGACGAAAACTCGTGCTGGGTCTGACCAAACACAGGTAAGAGCCCACTATCAAGCCTATTCTGTGGTGGTGAGGGTGGAAAAGAGAGAGTTCTTTTCCACCAGCATTGCATCTTCTCAGTGTCGTCCAGCGGAAATTTTCCGAGTGGTTCGCAGCCTGTTACATTCTGGGCCAGGGAGAGAGAAGGTGGAACCCTCGGTGGCACGCTGTGACGAGTTTGCACGGCACTTTGAAGATAAAGTCGCTCAGATTCGTCATGAATTGGACACCACGATTAATGCAGTTCCATTGGTAGAGGCGTTCAGAGCACCGTCTGGTCCAGTTTTATTGGATGAGTTTCAGTTACTGAGGCCTGAGGATGCGGACAAGGTGCTTGGCCAAGTCCGATCGACCACTTGTGTGCTTGACCCTTGCCCTTCATGGCTTATTAAATCAAACAAGGAGGGGATGTCTGGCTGGGTCCAGGAGGTTGTAAATTCCTCTTTGAGAGAGGGAGTGGTGCCTGCCTCTTTAAAAGAGGCAGTAATTAGACCACTCCTGAAAAAGCCTAAACTGGACCCAGAGGATGTTAATAATTATAGGCCAATGGCCAACATCCCCTTCCTGGGCAAGGTGCTTGAGCGGGTGGTTGTAGGACAGCTCCAGGCACTGTTGAATGAAGCGGATTATCTAGATCCATTTCAATCGGGCTTCAGGCCTGGTTTTGGAACGGAAACTGCCTTGGTCGCCCTGTGGGATGACCTCTGCCGGGAGAGGGACAGGGGGAGTGCAACCCTGTTGATTCTTCTGGACCTCTCAGCTGCTTTCGATACCATCGACCATGGTATCCTTCTGGATAGGTTGTCTGGCTTGGGAGTTGGAGGCACTGCACTACAGTGGTTCCGCTCCTACTTGGATGGCCGATTCCAGAAGGTGGTGCTGGGGGATTATTGCTCTGTGCCATGGCAATTGTGCCATGGGGTTCCACAGGGCTCTATTTTATCCCCTATGCTGTTTAACATCTGCATGAAACCGCTGGGGGAGGTTATCTGGAGGTGTGGGCTGAGGTGCCCTCAATATGCAGATGACACCCAGCTCTACCTCTCTTTCTCATCAAAACCAGGTGAGGCAGTGGCTGTTCTGAATCAGTGCCTGGGCACGGTAATGGACTGGATGAGGGCCAATAAACTGAAACTCAATCCAGACAAGACGGAGGTACTGTTAGTGGGTGGTTCGTCTGCCCGGCTAGGTGATATTCAACCTGTTCTGGAGGGGGTTGCACTCCCCCTAAAGGATCACGTTCGTAGTTTTGGGGTGCTCTTGGATCCAGAACTGTCACTTGAGGCACAGGTGAACTCAGTGGCACGGAGCACTTTTTATCAGCTTAGGCTGGTATACCAACTATGCCCTTATCTGGACAGAGATAGCCTAGCTACAGTTATCCATGCTCTGATAACTTCTCGTCTGGATTACCGCAATGCATTATACGTGGAGCTGCCTTTGAAAACAGTCCGGAAACTTCAGCTGGTCCAAAATAGGGCAACAAGATTGTTAACAGGGACTGGCCAGCGAGCTCATATTACCCAGTACTTTTCCAGCTGCACTGGCTGCCAGTCCATTTCCGGGCCCGATTCAAAGTGCTAGTATTAACATTTAAAGCCCTTAACGGCTTGGGGACAGGTTATCTGAAGGATCGCCTCCTCCCATATGTGCCTGCCTGGACCTTAAGATCATCGTCAGCGACCCTTCTCCGTGCCAAAGGAAGTGAGGCGGGTGGCTACTAGGAAGAGGGCCTTTTCTGCTGTGGCACTCCGGCTCTGGAATGAGCTCCCTGGTGAGGTTCGCCTGGCACCTACATTGTATTCCTTTCAGCGCCCGGTGAAGACCTTTTTATTTTCCCAGGCATTTTAGCATTTTAGCTTTCTAAACTTTTAGCTTTGCTGTTTTAAATCTGTATTTTAAACTCCTGCACTGCTGCTAGGTTTTATTGTGGTTGCATTGTTATATTGTAGTTTTAATGTTCTATATATTTCAAATTGTTTTATTGTGTGCTGTTTGTTTTTAATTTTTGTGAACCGCCCAGAGAGCTTCGGCTATTGGGCGGTATAGAAATGGAATGGAATGGGATGGATGGATGAATGAATGAATAAAATACTCGCTTATCAGGGTTGGCCTTGTTAGGCAGAGTGAGGTGGCTGCTTCAGGCAGCTGGTTTGGGGTATCATAAAAGGACAGTGAGTTATTTAATTTATTATTGTATTTTTACTGCCATGGAAAGGCGGTTGTGGGATTTTCTGCCTCAGGTGCCAGAATAACTTGGCCAGCCTTAGTTAGTATGCATTTTAACTGGTAAGAGGACAAAATTTGCTGCTCTGCCTCAGACAGCAAAATGTCTTGGGCCACCTGTGTGGCTTGTTCCAAAGCTGTTAACCATAGTTTCCTGGTTTGGATGAAACAGGAAATTATGGTTAATTGACGACTTCCTGTTTGTTTGCTGGCTTGTTCGAGGGGAAGAGTGAAGGGGCTGCATGTGCAGGCAAAAACTTGCTCGTATCTTGGCTTAAATGAAGTATGATCACTGATGCTCTCCCATAGTGAATTCCAATGTCCAGCAGTGCCCAAACATTTTGAGGATGTTCATTTTTTGAATCTGTGATCGTTAATTAGTGATTGTTGCCTTATAAAATCATGACTATAGGTTTGAGATCCAAATTGCACTAACTATAAAATACTGGACAGGTGGGGGATGGGGATTAGACAAGCTTTTTTCCTCTTAAAATGGATATGACCCTGATTCTGGTGGACCCACAAGTGTGTAATAGCTATTAGTGGTCAGATTTCTAAGGTTTCCCCCAATGGTATTTGAATTCTTTTAGGTGACCATATATGGTATTTACAAAGTAATGGCACAATATTCAAACTGCTGATACTAATTCAATATTTGTCCAGAAATCTGTTGTTTAAGCAAAGTTGTAAAGTTAAAAGAAATGAATGGGTTTTTTTTAGTTAAATGTCACTTTGCAAATGAAACTTTCAAGCAAAGGAAGTTCTATAACTGCACACCACATGCATATCAGCAATACTTATTTTATTCCTACATTAGTAACTTCAGTGGTTGAGGAAATATATATTAAACTTCATCTATAACTAACTGTTGTTCACAGCAACTCGTAAAGAGTTTGTGGTTGCTTGAAATGCTCTCTTTTGCCTTAGGGAGAAAGTTTATTAGGTTTTTCTTCCTCTGGGATCAAAATCTAGTTTAGTTTGATCTGGCACATAAAACACATCCTTCCAAAACAAACTCTTAAAAGCTAGAAGTCTTGTCTTCACTGTCCCATTCTACATTTAATCTTGTGAAGTGCCTGCAAACTTACTTTGAACAATGATATGGCTTATTTATCTTTATTCTCTGCCCCTCCTGACCACCTACATATGTCTTTAAGACGAAGGTTAAAGACCTATGACTCAGTGATGCTCTAATAGTTTGTATCTCCTACACAAAATGATTCCATTAAAACATTTTCTTCAAAGCCCAGTTTTTAAAATCAAAACACTGACTTCTATAAAGCAACCAAATACATGTCATCATTACAGGTAGGTTATGTATGGGGAGAGAGCATGTATATTGCAAGAGCCTCTCCTGTAGTGGATCCCTGAGTTGTAGTTACAGGAATACATCACAATCCCTGGTATGCTCCCTGTGGGTGAGGGTGACTAGGAGGATGGGGAGAAGAGGCAGGTTTGGCTTTAATTGTAACAGTGGTCCCAGGCTTTACCCATAGGAAAGATTGGCAGCCATCCACCTACATGGAACAAAGTGGATCCCTTGGGAATACTACAGGGGTGCTAACTTGCTCCTGATAATTCCCCCTGCTTCTATCAAGATAATTCTGCCTTTTCATCATCTTAACCCTATTCTGGGTTCTGTTTCTTGGCCACTGTATAACATAACAAAACTGAATTCAGATAGGTGTTTTCTGCCAAGGGAGCATGATAACGGTTGTCAAGCATTTTCAATAAACTACTTCTTGCATCTCATCATTTGTAAATTAATGGTGTCTGAGAAATGCTTTCTACCTGAATCATGTTTTACAGGCAGCTTGTGTGGCACCCTTAAGATGATCCTTCTGAAATGGAGCGTGATATATTCTGTCTTGTTTTTAGCTCTGAAATTAATGTTGTGTCTTAAATGTTTCCCTGTGTTGTTAAAAGCCAGGAATGTGGTTAGTTGTGTTAGTATAGGGATTCAACCTGTGCTGGATGGCATTACAGTCCCCCTGAAGTCTCAGGTTCACAGTTTGGGTATACTCCTGGATTCAGGCCTGAACCTGAATGCCCAGCAGTGGCCAGGTGTGTGTTTGCGCAGCTGAGGCTAGTGTGTCACCCATGCCCATTCCTAGAGATGTCTGATCTTGTGATGGTTATGCATGCCTTACTTGCACCTCATTTGGAGTACTGTAAGATGTTCTTTGGAAACTTCAGCCTGTCCAGAATGCTATGGAAAGATTGTTGGCTGGGGTTAGTTACAGGAGCACGTGACTCCCTTGTTATAACAACGTTCCTCTTTACCGGTTCAGGCACAATTCAAAGTGCTGGTTATGATCTGTAAAGCCCTGTATGGCTTGGGACCAAGCCATCTGAAAGACCACATTCTTCCATATGAGCCTGCCTGGGTTTTAAGATCTTTGGGGGAGGCCTTTTCTTTGGTCCTGCCGCCATCAGAGGCACATCTGGTGGGGACACACGAGAGAGCCTTTTTGATGGCCACTCCTATTGTTCTTCCCTCCACAGGCAAAGATGTTTTTATTCGGGCAGGCCTTTGGCATGTAAACTGGTCTGTTGCTAGGGGTTTTTTTATTGGATGAGTGCTATCTATTTCTTGTGTTTTATTTATAATTTTATGGATCTGTTTTATGTTTCATTTTAATTAAGATTTTGTTTTTAACCTGTATTTTATTATTAACCATAATGAGTGTCATTTTTTGAGGAAAGGCAGGACATAAAATAAATAAAATACTCTGCAATAATCCTGAAGGCATACGAATTAAAATCTGACAGTGTTTAAAAACAACAAAGGGTTTTGTAACACCTTTTAAAGACTAACATTTATTGTGGCATCCATGGCTTTAGCAACAACAGATCTGTTAGTCTTCAAGGTTAGTCTGAAAGGCACCCTATTGTTGTTTTTGCTACATCGAACTAATACAGCTACCCTTCTGGAATTTAAAAATAACATGTTTTTTCTCAGGCTCAGATAAGAGGATTCTGTCTGGGTATATTTTAGCATTTTGAAAGACCAAATAGTTGAAAACCAGGATATTAGATGTTCACATATTCAGTGGCATCACTGTCTCACTTCAATTTGCTATGTTGAACTTTTGAGAGGATTAGCCAGTAGATGGTGCTAAATAACTAAGTATAATAGCTTCTTTGCACATACCTTGCACAGCTTGTCCTATTTGCAGTGGGTCCTTTTTATCATAAAATTTAAACAAGTAAAAAATATGAACTAATTTACTAGCTTGAAGTGGTTTAGTAAAGCTTATGCTCTACAGTTAATATTGGACACCAACATTAGAATTGAATTCTAGCTTCTCCTTTGTTACCCTAGCTTTCAGCTAACACATCTGACACCACCTTTAACCCCTTTAGTAACTGTATCGTTTAAAGAGAATGTTATGGTTCCGTTGTGGTCTTTGCATCTAGTCACAGTAATTTTGTAAAACATGGCTTGCTTTCAAATGTCTTTTTGAATTTCCTTTAAAAAATTCATCTCTTTTAAGGCTTCAGCGTTCTCTGCCCAAACTGTGTCATTGTAGGCTGTCAGCAGACTTAATAGTTATGCCTAACAGGATAGTAGATCTGATGCGATCTGGGCCTGATTATTAAAATTCTGTTAAACTTGATCATAATATTCCATGTTCTGATTGTGATTGTGTGTGAAACACACTCTCTCCTTAGAAACTATGTCACCACTATCGGATAAATGATCGATTCTCTTATAACTGCACAACTATTTGCCCTTTCTCTGAAGAGAATATTGGTACATCCTGGGTCCCTCAGCCTGATGCTGCAACATGTGCTGAGATATTTGTAAGAAGAGCAAAATTAAGATGGTTGAAGAGATGATAGAAGAATCCATGGCTTGTAGGGTTGTTTAGGGTGGGTTCTTGTGACGTCTGAACCCAGCAGGGTGACTTTATCATGGGTTGTCAGGAACAGCTAGAGAGCTGGCAGGCAAGAGCAGTGAAACCCCTGCTGCTGTTTTCACAATCTCACAAGTGCCACCACCATTCTTCCTCATTCCTTCTCAGCACCCTCTACCTCAGGATGGATTTTTAATTTTTTTTTTCTATAGAAATCTTGAAGAATTTGCTTGGCTAAATAGCCAACAGGCAGTCGTGTGGAGTTGGTCAAGACGCCAAAATGTTAGTTCTTTTAAAAAATGTGTAGGCGTTCCCACATTGATAAGGGCTCAGAAACTTAAATTCCTTTGGCAATCTGATGCAGGAGAGTGGGGGGAGTTTTCCTTTGTCAGCTGGCAACCCCAGTGGGTCAATTACAGAAAGGGTGCTGATGTAGGAAACAAGGAAATGAGGATTTCTGCTGCAAAAGCCCCTGGGATACACGCTGCCAGTAGCCGGAAGAACAGAGAGTGACTGAGGGAGAAACAAGCCATGGCAAGCCGCCGAGTACCCCATCATCTGTCAGGAATAACAGACAAGCCACCAACCCACCGTGGCGTATTTTCACTTGGCATAGCGTGATGTGCGAACTCACCTTCTAAGTATTACCACTTTCAGTTTCCGTCAGCACGGCCTTGAAATTTGACAAGAGCTACTAGTAAAACTGTCAGAATGTGAGGTTAGACATGGGTTGGGATTTTTCATCCGACCACTTTCTGAACATCTAAAAGGCAATATGAATCTTCTATATAAAAGCAGTCAATAGACTTGAAGACTAACTTAGAGAAAGCCCCTGTTTTTGTATCTTTTGAACCAGGCTTTAAAGTGATAGAGTTGGATTATTTATATTTTAAGGAATTCAGGTTTTTGATTTTTAAAAAAGGCAAGTGTGCTTGATTTCTATAAATCCATTTCAAGTATTTCTGCCCTGCATAACTGAAAACTTGTTAGGGGGTTTGTTGGAATTTGAGCTGAAACATTTTCAGAAGACTGGGGATAGAGAAAACAAAGCATACAAGGGTACAGATTAAAGAAACTCTAGGCAGTGGCTTTGACCAGTCTACTGGTGGCCTCTCATTTTCAATGGCTACTGGAAGATTGAATCCAATAAGACTAAAACAATGAAATTATTTCCAGTTGTGCTTTACTGAAAATAAGCAGGGCAGAGCTAAAGAGTGATCTCTGATAAAATTGTGCTGAAAAACTAACAATGGGTTTATTTCCACCACTGCTTAATTATTAATACTCTTATGATTTCCCCCTCCATCCAGACAATACAGCAGTTGTCTGGTGGCAGTTAATTGTGAAACTATGACTCTTGTCAGATACCTAAGAGTGGCAACTATGAAAGAACTTAAGCCTCCTGGTACAAGAGCCTTAAGAATTTCTCAAGAAGTAAGCTGTTAACCTAGCTGCTGACTACAGTGGAACCCATCTATTCCAAGTATACTCAGTACTTTTGTTGACACTGCTACAGACCTTGAAAAAATTATTTCCTCTTACAAGCTGAGTGACATAAAGGAACTTGCAGGGTAGCCCACCCGGAGCTGCAGCCAAAGCTGCTACTTAAATACAGCCCCTTACCACTTTGGCGTAGACAGGTTTTTACTTCTGGGGAATTGTGATGTCATAGGTTACATATGATTACATCTTAGGCTATATGTAACTACAACAGAGGCTGCTACGATGCATCTTCATTAGTAGTTGCTGTTGGTTCCACTAGTTTTCCTTGTGCTTTTCCCCAACCAGAATACTCACCGAAAAGGACGTGACAGTTGTTACTGTGGAAACTAGCTCTATTTGTCTAAAGGCTTATTTGAGAACAGACTATCTCAGGGGTCCCCAACAGGGCTTCTAAGGGTGCAGATGCACCTCTGAGGCCTTTAATGGTGCCGTCGAGGTGATTCATATGTATACAAGGCATGTTTGCAAACTTCCTGGTGGCTCTATATTTTTAAGTCTGTGGACCTCTCCTTGCAGTTTTGACATGTCCACTTGCTCTCTGATAGCCCAAATAATAGGTTACGTCATCCTTACACCCATTCTGTGCCTGCTAGAAGCAGGCGTGAATGGTGGGTGGCTGTGTCAGAAGGGAAATATAAGTGTTCCCCTTGAATGCAAACCAGCAGTACGGGAATGGGACTGAGTGGGCTGGGGTCTCTTCTATCTGAGAGGGAGAGCACAGGCAAAGAGAGGGCATTTCCTGCCTGCTTGCTCACCCTCCTATCTGCATTTTTGGGGGTGAGGGTGCTTGGTCTCCAACCCTTATTTTTTTGTGTTGGGAGGTGTGGTGCTTATTCTCTGTTCCATTCTGTTTGTTTGTTGGGGGTGGGTGGGTAAAGCAATGGAATTTCCAGCCTGTTCACTCATCTGCCCATGTTGCTTTACCTCCTGGCTTTTGTGTTTGGGGTAGTGGTGATGCGCGGGCATTTCCCATTCTCCCCCATGGCTGCCTGCCTCGTGTTTGCCGTGGCACTCTGGATGTTGTTTGTTGCATCTGGAGAGCATGTACAAAGTTAAGGTTTTGGCCATGTGCTTGCTCACATGCCTCTGCTGTTTTCGTTCATTGTGTGTGCTAGATTTCTGGGCTCACTGGCTGCTCCACCCAGCCCCATTTGTTTGTTTTGCAGTGTGTGGTGGTGAAGGCCTTTTATGGGGGAAGCCAGAGCCTTTCTCTGCTTGCCCACCCAACTCCTTTCTGTTGGTGGTGGCTGCCAGGATTGGCGCTTCATGCAGTGGGGAGGTGGCATGGACGAAGCTAGGGTGTTCCCCACTCTCTGGCCTCAATTTTGTTTCTATGCACCCCAGCACTCCAGTTTTCCTGGCCCTCCTTTGCCCCTTCTTATGTCTGTTTTCCAGTGGCAAAGAGGCATCCCTGCTTCAGATCTATCCTTCCACCATCATGTTTTCGGAGACTCCTCAATGACACATTTCTGTGTGTGTGCGCGCGTGTGCATATGCTTATGTGATATGGAGTGTGTCTGGGTGTGTGTGACCAAAGTTGGTTATATAGCCCATGAGAGCTTATGCCATTTAGTACTAACATGTCAGTCTTTTTTTATGGTGTCACACAAGCTTCATTGTTGTATTTAAGTTGAGTTTCCCAGTAGGATTAAAAATGGGTACTGTCTTACTCATGATTTCTATATGTGGTCTCCCCCAAACCACAGATCTGCCATGTGATCTGCAATTTCAGGTTGGTTTGAGGGAGATCTCATAAAAAAAAATCATAATGACCCATGCCCCTGATCTGTCTATGCATGCTATGGTTGTGCTGGCAAGTTTGGATGTTTGTATTTCTCTGCCAGGAATGTTTGGATGTTTGTATTTCTTTTATAACTATTTGTTGATAATGTTTGGATGTTTGTATTTTTGTTTATTTGTTAGTAAATTATTTCATAGTTCAACTATTTTGCAGTCTTTTCATCTTTCTGACCTGAATGCCCCCCCCAGTGGCCATCTTGTAAGTAGCCACGCCCCCTTCCATGGTGGCCATTTTGTCACTGGTGCCCATGGCACTTTGTCAGGATTCCAAATATGCTCACAGGCTGAAAAAGGTTGGGGACCCCTGGACTATCTCCTTGGATGTGTGTTGTTGTTTAGTACTTTTCTATACCGCACCATAGCCAAAGCTCTCCGGACAGTTTACAGAAGTGTATGCAATTAACTTTATGAATTGGAGTCTTTGTGGCAGAAACTTTTCAAACCCTCTTCTCCCCCCTTCCTTTTCCCCCCTGGTCTTGTTGGATACATGCTGTTAACAAAACTGAATGTCTGGCATCCTGGCAGATCATACTGGGAGACCAGGTGTGATTATTCAGAGCTTCACAGATACTTAATTTCAGTTTCGTATAACTATAATGTTGTCATGATCTCTGACTGGTTTGTGGAAACCATCCCTCTTGCAGCTAGCCAACAGAGATTGGCTCACAGGAAATTCCAAAAGGTGTGTAGATATAGAGTTTTTTGTGTGCCAGAGAGAGTAAGAGGCAACTTTTCTTAGGGGGCTAGACTACTTTGGAACCCATGGGCTGACTTTCCCCCTCTTTGGTTCTCTGAGGCAATATATGCCCGCAACTATCTTTGCAGGGTTTTTTTTTTAAGATGAGATGAAATTAGGATTATTTTGCAAACAAGGACCTTAACGTTCACCTGGCTAGAAGTATATTAGAGTTTGGTGTGACAGCATGTTTGTTTTTGATTTGAACTGTTTTTCTTCATACCTTTTTACTTTTATGTCATGTAAATTCTGAATTCCTTAAATACATTTTTATAAGTCTGTGCCTAGAGATTAAGTTCCACTCACTCTACTTAGTACACAAGTTAGCCTGTGCTACAAGGACTGAAAGAACCTTCCCTTTTAGGAATGGTTTAAGTAGAGTTTGAGGCACACCATAGCAAGGAGTCTTTTTCTTGTAAGGCTCCTTTACAGGAGCATTTTCAGAAAGGTTTTCATCTGAGACCTATTTGAGATGCTGCCACCATGACATCTAGTTAAAGCTGAGTCTTTATAATGCCCCTGAGCCCCACGTTGACCCAGATATCACTTGTCAAGATTAACTTCTGAACATGTTAGTTTAGAATTGCAGTCTGGCTCCAGGAAAAAAGTCTATTCAAAACCTCAGGGAATAGGAACCTTGACCTTTTATTCTTTATACAGTGACTGTATTCAGACATAATGCTAAACTATGATTTAGTGTTGCGTGCACAAATCTCGGGTTCATCTGCTCTCCCTTCACTTTCCTTCTCTGTGAGGAAGAAATTGGAAGCATTTACTTCAGTTTTCAGCTAATCACATTTTTTCATAATGTCCAAACCCAAACAGTGTTTAGCCTTAATTATATATTTTAGGACCACATTCCCCAACCTAGGTCCCTCCAGATGCTTTGGCCTGCAGCTCCCATTAGCCCCAGTCAGCAATGGCCAATAGTCAGGAGTAATGGAAGTTGTAGGCCAACATCATCTGGAGTGATCCAGGTGGGGAAAGGGTGATTTAGGGAATCACAGTGACTTCTAATCATGGTTTATGATGACCATAGTTAACCATAGTTAATATTAACCACAGTACCAAGTTTGGACATAACAAACCATGGTTAGTTGAAAAGAAGTGAAAGCTTCTATCCTCGCAGCTGTGCCAGAGGCTGCTTTCCTTCAGGTGAGGCCAAGGCAGGGTGAGTTCGGAAAGCAAGTTTAAAAGGCAGTCAAAGTATAGGCAGGCTAGGTGCAAGCAAAGAGCAAGAATCCAGCCAAGGGCAATCCACAAGCAGGGACAAAAGGTAGTGGAAGTTCTAAGCCAGTAGGGTTCAATCAGGGAGTTAATATCCAGGCAAGGGTGAGTCTAAACACAAAGTCACAAAACTGTCCAGTATCCAACACAGTGGGGTCTGGTGGGCCAAGGGCTAGACTAGGGCTGCAGAAACTCAGGCCGCGGGGCCAGATTTGGTGCTCCTGGTGTCCCAATCTGGCCCTCTGGGATTTGCCAGATGGCCAAGCCTTTTATCTCTGGTCTCACCCACTTTCCCCCTACCACCAATTACCGGGTAGTTTCCTGGATTTTCTGAAAGTTTTTTCCCCCATTCTAAAAGGGTGAATTGTTTTTCCTAAGATTTAGTTTACTGGCAGTAAGAGCTTTAACCTATATGCTGGTATTTTTTGGCCACGCCCCGTTTGCCTTTGGTTCAGCCCCTTTTGCCTTCAGCTAAAATACGCTGGTATTTTTACCTCACTGCAGTGTAGCCCCTGAAAATGTCTCCAAAATGGAATTTGGCTCCTGGGCTGAAAGAGGTTCTGCACCACTGGGCTAGACAATCGGGGATCGTGCAGGCAAGGTTCAGTGCTGGGACACAGATGTTGTTTCAGCAACTCTTGCTGCCTCAGACTGAGACTGATAAGCCTGAGCTCCACCAAGGCTCAGCTGCAGGTTGCTATGGGCCTTCTGACAGAAGATTTACTCATGAAGAGGGCCTTGCTCACAAGGAGGCCTTTACTCTTGAGGAGTCTTCAGCAAACGGGCACCCCTTCACCTGGCCACCATTCTAGCCTATACCTTTAGGTGCCAGCATACTTGGAGGCCAGGTGGTGGCTCAGTATTCCCCCACTACCTTGGGAGCCAAGCTCTCCACTACTCAAGGAGGCAGATCTGAAGCTATCTCCCCCAAGGGGCCAGGATTGTCTTTAGCAGCCCAGGATCCTCTGAAGTAGCCTACTCCCTGGGGACTTTTTGTTCCGAGATTTTCCTCTGATAAGAAATCCTCCAGGGGAGTCATGACAGAGGGGAGAGTGCACAAGGTTCATGCATGTACCACTAAACCAGGGGTAGGTAACCTTCTTGACCCCAAGGGGTGGGGGCCTTGTTGTGTGTGTACACACACACGCACACCCTCAGCACGCAGGGATTGGGAGGTTTAAAACCTCATCTTCCTGCTGTAATCGGAATGGGATGGGGGGGATTGAGGCTGTGGTTTCCTCACCACTAGTAGCAATGAGGAAGTGGCAGTGTCTACATCAGGATCCCTGGCAGGAAGGAGAGGCTTTAACTTTATCCTCCCAGTGATCCTGATGCAGATTGCCGTTTGCTCACTGCTGACAGCGGAAAAACATCTATCTGTATGAGGATCTCTGGAGAGGTGGAAAGGCTGATCAGCGGGAAGGGCATCCCACATCTCTAAGGCCTGCACAGAGAACGGGCAAAGACTTCATGTGACCCGTGGCCCATAGGTTGCTCATACGTGCAATAAAGTTGTGCACATGTAGCTTAAAATTGTCTGAACTCAGCTAATGTGGTGGTCCAATATTTTTTTCCCCTCAATCTTTGTTGCTGCCAGTGGGAAGCACCCCAGTCATGCTTGCAGGTTATGGATGTTTTTGAATTCGGGGCTCCTGCACACCTATATCTGATTTCCAAAGTCATGACCCCACTTCAGCTAATTTCTTTTGAAGGTTTTCAGAGTATTAGATTTTGAAAAGTTATATTCCAGTCTTTTTTTAGAAGCTTTCAAATACAAAATTACTAAATGCAATAGTACTAGTCTAGTCCTGAATTGGAATGGTTTACTGCTACAGTGCTTGCAGTGTAGTTTCGTGCATTTAATATTTTCTCCTGTTCCTAGGCATCATCCTATTGGTTTGCTTTTTGACCTTCATGCATCGAATTCAGCCCTTCCATGGAACATCACTGTACATTTTAAGGTATGTCTTTCATTTATATTTCAACACTTTTAAAGCAGAAGCAGTTTCCATAATAATTGAATGCATGAGTAAAGGTAAAAGGTAGGTAGCAAGTGAGGATCCTGTCTGTGTTTGGATTGTTTGTTGCTGTTGTTTTTTCTTGACTTGTTTTAATTCTCTACCTTTTAATTGTTTTTAATTGTTGTAAGCTGCCTTAGGGACCCTTTAGAGAGGAAAGGCATGCAAATGTTTTTATAAATAAATGCAGAGTTGTATGCCAAGACTTGAATACCTCTGTTTTCTACATTTTCTCATACCATGAGTTTAGTTCAGCTGCATTGGAATAGGGAATGAGTTGAGTTTTAATTCACAAGTCTTTCAAGCACCTTCCCGCATGCTGACAGTTGCATAAAGAATTTTCTGCATTGTTGGTGTGTATGTAACAGTATGCAAATACAAGACAGGTTTCCAGACATGCAGAATGTAGTCCAGAATTTGGCTTTCTGAGAATCATGTTGCTGTCTACTGGATCGGGGGGGGGGGGGGTAGCGGCAGGGGGGATCCTGGAAAATTCACCCCTCTAAGCTGGGGTGGAAAATTAGTACATCACACCTTTCTTAGTGCAAAGAAGCTGTAGGTGCACGTTTACCAATTGTTTATTAAGCTGGTAGGAATTATGCCCCATGGTTAGTCTTGGTGGTTGCTCTAAAGTAAAAAATTGAGAAGGTAAACTGTTCTCCTTTGATTATAATAATGTTGTACTTTAGAATTTTCCAGAAAAAGATCTTCTGCGCTGTCCTTCTAAGGATGTAATAGAAGCCCATTTCATGGCTTGTATAAAAGAAGCAGATGCCTTAAAGCATAAAAGTCAAGTAATCAATGAGATGCAAAAAAGAGATCATAAGCAACTTTGGATGGGATTACAGAATGGTAAGTACAACTTCTAAGTTAAGTGACTGAATATTTTAGCACACTGTTAAGTTTAAGGAATTTTTAAAAGTGATAGTTATCTTTCTTTCTCCCCCCGCCCTCCAACTGCATAATGAAGAATCCTTATAGTTTAGGAAAAAGACACCTAATAATTCACTTCTGGTACTTAAATGCCAGTCCAATATTTTAAAATGAAGTGTGTGATACTGGCTATATCTACAGCCTCACCAAGTACAATAGATAGCCTATACCAAGGTGGGGAACCTTTTGTAAGTTGAATTCTGCATTCCCTCTGGGGAAAGTGGTCAAGGGTGGTGGGCCTGTATAATCCCCCCACCCACCCACTTGCACACTCTGTCTCTCTCCCCACCCCATATTCAAAACACCCTTCCTTCTCCAACTGTCATCTGAGGAGAATCATGCCCACCCCCCATGCCAGTGAGGGTTAGAGGTAGGGAGAGGCAATTCTCTTGGAATTGCAACACATGGGGGAACACTGTACTGTCATCTGAAACGCACCTGCTTTGATCTCTCTCTCTTTTGCCACAATTCAGCAGACAAATGGACAGAGTGGCAGGAGCAAGAGAACTGGAGGCAGACAGGTGCATGTGTGTAGTTGGAGGCCTGACCACAGAGCTAGACTGTCTTTCCATAAGACATTCTAGTTACTGCACCCCATACCTGTCTGCCTGCCTCCACCTTTCTCTCTCTCTCTTCATCTGTGGATATAACACTTACAGAAATGCCTGAGCAGAACCTAGCTCTTTGAAAAATGTCCAGTTGCTTAAGAGAACTTCTGAACACTGAAGAGCAGTTCCTGAGGATGAGTGGTGGCACACTGGAGCATGTTGGTGGACAGTGGAGCTACAGAAGGATGATGTCAATCAGTCACAGGAGAAAGGGGCAGGGCCTGGCAGGGGAGGTTGGAAGGATGGATAGACAGGTTCCATGTGCAAGAGCTAGAACACGGGTCACCGATTTTCTAGCCTGTACCTTTTGGAGATGCTTGGGTTCGGTTGCTGGTTCTTTTAGGACTGATTTTTGTTTTCTTACATTATGTCTTCAGTATTGGTGCCGTACATTTAAATGCAATGGGAATTAATGTTTATCTCTTTCAAGTTCTTGAAGCTAGAGATTGGCACATCACCTCTTTGTTCAAGTGTTTAAATGTGTGGTCTTCATTCATAGAAGGGGTAAAGGATGAAATACTAAATTTCACAGCAATGGACATGCATAGGCATTTAAATTGAGGAAGAGGAGAGAGCCCATTTCTGGAGCAGCTGCAGAAATTGCAGCAGTAATAAGATTTTGTGTTTGTAGTCTGTAACACTTTGCCTTCTCGAATCACCTCCCTCACTTGATCCTGCTCATTTAGGAAATCGTACAGACAGTCATGGGGGAAAAATTGGACTACATAATAATAGCTTGGCAGATGAAGAAATCAAATAAGGTTGTGTTTAATCAAAGAGACCATTCAAAGTAATTAAGGGCAGAAAGATTGAAAAGATGACATTTTAAAGTCTGTTCCACTGCTAATTATGTTTAAGCAGTTTATCAAAGATTGTCTTTGCTTTAAGTTGGAAGCAGAATTGTATTTTGTCTTGTTTGGGAACATTGTTGTAATCCAAGATAAGAGGTTGCCCACAAATGTTGGTTGTGTAGGTTTCAGTGTGTGTCATTGGAAACTGCACCTGTGGAACTCAACAGATAATGTTTTGAAAGCTTTCAAATGCTAATTTTATATTTGAGCCCTTAGTAAAAGAGAAATAAGAAAAACTTATGAAACCAAGAGAACTTTTTAAAATACATGCTGTATCTTTCAGTATGGCTTTCATTATGGCTTTCATTATACATGGGATGATTTTAAACCTTCTGTGAAACAAAATTCATGACCACAAAAAAGAAAAGAAAGTAGCAGTTGTATCATTAACTATGAGACAGTTATTACATCTGCAAGTTGCTTTTTCTATGAAACATCATGCATTTGTCTTCTTACCCATAACAAGTTTGGTTTAACTTAAAAGTTTGCTATCGAATAGCTTCGGCAAGCATAATCTAATACAGTGCCAAATGCTACTGTTCAAATGCTGTGTTTCTGTTCCTGTTAAGAACATAAATCTGTCCAAGTAAAACTACAAGTACATTTTATAAGAACTTCATGTTATGTGATCCATTTGTTTTTGTAGGCATTAATTCTAAGAAAGCTCACTATTGGTGCAAATTGGAAATAGTGAAGTTATTTTTCTTGTAGTGAATGAACCATGATATCCTCAAACTTTGAGATCAAATATTATCTTACATTCTTCCATCTGCTGTTTGAAGGTAGAGCATCAGGGTTTTTTAGTGTAATACAGGTTCCCAACCCAGGAGGTCTTTATTTGTGAGTGCTGCCACTTGGTGTGTTCTTTGTAAAGAGAAACTCTAGGAGCCACTCAGTTTATCTGACCTCTTATAAATTTCTGCTCTGCCCTGTTTGCTTTAGGTCCCTTCCAGCTATCTAGACCTCTAGCACAGTAGGGAATATCAAACTATCAAGAGGGTACCTTCTTGAAGTATACTGAACAAATTCAGTTCAACTTGTATATAAAGAAGCATCTAAGAAAAAACATGGTCATTTCAAAAATTAAACATAGACTCTCCCCTGGCATTCCCAAATTGTGTACGCTAATTGCAGGTGTTGTGGACTAACACACAAATCTTTAAGCAAAAAAAATTCTATATTGACTATATTACTATGTTGAAGGTCTACATTTGGCTGTTCCTGAACAGAGGAGAAGTAGATAAATTAGCAAAGGGGGGCAGATGTGGGATTCCAGGAATCTTTAAGTCAACTACTTACTCCAGTCTTTGGCATGTAAAGCCACACAACCTTATGAACTCCTTTATGAGCTCTGGAATGGGTGAAATGAACTAAACTGCTTCCTTGGTAGTAGAACTTTCTACTACAATAGGTTTTTAAACCTGATGTAATGTTGAACATTAAACTATCTTTGTGTTTCTCTCTCTCTCTCTCTCTCTCTCTCAAGACTTCAGCAGCAAATGTTACTTATCAGTGTTACTTATTTGGCTGCTGTGACCAGATTGATAGTGTATAATGGCCAATGACTGCAATCTCATGCACATTTACCTAGGAATAAGCCGAATGAACTCAGTGAACTTACTTTTGAGTAAAAATGCATTGAAGCGCTGAACTGCAGGAGGGAGCAGGGAGGTGGGATGAACCCTCTCACAGCTGTTGCCAAGCCAACTTCGATGATTGGGAAACAGCCAGTGAGATCCTGAGGCAAGCGCAGCATTCAGCTTGTTTGCCGCTCTTGCCAAACTACTCTGTGGCCTTTTGGAACAAGCTGTGCATAGCCCATGGTCCCAGATTTGAACCTCACTACTGCCCATGGCTTAAACAACCCACAGCCAACAACAAGCCATGGGTTCTCAGTCTGGGTTGTTCATGGTTAACAATCGTCACTTAAGCCATTGTACTGGGTTTGCACAACATGACAACCCATGATAACAAGCCACCATGGCTTGCTTTATTGTGGGTTATTATGTCTTGCATGTCAAGTCACACTGTGCACCCAACAGACAATCAGGGTTGTTATGGGTTGTTTCTCTGCTCCTTGCCCCTTGGTCCTCCAGCCAGTTTTGCCCGGCAACCCAGGGGACTTCACGGCAGAACCCTTAATGTCCCTGCTCCAATCCCAATCGCGGTAGGTGCCCTTTTAAAAAATTATTTTCCTTTTTTGCGCAGAAACAGGGCCGAGAATTTTCCCTGCATTTTCCTGGCCCCATCAAATGTGCACAGCCTTGGCTTGCCTGGACCCTTATACAAAGTAACAGGCAAGGCTAGACTGTATAGAGCCTTTGACAATTGACAAGTGGGGAAATGGGGTGTAGGTCACCCCAGAGTTCAGAGAGGTTGCCTGGACCCTTGGGGGAGGCCTGCTAAGAATTCCCACATGTCCGCGTTGCAACTCTGAAAATGCGATTTTTTATTATTTTTTTAAAAGCAGGCATTTGTGCACATTCCACAGGGCCAGGAAAATGTGAAAAAAAAATCCTGGCCCTGTTTTTGTGCAAAAAAGGAAACCAATTTTTTTTTTAAAGGGCTCCTGGCCACGATTGGGATTGTGAACGGAGTGGAGATGGGGGGATCGGCAGGACGAAAGGGGCCAATAACAGCCCCCTCAAAGTGCCATTTGGGCACAGTTGGAAGGGCTGTGACTGGTAAGGGAAAAGAGGCACTGCAAGTGGCTTGGACACAAGCGCTTGGAAACAGCGGCAGGGATTTCTGCTGCTCTTGCTGAGAGGCTCGCTGACCAATGCCCTTTACTCCCAGTAGGTTAGCATGTCCGGGTTTAGACATGCCAACCCATCGATGGTAAAGCAACCCCAACAACAGCTCGTGGGTTATCAGGGTGGGTTGTTTCCGAAAAACAACCCACTCTGTGGAAAGCTGTCCAGGTTCGGACAACACTGTAGCCTGAATCAAAATAAGTGGTGGCTTATTTAAATTGTGGTGTGCTCGGGGCACAGTTTAAATAATTACTGCCCGGGTGCAGCTTGTGTCATCTGAATCTGGGCGGTATGGCTTGTTGGAGGGGGAAACAACCCTCCAATAATGCTACAACAGCCCATGGGTTATTGGAGAGCTGTTTACCCCACCAACAAGCCATGCTGCCTGAGTTTGGATGACACAGCAAGCTGCGCCCAGGCAGTGATGACTGAAATTGCACCCTGCACACACTTCAGCATATTTTGATCATGAGAACTGGCCCAGTGTTTTCATACCTGATTGTGAGTGGGGCATCGTTATTGCACAGAGACCAAGCTGACCTCAAAAGGTCTATGTTATATGTTTGGATACTTCCATTTTATTTCTCACTTTTCTGTCTGAATCAGGTTCTCAAAGCCACTTTCTCATAGACTATTCTATAAAAGCACTGCATATGATAATGCACTAATAAAAATAAGAAATTTCTTTTAAAAAGCACTGTGTACAATATATTTGTTTCCATTTTTTTCAGACAAATTTGACCAGTTTTGGGCCATAAATAAGAAACTCATGGAGTACCCTCCAGAAGATAGTGGATTCCGCTACATCCCATTTAGAATATATCAGGTAGGAGATTATATGAATGCTCTTTTTCACATAAATTTTGCTCAGTCTTGCTCATTCTAACCTGCCAAACAGCATAAAAACCGAGAAAAGATTTGTACTCCTCCTTATATTGCTCTATCCCTTGAAACCTGTGGGAGAAAGAAACAGGCAGACATCAATATATGGTATTAAACATGTCACAACTTTATTGAAGGACATGGCATACGTGCATCCATTAAGATCCATGTGGACAGGGTAGCTCTACCCTCACCATGAGATGTTCAGAGAGACTAGCATAGAATCCAGCCATGATGTTGTCCCCATGGCACCAGTAAGTTCAAGCCTGAGAGATACCTGATGGCTGGACTGGATACCCATACCTTTTCCAGGGACAGACAAATTTGAAGTGACTACTTGTCCACCTCCATCAGCTGTTTAGTTGCTGCCTCCCACTGCTAAATCCTTATTCAGTATGAATTTAATAACAATCTAATACTGACATCCCCTTCCCTCAAAAAAGTTTACTTTCACTTGTGAAACACTGGTAGGTTTCATTAAATTATTAACTGTTATAGCTTCTAGTCATTTTTAAATTTAGTTTAATAATCTTGAGGTTTAATTTTGGTTGTTCCTAGTAGAAGAGTTTTGCTTCTTCCCCTTTTTGCTTCTCTTATGAGACTTTTGTACAATCTACACTAAATTGGAGTTCCATTTTTGTTGTATTGTTGATATAAAATCAGTCAGTTCTTCACTAGTACAGCTGCCATTTTGAGCAAAGGAAACCTTGGGCCAAATAATAACTTCTAATATTTAGTGCTAGCAGAGTTTATTTTTCAAACTATTTATTTGTATGTAATTTAAAATACCACACAGCTCAATTGTCTTGCAAGTAACTTTGCATCCGTAATCTAACTACATATGCTTACAAGGGGTGGGATTGCGTGTCCTGCCCGTCTTGAGTTGCAACGCTGCTTTTCACCTTCCTGGTCTTGTACTCACCTCCTTACAAAGTCATTCTTTATAAGTGTATAATGTGCAGTCTGAATTTTAAAAAAAAATGAGTGGAGGCTGTTTGTAAAACAGTGGCTAAAAAGAGTACTAGTTGTAACTAAATTTCTCAGAGGCACTAATCATGTCCATGTCCATTAGAGTTCCCCTAAGAATTTCCCCCTCAGTAGGTGGTCCCATGGCCCACCTTTCAAATTGTATAGCTCTTACGCAAAAGTTGTTGAAAATGAAACTTGGGAAATAAGTTGCTCTTCAATCTGTTCTTGTACTCAAAAAACAAACAAACAAAAAAACACTCCTGGGGCCCTGTGTGGATTGTTGCTGGCTTAATGCAGACATTTCATCAAATTGTGATTTAAGGAAGGTTAACTTTGATTTGCTTGGGTCTGATTAATGAACTATAAATATGGCCATTATTTGTCCTCTAGAGGCTGTTGGAGAAATGAATGAATGTCAACTAATGAAATTGAGTGCTGATAGGAAAATGAAAGCAGAAATTTCTAAACCATGCTTTGCCTTCTGTATGTTTGGAAGCCAGACAATTGTTAGGTGTGATATGTGTTTTCACTGCTGAATTAGAAGCCCTTTAGGAAACCCCTCTGGTAAATGCTTGAATGGTGTGCATACAAATGTCTGGGTATTAGTGGTATAGGCTTGGATTCTAAGATGCTGACAGAAGAAGTACTTTCTCTTCCCTATCCTATATTGTTTAGGAATGCCCTACCTGCCCTCCTTCCATGAATTTCTTTAAGTTAACGTATACTAAGATCCAAACCATAGTCTCCAGTATTTACCATTTGACGGGTCAGGTGGCATCTACAACTAACCCAGGATCCCATGTTATATCCTCAGTTTCTGCTTTAGGATCATTGTTCTAAGTTTGGTCTTTTTGTTTACTCTGGTATCATGTGATAGTTAATGTGATAATAAAAAGTTAATGAGTACAGATGCCTAATGTAAATGCAGTTATACCAACAGAATTCTTTCTATGCTAATTGATACTTTTCAAGAGATCAGAAGAATCAGAATTGTGCTGACACATCATATTTCACCTAGTTGCAACACCGTTGGTATACTTGTGCTAAAGCAGTTGTAGCTGATCTACTTTGTGTTAAAGTTATGGAAAGGATACAAATAACTTGAATTAAGTGCAAATAAAATTAGTTTTTTGGGTAGCATTGTGAAGGAGGTGGGTAAGAGATACATAAGCAGTCTGTGTGGGAGAGTCAGTCTAAACAGTTGCCATAATTTATCCATAATTCTTAAATAATGCTGCTCTTAATCACGTAGGAGATCAGGAAAAGTTACATTTACTCCTTACAACATATCCTGCCAAATGAAAGGATGTGAGGAAGGCATGGGTTGTTGCCCACACATGATTAGGAAAATTGTCCTTAAACTATTTGTGACCAAAACCTTTTCAGCGTTATTGTCTAGACAAAATTGTAATAAACCTTACTATATAAAAATAAATAAGTCTAACTTCATTCCAGATGTGTGTGTAATTCTAATGGCTGCCCTTAATTCAACCACAGTCTCTGAGACATTCATATTATTTAGGTTAAGTATCACTGACATTACTTTGATACTGTTATAGACATAATGATAACATTTTACTAAATAACAGACCATGACAACTAAAGATTTCCGCTATGGGTATACTACATGTGTATTTGTTTCAGATTCCTTAAGGACTGTATAATTATTAGCTTTCAACGAACAGTGCTTCAAAGTTCAATTGAGCTAACTTTAAAGAATGACTGTGTATTATATATTTAACATTGAAATGCTTGTATACAGTTTAGTTTTTATAGATTACATGAAGTCTGATAATTTCCCATTCTTAGCAATGTTGTGATTCAGATACAATTGAAAATACCTGTATTGCATGCTCTAAAGATGTGCATGCACATAGTTAAACTGAATTTACTGTTACAAGATGTGGTGATGCCAGTAACTTAGATGGTTTTAAAGCAGGATTAGATAAATTCAGGGAGGATAGCTATCTGCTACCCCCATGGATCTTCTATTTACCTCAGCTGGACAGTGAACACTTGGACTGACTACAGTAGAAAAGGGATTAGAGGATGGGAGTTTCTTATCAGTGTGGTTCCAATATATATATATTTGTTTTCAGAACTTGACTTGGCATGACTTCATGTGTAAGTAAATCCTCTCTACCTAGATTATTATTTTTGTTGGGGGAGGGGGGTTGCATCAAGTGCTACATCTTATTGTCTTGAGTGGTTTGTAGAAATAGGCTTATGTGGCACTTGAAGTGATTGTGTGTTGTATTTCAGATTGTGTGTTGTATTGCAGCAGTAAAGATTTTGGAATTGAGTCTTCGCTAAATTCTGTTTTTTATAACTTGGTCTGTTACATTCAGCTGTTCAGTCTTGCAGAAACTTAATGACAACATTGCTCATAAAATCTAAGCTGAATGGTCAGTCCACTCGCAGTCATTGATGGGAAAATGTTGGAGTAATACTTTAAAATTATACTTGCCTTATACCCATCAGTTTTGACAGTTTGTACAGTGGGAGGAATGAGCATGCATCAACTTACACTTGAGGTGGGATTTCATGGCTCCATTTCATCTTCCATTGCCTTTGTAGTCTTTACCTGCCACCATAATACAAGCATCACCATAGTGATAGTGGTAGTGGTGGCTTGGTTGGGATAGGAAGATGTAGGCTGGGCTCTATGACTTCTTGCCACTCCTGCAGCTATGCTGCCATCTCTACAGTGTGATGGGTGGAGCTGGGTATATCAGGCCTATCCTTATCACTGTGATAGTGGGCCGATATCCAATGGCAGGGCGTATGTGCGTGTGTGTGCGTATTCATGTGAGAGAGGCAGACACTTTTCAAGGCTTGGTTGACCCCCATTTTTGATACCTGCCAGGAACTCAGGCATGTCAAGCAGGTAGTGACTGGAAGAATTTACTTAACATGAAACAGGTATCATGTTTCACTCAAAGAACAGAGATTAGTCTTATAGGCCCCTTCCAACCCTACTATTCTATGATTCTGTGATTCACTTTATTTCATTAAGGTAACAAAAATGAAATAAATCTAAAACTATACCTTAATTTAAAAACTTCTTGGAAATAAATAAATATTTTTCTAGGATGTTTTTAAAATTATGTATATATTTGGATGATTGTAGTTAAATAAAGAATAAACTTTAAATGAGTGTTTCATTAGTCTTAGAGTATTTGGTGGGCTTGCACTAAGAAAAATCAGTAGTTGCTAATTCTGAAGGTTTGGGGTCAAATTTAAACCAATTTTAAGGCAGTATGGAAAAGTTGTTGTGAGACTTTTATTCAGGAGCAAATTGATCAAATCTTATAGACTGATTTTTAGTATGCTGATATACATGAGGAAGTAATGGAAGAGGAGCTACAGCTTACAGAGTGCTAAAATATTGACATGTGGAAATCATAAGATGTAGTGTGGGTTCAACATGTAAGGTAATTTGCAGTGGTTTAAATACAGAAAACCCATTCTTTTATGTAGATGTAAAGACTAGTAAGTCTGTTGGCTTTCATTCTTAAGGATTGTAATTTGTGGGTTATGTTTTTAAAATTATGATTACATCCTGTATAAACAGTTTGGCTAACTGGATTTTAAGCAATGTGTATAAGCCAACGTCCTTACATACAAAGACTCAGTAATATTTAGTCAAGATACCTAAGGGAAACCTATTCTGTAAATATACATGTTACTTTGAGATACCTTTACTGTGTTTAGTTGCTACATCTCTCCAAAGTTTGAACTTTAGTTTTCTGACATAAGCTTTCAAAGTAGGTGAAGGCTGTTTTGTTATCAGGCTTCAAAATAAGCAAAGCTCTCTCACTTCACACAAGGAATTTGTATCAGTACAATCTTATATACACTACTTATACTCTTTACAGACAAGGAAACTAGTCCACTCATATGTTGGGCTTGAGTGTTTGTACCTGGTGTTGGACCAGAGACAGGTCGAGGATTCTGCTGGTGTACCAGCCATCCCTTCTGCCCATGAGTTCCTTGTCTGAGCTGGCTGGAAAAACCTCAGAAGCTTGTCTTGAGGGATTCATGCCGGGACCACTTTAATGGGGCCTGCTTAGGACTTCATGGCAGCCATGACAACTGTGGGGTGGTATACCTGTTCTATTTCTCCACCTCCATTGCATCCTCAAGTAGCTGTCCAGCAGAGCTTTCTCATGTGGTGAAAGGACTGGTACCTCTAGAGCCTGAAAGGGATATGCTGAAACCCTTGAAAGTCTGGTATGGCAAGTTTGCTAGACACTTTGAGGGTAAGGTTACTTGTGTTAGCTCTGACCTAGGTACCATCATTCATACAGTTCCACAGAAGGTTCACATTGTACTATTGGGTCTGCTTCAGTTACTACAGTCTGAGAATAAGGATATGGTACTTGAAAAGGTTCCAAGCAATTGTATTGTCTCTCAGTCCTTCCCCATCTTGGTTCCTTACATCAAGTTAAAGGGGACTCACCAGGTGGGCCTAGGAGGTAGTGACTTTGGAGTGGTCCCAGCCACCTTGAATCAGGCAGATGTGAGATCACTCTTTAAGAAAGCCTTGCTGGACTTGAAAGATTGTAACAACTATCACCAGGTCACAAATATCTCCTCCTTGGGCAACGCTCTCAAGAGGGTGGTGGGGGTCGAACTCCATATGCTATTCAATGAAACAGGTTATCTAGATCCATTTCAGTCTTGATTTAGGTCAAGGTTTATCACTGAAACAGCTTTGGTTGCCTGATGGATGACCTGTCTGGAAATGGGGAGTGTGATCCTGTTGATTCTCCTCAATCTCTCAGTGGCTTTTGATACTATTGAGCAAGGTATCTTGTTGAATTGGCCCTATGGAGGCCACAGAGATACAGTGGTTCTGATATTATCTGCAAGGCTGTTTTCAGAAGGTAGTATTGGAGGACTTCTGCTTGACCCCATGGCATTTCAGTTCTGGGGTCCCACAAGATTCCATCTTGTCAGCCATGCTTTTTAGCATCTATATGAAGCCACTGGGTGAAGTCCTCTGGGGATTTGCAGTGAGGCATCATCAATACACTGATGATATCCAGCTCTGTTTATCAGTGTCATCTGAATCAGGTGAACTGTGGATGTACTAAACTGTTGTGTGGATTTGGTAATGGGATAGATGAGGGCCAATAAACTGAAGCTGAAGCTGTAGGGTAAGTGGTTCCCAGTTCCAGGAAGCTGGTTCATTTCCATGCCCAATTCAAGTTGCTGGTGATTACCTTTAAAGCCCTAAATGGCTTGGGACCCAAATAACTGAAGGAATGTCTCCTCCTGAACAATCCTGTCTGTGCACTGAGATCTTCAGAAGAGGTCCTTCTCTCCCTCACTTTGGAATGCCCTCCCAAGGCAATTAAGATTGGCCCCAAGTTTTTATTCTTTTCAGCACCAATTTAAAATGTTTCTGCTTGCCCAGGCACATTGAGGAGAGTTTTAAAATGGATTTAAATTCACAGTCTAAATTTATTTTAGAGTTAAAAAAAAAAATTATTGGTTTGATGGCTTTCATGTCCTTTCATGTTTATATTTACATTATATTTTATGTTTCTGGCAATGAAGGAGCAGTATATAAAATTTAAAAAATAATAGATTAGCATGGATGATTCCTTAATGCTAATGTTTTCCCTTCCCCCTACGCTTTATCCTCCTTTCCTACTGCTCAAAACAACATAGCTTTAAAATGTCTACTCCTTCTATTATCATTAAGCTCCTGTGCCAAAAATAGTGATATAAAAGACTTAATGGAATAATTTAACATTTCTAGCCTAAAGAACCCAAAGAAGCTGAGTTTTGTAGTCTCTTGTAACTTGCAACCTTTGTTTGTAGAACTTTAGGTTTGTTTTATCCATCATGCTCTTGTGAGACAAGAATAGAACAAGTATTCTAGTTACTTTTTACTAATGTTATCTATTACCGCCAGGTAACAACCGAGCGGCCTTTTTTACAGAAGTTGTTTCGTCCTGTCGCTGCAGATGGACAGCTACATACACTGGGGGATCTCCTAAAAGACGTTTGCCCTGCTGCAATTAATCCTGAAGGTATGAGATGAAGACATGATAAAACATGTGCTTTCTTGCTTGTAATGTCTGGGGAATATATTTTTGATCATCTGCTATTTTAAAGGAAACATTATCAAGTTAGGTATTGGATGTGAGGTGTGGGGGCATTTGTAGTCATTTTTATCTTAACCAACATAATAATAGAATAATCATGATAAATATTAATATTCTTCAAGATGTAGATGTTGAAACCATGTATTTTGTAATATATAAGAGTAAACATGATAGATAGTGAAGAGCGGTGCTTGAATTTGAGTCTCGGTCAGTTGGACAGTGCACACTACCATACATGGGAGGTCTTAACAGTTAGAGTTGGGTAATTTTGCATAAAATCTGAACATCTAAAGACTGTGGGGAACCTGTTGCCTTCCTGATGGACTACAACTCTGACCATTGGCCATGCTGGCTGGGACTGATGGGAGTTGGAGTCCAATAACATCTGGAAGGTCACAGTTTCCCCGCCCCTAATCTAAGAAGTCACTGCGGGCAACACTTCTTCCCCCTACAAATAAACAAGCAGAAATGCTTGGTGACATGGGAGTGATTATACAATTACTTATATCTCCCCAGCTTGAAATAACTAGGGTATACATGATTAAAACCAGGTATAAAATAAATGCAACGGCTCTTTTATAGCACATTCGCTACAGTGGGATATGGTAAAGATCAATATATAACTGGACTGGCAAGAATGCACATTTTCTTCGCAAGCAATATAGTGATTTGAGTTGCATGTTGGTAAACTGAGCATGACTTGGAGCATCTCTAAATGTTTATCAGTAAAAGATACATTAGATCAGGGGCAGGCAAATTGGTGCCTTCTAGATGTTTTGTACTACAGCTCCCAGAGTCCCTGGCCATTGGCCATGGTGGTGGGGGCTTATCAGAGTTGTAGTTGAAAACATCTGGAAGGCACCAGGTTGCCTATCCCTGTGTTAGATCAGTAATTTTAATAAGGAATAAAATAAATAACTATGCTGAGAATTTTACTGAGAGGATTAAAAAGATTTACATAGCTTCAACATTTCCAGAAATTTGACATCTCTTGTCTTCGTATAAAAGTCCTCCTATTACATAATTTTTAGAAATCATTTTGGTGAGTAAATGCTGGGTAGAAATATATAAACACCTTGTCTTAACCATTTTATTAATGTATTAATCATTCTGAAAGAAAATTGTTCAGTTTTTCCAATGTGGGGGGGCATTTGCCCCCCATATTTTTCCGTGTTTTTTCGGGGGCTCCATAAGCAAGAGCACTTCCTTGAAAATGATCTTCCCATAACATAGCAGAAGCAAGGACTGACAGTTGGTAGCCAGAACAGCATTTTTATTGTTACATAAAATATAAATGTCTGTGATGTTTGGTTGACAGTCTAAATTAATAATTTGCTCAATAATAAATATACGTCAACCCTGGAAGAGAATGTTGCATTATGGTGTGCCTCTGTTCAGGATTCCACCAGCCATGCCATCTTCCATGATACTCCATATCCTTCTTCCCCTTTCCCTCATTTTCCAGGGTTTCTCCAGCAGTTATCATTCCATTCCAGCTTAGCATGGTCTGTCATCATTGGACTGTTGGTGTGATTGAGTTACCATGTGATAGCCCAACCGTCAGAGCTGAAGGGAATGGGAAAGCAGGGAAAATTGCCTTTTCCACAAGCATGGCTAGGAGCCTTAGCCAGACTGCTGCAGTGGTTGATTCATAGGTACTTAGTTGTAGTTGGAAATTCGGTACTTAATATACCTAATATAATTAGGTATAATAGAAAAGGCTTTAGGCCTTTTCACCTGGCCATTTCAGCATGTAATAGCCACCAGAAAAACACTGCCTCTCTTGACTTTCTATCCCATTGTATCAGCTGTTATAGGTAGGATTCTGCTTGGATTGGCTCTATTTATTTATTTACAATATTTATATACCGTGCCACATTAGAAGATTTCAGAGCGGTGAACAACATGGTAAAAGAATAAAACAGCAGGTTAAAAGAGCTAAAACATTTTTTAAAAAGACACCCCAACAAAGTGGAATTTAACAAAACATGGCTGGTCATGCAAGGAAGGCCTCTTGAAATACCAACGTCTTCAGGAGGTGCTGGAAAGAACACAATGTTGGCGCCTGCCTGGCCTCTAAACACAGGGAATTCCACAGGAAGGGGGCCACCACACTGAAGGCTCTTTTCCTGGTGGACTCCAACCAGGCCATGGGTTCATGTGGAACCACTAGGAACATGCTCTCTGATGACCTCAGTGACCGGGCAGGTTGGTAAAGGAGGCGCTCTCTCAGGTATCCTGGTCATAAGTTGTTTGCGGACCGGAAGATCGGCAGGACAGCAGTTCGAGACCCGAGTGCCGCGTGACGGAGTGAGCTCCCGTCTTCAGTCCCAGCTCCTGCCAACCTAGCAGTTTGAAAGCAAGAAACTGCAAGTAGATAAATAGGTACCACCTCGGCGGGAAAGGTAACAGCGTTCCGTGCACCTCGGTGTTCAGTCATGCTGGCCACATGACCACGGAAGCGTCTTCGGACAGCGCTGGCTCTTCGGCTTAGAAACGGGGATAAGCACTGCACCCTAGAGTCGGACATGACTGGTTGGGGACACCTTTACCTTTTATCTTTTTACACTAGTACTAATACCTTAAACCTGGCCTGGTAGTGAATAGGCAGCCAGTGCAGTTCCCTCAGCAGTTACATGCTGAAAAGGGGCAGCTCCCGATAACAGCCGAGCTGCTGCATTCTGCACTAGCTCCAGCTTCCGGACCAGCCTTAAGGGTAGCCCCACATAGAGTGCATTGCAGTAATCCAGTCTTGAGGTTACTAATGCCTGTACCACTGTGGTCAAGCTATCCCTGTCCAGGAGAGGCTGTAGGTGGTGAACCAGCCAAAGCTGGTAAAAGGTACTCTGAGCTGCTGCAACCACTTGGGCCTCCACCGACAATGATGGATCTAGGAGTACCCCCAGATTACGGACCTGATCTTTCAGAGGGAGTGCAACCCCATCCAGAACAGGCAATGAGCCTATCTCCTGGACCTGAGAACCACTCATCCACAGGGCTTCTGTCTTGCCAGGATTCAGCTTCAGTTTATTAGCCCTCATCCAGCCCATTACTGAGTCTAGGCACTGATTCAGGACTTGCACAGCCTCTCCTGATTCAGATGTCACAGGGAGATAGAGCTGCATGTCATCAGCATACTGATGGTATTTAGCTCCAGATCCCCTAATGACTACTCCCAGCAGCTTCATATAGATGAAGCTTTTGGCATGTCACTTTGGATAGTCAAATAACAACACTTAGCAGTGGTGTGGCAGAAGCATATTGTGATGAATCCCGGATGTGCTGGTAGCAGGGGTTGACAAATTTCAGCTGGCAACCACAATAATTTGCTCCTAGCCCATCTCCAAGTTTGAAGTTGGAAAGGTGAGTGAGGAATCATTCATGTAATCTGCCCTGTGTCCCCAGTCATCCTCTCCAGATTGGACCTGGAGAGGGGAAGAGGAATTGTCCCCTCAGTTACGCTGGGCTTTTCAAGGTGCTTGGAGCATCTTGGGAGCCCAGCACCAAAATAAGAAGCCCTAGACCTCCTCCCAACCTTGGCAACGGGGGAAAAACAGAGATCTTCACTAGTTGTACTGTGTTTCTGAAGTGCTTGGAGCATCTCCAAAACACAATACAATTCCAGTGAGAATCTGACCTTCCCAGCTCCAAGTTTTGTAAGAAGGCTGGGGCTTGACTCTGTCACATTTGTCAGAGGGCAATGGGACACTTGTTGTGACAAGCAGAATTGTGAACTGCTGACTGGTAGATACAAAAAGAAGCCTTGCCACAGGCTAAAATGATTAGGAGTTGCAAAAGGCAAGTTTTTTCCTGTGGTTTCTACACTCATGTGAAAAAGCCCTCAGTTTGAAATTTACTCATTGACAGTATAACTGCTGATTTCACATTGTCACTTCTATCAGACATTCTCTTCTGCCTTGTTCTCCCAATTTTTCAATTTTTCTGTGTCCAAATGTATTAAATACTTAAGCATCAACAAATGTAATTGCAGCATAGGTCAGGAATAAGTTTTAGGTGCTGTGACTTTATTCATTTATCTCACACACAGTACAAGCCTGGAAAAAGTTTTAAGTATTAGGGTTTATATTTTTCTTATAAACAGCACTCCCCTTCTGTTTGTGATCATGGGATAAAAGCTGTCTAAGCTTGTATATGTACTTTTTTTACTACTACATCATGTAGCGTGCTCTTAAGATTGAGATCTCATTCCCCAGGAAGCATTTTCTGCTGAAGATTAATTGTCCTTTTAAAGTCAGTGTTTGATGTATTAGTTTTGGCTGGCTATATCCTGACTCAGTTTAACCCTCTTTGACCTGACCCCACTGGCTATTACCACCGTGGCTAAGGAAGAAATCCTTCAGCATGATGTATGTAGCACAGCCTCCAAGCCTGTGGTTCACAGCTTGGATTAAATTAGCTGGATTTCTATTGATCCACAAAGAAGCAAAAACTGTTGGATCAGGGCTGTCTATATTTTCACAAGTTTGCTCATCTTTATCTTACTGTCAGTTGAAAGCATTAAAAGTAGGAATGTGAAGTAACATAGCCCAAATGGAGGAAGTATGGAATGTAAAGGTGTAACCATTTCAGTTTCTTAAACTTCCCAGCAACTACAAATCTTTCATCTCAATGCACAAATACACATTTACTTGCACTGTTGTGTTTTGTTGTTACTACTTGGGTTCTAGAATCATGTAGAGCTAGTGTAGGGTATTTATTAAGGTTAAGACCATAAGCTTAGCTTCCCAGTTCAAATAACAACTCTTAACACCAACAGCTCCCTGTCTGACCTGGTTTGCATGTCACAATAAGCCACAGTGGGTTTGTGTCAGCATGGCTTATTGTGATGTCTGACCCTGGCAGATACGATTCAGTGTGGTTTGTTAACCACGCACAAGTCGCCCTGAGAACCAATGACTTCTTGTTGGCTTGTTGAGGGTGGCTTGTTCTCAGGGTGGCTTGGCATGACATGCGAACCCAGCAGCATGGCTTGTCAGTGGCTTCTCAGCATGGGCTACAGGGCCACCTGGCAAGAACAGCGAAAAGCCAGCCACTCCTCACTAGTGCTGTCTCCAGCCTCTCTCATCTCTTGTCAGTGATGTCTCCCCCTCCGCCGATACTGAAATGGCATTTGGAAATGTCCATAACTTGTTCACAACTTCTTCCTTTTTTCAGTGCTTCAGAAGTACCAAAAAATGGGTTCATAATTTTTTCCCCTGGTCCTTCGCAAGTGCACTAATTCACCTTTCCAGTGTGTAGAGTCCGCAGTAGTACAGTTGATTTGTCAATTTCCTCATAAATTACCTACTCCGTTTTGGTGCTTCCCTTGACAGCTTTTGGAATTCACACTCAAGGGAAGCCCTGAAGTGGAGTAGGTAATTTACAAGGAAATTGACAAATCAACTGTATTACTGCACATTGTACATAGTGAACAGGTGAATCTGCACACTTGCAAAGGACCAGGGGGAAAGAATAACAAAAAAATAACAAATTACAAACCCATTTGCACACTTGAGAAGCACCCAAAAAGGAAAAAAAAGAAGACGCTTTCGAATGAAGTAATTGCTCCAAAAAGGGGTTGTGATTGGGGTGGGGAGCCAATAAACTCAACTTGTCAATTCAAGATGTACTGGAGAATAAAATTGACACTTCTCAGTTTCCTCCCCCACTTTCATGTTTCCCTTGACCCTGAACTCCAAAAGCAGCAGCTGAATGGGACAGAACTATTGGGGTAGGGAGGTGTATGTATTTACTATGAAAACAGGTTTGCTTTTTAATTTTATTTTTCTGTTGTTCACAAGTGCGCACTTGCACGCAGAAAAATGAAATTAAAAAGCGATTCCATTTTCACAGTAAGTACATATGCTCATCCACACACAAGCCCAATAATTCCATCCCATTCAACTGCCGCTTTCGGAGTTCAGGGTCAAGGGAAGCACTTGAAGTGGTGGTGGGGGAAATGACAAGTTTCAGTTCAAGCTGTAATGGAGTGAGAGGATGAAATTGACAAGTAGGATTTCAACACATACAGAGGGGATATTGATCTGAACTGCTGAAGAAAGTAAATAGTGGACAGGTGATTGTGCCGCAAAGACCCATGGGATATATGCCAGGAGCAGGAGGGAGGACTAAGGGGGAAACAAGCCACCCTTCTGTAATATGCCAATTAAAAAATATTGATTTGCCTTACAGGATTGTTCTTAGACTTATATAGTGAGAGCACTTGGAAAATAACGGTACAAATAGCAGTGTGTAGTTAACGAAAGTATGTCCCTTTTTTATGGTACAGAATATAGTGATGTTGAGCTTAGGTTCTATTGTCATTTAGTGACACTAGTGCTGAGGAAAAGGTGAACTGTTTTGGCAGGATATTACCAATTGAATGGACACCCCTTTATCATAGAATCATATAATAGTAGGGTTGGAAGGGGCCTACAAGACTATCAAGTCCAACCCCCTGCTCTGTGCAGGAATCCAAGTCAAAGCATCCCTGACAAGTGGCTGTCTAGCTTCATCTTGAATGCCTCCAGTGTGGGAGAGCCCACTATCTTCCTAGGTAATAGGTTCCATTGTCGTATTGCTCCAACAGTCAGGAGGTTTTCCCTGACATTCAGCCGGAATCTGGCTTCTTGTAACTTGAGCCCATTATTCCGTGTCCTGCACTCTGGGATGATCGAGAAGAGATCCTGGCCTTCCTCTCTGTGACAACCTTTCACGTACTTGAAGAGCACTATCGTGTCTCCCCTCAGTCTTCTCAAGTCTAAACATGCCCAGTTCTTTCAGTCTCCCTTCATAGGGCTTTGTTTCCAGTCCCCTGATCATCTTCGTTGCCCTCCTCTGAACCCTCTCCAGTTTGTCTGCATCCTTCTTAAAGTGTGGTGCCTAGAACTGGACACAGTACTCCAGATGAGGCCTAACCAGTGCTGAGTAGATCCTTGGCAAGTCCATCAAATGAGGAGAAAATATGAGAGTGATCAAGCTCTCTAATGTGTCTAGATGGGACATGCCAGCTTTCTGGACAAAGCCACTGCCCTCCACCCACCCAGGTAGTTCACATAAACATTTTTTAAAAGAAAATAGAATAATTTTTTTTAATTACAACCAAAATTCTTATTACAGCCACTAAACTCAAAACAGTATACAGACCAGTACAGCAATTCAGATAAAACAAATTAAAAATGAAACAGAGCAGCAGTTTAAACAATAATTGAGCCCACTGCATTAGTTAAAAGCAGATTGAAAGGTTTTCAAGGCCTATTTAAAAGCTAACCAACATGGGGACAAACATATATCCTTTGGGAGGGAGTTCCAGAAATATGAACCCACCACTAGAAAGGCCCTTTCTCAAGTGGCTGTCAATCAGTGGGACTTGCTGGTGGGCCTGTTATCAGGGCCCCTAAGGCTGAGCTAAAGGTATGGGCAAGTTTGTATGGGTGCCGCCTGTTCTTCAGATATCCTCAGCCCAAACCATTTAGGCCTTTAAAGGTCAATACCCCCCTTTCCAAAATTTCTGGCTCAAGACTACAGAGTTACTCCTGAGAAAATGGTTAAGCATGCCCCTCTTTGTTTGCAGAGCTGTTATCTCAGGGTTGAATCTTAATGAAATAGCAGTTATGCAATACATTCCATAGCTCAATATTATGATTCTATGTATATTGGTAATGCTACATTTCTCTTGCTGGAATCTGCAAAAGCATTGTAGGTAACAATGCTTTGCTTGTTGAAAAACCCCAGAGCAGGTTTAGTGACAAATTTCTACCATGTGGAACTTTTTCCATACAGTTTCCATACAGTTTCATTCCAAACAGCCAACCATGCCATTTTGTAAAGTTATATATCAGGCTGTATCAAAACTGCAATCCCAGATGTAATTCAGTACATCCTTGTTGTTGAAACTGCCTGCTCCCCCCCCCCATTTTCCTAAATAAAAGTTTTAAAATTGCTAAACATCTTTAAAATGCTCTTGCCTTAATTAGAAAGCACGTATAAGGATTTTTTTTAATGTCTGAAGGTTTTTTGTTTGTTAGCATGTTTTGTCTTTTGTCATATTGACACTTTGGGGTTGGCAGTGAGTCTCTTATGTCTGGATTCTTCAAAAAGATCTAAAAACAACACACAAATGTCTTGTTATTAATGGTATAGGCTTGGATTCTAAGATGTTAACCCGAAGTACACAGAAGAAAAGCTTCCTACTTCCTCTTCCCTTTCCTATATTGTTTAGGAATGCCCTACCTGCCCTCCTTCCATGAATTTCCTTACATTATACTAAGATCCAAACCATAGTCTTCAACATTCACCATTTGAAGGGTCAGGTGCCATCTACAACTAAGGATCCCATGTTTTTTTCTCAGTCTCTGCTTTAGGATCTCTGTTCTGAGTTTGATCTTTTTGTTCACTCTGGTATCATGTGATAGTATAAATAATAAAAAAGATAATGAGTTCAGATGCCTAATGTAAATGCAGTTATACCAGCAGAATTCTTTCTATGCTAATTGATACCTCTCTCTTCAAGAGATCAGAAGACTCAGAACTATGCACATAGACCATATTTTACCTAGCTACATCTAGGTACTTTTGCTATACTGTGCCAAGGCAGTTGTAGTTGGTAGAAAACACTACTACTGTTGTAGTTCATGTTAAAGTTATGGAAAGGATACAAATAACTTGAATTAAGTGCAAATAAAATTAGTATTTTGGGTAGCATTTTGAAGGAGGTGGGTAAGAGATACATAAGCAGTCTGTGGGGTAAGAGATACATAAGCAGTCTGTGTGGGAGAGTTAGTCTAAACAGTTGCCATAATTTATCCATAGTTCTTAAATAATGCTGCTCTCAATCATGTAGGACATCAAGAAAATTACATTTACTCCTTATAACATATCCTGCCAAATGAAAGGATGTAAGGAATATCTGATCAGACACTGTGATCAGTGTACTGAATTGGATCCAGACTTAGTCATATTTAGAGTATATCCACTGAAATCAATAGGGCTTAAGTCAGTCATCACTAACTTAAGTCCCATTGATTTCAATGGCTGTAGAGTATTACTAAAGGTGGATCCAACCCATTGTGTCCCCTAAGGATTCCTTCTTCCCTCCCCTCTTCTTGTGAGTTACTGTTGGTTTTGCGTTCGAATCACACTTATTTGGCAGTTCCACTCAAATCCTGTTAAACACCTTTTGATTTAAGGAATCTTCGAATGCCCTATTTAAGGCCATTAGATATTTTAATTACAACTTCATAGCAGACAGAAATATAAATCATTTACAGCCTTATTAAAATTACATCTGTTTCAACAAATGACAGTCAACAGTGCATCAGTTGTTTTATGTTTCATATAACAAAACTTTCCAGTAACTTTTAAAAGTTCACTTGAATTCAAAGGTTTTTAGCTTTGACTTTCTCCATGACAGTCTTTCCAGCTGTTCATTCAGTTAAAATATGCAGTAGTAAGATAATAATCAGCACAACAAAGCAAGGATTCTACAGAATTTCCCCTTGTAATGAAAACGTGCCTCTTAATTCAAGCATGTTTTAGCCTCTGAATGTTTGATTAGTGGCCTTTCTCTCTCTGTCTTGGAATTAGATGGTGAAAAGAAGACTCAAGTGGTGATTCATGGAATAGAACCAATGTTGGAGACGCCAGTACAGTGGCTAAGTGAACATATGAGTTATCCTGATAATTTTCTTCACATCAGTGTTATCCCCCAACCTGCAGATTGAAGTGTCAGCCTATATGTATGAGAATCAGCCTTTGATTGGAGTAACAAAATCAACTCACTTGGTGAAGAGGACTTGACCAGAAATCTTTGCTGCTGCAAGCCAAACAGGAAGAAAGATCCTTCATGTGATAAGAGCAGCTGGGCTAGCCATATTTTGCATCAGACGTGTTTTCTCCACTGCCACCATTAACTTCAAATGTGACATGAGAAACTGTATAAGGCTGCTGCTGCAAGTCTTCTGTTTTCTAGTTAAAAATATGAAGCTGAGAGCATGAGGAGTAAGTGGAAATATGTGCCACTTTGTATTTCCTATTAATCAATAAACGGGGATATTTTCTAAAGTTGCAATAGCTTGTCTTTAGAGTGAAAATGCTGGTTTATTCTAAAAAATTAGACAAGCAGTTCTATTAATATTAACTTGGAGAAACTCTTTATAAAAAAAAAATTGAAACTACGCTAAACTCTTTCCTTCCAGATTTCATATGCAAGCTATCGTTTAAATTTTATATAGGCAGTTAGATTTTTAAACAACTATCACAGCATGTTTTGTATTACACAAGTTAAATTCTGTTCCTAAACGTATTACTTGAAAAAGTCTTACTGACTTCAGTATAATTTATTTTCATGTAATATATTAAGGGTTATTGCATAATTTATATGCTGATAACTGCTGAATATATTCAGATATGTATGCCATATTGAAACAAGTACTAAGATAGTAGGGATGTATACAAAGGTGTCCATCTACCCGTGGAACAAACACTACTGACGGAACAGATTCTCTTTCTCTCTTGCAGCCCCCATGCTCTGGAGGGTTGAAAGATCCACAGGAGGAGAATTGAAGAGTGCAAGCATGTGGGATACCAGGGGCCGAGAGGAAGGGGAAGGCCTGTTGCATGAGTGGAAGTCTGCTTGTATGATGAAGGATGGATAAAAGCTGTCTAAGCTTGTATATTTATAGTGTAGGATACCTTTTATTGGAACACTGTAGATTTTTTTCCTTCTAAACATCCAGAAATATATAAACCCCAATTCAAGAATCAGGTATGCAGCGGTATTCTATATGTATGGAGCTCATTCCTGCCAAATGGTTTATCATCACTGATTTGACGTTTTAAAGGAAAAGGCCTGGATTTGCTCTCCTCAACCCCAAGCACGTTGGAGCAGATAGCACTGATCATCTCTTAATTGAACCAAAGCCCCAGCCACTGGCTGTAGTGTTCATCCTGCTTCCCAGAGGTACTCTTCTGTCTGTGTGGGGACAGTTCCAGTAAAGTAGTTCTGGGCAACTGTCATAAAAAAGGGGAAAAGACTCATATTGTCATACCATACTTACTCCGCATAAAGTAGGAGGTGCTTATGCAGAGCTGGCACCAGAAGGTGACATAATCTGGTATTTGCTGGGCTGTCAAGTTCAGGATTGCTGTTCTCATAAGGTTGGAGGCAGCATAAGAAAATGTCTAGTTTGGGTACCTCTCCTCCTGCCACCTGCAGAGGACCAGTGAGGGTGCTTTAGCTGAGAATTCCCAGTTGGGGCCAACGCTAATGGGAGAGAGAGGGATAGAAAAGTCCTGGAAGGAAAATGGAATTTTTTAAAATTAAAACCAAAACAAAAACTGAAGGAAAATAAAGTTTAAATGAATTGACCTTAAATTTTGGAGAAAAGGCAAGTGTTCTACAAGAAGAAAAACGTCTTAATGCTACAAAGGAGGCATTCTACTTCACAGTATTCCAGAACAGTTATGGGACTTTTCCAGAAATTATGGGACTACAATTTGTAAACCAGGGATTTAACAGTATACCTTAAAATTATCTGTGTTGATCCAGAATTATCATTGGAAGAATTGGAGATTCCTTCACACTCTTTTGGCTAATACTTTCCCCAGCATTCTTAAGAAGAACCTGAAAGTCTTGTATTGATAGGAATAAAGGCTTGGTGTAAAGGAGAATTGTCACCTGTGGCAATCTTCCCCACCCTCCCATTTAGTAACTAAGAAACAATCAGAAGAAGTGTTTGGGAATATCATTGTTATACTAAACTCTTGCCTAACTGCTCTGCCCTGTACCGTCCTTCTAAATGTGACTCTTTTTTCAAGGCCTTTAGCAATTACTAAGTGTATAAAGCTTTCTTTAAAATAAAGACAACAAAAATTTTCATTTACTGTACAAATTGTTTCCTTTTTAATTATTTAACTGCATATATTTAAAAAGAATTAAAGTAGTATTTTGTCAAAGTTGCAGCACTGTTGAACTGAAAAATGATTTCATAATGTTGATTAAGTGGAGAAGTGATATATAGGCAGCTGAGTCCTATTCACATGCTGTACTGCTTTACACATCTATAACAAATAACACTTAAGATAATTGAAGGAAATGGTTACCTGGCATTAAACAATTAAGGTTTTCCTGCCTCTCACAAACCACATTTTTACTACATTTGTGTTTTAAACACAGAGGGCAACATCCATTCTTGCTTGGGACGTCTCCTCTCACCTGCTTCCCAGATCTGTTCTAGAGGGTCCCCAAACCCTCTGCAGCAGATTTTGGGAGCACACAAGATAGAGAGAATCCATTATTCCAATAGTGTCCATTTTGCTGGCACATGGACACCATTGGGATTTCACCCAGATAAGAATATGGCCATCATCCAGTTCATCCAGTTCGAGTCCAGGGACCGGATCCGCATGTCCACCATCACATCTGCTTGCAGTGTAAAGGAGACATAGACCTGCGTGTCATTAGCATGCTGATCAATGCACTCCAAAACTCCAGGTGACCCTATTCAGTGGTTTCATGTTAAACAGCACGGCAGACAAGATTGAACCCTGCAGAACCCCACACTGGAGGCTCCACATGGCTGAACAATATCCCCCCTCAAGTGTCACCCTTTGGATCTGATCCTCCATGTAGGAGCAGAATGAGTGCAAAGCAGTGCCCTTCCAGAACAATACCATTATTAATGGTATCAAAAACCACTGAGAGAACAAGTTTTAGAAACGGGCACACTCCCCTTGTCTCTTTCCTAACAAAGGGTAATCATATAGGGCAACAAAGGCAGTCTCTATGCCAAAACCAGAACCCTGATTGAAATGGATCCAGGAAATCAGTCTCATCCAAAGGTGCTGGAGCTGGTTAGCAACCACTCAAGAACTTTGCCCAGGAATAGAACATTTGCAACCAGTCGATAGTTCAGATCATTGGGGTCTGAAGAGGATTTCTTAAGAAGAGGCCTTACTGCTGTCTCCTTCCGGTGACCTGGGACCACTCCCTCCCAAGGAGGCATCAGTCATCTCCCTAGCCCAACCAGCTGTCCCCTCCCTGCTATATTTTGCCAGCCATAAGGGGCAAGGATATAGTTGGCTGCCTGAACCTGCCCAAACACCTTGTCTATATCCTTGGGATACACTAACTGAAACTCATCCAATACATCTATTTAGGTCAGTCCAAAATAAAGTATCCCTCATCCATTATTTGACTGTGGATGAGGGGGCTGACCTGGTATGTATTACTGAGACCTGGGGGGGGGGAGGCGTTACTCTCCCCCAGCTGTGCCCTCCTGGGTACTTGGTGCAGCACCAACACTGACTTGAGGATCAGGGACGGGGGGGGGGGGGTTGCAGTGGTCTATGGAAATTCAATCTCCCTCTAGGCCTTCTGTTCATTCGAGTGCAGATCTTGAATGTCTGTGCCTTGTATTAGGTACTCAGGACAGATTAGGGATTCTGATGGTGTACCGCCCACCCCGCTGCCCATCAGACTCCCTGCCTGAGCTGAAGGAGGTGGCCTTGGACTTAGCATTGAGGACCTCTAGGATGATGGTCCTGGGGGATCTCAACTTCCATGCCAGGGCTGCTGTATCTGTGGCAACTCAGTACTTCATGGCCTCCGTAACAACCATGGGGCTGTCCCAACATATCAGCCCAATACATGTAAAAGGACACACGCTTGATCTGGTTTTCTTGACTGGGAAGGAGGAAGGTGATCTGAAAGTGGGGGAATTAGCCTCTGTCCCTTGTTGTGGTCAGATCACTTCCTACTGAAGTTTAGACTCTCAGCAGCCTTCTCCCTCTGCAAGGGAGGGGACCTATTAAAATAGTCCTCCCCTGGAGGCTAATGGATTCTGATGGATTCCAGAGGGCTCGGGGGGGGGGATTTTCCTGCTGGTATGGCTGGTGCTCCTGTTGAAGCCCAGGTTCCTCTGGGGAATGTAGGTATGACTTGGGTGGTTGCAAATCAAGGAACCGAATACTCAAGGCTGATCAAGCTGTCTTCTGGCATTTAAGATGGAACATCCCCAAAGTGCCTCTCCTCTGGTAGTAAATACAGAGTAAGCCAACGGATTTGTGCTCAAGTGTGATTGCATCTCATATCTATTTCCTTAAATGTTAATGTCTGAGATATTATTCTGGTGTTCGGGGACATGTTCTTATGTTTAAATGCAATTAATAGAAGGGTGGGAGGAAATCCCTCAGATATGGTCTAAGTTGCCACTTTGCAACAACTAAGAAAACAGAGTCTATGTAGCCTTGACTTAGCCTATCTCTGTTCTGATTTAAATTCTGTGGTCTTAATCACTTGATTTGCATTGCTTTGGAAACTTCCCTTAGTTCCACAAGGGTGGGGCTAGGGCATGCATCCTTTTGGTTCTGCAGCCCTATTATTTAATTCTTTTCTTGATCACATAAGGTGCATCATGATGATATGAATAGCGGTATTCTGAAGAAGAGAGTTGGGCAGCATGGGTAGGGTCTGCTGTTTAAAGCAGGCTGTGGGGGAAGGGAGACAAAGTCTCACAAAATGAGAACATGTCCTCGAAGTATAAAGTAGCTTTGGATCCCAGCCACTGAAAGTAATCGAGCAGGGATTTGTTTGTTTTAAAAAGATATGCTATACACCTTTAGCCACAGGGGGGGGAGAGATAGAGGTGTGTGTGTGTGTGTGTGTGCGCGCGCAAGTTGATCACGCTGCTGGAAGAAAAAGTAAGTGGACTGGAGTGGCAACTGTCGACCCTCTGGGGAATAAGAGAACACGAAGAGTTCTTGGACAGAATGGGGGAACTACAGCAGCAAAGGAAAGACCAGAAGCTTGAAGAGCAACAGCAAGATGAGGCAGTGGGAAATGCTGAGGTGAGGAAAAATGGAGTAGAGGATACTCTTTGGAAAAGGGTGACAGTTAGGAGAAGAACTAGCCGCCACTCTGCGCCAGTGGAAGCAGTGGCGCTATGGAACCAATTCCAGGTACTTGCGGATGAGACTGGAGGACAGCCTGCAGAGGAAGAATCACAGGGGAACCTACATGAGAGTGAGCAAGAGGCTGAAGGTCAGTCAAACAGAGGCGATGAAACCCAGGCCTACAACAACTAGAAGAGAAGAGTGGTAGTAGTGGGAGACTCCTTGCTGTGTGGGATCGAGACCCAAGTATGTCACGAAGACCTGTGGACTCGCCAGATATGTTGTCTCCAGGGGGGACGAATCAGAGACGTGACTGAAAGGTTGCCTGCACTCATAAAGCCCACTGACAGGTATCCCTTTCTTCTCATCCATGTGGGAACAAATGATACCGCCAAGCAGAGCTACGAAGAAATCACGTCAGACTTTGAAGCTTTGGGAAGGAAACTCAAGAACTTTGGGGCTCAGATAGTTTTCTCATCCATCCTTCCAGTAGTTAGAAGAGGGATAAAAAGGGAATGAAAAATACTCTGGGTGAATGACTGGCTACGAAGGTGGTGCCGACGAGAGAGATTTGGATTCTGGGACCACGGGCTATACTTCCTGGAAGATGGGCTGTTGGCAAGGGATGGGTTGCACTTCACAAAGGCTGGGAAGAATGTGTTTGGCCACAGCATGAAGAACTTCATCAGGAGGGCTTTAAACTGAATCCTATGGGGAAGGGAGATGTAATGTTGGGGGTAACAATGGACGTAGGTGCATGCACTGCAATGGAGAGAACAGCTCTGATAGCACCCAATAATAGTCTTCAGACACATGTAGGAAGAAAGCCAGACTATGAAGCACATGGTCTTCGATGTCTATATACTAATGCCCAGAATATGGGAAACAAACAGAACAAACTTCAACTCTTAATACAGGAGGGAAATTATGACTTGATAGGTATAACTGAGACTTGGTGGGATGACTCTCATGACTGGAATACAGCAATTGAAGGATATAACTTGTTCAAAAAGAACAGGAGGAACAGAAAGGGAGGTGGGGTTGCACTGTATGTGAAAAATACATATCTCTGCACAGAAATACAGGAGGATGAGCTTGGTAGCTCCATCGAGAGCATCTGGATCAAAATAAATGGAGCAAAGAATAAAAGGAACCTGGTGGTCGGAGTCTACTACCAGCCACCCAACCAAGGAGAAGACGAGGATGAAACTTTTGAAAAGCAAATAGCCAATGTTTAAAGGAAGTATGATGTAGTAGCAATGGGGGACTTCAATTTCCCCAATATTTGTTGGGAGACAAATTCTGCAAAACATGGCCCCTCCAGGAAATTCCTGACTTGTGTGGCGGATAACTTCCTCCTACAGAAAGTAGAGGAAGGAACTAGAGGATCGGCTATCCTTGACTTGATCCTAACCAACAGAGATGACTTAGTGGGTAAAGTAGCAGTTACAGGAACTCTAGGGGAAAGCGACCATGTTGTACTTGAGTTCTTGGTTCTAAGGGAAGCAAAAGCCGAGTGTAGTCAAATGTGTACCCTGGATTTTAGGAAAGCTGATTTTAATAAACTCAGAACAATGATCAGTAAGGTCCCATGGCAAGCGACGCTAACGAGAAAAGGAGTCCAAGATGGGTGGGAGCTTTTAAAAAAGGAAATTCTCAAGGCACAATCACAATTCCAACAAGAAGAAAAGGTGGAAGACAACAGAAGAAGCCAATGTGGCTTCACAAAAAGCTTAGGGATGACCTGAAAACAAAAAAGCACACACAGAGGAAGTGGAAAGAAGGCCAAGTAATGAAGAGTACAGGCAGGTAGCACAGAATTGCAGGGATGGCGTCAGGAAGGCTAAAGCTGAGAACAAGCTGAGGTTAGCGAGGGATGCTAAAAACAACAAAAAGGTTTTCTTTAGCTATGTGCATAGTAAAAGGCAGAGGAAAGAAATGGTTGTTCAGCTATTAAATAAGGATGGCAAAATGATAACAGATGACAGAAAAGGCAGAGGTGCTCAATTCCTACTTTGGCTCAGTCTTCTCCCAAAAGAGGGTCTATGACCCCCCTGGCAAAGGCAAAGTACAGGCTGAAGGGGCAGGATTGCAGCTTGAGATCGATAGGCATATGGTCAAGGAACACCTAATTACTTTGAATGTGTTCAGATCTCAAGGGCCAGATGAACTGCATCCTAGAGTAATAAAGGAACTGGCAGAAGAACTCTCAGAACTGCTGTGTATTGTCTTTGAGAAATCATGGAGGACGGGGGAAGTGCCAGATGACTGGAGGAGGGCTAATGTTGTCCCTATCTTAAAAAAGGGTAAAAAGGAGTTACCTGGGAACTACAGACGAGTCAGTCTGACATCAATCCCTGGAAAAATTCTGGAGCAGATGATAAAGCAATCCATCTGGAAGGACCTTGAAAACAAGGCAATGATTACTCGAAGCCAACATGGATTTGTCAAAAACAAGTCCTGCCTGACAAATCTGATCTCATTTTTTGATCAAGTAACCTCCCTTGTAGACTGTATACCTTGTATACCTCGACTTCAGCAAAGCTTTCGACAAACACCGAGATGTGATTATGGTTTTCCTTCCCTGATATTTTCTGACATCAGGTATATCACCATTCTGCTGGTGAAATAGTTCCCATTTGATTGTTGAAAAGGGAAAAAACTTATTGTAACACTTGTTGTTGTTGTTCAGTCGTTAAGTCGTGTCCGACTCTTTGTGACCCCATGGACCATAGCACGCCAGGCCTTCCTGTCCTCCGCTTTCTCCCGGGGTGTGCTCAGGTTCATATTCATTGCATCAGTGATGCTATCTAGCCATCTCATCCTCTGCCATCCCCTTCTCCTTTTGCCTTTGATCTTTCCCAGCAACAGGGTCTTTTCCAGTGACTTTTCTCTTTGCATTAGGTGGCCAAAATATTTGAGCTTCAGCTTCAGGATCTGTCCTTCCAATGAGCAGTCAGGGTTGATTTCCTTTAGGATGGACTGATTGGACCTCCTTGCAGTCCAGGGGACTCGTAAGAGTCTTCTCCAGCACCACAGTTGGAAAGCATCAACTCTTCTGCGCTCAGCCTTCCTTATAGTCCAGCTCTCACAGCCATACATTACTACTGGGAAAACCATTGCTTTGATTACACAGACCTTTGTCGGCAAGGTGATGTCTCTGCTTCTTACTATGCTGTCTAGGTTTGCCATAGCTTTCCTCCCAAGGAGCAAGCGTCTTTTAATTTCATGGCTACAGTCACCGTCTGCGGTGATCTTGGAGCCTAAGAAAATAAAATCTGTCACTGCTTCCATTTCTTCCCCTTCTATATGCCAGGAAGTGATGGGGCCAGATGCCATGATCTTCGTTTTTTTAATGTTGAGTTTCAAACCAGCTTTTGCACTCTCTTCTTTCAACCTCAACAAGAGGCTCTTGAGATCCTCTTCGCTTTCTGCCATTAGGGTGCTATCGTCTGCATATCGGAGGTTGTTGATAATTCTCCCAGCAATCTTAATTCCGACCTCTGATTCATCCAACCCGGCATTTCTCATGATGTACTCCGCATATAAGTTAAATAAGCAGGGTGACAATATGCAGCCTTGTCGTACTCCTTTCCCAATTTTGAACCACTCGGTTGTTGCATATCTGGTTCTTACTGTAGCTTCTTGACCCTCGTACAGGTTTCTCAGGAGACAGGTAAGGTGGTCTGGTACTCCCATCACTTTAAGAATTTGCCACAGTTTGTTGTGATCCACACAAAGGCTTTAGCGTAGTCAATGAAGCAGAAATAGACGTTTTTCTGGAATTCTCTTGCTGTCTCCATGATCCAGCGAATGTTGGCAATTTGATCTCTAGTTCCTTTGCCTCTTCGAAACCCAGCTTGTACTTCTGGTAGTTCTCAGTTCGCATACTGCTGAAGCCTAGCTTGTAGGATTTTGAGCATCACCTTGCTGGCATGTGAAATGAGCGCAATTGTGCGGTAGTTTGAACACTCTTTGGCATTGCCCTTCTTTGGAACTGGAATGTAAACTGACCTTTTCCAGTCTTGCGGCCACTGTTGAGTGTTCCAGATTTGTTGGCATATTGAATGCAGCACTTTAACAGCATCATCTTTTAGGATTTTAAATAGCTCAGCTGGAAGACTGTCATCTCCGCTAGCTTTGTTGTTACTAATGCTTCCTAAGGCCCACTTGACTTCACTCTCGAGGATGTCCGGCTCAAGTTCAGTGAGCGCACTATCATGGCTATCAGGGACATTCAGATCTTTCCTGTATAGTTCTTCTGTGTATTCTTGCCACCTCTTCTTAATCTCATCTGCTTCTGTTAGGTCCTTGCCTTCTTTGTCCTTTATCATGCCCATCTTTGCACAAAACGTTCCCTTGAGATCTCCGATTTTCTTGAAGAGATCTCTAGTCTTTCCTATTCTGTTGTTTTCCTCGATTTCTTTGCATTGTTCATTTAAGAAGGCCTTCTTGTCTCTCCTTGCTATTCTCTGGAACTCTGCATTCAGTTGGATAGATCTTCCCCTTTCTCCCTTGCTTTTCGCTTCCCTTCTTTCCTCAGCTACTTGTAAAGCCTCATCAGACAGCCACTTTGCTTTCTTGCATTTCTTTTTCTTTGGGATGGATTTCGTTGCTGCCTCCTGAACAATGTTAGGGACCTCCGTCCATAGTTCCTCAGGCACTCTGTCTATCAGGTCTAATCCCTTAAATCTATTCCTCACCTCCACTGTATATTCATAAGGGATATGATTTAGGTCATACCTGAATGGTTTAGTGTTTTTCCCTACGTTCTTCAATTTAAGCCGAAATTTTGCAAGAAGCAGCTCATGATCTGAGCCACAGTCAGCTCCAGGTCTTGTTTTTACTGACTGTATAGAGCTTCTCCATCTTTGGCTGCAAAGGACATAATCAATCTGATTTCGATATTGACCATCTGGTGATGTCCATGTGTAGAGTCGCCTCTTGTGCTGTTGGAAAAGAGTGTTCGCTATGATCAGCGTGTTCTCTTGGCAAAACTCTATTAGCTTTTGTCTTGCTTCATTTTGTACACCAAGGCCATGCCTGCCTGTTATCCGGGTGACTTCTTGACTTCCTACTTTAGCATTCCAATCCCCTATGATGAAGAGGACATCTTTTTTTGGTGTTAGTTCTAGAAGGTGTTGTAGGTCTTCATAGAACCGATCAACTTCAGCTTCTTCGGCATCAGTGGTTGGGGCATAGACTTGAATTACTGTGATGTTGAATGGTTTGCCTTGGATTCGTACTGACATCATTCGATCATTTTTGAGATTGTACCCCAGTACTGCTTTTCCCACCCTTTTGTTGACTATGAGTGCTACTCCATTTCTTCTAAGGGATTCTTGCCCACAGTAGTAGATATGATGATCACCTGAATTAAATTCGCCCATGCCTGTCCATTTTAGTTCGCTGATTCCCAAGATGTCGATGTTCAATCTTGCCATCTCATGTTTGACCACCTCCAGCTTACCTTGATTCATTGATCGTACATTCCAGGTTCCTAAACAATATTGTTCCTTACAGCATCGGATTTTCTTTTCACCACCAGACACATCCACAGCTGAGTGTCCTTTCGGCTTTGGCCCAGCCACTTCACTCTTTCTGGCGCTACTTGGAAATACCCTCTGCTCTTCCCCAGTAGTATATTGGACCCCTTCCGACCTGAGGGGCTCATCTTCTGGCATCATATCTTTTAGCCTTGTGATATGTTCCATGGGGTTTTCTTGGAAAGAATACTGGAGTGGGTTGCCATTTCCTTCTCCAGTGGACCACATTTTGTCAGAACTCTCTGCCATGACCTGTCTGTCTTGGGTGGCCCTGCACGGCATAGCTTATGGCTTCACTGAGTTACGCAAGCCCCTTCGCCACAACAAGGCAGTGATCCATGAAGGGGAATTGAGGTCATACCTGAATGGTTTAGTGGTTTTCCCTACGTTCTTCAATTTAAGCCGAAATTTTGCAATAAGAAGCTCATGATCTGAGCCACAGTCAGCTCCAGGTCTTGTTTTTACTGACTGTATAGAGCTTCTCCATCTTTGGCTGCAAAGGACATAATCAATCTGATTTCGATATTGACCATCTGGTGATGTCCATGTGTAGAGTCGCCTCTTGTGCTGTTGGAAAAGAGTGTTTGCTATGATCCGCGTGTTCTCTTGTCAAAACTCTATTAGCCTTTGTCCTGCTTCATTTTGTACACCAAGGCCTTGCTTGCCTGTTATCCCGGTGATTTCTTGACTTCCTACTTTAGCATTCCAATCCCCTACAATGAAAAGGACATCTTTTTTTGGTGTTAGTTCTAGAAGGTGTTGTAGGGCTTCATAGAACCGATCAACCTCAGCTTCTTCGGCCTCAGTGGTTGGGGCATAGACTTGAATTACTGTGATGCTGAATGGTTTGCCTTGGATTCGTACTGAGATCATTCTATCGTTTTTGAGATTGTACCCCAGTACTGCTTTTCCCACCCTTAAAGGCTAGCAATTCATTTTAATAATTTGCCAGCACAGCTGAAACAAATTATTAATAAATAGCAAACATTGACTTGGTTTGCATGATCACTGTGGCTTAAACAAGGCCAACAACAGCCCATGGGTTATTTGGGGCTTGCTTCCTCCTCCAACAAGCTATGCTGCCCTTGGGTTTGGATGACATGACAAGCTGTGCGTGGGCAGGTAATTAGGCAAATGGCACCTGGCATGCGCCATGGCTTAAACATGGCTTGTTTACGTCATGATGATGGTGTGAACCTGGCCACTTTTAACCCCACGCTCTCCAAATAAGTCATTTTTTAAAACAGCTTGAATGTGGATTTATGGATCATTTAGTTATAGTATGATGTACATAGTGGTACAAAGGGCAGTGGTACTAAAGCATGTTTTAAACATATACAGACTCATATTAGCACTGAAGAGTATCAATTTCATCTGGTTCATTTTGAATTCCCTTTCATTTTCTGGCTCCTCTTGAAACAAAATGTACTCTGCCAGCTCATGGATTTTAATTAAAAAGCAGCCTGTAGTTCCTTCTATCACAAGCACGAAACGAGTGTTTTCGTGACTAAAGGCATTCCCTTTCCTGCATTTTATCTCTGGCATTTACTGTTATGACTAGACAGTGTGAGGCAACTTTTCACAATTCGTAAATAGAGTAGATCTCAAAAACCATTTTAAGAGGGTGTTTTAATTCAAAGCTCGGTAACTCCACATTTCCAGATTATTGCACCAAATTCCGATAAGGCTGAGTGGAGGAATTGGCTTTGACTGGGGAACCTATTGCTACCCCATGCAGAGCAGGGAAATGGTTGTGGCTCCCATGTGGTTTTCCTTAAAGGGGAGGGTGAAATGCACACTTGGATTACAACATCAAGGCATGGAGACAGTCTCACAAGTGTGATGATTCCAGGAAAACTCATCTTGGAGACATACTCTTACTATGCAGCTTGTCATATAATACCGAGGAAGTCTAGGATGACCTCTTCAAGACAAAAAGTAAATACCACTACCAGACTGCAGAAAGATTTGTCAGCCTTCCCCAACCTGGTGCCGTCCAGATGTTTTAGACTACACTTCCCATCACCCGTGACAATCAGCTGGCTGGAGCTGATGGGAGGTACATTCCAAAACATGTGGAATGTACCAGGTTGGGGAAGGCTGAGCTATATCTATAGTAAAGAACATCTTTGAAGCATCTTAGTTGTGATCTCAGGAAATGTGTGCCCAGGCATGTTTGCTCTTCAGAATTCAGAATTCAGTGCACACCGTGGGGTGGTGCTGGTGGTGGAGAAATGAAAGAAGGGAACTGGTGGAGAGGGGAGGGACTTCACATTAATCACAGCATTTAATCATACTGCAGAAGAACAGATAGGAAGAAAATGAAAAGATAAAGCCACAGAGAATTTGGAGTATAACAGAAGGATATATGATTCATCTATTTAGTACAATAGAAAGTTGCCTGTGAATAAAGTTAATGAGAGCAGCACAAGGATTTTAGTGCTGTTGTTCACAGGGTTGAGACAGTCTGTGATTTTTTAAATTCATGCCACTTAAGCAAGGGGAGCCGCATGGCACTTTTCTTTTACGTCAGAGGAAATGGCTCTAACGTCAAGAGCTACAGGAAGTCATTATTTTCCTCTATAGTTCCAGAAAGATCATCGTAATCAAGAAACCATTAAGAAAGCTTTGCTCAGATATGACTCTCTCATCAAGTTTCCCACTTTTCTTTTTGTCATCTGGTTACAGCCAGCATTGATGCCTGTTTCATGAAGTGATGGGAATAAATCAAAATTAGAATGAATCTCAAGTAAGCATCTATTTTATGTATCAGAAAAATACTGAAAATTTGTATTGGAGATTTTGATCCCCTGAATTTGGTTCAGCATTTTCCAAGCCTGTGTCAAACACTGCTTGATTTTTCTACTTTTTCACATTGGTGACACATGCATGTTGATCATATGATAAGCACAACATCAAGGCTTTCTTCACACAGAGCATTTATCCTGTGATTGAGATTGCTCCTTTACGGAAGTTTGTGGGCTCTTTACATGATGCTGTGACCCTCCAGGGTGTCTCCAGCTCTGAATGCCCTTTGTTCCATTTTTAAATAGGTCGCAGATAATGAGCTATCAAATTACCCCATTGTGTTCAGCTTGAGTTTCCTCTGTGAAAAGAGGGAAAGGGGCCAGAAGAGGAGCAAGATCAATGAAAGATAATGGAAGACTCAGATACGGGGAGAAGGAGGGGGAAGGGGGTGGGGGAAAGGAAGCACGTGAAAAAGGGAGTCATTGTGATCCTGTGTTTAAAACGGAAGCAGAAAGCCTTGTTTTACATGCAGGATCATAGGCTGGTGTAGAGATGCCCCAAGTTACAACTGGCATATGCAAATGGGCCTCAATAGGTGCAATGCCAGAAATGAAACATTAGTATCTCACACATCACTTTAAGAGCAATGCTTTCAGTTGAATAGAATCAGGTGCTATTCAGACATTTTAGTCACTTGTTGTCCCAAAGTGTATATGGGAAGAAGGACTTTGCTGATAGCATTTCCAACTAGCCCCATGCCTGCACCAGCTAGCCTATCTCCTGATGCCCATGGCTACAGCACAAACATCTGCAGGGATGGAGCCCTCAGGCATACAGCTGTACATGCAAAGGCTTCTGTGTGACCTGAGATCCTGTGCGATTAGGGTTCCAGGTGGCATGGAAACCTTTGTGTGTACAACTGTATCTTTGAGGGCTCCATCCCAACAGGAGGGTCATTCTGTAAACAAAGACACCAGGAGATGGGGTGGGGCTTGGGTGAGGGCAGCTGGGGAAGAAGCTTGCTATACACACTTACTTGGAAATTAGCCACACTGAACACAGTGGGACGTACTTCTGAGTAAGCATGCCTAAAGCAAGTGATGTGCATGTAGTGAGAATGAGGCCTCTTCATTCCACTCTCTTGCCATTTTTCTTTGTATTCTGTAAGTGACAGTAAGCTATATTTCTCCTTTTTTCTACTGTGGCTAATCAGATGTTTTTGTTATTGTTTTGTAATTTTTTTTTTTTAAAGTTTAGCTAAAACCTTAACTTTTAAAAAGTACTGGATGGAATAATTCTTGTATCGTCCTGTAAGCAGAATGAAACCCTGGAGGGAGCAATCCTATCTGGGTTGACGGTCACTTCCGACCTTGGGGGCGACCACCTATCCAGTGCAGGGTGGGAGGAGTGGTGAGGAGCGGATCTCTTCCTCATTCCCCCTGCCCTGCTTTTTCAGCTAAACAGCTGATTTCGGCTGTCTAGCCACGGGACCTTGGAGCTCAGGAAGCGGTGGCCAGACACACATAGGGTATGTCATACCCGCATTTCCATCCTCCCTTCCCTGGCCTGCCCCGGGGAATGCTCCGTTTTCGCTGTTCCACACTGCTCTTATGAGCGTGGACCACAGGGACAATCCGTACTGCCTACGAGGTGGTGTGGGAGGGGTGGGGGTTTGTTCTTCAGGAACCGACCTCAGATCACGGGCTCTGAGGTAGGTTCCCAGGAACCAACCTATACTATGGCCATCTAGCCGCTGACTAGTGGCCATAGGATTGCACCCTAAGCAACTTTACTATTAAACAATAGGTAATTGTGCCTACACTGAAATGAAAGTTGTGTAATCACCTAATCCTAACCACAGCAATTCGGGAATGAAGCAATTAGATCTTGCTCAACTTTCTGCTTTTTCCCTGAGGAACAATGCGTTGCTAATGGTATGTTTCTGTGCTTTTGAAGGGAATGGCTTCCCAAAGCAAGCTTGAGAAGTGTAGTGATGCCTAATGCATATACTTCATGCAGGTTAGATCACCCTTAGGGAGTTATAAAAGGACTTCTGAGATGGGGGCAATTCTCAAAGGTGTTTTATAAAGTAACTATTTTATTTCTTTATGTTGGAATTATATATAGACTGCTTTCCAGCATTGCTATTCCCAGGTAGCTTCCACACAAATCACATGTTTTATCAATAAAATAAAAATATGTCAATAAAAAAATAATATAAAAGCAGCACCAATATGAAAGCATAGCAGCTGAATTTTTAAAAAACATACCCAACCAAAAAAAGGGAAAGGCTTTGGATGCTGCACAGAAGCAAGAGTGAAATAATTCTCAAAGTGCCGGAAACATGTATTCTGCCCAACGCATTTTGGAAGGACAGTTGCTTTCTTCAGGGGCTTCCAGAAACACAAAATAATTATATAGAAATTGTTACAATTAAAACAATTTAAAATATATAGAAGATTACAACAAACCATTTACTATAATGCAACCAACTGTGTACATATATACTATCATTGCTACATGTAATATGTTTATAATGCCTATTAACATTTTCCTCCACAAATATATATCCTTATGGCTCACCTCCATTCTAATTTAGTGGCTTCATATTCAAAAACCTATTTGCATGTATGTATGTATATATATATGTGTGTGTGTGTGTGTGTGTGTATATATATATATATATATATATGAGTAAAACCTACTAAAATCCAATGCCTTGGCTAATAAACCAAACTCATACACAAACACAAGGGTTTTAAAACTTTGGTCTCGCATTGCCCAGCATTTAAAACAATATTTGTGTCTTTTTGCTTGCTCACTTTTCTTCCCCCAAATCTGTAGCAGTGAAGCTCATTCAGAACTGGTGAGATATATTCCCAGGTCCCAGACTGGATTATACATTGAAAATAGGGGCAAGGTGAAGCCTAACAGTGCAATATTATGTATGTCTACTCAGAAGTGAGTCCCACTGAGCTGAATAGGACTTACTCCCAGGTAAATGGGTATACAATTGTAGCCCAAGTGACTGTAGGTTTTCTTTTTCTGTCCCTACTTTGATATTACAACATATGAACTGGTTGAATATGTTGTAATATCACTTAGAATATGAGTGTGAGAATACATTGAGCTGAAATAATTTTTCAGTTGATTTTTGCAAATCAAAGATTGTGTGAACTGGAGAGAGGAGAGAGTTGATCTTAATTAAATTTAAAAATATTAATCTCTTTTGCAATGTACCATAATATTTAAAATGCATGCTCTATAATTTTAGAATTTTTAGAAGTGCCATTTTGGAAGTGCAAGCACTTTTATGCTTGCACGCTTCAAGAAATATAGAAAATGAAAGATGTCTAAATAAGGAAGAAAATTGAACATGCTATATATTTCCTGTTTGGAATGAGGAACATATCCATTATAGCCCCACATCCAAGTAAGGTTAGTCATGATTTGTTGTTCAGTCGTTAAGTCGTGTCCGACTCTTTGTGACCCCATGGACCATAGCACGCCAGGCCTTCCTGTCCTCTGCTCTCTCCCGGAGTGTGCTCAAGATCATATTCATTGCATCAGTGATGCTATCTAGCCATCTCATCCTCTGCCATCCCCTTCTCCTTTTGCCTTCAGTCTTTCCCAGCATCAGGGTCTTTTCCAGGGAGTTTTCTCTTCACATTAGGTGGCCAAAATATTTGAGCTTCAGCTTCAGGATCTGTCCTTCCAATGAGCAGTCAGGGTTGATTTCATTTAGGATTGACTGACTGGACCTCCTTGCATTCCAGGGGGCTCGTAAGAGTCTTCTCCAGCACCACAGTTTGAAAGCATCAATTCTTCGGCGCTCAGCCTTCCTTATAGTCCAGCTCTCACAGCCATACATTACTACTGGGAAAACCATTGCTTTGATTATACGGACCTTTGTCAGCAAGGTGATGTCTCTGTTTCTTACTATGCTGTCTAGGTTTGCCATAGCTTTCCTCCCAAGGAGCAAGCATCTTTTAATTTCATGGCTACAATTACCATCTGCGGTGATCTTGGAGCCCAAGAAAATAAAATCTGTCACTGCTTCCATTTCTTCCCCTTCTATATGGCAGGAAGTGATGGGGCCAGATGCCATGATCTTCATTTTTTTAATGTTGACTTTCAAACCAGCTTTTGCACTCTCCACTTTCACCCTCAACAAGAGGCTCTTTAGATCCTCTTCGCTTTCTGCCATTAGTGGTATCGTCTGCGTATCTGAGGTTGTTGATAATTCTCCCAGCAATCTTAATTCCGACCTGTGATTCATGCAACCCGGCGTTTCTCATTATGTGCTCTGCATATAAGTTAAATAAGCAGGGTGACAATATACAGTGTTGTTGTACTCCTTTCCCAATTTTGAACCAATCGGTTGTTCCATGTCTGGTTCTTACTGTTGCTTCTTGACCCTCGTACAGGTTTCTCAAGAGACAGGTAAGGTGGTCTGGTACTCCCATCTCTTTAAGAATTTGCCAGAGTTTGTTGTGATCCACACAATCAAAGACTTTATAGTCATGACTAACATCCATCAAAAGCAATGAAAAGTAGGTTAGTCACAACTAACTTGTACATAGATTTCAGTGGGGCCTGGTCCCAACAATTTTAGCTGGATTGGGGACTCTGTGACCTGGTTGGTACATAACAGTAACCCATGGTATAGATTGTTTTATTTGGGGTTCTTGTGATATACAAATGCTGCTGCCCTAACTATGGTTTCTTAAGCACAAACAATCCAGAAGGGAAGCTATGGTTTGTTGCTGGGTTGTGAACTCTGGCTTGTTTAAACCATGGGTTGTTGTTACATGTGAACTCACAATTGTGGGTCATTTTTCCAGTCTACAGAGCTGGTGGGCAAAAATGGTCAAAAAACCCAGCTGCTCCACAACGAGCCACACTCTTGGTTGCTCTTTGTCTGAACTAACAGTAGTGGCAAAGTCTGCCTGGCAATGCCAGCCAAGCTGATCTGCTCTCCACCTCCACCTGGAGCTCAGCACAGCTCCTGACAGCTCTGGTGTAGTTTTCAAGGACTAATTACTGAGTGGAGTGTCTCACTGCCAAACTGCATGTACCAAGCTATCTCCACCCCACCTCTGGGAGTTCAAGAACTTTGGACTTCCAGAGGTTACCCCCCCAAATACAGATCTTTTCTGTAAAATGTTCATACCAAGTCCCCAATTTCTGGAGGTCAAGAACTCTGTTGCAGTGAGAAAGGGTTAACATTCTCTGAAAGAAAGATTGCCAGCACTTTGGCTGGGGGTGGGAGAAGGGAGTTTTTCTTGTGCCAGCCTTGAACAGGGCATGGAAAACAGCCCATGGGCGTGTTTCCATGGTATCAGCTTCACTTTGTTTGCAACTTTGTTGCAATGTTTTGCAATCTCATCTTCTCCTTTTCCAGTTTCCATAGCACTTGAAGTCCCAGCTTATCATCGCTGTAGCATGGGGCTCTGTGCTGTTTCCACTGAGCTCTACTCGAATTATTTTCTTGCTGGCTGGGTGGAGTCTGATGATCTCATCAGTGTTCCCATCTCCTTGGCTGTGTTTCCAGGACAACAGAAGGAGGAGTACGGGATTTTTAAAAAGGAATCAACTTTGCTGTGAAGAGAGGCTCCCCCCCTTCCGCCGCGCCCCCCCCCCCATTTCTCCTTTCCCTTTTCCCCTGAAAGTCCAGATGCACCTGCATTTCAGGAGCAAGCCTCATTGAGCACAATGGGAGTTACTTCTGAGGAGACAGTAATGGGTTTGTTGTGGGAAAGAGAGAGAAACCAGCCCCATTTTAATGCACAGGATCTCTATATGAAAGCTGTGAATGAGTTACGTCCTAAGGCAATGGACCAAAGCCTCAAGAGTTCGTGCTTAATCACATTTCAGGAATTGGGCTTAAAAGTGTGCCATTTCAATTGGGGGGAATCTCTGTAAGTTCTGATGTAGGCATTCAAAGCCAAGTCTCATTCAGCACAATGGGAGTTACTTCTGAGGAGACACTAATAGGTTTGTTGTGGGAAAGAGAGCAGTACACACAATGACGGAATCCAGCCCCCTTGTAATCTGCAGGATAGCTACAACGAAGCTGCAAAGTACTTTCTTCCTAAGGCAGTTCATCGGAGCCTTGCTTGGTCCCTTAAACACATTTAAGGAATTGGGCTTTAATGTGTGCCATTTCAATTGAGGGGGAATCTCAGCCTCATCAACCGCAATGGGAGTTACTTCTGAGGAGACACTAATGAGTTTGTTGTGGGAAAGAGGCTGAAACCAGCCCCCATTTTAATGCACAGGATCTCTATATGGAAGCTGTGAAGGAGTTACATCCTAAGTAGGGATGTATGGATTCCCCAACGTCCGTTCCGGTGGGGAATCCTCGGAGCAGAGGCGATCCGTTCCTCTCCCCTGGAATCCTTGCTGAGCGGCTCCGTTCCACGAGGATTCCACAGAGCCAAGGGCCGCCTCGTTCCGCCATCCGCATGCCCCGGATTCCCCTGTTTTTTTCCGGCTCCACGAACTTACGTAAATAGTTCCATAAGTACCACTGAAAAATCCTTTTTGCGTGCCTGCCATTGGTCTCCATAAGGGTAAAGCCCTTTGCAGGGATTCCCCACATAACATCCGGTCACCTGACCTCACCGGACCTGTCCTGACCTCACCTCACTGGACCTCAACTCACCTGACCTCACCTCACCGGACCTGAGTTGAGCTGACCTCACCTCACTTCCACAGACAATAAACAGAAAAGAAGGAGGATTTCTGTGGACTTCGTGACTCAGCCCCAGCAAAAGAAAGCCTCAGGAAAATGTCTCGTAAAAAGGGTAAAGCCGTTTGCGTTCTTCTTTCTCCATTTCCGATTTACAGATTTCTTTTCGTGATTATTTTTGTAAAATCCTCTGTTCGGCAGACAAAAAAAAAAAAAGGATCTGTATGACCTCCGGTCCAGGTTGACTGGGCCACCCCTTTCTGAGGAGGATTCCGCTGACCGGATTTGTCAGAATTTGATCCCATTTAAAATTCAGGCAGAATTCTCTGACATCCCTAATCCTAAGGCAATGGACTGAAGCCTGGAGATCTTGCTTAATTGCATTTAAGGAATTGAGGGCTTTGATATGTGCCATGCCAATTGAGAGGCTTCTCTGTAATTTCTCTGGTCACTGAGAGGGCAAGACTCAATAAGCACAATGGGAGAAAATACCCCTAGACTGGGGTCATGGGCTGAGTTGTAGTGCTTATTTTCAATGATGTTTTAAAAGTTGGTCCCTCGGCATCCTGCTCCAAAACAGCAATGAAACTTCCGGAAAACAGGGAGGGAAAGGGTTGGGTCACTGAGGTCAGAGTGACACACCCACAAAGGCTGGGCTACACGCCCCATGGGCAGGACTATGATACCGGATTGTGGAAACAGGTCAGTAATGGAGGCACGGTAAGCTGGAAAAGTCGGACTATAAACAGTCTCAGAAGAAGCGGTTTTTCAGCGATAAAATGCAGGGCTAGTGCTGAATGGCCACCACATAATGGAAACACAGAGACCTCACCACGCAGCCAGGTTGGAATAAATTGCTGGTGGAAACACAGCCCATGAATCACCCATGCCCCATGGGTAGAACAGACCAATGAGAAGCAGGCAGCTGACATGGTGAAATCCTACAGTACGACAGCACCACATAGGCATCTGGGATAGGGAGAGCGGGAAGGAAGCAGGCAAAGGAGACGGAGGGAATACACCCCAGGCATCGAAAGAACAAACCATGGTCTTGGTTTGTTAGGGTCTTATCTATTAGAAAGACCCTAGGTAGGGCAATAAACCATGCTTTAAATAAAGTATGGATTAGTGTGATGTGTGAACACAGTCTCTCCTTTGTGTGTGTGTATTGGATTGTGTTATATATTAGAAACAATCCACCCAAAGCTGCACACTTGCAGACCCCAGTGAGTGGGATAAAAATGAAATGAATGGGATTAGAAAACAGTGATTTAACTCTGGCTGAATTATGCCCAAACTGAAAATTATTAAAAGATAATAATCAGCAACATTGTATTTATTCTTAAAATGAGAAGACAGAATTCAAATGGAATTTGGAGACTTACACTTGTTTGTTGGCTTGCAGGTTTGTTCAGCTGGAACAACAGGAATTAAATCTGGAATTAAGTTTTGTGTGTGTGGAAAAGGGGTGGGATATAAGGAAAAATGAATCATAATCATGACTAAGAGTAACGAAATTACTTAATTATACTTCTTATGATCAATTACTCTTCATTTCCACATGCTGAAATAATTTCACTTTTATCTACTAGGAAATAACACCTTAAGTGCTTTGTGATACCTGATGTGATAGTTAGTCAAGTTCTATTGCTACTAATATATATTTATTTATCTCACCCATGTCCTAGGTGCTGCACAGAAAACCAGAAATGACATGGTTCCTGACCAGAGGGGATTATAAACTATGTTAGGTGAAGAAGAAAGAGGGAGAAATTGGAGCTTGAGAAGTTAGTAGTGGTGACAGGGAGAATTACAAGGATTACAAGAATTACAAAGCGTTTCATGAACACAGTGGCGTAGCAGTGTGGCAGAGAGACAGGTGTGGAAGGAGGAGAAGGTCATCAGTGGTAGATCATATTGTGGGAACAAATAAAGAGAGTAAAGGAAGGTGAGGGAGGTGATACAGGCTGGGGAAGCAGAGACTGAGAAAGAAGCAGCAGTAGGATAAATTAATAGTCCTGAATATTTGGCCATCATTTATAGATTTTTATTTTTAGATTAACAACATTACCATCCTAATTGCTTTCCCATATTTATCTGCACTCAAACACATAGATATTAGTATACATACAGCACAGTCCTATGCATATTAACACAGAAGTAAGCCTTACTGTGCCCAATGGGGCACAGTGAGAGAATCCCATTCATAAAAGCAGCCTAGAACAAAATTTTAGATAGAATTTTTAGATAGATGTTTCCCAGTAAGTGTGTATTGGATTGCAGGTGTAGCTGTTCATCTGAAAAGCACACATTTACCTCCTTTTCCGCTATATAGCTATTTTCCATTACATTTCTCTATCCCAGCCTTCTCCAACCTGGTACCCTCCAGATATTTTGGACTTCAGCTCCCATCAGCCCCAGTCAGCATGGGCAATGGTCAGGAATGCTGGGAGCTGTAGTCCAAAACATCTGGAGGGCACCAGGTTGGGGAAGGCTGCTGTACCCACACTATTTTTTCTTTCCTCTTTTTATTTCCCCATCTTTTTGCTTCTATTTTATATTCAGTTTTAAACATTGTTATATACCTTGTAAGTATTTGTGTTGTAAAATATGTTATTAGAAAACTAAAATAGTGAGGACTAGAAACTTGATTGTGTTGGTGGACAAAGGTAATGCAATCATAGTGACAGGAAAGAAACAGGAGGGCCCTTCTGAAGAGAATAAGAAATAGGAGTTTAACTGGATTCCTAACTAATGGGCTTAACAGCCCAGTCCCAAAATGCTTAGGGTGGGGTGCTATAGCCATTAGGGTAGCAGGCTGTCACATCTGCATTGTGTTGCATTGGAGTTGTGAGTCAACCTAGGACAACTGAGCAATAAGATGGGCTAAACATATGACATAGGAGATGGAGGAAACAAACTGGGAGGGTTTTTGTTGTTGCTGCTGGAAGGGCACAATTAAGGATTAACATGACTGATGTTGATTCTGGTTTGTTTGGAAGAGACGAAAATTACATTGGTGCCTGTCCTTTGACTTATCACTATAATTTAGGGCTGCATGCTGCTCAGTACTGAGTCCTTCCATTCTAATATTACATAAGGCCATTGGAAAAAAATAGGTTCTTTGGACACTGAATATAGATAAGCCACTTGTGTGAGTTAAAAGAATTAAAACTATCACTGACACATTTCATTCCAAGCTCTTTATTTTGGTTCTCAGTTAATAGGTGATTGAACAATTTGGAAAACAGCCAGTGGAATCTACTAGACATAGGATGGCACTGACAACAAGAAGTCAAAGATAGTGAGCCTGTTTGCATGTAACAACAGCCCACCATAGCTTAATTCACCCATGGAGGCTGTTGCACCATGCCGGGCACCCGCAGGTGCCAATTTTGCATGGTGTCTGCAGGTGCCCAGCTTGCTGTGGCTTGTCATGTCATGCAAACCTAGGCAGCAGGAGATGTTTGAGGGTTAGATAACCCTCAAATAACCCCCAAACAAATAAGCCTAAAACAAATGTGAGTGCCCAGCACAATGCGACAACCCCTGCCAGTAAATCAAGCCATGGTGGACTGTCGTGTTGTGCAAACCAGGTCATTATTTTGTAAGAACAGCAGAACAATCTCAGTTGGCAAGCCAAGAACTCCGTATTCATTGCAAAACTCTCTGGAAAGATCCAGGATAGATACTTCTCCTGGTGTAATATAGGGGCCAAACAATAGGAAATTTGTGACCAGTCTTTGCTTGTTTTGTTTGTTTTTATTTCTACACAGCAGAGATGTAACTGAATCCAGACATTCCAAAACTCCAGTAAAGTGCTTGAGCCTAGCTGCCATTAAACATTTACTGCTGAAAAGTGCTGAAAGACCCAACCAAAAGTGATGCTTTCCTGCTATTCCTAGCTTATTAAGTCACATAAATGACTTATGAAAACAAATGCAGCTTTTCTTCCCTTGCAGAAAGTACAAGAAGGTACAAAAGATGAATCGCATGGTTTAAAAATTCTCCTATAAATGGTGCTACATGCATACAATACTTTGAAGTATATGTATTTATTCTAGTTTATTCCTCTCTTACATGCAGGTCTCAGTGGTTCCACTGATGGGATTGATCAGATCTGTACGTATTCAGGAGCTCCCTAAAAATGACATTTTAATAATCCATTTGGTGACTGAACAGCAGTATTTATGCTAGTACAACAAAGCCCTTTTTATTGTTTTCCCTTTCAAACTTCAGATTCTTTAAAGGATGAGTTTAGATCTGGGACCTGTAAAATAATACATTTTCAGAGTAAATATGAAAGAATGCAAATCATTTTATTGTGCCATGATACTTTAAGTACAAAGATGACATCCATTACTGTGTTCAAATTGCGCAATGAGTTTGGTTCAGCATATTATCACATTAGCACCAAAGTGCAGGACATTTGTGCATGATAAAATCAATTTAATCACAAAGCATTACAGCATGCTTTACAATTCATAGTAAAAATTGGGTGGAGGTGTTGGTGGTGGTGGAAATAAGGCTTACCTTGCTTCACTCTGCATTTTTGACTGTCACACCACATATGGAAACTTCCTGTGTTAATTGCAATACTTTAAAAGTTACATATAGAACTGATTGTAATACACAGTGAGTGTTCACAGAGTCACAGAGCTGGGAATGTTTTCATTTATTGTCATACGTAAATCCTGCTGATTCTTGGACAGCTTACGTGGAGCTCTTACCTCCTGTTCAAGAACTGGACAGGTCCATATCCTCTTAGTGCACAATCCTATTGGGACAGTCGGCCGCATCTGGATTCGGAGGTGCCTGACTATCCAATGCAGGGCGGGCAGAGCATGGAGGGGATCTTCTCCTCTGTGCTCTAGCCGCCCTGCATTTGTGGCTAGACAGCTGATTTTGGCTGTTTAGCTGGGGGCCTCAGAGCGAGGAGGGGAGGCTAGAAGACACATAGAAAATGTCATAACAATGCCTCTCCCCACCCCTGGGAATACCCCTTTTTCACCTGCTCCGCACTGCAGTTACAAGCACAGAGACAAGGAAGAACCGTGCTGCCTACTAGGCGGCAGGGAAGGCAGCGGAGAACACAGTTCCCAGAAACCGCAAAATCCTCTGGCTGTCTATGCACTGTCCAGCAGCCATAGGATTGCTCTCCCCAACATGACAATATCTTCCTGCACAGTTCACTTATTCTGGAATCCGAGTTCTAGTCCCTACGACTGTACATCAGGAAAGACATGACAGTCATCCAAGTACATTCACTGAGTCAGTCTTCCTAAACACCCTTAATAGGTAAGCTCATAGTCATTTTAATACGCCTTAACAAATAGCAGGAACAAACAATATCTGAAGCTCTAGAGATGCTTGCAAGTTTAAGAAAGCCCTTCTAGGTGTCTTGAGCACAGGGGAAGAGTAGCCCACAAAGATGTAACCAGCTTCATCAGCCAGTGTGGTGTAGTGGTGAAAGTGTTGAACTGGGACCCGGGAGATACGGGTCCTAGTCCCCATTTGGCCATAGCAACTCACTGGGTGACTTTGGGCCAGTCAGAGATGCTCAGCCTAACCTACCTCACAGGGTTGTTGTTGTGAGGATAAAATGGAGAGGAGGAGGATAATGTAAGCCGCCTTGGGTTCCTTGCAAGAGGAAAAAAGGCAGGATATAAATGCAATCAATCAATCAATCAATCAATCAATCAAATGACTAGAGTTCATCAACCATCTTAAGGTTCTTTTACCATTAAGACTTGTGCTATAGAGAGAATCGAAGCTACTTGGAGCAGCTTTTGGAGAGTGGAGCACACATTCTGAAAAAGGGAGCTCCCTAAAGTTTTGAATCTTGCAACTTGCTGGTTTAGGAATAGGAAGTCTAAAATATACAGATTCTTGGAAAGAATACATGACAAAATGGTTTTAAACTGGTTTGATCTTGTCATAGGAACACAGAAAGCTGCCATATACTGAATCAGGCACATCTAGCTCAGTACTGTCTATATCAGCAGTGGGCAACTTGTGGCCCTCCAGGTGTTTTGGCCTACAACACCCATCAGCCCTAGCCAACATAGCCAATGCTGAGAGATTATAAGAGTTGTAGGCCACAGCTTCTGGAGGACCACAGGTTGCCCAACCCTGGCCTACACTAACTGACTGTGGTACACCAAAGTTTCTGACATTGGTCTTTCTGGGTTCTACTACCTGGAGATGCCTGTGACTGTCACCGGGAGCTTTGGCATGCAAAGCATATGTTCTGCAGTGAGTTATGGCCTCTTCCCTTGAAAAATGCCTAAATATTTACCATACAATCAAGGTGGTATCACCAATATGTTTTATATGTATTGTGTCGTAGGCCTTGGCCCAGTCAGTGATAGGTTTTGGACAGAAAACTGCTCTATGCAGCTTTTTTCCAGGTAACTGTTACGTGTTACAGGAAGGGATACAAGCTTTAATTGACTGAATCTGTATCAGTGCACAGACCAGTCCTAACCCCCGGATGCACTGGCTGGCAGGGGTTAGGATGGAGTGGAGGCTCCCCTTTGCTGGCAGAAAGACGGTCCACTGGTGGCAAGGTGTGGGGGAAGCAGCCCGACCATTCTAATACCCCAGTTCCACTCACAGAGATTTCAGTGGGTGTAAATCTACCACGAGAAGTAGGCCCTGAAATGGGGAATGTTGGGAAAGGGTCAGAGGCCATGTTGGATCTGCCAGATCCAAAGCCCCTCTGTTTCCCCAAGAGGCCACCAGACTGCGCCATCACATACGACAGCCTGGGGGGGGGGTGGATCTTTTTGTTCCTTCTTTTTTTGGGGGAAAAGGATCCTCTGGGGAAAAGGGTAAGGAAAAGCTGCCCTCATCTCCTGCCCTGGCTAGCTTCACTCCCATTGCCCATTTAGGAGTGCTGTCTTAAAGTTTAATTGGTTGATGGTGAGGGTGAAATTGATTACTGAGGCTACATGTTAAGTGAACACTTGTCTATTTTCGAGCCTGTTCTGGTCATGGTGTGTTACTGTAGCAGGGGACATCAGCAGCAGCAGTAAAAGAATTGAAGACGCCTTTTCCTTTAATAAGTAATTAACTTACAATTTAATCAAAATTATTAAATTGAATAATATAATATTTAATAATATTTTATAAAATAATATTACATTCCTTTTGACAACTGAGAAAGACACCTACACTGAGGTTTTGTTAATGTGAAACGTTAACTGATACATTTACTGAAATTATTAATTCATTAATCAGCTTAAAGAAAGGTAATTTACCAATGACTAATTCTTTAAGTGATTGACAGCCCTGGCACAACACATTCCATCTGAGGACAGGTAAGCCTCTTCATAGGCATAGGCTATATGCGCAATATCAACATACATAAAGTAAAAGAGAAGTCATGTGGTGGTAGAATAATAAAATGATTGTTGTGCAGTGCCGAAATGCCAAAGCGTGGCTGAAGGCACGAGGCAAAAGATGGCCAACATGTCAAGTTAATCATGCATGGTAACCGCCCCTAGAATGTCTAATTACACAAATGTTGCTTACCCTGCCAGAAGGGTGTGTTAATACAAGCAGAACTGGATGAGCAGCTCTATTTTAGGGGAATGACAAAATTAGGTAAGAGTCCTCATCCTTTCTTCTGATCAGCTGTCAAGGACATTTGGACCCTACCCTTAATTCATGTGAGGAAATTGGCCACTGCCATAACCGGTTTTACTTTGCTTTAACACAGGCTAATTAGCCAAAGTTTAATGATAAGGAAAACAACATACATAGCTGAGGAGACTTCAGTGCCTTGTCACAAAGGATGAATATGGACAACTAACTTACCATGTGGTCAGGCTTTCTACCACTTGCTTGTCTGTATTAATGCAAACACAGTGGTGGAGTGGAGCCAGGCCTCACAGGGTCTCAGCCGGCACTTTTTTATTAGCAGGGATGCTATTGTCATCTGCCACCCCACTTTTCCTCTGAGTGTAACTTCAATCCTCACAGTAGGTAGGGGGAAATGAATTTTCTCAGCAACAATGACCTAGGTCCCATGATTTACCGTTTCTGGTTTGACAAACAACCTACAAATGCCTTATTTGTAGGTTTTCGCATAATGTGCGACCCTGGACACTCTGGTTTGTTTTATGGGTTAAACAACCCAGGGTTAACTTACGATTTGTTTTTAGGTCAACTCTGAGTTGTTTAACCTATAGGTTGTCATGCAACAACCTATGAATAGGGCATTTGTAAGTTGTTTATGCAAAGTGGAAGCAGCTTGCATCTGGGCAAATCGTACATTAATTAACCCACAATTTGCTTCCATGATGTGCAAACCAGCCCACTATATTGTTCCCTGTTGTAATGCAAAGCATTTTGCGGTGGCTTGGTCTTGAACGGCCAGCTAAGACCCATTTGCTTTACAAAAGACTTGCTCCTGGAGATGAAAACTTCTAGAACTCGTTCGTTGATACAGATGGACACAGCTGCTTTCATTTTTGGACTCTCCTTGGGGGTGTGGCTATGGGCACTCTCACAAAGAGCACCTGCACTTCAAAATTGCAGCACTGTGTGAACAGGATGCGATTGTTTCTCTGCCATATGTTTTAATGGTAAAAGTTGAACAAGGCAAAAGTGAGGGCTCTTATCAAGTGGGAAGGCTTCCCCACATTCTCCCACTGGAAACTTGATCATCTGCCTTAGTAATGCATGGCAGGGGACGTCGAGGGCCAAACCTGACATGTGTGTTTAGTAAACATGTATTCATCATTTTAGCTATGAATTGAGGCTTGGTGTTAACATGGAGAGCTGGGGTGAAAGTCTCCACCTCTCCTTTGCTGAACCTACCTGTGATCCACAGCTTTAAGACATCTTGATGCAAGTGCAGTTCTGATACCAAAAGTGAGCTGGCGGAAAAAGTCTTAAAGCAAGCAACAGAGCAGGAAAGGTAAGAAGTGGGAAGGAGCATGTTTTTCTCCCTTCCACACTCCTTTTAGTGTTAAAAGTTAACCCCCGCCCCTCTGCTTGATAGCCCAACTGGCAAGTGTTTGTTTAGGACAGCTGTCCCCAACCTGGTGCCTTCCAGATGTGTTGGACTACAACTCCTAGCATTTCCCAGCCACCCATGCTGGCTGGGGGATGCTGGGGGTTGTACTCAAACACATCTGGAGGGCACTAGGTTGGGGAAGGCTGGTTTAGTAATTAGTGTGTTTAGATATACACATCTGATTTGGGACTTGACTGGGAAAGTCTAGAGTACTAATGTATTTATTTAAAATAATTTATATTCCACTTTTCCTCCCTAAGTGGATCAGAGCAGCATATGCTAAAAACAGCCAAACAATATAACAAGCAGTGCCAAACAGAACTTGCAGCAGCCCAAATATCCAGGATGGCTCAAAATCCTGATTAAAAATAAAAGTTTTAATTGCCCTCCTACATGCAAACAATGATGAAGCCATGTGGATCTCCCAGTGGGGGGGGGGGGGAGAAGAGTTCCAGAGGCAAGTGGCCAACACTGAAAAGGCCCTCTTGCATGTTGTTACTTTATGAATACCTAGAGGAGCAGTGAAAAGGGCTTTGATGGAAGATCTCAGTTCTCAGGGAGGATAATGTGGAAGAAGGCTGTCCTTCAGGAAACCCGGTTTTCCTGATGGTCGTGAATTGTCCTCTCTGCTTTTTCTCCATGGTTTTCAGGAATGATATTCACATTTCTATTGCAAGTGTTGTTTGTGTATTTTGAAAGATCTAAGTATTTGTCATAGTCATATATCTGAAATTTCTGAAGTGTGTATATGTGTTTTATGATGAGTTGAGCAGTGTACTTCTACTCAGAAGTAAGTGTGATTAGCATTGCAGCCTAATCCTGATTTTAAGGTGGAAAGTGAACTTTAATTTGTAAATTTAATGTATTTATTTTTGGGTTGCCATTGCAAATGTGCACATGGGTGTGTATATCGAATGTATTGCAATTGCTGCAAAAAGGGTCAAATCTAAAATAATGATCACTTTATGCTTTAAAATACACAGAAGACTTCTCAACTAAAAAGACACACAATATTTTTAAAAGCCAGAAATTAGAACAGATGAACCGTCTACTTCCCTAAGCAAAGGACAAATTCATGGAGGCATTAGTAGAACTAATGTATTCATTACATAGCAGCAGAACTTGTCACCAGCCAGAAGTGCAGCAACAGCAAGCCAGAGTCACCTGTATTGCTGCACTTTAGTACACATTTAAGGCAAACATGTGGTAAATTGGTAATCTGTATTCACTCAAAGACGCTGAAATCTCCCTGTAGATGGCGAACATTATACAGACCTCACTGAGGAAGAAGACTTAATATTACGTTAGTTTCTTTTGTCAATTGCATTCCTTATTCTGAAGAGAACTTCAGCTATTCATTTCAGTATAGAAATGGAATGAATGAATGAATAAATAAATAAATAAAATGTGCCACACAGACACCACCTAATTATGTCATATAAAAAGTAATGCACACATGCTGTCAACAATTGGTACTTATTGGTAAAAGAAGGGATATTAAGTTGAAATATGCAGAAAAATTATCCATATGATTAAGATTGTGATGTGTTTATTAGGTCAAATACTGCAAGATTTGGGCAGACAATGATAACAAATTAACGTTCACCTTCATAGACAATAGTAATTAGATCTCATGTCACAAAATTGTCATTTCATTGTAGTAAGTAATGTCAGAAATAGGGTGGTTTGGATCAGGTGCAGTGAGGGTTGAAGCCTGACTTATAATTATTTGCCTTTGATTTTATTGCTATGATAATTATTGTATCTGAACCCACTCATATCTTTCAAAATTGAAAACAATATTTTAAGCTAAAGCCTTCTAAGACTTTCATTTGCCTCATCACAGTAAGGTAAAGCTGAAGGTAAAGTAAGTTAGAGGAGGGATATGCACTTACCCCAACCTTTTATAGTCTGATGTAGGGCTAGGCCTGTGTAAAATAGCTCAGATATTTTATGATACAGGAAGTTGATCTTTTTGGACTGTTGCCTTCCACATTGCAACCAACTGCCCTGTGGGAAAGATCCCAAAAGGGAGAGACAGGCAAACAGGCGAAGATTACCTCAGGCCTCTGCTCCAGCTGGGCTCTCTCTCCATTCCCCCACAGGGCTTTCTACTATCAACTGCCCTGTGGTGTGGAACCCTATGAGTTATTTTTAATATTGTTTTACAATGGTGTTTATTAATGTATTGTTGTTTTGCTTGCAGCCTTGGTAGTATTTTATCTTGAAAGACAGGATATAAATAATTGTAATAAATAGAGTCTGGGAGCTGTTTTAGCTATGTCCCTTGTGAGGAAATCATTGATCCCCATTATTTCTGTTTAGAGGGCTCAGGGATAGGGACAATACTCAACGTGGTCTGTGTAAAATAGGCAGCCAGGGGATGGAGTGGCAGCAGGAACATCTGCCCTTGGGGAGGCATGACCCTCCAGCCACTCCTCCAAGCTGGTTTGGAGGATCAGAGGAGCCAGCAGCAGACACCAGCATGGCCACAGAGTTAGCTTTGCCTGCTGGGAATTCAGAAGTGGGTTGCCACTCATCAATCAACCCATATGTTATTTGTAACATCTTCTAGAAACATGTTCTGGCATGCACCCATAATGAAAAGCCAGAGCCAGGAGGAAACACATCTATAACAACAGCCAAACGAAACCAGCGTACATGGGAGAAAACAGCAGTGACGTAGTTGGTAGGTGGCTGAGTGGCTTCTTACAGGAGAAGAATTAGGTATAAAACAGAATATATGTCACTGTTATGCCATCTTGTTTGTTGATTCCCTACAGCATAAAAACAATTCCTGGAAGCTTCCATAGGGTGGACAGTATGTGATTTCCATCACACTTCAGAAGAGAAAGAGGTGAGCAAATAAGGTATGCAGGCAAGACGGATATAAATGGAAGAAACTGGGAAGCATTTTCAACAGCGCCAGCTTGATAAATACCGGCAAGGTTGCTACAGTGGTAGTAGCAGTTGTTGTTGTGTGAGTGTGTGGTACAAGGATGAAGACTGTCAGTGCTGAGTGCAGTAACGCTCACTGTGGTCTCGTCGTATGAATGTCTGGTGCAGAACTGTATGTGAGGCCTATCTGTTTAAGAGCTCCACTGTGTTTATATTATTCTTAGACACGGGGATGAAGTGAGCAAGTGAGGCTGGGAGAAAGAAAACAAATGGAGCTGAATGGATGCAAGCCCAGTACGTAATATTTGCACTCCGGAGGCCTACAAGATAAACTAATGGAAGATAAATGGACAGCTGTGTATCGCTTGTACTCATACGTCTGTTTGGAAAAGGCCAGGGAAGGGAGTCATGAAGCTTCATGAAGTGGGTGGGGAAAGGCAACCCTAAAGCTATCTACTTGAGATCACTTCATTGGGATTAGGTGGCCCTTTCAGCCACTTCAGCCACCCTCTTGTACACACAAATGGGGTTGCAAAAGAGTGGTAAAAAAGTCTGTTTCCCTCACCCTTTAAAGCTAGGCTCATGAATGACATCAAGTGACTACGTGAGCAGAGAATTAGGGGTGAGAGTTATTCCTCTTTAATTTAGAGTAAAATGTGTGGTCTTCTGTTTGCATCACCAATCACACACCTGATCTGAAGATAATAAAATGTTGGGTGAGGCGGCAGGCAGGAGATTTCATGGCTTATTGTAGCTTTGTGTCAGAATTAATGGTATCATACAATTTAATGATATTTAATTATAATTGCATTACTGTGTTGCTGTTTTGGTAATATTTCATTTTGACTTTTTGCCCATCCTATTCCTTAAAGCAGAGGTGGGCAACTTGTGGTCCTCCAGATATTTTGGCCTACAGTTCCCCTCAGCCCTCACCATTGGCTGTGCTAGCTAGGACTGATGTGAACTGCAGGCCAAAACATCTGGAGGGCCACAAAACATCTGGAGGACTACCCATGCCTTAAAGGCTCAGGGTAGGTAACATTTATAACTGCATCAACAACGTACTGAAATATTTTCTCAGCATCTGAATAAATAGATATTAAATTATATCGTTCTGCCTTCTTTGAACCATGAAGGTCAGATTGCAACATTAATAGGACGTATATTAAAATTAATCGAAGTGCATGTATACTAGGCACAAAGCATGGAATGTACATGTGAATAAAGTAGTGCAGTATGCCTGTGTATGGAAATGATTGTGATGGCTTTTTTTTTTTTTAAAGGGATAAATATGACTCTCCAATTTGGTTATATCATGTCATGCAATTCCAAATAATGCAAGAGGAAGCTTTCCTTTCATCATCCTCTCTAAGAACTGTGCTATGATCTCTGGTCCTGGAAGAAAATGTAACTTTTATTTCTTTGAGTGGTTCAAGATTTGAAGCAGGAACAAAGCTCAGTGTCCAGTCCAATACCCATTTGTTCCTAAGTTACATAAAGTGATGGGCCACTTGACTTCAGCATATATATTTTTTAAAGATTCCAGCCCTGTAATGGTGTGGAGTATTTCTGGCAACAGATAAGAGATAATAACTTTATCTGGGATGAGTTGTAGGACCAGCTGTAGTTTTGATGTGAAGATAATGTATTTTGGAGAGGTTGGGGAGGGGGGAGGGGGGAGGGCAGGAGGGGCAGTGTCTGTTTCAGCCTGGAGGCCACATGTATAACTAAAAAAGATGAAAATTACTAGTTTACTGCTGTGAGAGTCAAATTCTTCCTAATATCCACTTTGATAACCATCTAAACGATTGCTTAGAGGTTCTAAGAGTTTTAGTAGTAGTTATTCATTACTGAACATGTCTTATTCTCTAGTTGAGCGATTAGATGAATGAGGTTGCTATTTGCATAAAATGTAAGTGCTAAATGCTGATTTAGCTTCAGATAAGGACATTGTACATGCTCTCCACAGATTTTTCGAGACAGGCAGAAACCATTGTCTTACTGGGACCCCTGATTTAACCTTAATTTCTCCCATGATTTAAGGGTTCTTAAGATTCCTGTCCCCCTGCACTTACCCTAGGGATAAGCTCATCTAGCAAACTCTGGGGTGGGGAGGAATCTAGTTGTCCCAGCTTTACTGATGAGAAGTTGCTGCCACTGCTTGTTTGTTTGCTTATTTATTGCATTTCAATCCCGCCTGTTTTCCTTTTTGCTTGTTGAGTGAACACAGAATGTAATGACTACCAAACTGATGGCTGTTCTCCGGTACTGTGGTCCAGCGGTTTAGCAGTGAAAGAAGTTTGTTATGGTGCGTTTCCTTGGGCGATGGCTTCTGTCCTGGTTATCTGTCTGCTCAGTTGTCCCCCTCCCCCTCCACTGCCCCCTGCCCTTAAAAAGTTAATTTATTTCAAAAATGTGCCCCCAATTGAGCACAGAATGGCTGGAACTGCTTTCTGCCGCTAATCTCAGTCTGATCCCATCTGCGTCTGTGATTGGGTTGCAGCTTCAGGCATGCACAAAGCAGGAGAGGTGCTTTTGCACATGCTCTGTTCTCCTCCTTTGCTAGGCTAGCCAAATATGGCATCCATCAGGGCTCTGGACTAATTGAACTAGCCGGATGCCATATTTGGAAAGAAATTACCCCCCCACACACACACACACACAGAGGCTTGAACAGCACGGTGCAAGAGGAAGAGTCTGGGCGGCAGAGCAGACCGCTGTGGATCCAGTCAACATCTATTTTCATTTCAAACCTGCACGACTAAGCCTGCATACACAGCAGGAATAGCGCAGAGTGATAGCAGGCAGCAGAGAGCAGCAGCACTGGCAGCAGCTTCTGCTTCTTCCCTACGGCCTTCTTCTGCTCCCGCCTTTCCCACAGGGCAGCAATGAGAGAAGCCATTCTGTTGGTGGCACCGAGAGATGAGAGAGCTCAGCTCTCTGTGCCGCTGACCGAGAAGCTGGTTCGGGTAGGAGTATGCAGGTCAAACTAAATGTGTTAACCTTCATGTAAGCTCACACTGCCCCAATTTGGATCAGACCACAGTGTTCCAGGAGGGGGGACTTAAACCTCCCCCCCCCCATTTTCATCCCCAAATCCCTCCCTCTGCGTTTTTTTAAAGCCTTAATTGGAGTCAATATTTTTAAGAGTTCTATTTAAAGAGAAAGAACCATAAAAACAGAGAGCAGGGAGGGCCTTGAGGTCGCTCATCAACAATTTGCACCTGGTCAGCAAGCTTTTTACAGTTTTCTCCACTATGGTGAGATGTATTGCATTTCTATTTAAATCATAGTAATTATTTCTAAATATAAATTAGCATATACAATTTCTGTGCAAACCCATGTTCTCTTTTGTCCTCATATTCGGTAATGCATGATAATGTGTACCTGGCAACCCTACTGCCCACTCTGTTCAATAGTGCTATGCATCCCAACACCCTCAGAGGCACAATCGGTTGGGATGCAAAACAGGGTGTTGTGGCACCCAGGTTGTGGAAGTTTCCCCCTAGACATCTTCATTGGCACTTTTCCTTTTAAGCTTTAGTTGAGTTGTGAAGGCTTTGAAAAATAATTCTTGTAGCTTTTACTTCAGTTTAAATTCTGTCTCCCCTGTTGATTAGGCTTTGTTTTATTCTGTTCCTGACTATATTGAATTTAAATGGATTTTATTGTATTTTAATTGTTTTATTATGAGCTGCTTTGGGGGCCCTTTCTAGGGTCAAAGAGCGACATATGCCTTTATACACAAACAAAGAAACAAACCTGGACATTCAGCGTCTGGCTGAGCATGGTAGGTTAGAGTGGGCAGCTTCTCAGTCGCCAATAATGGTTGCTTACCAGAAAATGGTATTATTGATTGTACTAGTAAGATATGAGCAGATCAGTAACCCTGTTCACCATCCTACAGGACTAGAATGTTGTAGTTTAATAAGGTTAAAGGGTGAATTGTGCTGCTTTGTGACTGCCTTTATAGAGCCATATATTTAGAAAGGACCAATGGGCCTATTAAGGCCAATCCCTATCAGCCATCTACCTGCCAAAGATTGTTCAACCACACAATCCAACCTCATTTGCCTGTAGCAAATTACCAAGTTGTAACTGAGATATCACATGAAGATACAGTGTAGCTGAGAGAAGTAATTTGATGTGGCTTTGGAGCTTGAACTCCGAATCTTGAAAGGAATGATGGCACGATTTCACCAACAGCAAAGGTATGTAGAGCCATGCATGTGGCAATCCAGGTATTAAAGTACATGATAACCCCAGTTGCCACATAGAATCATTTGGCCTGTAACTACAAATAAATGGAGTTTGTGGGGGCTTCATGGTAGAAACCCATGCTAGCTCAGTGTCAGGGCTGAGCTGTAGGCAGCTGTGCAAGATAGCTAGGAGGGCAGATGTTGAAGCCAAAGAACAAGGCAGGGTGAGGATATTGAACTCAGGCCTGCAGGCCAGATCAGGACCACCTGGGATCCCAATTCAGTCCTCTGAGGTTCTCAGAGGGCTTCCACTTTCCCGCCAACTGCTGATCATTTGATGGTTTCCTAGCTTTCGCGCAATTTTTCCCCTGTTTTAAAAGGTTGAAATGCCTCTCCTGAGTCAGTAGCTATAGGCTCTATGTAATTCCAGAACAGTCCAAAGCCAGAAACTACAACCGTGACAGAGATCCACACAACCGGTTTCCCCACTGAAATCTCTGAGGCTCAAAACACAGGGGAAAGGGCTCAGGATTCCTGGGGTCATCCTTCCCATGCAGTATTGGCCAACAGTCACTAACCTAAATTATTCCTGGGGTCAACTTTCCAGGCAATCAAAGACACGAATCTCCACAAACATCGTAAGGAACTGCAATGATTCCTGGGGTCATCCTTCCCAGGCAATCAAAAGAAAGAGTTCCAGAAACGGCCCAGGCACACATTCATCCAACCTTGAACCTTCATTGGAATCTCTGTGCTACATGGGCAAGGCCTATTAAGTCCAAGAGTAAGTCCACACAAGTAGAGAGTTCAGTGCCACAGCTTTTGCCTTGGTAACTCCACACAGCATGAGTCCAGACAGAGAAAAGTCCAAGAGTCAGGATCAAACCCAGCCTGATGGCACTCTGGGCTGACAACAAGGAAGACACCAAATCCACAGCAAAACAAGAGTTCAAAGTCTATGAAAAGCATCACAGTACTCCTCATGGCAAGTCCTTAGCAATCCAGAATTCTAATTAGGATAGTCCAGGTGCAGAGTGCCTCCAGAGGCCCAGACCATGATGGATCCAAACAGGGAAGGCTTCGGGCAATGAAGACAAGATGTTCCTAGCAAAGGCTCTTTGCCTTCGCATCAACTTAAAATGGGAAGGTGTGACTATAAGACATTTCCTCTCTGGGCCACTTGACAGACAAGGGCTTTTGGCCTTTCAGCAAGGCCTCTTTCCAAATGGGGCATCACTGCTCAGCTCTCCAGCAGAGACGTTTCAAACTGGGCGACCCTTCTGCAAACCTCACCTCTCTTCTGCCAGGTTCTCACAGACAGCTTCCAGCCTCCCTGCCTGCCGAGGCCAGACCAGCAGGTGGACGGGGAGCAGGGTGACTCCCCCTGGCTCTGCTCTGAGAACACCGACAGAGATAAGCTCACACAGACTCTGACATTCCAGAGGCTAAATAGGCCCAAGCCCTTCCAGGCTACTTCTAATCAGATCCTGGCTATAACCTACGAGGCCCACTGCAGTGCTGAAGCTGAGCCCTGACACTGCTGGGGTCAGGGCAGACTTCTGAAGTTGCGAACATACTGTGGATTGTATACAGAAGTTGCTGAGGTAGGGATCAGAGGCAGCAGAAGTGAAAAGGGGAGGCAAGGAAGTTGAAATGGATAAGTTCATGCCGAGAGGGAGGAGGGATTGCTCCAGAGGGGGTGTACAATGCTGCTGACATCCAATAACATCCTGCCAGGCTCCACTCACCAGTGTAAATGGCAGATAGCATTATGCAGTAGAAGAAAAACTGGCTGTGTAAACAACTGATGTAAATCCTGCAAAGAATCCAGAAGCAGAAGTCCTGGTAAGTTGATCAGCATTCCCTGCACCTCCTCCTCCAAGTCATTAATAAAAATGTTGAAGAGCACTGGGCCCAGGACTGAGCCCTGCGGTACCCCGCTCATTACCTCTCCCCGGTTTGAGAAGATCCCATTGATAAGCACTCTTTGAGTCCGATTCTGTAGCCAACTGTGGATCCACCTGATAGTTGTTTCATCTAGCCCACTTTGAGCTAGTTTGCTCATCAGGATATCATGGGGCACTTTGTCGAAAGCTTTGCTGAAGTCAAGGTATGTTATGTCTACAGCATTCCCACAGTCCACAAGGGAGGTTACATGATCAAAAAATGAGATCAGATTCGTCTGGCAGGATTTGTTCTTGACAAATCCATGTTGGCTTCGGGTAATCACTGCATTGTTTTCAGGGTGCTTACAGATGGCTTGCTTTATAATCTGCTCCAGAATTTTCCCAGGGATGGATGTCAGACTGACTGGTCTGTAGTTCCCAGGTTCCTCCATTTTAAAGATAAGTACAACATTAGCCCTCCTCCAGTCATCTGGCACTTCACCCGTCCTCCATGATTTCTCAAAGAGAATAGACAGTGGTTCTGAGAGTTCTTATTATTATTATTTATTGCATTTATACCCCGCCTTTTTTCCCTTGCCAGGAACCCAAGGCGGCTTACATTATCCTCCTCCTCTCAATTTTATCCTCACAACAACAACCCTGTGAGGTGGGTTGGGCTGAGAGTCTGTGACTGGCCCAAAGTCACCCAGTGAGCTTCCATGGCCGAGTGGGGACTAGAACCTGGATCTCCCAGCTCCTAGTCCAACACTCTTGCCACTACACCACACCACTTCTGCCAGTTCCTTTATTACTCTAGGATGCAGTTCATCTGGTCCTGGAGATTTGAACTCATTCAAAGTATTAGGTGTTCCTTGACCATATGCCTATTGATCTCAAGCTGCAATCCTGCCCCTTCAGCCTGTACTTCACCTTTGCCAGGGGGGTCATAGACCCTCTTTTGGGAGAAGACTGAGCCAAAGTAGGAATTGAGCACCTCTGCCTTTTCTTTGTCATCTGTTATCATTTTGCCATCCTTATTTAATAGCTGAACCATCATTTCTTTCCTCTGCCTTTTACTATGCACGTAGCTGAAGAAAGCCTTTTTGTTGCTTTTAGCATCCCTCGCTAACCTCAGCTCGTTCTCAGCTTTAGCCTTCCTGACGCCATCCCTGCAATTCTGTGCCAGCTGCCTGTACTCTTCCTTTGTTGCTTGGCCTTCTTTCCACTTCCACTGTATGTGTCCTTTTTTGTTTTCAGGTCATCTCTAAGCTTTTTGTGAAGCCACCTTGGCTTCTTCTGTTGTCTTCCACCTTTTCTTCTTGTTGGAATTGTTTGTAATTGTGCCTTGAGAATTTCCTTTTTTAAAAGCTCTCACCCATCTTGGACTCCTTTTCTTGTTAGAGTCGCTTGCCATGGGACCTTACTTATCATTGTTCTGAGTTTATTAAAATCAGCTTTCCTAAAATCCAGGGTACGCTTTTGACTACACTTGGCTTTTGCTTCCCTTAGAACCAAGAACTCAAGTATAACATGGTCATTTCCCCCCAGACTTCCTGTAATTTGCAGCTATTGCCACAGCAAAACTGCTAGCTCTTAATAAGTGTTCATTTTGGTAGCCACCAATGAGTTAGGTAGCCACCAATCTTCTAAAACCAAAATATGCAACATGTCCCTAAGATCAGCCTCTGTACCAGAGGACTGGAAGATGGCTAATGTAATACCAATTTTTAAAAAGGGATCCACGGGGGATCTGGAAATTACAGGCTGGTTAGCTTAACGTCTATTCTGGGTAAATTGGTTGAAAGCATTATTAAAGATAAAATTGACAAAGTCCCTCACCAAAGACTCCTGAGAAATCTTAGCAGCCATAGAATAAGAGGACAGGTCCTCTCATAGATCAGTAACTGGTTAAAGAGTAGAAAGTAGGAATAAATGGTAAATTCTCCCAATGTAAATAGTGGGGTCCCACAGGGATCTGTATTGGGACCAATGCTTTTCAATTTATCCATAAATGATCTGGAATTCGGAGTGAGCAGTGAATTGGTCAGGTTTGCTGATGACATGACATTATTTATATATATTAATATTGTTCAGTATAAGCAAGTGTAAAGTGATGCACATTGGGGCAAAACATTCCAACTTCAAGTATACCCTGATGGGATCTGAGCTAGTGGTGACCAACCAAGAAAGAGATCTTGGAGTTATGGTGGACAGCTCGATGAAAATGTCAACCCACTTTGTGGCTGCTGTAAAAAAGACAAACTCCATGTTAGGCATAATTAGAATTGAGAATAAAACTGCCAGTATTATATTGCCTTTATACAAATCTATGATGCGACCACACTCAGAATAGTATGTCCAGTTCTGGTCACTATACCTAAAAAAGAATATTGTAGAGCTGGACAAATTGCAGAAAACGTCAACTAAAATGATCAAGGGACTGGAGCATCTTGCCTATGAAGGAAGGTTACAACAGGTGGGATTGTTTAGCTTGGAAAAAAGGCAGGTAAAGGGAGACATGACAGAGGTGTACAGAATTATGCATGGTGTAGAGAATGTGGATAGGGAGACATTTTTTTCCCCATCTCTCATAATACTAGAACCTGGGGTCATCCCATGAAGCTGATTGATGGGAGATTCAGGCCAGATAAAAGGAAGTACTTCTTCACACAGTACATAAACGATGGAATTCGCTATCACAACATGTAGCGATGGCCACCAATTTGGATGGCTTTAAAAGGGGATTAGATTAATTCCTGGAGGAGAAGGCTATCAATGGCTACTATTCCTGATGGCTATGTGCTACGTCCAGTATCAGAGATGGTATGCCTATGCACACCAGTTGCTGGGGAATGTGGACGGGAGGGTGCTGTTGCACTTGTGTCCTGCTTGTGGGTTTCCCATGGGCAGCTGGTTGGCCACTGTGTGAACAGAATGCTGGACTAGATGGACCCTTGGTCTGATCCAGCAGGGCTCTTCTTATGCTCTTAATGCTTATCTGGTGGTACTGGTGGAGACACATGCCACAGCTACTGTGAAGCCTAAAGACGGTTCCTGTTGGTTTCCATTTCTTGTTTCCTCCTCCATCCATTTGATATGTCTAGAATGTCACTTTAAGAATCTCCTGTGGAGCCACAGTGGGATAGGATGATGGAACATCTGATCTGAAATCCCAGCTTAAGTCATAGACATATGAGCTGGCCTTGGCTGAGTCATTTTCTTTTAGCCTTTTATCCCCTGCAGTATCAACTCTTTACTGATAAAGGAATTTGATTCTTAATTGTGGAAAAGCAGCTGTCATTTTGGAGAAGGCGAGACTGTTTACATATTATGCAAACAGGAGAACATTAAGTAGGCCTTGTGACAAAAAAAAATAATAATGTTGGGCTCTGTGATAAGTAATGCTTATGTACACATATTTCTCCCTCTATCCCATTCCACGCAGTCACCCTTTCCTTCACCAGAATCATCTCAGGCCTAAAATAGAGAAGCAGAACTTCCCTGTAAGATATCCTGTGTGCTACACCATGTCACACTGCAGGTGGGTGATAAAATGTTGGAATGCTCTCCAAAATAAAAATACTTTCTTCACATGCACAACTAGCATGTCAGGCAGGAAAGACCCTAACTTAGAGTTTCCTGTGACATGCCAGCTTTATGTTTGTACTCATGGGGAATATTTTGGGTTGTATCCAATGGTGTCTTCTCACCAGCAGAACAGTCATGACTGGCAGATCCATTTCCCCCTCCCCCTGCAGCCCCTCATGCCCCCCAAATGTGCTCCAGAGGATTGGGGGACCCTCCAGAACATATTTGGGGGGTAAATGGGGGTATGTGAGGAGGAGGAGGGGACGGGAAACTCCCATTGTGTGAGCAGAACTCTGCTCCTCTTGCATCAACATTGGATGTAGCCTTTTATGTGGTGATTCACTACCTGCACTATGAAAAGGCGATTCTGCTCATGTTTTCCAGCTCTCAGAGAATTGCTCTGAAGAGGAATTAACATAAAGATCATAAAGCCCATTGGCAAACAGTCCAATGCAGCTATCATTTACAGGCAGAAGCTCCAGTCCATGGGCAGAGTCCCACTGCCTGCAAATCTTCTCATTCATTTCAGTGTATATATGCAGATAGGGGAAGCCCATATACATGTACAAGGGCATCTCTGCACCAGCCTAAAATCCTGCATTTAAAACAGGGCTTTCTGCTTCCATTTTAAATGCAGGATCATGACAACTCTTTTTTTCACGTGCTTCCTTTTCCCCCACCCCTTCCCCCTCCTTCTCCCCGTATCTGAGTCATCCATTATCTTTCATTGATCTTGCTCCTCTTCATGCCACTTTCCTCTTTTCACAGTGGGAACTCAAGCTGAACACAACAGGGTGATTTGATAGCTCATTATCTGCGGTCTGTTTAAAAATGGAACAAAGGGCATTTAGTGCAGGAGATGCCCTGGAGGGTCACGGCGTCATGTAAAGAGCCTGCAAACTTCCATGAAGGAGCAATCTCAATCACAGGATAAAAGCTCCGTGTGAAGAAAGCCCAAGAGACCCCTGAGCAGATCTGATATTAATGATTAAATGGGAAATTAGCACTATGTCATTGTTGTAGTGGCTATGGTAGGAACAATAATACAGGGGTATGGTGAACTTAGTGATGTTTTCTAATTGGGCAGTTGGAAGAATATCCAGAAGAGGAACTAAAGAAAGGAAACAGTAGGCAGTTATTTGAAATGTTAGATGGAGCCCTGAGGTCTCTACATCACAGAAGATGCAGACTTCTGTTCACACAGCAGGACTTCCCCTTGCTCTCCTCCTCCCTCACCCCCAATATGCTCAGGAGGACCCCCAAACCTCTAGAGCAGATTGGAAGGGAGGGTTATCCACTGCGCCAGCAGTTCCTAATCTGCTGGTGAATGGACAGTTTTGGATACAACCCTCTGTTTGAAGGAAAAGCTGACAATGGGCATTCTGTGAAGAACAAGAAGAACACATTTTAGGACCAGTTCACAGAAGACCACTTTCATATCAGCCCATTGAAATGGGCTGGGTTTGGGGTGTGAGCAATGCTTACTAGGATGTTCTCTTAGCTGCTTTAGAAAGGAAAGGTAGCACGTCACCGGGAGTCTTGTTTTTAAAAGGCACCTGTGGTTTTTCTGGTTTCAGGGCAGGTCCATGGTGAAGTCACACTGTCAATATTCTGTTGTGGCAAGTCAAGCACAGATTGGCCTCATGTCTCTAAAGGCAAATCAAAATGAAACTTGCCAGTAGAGGAGAGCAAAGATACTTCACACCCACAGAGATGGCATGCACTCATTTTTGTAAGAGAGGTTAGAACAAGAGCCTCACACTCTGTCTCCAAGGTCCTGCAAAAGCAATTCTCCATATGACTATGCTCAAAGAGTGTTTTAAACCTCATGACCATACAGCATTTTAACTGCTTATTCATAAGGCCAGTTTTCACTTTTTAAAAAGATGTTCCCTTCCATTTTTCAAATTTGCTGACAGAAATGTCTTCTAACTGGGCCAAATCAAATGCAGTCTTTATGAGACTGCTCAAACGTGTCTTGAAATATAAAGGGAATGGGGGATGGGGTGGGGAAGGGAGAGCTGTTTAATGAGGCAAATTCTGTTGGTTAATAAGTGCTCTAGTGGCTGCCTTGCTCCATTTTGCACTGGCCATTGTAGAGGCAAACGTTTCTAATCAGGTTGTTGTTGTTGTTGTTCAGTCGTTCAGTCGTGTCCGACTCTTTGTGACCCCATGGACCATAGCACGCCAGGCCTTCCTGTCCTGCGCTCTCTCCCGGAGCGTGCTCAAGTTCATATTCATTGCATCCGTGATGCTATCTAGCCATCTCATCCTCTGCCGTCCCCTTCTCCTTTTGCCTTCAGTCTTTCCCAGCATCAGGGTCTTTTCCAGGGAGTTTTCTCTTCGCATTAGGTGGCCAAAATATTGGAGCTTCAGCTTCAGTATCTGTCCTTCCAATGAGCACTCAGGGTTGATTTCCTTTAGGATGGACTGATTTGACCTCCTTGCAGTCCAGGGCACTCGTAAGAGTCTTCTCCAGCACCACAGTTCGAAAGCATCAATTCTTCGGCGGAGCTGCTTGTGGTGTGAATGAGAGAAATGAAGCAGTTCTTGCTATTTACCCCAATGGAAAGAGGCATGAAAGTTCTCATTTCAGTGTTCTCAGAAGCTGCTTGGAATTATATCCTACAATATAATTCCAATCCTACAGTGGATGCCAAATATGGTTGGCTCCCTCCCTCTGATATACATATACTGCTAGTCAGGTGACCTTGGATCCCAACTTGCAAACAGGTGAACTAGTCATGCAACTGGATACTTTGTTCCCACTCTACTCCTGAATGCCTACTATAGGTCTCTTCACACCAAACCAAACACCTTACAAAATGTCTGTCACATCACTCCAGTAGGAACAGGCACGGAAGTTCTCTTCGGTCCAGCTAGGCCAGAGGTAGGCAACCCAGTGCGCTCCAGACGTTTGGGGATACAATTCCTATGCTCCCTGACGATTGGCCACGCTGTGGACACAAGTGCTGCAGACACCTACAGCCATGTTAAGAGACGATAAATAATGCCTGGACTTCATTTTAATGGAGGTGCTTATTACTTGTATTGTGTGTTTTCTTCCCTCTGTAATCATCCTATTAATGTTTTCCTTTAATCTTAAACTTGAGTAGGTTTTTGTCGGTCAGTGCTTTCGGAGGGACATGCTTCAGTTTTGCCAAAACAACCAAAGCAGCAGCAGCAGCTGCTGCACCATTGCTGCTTGATGAGATTGCTGATTACAATGTGCATTGCCTTTTGACTGTGATGTGTTTTATGAAACATCTTCTAAAGCTTACAAGTGTCCTTGGGACATAACTCTCCAGAAAAGAAGTCTTTCCTTGCCAAGTAAGGACGCATAATTTATGATGCTAACGGTTAATCTAAGGTGTGTGTGTGTGTTTTAAAAAATCAGCACTCTGTAGAATATAGGAGTATAACATGCACCATTTGGCACATTTATGACAAAGGTGCTCTGGTTTTCTTAACTCCACAGTTCTGTGCTGGCAGTTTTTCAAATTCTTGAGACAGATGTTTAAATGAATTTAAGGGGACAGAGAAATACTTTAAAAACGTCAGAGTTGAGGGTCTCAATATAAAAGGAACATTATTTCTCTATCAATTCAGATAGGAAAGGATGCCACATGGCCTATCCTGTTTTAGATCTGCTGTTAGATGATAGAAATTGCAAACGTGGAATTAGCTTTGTGGGAAAAGTCCTATTTATTATTCAATTGTGGGCTTGTGCAGAAGGAGGGAGGTGAGATTGCTTCGTGACTCTTCTAGACTTAGTGTGTATTCACATCTAGTTTCTTAAAAACATACCAGGAATTGTCTGGCATGCAGAAAATGTAGTTATTACTGTTCAGGCAGAACACAAGCTGCAGTTAAGGTATGTATTCTAAGATCTTCCAAATGTACTCCTAAAATAAAGGTACAAGTCAGGGGAAGCCAGACATGTTAAAAACCCATTGAATTCTATAGGGCTTAAGCCTACAGGGAGGCAGACAAGTTTTGCTGGTGACAGTGGGGCAGAAACACACCCACCTTTATCTGGATTGTACCCACAGTAATGACTAAACTAGTTAACTACAACTTCTCAGCATCTCCATAAGGCGCATTTTACACATATGTAAGCTCACGAATTCCACATAGAAGTGTCTTCCATGTACACATTTTCTAAATGTTGAAGCGATAATCTCTGTGTTTTAAAGATGAAAACTGAGAAGCTGGATAAGTATGTAGAGTACCTAGGATCTGAGACTTTGACAGATTTCTTTATAACATGGCAACTGTGGTAAGGACGATTATGGTTACAACATGCCCACAAGTAAAGGGCACTCATTGTGGCATAGGTTCTGAAGGACATGAAAGAAATCCCATAAAATATATCCACAAAGTTCAACAAAGATTATGCTACTCAAAACAAGTAGATGGCAGGGTCCACAACCATGATTCAAGGAAAGTTGCAACAGTAAGAATTTTGAACTTCCTATATTCTAATAGCACTGTCTGCCAATCTTTATGTAGCCAAAACCATTCATGAGCGCAATATCAGTAGGCTTGGGAAAACCCCAAGGTTTGCATAGGTACAGAAAACTTTAAAGCAGAAAACCTGATGGGGAATGGGATGTTCTGGGAAAAGGCATAGCTAGCTGTCTGGAACTCTGAACAGGAGCACTTCACACTGAAACATTTTGTTGCACATCCCATTTATAGACTGTCTAAAAGAAGCTTGTCTAATTTCTGTGAATGGTAAGCCAAAGCGGTTTCACTGTAACATGGAGATCATATAATTGCACATATGACTAAAACTAGGAAGTGGCTTGTTGGTGATAACTTCAAAGACAGAAATGGATCTTCTGTGTATTCCTACACTTGATGCAGGCCCTATCAGTTAGCTTATAACAAGGGTGGGCAACTTGTAGCCCTCCAGATGTTTTGGCCTACAAGAACAAATCCTGCCAGACAAATCTGATCTCATTTTTTGATCAAGTAACCTCCCTTGTAGACCGTGGGAATGCTGTAGACATCATATACCTCGATTTCAGCAAAGCTTTCGACAAAGTGCCCCGTGATCTCCTGATGAGCAAACGAGCTCAAAGTGGGCTAGATGAAACAACGATCCGGTGGATCCACAGTTGGCTACAGAATTGGACTCAAAGAGTGCTTATCAATGGAACCTTCTCAAACTGGGGAGAGGTAACGAGCGGGGTACCACAGGGCTCAGTCCTGGGCCCAGTGCTCTTCAACACGTTTATTAATGACTTGGAGGAGGAGGTGCAGGGAATGCTGATCATATTTGCAGATGACACAAAATTGGGCAGGATAGCTAATACTTTGGAAGACAGAAACAAAATTCAAAGTGATCTGGATAGACTGGAGCGCTGGGCAGAAAACAAGAGAATGACATTGAATAGGGATAAATGCCAAGTTCTGCACCTAGGAAAAAGAAACCAAATGCACAGTTACAAGATGGGGGATACATGGCTCAACAACACTACAAGCGAGAAGGATCTTGGAATTGTTGTCGATCACAAGCTGAATATGAGCCAACAATGTGATGTGGCTGCAAAAAAGGCCAATGCTATTTTGGGCTGCATTAATAGAAGCATAGCTTCCAAACCCCGGGAAGTACTAGTTCCCCTCTACTCAGCACTGGTTAGGCCTCATCTGGAGTACTGTGTCCAGTTCTGGGAACCACACTTTAAGAAGGATGCAGACAAACTGGAGAGGGTTTGGAGGAGGGCAACAAAGATGATCAGAGGACTGGAAACAAAGCCCTATGAAGAGAGACTGAAAGAACTGGGCATGTTTAGCCTTGAGAAGAGACGACTGAGGGAAGATAGGATAGTGCTCTTCAAGTACTTGAAAGGTTGTCACAGAGAGGAAGGCCAGGATCTCTTCTTGATCATCCCAGAGTGCAGGACACGGAATAATGGGCTCAAGTTACAGGAAGCCAGATTCCGGCTGAACATCAGGAAAAACTTCCTGACTGTTAGAGCAATACGACAATGGAACCAACTACCTAGGGAGGTGGTGGGCTCTCCCACACTGGAGGCATTCAAGATGAGGCTGGACAGCCATCTGTCAGGGATGCTCTGACTTGGATTCCTGCATTGAGCAGGGGGTTGGACTCGATGGCCTTGTAGGCCCCTTCCAACCCTACTATTCTATGATTCTCATCAGCCTAGCCAGAGTAGCCATCTCTGGCTTAAGGAACTTGAAATGTGAGGGTTTGGGGGAGAAGGGTGTATGGAAATTTTGTTCTGTCATTGGTATTTGGGTTCCAGGACCAGACTACTATCCCTGAGGATGCACACAGTACTTTGTCATATACCATAAATGTTTGGCCTGAGGGTGCCTGAAAACTAGAAATAAAATACCACCACATATCTAAGAAATGGATGGGAGTCACTGGTAAAGCAATGAACATTTTATATTTAATTTACATTTTGACATTTTTGCACATAAATAACAATGTAAACCAGTACGTAAACATAAGATAGTTTGTTCTAGCAAAGTAAAAAGCCTGTTAACTTTGGTCAGAGCCTGTTGTTTAAAAAAACACTGATTGTTGCTACATTCACATGTAAAGTTCCTAAATGGAGAGGAGAAGATTGGACAGAGAAGAAGCAAATTTTAAAGCTGATGCATATAAATCTTTGTAAAATTTGTATCAAATACAAGAAAGCGCTACAGGCAATTAATGAAAGCAAGTGTGTGTCCAGTGACAGGAGTAGTGGTACTTTGGTTCATCCTACAGTTAAGTCCTACATTTATGAAACATTGCTACATTTAAATATATTTGCCTCACAATTTATGGGAGCAGAAATGTAATGAACTGTAGTCCTTCCTTCAAAAGCTATATTTAAAGTTTTCCTTGGGCTATTTTTAGACCACAGATATGTTTGGTGTTTTAAATAAGAAGGCATTATAATGATATCATTTCTGAAACAGTCTAATTCCGGAAGACCATTATGAGATACAAATATATACACAGAGTGGAAGAGAATGTAATAATGCTGTTTTTTTCCCCTCTCTGTTACTTACATGTGATCATGCAACCTTTAAGAGGCAGAGGAAACTGTGGCAGACTTCCCGGACCACTTTAAACAGCTCACCCTACTCTTTAATGTTCTGTATTATATTTATACCATACATAGGTGAGTGAGATCTTGTTGGTTTTTCAGCGATAATTTCTGGGGTGGGTGTTTTTCCCCCACAAGCAAAAGTCTTCAATAAGAATATGAGATGCAAGACTCAGCCACGCAATCTTCACAGAATTCTTTGGAGATCTTAAAAATAATATGTGGATAAACTTAATGTGAGTAACAGTTTGCAGGATCGAGCCTCAGTGAATATTACTGTGCATGCATGCATGCTGATGAATTATTAATTCTTCAGCACAGTATAATGGTTTGAAGGCTGATATTTCATCCCTTTGGGAGGGTGACATAAGCTATGTAAAATAGATTTTATACAAGGTTTGGCTCACAAAAGTAACTGGTACAAAAATATATGTGCACGCGCACACACATGGTATATCGGTATAAATATCTATAAATATACATGTATTATTTGTTACACCTTGTATGCTGACATGGTATCTTTGGGTTTAGCAAACAGAAAGATTTACAAAAAGAAAAGAATGTGCACTCTGTCTTCTCCTCTGCACATTTTGGTTTGTTCTCTAAAGTAGCAAAGCATTAGATAAAACAGCATTTTCTGCACCACTGGACACACTCAATGAGGTAACTGTTGTTCAGCAACTTTGCAATGCCCTTTTTATTTTTAATTAAATTAACCACAAAATGTATTAATACAAATACTGAGAGAAATCTTGAGTCATACAAGAAAGGGAAAAATATGGGTATGCCAAGAAAGGACTTTGTTACCAATTTCTATCCAAGGAAATTGGATAGACGGAAGGAGATAAAAGGACATCCATCACGTCTCTCCCAGAGAATCTAGAAATCAGATTCTCCCATAGGATTCCACTGGCAAAAATCTCAGCAATACCCTCCTTTGCAGGCAGCATCTTTGGGGTATTATTATTTATATACTATATGAACAGTTTGTGAGAGGAGAAAAAAGTCATTTTGTAATACTATGCTCAACACTTTATGACGTACAACTCACTTTTTGAGTGGTGGTGGTGTGGAACCCTATTTTATACACTATTTCTGATAAAATATTTTAGTTTCCAATTCATCCTAGACATGAGGCATTGTAGATGGGAAAAAAATCTTTCATTTGTCTGAACACCAGTATGACTTTCTCTCTCTGACTGCTGCATACATTTTGGGGGTAATCTCATATTCTACCCACTTTGTCCAATTACCCAGTACTGTTCCAACTCATGGGATTTCTAGAATTTACCTTTGGCAAAACAAAAACCTCATTTCTGAAACAGGTATGTAAATTTTTCCCCTTGCATCCCTGTCAGTCTTAGGATTTTGTTGTTCTTTTGTTAAATAGATGTGCAGGAATAAATTCTACAAAGAATGGCCACAAGACAAAAAACAAAAGAGAACACATATTCAAACTTACAATGAATTTTCCTATCATTGTAAATATTTTCTATCTATTGCTTTTTGAATGGTAAATTGCATAATAAATTATGAAGAACTATTACTGGAAAATGATTATGGATAAAAGATTGTCTTTTTTAGAAGTGGGAGAGGCAACACACAGTCCTTGCCTCTTTTCATGCCCTGAGAAAACAATGACTTTGGAGTTCCTTCTTTCAACTGGACTTGGAGAAACTACTGTAAGCCAAGATCGCTTTGCAGCATTGACACTATATACAAGCAATTGCTACAGGCACCCTGACTCGCCAAGTCATAAATTAAAAAAAAAAAATTACTTCTTTGCCACACATACAAATGCACATGTAAGTATGCATATGTGTGCACACACACACTCTCACACACATACATACACATCCCACAGCATTTAAGGGTCCATTGGTTCAACTGTTTCTTGCTTGACCTTTATAGGTACCCGAGGTAGTGGATGACCATGAGGCAACTTCACAATAGACATATCTGACGATTCATAAAGATTGCATCCTGAGGAGACCAGCCCGTTTCCCAGGTTCCTCTGCAGTGATGCTTTAAGAGTGGCTCCTTCTGTCTCTCTTTTAAGCACAGCAAGTATTTCTTTTTCTACTACAGATGCCATGTCAGCATTGTCCTCGACATCATCCAACCTGTCTGCACTGTCACTAATGTCGAATTTCTCAATCTCTTCATTGATCCGATTAAGGTCTTCTGTAGAAAGGTTCGATGCAGGGACAACAGGGCAGTTGCCCTTCAGGTGGACCTTGAGGCTGCAAAGGTGGATATAGCTCTTATGGCAGTGGATGCACTTGTGTGGGCGCTCTCTGGTGTGGAGTCGTTTGTGCAGTTTCAGGTGCACAAACTGGGTGAATTTAGCAGTGCAAAGCTTGCACTGATAAGGCTTCTCTCCAGAATGGAGCCGCAGATGGGTCTTCAGGTTACTTGTGCTGCTGAATCGTTTATGGCAGACCTGATTAGGAAGAAGCAAATGAGAACATTAGGAGGAAGATTATGTGATCTTTAAACAGAAAAGCTAAGTGCTGAAAATGTAATTTACCCACACACAGCTTTTAAAAATCACCCCCCCATATTTTAAAATCCATGATGAATAACATGTAGGATATGATTTATTGCAACAGCATGTCTTCCAGCCAAGGGTTAAGCACATTACCTAAAAAAGCATGCAACCAGAACTTGTTTGATGATTGTGCTGCAGCAGTTGCCACTACCAAAGAGAAATCCAGTTGTTTTTTAAAAAACTGAAAAGCATTTCATATCTTCAGCAGTGGAAACTGACATCAAACAATGCTCCATTGAGTTTTGCCTCATGTATGCAGAATCCATATTTGCAGCAAAGTCATGTTCTCATTCTATACAAATAACTATATACCTGGCACTCATGGGGCTTTTCTCCTGTGTGTACCAGATAGTGCTTTTGGAGGTGAGCGAGCTGAGTGAACCCTTTGTTGCAAGTAGTACATTTGAATGGTCTTTCTCCACTGTGTACTCGAAGGTGGACCTTTTAAGAAACAGAACATTTATTGTAGTGTCACAATAGCTAAAATAGTGAGTTACGTATTATCATTTACTCACTGAGTACCTAAAACACCAAGCATTGTAAAAAGTGATAGGAACAGAAGAGTTCAAATATATTGTTACTTAAAACTAGGGAAGGTTTTAAAAGCTGACCCCAAAGGTTTTTGTTTTGTTTTTTTAAATAGCAACTCAGCTCTTCTCCAAAGTTCTAGGGCAATTCTGTACTGATTACTGATGTTCAAAGAGAGACCATTTGTAGAAGTTAATCACGTCAGTGTTAGCGTATGCTAAAGCTACTCCCTTCCTGAAAGGCATTATCAATTCTAGTTATGTGCTGCTATTGTGGATTAGTACATGAGCATATCATGCTTTTCAAGACCACCATCAAATATTTTTGGGTGAGAATGGCATGTTTCTCAAGTGAATAAACACTTGATAAGCAAACAGTGCCTGTACTTTGCAACACTCTCCTTGCTATCATATGGGAGGCATCATCTGTCATGTGTTTTAGGTGCCTCCTAAAGACACAATTGTTTGAATAGGCTTTCACCAGCTCTTGGGTCTAGATTTTGTATTTTTTAGATGTTTTCTGCTGTTTTTATGGTTTTATTGTTCTTTTATTATTGTACTCCGCTTAGACATTGTTTTATGATAAGTGGTCTAGAAATTATGTTAAATAAATAAACAAGACTCAGCACTGCATAGTGGTTAAGAGTTTCTTGCCTCATCAGAGTTTCTTGATAAGAATCAGAGTTTCTTCACAGTGGTTAAGAGTTTCTTGCCTATACGGTTGCTGACTTCGCTGCAGTGATCAGCGCCGGTACAGGTGAGCTACACATCTGATGATGCTGACTCCAGCGGCCCTCTTGCAGTATGCTTCAGTAAGGTCCCACCCACACCCCTTTTCCTCCTCCTTAGTCACCACTCAGAGGTGGTAGTCTCTGTCTACATGCTCTACTTCTTCACCAGGAGCCACTGGCTATACAGATGCTTATCATCAGCATCACCATGCCACCTGTTTTCGCATATGAATGGTTAATCCCATGGATGCACTCATTTTCTGAGTGCAGTTATCAAAAACTCACACAGCAGAACAGGAAACCCTCAACGAGTGAAAGTGATAGGGTCACACCCACTTCATTTTATACCCAACTTGTTCAATTGCTGCAGGGAATTACAATTTGAACTATTTATGGAAAATAAACTATTGTTTGAGACTACCTGATTTTCAATTCTTTAAAGATGCAAATGCATAGGCATCACATGAAGGAAAAATGTATTACCTCGGTGTCAAGATAAATACTAAAACCTAGGTAGGTGACCAATCCCTAGAAGAAAACTGGTACTTTACCAAGTTAAACAAATACAATCCTTCCTAAAAAGATAATAACATCTGTTGTTATATGTGAGGGGATCTGTCTAGAAATGTTTCTTTTAAGGACCTACCTTCAGATTAGAGAGCTGTCCAAAGGTTTTGGAGCAGACATTGCATTCATACTTTATTTTACCATTCTGTTTCTTCAGTGGGTATGGAAGAGTTTTGTAACCAGTCATATTTCGCTTGCTCTTGATGAGATTCATGGCTTCTTCACTGCTGGTGGCAGCCAACACTGCTGAGGTAGGTTTAGGTTGCATTATGTGTTCTGAAGTGGCGGCTGTGCCTGCTGTGGGTGATCCACTGGTTGGGCTGCACGGCTTGTCTTTCATGCTGGCAGCGGCTCCTGTGATGGAGAAGGCACTGTTATGTGCAGGGATGAGAAAGTCCCGCGGATGGTCAGGTTGCAACAGCTGGCGGCTTCCATCGGATGGCAAGGAACTTGGAAGGGCAGAGGAGTGCAGCATTGGATTAGAGATCCTTCCTCCAGTGATTAGGCTGCTGCAAAAGGGATACATCCCTGGAAAGAGATTGAAATTGTTGATATTCATGCCATATGGCGGTAACAGAAATTTGGGATAGGGAAAGGCTTGTGAGAGGTGGCTTGAGGGTGCATATCCAGAATATGACCCTAATCCTTCTGAGTTATAAAGTCCATTCAAGTAAGGATAAGGTTCTCTGTGCTCTTGAGTCATAGAAGCTAGAGGTGAAACTGTAACTCCTGGGCTACTGTGAGGGCTTGAGCTTTTCAAACTTTGGTCTGGGCTACTTCTTGCTGAGGGACTTGGTGTAGGAGAAGACTGGATAGGTGAGTGGGCAATGTAACTAGGCCTCTCAATCCCATAAACTAGGGATGCTTGCAGGTAGTCCTCTGGAATGTGAGGTCGGATTGGGTAGACAATTCGAGGATAGAAAGGCCTTTCAGGGCTACAATTTTTTCTCAAGCTGTCCAAGTCTTTTTCTTGAGCATGTGGAGAAATGTGGCTATAGAACAAGTCCCTTCCTCTAGGATTACTGGAATCAGTTTTCAGGATTTCCTTCACACTGTGTTCTCTTCTGGGAACATTTTTCTGATAAAGTTCATCTTTGTCATTGATTTGCTGCTTTGGATTAACATGCCTTTGTGCTGAAATAAAAAAACAAGGACATGAATATTTCAACTCAGTATAAACACTTAGTTTATAACATTTTAAGAACACTTTACAGATTTAACTAAGTAAGGTACAGATAGCCAACCCTTGTCAAATAGAAACCTTTTGACATCACTTTGATCATTAGCCTCTGTCTTAAAACTGAGAGTCAATCTTAGGCATTTGCATTAGTAGAGTGACTAGCACCAGACTAAACTCAAGGGGAATAAAACCAGTAACTGCTTATTAAATACTGGATAATTATAATGAGCCAGACTGCAAGGAGGTCAAATCAGTCCATCCTAAAGGAAATCAACCCTGAGTGCTCATTGGAAGGACAGATAATGAAGCTGAAGCTCCAATATTTTGGCCACCTAATGCGAAGAGAAAACTCCCTGGAAAAGACCCTGATGCTGGGAAAGACTGAAGGCAAAAGGAGAAGGGGACGGCAGAGGATGAGATGGCTAGATAGCATCACGGATGCAATGAATATGAACTTGAGCACGCTCCGGGAGAGAGCGCAGGACAGGAAGGCCTGGCATGCTATGGTCCATGGGGTCACGAAGAGTCGGACACGACTGAACGACTGAACAACAACAACAAGTTGGTACACTCCTATTCTTTGGTTCCAGTCTCTACCTTCATCTCGGCTTTCTTGAATATGGGATTAAATTGTTAACAGAAAGCTTTATCTGCTTAAAAATGATAAAAAATAGCATCCAGTCACAAGGGAAATCCTTTGGAGAAAGCAAATTCTCAGAAATTCTTCTCATAGCAATAGTCTCTTTTCTTGGCCTCTAAACCAATCCCAGGTTTTGGTAATCTCTTCACAGACCATTCCATTGCATGTCATAACAGTAGTGACACAAGAACAGTCGTTCAACATGTGACACTTTTATAATCAAGTGGCTTTCACTTGTGTGAAAACCCACAGTTTTTATTCACCACTGCATGGCATAAATACAACGGCATAATTAAGCTACCAAGTTTAAATTATTTGCAAATGTTTGCAACATTTTGATGGGTTCAGACCAGTAGGTGGCATCCAATTAAGTCTTCCCAATGCTGGAACTGCTTCTGTAAGGGGAAAATGGAGGAGGTGATTCCCCCTCCCCTCTGCACCCTCGCCCATATCTGCTCTGGACAGTTGAGGGGCCCCCTGGAACAGATTTGGGTGTGTGCGCGGAGGGTGGGAGTAGGGAGAAGAGAGAGAGTCCCATCATACAAATGGACTTCCACTTGCACAGCACTGGACTTCACGGAATGATCTTGGATGCTGAGCAGTGTTAAACCTGTACACATATTGAGATTTCTGTGCATTTAGCACAAGATGAATATTTTAAAATTTTTAATTGTGTCTCTTTGGTATCCAAATTTCTTCAGTATGAAGTGCTATATTCTTTGGTAGCTCTGTAACTTCTTTAGCATTCCAATTAGTACTACACACTTTTTCTTAAAATCATTACATGAGGAACACACCTGTTGCTTCTTTTGTTGAATCAATTTATCAAAAGAAAATGGAATTTCCCCTTTCTTCTTCTTGGTGCTTGCACAATAAGCTTAATTTAATGTATCTCTATTTTACTCATGCCTTCATGTTTTACAGTAGAAATTGGTACACATACAAAATTTAGCATATATCTGCTTCTATCCTGTAACGTGTCAGGTGGCTACATAACTTTTTCCTACCACACATACATTGCTGAAATACTGTGGGATGTGATGACTGGGCTCAGCTCCCTGAAGTGTATTTCCGTGATATATATGTAGTGAGAAAACAAGACACGTAGCCTCTTCATATGCACCAGTTTTAATATGTGCCTGCTGCTTCTACTCTGATTTGTGAAGTGGTTCTTAGTCTTAAGGTTTAAAGAAAGGCAATTACGTTGTCTTCTCTTCCTTTTAAATCTTTAAATTACAGTAGTATCCTACTTTGACTTTTCTATTGACATTCATAAACCTGCATTTTTAGTATCCTAGGGAAACATCCATACCTTGGAAATGTCCAAAAAAACACAGTACACCTGATACACCGTACTTGTAGATAACAAAGCAGTCTTCTACATGCCTTTCTAAGGAGAGGGGATTTGGCTAGCCTAGTTCCCCCGACTGCCTCTGACAATCAAGTAACTCTCAAAATTCATCACTCTAAAATAGGGGTGTGTAGACTTTTTTCTGTTGAGGATCACATTCCTTCTGGGTGATCTGTCAGGGGCTGAATGTCGGCAGTGGGTGTGGCCAAAACCAGCAATGGATAGGGCCAGGACCAAAAGTCACCCCTTTTCTCTTTCAGTGTTTCTCTCTCTCCCCTTTCCTTCTCATATGGCAGGCTGCTGGTTCTTCCTGAAGGCAGCAGCCCAGAAGGAAGATCCAGAATAGTTGATGAAGGAGTGAGTGTGTGCGTGTGTGCGAGCATGTGCATGATTGATAGGTGTGAAGGCATCAGAAAAACAAATAAATCATACTCTATTATGCTCCTAGTTTTTAAGCACAATCTATCAGGAAGGTAAAATTGTCACTGTTGTGTTTTTTTAAAAAAGATAATTGGTGCAGGAAAAGGCAACATTGCTGGATAAGTTATCAAAACTTAGCACCTTACTACTGGCTCTCATACTGGCTCAGAAAAGTCCACAGAAAAGTCCAGCATTGGTTTCTACCAGGGATCAGATAAACAGTGTTCTTTGTTCCAATTTGCATAAATAAATAAGGAATATACTTATATTTAAGTTCTAAAATCAGCGTATTTTTCTCACAGATTACACCCAATCTGATAGACATTTACACCAGTGTAGCTTCACAGTAGCCAATGAGTCAACATAAGTATAAGTATGGTGAATCATGATCTCCCCAAATCTAGTTCGAAGAACCATCTCCTTTGTGGATCTCTTGTGAGCAGCCTGAGAGCTTTTATTTTAATTCTTTCCCCTGAGACCTTGAGAAGTAGCTGTGGGTGTGTAGAGTCATTTCTAGAGTAAATGCTGCTGAACATTTGGAGTGATGAATTTTAATAATGCTGATGCACATTTTTGTTCTAAATAATATTTTGTTAGAAAAAAGAGAACCTAGAAGTGCTGAGGTAAAAAAATTCCGCTGAAGCTGGGAATGGAGACTAATGTTTACTATTATATTACCTCATAGTTTATTTCTAAATGGGTCATGAATGTTCATAGCCAATTCTAAGTCCTCCACTATTATCTAGAAGAACCATGGTTGCCTTGGGTGACCTACTGCTGGTTATGGGAGAGCAAAGCCCATTCCACAGTGAACAAGAGGAAAGCCCTGATCACGCTTGTGTGTGTTCAGTTTTGTTGTTTTGTGGACCTTGTGGAAACACCAATTAGTTGCCTTGTGGTTAATTAGACTAACTTTACATTGTGATATTTCAAACTGGCTTCCAGACTAGCGTGGCAATGAACAGTAAACCTAGCACTGCTATTGTTCAGCATCTATTTATTTCAATGGTTATCATATTTGTATCCTGCCTCAGAGTGGCATTTTAGCCTCTCAACAACCCTATGAAGCAAGTTACAGAGACAGGGTAGGATCTAGAACTGTCATTCTGCCAGTGGAAGGATAGGCCTGGTGGAATGGGACTTCTCCTCCTCTCCTCCCCACTGCAGTCTCCCCAAAGTGCTTTCCAAATCTGCTCTGGAGGGTTGGGAACCTAGCAGCAGGTGGATCAGAACAAAAAGTCTATCTAGTCCAGCATCCTATTTTACACAGATACATCTGGGAAGTCCATACATGGAGCATGAAAGCAATAGTTCCTCTTGCTCTTGCCTCCCAGAGCCAGGCATATTCAGTGGTACATGGCCTTTGACTATGGGGATTCCATTTAGCTTTCATGACCAATAGCCAGTGATAACCCCTTGCTCTATGAATAAATTTATCTAATCCCTTTTTAAAACCATCTAAGCTAGTGGCCATCACCACATCTTGTGGCAGTGAATTCTATACATTAATTGCCCATTGTGAGACAAAGAACTCTCTTTTGTCTATCCCGAATTTACTGCCAATCAATTTTATTTCTAGTGTTACTAAGAAAAGGAGAAAAAAATCTTGCTATCCATAGTCTTCACAGCATGCATAATTTTATTAATATCTGACACATCTTGTAGCTGTCTTTCCCCCCCTAAATTACCCCCCCACCATACTTCAGTCTTTTCTCATAAGGAAAATGATCCAACCTGCAGATCATTTGGCTTGCCCTTTTCTATAACTTTTCCAGCTTTAAGATACTCTTTTGCAGATAAGACAAACCAGTATTCCAATATATCTGCACCACAGATTTATATAAAGGTGTTATGATACTGGCTGCCTCATTTCAAGGAACTGGAAAACTTGGATTTCTACATTAAGACCCAACACCCCAGTTATTTCACTGCAGTGGAGCTTGCATGGGATCTGTTTTATCACATTACACTATGACTTACTATATGCAGCTAGTAATGGGAAGATTGCTTCTCTTACCATTCTCTGAGCATGTTACTATTCATATCTATGTGGGGTTTTAAAAAAATGAATGTTTGAATCCCCCCTCCATTTTCATGGTCTGGGCAATCCCACATGGGTTCATACAGAAAACTGACATGGTGAATGGCTCTTTGACACAGAACAACTACTTTTGCTTCTCTGAATGGTTAGAATATCCTTTTCTTACCAGCAAGTCATTTACAAAACGAGAACGTACATATTGTCTGAGGATACATGCATAATCATCCAAATGCACTTTATATATCTACACATTTTATGGTCCTAGGATTTATTAGCTAAAGGATAAAGAACAGATGAAAAGGCGAGGGTGGATGGGAGGCAATGTGAAAAGTTGAAAATAGAAGAAGAAAATGGGAATGAGAAGACAGCAGTGGCCCAAAACACAAGTTGCACAATTTGTCACAAAACTTGAGATGGCAAAGAATTTGGAATCCCTCAATCAAATCTCCCATATTATCCAAACTACCAATGCTGGAATGTCAAACGCATTCAAAGGGGTTAGCATTTACTTTGAAGTTATGATCAAATTGGGCTGCTATCCTAATGCAGAGGTAAGACTCACCTGTGGCTATTGATTTCAATCAGTTTAGACACACCTAATTCACTGAGATAGCAGCTAATCCATTTCAGGGGCAGTAGCTATCAGGACACCCAGCTTACACCCCCGCCTCAAGTAAGGATACTATTCTAGAGTAAGAAGCTGACTGGGCTCGCAAATTAGGACAGTGTGCTCTGCTTCACCACCCCAATTGGCTTCCATACTAGCCATAGAGCAAGGTCAATGAGGGTTGTGGCCTGGACCATGAGGCCTGGTGGGCTCCTTTCAGAACATGGAACAGAGGTTCCCCATACCTGCTCTATGTCTAAAGCACTTTTGATACATTTCTTGAAAGTGTCCAAGAAACAATATTTTTAAACCTCCCTATGCAACTTGTCAATTGCTGAACGAAGAGGCTTGTCTTGGGGTTCAGCCTAAGGGTATTTGCACTTATCACTATAGTTCAGGGGTGGGGAAACTTTTTTGGCCCCAGCACCAAATTGGTTGTGGGCAAGTATGTTGGGGGCCTCATGCAAGGAATGGGTGGAACCAGACCCTAAAGTGGGCAGGACCACCACACTGCTGGCATGTGGCCCCAACATGACTATCCATACCTCATTAACTCACTCATATGTCACTCCTCCCCTGCAGCAATGAGGCTTTTAAAAAGCCTCCACTGGCACCACACTGCATTTTAAACTGAAATCATAAACTCATATTTCTTTCTTTTTAATCTTTTTATCCCTTTTCTAAAATCAGGGTTAGAAAACTTTTATTAATTTTTTGCTCGAACGTATCAGGACTGTATAAGCAGTTTTAAAGCTTCACAAGTGAAATAATACATGGATATGCGGATAGGCTGGTACAGGTACTTAAGCTTATGATGCCAAGCTGTGTTGCTTTTAATCAGGAAAATAACTTTTTCTAGTGCCTTCTTTGCAAATCTATTTTGACACTAGAGATTACTCCCTCATATAATTATGCACCTTATTATTAGACCCCACTAGCAAAGGACATATTGACTAGGTTCACATGATCATGGGGGTAAAAGAAGCCATCATGGCTTCTCCTCCCACCCCCATACATTCCCTGGTTGTTTACATAATCACCTATGCTGCAGGTTGGTGTGTCACAATGGCTTCTTTTACCCCCACGATCATGCAAAACCAGCCATTATTAGGATGCTTTCTGTGTGTGTGCGTGCGTGCTGTAATCAACTTACTGATATTCATCACCACCAGGTCTCCTGTGAAAGGATAGTTCAACCTCTCTGCAAAATCCCGGCAGTACCACACGAGCAATTCCTGCCCAGGGGGGATGGGTTTGATGGTATAAAAGTAGATGTCCATTCCATTCTGACAAGCAGCCAGGTTCTGCTCCTGAACAGAACGGGCTGGGTTTACATAACGCATCCAATTGCTCTTTTCCTCATTAAATCCATCAATGAAGCGGAGAAGCTCACCACCAGAATAGATCTGCAGAAAAGAGAAGAGATAGAAAGGTATAAATGGCAACAGCCTTTGTTTTTTTAAGACAATGAAATATACTAATGTATGGAAAGTCTTCCCTCCTATTTCCTTTTTCTCAAATAGGAGGCTCTCAAAAATACAAGAAATAGAACCAGGTTAAATATTTGTTCCAAATTAAATATGCTTTGTAACCTTTTTGACATTTATGTATTTAATGCTTAGTTTTGCTAGTAGCGTTCAACTTGAAAGCATATTGCTTGAAGTTAAACATTCAGTCTCTCTGCTTTAAGAGTCTGCTTTAGGATTGCTGATCAACAAGTGGGTGGTATGAACGACTTAAGGTCTGTGTACTTGTAATAATGTGGTGAGTCACATTTGTAAAGACTGATTAGTTTGGTTATGTCACAAGTTATCAAGTATTTTTCTTGTCACTTTTTTTCTCTATAGCCTCTGCACTTGCAGTTTCCTACCACCCCCACCCCAGGTTTTAAGCTTTGCAAATATCCCCCACCCTGAGTTCTAAAGTAACACTTATTCATACTTGGAATGCAGTCCTTTTATTCAAGGACTGGGTGGAGTTAAGGTGAACTTGGTATAACTAAGTGCACATCTGGAAGCAGGCCAGATTAAGACAGTAAGAGAAATACTTTCCTCTCTCAGTAGATATGTTCAAGAAAATATGACTGTACATCAGGTGGTAGAATAACAAATAATGTAGTGATTCAAGATACCCTTGTTTTCCAAAGTGCCTCTGAGATTATGAAAATCCTGACAAGCCTGTACTCATAGACTGTAGTGTAGAATGAACATTTTGTTATTCTCTGGGATAATTGCTTTCAGATTACCACTGAAAAAATGGCACATTAACTGGAACCCCAAAGGCTTTTTATAGTTTCCCAAATCATCATGATCAAATAGGAAACATTTATTTATATATTTTTCCTGCTTTGTTCCCAAGGGCTCTGGGCAAGTGGCAGTATACATCCTTGTTTCATTTTACTTTCATCAACTCCCCACCCCACATGAGGCAAGTTAGTTAGGTGATTTCCAGAATGCCACCCAGTAAAGTGTCATAGCTGAAAAAAAGATTTGAGTTCGGCTTTCCCATGTCCAAATGCACCATTTTCCCCTGTGCTTTTTTTTTTTTTTTTACATACATGTTCAATTTCATCTAAATGCTGTTTGATGTAAAAATCGACTGTGAAGTCATTAAAAAAAGCAGCAACAAAGCTGGCCTTTTAACACAGGCAGTAAACACCAGAATCACTTTCTTACTTCCTGTCATTTGAGGGCGAGGAAATACATGTGGCTTCATCAAAGAAGCTTGAGAGATTCTGCGGTGTTTTTGTTATGAGAAAGATGGAACAAAGCCTGAAGAATTATGCTCTCAAGAGGAGTTTGTTAGCTACGATTTGCAAATTTCCAGGAACTCAAAAGTTCCATTGCTGTGCACTTCTGTTGCATATAGAAGCTACTTTTCAACATTAGAGCAAGTGATTTCCAGTCATCTTTCCAAAGCTAATACGATTTACTATGTGCTTCTTCAAAACACACAAGCATGCCCCGCTGCAGTGAGATCTCATGACCTCATAAAACTTTATTTTGCCACCTCACCAGATTTCCATGTATCATAAGGAAGATAAAAATGTGCTGAGTCATACTGCAGCAATTACAAGAAATGACATCACCTTGGAGTTTGTACAGCATACTCATGCCTTCTCTTTTTAGAAGGTATAATTTAATTGGAACACATGCTTACATACAACAGATGTTCCTGTTCCTGCCAGCCAAATCAGGATGTCTTTTATATGACATGTGGGAAATGATATTCCACCATTTCCTTTGCATGTGCGAGACTGTTTTAAGGCCCTTGGGAAAGAACCATTTTTTACTTGAGGCTGCGTGAATCAAAAGAATCAACGCTAGTGTTTACTAAGACTTTTCAGAAGGTAAGTAATGCAAGCATGATGTCAGCTCTCTCACTATCTGGAATAATATCAAGTTAGGTAGTCAGGATTCTCTACAAAGACTTTCTGAATTATTTCAATGCTCTAAAACTAGTGCGAAAGCAAGTGTGCTTATGTTGTTCTGATGCGGATCTGAATATGCAATGGTTCATTATAAACTTCTGACAACAGAAGTCAGCTATTATATAACCCAGTGCAGAAAATGACACAAGTGCCATAAAATTAATCTTATTAAAGAAAAATTAAGGGCAAAGGAAAACAAATGAGGTCTATGTCACTCTTGTTTCTATAGTTTTTTAAAGATGTACATAGGAAAGCATGGATGAAATGGCTGCACGGTTTTATAATGACGTGCAATGTTGGAATATGAGGATAACACTCACATGAGACAGGGCAGTTTCTTATTGCCACTACCTAAAAGTTTAAGCTATGCAAATATCCTGCACCCCAAATCCTAAAGCAATACTTGTTCATAATTGGAATGCAGCCCTTTTGTTGAAGGGCTGGGTGGGGTAAGGCGAACAGCACTAGGTTAACTAGTGGAGATTTGGAAGGGGAGAAAGTTTTGACATTAGACACTTATGTATCTTGGCCATTTACTCTTTGAAGCCTCAAATATATCTTAAAGTCAAAAGTTAAGGAGATTACTATTTCTATGTACACATTTTTTTAAAAATTGCGAAGTCCTTTATCATATTTATTATACTATCCCTTGCAGCAAACCTGTGAAAGAGGCCATTATTACTCCTGTTTCAAAGAGGGGAAACTGAAGCTGAGAGAAGACGTCTTACCAAACACTTAATGTGGCCACAGTAGATGTAGGACTTGAATCCCCATCTGAGATCCTAGCCTAATCTCTATCCCACTGGAGCACCTGGCTCGCAAACATTAGAATCAGCCCTTAAAAGCACATCATATGATAAATGTGATGTAACAGCAGATATGTGCATGTAATGGCTGATTAGGCCATCTGTGGGTTATAGTGAATTTTGTAAGTACAAGACAGGAACATTAGGTTTAACTGAATAGCTTCAGAGCCCAATTATTCCAGTGTAAAAATTTAGGTCTGGTTCACATACATATACCTTTTGCATGTACTGGCACACAGGCCCAAATCCTGCTTATCCTCAACAGATGTATACACTTTTCTGGAATACTTGTACTGATGACAGCCAAACCACATGGTCACACTTGAATGCTCTGCCACACAGAAATGGAGATGACTAGGCAGCAACTCTTCTCTTTGACATGGTAGTATTCTGTGGGCAGATAATTCCTCCACTTGTGGTCTGATACGATAAGTCCAGAAAAAGCTTTATGGTGTGATCTAAGAATGTGTTTGAGTTTTATTTGTACAAAGAAACTCATAAATAATGTGATGCTGTATTACAGCTTACATAAGTATCTTTGAATATTTTATTTATGTGTTACATTTATACCTTAATCTTTTTTCCAAAGCTATTTTTAATGTCACAACAACCCCATAAAGTAAGTTAAATTGAGAGATAGTAACTTGCTCAAAACTATCCAGTAAGTGAGTTCCCAAGCCCAATATTAAGTGCCATTTTCCCTCTGTTCACCATTATTATGTAGGGGCATCCTGATACAGCAGGCTTGACAGCATTTTAGGAAGTGGCCCTAGTAATTTCTGTAATTAAAATTGGACACAAGATAACCACTCTATTGCAGTTGTTCAGAATTTCAAAAAGTAATTAGCATGCAATCCAGACAGCATGACTGACTGGGGAATGCTGGGAGTTGAAGGATGTTTTTCTGTCTAAACATGCATAGGATGCACACATAGTCATTTAATCAACTGCAGAGCAAGAGACAGAGCAATAGTTTTAGAAATGTTCTAGGGTAAGGGTCATATCAGCAGCAGATGAATTGGCACATGATTTTTTTTAATGGCTGGTGTTATACAGAAATGAAAATCAACAGGATTTTTTTAAAAATATGATCTTGCGTTATCTGTACATTAACCCATACTCATCTGTAATTCAGCTAGCGTAAGCCCCATTCAGGCATTCATCCACAGTGCATGGGGGAGGAAAACAAGGACATGCTTGCTGGATCAGCTTCTCTGTTACACCCCCATTGCCCATCCCAGCCACCTTCCATGCAATGGGGCAGGGGGAAGGGACAGTTGTAATCACAGCAGAAGTTGTAATCACATAAGAGAGAATTCCTGAATAAGAGTATATGGCTAGCTCCATCTCTACCTATTTCCACCACTCAAACAAATGTCAAAACAGATGTGTGGTGTATTTTCATTGGTGCTTATTTAGTGATGCATTTATATAAAGCCGTTTCATTTTCTTGCTTACCCGCCAGAAGTATTTTCTGTTTGCATCCTTAGGAACTGTATCATTAGTATAGATCTCACCAACCAGGGGTCCGAAGCGTGTTCCTTTGGGGATAATGTCTTTGCTTATGACTCCAATAACCTGAAAGGAGAAGATGACAATGTCAGACAATTTGAAGAATTTTATACACTCAAAAATACAGGTTAAAATACAGGTTAAAAGCTGCAGAAAAGAACATGATTCAAAAAGCAACTATACTTTGTTGGCCATTTATTCTACTATTGGGAACTGCAAAAGTTGAATAAGGTTTGTTTAGCTTAACTTGCTTTGTTTCTGTGATAAGATTTAGGTGCAGCAGTTTGGAATTCCATTTGGCTATGAATCACACAAGAAAGTGAAATGACGATTATCCAACTTTCAAAGGCTGATATACTATGAAGCTGGATTTTGGAGATGGGGAACCAAGGAAATTGAGAAACACTGATGACCAACAATCACACTGCCAACATTTTTACTGACTTTAAGTGAGTATTCCATGGAAGAAATGAACTGAGATAACTGGAATGTGATAGTGACTGTGAGACAATAATCACATGTAGAACTCCCATTATGGACAGCACACATTTTCGTGGGGAAATAAAGCTCAATGGAAGCAATAGACATAACCGGTCCATAGTAGAAGTAGAATCTACTTTTCTAACTACAAATAGATGTTTAGAATCCTTGTGCCCAGTGGGAACAGACAGAGCACCATCCAAAACTCAGTGTGATCTGAAACAGTAATTTGTGAAGTATGGTCAACTTGTAATCTTTGGATACAGACCTCTAACTTGCTTATTGTGGATTTGATCACAGAAATGTAGGGCTTGTGAATACTCTGGTAGGAACATATATAAAATATGCTGGCCCTTCAGCTTCCTCCTTGCCAGTAATTATATCATGGACCACAAATCAGGAATCAGTTCTCTATTTAGCAGAAAGGCATGCCTGCCGGTATCTCTTTACACAATGCTTAAAGGCTGGGGTTTTCCTCCCCCTCCTTTCGCCTCCGCCTCCACTAAGCCTGCTAAATTTTAATTTGCTCTAAATAATGTATAAACAACAGAGTAACTTAGTAAACCAGGAAACATGAATAAGGACTTTAAAAGACTGATGTCTGCAGCTTAAATGGAAAGTGGGGGATGAACAGAAGACGTTTGTTCCACAGACTTGGTAAACATTCATGTTAAAGCTAATGAGTCATGTTCTTCTCACACTATTGACTAGTTTCATTATGCCTGCCAAAATAATGAAAGGATACAATTGCATTATGGATCCATTGTACTTAACTCAGAAAATAAGCATATTAACAATAACAAAACATCACAGTACCTCCTCCCTTCACTCAAGTCTATTTATATTAGAGAGCTTAATTAGTGAGTATAACATATGCAAAATTTTGCAAAATTAACTAGATCATGTGCCATAGTAACCACTGTTATTTTTTAAACTGGAAGACTGGAGGCACATATTTTATTTTTTGTAAAGAATTAGTACTTCATAGGCAACAAAGGTGGAAAGATGTACCCCTCCCATCCTTGTAATCATCCACCACCTGGTTTCTGCAGAGTACCTTTAAGAATGAATAAAGGATGTTTTAGCTGCCCAAGTCTACAGGTAGCATTACTGGTCCAACCAAACTGTAGCTAGCCTGCCTGGCCCAGTGTGTTAACAGTTCTTTTGTGCTAAGACACACAAAATTAAATACTCAAGTCTAGCAGATAAACTCTTGAGGCCCTATCTCTAGCACAAACACATAATTTGTTAATTATACAAAGAATTCTTGGAATAGTAGTTGCATGATGTGCTGAGACTTCTCTGTTTGAAATCCTGCTCCCACTCTCTCCCCCTGCTCCGCCACCTGTGCCTCCTGCACAAAACTACAACTCCCAGGCTTCTCTTGGGAAATGTTACAACAAAAAAGTTACTAAAGCTACAACTCTCAGGCTTCTCTTGGGCTGTTAAACAAATTTAAGTTGGTGGAGTGGAAAAAACTCTTAATAGAACCACTACTAACAACTGAAGTCTAGGATTCTGCCTGCCATGAATCTGACTGGTGAGTTTGTGGCAACTGTTTCACATATGTTTTTTAAAGCTTAAAAAAACCAAACCAGTTGTGCGTCGAACAGGGACTTTCAAAAACAAGTAGGAACAAATAGGAGCATGCCCAATGGCTATGTTTATTTTTGTCACTCTTCACAGAGAGGTGAAAAAGGCAGATGTTCTTCTAGCTTTCCCCATCTACCTTCATTTACATTCTGTTAAACTTTCAAGAAAAGTTCACAGCTAGTATACAAAGTGTACTTGCAGTCTGACCGGAAGGTTTGTTTTTTGCTCCTACATAGTTATAAAACACACACACATCTTAGTTTTAATTCAGATGTATGCTGAAGTTTTCAGAACATCTAGGAATCAGTATTACTTGGAACTTGTCAAATAGAAAGTTAGGGGATTTTTGTACAATCATTCAAAGCATGCCCCAACAGTATTTTATTCTTTGTGCAAGGTGCTTTTGAAAATTATAATGTTATTTCTTATTACCATTAAGTACTGTGTATGAGTGTGTGGGAGGGGGGAATGGTTGGCGAACAGGTGGGCCATGCCTACCAGGGGCTGAAGGGTAGGGAGGATGAGGATGACGGAGGGAAATATTTGCCTCATTCAGCCATGTTGCTCTTATATCCTTGTCAGTTTCAACCATACTGCTTGGATTGCCGTGCTCTCTCCTGCTTGATGGATATACATTCTAACAATAATAAGAAAAAGTGCACAGCCTTCCCAATTTATTTATTTTTAAAATTCCACCATATAAAAGTTTCTCAACTGGCAGATTATTGTTGGAGAAGGAAAGGGAGAATGAGAGCACTAAAGGCAGGAGACACTGAGAGCAAGTTATGCTCACTTCATAGGCAATAATCAACAGGTGTCCCTGACAGTTTCACAACATTCCACAAGGCAGTCACAATAACACTGGATTTCCAGAGGGATAGCAGTGTTAGTCTGTTACAGAAAAAGCAATGAAGTGTCTTGTGGGACTGTAAAGACTAACGGATTTAGTATGGCATAAATTTTCATGGACTACAGGCCACTTTATAAAATGCATTAAGGGTTATCCCGAGTTACAGGTATTACAGCATGCACTTTCTGAAGAATCACCACACACTGTACTATGTGCAAATGGTCAACATTCATTGCATTAAGAACATCTTGTATGGAAAGGCCCCTCCTTAACTTGACTGGCTTCTGTGATACAATTATACCTTGGCACTTGCTGAAAACACCATATAACTCTATCACATGTGAGATAGTACCATAGTTCTGTAACCAGCAATTAATATTTTAACAAAATATTTTTAAAATGGTTATTTCTAAATAGTGTTTCCAGGGATTTAACCATGGTGCAAAAATAAGTTTCATTAAAACAGAAATTCTGAGTAATACTGAAGCTCTGTAGAAACCTTTTAGTCCAAACTAAGGAAGAAACTTTGGTTGAGATTCACAAGTAAAATCAGAATTATTAATATAATGGTGAATTGGCAGTATTTTATTACTATGCTTGTTTTAAGTAATCATAATGGCCTTAGGCTGTACACAAACTTCAGAAAAAAAATACTGCTACAAATAAAAAAGCAGAAATGGAACTTATGTAGGCCTTATTAGGCTGCTGAAATAAACTGATATTTCAAACTTGTCCACAAGGTGTCATTAAGGACACCTGCTTTGTAATGGTGGTGTACCAAGTTAGAAATGCTTAGTAATACAGTAAAAATTGATAAGTGCTCTTCTGAATGTTAAGCATGCCTCTTTAGCATATCTCATCTTTCAAATTCCCATGACAATCTTACTAAGGTTTTTAAAAGGGTTCCTACAAGTGATATGCTGAAATTATATGTATAATATGACTAAAATGATAAACGTAGCAGAAATTTTTTTCCTCTACAGTTGCAGCAATGTAGAAGTTTGTAATATTGACACACACAGTTCTATTTGTCCCATGGAAATATATACCCTAGAGTTATTAGTACAAATTCTCAGTGCTTGGAAGTTGCATGCTTGAAGTATATAAAGCCACAGTTCCATTGCACTGAAGGGTAATATTCTTGACTTCATTGCCAAGTGAGTTACATTTTCACTCAGTATGCAGTCATGACACTGACTTATCACAAGCTCTTGAAAGCCAGCCACCAGCATACAGGAAATGAAGGGAGCCTGCTGTTTCTTTACTATTAGAAGATAGCAGAATCTCAAGTATCCCAGTGTCCATTCTCATCAGACTTCTGTACTATTTTTACTGGTGTTTCAGGTATAGAAGTTACAGGATTGCTTCTCTGCTACTGTACTCTATTCAAGTGGTGCTGAAACACCAGAATGACTTGGATGAAGTTGATTATTACCTGGGTTGTTTCCAATCTGGTTTCAGGCCCAGTTTGGGGACAGAAACAGGATTGGTGAATGATTTAGACCAGGAACTGGACAGAGATAGTATGTCACTGTTAGTTCAGCTGGACTCCTCAGTGGCATTTGATATCATCAACCATGATATGCTTCTGAGATAGATACTGGTCTTGGGGTCACCTTTTTATGGTGGTTCTGGTTGATTATTCCCAGAAGGTGGTGCTGGGGGGCCACCATGGCCATTGGACTATGGGGTTCCTCAGGGCTCTGTTTTGTCCCCTATACTTTTTAGCATCTACATGAAGCCACTGGGAGAGAGATCATCTGGACTTTTGGGATTAGGTCTTATCCTTGTGTTGATGATATCCAACTCTTATCTCTTTTTTTGATTTCAGGGAGGCTGTGGAAATCCTGAATGGTTGCCTGGATGCAGTGAGCATTTGGTTGTGGATGAACAAACTGAGAATAAATACATAAAAGTTGGAGGTCTTGTTGGTCAATAATAGTCAAACCAACCTGGGTGTGGGAGTACAACTTATTCTGGATAGGGTTACACTTGCTCTGAGGAATCAGGTTCACAGCTTGAAGATGCTCTTAGCGATGTTCCTGGAAGGTCAGGTGGCAGCGGTAGGCAGGAGTGCCTTCGCCCCATTTCAGCTGGTGCAACAGATGGGCCCTTCCTGGGGAAGGAGTATCTAGCTGCAGTGATCCATGGCTTAATCACCTCTCATTTAGCTTACTGTAACATACTCTACAAGGGGCTGTCCTTGAAAACTGTTCAGAAATTACAGTTAGTGCAAAACCTGGCAGCCAGACTGTTATCTGATGTGTGCTTCATAGAACATACAACTATGGTATGGGCTTCACTGGCTTCCAGTTTCTTTCTGAGCCCAGTTCAAGGTGCTAGTTCTTACCTACACACCCTAAATGGCTTGGGGCAAGTACACCTGAAAGACTGCCTCTTCCTGTATTAATCTGCCCATAATCATCAGAGGCATTATGATATATCCCACCACCTACAGAGGTTAGTGGCTACATGAGGCAGGGCCTTTTCTTACAGAACTTCCTCATCAGTCCCCTTCTTTTCCTGTGTTTTGGATGGGCAGCGAAGACTGTACTGTTCGATCGAGCTTTTAATGGATTCAAATGTATATTGTTTATCCCAAAGAAGATACCCTCTCCTGTTTTTAGTTGGTTGTTCTGATGTATTTGTTTTATTATGTGTTATTATTGTTATTTTAGCTAATTTGTATATCGCCTTGATATATATTGGGTAGAAGGGCACTTTGTAAATATGCTAAATAAATAGATAGATAAAGGCCATTTAAAAAGTCAGCGCACTTGCCGAATCCAGGAAGAAAGCAACTGTTGGAACTGACCAGGGTCCTAATGAATTATTGCTGGAACAAAGCTACTGTATGCCTTCTATAAACACTTCAGTGAGCAGTTGAAAAGATTCAATACTCTCATGCTTCATCTGTCCCTACAGAAGCCACTTCCCAAGATGCTTTATGGGCATCGCTGACCTTTCTGCTATTTCACCACATTTGTCTCTGTCACTAGACTGTGTCATGGAGCACATCCTGACAAGCTGGAGCCTCTGGACAAGAAACAGTACTCCATAGTTTGCTGTGTTCCATTTTCTAAAAAAAATGGGACTGTGTGTACCTGATGGTTCCTTATTAGAAGGACAACTGCAGAAATAAACTTCATTAGGCACAGAATGGATGTAGTTAAACGTGCATGCTATTATGTCTTTTAGTGGGCACTAACATAATACCAAACAAATCAAAACTTAACAAAACAAGTAGGAACTGGATTGATGGCCAGGTGTTGGAGCAAGAATGATTTAATTTTAGCTGCCTGTTAATTTAACCTCCACTTCCCCAGCATTATCATGACGTCTTGTTCACTTAACTTTTTGTTTTGAACAATACACACTTTCATTCTTTTGTTTTTCTACAACACTGACTGAAAGAATGATGCAGTTGAAAAGAGGGCTTACATCCTATAATTTATTCTTTTTAAAAGGGCGGAGTGAGAGGAAATGTTTTCCTATTGTTTCCTTCTTACATTTACACAGCAACAGAGTTAGCAATCCTCTTTCATATGTAGAGAAGACTGTAAGCGCCAGATGTATAGCTCATGGGTCAACATATTATTTTGTTTAAACGTTTATATGGATTTTCTCTAAGCCACCTTGATCTTCCTGTTGACTGGAAGGATGGTTTATAAATTCTAAAAGAAACCCCACCCAAATATTGAAAGTCATGTGATTTCTTCTTAAGTGTAGCTTTAACTATGAGCAATGTGTTCTGCGTGGGGCTGCGTTTGAATACAGTTAGTACAAAGATATGTATGGAACACAACTTCTAAGTCTTAAATAGCTGCACTAGTTTCTTGGCCCAAGTCAATCCAGGTATTAAGATCCACATTGGAGGCCATTCTGTTGGTTCCTTCTGATGACCTTTGATAGGGCCTTCTCTATTGTGGAGGCCTGCATTAAGAATGGTCTCCCAAGAAGCCATGACAAGAGGCCTTTCTATTTGCCCAAGATTTTAGTGTTTATCAGGTCGGTTTGTTTTACCTGGCTGATGTTGTATTTTCACTATTTTATTGTATTTTTATTGTTGATGGTCATTTTAAATGATTTTTAAATGGAAAGCAATTTGGGAGGTTCACCTAAAAAGTGGTATAGAAATATTCTAAATAAATAAACATGATTATTATTTAGGAGTATTTACAAATCAATTGTCTATTCATGGCTAGTAGTTTATTAATTTCAGTTGAAATAAGTAGCTAAGCTGTGAACACTGAATCAAAGAGATGAACATAACATATAATGAATGTCCATTTATAGGTAATAAAGCCTCAAACAGTAAGAATAGGAATGAGTTGCTATAACGTGATGCCAACGCATTCTGTAAATATATAATAAAAAACAGCTCCTTAAAATAATCCACAAGGGCCAACCATGTGACATACTGAGGTGTCTTTTGCCTTTAGAATAAAAGGTGGGTTTGGGAATAACAAAGCATGAGAGGTCAACAAAAACATCGAGGCACACACTGGTGCATATACAAAACACAGAATTATCTCTAGGACCTTGAAATATTACTCTATATGGTCCTTCATGACAGCATTAATATTTCATAATATCTCATGTTTTTTCTCCATAAAAGCAGCTCACTGCTGGCATTATTAGATGTGATGACATTCGAGTAACCTCCCAAAAAATATTAGGAAAGAGTTCAGTTGTCAAAATCTACCAAAAATGTTAGGCCCACACACACTCAAAATGTTAAATTCTCCTTACAAACTCTCCTTTGTAAATCAGAATTGGATTTATCGAGTTATATTATTATGCTATATATGAAAAGGGAGTAAGTTTCTGTTCTCTTCTTCTAATCAGCTGAAATCCAGATGAGTGAAAATCACTGGATTCTGTCCTGGGACCTGGGTCAAAGATCACCTAGCCATGAGCCACTCACCACCTCTCGATCTCAGTCTCCCTCACCCCCCCCCAATCAAGTGGTAATTAATAGTACATACTATCATCATACAGATGTTGTCAAAGTGAATGATGTACAGATTGTAAAGCACACTTAGGTCTAAGAGCGCATATACAGATCTCCTTCTGCTCTCTTTTCAATTAGCAAACAACACTAGAATAACAAGCAAATGACAGATTTTCTCTGTCCAGATTCTTCCTTGTAAGGATCCAGATAAGTAACAATTTATGAGAAAGAACTGGAAACTTTGTAGTATCTTAAACCAAAATCATGGTTCAAAACAATCTCTGCAGTATTCCTACAGCAGTCTATAACATAAGAAAACACATTATACATACATATCCATGTTTGTCAACACCAAGGAAGCAAGTTCTTAGAACTTTGTCAGCCTGTCTGTGATGTGGCAATGAGGTTTAAACCAAACAAATGGTGCTACTCCAGCACAAAATTTGACATTAGCAAGTTGCTTCATCTTAGTTCATGCCCAGGCTAATCAGTCAAGTGTTAAGTATGTTTGTCACAGTATTACAGCTTCACCACCTAAGTCAGGGTACAGTATATACCAGGAACCTTTTAAAAGTTTCTAATCATTCAATCGGGAGACAGTATAAGCAAGCCCATAGACATAACTAGACTGTACAAATTTTCCAACAGCAGTGATAACAGGGTGCCCGGTTTATATCAGCTGAAGTTCTTGTCCTGTTTCTGCCTGCAACCTTTTTCATGCTACTTGTTTTAGAAGGATACTTTAATAACTAGAAAGGAATGAATTTACACCCTTCCTTAGCTCCATGGTCAGTTTATTTAGACACAGTAGCAGCACAGGTTATAGCTGTTCCACCACAAGTTGTAGGACAGAGACAAAAATGATGGGCTGTCCCTACCATTATTAGCCAGCTGAACATCACGCCTAGCTATAATAGCTACTCTATATGAAGGAATAAACAGGCAACCAATTGCTCATCCAGGCTAATTTTTTCCCAGCCCTTCTGAAACAACAACAAAGAATGTACCCACTCTAGGGACATGAACTGAAATATACCTGTGCGTCCAGCTACAAATAAAGCTGTACTGCCCTAGATAAACAAGTCACATAAGCACAAGTTACTGATTAAATGATCTGGCCATAATTTCATCCTCTCAGAACACCAAAAAATCTGACCAAAGGATACAAGAAACTACAAAAAATCCTCAATGTAATAATGCAAGAGAAAGCAACACATTTCAATACTAAGCTACTATACAACCACAGCATTTCACTGCCTGACCCAGAAGCACCTACAGAAAACATATCTAACATTATCTGTCCTTCAGATATGCATACTTAGAATGTCATGAAAAAGCTAGTTCTAAACTGGTTTGGGGTACAAGTTTTGAAATCATCAATAATACGTTGAACATCTTAAGTAATTTAGGAATATAATATAATGCACACTATAATATAGGAACATATAGATACATGCCAGTCCGGAAATGTTTGAACTTTTCTATGAAGGATATTGGAAATTAAAGCATTAATAGCTGGAGCACCCCCCGCCCTGCCAATCTCTTACATACCTCTAGGGATGAGCCTTAAAAATCGGTGGGGCCAAAGTATTAAAATGGCAGCAAGCAAAAGGACATGCCCACTTTCAAAAACAATGTGATCTGGCTACCAAGTTGTACTCATCCTTGGCAAACACATTCTTACCTCTTTGCAATTTCCTGCATATTTGAAAATCAAGTTCCTTGGCAAGGAAGACTCGGCCTGGGTGACAGTGCAACCCTCTGTGCTGGGCTCTGTGAGGTGATCGTTTACAATGTACGTACACTTGTCCTCAAATTCAGCCTCTGTCCATTGAGTCATGTCAGCGTCCTTCATGTCCATTTTCATTATCAACGTTGTCTTTTTCCTCAGTGGTCCGCGATTTAGAATATATGAGCTACACAGCGTGGCAGCCTGGAAAAGAAAACCTCATTTACTTCTCATTCTCTTCTCTTTATCTCCAGTAGTGTGACCTAAATGTCTGTATAGTGGGATACACACTGGTGGGATAGCAGAGAACAGCCTGGAATGCACTACACATTGAGCTGCCTTCCTTGAAGCTCAATGTTTTCAAGAGCTGAGGTTGGTAAAAGTAACAGTAAACAAAATGGGTGCGGGAGAGGGATGTACAAGTCCGGGGGCACCACCTGTGCACATCTCTTCTAGAACCCTTCCTCAATATCTGAATGGGGGGAGGGGGAATCTGTAAACTCAAGACTGTGTGCAAGAGAGCCTGTAGAAAAGCTGCCTTAGAAACCTGTCACAAACAAGGAAAGGAAAAGGAAGGAAATGCTGTCTGCGCCTGAATGAGCTAAAAATGGAAAGTGCAGGCTGGAAGAGCGGAACCCAGCCTTGCCTTTTCCAAATGGGGAAGGCTGAACTTTCCCACCAGCTTCCAACACACAAACAACTTTCAAAAACATCCCCCCTTCCCTGTATTGACATCCTCTGGCATGGAAAGGAGACTGTATCCTGCCAGCATCACTCCAGAAGCAGTCTGTTTCAAATAAGCAGAAATATTCACTTGGATTTTTTTTTTTAAAAAGGGCAGAACAGTGACTTATGGGCCACAAAGCACCTAGTTCAAACCTCAGCTACGTATTCATTAAATGGCAAGCTGCTTTCTCTAAGCCTCAGTTCCCCATCTACAGTATTGGCATAATGTTAATAATAGCTTACCTAAGAGGATTGTTGTAAATATTATCATTACTTATGACTGCATGTTCCACTCCCATTAATAAAAGAATATTACATTTTAAATAGGATAGAGTAGCAGTATTCTGTGAAAAAGTACTGATCTAAAATAACACACTTGCAACATTCAGCTTTACAGCTACCCCATCCCAGAATCAGAAAACCAATTTGTCCACTGAAAAAGTTAATGTTAACCTATCCTTTTGTTTTGTCTGGTATAAAGTTACTGGATTAAACTACAGCTTTTCCAGAACAAAGGCTTGAAGCTTCAGCATTGATCTACTAATCCTACCAAAGATTTTCATTTGCACTAGAATAACGTAGAGTCATATTTCCAACTCAAAATAAGTATTTTGCGCAAGGTAACGTGTTTGAAAGAACAAAGTCAGCTTAATTCCAGACTTCCTCACCCTATTTCACTTTTGAAGGTTCAACAATTCTTCATTTAGTGCTTATGGGCTTGACAAGAGCGATTCTCCATACCCTGGTACAATCTGAACAAGACTTAACACTTTGTAAGCTAGGACAGAGAAGTAATACTGAAACTCAGTGAACTGGCAGTTGCCATTAACAGTGAAAGAATTAATCATCATAAAAACAAGGTCCCTTGAACTTAAGAGAGAGGTTCCAAGGAAAAAGTTTTGCCATTTTCAACATCTTCAGTGCCATATTCATTCAAAAGAGTACTAAAAAAATCTGTTCTTCCAGATTCAGGAGAAAGAAAGTTGCTTACCAAGGTACAGTCCACAAATATTTCCAGCTGGCAGCCCGGCGTTTCAGGTAAGTCTCACACATATCTACAGAGTAAACATTTCTCCTGTCTTCCACTTGCCCAGTTAAAGCAATACTGACTCACACCTAGAGAGTTAATTCTTTTTGCTTGTGCCTCCCTCCCTCTCCCTCTCTCTACTGTCAGACAGGTGCTGCTGCACTTACTGCTTTAACTTCTTTGAAACACTGGAGGGCTGAATGTTATAATACTTTCAGTCTGTGTTAACCAAACAGATTCTTCCTTTCTCCTCCCTGTTTCAGGTTGCCTATTAGCCACTCATCTCTGATTTACTCACAGTGATGGCTGCCAACAGCAGGGGGGTGGGGCTATACCTTTAACTCACATAGACATTATCCAATGAAACTCTGATCCAGTCAGAAGGAATTTTTCCTTTCTGCAGATCACACCAATACAGATTTTCCTGTTAACACGTATGCCTGTTAACATTCTGCTGCCACCCAACATAATTTCCATATGAAGGGGAAGCACTTGGTGGTGTAAAATATTATATAATCTTGGTCTTTTAAAAACCCATTAGCCAGTACATGGAATTACAAGAGTTAGAAGAAAATAATGCAGTTATTTACTCTTTCCTTATTTCTATTTTGAAATTAGAACACTAAAAATTAAACAAAACCCTGCTTAAGATTTTTTAAAACATATTTAAACTGTATTGTTATCCAGTTTGATCAATGAGTAATTTTACATATCTTTCTTACAATTATCACCTCCCATCTCCGTGCAAGAACTATTTCCCTATTTTACATTACTATGGTATACATGAGTATTCAGAAGACCCATTGACTTACTTGGGACTTACTCCCAGGAAAGTGGGTATAGGACTGCCTTAATCTTGTTTGTGCTATTTTAAAACAGCAGCAGTTTAAAGAGGGAACAATAAAAGTAACTTTCCCTCTGCACATGCTTTTACAAAGAATGGCTCATATGCTAATATACTACGGCACAAAAAGCTTTTATTAGACATGATCATTTAAAGAACATATTGCTAATGAAAGAAGTGCTGGTGTATAGTAATTAGAGGGACATGTGCTCTTGCCATTTCTTTTTCCTTCTGTCCATGTTAGTGTGCTGCCTTGAAGGAAGGACATCCTGTGATGATGGCATACAATGTCCTGTTTGTTTATTATGAAGCACACAGACCTTGCATTCCTACTTCTCATTACCAAACAAACCAGATGCCTAACTTCCTTCAGTGGTCCTGGCCCTTCACTGAGGAATCCTTCATCTCACAACAGTTATGAGAATGCATAGCTCCATTTATAGTCACTCACAGTATTACAAACACCAGTCAGTTCACCAAAGGACAAGTCTCCTACTTTTCCTTTTTACATCACATCTGCAGACATATTCTTATCATGCCTTTCCTCTTACGTAGGCAGAAACTTGTTTTGACTTGTTATAAAAATACAAAAACAGAAGAACCTGTTTATTTGGGGATTTAGAGTATTCACAGAAATGATCACCCTTTCATTCTATGAAGTTAATGACATTCTCTCTGACACATATGCCACACAATCACCCTTCTGAGGTTCCTACGGAAGAAGGTGAAAGGGATTATTTGTCATTCTAGGTGGCACAGTACTGAGAACAGTACATATCTGTGTAAAGACCCTTGGCATCTTCTAGTAGAGAAGTACCCATACCGTCGGACATAAGTAGGACAACAGAGCCAAACAAGTGTTCTGGCTTAACTGTTACTTGTATGTAATTCCACAAGAAAGGTGGTAAAGGCATCATGCTGACAGGTATAAAGGTAATTGGATATGAAGCAGGAAGAAACATTCATTTAAAGCAAAGAAATCCTGCCACCTTGACCAGGGTAATTAACTGATACTGAGAGAGAATCAGAGGACTACTAACCACATTGTGGCTGCTTAAAAACTTCCTTTGCATTGGCACAGTAATCTGTGGCTTCTGGATACGTGGTAACCATACCACATTCTTGCAACTACTCAGAAATTTGTGGACATGGTGGGGGATTTGATAAGTTCAGCTCTATCACATGTCTGGAAGCTACAGATGATCTTTTCTCCATGTTATCAGTATACATTAAAATGGCTACCACGTGACAAATTAAAATGGTTACCATGTCATCTGATTTCAACCCAAGGAATGTGCTCCTTTTACATACTGGTTCACTAACATCTGTAGGAACAAATCATGTGACTGATACAGTTTCTTCCCACAGCGATGTTACTGATCTCCGATGGTGGGACAACATTAACATTGGATATCCAGGGCATCCTTGATATGGGAAGTAACCACATCACCCAATCTACATGACATATGTCGTTGCTAAGCTTGGGATGTTGCCCTTATAGAGGCAGTGAATATGCTACAAGGTTACATGAACTGGCCCTGAGTCACCTCACATGAGATGGAAAAACAATGAAGCTAGTCATACTGAAGCTGGGTCTTTCTCCCCACACATATAGCAAGATGCAAGTCTCACTTTGACATGAATATGTCCCAGAGCTTTGTTTGTCTCTGAAAATGTTAAAACATATGTTGATAAGTAAGCAACATAATTCAAAATGATTAACAAACAACTTTTCAATGTAGACATTAATTGTATATACGACCAAATACCACAGATATACGGGGATAGCATTAGCGGTAATTTTTCATGTAAGTATCCATTGTGCTTCCACTTAATGTAAATAACGACTATGGGAGTTACAGGAATAAACACTGTTGGCTCACCACTGTCAGTGATGCAGTCCTCATAGCTGTGGAGACTGGTGTTAGTCAGCCAAATACAGATGCTGATTGGTAGCACTGCTTAATACAGCTACAATGCTTGGTTGTGTACACATAACCCAGGTTGAAATAGGATTGGGAGACTTGGGTTTGAATCCTTGATCAGCCATGAAGCTTGCAGGTGACCTTTGTCAGTCACTTTCTGTCAACATAACCTACCTCAAAGGATTATTGTGAGGATAAAATGTGGGAAGAAGAAAGTCAAGTATGCCAACTTGAGCTCCTTGGAGCAAGGGTGGAATATAAAATAAATAGATAAGTTGTAGCTGCTTTAAAAACAAAATGAAAAGGTGGGACTTATATGTGGTGCTGCAGTGAAAATGTGAATGAGATATATAACTCTCCCTGTCTCTTTCTGTCATAATTATTCTGAACACTAGTGATCATATAGTCTTGTGTGCGTCATAGGAGTTGCAAGAACTGCCTGACACACTGTGGCTGTTTAGGAGGCAAACAAGTATTCAAATGGTGTTTCTCCAAGGCCTGATAGGTTACTGCTCTGTAAGCCTTACTGAACAGTAGTTCTGGAACAGAGTAGCAGTGTTTTAAGAACTCTTTTTAGTGCCTTTGAGTACTATATTCTGGTGCTGGTTTTAATTTGGTTTTATGATCCTGTAATGTTTCTATTCTTTGCTGCTGGTTTTATTCTGCACGATTTTTAATTTTTTGTTTTAATGTCATACTGTATGTTTTTAATGAATTGTACACTGCCCAGACAACTTCGGTTATTCTGCAGTTTAAATAGTACAGTAAATAAATAAAAAATAAAATATCCAGCTAAATAAAGCTAAGATGAGCACAGACTCATAGGAGATATGCTGAATTATGGTAGCAAATATTATGGATTTTTTGCCTTTTCCATATCCACATAGTCACTGATTTCTTGACTGTTTGCATATTTACACACACGTGCATGTCTGTGTGTCTATATCCATATCTATCTAGAAATGTGTTGACTGGCAGTTTGTTGTTTTTGCATAGGGTTCTCTCACAGCAGTAAGTGTTCTCATCTGGAATTTGCAATCTCAGTGTCGTTCATTTCAAAAAAGACGTTTTAAATCATGTTTTCATTTTTCCCCTTTGCTCACAGAAAACCTCAACGACCTTATTAGTCAGCATTTCTCAGACAGGTCTCTCTCTGCAGCTCTGGCTGCTGCTCTTGCTGGCTCTCTCTCTCTCTCTCTCTCTCTCTCTCTCTGCAGAAGCGCTCAGGCCAGCAGCAAATCATGAATGGCTCTAACAGTGTTGACGTCAGAATCTCTCTCCCACCCCCACCCCACTTCCTTTGATGCTATCGCCCCTTGAGATCAACAGTAAGTTGATGCTACTCAAAGCTTCAATAGCAGCAGCAGCTTCTTTTTTTCTTTTTCTTTATGCCTGTGCATGGATGTCCTTTTTAAAAAAGGAAGGAAGGAGGAATGGTGCAATGAATTTGAGAAACTGGCTTCAACAGATGAAACTTTCTTCAAGATGATTAACGTACACCAGAGCTTAAACACAGCCATTTTCACATCCTCCCGCTCCTTACACAAACAAGGTCAGGGACAGACTGACCACATCAATAGCCCCAACAAATCTCTTCATTTTCCACTTCCTCCATCTTTATGGGTGTAAACATTTGAGGAACAACCCTGACCATGATCCCAACAATGAGGATACAGGCCTCTATGGTTTGTTTTAAAATGTTTTATGCTTCTGAAACAAATCCTGAAGAAACTGCTCAAATTCAAAATATTTCATCTTCATTATTGCAAATCATGACAGAGGCTGACCTGGATATAAGGGATGCCAAGCACTAAGAACTGTGCTGCATAAAGGAAAACCAGCCTCCTTGCTCCATGCCCAGCACAGTCTTGCAAGAACAAACTATTCTACAGACTTCAAATATCATCTTGAGAATGCAAGATGACTTCATGTGACAGAAGCTTTCTGTAAGAAAAAGAAGGATAGATTAAAATTTCACCCAAGATTTATTAATGGTTTTAACAACACAAAACGTTTGGGGATGGTAAGCTTCATAGCTTGAAGGCTTCTGAATTAATACATTCAACTTTCAGTGCCTTCCTTTAATTATAGAGCACACTGGGTTAAATCACAATACTTCCTGAACTCCTTCAAGTTTATTTTTGGCTTGACTGTGTAATATTCTTCCTATCTATTTGTCTGTCTGTCTGACACATTGTATCCCACTCGGTATCATTAAGATCTCAGGGCGGTGTACAGATAAAATAAATTTAAACAGTATAAAATTTAAACAGTATAAAACAATAAATAATTTAAACAGCTAAAAATATATTAAACTATTAAAACAAGCGAATACCAATTAAAATCTAAAACAATAAAACAGTGAAAACTTTAGGGAATGCATTTAGCCCTCAAAGGCTTTGGTGAAAAGCCATGTTTTTACTTGGCGTCGAAATGAAACCAATGTATGTGCCAGTTGGGCCTCCAAGGGGAGGGCATTCCACAACTGGGATACCACAGCAGAGAAGGCCCTCGCCCACATCCCACAATAGTGTATGTCTCGCACTGTTGGGACACAGAGGAGGGCCCCTCTGTGTCCCAACAGATCTCAGTCCTCAGTCCCTCAAATATCGAGGTCCCAAGCCACTTGGGGCTTTAAATGTCATCACCAGAACCTTGAATTCCAACCAGAAGCATATTGGCAGCCAGTGCAATTCCTTTAAGACTGGTGTTATATGGTTTTTATTAGGTGTTCCAGTCAGCAGTCTAGCTGCTGCATTTTGCACTAGCTGCAACTTCCAAGTCATCTTCGGGGCAGCCCCACATAAAAGTGCATTGCAGTAGTCTAACTGGGAAGTTACCAGCACATGTACTACTGTAGCTAGGTTACCCCTGTCCAGGAGAGGCCGTAGCTGGAGGATCAGCCAAAGCTGGCCCCAAATACTCCGGGCCACAGAATCCACCTGGGGCTCCAGTGACAGGGATGGATCTAGGAGTACTCCCAAGCTATGCACCTGCTCCTTCAGGGGGAGTGCAACCCCATCCAGGACAGGTTGCTTACCCAATTCCCTGACTCAGGAACCACCAATCCACAGAGCTTCCATCTTGTCAAGATTTATCTTCAGTTTATTGGCCCTCATCCAGCCCATTATAGCCTCCAAGCACTGATCCAGCACCTTCACCGCCTCAGCTGATTCCGACGACAAGGAGAAACAGAGCTGAGTATCATCAGCGTACTGGTGACACCCCACCCCCAAACTCCTAATGACCTCACACAATGGCTTCATATAGATGTTGAACAGCATGGGGGATAGAATAGAACCCTGTGGCACCTCACAGCTTAATAGCCATGGGGTAGAACAGGAACCCCCCAATACCACTCTCTGGAATCGGCCCTGCAGGTAGGAGCAGAATCACTGTAAAGCAGTGCCCCCAACTCCCATCCTGCAGAGCTGCTCCAGTAAGGTACCATGATCAATGGTATCAAAAGCCACTGAGAGATCCAGGAAGATCAAGAGGGTGGCACTCCCCCTGTCTTCAAGTGCAAATCTATCAGCAAATATTCTGATTGTTCTGATTTTCATCTTATTTATTTGTACCACATCATTTACCTCAAATATAAACCCATGGCAAGGAGACAACCCAAGATGTCTCCTTGCCATGGATTGGAGTCAAAGGTTCCCTTCTGCTCATGGAATGTGTCTTCCACTCACCAAAGGGCTTTTTCCATCTTGTGCTAAGTGTTCTATGAGAAAAACATAGCTGACACTCAGTCTTACACAAGCCTACCCAAAAGTAAGTCCCTTTGCATACTTTGGGGCATACTCCCAGGTGTAAGCGAGTATAGGTTTGTATTCTAAATCATGCAGAGCATAAGTATTTCTGGAACAATGCTTGTAGCTATTTTCTTTTCATTCATGGTTTGTTGTTATGTGTCTAAATGCCTCAGGATTAGCATCCCAGGGTGGGATCTAGCTTTATTAAGCTTATATGGCATTTATGACATTTTCTTAAACAATGAAAAGAATCAGCTGAACACTCAGGGTTATTTCTGCCCCCCTTCCTTTGTGTTTAGTGCGAAGAACTGGAATTGACCCTTCTTCTGACGTGTTTATGACAGAGCATTCTAACTTGTGTTGGAACACTCAGCACTAGTTACGTCCCACCTGAAGTGAATAAAGTCTATACTATAGATCTAAGCTGGTTTAACAGTCTTTCTCCTTTGCCAGGGAATTATGGAACTGTAGTTCTACAAGGGAGCCTAGAAATTTCTAATAGAAAATTCTAAGTTTGACCAGTTAGCTCCACATCAACAAATACGGAAAAAGTTCATCACTGATGGTGCTTGCATCTCCTTCCTTTGCCTTACTGACTAACAGAACAAGGAGATAATTACCCAGATTGCACTACCACTGTAGCCCACAGTTGCAGCACCCACAGGTGCCAGATTGGCAACCCAACCCCCATTCCCCCAGCTTCTCATTATGAGCAAACCCGGTGGAGCTGGGTTGTTCGGGTGGCTGACAAGCCACCCAGAAACCATGGGCTGTTTTAGGGTTCAAGGTGGTTTATCAACGACCCTGACAACCCATACTTGGCAGGTCTGCATGTAATGAGAAGCTATGGTGTGCTTCTGCCACACCCCAACATTCAAAATGGCAGTGGCTACTGTGACAAGAATCCCCACAGGGAAATTCACTAATGGGGGCTTCTTGTTATGTGCAAACCAGATGGATGACATATTAGGGATCCTATTTTATTATTTATTTATTTTATACCCCACCTTTCTGCCAAAAATGGCACAGCTCCATAATTACTCCTTAATAATACTAATTTACAAAACATTCTTTAGATTTATTTTTTTTAAACAACTGTCCTAACAGCAATTTCTTTCCATTTTACAGATGAAGCATCAAGGTTGAGATACAGCAGCTTTTCCAAAGCCACCAGCCAGGGCCATTCATAAGTTGTAATTTGAACCCAGGCCAAAGCCCATGTTCTTATCCACTGGATTGACCTTTAATTTAGTGATGTTATGATGCTCTGTACAGTAAGTTTTGTTTTAAAACAGGGTTTGCAACAAGAGAGAGGGGGAAAGAGCGAGGAATGGACACAAAGAACGTCTTAGAACTAGAAGTGGAATGGTGGTTGAAGAGGCGTGGCTGCATTACATTTAGAGGTGAGTAATAAGATATGACCTTAAGAAGAAGGGTTTCGCAACTGCTATTTGTTTTTAAGTAAGTGCAGCATGCCTTAGTGTCTCCTGAAATACCATCCTACAATTTCCAAGCTGAAATCTATTCATAAACATTATTTAGTTTGAGATCTGATTCTTCACTTTAATCAGAATGAAACATAACTAAACCACTCTTAGAAAAATATTTACGGTAATTCTATTTCTCTTGATCATATTTTTATATTGTAAGGAAGTTATCCCTCTTTCTCTGGTGTTTCTTACTTCTTACCTATCTGATAGTAATGACATCTTTTTTCAGCCAGTGAAATTGCATGTATAAAGATGACAAATTCATCTGTTCTCATTAAATAGCTGACACCTTATCCTCCTTTCCAAAAGTTGTCAATGTTTGCTCTGCAAAATCCAGGAAAGCTTTTAAAACAAAGAGAACTGAGCTATTTCCCCACCCCACCTATGCATCCTTGCTTATCTGCTCCTTTATCAACAGGCTATTGTTTTGCCAGTGGGGCTGACTGAAGAAAGTTGACCAAAAGAGGTTCAATAGGTGTTTCTCAGTTCCACTAAAGGAATACAGGTTGTTGACAGAAAACCATCACAGCTACTTCCTTAAGACATCATGTCAAAGAAGTGGTGGGGATAGGAGAGAGTATGTTGGAAAAATACCTAATGGCTGAAGTTGATTTTATTTATATTTTTGTTTCTTTTCCTCTTCTTTTGCATCTCCTGAAACAATAACTTTTAAAGAAAGACACTGTCCCCTAGAAGAGATAATCCCACAATGGAGAGTCCATTAGAGGTATTAAGGCATTGGCAGCAGCCTGATCTACAAGAGCAGCTCTGTCCTGACAATAAACAATTAAAGCTGATAAATCTGAACTACTTGTTGCTGTTCTAATTCCTTGTAATTGTGTGCCGCTTGTCCTTGCCTCCTGCACACAGGGATGAAGCGTGCTTCTTTAATCTCCAGAGTACCTGACCTAGTTCCTATGTGGTCTTTTCAGGACCTGTTTTCTTCCCATCTGGACCTTTCCCTCCTCCTCTTCCTTTGAAGCACTGAGAGTTAGTATAAAGGGGAAGAGAAGACAGCAGAACTCAGTGCCTTGATCAATATTGCTTGAACTCCAAACAATACGCTAATCTGCAAGTAACTGCTAGTTCAGTTTGGCACACCAGTGATTAAACTGTACTTTTTCATTATTCAATGCCCAACAAGTGGAGCAGAAACACGACAAGTCAAATTGCTATATCAGTACTGATGGCCAAATTGGCATGTTACATTCCACGCGCAACATGCTCACATGCATGCACACAAATGCACGTGTCCATGCTCAGAGGGTGTGCATCTTTACTTATATTCTATATACATGGGAATATCCTACTTACAACAGTCCCACATACTTTTTTTTTCCAAGCAATTCTCTCAATTTCAAATCATTGTACTGTCTGCAAGACAGCAAATTAAACCCTGTGCCTTTCATATATGCCTTTCACAAGACAGGTAATTATTTATATTTGTTAATGTGCATAGCAGCAGAGGAAATTTTGAATATCTGGGTTTACTATATTCAAAACAGGAAATTTAATCCTCTTGGGGAGCCTGATTAATAATTTCAGTGATGCTTGGGTTGGCAGCGCAAGAGATGAGAAAAGATGATCATAACAATGCCTTCTGGCCTGTTTACCACTGAACATTCATCGGGCAACAAACATGTAACTAACTGCGTATTTCTCAGTTGTAACCAGAATTGCAATATGTCCCTTACTCTTTACCTTCTTATGCCAGAACTGAAATCATGGTCCTTCCTTTTCATAAATGTGTATCTCCATACAGCATATCAATGTTTTATGACAGCTTATTGTTTCCATTTTTATCTGGAACTCTAGTTGTTCGTCATGGATTTCTCTAAAAGCTTCATTTATAACTTTGCCACAAATTCTTCAATGTGCAGCGACTCAACTGGCTCTACTGCCCACTCCCAGCCATGCCCTCACTAGTGTCACTTGCTGGTATTTTCATTCATCTGAGTCAGACTGGTTGTCTGACTATCAGGAAAGCATCACTCCTCTACTAATGTTTTTAGCAATTTCCATTTGTTTAATACAATGTTTTAAAAATAAGGCAGCAGAGTCCCTCTCCTGCCAGGAGCTGTTAAGAAAAAAGATTATGCTAATTATGCTTTTCATTTTACTTGCAATTTCATACCTTTGCACTGCACTAAAAACAACCACAGATACAAAGATTCTTTTTCACAAAAGTAAGAGTTTCTAGAGACTGCAGATGAGAATACTATAAATGACAACTCAGCTTATAATTCAGCATATGGAACTGTAGCGAACTCCATAAATGAAGAAGGGCTTTGCAATAAAAAGGAGGGAACAGCTTGTTATTTTAAAAATGCCCTGGATCTTTTGTTTCCATTTAGGCTAACAACTGGGCTTTGCAAAGAAAAGACAACAGGCAGTTCATACTAAATTAGACCTGCCAACTGCTAGTTAGAATATTGCAAATAATTTAGTTTCCATGATAAAAGCAAAAGCAAGCAGCACCCAGCAGGGGCCCTGCTGATAAAACTGTGTCAAAACTCAAACCATTTGTCAACTGGGAAGGAAAGGAGAGAGCTGAAAGATGGACTCAGGAAGCAGAATTATCTGGTGCAACACATTAACTAGTATAAATACCGGGCTGGGGGGCTGGGGGAGTAAACACATTTACTCAGCAGTTTCTCCCTCCAACTAGCTAGGAAAAAATCACTCACATCACTCACTTACTCACTCACATAACTTATCTAAATACTCATTTGTCACATAACAGTAGCATTTTCTCCATTGTATTCAGCTGTAGTGTCATTTAATGCATAGTCCTGAAGGGCTTTAGGAACAATTAAAAGTGTGATTAAACAAACCAAGATGCATAGTCCAGTCTTTTCGTCTTCAAGCCATAAAACCTTCTGGTCATGAACACACAAGTTAACACTTACTAAAACTTCACTTACGTTGTACAGTTTTGTGTACCGATAGTCATGCCAAAAGGAAAATCAGTCAATCTATCTATCTATCTATCTATCTATCTATCTATCTATCTATCTATCTATCTATCTAAAGGTCCCAAAGAGGAGGAAAGCTATGCAAACTACATATGGTGTGCACTGGGAATATGGTAGAACAGAGCCAGGCAGAATATCCAAGGGTTTTGGAAATGCTGGCTTTCTTTCCTTTTATCAGTTTTAAATAGTTACCTATAATGTTTGCTATAAAACAATGTTATAAAATAAAAGTCAGAAATATATGGGATGGCAAAAATGACTGAAAGATACAGGGAAGAGATTTTTTTAAAGTAATCCTTGCAACAAGGAATACAAAATGGTATTATAACATACAAAATTATTATAATGCATCATGAAAAGCCACAAGTATTTAATGCATAAATATAAATCTAGCTCATTATGATTTTTAGCAGTACCTTTGATTAGCCATATAGAACAGGTTTCCAATCTTCGTTCACACATCTCATGGTTTTAGTCCTTATGCCTGTCTTCTGTCATTCACTCACACTACACAGCCATGCACACACCACACAGCCATGCACCCATAAACACACACTACACATGCTTTTATCTCTCACTCTGACACTCTCAGCTAACCTCGCCTAGAGCTGAGCCTTGGATTTTAGAATTTCCTCCTGTGAGAATTTCCCCCTCCCCTTTCCTTCTACTCCACCCCATTCAGTAATTAGGCTTAACTAGAGCAATTAACAAAACAAACTCTGCTAAGGCTGGTAGGGCAATGATTCTGACTGTCAAAATGTTTGAAAAATAAGCAAAAATATTTAACCTAAAGGAAAACTGAAATATTATACAGCACTAACTTTGCATCACATTTAACCTTCCATTACATGAACAACACATAATTTTAAAAAAATTGTCTGCAATAAAATGATTAACCACTAAATTACAAGTTCTTTTTACCTATTTATTAATGTAAAAATACACTCAAATACCTAACTCCTAACATAATATATTTAATAAATACACAGTATTCCTATACAGGCTCTGTGCCTCTTCTCTCTAATAAAAACTCTCTTGAGTTATCTGAAATTCACATGAATGGAATAAAATGTGGACCTTATTTTTGCTGCTCGCTGTTGGATTAAATTGTAAGAGTAATGGTGGTTGTTTCAAAAACACAAACCAATAACCACAGCATTCCATTCTTACAAATATCACTGTTAAATTAGTTTACTGATACAAATATATGAAAACTATAATCTGTATATGTACATATTCTATTTCTGTAATTCTAACATAACAGCTCCAATCCATAGAACTATCAGAACAAAAAACTGTGTTCACACTTGTACACATAGTCTAGATGCATTAACCTGATAATGGTAAGTACATTTGGACTTAGAGAGTACTGTGATATATGAAGTTTTTGTTTATCTACACCCCCATCTGGCACCCTCCAGATGTATTGGCCATGGTGGGTGGGAATTATGGGAGTTGCAGTCCAACACATCTGGAGGGTACCAGGTTGGGGAAGGCTGATCTACACTTTGTGCTCTTGAAATAGTTTCTTCTTTAGCAATATTTATATTAGTAGAAATAAATATTAGTTTGTTCACATACAGACCATTGGTGCTTTTTCTGTCTGTGTTGATCATTTCTTGGGGAAAGGGAGACTAAGCAAGTATGAGACTCAGTTTCCCACTCTCCTGAATCCCACAAAAGATAATCAGCACTATTAGAGGTACCACAGGGATGGTGGGATACTTGGCTGCAAAGGTGAACATGCAGCCTTCTGCTGTACTCAAATGTGAAGAGCAAATCCATGCGAAGTCCACAAAATATAATTGTTAATTTTCTTTTTCTACCCTGCCTTTCCATCCAATAGGCCTGCAAAAAGGTTTACAACAGTAAGTTGAGCAAAATGCAAATGTGAATGTAATTTTTGTTTTAATGTATAGAATGTGTCCTACCAATTTAACTTGGAGCAGTTGCTCAGTAATTTATTCCCCCACCATTCTTTAGTAAGCTACAGACAAATATATCCAAAACACACGCAACATGCTCCAACCTAGCTTTCCCCACTTGTGCCCACCAGATGTGTTGGATTATGGCTCCCACCACTGGCCATGCCAGCTGGGAGTGATGATTCCAACCCTTCTGGAGGGCACGTCTGGCCTAACGAACTTACTATAGGAAAAGTCAACATTAATTTTAATTTATAATTTTATGGCAGGAAGTTAACCCAGTCTTGAGTTTAACAACTTATGATTGATAGCCATAGATAACAAGGAATTCAATGCAGGGTTTCTCTACTGGCCCCAGAAGAAGAGAAGTTCATCCCTCAGTTCTGTCCATCTTCTACCAGCCCGCTTGGTAGAAGGCTTAAAAACAAAACAAAACTAGCCTTCGAGTATCCTGCATTTCTAGGTTGGCTACAGAGAAGGGGGCCAGCATGGAACTACAACCTCTAAGCAAGCCAGTAACATGTTTGCAACTTTTGTTGGCGTATTTGCCAGGCTTGGTTGAACAGTGCAAAGGAGGCCACACAGTATTCTTAAATAGTTTTGCCATGAATAAGAAGAGGTTTTTCACAATCCCATATATTAAGAGTACAGTTCAGTATAATATTATTCCTAGCATCTTCCTTCAAGCCTGGTGCTAGCATTAATTGCTCAAAACACCCACTATCCTGAACACAGCCACTTCCCTTCTACAGTCCGCTTCAATAATTTGGGGCAGCCACATTGTTTAGTGGGGTTATACCCTTTGTTGAAATAAACACTTCTTTAAAAACTAGACTGGAAATTAGTGGGAAGTCTGTAAAATTGATGCCATCCTCTACAAAAGATATTTGCAAACCACATAGATGCTTGGGTTTCACAATAAAGAGTTGCTCTAGGCTGATTTTATGATGCCTGCTCCTCAACTGAGCCAAGCTTACAGAAGATTCCCAAGTTCCTAAGGAGAGACATTCGCCCTCCCTCTTATATTCCAGTTGTCTTGTAAACAAGCATTTGATTTTTCCTGGACTTCTGCATTTTATATAATTCCATATACCCTTCTGCACTTGCATCATGGTATACAGCCTCATCACGAATATGATGCAGTGAAAGCCAGAGGTCTTGGCATGCAAGGCAGGCAAATCTGTCGAGGTGTAGTTCATTTCAAAGGGGAAGACATGACTTCCATGCCCCTACTCCCACACCTCACACATATTTTTTGTCTATATTGTAATAGGTAGGAAGCTATGCACAGATGCTATCCATTGCTGAATGTGGAATTTTGTGTATTGCTTCATATGCTATCAATAGATGGTATCAACTGTATCAAGAGATGGCATCTAAATGAGTGCAAAGGTTCTTTACTTTTTATAGGAGGGTTTAAAATAAATTGTCTGGTGGCCTTCAAGAGAGCTAAACTCCACTTTACATTTGAGTGATTTCTTACTGCTGAGAGCTGCATCACATTTGATATGTTTTCCTGCATGGTTGTACGGTGTAGGGGAAAACCATGTGTACATCACGATGTGTGAAAATCATGCCAAGTGTTCTTTGTTCTTCTGTTTGGTAAGAGGACAAGCTGATAAGCTTTCTAGTCATTCAGAAACTACCAAGGGCTAATATTACACATAAATAATTGCCAATATCTGACATTATTCTGAGCAGTTTGCAATGATGCCACATGAGAGAGCACTTTAACCATAGGAGGCACAATGGACTACGGCAATGATGGGGGGAAGTCCTTTGTGTTAGCATGTATGTTCAGATTTTCTGGTATAATATGACCAGAAGATAATAGGGTCAACTTGCTGCCATCTGACAGTAAAAAAAGGAGAAAACACATGTCTTACTTAAAAAGCTGGGGCTTTTAAGTAAGAGTAGTACTTAACAGTAACAAATACTGCTACAAATAAGACTGCTTAAGACATTTCAAATAACAAAACCAACAAAATGTAAGGGAGTAAATAATTTCTTGTGGCATAGGATTTTCAAGGCAACATTGTCATATGCCCTGATAAAAACATAGCTCAGTAGTGTAGGTTGTACATGTGGCAGGCCACTGAAATGCTACCAAGCACAGAACCTCAAATATGAACAGGATAGGTATGGTATCCTGTTAGGCACTTTGTAATGTGTAACCGCGTTCCGTTCACCTCTGTGTTCAGTCATGCCGGCCACATGACCACGGAAGGGTCTTTGGACAGCGCTGGCTCTTCGGCTTAGAAATGGAGATGAGCACCACCCCCTAGAGTCAGACATGACTGGCTGGGGACACCTTTACCTTTTACCTTTAATGTGTATAGAATATAGCTTATACATGTTATACCAGTTGCTAAATAAAGGTCCAGATTTAAGGGGGGGATACTGCCATTAGGAATATGGTGCAAAACTTTCTTTCAACACTGGTAGTACCTCACAACCACAAACCAGAGAACAGCAGTGTCCCCTTTTTTCTCCCTACACATATGCCATATCACAAGCTGCTTTTGAAACTAGCTTCTTTCAAAAGCTGAGTGGTAGGGGTGGTAGTGGAAGGGCAGCTCCTTTTCAAAGAGTTAAGTCAAATCTGCAGTGGCCATGGAGCACTGCTCTAGTTTTCAGCCAATATCTTGTTCTGTTACACTGGCGTAAATGTTAGTAGGCCCTTAAGCATGTGTGTGTTCAAATAGCAAGCCTTATACTCGATCCATTACTGTTTAAGCATGCCAAGACAATCTTTGTTCAGCTAATAGAATACACTACAGATGCTGAGAGTAACTGTGAGGCAATAGAATGAGCTGTGCTGATGTAATGCAACACTGAAAGTGCCCTGGGCCTGCAGTGGCTTGGGTGTGAGAGTGCTCTCTGAAGACCACAGTAGGCCACCCATTGAAAATCTCTGATCTATCCTTTAAGCTATCAGAAAATGACACAACTGTGGTGACTTCATAAGTCCTGAACCTTGTATGACTGAATGGAAAAGCTTATTCTTTTGAGTCTCATGATGTAACCAGACCACAGAATTGATTATCACGTTCATTAGAAAGTCCTATTAGCTGTGGGTCCCAGTGTGGTGCTCACTGTCACCTCCGTTGGCACTCACTGGGCTCCCTACCTCTCCGGTTTTTAATTTTTTAAAGAAGAGTCTAACTCAAAAATCCTAGAAGGCTGGTATGATGCAAAGTGACACATCCTCCTCCAGCACTATCTTCAAGGATGCTTCTGGGCCCAAGAAAATGGTAGGCAGCTGCAGCTCAGCACTTTATTTTGAAGCACGGCCAACCAAAATAAAGATAAGCTGTGGGGTGGGGGGAGCATTCTCTGGGGCTAGAGGGGGTGGTGGGGAGCAAGGGTGCATGGTTTTCCTGGTCTCTGTGTTTCTGTCTGTCGGTTATCCGGTTTTGTGTGTGTTTTGCTTATGTGTGTTTCTCTCAGCATCACCAGTTTGCCTGCTGTGAAATAGGTATTTTGTTATGCTTTGTGGGCCAATATGTGATTTGACATTTGGGCTTCATACTCCATCTCTGACTCATCTCTTGAGCATCATCAGTTTGCCTTCTGTGAAATGGGAGTAGAAAACTATGGGTTCAAACAAGCGGTTTTGTGTTTTGGACCTAAGCTTTGTATTCAGGTTCTTGGACAAGTTATGCTTCTGGGAAATCGGTGCTTTGGGAATGGCTGCACCCACTGTGGAAAACATTTTGTGAGAGAGCATTTTTTTAAAAAAGCCTACCATGCTTTCAATCACATTATTTTTGTCAATTAGTCTTAAAGAAAATAACACCTCTATTAATCATTTCAATTAACAGCAAGCACCACATGACACCAGCACCACAGCCCATATGTTGTGCTCCAATCACCCAAATATTAAAGCCTTTTTAATTGATTTATCTAAAGAACATTCAACAGACTCAACGTGGCAGCCAGCCAGGAAATCCCAAAAGAAGATGACAAAAAAGGTGGGGGTGCTAAACCCTTTTCCCAATTTGTTTTTCCTCCTTCTCCATGATTCACTGTTAATCCAATCACAGCCCACAAAGCTGCCTTTTAATAAAATAAATAAATAGATAAGAGAACACATATGTTAGTTCTTTATCTGCCTGGAGAAGCCCTCTCTGCTACAGTTGGCTATCCTGCTGAGAGAGGGCTGTGTACAACAGCACATTTTTATCCAGCAGAAATATTTAGCTTGGCTACCCGCCAAGGAATGCTGGAAGAATAGAATGAATTAGGGGATTTACCTTCCACGTGTTTGGCACGCGTCACTGAAGAGCTTGTTTCTTTTCTCTGTCCCCCTCCTTCCTTTATCAAATATCTGCTACAGTGAAAAAGTACAACCTGTAAGAGGAGTTAATACATTAACTGAGTTTTGGCACAGTGACACTATCCTGTACAAGGTGAATAATTTCCCTTTCAAAATAAAATTGTTACAGCAGAAAAGCCTGGAATGCCTTGATTTCCTTGTATTTCGTATGGACAGACTGTTCACTTTATGTAAAGACTTGCCACAGAAGAGCTAGTGACTTAAAAACATATCCTCACCAGACATGAATATAATAAACTTAGCACTGCAGATATAAACAAGGTTGATTGTTCTGTTGTGTGACTTTAGTGTGTTTATATGGGCTTTCCTTTCTTGTGTTTATGACATTTACCAACTTCTTGACTGAACTGATTTTTTTTATATTGGCAACTAAGAGGGAAAGAGTTAAAAAGAAGAAGAGACTATTGTAGTACATTGTATCACCACTAAGCTCTTAATTTGAGAAGCTAGGATGATGTTTTAATAGTTCAACAGATGGTGCTTGCTACTATACATACTGGAGAGATATAAAGGAAGGCTTCGCCAGCATTAAAAAGGGGAGCTCCTAACTAGCTACAGTTAATTCAATACTGTGCATATGTCCTTCCTGCATTTACACATATGTTCTCCAGCATTTTATGAAAGAAGATATGCTTTAATTAAATGAACAAGGCAGTAATAGCATAGTATAGTCTCAATTCAGTGAATTTGATGACATTCCTTATCAAGTTTTTTCTCTAAGGATGCAATCCTATAGGGGTAGGCGGCCACCCTTAACTCGGCGGTGACCGCCTATCTAATGCAGGGCAGGAGAAGCATGGAGGGGATCATTCCCTCTGCGCTTCTCCTGCCCTGCATTTGTGGCTAGACAGCCGATTGCGGCTGTCTAGCCGCAAGAAGGTGGAGCGGGGGAGGAGGCTGCCGGATGACACATATGATGTGTTGTACTGGCATTTCTGCCTTCCCCGCCCTGGAATGCCCTCTGGGATGCCCCATTCTGGCCGCTCCGCGCTCCTCTTCCAAGCGCAGAGCTTGGGGCTGTTCCGCACTGCCTGCAAGGCAGCATGGAAAGTGTGTGTGTGAGGGAAGGTCGGTTCTCTGGCAACCAACCTCAGAGCGTTGGCTCCAAGGTCGGTTCCCAGAAACCCCCATATCCTATGGCCATCTAGCCGCTGACTAGCGGCCATAGGATTGCTCCCTAAATGTTAATTCAAAGATACAACTCAGAACACATTATTTAAGGCCAGTCTCCCCTACATGTGATTCTCTGCTTCCCCTTTCCCTCCCCAACAGATTATCAGTAATAACTTCTGTTCAGGAGTGATGAGAGGGGGGGAGAGGGAAAGGAGGAAGTCCTTGAACACATCAGCAGTTACACTGCCTTCTGCTGTGCTCAAGCTTCTCTGGATCAGGACCAGTATCATTTGTAATTTCATTCAGCTGTGCAATAGGTCAAATCAAAATAGTTAAATGCATATTTCTTAATAAATCATATTTCATTCCAGGGAATACTGCACTTCTCGTGTACAAAGGACCAATGTCATGGAATTGTCCCATATAACTTAGAATGATCTCCTAAGATTCTAAGTTATATTAGAATGTCCAGGATGACCACATGCTGTCGCAGCTCTCACACGGCTATGGTAACATCAGAAGGGTCGGTTAAAATAGCATATATTTCTGGCTAAATCTTGCTCTTATTTTTCACACACCAATATGCACATGGCCACCACTGGACATCCTTGTGCATGCAATCCAAGGACTATTAAACCATGCAGGAGATTTGGTATCTGCATATAACATTGCAACTGATGTAGCACACTGGGATAGTCCTGTCCTACTTGCCTCATGCAAGATGCCATACACTAGTTGACACCTGCTGCCGTATGTGCCATTGTGCCACAGTAATCCAACAGCTTCAATTTCTGACATTAATATTATAGTTCTGCTAGTGCAGGCAATTATCCAGAACCCATTATCTGTCAGATTCTATCTGACTTAAGTTTCTGTTGGGGGTGGTTGGGAAAATATCAGTGGCTGGATGTGTGAACTCTTGCAGAAGTTTTGACAGGGATTTAAGAATGGGGATATCTCTTTGAAAACACAAGTCAGCGCTTGGATTTAAAATTACATACTAATATGCATGGGATTTATGCCTACAGTTCCTAAAAGAAGTACAGGGTGTTTCAAAAAGATGGACTCGATTTGAAATCGCTGTATCTCTGCAACCACGAACCGCCCATGAATGAAACTCTTACCACTTGAAAGGGTGGGTATGAAAGAGCGTTGGTCGTTGGTACCGACAATTTGAGGAAACAGGCTGTTTATGTACGGGGAAGAGCACAGGGTGACCACCCACTTCAGAGGAAAACGTGAGAAGAATTCAAGAGTTTCCAGCATGGCCCGCGAATTCAACTATCATCTCGATATTTTCCATACAGCAGGTGGAGGGCACATAAAGCATTTATAAAATGGTTAGTAAAACTCGATAACTCATTAAACCGTTTGTAACTTTTGGTGTAATTGTAACATGTTGCCATCGTGAAATATACTGCTTTGAAATTGGGTCCATCATTCTGAAACACCCTGTATATCTGGGGCACTCTAAGGAGTTACCATGGTTATCCAAGAGCTATGGTGAGAAAAAGTCCAGAGAAATAAAGCAGCAGATTTTGTATAAGCTGAAACTATAAGTACATTGACACATATTGCTCTGCGTACCAGTGATGTTTAGCATAGCTCTGTGGAGCAAGGATATGCAGAAACTTTGGGTCGTGCTATAAATCAGGCAAATATTGCCATTAAAAACGACACAAATCATATCTTTAGCTGGTATAAAAACCTGGCTAAGGCCTCGTATGTGATCTAACAGTCGCCCATTGAACAGTAATTCTGCTTACATTGGTATTTAGTATTAATTCCGCTTATATTGTATTTGTTTCCTCCCTTAAAGAGCCTCGTGTGGCGCAGAGTGGTAGGCGGCAGTATTACAACTGAAACTCTCCCCATTACCTCAGTTCGATCCCAGCAGAAGCTGGGTCCCAGGTAGCTGGCTCAGGTCGACTCAGCCTTCCATCCTTCCGAGGTCGGTAAAATGAGTACCCAGCTTGCTGGGGGAAAGGTAGTCATGACTGGGGAAGGCAAGGGCAAACCACTCTGCTACAGTCTGCCATGAAAACGCCAGCGCAAGCGGCGTCCTTCTAGGGGTCAGTAATGACCCAGTGCTTGCACAGGAGAAACCTTTTCTTCTTTCCTTCCTTCCTCCCTTAATATAAAATAACATGCACAGTCGTATGGTAATTTGCTTTCCTAGGCATTTGCAGTCAACAAGTCAATCTGATCCTTTATCCCCCCACCCCACCGCTGAAGGCAAGTCCTTAAGATAAAAAATACAGTACTGTACACATTTGGCGTGATGCTACAGAAGAAGCCCTGGATATTAGGGGCTGTTGCTCAGTGGTGGACCACATGTTTTGGCACGTGGGGGGTCCTGGACTGGATCCCTGGCATCTCTGGGCACACTGGAAGGATCCCTACCTGAAACCCTGGGGAGCTGCTGCCACTCGGTGTTGACAGTGCTGGGTTCAATATAGGTCAGTTTCCTATGTCTTAGTCAGAAAGGTGTTTCACAATAGGGGGAGGGGAATTTTTTCAGCTTAGGGAAACTTGGCTGCAGGTCCAGCATAAATTTTTGTTATCTGTTTCAGCGCGCCTTGCCGTTATTAAGCCTTAGTTTTATACTTACCCAGCGAGTTGGGTCAACTTCAGCATTAGCATCTGCAGGGTCAACTCTCTCCCCTACACCAACCATCTCCCAGTTGTCTGCAGTGGCAGAACCCTGCCAGGCTATTGATGCCATTGCCACAGTAACTCAGGGTCGAGGTGAGAAGGGTCATGTGCTTGCATTACCTGGGGCTGATGCTGCCTGTACTCTGCCTGTGGCACATTACATGGGGCTGTGGTATAGCAGCGGCGGATGTGCCCTGGCCCAATGGCACAATCCCACTCAACCTTAGGGAGGGATGATCTGTATGTTAAGGCTGATACAGATACAATTCCAACTGGTGGTACTACCACCTATGTGATACTATCTACTGCCTGCTACGAGAGAAGTTATGGAGGGATGAGTTGGTAGAAGTATTTCTCCCCCTGTTCTGTGAACAGAAATTAAAGGATAACAAGAAGCCAGGGGATAGTGAACAGGATAGGGTGAGATGGAAGAGGGTGTCCCGCATGGGCTACTTTGCGCCTGGTTTCATCATTTTCACAGTCCTCCAACAGAAATTTCTGTAAAAGGGTTGGACTGGCCTTGACCCCTTCATTCTATGGGACATCAAGGCCCAGGAACACTGGGTGTGGTTTTTGACTCCGGCCAGGCTGGGTTTTGAGATAGGTCTGACAATGGCCACATCCTGGCCACACAACATCCTGACTCAGCTGGGGATTTTGTTCACAAGTTTCCTGTGCCTGGAACTGCTTATTCTACCAAGAAGGCTCAATAGGTAGTGGATAACATGCTTTCTCTAGCTGCCCCCAAGAATGAAGGGTTGAAGGACCTTAGTCAGGATAAACAGGGGCAGGAAGGCTGGTGCAGGGCAATAGCCCTCTCTAAAAGGGGCCCTACCCAGTTAGAAACGAGCCCCGCATCTGACCGTTGCGGCCATCCTGTGGCAGGAGGTTGCAGTGTGCTTAGAAAGGGTATTTTTAGAAGGGTTTTGAATTGCATTTCAGGGCCAGCGTAAAGCCTACTTTTCTCTGAATCTACATTTTGTTAAATTAAATATTGATAAGGAGGTGCAGCATGCAGGATTCTAGGCCCATTTGCAGCCTTGTCTGTTCTTAATCTGAGAGTCTGTTCCTGAGTGATAGTGCTTAAAGGGCGCCTGGGGGGATGGAGGTTAACCTATAACCTTTCTGACTCAGCAGTGGGCACCTTTTTCAAATGGGGGTGACAGACAGGATGGGCTTGCAGAGTATGGTCCATGATTCAGATGATTTTCTGTCACAGGCCCTGGGGGTTGCTACCCAGTCCTCTCATTTAATCTAAGTGTTTGGAACAGTGACCAAGGAACTGGGAATACCCTTCCTGATGAGATGACCAAAGGCCCACTATCCATCTTAATGACTCTGGGTGACTGTGCTGGACTCCATTAATCAGTGCCGTAAAATTCTGAGGGATAAGGTCCAGGCATTAAGAGAGACTTTGGCGATCATGAGCTCTCATAATGTCACACTTCATGCCCCTTAGGAAGTGGTGGACACTTTTTCAACCGGCAGAGCTGTTGCCCTGGGCCAGCCATTTCTGAGGAGGCTGTGCTGTGCTACACAAGGGCTTAGGCTCCTGCACCACTGAGTTAGGGTTTTTCCTGCCATGGTTTGGGCTTCATTTTTTCCGGAGCTTAACTGCGTTTCAATTTCAGGAAACACGAGTTGCTCATCGAGGTTGAGCTGCAGATGCACTCTGATGCCTCCAGTGGGCTGGGTTTTAGGGTCAATTTGCAGGATCATTGTGTGCGGAATGAGGGGCGCAATGGTTGGCCACTCTGATCTTTCAGGATCCCATTTACTAGAATTTCTCCAATACATGGCAGCACGTGGCCAAATCTAATGTCTAATTCCTAAATTCTTTTTGTGTGTGAAGATCAGGCCTCCATTCATGTCATTAACACATAGTCCTCCCACAATCTGAAAGTGATGGCTCTGGTTGTAGCATTTAATTTGCACTGCCTCCTGCGCAACATCTGGTTTGTCATGAGGCATATAACTGAGTGGGACAACGCCAGTGCCGGCATTTGTCACATAATCGGATGCAAAGGTTATGGTAAAGGGGCTCCCTGGGTGCTTGCACTTCCAGAGACCACGCCAGAGGTTTTCTGGGAGATTGGTTAATTTAGGCAAGGTAAGCCATGGTGCACTCCATAGCTCATAGTACAAGGGCCTCTTATACCTAGGTAGATATGGAGCCCTTGGCTTTTGGGTATGACATTCAGCTGCAGAGGTTGTAGCCATTCTGGTAGTTCATCTTTACAGTTCCATGTCCATTCCTGGAGTATAGGACTCCTGGCTGGGACTGTTAGAAGTAAGCTGGCAGTACTTGTCTTTTGGTCTAGTCTGAAGGCTGCCTGACATACACCACAGAGTTTAGGGTCCAGTGCACCCTACAGAGTTTGGCAACAGTGCAGCCTGCAGATTTTATTCAAGGTACCCATGGTCCCCTGGTATTTCACCACATCTGTGGGGTCAGCGGCCCTCAGTGCAAATCTCCTTATGATGTGATTTTATTCCATGCTGCAGAATTGGCAGTTTTCTTTGAGGTATTCTATCTTTCCTAATTAGTGGTGGCAGCCATGGATGATGTGTCCGAATGGGCTTTTTAGTTGTGGGATAAGGCCACTCTATGGGCATCAAATGATTCTCCTGATACAATGCCAGGCTACTCTGGCTTGGAGAAGTTGCCCGCTTAGGTTTCCCTTCTCAGATCTGATCAATTTCAATAAATGTGGCCCAAGTTTTATACCAACTACTTGCGTGTTGTCTCTTTATTTCCCCCCTCCTTTCACCCGCAATAAATAATTGCTGAATCTCTGATGTATGTGTTCAGTTTAAAATATTTGCAGTTAATTGATTTTTTTCCTGAATGACTGGATATTCAGGGCTGCACTCAACCATCTGCAGCATTAGCATCTGTTGCAGATAATCCACCAATGGTTTTTAAATTGTCAAATGAAAAAGCAAAACACAAAAACTCTTCCTATTCTGATATAATACTGGTACGTACTTAAAAAAAAATCAGTTAAAGTCTAAATTAGTGTCAAGGTCAGCATGTTTTAAAAACAAGCCACTACGACTAAGAATGTGCTTTATTGTAAACAAATAAGCAAGTTTATATCTGGGCCCTGAATCTCTGAATATTTATAGGATATATGGCCTTATAAAATACTCCCTGCATAATGGACATGTGGTCATCACAGTATTATGTTCTTGGTATCAAACCTGTACCAAACAAAATCTGAAACCAGAGAATTTCTGTCTGCTTTGCATCTGAAATAGCTAAAAATCATAATGCTTACATTATACTGGCATTCAAATAATTTAAAAGAGCAAGGTTTATTTAACCCTAGAGGTAAAACAAATATTCAGTGTAATGCAAGCTCTACCAATCAGACTTGCTATATTTCAAAACAGTATTTGAAGTGTGTATATTGATTTCTGCCTTTTTAGTAGCAAACAAAATCCATGTACTTTATATCCCTTAACCAAACAAGTTTAAAACAAACTGTTTACATCCAAAACAACAACAACAACAACAACAACAAATATGTCTTATTCTGCAGTAGCAGGAATATAAAATAAGTTTAAAAATATGGAAGTTATTAAATCACAACACAGTAAATTGTCCTTCCACAAACCTGCCTTCTTCATTCAAATCTTATTTGTCTGGTAATCTCCTTTGATCGCTAAAGTTATAAGAAGCCCCCTCCTTTCCTTTTGATACTATCAGTGTAGCTTTTGACCAGAGAGCGTGATGAATTAAATGTATGACAGATATGACAGGTGAGGAGTGCTTGGAGGAGGCTTAAACAGCAGGGATAAGACAAAGCCCCCATTTAAGAACAAAAACCCTACCCGATGACTAGGCCATTAATAACCAACCACAGAATCGCTCTATTTGCCCTGCTGGATGAGGAGCAAGCTGATACTACAGACAATGCTTTGTTAGGCACAGGTCAGTTGCTCAATCAGGCCACACAGCCAACTAATTGAAAAGCCCATTCCTCATCCCTGTTCCCTTGGTATTTGATATTCTGGACTTTCCTAGGTAAATTGCTCCCTTCCTATAATGTTGCATTAAGTCATCTACCACAGGTTTACAGCTGGACTAAGTGGTATTACAGTTTATAAACCTGAAAATCTATCTGCAGGGAATCCAGCTAAGCCCCAAAGAGATACAAGTCCAGCATTACAAATCCAAGGAATTTTGGAAGTCAATCCATTAGGATTATTGGGGCAGGCCTTTGATTTTGGAAGTCATGGGCTCAAACATACAGAAGCAATGAACTCTTTCAATCTCCCTTCATTTTAACTTCTTATCTGTAGGCTTATTGACTCATTTTTACTCTAATAAACAGATACATATAGATGAAATTATAATCATTTGCGATAATATTTGCAGGAATTTATTGGGCAAGAAGCCGAGGAAAAATATTTTCCCTGAGGTTTGTAATAACATGCTTTTTGAAAAACTGCTTTTAATATCTGCCAGTACCTGATAATATAGAAACCAAATCACAAATATTAAGCAAATGGGCATATTGTTTATCTGTGATTATCTCAAAAAGCTCACCTCCTCACTTTAAGTATTCAGTATGTCTAAATATATATAAAATCATAAATAATAAATGGAACATTCAATACACCAAAAGGGTGGAACCAGATTATGCTGAGCTACTAAGTGAATACAAAAAGGGCAGGTGGAGAAAGAACCTTGGTGTTGTATAATGAATTCTCAGTAGGCATTTCACACTGTTATAATGTATGTGTCACTGTGTGTGTGTGGATAACAGGAAGTCTGAAATAGTATATCTTTCTCAGGCAGAGTGAGGCAGTCACCTCAGGTGGTGAATGCTGGGAAGTGTGGCAGTGGCAGCATGCCTCTCAGCCAGTTTCGATCCCTGCAGCCATTCATTCTGTACTAGAGCAGAACTGTGTGTGTTACATGGCCTGCCCTTTGCCCCCTCACCTAGCCTGCTGCCATTAGGTGTAGTGGAGTACACTGTCCCATCGCCAGTGTTGAAGTAAGAGTCAGCTGCCATTCCAGCCAGCTCTCGTACATGGAATGGGGGCAGACCATCTTGTACTTTTCATCGGGCAGCCAAATATCTTGGGGCAGCCCTACTCTTTCTAGAAATGTTAAATGTTAAGTTGATATTTCCAAGATCACCAAACTACAGGGGAAATAGTTAAGTTGGATTCAGGCAAAGTCACCCTTCAGTCCCACTGAAATCAATGGGACTAGTCATGGATCCTGTGGATCCCAAGCTGTTTCTGTGACTATGCCTAGAGCTGGAGTGGCTAGCCACCCCCTGCCCAAGATATTAGTTAAAATACAAAGATCTCTTTGGCCAAAAAGCTCCACAAAATAGTTCTACCACACATTCCACCTGGGCCAGAGCAATCCAGGAGGGCGTAGGATGCAACAGTAGGTGTGCTTTTTCGCTCCTTCCTGACCTCACTTAGGATTGCTCTGGAATCAGCTCAGTAGTTATTACTGGATACTGTTGATCTATAATCAAATCCTAACATGTATTGTTCTTTCATGATAGGGTTAGAGCAGTCCTGGTTTATCTTTGCTTGTAAATATATATTTAAAAATTATATATGAAACATTACACTAAAAAGAGGATATTCCTGGCTTTGATTAAGTAAGTCACTTAACTCTCCCCTCCCCAATTCCCCATGGGAAAAAAAAGGGGGAAAGAATGTCATTTCACCCTCAAAATGTGGAGTCAAGAGATCAAAAGTCTGGATAAGATATTTATGTTTTTATTCAACAATTTCCTTATATGAAAAATAGAACTATACTTAACTGTTAATTTTTATTTTTTTATTTTATAATAAAATAATTTTAAAAATAAATATGTTGCCAATTCAGCTAAAAGGATGATCTAAGCAATTCAATCTTACTATTACGAAGATACTGTAAAATAGTAGACAGCATGGTTTTTTAAAAAATCCATCCTAGGATACGCTTCAAAATTCACAGTTGGGTGATAGTTTTATTAGGACCACACACAAAAAAGTCACAGAAAAGTGTGCATGTTTTCAAGTTATGCTCTCAGTGTTATAGATGTAAATATTGCTTCCTAATTCAAGCCACTTCTCTCTTGTGACCTCTGCATCACTAGTTTAGATTTCTAGTCAGAGACATGAAGCAGCTTGTATCAAAAGACAGCTGCAAAGTCCTTACTGCTCCATCTCCAAAAGCTGTCAATAGGCCTGGACTATGTCTGTCCACAGCTCTACATTCATAGAGAACATTTGACAGAAGGGCACAGAAGACATCCAGGAAAACTGCTTTCAGTCCTTATCTAAGGAACAATACTTAACTTTCACCACCTGGGCATGGCTTCCGGACAGAAAACAATCACACGTATTGTACCTTTCTGGACAAATGCTCTTAAACAAGCCTCCAGCTGATGCTAAATAATTTTTAATCTTATTTTTAATCAGGATACCAATTCTCTAGTGTGTCATCCACAAACCAGTACCACAAACCAGTACCATTAGGAAAAATTAGACATGTGGGCATCATAAGTTGCATGACCTAGGTAAAATGTTTTGAACTCAAGTTATTATATCTAAAAAGAGCTTCTAAAAAGAGCTGTGGACTTTCTTTCTTTCTTTCTTTCTTTCTTGCGTAACAGACCACATGGTTGACACAATGACCAGGTTCGCACACCACAGTGGTGATGCCTTGGTTGTTTAACCCAGGAAGTGCAGGGACAAGTGCAGCTCGTTATTTCTGCTTTTAATTTAAAACCCATGGTTTGCCCATGTTCTCTTGTTGGGCTAACTCTAGTTTAACCCATAAACAACCCAGAGTTTCTGGGTTCGCATGTCACGAAACACCCCAGGAATGGGGCGGCATTCCTGGGTTGTTAATTAAAAGTGGAAACAATGAGTGCGCAACTTCCGTGCTCAGCTCATCCCCACAATTCCTGGGTTAAACAATCCAGGTATTGTCACTGTGTTGTGTGAACCAGGTCAATAGCTTATAATTTCTTTCTATCAAGAAGAAGAAAAATGTGTAAAGATTTTCATTGCAATTTCAAGCTTCTGTTTTTGTTCTGCCATTATTTGTTTAAGGAAAACGTAAGATTTATTTTAGCCCTTTATGTTTTTCATGATATCCTCCCCTTTAAAACTCATTTAGCTAAGAATATGTTCTCATCTCACACTCAGAAATACTAAAATTGTGCATATAGGTTTGGCAGCTGTAGGAGTCACCATTTCCCCCTACCTCTTCTTGAGCATCTATATTTGAATTGATCACTGTTCATAAATGTCATGTAAATTCTAAAGTATATTCAGCAGTCATCTTTCATTTATTGACTGAATAAAGGAATGACTTTGGTTTAATTCAATCATTTTGTATTCCATAAATTTCTCTGTAACACAGTAATGTGGCCACTGAACATTCAGATATTAAAATGAAATGAAATTAGGTACACATGCTTAAGGCACAATCGTACACCCCCACTCCATTTTAAAAGAGTGAAGGAAAATACAAAACACAGCAATGGTATCTCCTTCAAAGAGTGAAACTTTGGAAAGAAAGCAAGGGGAACCAGGAGCGACAGAATGCAGTGCACTATATTTGTCAGGGATGCTGTAGCTGCATCCTGCATTGCAGATCCTGCATTGAATGGGGGTGTGGGTGGGGGTGGGGGTGGGATATGTCTTTCAAGGTCCCTTCCAACCCCATGATTCTGTCTTGAAAATTGAGCCCACCAGCCTGAAAATTCTTAACACAATTTATTCATGTCATACCCATTGTCCACAACCACATTCATTTTAAAGAGGGCTACAAGTGATTGAAGCATCTCAAACTCTGACCAGATTCACACCATCACTAGCCCACTGTGGCTTGTTTAAGCCATGATGGGTCGCAGCACATGCGAGCATTCATTTTAAATATTCAGCCTCCAGTGGGTGGTTGCCATGGTTTGTCATGTCATCTGAACCTGGTAGGCAGAGGCTGTTTGAGGGTTAAACTAACCTAAAATAACCCTACAACAGATCATGGGTCTACATGCAACACGACCCATCATGGCTTAAATAAGCCACGGTGCGTGGTGGTGATTGTGTGAATCCTCCTTGCGTGCTTTACTAGATTCCTTGGTGGAAAGACTCAAAACTGTTGATAAAATGCAGAATAAATTGTAGTATAAAATAAGAATAAAATCAATTATAATTAATACTATTGTGTTTGTACCATTTATTTTTATATTTAACTTTTTACTGTATTTTTTACTGAAATGGAGCTGCCATAAACCCAGTCAAGATATCATATTCTAGGTATAATCATAAAGAGTTGCTAACCCATATTTATAGTGCAAGGGAGAGCAACAAATCAGGCCATAGCTATTTTTTTACATCCAGATCAGAATTTTAATTGAAGGTATAATTATGCTTAATGAATGTATATCTTATTGGAATATATAAGTTACTTCTCAGTAAATATTTTTGAGATAAGGAGTGCTGATATGATATGAAATAAAATTGTTCCTGTTTGGGAAGATTTCATGTGAGTTTGTCCTCCCCCAATATTATTTGCAGTGATGCCACTGCTTTGTTTTTTCTAGTCATGTACAGCATAATCCTACACGTTTTATTTAATCACAACTGCAGAAACCTAGACGATAGTCGTGCTTCCTTTGTTTATAAGTGAACTAAGTGCCATAATTTCCTTTTGAGCTTTGACTTAAATGTGTATAACATTAATTACTATCCCTCTTCCCTGTAAAGATCTTTCAGTTATACCCCAACTAATTAATTTCACAAAAACGTGATTCATAATCTAAATTTATTCCCTATTTCTTTACAATGACCTCTAACTAACCTTCAGGCAAAGTTTTAAAGTTCTCTGACTCTACTTCAGTCAGGAAGTGGTCCACTGGAAATGTCCTTTGAAAAACACCACAAAGAGCTGCAACAGCTGACGTGACCCAGGAGTCAATATAGCATCCCTATACAGGAGAACCCCCTTCACCCTTTTACGGTTTCATCCATCTTCATTTGCTTTTCCTTGCTGTCACTTCCTCTGACTTTCCAAATGCAGGACAGGGGAATTCTATTAATTGTCTTCCACACTTCTTGCTTTTAGACCTAGCTGCTTCCCTCCAGCAGTACACAGAAAGTCCATTTTATTATTAAAGGGGCATGGAAGTGCACTATTAGTTAAGGTGAGTCGCAAAAAAAGAAGTTCTGCTATTACAAGCTTCAAAATTCTACTACTAATAAAAATGATACCTGTTGAACTAATAACTTCAATCTGGGCACCAATGGTCTACAACTGTGCAAAATTTCATAGCAAGCCAATTAAAATTGCCACAGGTTCAGCAAGTTAAAAAGTGCTGAAAATTGACACATTTGTCCTTTTAACTCCAAGTTGAAGCTTGGCATATCATATATTTCTTTCAACTTGTGGTGTAAACTACTGATGTACGTTATTGAGGCATGTTGAGGAGGTGTGCCTTTCATTGGTCTGATGAAGTTCTGAGCAGAAGTTCAAAAGTTATTATGGTTTTTCTGTCCCATGAAAAGTCTATGGCAGCAACTGCTGGCAAAGTTATGTCAGGCATGCTCAGTTTCACCCTAAAGCTAAAATACTGCCAGAACTCCAAGGTTCTCTGAGGAACTCTATTACAGAGGATTTCTGCATGCAAGGACTATTCCTTTAGTTAGGGAATGTGACCTCACAATGTTACTACATGTTACTACATGGATTGGGACCCTAGCATGGGGTGGGGGGAAAGGGAGATTTAATTCTCCCCGTCCCCTGCTGGGGAGTCCCTATCTGGATCAGGGCCCCAGACCTCCAATTTACATTGCCAAAAAGGCATCCAGTTGTAATGTAAATTGCAGGCAACAAGTCATAGCCCACTACCTACCACTCTAGGGTTCTGATCCATGAGGTCCCATGAGCTTACTTTTGAGTAAAAAAGGAAAAACCCCAACAAGCTCCATCTTTAAAGTACCATGCAGTTTAACCCTTGGGGAATTTGTCTTATGAAGCATCTGAGCCTTACTGTTTTGCTAGAGGAATCCTCCTGTGAGTTGTCCATGCCGGTTTGTCTTCTAGCAGTAAGACTAGACGCTTCATAAGGCAAGGCAAGACCAGGACAATGTGGGGCATTTTTGCTGACCAAGGAAAAGTGTGGGTGCATGGAGAGTAAGTGGTAAGCGAGGACAATTTCTGACATTGCACATCTTCATCACTGATCCTGGCATCAGCCTTGGCTTCCAATTTCCTGGCTTTGTGGAGACTGAACCAAGATAAGATAGCCTTAACTCTGGTCTTAAACCAGTAGGTGTTTTGAATATGAATATGCTATTATTCTGGTAGGGCTTGTGTGCTAACAGACAGAAAACAGGTTTGGAGGGTCCATGTAAGCCATTTAGTCCAACCCCCATTTGATGCAGGAAATTCAGAGTTGAAGTATCACCAACAGATGGCTATCCAGGTAATAGGGGAATTCCCCCTAATGCGAACTGCTGCTTCAAAGGATTTTCACCAGCACTGTCGCTTGGAACAGAAGGATTAAACTTCTCCCTCCGCTGCTTTGTTAATAATGACCAGTCCTCCCAGCAGCTGCTGTTTCAATTTTTTTTTAAGTATTTTAAATAACAAAGATATATTTAATGTCATGTTTAGTTTGGCTCTCTGATTAACCTATCTCACATGATTGTTGTGAGCATAAAATGTGCCCCCCCCTGCCCCCGTGGATTCAGCTACCTCTCCACAGCACATTATCATCTTACTTATTTATTTGTGTTTAAAATTAACTAAGCATTTCACATAAATTAAAAAGGTATGTCTGTAACTGAAGGCTTGCAATCTGTACCTGAAGGCTTGAGAACACACAAGAAGGAAAGGGGGGTAGAGGGAAGACAGAAAGAAAGATATGCAGAATATGTATTTTATAAAGCACGGTAAGTTGATGTAAGTTTCCATTTTTCTCAACTTTACAGACAAATATCAAGGCAGCAAAATGAAGAAAAAAGTTAGGTAATTTAGAAAGTAAAAAAAGGAGTAGAGGTAATCAGCAAGGGAAAGTAAATCCCAGTCACAGAGAAAAGAGAACAGCATCCAAACAGAAAACACCAAACCAAAGGACAGGCAAGCAAAGAAAACAGAAGAGCAATAGATAGCAATAAAGGAAGGTAATGTGTCTTGGCCTCTTTGAACTGCTGTGCTAAAGGGCAACACTGAAGGCCACAGGCAGCCTCAGTTGGAATGGCAGCTGTTAAAGCCCACCCTCCTGGCTTCTCTGGATACAGCATTAACTTGGGTCTAGTAGAGGGCTGGAAGCTCATGTTCTCGGGCTTCAGAGTTAATGCTGACATTAACTAGCTTGTCAGGCAGGTTCTATTGTAATCTATTGTTGTAAGGCTGCTAAAGTTCATATAAAACAGGTGGTATCTACATTTTAAAAATAAACTGCATTTTAAAATTGTGGAGGCAGCTGTTGCCATACCAGTGCAATGTGAACATGGGCAGCCAGGCATGGGTTTGAGGGGGGCGTGGACAAAGTGCCCTCCGGTGGGGCCCCTTCTTTGTTGGTGGGCTCGAGTAGGCTTACCTGGGTGAGGTGGCAAGCAATAGCAATGCTCCAAGCAGCAGTGGGTGACTGGGGGATTCCATTTTAATTTTAATTCCACAATCCTCCAGTGATGCTATGTTGGGGCATTGTGGGTAATTAAAACTTTCTTGGTGCTGCTTAGACCACCAGGCCGGACTTTTTTAAAAGGGGCACCACGAGTCAGTAGTCAGCACTGCCAAGGCACTGGGGCACTGGCATCTGCCCAGGGATGTCAGGTGCTGACCCCAGCCTTACATCCTAGTATTGCACTGTGGCAAGAACTAGGAATGATTTACTTGAGGTGTTGGGGTTGGCTCTGATTCTTAAGGTCTTGTGGTATGTCATCAGGAGTGGCATTTCAAAGAATGACCATGATCTTGTTAGAGTTGTTCACTTGCATGATGAGCCAGAAAACAACAGAGCTTTTTGCAAGTCAGAAGAGTTGTAAATGAATAGGTTTACTGTATAGGGGATTATTAGCAAAATAACTATACAGCACACATTATAACATTTGGAGCATATTGAAAATAAGTATTTTAATCTCTTTGAATTTGGTAATGATATAGGAAAGGGTAGTGCATTTATGAGTTGAGTAGGGCAAGGGTGGGAAGAAAGTAATTCTCCAGATGTTTTGAACTTCAACTCCCAGCATTCCTGACAGCCCATGCTGACAGGGACTTCTGGGAACTGAAGTCCAAAATATCTGGAGATCTACTTTCTACCCACCCCTGGAGTAGGGTACAGATGAGTATCCTGAGGTGTGGGGCGGAGGAAGGTGAAAAAGATTCCTAAAGCAACTCCATGTGTCTGGAATACTTAGTATTAATCAGGGGATCCCTTGTCATAGCAAAGACAGAGATAGCACTTTGCAGATGCTGTAACTTCAAGAACATGGAAAGGGGGATGCTGTTTCCACTTCTGAACCAGGTGGAATAGTGCGCATTAGGAGCAGAAGGGCTGGAGAATGACATCCTATTTCTCTGAGAATCAACAACAGATTGGCCTGCACCAGGAAGTTAGGCTATTTAGTGGGTCTTTGTTAATACCACTGTTGCAGATGTTTAATTATGCTTTGGCCTAGTTTAGTTCACCATAACTTGTCTCCTGTCTTCTTTCTAGAGTGGGTGCTTATAGTAATTGATGTCTTGGCATACTTCTTTGACTGAGTAGTGAAAATTATAGAGAGGTTCTCAAAAGAAAACCCTAGATAATTATAAAGTAAATAAACTACATATTCTCTATATCAAGATAATCTTTAAGCAATTTCTCACACTCCTAAATGCATTCATTTTATGTGAAACAGATGTATGTCTTTGGGGTAAGCTTTGTGTTTTATTCATGCACTGTGAAAGTTCCTTGTAATTAAAGGAGGAAATACAAATTTCCTTGTCTAGTTCTAAGGATAAATTCTAGAGATGTGGAGGCTTGGGAGAAGGAAATCTAGAGAATTATTTTTTTTTCCTGAAAAGCAAAAATTAGAAACATTGAAGAAAACTGAAGGAGGGAAAATCCTCTAATGAAATATTTTCTCTTTCAAAATGAGTAAAATACTTTTAAAAACAGTTTCAAATAATATCCACATTGCTACAAATCTCTAAGATTCCAAATTTAAAAGTAATAATGACAAAGTTGCTGCTGCTTTTGACCATATTACTAAACAAGAAACACTATGGCTCCATTCACACAAGGGCTATCTTGGCTTATCATTCACAAACAAGCATCCAAATGCATGCTGCCCCGTTGTTCCCACTTTTCTTCTCCTGCAAACAGCTAAACCAATCAGGAACTTACAAGGGTAGAAAAGGTGATCACTATATCTGAACTGGGACTCCTGGCTTGTCGCTCATCCAACAAGCTAGAGTTTGAAGCCAGCTTTCGGATCCAGACTTGTTAGAAGAGTGGCAAGCCAAGGTCTGGGTTAAGACACGCTAAGCTTTTCTTCCTTGGTAACTTCCTGCACTGATGTGCTTGCTCATGAACTGTAAGCCATGAAGGATTTGGAAGGATTATGCCTTACCATTTTGTGTGAACCTGGCCAATGACTATGTTGGGAGAGTACTTTCATATACGTACTTAGAACATCCCTAGGGAACCTCAGGCCTGGGGAGGCTTGGGCTCCATCTCCAAATCCCATCCCCTGTAGCATAGCAGGGAGAGGAATCCCTGCTGATACCTCTGATAAATGGGGTACCTCTCCTTACAGGTGGAGAAAGCTCATGTGACCAAACCTGGACTCAGGCGCCAGGTGTAGAAACACACCTCCACCCCATGCCTCAGTTGGGATGTATCAGGATTTTCTATCCAGCACTACCTCCACCTATGAGGAAACTGCTTCCTTACTGGGCAATCCCACCTATGGGGTTTCTTATTTTTAGCAAATGTTTATATTTCAGGGCCTAAGGAGCTCTCTGTCACTAAAACTCAGAGTTCCACTACCTGACCCTTTTCCACTGCCACCAATTCTCCTAGAATGCTTTAAAACCGCCTAGTAACTTGGTCTAAGAGCCTTTAGTATAAGATGGGCACCACTACTAGAGACAATATGAACTATTAAACAAATTGGTTTATTAAAAGGATATTTTGTACATAAGGGAATGCTAATATTTACTCTGGAGTTTTCAAAAAACTGTTTACTGACAATTCTTAAGGACTCAAGAGACACTATTGCTTCTACAAACCTCTTAATGACTTTTACCTCGGGCCAAATTCCCTAAACCTACACCCCAGCCAAATGCAATTATAACCAGTTCTTGGGTACAGTCTTCCTCTGACTCCCAAAGCTCCTCCTGTTGTATTTCTGGCGGCTTGGACCGTTCATCTTGGTTTTAATACCTGCTTGTGTAACCTTTTTTTGGCAAGATCTTCAGCAGCCTTCTTGCATAAAACAGCCACTGCTCCCTACTCTTAATCTTCAACCACGTATGGTTATCTTATGCAGCCAAGGAACAGCTTAATATCCAGGTCTTAGCTATTCACTTTCTCCTCAGCTTTCTCCTAGTCCTTCTACAACATTCCCCCCCTCCTGTCCCCCCAAACTAGCAGACCTTCTCCCTCTCTCCACAGTCAGACTCAATTCCTCTGTTAACTCTTTAACGGTCATTTCCCAATTGCTCTTTCCCACCTAGCTAGAATCTCCAGCCAATCAAAATTTAATGTACCAGATCTAGGCCCTGTCTATAAATATTCATAGCGATCGTCTCTCCCTCCCTCTTCAGAATGTCACCCAGCAGCTACTACCAAAATGGACATTCAACACAGTAACAACACTAGGCCTCAGGTGTACACAGATACATTATAGCCTCTCACAGTATTTACAGAACAACAATTATATACATGGCATTTCTTTACAGGGCGGCTTCAGTATTCACAAGCTTTCCCTGACTGGAAAAAGCCTGAGTGCAGTGAAGCCAGGGAGAGATGACACTGGAGGCCATGGCCCGGTCCCTGATGTCATCCAGTTCATGGATGGCCTGGTTGGGGGGTAATCTGGCCCAGCACCCTAAAGAGGTTTGACACCCCTGATTTAGAATAACAGACATGCTCAGGGGCCTTTGTACAATACAGTGTCTCACACCTTTGGCTTCTGTCGTCTCAGATTCCTCCATGTTCTTGATCAAGTGAAATAACTTGATGAATATTTAAAAATACACACTCAGTCAAGGAACAAAGAGAAAGAGTTTAGAAGTCTGTTTTAATTAAGGCAACCTTCCATTTTCTGAGTCCATAAAGCTCAAAGTGAAATTCCAGAATCAGAACCTATGCGAGTCCTTCAGTCACTGATCTCATTTTAGAGAAATAAACTCCAAGTTGTGCTGTATTTTCAACTATGTATTATTTATGGGGGTGGAGGGATAGAAATAAGTAAATTAATAAATGAGTTCAGGATAGCTAATTTTATCTACTTAATTCTTGCTGTGAATGATAATAATACAGTTCATCAATATTTAGTGATGCCCATTCACACTGAAGTATATTTGGGTTGGCATATCCTACTGTCTCTCTCTCTCATCCCCCCAGCAATATAGTTTTAGCAACACTGGTCTCTCAGCTGAAGCCCCTTTCCCCAATCTGTAATATGAAGATAATATACTTTACTTATATATGCAGGGTATTTTAAAAAAATGTTTAGAAATGAAAAAATAAATACAACTTATTTCCCCATATTAAACAAGGCTTGAGTTAGAATCCCTTCTGAGCTGCTATCTTTTGTTTCTGGGTGGACACTCTACTTCCCAATAACAGGTTCAGTTAACAACAACAACAACAACGCAAGCAATGATGAACTCCACCCTTTATTACAAGTATGATAATAACTCCGTGTAGTTATTTTCTTGGCCTTATGTTCCATGGCTAGACAGGTCAGTCAAACATGAGCTATTAAGTCTTGACACATCCTATGTAAATTTAAATGTACAAACTATTTGGCCTTCTTCATGATTGTTCAGATTTGGTGTCTACAGAATGGACTAGAAGAACTCAATTTTCACACCTGTCAAGGCTAGATTAATATCCCTGCTAACTGCGTGTTAGGAATGGCCAATTAGTTCTAGTTAAACAGCTTGGGGAAAGCAGTTTGTTACTGCCACCAGCAGTCATTGTATACTGAACAGATCTGTGCTAGAAGTGACGTGTGTCTCAGAGGAGCCCCTGCTGTACAGCACAACAATAGTGCCCTTCTCCTAGTTAACAAGTCCATTTTAACAATGATTGCAGTAGGAACTGTGACAAATTTTATGTAAAGGAAAACACACTCAAACAGTGAGGCAGTGTTGGGTTTTAAACTACCTTTCAAATTACCGTTCCCATCTGTCAAAAGTAAAAGGAAAGGTCTTCTTTTTGGAGTTACATATATATATATATATATATATATATATATATATATTTATGTATCTCCCACTGAAAGAAAAATGCCAGCAATTATGCTGAATTTGAAAAACAGGATTAAGTAAAGTCCTGACCTTGACTACTGACAACTGAAGTATCAATACTAACCATGGGACACTGAAAAAAAAGTCAGGGCCCAAGGGTTATTCTCATGATAGGTTAGTAAACATAGCAGGAAGGCTAGTTAATAAACACCAACTAAACCCCTCAATTACAGCAATAAATTGTTGAATTGGTTAAATGTCCACAGTTTTTGCTCCAAACCCTATGGTGAACTGTTTATTCAGCAAACTGTTGCATCACTCAACAAACAGATATTGGCAGTCTCTGGGAGACATGAAGCGGCCTCTTAAGAGTTAGTCCTTCACTGGCCAACCTGCTTAGTTTCCTCAGGACTTGAAACTGAAAAAGGTTTAACTAAAAATAAAAGCAAACTACAATTTCCTTCTTAACTGCTACACATTTTTTTTCACATAGATTTTCCATTCTGACATAAAATTTTGCATGTGGGGTTGCCTCACAGATATTCTGCTGTCATGGAAAATCCTACCTCTGGACTCAGCCCAATAACAGGACTATAGCCAACTTGGGCTATGTGGAAACATTTAATATAAATTTAGTGATAATACAGAATATAAAGCTAGAAGTGTGATGTGTTTTATTGCTTTCTTTTCAAATTTACATGCCACTTTTCTGGCCAAAAAGCCTTCAAAGAGGCTCACACGCTTATCAGCATGTGCAACCTCTCTGAAGACTGCACATTATAGCAGGAGCTAATTGTGCCTTGCTGAAACTCTCCCTTCTATGCAGCTATTAGTTAAGTCACAGGAGCCCCTGTCTCATAATGAATCTGGCAACTCTGAAAGATGCCCTCTGGCCTTCTACTCTGCAGACTTCTAAAGATGCAGTTTATAACCTTTGTACTCCAGACAGTCTTTAGCATTAATTCTCTGGCTACGGGAGTTGGGGATTTCATGTGTACTTTCCACCCAGGCAAAGCACTGTAAATATTTGGAAGTACACTGAAACTGATAAAATTGTCATAAAAGTATTAGTAAAGAAACTTATTTTCACCCCAAATGATTTTCACCAATAATCTAAACTTTGTTCTTCACCGTCAAAAGCAAGATAATTCTTACACAAAACAGTGCTGAAGGCACAAATTCCACTGGGCATGCTTAAAGTAGTTTTTTTAGATCCCGCCTAAATTAATTTTGAAAAATGTATTTGATTGGCTTGGATCCAGGCATGTTTTATGCGAGAGGAAAGACTTCCACTTGTGCGAGGCATCCAGGCAAACCCGCCCAATGTCCCACCCAGCTGCAGACCACATCACATGCAATTTCAGAGGCTCCCTTGACATAAGGAGCTGCTTTGAGGGGACCACAGGGGGCTGCAGTGGGGGGGGAGGGAAGCCCCATTGCTTGTGGAGATTGCCGCTCATTTATCTCTAGATAGGGTGCTTGGCTGGTGAATACAAGGGAGAGGGTCTTCTCAGCGATGGGCCCGCGTCTCTGGAATCAACGTCCATCAGGAGTTCATCAGGCCCTTTCTTTGCAGGTTTTCAGGAAAGCTCTGAAGACCCACCTGTTTTCACTGGCCTTCCCTCAAGTCTGGGCCACTGGTTTTACTGGTAAGCTTTGTTTTTATTTGTTTCAAACAACAATTGGTTTTTATGGATCTTACTGAAACATGTTTATGGATTTTTTTTTAAGTATTCATTTTGTGTGGTTTTTATCTTGTGTGCTGCCTTGAGAGGGTGTTACCCTTAAAGATAGCCTAGAAATAATTTTAGATTTAGATCAAACTCATTATCCTCCTTAATTTGCGGGACACTACTTTGGTCTTATTTATTTCTCTACTTTTCTATAATCCTTTTATATTCAAAGTGGCTTACAGAGCCTATGAAAACAACAATTCAAACAGAAAAACATAATTAATTATCCTATAATTTAAAACTATAGAACAGCAACATTAGACTGAAACGCCTTTATAAGCAGTAGACCTTTAAACATTAAAAGTGTTTAAACAGGTTGGTTTTCAAAGCCCATTTTAACACAGGAAGCGATGTCCCCAGGGACTGCATTCCAAAGTTCCAGTGCCACCACTTTAAAGGTCCTATCTCTTGTACCCACCCATTGTATATTTGGGGGTGACAGGATAGAGAACATACCTTCTGAAGCCAATGCCAAGGTTTAGGTTGGTTTATATGGAAGAAGCCTGTTGCTGAAGTATCCTGGTCCTAGGCTATTAAGGACTTTAAAGGTTAACCACTACTTTTAAAATAGTTCAGAAACAGATAGCCAATGAAGCTGAAACAAGGATGAAGTTATACGGTTCAACTGATGGGTTCTAGTCAGTACCATGACAAATGCATTATCAGTTTCTCAACTGTCTTTAAAAAAAAAAAAAGTACCTCCATTCAGAGATCACTGTAGTCATCTAACTCAGATACAAGTAGGGCATGAATAACTGAAGCCATCCAATTTCACATAATTAGTCTTGTTCACCTTGTAATCACTGGCAACTGTAGAAGAGAAGTGGGAAAGTGCTCTGTGAAGTTAATGGCTAGAGAGCATATTTTTGTTCTCTGGCCCAGCTCAATCATTCTGTGAATGCCACTAGGGCAGCTGTGGGTGTGTAGCCTTTTGCTGTGTTCAGGGTTCCAGAGATCTGAGACAAACTCCTATATAAACATCAAAGTAGTAGCAAGGGGAAAAAATCACAGTCTACATTTTGAACACCAAACAAATCAGAATTGTGATTTATAAAGCTGTTCTCTCTAGATTCTCTCACCAAGAGCCAAAGTACAGGTTATGCTAATCACAAAGCATGTAGCGGAGGGCTAGCTTTTTCTTTACTCTAGTATAAGCGCATGTGGTCTTGATTCATATTGGTTCCACCATGCACTAGGAAGGGATGATCAAACCTTCCCCACCCCATGCCCATTTGGTTCCCAAAAATTCGGTTTGTGTTTGGGAAAGAATAGGGATTCTGCTGGTGTACTGCCCACCACGCTGCCAATGGTTTCCCATCCTGAGCTAGCCAGGGTGGTCTCAGGCATGGTGCTGGAATCTCCCTGCTTTTTTGTGCTGGGGACTTCAACATATATCCCAAGGCTGCCATGTCAGGAGTGGCTCAGGACTTCATGGCCTCCATGGTTCTGTCTCAGCTGGTGTCTAGCCCCACTCATTTGGCAGGGCATACTCTGGAACTGGTTTTTCATAGTTGGATGGGATGGGGGTGATCTGGGTGAGGAGGGACTTCCAAAGTTCCACTGTCACTGACAGATCACTACCTGGTGTGATTTAGACTTACTGGGACTCAGGACCTCTGCAAGTGTGAGGAGCCAACTAAGATGGGTAATCCCAGAGACTGATGGATCCAAATGGCTTCCTGACAATTCTTGAGGATTTTCCTATCACCTCAGCAGGTGATTCTGTCAAAGTCCTGGTTGACCTCTGAAATGGAGAAATGGACAGGCAATGGATAAAATCTCTTCAGAGTGCCTTCTTCTGCTGAATAGAGGTAAACAAGCTCCCTGATTTTCCAGGGACCTGGGGGAATAGAAACAAATGGGATAACAGCTATAGGAGTGTTCACGGAAAACAAGAAATGACTGCAACTAAACATGAGATAGAGCCCATTGGAAGCCCTACTCTATGGCAGTGATGATGGCAAATAAATTATTAGTCTCTGCCACCATTGTATCTTCAGAGTCATCCAACAGAGTTTTGTTGAGTGGTCAGCGGCCTATTACATTCTGGCTACTAGAAGAAAACATTGACTACTCAATAGTCTGTTGTGACAAATTTGCACAACTCTTTGCAGTTAAAATTGCTTGTGCCCATGCTGACTTGGATGCCATAGTAGATCCAGAGCCAGGGGATATAACTTTGGCTTCGGCTTGCCCAGTTGCAATGGATACTTTTCAAGTTGTACAGTCTGAGGATGCGGAAAAGATCGTTGGAGGGATGAGACATATCATGTGTGTGCTGATCCTTGAGATTCCTGGATTATAAAACAGGCCAAGTGGGTAAGGGCAGTGGTGAACACCTCTTTGCAACAGGGAGTGATTCCATCATGCCTGAAAGAAGTAATGGTGAGACCTCTGGTTTTTTTAAACAACCTCCCTAACTGCATTATATTGGATAATTTCTGGCCAGTCTCCAGTACTCCATTCTTGGAAAATCATTGGAGTGTAGGGTGGCATCTCTATTCCAGTTGTTCCTGGATGAGACAAATTATCTAGATCTATTTCAATCTGGCTTGAGTCCTGGCTATGGGACAGAGACTGCTTTGTGGCTGATCTATGCTGGGGACTAGACTAGGGGAGTGTGTCTCTTTTGGTTCTGTTGGACCTCTTAGCGGCTTTTGATATTATCCACCATGGTATCCTTCTAGACTGCCTGGCTGGGTTGGGACTGGGAGGCACTGATTTATAGTAGTTCTGGTCCTTCTTGGATGGGCAATTTTCAAAGGTGGTGCTGGGGGTGCCTGTTGTCATGTCCCAGAACCAGGAGCCCTCACAGACTGAAGCCGTCCAGTGACTGCAAATCTGGGGAGGCACCAGAACCTGTACTTCTGAAGTGGGGCACACGATCCCTTGTCTTACCCACGAAACTCCCAGGAGATGCCACTGCTCACTCACTCGGAGGAGTGGATCTAGTAAACAGGGAAACTATGAAGACCAGCCCCCAACTGGCTCCTCCCTCCTCCAACCTTCATTCCCCAAGAAAAGCTAATGCCTGCAGGAAAAGGCCACTGGCTCTTTAACATCCAGGTGCAGCACGTGAAGGAGTAGATTTCCAGAAAGAGTCTCCTGACCTGACTATAAAAGCCTGCCAGTTGCTCCCAGATGCTGCTGGAGTAACTTGTTAGTTCTCTAGTTTGAGGATTGCTGACCAAGGTCCTGAAACTAACCCTAGTTCCAGATATGACTCAGCTACCTTGACCACACTGTGCCTCCTCACCTGAGCACAGGCCAGACAACAGATTTCCTGTTGGAGCATGACCCCTGTTTGATGTTGTGGTCATTGGCCTATGATGTCCCTCAGGGTTCCATCTTGTCCTCCATGCTATTTAACTTATACACGAAACCACTGAGGGAGGTCATCAAGAGTTTTGGAGTTTGGTGCCACCATCACCTCACCTTTGCATCTAAATCCAAGGAAGAAGTATCTGATGCTGGATTTCTAAATCCAAAAAATCAGTGTCTGATGTTGATAATGGAGTGGATGAGGGCGAACAATCTGAAGCTTAATCCAAACAAGACAGAAGTCTTCCTGGTCAGTTGAAAGGCAGTCAGGGAATAGGTACTCATCATCACCACCACCACCACCACCACCACATCTAATATAGAATTCATTATAGTATATATGATACAAACATTAGAGTGCCTTCCCCAAGGAAGTCTGCCTGGCACCCATGTTACAATTATGCAAGAACAGTTCTGTTACTGTGCCATGCAGAAACATTTCTGTTTCCCCACACTTTTAAGAACCGCTAACTTTCATGTTTTTAACTTTGCGCAGTTTTGATTTTGAATGAAACAAAGTACATTTGAATTAACTATTCCTGTTTTAGTTTGTATGCTCTATTTTATTAACTTCTATTTTTATTGTACAATTATTGTATCTTTGTTAGCCACCCTGGGAACTAAGTTTATGTGCAGGATTATTTAAACAAATTAATACTACAATGTGATATTTACGAAGTAATTATTTGCATGGAAATTCTTTGCTATAATGTTAGAAAGTATCCTTATAAATATCGAGTACCAGCAAATATGTCAGATGGCTAGCTGTTTTCAGGTTGACAACATAATTGCTTTTAAGCATGTTTCATAGACCTCCAACTCGCCTGAACTGCAAGATTTAAAAAACCTTCTATAAAGAAAGTGTAGCATTCCAACACCATACTGTCCCTTCACTCACTGACTTCTACAGTGACAATCTCCACAAAATATGTACTTGACAAGCATTTTCTCCCTTCTTGCCCCTTGAAGTGTGAAAACAAAGGCATGTAAGCTATCCCAAGAAGCTTCGTACTGCATCAGCACCTGCTCAGGCAACAGTCAGTTAAACAAGCAAAACAACAGCTGGGTAAGTCAGGTCAGCTACCCTATGAACTTCAAGACATATACACTAGAGACCTCCTTCCTTCTTTATTTGAAAATAGCAAGTTTTAGTAATATGATGCCTCCTGTATGTGTTTGAAGGGACAGTGAAAGACTTCCTGATGAACTGCTGTTTCTCCCCACCAATCTGTGTGTGTGTGTGTGATCCTGCACTGTCTGCAAGAGACAACACAGCTCATCCCATCCCATACTAGCAATGTTTGCTTTAGGAGCATAGGTTCAGCAGAAAGCATTAATTGTTAACTAAGCCTCATGGTGGTCAAATTTATCCTGCACTACATACTCATTAACACGTATTTTAAATTCCTGTGAAGTTTCACTGCAGCCAATCACCACCGTTACTCACTGGGCTGGTTTGCATGACACGACAGACCACCATGGGTTAATTTATGCAAAGGGTCTGTTGTGTCACGCCAAGCGCCCGCAGGAACCCTGCCTGCTGTGGCTTGCCATATTATGTGGACCCAGGTGGCAGGGATTGTTTGAGGGTTAGGCAACCCTCAAATAATCCATGGCTTGTTTTAGGGTTATTTGAGGGTTGCCTAACCCTCAAACAACCCATGCCATCTGGGTTTGTATGACACAATAACCCACAGCGAGCTGAGTGCCTACGGGCACCATGCAAAAATGGGTGCCCAGCACAACATGACAGCCCTGCAAGTAAATTAACCCACTTGGGCTGTCATGTCATGTGAACCAGGTCATTCTCTCTTTAGAGAGGCAGGACAGAATGCATTAGGATTAATACGCACAAACACACAGAATGACATACACTTATGCACGCTCCTTTTAGATGTTGTAGAACTTGCATTTTCACTTTCATTAGATATGGAGTTCCTACTTAGGTCATTTTATTGTAGATATTCCATAAGCATATGTTACAGACTAAGATCTATAATTAGTGAATTCCTTTGATTCTTTACTGATTTTGATTTATTATCATGTACATTCTTTTTGTTGCCTTTATTTTGTTAACCTTATTTTGAAATAAAATAAAATTAATAATGAAAAGATAGAATGCAATAAATAAGATGACATGGCAAGGCTTAGAAATGAAAATTAACAGAACTCTGGACTAGATGGACCCTGCACTGATGCAGCAAGCTAATTCTGATATTCTTAAGGAATTACATGACCACATTCTGTTTACTTAACAAATCTAATGACTTGGTGATTATTTCCTTGACTACAGTGCTCAGATAGTCCCAGTAACAAGTAAACACCATCATACAGCTATTCTGAAAATATACTTACACCACAAAAATAATTATTCTAAAAACAATTAAGCATAATAAACATGGCTTCCTTGGAAAACTGCCAACAACCCATCATTCAAAGAATTTTGTCATTTTGGGTGCAAAATATTACAAACTCTTAATATTACAATTAAGACAAAAGTTCAATTAATTCACATTGTTGCACACTAATGGATCAGTTGAGTGAGTGACGGAGCACCCAGATGACTGCTTTACCATACAGCAAGGATGATGATAGAATAGGACATCTATTTCAAGGCACTTCAGAGTTAGTATAAATATTCTACATGGCAAATGGAATTTCTGAAGGAACATTTACAAAGGCAAATAGGAGGCACTAGTGTTGTGGCAAAGTGTGTCTGATCCAGCGGAGCTCAGAAAGCCAAAGTGGTACCTAGCTAAGACATTCCTGTGCTCTCAACTATAGTACTGTTGTGGAAGATGTTGTGGAAGATGAGGGCCTCGGTACATGAGACCATACTAATGAAGCAGAGGAAAATCATTTAAAAGGCATTACATATTAAGTTATATTCTCTTGAGCTGAAGATATGCCTCTAGGATGTCCTTGTAACCACACTGCCAGTGCTTAGAATGCTGATATATTATTGTCTCTCCAACATTTGGCCATAGTAGAACACTAGGACAGAGCTAGACATCAAGTGTGATGTGATATATTGATTATATATATATATATATATATATGAATGATAATTTCTATAACTATGAATTATGGGCAGAATTTGATGCAAGGCTGCTCATTTTGGAAGCAAAGTGACTGAACTACCACAGAAATTTGGTATCAAAGCCATGGATTGATTCCCCGATTATCACTCCAGTTCCTAAATCCAAGGGGTACCTACTGCTACAATCCTGCTTCAATGTATGCCAAGAGATTAGAATCAGCACGCATGTAACTATATCCTGCTAAGATCAGAAGCAAAATCCCCACTGATTTTAATGGAGCTAGACTACATCCAACAGGCATAATGCTTTGAAAACTAAGGTGTGGTTAATTTAAATGAAATCAATAGGACTTAACTACATGGGAAGCATTGAAATCCCACTGATTTCAAATGGAATTATGTGTGCAAGCCTTCCTAAAGATTGAACCTGGCATGTTTTGTTATGTTTACAAGGAACAAAAGCTTTTGTTCATAAAGACCATGTGTAAGAACCCCCTGTGTTACATTTATTAATAGGGAATAATTAGTTCTAAATTGCTTTAACAGAACATTTGCGTATGCTTGACTCAGATTATAACTGAGTTCTTTTTTGGACAGAAGCCTAAAGTCATAACTTAGACGCAAGTGAGGTTCAGAATTCCCCCAACAGAATATTTTCCAGATGTTTTTATTTTCCTGGCCCATATGATGGAGGAAAGAGAACTAGTTTAAAACATCCAAGTTCTGTTGCGGGCCATTTGCCCCATCCTGCAAGTTGATGCGGCTAGATATTCCTGTCAAGGTTTGGATAAAAACCTCATCTGCCAACTTAATCCACAGATCACGACAAATCAAAGGGGAAGGATCGTAGCTCAGTGCATGAGTACATGCTTTGCATGCAAACAGTCTCAAGTTTAATTCCCAGCATCTCCAGGGATCATATCTGAATCCTTGGACAGCCACTACAACTACTATGCTACATGAACCAATTGCTTGACTCAATAAGAGGCAGCTAGCTATGGGCCAAGATGTGATGAGAGATGTGGAATGGTGCTGTACAAATTAAAACAGAAAAAAAGTTTCAAAAATCCACGCTTTGCTTGCTCATCTGCATAACCTCTGTATACAAATATGAAATAGTTCCAACAATTATTTAGAAGAGAGAGAAAAAAGATCCTGAAACATTGTCTAAAAGAAGGCTTTATATAACAGGAATGGGGAAATCTGGTACACCCTATTGGCACATTATCTCTCCCAAAGATAAGTTTAATAGCCTTTTTTCTTATATTTTCCCCTGCCCTACCCTCCTGACCCTTGTGCATTCAATAAAACATGTTTCTCTAGTGATAAAACTCTATACTGACCAAACATACCTTCTTACAGCTGGGTTCACTGTTTAAACTAAAGACACCTTGTCTGCTTCAAGGATATCCATATCAGCTCAGCTGAAACTACCATAAAATTGGGGAAGTTAGAAAGAAGATAGGAACCCTGAATGTGAAGTGTAGAACTATTTCTGTTTTGCCAACAGCACATATTGCATGGGAACCAAAGATGTGCATATGGGGGAAGGGAAACGAAGACTACCATCAGAAAAGTAGCTTCTGTAAATTGCCCAGAGAGCTTCGGTTGTGGGGCATTACAGAAATGCAAAAAATAAATACAATACATAAAATACCATCTATGTAGCAGGAGCTTCATTTGTTGTTTTCATTTATGGTCTCCCCCAGCAAATGCATATAACTTCTTTCGATTCAAGTGATAAACAGGAAATTTGAACTGAATTAAGTACTTACATCAGTCAGATTTTCAAAGTACAGCAGAATCACGTATAGCTGTACTTGGTTAGGTATAAATTAATTCTATTTGCTTTCAAGGAAATATGTATAATTGGTGAATTACATTTCCCACAGAAGAATGATTTCACTTTCAAAGAAATTGCTTTTCTAATGATTAAGATCATTAGAATGATTAAAATCCAAGCCAGAGTGCAACCACTGTGAGAGTCAGACATTTGTAAGAGCTTGCCACTTCCAAATTCAACTATTATTTATAAGTTTATATTTTGCCTTTCTAGGGAGCTGCTTTCCAATGCAGCTGACAATCCAAATCAAAATACTGAATATACAATTATGTGCCAAGTAGATGAGAAGCAGAGTTAATTTGTCTATCCTTTGCACATTTATTGTACATGAATTATACAGCTGCATGTCTGAAAAAAAGAGTGAACATATATCTGTATTTTTAAAAAACAGCAAGAATGACTAGGGCTTCCATACAATTAAATAAATCTTAGTCAATTTTTGTTGAAATCCTAGAGCCTGTCAGTTGGCCACCAACGGGGCTATAGGATTTTGCAGAATTACTGCTGCAGTGGGGTGCAGATATGGCCCAGGAGAAGCTCTTACGAAGCCTCACTACACTGTTGTTGGAAAGTTCCAGTATGGCCTTGGGTGTCCCATATCAAAAGCCTCCTTGTTCCCCACAACATATCCTTAGAAAGGGCAAAACAGTACACCAGTCCTGTAGTTGGAGTAGGTAGTTGGAGTATTTCCCCCTGCCCCCATTAGTGTCAATGGGAGAGATAATTTTTTTAAAAGACCAAAAGGGGAATCCCCCCCCCCCCCGGAAATCTGCACCCCTCACCTTCTGCCCTGCCTGGCACAAGCAGGCAGGTCTTAAGAAGTGGCAGTTTTGCACCACAGAGTCTCTGGCCACCAATTACTGCTCTGTAGTTGTTAGACTTTTGGATGAGTGATTAAACTGAAATAATTTGCCTATGAATAACGCAGTACTAATGATGAAAAGGCCCCCTTTCTTTTAAGATGATGTATGCACATGTCACAGCAGGCACCATCCTATGTGTAAGAAAGGAAGGAATATTTCTTCGTCTTCGAAGATGGTACCTTCCACCCACAGTTTTTAATTTTTTTAAAACTGCATACATGATAATCAAGGGCATCTTTTGTTTTAGTTGATCAGAAGGGTTTTGTTTTGGTTTTTACAAAAAGCAAATTTAAGTGCTTAATTGACTAAACGTTACAAGCCTAATAATTACCTTTGTTGTAAACATAATGTCATAGAAAATAATCAGATGTTTACTTGCTGCAAAAATACAGCATAAAGTAGCCTTTTATTTAACAACTCTCTCATTAGCCATAGGCAACCAGGAATTCCATGCATGCAAGGTGGAAGGAGGATGGATTGCTCCATCTCTTCTCCAATAGCCCACTTGGTTTCTGTACTAGCCACAGAAGAAGGAAAGCACTGCTCTCTGCGACCAGCACAGAAATGCAGAGGGCTGGTAGAGGAGGAAGAGGCTGACCTGTCTCTTCTCTGACAACATGCAAAATAGAAGGCTTTATTTTTTACTAGCCTGCCAAAAGTCTAGAAGCCTGTGTGTTCATGCAGGTCATGGAAGATAGGGCTTTACTTCTTCCATGGCAAGTATGGAAATGCAGGCTACTAGCCTCTACCAGAGTACACTTTTTCATTTTTTTTGTGGGATAAATAAGCCCATAAATAGGTCTGACATATGGCCACAATCCATGTTGAAGCACCAAAGTATCTGCCAATGATTCTCCATGTAATTCATTGAAACTAATATGAAGGAAACACATGTTTATGGCTGAACTGTATATGTAAAGTATTAAGTAGATATATTTGAAAATCTGAGTTATAAGTAAAAAAAAAAAAAAAAGGCAGGATGATAGGTACAACTGAAAGGTGGGCCAAGTATAATAAGTTTCATTTTGAACTTTGCTCATGACTAAGATATTTTGAAATGGGCAAACAGTTGCCCATCATTAATTTTGTACTGCCAAGACTGTATTCTGAACTTCTGTGGGCTTGTGTTGCTTCATTTCAGATTTATAATTCAGCTACATTGAGTACTTAACAAGTCTAATTAGATCAACAGTGCTATTAAACATTATTTGTTATTATTATTAATAGCTTCTTTCTGAAACAAACTCGGCTTAAAAAAAAATCCCACCCCGCTAACAAATATCATAAAATCGCAGCTAACACATTTTCAGCCCAAAATAAAAATAAAAATAAAAAGTACTTTAAAACAGTACAAACGCATAATACCTGTACTGTCTTTTGTATCCACAAGTTGTGTCACGCTCTACCACTTTCCAGTCATACTAATATGATTCTTGCTTCATCATCATATTTTTAAATAGAGAATTTCACTTAAAATCATGTATTTTTTGGCATGCCGCTTTCCCTAGGTTTTGCTCTATGTTTCTTTTAACTCTAGGACAACATACATTACATTATGGGGAAGGGAGCAGGAGGAAAGAAATATTTCAATATGCGCACGCGCGCACTCACTGGCAGCATAATCATATGCATATTTCCTATGCACCCTACCATGTTCAAGGGCTTTTACTCCCATGTCACTGTGCATAGAATTGCAGTCTGGAAGAAAATGTAAAAATACTGGATTAAAGCTGCCACCCAGTACAGCAGGAAGTTGTTATTCTCGCATACCCTTTATCAAATGGGTGTGAGAGCAGTCACTTTTCCTCTCCCTTCCCTTTTCTCTGATGGATAAGTAGTAAATAAATACTCACTGTAAATACTTGTTTTCTCCCTCAAAAAGCTTCAACACAGTATTTGAACTCCAGTTCATTGAGAACTATACACTCAGAGCAATGCTTCTCTGTTCAGAGCACAATAGCCACTCGCTTCGTAGCCACTCTAAAATGTGGATCCTAAAGTCTTCTGTGTCAATAGCAATATAAGGAAGGGTCACATGACATGGCCCTTTGTCTCTTTCTTGACAGTGTGTCAGTGGTCATGGCCAATGATTAAGGCAGGGAAGTTAAAAACTGATGAAAAATGTTGATCTGTATTCCAGCTATCAAAGCAGTAAGAAAATTCATCCTGATATTTCTTTTAGAGCAGAGTTGGGTACCTGTGCTACTGTCTGAACTGGTGATTCAGTAGGACTTCAGGATACTCTCATGCAACCTCCCCCTTTTTTTTAATTTTAGGAACCATGGGTTCATTTACTCCTGAATAATCAGTGCAATTGCTCTACATCTATGGTTTCAGATCTGATAAGGTTGAGCAGCTTATGAAACCTTGATCTACTGCAAATAGGTATAACTACTGAAAGTCCCATCTTAACTCCCATCATCCAGCTCTACAATCAGTCTGGCAAATTCTAATTCAATTAAAACTGTGTCTGAAAAGACTTGATTAGATTCCAGCTGAGGATTCACTTGTGAACGTATTATCTGTTGGCAGCAAAGTACTCCCACAATGAAATACGTATCTGCTCATAATGAGTTAAGAAACAGGCATATTTATTTCATTCATAAAATTTCCGGCTCTGATGACAATTCATTAATTAGATGTTCAGTCAATCTTACCTTATCCTTTCAAGATTAGAAAAACATTCTTTCCCAAGACTTTGTTTTAATGGTCCTTAATTTTTTTAAAAGTAAAACACATTACCTGTCCTAACTTTCTCACACAACAATAGGAAAAAAGGACATTTGCCACAAACCAGATTTCACACTTGGTTATCTCTCACAGAAAGCATGATACTAAACAGTGAAAACAATACTGATCCTGCTTCAAAAATATTAATTCTGACGTTTATACAACATAACATGCCAGACAATTTAGACAATCTTTTCATGGGTATCAGACTGGGAGACACTGGATCATGTCCAGCACCTTTGAATGGCTTTAGTGCAGGAAATGCATCTGGTTGATGCTTACATCATTTGTCTTAGACTGGCACTGCTACTTATTCCAAAGTAAAGATAACACTTCACTATTAACTTTACTTAATACTTAATCTGATCAAAACCTGGTTTTGTTTGAAACCAGTGGGATATGGAGAAACAACAACAAAGAGAAGGATCACTGAACTCTCACTGTGCATGAAAGAAATGTAAATAAATATTATGGGTTAAATCTAACACTGCAGAAGTGGACTTCAGTTCATGCAACAGGATTTCCTCTTGCTTTCCTTCCCCCTGCAGTGTTCCCTGCACCTCCATATCTGCCCCAGGGGTTTCCCCAATCTTCCAGAGCAGATCTGGGGGTGGCTCAAGGGGTTGCAGAGGAGAGGAGAGGAGAAATCCATTCTGCCAAAGGTTTCTGTTCTGCTGCTGGACAGGAAGTGTTGAATGCAACCCTATGATCCAACTATCATCCTCTGTTAGTGGAAGGTACTTCTGTTTACACGTGTACATGTGTGTGTTGGGGGTGAAGGGTGTTGCTGCTTCCCTGCTTGCTGCAGAAAAGGTCAGGGACTCTCCAGAACAACATGCAATGGAGCATGGAGGCCTGCAACATGGGGGGAGGGGAGAGATTGAGAGGAAATCAGTGAGCCATCCCATGTGTAAGAGAAAATACCTTCTGCTTATGGCAGATGGATCTTTCGATACAAGCCCATATAAATCAAAATGTGGTATAGTAAGCAAGAAACGAGGAGGGGGGAGTTGAAAAAGATTTTGGTGTGTCTGACCTTCATGTTCCCTCTCCTTTTTCATTAACTGTCTGCTGAGGTGATCTGGCCAAATACAGGCAATTCAGGGCCTGTCACAGAATTACAAGATGAATTAGGAACCGCTACTACAAATTTATAGCTACCAAGGTCTTTGCTGATTAAATTTTCCAGACTTGAAAGTAATTTCAGTGTCAACACTCTTTTATTCAACTCACAATCAACATCAGGACAAATGAGGAAGGGGGTGACAGTAGAGGCAGCTTAGCACTTTTCCCTTCAAATTATTGCATGACTTGATTAGTGCTATCTTCCTTTCATTCTGAACGGCAAGCAAATACATGTTAACTTAAGAGAAGCCAAGCCAGCCTGAGTTAGGCAAGGCAGTTTGCACACTTGAAAAGCTAAGAACGGCCCATAGTTTTCAGCTTTTTTTTTCTTTTCGTACATCTGTCTGTTTCTATACTGTTTTCCAACACCCAAACCTTTACTTAGGGCCAATTTCTCTCTCTTTTCAATTGGCCTTGGGAACAATAATGTGGAGAAAGTAACACATAAACCAATTGTAGACAGCTAAACTTTGCAGTAATTTCCATAATTGTAGCATTATAATATGCAAAATATGAAGTAGCCCTGAGCATCCTGGCTAAGCAAGGATATGAACATAAGTTTTCCACATCCAAGCCCAATTCTCAGGGCATTTTCACAAATTACTCTAAAATGCAATCCAATACATGTCTACGCATACGCAAGTCCCCATTGAGTTCAATGGAGCTTGCACCCAGGTATAGATTGCATGACATTCCATAGCCACTTATCTAGGAGGAAGCCCCATTGAACTAAATGGGACTTATGTCTGGGTAGACATGTATAGGATTGTGATGTAGGAATTCCCTTTAGTCTGGAATGTACTAATATGACAGAAAGACATTTTAAATCAGATGCACTTGGTAGGTAATACTTTCATCTGATTACAGATGCAGGAAAAGCAACTGCTGTGCAAGTTTGCATGGGAAGAGGAATTAAACAACCTGGCAAAACCAGAATAACATCATGTCTTATGATGCGGACAATTGTAGACACTGCGATAAATTATATGATAAATCATATAACCAAACCATAAATAAAGTTTTAAATACTGCTTGAGAATTTTTTAAAAGTGTATACAGAAATTCTTTAAAATCCACATTCGAGTAGAACAGTTTGAGCACTGTACATTAATTTAAAGCCTTGTTTTGAAGACAAAGAGAAATTGTCTATTTGAGATTGAGATATTTATAAAAAATATCTCAATAAAAGATGAAAGGGTGGTTTTAGTTCTAGTCTGATACCCATCTGCACACATGCACATACCCAAACATATATATGATTTGCAACTTAGTCCTACCTCAGGTCTAACTCAAACTGTTTTCTAGTTCCAAATCACAAGAACCTTAACATTTTTTGTTTCTAGTAATGCATTAAAAAAAAATTTCTATGTGTGCAAGTGAAACAATTTTTGATGGCATCAGTATGCTCATACCCATTTAAATCAGGAAGGCATTATAAATCAGTATTATAAAATAATAAGATTTAGCCTGTGGTGATCAGCTACACTAATATTCTATTTCAGCTACAAGTGAGGACCGAAAGTAAGTTTGGGTGCAACTTACATACTTACTTTTGAAGGCTAAAATATAAGAAATAAACAATATATTATTGATATATATAGTTTATAAATATAACAAGTAAACAACATATGTTTTGAAATTGGACATTGTTATGTAGTGGTAGGTTTGTTTACTTAGATGCCAAGTTGGCCTCACTTATAAGACGTTTGTCAATGCAGGCCTGTTTGGCTGTTTAAAAATAAAATTTTATACACACACACACACACACACACATATACATATATATATATAAAATATTATATTATATTTATATTCCATCAACTCACATTTTTAAGCCTAGGCTTTCTGTAAAGGCTTTTACATGAGATCAATATAGAAAGACTATATTGAATCCCACATATGAGTATAAGCAGAAGGTACTATATAAAACAAAAAGTGTCTTGTCACAAAGCTCTGACATTATCTATATTTCATAGCAAACAGTGAACTCCTATGCACGGCTACTGAGAAGTAAGCCCCACCGCAGTCATTGGGGCTTACTTCCAGGTAAGTAAGTAAAGGATTGGAAAATTAATAACTACACCAGAGGAAAAAAATAAACCTCACCTTCTACATTGGTCAGTACATAGGCTGCAGTATATAAGTGGCAGGCAGCTACTGCAAGTGTGAATAAGGGCAGACTGTTTTCACACTGAGCTGCTTGCAAGCGGATGAGAGTCTTTATCTAGCGAGAAAGTAGAACAGAAGCAGAGTACATCTTTTAAGCAGGATATCTACGAGCCTCTTCAATCCTTTTACCAGACCCACAAATGCAACCCAACTAACTTTTTTTTTAACTACTTAAAATACTAAACCTCCTACTGGAGCAGTTGGAAAAGTCTTAGAAAGGGGCGGAGTAAGTGAAATCAGTCCAACAGGTCACCTTTCAGCCACCTATGACATCAGACTGCTACCCTGATTCCCTTCATTAATGCATTTGAGCTGAAGACAATGGGGCTGCCATTAAGCACCACACAGAGCAAGATAAGAAAGCTCTAAGCAGATAATAATCGGTTCATTTAGTTGGATTTTAAACATTCAGCTGCTTAATCATTTCTTCTTCACTCACTGTTGCTGCCTAAACATATAGGGAATGCTTTAGATGCCTTAGGCTAAGGAAGGGGAATAGGGAAGGAGGCATAAGAGGGAAAAAGAGCTTGCTTCAGCAGGGTAGGGAGTGCAAACAGCAAGGGGATTTCATTGGAAATCTTCTCCCAGGGAAATGAAAACATTTCTTAATTGTCATTAAGGAAATACGCTAAATATGGGCTTGGTAAGCTTTTTGCAAACAGGTTATAAGAAATGGCAGTGGAAGTATGCTTATGTCCATTATGTGACAGAGCATGGAACTTCTATTTTCTTCTAGCTTTTACCAAATGGGCTTCGCTCACTCTTGATTGTGCGTCACTAGGCACACAGGGAATTATTTCACTTGTTAAATTTTAAACCAATCACTGTCAAACCCTGGCCACATTCACGGATTTAAATGGCTTCCTTTGCTTCATATCCAAGAATGTGGAGACTGCAAGCTATGCTGGTTAGGGTATATGTAGAAGGAACACAGTAAAAAAATAAATAGCAGTTTTAGCTAATATTAAATATGACCAAGAGCAATCACAAGGCTGTTCACAGGACGCTAGCCACGCAGGCTGGGTTGCGTAGCGCACCGCCAGACTATCAGGCAGCCAACCCAGCATGGGTGAGTTGATTTCCCTTTCATCCCCCTCCCTCCTCTTCAGTCCTTCATCACACATCCCAGGGGACCTGACGACGGACCTGTCTTGTCTGCCACCAAGTCCCCCTTCCCAGCTCTGATTGTGATCATGATTGGGGTTGGTTCCCCCTTTTAAAAATTTCCACAGCCATTTTGTGCAACAACAAAAAATGCTCCTCCTGAAAATTTGACTGGGGGGGGGAATTACCCTCCCCGCCCCTGCCACAGGGCCTTGGGGAACAGGACCCATGGCAGGTTTTCAGGAGGAACACTTTTAAAATCCAATGCAAGCCTATGGGGAGATTGTTAGTTAGGTGATTCTGCCTAGTCAACAACTTTAGAGCTGTTGTGGCAGGTACAGTAGATGTAAACTTTCTTTCACACCCCTTCAGTTTGTAAATGTAAAATTATGTTCACTGCCATGATATCATGTCTAGAATAAGCTTGAATACTCTTGAAAATACCTCTCATTACAATATATTGCATCTCATCTGTCCACACATATATAGAAATAGAAACAGAAACATCTATTTGCTATATTAGGCCCTATTCTAAAATAATTATTCTGCAAAACATTTGGCATCAAATAGCATGAATAAAGGACGTCTCATGACTGGGTCATTGATAAGACTGTAAACTAGATCAGGATGAAACTAGATATCCACAATTGGGTTGGATATTTCCCCTGATGCTTTTGGTCTTGTGTTTAAATCAAAGGCAGCCTCAGGATCCACAGGGTTTGAGTGTAGGAACAGAAGAAGCTGCTCACTAGCATCAGGATAACGGTATATGCAACCGTGTCTAATGTGCATTTTAAGCCTGAACTCATTTATTATTTAAATTAATTTCAGCTACTTCTATACTGCTTGACATCCCAGGATTTCCAAGAGGTTTACATAAAAACACATGATACAATATAAAAACCGATATAAAAACATAATAAAATAATAAAAATACAAACATTAAACAATAAAAGGCAGTAAAACAGCAACATAAAACAGACTGACCAGCTTAAAATGCCCAGTTTGGTGTCAGTCTTGACCTGGCTCCAGAATGATTGAAGGGTTGGCACCAGTCACATCTCTACGGGGAAGGTGCTCCAAAAACACGGACCCACAACAGAGAAGGCTCTTTCCCTAGTTGCCGCACTAGTGGAAGGCACCTTAAGAAGAGTCTCCCCTGCAGATTTTAAAACATGAACAGGCTGGTATAGAGAGAGGTGTTCTTTCAGTTATTTGGGTTCCAAGCTGTTTAGGGCTTTATAAGCACCTGCTCTTTGAATTGGGCCCAGAAGTAACCAGGCAACCAGTGCAGCTCCCTTAGGATTGGTGTAGCATGAACCCACCTGGCCAAACCTGCTAACGTTCTAGACGCCATATTCTGCATGAGCTGAAACTACGTCTGTTGAAATGTCCTCTTCTACACAACTATTAAAGGTGCAGGAGACCTGTCTGCTTTTTCACCTGGCACCTTTTACAAAATCCATTTGCATGGTAATGGTATCACAGAGCGTGTGTGCTAGCCATTCACTATACTGTAATTTCCCCATATTGTATGGATTTTTTGTTTTTGTTTTGTTAGCACAGCAAAAAGATGAAAAAATTGCAGCCCTAACTTATAGGGGCAGTATCTGTGCTTATGCAATTGATATAGCACTACCGTAAGTGCCTCTAGCATTCTGGGAAAACCTATCACACCAGCTTACCTATTGGTGTCGCACAAAAGGTTGCTCATGCTAGTGCTATGTCAGTTATATAAGTGCAGCAGCCCCACTGGATACTGATCCAGGTGTTCTGAATGTGAATTAATTTAATTTCAAGTATGTCCAGTAGAAATCAATGTAACATGCCTTCAGTTAAGTGATATTAAGGTTACAACCTAAATAGACAAATAAGTGACTAATATAAATGAACAGTGACTCATTTAAGATTGCATTGATTTCATTTTTTGCTTCTATACAAAATTTGCAAAGTTTTGGGAAACACAGGAAACTGATTTGTACTTTCCCCTGTCCCTTTAAAGGCTAGGTAAGCTTGCTTTATCAAATATTTGTGTTATTGTTAGCAAACAAAGTTTCCCTTTCTGACATACAGATAAAACATTTCTACGTCAGACAACAGTATAGAATATGAACAAGGAAAACCACTTTGATAAAAGCAGACTGCATCTAACAAGCAAGATTCTACTACTCCCTCCCCTCCAATACAGTTGTTTTTTAAACAGAAAAGTAAATATTCTTTTTTTCTAGAACCGTGAAGGAAAGAAAGAGAAAGTAGAATTTATTTATTTACAATATTTATATACCTCTCCACATTTAGAACAGATTTTGAAGCGGTGAATATAAAAGATAAAACAGTAAAAGAACAAAAGATTAAAACACCACATTAAAATTATACTTAAAAAAAACCAACACCCTACGTAAGTATTTTTAATACACCCTACATCATCAAGGTGTATTAAACTTTGCAAGGAGATGTGACCCAGTGCAGATATCATTTTCCAGCGTCAGCACCCTACACGGTGAATCAAACGTCTTGACCCAGAGGCTGACTCTGGCCTACTCCACCCCCCAAAAAACATTATTTAAGGGTGTAATCCTACACATGTTTACACTGAAGAAAACTCCTACACCTCCCAGCATTCCCTAGCCAGCCATTAAAGATTGCACCTTAATGCTTTTTTTCCTTCTTGTTCTTGGCCAGGCATTCCAAAGAAAAGTGCTGGGAAGGGTGGCTGCAGCCACCTGGCTCTGCACATCTCTTTAGAGCACCGAGCTGCGTGATTCTGCCTGTATGCGCTGTTGCTTGCTGTGGTGCTGCAGCCCAGCCCAACACTCCCTGGGAAGATAATGGGGCACTACTGCCCAGGACTCCCTCAAACGTGACACCAGCACTGTAGAGTACCCTGTGGGCACCCATGCACTTCCAGACATCTTTCTTGGCACCTGCCAAAGTGTTCTACCCCTCCTACTTTTTTTTTTAAGTAACGCATTTTCTTATCAGCAACTGGGATTGCTTGAAATAGGTTTCTGTTGGTGCCGAAAACTGTGGGTTCAAAGGGGTTTAGTGCATTGAGCTTCAAACCCCACCTCTGCTTTGTACTTTGGGCAGTTTACTTGTCCTTTGCCATGGACAGCTATTTTTCGGTGGTGCCCAGGACACTTTCTTAAGTTGTCAAATGCACCTAAGGCCCCAAAGGGTTGCCTACCCCTGCCTATTGGGGAACAGGAACAGGCCATGGGCTCATAGGATCTCTCCCCTTTTCTTCTTCCCTCTCATGCATCAATTTTCTTCTCTATTTCCTGGTTTCTTCTAGCCATAGTTTGCTACAACATCTGAACTGGGCCAACTGCTGTTAATGCTAAACTCCAAACTATATTTTGAAAATGGGTTTGCAAACCATGATTTATCCAATTTGATCATCAAGGAAAACTAGTTAAAAAACCAGGAAATGGAGGAACTGACCAATTATATTAATGGGGAAGAAAGAGCCAGCAAGATCATGGCATATTCCTGATCTTCAAATCATGGTATGGTTGTATCATCTGAATCAAGCCATTCTGCTTTACCTTTAAGAATTAGGAAGCTTATTCCTTGCTTAGACATTTGTATTCTTATGGTACCCAATAATACATCTCTATCTTAAAAATAGCCTTACCTAGGAAATCTCTATGTACATAATACATGAGGTTAGGCATCCCATGCACATTCTTGCACCCAACAGATAGCGTATTGTTGTGTAGATTTTTAGAGATGACAAAACTACAAAGGAAGGTTTAGTGGAGTCACTGCTATATTGCAAACAGGGTGTGCGCATATGTGTGTGAATGTGGTGAACAATACACAGATTCCATTCAGTAACCATAAATCATTCCAGATTTTTAAAAGAGTTATTCGCCTTTTAATTCTCCTCTCCCCTCCACTTAACATCCTGTACAATGTACAATGAAACAACGGAGAGAACATCTTTATTATAACATTATATCAACACCCAGTATTATGGGTTATGGCTGAATCCATGTTTGGTGCAGATTGTAAGTGTTGGAAAAATCAAAAGCAATGGGCAACCTGAAGAGCAGATAATTTCTAATGCTGAAAATATGTAATTCTGGAAAACAAGTTCCCCCTGCACTAGTTATTCATAACAGTTTGCTAACAGCATGGGTACATATATAGTTTTGTAACTGTATTTTTTTACCACACTGAGTGATTCATGATAGAATGGGCCAATTATTTTTAACGAAGTAACTCTGCTGACCCAACATAAGCAAAATAATCCAATGCTTTATAAAACATATTTATCAAGCTACTTAAGTGAACAACCTATTTTTAAAGGTGACTAACCATTTTACTTCTCAACTCTATTTTCCACACAAACACAAATAAAGCTAGTTCAGGATAGCATTACCACAAAGAATTAATATAGAACTTACTACGTGCTTTAAAGAGAGAAAATCTCTAGGTCACCATAAACCTTTCAGACTTTAATTCCCTCTCTCTACCCAATTTGCATGGAGGGGTCTATTTTACAGCTTTATCCATGTAATGGTCTCACAGGCCTCTCCTTCATGCCAAAATTTCTCTTTGAAGTTTGCCCTCCCATTAGTGCTTCAGTGTAGGTATTCAAACTGATCACACAAGCACAGCAAAACTCCAGAACTGTCCACGTTCTGTCGGATACAGTTGTTTCATGTTGCCTGTGATTTACAATCTTAATTATTGCTCAAAAGAAGAAGAGCACATCTTTGGTGGAGCTTTTCCCCCCTTTGTCATCTTCTACTTTTTTCTTTTCTTTTTTTAACAAAACAGTGCTCTCGGGGTTTTGTTGGACATTGTGCAGGATGTCTTTTGCCAAGCCGAATGGAACACACTTAATACTTCTCCTTTATAACCTTCGTAATAAATCAGCTGTCACTCCATTTGCACAAGTGCAGCCATTAGTGTCCTGTCCCCTCCTCCCCAGCACTTCCCGAATTTTAAACAAAGTAGGAATAAACTGAAGCTGAACAGAGCCAGCGAGTCCAGTAAATCAGTTTAATGAGAACTGAAACAACTGAAAGAAGTCCATATGAGGTGGGCATGAGGGGCTCATCTTAGGAATAAGATTTGGGCTTTGGAAAACTGTGAGAGAGATATTGGTGAACAAGTCATAGTTTAGTTGTGACGCAAGTCTGCAGTGAACACTGTGTTCTTTGAAATTACTTTTACTGCTGTTCAGAAATGTATCTTGTTTAGATTCATCAGTTTGGCCTGGTTATAGTTCTGTTTCCATCTTTTCCCACAGATGTGAATTGTTTGCTTATCCAGTCATTACTGACCTCTTACTTAATGTCCTTGTTTTTCTAGCCATTCTCTATTTTGCATACTTTACAGGTGAATCACAAGGGCATGCATTTCTGTTTCAGACACAAATAGTAAAGAACAACAAAGCATTTGAAGAAACAAGTTTGTAGTTTGGGAATCCTTTGGGATTCATTGCTGTCTGTGGAAGCACGAGAGACAAGTGATGGCAGTAGCCAGGAGCGGCTTTTATCAACTTCAATTGGTACATCAGCAGCAACCCTGTCTAGGGAAAGTGGGCTAGACTACTTTAATGCACTCTGTGTGGGGCTGCCTTTGAAGATATCTTGAAAACTTCAGAAGGTGCAGAATGCATCCACTTTCCTTGTTAGGACTAGATGGTCAGATCATATGGGTTGCATATGGGCTCTACCACACTGGAGGCATTCAAAATGAGGCTGGACAGCCATCTGTCAGGAATGCTTTACCTTAGATTCCTGCATTGAGCAGGTGGTTGGATTCAATGGTCTCTTCTTCCAACCCTACTATTATTTATTTATTTATTTAAAATATTTCTTGGCCGCCTTTCAGGGCAGAAGCCCTCCCAAGGCGGCTTACAACAATAAAATACATAAAAATAATTAAAATATTAAAAGTGATAAAAATATAAAAACAATACAAACAACAACAAAAACCAACAATAAAACCAACATTGATGTTAACAGCAACAATAGCAGTCATATCAATAGAAGGCCAAGGTAAAATAAGATGTTTTCAAGGTCTTCTTAAAAGTGTGCAATGACGGAGCATGGCAGACCTCTGATGTCAGATTGTTCCAAAGGTGTGGGGCCACTGAAGAGAAGGCTCTCTCATGTGTGGTCACCCACCTGACTGCTCTTATGGGTAGACAAATGAGAAGGGCCTCTCTTTCTGACCTTGAATTTCAGGCAGGGTGATTTTCACTGGTTACTAGTGCATTTCCAAGACCAAATCGAAGTGCTGATTTTGACCTTTTAAAGCATTTAGCTTTGGGTTCAGGTTATTTGAAGGACTGCCTAGACCTGAGGTCCTGCTGGTTGGCCCACCACCAAAATCAGTCGGGTTGATGGGCCCTCGAGATAGGCCCTTCTAGGTGGCCCCTACCCTAGGGAAATTGCTCCCAAGAGAAATACGGCTGGCCCCATCTGTGGCTACTTTTAAAAATTCATCTGTTCTCTCTGGCTTTTAATGGAAAATGTTTATTTGTTGCTGATGGATAATTTGAAACTGTATTTTATTCTAAGTGGTTTTATTTTCTAATTTTACTAATATGTTTGTTGTATTGTTTTTATGCTGTAAGCAACCTTGGGAAGGCTATGGTTTTGAAAGCCAGCTGAGAAATGGATTAAATAAATAATCTAAGAAATTGATTGAATAAATAATCAGTTTAAGAAATATTTTTGTTTTGTTTTTTTAACCTTACTAGGGCAACAGACTAAAGCATTGCACACTAATAGTTTTGGTATATCTTCGATGTTTTCCCTAATGAAATTTCATTATTCCCTGATCGAATCTTCTATATTGGTCCCCAGCATCTCCAGGTAGGGCAGGAAAAACTCCTGCCTTAAAACCCTGAAGACCCAGTCAGTGTGGACAATACTGGGCTAGATGGACCAATGGTCTGACTTAATATAGGGCAGTGTCCTAGGTTCCATGTGAAATAAACAACAGGATGTCCATGCATTCCCAAAGCCACACATGATAAAGTCATGGTTCCTCTTTTTATGATGCAGCTTTCTCTGTCAGTTACATGGTTTGCAAGACACACATCCCATGCACTTCTCACAATTCTGAGTATCCTAGTTCTCTCTCTGTGTGTGTTTTAAAAGAAGATCTATAATGTTTTTGACTACATGAATAAGCCCTAAACAAATATGGGCCATTCCAGCCCTAGTCATATTTACTTTGCACTAAGTCGCATCACTTCCAAATGAGGCCACTTCTATTATTCATTGGAATTAAAAGGAAGGACCATTTATATGTAGAAGTGCCCCTTTGGAATCACTGGCATCTTCCTTTAAAAAGATCCCAGTATCTTGTGAGGTATCTGCCTCACACTTTGGGGTGCTTCTGCCAGTCAGAGAAGGCAACACTGGGCCAACTGGTTTTATTTTAATACCAGGAATTTGGCCCCCACTCTCTTGGCTTTTAGAAATAGTGTGAAGACACATCTTTTTAATGTAACCTTTGAATTTATAACGTTATTTTAAGGTTTTGTGGTTTTAAATTGTTGTCCACTGCCTTGATGGCTTTTCAGCAAATAAGGTGGTATCTAAATGTTAATAATAAATAATAACATTTCAGTAGGGAAGTAAGAATCTACCTGCTTTTTCACAGTGTACACAACTAACAAAAAGGCATTCAGAGACCAATCCTATAGTCCTCCAGCAAGCATCCCAGGGACCATAGGATTCTTGGAGTCTCCCTCCCAAGGCTGTAGAACTAGGATGACCTTGGGAGAGGGAGACTCTGTCTTGCATTCTTCCACCCCTTTGCAGCCATGGCAGAAAGAACAGCACTGGCTGGTTTCTGAGGTCTGGTGGGAGGGGAAAGGCCAGGACACGAGAAATCCTATGGCCTTTCCAGTCTTGCCCTAGCTAACACGCCCTCTCTAGATGGGTCTAGAGCAGCAACATTTAAGAGGACAGAAGGGCAAAAATTTCCTACATCGCTCCTCCTGCCCTGCCAGCAGCAGCCCAGCAGGGCACAGGAATCTCAGAAGCCTCTCAGATCAGAGGCTTCTTTCTAAGAAGAAAGCAATCATCTGCATGTTTAGACAGAAAAAAGGCCTACAACACCCAGCATACCTCCAGCCAGCCACTGTAGGACTTTTTTTCTGCCTAAACTGCACAGGATTGCACCCTTAGGCTACGATCCTACACCTGCTTATCTGGGAGTATTGAATTCGGTGGAATTTACTTATTTTATTCATTTCTCTCTACGAGTCTACTTAGTAGACACGTACAGGATTGCACTGATAGCTGCTTGAGATGTTACAGAGCTAGCAGATACAAACCTGCATTTTATATACCTTGGGTAAGAAAGCTGTAAGATACATACAAGGGAGTGCTGTTTTTGTCAGAGCCACTTAGGAATACTTAACAAAGCCAAACCAACTTATTTACCCAAGGGAGCTACTATCATAATGAAAATCCTCTTTAAAAATCATACAGAATGGGTCAACAAAAATTAATTTCTACTGTTATTCAACTGAAGAGTATTGTTATGAGTAAGAGTACTCATAATAAAACTCATAATAGAAAATGTCAGAACCATTAAAATAATTAAGCAATTAGGTGCCATAACTTTGCAAATTTCTGTTCTCTACCCCAGTGGGATTACAATCTAAAAACAAACACAAGTGTAACATAGGAAGGAAAAAGAAATGTATGCAAGGGTAAACAGGGGGAAAATATGTGACCAAGTTACACTTATTTTGGCTTACTTACAGTAGGTTATTGGGACTAGGAGGCTGTCCTAAGGTTTCACAGAAAAGTGGGTTTTAAGGAGGTACTTGAAGTAAGCAAGGGAAGTGGTCTCACAGAAGCATTCTGGGAGTGAAGTCCAAGCACCAGGGTTATCAAAGCAATATCCAAAGTTGTGTAAAAATTGTATGGTAACCATATCATCACAATTAGAAAAGAAAAAGTGGAATCCTTACATGGCCTGGGGCTGTTTTTATTACACAATGCAAACATCATTAAAAATAACCCAAATCTTCCACACATGGAGAACATTTTGTTCCTCTGAAGATGAGTGAAGGAAGCAGCACAAGTGAAACTCTGAACTGATTCAAGATAGCTGATGGTATCTAGCCCTGCTTCTGGTTCATATAAACATGTGCTAAATTGAGTGTGATCTACATTTAAAGTGTGTGGTAATAGTACAACAAAAATACGAATTAGTTCAGATCTAAAGCTTTTCAAGCACAATACTTGCACATTCATATATAAAGCAAACCAGATTTTACTTTTTCTTTCTCCATCAAATTATGTTTTGTGAATCCGTTTTGTACCAGAATTCACTACTGACCCACTACAGAACTTTTCACTACTGTGAAAGAGAAGAGAAATGGAGACACTGGCCTGTTCACATGATCACAGAGGACGAAATAAGCTACTGCGGCTTATTTCTCCCTCTGTGATCGTGCAGACCGGGTCCTAAAGTTGCTGTAGACTTGACATATGCAATCCAAAATTACCCTTCAACACCTGCCAGGTGCTATCAGCATGCTTAACATAAGGAAAGTTTATGAAGTTCAACCATTGTTTTCTCTCATTTAAATCCAGTGATCCTTTGCTAATGTCATACTTGCTAGAATATTCTCAGTGTTGATCGACAGAGGACTGCTCCTTCACAGAAGTTTGCAGGCTTCTCACATGATGCCGTGACCCTCCTGCACTAAATGCCCATTTTTAAATAGATCACAGATAATGAGCTATCAAATTACCCCATTGTGTTCCCCTTCAGTTTTCTCCAGTTTTCTCAGTGAAAAGAGTTAAAGTGGCAAGAAGAGGAGTGAGATCAATGAAAAGTAATGGAAGAGTCAGATACAGGGAGAAGGAGGGGTAAAAGGAAGCACATGAAAAAGGGAGTCAAGTGGTGATCCTGCATTTAAAATGGAAGCAGAAAGCCCCGTTTAAAATGCAGGATTTTAGGCTGCCCTCAATCCTTGCAAGATGTCACTAAATCAATATCCCTTCAGGGTCTAATTCTGAAGAGAGGATGTTTGCCTGCAGTTGACCTTCAGAGTTCAAAAGCAGCTCGAGCTGAGCTGCTGCACTATTCATCACTGTGGCATGAGAAGATGCACAGGGTCCAAATGGCAAAAGCCTGCTATGAACTTCCCTGTAGCCTTTGTGCTAAACATAAGCTGCTTCTCTAAATGATTCATTTTGCTGAAGCTGGGGTGTAGGGTGGGGATAGAAGGTTAGGTCAGTAAAGTCACAGTACTTACAGTCAATTCCAGAAAGAACTAACTAATGAAAACACACACACACACACACACACACACTGAGGGCACGAGCGGTTTTTATTAGCTTGGGTTACAATAAATCTTATCTTTCACTTCAAATATTATGTCTTGGAAATATCTAAGTAACAAGCACTTCTTACCACCCATCAGAAAAAAAAAAGCAGAAAGAGGAAAGATGACCCCTTCATGTGAAAACTAGTTCTAAACAAACAAAGTTGGAGCTGCTTCAAAAACAGAGGGAGCTGAAGTACTTCTCATACGTCCTTTAAAGAGATAAGAGGAAAAAAACACAGCACCAGCCATCCCTACTTGTCTTCACATCAATTTTAACTGAAGGTAGCTGAAGGCAGTGAAAGAAGAATCTAATGGGGAATGTTAACAATCTTAGGCCTAGGAAGAACCAAGCACGTATGTTACATAAGAAAGCAACAAAAAGGCTTTCTTCAGATACATGCATAGTAAAAGACAGAGGAAAGAAATGGTGGTTCAGCTATCCAATGTGGGTGGCAAAATGATAACGGATGACAAAGAAAAGGCAGAAGTGCTCAATTCCTACTTCGGCTCAGTCTTGTCCTGAAAGAGGGTCTATGACCCTCCTGGCAAAGGCGAAGTGCAGGCTGAAGGGGCAGGATTGCAGCTTGAGATTGACAGCCATATGGTCAAGGAACACCTAATTACTTTGAATGACTTCAAATCTCCAGGACTAGATGAGCTGCATCCTAGAGTAATAAATAAACTCTCAGAACCACTGTCTGTTATCTTTGAGCAATCATGGAGGATGGGTGAAGTGCCAGATGACTGGAGGAGGGCTAATGTTGTCCCTGTCTGCAAAAAGGAGGAACGTGGAAAATAGACCAGTCAGTCTGACATCAGTCCCTGGGAGAATTACTCAAAGCCAACATGGATTTGTCAAGAACAAATCCTGCCAGACTAATCTGATCTCATTTTTTGATCATGTAACCTCCCTTGTGCACTGTGGGAATGCTGTGGACATAATATACCTTGACCTCAGCAAAGCTTTCGACAAAGTGCCCCATGATCTCCTGATGAGCAAACTAGCTCAAAGTGGGCTAGATGAAACAACTATCAGGTGGATCCACAGTTGGATACAGAATTGGACTCAAAGAGTGCTTATCAATGGGTTCTTCTCAAACTAGGGAGAAGTAACGAGCGGGGTACCGCAGGGCTCAGTCCTGGGCCCAGTGCTCTTCAACATTTTTATTAATAACTTGGATGAGGAGATGCAGGGAATGTTTATAAAATTTGCAGATGACACAAAATTGTGTGGGATAACTAATACCCTGGAAGACAGAAACAAAATTCAAAGTGATCTTGGTAGGCTAGAGCGCTGGGCTGAAAACAACAGAATGAAATTTAATAGGGATTAATGCCAAGTTCTGCATCTAGGAAAAAGAAACCAAATGCACAGTTACAAGATCGGCGATACTTGGCTCAACAATACTATGAGAACGATCTTGGAATTGTTGTCGATCACAAGCTGAATATGAGCCAACAATGTGATGTGGCTGAAAAAAAAGGCAAATGCTATTTTGGGCTGCATTAATAGAAGTATAGCTTCCAAATCACGTGAAATACTAGTTCCCCTCTACTCTGCACTGGTTACTACTTCTTAAAGTGTAGTGCACAGTTCTGGGCACTACACTTTAAGAAGGATGCAGATAAACTGGAGAGGATTCAGAGGAGGGCAACAAAGATGATCAGGGGACTGGAAACAAAGCCCTATGAGGAGAGACTGAAAGAACTGGGCATATTTAGCCCTGAGAAGACTGAGAAGAGATATGATAGCACTCTTCAAGTACTAAGGTTGTCACAGAGAGGAAGACCAGGATCTCTTCTCCATTATCCCAGAATGCAGGACACGGAATAATGGGCTCAAGTTAGAGGAAGCCAGATTCTGGCTGAACATCAGGAAAAACTTCCTGACTGTTAGAGCAATACAACAATGGAACCAATTACCTAGGGAGGTGGTGGGCTCTCCCATGCTGGGGGCATTCAAGATGAGGCTGGACAGCCACCTGTTGGGGATGCTCTGACCTGGATTCCTGCATTGAGCAGGGGGTTGGACTCGATGGTCTTGTATGCCTTCCAGCCCTACTATTCTATGATTTTATGATTCTTTCAAAGGGCAGTATCTAATGCTGCCTGTCTGCACATGAGGCCCACTGCTGTCGGGGATGCTCTGACTTGGATTCCTGCACTGAGCAGCCGGTTGGACTCGATGGTCTTATAGGCCCCTTCCAACCCTACTATTCTATGATTCTATAATCTTGTGCTCTCTACTACAGAAAAGAAAAACTGAACAATAGCTGTTTTGGTGGCAAGGGCAGTCAAGGTTTGGAAACTTCAGATAGTGTTGAACATGGCCACCCAGATATTGGGGGTGGGTGGGTGTTGGCTCATGTGACATTGACACTGTGCCATCTACATTGGTTGCCAGCATGTTTCCAAACTCAACTTAAAAGTGCTGGTTTTAACCTTTAAAGCCTTAAATGGTTTGGGCTCAAGTTACTTGAAGGGCTGACTTCTCTTGTACCAGTCTGTCCACATTCTGAGGTTATCGGAGGCCCTTCTCACTTGCCCACCACCAGGGCTGGTGAGCACAAGGGAGAGTACCTTTTCGATAGAGACCGTGCACTTCTGGAATGAGCTTCTATCAGGGGTTTGTCAGGCCCCTTCTTTGCAGGACTTCAGGCCACCTAGCCTTCCTTTCCTTAAGTTATGGTCTGCTGGTAATATTGTTGTGTATTGTTTATTTTGTATGCTCCCTTGGCATACAAGGCAAGAATATACTTTTTTTTTTTAACACAAACGGTATATATACTTTTTTTAAACACAAACGGTTTGACCCCTGGCTGGAGACTCATTTGTTAATTCTTTAAAACTTTTTTACTTGGTTGCTATACTGTAAACCAGTCTTCCCCAACCTGGTGCCCCTCAGATGTGTTGGAATACAACTCCCATTACCCCTAGCCACCATCTGGAGGGCATCAGGTTGGAGAAGGCCAGTTTAAACTTTAGCAGCAAAAAGCAACAGAATCACAAATATACTTGATGGCTAAATATTACAAAGAATAAGTCATGCACTTTATCCACTTAGCTTGATTAAGGCTGCAATCTTATACACTGTAGTTTAGGAGTAAGTCCCACTGAACTCACACTTAGGATAGTGTAGTAGGAGTTCAGTGCAACTGGAAATCTTCCATTCTCTTTCACCAGCAGAACTTTACCCACACTGGGCACCTCATGTGTTAATTTTGGATCTGAGGGCTGACCTACTAGAATATCATTCTCAGGTCAAATTCTTACAGGGTTCAAACACAAATTCAGATTCTTCAAACATTACACCTTCGTCTCCCTCACCAGCTCTAGCCCATATTTATCTTGTCTTGGTAAGAAATTCCACTTAATGGAAAGATGGTTGAGCATGGTTAGTGGGTTAGCGGCACTACTGCACTGGCATAGCCACCTCCAAGCCTGAAGCCCTAATCTCTTAAAGTAATTCTGTATGAATTTGGTGGTTGCAAGCGCTTAAAAATAGGAATGCCATGTTTTCTGTTGTTTACAGTTTATACAGTTATGTGCATAGTATCTTACAGCAGTTCCCTTATTTATTTTGCTTTACCACAGCTAGTGAAATTATATTATTATAATTATAATTATTATAATTATAATATATAATTATATTAGAAATGGAGTATTACATGGATTAGAAACAGAGAGTGATAGTAACGTGTTCTACAGACCATGGAGGAGCTATAGCTGAGTGGTAGAGCACATGTACTGCATTCAGGTTCGATCCTTGACATATCCAGGCCGGGCTGGGAAAATCCCTGCCTGAAATCCCAGAGAATCACTGCCAGTCAGTGTTGGCAATACCAGGCTGGATGGACTAACGCTCTGACTCAGCACAAGGCAGCTTCCTGCACTGACACTTCGCTCACGATTCGTGATTTTTGTTCACAAATGTGCTCCTACAACTCAGTTCAAGAATAAAAAGTCCCAATGCACAAAAGACTCATGTCTCATAATTAGCCAGACATAGATACTCTGAGGTGCACTGGCCATGGGTGGGCTTCCAAGACCTGGGCCTGAATCCTCTGCCTAGAGCCACTACATCTCTTTAGAAAACTGGCTACCTTAAACCTAAGTAGCGTTACCAGCCCTTTACCTTGATGCACCCTTTCCCGCTATGGTAGACCTCCCCCTTTCATGTTCCTAAATAAAACTTTCCTTCCCCTCAGCAGAGCGTGCAACTAAGCACAGACTCTACACATTTGTCTGCCCCTACTTGTTCCACTCTCGACTTCCTGATCCTACAAAACATTTCCAGCTTCTTCAATACCACCTATGTCTTGTTAATTGCTCCCCTCTCCAAACTTGCCTTACCTGTCTAGAATGCCTTATCTCTCTAGTCAAGGCCAGAGCAACAGCTAGAAGCCGTTTACGATCAAGCATATAACGACATCCCTTTGTCATAGCTGTTCACAGAAACACTTCCTAGAAATGGTCTAGCCCTCAAATTAGTCTGCTAGTACAAGCACAAGGTCCGTTATCGTGATGGGAGATCATTTTGAAAAAGACTGTTGCTAGAGCTCTATTCTCAAGTTCACTGTTGCTACATCTGCATTGCCTCTGAACACTCTCTTCATTATGCCTTGTTTCATCCCATTTCAGGGAAGCATAAACTTGTTTCCCTACCCAAGAGAAGACTGAGGGTCAAGCTATCATTTTTGAGATGCTGAGAGTCTAGTTATATTGTTTATGTTATTATCTGTACTTTCATATGATGCAATTATGCCCCTACTTTCCCCGATACAGCTGAAAGGCTGTTCACATGGAAAGAAGAATTTGACAGTTTACCTTGTGAGAAGTGGATCTAAAATTACATTTTTGATGAAGTAATTCTCCTCCTCCTCTGGATTTCTTGTTTGGGTTGATTTTATTTCTCAAAATGATCTTTATTTGTAACCATGCCAGTTCATGGTCAGACTGTAAATCATCACATATTATAATTCTGATTCAATTATCTGCGCACCGTCACTTATGTAGCCCAATCAGCAATACCCAAGTGGGAGATATCAGCAGACTCGGGGAAACGCCCATGTTTCCAGAAGAACAAAACATCTTTAGGGGGCGGAAAAGCCTCTAAAGAAGAGGGAAAGGTGCCAAAATACACCAATGAGGACTGAATGTGCTCAATGACAGTAGAAGACTGACTGTTGAGCGGAATATAACAGAAAACATGGGCAGGGGGAATGGAATGCCTGGTAAAGGAAGATGGAGGAAGTAACACATTGATATAAAAAGGACAGACAGAACCATCTTATTGGACTGGATCCAGCATAAGCTTCTCATGGATAGAAGGGCTCCTTCCATCCATTGAGCCAATGGAGCATTCCACTGGCGGAATGGAGGAGGAGGGATCTTATCTACCTCCTCCCCAACATTCTCCTATGACCCTGCTCCCAAAGTCTGTTCTGGAGGGTCTGGGGACCCTCCAGAACAGTTTGGAAGGTGACACTGAAGGCTGCAAAGGGAATCAGTGAAGATCACCTCTCCCTGCCTTCCACACCACTGGGAATGACTATCTTGAGCTCAGGAAGTGCTTCTGCTGGCAGTGTAAAACCTGGACCTAACAGAGCCTGGAAAGGTCATTTTAAAACACTGAGAGTCTTCCTGGATCAGACAAAAGGCTAATCAAGCATTCTGAACCTATCATAGCCTACCAGATCCTACAGGAAGCCCACAAGCAGGACATGAGTGCTATACAACTCTCCTGCTCATAGTCCCAGAAACTGGTATTCGGAGGCATTCTGTCTTTAATATTGGTGGTAATATATAACCATCATGACTAGTAGCCATTCACAGACTTATCTGCTATGTAATTGTCTAATCCCCTTTTAAAGCCATCCAAGATGGCAGCCATCACTATACCTAGTGGTAGAAATTCTACAGTTTAACTACACTTTGTGTGAAGAGTAAGTCCTTTTATTTGTCCTGAATCTCCCACCATTCATTGGGTGACCCTGGATTCTAATCTTATAAGAGAGGAGAAACCTTTCCCAGATCATAAATAATTTTACACACCTCTATCATGTGAACTACCTCACCAGTCCACACATCGTTTTTATAAGTTAAAAAGCCACAAACACTGTAACTTTTCCTCAAATGGAAGTTGCTCCAGCCTCTTGATAATTTTCGTTGCCCTTTACTGCACCCTTTCCAACACTACAATACTATTCTGGGGGTGTGGTGATCAGAACTATACATAGTATTTTAAGTGTGGTCGCACCATAGGTTTGTATAAAGGCATTATGATATTAGCACTTTTATTTTAAATTCCTTTTCTAATGATACTCAACATGGAATTTGCCCTTTTCACATAAGCCACACATTGGGTCCATGTTTTCACTGGCCTACCCATCACAGCCTTTCCTGGTCAGTCACCACCAGTTCAGACCCATCAGCATATTTTTGAAAGGGTGTTTTTTTGGGCACCAATATCCATCATTTGCTTACACTGAATCACATTTGCCATTTAATACCCATTTCCTACATTTAGAGAACACCTTTTGGAGCTTTTCACTATCCCTTTTTATTATAACTATCCTAAATAATGTTGTGGCATCAGCAAACCTGGCCTCTTCACCACTTAGTGGGACAGAGCCTACCTTTGCAGAAGCCATGTTGACTCCTCTCCAGCAAAACTTGTCTTTCTATATACTTCATAATTTTGTCTTTAATGACCGTTTCTACCAATTTAATCGGAAGAGACATTCAGATAACCAGTCTGTAATTTCTTGGATTCCTTTCTAAAGTTGGTGCTACATTGGCCACTTTCCAGTCCTCTGATACAGAGGCCAATCTTAGGGACACGTTACCTATTTTTGCTAGAAGATCAGCAATTTCAAATTTGAGTTCTTTGAGATCTCTTGGATAAATACCATCTTGGTTTGGTGATTTGTTTGTTTTCAATTTGACAATTAAGTCCAAAACTTCATCTCCTTTCACCGCTATTTGCCACAGTTACTCAGATTCTGAGTAATTCCTACTGTGGTTCCTCAGGCTATGGGTATAAGACCTAGTTTTTATTTAGTGTGAAACATTCAAAAATAACCTTGCTAATGCAAATTTTAAAGTTGTTATTTGTCCCCATATGGCAATTTATTGCAGACAGGGTCGGCATCAAGGCACTGACTGAAGGTTGGAAAGGGTTGTGGCCAGGACAGAATGGGTTGCAAGAGGCCTGCAATGTAGTTTGCACTGAAACCTAATAACAAGCCATGTGTTAACTGCTGGGTTGTTTAGCCCCTAAGCAACCCAGCAGTCTGGATTTGGACAATATGCTCAGCAACCTATGGTGCAGCTGCTCTTGGGTTGCTGATTAAAAGTGGAAGGACGCACGCCTGTTCTCTCCCACTTGTGCATGACAGCCCATGGGTTGTGCAAACCAGGTTACTGAATACTGTAGATTAAGTTCTTCAGGTTCTACAGAAACCTGAAGTGTTGTTCAGAGACTTTAGACCCCTATTGCAGGTTGGACTGAAGCTGACAGGGTAGCTTACAATAACCCAGCAGTGTTATCCCTTGCTTTTATAGTATATTTATACCAACACTGCAGATTGGGCTAAGGAAATAGTATACAACAGTCCGGAAGAGTCATTCACTGTTATACCAGTGTTGGAGGTTGGGGGGGCTGTGCTGACAGAGCAGCCTTGCAATGTAGCCCACTCTTAAAGTTGCAGGTCAGAGGTGGGGGTGAAGCTGGTTTGGATTCCCAGTCAAAATTTCCCACATATACCTTTCAGGTTGTAGTGAAGGCCAATCTTTCCCCCTCAAACCTCCCCACCCACAAGTCAAATCAAGCACTCAGTTGCATGCAGAACCCTCATGCGCCATTGATTTGCATACAGACTGGTTGCAATGGTAAAACTCACTACATTTTGCACATGAAGCAAGACCAAGTCAAGACTACAGACTCCTGTCTTTGATGCTAACTACAGTATTTTCAGCCCTCTCAGCCACTGGCTAACCAGGAATACACTCCAGTGTTTTGTTGCAGGTCCCCAATTCAACACGTCTTTTTCATAATTCTTGGCATTGTATTTTCAACTGAAAAACTAGAGCAACAACTTTGTTCTTAGAAATATCTTCCTCACATACGTTTTTTTCTATAAATATAGATTATTAAAATGTTTAGTACCGATAGTAGAAGTGGTCAATGTTGGTTAAATAGAAGTGAGAAAGTATATTAGCTGCTGTTCATGTATGAAGTTGTTGCCAGGGGAAAATAAAGAAAGAGAAAGAAATCAGTTTAAACCAAACACTTAGCTTGATGGCTCCACTAATTACAGGCTAGCGCTGCTCCTGCTGAGCTGAAGAAGGCAGATAGACCTGGTGTCAATCAGACAGATTTGCCACTGTTACCTATTATGGCCACCATTTGAGTGTAGACAGAGACATAGAAGAAAACATAAGAAAGCAGCATGTGCATAACCAAACAGGCATCTGTAGTGAAAAGAAACCCCCTTAAGTAACTTTCTGCTTCATTAGCACATGAACACAAGGTAATTGAACACTTCATTCTTCCATCAAGAGTAAAGATCATGGAAATAAGAGTTTTGATAATATGAGTGTGCTGAAAAGTGGCCAAAAGGCTTCTTGAATTATGTCACTCTTGATTATTTAAAAAGATATACATTAACATTTGTTAATGTTTTGGTGTACACACACACGTTTTTAACTTATTATCAAGGACTTCTTTAAACATATAAGAAAAAGAATTAAACATAAGCATTAAATGGGAGATTTTTTAATTATACTGCTTCTAACATTAGGTATTTATTTTCTTTTATGGGCTTTCCTACCTATTTAACTTGAGAAATTCAATCCTTATATATGTTTACTCAGAAGTAAGCCTCACTGAGTTCAGTGGGACTTTCTCCCAAGTAAGTATAGGATTGCAGCCTAAAAAAACTAGTAAAGTGCACACAAATCTTAGAAATAAAATCCCATGTAATCTCAAAAGTTAAGGAACTAAAATCTGAAACAACCCAAAGAAAAAATATTACCAAAAGTAAATAAAGGGTTTAAACCAAATTTTTCCTTACAACTACTGGATTGAAAGAGTACACACAATGTGGATAGTCAAACACAATGCTCACTTCCATTATTTTAAGGATCAGCTGCCCCAATTAAAAAATCTAATTTGCCAAGAAAAAAGGAAATTATACACTTTAATAACTCTTTCTCCAAGGGCCTTTTTGACTAATAGTAAATTACAGACTATTCCTCACTCTTTCCCAAAAGATTACTACATTTACATTGTAGGAGAAAAATCGCACATAATTATAAAAAGGGAAAGGAAACTGGTTGAGGGGATGTTGAGAAAAGGCTGACAAGACTTCAGCTTTTTGGTAACAATACATTGAGAAATGATTGATATAGGTGGTAGACTGTAGGAATCAGGGAATTCCACATGCTGTACCTAAGCATGTCCAAGACCACTCACTTCAGATGCAATAATAAACAATAAAAAGAGTGATTTATAAGCATATCAGTATCCATAATACAGGTATGGAAGGAGCACAAAGTCTGATATCCTGAACATAATACTTTTGGGCCCTCCTAGGATAAACATACATTCATCCATATCTGAAAATATGTAAGTACTTTTGTCTCTAAGCCCTTTCTAGATGAGTTTAAGGAACTAGCTTGAAACCAGGAGTGACTTCATATATTAAGAATGCTGGGATGGGAAGGATGGGAAAAGATGGGAAGGAGGTTGTATTTGCTATTCCCCACCCTTCCCAATATCAGAAACAGAACTTCTGGATTTCTTCCCCCACCCATGGACATGTGCAAGAGAGAGGATTTGTATCCCATGAATGAATGCCAAAGCTCAATTTCAAACAATACAAAGAAGCATGATGGACAGAAAGTAAGAAGCACTTCTATTTTCCCCATGTTCTGTAATGTCTGATGCTGCCTTGACCTAAAGAGAAGGCCACAAGTGCTGAGTATCCAAGAGGGAAGTGCATAGAATTAAGATTAGAGGATACATCAGGAAATGGAATAATAAACAGAAGGGCAAGGGGCAAAAGAGGCCAAAGAGACCTGGTCTGCATGGTCAAAACAGCCCACTGTGGCTGCAGTGCATGCTGGGTGGGATACTGGCTACAGCTTTGTGTGTTGTGCAAACCTGGTGGGAGGGTGGGTTGTGTTAGGGTTAAACACCTCTCACATAACCCATGGTCTGTTGTTGGGTTAGGCTGTTTAATCCTTGCACAACTCCCACTGCCTAGGTTTGCATGACGAGCCAAGCTGTGGCCTGGTGTTGAATATTCAACATTGCCAGCTGCATGCACTACAGACCACTACAGCTACATAAGTACTTGCTACTTAAATAAGCTACAGTGGGCTGTTTGATCATGTGAACTGGCCCAGAGAGTCAAAGCATATGAGACTTGAGCAGATGAAGCTCTCACAACATTTTGAAGCTTTTCTCCATGAAGAACAGAATTTTTAATAACATTGAAAGCTGAGATAGGGACAACCTGAAATGTAATGTGCCCTGATATTCTCAGTTGTTAATTTCTTGGCAGTGTCAGTTAAAATAAAGCCACTTTATAAATAACACATGAAAGAGCATAGAATACAACTGATACTGAAGTATGTTCATTAAAGGGCCATATGGCACCTTACTGCTTATTTTTCTGTACTAGCAGCAAGCAATAGATTTTCATTCTAAAAAGGGCAGCCCCATGGTCACCAATGATACTTGCTGTTTGTAGTGTGAAAAGCAGCACAACTGAAACTTACCATTCACTTTCAGTGGAAAGTAGGTGAACAAAAGATAAAGATTGGTTGTTCTTGTCCCCCTGAAGACATTTTCAGGAATAGAGAGGCAACAATGGCCTTTCCCACTAATAGGATCTCTGATTTCCTGTATTGAATGTATCTAGTCAGAGCATAATAATTTCAAGAAAACTACACAGACTGAATTGAAACTGTCCAGTCCATAGTAAACGAAAAAGTTGTAAACAGACTCTGTCCTATTATTAGTGTTGTTGAATTTTCTTGTACATAGCAAGCAGACAAGAGATTCTTGATGATCCAACAGTGAAAATACTTTGAATAATGACACAGCATTGTCCTGTTAATATTTTAAACCACTGGAGAACCATTTCTCTTAAACTTTAACTGTAATTAAATTATTTTCCTAAAATTCAATAATGTTACCTTGTAATTCAACTTAGCCTGGAAATTTCTGCTTTAAAACTTCCCAGCACTTATCTTACCTGGAGCAGAAGAAACCAAAAAATTGTAAATGCAATCAAGACATTAATGAGGGCCCTCATGTTCAAGTGACCCTGATGCAATGTCTACAGGAAATTACTTACAAAAAATTAATCACAGTGAAGAATCCTTTTGGAATGAGGAGAAAGTTAGTGTTGCCTTCCGGGGACAATTGAGCCTGCTGTACTCTGAGAGACTTCTGTTTGGCTACATCAGTTTACATCCCACAGAAATCTAGTTTCAAAGTGCTCTTAAAGCCATTTACAAAATGTTTGGTGCGGGGAGGAGAGAAGCTTTTATATTGAAAAGGTATATATTGTAACAAGAAAAGACTAAATTCTGCACGCTTGCATTCTTCCTTCCCTGCCTCTGATTAAATACAGTCATATACGCAAGATGAACGTAATGATTAATTAAATTTAGGCATTGTACAAAGTGCTAAAAGCCTTACCCATTCACAACATGCTCTTTTGCTAGCTGTATGAAAACTAGAAAGCAACAATCTGTTTCTGTTTGGGTTTTTGTGGGGTAGTTTGGTTTTAGGTCTACTTTTATAAAAACCCTCTTAACAATGTAAGTTGTTATTAGTTTTAATTGTATATGCACTGCTGAAAGACTAGCCAGTTTCAGAATTTGATTGTAAAATGCTCATTTCCAGTTTCTGTCTCTCTACCTCCATCCCCTTATTACGCTTCAGTCTGCTACATCCTGAATTGATTAAACACACGCTAGATAATAGACTCTCTAGGACTCTCTAGGAAAGGGGGAAAGCATTGTGCAACTGATTTCTAGTTATAACCACCTTTTAGTGAAAACTTGTTAAAAATGAGCAAAGTTGAAAGGTCAGGTGGATAAGCTACTTGTGCCCTTTCTCTTTCTCCACCCTCACTACATCACACCAATTTCTGGGCCTTGGCTATAATTGTTGGAAGAAAAAAAAAAGAACATTGTCCATTCCTAAAATGGTTACTTTCCACCAGTACTTATAATGCAGTGAAAATACACAAGTTAAAATGATTATTCCCTTCTCTCTTCATATAACAGCAACAAAGAATCATAGTATACCATATTATCTAAAAACATACAGTCTGACTAACCATATAGAGCGCTGGTGTAGAATAGTGTTTAAGAGCGGCTGGGTGACCAGCCAGATGGGCGATTAATAAATTTAATTAAAAATAATAATAAATAAGAGACTGAGCTACAAATCAGGAAGTCCCTGGTTTGAATCTCTTCTCTGAAATGGACTCACTAGGTGGCCTTAGGCAAGCCACTCTCTCTTAGCCTCAGCCCTCCACCATCCTCTGCTCCAAGCTGCAATAGAGGGGACTTGCCTTACAGGATTGTTGTAAGGTTTACATCTAGATCATTCATGTGAAACATTTTGAAATTGCTATACAAATGTTAAGTACATTACACTAAAGAAATTCATGCATCCCCTGAAGATACTACAAAAACCCCCCCAAAATCTTGTGACACCTTAAAAATGAACAGATTTCATGGGCTACTGCAGTCCACTTCATTACAGGCATGAAATGCCACCCTGAGTTACTCAGAATAAATGCTGAAAGATTCTCTTACATTATAACAGAATCTGTCTGTCTGTCTTGTCTCTCTCTCTCTCTCTCTCTCTCACACACACACCCCTTTTCAACTCAGTGCATGTGGATGTTACAGGGATGGGGATTGTTGCGTGTGCCTTGAAGACCTCCCACCACTATGTGTGTTGACCAAGCAGAGAGGGCAGGCTGGATGAAGATACAGGAGGTGCACACACAGGCCACTCTTCCCCTATACTGATGTAGTTTGATGCTTCTGTACTTGCCTTACATGGACACCTGGCTCTGTAACACCCTATGGAGGTCTGCAGGGATCCTCTGTACTCTGTTCCAGTATCCATTCCCAAATATTTATCTCCCATCTAAGGGAGACACTCTTCTGGTCCTACTTAAGCTAATGCTCTCTTGTTAGGTTTATACAGCCTTTCAGCTGCTTTCTAAACCCTAAAAATGTTTCTTACTCCTGTCCACAATAGAACAATACTTGCTCAGACCTCATTCTGTTAATCAAGGAATATGAGTATTTAGGGCTAGACAATAGTCCACACATCCACTTCTTATTTCTAATGAGTAGCAATCATTCAACATTTTTAGTATAAGATTATGACCACATATGTAAATGGAATTTTTGAAAGAGCACTTTAATGCAAGCTGCCACAGAACAGTCATATAAGCAGAATCTCCCTTTGCTTTAACTGGAGAGATTTTTGGAAACTACCTCCCCTGGGGAAAAAAATGTTTAGTCAAATTCCATCTCAATAGAACAAAAAGGGGACTGTTTAAAAAAGAAGAAGCATACAGCATATTTTCCAGGACTTATGCAATAAGTCTGCTGTTTTGGGCAATTTATATTTTAAATAAAAGCAAGGGAGGAAAAATGTATAACTTTTCCTACCACAAAGGTCAAGCTTTTATTTGATGGCTTAGAAAACCAAATAGCACTCTCACCCTTCTCTTTATATGATGCTAGAAAATATACAATTCAGAAGCAATAAATGAAAAGGCAACAATAGGGGAAATCTTGGACATAACACATAATCTTTTGGTTGGTCTAACAAATGCATTACATCAATGTGGATTTTGGAATAACAGGGAGACAGAGCCATCCCATTTATTAATTTATTACATGGACATTTAATTTAAATAATTTCTTTATTCTCACATTTAAGGTTAGGATACAAAAGATACACACATACATATGCAAAGGTTTTCTTTATATTTAACAGCAGCTTCCTATATTTTGTAACCTTTTAAAAAGAGTCAACACAGATCCACAAATAACCTGAAGGCATTTTTAGAAACACAGAGGTTAGAAGGGCAACTCTTCAATCCAAATGGCACTTATCGTTTCCTTCAGCTTTGAATGACAAAGCAAGGCAGAAAGCCATTACCTGGCTTTAAGTTGGGAAAGCCCATCCACTGATTTTAAATAGGTTTAATTTTTTTAATTAATTTACAAAATTTACGTTGATACAAGCAGAGGGAGAAGGCGGGGGGGGGGGAGGGAGAGAGCACTGTACCTCCATTTTAGTTAAGGGAGATTTTAGACTAGATTTTCTTGTCTCAGAAAATTAGACTGAGATTCAGTCAAAGTTCCATAACAGGTTTTTTATTGCCAAGAAAAAAAATACATTGTTGACTGGGATCCATAGAGCTATTTTAGGCACACTCAAGGATTCGGGAATGCCCAGTGGGATTTTTTAGTTTCTCTGTCCCATTGGAAAAGCAGACTCCCTACCATATCGCAAACTGTTTTTGAAAATCCCTTCAGTTCCAAAAGTAGTTTTGGATGCATGTAGTGTGTATGTGTGTAGGAAGCGGGGCCTCAGGGGCAAGGGGTGCGGCTGAAAAACACACAACCTCAAATGCCTTTTGGTTTTTTGAGGTAGTAGCGGTTCTTTAGATCTGGAAAATATAAATGAACAACACTTTGTGCACATTGTCACTTTTAAACTGGATTTTATTGCAGAAGGTTACCCAGGATTAATGTGATATGACTCAGATTGTCAAATACGTTATTTATTATATTAACCATCTTAATAAGAATATCTAAGACAATAGCTATACCTTAAAATAGAAAACATATTATATAATAGAAGAAACCGGAATTCTGTACAAGTGTTATGACAACATTAACTGCATAGTCCTGGTTTTTAAAAAAAATGTAAATCAAGATTATCCATCCAACTTTGAACAGGAAGAGAAAAATGTGCTGGCATATCTGTTTGCAACACTGATACGATCGTGTGTTGTTATTTCCATAATTTTTTTCAACTGCTCCTTATTCAGAGATTACTTCCAACATTTGTATAATGTTAATTTACTATGATATATGAAGTTCTGTCCATACGAGCCCACTCAACAGATAGTCTATGAATCATAGAATCATAGAATAATAGGGTTAGAAGGGGCCTACGAGGCCATCGAGTCCAACCCACTGCTCAATGCAGGAATCTAAGTCACAGCATCCCTGACAGATGGCTGTCCAGCCTCATCTTGAAGGCCTCCAGTGTGGGAGAGCCCACCACCTCCCCAGGTAATGGGTTCCATTGTCGTATTGCTCTAACAGTCAGGAAGTTTTTCCTGTTGTTCAGCCGGAATCTGGCTTCCTGCAACTTGAGCCCATTATTCCATGTCCTGCACTCTGGGTTGATCGAGAAGAAATCCTGGCCTTCCTCTCTGTGACAACCTTTCAAGCACTTGAAGAGCGCTATCATATCTCCCCTCAGTCTTCTCTTCTCAAGGCTAAACATCATGAAAATGAAATGACAGCATTTTCACTGCTGATAACCTGTCTGCATGGGTGAATTGCCCTCACTGCAACAGGTTACATGTGTCCATGATTTAAGCTGAAATCCTAAACACACTTACTAGAGAGTAGGTTCCACTGAACCTAGTGACACTTACGTCTAAGAACAGCCACAGTGGGCTAGGGCACGTGTGAATGGATTACCCTCGTGTAATCCATGTTCCCTAGGTTCACACAACAGGACAAGCTGCAGCCGGGCACTGAATATACAAATCCCACTCGGCAGCTGCCACAGCCCACCATGGTTTAAACAACCCAAGGTGGGCTGTTTTGATTGTAAAGATCAGGTTAGTATGTTTAGGACTGCACTATAACATTGCAATCCTAGATAGGGTGGCTGATGCACTGCCAAAAAAAGAGGAAACACATAAACAAAATGACAAAAGAGGATAAAAATTGCATATGCTAATTTATATGTATATATGCAAATTAAGAATTACTACAAATTAAATAGAAATCAATCCCACATAGTGATGATATGTGCCTGCTCAGTCTGCTGTCTACATGTTAACTGCTGATGGGCACCTTCAAGGCCATTCCCTGCTCTCCCTTCTTATGGTTCTTTATCTTTAAAATGGACTTGGACAGGATACCTTCAAATAGAAGGTAGTCTTCCATAAAGCAAGACATATGCCTATTCTAATCCTACACCCACTTAATTCTGAGTATATGCACAGGATTGTGCTGTACATTTTAAATAAATAATGGGCGATATAAATGTAATCTCAAATGTTGTGTTGCCTTCCTTAATAATGACTTAAAATTTGTTTAGTTTTATTGATATGGGCTATATTACGTTTTAAAATCCTAATCCTTTATCATTTTTATATATACACAATCATGGGAACAGTTTACAGAAATATTTTTAATGTATCTTTTTTTGTTCAGAGAAATTCACAAAAAGGATTCAATAATGTCTCATGGCATATTTCTATAATAGTTGTGTTAGTTCCTTGCAGCAAAAACAACAAAGGGCATTATCCAATGGAACACAAGTGCTACTGTAAATTATGTTGCATTGGCATAAGGAACCTCTAGCATCACAACAAGAGCATTAGTTGGTGCTACAGATTTTCTGGGAAATCCTGTTGTGCCAGCTAATGCTACTGGCATTGCACTAGACGTCTCTTTTGCTAGTACAACATAACTTTCATTATCAGTCATGTTGCTCTGGATACTGCCCAAAGAGTCTTATACCTGATAAAGTGAACAGTGTCCACAAAAACTCAAGCAAGAATAAATTTGTTAGTCTTTAAGGTGCCACAAGACCCTTTAGTCTTTCTATATAGGGAAGATTTTGTTAAAAGTAAATAACGTATAAATATTTATACATAAACAGCTTTTTCCTTTCACAGAAACAAAATCTTGACTCCACTAGAATAAGACTTTCACTTTATAAAAGGAAGCAGCAATGTAAGTTGTTTATCTTATCTGCTTAATTAAATTTAAAATTTCAACCCCTCTCAGTCAAAAGGTACACTGAAAGGCAAAACATCATATAGATGCATGTCATTTATCTTAAAGTCATACCTGCATGGTCTTGTTTAGTCAGAGACGTTTGAAAAAAAGAAGAGAGAAACAGAGGTCAAGACAGGGAAGAGTTGTGAAATAACTCATTTGAAATCCTACCAAAATGTTACTCCCCACTGCTGTTTTTTGCCTAAATGAAAATCCAGTACGAGTACTAACTGTGGCACAGATTTTGGACAAGTCATAGATTTAGGAAATGAGCATAATATTTAGGAAATGGTCACACAATGTTGAGCTTGGTTTTTCAGCCATTTAGGAAGACAGTTCTGCACTGCTGGGCTCTATCTCCCTACCTTCACCAGCCACAAATAGCTGAGCCTAGACAACTAGGAAGTGAAACTGTTTATAGAGCACCACATATTATAATCAGGAATCAGAAATATTCCAGTAAAGGGGATATGACATTCCCATTGTTTGTTCCTATAAGCCCAGACCTACCGATGCAAGTTATGGTTACTATTAATGTACGATTACTTTGAAACATCACAAGGGTCAATATGTATAAAATAAGAAAGAGGTATTTCTTAGCTTAGTATATTCTGTTTTTCATACACACACACACACACACACACACCAATGAACAACAATAAGGGAAAGCAAGGAACATACAAGCAAGCAAACAGTACAGCACTAAATACAGTCTGCCATGGAATATGTGATTAATAGAGTAGACTGAAGTCTGAACTAGTACTATCAGGATTCAAGATTATTTAGCAGCAAGGAACACACATACCGACAATCCTTAGAACTTGGACCATAGATTGTAACATAACATAGAGAACAGAATATCTGAATTTACAGTCATTTATCATTGAAACAACCCAGCACACATGCAGAAAAAAAACTTGTAATGCATGCTCTGTTGCAAAAGTGTATTATATGTTTATAATATTATATGTTTATTACATTAGAATAAGCATATTATAACTTATAAAAATAAGTATATATCTATCATTGTTGGGTAAGAGAAATTCCCATTTTTCGTTCATTCGACCAGAAAACAGTGCCAGAAAGAAGTTGTTCTCGATACCCATATCTTTTCTCCTTATAAATACAGCAACTCAACAAATATTGGATAAATCCTATACATCTTCATCTACAGATGAAAGATTTTAATCTAAATGACAGATCTCTTTATTGACCAAGACAGCACAGGACATGCAAGAGTCATAAAAAAGGTTAGAGAACAAATTATCAAGGAAGTTTCAAAAAAATAAATGTAGGAAATTGCCCACTTGTTTTTCAACGGTAAGTACAGCACTAATTCAACTTTCTAAGAATCAGTTATGGCAGTTGAAATGTTTTATCAAGAACCATTCTTACTTGCTATTAAGTATCAGATAATAAAATAAAAAAGGGAAGCTTGCTACGGATATCTGCTTTCAAATTGTATAAATGTATGCAATATGACCATCCGAGTCACTCATCCTTCACAACACATTCACTGTAACAATCCTGCCCCCAGTTAAGGTTGCAACCCTATACACACTAACTTGGGAGTAACTCCCATTGAACTCAGTGGTGTTTTATGTCTGAGTAGACATACAGGATTACATAGCAACACTATATAAGTAAACTGATCCTTCAAACTGTTACACACTATGAAAAGCACAAGTTATTCTTAAATTGCTAAATCTGGTTTTCAAAACACTCCTCACAAGTGCTCAAAAATTAACTAAAATCAATTAATTATCCCATTTGCTTTCACAGTGACCTCTAGTCTGCTTATGACAGAATATTTACAAACTGAAAGTCATTCATTATTTTCACCCACAGTAGTTATGACAATTCAGAAAAACAGCAATGATGTTTTCCAGAACTAATACAGACAAATTTTGAGTGGTAGGCTTATGTGCAAGGCAGTCCCTAAACTCCTCTACATCAAACAAACTGATAATAACAGGGTTGCCAACTGAGTGTTTAGGAACCTTTAATCAGAAACAGTATTATCAGGAAGCCACAACACACCTACAAGGCTGGAGTGCCTCTAAATATATGGAAGCTACTATTCAGGTGTGATTAAAAATGTCTGACTTAAAGGAGGGCACAAACTTTGAATAGCTTTTAGGGGGATTATAAGAGATATGATTAATGAAATATATGCCTTGGTCTAAAACAAAAGCCAACCAAAGGCTGCATAGCTGAGATGAGGGAGGAGGAAAAATCCTTCTTTTATCCTTGCATGCTTGTGGAATGTGGATTGAAAGATCACAGCAAAACTTTAATGTACTGGCAAATACATTAAAGGAAAACAGTTTCATCTGAGAACAAATACCTAATATTACTCTTTCTGTATGTATTGTTTTGAATAAAACTAGGCAATAGATAACTAAGCATTAGGTTCAAGATTTCTAAAATGAGCACTCCCAATTAAACAATTCACTTATGAATAAAAATTTATACTTAAGTTAATGTAAATCTTTTCCCAGCGATTTTAAAGATCAAGTAAATATTATCTACCAAGTATATTCTTCACTCATAAATTCTTAAAAACTAGCTACCAAGTATATCTTTCATTCTCGTAAATTCTAATACTTTCCAATTTACAATAAGGGCCAAAACAGACATTTCTTTTAATGTGTCTAGCAGCGCTATCTTGTTCATTTTTACTCTAGAGTAGGTGCGGGGGGGCCCAATTCGGATCTTAAATCCCACCTACCTCTACCCTAGGTATCTGAAGCAGAGGCCCCGCACCTATTCTAGAGTAAAAATGAAAAAAAGACATAGCTGCTAGACACAGATTAAGGGCACTATCCTATACATGTTTAGACAGAAAAAAGTCCTATACCTCCCAGCATCCCTCCAGCTAGCCAAGCTGTCTGGGGCATGCTGGGAATTGTAGGGCTTTTTTTCTGTCTAAACATGCATAGGATTGCACCCTTAAAGTAATGTCTGTTTTGACCCTAGGACTGTTACTCAGGCATTTGCTATCAAGTGCTAAATGGTGGTTCTATCTGCTTGGCCAAGCTATAACCAAAAGAAAACATATACACCATGGGCATATGATCGCATGATCATTCAGTTTAAACAACTTTATGTCATAAAATTTGACGGATCCTTTGCATGCCGTGTTTATACAGCAGCATGGCTTCCCTCTAGGGCCTAGAGTCTAGGCCACAGATCACTGGCAAGTGAATGTTGCATGCAAAGAGGCCAGTACATGAATTAAGAATGCTTTAAATGGGCCATGTGGAACCCTAAACAGGCAAAAGATTTTACCTGTGTATGACCTGAATTTCGTAATAATTGGTCCTAACTGTGCGCTCAGTGAGGGATTAGATTTTAATGGGAAATTGCATTTGAAATTCATGTGAGTTTCAAAGGCAATTTGTGATGAGGCACGGAAGGTTCTTGTTCAAACCAAAAAGTTGGATGTGCCTAACCTCTTTACACTGCAAATGAAAATCAACTATAGCACACTTTAAATCCTAATATAACAATAATTTCCCAAGAATAATGCTAATAAAATGAAGTTATTAGGTCAGGGATCATTAACACACTTACTTGGAAGGATATTCCATTAAAATATATTGACTTCCTTCCATGAAAAATGTGATTAGGCTTGTGGCACAGGAATAGTAGGAAAAATCCTTAAGTGACTGCTGCAGTACCTATCTGCTTTCATGCGTAGGCACATGCCCTGTGGACTGAAAAGACAACCCAAGCACTGAATAATTGGAGAAGCAAACATTTGTCTAGCATTCAAACCAAGTAGAACAAGACATCAATTGCAAAGAAATTGAGATGGCTGCCAGCAACAAGGCAGGGGAATATAGAACAGTAATCACTGCTCAATTTTTAAAGCCAAAGATCAATGATAGCTATTTACCACACAGTTTACTTAAGCAGTGAAAAGGATGGAAAATAATTGGCATGCTATTCAAACCCTCCAGTGCCAAGAAAACAAATGATGTTGATTTGCAGTGCTTACACTAACAGTTATCATATATTCATATCAGATGGAATCACTTAGAGAGTAGTCTACCAACCACAAACTCCATTCATTTCAAAGGGGGTTATGCAGAAGCCCATCGAAATTAGATGGATTGCACCTCTTAATCTGTAGCACTAGGGACTGAAATGAATACTTCAGCTATACAAGGCCAATTACATTTCTCTGTACAGATTTTTGTTGTTGTTTTCCCCTGTAATTACATGATGGTGTTTCTGTACTTCAAGCTCTGTATACGACTTTTTACAAAGTTAAACATTTTAACTCCCATGCCTACTGTAACTATAAAAATCATCTGTAAATCTACAAAGCTACTACATTTGCCTTCTTTTCTTCTCATTTATAAAGATACTTCTGATAAATTTCCCCTTGATTGTTAGTATGAAGGCTCTCAAGTTGATAGACCACAAGAAGATTTGAGTTTTGCTGTAATACATTACTTCTTAGTCACATCATAGATTAACAATGGGTGCAACCATTACAGTATTATAATCACAGTATGCTAATAATCTATTAAAACGAATTCACATTTCTAAACTTGATTGCAATGCTATCAAGTAGTACCAAAAGCCTTGCAACTATCGATATTGATGGTGTGTTCTTAGGAAGACAAAAATAAATAAAAATAAAATCCCTACAGATCATACAGACCTTCACAGAAAATAAATGCCTAATATGGGACTGAGTCATATATATATATTGAAAATGAATTAATTCATTATGTGATTCCAGCCAGAGTCCTATTATCTAATTTATTTTAGGTAACATTCATTTAACATCCATCCCTGTTTTAACATAACACATTCATCTTCATAAATAATCATTTTCTGAAATCTTCATTCCTTCAAACAGTGGCATTTTATAACTATTCTAGTTAACCAGATTTACCTTGTAAATTTATTCTGTGCTATTCACCAAGTTACTAGAAGCATAATCCTATGCATGTAAACTCAGAAGTCTGAGTTCAGTGGGATTTACTCCCAAGTAAATGAATATAGGATTGCACTGTAAATTAACATTATATTCAGCAGTTTGTTTTATATCCCCTCCCATGAAGTTGTTTTGTAGAATTCAATATATTTCCAAAAGCAAATATGTATACAGGTATGGACAATATTATTTAAATATATATGTTCTCAAATTTCTCCCACACAATTTGGAACATAATATTTGCAGAACTATTTAATCACACTGGCAATCTTATTACAGTATCAAGATTAAACTTGATTTATTTTTTCTCACCTACATCAAACTTCTCTTGAGCAGGCAGTTTAAAACAGGGTTAATTTGTCAGTTAGATTTATCACTTAGCCTTAGAAAGTCACATACAGTCTTATCACATGCATATATATTCAGAAGTAAGTCTTGGTGTGTTCGAGGGGGATAACTTCCAAGTAAGTGTGACAAGATTGCAGCCTCAGTTTATTAAAGACAACTACTGTATGATAAACACTGGATAGATAATACTATTCATGTCATTTTACATTGCTTAGATTGGCATTGTGCCCAAATTCTTTCACTCAGTATATGAGTTCACTTGTTGCTGGCAGATACAACCATGTGAAGAAGTAAAAAATTGAGTAAGACTTAATTGTAGCTGAACCAGATGTAACAGAAAATCTTTACAGGACGCACTAAGAATAAACATTGCTGTTTATTATGATTTGCCATACTCAGACACAATGAAGCTGTCACAGTAACTTATTAGATAGACGATCTCTTTTTTTCTGCAGCAATCCTATGTACAGTTAGACTATAGCATACAACTGTACTTGACTGCACATAGGGCTGAAGCCTTTATAAACAGCCATTACGCACAACTAAATACTCTAATTTTTAAGAAAATATTAAATATGACATGAAATTCTTTATTGCTCTATAGAGAATAATTTTAAAGCTTCCAATAGCACCGATAGTGAAGATATTGACTGCATAAGTTAACATTAACTGAAAAGGAGTCACAGTGGTAAATTTCCTTATGAAATCAATTAAGCCATACATTTTACTCTTCATTCCAATTATCGATCATATACTTTTTTAAAAAATAGGAAAAGGGATTGCAATATAAGATGTATACATAAAAGAAACCATGTATTTGCTAAATACATTATGGCTAATTTGTTCTTATAAAATATCTAGCCTTGTTCAGGAGATCAGCTAAACAAACAGAGAAAGGTTTTTATCTATTTATTTATTTATTACATTTCTATACCGCCCAATAGTTGAAGCTCTCTGGACAGTCCACAACAATTTATAGAGATAGTATCTAAGCAGCTGCATGACATGGCCTAGATTTTTAATCTTTGGTTAGTATGCCTTACCTTTTGAAAAACTTCTTCTAGTGCTTTCAAATGAATGATCTAAAGGGGAAAGCAAACAGACCCCTAATAGAATATAATATCATTTGCATCTAGCCACCTTCGCTCCCAGTCCCCCACCCCGCCAGCGTCCTCCAACTAGTTAGTTCCCTACTGTTTGAACTATACAGACAGGAAGGGTCCTCCTGACAATTATTTTTACTGGAACAGTAAATTCTTCCACTGCCTAAATAGTATAACCATTTAAATTTTACTTTCTATAATCTTGGAGAGAGACCAAACAAAAAAGAAAGGAGCCAGAGAAGTTTTAAACTCATTTATAAATTTGCAATGAGGGTTAATAGTTAAGCTCCTTGTCTTTCCCACATGCTCCACCCTTCCCCCACCCCCCAAGACTGGATGCTCCCTTGAAGGAATTAAATGTTTTTGTTCTCTTTTTACCTGAGGCCAGACAAAACTGTCACCATATCCAATTTAATTTACAGGTTGAGCAACAGCAGTTAATCAAACATCACCACACTCTAAAAAGCTAATCCTTGGGAGAAGTTATTTCACTAAAACTAACAGATGATACCTTTAGTGATATGCATTTCAATCAGCTATTTTTTAAAGAAGCCCAGTACTGTCTTTTCTGAAGATTAGAAGGAAAGCACTCTAGAATTATCAGACTTATTGATAATTCTCCCCTCTTCCTTATTCCCCACCTCCAATCCTTCATGTCCCACCTGCTCCAAAATCCAGTAGGGTTTCAAGGAAGGAATTAAAAATCTTCTCCGTGGTTCCTTTTCAGGTGGTTTCTTTCACCTCCTTCTCCTTCAGTCTGGAGCTTTAAACCTGAAAAACAAACACCTCTATTGAATTCAAAGTAAGCTGTGTCTGAGATAATTCTCTATCAGACAGCAAGTCTCAGTGTCTGGTTACACAAACATACCTTCAGTCAGGTTGAAGAGAAATACCTTAGAAACCAAAAAATCAGAATAGACAGAGATGAGGAAAAGAAAGAGACATTCCAATAACCCTGGATAGATTTAACACTGATCTTAGATGAAGGCAAATTGGGGGGGGGGGGCAGATCTTTCAGATGTTGAAAGATGTTTTTAAAAAATGCAAAACAAAACAAAGCAGTAAAGAAGACTGATAATCCAGAAACTGGGGAAAAAGCAAAGCTGAGTTCCTAAGCATTTGGAAGAAAGTTCCATTGGAGCGTACTTTCAAGTAAAAGATACATATCAGAAAAGCTAAGCAAGAAGAACAGAAGTTCATAAGTCTTACAAGCCGGAGCGTTTAACACGAACGCTAGCCCCCATTGCATTCAGTGACACGTGTAGGACAACTCTACTTAGAAGTAAGTCCCATTGAATTCAGTTACATCCAGGTAAGCGTGTATACACCCTAAAACATTCCTCTTTCACACAGATCCCCATGCATTTCCTCTCACCCCCAAACCCGTTCCCGGTTAACGTCAGGATAAGGCTCGATAGATAATTCCCCCCTCCCCCCAAAGCATGCATCCATCTAGCAGCAACCGGGGCAACTTACCTGTCTCTCCCTACTAGGCTGTGTCCCAAGAGCAGGAAGCCCCCAGTTTCATCTCACTAAGCGACTGCAGCATTGCACGTAAGTGGCGGCGGGGGGGGGGGGGGTTGCTGTCCAGCCACCGGGCTCGCAAAACGGAGACAAACGCGCAAGAAGGGAGGAGAAAGACGGAGGGTGCGCGCGTCAGGCTGGGCGAGAAAGCCCCGCCGCGGCTCCTGACCCCTAGAATAGCAGTAATTAAACGTCTATAATTCCAAAGAGGTCTAGCTTGGGTAGCATTCCAGACAGAACACACGCTCGGGTGGGTGAGGGAGTCAGAGTCACCGGAGTCACCTGACCAACGTGCATAAAACCAGAGGCGTCCTTCTCTTCTGAGAGGGGGGCCGTTTCCCCTGTGAGCGATTCCCTCTCGTGCCTTTTCCTTCCTGACTTGGCCGGGGAGTTTTTTCTCTCTCCGGCCCGCGCGCCCGCGGTTTGTTTGTACGTGTGGACCCCTGCGAGCGGCAGCCTCGTGGGTGGGGTGGGTGACTTAAGAGAAAAAGAAGAGGAAAAAAAAAAGCGTGAGGACGAAAGTCGCGGACACGCGACCAGCAGAGTTCAATTCCGCCGCGCGCGCCCCTCCCCTACTTGCGTGCGTATGTGGGGGAAGGTTTGGGGAAGGGGAGAGAAGAAGGGCGCTCCGCCGTGCGTCCGGGAGCCTTCAGTGACGAACTCGCGCACCACGCAGCACAAGCCACGCGTCGAGGGCTGCTGTTGTTTTTACCTAAGGAACTTCGCATGGACAGTATTTTGTTTGAAGTTAAAGTTTTAAAAATCTCCCCCATATTCCTCCCCAACACCCGCTCTGATTGGGCAGTTTCCCGTCTGTCACGTGCCTCCCTCGACCTCCCCCCTTCCCTTAAAAAAAATAAAAAATAAATAAAGAGCTGTTTGATTCATTCACTTTCACTTTGGTTCCTCAGGCTTCATCCTGAGGGAATTTAGAAAGGGGAAAGGGTTATATAGCCATAGGGAGGTGGTGAGGGTGTTTTCTCTCTCCTTGTCTTGAAAAATGATGCTGCAGTTTCCTCGGAAAGGGGTGGTTTTGATGGGTCTGGTAAAGGTAATCATTTACATAATCAGACTCAACATGGAAAATAATATACGGAGATTATGAGGGGAATGTTGGTGGCGGATAGTGTTGAGGAATGATGTCCATAGGCCTGGGAAACTTGTGACCCATCCAGCTGGACACAATGGGCAAAATCCAACCTAAGTCCTACTTAGAGTAGACACATTGAAATAAATGGGACTCTGCAAGGAGGTCAAATCAGTCAATCCTAAAGGAAATCAACGCTGAGTGCTCATTGGAAGGACAGATACTGAAGCTGAAGCTCAAATATTTTGGCCACCTAATGTGAAGAGAAAAGTCACTGGAAAAGACCCTGATGCTGGGAAAGACTGAAGGCAAAAGGAGAAGGGGACGGCAGAGGATGAGATGGCTAGATAGCATCACCGATGCAATGAATATGAACTTGAGCACACTCTGGGAGAGAGCGCAGGACAGGAAGGCCTGGCGTGCTATGGTCCATGGGGTCACGAAGAGTCGGACACGAACAACAAGTTAGTCATGACCTGCTTAAATCCCATTCATTTCAATGGGTATACTCGAAGTAGGACTTAGGTTGGATTTTACTCAATCATTAGTTTTGAATTGCTTACCCCTGTTCTCAAGAAGTTCACAAACTTCTGATTCACTGCCTCAGCTGGCGAGTGTCTTGCCTTGCTTTGGTGGGCATTCTCAATCTGGGCAGGCCTTCTCCAAAGTCCCCCTCCCTTTCCTAATAGGGTTTTAACCTTGGTGTAGGTAAGAACTTGCTGAAATAATTGGCTGGGATAAATTTCAGCCACTGCTTAATCCTCCTTTCAGTGCCTCATCTTCAGACTATGATAAAGATAGGAACATTTGCAGACTTTAAGAGTGTCTCTGATCTTACGCAGAGTTCAATTTCCCTGACCACAAAATGCATCCTGCCCATCTTTGGTTAAGGCTTGAATGCTTTGAGGCAGGCTTGAATCCTGGCACCTCTCTTTCAGAAATTAACCAGCTGAATGGGTGCCAAACTAAAGTCTTCCTCTTTTGGGACTACATAAGCATCATCTAGGCTGGCTTTGAATATTCCCTTTATGGGTATTTCTCACCATGTAGAGGTATACATCTGTGAAGCAGGATAGCACAACTATTTTTACTTTAATGCCTCCATATTTTCATGTGGCTCCTTCTAGCCAGCCTGTATGGTGAATGAAGGCATGCTAGTAAAAAATTGCTGTTATCTGGTTCTGCTTGTGTGCCTCTCCATGTTATGTTTTAAAAGAAAAACTCAATGCACATGTGTAAAGCTTCCCTTATTTTGGTGAAAGAAAGGAAGGAAGAAAGGAAGGAAGGAAGGAAGGAAGGAAGGAAGAAAGAAAGAAAGAAAGAAAGAAAGAAAGAAAGAAACCCTCCAGGCTGAGGTTAGGACTGACAGTAATTCTCAATGCTGATTTGCAAATGTAGGGTTGAGGGGATGGACATTAGTGGAGGGAAGTTTAATTAACTCTTCTAAGATCAAATTGATGGGGTGTAGGATATTGTTCACTCCCATTGTTTCTGGAAGGTCTCCTTTCTCTTTAGTGAGTGGTTTATCAAACAATGTGCCCTTGGGGTGTATGTGACAAAAATCACTCAGCAGCTGAAGTGCTTTACTAGATTGCATGGCATACCCTTTACAAATCTCACTATAGAACCCAGGTGACTCTTCATACTTACTTTCCTGGCAACCTTCTCCGTTGGAAAGGGCTATCAGTGAAGGTTGGTCACGTACTGCAAAATACATCTTCACTGCATACATTTAGACACCAGGTTATGACCTTCCTCTTTCAGCAAGAATGCAATCTTTAATGTGTTGCTTCGATTTTTAACTTTACTGCTGGCTCTTTAATATTGTTAATGTCCTTAATGTTTTAATATTTTATGTTGATATTTTCATTTTTGTATTCATGGTTTGGTTGTTGTTTCATTGTTTTTGTTTTTTATGGTTGCAAACCAACCCAAGGGCATTTGCTAGTTAGGCGGTATATACATTCAATAAATAAAGAAATGTTGGCAAGCAAATTATGCAATCCACGTTTAGAGTAGGGGTGCATCTGGTCTCCTGACATTTTCAGGGACTGAACACAAATATTTCCAGCATGTGCATTAATGAGAAGAATACCAAACATTGCCTGTATGTTTCTGAGCCCCATTTAAGGTGCTGGTTTAAACCTATAAAGTCCTACATGGCTTGGGATTGCAATACCTGACGGAGTGCCTCTCCTGACATAAACCCTCCCATACCCTCCCTTTGGCATCGAAGGCCCTCCTCCAGGTGCTCTCCGCTCCTGAACTGATGGGGGCGGGAGTAGGTATGTTGAATAGATTTCACACCTCTACAGTGGCTTTTATTTTTTAAATACTGAATCAATCATCCTAGATAAGCATGCTATGTTGTTGGGTGTGTGAAAAGAGGGCTTTGTTCCATTATCAAATGTTTGTACTTCCCTCTAAAAATATATATTTCTTTCTCTGTGCTTTGATAATAGTGCATGCTCTCCAGTAATTATGTAGATTATATTTATATTGATGAGTGGCATAGAAATGTTAAAAATAAGATAAATTAAATGAAAATAATGATTGGCCCTAAGATGTGACAATAGCAATTTGTTAATTGTTTTGCATTCAAAAGGAGTATGAGTACACTGTGAGCCATTATAACTAGGGCTGCGCAGGGACCCTCCGAACTGACTCGGAAGCTGCTTTGCGGCATCTGAGGCAGGCCCAATTCGACTTGGGTAGATTCAGGGGCCCCCTGACCCTCCTCGGCCCTGAACCCGAAGTGGGGTTTGGATGGCGAACCCTGCTTCGGGTCTCCCCCCCGATGTCCCCATGCAACCTACCAGCTCCTTACCTGGGCCTTCTCCATCACCGTGTCACCTTCTCTGTTGCCACCTTCACCACTGCTGCTGCCTTCTCTGTCACTGCCACCAACACCTTCTCTGTCGCCGCTGCCACCGCCTTCTCCACTGCTGCTGCTGCCTTCTCCACCACCGCCGCCTGCCACTGCTGCCATTTCCTGAGGCGTAGACGCAAGGCAACTCGTCTTCTTGCAGGGAATCGCCATTTTTAAAAATGGTGACTCCCTGCAAGAAGATGAGTCACCGTGAGTCCAGGCCTCAGGAGGTGGTGGCAGCGAAGAAGGCGGTGGGCGACGGAGGAGAAGACAGCAGTGGCGGCGGCGGCGAGGATGGTGATGGCGGTGGTGGCTCAGGTAAGAACCTGGAGGCGCCATGGAGGATGAGTCAGTGGGGCTGGGCTGGGGGGGGTGAAGCTCCAAAGCGCACCGACGGCTTCGGAGAGCCCCCGACCCGCTCCGGGTCACTTCGTGTCCCCTCCACTTCATGCCCCCTCCGCTTCACCTCAGAAGGGGCACGAAGTGACCCGAAGCAGCCCGCTTCACCTCGGGGTTCAGGCCTCGGGCCGAAGCGGTACACAGCCCTAATTATAACTGTTTTTCCTCTAGTACTTTTCTAAAGGCACAGTCCTATGGCTGCTAGTCAGCAGCTAGACGGCCATAGGATAGGTTGGTTCCCAGGAACTGATCTCAGAGCCTGTGCTCCGAGGGTAGTTCCTGGGGAACTGACCCCCACCCCTCCTGCGCCGCCTCCTAGGCAGCATGGATTGGCTCCATGCTCGTAAGAGCAGTGTGGAGCGGTGAAAATGGGGCATTCCCAGGGGCGAGCTGAGGCATGGAAGTTGGAAATCTGGTTCGACACATCCTATGTGTCGTCTAGCTGCTGCTTCCCACGGTCCAAGGTCCCGCGGCTAGACAGCTGAAATCGGCTGTCTAGCATGAAAGCAGGGCAGGGGGAGCAAGGAGGAGATCTGCTCCTCACTACTCCTACCCTGCACTGGATAGCTGGTCGCCCCTGGGGTCGGAGGCGACCATCGATCTTGATAGGATCACTCCCTACGTGCTCAAAACATTACATTTAAGAACCATGTGTCTACAGGTAAGGCCAGTTATCACTGTTCCCATGTTACAGGCAGGGGAGATGAGGCTTACATAAGGACACCGCAAGATCTGGGCTGAAGTGTGATAGGAATGTGGGACGTCCTAGCACACAGATCATTCTTTCAACCAGAACAGCACAATTGCATTAAGACTCTTGGCATAAGTTTTATCAATAACCTTTCTGGTATTCTGCCAATATAGGCCAAGTATGGCATCTCTCGCCTTCCTTAACGCAATCACATGCAGTAACATACATTCCCCAGGGATCTCATAATAAAAAAGCACTTATAGTCAGAGCAGTCTGCGTCATTTCTTTCTGAGCATGGCATCTGAATATTGCAAAACAACATTGAGGCGACGAGTCAGAAAGCGTGGTTCATGTTCCTTCCCCTTCTTTTTAAAGTAACACCAGGCCAAGCCAGTGAATGAGACATCCCTGAGGTTCCACAAACATTACATGAAACAGTGGCTTTGAACGCACAAAGGCTATAAAAGCTTTGGCACTCAAACGAGGATAGCATTTTAAAGTCACTTCTTTCTATGATAGCTGCCCATACTAGTGCTTTTGGTAACATGTAAAAAATCCAACATATGTTTTATAATGCTTTATTATAGAATAATTATTTTTCTGACCAGGCTTAAGCCGGGAATGTTAAGTCTTGATAGCATACAGTTATAACCTGTAGTTATTGAAACTGCAGTTAAAAGTCCTGCCCATAAATGTTTAATTTCTTTTTGATTCTATAGTGCTCCAACAGTCTCCTGTGGTAGGGAGTGCCACACAATAATTATGTCTTGCATGAACAAGAATTTCCTTTAAACTGTTAATTTGCCCATTAATTCAAACATTCTCAAATGTCCTTTTGTTATGTAAAACTACATCCTTAAATACCAGCACCCAGTAAGCCTGCTTTATGGTGTTCATTTTACCATTATATTTTCCCTATTTTCTCATATCTAAATATAAAGGGCATGATCCAGCCAAAGCTAAACACCTTTAGGTTTCATGGATTTCAATGGGAAAATTTTAAGTATGTGCTTTGTTTGTTTGTTTAATAAATATATATTATATATCCTCCCTTCAATACCAACATTTCCAGGGTGCCTTATAGTTTGTATGTATCTATGTATATATTAACATTATTAGTATTCTGACCTTCCTCTTACCAAGACAGCTAATAACATACAAAGAGTCATCAACACTTAAAACTAAAAAAACAAAACAGAAAAGGCATGGCAAATATCTAAAGCATCAGGGTTGGCTTAAAACGCAATAAAATTGCCATTATCTGGCAGTGAAAGCTAAAAAGAAGGGGAAAATGAACCTCCCAGGGCAGAGAATTCAACAGCTGGAACAAGGCCACAGGGGGGTTCTCCACAATAACAGAAAGAGACAGAAGGAGAAGCCAGTTGTGGCTTACCCAGATTTTTCATGGAGCCAGCTTAGGTCTGCACAGGGCTCCATGAGTGAGTGTATCACAGCTGCTTCACAGAACATACTTCCAGGTTGGGGGGGCAGGGGGTTGGAGTGAACGTCATCTGACTAGCAGGGGATGCTCAACCAATAAGAGAGGGTCCTGCCCCTTTCTCCTTTGATAAAATCCTGGGAGGTTTCCTCCCCTGTATCCACAGAAATCACTCTCTTTCTCTCCCCCCACCCAATCATGAAAGGAACATTGTGTTCTAGCTGTCCTGCTGTGATCAATTGAAGCTTCGAAGCTCTCTAAATGCGTTATTTTTATTTATGGGAATCTCGGAGTGCGCAGTTCAGGGAAAAGCCTCAATGGGAGTTCCTCCTGAGTAGACACACATATATTTGTGCTGGGAAAGACAGGGAGGGGAAAGGGTGGGAAACCAGCCCCCTTTCTAACCCAATGCCGCGTGGGATCAGGATGATCAAAGGCGGAAGTAGTTACTTCCGAATGGCAATAAACCAAAGAATGGAGAATCACAGCTTTGAAAAATAATTTTACAGCCTTTAGGGAATTAGTGCTTTAAAATGTATTATTTCGGGGGGGGGGGTCTCTGTGAATTCTGATGTGCACATTCAGGGGACAAGCTGCACTGACCACAATGGGAGTTACTTCTGAGTAGAGACTAATTGGTTCGTGCGGGGATGGGAAACACACAGGAAACACCCTTTGACTGGGGTCATGGTGAAAGGCACCCCCCTGGGCAGGGCTAGCATACTCGAGGTCAGTGTGGGGTTGGGGCACACAATTATACTGGGGAGGACCCAACTTAGGGAAAAGAATCGAACTTTAAGCAGTCTCAGGAAATCCGGTTTTTCCCTGATAAGCTCCAGGGTGACTGCTGGATGGCCACGACTTCATATATCCCTAATGACCTCCAAATGCAGCAAGTTCGGGGTGAATCGCTCATGGAGACACCCCCACAGCAAAGGCCCTCTCATGATGTCCCAACTAGTATTCCTCTATGTTGGGACATAGAAAATGTCCTCTCCATCAGGTGTTAGGGTGTGGGCAGAATGATATGGGAGGAGGAGATCCTTTAGGCCCCCTGGCCCCCAGCCATTTGGCAAATTAAAGATAAAATAAAATCTTAAGACTGCAAATAAGAATAAAACAACAGATTTGCAGCATCAAAACAACAGATTTGCAGCACCAGAGGTTAAAATGCCTTTGCCCATGGCGGAAAGACACCAAAGTCGATGCCAGGCAAGTCTGTCTGGGAAAGCATTGAGGTGGTGTCCATGTGGTGTCGTGCTTAGAGTATTGGACCAGCATTCAGGAGACCTGGGTTCTAGTCTGCCCTTGGCCATGAAGCTCATTGGGTGACTTGGGCAAAGTCACTGACAATCAGCCTAACCAGCCTCACAGGGTTATTATGCGGATAAAATGGAGAGGAGGAGGATCATGTATGCTGCCTTGGGCTCCTTGGAGGAAAGGCAGGATATAAATCTAACAAATAAATAAGTAGGTGGAACACACAAGCAGAGCTGTGCACAGATGACCTCTTGAAATTCTCCACTCTGTTTGTGGGCCACGAAATTGCTGGGACAGGTTCACTGAATTTCTCAAGTGGGAGGAGAAATTTTACAACAGTTTCTCACCACCAGCAAGGCTTGTAGCATAGTTTCTTTCTTCCTTCCTAAGGGTTTTTGGTTTTTTGCACAGCCAATGCAAGTGGCAACAGTAGCAACTGTGTTGGCAGCCTGGCCCCCATTTTGCATTTTCCACAATACTCTGTACCTAGCATTGTTCTGGGGCATTGTGGTGGGCAGGAAAGAAGGAAAATTTGGGGAAATTCTGCAAAGTGGCCTTTTATTTCTAGGGAGGTAAGAAAAGAAAAATGTCTTCTAATAAATTTTGGCTCGGCTGTAGTTGTCATTCTTTAGGCACCAGGATCTTCCTAAGTGTAAAATTTCTGAAGAGTGACTGTGGATACATCTTGTCTCTAATGCAGGTACAGAGACATAATTGTACAATAAAAGACTGGACAGTTGTACACACACCTCAACCTCCTAAGTCAGGTAATCACAAGAACCCAGAACCTAACCCATGAGAATTTCTCTGAAATTTCTTCCCTTTTGAATTTGAATTTCTTTTCAAAAGCAATTTCTTTTCTATCAAATTGAATGACAATAGTGGAAAATAATGTGGATGGCATTTTTGTCACAGCACTACACCAACTGAGAAGGCCCTCTCTCCAGTCACCACCCAGCGGCACCCAGGGAAGATGCTTAGTAACTTTAGAATAGGGCAGATTAATCTTGGAGTAGGCAATCCTCAAGTACCCATATCCAAATCCATTTAAGGCTTTAAAGGTAAAATCCAGCATGTTTAACTGTGCTCAGAAACATATCAGGAACTAGTGAAGCTGCTTAAGCACCACTGAGAGATGCATTCTCTCTCTCCCCCCCACACACACACATATCCCTACTCTGTCATTCGGTTGACTGCCTCCCCAAGATCATAGAATCATACGGTTGGAAGGGGCCTACAAGACCATCGAGTCTGATGGTTTATTTTTGATAGATGTGCTGCCTGACAGCTTCTGTTTGATGAATTAAAAAGCCTAATCTACAAACAAGTTAAAACTGAGAACCTGGATTTACCTGGGAATAAGCCCCATGAACATAGTAGGCCTTATTAGTAAATATTAGACTGTAAGTTTCACTGTTTTCACTGGGCCCTAAATCTCATATTCATCATGCCACTAATCCTATAAATATTTATTAGTTCAAAAACTAATTTATAAACACACACACACACACGTATATGTTTACTTGAAAAGGCTGCAATCCTATACATACTTACATAAGAGTAAGACCCATTGAACCTCTTAGGACTTACTTTTGTGCAGGTATATATAGGATTGCACTGTTAATAATTTTATGGACAGGGCTGTAAGGCAGAATTAGATGGTACAAGGTAATGTCTGAAAAACACCTGTATTTCAATTTAACATTGACCTAATATATTAAGGGACCTAAGGGGCCACGGTGGCTTAGTGGTTAAGACGCTGAACTGCAGACTGGAAGGTCGGCAGGTCAGCAGTTCGAGACCCTGGTGCTGCGTGACCGAGTGAGCTCCCGTCTTCAGTCCCAGCTCCTGCCAACCTAGCAGTTCGAAAGCAAGAAATTGCAAGTAGATAAATAGGTACCGCCTCGGCGGGAAAGGTAACAGCGTTCCGTGCACCTCGGTGTTTAGTCATGCCGGCCACATGACCACGGAAGCGTCTTCGGACAGCGCTGGCTCTTCGGCTTAGAAACGGGGATGAGCACCGCACCCTAGAGTCGGACACGACTGGTTGGGGACACCTTTACCTTTTCTTAATATATTCCTAACTATGAAAAAGAAAAGTCAAATGTAAATTAATCTATAATATTATTTCCCAGTTGAAATGTAGAAAAATCCTGTTCTTATCAGTACTTGAGTTTGGGGGCTAAATTTACAGAATAGGGGCAAAGATAGGTGTTTTGTGTTCTGTGTTTTCCTGTCTCAGGCATTGTTGACTGTGCCAAGACAGACTTCATACTCTATGTTATCAAATAATGTAAACCAGCATTCTCTATTGTTTTAACCAGGTGTCAGTTCTCCTGAAAGTCACTCCTCATTACATTTTGTGAAAAGAAACACTAAGTATTACCATATGGAGAACTCCCATTGAGGCTTTTAAAGAATATCCCATATAATAATGACCCAGTGTGAATATGAAGAGAATAAGCTATTCATTGTGATTTCAAGAAGTCCTTCCTTCTTCAATGCTACAGCTCTAAAATGTATTACACCAACACAAAACTCAACATATGATACTGAAAACCAAGCATTTCTACATTGGCAGTTGTTTTTAAATGAGGGAATCACTTTTGTAATAGACTCTCTTACAATGTTACTTGCTGACTGATCTCACCTGAATTCCTGAATTCATTCTGGGCCTCACAATATTATGAATCTGTTTTTGGCTGAGATTTGTAAACAACAACTTCACTGGCTCTGTGTTGTTCCTGATCATGCAGATCAGAGACTACTTGCATCTACAAAATCATGAGCTGTGCATCATTCCTAAGACTTGCTAAATATGTTGAATAGAGGTGTATGAGCTGACCTTACCAAGAAATAAGGTAAAGCAAGCATCTTATTTATTTATTTATTATTTAATTGTTATATTTATATCCTACCTTTCCTTCAAAGAGCCCAAAGCGGCTTACATAATCCTCCTCCTCTCCATTTTATCCTCACAACAACTCTGTGAGGTAGGTTAGGCTTAGAGTCAATGACTGGCCCAAAGTCACTCAGCTTCATTCAGAGCACAATGCTATGGGGATAGGTGGCTGCCTCCAAACTCAGAGGCAACCGCCTATCCAGTGCAGGGCAGGAGAAGCAGGGAGGGGATCGTTCCCTCCGCACATCTCCTGCCCTGCATTTGCATAGGATGCATCATATTTCTGCCTTCCCCGCCTTGGAATGCCCCCTGGGACCCCCATGTTTGCTGTTCCGTGCTCCTCTTCTGAGCACGGAGCACAGGGCTGTTCCACACTGCCTCCAAGGCAGCGTGGAAGGGGGGGAAGGTCAGTTCTCCAGGAACCGACTTTGGAGCGTGGGCTCCGAGGTCAGTTCCCAGAAAACCAGATATCCTATGGCCATCTATTTCACATGCCAGTAAGGTAATGCTCAAGATCTTGCAAGGTAGACTCAAGCAATTCATGGAACGAGAATTGCCAGATATACAAGCTGGGTTTAGAAAAGGCAGAGGAACTAGAGACCAAATTGCCAATATCGGCTGGATAATGGAGAAAGCCAGGGAGTTTCAGAAAAACATCTATTTCTGTTTTATTGACTATTCTAAAGCCTTTGACTGTGTGGATCATAACAAATTGTGGCAAGCTCTTGGTGATATGGGGATACCAAGTCATCTTGTCTGCCTCCTGAGAAATCTGTATAACGACCAAGTAGCAACGGTAAGAACAGACCACGGAACAACGGACTGGTTTAAGATTGGGAAAGGAGTACAGCAGGGTTGTATACTCTCACCCTACCTATTCAGCCTGTACGCAGAACACATCATGCAGTGTGCTGGCCTTGATGAATCCAAGGCTGGAGTTAAAATCGCTGGAAGAAACATTAACAATCTCAGATATGCAGATGTTACCACTTTGATGGCTGAAAGTGAGGAGGAGCTGAGGAACCTCATGACGAAGGTGAAAGAAGGAAGTGCAAAAGCTGGGTTGCACTTAAACCTCAAAAAAACCAAGATTATGGCAACCAGCTTGATTGATAACTGGCAAATAGAGGGAGAAAACGTGGAGGCAGTGACAGACTTTGTCTTTCTAGGCGCAAAGATTACTGCAGACGCTGACTGCAGCCAGGAAATCAGAAGACATTTACTTCTTGGGAGAAGAGCAATGACAAATCTTGATAAAATAGTGAAGAGCAGAGACATCACATTGACAACAAAGGTCTGCATAGTTAAAGCAATGGTATTCCCCGTAGTAACCTATGGCTGCGAGAGCTGGACCATAAAGAAGGCTGAGTGAAGGAAGAGAGATGCTTTTGAACTGTGGTGCTGGAGGAAAATTCTGAGAGTGCCTTGGACTGCAAGAAGATCAGTCCATACTCCAGGAAATAAAGCCAGACTGCTCACTTGAGGGAAGGATATTAAAGGCAAAACTGAAGTACTTTGGCCATGAGAAGACAGGATACCCTGGAGAAGATGCTGATGCTAGGGAAAGTGGAAGGCAAAAGGAAGAGGGGCCGACCAAGGACAAGATGGATGGATGATATTCTGGAGGTGACAGACTCAACCTTGGGGGAGCTGGGGGTGGCGACAGCTGACAGGAAGCTCTGGTGTGGACTGATCCATGAAGTCATGAAGAGTCGGAAGTGACTGAACGAATAAACAACAAAAATGGCCATCTAGCCACTGACTAGCGACCATAGGATTGCTCCCTTATTTTATTTTATTTTATTTATTTATTACATTTCTATACCGCCCCATAGCTGAAGTCTGTGGGCAGTTTACAAAAATTAAAACATTAAAATACAACATACAAAGTTTAAAAAACATTTACATAAAACATATGGACAATATATACAAACAACACATAACTAAAAGCAACTTGGAACTAAAAACAATTTTTTAAAAATCCAACAATAAAACACAGCTTAAAACAGCGCTGCTTTAAAATAGTATACAAAAGTCAGTAAAAGGAACAAGAGTTCTAAAAAGGGAAGGCCTGCTGGAATAATAGAGTCTTTAATGCCTGCTTAAAAACCTTCAACGAGGTCAGCAGGCGCATTTCAACTGGCAGGTCATTCCACAACTGAGGGGTGGCAAAGGAAAGGGTCCTCTTGCATGTGGCTGCCAATCTCACATTAGGCAGCCGCAGCAGTTAGCCCTCAGAGGACCTTAGGTGGCAGACTGGGATGTAGGGGAGAAAGAGCTCCCTAAGATACCTTGGGCCTAGACCATGTAAGGCTTTAAAGGCAAGAACCAGCACTTTATATTTTGCTCGGAAACAAATTGGCAGCCAGTGTAAAGATTTTAAAACTGGTGTAATATGGTCTCCACGAGATGTCCCAGAAACCAACCTGGCTGCCATATTTTATACTAGTTGCAGTTTCTGAACTAAATATAAAGGACTGCAGCGCATTACAGAAATCAAGCCTAGAGGTTACCAGTGCGTGCACAACTGTTACCAGGTCCACATGTTCCAGAAATAGGCGTAGCTGGCGTATCAGTTGAAGTTGATAACAGGCAGTTCTCACCGTTGCCTCCACCTGGGGTGCCAGGAGCAGGATTCTGTCAAGAAGCACCCCCCAAGCTATGAACTTGCTCCTTCAGGGGGAGTGCAACCCCTTCCAGAACTGGTTGACATACCTAAATACCTTAATTAGGACCTTTCACAATGAGCACCTCTGTCTTGCCTGGATTCAACTTCAGCTTGTTCTCCCTCATCCAGACCATTACCAACTTCAGGCAGTCATTCAGAGGAGTCATAGCTTCCTTGGATAAAGATGATAAGGAGAAATAGATTTGGGTGTCATCAGCATACTGATAACACTCAGCCCCAAACCTCCTGATGATCTCTCCCAGCAGTTTCATGTACATATTAAACAGCTTTGGGGATAGAATGGAGCCCTGAAGGACTCTACATAATAGTTCCTTTTTCAAGGAGCAACTATCCCTGAGTGACACCATCTGGAACTGTCCTGAGAGAAAGGAGTGGAACCACTGCAGAGCAGTGCCCCCAGCCCCCAATTCCCATAGGCAATCCAGAAGGATACAATGGTTGATGGTATCGAATGCTGATGAGAGATCCAAAAGAGCAACAGGGATGCACTCCCCCTATCGATTCCCAGGTGACCATCCACCAAGGCGACCATGGCAGTCTCAACTCTATCCCGCTCTGAAGCCGGTTTGAGCTTCACGGCCAAGTATGGACTAGAACCTGGGTCTCCTGAGGCCCAGTCCAACACTCTCACCACAAAACCACACTGGCTCCCACAATTCAGATGGATTCTGCCAAAAACAGAATCCAAGGGTGCAATCCTATGCAAGTTTAGACAAAGAAAACTCCTACAATTTCCAGCATGCCCCAGCCAGCTATGTTGGTGTGTGGGAGGTGCTGGGAGTTGTAGGACTTTTTAAAAAACCTCTACACCTCCTTTGTGATTCATTTAAAACATTAGCACAGGATAGGCATGATGGTGGTGGTGGTGATGATGACGATGACGACAACTTTTTGCTTAAACTGCAAAGATTTCTAAGGTCAGCACTGATGCCAGTCCAAAACCAAGACATGATATCTTTTTATTGCAATATATATGAACTGAGTTAACAATGCTGGATTTAGGGTGGGCACATGCCCTACATTACAGAAGACAGACCTCTATCTGAAGGATGTCCAAGTCCACTTCAAGATATATACAGCCATAAGCAGAGAGAGCAAAGTCCTTGAGGTTGCCCATCAATGTTTAGTACCTGGGCAGTAGACTGAGCGGGTACCCAGGTCACCTGGTTGTAGTCTTCTCCATGATGAGATGTATTGTGTTTCTATTTAATTTATAATTATGTCTAAATTGTATGCATATAAATGAGCATATGTTTTTTAAAATGCAAATCCATACTGTCTTTTGTCCTCTTTCTTGGTCATGCATTCCCTCTTTTTTGGCAATAGATAAGGAGCCATCCTGATGCTGGTAACAGTTCAGTATTATAGTGGGTACTTCACCTTTTATCCTGCCATCACCCTGCCTCATTCATGAAATTTTAGGCAGGGTCCAGATGTTGTCTTCTACTCATAACCCTCCTGTGTTTTCCCACCACTTTCATCTTTTTTCTTACCACAGAAAATCCACAAAGGAGAAAAAGACTGAATAGCTGCACAATGCCTTTTCAGTCGTAATGCTAGGAGCCCTCCATCTAGAAACACCCAGTGTAATTCCACCAGTAAATTATACTTGTCAAGACAAATCTTTGCATGTATTAAATTTTTATTTAAAGAAAACCACCACAAGATGTAATTGCCTTAATACTATAGGTGTCCCATCTCTGTCTTCTAACCTACAGAAAAAAAATGTTATCCTAGGAGATTATCCCAGATCCCCTTTCAGGGAAAGAAATCCCCACAGAAGTAAAAAGCCTTGGCTGATTCAGGCACACAGTAGAGCAAATTCTCCTTGTATTTGCCTCATGCTAGTAACAAGTAACTTGCCCTTAAACTATCTTTGTAAGAACAAACATGCCCAACCATGAATTATATTGGATTATGTGAAAACCTCAGAGTTGTGTATAACAGAAAGAGAGAGATGTTGAATCATTTCCATTGCTGGCTGCGCATGCTAGCTATTGGCTTTTCATATGCCTCAAATCCCAGTGTCTTCCTTAGTTGTATCCTTATGAATGCAAGAAAACCACAATTAAAAACAAGAAAAAAAACACTCTTATAGTGATTCTCCAAACATCTTTAGGCTAATATGAATGTAACACTTGGGATTCCTAGAGTAACTCTCAAAAGTAAGCATGAGCATGAATACATAGACAATTATATTGGAATTATATACTAATTGATGTGAATTTTCCAAGAATGATCCTGTGAATTTTGCTCCTAGGCTACAGTCAGGTACTATTCCTACATTCTGGCTTATCAGCTCTAACTTTTCTCTCTGTGTGCGTGCATGTGCAGTCAGTTCAAAATGTTATCCTTTGAGCATCAATTATGGCATCAGAAGGATGCCTCTGAGGGCTTCAGACTTGCATTTTTATGTGTACACCTGTTTTAAGTGTATGCCTTAAAACATAAAGTGTGAATGCCACAAACAAATTTGCAAACACATGTATCACATAATTACATTCATAAGGGACCCATGACAGGCTGTTAGATCCCTCCTAAATATAATAGTCAGTGGAAAGCCTGAGTTTGCTTCTGTATGAGGTGTGAAATAGCTCTAAGCAAGAGCTATTTCACCTGTAAGAGAAACAGGTTCTAAGGATGCAAGATAGAATTTATTATAAAAGAACCTGTTTCTCCTTTTATTTTTTTTTAAAGGGCTTCTTATAATAAATTCTGTCTTGCATCCTGAGAACCTGTTTCTCTTCTTTGTGATTTCGACTATGGCAACAGTATATTGTTGTGTTTATAAATATGTCCATGTGTACCATATTAACACTTTACTTTTTTACATGTACAAATAAAATGTAAACAAAAAGTTTAAATGTGAAGGTCCTAAAAACTGTTGGTGTAGATTGTGCAATGATGAACTGATTTGAGTGACTTGTTCAGCCTTTTTCTTTATGTGTCTGCATCTCTGTTGTTGTTTTTGCAAAATTATAAGAAGCTATGCTTATATGCAATAGAATCAATTTACTTATAGTATGTGTGTATGATAGTTAGAAAAATGGACTTACCATGTAATCCTATGTATGTCTACTCAAAAGTATGTCCAACTGAGTTAAATGGGGCTTGCACTCAGATAAACCAAAGTTGCTCCCAACACAAGTCAGGTTTCAGAAACCTAGAAGAATCTAAAACTCAGAAGAAGTCTAAGTGCAAACACCAACAGCTGAGAATACTTTATTGTGTGCTGAGTGTTTATGATGGCTTCATTCCTGTGACAAGTGTTGTGAGCAGACATTCTCTTTAAAATACTTTAATTTCATGTGGAACATTCTACCAATTCAAGTATCGTACCCCCACCCCCTTGGTGAATACACTGGACAAACAAAAACATTACCATTTGTCACAGGGGAAATAGACTTAAGCTGCTGTTTATCCTACCATTACATGTGGTATAAAAAGAAATGTGCTGTGTTATAGTTGTAAGTCATCCATTTATTTATTCTGGGTTGGATCCAGACTTCGTCAGAGTAGACTGAGATCAATGGAGCATAGGTTAATCATGACTAACTTAGAGTAGACCCAATGAAATGAAGTCCCATGGATTTCAGTGGGTTTACGCTAAGTATGACTAAACTGGATCCAACTCTCTGAAATTAATTTGAAGGAGATAATACTCTGGATCAGAAACCATCAAAACACTCTCTTTCTCTGTTCTTGAATTTCCTGATACAGACATTGGTGACACTCTTCCTTCTATATTAGTGTTAAAGTGAGAAACATTGTTTAAAGGCTAATAAAAAATGAATGAGCCATAAATACTAAGTGATTTTAAGTAAATATGGTTTTTCCCATGGAGTACTGAGCTGTTAGTGTCATACCTGACAGCTTGTAAAAAAAAAAACCCCAAACCCAAACCCCCAAACACGTTTTTGCTGCCGAGCAAGAACAGATTGAGGAAGGACAAATGGAAAATTTTCCAATAAAGTAATCAAGGCTAGCCGAGCTATCTGTTTCCCAGATTTAAGGTGTTGTATCAAAACACATACAGTGTCCAGAGACAGCTAAAACGTGCAATGAAATAGTTATAAAATACATTTTTGTGAAGAAGACAGGAAATGGTTCTCACAAATATTTGAAAGCATTTGTCCCATCTGGTGAAATAAAACAAGACAGACATTTCAGCTGCCCTCCAAAAAGCTTGGTCTCCCAGCAAGCACCTCTTAAGGGAGTGAGCAGAACTCTGTGTGTGCACTTATTATGGCAGTTAAAATATTATATATCCTGCAAAGCTGTGTGGATATGGCAAAATGGTGCAACTCTAAGGAATTGTGGTTCCCTGCATCTATGAACTAGCAAGTTTTAAAAACAAAACAAGTTTCATCTTGCTTCTTTAAAGTGGCCCATTTAAGCTTTGCAGCTCAGAAGGTCATGTACCTTAACTCTGAGGAAAACACTTGCTGTTTTAACACTTCCCTTAGGGTTTATGGCGAGGATGATGGTATTTTCAGGAGTGATAAATGAAGCACTGCCTGTTCTGTATAATTTAAGGGAAAGTCTGAGAAGAGACTGGAATGGTATAAACACTGCCTCTGTTTCAGATCTGCTAAGCAACTTTGCCTGCCATTCACAAATAATGTAAAAAGTTCAATGTACCAGAATACTTACGCTTAAACCAGTTAAACCCAGAAAGAAGAAAATTCCACAGAGTTGGATTCAGACTTAGGCTTGCTTAGAGTAGGTCCATTGAAATCAGTGGGATGTAAGTTAATTGATTTCAGTGGGTCTAATTGAAATCATATCCCACTGAATTCAATGGGACTACTTTAAGCATGACTAAATCTGGATCCAAGCCATAGAAATGAAAAAGCAAATCAGTTCATGGCTGCGGTGCTGGCCAGTTTTCCTACACATATGTTATATTTACACATTCTGCCTTGCCTTTTTACATCATTTACACATGCTGGTGTTGTTTTGTACTTCTATAAATAGGCCCTAATTTTCTGGTGTAGGCCATTTGGAATCCCACAAAGCATGTGCAGGAAAATGGCTGTGTAAAGTCCTTTCTGAAAGGTAAGTTAGTTGGGAGAAGGTTACGTGACATCCCAAAGAGAAACAACCAGTCAATACACTAACATGGCTTTTTAAAACTTTGCTTTCACATGTGGGATCTGTGGTTTGTGAGCTACTGAGGAGTCAAAGTAGTGTCAATGAATCAACTCAGGATCCAGGACCTTCTCCCCCCAGATCCATTTTGTAGGGTTGTCTAATGCTATTCACTGGTGGCTCCATTAGGGTACTTAACTGACCAAAGACGGCGTGCTAAAATGGCTTCTTTCCTTCCATACTTTTATCTTTTTGGCCACTCACTTTTGGGAGAACTTTAAAGAAATTTTTAAATCATTAAAGCAAAACCTCAGAAGAAAGAGAAAAGGGATTCCTTATATACCTTCTTCCCGACACCAGCCCCCGTTTGTTTCTTCCCAGCAATAGAAACCGGTTGATTCACCAGCCAGAGCTACAGAGAAGTTCCTTTGCAGTCTGCCATTCCAGAACAATAAAAGCATAAAACTTTGCAGGATACCTGTGTGTCTTTACCAGTAAATTAGTGTGTAAGGGGAAAAAGAAAGCCCACTACCATAACCTGAAACAGCCTTTACGATGGGAAATGGGCGCCAGTTACAGTTTAGCTTTTACAACTGCCATGGACAGCGTGCTTTGAGAGGAACAGCAGCAGCAACATCTGCTAAATTCCACAGGAAAAATCCCCTTACATGACTATTCCCAATTCTAATTATTAAAAGCGTCTTGAGTTTAAGTCGATTTCGTTCCATCTGAAATCAGTTTAGACATCGGAGTTGCATATGTACACTAACTCCATTAAGCACCATGAGGCTTTCTTCTGAGGAAACATGCTCAGGATCCGGCATCACAGCGGACCAGGCCCCATTGAAAATGGCACACATAACAAGAAAAACAATAGTTACACAATACCATGACAGAAGGACCCTGACTCAAAAAGCCTGTTAATGTTGGTGTTAAATCAAATTCCATTGATTTACTTACTTTCAAATATGTCTGCAATCCCATGCACTCAATGCGACTTACTTCTGAGTCAGGATTGCTTTCCACATGTGTTTAGGGGAGGGAATACAATGCCTGGATTATGTCAAAGAAAAAATGAACGTGTGTATCTGCCGATTTCTTGTTGAACACATTATTGTTTTATTTGGGGGTAGTGGCTCTGGACTTAGAATATAGGTGCATTTGAACACACATTTTAATATAATATTTATATAAATAAATGTTTATGTTAATCTTCTCCCTTACTGGGGATACTATTTCTAGTTTCCTCCTCCGCAATCTAATCTGAGGCCCCTCCTCTTTCTCTCGAGATATTATTCCTAATAATTTCTACAGCAGTATGTATAGTCCTTTAATGTTTAAACACTATTAATCCACACAAGTTGTTATTGTTACTTTTTACAGAGGAGAAACTGAAGGCAGAAAGCAATTCTTTGCCCCCAAAGTCCGTAAATGAAATGGGATTTCGACACAGTCCATCATACACAGACCACTGATTTTAATCGTCATTGATGTGCGTTTACATCTCCTCCCTTGACGAGTTAAAACTAGTCAATAGGGCTGCTCGCAGTTAGGCTGCTAACATCCCATTGGTTTTAAGTGCAGTCTGATGTAGGAGGGCGTCCTAGATCTACGGAAAGCAGTGCGGGGTGGGGCTGTGGGGTGTTTTGTTGTTGTTGTTGCCTTCTTTGATTTCCTATCCTGAATTCAGTGTCTTTTCTTCCCCACTTCCACTCCGTTAGGTTTATATTCCATACGCATGCGCATTCTGTCTCTCCCTTTCTTAAAATTCACACACACCTGATTTCTCCCCGCTCAACTTTTCGCAGACTTTCTGCCACTTTTAAGCATTTCACCAGGGAGCGATTTTATACAGACTCTTAGGAAAGGACTCCTTCTTTCTGTTACCAACAACTCGATAACCTGAATAAAAGGTAGCCCAGCGTTATAATATTATTACTTTTACATTACTGTTGATATCAATGGGAGATTCCTGGCTCAACTCAGGACTGCGCGAACGCCAAGACGCCTTCCTGAAGTCCCATCCAACCGTGCGATTCGGCGGGCTTTCTTTCTTTGGGATTACATACAAAATGAACAGCTATCCAAGGAAGCTGAGAAAATAATACCATTGCAATAGAGACATCCAGTTGAATAAGCGGTCACTGAATTGCAGCCCACCCCGTTCCACAAGTAGCTTGCTCTTACTCGTGTTTTCTAGGAAGTAAGTCACACTTATTTCAATGCGATTCACTTCCAATAAAGCTATTACATATTGCAGCCTCGAAGGTTCTTTAAAGATTTATTTTGAATAGATTTAACACTATAGATTTAACTTCATCCCTCAATACCATATTTATCTATTTGTTTATATACATACAACCGTTCCTCAGACGCTACCTGTTTTACCCTAATATTGGTACTACACGGTTTGAATATGCCATGCAAATAGATGCCCCAAACCATTAATACAATAGAACAAGTTATGCAAATTTGGGGTCCCTCTCCTCAACAATAAATCAACTTTCCGTCATATTAAAATGGCAGGGTAGACCGCCCGCCCACACTCAATAACAGATGCGGAAACGGTTAACAATTTAACTGGCAGCCTTCTGGAATTATAATTGGCTGCAGTTTAGAAGGAATATGATAAACTTTGTTGGGTGGTGTGTGTGGAGACGACGATGATATTTCCACCTTGTGATCTGTTTGGAATACGTCCTGACTGCATCTCTGCCGTTTACACAGAGCAGCAGTCGTTCTACTGTTCTTGTGTATTGATTCTCCAAACATTTTCATCACTAGATCACATCCTTGCACTCTGGATTACTTAATCCCAAAGAGATTCTACCCCTAGGCCCCTACTCATAGTCGCTACAGCGGATCGAAGCCTTCACTTCTCTGTAACCATGTTTGGAAAGGGTAGAGAAACGTCCACTTTCTAACCTCCCCGATCACGCTAAGGGATATTCAAGTGATGTATAGAGAGAAACCGTCGCCTGAAGGGATCTTGATTATTTATTTATTTATTGCATTTATACCCCGCCTTTTTTCCTCTTGCAAGGCACCCAAGGCGGCTTACATTATCCTCCTCCTCTCCATTTTATCCTCACAACAACAACCCTGTGAGGTGGGTTGGGCTGAGAGTCTGTGACTGGCCCAAAGTCACCCAGTGAGCTTCCGTGGCCAAGTGGGGACTAGAACCCGGATCGCCCAGTTCCCAGTCCGTCACTCTCACCACTACGCCACACAGCTGAGAGGGCCAATCTTTTCAAGGACTTCCTTTTAGGTGGCCCAGGAATATACATACTGTCGTGTTCCACAGAAAGACAAAATATTTTTCCAAGTAAAAAGTCCTATACATGTAAATATTTCAGCTGTCAGGTAGGTAAGTAGATGCGTCAGGGAAACACACATCTTTCTTGAAAACGCAACACACAACTACGGTCCACAATAAACGCATTCTGCTTGATACGCAGTTCAGTATCAGTCAAAAGCTAGTTATGCCACTTCACCTGCATTCAGTAGGTTCAGCACCTTGGAGAGTTCCTTTAGAGTTCTGGCTGGCTCTGACTGAAACCCGGGATGGAATCACAGCCCCGCCGAAATCGGAGCCACCAGCCTCCACTGCCAGCAATGTACTTTTTGCTTTGGGACCAAGGACGACGACTGCCAATCACTGTCAGTGATGCGAGAAAACGTGTTCAAAAACTGCTTCATAGAATGCAAATGTCTGGTGCAGGATGGAAAAAGGGGTGGGGAGAATAATAATAGCCTAAAAAAACGGGGCGGGGCGGGGAGGTGATAACAGTACTTCAGGATCTAAAGCATTATCACACACCTCCACCCTTTTAAGGCTTTTTCCCCCTCGCCCAGGACGGCTTAATAATACATGTAGTGCGACAAATATATTAAAATAATATTAAAATAAAATAATAAATATTACATCCGGGGCACGATCCAACCAAAGTGAACCACTTACATGAGTAGAAGCCACTTATATGAAGAGTTTATTCCGTCTCCCCCCCCCCCCGCACCCTGAGGGGGCTGGGGGGGAATAAAAAACAGACATGAAATACAAGAATGAAATGCAAAAGTTACTGACATGAAATGCAAAAGTTACAGTCCTTGACAATTTTGTGTAAAGCTTAAAGGTTTACAAGATCAGCAGGGACCATTCCCGACAGAACGGAGCACCTGTTTAGGTCTCTCTCCTACATTAAAACCTGCGGGACTCGAAAGTGCTTATCTTGGGAGGATGGATTCTACCTCGGATGTTAAATGCGATGCTCTTTTCTGCCTCTCTACCAGAAGAACAATCAAAAACAACGACCAGCTCATTGGGGGCTAATTCAGAGGCAACAAAACCGGCAGCAGTCGATAAACGTGTAGGGCCGTGGCAATCTGCGATCGTCATGAAAACGTCAATAATTTAGGGGGGGGGGGGCTCTAAATAAAAAAAAAATCCGCGCATTTAAAGGCGCTCCTCATCACCTGATCCCAATAGTTTCCCTCCGCTCGCTGCCACCGGAATCAGAAGACGTGAAAAGGAGTTAGCAAGTTACCCTCTTCTTTCCCCGCTTCCGATTCCGACTGTTTCGAGGCAGTTGCCAGAGGGCTGGAGGGAGTGGGAGAGGGAAACGGCGCCGGCTGAAGGTTGCAGACGCTCTGAGGCAAGTGTTTTGAAAAGTGCTGAAAACTCTGCGCGTCCGCACCTACATGTTTTGTCCGCTGTCGCCCCTGGCCATACAGCTTTGGCTGCGCGTCTTACGGGCAATCACGGTTCTCTCTTGTCACCTTCTGCTCTCCGAAATAACTCTCGACTGCCTCCAGTCTAATTACGTAGGACTTCAATAAGACAACTACTCCGGGACAAGCGGCTTGCAGTCTTTGCGTTCATCTTTGGTGCTTCCAATGCCTACGAAAGTTGGGGCCTTTAGGGCGCAATCCTATCCATGCTTAGACAGAAAAAAGTCCTACAACCCCAAGCCAACATAGACATACTTTTTTCTGTGTAAACATGGATAGGATTGCTCCTTTAACAACACTTTTGGTCTTTATTTATTTGTGCGTCATCATCGTTTTGTAAGCTGCCTTGAGTGAACACTTTGGTTAGAAAGTCAATACTGTTTTTTAACTCGTCTTAAAAGGCTCTAATTCAACTCCATTTTCGCTGAAAGCGATTCACTGTGTAGTCATTGATTTTTTACTTTTTTAAAGTTAGCTGCCTGTTGCAGGGCGGACGTCGCGAATGGAAAACACTTCCAGCCTTATGTCCTAAGGACGAGAGGGAATGATGCACTGAACAAACGGGGAAAGGTCCAAAACCGCTGGTGGAAAATACTCGGCTTGTCAATCAGACCAAAGGGGCGTGAAGGTGGTGGGGTGGGGGGTAAACACCCATATAATGGCCAGTGTATATGTTCGTGAAGTGGAAAGAAAGATCCTGAGACAATTTAGGGTGGGGCGGGGGGAGAGACGGGAGATGGATGCGGCAATAGACTCAGGATAAGGCCTATATTTTACAGCTTGCAGGGGACGTGGCTTCAGTTCCTGTCATCCTCTCGCGTGCTACACAAGCAGCACAGCGACCTGGGATTCGCTCGAGTCATACAGGTTCTGTAGGCAACCCGAAGGTTTTCCGACACTGGCGGCGCGTCAACAAATCAGGACAAGTCAAGGCGTTTCGGCGGGAAATCAAGACTCTCGGCGGGCAGAACGGGGCGGGGGGCGTCGCCAAGGCGCGCGAGCCACTTATATCCCGGCTGAGTTGAGGCGAGGATGGGTTAAGCGCCTAGTTAACGAGACGGGGGAAAGCTGACGCTAGTCTGCCTCTTGCGCTGTCACCTCACCTTAACTAGTGGAAAGAGTGGGTGGAGGGGCAAGACGTTTTCACCTTCGTTAGGCTTGAAATGGGGACTTTTCCCCGAAGCAAAGCCGTGGGGAGGCTGGGAAGTCGTCGTCCCCGTAGCTGCATACCAATCGAATTTTGAACACCGAGCGTGCATCATTTATAAAACTCTCAAACCCAACAAATGTCAAATATGTGTGTTGTTAACCAACGTGGAACTATCGATACACAAACTTAATTGCAGTCTTCTTTATCTTTTGTTTTTTACCCACCACAAACCTGTGGGGCAGGCCACTGTAACTGAAACTTTATTGTGGATTGAGCATGTTTTATGTGAATTTGGTAACACAATTCACAACGTGCCAGCCTTAAACCCAATCTACTAAACCTGCATACTTTTCTCAGCAATTTCATTGTGCGAATTAGCCCTCAAAGGATGAATACAGACAACCATTAACAAAGTGAATTGTGTGTATTGACCTGAAGAAGCCTGTTCTGCATATTATTTTATCATGAAGCTGTGGTTTTAATTATTGTACACTACCCCGACTAACAGATATATATTAGAAGGGTAGGTTATAATTTCATATATAAATAAAATAAATCATTCGTTTACCAAATCTACATAAAACCATTTGCTTAGCCTGCCAAGTGGGAAGGAGGATCTTATCTTACCCCTTCCCTGCTCCCTCTGGATTTCTGATCAGGTGCAGAAGCGTAGTAAGGTTTTCCTCTCCACTTAGCAGGAAAATGTCATTGCCAGTTAACAAATAGTTGTTTATATTAATCTCAAGTCAACAGCTGGAGTGGAATCTGACTGACAAACTCTGCATCCAGACACTGACTATCACTTCTCATTCACACATCTTTTTATGACCAAAGGGTGATTTGTCTACTACACAACTTTTGCATGGTGTAACGGTCTCCGGAACAATCCAGTTTCCCAGGATGTGGTAAATAGCAGCCTGAGCATACAGGGAAACCATTCCTGATAATTTCTCTGTCTGGAGATTATGAGGTAAAGCCAAATTGTGGTAACATTTCCTCCTCAGAAAACATTGTGTGAAAAGGGTCTTATTTGTAAATTCAGTGGAGCAATTTATTGAAGAAAGCCAAGTGAACAAACAATTTCTGTGAGGTCCACTGGGGTGTCCTGCCAAAGAATTTCCAGCTAACCCTTAAAGCACACTGTCACATTTGTGTGTCATAAATTTGTACATTTTTGACTTACAGTCTTTAACTTCCAAAATACTAATATTTTCAGTGCTCAAAATGCATTACACACTAACCAAATGGTCAGTTCCAGTTCCAAAAACAGACTGTGTAGTGTTTCTGGGTAGTTGGTTTTGTCTTCTCTGCATTGTCCTTCATCTTGAGGAATATGCTGAAACTGATGGAAGCTGCTAATTAAAGGGGAAGAGAAGGAAAGTTGATAAAATATTGAAACGTTTTAGCAAGCTGGGTGGGCAGAGGGAAAATAATAGAATAAGAGTTGGAAGGGGCTAGAGGACTGTCAAGTCCAGCACTTCCCCACATTGTGAGGCTGGAACTTTCATCTACCAGCTCCTCTCCGTCAATCAATGCAATCCAGTTCAAAACATTCCACAATCAGAGAACAAGTGCACAGCAGAATATGCTATTGCACAAGGGAGAAAGGACAAGGGAAGAGGTTTATTTTACTTGTGAACAGCTGAAAAGCCACTGGTAGTTTAGATAAATCTTGAAACATTTGTCTATGTAGAAGATTCAGCAGAAGAAAGTTACGTTCAGAAATAGGGAAATAGAAACTCTCACACCTCACTCCAGCCATTTTATATAAAACATGCTGCCTTCTTCAAAGGTTCCTATGATCATAGATAGAAAAGAAGCATAAATTCCTCACTACTGACAGGAGAATTCTGCTTGCCTGTGTTGAATCTATTCAGGAGAATACAATATGCCCCTGTGCTGATTCTGCTAAGGAGAGCTAATTCAGGGTGGACAGGGGAACAAGGGCTCTGCAGGTGAAAGGTTACTGGCCCTCTGGCAGGCCGCTTTTCTTTTCAGGTGCTTATTAAACTGGCCTGGGCTGTAAGTAATTGGCAGTGGAAAATATCCTAGTGAATGTTACAAATGCTTAAGGCTATAATGGGTGATGATGAGAGAAAGGAGGCAGATCAGGGGGTTTCAGCACTTGTGAATCTCTTCATTTCATTATGGTTTTAAAAAGGGCCATTAAAAAGAGGGAGCCTTATAGTTAGGATTAGATTGTTTTATAAACTGCAATAACTTCACATTTTTCTTGTACGTGACTTGTTTTAAAACCCTAAAAGCTGAGTATAGAAATGTGTGCAGTTCAATAAAATACATACATAATTAATGTTGCCAAAGAGCTGATTCCAAGAAACACTGTATCATTTGCACATCTTACAATAAGTAAGTAAATAAATAACACTCTCCCCTCCCTGTTTTGCCATTGGCACACCTGAATGAATTGATTAGGAGCTGCTGTTGCATTGGAATGTTGACAAAAGGCCATTTTATGTAGTATGTAGTTCTCTTCTGCACAAACCTGAAGACTGTTGAGCTAAAAAAAGAAATTGGATATGTCCTGAGATATCCACAGAGTAAGCTAGTTCAAAATGATTCAGAGTTTCATGTTTTCAGGGGCTTCACATTCTCTTTTATAAAAGGAAATGTTTCTTGTGCACAGGGGGATTCCCCACTGAATAAGTGGAGAGTGCCTGAACTAGCAGAAGAGGTGAGGAAGAGGTGAAGAAGCCCACTCACATATATTTTGTAGCTTGTTCAGCAGCACCAGTGTCTTAGTGCAATTCTATGATGTCTTCTCAGAAGGAATATCTACTGAGTTCAATGGGACCTACTGTGGTTTGTTTCAGTGGTGTTACGGTGATGTGTTTGAAAGATCTTTTCATAGCGGCTCAAGGTGTGTCAAGGTGCTTACCAGTCCTTCTTCCCTTCTTTTCCCCCTTAACCTGCACTGGACCTTCCTGTGAAGAGAGACTACCTTTCTACCTAACCTAATGCCTCCCACCTTGGCCAGTGTGGTGTAAGTTGGGGGAGGGCTCTAAGCCAATATGGACCTTAGAGAAAACATTCCCACATGACCCCAACTTAAGTTGGCGACTAGAATATCCCACACTGTACAGAAGGTGGGTGCCAAAATGAAAGCACAACTGAGGGAGGGGTGGCAGAATCAGCTTCCCAGGCCATGTCACATGAGGCTCTGCCAGTCCCATGCAGCATCTCTTCACTGAAAGCTGGGTGCAAAAGCACCCCCCCCCCATGCCCCTGGGTACATGGAAGATGAGTGACTGCCTGCAGAATCCATGTTAATGCCATTATTTTCAATGGTGGTGAATCCATTGAGAGACTATATAGCCTTTCTCACCTTCTATTTTAACTATGGCTTCTAGATAGTACTACAATGGTTCATGATGCAAATATTTACCATATTGTAGGAAAATGTGATAATGGGAAAGTAAGACAGTGTCAGCATCCAGTAGCCTTGAAGTTAGGTTGTGGTGTTTATAGCCAGGAACTTTTTCCTGCTGAGGTTCCAACACAGTTTGCTAGATTGTGGATTCTTTGATTAGATTTCCCAGTTAATGCTATATCTGAGGTCTATGAAGCCCAGTTCCACACCCCATCTGTCTACATAGCTCTGCACATCCTCCAATCCACTTCACTTCACTAGCATTGTAAGTGATGACTGTGATAACGGGATCAGGGCAGGAGGAGGTAATGAATAGCAAAGGAGCAGCCATTTCTGCCTTCAGAAATGGCAGAAATGCTCAGGAGCAGTATCTGACATAAATAGCACATTTGCCTCATGGGTGTGCTACTGGTGTGCAGTTCAAAGTTTGTGTCTCCTGCAATGATGAAGTGAAAGATGTGCAGACTGTGCATGCTCCTATTTCTCCTTCACACCTCTTTAATTTGAAAGAGGCCACATTTTGCCATACCTTACAATATCTGTGAGGTATTCCAAGGAAACAGAGAGTGAGAGAGAGAAAAACATAGTCACCCACTAATTTATTGTAAGCCATTAACTTTCACAATATTCTATGCTAATTTAGTTGCACTATAAGTCATTATGCATGATTCTGGAAAACAGTAGTAGCAGCATGATATTTTGGTCTCTGTCTTCCACCTACATGTAACCTAATCAGCCATTCGTTACTGGTAATTCTTTTTCAGTGCTCCCACTCTTAAGAGCAAATAGCATCAACAGTAGCACTTGGTTCTACACCTCTGTGGGGGTGGGGGGAGAGAAAGAGGGAGAGATGGTGGAATATCTCTATCTCTCTATCTGTCACAAAGAGCTGCTTAGATGCAGACAGGGAATTGTTGACTTTTTTCCCCTTTCGGCTAGGTCTTTGAATTCTATCCACAGGAAAACCTATATTTTAGTGCTTGGCTTCTGTTCATAACTTGAGTACGTATGAGTGGGTGAGCTACTGTATGCTGCATTGCAGCCTTCTCAATACAGCGGTTATTCCATGTATGCCATATTCAAAAGTTCCTTCAGTTTCAAAATCAGTCTTTCTTATGGCATGTGGGTGGAGGCTGCTGCTACTGCCATGGTGTTAAAATCCCCCTTGGGCTTATGGCCCTAATTTCACAGTTCTTTGGAGTCTAGCCAAAATTATTTCAACCAGGGTAGTGGTGATGAGCTACTATATAATAGTTTAGTATTTGTAATTTTTTGATATATCACTTATTCTTTTCAGGCATCCTACAAGATATACAAAAATGTTTAATCCAACCACTGAAAGTGTGAGTTCAAGTACTGGAGAAGAGTTGGTCTGATCCTGGAAACCTTTTAAATGAATAGCCTTGACATACAGTAATTGCTTTTATTAAAGTAAGAAGATTATTCTGCTATCAACAGGTAATTGATTTAAAAGTGTTTCACCTTCTGTTTATATACTCAACAGGAATTGGTACTTCAAAAGATTTAATCATTTAATAGCATTAATCATTTAACAAAACATGATGGTCATTGCACTATACTCTCTGTAGACAACAACTCAATCAGTCTTTTCAAAGGCATTATGTTTTATTTGAATGGCACATGGACATGCATTATTTCAAAGCCCCCTCTTTGTAGAGAATTTCATTAAAGGATTTTGAATGCTAGATCATGTGTGTATATTAGCTGCTTCTAAGTGGGGCTACTGGTTTGGTTCTTGTTACCCCAAAACTGTTGCACACCAGAATTTATTATTTAGGATGCAATCCTCTTTGCATGTTCCAGGGCTTACTTCTGAGTAGACATCCACTCACTAAATATGAAACCATTCAATCAAAAGCCATACTAATGAAAATGGAACATAAAATTGAACTAAAAACTTTCTGCATTTCTGCTGTGAGCCGAAAAGAAGACTCAGTTTAGTCATCTGAAGAAAATGTGTATTGAATGCAAGAATATTTTGCAGAAATACATATGTATTTTCTAGAGTTAGGGTGCAGATAGGGTGTAGACATGATAAGCAGTTCAATATTTATCATTTATAGATCAGAGTACAAACTTTCTAACACCAAAAAGATATTTGTGAGTGCATACATACTGTAGTAGAACTCATGCAAACTGTAGTAGAACTGTGCAAGACCCATGCAGTGTAATCCTATGCATGTCTTATTAAGAACATATTTCTATTGTGTTCAATGGGGCTGAATTCCTAGGTGTATTCAGGATTGCACACTTACAAAGCAATCCTGTACGTGTTAACTTCGAAATAAGCCCGACTGTGTTCAATGGGGTCACCTCCTAGTGGGTTGGCTCTAGATTAAGATAGTCTTATTTTAATCCCTTTTTAGTAAATGGGACTTGAGTTAGTTATGACGAACTAGTCCCATTGATTTAAATGGGGCTCAGATCCAATGTTGCATGAATGGACTTCTACTTGTGCAACAGGACTTCTCTGTTCTCCACTCCCCCGCCCTGGAGCCCCCCATGTTTCCCCAAAATCTGCTCTGGAGGGTTCCCCAATTGTCTAGAACAGATCTGGGGTGGGTTGCATGTGAGGAGGCTGCAGGGGAAGAGGGGAAATACCATCTGCTAGTGGTTTCCATTCTTCTAGCAGAAGGACACCATTGGATTCAAGCTTTAGTCTGGTTCCATCCCATTGTGTTTAGAGCTGCGCCACAAACTCTTATTTATGAATCTAGAAAAAAGAGTCTGGAATTCAGTTGACAAAGTCAAATCTGGAATCTGGAAATTATACTACATATACAATGGCTTAATTTTAGTATTTTGGTGATTAAATTCTATTTAAGTTATATTTGCTATATGAACCTCATGCCTTCCGTATTTTACCATGTCCCATTGATACTTCCTAGAGTTGAAATACTACTTTGGGAGCACATAGTATGATATTGATGAGTGAGGCAGTGTTAAGTATGCATAAAGCTATACTGCAGGGGTGAGGAACCTTTTTCTGCCTGAGGGACAAAACAGTTATGGAGAAATGCTTGGGGGCTGCATTCCAGTGGTGGGCAGGGCAAAGGAGTAGGGCAAAAGGGGTGGAGCCAAAATGTAACACCCCCCCCCCCGCATATTGTAGTTTAAGGGTGCAATCGTATGCAAGTTTAGAGAGAGAAAAAGGCTACAACTCCCAGCATGCTGGCTGGGGCATGCTGGAAGTTGAAGCCTTTTTATTCTGTCTCAACTTGCATAGGATTGCACCCTAAAGCGCTTACTGCCAGGCATTTCAACCTTTTAGAATGGGGAAAAATTGCACAAAAACTGGGAAACCAACGAACTATCAGTGGTAGGGGGAAAAGAGTTCCGCAGGGGGAGGAACATGGCCTTCTGGGGAACTCCAGAGGGCCAGATTTGGTTTTGGGCCTGAGGTTCCGCACCCTGGCTATACTGTAACAACATCATAACTGTAATGAAGTACTCTAAGAAACATCTTTATTTGTTTCAGTTCTACCATTGACTACCTCTTTCTTTTGACGTATGTTCATCAATGCCCCCATATTTATAATTTCATCTTGCTCAGGAAAGAAAAAGATTCAAAGAGCAACCTCCACAACTTCATATGGTTTATGTTTATTTTAGCAATCATCTTCCGCCTTCTCCAGAGTGTAGCAAATACATTACTGTGATGTTTATGCAATAGCTACAGTTCAGCTAGGATTAGAATCAGATTGGCATTTAGCGGGGAACTAGGTAAATAAACATTTCTAAAGGAGAAATGATCAGACTTTTAAGAGTGAGACAAGGGGGAGCAAATCCTGTTTGCTGGACTAATGAGACCAATGAGGCCTTTTAAGTCAACGAGATGAGCACTACAATTTAACTCCACAGAAGAGAGATTTATAGTGATGTTTAGAAACCAGGGAATGTCTAGAGAAAATGAAGTGTTGAGCTCCTTTGAGCATATAAAAGCCTTTATGGGAGTGAAGAGCATTTTGATTTAATCTTGCTAACATCTGTCCATTTCAAACCTGGAAACAGCCTAATATTCACCTAATAGTCTTAGTGCATCTTGCAATGAAACTAATTAAGCAAAACAGCTTGGCTAGCTCCTCCCATGCTTCCCTTGTAGTAGAAACTGAACATAATCTCTTGTATTTGTGGAACAGCTAAACTCATCCCTTTACAAGCGTTTTTGTCCTGTTAATCTTTCAATATTGGAGACTTCATGTTGAGGCAATTGTGCTCAACGTGCCATAGCAAAGAACAGGAGGTGGGGTAGGGGAGGACAGAATCTTAAATCTCTCTAGGGAAAGAAAGTTTTTGATCTCAACAAACTTTACTTCCCCCTGCTCTTTGTTTCCAACATCTATAAAATGCTTCTAGGCAAAATTAACTTTCAAGTCTATAAAATTGTGATATATCATTTAAATCATGACTTTTATAGCAACCTTTTTATTGCTGGAAAGGGGAAACCTATGAAATGGTGTGAAAGGATCTAGGCTTTGAAGATGGCTGATGATCTCAAGGGATTTCCACTGCATATAGTTATTAACATTAAAAGTACTTAGGCCAGGATCCTAAGAGCTACTTAGGCTTATTAAATGTCTTTATTGAGCCTAAGGGGTTGGACTCGATGGTCTTGTAGGCCCCTTCCAACCCTGCTACTCTATGATTTGCTGTAGCTCAGATGAATTTTAGACAGTTTTTTCTTTGAACAGCTGAGCTGCCCCTTGACACAAACATCTTTTAAAGCTCCTTTCAGTTTCACAGGCAGGGTGCTCTGGCACTTAGTGAGGGGTGTTGTTAAAAAAAATAAAGGAAAGGAAAGGCCCTTAGGTGCACAGAACAAGTTCATAATTCTTTGGATCCTTACCTTAGTTGTTAAGGTCTCCAATACTTGAAGGCAAAACTAATGGCCTTATCACACCTTCTAGTTTACTGAGTATCTTGCAAGTATGTTCAGTGATGTAAGAGGAATCTAGGTTTCGCTACCTGATATACCTCAAATAATTAGTGATGGCCACATTTCCCTGCCATATGGGGGAGAAAAGGTGTCTGTATTGCTCTTGTACCTTATGGGATACATTGATGGTATACATAGTGTGTTGTCCAATTTAGGGTGCAATCCTATGGGGATAGGCAGCTGCTTCCGAACTCAGAGGAAACTGCCTATCCAATGCAGGGCAGGAGAAGCACAGAGGGGATCGTTCCCTCCGTGCTTCTCCTGCCCTGCATTTGTGGCTAGACAGCCAATTTCGAAGGTGGAGCAGGGGAGGAAGCTGCCATATGACACATAGGATGTGTCATACCGGCATTTCAGCCTCCCCCCCTATTGGTCCCTAAATAATGTGTGAAGTAATGCTCAGTTCTACATGTGAAGTCTATAGGAGCAGTCATTGCAAATAATTCTTATCCAGTTTCTCCCAGCCACAACAAACAATCGTTGTGATATGCAATACGGTATAGTTTATCTCCATATAGTGCCAGAACTGTTCTCTGTTTAAGTTAACAGACCATAGTCTGTTGTTGCCTATGGAAAAGGAAATTTTCCAAATGTATCCAGTCTGAGTAGATTCTTTTTACTTCTTGAAATTGAGGGCACAGTTTGTAATTCAGAGAAGAAAGAAAGCTGCTAGGCCCCAATTGGCCACATCCAACACAGAGTTAGGCATGCTTAAGCCAAACGAAATGATTGGGTAGTATCCAATGTTAGTCCTACATAGAGTAAACCCTGAAATGAATAAGAGTTAACTTAGTCACAACTAACTTAAGTCCCATTCATTTCAATGGGCCTGCTCTACGTAGAACTAACATTGGATACTACCCAATGGGTTTAATCATGCCTATGTTGGATTGTGGCCACTGTCAGCTCTGGAAGACAGAGAACTGAGAACACAAACTGTTCCATAGCAAAAAATGGCTGATGTTGACTGTGCGTGCATTGTATTCATTTGCTGGTTTACAGACATGTTATACACAAAAGTTCAGTCAAACTTTCTAATGGTTCTGTTGGTCCTATAAACTTCTAAGCTAATCACAGATGCCAGAAAAAAAGGGAGAAATATATTTCTCAGTGATATAAAAAAGGGAAAGGAATTCTGGATGTACATGGAGGTAAACAAATCATATTACCATTATTTTGAAATGTGGTTCATTCTCACCCCAAATCCTACTAGTTTAGTGTGTTGGGTAAGAGCTGAAACAAACAACCAAACAGCTCTATGTCACTTTAAATGTACATGAATGTCTGCAATTTAAAATTCAAGTTTGAAATACTACAAAATCCTCTGGGCTTTCAGGAGCTGAGATTTGTGATCTGCTGCTTGAAAAGTGCCAGAACAACCCATAACATGTATTCAAATACTGAGTTTTGGGATTTGAGTTTGAGTCTGAAAGTTCAGATCTCAAGTTGCAAAATCTGAGATTCATCCTTGCCAATTTTAGCAAATGTTCACTCCATTTTGGAGTCCTCTGGCAGGTGGGTGAAGTTAAGAAGTAGAGTGTATATTTTTCCCTCCATTGTGAATACATTTCAGATTGAAAGTGTTTTTCTTGCTTTCCTAAGTAGTTTAGCACTCATTTTTGCACTATAGTCCATGTGGTGTTATTTCCTTCACCTGTTAGCAAAAGTGTTTAGATCTGTAAACAATTATGTAGGAGTTATTACACAACTGGTCCTATAAGTGCTGCTGCCCATGTCTATGGACCTAGACCAAAATTAAAGGATTTGAAACTAGTATTAAATTATTATAGGATTATAAATGATTAACGTTTAACCAAATAAATAGTAGTTTTCATGTTGAAAAATATTTAGTATTTAGTAGCTATAGCTAATGTAATGGTAACAAGCAATGTGAAAATCCCTTGGTAATATAGCTGCTTTCCTTAGCTGAAAATCAACTGCAAGTGTCATGATATGCTTGCTATTATAGTTACAATCCCTTACCATCCCATATGGTACTAAGAAAGTCTAAGTAAGACCATGCTGGGTCAGCACTTCTTGGCATATCCCATGATGGTAGTAATTACTCTATCTGCAAAGATAAAGCAAAATAAGTGGACCAAAAAAAGCTGTTGCATCTCTGGCTTGAAGGAGGAGTTTGAGCTGGGTCCAGATTTCAGGACCTCAAGAGCTTCTACGGAAAGAAAAATTGTTGATATTACAGAGCAACATTACGGTAAGGGTTCTTCTTCAGTTCGCTTCTGTTAGAACACAGAAAGGAATTTGAGCATATGCTGAGCGAGGTAAATAGGTTCCAACTGATCTTTTCTCTCTCTCTTGCTTTGTAACAGAGCAGCACTAAATAGTGGTTTTGTTTGATCCCAGCGGAAGTTGGGTCTCAGGTAGGTGGCTCAGGTCGACTCAGCCTTCCATCCTTCCGAGGTCGGTAAAATGAGTACCCAGCTTGCTGGGGGAAAGGTAGTCACAACTGGGGAAGGCAATGGCAAACCACCCCGCTACAGTCTGGCATGAAAATGCCAGCGCAAGCGGCGTCCCTCTAGGGGTCAGTAATGACCCGGTGCTTGCCCAGGAGGAACCTTTCCTTTCCTTTTGCTACTGACAGGTACCACTGGAAGAGACAGCCACATGCAGGCCTGGTCCTTTTTTGAGCCCTCTGCCACACTCAAATAGTAGATACACCATTTTTAGGAATGTGATTTCACATTAAAACAAGGTGCATGCTCCTCGCATGCCTTATTTTAAAGGGTAATTGCTGCTTTTTTCAACCGCTGCTGTGTGCTGCCAAAAGGCAGTAGCAGTGTGTGTGTTTGTGTTTGGTTTGTGCATGTGTGCGTGCGTGCAGCCCCTAATAGGTTCTGGGCCAACGTAGAAATTGGCTCCCCAAAGTTGCTCACCCCTAATTTAGCCTGCAAAAACTTATTCATTTACTTGGGAATGAGTCCCATTGAGCCCAGTGGGCCTTACGTCTGAGTAGACAAGCATAGAATTGCACCACCCAAAAGAAAGCTGAAAGCAATACACAGAATCTGATGTCTCTTTGGGTTGTCTTATCCCTTATTCAGAAATCATTTCTTCTCATTCCCCTAGTTTTGTATTTGTAATGTTGTCAATGGTAGGTACTGAAATAACTTGAATTCCGGTGGCAACTTCTTTTGCTATTGTTCTGGCTTGAAGACTCTCTTGCATGCAAATGCTGGCTGAATCCTACATCCAGGTTAGAGAATAATCTATTTGAAGGTTTCTTCCAGATGTCACTATAATAGCAACTGCTTCTAAAGAGTTAATGCTCATATTAAATAGGGTTCATCCCAGCATTAACATCCAGCCATATGTCCTTGTTTTTTTTAACTGAAAATGAATTCATGTTGCATTTTCAATAGCAAATATGTGTGCATACACTGTAATAAAAAAAACCAAAGTCCTAAGAGTTTTGTGAATATCTCCAGGTATTCTTGAAAATGGTATACATTCTTTACATTTACAGTGCAATTGTCTGGCTATATTCTATTCACCACATTTGTATCTAACCCTTCCTCTGGGGAACTCAATAGCAACATACATGGCATTATCCCAAATCACTCTAACCTACCTCACATATTGTCATGAGAATCCAATAGAACCACTCTGAGTTTGCTGCTCTGAGTTATAACTAGAGCCAGCATAGTGAAGTAAAATGAACTTTGATGTTTACTGCTTTCAAATCTCTGCTCTGCCATAAAGTTCACTGGGTGACCTTGGGCAAAACGTTATCTCTCTCTGTAACCTACCTCACAGATTGTCATGAGAATCAGAGAAAATTATTGGGTTTGGACAATCAGCAGGGGAAACAACCTAGTGTTGGTTGTTGCCCTCACTCCTATGTGTGCTGGTCACATGACTGGGATTACCCTAATTACCCACGCTGCTGATTGCCATGTCATCCAAACCCAGCTCATGGCATGGCTGTGGTGACTTTTCACGCACCCTGCAACCCATGGCTTGTAGTAGGGGCTATAGGGTGGGTGAAAAGTCACCATGGCCGTGCCATGTGCCAGGTTTGGATAGCATGGCAACCTGTGACATGGCATGGGTAATTAGGGTAATCCTGGTTGTGTAACCGGCACTCAGGGGGGCAGGGAAAATAACTGACACTGCCTTGTTTCCCCCACTGATGATCTGAACACCTTTGCTCAAGGTCATCTACATTCCTTCCCACCCATGAAGCCCAATGGATGATCTTGAGCAAATTGAAAGCAACTTTATATAAGTTTAGGGTAAAAGGGCAATATCCAGTGCTGGAAATCCGCTACTTCTGAACATGTTGCGCTAGCAGGAGCAACTGCTAGTGCAACAGAAAACTAGCACTTAATAGCACAACACAGAAAACTATCTGGGTGATAGCCAAAACTATCACTTCTAGGATGGGACAAGCCAGTGGAGCTTCTTTCTGTGAGCAAAAATTGGATTTAACTAAAACCAGTGTAGTATTCTGTATTCTTTGCATGATTTCTGTTTTTCTTCCCTGGTTTTTTCTTGGGCACTATGCGCAGGATCCAATGTTGCTGCTGTGCTAGCAGGAATGATTGCTAGTGCAATGGGAAGCTACTGGCTAATGCAACCAGAAACTAGCTGGAACTACCACATCCAAAATGGGACAGTAATTGGAGCTTGCAAAAGGGAGCTCTACTGGCTTGTTCTGTTCTGGAAGTGATAATTTTGGCTACTTTTCTGGGTTGTGCTATTAAGTGCTAGTTTTCTGTTGTACTAGTGGTTGTTCATGCTAGCCCAACATGTTCTGAACTGGCAGATTGCCAGCATTGGATAGTGCCCTATTACCCTTCACTCATATAATGTTACTTTCAATATCTCTTTCCACTTTGACTACTACTGTACTTTCAGTAGGAAAGAACCAGCTTGATCTAGTTGGAAAGCACTGAATGCAAACCTGAATACAAATTCCCAGCTATTTACTTATTGGAGAGTATCACGCAAATCGATATTTCCAGGCCTCAGATTCCCATTTGTTAAATGGAAATAAGAATCATGGCAACTCATCTAATAGGGTGGTATGTGACTACAGTATAGATATTAAACATGTTGCACATTCAGAAGTGCTTTCTAACCAATAACAAGTAAATAAATAAAGAATAACAACATATAATAAAAGAACATCCTTTTGGGCAAACAAGAAGCAGCATCATACATTGGACAGTGGATTTTTACAGTGGTCAGTGGACAGTGACTACAATGCAAATGTTTCCAATCCTGTCGCACACAGGTGAATACTGAAGAGAATAGGGCTCTTCTTGTATATATCTTTATGTGTGCACTGAAGCCATTGGGTTGAGGGAAACAGTATAATTACAGCTCTCAGCCATCCTTCCTGTGCTGGTAGAGGTCATTTATTTCCCACTCCAACAATGCCTGCCTGATGGACTATTGATAAAAGAATTAAACACATTCTGAGCTACGTTATGCTAGATATAACTCCTCTGCTTGAATTTCCATTAGACAATGGGGACTTTTTTAAAAAATAACCATTTAGGACCAACCCCATACTTTTTCAGGATATGCCTTTTCCTCAACAATAAGTCTTTTTCGCCTGCAACACTACAAAATGCATTTGGACTTTTTCCTCTCACAGCATAGCACATGTAAATGTTGTTTATTTAGAAAGAATGTGGAAAAGAAATCAAATTTACATTCTAAACAATATTACTTTTATTTCACATTGCACCATTTATGCACAATCCAGTTTAAAGCTCAATATTAAATGCCCTTGGTTTTCTTAAGTGGTACCATACTTAAGAACATAAGAACATGAGAAGAGCCCTGCTGGATCAGACCAAAGGCCCATCTAGTCCAGCATTCTGTTCCCACAGTGGCAGATCAGATGCCTCAATGGGGAACCGACAGGAACCGACAGGCAGGGCATGAGCACAGTAGCACCCTCCCATTCATATTCTCCAGCAACTGGTATTCAGAGCCACACTGCCTCTGATAATGCAGGTTAGCCACTGATAGCCTTAACCTCCAAAGCTTCTTGGGTACCATGTGCTAGTGAACATTCCAAAAGATCTAATACAGACATGGTAGTTTCCCCTTAAGAGCTACTATATAATTACCTCATTATCTTTGATGTATTTTATATACCAAAATGGACACATAACAAACCAACCTGAGCTACAGTGCACTAAGCACCGGGGTGGGGCTATCCACACAATAGCAGGTCAGCAGCTGAGCCAGTACTTTGCCAGGTGGCTAAAGGATTACATTGTTTTCTAGCTAGAAGGACATGTGTCAGTCACTGCCATTGGGCTCAATGCACATTGAAGTCAATGACAAAGCTCTCATTGATTTTAATGATAGTGGGCTATTCCCATTGAGAACAGTGTGCTGATAATATTCTGGGAAGACAACGCAAACGAAATTCAGCTTTTAACTCTGGGTAGGGTTTTTTCGCTTCTAAAATAACAATCTCACACACACACACACACACACACACACAGTAAGATAGTTCTGGACATAAAAATGAATCATAGAGAGAATTTAATCAAGGCAAATGTCAGGTCCAAAGCTCATAGATGAAACAAGGTTATAGTGTATGGTTCCAATAATGTAAGAAGTCACAAAAGAAATAGTCACTTTCAACCCCTCTGGACACACCCATGGGCCACACTCCTGCTGCTGCACCACAGAATTCAGTGGCAGCAAACTCCTTGTTTTTAAAGTGCAATTTATCCTTTTTAAACCTCAGAACCTCCTGAATTTTGGCAGAAACCCTCTGATTTATTTTGCCACCGTGAATTTCAGCAGTTCATCAGTGGGGGCCGCACCAGTGGGTAGTGGAGGTGCCATGTGGCCTGATCTAGTGGATTATTGTCTACACTAACTGGTAGCAGCTCTCCAGGATTTCTCAATACTTGATTTTGACCTGTCTATCAGCATTCATTTCTAAATTGTTACAAACTGAAATGAGCTGTTAGCCTGTTTCTTGATTTCCTGTATAGTTCTCTGTTTTCAAATGTGAATCAATATCTAGTACAGTCTAGTTTGAATAAGGATCTGCAATTAAATATTTTTTAATATTTATGAAAAATAGTTTTCTTCCTTACTCTGTTGTTTTTTTTTAAAAAAAAATTGGGATAATTTCTGTCTACAATCCTTGAGACTTATATATGACAACAGGACTTTTTTTTCTCTTCTACTACTCCTTCTTCTAAATGGCACTTGTAATTTCTCCATTTCCTCATGGTTAGAAACAGAGGAGTACAGTTTGAATATCTTATTCTTTTTATCATGAATAGCAATGAAGATTCAAATTTAAAGAAAACACATTTTTAAACTTCATGTGTTTTGGCTTTAAAAGGAAATGGACAGTCCACTAGCCATAAAAATACAACAAAATCTGTTTAAAACTAGTTTACACTGGCCAGCTGAAAGAGTAGTGTGTTGTATAGTGCCTTGAAATGTGTATGCAAAGGAAGGTAAGCATTTTAGAGTTGTTAAAACCTTTTACTAAGCCCTGGGCTTAAAAAGGCTTCACATTTCTGCTCTAGGGTATCATGGTACAGTGAAAGCAAGCTGATGGGGGTCCATTAGCATGAATGATGGCTTCCTTTTACACACAAGTCAATTTGCAGGTAAAGTGTTTCACACTGTTAAGAGATAAAGAAAGCTTCTCTGAAAATGTCCTGGAGCTGATCTTGTAGCAAAGGAGGGTCTCACTTAAGACAAAGCAACTATTTGTTTACATTGATCAATTCTTTTCACTCCCAAACTGTTCAGCTATTTTTTTTCCTAACATGACAAATTAATAAGTGGATTCCCAGGTCACCTGCAGTTTAGCATTCTAAACTCTGACATAGCCAGGTTTCTTTACATTTCAATATATAAACATTTCTGTCAAATTGGGGAAACCAATATTTTATTTTAGGATGGAGCGATTTTGGAAGGTCTCTGCTGCTAGAGAAGCTGTACTAGGCTTATACCTTTAATTTACTGGAAGGAAGGGTGGAATGTATTAAGGCATTTGGGGCCCACCCCTGTGTTGTTAGCATATAATAGGATATTAATAGTTCTAATGTAAGTATATCTGAAAACAACCAGACTTAAATTATCACAAGTGTTTCACAAATTGTTATTAAACCACCCTTTGAAGGAAACATTGCTCTGCCACAAATGTTATTACCACATAACCAAAAGCATTTGACCATTTTAATGTGCCCAGGAGCATTGGCCTTAAAAATGTGTTGGGAAAACTCTTGAGGACAAATATAAAGGTTTGCCTGGAAAGGGCACTTTTGGGGGGATAGATCCTTCATTAGTATTATTATGACACAGGGAATCTATTAGAATTCAAAATGGCAGCATAGTTGTCACTAAATGGCTGTCTCAGCCAAGAGGGCCTTAAAAGGTGTAGACAAATTAGTGATAATTTTATCTGACTGGATCCCTACATTTTCATCACAATGGGAATGCATGGGTAGAGTGCGATAACATTTACCACAATTTGTATACATCACATCCCTGACAGGAAGACTGCCAGATCTGAACAGACTTTTTCTATGGCTCTGTTGACTGACATACCATAACCTACTTCAGCCATTATAGAAGTGTATTCTGCCATTTGTACTGATTTTGCTATGAGGGAAAAGATATAGGTATCAAGATGGATGTTGAAACAAGGACAATGTGGCATTTTGAGCATCAGAGAGAGGGTTTTTTTTAGTCATTTTCAAATAATGAACAGCTCATATGCAAATGAAAAGCAGTTTCAGATGCCAAATTCCTGGAAATGTTGGCCAAACCAATACGGGATCTACACTTTAAAAATGTCAGTGTGAGGCAGAAAAGATGACTCATGCTAAAGGCATCTATGGCCAGTACAAGGATGACCATTGACAGACTGGGAAAAAAACAGTCTTTAATCTCTGTTATTGGGTAAAAGTTGCTAATAGTTACAGATGCAGCTGTTAGAGTAATAAAACTTGCTGGTTTGAGCAAGTTAGGGAAACTTCAAATTTAATATCAGGTGAAGTCATACTCAAAATATTGAATCTGTAATTTGTGGTTTTATCTATTAAAGAATGACATAGGGAATGGTCATTTATTCATTTTGGATCAGATATAAGCAGCTGTGTCTTGGTAACTATAACAACCTTGGCCAGGTTGATCTGAAGCATATAGGTCTACAGGAATGCATATTGATATTTGATCTAGATGGAACACTGTTTGTTTTGTTTATTGATAAGGTTGCTTGACTACCACCATGTATCTTGTCATTTCATTTGTAATCATTACAATCATTAATGCTTTGAGCTATTCTGATCTGCTCATTTAAAATAATACATCATTTGAAACATTTTACTTGGTTTGATTTATGACTCAGAAGGTTTGGGAGATAGCTGGAACCCAATGAAGGCTGCCCCTCTGCCACTGCCACCAAATTTGCTGCCAAAGTTGCTACTGGAGTGGTAGCAAAAAAGCTGCAATTTTGCTTGAAAACAAAGCACAGAGACTGATGCCTCCAGTGACAGTGACTCTGAGAAGGCAGCAGAATTAGTTCCTAGTCCTTCTGAACTGTAGCCCACTGCCTTGGAGCCTGTATCCTATCCTATCCACACAACCCCTAAGAGGTGCCACTGCCCCCTGAGTCTGAGAAGTGATCCTCAAACTCCTCCAGTGAACAGGTAGACCCTGAGGAGCAGTCTCCTACTAACTCCTCCAGCTTTTACTCCCAAGGACAAACCAATGCCTACAGGAAAAGGCTGCTGAACCTTTAAGAGCCACATGCAGCACCTGAGCGGGTGGAGCTTCCAGAAACACTTTCTTAGCCTGACCATAAAAGCCTGCCAGTTGCTCCCAGTCAGTGCTGGAGTAACTTGCTCTAGCTCTGGGATTGCTGTCTACAGTCCTGAAATTAACCTAAGTCCTGGATGTGATCCAGTTGCCTGTCCCATGTTATGCCTCCTTACCTGAGCTGTTGCCCAGAGCTGATGATGGAAGCCTAGAAGGAGTGTGACAGGTGCATGTGTGCTGTGTGCCTTGTTTCAAAGTAGAATTGTGCTCCTGCACTCCCCCATCTGCCCTGTTTTCAAGCAAAACTGTTGCTTTTATGTGTGTGTGTATGTGTGTGTGTGTGTGTGTGTGTGTGTAAAATTTGGTGGGCTGTGGGGGTTGTAAAAAAAAAAAAGACCAGGTGGGGGTGGATCCCTATGGGGTCACTGTTACCTACCCCTGATCTAGAGGAAGGTGATGGTGACTTTTTCCTGGGTCTCTACGTCCCAGTAGCTCTATCCCTTGAGATGAGAGGATAACTCCATTTGCATGCCTTGGTGATCAAAAGAATTATCATAGTGGATTAGTAAAGAGCCACTTGTACATGACAAACAGCTGTTGTTTGTCCTCAGTTTCTGCTAATCAAAGGTATGCTTTATTGTATATAGAGTTGAACTATGGTATGTTGAGCTTCCATACTGTTGGAAGTTGATAGCACATGACTGGTCAAATTCATTTTGGAAAATTATCTATGGCCATTGTGCTACTCTTTGGCACTGAATTCCATATGTTGTGGTACATTGTGAAGTATCCTTTCGATTTGTCCTGAAGTTTCTGCAAGTTTCACTGCAAGTGTTTTGAAGGTGACAAAACAATTTATCATTATTTATTGTCTCCATAGCATTCATGATTTTATAAATCTCAGTGAGTTGTATCTAATGTTGGTCATCTTTTGGTGGAATGGAAACTGCTGGTGGAATGGCTTTTCTCTCCTTCTGTAGCTCCCCACACCTGTCGCCCAAATCTGGTCTGGAGAGTTAGGTGCCCTTCCAGAGCAGATTTGGGGTGCATGTGGGGGGCTGCAGGGGAAAAGAGGATAAGGAAGTCCCATTGTGCAAGCAGCTTTCCTCTCATCTCACAGTTGGATCTGTCCTTATGTTATTATCTCCAGCTACTTTTTTTGGCAAATGTTTGAAAAGCAGCTATTAACCACTGAAGCCTGTGTTCATAAGAAAGGCTGCTCACTTTATGGCCAAACACATGATGCTTAGTCACTTTCTATCCTGACTCCACATCATTTATGAATTAATTAAATAGCATTAGTTTCAATACAGATCCTTGGCGACCCTAGCAGCTTGTTTTCTTCCATTTGGAAAATGATCATATTACATCCAACTTTCTGTGTTTCAGTCTTCTTATCCCATGACTGCTTTGTTGCTGTTCTTCTTCTTCTCCCCCCCCCCCCTGAAGCCTTTGGTGAGGGACTTTGTCAAACCCTTTTTGAAATTCCTTCTGTATGATGTCTACTACTGGATTGCATATTGCTACATGTTTGTTGGTAGTCTCAAAGAGTTTGAAAAGTATGGTGAGCCAAGATTCACTTATAAAACAGTCATACTAGATATTGCTCAGCAAGGCTTGCTCTTGAATATATTTAGCAATTGTAGCCTTCATAACATTTCCCAGCAATTAACTGTAATAGATGTTAAACCTATAGCTGTGCAGTTTATTCAGTCCCTGCATGATTGTTTAAAGTGTGGCCATTCTTTGAATTCTCTGGCAAGGAGGCTAGTTTTAGTTGTAAGTTACACAGTTTAGGTAAAAACCAGCAATTTCATATTTTGTACTTTGAGAACTCTTAGCTTAATGCTGTCTGGGCCTGCTTGCTTTTTACTTTTAAATCTACAAATTAGTTCTACAAATTCTAAAATTGACAGTATATTTTCCTTTCATAAACCTTGACCAGACATGTAGAATTTCTGATGAAGCAGGTTCCTGGCAAGAAATTCAACTGTATATCCAGCTTCCATTATCAAACAAAAACCAACACTGCGTCATAATTTGCTGGGAAAAGTGAACCTTCAAGAGAATTGGCTAGGACTGGGAATTTGATTTATGTACATTCATGAATAACTTTCACTAGACTTGAAAAAGTAGCACTGGGGCTGTGGAGAAAAAAAGACCATAGTTGGTTAGTTTTTCTTTTTTGAAGCAGTACGTCTTTTTTTTTTTTAACTCTATCTCCTATTCCCGGGGTCTCAGGTGGTTTTATTGAGGTCCTCAGTGCTGAATTATTAAGAGAAGGACTAGAGTTCAGCCCTGGCTAAAAGCTTCAATTGCCTGCCTTGGAGCTATTGTACTCAAAAGAAAGGGGGCTGGCTGTAGTGACTGAGTGGTGAAAGGAGAGCGTTCTGGAGCACTGTTTTCCAGCAAGAGTGGGTATGAAGTAAAAAATAAATGAAAGCCAGAGTTTCCCAAACTAGCACTGTCCAGATGGACACACTCATCATGGCCAATAGTTTTAGATGATGGGGATTGTAGTTGAACACAACTAGAGAGGGCACCAGGTTAGGGAAGGCTGATGGAAGTTATGATAGGGCTTAATTTCCAGTTTTTTCAGAAGTTTATGAGACAGATTTTGGTACTCAGCAGTGTGGAACAGTGGTTAGAGTGTGAGAGTGAGGCTAGAACAGGGATATCAAACTTTAATTGTTTGGTGGGCCAAACTTTCTCCTATATCAGATGACCAGGAGCATCATGCATAATATGTAACAAAAATATTTCCAGTTTTGATGTAGGAGGGAGCCAGTAGTAGTGTGTCAATAATTAGCTTTGCTTCTATAAACCCCCTTTTAGTTTCTGAACCCAATGTACCATACATTGCCTGCCCAAACCCCTCACTGATGACATGACCATTGCTCTCATCATCAGCTCTCCTTGCAGCTACCACAGAATCACAGAATAATAGGGTTGGAAGGGACCTATAAGACCATCGAGTCCAACCCCCTGCTCAAGGCAGGAATCCAAGTCAGAGCATCCCTGACAGGTGGCTGTCCAGCCTCATCTTAAATGTCTCCAGCATGAGAGAGCCCACTAACTCCCTACCAGCTTCTAACCATCTAAGCTTTCTTTCCCACATGTCAATGCATGTCCCACAAATCTCATTTTCCAAAATAGCTGCCCTTTATCCTGCCAGTCTAAATATTCCAACTCCCCATTGGCCAACCTTCTCCCTGGCTGCAAATCCTGGAAGATGTCAAATTCCACACCCTTCACACTCTCTGACACCAGCAATTCTAATTTAAAAAATGGGGAGATACTGATGTTGGGGAATATAGTAGCAAGCAATGATTTGTAAGTTAGCCTCTGCTAAGGGCATTGCTTCCTCAACTTTAATATGGTTTAGCAATTTGTATGGACTATGTTAGCAGTGATGAGAGCTGCACTGGAGATTCCAAAGGAGCTTATCTATATGCTGGGCATTATATATTTGACAGCTCTGGGCTAGAGTGTACCACTTGCTCAAGTGTTTTGTTGACTACATAGAGTACTTGACAATCTTTGCAGGAAGTTTCAAGTTAGATTGATGCTTATATGAGTGCAAGATTAATCCTACCTCTTACAAGAGTCTGGACAGAGCAGGTTTTGTCTTGCCAACTCTTAAAGGCTGTGGGGCACAAAAAGTAGTTATATATCATGGCAGAGAGGGCTTTTGAGCAGGAAAGACATACATGGAGCAAAAACACAGGCCTTATTTATAATAATAATAATAATAATACTTTTATTTAAAATATGTTTATATCACTTTTCAAGGCAAATCCTTAAGGCAGTTTAGAAGGTAAAGTTTTTAAAGAAGAACCATATACAAGTAACTAAAACAGCAGTAAGGACTCAATTTATAAAATAAAACTGGTATCCATTCTTTTAAAAAGCAGACTGGAACTTCCTAGTCCTTGTTGTTGTTCAGTCGTTCAGTCCTGTCCGACTCTTCGTGACCCCATGGACAATAGCACGCCAGGCCTTCCTGTCCGGCGCTCTCTCCCGGAGCGTGCTCAAGTCCATATTCATTGCATCGGTGATGCTATCTAGCCATCTCATCCTCTGCCGTCCCCTTCTCCTTTTGCCTTCAGTCTTTCCCAGCATCAGGGTCTTTTCCAGAGAGTTTTCTCTTCGCATTAGGTAGCCAAAATATTTCAGCTTCAGTATCTGTCCTTCCAATGAGCACTCAGGGTTGATTTCCTTTAGGATGGACTGATTTGACCTCCTTGCAGTCCAGGGGACTCGTAAGAGTCTTCTCCAGCACCACAGTTCGAAAGCATCGATTCTTCGGCGCTCAGCCTTCCTTACAGTCCAGCTCTCACAGCCATACGTTACTACTGGGAAAACCATAGCTTTGATTAGATGGACCTTTGTCGGCAAGGTGATGTCTCTGCTTCTTACTATGCTGTCTAGATTTGCCATAGCTTTCCTCCCAAGGAGCAAGCGTCTTTAATTTCATGGCTACAGTCACCGTCTGCGGTGATCTTGGAGCCCAAGAAAATAAAATCTGTCACTGCTTCCATTTCTTCCCCTTCTATATGGCAGGAAGTGATGGGGCCAGATGCCATGATCTTCATTTTTTTAATGTTGAGTTTCAAACCAGCTTTTGCACTCTCCTCTTTCACCCTCAACAAGAGGCTCTTGAGATCCTCTTCACTTTCTGCCATTAGGGTGGTATCGTCTGCGTATCTGAGGTTGTTGATAATTCTCCCGGCAATCTTAATTCCGACCTGTGATTCATCCAACCCGGCATTTCTCAAGATGTACTCTGCATATAAGTTAAATAAGCAGGGCGACAATATACAGCCTTGTCGTACTCCTTTCCCAATTTTGAACCAATCGGTTGTTCCATGTCTGGTTCTTACTGTTGCTTCTTGACCCTCGTACAGGTTTCTCAGGAGACAGGTAAGGTGGTCTGGTACCCCCATCTCTTTCAGAATTTGCCACAGTTTGTTGTGATCCACACAATCAAAGGCTTTAGCATAGTCAATGAAGCAGAAATAGATGTTTTTCTGGAATTCTCTTGCTTTCTCCATGATCCAGCGAATGTTGGCGATTTGATCTCTAGTTCCTCTGCCTCTTTGAAATCCAACTTGTACTTCCAGTAGTTCTCAGTTCGCATACTGCTGAAGTCTAGCTTGTAGGATTTTGAGCATAACCTTGCTGGCATGTGAAATGAGCGCAATTGTATGGTAGTTTGAACACTCTTTGGCATTGCCCTTCTTTGGAATTGGAATGTAAACTGACCTTTTCCAGTCTTGTGGCCACTGTTGAGTGTTCCAAATTTGTTGGCATATTGAGTGCAGCACTTTAACAGTATCATCTTGTAGGATTTTAAATAGCTCAGCTGGAAGACTGTCATCTCCGCTAGCTTTGTTGTTACTAATGCTTCCTAAGGCCCACTTGACTTCACTCTCTAGGATGTCCGGCTCAAGCTCAGTGACCACACTGTCATGGCTATCAGGGACATTCAGATCTTTCCTGTATAGTTCTTCTGTGTATTCTTTCCACCTCTTCTTAATCTCATCTGCTTCTGTTAGGTCCCTGCCTTCTTTGTCCTTTATCATGGCCGTCTTTGCACAAAACATTCCCTCGAGATCTCCGATTTTCTTGAAGAGGTCTCTAGTCTTTCCCATTCTGTTGTTTTCCTCGATTTCTTTGCATTGTTCATTTAAGAAGGCCTTCTTGTCTCTCCTTGCCATAAGGCCCATTTAAAAATGGTCAGGGAGGGAGCTCCCCCCCCCCATATTCCATGGTAGGGCCACCACAGAAAGGACCTTGGCTCATGTGTCCACCAGCCTAACAGAACCTACTGGTGGGCATGTGAGGAGGCCCTCTATGGCTGAACTTAGGGCCTGGGCAGGTTGATATTGCTGCAAATGGTCCTTCAAATAAATTGGTCCCAATCTATTTAGGTCCTTAAAGGTGATCACTGGCACAGCTGGTACAGGATCAGTGTTATATACTCTGATTGCCTACCTGCTGCAAGCCCCTATTTGCTTTCTGTTCTTTAACAGAAGAGGGCCTCTCGTCTTATCCTTTTGTAATTGCTATGTTTTCTCAGGAGTGTTTGATAAAAAGGACTTTGTAAAAGGACATTTGAAAGCCCAATTAAACAATGTCTACTGGATCACCCCTATTCACATTCTTGTTGACATGCTCAAAAAGCTCTAAAAATTTAGTGAGAAATTTTTTTTCTACCTCTGCAGAAGTCATGTTGATTTTTCTTGTCTTTCTATGTCAGGGTAGGGAACCTATGGTCCTCCAGATGTTGTTGGACTCCAACTCCCATCAGCCCCAGTCAGCATGGCCAATGATTAGGGCTGATAGAACTGTAGTCCAACAACATCTGGAGGGCCTCAGGTTATCCACTCCTCTTCTATGTGCTTGATAATTTTGTCATTAAGAATGCTTTCCACAATTTACCCAGAACAGATGTTAAGCTAACCAGCCTGTGATATCCTGGATCCACTCTAGATCCCTTTTTAAAAATTGGCATTAAGCTGGCCACTTTCCAGTCCTCTGGTGCAGAGGCCAATCTTAGAAACATGGTACATATTTTTGTTAAAAAGATCAGCAATTTCACATTTGAGTTCTTTAAGATCTCTTGGATGGATACCATCTGGACCAAGTGATTTGTTTTTTTCCAGTACATTCAAGCTACACATTCAAGCTGAGCTATTACTGTGGTTTGGAGTAACCCCCAGGCATTCTGGAGATGTTTGATGTGCTTAACTTTCCCTTTTAACTTCCTTTTTATCAGTCCCCTCATTTTTTAGAAGTTTCCTCTTTTGAAGTCAAATGTGACTGTGTTGGATCTCCTTGGCAATTGTCCACTTGCATATAAATTAAATTTGATAGCACTAGTTACTGTTTGCAATTGGTTCAGCAACACTAATGTCCTTGTGCTAGGACTTGGGCGCCACTGAGGATTACATCCAGGGCAACTTCCCCTCTGATCTGTTCCATGACCAACTGTTCTAGGGCACAGCAGTTTAGGGCAGTGGTGGGCAGAAAATAGATGTCCAGATATTTTGGACTTCCAACTCCCAGCACTCCTGACCATTGGCCATGGTGACAGTGGCTTATCGGAGTTGAAGTGCAAAACATCTGGAGATCTACAGTATCTTCTGCCCACTCCTGGTTTAGGGTATCTAGAAATGTTAGCTCTTTTTTTTAGTGATGCCAACGTGCAAACTGGGTCCCAGGACAGAAATGGTTAACATGGGAAAGGTTTTATCCATCTGTTTGCAAGTTAAATATGCATCTATTGAGAGACCATGAGCAGCTGCTCCATATGTGTCTGACTCATGAGTATACAGAGATATTATTCCTACTTCTTGTTAAAAGATTTGTTATGGAAGTGGGAACATAACCATGAAACAAAGCTGGCATGTTTGATGCTGCCAGGATGTAAGAACGGCTTTGCTTGATCAGATGAAAGGTCATTGAATCCAATTCTTTTTTCAACTGAGGCCAGCCATATGCTTCCAAGAAGCTTACAAGTACCACTCCATTGGCTTCTGACCCTAGCATGTGCTATTCCAAGGTATACTTCCTATAAACATACAGGTCCCTACCCTCCATAAACTTTTATAATCATATTGAAAGAGCCAGTATCAGGGAAGGGTTGTATCTCAGTGGCAGAGCGGATGTGTTGTATGTAAAGATCCCATGTTCAACCTGTGGAATCTACAGGTATAGCTGGTAAAGTCCTGCTCTGAGACCCTGTAGAACTGCTGATAGTCAGTGTGGACAATTCTGAGTATATGGATCAATGGTCTCAGGTCCTATGGCAGCTTCCTATATTCCTAATAGATAATACAACTCTCGCCTGCATTGTACATGTATGTTCTCCCTCTGTGCCTAATAGTAGCTCTAGCAGGGTGGGATTTGGATTAGAGACACAGTGCAGGGAAAGGGTTAGACAATGAGGGGGGTGGGGGTTGCATATGGACCAGAGACATTCCCCATGATGTTCTCTGATCCATATGCAACTCGTCCCCCATTGGTGATTATAGGAGAAAAAAACTATGTGGGGGAGAGTAGAATCATCCCTGCCCCCTGGTCCACTGAATGAAGCAGTTCTGTCAGCAGAATGATGCTATTGAATCCAATCCATAGGTTAATTGCTAATATTTCAAATACAATCATTCAAATACAATTTAATAAACAGAATACAGAATACTATGTAGATCCGCAGATCTACCACATAATGTCCAGCTAGTGCTTTAATAGACAAAAATCTGTGAAAAGCAAGACACAGTTCCTTGAAAGCAAGTCCTACTGAAAATAGATGGGGCTTAATTTGGAATAAACATGTTGGGGTCAAACTGTTGGAAACAAAGGAGGTCAGTTAATGGTTATGGGGGAAATGAACAGACAATTTTATTTTCATTTCCACCATGCTTTTAAGGAACAAGTTATGGAATTAGGACATTTTCCAGATGGAGTTTTCAAGGACTAGGTTCTAAGGCCCTAGTTAGCTAGACTGGCTTTGGGAGCTAAGCTTTTTGAATAAGCTATTTGTGTTTTTCCTTCTCTGAAAAAGTTATCCATCCCTGAGCATGCACACACCAACAAAGATATTTCATATATGAAAATATATATTTCATATATGAAATTTCATATATGAAAATGTGAAAAAATCAGTTTTTTTAAAAAGCAAAAACATATGATGTTCATCATGGCAACAGACTATCCAAGTCAGCTTTGAATTTGGTGCGCACACGTGCGTGCAGGATGTGTGTGCGGGTAGCTGTGAGACTGTGCTTTCAGGTAGCCTTCTCCAATCTGGTGTCATTTGGATATGTTGAGTACAATTCCGAGAATTCCCAGCCACCATGGCCATGGGGATCCCCATGCTGGCTGGACATTGTGGTAACTGTAGTCCAACACATCTGCAGAGCTTGAGGCTGGGAAAGCCTGAGGAGTTACAAATATAGCCCTGGGAATGTTTCTTTTCTAGCAGAGATTTTATAAAAATCTCAGGCTAGTGGAAGTCCACAGGAGCAGCGGGAATTTTTCCCTCTCTTCTCCTCCCTGCAGCCCTCCATGCCATCTGAAAATCTGCCCTGGAAATTTGGAGGTGTGCAAAGGGCTGGTGGGGGAGAGTAGAATCACCCCTGCCCCCTGTTCCACTGAAGGAAGCAGTTCTGTCAGCAGAATGACACTATTGAATCCAATCCATAGGTTAATTGCTAACATTTCAAATACAATCATTCAAATACAATTTAATAAACAGAATACAGTTAGCTGAATAGTCTTTATTTATTAATGTACATTGAAGTGGACTATAGCATATATCAAACATTTTACAAAGAGCTTCCATGAGGGAGAGGCTATTACCACATAATCATGTAGTTTTTGGTTTTCTAGTCTGATGTCAAATTTTTCAAAATAAAAATACTATCTTCCTTTATATTTTTACAAGAAAAAAACCCCTCACTTTAAAAGGAGACTCCAGGGAGAAATTACTCAATTAGAATTTATCAGCTATTTTGATCTTCTTGTTTAGGACTCAATCAAGACCAAAGCTTCCTCTGCTGTTTCAGAGACACTACCAGGATCTCTAAGTATCCATCCCACGGGGACACAGCTTTATGGGGTCTCACCATCTCAGGGGTTGAGGACCACTAAATGTCCATGCAGTCAGACTTCTGCTTTCAGGTAAGTACATATAAGGAAGAGCTAGGTAAATACACAATACTGAGGCAGCACATGCCTCAGGAACATAAACCTAAGAGAGGGAAAAAAGGGGGAAACTCGGGTTCCCCCTTCTAGGGTTAGTCCTGGACCAGCTACACTTGAGTCTCAAAATCCTGTAATGGAATGTCAACAGCTTGGGGAACGTGGCTTGATGGGAAAGGGCTCCATCAGGGTGGTGCTCCTGTGTCCTCATGTAGGTGAATGCCTGACTCTGGCGCTGCTCTTTCCTCCCATCCCTCCAGTTGGCCCGTCCTGTGTATAGAGGGTTCTTTTAACTTCGTGGACCGGGAAGTGTTGACTTTAGGGATGTACGAAAGTCACTTACCTTTTGTGGATTATGTTGATGGTGGCGGGGGGAGGTGTTCCATCCCTCCCCCCGGAATCCTTGACGGGGGGGAGGCGCTCCGTTCCTCCCACCTGGAATCCTCCGCGGCCGGCTGTCCTCCGCTGCAGCTCCACGGAGCAGCCGGCAGGCCCAGCCAGGCCAGAGCCAACCGCAGCCGGATTTCCAGCCACAGAGGGCTCTGGGAAAAAAAAAAACCAACCCGCGTATACAAATGGCGGCTATGGCCGCCGCCATTTGCGTTCCTTATTTTTGCCGTCTTAATCTACGTAAATATTTACGTAGACTAAGATGGCGAAAATAAGGGGAACGCAAATAGCGTCTGCTACGCTATTTGCGTTCCCCTTATTTTCGCTGTCTTAGTCTACGTAAATATTTATGTAGACTAAGATGGCCCAAAATAAGGAACGCAAATGGCGGTGGCCGTAGCCGCCGCCATTTGCGTACGCTTTTTTCCCCTTTTTTTTAACCCAGTCGTTTTAGGCTACGTAAAAACTTACATAGCCTATCATGTCTCTGTAAAAAACAAAACAAAACTGCAAATGGCGGCTGCAGCAGCTGGTCAGAAGACTAGCCGCCGCCGCTGGTGGAGCCGTCGCCGCCCGGAAGATCCGCCCCAGGTAAGTCTCGTCCCAGGGGGGATCCGTGGGAGGCGGGGGGGTGGCAGGCCGTTCCGCCACAGATTTCAGGGGGCCGAATGCACTGGCATTCGGCCTCACTGAGATCTGTGGCGGAATTCTCTGCCATCCCTAGTTGACCTGCAGCCCGCTCCCACCTTCCCTTGAGCCAGTTGCCACTGGCAACTGCCGCTATTTTATGATGAACCCAGTTGTGTGATGGCTGCCCAGGAGCTTGGTGCCCAGGGTGTTGGGTGTAGGTGTTGGGGCCCGAAGGGATCACTAACATTGCAGGCCAACCGGTAAGGAAGTTTGGGCAGGCTGGGCAGATCTGAGGAGGATGGACAGTTCTTCCCTGCTACATCTCCCACTAAAGAAAGTAAATTAGTAGCAACACTAGGGCAATTTCATTATCACCAGTTACTGTTGCTGTTAATGGTTATTGTGCCTATCTTGTATTCATTTGAGCTTTGCATGGAAATGTCACAGACACTTCTATGCAAAGGCATTTCAGAGCCTTTTGGTGCCAGAATTTACCATCTCCCCCCGCCCCCCGTGCACGCACGTGCGCCCGCACACACATATATATCTATATTGGTCAAATGAGAATAGTGTTTCATGCACCTGATAAGCAGGCTCTAGTCCAAGAAAGCATATGCCACACTGATCTATTAGTCTTTAAGGTGCCACAAGACAGTGACCCAGTTTGCAACAATTCCTGGGTTGTTTAATCCAGGAATTGTGGGGACAAGTGGAGTGCACAATCTGCATGCTTGTCATTTCCGCTTTTAATTAGCCACCCAGGAACACCCAATTCCTGGGTTGTTTCATAATGTCCAAACCCAACAACTCTGGATTGTTTTAGGGGTTAAACGACCTAGGATAAAACAACCTAAGAATGGCTGCTGTGACATGTGAAATGGGTCAATGTGTTTTGTTATCTCTGTGTCTATGATGCCTGAACAGCTTAATACAAAAGAAAAGAGAAAACAACACCTTAGGGTTAGTGCTGTATTTGTTGTTTTCATCACAAAGCACGAGTTTTGAACTGAGGATTCACATGCATTGCTGCTTTGCTGATATCATCTTGTGGTTTTGTTTGAATTAGGGAAGTGGACAGCTTATGCGTACTAAGGCTGCAACATGCACAGCTTTCCACTGATGTTTGAATCTCAAATTCTCTTTAATTTTGCTATCTACTCTACTCTACCCTTAATGGAAAGTGCCTTTTTTCCTTCTGAAGTGAAACTTCGCCAACCAGCACTTTCTAAAAAAGTGGAAGGTGAAAGTGTTGTTGATAGCTGAAATGAGGCTTCATCTGGGAACCAAGTTTTTGTTGTATCAGATGAAAACGCAGCAGCTTTCTTGAGATCTGCCACAGAGCACGTTTTCTAATAAGGTCTGAACTCGGGCACAGCAAATATTTCTTCAAAGAAGGCCGCAAGCTAATCTGAGCCTTCCCATTTTAAGTGAAGTCATAGAACTGAATGAACTACTTTGCTATATGTAACCCAACCTTCCCGAGCAGTCCCATCCAGATGTTTTGGCCTTCGATTCCCATCAGCCCCAGCTACCATGTTCAATGGTCAGGCATGCTGGGAACTGAAGTCCAAAAGATTTCTAGGTCAGCAGGTTGAAGAAGGCTGATATAACCTATCCAAAGTCACATCCATCAGATTATTTGAGTTAACTATGTTGATGCACATCTTCATGTTCATTTAGGTTACCTGTTTACATTTTATTTGAGGTCTCACAGAGGTTCAAAATTAAGAACATATTTAACACCAAAGCATACAATTGTCTAGTAGGATAAAATGTAACATTTGGTGTGCCTCAGGCAGTAGTATAGAGGCAAATTCAGAAGTGCAGGGTTGCTTCGTGACAGTCACAGCCACACCCCCTCACAGCGGTGCCCCCTTCTAAGAATATACAACCTTGTAAGATATATAGCCTTCAACTGGGATCCAAAAACAGTGCAGCTGAGAGTAAGGCAGCAGTATTTCAATTGGACATCTGAGAAAAAATGCAGGGGTGTTAAAATCTTTTTCACCCACTCAAACACAAACATTTTAGGTTTTAAAAATATGATACTCTATGAAAGCTTCACCCTTTCAACTCAGCCCTCATGGACAGATCCCTTCTCATTTCAACAGTCTCCTTGCACATTCCCTTAGTAGCCCAACATTACCCATTAGCCTTCCCTAAGCTCCTTCATTATATCTCCCCCTCCCCCTTTAATAGAAACATCCACACACCCAGCTGGATTGAACTACACACACACACACTGGTGTAGTGGTAAATTTGGAAATGCAGGAGCTCATTGTGACAGTCTCCAAGTATAGTCCAAAAATTCCAGGCAGCTGTGTCGATCCATAACAACAAACCAGTTCTAGGTGTTTTCATCTCCACCAGGAGCACGTCTTTGGTAAAGCAAATAGGTCTTAACTGCCCATTCCAGACCAAGTCATCCCAAATACTTTGCATTCCAACATGGAACAATATATTGTTGCTTGGAAAATTCATCCCCCCCCACAGCTACAGGGAAGATTGCAGCTAAGCTCAGAGGGGACAGGGAATTCTGAAAGGTGTGGCAGATGACACCAGAGTCCCTGCTAATGAAAAAGTGCTGGGGCTGAGTCCCTGCAAGCCCTGCCTCCACTACACCACTGGCCTCAGGGTCAAAGTAGGCACTAATGATAGCTGTTTTCCCTGGACAATAGTGGCTTCAAGGGTGGGTGGGGGAGGTTTTTTAGATCAGGACTGCGGTGGAGAAGGAAAGGGTTGAACTACCTTCTCTCCGTGTAGCATTTCTGACAAAAATCACAAACAAATACGTATATACACATCCACACCACGGGTGCTATTAAATTTAATAAAACCCTGACATGAGACTGTTTTGAACGTTATGACAGCCTATGGATTGTTTAACCCATGAGCTGTCAGGCCATGCAGTAACGAGTGAGCTTGCTGTTTCCAACCCGCATACCCCTTCCACTTTGTATCTAGTTTAGAAAACAACCCAGGAATACCTTATGCCTGGGTTGTTCGGAGTGATGTACAAACCTGGAACTCTGGGTCACTGAGAGGGAACAACCCAGAATTTTAACCCATGGTTTGTTATTAAATTAAAATTCTGGGTTTTAACTCAACAACGAGTTCAGATGCTTATGGCCATCCTCATAGGACTGCGCCCTAAAAAATCATCAACATAAAGAATGATTTTAAATTCTAAACAATCATGCACAAAGCCATGAATACTACTATTTTGACTAATGGAACAAACCAGAGGTTCCAAACATAAGTTAAAAATCAAAGGTGAAAGTGGACATCCTGGTCTGGTTCATCTCTCAAGTGGAAACAAACAAACAAACAATAACCATTAGTCGTAACTCTTGCTCTTGGAAATGAATATAAAGTTCTGCCCCACTTTGAAAATTCTAAAGGAAAGCTAAATTTAGTCAGAGTGGCAAAAATAAATTGCCATTATGTTTTATTAAAGTCCTTTTCAGCATGTAAAGAAGCAGTGGTAGCCTGGCCCGTTCTGTCACTGTTCAAAGCTATCAAACAACTAATAGAAGATTATCTGCCCCTTGTCTATGTTTGATAAATTCCACCTGATCTGTTCGAACCAATGTTGTAACAACTTCATGACGTCTATTAGCCAAAATAGCAGTTACTATTTCAATACCTACATTAATTAATAAGAGGCTGAAAATTGGCGCGGTGAGTAACATATTGACAAAGGAAGCAAATCTGAAAGGCACTACATTCGCAATTCCCAAATAGTTATGTGTATATCTTTAACGAAATAACATATTGACAAAGAAAAGAAAGCTATGGACATCTGGTAATATCCCATTTCATTTAACTTTGTCAGGTGCTGCCATTGAATAGCAAAGGTTCTTGATTCATATACATAGTTCTTTCCCAGAAAATTCTTTCCCAGATCATCAGCTGCCTAAAATTAAAATGCCCCCTGGAATGTTTATTTCTTCTCTCCAATAACTTATAGCCTGTAGATAACCAACTAAAGTCACTCTGTTGGCTATTGTTCAGCATTGGCAGGTGAGGGCAGGAACAGCATCTGAGCATGTCTTCTAATAGGAGTTGTGTGGCTAGAATAAGGACTGTGAAGTAACATGGCACATTGATAACAAACTTACAATTACAACTGTTGTTTATTGCATGCTGTCTTTCTGATCTGGTGAAATATTGCCAAAGGAGTTGCAGTATTTGCTGATCCCACCCAGGCTTGGTTAAACTATGAAGAATAGATCTTAGGTCCCATTTCTGTATAGACAAAACTAATACCAACATATATGCTTGCTGGAGTGTCATGGAGAAGGTGGGGACACTGTTAGAATTGCAATGGCAGTAGCCAAATAAGATATATACATATACAAACATTCCAGACTTTGGTATGGTACATCTTGTGTCCAAAGGCACTCTGCTCAAAGACCCATATCTGTAGTTTTCCTAGGGAGAATGGCAATATTCACTTTTGGAACAGGAGCAGACCTCAATATTTTATATCCATTCAACAAAAGCTAGTTCCAGTATGGACTCTTCAATATACCACAGCAAGCAATCCACAGACCACTTACACAAGTATAGGGCCCCCAACAAGCATTTTTGTTCCTACAGAATGATTCATGGATTGATTCACATGAGATCTAAGATGTGTCATCATTTCAGAAATGGTTTCATGAACAGCAGCTGTCCAGGAATCCAGCCTAAGTTCATGGAGTGCAATATTAGCACATTGAACTGGTGGGCCACTTAAATGAATACATTTCTTCATGTACATATTATAGGAATCATGCAATAATGCTGAATCTTTTAGGAGAATGGGCCCATAGTTTTGATGACGTTAATGTGGTTAACTCCAGTGTAAGTGGCGTGTGAGTTGCCAATACAGGGCAAAAAGGAAAGACCTATGGGAGTTAAAATACAATGAGAAATCATAATGCTTTATTGTTCACATTTTAGTTTTTTTTTCAGATTGGGAAGTTGGTTAAGAGACTGGATGTAGTGCTTCATCTAATTGCAAGCAGCTGTCTGTTAGCCTAGCTTGGTCAAGTGTTTTTAATTCCACTTTGGAATTATGAAAGGAACAGGACTTTTAGGGAAATTTTGGCCTGTACTGTACATGAACTTGCCCTGTGCTTTTTCAGGAAGTCTCAAAGTGTAAAGTAGAGCTGAGAAAATCCATTTGAATTGACTGCAGGTTTGTAATGATGCAATCACTTACTTTACCAGAATGCATTAGGAAAATGCAGACACACTGTGGCAGATCAAATTCCATTTTTGTCAACTTCACAAAACCATTTCATATGAGGCTTCCTCACTGCCAGAGGCGAAAGTGATTTGAAGCAAAAGGCAGGCCAGCTCTAATTATAATGGAATCCCATGAGCAACTGGGAGAAGGAAGCTTGAAAGAAGAGATGGTGGGCAAAGAGACTGCTCCTTTGGGAATACGCTAAATAGTTGACATGGAAAATATTGCAATCTGATGTGTTTTTAAAAGTATGTTTCCTGTAAATCACAGAAATCTGTTATGAATTATGTAAAGCAGAATGCTTTCGGGAAGTCTAAAGGGTTTTGTAATTTGTATCCAGCCAAACTTCCATTCCCATGACATTTTTGTCTAGTGTCATAATTGGTTTTGCAAGACAGGTGTAACCATCAGATATTTTTTAAATTTAAAACCAATGTCATAAATGCATTGAATTGTACTTAAAATTATTTCAGCCCCTTTCTCTTGGTCTTGTTACATTAGAGTGGGAGGAAAACATAGCAAAGAGTCTGATAGTAGTCACAGAATACAATCAAAATCACCATCATCAAGTTTTATGTGACTTGACTTCAAAGTTAGTATTACATTATTATCTTCCTCCTTCCCAAAATGATTCAGTCCTGTGTAATCTAACATGTAGTCTCAGCCATACATGTACCAAAAGCACCATCTGGCTCTGTCATGATTCCCACTATCACCTCGATAGTTAATTCCAGAAAACCCACCTGTTGCCGTGTTCATCACCTACAAAACCCCAGCCATGTCTGGACATCCCCAATTCCCAGTTCTCTGTCCCAAGCATCCTCTGGTGCTTTGAGCTTTCAGGTAGGTTCAACCCCTTAGCCCTTTCCTCTGCTGCTTTCCCCCTGCTGGTCAGAAAGAAGGGCTTTTCCCTGCTGGGAGAGGGGAAGACGATGCTGGCAGGCTGGCTGGAGAACCTCTGCAGGCCTTATGTGGCCTGTGGCCTGAAGGTTCCCTATCCCTGCTCTAGATCCTTCAAACATGACTTATTTATTTATACTTGTATACTGTTTGATATTACAAAATCTCTAAGCAGTTTTCCTCCCCTTCACCAATTTCTGCCAAAATCTTTTTGCAGGTGCAGAGTTGAGAGATGTGGCAGGGAGCTATTAGGCACCCTGCCTTCTCATTCTCCCTACTAATGTAGTTGAGAAGAGAGGAGGCAAGCTCATGCCCCATAAAATGTTTGGCACAGGATGAAGATTCTACCCCAGTATTACCTGTACAAGGATAGTTGTATAAATGGAGAGGTAAAGATGATCTCTGAAGTGTTTCCCACATACAGTATCCCTGAGGAGTAGCTTAATACTCCCTAAGAGTTCTACTACATTAGGACATCAGTGGCTTAGAAGGCCACATTCATAACAGACAGAAAGGAATTTATATTGTTGGCACAGAAGAAGCATTTTATCTTATTTTAATTTACTTAGTACATTCCTATACTGTCCAATAGCCAAAGCTCTCTGGGGTGGTTCTCAAAAATAAAACCCTAAGATACAACATGATATACATCATATAAAACCTTTAAAAGTTGAAAACAGAATAAAACCAGAGAAATAACTACTAGCAGAGAACAATCTAAAAACATAACATCACACCTCTAAAAACAAAACTGAAGAACTAAAAAGCCTGGGACAATAAAAAAGGTCTTCCCCTGCAGCCAAAAAGACCACAATGTAGGCTCCAGACAAGCCTGTCTGCGGAGGACATTCCACAGCTGGGGTGGCACCACTGAAAGGGTTGCCTCCTTAGTTGTTGTTGTTCAGTCGTGTCCGACTCTTCGTGACCCCATGGACCATAGCACGCCAGGCCTTCCTGTCCGGCGCTCTCTGCCGGAGCGTGCTCAAGTCCATATTCATTGCATCAGTGATGCTATCTAGCCATCTCATCCTCTGCCGTCCCCTTCTCCTTTTGCCTTCAGTCTTTCCCAGCATCAGGGTCTTTTCCAGAGAGTTTTCTCTTCGCATTAGGTAGCCAAAATATTTCAGCTTCAGCTTCAGTATCTGTCCCTCCAATGAGCACTCAGGGTTGATTTCCTTTAGGATGGACTGATTTGACCTCCTTGCAGTCCAGGGGACTCGTAAGAGTCTTCTCCAGCACCACAGTTCGAAAGCATCAGTTCTTCAGTGCTCAGCCTTCCTTATAGTCCAGCTCTCACAGCCATACGTTACTACTGGGAAAACCATAGCTTTGATTAAACGGACCTTTGTTGGCAAGGTGATGTCTCTGCTTCTTACTATGCTGTCTAGGTTTGCCATAGCTTTCCTCCCAAGCAGCAAGCGTCTTTAATTTCATGGCTACAGTCACCGTCTGCGGTGATCTTGGAGCCCAAGAAAATAAAATCTGTCACTGCTTCCATTTCTTCCCCTTCCATATGCCAGGAAGTGATGGTGCCAGATGCCATGATCTTCGTTTTTTTAATGTTGAGTTTCAAACCAGCTTTTGCACTCTCCTCTTTCACCCTCAACAAGAGGCTCTTGAGATCCTCTTCACTTTCTGCCATTAGGGTGGTATCATCTGCGTATCTGAGGTTGTTGATAATTCTCCCGGCAATCTTAATTCTGACCCGTGATTCATCCAGCCCGGCGTTTCTTATGATGTACTCTGCATACAAGTTAAATAAGCAGGGTGACAATATGCAGCCTTGTCGTACTCCTTTCCCAATTTTGAACCAATCGGTTGTTCCATGTCTGGTTCTTACTGTTGCTTCTTGACCCTCGTACAGGTTTCTCAGGAGACAGGTAAGGTGGTCTGGTACCCCCATCTCTTTCAGAATTTGCCACAGTTTGTTGTGATCCACACAATCAAAGGCTTTAGCATTGTCAATGAAGCAGAAATAGATGTTTTTCTGGAATTCTCTTGCTTTCTCCATGATGCAGCGAATGTTGGCGATTTGATCTCTAGTTCCTCTGCCTCTTCGAAACCCAGCTTGTACTTCCGGTAGTTCTCGGTTCGCATACTGCTGAAGCCTAGCTTGCAGGATTTTGAGCATCACCTTGCTGGCATGTGAAATGAGCACAATTGTGTGGTAGTTTGAACACTCTTTGGTGTTGCCCTTCTTTGGGACTGGAATGTAAACTGACCTTTTCCAGTCTTGTGGCCACTGTTGAGTGTTCCAAATTTGTTGGCATATTGAGTGCAGCACTTTAACAGTATCATCTTTTAGGATTTTAAATAGCTCAGCTGGAATACTGTCATCTCTGCTAGCTTTGTTGTTACTAATGCTTCCTAAGGCCCACTTGACTTCACTCACTAGGATGTTCGGCTCAAGTTCAGTGAGCGCACTATCATGGCTATCAGGGACATTCAGATCTTTCCTGTATAGTTCTTCTGTGTATTCTTTCCACCTCTTCTTAATCTCATCTGCTTCTGTTAGGTCCCTGCCTTCTTTGTCCTTTATCATGGCCGTCTTTGCACAAAACGTTCCCTCGAGATCTCCGATTTTCTTGAAGAGATCTCTAGTCTTTCCCATTCTGTTGTTTTCCCCGATTTCTTTGCATTGTTCATTTAAGAAGGCCTTCTTGTCTCTCCTTGCTATTCTCTGGAAATCTGCATTCAGTTTATTTATTTATTATTAAATTTATTAATCACCCATCTGGCTGGTCACCCAGCCACTCTGGGCGATGTACAACATACAACAAAACAGTTTAAAACAATAAAATTCTACAATAAAAATATTTTCTAAAATACCCTAACCCACCCCAAATGCCTGCCTGAACAACCACGTTTTTAATGCACGGCGGAAGCTCATTAAAGAGGGGGCATGGCGGAGTTCCCTAGGGAGAGAGTTCCACAGAGTGGGGGCCACCACAGAAAAGGCCCTCTCCCTCATCCCCACCAGTCTAGCTGTCCTGGCTGATGGGACAGAGAGAAGGCCATCCGAGGCTGATCTTGTTAAGCGGCCTGTCTGGTGCTGCTGGAGGCGCTCCTTAAGATAGGCTGGGCCAGAACCATATAGGGTTTTAAAAGTCAAAACCAACACCATGAATTTGGCCCGGAAAACAACTGGTAATCAGTGCAACTCCTTCAGCACTGGAGTGATGTGATCTCGCCGGCGGCTGCCTTTAATCAGGTGAGCCGCCGCGTTCTGTACCAGCTGCAGCTTCCGAACCGTCTTCAAGGGTAACCCCATGTAGAGCGCATTACAGTAGTCTAAACGAGAGGAGACCAGGGCATGTACTACCAATGGGAGCAGATGGTCGGGAAGGAAGCGGCGCAGCCGCCGTATCAGATGGAGTTGATACAGCGCTGTCCGGCTCACAGCTGACACCTGAGCCTCCCTGGACAGCTGGGAGTCCAAAATGACCCCCAGGCTGCGGACCTGGTCTTTCAAGGGTAGCCGTACCCCATTCAACACCAGGTCAGCATCCCCTAGCCTCCTCTTGTCTCCCACCAAAAGTACCTCGGTCTTGTCAGGGTTCAGCTTCAGCTTATTCCTCCCCATCCAGCCACTCACCATCTCCAGACATTTGGACAGGGATTCTACGGCCAACCTTGGTGAAGATTTGAATGAGAGGTAGAGCTGCGTGTCATCCGCATATTGATGACACTGCACCCCAAACCTCCTGATGATAGCCCCCAGTGGCTTCACATAGATGTTAAATAGCATCGGGGAGAGGATGGAACCCTGTGGCACCCCACAAGTGAGCAGCCATGGTCCGAAACCTCCTGTCCCAGTGCTACCCTCTGGTACCTGCCGGAGAGGAAGGAGCAGAACCATCGTAATATGGTGTCTCCAATGCCCAACCCCTCCAGGCAGTCCAGGAGGATACCGTGGTCAACAGTATCAAAAGCCGCTGAGAGGTCGAGGAGAACAAGGAAGGAGCATTCATCCCTATCCAGAGCCCTCCTCATATCATCTACCAAGGCGACCAAGGCCGTTTCTGTCCCATGCCCAGGCCTGAAGCCTGACTGAAATGGGTCTAGATAATCAGTTTCTTCCAAGTGTGCCTTCAACTGCACCGCCACCACCCGCTCAATCACCTTGCCCCAAAATGGCAGATTTGAGACTGGGCGAAAGTTGTTCAGAACTTGAGGATCCAAGGAACGCTTCTTTAAGAGTGGTGTTATCACTGCCTCCTTGAGGGCTGATGGCATCACTCCCTCCTCAAGGGAGGCGTTCACCACCGCCCTGATCTCCTCACCCAGTCTCTCTCTGCAGCCCATAATGAGCCAAGATGGGCAAGGATCACGTAAGCAGGTGGTCGGCCGTACAGATGAAAGCACCTTGTCCACTTCATCAGGAGGAAGAAGCTGGAACCGATCCCACAAAACCGGTTTGCCACAGGCCGCCTCTTGCTCACTAACTGTATCCACAGCGTGCAGAGTAACACACCTAATCTGATCAATTTTATCTGCAAAGTGCCTTGCCAAAGCCTCAAGGAGGCCTTAGAATGCTCCAGTGATTCCGGAGCCACAGGACCGACCAGGCTCCAGACCACTTGGAACAGCCTCCTGGGTCAGCACTCTGACAGCGACAGCACTCTGCAGACATGATGGAGGCAGCATAATATTCCTTTTTTGCTGCCTTCACTGCCACGTGGTAGTCTGAAGATACAGCTCTAGCCCGTGTCTGATCGTCTTTGGAGCAAGACTTCCGCCACCGGCGCTGTAGCCGTCTCACCTCCTGTTTCAGAGCTCGTAACCGCGGATTGAACCATGGTGCAGTCCGAGCCCTGTTCAGGGGGAGAGGGCGTTTCAGAGCCACCTGATCTAATGCCCCAGTGATTGCAGCATTCCAGCCACCCACCAGGGTCTCGACCGAGTGGCCGTTGGCGTGCCCCAGAGAATCCCCAAGAGCGTTCAGGAATCCATTTGGATCCATAAGACGCCTGGGGCGGACCATTTTAATAGGTCCTCCACCCCTGCGGAGGGGTTGTGGAACCGAGAAGTCCAACGTCACCAGATAGTGATCTGACCATGACAAGGGGGTGGTGGATATACCCCCAACTTCCAGATCACTCCCCGTTTCTCCAGAAACAAACACAAGGTCTAGTGCATGACCGGCTACATGGGTGGGCCCAGTTAGAATATGGTGCAGCTCCCAGGAGGCCATGGTCTCCATGAAGTCCTGAGGTGCTCCTGTGAGGATGGCCTCCGAATGTACGTTGAAGGCCGCCAACACCAATAAGTTAGGGGACTGTACACGCACATCAGAGACCACCTCAAGCACCTCGGCCAGGGAGTCAGTTGTGCAGCGGGGTGGACGGTACACGAGCAGAATCCCCAGACTGCCCTTCGGGCCCAACCTCCAGTACATGCACTCAGCAACCTTGGTCTCCCGGAGAGGGGGTCTGGTGAAGACCAAGGACTCTCGGTAGATAACAGCCACTCCCCCTCCCCAATCCCCAGCCCTCGGCTGCTGTGCATACGAAAATCCAGCTGGACACATGGCTGCAAGGGTTGGAGCAGCAGCCTCGGCCAGCCAGGTCTCCGTAATACATGCCAGGTCTGCACCCTCATCCAGGATCATGTCATGGATGAGGGAGGTTTTCTGGGTAACAGACCTGGCATTGCAGAGCAGCAAACGAAGGCCAGAAGATGGGGTCACGCCTCCCCCAACCATCCTTTGGCTCTGGACAGGCCCGGAGCAGGGGATAGATATTACACATCTCTCCCTTATTCCCCTTACCTGGCATGGCCTGCCCCTAGTGCTCTGGCAGCGCCTGCCGCCCAGCCTCGGTATCTTCTGGCCCCCAACACTTCCCCCACTGCCTCCATCAGGTGGACACATGCCCCCTCGCTCCCGCCTATCAGGCAGGCTACCCACCCCTAAAAACACAACAAAATCCCCCAGAAAAAACCAACCAAACAAACAAAAAACAATTAAAAATCCCCTTAAAAATAATGCCAGGCAGGAGTCCACAGGGAGGCCTGGTGGTGGCAGTGGTGGCGGCAGCAGGCTGAGCAGCAGCAGGCACGCCTCTTCCCCGGTGGTGGTGGTGGCTTCTCCTGCAGGCCCTGGCTCTCCCAGGCCACCTCAGCCAGCCAGCTTATGTAGCCCCTCCAGGGAGGGGCAGGTGGAGCAGCACAGCTGGCTCAGTACCTGGGGGCCTGGTCCTGCAGGGACTGGCGGTCTGCCAGGCAGAAGTCTACAGGGAAGGCCTGGTGGTGGTGGTGGTGGTGGTGGTGGCGGCGGCGGCGGCGGCGGCAGCAGCAGGCCCAGCAGCAGCAGGCACGCCTCTTCCCCGGTGGTGGTGGTGGTGGCTTCTTCTGCAGGCCCTGGCTCTCCAGGATAGATCAGTTGGATAGATCTTCCCCTTTCTCCCTTGCTTTTCGCTTCCCTTCTTTCCTCAGCTACTTGTAAAGCCTCATCAGACAGCCACTTGGCTTTCTTGCATTTCTTTTTCTTTGGGATGGATTTCGTTGCTGCCTCCTGAACAATGTTACGTCCCTCCGTCCATAGTTCCTCAGGCACTCTGTCTATCAGGTCTAATCCCTGAAATCTATTCCTCACCTCCACTGTATATTCATAAGGGATATGATTTAGGTCATACCTGAATGGTTTAGTGGTTTTCCCTACGTTCTTCAATTTAAGCCAAAATTTTGCAAGAAGCAGCTCATGATCTGAGCCACAGTCAGCTCCAGGTCTTGTTTTGACTGACTGTATGGAGCTTCTCCATCTTTGGCTGCAAAGGACATAATCAATCTGATTTCGATATTGACCATCTGGTGATGTCCATGTGCAGAGTCGCCTCTTGTGCTGTTGGAAAAGAGTGTTTGCTATGATCAGCGTGTTCTCTTGGCAAAACTCTATTAGCTTTTGTCCTGCTTCATTTTGTACACCAAGGCCATGCTTGCCTGTTATCCCAGTGATTTCTTGACTTCCTACTTTAGCATTCCAATCCCCTATGATGAAGAGGACATCTTTTTTTGGTGTTAGTTCTAGAAGGTGTTGTAGGTCTTCATAGAACCGATCAACCTCAGCTTCTTCGGCCTCAGTGGTTGGGGCATAGACTTGAATTACTGTGATGTTGAACGGTTTGCCTTGGATTTGTACTGAGATCATTCTATCGTTTTTAAGATTGTACCCCAGTACTGCTTTTCCCACCCTTTTGTTGACTATGAGTGCTACTCCATTTCTTCTAAGGGATTCTTGCCCACAGTAGAAGATATGATGGTCACCTGAATTAAATTCGCCCATGCTTATCCATTTTAGTTCGCTGATTCCCAAGATGTCGATGTTCAATCTTGCCATCTCATGTTTGACCACCTCCAGCTTACCTTGATTCATTGATCTGACATTCCAGGTTCCTAAACAATATAGTTCTTTACAGCATCGGATTTTCTTTTCACCACCAGACACATCCACAGCTGAGTGTCCTTTCGGGTTTGGCCCAGCCGCTTCACTCTTTCTGGCGCTACTTGGAAATACCCTCTGCTTTTCCCCAGTAGTATATTGGACACCTTCCGACCTGAGGGGCTCATCTTCCGGCGTCATATCTTTTAGCCTTGAGATTCGTTCCATGGGGTTTTCTTGGCAAGAATACTGGAGTGGGTTGCCATTTCCTTCTTCAGTGGACCGCATTTTGTCAGAACTCTCTGTCATGACCTGTCTATCTTGGGTGGCCCTGCACGGCATAGCTTATGGCTTCACTGAGTTAAGCAGACCCTTTCGCCACAACAAGGCAGTGATCCATGAAGGGCTGCCTCCTTAGTAGCCACCTGCTTTACCTCATTTGGTGGGGGCACCCGGAGGAAGGACTATGAATATGATCTTAGGGTCCGGCCAGGTATATATTGGACGAAATGATCCTTCAGGTAGCCTGGCCCAAGGGTGTTTAGGGCTTAAAAGATCATCAGTTTTTTTATGGTAGTGGTATGGGAGCAACAACTGCAGGCTGGTCAATGAGGCAGGCTAAAGGAACATGGGTGGTGGCTGTTGCAGTTTAGGGGAAGAACATTGAGGCAGTGGGTAGAATTCCATGCTGCTCGAACAGTGCCACTGCCTTTTCACCTTCATTAAGAGGTGAAAAGGCCATGGCCCAGCCTGAATGCCTGCAATAGTTAACTCTGAATTCAGAGTGAATTTACTAGGCACCAAAAAACAGTTGATGTAGACAGACTCATTCTATAAGAATTCACAGCCACTGAATGTTTCTGATCAACATTAATCAGAATACTTAATTTTCCAGTTCACATTTGTACATTAAATTTCAGCGCTTTTGAAAAACATGTGACTACAAGGAGAAATACAAACACTTTGCACAGGACTCAAGCAGGAAAGAATCTGGTATTCCATTTGTAGCTTCTTTCTGAAATATCTGTGCATTGACACTGTTCTCCATGAATACTCCTCTACAAGTCTTCTTTTGTGGTAGAAAAAAATGTTACATTGAAAGTGGCTCATTAACAAGTATGATTCTTTGACAGAAAATATAAAAGATTATCAGTGGGGATTACTGGTAATCAACCTAGATTGTTTTGATTAGGAAGACATTTCTTATTGGTTCTTACAATGCTTAGGTTATCTTACATTGGTGAAATATAGCACTAATACCCTGTGCGTGCGTGTGTGCATGCGTGTGTGTGTGTGTGAAGAGGGTGCTTACACACTAGGTTCCCTTTTGCTTTCCTTTTACTGTGGTAACAATATTTCTTCTGTCAGCACTTTTAGTTTTAATTGTTTGTAGAAGTTCCTCCTTTTAGAGCTGAACCTCACGGTCATTTTTACCCTATATATTCTTTATTCTATATTCTTTACCCTAAATATTCATTTTCAATGAAAGTACATTTGAAACTGGGAATAAAAACTATTCCATGCTTTGAAAAAGCCAGCCCTCCTCTTCCTCCTCACAACTCAAGAGGAGGGAAATGTTGCCCTAAAAAGGCCTTGTATTAAAAGTTAGCCTTGTCCCAGCTCATAAGTGTTTGTTCTTAATGAACCTAATATTACGTCCTTAATGAACACAATATTATGCTCTTTAGAAACACAGTGTTAGGACTTCCCCATCATTGAAATGAGTGGAGAAGTTGTCACAGTTGGGGAAATGCGATCTGTGCATCTGAACGCACCACACCTGCCAAGACCTTTGCACATGAAACAAGTACATCAGGAGTGGGCAACTTGTGAGCCTCCAGATACTTCGGCCTACAACTCCTATCATCTCTCACCATAGGCTATGCTGAAGGTCAAAACATCTGGCGAACCACAAATTGCCCACCCTTGAACTATACCAGCAGGGACAGGTGTATGGATATCCTCCACACATATGTAGAGTGTAGGCTGGCCGGGTGACCCGGGCAGAACCCAGTGGGGTGCTTATTCCCCTGCTGATTCTCTTATGCCACACCAAGTACATTGCACAAGTGGCCCCCACTGTTTGCACAGTGGAATTGGTGGGACCTACCGCTTGCGGAAGGTAATGGGTGGGAGCGTAAGCACCAAGTTGGATTCTTCCTCTCCTTTACAGAGAATAGTTCTCCATTTGAAAGTGTCCTCTCTTTGACGGGTTGTCTAGTCCAACTCAGTCATTGCTGCCACTAGTTCCTGGGCCTTTGGGATGCACACTGGCAGATGTCTTCCTGTTCTAAGGAGTTGCCATTTTTTAAATGGTGACTCCCTGGGACCGGAAGATAGCTGCTGGCACGTGTCCCGAGGACCCAGGTAAGGAGCTGGGGGCTGGGTGGTGGTTGTGGTGGCAGCGATGGTTGGGCTGGGCTTCTGGATCACTTCGAAGCAATGCCAAAGTGCTCTGGAGTGACCTGTGCACCCTCTCCGCCTCATCTCAGAAGTAGCATGAAGCTGCCTGAAGCACATCCCTTCAGCTCAGAACTTGGGCTTCTGGCTGAAGTGATGCACAGCCCTAATGAGATGTCTTGTATTTCTGTTTAAATAATAGTTATTATTTACATTTATGGTTAATAATGATTAAATTTGCATCTACAGTATACATCTGCATATACAAATGCTATGCAGCTTGGTGCCCCCTTTGCTATTCTTTTTTGGTGATGCAAAAGTGGCCATGTAGAATGTTGCATGCAAAGTCATGTAAAATACCACCTTTGAAGTCAAAGGAAGAAAATGAAGTTATTTATTCTTAGATCATAGATCACAGAATCATAGGGTTGGAAGGGGCCTACGAGACCATCGAGTCCAACCCCCTGCTCAATGCAGGAATCCAAGTCAGAGCATCCCTGTCCAGCCTCATCTTGAATGCCTCCAGTGTGGGAAAGCCCACCACCTCCCTAAGTAATTGGTTCCATTGTTGTATTGCTCTAACAGCCTGATTCCCAGGCAGTCTCTCATCCAAGTACTAACCAGGGCTGACCCTGCTTAGCTTCTGAGATCAGATGAGATCAGGCGCATCCAGCCCTTTGCTTGAAACCGGCATAAATGAAAGATCAGGACCACAGTATCTGGCAGAGTCATCCTTTAAACTTTAGACTCTCTTCCTCTGCAAGAGTCCCCATTGAATTGTACCACTTAAGTCCTAGCTGAAATGTCAAAACAAGGCCAAAGTGCACAGACTAGGCATCCGCAAATATTAGGAAAAGATAAGTGAGGAGTGAGAGCTAGTTAGACGTAACAGATTTTAGTAGCAGAGACTTAGGCAATGCAAGGCCCAAAGCAGGAGAAAGGAAAGTTGTGAAGCTGTTGATGCCATCTGTTCTGCCTACTAGGCCTATTCATCAGCATTCAGATGTGGCCTGTAGACTACCCGCTACATGTTCCTTTGCCATAGATGGTGATGGAAGAGTAGGCTTGTCTTTAATTTGTAAGCCTAAGGGCAGGGACTGTCTTACTGCTGATTTTTGTAAGCTGCTCTGGGGGTCTTTTTGGCTAAAGAGCAGGGTAAAAATTCTTCAAATAATAAATAAATAAATACATGCACTTAAGATGGGTGGTGGCACAAAGCCTAGTGCACTAATAAAGTTTTTTTCAGATTGTCACTTGCACGTTTGCCCCCATTCTATACTGGTGCAGGTTGTTCCAAAACAATATGGTAGTTCCATGCTATGGTGACTCTATTCTGCATTCTATATTTTCAGCCCTTCTCATAATTCTTGTGTCCATGTTGATGGATGTGATGCATTGGGAGATTTTTAAAAAAATATTGGAAGTTGAATGTACCAATACTATAATGGGAAGTTGCCATGTAATAGGTATGATATCCCATTACTCCTCACAAGATTCCTATCTGATTGCCCAAAATGAATGATTAATTTGCAAAACATGCATTTTGTAAATAAGTTCCAATTAATGTTGATGTTTACTAGCAGTTCTTTAAGTTTTAGGAAACCAGGAGTTTTTCTAGTAAATCTGAACATCAACTGACTTCAGTAAGAGAACCATTTTCATTCTATCTGCCCCCAATTGGCTGGGATGACTATTTTCAGAAAGAAGGTGGCGGAACTGGGACAAGCAGCTGGTGCCCCCAAGTCGACCCCCTTCTCACTGCAAGGTGGGCTGCTTTACCACTCACGCAGAGTCTATATGCCTTCCAAACGCCTCCGAGAAAAAGTCCTCCATCGGTGCCACGACTCCTCCACTGCTGGACATTTTGGCTTCTCTAAGACCTTATTTGGAGTTACGTGGGACTTTTGGTGGCCCCGAGTGTGTCAGGATGTCAAAACCTATGTCGCCTCCTGTGATACCTGTCAACGAGCGAAGGACCCCAAGAGCAAACCCACTGGCTTTCTCTATCCCCTGCCTACACCCTCTGGCCCCTGGAAACTGCTGTCCCTCAATTTCATCACCGACTTGCCCCGTTCACAAGGTAAGACCACCATTCTGGTGGTGGTGGACTTATTTTCAAAAATGGCCCACTTTATCCCATGCTCAGGGCTGCCCACAACCAGGGACATGGCAGAACTCTTTTTGATGCATGTTTTCCGGCTGCATGGTTGGCCTGAGGGGCTTGTTTCGGACTGGAGGCCCCAATTCATGGCTCGTTTCTGGTGGGACTTGCTTGCACTGCTCAATGTGGCACTCAGGCTTTCCTCCGCTCACCACCCCCAGATGGATGGGCAGACCGAATGCACCAATGCCACACAGGAGCAGTACTTACATTGTTATGGAAACTACCAACAAGACAACTGGGTTTCCCTGCTGCCTCTGGTGGAATTTGCTTATAACAATGGGTGCCATGCCTCCACACGCCAAACTCCTTTCTTTGCAATTTTGGGTACCATCCCAAGGCCTTCCCCTCCTTGCTTGGCCCTGGCTTGGTGCCTGCTGCCCATGAATTTATTTATTTTATTGAATTTCTTAATCGCCCATCATGGACGGTCACTGGCCACGATGGGCAATGTACAGCAATACAACTGTCCTTTTATTTAAAACAATAAAATTCTACTTTAAAACATATTTCTAAAAATACCCTAACCTACTCCAAATGCCTGCCTGAACAACCACGTTTTTAATGTGTGGTGGAAGCTCATTAAAGAGGGGATATGGCGGAGTTCCCTAGGGAGGGAGTTCCACAGAGTGGGGGCCACCACAGAGAAGGCCCTCTCCCTTGTCCAAACCAGCCTAGCTGTCCTGGCTGATGGGACAGAGAGAAGGCCATCCGAGGCTGACCTTGTTAAGCGGCCTGTCTGGTGTTGCTGGAGGTGCTCCTTAAGATAGGCTGGGCCGGAACCATATAGGGTTTTAAAGGTCAAAACCAATACCTTGAATTTGGCCCAGAAAACAACTGGTAACCAGCGCAACTCCTTCAGCACCAGAGTGATATGATCATGCCAGCGGCTGCCTTTAATCAGGCGAGCCACCGTGTTCTGTACCAGCTGCAGCTTCAAGGGTAACCCCGCGTAGAGTGCATTACAGTAGTCTAGACAAGAGGAGGCCAGGGCATGTACTACCGATAGGAGCATCTGGTCGGGAAGGTAGGGGCACAGCCGTCGTATCAGATGGAGTTGGTATAGCACTGTCCGGCTCACATCTGACACCTGAGCCTCCATGGACAGCTGGGAGTCTAAAATGACCGCCAGGATATGGACCTGGTCTTTCAAGGACAGCCGTACTCCATTCAACACCAGGTCAACATCCCCCAGCCTCCTCTTGTCTCCCACCCAAAGTACCTCGGTCTTGTCAGGGTTTAGCTTCAGCTTATTCCTCCCCATCCAGCCACTCACCTTCTCCAGACATTTGGACAGGGATTCTACAGCCAACCTTCAACCTTGGTGAAGATTTAAATGAGAGGCAGAGCTGCGTGTCATCCGCATATTGATGACACCGCACCCCAAACCTCCTAATGATAGCCCCCAGCGGCTTCACATAGATGTTAAATAGCATCGGGGAGAGGATGGAACCCTGTGGCACCCCACAAGTGAGCAGCCATGGTCCGAAACCTCCTGTCCCAGTGCTACCCTCTGGTACCTGCCGGAGAGGAAGGAGCAGAACCATCGTAATATGGTGTCTCCAATGCCCAACCCCTCCAGGCAGTCCAGGAGGATACCGTGGTCAACAGTATCAAAAGCCGCTGAGAGGTTGAGGAGAACAAGGAAGGAGCATTCACCCCTATCCAAAGCCCTCCTCATATCATCCACCAAGGTGACCAAGGCCGTTTCTGTCCCATGCCCAGGCTTGAAGCCCCATTGAAGTGGATCTAGATAATTGGCTTCTTCCTTCAACTGCATCACCACCACCTGCTCAATCACCTTGCCCCAAAATGGCAGATTCGAAACTGGGCGAAAGTTGTTCAAAACTTGGGGATCCAAGGAGGGCTTTTTAAAAAGCGGTCTTATCACTGCTTCCTTGAGAGCTGATGGCATCACTCCCTCCTCAAGGGAGACATTCACCACCACCCTGATCCCTTCGCCCAGCCTCTTTCTGCAGCTCATAATGAGCCAAGATGGGCAAGGATCAAGTAAGCAAGTGGTCGACTTTACAGATGAGAGCACCTTGTCCACTTCATTAGAAGGAAGAAGCTGGAACCGATCCCACAAAACCAGTTTGCCACAGCCCGCTTCTTGCCTGCTAACTGTATCCACGGTGCACAGAATAACACTCCTAATCTGATCAATTTTATCCGTAAAGTGCCTTGCCAAGGCCTCACAGGAGGCTCCAGCAGTTCAGGAGCAATTGGGCTGACCAGGCTCTGGACCACTTGGAACAGCCTCCTGGGACAGCACTCTGCAGATGTGATACAGGCAGCATAATATTCCTAAAAATTCCTTTTAGAGGAATTGCACTCTGTGCATCACCTCTTACGGGACAATGTCGAGCAAGCAAAAGCAACGTATAAAGAAACTGTGGACTGGCATCGCCAGCCCAGCCCGCCCCTGCAGGTTGGGGACTGGGTGTGGTTGTCCATCTGATACCTCCCCTCTTACCCGCCCACTAAGAAGCTCTCAGCCCGTTGGATGGGCCCCTTCCAGATTACGGCCCAGATTAATCCTGTCACCTTTCAATTGGCTCTCTCCCTCTCCATGAAGGTGCATCCTGTTTTTCATCTCTCCTTGCTTTCCCACTAGCCTCTGGCGACCCCATCACTCCGACTGCTCCCCCCGCCTCCCGTGTTGGTGGTGGTGGGGAGGAGGAGTTTGAAGTCGCTGACATCCTGGACTCGTGCCTTTTCTGGGGGCGACTGCAATAGTTGGTGGACTGGGAGGGATATGGGCTGGATGAATGTTCCTGGGAAGCAGCTGAACATTTGCATGCCCCTTTGCTGCTTTGCCATTTCCACCAGCACTACCCCCACAAGCCCAGGCCCCATGGGGAGAGCAGGGGGGGAGCTCATGGAAGCGGGGATAATGTCAGGAGTGTTTCTGAGAGCAGGGAGTTGGATAGCAGTTCAGATTCTGAAGGAGAACTGTCAGACATGGGGGAAGTATTTTCCCAGGCTAGTCCAGATATGAATAGGCATGCTTCTCAGGTTACAAACGTCCAGATGGCTGAGCATGAGGGTCCCTCCTTACCCGCTCCCCTCATGAGAAGCAGTGAACAGGAAGAGGCGGGGTTTGGGGAAAATGACCTAATAGATGCTAGACGCAGATGCAGAGCAAAGAGAGAGAAGGCTGGGGCGGAACTTAGATGGTTTACCCGATTGGCCCTGCGTGAAAAGCTGAGCTTAGAGGCCTCACAAGAAGAGAAGGACTCCCCCTTAAGTTAGGCTAGCCAGACCGTCTCCCTCTTCAAACGGTGGGCAACTCTCGTAAATCCCATTTGAATCCCCTGAAGGCATTCCTTTGTAGACAGAGAGTCTCTGAGAATTTGCATCTGTATGACTCTGTGAAGTAATGGATTAAAAGCTATAGACTGAAGCCTCTCATCTGTGTATGTTTGGGCACTGAAGTAAAGTGGAGGCTAAGGGAATCTTGACACCAGGAAGTATGTTATGTGAAGCAATTTTTTACTGCTGTGGAGAACCTGCTCATGGAGCCCTGTTTGCAGCAAAGCTGATTCCTTTTTAAAAATCTGGTACTCCTCCATTAGCTTCCCTTTCCATTGTCATGGAAACATGGCCAAGGAAATGACCCAGTCTGCAAAAGCACAAGAAATAGCCAGTTCCAAAGCTGTGGGTGGGCTTTCTGCCTCTTAACCTTTATGCTTTTTCCCAGTGCAGCAAATAGGAGCTTAGGAGAGAATTGCAGGTGAAAGGGTTAAGCCTCTTCTCCCAGCACAGTCTCCTGATCTGAATAAATTTCACTCATGTGCATTTCTAAAAAAAATGTTGCAGATCCTATTTGCAGTTATCACATGTCTTCTCTAATTTGGCCCTCATGCTGCCCCCAACTGGGTGGCCCAGTACAACTGCTATAAGATTGGTACATATCTCTTCCAGTTACAGGAAAATGCTAGCCAGGTCAGATGAAAACCACACCATCCCTGTTCGTGGCTACAGATTCATCAGTGTGGTTCAAACTTCCAAAGAAATGCCAGAGCTTGCATGAGAAAACTGTCCCTCCCCCTCCTGCTCTCCACCAGCCAAAGTCAAGCATTATTAGTTCCTTAAATACCGGAGGACACAGCTTTGAGAAGACAGGAAACCAAACTTTCTGTTTTCTTGCCAAACAGCCTCATCAACTTCACATGAGGATCTTAGGGGCTAATCTAACCCAAGGGCACTTAATGTCTTTATGTGGGCGATTATGCTTGGACACATTTTCTTCTAAGGAAACTGGAGGGAAGGATATCAAGCAGCTGCAAAACTCCTACACAGTTTTGTAGGAGGGCATTTTGTAAGGGCATTTCTTTTGACTCCTCAGGGGGGCCTGCTTCTTATCCTTGACTATATAGAAGACCCTCTGTGTACTGTATAGTGGCTGGAGCTACCTGCAGGAAGAATGGAGCTGTGGTGACAATTCCATAACCATAAAGTCAGATACAGACTATTTGAAGGAAGGCTTTAAATATGAAACATCAAAGTTTGCATTGGCTAAAATGTGGCACAACCGAGTAGGAAATTGTTGTCAGCTACTTTTTTTAATTCTTCAGAGAAAAATTGTATAGTTAGCTATCCTGTCCAAAATTGGGTGTTGTTATGTGCAGAAAGATTTGATTGGTGGTGGGGTTTTATTTGAAGGTTTTAACGAATGCCTGTCAGCAGGACTGGCCCAAGAAATTTTCCTCCTCTCATTTCATGTATGAAAGCAAGCAGGATGGCTGTTGTTTCTTTCTTCAACCCTGGTAATGGGACAGTCTCCTCCACTACATCGGAAAACTGCAGACTAGCATACGGTGGGGCAGAGCAGGCTGTGAGGCACACGACTATCTTTTCCAACATCTTGCTTTTGCCTCTCAGCATCTGCTGCCTGAGGCAACTGCCTCACTCTGCCTGGTGGTAGGGCCAGCCTGCCCACTTACTGCATGGAGCTTGGCCATCACTACACGACTCTCTGAAGAGAACGCTTGGCCAAAGTCTCTGGCTGCTGGGTATAACATCATAGGTGGCTGATGTGGGACCATGAGACAACCCATAACTTAAAGGCATGGATGTGCAGTGGTGGAGAAAACTAGAAAAACAGAGACATGTAAGAGAGGAGAGGCAAGCCTGGCATTTCCCCCAAACCAGGCCTAAAGCCAAGCCAGCACCCCTGCCCTTCTGGTCCCAGTGATTGCGCTGATGCAGTTCTCCTCTTGTAACTGTTGATGGCTCAACTTCCTGAATTAAAACAACAACACTTTTTGTAGCACTAGAAAGTGTAAATCATTGGGGGCAAGCCACAAATTATTTTAAAAAACGATTTATAAACTGCTTTTTTGCCCAATGGTTTGTTTGACCACTCGCTCCAAGGATATGTCCAGTGGAAGCTGAACCCATTTTGGGGATAGGATTCAGCACTTTGGATAGCTCCTTTAGAGTTCTGACTGGAACCCAGCATGGATTTACATCCCCACTGAAATCGGAGCCACCAGCCTCCACTGGATACGTCTGTGGACTGAGAGTGCAGAGATTTGCAATATCGTGATGGAACCCAATAAATGTCTAACTCAAGTGGTCCAGCAGGGATCACTTGCAAGGTGAAGGCCATTTTATGGCAAGTGTTCTGTCTCTAAAACTTTTCAGAACTGAGCATAATTATCACAAACTATTTGGAGTCCCCCGGTTCTTTTCTTCTAAACTAACATGTGAAAGAACTATTCTGAAAGCTCTATTCAGAGTAGGTGGTGTTTCCTTTTTAAAATTATATCTGTTTTTTAAAAAAAATTTGCTGAGTAAGTAAACCATAGACAAGACAAGAAAAACTGAAATAAAGGCTGACCTTAAAGCGTGGTACACTGTAATGGTGATTCATTCATGTCATTACTTTTAGTCATTTAATTTAATCAGCCTATGTATACATGCATATGTGGTCCTGGGAATTAGGGAAGAATGTAGTTTCTTGTACTCAGAAAAAGTATTTTAAAGATCCTGTTGCAGGAAGGACTTTCTGGTCAGGAAAGCATTTCACTGTGGGGGAAACGTGGGAGGCCTTTTCATACAACCAATATTTTCCCAAATGAGCAATGACTTTGCAGTTGTAAAATGGCAGGAAACAAAGGAAGTCAAGAGTTCAATATATCATAGTCTCCACAGGTACCAAACAGCTACCATAATGTGGACAAATTACAACATATTTGGACAAATCAAGGTGGTAGCAGAATTCATCACAAGTTTGGACAAAGAAATTCTAATAGAATTCCACCACTTGGTCACTACAAAAGTCATTATTTTTTGGACAAAAACTAGTTACCTGTATCTATTCTCTGTGTTTTATAATAAGGAGTGGCTGCAAAACTTCATTCAAAAGTGCTGGATATAACGGATGGATTCATATGACTACTTTTTCCAGGCTAAAATCAATCTGAGCTAAACTTTTCAGTGAATTTGTGCATGTTGAACCATGTTGGTTCATAATTTTCAGATTGCAACATACACTGTTTTAAATATATATTTTAGGTGTGTCATGATCTCAATATTTGTAAGGCACTGCATAGATATAACAGGCATACATATCTACTGAAAATGTAGACTTTAATACAGAAAAAATGGTAACCCAAATCTTGCCTTTCCATGTCTTTCCACCTTATTTCTTCGCATAATAATAACTAGCATTATTTCTAATGGAGTAATTATAACAGCCTTTAGTATTTTAAAACTATTCAAAGGCAATAAGTAGTGATGATGGGATACTACTTCATTTGGATCCCATCTTTCCTCTGAGAAGCTCAGAGTAATTTAGATGTATTTCCACATACATGTTTTACAGTCCACCTACTGGCAAGTTCCCAACTTGCTTAACTGCACAGAGAAAGAATTACATCAAGCACCTTCAGGTTGTTTTGTGGGTAAAGCTTCCTTTGGTACAATTATTTAAAAGGTTAGGACTTTACAGGCATCCATTGAAGTCAATGGTGATGTCACCAAGTTCAAAGGATTTTAGTTTTACTTCTTTGAATGGATTTTTTAAAAGAGTATAAATTTACTATGCATTACTTTTATTATGCCCCTTCATGGATCACTGCCTTTTGTGGCGAAGGGGCTTGCGTAACTCAGTGAAGCCATAAGCTATGCCGTGCAGGGCCACCCAAGACGGACCGGTCATGGCAGAGAGTTCTGACAAAATGTGGTCCACTGGAGAAGGAAATGGCAACCCACTCCAGTATTCTTGCCAAGAAAACCCCATGGAACGTATCACAAGGCTAAAAGATATGACGCCGGAAGATGAGCCCCTCAGGTCGGAAGGTGTCCAATATGCTACTGGGGAAGAGCAGAGGGTATTTCCAAGTAGCGCCAGAAAGAGTGAAGCGGCTGGGCCAAACCCGAAAGGACACTCAGCTGTGGATGTGTCTGGTGGTGAAAAGAAAATCCGATGCTGTAAAGAACAATATTGTTTAGGAACCTGGAATGTCAGATCAATGAATCAAGGTAAGCTGGAGGTGGTCAAACATGAGATGGCAAGATTGAACATCGACATCTTGGGAATCAGCGAACTAAAATGGACAGGCATGGGCGAATTTAATTCAGGTGACCATCATATCTACTATTGTGGGCAAGAATCCCTTAGAAGAAATGGAGTAGCACTCATAGTCAACAAAAGGGTGGGAAAAGCAGTACTGGGGTACAATCTTAAAAATGATAGAATGATCTCAGTACGAATCCAAGGCAAACCATTCAACATCACAGTAATTCAAGTCTATGCCCCAACCACTGAGGCTGAAGAAGCTGAGGTTGATCGGTTCTATGAAGACCTCCAACACCTTCTAGAACTAACACCAAAAAAAGATGTCCTCTTCATCATAGGGGATTGGAATGCTAAAGTAGGAAGTCAAGAAATCACTGGGATAACAGGCAGGCATGGCCTTGGTGTACAAAATGAAGCAGGGCAAAAGCTAATAGAGTTTTGCCAAGAGAACATGCTGATCATAGCAAACACTCTTTTCCAACAGCACAAGAGGCGACTCTACACATGGACATCACCAGATGGTCAATATCGAAATCAGATTGATTATGTCCTTTGCAGCCAAAGATGGAGAAGCTCCATACAGTCAGTCAAAACAAGACCTGGAGCTGACTGTGGCTCAGATCATGAGCTGCTTCTTGCAAAATTTCGGCTTAAATTGAAGAACGTCGGGAAAACCACTAAACCGTTCAGCTATGACCTAAATCATATCCCTTATGAATATACAATGGAGGTGAGGAATAGATTTCAGGGATTAGACCTGATAGACAGAGTGCCTGAGGAACTCTGGATGGAGGTCCGTAACATTGTTCAGGAGGCAGCAACGAAATCCATCCCAAAGAAAAAGAAATGCAAGAAAGCCAAGTGGCTGTCTGATGAGGCTTTACAAGTAGCTGAGGAAAGAAGGGAAGCAAAAAACAAGGGAGAAAGGGGAAGATATATTCAACTGAATGCAGAGTTCCAGAGAATAGCAAGGAGAGACAAGAAGGCCTTCTTAAATGAACAATGCAAGGAAATCGAGGAAAACAACAGAATGGGAAAGACTAGAGATCTCTTCAAGAAAATCGGAGCTCTCAAGGGAACGTTTTGTGCAAAGACGGGCATGATAAAGGACAAAGAAGGCAGGGACCTAACAGAAGCAGATGAGATTAAGAAGAGGTGGAAAGAATACACAGAAGAACTATACAGGAAAGATCTGAATGTCCCTGATGGCCATGATAGTGCGGTCACTGAACTTGAGCCGGACATCCTCGAGAGTGAAGTCAAGTGGGCCTTAGGAAGCATTAGTAACAACAAAGCTAGCGGAGATGACAGTATTCCAGCTGAGCTATTTAAAATCCTACAAGATGATGCTGTTGAAGTGCTGCACTCAATATGCCAACAAATCTGGAACACTCAACAGTGGCCACAAGACTGGAAAAGGTCAGTTTACATTCCAATTCCAAAGAAGGGCAACGCCAAAGAGTGTTCAAACTACCGCACCATTGCGCTCATTTCACATGCCAGCAAGGTGATGTTCAAAATCCTACAAGCTAGGCTTCAGCAGTATGTGAACCGAGAACTACCGGAAGTACAAGCTGGGTTTCGAAGAGGCAGAGGAACTAGAGATCAAATCGCCAACATTTGCTGCATCATGGAAAAAGCAAGAGAATTCCAGAAAAACGTCTATTTCTGCTTCATTGACTACACTAAAGCCTTTGATTGTGTGGATCACAACAAACTGTGGCAAATTCTGAAAGTGATGGGAGTACCAGACCACCTTACCTGTCTCCTGAGAAACCTGTACGAGGGTCAAGAAGCAACAGTAAGAACCAGACATGGAACAACCGATTGGTTCAAAATTGGGAAAGGAGTACGACAAGGCTGCATATTGTCACCCTGCTTATTTAACTTATATGCAGAGTACATCATGAGAAATGCCGGGTTGGATGAATCAGAGGTCGAAATTAAGATTGCTGGGAGAATTATCAACAACCTCCGATATGCAGACGATACCACCCTAATGGCAGAAAGCGAAGAGGATCTCAAGAGCCTCTTGTTGAGGGTGAAAGAGGAGAGTGCAAAAGCTGGTTTGAAACTCAACATTAAAAAAACGAAGATCATGGCATCTGGCCCTATCACTTCCTGGCATATAGAAGGGGAAGAAATGGAAGCAGTGACAGATTTTACTTTCTTGGGCTCCAAGATCACCGCAGACGGTGACTGTAGCCATGAAATTAAAAGACGCTTGCTCCTTGGGAGGAAAGCTATGGCAAACCTAGACAGCATAGTAAGAAGCAGAGACATCACCTTGCTGACAAAGGTCCGTCTAATCAAAGCTATGGTTTTCCCAGTAGTAATGTATGGCTGTGAGAGCTGGACTCTAAGGAAGGCTGAGCACCAAAGAATTGATGCTTTCGAACTGTGGTGCTGGAGAAGACTCTTATGAGTCCCCTGGACTGCAAGGAGGTCAAATCAGTCCATCCTAAAGGAAATCAACCCTGAGTGCTCATTGGAAGGACAGATACTGAAGCTGAAGCTCCAATATTTTGGCCACCTAATGCGAAGAGAAAACTCCCTGGAAAAGACCCTGATGCTGGGAAAGACTGAAGGCAAAAGGAGAAGGGGACGGCAGAGGATGAGATGGCTAGATAGCATCACTGATGCAATGAATATGAAGCTGAGCACGCTCCGGGAGAGAGCGCCGGACAGGAAGGCCTGGCGTGCTATGGTCCATGGGGTCACGAAGAGTCGGACATGACTGAACGACTGAACAACAACAAACTTTTATTATGAGGGAATGTATCAAGACATTACAATTTTAGCCAGAGATGAAATTGCACTGAAAAATTCTGGTCAGTATCAAAGGCAGGAAAATGGCTAGGTGGTCCAAAGAGGACAACCAAGATATTTTTATGTCATACTATGAACTGCAAGTATAGGTTTCTCTCAGATGAATAATACCTGTAGACTGGTTGGTGCTGTTCAAGCTGCCAGTGTTTTCAGATCAGCTTGCTAGTTCTTATTATTTATTTATTTATTTATTTATTACATTTATATCCTGCCTTTTTTCCTCCTTAAGGAACCCAAGGCGGTATATATAATCCTCCTCCTCTCCATTTTATCCTCACAACAACAACACTGTGAGGTAGGTTGGGCTGAGAGTCTGTGACTGGCCCAAAGTCACCCAGTGAGCTTCCGTGGCTGAGTGGGGGCTAGATCCCGGATCTTCCGGCTCCCAGTCCAACACTCTAGCCACTACACCACACTGGGTCTCTTAATTATTCCTTTCTTTTTCTGTCAGAAACCATCTAAGGAAAGGATAGGAGAAAAGGAGGAACTTTTGACACTTTATGAAATGTAAAGAGAGCTAGTGTGGTGTAGAGTGTTGGACTAGGAGTTAGGAGATCCGGGTTCTAGTCCACACTTGGCCATGGAAGCTCACTGGGTGACTTTGGGCCAGTCACAGACTCTCAGCCCAACCTACCTCACAGGGTTGTTGTTGTGAGGATAAAATGGAGAAGGAGGATTGTGTAAGCCGCCTTGGGTTCCTTAAGGAGGAAAAAAGGCGGGATATAAATGTAATAAATAAACAAACAAACAAACAAATAAATAAATAGGATCAAATGTATTAGCGGCACTACGCGTGGATTTAAAAGCCGCGTCCCAGCCTTTATGCAGCTCTGCATAATTGCCAGGCTGCTATGTTTAGAAAGTGGGCATTGCCCAAGTATTGCCTTTTCCTGTGTTCCTTGATCTCAGTCTTACCTCGTAAAACAGATCCTCTCACCCCCACCCACACACACTCCCATTCACAACAGCAGAGCCTTATTTGTGTGTATGTTTATCTAACACCTTAACTGTTCAGTTCATGCATCTGATGATGTGTCTCTTGCCTTAGAATGCTGCCAAAATATGGTTTAGGGTGGAATCCTACGCATCTTTAGACAGAAAAAAGAAGTCATACTTCCCAGGTATGCTGGGAATTGTAGGTCATTTTTCCTGCTTAAGCAAGTATAGGATTATGCCCTTCATTGGATTTTACGGAAGAAGAGTGTGGGGTCCACTCATTTGGTAGAATGCCCTACAAAAGAGTTCAACAGTTTACTGAAATATGTTGATAGACGGAGTGGTTTCCAGAATGCAGTCTGGCCCCTGTGGGCCTCACTGCCCACATATGAGTTGATGATATAACTGACCCGTATTACTGCATTACTGTGGATGCAGTGTGTGGATAATGTAGATATGCCTCTATGTCATGCAGACTACCAGCAAAGCCTACAACAGCAGAGCAGCAGTGAACACGGTAAAAGCAGCTGTTCATCTGTGTGGTTGCCATTCTTTTGTTCTGACCAGGCTCCTGCGCTTCTTCAGAGTGTCTGATGGTCAGTAACATAACATTGGCAGCAGTATCCAGAACAGATATGCAATGGTGGAACAGCTGCATCTGGTGTTCTTCTGTCTGTCATACAGAATTCATAGGCCCGGGGGCCCTGTGGGAACAAGCCCTGCTTGTCTATGATACTATTCAGCAGAAGATGCAACTATTTCATTTGTGTGTCTATCTCAAAATGTTTAGCAGGAATCCCCAACCTTTTGGGGCCAGTGAGCACATTTGGAATTTTGATAGAGTGTCATGGGTATTGTCACAAAATAGCTTCCATGAGGCACCTTACCCTTTCATAAAGTGGCTGCCATGGTGGGCATGGCTGGCCACAGAACATTCATATCCCAGAAACCAAACTGGTAAGAGAAAGTAACTTGCCCAAGAAACTAAGCAGAAGGCAGAGGTGGTGTCTGAGACTCAAAACACAAACCACTCTTTTGAACCGTGGGTTTGCTGCCGGAGAATGAATGAAGACAAAGGATTGGTGGTCCCCAAAGTTCAATGTTTCCCTGCCTCTCTCTGCTGGCTTGACAGTAATCTTCACAGCTGGGCTAAATGAACTGGATGAATGGTGGATAACAAGATGTTGGGAGAAATAATGGCTAGGGATTGAACCTAGAACCTTATGTATGCCAAACCTATGCTGTTCCATTAAGTTCCAATTCTACATAATTCCCTCCAGCATTGGCCTATATGGCTGGGATCCCTAGGATGATGCAAGGAACAGTGGGCGGGGAAAACCATGCTGTGGTTTGGCTCCTGGGTGACGAGGAATTCCTTATCATGGGTCTTTCTGTCTGTGGCTGATTCGTTGCTCTCTGGTGTGGGATGCTTTGGCTGGGTTCTAGACCTTCCGCCTCTCCCATTTTCATTCACAATTACTGTTGCCACATGTGTATTTTCCCAAGGTCAGACTCAAATCCACATCTTCTGCTTTCCATTGTGATGCCTTTTCTTTCCCCTGAGGTTACTGTTATGGTTTCCATTCTTCCATATCCTTGTGGCCCTGTCTCTCTTGCTTGCTAAAAGCCTATTGGTTTTATTGAGACAGCAATGCACATGTGTTTTGTGCAGCATTATGGGAAAGTGTTTGTCATGGGGATAATGTTTCCACAGCAGGACTTGAACCCTTCCCCTAGGAAGCCTTTGGGTTTTCCATGCTGACCCCTTACCCTCAGCACTATGGTAACTCGTTCTGGGAGTGGTGCTGTGGTCTCTTTCTGGCTGCCCAGTTGCATGCAGTGTGTGAGTGCTAGGCTTGATAACATCATGGAATTATTTGCCAGTTGTCATGCACTGATTGATTGGTGCTTCCCATGCAAGGCTGACAGGGGGGTGTTGTTGGCAGAAAACACCGTGATTAGTCGGTGTCAAAAAAGAATTTTTTTCAGGAGAGCTATAAGAGTATTGGCTGGTGTTGCTACATTAGTTTTTGTTTTTAATAGTATTGTTGACTTGGCTTTAGCCAGTTGCTTTCCTCCCTAAATTGTCTCCCCCTGTATTGGGGCAAAGAAGAGCAGGGAAACTCTCAATTGTCACCAAATTGCTTTTCTTTTTCTTTTTTTAAAGCCTTTTTACTTAGCCCTAAAATTACTTTAAGGACACTACTACATGGACTGCATCCAACGAAATAACCCATAACCACAGTAATCCTTGATGGCTGCATATCTACCAATAGTTATACTAGTCCTATCTCATTCAACCTCATAACAAGTGGAACAAACCATTTGTTTAAACCATTCCCTCGTGGTGAATAATACTTTTATTGTTTCACTGCTGAAACTATCCCTGCTGAATCTATCAAAAACTAAAAAGCAAAGGGCATTTTAACATGGATATAGGCACATGGCTGCAACGTTGCAGAAAACACAGACATATTTCATTGCTGTGTTTGTCTATCAAGACACCCTCAGTTAACTATTTCTGCTGTGATATCTGTGCCTCATCAATGCACATGAAACATTTTTATAATAAAATAAGGAAAGTAGTATCTATTGGAATACATCTGTCTAAGAAAAAAATATTTTGAAAAGAAGGAAGTTGAAAAGAACAAAAGCTTGCATGCAAGCAAGCTGCCTGAGACAGTGACTCATTAAGTTCCTTGTTAATTATGTCTGTGAAGACCATACAAATCGTTTCTCACAGTTTCAAACTGAATGTGAGACAGCAGCTAAGGGTTATTTAAGGAGCCTCCAGAAATATTGGCTTTTTAGAAAGATAATTGTTTCAACATCCTCATTTATGATGATTCCCTCTTGTACTGGAAAAGATTAATTCATGTCCTATAGCATGACACCCTGAAGCAAACCAAGAAGGATCCTGCCAGTTCTCTAGTTTGTATACGAAGACCTGGTTTATCGACAAGGAGGGAACACATGTATACACTGCCCTATACTTCTGAAGCAAAGGAAGTAGCACCCTTAATTGGTTGGGTTACAATAATATATCCTGATATTCTTACTTACTTACTTACGAGATTTATATACTGCTCTACATCCAATAAAATATCCATATTCTGTGGGAATTCGACATTATTGTGAGATACAACATACAGACATTACAGATAGCGAGAGCTATGTGTGTCTAAGTTCTTTTGATATCAGTGGAGCAGATGCATCCATAACTCAGCACATGATTACAGCTTTCTAATTAGACATCTGTACAGTGTCTTCAATGTGCACTCAGTAATCATACTAGTGAATTTTCCCTACAGATTTTGGGAACATCATGGACCAAGCAATCTATTCAGCAGAGTAAACACTTTTGGTGTAAACTTCAGGTAGAGGGGAGGCACCTATTTTCCCCAGGTATGTCCGGCATCCCTCTAGAATCAATGGATGAACATTTGTTCAGTGATTGAACTGGTTTGTGGATCACATTGCATGCCTTTCCCTTCTTATGACTATGGCAAGTAGGACAGTTTGATAGTTCTTGCATTCAGAGGCAACTGTAAGGGGCAGACACTGGAATATTTTCTACAGAAATCCCTGTGCCTTCCTACATTTAGCTTCCTTTATTTCTCTCCCATCTATGAAGCAACACATTTTTTCCATTGACAAATAAGTCTAGTGACATACAATGATGGAAATGCTTTGACTATTTTTAGACTGAGGCTTGTTGATGCTTTTCTGCTGCTGCCAAATTCAGCCTTAATTTTCACCCTTGAAATGTCATTGTTTTCCTTGACTTCAGCAAACACCAGCACTTGTACACAAAGGTATAATTTGATGTAGTTTGGTCCATTCATATAACTCTTCTCAGAGCAGTTAGAGCACAATGACTACAAAATCTGCCTTGTTAGATTGGACCAAAGTCTATCTAGTTCAGCATTCTGTTCCCAACAATGGCCAAGCAGATGCTTCTAGTAATGCACAATATAGCCTCAACGTGTTGGACCTTGGACCTGCCTTGTTCTGTGTCTCCAGTATCTGATACTCAGCGGTATGCTGCTGACTCAGAACATTTACATTTAGCCACCATGGTGAACAGTCATTGATAAACCTATCTACCACGTTTGCTGGCACTCTAAAAAAATTAAGGTCAGTGAGACTAGACTTCCCACTGTGGAACCTAATGCCAATGGGCTTCTAGTGCTGTTGTACACAGCAACGGAGAGTTAGCAGCATATTACTTCTGAACCCAGCGATTGCATGTAACTATCAAGACTAGTTGTTGTTGTTGTTCAGTCGTTCAGTCGTGTCCGACTCTTCGTGACCCCATGGACCATAGCACGCCAGGCCCTCCTGTCCTGCGCACTCTCCCGGAGTGTGCTCAGCTTCATATTCATTGCATCGGTGATGCTATCTAGCCATCTCATCCTCTGCCGTCCCCTTCTCCTTTTGCCTTCAGTCTTTCCCAGCATCAGGGTCTTTTCCAGAGAGTTTTCTCTTCGCATTAGGTGGCCAAAATATTGGAGCTTCAGCTTCAGTATCTGTCCTTCCAATGAGCACTCAGGGTTGATTTCCTTTAGGATGGACTGATTTGACCTCCTTGCATTCCAGGGGACTCGTAAGAGTCTTCTCCAGCACCACAGTTCGAAAGCATCAGTTCTTCGGTGCTCAGCCTTCCTTATAGTCCAGCTCTCACAGCCATACATTACTACTGGGAAAACCATAGCTTTGATTAGACGGACCTTTGTTGGCAAGATGATGTCTCTGCTTCTTACTATGCTGTCTAGGTTTGCCATAGCTTTCCTCCCAAGCAGCAAGCGTCTTTAATTTCATGGCTACAGTCACCGTCTGCGGTGATCTTGGAGCCCAAGAAAGTAAAATTTGTCACTGCTTCCATTTCTTCCCCTTCTATATGCCAGGAAGTGATAGGGCCAGATGCCATGATCTTCGTTTTTTTAATGTTGAGTTTCAAACCAGCTTTTGCACTCTCCTCTTTCACCCTCAACAAGAGGCTCTTTAGATACTCTTCACTTTCTGCCATTAGGGTGGTATCGTCTGCATATCGGAGGTTGTTGATAATTCTCCCAGCAATCTTAATTCCGACCTCTGATTCATCCAACCTGGCATTTCTCATGATGTACTCTGCATATAAGTTAAATAAGCAGGGTGACTATATGCAACCTTGTCGTACTCCTTTCCCAATTTTGAACCACTCGGTTGTTCCATGTCTGGTTCTTACTGTTGCTTCTTGACCCTCGTACAGGTTTCTCAGGAGACAGGTAAGGTGGTCTGGTACTCCCATCACTTTCAGAATTTGCCACAGTTTGTTGTGATCCACACAATCAAAGGCTTTAGCGTAGTCAATGAAGCAGAAATAGACGTTTTTCTGGAATTCTCTTGCTTTCTCCATGATCCAGCGAATGTTGGCGATTTGATCTCTAGTTCCTCTGCCTCTTCGAAACCCAGCTTGTACTTCCGGTAGTTCTCGGTTCGCATACTGCTGAAGCCTAGCTTGTAGGATTTTGAGCATCACCTTGCTGGCATGTGAAATGAGCGCAATTGTGCGGTAGTTTGAACACTCTTTGGCGTTGCCCTTCTTTGGAATTGGAATGTAAACTGACCTTTTCCAGTCTTGCGGCCATTGCTGAGTGTTCCAAATTTGTTGGCATATTGAATGCAGCACTTTAACAGCATCATCTTTTAGGATTTTAAATAGCTCAGCTGGAATACTGTCATCTCCGCTAGCTTTGTTGTTACTAATGCTTCCTAAGGCCCACTTGACTTCACTCTCGAGGATGTCCGGCTCAAGTTCAGTGACCGCACTGTCATGGCTATCAAGGACATTCAGATCTTTCCTGTATAGTTCTTCTGTGTATTCTTTCCACCTCTTCTTAATCTCATCTGCTTCTGTGAGGTCCCTGCCTTCTTTGTCCTTTATCATGCCCGTCTTTGCACAAAACGTTCCCTTGAGAGCTCCGATTTTCTTGAAGAGATCTCTAGTCTTTCCCATTCTGTTGTTTTCCTCGATTTCCTTGCATTGTTCATTTAAGAAGGCCTTCTTGTCTCTCCTTGCTATTCTCTGGAACTCTGCATTCAGTTGAATATATCTTCCCCTTTCTCCCTTGTTTTTTGCTTCCCTTCTTTCCTCGGCTACTTGTAAAGCCTCATCAGACAGCCACTTGGCTTTCTTGCATTTCTTTTTCTTTGGGATGGATTTCGTTGCTGCCTCCTGAACAATGTTACGGACCTCCGTCCAGAGTTCCTCAGGCACTCTGTCTATCAGGTCTAATCCCTGAAATCTATTCCTCACCTCCACTGTATATTCATAAGGGATATAATTTAGGTCATAGCTGAATGGTTTAGTGGTTTTCCCGACGTTCTTCAATTTCATCCGAAATTTATGCAACAAGAAGCTCATGATGTGAACCACAGTCAGCTCCAGGTCTTGTTTTGACTGACTGTATGGAGCTTCTCCATCTTTGGCTGCAAAGGACATAATCAATCTGATTTCGATATTGACCATCTGGTGATGTCCATGTGTAGAGTCATCTCTTGTGCTGTTGGAAAAGAGTGTTTGCTATGATCAGCGTGTTCTCTTGGCAAAACTCTATTAGCTTTTGTCCTGCTTCATTTTGTACACCAAGGCTATGCCTGCCTGTTATCCCGGTGATTTCTTGACTTCCTACTTTAGCATTCCAGTCCCCTATGATGAAGAGGACATCTTTTTTTGGTGTTAGTTCTAGAAGGTGTTGTAGGTCTTCAAAGAACCGATCAACCTCAGCTTCTTCGGCCTCAGTAGTTGGGGCATAGACTTGAATTACTGTGATGTTGAATGGTTTGCCTTGGATTCGTACTGAGATCATTCTATCATTTTTAAGATTGTACCCCAGTACTGCTTTTCCCACCCTTTTGTTGACTATGAGTGCTACTCCATTTCTTCTAAGGGATTCTTGCCCACAATAGTAGATATGATGGTCACCTGAATTAAATTCGCCCATGCCTGTCCATTTTAGTTCGCTGATTCCCAAGATGTCGATGTTCAATCTTGTCATCTCATGTTTGACCACCTCCAACTTACCTTGATTCATTGATCTAACATTCCAGGTTCCTAAACAATATTGTTCTTTACAGCATCGGATTCTCTTTTCACCACCAGACACATCCACAGCTGAGTGTCCTTTCGGGTTTGGCCCAGCTGCTTCACTCTTTCTGGCGCTACTTGGAAATACCCTCTGCTCTTCCCCAGTAGTATATTGGACACCTTCCGACCTGAGGGGCTCATCTTCCGGCATCATATCTTTTAGCCTTGTGATACATTCCATGGGGTTTTCTTGGCAAGAATACTGGAGTGGGTTGCCATTTCCTTCTCCAGTAGGCATTGTTAGACTTATGCTCCAATAATTTTTCTATTTCCCTTCTAAAATGATTTAAGCTAGTGACCATTGCTACATCTTGTGGCAACCAGTTCTGGCTCCAGATTTTTGAGAGCCCTTGGGCAAGAACCTCAGTACCCTCCCTCCCTTGGTGAGTCTATCTGCTCACTGCCTTTGTCACCAGCTATGGTTCCTCATCCTCTTTCTCATCATTGCTACCACTTGCTTCCTCGACAGGCAGAGAGACAGTGAGCAAGCAGGCATTGGCATCTCCTGCTTTTCCATCTCGCCACCACCACTGTCTGGGCCAGAGTGAGAGGCAGGTGAACAAGAAAGTTGCAATGGTGAAGGGGAGGTGCAAATCCAGAGGGCCCTGTCAGTGGGCCCTTGCTGAGGTGTGGGCCTTTAACAAGGGCCCAACCATATCTACCATTGATGCCAGCCCTGATAGCAACGAATTCCATAAATTAACTGTGTGGTGTGAACCCTTTTATCTGTTCTGAATCTACCCCCAAATAGTTTTACTGAATGCAAGTTTTCATATTCTAGGAAAATGAGGAGACAAAAATCTTTCCATCTATTTTCTCCGTGCTATGCATAACTTTATAAACCTCAATCATCCCACCACACAACTGTCTTGTTCTTTTCTTTAGCATTTTCTTATAAGGAAAATTCTCCCTTGATCACTTTCATAGTCTTTTTTCTGCGTCCTTTTCGTGATATACTTTTTGAGATCTGCACAGTACTTCAAATGCAGCCACACCATAGATTTATATGAAAGCATTATGATTCTGGAAGTTTTATTTTCAGTTCATCTCCTAATAATGGCTAGCATGGAATTTGTCATAGAGGAATTTGTCATAGAGGAATTATTTTCTATCACTGCCTCAGAATACTGAAAGTTACAGGTGCTTCTCTCAGTGAGGACCTGTCAATCCTAGGGGTGTTTGAGAGCCTTCCCTTCTTTCCAGGGATTTTCTCAGTCCTCCTGCTTCTGTGCTGAGGCTGGAGTCAACTTCATTCCCTCCATTGCATCCTCTTGTTCTCATCCAATTAGCTTTGTCACCCCCCAACGTCCTGACACTGGACTGTGCTTTTAATAGATGTATGCAAGACAAAAGCCCTATTCAGGCATTCTCTAAGCGTGTTGCTTAAACATATGAGGATAGGGAGTGCACTAACCCTACCCCCCTCCATTGTTACTCTCATCATGCTGTATGTGTGGAGGGTGACTTTATGAAGAGAAGAGCCTCCTGTATCTGTGGGTACTCTCCATGTGAGTTAGGGCTCTGATTTTCCAGGGTCCTTAATTGTGTGGAGCACCTCCATGGATACCGGAGGGTCCCCTCTTCAGACAATCAGTCCCAGTGAGTAGAGGGTGATGATGCGACAATGGAGAAGGGCAGGACTGGAATGCTCCCTCACGCGTTACTTCTACATGGTTACTTCTATAGAAGAACACCTGAACAGAGCTAGAAATTCAGTAGGTACAGCTTTCCCTATCTCCATGGAAGGAAATGATGTCCGCAAGCCACACAATGTTAAAGGTGTAAAGCTTCCATTTGGAAAAGAACTCTGATTCCACCCAACTGTCATTTTCCTCCTGATTACTCCTCTGTGTTAAAACTCTTCAAGTTTTCTTAAGGAGGCAAGAAGAAAGTATGAAAAACAGTCAGAAAAGTGTAAGCAGGACACATAGTGGGACCCATTTACATTTTCACTTGCATATCATAAACATTGCTGTGGCTCTCCACTTTGGGCAAATCTCATCATTGCATAGTTCCAGCTTTGCAGATGAAACAAGACTATAGGCAACTGAAAAGAGCAACCTTTTTTGCAGGGTTCACTTTCACTCTTCTTGGCTATTTCTCAAGACTATTTCTCAAAGCCCCAAAGTCACTTTTAAAATGAAATAAGTAGACGACGACAACAACAACAACAACACATTTTTGGTTTTCTTTCTTTCTTTTCTTTATTTATTAAATTTATTAATTGCTCATCTGGCTGGTCACCCAGCCACTCTGGGCAATGTACAACATATAATAAAACAGTTTAAAACAATAAAATTCTACAATAAAAACATTTTCTAAAATACCCTAATGTACCCTAAATGCCTGCCTGAACTACCATGTTTTTAATGCACGGCGGAAGCTCATTAAATTTTCTAATTTTCTTTTGATACACTACTGCAGCAAGAAATGGAGAATAATCATCCAGTGTAAAATACTGACCCACAACATATGCATGAATATTAATATATCTCCTACCCCAAATCAGTTTTGCTTGGCTTTACTTTGGGTCAGTGTCATTTGAGGTGTCAGCATTTTTGTTTATATGTGAATTTTTAATAAAATTATACCCAAAGTAGTTCACATAATAATAATAATGATAATAATAATAACACCATCCAAATTATAGTCAAATACGATACAAATGTAATGCCTATCTGATCTTCACATAACCTTTGTATTCCATATAGACAATATTTGAGAACCAGTATAGGTATCTGGTATACAATTCCCCAGTTTTGAAGATCAGTTAATTCACTTCAGCTTATGGCCAATTTGTAGCTTTATGTTTCTTTTACACACAAGAATTTTCACTTAGGGAATACTGTTTATTAAGTAAAATATGTATGAAATACCTTTCTGCCCCAAAGGGCCCCAAAGATAATATACAACGTTTAAAATTATTATTTATAATACATTTTCTCTTCCCTCCTTTAAACAATACAGATAAATAGGGGAAGAAAGTAGGGGTATGACTAGGGGTGGACGAAAGTCACTTACCTGTCCTTGAAGCTTGTTCGCGGTGGGGGGGAGGCGCTTCGCTGCTTCCCCCGCGAAGTTCAGGCCGGGGGGGGAGGCTTCCCGCCTCGCCCGGCCGAAATTCAGGCCGGGGAGGAGGCGCCTTGCCTCGCCCGGCCGCGAACTCAAAAGTTTTTTTAAAAAAACAACAACGCCCCCGTGATAGGCTACGTGACGATTAACGTAGCCTATCACGGGTGACTTTTTTTTAAAAAAGCGCATACGCAAATGGTGGCCCCCATAGGGAGCCGCCATTCGCGTTCCTTATTTGGTCGCTAGTCTACGTTAATCTTTACATAGACTACGGCAAAAATAAGGGCAATGCAAATAGCGTTGCCCTTATTTTCGCTGTAGTCTACGTAAAGATTTACGTAGACTACAGCGACCAAATAAGAAACGGGAATGGCGGCTCCCTATGGGGGCCGCCATTATCCGTACGCACTTTTTTTTTTTTTAAGTCACCCGTGATAGGCTACGTGACGATTTACGTAGCCTATCACGGCTGACTTTGCAAATCTAGCCGTGATAGGCTACGTTAATCATCACGTAGCCTATCACGGGGGCGTTTTTTTTTTCTTTGATTGGAATGGCGGCAGCGGCAGCCAGTCGAAAGACCAGCTGCCACTCCCGCCCCGGACGAACACCCGCTGAACCGCCGGCCGGACCCGCCGCCGGGAGGGACATTCGGCAAAGGTAAGTCCCGTCCCGGGGGGCTGCGGGGTGCAGGGGGGGTGCGGAGAATTTCTCCCCGAAACTTGTTCGGGGGGCCGAACATGTTGGCGCTCGCCCCCCCGAAGTTTCGGGGAGAAATTCTCCACCATCCCTAGGTATGACTAAGGTTGGTACATCATCATAAACATATATCAGCTGTCATTAATATCAGAGCTATTATACAATGCTTGGTTGGGTAGTTACCTCAATTGATACCATTCTTTTCTCAGTGATATTCTAACCTGGCAGAGGAAAAAAAGTACAAAGTAGGCAGACGTATTAGTATATGACCAAATGTCCAAATAAGTATCTGGGAGCCACTGTCTGTCTGTGCACTTGAAAATAGAAAGGGCAGTAAGGTCCCCAGACCACTGGAGAATTGGCAATGTGGACTTGATCTTCCAAAGTCTTTTTGCTACTGCAAGTGCTCTAAAATCCACTTTTGTTGGCCATCTAATACAAAAAAGGTGGAGAGAAGTCAATCCTCTATTTGAAGGAATCCTCAATTTGAAGGGCAGTCCCATTCATGTCCAGTTTAAAGATCAAGAACCATAAGAGCTGTTGCCCATCAACAGAGAGCACCTGGACAGCAGACTGAACAGGCAGGCACACAGGTCTCCTGGTCACAGACTTACACACTATGGTGACAGGTATTTCTATTTAAATTATAACGCTTATTACTAAAATGGCATTTATACATGTAATTTAGGATATACACACTTTTTGAAAATAGTGTTCCCTTTTGCGGGGATGCGTTTCCTCTTTTTTGGGCAATTCATGAGTGGCTGCCCAGGATCATCACGGTTGAAGTAAAATTCAGCAGCCAGTATAGTTGGCTTCTGTATGTAGGATTGGAGTGGGAAGGGGGCATTTGCCTCAGGCAGCAAAATGCTTTGGGCTGGCCCTACTGTAGGTAGGGATGTCGGTGAAATCCGCAACAGAACCAAATGAGTTTGGATTTTCATGAATCCAGCCTGTAGACTCTGCAGTGGACTGGCTTTCCCCCTCTCGGGTGGATGCCCCGGACTTGTGAACTGGTTTTCTACATTTCCTGAATGTTACCATAGAAAAATATGCAAAATTTAAAACAAACAGCCCCCAAATGTGCATTTCCCCCATAGGGTAAAACATGAAAATGTGTATTTAGAGGGAGTTCGTGCATTTTCGCACATGCAAATTTTCGCAAAAACAAATTTGCACAAATTTGGGAACACAAAGCAAATCCGATTCCGTCAGTGTGAGGACAATGGAATGACAGGTGCCTGACAATCAGTTAAACACAAGTGGAAGAAATTTTACACAATCTGTACATCCCTAAGTGTAGGAAAGGGATAAGCTAGTCAAGAAAGCTCAGGAAAACCAGACCGCATGTTACAAGGGCTCAGGCAAAACAGTGGGGTTAATCCTATGAAAGAGCTGAATTGTGCTTTCATATTCTTTATGAGGGCACTAGAAAGATGCATAGGGGAAACGCAAAACTGACATATACTAAGTCAGACAACTGGTCTACCTCTAGCCCAATACTATGTACTCTGAAAGCGCTACTCTGACAAGGCCACCTGAAGCAGGGCGCTTTTAACTGGAGATGCCAGGAATGGAATCTTATGTATATGCATACATAGGCACTGTGTATACAGCCAAGGAAATGTAAAAGCAAAGAAAGACGCAAGCAAAGTAAATACACTGGGTGATTTGTGTTTATGATCTGTGGGATATATTATCCCACAAGGCATGGATAATATAATAATATAATAGCAAGAAGGATCTTGGAATTGTTGTCGATCACAAGCTGAATATGAGCCAACAATGTGATGTGGCTGCAAAAAAGGCAAATGCTATTTTGGGCTGCATTCATAGAAGCATTGCTTCCAAATCCTGGGAAGTACTAGTTCCCCTCTACTCAGCACTGGTTAGGCCTCATCTGGAGTACTGTGTCCAGTTCTGGGCACCACACTTTAAGAAGGATGCAGACAACCTGGAGAGGGTTCAAAGGAGGGCAACAAAGATGATCAGAGGACTGGAAACAAAGCCCTATGAAAAGAGACTGAAAGAACTGGGCATGTTTAGCCTTGAAAAGAGAAGACTGAGGGGAGATATGATAGCACTCTTCAAGTACTTGAAAGGTTGTCACAGAGAAGAAGGCCAGGATCTCTTCTTGATCATCCCAGAGTGCAGGACACGGAATAATGGGCTCAAGTTACAGGAAGCCAGATTCCGGCTGAACATCAGGAAAAACTTCCTGAGTGTCAGAGCAATACGACAATGGAACCAATTACCTGGGGAGGTGGTGGGCTCCTCCACACTGGAGGCCTTCAAGGCGAGGTTGGACAGCCATCTGTCAGGGATGCTCTGACTTGGATTCCTGCATTGAGCAGGGGGTTGGACTCGATGGCCTTGTAGGCCCCTTCCAACCCTACTATTCTATGATTCTATGATTCTATAAATACACCCACCCCCAAAGTTGTGGGTGTTTGTCTTTCAGAGGTGCTATAGAACAACAGCTTTTCTATTCAAGAAACTTTCTCAGCGACAATAGCATCCAGGAAACGAGTGCTGCCCCTATTTCTCCTTGAGTTTCTTAGCAAAACTTGGGCAAGTGCAGTCTTGTCAGAGAGGCAGCCTATGTCATCCATATAATGCCACCAGATTTATTCTCAGGAATATATGTCAAGTATTATGATTTTGCATTCCCACCTCCTGCTTGCCAACATTAAAACTGAAATATTTTAATAGTATCCTTCCCTCTACCCCCTCTTCTGAATACTTAAGTTTGAATTTACATTTTGCCTCATTTGCTTTGGCAGCTTTGACTAAAATAGAAGCAGATGCTTTATTTTCCTCTGCTGTGACACATGTGATGTGCATACAGCCAACCACAAGTTACACATACAGGTCAATCACCCTGGATTTGTGAATAGCAAGCAGTAAGTTCAGTAACACCAAAGACCAAACTGCTAATTTCCAAATTGCTAATTAGTATTGAGAATATGACAAATAAGTACATCTTGAATATTGGATGGAACCTTACATTCAAATTTGCATGAGGAATAGAAGAAGAAGAATGAAATGTGCTGAATCTGAATGTTGCTGCAGAGTCTTGGATCCAGACTTTGGCTTCCACTGGTTTGAGTGTCCCCTGAGAGGAATTCCAGTCAGGAAATGCTCCCTTCAGTGCAAGGATGGGAGGTGACTTTCACTGATTTCTCCCCTCCCACTGTTGCCTCTTGTGCCTTCCAAAAATATTTTTTAGAGGGTTGGGGGGCCCTCTGGCAGAAAATTGAGTTGGTATAGGGGTTGCAGGGGCCAGGGGAATGAGCAAAACTCACCTTCCCATTCCTGCCAAGGGGATCCATGCCTCTGAAGGATAAAAGGTGCCCTTCCGTTTGCAGAAGGTGATGTCTGTATCCAACCCTTTATTTGTTTATTTGTAAGCAGCTTATAAAAAAAGTTCATAAAATACATAAAACGTAGTTGAAAGCATCCATTAAAGTCAATTCCATATAATAAAACCAAGAGTGGGATAAAACTCCCTTGTTCTCCCTTGTTGTAATATAAAGCATTTTGAGATGGCCTGGTATTGAATGGGCAATTAAGACCCATTAGCTTTACAAAAGACGTGCTCCTGGTGGAAATGAAAACTGGCTTGATATGAATTACCACCGCTGCCTGCATTTTTGGCCTCTCCTTGGGACCATGGTTATGGGGACCGTCATGAAGAGCACTTGCGCTTCAAAATGTATCACTCCACCATTATATGAACCTAGTACTGAGGTCTGTGTTTATGCTATGCAATTCTGTGATTGTGCTGAGCAAGCACAGAATTTGATATTTGGCTAAATCATTCAGCATCCTTTCAAATCTCAGCTTTTTTGTTTTGGTTTTGAAAGGAAGTTTTCTACCATTATGGCTGAGAAGCAACATGGCTTTGGACATGTGTGGGTAGTACCAGAAATCAGAGTAGGGTGGGAGGTTGAGTTGCATTTCCATTGGGTGGGGACAGAGGCTCAGTAACATACCCTTTCCAATGATCAGCAGCAGCCGGAAAAAAAAACTGGTGCAAAATGAGCAAGTATATGCAGTTTGTGCCCAATGTATGCAGGTGATAGAGGCTAGTTCTTCTTGATTCAGATTTTTTTTTTCCATACAGTAATCCTGATAGCTTAATCAGGACACTCAAGAGTGAGACTTTCTGATCACACAGGGGCTGAGAAGTGAAATTTTCCTTTGCAAGTGGAGAAGCATGTTCTGCCAGTCATTTTAATGTTCCAACAGGTCTGTCAGGTTATAATTTCATATAATGATAGTCTCACAAAGTATAACATTCTCTCTGCACAGGCGTTTGTGGACTCAGAAAGGCATAAAGTTCTTATTTTCAAAGCTCCTCCCCCAAACCAAGTAAACACTTTTTGGTGAAATTGTTTCATTGGGTCAAACTATGTGTGATGTACAGGCTCTTGAATGTTTTCCCTGAGCCCCACCCACAAATAGCTGTAGGAATCTGAACTGGAGGTTCCTGCGGGAAGAGGGGGAGGAGTGTGTGCCTATCTTTTCTTCTGTGGGCTGTTTTTCTTATTAAATGTCCCCCGCTTTGAGCTGTATCATCCCATAGAAGTGGGGAGATACAAATACATTCCCTGCCCCACCATGGAAAACATCATGACTGAATGTTACTTGTAGTTTAAGAACATAAGAAGAGTCATGCTGGATCAGACCAAGGGTTCATCCAGTCCAGAATGCTGTCCACACAGTGGCCAACCAACTGCTTGTGGGAAACCCACAAATAGGACATGAATGCAATAACACCCTTCCACTCATGTTCCTCAGCAACTGGTACTGAGAGGTATACTGCCTCTGATACTGGAGGTAGTATATTGCCATCATGACTAGCCATTGGTAGCCTTATCTTCTATGAATTTAGCTAAGCCATCCAAGTTGGTGGCCATCCCTACATCTGTGGTAAGAAATTTCATAGTTTATCTATGTGCTGTCTGAAGAAGTACTTCATTTTATCTGTCCTGAATCTCACACCAATGAACTTCATGAGATGTCCCAGGTTCTAGTATTACGAGAAAGGGAGAAAAAAGTTTCCTTGTCCACTTCTCCACACCATGCACAATTTCGTACACCTCTGTCATGTCTCCTCCTGACTTGTCTTTTTTCTAAGCTAATCAATCCCAGATGTTATAACCTTTTGTCATAGTGGAGTTGCTCCAGCCCCTTGATCATTTTGGTTGCCCTTTTCTGCACCTTTCCAACTTGTACAATATCTTTTTAGGGGTGCCAGAGACCAGAACTGTACACAGTATTCCAAGTGTGGTCGCACCATAGTATTCCAGGTGTGGTGTATAAAGGAAAGTTATCCATCCCTGCCACACACAACTCCTCCTTCTCTACAATAAAATCCAGAGACAGACTTATTTGCAATACATACAGTATCATAGTAGTTGCTGTGATCATTGTTCTCTAAAAAAAATAAAGTACCATACATAATGGGTGATAACCATCTTTACAGATGCAAATCTAGCAGCTTCTCAAAATTAATTTGCTCTCCACAGTGTGCTATCATTGCTCTATTGCCTAACTAAAGAACCACCTCCTACCCCTATGAACCTACCCCTTCTTTAAAACCTTTCATGGAAGCTCCGCTTGGCTCCCCTCTTGAAGGAATCAGGGTGATTAGATTGGTAGGACCATCTCTAAGGTGACATTGAAGCTTTGGAACTGCCTTTCAAAGAAACTGGAAATGACCTATGGGGCTTCTTTGCACGGAGCTTTTATCCTGCTATTGAGATTGTTCACTCACAGAAGTTTGTGGGTCCTTTAGATGATGCCGTCGACCTCCAGGGCATCTCTGCACTTTATTCCATCAGAGGCAATGAGCTATCAAATTACAGTGCTTGAGTTCCGCTTGAGTTCCCTGGTGAAAAGAGGATGATCGGCAATCAGAGGAGCTAGACCACAGCGCCATCTAGTGGCTGTATAAGGAAACATATGGAAGATTCAGATAAGGGGGGAAAGGAGGGGGAAAGGGGGGGAAGGAAGCACATGCAAAGGGAGTCCATCATGATCCTGCATTTAAAACGGAAGCAGAAAGCCCCATTTTAAATGCAGGATTTTAGGCTGGTGATTTAGGCTTTAATTTTAATTGTATTGTTGTTTATATTTTAACTTTTGTATATTTTCATATGTTTTAATTGTATATGTTTTAATTTTTGTAAGCCGCATTGTGTCCCAGTACTGGGAAAAAGGCAGGGTATAAATTATGATAATGATGATGATGTAGAGATGCTCACGCTGTTAGCCTTTCCGGGGCAAGTAAAGGCTGCACTGTTTCAGAGGGCATTTAGGAAGTCACAAGATTGGAAGAAATCCCCCACCCCACCCCACCCCCATGCCTGATTTTGCTGGTTTTGTTTGTGTTGCTTTTTTTGTTGTATTGCTGATTACCTGATGATTTGGCTGTTATGTGTTTAATGGTGGCATGCATTTCATTTAATTTCATATTGTTTGCTGTTTTGTAGTGGATCAAAAGATGAGATACAGTAACAGGGCTGGATCCAGAGGATGGCATGTTGGGCATTTGCCAGGGCCCCAAAGACCAGCAGGGGCCTCACGGCCCGAACAATGCTATCATTTCCACTTTGTGCAGAGTATCCAAGAAGATCAGGTGGAGCTTAGTAGAATTCTCCATCTGCATGTCCCGCCTCTTCCCGGTTGGAGGAGACCACTGACGATGCCATTCCTGAGGGGCCCCAATATCCTAGATCCAGCAGTGATAAATAAAATACATAAAAACTAAAATATGAACTCTCTGGCTGAAGTAGTATGTTTTTGTTTGTTCATTTCACTGGGTAATTTTTGCATTTATTTAGCACCAACAAGTTGACAGATGCTGTACAGAACTTAAAAGCACCATGAGTCCTGCTCAGCCTGCTTGTAACATCAAGAATAGCTTGGTACTAAAGCCAGAAATCCCACTCAGGGCTGTACATACACACACATGTATGTACAAGACTGGATTACTCTACACTTGGTTCCCACTCCCCCATCTCTATACTGCCCAATAGTCAAAGCTGACTGGGTGATTCACAAAAATTAAAATTGTAAAATACAACATGATAAAGCATAATATAAAATTTTTAACATACAAACATTTAAAACAATTTAAAACAGCTAAAACAACAGTAAAATACCAGGACCCCCTAAAACAACTAAAACTCTAAAAAGCCTCATCATATGTTGTTAAATGCCTGGGAGGAGATAAAAGTCTTAACCTGGCACTGAAAAGATGACAATGTCAGCACCAAGTGGACTCACTGGGGAGAGCAGTCCACAATCTGTGGGCCACCACTGAAAAGGCCCTCTCCTTTGTTGCCATCCTTCAAACTTCCCATAGAGGAGACTCATGAAGGAGAGCCTCAGATGTTGATTGTAGCGCATAGCTGGGTTCATACTGGGAGAGGTACCCCCTCACATATTGCATCAGATAAATGTCCCCCCTTACTTTTTCTAAGCTAAAAAGCCCCAAATGAAATATTGTAATGTTTCCTCATAGGGAAGTTCCTGTAGCCCCCTTGATCACTTTGGTTGCTCTTTTCTGCACCTTCTCCAGCTCCACCTTTTTGAGGTGTGTCCATAACTCTGCACAATATTCCAAGTGTAGTTGCACCATAGAGCTTTTGGTAAAGGACTTTATTTATTTATTTGCTTGCTTGCTTGCTCTCTTAAAGCATTTTTATTCTGCTTCTCAGGCAAAAAGGCTCCTGGAACTGCTGATATAAAATCTATAAAAATAAGACCGTCCCTGCCTACAGCCTTACAATCTAAAAAGACACAACACAAAAGACTTTGCAAGTCCAAGTAAACATCTACTGGATTGCTCCTATCCACATATTTGTTGATTCCCAAGTATGTCGCGAAGACCCGTAGACTCGCCAGGTATGGTGTCTCCCGGGAGGACGGATTAGAGACATGACTGAAGGGTTGCCTGCACTGTCTGCCTGAACTACCCCACTGACAGCTATCCCTTTCTTCTCATCTGCCAAGCGGAGTTGCGAAGAAAACACGTCAGACTTTGAAGCTTTGGGAAGGAAACTCAAGAACTTTGAGGCCCAGATAGTTTTCTCATCCATCCTTCCAGTAGTTAGAAGAGAGATAGAAAGGGAAAGAAAAATACTCCGGGTGAATGACTGGCTATGCAGGTGGTGCCGACGAGAGAGATTTGGATTCTGGGACCATGGGCTATACTTCCTGGAAGATGGACTGTTGGCAAGGGACGGGTTGCACCTCACAAAGGCTGGGAAGAATGTGTTTGGTCACAGCATGAAGAACTTCATCAGGAGGGCTTTAAACTGAATCCTATGGGGAAGGGAGACATAAAGTTGGGGGTAACAATGGATGAAGGCTCATGCACCACAACAGAAAGAACAGTTCTAATAGCGCCCAATAATAGTCTTCAGACACATGTAGGAAGAAAGCCAGACCATGAAGCACATGGTCTTCGATGTTTATATACTAATGCCCAGAGTATGGGAAACAAACAGAACAAACTTGAGCTCTTAATACAGGAGGGAAATTATGACTTGATAGGTGTAACTGAGACTTAGTGGGATGACTCTCATGACTGGAATACAGCAATTGAAGGATATAACTTGTTCAAAAAGAACAGGAGGAACAGAAAGGGAGGTGGGGTTGCACTATATATTAAAAATACTTATCTCTGCACAGAAATACAGGAGGACAAGCTTGGTAGCCCCATCGAGAGCATCTGGGTTAAAATAAATGGAGCAAAGAATAAAAGGAACATGGTGGTTGGAGTCTACTACTGGTCACCCAATCAAGGAGAAGAGAAGGATGAAACTTTTGAAAAGCAAATAGCCAATGTTTCAAGGAAGCATGATGTAGTAGCAATGGGGGACTTCAATTTCCCCGATATTTGTTGGGAGACAAATTCTGCAAAACATGGCCCCTCCAGGAAATTCCTGACTTGTGTGGCGGATAACTTCCTCCTACAGAAAATAGAGGAAGGAACTAGAGGATCGGCTATCCTTGACCTGATCCTGACCAACAGAGATGACTTAGTGGGTATTTATTTATTTATTTATTTATTTATCATATGGCACATTTACATCGCATTACAATAAAAACATAGAGCATAATAAATATGAAATGTAAAATATAAAATATAGACAGGAATATTACAAACGTATGTCTAGGTTACAGATATAGTTTTTTACTTCTGTTGTCACAGCCAGGAAATCAGCAAAGCCTCCATTGTAGGCTCAGTTTTGACACTCTGTCACTATGTGTTGGATAGTTTGTTTTTCAGTCCCACAATCACAATTTGATGATGTTGTTTTGCCCCATTTATAAAGGTCATCTGCACATCTACCATGACCCATGCGAATTCGGTTCAAGGTTGCCCATATCGCACAGGGCTGGTCAAATCCAGGTGGTTTTTCCAAGATGCAGGGCAGGCTTCGGCATTGTGGAGGGCAGTTTCCTAGCCAATATTGTTTCCACGTGTTGTGGATATTGAAATAATCTTCTAGAAGAGCTTTAGTGGTAGAAATGGCTGGATGTCTTGATCTTAACCTGTTTCACTCCAAGTAGGTTACGTCATTTAATATTGGTAGCTGGAGATTGTCAATAATCTTCCGGTATTCTTGAAGACCATGGTGGCTTAGTGGTTAAGATGCTGAACTGCAGACCGAAAGGTCGGCAGGACAGCAGTTCAAGACCTGAGTGCCGTGTGACAGAGTGAGCTCCCGTCTTCAGTCCCAGCTCCTGCCAACCTAGCAGTTCGAAAGCAAGAAATTGCAAGTAGATAAATAGGTACCGCTTCGGTGGAAAAGTTAACAGCATTCCGTGCACCTCGGTGTTCAGTCATGCCAGCCACATGACCACGGAAGTGTCTTTGGACAGCGCTGCCTCTTCGGCTTAGAAATGGAGATGAGCTCCACCCCCTAGAGTTGGACACGACTGGCTGGGGACACCTTTACCTTTACCTTATTCTTGAAGAAGGGTGCTGTTTCGTCTTGCATCCGGAGGTGGTATATGGTTTAAAACAGGCAGCCAGTATGTGGGAGTAGATCGTATTGTCCCACTAACAATACACATTGACTCATGCAGTTGTCTATCGATCTTTCTCTTCTGCAGACTATTATGCCACACTGGGGCACAGTACTCTGCTGCTGAGTAAACCAGACTGAGTGCAGTCGTTCTCAGTGTATCCACTGTTGAGCCCCAGCTAGTGCCGCATAGTTTGTGTAGAATGTTATTTCTACTTCTCAGTTTGGCAGCAGTCTTCATCAAGTGTTCTTTATAGGAAAGTGTCCTATCCAGTGTGACCCCAAGATATTTGGGATGCATGTTGTGATTGAGCCGGTTTCCCTTAAATTGAACGTTGAGCTCTCTGCCTGCTGATCTATTACAAAGGTGGAAGCATGTTACTTCCGTCTTTGTTGGATTGGGCTGTAACCTCCACTTATAGAAATATTTATCCAGTATGTCTAGATCAGATGTGAGGACATCTTCAGTTGTCTCAAAGGATTTATGTTGTGTGGCTATAGCCCAATCATTCGCGTAGCCAAGCTTCCTTGACTTTGTGTGTGGTATGTCAGCTATGTATAGATTGAAAAGGAGAGGTGCAAGAACCGAGCCTTGTGGTAGTCCGTTGTTTAAAATTTTAGGGACGCTAGTATCGTCTCCTATACTCACAGAAAAAGTTCTTCCAGCAAGCATATTATCAATAAGTCAGGTAGTTTTTTGGCATGAGGTTACTTGTATTAATTTATAAAGTTGTCCACATCTCCACACTGTATCATATGCTGCACTTAAATCTATAAAAGCAACTGATTTTTTTGCTTCACCTGATATCCTGCTTCTATATAGGTTGTTAGTGAAAGCACTTGGTCAGCGCAGCTTCGTGTGGGGCGAAATCCAGCTTGTTCCACTGGAATTATCTGGAGTATCTTCTGACTGATTCTATTATGCAGAAGCCTTTCAAGAAGCTTATAGACAGTGCTTAGCAGTGCAATTGGTCGATAGTTCTTTAGTTGGTCATTTGTTCTTCCCGGTTTGAGTATTGCAATGATTTTTGCTTGCTTCATCTTGTGTGGTATTATACCTGTTTCCGTAATATCTGAAAAGAATTCTGCCAACCATCTTTTTGCATATTTTCCACAATGCAGGAGGAATTCAGGATGTATACCATCATGTCCAGGTGTCTTGCCAGCTTTTATATCCTTGAGTGCATTTGTAATTTCAAAGGGGGAAAAAGGTCATGAATATTCAGATTGTTCAGGACAAGTAGTTTTAAGAGCACTAAATTTTTGTCTAATTTGTCTTGTATGGACTTTGTCCCTTGTAGCTCTAGATGTAGACAATATATATGCCGTGATCTCATTGGCTGAAATGTGTGTCTTATCATTTATTTTCTTCTTACTTCCCCCTAATTTCTGTAGCAATGACCATGCTTCTTTACTAGACGTTTTAAAATTGAGTGATTCAATGGTCTCCATCCATTTCTCTCACCGTGCTAAATCGATGCTATGTAACAAGTCATCTGCAATATCATGGTCTCCATTTTAAAAAAAAAACTTGATACAGGTTCTTGCAGGTATCATTCCACCCTGGAATATATTGCTTGCGGTATCCTCTAGGAATAGCCTTTCTTGCCGCACATATAAATGCACCTGTAAGTCTCTCATAATTGTTGGATTTAGGGGAGATCCAGCCCAGGCATTTGTCTAGATTTTCAGTAAAGACATCCCATTTCACCTTCTTGAAATTCCACCTTGGGTGGGGAAAGGATGACGTCAGAGTGCTTTACTTAGTGGGTAAAGTAGCAGTTACAGGAACTCTGAGGGAAAGCGACCATGTTATACTTGAGTTCATGGTTCTAAAGGAAGCAAAAACTGAGTGTAGCCAAACGCGTACCCTGGATTTTAGGAAAGCTGATTTTAATAAACTCAGAACAATGATCAGTAAGGTTCCATGGCAAGCAACTCTAATGAGAAAAGGAGTCCAAGATGGGTGGGAGTTTTTTAAAAAGGAAATTCTCAAGGCACCATTACAAACAATTCCAACAAGAAAAAAAGGTGGAAGACAACAGAAGAAGCCAATGTGGCTTCACAAAAAGCTAAGAGATGACCTGAAAACAAAAAAGGAAACATATAAGAAGTTGAAAGGAGGCCAAGCAACAAAGGAAGAGTACAGGCAGGTAGCACAGAATTGCAGGGATGGCGTCAGGAAGGCTAAAGCTGAGGTTAGTAAGCGATGCTAAAAGCAACAAAAAAGCTTTCTTCAGCTATGTGCATAGTAAAAGACAGAGGAAAGAAATGGTGGTTCAGCTATTAAATAAGGATGGCAAAATAATAACAGATGACCAAGAAAAGGCAGAAGTGCTCAATTCCTACTTTGGCTCAGTCTTTTCCCAAAAGAGGGTCTATGACCTCCCTGGCAAAGGTGAAGTACAGGCTGAAGGGGCAGGACTGCAGCTTGAGACTGATAGGCATATGGTCAAGGAACACCTAATTACTTTGAATGAGTTCAAATCTCCAGGGCCAGATGAACTGTACCCTAGAGTAATAAAGGAACTGGCAGAAGAACTCTCAGAACAACTGTCTGTTATCTTTGAGCAATCATGGAGGACGGGGGAAGTGCCAGATGACTGGAGGAGGGCTAATGTTGGTCCTATCTTCAAAAAGGGTAAAAAGGAGGAACCTGGGAACTACAGACCAGTCAGTCTGACATCAATCCCTGGGAAAATTCTGGAGCAGATGATAAAGCAATCCATCTGGAAGCACCTTGAAAACAATGCAGTGATTACTCGAAGCCAACATGGCTTCGTCAAGAACAAATCCTGCCAGATGAATCTGATCTCATTTTTTGATCAGGTAACCTCCCTTGTGGACTGTGGGAATGTTGTGGACATAATATACCTCGAGTTCAGCAAAGCTTTCAACAAAGTGCCCCATGATATCCTGATGAGCAAACTAGCTCAAAGTGGGCTAGATGAAACAACTATCAGGTGGATCCACAGTTGGCTACAGAATCGGACTCAAAGAGTGCTTATCAATGGGACCTTCTCAAACTGGGGAGAGGTAACGAGTGGGGTACCGCAGGGCTCAGTCCTGGGCCCAGTGCTCTTCAACATTTTTATTAATGCCTTGGAGGAGGAGGTGCAGGGAATGCTGATCAAATTTGCAGATGACACAAAATTCGGAGGGATAGCTAATACCTTGGAAGGCTGAAACAAAATTCAAAGTGATCTTTATAGACTGGAGCGCTGAGCAGAAAACAACAGAATTAAATTGAATAGGGATAAATGCCAAGTTCTGCACCTAAGAAAAAGAAACCAAAGGCACAGTTACAAGATGAGGGATACATGACTCAACAACACTACAAGTGAGAAGGGTCTTGGAATTGTTGTTGATCACAAGCTGAATATGATCCAACAATGTGATGTGGCTGCAAAAAAGGCCAATGCTATGTTGGGCTGCATTAATAGAAGCATAGCTTCCAAATCCTGGGAAGTACTAGTTCCCCTCTTCTCAGCACTATCCTCATCTGGAGTACTGTGTCCAGTTCTGGGCGCCGCACTTTAAGAAGGATGCGGACAAGCTGGAGAGGGTTCAGAGGAGGGCAACAAAGATGATCAGGGGACTGGAAGCAAAGCCCTATGAGGAGAAACTGAAAGAACTGGGCATATTTAGCCTTGAGAAGAGAAGACTGAGGGGAGATATGATAGCGCTCTTCAAGTACTTGAAAGGTTGTCACAGAGAGGAAGGCCAGCATCTCTTTTCGATCATCCCAGAGTGCAGGACACGGAATAATGGGCTCAAGTTACAGGAAGCCAGATTCTGGCTGAACATTAGGAAAAACTTCCTGACTGTTAGAGCAATACGACAATGGAACCAATTCCCTAGGGAGATGGTGGGCTCTCCCATGCTGGAGGCATTCAAGATGAGGATGGTCTGACTTGGATTCCTGGAATGAGCAGGGGGTTGGACTCGATGGTCTTGTATGCCTTCCAATCCTACTATTCTATGATTTTATGATTCTTTCAAAGGGCGGTATATAATGCTGCCTGTCCGTACGTGGGTCCCACTGCTTCTTTTGTTCTGTGCTTGGCCAGACCTGCTGATTATGTTGTGCAAGCAGCATCCACCACTTGTGCCATGGAAAATTAGCACTTCCAAGGGTAAGCCCCCAAATGAGTGCTCATTTCAGGAACAGGGCAGGTCATCAGAGCTCCTTTATTTGGGCTCTGCTGGCCAGCCCATTCCAGAAACAAGCGTTTCCGCTAGTTTCGGGTTGCCCCTGGTAATGGTAATAATGCTAAATTATTATTACCTGGTAATGGTAATAATGCTAAATTATTGTTCTGGAAGCAGTTGGCACTGGTTGTGGAACAGAATCAGTTGGGCTAGCTGCATGTAGGTGGTCACCATTGGATTCTGCCCAAAGAATTCTAAAAGGTTAGCGAGACTGGACTTACTTTTGCCGAAGCTATGCTGATTCTCTTTCAGCAAGACTTGTCCTTTTCTATGTTGGATAATTTTATCTTTAATAATGTGTTCCACCTATTTACCTGGAACAGATATTAAGCTACATGGCCTGTAGTTTTCTGGATCCCCTGGAGATATCTGTCTGTCTGTCTGTCTGTCTGTCTGTCATCTATCTATCAATCATATTGGTCACTTTCCAGTCCTCTGGCACAGAGCTGATCTTAGGGACATGTTACTTAGAAGATCAGTAATTTCACATTTAGGTTCTTTAAGAACTCTCGGAGGGATACTATCTGGACCAGGTATCCTCCCTACATCTTCTTCAGTGAACACAGACACAGATACTTAATTCTGCTTTTCTGCAATCTCCTTATTGTCCTTTAGTACTCCTTTAATTCGCTTGTCATCCAATGGTTCTACTGCCTCCCTAACTAACTGGTTTCCTGCTGCTGATGAATTCAAATAACTTTTTTTATTGTTGGTCTTAGTTATTATAATATACACCTCAAAATCCATTTTTGCTTCCCTCGTTGTCGGCTTGCATTTCTTTTGTGCAAGTTCATGTTCCTTTTTGTTCTTCTCATTTGGGTACAACTTCCATTTTTTGAAAGGCGTATTTTTTTCTCTTATAGCACCCTTGGCTGTCAACCGTGCTAGTGACCTCTTGGACTTGGTGGCACCTCCCCTGAGTATACATTCTAAGCTGAGCTTCTATTGTTATGGTTTTGAGTACACCCCACCCCCCAAGTGTGCTGGAGAGATTTTAGACCCTCTTGACTTCACCTTTCAACTTCCTTTTGCCAATCCCTTACTACCCCCCACCCTTTTTAAGAAGTTTCCTCTTTTGAAGTCAAATGTGACTGTGTTGGCAACTTCCTTGGCAATTTCCTTGGCAATTTCCCACATATATATCAATTAAATTTGATAACACTATAGTCACTGTTATCAACTGGTTAAACAACACTGACCACTTACAGTAGGTCCTGAGTGTGATTTAGGATTAAGTCTAGGGTTGCCTTCCCTCTGATCAGTTCCATGCAGTTGGTTACAGTGGAATCTTACACATGTCAATTCAGAGGTAGTAAGTCTCATTGTTTCCAATAGCACTTCCTCCCAGTTAAGTGTGTATAGGATTGCAGCCTTAGGGTTAGTTTTTACTTCTGTTAAGTTACAGGAACATGCATTGATCTGGTCTATGTGAGGGCAATTGAAGTTACCCATTACTATAAACCTTTCTCCTTTGGATGTCTCCCTGATTTCATTCTCCATCTCAGGATCACCCTGAGCATTTTGGTCAGGGAGATAGCATGTTCCCAGTATTAAATTACTTGTACTAGTGACTGGCTGCTGACTGTGTGAATTTATTGCATTAGAAGCTGCTTCTTTTCAGCACTATAACCTCACCACATTGCCATAACTTTTCTCTGCCTAAACTGGTCACAGTCTAGGAACCAGTGCAGTGCTCATTTCTACCTGTATATCACCTTCTCCATCTACGACTCCCTAATCCTGCCTTAAATATATTAGCAATTTGATAAGTGCCCCTGCTGTATATGGAAATATACATCACCATCTGGGACTACTAGGCATATACAAAAACGGAACTAGAGCTGCATTGAGGATATTATTTAGGAATAAATCCAACTAGTTTCAATGGGACTTTACTTCCAAGTACACCATCAGAAAATAAGATGTATAAAACATCACACAGGCAATAATTGTTCCCTGACTTATATTTGGCTACACTGCTGTTTGTGTTTTACAGTCATTTAAAAACTTTATCAATACATCTGCTGCTGTTTTTACTGCAGCAAGGCTTTTAGGTATATGTATGAAGTAGGTGGAGGGAAGTGTAGGGAGGAAAGAAGCAAAAGCAAAATGAGAGAGCAAGGTTAGGTAAGGGAAGTTACGCAATAATGAATCATAGAATCATAGAATAGTAGGGTTGGAAGGGGCCTAAAAGACCATCGAGTCCAACCCCCTGCTCAATGCAGGAATCTAACTCAAAGCATCCCTGACAGATGGCTGCCCAGCTTCATCTTGAATGCCTCCATAGGTAGTTGGTCCCATTGTTGTATTGCTCTAGAAGGAAGAAGGAAATGGGATGCAAACAAATGTAGTATATTTAACAGTGAGCCCCATCCAATCAAAATGAAGCACTTTTTAATCCCTTTACTTTCAAGGAGAGAGTTAAACATGTTAAATCTCTCCCTTTGAAATTGGTGGGACTAAACATGCTTACCTTTGGCCCGAATGTGCCCCGTTTGTTGCCTATTCAAATAAGGCATCATCCACCAGAAAATTTACCTGTGCAAGCCCCATTGAAATGAAGTTGCAGAGTTGTGAAGCCGATCCCTGCTATTTCAATAGAACTTGTGCAGGAGAATTTATTTATTTATTTATTATTTCTAGTCCATCCTTCCTCCAAGGCACTTGGGAAGCTTACATGGTTCTCTCTCTCACACACAGATACTTTGATCCTCACAACAGGCCTGTGGTGTAGGTTAGGCTGAGAAAGAGTGATGGAGGCACTCAGGCATGAAGCCTGCTGGCTGAGTTTCATGGCTAAATGGGGATTTGAACTTGGATTTTCTTAATCCTAGTCTGAAACTCTAAGCACTACACCATACTGGCTCTCACAGTGGACTTTGCTGACAAGGGTCAGTACAAGAAGTAAATATATAGCTAGATCAAAGATTACAGAAGATGAAGACAGATATTTGTCTGTAAGGAACTCTGGTGTGGCCCTGAGTGATGACAAAGGGTGGGATATGTGGAAAAGAACCATTAATCTAAATCTGAACAAAGACATTGGCCACATTTTTTTTCATTTTTTTTTCATTGCCATCTTTCATTCTGTTTTGCATTTCAAAAACTGTCCAATAGTCACACATGCCTATTAAATGAAAAACAGGGAAATGAAGCATTCAGTTTCTGGTAAGTGAGACATTGGTCCGTTCAGATTAAAAAAAAACATAAACATACACCCTGTAAGTGGCTGAAAATGTGCTGCACAAAGAATTGAATCAAGAGTGGCATAAACCTGCATGCATTGTATGCAATTTATGGGAAATTCTATGGCAGGTACTGACAGGCAAATGGCAATAAAGTGATGTTTTCCCTTGGAAATCATGATGGATGTTCTGAGCGCATGTGTGTGAGTTTGTTACAGTCCTTGAATGTAGAACTGTTGAGAAAGTCATGAAAAAACAGTGGCTAGGAGAATCAGCAGAGACTTCCTTATAGAAAGAATGAAAGAAAAAGGAACGATCACGATATTAAAGGTAGTTAATAAAAGTGTTAATTGGACAGTCAGAAATGTGATGGGTTATGACTCATTCAAATGATCATTCTCAGTGTCAGGCTGATAGTACTTCCCTTTGACATTTTTTGTATCAGATAACCAAAGATTATGTGTCCTCCTTAGCAAATATGTATTTATGCATTTCTTAGAAGAGCAAGCATTTATATGGAGAACTGTTGCTTTAAAACTTGTTTCTCTGTATAAAATTAATCCCGATTAATCTTGCTAGAGAAATATTTTGCACTGAAGACTGCATGCTTCACTAAATTATTAAAATCTGATGGCTGTTCTATGAGTTGTCTACAGAAGTAGATGTTTGGAATGTGCATTCTTCTCTCCAACCCCAGCCCCATGAACACTGCATGAAGGCGAGGAAGTTAGGAAGCTGCCTTATACTGAGTCTGGTCCATCTAGCCCAGTATTGTTGACACTGACTGGCAGCAGCTCTCCAGGGTTTCAGGCAGGAATTTTTCCAGCCCTGCCTGGTTGCTAGTTGCTAGCATTAGGGCAGGTATTGCTAGGTTGCTAGTTGCTAGTATTAGGGCAGGTATTGCTAGGTTGCTAGTACCTGCCCTTAGAGGCTGCTCTTGTATCTTAATGAAGAGAGGAATTCAACAGTTTCTGCCCATCTTTATACAGTAATGCTATTACTTGAGAAACCACACCATCTGCTTTTTCTTTTACCCTTTAAAAGCACAAGAACTCCCTTTGTTTCAGAGCTTTACAAATACCCTTAGTGTGTCTAATTTATTAGTCAGTATTTCCATGAAAACATGTCCGTGATAGCACTGTATGTGTTAGGTGATGATAATATTATATACTTACAATTTCAATCCTAGGGGGTGTCTCCATGAGTGATTTAGCTGGCTGCGTTTAGAGGTCATTAGAGATACATGACGTTATAGCCATCCAGCAGCCACCCCGGAGCTTATCAGGGAAAAACCGGATTTCCTGAGACTGCTTAAAGTCCGATTCTTTCCCCTAAGTTGAGTTCTCCCTGGTATAGTTGCTGTGGGCCCCAACCCCTGCATTGACCTCGGGTATGCTAGCCCTGCCCAGGGGTGTGCCTTTCACCATGACCCTGGTCAAGGGGTGTTTCCTATGTGTTTCCCGTCCCCGTACAAACCAATTAGTGTCTACTCAGAAGTAACTCCCATTGTGCTCAATGAGGCTTGTCCCCTGAATGTGCACATCAGAATTTACAGATATCCCCCTCAATTGAAATGACACAGTTTAAAGCACAAATTCTCTAACGGCTGCAAAGTGCGATCTCAGGGCTCCGATTATCCATTGCTTGGTTTATTGCCTTAGGCAGTAACTACTTCACACCTTCATTATAGAAATCCTGTGCAGCATCAGGTTAGAAAGGGGGCTGGTTTCCCATCCCTGTGTCCCCCCACATCTTTCCCACTACAAGCATATGTGTGTCCACTTGGAAGTAACTCCCATTGTGCTCAATGAGGCTTTATCCTTAAATGCAGCTGCATCTGGAGCTTCAGGGGAAAGGAGAAAGGGGGGTAGGCCTCTGTTATTGGTTGAGCAGCCCCTGCCAGTCAGATGACATTCACTCCAACCACCCCCAAAACCCGGAAGTATGTTCTGTGAAACTATTTTTACTGGTGCAGAGCACTCACTCGTGGAGGCCTGCATAGATCAACAGCAAAGCTGTTTGCTTTTAAAAAATCCGGTACTCCTCCATTCACTTCTCCTTCCATTGTTGTGAAAAGATCCCCCAAAATACATTTTTTATCCAATCCTGCAAGCAGGGTTTACCAGCACATTGATTTATAACACGTGCACATTGGACAAGCAACCTTCCCCAATGTATGAATTCCATAGTTGGCTGTAATAACTCCAGGAATAACAGGAACCCTAGCTGGCTTTAATAACTCCAGGAAGAAGCAAGGGTTTAAAACATATGCTACAAAAGCAACAGACTGGGGCCAAAGAAGCTGTGAACTGTGCATAAGACAGATAAGCAAATAGGTTATGAAATGTCCCCCTCCCCTTTTTTTACCTGATCAGTTTTATTATTGAAAATTTTGTGGGCATATTGTTATTGAGGCAGAATCTGGAACAGTGGCAGCTCAAGTTTAACCAGTTGTTCAGGCTCTCACCACAGACAAGACCTGGCCAAACAGTAATGAAAGATTCTGGTCTACCTCACTAAATATTTCCAGTTTGTATTGGACCTTTGTTGTTGTCGTTGTTGATAAAATCTATCTTTTTTGAGAAAATCTATCTCTATGCATCTTTCTGGGTATATCACATATTCTTGCTGCTATTATTATTATTATTATTATTATTATTATTATTATTATTATTAAAATTAAATAAGTCAGAGAATATGAGATACCCCACCCCACCCCCCAACCACCTCTACATCATCTATGGATGGCTAGAGAACAAAGTTAGCTACTGGAAGGCTTATAGCAAATTCACCTTACTTTGGGCTACGGCAATTAATGAGAGAAAGAGAAAGAGAGAGAGAGAGAGAGAGAGAGAGAGAGATCATAGGACAAAGGTCCAACCTTTTTGGGCTGGGAGGCACATTTGGAATTGTGAAGAAGTGTCATGGGTGCTCTCACAAAATGGCTGCTATGGGAGGCTTGTCAATTCATCAAATGGCTGCCATGGTGGGCATAGCCAGTCAGAAAACCCTCATTTCCCAGAGGGCAAACTGGTGAGACTAAAACAAAAGTAATTTGGCCCAAAACAGAAATATAAAACAGAGGTGGGGTCTGAGCTCCAAAACACAAAGCCACTCTTTTGAACCAAAAGAAAGATGGCACTGGAGGGCAACATTTCACTTTGCAGCATGGCAGCCTCCCAGGTTTTTTTTAATTACAAAAAATCTTAAGAAATAAATAAAAATCAGGAGGGCCAGGGAACCTGGCATGCACCAAGAGAGGTATCCACAGGCACACTAGTGCCTACAGGTACCATGTCGGAGACCCCAGTGATAAGATCACAATCAACTGACGGCACTGCAGTGAAGGTTTTGTTCTATTCGCCAAACACAGAATACAGTGCTAGTTACATTAGTACAAGCTGTTCTGTGTACTATGGCAGCAAGGCCATAGAGCATAGGACTGGGACCATCAACTAATTAAAAGCAAAGTGGTTGGTCAGGTGCATATTGAGACAGTTGAGAGCTCTGTTAAACAGATCCTCTGTAAACCCTGTCCAAAATAGCTGAGGAAAGAGGAACTGCTGGAGAACACAGTGATAGTGACAGAGATACGGCCAGCTCCATAACACTGCACATCTTGGATCCAGCTGCAGCTGTCTTAGCAGGATAGGCAAGTTCTGAAGAATTGTAACACTAAGCTAAAATCCATGAAATTAATAGGCAGGTCTGAAGAATTGTAATGCTAAGCTAAAATCCATGAAATTAATGCTGGACTAAAATCCATATATTGTTTACTTTTGCAAGAAAAATGCAAAGGAAATAGTATACGTTTAAACCATAATTTTATTTAATCATTCATAAAAATATATATGCGGTGTCCAAATTAATCAACAATTTATGGTAATGGGTATAGAGACCTCTATTCCTTTTATATGAAGTCACTATATTGTGGCAAGGTAAGTGTAAAATGTTAAACGTTTTTGCACTATAGGTTCTTGATCAGATATATGGATTGCAGAAACTGTGTTAAAAGCAGATCTTATATTGTAACTGAAGAATCAGCAGTCAGAATGGCACAAAGTATGAACGTAACGTGTATTGTTGATAAGGATTAAATGTATTTCATACGAGTGCTATTCATAATGATCGGTGCATGCTAACTGTAAATGATTAGTAACAGAGTGAAAGAAGGTGCCACAAGTGGGTTGGTTAACCACCCCAACAAAGCGAAAACCTGCTTGGCTTAGAAGGGATACTTTCATTAAGGTGCTTCGGATGTCAATGGTAAACCCAGTTGCAGTGGGAAGCAGCCCTGTTAGGGTTAGATGGTAGAACTAGGACGAGGAGTATGACCAGGTCCAAAATTTAGGATGAGGTCATCAACATAGGGGTTATAAAAAGCAAGAGTTTGAGCTGTTTGGGGGAGAGATCCCAGGAGAACCAGAAACCTACTAAACATGATGACCTAAGCTCTGCCAAACGTGCCTGCCAGATAGGTAACAATAAATTCTTAATGATGACTGTTTTGTTGCTTGCGAGGAATAGAACTTTAATTTTACTAAGAAATATGCTAGCCACGATTTCTATTATGCTTCTAATCATCTTAATTGCATCATATGTAGTATACGTTTTGCTTGTTTCATCTTTGCAAAGTTTTGTTATTCTTTAATACTGTTTAAGCAATAAGTATATATTTTGTGGTGCCACTTTTGTTATTTGGCTTGAGAAGGGTTTCAGGGACCACAGCCCATAAACTAATTCTTGAAGCGGGGTACACGGAAGGAGCCTCCTCGAAGATTGTTGTACAATCGGGTGTACCCTGGTAACGGTGCATTGTGCCGGCTAATCCTTCTACCACCTGATCGAACCGCAGCTCGGCAGTGTGGCGGTGACTACATTTTGGCGGAGCGGAGTTTGGTCTGGATACGACACGACAACGAGTTCTTGAAGCCCAGAACGCTCAGCTGGGATTTAGAAATCTGTTACTGAGTGGGGTCTGTCTATGCAGCTGCTATTTTCTCTCTTGGGCTTTAGGCCTACACTAGTGCTTTTTAATGGTACTGATGTGCACTGATAACTGCTGGGGCACATTATGCATTCTGTAAACTGCTTTTCTAGTGTTATTTCCTGCTTTTTATTCCGTATTATCCAAAATATTGCAGCAGATGTCGTTGTGTGCTATGAGGTATAAATACACAAGAGGGATAGAGCATTACAATGATGGGATCATAGCGATATGACATGAGGTGTAGATCTGGTCTTGGTCAGGTGAGTCACAGACACACTTGTTCAGAGAAGAGAAACAAACTAGTCAGATGGAATGGAAATGAATCTCCTGTCTCAAGAAGCCCCAGGGCCAAATCTGACCTCAGAGAAGTACAAGGTGACCCGACTCCTAGTCGCCAACCATGTGGCAAGAAAAGTGTGTGGAGGAAGTGCTGGCCATGCCAGCATGACTTACTGGCATGACCTATTGGGAAATGGGGAGAGGCTACTCTACCTCCCATTCTCAAAGTGATCCTCTTAGGAATACAGGAATCTGCCTTATATTGAGTCAGACCCTTGGTCTATATAGCCCAGTATTGTCTACACTGACTGGCAGGAGCAATCCTGGGTTTGAGGCAGGAATTTTCCAACCCTATCTGGAGATACCAGGGATTGAACCTGACACCTTCTGCATGCAAAGCATTTGCTCTACTACTGAGCCATGGCCCTTCTTGTGGAACTACTTGCTGACCAGGGGGGTGTCTCCATGAACGATTTACTCTGAGCTGGCTGTGTTTGGAGGTTGTTAGGGATATATGACGTCGTGGCCATCCAGCAGCCACCCCGGAGCTTATCACGGAAAAAAACGGATTTCCTGAGACTGCTTAAAGTCTGATGCTTTTCCTTCAGTCAAGTTCTCCCCAGTATAGTTGCTGTGGGCCCCAACCCCTGCATTTATCTCGGGTATGCTAGCCCTGCCCAGGGGTGTGTCTTTCACTGTGACCCTGGTCAAGGGGTGTTTCCAGTGTGTTTCCCATCCCTGCGCAAACCAATCGGTGTCTCCTCAGAAGTTACTCCCATTGTGGTCAATGACGTTTCTCCCCTGAATGCCCACATCAGAACTTATAGAGATCCCTCTCAATTGAAATGGCACAGTTTATTCACTAAGTGCTGTAAAGTGCTCTCTCGAGGCTTCAATTCTCCATTGCTTTGTTTATTGCCTTAGGAAGTAACTACTTCACACCTTCGTTACAGAGATCCTGCACAGCATGGGGTTAGAATGGGGGTTGGTTTTCTGTCTTTGTGTTTTCTGCTCTCTTTCCCACAACAGACCCATTAGTGTCTCCTAAGAAGTAACTCCCATTGTGCTGAATGAGGCTGGCCCTCTGAATGCCCACATCACAATTTACAGAGATCCCCCTGAATTGAATACAGAGTTTAAAGCACTGATTCCCTGAAGGCTGTAAAGTGCTTTACTGAACCTGTGATTCTCCTATTCTCTGTGGTTTGGTTTATTGCCTTAAGAAGTATTTCACACTTTCATTATAGAGATCCTGCGGTTAGAAGAGGGGGTGGCTTCCCATCCCTGTGCCCCCCTCTTCCCCAGCAAACCATATGTGTGTCTACTCGGAAGTAACTCCCATTGTGCTCAATGAGGCTTGCTCCTGAAATGCAGGAGCATCTGGAGTTTCAGGGGAAAAGAGAAAGCGAGGAGGGAGGAAGCCTCAGGAAGTATGTTCTGTGAAGTGATTTTTACTGATGCGGAGCACTTGCTCATGGAGCCCTACATGGACCAAAGCACAGCAAAGCTGATTCCTTTAAAAAAAAATCTGGTACTCCTCCATTCGCTTCTCCTTCTGTTGTCATGGAGACATGGTCCAGAGTTGATGGTCACCTGGTTCTGGGTCCACTTTTTAAAAGTATTTGTGACCACCATGAAAAGATATATGAGCGACTGAGGCAATGATCTCTTCCTCCCCTTCCTTTCCTCAGTGCTTCCTTCTTCTCCTGACCTGCAGATAAACAACAGCATGAATCAGCCATTCCGTGCTGATCTTGTAAGCTGAGGGTACTCCATGTAATAATTACTGAAAACAGAGGGGAATATGACAGTAGCAAAAGTCCTACCTCCATACAAACACAAATATTCCTACCTTTACCATCTTGTGTTTTCACTGACCTGGAAAGAAGAATGATAAATGAAACAGAAGAAAAAGAGAGAGAAACTGAATTTAAAAAGCACACTATCAAAGCCAAGAGTACTTGTAGAGATTTCCAGTCTGATGTCCTGACTTGATCCAGGTAATTAATATTGAACTAGCCTTCCTGTCAGTTCCAGCATCATAAATCAACATGTGCAAGGAATTATTCTTCTTTCTGCTGTTAGAAGCAGAAAAAAATGTTTTTGGGTTGGATGCAGCTATAATAAAATTACACAATAATGGAGCTTCTACTTGTTGCTTTTAGGCTGAGGTTCAGCATCATTCTTGAATGGTTTTTTGTTCTGCTATAATTTCTCATACACCTACATATGCCAATGGATTGTGGGAAGAAAGGAAAACCAAGGGCATGCACAGACAACTGTGTCAATGCCACTGAGTACATGAATACAAGAAAGGCCCATTACCAAGGGTATCCTCCCCATAGCTCTGCTTATTTATATAGGGTTTCATCCAGACTTAGTCATTGTTAGAATAAACCTATTGAAATCAGTGGGACCAGTTAGTCACTAACTTAAGCCCCACTAATTTCAGTGGGTCTGCTCTAAGGATGACTAAGTCTGGATCCAACTCATAATACTTTCCTAAGTGCTCAAAGTGAATTTATCCGTCCTTACAACAACATTGTTGTATAAAAACATCTTTGTGAATTGGTATATAAATTGGATAAAGTGAGCTTGACATTATCTTCACATTGCATATGGCGACTGAGGCCACAGACGCAGCTCTTGAGATTATGGCTGATCTAAAAATGACTTCCTACCTCCTCATTCATTTATCCACTATGGTAGGGGTGGGTAGGCCACACTTACAGGATCTACTTTATTTTTAATTAGAACCCTGAGTTCTGCCAGCTGGGACGTGGTGAAAAAGAAATGCACTTAGAATGAAAAAAATCCGAGTGGATTTGTTTTGAGTAACAGAACTAAATGGAGCTCACAGTTTTTCCATGCAAAATAATCCACTCCTCAATTCTGGAGGTGCGGGAGTCATTTTGTTGTTGCTATTCTTAAACAACTGAGGTCAGAAATCCTTACAGATCTACTGCAAACCTCCCAGAGATCTACCATTAGATCATAACCAACCTTCTGCGCCCTGCATTATAGAACACCAGCTCTGTAGCCGCTCTCCCTATGGAATGTGCTCAACTACTTTTCAGTGAAAACGATAGGGTGTTTTCAGAGACAAGACAAAATACCAGCATTTGAAGATACCTTTCTTTCCCTGAAACATGTTTTGCATTCACTGCTGAGAACGACAACAATGTATCAGAAGTAGGGAAGGTTGTATTCTGGGCTTGCCCTAAAACCAAAACCAACAACTGGTGGTCCATGAACAGGATCCAACCTGCAAAGCCTTTGGTGACATTACCTGTTTTTTAAAACCATAAACAAAACATATCCAGTGCAAAACCAATAATTCAGAAAGAATTAAAAAGGAAGAAACAAAAATAGCATGAAAAATTACAATTACAATAAGAAGAGATTTAACCAAAAAAATGACCTGATTTTAATCAAGCTGTGGTGGAATATTTTGCCCATTTGTAAGAAAATGTAATCGTTTTCAAATTTGGGAGAAATATAGATATTTGATAAGGGAAGTGAGCAGGGAATAGAGAAAAGCGGCTGGAGCAGTGAACTGAGGGAGGTAAGGCAAAGAAGGGGAGAGGCTATGGCCCTTCCCCTCAGTCCTTCCCCATCTTCTGTTTAACATACTTTAGATGTGAACAGGGTAGGCACATAAACAGAAACACATGTCCACCCTCACTGCCTAAAATGGAGATGCCGGGTCGAATGGACAACCAGGGGCATTTTGCTCTAGTCTTTCTGCTGCCCTGTGCCCTCTTTCTTCCACGATACCCTTGCCTGATTCCAAATGGCTTGCTACTAAAAAGAGTTCCTTACTAGGAGCTCATCTCTTCAGCCTCAAACAAAGATTACCTTGATGGCTTATGAACTTTTCAATATATGCAATATTGCTGGTGATCCCTGAGTATAGGCTTTCTGTAGAAAAGGGACATCACCATTACCGTCCTCATCATCTGGGTTGCAACTGAGGGTGCTTCTAAACAGACAGCTCCTAGTGCTACCAGAAGGCATTGTGCAGTGGTTCCATCTTTCCCTCCTCAACTTTTTTTGTGGTAAGAAAAAGGATGGAAGAAATGGGGGCATTACAAATGGATGATGGTGACACCTGCTTACCTCATGTCCCCCATGCACACATACAATTCTATGTTTGAGACAGGGCTATGGCACAGTCAAGGAAGCACCATGTGTTTCACAGCCCTTTGAATAGGGCAGCAAATAAATGCCTTGAATGGGTTAATTTAATTGTGTTTTAAACAATGAGGACAGGGATGATTGAGCTCAATGCTATTTCTTGAACAAGAGGCCTTACTATCTTAAAGGGGAGGCATCGGTATTATTACCTTAAGAGTTAACACCCTTTGAAGGATTTCTGCAGCAGGGGGATACGCCCTTTCATTGTCTCTTTGTTTTCCTAGTGAAATCTTATATTCTTGCTCACACTTTCCCCTCCCCATCATGTTTACTTTGTTCCTGAACTTTCACAACACAGTTAAATTTGGAAAGCACCAGTGATTTGGAGGACTGAATTGCTGCCTCAGCCCTTGGCTGTTTCTACATACCCAATTGTTAAAAGGGATAGAGGGTTTTGGTGCCCATTTGAGCTAATACGCTGTCAACAAAGCTGATAAAGTAAGTGTGTGTGGTGGTGGTGGTGGTGGTGGTGGGATGGTGGAAGCAAGCTGAGAATTGTAGGCATCAGATTTCATGCTTGTGCAGTAAACTTGTGGATGCATGGCTCCAGAGCATGTTCTTAAGGCACATGATGCAGCAACCTTGGTGAAGCTAAGCAGGTCTGGGTTTGGTCAGTGCCTAGAACACATCTGGGAAACTTATGGCCCACTGGCCACATGTGCATCTCAGCTGACTTCAGTATGGCAGGCAGGTCCACTTCCCATCAGATTCCTGCATCTGAACTGGTGATTAGGCCATGGCTCACTGGTTTTGCATGCAGAAGGTCCCAGGCTCAATCCCCAACATCTCCAGGTAGGACTGGAAAAACTCCCGCCTGAAACCCTGGAGAGCTGCTTCAAATCAGTGTTGACTATACTGGCCTAGATGGACCAACAGCCTGACTTAGTACAAGGCAGATTCTCATGTTCCTTCCTATTAACACTGAAAGCAGCGAAGGAGTGCGTCAATCATTGTACTCCTCCACTGTTTTCCGTGCTAATTGGCTGGGCAGCTGGGAGGGGGGCAGGGATGGAGGGGGGTATCTGAGCCACAGAGTGATATCTCTGGCTTTACTAATTCAGAACTGAAATTATAGTGCATTGATTTGCTGAGAAAAACTGCTGCTGAATTCCACTATAGAAAGGGAATTGGCATGAAATTTGGGGTCTTGCTAAAATTAGGGATACTGGAAAAATCCACAATGGAATCACATGTGTTTGGATTTCTATGAACCTGACCCATAGATTCCATAGTGGACTGGCTTTTCCTGAATCACACGGATTCCATGGTCTTGTAGACCATTTTTTACTTTCCAGAATTATACTCAAATTTAGTCATAGAAAAATGTGTAAAAAAACACAAAAAACCACCAGCTGAAAATGTCCATTTCCCCCATAGGCTAAAGCATGAAAATGCATATTTTGGGAGGATATGTGCACTGGGGAGTGAGGGATATGTGCATTTTTGTAGATGTGAATTTGCACAAATGTGAATTTGCACAAATTTGGGAAATTGGGTCTGATTCCGTCAATGAGTGGTGATGGAACAAAAGGCACCTGACAATCTGAAACACAGATGGAACAGATTTTACAAAATCTGTATATACCTAGCTAAAATGGAGTCATTTTCTCAAGTAGTAAGAAGGCTTTGTGGGATGTGCATTACTTATCAGAGATGGCAGTAGTGGTAGGGAAGGTGTGATTTCTGGCATGGAAGCCTCAGGTCTTTGACATTCCTGCATACATATGGTAAATCCAAGAGAGCAGGAGAACTGGAGAACCAGTGTAGTGTGGTGGTTAGGGTGATGAACTGGGACTCGGTAGACCCAGGTTCTAGTCTCCACTCAGCATGAAGCTCACTGGGTAACTTTGGGTCAGTCACTGACTCTCAGCCTAACCTACCTCATAGGTCATGTTGTTGTGAGGATAGAAAGGAGAGGAGAACTATGTAAGCCACCTTGCAAGAGCAAAAGAGGTGGGATATTAAAGTAGTAGTCTCTGTAATTTAAAGATAAATTACAGAGACCACAATGATATGGAGTATGTGAAGAACGTATGGAAAAGTCTGTCCTTGGGTGGGTTTGGAATAAGTATGCATTAGGTCATGGGGTTCTACTACAGCTATCTTAAAGCATTAAATGACAAGCCTATTGGATGACTACTTCTGTTGACATGTTTTGAGTTGATGCAGTGTTTACCATCCTTTTCTCAAGAACCTAAGTGGAGATAATTTGATGCTGAACCAATTGGCATCCATTTGCATGACAGGTACATATCATTTGTGAGTTCAGAACTCTCATTAAGTATTGCAAAACCCCTGGGGAAGAGATGGATGTGCAGACTCCATGGCACCTTCAAGGTTCAAATAAAGACAAGGAATGCAATGAAAACTCTTGCTTTGTCTTGATTGAAGCCAGGGGTGGGGAACTGGTTGGACGCAGCCCATGGGGTCCTCCTGAATGGCCTGTGACCACCCACTGCCCCTTTGCAGAAGTTAGGTTAGAAAAAAAATGTCCTGTTGGAGCTTTTTACCAAGCTTAATTGAAGCACAGGGAGAGATTGGAGGGGGGGGGGTCACAACTAGGAAGGGAAGGGTTAACCTTTCACATGCTGAAATGGATCCAAAGAATTCCCTCCATGCTATAATTAGGTTTGAGAAAAGCCTCCCATGGGTTCCAAAGGGAGGCTTTTTTCAAGCCTAATTGGTGTGTGTGTGTGTGCATGGCCGTGGGCATGGGCATGAGTTTGTGTGTCTTTATATGAATCTCTGTGTATGAGTGTGTGAATGTAGGGGGGGGAGTGTGATTTTGACCCCACCTTTGGCTTTTGCCCTACCCCCTGCTGACCTGTATCCTTCTGGAAGTTTATGGATATGGGAATGTGGCCCTTGGGCTGAATAAGTTTCCCTGATCACAATTTAAACTTAGGTGTGACATTAATCAATGTTCATATCCAGCCATGATTTTTTTTGTCCTTTCAGAAACCACTCTACCATTGTAGGTTAGCTAATTTTCAAGTGCTGAGCATGGCCATCTTGCATAAGAATGATCATAGGTGAAAGCCATGAGTTGTTTGGCTGTGCCAACTAACTGCAAAAAACTATACACCAATTTTACCCAGAGAGGGAGAGAGAGAGAGAAAGTAAGTTTCATATTCTAATGAAGATACCCTCTGTTGAAAGGAAATCTTTCACTGGGAGATGGATCTTTGGGGATCCCAAGGTCTGTTTTGCCTTCTCAACCATCACTATTAGAAGGGATCCTAAGACTTCTTGAGAAAGAGCTGCTGGCACAGAAACACATAAGGGGTGGGCAACTTGTGGTCCTCCAGATGGTTTGGCCTACAACTCCCATCATCCCTCACCATTGGTATGGCTGGCTAGGGCTGATGGAAGTTGTAATGCCAAAACATCTGGAGGGCCACAAGTTCCCAGCCCTGGTCTAAATCCTGAGAACTGTTGCTACATCCTGGCTCAAAACAAAGCTTAAAAAACAGTTACTGTCAATATAGCAAGTACAGCAGAATGCCCAAATAACCTTTGTAATTATAGTGATGAAGATATTTAGCTATTGTTCAAACATTGACTACTCCTCAGATTTATATCCTGCATTCTTGGCCAAAGCCAAGTAGCATTAAATCCCTTATGGCACAATCCTATGTTTCAGACTGGCTGGACCTGACCAGGGGCTAACTCAAGGCCAAAAAAGAGATGAGTTTAAATCTGTGTCTAGCAGCTATGTCTCCCTCATCTCAATTTTTACTGTAGGATAGGTGCAAACTCACCAATGTGGATCTTAAAAGCCCTCCTACCCCCCCCCCCCATGGTAGGCTCCCAGTTTGGACTGGGGTTCCTGTCCCTACTGTAGTGTAAAAGTGAAAGCAAGACAGAGCTGCTAGAAACAGATTTAAAGTAATGTCTGTTTTGGCCCTCAGCCTTCTGCAACCCAGTGTTCTCCAGATGCATTGGAATACAAATCCCATCAGCCTCAGCCAGAATAGCTAATGGGAATTGTAGTCCAATGCACCTGGAGGGCACTGGATTGCAGAAGGCTGGGCTAGCTGCACATGGCATTATGTACAAAAGCTCCTTGATGATGGGTTGGCTGACAGAGGAGAAAGTTGTAAAATCCGTTCTGTGTGCATTTCACAGATTGTCAGAGAGAACTGGATTTTCCCCCCAATTTCCCCAATTTTCACAAATTCACATTTGCACAAATTTGCACTTGTGAAACTGGACAAATGCCCACCAAGATGCACCAATCCCCCCAGAATGCACATTTTCATGCTCTAGCCTATGGAGGAAATGTGCATTTTTGGCCAGTGTTTTTTTTTTTATTTTATGCATTTTTCTACAACTAAATTTGTGTAAAATTCTGAGAAGTAAAAAAAAAAAGGTCTGCAAGTACATGGAATCTGTGCAGCTTGGGAAAAGCTGCTCTGCTGCAGAATCTGCTGGTTAGATTCATAGAAATCCAAACTCATTTGATTCCATTGCATATTTCTCCCACATCCCTAGAAGAAAGTCCTTAACATGTGAAAGGAAGAGTTTAACTTCTTCCCTGCCTGACATTTTGCCACTCCAAATTGTCCGTCATAAATGCTTCCCCACTCCCCAGCAGTTTTCAGTTGTCGGGATGTCTTTGCAAACCCACATTTCAAAACTCTGCTGGGGAAACGATGGAGAAAAGTTAAGCTCTCTTCCCACCCGCTCCCATTCTTCTCTCTCAATTGCCTCCTCTTTTCCTTTTTCTTTCCTTCTAAGGCACTGGAGCTGGAACACGTGCATTTGTCGATTATAAATGACCCAATGTGGGGGAACAACTTAAGTCCTTCAGAGCCTGGAGGTAAAGACAGGGGTAAAGAAAATGGGAACAAGGAGATGGGATGCAATGCTTTCTGTTAAATCTTTTGGAAATGCGAAACCTATTCTTTTCTATGTATTATGTCACTCAAGCGGCATAATAAACATATTAATGCAACCTTGATGCTGTTTCATTTAAAAAAAATTGCAGGCAGATTTAAAAGTGGAATTGCCTCCAGCAGTGTTTGCTTGGCGACACTGTGTGCATGGGTTGCAGCGCATGTTCTTTTCAAGTTGACAGCAAAGCTGCCTTGGATCTGATCGGGTTATGATTTCATCTGTGTGATAGTACGCTCCAAAATCTGTTTCCCTGATGCAGAGATCAAGGAGATAAAGCATAAGTTGGTCAGGAGCAATTAGGGTGGCTGCTTACACATTGCCAAAGAAGAGGAAATGTATCACCAACTTGCATAACATTCGCATATGCCAATTTATATGTATAGATGCACATTTAGAAAGAATTTCTATAATCCAAAGAGAAATGCAATACATCTAACCATGGTGGGGAAAATTGTGACCTGTGTGCCTGCTCAGTCTACTGTCCAGGAGCTAAATTTGGTGGGAACTTCAAGGGCCATTCTCTCCGCTTTGACTTTACTGTCGGGATGCTGGAGAAATCTGCTGTGGACTCAAATGAGGCCAGATTCCAAAGAATCTGACTTCTGGAGTCTGCAGCACTTCTGGACTCCACAGCCACACTCACTTGAGTGTCCACAAGAATGCTCACGAGGCGGCTTTCCAGCTTTTGAAAGGCTGGAGAATAAATACTGCCATAAACAGCTGCAATTTATGTAAACATAAGAGCTTTACGGCTGCAAATGGTGTAAAATAGCATTGTTTTTGAAAGCTGGAGAGCTGCTCTGCGAACTCTGACGGACGCAGCAGGGCTCCAGAGAAATCTGCAGGGCCCCAAGCAGCCTGGTGGAACAACCCCCCCCCCCAGCCGGACATCAGGGGGTTCATCCATCCCTACTTTAAAGTAGGGATGTTGGAAAAATCCACAATGGATTTCTACTGAGTTCGGATTTTTATAAATCCAACCTGTGGATTCCATAGTGGATTGGCTTTTTCCAAGTCCTACAGACCTGCGGACTTTTTTTTTTTACTTGGAGGGGGGATTTGTGCAAATGCACATTAGCGCAAGTGCAAACAGGAACAAAAACCTCAAAGAACCTCCTCCTCCCAATCCAGTTCCATCAACGAGCAGGTGATGGAATAAAAGATGCCTCACAATCTGCAAAACACAGATGGAGCAGATTTAACAAAATCTGGACATCCCTACTTTAAACCAGACTTGGAAAGGTCACTTCTTTCAATAGAGGATACCCTGAAATAGAGAACTGTCCTCTGTCAGTTATCCAAAACAGAGGAAGGTCCTCTGCACACCTGGCCACCTTATCAGCAGCATTAGTGGAGCCCATTCTCCTTGTCCTCCACTAAACAGATGAGGGGAGAGAGAAGCAATGGGATTTATGAGCACAGCAGCTGGCACGCTGCCTGCCTCTGCCTTCTAAGACATCAGGACCAGGGACAGGACTGTGCTGGATATGGCTGCTGGATGCAAGCGATAGCAGCCTGCAGTTGCCCTGTACGTCTTCACACCTGGAAACTTGTCTCCATGCACAGATCAACACCCTTGCTGGATCTGGCAAAATGGATACAAATACAGTCCATACCAGTGGAGGCTGCTGGTGCCTATTTCAATGGCAGCAGGGAACCCATGCTGGGTTTCAGTCAGAACCCTAAACGAGCTATCCAAAGTGTTGAAGCCTATCCCCAAATTAGGTTCAGCACCTTGGATAGCTCCTTTAGAGTTCTGTTTGGTTCTGACTGATTCACCACCCCGCTGAAATAGGAGCCATCAACCTCCCCTGATCCAGACAAAGGTACATGTGTTTATGTCACAGTTGACCCCCAAAAGACCCTTTTCAAAACGGCATTGACTTCAGTAGGACTTTAGCATGATTATTCCCTTCCTCCTCTTGATTGCACCCATTGCTATGCAAAAGCGTAAAGCCAGGGATAGGGAACTTTTGGCCCTCCAGATGTTGCTGGACTTCAATTCCCATCATCGCTCACCATTGGCTGTGCGGGCTCTGGCTGAGGGGAGCTGCAGCACAGCCACATTGAGAGGGCCTCATGTTCCCCAGCCCTGGGCAGAGGGGCTTCCCATTTATTTTCACCTCCTAGCTGTTATTTACCACACAGAGAGCAACCCCCGCCCCCACAGGTACCCAGCCCTGCCTGCAGGGTAAACAGCAGCTTGGGTGTATGTGATCTTAATAAGGAAAACAATTTGGGGAGAAGGGGTGAAACCCCTCACTCCTCGTGGCACCCTAAGGCACTTATTACCCTTTAAAATAAAACACAGGTCTTCCTCTTCATAGCTAATTGAGCCCTTAATGCTGGTTACTTCACTTGCTTGCTGAACAGTTAACCCTTTCGCTTTCATTGAACACTGGGAAGGAGTCAACCCCAGTCGTATGATTTCCATGCTCCCGGGCTAGACGTGTTCCAAGTGCCTTGATGTTTATGACCGACATGGGTTACATGGACTGTACATGCAGGCTCACTCAATCACATGTTGCAAAGGAGAACAGGAAAATGTAATAATTTGAACATGCCCTGACTTTTCCTGTGTTGTCCTCCAGCTAGAATCAATTGATGTTCTGCCTGAAATGCTAATTGGGATTTATAGAAAGATTTTAGAGCTGATTTATAAGGACTATATAAAAAGCATTAGTGTGATAGACAGGTAAATGATCTAGTTTTCCTAGCTCTAGCAGGAGAAGTTAAAGTTTGCTTGCATTTTGGAAGACACATGAATGTCTTGTTTTCCTCTGTTTGCTATGGCTCAGCCTTGGTGTCTTTCTCCTGTCTTGCAGCTTGCCCACAGATCCTTTCAGGACAAATAACTAGTGTAGCCTTCCCCAACCTGATGCCTGCTGAATGTGTTGGACTCCCATAATCCCCAGCCATCATGTCACTATGCTGACTGGAGACAATGGGAGTTGTCTGAAGGGCACCCGGCCAGGGAAGGCTGGACTAAGGCCATAATGGCTGGGGATGATGGGAACTGCAGTCCAAAACACATTTGTTGTCTGTGAGAGTTGTAGGCCAAAACATCTGGATGGCCACTAGTTGCCCATCCCTAACTTAGTGCTTCTCAAGCCTTTCAGGGCCTACAGAGGAATCTATTGTGACTGACTGAAACTGAGGTAGCAAGTAGTTTAGCTATAAAATAAATAAATGAATTAAAACACACACACACACACACTATTGTCCGACAGAGCCCTGGGGCCAATCTACACAGTTGATTTAATGTGGTGGAAAAACGCATTGGGGTCGTTTGCGACAATCCTGCAGCATCCAATGCAAATTTTCAGAAAGTCCTTTCACTCCATTGTTTCGGAGTGGTTCTGCAGCTGTGTGCTCTGTCCCCCAAATTAAATCCTGGGCATGCCTCTGTGACCTGGCTGTGACCTGCAAGTGACATGGTCAAGGGGTGGGGCTGCCCCTCCCCCTTCTCTTTTTTTCCCCATTTGCAGTAGGGCTGCTTTCACAATAAGTAGCCTCCTTTTCCCATTCATAATAGCAGTAGCGCGGTTTCATTCACAATAGTGGAGTAGCCTGTTTATGGGTAGTGCACAGTAAAGAATACACAGAGCTGGAGGAGAAAGGGCAGGCAGGAGGAGGAGCCTGCAGCTGCAGTATTTCGCAGTTGCGTGACTGCAATACACTTACAGAGCCGCAGTGGTGCGATACACCTACAGCTAAGGGATATCCGGAAGGGAAGGAGAAAGGGCGGCCAGTGCAGCACAGGGGCGTGGACAGGGCTGGGAACAAACACGCTAGATCACCCCTTCAGAGTAACACAACAGTTTGCTTTTCCCATTCACAGATAGCAGCCACTGATTCAGTCATGTCTCCCCTTCAGAATAGTCCCCTGGGTTTTTGATTTTCTTGTGTGTTTGTGGGGAGGAGGATGAAGCTTAGTTCAGGTCAGGGAAGTGCAGGCAGAAGCAGCAGCAGCGCTAGGAGCCGCTGCTGACTCCAGAGTGCTAGCAGAGGGACGCAATTCCAACCCTTCCCTGCCGTGCAAGTCCTAGGTGCCGCCTGCCTGCCTGCCTGCCTGCCTGCCTGCCTGCCTGCCTGTCTGTCTATCCCTGGCCTTCAATACTGCTGGTTCACAGTAGGTGGATGTGAGGGGGAGAGGTGCAGGTTAAACTACCCAATATTACTCATCTCTTATATTAAACATTCCCTGAGCAGTGAAGCATGGAGAGGGGCGGTAGCAAGCCTCTCTCACTGGCTGAGCAGCATCTATGGGGTTGATGCCATTCACTTCTTTCTGATTGATTGATTGAATTTCTTAATCGCCCATCTGGCCAGTCACTTGGCCACTCTGGGCAATGTACAGAAATACAAACAGTTTTAAAACAATAAAATTCTACATTAAAACATCACATTTCTAAAAATACCCTAACCCACCCCAAATGCCTGCCTGAACAACCACATTTTTCATGTGTGGCGGAAGCTCATTAAACTTCTTCTAGTGGACTCTGCCTATACAACCACAAAGTAGGGCAGATTAAAGTGCAGTTTGACCTGTGAAAAGTGGGCTTCAAGGCTGTGTTTTTACTCGACATTTTTTGCTTCGTGTGCCTGGGATGGACCAAAGCCGATTTCATGAAAATCTGGATAATACCAGAAGTGCTTCTCATTCCATTTCCACGTAGACTCCCCCCTGCTCTGGTCAGCTGCCAAGAGAAGCAACATGGTTGGGAACAATACCCTGCTATGTTCCTGACAAACAGAGAGGGCAAATGGTGAGCAAGGCAGTTGTCTGGTTAGAACATTTGCTACATTGGCTTCCTGTGATAGTAAAGCTGTCTGACCCAAGACATTTTGCTGCCTGAGGTAGTCAATATAGAACCCCACTCACTAGTTGGACATACAGAAACTGAATGGGATTCAACCCTGGTCATGGAACAACATCTTCCATCACTCCTGGCAGCAACAGGCTAGCTTAGGGGGTGCAGGACAGGCCGCATATCACACGTAGCTCCGTCCTGCAAAACACCTGGTTGGTGCTCTCTCTACAAACCAGCATCTGCTGCCTGAGGTGGCTGCTTCACTCTGCCTCATGGTAGGGCTGGGCCAGGCCATTGAGAGACCCTCTACTTAGAGTTTACTATGTCCACAGGGATGGCTGTGCTAAGTCTGTTGCAGCAAAATCACCTTAGAGACTAATAAATACATTATGGCGTAAGATTTCGTAGACTAAAGTCCACATGTGATCTTTGCTGTTTTTACTCCGCAGTGGGTTTCTTCATCATTTCTATTGGTTCATCTCATCTGTCAGCAGAGAAACATTTGCTGACAGTGATAATCATCCTAGAAGGCCACAATTACTTTTATACTTTGGCAATCTCAATGAATACTGGAAAAGATATTTTTGTGATAACCTCCTTGCATAGGGCTGTACTCTGTGATATTTTCTTTGACTAGGATCTGTTGTTATGTGAGTAATGGTACTGGAGCACTGAGTAAATAGTAAGATTGTGACAACCTATGTAAAAAATGCCTTTTCTTCTTCTGTGACCATGACACATTATCTGAAATCTGAAAGCAACTATTGTGCAAGTACCCAGAAAGTCTTCCATGCTAGGGTCTACTCAAATAAAAAGCAAAACCAACATTTCTGCTGGTGTGTGAAGCTTCTCTGTACTTTAGTTGTCTAGAACTACATTCATATTCAGCATACAGGATTTTCATCTTGCTGGAAATAGGAACACTAGAATAAGTCAAGGCATTGTTTTAGAGTTTCACATACAATGAACTGTCTTGAGTGTTGATATATTTTAATACAGATTATGTAAATTGGTTGAAAGAATTACATAATGAAAAAATCCCTCCTTTTTCTCAGGGTTAGGAACAGGTCAACATGAATTTTCTTTTGGATGTGAGTCAGCAAGAACAACACCTAGATCCAAATTTAAATCCTAGTTCATAGTGTACTAGTGATCAGGTTGTTATTAATTCGGGATACAAAGAACTAACCACTGAATATTTGTCTGGGCTGGTGCATATACTGTGGTTATGTACTGCCTTTCAAGGCCATCTGCCTTTTTTGAGGTAGAAATACTGGATTTTCCATTTTACTTGTGGACTAGGGCTTCCAAGGGACACAAGGCACACAAGGCAAAAATTGCATGCCAACACTTGGGCCAACCTCTCTTTGTAACCTCTCCACCAGAATCAATGAACTTCAGATTCCTGAAGTGAAGTTGGGGCTTTCTGCTTCCATTTTAAATGCAGGATCACAATGGACTCCCTTTACACGTGCTTCCTTTCCCCCTCATTCTCCCCCTTATCTAAGTCTTCCATATGTTTCATTGATCTAGTTGCACAGAGGGAACTCAAGTGGAACACAAGCGGGGTAATTTGATAGCTCATTATGTCCAATCTATTTAAAAGTAGAATAAAGGTCATTTAGTGCAGGAGACGCCCTGGAGGTTCATGACATCCTCTAAAGGGCCCGCAAGCTTCTGTGAGTGAGCAATCTCAATAGCAGAATAAAAGCGCCATTAAATGTGTATTTGCCCATTAAATGTGTATTTGCATTTAAGGCGCATTTTTAAAATTTGAAATGCAAACAGCAACCACAGGAGGTTGAGGAGGCTGATAATGATCAAGGTCACAAGAGGTGAGGGGGGGAGTTTAACCCTTTCTTTCCTTGCTGTGGCCCTGACAAAAACTGAGGTGCAGCAAAGATGGCTGAAGCTATGCTGGAATAAATCCATTTTCACAGAATGAATGATGCCCTGGAAAAGTAGGTCAAGATAGAATGGAACAGCAAGGCCAGCAAAATCCTGTAAGGCAGACTTCCTCAACCTGGTGCCCTCTACATGTGTTCCACTACATCCCCCGTCATCCCCAGCCAGCATGGCTATTGGAAATAGGAAGGCATTAAGGAGTAGAGATTTTTGGTTGCTGCTGCTGCCCTGGTGCCTTCTCCTACCCTCCTCTCCCGCCCAGGGTAACAAACTGGACTCCAGCTCAGCTTCACTTGAGCAATGAGCAGTAAAGTGTTGCTGAAAAAAGATGTTCCACTTGTCATGTTAATTTCTAGGCACAGGAAGACACAGAGCCATTCAGATGCCAGTATGGCATGGGTCCCCAACCTTTTTGGGACTGTCGGCACATTTGGAAATTGGAGAAACTGTTGTGGGCACCACCACAAAAGGGCTCCCATGGAGGATGTGGCTAGTCGCATAATAGCTGCCGTGGGGGTCTGCTAGTCAAAAGTGAGCTAAAGAGGTGGTGGGGGAGAGAGAAATAGTGAAGCTAGAGGCTGGGAGGAAGGGGGAAACAACAAGGCAAAGGGGAAGGGAAAGAGCAAAGCTAGAGGCTGTGAGAGGGAGAAACAGTGAGTGAAGAGGAGAGGGGAATAGGGAGGCTAGAGGCTGGGCAGGAGGGGGAAAGAGAAAGGGGCAAAGGGGTAGAAGGGAGAGAAAGAGCAAGGCTAGAGGCTAGAAAGTGAGAGAAGAAGATTCCCCTAACATTTCCCAAGGTTTTTCTTAAAACAATTTTTTTGAAGGGGACAGGGAGGGGAGAGCTTCGTGGGTGCCATTGGAGGTCCCCATGGGTGCTATGGTGCCCATGGGGGCCACGGTGGAGACTCCTGCAGTATGGTATTGACTAGAAATAGTGCATGGGTGAGCATTCCTTCTCCTTAGAGAAATCTGGAAGACTCAAAAACAACAAACAACAACACTCAAGAAGAAGGTGAGGGAGTCGGGGAGAAGTTTGCATGAACCTTAATGATTTCCCCCTTCTTTAGGACATCCCCACTTACACTTTGGGAAGTTTGGTCTTTAGGCCTTTCACGTTCATATATCACTATTCCGCATGCAAGTGCTCCAAAGTCACTCGCAAACGTTAATTAAAGTGAAACTCAAACCACCCTGTAATTATTATAGCAGTGGTTCATATAAATATGTAAGATTACTAGTTTATCTTTGAATGAAGATGGCTGTGCTAGGCACTGTACAAACACGCAAACAATGATCAGCACTGCCTGCATAACAACTCTGGAAGGGGCTGGCCTAAATAAGGAAGGAGTTAGCAGAGAGTGGCAAACTGGTAGTCTGCGATCCGATGGTCAACCAGAAGCAGAGTGAGCAGCACTACAACAGCTGCAGAAATAAGTGCTAACCTAGAAACACTGACAGACACACCCACAGTGTCCCTGAAAACTCTGCCACCACCCACCAATCAGGATGGCTCTTGCTGATGATCCCGCCAAATTACACAGGCATAGAAGGTGCCAATTAGCATGTCGTGATGGTCAAACAATCCTATGATGTTACCCAATCTTGTATGCGCAAACCACCTAACTAGGCAGCCAGAATGAAACCACGGCACCTTTTCCTACATAAACTGTCATAGCCATGGAAACCCGAGGCCTACAAGGAAACTGAGAGATGTCCTAGCACAATTATTTGAGTCCCATTGTCACGGCAACAAATTCTGTAATGCTGTACATAACATCTTTATATTGATGTCTCTCCGAAGTGAGGTAGCATTTTGCAAGGGAGAGGAATGAAAATAAATCTATATCATCATCATCCTCATCTTCTTCAGCAGCAGCAGCAATATTTCTATACTTCTTCTCATTTGTACAAATCCTGAAGCAGTTTACACTGCCATTAAACAAAAGAACAATAAATACAGAAAAGTACAATATTAGAGAGTGTTCAAGACAGCTCTTAGCTGGAAGAAAACCAAAGTTAAAAAAAGATACATTTTCAAGAAATACCTAAAAGCTTCAGCTATTGGGTGGTATAGGAGTGTAACAGAGGCATAAACCAACCAACCAACCAACCAACCAACCAACCAACCAACCAACATGTCAGCATTGAGGCATGACATACTGCAGAGCAGAGGTCGTTCTACAGGGTGGATGTCACTGCACAGAAGGCCTGTCCGCATATTGCCTCCAAGAAATCTGTAGGCCGTAGCATGGACAATAGGGCTTCCCCTGAATATCACAGTGGCCTGGCTGGTTACTGCTTTTGTAATGTTCATTCTAGGCTGTGAGCAGGGGTAGATTTTGTGTATTTGTGGATGAACGCTTTTCATATTGTATTGTTTTTAGATCATGTTTTTATGGTATTTATTTGTATTTGTATTATTGTGCTGATTATGGTTTATATTGATCCCCCTGCGCCCCCAGTTATATTAATCATGGATTTCTGTACTGCCTGTATTATGTAAGTTTCTTCGAGACTCCTTTTTTGCAGTGGGAAGCAACACATAAATTTAAGAAATCATCAGCACCATCTCCAAGGATGAGTTGCCACTACCCTCTCAAGAACCTTGCCCCAAAGGGGGGTATTTGCCACCGGGCAGTAGTTATTATAAACCTGCAGGTGCAGGGAAGATTATTTTTCCAGGAGTGGTCATAAAATGGCCTCTTTAAGGGCAGTAAGGACCACATGCAATGATACATTCAACACTCTCTGGATTGGACCCACCAAATCACCCCTAGCTCAAAAAGACCATGATAGGCAAGGGTCAAGAAGACATGCGGTGGGTTGAGCTGCTACAAGTCTCAGGTCCTCAGGCCACAGAAGCTGAAATTGATTACACAAAACTGGGCAACATGGTGCACTAGAAACCTAATTGGACCTGTTACAACATCAGTGTTAAGACCATTATGACGGCAAGCCATTTTGTCCTCAAAATGCTTTGCAAAATTGTCACAGCAGCCCACCAAGGGTTGCAGCATCACATTTTTGTGGGTAGATGTTAACAATCTTAGCACTATCCAGAAAAAGCTCTGCTGGATGGTTACGTAAGCGTGAACAGAGGCAGAGAAGTAACCCTTCTTCAAAGCCCTTACCACTATGCAGTAGGCTCAGTTACACACTCTAACATGTGTTCAGTTGACCTCATACCAAGTCTGACACCACTAGCACTCTAGCCATCTTCTGGTCTGTTTCATTGCTCAGAGTTCTCCAGAGAACTAGGGAGCAGCAATCTGGGCTTCACATTGCTGGACAGGCCACTCAGCGGCAATTGTGTCAATCTTTCATAGCAAGACTAAGGCCTTGACAGGATCACCACCTGTAGTTTCAGAAAAATCCCCCAGAGCACTCAGGAATCCATCAGACTCCATAAGTCTCCAACAGGCTTCCTGACTTTAAAAGAAGTCTTCAAAACTATCCTAAAATAGGGAGCTTGATGGACTTTTCTATCGTTTGTGCAAAGTGTGCTCCTCGTTTTTGAAATACGGTGGCCGAGTGATAACACTACATGCCTTAACGTCCAAGATGTATGTTCTCCCCCTGGGCCATATATACTACCAATGGAGTGCTAGATCTGACTGCACAGTTTAAGTCTGCTCAGACTGTTGTCAAGGGCTCCTTGGAGGGCTCTATCAGTCTAATCCAGTAGCCAAGTCCAGACGCAGACAAAGGGATTCTTTTCAAAGCTTTATTCTTCTTTTACAACTTAACAACTCTACAGGTAGCAACTAGATCTGAGCAGCAGCATCCCTATGCCCTAAATTGGAACAGTTGGTCCCCGTTTGAAAGGCAATTACTGGCAGACCCCTGAATATAAGGACTAGGGAGAATCCCTCCCCTTTTCCCTTGGATCCTCTAGGCGCAACCGTTCTTTGAGCACCAACCGGGCGCTACTACACCTCCTTTCCGCGCCCTCCATTTGGCACCGGTCTCTGCGTCTGCGTCGCGCATCCACCAAGTCTGCTATCTGTGCTGGGTCACTCCCTGGACTGCTTTCTAAACTAGGAATGTGGGTGGGAGGAATCTCCATCAGCTGTTGGTCCTGGGAAAGAGGAGCGCGCTCCTCTCCTAGGAGCGACTGCTCTTCCTCAGCATCAGAACTACTCTGGGATTCTATGGGCTCAGTGTCCACCCTGACAGCCGTCTATGTGCAGTGAACCTTGTGACATCGGGGTTCCCAATTATGTGGAGAGCCTCTTATGCCCATAGGCTCTCCTTTTAGGACACAGTGTAAAACATAGGGGCACCAGCAGGGTACTGCAGCTGCTGGGAGGGGGGGTCTAGCGGGCATGGTCCCACTTCCCTGTTATGTGTTCACTATATGCACAGAGGGGGCTTTAGCCAGGGTTTCCCACAGGCCACTGTGTCAACAGAATGGACCCTTGGCCTGATCCAACACAGCTCTTCTTAGGTTCTTATTATTGTGACTTCCATTGTGGCTGAAGCAGAGAGGGCAGAGATGGCAGCAGTATCTTTTTGTTCTCTGCTCAGTTCAATGGCAGTGTTTAAACACACAGCTCCTGTTTTGCAGAAACACCCCCAAAGCAAAAATTCTGTGACTCTCTCAGGGTCAAGCTACACAATATGTTAAATGCATATTGTGCAGCTGACCCTCTCTTACTTACTCTAAACTAAGTGTGCAGGGCCCTGATCCAGACTGGGACCACTGTGGTGATCCATATTAGGACATCCCCGCTGCAGTCCCTGATTTTCTGAAATCCTGCTCCTTGCATGGGGGATAAGAAAAAACAACCTTCAATTGTTACCAATTGAGACTCCCCCACCCCTTTAGCTCCCATGTGCTGGGGCTGGGGTTCAGACAATAAGCAGCTGAAGCAGAAAGTTTAAACCTCCCCTATCTGCACACAGTGATCCCAATCTGGATCAGGGCCCCACACACTTAGTTTAGAGTGAGTTAGAGAGGCTCAGCTGCACGCTATGTATTTAACATATTGTATAGTTTGACCATAAGACATGTTCCTCCCCCAGCATACTGCAATTCCTCCTTGTCTCTCTCCCCCCGCCCCCACTTGTGAAGGCAAAGTCTCACCAACAGAAGGGTTACGCTTGCAGTTGCTTCCTGTGGGCATAGGAGTATCACTACGCTGGTGTGATTCGCATCCGCCTCATGCCTGCATTACACTGTGCTCGGCCAATGGAAGGAGATTAAGGGGATCTCTACATCTCAAGTTTATTGCGCATTCATGATTGCTCACTCACTGAATTGTGTGGGTCCATTACATGATGTCGTCGTTTGTCTGGTCATTATTCCACTATTTCCTCCCACCTATCCCGTGTTTTCCTCAAACGGAACAAATGGGGTATTTTTCCAGATATGCTCAAATGGAGCGCCATGTCCTCCCCGTGTATTTCTCCCCTAGCGTGAATGAAGTGCTGAGTGTGGTTGTTGGGGGCGTGGTCATGATGTCAAAGGTGGTGACGAAGGTCTGATGGGCATTCAGCCTTCCCGCTCCTGCGCCGTTTTGGCTCCTTGCCATTTTCAGCCTGCCTGTTCAAAACAGAGCGGCAGAGCAGCAGAATGGAAGAGCGGCAGCGAGGGGGGGTGGCAAAGCGGAGGAGCAGCAGAGAGGCTGAGCGGCAGGGACTGGCCAAAAGCATGGAAGGGGGAGGCGGGGCCCGGGGAGATCGGTGGGGGGGCTGTCCACATGTCAGTCCCCATCCAGCAGTAATGTTCAAGGGGAAGGAAAAGGGCAGGAACCCAGGAGCAAGTATTGCTGAACCTGGAGCGTGTGTAATGCCTCTTCACGGAAACATAACGCTATGGGAACAGCCATCTACAGAGAAGGAAGCGTGTGTAAAGGGAATCAGTTGTGATCCTGCATTTAAAATGGAAGTGGAAAGCCCCATTTTAAATGCAGGATTTTAGGCTGGTGTAGAAATCCCCTTAGGGATGGTTTCATCTCTTCATGTGTCTGAAAGGTAATGGGAAGGTGGGAAAACCCCAAGGTGTTTGCTTTTTGGCCGAGAGTGATAAAACATTCCTTAAAAGTAAAAATAGCAACACTAATTGAGCACACACACACACACAAAACACTTCTTGTTGATTTGTAGAAATATACATGAGAAGGCTTTGACATGGCTGTGGAATCTTCCCAAGCATTTTAATGCGGCTGCTGGTGTAAAAATGCTGACTTTTAGCTTTGTCTTTATTATTATCATTTATATTCAGTAGCTGTGTATTTGGAACAATGAATAAGCCAGGCCCCTGCCCTGGGGGGTTTATTATCCTAAAACAAAACACAAACTGAGGAAATAAACCCAAAGGGTGGTTGTTGTTGTTGTTGTTGTTGTTCAGTCGTTCAGTCGTGTCCGACTCTTCGTGACCCCATGGACCATAGCACGCCAGGCCTTCCTGTCCTGCGCTCTCTCCCGGAGTGTGCTCAAGTTCATATTCATTGCATCGGTGATGCTATCTAGCCATCTCATCCTCTGCCGTCCCCTTCTCCTTTTGCCTTCAGTCTTTCCCAGCATCAGGGTCTTTTCCAGAGAGTTTTCTCTTCGCATTAGGTGGCCAAAATATTTGAGCTTCAGCTTCAGTATCTGTCCTTCCAATGAGCACTCAGGGTTGATTTCCTTTAGGATGGACTGATTTGACCTCCTTGCAGTCCAGGAGAGTCTTCTCCAGCATCACAGTTCGAAAGCATCAATTCTTCAGCGCTCAGCCTTCCTTAGAGTCCAGCTCTCACAGCCATACATTACTACTGGGAAAACCATAACTTTGATTAGACGGACCTTTGTCGGCAAGGTGATGTCTCTGCTTCTTACTATGCTGTCTAGGTTTGCCATAGCTTTCCTCCCAAGGAGCAAGCGTCTTTTAATTTCATGGCTACAGTCACCGTCTGCGGTGATCTTGCAGCCCAAAGAAAGTAAAATCTGTCACTGCTTCCATTTCTTCCCGTTCTATATGTCAGGAAGTGATGGGGCCAGATGCCATGATCTTCGTTTTTTTAATGTTGAGTTTCAAACCAGCTTTTGCACTCTCCTCTTTCACCCTCAACAAGAGGCTCTTGAGATCCTCTTCGCTTTCTGCCATTGGGGTGGTATCGTCTGCATATCGGAGGTTGTTGATAATTCTCCCGGCAATCTTAATTCCGACCTGTGATTCATCCAACCCGGCGTTTCTCATGATGTACTCTACATATAAGTTAAATAAGCAGGGTGACAATATGGAGCCTTGTCGTACTCCTTTCCCAATTTTGAACCACTCGGTTGTTCTATGTCTGGTTCTTACTGTTGCTTCTTGACCCTCGTACAGGTTTCTCAGGAGACAGGTAAGGTGGTCTGGTATTCCCATCACTTTAAGAATTTGCCACAGTTTGTTGTGATCCATACAATCAAAGGCTTTAGCATAGTCAATGAAGCAGAAATAGACATTTTTCTGGAATTCTCTTGCTTTCTCCATGATGCAGCGAATGTTGGCGATTTGATCTCTAGTTCCTCTGCCTCTTCGAAACCCCGCTTGTACTTCTGGTAGTTCTCGGTTCGCATACTGCTGAAGCCTAGCTTGTAGGATTTTGAGCATCACCTTGCTGGCATGTGAAATGAGCGCAACTGTACGGTAGTTTGAACACTCTTTGGTGTTGCCCTTCTTTGTGACTGGAATGTAAACTGACCTTTTCCAGTCTTGCGGCCACTGTTGAGTGTTCCAAATTTGTTGGCATATTGAATGCAGCACTTTAACAGCATCATCTTTTAGGATTTTAAATAGCTCAGCTGGAAGACTGTCATCTCCGCTAGCTTTGTTGTTACTAATGCTTCCTAAGGCCCACTTGACTTCACTCTCTAGGATGTCCGGCTCAAGTTCAGTGACCGCACTATCATGGCTATCAGGGACATTCAGATCTTTCCTGTATAGTTCTTCTGTGTATTCTTTCCACCTCTTCTTAATCTCATCTGCTTCTGTTAGGTCCTTGCCTTCTTTGTCCTTTATCATGCACGTCTTTGCACAAAACGTTCCCTTGAGATCTCCAATTTTCTTGAAGAGATCTCTAGTCTTTCCCATTCTGTTGTTTTCCTCGATTTCTTTGCATTGTTCATTTAAGAAGGCCTTCTTGTCTCTCCTTGCTATTCTCTGGAACTCTGCATTCAGTTGGATATATCTTCCCCTTTCTCCCTTGCTTTTTGCTTCCCTTCTTTCCTCAGCTACTTGTAAAGCCCCATCAGACAGCCACTTTGCTTTCTTGCACTTCTTTTTCTTTGGGATGGATTTTGTTGCTGCCTCCTGAACAATGTTACGGACCTCCGTCCATAGTTCCTCAGGCACTCTGTCTATCAGGTCTAATCCCTGAAATCTATTCCTCACGTCCACTGTATATTCATAAGGGATATGATTGAGGTCATACCTGAATGGTTTAGTGGTTTTCCCTACGTTCTTCAATTTCAGCCGAAATTTTGCAACAAGAAGCTCATGATCTGAGCCACAGTCAGCTCCAGGTCTTCCAAAGGGTGGAGGAGTGTCTAATAGGGGAAAGAGAAGGGAGCTTGCAAGATGTAAGAGGTCATGAGATACATTTTTTCCCCCAGTAGATAGTTTTGGTCTGCACACAGAGGTAGGCTGTGCTGCCCTCAGCTCTCCAGGCAGGGAGTAGTAGCAGCCTTTCTTAGTTGCTGTTGCAGCCTTTACGTATTGTGACCTAAATGAGGATAATTCACCATAGGGAAGCCATTTTCAGAAGCAGTCCCTCCAGCCATTACAACTCCTAAAATGTGTTCCAGCTTGATAAAGGCATGTGTTTTACTTTCTTGCTCTTCAATATTTTTAATATCTTCATATTATTTTATCTATATATTTAAACTACTTATATCGTAAGATCTCTAAGCAGTTTGCATAAGTAATTCATAAGAGCCAATATAAGGTTTATAATATAATAAAACTTTTATAATAAGGAAGTTTGCATAAAAATTCATAAGAGCCAATATAAAAACAATATGAAATAATAAATATGTTAATAAGATATTAATATATTGTTAATATCTTAATATTTTAATAGGCTGTATGATTGTTTCTGGTTGTTATCTTATTGTTGCTTTGGGTTTTTTTAAAATTGCAAACCAGCCCAAAGGCATTTGTCAGTTGGGCGATACATAAATCAAATAGATAGATAGATTAGATTAGATTAGATAGGTAGATATATTAGATAGATATATTAGATAGGTAAAATAGATTAGATAGACAGACAGACAGACAGACAGATAATTACTTGTTTAAAATCCAGGAACTTAGAGTAAAACTTGATGGGACTCTCGGAAGGCAGGGAACAGTGAATGTGACCCATAGAAATGACTGTATTAGCAAACAGGGAGATGGATTTCAAAGAAGCATCAGGCAGAGAAGAGGAAGTGAACTCCACAAGCAGTGATGGAGTGTTGTAATGCCTTCAGAGGAAAGACCAGGAGTATAAACCTGTACATGCAGCTACCCGGGTGCAATCTGTCCCAGATAACCTTGAGAATGATATCCAACAGGGAAACAAAGATCACATCTTGCTGCCAGATTCCACAGTGCATTTTCATGTATAGGCTCATTGTCCAGATCTTCTGAACTGGAAAGTGTACAGGTTTTACCAGGAAAATACTGAGAAATCATAATGATGGCATATTTTAATTAGATGGACTGGAAAAAATGTGATTTTTTGGCCTCTGCTATGAATCTAGCTGTTTCTTTTAACTTGTCATTAGGAAGGAACTGAAATCTCAGCACATCCTGCTTTTCCAGTCTCCTGCTCCCTTGTGATATACACAATTCCTAAAAAGACCACGACGTGTAAACCACCAGACTAGAAAAACATTCTGCAGCTAAACAAATGATTATGAGATGGAGGGAGCAATCCTATGGCTGCTAGACAGCGGCTAGACGGCCATAGGATATGCTGCTATCTGGGAACCCACCTCAGATTGCGGGCTCCGAGGTCGGTTCCCAGAGAACCAACCTCTGTGCACTTCTGCGCTGCATTGGAGGCACTGTGGAACAGCCCCGTCCTCCACGCTCGCAAGAGGAGCACGGAGCATCTGGAAAGGGGCCTGGCTGGGGGTATTCCGGGATAGGAAGAGCATCGCTGCCTGTACGACACATCCAATGTGTCATACAGCAGCCTCCTTCCCCGCTCCGTGCTCCTGCAGCTAGACAGCCACAATTGGCTGTCTAGCAGAAAAAGCAGGACAGGAGGAACATGGAGGGAACAATCCCCTCCGTGCTTCTCCTGCCTTGCTTTGGATAGGCAGTCACCTCCGAGTTCAGAGGCGGCCGCCTATCTGGATAGGATTGCGCCCTTAAGCGTTGGTTTTAGGAGAATGGGATCACACATTACATTAGAATTGTTCACATGTTACGTGCATGTACAGTAAAGGCACATGGGGGGTGGGGGTGGGCAGGCGGAATCATAGCTGCTGGCTCCCAGCCTAGGAACATAGGAAGCTACTTTACACTGAATTAGACCCTTGGTCCATCTAGACCACTTTTTTGACACTGACTGGCAGTAAGGGCTCTCCAGGTTTCTTCTGACACGATCCTTTCCCAGCCCTACTGGAGATGCCTGGAATTGAACTTGGAACTTTCTGCATGCATAGCAGATGCTCATCCACTAAGCTACAGTCCCTCCCACACACACCCTATGTGCATTTGGCGTAACTTGTGAAAGCCCATGTGTGTAAAAACTGTTCTGTGCTCTGCCTGTGGAATCGGAACCCTGCCAAAGCATCATCTCTCATGACACTGACAGAGCCTACATGTGTGCAGTTTGTCCATGTGTAGGCCTTCATAAGTAATGACTGGCATGCGTAGGTGGGGCCAGTAGATATAATCCCACGCCTCCCTCTGTCTCAGGGGTATTGAACCTCAGGCCCTTGGGGTCTACCTGGGGTCCCAATCCGGCCTTCCAGGGTTCCTCAGATAGCTACGCCTCCTTCTCCTGGCCCTACCCCCTCTCCCCTGACTGCCAATCATTTCCCAGCTTCTGTGCTGGGAACTGATTGCCAATTCAGTTGACTGCCAATTCAGTTCCCAGCTTCTTCCTTGCCTCCCCCCACTCCATCCTAAAAGATTGAAATGACTCTCCTAAGGCTTAGCTACTTGCAGTAAGAGGATTAAGCTAAAATATGTTGGAATTTTTGGCCTCACCCCTTTGGCCTTTGGCCCCACCCACCACTCGAATGTGCCCCCCCCCCCAGCCTCTCTGAAATGGAATTCAACCCTCAGGCTGAAAGAGGTTCAGCACGCCTGCTCTATGAGCTCTCACTGTATACATATGCAACTTGTGAACTGTACTAACATCCTGTGCACAGAGAGAGGCATGGGGCCTCTCTTAACAGTGTGTCACACATTGAGGAGGGGAGGACCCAAGAGAAACAGACTCATGATTAAAAAGGGAGCAAACTGCCAAAGCGAGGAACCTATTTTTCAAAGGCCTTTAAAAATATAATTATGGAGAGTCCTTCTATAAACGTCCACTACATACGGAGGTTTCATACATATACATATGCATGTATGATTAAGTACAAAAAAAGAATTTATTTTGAATAAAATAAATATTAATCTAGAAAACTTATATCTATAGTTACCATGTATACCAATGCTAGGTTGTCTGTGCTTCTCACCAACATCTGTTTTTGAATGGCCACTGTTAAAAATGTCATTATCCCTGCTTGTACATTCCGCATTTCCCTTTCTCCACACAGTTTATAATCTCCCCTCAACCATGTGCGTTTATATACCTGTAACTCAGAATAACCCCTTCATGGATCACTGCCTTGTTGTGGCGAAGGGGCTTCCGTAACTCAGTGAAGCCATAAGCTATGCCGTGCAGGGCCACCCAAGGCGGACAGGTCATGGCGGAGAGTTCTGACAAAATGTGGTCCACTGGAGAAGGAAATGGCAACCCACTCCAGTATTCTTGCCAAGAAAACCCCATGGAACATATAACAATGCTAAAAAATATGACACCGAAAATGAGCCCCTCAGGTTGGAAGGTGTCCAATATACTACTGGGGAAGAGCAGAGGGTATTTCCAAGTAGCACCAGAAAGAGTGAAGCGGCTGGGCCAAAGCCGAAAGGACACTCAGCTCTGGATGTGTCTGGTGTGAAAAGAAAATCCGATGCTGTAAAGAACAATATTGTTTAGGAACCTGGAATGTAAGGTCAATGAATCAAGGTAAGCTGGAGGTGGTCAAACATGAGATGGCAAGATTGAACATCGACATCTTGGGAATCAGCGAACTAAAATGGACAGGCAAGAGCGAATTTAATTCAGGTGGCCATTATATCTACTACCGTGGGCAAGAATCCCTTAGAAGAAATGGAGTAGCACTCATAGTCAACAAAAGGGTGGGAAAAGCAGTACTGGGGTACAATCTTAAAAACGATAGAATGATCTCAGTACGAATCCAAGGCAAACCATTCAACATCACAGTAATTCAAGTCTATGCCCCAACCACTGATGCCGAAGAAGCTGAGGTTGATCGGTTCTATGAAGACCTACAACACCTTCTAGAACTAACACCAAAAAAGATGTCCTTTTCATAATAGGGGATTGGAATGCTAAAGTAGGAAGTCAAGAAATCACCGGGATAACAGGCAAGCATGGCCTTGGTGTACAAAATGAAGCATGACAAAGGCTAATAGAGTTTGCCAAGAGAACATGCTGATCATAGCACACACTCTTTTCCAACAGCACAAGAGGCGACTCTACACATGGACATCACCAGATGGTCAATATCGAAATCAGATTGATTATGTCCTTTGCAGCCAAAGATGGAGAAGCTCCATACAGTCAGTAAAAACAAGACCTGGAGCCGACTGTGGCTCAGATCATGAGCTGCTTCTTGCAAAATTCCAGCTTAAATTGAAGAACGTCGGGAAAACCACTAAACCATTCAGGTATGACCGAAATCATATCCCTTATGAATATACAGTGGAGGTGAGGAATAGATTTAAGGGATTAGACCAGATAGACAGAGTGCCTGAGGAACTATGGACAGAGGTCCGTAACATTGTTCAGGAGGCAGCAACTCAATCCATCCCAAAGAAAAAGAAATGCAAGAAAGCAAAGAGGCTGTCTGAGGAGGCTTTACAAGTAGCTGAGGAAAGAAGGGAAGCGAAAAACAAGGGAGAAAGGGGAAGATATATCCAACTGAATGCAGAGTTCCAGAGAATAGCGAGGAGAGACAAGAAGGCCTTCTTAAATGAACAATCCAAAGAAATCGAGGAAAACAATAGAATGGGAAAGACTAGAGATCTTTTCAAGAAAATCAGAGATATCAAGGGAACGTTTTGTGCAAAGAAGGGCATGATAAAGGACAAAGAAGGCAGGGACCTAACAGAAACAGATGAGATTAAGAAGAGGTGGAAAGAATACACAGAAGAACTATACAGGAAAGGTCTTAATGTCCCTGATAGCCATGATAGTGCGCTCACTGAACTTGAGCCTGACATCCTAGAGAGTGAAGTCAAGTGGGCCTTAGGAAGCATTACTAATAACAGAGCTAGCAGAGATGAGAGTATTCCAGCTGAGCTATTTAAAATCCTAAAAGATGATGCTGTTAAAGCACTTTAACAAATTTGGAACACTCAGCAGTGGCCACAAGACTGGAAAAGGTCAGTTTACATTCCAATCCCAAAGAAGGGCAATGACAAAGAGTGTTCAAACTACCGTACAATTGCGCTCATTTCACATGCCAGCAAGATGATGCTCAAAATCCTACAAGCTAGGTTTCAGCAGGATGTGAACAAAGAACTACCGGAAGTACAAGCTGGGTTTCGAAGAGTCAGAGGAACTAGAGATCAAATCGCCAACATTCGCTGGATCATGGAGAAAGCAAGAGAATTCCAGAAAAACGTCTATTTCTGCTTCATTGACTACGCTAAAGCCTTTGATTGTGTGGATCACAACAAACTGTGGCAAATTCTTAAAGAGATGGGAGTACCAGACCACCTTACCTGTCTCCTGAGAAATCTGTACAAGAGACAAGAATCAACAGTAAGAACCGGACATGGAACAACCGATTCGTTCAAAATTGGGAAAGGAGTACGACAAGACTGTATATTGTTGCCCTGCTTATTTAATTTATATGCAGAGTACATCATGAGAAACACCGGGTTGGATGAATCATAGGTCGGAATTAAGATTGCCGGGAGAATGATCAACAACCTCCGATATGCAGACGATACCACCCTAATGGCAGAAAGTGAAGAGGATCTCAAGAGCCTCTTGTTGAGGGTGAAAGTGGAGAGTGCAAATGCTGGTCTGAAACTCAACATTAAAAAAACTAAGATCATGGCATCTGGAACCATCACTTCCTGGCATATAGAAGGGGAAGAAATGGAAGCAGTGACAGATTTTATTTTCTTGGGCTCCAAGATCACCGCAGACAGTGACTGTAGCCATAAAATTAAAAGACGCTTGCTCCTTGGGAGGAAAGCTATGGCAAACCTAGACAGCATAGTAAGAAGCAGAGACATCACCTTGCCGACAAAGGTCCGCATAATCAAAGCTATGGTTTTCCCAGTAGTAATGTATGGCTGTGAGAGATGGACTATAAGGAAGGCTGAGAGCCGAAGAATTGATGCTTTCGAACTGTGGTGCTGGAGAAGACGCTTATGAGTCCCCTGGACTGTAAGGAGGTCAAATCAGTCCATCCTAAAGGAAATCAACCCTGACTGCTCATTGGAAGGACAGATACTGAAGATGAAGCTCAAATATTTTGGCCACCTAATGTGAAGAGAAAACTCCCTGGAAAAGACCCTGATGCTGGGAAAGACTGAAGGCAAAAGGAGAAGGGGACGGCAGAGGATGAGATGGCTAGATAGCATCACCGATGCAATGAATATGAACTTGAGGACACTCCGGGAGAGAGTGGAGGACAGGCGTGCTATGGTCCATGGGGTCACGAAGAGTCGGACATGACTTAACAACTGAACAACAACAACTCAGAATGACATTTCATGAATCTGATGAAGTGGAGTCTAGTCCACAAAAGCTTATGCCATACTAAATCAGTTAGTTTTTAAGGTGTCACAAGTCTACTTATGCATCCCCACCCACCCCAGAAAAGGAAATGTATCACCAAAAATGAGGACAAAAAAGGACACATATTTGCATATGCTGATTTATAGGTGTAGATGCTAATTTAGAAATAATCGCTATAGTACTTAAATAGAAACACACTACACCTACTACTAGTCAGGAAGACTGCAACCAGGTCACCTGTGTGGCTGCTCAACCTGCTGTCTAGTTGCTATCTGTTGCTAGGCAACCTGAAGGCCCCTTCCTGCACTCCATTCTGATGGTTCTTTAACCTTAAATCAAATTTGGACTTGACAGTCCTTCAAAGAGAAGACTGTCCTCTGTAAAATAGGGCATACAACTGCCCTACAAGACTCTTCCTTATAATCCAATGGGAGTTGTTGGGTTCTCTGGTTCCAATGGGAAACTTATCCAATAACCTGTTTCAGTTCCTTGTGTTGTGGAATAATTCCTCTGATTACTGCCCTTGAACAATGTTGTGGTCTCAGGCGTTCTATTTCTGAGAACTCTGTTTGCTAATAATCAGGACCTACTGTATCTGTTTTCTTGAAAAAGGCTCTCATCATTTATGTTTCTGGGGATTGCGTGGTTGTAGTGTGAAGCTACACTGAGATAAGAAATAATCAGGACTACATAATGTTCTCAAGAACATATTTTTAAAAACACCTCAGGGGTGGGGCACTTTTTAACTCTCTCTCTCTCTCTCTCTCTGCAATTTCCCCCAATTACAGATAGAAGTGCTTACCCAAGAAATGTTCTGAGACAATCAATATGCTGATTTCTTCTGTTTAATGAAAATCACTTCAGCTCCAGGGGAGGAAGATTTGCTTTGCAAAAGCAACTTGCACAACTCTCCTTTCAACATAAGCCTGTTTTTACTTGTGTCACTCAGGATTCCTCCGTAGTTTTTCAGACCAAGGTTACATAAGGAGAGTTGGAAAGGAAGGTTTTACTATTGTACAGGCAGCAAAACAACATTTAAATATTTAGCACGTTAGCACAAGGACAAAAGGGTTATTTAAGCTGAACTATCTGTGAATAATGAGCCAGTATGATTTCTATCTCCATAATTTCCTTCTCCCACTGATTCTTATGGGAAATCTGACGACTCTTGTTTTCTGAACTTGCTTGGCACTGCTGTACTCTGAACACCTCCTGGGAGCCTCTGGGGGCCACACCTCTCCTCCGCTGCCATTGAAAATGCTTGTCAATAAGGTGCATACTCCCCTTGTTTTCAAGCAGAATTGCAGTCGAGGTTGCCCCTTTGGCAAATTTGGCAACAGTGGCAACCTCGACTGCAACTCTGCTTGAAAACAAGGGGACTATGCACCTTGTTGACAAGCAGAATTGTGCTTCCTGGAGGCGCTGGTTCTCTGGAGACCTTGTGGTCAAGGGTGGTAGAGGAACGGGCTTTCAGCTGCACCTGAATTAACGGATCAATGGCAAAATCATGAGGGGTGGTGGTGGTCGGGGTTAATTGGCCACAAATGGGCATTGCTTCACTGAACTGAGCCTATCTTATTACAATTGCATTTGTTGAAGACTTTAATGATCTGAGGCATAGGGGTGTGTTGGAGTAGGAATGCAGAGGAGCACAACTCCAGTTCTTTTTTTGCAGCAGGACTGACAACATCATCTGCAGGAGTGATATTGACCAGTGTCATATGATTGTGGACCTGGAGGACAGTTCTGGCCTGGCACACGGTCCCTTTGTTAGGCAGGCTAGGCTGAGGCAGGGGCTGTCCCCCAGTCCCCCAGTGAACTTTATGGCTGGCTGATCAGGGATGTGAACCCAGGTCTCCCCAGCTATAGACAGACAGACAGACAGACACCTATGGATCAACACAACTGCCTGACCCCACAGGATGAGAAACATAGGCATTATAAACACAACTCTATTAACATTTCAAAACTGTACAAAGCTACACTTAAATGAGAGGCTTGAGGCTTTTACTTACCTTTATGATCTGTGAATCTCAAAAGTACCACATTGCTTATATCATTTATTATTCTTTTTTCGTCACATATCAAACTATAATATGGTTTCCTGTGTCAAATTAAATTCCCTGGCCACCAGTTTTCTCAGGTACAGGCTTTGGAGAAAGAAGTGGGGAAATGAGAGTAAGGGTCTGAACATTTTTTAAATGAAGTAAATAAGCAGTTGTTTCTAATTTGTTAGACAGGATCCAAACATGCTTTCCTAAGGACCTTAACCTTCAGTTAAGGTTAACTTACCTACCTTAACCTCTCTGCAACAGAAGAAGATAGTGCTTCTGTGGCAGCGACTATCTTGCAACATTTATCCATTAAATCAGATTACAAACCATTAGATGTTGTCACTGAGAAAATGTACTATTTACCCTCAATAGAAATGCCTGTTGCTGTTATGAGAGCAGTGTGGAATGTAGTTGTGCAAGTGTGACAGGCCTAGATTGAGCTATATGCAGCATTAGTGTTGGAGCATCACAGCTACCCCGCTCCCATGGCCATACCATTTTTTATCTGCTATATATCTTTTTTTTAAATTAGGATTTTCTGTCCTTGAGGTTAGCGCATTTCAGGACACCATCAAAAAGATAAAGTTATAGATCTACTTAGAACTAATACCAGTAGCCCAGATCTAGGGCAAATAGTAAACTAATCTCAGAGTATTGTCAGAAACTCATGATCAACTTTGGTCATGCTAAGAGCTGACCCACTACAAGTCCTGTACAGGAACCTCGGAATCATATGTAAACAGCTCTGAACTTTTTTAGGAGGGAAAGCAGGGTTCTTACAGAGCAATCCAATACATGTCTACTTAGAAGCAAGCCCCATTGAGTTAAATGGGGTTTATTCTCGGGTAAGCATGTCATTTTCATACAAACTGTAAAAAAAAAATCATGGAGGAGAATGGAAAAATGAATCCCGTCTCTTCCCAAATGAAGAGAATGGAAAATGAATCACTTCTCTTCCCCTTCCACAAAAACCGTTCACATGGATGAATTCATTACTTTCTGAGTAAATAACAAATTCATTGGGGTAAGTTCACTACACATGGTTAAACCATGGAATTTGCTATCACAAAGTGTATTGACAGCTTTAGGGGATTAGACATGGGGATTATACATGGACAATAAGGGTATCAATGGCTACTAGTCATGATAGCTATGTTTTACCCTCCAGCATCAGAGGCAGTATGCCTCTGAATACCAGTTGCTCTTAATATGAATGCAATAGTAGGAGAGTGATATTGTACTCATTGCCTGCTTGTGGACTTCCCATAGGCATCTGGTTTGCCACTCTGGAAACAGAATGCCTTTGGTCTGATCTAGCACAGCACTTCTTATGTTCCAAATCAGCATGTGTGCTTAGCCAGAGATACAAATCCTATGCAATCTTATGCATGCTTACCTGGGAGTAAGTTCCCAGTAGGGCTTACTTCTGAAGAGATAAGAGTTTCCAGAAATGGGTCTGAGATTATACCATTATTATGCATGCATAAATAACTAAAAACTCAGAGCCAACAAACAATGCATTTCAGCTGTCCAAGTCATCTGATAAAAAGTGGCTCAGGTAAGCACATTTGTCTGATACCACTGAAATTGCAAAATACTTAAATAGTTATCTATCCTGCTTAACAAAGAGCTAATTTGAGGCTATAAAAGTGGGAACTAGAGACCAAAGATTCCAGAACAGGAAAGTCAGATGATGTGGAAAGTTAATTATATAATTTGCAGTTTTATAATATGGAGTGTACTGGGTGGGAAATGGCTGTTTGTGCTGCATATGCTGTACTTGCAAGACTTTTAGCTGAGTCTTGCATTTTCTAGTTTATATTTCTGCCTTTTACTTGAGCTCTGGTTGGCTTTGGGAAAGGAAAAGAGGCACTCAATAACTTACCCCTGCCAAACATATCCAGCTTAAAACTCAGGAGTAGGCAACCTGGTGCCCTCCAGATGTTTTGGACTACAACTCCCGTAGTCCCTGAGCATTTGCCATGATGTCTGGGGGTGATGGGGTTTGTAATCCAAAACCCTGGAGGGCTCCAGGTTCCCTATCCCTTTGGCATACTTTAACCATAGGCTTATTTTGCTGGTGAAAGGATATTGGAAGTAAAAGGACAGATACTGGAGTGAAGCTAGAGCATTGTAGTTCATAGGTTTTCCCACGTAGCAGTCTTTTGTGCAAGTGCTCACTATCTAGGATCAGCTGTCTTTACAGTAGGTCAACAGATGCCATTTATTGTCCCTAACTTTAGAGAAGCAGAGCATCACAAAACATAATGGCAATTCCTCAAATTGAAGCTAGTGTGTGATGCTGTGGTTAACAGAATGAGCTATAAGTTTGGAAGCCCTGGTTCAGACTTCACCCCAGTCATGATGAGCTTGGTAGGGTGATCATGACCCTACCAAAAGTAATTTCTGAGATTCCAAACTTGTGGTTGAATCAGAGGGGAAAGCAGCAGCAGCAAGGTGTATGTAGCTTGTGTGGAGAAAGAGCAAGCGTGAAAGGGTTAAGCATTCCCTCTCCCTGCAACTTCTCTGCTCCAAATCTCTCTCTGGAAGCAGCTTTTTCTTAAGAAAAATCACCCATTAAGCATGTGTTTTTGCATGTGCATTGCTCAGGGTTCCTGACCATGAGGAGGACTGTCACCGCATTCAGCAGAACACAATTATAACCTCTCTTCGGATCTTGATGTTCAATGCAGGATGAGGCAGGGGTGGAGGGGCAGGCGTGGTGTGCATGGCCCTGTGGCCCCTCCACAGTTACAAAACAAAACATTTGGACAGGGCTTATGTGGGCCTAGATTACAGGGCTGTAATTAGAATTATGGGGATGCTCTATGTGGAGCACGTTGAACACTCCAAAAGCACTAAATAAATGCTCACTTTCCAGGATAAGCCATCTTTTAAATTAGGCCAACAGATACCAACAGAGTGTTCAAAGTATTACTATCATTATTTTAAGACTGGCATGATCCTTATAACTGAAATTAATCTTGTAACTATACTCCAGGGCCCCATCTATATGGCACCGCTTTGACCCCCCCACCCCGTTGCAACTGCGCAGCAATGTGGCTTCGATTCAGCATGCCCTGCGATACACTCGTGATGTAATGCGTACTTCCCTAACAGACTTGCTGTGCCCTTTCCCCCCCGCTATTATACTGAAATGCACAGTTGTGCAGTCCCGTGAGTGTGGGGGTGCAACACTTCAGTGGCTATTTTGTATTTGAGGGGCTCTGCTGTGTCTTTTGGTCCCTTTTTAGGTAAAAAGTGGGTGTTTTGTGCTCCTTCATTTCCACATCATCCGTTTTTGTCAGTTCCCCAGCCTGAGACTCTTGTAATGGTTCGCACTCAGAAGCATGAGCACTACGTGCCTAGCCATCACTCCATAATGGTGGTTGGAACAATGTTAGTTCTCCCCCAAGAACTGCCCCCCCCCCAGCCCTTGGGTACTGATTCCAAAAGCAACCGTTGCGAAGATACGAAGCTGCAAAAAAGTGAGAAAGTGTGATTAAATAGATGAAAATGCCCCTCTGTGCCTCTGCAACTGCACAGCTGCGAAGGGATGGGGGAAATAAAGGGGTGTCACAGAATGACGCAGGCACTACGCACACCTACAACATGCCCACCGCAAAATGCGAAGTCAGTTTGGGGCAGGGACAAGTGTGGGGAAACCTGTAGCAAATGAAAAACATCACAGCAAAATGACTCCTTGGAACTCCACATTTTCCAAGCGAAAACCACAGGTGGCTGCGAAGTCGTGACTACGTCATCTATCATGAGGGACCTTGACTCGCACCCGCCCTGGAGTAAAAGCCGGGTGTAGATGGGCCCCAGGATAGTATAGCTTACAATGAATGGCACAAAGGGGGAAGCATGTCTGCAAAGTTCAACATGTGTTTCTATACATGATTTCCATTATCCTGGCACACACCCCATCAGCCCTGCCAAGAGCCCACACCAAGACAGCCAAGAGCCCCTTGGAGTTGCTCCTCCTCTTCACCATTGCAACCTACTTGTTCACCTACCTCTCATTCTTGCCCAGACAATGTGGTAGTGAGAAGGAAGAGCAGGAGATGCCATTGCTGACTTGCTCACTGGCTCTGTACCTATCAAGCAAACATGCAAGCAAATGATGAGAAAGAGGATGAGGAGCAACAGCAGCTGGTGACAACGGTGGTGAGAAGGTGGAGTCACTGAGAGAGCAGGCCCACTGAGGGTGTCTTGTCCAAGAACCTTCAAAAACCTGGGGCCGGCACTGCACCCCATCATATAACACAAAATGCATACGGGCAAATCCAGAAACCCATCAAGATGCCTGATGGAGCACCTTCTCCCTTATGTACCTGCCTGATGATCAAGTTGGGATGCCCTATTGACAGTGCTGCATTTGCAGTTTGATACATGGTGACCTGACAGAAAGTGTTCTCGATACAGGCACCCCGACTGGGCAAGTATTTGCTCAAAAGGATTTGCAGAGGTCCGGTGGACAGGGAACCAGTAAAATGCACATCTGTGAGCACTTCTGCGTGTGGTTGGTTTGGATAAGGTGGGGATGGTATTGCTGCAAATGAGTGGTTGGACTCCACACCAGGTTTGTTTAAACAGGAACACTGTGTTTCCATTCCTCTTACCTCATCCAAAGCAGGAGCACCACATAATGGGCCATACACACCCTCCCCACCCCCACCCCCGTCTCCGTCTCCTAGTCCTGTGAAAGCCTCATTGAAAAGAATGGAGGGTCCAGGGAAACAAAGGCAATGACAGTGGGCTTCACACGGAGCTTTTATCCTGCGATTGAGATAGCTTCTTCATGGAAGTTTGTGGGCTTTTTACATGACGTTGTGACCCTCCAAGGCACCTCCTGCACTAAATGCCCTTTGTTCTGCTTTTAAATAGATTGCAGATAATGAGCTATCAAATTACCCCATTGTGTTCTGCTTCGGTTCCCTCCATGAAAAGAGTTAAAGGGGCAAGAAGAGGAGTGAGATCAATGAAAGATAATGGAAGACTCAGATATGGGGAGAAGGAGCGGGGAAGGGGAGGGGGGAAAGGGAGCGGGTGAAAAAGGGAGTCATTGTGGTCCTGCATTTAAAATGGAAGCAGAAAGCCCCATTTTAAATGCAGGATTTTAGGCTAGTGTAGAGATGCCCTGTATTTAATGAGGCATAGTAATGAAAGCCACATCCTTTCCCTTGCCTTCTTTTACTGCCTCCTCTAACTTGCTTTCCGTGCTGCAGCCAAACCCTTCCTCCTGCAGAGTAAGTAAATTCACAAGTGTTTACATCACCTCTGGATATTTCCTTCTGATTGGATTTAAGGGAAGCATTGCTGCCCTCAGTATACTGTAATTCCAAATAATGACTGGGTGTGTGACCTGATTTCCTCTATGCATATTTCATCATCCTCAAGAGATCCAATTCCCTATTGTGCTCCACATTAATAGGAGAAAGTACTCTTGACATTGATAACAACTTGGAAGGAGTACAGCAGCGTCTCTTCACAGAGTTGGGTTTAATGTTTTCAACTTGGAGGGAAGCAGATGAAAAGAGTCTGGTGAACAGGAGAGGAGGATTGCTCAAGCTCTCTTGCAGCTTGCAGCTCTGCAGTATTGGAGACTTGTTTGCTTGTTTACACGGTAGTAGCTTTGTAGGCTTGTCTGGGTGCATGAGGACTGTGGCTACTACAGAGCCAAGGGTCTTTCTGTATTATCATTTCCTTCTTCAGCAAATGTATAGATATTTATCCTATACCATCACCACTCCTAGGGAAATATTTCACCACCCTCTATGAAAAGCACTCCTTGTTTCAGTGATTTTTGTGACTGGAGGCAAAAATGTTCACCCATTCAGAGTAAGGGCAGGGAACACGGCCCTCATTCTGATTTGGCTTTTGGGAAAGTATCATGCAGTCAAATCTGTTTGGCTAAATTCCATTATGACATAATCATGCTAGCTATGTGTTTCTTTCTTGGGTAGTATCTAGCCGCAAAAAGAACACTGCTAAAAAGCCAAACCAAAACTCCAGAGCAGCTGTTGAGACAAGGAATGAACTGGAGCAAAAACCCATATAAAAAGGTAAGATTTTGGAAGACATTTGGGGACCACAGAACCTTCATTTTGAACTGAAAATGTTCACTGCCTCCCTCCCAACTTTGTTGCCACCCCAGTCATTACTAATGTGATCAGTGTGAAGCAGGCCCTCTCCATTTTTTGATGCTCCCAGTATATTAAAAAATGAAGAAATTCCAAAACAGAGTTACAAAATTGTGGTATATTTTAAATGTTTACATTTAACAAATTAACACTTTTAACACCAAAAAAATACAATGCAATAATCTTTAATAACTGTTCCTTTTTTAAAATTAACAAGTGCTTTTCTAGCTTTTTTCTGTGCAAATTCACCAATTATTATGGAAAAAAAATAGTTTTCTTGCAATGTCACAGTTTATGTTAAGCAGAGGAAGGCTATTCAAACGATCTTGTCTCATAGTTGAACAGGAGCAATTCTTGCCCTGCTTCAGTACCTTGAAAGACCATTCACCTGAAGCTATCGATGCAGGTAGACTGAGAAAAATCCTTAATGCAACGGTAACATTAGGAAACATGCCAGCAAGTTCAAGTTGGGGTATTTCTTAAACAATTCCTTTGGCTTACAATCCACTTTAAAGTTCATGAAATGTATTCGCGTGAGGAAAATGACCTCATCGCACGGATCTGTTGATATTTCTTTGGTGTACTTTCTTTGGAATTGTTTTGCTGATGTAGATCTTCACTACTCAAGCTATTAAATTGCCAGAGAAACCCAAACAGGTTACAAATTACATTAAGTAAACCAAACTATATTCTAAGACCCGATATAATGGAGTCAACGATGGACAGTCAGGGTCCTGGGAAATAGATTTGGGTGTGTGGTTCTCTTCATGGGGAGAAAATGAGGGTCAAACTACACATTGTGGTAGTGTGTAGACAACCCCTCTCCTTGTTTTTTGTTGTTGTTACTGTAGTGGAAGCACGTGTAGCCCTGACTCAGATCAGGACCACACTGTTGGTTTCCCATAGTGCACCCTTTGTACCCTTGGAGGGGGCTAAAAAAGAAAAAAGTCTCCGCTGGTGTCAATGGAGGGTTTTTTTCCTCTTTATTAACCACTCTGCACATGCGTGTGAGGGGAGCGGACTTCAGGAAGCAAACTGCAGGACATAAGGTTTAATCCCCCCCCCCCAGTTCAAATTAGGACCATGCACAATTACAGTAGAGTAGAAAACAAAAACAAAGGGAGGCGTCAGCTGCGCCTTATATAATTAATGTTATGTGTAGGTCAACCCTAAGAATCACTGAGTCACAGATTACTGGTGGATTTCTCGGGATGTACGAAATCCCTTACCTCCAGTCTGCCGGGGGTCCGTGGGGGGGGGAGGTGATCCGTTCCTCCCCCCGGCATCCTTGCTGGCTGGGTCTGCAGAGCCGCCGTCCGGCTCCGTTCCGCAAGCGATACGGCTGCCATTGCGGTCTGTATCGCTGTCTGAGTGGAAAGAGGAAGTGATCTGGACGCAAATGGCATCCGCTACGCCATTTGCGTCCCCGTTTCTTCTCGCAATAGGCTACGTGTCTTTATTTACGTAGATATTTATGCAGCCTATCGTGTGAAAAAAACAGGGATGCAAATGGCGTCCACTATGCCGTTTGCATCCCTGTTTTTTTTTACGCAACAGGCTATGTAAGTATCTACGTAAATAAAGACAAGTAGCCTATCGCGAGAAGAAACGGGGGACGCAAATGGCGTAGTGGACGCCATTTGCATCTGATCACTTCCTGGTTCTGCTCAGGACAGTAGAACGGAATCTGCCGGGAGGGGAGATTTGGCCTGTTGCATCTGGGGTGGCAGGGGTAAGTACATTTGTTCCACCACAGACTCCGAGGGGCCGAATTCACTGGAATTCGGCCTCATTTGAGTCCGTGGCGGATTTCACGGCCATCCCTATGGATTTCTGGAAGTTTAAAGTGGTCTGGGCCAAAGTGAATTCCAGGGCTGTGACTTGTTTAAGGGCAGAGCAAGTACATGGTTTGTGTGATCTGCAAAGCAAAGTCGAAGGAATTTCTGAAATCGAAATAGAGGACCTAGCAAGTCTGTTGCTCCCTTAGGGGCATGCTTGGAAATGTTACTATTGAGGTGCTGAAATGGTGGAGAGTCTTTCAATTTGACAGGATCATGTTACATCTTAATGTTGTGGGATTCAAACAATTCTCTAATGTGTGCTTGCAGACATAAGTGAGGGAGTAATTCCTGCTCCAGGCTTTTGAAGGTCCTTGGGCAAGGCACCCTCAATGGGCCCCCTCCCTCAGTGATTCTACCTTCTCACTGCCATTGTCATCAGCTGCTATTTCTTGTCATCCTCTTTCTCATCATGGCTACCACTCACTTGCTTTGTCAGTGAGCAAAGAGGCAGTGATATCTATTTCTCCTCCTCCTCCTCACCACCACCAGTGTTGTATGTGCCAGAGCAAAAGGTAGGTGAACAAGCAGGTTGCATTGGTGAAGAGGAGGAGCAAGTTGAGGGGGCTCTTGTCAGTGAGCCCCTGCTGGGGTGTGGGCCCTTAGCAGGTGCCCAATCATGCCTACCTTTGACGCTGGCCCTGCGAGGCAGCTATGGAGAAACATCCTAAAAAATGTCCAGGAGGCAGCAGGAATGGCTGATGAACTTTCCTTGAGGAGGGAGATGATGGTGAAAAGACAGACTGAGGGAAAATGCATTCTAAACAGCACAGCTTTGGAAGTCATCTACTGGATTATCTCACCCAACTGAGAGTAAATTCCTGGCCATGGAGCAGGTACCCATTTACACCCTTTTAAACTGAGTTGGTGGAGCGAAGATGCTTTTACTAGAGCAGTTCAGGACATATTAAGTCAAACTGTCAAAAATGCTTTAAAAAGTCCCAGAATGATTCTGAGTCTACCATGGGCCCATTACTAATGGTTTAAAGTTTGAAGTTGTATGAGGAATACCCTCTTGTTGCAATCCAGTCAATTTATCTCTGTGGCTGTATGTATAACCTCATTTGGAGATAACGTCAAGTCTAAATTTGAGGCCCTCTGTGAATGTGAGGCCAGGGACAAATGGCCCTCCTGGCCCCCCCATGATAGGCCCTAGTGTGAACGACAAGTGACGCAGGCATTTGCCACAGATACTTGATCACAGACATTATGAAGACATAACCCATGTTCCCTGCCTGTACAGTTTTGCAGGCACTCTGAGGGCTTTGGCAAATAAACTGCTGTTCCAGAGCAGTGACTCATAGGATTCAGGCCCATAACCAGCCTAAAAGTCCGGCGGGGGGGGCACCCAAAAAGTACGGGACAGTTCATTTGGTTTGCAGGCCTTTTAAAGACAAAATTGTAAACTTTTAAAAAATTATTTATTGTAAAAATATTAGGGGGGATGAGAAAATTTAGGGGGGCAAACCCCCCAGCCTACCCCTGGCTATGGTCCCGATAGGATCTAGTACAGGGATCCTATGACTGATACAAGTATACAGCTTTCTCACAGCAAGCCTAGGTTGCTTCCACACCAGGGCCCTTTATTTCTGCTGAGGCATTACTTTTCTGAAATTAGCTGGAAGTGCAATCAAAATGGAGGCTCCTCACACCACTTAATATGCACCTCAAGGTGTATATTACACCTTGTATTACACCTTGTATATTACACCAATATCTGTCATATGTACTCAGAAGTAAGTTCCATTCAGCAAAGGTCCTTTCCAATGCTGGTTGAAAGCCTCCTGTTTGTAGGTTCATCCTGTTTTGTTGCTTTCTTTGATCCAGGTTGGGTATAATGATGGGATTTGGCCTCAGATTTACCCCTTGAATAGCCTCTCTGCATTGTCTCAGCGTCAGTTTCCCTTCCTAAGAGGGGGCACTTTCATTACCAATTTCCTCTCATTATCTCCCCCCCACACACACACACACACTTTTCAGTAGCAATATACAGCTGCACCTAGTATCGGTAATTAAACCCTCTTTCTCAGTCTACCCTGTACAGGGATTTTTTTAGTGTGTCCTCCTGTACAGGGAGATAAACTCACACTGGGGCAAATCAGAAGCTGTTCTTCACTAATTCCGCACCTGGGATCAACAGGAAGTAATACAAAAGAAGAGTTCACTGCAAAAGGCCCAGGAATGTTGAAAAGCCTTAATAGTGCTCCAGCACGCTGTACAGGCTGGTGCTGCAATTGCTTTCTTTCTTTCTTTCTTTCTTTCTTTCTTTCTTTCTTTCTTTCTCTCTCTCTCTCTCTCTCTCTCTCGCACGCCCACAGAGAATAGCTGCATGTCAATGACACAAAACTGGGCGGGATAGCTAATACTTTGGAAGACAGAAACAGAATTCAAAGTGATCTGGATAGACTGGAGCGCTGGGCAGAAAACAACAGAATGACATTGAATAGGGATAAATGCCAAGTTCTGCACCTAGGAAAAAGAAACCAAATGCACAGTTAGAAGATGGGGGATACGTGGCTCAACAACACTACAAGCGAGAAAGATCTTGGAATTGTTGTCGATCACAAGCTGAATATGAGCCAACAATGTGATGTGGCTGCAAAAAAGGCAAATGCTATTTTGGGCTGCATTAGTAGAAGCATAGCTTCCAAATCCCAGGAAGTACTAGTTCCCCTCTACTCAGCACTGGTTAGGCCTCATCTGGAGTACTGTGTCCAGTTCTGGGCACCACACTTTAAGAAGGATGCAGACAAACTGGAGAGGGTTCAGAGGAGGGCAACAAAGATGATCAGGGGACTGGAAACAAAGCCCTACGAAGAGAGACTGAAAGAACTGGGCATGTTTAGCCTTGAGAAGAGAAGACTGAGGGGAGATATGATAACGCTCTTCAAGTACTTGAAAGGTTGTCACAGAGAGGAAGGATAGGATCTCTTCTTGATCATCCCAGAGTGCAGGACACGGAATCATGGGCTCAAGTTACAGGAAGCCAGATTCCGGCTGAACATCAGGAAAAACTTCCTGACTGTTAGAGCAATACGACAGTGGAACCAATGACCTAGGGAGGTGGTGGGCTCTCCCACACTGGAGGCGTTCAAGACGAGGCTGGACAGCCATCTGTCAGGGATGCTCTGACTTGGATTCCTGCATTGAGCAGGGGGTTGGACTCGATGGCCTTGTAGGCCCCTTCCAACGCTACTATTCTATGACTCTATGATTCTATAAGTCTAAAAAAAACACAGGAGGAGAACACTGAAATCACTGGAATGTAATGTGGTGATAATGTTGTTGCCTGGATATTCCAAAAAAAGTTAGTGAATGAAGGATGGCAATTCTAGACAAAGGGGTAGTGCTGAAGAAACCCTAGAGCTTTTCTCAGTCCTGATTGTTCCATGTTTGTACCAAGCAAGGGCCACTGCACACTGCTCTGGTGAGGGGTGGTAGTAGAAAGCAAGGGAGCAGCCCTAGCTGATCGTAAGTAAAGGGATAGGTTTTCTGGGAAGAGTAAGCTACGCTTCTTTTCAGACATAGATTCAGGCTCCAGCTACAGCCATGCATGTCAGTCACGGCAGCTTAAATTGCTACATAAGGTTGGGGCAACAGAGTAAACACACTTGTTCAGGCTTCATCATCATAGTTTGTGGAAACTTTAAGGCTGGGTTCATCCATTGCTAAATCGGTTGATTCTCTGTGAATAGTGGGCACATCCTCAGTGAGTCACCTCCAGCGCTGAATTGGGAGGTCCATCCAGCCATTGTTTCTGATACACCAGTTTCCATGATACTCCCCCTTTTTATGTAAAGGAAAGGTTGAAGGGATATATGTTCATGCCAACCAATTCACACATCACTTCCTCCATGCACCCTTGTGCCTGACTCTGTATAGAGCAACTTTTCCCAGCCTGGTGCCCTCCAAATGGGTTAAACTACAACTCCCATTACTCACAGCAATGGGCATGCTATCAGGGGATAATGGGAGTTGTAGTTCAACCCACCTGAAAGGCGCCAGGTTGGGAAAGGTTGGCATAGAGAATTGCAGCCAAAAAAGGGAGGCCACCAAGTAGCCTAAACCCCAAAGGGACACAAAATCACAACAGTGTCACAAAAATTGTATCCGGTGTTAGTCCTACTTAGATAGACCCATTGGAATGAATGGGGTGTAAATTAGATTACCACTAGATACAACCCCCAAACTATATATATATATATATATATATGCGCAAACAGAGATGCAAACATTTTCCTCTAGAGCTCATCTCAAAAAGCCAAAACCCAGAGTACTGTTTTTCACTCCACAAGGACTACTCCCAATCTCCATTTTTATAAAGAAGGGGGGGGGGATCCAAAATACAATCATAATAAGGAAAGAAATTGTATCTCCTCATTCAACTCTCCTGAAAACAAACTTCCAAGCTCCAGAATCCACTTAATTTCTTTTCTTAATAACATTTTTTCCATCTCCCTGAACCACCTGTTCCATTGTCCAAAATGAAACATCTGAGACAGCATGGTTATTCTCATGAAGTGTTGCTGCAAAGGGGAGCCTTCCCTTCCATTTGTGATGTTACTCAAATGCTCGCCTGACTGTTTCTTTAGGACCCTGGAGGATTTTTTGAATGTGTATGAAATTATATGTTGTCCTGAGGACAGAGTTCATCTTCGAAATGTTGGCTGGGCTGGCACAAAATAAACAGGCGCTTTTGTGATTTGGGGTCACACTTGTTTTTGGGTATAGAGAATAGCCATTTTCATTCAGAGGTGGGCTGGCACCATGCACAAGCACTGCAGAGATGTTGCACAGCGATGTTCATAGCTAACATGGCTGTTAAAATGTTGCTTTCAAAATGAGACAAGAAGTCCAGGAGATATTTGGCAGACATGTAGTTGTAGAGCAAAGGTTGAAGTTAACCGGTGTGAGATAAGTCAAGTGACACTGTGTTAGTAAGCTGCTCCTCCAGTGTTTGCCTGAAGGTAACAATGCAGTCATTGTTACTAATAAACCTAATTACTCCCACTACAAGAGAAATTAGTCAGGGGGAAAGATCCGGCATGTGTAGACAGGATGATTAGCTGTTGGTTTCACTTTTGCAAATACTTTTCATTCTGGCTGAAAAAAGGTCTTTCAGCCTCCTTTAAGCAAGGCAGAGCTGCGGTTGGAATTCAGCCACTCTAGTTTCAAGCACTATTTTTGTGATGTTACAATGCAAAGGGGACATTTGAATTTGTTTCTCTTGAAAAATGCCACACAGAGGTTTACAAAGAAATTTTCCAGCAATCTTTTTAGCGCACTAGATTCTACACACCTCACAGCTTTAGATTGCAATCCTGAAGTCACTGGACATGGGAACCTGGAAAAGGATGCTGATCTTCTTGTCAAATGCAGTTTGCACTAATGCTGGATATCCATACGGCAACCTCCCTATCAGACTTGGGGTACTTCCAGATGAGGCTTTTCCTAGGCAAGTCTAGGTGAGTCTGAAAGACTCTCAAGCTGATCACAGAGGGCTGGCAAAATTATGTAAGATGAAGCAGTCCTTAAGATATCCTGGTCCTAAACCCTTTAGGGCCACAACGAGCACTTTGAACTGTACCCAGAAATCAACCTGGAACTAGGGAAGTAGTTACAAAAGCGGATGACATGCTCCATAAAATTGGCTCTGGTTCAAGCCCCTGCAGCCACATTTAGACAAGGGGCCCATCTACATGGGAGGTTTTCTCTGCTGCCGCTGTGGCTTAAAGTCGTTAGGGTCACATGATGTCATGGCCAATCCGCAGCCGACCAGCTGCATTCCTCTAAAAAAGCCGCATTTTCTGGAAGTCCTTTTACAGCATATTTTTATTTAAAGTGGTTCCCAGGCAGTTCCCCTGCAGTATGCCCCGTCCCTGCACATTAAATCCTGGGCGTGCCTCTGTGATGTGGCTGTGGCCTGGCAGTGAGGTGGTCAAGGGGTTGGGCTGCTCCCCTCCCCCCGTTCCCTCTGTTTCCCCATTTGCAGTAGGGCTGCTTTCATAATAAGTAGCGTTCTTTTCCCATTCATAATATCAGTAGTCCTGTTTCATTCATAGTAGTGTAGTAGCCAGTTTATATGTCGTTGTTGTTGTTGTTCAGTCATTCAGTTGTGTCCTACTCTTCGTGACCCCATGGACCATAGCACGCCAGGCCTTCCTGTCCTCCGCTCTCCCCCGGAGTGTGCTGAAGTTCATAGTTTATATGTAGTGTACAATGAAGAATACACAGAGCAGAAGGAGAAAGGGCAGCCAGCTAGCCAGCCGCTATTTTGCAGTGGCGATACACCTGCATCTTTGCAGTCATGCAATACACCTGAAACTAGGGAATAGACACACGGGAAGGAAACAGGGTGGCCAGTTCAGCAAGGGAGCATGCACAGGGCTGGGAACAAACCTCCCCAATCACGGAATCATGCTGGGTCGCTCCTTCAGAGTAATGCAGCAGTTTGCCTTTTCCATTCACAGATAGCAGCCGCTGATTCATTCTTGTCTCCCTTCAGAATAGTCCCCTGTGTGTGTGATTTTCCTGCGTGTTTGTGTGTGTGGGGGGGGGATGAGGAAGCTTACTAATGGGATTCTGCCCATCCAACCTCAAAGTAAGGTGGACTAAAGTGCAGCGTGACCTGTGAAAAGTGGGTTTCAAGGTTGTGTTTAGTCCATCAGGAGCACACGAAGCAAAAACTGTGGAGTAAAGCCGATTTCATGAAAATCCACATTACACTTGAAAGCACTTCACATTCGTTGCCATGTAGACCTGGCCAAGTTTCCAAACGCTCTTCAACAGCAGCCCCACATAGAGAGTTGTAGAAATTCAGTGTCAATTAAACGAAGGCGTTCCGTTGCAGTTAAGCAGTATCATGCGTGCAATATCTAGAACCATGGATATTACACATGTGATACTGCTAGCTGGTTAAAATCAAGACACTTCATTGTACTAACACATAGCAGTCATGGCTGAGTGACACACAGGACATATTTTGCTTGTATACGGTCCCAGGTTGAAGAACCAGTTAAAATGATTGCAGATAGCAAAACTGGAAGAAGCCTCTGGCTGTGTCCCTCGAGGACTAATACTAGTCAAAGTAACCAGTACTGGCAGTAGGATCATTGGCTTTCAAGCTGCCGATCAGCCGCCCCCTGACCAACACCACCACCACACACATCTGCACTAAATCAAACATGTGAGCTCCCATTTTAGATTCCTCAAGGTGTCCTCAGAATGACATGCTTACGATCTCCATGTTAAGGCCAGCTCCCAATCCATAGCAACTGGCAAAGTAATTCCAGTCTCACGTTCATGGGAATCCCTCACCTGAACTGGTGTCTACTCTTTCCAGTGTTATCCGCAGTGCAGTTCCTAAGGAATAATCCAACAGATGTAGACACAAGGTGTCCTTCTACTCAATGGAAGCATCAGATAATCTGAGACAAATGGATAGTAAATGATGCAAATCTAAACTACTACATAGAAGTGAGATAGCTCTCTTACAGTGCATTCCTGTACATGTCTACTCAGGCATAAGTCCCTCTAATTACAATTGGTCTTACTCCCAGGTAAGTGGATATAGGAGCTGCAGTCTTCATGTAGTGTATAATAATAAGAGCTGGCATCAGGTTGGCATAGTTGAGCAACGGCTGAGGCTCACATATCTGTGGGGGCCCCTCTACTTTCCCCTGAAGCTTCCTGGACCTGCTCCTCCTCCTCCTCGCTGTCACCACTGCCTGTTCACCTCCTGCACTCTCCGTCCAAACATGCAAGCAGTGGCAGGAGTGAGGATACAGAACATCCTCCTCCACTTGCCTTGTGTTCTCCTTCTGAGCAGTTGTGTGGTCCATAGCAAGAGGGCAACTGAATGGGCAGTGACGACAAGTAGTAAGAGGAGGTGGATCCACTCCGACAGGAAGCTTCCCCCAAATGTGGAGCAGCTGACACTATTTGTCGCACACTTGGCTTAGCACACAGCACGTATGGTGGGAGGGACTGATCTTCAGACCTCTAGCTGGTCATGGCTAAAGTTTCCAGTGTGACCCATGGCCTACGTCCCAGTACAAACAAGGTCTTCTCACCTAAGCATATGCACATAACTAAGCATTTTGGTTTATATTGAAGGTTTTACACATCCAGGCCTTCATTTTTCATAAATGACTCCAGCTGTAATGATATTGGCACAACAGTATGAAGTTAATAATTCCTATTTATCTAATATAATTGTCACAAATACGTGGTTAACAGAATATGCACCCTTATTTTGCCAAACATTTCTCTGGCTTGATTTAGGTGCGTCTTTATTATTATGTTTTAATGTTGTGCTTATGCATGCACATTTGGTAGATAGTATGCACTGCACAGTCCTGTCCTGATCTGGTTGAACTAGTTTTGCACAATTTGTTCCAGCCTTTAATAACACTGCTCAGTGTTCTTCCTCCACAAGCTCAGTGAATGTATAGGATAGGAATTAAAGGAGCCCAGAATCACTGATGTTTTTCAAGATTTTTGTCATTCCATAGTCCATTTGCGCAATCCAATTGGCACATCCATTTATCAAGATTGCATTTTCTTGATGTCCTGACAATATGCAATGTATAGTGGAGTGCATCAGCTCATGACATACCTTGATGACAAGGGTGGGGGCAATTTCTTTAATTATTTATAGACAGCATTCAGTCAGGTGGAGATGGTAGCAGCAGCAGCAACCGATGGAATGAAAGCTGGAGGCTCCATTAAGTCTTATCCTAGAGTGTAAGTTATGCATTTGCATACAGTAAAACCTTGTCTGGTGCCTGAAAATGTCTCTTGCACAACATCTTGGAAAATCGAGCGCTCTTGGATATCAAGTTGGCTACCTGCTTCTGATCTCCTTTAAGAAATGTCCTAAGTAGCGAGTGCCAACAAGATCTTTAATAGCAGAATGCACTTCCAATTAGAACTGGATGTAGCAGGTCACCAAAGGGTGACAGCAGAAGAGAAAGAACTGCTTGCATCAGGAATGTGCTACAGCCAAGCATTTTCAAAAGCAATTTTTAATGTCACGTATCCAGAGTAGAACAAGCAGAATGAACAGACAGGGGAATTATGTATGTGAAGCCAAGAAAAGGGTCTTATATTAGGCTGTCAATATGCTAACCAGTAGCCATATTCTCAGCAGTGTTAGGAAATAAGGTATTTGGAAGAACATGAGAAGAGCTGCGCTCAATCTAGTCCAGCATTCTGTTCACTCAGTGGCCAACCAGCTGCCCAAATGGAAAGCCCACACGTCAGTGCTGTGGCCACTTATGAATCACCAAAAAAGAGGACAAAAGAGGACAGCAATTTCCATGGGAGTTGCATATGCTCATTTATATGTATAGATCCATATTTAGAAATAATTATAATTTATATAGGAATACAGTCCATCTCACCATAGTGCGGAAGACTGTGACCAGGGGACCTTTGTGCCTGCCTGTTCAGTCTGCTCTTCAGGTGCTAACTGTTGATGGGCAACAGTTCTTATGGATCTTGATCTTTAAGCTTTATCTGGATTGGACAGCCCTTCAAACAGAGGGCGGCTTCAAGTAGGGGATGGTCGTCTGGTAGCCCTTCAAATAGAGCACTATCCCCTGGAAAAGAAGCCACCTGGCCACCTGTGAGGACACTCCCACTCACATTCCTCAGCACCTGGTGTACACAGGCATACTGCCTCCAATGCCGAAGGTGATATAGAGCCATCATGACTAGCAGCCACTGATCGCCTTGCCCTCCATTAGCTTTCTGGCTTTTAACCAGCTACTCATCCAACGGGGAGAAATGTGCCGCTATCTCACAGCAGGTGATTTTTTTGACGAAACTTTAAGGAATTTATTACTCAATGACATCAAGCTTCTTGTTTGAAAACCATCTTGTGGGATGTGTGTATGTGAGAATATGGGGAGTAGGGTGACCATGTGTCCTCTTTCACAGAGGAGAGTCCTCTATTTGAAGGGCTGCCAGAGGACAGGCCTCTATTTTGAAGGCATCCTCTGTTTGACAGGCTGTCCAATCTGAGCCTGGTATACAGGTAAAGAACCATCAGAAGGAAGAGCTGGGCCTTGAAGTTGCTAGATTATTGTATTTCTAGTGAAGGTATAATAATAATAATTTCTAAATTTGTGTTTATACATACAAATTAGCATATGCATATTTTATGCAAATTGGCACCCTCTTTTGCATGCTTGTAATGCATTTCCTCTTTTTTGGGAATTCACAAGTGGCCACCTTACTTTATGAATGATATTCTGGAGGTGATGGACTCGACCCTGGGGGAGCTGGGGGTGGCGACGGCCGACAGGAAGCTCTGGTGTGGGCTGGTCCATGAAGTCACGAAGAGTCGGAAGCGACTGACCGAATAAACAGCAGCACCTTACTTTAGCCAACACTCACTTTTGGCTTTGGCCCCACCCACCGCTGGGATGTGGGTCCTGAAAAGTTACTCATGAGGGAATGTGGCCCTCTGGGTGAAAAAGATTCCCCACCCTGTTGTATGTAGTATATGAAACAAGAGACTTCTTGTTTAAATTATTTGTAACTGTTTACAACAATGAAATAAACAGGGCCAACTGTCTTTAAAGCTCCATTTTAAAAAAATGACATTTTTAATGTGATTAATTTAGAAATTCATTATGAATTACTTTTCCTATCATACTGCAGACATTATGGCCTTCCAATTCTATTTTATTTATTGTTTAATTTATATCCTACCTTTCTACCAAAAATGGCACTCAAGACAGCTAACAATAATCAAATGCAGATTAGAAACAAAATCTTAATTAAAAAGTAACATAAACACAATAAATGAAAAACACAATTAAAACACAGCAAGAAAAGAAATAAACAGCAGCCAACCCTCCAAAACAGACCAGTTTACATGCCAAAGGCTTGCCTGAATAAAAACATCTTTGCCTGCCTGCAGAAGGACAACAGAGAAGGGGCCAACCTGGCTTCCCTCAGCAGGGGGTTCCAGAGCCTGGGAGCAGCCACTGGGAAGGCCCTTTCTCACTAATTGCTTTGGGAGTTTCCCTCCCCAGGGCTAATACCAACTTTCTGCAGGAGTGGGGAGGTCACTGCGACCATGAGTGTGTGTGGGGGGGGGGGGTGAGGAGAAGGTTAAGCCACCTCTACCTGCTGTAGCCCTGATCCTGATTGGGAACACCCCACAATGATTGGTTTTGTTATTGTTGTTTTTAAACCAAGTTGTGTTAAACGCAAAAAAGGATTTAACTTAATATATGTTATTTGGCTAGACATCTCTAACAAAGCAGACTCTGCAGAGAATAAGACGTCCTGGAAGATTGTGCCTTGTTGGGGCAAGAGAGCCCCGGATTCTCTTTGTTTACAACATGCCCCAGCACTTTGTCACAGCCTATCTGCCTTCCTTCTGGTATTTTGCAATTACGCCTATGACTCTGTCTTATTGAACCTAATAATAGACATTCTGGAAATTACCTGCACTTATAGTGAAACCCATGAGATGATTACTCTAGCACGATAGTGGCTGCTGTAAATATCCACACCCTTCCCTACCTGCATACAAATGTATTATTAAAGATGAAAACAATCTGCCTCATGCTAATTACCTACCCTGGAATGGGCTTGGCTACTGACCACAACCTGAATCATTGGAATGAATGAAAGTGTTACTTTGTTTTTCTGTTGTCCTTTGGAAACCCTTCAGAATACATTTCATCAGGAAGACACATTGCTGCGCCCAGAGGAACACACACTTCCATGTCACAGCAGAGCATGGTTGGAAACAACCCAACCTGTCAGTTCATCAGCAGATGCTTTCTTTAGAAGTCTGATTTCCATTTAGGAAGGCTGGTCTTTACCAGATCTTGATTGGAGAACGCCAATTCAGTGGACCATGGAAACCAGTCATATGGAGGACTTGGGCGGGCATGAGACTGGGGTGTCAAACTTGGTTTGGTCTGGGGGCCAGATCTGGCAGGCTGGATGATGTCCCCACCGCCCTATCATCATCCGGTCCTGCTTCCCCTAATGTAACACAGTCTTAGTGTTTCTAACAGTGTCCAGACAGATAACCCAGTAAGCTTACAAGGAAGAGAACAGGGTAATTGCCTCTTAGGGATGTACGAAAGTCACTTACCTGTAACGAAATTTGATTCGCAGTGGGGGGGAGGCGCTCTGTCCCTCCCCCCGAAATTCTGGCTGGGGGGGAGGCGTCCTATCCCTCCCCCCCAAAATTCTGGCCGGGGGGGAGGCGCCCCGTCCCTCCCGCTGCGAATCCTGTCCTGCCAGGACTGCAAATGGCGGCGGCCGTAGCCACCACTGTTTGCGTCCCTGCAGTCAGCCGTGATAGGCTACGTAAATGTTTACGTAGCCTATCACGGCTGAGTGAAAAAAAACAAAAACCGTGCGTACGCAAATGGCGGCGCCCATGGGCGCCGCCATTTGCGTTCCTTATTTTGGCATGTCTAGTCTACGTAAACATTTACGTAGACTATGGCGAAAATAAGGGGAACGCAAATAGTGTAGACGCTACGCTATTTGCGTTCCCCTTATTTTCGCCGTAGTCTATGTAAATGTTTATGTAGACTAGACGTGCCAAAATAAGGAACGCAAATGGCGGCGCCCATGGGCGCCGCCATTTGCGTACGCACGGTTTTTGTTTTTTTTCACTCAGCCGTGATAGGCTACGTAAACATTTACGTGAAGATTTACGTAGCCTATAACTTTTTTTTTTAAAAAAAGCTTGGAAATGGTAGTGGCGGCAGCCGGTCGGAAGACCGGCTGCTGCCGCAGCGCCGCAGCGCCGCCGCACCGCTGCTAGGGAGATTTGTCCAAGGTAAGTCCCGTCCCGGGGGGAGCGGGGGGGCAGACCGTTTCGCCACCGATTTAGGGGGGCCGAATGCACTGGCATTCGGCCTCCTTGAGATTTGGGGCGAAATTCTCTGACATCCCTATTGCCTGCCTCTTCAAAGAACCTGCTGTTCTTTGTCGCCATCATCTGGTATTCAGAGATATAGTGTCTCTCAGCATGGGCCAATGGCTAGTAGCTATTGATAGAAGTAACATCTATCATCTGAGGCCACATCAGTCTTGTCCACTTTGGCCTTGGCCCTGAAACACATGGCAAAGGCTCTATCCGAGCTGGCACATCTCCATTTCTTAACAGTGCCTTATTATATTAGGAACATAGGAAGCTGCCTTAGACGGAATCAGACCATTGGCTCATTTACCCCAGTATTGTTGACACTGATCGACAGCAGCTCTCCAGAGTTTCAGGGTGGATTCTTTCCTAGTGCTCTGCAGGCAAAGCATGCGCTCTACCACCGAGCTATGGCCTCTGCCCAAATATTATTCTTCATAGTTGCCAAGCCATACGTTTTGTGAGCTTTGTGTATGCTATCCTATTTACAGTACATACACATTTCTCCCTGCTATCATAACTGGGCATTTTTTCTGTTATTGTTGTGGTTGGCTTAGTGGTTTTTAAAAATGGCACACAGCTTGGTTTACTCTTTTGACACATGATGAATTTTACTGAGGTGTGCAAAATCCAGAAAGATAGTGGGAGAACCTTCAAAAGACATCTCTCTCTGTAGGGGTCTACAGCTGGGGTGGGGAATCTGTGGTCCTCCAGATGTGGTTGGATCATAACTCCCATAATCCCTGACCAATGACTGTGTTGTCTGGGGCTGATGGGAGTTGGAGTCCATCAACATCTGGAGGGCCACTGGTTCCACACCCTAGTCTACATAAAAAGTGGGTGAGATTTTTGCATATATGGTGAGATTTTTGAAAAGCAAATGGTATCTGATTAGTGACCAGGAGAAAGAAAAAGGATGCAGCTCAAGATGAAACAAATTGCAAAACATTTCTCTGAATCCCATTTGTGGTGCCCTGCCTTTAAAATTCCCCACTCCAGTCTATTTTCAGTTTTATAGTGTCTAGGCTGCATTCAGTGCATTATTATTTTCTCTACCTTTTAATGATATCTGATGTTTATTGTGCTGCTGCTGCCTGATCTTGTTTTTACTGCTTCAACATTTTTATCTTTTGAAATGTTCATGCAATTTTATTATGTCTATTGTTTTTTAAATGTTGTTGCCTGCTGCAGGGGTCTTTGACTGAAAGGTGCAATAGAAAAAGAGTTGGCGTGTCTTTTTTGAGCTACTAATTTTAGCGCCAGCCCTCCTTGAGTTTTATGTCTTGTACTATATTTGATATTTTCTTCTGAGGATATTGGGTAATTTTGCCATCATAATTTAAGACAAGAAGCTTCTCAATGTAATTTATACAGCCCTGATTTTCACTGATATCTGAACAGAATAATAATTTGTGACTAACCAATATACCAGATTTACACACACAAAACATGGCCTAATTGAGACCAATATGCTTTCTGATCTTTGAAATTATTATTATTGATTGATTTGATTGGAACTCCACCGTTCTACCAAAAAATGGCACCCAGGAAGCTTACAGGCACAATTAAAATTGATTAAAACAATAAAACAATACATTAAAATACAAAAAAAAATAACAATTACAGTGGGGGAAATAAAAAAATTAAAGAATTAAAAACTGCAATTAAACATCTTGCCAACTGTGCCAGAAGTACAAATGGCAACTTCTATTTGGGGGAGGGAAGCATTATATGTGCATCTATACCTGGGAAGGTCTTACAAGACTTTCTTATATAGAGGCAGAACATTGGTCCATCTAGCCCAGTATTGTCTAGTTTGATTGGCAGTTCCTTCCAGACCTGCTACCACTGAGATCCTTTTTAAAGATCCTTTTTAAATCTGCAACTTTCTGTATGTAAAGCATGTGCTCTTTCTCTGTGCTATGATGCTTCCCTTGATTATGTCATATTGGGATCTCCAATGTGGTGCCCATGGACACCAATGTGCCTGCAGATACTACCCTTGCCACACACCAAGCTCCTTGCCCCTCCAAATTTTAATATTATTTCTTAATATTATTGTTTATATTTTATTTCCTTTTTTTAACTGGGAGTTTGTCATGATGTAAAGCATTGGGCTGCCCTTTATTTGGGTTCAACAGAGTGGTTTTGTGTTTCAGACCTAGAACCCACTGCTGCCTTGTCCTTGGGTTCTTGGCCAAGTTACTTTTCTTTTAGTCTCACCAGTTTGCCTTCTGGAAAATGAATGTTTCATGACTGGCCATGCACACCATGACAGCCATTTTGTGAGAGCACCCATGACACTCCCTCAAAATTCCAAATGTGCCCATATACCCAGAAAGACTGGCCTTTGATATATCACTTGACAACTCTCAGTCAAATTTGTGAACTGGATCCAGTGACACAAGCGTTGTGGTATATGAACATGGTTACAGGAAGCCAGATTCCGGCTGAACATCAGGAAAAACTTCCTGAGTGTCAGAGCAATACGGCAATGGAACCAATTACCTGGGGAGGTGGTGGGCTCTCCCACACTGGAGGCCTTTAAGACGAGGCTGGACAGCCATTTGTCAGGGATGCTCTGACTTGGATTCCTGCATTGAGCAGGGGGTTGGACTCGATGGCCTTGTAGGCCCCTTCCAACCCTACTATTCTATGATTCTATGATTCTATGAAGTGAATCCAAAACCTCTATCTGTGCCGTTTTATCTGTGATGGTTTATTCACAGACAGCTCACCACTCGATGTCGCAGTAATTAACACACATGTGCAAACCAGTCCTAAGTGTATGTTTCTCCTTTATGTAGATGCATAATCTCAGACGATTCCGTCCCTATTTTAGTTTCAGTTTAGCAAACCACACATGTGTAACCTCAAAAGTGTGCAGTCTCATTGGATATTGGGCACCAAAACATTAGATGTGGGCTTTATAAAGCTGTGGGGGTTTAGAGTTGTAAAAAGAAATAAAACAATATAGCAGGTATACAGCTCATAAATGGAGACAGCAATTGTGAGTCATTTTTTCCACCTTCCTTTCAAATTGTGGTTAGAAGCTGACAGTTGGGACTTGCAACAAAATGTTGCAATGTGGACGGTTCCTGTTTGGGATGCCAGCCAGCTATGCCCTTTTCGAGGCTATTCCATTTCACCACTATCCCAACAAACACTCAGCATTATGTGGCTGCTAAACATGCTCATTCATGATGGGGCTGTTTTGGGAGCTTCCCACCCCCTTAGGGTTTTTTTCTAAAACATTTTTGTGGGGCTTCTGCAGACCTTGAGTTTTCACCAACTCCTTCTTGTGTGTTGTTAGTGCCATTTTGGCTACATAAAGATTGCTCAAACTCAGAGAAAGAGTTTGCTATTACTATATGAGGTGGCAATAATTCCCCTTCTGTTTCATTACGTGAAGGAGAATACCACCATTTCTGAAACCTTGCTCTGACTTCAGCTCTCTCAGAACACAAAGAAATTGAACAACCCGCTCTCTACACATCTACGCCACCTAAGGTGAGTTGTGATTTGAGGCCTATTCCATCAATAATAAGGGTCTGCATCTATGCAGTGAATAAGTAAGTGGAGTCCACTTATGGAGCCAATTACCTGGGGAGGTGGTGGGCTCTCCCACACTGGAGGCCTTCAAGACGAGGCTGGACAGCCACCTCTCAGGGATGCTCTGACGTGGATTCCTGCATTGAGCCGGGGGCTGGACGCGATGGCCTTGTCGGCCCCTTCCAGCCCTATGATTCTGATTCTAGGGGTCAGGCTCCTTGCTCACTCATGTTTGCACGTCCACACGTACAATCATATGCATATTAGCAGGACTCCACGTGATGGGAACCCTGAAAAAGCAGAGTTGCAATCATGTGGAGCAATCATGTGGAGCAATCATCCATGCACATAGGGTTATGTGCATGGATGTATGTTATGAATTGCCAAAAAAGAGGAAATGCATCACCAAAAAAGACTAAAGAAAACACTGATTTGCATAAAATTTTCATGTGCTAATTTTGTGTTTAGATGCACACTTAGAAATAATTATTACAATTTAAATAGAAATATAGTCCATATTACCCTAGTGTGTAAGACTGTGACCAGGGAACCTGTGTGCCTTGCTCAGTTTCCTGTCCAGGTGCTGCTGTTGGGCAACTTCAAGGCCCAGCTCTCCCTTTTGATGGTTCTTTATCTTTAAATTGGACTTGGACTGGATAGCCCTTCAAATAGAGGACTGTCCTCTGTAAAAGAGGACACATGGCCATCCTATTTTATATGCATGGGTGTACATTACAGACATGCATTTTGACTTGTGGATGGCAGAGAGTAGAGCCCGCTTCGCATTGCCATCTGTGCATTCATTGTACAAAGGGAAGAGTGCTCTAGCAATGGAACAAAGCTGAAGTCACATGGAAATCAACAGCCAAACCAGCCACAACTGAGTTTCATTCTATCCCTTTTAAGGGCACTTCACTACAACTAACTTTTTCTGGATTGTGCCCCTGAATCTTTACATTAGCTAACACAGCCGAGATACTCGAAGCTGTTGCCTTTACTTATTACTCAGTCTGCACACATGCTAGAGATTCACACATGTACAGCATAACAGCAATTCAGCACATAGCTCCAGATGGTTACTGCAAACCTGCCATCAACATCTGTAGGAGGTAACACCACAGAGCAGTGTAGTAAGGTCCTCATTATCAAGGAATACCACACAAATGGTGAAAGTTGCCTTTTATTTGCCTGTGATACAGAGACATAACGTACTGCAAACATATGCCACACATAATAAAAGGACAGGGTGCATGGGAGATCGTGGAAAAGAAAGGCAAGGCATCTGCTTCTAATCACCTCCCCAAATGGTACAAAGCTCCATTTCCATGGTGTTTCTGAGCAGGATTCCACAACAGCAATGCACATGGCACAGTGGACCGTTACTAAGAACCCCCACCCCAACTGCACTCGCTCGCCAGCCAGCCTGTGATAATGGCTGATGTCGTGTGATGACTTATGGGGCAGAGTTCAGGAAAAGAAAAGTACTGATTTCAACATGTTCTCTGTGTTGCAACAGATACTGTGCCAGTTACCGTGCTGATACAGAGAGAACATCCCGATTTCAAAAGGAGTGATGTGCACCCATTCCATCAGCACCAATCACTGCCTGTCTTGCCGGATGCTGCCAGATTCAGACTTGGATAGTAGTCTCTGGACTAGAGTTGTTTATGAGACAAGAAATTGGGACAACATCCTACTCTTCAGCTAGACATCTGGAAAGGATGCAGCAGTACACAGCTTAGCACTAAATGTAGCAACGCAGCACTGGAAGTCCCTTTTCCTGGAATGAGTGTACCCAGAGGATAAGTGTGGGACTGACATTTTGCAGTAAAGGAAACAATTGAAAGCCAAGTGCAAGTAGATTTTCCAAAGATCAGGACACTCACTAGCTGGCCTAATGAAAAAGAATCCAGAAAATACCGCATATGGACTGGTGGATAGTATGCCATCTCGCATACTAAAAGTAAATGGAATCAGAAGGTGAAATTATCAGTTTGTGGGACTAAGGGCCAAACTAAACTTTCAGCTAATCATGCCTAGTGGAGTGATGCATGATAGCTTCCTTCACCTTCATGACAGTGCACATGGCCCCAATTCAGATCAGGACCATGGCACTCCGGGAGGGGTAGTTAAACCTCCCCTCCCCAAAGGAGGTTAAAAGAAGAAGAAAAAGCCTCTAGACTCCACGGAGTGATTTTCTGGAAGCTCAGAATTATTAGCTACAAGCATGGTTGCCTTACAGGTCCAAAGGAGAGAATAACAAGATCCAAATCCTGGGCATGTCCTGCTTGCTGGCATGGTGGGTGAAGACAAACTGCTCCCTGAGAAGAGGAGGGTGCCACTGCTTGGAGGTACAGCACATGCTTTGTATGCAGAAGGTTCTATCGTCAGTCCTTGGCATCTCCAGTGAAAAGGCCCTGGAGAGCCACCACCATTTGGACTAGCCAATACTGGGCTAGAGGGAGAAATAGTCTGAGCTGGTTTAAAGCAGCTCCCTGTGTAGATGTCCAAAACATCTGGAAGATGACTGAGTGAGAGCCATTCTACACATTATGCACAAAGATATGATAGACTGGGGTGTTAGAATTCTGGACTATACCACTTCAGCCTGCAGATGTGGGTGGGTCTCTTTTGTGAATACTCCCACATGTAAAGCGCTCTGTGCATGTAGTGAGCTAGCACATTAGAGAAAAGGCTACAGCAAACTTTGCTCTCTAATGTGCCAGTTTGCCACATGCAGGAAGTCTCCCCCCCGGTCCCAGACACACACACACGGAAGCTTTCAGAAAATGCAACCTCTTACCTGCAATCTGAAGTGGTACAGTCCAGAATTCTACCACCTCCGTTCATATTCCCATTTTGTGTCATTCAGCTGAGGGCAGGGGTGGACCCTCCAGATGCTTTGGCCTACAACTTTCATCATCCCTCACCATTGTCTATGCTGTCTAGAGCTGATGGGAGTTGTAGGCCAAAACATCTAGTGGGCCAGAACTTGCCCACCCCTGGCTTAGGGACACACAAACAAATAGAAAGCAAAAGAACCTAAACAGATCAGAGTGAACTTGCAAGCCTGGTAACAGGTCAGCATACTTGGACTGGCAGAAAGTTCATTCCTTCCTTCCTTCCTTTGCCAGGAAGAACATGGCGCTCATTAATTCACTGTGTCTGGAGCAGTCTGTGTGGGCTCACATTGTGGGACCTCAACAAGCTATACATAATTCACACAGAGCAGAAACACACAGATCACCCGCCGTCAAAAAGCATCTATGAACTTTTATCTGGAATAGATTTAACACTTAGAAGCATTCTGCAACTGTCAGTGTTTTGACACTGTGTGGTGCACACGCATGCAGCAGTGTGGTTATGGATATGCTAACATTTTGTTTCAGTTGTGAACTTTTAGAAATGTTATTTAGGCTGCACAGGTGCTTGCATTTACGCCGCTACGATTACAGCTATTATGCAAAGCTCAACCTCCGATATGCAGACGATACCACCCTAATGGCAGAAAGTGAAGAGGATCTCAAGAGCCTCTTGTTGAGGGTGAAAGAGGAGAGTGCAAAAGCTGGTTTGAAACTCAACATTAAAACAACGAAGATCATGGCATCTGGCCCCATCACTTCCTGACATATAGAACGGGAAGAAATGGAAGCAGTGACAGATTTTACTTTCTTGGGCTCCAAGATCACCGCAGACGGTGACTGTAGCCATGAAATTAAAAGATGCTTGCTCCTTGGGAGGAAAGCTATGGCAAACCTAGACAGCATAGTAAGAAGCAGAGACATCACCTTGCCGACAAAGGTCCGTCTAATCAAAGTTATGGTTTTCCCAGTAGTAACGTATGGCTGTGAGAGCTGGACTATAAGGAAGGCTGAGCGCCAAAGAATTGATGCTTTCGAACTGTGGTGCTGGAGAAGACTCTTACGAGTCCCCTGGACTGCAAGGAGGTCAAATCAGTCCATCCTAAAGGAAATCAACCCTGAGTGCTCATTGGAAGGACAGATACTGAAGCTGAAGCTCAAATATTTTGGCCACCTAATGCGAAGAGAAAACTCTCTGGAAAAGACCCTGATGCTGGGAAAGACTGAAGGCAAAAGGAGAAGGGGACAACAGAGGATGAGATGGCTAGATAGCATCACCGATGCAATGAATATGAACTTGAGCACACTCCGGGAGAGAGCGCAGGACAGGAAGGCCTGGTGTGCTATGGTCCATGGGGTCACGAAGAGTCGGACACGACTGAACGACTGAACAACAACAATACAAAAATCTGGTTAAGCATGTAACATATACATCCAACATTATGTGAGAGGACTTCTGCTTGTACATCTGGACATCTCCTTCCCCCTGGAAGGTCCTTCAGAGCAGATTTGGGGATACACAGGGCTTCACGGATAGGGGGAGTCTGTTGCACCACTGGTGTCTGTTTTGCTAGTGGGCACGCACCACTGTTTACAATCCATAGAACATGACGTTTGTCTGTAAGTCTACAGCACTTATATGATTCTTGATAACTGGACAGAATTGACCATTTGAAAATGATTTCCATTGTCATTATATTAAGCTTAAAGGATTCTTAAAGGAAGAGGGCCTTTTCTGCTATGGCACCCTGGTTGTGGAATAAGCACCTTAGAGAGGTTCACCTGGCGCCTACATTGTACTCTTATCAGAGCCAGGTGAAGGCCTTTTCATTTCCCCAGCATTTTAGCATTCTAGTCTTTTAGCTCTGCTGTTTGAAATTTGTTACTGTATTTTAAATCTCTGCATTGCTGCTAGGTTTTCTGCTGGTTGTACTTTTATACTGTAGTTTTAATGCTTTTACATTTTATATTGTTTTTATGCTGTATTTGTGGTTTTAATTTCTGTGAACCACCCAGAGTGCTTTGGCTATTGGGCAGTATAGAAATGTAATAAATAAATAAATAAATAATAATAATAATAATAATAATAATTCTGCTTTTCTCAAAAAAAAGCCTCTGTAGTGCTGCCATGTATTCTTGATCTTTACTGAGCCTTTTTCATCTTGCCTGTGTAGTCCAATTTTGTGGCTCTTGCCTGCCTAGAGACTAGTCGCATTTGTACAACATTCTGGTGGATCCTGGCTTACTGCACTGTGAAGAATTGCACGCCTGCACATGCAGCCCATTCACTTCAGCTTGACTCCTCCTGCTAGTGGAGTCAGCTAAACCAGCCAGAAATCAAAAGGTTACTGTGTCATCCAAACCGGGATCCTTTTGTTGTTCCCAACCAAGTCAGAATTCATAAGCCAGGTGGGAGCAAATGGACTGTGTGTACCAGTACACAGCACAGCTTGTTCATGGTAACCCAGGCTTACTGTGACAGGGGAGCAAGGCCATTGTGTGCTGTGCCTCACCTTTGGCTGCTGCCTATGGTGGCAGCATCCCCACACAACTGTTGCTCTGCCTGAGAGACAAACTGGAGTGAGACCACAGGTAGCCAGTCAACTGAGGGGAGAGTGAGAGTAATTTGATTTCTAGTCCTTTTGCATCTGCTCACCTATAGAATGTTCCATTCATTTCTGCATTCATTCGCAATTTTCAAAAAATCTGCATGAAAATGCACATTTAAATATTTAAATATGCACTTTTAAGCGTACCTCAAAAAATTCACTTTAACATGAATGTTTATCCATTATTTAAGCCTGGAACTGAGCCAGAAGATTTGGGAACCACAACAATCAGTGGATAACTAAGTTCCAACCCTCACATTAATCCAGGAGACGTGAGTCAGGTAAGTTTTCAGCGGAATTTGAAAAGATCAAATAACTTTAGCATCTCTAAGAGGTGCTGATGCTATTCTGAGCTGGCTGGCTGGCCTTCAGCCAAAATGTACAGCCGCACTAAATGCATCCCACAGAATGATACTAGCCACCTTGAGGAATGGAGCTCCATGTGTGGCACTGTCTACATCATGTGCTGTGAATTCACAGCAAATAGCCTTCACAATACACACATCCACTCTACAGGTCCAGTCTCTACAGCCATATGAAGCCTTAGTGCACAGACATGTGTTGTGATGGCAAACACATGTGTGCTAACAGCAGGAGCAACTCACAGTGATTTTGTTTGTTTGTTCTGGCTCTGTATCCTTTGACTCTGGCAACTGGCCAAGAGGATCAAATTCTGCTCTGGCTGGCTGGTAACCCTAATTTTAAGCAAGGAAAACCTAGGAAAATCTGACAGTCTATTTATTTATTTATTACATTTATATCCCGGCTTTTTTCCTCCTTACGGAACCCAAGGCAGCATACATAATCCTCTTCCTCTCCATTTTATCTTCACAACAACAACCCTGTGAGGTAGGTTGGGCTGAGAGGCTGTGACTGGCCCAAAGTCACCCAGTGAGCTTCATGGCTGAGTGGGGACTAGAGCCCAGATCTCCCAACTCCCAGTCCAACACTCTAGCCGTTACTCTCGCACTGTATAAAGTGAAAATGTCAAGATAATGTTTCAGTGGAAATGTTTATCTGCCATATTCAGGTTCTATAAAGTTAGCCCATCCAAGGCCCTTTCTCATGTTATTTTTGTAATATTGGAAGTCCTTGGCCATGTGGGGGGATCCCATTCTGTAAGTCCTCTGTACCCTGGGACAGAGATGGGTGAATCTCTCAATTTCAGCTCATGTCAGTTTCACATTTCTCCCATCTTAAATTTGTTCTATCTCACTTCTGCATCAGGTTGCTTTTCTTAAAAAGGGAATAAACAGAAAAAAGGTCCACACGTTAACATTCATACACATGTTCTTGTTCACATCTCCTAATATATGCATTTTGACTTCTATAGTTTCGATTGGAGAGCTGCATCACAACATTTGGAGGCATGTGAATACTGAAGGACAGCTGTACGTCAGTTCAGATATTGTTTCAGGAAGTGTGAATTAAGTAGGTTTGCATTCAAATATGAACCAAACAAATGTATTCTCCACCCTTATTGTGGGGCTGCACTTTCTGGAAACTGGGGCAATACTGACATGGAGAGGTACCACATTACATGCTCCTTCAGAAGGAGCCATGTTACAGGGACTGTCCTGCCAGGAAGGTAACCTGAGAGAAGTCCAAGGTAGCACTGACATCACTTGAGACTTATTCTATGGATATCCTGTTTGCACTGGCATGGGGACAGAACACCAGGGAATTAGTCAGGGTCTGTACTACAGGCAAGGTCAGTATGCAGTCCAAACACAGGGAGCTCCAGAGAAGGGCTAGGTTACCATAGAAATACAAGGCAAGAATCCAGGAACTGGAGGACAAATGTGTTCTCCAGTATTCTGAGCCTAGAACTGAAGGCTTTTTGGCCTTCAGAGCCCCACCCAGAGCCCAGAGGCAGGCAATCAGTGGTCTGCCCATGAGCAGAGCCTTGCTCAAAGGTATCCCTTTACTCCTGAGGAATCCTTATTACTTAGGTGGGCACCTCTGCATCTGGCAGCTGGCTAAACTTGAACCTTGAGGCGCCTGTGGTCCCTGGAGCTAGGTGGTCACTTGGCATTTGCCTCTGCATCCAAGAGGGAGCTAACTCCACTCTTAGGGATAGGGTTGACAGCCATTTCTGCAAGGGCCAAAGATCCCCCTGAACTGCCTCAAGGTCCCTTGACCCTGGCAGCTCCTCTGTGATGTTTGGCTTGGAGGGCTCCAGGTCATCTCCTGAAGAGGAGTCCTTCAGAAGTGACATGACAATTGGGCTTAAATGTAAACACGAAGGCCGGCTCTTCTAGGTTGGCTCATGAATAAGCGACTTCCTGACCACCAAGAGTCTATTCTAAATAAAGTTCTGAAACAAGCATCAGGCCACATGCTGGTTGTAATTACTTGCAGGAATCTGAAAACAGTTTATTGCTTAATGGGGTCATCAAGGAGGTATAGTTATTATGGTCAGACCTTTCTTATGCTCTTAAGACTGTTTACTCAATAACAACAACAAAGCTCTTAACTCTTCAATTGAATTGATGGGGCTTACCTTTACCTGGATCATTCCCTTCAGAATGTTACAATCAGTGAATTTCTTCAGGATCCATGATCAGAGCTGGTAAAGTCATAGATTATGAAAGCCATCTTACCATGCTTCTTTCTGTACCACACGGAGGGTGCAAGACCTGTGCCCCCCCCCGATGTTGTTGGACTCCAGCTCCCATCAGCTCCACCCCTGGAGTAAAGGAAAGGAAGGAGAGTGGGAAAGAGATTTCCTCAGAGGGTGTTTTCTCTCTAAAATGGGCCACAGGATTTCCTTTTTAGTAAAAGCAATTAAAAAAAAACCTTTAAAATGTTATGTCATCCTTTTTTCAAAGGGATTTAATTACAGGATAAAGAAGGTTTGTGAGATTGAACTCTGGGAACACAAGAATATAGTGAGTGAAGTTTTCAAAGCCACAAGCTCCGTGAGGTTCTCCCACCCCTACTCTGGAAACAACAAGAAGATGAATGTATGATGAATGTCTGTTAAGGATAAGTTTTTTTTTAATGATCATCTGCAACTTGTTACTCCATAATACATGCCATTAATAAACTGAATTACCCCCAAAAGTCTGCTTTGCTAAAAGTGCTATATTTCCTACATCTGCTGCATCTGTTTCATTGCATCTTTGCATCAGTTTTGAAAGCATTGTTCTGTAAACGTATTACACAAGTCGCAAACAAAGTATTATCGGGTGGCCGATTCACACATTTATATTCATCACTCAGAACTAGCGCTGTGCTGAAAATTTCTTTCACATTATTTTTTTATCATTCTCATTCAATTTGATAGTAACAAAATTGTTTTCGAAAAGAAATTTGAAGGAGAAGAAATTTCAGAGAAATTCTCATGGGCTGGGTTCAGGGTTCTTGTGCTTATCTTACTTATGAGGTGGCTGAGGTGTGTATGAGTGTCCTGTCTCTCATTCTATAGTCATGTCTCTGCACCTGCGTTAGAGGCAAGGTGTATCCACAATTACCCTTCAGAAATGTAACATTGCTAGGGCAGGACTGAACCCTAAAGAATGACATCTAGAGCTGAGCCAAAATTTCTCAGAAGACATTTTTCTCAGAAAAGTCCTGAGATTTTTCTTTTCTTATCCAGCTAGAAATAAAAGGCCACTTTGCAGAATTTTCCCAAATGTCCTTCCCCATTTTGGGTGCATTTCATTTTCCCTCTCTCCCCAGAACGATGCTGGGTATAAGGTATTGTGGAGAATGCAAAATGGAGGCCAGGCTACCAACACAGTTGCTGCTGTTGCCCCCTTAGGAAAAAAGAAAGTAGCTGTGCTACAACTGTTGCCAGTAGTGAGCCCTACCTGTGAAAAACGGCCGGAGAATTTCTTCTTTCACTGGAGAAATTTGGTGAAATTCAGCCACCGCTTCAATTTCTCTCCTCACAGACAGGGTGAATCATTTCAAGAGGTCATTTGCACACAGCTCTACTCAATACGCCATCACTTGATTACTCTTGCCTGAATGTGTGAAGGGCCTTCATTGAAAATATGATGTCTCTGAGAGGATGTGAAAGTTCTTCCAATGAAACCTGTTGCAGATAGGTTAACCACCACCTGACGTTAGTATCGCTGGACCCTTTTACCCAGCATCACTTCCTGTCACATGGGTGGAAGCAATTGTGTTGTTATTTCCCACCTTGTTGGAAAGCATGGAGAAGAAAGACTCATGATTGGCCCCAACTAGGTGACTGCAATATTCTCATACACTCTCCAGCAGTGTGAGATCACACCACAGGAAAGGGCTTGCATGTGATGTAGCATTGCCTGCTATCTATTAAAACAATGCTTCAGCTTGATTCTGTGTCTTTAATAGAGGTTTGATCTGCAGAAATCAGAAAGCAAAGCTTTTCAGAGCATGGAGCTAAACATGATCATCTGCCTGACCTACAAGAGTAATCTACATGACTGCCTTCTCCCATTTTTTTGTTTTCATCTTTGCATTTTAACTGTTGTTTTAATGAATTTTGTACACTGTCCTGTGCTTTGCTAATGAAAGGCAGTATATAAATATCATAAATAAATGGCTAACTAATTAACTAAATATGTTCCTACATGAACCTTGAGATCTTCTTTGGAGGGCCTGCACCAAGTGTCCCTACCAAATGAAGTGAGGTGGGTAACCACTAGGGAGACAGTTTTTGGGGTAGTGGGACCACAGTTATGAAACAGCCTTCTGAGACAGGTGCACCTGGGGCCTTCTTTATGGGCCACGTTTGCATGTCAGAAGGAGCCAGAATTCAAAAGAATCCTGGCTCATTATGAAAGAGCCAGTGTGGTGGTACACACTGCATGATCACTCCCACTCCAAGTGGAAGCAACTAAACAAACCACAGACCTTCGATCCATGGTTTGTTTCTCATGACATCTAAACTGGGAACTTTGGCTTGTCTCTCCGCAGACAAGGCAGAGTCATAACCCAAGAACAAACCATGGCATATGACTCTGGCTTGTCTAGCAATTGACAACCCAAATTTCCCAGTCTGCACATCATGATAAACAAATAATGGATGGGAGGTACGTGGTTTGTTTAGCACCCCCTCTTGCAGGAGGAAACAAGTGGAAACGATCCAGGAGTGTGCAATAGCACACTAGCTCATTCACAATAAGCTAGGATTCTTTCAGACTTTGGTTTATTGTGACATGCAAATGCAGCCACTGTTTTTTCAGCAGGTTTTTATTTACCCAGGCCTTTTAAATAACTTGTGTCTCACTATCTAGGCCTCTCAGTTTTAAAATGTGTCTTAATTGCATTTTAAATTTTTAATAGTTTCCCTTATTTTCTATTGTATTCTATTGTATTTTAATGTTGTATTTGTTTTGGGAGGTGCCCAGAGAATTCATGTTATAGGCTGGCTATATAAATATAGAAAATAAATAAATTGCTATATATCACATTGCTTTTAAAGCAACAGCTTTGGAGGCCAGTTCAATAGTTGGCAACAACAAAACATTTAAGTGAGTGTGAACTCAAACTGAGTTTTCCTTTCCTTTTGCTTTCTTGGTATTTTCTTTCTCATAGTTAAGAAGTGTTACTGTATAATAGTTTGGAATATATTAATATGGAATGAATAAAGATAGTTCATGATGAAATTGCTCTTCTGCTCTATGGCTAATAACAGGTTTGGGAGTGTGATTTAACTTGGATAAGGGGTTAAACCCCCCTCAGCCAGCACCATAAACCCAATCCAAATTCCACCCCACTGGCTGTTATCAACAAACAAACAAACAAACAAACAAGATATCAAATAACAGAATGTCTTGTGTCATGTCTAGTTTGGCCCAGATCAATTTCCTTTACTTCTGAGAGGGTGATAACATATAGCTAATCAGAACCACATCCTGTGTTTGCTCCATAGTTAATTTTATTATATTCTTTCTATGTGAAGCTGTAGAGTACTGCTTAAATTTATTTAGAGAGGTAGTGTAGTATAATAGTTAAAAAAAAAAAAAAAAGGGAGCTGTGATCCAGGTAGTTTCTGACTGAAATCTCACTTCACCCAGGAAGTCTGTGGTTCAGCTTTGGCAATTCACTGTCTCAGCCTCAGCCCCCATCTATAAAATGGGCATAATAACACTGGCCTGCTTTACAAGGTTGTTAAGAAAAATATAAATGAAGTGTTTTGACCGCTTAGGTTCTAAGTCTTAGGAGAAGTTTCATTATTATGTGAAGATTTTATGCTCTATGGGCTTGTGGGATCTATGAGAGAATCCAGAAATCCACTAACCAGTGCTTGATACAAAAGACATACTGAGCCCAGGAATCTGTTTGGAGTACTAGAACTGAACAGAGCTCACAGTCCTTCCACACAAAAATCCGCTCCTGGTTATCCTGAGTGTTCTTCAATTCCACAGCATAATTTTGAGGGGGAGAGAGTCAATATATTTGCTGCTATTGTTTAACAGTTGGAGTCAGACATTCTTGCTGATCTACTGCAAACCGCCTGGAGATCTCTCAGTAGATTGATAAATAAATCTACCTTGTGCCCACTCCTGCAGGGATGGGGAACCTGTGACCTTCCAGATGTTACTGGCCAATTGTTGGGGATGATGGAGGATGCAATCCAACAATATTTGCTCTATTGGGCTCTGAGGCTTAGAATAACTGACAGCCATGGCATGTTTTATGATAGACAGATCTGTCTTTTGGCCTATAGATGAGACTTTGGGAGGCTAAATGCATCTAATATTTGGCTCAATATTTCCAAGTATTGTTACAGCCATGGAGGTGCATTGTGGATGCATTCACAAGGCTAGCAATAATAATAATAATAATAAAAATGCTTTTATAAGCACAAAAGAAAAAAGAAAAGCCATACCAGAGCATGGAGTGTGCAAAAATAAAAGTAAAACAAAAATCCAAGACCCTCAAATAAAAAGAGTCAATCTCTTTTCAAGAAAACTAATGATTTCATGATGTGGGTAGTTATCTTCATTACTATAAGACAGATGGTTTCATAAATACAAGAGCCATGGTGGGGTATTATTTGTAAAATTTTAAGGCCACAGTGCTTTCTAACCTTAGAACAGCTAGAAATACTAACTGATGATGAGAAGCAGATCTACAATCATGAAGCCATGTAAACAGAGGTGGCTAAAAAACAGTTTGCAATGCTCAAGTTAACATTGTCAGTTAAGAGAAAGTGATGTGCTCTTAAAATTCATTGAAATCAATGGGCAATATACTAATCTTATCTATCTATCGATCTATCTATCTATCTATCATCTATCTATTTTATTGATTAGATTTCTATCCCATCCAACAGCCAAAGCTCTTTGGGCTATTCACAAAATACAGGTTAAAACCATAAAATAAGGAATATAAGAATAAAACATAATGTAAAATCTAAAACAAATATAAACAGCCACAGAATAAAACCAAAGTAAAACAAGCTGCAGAAGGCAACAGCAGTGCAAGGATCTAAAAAACAGTAACATGTTTATAAAACTGAAGAACTAAGAGGCTTCAGAGACTAAGGGTGCAATCCTATGCATGTTTAGACAGAAAAAAGCCCTACAACACTCAGGACTCCCCAGCTAGACATGCATAGGACGGACTGGACCGTAAAAAGATCTTCAACTGGTAGGTGAAATACAGTGCATTTCACCATAGTGGGGTAGAGTGTGGCCTGATGACACATATGCCTGTTCAGTCTGCTGCCCAGGTGCCAACTGCTGATGGGCAACTTCAAGGCCGCTCCCGTTCTCCCTTCTTATGGTTCTCTATCTTTAATTGGGACTTGGGCTGGTATGCCCTTCAAATAAAGGACTATCCTCTATAAAGTAGGACACATGGCCACCCTATCACCTGGCACTAAGAAGACCACAATGTAGGTGCCAGGTGATAGGGTGACTTCTCAGGAGCTTCTCTGGGGAGGGCATTGCACAACTCCTCTACTAAAAGTGAAGGATTGGGAAATGCGTGGCCCTCCAGATATGGTTGGTCTGCAAGTCCCATTAACCCCAGCCAGCTTGGGGCCAATTACTTGAAGGAGTGGGCTGCTGGCGATTCCCTTCTGCAAGCGGTGGGTCCTGCTGATTCTGTTGCACAAGCAGGACCCACTACTTACACAAGAGAGATTTACCACTTCCTAAAGAAAGCCCGAAAACGAGTGGAAATCCTTGTTTCTGGAAGAAGGCAGGTTGGTGGAGCTCCGTTATGTGAGCTCTGTTGTTGACCTGCCTCCTTCTAGACATGAGCATTTCCACTTGTTTCATGTTGCCTCTGGAAATGTTAAAGCGCCATTGCACAAGTGGCGGTACCTGCTAGTGCAATGGGATTGGTGGGGTGCAGGAGAATTGGTGGGGGCCCTCTTGGATACTGGCTAGTGTCTCTTCCCATATATTCCTAACCAAAGCCTAAGGTCATCTTCTGAGGCTTTTCTCTGGGGGACTCACTAGAACAGAGGTGGGAAGTGTGGCTCTCCAGAAGCAATTGGACTGCAACTTCCATCAGCTGTAGCTAGTATGGCTAATGGTGAGGGATGATGGGGGTTATAGTCCAAAAGCATCTGGAGGGTCACACATTTCTAATGGGTCACCCAGAGAAAGGCCTCAGAAGATGAACTTAGAGTTTGGTTAGTTATATACAGAGAGAGATGTTCCTTCAGGTAACCTTGCCACAAAACATTAAGGGTCTTAAAGGTTAATATCAGTACATTGAATTGTTCCCAGAAACAGACCCACGCCCAATGTAGATGACAGGTCTTGAGCATAATAGGATCGTATCTGTCAGTCCCAGGCAAAAATTTTGCTGCCCTAGTTTGGACTAACTGAAGTTTCTGGGCAGCTCCACCTATAATGGATTGCAGTAATCCAAATGGGAGGTTCCCAAGGTGTGGATAACTGAAGCAAGACTATTTCTGTCTGGGTAGGGCTGCAGTCAGTGTATCAGCCTAAACTGATAGAATCAAAGAATCATAGAATAGTAGGGTTGGAAGGGGCCTACAAGGCCATCGAGTCTAACCCCCTGCTCATTGCAGGAATCCAAGTGAGAGCATCCCTGACAGATGGCTGTCCAGCCTCGTCTTGAACGCCTCCAGTGTGGGAGAGCCCACCACCTCCCCAGGTAATTGGTTCCATTGTCGTATTGCTCTAACAGTCAGGAAGTTTTTCCTGATGTTCAGCCGGAATCTGGCTTCCTGTAACTTGAGCCCATTAGCCTGTGTCCTGCACTCTGGGATGGTTGAGAAGAGATCTTGGCCTTCCTCTCTGTGACAACCTTTCAAATACCTGAAGAGACTCCCCCCAGTCTTCTCTTCTCAAAGCTAAACATGCCCACTTCTTTCAGTCTCTCTTCATAGGGCTTTGTTTCCAGTCCCCTGATCATCTTTGTTGCCCTCCTCTGAACCCTCTCCAGTTTGTCTGAACCCTTCTTAAAATGTGGTGCCCAGAACTGGACAGAATACTCCAGATGAGGCCTAACCAGGGCTGAGTAGAGGGGAACTAATACTTCCCAGGATTTGGAAGCAATGCTTCTATTAATGCAGCCCAAAATAGCATTTGCCTGTTTTGCAGCCATATCACATTGTTGGCTCATATTCAGCTTATGATCGACAACAATTCCAAGATCCTTCTCGCTTGTAGTGTTGTTGAGCCACATATCCCCCATCTTGTAACTGTGCATTTGGTTTCTTTTTCCTAGGTGCAGAACTTGGCATTTATCCCTATTCAATGTCATTCTGTTGTTTTCTGCCCAGCGCTCCAGTCTATCCAGATCACTTTGAATTTTGTTTCTGTCTTCCAAAGTATTAGCTATCCCACACAATTTTGTGTCATCTGCAAATTCGATCAGCATTCCTTGCACCTCCTCCTCCAAGTCATTAATAAAAATGTTGAAGAGCACTGGGCCCAGGACTGAGCCCTGCGGTACCCCACTCGTTACCTCTCCCCAGTTTGAGAAGGTCCCATTGATAAGCACTATTTGAGTCCGATTCTGTAGCCAACTGTGGATCCACCGGATCGTTGTTTCATCTAGCCCACTTTGAGCTAGTTTGCTCATCAGGATATCATGGGGCACTTTGTTGAAAGCTTTGCTGAAGTTGAGGTATATGATGTCTACAGCATTCCCATGGTCCACAAGGGAGGTTACTTGATCAAAAAATGAGATCAGATTCGTCTGACAGGACTTGTTTTTGACAAATCCATGTTGGCTTCAAGTAATCACTGCATTGTTTTCAAGGTGTTTACAGAAGGATTGCTTTATCATCTGCTCCAGAATTTTTCCAGGGATTGATGTCAGACTGACTGGTCTGTAGTTCCCAGGTTTCTCCTTTTTACCCTTTTTGAAAATAGGGACAACAACAGTAGCCCTCCTCCAGTCATCTGGCACTTCCCCCGTCCTCCATGATTTCTCAAAGAGAATAGACAGAGGTTCTGAGAGTTCTTCTGCCAGTTCCGTTATCACTCTAGGATGCAGTTCATCTGGCCCTGGAGATCTGAACTCATTCAAAGTAATTAGGTGTTCCTTGACCATATGCCTATCAATCTCAAGCTGCAATCCTGCCCCTTCAGCCTGTACTTCACCTTTGCCAGGGGGGTCATAGACCCTCTTTCAGGAGAAGACTGAGTCAAAGTAGGAATTGAGCACCTCTGCCTTTTCTTTGTCATCTGTTATCATTTTGCCATCCTTATTTAATAGCTGAACCACCATTTCTTTCCTCTGCCTTTTACTATAGCTGAAGAAAGCCTTTTTGTTGTTTTTAACATCCCTTGCTAATCTCAGCTTTAGCCTTCCTGACGCCATCCCTGCAATTCTGTGTTATCTGCCTGTACTCTTCCTTTGTTACTTGGCCTTCTTTCCACTTCCTATATGTGTCCTTTTTAGTTTTCAGGTCATCCCTAAGCTTTTTGTGAAGCCACATTGGCTTCTTCTGTTGTCTTCCACCTTTTCTTCTTGTTGGAATTGCTTGTGATTGTGCCTTGAGAATTTCCTTTTTTAAAAGCACCCACCCATCTTGGACTCCTTTTCTCGCTAGCATCGCTTGCCATGGGACCTTACTGATCATTGTGCTGAGTTTATGAAAATCAGCTTTCCTAAAATCCAGGGTACGCGTTTGACTACACTCGGCTTTTGCTTCCCTTAGAACCGAGAACTCAAGTACAACATGGTCGCTTTCCCCCAGACTTCCTGTAACTGCTACTTTATCCACTAAGTCATCTCTGTTGGTTAGGATCAAGTCAAGGATAGCCGATCCTCTAGTTCCTTCCTCTACTTTCTGTAGGAGGAAGTTATCCGCCACACAAGTCAGGAATTTCCTGGAGGGGCCATGTTTTGCAGAATTTGTCTCCCAACAAATATCGGGGAAATTGAAGTCCCCCATTACTACTACATCGTGTTTCCTTAAAACATTGGCTATTTGCTTTTCAACAATTTCATCCTCGTCTTCTCCTTGGTTGGGTGGCCAGTAGTAGACTCCGACTACCAGGTTCCTTTTATTCTTTGCTCCATTTATTTTGATCCAGATGCTCTCGATGGGGCTACCAAGCTCCTCCTCCTGTATTTCTGTGCAGAGATATGTATTTTTCACATACAGTGCAACCCCACCTCCCTTTCTGTTCCTCCTGTTCTTTTTGAACAAGTTATATCCTTCAATTGCTGTATTCCAGTCATGAGAGTCATCCCACCAAGTCTCAGTTGTACTTATCAAGTCATAATTCCCCTCCTGTATTAAGAGTTGAAGTTCGGTCTGTTTGTTTCCCATACTCTGGGCATTAGTATATAGACATCGAAGACCATGTGCTTCATAGTCTGGCTTTCTTCCTACATGTGTCTGAAGACTATTATTGGGTGCTATCAGAGCTGTTCTCTCCATTGCAGTGCATGCACCTACGTCCATTGTTACCCCCAACATTACATCTCCCTTCCCCGTAGGATTCAGTTTAAAGCTCTCCTGATGAAGTTCTTCATGCTGTGGCCAAACACATTCTACCCATCCTTTGTGAGGTGCAACCCGTCCCTTGCCAACAGCCCATCTTCCAGGAAGTATAGCCCGTGGTCCCAGAATCCAAATCTCTCTCGTCAGCACCACCTTCATAGCCAGTCATTCACCCGGACTATTTTTCGTTCCCTTTCTATCCCTCTTCGAACTACTGGAAGGCTGGATGAGAAAACTATCTGGGCCCCAAAGTTCTTGAGTTTCCTTCCCAAAGCTTCAAAGTCTGGTGTGATTTCTTCATAGCTCCACTTGGCGGTATCATTTGTTCCCACATGGATGAGAAGAAAGGGATAGCTGTCAGTGGGCTTTATGAGTGCAGGCAACCTTTCAGTCACATCTCTAATCCATCCTCCTGGGAGACAACATACCTGGCGAGTCCACGGGTCTTCGCGACATACTTGGGTCTCGATCCCATGCAGCAAGGAGTCTCCCACTACTACCACTCTTCTCTTCTTCTTCTTGTAGGCCTGGGTTTCATCGCCTCTGTTTGACTGACCTTCAGCCTCTTGCTCACTCTCATGTAGGTTCCCCTGTGATTCTTCCTCTGCAGGCTGTCGTCCAGTCTCATCCGCAAGTACCTGGAATTGGTTCCACAGCTCCACTGCTTCCGCTGGTGCACAGTGGCGTCTAGCTCTTCTTCTCCTAACTGTCACCCTTTTCCAAGGAGTATCCTCTACTCTATTTGTCTTCACCTCAGCATTTCCCACTGCCTCATCTTGCTGTTGCTCTTCAAGCTTCTGGTCTTCCCTTTGCTGCTGTAGTTCCCCCATTCTGCCCAAGAACTCTTCATGTTCTCTTAGTCCCCAGAGGGTTGACAGTTGCCGCTCCAGTCCACTTACTTTTTCTTCCAGCAGCTTGATCAACTTGCACTTGTTGCAGGTGTAGGCCATGTTGTTCTCAGGCAAGAAAACAAACATTGCACACACCTTGGAGGTCACCACCACTGGAAAGTCTTGTCCTTTCATTGCCTCTTTTCCCTTTTTGTGTCTAGCTTTGTGATTGTTCTAGACTAGCCTGTGCCTGCTCCTCTACTCAGTAGAGGTTAAAAGCAGAGTCCCACTCTTAGCCTCTGTTTCCTTTGTCTCCTTTGTCTCTTCTACCACTGCAGCTCCCCTGGCCAACTCTTGATTGCTCCCCCTGTTCGCTCGCTCTGGTCGCTCGCTCTCTGTGGGCTTGCTTGCTTCTGTAGTCCCTGGACCAGCTGAAGCAGCTTGCTCTGCTCTGCTCAGCTGGGAGGCGGGAAACAGACTGAAGCTTCCCGCCCACTCAGCTGCTGGGAGTACTCAGGCCACACACCCCCAATTCAGTTGGAGCTCTCAGAAGCACCTGGTGAGCTCACAGCCACTCAGAAGGATAAAGGGCAGCCCCCTGGGCTTCCTGCAGCCCACTTACCTCTTAGCCTCTGTCTCCTTTGTCTCCTTTGTCTCTTCTACCACTGCAACTCCCCTGGCCAACTCCTGTTTGCTCCCCCTGTTCGCTCGCTCTGGTCGCTCGCTGTCTGGGAGCTTGCTTGCTTCTGTAGTCCCTGGACCAGCTGGAGCAGCTTGCTCTGCTTCTGCTCTGCTCTGCTCAGCTGGGAGGCGGGAAACAGATAAAGGCACTCGGAGCCACCAAGGCCACCTGTGCCTCCACTAGATGCTGGACCAAGGTGTGGTTCCAACTACAAATCTAACTTTATGAGAAGTATAACCCACTCCAAACCAGTCTGAATACCAGTCAGTTTGGGAGATGAACCACCCACTAACAGTACCTCATTATTATCTGGATTGGTCCTCATCCCATCCATTCCCCTTCCCAGATACTGTTTCAGAACCCCCACTGTTTCACCTGGATTAGATGAAAAGGAGAGGTAGAGATGGGAGTCATCTGCCTCTTAATGACACTTCAGTCCACATCCAGGGTTGGGTTAACCTCTTCCAATGGTTTCATGCAGATGTTAAACAGTGTGTGTGTGTGTGTGTGTGGAGCTCTGTGGAATTCCATACCACAACTGCCATGGGGTAGAGCAATAATCCTTCCACATCACCTTCCGGAAGTAGCCATCCAACTAGGAGCAGAACCACTGCAATAGAGGACCTCCAAGCCCCAACACAGCTAGTCTATATAAAAGGATACCATGGTCCAAGAGAATCAAGAGGGTCACATTCCCCTATTCCTCTCTCAGTAAAGGTCAGCCCATAGGATGACTAGAGCAGTTTCTGTTTCAACACCAGCTTAAAGCTTGATAGAAATGAATCTAGAAAACCAATTTCATTCAAGAGTGGCTGGAGTTAACCAGCAACCATTCACTCAAGACCCTTGCCCAAGATGAGAATGCTGACAACTGGCCTATAGTTCTTTAGATCTTCCAGTTCTAGATTAAGTTTCTTCAGGAGAGGACTGCTATCAGTTGCTGATATTGTTTCCTCTCTCAAAAAGGAATCTACAACCTCCTGGACCCAGCCAGATATCTCCTCCTTATTAGATGTAATAAGCCCATAGGGGCTGAGGGTACAGGTGGTTGGCCAGACTTGGCCAAGCCCCTGGTCCACATCCACTAGAACGCATCCAATAAAACTGGTCCAAACAATTAGATGGGGAAATACTTCTATGTGTAGATCTTTCCTACTGTGGACATGAAACATTCCTCAGTACTGAAGAGCATGGGGCAACCCCTACTTTTACAGAGCTCCACGTGTGCACTGGAACCCCCATATGCGCACAGAAGCTGTTGGAGCAAAGTTTATAACCTTTATTGCAGTACTCAACTTCAGGGGTAAGCAGAAGATAGAACCTGATCTACTGGTGGGTCTCTGGGTGATTAGCAGTAGATCTGCAAGGATTTCTGACTCCTAGTTATTTAACAATAGCAGCAACAAAATTACTCTCCCATGTCCCTGCCCTTAAATTATTTTGCAGAAATGAAGGAAGTTTGGGATAACCAGAAGTGGATTAAAGGGCTGTGAGTTTCATTCTGGAACTCAGAGCAAATTGCTGGGCTCAGAATGCTTTCATTCCAAGTGTGTATCTTTTGTCCCGAGCTCCAATTGGTGGATCTTGGAGTTCTAGTAAAAATAAAAGTAGATCCCACCAGCCTGACATATGTCTGCCCACCTCTGTATCTACTTACTAGCTATGGCTTCACCCTTTACTTCATCGCTGACCTCTTGTTTTTTCATTGTTACAAATTCTCCTAAGGCAATGGCATAATCATGCTCCGAAATACTCCTTGTCTGGCAGAACAGCCTGGGTCTATGGTGTCTCTCCATGGTTGTCGGTGAAATGAGCATCATCAGTTGTGACAAAGGTTATGGCCAAAAGCTTCCTTGATTAAGTCAAGAGCACAGTTCTTGCCAGCTTCAGAGTAGGAAGGATATCATCTTGTGTAACAACAACAAAAGACTAGAGGGAATAATGTAAACACTATTTTAAATAGATGCATTGATTTCTATTAATAGCAACATCAATATATAATGTTTATGACTTAAAGAAACAGCCCTATGCATACTAGAATGGGAAAAAAAAATGAAAGGTCTCAACAGGTTATCATTAATCTAATTATACCCCAGACAGATTGTGGAGACATGTGGGGAGGGAATCTCTTTGTTGTAATTCACTGATACATAAATCCCAGGAAGCCTTCAAATCTTGCAAGAGGCAGACTCATTTAACATTAAACTGTCTGAGCAAGAGAGGATCAGACAGAGCTTGGAAGAATACAAACTGCAGTCAGGGATAACACTGCTGTGGTATCAAAAGCCACTTTCCAACTTCTCAATCCTATAGATGTCTACTCAGAAATAAGCCCAATTGAGTTCAGCAGAGCTTACTCCCAGGTAAATGTGTACAGCATTGCAGCCTAAACATTCTTCATTCACCTTTACTATTGCAATAATTTGTTTTCTGAGATTTAAAATTTTAACAGACTAAAAGGAATGTTGGAAAACTAGGCCTATATATTTTGCATTTTTATTCAACCAGCACTAAGATAATTTTGTTTCATGCTTTGGTAGTTGCCAGCTCTCTCCAAGTCATGATACTGGCAGGTTGCCATTAACTTCTGGAAATGTCCCACTTACCCTGGTGAAGTATTCTTAGATGAGAAGTGGGTTTACAGTTTGAAGAGGTAAATTTTACAAAGCTTTTTTTTAGGGGCTGGTTCAGATGTTTAGTTGCCCTAGTGATCTCCTATGCATGGTAGGGCATGAGGATGGGCCTCAGTAATGTAATGCATCTGCCAGTACATGAAGTAAAGTAAAGGGCCGCCCTCCACCCACACCAGCCTGCCTACACAAGATCAGCCAGAGAGGCCCTTCTCATTTGCCCACCTGATAGAGCAGCTAGGTGGGCAAGTACATGAGAGAGGGCCTTTTCTGCCGTGGACCTACACCTCTGGAATAAGTTGTCATCAGGGGTCCGCTAGGCCCCATCATTGTAGGCTTTTAAGAAGGCCCTGAAAACTGTTGGGAGTATTGCAACTTCATTTGCAAGTTACTGGAAGGGGGCCGTGTTGCAGTTAGTTAATTCATGGTAATTTGGGGCATAGCTAGCCTTAGGATCTAGAGATCCTAACCTACAGCATGGTTTCTTGTGATTTGCTCCCCCCTTCCTCCCTCTCCCTCTCCCTCTGACCTCTTCCATTGCTGGGAGCATGCCTGTTTGCTCTCTCACTCCTTTCAGTATAATAGAACAAAATAGACTGAACAAACTCTTTTGAAACTCTACACTGTACCTGCATTGTATATGCAAGAAAATTTGTAAGTAAAACTGTTTTATTTTCTTCACTAAAGAAGGGTGTGGTCTTTTATTGTTCGAAGGTAGCCTTTGTGCACGTGGGATTGGTAAATGCTCATTCTGTTTTGCCTTTTTGTTTTTCTCTGCTAATTGCCTTTCTAACAGGAGGCATCATTACTAAATAATTCCATCAAAAACTTACTTTTTACTCTGTTCTTCCCCTGATTATGTTTTATCAGACTGGGTTGTAGCTCTAGTTGTCTGTTGTAATGTATGTTTTATGCTGGTCTTTGCTCTCTTTTTTTAAAGGAAGTTTGCTGCTGTTGCTGTTTTTATTGTGTTTTTACTGTACCACCTTGGGAGGGCTCCGGCCCTGAGAGTTGTCCAAGAAATATTTTAAATAAATAAAATAAATAAAGTAATCTCAGTGGGGTTGGATCCAGATCCTCCATTCTACTAGTGGAAGGACACCGCTTGCAAAATGGGACTTTTGTGTCCTCTCCTTACCCCTCCAGAGAAGGACTGGAGGGTGCATGAGGAGCTACTGGGGAAGGGGAGAAGACACAGAAATCCCATTTTGCAAGCGATGTCCTTCCACGGCAGAAAAGATCTGGATACAACATATGTTGTGTGTCTAATTTTAACAATCCCTTTGCCTGTGGATGTGGTAGAAAGCAGAAATCATGCCAGCCGCATGCGCTGTGCTAGGTGCATATGCCTGGTTCACATGTGATTGGCTTCAAGCTTGAGGGGCTGCATAGTTTCCCAAGACATATGCCAACTTCATGTGTAAGATATTAGCACCACTAACTGTCCTTTATAGTAAAATATTAGAATTTACAAAATGTTTATGTTGGGTTGGAACAATTATCTTATTGGTCTCCTTAAATTTTTTTTTTTTTTTTTTTTTTGTAGATTGGGGGACAATGTAAGCATATGTGTTTTTTTAATGTACCTCTAACTGTGGCTTAAATAACATGGCAAGATGTTTTGTACTATTATACTGAGAACAGTTATGCCTCAGTTCAGAAAATTAAAGGAGCAACTGAAGGCTGTATACATAATTCAGCACCAGCATCAGAATTTGCATGCAGAAGTATTCATTGACCCGGTTTGGATGATACAACAACCCACAGTTTAAACAAACGGTGGATTTTGTGAATGAGGGGGAGCGAGCAAGCTGGCTCCCAACCACTTGCCCACTCTCACAGCACTAAACAACTCAGGGACGCTCCGTTTCTGAGTTTAGTGCAACTTGCGAACCTGGAATTTGGGGTTGTTGGAGGAGGAACAACTCAGACTTGAACCTACGGTTTAACCATGGGTTCCAACTCCGGGTAGTCTCTCCCCCAACAACCCCAAATTCCAGGTTCACACTAAACAACCCAGGGATGGAGCGGGAATGGGCAAGCGGACAGGGGCTAGAACACTTGCTTAGTCCTGAGCAACCCATGGTTTGTTTAACAGTGGATTGTTGTATTGTCTGGACCAAGTTTTAGTATACACAATGCTCTATAATTTTTATTGCCATTTGTTTCCACTTCAATGTCCCAATATTTAAAAGTCAGACTTGAGATCCATTGAATCTCTTATCAGATTACTGTGATTATAAAAACAGTTTCTTATTGTCAGCTGGTCTTTTTGATAAGTGTTGTGGGCTCTAGGAGTCTTGGCAGCATGGCAAATTTCTTGCCGGCTCCCTGTTCTCAATGGCCGTGCCAAAATCCTTCCTGTGCATTATGCTAATGTAATATACAATACTACAAGGAAAGCTTGAGCTCTGTTCCTTACCTATTGAATTTCATGTAATGAGAAGTACAAAAATACAAAGAGCGCTTGACAGATCTGGTAATATTTGCTACCTTTTGTTTCCTTTTTTGCTACCTTTTCAAATTTAACGTTTTCATTTTAAATCCCTGCCCAATGAACTTTGACTGCTGTTAATCCACAATCTGCAATTCATAATGAATGTGTTTTTATATTTTGTGGATATATATGTTAATATTAAGAATTTTTAAAATCACATGTACTTTTTTGTTATTTGGGCAAGTGGATAAAGTAAAAGATTGGACTAAATTCAATGTCATACATTTGGCTTCTGCTCATGTTGAGGGAGTTTCCATTCTCATTCTTCCCTTCCAGCTCCCCAAGTCTACTGTGGAGGGTCCCCTAACCCCCTGGAGCAGATTTGGGGTGCACACAGGGGCCCGACAGGGGGAAGAGAAATTCAGTCCACCAGCAGTGTCCATTCTGTTGGCAGAAGGACATAATTGGATACAATCCCTTTATACAAATATTGACACAACAGATTCCCATTTGATTCTTATTCTAAAATCAATATTAATTCCTGGGTAATTTCACTTTGTGGCCACAATCCAGCACCAAGTTAGGCAGACTTAGGTTCACTAAAGTAAGTTGTCTTAAACATGCTTAACTGGATTGCAGTCCAAATGTAGTAGAGGATGTATAAGTGGTCCAAAATGTGGGTGTTTGAGTAAGGACTTTGTTGGTTTAATTTATATCCCACCTTTCCACTACAAATAGTGCTCAAGGCAGCCACAGTAAAATGCCAGACAAAGTACAAAATTATAATCAAAACAGAAAAGCTCATCAAGTTTAAACACATAAATAACTTTAATAAATAAACAGCACCTACCAGTTAAAACCTACTGGTTGCTCCTTGAGCCACTCACTGATAGGCCCACCCACTATCCTCTGCACCAGTTCTATGCCACCCATTCTTAACCTTATCAGTGTGGTAGGATGAGGTCCACTAGCATTGCCAGAATCTGGTACACAGATGCCACCATGTTCTGATGCACATACATGCATGGGCACTGTGAATTAAAAGGGTGGCAGCATGGCAGCGGTGTAGACCATAGGTGACAGAGGTAGGAGAGTAGCTGGGGACAAGAGTGATCCAAATTGTCAGGAGTGCCTTGGTGGCCTCTCTCAGTAGATTCCAGTAGCCAACTCAAGACACAGATGAAAGGGAATTCTTTTCAAAGCTTTAATCCCATTACAACTTAATGACTCTTTCAGATGCTAATCACCAGCGGCTAAAGCAAGGAACAGCAGCGTGGCCTAAGCTTCAGGCAGGCAGTTGATCCCCGTTTGAAAGAGAGTAACTTGAAGACCCAGAACTTATGGGCTAGGGAGAGATCCTCTCTCTTTCCCTTGGGTCCATGGGAGGCGGCCGTTGCTTGCGCTTCAAACGGGTGCTACACCTCCTTTCCGCCCTCCATTGCTTGTCGCTCTTTGCGTCTGCGTTGAGCATCTAAGAAGCCCCCCTCCCACACTCCCTCACTACCAGGGTCACTATCTCTCCCAGGAATGCCGGCAGGAGGAATCTCTGCCAGGTGCTGAGCCTGTGAGGGATGAGCTGGCTCCACTCCCACGGATTGCTGTTCCTCCTCAGAATCAGAACTGCTCGGGGGCTCTCTGGGCTCAGTTTCCACCCTGACACAAATCTTCATGCTCTACTATCTAATAATTATAATTTATCCATAATGTGTAATCATCATTTAGCAGTTTCATTCATATCTAGAAATCCCAAAGGTAACAAAAGTCTATATTTAAATTTATTCTATGCAAACTCATTACACATGCATTAGTCAAATCTAGTCCTGAGTGTCCTTTCCAGCTCTTACTCATAGGTAGTTGTGATCATCTGTTCCACTTTGGAATCTAACAAATATAGGTGTACTGTACTACCTATATTTTAATAGGTAGTTGAACTCCTGGTAAGTAACAGCCACCTTCTGGAGAGATACAAGGTATCTCATAGCAATTATTTCCTTATTTCTAAAGCAGTGATTGTACGGTTTTTCACTGGTATGATAAGGATGTAAATATGCATCATTATACATTTGGGGCCCAGATCTTACTCATAGTTAATAAGATGGGTAGGACTGGGCCGCTGTGCTTATTTTGAATCTCTGTAAAAAAAAAAAAAGGGTGTAGTGATACTATGAAATAAAACCACACCTCTCAAAACCACGCAGCAGCCAAGGGATGCCCGAGAATCAGAACAAGGTGATAACTCAAAGTATGACACCATCTTGAGCTGGCTTCTGTTGAATAACCTTGAACTCCAGCTCAAAAATCTAAGGGAGTCAAAAAGTTGAACTGTAAAATGATTACAGTTAAAACCCATGAATTAAAAAGGGTCAAAATATAATAAATGTAAATATTAATGAAAATAATACAATGTTGAGATCAATGGGATAGGTGCCTTTCAAGATTCTGTGAGGCCTGAGGGAAGAATTTTCAGCTGAGGCTTCCCTTCTGTGTCACTTTGGGTAGATGACATTTTTGTCAAGCCAGTAGTTTCTGTATTCAATTTAGTGGTTTCTCTCTGTATTCAGTGGGGTAAATTCCTGTCTAATGGTCCATTAGAAATGCAGTGGGTTTTTTTGAACGCTGGTCAGTTGTTTTGTTTATTTTCAGTACGACTTCTCAATTGGAAATGGTTGGAAGCTGGATAAATGATGCCTGTTCAGAAGCTAGACTCGCAGTCAGAGGCAGCTCCTAGGAGTCTTAGTTAACAAGAACCAGATTGTAAGTCAGAAGCAGTTGATGCCAGAACTGATTGTGGCGTGATTTCTCAGACTCTGTGGCTTGGCCGTTTGACTCATCCCTGAAATGGTAGAGATAGAAGAGAGTGGCAGGGGGCTGGCGTGGGGCAACCAATTATTATTTTTGTTGTTAAGGCGTGATAGTAGTTCACTGCTCATCCATAATTTGAGATTAATTGGAGATGCATCAGCCACCAACTACGAAATGTATTTCTAAAGGGTGTTTAGATTAGTGACTAAATTGCCAGTTAGCTGAATGTGGTGGTTTCCCTCATTGTTTAGTAACTTGTTTTGACCTAAGGTTAGTGGGATTCTGTGGGAGTTGGGGTGGGAAAATTGACAACATTGTCTATTGGAAGTTGAGATGAGTCAGAGAAATGGAAGATTGGCTCATCTTGGGTTAGTGGTGGGCCCCTCTGCTAAGCTGTGGGTCTTAGCACGTGCCCAGCCATGCCGACCCTTGCTGCCTTGGAAGAAAAAGGATCCGATCATTTCAACATTGAGACTTAGTACTGTTTGTCACTGCTGATTTTGCCTCCCATATGTGAGGCCAAATTTGATCCATGCGCCACCTTTTGCTGATCCCTACTGTAAGCCATCACAGTGTCCACATTTTAAATGATCAATTAAAATCAAAATTAATCTATAACAGATGACTCAAATGCTAGAAGGATATGGAGATAGACAGACAGACAGACAGACAGAGATAGAGAGATGTATTTTAAAGAGTAGATGAAACTATGGATTTGCTCCCATTAATAACCAAACTTTTATTTCCTTGAGAGGAACTGGGTTTCAAACATCAACATGATTGGCCACCATTTATATTAAGATACAAAGTCCGCCTGGCACAGAACTAGCAAGTAATGCAAGAGTAGTACTACAAGCCCAGTGTGTCATACTTTCTCTTTTTCAGGATCTGATCTTATTAATTGATAGTCAGTGCCAAGTCATAGATTCACTTGCAGCTGGCAGGCTAAGCTCCTGAAGAAATCCGTGGGTGGATGGGAGTGGAGCTTAGCAATGCAGTCATGGAAGCATTATAAAATTACTTTTCAGAGATTATCATCAATCAGAACAATTTCTGTAAATTCCTAATGACTGTCGTTAACAAACCCAGGATATTAAGTTTCTTGTAACACAGTCTGCCAAGCTATTCATTGTCATCCCAATGAGTCAGCTCTCCCGGGAATTCCCATATGGTACGATTTCATCAGTTCTTGACTGCCATGCTTCCCTTTGCCAATACTGGTGATTGGTTTGACGGTTTTCTGTTTCATAGCTAGATAAAACCTCTCCTGGTGTAATATTTTTGTCCTCACAAGAACCTGTCAGCTTATGGGCTCTGTTCCCAGAAATATTGCATAGATAACCAGTACACATATAATGTGTTCATCAATGTACATAACTCATGGGATCACTTTCAGAAGACATTTCATGAGCACCAAATATGATTCATCTGACTCTACCAGCCTTCAAGGCTAAGAGCCAAACTCGACACGATGCAGGTTTTGACACTGAATAGCCTGATGTGCCTACTTTGAAGATCGGCGAAGTAGTGCTGTGGGAGAGGGTGTTGAACCCTTTCCTCCCTCACCCCTTTCCCCATCTAAATCACCCCAACTCAAAGCTGCCATTAGCTTGGAAGGAGAGGAACAGTCAGGGTTGCTATGTGAGTCTTTTTGCCTCTGTGGAGCCAAGAGCAGACTTGGGCTTGACATTCAGCCTGAGCAAAGAGTAAGGCAGGGGAGGTTAAATGCCCTCTCCCAGAGTGTCACTTCCTCAATCTTCAAAGCAGTAGTGAGTTGCTAATTAGTAAAGAGAAAACAAAATCACAGCTCACCTCTGAAACATCTAATCTGGCTCTGAATGGCTATCATTTGGTTTCATGGATTAAACAAATAGAAATTCTGGGAGACGTACTTCCAGATTTACAATTTATTTTGTTTCCCTCTGTTTCCACACACCTACCCAGCAGGTTAACATTAAATAAAATTATTTTTAAAATCCCCTAATAGTAAATTGACTTTTTATATATGACATGTGGCTGGTGTGATTAAACTATCAAACATTTGAGAATGTTTTCAAGGAAAATAAAGTCCCATTTATTTATTTATTTATTTATTCATTCATTCATTTAGTTATTTATTGATGAGTGACACTTCTACTGCTTTTCAGGTGAACCTCACAATGCGGTTGACATAGAATCATTACACCATCAGTAAATTATACTATTTATTTAATGCACTGAAAATTCACCCAAACATGACTACTATGTGAAATTCCATTCCAAATGGCCATCAGGAAAATCTGGCAGCAAATGACAGTTACTCACCATTTTTCTGGAAATATTGTATAAATATAATGGATGATAAATGTTTTCCCCATTGCTTGAATATTTATGCTTTATGAATTCATTTTGTCTCTTCATATCACAAACATTTATTTATATATTTATTACATTTCTATACCACCCAATACCCAAAACTCTCTGGGCAGTTCACTAAAATTAAAATCACAAAATGCATCATAAAATACAATATGAAATGTAACAGCTTAAAACTACAATATAAACATACAGACCAAAATAAAACCTAGCAGCGATGCAGAGATGTAAAATACAGTGAGGGTGCAATCCTATCAAGATAGGTGGCCACCTCTGAACTCGGAGGCGACTGCCTATCCAATGCAGGGCAGGAGCAGTGCAGAGGGGATCTTCTCCTCCATGCTTCAGCTGTCCTGGATTTGCAACTAGACAGCCAATTTCGGCTGTCTAGCTGTGGGAAGTCAGAGTGGGGGGCGGGGGCGGAGGCCGGATGATGCATAGGAAGCGTCAGAAAGGCACTTCTGCCCTCCCTGCCCCGCCCCCAGGAACTCCCCATTTTTGCTGCTCTGCGCTGCCCTTACAAGCGCGGAGCCAATCCGTGCTGCCTCATAGGCAGCGCGGGAGGGGGTGGAGGTCGGTTGTCAGGGAACCGACTTCAGGGTGTGGGCTCCAAGGTTGGTTCCCAGGAACTGACCTATCCTATGGCCATCTAGCCTCTGACTAGTGGCCATAGGATTGCGCCCTAACAGATTTAAAACACTATTTGCTATTTTATTCGTATGTTGCATTGCTTTTTCTACAGTATTTTGAAATAATGAGAATTACATTTGTATACAAGCATGCCACAGTGACTTTAGCCTCTTGGCCATTTCAGTCGTAACAATTTTCCTCCCTGAAAATTCTACATGCTCTCCAGGGAGAAAAAGTTTTGTTGTAGGGCTGTGGCTGCACCTCGCACAGGGCTGCCCCTACCATGAAGCAGAGTGAGGCAGTCACCTCAGGTAGCAGATGCTGAGGGGCAGGGAGCATACAGAGCTGTGTGTGCTACCTGGCCTGTGCTGTGCCCCCTAAGCTAACCTGATGCCCTCAGGTGCGGTGGAGGAGGATGTCCCATCACTACTGTTGAAGTAAAATTCAACTGCTAGTCCGGTTGGCTTCCATATATGACCTTCACCTCAGGAAGCAAAATTCTTGGGCCAGACCTGACCTCACATCTTACACCGGGTTTTCAGATATGGACATTATATTTACAGAGGGAAATTGTCATATGTGGAGCAATCCTGAAAGCCAGCCTAAATAAAGGATTTGTTGTGCTTCTGAAATACTCTTATGGGGAATCCCAGAAGACTGAAGCATCCTCCACTCCATAGGCACATGGTCTTCAACGGAGAGACCTACACTCATATCCCACAAGTCACAAACTGACTGTGGGCTACATCATCATCTCTCAGCTTAACAGTTGGTCTTCTATTGATAAAAACGGTGTAAGACTTGAAGGAAGAACGGGATACAAATATGATAGATAAATAGGTAGATAAATAGATGAAAACATATTCAAACCAGGTCAAGGGTCCTTTCCCATCTCTGCAGGTCTGTGGACTCTGACACTGACTGTACTCCCAGCCTTTCTAGTTATCTGATTACCCTAACATTTCAATATTAATATCCTTTAACTCCAGGGTCTCAACTAAAAAGCCGATACTTAGGTACAACAGACCAACACTGTGATATCGTCTCCCACTGGATTTGCCTTCTGTTCTACATAGCAACTGATTTATTTTTTTTAATTATTTGGCTGCTCTTGTGGTTATTTATTTGGCTTTCACTTTTCCAAGCCCTCCTTATTTATTTATTTATATTTTGTTTCATGCTTCTTTATCAAGCGTGGCATTGTTTTTTGAATCCTTTGAAGTTTCCCTAGTGAACAAAGTGTTTGCCTCCCCAGTTCAGACATTGTTTGCATTAAAAAGTTCAAAACCAACTCACAGCAATAGCAGATGAAAATTGTTACCATCTGACAGCTGCAGGGAGGAGGGGCAAGGTCTTAAAAAACCCATTAAAGACACCATACGTGGCAGGCACAGAGGAGCGTGCTTTGGAATGCACTGCTTTCCCCTACACACAAAACAAAAATCCAGTCAAGGCCTTCTATTAGATTCATTGCCCTTGATACATATTGGACATGAACAAGTTGCCCTTAAGGCTGTCTCACATACAGCCCCAACATGTAAGTGAACGTGCAGAAGGATATACATCACGTTTTTGACTCACATAAGGAGGGCCTAAGGCTCTGTGGGAGAGTACATGCTTTGCATTTAGAAGGTCCCAGGTCCAATTCCTGGTATCTCCAGCTAAAAAAACCAGGATCACCTTTGCCTGAGAGGAGACCCCAGAGTGCCACTGCCACTCTAACAATACCGGGGCCAGAGCTACACCTCGTGTCATATCAATACAATCCCACCATGCTATATCCCTCTTGCGCATTTATACCTTGTAGCACATACAATGACATCTGTTGCGGTATTTTGGAAAATATGGAATATAAAGTGGGAAGTAACACTAGAAAAGCAGTATACGGAATGTATAATGTGGCCCGGCAGTTATCTGTGCACTTCAGTACTGCTAAAAAGCACTAGCTGGATGATGATCCAGACCAATGATCTGACTCGTTGGGCAGCACCCTACTGTGTCCGTGCACCAGTGGCCGCTAGCACAATGGGGAATTATCGGTTTGAAAAACAACCCAGAATGAGCAGAAACGCTCGTTTCTGGAATGGGACCGATCAGCGAAACTCATAGGACAGAACTCCACTGACCTGTCCCAATCCATAAACGAGCATTTCTACTTATTTCCAGGGCTAATTTTAGAAGTGATAATTCCCTGTCATGCAAGCAGTCGCTCCCACTTGTGCAACACAGTTAGTGGGAGTACAGGGGCCTGAGGTTGGGTTTCCCCCTCTGAGGGGGACCCCCCCCCTCTGCCCATGGAGGGGGAAATCCAATATATCCCGTGGCCTCTAGGACATCCTCTCAGGGGCCATAGAATTGTAGCCTAAATGTATCTCCTACTGAAAAGGTAGGAGGAGATCTTACATCTCAGACTTGGTGTAACTAACCCAATTACTAAGTTTAGACGGATCTCCATACTGGTTTGATTTGCTGTCCTGATATTTGAGTGCCAATTCAAGTTCTTGGAATTTTCATGTGCAAATTTGGTGATGAGCATCTCTGGCGAACCAATTATTTACTGACATTTCCTTGGCCAGAAATGTTACAGTTAGGTTTACCTCATAACAGTATTGGCACATTTATAATCCAGATCCAGGAAATGCTGCGGTATATTTCCACATTGAAAATATTTTGAATTTGGGAAATCATTCTGAGCCTACTCTCAGCAGGAACTGTACACACTTTCGTCATGGGGATGAATTATGTGCAGGTTGGTTTCTGCAGGCAACATCTATCCAGTCTGGCAGGTTGACCACATTCCAGAAAAGCTTCTATTTCTTTGAGAGCTGTGAAACAGGACAGAATTCGGCCAGTGTCATTTCCCTTGCCACTGCAACTCTCTGATGGGACAGCTGCACTTATAAAGCTTTTCTCTCTCCAGCAATCTTAAAGGAGCAGATGATTCTTGATTGATGAAAACATTTCTGACTCAACTTTTGGCTCAGAAGGGCCTTTAAGGTGACTTACAATTTAAAACTTTTAAGCAATTTAGAATGTACACAGCACAGTTAGGAACAGGGGGCAAGGAAACCTTTAAGAACAGTGAGCGGAGCAATTTTTTTTTTTATTAACAGTTTATTAGATTTTTTTTTCATTTTCCAATACAATACACGCAGTAAACCCTTTCCCTCTGATCCCTCTCCCCTCTCCTTTAGGTTTCCTCCTCCCTTCTTCATACCATCTTGTATTTAAAGAGTAAAGGTATAGTGTATACATGTAAAATTATTAAGTAAAAAAATGGATAAATAGTTAGATAGAAATATACATAAAAATAAAAGAGTTGTGTCATGCACGTCTCTTTGCTGGCCTGCACTGGTTCTGCAGTGGATCACATTACTCTGCATAAAATTCAAGAAGATTTCCCCATATTAATTGGAATTTATTTTCTTTTATTAAGTTGGTGTAACACAACTTTTCATGGGTGGCTAAAGTCAATAGATCCTGAACACAACTGTGTATATTTGGGGTTTTATGTGCTTTCTATTGTTGTAGAATAATATGCTTAGCCATTAGTGTGGCCTTCCTAGACCCTGTCTCAACAACAATGGAAGGAGAAGTGAAGGGAGCTTACCTGGAATTTTTGAAGGAATTGGCTTTGGTCTGTGCAGGGCTCCATGAGCAAGTGCACCACTCCAGTATAAGTCACTTAACAGAACATACGTCTGGGTGGGGTGGGGGGCGATTGGAGTAAATGTCATCAGACTGGCAGGGGCTGCTCAGCCAATAAGAAAGCCTCCCCCCCATCCAGGCTCTCCTTTTTCCTTCCCCGATACTCCTGTAAAGCAATGGATGGAAGCATAGCCTCATTGACCACAATGGGAATTACTTCTGAGGACACCCCTTCCCCAAGCTATGCCCAGTTCCGTGAACTGGTTTTTATTTCTCCCCCTCTAAAACTTCTATTTCACTTTGTTACTATTGGACAATAGTGCTAATGTGTGATAGTGACATAGTGAGAGATAGGAGGCATAGCTGTTGCTAGACAAATGTGTGATAGTGACCTGCTGACATTAAAAACCCCTTTGTAGGTGTGATTTTTTCAAAACTTCCTTTCTAGATGGGTGATTTCTTTCATGTCTCTATGCCTCTATCACGCATTTGCTCTATCACGCAAGTGCTGTATTGTGTTATTGCACAATCGCACCATAGCACAATTGCGTGATGGAGCAAATGCATGAAAGAAGCATACAGACATGAAAGAAATCATCCATCCAGAAAGGAAGAAGTTAAAAAAATTACACCTACAAAGGGGTTTTCAATGTCACTAGGTCACTATCACTCATGCATTTGTCCAGCAATAGCTATGCCCCTGAATAGTGGCATAGTGAGGTAGTTAGAGAGGGGATATAGGTATTGCTGGACAAATGCAAGATAGTGACATACTGAGATAGCGAGATGGGGGAAGGTGTAGGTACTGCTGATAAAAGCGCTACTTCAGTTTAACTCTTAAATTTTAAAAAAGAAGTTAGAGGCTGCCTGGAGCACACCTATACTTTGTGGGGATGGCCACCAGAGTTTAGTGGTAGGTACGGTGAAATAAATGCCATGACATACCGCAGAACTCTGACGGCCAGCCCTGAAATGGCGGAAACAGCGGAAAAACACCCCTTGACTGGGGTCACTGAGGTGAAAGGCACACCCCTGGGCATGGCTATCCTGCCAGAGTAAATGTGGAGGGTGGCGCACACCACAACAGAAGCACAAACAAGCTGAATTAAGGAAAACGGTCAGACTAAAAGTAGTCTCAGAGGGGAGTAGCTGCTGGATGGCCACAATGTCATGTATCCCTAATGACGTTCCAACACAGCCAGCTTGGAGTAAGTTGCTTGTGGAGACACCCCCCCTAAACCATGCAGTATGCCCCCCTGCTAAGTCCCACTTGCCTGGAATGTATCCTGCTAAGGTGAATACATTCAACGTCTCTTGAAACCCACGCGGAACAAAAAAGTTTTAACTGTGCACCTAAAACTAAGCAAAGAAGGGGCCTTAGGGAGCAGGTTCCACAATAAGTGTTCTGTCGCTGTTGGCATACGATAGACTGTGCTAGCCTCTTTAAGAGTGAAATTTCTTTTGAGAGGCAATGTAAGCTTCACCAAATGAGATATCTACCAAGTTGAGGCATGGCTTTGTTAGAGCTGTGGGAAAGAGTCTCAAATCTCCGTTGTAGGGAAAGCTTAAAAAGTTGACCCTTAAGTATTTGTGCTATGGAAAGGATCTTTCATAGAATGCTTTATTTATTTATTGAGAAAAATCTGCTGGGATTTTTCCAAATTCACCTGTTCCAGAGGATGATCGGGGGGGGGGGTGTTCTCCACAACAACAGAAGAAGAAGTGAATGGAGGATTACCTGGATTTTTTCAAGTGATCGGCTTTGGTGTGCTTTGGTCAGTGCAGGGCTCCACAAGTGAGTGCACCACACCAGTATAAGTCACTTCACAGAACGTACTTCTGGGTGGGCAGGTGTGCAGGTTGGAGTGAACATTGTCTGACTGGCAGGGGCTGCTCAGACAATAAGAGAGGCTCCCCCTGCCCAATCCAGGCTCTCCCCCCTTTCTCCTTTGATAAAATCACTCTTCTTTGATAAAATCACTGTCCCCGCATGACTTACTCCATTAAAGCAACAATCATTACAAGAACAGGGTGTTCTCTCTGCCTTGAACCTGCCAAAGCTCAAACAATCTCCTCCTCTCCGCACCCCCATTACTTCCTTCCTTAAAGCAACACAGAGAACATGCGTTCTACCTGCTGTGTTACGATGAATCAAAGCTTAGAAGCTTCAAAGGGTTGACAGTAAGGCTTCTAAAGGTGTTATTTCGATTCATGGGAATCTCAGCAACTTTGGAAGTGCGTATTTGGAAACAAGCCTCATTGACCATAATGGGGGTTGTTACTTCTGAGTAGACACACTTATGTTTGTGCTGGGAAAGGCAGGGATGGGAAACCAGCTCCCTTTCTAACCTGATGCTGCGCAGGATCGGATGATCGAAGGTGGAAGTAGTTACTTCCAAATGGAAATAAACCAAACAATAGAGAATTGCAGCTCCGAGAAAGTGCTTTACAGCCTTTGAGGAATTAGTGCTTTAAAATGTGCTATTTCAAGGGGGGCGGGGAGAGATCTCTGTAAATTCTGGTGTGTGCATTCAGGGGTCAACCGTCCTTGACCACAATGGGAGTTACTTCTGAGTGGACACTAGCTGGTTTGTGCTGGGAAACACAGGGATGGGAAACACCCCTTGACCGGGGTCATGGTGAAAGGCACCCCGCTGGGCAGGGCTAGCATACCCAAGGTAAATGTGGCGGTTGGGACACACAACAACTATATGGCGGAGAACCTGACTTAAGGAAAAGAATCGGACTTTAAGCAGTCTCAGGAAATCCGGTCTTCCCTGAGAAGCTCCAGGGTTGCTGTTGGATGGCCACGACGTCATGTATCCCTAACGACCTCCAAACGCAGCCAGTTAGGAGTAAATCGCAGGTGGAGACACCCCCTAGGACAGGAAGAGGCATCCTTTGGGGGCCTGTGGGCACATCTGGCAATTTGAGAAACTGTCCTGGGCACCACCACAAGAGGGGTGCACTGCAGATGAAAGCATTGCCCTGCAGCCACCTGCCACTTCCATTTCCCAAGAATGTCCTTGAACCCCACATGTGGCCCTGAGGCATTTATGGGAAAAGAAGATGGGAGCAGCTAGAGGCCTCCACTTTGCAGTGAAGTGATCCCAGCTGCTAATCAGAAATTGTGTTATTTTTTTAAAAAGAAAAATGTAAAGTAGGAGGGTTAGGGCACCAAGAAAGGTGTCCGAGAGCACACTGGTGCCCATGGGTGCCACGGTGCCTACCTCTGATCTAGGAGCACCTGAAGCTGATTGTTGAAGTTAAGCAGGGGAAGGATAGGAGACCACTTGGAGCCCATGAAAGCTGCTCTGTGCTTTCCACGGATATGTGCACCTTAGAACTTCTACCGCTGGTTCTATTCTCTTTGGGTAATTATTTTTCCCCTCTTCTGCATCTGTTCTGTACTTGCTCCTTCTGACCTTCCGGGTTCCCTCCCATTCCAGCCGCAAAGCTAGCTGTGCCTTTGGAAGCTGACGAGGTCTTAATTGAATAAACAGTAACTTAATTGAATAAACAATAACAACTTGACTTGGTTGGAATCTGTGGCTGTCTCTGTACACTTCCATGCCTAATCTTGCAGAGATGGTCCTTGCCTGCTGCAGGGTCATATAAGAGTCAAATCCTCTGAGTCAACATCAGATGGTCCACTGAACAATTGGGTACAGTTCAAATCCCAGCTTGGCTACGATCTTCGGGGTCTCTTGATCTAAGTTCCCTACCTGTAAAACCAGGCATAACCATGCTTAGTACCATTGACTGTGCTGGCTGGGCATCATGGGAGTTGTAGTCCAGCACATCAGGAAGGTACCTGATTGAGGAAGGCTTCCCTAGAGTTTCTCTCTCTCTCTCTGTTATACAAGGAGGCCTGCTGGGTCACAACTCACTCTTCAGAATGTTGTTTGTTCTGTTCCACCACTGCTTCTGTTTGACTTGAGCAGATCTAACAAAATCATACAGTATCTGGACACTCTATATAGATGCAGGGAAATAATTTTGCATAAGCATAATCAACTGTTTAGCCTCAATTTTTCCCTCTTAGGATAATGAGCTCACAGTGCAGGCTGCCCGCTCCCCCACCCAGATACCCTGGACCTCTGGGTCTCTGTCAAATGTCCATTTCCCCTCCCAATAATTGGGCCCTACGACTTGGAGGGAGCATGCGACCTCAAGGTTTAGTCATGTCCAAACTAAATAATTGTTTCTCAGTCCTAGCTACTTTTGTAAATTACTTTTGTAAATTACCTAGAGGAGAGCTTCTGATAAAGATCTTAATTGGTGAGCAGGTTCATGCTAGTTTATGTTTTATTTAATTGATTTGAAGTATGACTTCCCATCCCTAGGGATTTTGGAGAAATCTGTAACAGATTCAAATGAGTTTGGATTTCTATTAATCTTACCTGTGGTCTGGCTTTTTCCAAGTTGTTGTTGCTGTTGTTGTTATTATTATATTTATTTATTTATACCCTGCCTTTTTCCCAATACTGGGACACAAGGCGGCTTACAAAAATTAAAACTTATGAAAATATACAAAAGTTAAAATATAAATTAAACAATATAATTAAAATTATATTAAAACAGCATTTTAGCAGCTTAGCCCCAGGTTCCAACTATGTCCCAAAGGCCCACTGGAACAAGAATGTTTTATTCTGCCTCTGGAAACACATCAAGGAGGGAGCCATCCTAGCCTCTCTGGGAAGGGTGTTCCACAGCCGTGGGGCAGCCACTGAGAAGGCCCTCTCCTGGGTTCCCACCAAACGTGCCAGTGACAGTGGTGGGACTGAGAGAAGGGCCTTCCCAGAAGATCTCAGAACACAGGCAGGTTCATAAGGGAGGATACGGTCTTTCAGATAACCTGGACTGGAGCTGTATAGGGCTTTATAAGTCATAGCTAGCACTTTGAATTGTGCCTGGAAACAGACTGGAAGCCAGTGAAACTGTTTTAACAGGAAGTTGTATGCTCCCTGTAACCAGCCCCAGGCAACAGTCTGGCAGCAGCTCTTTGAACCAACGGCAGTTTCTGAACACTCTTCATAGGCAGCCCCACGTAGAGCGCACTGCAGTAATCCAAATGGGATGTAACTAAGGCATGTGTCACCGTGGCCAGATCAGACATCTCCAGGAACGGGCACAGTTGGCGCACTAGTTTTAACTGTGCAAAAGCACTCCTGGCTACCGCTGAAACTGAGCATCCAGGCTTCGGGCTGAATGCAGGAACACCCCCAAACTGCGAACCTGAGTCTTCAGCGGGAGTGTGACCCCATCCAACACAGGCTGAATCCCTATTCCCTGATCTGCCTTTTGACTGACAAGGAGCACCTCTGTCTTGTCTGGATTAAGTTTCAATTTGTTCTCCTTCATCCAGTCCATTACTGATGCCAAACACTGGTTAAGGATAGAAACAGCTTCCTTGGAATCTGGTGGAAAGGAATAGTAGAGCTGGGTGTCATCAGCATATTGGTGGCACTGAACTCCAAAACTCCGGACAACCTCTCCCAGCAGTTTCATGTAGATATTAAATAGCATAGTGTATTGGCCCCAGGAGTATAGCCAAGTCATTTGTAGTGTTAGAGGGGCCTAGAGATCCATAATGCTTGCTTAAGTTCATTATTGGTGCAATTCCCATGCTGGTAAGCCTCTGAGCATGTGCAGATGAGTCAAAAGGCTGATAACAGCCTTCTTAGAACATTCCTCGCTAATGAGGAGAATGTCTGATCACTGATGAGCCTGAGAAGCAGAGTTTGTTTACCTTAAAGCTGCAGGTGGCTATGCTTGAGAACCAAGTGCTGTTAGCTTATGCTGAGAATGAATACTAGGGGCACGGGCTGCTGTTATGCTGCTTATTGCTAACTTGTAGAGTATAAGACCCATAGTACCCCATAGCTCTGGGTTCAGAGAAGCTGTCTGATCCAACCATTGGGTACGCCTGTGTGCTGTAAGTTACCCAATAAAGTACTCCTTGTAAGTAAACCTTTGAGTCTGATATATCACTATCTTGGCACCTCTAACCTAAGAGTTCAGTGCCCCTTTGCAGGGGTGACACACATGGGGGACAGAACAGAACCCTGAGGCACCCCACAAGCTAATGGCCACGGAGTCGAACAGGCATCCCCCAACACCGCCTTCTGAGTTCACCCCGCTAGGAAGGAATGGAGTCACTGTAAAACAGTACCCCCAAGCCCCATCTAGGGTTGTACGAATCCCTTACCTTGCTCCGCTGAGGGGCATTCGCAGTGGGGAGGAGGCGCTCCGTCCCTCCCTCCGGAATCCTCGACGGGGGGGAGGCGCTCCGTCCCTCCCCCCGGAATCCTGCTGAGCCGGGTCTGCTCCACGGCCAAGCCACGGAGCCGCCAGCCAACTCCGGCCGCCCGCAGCCAGACATCCGGCCGCTGGGCAGCCCTGCAGGGACGCAAATGGTGGCTGTCGTAGCCACTGCCATTTGCATCCCTGTATCGAGCCGTGATAGGCTACGTAAATATTTATGTAGCCTATCACGGCAGGGGGGAAAACCCCAGCGTACGCAAATGGCGGTAGCTGCTGCCATTTGCGTACGGTGGGTTCCCCCCCCCCCGACGTGATAGGCTACATAAATATTTACGTAGCCTATCACGGCCTCCGCAGGGACGCAAATGGCGTCCCTGCGTTAGCCATGATAGGCTACGTAAGTATATACGTAGCCTATCACGGCTTGAAGAGGAGGAAGCGAATGGCGGCCGCAGGACGGCCGCCATTCGCAAAGCAGTGCAGATGGGAGCAGGTAAGTGCTCCGTTTCGCGCACCTTTCGTGGGGTGGGGGCAGCAGGGACTTCGTCCTGTGCGCCTTTCGTGGGGTGGAGGGATGGGGGCTTTGTTCCACGACGAATTTCGGGGGGCCAAATGCACTGGCATTCGGCCTCACCGAGATCCGTCGCGGAATTCTCTGACATCCCTAGTCCCATCCCAGCAAGGCGTCCCAGAAAAATACCATGGTCGATGGTATCGAACGCTGCTGAGAGGTCCAGCAGAACTAACAGAGACACACTCCCCCTGTCCAGTTCCCGGTGTAGGTCATCCACCAAGGCGACCAAAGCTGTCTCCGTCCCATACCCAGGCCTGAAACCAGATTGAAATGGATCAAGATAATCTGTTTCATCCAGGAACCCCTGGAGCTGGGAGGTCACCACATGCTAAAATACCTTGCCCCAAAATGGTACATTAGAGACTGGACAATAGTTATCTAGTATGGTGGAATTCAGGGAAGGCGTCTTCAACAGAGGTCTCACAACTGCCTCTTTTAAGCATAATGGAACAATACCTTGTTCCAAAGAGGCATTAATCACTCCCATTATCCACTCAGCCAGTCCTCCTCTGGCTTCTTTAATAAACCAGGAGGGGCAAGGATCCAGCATACATGTGGTGGCTCTCACCACTCCAAGGATCCTGTCCACATCCTCGGGATGCACAAATTGAAAAGAATCCATCAACACTGAACAAGCAGGAGCCAAAGTGATATCCACAGGATCTGCATCAACTACAGCATCCAAGTCAGAATGGATCCGAGCGACTTTATCAGCGAAGTGTGAGCAAATTGTTCACAGCGGGCTCGAGTGGTCAAAATTTTCATCACATGGGCCAGGATGTAGAAGGCCCCTGGCCACTCCTCTGCAACAGCTCCTCTGGCCGGCTCCCTGCAGATGCAACGGTGGCAGAAAAGAAAGACTTCTTTGCTTCCCTCAATGCTACGGAGTAGGCTTTCAAATAAGCTCTAGCCCGTGTTTGATCATACTCGTTCTGAGTTTTCTGCCAACGTCACTCTAGTCTCCGTCTCATTCGCTTCATCGCTGCCAGTTCCCTAGAGAACGAGGGTGCTGGTTTGGCTTATATGGACTTATGGATCATTAAAAAAAATAAAAATTGGGGTGTGGGATTTGCACAAATGAACATTTGCACAAGTGCACATTTCCCCTAATGTGCATTAGCGCAATTAGGGATGAAATTCTCATGCAACCCTAAAACGAATGCAGTTCTGTCAATGAGCGACAACAGAACAAAAGGTACCTGACGATCTGTGAAACACAGGCAGAACAGATTTAACAAAATCCATACATTACTACTCACCCGGGAACCTAGAATATGTAACTGATATTTCGTGTAATACCTTAAACTTCATGGGAAAGAACTCAATCTACCTGTGATGCATAGTTCCTTTAAAATCTTACCCAACTTTGCAGGTTTGCTCCCTGTTTCCTGCTTGACTCACACTTCACTAAAATGAAGCTTACCATGGCTGTTGGACACTTGTGAGTGACTTTATACAGAACACTTCCCACGCACCATGTGGGAGTAGTCTGGCAAAAAATGGGGCACTTCATCTTTGCGTGTGACTTGCAGCAGAGTGATTTCTCATGCCTCATGTTGCAATGTGTATCAAGCACGGTGGTACTAAACAGAGTTGATGGCTGATGCAGGAGGAAGATGCCATAGACAGAATGCTGATGGGAAATCCCCTCTCACATGCATAGTGCTGCTTGCAGGCCCATGGGTGGGCGGATTGTGTGCCCAATATTTACTGAGCTGGATCCAGACTTAGTCATATATAGAGGAGACCCATTGAAACCAACGAGATCTAAGTTAGTCATGACAAACGTAAGTCCCATTAGTTTCAAAGGGTCTACTCTAAGTATGACTAAGTCTGGATCCAACCCATTACGTTATCATGAAATATAATGTTATTGGTATACCAACTTTTTAAAGTGTTGAATCAGTGTATCTGACAGAGCTGGTGCCAGTCTTCTGGGTGCCCTCAGGCATGGCACCACCAAAGCTCCCCCCACTCCTCCTCTTCCTCCTCCCTGCTTTTGTCGCTCACCCTCTCCCACCTTGGCTGCCACCTCTGCCCAGCCCAAGACGTCAGGTCCTTCCTCAGAGCCTGGTGTTGTGGAGACTGGAGAGGTGTCCCGGGAGATTGCCCATGGCACTGGCAATGTCCTGGGACACTTCTCCAGGCTCCACAATATCTGGCTCTGAGGAAGGACCTCTGAGAGTCTCACTGGCCAATTTCTCCTGCTGAACCAGCTGTCTGGGGATTGGTGGCGGCGGCAGTGATGAGGAGAGTGTATTAGGGGTCAGCCCTTCTGAGCCTGTGAACCCGCAGCAGCTGCCTGGCCTTGCCGACTTCAGGCACTGGGCCTAGTACCTGAGATGCACGAGCAACACAGGGATAGTGCTGGTTGCCATGCTTGTAACGGCTTATACAAATAAGGAATAAAAACACAATCCAAGTATCACAAACCTTTGCTTTCATTTGCACATCTTAATCTGAGAGATACTTTTATTTCTCACATTCGCAGCTGAACTCTATCACTGCTGAGAAAACTTTGACATTACCCAACTGGCATGGGACTTGCTGTTGTCATGACTTCAGAAGCTTGGGTCTGTCTGGCAGAAATCCATGAGTTGGCGCCTTCTTCTGCCAGCATTATCCCTGATCAGGAAGGCATAATGATGCTCGGGGGGGGGGGGGTGATGGGAAGAAACGGCATTACCATCTCCTCACACATTGTCAGGTGCTTTGGATGTTGTTACTCCAGTGGCACAGGAAGGAAAGGACCACACTGAAGTGACTTCCATGATGCTCAGGTAAAATATTTTAATGGGCCCTTGAAGGCTTCAGAATGAGATATCAAGCTGTTTTATTTAGTTCTCTTTGATTATGCAAGCATTCATTTAATTCTTACCAAATACCTGCCACAATTAGATAGTAGGACAGAGCAGACAATAAGTTAAGAACATAAGAAGAGCCATGCTGAATCAGACCAAAGTCCTATCTAATCTAGCATTCTCTTCACACAGTGGCCAGCCAGATGCCCATTAGTTTACACTTGCTTACATTAAACCACATTTGCCATTTTAGTGCCCATTTCTCCAGTTTGGAAAGATCTTTCTGGAGGTCTTTGCAATGTATTTTTGTTTTAACCATCCTAAATAAATTGGTAGTGATGGCCACCAATTTGGATGGCTTTAAAAGGAGGGTAGACAAATTCCTGGAGGAGAAGGCTATCAATGGCTATTAGTTCTGATGGCTATGTGCTATCTCCAGTACTAGAGGCAGTATGCCTTTGTACAACAGTTGCTGGAGAACATGGGCGGGAGGATGCTGTTGTACTTGTGTCCCACTTGTGGGTTCCTGGTCGACAGGTGGTTGGCCACTGTGTGAACAGAATGCTGGACTAGATGGACCCTTGGTCTGATCCAGCAGGTCTCTTCTTATCATAGAATCATAAAATAGTAGGGTTGGAAGGAGCCCATAAGACCATCAAGTCCAACCCCCTGCTCAATGCAGGAATCTCAGTCAAAGCATCCCTGACAGATGGCTGTCCAGCCTCATCTTGAAGGCCTCCAGTGTGGGAGAGCCCATTGCTTCCCTAGGTAATTGGTTCCATTGTCATATTGCTCTAACAGTCAGGAGGTTTTTCTGATGTTCAGCTGGAATTTGGCTTCCTGTCACTTGAGCCCATTATTCTGTGTCCTGCAGTCTGGGATGATTAAGAAGAGATCCAGGCCTTCCTCTCTGTGACAACCTTTCAAATACTTAGAATCATAGAATAGTAGGGTTGGAAGAGGCCTATAAGACCATCGAGTCCAACCCCCTGCTCAATGCAGGAATCTCAGTCAAAGCATCTCTGACACAGTACTCAAGAGAAGGCCTAACCAGTGCTGAGTAGAGGGGAACTAGTACTTCACGGGACTTGGAAGCTATGTTTCTAGTAATGCAGCCCAAAGTAGCATTTGCCCTTTTTGCAGCCACATCACATTGTTGGCTCATATTCAGCTTGTGATCTACAACAATTCCAAGATCCTTCTCACTTGTAGTATTGTTGAGCCAAGTATTCCCCATCTTGTAACTGTGCATTTGGTTTCTTTTTCATAGGTGCAGAACTTAGCATATATCCTTATTAAATTTCATTCTGTGTTTTTTTGCCCAGCACTCCAGCCTATCAAGATCACTTTAATTTTGTTTCTGTCTTCCAGGGTATTAGCTATCCCACCCAATGTTGTGTCATCTGCAAATTTGATAAGCATTCCCTGCACCTCCTCATCCAAGTCATTAATAAAAATGTTGAAGAGCACTGGGCCCAGGACTGAGCCCTGCGGTACCCCGCTCGTTACCCCTCTCCAGTTTGAGAAGATCCCATTGATAAGCACTTATGTCTTATCAGCAAACATGGCCACATCACTGTTCACCCCTAACTCCATTTAATTTATTAACAAGTTAAAAAGCACCAGTCCCAATACATATCATTGGGGTACCCCATTGTTTACATCCCTCCATTGTGAAAATTATTTATTCCTACTCTCTGCTTTCTGTTTTTAACCAGTTTCCAATCCATAAGAGGACTTCTCTTATACCGTGACTGTTAAGTTTGCTCAGAAGTCTTTGGTGAGGTAAAAGTGAAAAATGTGTACTGGATCACCCCTGTCCACATATTTAGGATGTTTTCCTAGGGATGGGCACCCAGGAGACTTGGCATTGCAGGAGCATTTTACTGGGATAATAAAAATAAAATAAATGAATGCAGAATCCTCAATTCTTTTATTAAGAGACAATCTGCACCAAGGAGAACCCCCCTGCCCCAAAGGAGAGGGCATTTTTTCTTTGTTGTTCTTAGTTCTGATTGAAGTCTTTGTAACTGGGAATCCAGTGAGTCTGGATACAAGAACAAGAAATTTTGGATCTGGGGCTGGTTCTGCCATTTATTTACTGTGTGACCTTTATTGTTAATTGAATCTCTCTGCACTATTGTAGCATCATTAGCAAATGTCTGTGTTCTTAAGACAATGTGTTTGTTTGCAGTGTTCCTCTGCATGAAAGCAAGGACAAAATGTCCTCTCTGTGGCCTGCGGCAAAAGACTTGACGCGATATGACTAGCAACAAAACAAACTTCGGCAAAGGATCTGCAAAGGCCTGCTCTTGACCTTGCAACCTGAATGCAGAGGAAAATTATGGGGAAATGGTGTCTCCGCAGGTGACATATGTCTAGTTCCCCATCCCCGCCCCCTGCTTCCACTGTGTAATGTCTAGTGCTACTCACCCATTTCCTGACATCATAATTTTGTGCACTTCCCCACATCATTGGTTTGCACTGACAGGCAACAAGCAAACACACCATGTCTGGAGATCAGGACTGGGTAGGGCTTGCCTTTATGGGATTTTCTACACGAAGCTGTTAATCCGCTGCATCTACTTTTGGTTTTGTCAAAGAATTGAGATCTGAGCATTCCCTTTCCTGCTTTTCCAGTACATAACCTCTCGGTGGCACTATGGTATAGTGGAATAGCACAAATACACAAGAGGAAATGGTGCTTTCTTTCACCAATCAGAAATAATACCCCATTTTCCCTGCTCTAAAATAACTCCTGGAAAGTGCTGGTTAGACACAGAAGCAAAACTGGAGAGTCACAACTTCATCTAAAGAGCCCATAAACAACTGTGAGTAGAGAATGACGGATGCACAGCAAATGCCTTGTGTAGAAAATCTCTATGTTTTGTCTGGTGTCTAATTTTTAGGCACGTCATAAATAATAAATATTGTGTTGGGTGAATCCAGAATCTGCTTCCCACAAACAAAAGGGCTCCTTCCATCTGCAGGAGGCTTCTGATTCAGTGGAGGAATCCCACTGGCAGAATTGAGGTGATGGCAAGCTTCATTGAACCTCCCCTGTAGTCCTATCCCAAATGTGCTCCAGACAGTTGGAGGACCCACCAAAATGGTGGAGAAGGTGGCACGCAGGATTGCAGAGGGAGGGGGAATCAGAGAAGATTGCCTCTCTACTTTCCAGCAGCAGGACATTCTGAGGGGACATCTGCTCAGGGAATGCTCTTGCCCATGGAAAATAAGCTGAATCCAACCCGGCGGTGGTGGTGGCAGTGGGCAAATTGTATTATTTCAGGAGCAGGCAAAAGGTAGACTGGGATCAGCTGGTAGAGCTCTGGGTGATTTCTGGCTCCCAGTTGTTTAACAGCAGCAGCAATCAAATTATTTCCCCTGTCTTAAATTATGCTGCTGATATGAAGAATGTTTGGGGTGACCAGGAGTGAATTTTTGTGTGGAAGGATGTGAGTTCCATTCAGTTCTGGGACTCAAAACAAATTCCTGGGCTCAGGATTCTTTTATTCTAACTACATCACCTGGCTCTGGTTTGTGGCTGTCAAGGTTCTAGGAAAAAACAAGTAGATCAGCAAGCCTGAAGTCTTCCCACCCAATACTGGATTATGAAGTCAAAGGGTAGGGATGTGAAAGCCCAGAAAAAGAAAAAAAAAAACACAGAAATTTTTTTGGGGGAAAACCCAGGTTTTTTTCCCAAGGACTGTTTTTGTTTTTTTCTGAAAAATCAAAAAAATTGAACAGCTTTGGATTATGAAATATTTTCTTTTTGAATTTGAGGCAAAGTATATATTGTTACTCTGCCTTTACTCTCCCCGAAATGATTTCTAAAAGCTATGTAATAATACTTTTATAGAAAGACTAGAGATGTAAAATGTCTGGAAATAATAAAGCCATGGGGAAAAATGTTTTTTTAATCCTCTCTGTAATATTCCCAACATAGTTATTTCTTTCATTCATTATTACAATTATTGATCTAAAGTATATTTTACTGACAGACATTTATGTTCCATTTCCCAACATGTGAGTAGAGTCACCGTTGTGCATTTTTGACAGCAAATGTGCATTCTTAACAATTTGGGTTTTGTTCTATGGAGTCCTGCGTTGCTGATGCTGTAGCAGTCATTTAATGTTGTTCTAATCTATTCAGACAATAATTACAAATTTATTGAATTTACTTTTAAAAGTTTTAACATACAATATAATTTTATGAGCAAACTAAGTTATACGTTATGTTCCTAAAGCAGCCCTCCCCAACCTGGTGCTCAGCTGGGCACTGGATTACATTGTCCTGACGATTGGCCATGCTGCCTGAGGCTGATGGGAGCTGAAGTCCAAGGCACCAGGTTGGGGAAGGCTGTCTCAAAGTAACAAAGTGACTTTAGATCTGTAAGGAGTGCTAAAAAAATAAAGTATTGCTTATTTTTCTGTTTTTCCCCGAATCCTACCCCCCCCCGAAAAAAATGGTTCTTTCCCCATAGCCTCCAGATTTGTTACATCTCTACCAAAGGAGAGAACTGCACAACTGCTGCTGCCATTTTCAGCACCAGTGTAAATCATAACATCTAGTTGTAGACTGACAGAGTAAATTGTCCATTCGTTTTTCAATATTCCTTATTATCTAAATGAACTGTGGCCCACCCTGCCAGAGTAATCTGATTCCCTGCTCTTCTGGGTAGGGATGCTTGAGGAATCCACTGTGGACCCAAATGAAGCTGAATTCCCAGGAATCCAACCTCCGCATTCCACAGCGGACCGGCACCGGTATAAAAGGCCACAGTTTACCTAGAAGGAAGTGCTTTACAGCCACAACTCCTGTAAATGATGCAATTTAAGGCTGTAATTTTCCTGTGATAGGCTAATGGCAGCTGCCATTAGACCATTGCGACCTTTAGACAGCTGGAGAGCCGCGTTGCGAACTATGGTGGACGTGCCAGGGGTCTGGGGAAATCCACGGGGCCCTAAGCAGCCCAGATTTCCCCACAGCAGACCACCCCCCTCAGACCAGATGTTAGGCGGTTTGCTCATCCCTAATTCTGGGTAGCCTTTGTAACAAGGAACCACTGAATGACACCACTGAAGCTGGAACTTTATTCTCTTGAGAGTTCATTCCCTCCAACAACGAGGTAAAACTACCTAATTTGGCTTCTATTGACTCTTCTTTACCTAGCACAGCATTTGAATTTATCTCCAGCTTTGTTAATATAAAGACTGCGTAGTTGATCTCTATTTCTGTTTTCCACCACCAAGGAACCTGTCTGGTTTCCTCAGGATGGAGGCAGTTTTGAGTTAAGAGTTGGATTTTATATTTTTAAAAATGGAGGATGCACAATTGTCTGTGACTTTCTTCTTCCCAGTGGTCCTAGGGATGCTTGAAACTTGAAACCATCACATCACCTGGCAGAACCCAGTCTGAATGTCTGCACCCCTCCTCCTCCATATCATCTTAAGACTCTGACCATGCAGACATTCTGACTGCAACATCCAGCCAACCTTCCCCTCTTCGCACCCCCGCCAACCTGCTTTCTGTAACATCTTGCCTGATGAAGAGATCTGGAGATTTTGAAAGCTTACCCATTTCTGTGGCCTTGTAATATAACACAAGAAGTAGCGATGGACACCAATTTGGATGGTTTTGAAAAGGGATTAGACAAATTCATGGAGGATACAGCTATCAATGGCTACTAGACCTGATGTCTACATGCTACCTCCAGTATCAGAGGCAGTAGGCCTCTGTACACCAGTTGCTGCGGAACATGAGTGGGATGGCGCTATTGCATCCTACCAGTGGGTTTCCTGTGGTCAGCTGGTTGGCCACTGTGTGAGCAGAATGCTGGACTAGATGGACCCTTGGTCTGATCCAGCATCACTCTTCTTATATTCTATGTTCTTATCTTTGAGTTTTCCTAATTAAGGTATTACACTAATATGAATTCTGATTTTTTTCTTATGGCCAACGTGGCTGCCTTTATTTTATGAATAACATAGTTTCTTCCTATGCCAGCTTCACCCAGTACCCATGCTGCTACAGAAATGAATTAACTGGGCCATGAATGAAAAACCAGTGATGTAAAAAAACACACCCACCCAAATAAGGTATTTAATTTTGTTTTGTTTTGTTTCAGCATGACTAATTCCATCAAAAGGATGCAGAGCCTTTATAGCATTAAGTAAAGCTATGAGAACTTATAGTTCTTCTTGTGCTTCTGATTTTTGCATGTTTCCCCTCATAAATATCTTCTTATTCAAGATCTGTAAGTTTGCTTATGGTTCTCGGTGGTTCACAGATTGCTTTACTGTTCTCAAAATGTGCTACTCTGCGTGTGGTAGAAGACTGACTGGAAACAGCTCTGAAGATAACAGAGGGCACCTAGCACTAGTATATTTAAAATGCCTGCCAAAATCAATGCAAGATTCTAAAATAGGGTGTATTTAGAATCCAGATGCATGTTTGTGTATGCACAAGTGCATGTCCAATTATAATTGTGCTCACCAGAAGAGAGACTATTTTTCTGGTCATGCTGTCTTATAAGCAACTTGCTTCTACCCACACAGAGATGAAAGCACAGAGTGTATCATTCAACTCTAGAACACAAATACGGTTATCATCATGCTAACTGCAAAAACAGCACAGTCATATGGACATTTGGGGGATTTCATACAATTCAGCTTTTATGCCATTCAGCTGACTATTGAAGAATTAAAATACAATTAGTGTAGCAAAACAATAGTTCACATCTTTTAATTATAGCTTTGGTTTCTTTTTAGCATGATGTTTTAATTACATTTCTCTCCCTCTCTCTTCTGTTCTGTTTTTATTGATTTGGTGCCAGTTCAATTGTGTCACCAAGACCTCCCAGTACTCAGTGAATTACCTCGGGGGATTCTGTCTCTTTCACTATTTTAAAGTAAACCAGATCTCCAACTACCTACAAAACAAAATCTGAAGAGAAGATGAAACAAAAAGAAAAAATGTATTTGTTTGTTTGTAAAACATCCATGCTTTCTTTGTAAAATTTATTCAGCGAAGGCCAAAGAACACATGACATTTTTTTTCCTACATGGAGACAGTGTCTGTGTAATCTCATCCAACCCAGCTGCCTAATTCATGTTCTCATGGCAAGGTAAACACTTGATCTCTACTTCATACACGATGGTGCAGGTGAAAATAGGCAGCAACACGTGGAAAGGGAATAATGGAAAAGCAATAGAATTCCATAGAAAAAGATTCCCACCATTCATCAGGCAGAGAACTGGACAAATATCGTGTGAGTTCTCTAACAATATGCAGCCCGTCATTTCCATCATTTGATTACATTTTTTTTTTTCCCTACATAGAGATTATCTCTGCGTAGGAAAAAATGTAGTGTCTGAAGTGGCCCCGATTGTTTAAAGATCTGCTGTAATTAGGAATGATATCTTTACAAAGACAATAGGTTAGTTTCTCTGTACTGTCTTCCTCTATGGAAGAACTTTTGGACTGATTCCTGTGCTGGAATACAAGGAGGGTATTGCGGGAAAGGTACACAGATAGGAGCCAGCTTCTGTTCGTCTTTTCCAGAAAAGATAATAATAATGTTCAGTTCTGGCATTATGTTTCCCACATGCATAACAATAATTCCAATGACACCTTCCTCAGAGGAAAATTCAGTCTAAATCCAAAGCAGCCGTCTCACCAGATGCAGTTGGTGAAAAGCTCCCTGGGCTACTTGTGGAGAGAGACCTCGCTTATATCAGCCCCAGCAAAAAAAAGTAGTTGTGATAGTTAAGGACACATGAAGAGCCCCACTGGATCAAACCAAAGGCTTAACTAGTCCAGCCCATTCTGTTCCCACAGTGGACAGCTGTATGGGACACCCACAAGCAGGGCATGAGAGCAACTGCGCCCTCCCACCTGCATTCCCCAGCAACTGCTATTGAGAGGCATATGCTTCTGATCCTGGGAGTAATACACAGCCATCACACTAGTAGGCATTGATAGTGTTCTCCTCCATGAATGCACCTAATCTGCTTTTAGAGCCGCTCAAACTGGTGGCTGTCACTACATCTTGCGGTAGCAAATTCCACAGTTTAACTGTGTGCTGTATGAAGAAGTGTGCTGGGGAATGTGAGTGGGAGGGTGCTGTTGGGCTCATATCCTCCTTGTGGGTTTTCCATGGGCAGCTGGTTGGCCACTGTGTGAACAAAATGCTGGACTAGGTGGACCCTTGGTCTGATCCAGCAGGGCTCTTTTTACATTGTTATGTTCTTTTATCTGCCCTAAATCTTCCACCATTCACCTTCACTGGATGACCCTATTGGGTTCTAGTATTCTGAGAGAGGGAGAAAAACTTCTCCTTTCATAGTCCTGACCCAGCCATGATGTTATTCTATGAGAAGAGAGCAGGGTTCTCTTGGGTTAACTCTCTCTAGACTTCCCTCTCTCCATCTCTGCCTGATCTTTCTTCATGTCTCAACTTGTGCAAAAGACACATTTCTAAATGCATCTCTAACATCCATGTTTCTTGTGTTTACCATCACAGTTTTCAAGTCTCCACTTCTTGCTTTGATCTGTGGTCCATAGGTGAAATGTCAGGGCTGGTGCCAGGGCCTGGCATCATTGGGTAACTGCCAGGGGCCACTGCTGATGCCTGTTACCCCCTTAATTTATTTTGCTTCCCTAGCATGGCAAGCCAGGTGGCTAGATCTAGCCATCCTTTTAATTTCCCACGGTGCTCATGACCTAACATTGCACAGGGGCATGGTGGGGAATTAAAAGAGTGGCCAGAGCCAGCTGCTCAACACTGCTCTGAGAACTGCCACCACATCCCGGTAAATCTGCCAGGGCCTACTGACAGAGAAGGGGGCCCTTCAGAGGACACTTTGCCCAGGGCTCTGTCAAACCTGGGGCCAGGCCTGTAGAATGTACATGAAGATTGGCTCTGTCAATTGACTTAAATGGAGAAGCTAGTCTAGATAGATGTGACCCAGCAGCTCACGTGCATGAAGTCACACAATCACAGTATATATCTAATCATGTGGGAACCAGTGGTGTAGTGGTGGCGGGCGCACCGGGGCGTCGCTCCAGGGCATCGCTCTGGCACTTTTTTTGAAGCCAGCCCCCAGCTGGGTCACAGTCTGCTAGGGAAGGAGGAGGGAGCAGAGGGAGTGTGGGTGGCTGTTTTTTGGCTACTGGCCAGACAAAGGGAGCTAGCGAGCGAGTGAGAGAGGGAGCCTGAGGAGCTCTGTAGCCTCCTCTCGCCCCCCCTTTCTTCTCCTCAGCTCTTGGCTTTTCCACCTGTCCCTGCTCCGTGCCTGCGTACCTGGCGCTGCCCTCGTCTCCTGCAACACCGGCCACCCGTTCAGGGCTGTTGCTGCTGCTGCTGGCCATGGCAGCAGCAGGAGAGGGGGGCGCGTGCTGCCACCATTATTTACTTATGGGGCAGGGCAGGTGGCTGCTTTGTGTCAGTTCTGAGGATTTATCACACAATCCTATGCATGTTTACTCAGAAGCCAGTCCCACCATGTTCAGTTGCCAACTGGGCTTTCTCCCTGGTAAGTGTGCGTAGGACTGCAGCCTTAGCTGCCTTCCCAAGATCTGTGTAAATTTAATTTGAAATAAACACCCATTGGATTGCAGTGTTAATTCTTGAATATTAATTTCTACAGTAAGCAGAATTGCCAAATGCAACCTGCTGTGTCAGCTACACTTTTTGGCACAAGGTTGGCACATACCTTGGGCAAACAAACCCTGGTGGAGGGAAGGGAAACAGAAAAAAATCAGTTGGGGGGAAGAGAAAGAAGGTGTGTGTGTGTGTGTGTGTGTGTGTGTGTTTCAATCCAGCTGGGTGTGTGGATGTTTCTGTTGCAGGATGGGAGAGATATAATGAAAAAGCTTAGGGAAGGCTAATGGGTAATGTTGGGGTGCTAAGGGAGTGTGCAAGGGGCTGTTTAAATGAGAAGAGATCTGTTCATGAGGGCTGAGGATGAAGTAGATACATAGACTATCTTATTTTGAAAACCTAAAATGTTTGTGTTTGAGGGAGTGAAAAAGATTAACACTCCTGCATTTTTTTCTCAGACATCCAATTGAAATACCGCTGCCTTACTCTCTGCTGCACTGTTTTTGGATCCCGGTTGAAGGGTGTATATCTTAAAAGGTTGTACAATCTTAGAAGGGGCGTGGCTGTGAAAAGGGACCCTGCACTTCTGAATTTGCCACTATACTACTGGTGGGGGCTGTATACATGGGCACCCTGATTTGGGCAATGAGTGTGGCCATGTTCATAAGTGTCGCCAAGTTGTAAGCCCTATGGCAGTCTCTGAACATTTCTGAGGCACCTGTGAGGCAGTACCGTTTATCTGAACTGTGTCCAATTAATGTGATGAGAAGATGCTGCGTATTTGGGGCTGTGTTAGAGCTGCCATTGTCCCATATTTTAAGGGCTTACTTCTCATACCCAAACAGCCAGCCCTACAGAGTATAGCCTACATCCTGCGTATGAAGGAGTGTCTTTTCCCATATGTGGTTCCCCATGATTTGAGATCAGGAAATGAGGTCCTTTTGAGGCTGCCACACTATCCTAGGTGAGATTGGTCATCACTAATAACAGGATTTTTTTTGGTAGTCGCCTCTGAACTGTGAAATTAATTTCTAATGGAAATATACCATATTTGCATTGTAGGCCCCTTTCAACAAGGTGCTGGTTTTAGTTAGACTGTTTCAAATATCCCCTCTAATGCAATGATGCTTTTATGCCAATTGTGTTCTTATTATTTTATAATTTTATTACTGTATAATGTGTTGGATATTGTATAATGTGTACGTTGCTTTGGGGACTCCTGTCAACAAGTGAGATCTCAGTCAATCTATCAGCCAAATCTTGCCAAGCTATACAATACCATAAAAACCTATAGAAAAGATATTTGGACTTTACTCTGGCACAGCATTAAATGATCTTAAGCCCATCTAAGTGTGTGGGCTTGTGTCTTACCTCCCCAGCTGAAATCCCCATGCAAACCAAGTTCCCTAATCTTTTTGTAAGCCATGCAAATACATATATATCTATATATATCTATATATATATACACACACACACACACACACTCATTCATTCATACATACATATACATACACACATACATACATATACATATACATATACACACACACACACACACACACACATATATATATATATATATATATATTCAGTTCCTCAGTTAAGTTCTTTAGTCCTTGACATTTTCATCTTTTTCAGTTTTTCATTCCTCAGGTAGCTGTTTCCAACCACCAGTTGCAGAAGGGTGAATGATTAAGTGAACAAGCTCTTTACTTTGGGGAAAGCGAAACAACCATAGATATTTGTTTAAATGCTTCCCATGGGCCCACTGACCAAGATTTCACCATGCATATTTCCCCTCTTTTTCTCTCTCTAAGCCCAGACATGGATTAAAGGATTTAGCTTTAAATTCCTAAGAAGAAAACAACATGAACCACCCAAATTAGCTGGTAACTTTTCTTGGGCTAACAAAAACAAAACACATTGGAAAACATTAATTGCATTAGGCTCATTCAGGTGAAAGAGGGCAGCTTGCAGCAAAAAATTACTTGCCGTAGGAATAGGATGAAGATATTGCAGTTTTGGTCATTCAGTTCAGCAAAAAATAAATTTTAAAAATAAAAAAGGTGAAGCAGTTGGTGGGCACATGAATAGACCTGGCTGGTTTGGTTTAACAAGTGTTTTGTTTGTGGCTTTTGTATTATCCAAGGTAGCTAGTGCTGTGACAGATAACTATATTTGGAAGAGTGAAAAGTGGGACGACAGAGGTATCATTGTCCTTGATGTCAGGAGTTGGCACTGTTGGGCACCTGCCAAGGCCCAATTCCAGCTCAGGGTACTGCCTACCTTCAAAGACTCCTAGCCTTGCTTATCCTCCTTGCTGGGTCCTAGGGTGGCCACGGATCCTCTTTTACGGAGGACAGACCTCTGTTTGAAGGGCTGCCAGATGAGTGTCCTTAATTTGATGGCATTCTCTATTTGAAGAGCCATCCTATCCAATTCCAGTTTAAAGATAAAGAACCATCAGAACTGTTGCCAGTCAATAGTTATCACTTAGACAGCAGTCTGAACAGGGAACCACACAGGTCATCTGGCCGGTCTTACACACTATGGTGAGATGTACTGTATTTCTATTGAAATTATAATAATTATTTCTAAAGTTTCATCGAAACATATAAATTAGGATATGTAAAGTTTATGCAAGTCACTGTTGTCCTCTTTTTGATGACTCATTTCCTCATTTCTTATCAATTCATAAGTGGCCATCTACCTCCAGTTTATCAGTTCAAGCCGTGCATTATGTGCGTGTATCTGCTTAGCAAAGCCCATGTCCTGAGCATTTCACTGGCTTCTCCTAATTTATAGGTTACTTAGGGTGCAATCCTATGCATGTTTAGACAGAAACACAGCACAGTTGGTTGGGGAATCCCAGGAGTTGTAGCACTTTTTTTCTGTCTAAACTTTGCATTTGCATATAGGATTGTGCCTAATTCAATGTTTTGATATTCCCAAACCTAGTTTATATTAGGATTAGAAAAGGAAAGGAAGGGTATGCATGTTGCACTTGGCAGGTTGTTACATAAGGCTTTTAAAATTTATGCACAAGAGTAAGTTTTCAAGTTTTTGTTGTTTTAAAAAAATGTGGATCAAAGGCTAGAGCAGAGTGGGATATTTGGATTATAAAATGACTATGGAATTTGGCAGTTTGCTTGGCCCTGGCATTGCTCCAGGTTTCAGATGGAACCAGTCAGAAATCTAAAGGAGCTATCCAGGGTGCTTCGAACTGACATCGGAGCCATCAGCTTGCACTGGTGGTCCTAATACTTAGCATTTATACCATTGAAAAGTACTCCCCATACATTACCTCAGACCTGCATGATAAGTCATGTATTAATCCCCTCTGTCATCCCTGGGCATGTTTCCATGACAACAGCAGGAGAAGCTAATGGAGGAGTACCGGAATTTTTAAAAAGGAATCAGCTTTGCTGCGCTTTGGTCCATGCAGGGCTCCACGAGCAGGTTCTCTACACCAGTAAAAATCAGTTTACAGAACATACTTCCTGGTGGGGGTGGGGGTTGGAGTGAACGTCATCTGACTGGCAGGGGCTGCTTGACCAATAAGAGAGGCTTCTCCCCTCCCCCCTTTCTCCTTTTCCCTGAAACTCCAGATGCAGCTGCATTTCAGGAGCAAGCCTCATTGACCACAATGGGAGTTCTGAGTAGACAGACATATGCTTGTGCTGGGAAAGAGGGGGCAGGAGAACACAAAGACGGGAAAGCAGCCCCCCATTTTAACCCACAGGATCTCTATAATGAAGGGTCAAAGTAGTTACTTCCTAAGGTAATAAACCAAACAAAGGAGAATTGGAGCCTCGAGATCATGCTTTACCGCACTTAGGGAACATGTTGCACTTGGCAGGTTGTTACATAAGGCTTTTAAAATTTATGCACAAGAGTAAGTTTTCAAGTTTTTGTTGTTTTAAAAAAATGTGGATCAAAGGCTAGAGCAGAGTGGGATATTTGGATTATAAAATGACTATGGAATTTGGCAGTTTGCTTGGCCCTGGCATTGTCCTAACAGTTGAGGAGAGCCGTCTTATGGTGATAATGGCAATAGGCAAATTCGGCGGTGGAGCAACTGCCACATTCAAAACCCTGCTAGTTTGTGGTGGCCTGAGTGGAGGGCAGATGCTTTCCCCATCTTTTTCCCTTTCGTTCCTTCCCATCCTTCCACTTGACCACGATGGGAGGCAATTCACTGTCCCCTAGGGCTGGAATGGTTTAGGGGCCATTGGGAGAATGCAGGTGCTTAGGATCCTGTGGGTCCAAACGCCCCTTTACACCCCAGTTTGGATCCCACCGCCCTGAATGGACTGCCAGCAGCACACATGCTGTCCCATTGGTGGGCCTCCCTGTCCGCTGGTGAGAACAACAGTTCTGCTGTAGCTAATGGCCGCTCAGCCACCCTCCTGGGAAGTATAAGATTACTCCCTCAGGCTGCAATCCTATACAAATTTACCCAGAATGAAGTTCCATTGGGGCTTATATTGGATTGCATGTTAAAGTTGTCTTCAACCCCAAGGACTGTGTAGTGTATATTGAATGTTTGTTGTACCCCTGGCCTGTAGAGCATCATTTTCTTCTTCCAGAGATCCAGGGGAAGTGGATGAATGTGTGTGGGAGAGGTTTCAAGGCATTCTTTAGTCTGGATGTTTGAACCATTAAAAAAAATATTTACTTCAAATGTCTCCATTCATACCTGAGTCATTCATTAGGGAAGTAAGTCAGGAAGACTTTTCTTCTTCAAGGTAACCACACATTTCTAAAGAAAATTATATGTTTGGAGATTATAGAAATTTGTTGTCTGGCATACACCTTGGCTCCTTACCTTTCCCAAACATGTAATATTGATTCCCCCACCCCTCTACAGTAAATATGAGCCTAATGTAGGCACAGATCTTTTCTTTATTGTGAAGGAATGGTAGAATTAATAGAAAGGGAAACATAAGAAACAAGAATTTATTTATTTTCATTTTGGTCCAGTTCACTTTGAAACCAAATTGAGTACATCTGTCCTTCAGTTCTTTTTATTTCTTATTTTTATGGCTGTTCATATACACTTTTTTACCTGAGGGGACCCATATCACTGCATTATTGCAATCTATATTGATGTGAACACTTCCATAGATTTATATACACTAGTATTTAACTGCCAGGGTACGCAATGTTAAAAGAGTTATTGGAATCACAGAAACATGGGTTAGTAATAAAATAGCACAGTCAGTGATATGTAGGAAACTGAGTGCTTCAGCAAAATTTTCTTCATAATCCTCACAAAGTAATGGGTTGGATCCAGACTTAGTCACACTTAGAGTAGATCTATTGCAATTAATAGGAATAAAGTTAGTCAATGGATCTGCTCTAAGCATTATTAAGTCTAGATTCAGCTTAATATGTGCTGTTAACTACAACTTTTAATATCAAACTAGTTGCATAACTCTTTGGATCCTGAACAATCTGTATCCGTGGAGACAACTTTTGGATGAACATAGTTAAGTTTTTAAGAGAAGTGAAAGTGACCAGAGAGGAGCATCTATTCCTATGATCTATGAAAATTTGATTTGTTCCACTCTTCCCTTTGGTCAAACAGCTCTTGCAGATTTTTTTAAAATTCTCCAAAAGATGGAATAACTGTTTACCAGAAACAAAAGCAGGATGAGTGGTGTTTCCCTCAAATCCTTAGGAAATGGTCTTTCAGCATCCTTATGAAAATTGGCTCACACCAGATGCAAAACCTAAGAATCCACATTCATAGAGTTATTTCTGTAAAACGGGATGGCACTGTTATAGGAAAGAACACTCTAGAGCTGGAGACAGAAAAATCTGACAGACTTGAAGGCAGTTTGAATGAGGGATGGCGAATTGTAGTATGTACCATCCCTCTCCCTTTGCCTTGAGTAAACATGTTTTGTATTTTTTCCCCCCAAACCTCAACACCTGTTTAACCAAAGATGACAGCGGGACAAAAGAAACGTGTGTCTGTAACATGGACTACCTTTCTCTAAACACTTCCAGTTCTCTTTAAAGAAAAAGAAAAAAAACTATCTGTCTCCAGCCTTACTTGGATAGTTCCGTATTTAATTTGAGAACATCTGAATTATTTGCCTCTTGAAGCTGTTCCTTCTATATATTCTTTGGTTGAAATATATTACCTTGCCCCAATCCATTTCTCCATTATGTTCTTCATACTGTAAATACTCAAATATGTTGTTTAGGCCTCAAGGTATGAACCAGGAATATTGTATTGTTCTAACATCGCTTCGTTCCAGCTGCTAGCCTTGTATGCTCTCTTGTTCTACAAAATTATTTTTGCACATTTACTTTTTACCTCAGAGGAATTACTGAAGCTGATTGTATCTGCTAATTGTTACGTAATAAAGTAAAAGTGTTTATTAGGTTTTGTAGGTTTCACGGCTCTGGAATTCCATGAAGGTTATTAAAGTTTGTTGTGCCTAGGAAGGAAAATTACAGTTTTACCCCTTGTTTTTAATTTTTTTTTTTACAATGATACATTCCAGAAAACACAAGTTAGTTCCCTCCAGTCTGCCTGCTCCATCAACAGATGCGTGTTTTTGTTCTGTAACCAGCTGTAGCTAATTGCATCAGTGCCGCCTTTAGTGCTGTACATGAAAAGGAAACCTGTAATTTATTGCAACAGACCGCACCATTTCTGCTGTACATCTTGCCTCTTCTGTCATTTCAACAAGCGTATTTTTCATGGCATATTGGCAATCCAGCAAGTGGAAAACAACATCACTCACAAGAAACTCCTCCATATGTTGCAGCCAGATATCGATAAAAGTACAAACAAAACAAAAACATGTTGTTTATTTGTAAGACTGGGATTTCTGCATCAGCCAGAAAGAATGTGGAGCCAAATCCATGCTTTGTGTAAATCTGCTTGCCTGTTAACTTCATCGTTGGCTAAGCACCAACAATATGTGGGGCAAAACCTTCTATAAAGAAGAATTAAATATCGGAATTTCCAGAGGGGTAACAGTGTTACTCTATATTGCAAGAAAAACAACAAAGAGTCTTGTGCACCTTAAAAGACGAAGACATTCGTTATGGCATAAACTTTTCTGGACTAGGGCCAATGGCAACGTGAGGCTGGCTTTGGGTGGCATAGGGACAAGAGTACAATATCAAAGATGCAATCTTATATACACCGACTTGGGAGTAAGTCTTTCAACTACCAGATTACCACTCCTGAAGGCAGTGATGTCTCAAGTATAAAGCTAACCCAGAGGCTCATCTACCACTCTCTTATTCCTGCAGGTGAGTCTCCAGTTCACCCCCTCTCCTCTGTGACTCTCAGTGAACCTTGCAACCTTCTGCGGACAGACCGACACAGCTCAACTACCTACACCTCCAAATTGGCCATGGACTGGACTCATCATGTGAACTTCCTTGTAAATAAAAATACGCCAGATCCAAATGGTTTTGCTACCACTTTCCCACAGAGTGAGGGACAAAAGCATTTATTTTTCCACTCTCTCCAATAGCCTCAAAATATGTAAAAATATACCCGTATCTTATTTTATCCTTGCAACAATCCCATCAGGTATATTACATTATGAATGAGCAAGATGCTCAAGGCTATCCAAAAACCTTCCTGACTGAGGAAGGATATGAACTTGGGTGTCCTGTTTCCAAACCTAGCACTCTACTGATGGCATCTTTTTCAAGATAGGAATGGATGACATCTTTTATTTGTCCAGTTAATTGGTTAAATATGTTCCACCAGTCTTTGAACAACATAAAACTCCTCATCAGTTGTAAGTGTTCCAAGCAAAATTCAAATAACCCAGATTTGACCCACTGTAAAGTTGAAGAGGACATGAAGTAATGTTGCTTGTTCCATCTCTGGATCAATACAAGATTTCTTCTTTCTTTCCCCCTTATAAACTCTTTTTGGATTACAGTCAGAGGCACACTTTGTAAAACTCTCTGCATGAAACTAAGATATTTGCACACTCAAATCGGGTTCAAAGTGGATCAAACAGCTTATCAGTAGAGTTAGCCACAAACGAGAACCCCTAAACCCCAGTGCTAACCTCGCTTCCATCTTCTCATGTGCAAATAGCCAAGGTGACATTCTTATCTGTAAGACCAATTTCAGTCTCCTATGGGGAAAACATGAGAAACATCTGTGAGATTTTTCCTCAAGACCTGGAGCATCTTTGTTTTATTTGAGGCATAGCACTTGGTCTTGGATGTGTGAACAACCCACCTCAGGACACAGAAATGCTTTCCAGATATTGAAAGGGTGTGCATGTGTGAAGCACACACTTTTCCAACCCTGCTTTCTCCTCTTTCCAATCCTGTTGGGAGATCTTCCTATGCTGCGTAAACAGTCTAAAATCTGAGGGAGAGGTGGATGTTCTCTGAAGGCTTCTCTTCACTTCCTTTCCTATAGCAAACAAAGGGTGAGCTTATTGCACAGAGGATTTCCCTTGGCATATGGGCCACAGAGCAGCCATGTGTTAATATTTAAAAGAAAAAGCATTTCCCCCATTTTGCACGAGGCGTGGAAAGTTGTTTCTCTCTGCATTTGCTTTCCTTCTGTACACATCGGATTTTATGGCTTTAAGTACTCTCTTGGAGAAGAACCCCCCCCCCCCACCGTTACCCCTTGTGTATGACCTCCAGTTTGGTCCCTTGTGCCAGCCTCAGAAAACAAGCTGGATCTCTCACAGGCCTCTCACACTTTCCACTACACAAAGGTAATGCCACTCATTCACTGAGTGATTTACCCACGGGTATGTGTGGGCCATGTCATGACCCCCAGGCCTATCAGCATTCAGAAGCTTGCTGAGAGCGGAGAATAGCTTTGTGTCATTCACAGAAGTTGCAAAGACTGGAAGCTTAAGACCCACAGGGCCAGCAATATCGCTTTCACTGTGATGGTGTTGACTCATCTCACATGCTGGGATGTGTTAGAATATGTTTTGCTGACAAACTACAGTAGAGCGCTCCAGTTGGAGCCCATATAAGAAGATAAAGAGTGGCCCTCAGTGGAGGCTGGTGGCTCCAGTGTCAGTGAGGCAGTGAATCTGCTCCAGGTTTCAGATGGAACCAGTCAGAAATCTAAAGGAGCTATCCAGGGTGCTTCGAACTGACATCGGAGCCATCAGCTTGCACTGGTGGTCCTAATACTTAGCATTTATACCATTGAAAAGTACTCCCCATACATTACCTCAGACCTGCATGATAAGTCATGTATTAATCCCCTCTGTCATCCCTGGGCATGTTTCCATGACAACAGCAGGAGAAGCTAATGGAGGAGTACCGGAATTTTTAAAAAGGAATCAGCTTTGCTGCGCTTTGGTCCATGCAGGGCTCCACGAGCAGGTTCTCTGCACCAGTAAAAATCAGTTTACAGAACATACTTCCTGGTAGGGGTGGGGGTTGGAGTGAACGTCATCTGACTGGCAGGGGCTGCTTGACCAATAAGAGAGGCTTCTCCCCTCCCCCCCTTTCTCCTTTTCCCTGAAACTCCAGATGCAGCTGCATTTCAGGAGCAAGCCTCATTGACCACAATGGGAGTTCTGAGTAGACAGACATATGCTTGTGCTGGGAAAGAGGGGGCAGGAGAACACAAAGACTCCTGCCCCCCATTTTAACCCACAGGATCTCTATAATGAAGGGTCAAAGTAGTTACTTCCTAAGGTAATAAACCAAACAAAGGAGAATTGGAGCCTCGAGATCATGCTTTACCGCACTTAGGGAACTTAAACTCCTCCAGTTGAGGAGGATCTCTGTAAGTTCTGATGTGGGCATTCAGAGGACAAGCCTCATTGACCACAGTGGGCGTTACTTCTGAGGAGATGCTAATTGGTTTGTTCAGGGATGGGAAACAAACAGGAAACATCCCTTCACCAGGGTCATGGTGAAAGGCACCCCCCTGGGCAGGGCTAGCATACCCAAGGACAAAGTGGGGGTTGGGGCACACAGCAACTATACTGAGAAGCCAACTTAAGAAAAAGAATTGGACTTTAAGCAGTCTCAGGAAATCTGGTTTTTCCCCAATAAGCTCCGGGGTGGCTGCTGGATGGCCATGATGTCATGTATCCTTAACAATCTCAACATGCAGCCAGCTCAGAGTAAACCGCTGGTGGAAAACACACACACACCTCACCCCGCCCTAACTGCTGATGGCAAACTGAGATTTCTGTAAGGAGATTCTAACGGTTCATGACTGAGATAGGATTTGAATTATGGCCTGCCTCACCCTTACCCTATACCAGTTCTCAAGAATGGACAATGTTGTCCAGTAAAATTCTATTATCTAAAAAGAGGTATCTATTATATATCTCATGGTTAAGAGGTTGCTGTGGGTGGCTAGAAACATCCAATAATAAAAGAAGAGCCCTTCTGGATCATCAGACCCAAGGCCGATGTAAATCAGAATCCTGTTTCCACACTGGTCAACCAAATGCCTGTGGCGAGATCATAAGCAGGACATCAGAACAATAGCACTTCCCACTCATGTTCCATAGCAACGATGTTCCATAGTGAGAGGCACGCTATCTCTGATCCTGGAGGCAGCATATAACCATCATGACTAGTTGCCATTGACAGCAGTATCCTCCATGAATGCACTAATCCCTTTAAAAAAGCCATCAATGACACTGGTCACCACCACATCTTGTGGTAGCAAATTTCATAGTTTAACCATGTGCTGGTCCTTTTTGCAAAGAATTCCTCTACATTAGTCCAAAGAAATACATGAACATATATAGCTGCTTGAATCAGAAAAGTGGTCCATCTGTCTGATCTTGGAAGCTAAGCAGGGTCAGCCCTGGTTAGTACTTGGATGGGAGTCTGCCTGGGAATCAGGCTTCCTGCCCTGAGCAGGGGAGTGGACTCGATGGCCTTATAGATCCCTTCCAACCCTATGATTCTATGATTCTACCCCTATATTGTCTACTCTGGTGTACAGCAATCTTTTGAAGTTTCAGGCAGATGTACTTTTGAGCCCTGCTGAAGACTGGGCTTGGGACCTGCATGCCAAGTATGTTCTCTGCCAATGACCTATATCGGGACTGAACCGCAGTGGACAGCAGGATTCAAATAAGATCAAATGTGGTTCCACTATGAGGATGTAAAACTCTTGCTTGCTTTAAAAAAAAAAATCAGCCCAATGAATGATTCCCAGACTCTTAAAGCATAAGAGGTCGTTACTGAAACAGGTAGCTTAAGAGATAAACCAACCAAGGACAGCCAATATAACTTTGCAAGGAGAAGGTGAAATCTAGAACTTATATAGCCAAGAGATAAGATGGTGAAGATAGGCAGACATTACCCTCTTAGATCCACTGAAATACAACATGTACATTTCCTTTAAGGAGAAATGAAGAAAATATTTACTGCCATATAAAATCAAAAGGAATATGTGATTAAAAAGCCATCATTAACTTTAAAGGTCAAGTAAGCCTCTTTATTAGGTGTCCATAATTTTATTAGGTGTTGAATTGCTCAAGGGTAGGGACTGTATGAGTTACAATCTTGATGCATTGTGAGTTTTCTCCCCCTCTTCCTCCTGTGACATGCTCACATATGAGACTATATGTGCATTGTCTGAAGCAAACAACAGGAGAGCCATGTTAGTCTATTACAGCAAAACCAAAACAGAATATTGTGGCACCTTAAAGACTAACATGTTTATGTTTGCATTTGTTATAAATTACATAGGCGTTAAGGTGCCACAAGTCTGTTTGCTGTTTATGAAGCAAGCAGGTAAATTTTGATCAGGCAGCTCTATCCTTCATAGTCATAGTTACTGGTGCATACCTCCATCAGAAATGTTAGCATGTCATTACCCCCAAGAATAATTTTGCTGTGCCTTTATACAAAAGATCAAAGGAAATTGCACAATGATGAAGGGTGGGAAACTTGTAGCTCTCCAGATGCTTTGGCCTACAACTCCCATCAGCTGTAGCCAGTGTAGCCAGTGGTGAGGGATGATAGGAGTTGTAGGCCAAAACATGGAAACCCACAAGTTGTCCACCCCTGCTCTAATGGAAATTAAACCAATCAGTCCCCAAATCTAAAAGCAAAGGGGAGGGTTTCAGTTTGTGCCTTGCCAAGTCCACCTCTAAGCAGTACACCTAACGAGGCTACAACTTTCATAAAATGAATACCTGACAAAATCGCACATATGAACCCCAGCTTTTAAAAGATCAGTTTTAAAAAGCACATCAAGCAGTCCTTATACATGTATGTGCAGGGCTCCCCAGTGTTGCACCCCACAGGCATCATGGGGACCTCCAGTGGCACCCACGAAGCTCTCCACTCGTCGCCACCTTCAAAAATTATTTTTAATAAAAAACTGTGAAAAGCAGTACGGTGCCAGGTTCTCCTTCCTGTTCCTGCACCTGCTGCAGATCAGCTTTTGGCAGGCAGGTAGAGAAGGAAAGATAAGCTTTCTGGCCCCACCCAGTCTTCTCCCACCATATAGACCTTTCCCCTTTGGTCTCTCTCTCCCTGCTCCCAGTCTCTAGCCTCGCTATTTCTCTCTCCCCAGCCACTTCTTTCGCTCACTTTAGCTCAAGCCAGGCCCCACGGCAGCCATTATGTGACTAGCCACATCCTCCATGATAGCCATTTTGTGATGGTGCCCACAGCAGTTTCTCAAATGTGCCCGCAGGTCTAAATGGGTTGGGGACCCTGGCATAGGGGGTCTCTACAGACATTCTAAGGCTCATGCATTTGTTAGGGGCAGAACCTTCTGCCAGGATTCCAATTCCATCCTCCTTCCCCTACATTCATTTTAGCTCTACTGAACATCTGAAAGACGCCTCTGTGCTATTCAGCTGCACCCATCCAGTGTAAGGCCTGAGGAGTGTGAGTGAGCTAGTCCCGCCCCTCCCATGTCCTTTCCATCGGCCTCTACATGTGCAGGGCCACTTTCTAAAGGGGAGAGCCGCCTGCCTCTGTGGAGGCAGTCCAAGGGTGCCTCTATACCAGCCTAAAATCCTGCATTTAAAACAGGGCCTTCCGCTTCCTTTTTAAATGCAGGATCACAAGGACTCCCTCTTTCCCCCGCTTCCTTTCCCCCCTCTCCTTTTCCCCATACCTGAGTCTTCCATTATCTCTCATTGATCTCGCTCCTCTTCTTCCCATTTTTATTCTTTTCATGGAGGGAACTGAAGCGGAACACAACGGGGTAATTTGAGAGCTCATTATCTGCGATCTATTTAAACATGGAACAAAGGGCATTTAGTGCAGGAGACGCCCTGGAGGGTCACGGCGTCATGTAAAGAGCCCACAAACTTCCGTGAAGGAGCAATCTCAATCGCAGGATAAAAGCTCTTTGTGAGGAGCCCCGGGTCATCTTGGACACAGATTTTCCAGTGTCTGAAATTGTGTGAAGGGCCTCTGTGGATGCAGGAGGCTCTTCCCTGCTGAAAGTCGCCTGCCATGTGTAGAGGGCAACAGAAAGGGAGACACAGGGGGCAGTCTAGCATGCTCCCCCTCCTCGCGTGTTTACTCTGCTGTGGATGGGAATGCCTAAATAGGGCTGTGGTTGTCACCCAAACCAGCATTCCCCCCCCCGCTCTTTTCTGATAGTTTGTTATAAAAGAACATACATAATGTGATGTCATGGCGCTTCCTGAACTCATTGTGGTCCAATTTTCCCCACCCCTGCTCCACTCTGTGCAGCTCCTGTGAGGGTAGCCCTGTGATTCAAATGTTCACTGGCTGAGTCCTGGATAAAAGCTCAGTATGAAGTAGCATTTAAACTAACCTAACCCACCTCAACAAGATTATTGTGAGGATAAGAGGAGGGGAGAAGATGTACACCACCCTGATTCTTTAGGAGGAAGGGTGGAATAAAGGTGAACTAAACAAATATTTATGTAATAACTTTGAATCAGAGACTACATTCAAACAATAGCAGACATTTGACTGATAAATGCAAGTAAAATGGTGGACTTGGGTTAGTTATTTAAGATGCGTTGTGACACAGCTTTTCACACGTACATAAAGTTCAGCAATTCACTGGGTGCCACTTGCATTTGCGTATTCTTGTATGGCATGTTTTGCACCCACACATGAACATCAGTTCTCCTGGTGAAGGCTTAGGGCATTTAGGTGGTTTCAAAACACCATCCACTTCCTCCCAGGTGCAGTTCAGCATATCCAGCATTGTCTAGTCCAGGAATCCCCAGCCTTTTGGACCCATGGGCACATTTGGGAATCTGAGAAATTGCTGTGGGTACCACCACAAACTGGCTCCGATGGAGCATGTGGCTAGACACATAATGGCTGCCATGGGGGAGAGAAATAGCGAGGCTAGAGGCTAGGACGGGGGTGGGGGAGAAACAGTAAGGTAAAGAGAAAAACATGCTCCCTCAGCCACTAGGGACTGCCATTTTTTGTGGCAGTCACCATTTTTTCCTCAGAATGCTTCAGAATGATGTAATATCCATGGCATTCTGGGGAAAGGAAATAATGCCTGTCAGGAGATAGCCAAGAGGCCGTTTGCTACTGCAAGTAAAGGTAAGCTCCACCAAATGAATATTGGATGGCGTAATGGGGTAATGAAAACAAACTGCATCTGTTCCCCTTTGCTACTCTTGGCTTGAAAATTGAACTGATTGGGCCCCAGTTGGTTAATTTTTTAATTTGTTATTAAACAAATGCACAACCCTAAACCAGGGCAGCCTGTGGAAGAGGCCACTCTGCTCTAACGCTCTGCTCAATTAAGCTACTTGAGTTCCAGAGCTTGAGTATCTTGGCTGAACAGAAGGGGAGGCCTGGATGGTAAATGAGACCCATGTACACATCTCCATGTAGTGGCCTATTGCCCTGTCTGTGCATGTACTCATCTGTGTACACCAAGGAGGGAAGGGAAGAAAACAGCACCTTGCTAATCCCTGTTGGGATCCCTCCACACAAGAAAGTATTGAAATGCATGCGGAAGCAGTGGATCAGCATTTCATGGCCTTTTGCCCCCCACTTTACAATTTGTTTCCTGGGGGGGGGGGGTGCGTATCTGTCTATGGATAATACACATATCTGATGAGGTGGAGTCTAATCCACAAAGCTACTGTCTGTAAGGTGCCATAGCAGTCTTTGTTGTTTTTGTGCTGCTAACTAACATAGCTCCCCCTCTGGAATTTGTCTGAGCTATGCATGAGCAGTCTTTCAGGATAGGTATCTTGGCCTTTACCCAAAACCCCAAAGCCTCTGCCAGATATCTGAAGCCAATTGGATTGGGAAAGTACACAGTACATGGCCGTTTCCGGTTTACAGGGCCTCAGCGTCACTGCATACTTTGAAAGTCTGACTGGCTTCCTGACTTTGAGAGGCTCTTGGTTGAAACTTCAAGGAGCAGCACAAAGAGAAAACACTTATCTAAAGTCCCGCAAACTGGATGAACATTTCTTTAATTAGCACATCCAAGGCCTAGTTAAATGGGCTTATTCTTATCTCAGTAGTGTGCTTTCTGATCCTGCTACCTCTACCCTTGTTTTCCATATGCCAAAACCTCCTGACTCTGTTTATCTAAAGTAGACCCCAGGGAGAGAGAGATATCATCTCATACTTGAATAGCATGACCCCTAGAGGGAAAAGGAAAGTCTCTGTGAGATGTATGTCACTATAGAAATGGAATATGAAGAGAAGGCTATACACTCATATTTCAGAGGGTGTATCCCTGCTCCTAGGACACTTCCAAAGAAGACCAAGAAGATTATGCATGTACATTAGCCCAGGCTTCCCAGATATGCATACAACAGTTTTAAAGACACGTATTAATGCATATATGTTGTCCACAGTGCTGAGAAAAAAACTCAGTAACATGCGGCAATTGTCTAGATGCAACAGTCATGTTTGCTGCAAAATGTGTGTAGCTTTTATCTTACACTGTGATCAACAGAAGTGCTATTTATGCTGCATTGCCACAATGAAATTAATGCGGACAATACACTGATTCCAGTAACTAGGAGCTTCTTCGTGCTTGATGTGGGAATCACAAATATTTTATATCTTTCTTTCTGGCATCTGGTTTTGGTGGCTCTGTTCTCCTTTGAGGGGTATTAAAAAAACACTTATGCTCCCAGGGCTGCAGCAAGCATGCGAAGTGTGAAGGGCAGATATGCATGCCTAAAGATGTTGATACACTTGTTAAGGAGCTCTGATAGACTACACGACACAGCATATGCATGCTGCATATTTAAGAATGTGCATCTGCTTTTTGAATTTTACGTTTGCTGCAGGGAACACTGATGAAGCTTTAGCAAATCCAGCTGACGTGTAAAGGGGCCCTAGGGATTTGGGTTTTGAGGTTTAAATAATGTGATTTCCCAAGAAAACACACCTATAAGGCAGTGCTCCTTAGCCTTTGTTTTCCTCTGAGCAGAAATATTATTTACTTAAGAGTCTGTGTCATAGACTGAATTAACCCTATCTGGCCCAGATCACACATTACCCAACTGATTTTCTCCCCCCATTTGGTTAAAGAGTGAGTGCAAACTCCTCGCATCCACCATAAAGCTGAAGTAACATGTGACATTTATTTAGACATTTAAGCAACTCAGTTTGTTTGTTTTTTTAAAGGCCCAGGGCAGCTAGCAATCATACAAAGAATGAAATCCAATTAAACAACGAAAACAGCAGCATGATAAAAATCATAAAATCATGGCAGCAGAATAAAATCAAGTCAGCCAAAGTTTGAAAAAACCTAGGAGAGAAAACAAAAAATATATGAAGAGGACCCATCGGAACTTTCCTATGGAGGCATTCCAAAGGCAGGAATATAGCTGAGAAGACTATCTCTTTGGTAGCCAGTGCTAATTAACAGTGTAGCAGCTGTATTTTAGATCAACTGTCATTGCTAGGCACTTTTGAAAGGCATCCTCCCAATATACCACACTGCAGTAGTCTAATCTGGAAGCCACCACAGCTGGAATGTGGCTGGGTTATATCTGTGCAGTGTTTGACATGGGCCCTCAGTCAACACGAGTTTCTTCCTTGGTGAGACGTTGGATGACTAAGCTGTGCCTCGTGCTCCTAAGTGAGCCTGCTGCCTTCAGGAGTGGTGGGGGATACTGAATTAGTGTTGAAGGAATATTCAGCAGCCAGTCTCATGAGCTGTTGTACATGGAATGGGAAGGGGGGCACCATCTGAATTCACCTCAGGCAATGTTTTGGACCAGCCTTGCATGTTAGATGTTACTTTAGGTGTGTGGTGGAAGTGGAGGTGAAGTGTATATATGTGGGGTGGGGGAGGTACCTGCTCCTCCTTCATGTGGAAAGATTGGCCTCAGACAGGTGATGTCTTGGCTTGGGCTGGTTCTTGAGATGCTTGTGCTATTCCACTTAATCATAGTTTTCACCCACAACAAAACATTCAGAGGACTCTAGGGACTGGGCAGATCAGCTAGGAGAGAAAATAAGTGACTATCACCCATGTGCTGAGGAGGCACTGCTTAGCTTTAACACAAGTGGGAAAGTAGATCACATCAGGGTTACCCATTGGGATGTTAAAAGGAATTTTGGTACAACCAGGGTTGTTGTTGTTGTTGTTGTTCAGTCGTTCAGTCGTGTCCGACTCTTCGTGATCCCATGGACCATAGCACGCCGGGCCTTCCTGTCCTGCGCTCTCTCCCGGAGCGTGCTCAAGTTCATATTCATTGCATCCATGATGCTATCTAGCCATCTCATCCTCTGCTGTCCCCTTCTCCTTTTGCCTTCAGTCTTTCCCAGCATCAGGGTCTTTTCCAGGGAGTTTTCTCTTCGCATTAGGTGGCCAAAATCTTGGAGCTTCAGCTTCATTATCTGTCCTTCCAATGAGCACTCAGGGTTGATTTCCTTTAGGATGGACTGATTTGACCTCTTTGCAGTCCAGGGGACTCGTAAGAGTCTTCTCCAGCACCACAGTTCGAAAGCATCAATTCTTCGGCGCTCAGCCTTCCTTATAGTCCAGCTCTCACAGCCATACATTACTACTGGGAAAACCATAGCTTTGATTAGACGGACCTTTGTCGGCAAGGTGATGTCTCTGCTTCTTACTATGCTGTCTAGGTTGGCCATAGCTTTCCTCCCAAGGAGCAAGCGTCTTTTAATTTCATGGCTACAGTCACCGTCTGTGGTGATCTTGGAGCCCAAGAAAGTAAAATCTGTCACTGCTTCCATTTCTTCCCCTTCTATATGCCAGGAAGTGATAGGGCCAGATGACATGATCTTAGTTTTTTTAATGTTGAGTTTCAAACCAGCTTTTGCACTCTCCTCTTTCACCCTCAACAAGAGGCTCTTGAGATCCTCTTCGCTTTCTGCCATTAGGGTGGTATCGTCTGCATATCGGAGGTTGTTGATAATTCTCCCGGCAATCTTAATTCCGACCTCTGATTCATCCAACCCGGCATTTCTCATGATGTACTCTGCATATAAGTTAAATAAGCAGGGTGACAATATGCAGCCTTGTCGTACTCCTTTCCCAATTTTGAACCACTCGGTTGTTCCATGTCTGGTTCTTACTGTTGCTTCTTGACCCTCGTACAGGTTTCTCAGGAGACAGGTACGGTGGTCTGGTACTCCCATCACTTTAAGAATTTGCCACAGTTTGTTGTGATCCACACAATCAAAGGCTTTAGCGTAGTCAATGAAGCAGAAATAGACGTTTTTCTGGAATTCTCTTGCTTTCTCCATGATGCAGCGAATGTTGGCGATTTGATCTCTAGTTCCTCTGCCTCTTCTAAACCCAGCTTGTACTTCCGGTAGTTCTCGGTTCGCATACTGCTGAAGCCTAGCTTGTAGGATTTTGAGCATCACCTTGCTGGCATGTGAAATGAGCGCAATTGTGCGGTAGTTTGAACACTCTTTGGCGTTGCCCTTCTTTGGAATTGGAATGTAAACTGACCTTTTCCAGTCTTGTGGCCACTGTTGAGTGTTCCAGATTTGTTGGCATATTGAATGCAGCACTTTAACAGCATCATCTTTTAGGATTTTAAATAGCTCAGCTGGAATACTGTCATCTCCGCTAGCTTTGTTGTTACTAATGCTTCCTAAGGCCCACTTGACTTCACTCTCTAGGATGTCCGGCTCAAGTTCAGTGACCGCACTATCATGGCTATTAGGGACATTCAGATCTTTCCTGTATAGTTCTTCTGTGTATTCTTGCCACCTCTTCTTAATCTCATCTGCTTCTGTTAGGTCCCTGCCTTCTTTGTCCTTTATCATGCCTGTCTTTGCACAAAACGTTTCCTTGAGATCTCCAATTTTCTTGAAGAGATCTCTAGTCTTTCCCATTCTGTTGTTTTCCTCGATTTCTTTGCATTGTTCATTTAAGAAGGCCTTCTTGTCTCTCCTTGCTCTTCTCTGGAACTCTGCATTCAGTTGGGTATATCTTCCCCTTTCTCCCTTGCTTTTCACTTCCCTTCTTTCATGAGCTACTTGTAAAGCCTCATCAGACAGCCACTTGGCTTTCTTGCATTTCTTTTTCTTTGGGACGGATTTCGTTGCTGCCTCCTGAACAATGTTACGGACCTCCGTCCTTAGTTCCTCAGGCACTCTGTCTATCAGGTCTAATCCCTGAAATCTATTCCTCACCTCCACTGTATATTCATCAGGGATATGATTTAGGTCATACCTGAACAGTTTAGTGGTTTTCCCGACGTTCTTCAATTTAAGCTGAAATTTTGCAAGAAGTAGCTCATGATCTGAGCCACAGTCAGCTCCAGGTCTTGTTTTTACTGACTGTATGGAGCTTCTCCATCTTTGGCTGCAAAGGACATAATCAATCTGATTTCGATATTGACCATCTGGTGATGTCCATGTGTAGAGTCGCCTCTTGTGCTGTTGGAAAAGAGTGTTTGCTATGATCAGCATGTTCTCTTGGCAAAACTCTATTAGCTTTTGTCCTGCTTCATTTTGTACACCAAGGCCATGCCTGCCTGTTATCCCGGTGATTTCTTGACTTCCTACTTTAGCATTCCAATCCCCTATGATGAAGAGGACATCTTTTTTTGGTGTTAGTTCTAGAAGGTGTTGTAGGTCTTCATAGAACCGATCAACCTCAGCTTCTTCGGCCTCAGTGGTTGGGGCATAGACTTGAATTACTGTGATGTTGAATGGTTTGCCTTGGATTCGTACTGAGATCATTCTATCATTTTTAAGATTGTACCCCAGTACTGCTTTCCCCACCCTTTTGTTGATATGAGTGCTACTCCATTTCTTCTAAGGGATTCTTGCCCACAGTAGTAGATATGATGGTCACCTGAATTAAATTCACCCATGCCTGTCCATTTTAGTTCGCTGATTCCCAAGATGTCGATGTTCAATCTTGCCATCTCATGTTTGACCACCTCCAGCTTACCTTGATTCATTGATCTGACATTCCAGGTTCCTAAACAATATTGTTCTTTACAGCATCGGATTTTCTTTTCACCGCCAGACACATCCACAGCTGAGTGTCCTTTCGGGTTTGGCCCAGCCGCTTCACTCTTTCTGGCGCTACTTGGAAATACCCTCTGCTCTTCCCCAGTAGCATATTGGACACCTTCCGACCTGAGGGGCTCATCTTCCGGCGTCATATCTTTTAGCCTTGTGATACGTTCCATGGGGTTTTCTTGGCAAGAATACTGGAGTGGGTTGCCATTTCCTTCTCCAGTGGACCACATTTTGTCAGAACCCTCTGCCATGACCTGTCCGTCTTGGGTGGCCCTGCACGGCATAGCTTATGGCTTCACTGAGTTACGCAAGCCCCTTCGCCACAACAAGGCAGTGATCCATGAAGGGGACAACCAGGGTGCCAACAATTAATTAGATGGGAAAAGCCGGTGTAACTGTTTTTGGTTTCTCCTTTATAAGTTTGGAGGCTGGGGGCACCATCTCTCGTATCATACTCTTCCAGAGTTCCCAGATGCAAACTGAAACCTTCAAATCACAGTTTTAGAGTTACATTCAGAGAGGGAGACTGTAGGCCATCTAGCTTAACTGCCTGCTTGATGCAGAAAATCCAGAGCTAGAACATCCCCAGCAGATGGCTATCTCAACTCTGCCTCAAGACCTCCAGCGAGGGAGGGCCCACCACCACCCTAGGTAATAGGTTCCATTCTCGAACTGCTCTAGCCAACAAGAAATTTCTCCTATTGTTCAGCTGAAACCTGTAACTTAAACCCATTCAATCTAGTCCTGCCCTCTGGGACAGTAGAGAACAACCCTTTGCCACCTTCCATGTGACAGCCCTTCTGGTATTTGAGAGTGGCTACCATGTCCTTCTCAGTCTTCTCTTTTCCAGCCTAAAAAGACCCACCTTCATCTACTTTTCCTCATAGGACCTGTTTTCTACACTACTCACCATCTTCGTTGCCCTCCTCTGAACCCGTTCCAATTTGTCCATATCCTTCTTTACAGATTCAGATGATTTTATGTTTGTTTTGGATGGACTCAGCGATGTTGTTATTATTTCTGAAGCTGATGCGAGATATTTGACACTCTTCCTTTCCTTTAACTTTTATTTTTAAGAGCAGTGCATTCCTGACACAGGAACAAGCCACATTACTAAAGGATAAATCATCTCTGCGTCATCTCACCACATCTCGGCATGTGAGTTTTACTAACCATCACAAATGTATTCCCCCCGCCCCCTACCCCCAGCCACTTTAACATTTTTTCATTCTCTTTTTTCCCTCCCCAAATGGATGGGCTGCATTTCTCTGACTGGTCTTACTGGGAATGGAATGCAGCAATATTATTTCAGACAGAGATGGGCTGATCTAGATGTGGCTGGCAGATACTGCCAAGCACCTCCTGAATCTAGATCTAGATACTGCCAAGCGCCTCCTGAATATAGGGCTTTGAACAGCCAAACTGCATGGAATTTTGTCAGCTGTAGATTACCGTTCTGTTTGGGATTATCATTCCACTCAAGATTCTAGGAGATCTACTTGGAATTCTAGAGATATAACATTGATCGTTTCACTGTTATAACGGCCCTCCATCTACACGGGTAATTTATTCCAGTGGTACTGCACTTCACAGACGATCATGGCACATGACATTCCCCCCCCCCCAGCAGCAACTGTGTGTTTTCGTGCTTTAAATCCCATTTTTGTAAAGTCGTTTTGTGATGGATTTTCCTGCTGCTCTGGTTTCAGGGCCATTTGGGAGACTGTGTGACCTCAACTAGCAATACTGCCTTTGGAGCCAGCTGGGGCGTGCAGCACTGATAGGAAGAAGGGAAAGTTGCGCCATATCCGGAGGACTGGAACTGTGCATGATCGTGCTTTGTTTTCCGCCAAATGAGCCTTAAAATTAGCACATTGCTGGGGGATGATTTCTGTTCACTTGAAATCTCCACTTCTGCCCTGAAAGCAGCCCACTAAACATGTCAGAAGTAATTCCCATTGACTTCCACTGCACCTACTCAGCATGGATCTGAGAGAGGGGTGGAGAAGCCCTATTGCTTTGAATTTCCGGAGAAGCGCACCTTCTCGCATAATGTTAATGACTTTACAGTGCTTTTGTTGTTGTTGTTCAGTCGTTCAGTCATGTCCGACTCTTCGTGACCCCATGGACCATAGCACGCCAGGCCTTCCTGTCCTGCGCTCTCTCCCGGAGCGTGCTCAAGTTCATATTCATTGCATCCGTGATGCTATCTAGCCATCTCATCCTCTGCCGTCCCCTTCTCCTTTTGCCTTCAGTCTTTCCCAGCATCAGGGTCTTTTCCAGGGAGTTTTCTCTTTGCATTAGGTGGCCAAAATCTTGGAGCTTCAGCTTCATTATCTGTCCTTCCAATGAGCAGTCAGGGTTGATTTCCTTTAGGATGGACTGATTTGACCTCCTTGCAGTCCAGGGGACTCGTAAGAGTCTTCTCCAGCACCACAGTTCGAAAGCATCAATTCTTCGGCGCTCAGCCTTCCTTATAGTCCAGCTCTCACAGCCATACATTACTACTGGGAAAACCATAGCTTTGATTAGACGGACCTTTGTCGGCAAGGTGATGTCTCTGCTTCTTACTATGCTGTCTAGGTTGGCCATAGCTTTCCTCCCAAGGAGCAAGCGTCTTTTAATTTCATGGCTACAGTCACCATCTGCGGTGATCTTGGAGCCCAAGAAAGTAAAATCTGTCACTGCTTCCATTTCTTCCCCTTCTATATGCCAGGAAGTGATAGGGCCAGATGACATGATCTTAGTTTTTTTAATGTTGAGTTTCAAACCAGCTTTTGCACTCTCCTCTTTCACCCTCAACAAGAGGCTCTTGAGATCCTCTTCGCTTTCTGCCATTAGGGTGGTATCGTCTGCATATCGGAGGTTGTTGATAATTCTCCCGGCAATCTTAATTCCGACCTCTGATTCATCCAACCCGGCATTTCTCATGATGTACTCTGCATATAAGTTAAATAAGCAGGGTGACAATATGCAGCCTTGTCGTACTCCTTTCCCAATTTTGAACCACTCGGTTGTTCCATGTCTGGTTCTTACTGTTGCTTCTTGACCCTCGTACAGGTTTCTCAGGAGACAGGTAAGGTGGTCTGGTACTCCCATCACTTTAAGAATTTGCCACAGTTTGTTGTGATCCACACAATCAAAGGCTTTAGCGTAGTCAATGAAGCAGAAATAGACGTTTTTCTGGAATTCTCTTGCTTTCTCCATGATGCAGCGAATGTTGGAGATTTGATCTCTAGTTCCTCTGCCTCTTCTAAACCCAGCTTGTACTTCCGGTAGTTCTTGGTTCGCATACTGCTGAAGCCTAGCTTGCAGTGCTTTGTTTCCCCCCAAATGAACCTGTGCTTTGGGATGACTTCTGTTCTTTTGAAATCTCCACTTCTCCCTGAAAACAGCCCGCTAAACTTGTCTACTCAGAAGTAATTCCCATTGACTTCCACCTCACTTGCTCAGCATGGAGCTGAGTTGTTTTTTTTAAAAGAAGCTTGTTGATGACATGAGACTCCACCCACATCTGCCTGAACTAATGCTGTTGGTCGTGCAGTCTGCCACACAAAAGCAATTCTTTTCTTCTCTTCTTCTTCTTCTTCTTCTTCTTCTTCTTCTTCTTCTTCTTCTTTTTGTGTAGATGCTGCTTTAATTGGCTGTGTGTGCCACAGGAGGAGCAAATCCGATTTTAGGAAAACACGTTTTTAAACTGAACTGCATTGGAAAGCGTCTCCATGTGGATGGGCCCAAAGCTTCTGCAGAATCTGAATATGGTACCTGTTTCCTGTACAGTTCAAAGTGGGTGGGGGAGAGAGACTCATCAGACAGGAGTGGCAGCAGGGATATCAGTGCCAGGGAGACATGGAACTACCTTTGGGTGTTTGAAACTGTCACCATCAGGTTATTTATGGGTTGTTTTACTGTGTTTTTAGTACTTTGTTTAGATCACTTGGGTCTTTGAGTGTGTTTGAGGAAGTGTTATAGAAATACATACATATACCTCTGCCATCCAGGACCTGATTCCAGTCCAGGTCACTGGCTAGAGGAAGATCATTTCCTCAGGGAATGAACTTAGAGTTGCTGAGCCTAATTGTCCTTCCGCATTCAGGCTGCGTCCTCCTGCTGGAAGCAGTTCATGATTTCCTAACCCCCATGACAATTGTGAATCTGTCACCCTGTTGGATGTCTGGCTTGATGCATTTGGCAGGAAATGCATTGAGTTTGGGGTCTTGTGCTGGGTGAGATGGTGTTGATCTAAGGGTGCTGCTGCACTCATGTCCTGCTTGTGGGTTTCCCACAGGGAGCCAGATGGCCACTGTGTGAACAGAATGCTGGACTGGATGGACCCTTTCTCTGATCCAGCAGGGCTCTTCTTATTTATTTTTTATTTATTGCATTTATACCCCGCCTTTCTCCCTCTCGCAAGGAACTCAAGGCGGCTTACATTATCCTCCTCCTCACCGTTGTATCCTCACAACAACAACCCTGTGAGGTAGGTTGGGCTGAGAGTCTGTGACTGGCCCAAAGTCACCCAGTGAGCTTCCATGGCCAAGTGGGGACTAGAACCCGGATCTCCCGGCTCCCAGTCCGTCACTCTCACCACTACACTACACTGGCTCTCTTATGTTCTTAAGTGTGGGGGGACTCTTTGTTTGGTTCCTTTGTCACTTGGTAGGGTTTAGTCTCACCCACATGTCTAGCCTCCACATGGGTGGGGAATCTTTTTGAATGAACCACCACTGCAAACTAATGAATCTGGATGGATTCCTAATTGCTCTAGGGCCAGAGTAGGCAATGTGGTGCCCTCCAAATGTGTTGGACTACATCTCCCATAATCCCTTACGAGAGTTGTAGTCCAGTGCGTTCGGAGGGTACCAGGTTGCCTATCCCTGTTCTAGGGGATTTTCCTGCTGCTTTGGCCTGTGGCCCTACCAATGCCCTGGCTGACTGCTGGAATGAGGAAATGGTGTTCTGACACTGCAAATAGATGTTTTTATTCCTACAAAATAATTGCCACAAATCAAGGCTGAAAACCCACTAGAGGACAACACCAAAACAGCAGCATTGTCTGATAGTGCTTCTATAGAAAAGAGCTACTGTGGAAGTAACCCAAGATAGATAGATAGATAGATAGATAGATAGATAGATAGATCTCAGCAGCTATAAAACTGCAACAATATTAGCACCCATTGTATATTTAAGTCCTATTCCAAACAAACTAGGTTCTGAGGAGGAAATGGATAATTCTGAATCGTCTTCCATTATCTGGAGAACTCTCATTAAAGGCCTCCTTTTTGGCTCTGGCACTTCCTGTAATTGAGCCCCACCTGGCTTTCTAAAGTTTGCTTGAATAAAGGATGAAAATACTCTGTATATACTTGCTTTCTTATAATGTATGATGACATTACGTCATGAACATTCTTACATTTCTTCTTGAAGTGTCTGTATGTTGAACAATCAAAGAAAGAATTCTTGTAAGGTTGAAATGTTACACACAGATGTGCCTGCAAGAAAACTTGACATTCACGAAGTGTAACACTGAGGATAAAATGGAGGTACTGTGGGTTGGGGAACAGACTACCTTGGATTGAGGTTTGCAACCGGTCTTAGACAGGGTTGCACTTTCCTTGAAAGACCAAGTACACTGTTTCGGAGTTTCCTTGGACTTGGCACTAACCGGGTAAGCTCAGATGGTGGCATTAACTACAGATGCTTTCTACCAGCTTTGGTAGAAAACATGGTAGACACCACCTGCAACCCTGTTTGGTAGACACCACCTGCAACCATGTCTGGGGAGGATGGGCCTGGCTTCAGTTTGACATGCACTAGTGACATCCAGGCTAGATTATAGTAATGCACTCTTCATGGGGGCTGCCTCTGGAATTTGGAAACTGGTACAGAATGCGGCTGGCCAAGAATTAGTGGGGCTTAGGGGTTCAAATCATGTGACATATATTTTGTACCAGTTGCAGTGCCTGATAGTGTATTTATGGGCCAAATTGAAAATGCTGGTATTGACCTTTAAACCAGGCCTTCAAGGGGACCCTAAAGATCAATTTGTTCACAGTTGCTTTGGATATTATTAGGTTGTGGTATATAATGTGTTTTAGGGTTAATTACTTATCAGATTTTATTGTTCTTACAAGGCTGAATGTCATTTATTTAGCATTAGTACTAGTCCTTTTCTATTAATGTTACTAATGTGGTGTTTTATTATTGATGACATACTGTGAACTTATATGTTGGAAGCCACCTTGGAAAGGTTGCATCCAGGGCTGGCTCTCTCATTAGGCAGAGTGAAACAGTTGCCCCAGAAGGCAGATGCTGGGAGGCAGCAGCAAGGGGGTATTGAAGGAGAAGGCTGTGTGCCAAGCAGCCTGCCCCGTGCACCCTAAGCTAGCTTGCTGCCTTCATGTGTGGTGGAGAAGGCCGTGTCATCACCAGTCTTGAAGTCTGCCAGTCCAGTCAGCTTTTGAACATGGAATGGGAGGGGGCCTCTCTTGTTTATTTGTTTATTACATTATATCCTGCCTTTTTTCTCTTGCAAGGAACCCAAGGCAGCTTACATGATCTTCTTCTCCATTTTAACCTCATGACAACCCTGTGTAATAGGTTAGGCTGAGAGTCAGTGACAGGCCCAAAGTGACCCATGACTGAGTGGGGACTAGAACCTGGATCTCCAGTCCAATACTCTAACCACCACACCACACTGGCTGTTGTTCTTTGCCTCAGGCAGCAAAATACCTTGAGCCAGCTCTGGTTGCATCCTAACAGGTGGCCTACAAATATTTCCCATAAATAAGAGTGCATTTTCAACAAAGGAGAGAGGGGGCATTGTTTAGCTGAGATGTGACGTACAATCATGTTTGCTTCTCTAACACAATCATTTAGTATGTTGTACTCAGGTGCCAATGGGTGCATAGCTTTCTGATGAAACCCACACTCACACTGTTTTTACATGATCTACTATCTGACTCACCATTGGCCTGCTACTGGCCAAACTACAGGTAATACAGATCTCCTGGGACATGGAGGAAACCAATGAAGGATGACTCCAGGAAAGCTGGTAACCATGCCCAACTGAGTTTCTAGGTCCAGTAACAAATCTTCTCTAAGTATAACATTATTACTGGCTGGGAGAGATTACTATATGTCCTACAGGACTACCAAGTTTGTCCAACGGGCTTGGGAGAAATGAAAACTATTGACTGGCATAGAAGATTAAGCCTGCTAATATATTATAATAAGTTAATAAATATTGTCTAGACTTTGTGAAATGGCTTACTAGCCCCTATGAAATGTTTTTATTTGCTTTTTTCATAATTGCCCTCCTTAATATTTCTTATTTTGGTGTCACTTTCTGTCTAAGAGAGGCGTTTTACTATGTTCTTGTATGCGTATGGCCTGATTGGTTAATAAACAATAAACTGAACTGAACTGAGTTTCTAGCTTCCTGGATACGCTGCACAGATGCAGCAACATCCACGCCCAATGATCCTGCTGTGATCTTCCGTCTCTGAATGGAACCCTTTGGGACATCCCCTCTGTCTCTGCCAAACAAGGTGAAGGGCTGGTTGGGTCCTATTCACAGCCTGGAAGTGTTATGATCTATGTGCTGTGCTTCTCCAGAAAAATCAAATTTCACGGATATACGTATACAGGAATAACATGAATGGATGTAAAAGAGAATATTGATGTAGAAAAAGCAGGGTTTTTTAAATGTACAAAGCACAATTAGCTAATAACACGTGACATATAATTTTAGCCTATATTACAGGCAATCCTATTCTGTACAAGACAGCCAGAACTAGCACATGGAACAGAGGTGCTATATGAGTTCCTTCCCCCACCCCTATGAAGCATCTGCTTATTAAACTGTCTCCAGAAGGCAAGGTGGCTAGACAGCCTTTGTTTTACAGGGCATACCGTATTTTAAAGAATTGTCCTTTATAATAGGGTTTTGCTGCTCCACATAACTGGTCTCCCTTTATTTTAAAACGTGGCAGTATGTTTCAAAACATGTGTGCAATTAACGTGTGCTGTGGGGAGGAGGGTTCTCCCACAAACAACAGTTGTTCATTGTGTGTATGTATGTATGTGCAGAGGCTCCCTGAAGATATTCTAATGACTACATGTAGGTTGGATGCAAATCCTGCCACTATTCATTGAATGTGCCCTTGAATGCCTGAAAATGGCTCTAGTGTCTTAGTTCACACATTCTGGCGCCACACGTATAGAGAAACCACATGTGCATGATGCGATGGCTGTGACCAAGATCAAGGGAAAAGCTGTGGTGATCAAGCACACCAGCACCCAGGACCTGATGATGTTATGGTGTGGCCGTTCATCACAACCATACTCAGCTATGGCAGTGGCTAGTGGTGAGGACTAACCATTTCACAGTTGTGTTTGGATGCCCTTTTGATTCATTTGAGGTCAGTGTCATCAATGAGATTGCCACAGTGTCATTTTCTATTAAGACTATTTTCTATAAACTTCTGCATACATTGTGTGGCTAAATTGTTCCCTGCTGCTTCATCAGACTCCATCAGATTACTCAACACTGTATAAAAAATATTAGTCACTGCTGCCATCAGGCTTTGTAGCCTCCATTCTCTACATCGTATTCCCCATTTTATAGAATGAACTGGAGGTTGTTGTTTTATGAAGAGCACTGACCAACCTCTTCTTCATTGACCAATAGAGTCCAAAAATCTAATATTTCACCACCTCAAGCTTAGGTTTACCAAATGAAAAAGGCTTGTCAAACTCTTATTTCCAGGAAACTGAATCATTTAATGTTTCCCACTTGATGCATGGAGGTTGCTGGTTGTTCCAAAGACCGGGGCGGGGGGGATTCACTCCATTATATGATTTGTGTCTTCACAAGTTTCTACCTGATGTTCAACTCAGTTTGAAATCATCTTGTCAGTTTCTATCATCATACTTTGCTGTCATATTCATTATATATTAATAGATACAGTTCTTCATGGCCCACTATTATTTAAAAGAATACTACCACTACTACTTCAAATTGGTAACAAGGATAGCACAGAAGGGCTATCTTTTGTGATTCCCACGTGAAGCAAAAATAAATAAATAAATTCAAAACACATGGAGCAGAATGAATAGAAGAGAGACTGTACCACATGAGACTATACATGGGGAGTTACATTTGTGCATGGTCTCCCATGATTAAAACTCCATACCAGCAGAGAACCAGCAGAACAGGCAGAAGGTTATTCTGCTACAACATCTATCCCTATGGACTAAATTTCCATTTGTAGTGGATTGGATCCAGAGAAAGTTGGTTACAGTCAAGTCCCATTTTAATCAATGAGAAAAGTCATGAGTGGGTGAAGTCCCATTGATTTCAATGGGAACTAAGTTCAACTAACTTAGTCTAGATTCAACTCAGTGAGGTAGGGTTTTTTTAAACACACACACACACACACACAGCACTATCTCCCCCATCTGTAGTTTGAAGTGGTAGAGTTCTTTCCATCATCTCAGCATTGCACTACCTCAAATCTCATTGCCTTCTGCTGTGTGTGTAGATCCAGTGTGTGTAGATCTAAACTGCTTGACCAGACAACAAACATAGGAAGCTGTCTTATCTGAGGACCAGTACTGTCTGCCTTATGGTGAGTGGCTCTTCAAGGTCTCAAGCAGAGGTCTTCCCCATAATCTGTTACAGATCCTTTTAACTGGAGAAGCCAGCAATCAAACCCTCTGCATGCAAGGCACATGCTCTAACATGCCAAGATGCCGTTATCTTTTTCCAGAATCCTAAAATTCAGTTCTCTTTCTCTGCCTTTAGTCTGCCATTTAAGCTGCAAGTCTGTTTTCCTTTCTCACACAGAAAGGAAACTTGTTTACAGCAAGTTGTAGTGCAACACATCTGGAGAGCACCAGGTTGGAAAAGCTACTCTGGTCCTTGTAGGTCATATCCCTGGAATTCCATAACAAAGGAGATACTTGCCGGTAGTAACCTTCAGCAATCCTATTAGTTTAGCCAGTTTAGCTGACTTCAGTCTTACTAATCATAGAATAGCCAAGTTGGAAGGGATCCCAAGAGGTCATTTAGTCCAGCTCCAAATCTTGTAACTATATTTTACCATGAAAAGCAAACATGGTGGTGATTTATTAAAACTCATTCTTTAAAAAAGAAAGGAATTGTGTTCATGAATGGAAAGGCAGGTAGTTCCTTGCATATTACTTGAAGGGGTCCAAAGGCTGCTAGTGGTGGCTGTATGTGTGTGTGTGTGTGCGTGCGTGCAGGTGGAGGAGTGTGTAATCATTCCAAATACAATGAACTGGTCACTGATGTGTGATCTCCTTGGAGACTTATTGTGTGTGCTTTCCTGAGACAGGGTGGAACAGAAGAGATGAAGGAAAGTCTGTGTCCTCCTAACCCAAGACCAAGCCCTGCCAGAACCAATAGTGTGATTAAAAGCTGATTCATACATTCAGCAAGGCACATGGTCCAGGCTGCCACAGATACCCATGTGAGGATCACTTCTTTGAAAGTGTTCTTATGCCAAAGTTCCTGTGCATATTCAAAAGCTCATTGAAAAGGAAGTGTAGAAGCCTTCACCTTGTGCTGACAGAGTTTGATGTGGGACGAACATTCAAACTAGATGTTGGAGGAATGTTCATCACCTTCCCTGGACATATTTAATACGGTGCAAAGAATGACACGAAATGCCCCATTAAACATCTCAATCAGCTTTAAGGGTGAGTGTCTTAGGTGTGTTACCTATGAACCCCCAAATCTGGTGTACCCTCCAAATCCAAGTTTCGTGCCAGTTTAATCCACAAAAACTCAGTTTTTTGCTGCCACCAGAAATTTGAAAATGAAATACCCAGAGGAGGGTTCTGGTGAAAGCTAAGAACCCCACATTGGGATGGATCCAGGCTCTGCCTTCTGCAAGAGGAAGAAGGGATCTTCCGCAAGGGTTCCACTTGTGGAAGGTCCCTCTGCCCGATTCTCAGGAAGCCCCTTTCTCACACCCACACCATTGCTCACCCCATTCCATAGGGTCTTCTCCTGACTCTCTGTGTAGCATGTTCAGGGGGTTGGAGGAGCTTCAGTGGGAAGGAAGGGGTGGGGAAGTCAAAGTTGTTCTAGCATAACTCTGGATCCAACCCAAGGACATCTTGCCTCCAGACCTATGAGCTTTTCTACACAAGGCTGTTAATTGCTGTATCTACTTTTGATTTTGTCACAGAACTGAAATCCAAGCTCTACACTAACAGCCCTTCCTTTCCTGCTTTTCCACTACACAACCTCTAGGTTGAACTATGCTATAGTGGAATAGTGCAAATACACAAGTAGAAACTTTCAGAAATAATATACCATTTTCCCCATTCTAAGGGTGCAATCCTATCTGGATAGGCGGCCGCCTCTGAACTCGGAGGCGACTGCCTGTCCAAAGCAAGGCAGGAGAAGCATGGGGGGATCATTCCCTCCACACCTCTCCTGCCCTGCTTTTTTTGCTCAGCAGCTGTTTTCGGCTGTCTAGCTGCGGGGGGGGGGGGGCAAGCAGGAGAGGAGGCTGCTGTACGACACATAGGATGTGTCATACAGGCAGATCCGCCCGCCCCGGAACGCCCCCAGCCCCTCCCCTTTTCATCCCCTCTGCGCTCCTCTTCCGAGTGCAGAGGGCGGGGCTTCTCTGCGTTGCCTCCAAGGCAGCGTGGACGTGGGAGGAGGTCAGTTTTCTGGGAACTGACCTCAGAGTGTGGGCTCCACAGTCGGTTCCCAGAAAACAGCATATCCTATGGCTGTCTAGCCACTGTCTAGAGGCCACAGGTTTGCTCCCTCCAAAACCCAGAAAAGTGCTCTGAAAAAACAGAAGCGAAATTGAAAGATCATATCATCTACAGAACCCCGTAAACAACCATGAGTAAGCAATCACAAATGCACAATAAATGCCTCGTGTAACTCTGTGTCAACATTTCGTGCCGCAAAGCCCCAGGTATTTTTGCCTCCACCCCAACATGCATACCCGCTTTAGACAAAAAAAGGAAGAGTGGGTCAGCTGCATGCTATATATTTAACATATCGTGTAGTTTGGCCCTAAGGTGAATTGAAGGTTGACAGTCAACCTGTATCATCATTTGCAGCATCTAGGGTATGATTGTCTTTGAATAGCTTCACTTGTTATTCTGGCTAAAGAGATGTTGTTTGTTCACAATGTGAGGTGAACTGATATTTCAGCCTTCTTAATAGCTTTGTTTTGAAAAAAAGAAACAAACGGGATGGCAGGACTTGAAAAATATTTATAGAATGTAAGCTCAGGAAAACTGAATCAGAGTTTATGAATGATAATCAGCTTTAATTGGAGACCACAACCTTTGTTTCCAATTATAGCTGACTCACTTTGTTTGTTTGTTCCTGTTGATCAAGGAAGTGTCTTTGTTCCTGAGGAAAGAAATTCTGTGGGCTGTGCAATCACGAACCATGACTGAGAGACCTTCTGAAACTTTTCACTGATGTAAATGTCGGACAATGGGGGTGGTTTGTATGGACTTTGTTTCTTCTTTGATGGGTTAAGGCCCAGCATGAGCGCAGCCAAGTAAACAGTAGGGGAAAAATGTTAAATATAGCTTAAACAAGAGGAAAGCAGCTTCCGCAATTTAGCATAGTGATTTTGGGGAATAGGTTTTCTTTTTCTGTTGATGTAAAACACAACATTCCAATTAATTATTACAACTCTTGATCAAATTACTGAGGATGATGCAAGGAGATTATCCTGATTGACAAGTGCTTTTGCCAGCACTATTGTGCCCTCCCCACCAACCCTCAATTCAACTAATCCTAAAAATTTAGATGTAGCCTGCAAATCTTCAGAAATTCCAAATCATTGTGTAGGAGTAAAATTTCAAGCTTGTATAAAAATAGCAACTTGCTTATGTTGGGAGGTAGGTTCATCTGACCATTTTGTCAGACTATGAAGTGATAGTTATATGCAAATTTATGCAGTTCTTGCATGGTGAAATTTACAGATAGGGCAGTCTTGTGAATTGAGCCATTATGTCATAACATAATTGACACCCACAAGGCTTTGAAAAATCATGTTTAATGCATGATTTTACAGGACTCTGCTGCACATTTCACTCACTAGACAATCACAAAATTATAAGACTTGCAGTAGGGAATAATAGTTGTGTGAACATGCATTCGGGGGGACACACAAACACACAACAAAACCTGATACCACCCTGATTTGAATCACAAATTCAAATCAAGCATCTTCTGCCTGCTGGATATGCTGGCACTCCAAACAGTTAGTAGATTATTTGCCCATCCACAAAGCAAAAGCTATTAGTTGTTTTCCTGGTGTATACTAGAGATGGAAAACCTCCCTTAGGTGAACTCAGAAATTACCCAAATTCTTAAAAGAGGGGGGGTGAGGGGGAGAAACTGGGTAATTTTTCCAATCCAATCTGCGAGCTCAGAACACCCCCCCCCCCATGTGAATATGCCCAAGAGCCTACTCAAGTAGGTAACGTTATTAGCGAAGTTACACTGACTTTTTGATTTTATTTGGAATTCTCTCTCTCTCTCTCTCTCTCTGTGATTGTTGCCTTCCCTTCCCTTTTTCCTCCCCACCCCCTCACACCCAACTCTTTATATATATTTGGACATTTTGCTGCATTGTTTAAAAGGGAATTCCCACTAAACACTTCCCCATCCAAAGGACCACACAGGTACAAAACTACCACCTGTGTTTTTAGGATTTTCACAAGATGTTGTTGAGTCTTGTGTTTCTGGGCTTTGGGCAAGAAAATCCAAAGCACCATTCCCTGCCCCCCAGCACTGAGCTGAAGGGAGGGGTCCTTGGCAATAGGGTTCAGAAACTTCACAAACAGCTGGACAGAATAGGTAGTGTTAGGAGGTTCATTGTTACTGGTGGCAGCCAGTAATTCTTTGTGTGGGGGCAGGGCAGGGGGACCCTTGTAATGGAGTCCAGCAGTAGGGAAAGTCATCCTCCCTCCCAGTCCATAACAAGCCATTTCAGAGCCTTTTCCTCACCCACATAAGAATTAGACATTCGTTCCTATGGGAGTGAGAAGAAGACCCTGCAAGAGTCCCAGCCCATTGGAATGAATGGAGCTACCTAGTTCCATTACATTGGACAGGGCTATTTTAAGAGGTTTGTGAGGGCTTTGGCAGCTGAAGCAATACTAGCTTCAGGAAAACTTTGCTGGCACCTGTAGTGTACACACACAGCACAATTACGTAGTAGAGTGCTGCAGTGGTTGAATAATACAGTTCTGCAACTTCAGGCTACAGGGGAGCTGGGAGATTTAATACTATGCTAGTTTCTGTTTGTTGGAAGTCCCCACCCACACCCCCCAGGAAGTATTTAAGAATGACACACATCCTGCAGTATGAAGCAGTACAAGCCATCCTATCACCACCTCAGGTCCTTTTACCTCATTTTGCTGCATATGTACTCCTGGGTATCTAAAGGACTATCTCCTTCCACATGAACATGTCCGAATGCCAACAAGAGGCCCTTCTCCATGTGTTCGCACCTTCTGAGGTAGGGTGGGTGATGACCAGGAAAGAGTTATTTTCAGAGAGGTTGTTTTCTCTCTCTTGGCTGGCACCAACTCTTTTGTCTTTTGGGCACTAGGTGAAGACCTTTTTATTTTCCCCAGACATTTTTTGTTTGTTTTTAATCTGTTCTTAATGTTTCTGAACTTTTAGTCTGTTTTCTGCAATTCTAATTATTGCATTTTTTATTATAGTTGTTTTAATAATTTGATTTTGTAAGCTGTCTTTGGAAGGATTATAACTGCAAACAGAAGTGTGGGATATGAATTAAATAATATTAAAGTTCTCTTTCAAGGGCCGGTCCCGCCCCTCAGCCAATATTCCACCCACCCTCCCGCTGAAAGTCCAATTTGATTCCATTGGAAGCTGATGCCAAGAAAGAGCATGCACCACAGATGAGAAAATGTAAGTAGGTATATCCAGAGTGTAGCCCACTTACGCTTTCCTCTGCACATCACCTCTTCAACCAACCAACCACCATTTCTGAGGCACTCTGGTTTGAATAATATCAATGCACCATGACTTAAACAGGCATCAAAGGAGCTGGTTTTAATAAAAAGGGCTTGAAGGAAACCACACCTGTCTATAAATAGGACCAAGATTTCACTGTTCTACTATTTTAAAAGGCTGGAATAGTAAAAATAAAGACATGACTAGATGGGAGAGCAATTACATGTATCTTAAGCACAATTATGTGTATCCTAAGAGCATTTACATATAAAACACAGGTGGAGGCCTCCTTCTTACATGGGAAAGAGTTTGCAGGAGAGCAGTGAAATCTGTATGTCTCCCCTGCCTTATTTCCTGGGCTGATCAGTGTCAGGAGCTGGCATGGCTGGGCACCTGGGGCTCAAAAGGGCCCTTCACTGACCCTGCTACCATCAAGACCATCACCAGGTGCTGCTTATGCTGTCACTTCCTCCTCTTCTCCACAGATGTGTTTCCCTGGCAGCAGCATCGATGTCAGGCATTGCACTAGGAGGAAGGGGGTCTAACCCATGGTGGCTGCCTGCCTCAAAACCATGCTGACAACTCCTGTAATAAGCCCCAGCCCTAGGTAACACGTCTGTGGGGAGTGGGGGAAGATGAATGACAGATGGTGGCAGCAGGTGGCATGCTGCACAGGGGCTTGGATGGTAGTAGGGTGGTAGCAGTACCAGGTGGGAGCCCCATGCCAAAGGCCCACTAAAGTCTAGCATTGGCCCTGCTCATCAAACTGCACTCCATAGCTTTAAGCAATTCTTCCTGCCTCACAGCTTCTTAACACAGAGTTGAGTTTTTATCCTGCTATTGAGATTGCTCACTCGTGGAAGATTATGGGCCCTTTAGATGATGCCATGAACTTCCAGGGCGTCTCCTGCACTAAATGACCTTTCTTCTGTTTTTAAATAGATCTGAGATAATGAGGTATCAAATCACCCCGCTAGTGTTCCGCTTCGGTTCCCTCCGTGAAAAAGGAAAAGCTGCAAGAAGAAGAGCGAGATCAATGAAACATATGGAAGACTCAGATAAAGGGGAAAAGGAGGGGGAAGGGGTCAGGGGGAAGGAAGCATGTGAAAAAGGGAGTCATTGTGATCCTGCATTTAAAATGGAAGCAGAAAGCCCCATTTTAAATGTGGCTGGTGTAGAGATGCTCTCAGTCACTATGAGCAGGGGGAAAACAGCTTAAAAGCAGTGGAACACAGGAAGATAAGGCAAGAGAGAGGGGGAAAGATATTACTCCTCTATTCTGCATGCTCTTTTTTGTGTACGAAATAGACCCCCACCCTATACCCCCCACTTTATATGTGAATGTGGCAATCACATGCTCAAAACTCATGGAAGTGCCCCAGACTTCTAGTATGGCCCTTTGTAAAAGAAGATGTCAGTGAAACACACATTTTCTTATATATCATGGAATAGCCCTTCTTTTGTCCAGGTCCCTTGTAACATTTGCTGAATATGATTACGACAAGCTAAGAAAAATGCTGAGGGTGTGGGAGGGAACCCATCAAAAGAAATGAATAAGGAAATTCAGATGTTAACTTTAGTTCTCAAAATGTTCTGGCCCATGAGCAAACAGCTTCAATACTAAAAGTGCTCATATATTTGTCAACCCCACTAACTTAAGCCAAGCCCACAACTACTTGGCTCAAGTATCTTTTTTTTTCTTTTCTTTTTTTAGAATTTTAGCTTTCAACTGATAAAACAACTCAGTATTACAACTCAGTATTCTGGTGTTCATGGATCACTGCCTTGTTGTGGCGAAGGGGCTTGCGTAACTCAGTGAAGCCATAAGCTATGCCATGCAGGGCCACCCAAGACGGACAGGTCATGGCAGAGATTTCTGACAAAATGTGGTCCACTGGAGAAAGAAATGGCAACCCACTCCAGTATTCTTGCCAAGAAAACCCCATGGAACGTACCACAAAGCTAAAAGATATGACGCCGGAAGATGAGCCCCTCAGGTCGGAAGGTGTCCAATATACTACTGGGGAAGAGCAGAGGGTATTTCCAAGTAGCGCCAGAAAGAGTGAAGCGGCTGGGCCAAACCCGAAAGGACACTCAGCTGTGGATGTGTCTGGTAGTGAAAAGAAAATCCAATGCTGTAAAGAACAATATTGTTTAGGAACCTGGAATGTCAGATCAATGAATCAAGGTAAGCTGGAGGAGGTCAAACATGAGATGGCAAGATTGAACATTGACATCTTGGGAATCAGCGAACTAAAATGGACAAGCATGGGCGAATTTAATTCAGGTGACCATTGTATCTACTACTGTGGGCAAGAATCCCTTAGAAGAAATGAAGTAGCACTCATAGTCAATAAAAGGGTGGGGAAAGCAGTACTGGGGTACAATCTCAAAAACGATAGAATGATCTCAGTATGAATCCAAGGCAAACCGTTCAACATCACAGTAATTCAAGTCTATGCCCCAACCACCGAGGCCGAAGAAGCTGTGGTTGATTGGTTCTATGAAGACTTCTAGAACTAACACCAAAAAAAATGTCCTTTTCATCATAGGGGATTGGAATGCTAAAGTAGGAAGTCAAGAAATCACCGGGATAACCGGCAAGCATGGCCTTGGTGTACAAAATGAAGCAGGACTAAGGCTAATAGAGTTTTGCCAAGAGAACACGCTGATCATAGCAAACACTCTTTTCCAAAAGCACAAGAGACGACTCTACACATGGACATCACCAGATGGTCAATATCGAAATCAGATTGATTATGTCCTTTTCAGCCAAAGATGGAGAAGCTCTATACAGTCAGTAAAAACAAGACCTGGAGCTGACTGTGGCTCAGATCATGAGCTTCTTGTTGCAAAATTTCGGCTTAAATTGAAGAACGTCGGGAAAACCACTAAACCATTCCGGTATGACCTAAATCATATCCCTGATGAATATACAGTGGAGGTGAGGAATAGATTTCAGGGATTAGACCTGATAGACAGAGTGCCTGAGGAACTATGGACGGAGGTCCGTAACATTGTTCAGGAGGCAGCAACAAAATCCATCCCAAAGAAAAAGAAATGCGAGAAAGCCAAGTGGCTGTCTGATGAGGCTTTACAAGTAGCTCACATAAGAAGGGAAGTGAAAAGCAAGGGAGAAAGGGGAAGATATATCCAACTGAATGCAGAGTTCCAGAGAAGAGCAAGGAGAGACAAGAAGGCCTTCTTAAATGAACAATGCAAAGAAATCGAGGAAAACAATAGAATGGGAAAAACTAGAGATCTTTTCAAGAATATCGGAGATCTCAAGGGAACGTTTTGTGCAAAGAAGGGCATGATAAAGGACAAAGAAGGCAGGGACCTAACAGAAGCAGATGAGAATAAGAAGAGGTGGAAAGAATACACAAAAGAACTATACAGGAAAGATCTGAATGTCCCTGATAGCCATGATAGTGCGGTCACTGAACTTGAGCCGGACATCCTAGAGAGTGAAGTGAAGTGGGCCTTAGGAAGCATTACTAACAACAAAGCCAGCGAAGATGACAGTATTCCAGCTGAGCTATTTAAAATCCTAAAAGATGATGCTATTAAAGTGCTGCACTCAATATGCCAACAAATTTGGAACACTCAACACTGGCCACAAGACTGGAAAAGGTCAGTTTACATGCCAATTCCAAAGGAGGGCAATGCCAAAGAGTGTTCAAACTACCATACAATTGCGCTCATTTCACATGCCAGCAAGGTGATGATCAAAATCCTACAAGCTAGGCTTCAGCAGGATGTGAACCTAGAACTACTGGAAGTACAAGCTGGGTTCCAAAGAGGCAGAGGAACTAGAGATCAAATCGCCAACATTTGTTGCATCATGGAGAAAGCAAGAGAATTCCAGAAAAACGTCTATTTCTGCTTCATTGACTATGCTAAAGCCTTTGATTGTGTGGATCATAACAAACTGTGGCAAATTCTTAAAGAGATGGGAGTACCAGACCACCTTACTTGTCTCCTGAGAAACCTGTATGAGGGTCAAGAAGCAACAATAAAAACCAGACATGGAACAACCAATTGGTTCAAAATTGGGGAAGGAGTACGACAAGGCTGCATATTGTCGCCCTGCTTATTTAATTTATATGCAGAGTACATCATGAGAAACACCGGGTTGGGTGAATCACAGGTCGGAATTAAGATTGCTGGGAGAATTATCAACAACCTCAGATACGCAGACGATACCACCCTAATGGCAGAAAGCGAAGAGGATCTCAAGAGCCTCTTGTTAAGGGTGAAAGAGGAGAGTGCAAAAGCTGGTTTGAAACTCAACAATAAAAAAACGAAGATCATGGCATCTGGCCCCATAACTTCCTGAAATATAGAAGGGGAAGAAATGGAAGCAGTGACAGATTTTATTTTCTTGGGCTCCAAGATCACCACAGACGGTGACTGTAGCCATGAAATTAAAAGATGCTTGCTCCTTGGGAGGAAAGCTATGGCCAACCTAGACAGCATAGTAAGAAGCAGAGACATCACCTTGCCAACAAAGGTCCACATAATCAAAGCTATGGTTTTCCCAGTAGTAACGTATGGCTGTGAGAGCTGGACTATAAGGAAGGCTGAGCGCCGAAGAATCGATGCTTTCGAACTGTGGTGCTGGAGAAGACTCTTACGAGTCCCCTAGACTGCAAGGAGGTCAAATCAGTCAATCCTAAAGGAAATCAACCCTGACTGCTCATTGGAAGGACAGATCCTGAAGCTGAAGCTCAAATATTTTGGCCACCTAATGTGAAGAGAAAAGTCACTGGAAAAGACCCTGATGCTGGGAAAGATTGAAGGCAAAAGGAGAAGGGGACGGCAGAGGATGAGATGGCTAGATAGCATCACCGATGCAATGAATATGAACTTGAGCACACTCCGGGAGAGAGCGGTGGACAGGAAGGCCTGGCGTGCTACGGTCCAATGGGGTCACGAAGAGTCGGACACGACTTAACGACTGAACAACAACAAATTCTGGTGTTTGTTTCTTAAAAGAAAAATCAAGCACAGAGGTTGAGACAAATGGATCTGGTTTCCCACAGTGCTTGTCATATAATTAGTCCAGCGGTTTCATGGCCTTGCTTGCTTGTCTTCATATGATGGGGTGATGCAAACATTAGTATTCTTTTGCTTTGTTTTGTTGAGGGGCCTGATGGGATGGCTTCCCTCAGATTTCCGATCGACCTTATTGTTTCAGAGTTCAAATTTGCTAGCAAAATACAAGTGAAGGAGTCCATTTCTTGAGGGCACTGACATTTAAGGGAAAACTGTATGCTCTGAAATCCAGTAGGCTTAATCATGCTCATTCAGAATCCCACAGATAATTAGGTATTTACATATTTCAGGCTGACCCAAAAACATCTAAGTAAGGACCATACAAGCTAGTGTTTAGACAAGGGATTGGACACCTTTTTCTGTGGAGAATTCTATTCCTTCAGGAGTAATCCATCAGGGACAGCATGCCAGGGATGGGCAGGGCCAGAGCCAAAGTGGACAAGGCCACCCCTTTTCTCTCTCTCTCTCTCTGTCATCCCCCTCTTGCTTTCACTCTCTCTCTCTCTGGCACCCCCTTCCCCTTCGCTCTCTGGCACCCCCTTCTCTTTCTCTCTCTGGTACCCCCTTCTCTCTCTCTGTCTGTGTGTGTGTGTGTGTGTGTGCCATCCCCCTCTTGCTTTCACCGTCTATTTCTCTCTGGCACCCTTTTCTCTCTCTCTCTCTCTCTCTCTCTCTCTCTCTCTCTGTCTCTGCCATCCCCCCTCTTGCTTTCACTCTCTTTCTCTCTTTGGCACTCCCTTCCCTCTCTCTCTCTCTCTCCCCACTCCCCAGAGGTCTGAACTATTATTTGCAGAGGTCTTCTGAAATTAGGCTAAGAGCAACATGCAGCCTTCGGGCTTCTCCACATTAGCAAAAATCCTGCAGCATTACTGGGGCTTTGTCTGCTGGAGTCTTTGTGGGTTTAACGCTCAGCACAATACACGCACTCGATCCACTTGCCTTGCCAGTTTCCTTTCCATATGTTTCATTTATACCGCCAGCAGATGACACTGGTTTATTGTGCGATTTCAATTTATTACAGCATTTTCAGGGCTTTAAAAAATGGCAGAATCCCGCTTAAAAACGGCATACAGGCATCCGAGGTTGACAACATCATGAAAAAGCTTCTGTGAGTGAATAATTACAAGTGCACGATAAATGCCTCATGTAGAGACACTAGGGTGGCAGTTTGCCCACCCCAAGTGCAGACTATGGCAGAGCTTTTGTGCTGCATTGTATGGACAGCCAGCTATTAGTGTGGGTATTTAGGTGGACCATAGGTACAGCTGGGACAGTCAAATGATGAGATGACTCAGCCAGTGAACATTTGAATCACAGGGCTACCCTCACAGGAGCTGCACAGAGTGGAGCAGGGGTGGGGAAAATTGGACCACAATGAGTTCAGGAAGCGCCATGACATCACATTATGTATGTTCTTTTATAACAAACTATCAGAAAAGAGCGGGGGGGGGAATGCTGGTTTGGGTGACAACCACAGCCCTATTTAGGCATTCCCATCCACAGCAGAGTAAACACGCGAGGAGGGGGAGCATGCTAGACTGCCCCCTGTGTCTCCCTTTCTGTTGCCCTCTACACATGGCAGGCGACTTTCAGCAGGGAAGAGCCTCCTGCATCCACAGAGGCCCTTCACACAATTTCAGACACTGGAAAATCTGTGTCCAAGATGACCCGGGGCTCCTCACAAAGAGCTTTTATCCTGCGATTGAGATTGCTCCTTCACGGAAGTTTGTGGGCTCTTTACATGACGCCGTGACCCTCCAGGGCATCTCCTGCACTAAATGCCCTTTGTTCCATGTTTAAATAGATCGCAGATAATGAGCTCTCAAATTACCCCGTTGTGTTCCGCTTCAGTTCCCTCCATGAAAAGAATAAAAATGGGAAGAAGAGGAGCGAGATCAATGAGAGATAATGGAAGACTCAGATACAGGGAGAAGGACGGGGGAAGGGGAGGGAGGAAAGGAAGCAGGAGGAAAGGAAGCCAGCTCCCTCCTACAAGAGGGAGTCGTCATGATCCTGCATTTAAAACGGAAGCAGAAAGCCCCATTTTAAATATAGGATTTGAGGCTGGTGTAGAGATGCCCTCAGAGATGGTGAGTGTCTGAGCCACAACTGGTGCTGGCTGAAGTGCTATTAGCAGGGATTGGAACCCGGATCTTCCTGCTCTTAGTCTGGCATTCTATCTACTAGACCATACAGGTGGTAACAGTGACTAGTAATAGTTCTTCTATCCATCTAGACGAATAAAAATCTCTAAATGTCACCACCAAACTGAGCTTTCTACATGCATTCATTCATGAGTTATGACATATTCCCATTCGCATGTCCGCCATCTTGGAAAATGGCAGCTACAGAATTCATGCACCAGAATGGGAATGTCTACTAAAGTGTAATGTGTTCCTGAATGGGCCTGAAACAGATACAAACTTCAAAATTCTCTGCACATAAGGGTTTTTCCCGGGGGGTCTACAGCAGGTCCAGGACTAATTGTTCCATTTGGATTCTATCTGATTTGTCCATTGGTCCTGTGATACAATTTCTGACTTTTGTGTTTATTAATATTTTAATGATGTTTAATAGAATTAGGCTGCAACCTTATAGAAGCTCTGACCTCCGATGAGGAGAGCTGATCCTGTATTCCCCACTCCCTGCCACCACAGATCTTTCCATGGTTGAAAAAGGAGAGGAAAATGGGAGGTTCAGGATGTGGTGCAGGTGAAGTGGGGGAGGCTCTTGATATGCAGCATCCAAAGCCCTTCCCTCCCTTGATCACACCCCCAACATGGGGGAAAATTTAGACCAGCCTGAACATTGCTCCTTCCTCCCTTCCTCCCTGCTGGCAGGAGGCAGGAGCCCAGCAGAGCTTAGAAAATGTCAGAACATTCCAAGCTTAGAGCACTCCGAATAATCAATAGGTTTGTCCTGCCTGTTATGTATGTAAATATTTGTATGTTATGTATATTCTTAATTTTAGATATTTCCTGTTGATGAGCATGGTTTAGTTTCCTAATGATGAGCATGAAGTTGATCAATACGTTCTACTTGCACATTTTGTTTTCTGCAGACTTTAACTGAGTAGGTGCTAAGGTGTGCCAGTGTAGTCTAGTGGTTAGAGTGTCGGTCTAGGAACAAATGGAAGACCTGGGCTGAAATCGCCATTCAGCCATGAAACTCGTTGGGTGACTTGAGCCAGTCACTCTCTCTTGAACCACGTACACCTTCCCGAGCTTCTTTAAGGAAAGCTGGGATACACATGTCAACAACAACAACAACAACACTTATTTTATAAGAAAAGCTGTGGGTCCTCTTCTTGCCAATTATAAGCAGTTTGGCCAAAACACAGAAGACCAAAGGCACTGGTTCCAATTTTCATGGCTCCATATTATAATCTGTGAAATGGCCCGTCACACAAAAACAGACACAGTTTTATGACCACAGTGTCAGTTGGGCTTCAAGGAGATGGCGAAGCTGGTATCTCCTGAAACATTATGAAACCCTTATAGGAAAACACACACATTTGGAGTAGTGCTACCCATTTCAGGAGCAGCATGGAGGGGCCATTATTCGGAGGCCATTTCCCCACTTCCCTCAAGTGACAGAGGTAATGTACAGACCTTGCATTAAACCTAGAGAGGTGGAAAAGGTTCTTATATTTGCAGCATTATTAACCAATTTCTGTTTTTTGCTTGGTCTATATAACCATCTGAACACTAAAGAACAGTCTTGGCTTTTCTGTGTTTGTGGGATTTTTTAAAGTAAACCCTAATAAAATGCTTCCTATCATCCTGTTTTATTGGAACAAGGAGATTTCTCACAGAAAGCGTGCAAACCCAAGGGGAGCAATAAATCCGCAGGATGACATTTTAACATCCCAAAGTATACTGAGTGAATAAGCAGTAAAATGTGTTTTACCATGTCTTACGTTAAGGGGGTAAAAATGTGTTTTACCATGTCTTACTCTATGTTTGCCTGACACATTAATTCTGATTTAAGGCTATTATATTCCCTTCCAGTTTTTACTCCCCCAAAGAAATTGTAGTTATTGTAAGACACTCCTTTGAAATTTACTGTAAATCTTGCCAGAGCCAATTACATATCATCTAATGTCCAATCCAGAGATGGTTGTTCCTGCAGAGTCCCATATGGATCTATTGCATGCATGGAACTGCCCATGTCATTGTAGCAGGATAGGTGATTCATCCACTGACAATATGGAAAACATATTGAATAGGTGGGCAATCTGGATATGTGCACTACTCCCACACTTGGGAGGATAAGGGCATCTATCATTCTAGTTAATGAGACAAATATATTGCACAGGATGTCCTCTTAAAGGGAGCAGTTGTGCATACTTTCCATTCATTTAAATGGTGCATGGGTAGGTGTCCCACTCTATCAACTCTAGGTTTATAATGATGCAATTTATAGTAGAAACATTTAGGCTGCAATCCTATAAGCACTTTCCTGACAGTAAGCCCAGTTGAACTCAATGGAACTTACTTCTCTGAGTCTGGATTGCACCGTTACAGTTGTTAAATTAATCAGCAAGATGTGCATCGGTGTTCAAAGCAGAATGTTACCAACTTCTTTTAAAAATCAGGTGATCATGCCAAACAACAACTTATTAAACTGTGTGTGTGTGTGGTGTTTCAAGACACTCTCCCTCCTTCTAGACTGAGGGCTTATAGCACTACCAATTAGAAATCATTGTGCAGCCATTCCATTCTTTTTCTCCTTAACAAGAAGAACATTTTCAGCAGTAAGACAAAAGATGGAAGAAGTGCTGGGAAAGCATGGGAGAGTAATGAATAGAAGATGACATCATCTGGAGCCCCCGCACAATTCCAAAAATGAGGCAGAGAGATGGCACAATAAAAGCCTCATCTGGAAGCACCCTCTGTCCAAGAGCAAACAGAAAGGCATGGCAAAATCCTAAACAGCAGGACAGAAATAGAAGCAGCACAGTTATTGTAAAGACAAATTCAACAGTGTCATCCAGGACTTTAAAGGACTGTTTTTATCAAGGAAAATCAGGGTAAGATTTACTGTACCCGCTGTATTCAGAACTTCCACTGGTTTCTACAGAGCAGCCTAGGCAATGAGAAAACTAATTCTGGGAAATTTAGTTGAAATGTATGTATGTATGTATGTATGTATTTATTTAAATAATGTTTAGGCCACCTTTAAGGGTATTATTATTGTTATATGGCAGGCCTTTCGAGTAGAATATTATTATTACATGGCAGTATTTTCTAATAAAATAAAATATGCTGTTACTCTGAGATCTTCTGTCCTATCACATACCTACACGTTTTATGTCTCCCTCTTATAATTTCTAATCCCATGTTAAAATCAACCATCTCTCCCCACCCCTGCCCCCCCAATAATGGAGTTTCAACTAGTTTGCTGGGATTTGAAATGAATTTGGGCTGTGAACATTGCTATCCAGTGATGACAAGCAGGTACCATGAATCTAAAATTGAAGGAATGCAACAGCAATTCTTCTGTTTCTGCTTTTGGGATAGTTTTTCAAACTACAGATCTATCTTGGGATACTGAATGACTCATTCAAAGTGATCTTGATTACTTTTATTACAGTTGTACAAAGCTGGAACAAAGGGTAGTATCCAATATTAGTCCTACATGAAGTAGACCCATTGAAATGAATGGGACTGAGGGACTAACTTGGACTAACATTGGATACTACCCACACTGGTAGGATATCCATGCTGAAAACAGAAGTCAGCTGTCCAACGCCTCCCTTGCTTCGATAACAACTAGTGCAAGGTAGGGAGCTGGTGCTCTCCAGATGTTTTGGACTTGAACTCTCATAATCCCTGACCATTTGCCATGCTGGCTGGAGCTTATGGAGGTCATAGTCCAAAACATCTGGAGGGCACCAGGGTACCCACCCCTGGTTTAGTATAACTTAGGCACATCCCAAGGTCACAACATGGTGCATTCGCTTTTTCCCAATCCACATCATTGGTTGCTTTTGCAGGGATGGGGTGTGAAAATGCACACTGTCATGACAGCAGCACACAGGTATGCTATACTAGATATTACAGGAGGCATAAGGGACCTAGGTTGGCCATGGTTTTGGCAGTAGACATACAAAATTACACGTTTTGGATGTCTAATTCTGGCCTGAATATACCAGCAAAATGTCGATCGTGGTTTCCCTTAGTGGTGGGAGAGATCAGCAACAGGATTTTCAGATTTCCTTGAGATATAGTGCTGTGTGTTTTGCTTCAGAGCTAATGTCAGCATATTCATTTTGGGGTTTTCACTTTGAATGGACCTGAAATGTTGTTTCTCCAAGACAGCCCAGAAGGTTTGCTCCTATTGGTAGAGTTGGCATTAGCTGTTTTTGCGCTTTGCTTTCACTTCCCACCCGGGTGCCTTAGAGCTGCACCAAGCCAATTATATAAATGCATCACATCATATCCATCAAGGCTGCAGCTGTGCAGGTCCAATTAGACTAATCCTGAAATCCCCCTCGGCGGCTTAAGTATGTTTAAATTAAAGCACATTTGTACTGAGCTGCGCCGTTATATTTATAGATAGCCTGATTAGTTCCTTGCTCCCACTTTGCAAAACTTAATGCACACAGGCAAAGAAAGATGGCAAGTGAGGTGAACACAAGAGCAAATGGAATGTGCCACTTCTCACTGGCTTTCATACATATGCTGAAATCAAATTAATGAGATAAATCTATTGAAGTCAATAAACTGAAGATACGAAGTGTGCCAGGCAGCAAAACAGGGTCACTGTTAGCTGATGTTAAACACCATCAATGCAGCTTGCCAGAAAATAGTAGAACAACCACTCAGTGATGGTCAAGGGACCCTGTAGGGCCAACAGAGTTTCACCAGGCCCTATAAAGCTCCAGATGCCAGCCTGGCTCCTCAGGGTGAAAAAGTTGTTACGTCACAGAAGACCAAGCTGCTGTCAGAGTGTCTGTGCCTGCATGTCAGTGTTTGCTTTGCCTCTAGACCAGGGCTAGGCAGCCTGGTGCCCTCCAAATGATTTGAGCTATAATATCTGACCATCTCTGACCATTGGCCATTATGGGAGTTGTGGTCCAAAACATCTTTTGGATGTTTTAAGCTTTTTTACATTGTTTTCTGCTGTGCTTGGTGGTTTTAATTTTTGTGAACCGCCCGGAGAGCTTCGGCTATGGGGTGGTATAGAAATAATTAAATCAATAAAAATATTTTTTGTAATAAAAACTCTGGATGGCACCAGGTTGCCTACCCCTGGTCTAGACTCTCAGCTCTGATTTTAGATCAGATCCTGGTGCTATGCAGTGGAGGCTGGTGGCTCTGATTTCGGTGGGACTGTGAATCCATTCTGGGTTTCAGTCAGAACCAACCAGAACTCTAAGGGAGCTATCCAGGGTGCTGAACCCTGGTCCCAAAATGAGTTCAGTGCCTTGGATAGGTACTTGAGAATTCTGACTGGTTCTGACCGAAACCCAGAATGGATTCACAGCCCGGCTGAAACTGGAGCCACCAGCCTCTGCTGGTGCTATGTTGGTGTACCCCAGTAAAGGAGAATTATAGCACATTTTAGGCAATAGCAACAGCAATAGCTGCTTTATATAAAGTTTAGGCCAGGGCTGCAGAACCCTGGATCCATGGGCCAAATCCCAATATGGCCCTCCAGGGGTCCCAGATAGCCACACTCCCTTCTCCTGAATGGTGGTTTCCTGGCTTGTGCAGGGTGTGGGTGTGTGTCCCGTTCTGAAAGGCTGAAATGCCTCTCTGGAGGCTTAGTCTCTGGCAGTAGGAGCTTCAAGCTAAAACATGCAGGGATCCTTAGTATTTCTGGCCCCACCTCTTTTGCCTTTGTTACCACCCACCACTGGAATGCAGCCCCCCAGAGCTTCTCCTATATTGCCTTTGGCCCTTGGGGTGAAAGAGGTTCAGCACTCCTAGTTTAGATGGTTAAAAATTACTTTACCAAATAAAGGCCAGGGAAAGTACTTTCAGTGCTGGAAGGCATCCACCGTGCGTGAAACACGGATTTGATTTTAGGGCAATGGACACACGGTCTCTCTCTGCCTGAAGCTTGGCTGAGATCTTCTACAATGTTCATGAAGCCACACCCATGCTGGATGGACTAAATTAATGAATTGGGGGTTGGGGTTGGCAAAAGATTGGAATGAGGGAAACAAAGAATTTGAAGATTATGGGGTTTACCAGCATAACATAATGAAACATACTCATTCTCCACTCTGTCTCTAGTACAATTGGTCCCTTTCCAGAAAGCAAGGCCAGCTCAAGACATTTTATCATGTGAAGTGAAGGCCAAAATGGCATGCACTCCCATTCAATGCACGAAAGCTGACCAGACCTGTTTGTTAAATCTTACTCCAACACTGGCGATGGGATGGCATCCTCCACCACACCTGAGGACAGTAGACTAGCTTAGGGGGGTGCAGGGCAGCTGCATCTTGTCATCAGCATGCTGCAGTTCCTTGTCTCCCAGCATCTGCCACCTGAGGCAATTGCCTCACTCTGCCTAATGACAGGGTCGGCCCTGGTTTTAGGTGGGAAGGGGGGAAATGGAACATCCAAGCAAGAGTGATTGACAGCTTGATATGCTATATCCCTGCAGCCTACCGTACATATACATGACTCAGCATAGAGGGCTAGACAGCACCTGTCAAAACTGGTGGTGTTCAAAGATCCACCAATGCTCTATTCTGTATCTAGACCCCTCTTCAGTATTCCCATTCCTACCTATAAGAATGAATTGTAAAGAAATGTAAAATGAAATTCTAAAGAAAATATTTTCTCTTAACAGTACCCTTCATATAAGTGTTCAAAGTACTGAAGTAAGAAAGCATGCATGATTAAACATGAATAAATCTGCAGAAAGGAGTAATCATACCGAGTTTGCAAAGCTTCCATAAGAAATTATGCCTTACTTCCTATTAGAAAATCTATACAGTAATATTACCTTTAAGATATTTTGAACCTAATGATCCTGGATTCCTGCATGAAAAGACTTTCTTAAGCAATTGGATACAGCGGTGAAATTGTGTATAGCACATAATTAGATATCTCACAAACAACCTTCTAAAGAGCAGTGGACTGGTAAAATTTGGGAGGTCATGATTATGAACAAACTTACTCAGCAAGCAAGGAATCCTAGTTTTTGAAAGATGTTATGGCACCATGGTTTCCATTCATCTCCTATGTGGAAGCCCTTCAAGCTTTTGATCACATTCCATTGTACACATGCATGTATTTTTCCAGCTACGTTTGGCTACATAATTTACTGTCCAAACTCTCTCAGTCATTAGTAAGCTTGTCCTTAGGCTGTCTTATTCTAATTGTCCCACAAGATTACCCATGATATACTAAGGCCTGTAATCCATGAGCTTCCTTTTGTCTTTAATTAATTGTCTGGTCTGGTCTTCGTTTTCTTGTCTGTATTTTTAACCTTATTTCAAAATAAAATTTCATGTTTAAAAAGTGCACCAAGAATGGACCCAGCCTTATGCAACCAGTTATCTTCTTCAGTCCTTTACACAGGGATAATCTTCAAATACAAGAACTAGTCTCCAGACTATCTGCAAATCTTCAGTCAGAGACTAAGAATTGACAAAGGTGGGAAGTCACCTACAGCTATGTTGCGTACTTTTACAAATAGTAAAGCATACATCAGTTAATGTTCCGGGGGCACCTAGTGTTTCAGCTTTATTGAAACTAAGCGGGAACAGGATATATAAGTTAGTCCTGTGCCGAAAATTTCAAGACTGTCATTTTCAGCAATTTGGTTGGTGGAGGTGGGGAATCATAGAATCATAGAATAGTAGGGTTGGAAGGGGCCTACAAGGCCATCGAGTCCAACCCCCTGCTCAATGCAGGAATCCAAGTCAGAGCATCCCTGACAGATGGCTGTCCAGCCTCGTCTTGAAGGCCTCCAGTGTGGGAGAGCCCACCACCTCCCCAGGGAATTGGTTCCATTGTCGTATTGCTCTTACAGTCAGGACGTTTTTCCTGATGTTCAGCCGGAATCTGGCTTCCTGTAACTTGAGCCCATTATTCCGTGTCCTGCACTCTGGGATGATCGAGAAGAGATCCTGGCCTTCTTCTCTGTGACAACCTTTCAAGTACTTGAAGAGTGCTATCATATCTCCCCTCAGTCTTCTCTTCTCAAGGCTAAACATGCCCAGTTCTTTCAGTCTCTCTTCATAGGGCTTTGTTTCCAGTCCCCTGATCATCTTTGTTGCCCTCCTCTGAACCCTCTCCAGTTTGTCTGCATCCTTCTTAAAGTGTGGTGCCCAGAACTGGACACAGTACTCCAGATGAGGCCTAACCAGTGCTGAGTAGAGGGGAACTAGTACTTCCCGGGATTTGGAAGCGATGCTTCTATGAATGCAGCCCAAAATAGCATTGGCCTTTTTTGCAGCCACATCACATTGTTGGCTCATATTCAACTTGTGATCGACAACAATTCCAAGATCCTTCTCACTTGTAATGTGGTTGAGCCACGTATCCCCCATCTTGTAACTGTGCATTTGGTTTCTTTTTCCTAGGTGCAGAACTTGGCATTTGTCCCTATTAAATGTCATTCTGTTGTTTTCTGCCCAGCGCTCCAGTCTATCCAGATCACTTTGAATTTTGTTTCTGTCTTCCAAAGTATTAGCTATCCCTCCCAATTTTGTGTCATCTGCAAATTTGATCAGCATTCCCTGCACCTCGTCCTCCAAGTCATTAATAAAAATGTTGAAGAGCACTGGGCCCAGGACTGAGCCCTGCAGTACCCCACTCGTTACCTCTCCCCAGTTTGAGAAGGTCCCATTGATAAGCAGTCTTTGAGTCCGATTCTGTAGCCAACTGTGGATCCACCGGATCGTTGTTTCATCTAGCCCACTTTGAGCTAGTTTGCTCATCAGGATATCATGGGGCACTTTGTCGAAAGCTTTGCTGAAATCGAGGTATATGATGTCTACAGCATTCCCACGGTCTACAAGGGAGGTGACTTGATCAAAAAATGAGATCAGATTTGTCTGGCAGGACTTGTTTTTGACAAATCCACGTTGGCTTCGAGTAATCACGGCATTGTTGTCAAGGTGCTTCCAGATGGATTGCTTTATGATCTGCTCCAGAATTTTCCCAGGGATTGATGTCAGACTGACTGGTCTGTAGTTCCCAGGTTCCTCCTTTTTACCTTTTTGAAGATAGGGACAACGTTAGCCCTCCTCCAGTCATCTGGCACTTCCCCCATCCTCCATGATTTCTCAGAGAGAATAGACAGCGGTTCTGAGAGTTCTTCTGCCAGTTCCTTTATGACTCTAGGATGCAGTTCTTCTGGCCCTGGAGATTTGAACTCATTCAAAGTAATGAGGTGTTCCTTGACCATATGCCTGTCGATCTCAAGCTGCAATCCTGCCCCTTCAGCCTGTACTTCGCCTTTGCTGGGGGGTCATAGACCCTCTTTTGGGAGAAGACTGAGCCAAAGTAGGAATTGAGCACCTCTGCCTTTTCTTTGTCATCTGTTATCGTTTTGCTATCCTTATTTAATAGCTGAACCACCATTTCTTTCCTCTGCCTTTTACTATGCACGTAGCTGAAGAAAGCCTTTTTGTTGTTTTTAACATCCCTTGCTAATCTCAGCTCATTCTCAGCTTTAGCCTTCCTGACGCCATCCCTGCAATTCTGTGCTATCTGCCTGTACTCTTCCTTTGTTACTTGGCCTTCTTTCCACTTCCTATATGTGTGCTTTTTTCTTTTCAGGTCATCCCTAAGCTTTTTGTGAAGCCACATTGGCTTCTTCTGTTGTCTTCCACCTTTTCTTCTTGTTGGAATTGCTTGTGATTGTGCCTTGAGAATTTCCTTTTTTAAAAGCTCCCACCCATCTTGGATTCCTTTTCTCGCTAGCATCGCTTGCCATGGGACCTTACTGATCATTGTGCTGAGTTTATGAAAATCAGCTTTCCTAAAATCCAGGGTACGCGTTTGAGTACACTCGGCTTTTGCTTCCCTTAGAACCAAGAACTCAAGTACAACATGGTCGCTTTCCCCCATAGTTCCTGTAACTGCTACTTTATCCACTAAGTCATCTCTGTTGGTTAGGATCAAGTCAAGGATAGCCGATCCTCTAGTTCCTTCCTCTACTTTCTGTAGGAGGAAGTTATCCGCCACACAAGTCAGGAATTTCCTGGAGGGGCCATGTTTTGCAGAATTTGTCTCCCAACAAATATCGGGGAAATTGAAGTCCCCCATTACTATTACATCATGCTTCCTTAAAACATTGGCTATTTGCTTTTCAAAAGTTTCATCCTTGTCTTCTCCTTGATTGGGTGGCCGGTAGTAGACTCCGATCACCAGGTTCCTTTTATTCTTTGCTCCATTTATTTCAACCCAGATGCTCTCGATGGGGCTACCAAGCTCATCCTCCTGTATTTCTGTGCAGAGATATGTATTTTTCACATACAGTGCAACCCTACCTCCCTTTCTGTTCCTCCTGTTCTTTTTGAACAAGTTATATCCTTCAATTGCTGTATTCCAGTCATGAGAGTCATCCCACCAAGTCTCAGTTATACCTATCAGGACATAATTTCCCGCTTGTATTAAGAGTTCAAGTTCGTTCTGTTTGTTTCCCATAGTCTGGGCATTAGTATATAGACATCGAAGACTGTGTGCTTCATAGTCTGGCTTTCTTCCTACATGTGTCTGAAGACTATTATTGGGCGCTATCAGAGCTGTTCTCTCCATTACAGTGCATGTGCCTATGTCCATTGTTACCCCCAACATTACATCTCCCTTCCCCGTAGGATTCAGTTTAAAGCCCTCCTGATGAAGTTCTTCATGCTGTGGCCAAACACATTCTTCCCATCCTTTGTGAGGTGCAACTCTTCCCTAGCCAACAGCCCATCTTCCAGGAAGTATAGCCCATGGTCCCAGAATCCAAATCTCTCTCGTCGGCACCACCTTCGTAGCCAGTCATTCACCCGGAGTATTTTTCGTTCCCTTTCTATCATAGAATCATAGAATAGTAGGGTTGGAAGGGGCCTACAAGGCCATCGAGTCCAACCCCCTGCTCAATGCAGGAATCCAAGTCAGAGCATCCCTGACAAATGGCTGTCCAGCCTCGTCTTAAAGGCCTCCAGTGTGGGAGAGCCCACCACCTCCCCAGGTAATTGGTTCCATTGCCGTATTGCTCTGACACTCAGGAAGTTTTTCCTGATGTTCAGCCGGAATCTGGCTTCCTGTAACTTGAGCCCATTATTCCGTGTCCTGCACTCTGGGATGATCAAGAAGAGATCCTGGCCTTCTTCTCTGTGACAACCTTTCAAGTACTTGAAGAGTGCTATCATATCTCCCCTCAGTCTTCTCTTCTCAAGGCTAAACATGCCCAGTTCTTTCAGTCTCTCTTCATAGGGCTTTGTTTCCAGTCCCCTGATCATCTTTGTTGCCCTCCTCTGAACCCTCTCCAGTTTGTCTGCATCCTTCTTAAAGTGTGGTGCCCAGAACTGGACACAGTACTCCAGATGAGGCCTAACCAGTGCTGAGTAGAGGGGAACTAGTACTTCCCGGGATTTGGAAGCGATGCTTCTATGAATGCAGCCCAAAATAGCATTGGCCTTTTTTGCAGCCACATCACATTGTTGGCTCATATTCAACTTGTGATCGACAACAATTCCAAGATCCTTCTCACTTGTAATGTGGTTGAGCCACGTATCCCCCATCTTGTAACTGTGCATTTGGTTTCTTTTTCCTAGGTGCAGAACTTGGCATTTGTCCCTATTAAATGTCATTCTGTTGTTTTCTGCCCAGCGCTCCAGTCTATCCAGATCACTTTGAATTTTGTTTCTGTCTTCCAAAGTATTAGCTATCCCTCCCAATTTTGTGTCATCTGCAAATTTGATCAGCATTCCCTGCACCTCGTCCTCCAAGTCATTAATAAAAATGTTGAAGAGCACTGGGCCCAGGACTGAGCCCTGCAGTACCCCACTCGTTACCTCTCCCCAGTTTGAGAAGGTCCCATTGATAAGCAGTCTTTGAGTCCGATTCTGTAGCCAACTGTGGATCCACCGGATCGTTGTTTCATCTAGCCCACTTTGAGCTAGTTTGCTCATCAGGATATCATGGGGCACTTTGTCGAAAGCTTTGCTGAAATCGAGGTATATGATGTCTACAGCATTCCCACGGTCTACAAGGGAGGTGACTTGATCAAAAAATGAGATCAGATTTGTCTGGCAGGACTTGTTTTTGACAAATCCACGTTGGCTTCGAGTAATCACGGCATTGTTGTCAAGGTGCTTCCAGATGGATTGCTTTATGATCTGCTCCAGAATTTTCCCAGGGATTGATGTCAGACTGACTGGTCTGTAGTTCCCAGGTTCCTCCTTTTTACCTTTTTGAAGATAGGGACAACGTTAGCCCTCCTCCAGTCATCTGGCACTTCCCCCATCCTCCATGATTTCTCAGAGAGAATAGACAGCGGTTCTGAGAGTTCTTCTGCCAGTTCCTTTATGACTCTAGGATGCAGTTCTTCTGGCCCTGGAGATTTGAACTCATTCAAAGTAATGAGGTGTTCCTTGACCATATGCCTGTCGATCTCAAGCTGCAATCCTGCCCCTTCAGCCTGTACTTCGCCTTTGCTGGGGGGTCATAGACCCTCTTTTGGGAGAAGACTGAGCCAAAGTAGGAATTGAGCACCTCTGCCTTTTCTTTGTCATCTGTTATCGTTTTGCTATCCTTATTTAATAGCTGAACCACCATTTCTTTCCTCTGCCTTTTACTATGCACGTAGCTGAAGAAAGCCTTTTTGTTGTTTTTAACATCCCTTGCTAATCTCAGCTCATTCTCAGCTTTAGCCTTCCTGACGCCATCCCTGCAATTCTGTGCTATCTGCCTGTACTCTTCCTTTGTTACTTGGCCTTCTTTCCACTTCCTATATGTGTGCTTTTTTCTTTTCAGGTCATCCCTAAGCTTTTTGTGAAGCCACATTGGCTTCTTCTGTTGTCTTCCACCTTTTCTTCTTGTTGGAATTGCTTGTGATTGTGCCTTGAGAATTTCCTTTTTTAAAAGCTCCCACCCATCTTGGATTCCTTTTCTCGCTAGCATCGCTTGCCATGGGACCTTACTGATCATTGTGCTGAGTTTATGAAAATCAGCTTTCCTAAAATCCAGGGTACACGTTTGACTACACTCGGCTTTTGCTTCCCTTAGAACCAAGAACTCAAGTACAACATGGTCGCTTTCCCCCATAGTTCCTGTAACTGCTACTTTATCCACTAAGTCATCTCTGTTGGTTAGGATCAAGTCAAGGATAGCCGATCCTCTAGTTCCTTCCTCTACTTTCTGTAGGAGGAAGTTATCCGCCACACAAGTCAGGAATTTCCTGGAGGGGCCATGTTTTGCAGAATTTGTCTCCCAACAAATATCGGGGAAATTGAAGTCCCCCATTACTATTACATCATGCTTCCTTAAAACATTGGCTATTTGCTTTTCAAAAGTTTCATCCTTGTCTTCTCCTTGATTGGGTGGCCGGTAGTAGACTCCGACCACCAGGTTCCTTTTATTCTTTGCTCCATTTATTTCAACCCAGATGCTCTCGATGGGGCTACCAAGCTCATCCTCCTGTATTTCTGTGCAGAGATATGTATTTTTCACATACAGTGCAACCCTACCTCCCTTTCTGTTCCTCCTGTTCTTTTTGAACAAGTTATATCCTTCAATTGCTGTATTCCAGTCATGAGAGTCATCCCACCAAGTCTCAGTTATACCTATCAGGATATAATTTCCCGCTTGTATTAAGAGTTCAAGTTCGTTCTGTTTGTTTCCCATAGTCTGGGCATTAGTATATAGACATCGAAGACTGTGTGCTTCATAGTCTGGCTTTCTTCCTACATGTGTCTGAAGACTATTATTGGGCGCTATCAGAGCTGTTCTCTCCATTACAGTGCATGTGCCTATGTCCATTGTTACCCCCAACATTACATCTCCCTTCCCCGTAGGATTCAGTTTAAAGCCCTCCTGATGAAGTTCTTCATGCTGTGGCCAAACACATTCTTCCCATCCTTTGTGAGGTGCAACTCTTCCCTAGCCAACAGCCCATCTTCCAGGAAGTATAGCCCATGGTCCCAGAATCCAAATCTCTCTCGTCGGCACCACCTTCGTAGCCAGTCATTCACCCGGAGTATTTTTCGTTCCCTTTCTATCATAGAATCATAGAATAGTAGGGTTGGAAGGGGCCTACAAGGCCATCGAGTCCAACCCCCTGCTCAATGCAGGAATCCAAGTCAGAGCATCCCTGACAAATGGCTGTCCAGCCTCGTCTTAAAGGCCTCCAGTGTGGGAGAGCCCACCACCTCCCCAGGTAATTGGTTCCATTGCCGTATTGCTCTGACACTCAGGAAGTTTTTCCTGATGTTCAGCCGGAATCTGGCTTCCTGTAACTTGAGCCCATTATTCCGTGTCCTGCACTCTGGGATGATCAAGAAGAGATCCTGGCCTTCTTCTCTGTGACAACCTTTCAAGTACTTGAAGAGTGCTATCATATCTCCCCTCAGTCTTCTCTTCTCAAGGCTAAACATGCCCAGTTCTTTCAGTCTCTCTTCATAGGGCTTTGTTTCCAGTCCCCTGATCATCTTTGTTGCCCTCCTTTGAACCCTCTCCAGCTTGTCTGCATCCTTCTTAAAGTGTGGTGCCCAGAACTGGACACAGTACTCCAGATGAGGCCTAACCAGTGCTGAGTAGAGGGGAACTAGTACTTCCCGGGATTTGGAAGCGATGCTTCTATGAATGCAGCCCAAAATAGCATTTGCCTTTTTTGCAGCCACATCACATTGTTGGCTCATATTCAGCTTGTGATCGACGACAATTCCAAGATCCTTCTCGCTCGTAGTGTGGTTGAGCCACGTATCCCCCATCTTGTAACTGTGCATTTGGTTTCTTTTTCCTAGGTGCAGAACTTGGCATTTGTCCCTATTAAATGCCATTCTGTTGTTTTCTGCCCAGCACTCCAGTCTATCCAGATCACTTTGAATTTTGTTTCTGTCTTCCAAAGTATTAGCTATCCCTCCCAATTTTGTGTCATCTGCAAATTTGATCAGCATTCCCTGCACCTCCTCCTCCAAGTCATTAATAAAAATGTTGAAGAGCACTGGGCCCAGGACTGAGCCCTGCGGTACCCCACTCGTTACCTCTCCCCAGCTTGAGAAGGTCCCATTGATAAGCACTCTTTGAGTCCGATTCTGTAGCCAACTGTGGATCCACCTGATCGTTGTTTCATCTAGCCCACTTCGAGCAAGTTTGCTCATCAGGATATCATGGGGCACTTTGTCGAAAGCTTTGCTGAAGTCGAGGTATATGATGTCTACAGCATTCCCACGGTCTACAAGGGAGGTGACTTGATCAAAAAATGAGATCAGATTTGTCTGGCAGGACTTGTTTTTGACAAATCCATGTTGGCTTCGAGTAATCACGGCATTGATGTCAAGGTGCTTCCAGATGGATTGCTTTATGATCTGCTCCAGAATTTTCCCAGGGATTGATGTCAGACTGACTGGTTTGTAGTTCCCAGGTTCCTCCTTTTTACCCTTTTTGAAGATAGGGACAACGTTAGCCCTCCTCCAGTCATCTGGCACTTCCCCGGTCCTCCATGATTTCTCAAAGAGAATAGACAGCGGTTCTGAGAGTTCTTCTGCCAGTTCCTTTATTACTCTAGGATGCAGTTCATCTGGCCCTGGAGATTTGAACTCATTCAAAGTAATGAGGTGTTCCTTGACCATATGCCTGTCGATCTCAAGCTGCAATCCTGCCCCTTCAGCCTGTACTTCGCCTTTGCCAGGGGGGTCATAGACCCTCTTTTGGGAGAAGACTGAGCCAAAGTAGGAATTGAGCACCTCTGCCTTTTCTTTGTCATCTGTTATCATTTTGCCATCCTTATTTAATAGCTGAACAACCATTTCTTTCCTCTGCCTTTTACTATGCACGTAGCTGAAGAAAGCCTTTTTGTTGTTTTTAGCATCCCTCGCTAACCTCACCTCGTTCTCCGCTTTAGCCTTCCTGACGCCATCCCTGCAATTCTGTGCTACCTGCCTGTACTCTTCCTTTGTTACTTGGCCTTCTTTCCACTTCCTATATGTGTCCTTTTTTGTTTTCAGGTCATCCCTAAGCTTTTTGTGAAGCCACATTGGCTTCTTCTGTTGTCTTCCACCTTTTCTTCTTGTTGGAATTGTTTGTGATTGTGCCTTGAGAATTTCCTTTTTTAAAAGTTCCCACCCATCTTGGACTCCTTTTCTCGCTAGCATTGTTTGCCATGGGACCTTACTGATCATTGTTCTGAGTTTATTAAAATCAGCTTTCCTAAAATCCAGGGTACGCGTTTGAGTACACTCGGCTTTTGCTTCCCTTAGAACCAAGAACTCAAGTACAACATGGTCGCTTTCCCCCATAGTTCCTGTAACTGCTACTTTATCCACTAAGTCATCTCTGTTGGTTAGGATCAAGTCAAGGATAGCCGATCCTCTAGTTCCTTCCTCTACTTTCTGTAGGAGGAAGTGATCCGCCACACAAGTCAGGAATTTCCTGGAGGGGCCATGTTTTGCAGAATTTGTCTCCCAACAAATATCGGGGAAATTGAAGTCCCCCATTACTACTACATCATGCTTCCTTAAAACATTGGCTATTTGCTTTTCAAAAGTTTCATCCTTGGCTTCTCCTTGATTGGGTGGCCGGTAGTAGACTCCGAGGTATCCCTCTTCTAACTACTGGAAGGATGGATGAGAAAACTATCTGGGCCCCAATGTTCTTGAGTTTCCTTCCCAAAGCTTCAAAGTCTGACGTGATCTCTTCGTAGCTCCGCTTGGCGGTATCATTTGTTCCCACTTGGATGAGAAGAAAGGGATACCTGTCAGTGGGCTTTATGAGTGCAGGCAACCTTTCAGTCACGTCTCTAATCTGTCCTCCCGGGAGACAACATACCTGGCGAGTCCACGGGTCTTCGCGACATACTTGGGTCTCGATCCCACGCAGCAAGGAGTCTCCCACTACTACCACTCTTCTCTTCTTCTTCTTGTAGGCCTGGGTTTCATCGCCTCTGTTTGACTGACCTTTAGCCTCTTGCTCACTCTCATGCAGGTTCCCCTGTGATTCTTCCTCTGCAGGCTGTCCTCCAGTCTCATCCGCAAGTACCTGGAATTGGTTCCACAGCTCCACTGCTTCCACTGGTGCAGAGTGGCGTCTAGTTCTTCTTCTCCTAACTGTCACCCTTTTCCAAGGAGTATCCTCTATTCCATTTTTCCTCACCTCAGCATTTCCCACTGCCTCATCTTGCTGTTGCTCTTCAAGCTTCTGGTCTGCCCTTTGCTGCTGTAGTTCCCCCATTCTGTCCAAGAACGCTTCGTGTTCTCTTATTCCCCAGAGGGTTGACAGTTGCTGCTCCAGTCCACTTACTTTTTCCTCCAGCAGCGTGATCAACTTGCACTTGTTGCAGGTGTAGGCCATGTTATTCTCAGGCAAGAAAACAAACATTGCACACACCTTGCAGGTCACCACCACTGGAGAGTCTTGTCCTTCCATAGCCTCTTTTCCCTTTTTGTGTCTAGGTTTGTGATTGTTCTAGACTAGCCTGTGCCTGCTCCTCTACTCAGTAGAGGTTAAAAGCAGAGTCCCACTGGTGTGAAAGTGTGTGTTACAAGACAAATAAATGGAAAAAAGTTAGTTAAAATAAAAAATAAAAATAATTTTAAAAAATGTTAGGGAGTAGGGGCAAAATAAATACCCCAGTGAAAGAAGCTGAGGAGGGGGAGAATTCTGAAGTATTTCTTGCTCCTAGTAGCAAAGGGATCTTTGCCTAGAGGCTTTCAGCTGGACAGCCGCTCTTGACTGCTCAGAAGACTGTGCAATGTCACATGGTCTCTTGGGCACTCCAGGAAGTGTGGCTGGCTGAAAAGCCTCTCTGCTAGGAGGCCCACAACACTATGATAGTGGGTGGGGCTTTTAAAAAGTAAAGCAAAAACAAAAAGATAACCCATTGGCCACCTCCTACACTTAAAGGCTAAATGGAACCTCTGCTCCTCCTTCCCAGCTAGAAAATTCTTTGAAATTCTCCTCCTCCCTGTGAGAGAAGCAGGAAAAAAACCAATGCTTCTTTCACAGGGAGGGAAGAATTTTGTGAAAGCAGGAGCAGGGTTCAGCCCAGCACTACCGACTGCTATTGCTGCTGTTACTGCTGTTAACATCATTGCAGGTTTTATTGTTGGCTTTTCTTGTTGTTTTTATTGTTTTTATGTTTTTATCACTTTTAATATTTTAACTGTTTTTATGTATTTTATTGCTGTGAGGTGCCTTGGGAGGGCTTCTGCCCTGAAAGGCAGCCAAGAAATATTATAAATAAATAAATAAATAAATAAATAAAATAATATAAGTATTATTAATAAGAACAACATTACTACTGAGCAGTGATGGCCATGTGTTGACAGTTTTGGATTTGAAATCCAGTGTGGATTTCTGGTTTCACTCCTTGTGGATATCTCCACTGACCTGAACTTGTTGAAATAGAGATGGCAAAGAACCATACACAAAAAGCTAACTTAAGGGTTAATGGATTTCTTAGAGCTAAAGCAGCTATTAGGTTCAATAGCACAGGTTACTCAGGGTACAGAGCTGGTTGACAGCTCTGGATGTTAATGGAGACTCTCTGGATACATTGGAGAGGTGCAAACAGGGGTCAGATGTTGCTGAGCAGTCAGCCTGGTGGAGCCAAATAAGTTTCCTTTAAAACTGGGATTCTTGTGTATAAAAAGACTAGCATGTTCAATATGTTTTATAGTAGTAGCAGTTTCATTCTTTTAGAACCCTGGCCTGATATGCTCTGCTGTGTTATATTTCTGGCTGCTTAGACACAGGACCATTTGTTTATGACTCAATAAAGTTTGCCAATCCATTCTCTTTCTGGATTCAGTGTGCTTTATTCAACCATTTCTAACAGAGCTGACACCAAAATTCACATTGCATCCTAATTTTTCTTTGTAAATCCTGCTAGGTGTGTAATAAATTAATCTGTACATGTGCAGGAGTTTGCAAATGCACAAATATTTTTTCAGAATGATGGTCAAATGCCCTCCTCTTTTCACATTTGCTTTAGAATGAACTTGGTTAGTATGATTTAATTTTGTCAGTGTTTGATGCTAGAAATTACATCTTTTTAGATTTCATCCTTATTCCCAGCATTCTTTTGATGATGTCACAGTGGAGACTAGAGGCTTCTCTATGTCCTGTCCACACTGTGATCTAAACCTCACAATCTATGGTTCCCCAGCCATTTCCAGTGTGAGTTGGTGGCAGCGCAGACAACTTAGATTTTGCTGTGAGCATGTACAGAAGCAACCAGGACCTAACTAGATCCCAACCCTAAGCTCTCCCTACCACTATCACCAGGTAAGTTTGGGACAAGGAAAGGAAATGGGTTGGCAATGGGAAGGGCTTGGCTTACAGTGGGAGCCTGGGCCCAATTTGTAATGGATTTGGAGAGGGTTGAACTAGAAAAATCACTTTTAAAGCCTGCCAAGTTTGACTTTCAACCCATCATTATTTTCCATGAAAGATGACCAGAGCAACAGAATACATGCATAGATCTGATGTTAGTCTAACTGCAGTCCCATTCATTTCAATGCAGTCTACTCTAAGTAGGACCCAAGTTATCTAACTATCTGCACAGATAGTCATTTCCCATTCCTCATGCCCCCTGATGTGAAAGTTTTGTTTGTTAGTTGGAACACTGTGATTCATGTTCCGGGACTTGGAGCACCATAAACAGCATGTATCTGAGTTGGCAATGTCGTAATGTCACAAGGTATGACTTCAGTTTCATGCAAAGAACTAATGGTCTGAAATTAGCCCCACATGAACATTGCAAAAGTTCTCATGGGCTCCCCTAGCTTTGAAGGATTTTCTCTGATGTGGTAACACTGGTGATGTTCACACAGAGATTTCAGACAAATGGCTCCCTTTCTTGAAAAGGTAGTGGTAAAGTTTTTGCATGGAGACATGACCCCCCTCAACCATATATGTGTGACTCATCCTTTTCAGACTTCTCACTGAAGTCGGTAAATAATTTGAGTCTGTTCTTCATGTGATTGCCAACACTTCTTGGGGATCAAACAAAACTGGAGAACATCTAAAATGGCCAATGAAATAAAGGGACCCAAAGCAACATGTCAACATTTCACCTTTATTTATTTAAACATTTTTAGTCTGTCTTTTTAGGCAATAACCCTGATGAGGCACCTAACAAAACAAAATAGAAAATGCATTAAATAATCAAACAATTTTAAAAATAATGATAAAACAGCAGCTTGAAAACACAGGGCAGGGCCATTCCATAAAGATTTTTATAAAACAGTTTAAAACAGCTCAAAAAACTTAAATCAGCAACACTAAGGTCCTTAGGAAAAAACTACCTGGAATAGGTGAGCTTTTAAGGTCTGCTTATAGGCCTGTCTTGTAGGATTCACATTTAGTTCAGTTGAAAGGGAGTTCCATAACTAAGGGGCCAGTGCTGACAAAGCCCTGCTTTTGTGCCTGCTGATCTTCCTGGCCGACAAATGAACAGGGCCTCTGAAGCCATTGTTAGCATATCACAGGCTTGTCCTTCAGATAGCCCCCAAACCATTTGGCGCTATAAAAACTAATACCAGTACTTTGAATTAGGCCCAGAAACTGAAACAGTGCTACTGACGTAAAAATTGGTGTCACATGTTCTAACCTCTCATCAGTGCAATAAAATTCTGTTTTAATGGGAAGCAAAGATTGAAGGATTCTTTCCAAGGAGAAATAAGATTCTGAGAATCAATTAGTTGGAGAAAATAATTCAATCATGGAAAATCCAGCAAAAGTGGCAGAGAAAAATAATTTCCAGCTAACAAAAACTTGCTATAACGGGGGTGGGGGTGACTGCGTGGGAAGATGCCTGACTAGTAAGAAAGTATGTTTCACTTTCAGGCACCTAATATGTGAGTCAATCACCATATACCACACATGAGACGAGCACACACTGGGATGTTAATCTGATGACCATGAGACTGACTGAGGCTTGTGACCATTTCTACTGAGAAGCTTTCCCCTGAGATATACCAGATAAGAATCAGATAAGGAAATGTCCTGGATTTCCCCTTCTACACATATCCCAGAAAGTTCATTGTGATTATCTTTTTGGCTGAGACCTGCTTTTTGGGTGGCCATGTGTCTTTTTTTTACAGAGGGCAGTCCTCAGTTTGAAGGGCTCTCCCGTCTAAGTCCAGTTTAAAGATTAGTGGCAGAATCCAATGGGGCACTTATGCCCCCACTGATTCTTTTCTGCAAGTGGTGGGTCCCACTAACTCTATTCGCAAATGGGACCTACCGTTCATGTGAGCTCCGCTGACCTGCCCCATTCCAGAAATGAGCCTTTCCACTCCTTTTGGGTTGCCCAGGAAATGCTAAATTGCTATTGCACAACACAAGAGGCAGGATGTAAGAGAACCAGTGGGGGTGTGAGCACCATGTTGGATTCTGCCCAAAGATCCTTAAGAAGGGTGCCCATCAACAGTGAGCACCTGGGCTGCAGACTGAGCAGGCAGGCACACAAGTCACCTGGGCACCGTCTTTCACACTATAGTGAAATGTACTGTATTCCTGTTTAAATTGTAACAATCATTTCTAAATTTGCATTTATACATATGAATTAGCATATGCAAATTTTGTGCAAATCTGCCTTCTTTTTTATGATGTATTTCGTCTCTTTTTTGGCAGTTCATAAGTGGCCACCCTACCTCACGAAATCCGTGGCCCCATTTGCAGTGTGAGAACCTTTTCAATTTGTGTGCCACCTTTCCAGTAATGCTGAACACACATGAATGGTACATTATTTATTGATGTAAGATCTGTTTCATTGGCCAGCATAGACACTGTTTAGATGTCCTGTGGAATGTAAGCACTTGAGAGTCCCATTCGTTTCAAATGAAACCAATGGGAGTTAAAAGTGCTCAACTTTGGCTGGATTGTGCTCAGAGTTCCTATCTATACAGGTATTATTTTGAATTATTGTCATACAAATTGGAACTGGTCCAGAGGAGGGAAACAAAGATGGTGAGTAGTGTTGAAAACAGGTATGAGGAAAAGTCGATGGAGGTGGGTCTGTTTAGCCTGGAGAAGAGAAGACTGAGGAGGACATGATATCTATTCTCAAATACCAGAAGGGCTGTCACATGGAAGAGGGCAAAGGCTTGTTATCTGCTGTTCTAGAGGGCAGGACCACATCAAATGGGCTTAAGTTACAGGAGGGTAGGTTTCACCTGAACATTAGGAGAAATTTCTCATTGACAAGAGCAGCTCAACAATGGAACCTATTACCTAGTGTACTGGCCCCAGGAGCGTAGCCAAGTCATTTATAGTGTTAGAGGGGCCTAGAGATCCATAATGCATGCTTAAGTTCATTATTGGTGCAATTCCCATGCCAGTAAGCCTCTGAGCATGTGCAAATGAGTCAAAAGGCCGATAACAGCCTTCTTGGTGCATTCCTTGCTAATGAGGAGTCTTTATCTCTGATGTGCCTGGGAAGCAAAGTGTGTTTACAGGTGGCTGTGCCTGAGAACCAAACACTTCTAGCCTATGCTGAGAATGAACGTTAGGGGTGCTTGCTAGCATTGTGCTGCCTCATGGCTAACATGTATTGTATAAAACCCACTTGACCCAGTGGCTTGGGGTTCAGAGAGGCTGTCTGATCCAACCATTGGGTTCGCCTGTGTGCTGTCAGTTAGCCAATAAAGTGCTCCTTGTAAGTAAACCTTTGAGTCTGATGTATCACGATCTTGGCACCTCTAACCTAAGAGTTCGGTGCCCGCTGCAGGGGCGACACACATGGGGTGGTGGTGGGCTGTCCCTCATTGGATGTCTTGAGGCAGAGTCCAGACAGCCATCTGTTGGGGATGCTCTAGCTCTCCATTTTCTTCATCAACCAGGGGATTGGACTAGATGGCCTCTAAAGCACCTTTCCTATGATTCCTGTGATTTCATTTCTAGTGCAGTGCAGTGGCGGGTAGGGTGGGAACTCCCAGGTTCAAATCCCCACTCGGCGATCAAGCTCACTGAGTGACCTCTTGCCAGCTATGATGTCTTAGCTTAACCTACCTCATAGGGCAGTTGTTATGAGGACGAAATGCGGGAGGAGGAGCACTGTGCCACTTTGAACTCCTTGGAGGAAAGCAGAACGTTGTTGCTGCTGTTGTTGTCATATGAACACACCCAGACTTGAACAGGCACATTAGCAGCACAACTGAAAATGAAACTTCTGAGCTCAAGCGATAAGATTTTGAATGCATTAGTAGACCAGCCTCCTCCAACCTGGTGCCCTCCAGATGTGTTGAGCAGCAGCTACCTTCAAATAGAGGACTGTCATCTGTAAAAGAGGACCCATGGCCACCCTACATGGCGCCCTCCAGATATGTTGGACTGCAGTTTCCTTCATCCCCAGACAGTATGGCTATTGGTGATTTTGAAGGCAACCTCTATTTGAAGAGCTGTCCAGTCCAGGTCCATCATAAACAACCATCAGAAGGAAGAGCTGGGCCTTCAAGTTGCCCATCCCTAGCTCCTGGACAGCAGACGGAGCAAGACTCACAGGTCACCTGGGCAGTCTTCCACACCATGTTGAGATGTACAGTATTTCTGTACTGACATCATTATAATAATGTCTAAATGTGCACATATGCATATAAATTAGCATATGCAGATTTTATGCAAATTGGTATGATCTTTTGTCCACTTTTTTGATGATTCACAAGTGGCCACCCTAGCACCAGGTCAGGGAAGGTTGTAGTAGATGATCTAAAGGTGCAATGCTATGTATGTTTAGACAGAAAAAGTCCTACAACTCTCGGCATCCCTTCAGCTAACCACACTGCCTGAGGCATGCTAGGAATTGTAGGATTTTTTTTTCTGTCTAAACATACATAGGATTGTGTCCTAAGTGTCTTTGAGAGCCATTTCCCACATGGGAATCCACAGGAGTGCTATTGCAAGTCACTTCTATAATGAAACTTGTAACATGGGAAGGATTCCAGGAGCAGTTTGGCATATTTGTGTGGTTCTCATGAATTGACATGTTGTTGTTTAGAAATCAGGGTCAGCCCTACCATTAGGCAGAGTGAGGCAGCTGCTTCAGGCAGCAGATGCTGGGAGACAACAAGCTGCAGCAAGTTGTTGGGATGGAGGAGCTGCTTGCGCTCCGTACGCTAGCCTGCTGTGCTCAGGTATGGTGGAGGACAGTGTACCTTTGCCAGTGTTGAAGTAAGATTCAACACTGGACAACTGGACAACACTGGACAGTCTGGACAACTTTTGTATATGGAATGAGAAGGAGTGCCATCTTGTCCTTCACTTCAGGCAACAAAATGTCTTGAGTTGATCCTGTTAGAAACTCTTCCCATCTAATGTTTGTCCCACAATCAATATATTATACTCCTGAGACATTTTAGGGTTTTGTTGGATTCGTCTGTATGTTGGTTTCAGAGCAAACATTCCTTTTGGTTGTTGATATTTTGCCTCTTGCAGTACTACTTACATGACTATCTTGACTCTGATGAAACTCTGGGAAAGTTAATCTTATAAGCTCCTCAGAAAAGCCATCAGACAACACTGGTAAAAGGCCAAACCCAGTTAAGAATCCAGACATAGCTCTGTCTGACTTTCCGATAAGAAGCATTTAAAATAGTTATGGGGTTTCCTGCTTCTTGCTTACAGTTAAGAAGTGTACTTTTGGATTGCATTGTAATCCATACTAGATGTTCCCATAAATGTATGTTAGTTGCTGAAAATGGCTACGCATCTAGTTCTCCCTCCTATCGCTGCAATATCTAGTTAGCGAAATGTGTGACATGACATCACCGCGTTGTTCACCTCCCTACTCTTGCACCATTTTATTGACTGACACTGGAAGGGGAACATCATGCCTCTTCCTAAATAGATATTACAGCAAGAAGACGTAGAATTAGATGTGTGGCTGGTAGTTCTGGTGGAAAATGCACACTTTCAGTAATGTCTAGTTTGCGCTGAGGAAAGTATGTTTCTTCAGCCTGAGAAGCTGGACCCCATAACTCTTTGACATTCTTGTTATCAGAAAGTTAGAAAGTAGCGCTTTCATTGACCACAACCAGAGTCCTGGGCTAGATCTACACTAGTGCTTTTCATTGGTACTGAAGTGCAGTGGTAACTGTTGGGACACGTTATGCATTCTGTATACCGCTTTTCTAGTGTTATTCTGCACTTTTTATTCCATATTATCCAAAATACTGCGACAGATGTCATTGTGAGTGCTACAAGGTATAATGTGAAAGAGGGATGTAGTATTGCCATGACGGGATTATATCACTATGACACGAGGTGTAGATGTGACCCTGATCCCTGAAACATATTGATGGATTTGGGAGAGACAAGTCAACAAGTGCATGTGTTCATTTCTTTGCCATAGCTGACCACAGGAAAGCCTTGTTTTGCCCGCTCTCATATGCGCTGCTGGAGGTTCTATGCTTCATATTGCTCGTGTATATTTTATTAAGCAAAACTTCCGATATGATCCGTACTACCACCAACTTTTGTAGTTACAATGTATTGTAGCTGCAAGAGAATTATTTGATTCTGGTTACATTATATTATACTTTAATTGAAAGGCCAGCATAGTTGCCAATAATCAGGAAAAAACCTAGAGAGACAATAATCTGGGACCTTTTCATTGATATTATATTTTCAATCAATAATATGTAAGCACCCCAACCCAGAAATCTGTGGTGTCATAGAAACTCCAGTGCAGACATGGAACTCCTGTATAGAAAAAGACTCCCTCATTCAGTTCAGAGCAGGAAACTCCTCCATTTACACGCAATAGGATATGAGTATACATCTAAGCCTCCATTCTAATGAATGTAGGGTTCATACTTTTACTGAGCATACACTGACTTGCCTATATATTTTCAGACCACTATCAGATATTGTTCTTGTCTTTATCACTATCGGCTAATATACCTATCAGCTAGTATACCTATCTCATGTACACATCAAAGCTGTAACATCTTACACTGACTGATTCCTTCTACTTTCAGACCATCCCCAAATTTCTAAATTCTGCACACAAAAAAGAAAAGGAAAGATGAACATATCTGCATTAATGAGCAGAAATAGTCTAATTATTGGAGACAGTTTAGCAAATGTTTAGAATGTGCTTAACGTGCTTTTTGATTTATAAATGCTTATAAATCATTGTGCCCATTTTATTTTCTATTTTCCTAAAAAAAAATGGCAAAGATGCATTTAATGTAAAGATGCATTTCATGGCTAAATCTAATTTACAGAACTGGGCTATTACTATTCACCCCCTCAATTTGCACTCTTCCTTTCATACATATACATACATATACAGTCAGGGCCAGAAATATTGGAACAAGGATAACTGTTTTGGCAGTTGGCCTCTGTACACCACCACATTGAAGTTGAAAGGAAACACACCCAGATGGGAGCAAAGTCAGGACTTTCAGCTGTAATTCAAGGGGTTTGACAAAAGTGGGGCACTAACCATTCAGGAAGTACAGCCAGTGGCATACACACACACCCATCATTGGTGGCTCATAAGTAATGGAACAAATGGCTGACAAGCAGCTGCATGGCCAGGTGTGGCCTGTTTCCTGGGCACCCCCTGACCAAGCAAGCAGATGAAAGGCCTGGAGGTGGTTCTGAGTGTTACATTTACATTTGGTAGCTGTTCACTGGAGCTTCCAACATGAGGTCCAAAGAGTGTCCATGCAAGTGAAGGAGGCCATCTTTATTTATTTATTTCTATCATTAGGCTGAGGAAACAAAATAAACCCATCAGAGAGATAGCAAAAACGGTGGGAGTGGCCGACACAACAGTTTGGAACATCCTGAAAAAGAAGGAATTAACTGGCAAGCTCAGCAACAGCAAAAGGCCTGGCAGACCACGGAAGACAACTCAAGTGGATGACCGCAGAATTCTGCTCATGGTGAAGAGGAACCCTTTCACAACATTTAGCCAGGTCAAGAATGCTCTTGACGAGGTAGGCATGTCATTGTCAACATCTACAGTCAAGAGACGGCTTTATGAATGTAAATACAGGGGCTTCACAACAAGGTGCAAACCACTGGTAACACTCAAGAACAGAAAGGCCAGTTTAGCCTTTGCCACCAAACACCTAAAAAAGCCTGCCCAGTTCTGGAATAAGATTCTTTGGACTGATGAAACCAAGATTAACTTGTACCAGAATGATGGGAAGAGAAAAGTATGGAGAGGGAAAGGAACACCTCATGATCCAAAGTATACCACATCATCTGTCAAACACGGTGGAGGCAGTGTTATGGCATGGGCATGTATGGCTGCCATGGAACTGGGTCACTGGTGTTTATTGATGACCTGACTGCTGATGAAAGCAGCAGGATGAATTCTGAAGTGTATAGGGCTATACTTTCTGCTCAGATTCAGCCGAATGCTGCCAAACTGATAGGATGCCACTTCATATTGCAGATGGATAATGACCCAAAACATACAGCAAAAGCTACCCAAGAGTTTCTGAAGGCAAAGAAGTGGGCTGTTCTTCAATGGCCAAGTCAGTCACCTGATCTCCACCCAATCGAGCATGCTTTTCACTTACTGAAGACAAGACTGAAGGCAGAAAGCCCCACAAACAAGCAGCAGGTGAAGGCAGCTGCAGTAAAGGCCTGGCAAAGCATCTCGAGGGAGGAAACTCAGCATTGGGTCATGTCCATGGGTTCCAGACTTCAGGCAGGCATTGGCTGCAAAGGATTTTCATCCAGGTAATAAAGGCGATCCTTATGTTTGAAATGATGTTGGTTCGTTCCATTACTTATGAGCCACCAACGATGGAGGTGTGTGTATGCCACTGGCTGTCCTTCCTGAATGGTTAGTGCCCCACTTTTGTCAAACCCCTTGAATTACAGCTGAAAGTCCTGACTTCGCTCCCATCTGGGTGTGTTTCCTTTCAATTTCAATGTGGTGGTGTACAGAGGCCAACTGCCAAAACAGTTATCCTTGTTCCAATATTTCTGGCCCTGATTGTATATATCCCTGCTTCCTGAGACAGTACTGAAACATAGTGAAAGAATCCTATTGTTTGGTGATGTTTTCAATAATCACATAAGGGAAACTTGTGAGATCATCCTTGGAATGTTGAGGACATTACAGTAATAGAATTAGATCACTTACAGTAAGGGTGGAATGTTCTTTCCGGTCCTTCTATTCTCTTTGAATGATTGCCACAGGATTCCCTTCCTACTCATCTGTCCCCTTTCCCGCTCCATTTCCCGCCTTCTGCTTACACGGGTATTTCTGAAAAGTAAACCATCCTCAGGTGTTTCAATGGGTTTATTTGTTTTGTGGGCAAAATCCATACACACTTGCATAGCTTAAGCTTGATTAAGAAGGAAAGGGCAAATAAACCTGAGTGCTGTGGTTGCTTTGAATCTCTGTCTGCTGGGTGACAGCGCCAGCAGCACTCGCAGTCTCAGCCACAATACCTTGACTCATCCTGGGGCTGTCTAGCAGAAGGGGGCCATCCCCTTGGGAAGGAGCTGAGCCACATCTGCAAACACAGAGGATACATTTGAAAGGAGACTCTTGCTGATCTCGGTGTCATGTCCCAGTGGGTTTCAATCAACTCTCACTTGCACCAACATAAGAAGAGAAGGCCCACAATGAACGTTTGCATAAGGTGTGATTAGTGAAAGTCTTACCCATTTGCAGCTTAAGTACAATATTGAAAAGGAGGCTCTTGCACACAGACATTGCAGAGTGGCCTGGCACCTTCCAGATGTCTTGGACTTCAACTCCCATCAACCCCAGCCAGCATGGCCAATGGTCAGGAATGCTGGGAGTTGTAATGAGAAATATCTGGAAGATACCAGATTGGGGAAGGCTGTCATAGAATGTGAATCTGTCTGTCTGTCTGTCTGTCTGTCTGTCTGTCTGTCTAAACTTCCTCTTGGCCTCTTATTTCTAAGGAGGCCAGATCTTGGCTTTATTTCAATCACTACTACTATGCAACATTCATATACTGCCAAGAGTTGACAGGATGTCATTCAGTCTGCATTTCAAAGACAACCAACCTATTCTTCAGCAATCTTCAGCAGCTTGGAACCCAGTTATCCTTCACCTTTCAGACTTCTCTAAATTTTGCGTTATAGTTCTCAGCATACACACAACCCCCCCAACCAAAATGTATATAAAATTTATTTATACTACTTTCATATCACTTTATTTTATATATACTTGCAGTATAAAACCAATATAAAACAGTGTAAGAACAATAAAACGATATTTAAAAATATTATAAGACAACCATTAAACCAAGCAGTATCATAATCCATCAAGTCAAGGAAACCCTGTGTAAACAAATATGCCTTCAAAAGGCATTCACCACACTTTCTGCCTCTCAAACATCACATGGGTGTTGCAGAGGGTGGGTGCCACTGCTGAGAAGGCTCACTTAAGCGCTGTTACTTGACAAGACTCTACTGGTCACAGAACAAGCAATAAGGCCTTCTTGGAAGATCTCAGGGACCGACCAGCTGTGTGTAGGGGAAGGTGATCAGCTAGGTATCCTTGTCCTGGGTTGTTTAGGGTTTTGTATACAAGCAACAAACCCTTGAACAGGGCTTGGTAATTAATTGGCAGCTAATAGGTATATTTTTTAGGATAAAATGTGTTTAGAAGTGTGCACATTGAAAGAAAAGATGTATAGAAATGTGTATTTTGTGAGAAAATAGTCCAAACATTGTATTTCAGTGTGAATTTTCACGCAGATTAAAAATGTTTTTGCAAATTAATGTGGAAACAGGATGGAATGGTATTATGAATGAGTTTATAAGAAACTGAAATAGATTGATCTATCCATCCCTAATACAGACTGGAGTGGTAGGGAGCTATTTAGTGAGTATAGCTTCTGGTCATTATTTCCAGGGTCTGATTTTTTGTAAACTGTCCAGAGAGCTTTGGCTGTTGGGCAGTATAGAAATATAATAAATGATGAAACAAAATGAAAATGAACGAACATCTTCCTGCCATGGTACAACCACTTCAAAGCTAGGAATGCCAGCTCTGAACAACACCAGGAAAGAACTTAAGCAGTCGGTGCTGTTTGGCCTTTTGTAGCAATTGCAAATTCTGTCCTATTTGCATAGCTGTTGTCACCTGTGTTCCAGGTACTTCAAGTGTGGCTCACCATAATTTGTAAAAATAAAATAAAAAAGTACACTCTTGTAGCTGTGTTCCAAGCAGGAGAAACCTGGGGCGTGTTTCCACGCTATCAGCTTCACTTTATTTGCAACTTTGTTGCAATGTTTCCCCAGTTGCATCTTCTCCTTTTCCAGTTTCCACAGTGCTTAAAGTCCTGGCTTATCATCACTGTAGCCTGGGGCTCTGTGCTGTTTCCACTGAGCTCTAATCAAATTATTTTCTTGATGGCTGGGTGGAGGCTGGGTGGAGTCTGATTACCTCATCAGTGTTTGTTTGTTTATTAAATAAATAAATAAACACTGATAAATTTCTTAATCGCCCATCTGGCGAGTCACCCGGCCACTCTGAGCGATGTACAGCAATACAACAGTTTTAAAACAATAAAATTCTACATTAAAACATCATATTTCTAAAAATACCCTAACCCACTCCATGTCAGGAGTGCGCTGGCAGCCTCTTTCAGTCCACTCCAATAGCCAACTCAAGACACAGACGAAAGGATTCTTTTCAAGGCTTTAATCCTTTTACAACTTAATGACTCTTTCAGATGCTAATCACCAGCGACTAAGCAATGAACAGCAGAGTAGCCTATGCTCTGGGTAGGCAGTTGGTCCCCGTTTGAAGGAGAATCACTTGAAGACCCTGAACTTATGGGCTAGGGAGAGATCCTCCCTCTTTCCCTTGGGTCCACAGGAGGCGGCCATTGCTTGCGCACCAAATGGGCGCTACGCCTCCTTTCCATGCCCTCCATCACTCGTCGCTCCCTGCGTCTGCGTCGAGCATCTAGCAAGCGCCCCTCCCGCACTTTCTCACTGCTAGGATCACTATCTTTCTCAGGAATGCCAGCAGGAGGAATCTCTGCCAGCTGCTGTGCCTGTGAGGGATGAGCTGGCTCCTCTCCCATGGATTGCTGAACCTCCTCAGAATCAGAACTGCTCTGGGGTTCTATCGGCTCAGTATCCACCCTGACACCCCAAATGCCTGCCTGAACAACCACGTTTTTAATGTGTGGCAGAAGCTCATTAAAGAGGGGGCATGGCAGAGTTCCCAAGGGAGGGAGTTCCACAGAGTGGGGGCCACTGCAGAGAAGGCCCTGTCCCTCGGCCTCACCAGTCTAGCTGTCCTGGCTGATGGGACAGAGAGAAGGCCATCCGAGGCTGACCTTGTTGAGCGGCCTGTCTGGTGTTGCTGGAGGTGCTCCTTAAGATAGGCTGGGCCGGAACCATATAGGGTTTTAAAGGTCAAAACCAACACCTTGAATTTGGCCTGGAAAACAACTGGTAACCAATGCAACTCCTTCAGCACTGGAGTGATGTGATCATGCCAGTGGCTGCCTTTAATTAGGTGAGCCGCCGTGTTCTGTACCAGCTGCAGCTTCTGAACCATCTTCAAGGGTAACCCCATGTAGGGCACATTACAGTAGTCTAGATGAGAGGAGACCAGAGCATATACTACCGATGGGAACAGATGGTCAGGAAGGTAGGGGTGAAGCCACTGTATCAGATGGAGTTGGTACAGTGCTGTCCGGCTCACAGCTGACACCTGAGCCTCCATGGACATCTGGGAGTCTAAAATGACCCCCAGGCTGTGGACCTGGTCTTTCAAGGGTAGCCGTACCCCATTCAACACCAGGTCAACATCCCCCAGCCTCCTCTTGTCTCCCACCAAAAGTACCTCGGTATTGTCAGGATTCAGCTTCAGCTTATTCCTCCCCATCCAGCCAATCACCATCTCCAGACATTTGGACAGGGATTCTACAGCCAACCTTGGTGAAGATTTAAATGAGAGGTAGAACTGCATGTCATCCGCATATTAATGACACCACACCCCAAACCTCCTGATGATAGACCCCACTAGCTTCACATAGATGTTAAATAACATCGGGGAGAGGATGGAACCCTGTGGCACCCCACAAGTGAGCGGCCACAGGTCTGAAACCTCCTCTCCCAGTGCTACCCTCTGGTACCTGCTGGAGAGGAAGGACCAGAACCACTGTAATACAGACTCTCCAATGCCCAACCCCTCCAGGCGGTCCAGGAGGATACCATGGTCAACGGTATCAAAAGCTGCTGAGAGGTCAAGGAGAACAAGGAAGGAGCATTCACCCCTATCCAAAGCCCTCCTCATATCATCTACCAAGGCAACCAAGGCCATTTCTGTCCCATGCCCAGGCCCTGAAGCCCGATTGAAATGGGTCTTGATAATTGGCTTCTTCCAAGTGTGCCTTCAACTGCATCGCCACCACCCGCTCAATCACCTTGCCCCAAAATGGCAGATTCAAAACTGGGCAAAAATTGTTCAGGACTTGGGGATCCAAGGAGGGCTTTTTAAAAAGCGGTCTTATCATTGCCTCCTTGAGAGCTGATGGTATCACTCCCTCCTCAAGGGAGGCGTTCACCACCGCCTTGATCCCCTCACCCAGCCTCTCTCTGCAGCTCATAATGAGCCAAGATGGGCAAGGATCAAGTAAGCAGGTGGTAGGATGTCAGAGAATTCTGCCACGGATCTCAGTGAGGCCAAATGCCAGTGCATTAGGCCCCCCGAAATCTGTGGCGGAATGGCCTGCCACCCCCCCGCCCCCTCGCGGATCCCCCCCGGGACGAGACTTACTTGGGGCGGATGTTCCAGGTGGCGGCGGCTCTGGCAGCAGATTCGGCGGTGGCGTGGCTGGTCTTCTGACCGGCCGCCGCCGCTGCCGTTTGCAGTCTGGAGGTGTGTTTTTTTTGTTTTTTGTTTTTTACAGGGACGTGATAGGCTACGTAAAGATTTACGTAGCCTATCATGGCTGGGTTAAAAAAAAACAACCACGTATGGAAATGGCGGCTATGGCCGCCACCATTTGCGTTCCTTATTTTTCGCCGTCTTAGTCTACGTAAATATTTACGTAGACTATTACGGCGAAAACAAAGGGGAACGCAAATAGTGTAGCGGGCGCTATTTGCGCTCCTTTTTGATTCGCCGTTTTAGCCTACGTAAATATTTATGTAGGCTAAAACGGCGAATCAAAAAGGGACGCAAATAGCGCCCGCTACGCTATTGGTGTTCCCCTTTATTTTCGCCGTAATAGTCTACGTAAATATTTACGTAGACTAAGACAGCGAAAAATAAGGAACACAAATGGCGGCGGCCATACCTGCCGCCATTTGTGTACGCGGTTTGTTTGGGTTTTTTTACTCAGAGCCCTCTGCGGCCGGAAATCCGGCTGCGGACAGCTCTGGGCTGGGCTGGGCCTGGCTGGCTGCTCTGCGGAGCCGCTGCGGAGCACAGCCGGCCATCGAGGATTCCAGGGAGGAGGGACGGAACGCCTCCCCCCCCATAAACATAATCCGCGGAAAGGTAAGTGACTTTCGTACATCCCTAGCAGGTGGTCGGCCTTGCAGATGAAAGCACCTTGTCCACATCATGAGAAGGAAGAAGCTGGAACCAATCCCACAAAACCAGTTTGCCACAGACCGCCTCTTGCTTGCTAACCGTATCCATGGTGCACAGAATAACACTCCTAATCCGATCAATTTTATCCACAAAGTGCCTTACGAAGGCCTCACAGGAGGCCTTAGAATGCTCCAGTAGTTCCAGAGCAACTGGACTGACCAGGCTCCGGACCACTTGGAACAGCTTCCTGGGACAGCACTCTGCAGATGTGATAGAGGCAGCATAATACAGCTCTAGCCCATGTCTGATCGTCTTTGAAGTGAGACTTCTGCCACCGGTGCTCTAGCCGTCTCACCTCCTGTTTCAGAGCTCGTAACCACGGATTGAACCATGGTGCAGTCTGAGCCCTGTTCAGGGGGAGAGGGCATTTCGGAGCCACCCAATCTAATGCCCCAGTGATTGCGGCATTCCAGCCACCCACCCAGGTCTCAACTGAATGGGCGTTTGCATGCTCCAGAGAATCCCCAAGCGCATGCAGGAATCAATTCGAATCCATAAGACAGCTGGGGCGGACCATTTTAATGGGTCCTCCACCCCTGCAGCAGGGTTGTGGAACCGAGAAGTCCGACGTCACCAGATAGTGATCTGACCATGACAAGGGGGTGGTGGATATACCCCCAACTTCCAGATCACTCCTCGCTTCTCCAGAAACAAACACAAGGTCTAGCGCATGACTGGCTACAAGGGTGGGCCCAGTTGGAATAGGGTGCAGCTCCCAGGAAGCCATGGTCTCCATGAAGTCCCAAGGTGCCCCCATGAGGACGGCCTCTGAATGTACATTGAAGTCCCCCAAAACCAGTAAGTTAGGGGACTGTACACGCACATCAGAGACCACCTCAAGCACCTTGGCCAGGGAGTCAGTCGTGCAGCAGGGTGGACGGTACATGAGCAGAATCCCCAGACTGCCCTTCAGACCCAACCACCAGTACATGCACTCAACAACCTTGGTCTCCCGGAGAGGGGGTCTGGTGAAGACCAAGGACTCTCGGTAGATAACAGCCACTCCCCCTCCCCGATCCCCAGCCCTCGGCTGCTGTGCATACAAAAATCCAGCTGGGCACATGGCTGCAAGAGTTGGAGCAGCGGCCTCAGCCAGCCAGGTCTCCGTAATACATGCCAGGTCTGCACCCTCATCCCAGATGATGTCATGGATGAAGGATGTTTTCTGGGTAGCAGACCTGGCATTGCAGATCAGCAAATGAAGGCTAGAAGGTGGAGTCACGCCTCCCCCAGCTATCCTTTGGCTCTGGACAGGCCTGGAACAGGGGACAGATATTACACATATCTCCCTTGTTCCCCTTACCTGGCATGGCCTGCCCCTAGTGCTCTGCCAGCACCTGCCACCCAGCCTCTGTATATTCTGGCCCCCAGCACTCCCCCCATTGCCTCCATCAGGTGGACACATGCCCCCTCACTCCCGCAGGCTACCCACCCCTAGAATCCCCCCCAAATCCACCCCCACCAACAATTAAACAAAATCAAAACAATACATCCCCCTTACAAATACTGCCAGGCAGGAGTCCACAGGGAGAGCAGTGGTGGCGGCAGCGGCACCAACAGCAGCAGCAGGCATGCCCTCTTCCCTGGGTGGTGGCTTCTCCTGCAGATACTGTTCCTGCCTCCTTGGCCATGTTTCCAGGACAATAGAAGGAGAAGCTAATGGAGGAGTACCGGATTTTTAAAAAGGAATCAGCTTTGCTGTGAAGAGGGGCTTTCCCCCTCTCCCCCATCCTTTTTCCTTTCCCTTGAAAGTCCAGATGCACCTGCATTTCGCTCAATTGAGCACAATGGGAGCTCCTTCCGAGTAGACACATATGCTTGTGCTTGGAAAGGCAGGGGAGAACACAAAGAGGGAAACCAGCCCCCAATATAACCCAGAGGACCTCACTGACCACAATGGGAGTTACTTCTGATGAGACAGTAATGGGTTTGTTGGGAGAAAGAGAGCAGTAAACACAAAGACAGAAACCAGACCCCATTGTAACCCACAGGATATCTATAAGAAAGCTATGAAGTACTTTCTTCCTAAGGCAATTCATCAGAGCCTCTAGATCCTGCTTGGTCACTTAATCGCACTTAAGGAATTGCACTTTAAAGTGTGCCATTTCAATTAAGGGGGAATCTCTGTAAGTTCTGATGTGGACATTCAAAGGCAAGCCTCATTGACTGTAATGGGAGTTATTTCTGAGGAGGCATTAACAGGTTTCTTGTGGGAAAGAGACAGAAACAGCCTCCATTTTAATGCACAGGATCTCTATATGGAAGCTGTGAAGGAGTTATGTCCTAAGGCAATGGACCAGAGCCTCGAGATATTGCATTTAAGGAATTAGGCTTTGATATGTGCCATGTCAGTTGAGGAACTTCTCTGTTATTTCTGTGGTTATTGAGAGGGCAAGCCTCATTCAGCACAATGGGAGAAAATACCTCTTGACTGGGGTCATGGGCTGTGTTCTGGTGCTTATTTTCAATGATGTTTTAAAAATTGGTCCCTCGGCATCCTGCTCAAAAATTGCGATGAAACCTCCAGAAAACAGGGAACGAAAGGGTTGGGTCACTGAGGTCAGAGCGACACACCCCATGGGCAGGACTATGATACTGAACCCAATGCGGTTGTAGAAACAGGTCAGTAATGAAACTGAAGTAAGCTGGAAAAGTTGGACTGTAACCAGTTTCAGGTGAAGTGGTTTTTCCGCATTAAAATGCAGGGCTGGTGCTGAATGGCTGCGACGTCATGGAAACACAGAGACCTCACCATGCAGCCAGGTTGGAGTAAATCGCTGGTGAAAACACAGCCCTGGAGATACCAATGGAAAGTGAAGTCATTTTAATTGGACGAACTATTTCAAATCTGAATTTTAGATGAATAAAACCATACCGAAGAAGAAGCTACTTGAAATGTACAACACATGGCTTTTTCGTTGTTTGACACCCTGAATTTGGGCACTATGAATAACCCATTGCTATCCTTTATTTATTTTTGCATTGACCTTAAGCATATGCAAATGGCTACGCACTCAATACAATGTTGGTAGGACGAGCTTACTAGGGAATCCTATGAATGCCTGCAGAGATTCAGACATACTGAATCAATAGCAACAATGAACAGCAACCCCACAGGGGTCCAGTAAGCTTTTTGCTTTTGCTGACTGTCTGAAAAAAAGAAGTACCTAGTAACCTGCAGACCATGACAGCTGGGCTGCATTTGGCTTGCTCAGGTGGGATACAGGTTGTGCAGGTCTGCTGTAAGTAGCAAACCAGGGCAGTTTTGTTTTGTAGGCACAGCAAAAAAAAGAGGAGGAGATGGAAGGAGATATTAACAACAACAACAACAACAACAGGATGAGGATAATATGTTGTTGTTGTTGTTACATTTATATTCTGCCTTTTTTCCTCTTGCAAGGAACCCAAGGTGGCTTACATGGTCCTCCTTCTCTCCATTTTATCCTCACAACAACAAGCCTGTGAGGTAGATTAGGCTGAGAGTCAGTGACTGGCCCAAAGTCACCCAGTGAGCTTCCTGGCTGAGTGGGGACTGGAACCTGGATTTCCTGAGTCCCAACAGGTTGAATCCAGATTTATGCTGGATCAACTGCACCAAATGAAAGGGACTTTCCTGCTCCCTCCTTCCAATGGCAGCCTATCTAGCCCCTAAAAATTGGGTGGAGGGACCTTCCACAAATGGAATCCTTCCATGAGAGGAGCCTTCTGCAAGTGGAGTCCTTCCTCTTGGGGAAGACAGATCCTGGATCCAACCCAAAGTTAACAGTATTTATTACATAGAATATGTTGACTTCGTTGTCTTTTCCTAGTACAGATGTGGCAGGTTTTGTATATCTTCCTGAAAAACATCTAAAATGGAAGGTGCTATCTCCTTCCCATCCACCTCCAGTTAAGCTGCATGATTAACAGACAAAATGTGTTGTGCAAGGAGAGAAAATGATCTCACTTTGGGTTATTTGAGTCTGAGCTATCAATGTCTACTGTTGTCTTTAAGAAAGATCTGAACATGCATTATTGCAAAGCTGAGAGATTTTAAACTAGGATTTACAGCATGTCTTGTGGATTATATTGCCATAAGGCTGTTTTCTTCATCAGAGTATTGCTCTATGTTAATATTTGACAGGTCTTTATGTAAAATATCTGCCAATGCACAACCCCAGCCCAAAGAAAAAATTCATAACACCCACTGAGAAGGAGGTCTGCTACTGTTACTTTAAAAAAAAAAAATCTTTTACAGCCCATCTTCAAGAAGCTCAAGACATCATATCCATTTCTTCCCCCATCTCTTTATCCTCACAGCAAAGCCATGAGGTAGGTTAGGCTGAGAGATAATCACACAGTGAGCTTCATGGCTAATGCAGTAGACAGCACACTGGCTCCCTGTTAGTCCAACTGTGTTAGCTGCGATGCCTGACTATTTGGACACCTTTACAGGAATGAACAGATCCATCTGTACATAAATCTGGAAGAAAGGAACCACGAGGAAAAAATACATATGCAATCCTTGAGCAAGTGTTTTGGTTTCTGTAATCAGTTGGTTGGGTTGCATCCAGATTTAGTTATGCTTAGGGTAGATCAGGAAAGGGCAACTTTCAGGGGCCAATTCCCCCCCCCCCCACGAACCCACTGGGGGCTGCACTGTGCACCCCACCGCTGAATTTGCTGCTGAGATTTGGCAGTACAAAAAGAGGGCTGATTTCCCCTTTTTGCTGCTGTGCTACTGTGCCTGGGGTAGACCCATGTTTAGAAATATGGGGTGACTAACTTGTCCCATTGATTTCAATGAGTCTATTCTAAGCTTACCTAAGTCTGGATCCAACCCACTATGTTGCTCAGGCTGCAGTCCTAATATATCCACATGCCTGAGAGCCTCATCGAAGTCAATAGGAGTTCTGAACAATCATGTTTAAGATGTGAGTGTGAATTTTTCCCTCAGTATAAATTAATTTTATCTAGGGTTATTACTTTGATATGGATTAGATCAATCCATTCATCTCTTGCATCAGAGGTAATCTGCAGTTAGTCCACTAGTGAGGTTTCACTTCTTTTCAACTACTTCTAGACAATGCTGATTTATTTACTTACTTTCAGCGCAAAGTACTCAGAAATAAGCTCCACTGAATTTAATGGGACTTATTCTCAGGTGTGTGTGTGTGTGCGTGTGTGTCTGTGTGTGTATAGGATTGCAAACTTACTTACAAGGGAATCCTAATGCAGGGTGCGGTTGTATGGAGCCAATCTACCACCTTCAAAGCCCTTCTCGCTCTCACAAGCCAGGGTGGGAGGTAGGAGAGCACATTTTATTTTTCATTTCATTTTTTTGGTGCTGCTCTGTGCTGTTGTTGTTTTAAAAAGAAGACCCTCCCACTGAAACAAGTGAGAGGTAAATTTCCTATGCCAGCTCAAAGCTGGCATAGGAACTGCTCTGCTTATTATTATAAAATTGTACCCACATTTCTTTATTAAATCAGTTGAAAGTGGATTACCAAAAATGTTCATGAAATCAGAAAACACAGTAAATTCAGTCCAAATAGATAATCTCTCCTATAGGTAGATATGCAATGGGTTATAACTCTGGCTTCCCCATTTAATTATAATGCTCAGTGGCAGAAGTAAATGATTACAAAGGCGAATCAAACTTTATATAAATGTTCACCTACTCAATAAAGAAAAACTTCCCTAGAAGACAGACGTTTTACTTGATTTTCAGGTGGTTTACTATAAAATCATGTGTCTAGAGTCTTCAGACCAACTGCTTCACATTAACTCCTCTGCTTCAGTGTGGCTGTAGATTTTACTAGGTGGTGTTATGTGCCACACTAAACTATCTATAAGAACGAAAGTATAGTCCCATCCCTTTCACATTCTTCCGTATAGGGCTAGCAGATTAAGTGTGCAGTCCTGGTCTACTCAGGCATAAGCCCTATAGAGTTCAGTGGGGCTGAGCAAAGGAAGATAGATGCTTTTGAACTGTGGTGTTGGAGGAAAATTCTGAGAGTGCCTTGGACTGCAAGAAGATCAAACCAGTCCATACTCCAGGAAATAAAGCCAGACTGCTCACTTGAGGGAATGATATTAAAGGCAAAACTGAAGCACTTTGGTCACATCATGAGAAGACAGGATACCCTGGAGAAGATGCTGATGCTAGGGAAAGTGGATTAGTGGAAGGCAAAAGGAAGAGGGGCCAACCAAGGGCAAGATGGATGAATGATATTCTGGAGGTGATGGACTCAACCTTGGGGGAGTTGGGGGTGGTGACGGCCGACAGGAAACTCTGGCGTGGGCTGGTCCATGAAGTCACGAAGAGTCGGAAGCAACTGAGCGAATAAAAAGCAACAACAACAAAATGAGTATAGGACTGCTGCCTTATTCTTTATTATAGTGAACTTCTGAAAGTTGAAGAACTTGATAATTCCAGACAATTTTTGCATATGTCCAAAACCTCAAGAGATGCATTGGTGAATGTTGCCAAACTTAGGTGTGATTCCCATATGCATGTCTGAAAAGTGGCAAGATCTATATATATTTTGGACATTCACAACGTTCACTTGGGCTTTTGATCATTCACTCTTGAATGCCAACATTGTCCACACTTATTTGTTTATGTTATTTATTGCATTTATATCCCACCTTTTTGCTCTTGCAAGGAACCCAAGACAGCTTTCATTATCCTCCTCCCCTCCATTTTATCTTCACAACAACCACCCTGTGAGGTGGGTTGGGCTGAGTGTCTGTGACTGGCCCAAAGTCACCCAGTGAGCTTCCTTGGCCGAGTGGGGACTAGAACCCGGATCTCCCAGCTCCCAGTCCAGCACTCTAGCCACTACACCGCACTGGCTCTCAGACGTTCACTATAATGTATATACTAAGAAGGCACTAAAAGTGCAATTGCAGATGACCTGCTGAAGCATTTAGCTAATGTTGTGTATTTGCAAAAGAACCAAAGCATAACAAAGGTCTTTAAAAATGGCAACAATGAAAAGACAATAACTTGAGGTACGAACAGTGGCTCCCTCCTCTCCAGCTTCCAGTTTCAAAGAATCTATCTACTAGCACATATCAAAAGTCAAAATAACGTTCAAAAAAACCTAGAGCAGCCTTCCCCAATCTGGTGCCTTCCAGATGGTTTGGACCAGAAGTCTCACAGGCCCCAGCTATTGTGCCCAATGGTCAGGAATGATGGGAGTTGTAGTCCAGAACATCTCAAGGGCATCAGGTTGGGGCTGTAGGGTCCCTTGGAACCATATTGAGACTACCAATGGTCAGTGCAGAGGAACAAAGGACAGTCTGGAACATTTCTGTTGGGCTGGCCTCAACTCCCCTGTACACTCTCAGGAGGACGAGGGATGACAACGCTACTATTAAAAACAACTGTTTCTATACATTCTCACAGGCTTCTTGTAGCCTGGACACAATAGCTGTTTCCTATGGATAGGGCACAGCTGGCATGCTGTGTGTGTGTGTGTGTGTGTGTGTGTGTGTGTGTTTTAAGGAAAGAATGAAGAGTTACCACTGCATGGATGTTCTTGAATATTCTCCCTCCCATCTTATCCAGTACTCACTAGCCAACAATAAGCTGGAGCAGTTGGGAGGGCAGGACTTTAGGGCAGAAGTCCAGGGCCTCACTCAGCAAAATGAGCAGGAGAGTCTCCAGATACAGCAGGGCTGCTGCACTGCATTTCCATGTAATGCACATTAGCATCTAAAGCATCAGGGAGGAAGCCACACGAGCGAAGCTGTCCCAGCTGAGTTGGCAGGTGGAGGACAGCTCCAGCCGCTGGATCAGCCAGGGATGGTTCACCTGCGCACCACCTTCCCCATGATGGAATCCATGAAGGCTCCAAAGGCCAGATGGGAAACCTCCATAGGCCAAAGAAGGCCCGTGGGCCAAGGCTATGCTCCCACAATGGGAGCTTGTATTTTGGTGGGGCTGTGAATCCATTCTTGGTTTCAGTCAGAACCAGCCAGAACTCTAAAGGAGCTGTCCGAGGTGCTGAACCCTATCCCCAAAATAGGTTCAGCACTTAGAGTTCATGCCCTCCAATGAACTAAAGCGGCGGTGGTGGCCGGGGGGGGGGGACGACAAATTAGGGTAGGGCTTGGATGACCCACCAACCCAACCCTTCATGTGCTGAGTGACATCAGAGGGCATGGCCCCGCCCCTGACATTATGTGATTCCCAGGTGTTGTACCAGGTGGCCGGTACATCACGCAGGACCCTGCTTTGCTGTGCAACAGGTTCCTCCTGTGAGGAAGGCCAGCACGTAATGAAGCCCCCCCGACTGAGTCAGGTGCTGAAGGAGTGCCTCAGCCACCAGCTCAGCTAGAGACATTTCACCCACATGGCAATTCCCGATCCATGAAAGCTCCACAGGCCAGATGGGAAACCTCTGTGGGTTGGAGGTTCCCCACCCAGCCACACACACACATACACACCCATGATCTAAAGAGTGGGACATAAGATCATTACGTCCAGAGTTTAAAGTTACCTAACTGCACCACTGGGAGCAGTTTCACCCTGACAAGCATTTTTAACATCCTAACTGAGTGTGAGTGTGTGTGTTCTGTTTCTAAAGACATTTCTAAGAAATGTGGAATGAGGCCTGGTTACTTTCTTAATCATGAAAAAAAAACAACCTTGGATTTCACTATGTATGAGCAAGTAAGATGCCTAGCAAGATTAGGAGGGATTTCTGAGTGTAAACATAAGCTTCATTCCCCTTTCCCAAATCTATAGATATGGGAAACTCTATGTTCCTAAAGGACTAGTTTATGGATTTCATGAGTCAAGAGGGAGTAGGAGCCAGCCCAGCAAATCAGCTCAGACAGACCTATAACAGCCTAACCACAATTCAGACAAAGCAACAAGAGCCATCAGGACATCTACTGGATCTAAGAAGCAACCAGATGTGGGAAGAAGCATTGTCTTATAATGATTTCACACCAGACATGAGTACACCCAAAATGTTTAGAATTGTGGGGTGAGAACTAATTTTAATAGGCTTGGTTGTCCATCACTTATTATCCCACAGAAATGTACCGGCATCATATTGTCCTTGGTTCCCAGTTACATTTTGTGCAATGTTGTTTTTGTCTTTGGGCTGCCCTATCTGTCACTTACCCTAAAGGTGCTGATTAAGAGCAATAAAAGAGGTGATTTCTGGGCTGATAGCTGTACACGTAGCACTGATAAAGAAAAGTGTCTCCTATGAGATAAAGGAGGTAAAGTCAAACAATCTACTGGGACAGCTTCTATTGGAAAGGAGTGGAAACAGCCAACCTGTACACACACAGATATCACCACCAGACATAGCATCACTATGAAACAAGATAGGATAAGCATCTTAGGTGGCAAATTTGGGATGCAATTAAGAGAAGGAGGGCAGAAAGAGAGTTCTGATCCATAGGGCAGAATTTGCTTGGAGGTTCTCTGACATACACACAGTTAAGGTGAACAAGAACTGTGCAAGACCACAGTGGCGTTGTCGTGGAACTCCTGCTCATTTCAGTAGATGCAGAAGAACCTCCCAGTACCTTCTGCCTTGTTTTAATTAGTGGATTTTGTGGGGAATCTTATTTGGATGCTCTGCCTCAGGCACCAAAATATCGTACACCAGTAGTGGATGCCAATCCATTTTGTGTATTCTGATCCACTGTGGGCACAATTTCTTTTTGTGGAAAAGCAGGATACAAATTCAAAGAGGGAGCGGTAGAAATGAATGAAGGCCTTTTCTACACGAGGCTGTAAATCACTGTATCTACTTTTGGTTTCATCACAGAATTGATGATCTGAGCTCTACACAAAGAGCTTTCGCTTTCCTGCTTTCCACTACATAACCTCTAGGTGGAACTGTGCTATAGCAGAATAGTGCTAATACACAAGTAGGAAAATACCCTTTCTTTTGCTTTCAGAAATAGTAATGCAGCATTTTTCCCACTCGAAAAACAAACCCTGTGAAAGTGCTCTTAAAAAACAGAAATAAAACTAGAGGATCACAATGTCATCTGAAGAACCCATAAAACCCATAAACAACCATGAGTAAGGAACCACTAGCACACCATAAATGCCTCATGTAGAAAAGTTCAAAATATCACAATACATATGCAAGGACTATGGACCTAACAAATGCAATTCTACACTAAAGTAATCCATTTTCTGCACTATTTTAAAAAATCTGCTCTCTGAATAAACTATGAAAATGAACTATCAAGCTTTTTGCCTAAATCAGTGATAATCAACTTCTTCAGCTGAGGAGGGTGAGGGAGTGGGTCTGAGCTGGATAAGCTCCTTGGGGGCAGAGCTCCTTACCCTGAGCCATTCTCCCCCAGCCTGGTGCCATTGGCCATGCTGGCTGGGCATGATGGCAGTTGTAGTCCAACCATCTGGAGGGCCCCAGGATGTGGAAGTCTGATGACAAGGCCTGAGCCATTATGGCATTGCTGCCGAAAGTAGTCCCTATGCACAGTTGCTGTGTTGGGGAGTTGCCAGGAAGAAACTTGTTTCCATGTGCTTATAGTTCTTCTTAGCTGGATAGGGTCACATGTTTTTACCCATGAAACCATCTGCTACCTTGCTTATCAATCTAGCAAGCCAACATCGGGGATATACTTCCTGGCTGTGAAGGCTGGGCAGTTCTTTGCTGGCCAATGGCCTCACTGCCTGGCATCCATGAGACCCCCCCTCCCCCAATAATGTTCTTCCCAATTGTTTCTTATATGTGGGAATGTCTACAAATTGAGCTACTCCAAAGGGTGTGTGGGTGTGAATTAGGTGTGTATGGATTTTATTAAATCCATTCCGTCTGTGTTTTGTGGATTGTCAGGCATCTTTTGTCCCGTCCGTTGCAGTCTGAATTCATAGAAATCCCAACTGATTTGAATCCATTGTTGATATCTCTGAATGAACTACTGGAGAAATATGAAGGACATCTGGTAACGCAAAATCCACATCAGCACATAGGATCTCTCAGCCCTTGCAGAGAATGCGGATTGGAATACCATGGCTTCTTTTGTGGACTGCCAGTTCAGTCTAGCAGCCATAGAATGGTTGATTTATGTTATTCTGTCCTGCTTTTTACATGTGGCTGCTAAGCTACTAATTCACACTGCTGATGCGACATTCTTTTTTCAGGTGAAATTCCTGTGCCCACCCTTCCTTGCTATGAATTTGATTTTGTATACAGAGGTGGGGCAGGCATGAGGGGGTGGAGTCCACCTAACCAATATGCATGAACTTCCTGAAAAGGGCTTTTCCTTACAAGTGATTGAATATTTGGTTCCTAGAAATTATCTAGATCGGCGATGGCAGCCAGGGGCCACTTTCCACCCGAGAATCTGACAGTGCAGTAGCACCAGCAAAAAAAGAAAAGAAAAGCCAAAGTTGAAAACAAGCTAAAGCTGGCCTGTTTAAACCTCTGTAGTGGTTTGCGGAAAATTTTAATGGCAAACTGCCAGGTTTTTTCTTTTCTTTTTTGGCCACATCACCAAATTCAGTGGTGCAGCAACAGGGGCCACACGAGAGGATGCTGGAGGGGGGGCATGTGGGTCATGGGCTGCAAGTTGCCCACCCCAATCTAATTAATTCAAATAAGGCTTTAAAACATAAGTGGCAGACCAGTTGCTGTTAGAACACCCTGACCGGCCATGCTCACCATAACAGCCATTTGTGAATGAACAAGCCCTCTCCCCATGGCAGCCATTTTGTGAGAGTGAAGAGAAAACTCCCTCCACATTCCAAATGTGACCACTGACCCCAGAAGGCAGGACACCTTTCCCCCTGATCCTAATGAAACAGAAGCAGGGCCAGGGAATGCTTCAGGAGTCCTCCATATGGCTGGATATTCAGGTGGCAGTAATGTGCAGGTTAACTCTTTACCAGCTCCATCGTGCTGCATCCATTCCTATATCCTGGCAGTTGTCCTTGTGATGATCTTGGCTTCACTTCACGTGGCTGCTGCCCATTTTACAGTGGCCAAAATTCTTCTTGGGAGCCAGCAAAGCTAGCAAAGGAGACTGTCTGCTTTGTTGGATTCCATGCCCCTGTTCCTCCTGGGATTCTCAGTTTAAATGGCAATAAGTTTTGCTATCTACTAGAGAGTGCGGTTAGTTAGCTGTGATGCATGATAAAAAGCAAAGGTTCCTGTCTTGGCCATAGGTATGTCAGAGAAATCTGTGATGGATTCAAATGTGTTTGAATTTCTATGAATCCGACCTGCAGATTCCACTGTGGATTGGCTTTTTCCAAGTCGGCAGATTCTTGGACTTGCAGACAGATTTTTTACCGGGGGGGGGGGTGCTAATTACACTTGCTTGCACTAATGCACACTTGTGCTGATGCACATCAGCTCACAAGTGTGAGCTAGCGCCACTGTGCATTAGCACAAGCGGAACAAAATTCTCATACGTCCCTAAAAAACCCAGCCTGATTCCGGCAACGAGCAGACAATGCAACAAAAGACGCTTGACAATCTGTGAAGCACAGATGGAATGGATTTAACAAAATCCATACATCTCTAGATGGTCATAAGAAAAATGCCAAAATATGTATTAGGTTAATTTCTTAGATGAACTCAAATTCACAAAAAATGTGCAAGCTTTCCAGATCTACAGATCTCTTCATCAGGCAAGATGTTGCAGAAAGAAGGCAGAAGAGGGAAGGAGGGAAGGTTGACTTGATGTTGAAGTCATAAAGTCTATGTGGTCAGAGTCTTAAGATGAAATGTTGGAGGAAGCTGGAGACATTCAATTAGGCCCTAGCAGGTGATGTGATAGTTTCAAGTTGTACCTGGGACTTCCCTTTGGAGTGCTGGTGCATAATGGTGTTCATAAGAAGCTCAAGTCTGTGGCCCAGGGGCCTGGGAGCATACAGGTAAGATCCTCTTGTTGACAAAGTGGAATGTGTACAGTTTCCATTTCTGATCCAATAGCTTGGATTGCATGGACAGACCCTTTCAAACACGTTTAACATTTTGCTGATGGGCTGTTCTGGAGGAGTAGTCAGAGTGCATAGTTCAGTCTCACACTCTTCCCTTTGCCTGCCAAACAGCTGGATACTGGGACTGAAAACTTTTTGAAAGGGGAAGGGCCATAGCTCAGAGGTAACGTGGATGCTTTGTAGGGATGTTGGAACAATCTGCAACAGAATCAAATGAGCTCCAATTTCTATGAATCTGAAGCATGGATTCCACAGTGGGCTGGCTTTTCTCAAGTTGCATGGATTCCAGGGACTTGCAAACTGGATTTTTTATTTCCTGGAATTTTACACAAATTTAGTCATAGAAAATAATTTAAACTAAAAAATCACTGGCTGAAAATGCACATTTTCCCCATAGACTAAAGCATGAAAATGCGCATTTTGGGGAGATGTGCAAATTTGTGCAAGTTTGGGAAACTGGAGAAAATCCGATTTACAAATGAGAGGATGACGGAATGAAAGGCACCTGACAATCCACGAGACGTAGGCGGAATGGATTTTACAAAATCCATACCTCCCTAATGCTATGTATGCGGAAGGCTCCAGGTTCAATCACCAGCATCTCCAGCCAAAAGGATCGTGTAGCCAGTGATGAGGAAGACCTCTCCCTGAGATTCGGAAGAGCTGCTGCTAGTCACAGTACTGGTCTCGATGGGATCAATGGGCCAACTCAGCAGAAAGCAGCTTCATGTGTTTGCATGAAAGGGCTCTGCAAGTGTACCCCTCTTGCATCATATGTTGACGGTTCCATTCCTTATTGTTGCCGCAATGCTACCCGTTCACACATGCACCCCATGTAAATGTTGACAGGGCTACCCTGCACGAAAAACAGCAAGAAACACCCGAGGAATAGCAAGAGTGAATGATGATACACCTTCATTTGGCTGGAAGAAAGATACTGAATAGGTGCATATTCAATTGGTGCATGTGTTTAGCAACACAAATTTAGTGTAGTTTGCCCCCACCACTTCTGAGCATTTTTTTTTTTAAAGTTATGGCAGGAGACATGACAATGGTGTGGAAGAAGGACCACACTAGAGCTTTGTCCAGACCAGCTGCAGGAAGAGCTTGTATCATTTTAATGGAGAACAGGAGTGCTAAACAGGGGAAGGTCTTGGGGTGTGGTATGGTCCAGGGCTCCAGGCCTCTTTACTGAGTGGTCAACCTACAACAGATTGTCAGGAAAAGTGACTTACTTTGTTGTCATGGGATAGCATTTCACTGAACAGTTTCAAGACACTTTTTTGTTCATTTATTCACCTTCAGTAGAAAGTATTCACTGTGAAATCTAGGATAGCCAGGCACTGCCTACATCAGTGCAACCATTTTCCCCGTTACACCAGTGCACAATATTGATACTCGATGGAAGTCATCAGTCAGTTTACTACACTCATCAGAGTGGGTGTGTTAAGGAGTGCTGTACTTAAGAAGATTACCATGCTCCTTGTGGAGTTAGAACTTGAGGACTGGACTTCCTCTGCACATTTTCCCTTGACTTTAAACAGCTCTCAGTTCATTCCTTCAAGTACTTTCTATAGGAAGGGAAATGACGGCTTCAAAGAACTTCTGCACCCTGCTGTTTTGTCACTCTCTTCATTTTGCCCCACCCCCACTTCATAAAATTATGCAACTAGTACTGTGTGCAATAATGCCCTTAATCCCCATAAAGAAACAAATAATTCACTGCAGCTCACTGCTTCAAATCCAACATGACTGTTCTCCAAATTCAGAGTTGTTTCATTTTTGCAAAGCTAAATAAAAGTGTGGTTCTGAGAATAAACAGCCTTTCTAAGGCATGAGACACTCTTCTCAGGACTCGTTGCCACTCAGTTCTGGAAACACATGTGAAATTTTGCAAGACTCACGATGGGCTGCCGTATTGAGGTCCAAAAGGAGCCAGGGTGGAAAGTCCATACTTACTCATAGGAAACAGCTGCGGCTTCCTCATACCCATTGTGAATTTGATGGAAACAGATCAGTTCTTCCCGCATTTTTTGAAAAAAAGGAAAAGAAAGAAAAAGACCTAAAGCTAGTTGATTCCCTTTAAAATATTCAAGATGAAAAAATGAAGAGGCATGAAAGAGCATTGCGTCTGTTGTTTTTTGCTTGATCTATTATAGAACCACTGATCTAGAAAAGCCAGAATTTGCATGAACGTGCTTGAGGGCCTATGTGTTACTTTTAATGTGTTTCTTGAAGTGACTTTACAAAAAAGTGCAGGAGACCCCTAATTCAGACTGGGACCATGGTGTGTGGGGATGTAACCTGCCACAATCCTGAAAAAAATCTTGCCACCACCCCGTGTGAAAAATAGCAATAGTAAAAAAACCAAAAACCAAAACCCACCTCCTCTTAGTGGCAATGGGATTTTTTTTTTTTAATAACACTATTTTCTAGGTGGGGGCAGTGTTTAAGGGTCACTGTAGGGGAGGGAAGGGTTAAACCTCCCCTCCTCCTATGCTGTGATCCTGGTCCAGTTGGGACGACCTACACTTGATTTTTGTTTTTGTTCAAAATAAGGCCTGTTGTCACTTCAAGCAACACATTTAAAGTAATGTGTAGTTGTATTTTATTGCTGTAAGCTGCCTTGGGAGGGCTTCTGCTCTGAAAGGCAGCCAAGAAATATGTTAAATAAATAAAAATAAATAAATAAGCCCAGCAGTATAATGGAGCCAGGGCTCACAGGGATGAAGCACCAGCACTTTTTAATTAGCAGGGACACTGCTGTCATTTGCCCCCCCCCCCCCCACACACACACACAATTCCCTGTCCCCTGTGAGTTTAGCTGCAATCCTCCCAGTTACTGGCAAGAAATGAATTTTCTCAGCAACAATATGTTCCTTACTGTAATGTAAAGTATTTTGGGGTGGCTTGGCCTTGAACAGGTAATTAAAGGCCCATGGATTTTACAAAAGGCCTGCTCCTAGTGGAGATGAAAACTGGTTTGTTGATATGAATCACCACCACTACAGTACCTGCGTTTTTGGACTGTGGCTATGGGGACTGTCGTGAGAAGCCCCTGCACTTCACAATCAGCCACTACACCACTGGTTAGCCTTGGAAGCTTCAGTTGTCAAACTGCTTTCTAAACTCTACAACAACAATGCATGAAAAACCCTTGTTGGCAAATCCGTTATTTTCTGGGAAGATTGATAGATCTCTACAAGTGGGACCTGCAACAAAATGTTGTCATGTGGCATGCTCCTATTCTGCGATCCGCTCAGGCAGCCATGTCGTCTTCCAGGAGACTCTATTCCAGGCTACTTTACACCACCCTGCTCCAGTTTTCCAGTTTTCCTGTTTTCAACTGTCAGTCAGTATTCCATGGTCATGGAACATGCTCAGTTTTGGGAATCCCCTTATCCCACCCCTTAGGGTTTTTTTCCCTAAGGATTTTTGTGTGTGTACTTCTGCAACTCTTGGGGTTCCCTCAACCCTGCTGAGGCCTCCCTCTTGTGTGTGGATGGTACCGTTTTGGCTACATAAGGATCCACACTCAAAGACTACATTAGCGATTAATATATAAGATGAGGTTGCATTGGCAGCCCCCCAGTCCTCATGCTATTGAAAAGAGGTGTGTAGGCTTCAAAACTGTACCAGGAGTCACAGAAACTCTGGGATTGGCGGTGCTTCTTCAATGCCATACAGCACACTCCTATTGTTTTTCATGAGTTTCCGCTTGTCTGTTTTATTTCACCACTATAAACATTTCTGGCCAATTTGGGGTGGGGGGTTCTATTTATGTAGTTGTTGGGGGAGCAAATGTTACTTATCCTTGTTTCCCCTAAAATCTGGAGGTGTATTATGTGGTGCTTCTAAGGCTCCTTTCTGCAATCTTCACTTTGTGGGAAAGGATTTAATTTTATGATCTTCTGTCTACACCAGGGATGAGGGAACTGCAGCCCTCCAGATCTGTTGGACTCCAAGTCCCATCAGGTTCACCCACCATAGACAATGGACAGGGATAATAGGAGTTGCACTCCAGCAACATCTGGAGGGCCATGCATTCCGTACCCATGGTCTACAGAAGGGGTAGGCAATCTGGCGCCCTCCAGAAGGTTTGGACTACAATGCCCATAATCCCCAACCAGTGGCCAAGCTGGCTAGGGATGGTAGGAGTTGTAGTACAACACATCTGGAAGGCACGAGGTTACCCCTTGTCTGAGATGTGATAATGAACTCTATCACCCTTTTGAGATTGCAGACTCATGGGTTTCTGGACCTGTCTGAGTAAGACTGCGACACAATGAGAAAAAGTTTCAGAAGCATGCATCAGGAGTCAGAACATGTTGATGTTAATAGTGACTACTGTAGAAATGCCGGGTAATACAGTTGACTGAATATCCTGTAATTTAAGTAGATTACACTCATCATTTCCTTTGTCTTCTATAGAAGCGAATGTATTCTTTTCAATTTAAAGCCTGCATTCCTACATGTTTACTTGTCAGGGGCACAGAGTAGCATGTGACAGGACGCATGTGTGCAAAGCTGACAATGGGCTTGGATGGAAGCCAGCCAAGCAAAGGAACAGTCTCACATACAGTGTGGTAAATAAATACCAGCTGGAACTCCAAATATGGAAGCATCTTGGAGCTCTTCCTCTTTTTGTTGTCTTGTTTTGTTGTGGATATTTCCCTATCAATGTAGACATGGATGGAGTCAGGATGACAGGGCAGGGTCATTTTCAACTCATGCTCATTCGATCGCTAAGCCTGTAAAATGACCTGAATACAAAAAAAGCCAAACAAGTGAAATTCTACAAAACCAGCAAAACATCAACGCCAAGGAAAGCTAGTTTTTAAGCATATATGTTGACAATAAAGGTGCCCACTGTCTTTTGAGGGCGACTAAAAACAAAATAAGAGTAATGATTTCAGTTTCTGATTATATAAATCAGAATAAAATTAACATCTTAGAAGCCTTGGAGTGCTTCCAAACAAGTCTTTTATTGTGCAATCATCCTGTCTTATTCACGGAGTTTTTCCGGTGGTTCAGATGACGTCAACTTCCATTTGTAACCCGCATGTTTTTTCTTACTGGGGGAAAAAGAAACCCATTAAAGAAGAAAAGACAGACTAGCTGCCCAGTGCCTTTTGACTGACAGTGCCATAGGAGCCACCCTAGGTGTTTTTTTTTTTTGGTACCCTCAGATTCTTTCACTGCACCAAGACTTTAATGAATCTCTGCTGTTTTATCAATTGATTTCAATTAGGGTAAAGTAAAAGTTTACCAAATGTGTAGCTTCTTTTTTTTTTTTTTAAGCAAGTTTTACTTTTTACTCAAATGAGAATGCTTATAAATATTTACCAGGATGGTAAAAACAGAAAGCAGCTTGTCTCCCTTCTGCAAAGCACGCAGACGTCTTTGGAAAACATGTCAATTGTTTACAAGTATGCTCCTTGGCCTTGCAAATAAAATGATGGGGTGGGGGTCACTGATTTGCTTCTCCCTCTGCTCTGCTTATCTCTGGAAGAGGGAAGGGAGAGCTGTTTCTGCAGAGTTCTGTCCTTCTCGCCTTGTTTCCCTGGAAGGCTCGACTTTTCAGGCTAGAAGAGGGAAGGAGAGCAATAGTGAGAGTGCCCTTGATGGAAGGAAGTGCCATTTCCCCCTTGGGCGCTTGCCCAGGATCAATTGCCCTGCTCCACCACATCTCGCCAATGTCTGATTTAGTTTAAGCTACAATTTTTATGTTTCTTCTCTTTAGAATTATGAATCCCCCAACAAAAAGCAATGAGCCCATTGACTCGCAAAAGTCTTGATACCAGAGGCAGGATCAGGAGACTGGGACATCTGGTCTTTCATTTGTTTTAAGGGAAATCAACATTTTTCATATCACAAGTCACATTATGCATGCTGCAGAATAAGAACAGGGCATGGGCATGGTCTGAAAGCACATGAGGCCGCCACCTTGCTGAAGCTAAGCAGGTCTGGGTCTGGTCAGTGCTTGGTGGGCAGACAACCTGGGAACCACATGTAGCCACCTTGAGTTCCGCGAAGGAAGGAAGAAAGGTGGGATATAAATTTAATAAACAAATAAATAAACATGATCTGTGGCTACTCTTGTGCTCGATTATCAAAATTCCATGAGTGGCCCATACCCACTGAGTTGTATGTTTCTAACCATGCCATGACATCACTGCATCTGAACAATAAACCAATAGCAGTGCTGGAATAGCATATCCTCCTGCCCCTACAGTCCCACTGATCAGCTGGGCTTTTTGGGAAAGTGAATGGGGGAAAGTGAGTGGGGAACCTACAGCAGGTTTTGCACTGCTGCAATGAAGCATGTGTTTCATTGCGGCAGGTAACAGATACCCAACAACAGGATTTTGGCCTATTCTACACATGTAAATATTTGCATTACATGCTGTAGGGCCAAATTATATGATGGTGTGAAATGAATGATGACATTCACAGATCTTCTTTATTTACTGTATTTTTATCCCATTTTTCTGACAATTATTGTCTCCCAATGCACTGCCTTATCAATCAAATGCCATTAGGCTTGCAAACTAAAAAGACAAGACACAGAAGGGAAGTGGAGGAAAAATGAAGATGAGAGAGATCAGTTTTTCAAGGTCAGAGCAAGGTGGTGAGCTGTAAGCAGGCACTGAGGTGGGACTTCCCTTGCTGGTGCTTTTGCTTGAATAGTAGTTGGTGGCTATTGGGCCAATGGTTGGCACGAGAACGATTCCCCCGCTTCTTTCTGCAGTCCCAGCAGGGCCACAGGCAGTTGGTGCTGAGTGTTCTTTCCAGCAGGGAGGGGGACGTGTCCTCCCTGCAGCTGCTCCTTTCTGGCCGATGGATGGGCCAGGTGGGCATACTCTTGGCTTGAAGTTATTACTGGGAAGCAGCAGGTGCAGCCTCCCAGCAGCCCTTGATCCCCTGGTTGATGACAGAAGCCAGAAACTGGGTTCACACAACATGCTAAGCCACACTCAGTGGATGAGTGTGGATTGTTGTTGAACCATGGGTTAGTGTGTTGTCTGAACCCAGGACATTTTCTGCAGTGTAGCTTGTTAACCATGCAGTGTGGCTTAATTTTCTTGAACAAGCCACCTTGGGAACCCATGGTTTGTTGTTGGGTTGTTCAGGGTGGTCAACAAGCCACACTGCATGGTTAGCAAGCCACCCTGTGGAAAATGTCCTGGGTTCGAACAACACGCTAACCCATGGTTCAGCAAACAACCCACGGTTCAACAACAACCCATACTCAACCACTGAGTTTGGGTGAGCATGTTGTGTGAACAGCCACGCGTGCTTCCCTTCTGCTCTCCAGTTCCAGGGTAACTGTTTTTGTTTGTTATCGGGTTCAGGATCACTGTGTGTAGGGAGGGGTTTTAACCCTTTCTTCCCATGGCACAGTCCTGATTATAGTCCCTCCTTCCCCAAAGTTGCTATTTGCAGAGGAAGGGAAGTTGCTATTAGTGTCAATTGATGCACAGTGTAATTGAACTTTGCACCAGGAGCTCATTACATCCATACACTGTGTCCATTTTCTAGCTGACAGTTGTTTTCCAGGTGTTCTTTAAGGTGTAAGTTATTACCTGTGAAGCCCTGAATGAGTTGAGACCCAGTTACCTAAGAGACTATGACAAGAATGGGAACTAGCAAACAAAAATAGAATTACCTGTGCTGGAGTTAGCTGAGCACACACAAACGTTAACAGCCCCATGCTTTCAGAGGTGCCATGAAAACTTTCATCCTCCTGAGTGCTCAGAGAGTAGGTTTTTATGTTTCATCTGAAAACATTTCCAGCAGCTCTGCATCCCGTCAGATAACAATGGGTCAGAATTCCACAAAGAGCTATTATTCTCACACCGAACAAGGAACTTTATTAAAACAAGAACTTTAAGTGTTTTCTTTTATTTTTGTTAAACATTGCAGAGATGCGTCCTTGCATCTTCTCTCCCTTTTCAGACACATCTGGTTTCTTCATGCAGCTTTAAAGGAACCATAACCTTATCACCAGAAACACCCATTCATTTCTGCTTTTTTTAAAAAGTGTGTGTGTGTGGGGAATCTTCTTTCAAAGTTTACTTGCTAGTGTTACAAGCTGATCCTCAGAGGTCATTAAAGTACCAGTCACACCCTAGAAAATGTTTAAAATTAAAAGGTGGTGTGTGAGAGTGAGACCCTGGCATTTTTGTAAATTTCTTTGTCATCATTCTTTCAAGGAACATAAAACACTCAAAATAGAATTTTCCTAACACCCCACTTTAGCTACTGGGAAGAAATTAATAATTTCATTGTAACTTTCAGCCTATAATGTATAACTCATGATTGTGTCACATACCCTGTGACTGCAGGTTGTATTTTTTTAAAAAATATTATTCATTGTTTTATTGGACACATTTTCCCCCTATATATATCCAGATCTGCATAAACCCAGAGTACATATATGAAATTCAGTGCCATGGTTGTTGCTTGTATATATACATGACATACTAGAATTTGGGCACACTCTTCCCCCACCCCCCGACACACACACACATCTTTTCTTGGGGGAGAGGGGTGTATACCTTCACTTAACCCGTTATCTTTTTCATTGGGTACAACATAAATGAGACATTGACTCATGCAAAACATTTTAAAAGATCCTTGACAAACATGTTTCATATTTTTAAAAACTTTGTTACCCCTTCTGAGCCTGATTTTTTTTATTTGTTTGCAATCAAATCAAATAACCAAAGTTTGATTTTGCAAGATGGCATGGTTGGGGTGAGGATTCTTTGTCTCCCTTTCTGTTTGTGTGCTTTTCTATGCTCAGGGCCGCGTCATTGGGCAGGCATGGTCAAGCACCTGCCCAGGGCCCTTACCTCAGCAGGGGTCCACTGACAAAAGCTCCCTGGACCTGCTCCTCCTCTTCACCTTAGCAACCTGCTTATTCTTGCAGACAACGGAGGTGGTGAGAAGGACGAGCAGTACATGCCACTGCCTACTTGCTCACTGATTCTCTGCATGTCAGGCAGCAAGCTAATAGTAGCAACAAGGAGCAACAGCAGCTGGTGACAATGGTGGTGGGAAGGTAGACGCGCCGAGGGACAGGGCCTGTTGAGGGTGTCTTGCACAAGCGCCCTCAAAGACCTGGCACTGCCCATGTTCGTTTGGGATAACATTTTATGAAAACCACAGCTCAGCAAGAATACGATTCCGCCTCAAACATGGTATCACCTATAGCCAATAACAAGTCAAAGGCTATTCAGATAACCTATCCAGGGCAAGTAAACATGTGTCAGGGAGGAATCACATCCACTGGCCCTACCACACACCTATGTATATTCAGTAGACTATGTGAACAACCCTGTGTGCATACACAGTGTGCATGTATGCTCAAGGGAGATCCTGTTTTTCCAGGGCCCAGATTGCATATACAGTTCGTACATACATAGGGTTTCCACATAGTCTACTGGGCATGGTAGATGGTTATGCATAATGGGTTGGATCCAGATTTAGTCATACTCAGAGCACCTCCATTGAAATCAATGGGGCTTAGCTGAGTCATGACTAACTTATGTCCCATTGATTTCAATGGGCCTACTCTGAGTATGACTAAATCTGGATCCAATCCAATACTAACACCACACAGAGACACACACTCGCTGCAAACCGCTTATGTTCTTGAACAGGTCCTTAACAGGTCCTTAATAGTAACCTTCCACTGGTATGAATGGGAGCTTTCCTTCCAGTGTAAATACAAACAGAAGGTGTGTGTGTGGGGGGCTAATCTGGATCAGAACTGCAGCAGGGGGCAATAGGTTAAAGCCCCTCCCCTCCACTACCTGGCTACCTATCTGGATCAAGCTCTCTGTGCCTGCTACGACACTTGAGAAACCATTTATACAGTTGCCAAGTGTGTCACCTTTCATTCCACCCTTGGTACACATGCTTGAACTGTGAAACCTAGACATGTTCCAGGGCATAGTCTGAAGGCACAGGAGGCAGCCACCTTGCTGAAGCTAAGCAGGTCTGGGTCGGGTCAGTGCTTAGACGGGAAACCACCTGAGAACCGCAAAGCCACTTTGAGTTCCACAATGGAAGGAAGGTGGGATATAAATGCAATAAAATAAAGAAATAAAATAAGGATGCTGAGCTCTGTGCAAACTCACTGTGTCATATGTTGCTCTATGACAGACTGTAGAGTGAGTGTGTGTGTGTGTGTGTGCGTGTGCGTGTGCATACAATTCCACCATAACTGCTCTTCACCAGCTCTGTGGGACTGAGGCAGGCAGGAAGAGTCAGCAGCCTGGCAACAGCAGTGTGGAGGCTGTGAGTATCGTTCTCATCATATAGCAGGTCCTTGACCCCACTTTAGAATGCAAGCCCAGGCCCAGCCTGGCACATATGTCAACACTGGAGGCAAAAAGAAAGCTTTTGTTCTTAGCTCCACTTCTGTTGGGATGCTTCCAGTCAGAGGGTTCCTAATGTGATCAGTCAGAAGACACTGGGCAGCTATTCTGCCTTTTTCGCCTTAATGGATTTTCTGCACTGAGAAAAAAAGAGAGAGAGAAGTGCTGGGAAAACATGGGAGGGTTGCGAGTGGAAGACGTTGAGAACTAGACCACCCCCCTTAAATGTAGGTGAATGAGGCAGAGTGATGGCACTGTAAAGGCTTTGTCTGGAGGCACCTTTGGAGTCCACCAGGGTCAGCTCCCAAACAGTTACCAGCTTCTTTAAAATAAGAAGGTTGAAGCCTCACAGCAGCAATGGCAAGGGGTGGGAATACCCAGCTTGAGTGCCAAAGGTAACAGGATACGCAGGCTGGGGACATCACCAGTGTCATACTGGCTCAGAACTCTATGGGCAGCATCTAATACTGCAGCTGTGCTCCAACTGTTTCTGCTGAACAAGCGGGACCACCTGTAGTGCAAAAGGAAGCCAGCGCTTCCTAAAGCAACTATGGAAACACTATGGAAATCTATGGAAATCCTCGTTTCCGGAATGGGACTGGGCAATGGAGCTCCTATCTGTGAGCTCCGCTGGCCTGCTCCATTCCAGAAACAAGAATTTCAATTTGTTTCTGCTTGCTTCAGGATCTGTTCGCTTCCTGTTGTACTAGCAGTGAGTCTCACTAGCAGGTGGGCAGTATTGGACAATGCCTTGTAGGTTTACTTGAAGATTTATGTCCGTTTACTTGTCTACTGAATTCAAACTGAAAGCATAGCAATGCAAGGCCAATCTGGCATATAATAATATTTATGTATTTGCCTTATTTATGTATGTATCTTATTTGTTTATGCAAGGATTTCTACCCTACATTTCTACTCCTAAGGAGACACTCAATGCAGCTAACGAAATATAGAAACAACCATAAAAATAGCAATAACAGTTATTTATTTATTTATTTATTACATGTCTATACTGCCCAAAGTGCTAAACACTTTGAATCGCTCCTTTAGAGTTCTGATTGGGTCAGACTGAAACCCGGAGCGAATTCATCGCCCCACTGACATCAGAGCCACCAGCCTCCACTGATCTAACCTTTTGGGGCAGGACGTTTCACATACAGGTGACTACCACAGAGAAAACCCTCTCACACATTACCACCAACCATACTTCAGAAGGCAATTGCATGTGTAAGACGGCTGCATCAGCTGATCTTAAAGGATGAGCAGATTTACATGGGAATATCTACCCATTCAAAATTACAGTATAGATGCTTAGTTGACGGGTTGAGAAGTGACCAGGGAAGTAGCATATCTTTCAAAAAATAATTTCTTGGATGCCCAAACAGGCATGACAGAGCAGTAAAGGACTGTTTTGTTATGTATGTATGTATGTATTTACTCTCCTTCCGTACCATTCAATAAGCAGGTGTGGGCAATCCATTTTGGCCCAGAGGTTGAATTGGTTTGGGGACATTAGGGATTACATGCCAGCAGTGGGCATGGCTGCAACCCACTGCAGAGCTGATTGGAGATGGCCGCCTTTCTGAGCTGTGGAAAAGCAGTGGTAAAAGTAAGCCTGGGGAGAGGGGAGTTTGGGAAGAGAAGGGGAGATTCTGCAGGCCATATTTGGCCCCAGGCCAAAGGTTCCCCATGGCTTCAGTAAAGGTTAAAACTATAAGGAGAACAATATGCAGGATCTAGAACAGGATAAAACAGCAGAATATCGAATCAGAATAAAACCAGCAACAGAGAATAACAGCAGCATAAAAGATCTAAGAAAACCTAGGCCGAAATCCTGTACATACATACTTTGGAGGAAGTCTCAATGTGGCTTACTTCTGTATGGGATTGCACTGTAAAACATTTCCTTAAAAACTTGAGACAATAAAAAAGTCTTCACTTGGCACTGAAAAGGCCAAAGCATAGGTATCAGGTGAACTTCTCTGGGGAGACTCAACAGTGATACCATGACGCATTCGGTGGGGACAATGGAGGAGGGTCTAAGAAGTTGGCCACAGAGTCCAGGCAGGTATATATGCAAAATCTGAGTGCACAAACCGTCTCTGGATAATATAATATCCTTTTGTCTGTTCTACTGATTTCGCGGGATAAGACAAATTAAGAAACTGTTAATTAAACAATATGGGGAAAAGCTTGGTGCAGTGATATAATGATGAATTTTGAAAAATGAATGTTCATTTGGAGCATGAAAATGGAAGAAAATGTTGTACCAAATTGAACATCACTTCCCATCATCTAGTAGTGAATTATTCCGAATGATGCATGTTGGTAATGACTCTGTAATAGTCAGGTTTGTGATTTCATCTGTGCTGGTTATTATTAATGCAAGAAAGCAGAAGTTCTATTTAAAATAACTCTCCTACTTTTGTTTTGTGAGTACGAATCAAACTCTTGCTGACCAACGTAGTGAATCATCGTTTATTTAAGAGAGAAGCAGAGCAAACAAAAATCCCCCCTGTTGGAGTCTTTGAAATACCACTGCCGGTTAGTGGTTGTCAGGCAAGTTGTAATAGAAAATATAGAATTGTATCATTAAGGCCTAATAATGAAACTGTGCGAGTTGACAACCAGTGAGTCTGGAAATAGTATGTGGGAGCTTCTAGAAAGTATTAAACCATGGATGACCTTTTCTATAGGCAAAGTAGGAACTTCAATTTAATACTAGCCTAAATTGTATCTGCCTCCTTTTTATACGGGCTGATGCATCAAGCATAGGATATGTTGTGGTGGGACAAAAGGACAAGGACATGTTAAAGTTCTGGTAACAGAAGCATAATCTTGTCAAAAACTCTCAAAACAATAGCACCACTTTACCCAATGCTGGTTAGACCTCATTTGAAGTAAAGCATTCATTCCTGGAGTCCACAAGTGAAGAAGAATGTCGAGAAATTGGAAAGGGGTGTAGAGGAAAACGATTAGAATGATAAATAACCTGTAAGTCACGTTAGAACAGGAAATACTAAAGGAACTGTGTGTATTTTACATAAGAAAATAAGTCTGAAGGGACAAAGGGGAGGGCCTTTTCTGTGGCTGTACCTCAGAGGCCATCTCACTTCCTTATTGATGGCTTTCTGGAAGATTCCCTTTTAGGAAAGCATTTAGTATGCGAGGTTAACTTGCTGTTTTTAATCTGATTCTGTATTTTTAAAATATTTTAGGTATTTTGATTGCTCTTGTGTTATTATTTTCTGACGTTCTTGTGTTTTAATGTTCAGTGTTTATGTTGTAACTTGGAAGGATGATTTTAATTGATTATTATTATTATTAAATAATTATAATAAATACTACTACTACTACTAGGCAGGGTTGAACTCTTTTAAAATAAATAAAAATAAAATTGATCTAAGTTGAGGTAGTTTCTTCCCGGGGGAAATTGGTCTAAAGGCTACTACATATTAAAAGAACAGATTAGCAAAAAGTGTTTCTCTGTAGCACCCTGTGGTCACAGGAATGATACAGCATATAAAGCCAATGAAAGTAAACATTTGAATGGTGAAGAAAATAAAATCCTTCAGGTGTTTCAAGAGTTGTCAAGAGATGAAAAAATGTTTCTGTTCTGCAATCTCTCCCCTCTGATTCCCTCTTAACCTAGTGAAAGATTTAATTGACAAGACTGAGATGAATAAGCTTCATTCTTTTGGTTTTCCCTCTGTAATACTCAAATGTGTTTGCCTGAAGGATGACAGGGAACTAAATATATCACATTCTCTTTTGCTGGAACATTGGTTTTAAAAGGGGCGCATCCAAAGATTGCTGGAAAAAGCTCTAGGCATTGTGTTACTGTCCGAAAGAAAGAAAGAAAGACAGACAGACAGAAAGAAAGAAAGAAAGAAAGAAAGGCAGTCACCTTGTTATTATTGTCATAGAATAGATTAACATCTTTCATTGCTTCTCTGTTTCTTTTCCAAGACAAAAGAAGCCAGCTGAGAATGGAACAAAGGAGAATATAGGGAAAATAACTAAGTGTCAGGCAAGAATAGTTTGGATAGGGCCAAAAGTGGAAAAGGAAGTCTAATTCTGTCCTACTCCAGGGGGGAAAGAAAGGGTTTTGAGCAATGTAAACAAATCAGGAAATCCTGGCACTTACTCCAGTTCCGATTTGGACAAACACACCAGCTCTTTCCCTGTGTGTGAGCTGCTGTTTGTGAATGAAATCCAGATTAAGTTATTCATTGCATCTTGCCAGTCCCACCATTTCCAGGTTTCCTTTTGCCTATGGCATAGCTTAAATCTTAAAATAATAATAAAAAAACATATGCATGTTATTAACTCTCCATATTCAAATGGAAATACAATGCTATCATAAATCTCTCTCTTTTGCTCTCTTTCTCTCTCTCTCTTTTTCCCTTAACGTAAATTCCTTTCTCCAGCATGAAGCTGCAGGAAAGCCATTGTATCTGAGTAATCTAAACTTGAAAGGGATTTTTTTGGGTTAAACTAGTTATGATAGGGGAAGCATGTTTTTCACTGAGTCCAAAGATTAAAGTTGGTCGTAAAAGGAGGCGGAGGGGATGGAGGAAGATGGTTGGTTGCTCAACTAATGATTAGATACAGAACTTCATGGACAAATTAAGAAGCACTAAAAAAGGAAAAAAAAAGGAAAAAAAAAAAAGGAAAGATCTTGGCAGATAAGTGAAACCAGTTCAAATAATATCAAATAAAAGATGAATTGTTTATCATTCATTTTAATCATCTCCAACTCCACTCTACCCCAATTAGCCTAATTAGGCAACAAGAGTTTAAATCCCAATCAAGGCAACAGATCAACAGCAAACAAATAGACCTCAGTGTTTTAATCTCTGCCAAATGCCCACTACAGCCTGGCTTTCTATTCCTTCCTTCCTTAGCAGGGCTGCCAAGTCTTTGCTTATGGACTTCTTTGTTTCACACATTAATGTACATTATTTGAATTTTTCTATAACTGATAGATCTGATCACAGGAATCTGAATCTTTGGATCAATTCTAATAAAAAGCATTGAGGTGATATGAAAATTCTGCCCAAGGTATCCAGTCTGTGGTGGTCTGTTCACACTTGCAGCTAATCACTGGATACTGCAGTCATGAAATGGTAAACATGCATCTGTGAACCAGCCTTGGGGGTATACATCTAGTGCTCTGAGATAGGGTACCATGGCTGAGCCTCTGAGCACAATCCTGATCACATTCCTCCACTGATACCATCACTCCTTCACCAACTGCTGTGGTTTGTGTGACGTTCTAGCCACAATTCTGCCACAAAGCAAGTGGAAGTGGGAGGTAGATGAGAGAAAAGAGAAACAAGGTGGGAGTCATAGGGTTGCTTCCAATGTTAATCTTACTTAGAGTAGACCCGCTGAAATGAATGGGGCTGAAGTTAGACCAACATTGGATACAACACCTGCATCCTCTCTTGGTATCCCAAATCATTTAAATTAGGGCTAGCTGTGATCTCTGGCTAAAGTTCTGGAAACGGTGCTCACAAGTTGTAGAATTCTAATGGGAGCCAAAGGTCTCAATTTGCAAGTTTTATGAATTTCTGTCTTCTTTTGGACTTTTACGGAAATGTTGCAAAGGTTCTTCAGTGCTACGTCCTCAGACTCAAGACATGGTTTTGCAGCCAAATCCTAAGGTTACTGGAGTTGTACATAAATATTTTGAATCTGGGGTGGGGGATGTCACCCAATACCCTGCCCAGCATCACAGAACACAAATCGGTAATGCTACAGTGATGATGTTACAGTGATGCAGCAGGATGATATACCATTTATACTTGGATTGGTCTGTTCTCTTTTTTTATGATGAAAAATGCATATCTCAGTTCAATGCATGTACCCAGATCCCTCACTTGGTAAAAATAGTCTGTGAATTAAATTCAACTGTGTTGAAAGGTGGACACAACATGGGTGACAAAATGGAACTGAGAGCATCTCTACACCAGCCTAAAATCCTGCATTTAAAACAGGGCGTTCTGCTTCCGTTTTAAATGAAAGATCACAACGACTCCTTTTCCACCCCCTTCCTTTTCCCGCAACCACTTCTCCCTCCCTTCTCCCTGTATCTGAGTCTTCCATTATCTTTCATTGATCTCTCTCCTCTTCATGCCACTTTTCCTCTTTTCATGGAGGAAACTCAAGCAGAACACAACGGGGTAATTTGGTAGCTCATTATCTGCGATCTATTTAAAAATGGAATGAAGGGCATTTAGCGCAGGAGATGCTTTGAATGATCACGATGTCATGTAAAGAGCCTGCAAAGGTCCATGAAGGAGCCATCTCAATCGCAGGATAAAAGCTCCGTGTGAAGGAGCCCCAAGTCTGCTTTCTGGATGGATTATATCTGGTTCGGTAGCTTGCTATCTTACCAGTTGTCTTATATGAAAAAAACCTTACCGGCGGTATACTCCAACACTACAGTTCAGTGGTCTGTGTCTGGAGTACATCGGATGACACTTAAGGGACCCTACGAGGTGCTGTGTTACAGCAGATGATGCAGCATCAGTCATTGCATCAAAATATAGAGCAGGAGTGGGCGACTTGTGGCCCCTCCAGATTTTTGGCTTGACCCGGTCAAGGGAGAGCTGTGTGTCTCTGAGCCAAGATTGGGCTCTACTCTCCAGAGCTGCGCATGAAGAGCAAGCAGGTGCACAATCTCCTTAGCAACTGGTTTAGATGATTACAATTCTCCAAAACACCTGCACTTTGCACTCTAGCCAACTCTTGCATCCCATTGTCTTTTATCAGACTTTCTGCCTGGAGCAATGAAAATGTACGTCATGCATCCAGTTTACCAGAGGAACGCTGGAATGCAGGGAATGGTCACCAGATCTGAAACACAAGCAAAACAAAAGCAGGTCTCAGTTGCACTTTTCAGCATTATGGTTCATAAAATCCAAAACGTAAGCAAAGGAGAACCTAAGTATGTTTGTTCTGTAACCTATGAAAGTCAATCACTTATGAAACCATTTTTAAATGCACTTTCTTCCATTGCTGTTATTGCAAGGGGGCACTGAGCACCCTTCCCACGAGCGCACAGTGTCCACATGAAAGCCTCGCAAAGGAGCTTTAGCAGTTGGGCATTTAAAAACAAACAAACCTGGGGTCCTTTATAAGTATAGCTGAGTCTGCTCAGCTATACTTTTATAGAAATACTTGTAGATCAGGATGCATCTCTCAAACCGACCCAGATCTTGCCTGTGGCAAGCTATTCACAATTGGACTATTGGGTTTGGATTGAACTAACCATAATGCTGAGAACTGCAACTAAGACTTGCTTTTGTTTTGCTTTTTTGTAATTATATTATTTTGGGGAATGGAAGAGAATTGACAGAAGCCGATAACTTTTCCTTCCCTTCATGTGCAGGAGTGACTAGATAAAGTGAAACAGGTTCATGTTGCCTTGCCTAGGAACTCAAAGGGCTCCATTAATTAATTAATTAATTAATTAATGTTATTAACTTTCTACTCTTCCCAGTAACTAATGTTCTTCAATGTTGCACTAAAGAGTGTAGCAGGCCTCATTTGAGAAGCTCGGTTCCCCTTTTCTTTTAGCATATTGCTGCACTAAGGCTGCAATCCTATACACACCTGGGAGTACATCCCATTGAATTCAATGGGGCATACTTCTGAGTAGACATGTATAGGATTACACTCTTACTTAATTTGTGTTTTAGTTTCCATAGCTCAGCTTTCCCCAGCCTAGTGTATGGGAGTTGTAGTCCACATGGGAATTGTAGTCCAACACATCTGGAGAACAGCATGTTGGAGAAGGCTGCCCTAGCTGTAAGGCAGGGGTGGGCATCTTTGGGGAGTCTGGGGGGCACTGTCCACCTCCAGGACTCCCCCCACCATGGGCCACACTCCTGTCGCTGCCATTGCACCACCCAGTTCAGCAGGGGCCGTGGCAAAACTTTTGGTGGTTTCCTGCTGAATTTGGCCTGCAGGCCACGTGCTGCCCACCCCTAAAGCAATGATAGTAATCTATCTCCAAGGCCAGATGAGTTTTTGTGTCCATCGTTTTGAGCCTGCAAGTTTTGCAAAAGTGCTAAATGTTTCTAAGATGACATCTGAAGGGCACATTGCTGCAGTTTTGGGAAAGTCAGTTCCTTTGATGCTCTATCGTAAACCGCCCAGACAGCTTCTGCTATGGGGTGGTACAGAAATGTAAATAACAACAACAACAACAACATCGGAGTTGTCAGTGATTCCGGTGACATTCAAAACTATGTGGTATAAGCTCATGTTTTCTTCTGTTTGGATGGAGCTCCAACTAGTGTTAGAGTGGTGGAACTACAGCAGTGGGGAAGATGGAATTAAGAGAATAGGTTCAAGGTTTAGTGGAGTACCCTTTCACGAAGAGACAAACGACAGAAGGAAACGGTCTTCACTTATTTTTCTTGCTGTGCCATTTTTAGGGAGGAGGGATTTAGTATACCCAGTTCAGTGAATGCATATTAAAAATAAACCAGAGTGTCAAATTAACCACTTTTTGAATAGCTTGCTGTTGAAAGAACAAAAATGTACTAATATGATCTAGGTTGTAATCCTGCTCGGCCCACTGGATTCAATACCCGCTCTATTCAAATTCATAACCTGGGTGCTGGTGAAGACATGGGGGGATAGCTTTCCTTCTCTCTCCTCCAAAAACATTGGGAGAGGCAGGGGGAGTATGGGGTGGGGGCAGCCTCCAGCCTGAGAGGTGTATTAATTAATTAATTACAAGTATTTATATGCTTCCTTTCAGGATACAAATCCTACCAAGGCAGCTTATTACAAGTAAATATAAAAGTAATACATTCACAATAAAGAGCAAATAAAAACTCATCAGGATTAAATGATTTATTTTATCTATTACTACATGTATATCCCATCTTTCCCCCTCTTACAAGGAACCCAAGGCATCTTACATGGCCCTCCTGTTCTCCATTTTATCCTCACAACAGCCCTGTGAGGTAGGTTAGGCTGAGAGTCGCTGACTGGGCCAGGATTCTTCCCACAGGGCAGTTGATGGTAGATGACCGAGAACTGGGGGAGTCCCGCTGGAGCGGGCCTTCCCTATATTCTGCATCAGCAGCCCTGTACTGGACCACCATAGTACTATATCACGATGGAGGGGGAGAGATTGAGGGTTGGCTGCAAACATTAGGTGGTGGCAGCGGTGGCGGCAGCCTCCCATAACGCACCAAGAGAGGGGTTTAACCTGTGCTGCTTTGGGGCTAAATGATCAGCACACTGCACAGGCAGCCCCCAAACTGAGAGTGCTAGCACTGGAGTGCAAATGGATAGATGGAGTGAGATTTGCAGGCTTGCTGTGCAATCTCCAATATGAGCAGTCCAGAGAGCTAAAGAGGCCATGGCTGCAATCCTATGCACACGCACCTGGGATTAAGCCCATTGAAAAGAGTGGCATGTATGTCTGAACACAGATCCACAGGATTGCACTGTTCACCTCCACTTCCTCGCACTGTTCCTTTTATCCCCCCCCCCACCTTGTCGAAAGGAAGGAGCAAAATAAATAGCCTTTCAAAATGACCAGCAGTCATAGTTGAGGCTTTTAACAGAAAAGCCTTCCTATGGCTGCTTCCAAACCGAAGGCTCCAGCTTAGCGCTACCAACGGAAAAGGTGTTGCGCAGCTATTCCAGAGATGTTTTACTGTTTTACTGTTTGTAATGTTCCTGGTTTTTATTGTGTTAAGGTTTTATCATTTTAAAATGTTGTTCACCACATTTATGGCTTTTTAGAAAATAAGCTGGTATATAAATGTTTATAATAAACCATAAATAACAATATTGCATCTTTTCCTCCTTAAACAGATTCTTTTTCTGTTAAGAAAAAATATGAAAGAAATTGTGAGAAAACATGGGAAGGTTACAAATGAAAGACATTGTCATCTGGAACCCCCATAAAATTCCATGTTTGAGGCTGGGTAATTGCAGGATGAAAGCACACTGTGTCTCAGGTAGGGATGCACGAAAGTCACTTACCTTTCAGTGGATTATGTTGATGGTGCGGGGGGAGGTGTTCTGTCCCTCCCCCCGGAATCTTCGACGGGGGGGGAGGCGATCTGTTCCTCCCCCCCGGAATCCTCCACGGCCGGCTGTGCTCCACGGCAGCTCCGCGGAGCAGCCGGCCAGGCCCAGCCCAGAGCCGTCCGCAGCCGGATTTCCGGCCGCGGAGGGCTCTGGGGGGGAAAAAAACAACCCACGTATGCAAATGGCGGCGGCTACGGCCACCGCCATTTGCGTTCCTTATTTTTGGCCATCTTAATCTACGTAAATATTTACATAGACTATGACGGCGAAAATAAAGGGGAATGCAAATAGCGTAGCGGGCGCTATTTGCGTCCCTTTTTGATTCACCGTTTTAGCCTACGTAAATCTTTACGTAGGCTAAAACGGTGAATCAAAAAGGGACGCAAATAGCGCCCGCTACACTATTTGCGTTCCCCTTTATTTTCACCGTCATAGTCTACGTAAATATTTATGTAGATTAAGACGGCCAAAAATAAGGAACACAAATGGCGGCGGCTGTAGCTGCCGCCATTTGCATACGCGGTTGTTGTTGTTGTTGTTGTTTTTAACCCAGCCATGATAGGCTACGTAAGGTTTTACGTAGCCTATCACGTCGTTTTGTTGTTGTTGTTTTTTTACAAGACAAATGGCGGCCACTGCCGCCGGAGCTGCCGCTGCCCGGAACATCCGCCCCAGGTAAGTCTCGTCCCGGGGGGGATCCGCGGGGGGGCAGGGGGGTGGCAGGCTGTTCCGCCACAGATTTCAGGGGGCCGAATGCACTGGCATTCGGCCTCACCGAGATCCGTGGCGGAATTCTCTGACATCCCTAGTCTCAGGAAGGGTCTATTTCACAGCCCTGCTGGTTGCCACAGGACCAGTGGAGGCCGGTGAGTTTGATGTCAGTGGTGTGGTGAATCTGTTTCAGTCAGAACCTGTCAGAACTCTAATATTTATTTACTTACTTACTTACTTACTTACCACCCAATAGCAGAAGCTCTCTGGGCGGTTCACAAAAATTAAAACCAAAGAACACACAATAAAACAATATAAAATATATAAAACATTAAAACCACAGTATAACAATACAATCAGAATAAAACCAGAATAAAACCTTGCAGCAATGCAGGGATTTAAAATACAGATTTAAAACAGCGAAGCTAAATACGCCATTTGTGTCCGTTTCTTCACGAGATAGGCTACATAAAGATTTACGTAGCCTATCATGTCAAAGAGTAGGGATCCAATGGTGTCTGCTACGTCGGACGCCATTTGCATCCGCAATTTGTCAGTCCAGCCAACAATAAGGCAATGGCAGCCGTATCGCTGGCACTTCGGAACTGGCCAGCAGCTCCGTAGAATCACTGCGAGGATTCTGGTGGGGAGGAACGGATTGCCTCCCCCCTGGCGGACCCCCCTGCAGTCAGCAAGGTAAGGGATTCGTACATCCCTACCTCAGAGGGCCCAAAGCAGGACCTCCACTGAAGATCTTAATGTACAGGCAGGCACAATGGGACTTACTTTTGGCTAGGCCTGTGCTGTTGATGGATCGGAGTCACTGACTTTAATGGGATTTAGGCTGCAATTCTATACACACTTATCTGTGGGCCCATCTACACCTGGTTTTTACTCTGGGGTGGGTGCGAGTCGAGGTCCCTTGGCACAGATGATGCACTCGCCACTTCGCAGTCTTCCGTGGTTTCCGCCTGAAAAATGTGGATTTCCTAGGTGGCATTTTGCTGCAAACCTTTCGGCTGCTTCAGGTTCACCATGGCGGGGTGCAATGTCTAACCATCCCTTGGGGTGACATCATGGGGTGGGTGGTGAGTAATGGTGTGATGCCTTTTTCTTCCTCCCCACTCCTTCCTCTTCCTTTGTGGCTGTGCAGTTACGAGGGCACGAAGAAGCGGGCTCACTTCTTCGTTCATGCCTTTGCAGCTTCGCAGCTCTGTTGGTCCAGCATGGCTGCTTCCGAGTCAGTGGCTAAGGGCAGGGGTGTTTCTTAGAAAAACTGAGAGATTCTAGACCTGCTCGACGTATAGGGGGAACAGAAGGTGCAGGAGCAACTTCGGTCCTGCCATAGAAACATAGATTTGTAAGAGCAGGCATTCCAAGAAATGCGGAAACGGGGGCACAGCCGGGGCACAGTCAAATGCAGGATGAAAGCAAAGGCTCTCTGACTGGAATAGCCCCAGGTAGTGAACCACAACTCCCAGTCAACAATGGGAGTAACAATGCTGCGACCTGCCCTTATTATGATGAGCTCCATAGTACCCTCCGAGGGGATGCTACAATTCAGCCAAAGCGGTTGAGCCGCAGCATCCAAATTCAGAGGGTGCCTGTGGAGGAACAGGCACCTAGCACTCACGTGGATGAGACTTCGCAAGTCCAAAGCATCGCAAGAGTACCTGCATTCCAGGAACTTCATTTCCAGTTCTGTACAAACAGTTGCCATGACAATGTAGAAGCTCACTACCCAAATCCTGCCAGAGACGTGAGAATTCGCATAGCTGCAACTGCGATGTCAGGGCACAACAGAGTTTCTCGCCGTGAAACTGTGCAGTGACTCGCCCTGTAAATCTAGCTGGTTGAGTATCCGCAGCGCAGGAGCTGTGCAGCTCTGACGATGCGAAGGACCAAGTTGGTGCCAGGTAGATGGGGCCTGACAGCAAGCCCCACTGAACTCAGTCGGACTTGCTTCTAGGTAGGCATCCATAGCATAGCACCATTCAGCAGCTTAGCTGAGTGCAGGTCTGCAGCCCTTGTTAATATGCCACAGGAGATTAACCTGAATGCATTTTCTCACTGTGATGAGCAAATCCCTGGCACCGCCACTATGAACGTGTAGAACGAGAGACTTGACAACTTAAGAAGACAGGCAAAATCTGTCTGTGGTTATGTAGAACGCTGAGCTATTAACTGAGCACATAAATGGCCACCTGCAAAGCAGCACATGGAGAATTGGAGTTTGTTAGAGAAACAGAGCTTCTCTCTCTCTCTCTCTCTCTCTCTCTCGTCCAGAATTCTTTATCCAATGTCACAATTTACTACATCTTATACATAAATTCCATACTTTAAAATACACAGCTACCCTAGTTTTCAGTGAACAGTGGTGCAATGCATTAAAATGGAACAAGCAAAAGCACACAAAAGAAAAAGGAGACACAGAAATACATATTGCAACTGCCAAAAGCATCGGTCTGCAATGTCAACGTGCCCCAACATGAAGGCCAAATCAGAGATCCGCTTTCCTCTCGAGCTGACCCTAACGATGTTTAAATCTCACCAGTATTCTAAGAGGAAGCCCCATCTTTGAGGTTCCCCATCCGAATTCTATTTTTGATCAAACGGTGGCGACTCCAGGGTCCCTAGGAAAAACTAAGCCTCTGTTGGGTCTATCCATAATCACTGCAAGTATTTGTTGGGTCAGAACCACCTTTGCATATACTATCCTTTGGCTCTTTCTGCACAAGATAAAATTCAAGAGTGTCAAAGCAGCACAACGCTTAGAGCCCATCAACAACCCAATTGTAGTCTGTGCCCACAGCTTTCTCCGAACTCTTGGCAGCCAACCAAGAAGTGCAGTCCTTTGGGCTCCCCTTCCTCTGAAGTCAGGGAAGTATGACTGCTCCTGCTGCATTTCTTTTCCTTTCCTTCTGAAACTGTTCTCTACTGTCACCAGCACCTGAGCTTCCATGGTTGCACAGCACCTCAGTCTCCTTCCACTCCTTATTTGGCAAACACTAATTTCCCCATTCTCCGTCTTTTTCTATCTCCTAGGTAGGCCTTTTAGAACTAGTATACTGGTCCATGTGCTAGGGTGCCTGGGGTCCCAATCCATCTCTCTGGGATTCCCCAGAAGGCCACACCCCAATCGACTGGTGGTTTCCCAGCTTTCGCATGTTCCCGCTGCCCCCATTTTAAAGGGTTGAATGGCCTTTCCTAAGGCTTGGTTCAGTGGTGGGGAACAGGTTGCTTCCCAAGGTTGTTGGACTGCACTCCCATCAGGCCTCGGCAGCATAGCCAATGGTGAGGAATGATGGGAGTTGTAGTCCAGCAACATCGGGAGGCAGTGGAGAGTGGTGGCTCCAATTTTGGTGGGGCTGTGAATCCATTCTGGGTTTCAATCAGAAGTCTAAAGGAGCTATCCAAGGTGCCGACCCTATTTTGGGGGTAGGGTTCAGCACCTTGGACAGCTCTAGCATTCTGGCTGGTTCTGACTGAAACCCATAATGGATTTACTGTCCCACCAAAACTGGAGCCACCAGCCTACACTGTCTGGACAGCCACAAGTTGCCCATCTCTGGCTTAGGGACTGGCAGCATGAGCTTTAAGCTCAAATAGGCTTGGATTTTTGGTGTTTGGGCCTGTCCCCTTTGTCTTTGGCCCACCACATTTTGTCTTTGGTCCATCCTACCACCATGGCGCCAGAGAGCTTCTCCAAAACTGGATTTGGTTGAAAGGGGTTCAACACCCCTGTCCAAGGGGATTGGTAAATTAATGACGCCATTTTTCTGTTCTGTAATGAATGTGTATGCGTGCATTGAGAACAACACCTTTAAAAACAAAGTGTTATGTTTTCGGACTTTAACGGGTGTTTGAGTTAATTTCCCCATTTTTAGAAGTGAGAACATAGTGCGAAAATCTGCTCTGTGCATATCACATCTTAGCCTCCTTAGACCCGCATTGTTCATTACATGTGTACACACATGTGGTGTGTACACGTGAACAAGAATGCACGGCAACAGACTTACTTCCAAGTAGATGTGCATAGGGTTGTGCTATCAGCAACCTTGAGCCATACCAATGTCATATAACATCATACAAATGTCATATAAAAGAAATTGGCTCTTTCTTTGGATTTGTAGATTTTAACTTGACAAGAATCAAAGGTACTGCTAGGTTAATGCCAACAAGTGCTCCAGTTCGTTGTAGCTTTCTGTAGTGATTGTTAGAATTTTAGTGGGGTTTTAAAATAGCAGGATTTTTGTGCTGTTGTATATCAATCAGCTTTTTTTTTAGCAGAGAGGTGATCCATACAAATTAAAAGTAAGAAGCAATATGGGAAAAAAATCATTGCGAACAATATTCCAGTAAAGGTCTGACTAACAAACTTATATATAGTGTGTGTGTCTGTTTGTGTTTCTTCTGATATCTGCTAGTGAAGGTTTCAGGGTTTGTTTTTAACATTGGGACTATTCTTAGGAAATATAAACGTGGATGTGGGCCAAAAACTTTTCCACACCTCATCATGATATAACTCACGGTTTCTGTGAAAATGTGGATTTTCCAATACTCATTGGCTAGACTGACAGATGTGGTTAAATCGGTCAGGACATGTTTGATGTATCTGTAAGTACAAAGGATAGGTTGTAGATACAGCCAACTGCATGCAGTAACACCTTCTGAACATTTTCTGTCTGGATTCTTTGTCTAGATCCTATGCATAGTACTTTGATTGTCTTGGAACAGAACAAAGTACTTCTTAATTCTTTTGGATCTTTTGCCATCAAAATGCCCAAAGGATCAGGATCGGTGGCAATATTGATAAAGAACAAGCAATAAAACACTTAACTATGGTCTGTATCTAACTATCTGTCTGACTAGATAGATTGTAACATGACTAGTCAGAAGTAGATGAGATCAATGGGAGTTACTCCCAAGTAAGGGTTTATAGGATTGCAGGCTAAAACATCCCAATCCATGTTTCCTAAATACTTGCTAGGTGGAAAAAACCAGACTGATTTCCAGCTTTCCCAAATCTGATGCCATCCAGATGTGAGGTACCAAAACTCCCACCATCTCCAGCCAACAATGGCCATAGTGGGGGATGATGGGGGTTGGAATCTAACACTTCGGGAGGGTGCCTGGTTGAGGAAGACAAGGAATTCCTTAAGAGGGGACAATCTCTCCATCTGCCTTCATTAGCAATCCCAGAAACTAGGAACTTTGGCTGCAATATACACTTAGCTGGAAGTAAGTCCCATTGAACTCAGTGGAGCTTGCTTCTGAGTAGACATACATGTTGTTGTTGTTGTTCAGTCGTTCAGTCGTGTCCGACTCTTCGTGACCCTATGGACCATAGCACGCCAGGCCTTCCTGTCCTGCGCACTCTCCCGGAGTGTGCTCAGGTTCATATTCATTGCATCGGTGATGCTATCTAGCCATCTCATCCTCTGCTGTCCTCTTCTCCTTTTGCCTTCAGTCTTTCCCAGCATCAGGGCCTTTTCCAGAGAGTTTTCTCTTCACATTAGGTGGCCAAAATATTTCAGCTTCAGCTTCAATATCTGTCCTTCCAATGAGCACTCAGGGTTGATTTCCTTTAGGATGGACTGATTGGACCTCCTTGCAGTCCAGGGGACTCGTAAGAGTCTTCTCCAGCACCACAGTTCAAAAGCATCAATTCTTCGGCGCTCAGCTTTCCTTATAGTCCAGCTCTCACAGCCATACATTACTACTGGTGGGAAAACCATAGCTTTGATTAGACGGACCTTTGTTGGCAAGGTGATGTCTCTGCTTCTTACTATGCTGTCTAGGTTTGCCATAGCTTTCCTCCCAAGGAGCAAGCATCTTTTAATTTCATGGCTACAGTCACCATCTGCGGTGATCTTGGAGCCCAAGAAAGTAAAATCTGTCACTGCTTCCATTTCTTCCCCTCCTATATGCCAGGAAGTGATAGGGCCAGATGCCATGATCTTAGTTTTCTTAATGTTGAGTTTCAAACCAGCTTTTGCACTCTCCTCTTTCACCCTCAACAAGAGGCTCTTGAGATCCTCTTCACTTTCTGCCATTAGGGTGGTATCGTCTGCATATCAGAGGTTGTTGATAATTCTCCCGGCAATCTTAATTCCGACCTGTGATTCATCCAACCCGGCATTTCTCATGATGTACTCTGCATATAAGTTAAATAAGCAGGGTGACAATATGCAGCCTTGTCGTACTCCTTTCCCAATTTTGAACCACTCGGTTGTTCCATGTCCGGTTCTTACTGTTGCTTCTTGACCCTCGTACAGGTTTCTCAGGAGACAGGTAAGGTGGTCTGGTACTCCCATCACTTTCAGAATTTGCCACAGTTTGTTGTGATCCACACAATCAAAGGCTTTAGCGTAGTCAATGAAGCAGAAATAGACGTTTTTCTGGAATTCTCTTGCTTTCTCCATGATGCAGCAAATGTTGGAGATTTGATCTCTAGTTCCTCTGCCTCTTCGAAACCCAGCTTGTACTTCCGGTAGTTCTCGGTTCGCATACTGCTGAATCCTAGCTTGTAGGATTTTGAGCATCACCTTGCTGGCATGTGAAATGAGCGCAATTGTGAGGTAGTTTGAACACTCTTTGGCATTGGCCTTCTTTGGAATTGGAATGTAAACTGACCTTTTCCAGTCTTGCGGCCATTGCTGAGTGTTCCAAATTTGTTGGCATATTGAATGCAGCACTTTAACAGCATCATCTTTTAGGATTTTAAATAGCTCAGCTGGAAGACTGTCATCTCCGCTAGCTTTGTTGTTACTAATGCTTCCTAAGGCCCACTTGACTTCACTCTCGAGGATGTCCGGCTCAAGTTCAGTGACCGCACTATCATGGCTATCAAGGACATTACTATCATGGCTATCAAGGACATTAAGATCTTTCCTGTATAGTTCTTCTGTGTATTCTTTCCACCTCTTCTTAATCTCATCTGCTTCTGTGAGGTCCCTGCCTTCTTTGTCCTTTATCATGCCCGTCTTTGCACAAAACGTTCCCTTGAGATCTCCAATTTTCTTGAAGAGATCTCTAGTCTTTCCCATTCTGTTGTTTTCCTCGATTTCCTTGCATTGTTCATTTAAGAAGGCCTTCTTGTCTCTCCTTGCTATTCTCTGGAACTCTGCATTCAGTTGGAGATATCTTCCCCTTTCTCCCTTGCTTTTTGCTTCCTTTCTTTCCTCAGCTACTTGTAAAGCCTCATCAGATAGCCACTTGGCCACTCCAGTATTCTTGCCAAGAAAACCCCATGGAACGTATCACAAGGCTAAAAGATATGACGCCGGAAGATGAGCCCCTCAGGTCGGAAGGTGTCCAATATAATACTGGGGAAGAGCAGAGGGTATTTCCAAGTAGCACCAGAAAGAGTGAAGCGGCTGGGCCAAAGCCAAAAGGACACTCAGCTGTGGATGTGTCTGGTGGTGAAAAGAAAATCCGATGCTGTAAAGAACAATACTGTTTAGGAACCTGGAATGTTAGATCAATGAATCAAGGTAAGCTGGAGGTGGTCAAACATGAGATGGCAAGATTGAACATCGACATCTTGGGAATCAGCGAACTAAAATGGACAGGCATGGACGAATTTAATTCAGGTGACCATCATATCTACTATTGTGGCCAAGAATCCCTTAGATGAAATGGAGTAGCACTCATAGTCAACAAAAGGGTGGAAAAAGCAGTACTGGGGTACAATCTCAAAAACGATCGAATGATCTCAGTACGAATCCAAGGCAAACCATTCAACATCACAGTAATTCAAGTCTATGCCCCAACCACTGATGCCGAAGAAGCTGAGGTTGATCGGTTCTATGAAGACCTCCAACACCTTCTAGAACTAACACCAAAAAAAGATGTCCTCTTCATCATAGGGGACTGGAATGCTAAAGTAGGAAGTCAAGAAATCACCGGGATAACAGGCAGGCATGGCCTTGGTGTACAAAATGAACACTCTTTTCCAACAGCACAAGAGATGACTCTACACATGGATATCACCAGATGGTCAATATCGAAATCAGATTGATTATGTCCTTTGCAGCCAAAGATGGAGAAGCTCCATACAGTCAGTAAAAACAAGACCTGGAGCTGACTGTGGCTCAGATCATGAGCTGCTTCTTGCAAAATTTCGGCTGAAATTGAAGAACGTAGGGAAAACCTAAATCATATCCCTTATGAATATACAGTGGAGGTGAGGAATAGATTTAAGGGATTAGACCTGATAGACAGAGTGCCTGAGGAACTATGGACGGAGGTCCGTAACATTGTTCAGGAGGCAGCAACTCAATCCATCCCAAAGAAAAAGACATACATAGGATTGTTATTAAACAGAACAAAAAAAATTGAAGAATGATTCATATTTATTTATTTATGGAGCAGTGCGCTGGCAGGAACAGAGTTACAGATCAGCGAAGGAAGTGTCTGTAGAGGAAGGAAGCCATGTAGCCTGCCGCAAAAACTTTCCCCAAATACTGCTTGTATATTTTAAAATACACCTCTGACACCATGAAGACTGTAAACATTTTTTTAGATGAAATCTCTGATTCTCAGGGTTCTGTATCGTAATGCCAAATTCTGCAGCTGACTCTGTGCAAAGTTCTGCTTACACAGACAAGAGGATGTGATTAAAATACAAGCATTCAATGACTCGTTAAAACTGCACTCTAGTTTTGAATAGTTTCAAATACTTCTTACAGCGGCTTCCTATGCATGATTAATCAGAAACGAGTGACACTCTTTTCAATGGGATTTGCATTGGATCATGACCTTACTGTTTAAATGATATTGTCCGTTCCCATACACAACATTGTATATAAAAAGTTCCTTGTCCTGTTTAACCCATATGGAAGAAGGCAGGAACCTCCTGCCCAGCACCTTGTTTAGACTCAGTTCCCTGACAAAATGTTTAAAGACATGATTCAAGTCTGTCTATGAATGACTCAGTCTCCGCTGGCAACTAAGATGATGATCTTCATAATGTCTGAACAAATGTTTTCCATTACATGGCTTTTGCTTGAGAACTGCTGCTGTCCAGTGTTATAGGTTTCACATTTTCTCCTCCTTGCCAGCTGTTTGCAGTGGCTGATTGTGCTCGACTGTGTCATGCTGCAAAGGGCCAACAGAAAGCTGCAATGATGTTTTGCTGTCCGACCCCCATCAAGCCTCTAAGTAAGCCAGTATCTGGAAATTTTGTATACCTTCCTGAAAAGATGACAGATTATTCCTCTCTGAAAGAACAGATTGCATAATGTAAGACTATTTTAATCGCAATATATTACATAGCCTTTGATGCCTGTTTTGCGTCCTAGACACTAAGTTGCACCCAAGCCTCTATTCTTCCACCTTAGGTCCACTAACACTTAATACCCACAACTGAGCTGGTTCTTGTTTCTTTTATTGTTGTGCTTTTAATTGTGCTTTTAATTTATTTGTTTTTCTCGTTTTTAATTTTTTTTTATTTTAATCTTGGTCTCAATATTATTAGCCACTTTTGAGTGCCATTTTTTGGATGGAAAGGCAGGATCATCATCGTCGTCACTGCCGTCTTACACATGGGCAGGGAATTGTCAGCCCATGAAGCCTTCCAATGAGCCCACCAGCCCCTCAGCACAACCCGCATCCCCGCTCCCTTCCCCCACCCACCATGTCTTCACCACTCGCTCCTTGCTTTTCCTGTCAGGAGATGTGAGAGGGGAGGAGGACCAGCTCTGCCAGGAGCTGCGGCCTCAACCATACTTTGAAGCGGCAGTTCCTGAAGTAGCAGCCCACTCTGCACTGCTATTGAGTGGCGAAGAAAGGGCCACCATGTGTGTGTGTCTAGGCATGGCTATCTGTGTCTGTATGGCATGTCTGTGTGTCAGAGAGTGTACAGTGGATCCACCTACTGCCAGGTCTGACCCTGTGCACATTGATTTTAGCCCCTCATGTTGCTGTTGTGCGGCCTGAAGAAGGTTAACCATAGGGTGTGCCCTGCTTTACAGAGGATAGTCCTCTATTTGAAAGCCTATCGGAGGACAGCCCTTTATTTGCTTGCTTGCTTGCTTGCCTTCCTTCCTTCTTTCATTTACTTTATTTGTATCCCACCTTTCTAGCAAAAAATGGCACTCTAGGCGGCTTACAGAACCAATTTAAATTTATTAAAACAATATATTCGAGTACAATAAAAACGTAACAACTACGGGGGAAAAAAATTATTAAAAACAGCACCCAACCCACCAGACCCGTGCTAAAGACCTTCTTAAATAAAGCATTCCTTGCCTGCTGTTGGAAGGATAGCAGAAAAGGAGCGAACCTACTTCCCTTGGGAGGGAGTTCCACAGCCTGGGAGCAGCCACAGAAAGGCCTTCTCTCAGGTCGCTACCAAACACACCTCTCAGCAGTGGTGTAGTCCCGGGCTGTCTCACCAGGCCCTTGCCCTTGTACGTTTTTTCCAGCCGGGTCTCAGCCAGGTCCCCTCCACTTGCCCCGCAGTGAGCCAGTGAGGGAGGGAGCGAGCGTGCTGGCCGTTGGCCCTGCTTTTGTTCTGCCTCCTTGGCTGGGGCCTCCTAAGGGAGGGAGGTGGGGACATGAGGTGGCACCTCGCCGCCAGCCAGCACATGGAGCGGGAGGCGGAGGAGACGCTGTTGCCACCTGGATGCATTCAGCTGAGCGCGTCCCGTGACACGCTGGGCAGGGGCAGCTATGGCTGCACAAGTGCAGCTTCCTACCCCAGCAAAGATGGTGGCCTTCAGAGCCAGTTTCTCCAGGAGGCAGAGAGTTTTAGGGGTAGTGGCTGCAGAGTGAGCTGGGAAGCGGGAAGGAAATAAAGAAACTCCCTACCATGCGGAGCTATTGGGCAGAATGAAGCGGTAGACTAAGAGGATGTGCTAGAAGTTTTTTTACCTGACTAAGCTGTGTTTTCTGTATCTATTCAGAAGTATGCCCAATGAGTCAATGGCACTTACTCCCAGATAAGTGTGTATAAGATTGCAGCTTAAGTGCCATTGTTTGCTAGCTCCTTTAAAATGCAGAATAATATGAGGCCATAGGCTACTGATAGATACCATTCCCCTTTGCAAGCCTGTAAAACCTACATGACATGATAAAAAAGTGGTTTTCATGATACACCTTTGCATGGGATGTTTAGTTAGGCCCCACGTTGATAAATGTTGAGAAATAGGAATGTTAATTGGCAATCAAAGATGTTTTTATTCAGTCCTTTCTCATATAAACTGGTCTGTTGTTGAAGGCGATTTTAATTGGTTTGTTGTTGTTCAGTCGTGTCCGACTCTTCAGTGACCGCGCTATCATGGCTATCAGGGACATTCAGATCTTTCCTGTATAGTTCTTCTGTGTATTCTTTCCACCTCTTCTTAATCTCATCTGCATCTGTTAGGTCCCTGCCTTCTTTGTCCTTTATCATGCCCGTCTTTGCACAAAACGTTCCCTTGAGATCTCCGATTTTCTTGAAGAGATCTCTAGTCTTTCCCATTCTGTTGTTTTCCTCGATTTCTTTGCATTGTTCATTTAAGAAGGCCTTCTTGTCTCTCCTTGCTATTCTCTGGAACTCTGCATTCAGTTGGATATATCTCCCCCTTTCTCCCTTGCTTTTCGCTTCCCTTCTTTCCTCAGCTACTTGTAAAGCCTCATCAGACAGCCACTTGGCTTTCTCGCATTTCTTTTTCTTTGGGATGGATTGAGTTGCTGCCTCCTGAACAATGTTACGGACCTCCGTCCATAGTTCCTCAGGCACTCTGTCTATCAGGTCTAACCCCTGAAATCTATTCCTCACCTCCACTGTATATTCATCAGGGATATGATTTAGGTCATACCGGAATGGTTTAGTGGTTTTCCCTACGTTCCTCAATTTCAGCCGAAATTTTGCAACAAGAAGCTCATGATCTGAGCCACAGTCAGCTCCAGGTCTTGTTTTGACTGACTGTATGGAGCTTCTCCATCTTTGGCTGCAAAGGACATAATCAATCTGATTTCGATATTGACCATCTGGTGATGTCCATGTGTAGAGTCGCCTCTTGTGCTGTTGGAAAAGAGTGTTCGCTATGATCAGCGTGTTCTCTTGGCAAAACTCTATTAGCTTTTGCCCTGCTTCATTTTGTACACCAAGGCCGTGCCTGCCTGTTATCCCGGTGATTTCTTGACTTCCTACTTTAGCATTCCAATCCCCTATGATGAAGAGGACATCTTTTTTTGGTGTTAGTTCTAGAAGGTGTTGTAGGTCTTCATAGAACCGATCAACTTCAGCTTCTTCAGCATCAGTGGTTGGGGCATAGACTTGAATTACTGTGATGTTGAATGGTTTGCCTTGGATTCGTACTGAGATCATTCGATCGTTTTTGAGATTGTACCCCAGTACTGCTTTTCCCACCCTTTTGTTGACTATGAGTGCTACTCCATTTCTTCTAAGAGATTCTTGCCCACAGTAGTAGATATGATGGTCACCTGAATTAAATTCGCCCATGCCTGTCCATTTTAGTTCGCTGATTCCCAAGATGTCGATGTTCAATCTTGCCATCTCATGTTTGACCACCTCCAGCTTACCTTGATTCATTGATCTGACATTCCAGGTTCCTAAACAATATTGTTCTTTACAGCATCGGATTTTCTTTTCACCGCCAGACACATCCACAGCTGAGTGTCCTTTTGGCTTTGGCCCAGCCGCTTCACTCTTTCTGGCGCTACTTGGAAATACCCTCTGCTCTTCCCCAGTAGTATATTGGACACCTTCCGACCTGAGGGGCTCATCTTCCGGCGTCATATCTTTTAGCCTTGTGATATGTTCCATGGGGTTTTCTTGGCAAGAATACTGGAGTGGGTTGCCATTTCCTTCTCCAGTGGACCACATTTTGTCAGAACTCTCCGCCATGACCTGTCCATCTTGGGTGGCCCTGCATGGCATAGCTTATGGCTTTACTGAGTTACACAAGCCCCTTCACCACAACAAGGCAGTGATCCATGAATCACACACCATAGATTTGTATAAAGGCACTGTGATATTGACAGGTATATTTTTTTATTCCTTTTCTAATGATCACAGCCCCAAGATCCCTTTGCTGGCCAGTTCAGACCCCATCAGTGCATATGTTTATACTTGCTTACTTTGAACTGCATTTCCACATTTTAATGCCCATTCATACATTTGTGCCCATTTTAATGTCCATTCCTCACATTTAGTGCCCATTCCCAGTTTGGATATATCCTTTCAGAGCTCTTTGCTGTTCCTTTTTGTTTTAAGCACTCTAAATCATAGAATCATAGAATAGAATAGAATAGTAGGGTTGGAAGAGGCCTACAAGGCCATCGAGTCCAACCCCCTTCTCAGTGCAGGAATCCAAGTCAGAGCAACTTTAGTCTTGCATCAACTTTATTCCGTGTGAGTTAGCAACAGTTTTACAGTGAGATTAGAACTTCAGGAAAAAAAGATTAGATTTCTGAAAACAATTCCAAACAGTAATGTTGTCTGAAAGTTCATGTGCAGTATAGAATCCAGCAGCCAGAGTGATTAGAAAAACTGCATTGATAACAAGTATATCTGTTCAGGAAGCAGCCTATTATTACTACTTCAATGTTGGTTGAATTCAGTGTCAGCTGACTTGCCCACATCCAGTCCCCAACTACATAAAAGTGTTTCTAATAAAAGGGCTAAGCATTACCTCTGACTGGGGCTTTAGAGAGCTGCTGCAAGTCTAGTACTAGTCTGACTGGTCTATTAGTTTGTTGTAGTATAAAGAAGCTGCCATTATCCACTGTCAACAATCATAGAATCATAGAATAGTAGGGTTGGAAGGGGCTTACAAGGCCATCGAGTCCAACCCCCTGCTCAATGCAGGAATCCAAGTCAGAGCATCCCTGACAAATGGCTATCCAGCCTCATCTTGAAGGCCTCCAGTGTGGGAGAGCCCACCACCTCCCCAGGTAATTGGTTCCATTGTCATATTGCTCTTACAGTCAGGAAGTTTTTCCTGATGTTCAGCCGGAATCTGGCTTCCTGTAACTTGAGCCCATTATTCCGTGTCCTGCACTCTGGGATGATCGAGAAGAGATCCTGGCCTTCTTCTCTGTGACAACCTTTCAAGTACTTGAAGAGTGCTATCATATCTCCCCTCAGTCTTCTCTTCTCAAGGCTAAACATGCCCAATTCTTTCAGTCTCTCTTCATAGGGCTTTGTTTCCAGTCCCCTGATCATCTTTGTTGCCCTCCTCTGAACCCTCTCCAGCTTGTCTGCATCCTTCTTAAAGTGTGGTGCCCAGAACTGGACACAGTACTCCAGATGAGGCCTAACCAGTGCTGAGTAGAGGGGAACTAGTACTTCCCGGGATTTGGAAGCTATGCTTCTATTAATGCAGCCCAAAATAGCATTGGCCTTTTTTTGCAGCCATATCACATTGTTGGCTCATATTCAGCTTGTGATCGACAACAATTCCAAGATCCTTCTCGCTTGTAGTGTGGTTGAGCCACTTATCCCCCATCTTGTAACTGTGCATTTGGTTTCTTTTTCCTGGGTGCAGAACTTGGCATTTATCCCTATTCAATGTCATTCTGTTATTTTCTGCCCAGCACTCCAGTCTATCCGGATCACTTTGAATTTTGTTTCTGTCTTCCAGAGTATTAGCTATCCCGCCCAATTTTGTGTCATCTGCAAATTTGATCAGCATTCCCTGCACCTCCTCCTCCAAGTCATTAATAAAAATGTTGAAGAGCACTGGGCCCAGGACTGAGCCCTGCGGTACCCCACTCGTTACCTCTCCCCAGTTTGAGAAGGTCCCATTGATAAGCACTCTTTGAGTCCGATTCTGTAGCCAACTGTGGATCCACCGGATCGTTGTTTCATCTAGCCCACTTTGAGCTAGTTTGCTCATCAGGAGATCATGGGGCACTTTGTCGAAAGCTTTGCTGAAGTTGAGGTATATGATGTCTACAGCATTCCCACGGTCTACAAGGGAGGTTACTTGATCAAAAAATGAGATCAGATTTGTCTGGCAGGACTTGTTTTTGACAAATCCATGTTGGCTTCGAGTAATCATGGCATTGTTGTCAAGGTGCTTCTAGATGGATTGCTTTATCATCTGCTCCAGAATTTTCCCAGGGATTAATGTCAGACTGACTGGTCTGTAGTTCCCAGGTTCCTCCTTTTTACCCTTTTTGAAGATAGGGACAATGTTAACCCTCCTCCAGTCATCTGGCACTTCCCCCGTCCTCCATTATTGCTCAAAGAGAATAGACAGCGGTTCTGAGAGTTCTTCTGCTAGTTCCTTTATGACTCTAGGATGCAGTTCATCTGGCCCTGGAGATTTGAACTCATTCAAAGTAATTAGGTGTTCCTTGACCATATGCCTGTCGATCTCAAGCTGCAATCCTGCCCCTTCAGCCTGTACTTCGCCTTTGCCAGGGGGGTCATAGACCCTCTTTGGGGAGAAGACTGAGCCAAAGTAGGAATTGAGCACCTCTGCCTTTTCTTTGTCATCTGTTATCGTTTTGCCATCCTGATTTAATAACTGAACAACCATTTCTTTCCTTTGCCTTTTACTATGCACGTAGCTGAAGAAAGCCTTTTTGTTGTTTTTAGCATCCCTTGCTAACCTCAGCTCATTCTCAGCTTTAGCCTTCCTGACGCCATCCCTGCAATTCTGTGCTATCTGCCTGTACTCTTCCTTTGTTACTTGGCCTTCTTTCCACTTCCTATATGTGTGCTTTTTTCTTTTCAGGTCATCCTAAGCTTTTTGTGAAGCCACATTGGCTTCTTCTGTTGTCTTCCACCTTTTCTTCTAGTTGGAATTGTTTGTGATTGTGCCTTGAGAATTTCCTTTTTTAAAAGCTCCCACCCATCTTGGACTCCTTTTCTCGCTAGCATCGCTTGCCATGGGACCTTACTGATCATTGTGCTGAGTTTATGAAAATCAGCTTTCCTAAAATCCAGGGTACACGTTTGACTACACTCAACTTTTGCTTCCCTTAGAACCAAGAACTCAAGTACAACATGGTCGCTTTCCCCCAGACTTCCTGTAACTGCTACTTTATCCACTAAGTCATCTCTGTTGGTTAGGATCAAGTCAAGGATAGCCGATCCTCTAGTTCCTTCCTCTACTTTCTGTAGGAGGAAGTTATCCGCCACACAAGTCAGGAATTTCCTGGAGGGGCCATGTTTTGCAGAATTTGTCTCCCAACAAATATCGGGGAAATTGAAGTCCCCCATTACTACTACATCATGCTTCCTTAAAACATTGGCTATTTGCTTTTCAAAAGTTTCATCCTTGTCTTCTCCTTGATTGGGTGGCCGGTAGTAGACTCCGACCACCAGGTTCCTTTTATTCTTTGCTCCATTTATTTCAACCCAGATGCTCTCGATAGGGCTACCAAGCTCATCCTCCTGTATTTCTGTGCAGAGGTATGTATTTTTCACATACAGTGCAACCCCACCTCCCTTTCTGTTCCTCCTGTTCTTTTTGAACAAGTTATATCCTTCAACTGCTGTATTCCATTCATGAGAGTCATCCCACCAAGTCTCAGTTATACCTATCAGGTCATAATTTCCCTCCTGTATTAAGAGTTCAAGTTCGTTCTGTTTGTTTCCCATAGTCTGGGCATGAGTATATAGACATCGAAGACCATGTGCTTCATAGTCTGGCTTTCTTCCTACATGTGTCTGAAGACTATTATTGGGCGCTATCAAAGCTGTTCTCTCCATTGCAGTGCATGCGCCTATGTCCATTGTTACCCCCAACATTACATCTCCCTTCCCCATAGGATTCAGTTTAAAGCCCTCCTGATGAAGTTCTTCATGCTGTGGCCAAACACATTCTTCCCATCCTTTGTGAGGTGCAACCCGTCCCTAGCCAACAGCCCATCTTCCAGGAAGTATAGCCCGTGGACCCAGAATCCAAATCTCTCTTGTCGGCACCACCTTTGTAGCCAGTCATTCACCCGGAGTATTTTTCGTTCCCTTTCTATCCCTCTTCTAACTACTGGAATGGTGGATGAGAAAACTATCTGGGCCCCAAAGTTCTTGAGTTTCCTTCCCAAAGCTTCAAAGTCTGACGTGATCTCTTCATAGCTCCGCTTGGCGGTATCATTTGTTCCCACATGGATGAGAAGAAAGAGATAGCTGTCAGTGGGCTTTATGAGTGCAGGCAACCTTTCAGTCACGTCTTTAATCTGTCCTCCCAGGAGACAACATACCTGGCGAGTCCACGAGTCTTTGCGACATACTTGGGTCTCGATCCCACGCAGCAAGGAGTCTCCCACTACTACCACTCTTCTCTTCTTCTTCTTGTAGGCCTGGGTTTCATTGCCTCTGTTTGACTGACCTTCAGCCTCTTGCTCACTCTCATGCAGGTTCCCCTGTGATTCTTCCTCTGCAGGCTGTCCTCCAGCCTCATCCGCAAGTACCTGGAATCGGTTCAACAGCTCCACTGCTTCCACTGGTGCAGAGTGGCGTCTAGTTCTTCTTCTCCTAACTGTCACCCTTTTCCAAGGAGTATCCTCTACTCCATTTTTCTTCACCTCAGCATTTCCCACTGCCTCATCTTGCTGTTGCTCTTCAAGCTTCTGGTCTTCCCTTTGCTGCTGTAGTTCCCCCATTCTGTCCAAGAACTCTTCGTGTTCTCTTATTCCCCGGAGGGTCGACAGTCGCCGCTCCAGTCCACTTACTTTTTTTCCAGCAACGTGATCAACTGACAACTTGCACTTGTTGCAGGTGTAGGCCATGATGTTCTCAGGCAAGAAAACAAACATTGCACACACCTTGCAGGTCACCACCACTGGAGAGTCCTGTCCTTCCATAGCCTCTTTTCCCTTTCTGTGTCTAGCTTTGTGATTGTTCTAGACTAGCCTGTGCCTGCTCCTCTACTCAATAGAGGTTAAAAGCAGAGTCCCACTGGTGTGAAAGTGTATGTTACAAGACAAGTAAATGGAAAAAAGTTAGTTAAAAAAAAATAAAAAATAAAAAAATAAAAAAAATGTTAGGGGCCTCCCCCTTGACCTCCCCTGCCGAACTCCCTTGGCCAACTCCTGTTTGCTCCCCTAGTCGCTCGCTCTCTTCGCTCGCTCTCTGGGAGCTTGCCTGCTTCTGTAGTCCCTGGACCAGCTGGAGCAGCTTGCTCTGCTCTGCTCTGCTCTGCTCAGCTGGGAGGCGGGAAACAGACTGAAGCTTCCCGCCCACTCAGCTGCTGGGAGTACTCAAGCCACACCCCTCCAATTCAGTTGGAGCTCTCAGAAGCACCTAGTGAGCTCACAGCTACTCAGAGGGATAAAGGGCAGCCCCCTGGGCTTCCTGCAGCCCACTTACCTCTTAGCCTCTGTCTCCTTTGTCTCCTTTGTCTCCTTTGTCTCCTTTGTCTCTTCAACCACTGCAACTCCCCTGGCCAACTCCTGTTTGCTCCCCCTGTTCGCTCACTCTGTTCGCTCGCTCTCTGGTTGTTGTCAGAAAACATGGCTACAGCACTGTACACTCCAACTCCAGATCATTTATGTACAAGATAAAAAGCATCACCTCCAACTCCAAAATAGAACCTTGGGGGACCCCACTGTTTACATCCCTCCATTGCGAGAACTGACCGTCTCTGCTTTCTGTTCTTTAACCAGTTACTATCCATAAGAGAACCTCCCCTCTTATCCCATGACTGCTAAGTTTGCTCAGGAGTCTTTGGTGTGGGACTTTTGTGAAAGGCCCTTTGGAAGTTCAAGTAAACACAACTGGGATGCCTGCAGTGGAGGCTGGTGACTCTGATGTCGGTGGGGTGGTGGATCTGCTCCAGGTTTCAGTTAGAGCCAGCCAGAACACTAAAGGAGCTATCAAATGTGCCCCGCTGACATTGCAGCCACCAGCCACCACTGGATGCCTGATCCTGTGGAGCCCCTACAAGTGGACAGCTGCTCAGGCATAGGGGTTCCTTTGCATACCATTTGCTCAAGGCATGGACCTCAGAGGGCAGGGCCAAGAGCAGGGCCCCACTCCTGCTTCCAGCAGTGAGTGTCCTACACACAAGTAACACATTAATAGGGGGCTACTATCAGATAGAGCCCCTTCATGGATCACTGCCTTGTTGTGACAAAGGGGCTTGTGTAATTCAGTGAAGCCATAAGCTATGCCATGCAGGGCCACCCAAGATGGACAGGTCATGGTGGAGAGTTCTGACCAAATGTGGTCCACTAGAGAAGGAAATGGCAACCCACTCCAGTATTCTTGCCAAGAAAACCCCATGGAACGTATCACAAGGCTAAAAGAAATGACGCCGGAAGATGAGCCCCTCAGGTCGGAAGGTGTCCAATATACTACTGGGGAAGAGCAGAGGGAATTTCCAAGTAGCGCCAGAAAGAGTGAAACGGCTGGGCCAAAGCTGAAAGGACACTCAGCTGTGGATGTGTCTGGTGGTGAAAAGAAAATCCGATGCTGTAAAGAACAATATTGTTTAGGAACCTGGAATGTAAGATCAATTAATCAAATCACCAACATTCGCTGGATCACGGAGAAAGCAAGAGAATTCCAGAAAAACGTCTATTTCTGCTTCATTGACTATGCTAAAGCCTTTGATTGTGTGGATCATAACAAACTGTGGCAAATTCCAATTCATTCCACTGATGCAATGAATATGAACTTGAGCACGCTCCAGGAGAGAGTGGAGGACAGGAAGGCCTGGCGTTCTATGGTCCATGGGGTCACAAAGAGTCGGACACGACTTAACGACTGAACAACAACAATCAGATAGAGACCTGGATGTACCTAGTTCACTGTAGAAAGCCATTATCCCTCATTCGGGTGTTATGTGTGTCCTCTTCATTGTGGTTTGCTAATTCTTTCCCGGAAGAAAGTAATTCCTTACCTGTAGCAAGTAGTCCAGCCTTAATGGCCAATGGCTATGCTGGCTGGGAATTATGAGAGTTACACTCCAATGCATCCAGAGGAGGCTCAGTTGAGGGAGACTGGAGTAATGTGTCACACTCACTCTGAGGATGCCTTTGTTCCTCTTCACTGGACTTGGTTTGCATTCGCCTCCAATGATTCGAAGCCTGGACCAGGCAGGGGAAGGCAGCCAGGACATCCAACAGGGCCAACTTGCCACCTTATTGGCCCTGTCTGGGACTGTGTTGCTGCCAGTGAGAAGCCACCCCCCTGGCTGGAGCTGAGGAGGGAAAGAAAAAACTCCCCCGGGCTAATTACGGCTGATTCAAGCTGGCTGGGCCCGAGCTCCCTGGGAAGATTCTTTTCTGCCCAGCTCTGATGCGGGGTGGCAGCAACACTGAAGGTGGCACCACCGAAGGCGGCACTGCCAAGGGTGGCACCGCCAAAGGTGGGGTCACCCCTTTGGGGGGAGCTGCTTTGGCGGAGACACAAGGCAAGGCACACCCAACTAACACTGGGTTGACTGGTTCTTGTGGCTTCTATGCGTGGGTATTAGTGGTGGTTGTTTTTGTTTTGTTTTGTGTCTGTTTTGCTTAGGATCCTGTTATGTGCCTGGGGGAGAGGATATATGGCCAAATCGGGGCACTTGAGGGGCCCCCAATTAGTGTGGTTATAGGTCAAGGGAAATATGGCATTGGGAGAAGGGCTAGCCAGGCTAGGGGAATATGGCCCAGACAGTTAACAGCTGTGCCGTGTTCCGGCCCTCCCCCCAACCACAGGCATGGTGGTTTCCCTATCAGCCTGCTCTCGGGTCTCTGGATGCTGCTTTTAAATGCCAGGTTGGTTCAAAGTAAGCCCTCCCTCATCCATGACTTAATAGTGGATGAGGCAGCCAATCTGACATGTATAACTGAGACCTGGGTGGGCGAGCAGGGAGGAGTTAGTCTCTCCCAGCTCTGCTCACCGGGGTACTTGGGTCAGCATCAGGGAAAACCTGAGGGACAGGGAAGGTGCTGCTGTTGTGGTCTATAGGAATTCCATCTCCCTCTGCAGGCTCCCTCTGACTTCTGGTCTGGAGTGTTTGCACCTTGTGTTGGGCCAGCAAGACAGATTGGGGACTCTGTTGGTATACCACCCACCCCGCTGCTCAACAGACTCCCTATCTGAGCTGACAGAGGTCGTCTCTGGTGTGCTGTTGTGATCCCCCAGGCTGTTGGTCCTGGGGGATGTCAACATTCGCGCTGAGGGCACCTTGTCTGGGGCGGCTCAGGATTTCATGGTCTCCATGACACCCATGGGACTGTCCCAACGTGTAATTGACCTGACACATGTAGCAGGCCATCCTCTAGACTTGGTTTTCACAACTGGACATGGAGATGGTGGTCTGAAGGTGGAGGACTTTGCATCAGTCCCCTTGTCATGGTCAGATCACTACCTGCTGAGATTTAGACTTACAGCAGTTTTTCCCCTCTGCAAGGGTGAGGGACCTATTACGATAGTCTGCCCCCAGGGGCTAATGGATCTGGATGGTTTCCAGAGGACTCTGGGGAGGTTTCCGGCTGATATGGCAAAACCCTGGTTGATCTGTGGAATGCAGAAATGACCCAGGCAGTTGACATGATTGCTCCTGAGCACCCTCTCCTGAGTAGAGCTCGAACTGCCCCATGGTATACCCCAGAACTGAGAGTGATGAAAGAAAATAGGAGACAGCTTGAGTATAGATGGACAAGAACTCCTGGTGGATGTAATCGAATGCTGGTATGTGCCTATGGTAAAGTATCCGGGGGCTATTACATACCACCTCTAAGGATACTGTAGATCCCTCTGAGGCCCACTGTAATGTATTTGCTAGGCAATTCCAGGATAAGATCTCTTGCATCCGCCGGGACTTAGACTCCAGTGTTAGAGCAGGTGAATCTACTGAGGTATCCAGAGCACAGCCTTGTCCTGTTCTCCTGGATGAGTTTCAGTTGGTACAGTCAAGGATGTTGACAAGGTGCTTGGACAGGTTCATGCAACCACTTCCGTACTGGATCCTTTCTCCTCTTGGCTGATAAAAACTGGCAGGGAAGGAACAGCTGGCTGGGCCAGGGAGGTGATTAATGCCTCCTTGTGAGAGGGAGTGGTCCCAGGCCACCTCAAAGAGGCAGTAGTGAGGCCACTCCTAAAGAAACCCTCCCTGGACCCGGAAAATCTTAGTACTCTTAGGCCAGTGGCAAATGTTCCTTTCCTGGGCAAGGTTCTTGAGCGGGTGGTTGCCAACCAGCTCCAGACACTCTTGGATAAGACTGATTATCTAGATCCATTTCAGACAGGGTTCAGGTCAGGTTTTGGCACAGAAACAGTCTTGGTCGCCCAGTATGATAACCTATGTCGGGAGAGAGACAAGGGGAGTGTGACCTTGTTCATTCTCCTTGATCTCTTGGCACCTTTTGATACCATGAACCATGGTATCCTTCTGGGACGATTGTCTGAGCTGGGAGTACGAGGCACTGCATTGCAGTGGTTTCACTCCTACCAGGATGGTTGGCTCCAGAAGGTGGTGCTTGGGGAATATTGCTCGGCCCCGTGGATTCTCCAGTGTGGGGTTCCACAGGGCTCAGTTCTGTCCCCCATGCTATTTAACATCTACATGAAACCATTGAGTGCAGTCATTTGGAGGTTGGGGGTGCATTGTCATCAGTATGCTGATGACACGCAGCTCTATTTCTCCTTTTCAACTTCTTCAGGTGAGGCTGTAGATATGCTAAATTGGTGCCTGGCTGCGACAATGGACTAGACGAGGGCTAATAAACTGAAGCTTAATCCAGACAAGACTGAGATGCTGTTGGTGGGTGGTTCTTCTGACCAGATGGAGGGTGCTCAACCTGTTTAGGATGGGGTTGTACTCCCCCTGAAGGAGCAGGTTCGTAGCTTGGGCCATCTTTGTCACTTGAGGCTCAGGTGGCCTCAGTGGCACAGAGTGCCTTCTACCAACTTCAGTTGGTGGCCCAGCTACGCCCCTATCTGGACAGGGATAACCTGGCTTCAGTTTTCTATGCTCTGGTAATCTCCAAGTTAGATTACTGCAATGCACTCTACGTGCGGCTGCCTTTGAAGATGGTTCAGAAGCTGCAGCTCATGCAAAATGTGGCGGCCAAATTGATAATGAGGACAAGAAGGTCAGAACATATAAGACCGACTCTGGCCCTCTTGCACTAGCTGCCTGTATGCTGCCAAGCCTGATTTCAAGGTGCTGGTTTTAACCTATAATGCCTTACATGGCTTGGGACCACAGTACCTGAAGGAGCATCTCTCCCAACACAAACCTACCTGTATACTACACTCAACATCTACAGCCCTCCTCTGGCTGCCTACACCGAGGGAAGCTCAGAAGACGGCAACCAGGCAGAGGGCCTTTTCAGTGGTGGCCCCCAAATTATGGAAAGATCTCCCAGACAAGGCCCGCCTGGCACCAACATTGTTATCTTTTCGGTGCCAGGTTAAGACTTTTCTCTTCTCCCAGGCATTTGGCAGCATATGATAAGTTTTAATCGATCCTGGAATGGCGTATGGTTATGGTTGTTTGCTTTTGAGATTGTTTGTTTGAAGTTGTTTTAGATATATGTTTCTTTTGTGTATATTGTCTGTTCATGTGTTTTTATGTAAATGGTTTTTAATCTCTATATATTGTATTTTTAATGTTTGTAATCTTTGTAAACTGCCCAGAGAGCTATTGGGCCTTATAGAAATGTAAACAAAAACAACAACCTTCACTTCCCAGATACTCTTTGACTCTCCCTCACCTGATCTAGCTAAAAATGCTTCTCAGTCAGACCTAGGCCTTTGCCTGAGTGATAAAGAAGGCTTTGCCTATCCAATATACCACGCTTTGCATCTGCTTTGAGCTTATTTCCCTGCTCTTCCTGCAGCCTATTTCTGTGGTCAGATACCTTTGACTTACAGCTCAGATTGCCCCTTAAAAACAAACAAACAAACATAAGAGAGCTAGTGTGGTATAGTGGTTAGAATGTTGGACTGGGAGTTGGGAGATCCGGGTTCTAGTCTCCACTCAGCCATGAAGCTTCACTGGGTGACTTTGGGCCAGTCACTGACTCTCAGCCTAAGCTACTTCACAGGGTTGATGTGAAGATAAAATGAAGAGGAGGATCATCATGTAAACTGCCTTGGGTTCCTTGCAAGAGGAAAAAAAGGTAGGATATAAATGTAATAAATGAATACCTTGAATCTCAAGACAAATTGCCTCTGGATGTCCTGACAATGTTGGCTCCAAAACCTGCAGGTGCTCAGACTTGTTTCTGCCTTGGTTAATTCCAGCCCACTGCAGAGAAATGGCATTCTTGAACTGCCACACATGCAGTTATAAAGGAGAAGTAAATGGCTATAGAAACAATAAGGTGCAGTTTATTTTAGAACAATGATATGATGCATACACAGGCAATCACTTTTCAAAATATTTTTAAACATTCAGAACAAATTCTCATTTGGTACACACACCCCTCCCCCGGCATCTTGAAGCACATTAGCTAAATAGCCAACAAAGGCATCCTGCATTGCAGTTGTCTTTTGTTTACTATGGACTACATGTTTCTAAGATGAACATGGGGGGGGTGTTAATCAGAGTACTGTTTTAGCAGACTGTGTTTTTGCAGGGCTAGCGATGCACAGCTACCTTCTACCGCTTCCCTTATGAAAGAAGAGGCATGAACTAACTCATGTTCTTTAACACCAGTCCAAATGCAGCACAAGCTGTTTGTCAAGGACCGAAACAAGACGTGGGTCTAACGGCTTGGCCTAATTTCAAACCTGCTTGAATGGCACAGATATGAAAGTTTGACTCAAAACTGGAATAGCTGTTTGGTATCAAGAGATTGTGGAGAGCTTTTTCAGTAAGATTGTGGAGAGATTGGAAGAATGCAAAAACCAAACAAAATGGGGCAGACAACTGGGAGAAGACGATGAATTTAGGCAGATGGTTAAAGGGAAAGAATAATGGGCAGATTGGGGGACACACGCAGACAGACAGTCAGTTCAGTCCAACAATGGATGAATGAACTGATGGATGACCTACACTGGGAAATGGATGTTGGCTCTCCTGGACCTCACAGTGGCTTTTGATATCATCAGCCATGGTATCCTTCTGGATTGGTTTCCTGGGGTGGGACTTGGACCACAGTGTTGCAATGGCTTCAGTCCTACTTTTGTGTGTGTGTGGGGGGGGTAGGGTCCAGAAGTTGATGTGGGGAAAGGGACTTCTGTTCTACCCCATGGCCTTTGGGATGCCTTGGGATTCCATCTAATCCCCTGTGCTTTTTAACTTCTACATGAAACCGCCAGGTGAAGCCATCTGGAGGTTTGGGCTGAGGTGTCATCTGTATACAGACGACATGCAGCTCTACCTTTCTTTTCTACCTTCTGATCTCAGTGAGACAGTGGAAATCCTGAACAGGTGAACCGAGAACTACTGCAAGTACAAGCGGGGTTTCGAAGAGGCAGAGGAACTAGAGATCAAATCGCCAACTTTCACTGGATCATGGAGAAAGCAAGAGAATTCCAGAAAAACGTCTATTTCTGCTTCATTGACTACGCTAAAGCCTTTGATTGTGTACATCACAACAAACTCTGGCAAATTCTGAAAGAGATGGGAGTACCAGACCACCTGACCTGTCTCCTGAGAAACCTGTACGAGGGTCAAGAAGCAACAGTAAGAACTGGACATGGAACAACCGATTGCTTCAAAATTGGGAAAGGAATACGACAAGGCTACATATTGTCGCCCTGCTTATTTAACTTATATGCAGAGTACATCATGAGAAACGCCGGGTTGGATGAATCACAGGTCGGAATTAAGATTGCCGCGAGAATGATCAACAACCTCAGATACGCAGACGATACCACCCTAATGGCAGAATGCGAAGAGAATCTCAAGAGCCTCTTGTTGAGGGTGAAAGTGGAGAGTGCAAAAGCTGGTTTGAAATTCAACATTAAAAAAACGAAGATCATGGCATCTGGCCCCATCACTTCTTGGCATATAGAAGGAGAAGAAATGGAAGCAGTGACAGATTTTACTTTCTTGGGCTCCAAGATCACCGCAGATGGTGACTGTAGCTATGAAATTAAAGGACACTTGCTCCTTGGGAGGAAAGCTATGGCAGACCTAGACAGCATAGTCAGAAGCAGAGACATCACCTTGCCAACAAAGGTTCGTATAATCAAAGCTATGGTTTTCCCAGTAGTAATGTATGGCTGTGAGAGCTGGACTATAAGGAAAGCTGAGTGCCAAAGAATTGATGGTTTCGAACTGTGGTGCTGGAGAAGACTCTTACGAGTCCCCTGGACTGCAAGGAGGTCATATCAGTCCATCCTAAAGGAAATCAACCCTGAGTGCTCATTGGAAGGACAGATACTGAAACTGAAGCTCCAATATTTTGGCCACCTAATGTGAAGAGAAAACTCCCTGGAAAAGACCCTGATGCTGGGAAAGATTGAAGGGAAGGAGCCTGGGGAAGGAGGACCAGCCAGCAGCTGCACCGGGTGATCCTGAGCCTGAGCCTGCTTCTGCCCCCGCCCACAGGTACTTAAGGCGGGGCTGCCAGAGGCAGCGCCTCGGCGTCGCGCAAAGTGCGACGCTAAGTGCGCACTTAGCGTCGCACTTGGAGTCGCAAGATCTACCCACCTGCCTCTCCAGAGACACCAGCAGCCACAACACCAGCAGCAAATAGCAGCAGCAGCAGAGGGCAGCAGCTTTAAAGACCAGGGGAAGGGGCAAACGTGGACTATCTGCTCCTTCTTAGCTGCTGTTCTCTTTTATCTCTTTTATCTCTTTTATATTCTTTTAAACTATTGTATATTTTATATCTTAATATTTTAATATGTGCCTGGGAGGACTATTGGACAACTCAGGGGGTGGGGGAGGTGGCACCATAACTGTGGTCACGGGCAGGGGGAGGTATGGCGTTGGGGGATTAACAGGCCAGCTGAGGAGAAGAGGGGCTAGACACCTTACAGCTGTCCCCTCTTCTGGTTCTTCCCCCAACCTGATGGTTCCTGGCAGCCTTACCAGCCTGCCCTCGGGTCTGGTGGTGCTGCTGCTGAATGAAGCCGGCCCAAAATAAGACCTCCCTCATCCATGATTTGATTGTGGATGAGGGGGCTGACCTGGCATGTATTACTGAGACCTGGGTGGGGGAACTGGGAGGGGTCACTCTCTCCCAGCTGTGCCCTCCTGGGTACTCGGTGCAGCACCAACACCGACTTGAGGGTCGGGGAGGGGGGGTTGCCGTGGTCTATAGGAATTCAATCTCCCTCTCCAGGCTTCCTGCTCATTCGAGTGCAGATCTTGAGTGTCTGTACCTTGTGTTGGGTACCCGGGACAGATTAGGGATTCTGTTGGTGTACCGCCCACCCCGCTGCCCATCAGACTCCCTGCCTGAGCTGACGGAGGTGGTCTCGGACTTGGTGTTGAGGACTCCCAGGATGATGGTCCTGGGGGATCTCAACTTCCATGCCGAGGCCGCTGTATCCGGGGCGGCTCAGGACTTCATGGCCGCCATGACAACCATGGGGCTGTCCCAACATGTCATCGGCCCAACTCATATAAAAGGACACACGCTTGATCTGGTTTTCTCGACTGGGCAGGAGGATGGTGATCTGAAAGTGGAGGAATTAACATCTGTCCCTTTGTCATGGTCAGATCACTTCCTGCTGAGGTTTAGACTTCTGGCGGCCTTTCCCCTCTGCAAGGGTGGGGGACCTATTAAAATGGTCCGCCCCAGGAGATTAATGGATTCCGATGGATTCCAGAGGGCTCTGGGGGATTTTCCTGCTGGTATGGCTGGTGCTCCTGTCGAAGCCCAGGTCGCTCTGTGGAATGCAGAGATGACTCGGGCAGTTGACACGATCGCACCCAAGCGCCCTCTCCCTCTGAGCAGAGCCCGGCCAGCTCCTTGGTATACACCTGAGCTGAGGGCAATGAAGCAAGAGGGGAGATGGCTAGAACGCAGGTGGAGGAAAACTTGTGCTGAGTCTGACCGAACACAGGTAAGAGCCCACTATCGAGCCTACTCTGTGGCGGTGAGGGTGGCAAAGAGGCAGTTCTTTTCCACCAGCATTGCATCTTCTCAGTGTCGTCCGGCGGAGCTTTTCCGAGTGGTTCGCGGCCTGTTACATTCTGGGCCAGGGAGAGAGACGGTGGAACCCTCGGTAGCACGCTGTGATGAGTTTGCGCGGCACTTTGAGGATAAAGTCGCTCAGATTCGTCATGAATTGGACACCACCATTAATGCAGTTCCATTGGTAGAGGCGTTCAGAGCACCGTCTGGTCCAGTTTTATTGGATGAGTTTCAGTTACTGAGGCCTGAGGATGCGGACAAGGTGCTTGGCCAAGTCCGATCGACCACTTGTGTGCTTGACCCTTGCCCTTCATGGCTTATTAAATCAAACAAGGAGGGGTTGTCCGGCTGGGTCCAGGAGGTTGTAAATTCCTCCTTGAGAGAGGGAGTGGTGCCTGCTGCTTTAAAAGAGGCAGTAATTAGACCACTCCTGAAAAAGCCTAACCTGGACCCAGAGGATGTTAACAATTATAGGCCAGTGGCCAACATCCCCTTCCTGGGCAAGGTGCTTGAGCGGGTGGTTGTAGGACAGCTCCAGGCACTGTTGAATGAAACGGATTATCTAGATCCATTTCAATCGGGCTTCAGGCCTGGTTTTGGAACGGAAACTGCCTTAGTCGCCCTGTGGGATGACCTCTGCCGGGAGAGGGACAGGGGGAGTGCGACCCTGTTGATTCTCCTGGACCTCTCAGCGGCTTTCGATACCATCGACCATGGTATCCTTCTGGATAGGTTGTCTGGGTTGGGAGTTGGAGGCACTGCACTACAGTGGTTCCGCTCCTACTTGGATGGCCGATTCCAGAAGGTGGTGCTGGGGGATTATTGCTCTGTGCCATGGCAATTGTGCCATGGGGTTCCACAGGGCTCTATTCTATCCCCCATGCTGTTTAACATCTACATGAAACCGCTGGGGGAGGTTATCCGGAGGTGTGGGCTGAGGTGCCATCAATATGCGGATGACACCCAGCTCTACCTCTCTTTCTCATCAAAACCAGGTGAGGCAGTGGCTGTTCTGAACCAGTGCCTGGGCACGGTAATGGACTGGATGAGGGCTAATAAACTGAAACTCAATCCAGACAAGACGGAGGTACTGTTAGTGGGTGGTTCGTCTGCCCAGCTAGGTGATATTCAACCTGTTCTGGAGGGGGTTGCACTCCCCCTAAAGGATCAGGTTCGTAGTTTGGGGGTGCTCTTGGATCCAGAACTGTCACTTGAGGCACAGGTGAACTCAGTGGCATGGAGCACTTTTTATCAGCTTAGGCTGGTATACCAACTACGCCCTTATCTGGACAGAGATAGCCTAGCTACAGTTATCCATGCTCTGATAACTTCTCGTCTGGATTACTGCAATGCGTTATACGTGGGGCTGCCTTTGAAAACAGTCCGGAAACTTCAGCTGGTCCAAAATAGGGCAGCAAGATTGTTAACAGGGACTGGCCTGCGAGCTCATATTACGCCAGTAGTTTTACAGCTGCACTGGCTGCCAGTCCATTTCCGGGCCGGATTCAAAGTGCTGGTGTTAACATTCAAAGCCCTTAACGGCTTGGGGCCAGGTTACCTGAAGGATTGCCTCCTCCCATATGTGCCTGCCCGGACCTTAAGATCATCATCAGCGGCCCTTCCCCGTGAGCCCCTGCCGAAGGAAGTAAGGCGGGTGGCTACTAGGAGGAGGGCTTTTTCTGTTGTGGCACCCCGGCTCTGGAATGAGCTCCCTAGTGAGGTTCGCCTGGCGCCTACATTGTACTCCTTTCGGCGCCAGGTGAAGACCTTTTTATTTTCCCAGGCATTTTAGCTTTCTAAATTTTTATCTTTGCTGTTTTAAATCTGTATTTTAAACTCCTGTACTGCTGCTAGGTTTTATTGTGGTTGTATTGTTATATTGTGGTTTTAATGTTCTATATATTTTAAATTGTTTTATTGTGTGTTGTTTGGTTTTAGCTTTTGTGAACCACCCAGAGAGCTTCGGCTATTGGGCGGTATAGAAATGAAATAAATAAATAAATAAATAAATAATAAGGCAAAAGGAGAAGGGGACGGCAGAGGATGAGATGGCTAGATAGCATCACCGATGCAATGAAAATGAACTTGAGGACACTCCGGGAGAAAGCGAAGGACAGGAAGGCCTGGCGTGCTATGGTCCGTGGGGTCACAAAGAGTTGGACACAACTTAATGACTGAACAACAGTCTAGGGGCAGTTTGAGGGTGGATAAAGGTAAACATGTAGAAGCTTAATCCAGACAAGATGGGAGTGTTGTGGGTTGGAAAATCTGCTGATTTGGATTTGGTGTGCAACTGATCCTGGATGGGGTTGCACTTCCCCCCAAAGGGGCACATATGTAGTTTGGGAATGCTCCTGGACTATGGAGGCCCAGCTGTCAGCAATGGCTAGGAGTGATTTTTACTAGCTTTGGCTAGTTCAGCAGCAGTAGCCTTATCTAGAGAAGGCAGATCTTGCCTTAGAGACACATATGCTGGTTACATCCAGGCTGGATTACTATATTATCTATATGGGACTGCCCTTGAAAACAGTCCAGAATCTTCCATTGATGAAGAATGCAGCAGTGAATATGCTTGTAGGAGATAGGCATTCTGGGCACATTACACGTATTCTACCCAGGTTACATTGGCTTATTCATTTCTGAACCCCATTTAAAGTGCTTGTACTAACCTTTAAAGCTCTAAATGGTCTGGGACTAGGCCTGCACTCCCAAGCCTGAGTATCAGCATCTGAGGCCCTGCTCTCTGGACCATTAGCAAGAGCAGTTAGGCTGATGAGTACCAAGGCAGGGCCGTTTTTGTGGCATCCCCCATCTTTGGAATATGCTCCCCAGGGAAATATTTTGGCCCTTTCCTCATTGGCCTTTAGGCTGTCTGTAAAGATCTTTTTGTTCCAGTCAGTTTTTGAATGATGGTGGTGTTGTAACTGTTTTATCCACTGCCATTATTTTAATGGTTTTTATTTGCTGACATTATTTCTATTTGATTGTTTGTCTGATCTATTGATTTATGTGTTGTTGTTTACTGTGTGATCTTATTATGCCTTAATATTTTAATGGTGTTTCATATGGTCTAAATATGTTGTTTTATTGACTATTGCAAACTGGCTTGGGAGGATAATCTATCCTGAAACGCTGTTTGAAAATCCCTTAAATACAGTAATAAAACTGGATTTTGAGACCTGGTGTAGGACTTAATCTGGAGAGTTGGTTAGGAGACTAAGTTTTTGGAAGAAACATTGTCATACATGGAAGTGAACCATGGGAAAGCTTCTCTGTGTTTGGACTATATTGTGGGATGTAGCCTCAAATGCAAAATTAATTCTGATCGAATCTTTATGAGTGCATGTAGGACACTGACACAGGAGCACAACAGCTACTCGAGGGATACTCTACTTTCATTGTTCCAATGGCCTTCCTTAATTAATCTAGCTGAGTTGTAATTAAACTAGAGTTTCATTAGGCATTTCCTTGTGCTGCCAAGCAGGGCACTTTCTATTTCACTTTAAAAACAAAAATAACTTGTTAGGCAGGCAGCTTTTGTTAAATCTGGCAGGGCTAATTAGTATACCTTAGCTTTAGGATGACATGTTTATGACCTTGTGGAATGAAAAACAACCAGTGCCACCAAAGGACCTAGGCTTCCGTAGCAGTATTCTCACTTAGCTCTCTGCGATGAATATCTGAAAACATCTTCTTGTTTAAATTTTTATCTCACTGGCAAAAAAATGCTGGCAAATATTTCCCCACCAGAATATTTGGGGAACACTGTATCATGAAATAAAATTTCTATGACTCTGTGTCTTCTTAAAGGCTATATCATGAGGCATGTACAAATCTTCCTTCCTATGCATTTCTGTTTCTTCCTTTTAAAAAAAAGAGTCTGTCATGCTTTTGTGCCAGACGAATGGTGTTTATTGCAATCATCCAACTTTTTCAGACTGGAGTGTGTTTGATTTGTGACTGCCATCACTGAACATGCTGCAAATGTGAGCTCTGCTCACAGCCAGGTCAGATGTGACGGTTTTCCACTTCTGGAGTCATTTCCACAAATCATTATTGTGTCTGGATATCAATCTGTAACTGTAATTTTGTACAGTATCAATCTGTAACTTCTTGCTCCCCTGCTCTGAAATGTGCTCTGAAATAAGAATTTTTAAAACATGGAGGGAAACAAATTTGGGGTTTACAGGTTCACACAGTACACTTCTCATGTGCCCAGGCATGGGAACCACATGTAAGAGTGCTCAACTGTCCAACACTAGCCCTCAGTAGAGGTTTTTTTTTTTAAAAAAAAAAGGATAGGTGAAAAATTTGTTTGGTTCACATTTCAGTGTGAACTTACCAAATTTTCACTACCCAAACCAAAACATGAACTGGAAATCTGCACTGTTCTGAAGTTTGTGAAAATTTATTTATGACATCCTTATGAATAACAATAGAGTTGCACTGGTAGACCAGTATGGCCTGGTCTACCACACTGTTGAGAAGCAGTCCGCCATATGGATCTGGGTGCATATATTTTGAAAACTGCAAAATATATTTGGACTCCAATGTAGAAATGGGATGGAGTGAATTTGATGAGAATCTGACAGAAATTGAGCTTGACAGATTCACCCATCTCTAGTTTTTAAAATGTTGTTTTAGGATTCTAGGATGCTCCGTTCATTCTTTACATGGTTCAACACCTTAGTAAATTCCAAGTGGTTCCCTCTCAAAGGCAAAGTTCTTATGAACCTTCCCTTCCCTTCCTCCCTCTGGGCCTCCCAAATCTACTCCAGAGGGTACCCCAACCCTCTGGAACAGATTTTAGAGGGTGCAGGGAGCTGCAGGGGAGAATTGTAGCTCCCTGTACTGCTGATGGAAGCCTTCCATTGGCAGAGCAACACTAACTGGATTTCACCTACAATGTAACATAGGAAGAAAAACAAAACTCCTTTGGGGTTAAAATCTATATTAACACCCTAAATAGTCAGATTGTGCAAAACATGCAAGCAGTGCCTAAAAGGAAGGGGGCTGTGCAATGGCTTGGAGGCAGAGAATGGTTTTTAACAGTGCAATCCTATACATGTCTATTCAGAAGTCCCACTAATTTCAATAGAGCCTTCTCATAGGTAAGTGTGCATAGCCTAAGAGGACTGAAGGAGTTATGGTAGAACTATTGTTGTCCATGGCATCTGCACTTTCTGTGAGATTAAGAGTTGTTATAAAAATGTAAAAACAAACACCAAAAACACTCCACCAAAAACAAAAGAATGGGAGAGAAGAATGAATTTAGACAGAAAATGCAAAAGAAATAGTATGGGGCAACTTATCTATGAAATACCTTCTGGCATACTTGGGACACTTTCCTGGGTGGAGATGCAAATTTCACGGTGGAGAAAAAGGCATATGACTCACTTCAAAAGTTTTTGCCCATACTGTACCGAAAGGAGGACAAGAATGATGCCTTCTTGAAATAATAAACAGAGTATAACATTAGGCATATATGGGTGTAGATTTAATTCTATGCTTCTCGTATGTAATAATGAGAGTTCCAAGCATAAATTCTTGCTCATTTTGGAACACATTCAAAGGTATGCATGGTTAGAACCACGTGTGTATTTGAGCTATTTCTAGACCGCTTATAGTGAGCAAAACTAAATGTCCTTAGAGACATGACGTGTAAAATGTAACTGCTTGCTAAACAGCAGTTCACTTAGCACTGAGAGTGTCCTGAGTGGTTTGCAAGTCAATTAAGTACCGATGAAGCAAAGATAAATGCTTCCTGTTGAGAAATGTCACAGCATTTTTTCTGCTTCACTTCCTTGGGGCATGGTGCATAAAGGGCCTTAATCAGATGACATGCTACAATGTCATTGGTGAACCCAGGTGATAGCTTGGCTTTTGCATCATCAAAATAATAAACAAGTTTTTGTGTGCAAGTAACTAGCTAATAGGCTTGGCCACAGATTTGATTTAGGGTCCAACATATTTGCTTTAGGGTCCAGTAGCACTCACTACATTGGACAGCTTGATAAGCACATTCCTCCATTATGCCTGAAAGCATATATAACTCTTGTACCATTTAACACTAAGTAGTACCAATTGTTGGGCAAGATCTTCCTGACCGTCTCTGGTCTACAGATGCAAATGTGAGCAAAACCTGACACCGAACTATTAATAATCCATCACTCCCATTGTTTGGAAGGATACCTAGTACTTAACTGAGTTGTTGAAAGCTTAAGATATTTATATTGGATCCACTGCTTATAGTGTCAAGAGCCTCTGGTGGAATAAAGAATTCAAATACCGCAAGTGAGACGAGTTATAATTGCAATGAAGTGTTCGCTGTTGTAGTTGCTTTAATTCACTTCTAAGCAAAATCCAGCCCAAATATGGCACTCTAGTTTTATGGCCGATGATACTGAAGACAAAGTATTGTCTTTACATCAGATTATGAACACAGGAATCTGCATTACGCCTAGTCAGACCATGGGTTTATCCAGCTGACTGGCAGGGACTCTCCAGGGTTCCAGACCAAGGTTTTTCCCAGCCCTACCGGAGATGCATTGAACCTGGAAGCCCCTGCATGCAAGCATCTGCTCCCCCACTGGGCTATGGCTCTTCTTTAAGATGGCCTTTAGGCTTCCAAAATCCATTGTCTATGTCTAGAGATGGGGAAGGGGGGGACAGACACTCCCCACTCAGCTCTTGCTCAATGAAGTTTACACGACTGATATTTTCCCACAGATGTTCTTATTTCTAAAGAAATGACAGTTGGACCAATTTCATTAGAATTCTTTTTATTCAGGCCTTTTAATCACAATTGTTTAAAAAGCAGTCCACCATGTTATATCCAGAGAAATGCTGCAAAAAGGTTTGATCATTTGGTTCTATTCCTTGAGGAAAATATGCAAGCTGTCCTATGAAGTGTTTGTTTTTATTTCTTAAAACACATAACCCTTTCGACTTTGGCCGACACTAACTAGAGCCATTTTGTGCACATTTAGGTCAGGGCTGGGCAACTTTTTCAGCCCTGAGGGCTAAACGTGAGATGATGGGTGGGCTGTTGGAAGCCTAATTGAACACCCTCTTCCCCAGCACAATCACACAGCCTTGGCGTGGGAAGAGAAACCAGGGGCAGTATGCACAGGTGGCTTCTGAAGGCCACAGGTGGCCCACAGGCAGTGGTTGCTCACCCCTGATTTAGGTATGGCTGGGCATATTTATGATGTACTTTCGGAACTCTTTTGGATTATTGTGAATTTCCGACAACAAACTCTTTTGTTCCACTCAGCAAGAGCAATGGGTGAAGTCTTCACTGATGTAGCCTTTGCGTGCAAAATAGATCTGTTTCCAATCAAACTTCCTGCACGCAGCATCTCAAGCCAGACGTATCGTGCCCCTTCCTTGACAGAAATCATGCAAGCATCTGGTTGGTGCTGTCAGCTCCGAGAGTTGCTGATCATCATTTTGGGGTGGAAACTGGTGGGGTCTAAATCTGATCAACTCTAAAGATGATCAGTGTTATCAGAGTTTATGTGCTGATCATCTTCTCAGCAATGAAATCCAAATACCTGTGAAGCATAAACATACATGCTACTGCTGGGATGTGTGGGAGTTAATGTTCCATTGTGCTCAGAGGACTTCCTTGTTCCAATTAAAGACACACAGGCTCCAGCTGCAGGGCTGTTATCCTATGCCGGGGTAGGGAACATATGTTTTTGGGATGCAACTCCCATCAGCTCTAGCCAACCCAGCCAAAAGTAAGGGATTCTGGGAGTTGCAGTCCAACAACATCAGGTGGGTCACAGGTTCCCTATCCCTATTCTATGCACTCTTACTTCAATGTAAGCCCCATTGGGCTCAATGGAACAGGTCTAGGTGTATCTGGCTATACCAGAACACATGCAAGTGGAGACTCACATAACTGAATAGTCCTCTTTCAGTAGTAGTAGTAGTAAAAAGAAATTACAAGGATATGTGGTTTGAGACAATTTTGTAAAGATTTTTTTTTTTAGAAACTATTATGGCGCTTTTAGGGCCAATCCTATGCAAGTTTAGAAAGGAAAAAAGTCCTACAACTCCCAGCATTCCCCAGCCAGCCATGCTGGTTGGGGAATGCTGGACAATATAGGACTTTTTTCTGTCTAAACATGCATAGTATTGCGCCCTTAGTTTGTTAACAGATGTTTAAAGAAGCTTCAAAGTGGCATGCTTGATATTTATCTTTTGATTTTAAAACGCTGCTGCTGCTTTCTTTAGTTTTGAAGTGATGTTATTGGTTTTATTATTGGTTTCAATGTGCTTAATTTTATTAGGTAGTGCTGGAAGCCAGTGTGGTATAGTGCTAAGAGCCAATGGCCATGCTGGCTGGGGATGATGTGAGTTGTAGTCCAACACATTAAGGCATCCAGTTGGGGCAAAGCTGGGTTAGAGTGACAGATTACAACTGGGGAGATACAGATTCCAACCCCATTAAGCCATGAAGCTGACTGGGTGACCTTGGGCCAGTGACGCTCTCTCAACCTAATCTACCTCACAGGGTTGCTGTGAAGATAAAAATAAGGGGGGGGGGATGTACATTGCCTTGAACTCCTTGGAAGAAAAAAAGCATATACATAAATAAATATTTCCTGTGATGTATTCATTCATTTTTTTCATCTCACTGTCATCAAACGACTGTGGCAGGGTTTTTTTAAAGCTGTCGTGAAGAGGGGATGTAGTTGGATGGAAATTCTTACCACAGGCAATGGTGCCACTTCATCCCACCTTCTCTTCTCTGGAAAAAAAAAAATATCATCCATATCCAGCCATAGAAAAAGTTTTTATAGCTACAATGTAAACTCACTCTGAGCAGTAGGAAGCACAAACATTGGAAAGGTCAGAAGTACTAAATAAAAAAAGCAATATTCTATTGTAATATCTGCCTTGGCAGGCCAATATGGAAGCCTTTGTTACACAGAATGCATCCAAGTTTCAAGGAAGTTCATCATAAATAGATTGGTCAGGAAATTCACAAAGTGAGGGTGGGACACAAGACCTGGAATCAGTTGGTATACAAGACATGATGTTTATATTTTCGAGTCTGATGGAAAACACGATGGATTTTTGGCGACCTCTGGCAGTTTCTTCTGGAAAACTTACTCAGGCTGCAATCCTAAGAGGACTTACTTCCAAGTATACATGCTCAAGATTGCACTGTTAAGACACTGAAAAGCATTGTCCCTTCTGTTTTGAAGGTCTGTTTCAATTATAGATTTTCTCTGAAAACAGGGATTGCCTTGAATAAGATCCCCCCCCCCCCCGGGTGGATGGATACCACAAAAAGGGTGTTGAAGTCTTTCCGATGACAACAGGAAAAGCATAAGAAGAGGAGAGAGAATGATGTTGAAGGATGGGTGCTAGTGATGGAACAGGAGAAAAAGACTGGGGGTTGGAAGGAAAAGACAGGCCTCAACAGATGAAGGAGTCCTGGAAGTGACTGTTGTTTTAAGAGATGGCACTGATAGGCAGAGAAGAGGCTGTGGAGACTGGCCATTGACCTTTAGGCAGACTCATGTTACAGGGGCTGTCAATCTTAAACAATGGCAGAGTTGGCTCCCGCCTCAGCACTCTAGAATGGTGTTTCCCAAACTGCATCCGGGACATGCTGTTATCAGTATCAATCGCAGGAGGGGCTAAAGGGAAACACTGCCACCCCGTTGCATCCACCACATCATCCTCATCAGCATCACTGAGAAGCTCTATGAAGCATTGATTCTGCTTCTCTCTTCCAATATATGGAGAGCAACATCATCTAGGGAGAAGGGGTGGGGAATGTATGCCCCCCACATGATGCTGGACTGCAATTCCTATCTGCCCTGGCCAGCATCACCAATGGTGAAGGATAATCGGAGCTGTAGTCCAACAACATCTAGAGGGCCACATGTTCCCTACTCCTGGAATAAGGACTAGGTTTCCTTAATGCAGCGTGAACTTTAGCTGAGAGTATGGAGGAATCACAGAAGCATCACCAGTGCCCCGGAAGCTTATGGCATCTCTACACCAGCCTAAAATCCTGCATTTAAAATGAGGCTTTCTGCTTCCATTTTAAACTTTTAAACACAGGATCACAACAACTCCCTTTTTCACCTGCTCCCTTTCCCCCCTCCCCTTCCCCCTCCTTTCCCCTGTATCTGAGTCTTCCATATCTTTCGTTGATGATCTCGCTCCTCTTCTTGCCACTTTTCCTCTTTTCACGGAGGGAACTCAAGCGGAACACAATGGGGTGATTTGATAGCTCATCATCTGTGATCCATTCAAAAACAGAACAAAGGGCATTTAGTGCAGGAGACGGAGATGTCCTGGACGGTCACGGCATCATGTAAAGAGCCTGCAAACTTCTGTGCAAGAGCCATTTCAATCACAGGATAAAACCTCTGTGTGAAGAAGCCCACAGTCCCATCACTAAGCCCTGCCTGACTGGGCAAAGGGCAGGGCAGGACATCAGGAGAAAATATTAGGTGGGCTAATATCACAGCTGCAAGGAACCTATGTTTTAAACATCCTGTTCCATCTATTTTTCCAAAATACAACACACGCACACCCCACATATCAAATACATGGTCACACAGCATCCATTGTACATAGAAAAAAACAGCCATCAGAAAAAAAACAATTAAAAAGCATAAGTAAAACAACTTAATGATCAACAAAGAAAATCACATAACCAGAAGGAAACAGTGAAAGCAAACTTACAGCATAGTTATCTCATATTAAAGCTACTATTATGTTTCAAAGGGTTTGTTCATAAAAAAAAATACAGCAGCTTGAAAGATATCTCTGTTTGTTAAGTTGTGTTTCCAGAATTCTTCCTGAAATATATTGTGAGAAAAATACTATATCAAAAGTTAAGGGAATGCTGCTTTAGCAAAAGGACAAAAGGGAGAAGGTAGAGGTATCAACTTTTTGTCTGGTAGAGCTCTTGTGCCTTTAATGGCTAAATGGTGAGAAGAAATTCAGCCCAGAGAGAGATAACCCGTCACTTCATGCTGAGAAAAGCTTCATCTGTTGGGTTTCTGCCTGGCATGAAACTGTTAAGACACAAGAGCCCTGACAGAAAAAATAGAGTTGACAAACCTTCCAGAAGATAATCAAGTCCTCCCCACATTTCCAAGGCAGGTTCTTCTTTACTTCATCCCTCCCATAAATCAACCCAGATGCAAAGAGCTGCAACAACCTAAGTGCACTGAATGCCTACAAAGCAGATACTTCCAGGACCCTGTAGCAAACTACATGCTACAGAGGAGCTGATGTCTTGCTCAATTTGTTGCTCCTGGAACTTCTCACAGCTTGGAAGTCAGATGTGCACAATTATATGTTCCTGGCATTGTGCCATATCTCAGGTATGGTCTCTAATCTGTTGTGCACTCAAACTGGGTGATTAGGCTGTCATGCTCCAGATATAGTTAAAGTCATATGATGATCCATAGCAGTGCAGGCTGGAGCAAAATTCCTTCCAAAGTCCAAATACAGCAAATTCAGTTAAACCTGTAGTGTGAAGCACATCTCATCCTACCCTTTGAAAGAGTCATCTGCACCGTAGGAATTATAATATCGACCTACTTTACAGGGTTGTTGCTGTAAGAACTATTTACATAAAGTATATGAAGCATTTTGAACACACACCCCCCCCCCCACATGAATGCTATGGATTGCTACTAAAAGAACTGAGCTCCATCAATTTACACTGGAATAATTCCAAGTATGATGGTTTAACTAATTTCTGAATCAGAGCCAATAAGAGAAAGTGGACCTGTTTTAATGTGAGATATATAACTGTCAGCTGGATGAAAACAAACAGAAAGATGGCATAGAAAGATAGTAAATTCCAGACAAACTATGCTTTGTCCCTGCGGTTTATTTCTAAAAGAGAGGTGCTGAATAGCCAACTTTCAAGCCAGTCCATCTGAAACTTTCCCCTAATGTGATGTTGGACTATAACTATCCAGTGGGAAAGGAGATTCACTACATTCAGAGGCACTTTTAATTTAAATATTATTTCTCATGGAAGCACTACTTAAGATTCAACCCACTATTTTTTGCATTTAATTTCCCTCTGACCTCATTGTTTATGATGTATACATACCTGCAACTTAGAATAATATTTCATGCATCTGATGACATGGACTCTTGTCTATGAAAGCTTGTGCCACAATACATTTGTTCATCTTTGGGGTGCCACAAGACTCTTCTTCATTTTCGCTGCGACACAGACTAATGTGGCTACCCCTCTAGTGTTAACTATCCCATTTTGTCTGAACTTGGAAACTATGGTTACCAGCTTTGAAACAAGCCAGGATCTTCAACAAGTTGGTTTAAGATCTTGGCTTGTTCCAAAGCTGGTAACCATAGTTTCCCAATTCAGACAAAAAGGGAAACTATGGCTAATTAGATACTTTCTGGTTTAATTGCAGTTCATGTGAAGGGAGGAGCAAAGGGGCTGTATGTACAAGCAAAGGCCTCATTGTATCTCAGCTTGTTAAACCAAGATATGGTTGTCCAAACCATCTGGATAAGTCAGAGCAATGTGGAAATACGAGGCACCAGAGCTGCATGACCAAGCATCAGTACAGCAGCAGTCTCTGGTGTTACTGCGTGACAGACTCCTGTTGGCATCCAGTGCAGAAAATCACTCAGGGAATGAGTTAATTCCTGACATCCTATCTCAAAGGGGCAGGGCTTAAAAATGCCATATCAGGAGGAAATGTGCATGGGTACCCTCACTGATAAACTCCTTTCTCCTAACAAAAAAGCAAGCTTTTGCATGCTTGTACGCAATAGGTTTAGGGATTTTTCTCTCTCCTTTACCAAAGGTTCCTGGCTCTTGCAATTGATAGTGGAAAGCTCCCTCAGTCTTCCCCACTACATATCATCAAGGGACTGAGACTTTTTAACATCAAAATACTCAGCACAATAGTAGAAGCCACAAAGACCATATTGGGAAGCAAGTTGCCACAGAATGGCTTCCAGCCCTAAGGCTGAAGAACTGGCCAAGTTGACAAGGCTTACGGTCAGGGGTAAATAGATGGGTTTATAAGGTTGTGGTAATCCCAAACCTATTCCCCATATGCTCTTCCTACCTCCTCCTCAAGGCTTTTGGCTACTCAGCACTATGCAATTATATGGGCAAATACGTCATTTGTCGACTATATAGTTGCCAGGGGTCCCCAACTTTTTTGGACCCCTAGGCACCTTTGGGAATTTGAGACCATGCTGTGTGGGAACCACCACAAAATGCCTAATCAGTGGATCACCACTTTGGCATCTACCTGTCGCATCTATGGATCTTAGGCTGCGTCTTATTCAGCAAAAACTTTTGTTTTGTGTCTATTGGCCACTGCAACGTGTCTTTAATAAGGGTTTGTCTAATTTGGCTAATTGCCACTGGTGCAATACAGCTAATTCCTATTTCAAACATATGTTTTGGCAATGTCCAGTAGTTGCTTCTTTTGTGGAGGAGGTTATTACACAGATAAAGTTTGTACTGGAACACTCTTTAATAATCACTGGTGTACATGCTCTTTTCAATTATTTACCTGCTTCATGGAAATTAACAAATGTTCAGCATAAATGGATTCTCTGCACCCCTTTGACAGCTAAAAGACTGATATTACAACAGTAGAAGGATAAATACTCACCTTCTGTAATGCAATGGATTGCGGACCCTACAACACTTTCATTATTTGAAAGGGCGGCATATAGAGGTCAACTTCAAATAGATATTTATTTGGCTACTTTGGCCCACTTTTGTTGAACCCCATATATAATTGCTAGAAAGTTATATGCATTTCATACAAATCCATACATATATATTAAAAATATATATTTTTCAAAAATCCGGGTGCCCATGGGCACCACGTTGGGAACCCAGTTGTGGATGCCCTTGGAGGTGCCTGTGGGCACCATGGCACCCACATGCGCTGCATTGGGGACCCCTGATATAGTGTCACTCCAACTGATCTATTTCATCATAGAGTTGGCCGTTACTGGTATATAATGAAACAGTTAATGAGTTTTCCCCCTTGTCAGAAGTGATTTGGGATAAGATAAACGTGGAAATGTCAAAGGATGAGTTACATTCAAATTATTATTAAAATATACTTACATTAGTAATATAACTTACATATGCTAATTACTATTCTACCTCTGTAGTCTCTTCCCTTTTGTCCTTATCATAGACCAACCTTCTCCAAGCTGGTGCCCTCTAGATGTGTTGGACTACAATTCCCATCATCCTCAACCAGCCTGGCCATTGCGGTGGTGGGAGCTGTAGTCCAACACATCTGGAGTGCACCAGGTTCGGAAAGGCTGCCATAGACCATCATAGTTTGCCCTAGCCAGTATCTGCAGGCAGGCTTAGTATAAGATTCTAGGCAATGTGAGATGGACTGAAAACATAAAATCAATTAATGTTTCTGTATATCTTTCTTTTAGAATCTTAGGGAAGCATACTTAAGTATACTTACGTTTACATACCTGACTATGCTGAGGTACATAAGTGTAAAATGATTCACTTAAGCTGTCAAAACGTAACTGTCTGTGCACATTGTTTTCCCACAAGCCACAGAAAGTCATGCAGCTCCAACTATTTTTGAGAGTTGGGGACCCACAAAGCTCAGAGCTTTCACCATTTCTGCTTAATGTCCAGACAGAGACCTTACAGAAACTAGCAAGATGATGTAGGTTAGGTTGCTAGCAGTGTACCCAGTCAGATGCTTCCAAAGGCCACACTCCATGTTATGACTGCATGCTCATGTACTATGACTTTTGCAGAATTCTGTTATGACCAGTAACTGTGTCCTACAGATCTTGCAGCTAACAGTTAGATTAACAATATACATGAGTGTGAAGAACATGCAAGAAATCTTGATGCCTGATATGGAAAACACAAATGTACATTGTAATATACATTGGAATATTCTTGTCACTTCCAGTTCTTGACTAAGTAAGGCCTTGGTGGTGGGTGCAGATGTGTTGGACTACAATTCCCACCACCATGATGGCCAGTCTGGTTGAGGATGATGGGAATTGTAGTCCAACACATCTGGAGGGCACCAGCTTGGAGAAGATTGGTCTATGATAAAAAGGACAACAGGGCTCCTTCCATTGGTGGAAGGAATCAGTTGCAGGAAGGGTTGTGGTGAAAATTTCTGCTGATCTGTCAATCCCCCTGTAGCCCCCAGCACCATCTAACCTGCTGTTCTTTCACCCTCTAGGACAGATTTTTGGGGCTGCAGGGTAGAGGAGGAATCAGCAAAAATCACCTCTCCCCAAGGGATCATCCAGTTCATGCACTTCTGCTCCACACAGCTTTGGATCCAACCAAGTGACAATTACATTAAAGCTTAAGGTGACCATTTACAAAGCAGTGTTGGTGATAATGCACACATCCCGCCCCGGTGAGCTAATTTATACATGTACTGTAATAAAACTGGTTATCCCAGTTAGTTAATTAGAAACTCCCTAAGGCTGCATGCTTGGCCAAAAAGCCAAGGTATGATAGTCTGAAATGGGCCCATATCTGCATGGCACATTGCAGCCTGCTGCCGCCTAGTATTTGCTTCCTGATATTATGATATATTTTACTGGCTATTTTTCTATTAATGCTATTATTCTTAATGGGTTTAATGTTGCACATCACCTAGGGCTAGTGTAAAAAGGCAAGTAATACATTTTATAACTCAATCAATGTCTTCTGTTCTTGATGCTAAAGCAGACCATCAGTTCACAGGCCATGGGTAGAAATCTGTACATTTTCTGGATATCCTTAATGCAAATATTTTACTGTTTCCCCACTTTGAGAAATGGAAAAAGGAGAAGTGAAATTTGATTCCAGGCTGTTGTTTGCCTTTCGGTAATGTAATAAATTGTTGCCAATGACTGTCCTTATTAACTCTTAGAATCCTGCCCAAAGAAGCCCGAAATAGGCACCAGTATGCACCAGCTAAATACAAGCGTGCATTCTGTTTGTTTGGGGAATTTTTGTGTTTGAAAATACCCTTTGATCAACCTGCTGTGCCGGAACTGTTTTCGGAGCTCTGTGATAAGGTATAGCCTCTTACTAACTCTGTTTTTGTGAGAGTAAGACAGGTTAATTGGGCTTGACGATACTGACGACCCTTTCAAGTCATGTAAAATGAGACCGGAGAGCTTATCACAGGTAGATAACCATTAATATTCCTTGTACTGTCTAAGGGAAGAGAAAGGGAGTTGTTTGTTTTAAGTGTTTCCTAAGGTATCCAACAAAGGACACAAAGGGGAAACCATCTGCACAGAGGAGACAGGGCCGCCATACAAATAGCTCACTTGGAATGAAAAGACAGCTTCCTCCTGCTATAACTGATCATTTGGATGAAAGACTGGGAATTGGCTCATTGCTTTACAATAGGATTCAACCCTTCCATTGAGGCAGTGGAAGATTAAGAAAAATGAGAGGAAATCTTAAACTACTTCTCTTAGCAGACTTTTCCTTGATCTAAATCGTGAAATCCTTTTTCTCCTAACCTGCCCCCACCACCAAGGCCTTACTCATGCAAGAAATACCAACTGAAAGTGACAAGAACGTTACCATGTATATCAAGATTTTTCCCAATTAACAATGTGAATGAAAAATAAGAATTGGTTTTGGTAGCTAAATACTTTAGGATGGGGGTTCAGAACCGCAGGTGTGGGGGCCAAGTCTGGCCCTCAGAGAATCCCAATCTGGCCCTCCAGAGTTCCCCAGGAGGCCATGCCTCTTCCCCTGGCCCCACGCCTGATGGTTTGGTGGTTTCCTGGCTTTTCTCCAGTTTCCCCCCTATCCCAAAAGGCTGAAATGCTTCTCCCTACACATAGTTCCTGGCTATGAGAGCTTTAAATATTTTGGGGTTTTGACCCTGCCCCTTTTGCCTTTGGCTCCACCCACCACTGGAATGTAGCTCACAAGAACTTCTCTGAAATGGAATTTGGCACTCAGGCTGAAACAGGTTCTGCACTCCTGCTTTAGGGAACCCTAAAAACTGCCCTTCTGTGAGAACTGGAGATATTCAAAAGGGAATCCTTCACATTACAAACCACAACTCCCAGGATTCTTCAGGGCAAATCAAGACAATTAAGTGCAAAAACTATGCAAATCTGTAATCCTGATATGCTGAGTGGAATTTTGAGCTCCAAACTGCCCTTGAAAATTCTTGAATCTTGGGTGTATTTGGTATGTGGTAAATATGTCCTGTTAAAGAACTAGGGAGCGAGCAATCCTTCCGTGATAGGCGACCACCTATCCAATGTAGAGCAGGAGAAGTGCAGAGGGGATCTTCCCCTCTGTGCTTCAGCCACCCTGCATTTGCAGCTGGACAGCTGATTTCGGCTGTCTAGCTGCAGGAAGTTGGAGTGGGGGAAGTGGTGGCCAGATGACACATTGGATATGTCGTACTGGATTTCTGACTTCCCTGCCCTGGCGCGCCCCCAGGAATGCCCCGTTTTCGCCGCTCCGCACTCCTCTTCTGAGCACGGGGCCGTTCTGTGCTGCCTACAAGGCAGCACGGGAGGGGGTGGTCAGTTCTCAGGGAACTGACTTATCCTATAGCCCTCTAGCTGCTGACTAGCAGCCATAAGATTGTGCCCTAAAAGTTTTTTTTAAAAAAAAATGCATGAAGAAGATTCAAATAGCAAAAGAGTATTTTCCAGTCTGGGAAAATGTCCCAGTGTGGTTGAGAATGAAGCACTTTAACATAACTCTCATTCATTGTTTCCTACTCATTGCTAAAAGCGTTAACACAGCACAAGTGGTCAAAATAATTACAATGAACTGGTGGGTAGGAATAAAAGGTTAACCACTTATTTAATGAGAAATGCAAATTTGCTGTGCTGCTGGTTGACAAATTACTACTTGCCCAATCTCTTCTTCAGTATCCTAACACACAAGATGATTTCCTGAATGAATATCATTTATGGGTAAGAAAACCACATGAACACCTTAATATAGGACTAATGTGCATTGTCTATTTCACTGAATGTACTTGTGGTGAGAAGCCACAATTTATAGTAGGTTTGTTTGATTCGTTCCTCCTGTGCTATTTTTTCTATCCATTCTTTCATTCTATTCCCGTCTTTCACGTAGGTCTGTTTGTTTTCTATTTGCGAATATAATATCTATTTTAAGCGTTGTGATGCATTGTTTGCATGCTGCTGTGTAGTCTTTACTAGAATATTAAATGTATTCATGGAATTAAGAGGGCATTACATAAAAATTACTTTACATAGGAAGTTTGGTGGCTGACTATTGTTCACTTGTTTCCTTTCCTCTCTCATTTCAGTACAAAATATGGTACATTTTGTGACAACTCATAAAAAAGACATACCTTTATACAGAAGTAACTGATTATGGTTCATACACATACGTAGATGTGTGTATGTCACATGCCTCGATACATCTCAGCAGAGAGTTCCCAATACATTTCACCAGAGAGCTAGGCTATTATTTGACAGCACTACTCATGCTCGTTTATTTATTCATTTCATTTCTATACCGCCCAATAGCCGAAGCTCATATACACAGATAAGAAGCTTCTCATGCCTGACTCATCTATATCAGGTTGTATGAACTCAAGACAGCCTGGCTTCATAAGTGGCTTTGCTTTAGGCAAGTCGCTCTGTCGCAGCATCACATCCTCAACTGTAAAATGTGAATAGTTGTTATCATCTCCTAGTTTTATTGTGAGAACCAGAAAAAATAAGCATTACAGAACAGTAACAAAACCAAAAAGCAAAAGCTCAACAGTTACAGAACTATACAAACATGCTATGCAATGGCTACATTAATTGTTTGTTTTCTAGCATTGGCTGCCATCTAGCACAGCTACATATTCTTAAGTCGCAGGGGTGTGGAACCTCTTCCAGACCGTGGACCAAATTCAATTTCGGAGAAGCTTTTGGGAGCCACATTCCAGTGGTGGGCAGAGCCAAAGGCAAAAGAGGTGGGGCCAAAAATACCCCGAACACCAGCTTATTGTAGCTTAAAGCTCCTACTGCCAGGAACTAGGCCTTAGGATAGGCATTTCAACCTTTTTGGAGGGGGGGGGGGAAGCATGAAAAAGCTGGAAAATCATCCAATTATCAGTGGTCAGGGGAGAGGGAGCATGTCCATCTGGGGAACCCCAGAGAGCTGGATTGGGATGGCAGGAGGGGAGATTGGCCTGCAGGTCTGAGGTTCCCCACCCCTGCTCTAAGAGCACATGGATGAAGCTAAGCAAGTATTAGCTCCTAGCGAGACCACTAGGAGCCTTCTGTAAGAACAGGAGATTAATATAGAAAGTGAGTCCTATATAAGTTAAGCGAGTGCTTGACTGTGGTTGTGGCCCTTTAAAGATCTTGTCTCAAAAAATACCAATGGCTTAATATTAAGCAAGCATCAGAGGGAAAGGAACAGGCATAGCTACATGGGAAACAGGTTGTCAGTGTGTCTGTATTGTTACTATATGGAAGAAGATTTGAAGGTTTCATGTCAGATATTGGAGGGAGCAAAATATAGGAGAGCACTTAAGTGTAAGCTGGAATGTTTCCGTTGTTTGCTAGTGGATAAGATGTCTGTGCTCAGGGTCAAATACCCTTGGTTTCAACACAAACACACACACATATATTTGATTTGCATAATACTGAGTTGTGAACTCATGATAGGTAGGGAAAAGTCACATCCTCCCCCACCGCAATCGTTTCAAGGTATGCCAGCAATATATAAAAGGGGCTAAAGTGCTCAAGGCTGGAACAGCAGAAAGAGGTTCCAAATATGTTATTACATCTCCTTTTACCTGTGCTTCTGCCAGGTCTTTACTAGCAGATTTAGTATCGAGGCCAATATTCACTACCAGGATAGAGGATGGACAGCTAGCTCAGATGAGGTAGGATTACAGAATGCATTTAAATCTGGAAACGGTGATGAGGGTTGTAAACCCCTTCCTCCAGACCCAAAGTCCTTGCTGCCAGGCTAATAACTGCTCAGCTCAACACAAAATCGGCACTGCCAACTTTTTTTTTATTAGTTTCTACTCCTGGCCTTTAATATCAACTGATAGAAGGAACACCATGCTTATCTTGAGGTAAGCTCAGAAGGCAACAATGAGGGAGAGGGCCTTACCAGTGGTGGCTCCCCATCTGTGGAATGACCTCCCTGATGAGGTCCACCTGACGCCAACATTGTTATCTTTTCAGCGTCAGGTTAAGACCTATCTCTTTTCCCAGGCATTTGGCAGCACATGATGAGTTTTAATCAGTCCTGGATGTGTTTTTAGTTATGAATTACTGTTCAAAGTTGTTTTTAGTTATATGTTCATAGAATAGTAGGGTTGGAAGGGGCCTACAAGACCACTGAGTTCAACCCCCTGCTCAATGCAGGAAGCCTGATTCCCAGGCAGTTCCCCATCCAAGTACTAACCAGGGCTGACCCTGCTTAGCTTCCGAGATCAGATAAGATTGTGGGTGTATATTGCCTGAGTGCTTTTATGTAAACGGCTTTTAAGCTCTGTATATTGTGTTTTAATGTTTTGACTTCTGTAAACTGCCCAGAGAGCTTTGGATATGGGGTGGTATAGAAATGTAATAAATTATCATCATCTTCATGCCACTGAAAGCTACATTTAAACACCTATGCAGACTGAGACACTATTAAAGGCACAGGAACAGGACGCTCTAGTTTTTTTGACGAGTTGGCAACTCTACACCCAGTGATGGAGACAGATATTTATTTATTTAATTATATTTTTAATTTGCCCAATAACAACTCTTCTCTAGGCAGATTACAAATAGTTAAAAGTATAAAATACAATACAAATATGAGTGGTACACCCCTGGGAAGCAGCCTAATTCACTTGCAGCACTAATATAATGTGCTTTAACCTGCTAGTAAAAATGCCTGCACAGGGTCAGCAAGGGATCGAAAACTCAAATGGTCAGATAAGCTTAGTCCTTCCTCCCTTGGAGCTGTCTTGGTGAGCCTTGCAGGGGAAATCAATTTCATTTATTATATTTCTATACCGCCCAATAGCCAAAGTTGTCTGTGTGGTTCACAAAGATTAAAAACCTTAAAAATACAGTATGATGCACAGTATAAAAACAGTTTAGCTACAAAGATATAGAGCAGACACACAGACACAGACACATATCCAAACAATATCCCATATCCTATGCTGCCAAATGCCTGGGAGTAGAGGAAGGCCTTAACCTGGCGCTGAAAAGATAGCAACGCTGGCACCAGGCGGGCCTTGCTGAGAAGGTCATTCCATAATTGGGGGCGGGGGGTGCCACCAAGAAGGCCCTCTCCCTTGTTGCCACCCTCTGAGCCTCCCTTGGAGGAGGCACCTGGAGGAGGGCCTCAGATGATAAGCGTAGTGTACAGGTAGGTTTATGCCAATCAGAAGAATGTGGTATGATGGTCCAACCCTCAATTCAAAATAGAGGCAAGACTAGTAAACTCTGAACTTGTCTCTAATGGCTGAGAGTTCCTGACTGAGAATCTCGCAATGCTTGCAAGAACCCTACAAAAACGAAATATGAATTGGTCTATCCAGTGGCACCAGTGGGAGCAAACCTCAGGACAGTGGCAGGGACAACTTCAGCAATTTTCAGTTAAAACTGGTTAGTGATGCTTATTAAAATCACACACTTTGGCAAAGTTTTACCAGTCTTTAATATTTTACATTTCTATACCACTTTTCTGCATCATTCATTTCTAACGGCTTTTTTAAACACCTATCGAGAACTGAAGGTGAAAACTTGTTCACTCTTGTTTGTCATACTTCTGTCTGTTGCAAGACCATCCAACAGTGCATACCATACTTCTACAAATCTCAGAGAAGAAAGTTCCACTTCTTTACACAATCGCTTTGTGCCTCACCCAGTTTAGATAGCATTTATCTTTAAATGAACTGCACTCTTTTGCAAGTTTGCCTGATATGGTAACAACCAGTACTGCACTTTAGCAAATATTGTACAATTCACAACAATAAAGGCAAAAATAAGGCTGGTAAACAGACACGATCATTTAGGGTGCAATCCTATACTGGCTGGGGAATGCTGGGAGTTATAGGACTTTTATCTGTCGATACATGCATAGGATTGCATCCTAATGTGTTTTTGGTCTTGAGCACACAACATTGCAATCCTGCATGTACTTATCCAAACCTTTTAAATCCTGCTAACGTCAGACAGAACAAATCATGATCAGGAGCACAGACCTTGTATGAACAGATAAAAGCTTAATTGTTCCAGAAATGAAAGAAAAGGAAAGAAGGGCCAAACAAGATGTGCAAGCATTTGCACTTTTGGTAAATAGAAAGAAGATCCCCCAAGATGGGGGATACGTGGCTCAACAACACTACAAGCGAGAAGGATCTTGGAATTGTTGTCGATCACAAGCTGAATATGAGCCAACAATGTGATGTGGCTGCAAAAAAGGCAAATGCTATTTTGGGCTGCATTAATAGAAGCATAGCTTCCAAATCCCAGGAAGTACTAGTTCCCCTCTACTCAGCACTGGTTAGGCTTCACCTGGAGTACTGTGTCCAGTTCTGGGCACCACACTTTAAGAAGGATGCAGACAAACTGCAGAGGGTTCAGAGGAGGGCAACAAAGATGATCAGGGGGCTGGAAACAAAGCCCTATGAAGACAGACTGAAAGAACTGGGCATGTTTAGCCTTGAGAAGATGAGACTGAGGGGAGATATGATAGCGCTCTTCAAGTACTTGAAAGGTTGTCACAGAGAGGAAGGCCTGGATCTCTTCTCGATCATCCCAGAGTGCTGGACATGGAATAATGGGCTCAAGTTACAGGAAGCCAGATTCCGGCTGAATATCAGGAAAAACTTCCTGACTGTTAGAGCAATACGACAATGGAACCAATTACCTAGGGAGGTAGCGGGCTCTCCTGCACTGGAGCCGTTCAAGACGAGGCTGGACAGCCATCTGTCAGGGATGCTCTGACTTGGATTCCTGCATTGAGCAGGGGGTTGGACTCGATGGTCTTGTAGGCCCCTTCCAACCCTACTATTCTATGATTCTAAGCCTCAGAAGGCTGTAATTCTGAGCAAAGGAGTGGCCGGGGAGAAGGACTGCTTTAATGGTTCACCCTGCACCTTTTTACCAGCTATTTCCCCACACACAATGTTTCTCCCTCCCTGCTTGCCTCCCACCACTAATGCTGTTTTTACCTGCATAGGGTTCCAAATGCAGACTTGCAAGCGCTACTGTGAGCAGCCTGAGATCTTTAAATAGGCAAAAGGCAAATCGGAAGACTTATTCTTCCAGTCTGCCCCTCGCGTGACTTAGTTTTCCTCCCATGCCAACACCGTATGCATGATAGACTCAGGCTGGAATCAGGACAACATGGGATACATGTGCAGGTTGCCCAGCCCTGAGGGATGAAAGCTGAAATATATTACACAATCTTACCTTCTAAGGTAATGCCTAAAACTTTACCCATGTTTTGATTCTTTCTCAAACCTCTCTTGCCCTTTTCTACCAGATGTCACCTTCCTGAGAATTCTCCATCCTTAGCCATTTTAGGAATGTCACCTTCACGACCAGCACTTAGACCACAGAGAGCCCGTGTAAATGGTGGTTTGAGTAACAGACTGGGACTGGGGAAACCTGACTTCAAATCCTCACTTAGCCATAAAGCTCACTGGCCAGTCAGTAGCTCCCATTCTTTCCCAATGAGGATAAAATGCATCTCTGCTTGAGCTCCTTGGAGGAAACTTGGAACATAATGTAGTAAGTAGTTTGTGTTACTGACCAGGGTGGAACCCAAAATGTTTCACTAAATAATGTTTAGGCTCTCTGTTTTGCAGGCACTGCAGGGGAGCAATCCTATGCTAGAGAACTGCCAGCTGAAGGGCTGTAAGATTCAAAGGAGGCCCTTCTACACCAGTAGAAATGAGACCCACAGCTGACATGGTACACCAGCAGAACATCATAAACGTTTGGATGGACTGCAGTCTACTAGGATCCAGAGGCTACTCAAATACAGCACTGTTCAGTTGTTTTTCAGGTTTTACCTGAAAAACATGCATGCTCACACACACACACACACACACACTGATGACCAGAAACATTTTCAAAACATATTGTTATGTATAAATGTTGTAAATAAATAAATACAAGAGATTCTGGTACAGAAGAGTAAATTTCAGGAAAGAGAGGCAGGCAGGCAAAGGAGACCATTTCAGAATCTTCTTTCTCTTGCTGCAGGGCCATTACCACCAACTGGCCTATGGGAAGGATTCGAATTTATTCTTAGTATTGTTTACTGTCTTGTATTAATTTATCTACTTAACTGTTTCACTCACTTTAAGATATATGCCTACGTAAGTACAATATAAAAAAAGAAGATCAAAGGCAAGCCTATCAAAATCAATAGAAACCACCTTAACAAAATGTTACTTACTGGGATGGAAACTGTTTGAAGGCACAGAACCATCAAATGCTATGCTGTGTGTTCTTTCACAAATGCTCCAAATATTTTAAATATTAATAAAAAATAAGTCGTTGTAGATAGCCTCAGACCCAATATGTTAACCTGGACTTAAAATACCAAATGAGAGATCACACAGGAAAGACCAGCACAATTAAAATGTTTGGATTGTGTCGAGACAGAGAAACAATGTGATTGTGCTGCCACCTCTTGATACATTTCAGAAACACAGGTTCATAATTTAAAATTATAAAGTAGGTTAATGATAAAAACAGCAAGAACAAATAAATTTCTTTTTTAAAGGTTTCTAGTTATTGATATAACAAAATCATCAAATGAAAGGAGATGGGAAGACAGATCTTTTAAACTTCTCTTTGTATAATGTATATCACTGTCCAAACCCAAGAAGAGAAGAGTTTCCTTGTCTTCCAAAGCTCCCACTCATGTCAACAGAGGGATCTGATCCACATGCATAGTAGCGCATGCTCATTCATTTCAATGGAAGTGAATGGAGTAGTAAACGACCTATGTGGATGTGGATCTGTGAATCTGGATACTGAACTGCTCAGTTATCTTAGGAAGTCATAGAGCCATTGTGGGATCTGTAGGCTGAACAATCAAAAATATTTTAAACTTATATATACACATACATACAACCACACTTACACACATACATATTGTTGTGAACCACTCAGAAAGCTTCAGCTATTGGATGGTATAGAAATGTAATGTAAACACACACCCCTACCTCTCTTTCTTTTCAATGATTGAAAAATCTGCCGCTTTAAGACCAGTTAAAGCTATCACACGTTGGCTCAAACTCTACAAAGTCAAGAAATAAAGCTGATGCCTTAACAGATGTGCCCCATGATCAGTGATGATGTTGTACAATGTCAGGAATTGGATGATGGGTGTTGTAGTCCAACACATCTGAGGGCACCACCTTGGGGAAGGCTGCTTTACACTGTCCAGCTCAAATAACCAAACTGTTGCCAAGGGGTGAAAGATGTTCCTTCCTTTTCCCTCCTTCCAGTAACATAGCTGCCATAGCCCACTATTGTGTAGAGTGAAAGAAGGTGTGAATAAGTAAAGATATGCTTTTTGTAGGGCTTAATTTGACCCAGGGTTCAGCAAGGCTTCCCAGGAAGCTGTTGTTCTTGCACTGCTAAGTAGTAAGGTAAGAACATAAGAAGAGCCATGCTGGATCAGACCAAGGGTCTATCTAGTCTAGTATTCTGTTCACACAGTGGCCAATCAGCCGCCCACAGGAAACCCACAAACAGGACATGACCTCAACAGCACCTCCCACCCATGTACCCCAGTGACTGGTGTACATAAGCATACTGTCTCTGATACTGGAGGTAGCATATAGCCATCTGGACTTAGTAGCCATTGATAGCCTTCTCTTCCAGGAATTTGTCTAACCCACTTTTAAAGCCAGCACTATGTCTTGTGGTAGTGAATTTCATAGTTTAACTATGTGCTGTGTGAAGAAGTACTTCCTTTTATCTGTCCTGAATCGCTCAACAATCAGCTTCAAGGAATGACCCCGGGCTCTAGTATTATGAGAAAGGGAGAAAAGTGTCTCCCTATCCACTTTCTCTGCACCATGCGTAATTTTGTACACTCTATCATGTTTCCCCTTATTTGCTTTTTCTCCAACCTAAACAATCCTAGCAGTTGTAATCTTCTTCTTTAGGGAGGAGCAATAACTCAGTGTGATAGAGCACATGCTTTGCATGCAGAAGGTCTCTCAGGTTTCCCGATCCCCCCAGCACACATCCTCAGGCAATGTGACACCAGACACCCAAATCAGTGAGATTTCTTTATTGCAGGGAATCCCACGGCAAAAGCTTAATTATTACACTCTTCAGAAATCATATAGCTGATGGTCAGTAACTATAGGCGCTATGTAATTCCAGAACAGTCCAAAGCTAAACACTACTACCATGATTAAGATCCTCATCAACGTGGTTTCTCCATTGCCATCTCCATGGTTTTGAACATAAGGGAAAGGACTCTGGATTCCTGGGTACCTAACCCAGACAATCCTTTCACGAGGTTCCAACCCTGGACATGGAAAGGGAATGATTCCTGAAATGAACCCATCAGGCAATCAGGGGATAACTTCTTGAAAGGCCTAAACAACCCACACCCATAGAGAGTCCAACTTTGAATCTTTTGTTGATAACTCTAGGCTACATGGTCAAGGCCCATCAAGATCAAGGGAAGGGCATACCCACACATGCAAGGAGTTCCAGGCCACTGCTTTCACATTGGCAACTCCATGCTGCATGAATTCTGGCAGAGGAAAGTCCAAAAGTCATAGATCAAACCCAGCCTGCCATACACTGAGCTGCCCACAAACACAGACACACAATGCACAGCAACGAGAGTTCAAGTCTGTGAAAAGCCTCACAGTACGTTTCATGGCAAGTCCTTAACAACCCAAAGTTCCAGTCGATGTGCAGAGTGCCTCCAAAAGCCCAGACAATGATGGATCCAAACACAGAAGGCTTCGGACAATGAAGACGAGATGTTCCTAGCAAAGGCTCTTCGCCTTTGCATCAGCTTAAAAGGGAAGGCGTGACCGTAAGACACCCCCTCCGGATCCCTTGACAGACGAGGGCCTTTAGCCTTTCAGCAAGGCCCCTGTCTAAACAGGGTGGCACTGCTCAGCCCTCCAGCAGTGACGCTTCAACCCGGGCAACGCTTCTGCAAACCCCACCCCACCTCTGTCAGGTTCTCACAGACGGCTTCCAGCCTCCCTGCCTGCCAAGGCCAGGCCACAGTTGGACAGGGAGTTGGGTGACTCCCCCTGGGTCTGCTCTGAGAACACCAACAGAGGTAAGCTCACACAGACTCTGACATTCCAGAGCCTGAATAGACCCAAGCCCTTCCAGGCTACTTCTATTCAAATCCTGGCTATAACCTACAACAACATCACATTGTTGGCTCATATTCAGCTTGTCATCGACAACAATTCCAAGATCCTTCTTGCTTGTAGTGTTGTTGAGCCACGTGCCCCCCATCTTGTAACTGCATTTGGTTTCTTTTTCATAGGTGCAGAACTTGGCATTTATCCCTATTAAATTTAATTCTGTTGTTTTCTGCCCAGCCTTCTAGTCTATTAAGATCACTTTGAATTCTGTTTCTGTCTTCCAGGGTATTAGCTATCCTGCCCAATTTTGTGTCACCTGCAATTCTGATAAGCATTCCCTGCACCTCTTCACCCAAGTCATTAATAAAAATGTTGAAGAGCACTGAGCCCAGGACTGAGTCCTGCGGTACCCTGCTCGTTACCTCTCCCCAGTTTGAGAAGACCCCATTGAGAAGCACGCTTTGAGTCTGATTCTGTGGACAACTGTGGATCCATCTGATACTTGTTTCATCAGCCCACTTTGAGCTAGTTCGCTCATCAGGATATCATGGGGCACTTTGTTGAAAGCTTTGCTGAAGTCAAGGTATATTATGTTCACAGCATTCGCACAATCCACAAGGGAGGTTACCTGATCAAAAAATGAGATCAGATTAGTCTGGTAGGATTTGTTCTTGACAAATCCATGTTGGCTTCAAGTAATCACTTCATTGTTTTCAAGGTGCTTAACAGATTGATTGCTTTATAATCTTCTCCAGAATTTTCCCTGGGATTGATGTCAGACTGACTGGTCTGTAGTTCTCAGGTTCTTCCTGTCTGAAGACAGGGACAACATTAGCCCTCCTCCAGTCATCTGGCACTTCACACGTCCTCCATGCATTCTCAATGATAATAGACAGCGGTTCTGAGAGTTCTTCTGCCAGTTCCGTTATTACTCTAGGATGCAGTTCATCTGGCCCTGGAGATCTGAACTCATTCAAAGTAATTAGGTGCTCCTTGACCATATGCCTATCGATCTCAAGCTGCAATCCTGCCCCTTCAGCCTGTACTTCACCTTTGTCAGGGGGTTCATAGACCCTCTTTTGGGAGAAGACTGAGCTGAAGTAGGAAGTGAGTACTTTTGCCTTTTCTTTGTAAACTGTTATCATTTTGCCATCTGCATCTGCCGTTTGGATGCCTATTCTCCCAGTTTGGAGAGATCCTTTTGGAGCTCCTCACAATCCCTTTCTGTTAATAAATAATAATTTGCTGTCATGAGTAAACTTGGCCACTTCACTGCTCACTCCTAATTCCAGGTCATTTATGAATAAATTGAAAAGAATAGGTCTCAGTAAAGAACCCTGTGGGACTCACTATTTACATCTGCCCATTGGGAGAATTTATCATTTATTCCTCCTCTCTGCTTTCTGTTCTTTAACCAGTTACTGATTCATAAGAGGCCCTTTCCTCATATTCCATGACTGCTAAGTTTGCTCATGAGTCTTTAGTAAGGGACTTTGTCAAAAGCCTTTTGGAACTCCAAGTAAATGATGTCTACCGGATCACCCGTCTACATTTAGTGACACTATCAAGGAACTCTAAAAGGTTAGTGAGACAGGATTTATCTCTGCGGAAGCCGTGTTGGTTCTTTTCCAGCAAGGCTTGTCCTTCTACATGCTTACTAATTTTATCTTTAATAATGCTTTCAACCAATTTACCTGGAACAGATGTTAAGCTAACTGGCCTGTAATTTCCCGGATCCTACCTGGATCGCTTTTTAAAAACTGGTGTTGCACTGGCCATTTTCCAGTCCTCTGGTACAGAGGCTGATCTTAGGGACACATTGCATATATTTTTTTAAAGGTAGCCATCTTTTTCTTGCCAGGGCAGAAATCCAACATGGGTAGCATTCTTTGCCCTACATGCATTCCCATGCATCCTGTTGAATTTTAGTCTGTCCATGGAAGGCACAAGAGCCCTAGCAGGAAAAAAAGAGAGCTAAGCCTCCTTAACCCTATATTATACATTGTACGGTAATAAAGAAGAATTTATAGACCTTGTACAAAATGCTTTCCCTTTTATCACCAAGCAATCACAGGCCTCCCCTTCATGGATCACTGCCTTGTTGTGGCGAAGGGGCTTGCGTAACTCAGTGAAGCCATAAGCTATGCCGTGCAGGGCCACCCAAGACGGACAGGTCATGGCGGAGAGTTCTGACAAAATGTGGTCCACTGGAGAAGGAAATGGCAACCCACTCCAGTATTCTTGCCAAGAAAACCCCATGGAACGTATCTCAAGGCTAAAAGAGATGACGCCGGAAGATGAGCCCCTCAGGTCGGAAGGTGTTCAATATACTACTGGGGAAGAGCAGAGGGTATTTCCAAGTAGCGCCAGAAAGAGTGAAGCGGCTGGGCCAAAGCCGAAAGGACACTCAGCTGTGGATGTGTCTGGTGGTGAAAAGAAAATCCGATGCTGTAAAGAACAATATTGTTTAGGAACCTGGAATGTAAGAACAATGAATCAAGGTAAGCTGGAGGTGGTCAAACATGAGATGGCAAGACTGAACATCGACATCTTGGGAATCAGCGAACTAAAATGGACAGGCATGGGTGAATTTAATTCAGGTGACCATTATATCTACTACTGTGGGCAAGAATCCCTTAGAAGAAATGGAGTAGCACTCATAGTCAACAAAAGGGTGGGAAAAGCAGTACTGGGGTACAATCTCAAAAACGATAGAATGATCTCAGTACGAATCCAAGGCAAACCATTCAACATCACAGTAATTCAAGTCTATGCCCCAACCACTGAGGCCGAAGAAGCTGAGGTTGATCGGCTCTATGAAGACCTACAACACCTTCTAGAACTAACACCAAAAAAAGATGTCCTCTTCATCATAGGGGATTGGAATGCTAAAGTAGGACGTCAAGAAATTACCGGGATAACAGGCAAGCACGGCCTTGGTGTACAAAATGAAGCAGGACAAAGGCTAATACAGTTTTGCCAAGAGAACACGCTGATCATAGCAAACACTCTTTTCCAACAGCACAAGAGATGACTCTACACATGGACATCACCAGATGGTCAATATTGAAATCAGATTGATGATGTCCTTTGCAGCCAAAGATGGAGAAGCTCTATACAGTCAGTAAAAACAAGACCTGGAGCTGACTGTGGCTCAGATCATGAGCTTCTTGTTCCAAAATTTCGGCTTAAATTGAAGAACGTAGGGAAAACCACTAAACCACTCAGGTATGACCGAAATCATATCCCTTATGAATATACAGTGGAGGTGAGGAATAGATTTAAGGGATTAGACCTAATCGACAGAGTGCCTGAGGAACTATGGACGGAGGTCCGTAACATTGTTCAGGAGGCAGCAACTCAAACCATCCCAAAGAAAAAGAAATGCAAGAAAGCCAAGTGGCTGTCTGAGGAGGCTTTACAAGTAGCTGAAGAAAGAAGGGAAGCGAAAAGCAAGGGAGAAAGGGGAAGGTATATCCAACTGAATGCAGAGTTCCAGAGAATAGCAAGGAGAGACAAGAAGGCCTTCTTTAATGAACAATGCAAAGAAATCGAGGAAAACAACAGAATGGGAAAGACTAGAGATCTCTTCAAGAAAATTGGAGATCTCAAGGGAACGTTTTGTGCAAAGACGGGCATGATAAAGGGCAAAGAAGGCAGGGACCTAACAGAAGCAGATGAGATTAAGAAGAGGTGGAAAGAATACACAGAAGAACTATACAGGAAAGATCTGAATGTCCCTGATAGCCATGGTAGTGCGGTCACTGAACTTGAGCCAGACATCCTCGAAAGTGAAGTCAAGTGGGCCTTAGGAAGCATTAGTAACAACAAAGCTAGCGGAGATGACAGTATTCCAGCTGAGCTATTTAAAATCCTAAAAGATGATGCTGTTAAAGTGCTGCACTCAATATGCCAACAAATTTGGAACACTCAACAGTGGCCGCAAGATTGGAAAAGGTCAGTTTACATTCCAATTCCAAAGAAGGGTGTTACATTCCAAGGCCAAAGAGTGTTCAAACTACCGCACAATTGCGCTCATGTCACATGCCAGCAAGGTGATGCTCAAAATCCTACAAGCTAGACTTCAGCAGTATGCGAACCGAGAACTACCGGAAGTACCGGAAGTACAAGCTGCGTTTCGAAGAGGCAGAGGAACTAGAGATCAAATCGCCAACGTTCGCTGCATCATGGAGAAAGCAAGAGAATTCCAGAAAAGCATCTATTTCTGCTTCACTGACTACGCTAAAGCCTTTGATTGTGTGGATCACAACAAACTGTGGCAAATTCTTAAAGTGATGGGAATACCAGACCACCTTACCTGTCTCCTGAGAAACCTGTACGAGGGTCAAGAAGTAACAGTAAGAACCAGACATGGAACAACTGAGTGGTTCCAAATTGGGAAAGGAGTATGACAAGGCTGCATATTGTCACCCTGCTTATTTAACTTATATGCAGAGTACATCATGAGAAACGCCGGTTTGGATGAATCACAGGTCGGAATTAAGATTGCCGGGAGACTTATCAACAACCTCCGATATGCAGACGATACCACCCTAATGGCAGAAAGCGAAGAGGATCTCAAGAGCCTCTTGTTGAGGGTGAAAGAGGAGAGTGCAAAAGCTGGTTTGAAACTCAACATTAAAAAAACGAATATTATGGCATCTGGCCCCATCACTTCCAGGCGTATAGAAGGGGAAGAAATGGAAGCTGTGACAGATTTTATTTTCTTGGGCTCCAAGATCACCGCAGACGGTGACTGTAGCCATGAAATTAAAAGACGCTTGCTCCTTGGGAGGAAAGCTATGGCAAACCTAGACAGCATAGTAAGAAGCAGAGACATTACTTTGCCGACAAAGGTCCGTCTAATCAAAGCTATGGTTTTCCCAGTAGTAATGTATGGCTGTGAGAGCTGGACTATAAGGAAGGCTGAGCGCCGAAGAATTGATGCTTTCGAACTGTGGTGCTGGAGAAGACTCTTACGAGTCCCCTGGACTGCAAGGAGGTCAAATCAATCCATCCTAAAGGAAATCAACCCTGACTGCTCATTGGAAGGACAGATGCTGAAGCTGAAATATTTTGGCCACCTAATGCGAAGAGAAAACTCTCTGGAAAAGACCCTGATGCTGGGAAAGACTGAAGGCAAAAGGAGAAGGGGACGGCAGAGGATGAGATGGCTAGATAGCATCACTGATGCAATGAATATGAACTTGAGCATGCTCCAGGAGAGAGCGCAGGACAGGAAGGCCTGGCGTGCTATGGTCCATGGGGTCATGAAGAGTTGGACATGACTGAACGGCTGAACAACAATCACAGGCCTCCTTCCCAGTTAGGATGCCAGTATGTTTGCATTTACTGTCAGGAACTTTGAGATCTTTTTCAAAAGGAAAATTGTGGTAATATATTAAATGGTAACGGATTTTTTCACCTTGGAGGTTTAGCCATATTCGTTTGTTGTGGCCCAATGACTTAACAACTTTATTTGTGGCATAAGCTGTCTTGGGCATTTTCAGATGCACGAAATGTTATCCTGAGTTGCCAGGGCCCCATACGCATATGATGGCAGCCGAAGGCAAAAAAGCTTCCTAAGCGAAGTTCCACGGTGGGGCTGACTTCTGCGCACGCACGTAGTGCGCGGTGAGGTTGCAGTCCTATGCGCGCGTACCCGGGAGTCAGCTCCGCCGAACCAAGCGGGACTTGGTTCCGAGGTCATCGTACACAGGGCGTAAAATGTGCGCGGAACCATTCCGAGCGAAGCCGGCCCGCCGACGGAGGCGCCCGCGGCTGCTCGACTCGGCTTACTGACCAAGCGCTGTGCAAGTGGTGATGAGGCCCAAGGCGGGGAGAGCGCGCGAGCCGCGCCGGCGCCTTCCTGCAGGGGGAGCCGTCCCGCGCCCTCCGCCTCCTGCGTCGCCTCTCTTGCCGCTTGCCGGAGGTGGCGGCTCCTCGTCGGGGAGGGGGCGGGCCTCGCTGCGGCTGGGCTTCGCACGCCGGCTGCAGGCGAAGGCGAGCGGCGCCTGGCCCTGCCCAGTCCCTCCTCTTCCTGCGTCCCGCCCCTGCGCCGCCCGCACCGCCGAGGCGTTCCGCTGCCTTTCCCTGGAGCTCACCGCTACCAGCATGCAGGCTTTCCAGTATCCCGAGGTGTATCGCGAGGAGACAGCTGTGAGTACCGACCCGGGGGTCCTGCTGCTGACTTGCCGCGCGGGAGACGCCCCGCAGCTGCTCCCCTGCTGGTGCCGGGCTCTCTTTTGTCTGCCGTGCACGCCCAGCCCGCAGTCTTTTGAGTGTTGTTCAGCTTCCTCTCTTCGGGACGTGTCCCGCGCCTGCCTGCCTGCCTGCCTGCTCTTCGCTCCCTCTCAGGGCTCTGTGATCTCAAGGAATTGCCCACCACCGCCCACATCTAGCCCCTATAAGCTTCCTGTTACCTTATATCCCAGTCTTTCCCCAACCTGGTGCCCTCCAGATGCCTTGGACTTCAACTCCCGTCATCTCCAGCCAGCATGGCCAACGGTCAGGAATGCTGGGAGTTGTAGTCCAAAACATCTGGAGGGCGCCAGGTTGAGGAAGGCTGTTCTGTACAATATGGGTTCTCCTTCTGCAACCTGATGCCTTCCAGATGTGTCGGATCGCAACCCCCATCATCCCCACCCAGCACAGCCAATGGCCCTGCTAGTTGGGGTGATGGGAGTTGTGGACTAACACATCTGGAGAGTACCGAGCTGTGGAAGGAGAATATAGGTGTTCGAGATAGTAACAGGTTATGTTGACTGAGGGGTTCTACTATTTGAACACCCACCCACACCAGCCTTCCAACCTTTTGAGTGTTTCCAGTGCGACTGGAGAGATAGATACAGCTGTTTAGGTGTCCATATTTTCTGTCCACACTGACCACTGAGGTTGTGGGAATTGCAGCAGACTATTACTGTGACCACATTATGTTTCTCTCTCTGGAGACGATAGGGGCTGCTTGTGTGGGCAAAAAAATACATTGTGTGAACTGGCTATCAGAGCTTAACATTGGCGTGTTTTAGTCTCACCCAGGCCTGAAGTTAAAAAAAAACCTGTTGTCCAAGCAAGGAGAAATATTTTCCCCAAGTCATATTGTGGGGCACAGTGTTCTGGGTTGTGTAATTGGGGCTGCTGTATAGATAGATGCCTCACAGCAGGAGATGGGCCTAGATTACCTTCACCCCTTTCTGATTCTGTTCATTTTGGGGACTCCAATTTGGTGCTTAAACTCTTTAAGCTTGAGAAATTATACCTACCTGTAGGAAAGAGAACAATGTCTTGCAGAAGTTTTGTGCATTGGCAGCTCTATTGATTAGCGTTCTGCATACCTGCCCAGAGTCTTAGGTATTTAGTACCCACTGTATGGCCCAGAGAAGTGCTGCATGAGTATACTAGGCAATAAAATAAAATCCCTCCCAAAGAAGCCATTGAGATATTCTTGCATACTTCCTCTTCTGCACTGTCAAGCAGTAATTCTTCTTTCCCACTTCCCATGGAGATCTATGTAATTGTCTTCGTTTTTTAAAACAAAATTCACACTCTTTATAGCCTTGTTTCTCTAAATAATAGGGCTAATATCCAATTGGATACTAACGCTAACATAAATTACATTGCAGTAGCATAAGGGATGTCTTGCACAACATCAGTAGCATTAGCTGGTGCAGTGGGTTTTCTGGAGAATCTTGTCACAGTATTGGCGTTGTGCTCAAGGTCCCTTATGCCAATGCAACATAATTTACATTAGAACTAGTGTCTGGTTGGATACTGCCCCTAGGAGTCCTTGAAAAAGGAAGTCCTGAGTTGCAGAACTTCAGCTGTTGACTTTAGTTGATGTTTTCGCCCAGCTTGTATGGAGGATATAAGGTGTCACAACATCAAAGCCAGGGCTTTTGCAAATAATTCAGCAGAAGTTATTAGTCCCTAAGAATTACACATCTATATGGCACAGATACTGCAGTGAAAGTCGTTTGTGGTATATTGACAACTTGAATGTGAGCCAACTCTCCCAGTCTACAAATACTTCCCTGCTTGGTTCCTTGGTGGAAATTCTGGCCTGCTGTATATTGCCAGGGGAGTGATTATTTTAAAAGTCTGGCAGTTTGAACCAGGGCTTAGCCCTGTAACTCCATCTGAAAACCATGGCTCCTCCTTGGCACGAGTGTAGTAATGGTGAGGAGAAGGTGGAAGAATGACTGCAGAATGCTGTCCTTCACCACGGCATTTCTACCTACATTAGAATTTGTCTAACCCCCTTTTAAAGCTATCCAAGATGGTGGCCACCACTACATCTGTCCCATCATTCAGCCATTCTAATACTATGAGAGAGGGAGAAAATACCTCCCTATCCACTTTCTCCACACTGTACATAATTTGATCCACCTCTGTTATGACCTCCCCCCATAACTTGCCTTTATTCTAAGCTAGAGAGCCACAAACGTTGTAACCTTTCTTCATAGTGGAACTGCTTGAGACCCTTGATCATTTTGGTGTCCCCTTTCTAAAACTTTCTGGTTCTACTATATCCTCTTTGAGGGGTAGTGACCAGAACTGTACGCCAAGTGTGCACCATAGATTTGTATAATGGCACTTTGATATTGGGAGTTATATTTTCAATTCTTTTACTAATGATCCGCAGCATGGAATTTGCCCTTTTCACATTAGCCACACAGTGGATTGATGTTTTCACTGAGCTATCCACCACAATCCCAAGAACCCTTTCCTGGTCAATCAGCAAGTATGCAAAGTTTTGTACCACTTTACGTTTGCTTACACTGAACCACATTTGCCATTTTGATGCCTATTCCCCCAGTTTGGAGAGATCCTTTCCAGAGCTCTTCACTGTCCCTTTTTTGCTTTATCTACCCTAAATAATTTTATGTCATCAGCAAACTTGGCCACCTCACTGCTCACCCTTAATTTCGGATAATTTATTGAAACTGGTCCCAATACAAGTCCTTGGGGGACCTCACTGTTTGCATCCTTCCATTGAAAAAACTGTCAGTTTATTTCTACTCTGCTTTCTGTACCAGCTTTCAGTCCATAAGAGGAAGTATGTAAATAGGAAAGGGACACATAGGCACTTGAAAGGATTTCCAAGGACTCCATTCCCCATAATATTCCTGTTCCAAATTAGTACCCACTGCTGAGAGTTTTCTCTAACCTGATTGTTTGGTAGCACCAGATGCACAGAGAGCCTGCCAACTTCTGCAGAAGATCCGCAAACTTCTACGGCATGTAAACCTTTCTGGATCGGGGGCCTAGTTATGTATGATTAACCAATTTGGGGGGTGGGGAGCAATTGCTCTTTTACAAAATACCTAGATGAAATGACTTGTCTTCTTAATTGCATCGTCCACTTTTCAGCAGAATATTGCATGACTTCTTTTAGCATCAAGTGGTTCTAAAACATGTTTTAAAAAAGAAATGTTTATTTGAAAACAAATTCAGGTGCAAGACTATCACGGCTGTAAAATATGTGACCCGTATAGCTGGCTTGAAGATCCCGATAGTGAACAAACAAAGGTAAGCCTCTAATATAATTTTGGACATCTTGAGACAGGTGCCTTTGCAAGCCAGAAGTGCAAAGTATTGTTCAAATGTGATATTAATCTTCGAGCAATATTTTCTTCAACTCCCAGCATTCCTGACCATTGGCCATGCTGGCAAGGGTTTATGGGAGTTGAAGTCCAAAACATCTGGAAATCTACTTTCTGCCCATTCTGGGGTAGACCATTCTGAGCTTGATGGACAGGTGGTGTGATTCTGTATAACAAGTGTTCTTATGTTGATTTCAAGTAGCAGAGCTAGGAAGATCCCCTGTCTGAAACCTTGGAGACTGGTTCCAGTCAGAGTAGACAGACAAGACTGGGCTAGATGGAAGGATGGTCTAAGGCAGCTTCATATGTTAAGCTGCATTTTCTTTCCCTCTTTCCACTATCTCCTATATAAATATATATTCTGTGATGTTTCATTTATTTATTTTTAATGCATTTCTCAGCTTTAAATACATCTGACAATGACTATGTAGGAACACTCATTATGTAGAACTGATGGCAATTACTATATTGCCTTGTGTGTATGGATGGAGAGGAGTGACATTCCAGCTCAGAAGGGGTAGCCATGTGGCCACCATGTGGCTGCCTCTGGGCCAAAAAGTGTGGTGTAGTGGCTAGAGTGTTGGACTGGGTGTCGGGAGGTCCAGGTTCTAGTCCCCACTCAGCCATGGAAACTCACTGGGTGACTTTGGGCCAGTCACAGACTCTCAGACCAACTACCACACAGGGTTGTTGTTGTGAGGCTAAAATGGAGAGGAGGAGGATTATGAGTTTTTCCACCTTGAGTTCCTTAAGGGGGAAAAAAGGTGGTATATAAATGTAAAAAAGAAAATAAATAAATAAGGAAGGAAGGAAGGAAGGACCTCGTTTGGAAGGTCCAAGGTGCTATAGGTAACTGGGAAGTGGTAGTTAAGTACCCTAAGGTAGTTAGTGCCACTGATTATTGATAGTGAAATGATAGGGATAGAACAGATGATGTATTGGTCCATTTTAGGTATATGGATGTGTGTAGGTGAGGAGTAACAGATCATGCCTTTTCTGTTGGGCCAGGCAAGGTTGGAGGGAGCTCACCTGTGGGAGACAGCCAGGGGAGCTGGAGACAGTAGGTTGAGACAGTGGCCCTGTTAACTTCTGCAAATGACCAGCTTAGGTTACCTCTTCCAGCTTTCCTTTGCTGGACCTGGGAAACAGCCTATGAATACTGGTATAATTAGAATCTGTGCATTTTGTGGTGTATGCATTCTTGGCACTTCTCGTTGTATGCTTCTATAATTCTTGATTCTATCATTCTTGATTTTGGCAGTAAGATCTGACATTCAGGCATCTGTACAAAGGCTACACCCTTGTTGCCCAAGTTCTCCTAATTCCATGTTCTAGAAATCAGAGGTGGGAAAACGCTGTAATTAATGCAAACTGATGCATCCTACTCGCTACACATGTGATAGACTAAGGAGTATTATACCAGAATTACCTGCAGGACAAAGACAGTTTTAATAAAAACACACCCTGGTGGTTGAAGCCAGTTAGCTGAGTTATGCGGAAAGCAAATACTCCCCAGTGTCAGCAGTTATTAAAGAGAGTGTAGTTTGAGTCAAGGACTTAACATGATCTTCCTAAGCTATTGCAGTGTAACTTCCCATTCTTCACTGAATAAAACATTACACGTTGCGTGTGTTTGTATGTATGCACTGAGAACTTATGTGAAAACTTGATTTGCAAACGGCATAAGCTGCTTGTTCAGTCCACAATCCCCTTGCCTGCCAAGTGTGTGGCTCCGTCCCTGAGGGGCGGGTCCCATCTGGAATTGGCTCTACCCTTATAGCTGCTGTGATAATGGAACAGGCAGAGCTATATGTGTAGTAATTACATTTTCAGGAATTCCCCTTCTGTGTTAGATGTAATCCTATTGACTTCACTAGCTTATTCACGTTGGCACCAGTGTTCAAGGAACTTAGCAGAATCCAGCCATATTCAGGGCTTGTTAGGAGATCCAATAAAACACTTGTAAGAGACAGCCATCTGTCAGGGATGCTCTGACTTGGATTCCTGCATTGAGCAGGGGGTTGGACTCGATGGCCTTGTAGGCCCCTTCCAACCCTACTCTTCTATGATTCTATGAGACCTGTTTTAACTCTCTTCTGGAGTTGCCATATTATCCAGGGCCTATTTCTTTTTCTGTAGAGAGGGTATTGCATTATAATACCATAAATCAGCTTTCAACAAACCCACTTGTATATGGTGACTGTGTATAAAACTTTGTGCACCCCATATTCTCATAAAATGATTTCATCCAGTGAATAGTGTGCAGTCATGTGATTTCAATACTCTTGAAGACATGTGTGTGTTTGTGTATCATGCAAGGTTTTGCTTAGTATTATTTGGAAGAGTTGATGCACTTCCTCCCCAAGAATCAGTTCTGATTCCCACCCAGCATGTGAGTAAAAAACAAAACATACACGTGCATGATCTTCACATATGATATTCATAATGTATTAAGACACTGTACTTTAGCGCTGTCTTAATACATTAGCAGAAAATGGAGACAGTGCCCAGATATTTGCTAGCCACGGTGTTCTGGTGCAGTCATTACGGAACACCTGTCTTGACCATGGTCAAAAGATTGGATGCGAGCTGGTCTTCACCCCAACCCAGCCCCCGTTTTCTCTTCGCTAGTGTCACTTCTCTCTCCCCTTTTCTTTCCAGCTTTAGCTATGGTTTAGCATTGTGACTGTACTAAGATTTCCCTCATTTCCAGGGTTTTAGGACCCTGGTTTGCAAACGTTTACAATAGGCGCTGGTTAGCATTAAAGAGCGTTAGCGCTGAGGTAATAGAGTTCAGGCCAGGAAATTCACCAGGCGCAAATATGTTTTGATTAGTCTGAAAGATAGATGGGATGTGCATGATTTGTACTCAGGAGGGGCTGTAATTGGCTCAGATGAAATGCAGTGCTCCTTGTGTATAATGTGCCTAAAATGAACTCTGGTACAGTTAATTGCCTTTTCTAAATGTATAAAACATCTAGCTGTTCATCATTTTCAGTTCATTGGTTGACATGTGAAGCTTCATTTTGCATCTTGCTGTTGTACAAAGTAGTTTGGTATTAGTTTTTTCCCTATATCTTCACTTCATTTGGGGCCTTGAATGGGAACTGAATAGTATTGTGCTCTCCAGTGAGCTCTTAAAAGAAATTGATTTTTTAAAAATGTGAACTACTTTTCAGAAGCTACCAATTTGTTTTATAGGAGCTAATAATATTATGCTCCTTCCTGACCCCTTTATTTTCTGTTTCTTCTTCCCTTCACTGAATTTATAGCTGCCTGGCATCTGTTGGTGTGGCATTTCAGATGTAATCTAAGGCTGTGATCCAATATGCACTTGCTTGGGAGTAAGCCCTGTTGAACTCAGTGAGACTTCTGAGTACAATTTCATAGGATTGGGCTAGAAGTCCCATTGGACACAGCAAGGCTTTTTTCCAAGTAAACATACATGGGAGAAGGCTGCACAGAAGCTAACATGCAATCTTGCTGTAACCATTGTTACTGTTGCTTCACAAGCTCTGAAAGAACTGCTGTATTAGGTCATGTACTAAGCCATGTGTTCACACATACCTTTTCAAAAAGCAGTCATCTGCCTTCACGTTAACCTCACTGCTGAAGCTCTTCACTTGTTCTTGCTATTGCTTCAGTGGTGACTAAACTATTTCTGTTCCTGACTCCTTACACCAGCCTTTCCTAGCTTGGTGCCCTCCAGATGTTTTGGACTTCAACTCCCATCAGTCCCAGCCAGCGTGGCCAATGGTCAGGAATGCTGGGAGTTGTAGTTCAAAACATCTGGAGGGTACCAGGGTGGGGAAGTCTGCCTCATGTAAATGTGCTTAATATACAGCAAGCAGTTTCTAGAGATTTTGTCTGGGTTTAAATCAAAGAGGTCTGTAAACCTAATTAGAGCTCATACCTGTGATGACTAAACATAGTTTAGGGCCTTTTAAGCCTCTTAGCCCATTTTGTTGTTTGCTCAGTCTGGGTGTGGTGAACAAGTGGCAAAACAAGGCCTATCTCAGCATTCTAATAAAGTGGTTTCATAGCAAAAAATACTCAAGTGAGTCCTTTGATGTGGCGCTGGAAAAGCCAGTTGACAAGCTGTTGGGTTGACAATGAAAAGTGATTGATGGCTTGTGCTAGGACCTATTCATCAAGAATCAGTCCCCAAACATTTATATAATTTAACAAGGGATGCTGAAATTAAAGTAAAAACAGTCAGGTTATTCTCCTGTCTTGAAAATTAGATAATCAATTTAGTTTTGATTATTATCATGTCGTATGCCTGACAGAGCACCAGAGTCCCTTAATGACATGAGCTGCTGCATTCCTGAAAAGAATGCAGTTGGTTACCTTCAGTTCTACTTTGAGACTGTAATTATGAAGTAACGCTTGATCATTACAAAATATTTTTCACTACCTAGGTCAGGGGTGGGCAACTTGTGGCCCTCCAGATGTTTTGACCGGTGACACGCACCAGCCCTAGCCGCTATAACCAATGGTGAGGGATCATGAGAGTTGTAGGCCAAAACATCTGGAGAGCCACAAGTTGCCCACCCCTGATCTAGGTCAATTCTTACTGTGGCTTATAAAATACTTGTTTTACTTCAGTATGTTTTGCTTCCTCTCTTTTTCTTTTAGGCTTTTGTAGAGGCACAAAATAAGATCACAGTGCCTTTTCTTGAGCAATGCACTGTCCGAGGGGTATTTAAAGAGCGAATGACTGAATTGTATGACTATCCCAAGTACAGTTGTCATTTCAGGAAAGGGAAAAGGTATGTAAGGAATTTTTGTGCATGTACGTCAGTGGATTATGACCGCCTGTTATCGGCTCGTAGTCAGAAGTGTTGGTGTAGTGGTGAGGATTGTAAGTAGTGTTCCGCTTGTTCACTAAGTGGTTCTTAGCTCAGAAAAATATACATTGTGTGTCTGCCAATTAAATCTCAAGCCAAAATATCAGCTCCCAGCCTGCCAAGAAAATAGTAGAACAAGTGTAGCTGACAATGAAGGAAACACAGGCATCCTGCCCTGTTCTATCATTTAATAGTTAGTACATGCAATAAAGGAGGATATCGCTGCTTCCCCAGCTTTTCAGTCCAATCATTGTCTTTGCATATATTGACTACAACACTGGAAGTGGGAAGCATTTTACTTCTTACTGAGTAGTTGCTTACAAAAGAGGGCCAGTGTGGTGCAGTGGTTAGAGTGTGGGACTGGGACTCAGGCAACAAACCTGGGTTCTAGTCCCCACTTGGCCAGGAAGCTGACTGGGTGACTTTGGGCCAGTCAGTGACTCTCAGCCTGACCTCCCTCACAGGGTGGTTGGGAGAGGAGGAGGATTATGTAAGCCACCTTTGAAGGAAAGGCAGGATATAAATGTAGCAAACGATGCTGCTTGTATGCTTTCCTCTCATGACTTTTAAGGGCCAAACTACGGGCAGCGAGAGATCTTTCTGCCTGAGGCAGAATAGCAAATAACATGCACACACACCCGGCTCAAGTCACGGTGCCTACGCCGGTCAAGTTATTTTGGCACTTGAGGCCCGTCAATGAAAGCCTATCATGCTATAACATATTTATGTGTCTTCAAGATGCCACAAGACACTTTGTGGCTTTTGAACACGAAAGAAGAAGACCTCCCTACGTGTCTTCACATCTGCGCACCTTTCTCTAGCAAGTGCAAACCCCTGCTGTCAAGAAAGACTATGCACCCATCAGAGCCTGGCCTCGTGGATCATGCAGCCAGTAGGCGCACTCCAGAAAGATGCTTTCAGAGCCAAGGAGATCCAGACAAACTCAAGCAAGCCAAGCCAAGCCACACTACATGCTCACATATTATCTTGCCTCTACTCCAAATGCTGCTGCTCACATCCCTTTTTTCTGCAGTTCCTCTTCTGTCCTGCTGACCCAGGTAAGGGGCCTGGGCCAGCTTGGAAGTAGCAACAGGTGAGGAAGGCCTCTGGCACTCCATGGAACAGGTCAGCAGCCAGTGCACCTCCCCCCCCCCCCCCCGGAGCCTCAATTACTACTACAAAAGTGTAGTAATTGGCTGGGCACTTCTGTCTGCTCAATCAGGCACTAGCGTACAATGGGGTTGTTAAGCAATGTTGGATGCTGGATGTAACCGTCTTATAGCCCCCTTTATATCTTAAAATGCATCACTTCACTTCAAAAGGCAGGTATACCTTCCACACTGCACAGCTGCTACACTCCTGATACTACAGCAATAATAATACTTTTTAAAGATTCCACACACGTGCAGAGATTCACATTTCAGACTCACTCAAGGCACAATCCTATGCATGTTCAGAAAGAAAAAAGCCCTACAACTCTCAGCGTGCCCCAGCCAGCCATGCTGGCCAGGGGATTCTAGGACTTTTTTTCTCTGTATAAACATGCATAGGATTGTGCCTTTGTCACACTAGCATGCATAGGATTGTGCATCATATCACACTAGCATGACTATAGGGATAAAATAGGATCCCGTCTGTGCTTTTCAGAAATGGAATAGTGACCTGATGCTTGAACCGTAAGTCCCCTTTCACATATACTTACGGTGCGGCTGACTGAGTTGCATATGTTTGGGTTGTTTTTAAGTTTCCTAGCAAAACCTCCCCAAAAGACAGGCTGAGGTATGCTAGGAGTTGTAGGACTTTTTCTCTCTCTTAACATGCAGAGGATTGTGTTCTTAATCTATAATTTGGTAAGTACATGGCAGAGAAATCTTATTGTTTCTGTTAATTACATAATACATCAATGGCAAAAGCTTTGGGGAGAGCAATCCTGTGCCCCCTAGACAGTGTCTGGGGGGACAGGCATAGGATTGTTCAGTTTCCTTGCTCCAACCTCAGAGCCAGGAAACCGCACTCCCCGCCCCATCCCAGGAAAACTGAGCACAGAGATGGGGAGAAGGAGGTGTTCCTGGGGGCAAGGAGCGGAGGTGACCTGGGCAGCAGCCATACGAGAGGTCCTGTGGCCCTCCCAGCCTCCTTCCCTCTCCGAAGCCTCTGCTAGATGGGCGAAATTGCCTGTCTAGCTTAAATGCAGAGTGGGAGGCACAAGGCGCCACCCACTCTGTATTGGATACACATAAGCCTCTGATGTAGGAGGCTTACGCGTACCCAGGGCGGATCCCATAGGACTGCGCCCTAACTGTGTTAGTGGATGACTTAAAGTGACTTTGTAATTTCATTCTGATGTTGATGTTATGCAACTTTATTGGTGAATTGCATGCTAACTTTTGAAATGGGGAGATTTGCATTTTTTCCATCTGAAAATATTTTGGCTGCTTTCATATGTTATAAGTCTGCCACTGCTCTTGAGACTGATTTTAAATTTTAAGCACAGCACAGGTCTGACTACAGAATTATGCAGGCAAACTATTTCCTTCATTCTCTCTCACGTGTATTCTAGGTATTTTCACTTTTATAATTCTGGACTTCAGAACCAGCGAGTATTGTATGTGCAAGACTCCTTGGATGCTGATGCCAAAGTCTTTCTTGACCCAAATAAACTTTCTGATGATGGCACTGTGGCTTTGCGAGGTCAGTGTAGCAGATTTTCCAAAATGTGTCATTTTAGACACCTGTGTAAGGTTTGTCGATTTTGAATTATGCATAAACATGTCTACATAGAGGGGAGGGGGGATATGCAAATGTCAGAAGATATGTAACATTTCAGTTTTAAGGGTTGCCGATGCGTTGTAGGCAAATGCTAGAGCATTAATCGAAAGCAGGGATGAGGAGCGTGTGGCCCTCCAGAAGTTGTTGGACTGCAAGCGTTATCATCCCTCACCCTTGGCTATAAGAACATAAGAAGAGCCATGCTGGCTCAGAACAAGGGTCCATCTAGTCCAGCATTCTGTTCACACAGTGGCCAACCAGATGCCCATGGGAAATCTACAAGCAGGACATGAGTGCAACAGCACCCTCCCGCCCATGTTCCTCAGCGACTGGTGTACATAGGTTCACTGCCTCTCATAGTGGAGGTAGCATATAGTCATCAGGACTAGTAGCCATTGATAGACTTCTCCAGGAATTTGTCCAATTCCCTTTTAAAGCCATCCGGATTGGTGGCCATCACTACATCTTGTGGTAGTGAATTCCATAGTTTAACTTTGCACTGTGTGAAGAAGTGCTTCCTTTGATCTTTCCTGAATCTCCCACCAATCAGCTCTGTGGGATGACTCCGGGTTCTTGTATTGTGAGAGAGGGAGCTATACTGGCTGGGTCTGATGGGAGCTGCAGTCCAGCAACATCGTAAGGGTCACAGGTTCCCCTCCCCTGATCTAAACGAAAACATTGTTAATGTGAGTAACTAATTAATACATGGTATGTTTTTAATTTGCAGGTTATGCTTTCAGTGAAGATGGGGAATATTTTGCATATGGCTTGAGTTCCAGTGGCTCAGACTGGGTGACGATTAAATTTATGAAGGTGGATGGTGCTGAGGAACTTCCAGACATACTGGAAATGGTAAAATTCAGTTGCATGGCTTGGACCCATGATGGCAAGGGCATGTTCTACAACTGCTACCCAAAGCAAGATGGCAAAAGTGATGGTGAGTGGCATGCAATAACGGTTCAGGAACAAGCCTGTCCTATCTCTAGGCCTTTATCTCCTTCATCCACTTCCCCTCAAGTGTCCGTATTTCACTGTGTGAACTCTGCTGCCTTCTTTTGGAAATCTTGACTCCCAGGGCCTTGGCTTCTCTGGCTCCTGGGACTTTTAATTCTCCCTGTCCACCTTGCCAACACAGCCTCGTCTCACTTCCATGCTGCCTGTTTGTAACTTAAGTAATAAAAATAACACAATGTATGACAAATAATGTAAAAAGCATAGGTCTAGCATAACATAAAGGAAAATAATGATAAAAAGACAAAATGATGATCCTTGTAGCTACTACAGAGCTTCTTGGGAGTAAGGACTCATATTTCTAGCAAACAGATGAGTGTTATGAAATATATACTTTTGTTAACTCACTAAATGTTAACTCACTAAATAAATAGTTTATAATCTGTGAAAGTGTGAGACATTACGCTCATACTAAGAACAAGAAATTTTGAAGCATACCTTGTCTACATGTAATCAAATATTCTAATTGCCCCAGGCACCGAGACGTCAACCAACTTGCACCAGAAGTTGTACTATCATGTCCTGGGAACTGACCAATCAAAGGATGTTTTATGTGCCGAATTTCCTCATGAGCCAAAATGGATGGGTGGCGTGGAGGTATGATGCATTTCATCTTGTTTGAAAGAGTACTTGTAGACATGATTTACTAAAGGTTCAGCAGATAATAAAGTAAGGTGAAATATTTTTATAGCCCCGACTATTCCTTGTGAAATAAGTTATCACTATGCCAGTTGGTGCAGGGATGGGGAACATCTGGTCCACCAGATGTTGGTGGGTTCCAACTCCCATCAAGCCCTAGTCGGCATAGCTAGTGGTGAGGGATGGTAGGAGCTGCAGTCCAGCAACATCTGGAGGGCCACATGTTGCTCATGCCTGATTGGCGTGAACTCCTTTTGACTAGTGTGGTGCCAGAGTGTCATGGCGATTGGTTTAAAATAAGAATGTTGCTGTTTTAACTATGTGACAATCTGTATGGGAAACTGCTAGATTCCACTATTTCTCAAACTGTGTGTCTGTGTGTTCTGCCTATTCTCAGCCAGTGGTCTTTTGATCCTCTACTTCTTTGGCACCATTTTTTTTTATTTGGAAAGAAATGGACCGTAATCAAGACTCTTTGTTGTGCACTAAAGCACATACATACTTGGCTTTTAAAATAATGTGTGTTTTTAAAATCGTTTTTCCAAAAATCGTAATTCTGTTACTGTGAGCTACTGATCATAAACATTAGTGTGGATTGTTTTTTTTTAAAAGAGTGAGAGAGCAAGAGATACTGGCAAAATGGGAAGCGCTTTTCAAATGGTGTAAAAATATTAACAAAATACTCCCTTCCTGCTACTTTGACTCAGCAGTAATTTTGACAACTATAAATGCTAGCTTATCCATCTCGCTCATTTGGGCCCCATCCTTGCTCAGAGTGATGTGTCCATGTGGTTTTCCCCACTTGAAGTACTAGTTCCCCTCTTGAAGTACTAGTTCCCCTCTACTCAGCACTGGTTAGGCCTCATCTGGAGTACTGTGTCCAGTTATGGGCACCACACTTTAAGAAGGATGCAGACAAACTGGAGTGGGTTCAGAAGAGGGCAACGAAGATGATCAGGGGACTGGAAACAAAGCCCTATGAAGAGAGACTGAAAGAACTGGGCATGTTTAGCCTTGAGAAGAGAAGACTGAGGGGAGATATGATAGTACTCTTCAAGTACTTGAAAAGTTGTCACAGAGAGGAAGGCCAGGATCTCTTCTTGATCATCCCAGAGTGCAGGACACGGAATAATGGGCTCAAGTGACAGGAAGCCAGATTCCGGCTGAACATCAGGAAAACCTTCCTGACTGTTAGAGCAATACAACAATGGAACCAATTACCTATGAATTATAATGAATCCAAGGCTGGAGTTAAAATCGCTGGAAGAAACATTAACAATCTCAGATATGCAGATGGTACCACTTTGATGGCTGAAAGCGAGGAGGAGCTGAGGAACCTTATGACGAAGGCGAAAGAAGAAAGTGCAAAAGCTGGGTTGCAGTTAAACCTCAAAAAACCCAAGATTATGACAAACAGCTTGATTGATAACGGGCAAATAGAGGGAGAAAATGTGGAGGCAGTGACAGACTTTGTATTTCTAGACGCAAAGATTACTGCAGACGCTGACTGCAGCCAGGAAATCAGAAGACGTTTACTTCTTGGGAAGAGAACAATGACAAATCTTGATAAAATAGTTAAGAGCAGAGACATCAGACTGTCTGCATAGTTAAAGCAATGATATTCCCCGTAGTAACCCATGGCTGCGAGAGCTGGACCATAAGGAAGGCTGAGCGAAGGAAGATAGATGCTTTTGAACTGTAGTGTTGGAAGAAAATTCTGAGAGTGCCTTGGACTGTAAGAAGATCAAACCAGTCCATACTCCAGGAAATAAAGCCAGACTGCTCACTTGAGGGAATGATATTAAAGGCAAAACTGAAGCACTTTGACCACATAAGGAGAAGACAGGATACCCTGGAGAAGATGCTGATGCTAGGGAAAGTGGAAGGCAAAAGGAAGAGGAGCCAACCAAGGGCAAGATGGATGGATGATATTCTGGAGGTGATGGACTCGACCTTGGGGGAGCTGGGGGTGGTGACGGCCAACAGGAAGCTGTGGCGTGGCTGGTCCATGAAGTCACGAAGAGTCAGAAGCGACTGAACGAATAAACAACAAAATCTAGGGAGGTAGTGGGCTCTCCCACACTGGAGGCATTCAAGACGAGGCTGTACAGCCAACTGTCAGGGATGTTTTGACTTGGATTCCTGCATTGAGCAGCGGGTTGGACTTGATGATCTTATAGGCTGCTTCCAATCCTACTATTCTATGATTTTATGACCTTCAGAAACCGCCCAGTGATGGCAGAGAGTAATTGGCTGAAGGTCATCCAGTAGGGATTTGAACCTAGGACCACCTCTCCACATATTTATGTTTCCTGCAGCAAACACAAGGTATAGATGACATTCACCCAGATATGAAATCGGGCAACTGGATTCACTCAGGGTACACAGACCTGCATACAAGCATGTAGGTTGTACACATATTATGTATTCGTTGCGGGAAACAGTATCACTGGTGTACACACAGCAAATAGCATTGCTCCGTTTGGGTCTTCGATTGAAGTTCAGCTTCCGTTCACACCACAACGCATGCCTTTTATGGCAAACGGCTGTCACTTTTAGGTCTATGTTGATGTCCTATTGCGTTGCGCCACTGCACATGCAATTTCATGATGTCACAACACAGCAGGGATGTTTTAGCGCTTCTATAACAATAGTCACCACCGTTTGCCACCCTGTTGCATCATCATTCAAAGCAGCTGCATATAGTGTAAACATGGGAAGAGATGGTGGTAGCATCTGTAACGTCGGGGTGGTTGATCTAATTTCGAAGTTCTTTCCACTATGAACTCTCTAAAGGCGCAATAATCCTATGAATAGTTAGAGAGAAAAAAGTCCTACAATTTCCAGCATGCCCCAACCAACGTGGCTGGTTGGAGAGATGCTGGGAGTTGTAGGACTTTTTTCAGTCTCAACATGCATTGGAGTGCTCCCTAAGTAGCCTTAGGGCAAGGGTGGGGAATATCAGGCCCAAGATCCAAATCTGGCCCTCCTAGAGTCCTGATTCAGCCCTCTGGAGTTCTCCATATGGCCACCACCCCAAACACTAATTGTTTAGCCGTTTCTCAGCTTTTGTGCAGGTTTTTTCCTATTCTAAAAGGTCGAAATGCCTCTCCTGTGGCTCAGTTACTGGCAGCAAAAGCATCAAGCCACGATATGCTGATGTTTATTTGTTATTTGTATTTTTTGTATTTTTGGTCCCACCCTGTTTGCCCACCACTGGAATGCAGCCCCAAGAGCCAGGTTGGGGATGGCTGTGTTAAGGTTTCAGAAGTAACTAAGCAGTTCATGGAGTCAGTTCTATTAGTGTCACTAAGATAAAAGAGGGTTCCAGTGGTTAGAGTATTGTTCTGGGGCTGGGGAGACTCAGGTTTGCGTCCCCACTGGGCCATGAAGCTCACTGGGTGACTTTGGGCCAGTCATGGACTCCCAGCCTAACCTAACTCACAGGGTTGTTGTGAGGATAAAATGGAGAGGAGGAGGATCATGTATACCACCTTGGGCTCCATGAGGGAAAAGTCAGGATATAAATGTAACAAATAAATAGAAGGCGGGAAAGAGCCATGTAGGGATGATGGAGAAATTTGAGACGGATTAAAATGAGCTTGGATTTCTAAGAATCCGACCTGCAGCATCTGCTGCAGATTGACCACCTCAGGCCCTGCGGAGTCCGTGGACTTTCGGATGATTTTTTTACTTTCCCGAAATTTACGCATATAAATCTGTAGAAAAATACATAAGTTTCTGCTGAGGAAACGTAGAATGGAATAGGGGACAATACACTAAATATTACATACTGGGGTAAATTATGTAAACACTTACGTAAACACATAAATATTTACATAATTCCGTATTTTTCCGCATGACAAAAATTTTTTTTGCATCCATCTGTGGATGGATGATGCAACGAAAGGCACCTGACAATCTGCGAAACACAGACGGAGTGGATTTTACACAGTCCATACATCCCTAGAGCCATGTACACTGTCTTGAGCTCCTTGGAAGAAATGAAGGATATAAATGTGAATAGATGCATAAAATAAATAAACCAAGCCTTATAATGCCTCCTCTAATAGTTTTATTTTTCTTTTAACATTAGCTTGTAATATCTATGGGCAGGGGGGCGGCGAGAAGAGAAACCTAAATAACCTCTGTTCCATTCCATTGGCCCTTATTCAAGGTATTTCCCTTTCCAGCTTTATCCTCAACCCCTGTTGTTATGAAGTTAATGTATATTTGTATCAATTCTAATTATAAACAGAATGACTATGGCCCCAGCTTTCTCCTGTAAACTGTAGCTGACATGGACAGAGTTTTGGCTGGAAGCAGATGGAATGAGTTTGAGACAGTGCCCAGAAGAGGGCACTGTGGAATGATGATTTGATGCTTTGGTGTATGAGTTAAGTGGGGTGAAAAGCCTTGGGGATTTGAAATGGACTTGTGGTATACATGTTGCTGTTTTCAATGAAGTTTACATTCTTGGAGTAATGTAAGATATAACGTAAAAGGTATCAGAAATATTTATAGAAGGTTATTCCTTCTTTCTGCTGCCCCATTTTCAAATAACACTGCGAAAACCACAAGAATATAAATAGTATATTTTGCTTCAGAAATGTATTAATTTGTAAAACCGTTTTCACTTCAGCTAGAGGCTGGACACAAGATTGCTCATTGTCGACGTGATCACCTGAAATAACTTTGTGCTTTCATTTGAAAAATAAAGGAACCAAGCAGTACAAGACAGGATTGATGTAATATCTATACTGTAACGTGTTAAGGAAGTTGTCGTGGTTGGCACTGATTTTATGAGCTGATGATGCATTAGAATCTTTACAAATCGTTTAAGTTCTTGGAAAATGAAAATGGGCAGCATGGAATTTCACAGGCAGTCTCCTGAGGGAAGTGAGAGATCAGTTGTGCTGAAACCTATACCTCACACTGATTCTAGGGTCAGGTAAAACCATACTGCCAAGATAAGAGGATGAGTGAGAAGACATCCTAGAAGGCAGGGAAACCAAAGGGCGGGAAACCCAGGGGCAAGGTAGTTAAAAGATGGGATCAGGGACAGTGGATTAAGATGGGTCCTGAGAAGAAAACGGAATAAGGGGAGAAAAAAATGAAAAGGCTGTTGGGGAAAATCTAGAAAACTGCGGAAAAGCAGAGTATGGTGTGTGTGTGTGTGTGTGTGTGTGTGTGTGTGTGTGAGAGTTAGTGTTACAGAAAGCTCATGCAGAGCCAGAGGCTAGGAAAGTCTATATATTGTTTACTGAGGGTGGGGAAGGGAGAAGGAAGGAACCTGTGTGTTGAAGGAAAGAAGGGCTAAAGAAAAAGTGGGGCTGTGGCTACGGTTGCCATCTCCGTCTCTGGCAAGGCTTCTGTGTTATCAAAAGAAGCTGAGTCTAAACTTTCTGCTAGGAAAACTGATGGGGGAGGGGCACTTGACCGGTGGTGGTCCAATAAGTACTGAATGGTCAACCATCTTCCCAGACATTTAGGATAGGAAACAGAGCTCCGGGGTCAAAGAGAATGACTTCTAGGTAGGTAGGCAACCCAGCATCTTTTGTTCAAAATCTGGTGACTGGACTTGCTGCTTAGCATAGCAGGAACTGGCCTTTTCTAAAGGAGCATGACCTTCCTGAGTATTCTTTGTAGGAATATGATCCTTTTCCTAGATCAACACTCCCATTTCACTTTATTGCTTTACACGACAATTGCTATTTTCCTGTTGAAAAGTACATTAGTGTTTGGGTAGGAACCAGCGTAAGTGGTGATGTTGGGTTTAATGGTTCCAATAAATACATTAAGGCTGCAATCCAATATCCACTTACCTAGGAGTAAGCCCCATTTTACTCAGTGGGGCTTACTTCTGAATAGACAGATACAGGATTACAATGTATTACAAATATAGGAGTTGGCAGAAGTGATGGTGGAGGTGTGCGCCTGGCAAGGAAGCCGATAAGCTGTAGTGGTTAGAAAGTGCACAGAGGGTTTTGGTATATGCACATATATTCAGATGTAATCAAGTCTATGTATAAACAGATACAGAGATCTTGCAAAATAGTGTATTAACTGTGTGCACTCTCTCAAGAACACTTTAAAAAGGAGTTGTGTTATATATTAAGAACAAAGTTCTTTGCTACATTTTAAGTCTCAAGAGACTGTAGTTACAGGCTATAAACTGAGAGGGCTGGAGAAAACAATATAACTAATTACAGTTCTTCCATTAAATTAAATATCCTTGATAATTTAATCCTCCAACTCTATCCAATTACATTTAATTTGAGCTTTGGTTGACTCTGAACCCCAGGGATAGGTAGCCTTGGCTTTGCATTGTAAACAAAATTGTTCTCAGGGCAACATACAGATGATGTTGAAGAGGCACCTATTTATGCATTGTTATCTCCTGTGGCCTATTTTCCCCTCAGTCTTTAAAATCTTAGTGGAAATTTTCAAGATAAGAGGTCTTGATAAAAGGCCACCTTGAGATCCATCATCAAGGAGGGAAGAACGAATATAAATCTAATAAAATATTAGCACCAAAAAAGAAACTAGCTTTTTTATTTCAGTGACTTACATTGAACAAACGGAGGCATTTTCCATTTTTATTTCAGTTCAAAAATCACATTTTTGTTGGAGTGTTTTTGCTTTGTACTTCTCCGCCCTTCCCCATGATTCATCAGTCTCTCTTTTGTCTCCATGTTGAACCTAGAACCTTCGGTATACAAAGCAGTTGTTTACCATGGAGCTATGGCCCTTCCCCATATGTTTGACACAGAGCCCACACGCAACGCTGGATAAAAGAGCTAGCCATGTGGCAAGTTTAGCTTCCTTCTCTCATTGGCTAGATTGCATAGCATTCCATCACAATACTGGGGCTGGCCTTTTGGCCTGCCTGGTAGAACTGCTCTGGCCAGTTGGCTTGCTTAATGTTGAAATGTCATACCTGTGGTACAGTCATACCAACCTGGAATTGGTGGTGATTCAACATAAAGGAAAGGAACTAGTTAGAAACCTGAACCAATTAATGAATTTTGTGACATATGACTACATTGCCATACCGATGCAAGAAAGGTGGAGGGGTGAACACATACACTGAGCTGGTTTGCACATAATGTTAACCCATGGTTTATTTAAGCTATGGCTTGTTGCCCTGCTCAGGGTTTGTCTGGCAGACGGTCAAACTGTGGTTTTCTCAATCCCTGGCTTGTTTGTTTCCTTCTTCCTTCACCTGCTCCCTCCCTGTATCCCAAATGCCTTTGTGGCACTGTAGTACTGGCATGCAGAGTGGCTGGTTGTTGTTTTTTACCACTCTTGCCCGCTGCCTCTGTAGCCTGGTGCAACAACCCAGGGTCAGGGTTCACACATACTGACAACCCATGGTTTAAACAACCCAGAGTTCACAACCCAACAGCAAACTGTGGGTTATCTTTCTGGGTTGTTCATGGCTTGTTTGTGTGGTTTGTTGAACCACGGTTTGCTCATGTGGCAGCATTCACACATCATGACAACCCTGAATTCAACAACCCATATCATGGGTTAGTGTTATGTACGAAATAGGCTACTGTCTATCCATAGATTGATAGAGAGAGACTGCTAGAGATGTGAAGGCTTTGAAAAAAAATGGAAAATTCGGGGGGGGGGGAATCCCCCCCCCCAATTTCTGAAAAACTTGGGGCAGTGGGACTTTTTAAAAACAATGTTTTCTGGGGGTTTTCCAGAAAAAAAACTTCACATCACTACAGAGGGAAAGGCACTAATACTCTGCCTTCATTTGTTTGTCTCCATTAAGAAATCTGAAGATGTAATTTTTGAATGCAGCAGTCAACAATGCTTTGTCTTGATACTCTTGAATTCCTTTGAGTTTCCAAACACATTAATGGAAAGACAGCTGTAGGAATGAAGACAGACTTAATTGTGTGTTGTTGTGTTGGGGAATTAGATTAAGAATGTGTTCTGAGAAACACATTAAGTAAACTATTATCAACTATTTGCCAGTCCAGCAAGGAATGATGAAGAAAATGTGCATCAGATGTGTTCAGAATTTCTGCTGTCAGGGGAGTCTTGTTCACCATGGCCCCAGAGAGAAAATGTTTCAAAGATTTATTTTGTGTTGACAAACTGAAGGCAGTATGAGTTCAGAATTAATTCTCAAAGGCTGGATACTAAATGCATTTGCCACTTGTAAAATTGGGGGGAAGGGATGCCTATTGCTGGAATATGGCCCCTGAGAGCTTCTCTGAAATGAAATTTGGTCCTCTGGCTGAAAGGGGTTCTATAGCCCTAATTTAAGGTATTCAAATACACAAGTTCAAAAAAAAAATCCCAAAAACCTATAGAGGGAAAGGGAAAAAATTAGGACAGAATATAAAAATAACTGCACTTTGCTGTTCTTTGAGAAATTTGTATTTGAGTGGTGTTATAATTAATTTAGGATGCTTTCTGTAGAGTGATTATGCGCAATAAAGATCTGTCAGTATAATTTTTGACCCTGTCTACTGTCACCTTGCGTTTAGCATAACAACTTCAGGTACGCATGACTATCCATAACATATTAGCTGTATAGATGAGAGGAACTTGTTTTTTACAAACTGCTTTTAATTTCAGATAACTAGGGTTTATCAGAATACACAGTTGAGTCATGACTCTGAATTAGAAATTTATTGTCTATGTTCCTGAAAAGCAAAATTGACTTGAAGGACTACCGGCCTCCATTCCGTTCTTTTGCCGTTTTGGGAGAGCAATTCTTGTATGTCAGTCAAATGTAAGATACATCAGTATTTGGTACTCTGACTTTGTTGGTTTTGTTTCGCAAAATGTTTTTTTCTGGAAAACTAGGAGACCTGTTTGAGTAGTATTACTTTTTAATTTGGAATAAGTTGATATTTATGTTGTCTTAATTTTGATAAATTGTAGATATCTGATGATGGGCAATACGCTTTGCTCTCCATACGGGAAGGATGTGATCCAGTGAACAGACTGTGGTACTGTAATCTACAGGAGGAATCAAATGGTATAATGGGTAAGTGCTTTTTGTTCATGTTAAGTAAAATTGCTTCATTTTGAAAATATTGCAAACCTCTGTATAACGGTAAGTTAAGCGTACCTCCATGAATCAATGAGGCCAAGCATCTTTGCATAGGTCCTATGCCATACGTCAGGGGTGGGGGGCCCTCAGGCCCAGGTCCCATTCCGGCCTTTTGAGGATCCCGGGGTGGCCACGCCCCCTTTTCCCAACCACCAAGCCTAAAAGGGCAAAATGCCTCTCCTAAGGCTTTGTTACTGGCAGTAAGAGCTTGGAGTGGCAATATGCTGGGGGGGGGGTTGTATTTTTGGCCCCACCCCTTTTGCCTCTGGCTCTGCCCCCTTTGCTTTCGGCACCACTGTAATGTGGCCCCTGAGAGCTTCTCTGAAGTCACATTCAGATCTCAGGATGAAAGAGGCCTCTACCCTTGCCATAGGTGATGGTGATTCTTAAGTACATGGAAACAAAACAGAATCCCCAGCAGCCAAACCTTGAACTGAAATGTACTTCTCTAAATTCATGGTGTCTCCCCACATAGAGTTGGTTAAGAGACTAATAATGCAGTCCTGTACATGCCAGTACCCACTAACCTGGGAGTAAGCACCACTGAACTCAGTTGAAATTAGCTCTGAATAGCCATGTAGAGGATTGCACTGTGAGCTACAAATCAGGCAGTCACAAGTTCAAACTTTGCTTCCATGAATTCACAAGGTAGGCTTAGGCAAGCTCTCTCTCTCAGCCATCATCTGCGGTATGAAGATGATAATACTAACCTAGTTGTAAGGGCTACAAGAAGATAATCTATGTGATGCACTTTGAGAGTGCCATATAGTTGCTAAGAATTATTATTTGTATTTCAGTTAATCTAAATATGCTTTTGAAATGAAATCCACATCCCATTGAAATGAGCAAAACATCCCTTTGTTTTTAATGCACCAAGTTTTCACCTAAAATCTTTCACCCCAGCTGCTGTGATGGGAACCCATTTTGGTTTTTTCCATCTGTGGATAAAGGCACTCTTGTGTTAGAGAGTTAAGTTAAAACTCAGTTGGCTTTTGCTCTTTCTTGCTCTAATGCATGTCAGCTTGATTTGGGTTGCAGTTTAGATGTGTGAAAGCAAACTTTGCCCATGACCTTGAACTACAAGACTGTGAAATACATTGCCAGTTTTGGCATTGACCCAGTTTGCACGATTAAATTAATGGTTAATGGTTTAAAATTCTGCATTGTTTCTCCTTTAACAACCCAGAGTTCTGGGTTTGGGTGTCATGGAGAACAACCGAGGAATGATCCTGGGTTGTTTAGCAAACCAGAAGTGGGTGACCAGTCAAGAGCCAGCACACTTGCTCACTGCTGCGTGCTGCAGAACAACCCTTAGTTAATAAACAACAGGTTGTTTAATCATGTGAACCAGGTCAGTGTGCGCACAAGGAACTCAACAGGTGATAAAATTTTCAGGTAAATGAAAATATTTGTGTTAAAAACCTAAAGAGTGGGGAGTCTTCGCATACTGCTTTCTTTGTTTCTTCTATCAGCATCAACCTGTACTTTTGGAAGTAGGGGAAGGTATTTTAATTAATTTTCATTAACGTATGTGTTACATGCATTCTAGACTGCTGATGTTAGTACTTTATGTTCTGTTATGTTCTTTATGGCATGAGCCTTTGGGAGAATGTGGGGATAAATAGCTTTTAAAATTACTATTATTCAAGTTTATGGGTGAAATCCAATGTTGCAAAAGTGGACTTCTACTTGTACATGGGAACTTTCTCCTCCTCTGTTCTCCAATCTGCTCAGGAGAGTCCCCCAACCGTCAATACGGTTTTCAGGGCACACAGGGGCATGCAAAGGGGAAATATATCCCTCCCCATTTCACTAACAAAAGCTGTTCCATCAGCAGGAAGGGCTGGTTGGATGTGACCCCATGTGACAAATCCCACAGATTTATAGTTGTGTCATTTTCATGAAAACCAAAAGCTGCAGATACTATGAATGTGTTGTTCCCCCAGAATGAATGGCTTCTGCATTTTAAGTTGAAATTGGTCTAATTCACATGCACAAATAACTTCTTTAGGCAGTTCCTGGTAATGATACTATAGATTGTACCACTGATGCTAGAAACTGAGGACATTTTTGTTTGGGGCAATAAACTGTTCCTTTGTAGTCGCAATTTTTATTCTTTTTTCAGGTTCTTTGCAAGCAGCCTCATACTCTGCTTGCCTTAGTTGGCTCTGTGCTGGACTGTTGGGCACTGCTATAAGGGAAATTTCATATTTTTGTGTTTGGAAGTATATTCTTCCCCTCTCCGTTTTCAAACTGTTATATTAATTGTTTTCTGAACTACATGTGCACAAAATTTTAAATTACTGCCTGTTGTGAAGTACCTTAAGAATTTTTGGGTACCTCCTCAGTACTACTTGGTGTGGTATGAAACAGGAAGAAAGAAGTTCAACATTTGTGTGTGGGGGAGGGTATATTATTTATATGATCTTGTACTGAAATAAAAAAGAGCCCTTTGTTATTCAGGAGCCCTTTCTTGCTTTTAATTGCTTCATCGTCAGATTTCCCCCTGGATATGTACATTTTAAAGATGAAGTTAAAATAACTACTACCTCAGGCCAACTAATTGCATGAGAAGTAGAATCATATATTCCTCTGATTGTATCCAAGAGGACACGTCAGCCTATGAACTTGATTTTGGAGCATAGATGCAACTTGATACTGAAAAGATGACAATTTGTTTGGTACATGACATAAAGCTATAGAGCCTCCGTTGCATACTTGTGTTTTTCATATCTTAATTTGATTTCATTGTCAGTACATTTCCAACCTTGGACAGACCTGCATAAGGAAAAGCATGTGGGAAGAGGATGTGGGATATTATCCAAGTCATTTCCACAATCTGTCCCTTTTTTCAATATGAAATTAAATCTCAATTCTAAAATAAGGTTTATGTCTGTTTCTCATGATAGCTAGTTAAGAAAACTGTACCTTTCACAAGTTTCGTTTCTTCACTTTACCCCTCCTCTCTTTAGACCTGTGATTTGTAAAACGCATTCTCAAGAATCTAAAAGTTCTGTGTCTGAGCTCAGCTACCTTCACTTTTGCTTTCCCTACTTACCCACACTGAAACCTGTCACCTCAAATGCAGTGGTGGCTGGTGCTTATTGAGGCAGCTGGGGTGGAAGGCAGGACAGCTAATGGTCAGCAGAGCAACGGGGTCACAATAGGGAGAACCAAGATGTGGAGGCATACAAGTTATATTTCAGATTATGACTGTAAAGAAAAGAGTTTAGTGGTGATGGGAGTGTGTGATCCTGACGCACACAACAACACAAAAGCACTCCTTTGTACCACATTTCTCTGCTCAGCAGCAGCAACCCATTGCCCAGAAAAGCCAAAGTAAGGGGCAGAAATTAAAACAACAGCAAAGAAATGGGGAGAAAAGAAACAAACAATTTGGTGAGGGTTGTCCATGGTGGGGAAATCCCTTTGGGGGCCCAACAGATCCGCGCTGCCCCCAACTCAACTTACATTTGTGAGCTGAACCCCGGGCTAGTTCCTGAAACCTGGGGACTTCATCAGGTTTTTCTGTTTGTGCAAATTGTGGCCCTAAATAGCGCAATTTGCGCAAAGACAATTTACACTTGTGCAATTTGTTTTATTTATGGCTGTGATTTTGCATAAATTGCAATTTGTGCAAATTAAAAAACACCCTAAAATCTGCAAACTGGCCTGACTCGTTGCGTGCCGAGTCGGGCCAGCTCGCATATGAGCAAGCCAGAGTCTGAGGGACCAAGATGGTGAAAACGCTCTGAGCTCCACCCCGCAAACAGATTTCTCCAACATCCTTAGTTCGGGGGCTTACAGGATACACACTCTGCAAATGTGTGGGTTTTAAAAATTTAATCCCACTCCAAACACACCAATTTTTGCACACACTCACAAAAGATTAAGTCAAAAAGTGAAGCAACATCACATTTCTATAAAACAAGGGAACACACACAGTCCAAGAAGCACCTGCATACTCCTCTGTCATTGTCTCACATGCACTCTCACTACAGTGTAATGTGGAGCTGACCCTGTGTGTGTGTGTGTGTGTGTGTGTGTGTGTGTGTCTTTATTACTCTAAAGTAAGTGCAGGCCTCCACCTGCACAAATACACAGAGTACCCCCGGTCAATTCACTTCTGAATGCATGTGTGATATTCAAAATTCCTGATTTGGGACCTGTTTAAGTTTTTTATCAGGTCCTGGTAGTTTTATTATTAATTGTTTTAACTAGTTTTTAAACTAGTTTTTAAAACAATTATTAACAATTATTAATTGTTTTAACTAGTTTTAAATTCTTGAATGTTAAAGGTTTTATATTGCATTTTATCATGCTGTGACCCCCACCCCCCCGAGAGCTTTGGCTGTTGGGCGGTATAGAAATGTAATGAATGAATATATTACAAATGCAACCAGCTGAAGTGAGTGTGACTTGCAATCTTGCTTTCTCTGCTTTTTTTTGGGGGGGGGGTAACATTTGGAGTGACTCTAAAGTAAAAGTACCTTAGGTTGTTTACTTCAGGTTGACTTGATTTTGCAGTTGAGGTTTTTACAGTTGATGGTTTGTTGAAAGAGTAGCAGTTGCAGTCGACTTCCTTGGCATTTAATATGACCAGAAATAATGGAGATGATGCTTTGTGTGAGAGTCAAGGTGCCTGAACAGCATCGACAGTCCTCCCACTTTGAGCACAAAGAACCCACAGTGGTAGAGCACAAAAGCCACACCAAAGAAAGTGCTGCCTTGACAGTTTGGCTGTGGGAGAAGAGGCCAGGGACACCAAATGTCATTGCTCGTACTTTAACAATCTTACTAAATGTTCCAAGATAAAAGGACAGAAGGTAGAAGATCTGCTGTGTGTGTGTGTGTGAGAGAGAGAGAGAGAGATTTTCTGGGTTTTTTGCACAGTTTCTTCCATGTGGAACTTTCTACCTTTGAAGAAGACATAGCAGGAGTGGGCAGCTTGTGGCCCTCCAGATGTTCTTGGACTGCAACTCCTATCAGCCCTAGCCATCATAAGCAATGGTGAGGGATGCTGGGCGTTGTAGCCCAACAGCATCTGGAGGGCCCCTAGATTATATGTGTGTGCTTGGTGCATTAAACACTCAAGTCAAATTCCCTGGATGTCAAAATTACTGAACTGGTAAAAGCTGAGAGCGGGTACTTGGGAGAGACCATAAGGGACAGTGTAATGGGGCCCCACTCCCGTGCTGCCAGCTCCGGCGCTATTGTGAAGAAAGAGTCTTGGTCAAGTCGGTCACTATATTGAGGAATTGGGACATAGACCTGGCTCATACGATCCCTGCGCATGCCAGGGGGAAAAGCATAATTACCCTTGGCAGTGCAGCTTGTCACCCAGAACCTATAGCCTGCTGTAGGGTTCTGGGTGGCTTGCTACCCACGGCAACAAGCCACTCTGCCCAGGTTCACACTGCAAGACGAGTTACACTGTCAGGGGTAATCACACATGCAACTGGCACACACAGCCAGCACATGCAGGGAGGGTAAATAAGCCACTGTGGCTTATTTCTCCTCCATGATCAAGCAAACCTGACCATAGTCTCTTAGAAAGAATCCACTTCTTGGTCCAAGCCAAGAATATAAACCTGGGAGTGCGGTCTTCTTAGTGGAAGATTCAGTCATTAGAGGCATAGATGGACTGTTTTATTTTGAGTGTGGTTGACCACATGGTGACTTATCTGCCTTATACCAGGGGTGTGCATATCACAAGATGTTTGTCTGGAGTGTGTTGTGGTCTCAGTAGTTGTGGTCATTAATGTAATTGCACCTGTTGGTAGTTGTGGTCTTTATTGTCCATTTCTTAGGTTTGTTAGTAACTTTAGTTAGTCTTGCCCAGATTTGTTTGTTTGTTTATTTAAACTACTTGTATACTGCTTGATATCCTAAGATCTTTAAGTGGTTTACGTAAATATAGGAATACAGTATTAAAACCAATGTAAAAAAAGTATAAAACATTAAAAACATTACACGAATAGTAAAACAGAGCAGCGTGATTACAAATCAGGAAATACAAGGGATTTCTGGAAGGGTAAATTCTAAACAGTACATATAGTTCAGAGTTGTCATTGTTGTGGGTAGATGTTTTTTCCATACTCACAGTTTCAACCCATTAAAAGCCCAGTAATTATTTTTGCATACAAAGGACCACAATTACCTGATTTTCCCTCTTTTTAATCTATGTTAAGGGTTTCTAATTATTGATGGTGTCTTGTCACTCCCAATATATTTTGTTTTCCACAAGGCTTATGCGAATGTAATTCAAATGAAAAACAACCAGATGTTAAAAAGCAGGAAAACAAAGAAAGAGAAGGAAATCTAATCAGTGTAATGTCTTGGTTATAATTAATTTATATTGTAGAGAACGTAAACAACGCTGATCTTTAAAATTAACACAGACCAATTACCAAGTGTTTGGACCCTGAGTTAATAAGCATGTATGATTAGAAATTTAGGTTTTTGCATCTTTCACAACTTGAATATGCAAATATATCCTCAAATGGCTCCTATTAAATTAATTATACCTACAAACCCTTGGCTAAACAGCATTTTTAGTGGGAGGACCCGTTACTCCACAATCTTTATTCATATTATACTGAACATTTACTATCTTCCGCCCAGCCCATTTCCCTTAAGATGTTTGTTTGGCATGTCTTACTTTGAGTTATGTTATTGCTTTTTGTTGCTGGGATCAAGCCAGCAATTGTTGCTATTCTCTGAGAAACTCCTGGAGAAAGAACTATGTGACCAGTAGCTCGCATCATCAAGTTAAATTGAATAGCAAGATGTTGTTGGACTGCAACTTCCACCAGCCCTAACCAGCACAGGCAATGCTGAGGCATGATGGAAGTTGCCACCCAACAGCATCTGAAGGGTCACAATCATGAGCGCACAATGAAAGCCTTGTGCAGAAAGACCCTCGTGCAGAAAGACCCTTTATTTGCTGTCAGGTTGTGGAGTGTTATCCACTTTCAGTACCACGCTCGACCACTTTTCATGATAACATGTACATCAACATGCCACCCCACTATATATATAATTAAGCTGTAATAATCCTTAGCTCTGTAAAAACATAGCATTGTTGGAGAAGGACCCTGCAAGCCACAGGCTGATTGACACTTGTGGAGAGATGGCAAATGTGAGCTTGATGAGTTGCATGTGTGACAGAACCCACATGGTCCCTGCATAATAGTGGCATGAAGCTAGAGCTGTGGAGAGTTGTCTAGAGCCAAAGAAAGCAGCATCACAATATAATGACTAGAGCAAAGACTCTAGAAGCAATTGTTTGTGTAGCTATGAAACTATGACGCTCTATGGTATGCAAAACAAGTGCAGAAAAAGAAAGGATGGTACTCCTATCAAGGATTACATTTGCACTTCTGTCATGCTGTTAGAGGTGGTTATGAGTTTCCATTTGAAGATACCCTTTTCTGAGCTCATAGATCTTTCTCAAATTATTTGGGCAAGGTATTAGAGCAAGTGGTAGCTCTTCAGCTCCAGACATTACTGGATTATACTGATTTTCAGAGCTCATTTCAATCTGGCCTCTAGTCCAGTTTTGGAATGAAAATGGTTTTGGTCATCCTGATGACAAATCAGAATAATGACAAATCACTGTTTGTCCTGACTGCAAAATGGCATTCAATAACATTGACCATGGTATCTTTCTGGTATCACCTGACCAGAATGGGAATTGGGAGCACTGTTTTTCAGTGGTTCTGTTTCTTCCTGATTGACCAAATCCAGAAGATGGTGTTGGGGTACTGTAGTTATAGTCCATAAAATCTGAAGGGCACCAGGTTGCCTACTCCTGTCTCACATGCTCTTGAACATATGCATACAGCCACAGGGGGAAGGCTGTCCAGAGTGATGTAGCTGGGTGCAATCAGTATGTGAAGCACTCGTTCTTTCATCAGAGCAAGGTGTACTTGTGGACAGTTTAGACTGGTGTTTGGAGTCAGTGATGGGTTGTATCAACAAATGGAAGCTCAGTCCAAACAAGACGGTGATCAGTGGTATCAAACCTGTTTTGAATGGTGTCGCAGTCCCTCTTAAGGATCAGGTCTGCAGCTCAGGGTGCTTCTAGATTGAGCATTGCTGCTGGATGTGCAGGTAGCATCTATAGCTTGTAATACCTTTCACCAGTTTCAGCTTTTTGGAGAGAGATGGTCTGGCCACATTAGTCTGTGCGCTTCTAACATCCAGGTTGGATTACTGTCACACATTATAATTTATTTATGTCTATGGAGGGCTTCCTCTCCATACGAAACAATGCATTCAGAAACTACGCCTGGCACAGAATGCGGTGGCCAGATTGTTCTAGGCATTCAGTGCCAGTTAACATGTGACACCAAGAGTCAAAAGATCTCCACAGGCTGCCAGTTTGTTTCCAGGTGCAATTCAAAGTGCTGCCCTTGGCCATTAAAGCTGTAGGTGGCCTGAGACACATTCGTGCTTTATCCTATTCAAAGCTGTCAGTCCCTAGAGATTTGGAGTCCCTTGTCTGGATGTCCCTACCTTTGGCTGTTACTCAGATTATGACATTACCTTCCTAGACATGTTCACTCAGCATCTTCTTTGCTCTGTTTAGATGTCAGGTCCTGTCCTTGTTACTTAATAGTGTTTGAGGTGCTTTTGATATCCTTCCTGCTGATACACTGATGTTTTGCTAGATGATATTCTTGACTTATCTGCTGCTTTGAGGAACTTTTTAAACTAATGCATGGTGTTTTGTATCTTACTGGTTTCTGCTTTGTATTGTGAACTGCACTGAGGCTATTTGGTGATCTAAGACTCACCCATCTGTACCTCATTCTGTGTCGTGTTCCAAAGCTGGGTCACCTTTATGGTTCCTATGGGCACCTCTCTTGGTGCCGACCATGCTTCCTGCCCCAATTGATTTTCATTTTTTTTAAAACTTAGAATCACAGAATCATAAAATAGTAGGGTTGGGAGGGGCCTATAAGACTGTCGAGTCCAACACCCTGCTCAATGCAGGAATCCAAGTCAGAGCATCCCTGACAGGTGGTTGTCCAGCCTCATCTTGAATGCCTCCAGTGTGGGAGAGCCCACCACCTCCCTAGGTAATTGGTTCCATTGTCGTATTGCTGTAACAGTCGGGAAGGTTTTCCTGATGTACAGCTGGAATCTGGCTTCCTGTCACTGAGCCCATTATTCCGTGTCCTGCACTTTGGGATGATGGAGAAGAGATCCTGGCCTTCCTCTCTGTGACAACCATTCAAGTACTTGAAGAGCGCTATCATATCTCCCCTCAGTCTTCTCTTCTCAAGGCTAAACATGCCCAGTTCTTTCAGTCTCTCCTCATAGGGCTTTGTTTCCGGTCCCCTGATCATCTTTGTTGCCATTTTCTGAACCCTCTCCAGCTTGTCTTCATCCTTAAAGTGTGGTGCCCAAAATTGGACACAGTAGTTCAAGATGAGGGGCTTGGGAGGGGCTGACATGCTGCAGAGTGAAGCATCAGCCTCCAGAGCCATTTTTATTTCCCAGAATGTCACTGGGCCCCATGTGACATTCTTGGTGAAGTTACTTGTCTCTGAGCCTCATCAGTTTGCCTTCTGTGAAATGGGCATTGTAGCAGAAAACTGTGGGTTCAAAAGAGTGGTTTGGAGTTCAGACCTCACTTCTGTCTCATTCTTGGGAAAGTTGCTTTTCTTTTAACCTTCTGGGAAATGGGTATTTTGTGACTGGCCTTGCCTACTGTGGCAGCCATTTTTGTGAATGGGCAAGCTTTTATGACAGCCATTTTATGAGAGCACCCACAACACTCTCAAGATTCCAATGTGCCCATCAACTCAAAAATGTTAGGGACCCCTTTGCTAATGAGTGCATTTCTCCCATTAATGTGAACCACAGGGGGTCAGCAGGGCAGATGCCTACCCAGCTCCCTTCTGTATCAGGATGTCATCATGAGTCAGCACTTTTTTGAATTAAAATCAAACAACTGAGTATGTCACAGTCCTGCCTGTGTGTGCTTGTGCAGTGATTCTGGGCTGCAGGTTACTCCCATGCCACATACCAAGGAAGAGATAAAGCTGTTGCATAATGGGTAAGGACCTGGGAGAGCAAGACGTTGCTTGCTCAGTCCTAGTAGCCTCTTGTTGCAGGAAGGAATCTAGACATTTTAGAAATACACAGAAGAAATAAGGCAGAACAAAATCTATAAAATAGCCAGGACACATCCATCAGCAGGACCTAAGATTTTCCGTGAATCACCTTGAGAACTTATTTATCTGAAAGGCAACTAATAAATGTATTAAATAAAAACATAATAGCAGAGTACACAAAATTATTTATTTATTTACAACATCTGTATACTGCTCCATAGCTATAACAGATTCTGGAGCAGTGAACTTAAGAGGTACAATAGTAAAAAGATTAAAGATTAAAACACCATATTAAAATTATTAAAAACATAATACTAATAAAAACCATGGCTGGTCATTTAAGGAATGCTTCCTGGAACAGAACTGTTTTCAGGAGGCTCTGGAAGCAAAACAGTGGTGGCACCTACATGACCTCCAGGGGCAGGGAGTTCCAAAGACAGGGGGCCACCACACTGAAGGCTCTTCTCTTGGTGGGCTCCAGTTGGGCCATAGGTCCATGTGGAACCACCAAGAGCATGCCCTCTGATGCAGTGACTGGTCAGGTTGGTAAAGGAGAAGGCACTCTCAGTAAATGGTTTACCCATGTAAAACAATATGTGGGTAAATATTCATACATGCCTATGCAAAATCAAGTGCTGAATAATGGAAAACAAGGGATTTTGAGGAGACTGGTGTGGCTTGGCTACTTAATGTTTGGGAACAAGAAGAAAAAACACTAAAAAGATAACTTCTGATTTACAGAACAATCCAATGCATGATTACCCAGAAGTAAGTCCCATTGTGTTCAATGGTGCTTACTCTGAAGTAAGTGTATTTAGGGTAATAGAGTGCTCCTAAGGGAGCAATCCTATTGCCACTAGTCAGTGGCTAGATGGCCATAGGATATGGCCTGCGCTCTGAGGTTGGTTCCCTGAGAACCGACCTTCACCCCTCCCCCACTGCCTCACAGGCAGCTCAGAACTGCCCCACGCTCTGCGCTCGGAAGAGGAGTGCGGAGCGGCGAAAACGGGGCGTTTCGGGGCAGGGAAGTCGGAAATCCGGTACGATGCATCCTATGTGTTGTCTGGCCGCCACTTCCCCTGCTCCACCTTCCTGTCTAGCTGCAAATGCAGGGCAGCTGAAGCGCAGAGGAGATGATCCTCTCCACGCTTCTCCTGCCCTGCACTGGATAGGTGGTTGCCTCTGAGTTCAGAGGCAGCCGCCTATCCCCATGGGATTGCGTCCTAAAAGGCTTTAAGGCTGCAGTTTTATACACACTTGGATTTGGAGTGCAGCTTCAGTTCCTCCCTCTGGAGCAAATCCCATTAAACTCAGTGTAACATACTCCTGAGTAGTCATGCATAAGGCTGAGCTGTAATTCACTTAAGCAAAATTTCACCCCAAAACCCTGAATGGTTCCATTGCTCTGATGTTCCAGCAGTACCGTCTCTGGTCCACTGAACCTGGCTGCAGCTTTTGGCTTCCTTTTTCTCCTCCATGCAGTCCATCTCAGCTCTGCATTTTGGTTTTATTGTCACAATGTTTGTATACCATGTTTTGCCTACATTGTAAAGCTATCTTATCTTTTTTGCCTTTTTAAATTGTGAGTGAAGGGAAGGTTGTCCATCACTAAAGACTCTTGGCAAGTGTGACATTGTATTAGTTCTACTGTAGAGGAGGCAGCTGTGTCTTGTCTGTTCACTGAAGCTTGATGTGCTTGTATCTGTGAATTAGTCAGAAGTTAACTCATTCTGTCGCTGGTAGAAAATGGATTTCACTCCTGGGATTAGTGTGTGTACTGTTATCCTTTACTGTCTGTCACACAACTTGGTGAAATTCAGGGTTTTTTAAAAAGCCTAACAACCACCGTATGCTGGATGTTTCGGAATGCCTTTCCGAAAAAGTTGCATAAATCAGTCGAAACTCTAACCTTGAAATACCAAAGTGTGACAGTCATACTTTGCACCTTGGAATACGTGAAGATTAATTCTGTGAATTTTGTGGGTTGTATCAGACCTGACATTAGAATGAATCTGCACCTTGATACTTTTGTAGTATTGGGGGGGGGGGGGTTTCCAGCTTTTCTGTCCTGCAATTTTATGCTTCAGAGGGCTGTATCCCAGCGTAGAGCAAACATGCTTTGTATGCAGTGTCCCAGGATCAGTCCCTGGGATTATCAACTAAAGGATATGAAGTAGCATCTCCCAAGCCCTTGAAGAGCTGATACCAAATGGAGTAGCAGCGGTCTGACTTGGAATCAGGAAGTTTCATAGGCTGTTGAATTTGATTTAACCTTATAGTACCATGCATGCCTTAGGTGAGCCCTTTCCTACTGGCCTGGGGAAGAATGGGGTACGAATCCATTTTCCTTTTCTACAGTATGTTCTGCCTGTACACTCTGGATTTGTTCATGTTTCTTCCTTCAGACATAGACTGGATGTTACTTTAAAGACGCAACAAGCAGCTACATCTTTGTGTTTGTGTTGTTTTTACTTTTAAGTGCAGAGCCTGCAATCCAGATTAGGACCCTAGTGTGGGGTAGGGGTTAACCCTTCTCTCCCCCCTCCAACCCCCCAGCAGCAGTCCCAGTCCAGATTGGGCTTCCTGTGCCTGCAATTTATTTTACCAAGAAGTGATCAATTAAAGCAAATGGATTTGGCAATATAAATTGTAGGCATGGGGGACCCAACCTGGATTGGGACCATGGGGGGGGGTAAAAGGCCCCCACCCCCATGATCTTGATCTGTACTGGGGTCTCTGCGCTTACTCTAGAGTAACATGTGCTTTCACCTGCAATCTCTTTGTTATTGCAGCATGTCATTATATACTTTTAGCAATAGCTTAGTGATAGAGCACCTGTTGCTAGGCATCTACAATTTCTTCCAACGCCTTCCCGCTTTTCATGTGTGATGCATGAAAGCATACACCTCTGGCTTTTCTATTCTCCTTCCAGTGAGAGATCCTATGATAGAAACTCTTTTCTACACAATCATCTCTTTGTTTTTTCTTGGGTAAATTGAAGAAAGGCGTCTTGGCAACTTTTTGAGTTAAGCTACCTGGGGAACAATCTCTGCTGTTAAGCAGAACAATCTGTCTGGTTAACTTTCTGAGTGGCTGTCCCCCCGAGGCTCCTCTTGTTCCTTTCGCTTAACAGTGGCACGACTGTGCAATGCCTCCAGAGGGAGGAATGGAAGCTGCGCTCCGAGACATGAGATAAGTTGTGGTATACTGAGCTTGTGATTTTAAGCTTTCCTTTTGAAAACAAAAGACAAGACCTATCTAGTACAGTGACTCCCAGGGAAGTATCTATAAGGGCATAAGGAAGCTTATTTTGGGGCTTGCCCCCAGAAGCACTAAATCTCCATTCCGCAAGTAGTGGGTCCCAGTTGCAGAAGGGAATCGATCGACTGGCCACTCACGGAGTGGAAGCAGTAGGCCCCACTCATGGATGTGCAGCATTGGATCCTGTCCCCAGATAGTGAGAAGGACCACCTTGCAGGGGTGGGACACGTATGTGTGGTGCGCGCACTCACTCACTCTGACTGGGTTTCCACAGCATGCTAACCCACAATCAGTGGTTGAGTGTGGGTTGTTTGTTCAACCATGGGTTAGCATGTTGTCTGAACCTAGGACATCTTCTGCAGGGTAGCTTGTTAACTGTGCACCTCCTCCACTCACCCCCTGCGCTCGCCTCCTGCACTTGCCACTGCCGCCCACTTCTTCTGTTCACTGCCATCAGCCACCAAATCCCTGGCCCTGATGGGATCCTTCCTCAGAGCCAGGCATCATGAAGATTGGAGAGGTGTCCCAAGAGAGCACCTGTGCTGTGGATGATATCCTGGTACACCTCTCCTCCAGATCAGGCAGCTGCTCCTGAGGAGAGGTGTCCTGGGAGAGGAGTCTGAAGAGCCACGTTGGCCACTTTTTCCTGCCGATGCAGCTCACTCGAGGGTGGGTGGTGGTGGTGATGAGTGGAGGATTTTAAGGGTCAGCAGGGATGGGCCCTTCTGATCCCATGCGCCTCAGCAGCTGCCCAGCCTTGCTGATCCCTGACTCCAAGCCTGACTGTGGGAACAAAATGCTGTATTAGAGAGACCTTGGTCTGATCCCGCTATAGTTTGCCATTGATTCTGCCTGGGAAACCTATGGTTTCCTCAAACCATAGTTTGTTGCCTTTGGATGCAACAGTAACCAGTGATTTGCCGCTAACTAGAAACAGAAGCTACTAATCTCTTCTCATTGTGCATGGGAGAAGGGAGGAGGTAACATGCAAGCCCAAAGCTCATTGCTGCTCTGTCTCGGTCTTCAAAGTCATGATTTGAAGGATCAGCTGAATGCAGCCTTACTTTTTCAGTTTTAATGCCAGCTCTCAAGTTCAATCAACTTTAATCAATTAAGCTGTTTTCTGCCATGCACGACTTGATGAAATTTCAAGAATGCTGATAGACAGTTTAAAGTTAATTATTACTTCAGCATATTTGCATGTGTCAGTACTAATTAGCATGTTCCATATTTATTAAGCTGCAGTGGTGTACATGAAGGTGGTGGTGGAGTTAAACTATATTCAACATTTCTGTTCCATACATTCAGATGTGCTTCTGAATATGAACATAATCATTGTTTCTTAAGCCAAAGAGCTTTAAAATCTGCATTCAGTCCTTTGGGGTTTTCTGTATTGTTCTCTTAATATCCTCTTGTCCTCTTAAGTATGCGTAATATCTTTATCAATTTTAAAGCCACATTGCAAATTTCCAGGTATTTGCCATCAAAATATCCAGGCTAATGCCAAACCTGGTGTCTTTGCCAAATGTCACTGTATGTGCCAAACATGACATGTACATTGACATTTGTGACCCGATGATAAAACCCTTTCAAGTCTTACAGTATAAATTGGAATGTAAATACATGTATTTGAATCACTTGAAATTTATCTGACATCTTCACTCTCAAGCAAGAAAATCTTGGTTTGTGAGGACCCTCCTTCTGCCCCCAAATAATTAGAGAACAAAGACTGATAGCAGGCTTCTCTCAGGCTGCCAGCAAACATTGACAACATGGGACCACCATCCATGCTGTCAGCAGTTAGACTAAAGGGAAATAGTTGGCCAAATTATTCTTAATTTGTGAGTGGAGCGCCCCATGTTGTAGCTTAAAGAACTAGGGCAGGGGTTAAATGGAATTGGAGGAGTGCACCCCACCAAGGATCCTTCAAGCTGCAAAGGGAGCTCAGAACATTGCTTTAGGCTGCAACCCTGTACTCACTTTCCTAGGAGTAGGTCCCATTGAACTCAGTGGGACTTAATTTTAAGTAGACGTGGATTGCACTGTTAGGCTCACAACAACCCTCTGAGGTATGTGAGACTGAAAGAGAGAGTGCTTTACCTAAGGCTGTTCCCAAATCCAGGAAGATACATTGTCTGTTCTGAAACTGTGCTAAAATAATAGTGTGCTAATTAATACAATAGGATATTTTAATTTCAGAATCAATAGGACCTCTATAGTGCATTTCTATCTTTTTCTAGTCTCAAGTCCTGCAACTATGATACTTGTAAGAAAAGGAATTGCATGTGGGCTCAGAAGAGCTTTTTTGCTAAATCTCCAGATCATGCATACTTTCTCTAAGGGTATAATTGATTTATTTCTTTTATCTTAAATGTAGGCATTCTACAGTGGGTGAAACTGATAGACAACTTTGATGCAGAGTACGAATATGTCACCAACGAAGGAACTACGTTCACCTTCAAGACAAACCGTCATGCTCCAAACTATCGATTAATTAACATTGATTTTAGTGATCCTGAGGAATCCAAATGGAAAGTGCTGGTTCCTGAACATGGAAGGGATGTTCTGGGTAAGAATATGAACTAGTAATAATCTGCAGGGAAGAGAGAGCATTTGCTAACTATTGGGATGTTAACTGAGTAGGACTTTGGGTTAGTCACTGTGTAGCCACAGTGTCTGAATTTAAGAAACATTTTGTAAGGCAAATAACATAGTTGCATATTCACAGCTTTTATGCAACTATGACTGCTGTATGAACCACAAATGAGTAATGTACAATGATAGAGGTTTTTGTTGTTGTTATGACATTTGAGGAACATCTTTCGAGGGTGGGGGTGGTTCTAAAAAATCTATCCTTGCCATTTAGTTGTTTAGGTATATTTACTTGTTTTGTGGGGATAATACTAATCGGAGTATCAGGGAGAAATATGCATTTCAAGCACTGTTGAATATTAATGCATTGGGGAGGCGGATATCACTGGATTCCTGCATACCAGAAGAACCACAGAAATTGCAGTCAGTTGATCACTTTTACAGTGAGAATTCTTCATTTCTAAAGAGCAAGTTGTCCTAATGGTAAAAGGCCAGCTTTCCATTATGTCATATTGTTTTAGTCACTTCCAAGATTCAGTTTGGAAACCATAATTACAGCAGAAGGCAGTTAATAATTTATCGCTCTGAAAGCTTTGCAGTCAAATGAATTTTTGATTTTTACCTGATACAAAAATGACATGTTAATGAAGTGTCTTGTGCAAAAACAAGATATGTAAGAATTCAAAGGTTAAGTGGTTACTTAGCATAAAGTGATTCATTGCTCTGGTGTAATCTGCATATGACACTATTGTACATAAATTCTAGACAGTCTAGTAACTGTAAACATTCTGCTGGGCTGTTTTACTATTTTTATTAGATAAATAGCTGTATATACATCCTGTAAATGAATTAGAGCATATAAACTACAAGGTTTTTTGTTTGTTTTCTTGCCCAGTTAGCATATCTCTTTCATCCATAAAACCATAAAAACCAATACTGTAGCAGAAATATATGTATAATATAAAGATTTGATTTTGCAGTCAAGTTTAACCATTTTGAAATTATCCTAGTTTTGTGAAATCTTTTCTGAGACCAAAATCTGGTCTATCCATGGTAGCCCATCCGTTTGTATCTCCCTATCTGTAGTGCAATCCTAAGCATGCTTACTCAGAAGTAAAGCCCACTGTGTTTGAAGGGACTGACCCACTAGTGAATGTCATTGAATGGCAGATTCAGACCCTGTCCAAGCTAAAGTGATTAGTGATTCAGTTCCATTGCTTTGTGTCCCTCCAGTCATAGAAGGAGCTCTGCTCCAGCAGAGGTTTCCATGAATGGAAGGAGAAAGGAGGTGATTTTCACAAATTGCCGCCTCTTCTTGTAGCCTACCACCTCCCATGTTATTCCAAAAGGTCCCCTAATCCTCTGGAACAGATTGGGGGGGGGGGCACAGGGGGCTGCAGAGGGAAAGAAAAGAAAACCACTTCATCCCCCTTCCCCTTCAGTGAGCAGAGGGACACAATTGGATACAACCTAAAATTGGATCTCAACTAACTAGCCAATGGAGGCTTAATTTAAGGCTAATTCACCATTAGATGTTTTGCTCCACAGTTGAGCAGTCTTGACTATGCACATATGGGTACACGCTGTGAACTGTACAATCACAGGTACAGCCAGCAGCAATTCAAAAGAAGCTTCTTAAGCCAGGTCAGACTGTTTGTCCACCTAGTCCAATGTTATCTGCTCTGACTGATAGTCCATATGCCCATGTGCCTGGGGATTTCGGGGAGTGCTTGCATGTAGAGCAAACACCTTCTGTGAACCAGCCCTTTGTGATGCTTTTCTATGAAGTGTATGCCCCCTTTCTTATTTGCACATTGCCATTTATAATACGGCTGCCAAGCAGGTATCCTCTTGGTTTTGTAGAGGTCTTGATTCTTTTAACTGCTACTTCACTATAATTGATATCTCTAGCTCTGTATCATCATCACCACCCTCCATTTCACTATAAACACAGAATTATTACAAACAAAAATGCTGTTTTTGGCTTAAAATTGCTTTGATAACAATACACTGTTATGATTTTTAGTAGCCACTGCTGCTGAATAACAAAGCTAGCCCTCCTTTTTTTACATATGTTTGGGATGAAAGCTGTTCTCATTTATAAGACTGTAGTTATGGCAAAACCATACGTTAGTTTTTTATTTTGGTTGACGCATTTTTTTCCTGCCCCAGAGTACTAAACAAGTGTTATAAAGAGAAGCTTCACACCAAGTTGAGATAAATTTAGAACTCCATTCTGTGAACTGAAGGAGGAAACAATTTAGGGCAAAGATGTTTAGGGCAGGAACCTTAGGACATCTAAAATGTGCAAAAGGCATAATGTTGGTTTCTTTTGAAGATAACTTTAGATAGATTTTTGAAAAGTAACAGTGCAATCTTATGTATGTCTACTCAGAAATAAGCCTCGTTGCATTCAATAGGATTTACTTTCCCATCTGTATGTATAGAATTGCAGCCTAAGTAAACTAGTGCCTCCTCTACTCTGGAGTTTCACAACAGAAACTGGAATGGAGGGTCCACATGGAACATCCGCAAAATGGACAGCTTTTCCTTGTCCTCCAGTAGCATTTCTGTTTTCCCCACTGAGTTGCTGTCATTAATACCTTTTGTACTTACTGTTGCCAGAGATTAATATTGGGTTAGAGCCAGGATCTGCCTTCCATGGATGGAAGGGCTCCACTCATGGAAGGTGCCTCCGCCCACTCTTCAGGAACCATCCCTCCCATCTGTACCACAGCTCACCCTATTCAGTATGACCCTTTGTGTAGCATTTTCAGAGGGCTAAAGGGGCTGCCTCTGTGAGAAGCAGCCAGGCAAATCCACTTCCAGTTGCATGCACCTAAATCTGGATCCAATTTCCCACAGGTCTGCCTGAACCCTTTTACTTGCATAGGTTTTTATAGAACCATCATCATATGTCTGACTTATGCCTTCTGCTAATACCACTGCAGCTCTGAGAAATCTTCCAAAAAGTAAAAACAAAAAGCCTCTGAATTCACATCTCTTCTCCATTCTTATACACTGACATATGTCAGGCCAAATTGGTAATTTGCCTGGTTACCTGCAATGAATAGAATTGCCTCTAGGCAGGTCCTCCTGTGCAAGTATAGTGCTCTGTGGATAGCCACTGTAGTGATGCCCTATGTTTATCAATTACAATACCATCAAAACTACAACACATTTTCTTCCCTTTCCTCCATTTGGTCATTTTAAAACAGTTTTTTTATAGGCTAACCTAGAAATTATTTACTGCCAAATATTCTGTGCCCTACATATCAAGGAAAATGGTTGAAAGGAAATTTTGCTATAGCAATAATAATCTTTAAATACTGAATAATACTTTGCAGTTTCTAGGTAGACTCTTTTTTATCTAACAATCTGATCTTATTTAATAATCTGATCTAGCTGCCTAGAGGATCTTGATGCTGAGTGAACAGGATATACATTCAGGGTGGTGGGTGGGGAAAAGGAAGTTGTTAAAACTCAGTGGAGACATAATGCTGCACAAACCGTAACATGATTAAAGGACGAGAATTGGGCCTCAGGAATGTGTGCTCCCTTCCTGCTGTTCCCCTTTCACACATGAATTGGCTCTACCATTTTTAACCATAGTTAACCATTATAAATGTACTTAGGAACATAGGAAGCTGTCTTACACTGAGTCAGACTATTGGTCCATCAAGCCCAGTATTGTCGACCCTGACTGGGAGTGGTTCTCCAGGGTTTCAGCTGGGCGTTTTCCTGCCTTTCCTGGAGATGCTTGGGATCAAACTTGGGACTTTCTGCATGCAAAGCATGTGCTCTATCACTGAACAGTGATTAATGCTAATCAAGGTTCTCTCTTCTATAGGATTTGAAACCAGAGTTTAGAGCTAGTTTCAAATCCTGTTTAAGAGTGAACCCTGGTTAGTGTTAATCGCTAGTAACATCAATGCAGATATGACTATGGTTATATAAGGGTGGTGGGGAGAAGGTTCTTATGTCAAGGTGGGGGCAGCTTGCATTCCTGTTCCTGAACTCTCCACTAGGGTTCAGGGACAGCTAGTGTTATGTCTGTATAAGCCCTACATGTTAACAGCAATGTAGACAACAAGCCATCTTTGCTTCAGTTGTGTTCTGAGATGCTGGTTCTTATTTTCTGCAGTCGTCTCATACTGAAGTCTTCTCACCAGTTGCTATCTTTGCCAGACCCAGATAGTTATCTGAAAGTTCCATTACAAACAATGCAGAGTGCAGACAAATCATCTGCCCGTCATTTACTGGCTTAAAAGCCAACACATATTGTTACATTTAATGTTCTTGCTTACATAAAGATATTTTACTTTTATGGATCTGGAAAGCTTTCGGAATCCCAGTGAACATGTATTTCCACTTAGATTTAGGAGTTAAGGTAACTTATATAACTGATTAAAATCATACACTGAAAAATAATGGAGTTCCTTTAAGGTAATGTTCTGAAAACTGCTCTTTTCCTTCCTATTGACAGAATGGGTAGCTTGTGTTAGATCCAACTTCCTAGTCTTGTGTTATCTCCACGATGTGAAGAATGTTCTGCAACTTCATGATCTAGCAACTGGTGCCCATCTTAAGACACTTCCATTGGATGTCGGCAGCATTGTGGGATATAGTGGTCAAAAGAAAGACAGTGAAATATTTTATCAGTTTACTTCCTTCTTATCACCAGGTAAGACTACTTGCCTTTGTAGTGTGTTCTTCACACATTATATTTTCCTTACACAAGTGTGTACATATGTATAGGAAAAATAACACATTTAGGGTGCAATCCTATGCATGTTTAGAGAGAGGAAAGTCCTACAGCTCTCAGCATTCCCCAGCCAGCATGAGAATTGTAGGACTTTTCTCTATCTAAATATGCCTAAGATTGCACCTTACACTATCACATGTGAAGAGAGCATATATATTTTGCGACCTCTTCACATGCTTGGCAGTGCGCGGCAGCATGTTTGCAGTGTGTCTATATATAATAAAACACACACATGCCACCTTCACACATTAATGTGCAAATAATTTTCATACATCATGTGTGAATCCTCTCTTAGAAGCTACACAATGTCTGTGAAGCAAAGAAGCATACGTCTAATAAGCCCTAATGTTAAAACCTGTATTTTAAAACAGTGTTCTCATTCAATCCACTGTACAGATTAATCACATATGGATTAATCACATATTCATGTGACCAGTGAATTAATTGCATATTAAAATGTGTCATTTTATCCAACTTTATTATAGCCCTTGTGGAATTATTGGAGAATGACAACAGTGTAAACAATTTATGTAAATCTCTTGCGAGTTGCACTGAGGATGACTGCCTAAACAATTAATGTGTGTTTGGTGTCTGGCAGAGAGTGTCTACCATCTCATAAATATTCTCCTGATTATTGCCTTATGTAACCTCTGTTTTTAACAGCTTTCTTAAAAGGCTTTATCCATGGTGATTTGTTACTATTTCTTTTTAAAACTCTATAATTAGTTTACAACACTAGCTGTCACTTTAGAGATGGGAAAAAAGGGTAGTCGTGGGATGGGGGGAGAGAAACCTAACATATTCCAACCTGCTTATTTCCATTTTGTGAGGAAGAAGGTATTTTATCATAAGGAAGTGATGATGTATTATGTCACAGAGAGCCAGTATAGTTCAGTGAACCGAATGCTAAGGCCAATTTATATGCTTAGAATCATGTGATAAACCTTTTCTTAGATTATACTATTTTATCCTATAGGTAGAATATTCCGAAGTTTGAATGGTCCTCCTTTTAAAACCCACACCATTGTGCACACACAAAATTAGCATGTCAGGGAGAAAGGTTCAGTATTTTCACTGACATTTTACTTTCTGTGTGCAAGTAGACTGTTTTTGTGCAGAACCACTTGAACAAACAGTTCTCCACTACTTGAACAAGCAGCTTGAAATGGTACAACCCAGGAAAAGTTGTACTTCATGATTCTGCTGAATGTATAAATAGGCACCTAAGCTTCTGTCCACTGAACCACATTAGCATTCTGGATCAGCTTTGGGTGATCCACATTTTATTAGTTTCATGTCTTCATCTGTAAAGCTTTAAGGAGCTACCTCAAAGTGTCTTGAGAATGATAGGATAATTTAAGCCTATTTTAGCTTTAAGCTACAATAGGCTGGTATTTTTTATCTTTTGGGCCCTCCCCTTTGCTTTTGGCTCCACCCTCCACTGGAATGGAGCCCCTGATAGTTTCTCTGAAATGGAATTTGGCCCTTGGGGTAAAAGAGGTTCAACACCCCTGGCATGTGTTCTAGCATGCAGTAGAGTTAGGCATACAGAACCTCTGGTCTGTGGGCCAAATGTGGACCTCCAGCCCTTCCAATCCTCCAGGCTGTTCTGAGGCCATGCCCCACTCCAGGTTACCAACATTATTTCCTCCAACTTCAATTATTGATTCCTTCCAACTACGTAGGGAGACTCACGCATGTTGGGGAAGGAGAATACCTGGATGCAAATGTTTTTTTGCTTTTGTGCGTGCGACAAAATTAAGAGTCACTCTTGTAGCTCCACCCATTTTTGCTCTGGCTTCATCCACTTTTGGCTCTGGCTCCACCCACTGCTGGTATGTGGTGGGGGGAAAACCCTGGGCAGGTTTTGACTGAGGTAACGTGGACAGCAACAGGAAAAAGGTCTCTCACCCCACCCGTACAGTAAGTACAGTGTCAGAGTTAAAATTGGGAGGTACCAGTGGAGTACCTCAGCCTTTCTTGGGAATGTTCCGGTCCATACAGAGCAAGACCTGCAGTAGCAATGGTGGGGAACATACATCGATCAGCATTGCAAAGTAATTGCATCGCAATACAGTGAGAAGTGAGACCGTGTCTAAATTAAAAACTTTAACATTTAATTATCGACGTTTCAACTAATTTTTAAAAACAGAGTTATTCTTCTGCAATTTAGACATCAATAGCAAATGCTTGTGATTGTGTACCTGTTCGACTCCGTGATACAAATTATTGTAAATTCTAACAATTAATTGCAAAACTGTCAATTTATTTTGGTGGGTGTGAGTATTTTTCTGCAAACCTAGGCATCGGCAGCTTTAATGTGAGACCACTCCAAACTCAATCGGATAATATTTAGGAGTCAAAATGGAGTGAACAAAAATGTATGCTTCGTATTGATATATAGCTATGTCTCTGTTTGAAGCCTTCAGTACCATCTTCAGTCACTAAGTGGCAGACTCTCCTAATGAGCGCATAGCTTTGCAGTCAATACATTTTCAAGCTGTGGAATAGTCTGAGGGACAGAGTTATACCGTTTCCTCCTCACCCTGCTGTGTGGCAGTCCCCGTTCAGGGGAGAGCAGACCAACCCCTCCCTCGGGGCTATAGGAGTAATGACGAGGGCCATGGCAGAGTGCCAACAGGTGTGATTTCACTCAGATGGGCAGGGGGCATAATGTGTCCAACCCTGATAGCTACGTACATTTGCTTGAAGGATTCCCTGTATCAAACTTTAAGGGCTGTTCCAACCTATGTGAGCTGGGGTTATTCGCTAGTAAATGAATAAAGGAACGTTCCCACTCTATCCATAGGTAGCCAGTATAAATTTGCATTAGGGCATCGGGAATTGTCATGGTGGCAGCTACATAATAAGCAGAAAGATGTAGCTTTATAAACATAGCTTTTGAAAGATCATGGCTTTTGCTATTTACAAAAAGCATAATTTGTGTTTTCCAAGCCAGTAGCCAGCAATGATAACTACCAGTTCAGCAGGATTAGTCAATTTACTTCCTTCTTTTACACTGTAGTTTACAGATCAGTAGTTATGCCAATGGATTCTAAACAGCAGGTTTGTAATGTACCTCAAAGAGGGAGCAAATATGAAAATTACATCCTTGTTTGTTCTTCTGTAGTAGCTGGACAACAAATTTGTTTCCTGTAGATAGCGTCACGTTGTGGTTCCCTTTCTTGTCTCTTTAAGTGAGGGGAAGGGAAGAACTGCTCTTAGCTTAATATGGTTGTGCTGGCAACAATCATAATGTAGTATTCCCACTACCCTGCCCCACTTTCTACTTGGCAGTTATTATAGCCTTGCATTTCAGCACTTGCAGAAGTATTACAAGCTGCATTGTTACAGCATCTTCTGCTGTTTTATACAATTATGGCATACGTTGCAGTTTTATTTTTTAATTTTTTTAAATTCTCTTTGTAAGTTGCTTTGAATAGTTGGAGAGCTAGGGTATAAATATTTTAAATAAATAATTGCTTTGCCCTCACAATATCTTACACCTGACCCGACAATTCATTCTCATAAGACCGCGAGGGCCAAAGCAGACATTACTTTAAATCTGTATGTAACAGCTACATTTGCTTTCATTTTTACTCTAGAGTAGGTGCAGGGGCCTGATCTAGATCTGAACTCTAATGTAGGAGGGCTTTAAAGATCTGGATCAGGGATTCTGAATGTACTGTAAAGTAAAAATGAAAAAAGATGTAGCTGCTAGATATGGATTTAAAGTGATGTCTGTTCTGGCACTAGGTGTGACAGCCTCTGCATTTCTTTACTAGAGATTCAGTCCACTATCCCCCAAGAAAACAGAAAATTTTGCTCATTTGAATAAAGTCAAAGAGGCAGTATAAAGCCCAAATACATTAATAGAAATGAGGCTGTTTGTAAAAAACAAAACAAAACAAAAAAACAGAAATTGCTGTGATGGTGAGAAATGTAAGTGTGAGAAAGAACCTGTAATATTAGCAGCAGTATATCAGAAGAAGGCTAGTTTCCCTTAATTTCTGACTTGTGGTACCCCTAAAGTAATGTGTGTCATGAGGTTTTTTCTTCTTCATGATACCTAGTGTACAGCAACCTTCAAAGAAGAAAAATATTCTGTAATTGCATACACTGGGGGGGGGGAGTCAATGTGTCACTGCTATAATGGGGCTGAAACAATCATTCATGCAGAAGTTGAGTTAAAAAACAAAAAGCATGGGAAAAGAGAAATCATTTTCTTTTCTTTTTTACTGGAAAAAGCCACCTGATAGAAGCATGCACATTTTGCAGAAATGTTTCACCTTAGTCCAGTGGTTTTAAATTCTAACCTCTTCAGTGTAGTCATTAATTTCCTAACAGCCCTGGAAAATGACCTTCACACAATTACTCAGGCTGCCTTTATATTATCCTGAACAAGAAATCCAAATTAATTGTGGATATGATCCAGCCAAAATCAAGCCTGTTACAGTCCAAAGATTTTCACTGGGCAAGTATGTGGCAAAAGGGGGAAATGTTTTTATTAAAAATAGATTATATTTGTTCCTGGAATTAGCTTTACTGATGATGGAACTCAGTGGTAATTTAGTTTTATTCCTGGGCTGGGCTTGGTCCAAGGGATTCTGAGCGGGTTTGGACAGTTGAAGGGGAGAGGGAGACCATACTGACAGTTGGAAGTTGAAGCAAGGGTGCAAGGCCAGAAGCTGAGGAGAAAAAGTGGTTAGATATCTTGGTCTGTGCCGGTTTTTAATCATTTGACTTGGCTTTGGAAGAACATGAACCGTTACTTTATAAGAAAATAAAAACATTGTTATTTATCCAGTGTGGCTTAATAGAGGTCAATACCCATGTGAACTGGAGCTGGCAGTTTATACAGGAGCAACATAGTTGCTCTGGTATACTTGAGGGTACAGGGTAATGGAAGAGAAATACCTCAAGTGGTGGCAGCAGGCTGGTAATTCCAGCGTTAAACCTCTCACTTCTTCAGGTTGAGGTGACATGAGTTAATATATGTCAGCGTTCCCCAACCTGGCACCTTCCAGATGTGTTGGACTACAATTCCAACCATTCCCAGCCAGCAAGATGTTCAACACATCTGAGGGGGGACCGGATTGGGGAAGGCTGACAAATGTTTACACTTTTCCTATTACAATCAGTAGGACTTAAAAGTGGTTAACCTTTTGGCTATTGGTTGTGTTGTGTGAACTGTGAATAAATTTAATTAAGTCACAATTCCAAAAAATAATTCAAAGGTGGTTGCCTACCCCTGCTAGACTACAAGTGCTCCTATTCTTTTCCTCCTGACCTAAAAGGAAACCAAGATGGGCAGCCATCACTAATCCTGCACCACTGGAAATGTGGCACCAAGGTTCTCCTGGTTGTCTGTATCCCAGTTTCTTCCATCCACAGCTAGACAGGAGAAATTACAAGCCTGAAGTAAAAAACAAAAAAGAGGACAAATGCAGAATGACGACTCATTCTGAGCAGGAGTGGGCAACACTGAGGTCTGTGCCCAAAATGTTTGCCATCACATATTTAAGCTAACTCTGCTACTAGTAACCCAGGTGCAGAAGAGGAAGCTATTTTGCGTGGGTGGGGTTGTTTGTATGATATAGGTATTTTGTGTAAGGGTCCACCTATAAATGAAGGGATGCCTTTGTTGAAATGGGTAGTTTAGTCTTCTCTCCTCTTGGATTTTGTGGTTTAAGGAAAGACCATTAAGGAAAGACCATTAATAAGAAAGGCAATAACAAAATTGGCTGCACCTAAAAACAACATATCTATCATTCTTTATTCATGTAAATCTTACTTCACACAAAACAGGTATTAATCATGTAATCGTTGTGAGAGAATGGAATTTCTTTCCAGTAGAAAGCAAGTTTGAAATGACTAAAAAAGGAAGAGTAGGCTCCAAAGATCATGCTTGCTGTGCCTAATCCTAAGAAAGTATTCAAGAACTGAACTACCCATTTTTGGTCAGTAATAATCAAATGGTGAAGTCTGAGCATTAGCTAAATCCCTGTACATTGCTTTCAATACGCTGTTAAACTGAATGATTGGTTTGGTAATGGAACAATTTACAGGGGTGTGGGGTGTGTGGTTCTCCTTCAGTCTAATCTGACATTTTGATCAGCTATTCTGTGATGCATGTACATCACATTTTGCTCAGTTTTTCATTAAAACAACAAAACAAGACTTCATTTATTTTCATTAATGTAAAATATCACTGCACAAGCAGTTAAACAAGGCAGAAGGGTAGGCATCATGTAATTACTTTGAATATGCACTTTTACATTCAGATATAAAGAGGAGGAATCACTTTGCACTCTTTATTCAATATGTGAGAATTCCCCCGCCCTTCCCTGGGTCCTCAGCTTCAAGCGCACGCTTCGGTAGTGCAACTTTGTTGGAGGTTGGTGCGAGTTACTCCATTATGCACTGGCGGTACACCAACACGCATAATGAGGGAGAATGGGTTTATGTGTCTCTTTTGTTCTGGAATGGAACAATATTATTTAAAATAGGGGGCATTTGACCAAGTTTGAGGTGAGTTGTAGACAAGGAGAGACCTGAAATTGCTACAGCAAGTACAAAGATCATCTGAGTGCAAAGCGTGACTATTTCATGTCATATTGGGTAATCTGTAAGGGCCACAAGTTGCCCACCCCTGAGTTACAGAATCTTTTGAGTTCTGTTCAGTGAACAGACACTGGATTAGTTAACTGACGAACTTGAATTATATGTTTAGGTATTATTTACCACTGTGATCTGACCAAAGAAGAACTAGAGCCAAGAGTTTTCCGAGAGGTCACAGTGAAAGGATTTGATCCTTCAGCTTACCAAACAGTACAGGTAAGTAAAGAAACACCATTGCTTGTTCTTTCTAGGTTCTAATGATCTGCCACAAAGGCTAACAAAAGTTGTAGTTGGTTAAAATCACTTTTGAATTGACATCTCATTTGATTTTGCACCACTTTCAGTTCCTGCAACAATTATTGTGCCACCTTAACAAGCATCCTCAAGTCTGAGGTGCTTCTTACTTTGCCACACTGTGCTATTTACAATATCAGTCATGCTCTATCATCTTCAGGTAATTCTCAGGAGTCCCTGGCCAATTGTACTGATGGCAAGGGGACTTTGGTTGTAACTTGGACTGCTGTTGGAGCATTTATTTTCAAATTCAGCCTCAGTGTAAAGATCCTGGGTAATATTAAACCAGAGTTCCCTGTTATGTCCAAGCTGTGGTTTGATGTCAGTTAATAAACCAGAAAAATTGAGTGAACAGGTAGAAAGACAGAAGTGAATGGTTGTGTGGGAGACCCCAAGGACATTGTGACTTCAGCTCCTGCTTGCTTTTCTACCTCTGCTTGGAAGCTGCTCACAGCCTAAGCAGATGGGAGCAAGTCTCCAGTCTTGCTCACAGGACTTCCCTACACCCCCATGCCTAGCTGGGAGTCTGTCTGGGCTTCCTCTAACTGTCCTAGAAAATTTCTGAGGTTAGGATATAGCTGTTGAGGTCCAGAAGGAGCCAGGGTCCCTTTTCTCTCTTCCTTCCACAGCACACCCAAGCAGCTTAGACAGATCTTTCCCACAGGAGCCCTTTTTTGCTTGCTGCCTCATCTGTGTCCTCACCCCACCCAGAATCCTCACTGTTCTTCTCCCCAGCCCCTCTCCTACCTCATCGGCAACCTAGATTGGAGTCAGGACACAGCTGCATGCTGGGGCCAATTGTAACCCCAGGGAAATTCTGTCTGCCTGCCTGCCCCTGCTTCCCACAGTTCCTGCTTCATCTCCTTACAGCTTATAGTAGCCAAGAGGAGGTTAGCTGGGTGAATCTTGAACAGGAGCAGTCCTGTTAGAAAGGAGATCGACAGCAACATTTTGTTGCAACTCTCACTTGTTCAATCAAAGAGCTTTGGCTATTGGGCGGCATAGAAATGTAATAAATAAATAAATGAGCCAAAACCAAACCACCCATGCACAGGAAGGAGGTATCAGCAGATCTGGGGTAACCCTGAGGTTTGCAGGGGTATGAAACATAGTAAGAATGAAAGCTTCTAAAGGGAGCAAAACAGCCCAGTCAGGACTCAGTGGCACAGAATGTTGACTGACTCAGAAGAAAAAACCCAGACAGCCAGATATTTGGGGGGAGGGGATGGAATGGAGTGGTTGGAGAAGGTGGGTGGAGGAAGAGACCAAGGATTTAAAAAGGGTATAGAGAGAAATCTCTCATTGTCTGGATAGTCTACTTCCTGGTTCACACAGAGAAACAATTTTTAAATGTCCCCAGGGAGAACTGCCTATGTAAATCAATAGAGAAATCCAGTATTATAATGTAGCTTGTATTAGGCAACAGGGTGTCCCCCATCCCACAAAAAACCATATGGAAAAAAAAAATCTTCTCCACGAGAACTGAGCATGTTCAGTGGACAAGGAATGCTGAGTGACTGTTGTGAGTGGGGGGGATGAAATGAGGCAGATGGATGGAATGGAGTGATCCAAACAGAAGCTCTCCTCACTGCAACATTTTGTTGCAGGGATCCACTTTTTGCTTAATGCAAATGCACTATGGCCATACACTTACGTTACCTTCAGAGGTGAAGGAGTTCCATCTTGTGTTTTTGTAAAAGAACACTGTTTTGTAACTTTAAAAAGTACACTGTTCCTAGGCTCAGTGAGATGGCAATAATTGAATTCAAATATCCGTGTAATTAAAGTGTTTCAGTGAGAGGAGAAGTCTAATGGGTATCTTAGGTTAAAATGCTTGTGGAATCTAAAATCACTTCTATACTTGCATCAATTGCATATTAAAAACAATGGAAACATTACTATTAAAACTGAAAGTTTTCTGTTGGACTCTCTAAATGCTTTTTTTCCCCTCACTATTTTTCTCCCTGGGGAGTAGAAATAAGTTTATGTAGGGGTAGAGAGAAATTTGCACATTTGTGCTTAACTGAGCCTTACTGTTTGTAATGTAGATTGTTCATATGATTTATGTAAAGACAATGCCTCTTTTTTAAAATCCTTGAGAACCTGTAAGCTTGGCTTTTCTGTCTGCTCATATTTTTACTTCACACTGATACCCCAACATGGATTAACCCTCCACCTAGAAGAGTTCAGATAAGATTTCAGTCGCATTAATTTTGGTATGCCAAGATTATAGGGGCTGAAATGGTAAGAGTGAGACCAATTGCATTCATCCTCATGCCACATACAGAATAATAGGTCATAGGGATTGTCTGGACACTTATGGAATTATTTTTGAAAGAAAGGTGCATGAGTGGTCGAAGATATCAGTTGATTCTGAGGAATAGTTTGGGAAAGGGCCATATTTTTTAAGTTTAACTCAAGTGAGGGTCACAATAAGTGAATGTGTAGGAGACAAAATTTTAAACAGGGATTTGATAAGAGCCCTTCCTTCCCAAGGAAAGGAGCAAAAGTACTGAGGGAGTGTGAGGAGGAAGAGAGCTCCAAGGCAGCTGAAGGGGAGAAGAATAAAAAAAGCAAAGGGCTTGTTTAATGGCCTGATTAGTGATTTGATACTGGATATAATTTATTTAGTAATAAGACAGTCTGTTACCCATTCATCTTTTCAATAATTATTTATAAGTTTTTATAAATACCTAACTTGCCCTCTTCTGTGCCTCTAAGTAGAAGTAATACCTGCTTGGCAGTTAAAGTAGAGGAAGAAAGAAAAAAAGCCTTAGGCAGTTGATGCCCACCACAAAGGGTCAGTTGGTAAGAGCTCCTGGAAAGTATTAGACTTACATAAGGAAATCTGTAATGTCAAAAGAGAGTTCACGTGAACACAGTTCGCACATCATGATAGCAAATCTTGGGTTAATTAACCCACAATTTGTGGGGATGAGAGTTCTGCACGAACTGATTCCAGTTTACATAAACAACATATGAATGCTCTTTTTGTAGATTGTTAGTGTGAAGTCCAAACCTGGACACCCTGGGTTGTTTATGGGTGAAACAGCTGAGAGTTAATCTACAATTTGTTGTTAGATTAACTCTGGATTGTTTAACCCATAAATGACCATATCAGCAAATTGAATGCTAGTTCAAGCCTGTCAGTGCCACTTGTTGCTACTGCTGCTGCTATCTTTTCTTCTCTTGGCATTGTTAATTTTCCCCAGCCAAATGAGCATGAGCTTCTAGTAGCAAGCGAGGCAGAAAGGTGGTGAGTGGTTGGACCAGTGTTTGATACTGGTAGGCTACTCTAAGAGTGGTGTTATGGATAGGAACTGTGGTGTAACTGAAGAACACACCATGACCTTATTTTGTATCATGTCTGTCTACATTCTAATACATTTGCCTTTGATTGTAGTACATTTCTTCTTTATGCTTCACTAATATCTGTAGCTCACAGATTTCTTTGAGAGGAAATCCACAGAGCCCTAGCATCAGGGCTGGAATCAAAGATTGGCATGGTTGGTCACCTGTCAATAGCAGATTCACTTGGCTATGGTGTGGAGGAGCCTTCTCAAATGTGGGACCCACCATGTGGAATGATCTCCCCATTGAGATCGGGCAGGCTTCTAGTATAGAGTGCTTCTGCTGACAACTGAAGACATTGCTAGCATTGTCGGCTTCCCCTAGTTATTTTAATAAGATTTTATTGTTTTTATCATTTTTTATTGTTTTTATTGTTTTTATTATATTTATCTTGTAACCCACTTTGGGATTTTTTTTAATGAAAAGCAGTATAGAAATTCTCTGAAATAAATAAATAAGCAAGCAAGCAAGCTGAGTTATCAAGGTAGGGCATGCAACAAAGCAAATAGAATGGTAAATGTTTAAACCACAGAAGTTAAAAGTGGCAATGGATCCCGGATGAGGTAAGAGTAGACGGTGCCAGATGCTCAAAAAGAACAAGGGAGAGATGAGCCAAAGCTAGAATTGCAACCAAAGCAAAGGAAAAGTAGACCTGTAGGGGTGCAGGAACAGGGCAACAGATGAGTAGCTAGGCCTAGGGAAGTACCTTTTTAAAGGTTACAATTCAATAGCAGAATCAGTTTTCAACTTTTCAGAATCAGTCAGGTATTCAGGTTTAGTACAGCCAGTAGGAACAGTGATGGGTAGTTACAGGCAACCATTTTACCATATATCTGCACCTGATGTGTACCACTCTAGTCTAGTCTACATCTCCCACAGTGTGTTAGACCTCTAGAATAGGCACAATAAAACATGCAAAGTCTGCTTTGGCTTTGGCTATTGGGTGCTATAGAAATGTAATTTGGCTATTGGCGGGTTTAGAAATATAATTAAAAAGAATAGTTATTAATAATAATGAAAGTAATACTTAACAATCCATCACTCGTGCACTAAGTGCCACATGCCTTATATAGTGATTGACAGAAACAATGTTTCTGTGCTCTGTTAGCACATACCTCTCACACATCCCTGATTTTGAACCTAACACTTTAGAACAGGATCATATCAAATACCTGATTTTTTACCATGTGTTTTGGATCTGGCAGAAAAAGATATTCCTTAGCAAGATGACAGAGATCACTTTCACAGAGTCACTTTTTCAGTGAATAAGATTTGTTTCTGTCATTTGACTGATAGAAACCTTCATTTACAGAGGTCTGGGTCACTTAGTGAGCTTACTATATCTCTTTTCTTTTCATATTTAAACAACATATACAACAGAATATTGGTGCATTTCAGAAGCAGAAACATGTTTAGAATAATCTTTGTCCCTCACACAGAACTTCCTATATTAAATGGTTAGCAGCACGACCAATAATCTCTACAAAGGTTGAGGATGAGTCAGATCTGAATTAATTGGCAGAGGTGTAAGAGAAATTGCTTCACAATGTCTTCCCACACCATTCTTGGATCTTGCTATCCTTACTAGTGTGTCATGTTGTGAGCATTAAACGTGCCATCTTTTTTATATATATAATGAAAACCATTTTTTAAAGTGTGTGCTAATAAAGTTCATGAATGGCCTTGTGAAACAAAGTGAGAACTTCAGATGATGTTTTTAAAGGAGGATTTATTGAAGATTCTCTTTTTCTAGTATCTGCCCAAGCATAGATAAATGGTCCCCTGCTGATAAGTACTAATATTCATGGGTCTGTCATCCTGCCAAGGGGCATCATCCTTAATAGAATTTGAAAGGTTCGTATTTCAGAAGAGCTGTCTCTTATTCTGTTCTTTGGAAAATAAATTGCTTTTAGCTGGCCTTAGTGTGAAATAGTTATCTCCTAGCCATAAGGAATACATAGATGCTGTTTTGATTTTTTTTAACCCAGTTTAGTTTTTATTGCCTCCTTCAACCAGATACTCTAGCTTTGTATCAGGGCATCAGAAATTAATAATACTTGCTAAGAATGCAGGGTGCATGGTTATTTGCCACCATATACAAGCCAAGTGCTGCCATCTAGAGCTGTGACAAATATTCTCCAGTTCTGATTTTCGAGCAATTTCAGGATCCCCCCCCCCAAAAAAAAACCCCACTTCTGTTCAGTCCTGTTCAGCACTATTGTTCCTTCTGGCAACTGCTGCCTCAGAGCACTTTTTTTTAAACCTAGCAGCTGCTGCTTCATCCATCCTTGATTAGTCATGTGGATGATCCCACCCATCAGATATTATGCTATCAATAGGATGACATCCTAATACTATGTAGCCAATCAGAATTAAATAAATGATGATGTCACTGAGGAGCACGTGAAGGCGAGGGCAGTCTCAACAAATAAGTGAACATTTGTCAAGGAATGCCAAACAAAACTTCAGATGGTTGCATATTTTTCAGCACTGCTGAAAATGTTTGCAAAAGTATGAGTAGTTTCAACTCAGCTGTGCTCCCAATCACTTTTATGCAGTCAGAATTCAACTTCATTTTTATTTTCTCTTGTTGGCCTTGATGAAAAACACAGATGTCTTTACCGCTTATATTTTTCCAGATTAAATTGTGGATATATTGCTTGATCAGACCCAGAACAGTGACAAACATTAACTGTAGTTAGTTTAAAACAGGCAAGTTTCAGAAACCAAGGTTTGAAGTTAGCTTGTTTTAAAGTAACATAATTAATATTAACCATAGTATGTCTGTCCATACTGTTTGTGTTTGGACTTTTTTCTGGGCTTTCTCCTCCCCTTCGCTCCAATTCTCAGTGCCCTTGCAGTTGGGATTTCTTCTCTGCTTCCTTTGTGAATTGGGGGTGGAGGGGAGTGTGTGTATATTGGCTTTGGCCCCACCTACCACAGGCATGCACCACTCCTGGAGTGTTACGCATGCAGGAATGAGTCCCTCAGGTTGAAAAAGGTTGTCCATCCCTAGTTTAGCATAACGTTTGGTAACCTCCCTTGTGGACTGTGGGAATTCTATGGACGTAATATACCTCGACTTCATATCCTGATGAGCAAACTAGCTCAAAGTGGGCTAGATGAAACAACGATCCGGTGGATCCACGGTTGGCTACAGAATCGGACTCAAAGAGTGCTTATCAATGGGATCTTCTCAAACTGGGGAGAGGTAACGAGCGGGGTACCTCAGGGCTCAGTCCTGGCTGGGCCCAGTGCTCTTCAACATGTTTATTAATGACTTGGAGGAGGAGGTGCAGGGAATGCTGATCAAATTTGCAGATGACACAAAATTGGGCGGGATAGCTAATACTCTGGAAGACAGAAACAAAATTCAGAGTGATCTGGATAGACTGGAGGGCTGGGCAGAAAACAACAGAATGAAATTGAATAGGGATAAATGCCAAGGTCTGCACTTAGGAAAAAGAAACCAAATGCACAGTTACAGGATGGGGGATACATAGCTCAACAACACTACAAGCGAGAAGGATCTTGGAATAGTTGTCGATCACAAGCTGAATATGAGCCAACAATGTGATGTAGCTGCAAAAAAGGCAAATGCTCTTTTGGGCTGTATTAATAGAAGCATAGCTTCCAAATCCTGGGAAGTACTAGTTCCCCTCTACTCAGCACTGGTTAGGCCTCATCTGGACTACTGTGTCCAGTTCTGGGCACCACACTTTAAGAAGGATGCAGACAAGCTGGAGAGGGTTCAGAGGAGGGCAACAAAGATGATCAGGGGACTGGAAACAAAGCCCTATGAAGAGAGACTGAAAGAACTGGGCATGTTTAGCCTTGAAGAGGAGACTGAGGGGAGATATGACAGTGCTCTTCAAGTACTTGAAAGGTTGTCACAGAGAGGAAGGCCAGGATCTCTTCTTGATCATCCCAGAATGCAGGACATGGAATAATGGGCTGAAGTGACAGGAAGCCAGATTCCGGCTGAACATCAGGAAAAACTTCCTGACTGTTAGAGCAATACGACAATAGAACCAATTACTAGGGAGGTGGTGGGCTCTCCCACACTGGAGGCATTCAAGATAAGGCTGGACAGCCATCTGTCAGGGATGCTCTGACTTGGATTCCTGCATTGAGCAAGGGGTTGGACTCGATGGCCTTGTAGGCCCTTTCCAACCCTACTATTCTATTCTATGAATGTTGTGAAAGAAATAACAATGAAAACCCAGAGGCCTGCAGCCAAAAGCTGAAACCAAGAAGAGTCTGGACTCTTTATGAATTGCTGTTGAACACTGTTTCCTTTTTAAATATCTTTGATGACCAGATGAAATGGGGGATAAGTAACTTCAACGTGTTCCGCTTTCCTTATTGCTGCATGACTAGCTTTACCCACAAAACTTCACTCTTCTACTCTACTGTTAAAAGTACAGGACCCTGTCTTCTATTGAATCTGTTACCCTTCTTAGCAGATGAGATGAACACTTTTTGTGAATAGGTACTTTTAACAGCATACCCACCTACAATATGTCAGAATGGTTTGAATAGTGGTTTCTACTATGATACTCCACTGCAAGAAATGTACTTCAAGTGGCTAGTTGTAAGGCTGACCAATGAATAATAATGTTGAGGGCCAAGGCTTGATTCCAAACTGAACTCAGATGCCTCTTGTTAAATTGAATGGTGTTGAATGGAAGTAGGTCGATAGCCATTGATCCCAACTCTCACAAATTGCTTACTGTATAGAAAATGGAATAGGTACTAGATACTTAAAGATATTTAATGGACATTTAAAGGAACACTTTTCTAATCTTTCAAGGACTGCAGTACTCTGTACAAAGATGTATTTTGAGTTTTACTGTAAGTAATTGAGTTCATCTTTACTCAAGGGAAGGGTAAAGCCCATGTGTTCCTCCCACCCCATCCAGTATTCTTTCTGAAATGGAACACTGGGAGAGGGGGAACTTTATCCTTTTTATTGTAGCTAACACAAATATTCATCTATGAATACAGATTGATCTCGCTTCTTTGGATTAACAATTCGCATGGCATATTATTTCATATAACACCCAAGACAGACAAGAATTTTGTCATCTCAGATCTCTAGCTCCCCCCCCCTTTTTTTTTTTTTGAGGACTCCGAAGATTTTTAAGAAGATGGGAAAACTTTTTTTAACACTTGCAGGTTCTTAGAGATACACAGATGCCTGGAAAATTTGGGATATGGTCCTAGGACATATAATGACCTATAGATAAACTGGAAGGAAAACCTTGTTGCTCACCCTGAGGGTCACTAATTATAACTAGTGATGGGTGAACTCCCCTCAGCTCAATACAGAAATGAATGCTCTCCCCGAGACTAATTCTGAATGTGGATGCTTAGTTGTGTCCCAAGCACAGGGAAAATGTCAGTCATTAGGCACCCTGGAAACTGAGCCCGTGTTCCTGGGATGCTGCCATGGCAGCATTTGAGGAATTAGGGAGGTAGAGCGGGATGCACACCCACTTGGCATAAGAGCTGAAGCAGAGCCACGTGGTGTAGTGGCAAGAGTGTTGGACTGGGAGCTGGGAGATCTGGGTTCTAGTCCCCACTCAGCCGTGGAAGCTCACTGGGTGACTTTGGGCCAGTCACACACTCTCAGCCCAACCCACCTCACAGGGTTGTTGTTGTGAGGATGAAATGGAGAGGAGGAGGATAATGTAAGCCGCCTTGAGTTCCTTGCAAGAGGAAAAAAGGCGGGGTATAAATGCAATAATAAATAAATAAACAAACAAACAAACTTAGGTCAATGGTCAAGCACTTGCTTTTCATGAAGAAGGTCCCGGGTACAATCCCTGGCATCTCCTGGTAGGCTAGGAAAGAATCCTGTCTGAAACTCTGGAGAGCTGCTGCGGTAGACAGTACTGGGCTGAATGGACTGGTGGGCTGACTCATGAGGCAGCTTCCTACGTTCCTAAGTCTGACGAAATTGGCACTAGCTTTGTAATGCCGTTGTATCTAGAATTAGGGTTCAGTAATTACCGGCTTTGGCATTATCACTAGTGAGAAGTATAAGAACACTGATTTCATGCATTCAGAACCACAAATTTCACTGGGACTGTATTGGGAAAACAGTGCCGTCTGTTCCTAGGTTTTCTTTATGACTTAAATGGCTCTCCTGACTCGAAGCTGCTTACAAACTAACACACTATCAGAATCAGTGTATAACTAGTTTTAGACGTATGGAGCCAGGGAATGATAACCTTCCCCGTTTTGACTCGACAGAACTAACATGCATGTTGGGACAGTTAAGCCTCCGAGCAGGTTACAGAACTGAGGTAATCAATTCTAATTTTCCTAGTTCAATACAGAGGTCTGCCTTTTTACATCTTTCAGGTGGGGTTAAGATGTGTGAAATCCAGTTGTCCAGTCTAGATGGGAGCCGCGACACATTCTGTAACAAGTCCCAGTAGGTAGCTATCTTTAAGAGGGAATTATAGCCTTCTTTTACCTGTGTTCAGTGGTGCTGTGCCAGTCTAACAAATAATATTCATTAGCATTACTTCTTAACAATATCAGTATTCCCTTAATCAAGGTAGATGATATTCTCAGAGGAGCTGTTTAATGCCTGTTACAGCAAATAAAAGAAGGATTTTTTGGCTTTAAAATTAGATCTAATTGGAGAGTAACGGTCTTTGCTGGGCAGAGCGACTCAAATTTCTAGCATCTGTCCCAGCTCCCTACAGAGCGTGTTTGCAGACGTCTGTTCCCTGCACAGAAAATGAAAAATAGCTCTTCAAAGAGTTCTGTTTATGTATGTTTCCTGCGATCTTCTGCACAGACAACAAACATTTTGCTTCAGAGCCCCATCCAGTGTTATAAAGGCACAAACAGTGCTTGTGTGGGAGCATCAGCATAGGAACATAAGAAGCTGCCTTATACTGCCTCAGACCATCGGTCCATCCAGCCCAGCATTGTTGACCCTGACTGGCAGGGGCTCTCCAGGTTTTCAGGCAGGGGTTTTTCCAGCCCTACCTGGAGATGACAGGGATTGGACCTGGGACCTTCTGCATGCAGTGCAGGTGCTCTACCTTTGAGCTACAGCCCCTCCCCTAAACAATGATGCAAGAGCCTGCTAATGTAAGACCCTGCTGTGTTGTTGGGGAAAAGACAAGATGCTGCTGCCCCTCTTTACGATCAGTGTTTGCTCTACAGCACCTAAAGCAATTGTAGGCCTGGTTCACATGTAACAACAGCCCTGAGTTTCAGTGGTTGTTGAATCGTGAGTTGTTGAATCATGGGTTGTTGAATCATGGGTTGTTGTTACATGTGAACCCTGCACTATGGTTTAACTATGGGTTGTTAACTATGAACAACCCAGAGTTCACAACCCAACAGCAAACCATGGGTTCTCTGCCTGTGTTGTTCAAGGTTAACAACCCATATCTAAAGCATAGTGCAGGATTCACATGTAACAACAACCCGTGATTCAACAACAACTCATGATTCAACAACCACCAAAATTCAGGGCTGGTGATAGTGTTTGCCATTGAATCATGAACCCACGATTCAGTGGCAATCCACGATTCAGCAACACCCCATATTCAACCCATACTCTGAGACATATTATAGAGTTCCCTAAATCAACTGGTTTTTAAAACCTTGAATTTCTTAGGTTACCAATTCAATTTCGTCTAGCATTTTCTTTTTGTATTTTCTCCCTGATGTCATCCTTCATTCAGCTCTGTTTCTTATTTTCATGCTCAGCTATATGATCACGGGGCTGACTGCAATAGGCAGAGCAGATAAACTAGCCATTTACTGTCCTCATATTCCTTAGAACCACTTACCATTACTTTTTTTAAAAATGGAAAGATATGTGAAGCACTTAACCTGAGGAGACCAGTGCACTGGTCCAAGAAAAGGTGTATATGAATAGCTCTGAAAATTGGTTCATAGGAACCAACAGAAAATAGGCATATGTGTTGCTCCCACATTACATTTTCATGCATCTTAAGAAAAAAGGTGCGCACTTGTATTTTCTTGAAGTATTGCAGGAAATAGCCCAGGGCAAGCTCAAACATTCTAGTTGGCACCTAAGCATTCCCAAGAAAGTCTTCCACATGGTGGAACTCACATATGTGAGTTGTAACATTTCTAAACAACTTGGTATAGAGTGGGATTAATTTATATGAAATGGCCTACACTCCATGCACTTCAAGCACAACCGCTGGTGCTGCCATGAGATCCTTCACACGAAAAGGCTTGATCACATGCAAATTGTTTATAAATGTTACAGCTCCAGCCGTGGAAGATGCAAGAGCTGTTAATGCTTGAAACACATCCAGTAGGCTAACTTTAGTAATAGCTATGGCCAGCCTATGGCAAATTCGCTCCCATTGCCATGCGTTTCAGTGGCTGGGAAGAATATGATTTGGTTTGCAAGTTATTTCCAAATTAATTTTTCCTGCACTACACTCAAAGCTGATTCACATGCACATACGTGTACATCCCTTAATGACGCTGAGCTGAAGTGAGAAATTCTTCCATTGAAAATTATGATGCTTCAGTGAAGATGTTGTGAAATATTATGACAGTTCCAGCTCTAACATTTGATCTGAGGTGATTGTTTCCCATGTGCAAGTCAACACACTCCGATGCAGTCATCAAATAAAGAGCATGCACATTGCCCTCATCTAATAAAGCAAGGGAAAGCGTATCTCTGAAATTGTTAGCACTTCAGTGGTTCCACACATACATCACTCATGTTGCTGATGGTGCACAATATGATAAAGCAGCAAGGCTAGGACTTAAGATGAGTCCACATAATTGACTGTTGTCTTTCCTCAGTCACCTTGGGCTCATACACACCGGGTGTCACGTGGAGTATGTGTCGTGTGAAATGGAAGTACATGTGTACACTGATACATGATACTGACATAGCTGAGAAGGGTCAAATGAACACAAGATTATTCGTGGCTATAGTATATGTATAGTATATATTTATGTAAATAGTTCACTTCTGGTTCACACAATAGCACTTCCATGTGATCTTAGTGGAGCTCGTACCTGACAACAGGAGCGCATGGGGCCAACGTAATATGAATGCATATTATGAGAATTAGGCCAACTGTGTGAATTAGTCCGTGCCGTTATCAGTATCAAGTGATTAGGACTGACGTCATAGCTGGCAAACAGCAGAAATACATATGTGTATTTATTTGCAAAAACACGTTAAGTTAATCTCTGAAGATTCGTCATCTGATGTATCCCAAGTACTCAGGGCCTGTGAATAAACAGAACTTCAAAATAAGAATATAATAAGGTGCTGTTTCATGACACAGAAATATTTTGCACTTTTACAGTACGGTACCCTTGTACAATTACAGGCTTTGTACAAGGGTAAAAGTGACTTTTTGAGATTTTGTATTTATTCAATTTTTTGACATTTTTAGGCTTTCTTGTGTGGTGCCCTCTACTGTCACTTTAAAAAAAAAAACTTCCTATGGTTCTGCTATCACTTAAAAGCTGTGCTTGCTTTCTTGTAAGAGTTCCTTTTTTGGCACAAAGGCAGCCTTTTAGTATCAAGCAGTTGACAAATATATTACAGAGATGTTAGCTTTCAGCTTTAGTTCAGAACTTACTTCACTTGTGCCGATACTCATTAAGAGTAAATAGCTTTTCTCAAAGTAATTATTTCTCCTCCATCCTTGAGGCAACTCCCATGAAACTTGGAAAATAGTATGACCCTGCAAATAAAAAGTCGTATCGTAACACAATATTTTTCCGCTGCTAAGATGAATGGTCATAAGCTGTAGATGGCCTTCATTGCCGTAGACTGATGTTCCTCCAGGCAGCAGGTACTGTAAAATCTAATAAATAGACTGACAGCGAATCACTTTTCAGAGAAAAGCAACAAAAGTGCAGCAGTTCTTGGAACTAGGAAAGATTGCTTTGAAGAGATTTTTTTGAGAGCTTATTGTTTACATGAGAAGATCCTGGTGAAGAATAACCAAAATTGCATGACAAAAATCTAACTACTGCTCTTAAACTGTTAAGGAACCTATACTATAATGTGACATTCATTTTTGTAAATTGAAAGTTATCTTGAAAGCCATGTTTATAATTGTTTTAATCTTAGAAAATCCATATTCAGGCAATACCGTTATTAGGCTACTCAGTTAAGGTATTCAGTCACTTCCCTGAATGTTATCCCAAAGGCTACTTCAATTCAGGATGCTGCAGTGTTCGCATGTAACCTAATTGTAGGTTAACTTTGGGTTAAAGCCACAAATGACCCATAGTGTCTGGGTTCGTGCATCACACAACAACCTACGATTGGACTGATCGGAGGTGGATTATGCAATATGGGAGCAGATCAAGTGCAGCATGCAACCCAGCAAATCATTGGTTAATTAATTAACCACAGTTAATTAACCCACAATTTGCCACCATTATGTGCGAACCAACTCCAAGTGTAAAGTGCTCCCAGCGGCCTATTCAGAATAAGAATGAGCTGTTAAGTTTTGCATCAACTTTAGTCTTGCATCAACTTTATTCCGTGTGAGTTAGCAACAGTTTTACAGTGAGATTCGAACTTCAGGAAAAAAAGATTAGATTTCTGAAAACAATTCCAAACAGTACTGTTGTCTGAAAGTTCATGTGCAGTATAGAATCCAGCAGCCAGAGTGATTAGAAAAACTGTATTGATAACAAGTATATCTGTTCAGGAAGCAGCCTATTATTACTACTTCAATGTTGGTTGAATTCAGTGTCAGCTGACTTGCCCACATCCAGTCCCCAACTACATAAAAGTGTTTCTAATAACAGGGCTAAGCATTACCTCTGACTGGGGCTTTAGAGAGCTGCTGCAAGTCTAGTACTGGTCTGACTGGTCTATTAGTTTGTTGTAGTATAAAGAAGCTGCCATTATCCACTGTCAACAATCATAGAATCATAGAATAGTAGGGTTGGAAGGGGCTTACAAGGCCATCGAGTCCAACCCCCTGCTCAATGCAGGAATCCAAGTCAGAGCATCCCTGACAAATGGCTGTCCAGCCTCGTCTTGAAGGCCTCCAGTGTGGGAGAGCCCACCACCTCCCTAGGGAATTGGTTCCATTGTCGTATTGCTCTGACACTCAGGAATTTTTTCCTGATGTTCAGCCGGAATCTGGCTTCCTGTCACTTGAGCCCATTATTCCGTGCCCTGTACTCTGGGATGATTGAGAAGAGATCCTGGCCTTCTTCTCTGTGACAACCTTTCAAGTACTTGAAGAGTGCTATCATATCTCCCCTCAGTCTTCTCTTCTCAAGGCTAAACATGCCCAATTCTTTCAGTCTCTCTTCATAGGGCTTTGTTTCCAGTCCCCTGATCATCTTTGTTGCCCTCCTCTGAACCCTCTCCAGTTTGTCTGCATCCTTCTTAAAGTGTGGTGCCCAGAACTGGACACAGTACTCCAGATGAGGCCTAACCAGTGCTGAGTAGAGGGGAACTAGTACTTCCCGGGATTTGGAAGCTATGCTTCTATTAATGCAGCCCAAAATAGCATTTGCCTTTTTTGCAGCCACATCACATTGTTGGCTCATATTCAGCTTGTGATCGACAACAATGCCAAGATCCTTCTCGCTTGTAGTGTGGTTGAGCCACGTATCCCCCATCTTGTAACTGTGCATTTGGTTTCTTTTTCCTAGGTGCAGAACTTGACATTTATCCCTATTCAATTTCATTCTCTTGTTTTCTGCCCAGCGCTCCAGTCTATCCGGATCACTTTGAATTTTGTTTCTGTCTTCCAGAGTATTAGCTATCCTGCCCAATTTTGTGTCATCTGCAAATCTGATCAGCATTCCCTGCACCTCCTCCTCCAAGTCATTAATAAACGTGTTGAAGAGCACTGGGCCCAGGACTGAGCCCTGAGGTACCCCGCTCGTTACCTCTCCCCAGTTTGAGAAGGTTCCATTGATAAGCACTCTTTGAGTCCGATTCTGTAGCCAACTGTGGATCCACCGGATCGTTGTTTCATCTAGCCCACTTTGAGCTAGTTTGCTCATCAGGAGATCACGGGGCACTTTGTCGAAAGCTTTGCTGAAGTCGAGGTATATGATGTCTACAGCATTCCCACGGTCTACAAGGGAGGTTACTTGATCAAAAAATGAGATCAGATTTGTCTGGCAGGACTTGTTTTTGACAAATCCATGTTGGCTTCGAGTAATCACGGCATTGTTGTCAAGGTGCTTCCCGATGGATTGCTTTGTCATCTGCTCCAGAATTTTTCCCAGGGATTGATGTCAGACTGACTGGTCTGTAGTTCCCAGGTTCCTCCTTTTTACCCTTTTTGAAGATAGGGACAACGTTAGCCCTCCTCCAGTCATCTGGCACTTCCCCCGTCCTCCATGATTTCTCAGAGAATAGACAGCGGTTCTGAGAGTTCTTCTGCCAGTTCCTTTATGACTCTAGGATGCAGTTCATCTGGCCCTGGAGATTTGAACTCATTCAAAGTAATGAGGTGTTCCTTGACCATATGCCTGTCGATCTCAAGCTGCAATCCTGCCCCTTCAGCCTGTACTTCGCCTTTGCCAGGGGGGTCATAGACCCTCTTTTGGGAGAAGACTGAGCCAAAGTAGGAATTGAGCACCTCTGCCTTTTCGTTGTCATCTGTTATCGTTTTGCCATCCTGATTTAATAGCTGAACCACCATTTCTTTCCTCTGCCTTTCACTATGCACGTAGCTGAAGAAAGCCTGTTGTTTTTGTTGTTTTTAGCATCCCTTGCTAACCTCAGCTCATTCTCAGCTTTAGCCTTCCTGACACCATCCCTGCAATTCTGTGCTATCTGCCTGTACTCTTCCTTTGTTACTTGGCCTTCTTTCCACTTCCTATATGTGTGCTTTTTTCTTTTCAGATCATCCCTAAGCTTTTTGTGAAGCCACATTGGCTTCTTCTGTTGTCTTCCACCTTTTCTTCTAGTTGGAATTGTTTGTGATTGTGCCTTGAGAATTTCCTTTTTTAAAAGCTCCCACCCATCTTGGACTCCTTTTCTCGCTAGCGTCGCTTGCCATGGGACCTTACTGATCATTGTGCTGAGTTTATGAAAATCAGCTTTCCTAAAATCCAGGGTACGCATTTGACTACACTCAGCTTTTGCTTCCCTTAGAACCAAGAACTCGAGTACAACATGGTCACTTTCCCCCAGAGTTCCTGTAACTGCTACTTTATCCACTAAGTCATCTCTGTTGGTTAGGATCAAGTCAAGGATAGCCGATCCTCTAGTTCCTTCCTCTAATTTCTGTAGGAGGAAGTTATCCGCCACACAAGTCAGGAATTTCCTGGAGGGGCCATGTTTTGCAGAATTTGTCTCCCAACAAATATCGGGGAAATTGAAGTCCCCCATTGCTACTATTTATTTATTTATTTATTTATTTATTTATTTATTTATTTATTAAATTTATTAATCGCCCATCTGACTGGTCACCCAGCCACTCTGGGCGATGTACAACCCACCATAAACAATTTAAAACAGTAAAATTTTACCATAAATTTTTTTTAAAAAAATACCCTAACCCACCCCAAATGCCTGCCTGAACAACCATGTTTTTAATGCACGACGGAAGCTCATTAAAGAGGGGGCATGACGGAGTTCCCTAGGGAGGGAGTTCCACAGAGTGGGGGCCACCACAGAGAAGGCCCTCTCCCTCGTCCCCACCAGTCTAGCTGTCCTGGCTGATGGGACAGAGAGAAGGCCATCCGAGGCTGATCTTGTTAAGCGGCCTGTCTGGTGTTGCTGGAGGCGCTCCTTACATCATGCTTCCTTAAAACATTGGCTATTTGCTTTTCAAAAGTTTCATCCTTGTCTTCTCCTTGATTGGGTGGCCGGTAGTAGACTCTGACCACCAGGTTCCTTTTATTCTTTGCTCCATTTATTTCAACCCAGATGCTCTCGATGGGGCTACCAAGCTCCTCCTCCTGTATTTCTGTGCAGAGATATGTATTTTTCACATACAGTGCAACCCCACCTCCCTTTCTGTTCCTCCTGTTCTTTTTGAACAAGTTATATCCTTCAATTGCTGTATTCCAGTCATGAGAGTCATCCCACCAAGTCTCAGTTATACCTATCAGGTCATAATTTCCCTCTTGTATTAAGAGTTCAAGTTCGTTCTGTTTGTTTCCCATACTCTGGGCATTAGTATATAGACATCAAAGACCATGTGCTTCATAGTCTGGCTTTCTTCCTACATGTGTCTGAAGACTATTATTGGGCGCTATCAGAGCTGTTCTCTCCATTGCAGTGCATGCGCCTATGTCCATTGTTACCCCCAACATTACATCTCCCTTCCCCGTAGGATTCAGTTTAAAGCCCTCCTGATGAAGTTCTTCATGCTGTGGCCAAACACATTCTTCCCATCCTTTGTGAGGTGCAACCCGTCCCTTGCCAACAGCCCATCTTCCAGGAAGTATAGCCCGTGGACCCAGAATCCAAATCTCTCTCGTCGGCACCACCTTCGTAGCCAGTCATTCACCCGGAGTATTTTTCATTCCCTTTCTATCCCTCTTCTAACTACTGGAAGGATGGATGAGAAAACTATCTGGGCCCCAAAGTTCTTGAGTTTCCTTCCCAAAGCTTCAAAGTCTGACGTGATCTCTTCGTAGCTCCGCTTGGCGGTATCATTTGTTCCCACATGGATGAAAAGAAAGGGATACCTGTCAGTGGGCTTTATGAGTGCAGGCAACCTTTCAGTCACGTCTCTAATCTGTCCTCCCGAGAGACAACATACCTGGCGAGTCCACGGGTCTTTGTGACATACTTGGGTCTCGATCCCACGCAGCAAGGAGTCTCCCACTACTACCACTCTTCTCTTCTTCTTCTTGTAGGCCTGGGTTTCATCACCTCTGTTTGACTGACCTTCAGCCTCTTGCTCACTCTCATGCAGGTTCCCCTGTGATTCTTCCTCTGCAGGCTGTCCTCCAGTCTCATCCGCAAGTACCTGAAATCGGTTCCACAGCTCCACTACTTCCACTGGTGCAGAGTGGCGTCTAGTTCTTCTTCTCCTAACTGTCACCCTTTTCCAAGGAGTATCCTCTACTCCATTTTTCTTCACCTCAGCATTTCCCACTGCCTCATCTTGCTGTTGCTCTTCAAGCTTCTGGTCTTCCCTTTGCTGCTGTAGTTCCCCCATTCTGTCCACGAACTCTTCATGTTCTCTTATTCCCCGGAGGGTCGACAGTCGCCGCTCCAGTCCACTTACTTTTTCTTCCAACAGCGTGATCAACTTGCACTTATTGCAGGTGTAGGCCATGTTGTTCTCAGGCAAGAAAACAAACATTGCACACACCTTGCAGGTCACCAGCATTGGAGAGTCTTGTCCTTCCATAGCCTCTTTTCCTGTATTTACCATATTAATTGTGCTACCAATTGCAATACCTTCCTACTGGGAGATTGTTAAGAGGATTCTGTGACCAGGTTCTTATGACACTCTGATGTTATTCAACCCAGAATGAGCTGTAGGGCCCACAGTCGCCAGGTTACATATGCAACCCCGGCAAGCGTGGGTTATGTGAGGATTAAACAACACTCACATAACCCTAACACAGATCAGGGATTATGCCAGGGTTGTTTAACCCTCACATAACCCATGCTTGCTGGGTTCGCATAACACAACAACCCCCGAGTGGGGGTTGCATTTTCAAAATGGCAACTTCACATACCCCATAGCCTCACTGTGACTATTGTGTTGTAAGAACAGCCCCTGTGTCAGAACTGAGAAGATGCTAGGGTGGGTAGGAAGAAAGGAGATCAAGGTCACAAGCCACGGTTTTAATGATATCCATTACTAATACTGCAAAGACTGCTGTGTCAGTTTTATGCCTTCGCTTTAATTCTTTCCCCCTAACTACTGGCTGTTTTTTCCATACTTCCTGCATCGTGGAGTGTTCTGGTATTAAGGGCTACTTTGATGAAACATGTTTGACTTTAATTTCTCAGGTTTCCTAGTAATGCATTAAATGGGAGAGCATACCTTTTTTATTTTAAAAGTATAAGAAATGCTCACTGATCTTTGGTGTGCTTGGCAAAAGCTAAGAATATAAGTAGAATAAGACAGCTTCAAAAGCATCTGATTAATCTGCTTTGTATCAAACCTTTTGACATTTGATATTTCTGTAGAGGGAATTAAACCCTTTTTCTTTATTTTATTAAGGAAGATTTTTTTTTTATTAAAAAAAACTATTCTGTGCCTCTACTGCAGGATGTCTGTCCAAACTTCTTTGAAAATTGTCTTTCTCTTCCTTCTCTCTCTTTCCTGCCACCTGGTGAGTTTATTTCCAGCAACCATTTGCTGCTAGACTGCCAGGCTCACTAACGAGGGATTTTTCTAAGTGACTGGTTCTGGCACTTACGCTGCATCAGCATGACGCTGCTTCTTGCCCCATGGGTGGGTGGTGAAATGAACTCTCCTGAGGGCTTCCTTGATTATTTATGACGATTCTCCTATTTTCCAAAACACCTTTGTTTGACGTATCTATGCACTTGACACTCTTACTTTATAGAAGCCTTTATTTTACATTGAATGCTTGGCAGCAAGCTGACAACATTACTACAAGTAGCTGCACTTTTACTGGAACAAATCAGTCCTGTGATAGACACTGGGGGGAGTGAATAGGGTTGGCTGGTTAAATGGGCATTCAATATACATTTGCCTCCTACAGTACAGACACAAGTTATTGGCTTGCATTGAATTCTTACCAGACCACACTACAGGTAAGGCTTTCTGGAAAATGCTTCTAATGCATTCAGATTAGTACTACTGTTCTGAACTGAGATTACGCCATATTGAAAGGAGACAAGACGCATCCTTCATAGAGGGATATCTGGCAACCACGTATTAATCTAGGCAATCATCCTAATCTAGTTCTACTTGTGCGTATGGCTAGTTGTGTCACAATGGAGATGCACACCCAACTAGAAGTTATGCAATACAGAAAAATGCCATTCAGATACAGATATAGAGGAGGACCATAGATAGCTCCCTTGTAGAGCACTTGTTTTGCATTCAGACAGTCCCAGGTTCAATCTTTGGCATCTACAGTTAAAAGGATCAAGTAGCAGGTAATGGGAAAGGCCTCTTCCCAAGGCCCAAAGGGAGCTGCTGACAGTCAGAGGCATTACTGGGCTAGATAGACTAGTAGTATAAGACAGCTTCCATTGTTCCTATGATGTATTTTCCTCCTGTGGTTCCTGGTACAGCAAGTGATGAGGGTGATGAACCCTGCTTGTGTGCACAGATCTTTTTATCTGGCTTGGGACAGAAATATTAATCTAAAGGGATGCTTTTTAATATTGGAATATACATATAAAGGATCTCTTCAGATAAACATTCTTGCAATTAGTATTAAAATGGAAGCTAGTGTTGTGGCCTATAGGTAAGAATTTAAAATGAAAAAACGTGAGCTAGTATAAACTGAATTAATGATGGGCATTAATAATATTAAAGGATAAAATGTCAGCTAATATAAACTGACAAATCTGGGCAATAATAATACTGATACTCCTACTACTACTTTTTAGAGTTTTCTAGGGACAATATTCTTATAGATGTTAGCTAACTTACTGTAAACTTTTTTGATTGCTTCCTTGACCTACTCCTAATTATAACTATCCCATGGAAGATCAGTGTGGTATCCAGAAAAAGAAGCCAGATGCATATTCTTTTGTATGGGAGAGGTTGATACTTACAGCGAAGCTCATTGGGCACCCCACACATGAAGCGCTGTGTGTGTGCATTGGAGCCCAGTCAGTGGTAGAGCACATGCTTTGCTTGCAGAAGGTTCCACACTCAGTGCCTAGCATTTCTAGGTAGGGCTGGGAGAATCCCGTCTGAAATCCAGGAGAGCCGCTGCCAGTTAGTGTGGATAATATAGAGTTTGATGGACCAGCAGTCTGACTTAGTAAAGGTCTCCCATGCGTGTTTCTCTACTTAAGTACTAGTAGCAGATGGCAGGTTGTTTACTGGTCTTCTAGAAAGCACCATATTTGACAGAAGCTTTACCAAGGCTACTGTGTGTTTGATCCTCCTCTTTCCCCACTCCAATAACTGATACGGTTTCCACCAGCTTGTTAGCTTGGTTCAGTAGTTCCTGTCACAGATTGACAGGGAGTCTGTTATTCTGGGCAAGCCCTTCTGTGAAAGACGTCTTAAAGTGAAGTGATTTCAGGACTGGCCTGGAAGATGTCCTTGTCACCTGTTGCATGCAATGTAACCATAAATAGTAGATCGTTTGGAATGTGTACAGAAGCATCTTTAACTATCCCCCCATTGCATTCTTCTCCCCTAACCCCGAGTTCTGAAACGCTTTCTGTCTGTGTTGCTGTGATTGAGCAAGAGCTAATTTGGGAACTCATAGTGGTGTTTGGTGTTTAATTTTACCAACTGTGGACACGGTGATAAATATTCTGACTAGATATCACGTGGGAGTGAGGGATCATGCTCCTCTTGGAGTTATCTGCTAGCTACAAAAATAGCTCTTGCCTAGTTTCAGCGTGCTTTATTCCAGTAAGGACACTGGTGTTTCATTAGAAAAACAGCAATAACTTACAACAGTTTAAAGAAGGGTTACTCTACTTTTTATTTGTTGAAAAACTTTAGATGACAATTCAGGATGCTGATTTTTAAAGCCCTAAATGGCCTGAGTCTTGCCTACTTTTGGAAGCACCTCCCTGTATGTGATCTACCATGCATTAATATAACCAGGGCAGTCTTTTCTTGAAGTCCTAATTCCCTAGAAATACTGCAGAAACTAGGATCAGGGCCTTTTACAGTGAGTCTTCTGGTCCTCTGGAACGCCTTCCCTAGAGAAGCCCTCCATTGAAACCCCCCATTGCTCTCATTTGTGTTTGATTGCAGAGAAAACCTAAAACCAAGCTTTTGATATCCTGTAGGAATTTAAACATGATCTGATCTTGGTCTGGGAAACTGCTATTGAATATGTATATGTTTGTTCAGTCAATTTATTTCATTTATTTTTTAATGTATTTATACATTTATGACTCACCTTTCAGCCCAAATAGGGCCCCAAGACAACTTGCCATTAAAACTTTAAATAATTTAAATGCTTTTTTAAAAATTGGAAACTTTAAAAACAAATTTGAACACTTCAGAAACAAATTTGAAAACTTCAGAAACAATCTGAAAACTTCAGAAACACATTTGGAAACTTTTTTAAAAAAATCACCAACAGCAAAATTAAGAGCAAAAGAATCTTAAAAAGTGTGGTTAAGAAATAAAAAATATTAAAAAGCTATACAAAAAAAATGTAACAGCCCACCTAAAACTGAACAAATGAGGGGCCAGCTTAACTCCCTTTGGGAGAGAGTTGATAGCCACCTTTTTGACCAAAGTGTCCAAAGGGGCTTACAGTGTTCAGAAAAGTGCAACAGTTCCGCTAAAACCCTTACAACTTTAAAAATGAATACAGTAAAATAAATGGACCTATGAGGGGATAGGGAAGAAAACAGCCAGTGTGGTGTAGTGGCAAGAGTGTTGGACTAGGAGCTGGGAGATCCGGGTTCTAGTCCCCACTCGGCCATGGAAGCTCACTGGGTGACTTTGGGCCAGTCACAGACTCTCAGCCCAACCCACCTCACAGGGTTGTTGTTGTGAGGATAAAATGGAGAGGAGGAGGATAATGTAAGCCGCCTTGGGTTCCGTGCAAGAGGAAAAAAGGCGGGATATAAATGAAATAAATAAATAAATAAATAAATAAATAAATAGGGGAGAATGAGCTGAAAACAGATTGTTAAAATACCGAACTCAAAACCAAAACAAAATCAGAAACAAAGAACAAACACACAAACTCCCATAGTTGGGACACGGGGAAAGGGAGCAGCAACAGGAGTACCTCTGAGCTGGTTTGAGAAAGCAGATGTGTGGCAACGCCTTTACTTGCCTACCACTCCTCCAGATGGTGTTCATCGGAAATTTGAGGAGTATGTCCACAGGCACTGCTGCCCACATACGTAGCATGTGGTAAATGGACCTTTTGAGTATTTGATGCTTGAGACAAATGACAAGGGATAGCTATTTCCCTTATGCCCTGATTGGGAACTTCCAGATATATCTGCCTTTCTGAGTCATGCTGTGGTCGGATCTAGCAAGGTAATTCTTATGTTCATAAGCTTTCTAGTGAACGAACTTTCGTTTCTCTTTGTAAAGTACAATGGCTGCCTGTGACTAATATTCCTGCAAACGCATTCCATGTTAGTGATACTTCACGCTTTTTCTCCTCCTCAGGTTTTCTACCCAACCAAAGATGGTACTAAGATCCCAATGTTTATTGTCCACAAAAAAGGAATCAAATTAGATGGATCTCATCCTGCCTTCCTTTATGGTTATGGTGGCTTCAACATATCTATCACACCAAGCTACAGGTAAGCAAAGAATTGCAGGCTTACAGAACATTTGTCAAAATAATAAACAGGTGATTTTATATTAAGAGGTTGCTCAGTTTATCACATAGGCCAGATTTTCAGCTAAAAAATACTGAAGAAAACCCAAAGGAAATCTTGAATTTCAGTGCAACCTGTTGGTTCTTCTCAAAATACCCAGTGCAACCTGTTGGTCTCACCCCAACAACCCTGCAAGGTAGGACAGGCCCAACTCGGCCACAGGTTTTCCCAAGATTACCTAGTAGCTTTCCTCCCAGGCCAATAGGCACTGTATTTAGCACTGAAGTTATACAGGACACACCACACCAACTGGAAGTTAGATAAAAGTTTATTAGGGGAAAGAAACACAGAGGAAAGGGGAGAGGTGGTCGGTTGTACAGAAAACTACAAGCAAGATTACAATATCCAAAAGCCAGAAACGCCAACCACCTGAACACCCACTCCCAGGAGCAAAACAATAAAGCTAGCTAGTCTATCCTATACATACCAAAGTATGGGCCTCTTAGGATAGCCGTTGAGCAGCAACACACCCTAGTACCGTCAGAGCAAAAGAAGAAACATCTGCCCCTTCTTTGCCACCCAATTTATTGCCCAGCCCTAGCAAGTCAAGGCAGATTTGAAACACCCAATCATTGCCCAGTCCCAGGACACCCCACTCCACCCTCCAAGGAGGCTGGATCTTCCCACCAGACATGGCTGTTATCACTTTCCCAATCAGCAGGAACAGAGTGTGGCCTTGAGCTGCCGGGCTGAGAAAGGGCCAAATAACAATCAACTTCCAGGTGGCTACTTTGTATTTGACAACCCGATCGGCCAACATGGCTTCTACTACCCTCATTCTTGACACTATACCTTAAAAAGGATATTGTAGAGCTGCAAAGGGTGCAGAAAGGGGCAACCAAAATAATAAAGAGGCTTGAGCAACTCTCCTGTAAGGCACAATTACAATATCTAGGGCTGTTTAGGGAAAAGGCGAGTAAGGGAAGGCATGATAGATGTTTATCAAATTATGCATGGTGTGTAGGAAGTGTGTAGAAAAGTTTTTGTCCTGCTCTCATAATACTAGAACCCAGGGTGATCCCATGAAGCTGAATTTGATTCAGAACAGACAAAAGGGAACACTTCTTCACACAACACATATGGCATTTGCTTCCTCAAGCAGTGATGGCCACACACTTAGATGGCTTTAAAAGATGATTAGACAGATCATGGAGGATAAGGCTATTGATGGCTACTCGCCATGAAAACTGTATGCTACCTCCAGGATCAGAGGCAGCATGCTTCTCAATACCAGTTGCTAGGGAACAATAGCGGAAGAGACCTATTGCCCTCATATCCTGCTTGTGGGCTTCCCAGACACATACAGTCAGGGCCAGAAATACTGGAACAAGGATAACTGTTCTGGCAGTTGGCCTCTGTACACCACCACAATGAAGTTGAAAGGAAACACACCCAGATGGGAGCGAAGTCAGGACTTTCAGCTGTAATTCAAGGGGTTTGACAAAAGTGGGGCACTAACCATTCAGGAAGTATAGCCAGTGGCATACACACACACCCATCATTGGTGGCTCATAAGTAATGGAACGAATGGCTGACAAGCAGCTGCATGGCCAAGTGTGGCCTGTTTCCTGAGTACCCCATGACCAATCAAGCAGAGAAAAGGCCTGGAGGTGGTTCTGAGTGTTACATTTGCATTTGGTAGCTGTTCACTGGAACCCCCAACATGAGGTCCACAGAGGTGTCCATGTGAGTGAAGGAGGTCATCATTAGGCTGAGGAAACAAAATAAATTCATCAGAGAGATAGCAAAAACAGCAGGAGTGGCCAATACAAGAGTTTGGAACATCCTGAAAAAGAAGGAATTACCTGGCAAGCTCAGCAACAGCAAAAGGCCTGGAAGACCACGGAAGACAACTCAAGTGGATGACCGCAGAATTCTGCTCATGGTGGAGAGGAACCTTTTCACAACATCTAGCCAAGTCAAGAATGCTCTTGCGGAGGTAGGCATGTCATTGTCAACATCTACAGTCAAGAGATAGCTTTATGACTGTAAATACAAAGGTTTCACAACAAGGTGCAAACCACTGATAACGCTCAAGAACAGAAAGGCCAGATTAGCCTTTGCCAGCAAACACCTAAAAAAGCCTGCCCAGTTCTGGAATAAGATTCTTTGTACTGATGAGACCAAGATTAACTTGTACCAGAATGATGGGAAGAGAAAAGTATGGAGAAGGAAAGGAACAGCTCATGATCCAAAGCATACCACATCATCTGTCAAACATGGTGGAGGCAGTGTTATGGCATGGGCATGTAAGGCTGCCAATGGAACCGGGTCACTGGTGTTTATTGATGACCTGACTGCTGATAAAAGCAGCAGGATGAATTCTGAAGTGTATAGGGCTATACTTTCTGCTCAGATTCAGCGGAATGCTGCAAAACTGATAGGATGCCGCTTCACATTGCAGATGGATAATCTGACCCAAAACATACAGCAAAGGTACCCAAGAGTTTCTGAAGGCAAAGAAGTGGGATGTTCTTCAATGTCCAAGTCAGTCACCTGATCTCCACCCAATAGAGCATGCTTTTCACTTACTGAAGACAAGACTGAAGGCAGAAAAACCCACAGACAAGCAGCAGCTGAAGGCAGCTTCAGTAAAGGCCTGGCAAAGCATCTCGAAGGAGGAAACTCAGCATTTGGTCGTGTCCATGGGTTCCAGACTTCAGGCAGTCATTGACTGCAAAGGATTTTCATCCAGGTATTAAAGGCGATCCTTAACTTTGAAATGATGTTGGTTTGTTCCATTACTTCTGAGCCACCAACGATGGGTGTGTGTGTATGCCACTGGCTGTCCTTCCTGAATGGTTAGTGCCCCACTTTTGTGAAACCCCTTGAATTACAGCTGAAAGTCCTGACTTCGCTCCCATCTGGGTGTGTTTCCTTTCAACTTCAATGTGGTGGTGTGCAGAGGCCAACTGCCAAAACAGTTATCCTTCTTCCAATATTTCTGGCCCTGACTATATGATCGGTCATTGTGAGAAATAGGATGGTGGACTAGATAAACATTTGGACTGATCTAGCAGTGCTGTTCTTATGTTTTTAAACAACCACCTAAAATGCAAATCATCATTTGCTAAGTAAGTATCCTGTTTGGTCTCTTACTTCTCTTATCATCTTTTCTCAGCCTCCAGAAGATTACAATAGACCTCACTTTGCAGTCTCCTTAACATGTAGATGCTCATTCTTACTTGTCCTGTAGTAGAGTTCCTGGACTAGCTTAAGGTCATGACCAATCCAGAAGTCTAAGGTCCACTGCGCTTTACTTTCCTTACATGGAGAATCTGTGTGTAACCATGCAAAGTACTCTAAAATGTGCTGTTCCCTAGAATAGTACTCCTGGACTACCCAGAGAGTTATTTTGAGCCATGTGGCAAGTAGAAATTAATAAAGTGGAGAAAAACTCTGGTTACTTTTCCAGGAGACTAGCAAGTCAGTGCTGTAAGTCCACAAAATAAGTTCTTACACGAGTCAAAGCACCCTTAGGGTTAAGCGTGTAGCATGTAGCTGAGGATAACCTGTTTTTACTCTAGAATAAGTGTGAGCAGCTCCTATTTGGATTGGGACCACCACATACCAGAAGGGAAGGTTCACGCCCCCAATACATACACATACAGTCATCATCCCCTTCCCCCCCACACAAATTTCTCCCCCACTGGGATAAAAGAAAAAAGAAAAGCCCTCTATTGATGCCAATGGATACTTTTTTCTCTTTTTAAAATATCCACACACACATATCAGGGGAAAGGATTTCAGGGGGGAAACAGGGAAGGGGGAGTGCAGATCCAAACTGGGGCTGTGCACACTTACTCTACAGTAAAAAAAAAAATCTTGAAGTACACACTACACCATTAATGTAATGCATAGTTTGACCCTAAGTCTCCTGTGGGAATGGCCTTAAATCTGATTGAATCCTTCCATGGACATCCTTGACAAGTCTAAGAACTGAAGTTCTTAGCCACTGATGGTTAGCAAAGGCAGCCTCCCACTGCTAACCCAAATTTAGAGCACCCTTTAGGTCTCAATGCAACTATAGAACCGTGTGCTTATGTTATGAACCGTTTCTTTAAAGAAATCAAAAACATATTCCTTGCAAGATTCCAGAAGCAGGTGACCATGAGAACACTTTATCCATCCCAAGGGCTTTCTCTCTCCCATGTGTCTGTGTCCATTTTTCTTGTTGTCATGTCTCTTATCTAGCAGCCAGTCATTCAGCCATGCACTTACAGATTCAACCTGACAGTCAAACCCAAATGAATGAGTCACAGGTCCAGAAGCTGAGAACAAAATGTCTGTTCTCTGCAATGATAAAGGAGACTTCAAAAACACATAATACTTAAGCTTTGAACATTTCAAACTTCATCACTGAGCTCAGCTGGAGGAACTGAGCATATTATTGTGTGTTAGCCACACAGATATTGATACACCTAGGAAACAGAATGTGTGCTGTCTGTATCCCTGTTTGTCGTGTGTATAAACCCTTCTGGGTTTAAAGTGAGACAGGCAGGCCACTTTGTAGTATGAGCCAGCACTTAATATCTCATTTGAATGGTTCAACCTTAATACTTCAGGGTTGGAACATTTGAGATGTAGACTGCCAACTGTTGGGGTAGTTTCTGTAAGAAAAACTTCACGTTACTTTTAATACATGGTCTTGTTAAATTATACATCTGTTCTTTTTTTCTTACTGGTCCCAGTCTAGATGCTGCACCTGCAATTATAGGTTCTCCCCCTCCCCTACAAACTTCGGGGGGGGGGGATCCGGATTGGGATCACAGTGGGTGGGGCAACAGGTTAAAGCTGTCCTACCCCAAAGGTGGGTTGCAGTCTAGACTGGCAGGTCCACACATACTTTCTGTAAGGAAAAAGAACAGACTTACCTGCATGCAACATATTTAAAAGTAACATTAGTTTGACCCTGTGTGAAAAGAGAGAGGCGTTTGGCTATAAAAAAATCTCATAGAGAGAGCTTAGAACAAGGTGATCGCAAAAAGGTGATGGTTTCATAGGGATGGGCGAGCATGCGATGTTCAAGCTTGTTGAGGTTCTCTGAATTCTTCCTCAAAGCTCAGTTTGCCTTGTTTGCATTCCAGAATGTGAGCGTGTTTTTTTCCCCCCCGATTGGGAAAAATGTGCATTTTCAATCAAGAACAATGTGCATTTTCCCCAATTGAAAGTGCACATTCCTGCTCCCAGGTTGAAGTATGAAAATGTGGATTTGGGGGCGAGTGCGAATTTTCAGAATTGTGCAGTTGTGCAAGTGTGCACTTTTGAACTCAAATACAAGTTCAGGAAATTGTGTTTGGGGTTACAAATGGGACACGTCTGCATGATTTCTGAACAGGAATGAAATTCTTGTACATCCCTGTAGCAAGGAATAAGAAATGTTGGCAGAAAGCAAAAATAAACAGGCTGGGAGCCTGAGTGGAAAAAGAGTTGCTCACCAACAAAAAGTACCACCACCATCACCATCACACTCTGCCTTTGTTTGGAGGCCCGTCACCAGACAAACATGCAGCAAAACTGTGTGTGCTTGTGTGTGCATGTGGGTGCGCGCACACACACTATGGCCTCTCTTTTTTTCTTATGTGATGGGCTTCACACTTTTACCCACCCGATTTTCTGGAGTCCATAAAAAGGGCAGTCTTGGGGACATGGTAGGAGAGAATGGGTAGATACTGTTTCATGATTTTAAAACAACAGGAAACTTCCAGCCCAGAGGTCTTCCCTACCTGGCCCACAGCCTCCCTGCTGCACACACACCCCACGCAGCAAATAGGCTTTAAGAAATCCTCCGTTGGTGACAATTTTTTTAATGTCTAATTGCTGTGTGGGGGATGCTTTGAGGTGGGGCTGCTACAGGTAAGGAAAGGGCTAACACACACACATGCACACACGCCCCATGTGCTCTGATCTTACCTCTACAAATCCCTCGCAAGCACAGCAGTTGGATAGCAGTTAAGTCTAATTGCAGAATGGGGGGGATTTCTTCATGGTGGTGTGTACGGATGTGAATGCATGGGTGTAAAAGAGAGACGGGGGGGCTGCCCACCTCTGGCATTCAGCCCCCAGCCAGTTCCCCGAAAAGGAATGCAGCCCTCGTACTGAAAAAGTTCCCACTGTCAGGTTTAAAATGACCCATCTGTATATTGGGCTGCAGGCTCCCTAGCCAAGGATGCAAGTAGGGAAAGGATGGAATGGTTTCCCTATGATTTCGTAGTCTTCTTGTCTATTATTGTTATTCTGTGAACATCTCACTGCATTAATTTCCAGCTTCATTTGACAGCAAGCCTTCTTACCATCATTTTACCTTTGTGATCACTAATTCTAACTTTAAGGGTCTTGGTTAATAACAGTGTTTAGAACTGATCAATGACTCAGATGTCTTTGTAAGTAGTTGTAATTCTCTTGCTGTATTGTATTAGCTTCCATCTGCATTAAAAGAATATTGAGTAGTCAGGTAGTAGACATTAGAGATGTGTAAGGAGCAAGCAAGCAAATACATGGTTAACAAATAATTCTAGTGCTGACCATCTCTCTCCCCACTTTTTTTTTCAGATGCTATACTGACATTTGTAAATATTATGGATATGAGAGGGAGGGATGTCTTTCCCTACTGGTAGACCCCTTCTTTACAATGCTTTCCTGCAAAATAATTACTGATAGGCTGCCACCACATGCTAATTCTCACCCAAACACTCTAGGCCAGGGGTCCTCAACCATTTGGGCTGGTGGATGCTTTTGAATTTTGAGAGAATGTCTCACAAACTAGCTTCCCTGGCGGGAGGGGGGTTTGGCCATTCAAAAAATGGCTGACATGGTGGGAGTGGCCAATAATAAAGCACCCATTTCCCAGAAAGCAAATTGGTGAAGCTAAAAGAAAAGTAATTTCGGCTATGGGGTGGTATAGAAATGTAACAAATACATAAATGACTTGCCCAGGAACCCAATAAAGCACAGAAATGGCTTCTGAGCTCCAAAACACAAAACCACTCATTTGAACCCACATTTTTCTAACACTCATTTCACAGAAGGCAAACTGATGAGGTTCAGAGACAAGTGACTTCACACAGAAACTGAATACAAGGCAGAGGTGGGGGTCTGAGCCCTAAATGACAATTCATGTATTTGTTCCCTCAAAGCACAACAAAAGTATGCACTTCACAGAAAGAAAACAGGTAATGCTCAGAGAAACACACACACACAGGCAAAATACACACACACAATAAAAAAGGCAACATACACACACACACACAAGCAAATCACACACCACACCAAAACAAGCAAACCAGCTAACCTGCACTGCACCACACCAAAACAAAAAATCCAAACAAAAAGCATGCAATGTGTGCTCACACATGCCTATACCAGGCAAAACTCTGCCTCCCTGCCGTCCTTTCTAGCCCCCAGGATGCTCCCCCTCCACTCCAGCTGTGAGGATTGCAGCTAAGCTCAGAGAGAACATGGAAGTCTGAAAGGGAGCGGGGGATGGGGTGACATCAGTGTTCCTGCTAATAAAAAATGCTGGTGCTGCGGCCCTGCAAGCCCTGGCTCCACTACATCACTCATAGCCAATAAGGCCTCTTTCCACTAAGCAGGATACATTGAGATTCTGGTGACTGCACTTCTGGTGACCTCACGGCAGGCTAACCTCAATGTGCTATTCCCTCATAACATCTTACCTCTTTGCAGACACTATTGTAACAGTTGAAATCAAAGTGTGAGGCCTTCAACTTTCCTAAGCAAAATAGGAAGGTAGAAGAACTTGAGCGGGCAGCCTTAAGTACTTCATGTTGATTTTTTTCCTCTCACATTGTTCATGTGTTAAATCCTTGGGAGCAGTTCATCAGCTTTATTTTTCTGGGTTGGTAACAGATGCCTATTTATTTTTTATTTTTTTAAAGAGGTCTTCAAATCCATTTTTGGTCAATAAGTTCAGGTTTCTGCAGAATTTAACTGGCCCATCTGGAGATTTGAACAGTTGAGACAAAGAATGAATCATGAAAGGATTTGTCATTATTAAGGACGTTCGCTATTGCAATACTTCATATGGGAAAAGCCTTTAAACTATCCTTTCTACTAGCTTAAGGTTAAAACAGGAGAATGTTTTTATGTGAATGGAAACTTTTCCTCTTACAACTACATTTTAATCAACAGGGGACACCAGAGCCCAAACACTGAAAATATTTACCTATTTGTATTTTTTGCAGTGTATCAAGACTTATTTTTATAAGACACCTTGGTGGTATTCTAGCTGTTGCTAATATCAGGGGAGGTGGTGAATATGGAGAGACCTGGCACAAAGGTAAGGATTTCTTGGTGCAAGAGTGTTGTCTGGTATCAGTCTGAATTTCTTTCTACAGATCAAGTGTTTGTACGTATGCATGCTAAACAATTACACAGACCTGTTTGTTTTGACCTTCATTTGAATTTGCACCAACACCATCACAAACATATTTGAAAATGTTATCTATCTTAATTTACAAAAAATAATTTTGTTCTCTGCTGCAGAGGTGGGCAAAAAGTAGATCCCCAGATGTTTTGGACTTCAACTCCCAACATTCATGGCCATTAGCCATGCTGGCAGAGGCTTCTGGGACTTGAAGTCCAAAACATCTGGAGGTCTACCTTCTGCCCTCCCCAGCTCTATTGCATCTTTTCCAAAACCCATTTTGGGTCGTTCCTGAAGAATATACAATAATCCCTTCTTTCCGTTTTCCAGGTTACCCTTTCATAACTTTGTTCAGTACTATTCTAATTATTTCTCTAGTCTAGAGTGTTTATCAGTAATTGGGAGAAAAGATCTCATGATTTTCAGAAAGATAAAGCACTCATGCCAGCATATCTACAGTATTATCATCCAAGACAAAGTGTCCTTCTATAACTGGAAATTAACTGAAGAGCTGTAATGAATTTTTATAAAGTTTGCCTTTATATGAGAGGGCTTTGTTTCCCTATTAACTGTTTTACCATGTGTTGGTATTAGCTGGAAGTCTGTTGTTTGTTAATTTCATAGATAGCTATTCTGATGTTAAGTGAGTTTGGCATGGTGTTCTTAGATTACATGGAAATGATTCTGAAGTTGTACTACTGAAGAAGTGCTTGATACTTCAAATAAAGCACAAGAAGTCTCTCCTCTAGTGTTTTGTAGAGCCAGTTAAACAAAAAAAAATACCATGCATAGATAGTATGCATGGTATTCTTTGTGCTTTTCATTTTTTGATGTGATGATACTATATGACGACAGACTGTTGCATGGCAATGGTATAGGTGATAGCAAAATCTTTAGTTAAAGGAACCAATAGTTTCATTCACCAAAGCATTATCATGCTATAAAAAAGTTAAGGCTACATTTAAATTATTAAAGAATTAAAGGAGTCTACTTTTGTATGGCTAGTCAAGTTTCCTATGATCAGTTAGTAATGTGCAAGCTAAAGACCATCACGTCTTAAAAAAAGGAAGTTGATACAAAATGATGACATGAGCAATGGCTTGGATCCAAAGTGCTCCTCTGCAAGCAGAAGATACTTTCACAAAAGGTGCCTTCCTGCCTTGCACTGAGGCACTCACATCACATCATGTTCAGAGAGTCCCCAATCCTCAGCTGCAGCAGGGAGTTCTGGTTACACATCTTTGGAGCCAAGTCAAAGATGTACATACAAAAACAAAAATACAATGAAATAACCAAGAAGAATTCATTATTGGCTGTGTTAGGATGTAACAATAACCCATGGTTTATTGTTATAGGAATGCGCCTAAGTGAGCCTCAGGCTTGTGCGCTTCTCCCCTCCCTCCTTCTCCAGTGTGGCCATGAGGAGAAAATCAGAAGATTTTGCTTCCATTTTTGATTAAAATGCCATGAATGAGCTGAAGATGGTCAATTTTCCATTAAGGATCTATCTAGATAAACTTCAGCCAGAAATGCACGTGGCCATTTTGTCTGCACTGTGAAGCTTTTAGATGGGATCGGTTAATAGGAACATTACCTGGTGTGATGTGGTGTTTTTTTTCCAGCCTTCAGCATAGGTATGTATTATTCAAGGCTTCTGAAAGCATTAAAGTTACTGGCAGGACCATCTTCCGAATTCTCTGTTGAAAGATCTTCATTGCCTTTTGTGTTCTCAACTGCATAAATTATTAAAACGTGCATGGAAAACAAAAGACATCCCAAGAGCTCCCATTCTGAATTGGCAATATTAAAACAAATTGCATGTGTTTAAAGAGGTTAAACTGGTTTTGGTTTTCTTTGTTTGCATTTAGGTGGAATCCTGGGCCACAAACAAAACTGCTTTGATGATTTTCAGTGCGCAGCCGAGTATCTCATCAAAGAGGGATATACTTCTCCAACAAAGCTAACTATTAATGGAGGTTCAAATGGAGGCCTCTTAGTGGGTAAGAACAGGCTGTGTGTTTCCATTTATTTATTTATTTCGTTTCTCTACAGCCCATTAGCCAAAGCTCTCTTAAGTGGTTCACAAACCAAACTTAAAGCCATACGTTTGAAACAAAATAAAACCAAAATATGAACCAAGATAAAAGCCAGCAGCAGTTATGTAGTTATGACTTGACTTAGATGGATTTAATGTAAAGTAATTTGAAGGTTTGGAGAGTAGGTTCTGGAAGACATCATAACACTAGTTAACAGAACTGAGTAATTGGCTCAGCACTCAGATGTTATCTGGGTCTGCAGAATACCAATTGACCATTTAAGCAAACATCCATCCTTATGAGCCACACACATAATGAGTGCATTGAGGCATCTGTCTGTTCTTGTAGAACTAGCTACATACAGAACACAGTGTATATAAAAAAATATAGCTAGGGAAACAAGGGCAAAACTCATATCAAAAATTAGTGACTAGTCAGCACTGACTTTTGTATATTATTAGTTGCCACTGACTCTTCCTACTCCCCCCCTATCTGAAGCATTTTGCCTTTAGGTTTTTCCATTTTTGAAGCTTCCTGTTTACCTAGGACCTAGCTTTCCCTGGCACATAGATGGGAGATCGTTGTATAGGTAGAAGGAATGACTGAATAATCAGCAGGCCTCAAACACAACTGTTCTTTATTTCAGCACACACAGAAGTGACAACTTAGCAGAAGTTTCACCTGCTGTTGCTTCTTGCAGCTCTACAGGAGCTGCCAAGGTTCAAAATAATGACTGAGCCTCGGTACCACCACCACCACGACAGATACATAACATTCCTCCCCACTTAGCTATCATAGTCTTCCGACCAACGAGGAGGTACCCTTTCATGGTATGGTCTCTGCACTCAACTAGTAAGTGTAGCTTGCTCAGATGACTTCCTTTCAGTAACTGCCATAGGTAAGGAAGGAATATTGCTCCCATCATTAAGTGCTTCTGGTGGTGGTGGTGAGAGAAACACATCAGTTTCAGATAGATCTTCAGCAGCTACCTCTGCTGATGACAACCCACTCTGGCCAGAGCTGATGCCACACTGACCCATCTGCACCCTGGACCTTGTATGACACAGGTCCAGTGACCTCAGTGATAGAGGAAGGATCCCACCTTGGTCCAGCACCATAGTTCCTAGCAAACACCTGATCTTGTGGGGCAAACGAATGGAGAGTAGGACCTGAGAAAGTAGCATCCAGAGCTTGCTCCCGTTTGCTTTGCAAGTCTTCAGCTAAGTCTGGGTGGAGACAGTCAAGACAAGTTTTTAGATGTCACCCCATAAGTAACTCTGCAGGACTGACTCCTGTTGTTGCACAAGGAGTAACATGTTGAGCAACAAGAAGCCTGGCAAAGCACGTTGGCCAGTCTCCTCCCACAGTGTGCTTCAGGGCATCTTTTGTTGTCTGCACCATCCGTTCAGCTTGGCCATTTGCTCGGGGATGACAAGGTGCAATGGTGACAGCCTGAATAATGTTCTTGTCTGCAAATGTTTTAAATTCAACAAATGTAAAAGCAGTTCCATTGTCTGAGACTATAGTATCAGGCAACCCATGGGTTGCAAATGCTGTGGGACAATGCTGTGATTGTTGCAGTGGCTTTTTGTGATGGTACTAAGACTGCTTCAAACCACTTCAAGAAAGAATTTACCACAACCAAGACATTTTTTCCTTGAAATGGTCCTGCAAAATCAATATAGATTCTTGGCCAAGACTTCTTGGTCGCTTCCCATGGAAGGATAGGTGCCCTTGGTGGATTGTGCCTAGTGGCTTGACAAGTACTGCACTCATTTACAGTTTTTTCCATACGTGAGTCAGTACTGGCCACCAGACATAGCGCCTGGCCAGTGCTTTCATGCAAACGATCCCTGGATGAGCTGCATGCAGCATGGTCAAGATGGTTTGATGACTCTTATCTGGAATAACAACACGGGTTCCCCATAGCAGACATCCCTTATGGGTAGACATCTCATGCCCACGGCGTTTGAATGGCTTAAATTCCTCTGGCAGTTCCTCATCTGGCTATCCCCTCCATACCAGTTTAAAACAGGAGCCACTACAGGATCTCAAGCAGTCAGCCTAGCAATTTGATCAGTCTGAAGAGGTGAGTCATGAAGGCCTTTGAGTATCAAGACTTCCAGTGGAGGAGGTACAACAAAATTTGGAATTTGAAGTGGTACCCGACTCAGTCCATCGGCATTAGCTATTGCCTTTCCTGGCTTGTAGAAAAGTGTATAATCATAAGCATTGAGTAGAATGTTCCAACGCTGCTTGCTGGGAGATAGTATGCAGGGAGTAGGCATACCAGGAGAGAAGATTCCTACAAGGGGGCCTGTGGTCCGTGTATATTTCAAAAGTATGGCTATAGGGGTAGTTGTGGAACTTTTTGACTCCTGCAATAACAGCGAAGGCTTCTCTATCAATTTGTGCCAAGTTCCTTTCAGTGGATAACATAGTCCTTGAATAATAAGCAATTGGTGCCTCTGTACCATCTGGAAATGTGTGGCTTAGCACAGCCCTAACCTCATAAGAAGAAGCATCCGTAGTAAGGATTAGTGGGGGGAAGGGGCGTTGTCATAATGTACAAGCACAGAATTTGAACTCAACAAGTGTTTGACATTCTGAAAAGCATACTGGCTGGTCCATTTCCATGGAACTCCTTTTCCCAGCAAGCAATGCAGTGGCCCAGCAATGGTAGCCTTTTGTGGAAGAAACACAGGGTAGAAATTGAGAAGTCCCAAGAAGGTTTGAAGTTCCTGCTTTGTTTTTGGAGCAGGTGCATTGTGAATTGCACGTATTTTTTCGTCAGGGGGATGAATTCCAGAACCATCAATATGATAGCCCCAAAATGTTACACTGGAGGGTTCCAGTTTCTCATTTCTCCTTTTTTACATAAATGCTGGATGTGTCAAAACGATGTACAACTTCTTGAAGTCATTCATCAAGCTCTTCCTCTGTTGACCCCATGAACAGGACATCGTCAAAATATGGTACATCTGGAATTCCAGAAAGTAGCGTTTCCATGAATTGTTGGAACAGTCTGGGGGCCACAGAAATTCCAAATTGCAGATGCTTTACTCAGAATGTCCCTCAATGAGTGACTGTGGTTTAGGCATCTACTGTAGAATCATCGACGACCAACTGTTGATATGCTTGGGCCAGATCAAGGTTTGCAAAGACCTTCCCTCCACGAAGAACAGCGAAGAGTTGATTGAGAGCAGGAACTTGGTATGGATGCTGCTTGAGTGCTTTATTCACAGTGCACTTGTAATCCCCACACAGTCTCACCTTCCCATTAGGCTTTAATATTGGCACAATGAGCATAGGCCACTGGGTCTGTATAACTGTTTCTAGCACACCTTGCTTGATGAGATGCTCAAGTTCTTCAATTTTTCCCTGCAATTCAAAAGGCACATTCCTGGCTTTCATGCAAATTGGTGCAATAGATGGATCCAGATGAAGTGACACTGGCTTCCCTTTGTATTCTCCCAGTTCTTCAGAAAATACCCTTGGAAATGTATTAACAATTGTTGCAAGCCAACCTGTAGTAAGGGCGTGAATTCCTATTGATGAGAAACCAGTTTCTCCCCAAGAGGTTTTTCCTCTGCCCTTCCACAATTATAAGGGGACGCTTCCCTTGGAAGGAGCCATACTGTACATCTGTGGTACAGCATCTAACTATATTGACCTTCTTTTTATTGTAATCATGCAGAATGCATAATGGACTTGACAACTTTGGAGCAAGGGTCCCAAAAAATACGTGCTTAAAGATGCCACTGTTAATTATAGATACCCCAGACCCCAAATCCACTTCCATTTTGCACTTCTAACCATTGACTGTTGCAAACAACACCGCATAATGTGCCTTGCCACAGACCTTCTGAATGTGATATAGCTCCTGAGTTTCATCAATCAACCCCATGAGATGCTAGGTGGAGAGACTCTTTGTTATAGTTCCTTGGTCTTGTGCTGACAGATTTTGAACGGCAGATTCGCTCAAGGTGACCCTTCTTGCAAAACCTGCACTCAGCATCCTTGAATCTTCACAGAGAGTGCTAATGTAGTCTTCCACAGCCTGAGCAGGAATAGGTAAGCCAGGGCCTATCTGCAGATTTTATGGAGGGTGCATTTCTTGCGTTCTGTTGACCTAGCTGCCCAGAATTCTCAGCCTGCTTGCTCTGGATGGCATTTATATCATCTGCATCTCTCTTGAGTTCTGTGACATATAGTGATGCAGTCTCACTGGCTAATGCCTTTTCTTGAGCCATTGCAAATGTCAAGTTTGGCTCGGACAGGAGGTGTTGTAGTGCTTCATCATAAACCCCACAGACGAGGCGATCCCTCAACATATCCTCTAGATAATCCCCAAAATTGCAGTGTTGAGAAAGATGATGCAGTTCTACAATATAAGTGGCAGTGTCCTCCAGGTTGCTGCATTCGTTTGTGAAATTTAAGTCTCTGCACAGTAACCGAAGTATTTGGTGAGAAATGTATCTTCAATAATCCTAAAGTTCATCAAAAGTCTTAGTTTGGGGCGAGGCAGGAACGGTGAAGGGTCTTATTATGGCAAATGTCTGTGGCCCACAAACAATTAAGAGCATAGTTCACTTTTGTTCAGCATTGGCTATCTTACTTACTTCAAGATAGAATGAAAGCCAGTCTGCATAAGAATCACAGGAAGCAGGTTGACTAACATCAAACTCTTTGATATGTCCAAGAGCAGCCATTTTTATTTTAATTCTCTTAAAAAACAAACACAGGAGTTGCTCAAGTTCTTAAGTGGGTCTAGCTGACTGCTTACCAGTTAGCTGTGTAAATGGATTCACAGTCCTTGCTGCCTGTATAGCTCTCAGGATCCCATCTTCGTCACCACAAAATGTTGTATAGGTGGTAGGAATGACTGCAAGAATCAGCAGGCCTCAAACACAACTGTTCTTTAATTCAGCACACACAGAAGTGACAACAGAAGCTCCACCCACTGTTGCTACTACCAGTTCTACAGGAGCTGCCAAGGTTCAAAACAATAACTAAGCCACAGTACACACATGCACATACCCACCAGGATACATAACAGAGATCATCAGCTTACACTCCTTTCATGCACAGTGGAAATCATATGGAAAAATATCCTGAAATATTTTGCAACATTAATTAATTCTATGTTTTCTAAGTGGAAAGATGATGTGATTTTCCTAGAATAGGGCATGCACAACATGAAGACCAGGGACTGTTCAGCAGCTTTAGGATTTTGAGTTGTTCTTGATCTGTCTTCCTTCCTTCCTTCCAGGTCTGGCTGCGTAGTCTTAGAATAAATCTTGAAATGTGACTACTGCATATACTCAAACATCATCTCACAATGTTTAAATCAATTGCACAATTTGTAGGGCCTTGTTTAGAAAGTAACCAAAACAAAGGTGTGGTAAACTGCTTCTTAATGCAACTGCCTTACCTTAAATATTAATCTTTTGCCAAGTCCATTTCCTGTCCAGGTTTCCATGATGATGGTACAAACAATTCTGTTCTTATTCCACTTTCACTAAAAAGTTCACAAGGCCAGCAATATGAAGTTCATAATAACTGGGAAACACATCATGCTCCATTAGCTGCCACTTTTTGATAATGGAGAAAACATGTTACTGGATTGTCTGGTGGCAACCCCCCTGCCTTCCTGGCCAGAAGGTTGTGCTGTTGAACACCAGATCAGGCATAGAAAATATTAACCAGTAGAACTGATCCTGGCATGTATTTCAGAGACCTGGCTGGACAAGGGAGGTGGAATGGTCCCAGCTGAGATTCTCTGTACAGTATTGGGAATGCACTCTACAGAAGTGCATATGAAGAATCTTCAGAAATTTCCGTTGATCCAGTATGTGGCAGTGGGGATGTGAGGCTGCTCGTCCGTGGGATCGTATTATGCCCATTCTGCGACAGCTTTACTGGTTGCCAATTTGTTTGTGAGCACAATAAACAGGGTGAAATCAACACGATGCAAACAGACTTCCAATCGCACAATGGGACTTTCCTTCATCTTCTCCCTTCTGCAACCCACAGATCTGCTCCGGAGGAGGCCCTGACCTTTTGGAGCCAATTTTGAGTAGACCGGGGTGTGGGGGTAAGAGGAGGGGAAAGTGACTTGTTCGACTGATGGAAGCTGCTACAGCGGGAAGGGCTAACTGGATACAACCCAAAGAGTTGGTAAATATCTTTAAATCCCTAAATAGCTTAGGTCCAGGATACCTGAAGGACCGTTTCTTCCTCTACCATCTTCTCACTCACTAATGTCTATTAGGGAGGCCTTTCTCTCTGTGCTGGAGAGACCTTTCTCTTTCTGTAGTGTGTGTGGCTGAGGCACAATTGGTCAGGATGAGAGAGGACCTTCTCAGTAGCTGCACCTAGACTGTGGAATACCTTATCCTATGAGATCTTTGTTTTGTAATGTTCGTAAACTGCCCAGAGACCTTTGGCTATTAGGTAGTACAGAAACGAAATAAAGGAATGAAATGAATGAATGAGATCTATTTGTTCCCCTCATTTCCTGTTTTTTGCTAACTTTCCTGTTCCAGGCAGATTATTTTTCTGTGGTAGACTCTTGGTTCAGGATGTTTTATCTGCTGAGCCTATTTCCATTTCTGTGCTTTCATTTTTAATTGTTGTTGGTTTGTAATTGGTTTTAGCTGTCCCAAGTGATGCAAATAAATAAATAAATTTGTGTGGTAGGTTGTCCATTCTTATTTTACAAAGTTCATTCAGGGGTCTTCTAAACATGCTGCTGCCTTGCTCCGCACCCAGTTTGTTGAACTGTTCTTTATTTTGAGCATGTTGCATGTTCTGTTTTTTCCAAGCAGAACAAGTTTTTCCCTCTCTTTTGATATCTATGGGGATTTTAAAATAGCTATTTATGTTCTTATGGTCAGCATTCATAGTGTACAATGTCTGCCTCAGATGTAAAAGCATAGCGCCATGTTCCCTCAGATCCTATCCAGGGGGGTCGGGGGAGTCAAGAAAAATGCTGGAATTTTTCCAGAACACTTTCCTCCTATTCGCATGAATGGAAGGTAACACTGATAAATTCAAGCAATACCTTTCCAAGCTCATTCATATGTAAAAAACACATACATGTATCCCATAGAGTGTAAATCCAAGAATGAAATGCCGGCTCAGGCCATGATTCACAAACTGGCTGCGCAGTGCTGATTCGTTGGCCTGTCCAACTCACAGACCTGACACCACAGCACAGAAATGCAGCCGGCTGTGCACGGTGCACAGGTGCTGCTTATGAGTGGTTGGAGCATTCTACACAAGTCCTAGCCAGCAGATGTTACTGGCTTTCAGCTCCTCCCTTCAGGCTTTTGTGTGACTGATCCTACCAATCACAAACATTCTACCAATCATAAAACTGCTGGAAGTTGCATGGCCAAAGCATGTATGGTTGCTGTAATGAGATTGCAGACATCTGCCCTGCCCAGCCCAGCAGAGTACAGAACTGTGACGCACGTTCGTGAGGTGCATCCTTCATTAGTCAGCACAGCTAGAAGGGAGCAATCCTCCTTGCTCTTTTTTAAAGAAAAACTTCTCTAGGATTCTTTTTTTTTAATATTTCTTGAAAACAAAGCAAAGGAATTTTTGGTTTGAAGGAAGGGCAGGGGAAGGAAGGAAGGAAGGAAGGAAGGAAAGAAAGAAAGAAAGAAAGAAAGAAAGATCAGTGCCAGTGGTTTTGACATCAAAGTAATGTGTTGGATTTGATACATCATCAGATCCAGTGATTTAAAGTACTATTATTGTCAAGCAAAGGCAGGCATACCATAAAAGTGAAGCTCACAGCAGATTCTCAGATTGGTGGGAGGCCTGGCTTCTTCCCAGAACTGAAATGATAGACATGCATACCAGCAAATAAATACTGGCTCAGCTGTTTAGTTTTGACCTTCCCTTTCTCTCCCATAGCTCAGGTGCACTGTCCAACTTATTTTTTTATATTCAAAAGCATACTAGAAACATTAATGCCTATTGTGTTTCTGTTAAAAGAAGGTGTTGGACTTCACCTTTTTTTTTAACATAGTGTTTTGACAACTAAATACAGCTAGCCTGACACATCTTGGCTGTAGTTCTGCTCTCTTCAAGCTTGTGAGATGAGCTAGTAGAGCACCTCCTCATGGGAGCTAAGGAAAGCCTACTAGGTTGGATCCAGTTGTAGTCATGCTTAGAGCAGACCCAATTGAAATCAATGGGACTTAAGCTGGTCATGACTAATTTCAGCCCCATTGATGCCAGTATGATTTCATACTTCAGATTTAAGTATTATTAAATCTGGATCCAACCCATAATCTCCATACCACTGCTTCGAAGCTGACACACCTGATAGTGAGCCGATATCTCAAGCAGAGGCGTTTCCATGTCTCACATTGGGCAAGCTTCTCCTTCCCCAAACAACAGATCCACACATAACCATGTTATCGAGCCCTAGATTGTCAGATGGGCCATTCATTCATTCATATCTCAGTGTCATGCATTGGGATGTACTAACCTGGACATCTGCATGCATACATACAAAGCTTTTGCCTCTCCCAACTCCCAGCAATTTCCAGTGAGATCACTGTTTCTCCACTGCTCCTGTGTTGTTCAGTCGTGTCCAGCTCTTCGTGACCCCATGGACCATAGCACGCCAGGCCTTCCTGTCCTGCGCTCTCTCCCAGAGTGTGCTCAAGTCCATATTCATTGCATCGGTGATGCTATCTAGCCATCTCATCCTCTGCCGCCCCCTTCTCCTTTTGCCTTCAATCTTTCCCAGCATCAGGGTCTTTTCCAGGGAGTTTTCTCTTCGCATTAGGTGGCCAAAATATTGGAGCTTCAGCTTCAGTATGTGTCCTTCCAATGAGCAGTCAGGGTTAATTTCCTTTAGGATGGACTGATTTGACCTCCTTGTAGTCCAGGGCACTCGTAAGAGTCTTCTCCAGCACCACAGTTCGAAAGCATCAATTCTTCGGCGCTCAGCCTTCCTTATAGTCCAGCTCTCACAGCCATACGTTGCTACTGGGAAAACCATAGCTTTGATTATACGAACCTTTGTCGGCAAGGAGATGTCTCTGCTTCTTACTATGCTGTCTAGGTTTGCCATAGCTTTCCTCCCAAGCAGCAAGCGTCTTTAATTTCATGGCTACAGTCACCGTCTGTGGGGATCTTGGAGCCCAAGAAAATAAAATCTGTCACTGCTTCCATTTCTTCCCCTTCTATATTCCAGGAGGTGATGGGGCCAGATGCCATGATTTTAGTTTTTTTAATGTGGAGTTTCAAACCAGCTTTTGCACTCTCCACTTTCACCCTCAACAAGAGGCTCTTGAGATCCTCTACACTTTCTGCCATTAGGATGGTATCGTCTGCGTATCTGAGGTTGTTGATAATTCTCCCAGCAATCTTAATTCTGACCTGTGATTCATCCAACCCGGCGTTTCTCATGATGTACTCTGCATATAAGTTAAATAAGCAGGGTAACAATATGCAGCCTTGTCGTACTCCTTTCCCAATTTTGAACCACTTGGTTGTTCCATGTCTGGTTCTTACTGTTGCTTCTTGACCCTCGTACAGGTTTCTCAGGAGACAGGTAAGGTGGTCTGGTACTCCCATCTCTTTCAGAATTTGCCACAATTTGTTGTGATCCACACAGTCAAAGGCTTTAGCGTAGTCAATGAAGCAGAAATAGACGTTTTTCTGGAATTCTATTGCTTTCTCCATGATCCAGCGAATGTTGGTGATTTGATCTCTAGTTCCTCTGCCTCTTTGAAACCCAGCTTGTACTTCCAGTAGTTCTCGGTTCACATACTGCTGAAGCCTAGCTTGTAGGATTTTGAGCATCACCTTGCTGGCATGTGAAATGAGCGCAATTGTACGGTAGTTTGAACACTCTTTGGCATTGCCCTTCTTTGGAATTGGAATGTAAACTGACCTTTTCCAGTCTTGTGGCTATTGTTGAGTGTTCCAAATTTGTTGGCATATTGAGTGCAGCACTTTAACAGCATCATCTTTTAGGATCTTAAATAGCTCAGCTGGAATACTGTCATCTCCGCTAGCTTTGTTGTTAGTAATGCTTCCTAAGGCCCACTTGACTTCACTCTCGAGGATGTCTGGCTCAAGTTCAGTGACCGCACTATCATGGCTATCAGGGACATTCAGATCTTTCCTGTATAGTTCTTCTGTGTATTCTTTCCACCTCTTCTTAATCTCATCTGCTTCTGTTAGGTCCCTGCCTTCTTTGTCCTTTATCATGCCCGTCTTTGCACAAAACGTTCCCTTGAGATCTCTGATTTTCTTGAAGAGATCTCTAGTCTTTCCCATTCTATTGTTTTCTTTGATTTCTTTGCATTGTTCATTTAAGAAGGCCTTCTTGTCTCTCCTTGCTATTCTTTGGAAATCTGCATTCAGTTGGGTATATCTTCCCCTTTCTCCCTTGCTTTTCGCTTCCCTTCTTTCCTCAGCTACTTGTAAAGCCTCCTCAAGACAGCCACTTTGCTTTCTTGCATTTCTTTTTATTTGGGATGGATTTCGTTGCTGCCTCCTGAACAATATTAGAGACCTCCATCCATAGTTCCTCAGGCACTCTGTCGATCAGGTCTAATCCCTTAAATCTATTCGTCATCTCCACTGTATATTCATAAGGGATATGATTTAGGTCATTCCTGAGTGGTTTAGTGGTTTTCCCGACGTTCTTCAATTTAAGCCGAAATTTTGCGATAAGAAGCTCATGATCTGATCCACAGTCAGCTCCAGGTCTTGTTTTCACTGACTGTATAGAGTTTCTCCATCTTTGGCTGCAAAGGACATAATCAATCTGATTTCGATATTGACCATCTGGTGAAGTCCATGTGTAGAGTCGCCTCTTGTGCTGTTGGAAAAGAGTGTTTGCTATGATCAGCGTGTTCTCTTGGCAAAACTCTGTTAGCCTTTGTCCTGCTTCATTTTGTACACCAAAGCCATGCTTGCCTGTTATCCCGGTAATTTCTTGACGTCCTACTTTAGCATTCTAATCCCCTATGATGAAGAGGACATCTTTTTTTGGTGTTAGTTCTAGAAGGTGTTGTAGGACTTCATTAAACCGATCAACCTCAGATTCTTCAGCCTCAGTGGCTGGGGCATAGACTTGAATTACTGTGATGCTGAATGGTTTGCCTTGGATTCGTACTGAGATCATTCTGTCATTTTTGAGATTGTACCCCAGTACTGCTTTTCCCACCCTTTTATTGACTATGAGTGCTACTCTGTTTCTTCTAAGGGATTCTTGCCCACAGTAGTAGATATAATGGTCACCTGAATTAAATTCACCCATGCTTGTCCATTTTAGTTCGCGGATTCCCAAGATGTTCAATCTTGCCATCTCATGTTTGACCACCTCCAGCTTACCTTGATTCATTGATCTGACATTCCAGGTTCCTAAACAATATTGTTCTTTACAGCATCGGACTTTTTTTTCACCACCAGACACATCCACAGCTGAGTGTCCTTTCGGCTTTGGCCCAGCCGCTTCACTCTTTCTGGCGCTACTTGGAAATACCCTCTGCTCTTCTTCCCCAGTACTATATTGGACACCTTCCGACCTGAGGGACTCATCTTCCGGCGTCATGTCTTTTAGCCCTGTGATACGTTCCTTGGGGTTTTCTTGGCAAGAATATTGGAGTGGGTTGCCATTTCCTTCTCCAGTGGACCACATTTTGTCAGAACTCTCCACCATGACCTGTTCGTCTTGGGTGGCCATGCGCAGCATAGCTTATGGCTTCACTGAGTTACGCAAGCCCCTTCGCCACAACAAAGCAGTGATCCATGAAGGGGCTGCTGCTCCTAGCAGCAGATAAATAATCTCACAGGTGGAGTAGCTTGGAGCTGGGTGAGGCAAAAGCCTCTCCCAGCAACCAGCATTCTCCAACAAGATTGCTGTCCCAGGTCTGCTATTAGCAGTGCCTGAACAGTGTTTTTCCCCTGCAGTCCTACTGATTAGCTGGGCTGTGGGGGAAAGTGTGGACTAGCATCTGGAGTGCTTCCACTGTCCCATATGCATCAATCAGTTTCTTTAAATATAACATGAAATGGAAGGGAATTTGTGCACTTATTTATTTCAGAAAGCTTCATTGCTTTTCAAGCATCTCATGGTATGTCCAGTGTCACAGACTATTAAAAATCATAACTTTCCAGCAGGAAGTAGTTGGCTACTTCTTGTTCTTCAGCACATCCAGCTCCCAAAAGCTGAGCATGTCAGGGCAAGTGACATAACTGAGTGAGTAGAGCACAGGCTTTGCATGCAGAGGGCCCCAGCTTCAGTGCCTGGTGTTTCCAGTAAAGGATATGATATAGCAAGGCTGGGAAAGACTCCTGCCCCAAAACTTTGAAGAGCCACAACCAGTCAGAACTAGAATAGATGGACTCCGTAACACACATCAGCCTGGTTTGTAGGCAATAGTATCCCAGATTTTCTTCAGATTCTGGATTATTGGGAATGAAGCTGCAAGCAGGAGGGGCTAAACAAACCGCAGAGCTTCCTTCCATGGTTTGGTTCACATTAAATGTGAATGAGGAACTCTGACTTATCTCTCCCTCAACGATCTTGAGTTATACACAAGAACAAACTTCAGGTTATGACTCTGGCTTGTCGAGGGACAGGCAAGACAGAGTTCCTGGTTTGCATGTAATGCTAACCAAACCATGGAAGAAGGTGGTTTGTTTAGCTACTCCTGCATGCAGCAGGGCTGCATATGCACAAGCATGGTGCCTTCTTTCCAATAACTCAGACTTCTAAAAAAATTCTGGATTATCATTGCGTGGGAACTGGAGTTAACCTTTTATACAGAGTCTACTTTTTCTATTTCTGATTAGTAGTTTTATACCAGGATTTATAAAACACATCAAGTTAGGCCTTTATATGAAGTGGGTTATGCCAGATGCATATAATGTGTGGAATGTAATATGCAGTGGTAGGTGGAAGAGGGGTGCTAAATGCTCTCCAATTCACTTTTTTTCTCCCCACAATACACTTTTTTCTTTCCCACCAATGCACTTTTTCCTCCACCCCGACAGGAAATAACCTTCCCCAAGTTACTTCTGTCTCTCCAGTGCTTGAAACCCATCTAGAAAAGCTGCCAGGGGAGGATTTCTGGGAAGAAGTATAAATGAATCAAGGTTCTGCATCCTTCTCCCAGCTGCCCTAGACTGTAAGGCATCTTCATATGTCCCCCACAGTATGGATACAGCTGCTCTTGTATTGTATCCTACTTTGTCAAGGAACTTCTGATTTGGTGCTAAAGTAACAAACTGATCTGTTCCTATGCAGGTATATCCTTACATTTTTCATATGCTACAACCTTTTATTGCTATTTTTAAAACTGCTATTTGTAAATATAAGCCAGCAGTAATAGCTACTCTAGCCATCAATATTAATACAACTTGAGTTTGTTTGTTCCACCCACCCCCATGCTCAGCTGCCTGTGCCAACCAGCGTCCAGATCTATTTGGCTGTGTTATTGCTCAAGTAGGAGTAATGGACATGCTAAAGTTCCACAAATTCACCATTGGACATGCTTGGACAACAGACTTCGGCTGCTCTGATTATAAAGAACAATTTGGTTGGCTGCACAAGTAAGTAGAGAGTGTTTTCTTGCTTACGTACAGTAAATTCCACTTGACTGCTGAATAACAGTAATATGGAAGGTGCTCATTTTTCTGTCTTAAGAATTCATATGATAAAACTTTAAAATTACACCATAGATCCAGGGGGCATTTACTTATTCATGATCTATTGAGTTCAGTTAGTAGTTATTTAACCAATAGACATTTCTTCCAAGAAAAATACAGGTTGTACTTCAATGTGGCCGTGCTGCCTGGGGATGATGAGAGTTGAAGTCCAACACACCTGGAGGGCACCGGGTTGGCAAAGACTAGACGATAGTAGGCTTGCTAAACTATATTCTGCATTTTAAGAAATCATTTTGTAGCTTGCCCTAATAGCAGTTTTATCATGTATGTGCCAAAATAATCCATTACACAAGGAAAGTGTGTCTCAAGATATTAAACCCAGGGCATAATCCCTCATGTTCCTGGTGGTTCCACATGGACCCATGGCCCAGAAAGTACATCATGTTCCTTCTGACACCTCCTGAAGACATTGTTATTTTGAGAGGCCTTTCTTGCATGACCAGCTGCAGTTTATTAAATTCAACCTTATTGGAATTTGTATTTTTTTAAAAAATGTTTTAACTGTTTTAACCTAGTATTTTATTCTTTTATCTTGGTTGTTCACCACTCCAAAATCTTCTGATGTGGAGCAGTATATAAATATTGTAAATAATAAATACAACCATAGGAAAAGCCCTGCTGGATTAGACCAAAGCTTTGTACAGTCCAGCATCCAGTTTCCTCATTGACAACCAGATGTTGCTGGAAAGCCCACAGGCATTCCCATACTGGTGTGTCTTAGCAACAGGCTGTGGCATAGTGAATTCCATGTAGCCATCATTGCTGTTGATAGGTTTTATCTTCCATGAATTTGTCTAATCCTCTTTGAAAGCCATCTAAACTAGCAATGGCCACTAACTTAGATGATTTTAAACAAGGATGCCAAGTGCAGGAGCAGATTCCATCCATTAACTATATGATGAGTGGTGAAGTACTTTCTTTTGTCTGTCCTGAATCTACAGCCAATGAATTTTATTTAATGCTGTCAAGTTCTAGTGTCATGGAACAGAGAGAAAAAACTATCTTTATCTAGTTTCTACCCACTTCGTCATCTCTGTTCTAAACTAAAAAAACCTCTTAATGCTTTAACTTTTTCTGTTAGGGAAAATACTCCTGTTCTCTGATCACTTTGCCTGCACGTTTTTCAACTCTACAATATCTTTTTTGAGATATGGTGACCAAAAACTGTACACAGTATTTCAAATGTAGCAGCAAAATAGATTTCTATAACGGCATTACAATACCGGCAGTTGTTATTTTTGAACCCTTTCCTGATCATTCCTAGCATGGAATTTGCCATTTTCTTAGAGTTGACTGTACCAAGTCATCTTTCACCCTCTTCCTGTTATCAGCTGAGTACATAAGAGGGGATCCACATAAGACAGAGGAGTGCTTTTCACTCCCTTTTTTTCTGCCAACCCTTGGATAGACATGCTTGCAGCCATTGTGTGGCCATTTACATATCCTGTTTCTAGATCCAGCCATCCCGCTTCTCATCAGGGCCCACACACACACACACACACGGGCTTCTCCTTCCTAGCACATATACCTTATCTCCAGCCGCTCAGATCCTTCGAGCCAGGATTCTTAATCTACTTTATCCTGCCGAGTGCCTGTCGATCAGTAGCATTTTGTCTGTTTTTCAGGGATCAAACAAATGTCGTTCCTCTTACAGGTATTCTCCTCTTCATAATATCAAAATACCAGATGGAGATGGAGTCCAGTACCCTGCCACCTTACTTCTTACAGCTGATCATGATGACCGTGTGGTGCCTCTTCATTCTCTGAAGTTCATTGCTACTCTGCAGTATGTTGTTGGACGAAGCCCCAAACAAACCAATCCACTACTAATCCACGTGGACACCAAGGCTGGCCATGGTGCCGGAAAGCCGACAGCCAAAGTTATAGAGGAAGCATCCGACATGTTTGCCTTTATAGCAAGATGCCTAAATCTCGAATGGATAGAATAGATCATTACTGTCTCAATTAGAAATAAAGGGCTTTAACAGCATTTTAAAACAACAGGAGCACTTGGTGTAGTACTTACATTTAAGCTGCCACTCCCAACTTCCCGTGAACTTCATATCCCTTCTGCTTTGATTCGGTGTTTACTTTGCTCCTCATTTTAGTTTTCACTTGTATGTTTTAAATAGCATGTTCTGATAGATAGGCGGATTGCAGACGATGCTGTTATGTGAATTCTCAGAGTCAAAAGTTGTTGGAGGTGATGATTTCATACAGAACAGTTTTAATGTAACTGTTTCTCCTTTTAAGCATATCTGGCTCACTTGTAATTAAATGTAAGTACTGTTCCAGTATAAACTGTCAACTTGTATTTTCTTTACAGCCACAAGAAGCGTTGCGATTATTTCCAATACTTCTCCATTAAAACACCTATATTATAAATGCCGAGTAATGTCAGGTTGTGTGTCAGTTTTTTAAAAATCTGGATTTTGTGCAGCTCTGCTCTGGATCAGTACATAGTAAAGAAATATTTTAGAGGTATACACGCGCGCGCACACCCCTCTTGGCTCTTAACAGCCATTTTGGAATGATATCTACAGACTACAAATTGTTATATCTATGGTGCTGTGTTTTCATTGGAAGAGGTGACGTAACATGGAATTAATGTAAGTAGCAATATTTGGACTACTGACCAATGAGAAATAACATACTAAAGCAAGATCCAAATGGAAGAGCCTCTGTTTCTCTTGGATGTGTTGCTCCTTCAAGACTTTTTTGCAGACATGTGTTTCCAGTGTGTCTCAATAAGCTTACAAATGCCTGAGGAGGAGATCAGGTTTTCGCTTTAATGAAATGGAATATTTTTCAGTGTCTGATAAACTGTAATACTCTTGATTGACAATAGTAAATCTTCTTCTATCTACTGTAAAGCAAATTGTAGCATCCTCCTGATTTGGAAATACCATCTGGCTGAGATTGGGCTCTCCTTTTTCTTTACTTTTGTTTGAAATATCAAACAAGGAGGCACATCTTTATAAAAGAAGAATGAAAAGGAAGGCGGATTAGCACCTGTCATTTCTATTGTGCTTTTGAGAATATATTTACAATAATGACATTGAGGGCACCATACTTTAGTTTCACTGGCTGAGGGGCTATAGAATATGTCAGAAGCCTCTCCCTACACCACAGTCACATAAGATACGCTAGTTCAACTGCATAGATATGTTAGCACAAGATACATTAGCTATGCCAATGTATCTGCTATGCCAGCACAATTCAAGCAACATAACAACTAAAATGGGGTGGAAACTTGGATGGAAGAGGGGAGAAACAGATTGACACTATATCCTAAACCCCTTCAGGCCCTGAACATGCCCCAACAATGGTGGAACTTCAAACTGACCACAGAGTTGGTGTAAGGAAAATTCCTCTCATTCAATTCATTGGAGAGGAAAACAGACAACAAAAAACCACTCTCAACACTGCTTCGCATTTTGCCCATGTCACTGTGACAGTGTATAGGATATGGCACATATCAGCACCCAATTACAGCACACCACCACTAATACATACATACATATCTATATCTATAGTTATAGATTATTATTATTATTATTATTATTTTATCATTATTTAATTATTATTTAATAATAATTATATATTATTAGATATAATAATATCTATAGATAATTAATTATAATTAATATCTATAATTATATATTATAGATATATATAATATCTAATATATAAACCCACAAAGGGAGGCCGTAACTCCAGGCAATGGAGTGTGCAGCATAGGGCTATATCTCTCTGGCCTCAAGTTGCACACACTTAGGGCACATGCAAAAGAGCTCTGGTGAGGGGAAACTATGGCAAAAGAACACACTGCCCACAAAGAAAGGTTCCTCCTGTGCAAGCACCGAGTCATTACTGACCCCTAGAGAGACGCCGCTTTTGCTGGCGTTTTCATGGCAGACTATAGCGGGGTGGTGTGCCATTGCCTTCCCCAGTCGTGACTACCTTTCCCCCAGCAAGCTGGGTACTCATTTTCCCCACCTCGGAAGGATGGAAGGTTGAGTCGACCTGAGCCGGCTCCCTGAGACCCAGCTTCCGCTGGGATCGAACTCAGGCCATGGGGAAAGTTTCAGTTGCAATACTACCGCTTACCACTCTGTGCCACACGAGGCTCTCCACAAAGAAAAGCTTACTTCAAAACAGTACACACAGAACACAGAGAAACTTGAGCCTGTTGCTAATACTTCCTCTGCCTAGAACCCGAAGAGGTGCCTCACCTTGGGACTCCAGGCACAAACATCCAACACCGAACTGTTCTACAATAACTGGGAGATCAAGGACAAAGCATTCCGCACAAGGGGAAAAGGCAACCATGCTTTAACTGTTTTAACTGTCTCCCATGCCTTCCACAAACACCGCTTTGCTCCCATGTCTGTTGCTCTTACATATGCAGGTAAGCTTTCTGTTGGTGAAGGCTACTTCACCAACCATTGCTGCTGCTGGCCAAATAGTCACGAGCACTTTGGTCTTGCAGGATTGTGGCCCAAACACATGAAGAAGAACAAGCAGATCTTCTAACACACATGCACAATTCCATTGCAAGCCCCAAGCAGAGAAGAAGAAATGGGGAGGGGGGGGCAGGAACTAGCACACTTGTCTTCATAATCTCCCCTTGCATGTTGATTATTCACAGAAGTAGAATGCGTAGGACTCATGACTTTGCCACATGTTGATTCATGTTAGGGAGGGGTAGAGAGGAGGGGAAGCAATGCCTGTTAGTATGAGCTGGCTTCAGCTGGCCTCTGGCTGGGGGTTTTAGGGGTAGGCAGGGAGTTTGAAGCTACCAGGACCAGTAGCTCCTGCACTTGCTGTTCATGAGCTTCCTCAGCATCACTGGTCATCAGCTTCCAACTAGCTCCCAGTGTTGAGGTCTAGCCCTCCATCCACCAACTGCCACCAGAGGAACCTTTGAAGAACGATCTTGCTTTGTGGTGATGGGAAACAGTTTCTTCAAAATGAACAGTTGTTTCTCTTTTCTGTTTTTATTGCTTTAATAATTTTACGTAAACTGCTTTCTGAGGTCTGCCTAAAAAGTCAGTCAGTCAGTCAGTCAGTCTCTGTGTGTGTGTGTGTGTGTGTGTGTGTGTGTGTATGTGCACACAACACATATTGTGAGAGGGCAGGACACACTAGTAGCAGGGGTGCTGCTGCCACAGTGTATGTTACACTTGGGGGTAACAGGAGGGGAAAGACGGAGAGGAAAAATAGTGGGGACATGAGTCACGTGGGTTACAAGGGAGAGGAACATGTCAAAAAGGCTAGTTGACCCATGCAGCACTCTTGATTCACTCAGCAATGCCTGAGTGAGTGCCCCTCCCCATCTTTTGTAGTTTGGGGTTGTAGCCTGGATTTGGGCCTGTGCCCCATTGCATGTGAAACCTGAGCTGTTTCATCAGGCTGGGACTTATCCTGCAGTGCATGTGCTTCTGGCATATATGACTGGGTCTTGAGGTTGGGGTCAGGCAAATGCCCCATGCTGCCTCTGCTTGTTGTGTCTGGGTAGCTTGTTAACCATGGCAACAAACCACACTGGCCGGGTTTGCACAACATGACAAGCTGCGCTCCTGAGGGTAATTATGCTAATCCCCCTGGCACACCACCAGCATGCATGGTGGGGGAAATAAGCCACCATGGCTTGTTCACCCCGCTGCAATGGTGGAAACCAAGCCTTCCTCTCGTCCTTCTGACATGACGGTTGCTGGCAGGCATGCAAAAGGTGAATGGAGTCATATTTCTCTCCCCCTCCCAATGGTGGCCCTGGAATTCACATTTCCAGAGGTTGCTGTGTTAATGTGTGGTTGTGGCTTCTCTTGTTGCATATCCTGGTTCATCACTTCCGTGCTTGGCAACAGATTATCTTCCTCCTTTGGTGGGTCTTGAACCGTTGTCCCAAGAAGGGCTATGAGCCCTCTCTGCTGTCCTCTACCCGAAGGAGCTGTTTGGGTCTGTGTTGCATGGCCTTTCCTTCCTGTTGTGATTAGAAAACAACAACAAAAAACTACATGTGAGGAATGTGTAGTATAAGGGAAATTGAACCTCTAGGAATGCCTAAGGCTCTTAGTTGCTGGTGTCTTCCTGCCTCTGTCACAGTGGCTCACCATAGCGGAAGCTGCTATGGCATCATTGCGTTTGGCAGATCATGTGTTGGGTGGGATGGGAAGATGTACTGGGGGGCATTTCCCTGTCAATATGAATGGGATTGGCTCCTCCTGTGTTCAGCTGGTATGGGGGCATCACCACATCATCTCCACAACTTCGTCACATCTTCTCCACAGCCTTGCTATGTCATCTCTGTGGCACTGCCACACCGGCCATGATTGGTGGGCACTGACAGTATTGCCACAGACATTGGGGGTTGTTGCTCTGTTCTGTGCTTTTCAGAGCAATGTGCCCTGTTCTGGGCTGAGTAAGTGTAGAACATGGTAGACATTGCACTGGCATCGTAGTGAGGTATCTATATCCCCTGGTGTATTGGACTATAGGATTGCTTTCCCCATTTCCCCAGCAGTTTCCTCCTGAGACACAGGAAAAGGGCTTCCTTCTTTTGTGAGGAATGATTATGCATAGACTGGGTTAATAGATACAATAATGCTTACAAATACAAAACAATTGCCCATAGAGCTGGGTGCTCTTTCATTTAAAGCCAACAACAATACAACAATGGTTTGAAAGTGACCTCGTTTTTATATACTGACATGATCCTTTCCCTGCAAAATCACAGATGCTTATCTCCATGGAAAATCTAGACTAATATCTTATCATAATAGAAGGTAACAAATAGTTTGACCTTGGGTATCTGCAGCCACTCTAAAATCTCGTGTCTGTCTTTATTCATCTCCAGAACATTTAAATTAATCACTAAAATGAGCCAACCTGTGTTGCCACAGAGAGCCCATAGACAACATTTTTAACACTAATTTCACAACAATGTTACCACCACATTGCAAATTCCTCCTTACCACTTGACAGTATGATTTTTTATTTTTATTTTTTTTTAAGAAGACCCTGCTACTGTTTGGTATGATTTTTTTTTTTAAAGAAGACACTGCTACTATTTGGTAGGAGTGTTCCCTCTGGACTCCTTTGATCCTTTGTATGGGTTTAGATGTCCATTTATGAAGTAGTTACTTGCATGCTGCTGTTAAGTTGCCATTTGATAAATGGTCATTTCTACCACACACAGGCCAGCCAGCTGTGAAGAATATTAGCCATTTGTCTTGCTACTTTACCACAAACTGAGGGAGTTTTTCAGGATGTCAGATGGCAACACTTAAGTGAAGAACAGCGTTTTCTGCTTCATTAACCTTTTACATTACTTCCTGCCATGAGGCAGCAGCTTGTCATATTGATGGCAAATAACAAAATGCAGTTGTGTGGGCTGGTTTGAACAGTGGGGTGTGCACCCCCCTTCTTCCTAGGGTTACTGAATTAAGTTCAGTCACATCAGTGGTAGTAGTAGTAGTAAGAACTGTTTGGAACTGTGACAGGGATTAGGTAAGCAGCAATTAAGAATGTATTCACAGTCATTTTGTCAGAACAATGTTTGCAACCTAAATTTTATTTTCTCAGGAACTGCTGTAAATGGGACAATACTGAAAGAGAACAAACATATCTAATTGTTGGCAGAAGTAACAGCAACCTGTAATTCTATCATCAAGTGATTGGAATTTCACAGAATTTCGGGTAACAATTTGTAGAAGAGAAGAACTAGCATTTGAGTTCATTTATGAAGAGAAGGCTAAAACCACAACAATAGCACAGATGTGATAGTGGGGACTTGTATTAGTGGATATTGGCCTTAATGTCTGCTGAAAGGCCTGACCAGGTCTGAAATCATAGCATAACGGGACAGGATTAATCATCCCCCTGCCCACGCAGACTGTGGTCCCAACAAAAATCACACACACGCACACATCCCAAGCTGCTATTCCTTCTGGCAGGGATGCTGCTATTGGCACCAGTGTTAGCTTATCTCCTCAGAAGAATGACAGCTTGGGGAGAGGTTGGTTTTCATCAGGACTGGAGTGCAGGGGAAAGGGTTAATCCCCCTCCCTGTATTCTTGATCTCTGTCTGTCTGTCTGTCTGTCTCTCTCTCTCTCTCTCTCTCACACACACACACACACACACACACACACACAGAGAGAGAGAGAGAGAAACAAAAGACATTTCAGAAACAAAAGGCAGATACATTAAATGCATTGACACATTTTAACATATTGACTGGGTTCACACAACACGATAACCCACCCTTGCGGTTGAGTATGGGTTGAGTGTGGCTTGTCGTTGAACCATGGATTGTTGTTGAAACATGGGTTGTGTGTTGTATGAACCAGCCATGATAACAAACCATGGTTTGTTAACCACAGATAACCCACAGTTCACAATCCAACAGCAAACCATGGGTTCTCTCCAAGGGTTGTTCATGGTCAATAAACCATGGTTTGTTAGCATGGCTGGGTTCAGAAAACAACAACCCACATTTCAATGACAACCCATAGTTCAATTTCAACCCACACTCAACCCGTACTCAACTTTGAGTGTGGGTTATTGTGTTGTGTGAATCCAGTCATTGTCTATAGCCCTCTTCCTCCCATGTTGAACAAACGCATGAGGAGGGGAGTGCTCCAGCCCTTCCCACACTCCATCATCACGTTTATTGCCCTGTATGTGTGGAGGGTGACAGTCTGAATAGAAGAGCCTCCTGTATCTGTGGAGGCTTTTCATGCAGTTAAGAACCCTGGAAAATCTGGATTCTTAATCATATGGAGAGCCTCCATGCCTGAAGAGGGCTTAGCTTGTATGAAATGTTGCCGACACCAAATGGAATCTGATGTGTTAAGACAGCCTTCCCCAACCTGGTTCCCTCCAGATGTATTAAACTACAACTCCCATCATTCCTGACCACTGAACATACTGGTTGGGGCTGATGAGTGCTGGAGGACACCAGGTTGGAGAACTGTGTGTTACGACCTCAAAGTGGGCTGGAATTGGCTTTTGAAACTGATACGGAAGGAAAATCGGGAGCCTAGCACATTTGACTCTTTTTTAAAAAAGCACCTTTGTTTTATTTAATTCTTGTGCATAGTACAATGAGCTTATCGACAAATACAATAAAGGTCAGCTATTCAAACAAACATATAAAGAAACTGTGTTCCCATTCTTGCCTGAGTTACATTAACAGTAAAATGTTCTTGGAGCACCCCTCATTTAATTAGATCCCTCCAAAATGATGTTTGGGGTGTCAGAGACTTACAGGCCACCATTCCTTTGTTGACAGATACAATGAAGGGAAACCAGATTTCTATAAAGTGGTCATGTTTGCCTTGGTGGGTTATACTGTAGGCTGCAATGTTGGGGGGAATTTCATTCAATCCTGCAGCAATCTGTCATCTGGACTGTACCACCCACACTACTGCTGCTAATTCCCCTGTCTGCCCTTTTGGAAGAGGCACAGGTATGCTTCCCCTGTATTTTGTCAGAGTTGGAAGTGCTCAGTCAGTGCACTCAACACTTTGAAAACAACTAAACCCCTCGATCTGGAAGCTACCAGTTTTCAGAACTCTTGGCTATCCAAAACCCTGACCATTTGTGTGAATGAAATTGTGATTAAAATGTGTTCACAATAGCATTAATACATTGTAGCACCTGAGCACCCTTTTATATTCATGTTGAAACACTGGATCAAGGGCGTTGCTAGGTCCTTAGAAGATCCGGGGCACAGGCCCAAAACACAAATTTGCACATATATATATATATATATATATATACACACACACATACATATATATATATATACACATACATATATATATACATACATACATACATATATACACGAGTCTAAGCGCACCTCGTGTGTGTGTGTGTGTGTGCTTGTGTGTGTGTATAGATTACATACATACATAAGAAGTGTGCACTGAAACCCCCCCCCCCCCTTCAACTCAGACCCCAGTTCAGTGTTTTGGAAAACGTTTCTCCTTGGGCCAACTTATGGTCAGACCACTTCAGCTCAGCACCAAGCCTGAGTGTGGAAAAATGAATCTTTATGCTTCCTGTTGACTACCATGGGAAATAAGAAAAAAACTGTAACTTTTTCTCTTGGTCAGAACTGGATGATAATTTCAGGCATAGTAGCCCCCTAGAGGGAGATTACACCTGCCCAATGTCAGAAAAATAGGTCCAGGTTTATATTTTGATTTCCTTTTAAAGGGAACTGCCAATAACATTTTTTATTACTTGGAAGAATTGGATAAACATTTCAGGATTCATTGCCCCATCAGAGGAGATCACATCTGCCAAATTTCAGAATGATAGCCACAGGGGATTTTTGTCCTTGACATTTTGCGGTCTCCAAAAGACGACATGATTATCTCTCTATGTTCCTTGTGGACCATTGTTCTGAAAATTACAGACAGTCTAGAGTTGTCCCTAAGTAAGAAACAGCAAAGTTTCAGAAGGATAGGTGCAGCAGTTCATGTGGAAGGGGAGTTCTCCAATTTGGGGGAGAGAGTGATTTGCTTTTTCTTCCCCCTTTCCCAATAGTTTTAGGTAAGTTTGTATGAAAATACACAGGTCATTAGAGGTATCCCCCAGGCAAGAAACCTGCAAAGTTCCTGAAGGATATGCATACATGCAAATTTAGAATTACTAGAATTTATTTACATTTCACCAATGTTAGCAGCAGGGGAACATGGGTTGGAAGGTGCTATTGCACTCATGTCCTGCTTGTGGGTTTCCCGTGGGCATCTGGTTGGCCACTGTGTGAACAGAATGCTGGACTAGATGGACTTTGGTCTGATGCACCATGGCTCTTATGTTCTTAAATAGAGAGTGCCTCTGAGCATACGCAGAATGCTTTTTTTCACCACTGAGCACTTACATTCTCCCCCTACCAATTCTATTCCCCTCCATGCAACCATCCCTCCTCATCCTACCATCCTCCAGTAACTCTTCATAAAAACAGATGTCTTGTTTTGTGCAACTCCTCTCTACCTCCTCCTTGTTTGCACAAGCTCTTATTGTATCTTCCTCCCCATAACTTAATTTGTGTCAAGACTTCACCAGGATTCAGCCAATGAGTCTGTTTTCAAAACTAGGATTAAGTTATGGAGAAACTCTGAGCATGTACTAAGTGTGTTTCCCTCACCACTGATGCTAGAGGTCATACAAAATAAAAATACGCACACACAAATGACAAAATATGCATAGGACTGAGCTGAAAGGGTAGTCAATTCATTAGACGGAATTAGGTAGGCACTGTATTAAGCCTGTATTAAGTACCATGCTCACAACTCAGGATTTATTTCTGAGTAAACATGCAGAATATCAGGGTGCAAACCTCCCTGCAAAACTAACCTGTGCTGGAATCCTATGCACACTTTCCTGAAGGTAAGCCTCATTAAACATAATGGGGCTTCTGAGTAGGCATACATAGGATTGTATAAATGAGCAGTATTTATCTCCCCTCCACTTAAAAAACAAACCCCAAACTCCTATTTTTATTAAAGCTTTCTGTTCAGAGGAACATAGGAAGCTGCCTTGTACTGAGTCCGATCCTGGGTCCATCTAGCCCAGTATTGTTGACACTGACTGGCAGCAGCGGCTCTCCAGGGTTTCAGGCAGGGTTCTTTCCTAGCTCTACATGGAGATGCTGGGGATTGATCTCGGGACCTTCTGCATGCCAAGCAGGTGCTCTGCCACTGAGCTACGGCCCTTCCTATTGCTGGATAATGGCAGCTGACCAACAAAACAGCCCCAGTTTTGTTTCTCTGCAACCATGTGAACCCACTCTTCTCAAAGACTTGAGTGAGAAGGAGAAAAATCAACCCTCTTGTCTGTTTGTATAAAGTCAAATATAGTTCAGAACTTTTCTTGCTCACTGAAGAGAATTCTCATTAAGAATTCCCCAAGATATGCTCTGGGTGGAATAAAGAAGAGAAAGAAAGAACGGGATAGGGGCGGGAAGAAGAAAAGAAGAATGGTGATTGGAAATGTACGCGGGGGTGGGGGGTAGAGAGAATTCCCTAAGCCAAGTGGCTCCTTTCAAAGAGGTAGGACTTCAGAGGAATTTAGGAGGCTGTGGAGGGTTTGTAAAGATTGCACGTACTTAAATGAACTTTATGAGGTGAGGTGGCTGAGGGCTTTTTCTAGCTTTTTCAAAACTGTAGAACCTATTTAAAAGCCCCAGCAGTTCCTCGATCATGATGCCACATAGTCCTAACCCTCCTTTTGGAATAATCTGAGTCCTACATCTGTTTTGGAGGAATTCAAGTGGAGGAGGAGAAAGACATTTGTGCAGGCTGACTGGATCCTTTGCTGTACTGAAGCTACTAAACTTCTGCAGAAGCCAAAGGTTCTGGCTTGGGGCAGTAAAATCAGATGCTGTGTGAAATACCAGTATTTCACATGGAGCTCTTTCTTCCCTTCCTTCTCCCTCTTCAAAATTTCATTGCAGGCAAGCTCCCAACAGTGGGCATGTAAGAACAGAAAAGTAGGGAGAAAGAGGTTTTTTGCACCTCAAAAAAAAACCCTGCACCGGAGATTATTTATTTGTTTGTTTATGTATTATGTATTCATTTCTATAACATCCAATAGCCGAAGCTCTCTGGGTGGTTCACAAAAAGATTAGGGATAGTGATCTCCTAATGGTCACCTTAAACACCTTCTGATTAGGATCTCTAATCCCCTGTGTGACTTGACAGGGTTTTTTTACTTTTTGTTTCAGTCTTTGAGGAAAGGAATATTTATGCATGGCTAGCACAAAAGCCATTGGACCTAATTGTCTGAAATTTGGCAGGTTCAGTCAGGTCCATAGGGGCTGCCAGTGCCCCCAGTTCCATGAACTTATGTGGAAGCACAAAAAACGTATAGCTCTTTACTTTGACAGATTTTCTTGAGAAAAGCATATTTTACCCATGGCTAGCACAAAAGCCACTGGACCTAACTGTCTGAACTTTGGAAGGCTCAGTCAGCTCCACAGGGGTTGTCAGGTACCCAAATTCCATGCACTTATGTGGAAGCACAAAAAAATTATAGCTCCTTGCTTTGACAGATTTTCTTGAAAATTGCAAATTTTACCTGCAACTAGCACAAATGTCACTGGACCTAACTGCCTGAAATTTGGAAGGTTTAATAAGATCTATGGGGGCTACTAGGTCTCCACATTTCATATATTTATTGTACAAACTAAAAAAGCTATGACGTTCCTGTTTTCCAATGCAAGTCAATGGAAAAATGTTTAAAAATGGCAATTAGGATAGCTCAAAAAGATCCAGGGCCCATACCCAGGTGGCCCCTTTATTATGATGCCCTTACACTGGATGTTATACATTTGGAGAGGATAGAATTCAAGAAGGGGATTATACATAAGCATGAGAAAGTAATAAACGGGCATGGGAAAATGGGCAACTCCTTTTAAAATAGGCTGGTATTAATTAAATATTATAGTATAGTAGTATAATGATCTAGCTGCAATGTAAGCCTTCCAAACACCCTTCTTTTGTGGACACAGTTTGCTGTGTATGAACAGCACCTGAAATTGTGAGAACTCACCTTTTTGTTTGTTTTTAATTTTATTCTCATACCTCCATGTGGAATGCCCAAGGGGTTAACATATGTGCGTTCCTGTCATACACCAGCAATATATAAAAGAACAAATGGTTTGACATTCGTTTTTGGCACTGCAGCCTCAGTTTGGGAAACCTACCTGTTGCTGGCTGAGGTAATGTTCATACATACATACAGTGCTTCTTAGGAGTAAACAATCTGGTGGCCTCCAGATGTTTTAGACTACAGCTCACATAATCTCTGACCATTGTTCATTCTGGCTGTGGCTTATGGGAATTGTAGTCCAAAACATCTGGAGGCCACCAGGTTGCCTGCTTTTGATGGGCTAGTTCCTAGACACATATGTCAGTTGGTTTTAGCAGCCAATAAAACACTTCCAAGACAGATTTTCCCTCCCTCCGGAATGTATGGTTACCATGGGGATCAAAAGGTATACACCTGTTTCTCTTCAAAAGAGAAGAGTCTGCACACTATCAAGTCAACAGGGCAATTTCTTTTAAGCTAATGTTTGATGGCTGACAGTAGTATGATGATGTGTATGCCTGAGAGATGCCAGGGGGGCTGATTGTCTTTTCAAGTTAGTTGCTCTGATGAGCTGTTCTCCCTCCCTCCTTACACATAGTATGACATAAGGTTCAGCAAAAGAAGTACCGTCTAAGGAAAAGCTGCAAACTCTTGTGTTCAGTCTAATCATATTCCCATTTATGCACACACCTTTTGTTTATTCATGATCTACCCTGAATGGGAGCCAGGATTCTCTGTAAAAACCAGTTAGTCCAAATTGGCAGCACGAACATTAGAAGCTGCCTTGTACAAAGTCTATTTGTCCATCTAGCTCAGTATTGGCTGTCCTGATAGAGGTGGCTCTGAAGGGTCTCAGGCTGAGTGGCCTTTCCCATCACTTGCTTGCTACCTGATCCTTTTAATTGGAGATACCAGGAATTTAATCTGGGACCTTCTGCCTGCAAAGCATGTGCTCTGTCTCTGAGCTAGGGTTCTCCATTGGGTTCTAGTACTTCTGTCCAAAACAATAAAACCAAAGTCTTTTGAAGTTTTGCTGTTGCTTAATGGAGATCAATGTTGCACGCAACAGATGCAGTGAGTGAACAATAGAGTTTAGGGCTGGTCATCATCACGAGGCTTGAAGTAGCGAGGCACTGGGCTAGTTCGTACAATCCCTGCCGCCCACCATGGCTTATTTAAGATATGGTGGGTTGCAGCGTGTGTTGGCTGCCCTCTTGAATATTCAAGCTGCAGTCACCCTTCCCATAACCAATGGGCTGGTTTAGGATTTCTAAGCCTCGTATCAGCCACCCCCACTGTGGCTTGAATATTCAATTTAATTCAGTCTTTATTTACAGTCAGCAGACCATTAGTAATATATTTAATATTCAAAAGGGTGGCCAGAAATGCACTGCAACCTACCCTGGCTTAAATAAGCCACGATGGGCTGCAGTGATTGTGCAAACTCATTCATTGATTTCTTATTGCTAAAGCTAAATCAGTGTGGAACTGGTGTATCTAGTTGCCCCCATTGGCTTTAGCGTGGATGAGAACTCCAAAAACTAAAGATCTGCTGGGCTGAAAAATCCAGTAAAGCCACCCCCTCCCAAAATCCTGTTCCAGCCAGCATGAGCTGTTAGGCCTCTGGAAATGGTGGGCAATCTTCCAGTGTGCTTACCCCCACCTCATCCGACATTGCTCTACTCATAACTGAGTTATGAGTGACCACATGTTTCACACTGCTGCCTATGGCAATGCTCAACGAAGAGATAATTATTCTAAAGGGCTCGGCTTCCTTGCAAGTTCCACAGATGAGCGCAGAGGATTGTCTGGATTGTCACACAATTTATCTATTCGCTGATGAATAACCCAAGAGATCTAATCATAGAGAGATTTTCCTGACGGTACTTGAAAAAGCATTACAGTCCTGCTTTTTTCCAAGTTATGCATATTCCCCAGTTCTGATTTAACGCCATGTCTCACATTCCCTCATTAACCTTACCTGATTGCTTGCATCGACCTGTAGAAAAACAAGTCAAGTGCACTGTTGTATGCTATTTTGAGCTCGACAAATTGCCCTCCTTCACTCTCTCTCATTTGTTTTAACATTATCTGCTCTACTTTTGTCATCTGTTAGTTCTCCAGCTGTTTTCACCTTGTCTAGACCTGAATTATTTGAACCATTAGGATATGGGATTTTGGAATACATAATCCCTTCAGAGATTTACCTGCTGCCTTGACAAACCTATGATGCATTTATCAGTTTCCTGTCTCTTCCTTCTTCTATATATTAGCAGTTGATGTATTTTCAACGGCAATTTTTGTAATACCAGAACAACATACCTGTCTACCTGTAGTACTTTAAATGAGAATTGTATGATTTGTGCTATACATTTGATATATATGAGTAAATGTTACTATTATTGGGCAGGATCCAGACATGCTCTAACTCAAGCAGAAGACCTCTTCCACAAGTGGAAAAAGATCCTTGTGCAAGAAAATACAATCATTTGTGCAATGTGTTATGCAATCTCTTGCACAAGGTCTTGCATAACATCTTAAAATACATGCTCACCTTGCACAATCCCTTAAACAAGGTCTCAAGATTTGTGCTAGGAAAAGGCATTGTGCATGGTCACACAGAGCAGCACCACCGCCAGAATTTATTCTGCTAGCACATTTCTGAATCCTACACAGAGTCCAGAGAGAGAATGGTTGGATAGTATATGATGCCATTACACTATTAAAGCTGAGAAGATCTCAATTTGGGCAGCAATGCTTGGATTAGAAACAGCATGGGGGCCTCACATAACTAATTTTTGGAACTGCAAATTTTCGCAAGTGTGAATTTGCACAAATGCAAATTTGTGCAAGTGCGAATTTTCACAGTTTCAGGAAATTGAAAAAATCCAGTTCTGTCAATGAGCATATCATGGAACAAAATACACCTGACAATCTGCAAAATGCAGATGGATTTACAAAATCCTTACAGCCCTAATGGAGGCTGAACTGGTGGTGATCAACCAGGAAAGACTATGGGACTGTGGTGAATAGCTCAATGAAAACATCATCTCAGTTGTGGCTGCCATGTAAAAGGCAAATTCCATGTTAGGGATTATTGAGAAAGAATAAAAAAATAAAACTGCCAATATTATAATACCTTTATACAAATCTGTGGTGATGCGACCACACATAGAATGCTATGTACAGTTCTGGTTACCACATCTCATAAAGGATATTGTGGACTAGCTGGAACAGGTGTTGAAAGGAGCAAATAAAATGTTCATGGGTCTGGAGCAAATCTCCTATGAGAAAAGATTACATATTTGGGGCTTCTTAGGTTAGAAGAAAAGGTAAAGGCCCTAAGTAAGAAAACTGCAAAGTTTCAGAAGGATAGGTGTGGCAATTTTTGTGGAATGGGAGTCCTCAAATTTGGGAGGGCTGAGTGATTTTGCTTCCCATTCCTCCTCATTTGTTTTTTAGGGGCAATTTATATAGAAATGGAAAACATTATAGAGATGTCCCCAGGCAAGAAACTTGCAATTGTTTCAGGAGAATAGGTGCAGGGGCTAGGGGTTTATGATGATAGATAACCAGTTTAATACTTTGCTTCATAGTGAAGCCTGGTAGTCTTGGAAGTATGTCCATTTCACTGTCCCATCCTTGGCCTTCCTCAAAGTACAGTGATTGGAGAGCCCCTGGCAAAGCATTCCCTATGTCTAGATGGACCTATGAGCCACTCAACCACACTCCCTCCCTTCTTCCTCCTCTTCCCTCATTAGTGTTTAGCAGGGGGTGGGCAACTTATGGCCCTCCAGATGGTTTGGCCTACAATTCCCATCAGCCCTAGCCAACATAGCCAATAGTGAGGCATGATGTGAGTTGCAGGCCAAAACATCTGGAGGACCACAAGTAGCTTACCCCTGGTTAAGAGAAATCAAAGCCACCAAAGACACTAGTTTTGGAGGCACTCTGTCTGCCTTTCTGAAGCTAAATTCTGAACAAAGCCTCATACAAAGCTTCCATTCTGATCATTTCAGAGGGAAACCCACTTCACTTCAGGAAGCCCAGAGACTGTCAAAAGGTCTCTGGGCTTCCCTCTGAAATGATCAGAGGGAAGTCATTTCATCTTGGGCTTCAGCTGAATCCAATCCCTAGTGTGTGTGTGTGTGTGTGTGTGTGTGTATTCCACTAATCAAAATTTAAAGAAATGGGTGTGGCCAAAAGTGTTTCATACCACTCAGTGATCTTCTCTGCAGATGCTTAGTTAGAATTTGCAGGACTGTATAGTCATCCAGCATTTACAGACATTTGCTTCCACCGGGCCTGTTCAATTCCTCATGAATCTTTGAGATGGAACTGATAGTGATTTAGCTTCCTGGACTCTCTCTTGTCATTATAATTACTTTGGTCATAGAGCTCCCTAATTTACTGTGTAAACTCCTTCATTACTGTATTATCTGGAGGGACAAATAACATTGTTTTCTATTACTTCACCTCTCTTCTTCTTCTTCTTCTTCTTCTTCTTCTTCTTCTTCTTCTTCTTCTTCTTCTTCCCACAAATGGACACATAAGGAATAAGGTCTGGGTCTAGCATTGACTTAGCCTCCACAACTGTTAATTGTCATCATTTTTGCTTCAGATGTGTGAAACCTTCATAGACCCTACTGTGGATTCCTCCATTATGCATAACTCTCTCTGTAGTCCTCATTATCGCCTCTCTTGTAGTTGCAAAATAGAATAAATTGGCTTGATTTATTTTTTTATTCCTCCAACCATTCAATGATTTTAGAAAGAAAGTTCAGTTGGTGGAATGCAAAGATATACTGTATTGTCAGCTGACCACTAGAAATAATGAACATTATGCTTACAGTAAAAGAAGCACATCCTAGCAACAGCTGTTAGCAAAGGATAAAAGATCACATAAGGACACAGCTGCACATTAGCAGGGTGGGGTGGGGGGTTTCCAGACGGAGACTCTTCTGAGTGGCAGGCGTGCTGAATCAGCGGCCCCAATGATAGCGCTGCTGGGAGTGATGCTGATCACTGTTTGTCCAGAGAGAGACTGACGGAAGCAGACTGAATGATGCAGCAAGTGAGACAGAAAAACAGCAACTGTAGCAGCACACCCATAGGCTAACTGGTACCTCTTCTTTTGCTCTCTTTCCTGCTGCTATTTATGGGGGAAGCAATGAACTGGAAATAGCCTTCATGCAAGACTGGCTTGGATCAGGAAGTGGTGCCATTTGGGTGCAAGGTAGCCTGGTTGGCTGCTGTTAATGCTCCCTGAAACACTGCATCCACTGCCAATTACATAGGAACTGTCAATGACATAAATACCATGGGACAAATTAACCTATGTCTGTATATATTACAATTATTTATATACTGCCTTTCAGGATATAAATTCTACCAAGGAGGTTTCAAGTAATATAAAATAACAAATAACAAAATCACAATAAACAATATAAACACATTTAAAAAGACAGTGGGGCTGTTCACAGAACCCAGGAAATTTTCTGCAGGTTGGCTTGATAACCATGCAGTGTAGCTTCTTAGCCACCTTGAACAATCCAACAACAAACTCAAGGTGGCTTATTCAAGAAAAATAAGCCACACTGTATGGTTCTGAGGGCTTTTGGATGTGGAATTATTTGATCTCATGCATCATCACTACCCTGAGGTTTTGTTAGGGAAGGGATGTATGCCTCTCTTAATACTGCTAGAATTATAATATTGCTGGAGTAATATAAGCTTAAAGCTGAATGACTGTTCCACATATTTAATCAATGTCACTTAGAAAACTCTTACCAGAACCTTTGCACTGAAGATGGAAGACATTCTCCTAAACTTCATCCATAATAAATGTAAGTGCATTGACAAGAGAAGGTGGGATGACAGTTTTAGAGGGTACAGTGATTTCCCTAAAGTTTCATTTAGCTCAAATTCAGCTGTCACTCTTTATTATGAATATCTCAAAATGCCAGAATCAGAATTCTCTGGACTTCCATGTTTGTGGAATCATAAAATCAGAAAGGATCCTGTGGCTCAACTCTTCTAATCCCTCTTGCTTCCATTCAGCAAGGATGATCCATGTGCAGAAAATGCTCACATCAAAGTTATCTTATATAACTGGTAAAAAGACAAAGAGAATTCTCAGCCACCATTAAGCACTCTTAAATCCCAGTGACTTCAGTGGAAGAATCCTGCATGTACATAACTCCCATTGAAATTGATGGAACCTAAAAATGTTTAACTTCAGGCTGGTGTCCATAATTTTTGTAATGATGGCAAAAAAAAAAATCATCTACGTATGCTAAAAGAGCTTCATTAGCTTCAGTGACCATTAAAAAAAAATTCCTATGGTGCTCAGCATGTCCCTGTTACCAAAGGCTTGGTGCTTTATTTTAATCCTTTGGAAATTTGATGTGTGTATTGAAAAGACAGTCAAATGGCTTCCATTTATGGTAAGAATGCCAGTGTTTGGGGAAATAATAGCTGATTTTTGTAAAAATGTTCTCCATGTAAAGCCCAGTATCAATACGATGGCAATACCTCTGCAGTATATTGTACAAGCATACCTCTGTAGAGATTAGTGCAATTATATATGGCAGCCAAAATGTACATTATGAGAAACTGGAAGTCACCAGAACAGTCACTCAAGATCAGTTTGGGATCAGATAATCATATGTAAGCTAACCAAGCAAAACCAGCCCTGCTATTAAGTAGATTGAGGCAGCCACCTCAGGTTGCATAAGCTGGGAGATGGGGACCAGCTGCAAGATACTGGAGGAGAGTTTTGTGTGTACCTTGTGAACTCTTCCTGTACATTCTAAACTACCCTGTTGTCCTCATGTTTGGGGGGGGGGGGATGCTGTTACATCATCATCAGTATTGAGTACTATCCAACTGCTAACCTGGGTGGCTTCTTTTTATGGAATTGCAATTGAAGATGTAGTGCATTATATCTTATACTGTCCTTTATATAATTCACCTAGGGTTAAGTACATTCCCCCTTTTCAGACCTCTCTAGAGTAGCTCTAGTAGCTCTGTTCACCCTAGCTGCAAAAAACTTAAGTGGGGCCTTTCTGAATCACATTAGTGACAAAAGCTAAAGGGAGTTTCATTTTTCAAACATATGCTTAGAATCTGTTATTTGTATTTCCAAGGCTCTATTTTTGTTTTATTGGATTGACTCCTCAGTGTCTTATAAATATGTTTTCCTATGTTTATATTGTAATGGCCATTGGCTATAAACAATAAAATTTAAATTGCTCAATATACGGAATTGTGTGTGTGTGTGTGTGGTGGGGGTCATCCTATCCTTTGCTTCTAGAGGCACTATATGTTGCTGCTAGAAATGGCCAGAGATCCACCCAGGAAATAATATGCAATGCCATTTTGGTTTCCTTTAATATGTTCTATGGAAGCTCAAGCAAAGGATTCTCATTCTCAGAAAATATAAACTTACCTGTCTAAGAGGGATGAAGCTAGTCCTGTCAACTGGATCTCTAATATTAACACTTTTTACTTAAAAAAATTATGTTATCTTCCCTTTCACAAATAGTTCTGTTTCCTTCTGTTGATGATATTGAAGTATTCAGAAATTATCCATTTGCATTTTTGTGTGTAATGTACTTTTTTTTTTGTTTAAAATGTTTAACAAAACTGTGCTAAAATGGATTCATTTTTCTCTGGGGGTTTTTCTCTCTCTAGATGGATTGCTAGCACAAATCTGATCAGCAAACATTGTCCTATTTGTTAGCAATACATTTTTAATAAAGTGGAGAAATTCTACTTTAGATTGCTCCTTATGCATGATGTTTCTTCTTGTGCTTTGCTCACCTTCCAAACTCTAGTACTGAAATTACTATGTACTTCGTAATATGCTGCAACTGGAAGAAAAACTACCCTAAATAATTCTAGTCAACTTTTCAATGTATTTCTAGGAGAAGCTTGTTCTATGTTATACTTACAAATAAATATTCTACTTCCATTCAGCTCCATCAACTGAGAGGACAGCTATCTTTCTGAAAATCATAAATGATTCTCTATTGGATATTCCCAATTCATTTATATGTGTATACATTCTATTCATTTACAAAATGTGTATATATGGAGAGAGTAGTGAGCCTTAGATGATAATTGTATTGAAGATAGAGAGAGATAGAGAGAGAGAGAGAGAGAGAGACAGACAGACAGACAGACAGACAGACAGACAGACACAGTCAGGGCCAGAAATATTGGAACAAGGATAACTGTTTTGGCATTTGGCCTCCGTACACCACCACATTGAAGTTGAAAGGAAACACACCCAGATGGGAGTGAAGTCAGCACTTTCAGCTGTAATTCAAGGGGGTTGACAAAAGTGGGGCACTAACCATTCAGGAAGTACAACCAGTGGCATACACACACACCCATCATTGGTGGCTCATAAGTAATGGAACAAATGGCTGACAAGCAGCTGCATGGCCAGGTGTGGCCTATTTCCTGGGTACCCCATGACCAATCAAGCAGAGAAAAGGCCTGGAGGTGGTTCTGAGTGTTACATTTGCATTTGGTAGCTGTTCACTGGAACTCCCAACATGAGGGCCAAAGAGGTGTCCATGTGAGTGAAGGAGGCCATCATTAGGCTGAGGAAACAAAATAAACCCATCAGAGAGATAGCAAAAACAGTGGGAGTGGCCAATACAACAGTTTGGAACATCCTGAAAAAGAAGGAATTACCTGGCAAGCTCAGCAACAGCAAAAGGCCTGGAAGACCACGGAAGACAACTCAAGTGGATGACTGCAGAATTCTGCTCATGGTGAAGAGGAACCCTTTCACAACATCTAGCCAGGTCAAGAATGCTGTTGATGAGGTAGGCATGTCACTCTCAACATCTACAGTCAAGAGACGGCTTTATGAATGTAAATACAGAGGCTTCACAACAAGGTGCAAACCACTGGTAACACTCAAGAACAGAAAGGCCAGATTAGCCTATGCCAGCAAACACCTAAAAAAGCTTGCCCAGTTCTGGAATAAGATTCTCTGGCCTGATGAAACCAAGATCACCTCATACCAGAATGATGGGAAGAGAAAAGTGTGGAGAAGGAAAGGAACAGCTCAAGATCCAAAGCATACCACATCATCTGTCAAACATGGTGGAGGCAGTGTATGCATGCATGGGCATGTATGGCTGCCAATGGAACTGGGTCACTGGTGTTTATTGATGACCTGACTGCTGATAAAAGCATCAGGATGAATTCTGAAGTGTATAGGGCTATACTTTCTGCTCAGATTCAGCCGAATGCTGCCAAACTGATAGGATGCCGCTTCATATTGCAGATGGATAATGGCCCAAAACATACAGCAAAAGCTACCCAAGAGTTTATCAAGGCAAAGAAGTGGGATGTTCTTCAGTGGCCAAGTCAGTCACCTGATCTCAACCCAATAGAGCATGCTTTTCACGTACTGAAGACAAGACTGAAGGCAGAAAGACCCACAAACAAGCAGCAGCTGAAGGCAGCTTCAGTAAAGGCCTGGCAAAGCATCTCGAGGGAGGGAACTCAGCATTTGGTCATGTCCATGGATTCCAGACTTCAGGCAGTCATTGACTGCAAAGGATTTTCATCCAGGTATTAAAAGCAATCCTTAACTTTGAAATGATGTTAGTTTGTTCCATTACTTATGAGCGACCAATGATGGGGGTGTGTGTATGCCACTGGCTGTACTTCCTGAATGGTTAGTGCCCCACTTTTGTGAAACCCCTTGAATTACAGCTGAAAGTCCTGGCTTCGCTCCCATCTGGGTGTGTTTCCTTTCAACTTCAATGTGGTGTACAGAGGCCAACTGCCAAAACAGTTATCCTTGTTCTAATATTTCTGGCCCTGACTGTAGACAGACAGACAGACAACAGAGTATTAAAAATGTATTTTAAGCTAAATGTTTTGGCTTCTGCCCTCATCAGTAGCTGTTTTTCTGGATGGAAGCTGAAACATTTAGCTTAAAATATATTTTTAATACTCCTGTTGTTAGTCTTTCTCTCTTTCTTATACATTTTACCTTAAGCCTGAGTGCATCCACAGTGGATCCAGACCTCCTTGTTGCTTTGCTGTTGTGCTGCTTTACACTAACCTCTACCTTTATATGCTTTTTATAATAGAGATCAAACGTTATTTGTGGCAAATATTTGTGGACATTTTATTTGTGGCAAACAGATGTTGGCTGCTGTGGGGCCTTTTATGAACATCCTGTTTATATTTCAAACTTAACAAAAACATGGTCTATAATTTAAAAGAATGGATGTGAATTAAGTGGCATTATTATAATGGTAAAATATGCATGAATCTATAGATCTTGCTGGTTTTCCTTTGTGGGAGATCTATTGCTGGCAAAATTAGTGTCCTACAAAAAGATTGTTTTTTCTTGCAACACAGTCACGGAGCCATGATGATAGTGGCATACCTGTTGTTTCTACCATCTCCGTTTCCTTGGACCTTCTGCCATCTGAGAGTACTTCTGAACTTCCTGGTGAGCCAGGATGCATTCTGACAAGATCATTTGGGTTGGGGTACACAGCTGTTCTCTGAACCTAGGATTGCCACCTTTTATCTTGGACACCGAATAGTAGGTTGGATCCAAGCTGTACAGAGCAGAAACTCCCCCATACATACCTTTCTCCCTCAAAATCTGCTCTGGGGATTGACGGGATCCCAGTTCACTCCACCAGTGAAAAGTGTTATGCACTGAGGGTCAACTCTAGATACAATCTATTGTTCCTTAAATATTCACTTGAAGAGGAAGAAAAGGCAGTTTCAGCCTCTTCCATTCATTCTTGTCACAGTCCTATATTCTATTACCTACATCAGTTGTAGTATAGCACACCTGGAGACCTTTGGTATGAATAAACCTTATTCATACCTCAGCTTCAGGTGATCATGCTCTAGCTGGCAAGAGTGGTGTTACTGGCAGGCAGGGTGTCTTCATGACAACAGAATGAGAAGTGTGTTGGAATATTATCCAGATTTCCATGGAATCGGCTTTGGTCTGTCAGGGACATGCGAAGCAAGAAAAGCCAAGTGTACCATATCTTTAAAATCCAGTTTTCACAGGTTACACAGTACTTGAAAGGAACATGCTTCCAGGTTTGGTGCAGGGAGTAGAACAGAACATCAACCTGGCAGGGGATGCTCAGCCAATGAGAGAGGCTTATTTCTTGCCCCTGTCCAGGCTCCTCCCCCTTTTGTATGTGGAAGCCAAAATCCTTGATTCTCCAGTACAGCATCTGAAGGCTCCCAATGAGAGCAGGCCATCACCCTAATTTCACGCCACTCCAGCAAACTGTCGCAGAGTTATAGCTTCCACCCCCACCCCTTTCTCTTTCTCCAGGCACTTTCTCCCTCTTGCAATGACAGGGTCCCTTGATCCTGAGACCTCCCCTGATTTCTATGGCAATAAAGCTCTTATGCATTAGGGAAGCAACTTTACACAAATCAGGGAAGCAATTTCACCAGACATTAGGGAAGCGAAGTAATGCATACATCAGAGAAGTGCATCATCAGGGAGGCTAATTAGTCCCACTGGTGAAAAGGAAGTGCAGGGCAATTCTGAAGGCTGGAAAGAGCACTCTAGGGGCTTGATGTGTTGGAAAGACCAGGGAGTTACTTTAATTAGCTAGGTTACCGAGGGCAGGGCCAGGTGAAAGACACACCACTAGGAATGCCCCAATCATACTGAATGTAAAGCAGAGGGATGGGCACATGACAGCTGAACCATGGGGTGGGAGGATTAAAGATTAACAATGGAATAAAAGTACTTTGCAAAAATATGGCTTCCCAAATGTAAACTCCGGGGTGGCTGCAGAGTGACTGCAACGTCATGTGTCCTTAATGATTTTAAGCTACAGCAGCATCAGAGAAAACCTCCCACGTAGATGGCCCCCAGGTTACCCAGAGGCAATTTTGTAAGGATCATGTTTCTTACCATAGAGTTCAGTGACCTGATCTGCTGTATGCACACTTTCTCATATGCCTCTCCTTCCCTCTACACCAGGGGTAGGGAACTCATGCCCTTCCAGATTTTTTTTTTACTCCAACTCCCATAATCCCTGACCATTACCCATGTTAGCTAGGGCTGATGAGACTTGTAGTCCAAAACTTCTGGAGGGCACCAGGTTGCCTGCCCCTGTCAAAAGGACTGAGATGTGGTTCCTCTTCCACGAGAGACACCTTTATGTAAATGCATGGAAAATTTCATGCAATCTTATGCACACTTATCTGGGAGTAAGCCCCACTGGACACAGGAGGATTTACTTCTGAGTACACATGCATGGGATTGCACTGTACATGCACTAAGGCAGTGCTCTGATATTTACAAGAGGTTCTATGTGGAGAATTGACTTAAGCCTGAACCCAGCTATCTTGTGAAACTCATTTAATAATCCCATACTGATTTCCTTGTATAGTCAGGCATTGTCTCTCTCTCACTGGTTGGTCTGCATATCCTTAACAACAAGGATAACACAAATGTCATTTTGAACTATATGGTTTCTCATGAATGGTGCAGATATATGTTGTCTGTAGGTTCCCGTTCTCTCATTTCTTCTTAAATCTACAGGGTATGGTAGCTTGTTCTGGCTAACCCATTTACTGGAACTAAGGTTTCTACTGTTGCTTTTTCAGCCACCACAACTTGTGGCTAGAACCCATTGCAAATGGAAGAAAACCTCCAGCAAGGCCAGCCATGTAGAGCTCATAAGGCTCTCAGAAAATTTACAAATCATCTTTATTTAGTTATCTTTAACAACAGCCATAATGGAAAAGCAAATGGAACGCTTCTTGACAGGTAAATTTATGGGTATGAAAATTTGTCCTTGTCTTCCTTCTTGCTATTCATTGATGCTTTTAAAAGAGTAAATAAAGATGTGTTGTCTCAAGCAAAATGCCTTATCAGCTCTATCAGTTATATATAGTTGGCACTGTGGGATATTTCCTTACATCCACAGCTTCTTTCCCTACAACCATCTGTCCCACAAGTATCAACATGCCAAGCTATTTATTCTCCATACATTTTGCAGCACCAATATTGTCATCATGAATATAAATTAAAATGTTCGTATGCTTGCTGCTCTTCACCTTCTTCCTTATGCTTCCAGATGCTCACACATACATAATGATTATGCAGCTTGATCCGCTTTCTGGCAAAATGTAATTACATCGGCATATACTATCCTACATAAACAAATACCTGGCAAGGATCTAGAAGAACAGTTTGTTTCAGGAGGAAAGGGGGGGTTGATATATATTTTTTAAATAATCTTTTCACTAAAATATAATTACCTATAACAGAGTTTGCAGAGAACAAGAAATATCTTGTAAAAATAATGTGTTGCGTTTGCCACCCAGTTATTTTGAATGGATGTTACTATGGTTTTGCCTAAGTGATGTCTGATTGCAGTCAGGGATTTGACAAAAGAATGTTATTTACAGTCCCCCGAACTCGTAAATCACCTGCAGGAGTAGGATCTTGCAGACCAATACTCTGCAGTGTGTAGCAGAGAAAAACAGGGTCTGCAGTTTTGAAACAGACTAAGTTCCACCATAGACCCGAGGGTGATGTGTGAATGGGGCAAGAGATTAACTGGGTCAATTTCCTTCTCCCCTTATAGTCCCACACATCCCCTGAAAATGTGCTCCAGAGAGTTAGGGAACCCTCTGGAACAGTGGAGAAAGGGTGGTACTGGGAGCTGCCTTCCTCCCCTTTCCACATGAATGGGTGCATTCCTAAGCAGAACTCTGCTCGGGAATGCTCCTGCCAGCAGAATAAAACTCTGGATCCAACCCACTGAATACAAGAACCCACACCTAGATTCTAAACTGAAAGACACCCAGTTCAAAACTGTGGCACTGTCATACCATACCCACTTGGTATGAACAAGGTCTTTATGCTTGTATAGTTGACTTGCCCTTTCTTCAAGTATTTTCTCCTAGTGAGAAAAAGCACTCCTACTTTCTGAAGAGCTCAGTCAGTTTGAGAATACTCACTAATCAGAATGGTTTTTTCTACGCGTCATTGCTTATGATCAGCTCCTTTGGCAACTATTTCATTCTTAAGTGATGCAAGAAATTTGATCAAAGAAATTTTCCAAAGGGAAGAAGAAAATTGCCAAAAATACACCATGGAGCCAAGCAGATTAAAATGCTATTCTTAACACAACATACATATGAGATACAGTCCATATCCCCAGTATATTGTACTCAAGATGTGTCTCCTCTTGGCTTATTTGATTCATATTTTCTGATCACTGTTAATTGGCCATTTTGCTTGTACTGAGAAGAAGAGTGTATTGTACAGGCTGTTCTGGGACATTTGTTCATCGGAGATGCTCCCAATATGTGGAAACACAGTAAGACCAAAGGCAATGGAAATAGGCGAGCTACATGTCTTAGGAGGGGGGAGAAAAAAATGCCTCTATAGAAAAACTTGAAAGTTTCAGTATTTTATTTTTCTATGCTGTTGATATTGTGGCTTCTGGCTGCTTTCTTCTGTGTACAAAAGAAATCATCTTAGACATGTGGGAATAAAATAACTATAATTTCAATGTGAGATATGGTTTAAGAACATTGTTAGCAAGCTCACAATCTACCCATTGTACATCCTTCTCTTTTCCCATATGTGCTATAAATGCTGACACATATAGATTGGTTCTATGTTATCAAGAAGAAGAGTGCATATAACTCATATAACTCATCTTCTTGATAACAACTCGTCTATACATTAGCTGTATAACTCATGCCCTTGCAGTAAACCATCTCCAGATAGCAGTGCTCACTACCATTAGGAAGATTAAGGCCCTAGGAAAGTTCCCCTATTTCGAGTTTCACAATGCTCATTTTCTAGAAGAGGAGATGCTAGGATGCTAAGAAGAGATGCTGCCCTCTGGTCTCAGCATAGGAGGAAACACAGGAAACTCTGACTGGCAGTGGCTCTACAGTCTCACTCAGTATTTTCTATCACCTGCTACCTGACCATTTTACCTGATCATTTTAACTGGTAGGGGCCAACCCTGGGACTTTTCTGCATTCAGTGGATAGTATCCAATTATAGTCCTACTTAGACTAGTCCCATTGACATGAATGGGTTTACTCTAAGTAGGACTAACATTGGATACTGCCCAAAGTGTATGCTCTACTTATGGTCCTTCCCCTTCCTCATAATTCCTGATGTGTGGAGACTTTCTGTAGTTTGAGGGCTGAAATAAAGGTACCTGCTCTGGGCCACTTTCACCTATTCTTCATATGTTCTAGGGCTAAGTCCTGTTACAGAATGTCCTCTCCGGACACTTATATAAGCAAATACACACTCAGAGATTCACCCATCTAAGAGACCTTTGAACTTTGGTCATAGCACATCTTGGCAGAGGTGATCCAATGATGTGCAGGTGTGCACGCACGCACGCACGCACATGCACACACACAACACACCTACCTCTTTGAAAATGGGAATTTTACTGAACACACAGGAATAATATTTTTTAAAAATCAAATACTTACTCTAGGGAAGCAGCTGGTTGGCAACAGGCCCTATATGAACTCTAGAATGGACTCAGTCAATTCATAACACATCTATAGTATGCAAATGTAGCAAAGGTAAAATGAAGAATGCAGACATCCATGAACTGGGTTCAAATGGTGGGGAAATTACCTTTAAAAAATCCACTTGGCACCTAAACCGAGGGTTGCGGTGCACAGAATGCCAGACTGCGCACATGTGTTGAATGCCCAGGTGGACAGGATTGGTCTATAGCTCTGAGGGGGTTGCAGAGGTTAGAGCTAGGCAATTGTGCCCTAATGGTGCTGGGAGAGAAGGAGTGAAAGGGTCAGAGATGAGGCTGCAAGGGCAGGCAGGAGAAAAGAGCTCATGGGGCTTGTGTTCAGTTGGGGGCAGTGCACCAAGGCTAGTCCTTGTGCAGTCTATGTAATAGGACGAAAGGGCAGGACTTGGGTTATCTATATCTAACTCACACACTCACTCCAGTTTCCACTCACACTGCCTTGTGTGCAGTCCACTTCTTTTTGTCTTCCTGTTAGGGAAACAGGCTTGCACCCACTGGTGCATCCAAGGCAATTCCTTCTGACTACTTGTGTGCCAACCAGCTTCTCTAGAATGCTTGGCTGACCACAATAGGCTCAGGCTGGGATGGAAGTCAAGGAAGACCAGACAGTGAGGAAGCCTGGCCATGATCCTTCCCGCTGGATGACTTGGCAGGGCTGTACTAAAGTGGCTGGGCTTCCAACCAAAAATTGGTTCATGTAAGCACATGATAGAAAAGTGGGTACAGGGTGGAAGAGAGAGCTTGAAAGACACCTTTCCTGGGATCTCATCGGAGCCTCCTTTCAGATGGCCTCTGGGGAAGAGGGGTCTGTCCAGACTTGGACAGAACCCCAGATTCCATGACTTAAGAGTGATTTCAGCAGACAGAGAGCCAACGGACACAAACGTCTCTTCAATTTAGCCTTGAAAAAGGTTTAATGTTTTTACTATTCTTGTTTTTATTGTTCGGTATTATTAAATTGTTGCACACCACCTTGATGGCTTTTTAGCAGATGAAGTGGTATATAAATGTTAATGCTAAAACAAACAAACAAAACAGGGCTACCTGGGCTTGGTGAAGGTGATTCCAGCAGCAGAGTGATACCTTACTTTTGGGAAGTCAGAAACTGAGTGATTTCAGCACAGTGGGACTGGTTGGAGTCATTGGAGCACTGTGGACCTGATGTCTGGGGTTCTTATAGGGGGGGAGATCTGGGTCCAATTAAGAAAATAGAACAAAAGAAGGGAGAAGGGACACTCTTGGGCAGCATCAATATTGGTTTTGGACAACCAAACCAAAGATTGTGATGACTTGTTTCTAAAGCCATCAAAGGTCCTGAAAGGGCTGGCTCGGGATGAGCAAGATCTAATCAAGACAGCTCTGTGCCCAAAGTTGTAGTGCTTAAGACTGGGAAATTCCCTGTCAATTATTATGTCATATCTGGAGGGTAATCACTCTGTGACTGGGGTCTATGCATATCTACTTCCCTGATTGCTGTGCCCAACCTAATTATGGGGCACTTAAATCTAGTCCTATTTGATTAGGTGGTGTTGCTAAATCTGGATCTTATTCAGAGGTAGGTAATTCCATGCTGTTGCCCTCATGATGAGATCACTTTCTAAATTGTCCGGTAACATCTGCAACCTTGACTTGCTGTGTTCTAGGCTGAGTTCCTTAAAGTGAACAAACTGTATTCTGCCAGATACATTTTCTCTGTGCATGCTCTGTGCAAAGCAGCTTACCAGCAGTCCTGATATTGAATGAAATTAGACCCTAGGGCTGAGCTCTGGCACAAATTAACCTTTGGAGTTGCACCAACAGAGCTTGTTGCACATCAGCCGCCAAACACAGTCCAGCTCTTGTATCCTTCCCTGCTCAATTTTGAGCCATGCAACAATTTTGTACGAGGCCAATATGGAGCCACACGACACTGCTGCAGTAATATGGTCTCCTATCCTTCATAAATATCTCAAACTCAGAGGAGCAGAACGTTTAAATCTTATGCATTGTCAGTATTTCCCAAAACTCCAGCACAGGCTCCATCAAATTATAACTAAATAAAAGACAATAAAATAGGTCTGTTGTTTCACTGTCTACGGTACAGGGTTCCTCTAACAAAAGCATTTTTATCTTGTGTATCAGAAAAGAAGCAAAGCAGAAAATCTATCAGTAACATAACAGTCACATTGTCTAAGCGTGCGTCATTAGAAAGTAGTTTCAAAGCTGTTCATTGTTTCAATGTTAATCAATTGTATCATTCATTAGCAACATAATAACCCCCTCTGGAAATAATAAACCTGCTTGGCTCTTAAATGGGCTGTATTCCTATTTTCATATCATTAAATTAAATATAACAATGCCATGGCTACCTGTGGTTTTGTTTCCAAACTAATCTTGGGTGTCAGCTGAAATTAGCAAATTCTTGGAGCATGGTGGTGAATGTAATCAACACCATTTGTAACACTGGATTTACTTGTATGCTCCAATTCAGTGAGGGCAACACACATGTGGAAAACAATTGAGAATAGAGCACACAAATGGATGCTGTGTTCACAGTTCCCAGCAGTGAATCTCTGAATCGTGCACACATCACTCTTTGTGTAGTTACAGATGAAGATATTTTAAATCCATGCCATAAATAAGAGTAGTAGAAAATATGCCATGCAGGACAAAATCTCCATGTGGATAAACTGTGGGAGGGCAGTGGTACATCACCTGCTTTGCATGCAGAAGGTCTCAGGAACCCCAGAGAGTTGCTGCCAGTCAGTGTACTATACACCGGGGGGGCAGGGGGGTGTCATCACCATTTTTAGCCAGGGCCAAACTGCAAAATGAGAAAGGACTTGAAAGCCACGTTGGACCTGTGGGTGGGGCCAAATGTGATAATTACCATTTTAAGCTATTTTAAGCTATAAAGGAAGATGATCTCTACCACCTGGCACCAGTTGGATCAATATTTATGCGGCAAATATTGGGATGTTGAAAGGGGTGCATAGAGGTTTCCTGCCCCTAATTGCCCAAGGAGAGCCTTTCATAGGTGGCAGTTTGGGAAATAATAATGTTTTTGTAAGATGTTTAAACTGTCCATTCCATATGAGGGAATGAATAGACTTGGGCAACTAAGGGAGCAATCCTGTCTGGGTCAACAGTCACCTCAGAGTCCTGCGGCAACCACCTATCCAGTGCAGGGTAGGAGGAGCAGTGAGGAGCAGATCTTCTCCTCGCTCCCCCTGCCCGGCTTTTGTGGTTAGACAGCCGATTTCGGCTGCCTGGCTGTGGGACCTCAGAGCACAGGAAGCGGCAGCCGGACAACACATAGGATGTGTCGTACTGGCATTTCCGACTTCCCCGCCTTGGCACACCCCCTGAACACCCCGGCATGCCAGGGTTTTGCTGCTCCGCACTCCTCTTCCGAGCACGGGGCCATTCTGCGCTGCCTATGAGGTGATGTGGGAGGGGGTGGAGGTTGGTTCTCAGGGAACACCTCGGAGCGCAGGCTCTGAGGTCGGTTCCTGGAAACCGGCCTCTGCTATGGTTGTCTAGCCGCTGATTAGCAGCCATAGGATTGAACCCTAAGAAAGGGATCAAGAATAAAACTTCTGGTAACATAATGCCCTTATACAAGTATACGGTCTGGTTGGCCAAATGTGGAATACTGGTCACATCTCAAAATGCATATTGTAGAGTTATATAGTCTGCAGGAAAGGGCAATCAAAATGATGAGGAGACTGGAATACCTTCCTTATGAGAAAAAGTCTACAACATTTGGGGTTCTAAAATAGGCAACAAGAAAGAATATGAGAAAGGTTTATAAAATGATGCATGGTGTGGGAAAAGGGGATAGAGGGAAGGGTTTTTTCCCCCTCTATCAGAATACTAGAACCTGGGGTCATCTAATGAAGCTGAACAGTGGGAGATCCAAGACAGATAAAAGGAAGTACTTCTTCACACAACACGTAGTGAAACTGTGGAATTTGCTACCAGAAGATGTAGTGATGGCCACCAACTTGGATGGCTTTTAAAAGGGATTAAACAAATCCATGGAGGATAAAGCTTTCACTGGCTACTAGCCATAATGTCTATATTGGAGGTGGTATGCCAGCCGCTTGATACCAGTTGCTGGAAAATATGAGTGGGAAGGTGTGGTTGTACTCATGTCCTGGTTGTGGCACTTTCCACAGGCATCTGAGAAGGAGGAGGCTGGACTAAATAGGACTTTGGTCTGATCTTGCATGGCTCTTCTTATGTTCAGAACATTCACACAAGCCTGAATGTGCCAAAATCTCTGAAAGGTTAACTTTTGTTGAGACTTCAACATGATTTAAACATGAATTCTTGTGGGAATCCTCCCTTGGACACAGCTGACAGTACTTCTTTACAAACTGAAGGCTCTTTTTAATTCCTCTGTCTGAAAAGTTTGAGAGGAACTGGAAAGGCCTAGCAGCAGGCAAGGAAGGTGCCTCTTTTGCACATTGCAGGATCAAAGTATCACCACAAAAGGAAAGTGCAAAAGCAGGCAGCATGCAAACTAACCCATTCATTTATCTCCCCAATATACTTAGTTTCTGAAGAGAAGTAATGTGTTGGGGGTTCAAGCATGAGTGACAGTTTTGGTGTAAAATAGACTACGTGCTCTACAACACAAAAACGAACCGCAGATTCACAGTGTTAAAAACGTTATGAGCCTAAAATGAGGGAAAACTTGCAGAAGACTTTGAGAGACATAAAAGAAGCGAAAGGAAAAGAACCAGACGTCAAACGGAGCATCTTTAAATGGGGCAGACCGGAGGCAATCTTGTCATGGAGTTCCATTACTACCGGATATGCGTGGTTATTCAGCATGGAGAGAGAAAAATATTCTGCACATGTCCAGAGGCACTCCTGCACCCTTATGACTTCCTGGAAATTCCAGAGCGAAGCCCCGGAGGCGAAAGGACTCCGCTTTACTTCACCCCCACCGTCGTGGGCTCCGCGAAGAAGGCCATCGACGCGCGGCACCGCCAGCTAGCCCGGCCTCCAGGCAAACTGCTAATCCCCCTTCGGGCGACGCCGCCGCTGCTCGGGAGGCGGCAGCGGCGAAGGAATCCCGCGCCCGGGAAAGGGACCGTCGAAGTCACTCCCTGGCGTTGGCGGCGGCCGAAGTTGTTGGGCGGCGCCTGCGCGAAGAGGGTCGCTCTGCTCTCCCCCGCCGCGCTCCGCGGCTGACCCCGGAGCTGGCGCCGCCCGCGCCTCGCCTCGTGGCGGCTCACTTGCTGCCTATTTTAGTCAAAGCCTCGGCTGCCCGCCTCAGCAGCGGCGGCGGCGGCGGGCGGGGGCTAGCGCGGTGGAGAGCGAGGGCGCCTCCCGGCCCTTGGCAGGCAAACTTGGAGCGAGGGCGCAGGCGACGGTAAGGGGCGGAGGGATTCCCCACGGGGGAGGCGCGGCGCGGCGCGTCCCTCTTTCTGGTGCCGCTCCTGTCGCTTCGCAGGGGCGGGCAAGCGACCCCCGGTGCGCGTTCTGGCGCCTCCCTCGACCCCCCCCCCCCAGGGAGACTCGCCGCCCGGCTCAGAGTCACGCGGCTTTGAGAAGACCAACAAAAAAGGTGCTGCGGCTCAAGGCGCCCTGGAAGCCGCGCCCTCTGAACTTGGCAGCCCCCGCGACCCCTAGGCTCCGACGCGCGAGGGTGCCGCGCTGCGTGCCGAGGGGAAGGCTCTCCCGACGCGCCCGAGAAGTCGCCCTTCGCGCGGTTGGGGCTGGCAACGAGAGGTGCCGGGGCTGAGCTCTGGGGGTCTTGGCGCCCCGCCGTCCTATTCTTCCTCCGCTCCCACGTGCAGAACGACTCGGGAATGCAGCCGGTCTGCGTGCACGTCTTATCATTGCACGCCAAATCGCCCCGCTCCCTACTTCGGAGTAAGAAGAAGGTATTGGGGGGGGGGGGGCGCTGTGGATGAACCGCTCCGATCGGCTCCTTCCGTCTGCCGGGGGGAGATTAAAGAGGACTGGTAACCACGCAGGGCGGCTGAGTTTGTTTCTCCCGCAGTTGTGTAGTGGAGGAGAGAGAGATAAAATGAAGTGTTTCCATAAAGCAGGAGAATTCAGTCCAGGCCCAATGGAATGGGTATGTTTATTTGGAAGGGAGGGGGGTGTTAACGTGGAACAAACATTACTTCGATATGTACATTTATTTAAGGTTATAACTGGCTAGTTGTTGGGGGAAATAATTCAGATATGTAGGCTTCACGATCAGCACTTGCATTAGCTTGGCATCACCTTGAATTTCTCCAGCCGGGCTTTAATTTTCTAAAATGAGAGGTGCAGGAGCTCAAATGTCCCCGGAAGTGAACCTGTCTGAAAGTGAAAGCTCTTTTCCCTGCTGGGCAAAGGGAGAAAAAGCCACTTTGTGCATGCTCAAAGTCATATGGCTGAAGTTAATTCCCAGTTGGGTCCCATTCACCCTGCAATTACAAATAAGTGCATGGGATACTGCACTCCAGAATAGTCTTTGAACCACCCCAAATTTTATTTATAACACCACCAGGTTTCTATATACACTGTATCCTACAAGTTTCGGCATGCTTCTGCCCAGTCCAAACCCCAAACTTCAGTCCTTTCTCACACTTCTTAACTTCCAGAGAGGTAGCCGTCTTAATGTGTCGCAGTAAAAACAACACAGAGTCTTGTAGCACCTTAAAAGACTATCAAATGTATTATGTCGTAAGCTTTCATGGGCTCTAGACTACAAAAGCTTATGTTTGTTAAGTTTTAAGGTGCAACAAATCTTGGCCTGGGTAAGTTTCGCTTGCAGTCCAGGTTTATGCATGTTTAATCAGAAGTAAGCCCCACTGAGTTCAGTGGGGACTTCTTCCTAGGTAGTATGCATATGGGCAAGAGCATGGTCTGAAAGTATATGATGCAGCTACCTTGCTGAAGCTAAGGAAGTCTGTGTCAGGTCTGTGCCTGGATGGGAGGCCACTTGTGAAACATGTATGCTACCTTCAGCTCCATGATGGAAGAAAAGCAGGATATACATTTAAAAATAGGAAACGTAGCAATATTTTCACTTCTACAGATTGGAGGCCAAGGCTGAGACAGAGTAGAGGCAGCTGGGGTTTCAATCCCAATCTCTTAAATCCAGATTCATCTTTGACATTGTTCATGTACACCTCTTAAAAGGAGGCAGAAGAACGTTAATGGCTGCAGAGGCTTAAGTCTCCCTAGAAACCTTGGCCCTTGTTTCAGGATGTGTGGGGTCTGGTGAAGGAAATGCACTCTATATGTGATCAGAGATATTATTTTCTTCATGTCTGAATGTTAATAACAAAAAATGTTCTGGAGTTAAGTTTTTGTGAACCTGGTAGGATGCAAACACAGAATGGAGGGATGAATTGAGTAACAAGCACAAAATGTAGTTCTGAAGTTTTAAATAGCAGTTTGAGAGTGCAATTCTATGCATGTCTACTCAGAAGTAAGCCCCATTGTGTTCAGTGTCTTGCAGGGGTGGGCAACTTCAGGAGGTCTGGGAACAATTTTTGGGTTGCAGCCCCCCTGGGGGGACCCCCCCCCGCAAAATGTGGCCATTTTTGATGTTCTGTAGCTGCTATGGATACCATTTTTTTAATTGCTGGGGGTGGTGGGGGCTGCATGCAGACCATGGGCCACATATTGCCCACCCCTGGATTGCAACCTAAAATATTTAGTATTTGTCAGGAACGCATTATTTTATTGAGGGGGGTTGTTGTTAAAAGGCACGCTTTTATTAAGTGTACGAATTGATAGAATGGTTCTACATCACTAAACATTCAGAATTGTGAGTATTCTAACTTGAGCTTAATTACAGTAGAATTAATGGGGAGTAGGGGCTCGTGCCAAAAGCTTCACTGGCAGAAATAACCAAGTATTCTTCCCCTGTTTATCTTTTCCCCTTTGCTTTCTCCGTTATTTCCCCTGCATCAGATTTTAGATTGTTTTGTAACTTCCCTGGCGCAAGGACTGTCCTTTTGTACGTCATAAAGTGCCATCCACACTAATGGTGCTATAGTGATGGCGATGATGCATACATACCTAAGGAAAGTCTGAAAGATACTGGTCCTGTCACAAGCTCAAGGGGTTTCTTTGGGGGAAATCTACCAACAGCAAGAATGAGAGATTCAGTAGCAGAAGCTTGTTGTAGACATGCTGTGGTTCTCCAGCTCCCTCTTTTTCCACCCCATTGGGAGAGGATTTGACAGAAGCACTTCCTGTCAAATGGTTCCTGTTCAATAACCAGAAAGTTAAAAAGCATCGTTCAGGGATACTTAAACATTTTCTAGTATTTCTCCCCCCCCCCCAATATATAAGTAACTTTATCATTTCAGTTTGGCTTGTTTCGAACAAATAAACCAGCCTTACCCAACCTGATGCTCTCCAGCTGCTTTGGACTACAACTCCCAGCATCCCTGACCATTGAACATGCTGATGGGAGTTGTAGTCCAAAACATTTGGAGACCATCAGGTCTGGGAAGGGTAAAATAAACCATAGTTAATGATAATCACAGTTTGTTGGTTCAGACAAAATGACAAACACTGCTTAAGCAAAATCAGAAGCAAATGTCTCCAGGACCTAGCCACAAGCAGAGGGGACATGAAAGGGGGTGGGTAGCATTTGAGCCCAGTGGGAGGCTAGGCTCATTCATGTTACATTAAATGAGGGATGGGAAGAAGGCAGATCTCCAGATGTTTTCTACTTTAACTCCTAGAATCCCCTGCCAGAATGGCCAGTGGTCCCAGAGGCAGGGAGGGGAGGAGACCATGGAAGCTGTTTTAGACAGCTTCCTATCTGGTCTCCAGGCCCCCCCCCCCCAAAGTGGACTTGGAATCTAAAACACCTGGAGATCTACTTTCGGCCCACCTCTGCACTAAACTGTGGTATAGCGTGGTGTCTGAATGGAGCCATTGTAAAGCTTTGTACTGTCTTGACAGGAAAATGATATATTTGATGACCAAATCCACACTGCAAACTCTGTATCCTTTTCTTGTTTTTCCTTTGACATGGCACAAATTTGTTCTTTTTATTTGAAACTAACTTCTTTGGTTCAAAGTTTATATCCTCTGTACTTGATTCTGCATGGTTTCCGCACATAACTGATACATCATCTTGGAGTACAGGCCACCTATGCAACAATAACTTTTTAACAACCAGATTCTTAGAATAGTTCTGACCAATCTATTATTAGGTGGGAACTGATCTTTAAATACATAAAGGTAAGTACAGTGTATTATCAATCAGAAAGTTGTAAGCCAGGTACTGGAAGATTTGATCCCTGTTCTACTGCAGATATCACCTTTGTGACTGGACACTCAGCTTGATTTAAGGACATGATAACTTTACTCTGTGGTTTTCTTTAACCAATGTCACATTTCCTCTTGTGCAAGTAGTCCTAGGTCGAGACATGTCCGTATCAGACATAAGACTTGTGACAAGTTGCTAGTATCTATGCTATGAGGTCTGGGAAACTTTAAATGGAGTCCAGGTTAGAAAACAAAGTAAGGGGCAATCCTATTGAGATAGGCAGTAGCTTCCAAAATTGGATGCTACTGACTATCCAGACTGAGGATAGAGGAGATCCTTTCTACATGCCTCACCCACCCTGCATTTGTGGTTAGACATGCTGCAGCTTTGGGGGTGGGGGAACGTGGCCTGGAGACCAGATAGGAAGCTGTCTAAAACAGTTTCCATGGTCTCCTCCCCTCCCTGCCTCTGGGAACACCCTATTTTCACCCTCTCTGTGCTCTTCTTACAAGCGTGGAGATGACTGCAGTGTGGAAAGAACTGCGCTGGCTACGAGGGGGCAAGGCAAGAAGTGCAGTTTCGGGGAGCCAAGGTTGGACAACCTTGCTTCCCAGAAACCAAAAGATCCTGTGGCTGTCTAGACAGTGTCTAGTGGCCATAGGATTGCTCTCCCCAGCACTTAGGGCAGTATCTTATTCGACACTACTGCTAGCATAATTTATGCCATGGTAGCATGGACCTCTAACACAACACAGTAGCATTTGCTGGCACGTCATGTTTTCTGGAGAAAACGCTACTGGCATTGTGCTAGACTAGAGGTCACTCACGCTAGTGCAACATAATTTACATTAGCAGTAGTGTCGACTAGGATACTGCCCATACTTGATATGGGGCTTCCCAGGTAGTAGGGCCTCAATTCAACTGCATCCTTAATTATAAGCACTTGGCAAAATGATTAGACCGAACTTGCTGCACATATTTTTACCTCATTTCGCTATGGCGATGATGGCAAGAGAAGGTGACATTCATCATAAAGACGAGCGTAAATGCCAGATACTGAAAATGCGTCCTCTTAACCGAAATGCAATACATCCTCCAATATAGATTTTTAAAAGAAAAAAATATTAAAAACTACAATCCGTGAGGGTGAGAAAATAAGTTGATTTCGCCTTAGATGGAATAGTTTACAAAGTCAGCTGTTCTTTCTAGTTTTGTGTACACCGAATCTAGCACTTATTCTATGTGCTATCATTTTATTTAGAGAGCTCTTGTAAGATTGAATTTCAGAGCCACCTAGTAATGTCATAAAGATGTCACTAGGGAAATCTGGGATCCCAGAGTTCTTGCCAATACTCTGATTGGATGTGAGTTGACTTGCTTATAGATTTGGGGAGTGTGGGGAATGTGTATTTGGCTTAATGCAGAGCAAGCCTGCCCCTTTGGGAACTTATATGAAATGGCCCAAACAAAATTAAGGTTGAGTTGTTGCTCTCTTATGTGACACTGGTGCATATAACAACAGATCTTCAACTGGGTTCTTTTCAGATAAGTACTTTAGGGTGCAATCCTATGCATGTTTAGACAGAAGGAAGTCCTATAACTCCCAGCATTCCCCAGACAGCCATCTCTGGCTGGAGCATGCTGGGAGTTGTAGGACTTCCTTCTGTCTAAACATGCATAGGATTGCACCCTTATGGACAGTGTCACTATCATGCAGAGTTGAGACAGAGTAAGGTGAGCAGTTGCCCTCTGCCCCTACATTTCAGTAGGGAGACTAACGACATTTCAGTCACCCCTTCCTGGGAGACTAAGGGCGCAATCCTATGCGTGTTTAGTCAGAAAAAAGTCCTACAACTCCCAGCATCTATCCTATAGAATCCTATGACAATGTAGCTTTCTGCTTTGGAACATCACAGCTTCTTGCAACATAATGCTGCAAGAAGCTGTGATGTTCCAAAGCAGAAAACAGCTTTTCAAAATGCAGGAAGACTATAGCAGCCCTGGATTTCTATATCTCTGGAATGGAACAGTTACATAAAATATTGCTCAGGCTAAGAATTGGCTAACAGCTCATAGCTAGCTTTGGGTAGTTTCATTTATTATTAGGCTATGTTCATTAAATGCCGTTCAGAACTATGTATTTTTAAACCAATTAATGGCTAATATTATAAACTGTCTGCATGCTTGGTTTGATTCCCATATTCAAATTTAAGGGTAGAATTAGCACAAATAATTACATTTTCGGTCATCCTAACATTACTGTGTTTGTATTGTTTCATGTTCCTCAGTTCCCTGAGTAGCAGGATCTTCCTTTAAAAAAAGTTAATTTCCTTATGAGAATGGTGTACTGGAGACTTACAGAGCAATCCTTTGCTAGGCAGCATTTGGGGAACACAGGATATTTCGGTTTCCTGGTTCCAAGCTTGGAGACTGGAAACTATGCTCCTCACTTCCTCCTTCGCCCCCTCACAGCCAGCATGAGGAGAACTGTGCTGGCTGCTGCTATGAGCACACGAATGGGAGCTTGTAGGGGGTGAAAGGGGGCATTCCCAGGGGCGGGGAGGGGAGGAGACCAGGGCACAGCCATATGAGTAATCCCATGGCTACCCCAGCCTCCTTCCCTCCCTGTCCCCAAAGCCTCAGCTAGATGTGAAAACACCTGTCTAGCTTAAATGCAGAGTGGGAGGCATGACACACCTCCTGCTATGCATAGGATACTTGTAAGCTTCCAAGTTTGGAGGCTTATGAGTACCCAGGGTGGATCACATAGGACTGCACCCTTAATGGAGTTTCTTGTAATAATTGCTTATTGGCAGCTATGCAAGGGTGTGTGAAGGCAAGCTCCCCATCATATGATGCTGGTTTCTGAACCAACATCAATATTCAGTAGCAATAACTTAGTCTTCTTTCTAGTCAGCAGTAAAACTCAATGTTTTCAGTTTTGTCAGTACATTCAAACATGCCAAATCTGTTGTATGCACTCGCTAGTAGCTACTAGACAGCAAATGTTATTAAGCAAACATTTTCTACTAAAAGGTATATAAAAGTCTTGAGAAAGGGCATTTTACATCTCTAGAGGATGCTTGCAACAGTATCTTAATGCATTCTACCTAATTATCATGAAGACATCTGAGACTGTACTCTTTTTGTTCTCTCACACACACACCCCCCACCTGCTATTTCATATTACATATTACTGTTGGGATGCAATGCTATGCACACTTAGTTGGAAGTAAGCATAATTAAACTCAGTGGGACTTACTGTTGAATAAACCTGTACAGTATTGCAATGTAATTCTCTTTGAAAATTACCAACTTCCTCTTCCTCTTCTTATAGTCTAAAACATTTCTTGCCCACCTTTCAGGGCAGAAGCCTTCCCAAGCCAGCTTATAGCAGTGAAATATGTAAAAACATTTAAAATATTAAAAGCGATAAAAACAATAAAAACAGCAATAAAAGCCCACAATAAAACCAGCAACCATAGCATTCATATCAAGAGAAGGCCATGGTAGAATAATATATTTTCAAGGCCTTCTTAAAAGTCTGCAATGATGGAGCATGGCGGACCTCCTATGGCAACTTTTCCCAAAGATATGGGACCACTACAGAGAAGGCCATCTCCCACGTGATCACCCACCTGACTGCTCTCACGGGTGGGCAAATGAGAAGGGCCTCTCTTTCTGATCATCAAGTGTGGGCAGGCTGATATGGGTGAGGGTCATCCTTCAACTAACGTGGTTCCAAACTGTTTAAGGCTTTAAAGGTCAAAACCAGCACTTTAAATTGGGTTCAGAAACACATCGGTAACTAGTGTAGCTGGTCCCAAGGGGCCTTATGCGAAAGAGCTCCACTGGATGACACTGAGCAGATGCAATGGGGACAGTGAAGTAAGTAGTTTCTTTGCCACCATCACTGCCACGGAATAAGATTGCAAGTGGATTCTTACCTGCGTTCAATCGTATCCGTTCCTAGTCTTCCACCATTTGTGCTCTAATCATCAACACAGTCGTTTCATTGCTCTCAGCTCCTCGGAATACCAAGGAGCTGACACGGTTCTACGACTAGGCTGAGGATGTTTGGGAGCGATCATATCGATGCCCCAGGTCATCCCCTCATTCCAAGCGGTGACCAGGACCTCAACAGGACCTCTGGTTAAGCCTGCAGGAGAATCCTGACGTGACCTCAAAAATCCTTCCAGATTCATCAGTCTATGGGGGTGGACCATCACATTTGGTGCCCCACCCCTGCAGAGGTTACAGGTGGCCTGAAGGTCAAAACTGATCAGATAATGATCTGCCCATGCCAAAGGAGTCACTACTGGCTCCACCACCTGTAGATCATTTTCTCCCAATCCAGCACAGAAAGCCAGGTCCAAAGTGTGTCCTGCCGCATTATTTGAGACAGGCCCGTGGTTGACCTGGCGGACCTGAAATCCTGAGCTGCTCCTGACAAAGCCTTAGCATGAATATTAGTCCACCCAAATCATAAGCTTTGAGGTTCTCAACATCATGCTTGAGACCACTTGAGTCTCGAGCATGATGGTCATGCTCAGGCAGGGAGACTGTTGGGCAGCAGGGTGGGCAGTACACCAAAAGAATCCCTATCCAGTCTTGGGTGATCAACATCAGGTGCAGACACTTGAAACTGGCTGACTGTTGGATAGGGCATCTGACTAGGGGGATACAATTCCTTTAGACCAAGGCTACCCCGCCCTCTAGTCAACCTTGGTGTTGCACAAGAAATCCTGGCAGATGCATTTGTTCTAAACTTATTTTGATCCATCCTGGTTTTGGGGCCAGTTTCACAGTAACCACAGCAGTAACTGCTCTGAATTGGAGCCATGAAAAGCAGGACAGCCTAGATCTCTCTTGAAAGGACTTGCTGGCAACTCAGGGCAGTGTGGAATGGAAGTAGGGCACCCACAAGTTTCAGTTCAACACTTAAAACCCTGATGATCACCTTGCTAAGTGGGTGATCTTGTCCCCTTTTCCCAAACTGTCACCACCAATGGCTGTCAAATCGGCCTATATGCAGTTTTGCCTTGTCAATTTCCTTGTATGTTTCATATTGGAATTCCTTCCCTTTGACAGATGAAATATACACGGACGTTGACAAGGAAAGGCTATATATATTTGACTTGCCCAACTGCAAAAATCCACACTCACACACACACACACACACACACACCCCGAAAAGCCTATGAGGACATTTGTGCAAATTCCTGGGGCCGAAAAAATAATATAAAAAATTGTAGCCCCATTTGCACAAATCTTAAGAAAAGCAAAGCCAGGGAACTTAAATGGGATCGTGATCAGAGCGGGGCGGGGATGAGACGGGCAGACAAGATGGGCTCTGCTGCACAGGACCCTGGGATACCAGGTGGAGGACTGAGGGGGGAAGGAGTGGGAGAGCAATCCACAGGGAGCCTGATTGTTTGTCGGATACACCGTGGGTTATGAAAATAACCCACACAGTGTAGGTTATTCACAGGGGGGGTTGTTAATGTCGTGTGAACTCACCCAACATCTGTTTTATCTGTTCTTAACAGAATATAGCAACATCACAGCTTTTCAAATATAAGAATATGTGTTTGGATTGATCAGCCCTTTAATTTAAAACCCCATGGAAATCAATATGATTCTCTTGAGCAAGTAGCTGTAGATTTGCTGCTTTACTTAGCTTTGCTGTTTGATTAAACTAAAGGAAAATGACAATAGAATATTATAATCATATCTATATGACTTTTCAGAAGGTGTTTTATTCAAAATTAATTCCAAGTGGGTAATTCACAGTAGGAAGAACATCATAGGTAAAATATTCTATTCCAAATATGTGGCAGAGTGCCATATATGAAAATGGTAGCTTGCCTTAAAAGTTGTCATGCCTTCTGGGGGAAAAGAAACATTTTTCTGTGTTTAAGTTAATACTCCCGTGAATACTTGGCTATAGATGTTAGGAAGAAATGACTGATGCCATCTTTTATCAGACAAGAATGCGATTCTACCTACTCATTCAGTATTAGGGGAGAGACATACTTGGTGTTGTTAACATTTCTTTCTTTTGACTATTGGATGTAAGGGGACGGGGGCTAAACTGGATTGCAACAAATTGCTGAATTAGGATTTGCTTGTGTAAGCAGTAGTGTGGACAGTTAAGCAGAGTATCTCCCTTACTCTTTCTTGCTCCCTTTTTCTGGACAAATTCACCATCAGCACTATGCTGAACTGGGCCACACATATGCTGATTTCTCGGAGCATAGTCAGTTTGCACTGAAGGGAGTTGTGTTTAGATGTTGGGTTTGACTGAAGCAATACGGGATCCTTCACTTGCAAATTCAGCTCCAAGAACTGTGCTTTCCTTTATGTACCTTATGTCAATTAGGCAGTTGGCATGTGTCTGAAAATAATAAGTGATCAGTGTAGACAAATTTTTCAACACAGACATGACAGCTAAATCAATATTTCTAAAAAGCTCTGAAAAACTTGGCAAGCTACTTCTATTTTATGGGTTTCCCTTAATTACTGCTGAATTATTTTGTATTTTCCAAAGTTGTTTAATATTTTCTGTTTCAATGTGTTTATGGATTTCATTAAGATCTTGAGAATCTTGGGTATTTTCCCAAAATATTGTAATTAGCTATTTAGGGTTTTACTAAATCAGAATATGCATTTCTGGGCAACCTGATTCTTAACAAAATATTACAATTTAAAAATGAGATTTTAAAAATTGTTAAATATGTTATGCTCTAGAAACGATCTATGTGATTTCACATAGATGTGAATCACATTCTATATGTGATTTCACATATAGAATATGTTCTGTAAGGTTTATAACCAGCCACCCATGTCAAGGAACCCTCAAGGCACTGATGTAACAGAATACAATTTTTTAAAAATAAAAATGACAAACAGGCAGTATTTGAATGTCATGCTAAGCCATAGTTGAACATTATGGGCAGGGCTTGTGCATAGTTTAGGCTGTGTTAGTAAGTAGTGCTAAACCATGGTTTAACATTATGAGGATGAGGGGCAGCGAACCTCATACTTGTGTACTCCTCTTCTCTGCTCTTCTGGTGCGGCCAAAAGGAGGAGATTGGAAGCTTATGTGTCCATTTTTGATTAACCAACATCACAGGTACTTGTGATGTTCGAACCCTAAACTGTGTTTACTCTTAACTATGGTTTGTCAAAACAAGCCAGCCTCATACATCATAGTTTGATGTATTTCAGTACACCATAGTTTTAAAGAACCACAGTTAGTATTTATTTATTTATTTTTATTATTTATTTTTATTATTAAATTTATTAATCGCCCATCTGGCTGGTCACCCAGCCACTCTGGGCGATGTACAACATACAATAAAAACAGTTTAAAACAATAAAATTCTACAATAAAAACATTTTCTAAAATACCCTAACCCACCCCAAATGCCTGCCTGAACAACAGCGTTTTTAATGCACGACGGAAGCTCATTAAAGAGGGGGCGTGACGGAGTTCCCTAGGGAGGGAGTTCCACAGAGTGGGGGCCACCACAGAAAAGGCCCTCTCCCTCGTCCCCACCAGTCTAGCTGTCCTGGCTGATGGGACAGAGAGAAGGCCATCCGAGGCCGATCTTGTTAAGCGGCCTGTTTAGTGCTGCTGGAGGCACGCCTTAAGATAGGCTGGGCTGGAACCATATAGGGTTTTAAAGGTCAAAACCAACACCTTGAATTTGGCCCGGAAAACAACTGGTAACCAGTGCAACTCCTTCAGCACTGGAGTGATGTGATCTCGCCGGCAGCTGCCTTTAATCAGGCGAGCCGCCGCGTTCTATACCAGCTGCAGTTTCCGAACCGTCTTCAAGGGTAACCCTACGTAGAGCGCATTATAGTAGTCTAAATTAGAGGAGACCAGGGCATGTACTACCGATGGGAGCAGATGGTCGGGAAGGAAGGGGCGCAGCCACCGTATCAGATGGAGTTGATACAGCGCTGTCCGGCTCACAGCTGACACCTGAGCCTCCCTGGACAGCTGGGAGTCCAAAATGACCCCCAGGCTGCGGACCTGGTCTTTCAAGGGTAGCCGTACCCCATTCAACACCAGGTCAACATCCCCCAGCCTCCTCTTGTCTCCCACCAAAAGTACCTCGGTCTTGTCAGGGTTCAGTTTCAGCCTATTCCTCCCCATCCAGCCACTCACCGTCTCCAGACATTTGGACAGGGATTCTATGGCCAACCTTGGTGAAGATTTAAACGAAAGGTAGAGCTGCGTGTCATCCGCATATTGGTGACACTGCACCCCAAACCTCCTGATGATAGCCCCCAGCGGCTTCACATAGATGTTAAATAGCATCGGGGAGAGGATGGAACCCTGTGGCACCCCACAAGTAAGTGGCCACGGGTCCGAAACCTCCTCTCCCAGTGCTACCCTCTGGTACCTGCCAGAGAGGAAGGACCGGAACCACCGCGATACGGTGTCCCCAATGCCCAACCCCTCCAGGCGGTCCAGGAGGATACCGTGGTCAACGGTATCGAAAGCCGCTGAGAGGTTGAGGAGAACAAGGAAGGAGCATTCACCCCTATCCAGAGCCCTCCTCATATCATCTACCAAGGCGACCAAGGCCGTTTCTGTCCCATGCCCAGGCCTGAAGCCTGACTGAAATGGGTCTAGATAATCAGTTTCTTCCAAGTGTGCCTTCAACTGCACCGCAACCACCCGCTCAATCACCTTGCCCAAAAATGGCAGATTTGAGACTGGGCGAAAGTTGTTCAAAACTTGAGGATCCAAGGAGGGCTTCTTTAAGAGCGGTCTTATCACTGCCTCCTTAAGGGCTGATGGCATCACTCCCTCCTCAAGGGAGGTGTTCACCACCGCCTTGATCCCCTCACCCAGTCTCTCTCTGCAGCTCATAATGAGCCAAGATGGGCAAGGATCAAGTAAGCAGGTGGTCGGCCATACCGATGAAAGCACCTTGTCCATTTCATCAGGAGGAAGAAGCTGGAACCGATCCCACAAAACCGGTTTGCCAGTATGATTCCAGATGTCATGACAAGCTGTAGTTAATCTAAAAGAGCAGCAAAAGCTTCCAATCTCTCTCTCATGTGTGACCAAGGCCTCCCTTCTCTCATCACATGGGGAGATCAGAGTTTTTTGTTCCTTATTTAGCAGCATACCATAGTTTTGTCTTTTTTGCATGAACACTATGTTCTACAAATTCTAAGTCAGGATCAAACTGTGGTTTGGAGTCTTTGTTTGTGGACAAACTAGTTTCTGCAAACTATAGTTTAGTGTAGGGGTAGGCAGCCTTTTGACCCCATGGGCCCATTTGGAAATTTAAAAAAATGTCCTGGGTATAGCCATAATATGGCTGTCATGGGTGGGCATGGCTAATCACAAAGGACAAGTAACCTGCCCAGAGGCTTTCATGGGAAATTAAGAGGGCAGCAGCTAGAGACTCCCACTTTGCTTTGAAGCAAATCCCTGCTTCCAGTAAAAACAAAACAAAAACCTTTAAAAATAAAAATGGAAGGAGTAGGATTTCTCAGTGGACACCAAGGAAGATGTCTGGGGGAACATTGCTGCCCGTGGGCACCACATTGCCTACCCCTGGTTTAGTGGGTTCAGACAAAATGGTTTGTTGCTAAACCAGGAATAGGAGTGTTTAATCACTGTGGGTGCAGGAATAAAGACAGAGAGAGAGAAAGGGAAGTAGGAAAGCATATGATTCTGAGATTCATAACACTAAACCACAGTTTAGGATTATATCTTAATGCAGTCTTTGAATAAACCTGCAAAATAATATAAATAAAATCAGCAATAAAAATATTCCAAAACATAATGTTAAAAATAGCAGCCAAAAATATTGGTTCAGTGTTAGTCCAAGAACAGCATGTAACACAGCAACCCTCAAAACCCTGACAGGAAAGGAAAGTAATTCAACTAACTTCCTAAAGAGTCCAATTGACTTAGTTTGGCAAGTCTCTCTGGGAGGATTGTCCACAAAGAAGCAAAATTCATATAGGTCAAGGCATTCCTGTGGTTATACTCAATTAAACATTGAGTATAACCACAGTTGTTAACAACAATTTCTTGCGATAACTTGTTCATCACAGTGATTACTGTCTTCCTGTTAATGTATTTAATACCAGTTCTCTGAAGTTTTTTTGTTTTTGAAACCAACAACATGAAAAGTCCAAAACCCAAACAGGAACTTTTGGGACACATTATTGGTGGTTTTATGCCCCAAACTACTGGTTGCAAAGGTTTTATAGCACTCAGAAATATGCATTGTTACACTGCTGTGTCTGCATGAGCTATTCTCCATAAAACATATGAGGGTCTCAATTGCTATGCATGTGCTTTAAGGAAGGGCAATGATTGTAGTAAATCCATGTAATGCTTTTTTGATGTACCACTTATTTATTGTACTTGGGTAATCTATCTCTCAGATGTAGCCCCCTGTTTGCTATATGGGAATAACACTGGCCTACCTTACATGGCTGTTGTGAGGATACCGAGATAATGTAAGTGAAGTATTTTCATCCTGAAGGCCAAACTTTAAATTATATTTGCCTAAGCCCACATTTGGCGAGATAAGCGCAGGGCACTTATTGAGGCTTACAGGTGGAGTGAGGGCTGCTTAACTGTCCTATTGATTCTCCCCATCAAATGCTGCCCTAAGAGCTGCTGCTCCTCCAGCTGGGCTCACATCTGGTTTCAGAGTCCAGATAGGAAGGAAAACATTGTAAAATTTGGGGCAGTGGGTTTGCAGGGCCGAATTAGCACCTCTTTCCACCTGCTTCATCCTTGCAAATACCCTCTCTTCATTTGCATTAAGAAGGATGGGATTGGGAAATATCAAAATGCTAATAAATATTAAACATTCTGTATAGGAACAAGTCAAACTGAGACAGATGGAAATTACTTCCCTGTAACATACATTGAGTCAGCATGTTCAGCAATTTTCCACTGTGTTTTTCCACATTAAATTTTGGTTTAGGTTACCACCAGGTCATATATTTTGGATTAGTGCCTCACTGCTTTGTGGATAAACCTCTCTAGACCTCTGAAATGTTTATACAGAATCAGCAAAGACCATAAAAACAAGTCTATAAAGGATTATAAAGTATACAATGAAAATGGACTGTCCTGGAGGCACAAGCCATTTATAATCACCTAAACAGCTCCTTTAAGGTTTGCTCAACATGCTTACAATGCTTTTGTGGCAAAAAGAGCTATTTCTTGATTCCCCATGAATTAAGGACAGGTTTAGGCTATTGCCTTCAAATGCACAAAATGGCGGGGAAGGCATTGCAATGACATTCTGTCTTCATTAAACTGAGAGGCAATGATGCAGAGGTTGGGTCAGAGAGCTGGACTGCCTAATGTAATGTCACTTGGAAGCTAACTCTGCTTGTACTTTCAGTATTGATTACCATATAAATTACTCTGGGCTTCCACTAACTCAACAAGCCTCAATTCATTTTCACAACATTTGGTTTGATTTTTCAGAATGGAAGATTAAAGAGTTGCATCCTCCACACTTTATGTTGTCATAGAGAGAGTGTTTTCAAACACCAAAAATGATACACGGGCAAGGGCTGTGAGTGGGAACAAGATAGGATATAGGGATACAGGACTCCAAGAGCAAAGGATGTGTAGGGTACTTGAGGGTAGGGATGTGCGAATCGGCAACAATCAAGTTCTCCAAATTCCATCTTGAAGCTTGTTCTGACTTAAGCCCGTATCAGATTGCAAGCTTTGTTTTTTTCTTTTCGCATGAAAACCATGTGTATTTTTGTGTGTACCTTTTCCATCTTTGAAATGTACATATTCTTCTGCCATTAATGCTTATTTGTGCGCATTTTCAAAAGTACACATTTTTCATGCATGTTTTTCAAATGTATGCATGCTGTCAAACGCATTATTTTTGTTCCGTGAATCACACTGCAAACTGAGAAACGTACGAACTTTGACCGCAGATTGCATCCAAGTCCATGTTCAGTCTAGAAGGTACAAACTGGGTAAATCCTGATCAGCGAGTTCCTCACACATCCCTACTTGAGGGTGATGGGGATATGGTATGTTGTAGGAATGGTATTAAGGAAGCATCTGGAATAAATGGAATTCAGTTGTGAGATAGCAAGCATGGGAATTCAGTTGTGAAGTTACAACCATTTATGGGGATCCCCCCCCCCAAGGTTTAATATAGGGAGAATTGCAGCAGCAAGAGCACAGGGGAGATGGTGAATTAGTGATAAAAGGATGCAAAATGAGTTGGATCATATAAAGAGCAGTAAAGTTGAGTGAGACATGTGGGATGCAAATCAGATGAGACCTCACCAAACAAATACTCTGCCCAAGAGTGCTTTATTGCGCAAATCAGTCCCACTGTTGTTGGTTTTATCTCCCATATACATATAATAAATAAATGAATAGCTTATATATGTCCTGCTCTTGTACTAAATGTATGCAGAGCTCTATACAGTATGAGCATAAAGTATGCAATATAATCAGTATAATATAATTACAATGCTGAGCAGGGAGAATATAGACTGTTGAGGAGTCTGAGATGGTCCAGGAAGCATAAAGGCATTATTAGGTTAGCTTTTTATCCCTTCTGACAGCTCAAGGCAGCATACTCAGTTTCCCCTTTATGCCTACAACAACTCTGGTGAGGTAGGATAGACTGTAAGACTAAACTGGTTCAAGGTCACCCAATAAACAACTCTGTGACGTAGATTAAACTGGCCCAAGTCTACTTTGTGAAGAGTCGGACACGACTGAACGACTGAACAACAACAAGAGATTTGAACCTGGTCTCCCTGATCAGTATGCTACACTACACTGACTCTTGTTAGAGGTGCTGGGAAGTAATGTGAACTGAAGCAGAAGCTGAGTTAAGTGCTTCATTACCCAGATGTTTGTGAGCATATTCCAAGCAACAGCTTCTTCAAAACCTGCTCTTAACCATCTCTTTGAGAAACCAATAAGAGATTTGAAACATATCACCTCAGAAATATGATACTGATGTTTTCCATGCCCTTTGAATCTTTGTTTGTATTCACTGTAGTGATGACACTTTTGAAGTGTTGAATTATCTCAGCATACAGATACCAGGTCTTGGCTTGAGTGACTGTTGGAAAATAAGGTCCATTGATTCCCCGTGGAATTTAATGACTGCAGGTTTTTTTAACACAGAAAAGCACTGACATTTAAAACTGTTCTGTTTCTAAGATTTTTTGTGGTAATTATTCCACAGGTAAATTGTAATGTTTTGCTTTCCTACTGTGCCTGATGTCATTTTGCATATGTGTATTTTACTCTTAGAACTGAGATACAAAGACAAGCTAGCAGGTGGTTTTCACATTTTTTTTGCAGAATAGGAAAAACTCAGATATTTAATAGCTACTCCTGGGAAATATATTTTAAAAGTACAATGAATATTCCATGTTGGGAGAATTGTTAATTTATAATGTACTGTAGTGCTCCATTTATCATTTTGACCTTTTAGTTGCTTTGCAGAAATTTATCCTAGCTGATTATTTCCTTTATATAAAAGCAAGCTCTTAAATGTTAGCTTATTTATTATATTACTCTGCTCTTTTTCTTCTTTTAATATATTGTTATTTTCTATTTCCCCCCATTTTTTCCATGATGAAACAGTTCCATATATAACATACGAACACAAAAACCATTAAATGGTACAAAAACCAAACAGAGTACCTCTACCAGTTCTACAGTTGGGTACAATGCGACACTACCAAAGCTGAACAAATGTAACAATTCTTCTGTTCCTGACTAAGCATTAGACAGCATCAGACGTGCAGGGCATACATTTAATAAAATAAAGAAAAATAATTAATGTGCACTTTTAGCATTTCTCTTCTGATTAGTAAACAGAACCAGTCATCATGGAAGACTGGCTTCCAGGTCCGAGGGCATGGGGTGCCCAGATCTCCTTGAATTCTACCATAATTATGTTGGGTATGGCTGCAGGCTACTGTAGAAAAATGATGATGCTAAGTCATGTTTAGCTATTTCCTCCCGCCCAGGGCTGTGCAAATTCCTTTTGTTTTTATACCTGGTATTGTATTTCAGGGCTGTATTTATGCTGTTTTAATAACTTCAAGGAAATTAGTGACCTAGAGTTGGGATTGTTCCTAAAGAGCAAGTGCATTCCACATGTACAGTTGGTGCAGTTGTCATCTGGTCCCTGCTAAACTTGATGGAATTGTCAGGTTTGGATGAAGATGCATACTCTCATCCCAGGATCGCTGGACACAGTGCAACTACAACTGGATTGAAGGCAACAGCTGGGCTTTCAAGAGTTGCTTTAGGTGTACCCAAGAGCTGAGATGTTTCCAAAAAAATCCCATTGAACAACAACAACACTTTGAATAGCAGGCTTCTTTGCCATACCAAAAAACTGCTTTTGAAATTCTTCTCAATCTCAAAAGTTCTTTTGCCATGCAGAATAATAAGCACAAGCCCAAAGCCCCTTAGGTGCTTAGAACTAGCTGCATCATTCTTTGGGATCCTGGATTCTAAAAGATTTTCACATTTAGGCTGAAGTCCCGTGCACACTTATTTGGGAACAAGTCCCCTTCAATCTGACATGCCTTACTTCTGAATAATCATGTATAGCACCAAGCTGTAAAACTGCTGTAGACATGAATAATTGATACTATTGCTTTTTTTTTTTTTTAATGGAGTGCATTGCTGAATTCTAGTCTGCCTGTTCCTTTGAAATTTGGGGAATCTGCCTTATGGATAGAAAGCTCCCACTGGTGGAATAGAGGAGGTGGAGGAGGTGATCTTCAATGAGGTGATGCAGGGGGCTGCAAAGATATGATAGAATCAGCAAACATCCCTCCTCCCATTTTTTTTTCCACCAGTGGAGTGTTCTGAGCAGAATTCTGCTCAGAGAATGCTCCTACTGGTGGAGCAAAGCAAACATTTGTGTTGTTTATTATCAAAATAGTTGCATAAATGCTCCTTTCTGTTCTTATACTGCTCCTCCCACCCTTGTTTTTTTTCTCCTGGACAGATCTGTAATGTTATGGAACCAAGTGACATGTGGAATTCACAGGAACCAATGTGGAACAGTATGGACCTCTAAGACTATTTTCCTAGCTGATGAACATTTATCTTTGAAGCTTTTCAAGCCAGGAAATGCATGGCATTATGGTCACCAGCTAACAACGAAGACGAGCCTGGGAAAATGATGGACCTCTTTTCTGTCTGAACCTTATTTATATAACAAACATCTTGGGAATTGCAGAGACAGTGATCAGTCTAGTATTCCAGCCATGGTAGAAAACTCAAGTTTTTGGGACAGTCTGATATTTGCACACCCTATCTGTGTAAACTGGAAGTCAGAACCAGAAGGATCTATTTATCATTTAGCTAGCATTTTGTTTGTTGTTGGCTACATGGGTGGAAGTGGGTTTTTTGGCCTGCTCTACATTTTCTTTTTGCTCGGACTAGGTTTTCTCTGCTCATCTGTCTGGTCATGGCTGGATGTCTGTGCAGCTGATATTTTCTCTTGGAATTTTATACTGTTTGTGATATGCTTCATACAGTTTATTTACGTAACCTACCAAGTTCGGAGTGTTGCCTTTGACAAAGAATTCCAGGATCTTTACACTGCTCTGTTCCAACCCCTGGGAATCTCACTGACTGTTTTTAGAAAGATCGTCCGGTGCTGTGATGAAGAAGTCATTACACTGGAGAAGGAACACTGTTACGCCATACAAGGCAAAACACCAATTGATAAGCTGTCCTTGCTTGTGTCAGGAAGGTTTGTATCACCTTTATTCCCTGCTTCTAAAATTAAAAAAACAGGGAAAAAATGCCAAATCTTGGCCTTCTCTGGTCATGGTTTGCTCCTGTTTAAACTAAATACAATGGGCAGCATCCAACACTGTCATCACACTAATGCAAATTAGGTTGCACTAGTGTAAGGGACCTCTAGTACAACACCAATAGCATTAGCTTGCACTACAGGACTTCCTGGAAAACCCATTGTGCAAGCTACTGCTATTGGTGTTATGCTAACGGTCCCTAATGCTAATGCAATGTAATTTGCAATAGCATAGTGACATAGTGTTGGATATTGCCAGTAGGCTCAACATTTTGTCCCTTTAAAATGGAGTGTAAAGACATTTCTAGTACCAAAGACTTCATAGCTTAAGGGAAAAAAGATGGCATTTTAATTATCACTTGTATTCTGTAAATCCATGCCATTGCCAAAAAGCATAAACTCTGGATCTTGTGGCAAGATTTATCTTCCTAAGAGTAACAGCTTTCTTCTCTTTGTCTTTTTTGTTAAAAACAAACAAACCCACCTATGGTAGTAAAAAATGTTAAGGATATTAAAAGCTCAGAAGATTGAAAACTGAGGGCTTGGACTGGGTTTCTAGAGCTTAATGCACCATACCCTCAGAATTTCTCTTTTTCTTCTTCATAGCTAATTCCATTTTACATTGCCCTGTCTGTGTCCCCAACCCCTACTTTCTGCTGTTTTATATGAGGTATAAAATTTACACACCTCTATATAACTTGTATAATTCTGAACACAAAATGTAGGTTTACTTTGTGCAAAGTTGACAATTTCTTAAATTCAGCCACTTCCAGCCCTACATTTGTCCTCAAAGCAGATTCAGCAGGGCCTTCTGGAGAGCGTCAGAGAGGGCAATTGGGACCCCTGGTGGGCCAGATTTGACGCCCGGGTCTGAGGGTCTGCACCCCTGCTCTAGAAGGTCATGAAGCAAAAGCCCTCTCATGTTTGTTCTCAGGATCTGGTACTACCTTTAAATATTGCTGGTTTTATTTATCATGATGGATAATAGATCTATTCACTATAAATTTGAATAATTTTCTTTAAGGAAGCAGTCTAAACTAGTACCACATCTTGTGGTAGCAAATTCCATAAATTGCACACAATTTAACATATTCAGAATTGTATAGGAAATCTTTGTTCTCTTGGCAAAATGTTAGAAAGCAAAACGTTGTTCCTACAGACACCCAGTGCCTCAGTGCAATTCCCTTGTCCATCTACCTTGTCCTTCTAGTACTGCAGTTTATGAGTCAGGCTTATCTTGCAGAATGAATGTCGCCAAGACCTTCCTACCTGTATTTCTTTCTTGTGCTAGGACTCTGTTCTGTACTTCTTATTTGTGTTCTGAAATGCTCAGTCTAGAACTGCAAAGGAGATTCAGGAACTCTTCAGGAGGTTTAGGAATTGGAATTCTTTTCTGTCTCTTGCATGTACAAATGCCATTCTTCTATTTGATCCCTTCCGGCTAATAAGGACTGAAAGAAGTGAATATTAATAGCTTCCTTTGTGTATGTGCAATCTTTTATCTGATTGCATACAATTATTAGACATAAAGATGAGAACCTTGAGAATGATGTGAGATACGTTTGCTGTTTGCTGTTATGACATTCATCAGTATGCCTGGTATGCACCCATCACAAAAAAAGAAAAGAAGCTGTCTTGATTTATATAAAATAATTGTGCAGAAACTAAAAATTGTCTAGAGCTGGCCATTTCCTTTTTAAGGAAGCTGGTCTTCCAATCCTGGCTTGATTTTCTTTTCCTATGCTAACAATATTAACACAAATTGCTGTTTTGTTAGGATCAGAGTGACAGTGGATGGGGAATTTCTGCATTATATTTTCCCCCTTCAGTTTCTGGATTCACCTGAATGGGATTCACTAAGACCCACAGAAGAAGGCATTTTTCAGGTAGGGGAATTTTGCAAATCTGTTGAATAATTAACATCCTCTCTTTCCTAGAGTTCGACGCACAGAGACTCCAGCAGCTGCTCAACTTAGGGGCAAGACCTGTCTCCCTGAAAGCCTGTTTTGTCATAAGCTGCTTGTAGGAGGACCCTAATGTTGTAGTACTTCCAAATGACTAAAGAAAGTTACACATTGGGGTAAAACTTTGCCGGAATTATATATTTGGATACCATTTTTTTTCTTGGTCTCTTCCCTGCTTCACACCTCATTTTCTTCCCTTCTTCCCCCTTACATCCAGCAGCAGTGAAATCACTGGAGTTGGGAGGCAGAACTCTCAGCATGAGAGCTGGTGTAACATCCAGACTCATACCTGGAATGGCTTGCAATGCCAGCAAATGGAGTTTGCCCAGCATTAGGGCTCACTGGAAAGATGCTACAAGTGCAAAAGATCAAGCATTCTCTTACTTGATCCTTGATCTATTATCTACAAAAAAAGAAAAAAGCGGGGGGAGAAGTGGTCATTTATATTCCATACTAAGGCATTTCTTTAAAACTTTTTGGGTGAGGAAACCAAGAACATTTCTGGTTCCCAGGAGGAACATTTTGAAAACTTTCCTTCTCTGTCTTCAGTCCTTCTTATAAAGCCATTTCCTAATCTGACATAAATGGAAGCAGCTCTATTGATTTGCCATCTGTACAGAACACATTCTTCTTCTCACTACCAACACATGCACAGCATCCTTTAAACTGTGGGGATGAATGTCCACTTGCAATTTAAAGGTGTGTGTGTGTGTGTGTGTGTGTGTGTGTAGGTGTAGAGTGCATGCCCACAGGTGCTTCCTGGCTTGAGCAGAGGGATTGCGTGGTGTCAGGTGCCCCGTTCAAGCAAAAGGATCCATGCAAAAGCAGTCTATCACACAAGTGAACCAGATCTTTGTTCCTCCAGCTCCACCAGCCTCCACTGCCTACTCTCTCAAAAGGCTCCAGCCTTTCCCCCTTGATATCCCATATGCTTGGAACTATCTTAAGAAACACCTGCATGATGCCATCTCTCTTCCTTTCTTCAAATCTTTTCAGTGGAGCCTTTGGCACAACCCCCTGCTTCCCATGTCCTACTGTATCTGAGCCTGTAACGAAGCCTAAGCATGTATAACTGAAACAACCACTTATTGCTTCCTTGTTTACCTCCCCCCGCCCCCTGCATTGTTTCCCCTGTGTTGAATTTTAGAGCACAAGCTCCTCGTGGAGAAAGCACAGACCTTTCTTCTTGTACTGTGTAAAGCACTGTGCACATTGATTGCAATATACAATTAATAATAATGAGTTTATTATTAGATATAGCCTGTCAGAACTGCTTTGCTTTTAATAGGATACACATTTGAACACACTTCTCTAGCCATTCTGGATGCACTTCTAAATGTGTACCCCATTACAAGGAATGCCGTATGGATAGACAGCATCCACACTCGGATGAACATTCGTATGTACATTAATCTATGCTCATGGTTTCTTAACTTGTAAGCGATAAATGTGTGAAGATCTCCTTAGTTTGCTCAGGGCAAGGAAATGCAGGGGATGGGGCAAGGTCAGGGTAAAAAAAGGAACAGATTTTGTGCTATAATTGACCTGCAGGAATGGTGGTGCTATACTGTTTGTATATACTAGTCTTACCTACTGTGATACATTTTTGTGTGGGGCGAAGAAAACTGAGGGAAGGTAGGAAAAAGAGGACATTTTCCTTATAAATCTTAATTATAAAAACATCAGCACAAATAGAATCTTATCTTCTTTTTTCCTGAATGTCTTTCAGGTAACTCTCATAGCAGAAACAGACTGCCGATATGTGGCCTGGAGGAGAAAAAAATTATATTTACTCTTTGCTAAACACCGGTTCGTTTCTCGGCTGTTTTCAATTCTAATTGGGAATGACATTGCTGATAAGCTCTATGCTTTGAATAACAGAGTGAACGTGGGAAAAGGATTTCGATATGACATCCGCTTACCAAACTTCTATAATGTGTCTACACCAGATACATCTAAAAGACAGCCTGCAGAACAGTTTCAGAACAATTCAAGACAACATTAACTAATGTTATAAACTGCAACTCTTACTACAAAAGGACAGATTTTTTTTACTTCATTGCTCCCAGAATTAAGTATTAAAAGACACTACAGTGACATCATAAAAATCAAACTGAGGATTGTCATAATGGCAACTTTTAAAATAAAAGTCCCATTTTTTCTAGCAGAAAAAACATTCAAGTTTGGTTCCTTTCACAGTGTTTAGAGCCAGCAGGTTGTACATCTTGACTGATTGTGCATTATGATTAGTTTCTATTGACTCCTTCTGCTCATGTTATTACTTTGGAGGTGGGGTGGGGACAGATATGAATCATTATTGGATAAAGCTTTGTTGTAATTGTGGTGTCTTGTGTATTGTGTTTTCAAAAATGACATTTGCACAGAGCTCTTCATATTTATTAAGGCCTCCTTGTCATCAGAATTATGCAAGCGGTTTTATCTTAGAGAAGAGCAGCAAGCAAAACCATCTTTTAAAAGTAATCTCGACTAACTTGTTTCTTCATTATTACAGTGCATAATTTGGTCTTCTTAGTGTGCCGTGTCTTAAACGAGATGACGCGAGAAACAGAGGAAATTGTGCAACCTGTAAAATCTGGAAGGAGGCTAACAATTTCTTTCCTGTATACCTTCATAAAATGACTTGAGATTACTCTCGGGTATAGCAGAGGGCCTATGCATGAAAACAAAAGGCACTAATATAATTACTTTGACTGCAAAGACTGTCTAATTCACATTATTTGCTGCAACATGCATAGACAAAACTGTTTCTAATAGAAAATAGGGCTGAATCCTTGGCTGTAGAGAGACAACAGTTCTTAGGAAAGGTGGAAGTGGTATGATAAAGGCATTATTAGCCATGGTGTACACATTCATTTCTGTTGTCTCTAGTCAAATAGGTTTTCCAAGTTTCTAAGCACTATAGGAACCTGCCAACCTGTGAAGTGATGCCCTCTCCCAAACTATCAAAACTCTCACAAAAAAATACCATCTCAGTTTTTAGGCTTCAAAAAGTGCGAGTTTCTATCACACAAAGTATCAAAGCAAACCATCAGAACATGGTAGAGCATATGAATCTTCCCACTAGGATGTCAAGCAGGGGGATGGTTTAAATTGTGAATTTCCTCATGCCTGCAACAGCTTTGCGGAAGAGTTCATTATTTCCATTTGACATAGGAACTGAGATAGTGATTTCCCCGAAGTTTCAATTCAAGCACCATGTTGACCATGTCAGGTAGGGCCATTTTAGTTGGATGGTGATGGTAGGATGCCTTGAATGCCTTTCCTCTTGGGTCACGCTCTACACATCACAGAGTTGAATGAAACAGCATTCATTTGTATGCTTTAACCAATTTTAGTTGAAGATTCTGTTTATCTAGCTTTATGTAGCTTTAATAATGTCATAGAAATCAGTGATCTATGTCTGGACAGTTATCCCAATGCAGCAAGTGAGATCACATACATAGCTGATACAGATGTTTGTTTAGTCCCCACAAACCTTGACAGATGCATCTAATATAGATGGGGATTGGCATGCTAATATCAGTCCACAATAAAGCACAACTAGAAGGGGACTGGATGCACTAGTTGGGATTTGAAGAGCTGCGTTAGGTGGAGTGTGGTGAACTGTTTTACTTTGAACACCACACTTTCTTCCCATATCACAGACTAATTTTGAAACTCTTCTCAATTTGAACTGCTTGAGAAACTCAAGGCCAAAGCCTCTTTGGGCATAACCAGTTGACTTGTTCTTTGGAACTTGACCAACATTTATTTTTTATATAACATATGCAATTTTATTTATATCATTTTACATATGAAGATCAAAGAGAAAAAATTCTACAAGAGTTTATAATAATGAAAATAGAAGCAGTCATGTACACACATCGATTATATGTGAAATGGCTTAATTGTATGAATGTTACAGGGTCGGGTCTCAGCTGTTACTGCTGTTATTGCTCAGCTGTTACTGCTCAAATTAATCTAGGGGTTATTTTTCTTTAAGAGGGAAAAGGTTGTAGGCTTTCCTGTCTACATGCCTCATATGCCAAAAGGAATGACTATTCTATAGTTTTCTTATGAAGCAATATTGAAGCATGATACATGATTTAATATATATAGTCAAAATCGATATTGAACTGAGATGGAAAAGTCTGTGATTCACTGTTTCGGGGGGGGGTGTGTGTCCTGGAACAATGATATTATTTTGCAGAAAAGAAATTATCTTACTGTGTAAGAAAAATGCTGTCATTTCTGTCATCATATCAGAAAACCAGAGACTATTAGATGAATGGGATTAATTCAAAGTCTGGCCTATAAACATGTTGAGCCAAGTATCCAGTAATTTTGAAATGAAAGTATACCTTTCTGGATCTAGCTAGCAAAGGGGTAGGAAACCTGGTGCCCTCCAGATGTTTTGGATAGAACTCCCATCCACCTCAGCCAGCATTGCCAATGGTCAGGTTGCCCAAAACATACGCAAAGCACCAGGTTGTCTACCCAGCCTAACACCTAGCTAAGCATATTTTAGTTTTACTGCCATTTATCTTATTTAGTTCATTAGTAACTATATTTTACCATTCCAGCCTGTATCTTCAAGCCACGAACATGCAAAATATGGATTGTCTTATTTTCTCCACACTCTTATTTCTTGCTAGGAATTGAAATTCTAGGATTATTGATTCAAATCCAGTCCAATATATCTGATTACACTAGGAGTAATCCAAAATATGAATGTTGTTTACATCACAGTGTCGGTGGCATAAGGAAACATAATGAATTTGGATTAGGCTATTAAGAGTTTTGGAGAGAGAGAGAGATAATATTTATACTCAGGAGAAGCTTAGAAACAGGTAAAGGTGATTTATATGTGGTAATGTCTTTAAAAAAATGTTCCAGTGTTTTGAATTTTCTATACTGAGCTTATCTGACCAATCTTGGAAAAATACTTTATGGATGTTGGAATATGTTTAGTAAGAACATCTATTTTCTTAGCATTTCAAAATAGTTGTATATAATGTATAGGACACAACAATACATGATGGTAGAGAGTTTTAGAAACAGTTTTGTAGTAATTGAAAAATGTATGAAAAGCAATATTGGTGCCAGCAGGCATGTTCAGTTGTAAATTATATGTCAGGCCTTTTATATAAAGCAGGTCTGTTCTACAACTACACTGTTGTCCACACATAAATAAATAAATTGATTCTAGAAAAAATAGTTTTTAATTTTAAGATATAGCCTCTTGATTCTGGAAGAATGTCTAACATGTGCAGGCAGTCATTCATGTAAGCGTATGTTTGCAGAAGCAACTTCCATGCATAGATACCTAGCTCTATGTGGAATGATGTGAACAAACAGGTGCTGTGTGCATATTTGCTAGCACAATGCAGATTTTGGATCTGTGAGTACATAGGTCCAAGGAAAGATCTATCCAGATACTTCAGGGAGGCAAAGGAGTTGGGCTAGTTGAAAAGTAGGACAGACTTAACTTGTATGTATTGTCCTTTTTTATATAAGATAAAATTACCTATTTTATCTTTTAGTACTGGAAGAGATAAAGAGCATGAGGCTCAGAAATGTTAGAAGAAAAACGAGCAATTCCTATAAATATTTTAAGAGCAACAAAGACATAATACTTTAAAATGGTTATTTGTTAGCTTTAAATTAATGAGATAAATTGATCCTTTCTCTAGACAATGTTTGATGCATATGATGAATAACAATTTATTGTACACCGCTGGCTCTTCGGCTTAGAAATGGAGACGAGAACCACACCCTAGAGTCGGACACGACTGGTTGGGGACACCTTTACCTTTACCTTTACCTTTTTTTTTTTTAGTTTCCTGGACATAGATTAACATTTTAATAGTTTTAGCCCCTGCTGTTGCTTTTATGGGCACTGACAATTATTTAGATAGTGGAAAAATGAAAATACCCACCAAGTGTGTGTGAATAACAGATTATTATTTATTACCATTTATTCTAAAATATATCCAACTTTTCTTTTAAAAAGCATTCCAAACTGCTGCTGCTGCTGATAGATGAGGACTTATACAAGTGTGAAGAAGAGGTGATTAAGTACATTCTAAGAGATGGAAAGTCTCCTCAGATATAACTGAAGGGAGTTGGAAGGAAGAAAAGTAAGGAAAGACTATATAAAAGAACCTAAAACAAATCAGAGTGGCAGGGAAGGGTAGAGACATATAAGGATCTGAACAAACTTGCACAAGACAGAAGAGACTGGAGACCAATTTACAGTTTGAAGGTGAAGACCAATTTACAGTTTGAAACACCTGAAAGTTTTAAATTGTGACAAAGTTGAAAATACCTACTAAGTGTTTGGAAACAACAGCTTAATTGCTGTAGCTTTTAGCAGTCTTTCACAAAGTTACCTATGCAAAAGTCCCACTTATTCTTCTGGATGTTATGTGTGAGCAACTCTAAGCAGGCTTGAGGTCCTTGAGCTGCAATCCTATACCCATTAAACTCAATGAGACATTTGAACAGACATGTATGGAAGTTAAATGCTGTTTTGTGAATATTCACAATAATGTAAGGCAGAGCCACCATTTACTACGTTTCAGTGATCTAAATTGGAACCTGAGACAGAGAAGATATATTGTGACCTGGAAGTTCTTCTCCATGATCCTAGATGTGTGTGTAGTGCCTTTGTCATCCAGTGTCTCTTGCTATGCATTTAATAGTATAGAATGCAGTTCTCACCCAATAGCAGGAGGCAGGCTTAGTGACATTGTTCAAGAAAGAAAAATGCACAGCAGCAACAATATGAATTTGCTCGCTTGAATATCTGGAAGCAGTCTGTGATCTGGTACAACCTACAGATCGGTGGGTAAAAAGGACACTGTTGCTCTCAGTATCTAAACCTTTAAATTCTTCTGGCATTTGACCAGAAGTTGGAGTCTGTTCATTAGATTGCAGTGCCATTAAAATAACAGCTTTTTCAGCCTAGCAAAAAAAGGAAAATGAGCTGGGTTGTGATTTGTGCTCTGTGCTGTATATACATCTTGGAAAGTTAATATAAAAGTGTAGGAGTGTTAATTTAAGCTGAAGAGAACATGGTAAGATGATTGATGCTTCCTGCAAATAAATTTGAGAGGAATCTCAAGAACGTTATATAATCTCCCTAGAATAATTATGGAAGAACCTGGCTGGTTTTCAAATGGAAGGAGGAGGATAGAGAGTGATAAATGAATTTAATATACAACCTCACTAGTGGCCTGTCAGATGCAGGAAATAGCCCCCTCTCCCAAACTGCAGAGGTATTTATTCCTCCAAAGCAACAGAGATGGCAACCAGTGGATTGTGTAAGACAGTTCCTGCAACTATGATAACCTTGGTAGTTTAAAATGCGGAGTGAAAAAAAAAAGGAATGTAATTACTTGGAGGTACAGTAATATTTCTGTATGAGGGAAAAACTCTGCTGAAAGCACAGCAAGCTTTTAACTTGCAGTACTTTCAGCAAGCAAGAGTCCTGCAGCCTATCAAAAACATGGTGGCTTTAGAATCCATCACATCTTGATGCATTTTCTTCAAGACAATCTTGTTCCATGAATCCCAGCTGTGAAGCATAGACCAAAATAAATAACAATCCTATACGTGCACTACCAGGGGTAAATCCCATTAAATTTAATGAGTATGGATAAAGAGCAGAGTAATTTGGTATTAGATGGTAATGATGATGTATATCCCTGACCCACCCTTCTCACAACAAGCACACATAGACAGTCGTTGTGAGTCGTATCCTCACACCAACCCTATGAAATAGGCTAGGCTGAGAAAGAATGACTGGCCAAGCGAGAGATACTGCATTTTCTTAAAAAGGGAGGTCAATGCAGCTGGGAAGGGGAGTGATTCTCTCCCCCCCCCCCCCCGTCCATAGGGCAAAACATGTATGTACTACGAGTATATGTTTATGCTTTGCCCTGCGAGATAAACAACAACTTTGGGTTGTTTGCGGGAAAAGGGTTCAGCCCCGCCCGCTCTTCTCCTTCAAAAACAAACACCTGCAGGTGATCTGATCAAGGATATCCCGCTGCGACAATTAGTTGCGCTCTGAATGAGGACCTGAAGCGCAACCTCCGCTACAGCAGATCGCCTTTTCCCCATCCGAACCAAATCCCACGCACGCTTCTGGGAGTAGGGTTTCTCTGGCTCAGGAAGTGGCCACTATGCCACTCGGTAGTGAGAGGCAGCACTCGGCACGTGCTCAGAGGCACTCTGTTCTTTCGTCGGAGTCTCGATATTCAGCACCGGTTCCGGACAGCGCGGTGCTTTCGAACGCCTTCGCAGGAAGGCACTGGCGAGGGGAGGGGGGGGGTCTGCCGGGAAGCGCCTGCGCGCTGCCGCGCCGCCCGCCCTCCGCCTCGGGGGCTGCAGGCGCTGGGAGAGAGCTGGCGCCGCCCGCCACTCGCTGGCGGCGACTGCCCGATGCCTATTTTAGTCAAAACCTCCGCTCGGGGGTCGCCAGTGCTTCCCGCAGGCTCCTCTAGCAGGCGCAGGGGAGAGAGAGGGCGCCGCCGTAGAAGCTGCCGCCGGCGCGGCACTGGCGCTGGCGCTGGCACGGCCGCCTCCGGGCAGAGAAACTCTGGGGAAGGCGCCCCGAGAGCGAGCGGGACGGGCAGGTGAGGGCGCCACGGGGCGAGGCTCGGGGAGGAGCGAGCGAGCGAGCGAGCGAGCGGCCCGAGGGAGTCGCGTGGGCGGCCGGGCTGCGGCCCGAAGCAGCCGCGGGGCAGGGCGGCGGCGCGCGTGAGGCGAGCGCTCGGCGCCGCTCGCTGCGCCCCGCGCTCTCGCCGCGCGCCTTCCTCTGGCGGTGGAGGAGTTTCCTCGCGCAGAGAAGCGGGCGCGCTTCGGCTGAGCTGCCGCCCTTGGCGCGGGCGCGTCGCTCCCCCGGCGGGCCGCCCGGCCGCCCTCCTGGGCTCGGCCGCCTCTGCCATTGATGCGCCCGCTTTGCCCTGCCTCCGGCCGCGAAGAGGGGCGTTTCCGGCCGGACTCGGACGTGCCTGAGTGTCGCGCACCCCGGGCCCGGGCAAGCCGGCCGTTCGGATCTCCCTGGCCAGAGGTGCCGGGGCTCGCGCCGTAGCTAATATTGGACCCATTGACATGAATGGGGGTTAGTTACGAGAAACTTAAGTCCCATTCATTTCAATGGGTGTGCTCTATGTAGGACTAGCATTGGTTACTACCCTCGAGCGGGAACCCCTGACCCTGTGGAGCAGGCTGCAGTTTATTCAGTGGTGGCAGAAATTCACTTTGGACATGTTCAGAGACACCTTCCGAACTAGTTATGCAATCCCTGAGCAGGGCATAGTATTTTATTGTTTTCAGCTGTTTTAAATGTGTTGTGTGTTTTAATCCCTTTTATAAGGCACCTTTAGTCTTTTTCCGAGAAGTGTCTGATAAATGTAATAAGTCACAACAATTTATATTCATGTCCCTTCTTTCTTCAACAGAAATCACAGAAACATACACAGGATACTTAGGTGTCTTCCCAGCAGACCCAGACCAGGTAGGTTAACTTCAGCAAGGTCATTGCATCACCTTCATACCAGAGGTGTTCTAATTCCTTATGCTCCGGAGCCGAGCTCAAAGTGCGAAAAAAGCAAAATAATATTAATAACATATCCTATTTTCCCTCCTTTTCTACTTGAACTGAACCCTGCGTTTTAAAACAAATAAACAGAGACTTTGAGGGTGGAGCCCTTGCTTAACACGGGTGAGGGCACTCTGCATATGCTCAAATGTTCATGCTCGTGGTTATGCCAACACATGACTCTTAGGATGAGTCCTTATGCTTGAAATGGAAGAAAAGGCCAAGTCTGGCTGAGGCCTGGCTCAGTGTAAATTGAGCGCTTTTTGTTATCCCCACCGTGGGGCTTTGTACATTCTGGTCCAGCTGCATCCGGGGTTGCCTGGGTTCTCTTCTGCTGTGGAGCTGAATGTGGAACAACTTCAGAGAGGAGCCTTCTCAGTCCGTGTCCCCAAAGTGTTGCATGCTATTTTCTGCTTATACTGGTCCTTTGTGAGGAATGCCAGCTGTAATTTGGCAGTCTGACTGGGTCCTTATCTCTCCCTCCCCTATTTTCTCAGGTTCAGTTGCGAATAGTGGGACCCTCCTGCTACCCCCTGTTTCATAGCCCTCTGGGGCAACAGGTGGTGCCCTATTAACCCCTGCTGCTGATGGACTGACACCCCTCTGTGGAACAGGGAGGGAGCAATTCCCTTTCCCCCTCAATGTCTGCTCTGGACTTTGGGATAATGCAGGGAGCTGCAGGTGGAGGAGAGAAAGGGGGAGAAGTCCTGAAGCATGAGTGGAAGGCTGCTCATGTGATGGATTTTGCCCAGTGGGTTTCAGATTTACCCTCTTTTAACTATGTGCTCATATATAGGTATACTAGATTATGTATTTTATATTTGCTAGACCAGCTATAAAGAGGGGAAAAATATGAATTAATTATATGAATATATGTGTCTCTCTATTTTGTAGGTTCATAATCCCTTACCCTTCCCAAATATAATTTTTTTAAACATGCCATCAAACATTAACAATATCTTGAATGGAGAGCTTTGTTGCTGTCGTTTTTTTAAAAAAAGATGAACATTTTATTATTTTGTCTGTTCATTTACAGGACAAGTTGGTAATTTATAAGGACACTCACTCAGAGGCAACAAAAAGCCAGGTGATACAAAAGAGACAGTGGTATCCAGTGGGAATTATCCTGTCTGTATAACTGTGATGCTGTGTAGGAATCAGTATTTCATGGCACAGAAAGTTCAGAATTTATCTCTCTCTCCTGTTCTTCTCCCAAAGTTATTTATCATTAACTCCCCCCCAGCAAACCTGTTTGCATAGAACTAGTATATCTGAAGTACTTAATCATATAGAGCTGCTATCATCTAGCCATATCTGTCTATAATGTATGTATTTGTATAGTGTGAGGTAGGTCATGCTGCAGTATTCCTTTTGACTTCACTGGGGCTATGGGCCAAACTAGATGTGATGTGGCAGATACGTGGAGCATCTTCTGCGGTTTTTATTTATACTTGGTTGCAACTGTAGGGAACTCCAAATTTGATGGGCAGCAGCATGGAGGGGGACTTAGGGCCATTTTCCTCATTAAAATCACATGTGGATGTTGGGTGACAGTTATGTGGCCCTTCCCCCTGCTCATGTCTTGAGTTAAACATTTTTAAATAGCGCTTAAATAGGGCTAATGGATGCTGGCTTTGTTAGAACTATTATGTTTCTCTTGTGCAAATTTATGCACATTTCTTTGGTTAACCAATAAAGGTTAAACTACATGTCAGTTAAGTTAGTCAGCTAAGTTTTCTAAGGGAAGGACGGGAGCTCAGTGACAGAGCACCTGCTTTGCGTGCAGACTGTCCCAGGTTCGATCCCTGGCATCTCCAGGTACAGCAGGGAAAACATCTGCCTGAAACCCCGGAGAGCCGCTGCCAGTCAGTGTCAATAATACTGGGCTAGATGGGCCAGTGGCCTGGCTCAGTATCAGGCAGCGTCCTTCGTTCTTTCGCGGAGTCATAGTTTTAGGAAATACAAATTAGAATGGATAAATTTGTTCTCCCCTTTTTGTGACATTTTAACATTGCTATCAAGCAGTAAAAATACAACTGCATGGAGTGAGATGCACCTCTACTTTAAACACTTTGAATACAAACAAGAAAAAATAAAACGGAACAAGAACTGTTGACAGTTGGTCTCAGATGAATACATCATGGAAACAAGGAGCTAGAGTTCATTGTTCTTCAGTAAAACCTTCTGTAACGTTCTATAGGGCATATACCAGGGACTGGTTGTATAGTTGGTTAAGAAGTGTTCCTCACTGATGTCCATGCATGGGCAACTCCGCTGAGGTGTAAAATGCATTATCTGCCCTTATGTCATGTTTGAAGATAAAGTAAACCTATTTCTGCCACACTTTAAAATTGGCTGTCAGAAAAATAGTGCAGTCTTTTGCCTCTTACTATCTGCTTTCCAGTATTGTAATAAGTGCTATATTTAGTACTACTGGTTAATGTCACTGCTACATGGCTGCTTGATAGGTGTGGGATAGATAAGGTGAAACAACTTTCTTTTTATGCTAACATTTCTTAAGCACAGAAGTCAGCTTCTGTGTACAAATCACTTTGCTGAATGTATTTCATGCATTTAGAAAGGCGATAGTTGAGGTGTACCATTTTATTTTTCTTGTAGCAAAATATCTTGGGTCAGTTCTAATAAATATAATTTAAAAACAGAGTGACTGCATGGACACACCACTGAATTTTTTTCAGTGTGTTTAGCATATGAAGTTTTATGCTCTGAGGATTTGTCATTATAGATCCAGGACTTGAATACTTTTGAATCTGTTGAAAAATAAAACTATTGATTCAAGCTGCAAGTGTGTTTCACTGTGCTGTATTTTTCTACTTATTTCATTATCTTTTAATATATATTTATATTGACAGGCAACTTCAGGATGAGCACTATAGAAGCCAGTTCAATCACAGTGACCCCATTGAGTTTCATCCCAGATCTCAGAAATGCCACCTCTGTGCCTTTGAATGAAACTGTGTGTGAAAACTGGAGAGAAATTCATCATCTCATCTTTCATATGGCTAATATTTGTTTTGCAGTTGGATTAGTTATTCCAACCACTTTCCATCTTCATATGATTGTCCTACGAGCCATGTTAACAATAGGTAGGCCAAGCAATATTATTAATCAGACTCTTGGGAATTCAGTTCCTTTAGGAATTCCAAACTGTACGCCAAACAGTTTTGTTTTTGTTGAACACCACCCCTCCCTTTTTTCCCATGATATATCACAAGCTGCTTTTGAAACTCCCATATCTTTCAAACGCAATTTGGAATGCCTCCCACATGCTTTCCACTTCCATTATTAATCAACAACCTATGATCCGTCTGGGTCATAGGTTGTTGAGTGTGCATGTGGACCTGGAGCAGTGAGTTGTTTAGGAGCTAAACAACCCAGCGTTTATCTTAACAACAAACTGGGTTAACCACTGGGTTGTTTAGCTCCTAAACAACTCAGGGTTCCGGGTTCTCACTTTACACTCAACAACCTATGACCCAGCTGAACATAGATTTTTTTAATCAAAAGTGGAAGTGGCTGGTTCACCCATTCAACATGCCCGCTCCTCCCGCTCGTGCATGATTTGCTGCCACGTTCAAACTGGATCAGTGTTTTTACTTAATGCACAAATTTAACTTTATTTTGTATGTTTTTAACTTTTGGGGAGATTTATGCAAATTTGCTAGAGCAAGTAGTTACTGTGCTTTAGCAAATTTGCGCAAATCTCCCCAAAAGGTTTTTTTTGTTAAATTTGTGTAAAACTCCCCGAATGTGAGGGGGGAAAATAACATCACATTTGCGCAAATCTCCCTGAAGGTGTGTGTGTGTGGGGGGGTGTTGCTGCCTAGGTAGGTGCCGAAGTGGAGGAGTAAATTGACAAGTGTCATTTCAAGGTGTAATAGAGGGGGGGATAGCAGTAGTGAGATTGCAAGGAGCGACCAGGTTTTTTGCAGCTGTTGCAGGGGGCTCTCTAGCCCTTTCTGAGAAAACATGCACAAGCCACTCTACCAGGTTTAGATGTCACAACAAGCCACCCTGAAAACAAGACAACCTGAACTAACCAACAGCAAGCCATGGGTTCTCAGGGTGGCTCATGCATGGTTAACAAACATCACGACAAGCCACCCTGAAACAAACAAAGCTGACAACCCACCATGGGTTATCGTGTCTGGTGAACCAGGTCAATGACTGCATTGTTTGATATAGTTTTTATTTTTTTGTAAGCTACTTTGGATATTTGTTTTTAATAGAAAATCGCCTATAAATATTTTAAATAAGTAAATGAACAGCTGCATTTTCCTGTTATGCCTCTAATGTAACGTTTGGGATGTTTATACATATAGATGTCCTGCACCATCTCCACACTTTTTGTTAAGGGAGAAGTCACACTAATTGTCCACACATATGTATGACCGTTTCACATGTTATACTGTAGGGGTGGTAGACTGGTCAGGCAATCCAGATTCCCTATCATGGCAGTGAAGGGGTAGTGTATTAACTTTTTATTTATTTATATCTTACATTTCTGTACTGCCCAATAGTCAAAGCTTTCTGGGCAGTTCACAAAAAAAACTTAGTTGCCCTGAGAGGTAAAAATATATAATTGTTAAATTATTATTATGAATTAAACTAAAGCACCATTGTGGTGTAGTGGCTGGAGTGTTGAACTGGGAGTTGGGAAATCCGGGTTCTAGTCCCCACTCGGCCATGGAAGCCCACTGGGTGACTTTGGGCCAGTCACAGACTCTCATCCCAACCTACCTCACAGGGTGGTGGTTGTGAGTATAAAATGGAGAGGAGGAGGATCAGGTACACCATCTTGGGCTCCTTAAGGAGGAAAAAGGTGGGATATAAATGTAATAAATAAAGGGATTTTTTTTCTTTTCTTGGAGTAGCTGACTGGTTTTCTTCAGCTTCCACAATCACAGTTGCCTTCTGCACTCATAGTTCTCTGGATTGAGGGTAGGGTAGGGGGAGAAGGGTTGTATTTGTATGTATGCATAGTAATGTGACACATTTTACGTTTGGCAGGATGTGCACTTTTTGTCATCTGGGCAACACTTTTCCGTTGTGCTCTGGATGTAATGATTTGGAATACAGTATTCCTTGTTCTCAACCTTCTGCATTTTATATACTTGCTATACAAGAGAAGACCGGTATGTACATCACAACTAAATTACTGAAATATTGTTCAAGGGCCATGCTCTTTGGTGTTGCTTCTAACAAGTCTGTAATGAGCTTGTTAGTAAAACACTTGAGGTTAACATGCATCCTTGTTTATAAACACAGTAGCTTTGCTTTACACTCTTTTGTTTTCAGTTACTTCTTTAAAAATCCTGTTTAAAGAGACCCTTAATCATTTGTGGATGCTTAATTTGGTGGTGGGGGTCTACTGTGGTTCATGCCATCAACTTTTCATTTGCACAGCCTGCAGTCTTGGTTCAAGTTGAATCCAATGTGTGCAAAGCTTTGTTCTCATAGACTTGAAAATATTTTCTTCTCAGAATAGAGAATTTTAAGAGGGAATCACCAAAAATTGCCTCCTATCCTATTCCACTAATGGAAGCATACAGCCCTCGACCTTTATCAGAGGCTTGTTGAGGTACTTGGTGCAATTTTCTAGCATGCAATCCAGATTATGCTTATTGTCATAAGCGGGACATGAAACATTGAAGCCCCAACTCCGAGTCTGAAGCCTCTGAAGAGACTGTGGGACTATGACTGGATGCCTGCCTGTTTTAGTCCGTGGAGTTGCTTTCTGCCTATTAACATTTCTTCTGCCTGTAACAACCCGTGTCTGTGTGTAACTCAATGGTCCAACATACTCTGTAATTTGGTTATTCATCATCGATATAAAATTCACATCAAACCTAAAATATTTAAGCAGAGTGCCTCATTTAATTCAGTTGGTCCTGATTTAATACAAAAATTGAACAGCATGACAAGCTAGATGAATCAGTCATCACACAAAATCGCCAGGCTTTTCCTTTCCTCCGAAGTAATTTGCCATCTTTGAAGACCACTAGTGAAACAGAATGGCTTGGCAGGAAAACTCAGAACTTGAGGTGTAACTTACAGGAAGTTGCACTCTCAGAATATTAAAAATGGGTGTTTAATATCATGTTGAGCAGTGTTGGAGTGATGTGTGACCATGACAGCTTTTTATGTTTAAAAGGAATAACCCTATTCTTGTTGCCCCAAAGATTTTCTAATAAGTTTTTGCAGCAGGAGTGCTGCAGTCAGAGGTGCAGAAGCTTTTGTGGTCCATTAAGATATATGCTGTATGTTTGCTGTATGTGGAGAGACAGGGGATTTGCACTTCTTTCTGCACATAGCTGTTCAGAAGCAGCTGTCCATGGTGTGTGGTTTACTTCAATCACTCAGAGAAATCCCACATACCATCCTTCCCCAACTTGGGATCATCCAAATGTTTTGGATGACAACTTCCAGCATTCGTGACCATTGGTAGTGCTGATTGGGACTGATGGGCCTTGAAGTCCAAAACATCTGGGTAGAACCAGGTAGAGGAAGACTGCTGTATACAGAAGGCAGCATGAAAGATCCTAACATCTTTGTGAAAAATTAGTAGCTTCACAACTTTCTTTAAGCCTAAGGACAAAGCTCTTGTTTTCTCACAGAGCATAAACCTCCATTTCACCTTGTCCTGCAAGCCTTCTTATTTATTATCAGAAAATAATCTAAATTATAGGAAAGTTAACTAAGAAAATATCAACCCCAGAAGTAATGTATGGTTTTTTCCTCACCCTTCTCTTGTTTCCCTTGAATTACTCCTCTATTATGTCTTCCATGCTTATTTATCTGGTGTTCAAACCTTTCCTGTTTTTGCTCTCCTTTACACCCACTTTCTCCTCTCTATGCAAGCCAAATTGGTATCTTGCTCAATCTGCCTATGTTTTTTGTATTGGACAGGACAGAGTATCCTGGCTAGTAACTATATTGATTTAGGAGGATGTCTAGATTTGAGCCAACTTTCTCGCCCTCTTTCCTGTTTTGGTGCATAAATGAATGTAGAGTGTTAGTCAGACACTGTTTTCTTCTTTCCTAGAAAAAGTGCCTTATAATGGACTGGCATGCCTAAGGCCACCTAGTGAGTTCATAGCCAAGGCAGGATTTGTACTGGACACTTCCTGATTCATAGCTGAATCCCTTAGTCATGTTTTTCCATGTGACGCCAGGAAGACAAATATTTCAGGGAAAAAAGGAAAGGCTCTATGTGTTTCATTAGAATAGAATTCTATTTGCGTGTATATCTCCATAACTATTTTGTCAGTGTTTTCTGTTTGCAGCCATGAATGTGGTGTCAAGATAGAACATTTAACGTTCAAGCTACGTTGTGAAAAAAATAATTGTTGTTGTTATAGGGTAATTTTGTATCCAATAAAACTACATAACCATCCTTGGCAGAGAAGCCAGGGGCAAGTATTCCCTCCCCATCCTTCCCCTCTTGGCTTGAAGCCCATTCAGGTTGAAACCCACGTAAGCAGGGACTCGTTGAGAGAGGTAATGAGGAGGAGGGGAATTAAATCCTTAGCACTGAAGCAGACTTAGCGGTGCAGCCTTTTTCTCTGCTGTTCCTTTATGCTTCTGCAGGCTTTGCTCTTTTACAAAGGGGAACCAGTAAAAGTATATTTATTTGCAAAAGGCAGAGGTGAGGCATCTGATGCAGGGATAAAGGTGATGTAAGGGGGAGGCATGTGATTTCTTTGCAAAGGGGCAAAGGTGATGCAGGGGTGACATCATCTTGCATCCTGGAAAAAGCGGTTATCAAAAGGTCATTTTGCAAATACTTTGCAAAAGTAGGATGTGTAGATGACCATCAATTTCTAACCATGAACAGGTCCGAACAGACTTTGAATGAACCCTGATCCTAAAGTTCCATCAACCCAAACTGTTCAGACATATCCAGGCAAGCTCTACAAGCTGAAACTGAACTAGGTAACAACTTACCCAGTCATTAATATGGGCTTGGGATACATTGTTACCCTAGATGGAAAGACCCATTCACACCTGGAGTCACATGCTACCCTGTGCAGTTTTTAATCTGCAGAAAACAACCAGTTTATGGTAATTGACTGTTCTTTTGGGATATTTTGTACTTGAGTACCAGTGACAATCTCCTAAAAGGACAATGTTAGAGAAACACTAATCTCTGAATAATTGCATAAAATGTGCATCTACGGCTGGAAGTTACTCCCATACCTGAACATGAAGGTTTTATTTTTTATTTTATTTACAACATTTATAGGGGTTTTTTTTTAAGAGTTTTAAACTTTACTGGTATCTCCTGACTTAAATTTGACCAGTAGTGTTTCCTTGCACAGAAAAAATGCAACTTCAAACTCTTACATAGGAAAAAGCATCTGTTACATGTATAACTGTGGGGTAGTTCTCAGACCGCTTGTCAGCTTCTTTGACACTACACTAGAATAGGTGGTTACTGATCTGGCTGTCTGTGTTTATGGTAGAAAGGATATTTTGTGTAGTATGTTTTAACTGAAATATAATCATGTCTTAAAATTGCCTCCTTTAATACTTTTTATTATTGTGTTCCAGATAAAGATAGATAAAGAGCTCAGTAGTCTGTATAAGAGAATGTTTGAACCACTCCATGTGCCTCCAGAGCTGTTCCAAAGACTGACAGGACAATTCTGCAATATTCAGACACTAAAAACAGGTCAAGCATATGCTGCAGAGGATAAAACATCAGTGGATGAACGTCTAAGTATTCTGCTCAAAGGAAAGTATGTGCTCGAAAGAATTTGAATAGGAGCTATCCTTTTTATAGCTTAATTGTGGAAAAAAGAAAAGCAAAACTGAAATACTGTGGTATATAACAGGTTAGATCCAGAAGCTACCTCCTGCAGACAGAAGGCCTCCTTCCATCCATGGAAGGCTTCTGATCCAGCAGAGAAATCTTGCTGGTGGAATGGAGGAGGAGGAAGGGATCTTTGTTAACCCCTTCCCCCCTTTCAGTTCTCTGTGCTCCCCCAGGTCTGACCCAGAGAGTTGGGGGATCCTCTGGGACAGTGGGGAAGGTGGTGCTGGGGGCTACAGAGGGAGGAGAGAATCTGCCAAGATTGCCTACCACACTTCTGCCATTGGGAACATAATGACCGAGTTCAGATGACATGCAAAGTGGGTTATATAAATCATGATGAGCTGCGGCGCTCGCAGGCCAAATTACATACGCGATCCCCACTCGGGTTGTTGTGTTATGTGAAACTGGCAAGTGTGGGCAATGCGAGGATTAAATATCCCTCACAGAACCCCCTAAACCAGACCATGGATTATGCAGTGATTGTTTAACCTTCGCATAACCCATGCTCACCTGATTCTCACAAGATAACAACCCCTGAGCAGGAGTTGCATTATCAAAATGGTGGCTGCACACACCACAGCCTCACTGTGGGTTAAATAATCCATGGCGGGCTCTCATGTCATATGAACAACCTCAAAGGGTTAAATCCAACTCCATGCCAGCAAACATCCACTAGTATGACTGGACTTTCCTCTTTTCTCCTCCCCGCTTCAGCCCTTTTCACTGCCCAAAAATCTGCTCCAGAGGGTTTCCCAGCTCTTCAGAGCAAATTTTGAGGGCGCATAAGGAGCTGTGGTGGGGTGCAGTCCCTTCCCAGTTCTGCTGATGGGACTGCTTCCATCAGTGAAATGACAGCATTGGATACAACCTACTGAGCAGAACTGTTACTGCCAGTGGAAAAAAAGCTGGATCCAGCCTATTAACTTTCATCCTCTCTCAGAAATATATGATATTTTATCCTTTCACTTGTAATTACATCGGCTAACTTCTTATTTCAGTAAGTTTTGTCTGCATGTGCATCAAGGCAAAATTTGGTTCTTGGGAGACTTTGTTGATATTTGCTCTGTTATATGTTCAAAGTTTACTGATTCTGAGAAGTGTGTGTGCATGCATCTGTGCATCTGATAGATCAATGGATGGATGGATGGAGAGTGTGGGGAGAGAGAGAGGCACAGGGGTAGATGCAAAGAGGCACAACAGCAAAACAACAAGGAGGCTCTGGATCCACTGTGGATGCCATCCGTCTTAAGCTAAAATATATACGGAACATTTATTTCTAAATATATTTTGAAATGACTCTATTGTTAGTGTATCTTATATGTAAATTGAGTTTAATCATTGACACTCTGATGCAACTTGAATCCTAGGCATCTATTATAAAGGGATATTACTTCAAGAAAGCGCTAACTTTTACTTTACTCTGCAGTGCTTAAGCTGCTTTCTTCTTCATGCCGCACCTACCTCTGTTTTGCCAATGAGCTCTAGCACTCTGTTATGCTGCCCTGATTGTGTAGCTATTCACTTTGCTTATGCAGAGACTGCTCCTTAGTGTTAGACCATGTGTTTGGTTGACACTGAGGTTCAGTCTCAGCTATCTGTAGCTGACAACTACATGGGTAACATCAGGCCTGGGAGAAAGAGTCCAGCCTGAATTCTACAGAGAGGTTGGTTCAAAAACAGCTGCCAGTCAAGACTGAAAGACTGAAAATATAGGGTAAGATGGCTCCATAGATATAACTGCTTCTTCTACTTTTTACTGACTCTTCCTTGAGTTCTCCTTATTCAGCAAACCAATATGCCTTAACAGTTCTTAAGATCTGTAAACCTTGTTTACATTTTCTAGCCTCTAATCCTAAATTACAGTAAAAATGTACAATACAGAGTCTTTTGTCTCCTCTTAAATTGCTATGGTTTGATTTCAAGAGATATTCTCACTGATCTCAAGAATTTGGCTGAAACAAGAGAAGAACTCAGTATGGGTGAAATTCATAGAATAGCTGCCTTTCCTTCCTATCATACTTTCCAGCCTAAAAGTACCATAGTAAAAAAAAGAATCTCACTTCACTTAGCCTAGGTTAGTTGTCCAGAAGCTGGAATACATGTTGATATAAAGTTCAGTTAAATAGACTTCTTCTTAATCATGACTGTAGTTTTGGAAGATTCACCCCTACTCCCAGATCTGTGAAGTGTTTGTGAGAGGAGAGGTATTCTGCACAGGATACTTACTTCATTCAGTAAATAACATGACCCATGCCAATCCCTAATATCAAACCCTGGTTTCAGAGTTAAGCATTGGTGAGCCCTGGTTCAAACTGAGCCCTGATTCAAATTAAACCCTGGACAAAAGCGAGGCAGGGTTGTAGTCATATTGAGCTAAGAGATTACATAAACGAGGCTTAACTGAAGCTCACTTGATCAACCTAGTTTCTTTCTGCCCATCAACATTATCTGGAATGAATTTAATGCTGCTGGGATTCTGTCATCTCAAAAATGAGCCAAGGGATATGTAATGAGAGGCTATGTACACAATGAAATGTTTACAGAATTTAGGATCTGCAAGGGCAATAGTAAATACGTTGCTTCCAGCAGAGCATGCTAGGGAGAGACTGAATTTAGGATTACAGTTTGCAATCATTTTGTAGTAAGGTTTTTATTATTATTAACCAGGTCAATAGCTCTTCAAATGAACTGTGTGCTTTGGCATCCTTATTAACTTACCTTAAACATACAATGAGGTAGATCAATATTGCTCTCATTTTACAGATGCCGACTGAATCTGAGTGGTTATTTAATCAAAACCACCCAGTAAGAATGGTTCAGGTCTTTCTGTGCCTTGTATCTCTGTGGGCAATGGCTGCCTGGCTATAGCCAATAGTTGGAGACATACAGCCACCATGTGCTGGCTTGTGCCACACAGATTCACTGTGGTCTGTGGTGATATGCTGGCCTGTGGCAAAACCAACATTCCCAGTCTCCTAACCAGGATTGGGAAAGCAATACTGTGCGGTGAGGTCCCATGTTCCTTCCCCTTCCCCTTTGTCTGCAGATTTACCACTCTTTCCCTTAAAAAAACACACAGACTAATCATGATGCAGGATTTGATGTTAATGCTAACCATAATTACTTTTAACCAAGATTTGGAAATAATCTTTTAAACCTAATTGTAAACTCTGGCTAATGCTTAGAGATGAATGACAATTAACCCTGTGCCTTGGCTAGGTCCAGGCCAGGAAGGGGGGATTGGTGCATGTGAAGGCAGGGAGACGGAGCATGCAAACCCAGGGCATCTTGCAATTTCCTATCTGTGGTAGCAGGTTACAAACTGCATCTGCACTGTGCCTTGACAACAGCTGCACTGCAGGCATACCTGAATCTGAACTGACAGCTGTTAGCAAGAGCAGCAAATAATCAAACGCCCAAGATCACAGAAGTTGTGTGAATTAGCCTTAAATTATGCCTTCTCCATAATTACTGTTTTCCAGTACAGATTAAATTGTTTGTATTATCAAATGATTTTAATAAATATTTTTATCATCAGAATGAAGGTCTCCTATCGAGGGCATTTTCTGCATAATATTTACCCCTGTGCCTTTATAGATTCTCCTGAATACCGGTCAACTCAGATGAATCGGGGTGAAAAGTTCCAGGTATGGGACAGTTCTATAGGGTGTGAATATAATAAGATTTAACATTCATTGATGAAGAAAGTGTGAGGTGTTACAGTGAACTAAGCACTGTCTTGTCTAACTTTATTCATATAGACTTTTAAAATTGTAATGTTGGAACATAAAATCTTCATAAAATGTAATGTTGGAACATAAATTCCTAATGCAAAATGTCAGTGTTGTGTTTCTTACTGACAGCTGTAAATTATAAAGTTTCTTTTTTCTACTTTATATATATTTGAAAGACATAGTAATGTGAGGTGCTGGAAAAAAATAATCAGGTGAAACTTGTGGGAAGAAGGAATGAAAAGGAAATAGTGAAGAAAAAAGTTACAGTGCCATTGCTTCTCCTTCTATATTTTATATTGCTTTTGCTAATTGAAAAAAACATATGTGTACTTGTACTTTATTGCTGGTTTGCTATTGGAACTACCACTTCAAGATACCCTGTCACTTTCACATGGCCAATGATACATTAATTTTAGCCTTAAAACCTGGAACATCAGTCAGTTCCAATTATCTGAAGAGAAACATTGAAAACAGGACAATATGGTGTATGGAACCCAAAGCCAGCATATTTCATACTTCATAATATAAGAGAATCTTGGAGAGCCATTAGGGTTTTTTTTTCACCATCAGGACAAAGCTGAGAGAAATAGCATTAGTTATTGTGGGGTTTGCCTATGAGAGCCAGAGAGACTGTGGGATGGAAAGGTCAGTGAGCAAAAGAGCTCAAGAAGTAATAGAGTCTACAATGGTGAGAAAATTACAGTTCTGGGGGCGGTGTGTGCGTGTGTTTGTATGTTCGGAGAGCTGAAGGCATTTTCAAGGGAATTGCTGCTTGTAGTTATCTCACATAACCTCTCTGATTTTGCAGCGCTTCTGCATTTTTTTCAAAAACCTGCCAAAACTTTGGAGAAGAGGACAGTGGGCAAAAGCAACGTGTGTTTGTGTGTGTGTGTATCTGTCAAGGGAAATTATGCCTTCCAACTCTACCCCTGTAGTTCAGTCACCATACCTCTAGGCCCCCTTCTGAAAGAGAGCTGAAAGTGTTTGAAAATGATTGCCCACCTCCAGTCCAAGTGGGGATGATCCAGAGGCATGGCAGCTGAACAAGTGAAAGAGAGGCAGTGTAGGCGATGGCTTGAGAAGCAGGGACTTGAGTGTGTGGGATGTGGATGTTGGGGTTGTGGTGGACAGCTCAATGAAGCTGTCAACCCAGTGTGTGGCTGCTGTAAAAAAGGCAAACTCCATGTTAGGCATAATTAGAAAAGGGATTGAGAATAAAACTGCCAATATCCTACTGCCCCTCTACAAATCTGTGGTGTGACCACACTTGGAATACTGTGCACAGTTCTGGTCACCACACTTAAAAAAAGATATTGTAGAGCTGGGAAAAGTGCAGAAAAGGGCAACTAAAATGATCAAGGGGCTGGAGCATCTCCCCTATGAGAGATGCTAGGATTGTAGGATTGGAAAGAAGGAGGGTAAGGGGAGACATGATAGAGATCTACAAAATTATGCATGATGTGGAGAATGTGGTTAGCGAGACATTTTTCTCCCTCTCTCAAAATACTAGACCTAGGGGTCATCCTATGAAGCTGATTGGTGGGAGATTCAGGAAAGATAAAAAGAAGTACTTCTTCACCCATGCATAGTTAAACTATGGAATTCACTACCACAGGATGTAGTGATGGCCACCAATTTGGATGGCTTTAAAAGGGCTCGGACAAGTTCCTGGAGGAAAAGGCTTATCAATGGTTACTAGTCTTGATGGCTATGTGCTACCTCTAGTACATAGGCTCACTGCCTCTGGTACACCAGTTGCTGGGGAACATGGGTGGGAGGGTGCTGTTGCACTTGTGTCCTGCTTGTGGTTTCCTGGTCTGCACTGAGTGAACAGAGTGCTGGACTAGATGGACCCTTGGTCTGATCCAGCGGGGCTCTTCTCATGTTCTTATGATGAGGTAAGCCAGGAAATAGAGGCATCCGAGTCATGGGAAAAACCTTCTCATGTATGGGCCTTCTATACTGTTGGTGGGCAGGGACCTTCAGAGGCTAAGTGACTATGGACCGGGAAGTCAAGTTGTGAGAGATCCCAGATTCTTGAAACATGCTGGGAAGTGGGTGAATTGAATTTTGGATATTTCTTTGCACTACCCACCCAAATCTTGGGCTGCAGCTTTCCAGTAACTTCATATTTGTAACTATTGTGAATGTGCAGAAGCTTGTTGTTGTTCAGTCGTTCAGTCGTGTCCGACTCTTCGTGACCCCATGGACCATAGCACGCCAGGCCTTCCTGTCCTGCGCTCTCTCCCGGAGTGTGCTCAAGTTCATATTCGTTGCATCCGTGATGCTATCTAGCCATCTCATCCTCTGCCGTCCCCTTCTCCTTTTGCCTTCAGTCTTTCCCAGCATCAGGGTCTCTTCCAGGGAGTTTTCTCTTCGCATTAGGTGGCCAAAATATTGGAGCTTCAGCTTCATTATCTGTCCTTCCAATGAGCAGTCAGGGTTGATTTCCTTTAGGATGGACTGATTTGACCTCCTTGCAGTCCAGGGGACTCGTAAGAGTCTTCTCCAGCACCACAGTTCGAAAGCATCAATTCTTCGGTGCTCAGCCTTCCTTATAGTCCAGCTCTCACAGCCATACTACTGGGAAAACCATACCTTTGATTAGACGGACCTTTGTCGGCAAGGTGATGTCTCTGCTTCTTACTATGCTGTCTAGGTTGGCCATAGCTTTCCTCCCAAGGAGCAAGCGTCTTTTAATTTCATGGCTACAGTCACCGTCTGCGGTGATCTTGGAGCCCAAGAAAGTAAAATCTGTCACTGCTTCCATTTCTTCCCCTTCTATATGCGAGGAAGTGATGGGGCCAGATGCCATGATCTTAGTTTTTTTAATGTTGAGTTTCAAACCAGCTTTTGCACTCTCCTCTTTCACCCTCAACAAGAGGCTCTTGAGATCCTCTTCGCTTTCTGCCATTAGGGTGGTATCGTCTGCATATCGGAGGTTGTTGATAATTCTCCCAGCAATCTTAATTCCGACCTCTGATTCATCCAACCCGGCATTTCTCATGATGTACTCTGCATATAAGTTAAATAAGCAGGGTGACAATATGCAGCCTTGTCGTACTCCTTTCCCAATTTTGAACCAATCGGTTGTTCCATGTCTGGTTCTTACTGTTGCTTCTTGGCCCTCGTACAGGTTTCTCAGGAGACAGGTAAGGTGGTCTGGTACTCCCATCACTTTAAGAATTTGCCACAGTTTGTTGTGATCCACACAATCAAAGGCTTTAGCGTAGTCAATGAAGCAGAAATAGACATTTTTCTGGAATTCTCTTGCTTTCTCCATGATGCAGCGAATGTTGGCGATTTGATCTCTAGTTCCTCTGCCTCTTCTAAACCCAGCTTGTACTTCCGGTAGTTCTCGGTTCGCATACTGCTGAAGCCTAGCTTGTAGGATTTTGAAGCTACTCAGTAGTAAAACAGACAGAGGAAGCTGGTCTAAAATTAGTGATTCATGTAATATGTTCCAGTCAAGGGTTAGGCTTAATGCCAAGGAGAGGTAGTTATCAAGATATGTTCCTCTCTGCACTGTAAGTCAGTTATTGGATACTTGTACTGTTCCTAGCACAGTGCATTGATTTGTTCCGTGCTGAGAGGGACATACTACTACTGAATTCTAAAGGAGTAATTCTTAGTATTCCTATCCTGCAGGTCAGCCTTAAGTTCCAGCAAAACAAGTAATTAACAAAGCAAGAGGAAGACGACTGGGAGCCAGGGACCTCAAGCAGTTCATTTGTATTTGGGGCTGAACATCACACATTGCTATGTAATAACCACTTAAACCTTTAGCTGCAAATCTTTAGCATACGAGTTACTTAGTTTTTATTTAGATCAGGTTTCTTTTACACTGAATGACAAAGGTCAATTTTTAATTGACTGCTAAACTTTTCTCCCAAATGTCTGTTTCTGTATATCGAAGTATACCTTATGGAAATATGTACACAAGATTTAAAAAAATGGTGCATAGTGCCTCCTAGCATGCTTATGTATTGGCCATATAGCCTCTTGCTATAAATTCATTTTGAAAGTAACACATTTATCATTCACTTTCTGTGGGGATTGCCGATTGTTTTTTTCTTGTAGGAGTTGGGGGTGGGGGCAGGTGGGTTTGCTTGTGTGTTTTCCTGGTATGCTGCTGCCATCTGCTGGACATGTTGCTGTCCTGAACAAACCCGAAGAAGTGGATTTCCCCCTTCTGTGTTTCTGTTATTGTTGCTCCTATTTTTACCTTATGTTCCATTGAAACCAGTTAGAATCTACCTGCAAGTATGACAATTAAGAATATGAGGAGAAATCTTGATGTTAAATTAGTTCCTTCTTTTTTTAAAAAAAGATGCCTTGCATCCCTCACAGATAAGCCTACAGATAATTTGGGGGGTCCAGGGGTATTGCTGGTCGTCTTGGAACAGCAAAGCATTGGGCCTGTATCTAGAGCAGCCTTCCCCAACCTGGTGCCCTCCAGATGTGTTGGACTGCAACTCCCATCATGCCCAGCCAGCATGGTCAATGGCTGGGAATGATGGGGCTGCAGTCAAACACATCTGGAGGGCACCAGGTTGGGGAAGGCTGATCTAGAGTGCTATGGCAAAGGTTGCGGCTGGTTGAATCCCAGACATTGGAATTTCTGTCTTTTAATTCCTTACCCTGCAATAGCTTTCTTTGTAGGGTACTTTTTTTTTGGGGGGGGGGGACTGAAATGGATTTAGAAAGCAGTTTTCCAGAATGTTGTCCCTTACAACTTCCTCGAAAATTTGGGAAATATATTGGCCTCAACCTGTCACTTGAGTTAAGAACATTCTGAGTTGCATTGTTGGTGTGGTGTTTCATAGGATAAACCACTATTGATACACTTGTGTTAAGTCTCTCTTCGTTGAACATCCAAACTACATCCAAACTAAATGCGCTGCAGTCAGTGACACCCACTAAAGCAGTGCTAATTTCATGGGCATGCTTTCTTCATAGGTCTCCATTACTGCTGATGATAACTGCAAGTTCTTATGCTGGTCCAGAGAGAGACTTGCATATTTCCTGGAATCTGAGCCATTTCTTTTTGAAATATTTAAGCATCTTATTGGAAAGGACATTACAAACAAGTTGTACTCATTAAATGATCCAACCCTGAATGATAAGGCAAGCCATTTCCTTTCTGCTCTCACATGCTGCATAGCTATTGTCCTGATGAGCTTTGTTATACTCCTTAAAAATACATGAAAAACCATGTTACACCTTAAAACATATTTCTTCTAAAATGTTTGTTTTTGACTTTCCTTTGAATGTGATGCAGATCAATTAGCTTTAAATCCAAAGGCGGTATATGTACGAGACTACTAGATGTTGGAGATTGGCAGGGGATTGTCATTCCTTGAGACATCTGGATGGCTCCTGCCAGTAGAAGGAATGTTGAGCTTGATGTGATCCTACTGTATGAGACATAGATAACAGATAGCTCCTGGAGGGCTTATGATGGTATCAGCGTTACCAAGGCCCATAGAGTTCCTAGCATTGCCAGGCTTGCTGATGCTCATGTGATTAGGGAAAGGTGACAGATATTATCTGATTCCCGGCTATAGGAGCTACGTTTCTCATCATGCTAATGCCTGACTAACCTTGGTGACACCCCAGGCCTTGAAATGGGGCTCCCTTACTCCAAATGACTTTACAGAAGCCAGGAGATGTGGGTAAGGCCCAAGTTCAGGCCACAGCTTCCTCTGAAACCCAGGTGCCATCTTCCAATGAGAACTCCATTTCTCATGAAGTTGAAGGCCTGGGCATACCAAGTGGCAACCTGGCGCAAGCTATGGATTAAACAGCAAGATCTTTCACCTCCGTAATACCTTTCCAGTTGCTGCAAAGTCATCCAAGGATTGGGGAGGAGAGTTATAGGGAGAACCTGATGACCATTGTTCTGGCCTATACCATCTTGGAATTGTATAGGCCCTACTGTACACCAGTGATATCATCAGCATGTGCCAGGCACAGAAACTCAAGAGTAGGCTCAGAAACATTACTGGATCCATTGCAGAGCCCCCAAGAGTACAGCTGGTCTGAATATAAATACCTATCCAGCCCTTGAAAAGTCACAATTAGTAGCTGATCCCAATTATGCAGAGGAATGACCTTGGGCTGCTCAGTATTTCTCAGCCTAACCTGCCACACAGGGTGGTTGTGAATAAAAAGTGCTCATTGAAGAAATAGGTGCACTGCCCTGAGCTCCTTGGAAGGAGGAAAGATGGGAAATAAATATAAATAAATTGCTGTCTGTTAAATGTTCTGTTAATGATGGAGGATTCAATACCATTTGTCTCTCTACAGACATCCCAAAAAATAGATCGACAGCCCAGTCTCTGCTCTCAGCTCTCTGTCATGCAAATGAGGAACAGCATGGCTAGTTCAAGTGATGGTGAAGATGGCTTGCAACATTTTCTCCGTGGGGCTTCGACTGCCTCCTCTCTTCGTGAGTCATTAACCAACCAGTCAACATTTCCAGGCATTACTGAACATCCTCGTTAGTGGCAAAAATCATGTTGCCTTTAGGAAACCTTCATGTATTTCTGTGACAATAACAAGAAAAAGAATTCATATAAAAGCATTCATAGGAGTACATCATTACTACTTTTTAATGTTCCGGTTCAGTTTGGGCTGCCTAGAATACATCATTGTGACTGAGTATTTTTAAAATGTGTGTATCTATTTATCTATAGCGTTAGTCCCCACATTCATCTTTATTGCCCAATGACTCCAGTTAAGCAATAATGTGTGAATGGTCCATCACAGATCAAACTCCACAGACCAGACTTTTTAAAAATCAGTATATCTTTCTTAGGGTATCTCTATACCTCAAGTTTATTGCGCATTCATGGTTGCTCACTCTCTGAATTGTGCAGGTCCATTACATGACGTCGTCGTTGTCCAGTCATTATTCCACTATTTCCTCCCACCTATCCCATGTTTTCCTCAAACGGGAAAAAATGGGGTATTTTTCCAGATATGCGCAAATGGAGCGCCATGTCCTCCCCGTGTATTTCTCCCCTAGCCTGAATGAAGTGCCGAGTGTGGTTGTTGGGGGCGTGGTCATGATGTCGAAGGTGGTGACGAAGGTCTGATGGGCATTCAGCCTTCCCGCTCCTGCGCTGTTTTGGCTCCTTGCCATTTTCAGCCTGCCTGTTCGAAGCAGAGCAGCAGAATGGCAGAGTGGCAGCGAGGGGAGGTGGCAGAGCGGAGGAGCAACAGAGAGGCTGAGTGGCAGGGACTGGCCAAAAGCATGGAAGGGGGAGGCGGGGCCTGGGGAGATCGGTGCGGGGGGGCTGTCCGCGTGTCAGTCCCCATCCACCAGTAATGTGCAAGGGGAAGGAAAGGGGCAGGAACCCAGGAGCAAGTGTCGCTGAACCTGGAGCGTGTGTAATGCCTCTTCATAGAAACATAATGCTATGGGAAGCACGTGTAAAGGGAATCAGTGTGATCCTGCATTTAAAACGGAAGCGGAAAGCCCTGTTTCAAATGCAGGATTTTAGACTGGTGTAGAAATCCCCTTTCTTTCTTTGCTGATACCTCGCGAGGTGGGGAAGTTTGCCCTAGCTGCTAGTTAACACATACTGTGCATATGAGCTGCTTTTGTCTAGGACCCCATTGTATTACTTGCTGATCTGAACAGGAACAACTGAAAGTGCTAGTTGAGAGAACAGAAAATCTGTCTTTATGTCACAGGAAATGGCTGGAATATCAAAGGTTTCATCAATTTTGAGTCAAGAAAAGTTATAGCAGATTAGATGGGTTTTCAGCCAGTGCAGCAGTTTGTCAATCTTAAGAGTAGGTTTACCTGTTACACTGCAGGAGCTCTCTGTAGATTCAGTAGTCCTCCCCAGGCATTATTTTTGTATGGGAGCCTGAGTTCGTAGCTCACAGGTCTCAGCAACTCCCGTCACCTTTGGATATCTTAGAATGTCAAAGTTCATGGAAATTAAACCTCATCCAGTACCTCACCTTGCTGTAGATGTTGGACTATTTTTCCCTCAACCAACCAGTATTTAATAAAGCTTTACTTCTGCAACAGAAGATGCCAAAGCATAATTATGTGCTGTGTGAACTCATGCAAGCATACTCAGATGCTACTTTCACTATTTTCAGTGGGGCTTATTCTTAGTATAAGCATGCATAGCTTTGCAGCCTAAGGCTCAAACTACTAATAAAACCATGTGTGTGTTTAATATCTATTGACAAACCTAACTCTGCTTCTATGTTAAGGAAATAACCAACAAGAATTCTATAATGCTCATGGAGTGAATCCTTTACAGCATGAGGTTTTCTGTTAATAACATCACGTATTAACGAACATTCTCAAAAAAAGGTATTAAATCTGTCCTTTAAAAACAAAAACAAATAATTATTCACAGAAGTATTGGATTTTTTGTGTGCAAAACTTAAGATGAAAATCTTAACATAGCAAACTACGTGCAAATTCATGAGCTTTGCTGAAGAGATTAGCTCAGTAACTTTTGCTCATGTTCCCTTATGTAGTTTCAGTGTTACAGAATCACATCAGTTTGGAATGTTGATCTGTAGGTGAATCCACTTTTGGATAGTACTTCTAATCTCTTATAGACATTACTCTTCTCCAAACTTTTTCCTGTGGCTTGCAGCCACTTATAGGTCTTTAAATTATAATGTACAACGTCACTCTGAGAGGTGAGCAAGTGCTTCACCTTTCCTGCTTCCCACACTTCTCTCTATCATCCAAAGAAGAACTTCTGTATCTCCTGCTATTGGTGCTGAAACTTTAGCTGTGGAGACAGCTCATGCCAGGGACAGATTGGAAAAGTTTCTCTTTCGGATAATATGGAGACGCATACAGCTCAGGAAGTACACTTGTCTCTTTATTCCATAACATCAGAAGCTGTACTGTTACTTAAAATACCCAACCTATCCTATCCATAGGGCTACTTTGCACAAGCTGATGCCGTCCAGATTTGGACTTCACCTCCACTCTGCTCCAGCCAGAATGGCCAACGGTCAGGAATGCTGGGAGGTGTAGTCCACAGCATCTGGAGGGCTCCAGGTTGGAGAAAGCTGCCATAAGGTCTAGTAGTCTAACCTTAAGGTGATGGGATGTATAGTCAGTGTGCTTTATTCTGTCTGTTCTTCCTGGCAGCATTGTGCGGGAGAGGGAAAGAACCCTTTTCTAGGCATTTGAACTTAAGACAAAAGTACCAAATGGCCATATCTGATTCTGGAGTATCTGGCTAGCAAGGGCAGAAAACATCTTAAAATGGCTAACTCAAACATTTGCCAAAAGCAAGGATGTGCATCATGTGCAAAATTAACAGCACAATCCATGACCTTCTGCATGCAGAGCTCTGCATCTGAACGGATCTCCATAGGGAATTTATTGAACCATCCCTTCCCCTTCCACCAGTCAGGTGCACCTTCTGTAATTACTATGAACTTGTAGTCCTTCAGTAGTCACAGATATATCTAGCAGGCTGTCCTTCTTCAGGGTCACAGGGCACAGGTAACTCCTGCTCTTTGTGAGACCTGCTCTAAGTTGAACACCTAGAGAGAAACTGGCCTTGGATGTGAAAAAGAGCCAGTGTGGGGCAGTGGTTAGAGTGGTGGGCTGGGACTCAGGAGATCCAGGTTCTAGTCCCCACTCGGCCATGAAACTCGGGCCAGTCACTGACTCTCAGCCTAACCTACCTCACAGGCTTGTTGTGAGGACAGAATGGAGAGGAGGAGGAACATGGAAGCCACCTTGGGTTCCACGCAGGAGGATTATAAGCACCAGAAAACTTGGTGCTGCTGTGAGTGGCTTGGCATGTTGGAGAAGTTCTCTAACTCCTGTGGGGTAGCCCTCAGCTTCTGAAAATATGTATTGGGGAAAAACATTTTGTTTACTTATCTAATGAAAGAAGTTAATATATTTTATTGGTCATAGGTATGCATTTGTAGCAACTACAAGCTCCCATTGCGTTAGATCAGGGGTCAGCAACATGTGGGCCGCACCCCACATCCCATTCTTTGGTATGGCTGCTGCTGCTGTGACCCCACCACTGAAATTTGCAGTGGTAGCAAAAAAATCAGTGGTTTGCCACTGAGATTTGGTGGCAAACCACTGGGTTTTTTTGTTTTTCTTTTGCCGTTGCCACCACCCCACCAAATGATGATGGCACAGCAGCTAGAGTGCACACTGGGAGTGGGAAGTGGCCCCGGATTCTCCAAAGATGCTCACTCCTGAATTAGATGCTAACCAATGCAGGAACTACTGAAAAACTGTGTCTAGGGAACTTAAATCCCTATTTTTTGTATTAGAGGAAGGGGAGTAATGATGGCTGCTATGGATTTGTATTTTGATAATGCTGTTTTTGTGGTTTGTATTTGGTTTTACTATGTGAATTTAACTGATGTAATGTTTGATTGTTGTAAGCTGCCCTAAGGGCTTTTTAGAGCCATGATGGCAGATACTATACATATTTTAGATACATTCAAGAGAACTCCAATCTCTGACAATGGCCTGTACCTTTTTTATATCATCCTTCTCCAAAGTGCTGCCCTACAATTAACATCAACCCCAGCCAGCATTATGGAATTATAGTCCATCACATCTGGAGGGCACCAGGTTGGGGAAGGCTGGTCTATATACTACTACACAGTCAGGGATGGTGATGAAAATGGACCATAAGTGGTCCTGAGACTTTTTTTTTTTGGTCATCTTTGTGGCATCCAGGATACCTCCAACTAATCCAAACTTCACCCAAAACATTTCAAGACCTTAAAAAATTACTATCTTCAGCCTTATACTGTACTATGGTGGTTGATACCATCCTATGATTTTTTTTATGGTTTTAACAAGTTGATTTTAAATGCTTTCTTTTAATATTGGCAGGCCAACCATCTCCTTGTTTAAGAACATCGCCAAAAATGAAACCAATAGAAGAAAGTGTGGAAGATGATGTTTTCGACCCTCCATCTGGCATACCATCTAAAGCTCCCTAGTGACCTCCTCACTGGACAGAAATTTAGTGATGATCACAGGATGATCAAAAGTGTGGCTGTCATCATAAGTGTGGAATCAGCTTTGACATGACGTCAAAGCTGATACCATTGTTATGTGTGTTTTAATATATATATTTTTTGCCACAAAATCCTTACAAGTGAACTTTTACAGACTAACACTAACCATATTACCTTTTTGTTTCAGTGATACTTGAAGCCCCATGCTGGGGTTTGTGTGCTTGGATGGGTGGAGTGCCCCATCTGTGTCAATATTGTGGGGAGCTCTGTGTGCATAAATTACTTCTTTTGAAATTAATGGGGAAATCCTCATAGCTTCTGTAGCTCCATATGTGCATCAGAGCATCCCTAGCCACAGCAAATCCTTGAATTTGAGGAAATATAGCTGGAGCAAGACAAGAAGATCCTAGATGTCTTGTTGGGTCAAAACTTTGGTTTTTATTTACAATGCAGTTAACTCTATGGATTCATATGGAAAGCAGTCCCATTAAAAGTAGTGATATTGTTTTGCCTTTTAAGAGAATGAATACAGCTTTAATTCATAGATGGACCTGATATATTTTTGCAAGATACTTTTTTACATTTTCCACAGTTGTGGGAACTGGGGGATGTGCATCTGCTGCTGTACTAGCAGACGTACATATCCCCCTCACCTGCCTAACACCTCTGACAGCACTAGGTCACCTGGTAAGTGTTTGCCTGGGCTGAGTTCAGCATCTTCCCCAGCACACACACCCTTAAGGTGATTAAGACTGCAATCCTATCGGAATAGGCGGCTGCCTCCAAACTCGGAAGTGACTGCTTATCCAATGCACGGCAGGAGCAATGCGGAGGGGATCTTTCCCTCCACACTTCAGCTGCCCTGCATTCGTGGCTAGACAGCCAATCAGAGCGGGGGGGGGGGCAGACGCCAGCTGATGCATAGGAAGTGTTGGAAAGGCACTTCCGCTCTCCTGGCCCCAGGAATGCTCCGTTTTCGCTGCTCTGCACTGCTTTTATGAGTGCAGAGTGTGGGGCCAATTCACGCTGCCTGCGAGGCAGTTCGGGAGAGGGTGGAGGTCGGTTTTCAGGAAACCAACCTCAGAGCGCAGGCTCTGAGGTCAGTTCAAGACCCGATCTATCCTATGACCATCTAGCCACTGGCTAGCAGCCATAGGATTGCATCCTAAGTATGCTCAGTGCTGAAAGTTCTGATCAGCTGTTGTATACTATGCCACTTTCACATTCTGGTATGTGTGTGGGAGGGATACAGAGTTGCCCCACTCCCTTCTAGCTACCTTTTTGTGCTAGGACTGATTCTTGAACAGAAGTATACTTTTAACCATGCTTTTCCCTTGAGACAACCAATATTACAACTATAAAGTAAAACTACATTTTATTTTGCTTAGCCCTTGTGTATGTGTAATGTTTAGGAGTGACAGGATTGTATTTTTTGAATAAGTGGTGCATACTGTTATTGGGAAGGGACCGCGGTGGCTTAGTGGTTAAGATGCTGAACTGCAGACCAGAAGGTCGGCAGGACAGCAGTTCGAGACCCAAGTGCTGTGTGACGGAGTGAGCTCCCGTCTTCAGTCCCAGCTCCTGCCAACCTAGCAGTTCGAAAGCAAGAAATTGCAAGTAGATAAATAGGTGCCGCTTCGGCGGGAAAGGTAACAGCATTCCGTGCACCTCGGTGTTCAGTCACGCCAGCCACATGACCACGGAAGCATCTTCGGACAGCGCTGGCTCTTCGGCTTAGAAATGGAGATGAGCGCCACCCCCTAGAGTCGGACACGACTGGTTGGGGACACCTTTACCTTTTACCTTACTGTTATTGGACCTAAGTCCTAAACTACAATAAAGAGGCTTTCAATGTAACCCAATACTCACTGAATTCAGTGGGACTTACCCCCAGTTAAATGTGCTTAAATTAATAACCAACCATTAAAATTAGTGGGAGTTTGCCATTGATACTGACTAGATATAGGCTACTCCAAAAGTTATGTACAAATAAGGAAACATTTTATGTATATTTATGATGTCATCCCTTTTCTGAAAATAGAATCTATCCAGTACTACCATTCATTGGGGCTTTAAATACATGTAATATTATTGGCAGCAATGGTAAATTGCATTCTGTGGCATATATGCTGATGGAAAGTGTGGCATAGTGCCTTTTGATTCTATTCACATCTGTTGGGGAGATAATTAAGGAGTACATTCAGCCAAAGAAAAACACATCCAGTCCTATTGCTCTAAACTGCAAAATGTTAAACCAATAGGAGTTGAAAGTGTTTAATTTCAGCTGAATTTTTAATATCATCATAGAAATAGCAGATTCAGAAAATAAACCACAAACCTCTATGTTATGGGGTTTATACTGGCAGGCACTGTAATGAAAAGTCTATAAGACCGGGAGAACATAATACATTTGTCATTAGCAAAAGTCTCTAAAAAGAACAAATGCTTATTTATGTAAACTGGGAACTTTTTAGAGGTTACATATTTACACAACTGAAGCTTTTGGGGTCTGTGAAGTTCAGTAGCTAAAAACTAACGTCTAGCTTTACAAATAAACTCATGTTCTTCAGGAGCAGCCTTGTTTTGTCATTTCGCTTTTGTAAAGCAGCTAGACATGCACCTTTGCTGGAATTTTCATTATGGAAACACTGCTTTCCATTACGGTTATACAAACATTTAAAAAATGAATGTGATGGACTGGATCAACCAAAGTGGCTTATAAGAACAATTATGAGTTTAGTGTTGTGCCGTTACAATTCACCTTTGCTTTGTATCACATCTGCAGAGTAAATCTGTTAATACTGGACTAAATTTTTGAAATTGAAGCAAATAATTTTTGAAAATTATTGTATATATAAGAGGGATTCATCTAAGTTTTCTGTACAATAAAACTATTAAAACATATAGGACAGCTGCATTTTTTAGACGTATGTATTTGTGAACATCTCATTTACCAGCCATAAACACTAGATGCTACTATCTTTGGGTATACATCATATTGTGAACTGGGAATAGTCTGGCCATTCTTACGATGTGCTGACCGCATTCTCACTCATCAGCCTGTAGAGGACCCGTTGCTGACATTTGTAGGCTTATTTTATTATAGGTCTTCAATATCTATGCTGAGAGGCCCTCAGAACTTTGTGGCAACCATGGAACTATCCCAATGTGATATCAGTCCAACACTGAAGTCTGCCTACCTTTGCCTGATATAAACCTTTTAGCTTGTTTCCTGTGGCATAGGATTGCCACTGACACTAGAGATACTTAAAAGATGAACAAAATGAAGATGCATGTGAAGGGAGTGGTTTACATTCTATGATTCTATGACATAAGGAAATAAGGTGCGTGCTGTTCAAAGAGTAGGATGAGATTCCTTAAGAACATAAGAGCTATGCTGGATCAGACCAAAGGCTGAGTTAGGCCTGTCTTTTGTTCCCTCAGTAGCCAACCAGATGCTTATAGAATCATAGAATAGAAGGGTTGGAAGAGGCCTACGAGGCCATCGAGTCCAACCCCCTGCTCAATGCAGGAATCTAAGTCAGAGCATCCCTGACAGATGGCTGTCCAGCCTCATCTTGAATGCCCCCAGTGTGGGAGAGCCCACCACCTCCCTAGGTAATTGGTTCCATTGTCATATTGCTCTAACAGTCAGGAAGGTTTTCCTGATGTTCAGCCAGAATCTGGCTTCCTGTAACTTGAGCCCATTATTCTGTGTCCTGCGCTCTGGGATGATCGAGAAGAAATCCTGGCCCTCCTCTCTGTGACAACCTTTCAAGTACTTGAAGAGCGCTATCATATCTCCCCTCAGCCTTCTCAAGGCTAAACATGCCCAGTTCTTTCAGTCTCTCTTTGTTTCCAGTCCCCTGATCATTTTTGTTGCCCTCCTCTGAACCCTCTCCAGTTTGTCTGCATCCTTCTTAAATGTGGTGCCCAGAACTGGACACAGTACTCCAGATGAGGCCTAACCAGTGCTGAGTAGAGGGGAACTAGTATTTCCCGGGATTTGGAAGCTATGCTTCTATTAATGCAGCCCAAAAGAGCATTTGCCTTTTTTGCAGCACATCACATTGTTGGCTCATATTCAGCTGATCGACAACAATTCCAAGATCCTTCTCGCTTGTAGTGTTGTTGAGCCATGTATCCCCCATCTTGTAACTGTGCATTTGGTTTCTTTTTCCTAGGTGCAGAACTTGGCATTTATCCCTATTCAATTTCATTCTGTTGTTTTCTGCCCAGCACTCCAGTCTATCAAGATCACTTTGAATTTTGTTTCTGTCTTCCAAAGCATTAGCTATCCTGCCCAATTTTGTGTCATCTGCAAATGTGATCAGCATTCCCTGCACCTCCTCCTCCAAGTCATTAATAAAAATGTTGAACAGCACTGGGCCCAGGACTGAGTCCGATCCTGTAGCCAACTATGGATCCACCGGATCGTTGTTTCATTTAGCCCACTTTGAGCTAGTTTGCTCATCAGGATATCATGGGGCACTTTGTTGAAAGCTTTGCTGAAGTCAAGGTATATTATGTCTACAGCATTCCTACGGTCCACAAGGGAGGTGACTTGATAAAAAAATGAGATCAGATTCGTCTGGCAGGATTTATTCTTGACAAAATTTGTTCTTGACAAAAATTATTGGAAGCCCACAAGCAGGACATGAGCACAAGAACACCCTCCCATCCATGTTCCCCAGTAACTGGTCCTGAGAAGCATACTGCCTCCGATACTAGAGGTAATACATAGACATCATGATAAGTAGCCATTGATAGCTTTATCCTCTGAATTTGTCAAATTCCTTTTCAAAGCCATCCACATTGGTGGCCATTACTTTGGCTTGTAGCAAATTCTGTAGTTTAACTATGCACTGTGTGAATTAGTTCAGTTATCCAGGGTTTAAAATGCTTAGTTCCAGTTCATAATATGTAAGTAAATAAGCTCTTAATAGTTATTTTCCCCATCAGACCAGATTTCCATAACTTTCAACCACTCACTCAAAACCAGGAACAGCTGCTGCACAGCAGTTTTCCTCTGCTTCAAGCTTTTCCTGCTGTTTCTAGCTTCTATGATAAGTCAGACGATTCAATGACTGCTTAAAACTCTCAGGTCTTCAGATCCTTTTCCAGCTGACAACCAACTTTCAACAACCCACCTTCGTCTGATTAACTGACTTTTTAAAATCTACTGGCCAGGACCTCTGACCAGTTATGTTCTTAACACTTTCAGGGCTCCGACCTATAGGTCTTCCTTTAGTAACCAATCAGTGGTTCTGTATGGACCATCCAACCAACAATCACATTTGTTGGCCTTGGTCACTCCAAGCTGTGTTTTACTATTCACCCACTACCTATATAACAAAGGCAAAATCTCTTGTTTGTCATTTTTTAACGGTCAGCTTGAAGCCTCTGTCCCAAAGTAACTATAATTAAGTAGCCACAACTGTCTTATGCTCACTACGAAGTAGCAAAGCCAGGCCTGAGGTTTACTTGATTAGAGGTTTCTCAAAGAACATTAACATTAGAAAACATAAGTAAACAAAGTAGTGTTTCTTCATGCCCTAGTTGACAGGTTTTCCAGTAGGCATTAACAAATATCTTCATGTGAGACATATACAGGATTGAAGTTGTGTTTTTTTTAAGCAAAATGCAGTAACAATCACGTAAGTCAGACTCAAAATCTGGTAATCATAAGAGGCAAATGTTAGATCATATCCATGTTTTTATTTCTTGCAATGCTAGTCACAGCTGTTTCTAATTTAAAAGGAATGGACTTCCAGGCCTAAAAAGATTAATAAGAAAAGACAACGTGTCTTAATTAATTTGTCCTGACATTTCAACTTCCTGAGAGTTCACAGCAGCCTTTTTGCTTCACAGAAGCCCTTGTAAGCTGGGTAGCTTTTTCTGACACACTGATGGGAAAGGTTTCACTTGATCTGCTGAAGACATGGGGAAGGGAAGACTGCCAAAAAAATTGCCAGCAAACCTAGAGATGGGTATGTTACACTGCAACAAGAACGATGATACTCTTAATGGCAAGGCAGACCGGACTCCCCCATGAGCTTCACAGTTCAGCGGGGATTTAACCATTGCATCACACTGGCAACCTTCAGAGCCAGTAAAGTCTGGCGGATTGAAGAAGCACCAGGATTTCTTCACTTGTTAGCAGTTGGGAATACAAGTGCACTTTGGGTGGCTTCAGATGTACAAGAAGCCCGCCCCCTCACCCCACCCCCAGTTTGTGATCAGAGTTTTCAGCTGAATACCATCCGCTTCTAGTAATTGATTGCACTTCAGTTTCTAATGTCCTCCTTAGTTTCCCCCTTAGAGATTAATAATATATTAAGACCACATCCTGGTTTCCTGTACAAAGTACTCTTGGGACTTGAATTCCCCTTCATCCTCTGTAGTAAAAGGTGAGGAAGAAGTGAAATTTCAGCTACTGACTGACTTAAGCTCAATGATCATTAGTCTAGCCCTCTATGACCAAAAAGAAAAGCACCAAGGTTGCTCTGTTCACTCACCTTTCCTTTCCTGCACTTTCCAAAGAAGAGAAATTACAGAAGACATATCCACACTGGACCACTCCAGAGCTGCACAGCTGTCAACCCAGCAACCCACTGAAAGAGGAACTCTTTCTGACAATGGGAGAAACAGCATGTACATCATGTCTCCAGTCTGTTGAGGTGTGTGTATACACACACATATACACAAACATTACACATACACTAAATCAAAATGTTATTTAGATGCCTTAAGGTTTAAGTAAATGCATGCTTTACAGACACAATAATCACTAAGTACATGCTTAAATATTTGTGAGATAGGATTCCATTACCTCTCAAACTGGGGAGAGGTAATGAGCAGGGTACTGCAGGGCTCAGTCCTGGGCCCAGTGCTCTTCAACATTTTTATTAATGACTTGGATGAGGAAGCGCAGGGAATGCTGATCAGATTTTCAGAGGACACAAAATTGGGCAAGATAGCTAATACCCTCCCCTTCATGGATCACTACCTTGTTGTGACAAAGGGGCTTGCGTAACTCAGTGAAGCCATAAGCTATGCTGTGCAGGGCCACCCAAGACGGACAGGTCATGGTGGAGAGTTCTGACAAAATGTGGTCCACTGGAGAAGGAAATGGCAACCCACTCCAGTATTCTTGCCAAGAAAACCCCATGGAATGTATCACAAGGCTGAAAGATATGACGCTGGAAGATGAGCCCCTCAGGTCGGAAGGTGTCCAATATACTACTGGAGAAGAGCAGAGGGTATTTCCAGGTAGTGCCAGAAAGAGTGAAGCGGCTGGGCCAAAGCTGAAAGGACACTCAGCTGTGGATGTGTCTGGTGGTGAAAAGAAAGCCCGATGCTGTAAAGAACAATATTGTTTAGGAACCTGGAATGTAAGGTCAATGACTCAAGGTAAGCTGGAGGTGGTCAAACATGAGATGGCAAGATTGAACATCAACAACTTGGGAACCAGCGAACTAAAATGGACAAGCATGGGCGAATTTAATTCAGGTGACCATTGTATCTACTACTGTGGGCAAGAATCCCTTAGAAGAAATGGAGTAGCACTCATACTCAACAAAAGGGTGGGAAAAGCAGTATTGGGGTACAATCTCAAGAACGATAGAATGATCTCAGGACAAATCCAAGGCAAACCATTCAACATCACAGTAATTCAAGTCTATGCCCCAACCACTGAGGCCGAAGAAGCTGAGGTTGATCGGTTCTGTGAAGACCTACAACACCTTGTAGAACTAACACCAAAAAAAGATGTCCTCTTCATCATAGGGGATTGGAATGCTAAAGTAGGAAGTCAAGAAATCACCGGGATAACAGGCAAGCATGGCCTTGGTGTACAAAATGAAGCAGGACGAAGGCTAATAGAGTTTTGCCAAGAGAACACGCTGATCATAGCAAACACTCTTTTCCAACAGCACAAGAGGCGACTCTACACATGGACATCACCAGATGGTCAACATCGAAATCAGATTGGTTATGTACTTTGCAGCCAAAGATGGAGAAGCTCTATACAGTCAGTAAAAACAAGACCTGGAGCTGACTGTGGCTCAGATCATGAGCTTCTTATTGCAAAATTTCAGCTTAAAGTGAAGAATGTAGGGAAAACCACTAAACCACTCAGGTATGACTGAAATCATATCCCTTATGAATATACAGTGGAGGTGAGGAATAGATTTAAGGGATTAGACCTGATAGACAGAGTGCCTGAGGAACTATGGATGGAGGTCCGTAACACTGTTCAGGAGGCAGCAACGAAATCCATCCCAAAGAAAAAGAAATGCAAGAAAGCCAAGTGGCTGTCTGATGAGGCTTTACAAGTAGCTGAGGAAAGAAGGGAAGTGAAAAGCAAGGGAGAAAGGGGAAGATATACCCAACTGAATGCAGAGTTCCAGAGAATAGCAAGGAGAGACAAGAAGGCCTTCTTAAATGAACAGTGCAAAGAAATCGAGGAAAACAATAGAATGGGAAAGACTAGAGATCTCTTCAAGAAAATCAGAGATCTCAAGGGAACGTTTTGTGCAAAGACGGGCATGATAAAGGACAAAGAAGGCAGGGACCTAACAGAAGCAGATGAGATTAAGAAGAGCTGGAAAGAATACACAGAAGAACTATACTGGAAAGATCTTAATGTCCCTGATAGCCATGATAGTGCGCTCACTGAACTTGAGCCGGACATCCTAGAGATTGAAGTCAACTGGGCCTTAGGAAGCATTACTAACAACAAAGCTAGTGGAGATGACAGTATTCCAGCTGAGCTATTTAAAATCCTAAAAGATGATGCTGTTAAAGTGCTGCACTCAATATGCCAACAAATTTGGAACACTCAACAAAGGCCACAAGACTGGAAATGTCAGTTCACATTCCAATTCCAAAGAAGGGCAATGCCAAAGAGTGTTCAAACTACCGTACAGTTGCGCTCATTTCACATGGCAGCAAGGTTATGCTCAAAATCCTGCAAGCTAGGCTTCAGCAGTACGTGAACCGAGAACTACTGGAAGTACAAGCTGGGTTTCGAAGAGGCAGAGGAACTAGAGATCAAATCTCCAACATTCACTGGATCATGGAGAAAGCAAGAGAATTCCAGAAAAAAAGTCTTATTTCTGCTTCATTGACTATGCTAAAGCCTTTGATTGTGTGGATCACAACAAGCTGTGGCAAATTCTTAAAGAGATGGGAGTACCATACCACTTTACCTGTCTCCTGAGAAACCTGTACAAGGGCCAAGAAGCAACAGTAAGAACCAGACATGGAACAACCGATTGGTTCAAAATTGGGAAAGGAGTACGACAAGGCTGCATATTGTCACCCTGCTTATTTAACTTATATGCAGAGTACATCATGAGAAACGCCAGGTTGGTTGAATCACAGGTCGGAATTAAGATTGCCAGGAGAATTATCAACAACCTCAGATACGCAGACGATACCACCCTAATGGCAGAAAGCGAAGAAGATCTCAAGAGCCTCTTGTTGAGGGTGAAAGAGGAGAGTGCAAAAGCTGGTTTGAAACTCCACATTAAAAAAACGAAGATCATGGCATCTGGCCCCATCACTTCCTGGCATATAGAAGGGGAAGAAATGGAAGCAGTGACAGATTTTATTTTCTTGGGCTCCAAGATCACCGCAGACAGTGACTGTAGCCATGAAATTAAAAGACGCTTGCTCCTTGGGAGGAAAGCTATGGTAAACCTAGACAGCATGTAAGAAGCAGAGACATCACCTTGCTGACAAAGGCCCGTATAATCAAAGTATGATTTTCCCAGTAGCAACGTATGGCTGTGAGAGCTGGATTATAAGGAAGGCTGAGCGCCGAAGAATTAATGCTTTCGAACTGTGGTGCTGGAGAAGACTCTTACGAGTCCCTTGGACTGCAAGGAGGTCAAATCAGTCCATCCTAAAGGAAATCAACCCTGAGTGCTCATTGGAAGGACAGATGCTGAAGCTGAAATATTTTGGCCACCTAATGCGAAGAGAAAACTCTCTGGAAAAGACCCTGATGCTGGGAAAGATTGAAGGCAAAAGGAGAAGGGGACGGCAGAGGATGAGATGGCTAGATAGCATCACGGATGCAATGAATATGGACTTGAGCACACTCCAGGAGAGAGCGGAGGACAGGAAGGCCTGGCGTGCTATGGTCCATGGGGTCACGAAGAGTTAGACATGACTGAACGACTGAACAACAACAACAGCTAATACCCTGGAAGACAGAAACAAAATTCAAAGTGATCTTGATAGACTGGAGTGCTGGGCAGAAAACAAGAGAATGACATTGAATAGGGATAAATGCCAAGTTCTGCACCTAGGAAAAAGAAACCAAATGCACGGTTACAAGATGGGGGATATGTGGCTCAACAACACTACAAGCGAGAAGGATCTTGGAATTGTTGTCGATCACAAGCTGAATATGAGCCAACAATGTGATGTGCTGCAAAAAATGCAAATGCTCTTTTGGGCTGCATTAATAGCAGCATAGCTTCCAAATCCTGGGAAGTACTAGTTCCCCTCTACTCAGCACTGGTTAGGCCTCATCTGGAGTACTGTGTCCAGTTCTGGGCACCACACTTTAATAAGGATGCAGACAAGCTGGAGAGGCTTCATAAGAGGGCAACTGAAACAAAACCCTATGAGGACACACTGAAAGAACTGGGCATGTTTAGCCTTGAGAAGAGAAGGCTGAGGGGAGATAGGATAGCGTTCTTCAAGTACTTGAAAGGTTGTCACAGAGAGGAAGGCCAGGATCTCTTCTTGATCATCCCAGAGTGCAGGACACAGAATCATGGGCTCAAGTGACAGGAAGCCAGATTCCGGCTGAACATCAAGGAAAACATCCTGACTGTTTGAGCAATATGGCAATGGAACCAATTACCTAGGGAGGTGGTGGGCTCTTCCACACTGGAGGCGTTCAAGATGAAGCTGGACAGATGCTTTGACTTGCATTGAGCAGGGGGTTGGACGCAATGGTCTTATAGGCCCCTCCCAACCCTACTATTCTATGACTCTATGATTTAATACATTGGAATCTCTGTACCAAAGTGGGCCTTCAGCCCACTTAACCAAATGGCACAGAGATCCAATAATTATGGGAATAATACAGTGGTCAGTATCCAACACTATCAAAACATCATTAACACTACCTAGAAAAAGGAAAAAAAGTAGTTATTTGCCAACAAACGTCAGTGGCAAATCACAGTAGATCACCTCTTCCCCATTTGCCCAGCAAGCGCTGATGGCGTGCTAACGTTGGTTTATGCTAGCTCAACGTCAGCGCCAGCAACACGACAGCATTGGATGGTACCCATTGTATGCTTCGTGAGTGCGAGGGGACTTAACTTCGTGTCTTCTGTTTGTAGAGCAGAATCAGAGGTGTACTTTTGTATGCATTTTGAAGAGTATTTAATCTTTTAGCCACTTTACAAGTAATATTTCTACTTTAAGAGACTAGAATCTGGTGAGTCATGTACCAATTGCTGTGTATGACCATCAACAGATTTGGACAACTGACTGGATGGTTATGCTGGGTTTTAGCTCTCATTTCATAAAGTTATTTTGTTGTTATTTTAACAATATAGTTGTCACTTTTTATTATTCAGATTTATACAGTGCTTTCCCAAGAGGTATCAAAGAGCTGAACATAAAATACAATGGCATCAAAACAATAAATAATCAGCAATAAAACAGCACACTCCCGGTGTTACAAACCATAGCTGGCTGGGTCACACTTCAGAGAAAGCCTGTGTGAGTTTTAAGAAGATGTCTAAAGGCACAATCCTATGCATGTTTAGACAGAAATAAGTCCTACAACTCCCAGCATTCCCCAGCCAGCCATGGCTGGGTAGTCCAAGGATTTCAGTAGCTCCATGGCCAGACATTGTAGTTTTCAGGCAGAGGATGTGAAAACTGTCACAATGTGGACAGCCATTTGTTTGCAGTAGCTTAACTTGCAGATAAACCAATTATTTCCCTACTCCACATTACTGCAGATCTCACTTTTAAGCCATTTGCAGTGATGTAAGTAGAGAAACCATTGATCAGTTTGAATTAGTCCTGCACATGAATGGCTCTCTAGATGGTCATATTCATCCTAGAGAATGATTTATGTGGCTCCCATGTGTGCACCAGTCCACCAGCAAAAGCAGCAAAGCTGTAGACTTCTTTATAGTTTTCATGCCTAGGCCAATTATTGCTTAACCAATGAAGAACTGACAAGGTTAAGAGGGAACCTGCCATTTTCCTTATGGGATTATCTCACTGCAAGAATTCTTACCTAAATCAGTATTTTAGAACTTTTGGCATATAAAAGGCAGGCAGTTCTCCTCTCTTCTCATGAAACACTGAAATGACAATGTAGGATACTATTCCTCTTTGTATACATATATGCGGCTGGATCCAGATTTACCCTGGATCAACTGCACCGAAGGAAGTGGACTACCCACCCCCACCCCCTTTCACATCGCAGCTCAGTCAGGTGTCTCTGCTGCTTAGGGTGAAGGAAAAAAACCCATACTGATGCATTGGCACTTGATACTGGAATTCAAGTTCCAGTGATTTACAAATAAATAAATATATGAATGTGCTTTATTTTTATTTTTTATAGGTAAATATCTCAATCTTCAAAAAGGAAATGGGGTCGAGAAGGAAGATCTGGGAACTACAGAAGAACAGTCAGTCTGACTTCAGTACTGGGGAAGATACTAGAACAGATTGTAGAGTTGTCAATTTGTAAGCATTTTGATAATAGTACAGTGATTAGTAGAAGCCAGCATGTAATTGTCAGGATTGTGGGAATAATTTATTTTGATTTCAGCAAAGAATCTGGCAAAGTTCCCCTTGATAGTTTGGTAAAGAAACTGGTTAAAATGTGTGTTAGATGATAATGCCATCAAGTGGATCCACCGCTGGGTGAAACACTCTATCACGTGCTCCTCGGTATTCCTCATTTCATTTCTACACTGCTCAGGAGCCAAAGTGCTCCTGAGCACAACAATTAGAACCCCAAACTGCAATATAATAAAAACAAAATCTTTAACATATAAAATTAAAAATACCATTTTAAAACAGCTAAAATAACAGTTACAAACTAGATGGAGGTTACAAGTGGGGTGCCACAGGAGTTGTCTTGGGCTCAGTACTCATTTTTTTTTTTTTAATCAATGACTTAGATGAAGCGGTGGAGGGAATCCTTATCAAATTTGCAATGGACACAAAACTGTAAGGGATAGCAAACTCCTCAGAAAACAGAAATTAAATTCAAAATGACCTTGATAGATTGGACAACTGGGGTGAACAAAATTAAATTCATCAGAGACAAATGAAAATTTCTGCACTTGGACCAAAACATAAAAAAAAGATACACAGGTATAAGTATGGGGATACCTGGTTTGGTATCAGTACATATGAAAAAGGTTCTTGGGACTGTAGACAACCACAAGCTAAACATGAGTTAGCAGTATGATTCAGCTGCAAGAAAAGTCTCATGCATTTTTAGGTTGCATTAAGAATGTAAGAAAAACCATGCTGGATCAGACCAAGGGTCCATCTAGTGCAGCATTCTATGCACACTGTGGCAAATCAGCTGCCCACAGGAAACCTACAAGTAGGACATGAGTGCATCAGCACCCTCCCATCCATGTTACCCAGCAACTGGTGTACATAGGCATATTGCCTCTGATACTGGAGGGTAACATATAACCATCAGAATGAATAGACATTAATAGCCTTCTCCTCCAGGAATTTGTCCAACCCACTCTTAAAGCCATCCAAATTGGTGGCCATTGGTGGTCTTGTGGTAGTGAATTCCATAGTTTAACTATGCACTGTGTGAAGAAGTACTTGCTTTTATCTGTCCTGAATCTCCCACCAATCAGCTTCATGGGACGACTCTAGGCTCTAGTATTATGAGGGAGAAAAATCCAGTCGTCGATTCCAGCTTTGATGAAATTTATTAATATCTTTGGTGAATTGTCTGGCTATTCAATTAATTGGTCAAAGTCAGAAATAATGCCAATTGGAGATAGGGTATACTCTAGTGTATTAGCCAACTGGCAATTTCGATGGTGCCCAGAATTTCTTACTTGGGAATAATTATCCCTAGAGATATATCTCAAATGATTAGGTTAAATTTAAACAAGTTGATTAATGATATTTATGGAGTAAGGTCAATACACTTAAGATGAATACCATACCTCAAATTATTTATATGTGGGAGCCCTATACTTATACCTCGCAAATATTTCCGAAAACTTAATGCTTTGTTTTGTAAATTCTTTTGGGGTTCCTTTCCACCAAGAATATCTTTGAAAAGGATGCAACTTCCAATTAATGAAGGCAGGTTCAATTTTCTGGATCTAGCTATGTACCATCGGGCCTATTTGCTGACCTCTACTAAATTTTGGTCTCTTCCACTCAGATAAGATTTTTCACCTTGGTCAGTGTTGGAATCTTCTTGTCTGGAACCTCTCTTTAAATGGATGGCACTAGGTTCTCGGCATATTAAGGTAGACAGAGCTCCTCCCACAGTTTTAGCTGTTAGAGAAGTGTGGTGCATAATGTCACATCAATTACAATTTGATCCATTTTCCCATGCTAAATTGACTTTATGGGGAAATCCAGATTTAAGAATTGGCAAGAAAATATTTTTATGGCAGACCTGGACAGATAAAATTATCTTTACCCTGGATCAATTAGTGGGGGTTGATAGTGAGTTTTTGTTATTTTCAACTTTGTGAGATCAATTTGATTTGCTGCTAGAGTGGAATGGCAGTACTTGCAAATGAAACATTCATTGGTATCTAGATTCAGTCCTGCTGCTTTTACTACTTTGTAGTCTTCTTTGCTACTGGAAATACTCATTGAACCTGATCAGATATATCGATCTACGATTCATGTTTATAAATATTTATTATCAATGAATAAATATGATACAAGCGGTTTACAGTAGGAATGGAACAGGGAATTGAAACATCCTGTTTTGTTTAACCAATGGACTACCATCTTGGCATCTGCATCATACATTTCCATGGATCTTTGGTTACTCGTTATCTAGCAAAAAACTTTTATTTCAGCTCTATTGGATGCCACAATGTCTCTTTAATAAAGGATTGTCAAATTTGGCTAATTGTTGGAGGTGTAATGCAGTCAATGCTTTATTTTTTGTTTTTGTTTTGTTATGTTTTCTGTGTTTTGTTTTAAAATTCAGAATAAAAATTGAAAAAGAGAGGGAGAAAAATGTTTCCCTATCCATATTCTCCACACCATGCATAATTTTGATAGAACCTCATTAATAGAACCATGGTTTCCAGGCCACAAGGGACAGTTCCACTTTATTCTGCGTATGATTGGTGGAAAGCAAGTCCCATGTAAAAAAAAGAAAGAGAAAGGTAAAAAAACTGGGTCTGTTTAGCTAGGAGAACAGAAGGAGGACATGATAGCTTCTCTTCGAATACTCCAAGGGCTGTCCTACAGAAGAGGGCAGACTTGTTCTCTGTCAGAGGGCAGGACTCGATCTAATGGGTTTAAGTCACCAGAGGGTACCATCTTAATGGTAAGAGCAGTTTGATAATGGAACCAATTATCTGGAGGAGGGATAGGCTTTCCCTTGCTGGAGGTATTCAGACAGGAGCTGGGCAGCCATCCTTTGGGGATGCTCTAGCTGGGGATTTGCTGAGAACAGGAGGTTGGGCTAGATGGCCTATAAGACCCCTTCCAACTCTAATTCTGTAACAAGGCAATTTAGTAAGAAAACATTTGCCCACCATTCTGACAAAGATGGAACATTTGCTGCTTTCCAAGTTGCAGCTAAGCACATTCTTGGTGAAGTCAACAATCACATTGCTAATTCCAGGTCTTCATCTAAATCACATTTAAAAGACCCGAACACACTTTTTTATAAGATTCTACATGATTCCTCTTTTATTAGAGGAAAATGGTAGTACAATAGGTCCTAGTGATAATCCTAAGATCACGTAAGGGCAAATGTTTTCTTACTAAATGGCCTTGTTATAGTATCATAGAGTTGCTTAGGTTCCAACTCAGACATGAGGAAAAAGACTGCCACTGCACTAGAGCTGAAACCAATCCCTGCTTCACCACCTATAGCAGCTGTGCTGCAAAATAATTTAACACCAACTTCAGGTACTGAAACAGAAGTAGGAAGGGGATGCTGTCTTCTCCGATGCCCTTGCACCTTATCCCATATGGCCTAGACATAGTGATGAAAATTAGCAAGGCCACGGATGGAACAGATGTCTGACAAACAAGCCAAATCCATTCACTCTGGAATACAGTCACATATTAGACTGCTCTTTACCATCTTCTAGTACAAGGTGCTATCAGGGATTGGGAGAGCTGGACTTCAAAACAATATATATAAAAAATGGGTTGGATCCAGCATTGTGATACTGCAAGCTTGCAGAATGGGATATTTGTGTCCTTTCCCCCAACCCATGTGCCCTCAAAATCTGCTCCAGAGGGTTGGGGGAACCTCCAGGGCAGATTTGGAGGGTGCACAGGGTGGAGGAGTGGATGCATAACTCCTACTCCACAAGCTAGAAAGAATTTACCCTAAGCACAAATGGTCTTTTGAAGATATGACCGCCCCCTTTCCCATCCTGCATGCAAATCATAACAAAATCTCAAAGCCTTTGGTAAATGCCAACGTTATATGTTTAATTTTTCATCATGTAATCCTTGTAAGCCTCAGTCACAAATCGATGATTGATAGAAATAAAAACATTAGGCAATAGGCATTAAATGAAAATATAAAATACAGGATATGTAGAAAGGCAATCAGTGCTTCAGTCCAACAAGATGGAGACAGAAAACATGTGAAAAATGACCTCCCCCCCCCACAAAAATCAGCTCACCGTCTTTTCTTTTGAAAGACCCAAACAATTCAAGTGATTTTTAAAAATTGTATCTTGTAAACAAAATAAGAGTCAAAATGGACCATGAGGTAATCTATACACTACAGAGGAGAGTTTTTAAAAACACTAGATAAAAAGACAATATTCAAGACGCATAGATATCAGTGTTCCCTTTGGTCTCTGGCTATTAGGTTTACTATGAACAACATAGAGATTCAAGCCAATCTGGTAATACTTGTCAACCAGTTTGTTAATTAAATAGTAGTAAAATGCAAGAGGTAGTCAAAACCATCATCATGTCCTTTCTTAGTCCGCCATTTTAGGTTAGAAACAATTGTTGCAAAAGTCCAAAATATTTTCTAATATTCAGCTTAATTCTCAATTTGTTGTGCTGGCTGGCACATCGCACCTTCAAAAGAACAAGCCATGTGCTTGTAGGGCAGCTTTAAGCTCACAACCCTAGTTTTAAAAGCTTAGTCAGCAACTAGTTTTACTTGGAGGGTCACTTGGATTAGGGCACCCTCAAAATGCTCTGCTGTCAGGCCCGGTTTCCACCAAATCTGCTCATCCACACCCCTCTTTTGTATCTGGGCTTGGCAATTGTGGGGCTCAGACAGCGCCCCAGCAGAAGGCTGAATTTGGCTCAGGGGTCACAAATCGCTTACACCCACCATATACTGCCAAACAGAGCTGTTGTGAAAATGACACTCTATGAAGGTTCCTATGCCAGCATCTTGTTACTAACTAGTCACAATGACATAAGTAACACAACAGGCATATCTTTAAAATGCTGTTGAAATAAAACAGAACAAGACACATTTAACAAGTCTTTAAAAGTAAGCAAAGACAAAATAATCAAATCTCATTAAAGACATCTAGTAAAATTAAACTCAGTGCATCTGCACTCACACCTTTTCCCAATTACTTTCATATCCATCATAACGCAAGGGGAAGAAAAACACACACACATATATTCTTATGATAAACATTTCTTAGAGATAAATTAATTTAAATTAGCTTTAAGACTTACTGAAATCTTCCCATGTTCTTTATAGTTTTCCTTACAAAGAAGGTCACAAGGTCTATAAACACTTTTTTATGGGTCTCCATCCACAAAACTACATACTAGAGGTAACTTTGGGATAGCACTAGAACAAATTAAAGAGTTTTAAAAAATTGAGTAGCCTTTATTGGGCAAAAGTATCACATTTTTAGAGCTAATTTTTAGTGCCCCAAAAGCACCTAAGTAATTGTCCTGTTGTCTTTTCCCTTCCAGAATGGTCTAAGAGATGCTGTGCAAGTGTGCACATAGTATTTGCGGTCAATTCAGCGGCACAACACAAAGGCCAGAGTGTTTCTCAGGGTCTAATGAGAGTCCAATTCAGACATATCTGCAGAGGAGAGGAGAGGAGAGGGGCTCTATTCCTGGGGTGGGGAAGACACTTGTGCTGATGGGAGCCCCATGTCAATTACTCCGAGATGCTTGCTGCTTGAAGCTTTGGCCTAGGGTGCTGTTCAAGTTCATGCTGTTTTATAAAATGGAATGCCAGGAAAAGCTCGGTGAGAGTGCTGTAGATTCCTCAACATCGTTATTAAAGAGAAAACTGCCCATTTGAATCTTACAGCTAGCATGTGTCTATCAAACGTAAAGATGTTGACACCTGTCTTCTTAAGACCCTCATACTGTCCCAGTTCAGGTGTAACAATCTTGGCTCAACAAGAAGTCTTTGGCCCTTACACTCCATCCTTGTCTTGCCCCTTCCCTCTCCTCATGTTAACCAGTGTCAATGAATATATTAGCCCTGTTTAGGTGCTATCCCTTTACAACTTGTGGCTCTCCAGATGTTTTGGCCTACAACTTCTGTCATCTCTCACCATTGGCTATCCTGGCTAGGGCTGATGGTAACTGTGTCCCTCCAGATCTTCTACAATTGCCGACTCCTGCTTTACACAGTTGCAATCATGTGAGGGTAAAAGTGGGACTTTGCAATCACACAGTTGCCTTTGTGGGTCAGGCTCCCCTCTTCGGACTTCTCCCCCAACACATGGACAGTGGAAGAGGACCAACAGGGAATGCAACAGCAGGGGTGCCTCCACTCTATGCAACTGCTATTATGGGATGTTAAACTGTGATAGTTTGGATGGCACAAGAATGTGGGTCGAAGTGCTGGTTACAAACCAGGATCTGATCCTGGTTTGTAAGCAGGGTTTAAAACCACAGTTTTCTAATCCAGATGTCACAGGAAATTATGGTTTAACAAACCACAATATCTTCTTCAAAGCTGAGCATACAAAGTGGAGAGGGGAGAGTGTGCACAGGTACAAGGCTCAATGTCAGTCTGATAAACAGTGGCTCATTGGACTGAGATTGTTATGTCTGAACTGGGCCACTGTAGCATGCATCTCAGACAGACTGAGGGCTGGAGCCATGTAGCCAATGCTTATTTGGGCTTGCTTGTTGTCAAAGTAGAAAAAGCCAGGAGTGCATATTTTTAAAAGGTGGTTTTACAGCAACCTTGAGTACAATTTTTGGAGTGGCACATCCTGATCCCATAATTAGCTTATGAGCTGGCACATCTAATTCATCAGCTGAAATCTGATGAATTAGATTAGGGGGGAATGTAATATGCTTTCCATTTAGAAGTATGCCCAAGTTCTAACAATGTTTCTTAAAAATCTACTGTAATATTATTGCAATCTGGGGCTACTTAATTCCCACATATTGGTTCTTCCTTAGAAAATTGGTTGCCTTTGCATGTGGTGTTTGTGTGTGAACAGCACCCATTTCTACTTCTGGCAGAAAAAAACAAATCTTTAAGAGAGACTCTCACACCATTTCAAATGGATGCATTGTTTTTAAATTAAGCACATAGCTGTCTTAACATTTGCAGTGAAAGCAAGTAACACAGACAGAGGCTGTTAACTGCAGAATAGTTTAAACAACAACAGGATGTACCATAAGATCAATAGCCACCTTTAAGGCCTGAGCAGCACAAAGGTGTTGCTTATGTGGTAAGTATGAGGTAGTTGTTTGCTGTAAACAGAATAACTTTATTATTCCCTATGTAAACAATGTGGCTTAGAATTTCAGAAATGGGGAGGAGCGGCCCTGCCCACAACTCTGAAAGACAGCCGTACTTGTGAATGTCAAGTCACAAATGTTCAGTACAGATATACCACTGTACTTCTGTTTTCATGGGAAAGCAGAATGCAAAAAAGTTGATATTTGAGTTATCAGAAACTCATTACTATGTAAACAGAGGTAGATACTATCATCAGCACATAACATGTATATAGCAGTATAGTAAATAGTAGTATAAAAGTATTTTTGGTTTGTTCTGAGCAAACAAGTAAACTGTAAAAGAAAAGAAAAAAGAGAATCACATGGCATTTTCCCTGAGCAAGGTTCTTTGTCCTGAGAAGGCTATTTTGTAATGGTGACCATTGTCCCATATATAAAAATAAAATGTAAACTTTCAATAATGAGATAGGTTTGATAGGCTCTCTTAGCAATTCAGTCTGTGGCTGCTCGAATTATTTATTTCATAATAATATCAGGTCTGGAATTTTAAAGTATGTAAATGGGGGAATGGCCAGTTTTCAAATCCACCATTTCCATCTTACTATCTATAAAGGTCAAGAACTTTGGTTTACATTTTCAAAGTGACCCAAGTTTTGCATCGATGCTGTTCATGGGGCTGTTCTCATGTAACAGTAGCAAATCGTGGGTTAAATAAGACATGATTTGCTGCGGCATGTGCTGGGTGGGTTTCCTCAGCCATTTTGAATATTCAACCCCTGATCAGGCTTGCTACGTGACATCTGGAACCTGGACACTATAGATTAATCATGGGTTAAACAACCCACAGTTAACCTAACTACTAATTGTATGTTAACCATGGGTTGTTTTACCCACTATTAATTTATAATGTCTGGGTTTGGACATCACATAGCAACCCCTGATTAGCCTGATGGGGGCTGAATATTCAAATTGGCTACAGAATGCAACTGGCAGAAGCTGCAGCACATCATGGGTTAATTAACCCATGATTTGTCACTGTTATGTGCGAACTGGGCCTAACCCAGTTATCATACCTGCTAGAAGGTTATGCAATGCCACTTTGATTTGTCTACATAACTTAAATAAGTTTACAATCCTTACATAAGGCAAGGAAGTACTCCTCTAAACATATATCACATTCAGTATCGTCAAAGAAACCCTTTGCATTGTAGTACACTGAGAACTTCAGTATAAACCATTGAGATTTTTTTCCTCAAACACTGTCATGGAATTCAAGCAAAGTTACATAAGATTTGTGCCTGTCACTGAGGCTGTTGAGCCTTATACATTTCCAGAAAAAAAGGAGGTGGCAGCAGCAGCAGCAATACAGGATTTGGGCTATCTGACATGGGACAAATGCCTTCTCTGCTTAACCTCTACAGTGAATGGAGTCACATCAGACTTGATTGGAGGCCTATCAAAACACATCTTACTGCTGTCAGTGACACAACAGAAGAAAGTGTGCTTTCAAGATTCTAATCAAAACATTTTAAAAAGGAGTATGTTCATATCCAGTCTACTTGACTTTCTCTCTCTCTCTCTCTCTCTACTAATGGGGGAAAAACAATTTCGGCAAAATAACTTTTCATCAATAGCACATTTTATTGAGAACAGGCTATGATCCATAGAAATTAATTAACACACATCTGGAGCTTCCTTTGAAGGTTTCTACAGCAGCTGTCCACTGTCTAGGAGATAAACAATTCTACAGTTGCACACGGTGCTTTTGTGAGATCTCTAGTTTACAGTATTAATTTGGTAATCCAGAGAGAAAGCGGCTTTATGTCAACCAAAGTATAGCCAGTCCAAATGGAACTTTAGGAATGGTAATAACCACTGTCTCCAACAGCTTTCCCTAACCTGGTACCCTCCAGATATTTGTCTTTCAATTCCCATCAGCACCAGCCAGTATGGTTAAGAGTGCTGGGAATTGTAGTCCAGAGGGCAACATCCAGAGGGCACTAGGTTGGGAAAGGCTTCAGGGTCATAGCCTTGAAAGGGGTGACTCAACATGCTCAGTGCTAACCCACAGTTTAAGCAGTGAACATTAAAACATTCTGGCAAGTCTGGCAGGGTTTAGTTTCTTTTCCAATCCTGTTCTCTCTTCTTTACTAGACCAAGAATTACTAATACATTGCAACGGGAATCCCTTTCATGAACTCACTGCAATGACTGACCATTGCATGTTCTTGACCAACTCCCTTTCATTATAATGGGAGCTTGTACTATTTATTTATAATTTTATTATTGCATTTATATCCCACCTTTTTTCCTCTTGCAAGGAACCCAAGGCAGCTTACATTATCCTCCTCCTCTCCATTTTATCCTCACAACAACAACCCTGTGAGGTGGGTTGGGCTTAGAGTCTGTGACTGGCCCAAAGTCACCCAGTGAGCTGCCATGGCCGAGTGGGGACTAGAACCCGGATCTCCCGGCTCCCAGTCCAACACTCTTGCCACTACACCACACTGGCTACACACTACACCTACTAGGGAGGTTTCCAGTTGAATGGACCTTTTAAGAGTGGGGATAAGTATCTGAGCAGTTTACATATGAGAAGCGGATCGGTTGTGGAACATTTAGAAGTACTAATTGACAAGAACCACCATTAATGTTCAATGCGATAAAAAGATAGATGCTAATCACCAACAACATAGTAGGAGAAACATTATAATGATGTTGGATGCTACATCAGCCTTCCCCATCCTGGTGCCTTCTAGATATGCTGGACTGCAACTTCTATCATTCATTAATTGGCTTTCTAATCTTATTTATAAAACTGGGTTTCTCAAACTTGAGTCAGTTTGGCAACTCCTCAAGCGTCAAATAATTTAGTATGTATGCAGATTGCAACTACTGTTTTTGTTTTATTGTACAAAATTTACAATAAAAGGCTGCAATCCTATACTCACTTACCTGGGCGTAAGCCCTATTGAACTTAATGAGACTGACATGAGAGTTACTTCTGAATAAACAGGACTGGACTGTAAATATTAAGGCTTGATCTTTTGAAAATGAAAAGGCCAAGGGGTTTGCTTCATGTTTTGCCCTCTTCAACGTGGTAAACATTTATTTTGCATTTTATTCTGCGTTCACTTCTCAAGAGATGTAGAAATCCATTCACTTATATCACATGTAATTTGTGAAAATTGAGTCTGAAGAAGATGCTGCTGCTACTGCTGCCTTCATAAAACCTCAAGATTTGCACAAAATACAAAGATTCAGGGTGGCATCACAACACCACCCTAAACAATCATTTCAACGTATACATTCTCCCTCACAGTCACCTAACCTGCATTTCAACCATATTAATTTAATACAATATTTGAGATACCAGCACAGAAAACAACACATTCATTGTCTTTGGGGGAGGGGAAAGAATGGGCAGCGCCTTTTAATTCTTTAAACATTGTGGCAATTCTGAGGCATATTTAAACCACGGCATTACCCTTTTAAGGTGAGCAGTAAAAATAATAATAATAATAATAATACATTGCTCTCCTTGGTAATGGGGAGGAGAAAAAAAATCTACCCTGAACCCTACAGGGATGTCTTAATATTTTTAGTACCATGACCATGGCAGCTTTAAGTAGTAACATTTCTTTGGGTTCACATGAAACAACAGTTGTGATTTGTTTTCCCCCTTTCTTTTTCTTGTATAATAAAAAGGCAACATACTAACGAAAAATTCCAGGACTAATTATTTTAAAAATCACTCAAACTATTGCTTTCCAATGGATGCTGTATCCAAGGAAACAGAGTGTTGAATGTATACATTCAAAACATCGCACACTCAGACCATAGACCAGTTCAGACATCATGATAAATTATGGTTTATCACAACAGAAATGATCTGCAGTGAGCCTTGGGCTGGCCTGGGGTAGGCAACCCAGTGCCCTGCAGACATTTTGCCCACAACTCCCACAGTCCCTGACCATTGGCCATGTTGGCTGGGAGTAATGGGAGTGGCAGTCCAAAACACCTGGAGATTACCAGGTTGCCCATCCTTGGGCTGGCACGCTCCTTCCCATTCCTCTCCGGCACGGCTGTGAGATTAGAAGCTTTCATTTCCATCTTTGACTGACTGCAATTTAGCATTAATCAAAACTCTAAGCTGTGGTTAGTCTTAAATATGGTTTGCAGCAACAAGTTACCTTTGTAACCCGTGGTTTGACGTTTGCTTGTTTCAAACAAACTATAGTTAAGATTAACTGCAGTTGGTTGGCTTTGGATAAAGCGATAAGCTGCAGGGAATCAAAAATGAAAGCAAAAGCTCTGAACTCCTCACGGCTGCTCAGAAGTAGGAGAAGGGAAAGCACACTAGCTCAAAGCACATTGCAATGCTCTGCCATCATGATAAACCAAGGTTTATCATGACACCCAAACCAGCTCAATAAAACACAAGACATTCAGCTCAAATGAAATTTGCTTGGAGTGATCAGTCTGAAGACCACAGTTCTCAACAGTAGTTAAAATTCATAGTTGGTTGCAGGATATGTGAAATTATTCTCCTTGTGCTTGAATGAGGTAGACATCCTGAGAGGATAAGGAGATGAAAGGTTGTGACCAAAGCTCTTTAAGTCTTTTTCCTTTTTTGAACAGAGGGCCCCTTTCGGCTTTGTTCTTCAGTTGATGGAGATAATTTACTTGAAGTGGCTTCTTGTGGTGACCTGCTTGAATGTTCTAAGATGTCTGCCCTTCCCTCCTGAGAATAGGATGGAGATATGTAGCCATAAGCCCCTCCTCCTTCTCTTAGGAACGTTGATGTGGAGGGCTGGGGTTCTGCTTCGTATCTTCCCTGATAACTAATGGGCTGCTGAAGAACAGTTTTATGTGGGCAGTTCGCCACCATGTGCATGATACTCTGACAGTAATGGCACTTCTTCGGCTGTGGAGGTAGAGTACATTCCTTAGCATGATGATCGAGGCCACCACAATTGTAGCATCTGCAAAAGACAAGTATATATATATATATATATATATGTATGTATATATTTAATGGATAGGATTTACAAGATAAATATTTTAAACATTAAAAAAGGGGAAACACTAATCGTAATGGTTCATACTACACGATGTTCAGATGTTTTTGAGACCTATTTAAAAATAGCAGATAATGCCTCTACTAATCAAGGGTTCTTCGGTTCTTACTTGGCAGCAGAATGAAAATGAGTTAAGCAAGACCTGCACTTCATGATACCTGGAAGCTTTGGCAAATTAATCTAGTCTGATATTGGACTTCTTCCATTCATGCATAGACTGGTAAGGAGCATGCAGCTTGCTGGTTCCCTTCCAAGTATAAAGGAAAGGAATGGGACAAGCAGAATGGAGTTTTTTAACGGATTAATATTGTCCATAAAAGTTCTTGGGGTAACCTGATCGTGCATACACCCAGAAGCTGTCTGCATGAATGACCCTGCCAGGTATGTGTGAACACAAATTTAGTGCATGCATGCATATCAACCAGAGTAATGACTGTCATTGGAACATTTGCCATTTTCCTCAGTACCTATTTTAGTTCACAGCAAACGAGGTAATCTATTTATTTGTTCATTCATTTATTTATTCATTCAATTTTTACCCCACCTTTCCACCAAGAAAATGGTGCTTAAAGCAGCTTTAATTTAATATTGTAATAATACTATAGTAAATGAAGAGATGTTAGAAACTAACCCTATATTAAATCCTGATCCAAAGTCAATTTATGTCAAGAAGACCACCTCTTAGTAAATAAGGAATAATGATCAAGCCACATAAAATACAGAATATGCAAAGAATCCTGGATATGACCAAAATATATGAACATTAGAAAAATAAAGTGAACAATGAAGATTATTATTTATACAGTGCCATAAATATACATGACGCTTCACAGAGCAATAGAAGAACCGGTTCCTCAGAATATACAAGCTAAAGTTTTGACAGTGGGGGCAGGAAAGACAAAAGGGACAGAAGGGATGAGCAAGGGTAACACAGCAGAGGGAAAGCAAAGGGGCAAGCAAGGGTCTTAGAAGGGATCAATGTGAGCAGATGCAAGTAGGTAGGTTTTGTTTTAGTTGTGGATGCAAACTGTTGTCCTAGGCCCAAAGCTTCACAGAAATGGAAGATCTTCTATAGATAAAAGCCATCCTAGGACAAAGCTTGAAAGCACTATTTGTATAGGTATATTTGTATCATGGTATGACGCATGCACTTTCCTTTTCAAATCCAAGGTTAATCTTCAAGTGAAACCTGAAGAATTCTTTGAGGACAAGCCTTTACTTGGACAGGATTCAGACACCCTCAGTGGCCATTGTCATGTCTTGGATCTTAAGATAACATACGGGAGCCCCACTGGTCTTTATCCCACATTATTCAGAGTCAAGTATTTGCCATCCTAAAGGCTGCAATGTTTCTGAGGCTTACTATAGCAACAAAACGTTGTGTGAATCATACAAAAACACAAGAGAAATAATACTGTGAATAGTGGACCTCTACAGAGCTCAAGAGAAAATAAGATGGGTGTGTGTGTGTGTTGTATTGTTTAGATACAACATCTAAACAAGTACAAAGGAAAGTACTTCCACAGGAATAAGTTTCTGAGGGAATTCGAATGGTAAAATAGTCATGTAGAAAGATACTTCAGATAATTGGTGCATGCTTACTTTTTAAATATGTTTAAACATAGCCCACTAGAGGGCAGCAAGTATCTAAATATTTTTCTCCTCCATGTTGTTTTTAAGCTACTGTTTCAAAAATAATTGTATTAGTGGGACACGCTGGAGGGTTTGTGGTCGAACACACCCACACCGACCCACCCACGCACATATATAGGGATGGTTGTTACTAATGAATAAAATGATGAGTGTTAATGCCAACACCCATAATCCCAAAGCAGAAACACATATTACAATCAACGTTGAATTTGAAATACAAAACCCAGCACAATGTGTTTTTTGTAAAGGGACCAGTGAAGACTGATGGTTCCAATATTAGTGGGGTGGCAAATCCACTCCAAGTTTCAGTCAAAAACAGTCACAACTCTAATGGAGCTATCCAAGGTGCTTCTGCTTCTGCACCTTGGATAACTCGGGTAGAGTTCTGACTGAAACCTGGAGCGGATTCACCACCCCATGGAAATCAGAGCCACCAGCCTCCACTGAAAGGGATGGAACTATTTGCTATACAGAACTGCCCCAGCAAGATTATTATAGACAAGTGGAATGATCCAGTACTCCTGAGCAAGCCTCACTGAAGTAGACTGGAGCTGCACAGGAAGGGAAAAAGGATCATACACAGCTTTCACCCCATTTCAATGAGGCTTGGGCAGAGGAATTTCTGAGTGGATCATGTTTTGCAGTAGAGAGACATAGGGGCCCTCACAGGTGCAACAAAGCCTAAAGTGTGGGGGACGATTCCCCAGCTACAAGGAAGAGGCCGCACATTCTGCCTCACAACAGATGAGTGAGTGATGTTCTCCCATGAGCAAGAGATGGCAACAAGGCATTTAAAGAGCTGGGAATGAGGCATTTATCTGGCCAGACAAGAAATGCAACTTCTCGACTTGTTTTAGACTGACAAGGGCACTGGGCTTTGACCCACTTTATGATGGTTGGGAAGGATTACGAACATAAGAAGAGCCATCCTGGATCAAACCAAGGGTCTATCTAGTCCAGCATTCTGGTCACACAGTGGCCAACCAGCTGCCCACAAGCAGGACATCAGTGCAATGGCACCCTCCTGCCCATGTTCCCCAGCAACTGGTATATTTAGGCATACTGCTTCTGATACTGGAGGTAGCACATAGCCATCAGGACTAGTAGCCATTGATAGCCTTATTCTCACTGAATTTGTCCAACCCCCTTTTAAAGCCATCCAAATTGATGGCCACCACTACATCTTGATGACCTTGAGCACACTCTGGGAGAGAGCGGAGGACAGGAAGGCCTGGCGTGCTATGGCCCATGGGGTCACGAAGAGTCGGACATCACTTAACGACTGAACAATAACAACAACTACATCTTGTGGTAGCAAATTCCATAGTTTAACTATGCAATTATTTTCTGTTGGCTTCAATTGGCTGTTGTGTTGGTATGGTTTTGCCCCCGGCCCCTGCTTCCCTAGGGTGTTCCTTCTTTATGGTGAAGGTTTATGCATCTTGGTTGGATTGATTCAGTTTGGTTGCATCTTCTTTATCTTACACCACAACTTTGGCAGAAGAACCAGGGTGGACTTGGAAAATGACATAATATGATGAAAATGGGAAGGTGCTGGGGGAGCTCTGTCTTGGCTGAGATGAAGGATAACAAGCAAGTCACAAGACTGGAGTGGTTCTTGCAGCAGGGCCGCTACCTCAGGTTAAGAATATAGGGATACCCAGCAGACCCGACAGTGGCTAATGTGGGTGGCTGCTAAATAAGGAGAGCACCCATCAGGCATACCTCAGGATTGACCTCAGTGATGCCGGGGGCATTGCAGCTGCCTCTCCATGCCAGTTTCCCAGACTATCTCACAAGCATAAGTTAGCTGGTGCATGCATGCCATGTTCCTTCAATAAAACTGTGGCCTGTTAAATTCTATTATTGGTAGTCTGCCTCTTTCTTCCTCTCAGTAAAAGTGTGCTCAGTGGATGTTTTGCAGTACAAGGACATTGTTTACCACTCCTTTCATTCTGCGGCAAAATTTTGCTTATAGCATCATTAAGAACCCTCTTCAGACAGCAGGATTTAGTGGCATTCCCCTCATGACACTTCTTCAGCAGTTTATGTATGTTGATCTCTACCAACCCCCATGAAGGGAAAACAAATATTTCTTTACACTGCCTGACACATACATGCTAAAGACTAAAGATGAGCCTGACTGTCTTCTCATATAGATATTTTCCTCCCATTTCCATACGTGCTTTTTTGTTAATAGTTTTCTTAAACGTTTTAATGGATACATGCAGAGACATTGAATCTCTGCCCAGAATTCTGTAAAGAAACCCAAGTTCTGTTTGTGATCAGGAACCCTTCACTGAAGTAGCTTTGGAATAATTTCCCAAGGTTTGCATTTTTTACTATGGTCCCCCACTAAGGACTTTAGCAAAAGCGAAGAAAGAAGCTCCATGGAAACATTCCCTTACCACAGAAAATGCTCTGCAATACAGTCTAATCAATGTAATTGTTAAATTGATGACAACCTGCATGTTGAGAAGATCCCCATGGTCTGCTTTCAAAGAGGGGAGTGAGCCTTGGAATGTGCTCTCCCTTCTCCTTTCCCAACCCATGAGATGAAGGGGTGGGAGAGGAAGGGCCCAAGAGTCTCTTATGCCTTGCATTCCTTTTATGGCTCAGACAACAGAACTGCAACCCTATTTGGGTGTTGTTTTCTCTTCCATTTGATCTGACATGACATGGAGAGAGAGAGTGGGGCTGCATGCACTGGCCCCATCCCCATGCCTCCGACCAACCATACCCCCATGCTGTGCACATGTTGGGGGCTTGTCTCAGAGAGCAAGTCCACAGAACCAAGTAGAGGCTGCCCCCATGAGCTGCAGTACTGATCATGTAGGGTTCCAGCTCATGCGGACAGCCTACATGCCCCCCAGTGTGTGGGCTGTGTGGGGGAGAAGCCAGCAAGGGGTGTGATGGCAGGGATAGTGTGCATTACTCCACTGTTTCCCTCCATGATGTTAATCACATTGGGAGAAGAATCCCTGACAAAGACTTATCACTAACCATTCTTAACTTCCTAAGAACCTCCACTTTTATAACTTACAAAACCTTGGTGGAAACAGGCTTTGTAAGTGGAGGGTTTTAGATTTAATAACAGTGGTCCTTTCCAATTTATATGCTGCCTATCTGACAGATGCCCTCAGGGTGGTTTACAATTTTTAAAAAACCCAAACAGTACAACAATAGGAGTATCAAAGTGTTAAAGAGTCAGTAGTAAAGTTAATAACCACAGCAACAGATTAAAGATTGAATGCTTGCTGGAAGAGGAAGGTCTTAGCCTGGGGTCTAAATGTATACATTGAAGATGCCAGGTGGATTTCCCTGGTTAGGGCATTCCACAGAGCAGGGGGCATTACAGAGAAGGCTCTTTCCCTGGTAGGCACCCATCGCACCACTGTGGGTGGTGACACTCAGGGAACAGCCTCCAAAGAACATCTTAGCAATTGGGCAAGAACTTACCTAGCTATTTCAGTTTAGAATTAAAGTCCTTATTCTAAATTAAAATCTACAGATTTGCAGTTAGTTTGCCAGGAGTACTGTGAAGGAGGGGGAGGAGAGGCTGAGGAATTATGCAGCCTAAACTCATAATCCCAGAAATAGAGGAGCAGTGGGGCAGAGCATCAAAGTAGCTACACCTACTGGCAGCCTCCACATGTCAAGTGGGGCATAACTATCCATTATACTGCCTGTCAGGGCTATAATCAAGAACACTTTCTGTAGTCTTTGCCAACCTAATCCCTTCCAGATGTTTTAGACCAACACACATCAGCCCCAGTCAGCATGGCCAGTGCCCAGGAATGCTGGAAGCTCTAGTCTAAAACATCTGGAGGGCACCAGGTTGGTGAAGCTGACTTACTGTGTGATAGGTTATGGTTCTGGCTATGTGGTGAGCCAACTACCACCCAGCACTTTCCCCAGATTTCCAAAGGGTTGTGGGAACATGAAGATGCTTGGCTCACTGCATGGCTAGAGACAGTGACCCAGTTGGCATGGTCAAAACAAGCCATGGTGGCTTATTGTGAGCAGCAGACACTGTTTGCATCATCACTGCCCTGCTGCCACTTATCGTGTCATCCGAACCTGGGTGGCATGGCTTGCTGGAGCCTTAAACCCATGGGCAGTTGTAGGTTTATTTGAGGGCTGTTTAACTCTCCAACAAGCCATGCTGCCCGGGGTCCATATGACACAATAAGCCACAGCGGGCTTATTCTCACAACTTGTGAAAATCACACCTGGCACACACCATGGTTCACAATAAGCCACCATAGCTTGTTGAAGTGAGAGTGGCTTGTTTCTGCGAACTGACTCATCTTTCCACACAATTAAAGTCACCACTCTTAGCACGGTGTGGAATTTCACCCCCACAATTGCAACCCCAAACAATAGCTAAGTAAATGTTAGGGAAATCTAATTGCCACAATGTAGATGGCTCTGCAGTGACAATACCTTCTGAAAGCTCTGTAGATAAAAGTGTCCCCATTCCTGCCCCATTCCCACACCACACATAACTCTACACCACATAATAGCAAGCCTATGCCTGTTTAGACAGAGAAAAGGCCTACAACTCCCAGCATGCCCCAGCCAGCATGGCTGGCTGGGGCATGCTGGGAATTGTAGGCCTTTTCTCTGTCTAAACAGGCATAGGATTGTACCTTTAGGTAAAGATGTCTTTCTGCCCTATCCTAAATCACTTATTTGTCAGCTCAGCAGCTCATGAGATCATGCCATAAATCCACTTTACATAAGATAGCAGCAAACGTTTTGATGCAATACAGGAACTAGGTTTGGCAGGACAAAGGTCCTTCTGCTTTTTTAAAAAACGAGCCCATGTACACATAGGCATATTCCAGTTAATCAGTATTCTGTGTGTTTCCCAATAAACATGTGGTGGAGATCAGTATTTTTCAAATACTAAAAATCAAATAACTGCTCTGAGAGTTTGAAAAGGAGTAAAACAAAAAAGATTTATGCAGAATTTCATAATTTACCATTTCAGAGAGAATTCACTTCTAGCTTATTTCCATCAAAAACATAGCTTATTTACAACATCCATATGCTAGATCCTTATCCTATGCAGTACTAATATTTAAATATATTTGCTACATTTTACTCAGTCACTTCAATTGTTTGTCTAAATGACTATCACATGATACCCGCTCCATTTTTTCAGCTAAGCATTCTGTTGTTAATTTGTCTTTCTGTCTATTCAGCAACAGCTGGGTATTTTAAGACCATTCTTTTCAACACTGCAAGAAAGCTTATTTCTTAAAAGGGATGTTAAGAAAGAAGATTTGACCATTTAGGCTGAAATAAGGAAGAAGAGAATGAGCTAAGATACTATAACTAAAAACTGGTAAGTGACAATGCCTTTGTCTGTCTGTCTCTGTGGTAGAAAAGATCAGCGTTAAGCGTTACCTCTGGCAAAGAATGAAATCCATTCTGAAAAATCAATATGCCCACTTAATAAAACAAAGTTAGCATTTCTCTGGCAACAAATTTAATTTGGATCAGCTTCTTTCGTTTAGGTTCACATACATGCAGAAGCATAGTATTTCCCCACACCCTTTTCTCTGAGAGTTGAGTTCTAAAGTAGGCTAAAGGGCTTCGGCCACAGAGCAGGCAGCAGCAATGGACAAATCAATTTAATCAGTCACTATGGTATGTACTGAGTTATCCAATTCAGTGAACCATTTCACCTCCCCAATTGACCAAAAGCCAGCTGTCAGGGCCCTTGCATCTACTCCAGGGGGCCTCATCACCTTTTGATGATGGATGTATATGGATGTAGTCTGAATGGATATACACCCACTCCACATACCTTTCTTAGTTATGGTTTGCAAGGAAATGCACTTTCTACAGTTACTTGCATTTATTACTCTCCCCTTCACTTTTAAATAGGGCATGTTGTATTCCAGATTCAATTCTTCCTTGTCACTAATCAAGCGAACATACCTTTTGGCTGAAACGCTATGCTATGTTGTGCACACGCCCATTTATACTAGGGATGTGGATTGGATTTGGACAAAGCCCAAACCAAATTGGGAACCTTCGGACAATTTCTGCTGTTTCCCGAGGCAAAGCAGGCTTCCATTCAAAGTGATCAGAATAGAAGCTTCATTTGTGATTTGGTTTCAGAAAAGCAGACAGTGTATCTCCAAAAATAATTTTTGTCTTCATTTCTCTAAACACTGACTATGAGTGAGAGAGGGAGGAGGGTTGAGTGACTGACAGGTCCACCTTCTAATTGTAGGGCATGTTTTTACCAGGGTCTCTTCAATGGCTATGATGGAACTGTCAAATGGCCATTCTTCAGGCTTCACTATGAAAAACGCTTTGAACTGGTTTATAATAATCATAACTCCCTAGCCCCTGCACCATCCTTCTGAAAACTTGCAGATTTCTTGCTTGGGGACATCTCTATGATGATTGCCATCTTCATACAAGTTGCCCCCACCAAAAACAAATGGGGAAAGAATGGGAAGGGAATCACTCATCCCCTCCTAAATTTGAGGACTTCCTTTCCACAAAAACTGCTGTACCTATCCTTTACAGTTTTCTTACTCAGGGCCACCTCTGTGCTGTCTGTCATATTCAGGAGAAGGGTAAGCAAGGCCAAATTATAGCCTTTTAAAAAATAGTTAATGGAAGGCACGAAGCCTTAGATTTCATAGAATCATAGAATACTAGGGTTGGAAGGAGCCTATAAGATCGAGTCCAACCCTCTGGCTCAATGCAGAAATCCAAGTCAAAGCATCCCTGACAGATGGCTTTCCAGCTTTCTGAATCTCCACTCAAGTTTGGTACCTGAGCCAAAGCAGACAGCCTCTTAACCTACACTGAGCCGAACTGGACTGTTTTCCAGAGTGCCAAATTGGACCCAAAGTCAAATCTTGTGGTTGGTGCAACCTCTAATTTGTACACACTCAGTAGATTTATGACCTGAATTCAGTTTTTGCATTTTCTTTATACAAGTTGTATCAATCATACTGTCCTACCAGATCCCCCTGTTCTGAAATACTTTTAGTCACTGCACTCAACTGTATACATTATAACATCTGAAGGTTAGTCTGCTACATCACAGAAAATACGCAACATGACATTTCATGCAGACTATAAAATATACTCTAGAAACATCAGAGCAGATCCTGCCCTTAAAAAGAATAATGTTAACTTATGTAGCAGAGAAACCTTAAACCACTTAATTTTGCACTTTATGCTAAAAGTTTCTGGAATGAAATAGAAAGAACTCTTTTTCTTATTATTTATTTTACTGAACAAATTGCTATTAAAAGATACAGTGTATCAATGTATTAAAAATACAAAGCAGACAAACATTTATACTGGCTCATCAGACCTTGAGTAAATGCACTGGATCAAGGCAGCCTTTCAGATCCAACAAATAATTTTATATATATTTTTTTATGACAGAAAACTACAAGCAAACAAGCAAAACTCTCACACACTTGAACTTACTTTAGTACAGTAGGCAATTTCTCATTATGCATACAAGTTGCTGATCTGTACCTGAAATCTAAAACTCATCCTTCCAAATGTACCTGTTTGTACAAATGGAATGACAGCTTGCTTTTTTTCAACTGCAGATTTAACAAGTGGTTTGATACGTATTTAGTTTTGAAGTTCTGAAAGTTACAATCCTGTGTGTGTCTTAAAATGTGCTAGATGTGCTTCAACCATTATTTGTAATACTAACATCAGATATAACCAGACTTTAAAATGTAGAAGAGCTGGGTATGTTTTCTGATGACAGTACATGAGAGTAAGCTACTAAACCCAAGTTTTAAAGGAATTCTTCCACAGTCAAGTAGAACGATGCTCAGTAATTTGTGCATCACAGAAATCTAACTTTTGATCTGTGGGATCTAGAGGCAGAGGTGGGCAGACTTGTGAATCTACTTCATTTTTGACTAGAACCCCAAGATCTACCATCCAGAGCCAGGTGCAATGTAGAATGAAAGAATTATAAACCCAGGAATTTGTTTCTAGTACTAGTACTGAACTCGCAAATTTTCCAGACCAAAATAAAAATAAAAATCCACTCCTGGTTATCCAAATATTTCTTTGTTTCAGCAGTCTAATTTAGGAGGAAGAGTAAAAAATCCTCGCTGATCTATTACAAATCACCTAGAGATCTATCAGTAGATCCCAATCTACCTTCTGCCCACCCCTGATCTAGAAGGTAAGAGTATGCACACACAAAAGCCTCTTGCTTACGGAACTTGGATTAACTCAAGGAAGAATAAGGAATTTGATTCATGGAATTTGATAAGGGTTTTATTTTGTTCAGCTAGGAGGATTGCTTCTGTTCCCTGTCCTGAACCACAGGATATGGCGCAGTGAAAAATTAACAAGAAAAGCCAAGATCAGTTAAGACTGAAAGCCGAAACTGAAGCTGAGACTGAATTGCACTTAGCTAATCTATTTTTCTGACAGAAAGATGGCATTTATTTTGTGTAGTACATCACCTATGGCCTATATTTCCAGAGGAAAGGGACTTGTAAATATTTGGCTTTAATTACTGCTCAGCTGACCTAAGCAATAAGGAAAGCAAGTACAATTGTCTTTTCCATGCTGACCTATAATACGATTTGGATCATTAATCCAATATACATGGCAAGTAGCATTATCATTTGTACTGTTTTGCAATATTATTCATTGCCAGAAAACAGTTTCAGAATTATCCACTGGTGACAATATCCAGAGAGTTCTGAATTACTCACTTAAATGTTCTCCTGCCAATTCTCTTTTGCTTGAAATGCTAATAGTTCACAAAACAGTATCTAGGGAAACAGTGACCAATTAAAAGTTCCTCTTACTGTCAAAGAGCTTTAAAAGCTGGTATTTTATTAAACTAGTGCAAATGAGGTATTTAGCCAATATTTCATGTGTTCTAAAAATCTGCGGAGAAATAATTAAAAAGGAAGCTGCTATATTATGCATACCGTTTCGGAAGTAATTGAAATCACCAAAATTTACTTCTAAGTCTGCATACATGAGATTAGGCTGCATGGTTTATAAAAACAAAGCTGTGTGTCAAGTCATCAATGGCATAACATCCACTTAAAGAAATCACTGTTCTGGAAAGCAAAACAGGAGCAGTTCTGTAACTATCCTATCCTGATGCCGGAGATACATTATAAAAGATGAAATGACAAAAAATTAAAAAGATTAGTGGCTTCAGTAGTGGTTTAGGAGTAAAAACGTCTTCAGGCTAATTTCATAATGATAAACCTCTGCCTAATGTACGAATTCAAGGCAAACCATTCAACATCACAGTAATACAAGTCTATGCCCCAACCACTGATGCCGAAGAAGCTGAGGTTGATCGGTTCTATGAAGACCTACAACACTTTCTAGAACTAACACCAAAAAAAGATGTCCTCTTCATCATAGGGGATTGGAATGCTAAAGTAGGAAGTCAAGAAATCACAGGCAGGCATGGCCTTGGTGTACAAAATGAAGCAGGACAAAAGCTAATAGAGTTTTGCCAAGAGAACACGCTGATCATAGAAAACACTCTTTTCCAACAGCACAAGAGATGACTCTACACATGGACATCACCAGATGGTCAATATCGAAATCAGATTGATTATGTCCTTTGCAGCCAAAGATGGAGAAGCTCTATATAGTCAGTAAAAACAAGACCTGGAGCTGACTGTGGCTCAGATCATGAGCTTCTTGTTGCAAAATTTTGGCTTAAATTGAAGAACATAGGAAAAACCACTAAACCATTCAGGTATGACCTAAATCATATCCCTTAGGAATATACAGTGGAGGTGAGGAATAGATTTCAGGGATTAGACCTGATAGACAGAGTGCCTGAGGAACTATGGACGGAGGTCTGTAACATTGTTCAGTAGGCAGCAACAAAATCCATCCCAAAGAAAAAGAAATGCAAGAAAGCAAAGTGGCTGTCTGAGGAGGCTTTACAAGTAGCTGAGGAAAGAAGGGAAGCGAAAAGCAAGGGAGAAAGGGGAAGATATATCCAACTGAATGCAGATTTCCAGAGAACAGCAAGGAGAGACAAGAAGGCCTTCTTAAATGAACAATGCAAAGAAATCGAGGAAAACAACAGAATGGAAAAGACTAGAGATCTCTTCAAGAAAATCGGAGATCTCAAGGGAACGTTTTGTGCAAAGACGGGCATGATAAAGGACAAAGAAGGCAAGGACCTAACAGATGCAGATGAGATTAAGAAGAGGTGGAAAGAATACACAGAAGAACTATACAGGAAAGATCTTAATGTCCCTGATAGCCATGATAGTGCGCTCACTGAACTTGAGCTGGACATCCTCGAGAGTGAAGTCAAGTGGGCCTTAGGAAGCATTACTAACAACAAAGCTAGTGGAGATGACAGTATTCCAGCTGAGCTATTTAAAATCCTAAAAGATGATGCTGTTGAAGTGTTGCATTCAATATGCCAACAAATTTGGAACACTCAACAATGGCTGCAAGGCTGGAAAAGGTCAGTTTACATTCCAATTCCAAAGAAGGGCAATGCCAAAGAGTGTTCAAACTACCGCACAATTGCGCTCATTTCACATGCCAGCAAGGTGATGCTCAAAATCCTACAAGCTAGGCTTCAGCAGTATGCGAACCGAGAACTACCGGAAGTACAAGCTGGGTTTAGAAGAGGCAGAGGAACTAGAGATCAAATCGCCAACATTCGCTGCATCATGGAGAAAGCAAGAGAATTCCAGAAAAACATCTATTTCTGCTTCATTGACTACGCTAAAACCTTTGATTGTGTGGATCACAACAAACTGTGGCAAATTCTTAAAGTGATGGGAGTACCAGACCACCTTACCTGTCTCCTGAGAAACCTGTACGAGGGTCAAGAAGCAACAGTAAGAACCAGACATGGAACAACCGAGTGGTTCAAAATTGGGAAAGGAGTACGACAAGGCTGCATATTGTCATCCTGCTTATTTAACTTCTATGCAGAGTACATCATGAGAAATGCCGGGTTGGATGAATCAGAGGTCGGAATTAAGATTGCTGGGAGAATTATCAACAACCTCCGATACGCAGACGATACCACCCTAATGGCAGAAAGCGAAGAGGATCTCAAGAACCTCTTGTTGAGGGTGAAAGAGGAGAGTGCAAAAGCTGGTTTGAAACTCAACATTAAGAAAACTAAGATCATGGCATCTGGCCCTATCACTTCCTGGCATATAGAAGGGGAAGAAATGGAAGCAGTGACAGATTTTACTTTCTTGGGCTCCAAGATCACTGCAGACGGTGACTGTAGCCATGAAATTAAAAGACGCTTGCTCCTTGGGAGGAAAGCTATGGCCAACCTAGACAGCATAGTAAGTAGCAGAGACATCACCTTACTGACAAAGGTCCGTCTAATCAAAGCTATGGTTTTCATAGTAGTAATGTATGGCTGTGAGAGCTGGACTATAAGGAAGGCTGAGCGCCGAAGAATTGATGCTTTCGAACTGTGGTGCTGGAAAAGACTCTTACGAGTCCCCTGGACTGCAAGGAAGTCAAATCAGTCCATCCTAAAGGAAATCAACCCTGAGTGTTCATTGGAAGGACAGATACTGAAGCTGAAGCTCCAATATTTTGGCCACCTAATGCGAAGAGAAAACTCTCTGGAAAAGACCCTGATGCTGGGAAAGACTGAAGGCAAAAGGAGAAGGGGACGGCAGAGGATGAGATGGCTAGATAGCATCACGGATGCAATGAATATGAACTTGAGCACGCTCCGGGAGAGAGCGCAGGACAGGAAGGCCTGGCGTGCTATGGTCCATGGGGTCACGAAGAGTCGGATATGACTGAACAACAAATGGTTCATTCAGTTAGCACCAAAGCAGACAAAATAAAAATACAGAATTGCTACTTTGTGGTTATAGCTAATCCAACATTTCATCACAACATCAAGATTATTATTACAGATTATTTAAGGGGTTCCCCATGGGCAAAGGCCGGATATATTTTTTTTCCACACAGTTTTCTCTTAAATCTGGAAAGCGCACATGCAGTTTCCTGGATGAGAACCTAATGCATTATGCAAAAGTAAAACACAGTCCTCTGTTATAATGGGGATGATACTTTTGTTTTCAAGGAACTAATCACTTTAATACCATACTATGAAGTAATTTTCATTTATTATTAAGACATGTGTCTCTTATTCTAACACCACAGACTGTAGAGGGAAAGAGCCTATTTTTTATATTCTGGCTGTACATCACACTGCTTAGGATTCTTGTTTAATTGTAAATGCCATAGGTGTCTGAGAGACCTAACCCCCTGAGCAAACGCATGGAGGGTTAATACTACTATTGCAAACATTGTGAAGACCAAGAAAGAAAATGGGATTGAAAGACAATTTTACAACAAGCAGAAAGACAACTGCTGCTACAGGAGGAACGTTGCACAAAAACAAAGTTTTATGTGAACAATCGCGGACCGTCTGAAGAGACACGCATGACAGAACCTTACAATGAGATGATGGGGGAGGGGAATAGAGCAGGGAGGAATTTATGTTAACTCTAGATACTGTAGGGCATGCAGCTTTTCACTTCTTTATCTCCCTCCTTTTCCATAAAGTCTTGAAGCTGTAATACATTCTTTGTTCACAGCTAATCAGGATTATGTTCATGTTTTCTTAACTGGGAACTTAACTGTCTTAAAAATTATACTCTTTTGAGTAACAATGCTGTAACAGAAAATCACTGGTGCGAATTCTAACCATTTCTATTTTAATTTACCTCAGAAAATACACTTGAGCCAAAGGTGTTTAGATGTCTTAGCAGTATCTTTAGTTTGTAACAGTAAACACTGGTATTTATGCAGATTGCCTGTTCTACAGTTTGCAATCCATTTCTACATAAATTGCTCATCAGTTGTTTCAGCTGTCAACAGGACATGACCAATCAAGCTTTGGTCTTGCATATAGGTTTGGCCCTTTCGTCCATAAGATAAATGGAAGCTTCTAGATTTATACTTGCAAAATAGGGGGCTTTCAATTATTTTTTCCCCCTCTTTAAAATTAGAGACACAGAGGACTTTGAATGCATGTGTGTATGTGTACGCATGCATGAGAGAGAGAGAGAGACTAACAACAGAGTTAGTGGTTAAAAATATATTTAAGCTAAACATTTCAGCTTCTCCCCTCATCTTAGCTGTGTGAGATTACACACACACATACACACTCCTCAGGCTCTTTCATCTTACACGTAATATGATCCCTCTTTGTATTTTAATGGTCTTGCATGGCATCAGCTTACATTGGTCTCTATTATAATTCTGTGAATTAACCAGTTACACAAAAATAACTAGCTGATCTGTAACAGGTTTTTAAACAAAGAATGGTTAAAGCTGTTAACAGTGCTGAACATGCTTCATAAAGAAAATATTTGGGGACTCTGGTGTTTGAACTATAATTTTCATTTATGAGTACAGATATGCTAAATGATATTTTCCCAGAAGATGGAGATTTTGGATGAGAATAGCCAAATTATCATGTTGTATTTTATTGTTTAAATTGTCATTAACTGCCCAGAGAGCTTCGGTATAGAAATGTTTAAAAAATTAAATTAAAAAACAATAATTGGAATACATACCCTGGCTCAAAATGTATGTTTTGAGCTAATGTTTTGACATTGGGTTCAAATGACATGACAACCCATCGTGGGTAACTAACCACAATGGGTTGTCATGTCATCCGAACTCAGACCGCTTCCCACAGGGTGGCTTATTTTTCAGCAACAAGCCACCTTGACAACCCATGGTTTGTTCTAGGGGTTGTTCAATCCATGAGGGGTTGTTGCATTGCCCAAATCTGAGCAGCAATTTCACCATTGCAGGAATCGGCTACAGAGCCACTTGGCAAGAACAGCAAAACCCCCGCCACTCTTCACGACCTTGCCCTTGCTGCTGCAAGTGGCAGCTCCTCCACCGATTCCCAAGGAGCACTTTGGAGTGACCATCACTGGTTTGCCACTTCCCGCCCCAGGCACATAAAATTGCGCAAAGTTTGTATCTCCACCCCTTTGTCAGTCTTTCGCAAATGCAGTCTTACAGCTGTCCAATATCGGGATCTTGCCTGGTCAATTTCCTTGTATGTTTCAGTTGTCAAAGGGAGCTCGGAAGCTGAGTAGGTTACATACATGGAAACTGAGAGGGCAAAATTGCATATAGGCTACTTTGCACACAGTTGCCAGGGTCCAATTGCTGAGTTGTCAACTGAAAAACACACACACACAAAGGGGGTGAAGCAGCATAAGTGGGTGCCCCCAAAGGGAGGGGAGAGCAGTATCTCCCCCTTGACAATATGATCCTGTTGCTTTTAAGTGTTGAACTGATTTTTCTCAGTGCCTTCCACCTTTTCAGCCATTCCCTGAGTCTTCAGCTTCCCCAGAAAGCGGAGATATTGGCTCTCATCCCTTTTTTGCGGCACCTTTTCAGAGCACTTGCTGTTGTGGTTATTGCAGTTCCTTGACAGTTCTAGAAAAAACCCTGTGAAGGCGGCTGAATCGGACAGAGTGAATGGGGCCCTGTGTGGTGTGTGCGTGCATGTGTGTTTAACTGCCACTGGTGCTGGCATCCCATTTGGTCCATCCCATTCTGCTCCATAGGGCTTTAAAAAAATCTGTGGGGAATATTTGTGCATTTTTTTGGACTAAGGAATATATGCACTTTCAGTAATGGAGCAGTTACTGCAGGTACACACGGTTCACCTCCATGTACTTCCCAGCCATTACATTTACACAATATTCTCTTCCATTTAATTCCCAGCCATAAAATTTGCATACATTTCAATGGGGTTCTTTTTTCTTTTTCTTCTTCTTTTTTACAACTGTCAGGAAACCCAGCAATTTTCCGGAGCTGAAAAAATAAATAAAAAACCTGACCCCAATTGCACATTTTGGGGGGCCCAATTTTTTTTTTTAAGTGTGGCGAATGGCAAGCAGTAGCAATCGGAGCAGGGAGGGGGAGATGAGATGGGTTCTGCTGTGAAGGACACTGGGATACTAGCCGGAGGACAGAGGGGGCAAGAGGGGGAGAACAAGCCACAGTGAGCTGATCGTCTGTCAGGCGCACCGTGGGTTGTTCTGCAAACCCACACTGTGTAGCTTATTCGAAGGGTGGCTTAGTGTCACTTGCAAATGCAACCTGCGTGCAGCATTTTCTGGGGGTGGGGGTAGACTTCTTAATATGTAGTCCCCTTTTTCCTTATTGTAGTAGCATGAAAAAAGCAACAAGCCTGAAGCACCTCAGATAAATTTCAAAATAAATCATCTTTCTCGGGCACGCTGGGGTGTTTTTCTCCTTTCTCTTTGAATTGGTGCAGCTCTCCTGTTCCTGGTACATATTCCAACAGTAATAATAATAATACTTTGTGAAGCACTTCTAAAACTGTTCAAATCTCAAAGCGCTTCACATGCATTATCTAGTTGTAATTTTTACAACAACCCTGTAAGGTAAGTCAGTATTATTATTGCCCCATACTGCAGCTGTATAGGGGCAAGATTCAGCTTACTATGTGGTCTTAGGCAAGCCACTGAAGCAGAGGCAAGATTCAAAAATGGAGAATTCACAATTCATAACTCGGTCTCTTAACCACTATGCTACATTGACGTTCATAAAACAGATGGGGCAATTTCATATAGGAGGAGTTAAATCTTTGAACCATACACCATCATAGTTTTTCCATGTTTACAATTTAGGTCATGTCGCTTTTGTAAGTTGTGGTTAAGATCAGCTTAGACCAAAAGAAATTGTGGAACTATGTTTGTATCCTCAATTCTATGGACAAAATTTAATAATTCATTACAGTCCTTAGTTCTATTACTTTAAATGGAACTGAGATCATGGTTGTCAAATAATTGCAGAAAATATAGGTACCATTTTGGAATAAAAAGCTGGATTTTATGTGTAGTGCAAGATCAAAAAGGTAATGGTTTTAAAACAATGGCTTGTATCCAAAGGTGTTTTCATGCAAGGAAAGCATTTCTCCAAAGATAGATCCACACTTCCATACTCTACCAATTGTGCCCCATAAACAAATTCCATAGGGTTAACTGTACAGTTTTGAATGGGGATTGATGAAAATGGGAAGGGCTGCTTTGTGTGAATGGAAGTGATTTCGGCTCAAGCAAAGGATTTTTGGATACAATCCAGTTGTTCTGATGATATTTCATATCCAGCTTACAGTTCAGCTAATGATAAATGTGGGAAACAGCTGAAGTCTGAAATACTATTTTCCCTCATGTTAGTGCCTCAACTGCTAATAATTTCTACCAAACACTGGATTTTTTTTTAAAAAAATCTGTCCTTTCATGTGAATAGCTAGAAAGTGGACGTCTTTGTACGGTCTCAATTGACATATCACATTTAGAGAAAAGGTGATTTGTGAAAAACAAATTGTAACATTTTGGAATAAGAGATGCAATAACACCTATGGTGTCATCTTGATATTGTCAGTGCAATCCTATGCATGTCCACTCAGAAGTAAGACCCGGGAGTTCAGTGGGACTTACTCCCAGGTAAGTGTGTATAGAATTGTAGCCTTAGGCATTGAGAAAATGCTTTAAAGTATATAAGCGTATTTAAGAAATGACTGAAGGCCCATATAGACTATTTATTGATTGACTGATTTGTACCAAAAATGGCACTCAAGGTGGCTTAAAATCACTGACAAAAATAAGTAAATACATTAACACATAATTAAAAACAATTAAAACACACACACACACACACACACCAGAGTAAAAACAGCATCCAGCTCAACAGACCCACTTACAAACTAAAGGCCTGTTGGAATAAAGCAGCCCTTGCCTGCCAGCAGGAGGGCATCAGAGAGGAAGCAAACCTAGCCTCTCTTGGCAGGGGGTGCCACAGCCAGGGAGCAGCCACTGAGAAGGCCCTCTTTCTCATTGCCACCAAATGTGCCTCTGAAGGTGGCAGTCTTGAAAGAAGGGCCTTCCCAAAGATCTTAAGAACTAGGCAGGCTCATATGGGAGAAGGTGGTCTTTCAGGTAGCCTGGTTCCTAGCCATACAGGGCTTTATAGGTCATAAACAACACCTGGAAACAAGGGAGTCACACGCTCCCTGTAACCAGCCCTGGTCAACAGTCTGGCTACAGCATTTTGGACCAGCTGAAGTTTCTGAACAGTTTTCAAAGGCAGCCCAGTATGTTACAGTAGTCCAAATGGGATGTAACTAAGGCATACGTGACTGTGGCCAGATCAGACATCTCTAGGAATGGAAAGAGGTGGCGCACTAGCCTCAGCTGTGCAAACGCACTCCTGGCCACCATCAAAATCTGGGCATCCAGGTTCAAGGCAGAGTCCGAGACTATACCAAAACTGTGAGCCTGAGTCTTCAGGGGGAATGTAACCCCATCAAGTACAGGTTGAATCCCTATTCCCTGATCTACCTTTTGACTAACCAGGAGAACCTCTGTCTTGCCTGGATTAAGGTTCAATTTGCTTGCCCTCATACAGTCCATTACTGACATCAGACTCTGGTTTAGAATGAGAACAGCTTCCTTGGATTTCGATTGAAAGGAGAGATAGAGCTGGGTGTCATCAGCATACTGGTAGCACTGAACCCTCAAACTCCAGACAATTTCTCCCAGCGATCATGTCAACCACCTGGGCCTTTTCTCCATACTGGAGATCAACCAGGGCTTCGACAGAATTGCTGGCCAAAGTGACAGGAAATTCCCTCAAAACCATCCAGATACATCAGTCTCCTGGGGCTGACCATCTTAATCAGCCCTCTGCCCCTGCAGAGGCTCTGAGTCCCAGTGACTCTAAACTCCACCAGGTAGTGAACAGAACTATAGAAAGTTCCTCCAACCCCCAGATCACCATCATCCTATCCTACACAGAAGACCAGGTCTAAAGTGTGCCCTGCCAAATGAGTGGGGCCAGGTACTCATTGGGACAGACCCATGGTTGCCATGAAAGCCACGAGGTCCTGAGCCAATCCCAACAAGGTGGCCTCAGCATATATATTGAAGTTCCCCAGCACAACAAGCAGCACAGACTCCAGCATTAACCCTGAGATCACCTCATTTAGTTCAGGAAGAGGAACTTTTGAGCAGCAGGGTGGGCTTCACGCTAACAGAACCCCTATTCTGCCCTGAACATCCAACTTCAGATACATACACTCATAACTGGAAGACTGCAGGATGGGGAACCTGGACAGAGAGATAGAATCATGATAGATCACTACAGCTCCACTTCCCCATCCCCCAGGTCTTGCCTGCTGCTACACTGGAACTCAGGTGGGCAAAGAAAGATTTACTCCCCCTGTCTCATCCAACCAGGTCTCCATGATACAGGCCACATGATTCCACCTTTTCTTTTGTCACTCAACCTTTTGTCCTCACCCCTCCCCCCGCACCTACTGCCTTCCCCCTTTTTCCAGAAGGAGCCTCCACTGGATCTCAGTTCACTTCACAAATGGGAAGAAGCTCTACCATTCATGGAATGGACACTCTGGAACCATCCCAGGTATAAGGAACTCCAATATAATGGCAAACCATAGTAATGGTCTATGCTGCCCAGTACAGTCAACCTGAACTGGTAACGGCTCAGAAGTGACAAAGAGGAGCTTTCAGTAGGATACAATATTATCAAAATTAAAGGCATACAGCATCACCATCACTCCAAAATACAGCAGCAAAATACAGTAATAAATAAAAAGTAGGCATTCTACAACATAACTACTTTCTTTCCTTGCTAGTACAATAAATATTGACATCTCCTGATATAATATGCGAACAATGTGACCTTGATCCAACTCTAGCCACATGCAACTAATTGTGTACAATGGCTAGTGGTCCTAGATATGGGAAGTGCAGCCTTATTTGCATCAAAAGACGCATCAGGACTCATATGAGCTCTGCAGTGCTGGTAAACATGCATTTGAGGCGCACGTTCACATGACCTTTGTGCAAAGAAGCCTGCTTCAGCTGGCACTCTCACTTGATAGGATCAGGGTGATGTTGTCAAACAAAAACAACTTTATTTCAACCAAGTAGGACAAACTTGTGTGGCTTTCTTTCCTGGTTAAAAGATCTGCTGTTGTCTTCATTTTTACCAAAGACTATCAATTGTCATCACTGAACTGTGGAAGTTAACCATAATACAAGGCCACAATGTTGCCTTGTTAATACAATGCAAATGAATGACAACTGTGGTCTGAGTAAAATATGCTGCTTCGAGTCCTAATTATTGGGTCAACTGGGAAGGGGGCCAAAGAGAGAATGTTGGTGACCATTTTAACATTTCTGAGAAGTAATCAATTTTTTCATGGTTCATACGTCTTATCTTACTTTTGTAAACTTCCCAGAGAGCTTTGGTTATGGGGCAGCATAGAAATGTAAATAATAATAATGGAAACAGGGCCTTTTCAGTGGCTGCACCAGTGTTGTGCAACATCTTGCCCTATGAAGTTCAGATGGCTCCATCTTCTGACTGCCTTTTGACAGGTTAATACCTTTTTATTCCGGCAGGCTTTTATTTAGTTTCTTCTTGTGTATAACTGATATGGTCATTATACTTACAGACTGTAATAGTTATTGTTATACTTTTATATTGCGATTTTAATTGATATAAGCCATCTTGCATAATACATGTGTATTGGAAAGATAGGTACAAATTTTATATAAGGTAGCTTCCTATGTTCCACTTATAGCAGTCACAGAATAAGCAGGCCTGCATGCCTGAGTAGAAGTGAAATGAATTCATGAAAATAAAGGGCATCAGGATGGTTGAGCATCTTCTACTCTTATCATCTACCACTTTGTAGTAAGCATATGCATATACACAAGTGGAACAGCCACAGCATGAGAAGCTAGCAACCAGAGCATAGGCACAGGCCTAATCCTTATTTACACGCTGTTTTATTCCATACACAAAGGAATAAACACACTGTTTTTAGCCTGACATATCCAGAAGTGTGATAGATTAGCTACTCGCATGACATTCCGGAGTTTGTAAAACTGATGTCATTTCATTAGTTAGTTATATTTATATCCCACCTTTCTTCCAAAAATGGTGCTCACCGTCTGTACGGAAACCTTCTGGCTATATATCAAAAAAGTGTAGCTGCTTCCCTTTGGAGCAGTATCTAAAATTAATATTTTTCTGAAACATTTCTGGAATGATGGCATGTACAGAAACCAAGGTGTAGAAATTCCAAAAATTGTTCACAGATTTAGTTTGAAGAGCCAAAACAATTGACTCATAGTAAGGTTTGCTATAATTCCACATATTAAAGATTCAAATAGGCCATTGAACGACTATAGAATTTGACAGTGAGGATTTGAAAATAACCACAAACATCTGAAAACAAAATGTTTTGCAGAGCTTCAGCCTTCCTACACCATATAAAGTGTGATATCATTTGCATGACACTTTAAGTCTGGAATTTGGGCTTATTAAACCAGAATATGTGCACACGCATTTGCTTGTCCTGCTCCTGGGCAAACAAATCAGGCATGGAGCTCGGCATTATGTCCAAACAATGCTGATTTAAAGCTGGCTTATGAATCCTGGCTTGTTTGGGTGCAATAAACCATAATTCTGGGCTCACAAGTTACACTAAGCTATCCATGCCTAATGTGTTCACTTACTTGCACAAAGAGGAGGAACAAACCAGGAACAATGGAGCTCATGCACATTGTGGTATAACAAGCTAGGATTCCTGGCTTAAAATGATGTGTGAGTGCAGCAAGTGCCATAGGCAACTTCTGCACTGAAACTGTAAAACAAGTTTATTCCTACTGATTTCAAAAACAACACACTTTAAAGTTACTGGGAATTACTGCTATCATACAAGGTTCTTGTGCTGAGACTTCTCTGTGCAGGTGATAACAGGTGACAATCAATGGCCTGGTTTGGACATTACTAAGTCAGATTTTGTTTAGCTGAATTGTGATGTGTTTGTATGTCCAACTCCACCTTGTGCAATTCTAACCATGGTCTAAAACATGGTTTTAAGCTGGTTTACCAATCTCAGCTTGAATTAATTATGATTTGTCATTATGTACAAACCCACATTCCTGCCTGGTTTGTTCCATGTCCCACCCTAGCCACTTACCTGGACAGAGAAGGCTGGAAAACAAAACCACTCTTCAGGCTAAGCTACTTTCACTGGTGCTTTTCCATAACTCACCTCCCCCCACCCCTCTGCCTGAAAACAGTCTCCCTTCCTCAGCCAACTCCTCTTTAGAAAGCCCTCCAACTCAAGCCTGCTCATCAATCTTCACTGCAGATTTGCAAAGAAAGAAAATTTAAAAGGGACCACTGGTTATTTTGCTAACATCTGTCCTGGACTCCATATTGCAAGAACAACTTTGCTCTTTGACTAGATGTTATTGCTTTCACCTCTTGTTCTTGCTAACCAGGAAGGTGTATTCATAAATCAAAACTTGTGTCTTTATTGGATGAGTGGGTACAGGTGATATATAAATGGTCTGATAGAGGTGGGAGTCATGGATTGTTGTTAGTCAAGTTGAGTGCTAACTACATTTGTGTCCAGCTGTGCAGCAGATGGTGGTTATATGTGCATAAACATTTCTCTGTACTTTGTACAGAGTACATTTTACGCAGCTTACAGCTGAGTAGTTGTGTGCTGCTTTGAAAATTTGAGCTTCTCATGAGGAACTGAAATAGGTAAAGACCTGCCTGTGTGTTGCTGGGTGGTCTTTTGGGAATAAATAAATAGCAAACATTTACTCTGGCATGCTTGGCTAGATGCTAGACAGTAGCTATTGCTAATGAGAGAGAGGGAATGGGAAATTTCCCTTGGAAATTGATCTGGGTGGTAGGGTGTCCATGGGATAAATATTCCTATGTCCCTTGGCCTCCAACCAGTCACCTGTTGAGGATGCCAATTAATTTCATGAAATTAAAAAGGTGGACTCTTGCAGATAATTTTTTTTTACTACTTTGTTTATGCTTTCCTACCACCACAAACTCTAGAATCAAGCCAATATTGGGTAGGAAGTGGGGAATTGAGGGAAATTTGTTTGGCTTCTGAGAACAGTTGAAGATCTCCTATGAGAGTTGCCCACCTAGTTTGTGCACCTAGGCCAATCACAGTCCAGTGTCATTGTGCAGTGCAGTGAAGGCATCTGGGACAGTAGGCAGGTTCTGGCAGAGGAAGATGGGAAGGAAACAAAGACCAGGTGAAACAAGTTGAGATTTCATTGCTCACTTGTGAAACTGATCCTGGCTTGCTTAACAAACCATGTGTAAATGCACTGAGCTGTAGAGGAGCAAAATATTGGTTCCATGTAGTGATTATTTCTTCTGCACGAAGTCTAGATATGCACAAACTGTATTTTTGTATGTGGAGGTCAGGGATCCCACCCTGCCTTCCATGCACTGCTTATTTATACATTTAGTCATCTAAACAGAGCTTTTCAGTCTTAGGATTGTCTGTAGAGGACCTGTGGCCAGCAGAGAACTACAATCTCCCTCACACTAGCACTGGGACACCAGTCAAGAAGCAATGCTTATACAGAAGACGCACCCTGGTGCTTTTCTCATCCAGGCCAGTGTGAAGAGTGCTGCATGCCTAAGCAGAGGATGTCCCTTTGAGGTCTGTGATGCTACTGGAAAACTTCTTCTAACTGGAGCAGCTGATCTACAGTGCAATAATCAGTCACTGAAAAAGGTACATAACTAAACATGCATGTCAGTCAAGAGCTTCAACAGAAATCTCCCATGCATATAGCTAACAAAAGAAATAAAAGAGTGTGCCTTTCTGTTTGTCTTGGTGGTGCGCACTAAAAACAGCAGTTAACATAAATATATGTATTTTGGAAGTTAATGAATGTATTTTCTTAAAAATATGCTGCTTAAAAGCCTGATGAGAGAGCTCAGTTACACTGGAGTAAAAACCAGTGATATCCCAATTAGCTTCACTATGGAGGCATTATTGTTGATCGGTTAAAGCAAATACAGAATTTGCCATGACACTTAAGATGTGTTACATTTTAAGCAAAATGGTGATTTAGCACTTAAGCAGTCAAAAGTGGCATAAATTCTAAATTTGGGGTAGAAGAGAGAAAATGGAAGTTAAACGTAAGTTCCTTTGTGCTAGCATTTCTTCCTTACTGCCAAATTTTGTCGGTAGGGGAGAACTGTTCATTAAAAGAAAGGATATTTAATAAGGCCAGGAATCCATTTTCTCAGCACGACTGCTGAACTGTGCATCATGATATTTAGATAGAATATCTCATCGATTTATAGGAGATACTTAAAGCCAGGAGAGGCCTGATAAGAGTTTCACCTTTATGATCAAAGTGAACATACAATGTGGACATTGACAGAATATTTACCTTGAGAACAATATAAAGTAGAATTGTTTTTTGTTGTTGTTGAGGGGGTATAAATGACTAAACTATACACATCCCCCCCCCCAGCATGGCTGTCTGTCAGAAGCCATAAGCACCAATTGGTTCATTTCAATGTAGAACTCGCAGCATGAAATCCAACCGTGTCCAATGGAATGGACACTGCTGGCAGAATGAAGCTGCCTTCCCCACTTTAGCCCCTTATGCATCCCCAGAATCTGACCTGGAGGGTTGGGGACCCTCGAGAGCAGATGGGGGTGCATGGGTGAGGGAAGAGATGAATCCCATTGCACAATCAGATTTTCACTCAGATGATGTTGGATGAAAGCCATAATCCTGATGATATGCCCTTAAAGGTGGTACTGAAGGCAATATTTTCTTTTTTAAAAATATATGCCGTTAAAATAAGGAGAAATTCCACATTATATGATGCATTATATTTTCTCTTGCATGCATGCATTCAGAATTGGAGAAGGGGTGAGGTGCCTAGGAAAATGAATTAAAAATGTTCTAAATCTTTCAAAACTGAAAGACAGATAAAAATCAAGCATAAACTCATCAGCAAGCTTTCTAGGATTCATACATTGTAACATTCTGTGTAAACACTGATGTACTAACATGAGCAACAATCTACGACTGTCAGCATGTTCAAATCAGCAGGGCTTAACCTTTTCTGCAGGAAAGAAGACATCGACTTGCACACTTATATGACTCACTGCTCCTAAATCAAGTGCTTCCCTTTAATTGAAAAGGAGCATGGCTAAGGCTGCAGCCATAGTCTTTGGTTCTTAAGATTTAAAGGGCCCCCACTTTGACAACCAAACTGGTAAGAACACCTGAGCTACACCTGAAGAATGGAATATACAAAGTATACACCCTGGTAGTATCCAAGATTTTGGAGGTCTGGTCCATCCTTGCTTAGAATAGAGCCTTTCGTGTCATAGCGTCAACTCTCTGAAGCTCCCTACCACTACAAATTAGGTATGCACCAACCCTTCTGGGTTTTCAGCTTATCTTTTCCAACAGGCATCCACAGGAAGGTAATCTTGTCTTCTGTACATTGCTTAGAAATGTTCTTTAATAAAACTGATTCATAAATATCTTTAAATAAATAAACAAAGCAGGCATGTCATACAAGATACTACTGACAAAGACATTTTGGGAAAGTTTTGTCTTGCTTTCAAAATCAGAGTAGGCAGCAAAGTTCTAAACATTGTGAAAATACTTCAAACTCAGATAAACAAAATCAAAAATTACAATCAATGGTTTTGGCAAAGCCAGCCAGCACCAGAGAAGCCCCCAACTGCTCCAGCTGCCACCTCTTTCCCTCCCTGTCAGAAAGAACTGAGCATGCACAGAAATGAAGATGGCCCGAAACATCCAGAGCGTCTATTAATTAGAAAATCTGCCATTTTGCATAGAGGAATAAAGAGGTTGTACGAAGTTGCCCTTGCTACAAGGTTGGCAAACCATGCTCTTGTGAATACTTTCCTGTATTGTTTTCAGCCATGCACGAATGAATTCTTGGAAATGAACTGATCCTGTGGTAATGATAAAATTCAGGAAGGCTGATTTTAAGCTCATCCTTTTCACAACTCTATGCACGGAATATTCATCAGAGAAAATTCCTTTATTGCTTCCACTATAGTAAGACTTGGGAGAAAGAGAGAAAGGGGTTTGGGGGCAGGCTTAGAATCAAAGAGCAGACCAAAAAGTGGGAATAGCAGCAGAGCCTTTACCTTGAGGCACCTCGAGGGGACCAAAATGTGAAAGACAGATGCTGGCCTGCTCAAGCCAATTCTGGAGGATTAGTTTCTGGGTGTTTAAGTGGAAGCAGCTGGGATCCTCTGCAGGAGGTTCCCGTTGAATGGAAAATGTAACCTGCAAGGTTGTGGAATGGCAGTCCATCTCAAATGCTGGTGAGGCAGAGAGGCCAATGCCAATAATAAGGTGAAGGGAATAAAGCAGTGTGAAAGAAAGAAAAAACATGGTTGCTTGCCACAGGTTTCCTGCCACAGGTTTCCTGTACACTTAATGAACAGCCATTATCCATGAATGGCAGGGTATGGAGTCCTGGAACAATGGTGAACAAAGCTATCCTATAGGGCGGCAACCTAGCCAAAAGAAGGGTTGGTGTGCACCCATCAAGAAACAGAAAATACAGTTTCAGGGACCAAGGGAAGAAGACTTCCATCTCTTAGATTTAAAGACAGATAGGTTATGTCTTCTTGCATGTAGGATGGCAGAAAGAAACAGGTTCCTGTCTTCCAAAAGATCTGTATATGTCATTTGAATCAATAAAATATAATTCATTACGTACTGAAATGCCCCTTATATGGTGGACCAAGGAAAAATTCTTAGAAAATATTTTGTTTAATTTAGAACAACCTATTCTGATCAAGAAATCCTCTGCTTTTTACTGGAAGATTTGTTACATGGAGAAGCTTTGTATGCTCTACCAGCACAGAAATTCTAGGCAAAAGACGTGCAAAGGATCAAGGTAGTTAGCATAGGGGAAACTTAATATAATGGACCAATTTAGTGTAATTTAGGATTTCATAAGATAATTTTTATGTTTACTATTTTCTGTAACTTTTGTAATGTTTTGTACAGAAAATCTACATGCATACATCCATACATCCCACCTTTCTTCCACTGTGCAACTCAAGGTGGCTACATGTGTTTCCCAGGTGGTGCCTTCAGACTATGCTCTGGAACCATGGAAGTTTTCAAGGCCAGTGGCTAGCATGATGATGATGATGTTAGTCAGGCATCACACTAGCTTCAAAGATGACCTTACTGCTTTCTCGGCTATTTCCCTTCCTCCAGAAACCTTTTTTGTACTTTTTGGACAGTAATGGCTGGGGTGAGGCAGGTATATTTTGACTTTACTATGCCAACTGACAATATGAGGGCTCCAATAACATTAAGTATGGTACATTTGTCTGAAAAGCTATTATTCATGTGCTCTAGTCAAGTTCTATAACCCACAATAGAACTGTGGAGAAAAAACATCTCTCTAATATATAACATAACAGGGATTCAGTTTTTAGAAGCCAAAATGCAGGAATTGCACCACTGATGTGAAGATATACTTAAAATAAGCATGCAGATCTTGGAAAGTAACAGAAAGCAGCGCACCAAAGGACTGGGGATGCATCCAGCCATGCAGACTATTATGGCTCTAAAAGGTTTATGGTATAATAGTATAGGACAGTTTGAATGGAAGAGTTAAAGGTTAGGGTTTGTATTGTTCAACAGTTAAACTTAAACATGTGATTAAATGTAATTAAAATATCATTCAATGTTTCTACCAGCCCACCGTCCCAATCAACTTGATAGCCCTTGTAGATCAAATAAAATGTTGTTCAAAGTAATGTTTTGTTCCATGCAGCAGTTGCTAAGAAGGTAACCTATTTCTGAAAATAAAAAGCACTATTAATTATTATTAATTTTCTTTTTATGTATCATTTTTACAAGCATTTGATAGTTTTCAAAATGTGACAATATTGGTTTTCCCATGTTTACTGAAAACATGTTTTCAGTCACGGCCATTAGAATTAATTCCAATGTAAGTATCTGAAGACAGATAGAGAGACAGAGACAGACAGACAGAGACAAAGAGAGAGAAGACACAGGCCTTTTGTTTTAGGGGTGTTAATGATGAGCCAGATTGAACCACCAAGTCACTCATTGTCCAAGCTTTGCAGTTTTCTATAATAGGCCTGGGGTATAGGTCCATAGGGTGTCATGAATTCCTCTCCTTTGAATATATTCTTGTCTGAAAAGGATCAAGCTCTACTCCAGGAGAGCAGCTGGCTTTTTATTTTTCTTTAATGGATGCAAGCAGCAGGTTTTGTGCCCCCCCCCCCACTTCTTTCCTCTTCCAAGCAGCAAACACTGATCTATCAGGCCTCAGGTCTGAACAAGCCTTAATTGCATCTTGTCAATCACATAATAAGCTACCCAGATACTTTGTACCATCTCCCTCTCTAGATAGATATACACGTGCGCGCGCGCGGGCACACACACACACGCGCGCGCGGCTCAAATGAGATTCTTTTGCGCCTCCCTCTAGTACACTAAGAACATAGGTTTAGGACTAAAACTACCCTTACTAACAACTAGGGTTCCTACCTGAAATTTTTGTTTGAGATTGTCCCTCTGTTGTTTTCCTTTATCTTTCCCTCAGAGCAAGTCAGAATTACTTAATTTCTGTGTATTTAAATAAAATCAGCATATACAAAGCAAGAGCAGTTGATAGCTCCCTCACCAGGCACACACAAAAATGGTGAACGCATTCCCAAAAGCAAAATTAAGAGGCTGGGGATTACTGTTCAGATATTTTTAGTGACTTCTATTAAATAACAGAACTGTGATTTATATTAGACCAGCTTCAGTTTAGGGACTTAGGGAGCAGTACTATGGCTGCTAGACAGCGGCTAGATGGTCATAGGATAGCTGGTTTTCCGGGAACCGACCTCAGAGCCTGTGCTCTGAGGTCAGTCCCCGGAGAATTGACCTCCCCCCACTCCCTCGCTGCCTCGGAGGCCGCACAGAAGGGCCTCGTGCTCCAAGCTCACAAGAGGAGTGCGGAGCGGCCAAAATGGGGCGCTCCCAGAGAGCGTTCTGGGGTGGGGAGGGCGGAAATGCCTGTACGACACATCCAATGTGTCGTAGAGCAGCCTCCTCCCCTGCTCTGGCCTCCTGTGGCTAGACAGCCACAATCGGCTGTCTAGCCAAAAATGCAGGGCAGGAGACGGACAGAGGGAATGATTCTCCTGCCCTGCATTGAATAGGTGGCCGCCTCCTAGTTTGGAGGCATCCTTCTATCTGAATAGGATTGCTCCCTAAATCCCATGTTAGTTCCCCCCCCCCCGCCCCCTCATGTGCAAATCTATGCCCTCTGGAAAAAGTTCAATCACTAGTGGTTAAGGACAAAATTCCAGAGGGTTTGCCATGTTAGCCTGTTACAACAACTAGAACATTGGGTCTTATAACACCTTAAAAGCAATGTATCGGATCCACAGAAGGGCTGTTTCCAACTTGGCAGAAAAGCACTGCCTGAGAAAGTGTCTGCAAATCCAAAGGAGTTCTTCCATTTGTGCCCACTCATGTGCAGGACTTTGCACAAGCCCATTCTAACAAACATTTTATGGCCCGCTAGAACATATACTGCTTAAGGGCCAGTGTAGTGGTTAGTATTTCGGACTAAGCCTGGGAAAACCCAGGTTCAAATCCCATTTAGCCATGATGCTCACCAAGTGACTTTGGACAAGTCACCATCTTCCAGGCCAACCTACCTCACAGGAATGTTGCGAGGACAAAAGCAGGGGGAAGAGAAACCATGTATGTGGCTTTGAATTCCTTGGAGGAAATGTAGGATATAATTGTAGTAAATAAGTAAATAAAATAAATACAAGGGCCCACCTGTCTCGCTATGAACCTGCCCCATTAAGGTCTGCAGGAGAGTCCCTCTTCGGGGCACCATTACCCGCAGAAGATGGTTTGTCAGGCACGAGTGAAAAGGCTTTCTCCTCTGTGGCCCCCAAACTATGAAATGCACTCCCTCAAGGACTATGATTTCTCGGAGAACAGTCCAGTTCTGGGCCTGATTCAAAGTGCTGGTATTGGCAGTCAAAGCCCTAAACGGCTTGGGGCCAGGTTATCTGAAGGATTGCCTTCTCCCACATGTGTCTGCCCAGACCCTAAGATCATCCTCAGTGCTCCTTCTCCGTCAGCCCCTGCCAAAGGAAGTGAGGCAGCTGGTTATCAGGATGAGGGCCTTTTTCTGTTGTAGCACCCCAGCTGTGGAATGAGCTCCCTAGAAAGGTTTGCCTAGCACCTATGCGGCATTCTTTCCAGTGCCAGGTGAAGACCCTTTTTTCTCCCAGTGTTTTAGCTTCCTAATTCTTTTAGTTTTAGTGTTTTAAATCTGTATTTGAAATCTGCATTGCTGCTAGGTTTTATTCTGGTTGTACTGTTATTTTGTGGTTTTAAGCTTTCATATTTTATACTGTTATATATATCTAACAATACTTTATATTGTTTTATGCTGCGCTTTGTGGTTTTAGTTTTTGTGAACCTCCCAGAGAGCTTCAGCTATTGGGTGGTATAGAAATGAAAACAAACAAACAAAAGACATGATTGGCACCCACTCTGTCAGGTTTTAGAAAGTGTATAAAGACACATATTTTCCATTTAGCTTTCTAAAATGTGTAGTTCTAACATTTCTACTGTTGTAATGTTCTTGTTATATTTTAAGGTTTTATTGTTTTAAATTGTTGTACATTGACTTGATGGTTTTTAGTAGGTATTTTCCTTATTCACTGTTTCTTATAAACCCCTTTCATGTCTGAATAGGGAAGGTTAAGAAACTTGTTTGGTTTACATTTCAATGCAAACTTATCAAATTAGCACTTCCTGAACCAGAATGAAGTTAGACGTCGAAATCCATACTTTTCTGACATTTGCAGTGCAGTTTGTAAAAAGAAATGTGCACAGAAAACGCATACATTTGAAGCAGTGTATCCAAAAATACATATACTTGGCCAATTTGCATAAAAACACGTTATTCGATGGGAAAACTGTTTGCAAAAAATGCATAATTTGAAAAAGTGCATACAAAAATGTTTATACTTTTCATGCAAAATAATAAAAAAAATTGTAATCCAAAGCAGAAACAGGATGAAGTGAGCTAGCAGTGGGAAAATGAGAACCTGAGCTTGACAGCTTTGCCCATCCCTGTGCAGGGAGGGGCAGCGTACACAATAGAGAGGGGCTATGGAGCTGGCTCTGCCAAGTGGTTAGACACCTCCTAGACCTTGTCCCCAATATCCACAAGATAGGCATGGATGTCTACACACATAGGCTTCCACATGAGCTGGATCCCTGCATGATTGGGATTCCAGTTTACATGGAAATCTTACACATGCAGAGCTTCCTGCCACTCTGACAGTAATAAGTGAAACCATGGAAAAAACATTTTGGCATCTGTTTTCCTTTTTTGCTGTATTTTTATGAGTTGTTAACGTTGAACCTGATAATGATGATGTTGATGATGATGTTTAAATATACGTGTCACCTAAATAATTCATTTCATAAGGCAACTAATAAGTATAAACAATTTAAAAATTCCCACACCATTATTAAAATATGACAAGTTCATATTTTAGCTCCTCAAACATTGCCCATTTTATTTGGAGAATTTCAAAATCTGTGTGTTCTTGTTGTTTCTGAGAGAGAAGTAAAGACTTCTTTGGTCTTAATTTAGTAAGCTAAACAATTATCTCTAGCAGCCAAACACAGCATCAAAGCATCAAAATCCATACCTGTGATCGATAGCCAGTGTGGTGTAATTTTAGTGCTGAACTGGGACTTGGGAGATCTGGGTTCTAGCCCCCATTTGGCCATGAAGCTCACTGGATGACTTTGGGCTAGTCACGGACTCTAAGCCTAACCTACCTCACAGGGTTGTTGTGAGGATAATACAGAGAGGAGGAGAACTAGGTGAGCCTCCTTGGGTTCCTTGCAAGAGGAAAAAAGGTGGGATATAAATGTAAAAATAAAATGAACAAAAAGAACACATGAGGAGGCCCAAACAAAACATTTTATTATCCTGAGCCACTGCATAATGCCCATAGGCATACCCACCCGCAGCCTCCCATGCCCCCCCCTCCAGTAGATTGTGAGGTAACACGGGGGACTTCAGGAGGGGAGGGGAATTGTCCACTGTTCCACAAATGGAAGCCATTCTGTCAGCAGGAGAGACTAGTTAGATACAAACCTCTGCTAACAGGCTTTCCAGAGTGTCCTTTCCTCTCCATATAACATCTAAAAACATGGCTAAATAAAGCCATATTTAAATGGAATGTTTGTTGGTCAGGTCTTGATTCATATTACAGCATATACACACCTTAACCAGGACATGCACTAGGGTTTTTCAATTCCCCCTTCATACTAAAGCTTCTCTCCCCCAACCCTGCTGCTATAGGTTGAGGAACCCTAAACAGTGGCATTTAAATATAGCCTGAGTGTCTACAGCCTACAACTATGTAAAGTCACCACACCCAGGAATCTGGAGCTCTCAAGAGCAGCTTGTGTCAGACCCACACTTTTTCCTAGGTTGTTCAACTGCCCTACACTTTACATACACTAGAGAGGATAAGTCGTTTCTCCAGAGCTCTACAGAGGGCATTCCTTCACTTTGGGATCGCATTTCCCTCTGGACCATGTAGACAGAGTCAATTTGTCACTTCTTCAGGGGAAGGAGCCACCCTGCCCTCCCCAGACTGGCTCTGTCTAGCAAGCCATGTGGTCAAATTGAGCTGGTGCTCTTAACAGCCCAGCTTTTCAGTCACTTTAAACCTAGTTTTTCCTTTACGTTCTCTTTTGATTTAATTTCTTGGGCAGCTAGTTGTTCCTCCCCTCCTGACGAGAGGTGGGATCCAGCTTCACATAGCTTCCTCAGAGGTGGACTTATAGTCAGGGCCAGAAATATCGGAACAAGGATAACTGTTTTGGCAATTGGCCTCTGTACGCCACCACATTGAAGTTGAAAGGAAACACACCCAGAAGGGAGCGAAGTCAGGACTTTCAGCTGTAATTCAAGGGGTTTCACAAAAGTGGGGCACTAACCATTCAGGAAGGACAGCCAGTGCCATACACACACACACCATCATTGGTCGCTCATAAGTAATGGAACAAACCAACATAATTTCAAACTTAAGGATCGCCTTTAATACCTGGATGAAAATCCTTTGCAGTCAATGACTGCCCGAAGTCTGGAACCCATAGAAATGACCAAATGCTGAGTTTCCTCCCTTGACATGCTTTGCCAGGCCTTTACTGCAGCTGCCTTCAGCTGCTGCTTGTTTGTGGATCTTTCTGCCTTCAGTCTTGTCTTCAGTAAGTGAAAAGCATGCTCTATTGGGTTGAGATCAGGTGACTGACTTGGCCACTGAAGAACATCCCACTTCTTTGCCTTCAGAAACTCTTGGGTAGCTTTTGCTGTATGTTTTAGGTCATTATCCATCTAAAATATGAAGCGGTGTCCTATGAGTTTGGCAGCATTCGGCTGAATCTGAGCAGAAAGTATAGCCCTATACACTTCAGAATTCATCCTGCTGCTTTTATCAGCAGTCAGGTCATCAATAAACACCAGTGACCCGGATCCATTGGCAGCCATACATGCCCATGCCATAACACTGCCTCCACCATGTTTGACAGATGATGTGGTATGCTTTGGATCATGAGCTGATCCTTTCCTTCTCCATACTTTTCTCTTCCCATCATTCTGGTACAAGGTAATCTTGGTTTCATCAGTCCAAAGAATCTCATTCCAGAACTGGGCAGGCTTTTTTAGGTGTTTGCTGGCAAAGGCTAATCTGGCCTTTCTGTTCTTGAGTGTTACCAGTGGTTTGCACCTTGTTGTGAAGCCTCTGTATTTACATTCATAAAACCGTCTCTTCACTGTAGATGTTGACAATGACATGCCTACCTCCTCAAGAGCGTTCGTGACCTGGCTAGATGTTGTGAAAGGGTTCCTCTTCACCACGAGTAGAATTCTGCGGTCATCCACTTGAGTTGTCTTCCGTGGTCTTCCAGGCCTTTTGCTGTTGCTGAGCTTGCCAGGTAATTCCTTCTTTTTCAGGATGTTCCAAATTGTTGTGTTGGCCACTCCCACCATTTTTGCTATCTCTCTGATGGGTTTATGTTGTTTCCTCAGCCTAATGATGGCCTTCTTCACTCACGTGGAGACCTCTTTGGCCCTCATGTTGGGAGTTCCAGTGAACAGCTACCAAATGCAACTGTAACACTCAGAACCACCTCCAGGCCTTTTATCTGCTTGATTGGTCATGGGGTACCCAGGAAACAGGGCACACCTGGCCATGCAGCTGCTTGTCAGCCATTTGTTCTATTACTTATGAGCCACCAACAATGGGGGTGTGTGTATGCCACTGGCTGTCCTTCCTGAATGGTTAGTGCCCCACTTTTGTCAAACCCCTTGAATTACAGCTGAAAGTCCTGACTTTGCTCCCATCTGGGTGTGTTTCCTTTCACCTTCATTGTGGTGGTGTACAGAGGCCAACTGCCAAAACAGTTATCCTTGTTCCGATATTTCTGGCCCTGACTGTAGAAGTAGCCATTCAGCTTGGAAGCTAGCTGCCAGAGCATGTGCTCATGCTGCTGCCCCACTGCTTTTGTCCCGGCCTTTTCACTACAGCTTTGGAACAAGTCACAGCTGCAGTGGCCAGAAGGACAGCTGACTGTGCTCCACTCCTCTCCCTTCCCTATAGGGCAGGCAGAGAGCATTGAGCCCCGATCGCTTCGCTGGTCCTCTCCACCATGGCAGAAAGAAGCACCAGTCTTGGATCATAGAATCATAGCATCATAGAATCATAGGGTTGGAAGGGGCCTACAAGACCATCAAGTCCAACCCCCTGCTCAATGCAGGAAGCCTGATTCCCAGGCAGTCTCCCATCCAAGTACTAACCAGGGCTGACCCTGCTTAGCTTCCAAGATCAGACGAGATTAGGTACATCCAGCCCTTTTCTGATCAGATTCAGAAGCATCAGTCAGAGGCTGAGTGGGGGGAGACAGGTGTGATGATGAGGGTGCAAGTTTGGTGCCAAGAGGGGAAAAGCATGCTTCTTGGCACCAGGACTCAGAGGTCAGTGTTGCAGGCCCACCGCCAATGCCATACCTTGCGGGGGAAAGGTCCACGGCTCAGTTTGCAGTCTGGGTTCAGAACCTGGTTTCCCTGCAGGTTTCAAAGGCCCTACCAACCAGGGGAGGGATCTTCCCTGGCTTCTCTTTCTCCCTGTAAAAAGAAGGGAAAGAAGAAGCACCATAGATCTAGGCAGAGGTCTTCCAACTGCCACAAATGCAACCATAGATACTCCTTCCCCTCCCCCTCCTCTAGATCCCACGAGGGCTCCCCTTTAGCATCCATCCCAAGGAGTTCAGTTAGCCATACCCCCTCCTCCTCCTGCCCTGTCAACAAGGCAAGAAGAGACATAGGCTCGAGAAGGCAACAAACCCACTTAGGTCTTGGGTGGTGGTGGGGAAGCAGTAGTAAAAGGCTTAAATTTTCTTCTGTTGGGGATGAGTCAGAAAACAGTGGCAAAGATGAAGGGCGAGTCTCTGAGGAGGAGCTCTTTAATCCAGAACTGTTCCCAGCACTGCTTAAGGCCTCTAGGAGATTCCAGCTTTCTGGGAACACCACTGTGCCATCTGAGACCACAGGCACCTCAGCGCAAAAAGAGATAAGTCTGCCTCCCCTCAGGCCTCTACACAGCCTATGATGGTCCCCCCACCCCATTCCTTCTGGGAGTCCTGGAAGGCAGAGTGGCTAACCCCTCCAAACCCAAGTCAGTCCATAAACTGGCAATAAACTCTACTCCCTTCTGAGCAAAGCTATGGATTTGTTGAACGTCCCTGTGGTAGATGCTCCAGTTGCAGCACTCACTTCCTGTGCAACCATTCCCAGTGATGGGGAGGGCGGACCTAAAGATCCATGTGATACATGCACGGAGGCAGCACTCTGCAAGGATTTCAGGGCATCAACTACCAATTCCTTTTTCTCCAAAGCAGTTTATCTATGGGCAGAGGATATGGCAGGGGCTGGGTCCACGCCAAAACCTTTAAAGGATGGTCTCAAGAGAAGTGCATATACAGCTGCTCTCCTAGCAGATTCAGCCCTAGATGCTCTACAATTCTATACTAGAGCCATGGCATCCAATTCCCTGGCCAGAACGAACATTTGGCTATGTCATTGGGATGCAGACCTTGGTTCATAATCCAGGCGTGCTAATTCTGCCTTTGAAGGAGCCAAACATTTTGGCAGTCTGCTTGGAGGCAGTGCTGATTGAAACAAAGGACAAGAAAAACATCTTGCTGACAAAAAAAAAAAAAGAAGGATCGTAGGCCCATGCAGCAGTCTTCCTTTCGAGGTAACAAGACCACACAAAGAACCCATTCCTCAGGTAGTTTCAAGTATAAATGGATCAGTTCACCTAGATCCTCAGGGAAAAGTCAGTCCTCCAGCTATCCTTCCTCCACCATTAAGGATGGGAAGAAACATCAATCTTCCTGACGCGGACAGTCTTCCTCCTATTTAGCACACAGGGGGTCAGCTGATGCATTTTGCCCCAATATGGATCACTACCACCTCAGACAGATGGATTAGGAAGACCAGCTCAGAGCTATTCCCTGGAATTCTCTTCTCAGCCCAGGGGCAAGTTCATACCTTCTCCCAGGGCAAAGAACCCAATAAAGCACAAGAAATTCTTGTGAGCCATAGAATTTCTCTTAACCATCATGGCAAAAAAGCCAGATCCTCAGATGGACATCCACTCTGGGGTCTACTCCATTTCTTCTTAGTTTCCAAGAAAAATGGGAACATAAGGGCAATACTGGATCTGAAATGGCTCAACAAGCATATCCCCAAGAAACAGTTCAAAATGGAGATGCTCCGATCAATTGCAGAAGCATTGGAACAAGCAGAGTTCCTTGCTTTGATAGATCTGTCAGAGATGTATCTGCACATTCTGATAAGGGAGCCCATAGAGGTTTTGTTGCAACAATCTTCCTTTCCAGAATTTGCCTCACCTCTGTGCCAAGAGTGTTCACTAAGGTGTTGATAGCTCTTGTGGCTCACCTCAGAAACCAAGGAGTATTGTTCCACCCTGGATGGCATCTTGATCTGGTCTCCTTCGAGAAACAGTGCCCGGTGGACATACAGACCATGGTGTCATGCCTGCATCAACACTGCTTTATGGTCAATATGGAGAAAAGTCATTGGATTCCCAACCAGCAGCTGACTCATTTAAGGGTCCTGCTAGATACAAGGAAGTTCAGGATGTTCTTATCAGGGGAGAGATGTGTCAACATCCAGAATTGTTTGCTAACCATGACCACAACAAAGTGGACAGACCTCATGGGCACAGCCAAGCTCCTGGGCCTATTGGTGTCTTGTCAGAAACCGGTGTCCTGAGCAAGGTTACATACATGGCCACTTCAACTCTATCTTCTCGCATTCCAGGACCAGATAGCACAGTTACCTCACACCTAGGTCCATGTACCTTCACATCTCAAGTTCGATCTGAAGTGGTGGATAGAGCCAGTAAGGTTAGAGAAAGGCATCTCCCTGAAGGTTCTGGTTCAGAAAATATTCACCACAGATGCCATTCTACTTGGATGGGGGGCCCACCGCAGGAATGAAGTCACACAGGAGATCTGGTTCGACAAAGAAAAGCATCGCAGCATCAATTGGCTGGAACTTCAGGCCATTTTCCTAGGACATCTGGTGTTCCATTCACTCCTCTTGGTCAACCATGTCCTAGTCAGGACAGACAATACCGTGGCAAAAGCCTATGTCAACAAATAGGGAAGAAAGCCCCAATGTTGAACAGGCCGGCCCAGAAGCTCCTAACATGGGCAGAGGCCCCCCTTCAAGTCCATCTCAGCAAAACATCTGTTGGGAGTGTCCTACCTTACAGTAGATTGGTTGATTTGGACATCTCTCAAGGAATCTGAATGGGCCTCAACCCTCAAATCTTTCAGATTCTGACCAGAAGGCTTAGAACACCATCAATGGATCTGTTCACCACACAGTGCATAGGTTCCCTCCTTCTCAAGGTTCCATGTCACACAGTAGCAGGCACAGGTGCTCTCGTGGAACCGTGGCCAGAAGGGCTACTACACCTGCTTTTCCCCAACAGCACTTCTTCCCAAGGTGATACGCAAAATTTGGAGAACTTCAGCAGGAGTCATATTGGCCCAGGTGTCCATGGTTTCTGGAATTCATAAACATGTTGATCCGTGATCCATGGCAACTGCCCAACCAGAATGATTTGCTTCTCCAGGGTCCTGTGCTGCACCCGCACTCAGACCTCTTCCAACTAACAGCCTGGAGGCTGAAAGGCAGTAGTTGTTGAACCTGGGGGGTATCAGGAGTCTGTTCTTAAGACCTTTCTGTCTTCCAGATGAAGTTCCACTAATAGGGTCTATAGTACCACTTGGAAAGCTTTTTTGGCTTGGTGTCAGAAGAATGATAGGCCTCCGGCTCCTGGAGGCATACAAAAGGTATTGGGTTTTCTCCAGGTGGGGCTGGATAAGTACAAGTACAATGAAGAGGCAAGCAGCTGCACTTAGCAGCATGCTGGGATGCCAAGGGAGTCCCTCCCATTTCATCTCATCCAAATCTCAAAAGATTCTTAAAAGGAGTGGCTCTTCTTAATCCCCAGGTTGTACATCATTTTCCTACCTACAACCTGAACTGGGTTCTTACAGCACTGATGGGTAGTCCATTAGAACCCATGGCCACGTGTTCTTTTAAGTTGCTCACTCATAAAACAGTCTTTTTGGTGGTTATAACAGCAAGGAGAGTTTTGGAGTAAGAAGCCCTCTCGGCTGATCCACAACTGTGTATTCATGATAGGGTGGTACTTCATACCAAGCCTTCCTTTATCCCTAAGGTTAATTCCACTGTCCATAGATCCCAGGAAATTTCTGTCATTCTTTCCTAAGCTGATAACATCCAAAGGAACAGAGCTGGCATAAATTAGATGTGAAAAGGGCACTGGGGTTCTGTTTAGATAGGATCGCTGCCTACAGAGTTTCTAGCTCATTGTTCATTTCCTTTGACTCCAAGACCTTGGGGGCTCAGGTATTGAAGTCTTCCATTTCTAGATGGTTGAAAGAATGCATTGTGCTGGCCTATCAAACTTTAGGGAAGGACCCACCCGGGAGGATCAGTGCTCATTCCCCGAGGGGGGCATTAGCATCTAGCACTTTTAAGGGAGATTTCCCCGTCCTGGACATATGCAAGGCAGCCACGTGGGCATCAGTACACGTTTGTTAAGCATTGCAAAATTGACACTGCTTCTTCGGCAGATGCTGCGGGGGGTGCAAAGCACTGCAAAAGGTGCTGGTGCATTAAACACTGGTCCATTACCTGCCCTGTTGATGTACTGCTGTTATGTCCCAGACTGAAGGAATGCCCTCCGTGGAGCTTTGGAGAAGACATAAATTTCCTTACCATGGTTTTTTGTTCTCAGAACTCCATGGAGGGCATTCTGCCCACCTGGTAGGGGCCCAGCATATTAGTCTGTTAAGGAGGAAGAGTTTGGGTTGGTTACAGCTTCTGCTGACACTGCACACGTGGGGAGGTAGTCCGGGATTCCTGGGCTGTTTCCCATTGCTGCCCAGCATGTTTACCCTTGTTAGTTAGCTTTTATATTTGTTTTTTCATGCCACTGGCTTAGGCTTACTTTTTCTCCCTTTAGTTGAGGGGTTGAGGGGTTTTCCTCTGCTCTGCCATTCCGGTCTGGGAAGTCTGGGTGGCTCCTCCTGAAGAAGTGACAAATTGCTTGGGTGTCTCTGCACAACCCTAATTTAAATCAGTTCACTTTACTAGGTAGTCCCACTCCTCACATTTGCTTTTGATCTACTTGACTGCATTGAAGGATGAATACAAATACGGCTACTAAGAGTAAGTAGCATTTATATGTGACATGAGCACTAATATAAATTACGTTGCACTAGGATAAGGTACCACTAGTGTTACGCCAACATCATGGTGTGAAGCATTTTCCGGAGAATCCCGCTGTGCCAGCTAAAGCTATTGGTGCTGCATTTGAAGACCATTTGTTGTTGTTGTTCAGTCGTTCAGTCGTGTCCGACTCTTCGTGACCCCATGGACCATAGCACGCCAGGCCTTCCTGTCCTGCGCTCTCTCCCGGAGCGTGCTCAAGTCCATATTCATTGCATCCGTGATGCTATCTAGCCATCTCATCCTCTGCCGTCTCCTTCTCCTTTTGCCTTCAGTCTTTCCCAGCATTAGGGCCTTTTCCAGAGAGCTTTCTCTTCACATTAGGTGGCCAAAATATTTGAGCTTCAGCTTCAGTATCTGTCCTTCCAATGAGCACTCAGGGTTGATTTCCTTTAGGAATGAAGACCATTACACTGGCACAAGTAATTTATGTTAGGATTTGTGTGACATTGGACAGTGCCCACACAGCGCATCTCCAGTATTCAAAGCATTTTACATTCATCATTTCAGTAAGTCTCGAAAGGTAAGCCACTATGATCATCTCCCCCATATTGCAAATGGGAAAGGGACAGGGAGACAGTGGGCCAGTCTGCACAGTCACCATGGTTTAAACAAGCTACAGTGGGTTGTTTAAGCCACAGCGCATGCTGGGTGCCTAATTACCCATTGAGGCACAGCCTGTTGTGTCATCTGAACCCAGGCAGCATGGCTTATTTGAGGAGGAAACAACTCTCAAATAACCCATAGGCTATTTTCGAGTTACCTTGTTTCCCCCTCCAATAAGCCATGCCACCTGGGTTCAGATGACACGACAAACTGTGCCTCGGTGGGTAATTAGGTGAATGGCACCTGGTATGTGCCATGGCTTAAACAAGCCACTGTGGCTTGTTTAAACCATGGTGATCATTCAAACCAGGTCAGTGGCTTCTCTAAGGCTACTTAGTGATCGGGTTCACATGATTACTGCACCCCACCGTGGCTTATAACCATGGTCAGTTGTGGTGTGTGCTGGCTGCCCTTTTGAATACAACCCTTTTGTTTAACCCTCACATAAGCCACCCTCCCTGGATTCGCATGACACGATAAGCCATGGCAACCGCCTTCCATGAATATTCAAAATGGCCACTGACATGCACCACAACCCACTGTGGTGATCATGTGAAATGACCCAATAAATTCATAGCAGCAGTGTTTTAATTTGGGGCTTTCAAGCTTACTGTTCACATTTCTAGCCATTAAGTTAAACCAGCTCTTTATATGGTCTAGCAACAAATTTTCTAAGAGGGCATATTTTTGCATGAAAACTTCTTATATATTAAGATGCTATATATAAAAGATGTTTTCCTTTTTCATGCCAGACTGGAATGTATTTTGTTCACATTTAGGATTTATTAAAAAAAAAACAGCAACAAAAAGGAAATGAACAGCAACTTTTTTTAAAAGAAATCTTTCTTCTACAACTTGTTCTGATGCTGAAATAAATGCATACGTGTGTGTGTGTGTGTGCGCGCGCGCGCGCACACACACACACACACACACACTGCCTTAAACGCAGTTATGGTGGTAGAGGAATTATTAATGTTCATATAAGAGTATAAGAAAGGTGGTGGTGTTTTTCCCATGTAACTCATGAAATTATTCTTATGGGTCATGCCACTACAGAAAGCATTTGCATGGTAGCAACAGAAGAGAACTTGGTTTAATTATCACACAGTCTAGCAATTTCAGCATATTTCAAGAATCACTGGAAACAGCTGCTAGTGTCAGTGCTAAAGCTAATGAAAGTGAGAAGTAATTGGACGAAGAGAAGTTGCAAGACCAGATCCCAAGTTATATTTCAAATTGCTAAAAACTCTTTATGGTTCTACTACTAAAATATGCTATATTTAATACAATACAAAATTTCTTCCATGCTGCTCTTCTTAATTCTATACATAGATTTGCAAAACAAATTACAAAGTGTAATTAGCTTCTTACTCTTAAACTATGTTTAAAAATAAGTAAATTGTTTGAAGACTTTGATGTTTTGCAACCAAAATGTGCTGGCTAATTTTTCCATTCCAGTTCCCATTCCAGTCTTTAAACTATCTTAATCTCCTGCCCTCAGATGTTGACCTTGTAGGAACAGGGGTCATAGGTTAGAAGAGACAGACAGCAAAAGATCTGGACTATCAATTCATGCCTGAAAGATTTCTCTTTCACAAAAGAAGCCACTAAAAAGCAAATTCCAAAATCTGACAATACAAGCCTTCGAAAGCACTAACCCATTACATTTATTGAAATGTGCTGAAATATTATTTTAAAATTGCCTAACATGGCCATCACTTCAACAATATTTTTTAGCACGATTAATTTCAAACATTGGCTTCCTTAAATATGTTAAGAAACTGGGCAAGACTGAAAACATGCTAGTCTATGTGTCAGTGACAACAGAGTATGATCTATTTCGTTCTAGCTGTCTTTAACCATCCAGCATCTTTCCTTGGGTTATGTGCACAAAAAGCAAGTATCTCCCTTCAAAATGCTACACCACACTTGCACAAATTAAGAACAACCTCAACGAAGCCTAATGAATTAGAGGTGATGCAAACCCTTCCCAAGTTTAAAAACATTTCAACAAGAAGGCAGCCCAACTGACCCACAAGTATCTCAGATATCAACTTTCTGACTTTCAAATTGTGAATTGTTATATCTACATCATGCCTGTCCTCCATGGAGCTCAAAAGGGCACATTGGCATTACAACAATGTTTTGAGGTAGATCAGGTTGACAGATAGGGGCTTGCCAGCCAGGCCACCCACTAAGCTTTGTACTTGAATGGGGGACTGGAATCCAGTTTTTCTGCATCCAAAGCCAGCCCTCTAGTCTCTGCACCATAAGGATTCTAACATTACATACACGGATATCAGTTATGCAGTGATAGTATTTTATTTCCCAACACATTAGCCAGCAGTAGTTCCAGATTAAACAGACTACAGTGCAGCCACAGCTTAGCTTTCCACAGCAAAACTCTTAAGTCCCTAACCATGCAATATTCAGTTCAGACACATAATAAGATGGGGATGGCAGGTACAGGTTCCCCACCCCACCTCCAGTCCTCAATTTATGAAGAAAGGGTAGGTGTCCATAATTACATCCACAAGCTCCCCACCCAACTCCTCCATTTTAACCAAATTACAGTAAGGGGGGGCAGGTTCTCTTTGCTCCTTGTAAGGTTTGCTCTACCTTTAAGAAGCATACATCTGGAGAGAGAAAAGCTCACAACTTTGTAATCAAGGACTGTTATCCTAACGGATTGTTATAACAAAGGGATGTGGATTGTTACCTCTCTAGCCAACATACTTACTAGCAAATGGATTTTGCTAAACTTTTAGATGATCACCAAAAGAAAATGCATTACATTACATGTGGTAATCCTGAATAAAATCAAATTTTCAATGTATGAAAATTACTTATTCAATGAAATATAACAATATATCACAGAAGAAATCAAGGCAGCCCATTTAACTTTGATGTAAAGGGTACTACAACATTAATTGCAGAGAATGACATGAGAGCAGTCTGTGGTTTGCTATTGTTTGCCAACCTGTCTGAACTGAAGTAAATTGATCAGCGTTTAAACTGTCCAAAAGCTAAAGAGTGGAAACCAATTCTAGTCACTTCTAAGCCACAGAAGGCAATTCCCTTGCAAAACTAATGCAATTTAAATCACCTTACACCCTATTCTGAATGTGATACTTGAAAAAGGCTGCATACTGTGAGAACTATACAAGTGGATCAAAGACAAGGAATTTAACTCATGCCTAAATTTCATAGTTGCCTTTCACAGCTCAGCTCTCATGTTCGCTCACTCTCTCGAATGCTGGATTTGTTTTGTTGCTGTTTGGGAAGTCCACCCAGTCTGTCTGCTCTCCCCAGTCTTGAGAACTTCCTTCCATACTCTTTTCACAGGAAAGGTTTCCTGGAACTACTCTAGAAGGTCATATCACCAACTTCTTTTGCATCTCCCCATCAATACCCATTGTATTATTAATATACTCCAGGAGCATGCATTAAACTATAAGTGTAGCGACTAGTTATTTCAGTCAGCTCAAGGCCCATTTTACTTGGCATTAAAGCAGGTTAATTCCTGTCAGTCACCCACCATCAGGACTGATACTTGTTATTCTAAATGTCAAAATCACCTTTTCGATAACTAGCAAAGCTGAAGAGTAGGCATATAGGGCTGGATATGCTTGTATCTCAAATCTTGCACTGACAAAGTGCTGTCTTCAGATATACTGCCAAATTTTTTCCATTGTAAACAGGTCTGGTGGGAGGAATACACATATGTACAGTCTGAAATAATGCCAAAAGACACTCAATAGAAATACATAAGATGTTATATATCAAAAACACCTCTAGAGGTATTATTGAGATCGGGTGGGCAGACTGTAGTCCTCACCTTAACTTCATGTGGGCTTTGACCTAATTTTAAAAGCCTTTTGCAACCTATCAGTTCAGATCTCTTATATGAGTGACCTGCTCTCCCCTAGCAGCCCACCAGCTAGGAAGGAAGAGAGAGAGAAAAAAATGGAATGGCAGAGACAGAGAGGAAGAAAAAGGAATTGCAGAGAGAGAAGGGGTGGCAAAGACAGGGAGGGAAGGGGGAACTCACCCTCCACTGGCTTCAACTCACCGACAGTTTACCCCTGAGGGAATGCAGCCCTCAACAGAAAATACAGTTAACTTTGTATAAATTTGCTATAGTCTCTCTCTTTAATGAGCTACCAAGCTTAGCAAAAATAGCAATTGGTGAATACTCAGATTTCTCAGTCCCTGTGCTAAAAAAAATGTCTTCCCCATTCCATAGGTTCTCCTCCCCACCTTAAGAAAATCCTTTTACATAAAAGTCACAGAGCTCAAACACACACGGAGGAAAACAGTAAACAGAATCAAAACGTAACACAGAAGCTACAACGTCATAGGATTATAAATGGAATATAACATAAATATAAGTGTGTGTGTGTGTGTGTATAAAATGAGAGAATTAAATTTGATTTGGAGAACATGTGCCTGAGCATGGATTTTCCAGACCCAATTCATGCCCTACTCAGGCCTGTCTGCAGGGACCAGCTCCAGCTGTATGCCTCCAGCCATTTTCCCATGCAGCACATCTGCATACTGACAGTTCAGTGTTATGGGGATTGATGTGTGTGCATGCATACATATATACATACACACTCTCATTTTAAAGCCTGAAGTGCTGTTAATTTTACTGGCTTCATGAAAATCCATGTTTTATTTCTAAAATTATGAGGTTTTAAAGTTACCATTTGAATCAAGTGTTTAAACTAAGGGCATTTTATTCAGCACATGCTCATTGACAGATTGATGCTTCCCAGGTAGAACTTAATTCCCAAAAGAAAAATGGCTATCATCAGAGTTAATGAGCCACAACTGTGAAAGGTGGAAAGTATATAGTGTATTTATCCAGGGAGTTGCTGTATCTATGCATTTGTGTGAGAGAAGCTGCTGTGGCTTACTTGATTTCCTGTCTCTGGCTTGGCTCATTTCCTCTATGATCTGTGACATCAACAGTGGAGGAACAGTGGAGGAACAACATTCCAGGGTTGTTGTAAGCTATTGTGTCAGGTTTAGCCCCTCACCAAGAAACTAAACAATAATGGACTAAACTAAACACTATTTGCCAAGTAGCTGAATGCTGACAGAATAGAGGCACTGACAGGGTTCGGACGACATGATACCCAACAAGGGGTTAAATACACCACGGTGCCTTATTTAACCCACCATGGGTAGGGATGTTGGAGAATTCTGCCATGGATTCCAGGTAGGCCGAATTCCAGAGAACGAAGCAACCCCTCCTGCCACCCCGCAAAATGGGCCCGGAACAGAGCCTACCTGGTGTCGGCCATCCGGTGCTCTGCGAATGGCGGCCGCAGATGCTTCCTTCGAATAGCCGTGATACGCTACGTATATATTTATGTAGCCTATCACGGCAAAAGACAGGGACGCAAATGGTGTAGCAGCCGCCGTTTGCATCCCCCCTTTTGCCGTGATAGGCTACATAAATATTTACATAGCCTATCATGGCTCAGCGAAGGGACGCAAATGGCAGCCCCTACGCCGGCCGCCATTTGCAGCTGCAGACCTGCTGCAGCCAGAAGCCTGGCAGCGGATGCACCCAGCCAGCGGCTCCACGGAGTCACTGTGGAGCGGAACCGGCCGGGGAAGATTTCGGGGGGAGGGACAGAGTGCCTGCCCCCCAACGCGGATGCCACTTATGAAACAGATAAGCGGTTTCGTACATCCCTAATCATGGGTTATCGTGTCATCTGCTGGGAATTTTTTAGTCCACGATGGCTTACCTGCACAAAATAATCCACTCTGATCATCATTACTACAGACTATGCATTATTTAACCCACTGTAGATTTCATTATTATTATTGTTATTATTTATTACATTTCTATACTACCCCATAGCCAAAGCTCTCTGGGCAGTTTACAGAAGTCAAAACATTAAAATACAATACACAAAGTTTAAAAGCCATTTACATAAAAGCACACAGACAATAGCACAAACAACATGTAACTAAAAACAACTTTGAACTATCAATCATAACTAAAGACATATCCAGGACCAATTAAAACTCATCATGTGCTGCCAAATGCCTGGGAAAAGAGATAAGAGATGGCACCGAAAAGATAATAAGGTGGACCGCATTGGGGAGCTCGTTCCACAGATTGGGGCCACCACTGATTGGGTTGCCACCTTCTGACGATGAGGCACCTGGAGGAACGTAGATGCAGAGCGTAGTATACAAGTTGGTTCATTTCGGGAGAGGTGTGCCATCAGGTATTGCGGACCCAAGCCATGCAGGGTTAAAACCAGCACCTTGAATTGAGCTCAGAAACATATAGGCAGCTAGTGCAAGTGGGCCAGAGTTGGCCTGATATGTGCGGACCTTCTGGTCCCCGTTGAGTCTGGCTGCTGCATTTTGCACAAGCTGCAACTTCTGAACCATCTTCAAAGGCAGCCCCATGTAGAGCGCATTGCTGTAATCTAACTTGGAGGTTACCAGAGCATAGACAACTGAAGCCAGGTTATCCCTATCCAGATAGGGGCATAGCTGGGCCACCAACCGAAGTTGGTAGAAGGCACTCTGTGCCACTACGGCCACCTGAGCCTCAAGTGACAAATATGGTTCCAGGGATGACCCCCAAGCTATGAACCTGCTCCTTCAGGGGGAGTGCAACCCCATCCAGAAGAGGTTGAACACCCTCCATCTGGTCAGAAGAACCATCCACCAACAGCATCTCAGTCTTGTCTGGATTAGGCTTCAGTTTATTAGCCCTCATCCAGTCCATTGTTGCAGCCAGGCACTGATTCAGCACATCCACAGCCTCACTTGAAGAAGATGGAAAGGAGAAACAGAGCTGCATTTCATCAGCATACTGATTACAGTGCTCTCCAAAACTCTGGATGACCGCACTTCAAGGTTTCATGTATACGTTGAACAGCATGGGGGACAAAACTGACCCCTGTGGAACCCCATATTGGAGAATCCACAGGGCAGAGCAATGTTCCCCAAGCACCACTTTCTGAAGCCGACCCTCCAAGTAGGAGCGAAGCCACTGCAATTCAGCGCCTCCCACTCCCAGCTCAGACAGTCATCCCAGAAGGATACCATGGTCAATGGTATCGAAAGCCACCGAGAGATCAAGGAGAATCAACAAGGTCACACTCCCCCTGTCTTTCTCCTGACATAGTCATCATGCAGGGCAACCAAGGCTGTTTCCATGCCAAAACCCGGCCTGAACCCCGACTGAAATGGATCCAGATAATAGGTCTCATCCAGGAGTGTCTGGAGCTGGCTTGCAACCACCCGCTCAAGGACCATCCCCAGGAATGGAACATTTGTAACTGGTCTATAATTATAAAGGTTTTCCAGGTCTAGGGAGGTTTTCTTCAGGAGTGGTCTCACCACTGCTTCTTTCAGGTGGCCCGGGACCACTCCCTCTCGCAAGGAGGCATTAATCACCTCCCTAGCCCAGCCAGCTGTTCCCTCTCTGGTTTTTATAAGCCAAGAGAAGCAAGGATCCAATATGGAAGTGGTTGCACAAACCTGTCCATGCACGTTGTCTACGTCCTCAAGCTGTACTAACTGAAACTCACCCAAGAAAACCAGACCAGGATGTGCTCTGGACACCTCACCTGATTCACCTGCTGTAAGGCTGGAGTCTAAGTCCCAGTAGATGCAAGAGATTTCATCTTGGAAGTGCCTTGCCAGTGCATTACAGCAGGCCTCAGATCATGTCATCTGTCAGGCACTGTGGGTTATTTTGCTTGCCTACAGAGTCGTGTGGCAAGAGTGGTTCAGATCCCTGCCATCACTCTTTTCTTTGCAGGAGTTCTTTGTCTAATGGTAACTCGCTGACAGTTTGCTAGAACAGGGTGAAAAGTGAGCATGTTTCCCCCCTATTTGCCTATTCCACAGTTGCATCTGTTCCTCTTCTTTTAAAAAAATTTCTGTTGCACTTTCGCACATTTTCAAATTTGTGCATTTTCACAATTGCAATATTGGGAACACATTAAAGCCTCTATGCCAGTAATGTTTATGGGGAGAAATGTGCAATTTTGCATTAGTGAAAAAGTGCTATAGCACTTTAGCGAATGAGGAAAAGAGCACTACAGCTCGTACGAGGTTTGGACCCAATCCTGCAAACCCCCAAGGTTTTATAGCCCCACCCCTTTTTTGGTGCGATGGTATTTTTGCTCCTCTGGGGTAATTGCACAGGGTTTTGATGATGGATCGGGGGCCTCCTAACTAAGGGAGGCTGTGTATGAAGTTTGGTCCCAATCCTGCAAGCCCCCAAGGTTTATAGCCACCACTCCCTTTTTGGTGCAGGATTTTTGCTCTTTGGTGAGTGATCATGCAGGGGTTTGATGGTGTGTCAGGCACCTCCTGACTAGGGGAGACCCTTTTGGAGCACCCAGGATTTTTGCTCCTTTGTCAGTGGGTGAAACAGCACCACTGCTTGGGCAGGAGGACTGCAGCAGGGCAGGGGCGGGAGGGTGACTCAGATTATGCACAGTAGCTTAATAAACTACACACAGTAGTTTATTAGCCCACTCATGTGGCAGGGCGTCATGCATTATTAAAAAAGCTACTGTGAGTAGATTATTAAGCCACCATGGCTTAAAGTGACTTCCGAACATGGCCACTATGGGTGGGCAGTTTCCAGGTTTGGGAACTGGGTTGTTTGACTGTTCTGAAGGAACCAGTAAGGAGTATGTGGGTGCTCCTGGATCCATCATTGTCACTACAGGCCCAGGTGATCTCAGTGGTTTGGAGAGCCCATTACCAGCTTCGGCTGATGTGCCAACTATGCCCATTCCTGGATAGGGATAACCTAGTTACTGTGTTCCATGCACTTGTAACATCCCGATTAGATTACTATAATGTGCTGTACATGGGGCTCCCCTTGTGCTTGGTCTGGAAGCTGCAGCTAGTGAAGAATGCAGCAGCTAGGATGCTCAGTGGAACACATATTACACCTGTATTAAAAGAATTGCAGTGGCTGCCTATTAGCCACTGAGCCACGTTCAAGGTTTTGCAGTTGACAAGCCCCAAACAACTCAGGACCAGGACTCCTAGCTGACTGTCTTCCCTTATGTATACCTAGTTAACCCCTGAAATCTTCTGAGGAGGCCTTACTGGTCATTCTGTGGCCAATGGAATGTCTGTCACAAAGTAGCAGTGGGTAAGAGGGCCTTCTCAGTGGTGGCACCCACTCTTTGGAACACTGTGTGGTTCGAGATGCAGAAACAGTAGCAAATTTTAAACACCTCTTGAAAACACACTATTCATACAGGCGTTCCCTGACTTGTGAGGAATCTGCTACTATCCTGTTGTTATTGTTTAGTATTGTAATGTTTTTAATTTCTTTAACATTTAATTATTTATTGTTTTATCTGGGCTGTTATCATAGAATCATATAATAGTAGGGTTGGAAGGGGCCTACAAGGCCATCGAGTCCAACCCCCTGCTGAGTGCAGGAATCCAAGTCAGAGCATCCCTGACAGTTGGCTGTCCAGCCTCGTCTTGAACGCCTCCAGTGTGGGAGAGCCCACTACCTCCCTAGGTAACTGGTTCCATTGTCATATTGCTCTAACAGTCAGGAAGGTTTTCTTGATGTTCAGCCGGAATCTGGCTTCCTATCACTTGAGCCCATTATTCCGTGTCCTGCACTCTGGGATGATCAAGAAGACATCCTGGCCTTCCTCTCTGTGACAACCTTTCAAGTACTTGAAGAGTGCCATCATATCTCCCCTCAGTCTTCTCTTCTCAAGGCTAAACATGCCCAGTTCTTTCAGTCTCTCTTCATAGGGCTTTGTTTCCAGTCCCCTGATCATCTTCATTGTCCTCCTCTGAACCCTCTCCAGTTTGTCTGCACCCTTCTTAAAATGTGGTGCCCAGAACTGGACACAGTACTCCAGATGAGGCCTAACCAGTGCTGAGTAGAGGGGAACTAGTACTTTCCGGGATTTGGAAGCTATGCTGCTATTAATGCAGCCCCAATGAGCATTTGCCTTTTTTGCAGCCACATCACATTGTTGGCTCATATTCAGCTTGTGATCGACAACAATTCCAAGATCCTTCTCGCTTGTAGTATTGTTGAGCCAATACAAGTCACCCAATACAGGGTCACCCAATACAAGTCACCCAATACAATACAGGTACAAGTCACCCACCTTGTAACTGTGCATTTGGTTTCTTTTTCCTAGGTGCAGAACTTGGCATTTATCCTTATTAAATGTCATTCTGTTGTTTTCTGCCCAGCACTCCAGTCTATCCAGATCATGTTGAATTTTGTTTCTGTCTTCCAGGGTATTAGCTATCCCTCCCAATTTTGTGTCATCTGCAAATTTGATCAGTGTTGCCTGCACCTCCTCCTCCAAGTCATTAATAAAAATGTCAAAGAGCACTGGGCCCAGGACTGAGCCTTGCAGTACCCCACTCATTACCTCTCCCCAGTTTGAGAAGATCCCATTGATAAGCACTCTTTGAGTCTGGTTCTGTAGCCAACTGTGGATCATATATTTTTATAACATATAATAAATGTTATATCTCAGTATAACATGTTGTATTTTAATGTGTATTTTAATGTGAACAACTTAGGCATTTTACTGTATTAAGGGGTATAGATGTATTTTAATAAATAAGTAAATAAATAAAGAGTATACTTTCTGAACTACTGGACAAACTATTAGGCTAATAATAAAACAGGAATATGGAGATAATTAAAATGGCTTCCTTAAAGCTGGGGCTATTCAGAGCTGGGCAGCTCTGTAGCATAGCTGTTTGTTTCCTGGAAGTAAGCAAACAGGGGTGTTTTGTGTGGGATTGCTCTAAGTGGCAAGGAGAGTGTGGATTTGTAGCTTTTGAGTTGAACGTGATGCTTACTTGAAGGTTTCTTTCTGTTTTGCGCTTTGTCCTCTTTCTCTTTGCTTAGGGTGCCGAGTCATTTGATTGCTTCTGTAGTTGCTTTTTTTTGAAAATGCTTTTGCTCCCCCCCTTTTTTGCTTTTTTTTCTGAACTCTTTCCCCCCCTAAACTGGTGCTTCCCCCTGCTCCCAGCCATTAAACTGCTTGTTTCAGTTGGGGGTATAGCTTTGAGTTCTAGATCACATGACTCAGCCTGCTGGTATAAAATCCTGTGCCTTGTGGGTGAGGCCACAGTCCACACAGTAGGTGGGGCTAATTAGAGCAGGTCAGCTCTGTGGTAAGGCAGGTTCCTGGTAGTGAGTGACTGGAGTTTTGCAAGGGAATTTAATGGGAGAGGTTGCAGAGAAGTCCATGGAAATGGTAGAGTCATGTGGGGTGCACAGCACTATGGAAACGGAGGGAGTTGTTACAGTGACCTGCAGGGTGTGTGCCATATTTGTCTTCCTGCTGCGGACAACAGGAACCACATCTGCACCAAGTTAAAGCTAGTAACTGTCCTTGAAGAGAAAGTGACGAAGCCTGAAGCATGCCTCTTCACACTTCAACTTATCAGAGAGAGTGAGAGGTTGGTATATGAGAGACAGGAAGCCCTCCTGAAAGAGCAATAGAAGGGAGAGGGTTTCCAATGAAGAGGAAGAAAACAAAGGGCAAGAGGTAGAGGAGTTGAAGAATGTGACACATAGGACCAGGAGGATCAGGAGACATTCTGTGCCATTGCAACTGTATAACAGATACCATGGAGGGTGACCCTGGGCAACTGGAAAATGGGACACCACCCTGCGCTCCACAGAACACTAGGGAAGATACTCAGGGCCATGTGGAATTGAGGAATTTAACCACCAACCCAAGGAGGAACAGATATCTTTCCATGGAGGGTGTCCCTAGGCCACCTGAATTTGGGATGCCACCTGCACTCCACAGAACATTGGGGAATGTACTCAGGCTCACATGGATGGGAGGTATATAACCACCAACCTGAGGAGGAGCAGATGTGTGACAGTGGGTGGAAACTCCCTACTGAGAGGGACAGAGGCAGCTGTGTGCACACTGGACATGTCATCTTGGGAGGTATGTTGCCTTCCTGGAGCATGTGTTCAAGATCTGATGGAGAGGCTATAAAGATTCATCAAACCAACTGATGACTATCCTCTCCTGCTGATCCATATGGGAACAAATGATACAGATGGAAGAAATGCTGAATGGATCTCCAAAGACTATGAGGCTCTGGATAAGAAAGTGAAAGATTTGGGAGCCCATGTAGTGTTTTCTTAAGTCCTTCCTGTAGAAGGTCAGGGCACTGCAAAGGAAAGAAGGATATTGAAAGTGAACAGCCAGCTATGCAGATGGTATTGCTGGAAAAGGACAATGGCCTGTGATACCAATTTGAAGGACTCTTTGCAGATGATGGGGTGTACCTCATGGGGACTGGGAAGAATATTTTCAGCAGGAACCTCACAAACCTGATCAAGAGGGCTTTAAACTAACTCCTGGGGTGGGGTGGGGTGGCATAAGCTCAGAGCTAACTACTGAACCAAATATTACAGAAAAGTTTACAAAGGACAAAGTAGGAGAGTGGAAGCAGATCCCAATAAACTGAAGGTAAATGCAATAGGGAAACTGGGAAGGTGCAACTCCCATGGCCTCAGATGTCTACATACTATCACACAGAGCATGGGAAACTAACCAGATGAAGTTGAAATCCTAATACAAGATGGTAAGTATGATCTGATAGGTATCACTGAGACTTGGGGGGGATGAGACTCATGACTGGAATATAGCCATTGAAGGGTTGAGCTTGTTCAAGAAGAAGGGAGGGGGAATAGGGTTATATGTAAGGAATGTATACAACTGTGTGGAAATTCATGATTCAATAATGGGGGCTATGTTGAAAGCATTTGGGTAACGATAGAGGGAGGGAGAAACAAGAATTATATTGTTGTAGCAGTTTACTACAGACTGCCCAGCCAGATGGAAGACATGGATGGTGCCTTCCTGGAACAGATGACAAAACTTTCACAGAGGCAAACAATAGTAGTAATGGGGAATTTTAACTATCCTGACATCTGCTGGAAGTCTAACTCTGCAAATAATGTAATATGCAATACATTTTTGACTTGGCTTAATGACAACTTCATCTCTCAGAAGGTAGAAGAAGGAACAAGGGGACCTGCTGTCCTGGGCTTAATCCTGACCCACAGCAAAAATATGGTAGATGAAGGGAAAGTGGCAGGAGCCTCAGGGGAAAGTGACCATGCCATCTTGGAATTCCTGATAGAGAGGGCTGTGAAAGACAGGGCATAAAATGAATGAATGAATGAATGAATGAATGAATGAATCTGAGCTTAGATGCATACCTTGGCATTTAGGAAAGCCAATTTTCAGGGGAAAGTTGGGTGGGATCTCATGACTAGAAATCCTGAAGGAAAAAAAAGAGTCCAAGGGGATTGGGAGATCCTGAAAACTGAAATACTGAAGGCACAATCACAAACTATTCTCATGAGAAGGAAAAATAGGGGGCATTTAAAGAGGGATGTGTATGTGGAAATTGCAGGGAAGCAGATTTTGGCTTGGCTAAACGTTAGGACAAACATCGTAACAGTGAGAGCTGTCCAGCAGTGGAACAGATTACCTCTGGAGGTGGTGGGTTGCCTCTGGAGGTGGTGGGTTCTCCTTCGCTGGAGGTATTTAAGTAGATGTCCATCTGCCAGGGATGCTGTAGCTGTACCCTCCAGTGCAGAGCCTGCCTTAAGCCAGGAGTTGGACTAGATGATCTCTAAGATAACTTCCAACTCTATGATTCCATGATTTAAAAATTACTGAGATGATGTGTAAAGAGCTTTCAATACCTTAAAACACCCAATAAATGCTAACTATTATAGAGCTGTACTGAATTTAAAAAGAGAAGAATTAAGGCACTAACAATTTCACGCATCTAATAAAAAACATGGAAAATGTAACTTAAAGCACCCATCCCAACTTCTGTACCATGTAATAAAAGCAGCATGTACATTCAAGCAACTCATATTTTGTTCATTTGCAACTTCACTTCCATGCATCCACACGTTCCCTGGGTCTTTTGGTTCCAATTCTCTTCCTCTGCAGGTTGGGAGAACACAAAAATCCAAGTCCCTAGTGGCAACCTAGCTTCACACCGACCCTCTGTTTTCTCTGTCTATACGCTCTCGTTGTTGTTAGGGAAAACAACATACATTAGTAGTGATGGACTTTGTGGGGAGAGAAGGGGAGAAGAGAAGTGAACTAGGCTGATCAATGGGAGGATGTAGATAGATAAAAGAATGAGGGCAACTAGGCACTGGGACTAGTGTTGTGTCATCATGTAATAAGACACATGAGAAAGGAGGAGGAAAGACAAACAAATATATAGGATTGGCCTTTGCAACAGGTTGCCTCTGTTTAAACTTAAGCCAGGCGAGGGCAACACACACAGCCCAAAGGCCACATGCGGGCTCCCCAGGGCCATTTTTGCAACCCCCACTGTCTTCACCTGAGACTACTGAGATTGTGGTGATTTTGCAGGAAAACAGAGCGTGTGGGAAGCTCTCACTCTGTTTGCAAGAGGGATTGTGTTCCTGAATGCAAAATTATACTTGAAAGTGCAGTTCTGCTCTGCAAACACCTTGTTTCCCTGCCAAATTGCCACAATTTGGGCTGCTGCCAGTGGTGGTGAGGGTAGGAGATGGCCCCCGACCCACCCCTTATTTAAGCAGAGTCAGCCTAATGTTCTGATAAGCTTGAATAGTTGCATGAGATCTGGTAATCCTTTCACAGGATTATGCTCTGTAGTTAAGATAAATTATGCAAGAGGTATCTATCAGACTTAAGAATGTAAAACAATAAAACCTTATTAAACAGTGCGACATTGCACTGAGTCCCTGCTTCACTGCTGCCTTTAACCTGCAGACTGGGTCTGAAAGACCAAGAGGAATTGTAAATGCATGTAAGGCTAAGTTAAAAGTGAGCACAACGTGAGCCTGTACAATGCACTTACTGCTTACATGGGACTGAAGTTAAGGACAGTGCCTTAACTTACAGGATCTGTGCTTTAGGTGCATGAGTGTGTTTGTAACCTTTTAAACCAAAAGGTTATTTGATCCCAGAATACAGGTCATTTACATATTATAACTCAGAGCTGTAGCTTGCTATTCTGATAGGGAGGGAAGTGGTGCAGGGAAGCCTGGGGCAACTCAGTTCATCTCTGCACTATGCCCTCCATCAAATCCCTGTCAGTTGAAACCACACCACCTAGTGCTAGTGGTAGATCCATCTATTTTGTCCCATAAGACTCCATACAGCAATTGAACAAGTGAATTGAAAAATAGTTTCAGCTTAAAATAGATACCATCTCCTATACAAAAGTTTTGCAAAACCAAACATAATGTTCGTACATCTCTACATTTCCTGTTTTGGCTGCTCCTTGATCTAAGTATTATCAGAAACACAAAGTTTTCACTCACACAAACACTGCTTATATCAAAACAAGACCTGCCACAGATCTATACAACTGAGCATTCTCTTTTACCACACCTGCCTCAATTAGGATCACTTCCAGAAACCTCCACCCTGGTCTAACTCTAATCCTAGCTTAAATTCTGAAACATCCAGGATTTGTCATTATCCTGTTGCACAACATGAAAGACAATTTTAAACAAGAATTATCAAGCAAAACAAACTGACCTCCATATATTAAACTGAAAGTCCAAGACATGCTGTGTCAGGCCAACAATGATTTAGATGTGGCCTTCCAACGTCTGCAACACTGTGGAGTCACAAAGTAAGTCCCTATACAGCAGTTTCAGGTACCAAAGCACTACAAATATACAGTTCAGATCATTAGAAAATTACAATAAACTTTTTAGGCTACTTATATAACATACTATCATATGCTCACATGATACACAAACTGGACTACTGAAATTTAATATATAAATGCTGCATTTAAATTTGAGATGGCATGAACCTAGAACGTACTTTCGATGCCAGGACTTGACCCTGACACATGACAAATCATCATCATGAAGTATGTGCATTTGCACACATGACGAGCCCTTTTTGTTCACACAGACCAGCTACAACAAGCACATCTGAGATTAGAACAAAGGACTCTGAAATCAGGAGTATGTGAATTCCAGAGAATCCACAACTTTTATTTTAGAAGTTAAGCAATTCACATCGATAGCTTTACAACTGCATCCAAGTTTGCAGAAATCTGCTTCTTTTCACAAAAGATTGTAAACTACAAACAAAAACTTTCAGAAAGATGCACGAAGAGAAAAAGTTAGTAAATTAATTACCTATCTCCCTTTGGCTTTCTTTTCTGTACTGTTTTTCCTTTGGGTCGTCTCTCACTTCCTAAACAGGGGATCCCACCTGGACCTGTTACCCGTATTGATTCAAGGCCTTTGGAAGATTTCTTAAAAGTAAATTCCACTGGTTCTCCTTCTTTTAGGCTTCTAAATCCTTCCATGTAAAGCTTGCTCTGTGAACAGGAAAAATATTCTTAGTTACCATAGACTTATAACCCCCCCCCCAAATATTGAAGTCTGTCAAAAACAAAACACAAAACAGGATTATATACGTAATCCTGTTATAGTTCTCCTACAGTGTACAATTACTGTGGGATTTCCTAAATAAAACTCAGTCAAATAATTACCACTTGAAGTTACTGCCCCAACTTTGATCAGACTGGAGGTCCAAATGCGCACAACTGAATGAGCACAGCACACAGTAACACATATGCGATGCATATGGAGTTCCTCCAACCCTGAAGTGAATAAGCAAAGCTTTCTGATGTGAGAGCTCCATGTGTGCATCACAGTAACTGGTGAAGCTTTGGATTAGGGGCTGTAGCTGAAAATTGTTCTGGCTCAGTAAACTACTCTTTTTATGAACTCATTTTAGGCACATTTAATTAATTATTTTCTTTTGCTAATTTATTTAAATGGGCTTCCCAAAGAACAAATGGGATCTAGGCTATTCTATGACCAGTTTTGTATTATACTATTTTATTGGGTTTACCATTTATTGGATGTGGATTTTAGGTGAGGTTTTATGACTGATGTACCCACTTATTTTCATGGATTTCAAGCTTTATAAACCACTTCTGCCTGCCAGTGTAAAAAATGGTTGATAAACTCAGAGAACACACACACAAATTCAAACTCTTGGCAAACACTGGCCAACTAAAGAGTATTTTAAAATATTGGTAGACAAAATTCTGCTTGATGTTATCATATTTTTTGAGGGGGGGAAACTACTAAAGTAGAATGACACAGAAAGATTCACTTAAATTAAGTTCAATATCTAGACATCAAATTTGGGTTTTTGACTGAACAGCACTTCCAAAACAAAGGCAAAGAGATCAATATTTCAAACCTGCAGAACTACAATACAATTAGCTAAAAGGAGGTAGGGAAAATCCTACTGAAAATATGTTAATATTAATAATCAGTACATCTATTGTGCTACCATGATTTCACTAGAGATCTTTCCTTAGGTCTATACAACAGAATTTTTTAAAGCGAATGACTACTATTAGGGTTATGACACCAAAACAGCATTGCCAATGATCTTCTGAGATTTGCTTTTTTTCATTTGAACTCTACCAGCTATTTGAGAACATTAAATTCATGATGTCTGAATTGAACCTAAACTATAGGCAAAGAAGAAAAAAAAAGCCTAGGATTAGGAACTGCATCTAAAATTTAAGATTTTGAATTAATAACTTTTGATCAAACTATATACCAAACATAGGCCTAGATCCAAAGACATGCATTGGGAACTTCATGGCAGCCCCCTGCCCCTCAAAATGCCACTGCTGAGGATCAGTGGATCCTCTAGGAAAGTATAGGATATGCCACAGGAGGATGCAGTAAGAAGAGAAAGAAAGGGGAAAGAGAACACCTGGTGTGAGCAGAAGTGCCTTCCACACATGCAAGAGTGCATTCAGATACATGCCAGAGAGAACACCACTCTAATTGGGCCTTGGGCCCATTTACTCCCTTGGAGGGGCATTCTTTAAGAGTGAGCTCCTCTTGAGTATCAGTTTAAGTCTAAACAAGAATTAACTGCAATCTGTAAAGAAAGAGGAAAAAATATGACAGAGTTAAAAGTGTGCTTGAAATTGTTGCTAGTCTTGAAGTATACTAATTATATTTAATAACAAAACATAGCTTCTATGAACGGATAACATTAGGGATGGCTAAACTGCTCCTTTGGAAGTACAGGTGAAGGACTCTTTAGCAGTGTGTGTGCAGGAGGTTAAACCCAACACTGTACTAGTGGATGCCTGCTAGTATGATAGGACTTTCTCCCTCTCTCCTCCCTAACCACTGCAGCCCTCTGTGCCACCTGAAACTCTATTGCAGAGGGTTTTTCAGCCCTCTGGAGCAGATTTTGATAGGGTGTGGTGGGCAGTGGGGAGGTGGGGGGAGAGGAGGAATTGCCCCATTCCTTGTTCTACTGACAGAACTGCTTCTGTCAGCAGAATGACACTGCACAATATAACTGAGGAACTAGCCTGTGAATTCTAAGGCATACCTTTGTTTTGAAGAACTACACAGCTTCACAGATCCCAATTAAACAGATACCATGGTACTTCATACTATGTCTTAAATCAGTCTTCCCAAACCTAGTTAGGGTACTACAGAGGTGTTGGACTATAACTGCCATCATCCCCACCCAGCACAGCCAACTGTAGTCGAACACATCTTGAGGGCATCAGGTTAGGGGAAGCTACCTTAAATTTTAAGTTTGAACTGGAAAATCAGTGACACAAGCTGTAACACAAGGGTTAATCAAGTTGCTCTGACAGAACTACGGTGATGCTATATCAGAATAAGTTATGATTAGAAATGAAGGGTTACCCTGAGAGACTGGTATGCAAGAATGAGAAAGAGGAATGTTCGGGGATGGGCGGGGGGGGGGGGTTGTTGTTGTTGTTGTTTTAAAGGGGAAATGGTGGTTAGGATATGGGAGAATGAGTGAAAGAGAAGACCATGAGGTAGACAGTCCAGCCACAGCCAAGGCAGAAATCATTTCTCAACTACCTCTGTGCTGTGGGTGAGGGACAGAGGGTGAGAGAGAATTAATTATATATACACACTTTGAATCGAAAATCCGAAGTTGGGTAATACCTTTATTAGGACGAACCAAAATGCCACAAAACTGTGGAAGCTTTTGAGTTCTCCAGAACTGTTCATCAGGCTAGGTGGTACAAAAAGCAGAGGATACGGGGGAAGAAATATATTTTGAAGTTCAGATGATAAGATCAGTGACCTGTGACCTGTCTCAGTGCCCAAGTCACTGCCTTGACAGCGTACTCAAACGTTTAAACTCCAGTATCCCACAAACAATGAAATCGAATGATTTGTTGTATTCCTACTGGGTCTGGGGTGGAGGGCTTGTGGGGAAAGGAGAAGACAGAAATCTAATGCATCAAACAGGAAAGTGTTGCTGCACATTAACATTCTTCAAAAACACTAAACACGGTGGGGGGATCCATAATCAATGAAGAAAAGTCACCTATCAAACTGTGCAAAGATATTTGAAAATCTATTTCTCCAAACCCCAAACAGGGAAGCAGTGACCCAGTTTGCATGTAAAAGCAATTCCTGGGCAATTTCCCCAATGGGTGTGGGTCCTGGGTGATCACTGGGTTAATTCTGGGTTATTTAATCCCTAAACAACCCAGAGTTCCTGGGTTTGGACATCACAGTAATAATCCAGGAACTAGGTGTTCTAGGTTGTTGACTGAAAGAGGAAGTGCTGAGTGCACAGAAGGCAGTGCAATCACTCCTGCTCGGCTGTGGCAATTCCTGGGTTAAACAACCCAGGAATTGCCAGTATATGCAAACCGGGTGAGTAAATCAGCCATGTTTACTTTTGCCTGTGCCTTCTGTCATAGTCAGAAAAGCACACATTTGCTTAATCTTCATTAGTAAAAGGTTACTTGCAATAAGAAGATCAAACTCTGCAATTATGTTTGCTGAAGCAACTGAGACATATTTTATGCAGATTATATGTTATAGAAACAAATGAAAAAAACACTATTTTGGACAAGAAAGGTTATATATAAAAGCATAGTTAACTATAAAGAGCTTTTTTACAGAGAGACATATGTGAAAGGAGATGTGAAAAGCAATTAGGTGCTCCTAATTAGAGAGGTTTGAGGGTCAAAAATAATATTGGAAAAATCTCTTTTCACTCAAAAGAAATTCCATTTAAAACTTTTAAAAAGACAGTTGACATAATCACATGCAATGATAAACTGGAATTCTCTGCAATTCTGGCTTACCGTTGCATTAGAAAATAGCCAATCAATAATACCAGATTGATCTTTTGATTCAAGGTTCCAGGGTCATCACTTAAAAAGGAAAATACAAATTGGCTAGATAAAACCTAGGTCATTCACACAGACACACTTTTTAACAAATAAGCATAGTCATTAAAATAAAGGAGTAAAAGAATTTTTCAAGTGTATAATTTTTAAATTAGCAGGATGGCTGTTAAAACAGCTTATCTAGGATTTTTTAGGCTGCAAGCCAAGGTACAGTAACTTGAGAGTAAGTCCCATTAAACAGAATGGGACACTTCTGAGTAAACATGTATATGGTTGCACTGTAAGTCTTACACAGTTCTTCAACATGTGTTGGGTCTCAAAAATGGTATAAATTTCAAATACAAATAGTGGTGGTAAAAACAGTATTTAACCACACTCTTTCATCACTGTAACAATATAGAACTGGGCAAAAAGCAGCACCAGATGAAGTCATTCCAAAAAGCAGCCTTCTCCAACCTAATGCATTCCAAGGGCCATACTGGCTGGGAATGATGGGAGTTGCAATCCAACACATCTGGATGGCACCAGCTTGGGCAAGGCTGCCTTACAGTCTTTCCTTTAAAAAAAAAAGTGTTGTCCTGCATATTCTGCCAGAAATATCCCCTACACAAGCTCGGTTGCGCTCTCTGCTCTTCTGTGAATCCCATTAATTCCAGTGGGTTGTACGGAAGAAGTTCCTGTTGCATTGTGCCCAGCATCAGTGGGTTCTTCAGAATCTGACTTAAATTCACAAAAGGAAGGAAACTCCAAGTTGGAGCTCATTATGGCAGTCTATTCTCCTCTTGATATGCGTGTGTCGCTCCTATTAGCATGTGCCTATGGAAGGGAGAAAAGGCTCCTATAATGAGCCTTAATTCAGAATTTCCTCTCTTTTGTGGGCTTCCAGTCAGGGTCTAAACACCTGCTGGTGCAGCATGGAAACCTCAGAAAAAAACAAACCATTCTGCTTAAAGAAATTCTCCTTACACTCAGTATTTTCCCTGCTTTAAAAAAAAGTTTGAAGTAAAATCATGTCATTAAATCAGCTTGGCAACGTCACAGCCAAAATTAATATGAATTAATTTTAAATAGAAAAATCAACCAAATAGAGCCTGTGAGTTTCTTTAGATTTTATACTGGTCCACTTTTTTTTTTTGCACTTGGGTGAGTTCTTCCCCATGCCTGCCCACAACCATACAGGCAAGCAATAGAACACGTGAGCCAGGGATCCAGAACGTGGCATCTTTTGTGATCTCCAAAATATATTTCAGAGCACCAGGAATTTACAGACTGGGTTCCTGTCAAGATCTGCCAGCTTCCCGATCCCATTCTGCATTGCTTGTATGAATACAGATAACATCACGCGCGCGCGCGCTCCACGTCCTCTTGCAAGGGACATTGTTTTCAAACAAGCCAATAAACTGTAGCTGGCAGCATGGTAAGTGAACTTATGAATCCACAAAGCTTAAGTATGGAAATGTTTGTCTGGCCAACACTGAAGGATCTTCTTAATGCAAGGGTAATGAACCACCAAACTATTTGCATCACAATGATTACATGTGTGGATCAAGCTCCTAGGAACACAGCTCAATTTACCACACACACTTCGAGGAAGTATTCTGATAGTCCAAAACAATCCCAGCTGTACTACCAGTAGTAATAATATAGATTTCCAAGCCAGCCAAGACTTCAAACCTAAATTGAAGCCCTCACAACCCCCTGTTGTATAAAAGAAACTTGCAAATATTATGCAGCATAGAAGCTGGGGAAAAAATACTTATGTTGTGAGAGCTGCTTTTGCTTCATCTATAGTACAAGCCTTTTCATGGGCTTAATGAGAAATTACTTGTGCATATGGCCACATCTGCGAGTTCACATGTAACAGCTGGGATTCTGCTCTTCATTTAAAGTCCTCTTGACAGAGATTCTAGTCTATTAAAGCCCTCTTAGCCCAGGTCTGTGTAAAGCCAATATATTACTTGGAAGACTAAAGAGTTACCAAATTATATAGGTCAGCATATTTACTTCTAAAAAATATAGAAGTTCAACTTGTTTTTAAAATTCATCATGCAAAAATTAGTTTTTAATTGAGAATTGTTTTCTGTATAGTAGCTATATTTTAAAGAGAGACCAAACTTGTTTTCATGAGGTATTAAATAATGTATACAAATATTCATAATTTACATTGCAATTATAATTGGCTGTTCAGCCCTTGTTTTTTAATATTATATCCTATCTTATGTTAGCATCATAAATGTTGAAAAAACTGACAATTCAACGTTCCAGAGAAGAAAACAATATATGATCTACTACCTCTGGCAACATGATGAGTGATATTCGTAGTCAAAACAGATTTTACTATGTATTCAATTCAGAGGAAATAATTTTATAGAAACTGATTGTCTTTCAGAAATTTAACTAAATTAGCAGTACAAATATACCACATCACTTAAAAAAAAAAAATCAGGAACAGCGTAATTTATACTTTATCCTGTGTTGACTGCCTGATAAAATGACATATCACTTAAATATGTAACATGTATCTGAACATGGGGAGCTTATAATAGTGACTAATTGTCTCTGGACATAACAGGAAATGAGTGGCTGAGCAGGAATTAATGTATAAGTAATTAAGGGCACAATCCTATGCATGTTTAGACAGAGAAAAGGCCTACAACTCCCAGCATTCCCCATCCAGCAGCTGGCTGGGGAATGCTGGCAGTTGTAGGCCTTTTCCCTGTCTAAACATGCATAGGATTGTGCCCTAAAACTCATAATACAAGTCTGAGCTGTAATGCTGAATTTTTTGTAATTTTGTAGGCAAGAAGGAAGAAGCTCACTCCTTTTAAAAAGTGAGTTTTAAACCTCATTGATGTGTACAGGATTGCTGCCTAAGTTCACATATCAACACTTTGCAAGGATTTATTCATTTTTCCATATCTGAAGCCACTTCAGAATAAATACATAGGTAATTGGATCATGTCAGACCCTAGTTTGGCATACAAATGAAAATGCCATGCAAATTATGGTAATGACTAGTAACTAAGTTGTGCAAATTAGTTGTTGTTGTTTTTTACAAAGTCAGTTCCAAACTAGTTGCCTGCCCCTGTTTTGCCAACCTGCCACAGAACTTATTATATCTGAGGAAATTATATTAGCCGGAATGCAATTAATATATTGCTTATATGTTACAACACTGCTTGTGGCTTTTGTACGAAATGAAAATAGTCACAAGGGTCCTTTAGGGCAGAATTTGCCATAGCATGGTCATTTTACCACGCTGGGCTTAAATAATCACAATTGCTGTAGGTATCCTGAAAAAGGTCTACATCAGATGCAGTACAACAAAGACCCAAGAAGGTTGCGTATTTTAACAACAAAGAGAGACGCTTGCCTCTTTATGACTACACAAAATTCTCATCAGTAATGTGCATGGAACATACCACAATCCATCAGCCTTAACACATTTCCTTATGATGTGTGGGTTTAGGTTCCATTCTTAACATACAGGACTGGCATTAAAAAAACAAATCAAAACCATCAGGTTCCAATAGAATTCTAAGCAAGGTGCCCTCAAAACCAAACACAATTTCCCCATGCATGCTAGGCCCTTCATATTAGTATGAACCTTACATATTGTTTAGCAGTACAGCATGTCAACTCTGCATATGTGTACAGACATGACTGAATTTTGTTTTAACATAACATGAGCACTACAATAGTTCCTAATCCTTACCACTCAAGAGCCTATTGGCAGGCACGACACCATCTGACCATTGGACTAGAACCAGGTATAAAATAATTCCCCCAGGGTTTGCGGGGAAAGACTCTTTTCTCACTGAGACAAGAAATAAATAGAGGGCTGGTCCAAGGGATAGGTTGGTGACCATCAGAAAGAACTGGAAATGTAATGCTGGACCTAGAAAGAATGCTGCTCTAGTCCATTCCATCGAAGGTTGCTTAACGTTTGCTTTTACAATTACTTGCTCCAAGACTGGGCAGAATCTGGAACGAATGCAAGAACTTGGTAGATCATGACAGAGCCTGATTCTTCAAAGCCAAATACAGGTGATCTGCTCTGTGAATTTTTGGTATTTAGGGTGCAATCCTATACATGTTTAGACAGAAAAAAGTCCCACAACTCCTAGCATCCCCCAGTCCGTTTTTTTTTGTCAATACATGCATGGGATTGCACCTTTAATCAATCTATCTATCTATCTATCTATCTATCTATCTATCTATCTATCTATCTGTCTTATATATTGATTTCCAGTATTGTGCAAGTAGACTTCCACTTATATTACAGGACTTCCTCTTCCTCTCCTCACCCCTACAGCCACAGCCAAGCCTCTGGAGAACATTTGGAGGCACACAGAGGCTGCAGGGGGGGAATCCATTCTCCTAGCAGATTAACACTGTTGGACACAACCCATGTATTTTAAGGGATTGGATCCCAACTTAGCCTTCTGTAAACAGAGTAGCTTCTCCCATCCCAGAAGACTTATAATCTAGTGGAGGATCCCACTGGTGGAATGGGGAGGAGACTATTTTTGCCCATTCCCCTATTCCAGATGGTTCTCCAACATTCCAGAGCAGATTTTCAGAGGGCACAAGGGCCTGCCATATATTTTTATGATTATTTTATGACTTATTTTATTTTGTAGATTGTTGTACAACACTATGGAGTACTATGATGGGAAAGCATAATACAATAGATAAATAAATAGAACTTTCCATGAAGGCATTAAAAACTGTTAAGATATCTAAGGTTAACATGCCTGAAGATCTATACATATAGGTGTGCATGCTTCTTATGTATAGTCACCGGAAAAACATTGGGCAGTATGCAGTGGGGCACTTACACTGCCACTGATTCCATTCTGCAAACGGCATCCAGCGTTTGCAGAACGGAAATTTAGCACTTCTGGGGGCAACCCAAAATGAGCTGAAACACCCATTTCTGGAATGGGGCAGGTCAGTGGAGCTCACATAAGGAAGCTCCACTGACCTGTCCCAATCCAAAAATGAGCATTTCCACGAGTTTTGGGCCTTCCTCAAGGAACTGCTAAATATTCCTTGTGTATGCAGTTAGTCATGCTTACTCAACAGAATTGGTGGGGCACACCACTTGCAGAAGGGAGGAGTGCAAAAGAATCAGCAGGGCTGTAAGTGCCCCATTGGGTAGTGCCCAATAATTACAGTTTGACTAGCATTCACTCCAGTTGTCCAATTTGATTTTGTACAGTGTTCATTTGTTATGTTATCAACTAGGTTTTTTTTTTAATGAAACAATGCATTTTGAAACATGGAAACATTTCTGCAGAGTAACAGAAATTTTTCATTCTGGAAAATTTTCCACCCCACTCCCATCAATTAGTGTAGATTACAAATCTTGAACACATACTCCTTGCATGCATAAAAAAATCTAAAAAAAAGCTATTCATATAATGCATACAATCTCCCAGCAAGTCACAAAACAAGCTTTAAATATGAACTCTGTCAAGTTTCACGTATCTCCTCTCACTTCTCATTCATAAAGGCTCACCCAGAAGATGCTGAGCCTCAAATTCTGCCATAAGGAAATGCAAAATTAATGCACCTCTATATATCTTCTTAGACTGCTTTCCCCAACCTGGCATCCTCCAGATATGTTGTACTACAACTCCTATAATTCCCAGCCAATGGCCATGGTGGCAAAGAATTGTGGAGATTGTAATCCAACACATCTGGAGGGTGTCAGCTTGGGGGAAAGCTTTTTTTTATGGCTAACTGTAGAATTTAGTTGCTCTTTGAGACCTGACTTCTTTTTAATAACCAGACTTAGAACCCTGTGCATCAAACCCAGTATTTCCATGTACGCACACAAGAGGGCTCTGCCAGACTGCCTCCACATGCTGGAGGTCACGTTCCTCAGCTTCTGGACAGTGTTTTTTGAGGGGCAGAAGGGGCCATTTTGAGGAAGCATGGACAGAGGTTCTGGTGAAATTTTTGCAGCACAGAGAACATTTGTTATTGGGCAGATTGAAAATATAACAAATTAAAAAAAATCCCTAGAACAGTGTAGAAGCAGGTTTATTTAAAGTGTAAAGAGACAAACGAAAACAGACCAAAAGCCTAGCTGCTATTTCAGGCAGTTCATCAAGAGAAAACTGTTCAGGTGTGATCAAGACACAAACTTCAGAGAAGCAGGATAAACAGGGTATTTAAAAAACAACAACACCAAGATGTGCTCCACAGTGAACAACTTCTTGGATCCTACCCCAAACAGGCCACATTCCATCCACAGATTATGATGTGCCATGGTCAGGAAACAAGTACACAGAAGAAGCTGCTTGCAGCAGTTCAAGTGATTCATGCCAGCTAAGCCACAAACAGCAGCAGAAGGCAGAAACACTGTTGTATGTATTCTGTGAGTGGACTACAACTCCCATCATCCCTGGCTGCAGAGTTGTGTCCTGGCAGCTGGAGGGTGCCAGCTTATATAAGCCTGTTCTAGTGTTTAAAGTTGCACATATAGGCCGAAAAGTCTTAAGAGTCACTTAAGATAGCAAGATCTTAAGAGTCACTTTGCATAACTAGAAGCAAAATTATGCAGAATAAGAAAATATAAAGCTTTTTACGAATTTCCTAAGGGGCTGATCAAAGAAAAGCCTTTCATTTGACTTGCTTGTTCAGCATTCCATTTGCTTACAACTTTATAACTTCCTTGATGATTGAGACCAAGATATGAACATTGTGTTCAGGACACAATTCTGCATTTCAAGTTTACATATTAAAGGATGGGGGCAGAAATGATGCAAAAATGCACCAGTGCAATATTCTCCTTGATCACTTAGGGATCACAATGAAGCCTGGTATCTGCTTAACCCTGCACCCCTTTCCAAGAAGGAGGAGGACGAGGACACCAATATATCAGAATAAACATTTGTGTGGACCTTCAAAGGACAATTATTTCAAGTCTGAAGGCCAGCGCCACACCCACTTTCAAGGAGGCCAGAAAAGATGTATCATACATTGTAATGCAACATCTGAAGCGAGTCTCTTAGACATTAAGCTTAACTGTTTCTTCTTTAAATTTTTATTATTAAACTGACGGTACACATCAATACTGTGTACACATCCAACCCCAAATATCTAACCCTGAGCTCAGGAAAAGTTTCATTCCACCTATGCAACTTTATCCCATTCAACATCCTTTTTCTAATTATAGTACTTCCATTCTGGAGAAAATTGGAGTGCGGCAGGTTTATAGTACTTCCATTCTAGAGAAAATTGGAGTCTGGCAGGTTGAGGGGAGAGGAATCATGACTTAGAAGATACAAGTCAGAGGCTATGCTTTAATGAGCTTCCATCATGCATTAAAAATGTGGTTGTTCAGGCAGGCATTTGGGGTGGGTTAGGGTATTTTAGAAAATGTTTTTATTGTAGAATTTTATTGTTTTAAACTGTTTTATTATATGTTGTACATCACCCAGAGTGGCTGGGTGACCAGCCAGATGGGCGATTAATAAATTTAATAATAAATAAATAATAAAATAAATGCTAGGGCAATGTCAAAGGATACAAGTGTTAGGGGCATGCATAATACAGGACTGGCCTAAGACTTTTTGCTGCCTTTTTGCTGTAGGACAAGGTGTCATTTCAAGTACAGAAGTCAACCAGGCAGCTGAATCTTACTTCAGCACTGGCTGGGGACAGGACAACATCCTCATGCCATTCTCACTGGACCTGAGAGCAGCAGGCTATCTTAGAGAGCTCTGTTCAAGCCTTAGTCATAGATGTCATAGTCATAGAATCATAGGGTTGGAAGGGGCCTACAAGACCATCGAGTCCAACCCCCTGCTCAGTGCAGGAAGCCTGATTCCCAGGCGGGCTCCCACCCAAGTACTAACCAGGACTGACCCTGCTTAGCTTCTGAGATCAGACAAGATCAGGTGCATCCAGCCCTTTGCTCATGATGGCACACACTCCCCTATTCTCCAACATCTTGTGTCACTGCCTCCCAGCCCAGCATTTGCTGTCTGTGATGTGCACCTCATTCTGCCTAATGGTAAGGCTGGCCCTGCAGAGGCAGCAGGAAAACTCATACTGGCTATACACAGCAGAAACAGGATAATGAAAGGAACACTGAGGTGGAACAGGTGCTGCAGGGAGAGATACCAGACAACAGAGCTCATAGGGAAATTGAATGCAATCAGTAATTTCTTCTAGGAAGGGTAAGGTTCCAGAATAGTATGTGGCCTTGGCTCCCTTTTCTCTGGTAGAGCTGCTTGCGGAGAACTGACTGTTCTCTTTCTCCTGCCAAAAGTCAACACAGTACTAGGAAAGGGAGAGAGGTATGGACAGAGCTACAGTTCCTGCTTCTGAGCTTTACTAGTATCCTGTATAGAAAAATTAGGAAAGCATTTAAAACTGGATCCTTGACGTATTTCTTTCACTCAGCAGTTCATAGATCCACAGTGATCTATGTCCATTGAAATATCATTTAAGTCTTTTCAATTATGGACACTTCCGCAATACTGTGGATTGCTATGTTTCATTCTCTCGCTTCTTACAAGGCATTTACATGACATCACCATAAAACTATTGCTCTCCTGTGTTTTAGATAACTCACCTATACTTTGGTACACATTCACTATTAATTTTTCTGTCAGCATCATTTTATCAGCTTATTTCAGCCCTTCCCCAACCAGGTGCCCCCCATATGTTTTGGATCACAACTACCATAATCTCTGATCATTGGCTATTCTGGCTGGGGTGTTGGAGTTGCTGTCCAAAATATCTGGAGTGCACCAGGTGGGGAAAAGCTGGGTTTAGTTTTTAAAAAAATCAATTTGTTTTAAATTGCCTTTTCACCACTCCCCCTGCAAAAACACTGAGCAAATTTAAAAATTGATTTTTTGAAAGTTTAGACTGCTGTAACTTGCCATAGGTGGGGCTGATGGTTAAGTATTGCAGTTTGTTCAAAATTCAGCTGCTGGATTTCTGAGACAAGGCATTATGATCACATTACACCAGTGCTCTCTCAACTGCACTGGCTCCTGGTCTGTTTCTGGGTCCAATTCAAAGTGCTGGTTTTGAACTTCAAAACCTTTCATAGTTTGGGACCAGACTATCTGAAGGACTGTCCTTCCCTGAGTGCACCTATCCAGATGCTAAGGTCTTCAGCAGATGCCCTCCCTCAGGTTCCTCTGTCATCCAAGGTGAGTCAGGTGGCTGCTAGAGAGACGGCCTTCTCAGTGGTGGTGCCATCCTGATTTTAGAATGTTCCCTACAGAGAGGTTCACTTGGTGTGTACACTGATGTCATTTCAGTGTCAGGTGAAGACTTTTTACATTTTATTTTCCCAGGCTATTTAGTCTGCTTATTGTTTCATGCTGCCCATGCTGTTTTTTACTTGTGACTGTATATTTTAATTATGTGTTTTATTCTGGAACTTTGTAAAACATCCTGGGAATGTGTGTAAATGGCAGGGCAAAAATACAAAAAAAATGCTGCCTCTTCAAAGCACCATTGTAGCTCCATGTTTATCCTCAGCAACTGTTTAATTAGTGCTAAAACACTTTTTAGCCTATATTTTTAAAAAAAGTTTATTGTAAATTGTGCAATAGTATCCAAAATAGAAAGCACATTAATTTTTTTAATACCATGCTCAAATAAATCATGATGTTTACTGGTGTGGACAGGACAGAGAGGTGCTGGTGATACACACACACACACACACACACACACACACACTATCCGTTCCAAAGTATGGAGATTTGCAACCAGCTAACTGTTGTAACAATGGTCTTGGGTCAAGGAAGGTTTTCTTTAGGATGCTCTAACAACCACCTCATTCAATGTGGCCAGCATCACTGCCTCATATAATGAAGCATTTGCCAGCCCCCTCCCAGCTAGATGTTATCAACCAAGGAGGACAAGGGTTGAGCAAACAGGTGTTAGGCCTCACCTCTGCAAGAGCTCTGTTTTATCTTCAGGCTGCAACAACTGAAAATGAAGTAAATGCATCCTGATGGCTCTTGAGTGTATGGTATCCGAAGTGGCAATCAAGTTGGATCGGATGCGAGTGGGTGGATCGATGTGTGCCACAAACAAATCACAGTGGTCTGTTGAGGGTTCTCCACAACCACGACAGCAATATAATTTCTATATAATTAAAGAGACCTTAACCCACCAGTCACAGAGGCTAAAGTGAAGCCATGCATGATAATTTTTGTCTCTCTCATGTAAACACTCACAGCTCTGATTTGGAATGGGACCATGCTGTTCCAGGAGCAGGGGTTAAACCTTCCCCCACCATTTTCCCCCTGAAGGGGGAGGGTTTTTAAAAAAGAAAAGAAAAACATCCTCATTGGAATCAGTGGATGCTGTTTTCCCTTCTTTTAATCCCCTTCCCTAAAGGGCTGTATGTAACTTCAGGAAAAATGAGTAGGGGGAAGGTTTAACTCCCCACTCCCAGAAGGCTGTGGTTCCAAACCAAATTGGGGCCACTTGTGCTTACCTGACAGTAAAGAAAACTATCATGCATAGCTACACTATGCACGATTAAGAGAACATTTACTTTGGCCCTGTGTAACTGCTGCACAGAGAACAGAGGAGGCCACCACCGGGACAAGCTGACTCCATCTATCTCATCTATCCAACTCTTCATACAGGCCAGGTCAACATCCTCATTCATGATCAAATCCTGGAAGATAAGATGGTCTCTCATGTACTGATCTGGTATTTAGCAATGGCATATGCGGACTCAATGGTTTGTTGACAGCGTAAACTGGTTAATTCTGGACAGAAGAACCAGGAGACAGGAAATAAGCTGTGTGGTCCTCTGTCCCTCTGTCAACTGGCCCAACAACTCCCTCTTCCCATTAATGAAACAACTGTTTAAACATTGGCCACACCCTCCACCCCATCTCTGTTGCCAAATCCAATCCCTCACGGCATATTATAAATTAATAAGCAAGATATAAAAATATATTAGAACAGAGTTATTATTAACTCTTATTAGAAATAGCCTACCTACTTAAGTTATGAAAAAATAGCCTATCTACTTAAAACAACAACAACACAGAACAATATATCCTCACTACCTAATTTGAATGGGTTTATGTAGAAGTTTCACATAAAATCACAACCGATTCCCACATCCTCTCAAAGAGGCCTTCCAGCAAGGTGATTTGCTGACCTGTTCTATTTTTTTTTTTTTTATCCTTATTCATTCTTCAACTCTAGGCACTGTTCATCATCTTCTGCATCTTTCAAACCAGCTTTTGTTCTATCTCCTCCAGGGGGAGGGGGAGAAAACCCCTTTGCTGGACTTTCCTGACCTTTCCAAGTTTCACTCTCTATACACTCTCTTTATTTCTGAAATTCTAGAACAACTTGCCTGTCTTTTCTTGCTGATAACTCATTAGATGATCTGTTCCAGTCAGGCTTCTCTGCCCATCACTCCACTGAATCTGCTTTGACTCTTACCAATAGTGATGTATTACCGACATTAGTGATCATTTTGTTTTCTACTTTATCTTCTGTTAGTTTTTACAGTAATGTTTTATACTGATTACTTTTGTATTTATCTGGATGCTCTTTTTTATTTCCTCATGGCTCATGTTCTTTATTTCCTCTCTCTTGGTGTCATTCCAGGGGCCAGTCCTAAGACCTTTGCTTTTTTGTGTTTATCTTTTCTCTTTTGGCTACTATTCATTTAGGATTAATTATTAATTTTTTCACAGATGCAATTCTATTTGTTGCACTAGATCTTCCTGCTTCATTGACTAATCTTGTGTCATGTCTTGATGTTTCATCTTGGCTTTCTTCTTATTTTCTTAATTTAAATATATCTAAATCTAAGTTTAGTTTTGTATAGAAATGTAATAAACAGAACTGAACTGGACTTCTCAACTGTCCTGATATTCTAGTAATACTTCTTTCTTTTTCTTGGACCTTTGCTTCTGCTACCATCTATCCTTTTACTCAGGTGTGCAATCTTGCTCAGTATTCTGATTGCACTCTAAAACATTTCTAGACTTCATCCTTTGTTTACTTCTGTGCCTTTAATACTCGGATCCTCTCTCAACTGGACTATTACAATATACTTCTTTTAGTCTTCCAAATTTAACATTTCCATCCACTTATATCCATGCTACTGCTCATCTTGTTTATTCTACTCTTTGCGCATTGACCACATATTACCTTTGTTGTCTCTCTACTAGCAACCTTCCCCCCCCCGCCACTTTGTCCATTTTAAAGGTCTGCTTTTTGTTTACACATGTTCACATTCCTTTTGCACCTACTCATCTTTCTTCCTTCTTGTGATTCTCCACAATTATTTCCTTCGAATGCAATGTTACTATTACCTCAACCAAGGATTTCTCATTCTGTTACATCTCTACAACTTTTGTTTCATGCAGCCCTTTTTATGAAAGTCATTGTCACCCACCATGCATAGACATCCCTTCCCCACTGTTCTTAGAACATTTAAAACTCCAACATTTTGCACAGATATTCCCATTTAATCATTTTTTAAATCCTCTCCTCCTACCTCCCTTCCATAATATACCTTAGATTGCAAATCTGCAGCCAGTCTGTATGCTCTGTTTTTATACAGCACTGAGATGTAAGTACTTTGCAGAACAAATGATTATTCTTAAACTGACAATTGAAGATAGCTGTATGCTATCACCAAGAAGTCTTCTTGGATCAATAACCAGACATTTCCAGAAGAAAATCCTTTTAGCCAAATAAAATTATACACAGTAAAATAAAATAAAATAAAGACAGAAAAACTGAAAGAAACATTGCAACCTACTCCCTAAATTTAGAAACAGGGTTGTTGAGAAACCCATGTCCTTATGTGTGCAGAACTACCATTGTCTGTATTACCTGCAACATTCCATATGGTTGTACTCTAAAACTCAGGCTATCAGTGGATTTGGGTTTAAAAAGTTAACCTAAAAAAACCAGTTTGTGTACGTATTCAGTAAAAGGTTTTGATAGAACTCAACTTCTAAAATTTCTGGCCAAATTGGGGAGGGGGGAGGCAGGGGACTACAGGCACTGACCTAGGTTTTCTGTAAAGGTCAGGAAATTGAAATTAGAGATTGAACATCTCACACATTTGCACTCTCAGCAGTCTGACAGACAAAGGTGTGCTGCAATTCTTTGAATGTACAAAAAGTAAGGATTCAAAATCTGAAATTGCACATGCACATACACAATGTACATTTAAAGGAGCCTATTACATACTGAACTTTTAAAATCCAGTTACTTTTTCCACGGGCAAAGGCGAAAGAATGAAAAACACATGTACACTTAACATCTCCTGACATAAACCAGATTTGAACCATTGACCTTCAAATCTCCTTTGCAAAGGCCTAACAGAAGCAACCATTGGTTACTTTCTAAGCCAGTCACTGGCAAAGGACTTCACAAATTGCTGAGTCAATTAAGCAGCTATTTGTTTGTTTGCTGCACCAGAGGGGGCAACATGGTAGCAACTAAAGTCTGAGGCTGCCATTTTAGAATGTAGGGTTTTATTTGATTTTGATCTCATCACATTTTTATATTAGCATCACAAGTTTAGAAACAGGAAACTTCATATTTCCTTATGTTTACAAGATTACTGAAAAAGAAAGGAAGAAAGAAAGCTAAAAAAAAAAAAAATAGAACCAAGATTCAAATTGCCCTTCTCTGATTGTTCCTCAAAGCTACACAACAATCCCTTATTTTGTTTCAGGACTTTAACCAGTATATTGCCATGATATGGTAAAGCATAGCAGTCTATGCAACCAAAGGAGAGAAATGTTTGTGTTTTCTAAAATCTAAATAACTTTGACGTAATAAATCATCTCTCTCACTGATAACCCTTTTAAAACGTCATGTTTCATATAGAAGAGTTGGAAAACAGAGGAAAATATTACTGAGTCAGACCAACAACACTCCTAGACAAATACTTTGTTTACAATAGTCATTGGTTCAGGATACTTTTAAGTTAAGATAACATATAACACAAGGCTGACCAAAGCAACGCAGTCTCTTTCACTCTTGGTGTGAGCACATATGTGCCAATACCAATATTTTGCGTTTATGGTGCTTTTTCTTTCTTTTTTTTTAGAAGCCATGACATCAAGTTAAAACAAAAACAATAATCAGCTGTGTGTGTATGTGTGTGTTGGGGTGGCGGGGGGAGAACCTTAATTCCTTGAAAAACTGTAGCAGATTTCTGTGGATACCCTCAAAGGCACAGTATTTATAGCAAGAACTGTTTTCTTAAAAAGAAAGAGCCATCCTGGAAAGCATAATAGACAACAATTCATGAGAGTCCACCTGAAGTGACTATCTCATTCTGCCTAATGGCTGGGCCAACACTGTGATCCTTATGTGGAGTCCAGCCCTGAAAAGCTGCTCAAAACAACCCTTCACTCCTGCTTGCTGCAGTTTCATCTTTGCTCCCCACCTCTTTCAGTCTTCCCAACAGTGCATTGTTACAATGGCGAACTCTGTCACTGTCAGTCTTATCATGCTAGCTGAAACCACACTGTTAGGATCTTCCTTGAACATTACAAAGCAAAAGCAAACAGATACCGGAGCCATATTGTGTTTGAAAAGCACTGGGGGAAAGGGATGCTGACAGAACACCAAGGAGGGAAAGATAAAGCACATAGGATCCACAAAAGGATGGATGCGTGTGATCTCGAAGCTAAGCAGGGTCAGCCCTGGTTAGTACTTGGATGGGAGACTGCCTGGGAATCGGGCTTCCTGCATTGAGCAGGGGTTGGACTCAATGGTCTTGTAGGCCCCTTCCAACCCTATGATTCTATGAGATCTATGAGAAATGATTTTTTTCCCTAAAGAAAAACCTAAAACAATTCATGAAAGCAGAACATTTCCAACATACATAGGAATGAATGTCGATATTACAACTCCCACTGCACAAACCCACGTGAGAGAAGAAGTATAGCAAAAGAGCATGAATAGTTTCCCTCAAAGTCTGAAAAATTAATTTTCCTAAGTAAGAAAAAATATTTCTGGGTCACTTAACTCAAACTTTAAAATAAATTAATCAAACAGATACATATATAAAAATAGCTGTTTTCATTGTACTCTTTGGAACTTGTGTATGCTCCAGTTAAAATTAGAATAATTTGTAAATCTACACTCTCACTAGAAGCTGTACCCAGGTTCTCCTTAAATCCTCCAGCAAAGGAGGTTAAGAGATCCCATGATTTACCTACTCTCAAGTGTTTAACCTAAATCTACCTTGTCACAGCTTAATCCCTGTTGCTTCCTGTCTCCTGATATCCTAGAATTATTTGAAGACATTGGAAATTTTTCTGTCCTTCTCTTTTCTCTTCACCCTCACTATGACAGTAGTTACTGTTTATTTACATTCTTTAAAAAAATAAATATATACAAGCTTATAAGAATTATAGAATATATAATGCAACCATAACATAAGATAAATAATATAAAACTAATAACATACAAACAGTTTTTAAAAATCAGTATTTCTTTTAAAACAGCAACAACTTTTCTTAGTTAAGTGGATTATTAGAAGAGATGAGAGGAGCAAGAAGCCAACTCCACCGTCAGATCACATCACACACCATACAGCAAAAACATTAACTTTGCTGACACATTTTGTTTGTGTAAGGTCTTCTAATGGCTCCGCTAGATAAAATGAACCCTGCTTCCCCCACCTACAGCTCCACCGTCTCCACTATCTGTATATCTAAGTGAAAGCTACAGGAGCTCCTTAAAAACAGCAACCCAGTGACAACAAACCCTTGGTCATAAGTCATTTTACTATTTAAAAAATTACCATTAACATGCTCTTTGGGGGTAAGTTGATAGCATCTTGTAATCAAAAATACAAAACTAAGGATGACTTTTCAGGACCCTGAAATATTTATTACCTGTGCTTTCTCAATAAATAAAAGTTTATTTTAAAATAAAATAAAACTCTGTCCATCTTGTCAACTCTTAATTAAAAGAGCTGCTGTATTGACTTCACTGGATTTATGTGAGAAAGAATTCCTCAAGAGCGGCAATGATTTCACCTTTGACTTCAGTATAAATGCTGCCTCGCCCTGCATCATGATGGTGTTGCTGTAGACTCACTATGGATTTGGATCCACCGCTCGCAAAGCTTTAGACCTGACGACATCAGTGTCTAAGTAGGGCTCGCTTCAGAGATGAGGGGAAAAATGGGATGGTTTTGCCTGTTCACAAAACAGCAGCTTTGTGCTATAATGTAGCTAATCTGGCATCACAAGCTAGAAACTACATCCTGAAGGCAGATCTGCTAATGCTCCCTACCTAACAGAGGTACCCAGTTTTAAAGTTAAAACAAATGCGATGTAGTGGCGTAGAGCATTGGGACTTTGACAGGGGAGACCTTGGTTGAATCCCTGCTCAGTGAAGCTCACTTCGTGACTTTGATAACTTGTCCACCACACAAGTTTATTCCAAGGATGAACATGGCGAAAATCCATGTATGCTGCTTTGATTGAGCTCCCTGAAAAAAGAGTAAGATACAGCCAAGATAAAAATAGATTGGCTCGTGCTCTACGAGCCAATCATCTAAGAAATCATCTTAAAACTGATTTCTTAGCTTTGCCTTTGTTCTGATCAGCTTTCCCTCAACTGAGTTTCTAAGCAATATTAAAGTAATATTAAAATAAAACTTTCCAAGAGCTGTTGGGACAGTGCTAAAGTGTAGACTGGAGGGAGAGAGAGAATTTAGCTTTCCTACAAGCTATGCAGCTTGTTTATTTGCAACTCAGGCTCAGAAAAGTTTAACCATGGATCGCTGATGGCACCTGATTACAGATGGTTTCATGTGGTTAGACTTGAGCACTGAACTCCATACAAAAATTATGCTTCGTCATATGAAGCATTGTTGGTGGCCTCCATCCAAGAAAGGTAAGACTCGAATTGGCAGTTGACCACTCCCCACCACATGAAAACATATATCCAGTTATCTTTAATACAGCAATAATCATTACATTATTAAAATTGTTATAACCCTAAAGCTTCCAATCTTCTATAAGCATAGGTGACCACAAACACTGAAGCAAAATATAATAATGACAATGCTTTTTCACTGTTGGCAATCTCATACATGAACTTGCAGAGAGGAACAAAAAACTGTTTAGACACTTAAAAAAGAGCTCTTTAAACATCAGCACATGCACACACACGCACGTGCACGCACGCACACACACACACACACACACAGAAACTCAGCCAATTCAAAGGATGGTCTCCATAAAACAATGCCCACAAATCTGAAGATGGGCAGCAACGATTTCTCTTCTCTCTCTGACACCCCCACAACCTCTGTGTGATTGGTGCTGTCAGTTCTGACAAGGCTTATCACCTGCTACAGAATGAAGGGTATCTAGTCAGTTCCACCTCCTTCCCCAAGGTGATCAATTGACCATGTATGCACAGGCTGGGGGACCAGCAGGTTGTTTTGTGTATCAAGGCACATTTCTTTCTGTGCAAAGATTAATCTGTGTTAGCAGGGGTAGGTAACCTGGTGTCCTCCAGATGTCTTCAACTGCAACCCCCATCAGCCCCAGACAGCATGACCAATGGGCAGGAGTCTTGGGAGTTGTAGTCCAAAACATCTGTAGGGAACTAGGTTGGGGAAGGCTGTTCGTTGGACTGGAGTGAAATATTTATAGCAAAATGTTCAACAAATTATTTAAGTCTAAAGTAATTCCATGTCACAAACTAAAACCCCTTATTCGCTTGACTACTACTTAACCGAGAAGAAACACTCAGACAATCAGGCTAAATTAATCAATCCAATTAGTTCTATCATACAAGATAAGCCCTTCAAAACCAAAACAAAACTAAAAGCAACAACAACAAATGTACAGACTTTTCTGGCAGAGAGCCTTCACTGTTTTCATGCTGAAATATGACCAAACCCCCTTAAGAAAAGCAAAACAGAAAAACAAAAACATCCAACAGCAAACCAACCAAATAGGATTCTGAACTGTCAGACCAATGTCTTTGTGGAAGTAAAAACAATTTAAGTATCCAAGCACATAACTTGGTTTGAGTTGTGAAGTAATTAATTCCTCCAGTTGCATAAATGAGCAAAAACTGGATTCAGAGGCAGCAATGCTGTTGTTCAAATGTGTTTGTCATCAGATTTCAGCCTGACATAAAAGCCACCCCCAACCCTCACACACAGAAGCTAGGTGGGTGGGTGGCTGGTGGGTGCTCCTCCCCCACTGCAGCCCCATGTACATTCTAAGAAAATATGGTAGCATTCAGTAACCTCAAAGGTATCCAGAACAGGAAGCATTTCTTCTGCCTCCCTGCCCCATCCCCACACTAATGCACATACTTGAAAGAATTGCAATTATTTGGGCAGGGTTTCCGTCCCCTCCCCCTTTGAACTTTCTTACTGAGTTCTACAGCTTAAGCCTTATTAAAATCAAAGCAGTAGATCCATTCTCTCTCTCTCTCTCTCTCTCTGAAAGTGCTAGTATTTCAAGATAAACTTCAATTAAGGTAAGCATGTGTCTTGTATCCTGTGTTATGAATTCAATTATGAGCCATTTCAGTCCAAATTTGTTATAAATGTCAAAATAGGATTTCTGATCTCTGAATCATTCTCTGATTCACCTTCCACCCCTAGCCATGACTCACGGAAAAAGGGAAATCACATGACCAAAGGCACTGAAAGGGAAAGAGCTGTTTTCTTTCCTTTCTGGGGGAGGGGGTATTTTAAAAACACCCTTCCAGCAAAAGAAACAAAGGCATGGTATTAGCAGCACAGGGCTATTCATGGGTGGGGCCTGCATGCCAAAGAGCTATAATGGGGCCGAGAGTTAATCTTAACGGGAGGCCCCACTTTAACCTTTTGAATGCACCCAATTTTTTCTTCTTTTTTTAATGTGAAACTGCATCTTCCCCAGACCCACTGCAAGAGCAATTATTCAGGCATTTTATCTAAAGCCAGAGCTACAATCAAAGACTTTGGTTGGGACATCAATTCATCATTTCCAAACAAAGCCTCTTTGCTTTTGAGAGTCACCTCAACTTGTGCTGCCATTTTAAAAACGTTTTTAAAAAGCCCTCTCTTTTCCCCTTCTAACCCCATGTATGCTTCAAAGGCTTCTTGAATAAACAGCAGTATCTGATAACCAGATAACCAGACAGACATGTGGTCCAAAAGGTTTTGCTCCAAGGCTATGTTTGGGATGCAGAGATAAGAAGAAGAAAAAACATCGGGCAGTATGTTTTAATCTGTGTTTGAACTATTTGTGGCTTTAATAGTGCATCTTGTAAACAAAAATTGCTATTTGAACGTAAGCATAAGGACAAATTTTAAGAGGATAGGTGGCAGGTAGATTATAAATTCTCACTGCTTCTCCTCAGTGAGGCAATTCTCTTAAAATGATGCTTTCATTATAAAACAAAGGGCACGATCTAGCCAAAGTTAATCATGTTGAGACCCACTGACTGGGTTCCCATGATCAAGGAGGGAAAATAAGCCACCACACACAGCCTAATTACCATAATTACCCTCACTGGGTATGGCTTGTTGTAATGTCTGAACCCAGTGAGGGTGGGTGGCAGATGTGGTTTACAAACTACCCTGGAACCCATAGCTTGTTTTAGGATTGTGGGGTGGTTTGTAAATCATCCCGCCACTCACCCTCACCAGGTTCAGACGTCATGACAAGCTCCATCCTGTGAGGGTAATTATGCTATTTAGGCAGGACATGACTGGCATACGTGCTGCAGGAAAGTAGGCAATGATGGCTTATTTTTCCTCTCCGTTCAAACCTGCGTACTGACTTCAATGGTAGAGATAAGTACAAGCTTAAATCTGTCCTATGGAAATCAAGGGGACTTTTTGTTGTTTAATTCTGCTATATTATATCCAGTACTATTAAACCCTGGAAAGATGCCAAATTATGACTGCCCTATTTATACTTCATGTGGAATTTTGTCATACAGAATTGACAAAATGCTTTACAGTAGTTACTGTGGAGATGGGTATCAATATGCTTTATCATCCTTATGTTATACCAATTTCCAACCACCCTATAAAGCTCAGTAGCTTGGTAGGTCATTATTCCCATTTTATACAATGAAGACCAAGGCAAAAATATACCCATGGTAGACACACATCTTGAATCCAGGTCTCCAAATCCTGTTACAACTTTCTATCCACTGAACCATGTTAGAAATAATGTCCCAATAATAATATAGTCTGATAATAAGGAAAAGTACTGCAAACCCACCATGTTCTGCAATATACACAGGACTTACATTCAGCTGACTTTTACAAAGAAATGCACAAGAACTTTTAAGACATGTTTTAGATCCATTTGCAGTCATATGAATGGAAATATGTTGTGAAGTTGTTGTTTATAGCAATGGAAATCACGTTAATAAGACTAAAAAGACAATGTTGAGTCTTTGTATATCAATCACAAGCACAGTTCTGACAACCAGCAAAGGAATGGGTTATTAATGCCTGAGGAAGTGAACTTTCAGCTTCCCTGATTTGACCAAGAGGATCTGCAACCTGAGCCAAAAGGGTACAAATTCCTCACCATTAAGAAATCTGGAGTAGAGCAGGGAGGAGGCTGAAGGGGATTCCATTTTCAACTCAGCACCAAGAAAGATCGTATCCTTCCCATAGTAACCACTTAAGGTTCAGTCACGTGTTTTCAGTTTTGTTTTCAATAGCAGACGTTTCAATAAAATATTTAAAAAAGAGCTATAAGTTAAATAGGAGAAGGTTTTATAGGGGCATTTCCTATATTTTGTTTTTTAAACTGACATAACACTTTAGCACTACATGAAGGAGCCCTGATTCAGCAATAGTACTGAGATATCCTATTTCCATGAAATGGAGGAAGGGAAGCCTTGCTGACCAGGGGATAGCCATGCCACCCTTTGCAATTGTGTGTGTGTGGGGGGAGGGGGGGCTGTTACAGGCAACACTGGCTGGATGAGAACTCCAATGCTGACTTTGCATAAATGGCGAATGACTTAGCCAGCAACAAAGTTAAAAAAAATAAATTCAATCGAGTAAGAGTTCCTGTAATGGCAGGGTAGTAAAAATAGTAGAGCAACCTTGCTGATTTCCTAATTATTATTATTAATAAAGCTACATAAAACAAAATGGGGGGAGGTGAGTCCCAAACAATTGCACTTATCAAAGAAAGCACCAATATCATTATTATATGAACATAAAATTGATACCTTACAGGCAAAGGTCACTAAGTTCAATAACATTTACTTCATGGTAAGGCTGCAATTGTAAGCATACTTAAGACGAAGTACCTATCTCCTAAAGCTGTTGTGGCACGTACAACCTAAGCTGTACTCTACAAAGAATGAAGGAAAAAAGGAAAGCAGGCTAGAACGTAAATTTGCATGTAATGGAAATTCATGGGTTGTTTAAGCCAAAAATTGTAGGGGCCACATGGGAGTGAGTGAATGTGCTACCTCCCACCCACTCACCACTACTACTTTTATCCAGCTTCTCAAACAACCCAGGAATCCCCCATTGCTTGATGCAACATTCAAACCCAGAACTCTTGGTTGCTGAGGGACAAAAAGACCAAAGTTTTAACCCAGCAACAAACCATGGGTTCAACTCTGGGTTTTGTTCCAGAAGTGGTGAGTGGGCAGGAGGTGATATGCTCACTCCTGCATGGCCCCAACAACCAGTGGGTTGTTCTTGCATGCGAGCTGGACCATCGCCAAGATGTACACAGGTTAACACTACACTCCTGAAGGCAACTATACGATCCACTTCGTTATGATTTCGGCACGGCTACATCAAATAAAAGTTTGGAGGATACCTCCCTGAATGCTTTGAGCACAGTAGTATTAAAATAGGCCTTGATGCCTCCACTCATGTCATTATGAATAAGGATGATCTCAACTACAATTTATGGATCTATAATACAAGATGAAAGGACAGAGGAAAAAGGCCTAGAATTGGTATTTTCCCCCCCTTGAACTTTGTGTTAGTCAGGTAGATAAGAATAAATCTGCCTTCCCCAACCTAGCACCCCCCAGATGTGTTGGACTGCAATTCCCATCAGCCCCAGCCAATGCCTGCACCAGCTCGGAGTTTTGAGAATTGCAGTCCACTATATTTGGAGGGCATCAGGTTGGGGAAGGCTGGTTTAAAAATGAAGGTTTTCAATTATACACAAAGGCCTCTTTTCCCAAAATAACCTAGTTTAAAATGGAATCTGACTTTACTACAAAGCAAATCTAAACATAACCTTTAAACAATGATTCCATAGTCTTCCTCCACACACATTTAATTTAAAAAAAAAATCAAGTTTGTGGAGAAATGTTGATCAGACCAAAGGTCCATCTAGTCCAGCATTCCTTTCACACAGTGGGCAACCCGCTGCCTATGGGAAACCTACAAGCAGGACACGAGTGCAACAGCACCCTCCCACCCACGTTCCTCAGCAACTGGTGTAAATAGGCACACCACCTCTGGTACTGGAGGTAGCACATAGGTACTGGAGGTAGCACATAGCCATCAGGACTAATAGCCATTGATAGCCTTATTCTCACTAAATTTGTCCAACCCCCTTTTAAAGCCATCCAAATTGGTGGCCACCACTACATCTTGATGACCTTGAGCATACTCTGGGAGAGAGCGGAGGACAGGAAGGCCTGGCGTGCTATGGCCCATGGGGTCACGAAGAGTCGGACATGACTTAACGACTGAACAATAACAGCAACTACATCTTGTGGTAGCAAATTCCATAATTTAACTATGTGCTGTGTGAAGAAACATCTGTCCTGAATCTCCCACTGATCAGCTTCATAGGATGACCCTGGGTTCTAATATTATGGGGAGAAAATGTCTCCCTATCCACTTTCTCCACACCATGCATAATTTTGTATACCTCTATCATGTCTCCCCTCACTCGCATTTTCTCAGATGTTGTAACTTTTCCTCATAGGGGAGTTGCTTCAGCCCACTGACCATTTTAGGGTCCTATGCATGTTTAGACAGCATAAAATCCTACAACTCCCAGCATGCCCAATCCAAGACAGGCTGTTTAGTTGCTGTTTTCTGTCTTTTTTTTTTACTCTACAAGATCCTTTTTTAGGTGTGGTAACCATAACTGTACGCAGTATTCCAAGTGTGGTTTCTCCTTAAATTTGTATAGGGGCAGTATGATGGCAGTTTTATTTTTGATCCTTTCCAAATTATACCTAACATAGAATGTGCCTTTTTCACAGCAGCCACACACTGGGTCAGCATTTTTGTCAAGTTGTCCACCTCAGTCCCAAGATCTCTTTCTTGGTCAGCCACCACTAGTTCAGATCCCATCATTATATTCGTGAACCACTTAAGATATATTTTTTATATGGACAGCTGTATGTAAATTTATTAAATAAAGACAATAATTGTGTTGGGAGTTTTGCTCCAACGTGCATCACTTTACACTTGTTTACATTGAACCACATTTGCCAGTTTGGAGGGATCCTTTTGGAGCCCCTAGAAATTGCTTTTTGTTTTAACCACCCTGAATAATGTGTTGTCTTCAGCCCAACTTAGCCACCTCACTGCTCACACCTAAGTCCAGTTCATTTACGGACAATTTGAAAAGCACTGGTTCCAAAACAGATCTCTGCAGGACGGCACCGTTTACATCCTTCCATTGGGAGAAGTTAACATTTATTCTTATTCTTTGCTTTTTTAACCAGTTGTTGATTCATAAGAGAACCTCTCTTCTTATTCAATGACTGCTAAGTTTGCTCAGGAGTCTAAGAACATAAGAAGAGCCATGCTGGATCAGATCAAGGGTCCATCTAGTCCAGCATTCTGTTCATATAGTGGCCAACCAGCTGTCAGCTGGGAAACCAGAAGCCAGACATGAGTGCATCAGCACCCTTCCGCCCATGTTCCCCAGCAACTGGTGTACATAGGTATACCACCTCTGGTACTGGAGCTAGCACACAGGCATCAAGCCTAGTTGCCACTGATAGCCTTTTCCTCCAGGAATTTGTCTAACCCCCTTTTGAAGCCATCCAAATTGGTGGCCATCACTACTTCTTGTGGTAGTGAATTCCATAGTTGTTTTTTGTGCTGTGTGAAGAAGTACTTCCTTTTATCTGTCCTGAATCTCCCACCAATCAGCGTCATGGAATGACCCCGGGTTCTAGTATTATGAGAGAAGAGAAAAAAGTCTCCCTATCCACATTCTCCACACCATGCATAATTTTGTGCACCAATATCATGTCTCCCATTTGGTAAGAGACTTTGTCAAAGGCCTTTTGGAAGTCCAAGTAAATAATGTCTACCAGATCACAGCTCTCCACATGTTTATTGATACTATTAAAGAACTCTAGAAGATTAGTGAGACAGAATTTACCTTTGTGGAAACTATGGTGTGTGTGTTTTCAGCAGGGCTTGTCCTTCTTTATGCTTACTAATGTCATCTTTAATAATGCTTTCCGCCAATTTACCTAGAGCAGAAATTATGCTAACCAGCCTATAATTTCCTGGTTCCCCTGGGTTCCTTTTTTAAGAATTGGTATCCAACTTCTGAGATCAGTCATTGTAAACTGAATGGAAACAGATCATACATTATGGTAAATTATGGATATTTATGACTGCCAGACAGGCAGCATGGATATTCAGAGCACAATACAACTAAAGTTAAGCAATATAACTTTCCCTGAGACTTCATAAGGAGTCAACTGAATTGTGCCCTTATTTTCCATAAAACACTGTTCTTCCAGTAGGGAGACCCTGCTGATGGAAAGTTCTGTGTATTTAGTTGTCTGCTAAGTGAACTTGCTATATGTCCATACCTTCATACAGAGAGACAAATAGAAACCCATTTGTTTCACAGTTGCTCACTTTCCCCCCAAAGTAGCAAATTCTTAAGTGAAAAAGGCATGTGGGCCACATACCCAAGGATTGGATTATGCTGTTAGGTTGTATAAAAGGTCTGTTACGTTGCAAACAAGTATGCTTGAATTCTTATTAACCAGTTAATATGCATGGCTGTTTAAAAAAAAAATAGAGAAGTTACATCAGCCTTCCCCAACATGACACCCTGTATAGCAGTTGAACTACAAATCCCATCATCCCCAGCCAGCATGCCCAATGGCCTTACAGGCTGGGGATCATGGGAGTTGCACTTCAAATCATATGGAAGCCACCATGTTGGGGAAGGCTGAGTAGCACAGTGAGAAAATTGGATTACAATCTTGATTTAAGTAGTAGTAATTTAAGTCAAACCACACTGGTTACAACGAGTATGAAGGAACACTAAACATACAATTTGCCTGAATGCAAACATTGATTTATCTGGTTACTTCACATAGTTTGATCAAGATCTAGTTTTCAAGGCTCAGTCCTAACTCCTTATTACTCCAGCATACAGATTTACCCACATAACATCTGAAACCATGCTGTTATGCCAGCACCTCAGAAGAGTCATGTTGGCATTTCATGCAGAATATGCAGCGTGTGTATTCAAATATTCAGATCTTGGGCCAAAAGCTATCTTACTTTGCTGTGGCTCAGACCAATTCATGGGAAGATGAATCTGCTCTATCAGCAGGTATGTACGTATTTATTACATTTATATCCCACCTTTCCTCCAAGGAGCCCAAGGTGGCATACATGATCCTCCTCTTCTCCATTTTATCCTCACAACAACCCTGTGAAGTAGGTTAGGCTGAGAGTCAGTGACTGGCCCAAAGTCATCCAGTGAGCTTCATGGCTGAGAGAGGACCAGAACCTGGATCTCCCAAGTCCTCGTCAAACACTCTAACCACTACACCACACTAGTATTAGCTATCATTGTGAAAACGGAACTTCCAGGTTCTGAATGCCAGCTGGGACATTTCATGCCCTGACTGTGGGCTGCCTCAAGGCATTGGCCAGCCATGATTGGAAACAGGATGTTTCACCCAGAACTGCTCTAATGTTTTCATCCAGAACTGCTATAATGGTTTCAAATAGCAAGGTGGAAAAAATACACGCTCTAAAATCAACAAGTTCAGAATAAATGGCATATTTTATATGATAATTCAATTTACTTGGTAAAATGTCACTGTGCAATCACTTCAAGACCACATATTTCACTTCAATTTTAAAATATATACCTGTGGGTGGGTGGGTATCTATCAAGGTAAGCAATCAGGGTTCGTGGTCAGGGAATCTCTGCAAGAACATTCAGCTGAATGCATTTATACAGATCTTTACAGACCTTCATGCTCAAATGACAGCACAGGGACAGTACCTTCATCTTGTCTCGTCTCCACTTCTTCCATCCCCAAACCCCACCTCTTTTTCAAATGTAAAATGTAAAGTAGGTCATTAAAAATTAGAATGGGCAGTGAAGGGCAGGGGGAGAAAAAAAAAAGTTGCCTGGTCCAGTTTTAATTCACCACAGGTCATCAATATAGATTTAGCAGTAGGTTCATATTTTGGCTGTATTTCACATGATACATAATTCCCCAAAGCTATATAGTTTCTGGATAGGCGCTACTAATTATTGTAGACAATACTGAACTATATGGGCCAAGAGTGTAACTTGGTTTAAGGCACTTTATGTTCCTTAGAGACTACACTGACTTTTGGAATTTCCCAGAAACAATCCTTCCAGACCATATTGCTGCTACATGCAGAAATCAGGTACACTGGGGAGCAAAGTGCTTAAGACAACTGCAGCAGAAGTGGCTAGCTAGTCTCAGGTAAAGAAACTGGGACAGGGCTGGGAACCCTAACTCTTTCCCCCTGCAAACAAAACCAAAACAACCTCTCAAATTCTGAATAGGGTTATGTAGCTGATGCCCTGTTATTTACTTGCCAGTCAAGTTTGATAAACCAAATTGCACAGACAAGTTCCCACCATTAAAGGGATTTTTTAAAAATAGTAGGGGACTCGGTAACTCTTTCAAGTCCCATTGATTTCACTTATATAATTTTGAAGCCCCATTGATTTGATTTCAGTGAAAGGTCAGTGATACTTGGAAGTGCTTAACTTTGGCTGGATCATGCTCTTGTTTAGTTTTAGATCTACTCCTTTCATTGGGAGGAGGGAGGGGGAGCTTTTCTATGCAACTTACGGCACAATCCTATGCATGTTTAGATAGGAAAAAACCTACAATTCTCAGCATTCCCCAGCCAGCATCAGTTTGGGGAAAGCTATCTTAAATTACTGATTGGTGGGGGAAAATCCCCATCTTCTCCCCTTTCCACCCATCTTTGAGGTTATTGTAGCTAACAAAATGGCAGAACCAGGTCAGGTTCTGTCCTGCTTATCCTGTCTCTGTCCTATGCTTAGTTGCTGTGTGAACCCACCAAGGTAGCACTCATCTTAAGCCTATGTGAACTGCTCAACTGAGAAACATGGACAGAACCTGGCTCATCTATTTTGTACTATCTAGGCAAAGAACAGACTAACCACACAATCTTAAGGGCTGTGTGTGAAGCCAATTCAAAGAACTGGTGGCATAAGCCAGCCAGGGCAGAGGGTGTGTGTCTGGGGGGGGAGGGGGAGGTGCAAGCTTACCTAGTTTGCTGAAATGCGGTTTTTCAGAATTAATTGTATACTCCCCATTGCTTCCAATTGGACGGGGGGGAAGAGATTAATCAGCTCCAGACTGGTGCTGAATGGCGAATCATCCTGGAGCCTCCCCAGCTGAAAAAGGGGCTTTAGATCCAGTAGATTCAAGGCTGCCTCCATCCCCTCCCCTCCCTAGAATGTCCCATTTTGGGGCCTTCCACTGCCTACTGGTGGTTGAACACCAATGGCAGTAAATGTACATGTGTGGAGCTTTCTGCAGGTGTAACTGGGGTTTCTGGAATGAATACTCCACTCCTGTGGAGAAATACCTCTGTCAATGGAGTGAGACCCTTACCCCCACCCTAACCCTGTCAAATGGTCATTGCTGGTTAGGATTGCCCTGTATAATTTAGTACCAGTTTGTGCACATAGTTTCACATTACAGAACAGACATTGCAGGAATTTAAAAAAAAATGTTAGGACTTCATTATGGGCTTGATAAGTAGCCTACTAAAATCAATAAATAGCCTTTCCACTGTAAACCTTTATGCATTTGTGTAGTCACACTTACGCATACAGTAAGCATTCTTGATAAATTGCTGCACAGTACATGTTTTATAAGGGCAGCATATCAGCCAATAAGTTATTGATGAAATCAGCCAGCAAAATCTCAAAAGACCTTTGAGTTAAGAACTTGCACAATTAGATCATAAAAACAAAACAAGGCAGTGTCAGAAATGCAAAGGCTTTAAAAACCTGGCTGTTCAGGCGGGCATTTGGGGTGGGTTGGGGTGATTTTTTAGTTGTTTTGTTATGTTGTTTTGTTCAGTTGATTATGTAAATTCATTGTATTTCATGTTCTTGGTATTGTATGCCGCCTAGAGTGGCTGGGTAGCTGGCGAGATGGGTGGCTAATAAAACTAATAAATAAATAAAAGCCAATGCAATTCAGGTTGGGTGGTTTGATTTTGCTGGTTTTCAAAAACATACTCCTGAACTATATATACACAACCAAGTTAGTTTAGCTTATTAAAAATACAAGTAAAATACCTCTGTCTAGTTGTATATCTGGGAATAATTAAGATGACCACAGTTCTCTTACTGGGATAAGGTAAGATGCTTTAAGAGAAATTCTTTTCCCTTCCTATCTGAAAGATTAATGAAAGCATACATCAATAAGCAATGTTCTTGTTACAGTATCAAGCGTTGTCAAATTAAAGGTTTAAACATTCCTGGAAGTTGACAGGGTTTTTGTTTCATTCTTTACTTAAGTCATCTTTCTCTGAATCCTCAACTGCACCACATCTAAAATTATAGCAATTGATCTGCAAGCATCTCATATACTGTATGCAGCAGAAGTCTCAATACCGACCATTTTGAAGTGTGTTAAAAATCAAGGGCATCAAGTAACACCTTGCATTGTGCATTACCCCATCACTGGATGCAGGTTCTCCCAACCTATGCAACAGCCTGTTCTAACCCTACCATAGTGGAACCTCTTTCTATAGGTGATGATGTTGGACCAGGATCATCAGAGAGCAATAGCATGGTGTTCAGTGCAAAATGCTTGCAAGAGAAGAGTTTAGGATTTCAGCCTAATATTTTGGCTCTTGATCACATTAGGAATTTATGCTTTATTGTGCTCATTGAACAAAACATAAGAGTGCAGTAGACTATAAGTGGTACGCAACAAAAACGAAATTACTAGATCTTAGAAACCTGGGAAGACATACTACAATAGTAATTTATAAAACAGAAATATCTTAATAAGGAAAAAGTGTCATTAGCCCCAGAAAAAACTCTCCCGTCAGATTAAATGCTATTGAAGTCACACTTAATCCTATGGCCAACCCCCCCCCCCCAACCCAAGTCAAATGTGAGAGCATAAATATTGCTTAGAACTGTGCTCTTAATTAAAAGCTCAAGAGACTTTTAAGTTTAAAAAGTTTGTTAGAAAGTTTCCTTAACTAACTGAATCATATATTCTAAGTGTTTTGTTTGATTCCAAATTGTTGTTGGATTAACAGTCATTCTGCACAAGTGTTTCATGGAGAACCATAGCAAAATTTAATATGGAAAAGCCAAGTAATTATACTAAAAAAAGAAAAGTAAAAACCAACAAAGTCATCTTTCCCTTTTTTCTTTTATTAAAAATAATTTAACAGTCTGATGAACAAGCCAGTTCATTTCAATGAAATTTACTTCTAAGAAGGTGTGCTTTGATTCAGAGTGAAAATAGGAACTTAATGTGTAGATCAAGCTGCACATTCTTAACCATAAAACTCTGCACATTAAATTTTTTATAGGATGCCAATAGTGTAGGAGAGGAGAATTAAATTACTTATATGATACCAATAGTGTAGGAGGGGGAAATATCTGGCTATCTTTTAGCCATGATTCTGATTGGAAAGGTCTAGTTCATGCCTCAGCTTAATAGTAAAACTAGTCAAGGAATTAGCCCCATTTTGGGGAAGCAGCTAACAATCTGATGTACAATTTAATTTTACTTGGTTCCGAGCTTATTACCTTCATTTGCTTAAACACAAGTTATACATTTAAGTAAGTGAGATACTGAGTCAACCAGTGCCAACATTTTGGAATATTAGCCAAGTCATAAAATGATTTTGTTTAGCTAATTTTTGCTCCATGCCTATGAAGCACCACATTATAAACATTCATTTCCTGTTACTTTTCAAAAGGCATAACAAATATATGTCCATTTTTATGCTCAAATAGAAATATTTTTGTGAACTTTTTTTTTCCTTTGCAAACTGACAATTCTTAAACCAGGTCAACAACATAGGTCAGTGCTATATTGGATGAAGAGGTATAGAGACATATATGATCTTAATTCATTCATGAAAGGATTCAAGAAGTGGAAAGTTTAGTGACACAGAAACTATGATGCCAGCCTTCTAAAAAATCACCAGATGCCCAGTAGAGGACCTTAATATGGAAAATAATGGGAAAAGAAAGTGGAAAGCGTCCATGTCTAACTATATTCTCCGTATACAATTTTGCAAGTTGGCATTTTTAAAAAAATCCCCCTCCCCAATGAATTAACTCAATTTTGTTTTAAAAGCAAAACTTTTGAAATTGTAACTTTAAAGAGTCTGAGTCCTTAAAAAGCTGAGCCAACAGCTTTGCTACTGGACTACTGCTTCAGCCTCCCCTGACTTCACCCACAGATCCTGATGGCACAGTGAAACCAGCATTATGGCTACGATGTCTTTATTGGGTTTTTGTTCTAAAATGTTATGAAAGTTAAACAAATATTTAATAACAAAAACAGCAGCAGAAGAAATATATCCTTAAAGGAATATCCTATTATACCGACTGACCTGCCTTGAACACTATTTTTTTCCTTCAAAATATATGCTTTGGATGCCCAGTAAACTCAGTTAAGAGTATCAAGGAAGTGGAAGGGCTAGAACTTACAGGACCTCATCTTCTGGCAGACTGCCAGCTCAATCCCAGGAGCTAACAATATGCTTTTAAACTTCAGTAATTTTAACATATGCTATGGAGCTGGAATCACAGTGGTTGCTACGGCCAGAGTTGCCATCCAACAAATTCTTATTAAAGGATTTAATGTTATTTATTTCAGTATCAGGGCCTCAAAAGAATCCTGAATCATTTTCAGAAGAGTTGGTAATTTGCACACCTGCTGCCTTCCCTTGATGCCACTGCCATTTTTCAGGGTCCCTCTTGAGAATCAAACCCTGAATCCACATTACCCATGGTCACCATGGTAGGCACACAGCCATATGTAATGAGGAATCAGGGTTTGATGAAGCCAGTGTACAGTGGAGGTGGAAAGGAGATTGGCTATTTATTTTGTGAACCACCCAGAGACCTTCAGCTATTGGGTGGTATAGAAATATAAAAAACAAAAACAATTTGGTGTTTTATTGTTTTTCCACCAAGCAGAGATGGAGTAGGCGTGGCTGGATGGGATGAATGGGGATACAAAAGACAAAGTGTTCCATGCAGTCTGCAATTAATTAATATTCCCTCCTTCCTTGCAAGGAATCCAGGGTGGCTAACAACCCATATAAAAACAATAAAAGCCATAAACACCATTAAAGTCACAACTCTAAAACTGCAAGTACATAATACAACAGAACCTTCACTACAATATCAGGAAACAGAGAAAACACTTGCCCATATCCCCAAAGCCTGTACCAATAAATAGGTCAGAGCTTTCCAAACTGTGTGTCGCGACACATTAGTGTGTCGGTGGCAGTGTGTAGGTGTGTCGTGCGAAATGCAGAAAATTGTGCGGAAGGGCACCACGGAGCTCCCTTACTCGTGTTTGCTTTCCTTGGCCCCTCCCCCGGAACTTCCTAAAGCAGCTAATGTTAAGGCAGCTAAGGCTTAGCTGCTTTAACATTAGCTGCTTTAGGATCATGTGGCGTCTTGACGTAGGACGCACATGATTGGCAGTGTTGGAGCAGTATGGCAAGGTAGAGGCGCGGGGCGAAGAGAGGGGAGGGGAGGTGCTGCCTTGGGAGCAGAGCTTGGCCAGTGCTGGTGCAGAGAAGTGGCAGCGGCCACCAGCCCTGTGAGATTTCGAGCGCACCCTTCGCAGACTTCTGCACCGCGCTGCTGCGCGGCCAGGCCACAGTAGCACACGGGTAGAAACGTCGCCTGGGACTGAACCAAGCGGGCCGTCCGCCATCTTGGCCAGTCGCAACGGAGCTCAGAGGAGGCCAGGAGCCTCAGAATCAGCGTGCTCCCAAGAACCCGGGTGAGCACAGCTGTAGGCTGTGCTCCAGTCAACCTACCTGCTGCTGGCTGAAGGGAGGCCACCCTCCCAAGCCCAATGTGGCAAACAGCAAGCCACCCACCACGTGGCACTTATAATTTGATTTCTGCCATTTATTTTTATTTTCACTCTGCTGTAATTGTGGATTAACCACCCACCGGCAGTGTATCACCGGAGAGTGCTGGAACTGGACTCTGGACATAGGCATTGCAAATATTTACAGCAATATAGCCTTGTAGTGAGACATATATATTTACACCATTTTTGTTGGACTTTTGCTTCTCTACTTCATGTGTTTTTGCAGCTGGGCTCCTACCTGGGCCTATGTGTCCTAAAATGTTTTGTAAATACTTTAGTTAATTTTGTTTATTTTTCACATTTTCTTGCACATATTTACATACCGTTACTCATAAATGACAACAATGTATGTTATTATCTTACAAATCATATATTTTAAAAAATATAAATGAAAGGTTTTCATGAGGTATGTTCTATCCCCATACACTTTGTTATTACAATTTCTGTATGTGCCTGTATCTCTTATAATGGGTTAGTTTAACCTCCGGTTTGCTAGTAAAACTGAATTACCGTGTCACGAAATGATGCATGTCTAAAAAGTGTGTCACCAACATGAAAAGTTTGGAAAGCTCTGAAATAGGTCTTTAACTAGTACCTGAATGACAATAGAGTGGGGGATAGCCAAATGTCTACTGGAAGGGAGTTCCAAAGTCAAGGTGCTACCACCAAGTAGTCATCACGCTTGGCTATTGTACTGCGCTGCCTTCAGTGCAGGAGTGTGGTTCTTCCTTTCTTCTGGTAATCTATACCAGGGTAAGCTCTGGGACCTCTTGTGTATGTGAGAAGTGTGCTCCAACAGTTCCACATAAGGCCTCAGGGCTATGTGGTGGGATCACTGGATGTGGTGCTGTGGGGGCAACTGTCATGGGCCAAGCCCTCAGAAGACTACAATTTTGGTTACCATTTTGCTCTGGAGAGCATGAGGGCCTGGTTCTAATGAAGCAATCCGCTGTTTGATATCCTAGTTTGTTAACAAACTACACAAACCACTATTTCCCATATTCTGATGAAATGGAAAACTGCAGCTGCATCTCCTCCCCTTATGAGACAGAAGAGGGGAAAGAAGAGATGGCAGCACATAAACCCCAGGCAACTCCAAACTATGATTTGTTATGTTTGAGCCACATGAGTTTTTATACTGAATCATTTGTGTCACATGCTGGAGCCTTAAGATAGGTCATCTCTTGACTTGGTGAAGCCAACAAAGACTGAGAATCTCTAACCCAAGGTATTTAATCTGTGCCAAACACCAATAATTGAAAGAAACCATCTTAAATTTAAAAGGAACTGAACTAAGATTCTAATCCTAACTATTTAAATGGAATTTCCATGTAAAGTGATCTTGAGTACATCTGCAGCACCATTTTAAGAAGTGGAGACAGAGGAGACTCAAACATGTTGCATTCTCTTACCTCACTCCTAGAACATTTAAAAAGGAAATTTGAGGGAGAAATGTACAAGTTGTGGGTGTAGCAACAGTTGGCACATTAACCTCATGCAAGCTTGTCTCCAATTGTTGCCTCAGAAAGGAGGTAAGAAGTGAAATACAATTCACTTGTCTCTACTATTTTTCACCATTTCTTTAGAACTTCTGGAGACATTCCAAATTATACCAACAATCAGTCAGATTGGCTACTGTGTAAACTTGTTCAGAATTGGGGCATAAATGACTTAGGCTAAAACTGAAGCCATGTCTCAATTTAGTAAATTCAAATCTTCTTTGGTTCTATGTGGGATTACTATAGAATTGCTATACATACATTTGTGCAGTGTTAGCAAATATTCCAAGATACTACAGACCAGCATTTGTATGACTTATAATATCAACGCAAGCTAAGTCTACAAGGTTTAATCATTGTATCCAATTGTGTACTTCTGTTCACAGAAGGCTCTGTCATCCAGCAGAGGCTTCAATGAATGGAAATGGGGTGGAGGCAATCTTCACAAATTCCCCCTTTCTCCTGCAGTCCCTCTGCGCCACCTCCCCTGCTGTTCCAGAGGGTCCCCCAACCTTTAGAGAAGATTTGAGGGGGGCATAGGAGGCTGCAGATGGAAGGGGGAAATCAGCTAAAATCACTAAACAGAAGGACACAACTAGATACAACCCTAAATCTTTGATTGCAGATTAAAATGTTGCAGCTTAATTAAACATCTAGGACTTGGGACTTTGTAAAGACTTCCTCCACTCTGCACTAAATTTCATCAGTGGAAATTTAAACATTGCTCTTCCATCTATTTATCATCTAACGTGAGCATATTGTTCCCTTTTATCCTTTTCTCTCAAAAGTACAAGTAACCAAGGCTGCAATTGCAAGTTCATACTTACCAGGGAGTAAGAACCATCAAGCTAGGCTCGATATTAAGATTTTTTAAGTGGAGCTCTGCTCACAGAAGCAGTGCTTCTGCTAATCGAAGGGGGTGGTGATTTTTGCAGATTTCTACTTGCCCTGCACTCTCTGTGCCTTATGGAAATCTGCTCTGGAAGATATAGCAAAGCTCTGGAGCAGCATGGGAGGTTGTGGGGAAAGGGAAATCAGAGAAAATCACTTCCTGCCCCATTTCCTGGATCAACGGAAGAGAGTCTTTTACAATCCAACCCAATGAGACTTGGTTCTGAGTAAATATGCTTAGAATTTCGGTGCAAAGTGTTCAATTGTAATCAATATCTATTTTTAAACCTACATAGTCCACAATATTTATGGGCCTTAAAACTATTTTTTAGTCACTTTCATGTGTTATAAATTGTAAATTATATTTCACGTAAGGGGATCGATCCCCTCCCTTCAAAATTCTCAGAAGGCCTTCTCAGCCTTTGCAATATGTAGATCTAACAATTACAGTACAATCCTGCACATGTCTACCTACAGAGCTCAGACTTAGTACAATGAGCTTTCTTAAGGACTGCAGCCTTAATTAAGTCAGTAGTACTAAATAAGTTTATTGGAGTACTCAGCTTCTTCTGTAGTCGGAGGCTGCAGAGCTGTACAATGCAGGCTGGCCATAGCACGGAGGCGATCCTTGGCTCCAAACTCTGGCCGCCCTGCATTTTTGGCTAGACAGACAATTTCAACAGTCTAGCCGCAACTTCGGGGAGGGGAAAGAAGCCATGTGATGCATAGGCGCAGCATAAAGCAGCTTATGTGATCTCCTCCTGGGACCACCCCTTTTCCCTGCGTCCACGCTCCGTTTCCAAGCATGGAGACATAGCCAGTGCAGAGAGAACTGCGCTGAGGGTCGGGGAGTGCAGTTTCTGGCCCCAACCTCAGTTCCCAGAAACCGAAAAATCCTATGGCCCTCTAGACAGTGTCTAGTGGTCTTAGGAATGCTCCCTTATAGTATTTCTATGCTGCCCCATTCCAAAGTTCTCTGAATGGTGTGCATAAAAATGCAATACAAATAAAAATGCAATTACAGCATAAAATATAACAAAAATGAAGCAGTAAGATTAAACACAGACATGTCTTAAAACTTTAAAAAGCCAAAACCTCAAAATCCATTAAAAAGCTCCTTAAAAATCTGGGAGAAAAAAAAGGTATTTGCCTAGTGTCAAAAATAATACAAATAGGTGCTAGGTGAGCCACTCTGGTTAGGGCATTTCACAACAGGGGTGCTATTACAGAAAAGCCCCCCCCCACCTCTGTTGTTAAGTCAGTTAGAAGTCAGACAAACTCAAAATCTTTAACCAGCCGACAACCCTACACAGTTTTCCATGTAAAAAACGTATTGACTGAACTGGAAAATGTTCTCATTCATGTGTTGTTATTTAGTGCCTGTACTAAATATGAAAGGAAAATGACTGTATGGATCTATAGATACTTGCAGATATGCATATAAGCCACTCCACTGCACGAAATTAAAAATTCAGATTTTTTTTCCATTAAAAATTAAATCCATTGCATAGAATTAAGTTCAGCTAACATCAATAGGTCCTACTGCCAAGTAAAAAGCAGGATAAGCAGAAAGACAAGATTCCATTGCCCCCTCTCCTAAACATTTATAAATAGATGCTAGAAAAGGACACACACTACTTTTTGGTTCAATGATGGATTATTTGGTAATGTAGTGAAGAAATAATATCACTCCTAGCAGCCTCTTTAGAGAGACTCATCAATTCCTTTAAGAACCATGGATCCACAATTCCTTCTTAACTCCAAAGGAAAACCTGAGCTTTTCTTCATTATAGCTATCTTTAAAAAACACACATATGTACCAGTTATCCTTTTCCCTACTGGATTACCTTGCTTTTGACTGATTTAGCACATTGGTCTGGTTTACACGTAACAACAACCTAGAGTATGGGCTGTCAGTGAACTGTGGTATGTCGTTACATATGAACCCTACACTATGGTTTAACTATGGGTTGTTAACCACAAACAACTCTTGAACAGAACCTATGATTTGCTGTTGGGTTGTGAACGCTGAAGGATTATTCATAACAACATATAGTTAAACCATAGTGCAGAGTTTGCATGTAACAACACAATGTAGTGTAATGGCTAGAGTGTTGGACTGGGAGTCGGGAGATCTGGGTACTCAGCCATGGAAGCTCACTTTGGGCCAGTCACAGACTCTCAGCACAACCTACCTCACAGAGTTGTTGTTGTGAGGATAAAATGGAGAGGAGGAGGATTACGTATGCTGCCTTGGGTTCCTTAAGGAGGAAAAAAAGTGGGATATAAATGTAGTAAATAAATAAACAGTACTCAACCAGTACGCTGAGTTGTCATTATGTATGAACTAGGACATTAACAAAAAATTATTATCTCAGTACGAATGAAGGTGTTTTTGTCCAAATCATGCTGACAAATTATGTACCCTGCCTAACTCAAGAGATGCAGGAACATTATTTCCAGTTGTACCCATCAGTTCTTTAGTTGAACAAAAATTAACATTACAAAAGCTATTATATGCAGTTAATTTGTTACTGTTTACAAACATACTGCAAAACACAAGTGAAAATAAATGTATTGATCTATTAAGTATTTTAGCAAAAACAAACTTCACGCTCAAATAGCACAGATCAAAATGCTCTATCATGTAAACAATTAATTATGATCATTCACAAATGTCCACATATTAGAAAGTATTCCCGAGATGCTACTTTTCAAGTTTTATTCTAGAAATCCAAGATGAATGTACTAAAATCACGTAGATTACCAAAATACATTTACATTTCAGATCTCTCTCTCTCTCTCATGTACACCAGTCACATTACTTGTTCCTGCTTACTGACTACTATAATCCAAGGGTGGGCAACATTAAGTGGACTGGAAGCCAATTCCGTCCCCCCGCCCACTGTGGGTAACACTCTCACCATCACCATCCCAAAAAGGTAGGGAAAGCAGCACTTTCCCACCGAATTTCAGCAACAGACTGCTACAGAACCTTAGAGCAGACACATTTTTCTTGAAAATAAGCTAAATTCGCCTGTTCTAAGCTTCCATAGCTGCTACGGAGGCTTACAATGGACACATTTAGCTTGCTTTAAGGCTAAATTTAAATGCTCTAAGCATCCATAGTGGTTTGCTACCAAAACTGGGTGGCAAATTATTACTTTCCCCCTTTTTTCTTTATTGATGACATGGCAGGGGGCAATAGGGGTTGCATGTGGCCCATGGGCCATGTGTTGCCCAACCCTCCTATAATTACCTGTCACAAAGAGATAAATGACATTACTCTCTCACAGGTTTATTCACTTACCTTATTCTTCATAGCCACCATGTTTCAGTGGACAGAGCAGTACATTTGAATCTGAGATAATCAGGTTCATATAATTCTCTTACCAAGGAAAAACTGGGTGTCAAGTCATTCAGATAGCTCACATATGCGCCTACATCTCTTGAAAATCATGACCTAACAATCATCTCTCTCTCTCTCTCTCTCTCTCTCTCTCTCTCTCTGTGTGTGTGTGTGTGTGTGTGAGAGAGAGAGAGACTGCTGCCACTTGTGCAGAGAACTGTGGTTACAGTGATACAAAACCTCTTATTTGTGACATTTGATCCATGATCACTCTTTCACTTATGGAAGTCATAACTGTTGCAGCCATTTTTTGATTGACATGCATGTGCGAACAGGATACACATTAGCTCCACATTTGTAAAATGGGTATAATGAAGACTTGCCTCACTGAATTTGTAAGAGAATATTTGAGATAAAAGTAGTACCTGCTTCAAGCCTTACAGATAAGGTGGGATATAAAATAAAACTCACTCAATTTTAAAAACAGGGTGGCAACAAGGGAGAGGGCCTTTTCAGTGGTGGCTCCCCATTTATGGAATAATCTCCCTGACGAGGCCTGCCTGGTGCCAACATTGTCATCTTTTTGGCGTGAGGTTAAAACTGCCCTCTTCTCTCAGGCATTTGGCAGCATATAATGAGTCTCTTGATTGTCTCTGGCTGATTGTTTTAAATTGTTTTAGATATATGTTGTTGTTGTTGTTGTTGTGTGTTATTTGTTTTATGTCATTATGTGAATGGGTTTTGTATTTTATATAATGTATTTTAATGGTTTTTAATTTTTGTAAACTGCCCAGAGAGCTTCAGCCATGGGGCGGTACAGAAATATAATAAATGAAATTAAAAGCAAATACTTATTTTCACACAGTCTGTTCTAAATTTGTATACCAATAGTCAGGTCCCATATATAACTAAATTCTGTTTCCTGATATGCTGCATGTCACATTGCGGCTATAAATACAGTATTCAAAATCCAAAAAGGAATGTATGTGCATGGGAGAGAACAGCACAAGAAGCTAGGATTTTGGTTTCAGTCTTGCCACAGCAGTTTCCCATGCCGGTGAGATGGTCCAACATGTGGACAGGTATCTTCTCTCTTCAGCAGTGGAAATATCAGCATTGAAACCAGAAAGTGCAGGTACAGTAGCATGTGCACTTCTGGGCAATCTGAGAAATGTTCCAGGGCTCTCATTGTTACCCAGTTTTATAGTTAGATAAACCAATACTGATTATGTCCCAAGATGAAAAAAGCAAGATAAATATTCTCTTGGGCAAGAGCAATGGCAATTTGCAAGTCACTTTTTCAAGAGTAGTTCTACTGAATTCAGTGAAACTATTGCCACAGTAAGTAGTTTCAGAAGTGAGGTTATAAGTTTTTGGTTTTCAGTTACCTTAAAGTCAGTTCTATTATAAATATATTCTACAAAATGGATACCCCCACACACATACATGCAGAGTGCTTTGACCAAACCAGGCTTCCTAGGAAGACAGATAAAAATCAAACCTAGCAAAGAAAATATATATCACAGTTTCCTAGAGAGCAACCACCACCACATTACAGAACATTTAAGCTGCCTTTAGTTGTTCTCATATAGCCAAAACCCAAACATTATCAGTGCTTTGCAGATACGTTGGATCCAATCTTAAGTACATATACAGGGGATTAAGGTTTTCGGTTAACATCCATGGGACTTTTTGCTAAACAGGCAAAACGTGCGTCTTTCATTCTATGATCAACTCAATAAATTTACTCTTTTGAGCTTACTATAACAAAAATCTAGAAAGTAAATCAGTACAATTCAGATTTTAATTGCTGGGTTTTATAGCTTATATAATCAAAGAGTAAAAGAGAAAGATTGAAGCACACACTGGACATGTCAGTTACACAGAATTTGTCAGTTTTCAACCACTATGGTCAATATGCATCTTTAAATACTAACCCAGTCTTTCTTTTATATATATACACACACATGTGAGCTAATATTTGCCGCGTACAATTTGGCTTCTAAACTCTGTGTCCTTAAGGAGACAGTTGTCCTACAGAATATATTGTCCAAACTGAGGACTTAACACAGACACAAAACCACAAATGATACTTGGAAGTATCATATTCTACTATATGAGCTGTTCTTTGTTGGAATACTATAAACAAAACAATTACCATTTATACGCCACAGTTTCATCCAAACATGACCATAATAAGAACTACAACAGCATCTAATTTTAGGCTTAAAAATAAAAAGGGTAGTAATGGCTTTCAAAGTAGGAAGATATTTGCACAATCTTATGTATGTACCCCATTGTGTTTAATGGGGCTTACTCTCAGGTAAGTATGTACAGAATTGCAGGGCCAATGTGTCATTTAAGTGTCTGGCTTTTTCCACTCTCACTTTAGCAGAGAATAATCTATCAGATGACCAACGTGTGAAAAACAACTAAAATTTAAGTCACACAGAAGAAGAAAGAGAACAAACAAAAGAAAGTGTTTGTACTAAAAACCTGTTGAGAGAGTACACGTTTTAAAAAATAGGACCAATCAACCCATTGATAATTTAGGGGCTTTGGATGGCAAACAGAAATGCTATCTGAAACTGGTTTTAAAGAGAAGGGACAAAAATATCTATGCAGGTAGGTAGATATCAGGGTAGTTTTATAGACCACATAAAACTACGGCAACGTTAAACTAAGCTGGGAAATGTGGCGTTAGAGAAAAGGGGTGAGAGAACTTAAAACAACGAAAACGTGCTTACTTGGTGTACAAAGACATCAACCGGAGACTCCAAGGGGCTTCCCTCGCGGTTAATCATGGAAATAAATCCGAACCCCATTCTCACATTAAACCACTTGCAATGGCCTGTTCCGTGCAAAACCTGGGATTCCTCCTCCTCTTCTTGTTCCGGCAATTTCCCGGGCTCATCTTCACCTTTACGCGCCCCCGCTGATTTGGAGAGGGATGGCGGAAAAAACAAAAACGTACGTACACAAACACACACACACACACACACACACACACAAAGACAGAGAATTAATTTCTAGTAACATATCTTTGGCGGCTGTACAAGAACGATTGCTACAGAGGACAGAAAACACAGGCACGCAAGTACAAACATTACGAAATCAACTCTTCCCCCCCCCACACACACACTTCCTACCCACAAAAACATGTAAACATACCAAGATCGTGGAGGGAGGAAATAAAATTACGTTTTTTAAAGGCATCGTCGAGGGACAGGCTGTATCTGCTGTGACTCATTCAGACTGTCGTTTTTGTTTTTTACACACCCCACTCACACAGCAGCCCAACCCACGTTGTTCTGTACATACGTGCGATTTTGCCCTTTAACTCCATCTTTCAGCCACATAAACCACCCCAGAAAGCGATACTTTACTTGGGTACTGCTGGTTGAGCACCGATCCCATCCCTCCCCAGAGGAATTCGCAGGCGAATGAGCCTTGGCTGGCCGGGCGGGGAAGGGAGGGAGGGAGGAGGGGGCGGCCGAGCTGAGCGAGAAGGCGATTGCACAACAACTTGGAACGGCCCATCCAGCGGCAGCAGCACAGCAGGCGAGCGCCGTGTGTTATTTTCCAACTGCGCTCATCCTCTTTTTCTCTCTTCCCCCACAAATTCCTCCTCCCTTTCGTCCACTCCGGAATCACTTTAATCTAGAGTCGAGTAGAGGGAGGGGGCAGGTGTACAAAAGTTTCTTCACGCCCCCCCCCCCCCGCTACTGCTTACTCAATCACATAGGAACAATTCGAACAAAAGCCCCCTCTGAAAGCTTTTCAAGCTGACGACGCGGAGTGGGCGGCTCGAAGCGCTTGGGAGATCTCACCCACGACAGGGGTTCCCCCCACACGCAGAACTGTCCTTTTTTGCTTCTTTTTTTAAAAAAAATAAAAATAAAAAATAAACGAACGGTCAAATATTTTAAGTCTTTCTTAAAATAAAAAAGAGAGGAGGGACGTGAGGGGAAAGGAAGAAGAATACAACAGAACACACACACACAAAACCCAACCCAGGAAAAACAATAGGGGTGGGGGTGAAAATAACCTTCGGCCATGTTGCCCTACTGGCCCTCTGTTCCAAAGAGGCGAGACGAAAAGTTCCCCCTTGCTGGCTAGAAGCGGTCTTTTGAATCAGCTTAACATCTTGATTTTGAACGATCACCAGTTTCGCTCGCATGGTCTAATGTGCTTTCCCTCTTTTGACCCCCCCCCCCACTCCCCGCTCTCGCTCCGTTTCTGGGCCCCTGCACACACGTGACTCGGTCAATTACATGCCTTCTTGCTACTAATTTCACCTCGGGTCCTCGGAGGGGGTTTGGCAAGAGGAAGAAGTAGCCAATCGGCACTTCAAGCGGGTTTGACACGCCGGAATAATTTATGAATGAACAAACGAAATTTCAAAACACGCTCGCCTTGCCGCGAGTTGGCACGTTTGTCTACGTAGATCCGGATGACGTTTGAAAGGGTGGAGAATGCCTTTGTCGGAACAGAAGTGAGTGAGATTCGCACATGCAACAGCCGCGCGGTCTACGAGGCAAATGCAAATCATCACCCACGTGGAAACGCAAATAATTGCCACCCGTTGTGCGTCCTTTCTTGACCGTGTACTTCCTGGAGACAAGGACACTCCGTAACTTCGCTTGACGATCTCATCTCTGAAACCGATCTGCACACTAGTAAATAAAACGATCTAAATTGAAATCGGCTAAAGAAAGAAGCGATCCTAAACAACTTGAAATTGTCTGTTTCAAATATTTAATTAGAACTTGCTTCAAGGTAAGAGTGATTAGGATCTTGGAGGAGGGATGCTATCCGTTATCCCGTTGAAATCAACGAATTATGAGAGATAGGGGACGCGATCTTATTCCTTCCTATGGTTAACTACCTGGGAGTAAGCCGCACGGAACTGAGGATTACTTCGGCGCAACTATACATAAAGTCGGGGTTTAAGGTTTGTTTACTCAGAAGTAAAGGAGTTAACTTCCGCATAAGTGTGCATAGGAGTGCAGCCTTACACAGAAGTAGGTGACATTAAAAGCGAAAGGGGGTTGTTGGAGCGGAAGAGGAGCGGTTGATATAAAATCCTAGGACTGCTTTATCCAGGCGAGGATCGCCATCTCCATACACAAAATCCACATATTAGTAGTGGTTGAGTGTGGCATAACATAAAACAATAATCCACTGTCAAACTGAAACAACACCGGGTGTGTTTTCCATTAGCACCACACTTAATTTTGATACAGTTAGAAAACTATACACCAAGTGAACTAAAAAGCCTACCTTTAGGGATAATAAATTGCTTTCAAGTTAAACGAACATTAACATACAAATTCTACGCGCTGCAGATTAGTAGTACAGAAAACATATTGATGTGGTATGTAGGCATGGTATATCAGCGTGATCGATGACGATAAAAGTTGCCTTTTTTGAGTTCATTACCTATTCAGTTATGAAACGCCTACCGGAAACGCGGTAGCACCTTAATTCGGTTTAGAAAGCGGGGCGGTCCAGCATTTCAAAGCAGTTTGGGGGGGGGGGGTGTCTCAGGGAATGCACTTCACAGGTTCCACCGCCATCTCGTTCCGGGGGAGGGGATGTGATTAATGACTTCCTAAATAAGAGGCCAGTTTCCAAGCCTTGCATTACAGCGAACCTCCCTCAGCAACGATTGTTCTCCAAGAGGCGGGAGTATAGTGGAAGAAGCTAGAAAATAGAAATTGCCAGGGAAGAGGAAACAGAAGAGTGGGTGGGAGTATACAGAGAAGTCGAGTGTGTGTGCAAGAGGAGGAAAACAAAGGGAAGAGGAATAAGTTGGGCAGGGAAAATGCAGTTTAACAAACACACACACACACACACACACACACCCTTCTTGATGGGGGATCTCAGACACATTAAGGCTGCAATCCTATACACGTTTAACCTGGCAGTAAGTCTCACTGAACTCAAAGAAAATTACTTCTGAATAGATATCTATAGCATTGCACTCTTAAGAAACCTCCATCCCCACTTTTTGCATGACCCCTGATATAGTTTCAAGTTTGTATATTTTACAAAGGATTGCTGTCAACAACTCGGGGGGTGGGGGGATCGCCATAATAATAAAAATACGTTTCCTCTGTCTCAATTATTGCAAATACCGAAATGAATACTTAGAGCGTAATGCTAAACGTACTTACTCATATTTAAGTCAAAGGGAGCTTACTCCCAGGTAAATGGGCATAGGATTACAGCCCAAGGGTGCAATCCTATACATGTTTAGACAGAAAAAAAATCCTACAACTCCCAGCATTCTCCAGCCAGTATGGCTAGCTGGGGAATGCTGGGAGTTGTAGGACTTTTTTCTGTCTAAACATGGATAGGCGCAATTGCTTTTTCTTAAAAAAAAAAAAAAAAGCTTATGGGTTCTCCCCACTCCCTTTTCTATCAAGTCTGCCTATATACTAGGCTATTTCTCCGATTTTAACCATATTTACTTAGAAGTCACCTTGATTTGTTTAGAATGTACACCCAAATGAGGTGTGCTCAGGGTCATCCGGCTAAGGCTACATTCCTATATATGATTACCTGACAGTAAGTTCCATTGAACTCAATGGGGCTAACTTCGGAATACATATGCACACAGGATTGTACTCGGTCAATTTCAGTCATGTATGAAAATATCTGATGCTTATTTCTCACCTCATATCAGGCTACAGTTGCGGACTTTTGTGCCTTGACAGGTCCGCTCCTTTCAAGATCTGTTTTCTCCTTCCTCTTCTGTTAACCCTAATCCTTCCTTCTCCCCGCCTCCCAGTTTGCTGATTTGCCCTCAATATGCTTTTATGAAATTGCAAGGTTGTCCGCTGTTGTTTTAGAACCGGCGACAGGCAGTCTGAACAAACAGGGAACCCTCTCCCGCCTAGGTAAAGGGGCCTATTTATTCCCCTTTTTTGTTGTTTTTTGTGGGGCGGGGATGTAAATCTCTCTTTTCGCGATTTAATTTTTTCTTTTAAAACAAGGTGGTCAACGTTAACTTCGGTGCCGTGGGGGCAGTCATGAGTAAAAGTTTGTTTGTTAAAAGAGAGAGAGAGAGAGAGTCGTGTGGTTATTTAGAGTAGAAGCCCTAAATCATGAAATTCCTTTGCCGTCTTCAACCGTAAATTTCCTATAGGTTATTTCAATACTGGAGGTCGAGCTGCCTTCCTCATTCGAGACGTTCCTGCTTTCGCCCCTCCCCCCGGCCCGCCTCCTTCCCTTTCATCTCCTTCGGAGTATTTCACTGGACTAAATCGCAGGCACGAGAGAGGGAAAGGCTTTCCACCCTATGCGCGCATCGTAGCAACGAAGTCCCATGATTAAATTCACTGCGATCTACCTTTGAGACACAGGATCGCTTCGCACGTTTCATTAAAATCTATGGGACATCCAGCCCGACAAGAATGGATGGGTACCCCGGAGTAAGTTGAACTTGAGTTCAATAGTGCTTACTTCCAAGTAAGTGTATAGAGGAATGCATTCTTAATTCTAAGGAAAGATGACAGTTCCACTATAGAGAATAGTTTTAGAAGTGTTAACACCCACCCACCCCCATATAGGGAAGGAAGAAGATCAATGAGAGAGAGGAATAAAGGGTAAGAGGAACAAGTGGTTAAACTTTTCTACATATTAGAAACTGTGGGAAAAGATAAATGGATACATGTTCTATGGCAAAACTAAAGAGAAAGGCATTCACATCCCTACTTACTAGTGTGTGGATATATACATCAAAGACTCTTGTGCCACTAAGGACTAGTACATTTATGATTTTCCTGGACTTCATCAGATTGCATGCATCATGGAAGCACACGCCATAATAAACAAGCCTCTTTTTTTTTTGCTGCAAAAACTTGGTTAACCTTCTGGAAGTTATTACTACACTTCTGTTTAATAATTCCCATGACAGCCTGGATTAGTTCTAGAACAACCAAGAACTTATTTATATGGACAGCCCTACCTTCCAAAATTTCCAAGAAGATGATAGAAACAGTTGTAAGACCTCTACCCTTATTGTGGTATTGTGGACTGCTCCAATATCCCAACAAACTTAACTTAAAAGCCAAGGCAATGGGGCAATCTAGATTACAACTTTAAACTGGTTTCAAACCTGTTTTTAGTGATTACAGCTACCAAATACAGGGATTCTGGGAACTGTAGCTCTAGGAGGAGGGGCCGCTTGGGCAGGGAACAGGGGTCTCTAGCAAAGAATTCATCATGAAATTGCAGGATCCCTTTAGATAAACCGGTTTGAAACCAGTTTAAAGTTGTAATGTAGATTGGCTAACAACGTGTGTTCTTTTGGTTAGAAATATAAGGGGGAAAAAACACCATGTTTGATAATATGGCAACAAGGTTCAAAAGATTCATCAGCAGTGTGTGGAAATGGAAGTCTGAGAATGGAATGTACCTTCTGATGCAATTCTAAACACACTGACAAGGAAATTGACCCCACTGAGCACAGTAAACATGCATAAGATTGCTCTATGTATGTCCATACACATGCACAGATATGCATGCACACTAGTGACACAATGCCTCCACTTGAGAAAGCAGTGAAACCATGAAGAACCGAAACTCCAGGAATGTACTCTAAGAAAATGTTAGCAAGACATTCCCCCTACTCTCAAAAAGGTCTGGAAAGTTGGGGCTGTAAATATTAAAAACACTCATATTTTTGGAAAGAGAACTTTAGCATTTGCTCCGGCAAGTAGGACTAATTTTTGCAGAGTACTGCATTTTTAAATAATCGTTAAGTAACTGCACCACACCAAGATGTGTGCATCTATGAAGCATATTTGCAACACACTGGCAACCACTAGTCAACAGAACTCGGTTAAAAAAAAAAATAAAATCTCAAGTTTGTTCAGCCGCCTTCGAAAATTTGGAGGCCTCCAGTATTAGCAGAATTATGGTTGGGGTCAGCGGACTGGTCACTGGTGTGAGATGTTATCGGCTCATTCATTTCCTGCAAAGGACGTCAGCCTTTTCAAGTTCCGTGGAAGGCAGAAAACCATTGCCAGCTAGGAAGTCTCGCACTCTTCCTGGGGACCCCCCCCCCCCATCAAGCACAGAGGGAGAGCACGCGCAAACCCAGCAACAATTCAGAAGAACAATATAGAGTCCGTTTGGGGAAGTCCAAGGAATTTTACTTGGGGGCAGGCGGAGAGGGAACCGAGCCGCCCAGACCCACGGATTTCAAGGATCTGAGGGCGCCTCTGCCTCTGTTTCTCTCTCCCAAGGGCCGGCTTGGCACATTCCTCCCTCAACGGACCGCACTGCCCAGTGTGTTGCGCCTTTTATTTCCGGCTTCTCCTCCCCGCCCATCCTGCCTCACTCACGCTTCCCTGGCCAAGCGCGTGTTCAAATCGGGCCGAGGAGGCTTCGACGCTCGCCTTGAAAGGAGCATCTCGAGGTTTCCTCAGGTGGCCCAACCACGGAACAGCCCCAAATTCAGCGGCTTGGGTAACGCCTCCTAGCGCTAGCATGAGGTGTTCGGCCTTCCCGCAACTACCGGTTTCCTCGACGCCGTTGCTGCTCTGTCTTGTGGGGAGCAAATCCGACATATCCAGGGTGATTTTTTTGGCCGCTGGTTTCGATTAAAAGCAGACCCGGAGCAGCGCTTGGAGTGGGAGGAGGACTGTTCACTGTCCGCGCCGCCCAAGAAGCCCGTCTTCCCCGCCCCCGTCGGCAAGCCGGAGGGTCCTAATGGACGCTTAGCGAGCCTGGGAACCTGGACTGTTTGCAAAGGCGACCTCCGAGACTTGCCGGCGCCCAGCAAAGCCTCCCTCCCTTGGGAAGGACTTCCGGTCACCTATTAGTTGAGGAGAGCCTCCTTCAGCGTAGTTTCCTAGGAGGAAAGTCCTGATCCCAGCCGGGGCTCGTTAGGGAAAGCAATCCGTGCGTGCTCAGAGGTTCTCTTCACATGACTTCACACACTTCGGAGTTAACGGTTTTGCATTCCGGGACTAACTTACGAACAAACCACTCCTTGGTTTCCCTTACGGTTCCTTTGGTGACGGAGAGATGCCTCAGCAAACAGGTCGACAGCTGGCTGTGCAACTCCGCTATTACCACAATTTCCTGCGCCTTTCGCGGTTATGCGTTTATTCCGTATTCGCTCCTCTCTTTTTCCTGACATGGCGGCAGGATCTCCCCCCCCCCCCGACTCGAAACTACTATATATTTCTACGATGTTTTCGTCGAATATTTCCACAACCTATAATACCTACAGAATGTTTTTAAATGGCTTTCCTCCTGGATTAATTAATCCAGAATATAAATATACCCTATTTAATACCTAATAGAATCCATCCTCAACTTTCCTTGAAATAGCAAGTTGCATAGCCTGGTAGCTCATGCGTGTATGCTTTTGTATGTGTGTAGGCACTCATTCGTGTTGATGATTTTAGAATCCCTGGATTTCGTCCTTGTTAAGAAAAAGACTGAAACTCTGTATTAATATATGTTCTCTCCGCGGTTGTTCAGATGTTCGAAGAGGAAACAGCTTATTTCTCCAATGACAGACAGGGGAGGCAATTTAAATACCGCAGGGAGGGCTAATTTGTGGCTGTCCGTTGCGAGAATGCCTAAGGCAAGTTTCAGAAATGGCACATGAAATTTACTGGCACTTAAGCTCTACCGCACTGACATCAAGTTTACAAAGACACTGTCTTCGGAGGAGAAACAGGTGTTTCATAAAGTTATTTGGTTCCATCTCGGAAAAAGAATCCTGGCGTGCCCTGAAAAGGGATGCAATGGGACTCAACAAAGATAACTCGGCAAGAGTCTCATTTTATTTCATGTAGGTTGAAATGGTACAGGTCTCCCTCGCCTCCCCACCCCTTTGCTAATATACTAAAAATCATTGTATTTGAAGCAGAATCTCGACCTTTTCCCTAAACGACCTTTTTTTTGTTATAAAGGCGTTTTAAGGTGGCCTTTCTCCATATTGCTAAACATCAGACTTTCATGAAACGGTAAACTAATCTTGCGAAGCCCATTGAAATGAATAGGCGCAAAAGAACGCGGGGTTCTGTAGAGCTCCGCTTTCTTACAAAGGAACTGCCGTTGCACCTTCCATTTTGTGAAATGGCAGTATATTCACTCAGCCTAAACCTAACAGGAAGCTCAGAGCATCGAGTACATTTAAGAATACTGACTGTATATTCTACAGACAATAACCCAACCTTTATTCTCTCGGATGCCAGAGAAGTACATAGGAAAACAAATTACTCCCATTCAACATAGTTCTTTTTCTGAACCATTCCAACATAAAAACACAGAGGTGCATATATATTACGGTAAAACCCTAAGGGTTCACCTCCTACAAAATTCCAGAGGGGTAGGCATGTCGGCCTGTTGAAACAAAAACAAACAAACAAACCAGACTTATACCACTGTAAAGTCTAACACATTTATTAAGTGTATAAACTTTAGTGGAATAGAATCCACTTCGTCTAGTTAATAAAAGTTGCACTGAAATCGTAACCATGTTTATTCAAGAGTAAGTGAACAGGATCCCAAATAAAGATGCTTACGATTGTAAGTTTATATACGGCTTAGATTTTCAGAGAATACCAATATTGTTGATACCACCCATGTTTAATTCCGAGGAACTGAGATTCTTTTTAACCCTTCAGTAGAAAGCCCTAAAGGATGGCCAATCTTGTGTGCACCTCTCACAGGTCCCCATCCCACACCCGGCTTCGCGGAAGTGTCGTATTTCAAATGATAGGTCAGAGTCCCAGAAGCCGAGTTGGTTCTTTTAGAGCACGTGGGGGGATGCCTTCATAGATCAGCGAAGGCTTTTTCACCAACTGATGTTAGGTCTTAAGAAGAGCCGCAAGACACATGTTACTAAATTCCGCCCTTAACCCTATGTACACATTATTAAACGAAGTAGGACTTCGAATAATTCCTACACCATAGATAATATTGTGGAGGTCTATTGTTGCAACCTAATTAACAATTTTATCTATAGTACAAGTAACCACTCGGAAGCTCCACTTCCTTCAGTAGTGGAGTACACAGAATTGAAGCCGGATTTTAGCAATGTTATGCTTTACCTTTAAAATATATATATATATACACACAACTTGTGGTGGTGTCAGGCAGGAAAGAGAGACATAAGGGTCTATGAGGCGAAACGTATAGTATTGCACAGTAAACCACTTTATAAATCTATTCAAAAACACGTAACATTGTTCAATGGGGCTTACTTCCAAGAAACTAGGTAGACATAGGCTGCTATTCTATATACACTCACTGAGGAAGTAAGTCCCATTGAACGCAATTTAACATTCATAGGATCTGGTTTGTTAGGCTAAAGAAGAGAGCAGAAAAACATGCTAGAAAAATACTATGCCAAGTTTTCAGCCGTCCTCTTCGTCGACCAATGTGTTGCAGGTAGGACTAAGCCAAAAATGCAACATCACAGAACGTTCATCATTTCACACACAACATTTTACAGTAGCGTCTGTTGCCAGAAATCATGTAAATTCATGTATACTAGCCCTAGTTGAAGCGACCGATGCAATCGTAACTTGAGGGCACTAGGACGCGTTGACCACACGGAGCCCTACAAAAGCCGGCCTTGTATACATCGGCAGCTTTTTACTTGTGGATTTGCAAGGGCGGGGAGGGGGGAGAAACACTCTTTAGTGAGCGATTTAAGGAGACTCGCAATCCAGACCTTGAAGTCTGCAATACCAGATCTATTTAGGTGGGGCAGGTTTCATTGAAATAAATTAATTTACTTCCGAGTAAACATAGTTAATGGCGTGCTGCAAAGAGACTTCAGTATTAACAGCGCAAACCTATGGAAGTTTATCCCACACTGTGCTTAATTGGGCTTATTCTCAGGTAAGTATATATCGGATTGCAGACTTAGAATGGAAAACTGGCCGCGGGTTTCTTTACGTTTATTGGCCAATAAAGTCTGAAAATAGATGAGCGACAATGAGTTTGGCCCTTTAAACTGGTTTTGAGAAGACCGCAGTCAAGAAAAAAAGACCTCCTCGAAGGAGTGGGAGACAGAAATCGTTTTTCGCAACTATTGGTAGATTCCTACAGGATTTTTTTTTAAGGCAGTATACGTGAAGGCTGGGTTTGGAAAGGAAAGGCAAAGAGGGGGATTATTCTTAGATCTTTTCTCCTTCCAGAAACGGGCGAAGTTGAAAGCCCCGCCTTTCGTTTTTCAGAATACAGGTAAGATCCCCTCCTGCCTCCCCCTTGATGTTTTCGAGCCACCTCTCTTCCTTGTAAAAACAAGCCTGCCCAAACGGAAAGAAAAGAGGATCGGTGTCTAGTTGAAGGCATTCTAGTAGATACCTGATAAAATGTTTGGGTCGTACATGTCAATCATCTCTAGTAGTTTTAACTTTCCTATGGAGATGAATTACTCGATTTGACAGTATCTAATTAATACATCTTAGGTGGGGAGAGTAAAGGTTTCACTGCAATGTGATGTCAGAAACACCTTACCAATGTTCAGTGTGCTTCTGTCAGTGACCCCCACCCCCCCACCCCAACAAGAGGGTATCTGGCAGAGAACAAAGGAATTAACTTCAGCAGCCATTAACCAAGCAGCAGCAGTGGAGCCTGGACCACAGATGGAAAGGGCAACTTTCGGAACTGAGATAATCTAAAACTAAAGCACTGCCAGCAATACCTCCCAGCTTCCCCAATGCCCTGCCCCTGGATTCCTTAATAGAGAGGGTAGTAGAACACAATAAGAAAAAAATCAGTGGAGAAAACTGGAAAAAAGCCCTATAAGACTGAAATCCTACACAAAAAACAGATAAGATTGTGTTGTTAGGGTAGGTCCTCACACCCATCAGAAGAGGTTTAAAGGATGATCCAGAAGTAAGGCATGGCACCTATATGTAGTTATTCCATTTTTTTTTCAAAAACAATGCATATTTCCACAAGCCACTGTTTACTGTTTTTATGTTGCATTTTATTAATATTGATTTTTGGAGTTTATTTTAATCTTTTAAACAACTGGAACTGTCAAATTATCCTGTGTGAGAAACGTTCAAACTTTTTTGGAAGTATTTTATTCGATTTGTACCCCCCCACACCTTTCTGCCAAGAAAAATGGCACTTGAGGTGGCTTACAGAAATAAATAAAATTTGATTAAAACAATAAGAATAAATTAAAATACAATATAAACACAGTAACGGAATAAAAACAGCACCCAATCCAATAAGCCTGCTTACATGCCAAAGGCCTGCTTGAACAAAATGGTCTTTGTGGCAGAAGGCTGACAGAGAGGGAGTGAACCTAGCTTCCCTTGGCAGGGAGTTCCACATCCTGGGAGTGACCATTGAGAAGGCCCTCTCTCGTGTCATCACCGCAGATGCATCTGAAGGTGGCAGAATCAAAAGAAGTGCCTCCCAAATACCTTATGACATGGTATGAGATCTATGGAACACTCAACTTTAAGGTACCACCTCCCACACTGTTCTGGAAGGTTTCCCACCCCCCAAAAAATAGTTTAGAAGGATGTAAAGGTTTGAAAGGGAAGGGGGAAATTGTTAAATTCATTCAAGGGATGCTGCTGCCACCAGAAGAAAAATCTGGATCCAACCCATTATTAATGAAACCCTTGATGTTGCACTGGACTAAAGAAGTTAATGCTTTTTTATTTACAAGTAAGTTGCTTTGGATTCAGATGTCACTTTAATTCAAGAAGTGGTAGTCACACCTTGGTAAATCACTGTACATCTTGGATTCACTCTTTCCTCAGGAAAACTAAGTTCAACCTTATTAGGAAAGAATCTCCCCCAATCAATTTCAGTCACATAAAAAACAACCAAGACAGACACAAAGTAAGGACTAACCTGCACTTGAAGAGACTTTCCAGAATGATTTCATAGTCTTCTGAAGCACCTAGAAATCAGAGAGCTGCAGTCACTACTATGTTAATTCCAGCAGAGCACTGTATTTAATTATCTCTTCTCCAGTTTAATGGCTCATTAGAAGGCCATAAAATGCCAGCTCTTGACTCTATGAAGTGACCTGTAAACTTTTTAACAGGTTGAGACTTACCTAGCTCATTGCAACCAGAATTAGATAATCAGGTGGTGTTCTAATCAGTCTAATGCACAGAAGGGAGGGAGTTGTCCACATTTTTATGATAGCATTTGTCCTGTAATTGGGTTCCTCCACATGCAAGTTACCTAATGGTAACTGGATAGCACAATGCATTATTCACTTAATAACTACAGAAGCCACTCAAAGTCTTCTGGTTTCTGGATTTATCATTCACACTGCATAGTATACAATATAAAATGCAGTTGTTTAGCCACAATAATGACAAACACAGATGAAATACCCTGGAATACATTCTGGCGAAGTACAAAGTGTAGTACTAACGTATGTTTCAGGCATGTGACACATTTCTCTATTGCAAATAAACTCTGTCTGCCAAGGTGTATTCCTATATAGGAATATATACCCTTAAGAAGCACTGTTGCTTGGATGGAGTGAATGTGTTACATTTCATGGCTTAGTTCAAACTAAAAGGGAATTGGCTTGTCTGTTTAGTGCCTGTATGTTGAGAAAAGCCAGTGTTACCTGGTTTGTTCAGATAGATTAGGTTACATTCCAAGGAGCCATTTCTACTTTTCCTAGACTGTGCAGAAGGTAACTGTTGCTATAACCTTGTCCCCGCCCACCTTATGGTTGATAGTTTAAGGGCTCAGTCCTATCCAGATAGGCAGCCACCTCCGAATTTAGAGGCGACCGCCTATCCAAAGCAGGGCAGGAGAAGCACCGAGGGGATAGTTCCCTCCATGGTTCCCCTGCCCTGCATTTTTGGCTAGACACCGATTGTGGCTGTCTAGCTGCAGGAGGACAGGGCGAGGAAGGAGCCTGCTGTGTGACCCATAGGATGTGTCATACAGGCATTTCCGCCCTCCCCGCCCTGGAATGCCCCCAGCCACACCCCTTTTCATCCACTCTGCGCTCCTCTTGTGAGCGTGGAGGACAGGGCTGTCGGTTCCTGGAGAACAACATATCCTATGGCTGTCTAGCCACTGTCTAGCAGCCATAGGATTGCTCCATCCATAACTCAAGCCTTAACCACTTTTCTTTTGTTATTTTTCTAAAAAGCTTTCTTTCAACCATGCTGCACTGGAAACTAACTTTGCATTTGAAAAAAATCTATCAAGAAAAACAGGAGGAAACTACAAGAATTCTTGTACTAAAGATTCAATATTCTGTAAATCCTTCCAAAGAGCTGCATATCTGTAAAATAAATACATTTTTATGGTTGAATTTATAATTCCTGAATCACATTAGGATGCAATACTACCTTGGGATAAAGAACTATAATATACAGACAAGTATTTATAGAAATCTAACTAGATATGAACATGTTGCAATTGCATTGTACAAATGCAATAGCAATTTTATTTTTAGTTTTGACAAGTCACAGCCACCTTGAACTGGACCATATTTCAGCTATATAATAGTTATTAATGAGACAATGCTATTTTCCCTCTTTCTTCTAACAGTAAAAGATCAGAATTGTCATATTTGAGTGTATTTCTTCAGATTCTTCCATGCTTGGGGGGAGTATGTTTTTCTTTTAAGAATTTTAAAATTATTCTTATCATCAAAGGGACCAATTCATCTTCTCTGTATAAAATTTACAAATCTAATATACAGTAGTCAAGTCCTATTATGAATCATTTAAAGTAAGTTCCTATTTCTCATGAAATAGTTGTTTCAATTAGCAGGTTAAAGTCTACCTTTCCATATTCAAAAGGGAGCTAAGAGATCAAGACAGAAAACTGCCAAATAATAGATACTTTACACAGTTTCGGGGCTGCTTGCTTGCTTGTTTGAATTATGTGCAACCCTCCCAAAGTTATCACTAGAGGATAAATATAACACCTGGGATACTTATTTTACTAAATGTCATCCCATCTTCTTGTCAGGGCAGTCTCTACCTACCCTGTTACATCTGCATTATGCTTTGGTACTGTATGACATTACATAGATTAATAGGCCACTGTAATCCTTAGCACCAGCAGGTCAATAGTGGGGGACAGGGGGAAGAGAGAGAGAAGAGATGAATTGGCAAGTGCAGATTCTTTGGTCTTCCAATATACTATACTGTAGTATCTATACTGTATCTATACAGTATAGTACTATACTGTTTCTCCAACCATAACTTCTCACAGAAATGAACAACTTAGGAAGAATTATGAGACAGAATCATTAATAATGAGGCAGATATCTTGATTGTGTTATTGGGCAATGCAGTACTAGTAGGCAGCATATTCTGACCATATATTCATCCTTCTCCTGAAACAATTTGAGATATAATACTTATTCAATAATAGAATATAAGTAAATAAATAGTAAAGCAAGAAAAGCAGCGTGTGTGTGTGTGTGTGTGTGTGTGTGTCTGTATGAATGTGTGCATTAGACAACTCCTGTGAAGTCAAGGGATTGTCATGATAGCAATATATTTAGCATGATGTTTAGATCATTCAGCAAAGTGTTTCTCTGACAATTTTACAAAGAACAGCCAAGCATAACTTTAAATTGTGTTATATGTTTAAACTCTTTGCTCTTTCAAATTATACAGGCTGATATGGCAAAATATGTAAATAGTATTAGACATTAGGAATTTATTTATAACATTCTGAAAGAAAACCGTCAGATATAGTCTCTCCTCCAATACCAAATGGAAATTGTAAAATAGGAAATCTACATTATCATTTAGTTGTTTAGAGGGTCCAGTCCCAAAATTTCATCCACATATATACGATGACTTTATCTATGCAATATTATATATAAGCTTTAAAAGGCAATTTGAAAGGTTATTCTTCTTCAACCTAAACTTCAGTTAAAAATTGCTTTACCATTTCTCATTTTTTAAAACTTGATAGTTAAGATACTAAAAATAGTATTAAATGTAATACACATCACAAGGTCTCCAAGAAATATGAAACACTCAACCTATACTTTAAAACTATGTTTAGCCAAGGTTTAATCATCCTGTTCTGTTGCATTTGTTTAACTTGCTGTTTAATTTTTTTCAGTCTTATTCCTGAGTGGAAAAATGTCAATTCATCTATTTAAAAGGGTACTTTAGTGTTTTCATTATTTGCATCAATACAGTTCCCATTTACAAGTTACAATAAAGCCTTACCAGTGTTTTTATAAAATACATTTCTCTAAAAAGTAACTTCAATGTTTTAGCAGTTTGTTAAAAGGAACTCAAACCACACACACACACGCGTGCACGAGTGCATTGTTTAAAATAAAATATATTTAAAATAATATGCAGGAGAACCACCTTTAATAATACCCATAACCTGGAACAAAGGACTTGCTTTATTTTTTTTCAAAAGTATAAAACAAACAAGCCTGTAATAAGTGTAATACAATGAATGATAGTAGGGCTTCAGCTTGAAGGATCTAGTTTAGTAATTTAGTGAAGGATCTGTGTAATTGAACCAATTACCATTTTTAGCCACTTTCTACTTCAAAGTAGTCAAAGGTTTTATGAAATGAAAGTTTTTATGAAGTAATCTTAAATATGAGGCAATAGTATCAGTTTTCTCTCATTTTAAATGATATTCAGAATACAAGTCCACCGGCAGGTTACTGAAAAATTAAGGTGATCAGTATTCTCCTGTAGTGTATGGGTCCAGCAATCCTAAACTCATTTGTTTTCAACAGCATGGAGAGTTATATATATTCTTAACATTCCCACTGAAATTAATAGGACTTAAACATTCTTCAGTTTGACTGAATTGTGTCCTTTACTTGCTCAGGTTGGAATGCCTACCGTTCTGTCTTTGAGATTTTCCCACTGAACTTAATTAGGTTACAATTTCATGCTGTATCTCTTTTGGTTTGTGGTAGAACCAAGTTTGATCACCTTTGCTTCTTGTTTTATTTTATTTATTTATTTCTATGCTGCCCAATAGCCAAAGCTCTCTGGGCGGTTCACAAAAATTAAAGATAAGATATCAAAGCCATTCTGGCAAATTTAAGCCAAAATGAAGCTATACTCTGAATGTATGCTAGATAAGAGCACCGATCCATTATAAAGTTAATTAACATCAATATGTATAATGTCAAATACAATTTGTTATTGATGCCAAAAGATCCATATCTCATATCTGTACTACTGTCAATGGGACTATTGATACCACTGGAACCAAGGAGACTAATGCAATTTCCAAAAGCAATATTTCTATTCAATTTTATTATACAGTTTACTCAATTTATAGCTCTCCACTCTCCATAGAATTGATCCAATTTACATTTACTTAATGAGAGGCTAAAACTGGATTCAGGTATTGCTGTCAAAGCTACAAATACAGATTGTTATGTTCAAGTAGAACTTAAAGATCAAACACATTTTCTGCTACGTTTCAATGCCTGTTCATAATAGCAACCTAAATTTCTTGGCCCCACATTTGACTTCAAATTTTCTGCATTTTTCTAAACAGCCTTTGAATTAACATTTAACAGTTAGTGTAATCAATTCAATTATTATAACATTATAATAGCGCAAGTCTACTCGCTGCATTAAGTTTCCTTCTAATTTTTCTAAAAAGGAAGCAAACAACCAATTTTCTTTTAGTTCACAGCATGGTCTTAGGAGGGAGACAAATTATTCATGAATAAGGAAAGTAACCTAGAGTATTAATATTAGCAAACATTCATATTTAAATTGACCTAATATGCATCACCACTTAAACTAACATATAAAATTATTTCTGGTTTTATCAGCTATGTATGAAAACATTTAAAGATCTGAGATTAATCAAGTTATCAGTACAATTCTAGTGATGTGGAGCATCTATGTACAAATTTTAAAAATTGTATTATGGATTGGTTTTCTAGTTTGCCTCTTGCAAAGATACAAGCAATGCTAAAATGTGGAAGCAAATTAATCTTATCTACAAAATCTAGTTTACAGTCAAGTTCTCTACTATATTACAGTTAATAGTGGATATGACAGCTACCGGTCTTCTGGTGTGACCCTAAGCACACCCACCAGTGAGTAAGCCCCACTGACAAACGTGGAACTTGTCAGACTAAATTTTCATTGGCTTGTGATAGAAACTTGCTCAGCTATTATCCTGCTTTAAAGAAGTTTGATTAAACTGTTCATAGTTTGTCATGTAATTATTAGCACCGTTAATAGTTCTATACATTATTGGAAGGTGAATCTAGTATTTTAATCTTAATAGCTGCATATTTATTTCCTATGTATATGACCCACTACAAATTCTATAACATTAGTTCTTATTTAAGGAGTTAAATAGCAAGTTCAAATTAAATTTTGTGAAGACCTAAACTATCCTAATACTTAACTATTGTTCCAACAATGTTTTACAGATGGGAAATAGGCAGCTAATCTGTAGCTATATATTTTGGTCAGAATGGTAACAAATTTAAAGATATAGCATTGCATAAATACAGGATTCAGTTGTCTTCATTTAGCTATAAATATTTTCATGCCACTCAAAAACTGAAAGGGTAAAAGTATGTAGTATTTTGCATTCACACACTTTAATATTTCATATCTTCTGAACAACTGAAATTTGTTCCTCATAAAGATTAAGAATTCAAAAGTTTTGTCATACATATTTTCTCTAACATCTTTATTAGAAAAACGTATATCCTACAATACTGACTTTTTCCAGTTTAGTTAGTGGAGGTGGGTGTGTTTTACCAAACACATTGTTCTCACATAGTTTGTGAGCATGTTTAATTTGTTAATAAATCTAGTATCAGAAAATTAAAGTGAGAAATATTTGATATATTATAAAGTTTAGATAATGACTTAAGACATTATGGATCGCAAATTGTAATTCAGTAATAATTACAACGTTTTATTTGGAGGAAAACAGCAAATTTGAAAGGTGCAGCAGTGTGGTCTGCTACAAAAAAAAAAACAAATTCTGTGGCACTTAAAGACTAACAGATTTATTGAAGCTTAAGCTTTTGTGGACTAGTGCCTATTTCAATGTTGAAGTATTTAATTGCTAGTAATTGGTGTGTGTGTGGATGGTGGGGGGGGGAGGAACAAGTCAGTGCTAAACAAAAAACCCTTTAATTAAAAAAACAAGAAACCCTCTTCTTTTTTTAAAGTATTAGTATACTAAATTTGAGGTACCAAGTTGAAACCTCCTGTTCTAACTGAGGGATATTGTGGCAATACCTGTGTTATAATATAGAAATCTGTAAAGACAACCACATGGCATGATAATACAAACATTTAGAAAAGTATGTATTTAGATATAGTATTGCTAGAGTAGAAATATTGAAGTTCAGTGTGATATATATATATATATGTATGAATACTTGTTGTTGCAAGACAATCTGCACAAATTCATTACTTTTAGCCTTAGTTGCAAGCATCTGTTGTTTGAGAAACTGTAAGATAACCTGTATTTCTCAGTTAAGACTGACATTACATCTCTCCCTTTTGTATAGTTAAGCTTTTGTTGAGGCATGAAGCAAAGTTAAAACCAATTGCTTGAAAATGAGCTGTGTGACCTTTGTCTTGGTTCATCACCTTTGGCCTTTAATTTGAAGATCCTGAATATTAATTCATTCTATTTTTAGAATCAAGATGTCAAGAAGCCCTGTGTTAAGTATTTATATTTTATAAACTAGAAAGAAATGTAAAAGCAAATTAAAGTGAATTACCATAGAGGTCTGGGGGAAGCTGAAAAAAGGGAACACACCATTGGTCTATTCTGCTTGTTTGAGAGCTTTCCCAACAACAACAACAACGAGACAAAATTAAATGACTTTGCATTGTGAACTACTTCATTCCTCCATCTTTAAGCAACTCTATTATTGTTTCAGGTATGTATAAATATTTCAGAAGAATTACAGACTGATTTTCCTTACCACTGAACAGAAGCCTTGATATTTGCTTTCATGACGGCCTTTCAAAATCTCAAGTGTCATTCATACCTAAAATCTATTGTCACACTAGGATTTTAATTTGATGGATTAAAACACTTTAGAAGTGCCCATTGTTATGATAAGCTAAATATCAATATGGATAGGGGACAGAATTCAGAATCCAACTGTAAGACATGATGCAGCGGGCAAGTAGATCTGCCTTTTGCAAAAGCAGCCTTATGCTATTTGTGAATATAAAAAGCATGGGAATAAAACAAAAGACAGCAGCTTACTCCAACAGTTCTGGCATTTCAGAACTTGAGGGTATTTTCAATTGGATTTAATAATGATCAAGATGGCCGTCTTGCTTCAGCACTTCGGTCAGCGACATCATACAGCATCATGCCATAGGAGGGGCTATTGCATACACAGAAATATTTCTGCAAACCATTATTAGTTTTATATACTTGGTGAAGCAAAACAAGTTTAACATTACATATTATATATTAACATTAAACAATATGTAACAATATTTCTGCTTAATGGGTTAGGAACTGTGACTGAGAGCTTTAAAATCATTATTTAAAATGGCCCCAGAAGCTGCCTTCCAATACTAAATACTGTAAACAGCGAGATGCTCTGATATGCATTTAAGCAGTCAGACAAAATTACTACTTTAGGCCACATTTTCTAAGTAAGGTATATGAAAACAATTATTCAAAGTGAAACAAGAAGAAAACATGGTAGTATTTAGCCCTTACAACTAATTTTCTGTACAAGAAATGTGTTCTATGATCCTGCTTAGAAGGAGTAGCATTGCATTATATCAATAACCATAGTACCAAGGGTTTGGTTTCTAACATAAGCGATTATTCTTCTTTCCTGTTTTTATATTTAACCACATCACCTTTTAAAATGCTAATCTTTTAAGAGTGTTTTTGAAACTCTTTTCATCATGCACTTCATACGCACATCAAGTTGCTAATTTTTTCAAATCTTATTTTCACATGCAAGCATAATACTAAATAGCAAGATGGTAAAAGAAGCCTCTTTCTATTCAACCAGTTCTTTCACAATAAAAATGTTACAGCCAAATATACAAGATCAGATAAGAAGAGTGTATTGCACATTCTTGAAAATGAAAATATATTTAACCAACATTTAAGCTCCCTATTGGGTGCTCAATATCCAATATTACTATAAACAAACCATTTCTTTGAAAATCACAGTTATCTTAAGATATTGCTTTCACACACACACACACACACACAAGACCCACCCCAATGTTTTCTATGTGGTACTACTACATTTACAGTTTATCAGTAGCTAATACTCAACAGCCAATGGACTTGCCCAATGCAAATGATTGATTGGTATTTCAATCTGCTTGACTGGTATTTCAATAATTAAGTAGGACTGTTATTGAACACTGTAACTATTTAGATAATAGCATCTGCATAGCTGTTTTTAGATGTGCATAATCCTGAAAACAGTCCTTTTAGTTTGATAACAAGTACAATTGTTTAGAAAGGGGAAGGATACTTGCTAAAATTAAGTCAAGGCCAATACATATATTACATACATTAAGCTTTGTCTACCTTTAACAAGAAAGGGTTCACCAAATGTTAGAGATAAACTCTGCTGTACACCATTTACCGTTTTAATTGAACTTATGTATTAACTGAGCTTATGTTTATAACATAGATCAATATATATTAGTATTATGGCAGGAGTCTTTAGAAATGTTCGCTAAGTTACCTTAAGAAAATAGTTCACTTAGTTCTGGCTTAATTATGTTTGAGGCTGTAATATTCACTTACCTCAGTGGGACTTACTTTTGAATAGACATGTATAGGATTGTGCTGACAGAGGATTATACAAGATAGAAATTGGCTATACACAACTTTAATGGCTAGAGGACTTTGTAATTACAATCTCTCAGGAGGATGATAACCAAAATAGAAAAGACAGCCTTGTATAGAAGCCAGAGTTGTAGTATAGAGCTAAATCACCAATATTTCCCTGACTAAAGTAAATAAATAATCAAACAGAATTCCACTGTTCTCCCAGTACCAAGCATTCTTATTCATGCTCATCAAATCGATCTAACTGGATTTCTACACGTTATTATAAAGTAAGCTAAAGAGGTTATATACTCTAGGTTCTTTATTTACCCTTTCATTACATGCCATCAATACATCCAGTTTCACAAGGAATTAGAGTTATCCCTACACAGTATTGCAGCAACCTACAGAAGAGAAACCTGTACATAGGAACACTAGGAGGGCGGGCAGCAAAGAAACAGCGTAAGACCTAGGATTTCATTTTCTATTGCATGAACCACTTCAAGATGGCGGCCTATTACTTACATTTTAAAATCCCATAGAGAGTTCCCCCGATTTATACAAGATATCAAGCAACACGATATGCCTCTCTCCCTCACTTCCCCTACAAAAGCCGCAAAGGGCAGAATAGTTACCAAGGAGCATTTTTAAAAAATAGTCTCTTTGGGCACAAATCGGTGAAAGAGCAGTTCCATCCTCTGCTTCTTGCAGTCGGTATAAGGCTCACGCCCTGCTTAGCAAACAACGTAGCTGTCCATCTCCTTTATCCGCCTTCGCTTGGGTTTCCACGTACGCAACCTTAAGCTTCAGCCTCTCACTCTCTCTTGCAAAGTTCTGGGCCGTGGGTGTGTTTCTCCCCGCTCCCCTTAGCATCTCCCTTCCCTCCTGCCCCCATCACCAACGCAAGATTCTTCCCTGGGTGGCTTTTGGGGTTTTTTGTTTTTGTTTTGCACATACAAAGACGGTCTACGCGCAACAAGGCGTAGAAGGGTGAGGCAAAGGAGCGGAGGGAGATACGAGAAAAGGGACGAGACGCCCCCTGGCGTTCGGTTGCTGCAGCTTTACCTGCGGGCATCACTGAGCTGCTGCTGCCGCTGCTTTTTTGTGCGGGGTTTTAACCTCGGCGCAAGCAAGTCACCTTGCGTTGCGTTTAGAAGCAACCTAAGACTTGGCGTCACAGGCTGGGCGCTCTGTGGCTTTCCCATTCAGGGCTGGAAAATAAAAAACAAGTAAATAAATTGAAGGACTCCGCGGTTGTCTTCAGGCCGCTTGGAGGGCTGACAGGAGGAAAACAAAGGGGTGGGCCCGGAAGTATGCCCACCTCCTCAGCGCCCCAGCGGCCACCCAGGCACACAAAGCCCGCTCCCGCCAGCAACTTTTCTGCCGGGGAAATAGCGCCCGCCTCCACCACTCCGCCTCCTCAGCTCGCCTTGACCCCGCCCCCCGTTGCGTGAGGCAAGCGAAGGAGAGCGGCGAAAGGGCTGCTTACCTCCCGCGCGCCATGGTCCCTCGCTCGTCTAAGCAGCGCTGGGCTTGTGCGGGGCTTCAGCGTGGGGTGGGGGGGGGCGGGGGAGCAGCAAAGAGAGAGAGGAAGGGGAAGAGCGCGCGCGAGAGGGAGGCTCCGCTCGCTCGCAAGCCCGGCTGGGGCTGGGCAGAGCCGGAACGCAGGGGCGGCTGCAAGAGCCGCAGCCACTTATTTCGCGCCGCCGCGAGCGCTCACCTGCCTGAGCCCTCCCGTCTGCTCGTCCCATTGGTCGCGCCGAGGCGAGCGCCCCAAAAGCCCCCCGGGCGCGTTTCTGTCTCGTCGCCGGGATTCTCCGAGCATCTCCTCTCCCCCCGCCCCCCCCCGCGCGCGCGTGTCTCAGAAGCCACGCCTCCACTAAAGCGGCTTCTCTGCCCCCGCTAAGCGCTCCCTGCCCTCCAGTTGCCTGGCTGCGCGGTGCTGCAGGCTGCAACAACTCTACCCGCGGCTAGAAAGAAGTCTGCAATGCTAGCCAGCCTTCTCCAACCTGGTGTCGCCCGGATGTTTTGGACTTCAGCTCCCATCAGCCCCAGCCAGCAGGGCTAATGGCCATGGTCAGGAAACATCTGGACGGCACCAGGGTGGAAAAGGCTGGTATACACAGTAGGGAGGCCCATTGAACTCAAGAGGACTTACTTCTAAGTAGGCAAATAGCACTGTACTCTTACAGTACAATCCCAGGCATGTCTGCTCAGAAGTAAGTCCCACAGAGTTCAATGGGGCTTACTCCCAGGAAAGTGGGTATAGGATTACAACCGTAGTGTAATAAAGTGGGGTTACTTAAGAAAAAACACACGTGACATCAAACTGCACCTGTTTCTTCCTGTCAGTGGTGGTGGTGAATATTATTTACAACAGCAATTTTTTATGGATAGATGGGGTCTTCTGGAGGCAAACATAGACTGGTCTCTATCCCCAAGGAGCTTACAGTCTAGTAGTCACGGGGAAAACAACAGGGGAAGTGATAATGTGAGGGAAAGAAAAAGCTAGGGAGGGACAAATGGGGGGCAAAGGCAGTTACACATACTTAATGGTTAGTTACTATTAGGGATGACCCGAAGGCCACATGGAAAAGGTGAGATTTGAGGACAGATTGGAGAGAAGGAGGGGAAGTGGTAGGGTAGCATTTTAGAAAGAGGTAGGGAGCCTTGCTTCCCTCCATAATTATTTCAATAAGTTCCTCCACTCTTCTTTCTTTTTTAACCTTGAGCAAATATATAACTAAGAACGTAAGAAGAGCCCTGCTGGTTCAGACCAAGGGTCCACCTAGTCCAGCACTCTGTTCACTCAGTGGCCAACCAGCTACAGACCAGGAACCCACAAGCAGGACATGAGTGCAACAGCATCCTCCCACCCATGTTCCCCAGCAACTGGTGTAGACAGGCATACTGTCTCTGATATTGGAGGTAGCACATAGCCATCAGGATAGCCTCCTCCTCCAGGAACTTGTCCAACCCCCTTTTCAAGCCATCTAAATTGGTGGCCATCACCACATACTGTGGTAGTGAATTCCATAGTTTAACTATGTACTGTATGGTTCTGATTCTGTATAGTGACAGTACAATCCTTTGCATGCTTACTTGGAAGTAAGTCCCATTGTGTTCACAGGGGTTTGCAGCCTAGTAAGTATGTTTAAGATTGCAGCCTGAGTGACTACTGCAATAGAAGTCCCATTGGGTTGAGTGGGGATTACTTCCCATATGCATCTATTAATTTGGCTACTGTAAAAGAGGATGCTGGACTAAATGGGCCTCTGATCTGTTCTGAAGAGCAGGGCTCTTCTTTTTCCTTAGGATTGCAGCCTAAATTGACCTATGAATTAGGGATGCCAGCATAATAAGGACTCAAATCCCTTTGCTTAAAAAAGCAGGTGACTGATCTTTCTTGATTAAAATTTTATATATATATATATATATATATATATATATATAAAGCAATTTTATGAAGAAATGAAATATATACTGTGTTATATAAGTATGGAATATTGGAGACCCACCAGAAATTTTCTAATACAGTGGGGTCCAGGGAGATGCTTTTTGTTTTAAACAAAGGTCTTACCACTGCCTCTTTTAGGCAAGATGGAATCCCATTTTGCCATAAAGAGATGTTCACCTTACCCCCTCTCTCCAGGGGCTGCTTTTGTAAGCAGAAAGGGGAAGGATCCAGCACACACATGGTAGGCCCCACTTTTCCAAGGATCCTGTCCTCAGGCTGTACAAATTGAAAAGTATCCATTGTAACTGGACAAGCAGAGGCCAAAGTTACATCCACTGGAGCTGTATCAATTATGGCATTCAAGTTGACACAGATACAATTGATTTACTGATTTGCAAAGTGTTGTGAAAATTGTTCACAGTGGGCTATAGAGTGGTCCATCTTTTCTTCTTGCAAGCCAGAGCGTAATAGGATTCTCACCACCCAAGAAAGTTCCACTGGGTGACTCTGTGTAGGTAAATGGTGGCAGAGAAATGCAATTTCTTTGCCACCCTCATTGCCATGGAGTAGGCTTTAAAGGGAGCTCTAGCCCATGTTCTATCAGACTCATTCCAAGTTCTCCACCAACACCAGGCTAGTTGACATCCCATTCGTTTAATCATCCATAGTGCCCTTGTAAAACCAGGGGCACATTGGGCTCCACTGTGTGAGAAAGAATGCTCAGAAGTGATCACGTCAACCATTTGGGTCATTTCTCCATTCCAGTGGTCAACCAGGGCTTCGACAGAATCGCCTGCCAAGGTGGCAGGAAAGTCCCCAAAAGTGATTAGAAAAGCAGATCTATAAATGTCCTGGGGTGGACCATCTTATTTGGCGCCCCACCCCAGCAGAGGTTGCAAGTCCCAGCAAGTCTAAACCCCACCAGGTAGGGATCTGTCCATGACAATGGAACTACAGAAAGTTCCTCCATCCCCAGATCACCAGCATCCTATCTTACACAAAAGTCCGGATTCAAAGTGTGGCCTACTGAATGAGTGGGGCCAAATTCTAATTGGGACAGACCCATGGTTGCCATGGAGGTCTTGAGGTCCTGAGCCACTCCTGACAAGGTGGCCTCAGTGTGTATGTTGATACCCCGGCACAAGAAGTCACGAAGACTCCAGCACCAAACCCAAGACCACCTTGGCTAGCTCAGGGAGACTGTTGGACAGTGGGGTGAATCCCTATTCTGTCCTGAACACCCACCTTCAGATACATGCACACACGAAACTGGAAGACTGCAGGACAGGGCATTTAGACAGAAGGATAGAATCACAATAGATCATGGTGACTCCACCTCCCTGCCCTACCTCCCAGGTTTTGCCTGCTGCAACACAGAGAACCCAGGTGGGAAAAGCTGGGAGAGATTTATTCCTCCAGTCTCATCCTCCATGCTACAGGGTAATGGTTACATCTTTTTTTTACGTAAGTGTTCCATAAGGAAAACAGCTTTTACATTGTAGTTATTTAAAATTTCCTGATATTTAGAGTGAGCTTGGTTTGGTTATACTTGATAGCCATGTGAAAACATTAGCTTACTAAAACTAATTAATTTTATGTTGCTATAGTCTATTATGTGTATCATTTTATTATATTAAAACATAATAAAATTGTTTAATGCAAACAGCTTTTATAGCCTGACTCAAGGAGAATAAGCGACTTGCCTTGGGGAACTTCCTGCTTAAAAATGGCTGCATTGCTAGTTGGCAAGGAAAATGCATTTCAGAGTACTCAGTAATTAAGATGGGAAGTGATTATTGGAGGGAGGAGAGACAGAAGGTGCCTTCTTAGGAGTCTGTGGGTGGTACACCAGTGCTGGTCAATAAATTAGCTTTGCTTTTCATCTGAGTCATCTGCTACAGTCATTTTCATCACTGCAAAATTATTGGAGCCATTTAAGTCAGCATTTCTGAAATCCCTAGAGGAGCATGCAAAGAAGGCTGGTGAGATTTAGAATCCTTTTTAATATCCAACTATGGATAAAATATCATACAGAAATGGACGTTTCATTTCTTCACAATAGCCTGCATAGAAAAAAGACAGTGTCAACTAACCTAAATAAATAAATGAAAATGAAGACATTGCAAAATACACTGCTAGAGAATTAAAGGCAAGTTAAACCTGAGCTTTTTTTAACAATAGATTTTTTTTTAAAAAAATCATTGGCATTGACAACAACAAAAATTATGGTCAATGATGTTGTTGTTGTTGTTCAGTCGTTCAGTCGTGTCCGACTCTTCGTGACCCCATGGACCATAGCACGCCAGGCCTTCCTGTCCTGCGCTCAAGTTCATATTCATTGCATCGGTGATGCTATCTAGCCATCTCATCCTCTGTCGTCCCCTTCTCCTTTTGCCTTCAGTCTTTCCCAGCATCAGGGTCTTTTCCAGAGAGTTTTCTCTTCGCATTAGGTGGCCAAAATATTGGAGCTTCAGCTTCAGTATCTGTCCTTCCAATGAGCACGCAGGGTTGATTTCCTTTAGGATGGACTGATTTGACCTCCTTGCAGTCCAGGGGACTCGTAAGAGTCTTCTCCAGCACCACAGTTTGAAAGCATCAATTCTTCGGCGCTCAGCCTTCCTTATAGTCCAGCTCCCACAGCCATACGTTGCTACTGGGAAAACCATAGCTTTGATTAGATGGACCTTTGTTGGCAAGGTGATGTCTCTGCTTCTTACTATGCTGTCTAGGTTTACCATAGCTTTCCTCCCAAGGAGCAAGCATCTTTTAATTTCATGGCTACTGTCACCATCTGCGGTGATCTTGGAGCCCAAGAAAGTAAAATCTGTCACTGCTTCCATTTCTTCCCCTTCTATATGTCAGGAAGTGATAGGGCCAGATGCCATGATCTTAGTTTTTTTTAATGTTGAGTTTCAAACCAGCTTTTGCACTCTCCTCTTTCACCCTCAACAAGAGGCTCTTTAGATCCTCTTTGCTTTCTGCCATTAGGGTGGTATCGTCTGCATATTGGAGGTTGTTGATAATTCTCCTGGCAGTCTTAATTCCGACCTGTGATTCATCCAACCCGGCGTTTCTCATGATGTACTCTGCATATAAGTTAAATAAGCAGGATGACAATATGCAGCCTTGTTGTACTCCTTTCCCAATTTTGAACCAATCAGTTGTTCCATGTCTGGTTCTTACTGTTGCTTCTTGACCCTCGTACAGGTTTCTCAGGAGACAGGTAAGGTGGTCTGGTACTCCCATCACTTTAAGAATTTGCCACAGTTTGTTGTGATCCACACAATCAAAGGCTTTAGTGTAGTCAATGAAGCAGAAATAGACGTTTTTCTGGAATTCTCTTGCTTTCTCCATGATCCAGCGAATGTTGGCGATTTGATCTCTAGTTCCTCTGCCTCTTCGAAACCCAGCTTGTACTTCCGGTAGTTCTCGGTTTGCATACTGCTGAAGCCTAGCTTGTAGGATTTTGAGCATCACCTTGCTGGCATGTGAAATGAGCACAATTATGCGGTAGTTTGAACACTCTTTGGCGTTGCCGTTCTTTGGAACTGGAATGTAAACTGACCTTTTCCAGTCTTGTGGCCACTGTTCAGTGTTCCAGATTTGTTGGCATATTGAGTGCAGCACTTTAACAGCATCATCTTTTAGGATGTTAAATAGCTCAGCTGGAATGCTATCATCTCCGCTAGCTTTGTTGTTACTAATGCTTCCTAAGGCCCACTTGACTTCACTCTCGAGGATGTCCGGCTCAAGTTCAGTGACCGCACTATCATGGCTATCAGGGACATTAAGATCTTTCCTTCCTGTATAGTTCTTCTGTGTATTCTTTCCACCTCTTCTTAATCTCATCTGCTTCTGTTAGGTCCCTGCCTTCTTTGTCCTTTATCATGCCCATCTTTGCACAAAACGTTCCCTTGAGATCTCCGATTTTCTTGAAGAGATCTCTAGTCTTTCCCATTCTGTTGTTTTCCTCGATTTCTTTACATTGTTCATTTAAGAAGGTCTTCTTGTCTCTCCTTGCTATTCTCTGGAACTCTGCATTCAGTTGGGTATATCTTCCCCTTTCTCCCTTGCTTTTCGCTTCCCTTCTTTCTTCAGCTACTTGTAAAGCCTCATCAGACAGCCACTTTGCTTTCTTGCATTTCTTTTTCTTTGGGATGGATTTCGTTGCTGCCTCCTGAACAATGTTACAGACCTCCGTCCATAGTTCCTCAGGCACTCTGTCTATCAGGTTGAATCCCTTAAATCTATTCCTCACCTCCACTGTATATTCCTAAGGGATATGATTTAGGTCATCCCTGAATGGTTTAGTGGTTTTCCCTACGTTCTTCAATTTAAGCCGAAATTTTGCAAGAAGAAGCTCATGATCTGAGCCACAGTCAGCTCCAGGTCTTGTTTTCACTGACTGTATAGAGCTTCTCCATCTTTGACTGCAAAGGACATAATCAATCTGATTTCGATATTGACCATCTGGTGATGTCCATGTGTAGAGTCGTCTCTTGTGCTATTGGAAAAGAGTGTTTGCTATGATCAGCGTGTTCTCTTGGCAAAACTCTATTAGCTTTTGTCCTGCTTCATTTTGTACACCAAGGCCATGCTTGCCTGTTATCCCGGTGATTTCTTGACTTCCTACTTTAGCATTCCAATCCCCTATGATGAAGAGGACATCTTTTTTTGGTGTTAGTTCTAGAAAGTGTTGTAGGTCTTCATAGAACTGATCAACCTCAGCTTCTTCGGCCTCAGTGGTTGGGGCATAGACTTGAATTACTGTGATGGTGAATGGTTTGCCTTGGATTCATACTGAGATCATTCTATCATTTTTAAGATTGTACCCCAGTACTGCTTTTCCCACCCTTTTGTTGACTATGAGTGCTACTCCATTTCTTCTAAGGGATTCTTGCCCACAGTAGTAGATATGATGGTCCCCTGAATTAAATTCGCCCATGCCTGTCCATTTTAGTTCGCTGATTCCCAAGATGTCACTGTTCAATCTTGCCATCTCATGTTTGACCACCTCCAGCTTACCTTGATTCATTGATCTGACATTCCAGGTTCCTAAACAATATTGTTCTTTACAGCATTGGATTTTCTTTTCACTACCAGACACATCCACAGCTGAGTGTCCTTTCGGCTTTGGCCCAGCTGCTTCACTCTTTCTGGCGCTACTTGGAAATACCCTCTGCTCTTCTCCAGTAGCATATTGGACACCTTCCGACCTGAGGGGCTCATCTTCCGGCGTCATCTCTTTTAGCCTTGTGATACGTTCCATGGGGTTTTCTTGGCAAGAATACTGGAGTGGGTTGCCATTTCCTTCTCCAGTGGACCACATTTTCTCAGAACTCTCTGCCATGACCTGACCGTCTTGGGTGGCCCTGCACAGCATAGCTTATGGCTTCACTGAGTTACGCAAGTCCCTTCGCCACAACAAGGCAGTGATCCATGAAGGGATCAATGCTGTTAGTAACTGATAATATAATAACTGATGCTCTATACATATTTCCATATGAAAGAATATACAACACACAGATGTTCATTCTAGTGCAACTGTTAGACAATCTGTATAGAACAGCTTTCCCTAACCTGGTGCCTTTCAGATGTTTTGGACTTGTGCTCCCATCAGCCCCTGCCTGCATGGCCAGTGGTCAAGAATGCTGGGAGCTGTAGTCTGAAACATCTGGAGGCCACCAGGGTACAAAAGGCCGCTACAGAAGTTGAGTGCCATCTGATCCAATGCATTAGGTCCAAATAAGTCCAACTGACTTCAAGAGGACTTGTTCAGTCGTTAAGTTGTGTCCAACTCTTCGTGACCCCATGGACCATAGCATGCCAGGCCTTCCTGTCCTCCGCTTTCTCCCAGAGTGTGCTCAAGTTCATATGCATTGCATCGGTGATGCTATCTAGCCATCTCATCCTCTGCTGTCCCCTTCTCCTTTTGCCTTCAATCTTTCCCAGCATCAGGGTCTTTTCCAGGGAGTTTTCTCTTCGCATTAGGTGGCCAAAATATTTGAGCTTCACCTTCAGTATCTGTTCTTCCAATGAGCAGTCAGGGTTGATTTCCTTTAGGATTGACTGATTTTTGACCTCCTTGCAGTCCAGGGGACTTCTCCAGAGTCTTCTCCAGCACCACAGTTTGAAAGCATCAATTCTTCAGCGCTCAGCCTTCCTTATAGTCCAGCTCTCACAGCCATACGTCACTACTGGGAAAACCATAGCTTTGATTATATGAACGTTTGTCAGCAAGGTGATGTCTCTGCTTCTTACATTGCCCTTCTTTGGAATTGGAATGTAAACTGACCTTTTCCAGTCTTGTGGCCACTGCTGGGTGTTCCGTCTGGCTCAAGTTCAGTGACCGCACTTTCTGAGGGGCTCATCTTCCGGCGTCATCTCTTTTAGCCTTGTGATACATTCCATGGGGTTCTCTTGGCAAGAATACTGGAGTGGGTTGCCATTTCCTTCTCCAGTGGACCACATTTTGTCAGAACTCTCTGCCATAACCTGTCTGTCTTGGGTGGCCCTGCACAGCATAGCTTATGGCTTCACTGAGTTACGCAAGCCCCTTCGCCACAACAAGGCAGTGATCCATGAAGGGGTCAAGAGGACTTAGTTCCAAGGAAATATGCACGGGATACCTACATGCTTATTTTAGGACTTCATACTAATTGTTCATTAACAATACAATTCTATGCATGTTTATCCAGAATTAAGGCCCACTTTGTTCAATGGGAAGCATACATAGGATTGCAGCCTTAAAATAAGAATTTGTCTATAGGGGGATTAGCTTGTGTTTTCAATATCATCTGCATTACTAGTAGCTTGTTTTTCCTGCCCGCAATTGGTTATTTATTAAATATATATTGAAAAAAGACTAAAGTGACCAGGCATGGCTGCTGTAAAAGGAAAGACCTGTTGGCTGCATTCAGACATTACTTTAAGCCATGGTGGCTTAATAAGCTACTCATAGTAGCTTATTTTTGAAATAGTGCCCCACCACTTGAGTGGGCTAGTAATATGATGTGAGTAGCTTATTAAGGTACCTTGTGTAATTTGACTGATCCCCTGCTCCCTGCTGCTGTCCTTCTGCCAGAGCAGTGGCACTGTTTCACCTCTTAAGTGCTGGAAGTTTGCAGAATCGGGACAAAGCTTCATACGCAGCCTCCCACACTCAGGAGGCACTCAATCCACTGTCAAAACCCTGCAAGACTACTCACTAAGGAGCAAAAATCCTGAGTGCACCAAAAAAGGGGTGGCAGCTATAAAGCCTTGGGGGTTTGCAGTGTCGGGACAAAACCTCATACACAGCCTCCCCCAGTTGGGAGGCACCTGGTCCACTGTCAAAACCCGGCATGACTACTTTCAAAGTAGCGAAAACACACTAACAGCTTCCCTGGATGAGTATGTGAACCTTCCCAGATCACGTGATCCCGCTACAGCGAAGCTACACAATCACAGGACTCCCTGATTGATTTTCCTCTATTCTGTGGTTGTCTCTGTTCCTCTTTATTTTTTATTTTTCCTCTGCACATTGCACATTTCCAAATGTGCACATTTTCAGAGTTGCAAACAGGGATCTTTTCCTCTTTTCTTCTTTTTCTTTTATACAAGGCTGGCATTGTGTTACTCCGCTGCTGCATGTTCACATGATCAGGGAAGGCTGGCCAGAAAAGGAAAAAGGGAGTGGGAGGTCTAGTTCCTTGACAGTTTGCTGGAATGGCACGAAATTGCACAGGTGGGGTGCCTTCATGGGGATCCTCCAGAGGCTGCAGTGGATAATTGCGGAACTGTGCTTCTTCATGGAAAAGGGAGCAGTTCTTTCCCTATTCCCTTATTTTCCCCTATTTCCCAAGTTGCGCAGTTTCAAAGTAACTATCAGGGAAGCCTGTCATTGTGTAACTTAGCTGTAGCGGGGTAACATGATAGTGTGAGGATGTCATTGTACTAGGGAAAGCTGTCATTTTGTAACCATAGCACGGTATCAGGGAAGGCTGTGCTTGTTTGGCTGCAGTTGTCACTGAGCTGCTTGTCCGATTTCAGAAAAAGGGCTCTGTGGAGCAGTGGCAGCAGTTTTGGCTGCTCTTGCCAGCAAACTCTGTAAGCGATCAGAATAAGCTACGGTGAATGCCAGATGACACAATAACCCACAGTGGGTTAAAAAACCCTTACGGCAGACCATGGCTTATCAGAGTGGGTTATTTCAGCCAAGTAAGCCATCATAGATTATAAATTCTTGACAGATGACACAATAACCATCAATGGGTTAAATAAGTCATTGTGGCTTATTTAACTCATCATGGGATATTCTGACATCTGAACCCAATCATTGACACTGAAATCCAAACATTGCAATAATAAGATTATATTGTGTATTCAGAAGTCCTACTGAGTTCAATAGGACTTACTCCAGTAGGTATACTTCTGCCTCAAATATAGGGGGTCATTAGGAGAGCAAGATAAATTTCACTTTGGAGTGCCTCTTATGCTTTTACACACAACCCCCACCCCACTTTAATCTTGAATGCATTTACCTGCATTTTGGGCTAATAACAGGACATGTACTCTTCAGGTCATGCTAATCAGGGGCTTCATAGACCTAGACCTTGACCTGAGTACATTGTTTTATTTATTGAGAAACAGATAAATGGTTTACATAAACTGACAATTAAGAGCTGTGGAGTGATTTTTTTTTAATAGCCTGCTAAAGTGCCCACCTGTATTACAATGTAAAATGTTGTTTTTCCTATATATTGGCTCAGCTCAGATGTAATGATTTGTCAGAGGTAATGACAAATCATGGTTTGTCTTTACAAGAATAAACCTGTAAGAACCTTGGTGTCATGCCCCCCCACTTCTCTACCCACTTCTTTGGTCCACAAAAGGAGATTGAAAGCTTCCACTTTCACTGTTGAACTAACCAGTATTCCCATTATATTCAAACATGGGGAACTGTGGTTTAGTCCTTTAACAGACTATGATATCAAACCACAGTTTGACTCTGGTTTGTTTCAACTAACCACAGTTAGAACAAAATATAGTTTCCCAGGTTTGGATGTAACAGGGAACTGTATTTAGCTCAAAATGTAAAGAGGTTTTTAAAATCTCCTCTTGTCATTCATATACGAGGAAGAGATGGGAAAGGTGTGAAAGGCTGAGGATTTGGGCAATCTTATTCTACCTGCAAATTCCAGGAGACACATCCACATCCACAAGCTTTTGGTCGCCATGTATTGACTACATACAACTTCCCATCTTACTAGCAGTAACTTTATTGATCTTATGTGTGAGTACCATTGTCACAGAGCCCCCTGCGCCATGGAACACAGAAATAACATAAAATGAACTTACCTATCTGCTTTCCAAAATGCCAGGTTATTTGGACAGCTGGAATTCTGCTGTATTTCTAAAGATGTACAAGTGTCTTCAAGTACTCGTGTTGATAAAAACATTTGGACCTTAATCTATCAACACATATTTTGTAAAACATCTGGCTTTTAAGGCTCCTTAGGCTTGATCTATTGGTAAAGTATTCTGCACAATGAAAAAAGAATGCTTACAGTACAATCTTATATAGGACTACTCAAAAGTAAGCACATTCAGTTCAGTGGGACTTTTCCCCAGGTAAGCGTGTATAGGATTGCCACTTTAAGATAACTGAAACCAGGCTTAAGTGTGTTTACATGCTGGATTGTGGTTGTCTTCTGCTTAAAATTTTGGGTAAATAAAAATATTTTGTACCTTTTAGGGTGCAGTCCTATTCAGATAGGTGGCTGCCTTGGAACTCGGAGGTGACCACCTATCCAGTGCAGGGCAGGAGAAGCATGGAGGGGATCATTCCCTTCATGCTTCTCCTGCCCTGCATTTTTGGTTAGACAGCTGATTGAGGCTGTCTAGCTGCGCGAGGGCTGAGCGGGGGAGGAGGCTTCTGTACGACACATTGGATGTGTTGTACAGGTATTTCCACCCTCCCCACCCCAGAATGCCTCCCAGAACGCCCCTTTTCAGCTGCTCTGCGCTCCTCTTGTGAGCACGGAGTATGAGGCTGTTCCGCACTGCCTCAGAGGCAGCGTGGAGGTGCAGGTAGGTCAGTTCCCAGAAAACCAGATATCTTATGGCCATCTAGCCACTGTCTAGCAGCCATAGGATTGCTCCCTCCATCATATATTATTATTGGTCTGATTCCAGGGAATGATTTTTAGTTCTAATGTTGCTGGGGGTGGTGGTGTTACCCATAAATAAATAATACTATCAAAGGGTTTATATATTTCCCCCCCTAAACATTAGATAAGGGTTTGAGGTTGAAGAAAAGAGATTTTGAAAATGGAAACTTGTAGGGCATAAATATAATGGGCAAGGCAGTTGAAATTGGACTACGACATAGTTTAATTATGAAATTTTGTGTATGAAGTTGGTAGGGGCATATTAAAGACAGTGACAATAAGATTAATTATAGTGTTCACTGTAAAATTGTGTCAGAATACAATATAATTTAACATGATGTATTTTTTAGAAATGTTGCATTATCTTATTATATTAATTTTTTTAAAGCAAGAGAGATGTAGGAGAGGAGGAAAATGTTACAAATCAACAAAGATTCTCTGCCTTGAGCAAAGTATAACTCAGTAATGAAGGGTGAAAAAATCTAGGTTTAATTTATTATTTTAATAAAACCACATTCCTGATTCACTTCAGTCATTTTCATGTTGGCAGTGCAATGACCTTCCATTTAAGCTAATACCTGCAGGTCACCCAGTATTAATGGAAGAGTGATCATTTCCCGTGGCCCACCTTCATGAATGCATTATCCTCATTTGAACATAGATTTCTTCATTGATAACAATAACCTCGTTTTGCTGCCTAATGGAATCAGCCTCAGTTGTCATGACCTCTAACTGCTGAAGCATTTGCTTCAATTGTTAATTATACATTTATTGTAGTAAGATTATAGGTAAATGATTTGATTATTTATAAAATGATAAATAACTGAGTCATCATTTGATTGTTACAGAAAGGGAATTGCAGCCTTGGGGGAAAGAAAACCTAAGCAGAACAAAATAGTAATGGAAAAGTCTGCATACAATTCATGGGAAATTAAAAGTATGGTAAATAATACTTCCCTGTAATAGACTTCCATAGGAAAATAATTACTGAGAGAGTTTCAACTTGGATGACATAGAAGACATGGTCTAAAATGAAGAAAAAAACTGAGAAGACATCATGAGCAGACTGACATGAGTCTGTGAAAACTATTTCCAAAATGGCACCTGGCAATCTTTCTATAGCACCTATCTCATGAATCATGACACTTATGTCCATAAAATGTATGCCAAAGTAATGGTTTTTCAGTGTAACAAAGTCAGTGGTAATACTCCCAAAGCTATATCAATGTACAGTTTGAAGTCATACAGCAAGGTCTCAGAATTAATACATTTCCTGGATGTAGGTGCCATAGTTCATGAGACAGATGCTGCAGGAGAATGGTGGGTGGACATTTTGGAAAATGGCTTCTACAGACTTATGCCAACTAGCTCATGATGACCATCTAAGTTTTACTTCATTCATAACCATGTCTATGTCATCCAAGTGGAAATTGTCACAAGTAATGACTTTCCTATGGAAATCTATCAAGCTACTGATTGATATATATCCTCTGAAGATCAAGTGACCATGAGAACAGTGAAATGAGGGCAAGAAATAATTTATTATGACATCAAAGACACAGCAAAATTATCTGCATTGTTTGGATGTCTTTTCTTATGGTGCACCAGAAAATAAATATCAAGGAAGGAATGTGTGTGTGGTGCCATAAAAGTGCAGTGTTACCAAGTATTCTATTACTTGGTGTTGCAGAAACATAAACCAACGCAAATGTTGATGGAGCAGTATGTGAATTCAGTAAAGGAAAAATGTACCAGTTGTTAGGGTGCTTGACTATTTCCCTGTAGTCTGAGTTGACTTGGTGTTGCATTAGAGGTCTGCCTTCCATTCAGCTGATACTGGGTATTAGATCAGTTGGATTGGGAAAGTTGAAAGTGACCGAACATAGTTGGTCACTTTAATATGTATTAGGAACTGCATTACTTAATTACATTACTCTGGAAGATCAGGGAGGAACCTGGGTTTCAGACAGGAGTCCTTTCCAGCCTTACCTAGAGATTCCATGGCTTGGGCCTCGGACCTCTTGCATGCAAAGCATCTACTCTGTCACTGAACAGTGACCCTTTCCCTCAGCCTGATGGTGCAAGGAAGACTTTAACTTGCCACTAATGTTTCTAAATAAAATTTGACAGCCCTTGAAATCTAATTTTATGAACCTCCTGAAACCCTTGTCAGAACTAGCAGATGGTAAATATCTTCCCAATTTGATTTGGGAAGAAACCCTAGAAATGGAAGAACATTTAGTTTCCCAGTATATAACCATGTTTTATATGGGATACTGCTTAGATAAGCCAGAACCCTTAGCATTTTGGAAAAATGACTTAGTGTTGTGATATATCTGTGATTAATTAGACTATCAGCCACAATTGGCAAAGATTCTCCAGACCTAACAATCCCCTGCTCCCTTCAGTCTACAATTCCCAACTGTGCTGTATTTGTCCACTTCTTTCCTGCTGCTATGGTTCACCCCCAATCATATTGTCACGTTTCTTGAGCAACTGCATGCTTCATACATCAGCTCAGACAGTCAGTGTTAGAGGCTTCACTGCTTCAATGCAATGCAGATTATCTGCTTAGGCAGGCATTTTTTAGAAGTACATTTCACACTGAAAAATCAAGCTTTTTTTTTTTTAAAGCAGGCATCAGCCATGATAACAGTTCTCCAGTAAAGCTTTGTAGGCATTGGCTTCATTAGACCAGTAGCCAGAAATACCGTGTTGGTGTGAGGAGGCATCAGGGGTCACTGTACAGTCCCCTAGGTATTCCAGGTTGCCTAGCAGCAGTAGCCAACCACAGCTAGGGCTGGCTAAACAGAAGAAAAGGGAATCAGGACAAGGGCTCTTTAAATGGGTCCAGGACTCTGAGGGAGGAGGAAGAGGTGGGGCAGAAGCACAGGATAAAAGCCTGAAGGCTAGAAGCTCAAGGGAGGAGGAAAGAAGGAGCTGGAGTTAAGAGGCTCAGGAAGAGTGGCTGAATGGAGCTACTAGAAGTCACAAAGACTGGAAGGTAAAGAAGGGGAGAAGGGCAAGGGGAGAAGAACAACCAGGGACCTACAGCAGAGGAGTGTCTGCTAACAAACCCAAAAGAGATGTACCTGTTCAGTCAGCTGCAGTCAGAAACCTACAGGAAGTGGTGGATGAGAAAAGACTGGCTTAATTTCCCAGCAAGCTCAGGAGCAGGTCCTCCTGACTCATCAACCTCAAGCAGCAGTGTGTAAGCAGTCCCTCAGATCCTACTGCTCTGGAGTTATGCACTCTAACTCACAGCTACCTGCTTTGTAGACCTTCAGCTTGCTCCAGCAGATACTTACCTCATGTTGTGACCTGGTTTCCAGGACCCTGCAGATACTTACTGTTATTGATCAAGAGACTCTATGCCTTATCCTGGAACTACATGTACTGAAAGGAGATCCTGATCCTGCAGCTACTGATTTGACTGATCCTGTGCTGTAACAGGAATTAATAAAGTCTATAATCTCTGCAGTTTTGTGCATAGTTATTTGGGGATGGAAAGAGGACAGAGGGACTTGTTCCTCTTGGCAGAGGGGGCACATGTTGTGACAGTTGGTTATGGGGCTTGAGGTATAAAAAGACAGGAAAGGTCAAACAGGTGCTCAAAACATGATCATTTCTTATACTATATTGAATGTTTGACATCAGTCTTTCTTGGGGAGAAAAATGTTTTGCACCACATAGAACCTACTTACCTGGTAGTAAGCTCCATTGAAGACAATGAGAATTATTTCTCAGTAGATCTGCATAGGATTGGTGAATATTTTCTTGTGCATGCAAAGCATGTGCTCTGCTACTGAAATATGTCTCCACGCTGGTGACAGGCTGTTTGGGATTGTAGCCTGGCTGCTTATTAAAATGGGTGTGAACCCCTTTTAAATCCAGTATAAACAAGAAGTATTAAGGCTCATGAATCCCCTTCATGGATCACTGCCTTCTTGTGGCGAAGGGGCTTGCGTAACTCAGTGAAGCCATAAGCTATGCCGTGCAGGGCCACCCAAGACGGACAGGTCATGGCGGAGAGTTCTGACAAAATATGGTCCACTGGAGAAGGAAATGACAACCCACTCCAGTATTCTTGCTAAGAAAACCCCATGGAACGTATCACAAGGCTAAAAGACATGACTCTGGAAGATGAGCCCCTCAGGTCGGAAGGTGTCCAATATACTACTGGGGAAGAGCAGAGGGAATTTCCAAGTAGCGCCAGAAAGAGTGAAGCGGCTGGGCCAAGCCAAAAGGACACTCAGCTGTGGATGTGTCTGGTAGTGAAAAGAAAATCCGATGCTGTAAAGAACAATATTGTTTAGGAACCTGGAATGTCAGATCAATTAATCAAGGTAAGCTGGAGGTAGTCAAACATGAGATGGCAAGATTGAACAGTGACATCTTGGGAATCAGCGAACTAAAGTGGACAAGCATGGGCGAATTTAATTCAGGTGACCATTATATCTACTACTGAGGGCAAGAATCCCTTAGAAGAAATGGAGTAGCACTCATAGTCAATAAAAGGGTGGGAAAAGCAGTACTGGGGTACAATCTTAAAAATGATAGAATGATCTCAGTACGAATCCAAGGCAAACCATTCAGCATCACAGTAATTCAAGTCTGTGCCCCAACCACTGAGGCCGAAGAAGCTGAGGTTGATCGGTTCTATGAAGACCTACAACACCTTCTAGAATTAACTCCAAAAAAAGATGTCCTTTTCATCACAGGGGATTGGAATGCTAAAGCAGGAAGTCAAGAAATCACCAGGATAACAGGCAAGCATGGCCTTGGTGTACAAAATGAAGCAGGACAAAGGCTAATAGAGTTTTGTTAAGAGAACACGCTGATCATAGCAAACACTCTTTTCCAACAGCACAAGAGGCGACTCTACACATGGACATCACCAGATGGTCAATATCGAAATCAGATTGATTATGTACTTTGCAGTCAAAGATGGAGAAGCTCTATACAGTCAGTGAAAACAAGACCTGGAGCTGACTGTGGCTCAGATCATGAGCTTCTTGTTGCAAAATTTCAGCTTAAATTGAAGAACGTAGGGAAAACCACTAAATCGTTCAGGTATGACCTAAATCATATCCCTTATGAATATACAGTGGAGGTGAGGAATAGATTTAAGGGATTCAACCTGATAGACAGAGTGCCTGAGGAACTATGGACAGAAGTCCGTAACATTGTTCAGGAGGCAGCAACTCAATCCATCCCAAAGAAAAAGAAATGCAAGAAAGCAAAGTGGCTGTCTGAGGAGGCTTTACAAGTAGCTGAGGAAAGAAGGGAAGTGAAAAGCAAGGGAGAAAGGGGAAGATATACCCAACTGAATGGAGAGTTCCAGAGAATAGCAAGGAGAGACAAGAAGGCCTTCTTAAATGAACAATGCAAAGAAATCGAGGAAAACAATAGAATGGGAAAGACTAGAGATCTTTTCAAGAAAATCGGAGATCTCAAGGGAACGTTTTGTGCAAAGACGGGCATGATAAAGGACAAAGAAGACAGGGACCTAACAGAAGCAGATGAGATTAAGAAGAGGTGGAAAGAATACACAGAAGAACTATACAGGAAGGAAAGATCTTAATGTCCCTGATAGCCATGATAGTGCGCTCACTGAACTTGAGCCGGACATCCTCGAGAGTGAAGTCAAGTGGGCCTTAGGAAGCATTACTAACAACAAAGCTAGTGGAAATGATAGTATTCAGCTGAGCTATTTAGAATCCTAAAAGATGATGCTGTTAAAGTGCTGCACTCAATATGCCAACAAATTTGGAACACTGAACAGTGGCCACAAGACTGGAAAAGGTCAGTTCACATTCCAATTCCAAAGAACGGCAATGCCAAAGAGTGTTCAAACTACCGCACAATTGCGCTCATTTCACATGCCAGCAAGGTGATGCTCAAAATCCTACAAGCTAGGCTTCAGCATTATGTGAACCGAGAACTACCGGAAGTACAAGCTGGGTTCCGAAGAGGCAGAGGAACTAGAGATCAAATCGCCAACATTCGCTGGATCATGGAGAAAGCAAGAGAATTCCAGAAAAACATCTATTTCTGCTTCATTGACTACGCTAAAGCCTTTGTGTGGATCACAACAAACTCTGGCAAATTCTGAAAGAGATGGGAGTACCAGACCACCTTACTTGTCTCCTGAGAAACCTGTATGAAGGTCAAGAAGCAACAGTAAGAACCGGACATGGAACAACTGATTGGTTCAAAATTGGGAAAGGAGTACGACAAGGCTGCATATTGTTGTCCTGCTTATTTAACTTATATGCAGAGTACATCATGAGAAACGCCGGGTTGGATGAATCACAGGTCGGAATTAAGATTGACAGGAGAATTATCAACAACCTCCGATACGCAGACGATACCACCCTAATGGCAGAAAGCGAAGAGGATCTAAAGAGCCTCTTGTTGAGGGTGAAAGTGGAGAGTGCAAAAGCTGGTTTGAAAGTCAACATTAAAAAAACGAAGATCATGGCATCTGGCCCCATCACTTCCTGGCATATAGAAGGGGAAGAAATGGAAGCAGTGACAGATTTTATTTTCTTGGGCTCCAAGATCACCGCAGATGGTGACTGTAGCCATGAAATTAAAAGACGCTTGCTCCTTGGGAGGAAAGCTATGGCAAACCTAGACAGCATAGTGAGAAGCAGAGACATCACCTTGCCAACAAAGGTTCGTATAATCAAAGCTATGGTTTTCCCAGTAGTAATGTATGTCTGTGAGAGCTGGACTATAAGGAAGGCTGAGCGCCGAAGAATTGATGCTTTCGAACTGTGGTGCTGGAGAAGACTCTTACGAGTGCCCTGGACTACAAGGAGGTCAGATCAGTCCATCCTAAAGGAAATCAACCCTGAGTGCTCATTGGAAGGACAGATACTGAAGCTGAAGCTCAAATATTTTGGCCACCTAATGCGAAGAGAAAACTCTCTGGAAAAGACCCTGATGCTGGGAAAGACTGAAGGCAAAAGGAGAAGGGGATGGCAGAGGATGAGATGGCTAGATAGCATGCAATGAATATGAACTTGAGCACACTCTGGGAGAGAGTGGAGGACAGGAAGGCCTGGCGTGCTATGGTCCATGGGGTCACGAAGAGTCGGACACAACTTAATGACTGAACAACAACATTAAGGCTCAGCTCTATCAACCTGATAGCATACCTTACTAGCAAATATAATGATTACGTACTAAATTTTCTCAATGGAAAAAATGTTTGTATATCTCCCACCCACCCAGCCTCCATCTTGAATAAATAACATTCTCCTTAACTGGATCAAAATATTTTCTGGTTCTTTACATCTAACAACACTTAGAAATCCTTTTATTATATTACTCAGCCATGAACTGGAACCTAATAAGGAGAGAGAGGTAGGTTTCAAATAATGATGGAGAGCCATCTTGTTGCTGTAATAAGCAAGACCCTAAGGACATCCAAGTGACAGCTGTACAGACAAATCTGCCAGTCCATAGAGAAGCAAGTCTCTCTTTTTCCTTTTGTGTAAGTAGACATTAAGGCATAAGGTAGTATAAGGCAGGGAACATAGGTAGACAAAGGGTTAACTAACACTTTAATTACATCTGGCATCAAAAGGAACCTGTTCTGTAGAGATGCGAATTCCATCTGACTGAGACCCAATTCACTTCCTGAGGCTTGATGGTAAAAAAAAAAAAAAAAGCTGAAATGATGCATCTCTCATTGCCTGGCACTATTGCCTATTAAGAAGGGCAAGGATTAAAGGGGTAGGAATTGCTGATTAGGCACATCTTTCTGGCTTGCTTTCTTAAGTAAAACTCTTACAAAATCTAAGGCAGCAATCAAGTCTTCTAACATATAGCTTCTCTGAACATATTGGGGGGAATAAGTTAATATGTATTAGAAAAAAAAGATCCACTGGCGTTCAAAGTAAGGCATGGGAGACATCTTCCCCAGCCTCATGATCTGGGAACTTTTCGATTATTATTCTGTTTCAGATTTATTTGGGTTATAAGGTCCAGGCAATATGCCAGTCCAGATTATTTATATATATCCTCTTTTTTCTCTCTCTCTTACTTCCTCTTTTTTTTTTAGACATGATATACTGTATAATATTTCCCAGTAGTAATGTATGGCTGTGAGAGCTGGACTATAAGGAAGGCTGAGCGCCGAAGAATTGATGCTTTCGAACTGTGGTGCTGGAGAAGACTCTTACGAGTCCCCTGGACTGCAAGGAGGTCAAATCAGTCCATACTAAAGGAAATCAACGCTGAGTGCTCATTGGAAGGACAGATACTGAAGCTGAAGCTCAAATATTTTGGCCACCTAATGCGAAGAGAAAACTCCATGGAAAAGACCCTGATGCTGGGAAAGACTGAAGGCAAAAGGAGAAGGGGACAGCAGAGGATGAGATGGCTAGATAGCATCACCGATGCAATGAATATGAACTTGTGCACACTCCGGGAGAGAGCGCAGGACAAGAAGGCCTGGCATGCTATGGTCCATGGGGTCACGAAGAGTTGGACACGACTGAACGACTGAACAACAACAACAACAACTGTATAATAAAATTCCTGTTTGTGTGTGTTTAGATATGTATACATTCATATATAGATTTAGAAATGACACTATCTAAAATATAGATAGCATAAAGTTATTATTATTACTTATTCTTTTTAATTTCCTTCCTTTTTATTATTATTACTACCATTATTACGAGACTTTTAGTAATATTTTTGGCTGGTTAAATTGTTAAGCTTTACTATTATATGTTAACTGAAGGGCAATATATGGTTATTAGAAATGAATTGTAGGCTTGCTCCCTTGCTATAAGACTGAAGATATGATATTGAAATGTAAGGTTGATTATCTATGCTGTACTGAATTGTAATATTGGCATTGTTATAGGTATAACTTTTAAGTAGAATGATACTTGAAGTTTGTGTGTAATGCAGTTTAAATTTAATCCTTTTAAGTAACTTTTTAATATTTTTTCTTTTTCTTTCTTGCTTTCTTCTTCCTTTTCCTTCTTCTGTTCTCCCCCCGCCCCCCATTATTGCTGTGTCCTCCTCAGAATACTGTATTGTTGGAAACTGTAGATACTGTTTATTTCATTTATAAAGATAAAAAATAGAATTTAAAAAGTATTTTCAAGAAAAAAAGATCCACAAAATGGCTCTTGCCATAGACCTAATCAGCCCTTCCCCTTAATCTACTCAGGTTTACCTTTTTTTCAGCCAGTGACTAAACTGCCTTTAACACTAGCTCAATCTGCAGTACTTAGTATGTGAACATTTACCTCCATGCTGTAAAAAGCTTTGCCTGCTAGTTCCTGCAGATCATGTTTGTGGTAATGCCACTGCTACAATGGCTAGTTGAAAAGCTGGCAAATCCATTCCCTTAGGGCACAATCCTATGTCCCCTAGACAGCTTCAAGGGGACATAGGATCATTCACTTTCTGGGATCTGAGGTTGGAACCTGGGCTCCACCTTAGAGCTCAGAAACCACACTCCCTGCCCCCTTGTAGCTGGCATGGTTCTCTCCGCACCAGCTATGTCTCTGCGCTTGGAAACAGAGCACTGAGATGGCAAAAACGGGGCAATCCTGGGGGTGGGGAGGGGACCGCAGTAGCTGCTTTATGCAGCTTCCTATATGTGTCCTGGCCTCCTTCCCTCCCCCTTCCTGAAGCCATGCTTAGATAGGTGAAATTGCCCATCTAGGGAAAATGCAGGGCAGTCGGAGCACAGAAGCGAGGATTGTCTCCATGTTCTGGCTGCCCTGCATTGGATACTCAGCAGCCTCTGACTTCAGAAGCTGCCAACTGTCAAGATAGGATTGCATCCCAATTCAGCCTTCCCCAACCTGGTGTCCTCCAGATGTTTTGGATTTCAACTCCCATCAGCCCCAGCCAGCATGGTCAATGGTTATGAATGTTGAGAGCTGTAGCCCAAAACCTCTAGAGGGCACCAGATGTCTTTCTCCTAGAAGACTAGAAAGAGTGGTTAGCTTATGCAATGATGGCTATCAACACCCATTTATTCATTCATTTCTTATTTAATTTCTTAATCACCCATCTGGCTGGTCACCCGGCCACTCTGAGCAATGTACAACAATATGTTTTTAAACAGTAAAATTACACATTAAAATATCATCTAAAAATACCCTAACCCACCCCAAATGCCTGCCTGAACAACCAAGTTTTCAATGCGTGGCGGAAACTCATTAAAGAGGGGCCATAGCAGAGTTCCCTAGGAAGGGAGTTCCACAGAGTGGGGGCCACCACAGAGAAGGCCCTCGGCCTCACCAGTCTAGCTGTCCTGGCTGATGGGACAGAGAGAAGGCCATCTGAGGCTGATCTTGTTGAGTGGCCTGTCTGGTGATGCTGGAGGAGCTCCTTAAGATAGGCTGGGCCGGAACCATATAGGGTTTTAGAGGTCAAAACCAACACCTTGAATTTGGCCTGGAAAACAACTGGTAGCCAGTGCAACTCCTTCAGCACTGCAGTGATGTGATCATCACATCAGTGATGTGATCATCACTTTAATCAGGCAAGCCACCACGTTCTGTACCAGCAGCAGCTTCCGAACCATCTTCAAGGGTAACCCCACATAGACTGCCTTACAGTAGTCTAGAGGAGAGGAGACCAGGGCATGTACTACTGATAGGAGCAGATGGTTGGGAGGGTAGGGGCGCAGCCGCCATATCAGATGGAGTTGGTATAGCACTCTCCAGCTCACAGCTGACACCTGAGCCTCCCTGGACAGCTGGGAATCTAAAATGACCCCCAGGCTGCAGACCTGGTCTTTCAAGGGTAGCCGTACCCCATTCATCACCAGGTCAACATCCCCCAACCTCCTCTTGTTTCCCACCAAAAGTACCGCAATCTTGTAAGGGTTCAGCTTCAGGTTATTCCTCCCCATCCAGCCACTCACCATCTCCAGACATTTGGACAGGGATTCTATGGCCAACCCTGGTGAAGATTTGAATGAGAGGTAAAGCTGCGTGTCATCCGCATACTGATAACACTGCACCGCAAACCTCCTGATGATAGCCCCCAGCAGCTTCACATAGATGTTAAATAGCATCAGGGAGAGGATGGAACCCTGTGGCACCCCACAAGTGAGTGGCCACAGGTCTGAAACCTCCTCTCCCAGTGCTACCCTGTGGTACTTGCCGGAGAGGAAGGACAGGAACCACCGTAATATGATGTCTCCAATGCCCAGGCATGTCTCTCCAGGCAGTCCAGGAGGATACTGTAGTCAATGGTATCAAAAGCTGCTAAGAGGTCGAGGAGAACAAAGAAGGAGTATTCACCCCTATCCAAAGCCCTCCTCATATCATCCACCAAGGTGACCAAGGCCATTTCTGTCCCTGCCCAGGCCTGAAGCCCGATTGAAATGGATGTAGATAATCGGCTTCTTCCAAGTGTGCCTTCAACTGCATCGCCACCACCCGCTCAATGATCTTGCTCCAAAATTGTAGTGGTGAGAGTGTTGGACTGGGAGGCGGGAGATCCGGGTTCTAGTCCCCACGCAGCCATGGAAGCTCACTGGGTGACTTTGGGCCAGTCACAGACTCTCAGCCCAACCTACCTCACAAGGTTGTTGTGAGGATAAAATGGAGAGGAGGAGGAGAATGTAAGCCACCTTGCATTCCTTGAAAGAGGAAAAAAGACCGGATATAAATGCAATAAATAAATAAATAAAAAATAAATAAAAAATGGCAGATTTGAGACTGGGCAAAAGTTGTTCAAAACTTGGGGATTCAAGGAGGGCTTTTTAAAGAGCGGTCTTATCACTGCCTCCTTGAGGGCTGATGGCCTCACTCCCTCCTCAAGGGAGACATTCACCACCACCCTGATCCCCTCACCCAGCCTCTCTCTGAAGCTCATAAAGAGCCCAGATGGGCAAGGATTAAGTAAGCAGGTGGTCTGGTTGGCTTTACAGATGAGAGCACCTTGTTCACTTCATCAGAAGGAAGAAGCTGGAACCGATCCCATAAAACCGGTTTGCCACAGGCTGCCTCTCGCTTGCTAACTGTATCCACGGCACACAGAATAACACTCCTGATCCGATCAATTTTATCCACAAAGTGCCTTGCCAAGGCCTCACAGGAGGCCTTAGAATGCTCCAGAGGTTCTGGAGCAACTGGACTGACTAGGCTTCGGACCACTTGGAACAGCCTCCTGGGACAGCACTCTGTCTGTGGACACGATAGAGGCAGCATAATATTCCTTTTTTACTGCCTTCATCGCCACATGATAGGCTGAAGATACAGTTCTAACCCGTGTCCGATCGTCTTCGGAGTGACTTCTGCCACCAGTGCTCTAGCTGTCTCACCTCGTGTTTCAGAGCTCGTAACTGCGGATTAAACCATGGTGCAGTTCTAACCCTATTCACGGGGGAGAGGGCGTTTCGGAGCCACCCAATCTACTGCCCCAGTGATTGCGGCAGTCCACCCACCTGGGTCTTCACCAAGTGGCCGTTTGCGTGCTCCAAAGAATCCCCAAGCACATTCAGGAATCCATTTGGATCCATAAGATGCCTAGGGCAGACCAGTTTAATGGGTTATTTATTTATTTATTTTTTATATACAGTTCAATAGCCAAAGCTCTGTGGGAGGTTGACAAATGATTAAAACCTTACAAATACAATATAAAACATAAAAACCATTTACATACAAAACAATTTAAAACACTCAACAACAAAAATCCTGGGACCCATTATAACAGTGTTATTCACTGCAGTGCCTGAGGGACCTCGCAGCTCCCAGTCACCTCATTTGCGGCTCTCCACCTCTCCCCCTTATTTATTCCCTCCCTCTCTTTTCATAGTAGCTGCTAATCTCAGGAGGGGCCCTCTAGCTTTGCTTTGTTGCTTGCTTTAGCGGTGGGCCAGCTGCTGTGATCTGGGCTACCAGAGGAGGCTTCGGGGGTAGGAAGTCAAGAGATCTACCACTTGTCAGCTTGCTTGGAGAATGTGGAGGAGATGGGAAAGGTCTTGATCTGAGTCCGATGCACAGCACTGCTATTTGACCAGGGTGGTGCAAGAGGAGAGGCCCCCCAGGGCCCAGGAAAGGCCCCCAAGTGGCATCTGGAGCCAAACTGGCTCCAGCTTGAAAAATAGTGAAGAGTAAAACTTTATTATACGCTGTAAAATACCTGGGAGTAGAGGGTTCCAGTTTGGGGAAAGGCTGCCCTACTGTGTGTAATATATTCTGCTTCTGCTAGTACTTGGGAGGGACAAGGAGCTATCAAGACAGTGAAGCACTGTCCCCTCACCACTCGAAATCCTATTCAGTTCCTGTCACCGCTGTATCTTGGCTTTTGAGACTTCTCCAGCTGTTTCCCACATGCTTTCAGACCTGTCTTTTAGCCATAAGGGCTAGGAACATGCTTTTCAAAAAGAAAAGCAGAGCTTCTCAAGATGCTGAATTCTATATCCAGGGACGATCTACACTGCGCCCGCCATCGCAATGAATTCGGTGTCCCATCGGGTTAAACGCTCTTGCATTAATATGTGATTATTCACCATCACCCATTTTCCCCGTTGCAGTGCTTCATCGAATGCGCGAGCTCGGTTCACACTCGAGCGCTGTGCTGTTTTCCTGTGCGCGCTTGTCTGATCTCGGATGCTAAGCGGGATTGGCCCCGGTCAGTAGTTGGATGGGTGACCGCCTGGGAATTAGGCTTCCTGCACTGAGCAGGGGGTTGTTCTCTCCCTTCAAATGAGACTAAGTTTTACCCCCTCCTATCCCCTGCTCAGGATGTTTTTTTTTAAATTAAGGCATTATCCTTGCAGAATTGGGGCTTCTCTGTGATTCCCCCCCCCCCCTAGTTCAGGCATGATCTTTGAAGCTTTGAAGTTGTGAAGCTTCACAGCTTCGAATCTTTGAAGATCATGCCTCAATTAGAAAAAAAAAAAAAAATCACCGAGAAGCCTCGATTCTGTGAGGATAACACCTTAATTAAAAAAACACACATCCTGAGCAGGGGATAGGAGGGAGTAAAACTTAGTCTCATTTGAAGGGATAGAACAACCCCCTTCTCAGTGCAGGAAGCCTGATTCCGAGGCAGTCTCCCATCCAAGCACTGACCGGGATTGATCCCACTTAGCTTCCGCGATCAGACAAGTGCGTGCACATCCAGCCCTTTGCTTGTTGCTGAGGAAATGGGGGCTGCTGAGGAAGCTATGTGATCAGTAGCTGGAAGACGACATGGGGCCGTCGAGAGCTGTGACTGGACAGGAGGGAAATACAAACACTGCCATATATGGACAGGCGGGGGAGGGGACTACAACCAGATATGGTAGTGAAGGCGGAAAATCAGAGCACATTAAGGGGAAATACCGGGGTATTAGGGTATTGAAAGCGGGAGCACGGAAGTGGGAAATTCCGGTTCCAATTCGAGGCGGGTACTGCGTAGTGTGAAAGATGGGTGGTGAAACCTCATTGGAAGTGAAAAAAGGCGGTAAGTGTAGATCCAGCCCCAGTACCACATTCTGTGTTCTTGAAGAGAAATCACAGAATACATACAGCCCTGTTTAAAATGTGTAGCATGCTTGAGAAATAAATGTATCTCAGACAAACCTACCATTCAAGTAAAACAAAAATACCCTTCACTTGAATGAATATAAATGGGCTGATAATGTTCATTTTCAGGTATCTCTGATTCTAGAATTACGGCTGCAATTAAGTGCACACTTACTAGGTAGTAAGGGCACAATCTCAGGCATATTTAGACAGAAAAATGTACTACAACTCTGAGCATTTGCTGGAGAATTCTGGGAGTTATAGGACATTTTTCCTGCCTAAACATGCATAGGATTGCGCCCCAAGTCTCACTGAACTCACTGGGATGCATTCACTGAGTAAATATTATTAGGATCACATAGCCCAAGTAACGATAACAGATAACATAAAAGCAACAGCACATGCACATCTTTGAGTGGCAGAACTGAAATGGAGAGAGGAGTTTGAAAATAGTTAATTTTTCATCAGCCCTATTTACTCAGATGTAAGGCCCATTCAATGAACTTACTCCCAAATAATAGCCACTTTAGAGGATCATCTCGTCAAGCTTTTCATTGACATACTGCAGTGAGGTGGAGGGATTGTATAGTCGAATGCATTCCCATTAAAAATAATAATAAATCCTTGCACATAGAGAACTACTAGGCTAGGGAGAAGATTAGGAGCCAGACGAGATGTACAGAATGCAGCAGCTGGCACATTTGTGCCAGCGAGGTGCTAGGATCATATTACTGTATCATTTACATTGGCTGTCTGATACTTTCCAAGTCCAATTCAAGGTGCTGCTTTTGGATTTTAGAGTTCTAAATTATTTGGGACACTTTATCTGAAGGACCACCAAGACCTGTATGAGCCTATCCAAGCATTAAGATTAGCATTGGAGGTACTACTCATTGGGTCACCTACGAGAACCATTAGGTTGGCAGGTTTTAGGGACAGGGCTTTCTCAGTGGTGGCCCCACATCTTTCAAACGTATCTTCAAAGGAAAATATGTATGGCCTCATCACTGTTGGCTTTTAAAAAATGCTGAAGGCACATTTATTCCAGTCTAATTTGGTACTTTATTTTTTTTCTTTTTAGCTGCTGCTGTGCATGTTTGTGTTTTAAATTGTTTGTCCCTAGGCTGAAGGCTTTATCCACGTATGATAGTTTTTATGTATAGTGCTTTATTTTAATTGGGAAAATATTCAAATATACATACACCCCCAACCAGGAAAAGCTTTATCACCTGATTCTAATGAATGTACGAACTGGTCTGGAAGTGCATAAAATACTGCAGCCTTTAAAAAGTTACTCACGTTGCCAATACATTGGTTACACAAGTAATAACTGAGCTAGCCTGGGAGTACTATTATCCCTTCACATAAAAGCTGCTGAGACTTTGTTGTCATTTATTTCCCTTCTGTTGTAAACCTAATCCTGTTTCTTTGAGGCAAAACTCTCACCTCAAACAACAGCCCGAGCTATTCTTGGATATTTAGTACTTATCCAACCCGCAGCTAGTGTAAATGATGTTATATCTCCTTAGTAATACACACCGAAGCTGTGAACAGATGCTCCTGTTGTTACTACTGCACTGGAATATGTGCTGGTTTGCTAACGTACTTTGTAGGTACAACCCACAAAAAAGGAGCAAAACTAACTCATGGTTAAGAAGTAGGTAACTTACAGCAGCCTGCTATTAGCAGCCACAAACAGCTAGTGCTTTCTGAGGAGGTCAGCCTGTATCTAGCTCAGCCTCCCCAACCTGATGTCCTCCAGATGTTTGGAATACAAGCCCCAGAATTTCTTACCATTGTCCATGCTGGCTGGAGCTGATGGGAGTTGGAGTCCAAAACATCTGGAAGACATCCTGCTGGGGAAGGAAGGTCTAGGCTGTACGATTTTAGCTTGCTGTTGGTGGTTCACATGATTACTTGCTCCTCCATACATTAAAAATAAAATAAAATCACCGAATGTAATAAGTGTGCTTAGAATTGCAGCCACAAAGCTACTTCAGTTCCACAAATACTTAGCATGATTTTAACTTCACCTTTTTGTTCTCAGTGAAGGGGAAAATACAGTCAGAAGCATCATTTCACATTTACATGTTTTTCCTTCTATACCTGATCTCTTTGTCTGTGACAAGTTGCCCCCGTACAAAATTGTGGCTCAAAGCTTTCCAAAAATGTCCCAGCTCACCACAAACAGAATGGCTGCTTCCTCTCTAGGCAGCTGAGCAAAGAAACACTGTGGAATACCCTATAATTTCACTGGGCCCCGATAGCCTTACTGGTTAAACCTAGAAACATATATGAATCATCCTACAGCAGCACTTAAAGCGAGAGCTATTTGACGTTGTTTATTCCATCGAAGCCAATATCATCCCTTTGTTTGCTGGGGTAAAACATTTCCTTTATAGCTTAGAACTGTTGATTTCAGTTGAATTGTGAAAGGAACAATGCCCAGTATTACTAAAATTCTGAGTCATGAGAAGTCCCATTGAACATGAGGAGAAGCAGAATTGTTGACAACAGCTGGGCTGACACATCTTTCATGAACAAATGTATAGACAACATTTTATGGATGGATGATTCAGGAACTATACAGAAATGTCAGGGATGGCTCTTTGTGCTTTTGTATCCCATGCATGTAATGTATATGACCTACCTTTGCAGCCGGCTGTAGGCTGCTTTGTTTGATGGCTTTATTGTTTGTGATTCACAAAGAAGGTATCTTTTTTGGCATTCTCATCACATACCTCTGGAATATAATATTGAGAAGGGGAAGATATATATATATTTCTATAGCTCCCTCTGTGTGGTTTTCAATAAAAAAAAAAAACACTTTGCTGTACTTCGTTAACACTGACACCTTGTGGTGGGTTGCAGAACAAAGACTCCATGATGATACCTCTTCTCCCATATTTCATTTTAAAAAATGAAATTAAATTCTGGCACATAAGTAGCAAATGTTTACTTTAGTAACGGGATATTGGGGAGAATATTTGTGTTAATGGACTTTGGATTATTTGTTTTATTTGTGTGTGTGTTTTAAAGAAAATTAAAATTTTTGTACAAAGTACAAAATTCAATCAATTCTATACCAGGTGCAGCATCTTACTACGAAGCTAAGAGGACAACCAGCTTAGACCAGTGTAAAATCAGTGTAGCTTAGTTGGGATCCTATGTCCTCCCAGCAGAAAAGGTGAGAAGAAAATGAAAGCATCAAAGAACAAAGGGCATAGCAACACTGACAGCCGCTCCCCTTGTGTCCATGGCAACACTGCTGATGAGCACCAATCATGGAGCAGCATGTCAACAATTCCCATCCCAGCAGCCAGGTATCAGTGGAACTAATACATTCATGGTGATTGGGGCATGCCCCATGACATCTCCTTACTCAACCACATAAACAAGGCTAAATCTCACTGATACAATATAGACACCACAGCAGCACCATCTGGCATACCAGCCTCTGTGTGGGACTGACAGTAACAGCACAGACTCAGAAAGGTCCCACACATCCCTGCACATGGGTTCTTCAATTCACACACACACACTCTGCACATAAGGACTCTTTTGACTTCATGACACACAGAGAAGAAAGGAAAGGCACCCAGAAGAATCTCCAGGAAACTCCACAGCATACACTCCGCAGGAGACAAGGGTTCAAGTGCATGGAGGAAACCACAGCTATGGCAGTAGATGGAACCTTTTGCCAGGAGGAACAAGAAGAGACAATAATGGAGGCCTTGGCCACACTTTTAAAAGGACAAACTATCTTTAGCTTACAGGGGACAAAGAACTGGGTTCGGAAACAGGAACTACAGGTCTGAGCACCCCTGGGGTGAAGTTTGACTTAAGGCCAAACACAAACTTTGCATGCACAGTCAGCAGCATTAGTGCAAGAGGCAACATGGTGGGCAGCAGATGGGTAGAACCCCACAGTGCAGCTCTCTCCCCATTCAGCCAAAGCAGTGGACAGAAGATGGGGGATTTGTTTTTCCTCAGTGGTGAGCCCACAGATGCAACTATATTTGACATGTCCTGGAGGGTTGCTTAAATAGTCCTAGACTGATAGAGTCTTGCACATAGAGAGTCCTAGGTTCAATCTCTGGATGTTATCCCCCAACAGGAAAGGCTGAGCTGATGGACCCACAGGGGCGCCCCTAAGAGTGTCAGACCCAGTCAGGGACCACTGCATGGGCTCAGTGCTTGACTCTCCTGTGATCTATGTTGCCTTTTGCATCACCTTTCCCTGGCCATCCCATTCACCCCTACCTCCGCTAGCCCCACTTGTTTGCTTGATTGCCTCAGTCTATTGGTTATTGTCCCAGAGGACTTTGTTATCCATCCTTGCAGCTCACCATGTGTGACCCCACACCAACTGACTGCAACATTCATCAGATCAGCAGTGACCACGGGCAGCTTGTGGGTTGCTCTGCATTTGCCCTCTGACTTGCATTAAAACAAATGGTCAGAGGGTGGGAAAATTCCACAGTGAAATTCCTGGGGGTCCATCCCATCCGGAATCTTACCCAGAGGGCTGCTGTAGTGAGTATGGAGGGATTGGGGAGGATGAGAACATAAGAACATAAGGAGAGCCATGCTGGATCAGACCAAGTGTCCATCTAGTCCAGCATCCTGTTCACACAGTGGCCAACCAGCTGTCGACCAGGAACCCACAAGGAGAACACGAGCGCAACAACACCCTCCCACCTGTGTTCCTCAGCAACTGGTGTACATAGGCTCACTGCCTCTGGTACTGGAGGTAGCACATAGCCATCAGGACGAGTAGGCATTGATAGCCTTTTCCTCCAGGAATTTGTCCAACCCCCTTTTAAAGCCATCCAAATTGGTGGCCATCACTACATCCTGTGGTAGCGAATTCCATAGTTTAACTGCGCGCTGAATGAAGAAGTACTTCCTTTTATCTGTCCTGAATCTTCCACCAATCAGCTTCATAGGATGACCCTGGGTTCTAGTATTTGGAGAGAGGGATAAAAATGTCTCCCTATTCACATTCTCCACACCATGCATAATTTTGTAGACCTCTATCTCGTCTCCCCTTACCCTCCTTTTTTCCCAAGATAAACAATCCCAGCTGTTCTAACTGTCTCTGATAGGGAGATGCTCCAGCTCCTTGATCATTTTAGTTGCCCTTTTTAGTTAGTTTAGTTTAGTTACCTGCTGAACCTCAGGTAGAGAGAAACAACCCTTACACAGTGACAGCTTTTACTGAATAGCATCAGAGATGGAGTAGATCGAAGGAGCTCAGATGGAGTACTCGGATGGAGCTTAATGGAATAGAGCAGAGGACCAGAGGGACAGAGTTGCTTACCTTCTTGTTTCAGCAGGGCTCCTGTGCCTTGTGACAGATGGCAGAGTAGTCACAGGTGTTGTGCTCCACACTGCACATGACTTCACCCATACGTAATGGCTGTTGAGCAGGTCACAAAGGTATAGGAGTCCCTCAGAAAAAGAAGGCTGGCAATCCCACAGAGGAGCAGCTGGAAACACATGGATCATGGCTGCTGATCATACTGTAGGCACCGTCTACTGCACATAATACTCTATAAGGCATACTCCTTAAAAGACATAGAAAGTGCATCAAGCTAACCAATAATAGCAAATATAAAAGAGCAAATATAAAGGGACACAAATCCCTCATCATTTTTTTCACTTGTTTCAGCTTGTGTATTAATTGATTCCTTAGACACCAGGATGGAACTTGCATTGCCCTTAAACCAGAGTCTGAGACATCCTGTTACTGCAGGATTTTGCTTCAAGAGAGGTGTTGATATGGTGTGTGTGTGTGTGTGTGAGCCAAACCCTGAAGGAAAAACAAATGATACATTTTAACTGACTCATTTGTTCATTCTTCTGCACAGTAATACCATAATATCTTCTCTCTGTCTTGTTCAGACTGGGTAAATAGGATCTGTATGAGAACAAGGAAGACTCTGGCTTCTTCAGCACAAACTGAGTGACACGTTTGCATAAATTAAAATCCCAAGAAGACTAAGGGAACAATCCTATGCATGTTTAGGCAGAAAAAAGTCCTACAACTCCCAGCATTCCCCATTCCCATGCTGGCTGGGGAATGCTGGGAGTTGTAGGACTTTTTTCTATCTAAACATGCATAGGATTGTGCATTGAGTGTAGCCCAGGGTGTAGCTCATCTGCATATTTTACAGAGAAAGCTGACTGTTCTTAAGTCCCATTGAAATCAACAAAATCTTACAGCTTAACTATGTGTACTTTGGCCTCTGTGTTTAGCTTTTTTTGGATCACATCTTATGCTGTACAAGATTATAATGGGGAAAATGTCATCTTTCTACCACAGAAGTTCTCGAGATAGGTTTTTTGTATCCTTTACCAATATCAGTGCATTGTTCTTCCTCAAAATCCATACCAGCATTCAGTGCTATCAGGAGATAAATTTGAATAGCAGCAGCAAACAGTTGCAGAGGGGCAATGTATCCCCCAGACTCAGGTGGGGCATACTAAGTGATACACATTTTCTATTTAAAGCAATGTAGATTGGTATCAATTATTGGATCACCATCAGTCTCTCTTCTCCCTTCATTAAAACTAGCCTGCAGTGGTGTATGCTAGAAAACCAAGGAAATGACTTTATTTGATATTTTCCCACAGAATATAATATTTTTGTGGGAAAATATAAATTAAATACCATTAAAGATCAAGAAAAGCAGCCAAAATGTGTCCTGCAAAGTTCATGACATCTAACAAGAAGATCTTATGATGAAAGGCTTAGCATAGCTGAAATGTTTCCTACATTTAAATAAATGAAATAATGTTTCACTGTGAAAATATTCATGCTAGAACAATTAATGTTATTTATTTAATCTATTAAAAATATTTCTCTACCATCTTTTGAGGCAAAGCCTGCCCTACGATCTCCACAATTTGGAAGGTTGGTAGGAAGTCTTGACCAGCTGGGAGCAGTAGTAACTAGCAGCAACAGCTTTCTGTCTAATTCTGGGCTCTGTCCTGTAGTTAATTTCCAGAATGAGATGTACCAAAGCTGGAACCACTTTCTTAACTAGAAATTCTGCCCTCTAAACACAGATGCAAGATGAGTGGTGTAGTCACTTGGCAGTGAGGAACAGGGACTATGCATATGTTGTGAGGCATGATCATTTACTTTATTGCTTCTAGGGCTAAGTTCTGGCATTAAACACAAGTTCAGTGTCTGAGTCATGTTTCAAATTAAACCCAAGCTGCTTTGCATATTCAGCGTCTCCTAAACAAATGCATTGATTTAGATTTATAGCCTGCCTATAACATATGCAAGGAGAAGACTCTTACGAGTCCCCTGGACTGCAAGGAGGTCAAATCAGTCAATCCTAAAGGAAATCAACCCCGACTGCTCATTGGAAGGACAGATAATGAAGCTGAAGCTCAAATATTTTGGCCACCTAATACGAAGAGAAAACTCCCTGGAAAAGACCCTGATTCTGGGAAGGATTGAAGGCAAAAGGAGAGGGGGACGGCAGAGGATGAGATGGCTAGATAGCATCACCAATGCAATGAATATGAACTTGAGCACACTCCGGGAGAGAGCGGAGGACAGGAAGGCCTGGCGTGCTGTGGTCCATTGGGTCACGAAGAGTCGGACATGACTGAACGACTGAACAACAACAATAACATATGCAAAGTCAGCAAAACAGAGTACAATTTCATCCAATTAGATGAAATTTCATGATCACCTAATAAGAATTGTGATTACCCAGTCCATGATTTCCTCACCTAATCCTGACCCTTAAATGCTAGATGAAACATATAGAGCTTATAACACTTTTGAATGGTGCTCTGGTGTGGAGTCTGGTGAATTTGCAGTAGGAGGGACTTCTGTTACTTCGGGTCAGAGTCACTGAGAACACCTCTTTTCAAGCCCTTTGCTGACTGAACCTCACACATTAAGAGGCTGTCCTCTGGTGGATCTTGGACATTTTAATGGGACACGACAGGAAGCGATTGGTCTTGAAAGTATGCCAAGTATATATATACAGTCTGTAAATGAAATAAAATAGACTAATCAACTATGGACAATAGTTTTAGTATAAAAGTTGGAGTAATGAAAAGAACTTGGCGCACTCATTCCAAAAACTGGAAGTGCACTTCTCAATCCTCTGACTTTTAGAGCAGTCCCCTTGGCTTTGGTGGCTTTTCCTGAATTCAGGGTTCGATGACTAAAGTCTTGCAATGAATACAATCAAATTGCAATTAGCAGTATCCATCGACATGAACATAGTCCATATGAATAGTTAATTGTGTAGAAAGGTCCCATTGACATCAGAGTGAAATGGCATTGATTATATTTCGGGTCAATTGATTTCTAGGTGGGCTAAGCAAAAGAAAAAGAGCTGAAGTTGTGTTTTTCAGATGGTCAATATTATTGACTGCAAGATTAAAGGCAGATTTTGAAGAGGAAGGAAACCCATCTGGAATAACAAAGAACTGCATAACAGTTGAGGGTATCAAGTTTATATAACTGAGAACATTTCCTTATATATGTCCATGAAAAACACTCAAAACAATGCAATGTGAATGCATGCTCGATATATGCACCCATATCTAGTGTACTTATAGAGTTCTTGTTCATATACAAGTCATGATCACATTTTTGCATTTTGTTCCTGAAAAATGTTTTATAAAATGTTGGCCAACAGCCACCCACCCACTGATATGCAATCTATATATTCAGGTGATACAAAACCCTTAGGTTTTAAAGATAATATGTTTCTCATTTTTTAAAGGGTGTGTAAGAATTCACAATATTCTTCAGAATATTCTGGATGTGAAATCAATGGCTGCAACATTTTAACCTCATGTTAAAGATGTATTTTATGTCTTTCCAAAGAGAAGCCGTCTATGTTTTAAAGCTGCTTCCGACTCTTGAATTGATGAGGCATTGAAAGAATCAAAATATTTAGCATAAAGTCAGACTAAATAGGAGAAAATACTTTTACTTGTGTAAAGCTCTTTATATTTGAAAGAAACTGGGCAAAAGAAGAAGAAGAAGAAGAAGAAGACTGTCATTTCAGAGTTTATTTTTATTGCTTTTCAATGATGTTGTTTACTAAAAAGCCACCTCTTCTTGGAGATAAGAAATTCCGTGTTCACTGAATGACCTTGTGAGGGGAGGGGGAGAGGAACCCATTTATTTAAAAGAGCTGATGAACTCCTGGAATTCCCTGTTTTTTTTATACTAACAAAAAGAAAATTAAAGATATTCTTTGAACTTTTAAAACTAAATATGTGGGTGTGGGTGTTTTGTTTTTGTTTTTATAAAACTGCACCAGTTATTTTCTGTATAGACTCAGATGAATAGTTTGATGCAGTAAGGTAATCATGGGGTAATTGTGTGTGTGTGTGTGTGTGCGTGCGTGCATGAGCACGCATGTGTTTCTGTGGTAAGTGGCCGTTTGATAGCTTTGATGCACACATGGCAAAATCAAGATTTACTGCATCTTGGCTCAAATGATTCAGTTTCAAAAATCTTCCAGTTCCTAATGACTCCCAGTCCCACCATGTATGTATTCATTCAAGTAGCCAGCCAACTCTCACACACAAGATGTTTCCCCAGTGATACATTAGTTTAATCTTCTGTATTAAACTGGTTGTCATCATCAACATCTCACATTCCTCCATCAGGAAAAATAGGGAACAGAACGCCTCAGCTCCTTACATAATTCCTCTGTATTTTTAAATCTAGTCTAAGCTCTCTTTATGCCCCACTCAGTATTGCTGTGCTGCAGGTTCCAGACCCTCCATGTGTGGGGTGCATCACAACAATTGCAGTAGGGCACCTTTCCCAAATCTGTTGTCCTCCAGATGTGTCAAACTACAACTCCCAGCACCCCCTAGCCAGCCTACAGCTCCCATAATCCCCCAACCAGCATGATCCCCCCAACCAACATGATTGGGGGATTATGGGAGCTGTAGGCTGGCTGGGAGAGGGTGCTGGGTAGGTGAGCTAGGGGATTATGGGAGCTGTAGGGTGGCTGGGGGTGGTGCTATAGGACTATGGGAGCTGTAGCATAGCTGGTTGGGGGATTATGGGAGCTGGGAGGTGCAGGGAGTTGCAGTTCAACCCATCTGGAGGGTGCCGGGTTTGCTGCAGTAGGGGAAGCTCCAGCTGCCAACTAGGGTGGACTCAGAAGCACAAAAGCAGAGGGCACTTTAGGGTGCTGAGCTGCTCTTGCCAGCTGCAGGTGGGGGATTGAGAGTGGCTGTCCCTGCTGCGGAAACAGGATGGAGAAGGCAGGCAGGAACTGGCCATGTGTCACGCTGGCCCAGAGTGTGTCTGGTGTGTGTGGAACAGGAGTGCCACCCAGAGCAACAGGCAGCATCTTTCCGACTGATGCTTCATGTGAGTGAGTGGGCTGTTCACCTGTGGCTATGTGGTGTGACATGTTGTGTGCATGGCTAGGAACTGCCATTATTCTCTCCCCCTCCCACCAATCCCTTAGCCCCAGCTGCAGACAGCTGTGTGCACCCTTTGGAGTTATCCCATGCTCAAGGCAGCACCTTTCCCCATCCATGATTTCCCTGCCCTTACTTTCAACCCAGCCTGACTCCCCCTTTCCATGCCTGGTGTGCTGGCTTGCATGGCCAGGCAAGCACACAGCTTAGACTTGTCCTTTGCAACCAGTAAGCTCTTCTCCTTTGCCACCACTTCCACTCCTAACAGGCCAATTGGGAGGAGCCGGGAAGATCAGAGCACTGAGGGAAGCTGCAGCCGCAGCCCTGACCAGCTGCTCAACCCAGCTGGAACCTAGCTTTTTGCGGTGCGTGCTCACTTTCTTTGAGTGGTGGCAACTTTCTGAGAACTGTGGCTCAAATAAATTCAGGGCTCAGGCTCATGTGCCCATAGCTAGAAGCACCCTAAGGGCACCTGTGTTAAGCTGTTACAGGAAAGACATCTTAGCACCTTGTGCCACCTAACAGATTTATTATGGCATAATATTTCATAGACCTGGTTTGCATTTAATGACAACCCAGAGTACAGGTTGAGTATAGCCTGTTGTTGAATCGTGGGTTGTTGTTGAATCATGGGAACTCTACACTATGGTTTAACTATGGGTTGTTAACCACAAACAACCCAGGGTGTCTCTACATAAGTGATTTATTGCATGCTCATGATTGCCACTCATAGAAGTTTGCAGGTCCTTTACATGATGTTGTCAACCTCCAGGATGTCTCCTGTGCTTTCCCCCATTTATCCTGCTTTCAAAAGGATCGGAGATAAGATGGATTTTTTTTTTTTTAAGTGGGATATCACCAGTGTAGTGCTATAATTCAGCCACTAGGTGCTGTTTCATTGAAAAGTCCCCATAAGGCTGCTGAGAAAGGGTATTTTCAATTCCATGTCACATGTTCAGTGTCTAAAGGAGTCCATCCTAATCGTGCCACAGAAATGGAAGCAGGAAGCCCTGGTAAGGCTGCAGGATTTTTCCATAATGTACAGAAGTCCCCAGAGTTCACAACCCAATAACAAATCATGGGTTCTCTTCCTGGGTTGTTTGTGGTTAAAAACCCATAGTTAAACCATAGTGCAGGGTTTGCATGTGATGACAATCCATAATTTAAAAACAACCCACACTTAAATGACAACCCATACTCTGGGTTGTCATTTATGTGTGAACCAGGACATAGACTAGAGCTCACTTCATTTAAAAAAAAAAATTAGGGCACAATCCTATCCAGATAGGTGGCCACCTTCGAACTTGGAGGCGACCGCCTATCCAAAGCAGGGCAGGAGAAGCATGGAGGGGATTGTTCCCTCCGTGCTCATCCTGCCTTGCATTTTCAGCTAGACAGCTGATTGTGGCTATCTAGCTGCAGGAGGATGGAGTGGGGGAGGAGGCTGCTGTATGACACATTGGATGTGTCATACAGGCATTTCCGCCCTCCCTGCCTTGGAACGCCCCCAGACACTCTCCTCTTTCGCCACTCCGCACTCCTCTTGTGAACATGGAGGGCGGGGCTGTTCCGCACTGCCTCCGAGGCAGCACGGAAGTGCGAGGAGGTCAGTTCTCTGAGAACTGACCTCAGAGCACGGGCTCCAAGGTCGGTTCCTGGAAAACAGGATATCCTATGGCTGTCTAGCCGCTATCTAGCAGTCATAGGACTGTTCCCTCCAAGTTACTTTTAGGCTGGCTTTGAGGATGGAACCCTCTCAAGGCGGTGTACAAGATCAAAACTACACAACGTGGATAAAATAAAAATCAATAAAATGGAAATGACCAATAAAACCTAAGACACCATAGTGAATCAATGAAAACAGATTGGTCTTCAGAGCTTTCCTGAAGACCTGCAAAGAAGGGGCCTGATGAATCCCCAATGGAAGCTGATTCCAGAGATGTGGGGCCACTCCTGAAAAGGCTCTCTCCCTTGTACTCACCAATCTAACTGCCCTTGCTGGCGGGGACATGAGAAGGGCTTCTGTTGATGACTTCAAAGTGCAGGCAGGCTGATAACGGGAGAACACTTGTTGATGTGACAATAAATGATTAGTCTAAGATGGCACAATACTGTTTGTTCCTCTTTAAAAATAGTATCTGGTGAGCACTTTGAGAATTCTAATAATAACTGGGCTTGGGATAATTTTCAGATATCTATCTTTGCTGTTGATAGAGCGCGGGGGCCATTAATGAAATGGAATATGAAATACTGCTGACGCTTCTGCAAGGCAAAAGAGAGGATTGTCTATTGACATTACTTTGTTCATCCTTTTTGAGCAGACTGTACAAATTGTGATTGGCTGTCTAATGCTAGCAGTCCTGGATGTTTTATTGCAAGGCCATTAAATTACCTGCATGTGCACCCAAATAATGATTTTTATGTTTGAAAATTCAACAAACAAATATGGATGAAGGCATGCAGATTAGAGGGTGCAGGCATGTCAATTTAATATTTGAAGTCATCAAGCGTTCATAAAAAGGAAACCTCAGTCCAAATGTTACATGCCATTCCATTTCATTTATGTGGGTGAGGTGGTAGAAATGGCAACATGAAATAATGAAAGGCAGTGCAGGAGTGGCGGGGTAGGGGGAATCTATCACTTTATATCATCTTTGTGTTTGATGGTGCCATAGGACAGTAGGGCAGCTACCTTGTTCTTTGCAATCAGTGCAGCTACTTTGAGAAGAGCTGACAGTGTGTCCTGCAAAGGCAGTGCGAGACTAGCTTTCTCCTGGTTTCAAAACTGAAATGGCAGTCATATGTACCAGTAAACTGAACACTGGCCATCTGTCTTGCCCTACGCTCATTTTTGTATTTTTAAAACACTGCTTGAAAATCCACATGGAAATATCAGTTGGTGCAAAATGCTGCTGCTAAAATCTCGATTGGGGCCCAGCACTGAGATCAGATCATGCAACCTCTTTATTGTACCAAACTGCATTGACTTCCAGTCTGTTTCTGAGTTTAATTCAAAATGCTGATCATTACCCTTAAAGCCCTAAATGGCTTGGATGAGGGTACTTGATGAACCATCTTTTCCCATGGCAAGCTGTCCATCCTCTCAGATCACTTGATGCAACCCTCCTATGCATGCCACGGCCATCTGAGGTACCGTTGGTGACAACGCATGAGAAGGGTTTTCTGGTGCCAGCACCCCATATGTAGAACTTCATGTCCCAAGAGCTTGGATGATCCTCATTTGCGTTCTTCTGTCATTTCAAGACTTCCAACAAGCCTTTAATTCTGTTGATGTTTATGTTACTATCTGTTCATTTGGCTCTTTGAGTTCTTCTAATGCTGTCTTTAGTCTGGTGATGTGTTATTGGATTATTTTAACTGATAGGGATTAATGTTGTTTTTATATTTGATATTATTTGTTGTACATTGTTAGCTGCTTTGAGGGGGAAAGCAAAATATATCTGCAGAAGTTGTTGGATTGCACCTCCCATAATCTCTGACCATGCTGGCAGGGGCTGATGGGATCTGCAGGACCACATTTCCTCCCGGTTTACATGTTCTGGGAATTGCTGTACCTGGGGATTCAGGGGGACTAGGAAATGGGAATGCAGAGTTAGTTCATACATTACATAGAAATAATGGACCATTACCACCAACTAATTGCCCTGTAGGAAAGTTTCCAGGAGAGAGTGAGTGAGGCAGGTGAAGTATACCTTAAAGCCTGCTTCACCTGCACATTCCCATCCCCACACAGGTGGTGGGGGGGAGGAGAATAATCATATTTTATAATTATATTTTATTAGATTTGAATAAAATATAAAATATAAATTATATTTATATTTTAATATTATTTGTGATTTTATTAACATATCTTCTTGTTACTTGTAAGCTGCCTTGAAAGGATTTGTATCTTGAAAGGTGGGATATAAATAATTGTAACAAATGAATTAAATAAATAATATCCATTTTAGTATAAATACAAATAAATAAAAATGTGCATACTCTTGTCCATTCATTCATTGACTAATTTCAAAAAGAAGAAACCCCCCTTATTTTAAAGTAAAAACACTGCTCCAAGGATGGAGGATGTGGAGGGTTTTTGTGGGGGCCATTAAAAGGGCAAACTGATCAGTACCAAGCACAGCGGATTTCTGCTTGAAACTTAAAGAGCGTTCCTCCCCACCAGCAATGCTCAGCTGTGATGAGAATGGCATGTCTGGATCAAATGCAGAGCAGTCCCATTGGTTTAAAAGAATTATGCCTACCATCAATCTATTTCCCCCCCTCTGTAGTCCTTTATTTTTGTAATCTGGAGCACTTCCCTAAGAATAGCGCTGGACTCTGTGCCTGTCAAGTTAAGTGTTCCTTGCCCAGCCACACTTTGACAGGGATTTTTTTTCTTTACTAAAGCAGGCTCATGCCTACTTCACAACTGCATTTTTATGGATACACACAGTACATTTTATATCATGTATGCAGACGACAGATAAATGCTTCTGGATGTATATACCATCCAGTTATACATGTTAAGGACTAGGATTAACTGTTGTAAACCAGGTCCAACCAAGGTGTTACTTTTAAGCTCAAGGGTCACTGCCACTTCTAGAAGTAATAATAGTAGAGGTTTTCTGAGCATGTACAAACTGCTGTCTCCATTTTACAGAAGTAAGGACCACAGTCTGTCTCATACTCATATGGAATTCTAGCCTGCTTGGACCCTGTCATTTCTCTTCTCTTGTTTATAGATCTAACCATAGTTATCCCTGATGCTTCAGATCCGAGAATATGGCACAATAATTGGACAAAGTTAATCCACGTAGTGAGATTGTGGTTCCAATCCTATACACACTTACCTGGGAGTAAGGTCCATTGAATTTCATGGGATTTACTTCTGAGTAGACATCCATAGGATTGCACAGTAAGTTTAGGCTCTTTACTTCAACTGGTGAGTTTATTTGACTTTAAGTGTTCCTCTGTCGCGCTCTGTCGCAAGATACAATCTTCTGTTGTATCTTGAGACCGTACAGTGTCAACAGTTTGCGATCTGTTTGGGAGGTTATTGACTAGAAAAGCGGTATATAAATGGTTAACACAAACAAACACTAGGTGGGAAAATAGTCTTTACTAACGTTTTAGATACATGTTGTCCATCTGTGTGCTGTTTATATATTTTTGTGTAAATGGTTTTGCATTTCATATAATGTGTTTTAATGGTTTTTAATGTTTGTGACCAGTCCCTTGGACTGCAAGGAGGTCAAATCAGTCCATCCTAAAGGAAATCAACCCTGACTGCTCATTGGAAGGACAGACACTGAAGCTGAAGCTCAAATATTTTGGCCACCTAATGCGAAGAGAAAACTCCCTGGAAAAGACCCTGATGCTGGGAAAGATTGAAGGCAAAAGGAGAAGGGGACGGCAGAGGATGAGATGGCTAGATAGCATCACCGATGCAGTGAATATGGACTTGAGCACGCTCCGGGAGAGAGCGGAGGACAGAAGGCCTGGCGTGCTATGGTCCATGGGGTCACGAAGAGTCGGACACGACTTGACTGAACAACAAAATGTTTGTGACCCTCCCAGAGACCTTCGGCTACGGGGCGGTATAGAAATATAATACATGAATGAATGAATGATCGAATGAAGGAAGGAAGGAAGGAAGGTGTAGTTGAGGCGCGAGGCCAGCGCTGAGGCAGGCTGAGAACAGCAGCGTGGCGAACGCTGCAGTTCTCCAGACACCTTGGAAAGTATGGGCAACTTAAGGGCGGAAGCTAACTTCCAGCGGCATTGCCCGTTTGGGCATGCGCCTCTCCATGGGGTCCCCACCCTATGGCTTTCCTCGACCAGGAAGTTGGCGCGTGCGTACTGAAGATGACGCGGTCGAGGACCCGCCGCGCTGGGCTCTGGTTCGCGGGGCGCCCGTCGCCGCTGGCCGCGATGGGCTGAAGGGGGAAAGTCCGCAGTTGCGGGCGGGCAGCGGGCAACGCGGCGGCGGCGGCTTCTCCCCGAGGATGGAGAGAGCCATGGAGCAGCTCAACCGCCTCACCAGGTCCCTGCGCCGTGCCCGCACCGTCGAGCTGCCCGAGGGTAAGAGGCGGGCGGGAAGGGCGCCGCGGGCGCGGGCTGGTGCCGCCTTGCCTTGCGTGGGGGAGGCCGTGGGCCGGGAAGCCCCTGCGGAGGGGAGGCTTGAGGACGCTAGGAAGACCGCGGGGGGGGGGGCATTTGTGGGACGCCTGGGGCTAGGCGAAGGCTGGCGCGAGGCAGTCGGGCGGCAGCGCGCGGCTGCCGACCGCGCCACGAGCTGCGAAGGCTCAAGGCTTCCTGCAAAGTGCGGCCTCCAGCCTGGAATCCTCTTCCCCTGGTCCCGAGTGGGTGGGGAACTTGGGGTAGGCATCACTTGTTGGTAAGGGAACCGCAGTCGGCGCATGCTCGGAGGTACTCTTGTGGCCACGTGCCTGGACTAAGCTGTGGTGTTAAATCCACGGTTCTGGCTGGTGCTGTCCGGCTGAGCAGAGCCGAAGTGCGTGTGTCAAGCGCGCGTGAGGGCGGCTGGGAATTAGAGCAAGGACGGATTTTTCCGTGCTGTTTCTCTTCAGGGGACTTATTCCATATATTTACCAGGGTTTAGGCTTGGAGTATGTTTTTAGTGCCAAGGTTTAACATAGCCCGTGTGAAGTAGGGCCTGTAGCGAAGTGGTAGGTTCAATGTGTGGCATGACGAAAGGCCTTGGGTTCAATCCCTGCTATGAGTGCTGAACCTCCTTTACATCGAAGGCTGTATTCTCTTGAGGGTAAGCTGTCAGGTGGGCAGGACCAGGGCCAAATGTGGATGGGGTTACCCCTTTTTCTGTTCCTTGTTTTCTTTTTTTAACACCTCCACTTCTCTCCCTTCCTGCCCAGCAGGCTGCCAGGAAGGGCAGGGGGCACAAGTTACTTTTGGCGGGTCTGAACTGATCCTTTGGGTCTGAACTGATCCTTTGCAGAAGACTTTTGAAATTAGGTTGAGAGCCATGTGAATTTAGGTCCAGGGTTGCCCATCCCTCTTTTAGGCCGTGGAAAGCTGCTACCAGTCAGTAAAACAATAGTGGGCTAGATAGTTATTTATTTTGTACATTTAGACCAGGGGTGGGCAAATCATGGCCCTCACTACACGTTTTGGCCTACAAGCTGCCCATCCCTGATATCCCTGAGGGGTGGTCTGACTCAGTATAAAGCAGATCCATACAAAGTAATAAAAATGGTGCCTTGAGAATATGCAGACTCATTTTCCTTCAGCAGTAGGTAACCACTCATCTGGTTTTAGAAGAAGGGCTTCCTGGTCAGCAGTGTCATGTCCGGGCTTGACCCTAGCATTACTCACATTGGAAAGCAAGTACTGTCATCTTTTTACTGAATATGTGTAAGGGAAAAAGTTTGAAAGGATGTAGTCTAGGGTTTCTTCTAGCACCACTTTTATATTCAGTAGTATGACCACTGACAAAAATAAAGCTTGTTCCTTGCAGAGGTCTTCAATGAAGTAAGGTTTTTATAAGAGACCTTTGGAATAGTCGGGTGATTGGTAGGTTAGAAGGCAAGGGGATAATAGAATTCAGGGTAAGAGCATTGTGGCTTCCTTCCCGTTTTATTGTCTTGCATCCCTTTCATATGTAAACATGTTAGCCTAATTGAGTGACAAATGACTAGGGGTGTGTGTGGTAGTGACAATAAAACATACACGCCTTGGGGTGCAATGGCACTAAAAATAAAATGATGACATATTGAAAGAGGAAGTTTTACTTCTGAATTACCAGGAGTGTTTCTCAGTCGTTACTATCTGCACTTACTGTATGTATGTGTACGTAATATATGTTAAGTAACACAGGGTGCAATCCTATGCTCTTCTGAACACAGGCTGCTGAGCAAACATGCATAACATTGCACTGTCAATGAATATGGCATTGTAGCGGGGGGGAGGGGAATTAATTACAGCCCTTGACTCTGCCCTTTTCTTTTCTGTTTACTGGAAACTTTTAACTTTCCCTTCATATCCCTTTTCTTACCAGTTTCCATTTGTTTTAAAGTTGGCTTCTGAAAAAAAGAAGATCCTTTCCAAGTGACAACTTCACAGCTCCTACCTGTACTCAGATTGTTTCTGTTGATGAATAGCTTTGCTATTCTTACTTCCCTCTTGTTAATGTAATAGTCTCATTCCATAGCCACTTCAGAAATCTCTGGAGTTAAGGATGTTATTCAGCTGCAGAATCAGGTAGTCTCAAGTGAATTGATTTATTTGAAGAATTCTCTGGAAATGTAGTGGCGAGGAAGTTGTTTGTTTTAACATTAATTTAGGGCACAATCCTATGGGGATAGGTGGCCGCCTCCAAACGCAGAGGCGACTGCCTATCCAGTACAGGGCAGGAGAAGCATGGAGGGGATCATTCCCTCCATGCTTCTCCTGGCCTGAGTTTGCGGCTAGACAGCTGATTTCGGGAAGGGAAGCTGCGGAAAGGCGGAGCAGGGGAGAAGGCTGCCAGATGACACATAGGATATGTCATACCAGCATTTCTGCCTCCCCCCCCCCCGGAACGCCCCTTTTTGGCTGCTCTGCGCTCTTCTTCTGAGCGTGGGGCTGTTCTGCGCTGCCTGCGAGGCAGTGCGGAGGGAGGGGGGAGGTCGGTTCTCCAGGAACTGACCTTGGAGCGCGGGCTTCGAGATTGGTTCCTGGAAAACCACATATCCTATGGCAGTCTAGCCACTGACTAGCGGCCATAGGATTGCTCCCTTAAGCATTCTGTACTATTTGGTAATCTAATTAACAGCAGTTGATTGATGTGAGAATTTACTGACTGTAGCCAGACAAACCTTGTTATTTCTGTCTGTGGAGAATTTTTGTACATGCTTCTATGGTGGTGCAAGAATATTGGGATTATGTTTATGCCTCATATTGTATCATAACTATAATTTAATTTCTACACAGATAATGAAACTGCTGTCTACACTTTAATGCCAATGGTGATGGCTGACCAGCACAGGTAAGTCTTCATTTATAGACATGGAAGAAGATGCACATTTCAGTACATCTAAGTCAGGGTCCTCAAACTTTTTGGAAATTTGAGAAACTGCTGTTTGCACCACCACAAAATGCCTCCCACATAGGATTTGGCTAGTCACACAGTGGCTGCCATTGGAGCCTGGCTAGTGAAAGGACAAGTAAGACTGCAATCCTATGCATGTTTAGACAAAAAAAGGTCCTACAACTCCCAGTATTCTCTAGTCAGCACATCTGGCTGGGGAATGCTGGGTGGTGTAGAACTTTTTCTGTCTAAACATGCATAGGATTGCAGCCTAATCCAGCCAAGTAACAGCACAAGAAGAGGAATGGTCTGAACTCCAAAGCCATCCACACTTTTGACCCCACAGAAGCACAGCAAAATGCTTTTTCACCAACGACAAACTAGTGAGGTGGAGAGACAATTAATCTCTCATCTGAGATCCAGTCTGTCTGTCTGTCTGTCTGTCTCTCTCTCTTTCACACACACACACACACACACACACACACACACAGAGCAGTTCCTGCTGTCTTCTATCCCACCCATCTTTCCTTTCTAATGTTGCGATCCTGTGCATGCTTACATGGAACTAAGTGGGAATTACTTCTTAGTAGGCCTACATAGGATTGATCTGCTCATCTTATCCCCACCCACAAACCTTTTCCAAACCCCAAAGGAAAGGAAAATGCCCTAGTCCAAAACGAAAGAAAAAGTTTTCTCTACCTTGAAACCAGGCTCAGTCACTTCATTCCTCACCTGGCACTCCTACCTTCCCCTCTGCCATCAGAGCCCCCACCGAGGAAGGGTGTGTGTGTGAGAGAGTGAGAAAAGGGAGAGAAAGAACAAGGCTAAGGGCTGGGAGGGGAGAGAGACAATGAAATAAACAAGTGGTTGGAGAGAAAGATCAAGGCTTGAGAGTGGGAGTGGGGAGAAACAGTGAGATAAAGGGACAAAAGAGCAAGGCTAGGGGATAGGAAGGGAAAAAGGGCTAGAGAAAGGTAAGGAAGAGAAATAGCGAGTTGAAGAGGTTTGCAGGAGGCTAGAGGCTGGGAGTGGAGAAAGAAAGCAAAGGGAAAAGGACTGTGTGGGTGGAAGAAGATTGGGCAGGACCAGGAAGCAACTTTTTCTTTCTCTTCCTCCCTGCCAAATCGCTGATAAGTGGCAGGTTCAGGAACAGGAAGGAGAACCTGGTACCCTAATGTTTTTCAAGTTTTTTTAAAGATTAAAAGTAAGTTTTTAAAGGGGGAAAGGAGTGGAGAGTTGTGGGAGCTGTTGGAGTGTCTGCGGATGCTGCACTGGGGACCCCTGATCTAAATATTTGATTTAAAGTAGGACCACTTCTAGTATAGGACTATACAGAGATGTGCAACATTTGCTTCCTAAGGTGCTTTTGCCTGGCCTCCAGGCTGTTCTTCATCTTCTATGAAATACAGCTTTTACTGTTAAAATTGGAAAGTTTTTTGTCCTGATGGTGACAGGCCTGAAAGAATGTGATGGCCACTGATAGTTCCTTGCTCAAGATCCAAACTATTGTTGAAACAGTCTTTAGGCTAATATAGTTATGGAAGAAACATACATGCTAAACTGTGTTTCTCTCATGATACTTCTTGAAAACATGGCAATTCTTGTTCGTTAAGATGATAATCTGATAAAGTTGTGTAACTGGCAATAGGTCAGAACAGTATAGTTCTTTCCCAGTTACCTAGCATATGATACTTTTTGAATTCCTGTGAGAATAATACACTCTCAATTTCTTGGATAGAGGTAAATAATACATTGAAGAACAAATATAAGTTTAAAATAAAAATACTAATTATCTTATGTCTCTCTGTATGGACATAAAGCTGACGTTTCTTTTAGGACTGTTTTTAAACTTCAGGTGCTCTGTTAGCAATATACACAATAGTGAGAAGAAAATATATATATATATATTTTTACAAAGCTGTGATCTAATCCCCATCCGCAGAAGTATATGTATTTAAGTGGGCATACACTCTCATCTTAAATGTACTACAGTACATGAACATAAATTCCGAGATCCCTGGGGGCTTAAAACCCAGTCTTAAGCATATTACTTGCAAGTGGGCAGCCAGGTGTAGTTTGCATGACAAGCTACATATGATGAAATTCCCTCTTCTATACCACTGTTAGAAGTGCAGGAGCCATGTCCTCTTTTTCACCTGGCCACCCTACTTTCAAGTATTCCCACTGAAGCTGTGAGAGTTCAACTGGTTATCCATGTTTAAACTGGGTGGTAAGTTGGCTGTACTGTATTTTTCTTTTGCAGTACGTGACCTACACAGCAGTATCAATCCACTATTACAGGTAGCTGAAAATACAGCTTTCCTGCTAACTTAAATTTACTTTGTTTCAGATCTGTTTCAGAGTTGCTGTCAAATTCAAAGTTTGATGTCAATTATGCATTTGGACGAGTGAAGAGGAGCTTGCTTCATATTGCAGCTAAGTAAGACAACCTTAGAAGCCTGGGAAATATTGCAGTAATAAAGATTTATATTCTCCAAATCTTTGTTGAAGATACTTGTTTTCAGTTTATTTTTATTTTTTGCCTATAATGTTGAAAGTAATGGAAAGTAATGGTGTTTTTGTTCATGGAGGCAGTTTCTGTCTTCTGAGTCTGGCTAGGTATTGCAGGTTGTCTAGGTATTATATGGACAAAATCTGCCCTTTCCAATGCACCGTTATGCCCCATTGCATTCAGCGTGACAGGCAACATATTAAACTGGAAGCAAAATAACTTCAACAAATAATACATTTAGGGCGCAATCTTTGCATGTTTAGACAGAAAGAAGGTCTACAACTCCCAGCATTCCCCAGGCTGCTGTGCTGGCTGGTGTCAGGGCCTTGTAGGTTATAGCCAGGATTTGATTAGAAGTAGCCTGGAAGGGCTTGGGTCTATTCAGCCTCTGGAATGTCAGAATCTATGTGAGCTTATCTCTGTTGGTGTTCTCAGAGCAGAGCCAAGGGGAGTCACCCAACTCCCTGTCCACCTGTGGTCTGGTCTTGGCAGGCAGGGAGGCTGGAAGCTGTCTGTGAGAACCTGACACAGGTGGGATGGGGTTTGCAGAAGGGTCGCCCAGGTTGAAGCATCATTGCTGGCAGGCTGAGCAGTGCCACCCTATTTAGACAGGGGGCTTGCTGAAAGGCTAAAGGCCCTCGTCTGTCAAGGGATCCGGAGGGGGTGTGTTACAGTCACACCTTCCCTTTTAAGCTGATGCAAAGGTGAAGAACCTTTGCTAGGAACATCTCATCTTCATTGCCCGAAGCCTTCTGTGTTTGGATCCATCATCATCTGGGCTTTTGGAGGCACTCTGCACATGGACTAGAACTTTGGATTGTTAAGGACTTGCCATAAAAAGCACTGTGAGGCTCTTCATAGACTTGAACTCTCATTGCTATGGATTGTGTGTGTCTGTTACCAATTCAGTGTATGGCAGGCTGGGTTTGATCTACGACTTTTGGACTTTCCTCTGCCTGGACATGTGCAGTGTGGAGTTACCAATGTGAAAGCGGTAGCACAGAACTCCCTGCATGTCTGGGTTTACCCTTCCTTTGATCTTGTTAGGCCTTGACCATGTAACCTGGAGTTATCAACAAAAGATCCAAAGTTGGACTCTCTATGGGTGTGGTTTGTTTAGGTCCTTCAAGAAGTTATCCCTTGATTGCCTGATGGGTTCATTCCAGGAAGCATTCCCTTTCCATGTCTGGGGTTGGCATCCTGTGAAAGAATTACCTGGGTTAGCTACCCAGGAATCCAGAGTCCCTTCCCTTGTGTTCAGAACCGTAGAGAATGACAACGGGGAAACCACGTTGATGAGGATCTCGGTCACGGTAGTAGTGTTTAGCTTTGGACTGTTCTGGAATTACGTAGAGCCTATAGCTACTGACTATCAGCTATATGATTTCTGAAGAGTGTAACCATTCAGCTTTTGCTGTGGGATTTCCTGCAATAAAGAAATTTCACTGATTTCGGTTTCCGGTGTCGGATTGCCTGAGCATGTGCGCTGGGGGGATCAGGAAATCTGACAGCTGGGGAATGCTGGGAGTTGTAGGACTTTTTTCCTGTCTAAACATGCATAGGATTGCACCGTTAATTAAATATGTGCCAACTTGTTTAACATGTTCAGCTTTGCTTTTCAGGTTTCAGTAAAATCAGTAAAACACCAGGTTTCAGTAACAAATTAGTAAAACACTAAAAAAATTTTTTTTACATTGACTACTGCAAAAAGTTCAAATTCAAAAGAGTTCTTGAAGATTCAAGCTATAATTTTCAAGTTTGATATAGCATCATTATGCTGTTGGTTCTTCTGGAAATGATCATTTTCTGTTCCAGGTTCTTTGGCCTTTTGTTAAGATCTTTCCAATTTTTTTCCTCAGCTGTGGGTCAGTTGAATGCCTAGTTCTGTTGTTAAAGAAAGGTGCAAACCCCAACTACCAAGATATTTCAGGATGCACTCCACTTCATTTGGCTGCTAGAAATGGGTAAGAGATGTGGTTATTACATTTAGCTTTTTACTCCTGAGAGGTTAAATAAATTGAGGATTCTACCAAGATAAGTTGTACTGCAGGCTCTGGTCTTTTAGTAAGGTTTGAACAGGACCCATGCAGAAGCTCAGATGATATGGAGAGGCTATGCAGCAGCCATGCTTGTCGGATTGCTCTTCAGAATAATGCTTCTGGGTTAGCATTTTATTTTTTTCATCTTCTAAGTATGATGTAAATATGTTGTTCAGTCATTAAGTCATGTCCGACTCTTCATGACCCCATGGACCATAGCATGCCAGGCCTTCCTGTCCTCCGCTCTCTCCCGGAGTGTGCTCAAGTTCATATTCATTGCATCGGTGATGCTATCTAGCCATCTCATCCTCTGCCATCCTCTTCTCCTTTTGCCTTCAATCTTTCCCAGCATCAGGGTCTTTTCCAGTGAGTTTCCTCTTCGCATTAGGTGGCCAAAATATTTGAGCTTCAGCTTCAGTATCTGTCCTTCCAGTGTAAATATAAATATGTAAATATGACCAAGGACTAAAATGTAAAACAACATACTTTGTTTTTTTTGAAGAATACAGACTTAACCATTGTTTAGATTAAATCTAAGAATATAGTTGGCGTCATGTATCAAAATATGCCCAAATAATATATAGAGAAGTTTTTGGGTGATATTTTAGTTTAATCAAATTCAGTGTTAAAAGGAAGTGTTAGAAAAGTTATTCTAGGGTTTGTTATTTTTAAATGGGTAAAACAGATAAAAAAAATGTTTTGTGGCTCAGTATTCCATGATTTCACTTCTGCTCCTACTAATGTGGCCTGTAGATTAGCTTATGATAGTTTATGAATTGAGGCTGATTAAAAAAAAGTTATTTAAAGGCTTGAGGTGTAATCCAATATGCGCTTACATAGAAGTACGATATAGTGAATTCAGTAATATTTACTTCCAAATAAACATCCCTAGGATCAGCGTATCAATGGCTTCTGCACAAACACATAAGGAGAAAATGAGCAGAACCCATATAAACTAGTTTAATAGTGAGTGATCACATGTTTTCAAAGGAAAAAAAATACATTGGTATTAAAGGGAAGGGCCATAGCTCAGTGGTAGAGCACATGCTTTGCATTCAAAAGGTCCTTGGTTCAATCCCTGTCATTTCCAGGTAGAACGGGGAAAGACTTCTGTCTGGAAGACTCCTGTCTGACTAGATGAACCAATAGCCGTGTGAGACAGCTTCCTATGTTCCTACGTACATTAGCTTCCTATTCTGTGGAGTTGTTGGCAAGCTGCAGGCCCTGCAGTTGCCTAGTACAAATTAGCAGTACTTCATAGATCTTAAGGTGCTTCTAGTTGGGGAGCTGCTATCACTAACAATCAAAAGGCATTGTGCAGCTATTCCTTCTTAAGAAAATTCCTTCTGGTGAGAAAAAAAGATGGAAGAAACAGTGAGAAAACACAGGAAAGCTGCAAATTGAAGATATCACTGTCTGGACCTGCCTGCCCCTCTGAAGAATTCCATGAATGAGGCAGTGCAATTGCATAATAAAAGCCTTGCCTAGAAGCACCCCACAGCTCTGTTGATGCCCATTACCAGCACTGCCTTATCTCTTATCTATGATAGGTAAGGCAGTGCTGGTAATGGGCATCAACAGGGCTGTGGGACACGTTCTAGGCATAGGAGCTCTGAGGTGCACAGTGATCTCTCTGCCTGGAAGAGTTTTCTCATTAATTTCAAGGCTGGGAGCTTGTCTGTGTACGTTCCTGTTTGCTCTCCACATGGGAATATATTGTGAGCCCAATCCATACAAATGTGTATGGCTTTCTGCACTGGAACATGCGAGTCTTCTGGGACTGTCATGAGAGCAACCATGTAGAATTTGGTATCCTGAAAACCTTTCCTCTGTTGGTTTACTTATTTAGACTAAGTTAAAAACTAGGAGTTCATAACTTTGGAGCAAAGCTTGCAAATAAGCGGCCTGTAATCTAATTCATACACTTGGGGGACAATCCTGTGCAAGTTTAGACAGAAAAAAGTCCTACAAATCCCAGCATTCCGTAGCAGCTCTGCTGGCTGGGAAATGCTAGGAATTATAGGATTTTTTTTCTGTCTAAACATCCATAGGATTGCGTCCTTAGCCTACAATTATATACACACTTACCTGGGAGTGTCTGTGCTTCTGTGCAGACATGCATCTCTTTGCATGGTGAGGTAGTCATACATGGAATGTACATGTGAGGCAGGTACTGCATACAGAGAATGATATGCAGAAGTTCAATTAGTGTAATATTTTTAAATGGAAAATGATCATGTAAATTAAGCCTTCATGTGTGCAGACCACAATGTAGAGTGCCTAACTAGCAGATTACTATGTGTGCTGGAAGAACTCTTGTGTACTACACCTCACAGAGAGGATTTCCTGCTTAATAATAGTATGAGCCAACCCTAAGAAGCCAACAGAGAAGCTGAGGAAGTCTTGTTTTGTTGGACTCAAGACAGATACTTAATTTATTTTCTACACAGCCAGAAGAAATGTATGAGCAAGCTGCTGGAATATAGCGCTGATGTCAACATTTGTAATAATGAAGGCCTGACAGCAGTAAGTCCTGCAGTTTTGTTTTTATCACCCTGCACTTAAACAATGCTATTGTATGAACACCCCTACATTTTCATATTTTGCTGCTTTGTCTTTTTCTGGTAGTCCTCAATATTTAATGGAAACAACACATTTTGCCTTCTGGAAATTGTACTGGCTAGTGATTCTGAATGGCCGTAGTACTAGATTGAGATGTTGAATTGCTGTATAATGTAATACGTTTTTACACACTGGATTTTACTGTTAAAATGCAGTATAATGTAGTGGCTTTGACTAAACATTTGATCTGGCAGGTGATACGAGAGTAACATGATCCGTTACGATACATTGGTGTAGCAGTTATGCACCATCCAAACATCACAGGTCTTAATGTTTTTAAAATCTGCCTTTCCTTACTTTTCCACTTAGTTGTCCAGTGTGTTATCTCAAATATAAGAGTTTAATAGTAGTTTTGGCATGAGCACTAGCTGAGCAGCAGAATTTTCCCATTCATCACGAGTCTTGCCACCTGAATTTGCATTTTCTTTCTACCTTTTAAAGTCATGACTGCTAACCAATGAAATGCACATATGGAAACCTGTGAGAGAATGGTCCCACTTTCCAATCAGCAGTTTCTCACATTGAGCAGTAACCCACAACATTTAATTATTTACTGAATTTGCTTGCTGAATGTGTTTTTTTCCCTGTCGCTTTCTGTACTCAGATCCACTGGCTTGCTGTTAATGGGCGAACAGAATTGCTTCATGATCTTGTACAGCATGTTACCAATGTAGATGTAGAAGATGCAATGGGGCAGACAGCGCTTCATGTGGCATGCCAAAATGGCCACAAGACGGTAGGCTAATAAACATAACGGACTTTGATCATGGATGCTAAGGCTTTTAATAGTAATAAATCTGTAAGCATTTTGTGATAAAGAAGCCCGTTAACAGGAAACATCAAGAGTTTTGATGTATGATTGAATCTCAACTATCAAGGAATAGTTGCTTGTTCTTGGGGGAATGATGTAACTTTCAGTTCTACTTAGGAACTTACTTAATAGATCTTTGGGGGGTAGGGTATGGGATGCCTTTAGGGCTATGCCCTCACAAGGCATCTTCCAGTTTATGAAACACTACCCATCAACAAGGTGAAAAGCATATCAAAACATACCATAAAACATGTTGTTTACAATAACATTTTCAATAACAATTACAACACAGCATAATAAGCACAGTTAAAACTATTTTCAGCCCATGTAAAACAGTGCCTAATACCTAACAGAAAGCGACTTGAAACGAAGGGCTTAATAGTGTATCTGATTCAGTAGTAGACTTATGAATCACACAGGAGACTATATGTTTTTCTGCAATGCATGCATTTTGCAAAAGTTAATCAATTGAGACTGATCTTAGATTATATCAGGAATATATAGTTTAGTTTCGAACTGAACCTAAATATGATATATTTATACACATACATATCCTGCAATGGACCTTATTGAACATGTGGGGCATAGTTTATCTGTTGCTTCTTCAGAATTCATTTAGGCTGCAGTCCTACAGAGATAGTGGGAGCTTCTGAAGATGGAGGCTGCTGAGTATCCAAAGCAGGGCAGCTGGAGCATGGAGGCGATCCTTGCCCCTGTGCTCCAGCCGCCCTGCATTTTTGCTAGATGGGCGATTTTGCCTGTCTAGCTGTGGCACTTCCCAGGAGGGAAGGAGACTGGGGTGAGCATAGGAAGCTGTGTAATGCAGCTTCCCCTGTCCCCTCCCTGCCCTACCCCGGGACCACCTCCTTTTCCCTGTCTCTGTGCTCCGAGCATGGAGACAAAGCCAGAAATGCACTGGCTATGAGGGGGAGCCCTGTTTCTGATCTTGGATCCCAGAAACCAAACAATCTTATGTCCCCCAGACACTGTCTAAGTACATAAGCTTAGCTGTTGTTCTTTTTAAATCATTTCTCAGTATATGAAACTTTTTTGGTAACTAAAGAGAGGCTGACAATACAGTTCTGTACGTGCCCAGTCAAAAGTAAGTTTCCTTGAGTTCAGTGGGTCTTAGTCCCAGGTGAGTTGCAGCTGAAGGCATACATATTTGTAGGTTTACTTGATTCAGTTTTTTTTCTTCCCAAAAGACAGTTCAGTGTCTTTTAGACAGTGGTGCAGACATTAACAGGCCCAATGTTTCAGGAGCAACTCCACTCTACTTTGCTTGCAGGTATGGCTTGTTTCATTTTTGAACTACTATATGAAATGTATTAAATGTTAAATTCATAATCATATTAGGAAATGGGAAAAATGTTGGTTTAGGTCTTAACCACAAAACTCACTGGATAACCTTGGAGAAAAATCTCTGTTTGCTTGAACATATGAACTACCTTACACTAATTCAGACCATTAGCCCAGATAGGCCAGTACTATGTGCTGTAGTTCACAGTGGTTTTCTGAGGCAGAAATCTTTCCTGGCCCTGCCAACTGGGTTTCTTTCAACTTGTAATGCCAGGGATTGCTGCCAGGGCCTTCTGAATGTGAAGCAGGTATTCTGCCACTGAGCTATGGCCCTTTCTCGTCATCCTTCAGAATAAGTTGATATTTGTGCCATAAGCCAATGTCAAAGAAACTGAAATGTGGCCTTTCCTGGCTGAAACTTAATTTTTATTTGATGCTATAAACAGAAAGTGTAACAAGGAACCTTCAACAGGATTGAGGATTTGTAAACACTGGAAATGTTGAATTAGCAAAGCAAGTACTTCAGTGGATATCTGTGCTCATTTAGTATTTTTCATTAAACTCTCTTCAAATGCCCAAAGGGGTGTGTGGGTGGCTTTCTTTCCAGCAATCAAAAGTACTAGTATTCCAATAATGCCATATCCATGACATCTTGAAGACTTCTTTTTAAAAAAATCTTTTTTACAACTTGAGTTTTTATAATTGAGGTTAGTGCAAAATGACTTTTATTTCGTGTAGACAAGTTACTTTACAATAACAATAGTCTTTATCTGTGAAAGCTAGACAAAACTTATAAACAGTTTGCTTCTGTCTGCTGATCCAAATATTGCCTGCTGTGGTAGGGGTTTGTTTCTGGGTTTTATTTGTCAGATTTGTATTCCATTCTTCCTCCGAGGAGTTTAGATCAATGTACATAGATTCATTCTTCATGATAGCTTTGTGAGTTGAACTATGTTGAGGGAATCTGGCCCAGACAAGCCAATGGTGTGGTCACTACACAATGCTGCCTCTCTTTGGAGTATATATACAGGTACACAAGGCAGTGTGTTTTATAAGGACTCATCTGCATGGCACACATTTCTGGTTAAATATGGTTTAATGACCAAGAATTAAAAAAGTTTGTTGTTTAGGCTTTCCCCAATAAAATACACTTCCTTATGTATGCATACATGCATGCTTTCTCACATTCCTTCACTTCTCTGCCAATGGAGGTGTGATGGAACCCAGACCAAAGTCAGGATGGATAGCCAATTAGTAAGGCTGATAGGGTTATGCAGTGGCCTGATAGAAATGGTGAGAGAGTCTCTTTTGATCAGTGCTGAGGTTTCTTACCTATGATGAAAGATGTGCTAATTATGCAAGTCATAAAACTGGAAGAAGGAAATCTGTTCTTGTTTGAATCTAAGTCACTTCTTTCCTCTGCTTTTACTTGTAATTGCATTAAACATGATAAATTTCTTCTTGCATATCTCCCCACTTAAGTAGTGGTGAGAACAGTTTTATAGTGCACCAATTTCCAGACGGGTAGCTATGTTTTTGTTGTAGCAAAACCAAGGAAGACTCTTGTGGCACCTGAAAGGCTAACAAATTTATTATGGCATAAGCTTTTGTGAAGTGGATGAAAGTATGCCATAGTAAATTTAAGCTTTTGTCATAATAAATTTGTTAGTATTTAAGGTGCCTCAAAACTTTTTATTTTATAATGCAGTAACCTCAGCACAATTTAGTTGTCCTATGACTTAAACAACAATGGGAATAGAGTAGACACCCTCTTCAAGGCTACTTCACACATTCTACAGAAGTAGCAAGAGAGGAAGCATGACTGAGCTATGCTTCAAGATTTTGCACAAAGCAGATAGAAGAACATGCTTTTACTGTATTGGTTACGAAGCATGATCTACTTCATGTCAGATTTGGAAGTGTGGAAAAAGAGCATGAGTCATGCACCCTTCCCATCTTCCTACTTCTGTGTTAAGAACACCCTAAGGGACAACTTGTTCTGTTTATAAAGAACAACTTGTTCTGTTTATGGATTCCGGAAGGAGTTGGCTGATGGCAGAACATGTACTGAACAGGTCTTATAACCACTCTGTATTCCATATAGCCATGGCCAAAGAGACACTGCACAAATCCTTCTGATGAGAGGAGCCAAATATTTGCCAGACAAAAATGGAGTCACTCCACTTGATCTCTGTGTACAGGTACAAACTGGCTTCAGTTTTACATGTGTTGCTTAAAAGTGCTGTCTAGTGTGATTATCATCTTTGCCCATCTGACTGAAGGTGTCATCTTCCATCGTATGCAGGTGCTGGTGGAAGATACATGAGTGACTATTGTATCCTCTTTCTGTGCATCTCCTCTGCTTTCGCATTTGCCCAGACAAAATGTGTGGTGTTTCTGATGCAAGGACACTGCATTGTACCACAGGAAGATGCATGACTTCTTCTCTCCTATGTTAGTTCGAAAGCATGGAAAAGAGTGTTCGGTATCACTTCTGTATCATCTGTTACGGTTTCGCTGTAATATACAAAGCCACAATTAGATGAAAGGCCTCTGGACAGGGGCTTTTATCTTCTGGGCACCTAGAATATTACTGAATCTGAAAAATCTTAAATTTGTATGGTAGCAAGTCTTAGAACTTGGATCTGTACAGTTGTAGATAAATGTTAATTGTACATACTGTTCTGCCTTCAATTATATTTCACCTAATCCTAGTCTGTGAAAGAAATTATTACATGTAGACCAGCATTTTTTTTTTTTAACCTATGTTCAAGCCACTAATGCATCAGCTAATTTTAAAATGCCATGCTGGGGGTGAAGTTCAATGCACTTACGTTAACTAAACTTTTCACAATAGTGCAAGCATAAGGTTCAGATTCAAAGCCAGATCACATAAGTACCAGAGCAAATTACCCACAGTGGGTCCTGCCTCCCCTCTCCTGTGTGAAATACTTTATTCTGGGCCTCCGTATTCTCTTTTACAAATGAATTTATCTAAATTTAAGAATTGTAAAAGGAGACTTCAAATTTTACTTTGAGATCTGAGCTAGAGCATTAATTTACATAGAGCATTAATTTACATGTTAATGAGTCCCATTGATGACTTTAGCCCTACTCAGGCATTCCATTTTTGTTTTTACTGAACATGCAAGGTGAAGACGTGCTCTGGCTTTTCTCCTTCCTTGTGCATTGCTGTTGCCCTCAATGCATGGAGGCCAGTTGTCTGAAGAGCAGAGCCTCCCGTATCCATGGAGGCTGTCCACATGAGCCAGAATGCTCTCAGTAAACCATTTTTGATAAGTTTAGAATGGCTGCTCACATAAAAAATACTCTCCTTTTCAGGGTGGCTATGGAGAGACTTGTGAAGTTCTAATACAGCATCATCCTAGACTTTTCCAAACAATTATTCAAATGACACAAAATGAAGATCTCAGAGAAAATATGGTAAGTTATTTTCTTATTAAATGTTAATAATAAACCTCAAAACCAGTGCTTTCCTTACGAACAGATGTGTTTCTTCTTCCACAAATCTCTGAAGTGGACCATGTTTATAGCTTGACCCTCTGCATGTTTACCTGGAAGTAAGTCACAATGACTTAGACCCAACTAAGGATGCAGTGTTTGTAGCTTTAGGCTGGACTGGAACTTGGGAGATCCAGGTTCTAGTCCCTACTCAGCCAGGAGCTCATTTGGTGACTTTGGGCCAGTCACTGACTCTCAGCCTAACCTATTTCACAGGGTTGTTGTGAGGATAAAATGGAGAGGAGAGTCACGTAATCCACCTTGCGTTCATTGTGAGGACAAAGGCAGGATATAAATGTAATAACAGTTTTAAAAAATCTGGTGAAAGCCTTACTTGTGTTAAATATTGTTAGTCATGAGTTTAACATTTTATATTTGTATGTGGTGTGGTCAAAATTTGGTAACTGCCTTTTCTCTGTTTAGTTGCGGCAAGTCCTAGAACACTTATCTCAGCAGAATGAAAACCAGTACCTTAAAATCTTGACTAGTCTTGCTGAGGTGGCTACAACAAATGGTCATAAACTGCTCAGGTAACTGAGACATCACCACAGATATTTGTTCTTTAGGTTTCCTTTGTTCTTGTTGATTTTCTCTTGGAATAGAAACCTGCCATCAAAATAAACTTGCTCTAAAATAAATTTGAAGGTAGCTAGCTAAGATGGCAAGACTTCCCCCCTTAACTCTATGTGAAAGAGAGACTGCTACAGTTGCCGGAAGAAACAAAGTTGAGCTAAATGAGTTGAATATGCAATTATATTGGTAGCATTGATTTATTGGTGTGCAGAATCTGAGACCTGGGGCCAAATCCAGCCTGCCTGGGATCCTGATCCAGCCTTCTAGGGGTTTCCCAGATGACCATACCCCCTTCGCCTAGTGCCACCACCCCTTTCTTCTGACCACTGATTGTATGGTACTTTCCTGATTTTTATGCAGTTTCCACTCATTCTAACATGTTGAAAAGACTCTCCTAAGGTTACTAGCAGTAAGAGCTTTAAGCTAAAATATGCTGATATTTTTGGCCCCATCCCTTTTGCCTTTGACCCCACCCACCACTGGAATGTGACCTCCAAGGGCTTCTCTGAAATGGAATCCATCCCTTGGGCTGAAAGAGGTTCAACACCCCTGATGTGCACAGTTACATGACATATTCTCTGCCCATCCCCATCATTTGTAAGGGGAACAGGGCATAGCAGTTGATTGGGTGGCCTGCACCCATGGTCTAAATTATCTGCTGGAAAGTGTGCAATTCAGTGGTAAGATGACAAAAATGGATGTCTGGGCTATGGCCAGCTGAACAGCACAGATCCATCAGAGAATGGACTGTATGGATCTTTGGTTTAAAAAAATCAAAATCTGCATAAATTGAAACCCAGGCCATAGGATAGTCTCCTGCTACATTAACCATTTAATGTTCTGTACCTTCCAGCTTATCAAGTAATTATGAAGCTCAAATGAAGAGTCTCTTGAGGATCATAAGGATTTTTTGTCATGTCTTTCGCCTTGGCCCATCCACTCCCAATAATGGAAATGACATGGGGTACAATGGAAATAAAACTCCAAGAAGTCAAGTGTTCAAGGTCAGAAAAGTAATTGACGTAATTAGGAAGATAGACCTTAAAGAGATGAATCTCACAAAGCATGCATTCATTAATCAGGCATCTCATGAGGAGGACGTAAGTTTGGTTGATACCCCTTTTAAGTTGGGACCATCTTTTTATCCCTCTCTTTATAATCAATTCTAACATAAGATTACCTATCTTTCAAAATGTTTTTCTTTTATTTCTCAAGTTCATCCTGTCTAGTATGAAGATGAGTTGTTAAAGACTGCGTACCCAAGTCTTCTATTAATTTCATCACTTCTACCTAACTATAGCTGGCACGATAGCTATATTTTTGGAAATATTGTGAGAATTCTGTGTCCTTGATTTTCAGGAAAACTCCTATGTTGGGCTTACAGAGACTGAGATAGTGGCCTGGTTTACACATATGGTGAGCCAGAATTGCTGTGAATTCTGGCTTACTGTTTATGAGCAGTGTATTCATGTTTGTTGCCTGATTGTTCCCACTTGGCTCCTTCTTCCAGCTGCAGTCACTAAACAAACCAGGAAACCTCCAGTGCTGGTTTGTTCAACATTGCATCCAAGTAATTGTTGGTCTCCTAACAAGCCAGGAATCAGAAGCCAAGAACAAACCCTGGCTTCAGGTTCTGGCTTGTAAAGAGAGCAACAAGCCAGGAATTCCTGTTTAGACATAATGCTAAACAAACCAGCACTGGAGTTTTCCTGGGTTTTTTTTGTCACTCCTGGTGGCAGGAGGAACCAAGCAGCAAGCGATTGGGTAGCATGCTGGTTGTTACCAATAAGCCAGAATTCACAACAACTCTGGCATATTGTTAGGAGTGAACAAGCACACTGGGTCTATTGGGGATGAAACCTTGGTGCCAAGCTCTTGGCCTTTCTAGTTATGGATCGTTCTCTCCCTTTTGAACAAAATGTTCTCATACATGTGTGTGCATGCATACACATGCGCGCACACACATGCATAATGGCATGAGAACTGCTTCTTGATGCAGTCTCATGCTGCTGGAAAGTGTGAAGTTATCACAACTGCATGGGTGGGACAGACATGTGTCTTAATACCTAAAAGGATTCAGATACTTTACCACTGTTGGCTATGTTGTAAATCAACCCTCTTTTGCCCATTTCTTCTGTTACATTTAATGACACATAATAATGTACAACTATGGCAACCATAACAATCCTTCATACAACCATTATGATTGCGTATCGTATGGTATTATTATAGGATATAATAATACCCACTGTTGCCTACTAAAGTGGCTATTAGAGTCTCCTGACTCTAAAATGAATTGCCAAATTTGACAATGTAGACTGGAGGGTTTTTTTAATTACCCTCTATCAAGGCTTGTTATGCCAAACAACTGTTTATGTCCGGTTAGTCTTTTATAGGAGAAATAAAGCTTGTCATCAAGTCAGCAAGGTTGCGTAATACCTTGAAATATTGGAGTGATATAATATTTCGCTTATACTGATTTCATTTAGAGTGATTTCTAGACCAGATAATAGAAACCCCATTTGAGGTAGACTGCAGTATCCATCCTCATAATAGTTGTTGCTTCTTGAGTGCCTAAGAGCCTAGGAACTGTGAAAAACAAATCTAAAATAAAAAGTCCTTGTTTATAATATATATTTAAAAAATCCTCAGCTAGGGCGAGAGAAAGGAAAAGAGAAACAGGAGAGGTTACACTGCACAAAATCAAAGCTTGGTTTTAAAAAATACGGAAAAACAAGAGCATCATGAGACATCTTCAAAAGATATAGCAGACTGTATTGAATAGATATCTGACAGAGCACTTTTGAGACAGGCAGTCTTCCATTGGGCATGGCTACCTAAGGGCGCAATGTCCTTGAATGGTACAATCACTTACATGGGCGTATTTTTCAACCATTGGCTGTGGTTGCAGTATACTGCTCCTATAGTCATCATTTAGTAATCTTCATACAGCTAGCCCGGTTGACTTTGGTTCCACTAGCTTTGACGATATTTAACTGTTGCATTTCATTTCAATTTTAAATGATTTCCTCAGGCTAAGTTTAGAAATGCCAATGGAATTTCCCACTTTGAGGCATAATTATGGTTCCGAGTAATACACAGTACACTGTTAGATTTCTTTGGCTCATTATGATGATGATATTTGGTATTTTTACAACGTCTTTGATTAAATAAAAGTTGTTTATAGTCTTTTTCACATTTTCCTCCAATACAAGGTCATAATTACTCTTATATGCCAAATGGGAAGATGAGTTTCAGAGTGTTTGACTTGTCAGAGATCACAAATTTGTGTCATGGTGGTGTATTAATGGAAAATATAGAGTTATCTCTCCTATAAATGGGATATGGAAAATAGCTTTTCTGACCAGCCATTAAATAACTCAGATTTAGCATTGCTATTGTCAAGATTATATTCTTGTAGAAATCGCTGCAAAAAATGGTAGGCATTCACACTGTATTGAAATGTATCTTGTTTCTGTGAGTTTCGTTGAGTGTGTACAGTTAAATGTTTTGTTCTGATTATCCAAAGTTGTGTTGTTTTACAGGTACTTAAGTATGACACTGAAAAAATGTTGCTGAACAACTTTTTTTTAGGTGGCTAAACTTACTAGAGATTCCATCAGTGCTTGACCATTCTTGACCATTTAGACCATTCTCATTTTGTTCTTAGTCATTTGTCATGGCACTACTATTCCTATGTATTGAGTGATTTTTCTGCCTGTTATCTTTTTAAGACCTAAAAGACTTGTCAGCTAGCTTGCTATATTCTTAGTGTGATGATGCAAGCAAGGATTTAGTCGGATGTCTTGCATCCCTAGCCAGTGAAGACTGAAGGTCTTCCTAAATTATTTACACATGTCTAGAAAACGTTCGTAGGCTGATAATGGATGGCGTTAAACATCTATGCAGTGCTGGAACAAATAGATGAAACTGGCAGGTATGTAACTGGCAGCTGAGGAACCACCGGGGGCTCCTGCACAATTCCTGTGGTCATATCTGACCACTTTGGCGTTATGAAGTTGCATAGTTCTGATTTCTCTAGCTGCTTCTCCTACCCATCTCTAGACCATAGGGCCAATTGTTAAGAGATGAAAGGGAAGGAGATTTGTTATTCAGCAGTATTCTTTATGGTAACTAAGAAGCAAAAGTAAATTCTGACTTACATGGCTTGTGGAAACTAAACTGAAGAGAAGGATTTGAATTTTGTTCACGAACAAATTGCTAAAAAATTTGAGGTATATAATAGTTATGCATGTTCCATATTTAATTGGCAGCTTGCTTACTTCATCACTTCCTTTAAAATAACCTCTTCTGAAATTTTGATCTGGCATTCTTGATGTGAAACCTCAAACCTATTCGCAGAAGGAAAGGGAAATCTTGGATACTCTACCTGCTAAATGCTAGGAGCTGAAGCTTGTGCTGTGGGACACTGCAGTACAAAGTTACAGTCACTCTTTTTCTTGTGCTAACTTAAAGTGCTGCTCCTTGGCCCATCCCTTAACCGTTCTGTAGCACTACACTTTTTAATACAAAAAATGGAGTAGAGCAGTGGGAGAGTCAATAACTAGAACCTGGGTGCCTTATAGTGCAAGCGGGGGTTCTCCTAAAACACTGTAGCACCATGGCCCTAGAGCGAAGGACTTGATTTATATATCTTTGGGGGCCACTGCAGCCCTTTTCTTCTGTGGGTGTCTGCATAGTAACTTTTAAGAACAAAATGAAATTAAAATTTGGCACAACTGCTCTGTCAGCATTCCTGTGTTTATGCTTTTAATCAAATAGGCTGTTTTCATGTATAACTGTATGTGCTAGAGGGAATGGGAAATAGGAGAAAAGGCCTATCTTGTTTCATTTAGATAACATTAGAATTGTAATAATTTCAATCTTGTCATCTATAAATACATCTAATAGTTTGCTACATCTTCAGCTAAGGATCCCCCCCCTTCTTTGTTTTTCTTGTGCTTTGCAGCCTCTGGAATTACTCTGGCACTCATTAGATGAATGGTTAGCTTTAATATCAGCAGAACTGATGAAAAACAAACAGAGCTCTGCCAATATCACTTCCATTTTACTGAAGCAAAAAGCACCCAGTCAACAAGATGGCACTCCTACACATATATTTGACGTTGTTCCATCTGAGAAGAGCAGAACACTATCTTCAGACACAGGGGACTCTAAAATGTATGAAGTTGGCAGCACACAGGAAACTTATGCAGATTGTCAGGATGTTATTTCTGTGACGGCAAACCGGTTGAGTGCTGTCATTCAAGCATTTTATATGTGTTGTTCCTGTCAGATGCCTCAGGGGTAAGGTGGATCTAACTTTTTGACCCTTTCATTTCTGCCTTCCAGATCATTCTTACACACACACACACACACACACACATATATATATAATTTGGCAACAGTGCGGATGAGCATTTAAAATCCATGTTTGCTAATGGGTTGTATTCATATCCAGTATTTATATATATTTTGAAATGGCAGTCTTCGAGAGCAATCATACTAATAAAGCAACAAATCAAGAAGATGATTTTGTCTTAGAATAAGTATGTACAATGGGAATGAAAGTTTCGTCTTTGAAAAGCCTCTAGCTAAATCTTCCTGACGAGATAGTGTGGTATACGTAGCAATATTGCCATCATAAATTACATAGCATATGGCTTCTTTCAGTAGATTGCTTTGGCTAGTGGGTGGTATAGAAATAAATAAAATATGCTGTCAGTCACAAAGTTTTAAATTTGTGCTTTCCTTTAAAACAAAACAAAAGGGAACACTGCTGTAAACTTGCAAGCTGTGTACTAAGGGAAACTGATACTGAGGATGCCCAGTAAGCAGGGTACAGCAGTAATTCTATAGGCACCGGACTGGCCCATGGTCTGGTGCCTGTTCAACTTATAACTTGCATTATATTGTTGCACGTGGTTGAGCGTTGCTCAGTTTCCATACTTGAGTGCTATTGCAGTCCTTTGCAACCTCTACATTGTGATGTTTGATCATGCACACACATTTTTTGGTATCCTATTTTAGGCACTAGGGCCAGTATCCAATGGTGACCGCCTGCGAGTGGCCAGCCCAGCCTGTTCCGTTGTCTAGGTGGCACCCACTGGTTGTGTAATGGAGATTTAGTGCTTCCGGGGACAACCTACAACTAGTGGAAATGCTCATTTCTGTAAAGGGATAGGTCAGCGGAGCTCACGCGAGGGAGCTCTGCTGACTTGCTTTATTCCAGAAATGAGCATTTCCGCTCATTTCGGGGCTTGCCCCTAGAAGTGCTAAATCTCCATTGCGCAAGCAGTGGGTGCCACCTACGTGATGGAATTGGCAGGGCTGTCCACTCACGGAATGGAAGTAGTGGTAGGCCTACACTAAGCGCAGATCATTTAATCTGGAGTGTTTTTAATGAAGCTACTCCAGTGTAAATTTTTGGGGTTGCCTCCTAGGAAAGAGAACACCAGTAGTGAGCTATTGCCTTTAGATTTGCAGACCTCGTTAATCTGACTGAATGTTTTATTGCAGAATGACATCTCCTCGCTTCATAGAGTTTGTCTGCAAACACGACAATGTTCTTAAATGCTTTGTTAACCGGTATGTCACTGGAAATTAACATATTTTACGTAATGTTTCTTGTTAACACTGTTAACTTCAGTGTGTGGTGTCAGATGAAGCAGCTATCTAGCCAGTAAACTTATCTGAGGCTTAATTGGATATAACAGTTGAAATTAATGGCAAGTGTTCACAGGCATCTAGCTAAGAATGTATGTAAGGTTAGGGAGAGTGTGCTTAAACTTGTAGCTGCCCACGTCAGACTTCATGCCATATCAAAATCACCTACCTGTACATACAGATCATATTTGGAGATGGGTAGTGATGGGGAAAAGGCCTTCTCAGTGGTGGTGTCCCACTTGTGGAATGCTCTCATCAGGGAATCTTGGCTGGTGCCTACTCTGATACCTTCTTTCAGGCAAATACCTTCTAACTTACTTGTATTTATTCTGTTTTATGTTGGTTGTAACTGCAGTCTTTTGATTTCATGGTTATATATTTTGTGTATTATTTTATTTGGGTAAACCTGAAAATATTTTTATTAGAGGAGGAGCATATAAACTCATAAAATAGGTTAAGAAAGTAAATCTTTAAGAAAACAAACTATGGTTTGACATGGATGTCTTAATTGACAAACATGGTTTGTGACTCACTGGAAAATTAAAATTGTACCGTGGTTCATGACAAACTATAGTCTAGCTTGAGGTCTGACTTGAGAAATCGTAATTCCAGTGATCACTCCACTTCTAGCAATTGCATCATGGAAGCAGAAGTGAACTTATTAAGCAAAATGCTGAATGGACAGAAAACAAAAGCAGGCAAGCAGTTCTAAACTAAGTTATATGTCTGAAAGTTCAACCCTCTTTTCGATTCTAAACCAGCCTTTCCCAACCTACTGCCCTCCATGTGTTTTGACCTACAATTACAAGAATTTCTGACCATTTGTTATGCTGGCTACAGCTGATGGGAGTTAAAGTCCAAAACATCTGGAGGGCACCAGGTTGGTGAAGCCTGTTCTAAACTATGGTTAGCACAAACCATGGCTTGGCATGATATCTAAACTGATCCTTTGTGCTTTCACAAAGGTGTCTTTGAGTAAATTCTGGAATTCAAAGCCCTCTTTCATCCAGAAGAGTCTTGTCACCCTTTAAAAAAAATTGTTCCATGTTCAGTAAAGTATGGCCTAATTTAGGGTTAGGCAACCTGGTGCCTTCCAGATGTTTTGGACTACAATTCCCATTGGCCATGATGGCTGGACCTTCTGGGAGTTGGAGTGCAAAACATCTGGAGGGCACCAGGTTGCCTATCTCTGGCCTAAGCTATCTGTTAATGGTTTTTCAGTGGGTAAAAATAAAAAGTAAAAACCTTTTTATTTCATCTGGCTCTTAATGGTGGTTAAGTCTGATGTTGAAGTTCTGTCATCTCTATCCCCGCTAGTTTCGTTAAAATGTCTAAACTTGTTTTAGTGATTGTTATTTTTATTTTAGTGTACAGTTGTACACCAGTTTCGGTGTCCTTGTTAAACAAAAGGGGGGTGAGTGTCAGGTGCCCAGCCAATGGCTTACTTTGTAGTCAAGCTGTCAAGCTGTGTTTCCAGTCAGTTACTTTTATTAAGCAAACTACAAGCAGGCCTTGCTTCAGGCTACAGACAGCATCCTTATGCAGCAATTGACAGCAAGTGTTCCTAGCAGGCTTTATATAATACAGTAGCCTTCAGGTAACTGCCTGGGTTACCATGAATGAGAGTTGCTACTAAACTGCCGCTGCTGCTACAGACCCCCTTCTCAGACCCAGTGGCCTACTGGATCCCGCCCTCAAGGTGGATCTTTCCATGGGGTTTCCCCCCTTGCTTGTGTTGCTCCTCCCTTTTCATCTGATGTCTCACCCTGGGGTCTCTTATTCCCACCCCTTCCTCCTCTTGTTAGGAGCCTGCATTCCCACGGGTTCAGGGGAGGTTCCGGCCAGCCTGTCATCCAGCTGCTTAGACTGCAGCTGGGCTTTGCCCTCTTTGGCACTGATATTCTCACTGGGCCACCCTGGCTGCAACCTTGATGCCTCAACAGCTCCTTCCACCTCTCTGACTCAGAATTAGCTCCCATGTCTTCTTGGGGCACATCTGCAGAGGTGCTGGGCCTAATCCCTACAGTTAGAAGTACTCTTATTAATAAAATAAACTTGACATGATGTATAAAATGCCATACATCACATTCCCCTGCTATTTCGTACATTATAGCCCAGCATATGGCAGCTCTGAATGTGGGAGCCATCGTGTTTGGAGTACGCATACCAACATTAGCGGTCATATCTGTTTTGTTGTTGTTGGATATATCTTGTTATATTTGAACAGCTACTTATATTCAGCAAACCATATAATGTGGTCAAAACACTTCATTCTCTTTGTATGATACTACTTCATTTGTGAGATGTTACCCCTTTGAAAATAGAGGAGTCAATACATGTGATACTTGCACATCCTATTTGTATACAAGATTCAAAGTTTGGTCATGTATACTGCCTGAATCAAACAGTGTGTTTGTAATTTAATCTTGCATTGTATTTCCTTCCAGAAATCCAAAAATTATATTTGATCACTTCCACTTTCTTCTTGAATGTCCCGAGCTTATGTCCAGATTCATGCACATCATAAAAGCACAGGTGAGTGTTGAAAACCTACTCGAATGTTTGATATATTGACCTGGTTCAGACGACATGACAGCCCACTGTGGATTAATTACACTTCAGGGTGCTGTGGCATGTGCTGTCTGTTCTTATGAATATGCAACCCCTGGCTGGGGGTCCCCATGGCTTGTTGTGTCATCCAAACCCAAAGGACTCCTGCTGCCTCAGTCCCTGGCTGGGGCTTGCATATTCATAAGGGTGGACAGTACATGCCATGATGCCCCAAGGATTAATGAACCCACAATGGGCTGTCATGTCATGTGAACTGGCCCAATATGTGGCTCAAGCATACACTATTTCTAAAGTATATATTTAAGTTTCATAGGCTTCCTAGAAATAATTAGAATACATAATGGAGTTTGCTAAAACAAGTATGTTACAGAAACCTTTGCGTCAAGTTTGCAAATTATGGTCCTTGTCATAATTTAGATTTATTTGTTCACCTAGTCCACTGTCCAATATACCCATGACTAAGTGGGGATTTCAGCTAAAATCTCTAATCCTGAATATAGCACTCTCTTTGTATTGGACCATGCTTGGTTGTGCCTGGTGGCCTGTGCTCCATGGGTTGAATCCAGGATCTGCCTTCTGTAGATGGAAGGGGTCCGCTCATAGAAGGTGCCTCCACCTGGTTTTTTGGAACCCCTTCCTCCTGCATCACAGCTCACCCATTCATCCAAGTTCCCTGATGCTCTGTGTAGCATTTTTAGGGGGCTGGAGGGGAAGCTGTGGGGAGGAAGTCAGCTTTCCCTAATCTAGTTGCATGCATGTAAATCTGGATCCAACACCATGAGTAAGCATGGCTGTTCTCTATCTGTATTATTCAAAAGTTTGTGATTTCTCTCACACCATATTGCTCTCCTCTGCTAAATACTATCTAAGCAATATGGAATCATAGTGTAAAAGACACAAAAACTTAATTCACTGACAGTCAAGACAAAGCTCTTAACAATTGTCTCATTATATGAACTTTGAAATCTTTGAGCACTTTGGGCTTATTTTAAAGTCTGAGTTACTGGTGTGCCTGTGGTCATAAGTGTATGTGTGCTGAAATTTAATGCATGTTCATGTACATGAAGACAGCTGGTGGACTGATATGTCATTCATGGAGGCCCCTCAAAACTTTAACAAATAAACTCCTCTTCCTCACCTATGTAACTTCAAACTCTTTTTTAAGAGGTGTCTGTAAAATGCTCCATATCTTAAATGCCTGTGACCATAACTCTAGGAGAACTTAAAAATAATAAGCACTCATTTATCTGTGTCAGATATATTTTGGCCTGATGTGACTTTCTCTCTAGGAGGTCTTAATTTAATATAAACATATCCATCACTCATACATAATGCTGTCTCTGACAATATTGTCTTATCTCTTAAATCAATAGATTTGAGGCCAAAGCAGTATAGTGTAATCCACTCTTCTATGTGTTAATGGTATGCTAAATCACTTGTCATGATGTTTCATTCTTTGGTCTCTGATTACTTGCCTGATGTATTGGGATGTTATCCCTCAAGTCATTAAAATCCTACTGCATATGTGTAAAATTCATTCATGGTGAAGTGAGTGTGGTACTATCATTGCAGGTTTGGATGCATATCAGACCACACTCAAATGTGCACCAGGGCCCCTTGATCAAAATGACTATTTACTGCAGTGTAGACCTTGGCTAACTATAGACAAAATAGCCTTAGAAGATCTTATAAATGGTCTCTTGATTAAAACAGCTAAGTGAAGTGTGAAGGTAGACACATAACTTGTTTTTCTCCTGTTCTATCTCTTCCAAAGGGAGAATCTTTTCTCATATAACTCCATTGTTTGTAAGATAAGAGGGGATCAAAGAATAGGGTTGTATTGTATAAAACTCAGAAGTAAACTAAATGCAGTCGTTCTTGTTTTCTAATTCAGTAATACTTGACCTAGACTCATTGTTTGTCTTATCAGTGGTATATTGTAAATGTAAATACATTCTAGAAAACATGTATGCTTGGTCTTGCTTTTTCTCAAATAATTTTGAGGAGTGCATACACTTTTGGGTTAGTGCACAGTGGTAGAGTCCTACACTGGTTTGGTGCAAATATAATGTTTATAAGCTTTCTCAATCTTTCTTCCCTTTGATTTGTTCCATATATCACATCTTTCTTTCAAAGACCAGAAGGCACCCTTTTGCTACCCCCCCTTTGATATTTCCAACAACCCTGTGAGGTAGGTTAGACTGAGATATAGATCTGGTTTCCACAGCACAGCCAGGTCATTGTGGGTTGTTTCATCCATGATGAGCTGTAGTGTATGCCAGCTGTTTCCGGCTGCTGTGTCAGGATTGGGCCCAACCTCCCTGTTGAGTCTGAAGATTCAGATTCAGAGGTGGGGCTAGGAGAAGAACAACTGGGACAGAGGGCAGGGGAGGAAATTCCCCATGACTCCAGGAACCAGAAAAGAACCTTCCCAAGGGCATATCGGTCAGGAGGCTTAGGGACAGATACTACCTTCCCTCCCCCCATGGAAAATCAGCCTCTTTCAGAGGGAGAGGAAGGACATGAATTGGCAGGCAGAGTCTGCCATTGATCCATGAGGGCAGACGTTATGAGAGGAGGGAGGCGCTCTGCTAGTCTGGCTACCACCCCTCCCAGAGGCAAGGAAGAGAGGACCCACCCTGAAAGAGGGGCTCAAAGCCATTCCAGTACTGTGTAGTAGCGCAGAGTTTGTTTAGCAGCAGCAATCTTCCCTACTGAAGTTTTTCTATCAGCTTAACTACTTAGACCCTGAGGGCAGCCCCTAGCCTTTACTGACTCTAATGGTTTGAAGAGCAGCTGTTAGCTCAGTAAAAGAGTGTGGATTGTAAATGGAGTCTCTGACTGTTTTACTGCTCAGCAGGAGGGCCTGGAAACAGAAGTGCAGTTTTGAATATGTAACCACCTGTGGGGGCATTCGGGAATTGTGGCATGTCATGCGAACATGGCCATTGTTGTTGAATGCTCAAAAAACCCAGAATGGTTGGGTTTACATGACATGCCACAACCCTGATCGCCCCAATCGGCAGTTACATATTCAAAACGGCAGGTGCACGCACCTGGCACGTGCTGTGGCTCATTGTCGGTTAAATAACCCACGCTGAGCCTGCCGTGTCATGTGAACCGGCCCATAGTGACTGACCCAAGGCCATACATTGACAGTGATTTTAAATCTGTGATCTCCTCAGTCCGAATCTGGCACGGATCGCTAGACCCCACTGGCTCTGAATGTACTGAATGAATGTACTCTTTCCTTTACCTTTCTCACTTTAACCATGGTGTAATCTTTCACGTGTATTCATGCTAGCCCTGAACTGAATTTGCAAACACATTTCAAACCTGGCTCATAATACATATGACACAGTTGGTCTTGTGTACGTTTTCCCTCCCCTTAGCCTTTTAAAGATCGCTGTGAATGGTTTTATGAGCACTTGCATTCAGGACAGCCGGACTCGGACATGGTTCATAGGCCGGTCAATGAAAATGACATTCTCTTGGTCCACAGAGGTAAGGAACTTCACCTGATCCATTCTTTTCACATGAAGCTCTTCAGTGTTGACAAACTTAAGAAATTAATTGGTTTTCATGTTTAGATTCTATTTTTAGGAGCAGCTGTGAAGTTGTGTCTAAAGCAAATTGTGCAAAGCTGAAACAGGGAATTGCTGTGCGTTTCCATGGTGAAGAAGGCATGGTGAGTAATTACATATTGCCTAATGTGTAAAACGTAGTTTTATGAGATGCATATAAAAATAGTCTCTGTAGGACAGAAGTTCTGAAACTGTCATAGCAAGCCTCTCTAAACTTACAACTCCCTTGTTAAAACAGCTTCACTGGCTTCCAGTCTGTTTCCGGGCACAATTCAAAGTGCTGGCTATGACCTATAAAGCCCTATACGGCTCTGGTCCAGGTTATCTGAAAGACCGTATCCTCCCTTATGAACCTGCCCGTGTCCTGAGATCTTCTGGGGAGGCCTTTCTCCCAGTCCCACCTCTGTCACTGGCACGTTTGGTGGGAACTTGGGAAAAGGCCTTCTCGGTGGCTGCCCCACAGCTGTGGAACACCCTTCCCAGGGAGGCTAGGATGGCTCCCTCCTTGATGTGTTTCCGGAGGCAGACTAAAACATTCTTGTTTCAGCAGGGCTTCGGGACATAGTTGGCACCTGGGGGCAAGCTGCTAAACGTTTTAAAATGCTGTTTTAATGTTTTAATATAATTTTAATTATATTGTTTAATTTATATTTTAACTTTTGTATATTTTTATATGTTTTAATTGTGTATGTTTTAATTTTTGTAAGCCGCCTTGTGTCCCCAGTACTGTGTCCCCAGTACTGGGAAAAAGGCGGGGTATAAATAAGTATAATAAATAATAATAATAATCTGAGAAGAAAAACCTGCCTGGGCCACTTGGCTCCCTCTTATACCAGTTCCTGAGGCAGTTAGACTAAAACAAATGTTTCTGATGGTGGAGACCCACTGCTGGAGCGAAAGGCCTGCGAGACTAGTGTGTCACCTTAAGGCCTTTTGCTGTTGATGATGAGCCTCAGCATTGTTCTTGTCAAAGTGTTCTACTTCACAATGGAGTATTGATATTCTGTTTACTATCCCCAGACAGACAGAAACATGCTGGGCAGAAAAAAGTACTGTGTATAGATAAGGCTTGGGATATGCCTTCTTAGGAAAGATCACCTGACTTCTCATGAAATTTGTTTGTTTTATAATAGGAATTGATATCTATTGTAGTTTACAGTTACCTGCGTAGGACTGAAAAAAAAAAGAATATACAACATGAAATTCTTCAGTTATAGTTTTGTATCTCTTTGCTTTTTGCACCTAGGGTCAAGGTGTGGTACGGGAATGGTTTGATATCCTATCCAATGAGATAGTTAACCCAGACTATGCCCTTTTTACTCAGTCAGCTGATGGTACGTTATCGCCTTTTATCTTATAATAGCTTTGGAATGAATAGTGGTTTTGGAATTAATCTAGAACAGTAAATAGAATCTGTACAAAAAATTACGTTGGCTCTCAAAGTGCAAGTGTGAGCTTTTTAAAAGAGTTCAGTTCCTGGTGCATAAAAGAAAGTGTTCTGAGATTTAAAATTCTGCTGTGCTAGACCTGTATTTTCAAACTATTGCAGGAACTCAATTAGATGTCTGGCCTTTTTTTTTCTTTAAATGGCAAACCACCATCTTATACTGAAAATTGCTGCTTTTATTGCCCTTCAGTTTCAAAACCAAGTTGCCACGCAGCAAGCCCAAAACTCCATTTAGCTCATGGAACTGTCCTGGCCTATGTCTTTTCAGTCTGAAGATGCATGAGAGACCAGCTGTGATTCCCTTATATAAGGCCAGAATACTGAATTTTCCAAAGGAAAAAAAAAAGTTCTTCTCTCACCCATTAGTCTTTTAAACTTTGGGATTGCATAGGAGGAGGCAGGCAAACTGCAGCTGCTTTGCAAGTACTTGGAAGCAGCTTTGAGGTGGAACAATATAATTTATAAACTGAAATTATTAAAAGCCAACAAAGAGTCTTGTGGGACCTTCAAGTCTTGAACTTTCTGATTCTATCACCTGTAGTTTGAACTGAGATTACAGATTTTTATCCCAGTACAGCTGTTAATTAGTTTACCAGTGCCAGGAAGTTTATCAACACTAGTTTGTCTGTTGTCACTGTAATCATTTTGTATACATCTAAGCTTTAACATAATTATCAGTGTCTGTATTTCTTGCATCTCATTTCTCCTGATCTCATTGCTAATATTTTTTTCTTTTCCCTATACTGTTATGTGTGTATGTACCAGCCAACTCAGGATGACATAACATGCTTCTGATGAAGTGGAGTAAATTCCACAAAAGCTTATATAATCCACACAACAAATAAATATAATCCACACAACTAATAAAGTAAGTCTGTTTATTTGTTGTGTGAATTATTGTGGTGAGACTCTTACAGAATGTATTTTTATCCATGAAAGCTTATGCTATAATAAATGGGTTGGTCTTCATTGGTTTTGCTACAGCAGACGAATATAGCTTCCCCTCTGGAAACTATAGAAATCCAGTTATTTTCACATATTACATATTTACACAGCAGTCTTAGGCATGTTTACTTGGAAGTAAGTCCTACTCTGTCCAATAGAGCTTACTCCCAGCTATGTTCTTTTAGAACTGCAGTCTTAATATTTTTTTTGTTCTACTCTGAAAAAGATGTAAACTGTATTAAAAAAAAAGCCATGGAAGGTGATACTCTTTCATTGGGCAGTATCCAATGGGGGTTATGCCCCTACGAATTCCATTGTGCACTACCAATTCCATTCTGCAAGCAGTGCCCACCATTTGTGTAACAGAGATCTAGTGCTTCCGGGAGCAACTGGAAACAACCAGAAACACTCATTTCTGGAATGGAGCAGGTCAGTGGAGCATTTCCGCTCATTTTGGGGCTTCCTCTAGGATGCCTTTAAATCTCTGTTGTGCTAGTGGCAGGTCGCCACAATGTAATGATTGGGACGGCTGCTTGTGGAACTGAATCAGTGAATGCATAACAGAATCAGCGAGGGTGCTGGATACTGCCCATAGTATTCACACATTGTAAGTGGTGCCAGGTTTATTTTCCCCCTATATGGTTTCTGCCATTGCAGTTCCAAGCCAAGAATGTAAACTTTGGAAGTGCCAATCTACCCCTTTATTTCTCTTTCTGCATGTTGGCATTTTTGTGTGTGGATCTGACAAATATTTCAGTAATGTAAACAGAACAGAAAGCAATAGCAAATAATATGAATTAGACATTTGGAAGAGAATTTTGCTTGAGCTATTCTAAAGTCAGATTTTTGAGTGTGAAAATGACAGTATAGAAGTGGAATTAAATGTTAGCAATTAGCATCCTTTTCTTATAATAAAAAGTCTCTTCAGAGGAAGATTCATTTTTATTATAAGTTATACCTCTAAGATGTATTTTGCTTCCTTTTTAACTTCATTTTTTGTGGGAAAATTGGAATATTTGCCACTTTCTATTTTGTTTCTGACACTGAATCACAGAAAAGTTATCGAAGGTTAATGTTCTAAACAGTTTTGAAAGCCAAGAAGTAAAAGATAATATTACTTGTTTTTGTAGGAACAACTTTCCAGCCAAATAGCAACTCTTCTGTAAATCCTGATCACTTGAACTACTTTAGATTTGCTGGACAGATCTTGGGTTTAGCACTGAATCACAGACAGCTGGTCAATATTTACTTCACAAGGTCATTCTACAAACATATCCTTGGTAAGTTTCCATAAAGGCTTTAATCTGTTCTGTTAAGATGTGTAGTATATCATGGGCTCTAGTTCAGAAGTTTATTTGCATTATATTATTTAAATTTGTTTCCTACTCTGTTCCTGAGCAAAGCAGGAACCAAAGCATTATTCAAAAACGAAAAAAAGTTCAGTCTTTCAGTATATCTACAGCGTAACCAAACCTTCTGACACTGCAAGTTAGCGTTAATATAGTGCTTTTACAGAGTGCTTAAAGCATTCACATAGAACACATTCATGTAGATGTTACAGCAACTCTGTAAGGCAGACCAGTATGACTTCGATATTACGGATAGCTGTGGAAGCTGAGAGTGAATGAATTGCTCTAAAGGCCACCCTGACTTGATGGCTTAGCTACGATTTGAAGTGGGGACCTCCCTGTGGGCATAACTCATGTTCGCAACCACAGCATACAAAGCTTTATGAGTGTAGCTTTAGGGTTCTGTAAGACACACATCATTTTGTGGCAATAGAGCACCTCATAACAAATCACTGCTTTCTTGAAAATACATGCTTGTGGGTTGCCATGATAGTTTCCCCCTTCCCCCTGCATTATTTCATTGTATCTGTAGAGGGCAGTCCTTTACTACAAATAAAGCAGAAGGCAAAACAATTCCTGAACTAATATGCGTGAAATATTTTTGTTTCGTTTTTCCTCCAAGGTATTCCTGTAAACTATCAGGATGTGGCATCTATTGATCCAGAGTATGCAAAGAACTTGCAGTGGATTCTAGATAATGATATCAGTGATTTAGGGCTAGAGCTGACCTTCTCAGTTGAGACAGATGTATTTGGAGCAATGGAGGAAGTGCCTTTGAAACCAGGGGGTGCAAGTATAATTGTCACACAGGAAAACAAGGTGAGTCATTTGGAATATATTTGCATGTTATAATTCTGATAACCCCTTCCAACAGAGACCTCTGGCAGTAGCCTTGTTGTCCACAAGGTGAAATGAGACACCAGCAGAACAGGCCCTGGGACAACAATTCTGTCGATCTCTTATTTTGACCTGCCTTTCTGAAAACGAAGCAAAATAAAGTGACATCTGAAGAACCTGGTCATACCTGTACTAAATAAGGTCTAATCTTCTTGCAGCAAGTTGACCAGCAGAGCCTGTAGCAGTTGCCACTATAAAGGGCTTAAATTCAGCCAGGGTTTATTTGGGGATCCTGTTCACGAGCTTAATGTAAACTAAGGACCTATAAGCATATGCAGAGTCTTTTTCCCTTGCTATTGAATAACCATAACACACATTCATACCTATAGGATTAAGGCATAGAGATTGCAGGTCAAACAGTTCCATCCTGGGCAGACTTGAATACTAGTGTTTCTCAGTTGCAAAATGAAGAGCAGCATGTACTTGTGTGATGTAAGGCAGGGATGGGCAGCCTTTTTGCCCCTGAGGGCTGCATACAGCAATAGGCAGTGCTTTAGGGGCCACATCTTGGTGGTGGGTGTTTGCCGGGGCCAGTATCCCTTTCACACGAGTTCGTTCGTTCTTTCGTTCTTTCTTTCGCTCGCTCGCTCGCTCACTGTTATAGCAATTTCCTGTTATAGATATTAATAAAGCAATGTGGGATGTAATCGGACAGAAGCAGCAGTTATGTCATGGAGGTAGCATATGAACAGGCCTTAATACTAGCTGCTTGAGTGGTTGTGTTCATATTCCAGCTAAGACTGAAGTTGTATTCAGACAACAATTCTGAAGGAAAACAGGTGTGTTCAAGAGATTAAAAAAAAAAATGGTAAGCAATATGTAACATAAATAAAAATAAAATGCAGCCATTATTCTCCATCCTTACCACTGGCTCTATATTGTGCTCATGTTCTCTGCTTGTCTTTGCTGCAAGAGACAATGGCTGGGGGCTAGATTCACACAACAACCCACAGTTCAATAACAACCAATACTCAGCCCATACTCAGCCTTGAGCGTGGGTTGTTGTGTTGCATGAACCTAGTGTGCTTCTGTGTTTACCTATTGCTGTGTTATATTGTTAACCAAACTTGAGGGCTCCTTGGTAGTATATTTGGTAGGATATAAATCTTAAAATAGATTAAATAAAAATGATCAGCACAGGGCATCCAGTCCACACATCAGAACTTGAGCTGTGAGGTTTCTACAGTTTGATCACACTCAGTACTTTGGTTTCTGCATTCACATACAAACACTGAAGCACGAGCACAAGATTCTGCTGTCTCCATGCAGCCTGAGTGGTAAGGCTAAGGACGTTAGACCATATCCAGTTTTCAATATTTTATTATCAAATGTAGAATTAGCCTTCGCTCTGTCCCATCAGCCAGGACAGCTAGACTGGTGGGGACGAGGGAGAGGGCCTTTTCTGTGGTGGCCCCCACTCTGTGGAACTCTATCCCTAGGGAACTCCGCCATGCCCCCTCTTTAATGAGCTTCCGCTGTGCATTAAAAACGTGGTTGTTCAGGCAGGCATTTGGGGTGGGTTAGGGTATTTTAGAAAACGTTTTTATTGTAGAATTTTATTGTTTTAAACTGTTTTATTATATGCTGTACATTGCCCAGAGTGGCTGGGTGACCAGCCAGATGGGCGATTAATAAATTTAATAATAAATAAATAAATAAATAAATAGAAGTTCATGTCTGTCTACTTTTATTTCTGGTGATACCATTGCATTTCTAGCAGTAACATCTGTGTAACATAAACTGAGAACAGAGTAGGTTGGATCCAGACTTAGTCATGGTTAGAATAGACCCATTGCCATCAATGGGACTTAAGTTATTCATGATTACCTTGTCCCATTGTTTCAATAGGTCTACTCTAAGCATGGTTAAGTCTGAATCCAACCAAGTATAAGGGAGCAATCCTATGGCCCCTAAACTGTATTGGGTGGGGGGTGGGGATAGGATATTTCAGATTCCTGGATCTGAGGTCAGAGACTGTGCTCCAACCATGGATCCAGAACTGTGCTCCAACACCACAATGCCCTGCCTCACAGCTGGCATGGAAATAACCATGCTGGCTGCCTCTCTGAGGTTGCAAAAGTTCAGAGAGGAGGTAAAGAGGGCGTTTCTGTGGGAGGGGGAGAGGTCTGGAATGGTTTACAAAGTATCCACAGGCCTCTCCATCCTCCTTCTCTTCCGCTCCACAGCACCCCAGCTAAATGGGCGAAAAAGCTGGTCTAGTGAAAATGCAGGGTGAGAGGAGTGTGGAGGTGAAGATCACCTCTGCCCGTCCTCCTGCTCTTCATTGGATGCCTATCAGCCTCCAAGTTTGGAGGCTTACAAGCATCGGGATAGGATTGCACCCTAACTTTCCCAGTATTATGATCTGTAAGGGTAAATCATCTAGCATATATGAACTTAATTTTTAAATTTGCCATTATGAAGTGTGGAATTGTGGAAAGGAAGTGAATGAATTGTAGATAGGAAGTTAAATACCCATAGTCGTATTTATTTGAGCTTTATGGCAATGCAGTTTGCACTGACATAGAAATTGGCACAGAATGCTGGTGAGGTCTCCTTCATAGTCCACTCTCATTAAATGTCTTTTCAGGAAGATCCCTATTCATGGATGTCCTTTTTGGTCTATCATGTATGTACTGAATCTTGTTAGGAGAATAACAACCTGTCATGTTAGCCATTGGCCACTTGGTGTCACTTTATTTTTTTGCTTCACTTTTAGTACTTTCAGAATGTAGAATGTAGAATATTTTTTATGGATAACAAATGTGTGTAATCTGTGACTTGATCTTGATAGTTGTAACATTTTAAGGTAGATAATAGCACATTCTGCATGAAAATAAAAGTTCAGATTGTTGAAGAATTGTATTGTACCAGGCCTGTGAGAGAATATGAAAATATTATCCTTGCTTCCAATTTTTTATATGAATGTTTGGGAGGAACAGCAGAAGCAATGCATCCTGCAACAACTAGAATTCAAAGGTGTGCTTAAATTCTGAATGTCTATCTACATGTACTTGTTAGGATATGTTAGTAGGGGGACTCTCGGCATTAAAAGATAACAAGGAATTGCCTTTATCTACTCCCATATACTTTAGTCTCATGGCAGATTTGAAAATTAATCTCTTGTTCTTCACATGTCTGCCTACTTTCCTTTTGGGTCATTGGTTTAGCGCTTAGGGTCAAGGGCAGGTAGTTGGTGGAATCCTAGAATAACTTGGGTGGTCATTCGATCTGTGAGAACTGATGTGATAGTTGTAGGCTAGCTAGATCTATATAATGTTCAGTCTGTTTATTAAACATATGTAGTTATAAATATGCTGTATCCATCTTAGGAGGGGCAACGTCTGTACAAAGACCCCCCATGCTCATTTGAAATTAACCACTGAATTTTCCCAATGTGGTGGCTGTTGTTATGTCATTGTCTGACGGGAGCAGTAGCTCTATTCACAGTGGTTGAGAAATTTTAAATTGTAGTTATCTGTGAAGCCTGAATAAGAAGCAGAGGTGTCATACACACTTTGCAAACAGCTTTGAAATACAGATGTTTTTCAAATGTGAACACCCTGTTGATTATGGAAGTGGGCCTCTGGGGATTTCCAAATGTGTTCAGAATGTGGTTTGTTTTTATGTCAAAACAAAAGATGTGATTGAGTCTTTGTTGTTGTTCAGTCGTTCAGTCGTGTCCGACTCTTCGTGACCCCATGGACCATAGCACGCCAGGCCTTCCTGTCCTGCGCTCTCTCCCGGAGTGTGCTCAAGTTCATATTCATTGCATCGGTGATGCTATCTAGCCATCTCATCCTCTGCCGTCCCCTTCTCCTTTTGCCTTCAGTCTTTCCCAGCATCAGGGTCTTTTCCAGGGAGTTTTCTCTTCACATTAGGTGGCCAAAATATTGGAGCTTCAGCTTCATTATCTGTCCTTCCAATGAGCACTCAGGGTTGATTTCCTTTAGGATGGACTGATTTGACCTCCTTGCAGTCCAGGGGACTCGTAAGAGTCTTCTCCAGCACCATAGTTCGAAAGCATCAATTCTTCGGCGCTCAGCCTTCCTTATAGTCCAGCTCTCACAGCCATACATTACTACTGGGAAAACCATAGCTTTGATTAGACGGACCTTTGTCGGCAAGGTGACATCTCTGCTTCTCACTATGCTGTCTAGGTTGGCCATAGCTTTCCTCCCCAGGAGCAAGCGTCTTTTAATTTCATGGCTACAGTCACCGTCTGCGGTGATCTTGGAGCCCAAGAAAGTAAAATCTGTCACTGCTTCCATTTCTTCCCCTTCTATATGCCAGGAAGTGATGGGGCCAGATGCCATGATCTTCGTTTTGTTAATGTTGAGTTTCAAACCAGCTTTTGCACTCTCCTCTTTCACCCTCAACAAGAGGCTCTTGAGATCCTCTTCGCTTTCTGCCATGAGGGTCGTATCGTCTGCATATCGGAGGTTGTTGATAATTCTCCCAGCAATCTTAATTCCGACCTCTGATTCATCCAACCTGGCATTTCTCATGATGTACTCTGCATATAAGTTAAATAAGCAGGGTGACAATATGCAGCCTTGTCGTACTCCTTTCCCAATTTTGAACCAATCGGTTGTTCCATGTCTGGTTCTTACTGTTGCTTCTTGACCCTCATACAGGTTTCTCAGGAGACAGGTAAGGTGGTCTGGTACTCCCATCACTTTAAGAATTTGCCACAGTTTGTTGTGATCCACACAATCAAAGGCTTTAGCGTAGTCAATGAAGCAGAAATAGACGTTTTTCTGGAATTCTCTTGCTTTCTCCATGATGCAGCGAATGTTGGCGATTTGATCTCTAGTTCCTCTGCCTCTTCGAAACCCAGCTTGTACTTCCGGTAGTTCTCGGTTCGCATACTGCTGAAGCCTAGCTTGTAGGATTTTGAGCATCACCTTGCTGGCATGTGAAATGAGCGCAATTGTGCGGTAGTTTGAACACTCTTTGGCATTGCCGTTCTTTGGAATTGGAATGTAAACTGACCTTTTCCAGTCTTGTGGCCACTGTTGAGTGTTCCAGATTTGTTGACATATTGAATGCAGCACTTTAACAGCATCATCTTTTAGGATTTTAAATAGTTCGGCTGGAATACTGTCATCTCCGCTAGCTTTGTTGTTACTAATGCTTCCTAAGGCCCACTTGACTTCACTCTCTAGGATGTCTGGCTCAAGTTCAATGACCGCACTATCATGGCTATCAGGGACATTCAGATCTTTCCTGTATAGTTCTTCTGTGTATTCTTGCCACCTCTTCTTAATCTCATCTGCTTCTGTTAGGTCCCTGCCTTCTTTGTCCTTTATCATGCCCGTCTTTGCACAAAACGTTCCCTTGAGATCTCCAATTTTCTTGAAGAGATCTCTAGTCTTTCCCATTCTGTTGTTTTCCTCGATTTCTTTACATTGTTCATTTAAGAAGGCCTTCTTGTCTCTCCTTGCTATTCTCTGGAACTCTGCGTTCAGTTGGGTATATCTTCCCCTTTCTCCCTTGCTTTTCGCTTCCCTTCTTTCGTGAGCTACTTGTAAAGCCTCATCAGACAGCCACTTTGCTTTCTTGCATTTCTTTTTCTTTGGGATGGATTTCGTTGCTGCCTCCTGAACAATGTTACGGACCTCCGTCCATAGTTCCTCAGGCACTCTGTCTATCAGGTCTAATCCCTTAAATCTATTCCTCACCTCCACTGTATATTCATCAGGGATATGATTTAGGTCATACCTGAACGGTTTAGTGGTTTTCCCTACGTTCTTCAATTTAAGACGAAATTTTGCAAGAAGGAGCTCATGATCTGAGCCACAGTCAGCTCCAGGTCTTGTTTTTACTGACTGTATGGAGCTTCTCCATCTTTGGCTGCAAAGGACATAATCAATCTGATTTCGATATTGACCATCTGGTGACGTCCATGTGTAGAGTCGCCTCTTGTGCTGTTGGAAAAGAGTGTTTGCTATGATCAGCATGTTCTCTTGGCAAAACTCTATTAGCTTTTGTCCTGCTTCATTTTGTACACCAAGGCCATGCCTGCCTGTTATCCCGGTGATTTCTTGATTTCCTACTTTAGCATTCCAATCCCCTATGATGAAGAGGACATCTTTTTTTGGTGTTAGTTCTAGAAGGTGTTGCAGGTCTTCATAGAACCGATCAACCTCAGCTTCTTCGGCCTCAGTGGTTGGGGCACAGACTTGAATTACTGTGATGGTGAATGGTTTGCCTTGGATTCGTACTGAGATCATTCTATCGTTTTTAAGATTGTACCCCAGTACTGCTTTTCCCACCCTTTTGTTGACTATGAGTGCTACTCCATTTCTTCTAAGGGATTCTTGCCCACAATAGTAGATATGATGGTCACCTGAATTAAATACGCCCATGCCTGTCCATTTTAGTTCGCTGATTCCCAAGATGTCGATGTTCAATCTTGCCATCTCATGTTTGACCACCTCCAGCTTACCTTGATTAATTGATCTGACATTCCAGGTTCCTAAACAATATTGTTCTTTATAGCATCGGATTTTCTTTTCACCACCAGACACATCCACAGCTGAGTGTCCTCTCTGGTTTGGCCCAGCCGCTTCACTCTTTCTGGCGCTACTTGGAAATACCCTCTGCTCTTCCCCAGTAGCATATTGGACACCTTCCGACCTGAGGGGCTCATCTTCCGGCGTCATCTCTTTTAGCCTTGTGATACGTTCCATGGGGTTTTCTTGGCAAGAATACTGGAGTGGGTTGCCATTTCCTTCTCCAGTGGACCACATTTTGTCAGAACTCTCTGCCATGACCTGTCCGTCTTGGGTGGCCCTGCACAGCATAGCTTATGGCTTCACTGAGTTACGCAAGCCCCTTCGCCACAACAAGGCAGTGATCCATGAAGGGGACTGAGTCTTATGGACACACAAAAGTGTGTGTGCGTGCGTGCATGTACATGTGCCCTTGGCCCACCAAGTACATTTATGGGCATGGGTAAATAAATAAAATAAACTGCATCTTATTACAATGTAATTTGTATTCCTGCTTTGTATGAAGGCATGGGTATGAAAGCTGTCTTCCAGAAGTGTTGATACTGTGATTTGTTTTTGGTATTGTTATTGCCAGCCTTCAACAGGGAAGAGGTGAGAAAGTCTTTGATCTTGATGAGCAAGAATGCTTAGAGAAGGAAGGAGGATGCATTATAGCAATTAAATTAGGCTGTCAGAAAAACCAGGAATAGAATTTTGAGAGAGAGACTAGATCTGAGTGGTATTGGCAAGGGTCTCTTCCATTTCCCCACCGTTCCTTTTCTAGGAACACTGCAGACCTGATTGGTGGGCTAAGGGGGAGAAGAGTGGCCATACTATGTTCAGTCTCTCTCTGGTGCTGTCCAGTATTGTGTTTTAGTTTCTCTCCCTCCATGTGCAAAGCTGCTTCCCCTACACAGTCGCTTTTGCCTCCCTCCCTCAACATTGCCCTCTTCCTAAAGAACATTTGCAGTCCCATCCTCCACCGCTCACTCTGAGAATATGTTCCTTCCAAATACCTTTCAGTCAACACATTCCTGCCATTTCATTCCTCTTGCTAATAGATAGTTTCAGAATAGGAAGAAAAATGAATATTCTCTTCATATTATCTGAATAGAAGACAGAGAACAATTTCAAAACCACCTCTTACTTCTCTCAGCCTTTTCCCATTCCCAAGCCCAACTTGTAACTGGCTCTCACTCCCCTATTCCACAGAAAGATGAAAGGCTGATTTATGATAAGATTTTTTAAAAATGTTGTGAGGGGGAGCTGCCGCAGGGAATGAAGAAAATCTGGAATACTTTAGGAGAGAGGGAAAGACTGTGTACTAGCCTTTGGAATTCTGGTTTGGAAAACATTCCTGTGCTGTGGCTTGCTGGTTTTAGTTGTAATTTAATTTTCAGAAAAAGAACTGAAGAGTACTCAGGCTTCTGAGGAACAAGGCCATTGGTGCTACTAGCCCTTTTCCTCAATTCTGTGGGAGGGGCAGGCTGTCACTTGCTAGATGGAAAAGGAACACATGCATGCTGCTTGTATTCAGGCATTTATGCTATATTCTTGCTGGCTAGTAAAAATAATTTTTGACTACTAAACCCAGACATAATTTGTGGACCCCTGGTTATTGCAGTGGTGCTCTTTTAAGTATATTCCTAATGCCTTGACTCTAGGAACTGAGCAAGGTATGTCAGTAAATGTTTGGACATAAAGAGCAATAAAGCAGATGGTTGTCTTCTTCTGGTATACACCAGAGATGGATTTTTCACTCCTATGCAATGGGCATGGAACCTCCAGAATATGCAGAGGCCTTCCTCTTGCCCAGTCCCTAATCCATTTTCATACTCCTGACTGACTATCCAGACCCCTAAAGAAGGAAACTTCCATGTCAAAGAATTGCCACTGCCAATAAACATATTAAGGGCACAAACCTATGGCCACTAGACAGCAGCTAGACAGCCATAGGATTGGTTGGTTCCTGGAGAACTGCATCCCTACCTCCTCCACTGCGGCTTTGTAGGCGCGGATTGTCCCTGCACTCTGCGCTTGTAAGGGCAGTGCAGAGTGGAGCAAAAGGGGTTGTCCTGGGGGTGGGGTGGGGAGTGTGGAAGTACCGGTATGACACTTCCCATGTGTTGTCTGGCCTCCCCACCCTGCGCTCTGATGTCCCATGGCTAGACAGTCGAAATTGGCTGTCTAGCCATGAATGCAGGGCAGTTGGAGCATGGAGGAGACGATCCTCTCTGCTCTCCTCCTGCCATGCATTGGGTAGGTGGTTGCCTTCAAATTTGGAGGTGGCTGAGGATTGCTTCCTTAGATTCATTAGCATCTGTGAAGGTTAGGGATCTACACCCAGTATATGCACATGGACCTCACCCTTTATACTCTATACTTTTACCCATCACGCTTGGTGAACCCTAGATATGCCCTTACTCTTCTTTGATCTGGGGGGAGGAACCCACCTCTAAAGCAAGGTCTTAAAAAGGAATAATTTCCAGTAAATGTTCAGTTCAGGTTACCCCTTTGAGAGAGTTGATTCCCCATAGTCAGCTTGTTCCACAATCTTCCTTCCTACCTTCCCTAGTTTTCCTCCCCACTCCAGATGTTTTTTTTATTTTGTACTTGGCAAATTATGGCTCAAGGGACTACCAGTCTTTGGTCCCCAGTTATCGCCTCAGTTCTTTTAACATAGGGGTGGGGAACCTCCGGCCCATGAAGGTTCCCAGACCAGCCTGCAGAGGGTTGGGCACCCTTTTGGGGCCTATCCCCCTCCCCAAGCTTCCCCTGGCCTAGTGGCTACCAGATGCTAGGGGAGAAGGCAGGGAGAAGAATCCCCTTGTTATCGCCAATCTGTGACTGGAAATAACAAGGGGATTCCCCTGTGCACCACTCCTGCTCCCAGCGGAGGATGAGCAACACGCAGGGGAATTTCTTTATGTTTGATCACAGATTCCTGTGGGGGAGGTTGGTCCTGCAAGTGCCTCCCAGTCCCTTCATGTGCTGCTCATGCCCCAATTCTGATGTGAGTAGCGTATGAAGGAAAGGGACTCAGCAGGCTGTTGCAGGACTGGCTCCTGCAAGTGCCATCTGAGTTCCTTTCTCCATGAAGAAAAAGGCCTGGAGAAAGGAAAAAAATGGGCAAGGTGAGGCCAGATTACATTATGGGAGAGGGAGGGACATTGGGGCTGACCCCTACCCGCTTGACGGCATCCAGCCAGCCATCTTGGTCTATGGGAGCGATCTCCCCCCCCCCCCGGCCCAAAATAGGTTTCCCACCCTTGTTCAACAGAGTGTACTTTGAAGGCTAGGATATGTAGTGATCCATAATGTTTAAGTAACGAACTCCTAAATCACAGTAGACGATGTAGGAAAAGTCCCCTTCTGTTCTCTTTGCTTTAGCATAGGTAATATCTGTATTTCAATCCTTTTTCTTCCTTTAAACTTTTCTTCCTTCTCCTTACTAGTGCCAATAAGGTTTACTCGTGTCCCCATGGGTCAGATTATTTGCATTCATTTCTATATCACCATCCCAATTAGACGCTATCAAACTGCTTGTGCCCTCCTGTCTCCTTATTTGGAGCAGCCTCAAAACCCCTCACATGCTGCTCCATCTATCTTACTCATTTTCTCCACCCCTAGACCCCTTCATACAGTTTACTAAATGGTGGCTGGTGCTACTCAAAATGTGCACACTCTTTCTTTGTTTATAATAAGCTATATTTGATTATTCTACTCATTGGCTCTGGGCTCATTGCTAATTCCCCACTTTAGAGGCCCCAGGTTTAGGTCGATTGCTCTTCCCCACTTGGGCATCCCAGTTCCTGCTGCAGCATACCATGACTTTAGTACAGAGGCACACAAAACACGTGTGGACAAGAACATATTGTAACTTTACATGCCTCAGGTTTTTGAGAAGAAAAGTATAGAAAATGCACTGCATAATTCAGTATTTGGAACTCTAATGAAGACACTGCAGTGCTGTGTATTTTATTAAGGTTTCCTTTCATAGCATTTTTTCCTAAAGTAGATGCATCTTGCATATCAACAGAGGATTTGGTCTGGGGACTGTGGAGATGCTGTTGACACTCAGATGGTGCATGCTCAGTTCTGATAGCAAGCAAGACTTGAATAGCTTGAGGCATTGAAAGGCATGTCTATATAGCAGTTTCTCTACCTTAGGAGTTTCTCTTTGTAGTCTAACCAGAAAGGTAGTATGTGGGACTGAGTCTGGCAGGTTTTTTATTTTTATGCAGCTTGAAATTATGACTCCCCATGGACATTGCACTGTCCTTATAACTGTCCTTGACTGCAGTATGGAAGGGCAGCTACAGGCAGGGGACTAGTACAGGATAACACTGTGGACACATCTGGACTATGGAGGTTAAATATGCATTGGATGGACATCTGCTTCTCTGAAAATGAAGGGCCTTATTGTATATTAAGCACATCTTGCCCTTAGCACTTGTAAAGTGAACTATGAAGTTACTGTTCTTCATAGCAAGGGTTTTCGGTATACAGGATGTTTATTAAAAGCACAGTGAAGCTCCGCAAATTGGTATATTGCTTGCTGCAAATCAAGTATCTTTCCGTTTCTTTGGCAATAAGTAGTGTTCTAGATGGAATTGAAATCGCAAATTCATTAGGCAGAGGTGGCCAGTCTGCCCATATTAGGCTAGACCTGAGTGCTGAATTTTGAGGGAGCATTGAGAGGCTTGTTTGTCTCAGCCCCTTCATGTAATGGTGTCAATTTTGAGAATAGGGTTAGGTAAGATTGAATAGAAGGGGAAGAAATGGAAGCAGTGACAGATTTTATTTTCTTGGGCTCCAAGATCACCACAGACGGTGACTGTAGCCATGAAATTAAAAGACGCTCCATGGGAGGAAAGCTATGGCAAACCTAGACAGCATAGTAAGAAGCAGAGATGTCACCTTGCCGACAAAGATTCGTATAATCAAAGCTGTGGTTTTCCCAATAGCAACGTATGGCTGTGAGAGCTGGACTATAAGGAAGGCTGAGCGCCGAAGAATCGATGCCTTCGAACTGTGTTGCTGGAGAAGACTCTTATGAGTCCCCTGGACTGCAAGGAGGTCAAATCAGTCAATCCTAAAGGAAATCAACCCTGAGTGCTCATTGGAAGGACACATACTGAAGCTGAAGCTCCAATATTTTGGCCACCTAATGCGAAGAGAAAACTCCCTGGAAAAGACCCTGATGCTGGGAAAGACTGAAGGCAAAAGGAGAAGGGGACGGCAGAGGATGAGATGGCTAGATAGCATCACTGATGCAGTGAATATGAATTTGAGCACACTCTGGGAGAGAGTGGAGGACAGGAAGGCCTGGCGTGCTATGGTCCATGGGGTCACGAAGAGTTGGACGTGACTTAATGACTGAACAACAACAAAGATTGAACAGGGAATAGCAGAAGCAGGACTAGGTGGAGAGCAGTGACAAAATCTAGAGTCAGAGGTAGACTTTAAAAAATCCTATGGACAATACTACTAAAAACCAGAACAAGCCCCAGCGATGGTTGTTCTGAGGCGACAAATACTAAGAGCTCATTTAAACCAGGCTTATTGGTGTGGGAATGCATTTTAGCAATCATGCCCCATTGGAAATTAAAACTTCGATAAGGTTACTTCACATTCTGAATTAAAAAAGAAAACTTAGCCAAGGATCATGTCCCCATGTAGAAGAGGTTATACTAACATAATTGACAGTGTGTATCAAGGTGAGGAGGAAAAAGCTTTGCACCAATGCAGGCATATGCCAGTTTCATCCTCCAGTATCTGAATAGCAAGGAAAGTCATGTGATCTCCTGTCAAGTTCTTATAGTTGCCTTTCAGGAACCAATTTCTGCTCAGTACACAAGATAATCTGGTATGCTCACATGTCAGTTGTATGCTTCTTGTAATGGCCATAAAATCAGCCTTCGTTAAAGGGCACAGGTGGAAGGATTCATCTTAGTGGCTTCTGGCCAGCCATTTTCATAGTGTGGCAGTTCTTCACAAACTTGAAAAGGAAATGCCATAAACACCACATGCTGCTGTTCCATCACTGAGTGATGAATGCAAAGTGCTTACAAAATTACTTAATTCCATTTATATATAAAATCAACGTGAACACTAATATTTTCATCTGATAACCTGCTCCCTATAATAGTATGGCTTGTATAGGCTATATCTGCAGTTGCAGTTTTGAATAACTGGGGCAACTCATCCAGATTGTATCATGACCTAGGCTGCTTCTTTCTTTGTGTAAGAGAGTTGCTATGGACAAACTGGAGATGATATATTAAAACTATTTATAGACTCTACTGATTCAGACTGCAGGTAGATGATGATAATATAATCAAGTTATGAAGAACACCTTGCACAAAAGAAAACATGCTGGAGAGAAATGTTCTGTTTTATCCTTCTCTCATGCAAATGTTTTATCCAGAAGGAATCTCTTTTTATATAGATGAACATTATAATTGTCTTATAAAGTGGTACAGACCAGTGATAATTTTGTTACGATGTTGTAGTATCTTTTTATACCATGTATTTCTAGATATGTCATCTGTTTCTCTTGGAGAAATGACATTGCTATGTGAAGCAGATGCTCCACAGGGAAGCCTCTCCTCACCTTCCAACTCTTTTTCTGTTTTAAATATTCATTCCACGTTTATGTATGCATATTCAATTATCTTTTTATTAAAAGTAAAATGAAGTGTTGCCCTCAGTTATAGAGTAAGGAAGCCCATATGTACAGGAAACATGAAAAATAGCACTGGGAGATGGAGAATATGCTAAGAATCACGGGAACACTGGTACAGACATAGCATTAGTGGGTTTCAAAACTCTTGTTTCTAATGATACCAATTTACTTAATCATAGGTTTTTTGGTCATTGTTCTTTGTTTTTATTGTATATTGCTAGAATAATTTTTAAAGCTTTCTTCCATTGAAAAGCATTTTGTGTATAACTGCCGTTTTGGTGTTTAATTATAACCTGGTTCTGTGTGTGCGTGTGCGCGTGTTCTCTCTCTCTGTCTCTCTCTGTCTCTCTCTCTCTCTCACACACACACACACACACAGCAACCTGGTGCCCTCCAGATATTTTTGAATACAATTCCAGTAAGCCCTCACCATGGGTTTTGCTGGCTGGGGCTTATGGGAGTAGTAGTCCAAAACATCTGGAAAGCACCAGGTTGTTGGCACCAGGTTGCCTACCACAACACACAAAGAACTTTCCCTTCAATTCCTGGATGAATGAATAATAGCCATAGTAGTTACTTCACTGTTAGTATTCTTAAATTAGTGTGTACTCACAAAAATATCCATATAAAAATCAGTTTGAAAACACACACACACACCAGGGAGGTGGGCTTAATAATACTTCATTAGCCCCAAAGTATTTTGTGATCTTTCTTAGAAACCCCGTACCATACAATTTCTTTCTTTGCTTCTAAAATTCCTACCTTTTGGGTTCCAATTTGACTAGAAATAGTTTTAAATAAGTGAATAAATCATTGAAACCCTGAATAAAGCTTTAAACCCCAGTCAAACTGGATGTGAGTGTGTGATATAACAATATCTTTTCAGGCTGAATATGTCCAACTTGTTACTGAGCTTCGAATGACGAGAGCCATTCAGCCTCAGATAAATGCTTTTCTACAAGGCTTCCATATGTTCATTCCACCTTCTCTGATACAGCTATTTGATGAATATGAACTGGTAAGTAAAATAGTTTGCCTCAGTTATGTTAGATAGCATTCAGTGTGATACAACAGTCATTAATTCCTATAATTAGGTGGTATGGAAGCCAGTGATTTTCAACTTCTGGGGTTAATTCGGGAAAGTTTTTCATTTTATTTTGTTGGCGGTGGGTAGGATGTTCTGGGTGACTCAGTTTTCAATCTAAACACCCAAGAGCTGGTTGACTGCAGGTGACTCTCAATTTTCTGTATTGAACGATGGGCAGGCACCATTTTGATTTATACTTCCTATTGTTTGGGGTCATGGTAACAATTGTTGAAATAGTGGTGAAGTTGATTTTGTTTTTGTTTTTAAAAAACAAAGTCCTACCTTGTTTAGTATTACATCAGATCAACACCAACAGGTTTAAAATTGTGAATAGTGTATGTGTCATCTTCACAATCTTGGTTTGCTGTCTTCTTTTTTGAAGGAACTGCTGCTTTCAGGCATGCCAGAAATTGATGTGAGTGACTGGATAAAAAATACAGAATACACAAGCGGTTATGAAAGAGATGACCCAGTTATTCAGGTAATCTTTCTATGGTAGACTTACCCTACCTGGTGCTCTCCAAATGTTTTGGGCTTCAGCTCCCATCAGCCCCAGCCAGCATGGCACATGGTCAGAAATTCTAGGAGTTGTAGTTCAAAACATCTGGAGGGCACCAGGCTGGACAAAATGCTGCTGTATGGGATGGGTGCAGCTGAATAAGTATTTTAGAGTTTCACTTCGTCTAGGCTTAAAATATGACCAGTATTGTTTCAGTACTCTTGTATCATGGGAATGAGGCACAACAGAGCTGTTTGAATCGAGTGGAAATTAATTTCCATAACTTCAATCACATGTATATCTTTTGGTTAGTATTTAGTGAAAGAAAATTCAGCTAAAATGTAAGCTGATTTATTTTTCTTCTAGTGGTTTTGGGAAGTTGTAGAAGAATTGACTCAGGAAGAAAGAGTGCTATTATTGCAGTTTGTTACTGGGAGGTGAGTATTTTTTGTTTTATTTTGTTTGTGGTATGTATTTGTAACAGTGAAGATAGTAATTCAGTGCAAACGTTGTACCAATACTGATGGTTGTAATACAAAATCTGTCATATCATCTACCTAGATATACAGTCAGTATCTCATTTGAGTGAGTAAAGTCTGAAATGTCCACTACCTTTATTTAATTTAGTTTTAAAATTATTTTTAGGCTGCCTTTAAGTGTAAAAACCTTACCCTTATTATGTCAGCCTCAGGGACTGGTTAGTCGTTGGCCAAGTGGATATATCTTTTCACTTATCAGTTTTTGTGGTTCCCATAGATTAATTCTGGATCATATGGCGTCTTTAGTTTTGGGCTTCTAACCGATGCTGTTTCTCTTAACAAAACCATGTCATAGTTGTAGTATTATGGCAGCTTGGGGAAAAAAGTGCTCTAGAGCCTCTTTCTTGGTGTACAATTTATTCATTTATTTAAATTTGTTTGATAACATGATTTGGTTGGTAGCAAGATGGGACATGAGAAACCTGTGCAACCTATGCCAGATTCAGTAGACGAAGTTTGCTTGCTGCTTGCTCCCAGGATATGGGAAGGATCCAGTGGTGCGCTGCTGCTAGCACTATTGACATTGCACTAGCAGAAACTGACGTCTGTGCAATGTCAATAGCTCGGGAAACCCATTGCGCTAGCATATCATCGATAATACTACCGGCAGTGCACCGTTCAATCTTCCCTTTGTTCCCTGTTCCCTGCCCTGTGCCTCAGTACCAGATCAAAGCAAGTTGTGATGGGTACTGATAAGAAAATTGTAAAATTGTAAAATCAAAGGAGGGACAAGAACCAGTGGATGTTTCCTAAGAGAAAAGCATAAACCCCAGAAGTGAGTAGCCTATCAGAAAGCAGTAGAATTCCTTCCTAGTCCTCTCAACCAGCAACTACTGATTACTCATAGCAGAGGAAGCAAGCAATAAATAAAGCAGCTGAATCTTAGGGAGGACAGGCAAGGAAAACATTGGCTTATGTCCAGGCGGGGCCCTGAAGTTATAGCCCCAGAGCTGACCAAATGGACAAGGTTCTCCCTCCATTCCACCCCAAGGTCCCACCCTCTAAAGGGCCAACTTGCATGCACACTGACAAATAAATGGAGCCTTGGCTTTTGCCGCATGGCCAACGTAACACAACAAGAGTGTCATCAGCCATGTTCGGTAGCCCTGTTCTTCTTCTCGTTGCCCAGCACTGGGCACAGCAGGGCCCCTAGCTGAAGCAGGGGCTAGGTGTTTTTTGTTGTTAAAATACCATGAGATCTCCCATTCTTTGGGTTGAAATGACTAGCTTACTACATCAATGAGCTAGAATACAACAAATAGGTTATCCCTTCCATGTGAGTGTCTACAGTATGATTCAAAGGCATGTTTTTTAAATATACCATGTAATGGAAACACTTTTTATAGATCCACCTTTTTCCTCAGTGAAAGTTTTGCATCATCTTTTGCTACATAAATTGGCAAAGTCTGGAAAAGAAACAACAACTTGAACATCAAATGTTAACTGATTTTGACAGCCATAATACTTTGAAACATTTCCATACTTCAAAATCCCATTGTATTTGATCCAATCTAGGAGGGTGGAGGTATTTCATTTAGGGATCTGTTTTTCATTTAAAAAAAAATCTTTAAAACCAAACTGCTTCCATAAGGGCAGGCTGATAGAATCACATACATGGTTTTGTAAATATGCCTGTTCAAGTGTCAGATTTCCCCAGTAATTATTATCTTATCTTTTGGTCTTGAAATCAGTTGTAACTGATTGTCCCTTGCCAAACACATTTCCACTACCTTTATCTTGGGCCCCTCATAGGTACGTTTTTGAAGTCTGCAAGTCTAGACTCTGTAATCTAAGGAAACCAGCTGGAAAACCGTTTTAGCATATTAAGTGAAATCAAGCTTCAAAAGAACTACTGTTGATGTACTTGTCTGTAAGAATCTTGTTAACTTTGGCTGATCCTAAATTAGTATCCATAGGATATGACCAGTGCCCCAGAAACTAAACCTCACCTTCCCTAGGACCCTTTTCAAAATCTCATGGCTGCCTATAGAAAAAGTGTCAGATTCCTGAGGAAGTTCTGTTTGTCTGTAGACAGGAGTATGACTGCTTAGTAGTAACGTAAGGCTGGCTTATACTATCACTCAGACAAGTCTGTATATAGATGCATTTTTAATAGTTTTTTAAAGCAATTGCCTGTCTTTGATGCTTTTTTATCTCTTTCTTGTGTTCAGTGCTTTCTTTATCTTTGTGTTAATATTTTCCTATATTCAAGTGCTTTATACTAGTATGCATCTCACTTCCCAGGAACCTAGGTGTTCTGAAACACTACTGATCTGAGAGGGGTGGGGGTTGAAGACTTCTGTGCCCTGAGAGATTTGTCAGGGGTGGGAAGGGGCTACCATGCCTCCGGACATCTTCCTTGAAACCCTCTCCTCAGGTGGCTCTTAGCTGCAAGCAGGTTAATATACCATAAAGGAGCTACTGGAAGCCAGATAAAACCATTAGGTTGGGGGTGGAGAAGATTTGCTGGAATGTTCATCACCCTGTGAAAGAGTATTCCCATTAGTAGGGGATTCAAACTGTCTTTTTTTGCAGGTGGGTGGAGAGTTACATTAGTACAGTGAAGGGGGGGGTGCCCAAACTCCCTGCAGTGTAGGTAGTGGGCAAGCAGTTACCTGATAGACTGCCACCACCCCTCTACGTCCACCTCAGCTTGAGCCAGAGGACTTTCAGACTGTACAGGACCTTCCTAGGGCTTCAGAAATAAGGGTCAACACCCTCTATTAAGCTCTAGGCCTAAAACTTTAAATGGTAGCAAGACCAAAGAGAAAGCTCTGGAATTAGTGCTAAGGTTTTACCTGGAAGAAACCACACACAACAATAAAGGTAGAGATTAAGTTTATTTACGTAGGGAACGGGGGGGGGGGAATTAAAAAGGTGTACAGAAATCAAATAAACCCGGGAAGCCTTTTGGAACAATGCTGCAGGCAAAAATAACAAAGCAATACCTAACCCTATGTTATACGTTACCTAAGTAAGGGTCTTCCAATAGGACAATGCCTGATTCAAGATCCAAAAGCTCACAGGCCCAAAAGCCAGCTCACATAGGCAGACAAATACAGGACAAAGATGAAGTCCAAAGACCAGCAGTAGCCCCCATGCTTTATACCTCGCTGGCCCTTGAGAGATGTGAAGTGAGCCTCCTTAGCCAATCCCTGGCTAGCATAATAGTTTCCTCAGAGTCAAGGCCCTTTGGCCAATTACTAATGGGCTGGATAACTTCCTCAGCCTCCAGGAGAGGAGGCAGGAGTGAAAAGCTCTTACCACAGCCCCGCCGTCATTGTTCGATCTACTTTGGCAAGAGTTCCACTCTGGCCTTGGCAGGCCTGGAGACTAGAACAACATGTGATAACACACGCAGCTGCATGCAGGCCCCTCCTCACGAAATGGAGCTTCCTTCCAGGCAGCTAAATCTTAACAAACATAACAGCTTTCTTGACAAGTATGTTTTTATCTTGCCTTAATTCCATCATGGATGCGATCCAAGACAGCTTACATGAGGTTCCTAGGCAGTCTCCCATCCAAGTGCTAATCAGACCCAGAGCTGCTTACAGTAAAATGGCTGCATTGTGGGCCCACAGACTATGCCCTGAACATAGTCTGAGGCTTCCCTGCATCATTTTTATGACGTAGCAAAAACGTAAGCTCTTGTATTTTGCCACCAGAGTGTCCTGGCTTGTGATAAAGTTTTAAAGGTGATGCTCAGGTCCAGTGGCTCTTTATAACCTACATTATTTATATCCTTTCATCAGGCCTTATACATGTTGCCTTTATCATCTTGGATGAATCCAAAAGAGGAGTTATATCTATTTTTTATGATATAACTCCTCTTTTGCGGGTGGGGGTCAGTTTCCTACTTGCTAACCTAAAACCATGTTAAAATCTTTCTTTGGTGACACAAAGCTCTTCATTACATTCAAAGAAAAAGACTAGAGATGAATAAAGACCAGCTAGATTTAACTGGAATGAGAACTCACTGGACCTTAGATCCACTGAAAATGAAATAACTATTGAAGTTTGGAGCCAGACAATCGTAAATTCATTATTTATTGTTCTTTTTAAAGACAAAGATTAAGAGATCAAAAGGGGGTCTGGGGGTCTTATTTTCTGTTTCAGATATGAAAGTTACATCTGATCAGTCTTGATGAGGTTGTGAAGTCACTACTGGATGTCTGTTTTTAAATAGGCATATATTTAATTTATGATGTCTTGATAACTGATAAATAAAATTACAACCTCTCAGTAATCTAAAAATATTTTAAGCCACCATTACTGTGGACTGGCAGAATTGTCTAAGCAGAGATTAGACTTCTTTATTTAAATGTAATTTTAAATTGTGCTTGAGTCCTATTTGTAAATCCCATACGTTCATTTTCATATAAAACCTCTTGCTTGATGTTTGTCAAATCTGCCTTTCTATAACCCAGTTAAATTGCTCTGTAAAAGCTGTGTGTATGTAATAAGGAATTGTGTTCAGATTCGGTATTAGCTGCTTGGCTCTGTATTTTCAGAATTTTGATCATACGTTTCTTCTAAAATATGGACAAATGTTTAGTGCCACTTGAGTGAAAAATCAAATATTCCTTTTTCAGGCAGACACCATCAAATTAATTTTATTGATCTAGTAAAACAAAAACTATGGTAGGTGTTATTTTGCAGAAGTTGTCTAAGCATATCTTGTGCTTCCCTTCCTTTTAACTTGAGAGTATAATGTCTGATGATTCCATGGTGGATAAAGTAGCATGTGTTCTGTCTTTTGAAAAATAAGTTACTCTATTCTTTATATATGCAAACATTCCTGAATACTGACAAAAACCAATACCAAGTAGTGATATTTAATATATGGCATGTTCCTAAATGAAGCTTTGCAAGTGAGAGTATTTGTTGCTATCACTGTTTAAAGATGTTGCAATTTCAAACATCTTTGCAGTTCAAAGCCCATTTGGATTAGAAATCTGGAAATCTTTAAAATCTTGATACGTATTGCATATAAAGCAATTGTATTGGATGTGGCTTACTAGTTACTGCTTCTCTTGGGTAGTATTTTAATGCATCACTTCATTCCTTGTTTGCAAAGGATAGTTGTATGTTTCACTTCTTTAAATAGTTTCACTAGAAGCTAAATTCTAGCTCTATATAAAACTTTGCTACAGAGGTCTTTACAGAGTAGTAATTTCCTGTCTAAGATTCTCTGACATTTATACAATTTAGAAAACTACTGAATAGCATCTGTGTAATGGGGTAATGACCTAGATGTGATAAGGAACACAAGGTTGTCAACAAAAATAGCCATCTTGTGACATTTCCCCTTCTCTCTGCTGAAACAATTTGTTATGGGAAAGTGTGACATAACACTGTCACATTGGTGTTTCCCAGCCCACCCCCCTTTCAGCAATATTGTAAGGGATGGTAAAACACACAATGTGATACAGCATCACATTCTTCTGTAACTACTGCACATTAATGGGAAAGATGAGAGGAAACTAGAGATGGGGTTGCTGTTTTGATCTGGAACTCTAGTTCTGTTATTAGTTGTTCTGGTCCAGGCACTTTAATTCATTTGTTGAAATAGGTTGCATTCAGAAGCTGTTAAGTTGGTCCTGCATAGCTGTGGGGAAAGGGAAGAGGAAGGCTGGGAGTGAACATTGGCTCTGCATTACCCCCCCCCCCCCCAGTACAGAGTTAAATTCACTGCCTTTGGAAAAACTCCAAGTACTCATTTGAATCTTGCAGAAAAAAGTCTTAGTGATGATGATTGAAGCACTTCTCTGGGGTGAAAGTAACTTACAGGTCATTTTTCACCACAATTCTGTGTGGTGGAAGGGCATTATTTCCAGTTTGGAAAACTGAGGCCAAGACAGTGACTTATCCAAGTGTATTCTCTGCTTTTGTAACATGAGTAGATTTTAGTACAAAACTCTGTACATGTAACCATTTAGCTTTTGTTTCTGCCTTTCCTTTATGCAGCAATCATAATTTGACATTGGTCATAAATGACTGATTCTACAAAGTAGAAGTGATAGTATAAACACTTACTGGTTGGTATAGAGTTCAGCTGAGTACACAATGCATTTGAAAATTTCTAGTTTTGTTCTAATGTAAATGAAGATGATCTAGTTTCAGTGGAATTTTTAACACTGGAAATTGGTATATCCTGATGAAATCCGTTAATCAGTAGGAGGAAGACTGACAGGTTATGCTAATTACTGCCTTAACAGCGTTTGTAACCTCCCCTTTAATGCCTTACTTGTGCATGTTTTCAGTTCCAGGGTACCCCATGGTGGCTTTGCCCACATAATGGGTGGTAGTGGATTGCAAAATTTTACAGTTGCTGCAGTGCCATATACACCAAATCTTCTACCCACTTCAAGCACATGGTAGGTTAACTAACCTCATTTTAAATGCATTAATAATTCATTTCATTGTTCTTCTTTGGGGGAGAAGGCAAGAGTTCTTTAAGATCACTGGCACACCATTGCATAAACCTCATTGGAGAAACGCCTTTGGTCAGTATCATTGGCCAATGCTGGATTTGTTGGTCTAGCATAGCCTTCTCCCACCAGGTACCCTCCAGATGTTTTGGACTGCAGTTCCCATCAGTTCCAGACAACATGGCCAATGGAGACGAAATTATGGGAGTTTAGTCTGAAATATCTGGAGGGCACCAGGATTGGGAAGGCTGTTCTAGTCACACTCTATAGGTACTTCAATTATTTCTTCCATAGCGTTGAAGAAAGAGTTCTAAATACTATAGTATAGTTTTAATGGGCAGCAGTACAGTATCAGTAAAGGACACTTCATGTTAAATTGCTATATTGCTTTCTTAAAGCGAAAAGAAATGTATTTTTCTGGAGAACATCTGAATACTAAAGGGAACTGCAATGCAGCAACACATTTTCTCCCTGTATATTTCATTTTCAAGCATTTTGAATCTGAATGCAGATTTGAGAGTATGGTTTCACATTAATTACATTGCACAAAACAAATTTTTACTCCCAGATACCATGTTTTTTAATGCGGATACATTTTTTTCTCCATTTCAGTATCAACATGCTGAAGCTGCCTGAATACCCCCAAAAAGAAATCCTTAAGGACAGGCTTCTTGTGGCATTACACTGTGGGAGCTATGGTTATACAATGGCATAATGAAGTCAGAAGATGCCTCTGATTACTGATGTGCAATTCCAAGTGGCAGAAGTAATTTAGCAACCTGTCAATAGTAGGGTGGTTGTGACTGGAAAATAGTCTTGATTTTGTAGTCCTCAGGTAGGATTGATTTTCACAAGTTATGAAGGATCCACTGTTTCCTCTTCCTGTATGTCATCCTGAGTATGAGATACTGTTTCATGGTATAAATTCAAAGTACATTGTAACTTCAGTTTTTAAAATGGTGGTTTTGTATTAAACATGGCATACGTTATTCTTATCCTCTAATTAGAGGATTTTCCCCCCAGTATGACTCTAGCTGTTTTTATTTAAAGAGATCTGCAACTTTGTGCTTGCCTTCCCACACAAAGGACAATTACACTGTAACACCCATTGAGTCAGGGTTTCTTGAACATGGCCACCAGGAACTTGTGCCACCGCAGAGCAGAATCATTAGTTTGCTCTGTTGATTCGTATGGAATATGCATGACCTATGGCCTTGCCTGCAGCCACAGTTAAAGAGCAGTTGGAGAGCCACTGTGTTAAGCCCCATCTATTCCATTGAAATGAAGATAATACTAAGCTTCGGAAACTGGTGCAAGATTGCAGCCACTGCCTTTAACCACGGGTTTACCTTGCATGCAAAAAGTGCCATTTATTTTTTCCTCCTGGGAGCATTGTACAGACAGCTCAAAATTAGTATGCAAAATACCAAATGTGATGTATTTTTTTCCTTGCTTACCTGACTGAAAAAATTACAAAGAGCTTTTTTATCTTTATAGTATTTTAATATCTAAACCTTTTAAATAGTGCATTCTTTTGTCAGTAAAGAAGTAAACTTCTAGAAAAAAATGAGATAATTTATATTATACATTTCAAATGTACATCCAATTCAAGTGCCACTGAAGTATTTGTGACTTCATGCCCCTTCAAAGCTTGTATATGTTTTAAAGGAATAGAACCTTTATTTAGGGGATGCATTTTCTCATGCCTGAGCTGTGTGAAAAGTATGCATTAAAGTTAAATATTTTACTGTAACTTATTACTGATCAGTTGTGTTTGTCAATCTTTTTTCCATGCTCATTCTGTCTGTGTGGAAGCAGCAATGCCCGTCAGGGTCTCTGGAAGAGGAGGCAGCTTTAACCTCCCCCTCCCTCAGCAACCCTGAAGCAGCCTCCCCTGCACCCCAGTGATCTTGTGCAGGATCACTGGGATGAGGGCTGGGACTAACTAGGCAGGAGTTCTTAGAACTTCTCAGAGAAAAAGCCAACTCTTTGTATAGTGCAAGAGGCAAATCCTATGTTAAAAATTATTAGGAAAAAAACAAAAAAAACATACATTACTATCCCATGCTTTTGAGTTTCCAGAGGAATTTACTGGCTAGTGCTGGAAAGACAGTGCTGGACTAGATCACCCTTCGGTCTGATCCAGCAGGACATTCCTTATGTCCTTACCATTGGGAATGGGGATGGTTTGATAGGGATGTCAGAGAATTATGCCATGGATCTCGGTGAGGCCGAATGCCAGTGCATTCAGCCCCCCGAAATCCATGGTGGAATGGCCAGCCACCTCCCCCACCCCCCGCGGATCCCCTCCAGGATGAGACTTACCTGGGGCGGATGTTCCGGACGGCAGGGGCTCCAGCGGCGGCTTCGGTGGCGGTGGCTGGTCTTCCGAACGGCTGCCGCCGCCGTCGTTTGCAGTCTCGTCTTTTTTTTTTTTTACATAGATGTGATAGGCTATGTAAAGACTTACGTAGCCTATCACGGCTGGGTTAAAAACAAAGAAACAACATGTATGCAAATGGCGGCGGCTATGGCCGCCGCCATTTGTGTTCTTTATTTTTGGCCGTCTTAGTCTACGTAAACATATTACATATAAAACATATCTTTACATAGACTAAGACGGTGAAAAGAAAGGGGAACGCAAATAGCGCCCGCTACGCTATTTGCATTCCCCTTTCTTTTCTTCGTCTTAGTCTACGTAAATATTTACGTGGACTAAGACGGCGAAAAATAAGGAACGCAAATGGCGGCGGCCATAGCCGCTGCCATTTGCACACACTTTTTTTTTTTTTACCCAGAGCCCTCCACGGCCGGAAATCTGGCTGCGGACGGCCCTGGCCTGGGTCTGGTTGGCTACTTTGCGGAGCCGCCGCAGAGCACAGCCGGCCGTCGAGGATTCCGTGTGGGAGGACCGGATCGCCTCCCCCCCCCCCGTCGAGGATTCCGGGGGGAGGGACATAACACCTCACCCCCACCATGAACAGAATCCGCGAAAAGGTAAGTGACTTTCGTACATCCCTATGGTTTGAGAAAGTAAGCCAAGCACTTGTTAAAATTACTTTTTTAAAAAAATCATGTAATGATGTCTGCCTTCCCATCTATGCATTGCAGCATCCCGGGGAGGGGAGAGGGTAGCTGCATGAGCCATGATCCTCTGGCCCAGAATGGCAGCAAGTTGATTCATGCCAGTTTGTTGCTCAAACCAGTAGCTGGCAGGATGGGTTAAACAGTGAGATGGAGCTTTCTTCTAGCAGTAAGGTTAGATGTTTCATAAGGCAATACAGGACCAGGACAGCATGGGGCATCTTTGCTGTCCAAGGAAAAATGTGGGTGCATGGAGGGTAAGTTGTAAGTGAGTACAATATGTGATACTGCACAACATCATCACCGATCACGAGGTATGTCAGTTAAGACATGAACCTTTGCTTCCAATATCCTGGCTTAGTACTCTGGTCTTAAACGGGCAAGATTTTGATCATTCAATTTCCCTGGTTTTTGAAAAGGGAATTTATAATTATAGTCTTGGCAATCCTACCCTTTCCCCAATGTATTTGAATCTGCTTTCTTGCAAATTTACCTATATAATAAATGGGATTATAAATTCTTTACTAGTGGTAATCATGATTTAATTTCAGGAATCAGGAGAACTTCCCCAGATTTGAGGAGGCTGTCCTCTGCAGACAGTTGCCCTACACATGTAAAAATGATGATAATGGCGAGAAAGGAGGTGGAGCTAGCAAGCTCATCCCTGCTTCCCTTCCTCACATGTAGAGTTTACTCATGATGAGAATAACTGAATAGGGCTAGATTCTCATAACTATTTTAATGAACATACACAGAGTGTGAACATACGCTAAGAGTGACACACTATCCTTGCATGTTCTTTTCCCTCGGCATTTTGTGTTCTGGGAAACACTGGGACTTACCAGGCAGCCATCTACCATTTTGGGTTAGCTTACTAGCCAGCAATTTGTGGCTGCCACCAGCATACATAGAGAATTTAGGAACGGAAAGGAGGTAGGGTTTTTTTGCCTTTGCCTCACTGCAAAGATCAGAACAATGTGGTGCTGTTTTTGCCCATGGGGCAGGAAGAGAAACCAGCCTTTCCCCCATGTTTTTTATGAATTACTGAAAACTTTGGTGAAAAGAGGGGTGGGCTCCTCCCACCTTCCCCTTGGCTTTGTGTTAGACTTTTGCAGAAAGCTAGTGCTGCACTGATGGGGGAAAATACTGCGTTTGGGGAAGTCCCTGATTTGTTCCTTTTCAAAAGGAATGCAGAATCTTTTCCTATGAGAAGCAGATGAGAAGCACAAATGATGTGTACATCAGGAGATCCTATTCCCAGCTGTCTGCTCGTACAGTGGATGCATGAACCTCCCTGAGAATTAATTCAGGTGAGATTTTTCCCCATAAATCGGTATTTTATTCCCACCTACAAAGACTTATCTAAATACAAACTAGAAAATAGAGGTTAGGCAACCCAGATTTCCTCTGTAGTCTTTAGAATTTCAAACAAATATACATTATCAGTGAAGCTTTTTTGGTAATTTAATAGCCATGCAGAAACAGGCGTGTATTAGGATATTGACACATGATGAAATTGGGATATAAGATGTTGAAAAGGCTATCTTAGAACACCTGCATCCTATTAGCAACCAAGGACAACAAGCCTGTTGAGAAAACATAATATATAGCTTATTATTCAGAATGATTGGTTACTATAGTTTTGTTTTCCTCTGTGTCTTATCTAAGAAAAGAAAGAAATGTCTTGTTAGTTCATAAATCATGATTACGAATTAATTTTTCTTGTCTTTATTAAAATGTTATCAACATTTTGTTAAGTTCTGAAAACTATGTGCATCTAATGTTGCCAAACCACTATAGCCTAATGACTTATGTTCTACATGCCATAGCAGGAATCAAGACTTGGACAGTGCAGTAATCTGGGGCCTGATCTCCAGCATTCCAGTTTCATGGTATCTATTGGTTAGTACTTTGGCTAGAATATTCTAGTAAAAAAGGAAAGAAAATATCCAGTGTGGTTCACTGGATAGAATGCTGGGACTCTTGAGTCATTTCAAATCCTGGTTGAGTCATAAGCTAACTGCATGGCTTTGAGAATATGCACTGAATGATGTCAGAGGGCCTGATCCCCACAATCAGGCCACAGACATTTGTGGGGCAATGTGAACTTGTGTAGATTCCATTAATTTTTATGAACTGTCCAGAGAGCTTCAGCTATTGAGCAGTGTAGAAATGAAATTAATTAATTATGGGTCCTATCTCACATGGAGGCTGCTGAAGCATGGGTTACCTGGGTTCAGACTTTCCTGCATGAAAGGAGGCCACACTGGGTTTCCTTCCCTTGCTAACATGGTCCATGTCTCCAGGATAAGTGATGGTGGCACCAGGCAGAGCTGTAAAGTGTGCTTCTTCCCTGTGGCCCTGTCAGGGTGGACACTGAGCCCATAGAATCCCAGAGTAGTTCTGATTCTGAGGAAGAGGAGTCGCTCCTGGGAGAGGAGCGCACTCATTTTTCCCAGGGCCAACAGCTGACAGAGATTCCTCCCACTGGCATTCCTAGCTTAGATAGCAGTCCTGGGAGTGACAGAGCGCGGGAAGCAGACTTGCTGGATGCGCGACGCTGACGCAGGGAGCGGCACCAAATGGAGGGCGCGGAAAGGAGGCGTAGTGCCTGGTTGGCGCGTAAACAACAGTTGTGCCCAGAGGATCCAAGGGAAAAGGGGAGGGACTCTCCCTAGCCCTTAAGTTCAGGGTCTGCCAGTGCTTTCCTTTCAAATGGGGACCAACTATTCCAACTTAGGGCATAGGTACTCTGCTGCTCATATCTAGTTGCTAACAGTAGAATTGTTAACTTGTAAAAGAGGAATGAAGCTTTGAAAATAATCCCTTTGTCTGTGTCTGGACTTGGCTACTGGATTAGACTGAGAGAGGCCTCCAAGGAGCCCTTGACAGGCCCAACACATCTGGTGTTACCTGTGCAGTACAGGGAAAAGATGTGGTATGGCAGCTTATGTTTGTGGTGTGGAATATGAGAAAGTGCCCTAGGCCTCTGTACCTTCATTCTACAAAATAGTCTGCTCAATCCAGAATCCCAAAAACTTAATCTGAGATCTAGATGGTATGCCCCTCTGGGGCAACCCTCTATAATATTTTAATTGATATATGGTGGGCTCTGCAGTTTGTATGCAAGAGACCTGTGCTGCTCTGCCCTTCTCCTCTTTAAGTACTTGTGACATTCAATGCCAAGAGTTCAGTGGCTGAGTTTTCTGGAGAGCACAGCTATTCATCAGGATTATTAGGATTCTCTGGGGGTACGTTCAGTATACTGATTGCCTTTGACACATCAGTTTGCTTAGATTAAAAGAAAATTGCTACTGTCTGGTTGAATTTTAAACACTTCACAGGAAGGAAAAAGAACCCTAGAACTGTTTGGTATATAAAACCACAGTACCAAATTATATGGGGTTGGAAAGTAAATTGATTGAATAGTAACATATGATAATCATTCAGCACAAATTTATGTGTGAATGTGTGTATATAGAGTTATGCAAATATTGTAGTATTGTTTTTTTAAGAATGTTTTTTTAAATAAACGGTTCATTATTATGGAAGAACTTTATTGATTTTGGTGTATAATCTGTACCACCATAATAGTTCAGTGTGGATAACTTTGAGTTGTAGACAGTGCTGTCCTTCTGTTCATGGAAGGCTGTTTGATCCTGCAGAGGCTTCTGTGAATGGAAGTGAGAGGCAATTTTCGCAACTTGCCTCTTTCTCCTGCAGCCCCTATGCCCCCTCTCATGCTGTTCGAATGGATCAGATGGGGTGTGTGCGCGCGCACAGGGGGTTGCATAGGGAAGTGGGAATTAGTGAAAATTGCCTCCTTCCCCCTTCTGTTTATGGAAGCCCCTGCTAGATCAGGCAGCCATCCATGAATGGAAGGAAAGACAGTATTGGATACAGCCATATGTTGAAACTGATAAAACAGTTTGAGATTTTAAAAATCCATTAGATTATATAGAATACTAAAAAGAAACTAAAAGTAACCCACATGCTTAACACCACCCTTAAAGTCCACCCAAGCAAGAGAGTCTTAGGGCTAGTTTGCTCATGTATTGTAATGCTGCATGTTAGATCTGTGGCTGCTTAAGTCAGCTGATGGAAATTGCTTCTGGGTGATTGGAATTGTGTATTCTGGCTCAGAAGTAAAGCAGGTATCTCTGCTTTAGCTGGTGTCGTATAATTGGAGGCTTGCGCAGTAATAGTTAAAATGTGGTTGCTGATGCAAAAAGCTTCATGTTGCAGCCAACTGGAAAAGAGCTTCTAGCTTTGTTGTTACTGTCTCTCAGATTACCTAGAAACTTTACTGCTGCTTTCTGCCAGTGGATGGAGAATGACAAAACATTAGACATCCTGGCTTTCCATTACTAGAACTTATGAGGAAGAAGAGAAAGAACTTAACCATCAATTTCTGTTTGGGGCAGCAGCCTTCATCATACCTAGTTATTTCTAAGGTAGATCTTTCTCCTACAGAAGTGGATGAATGATTGACAGCAGAGGCAAGCATGGCATAATGGGTGGAGTTAGTGTCAGTTGGAGAAAGCCAGAAGTAGGACAGAGAGAGTTAGTGAGAGGTCAGAGAGAGAGAGAGAGAGAGAGAGAGAGAGAGAGAGAGAGAGTTAGTTAGTAGAGTTAGGATGGAGGGAGACAGCGAGAGGAATTAGGGGCCAGAGCTAGTTAAGTTAGTTAGGGCACAATCCTATGCATGTTTAGACAGAGAAAGGCCTACAACTCCCAGCATTCCCCAGCCAGCACACACATAGGATTGTGCCCTTAGTGAGTAGAATCAGAGGGTGTGGATGAGAAGAGAGGGAGAGGAGTTATTGAGATCAGAGATCTGGAGTTGGGTTTTTAGAGCCATTATTACTATTTATCAGTTATCTGAATGTTAATCCATTACATAAATAAATGGATGTTTATTGTTTAAAATTTCAGGGTTTGGTATAGGCAGATTTTCAAGGTTGACTTAGCTCACCCTATGTTCTGACTTTGAATTACCCAGCCAAGGATCTAAAGAGGGAGTCTTCTGCTCTTTGTCAGTCAGTAGGTGGCGGCAGCTCATCTTTTGAGGATTCCTAGGGAAAGTCAGTGACATCTGGGACTGAGGCCTTATAGGAGACTCATAGACACATCACATATAGGTGTAATATGTATTGATTTTTGTACTCTGTTGAGGGACTCTGTCTGTTTCCCGCCTCCCAGCTGAGCAGAGCAGAGCAAGCTGCTCCAGCTGGTCCAGGGACTACAGAAGCAGGCAAGCTCCCAGAGAGCGAGCGAACAGAGCGAACAGGGGGAGCAAACAGGAGTTGGCCAGGGGAGTTACAGGGGTTGAAGAGACAAAGGAGACAGAGGCTAAGAGGTAAGTGGATTGCAGAAAGCCCAGGGGGCTGCCCTTTATCCTTCTGATTGGCTGTGAGCTCACCAGGTGCTTCTGAGAGCTCCAACTGAATTAGAGGGGTGTGGCCTGAGTACTCCCAGCAGCTGACTGGGCGGGAAGCTTCAGTCTGTTTCCCGCCTCCCAGCTGAGCAGAGCAGAGCAAGCTGCTCCAGCTGGTCCAGGGACTACAGAAGCAGGCAAGCTCCCAGAGAGTGAGCGAACAGAGCGAGCGACCAGGGGAGCAAACAGGAGTTGGCCAAGGGAGGTCAAGGGGGAGGCCCCTAACATTTTTTTAAAATTATTTTAATTTTTTATTTTAACTAACTTTTTTCCATTTATTTGTCTTGTAACACACACTTCCACGCCAGTGGGACTCTGCTTTTAACCTCTACTGAGTAGAGGAGCAGGCACAGGCTAGTCTAGAACAATCACAAACCTAGACACAAAAAGGGAAAAGAGGCTATGGAAGGACAAGACTCTCCAGTGGTGGTGACCTGCAAGGTGTGTGCAATGTTTGTTTTCTTGCCGGAGAACAACATGGCCTACACCTGCAACAAGTGCAAGTTGATCACGCTGCTGGAGGAAAAAGTAAGTGGACTGGAGCAGCGACTGTCGACCCTCCAGGGAATAAGAGAACACGAAGAGTTCTTGGACAGAATGGGGGAACTACAGCAGCAAAGGGCAGACCAGAAGCTTGAAGAGCAACAGCAAGATGAGGCAGTGGGAAATGCTGAGGTGAAGAAAAATGGAATAGAGGATACTCCTTGGAAAAGGGTGACAGTTAGGAGAAGAAGAACTAGACGCCACTCTGCACTGGTGGAAGCAGTGGAGCTGTGGAACCGATTCCAGGTACTTGCAGATGAGACTGGAGGACAGCCTGCAGAGGAAGAATCACAGGGGAACCTGCATGAGAATGAGCAAGAGGCTAAAGGTCAGTCAAACAGAGGCGATGAAACCCAGGCCTACAAGAAGAAGAAGAGAAGAGTGGTAGTAGTGGGAGACTCCTTGCTGCGTGGGGTCGAGACCCAAGTATGTCGCGAAGACCCATGGACTCGCCAGGTATGTTGTCTCCCGGGAGGACAGATTAGAGACGTGACTGAAAGGTTGCCTGCACTCATAAAGCCCACTGACAGGTATCCCTTTCTTCTCATCCATGTGGGAACAAATGATACCGCCAAGCGGAGCTACGAAGAGATCACGTCAGACTTTGAAGCTTTGGGAAGGAAACTCAAGAACTTTGGGGCCCAGATAGTTTTCTCATCCATCCTTCCAGTAGTTAGAAGAGGGATAGAAAGGGAACGAAAAATACTCCGGGTGAATGACTGGCTATAAAGGTGGTGCCGACGAGAGAGATTTGGATTCTGGGACCACGGGCTATACTTCCTGGAAGATGGGCTGTTGGCTAGGGATGGGTTGCACCTCACAAAGGATGGGAAGAATGTGTTTGGCCACAGCATGAAGAACTTCATCAGGAGGGCTTTAAACTGAATCCTACGGGGAAGGGAGATGTAATGTTGGGGGTAACAGTGGACATAGGCGCATGCACTGCAATGGAGAGAACAGCTCTGATAGCACCCAATAATAGTCTTCAGACACATGTAGGAAGAAAGCCAGACTATGAAGCACATGGTCTTCGATGTCTATATACTAATGCCCAGAGTATGGGAAACAAACAGAACGAACTTGAACTCTTAATACAAGAGGGAAATTATGACCTGATAGGTATAACTGAGACTTGGTGGGATGACTCTCATGACTGGAATACAGCAATTGAAGGATATAACTCATTCAAAAAGAACAGGAGGAACAGAAAGGGAGGTGGGGTTGCACTGTATGTGAAAAATACATATCTCTGCACAGAAATACAGGAGGAGGAGCTTGGTAGCCCCATCGAGAGCATCTGGGTTGAAATAAATGGAGCAAAGAATAAAAGGAACCTGGTGGTCGGAGTCTACTACCGGCCACCCAATCAAGGAGAAGACAAGGATGAAACTTTTGAAAAGCAAATAGCCAATGTTTTAAGGAAGCATGATGTAGTAGTAATGGGGGACTTCAATTTCCCCGATATTTGTTGGGAGACAAATTCTGCAAAACATGGCCCCTCCAGGAAATTCCTGACTTGTGCGACGGATAACTTCCTCCTACAGAAAGTAGAGGAAGGAACTAGAGGATCGGCTATCCTTGACTTGATCCTAACCAACAGAGATGACTTAGTGGATAAAGTAGCAGTTACAGGAACTCTGGGGGAAAGCGACCATGTTGTACTTGAGTTCTTGGTTCTAAGGGAAGCAAAAGCCGAGTGTAGTCAAATGCGTACCCTGGATTTTAGGAAAGCTGATTTTCATAAACTCAGAACAATGATCAGTAAGGTCCCATGGCAAGCAATGCTAGCGAGAAAAGGAGTCCAAGATGGGTGGGAGCTTTTAAAAAAGGAAATTCTCAAGGCACAATCACAAGCAATTCCAACAAGAAGAAAAGGTGGAAGACAACAGAAGAAGCCAGTGTGGCTTCACAATAAGCTTAGGGATGACCTGAAAACAAAAAAGGACACATATAGGAAGTGGAAAGATGGCCAAGTAACAAAGGAAGAGTACAGGCAGATAGCACAGAATTGCAGGGATGGCGTCAGGAAGGCTAAAGCTGAGAATGAGCTGAGGTTAGCGAGGGATGTTAAAAACAACAAAAAGGCTTTCTTCAGCTGCGTGCATAGTAAAAGGCAGAGGAAAGAAATGGTGGTTCAGCTATTAAATAAGGATGGCAAAACAATAACAGATGACAAAGAAAAGGCAGAGGTGCTCAATTCCTACTTTGGCTCAGTCTTCTCCCCAAAGAGGGTCTATGACCCCCCTGGCAAAGGCGAAGTACAGGCTGAAGGGGCAGGATTGCAGCTTGAGATCGACAGGCATATGGTCAAGGAACACCTCATTACTTTGAATGAGTTCAAATCTCCAGGGCCAGATGAACTGCATCCTAGAGTCATAAAGGAACTGGCAGAAGAACTCTCAGAACCGCTGTCTATTCTCTTTGAGAAATCATGGAGGATGGGGGAAGTGCCAGATGACTGGAGGAGGGCTAATGTTGTCCCTATCTTCAAAAAGGGTAAAAAGGAGGAACCTGGGAACTACAGACCAGTCAGTCTGACATCAATCCCTGGGAAAATTCTGGAGCAGATCATAAAGCAATCCATCTGGAAGCACCTTGACAACAATGCCGTGATTACTCGAAGCCAACATGGATTTGTCAAAAACAAGTCCTGCCAGACAAATCTGATCTCATTTTTTGATCAAGTAACCTCCCTTGTAGACCATGGGAATGCTGTAGACATCATATACCTCAACTTCAGCAAAGCTTTCCACAAAGTGCCCCATGATATCCTGATGAGCAAACTAGCTCAAAGTGGGCTAGATGAAACAATGATCCGGTGGATCCACAGTTGGCTACAGAATCGGACTCAAAGAGTGCTTCTCAATGGGACCTTCTCAAACTGGGGAGAGGTAACGAGTGGGGTACCGCAGGGCTCAGTCCTGGGCCCAGTGCTCTTCAACGTTTTTATTAATGACTTGGAGGAGGAGGTGCAGGGAATGCTGATCAAATTTGCAGATGACACAAAATTGGGAGGGATAGCTAATACTTTGGAAGACAGAAACAAAATTCAAAGTGATCTGGATAGACTGGAGCGCTGGGCAGAAAACAACAGAATGACATTTAATAGGGACAAATGCCAAGTTCTGCACCTAGGAAAAAGAAACCAAATGCACAGTTACAAGATGGGGGATACGTGGCTCAACCACACTACAAGCGAGAAGGATCTTGGAATTGTTGTAGATCACAAGCTGAATATGAGCCAACAATGTGATGTGGCTGCAAAAAAGGCAAATGCTGTTTTGGGCTGCATTCATAGAAGCATCGCTTCCAAATCCCGGGAAGTACTAGTTCCCCTCTACTCAGCACTGGTTAGGCCTCATCTGGAGTACTGTGTCCAGTTCTGGGCACCACACTTTAAGAAGGATGCAGACAAACTGGAGAGGGTTCAGAGGAGGGCAACAAAGATGATCAGGGGACTGGAAACAAAGCCCTATGAAGAGAGACTGAAAGAACTGGGCATGTTTAGCCTTGAGAAGAGAAGACTGAGGGGAGATATGATAGCACTCTTCAAGTACTTGAAAGGTTGTCACAGAGAAGAAGGCCAGGATCTCTTCTTGATCATCCCAGAGTGCAGGACACGGAATAATGGGCTCAAGTTACAGGAAGCCAGATTCCGGCTGAACATCAGGAAAAACTTCCTGACTGTAAGAGCAATACGACAATGGAACCAATTACCTGGGGAGGTGGTGGGCTCTCCCACACTGGAGGCCTTCAAGACGAGGCTGGACAGCCATCTGTCAGGGATGCTCTGACTTGGATTCCTGCATTGAGCAGGGGGCTGGACTCGATGGCCTTGTCGGCCCCTTCCAGCCCTACTATTCTATGATTCTATGACTCTGCCCTGACTGGAAGGAGGAGTGAATCTATTCTGAATCTTTCTGCATAATTCACATTCAGAGCCCCAAGCTTAAATATTTTAAAGTCAAACATATATTAATTTCTTTTAATTAATTAAGAGTGCGATCCTATGGCTGCTAATCAGCAGCTAGATGGCCATAGGATTGGTCATTTTCCGGGAATCGACCTCAGAGCCTGCACTGCAGGGTCAGTTCCTGGAGAACTGCCTCCCCACCCCCACCCACACTGCTTCATAGGCGGTGCAGATCATCTCTGGGCTCGTAAGAGCAGCATGGAGTGAGGCAAAGGGGGGGGGTTCCCGGGGGGGGGGGAGTGTGGACATGCTGGTACAGTATTTCCTATGCATCATCCAGCCTACCAACCCCACACTCTGAGGTCCCACGGCTAGACCCCTCAAGCCATGAATGCAGGGTGGCTGGAGCATGGAGGGGAGGATCCCCTCTGTGCTCCTCCCACCGTGTGTTGGATAGGTGGCCGCCCCCAAGTTTGGAGGTGGCCACCTCATCTCATAGGATTGCTCCCTTAGAGTGCAATCCTATGCATTTTTATGCAGACAAAAGTCCTACAACCCCCAGCACTCCCCAGCAAGTATGGCTGGCTGGGGAATGCTTGAAGTTGTAGGACTTTTTTCTATCTAACCATGCATAGGATTGTGCCCTTAATGGAAATTGACCTTAATATGGATATTATTAGAATCTTCGTCTCCTTGAAAATATTCTGGTGGTATTGATCGTGGCACAATAACCTAGATGAAATGTTTTGTTTTTTTGGGGGGAGGTGGTTGTCTTTTAATTCAGCACTGCTAGGATATTGTATGACTGTGTTATCCAAAGTAAAGTGGTTGGAAATAATATTTGTGTATTAATTGTGATAATGTTATAATGAAATTTATGATTTTCAAATCCACTGTCAGATTTTGCCTTAATACTGTGGTTTGATTTATTATTATTTATTACATTTAGGCTATTCAGTGCAATATTATATTAATAATAGATCTTCAGCCCTGCATGGTCATATACATAGTAGGGAAAAAGACTGGATTTATTATCCAATAACTTTGCATTTTCTTACTAGACTGCAAAAGGCACTAAAAACTATAGCTCTGTGGCTTTTATTATGTATAAACTCATTAAGGAATTTGGTGGACTCACCAAGCTCCTAGGTATGTATGTAGTTCTATCTCTGCAATGAGTGATGGAAAGAACATTTACATTCATTTGCATATCCCTTTTGCAGAGCAAAATCCTCTTTTTAATACACATGTAACACTTTTAAAATGCCGTATATTTGGAGAAGTACAACAGGGTGTACAACACAGACACTTTAATTCCAACCCTAATATAAAACATAGCATCCTGTTCTTAATACATTTAATTTTGTGGATAAAACACAGGAATAGAACTCCTTCCACATACTCGTATTTAAATGTCAATAGTAAGCAAATGGAGCAGCTATTTCAAAACCTGTGATATATGTTCATTCCTTCAAGTACCAATCTGATCGGAGACACGTTATTCACCAGCTATAGCATTAGAAAGAAGCCTTTCAGAATCTCTCTGACTTTCAGCTTTGGAGGAGATAACGGCAGTCTTGCTAGGTAGTTGGAAAATGTAAGATGCTCCTCTTTCCTCTAGAGCCATCAAAACTCTGACAAGGTCAGGAAGACTTTTGCTCATTCATGGGAAAATATAAGTTATAGGCGGCAGCAAATTACCTGCGAAAAGGAACTTCGGTGTCTTCAGCTGGGAGCTAGCAGAATCATTCAGTAGGTTAGCCAGGTGGATATATATGCCAAACATCTGGCTCTGTTAAGGTTTAGGAAAAAGCTTTTACCCATAGGTATTCAGAATACTTGAAGCAAATGTTCACAGAGGGGTGAGAAGGACACTCCAGCAAAATGTGTAAAGCAACGAAGCTGTGACACTGATGTAACAATGACATCTGAGTGTGTGATTCCTCTTTTGAATATGGGAAGTCATGAGTTCATCTGCTAGACAAGGCCTGAGATGGTGACAATGCTGTTTTTTCCTTGCCGTGGCTTTCATTGGATTTTTTAAAAAACCCTTATACACCACTTTTTTTAACTAGGTGAACTCAAGGTGGCTTACAAAATACAGCCACATAATAATAACAGAAAAATAATCAAATTACAGACATAACATAAAACTCAACCATAAAGGGAACAGTATTAAAATAATAAGCCAGGAGAACATTCAGCTAAATGTTTTCTTGAACAGCCATCTTTTTAACCAAGTGCCTAAAAGAGCATAGTGTTAAGAGACCCGACAGATCTCACCTAGAAGAGCATTCCACCATCTAGGATCCACCGCAGAGTGGTGCCTTAGCAGTTGCCTGTTTGTACCTTATATGATCAAATACTGAATACCATTGTATGTCAGCTATCAAATACTGTGAAATATTGGATATCAAGCACTGAAATTATATGTAATTGGGTGTCAGATACAGGTACCGAATATTGGAGTGTATTATAATCTCATTGATATGAGATTATAATACTTAATAAAAAAAGGTTTGTGGGTAAAAATTCATGTAAGTTCTGATCACTAAACACTTGAGAACATATTCAGAGTCATAATAATTGGTCATTTGCTTCTTGCTCATGGTGAGTTTGGAGACATGTACTGACCTTCATACTTTTTTGTTTTTCCCATTTCTCTGAGCAGTGAGAAGCTCCAGGTGAATCTTTTACCCAGGATTGGTATCCTTTAGGAGGGGTCATGAGAGGCTTATGGCATTTTGTAAAATTTGTTTTTATTTACAAATATGCAGGTTGCACAGAAGTGATGGCACAGGTTGAATGCTCCAACAGACAGCCAAATCCATATTGTATCTCAAAAAGAGCTAGCCAGCACCCCAAAATGCTATTGGCTTACATAACCTCAAAACTCAGCCTTTCCCCAATTCCCTATTCTATTTGAAAAAAAATGGAAGCTGTTACCTTTGTTCTTTTCCCTGGACACGCACCTAGATTACGTCATCCTTAGCTGGGAGTGGAGGGAGAAAGGCATGCCCCCTTTCAGATATTTCCTAGCCATTCAGAAGATGTAAGGAAGATCATCTCCCAAGGAGACACATCACCTGAATATCCCAAGCTATTAACACTCCTTTGTCAAGTTCAAGACTCTGGCCAGGTATTTCCTTAAGGCTGGGGTAGGCAATCTGGTGCCTTCCAGATGTTTTGGACTACAACTCCCATAACTCCAAGCCAGCATGGCCAATGATCAGAGATTATAGGAGTTGTAGGCCAAAGCATTTAGAGGGCACCGGGTTGCCTACCTGAGGTTTTTTTTTCCTTCAGGCAATCCACAGTGGTAGTCTTATTCACAGAAATCTCATAGGAAAACTCATTACAATACTTTATATGTTTACAAACACTGGTCGACCTGACTAGCTACTGTGCAAACTTAATCAGTACTTGTTTATCCTTTTTTTATAATGTAGAACTCACTCTACTGGTCTTTCTGTGGTCAGTTGATTTGACCCAAATCATTTATTTGCCAACTTGAAATGGAACAATAGCTAACAGTTGTTGATTGTTTCCTAGCCATTGCCTGATCTGATATCCCTTCAAATCCACATTCCAGTTTTTTATAACTGTATTTTGTTTACTACTAGTAGTATGTGAGCACATTCAAACCCTATTTCCAGAAAAATCGCCATCCGTCAATAGCAATAATAGAAAAATAATGTTTGGTAGATATAACAGTCTTACAAACAGAACAGGATTTACTAAGGCTCTGGTAAGGGAGTAGTGGGGAAAGGGTGAAGATGAAACAACCTGCCAAAGTACCAGTGGAAGCTGCTGTTAAACTGCCTACTTCTCTCAAGATCCAGAGAGTGAAAGGTTGTTTTGGGCATAGTAACGTGCTTGAAGATCGATATCCAAGAAGAGCTGAAATCCTGAATACAGATATGTATTAATTTTGGTGGGTCTATTTAGCTGGTCCTAGTAATGTTACTTCTACTTAAACCCCCCGCCCCTGATCTCCTTTTTGACTTGTTTTTGCCCACTGCGCTCTTAACAGCACACAGCATGGCAGTAATGGGCTACAATAGAGTCAGCCTGCAGAGTTCTTTGGATCTTATCTTCTAAACAGTGAAATGGCTGTTTTGTTCCTGGAAACAGGTTGTAAAAATCTGTCAGGGATGCCCTAGAATCTAAGGCAGCCATCCTGACTGCAAACACTATTACTGGTCATAAAATGAGTTGCTTTGTCTATGCTGTTTGACGCCATCATTTTTTTAAACAGAGGCTTTTATTTGTGGTAAATTCTTTCCTGAAACAAAAGGGCACTAGATAAACAGAATTCAGAAGTTTCACCAGCGATTTACTCCAACCTGATGAGGCCTCTGTGTTCCCATGATGTTGGGGCCATTCAGCACCAGCTCTGCGTTTTATCGCTGAAAAACCGCTTTTTCTGAGAATGGTTATAGTCTGACTTTTCCAGCTTACTTCGGCTCTATTACTGACCTGTTTCCACAACTGCACTGGGGTTGGTATCTTAGTCCTGCCCATGGGGTGTGTAGCCCGGCCCTTGTGGGTGTGTCACTCTGATCTCAGTGACCCAACTCTTTCCCTCCCTGTTTTCCAGAAGTTTCATTGCCATTTTGGAGCAGGATGCCAAGGGAGCAACTTTTAAAACATCATTGAAAATAAGCACTAGAACACAACCCATGACACCAGTCAAGGGGTGTTTTCTCCCGTTGTGCTGTGTGAGGCTTGCCCTCTCAATGACCACAGAAATAACAGAGAAGCCCCTCAATTGACACGGCTCATATTAAAGCCCTTAATTCCTTCAATGCAATTAAGAGCGATCTTGAGGTTCCGGTCCATTGCCTTAGGAGGTAACTCCTTCACAGCTTCCATATAGAGATCCTGTGCATTAAAATGGGGGGTGGTTTCAGTCTCTTTCCTACAACAAACCCATTAATGTCTCATAAGTAACTCCCATTGTGCTGAATGAGGCTTGCCTTTGAATGCCCACATCAGAACTTGCAGAAATTCCCCCTCAGTTGAAATGGCACACTTTTAAGGCCAATTCCTTAAGTGTAATTAAGTGACCAAGCGGTTACAAGGTGCTGATGAATTTGTGAAGAAAGTACTCCACAGCTTCGTTATAGATATTCTGCGGGTTACAACAGGGGCCGGTTTCTGTCTTTGTGTTTGCTGCTCTCTTTCCCCCAACAAACCCATTACTGTCAAGTCAGAAGTAACTTCCATTGTGGTCAATGAGGTCCTCTGGGTTAAAATGGGGGCTGGTTTCCCTCTTTGTGTTCTCCCCCCCCTTTCCCAGCACAAGCATATGTGTGTCTACTTGGAAGTAACTCCCATTGTGCTCAATGAGGCTTGCTCTTGAAATGCATGTGCATCTGGACTTTAGGGGAAAGCCTTGTCACAGCAAAGCTGATTCTTTTAAAAAAATCCGGTACTCCTCCATTAGCTTCTCCTTCCATTGTCCTGGAAACATGGCCGAGGAGGTGGGAACACTGATGTGGTAATCAGACCCAACCCAGGCTTCACCCAGGCATCAAGAAAATAATTTGATTAGAGCTCAGTGGAAACAGCACAGAGCCCCAGGCTACAGTGATGATAAGCTGGGTCTTTAAGGGCTGTGGAAACAGGAAAAGGAGAAGATGTGATTGGGGAAACATTGGAACAAAGTTGTAAAAAAAGTGAAGCTGATAACGTGGAAACACGCCCTGGGTGTTTTTTTGTTTTGCAGTCCCAAACAATGGGATCCACCTGGAACTGTGCTGTGAAATCAGCTGACTTCTCCTGGGCTATGAGAAGCTCAAGGCAAATCTGCCACCAGTGTTTCATAGAATAAGGCCAGAACATACATTATGTATGTCACTTGATCTCTCATATCTTAATTACTAACACTTACTGATATCTCACGGCTGAGTGATTGAAGAGAAAACATGCCACAGGCGGAACTCAGCTCGCCACTCTTCGCTTGAGAAATGCAGGTCACAGTTGATGCTGCAGTCTTCAAGTTATGAACATGCATATGTGAATTAGAAGGAGCCCTGTGGGTTATCTAGCAGTCGAGCCACTTGTGTGCAATGGTCTGGCTTACCGCTAAAATATCCTGGGTAAGCTTTCAATTTTCTTCTTGAAACATCAAAGGAATGAGATCCCACAGCTCTTTATACAGATAGTTTGCTTGCTAAACTCATCTTAGGCCACATGTTATGCACGTTTAGACAGAAAAAAGTCCTACAATTCCTAGCATGCCTAGCGTGGGATTGTGGCACTTTTTTCTGTATAAACATGCATAGCATTGCAGCCTAAGAGATGTAAGTTCCTCCTGATGTTTTCTTCCCTGTAGTTTAAACGTCATAACCTTATAAAATTGCTTCCTTCTATGGTAGGCATGTTGTTGTTGTTGTTCAGTCGTTCAGTCGTGTCCGACTCTTCGTGACCCCATGGACCATAGCACGCCAGGCCTTCCTGTCCTGCGCTCTCTCCCGGAGCGTGCTGAAGTTCATATTCATTGCATCCGTGATGCTATCTAGCCATCTCATCCTCTGCCGTCCCCTTCTCCTTTTGCCTTCAGTCTTTCCCAGCATCAGGGTCTTTTCCAGGGAGTTTTCTCTTCGCATTAGGTGGCCAAAATATTGGAGCTTCAGCTTCATTATCTGTCCTTCCAATGAGCACTCAGGGTTGATTTCCTTTAGGATGGACTGATTTGACCTCCTTGCAGTCCAGGGGACTCGTAAGAGTCTTCTCCAGCACCACAGTTCGAAAGCATCAATTCTTCGGCGCTCAGCCTTCCTTAGAGTCCAGCTCTCACAGCCATACATTACTACTGGGAAAACCATAGCTTTGATTAGACGGACCTTTGTCGGCAAGGTGATGTCTCTGCTTCTTACTATGCTGTCTAGGTTTGCCATAGCTTTCCTCCCAAGGAGCAAGCGTCTTTTAATTTCATGGCTACAGTCACCGTCTGCGGTGATCTTGGAGCCCAAGAAAGTAAAATCTGTCACTGCTTCCATTTCTTCCCCTTCTATATGCCAGGAAGTGATAGGGCCAGATGACATGATCTTAGTTTTTTTAATGTTGAGTTTCAAACCAGCTTTTGCACTCTCCTCTTTCACCCTCAACAAGAGGCTCTTGAGATCCTCTTCGCTTTCTGCCATTAGGGTGGTATCGTCTGCATATCGGAGGTTGTTGATAATTCTCCCGGCAATCTTAATTCCGACCTCTGATTCATCCAACCTGGCATTTCTCATGATGTACTCTGCATATAAGTTAAATAAGCAGGGTGACAATATGCAGCCTTGTCGTACTCCTTTCCCAATTTTGAACCAATCGGTTGTTCCATGTCTGGTTCTTACTGTTGCTTCTTGACCCTCGTACAGGTTTCTCAGGAGACAGGTAAGGTGGTCTGGTACTCCCATCACTTTAAGAATTTGCCACAGTTTGTTGTGATCCACACAATCAAAGGCTTTAGCGTAGTCAATGAAGCAGAAATAGACGTTTTTCTGGAATTCTCTTGCTTTCTCCATGATGCAGCGAATGTTGGCGATTTGATCTCTAGTTCCTCTGCCTCTTCGAAACCCAGCTTGTACTTCCGGTAGTTCTCGGTTCGCATACTGCTGAAGCCTAGCTTGTAGGATTTTGAGCATCACCTTGCTGGCATGTGAAATGAGTGCAATGGTGCGGTAGTTTGAACACTCTTTGGCGTTGCCCTTCTTTGGAATTGGAATGTAAACTGACCTTTTCCAGTCTTGTGGCCACTGTTGAGTGTTCCAGATTTGTTGGCATATTGAATGCAGCACTTTAACAGCATCATCTTTTAGGATTTTAAATAGCTCGGCTGGAATACTGTCATCTCCGCTAGCTTTGTTGTTACTAATGCTTCCTAAGGCCCACTTGACTTCACTCTCAAGGATGTCTGGCTCAAGTTCAGTGACCGCACTATCATGGCTATCAGGGACATTCAGATCTTTCCTGTATAGTTCTTCTGTGTATTCTTGCCACCTCTTCTTAATCTCATCTGCTTCTGTTAGGTCCCTGCCTTCTTTGTCCTTTATCATGCCCGTCTTTGCACAAAACGTTCCCTTGAGATCTCCAATTTTCTTGAAGAGATCTCTAGTCTTTCCCATTCTGTTGTTTTCCTCGATTTCTTTGCATTGTTCATTTAAGAAGGCCTTCTTGTCTCTCCTTGCTATTCTCTGGAACTCTGCATTCAGTTGGGTATATCTTCCCCTTTCTCCTTTGCTTTTCGCTTCCCTTCTTTCGTGAGCTACTTGTAAAGCCTCATCAGACAGCCACTTGGCTTTCTTGCATTTCTTTTTCTTTGGGACGGATTTCGTTGCTGCCTCCTGAACAATGTTACAGACCTCCGTCCATAGTTCCTCAGGCACTCTGTCTATCAGGTCTAATCCCTGAAATCTATTCCTCACCTCCACTGTATATTCATCAGGGATATGATTTAGGTCATACCTGAAAGGTTTAGTGGTTTTCCCTACGTTCTTCAATTTAAGCCGAAATTTTGCAAGAAGCAGCTCATGATCTGAGCCACAGTCAGCTCCAGGTCTTGTTTTTACTGACTGTATGGAGCTTATGGTAGGCATAGGCCCTTCCATATCAGTTAAGAGCTTTGGGAGGTATTCTGTGCTGCCTGTTGGCCAGCAGAACCCACCATTCGTGCAATGGAGAGCTAGCACTCGGTAAGCGGTAATGCTCCTTCCCAGAATGGGGCAGGTCAGCAGAGCTTGCAGAAGGAGTGCTGCTGACCTGTCCCGATCGTGAAAAGAGGGTTTTCACTTGTTTCTGGGGTTCCTTTATGAAGCGCTGTCTCCCCATTCTGCTAATGGTGGGTCCTGGTGTTGTAACAGAATGAGCGGTAGCACAGTGGTAGTATAGGAAACTGCCTTTTGGGTTGTATCCGGTATTAGTCTTTCTTCGAGGAGATGCATTGAAATGAATGGGACTTAAGTTAATTCCCATTGTTTTCAATGGGTCTACCATTAGAAGAACTAGCATCGGATACAACCCTTTGTTAGCTGACTTGCTTTCTTCTGAGTAGTAAAACAAAGTTTGATCAAGGTTGCAATTCTTTTAACCTTCAACAAAGTGATGAAACAAGCCCAGCTGTTTGTTTGTTAATCTTTACTCACTCTGCAAAGTGGTTGAATCCATGGCAAATGACAATAATAAAGAAATGATGCTTGACAGCTTTGTCTCTCATCAATGGTAGAACAGGGAAAACAGCCATAATCAGGCTTTTCACATGACAACTTAAAGAGGTCACTCTTGCTGACAGCCTTTCTGCACATAATTGCGGAAGAAACTGTTTTCCTACTGCTTCATTACTATCATTTTCAGTGCAATTTCCACTCCTCTTTAGCATTTCTAGTTTCATCACACCTATGAGGTGATAGGATGGGTATTGGAGCCTTTTGAAAGACACTTGTTGAAAGTTACACTTTAGCATATACAATTGACTGCTGCAATAGGCCGGCATTGCTTAAAATCCTGAAATGATCAGTTAAAATCCCCCAAACAGCCAGCCCTTCCTAAAATGCAGGTTTGAATAGGTAAATGTTCATAGGTTTATAGCAGGAGTGCAGAACTAAATCCAGAGGAGAAGCCAAATTGCCCCCCCACCCCCCACCCCGGCCCCTCTACGGGCCATATGACAAGAGGTGTGTGAAGGATGACTCAGTCAGTGCTGGGAAAAGCAGCTCCTCCTTTCAGGGCGGGCGGAACCAGGCGCCTCCTCTGCAGTGTTTCGCCATTCCCACCGGGGGTGGCAAGAGGCCGGCAAAGGATGACTCAGCCACTCCTCCCAGCGCCGGCTGAGTCTCCCACCACCTGCATCCCTGCTGCTATCTCCAATCTCAGATCAGTGATGACAGTGGGGATTCCTCCAGGGGAAGGGATTCCTCCAGGAAGTGGGGGATTCCTCCAGGAGGCCAAGCCCCACTCCCTGGAGGAGCCCAAGGCATCTGTGTGGGCTGGGGTTTCTAGGCATGTAGGAGCTGCTTTAAGTCATTTTAATCAGGGCCACATAAGAATGGATGCCTTTCAGAAGAGCAACCATACTGCTGGTCAGGACTGTCACCTCAGTTCCTTTTAGCACCATGGTAGGACATTAGGTTATAGTTACAAAGGATGCCACAGTCAATGGGTTTGGAATCTGCTCACCTCCTCATGCATGGAGATGCATGACTGGGCTGACAGTCCTTAAAAGAGCCTCCCCCAACCTGTTACCCTCCAGCTGTGTTGGACTACAACTCTCATCATCCTCAGCTAGCTAGCTCAGGGAGTTGTGAAGGGCAACAAGGTGGGGCAGGCTGCCTTAAAAGATGGCTAAAGCTCTGGACGTGGGCTCCAATCCCTGTTTGAACATCTCTGTGGAGAAGGGAAGGGGTCTGCAGGTGCACTACAGGCCTGTTTGGCTTGTGGTTTATTAAGCCAAACACAGCCCCCTCTCCATGTACGGCGGCCTGCCAATCCAGGCATAAAAAATGGAGATGTTTATCAATCTGACTCAGGGCAGGCCACAACATGTGATTTATGGCTTGTGTTTCTCGCCCTATAGCCCAGTACCTTGGTGGGTCATGATTTGAGTAGGTTTGGTTTTAGGGTTTCTGGCAGGGTCTTGACCTGTGTCTTTAAAAGCTGTGTGATAAGTAGAAGTTCAGCTGGTGAAGCTTTCACCACCATTACATCTCTCTGCTGGGAAAACCTGTACCAGCTGTATTTCTGTTTGTTAAACAACTTTAAAAGGTAGGAGCCCTACCAGAAACTCTAGTTTGCCACACAGTGTAGAATATTATATTTAGAGCAGATATGTGGGGTGCAATCAGACTGCTGTAGCATTATTAATCAAACTTTTAAATGCTTTCCCCTTCTGCATTGCTTCTAAACAACAGGAGCCTCTTGACGGCCACAATTTGACAAATCTATTGCTTGTGGAAGGCAACCTTCACTCTTCATTTTCAGCTAGTCACTAGTGTCAATGACTTCATTTGGAAAACTGTGTGGTAGAAATATTATGGATTGAACTTTAAATCTAGGCCTTTGAAGCATCACATCTGATTAATGGAGACAGAATTACCCCTTGGGCTATCACCTGGGGCTGGTCTGACTGGCCATATAGATGCTTGTTTTGAATCCTTGTCCAAAAGCCCAGCCCACACTCCCATCAAATGTTGGGTTTTTAGATAAATTGGACTGTGCATATGTATGCATTTTAGCTTGGATCCAAGATACCATGTGACTAGGTCCACACACACTCAAGTGAATGTAGAACATGTGTTTTTTGATCCAGCAGTCTTCTTTGCAACATGGCAAGCTGAAGGGGTTTTCAAAAGTCCATTTGTGGGTATAGTACAGATGCCATCTCTTCAAAGGAGCAAGGCAACCAATTCTAATGGGTATACCAAGCTCTACCCTGTGGTAATGATGGGGGCAAACAAATCTCACTTTGCCTGTGCCATTGCATTGACTTGCTGTTGGCCAGTGGAGTGCTTTCGAATAGTGAAGGAACATGTTAACATCTAAATTCAAAGGATGGAGAGAAGACACCCTCAGTGCCCCCCTGAGGGATCAATTTGTTAAACACTTGGGGTGGAATCCAATGAAGTTTTTTCACTGATGGAACGGCTTCCATCAACAGAAGTGGAAGGGGAACGATTTCTCCTCCCCTCTGCAGCCACTCACATGCCCTCAGCATCTGCTTCAGGTGGTTGTTGGACCCTCCAAAGCAAATTTTCAAGGAGTGTACTGGGCTACCGGGCAGAGGAGAGAAGGAGATAGTCCCATTATATGAGCAGACCTCTGCTCAAATGATGGTGGATTCCACCCCTTGCCAATAAAATCATTCTCATCCCTTCTGACTTGGACTCCATTCCATGACGTTTGGGTGGTCACCAACAAGAAAGGCAGTGAAGACTTTTTAAAATTTTTGCTATGCTTTTAATCTCTCTTAGACAGCAATTCCATGGATTGCTATCTCAATAGACAGAGGGCTTCCGAGATTGGAGTTCTCTGTCTATCAAAAGACCTGCCAGCAATAGCCAGGCAGGGTGGAAGTAGGATGGCGGTCTTTGCAGCCTCCTGTTCCTCCAATTTCATTGTTTTGAACTATACAGGACTCTTGGCCCTTCTAGCTTCCCTATCTCCCCATGGGTCAGGTGTAGAGATTGGGCCAACATCTCTGCAGAAACACTCTAAGAAGGTGTAGGAACAGATTCAGAGTCAGATGAGGAAGAGGGAGAAAGGGTGGTGGAAATACTAAGGTCGCAAGAGATAGGGCACAGTAACAGTGGCAGAGAGGAGTCTTTCCAGATGCCGGCTAGTCAGCTGGATCAAAGCCAGCCAGAGACCTCTCCATCCATGGGAATGCAAGATCTTATGGTGGAGGAGTTGGAGCGACGGACCCAAGAATCAGATATCAGGTGAGGAGGGAGGAGTAAGTTCAGGACGTGAGGCATTCTAAAAGGTTGGCTGCTCAAAAGCAGTCCCTGGGGAAGACCCTCCCTGAGGGTGGGGCTGGAAAAGCTACTCAGGTTTTGTACTGTTGGCTGGTACCAGTTTCGTGGCAATGTCCTATCATAGTGTATTCTGCAAAGGTTGAATCTTGTAGTCTAATTAGTATTATGACTAGAGCTGACTAGAGAACTTAGTTCGGTGTTGCTGTATGAGGATTACCTCTGTAACCTGAAGCGTGGCTGATCTGGCTCTGGCTTGCATAACAAAAGCTATTTACTAAGATATCATCTTCACTGTGTGATAGGCTGACCATATTTCCTTGAGACAAAAACGGGATATTGGGATGACAAGAACGGGGCGGGGTTAAATAATATTTGACATTCATGAAAAAGCAAGATGATAAAAGTTTTATTACATGAACATATTGAGCTAACAATTATTCTTCAGTGACAGAACTCATACAAAAATTTAGGTAGACGTAGAGGGGGACTGTATTTCATCACGATCGTACCATGAATATTTCTCCGATGAAGTAATCTTAACGCAGCAAATTTCGGTCTTTCAACACCTTATCATAAAACTTCTCACACTCCATGACACAATTTTGTTTTACAACTAACATAGCCCTCATTGTCTCAACACTTAATCTAGATTTCTCCTTTGACCATATACTGTTCATAACAGAAAATATTCTCTCAACAGGTGCTGTACTTCCTATTGTGTACTACACAATAAAACAAAACAACTGCAGCTCCCTTTGTGGTCTCTCAGGCTATAAGATACCTAAAAAACAACCTAAACTCACTGCAAAAGAACATGGAAAGGGGCGCAAATGAATAACACTAATTTATTGCATATACGCAAAACCGCCCCACTCATAAATATACATATATAAAATACTTATAAAATATCACATGCGCAGTAAACAAATCTGTATGGCATACCACACTGAACACTCTAATGCAGGACTGCAGTGGCCAGACTGCAAAAAATCATAAACATACACCAAAAAGAAAAAGAAAAAGGAATGAACACCCCGACTGCTATCATAAGCCGGTATATGCTAATGTCCCACCAGAGGGTTCTGCTGTAATAAAAAAATAGCTAACAGCCTGTTGAACCGAAATATGAGACTGTAAATTCCGAATCAAACTGAATTTAGGGCAGAAAGAATATCAGTGGAATGATGGTAGAAAAAACAGTAAGACTCATCCTCCTGGCTCCCACACACTGAATGGGGCTTAGCGACTGCCTCTTGAATTCCCTGCCACAGCAGACAAGCAAGGGGGGCGGCACCTGATCGTCGCTAGCTCAAGAAGCCTGGCCCTGGCTGGATAAAGGAAATGGAACTTTCTCTTTCGTCACACTAGTAGTTTACTGCACGCATTGATTAGCATAGAGCCTTATGATAAACACGTTCAGTTTTTTTTACAATAAATTAAAAATGGGACAAAATTGACATTTATATTAAAATGACGGGACAGTTGGGAAATATGAAAAAAACAGTACTGTCCAGTTTAAAATGGACAGTATGGTCAGCCTACTGTGTGACTACAAAGACGATCCGAGGCCTGGCACTCGACACAGGGGCAGGTGATGGAGAAGCTTCTGGGTCTTGCAGATCCATGCCTCCCTCTCCACTTTTCCTTCCCACCCAACAGAATACCCCCTTTCCATCCTCCCAATCTCTTCCAAGGATGCAAGCAGAGCCTCTGCAGAGGTTTCTGCAGCAGCTGGGCGGGGAGGGGGGGAGATCCATAGTCAAATCTCCTCCGTGCTCTTAGCTCTGTCTATGGGTGCGGAGGAGGAGATCCACAGCATCCTATGGCACTCCAGATGCTGTCTAGGAGCCATAGGGTTGATCTACCCACCTCTTGCTTTGGCAAAATATATTTAAACTGATTTGTTTAATTTAAACCTATTGTTTCATATGTCTTGCTGCTGTTTTAATTATTTAATCAATGCATTGTTAATCTTGTTTTTATTGTATTTTTATGATTTTAATTGGGAAGCCACTTTGGGGCCTGTTTAAAGGGTTGAAAGGCAGGGCAGAAATTTTAATGAATAAATAAAATAGTATGTGCCCAAAGTAGATTTTTTAAAAAAAATAAGCCAGGCCCATAGGGGAAATTACACAAAGCGTAATGTATCATGTTGATTTTTGTGTGCGCGCACATTTTGAGCACATAATATTTAAGAGTTGGTGGTGCAGATTTTGGCTTCCTTAGCTTGGTCTGAATAGCTGTGAGGAAATATTGTTTTGCCTGTACAAGCTGCGGAGGAAAAATACTATGATATATTTACTGTCTTAGTAGGTATCCATCTTAGTACTGTCTGAAATACAGAACCCTTTGTTACTGTAATAAAAAGTAATTGTTTTCCATGGTGGTGGGGAAGTTAATAACATAATCAAACAAAAGACTGCTGTCAGGGTGAAAAGTGAGAACTAAAAAGTGGAGGATATTTTTGTTTTTCAAAGACTGAGTAGAATATCATTTTTACTCAGATAACAAATACAAGGGAATATAGCAGCAATCGGAGAGCAGTGGAGATAACAATTTGCATACAAGATGTAATTTATTTGCTTTCTCTCATCTTAAAGCTGGCTTTTTTCCCTCAAAGGTTCATATATAAAATAAGATAATACATGTGTGTGGGTGAGAGAAAATAAATCAGGAGTGTTACTGTGAAAACTTCAAATGTCTTTTGAAATGTCTTTAAGAATAGGCTCAAGTACTTGAATAACATCCTTCCCCCTTTACAATTCAATATGGACTATTCTGGATGATATCAGTGAAGATACGTGTTTTAAAATGTGTAGTTTGAGAGAGAATACATTTAGGAATGTGTATTTTTGAGATTTAAATATGTTTAGAAATGTATATTTTAAGAGAAAAAATATTTTTAAAAGTATTTAAATGCCTTTTAGAAAATAATCTACAAATTAATGCAGTAAGGGGATGGAACAGGTTTATGAGTGAACACACGCAAAAGTGACATAGGCTGGGTTCAGACAACAAGATAACCCACACTCAAAGGTTGAGTATGGGTTGATAGTGGGTTGTCATTGAAACATGGGTTGTTGTTGAAACATGATTTATCATGTTGTCTGAACCCGGCTGCACTAACAAACCATGGTTTGTTAACCATGAACAACCCACAGTTCACAACCCAACAACAAACCATGGGTTCTCTTCATGGGTTGTTCATGATTAACAAACCATGGTTTGTTAGTGCAGCCGGGTTCAGACAACATGATTACTCATGGTTCAACAACAAACCACGGATCAACGACAACCGACACTCAACCCATACTCAACCCTTGAGTGTGGGTTATCATGTTGTCTGAACCCATTCTTAGACTGGAAATAAACTGATTCATCTGTTTTTCTGTACTTTAAATGGACAACCCTAAATTAAGTGAGAGAGCACAATTTAAAAATCGCAAATCATCATTCCTAGAGAATAATGCATACAGTCTAACATAGGCCTGCAAATAGGTCGTTCTAAGAAAGGCTAAATGCAGTCAATTTATTAATAAACTAACTTTTATACATTCTTTGGTACCTTGTATTCATTTTTTTTCAATCGTAAAATTGACTTTCCAAAGAGGACTATCGTGTATAATTAACATCAACATTTTTCACATGCTGAAAAGGAGGTACACACACTAATAATCAGAGGAGGCACAATTTTCCAATGAGCAATGGTTTACAATTGTTTTGCATTCTATGTAGAAAGAAGATGGAGCAACTGATAGACATTTAGAAATTGGTAGCTATTTACATAAGATAAAAATGGAAACCAATTTTCTAGAAGTTTTTACATTACAGTAATGTGGCCACTCTGTTCTAATGCATTATCAAAAGCTTTTAAGGGGGAAAAAAAAAGGTTGTCTTCCGTTAAAGGATATCAGGATGGGTGGAAATTTCGGGGAAATAGATTTAGCAGGGAAAACACTGGGAGGAAAGCACTAACAACAGTAGGAGCTGTTCAACAGTGGAACAGACTTTATTGGGTGGCAGAAGGCTCTCCTTTGCCAGAGATATTTAAGCTGAGGCAGGATGGCCATCAGACAGGGATGTTGTAGCTGCATTCTGCAGTGCAGAGCCTGCCTTGAGCAGCAGGCTGGACTAAATGATCTCTGAGGTCCCTTCTGATTCTGTAGGAGATACAATAATCCCCAAATTGGTGCTATGCCTTCTATTTACTTCCTTTCAGTCATTTGCTCTGTATGTACAGTGAAAGCGTGGAAGGAACAATGGAATGGCATCTACAGTCCCTTTCCTTGATGTCGCTGTGTCCTATGGGCTGTGCCCCACTGGCCTTGCCTTGGACCTCTTTGTATTAGTGGGAAGTCTGAAAGAGGTGCCTGGAGGCACGTAGGTACTCCATGCAACTGGGAAACCGTGAAGGCACAGGGTTCCCAGGGCGCCCACAGCTGTATGCACAATCTGGCTAACGCTTGGAGTTTGCAGGGGATGGCGGGATTGGTAGGGCACAGCGGCATCAGAGGCCAGGCCAGCCAGTGCAGTTCCACTCCATCTTCCATGTGTTCACATGTAAAGAAAGACAACAACTGAAAGGGCCTTTTGTTTTTGTTCTCAGCTTGATTCATTTTTAGTGTCTCCACAATGGATTAAAAAAAATTACCGAAGAAGTGAAAATAGAGGTCCAATATACACTGATCACAATCCTTTGTTCTTGTTTCACACATGATGTTTTTGATATGTGAAGAGTACCACATCAGTGGAAATGGTAAAGAAGAATATGGAAGCATATTTCATATGTAAAAATGAATGGAGTCAACTTTTTGAGAGGTGCTGGTTGAAGGATGGCGTTGGAAAGTTTGTTCTTTGCCTGTGGCAGCTTTAAGATCCTTACATTTCTCCCGTTCTGTATTGGCTTGCCTTTTTTATTAGGGGGAAAAATGTGACCAATTTCCTCAGATCCCTCCCTTTTACATATTTCCTCAAATCCATCCCTTATACATAGGCACCTATTGATGATCACAGCAAAAGGGATGCTCTCTCTCCTATCTAGGCAAGTGCGGCACATGCATGAACATCTGAGCCTTGTTTACTTCTTTTACAGAAAATTAAACTGCTCATCTCTGGCATGTATAATGATCTTCCTGACGGGTTGGTATTTGCATATAGAGTGAAGGCTTCTGCGACTCCAGTTTCCCACCCTTTCTGCCATGGAATGTGCTGCCAATGGAACATAAAGAGGTGTCTGTTAACACTGAATGTTTGTGTCTTGTGGATAGATTGGCTTTGTGGCAGCGGGGAGGGTGGCGGGGAGAGGTAAAGTGGTCAGAAGGTGTCTGCATGTATAGTTGAAGCTGGGGATTGAGCCGGGAATCTGTTCCCAGGCTGCCATTAACAGAGCGGCTCTGTTACTAATCATGGAGTTATCGATATTCCATGTAAGTTTCCTCTGTTCTTAACACTGGTATCAATTGTATTTATTGTTTATCTGCCTGAAAGCTGATGTGAATCCATTCACAAGGAATCTGCATGTTTGTTTCAAGTAGGCCCAGTTCAGGGTTTATGGGTCTTAGTGGACCTTCTAAGGAACATGCTTCTGAGGCTTCTAGGTATCCAAAGCATCAGTGTAATTCAAAGGTGGGCAACCTGTGACCCCCAGATGTTGCTGGTCTGAAACTCCCAACAGCTGTAGCCAACATAGACAATAGTGAGGGGTGATGGGAGTTGCAGTCCAACTACATCTGGAGGGCCACATGTTGTGCACCCCTGGTGTAATTCATGGCAGCAAATGGATTCTTAAGCTTCTTATACCCATCCCCCAATGCAGATACCTGTGGCATGCTCTTTCTGGACTGAAACTGAGGGCATACTTCAACCCTGCCCTTCAAAAGGGGTGTGGTGTGTGTGTGTATGTGTGTGTGGTGGCGGTGGCGGTGGCTGGGAGATCATATATGAAAACAAGATTTCCTCAGACTTGTTCCACATATCTTGGCCATTATTAGCCTGAGCACTTGACATGTCCTGGCAGATTGCTAATGCTGTGTAGTGTGACTAGCTTAAGGATTTCTGACCTGGCACCTAGGGATGTTGCAGGCACCCAATTTGGTCTGGGAGTCTTGTGCCCCACGCCCCTGAGCCATGCCCGCTAAACCTCTGACACCGCTTGACACCCCCCGCCACACTTGCCACTTCGCGGAAAAAAATGGCAATCGTGATATACAGACATCTAACTGTATGCAAAATGGCGCCGTGAATAGCCCATGTATGCAAGATAACAGGCTTAAATGGCCCATTTACACCTGTAATCTTGTGTATATGAGCTATTCACAGTGCCATTTTGCATACAACTAGATGTGCGCATATTGCGATTGCCCTTTTTTTTTTTTTTTTTTTGCAAAATGGAGAGCGTGGCACTCGACAGTTCCTGGGTGAGTGCAGGTGGCTTGGCAAGTGGTGGGGAGCTCGAGTACAGGTCCAGGGGCATGTGAATGGAAGCAGGGGCTGGGTGGGCACCCGGAGAACCCGGAAAAGGGCGCTGGCCATCTATCCATACTGGCACCCTAATGTTTTATGTGAAAACATAGTAATGAAAATATAAAACAGGGGAGCAAAATTATACTTTATCATGACACAGCTCTTTCAGCACACCAATTGGCATGTCCTTTCAAAATTGCTGGATTATTTATTTTACAGTGTTTTAATCCTGCTCCTTAGTCAAAAAGACTCCTGGAGTGGCTTGCATATAATCAGTAAATTAAGACAGTCCCTGCCCACAGGTTTACAGTCTAAAAAGACATGACACTCAAGGAAAAATGCATGGGGAGGAAAGAGGAAAAAATCGAGTCTTCTGGCGGGCCTGGTGGAATGGTTCCACTTCTCACTCTCAACTCCCTCAGCTAAGCCTGCTGGAATGGCTGTAGGCGGCAGCTGAGGGAGGAGGAGCTCAATGGGGCTAGTCTTCCACAGCGCTGGAGGAATGGACCTACTTCTCCTCTCAGCTCCCTCTGCTACAGCCTGCTGGAATCAGAGATGCATTAGGGATGCAAATCCCCTTTCTGGACGCCCACCATGTCACTGAGATCGGTATGTGTACGTTCTCCTTCAGCGGTTATGGAAAGAGAGCCAGAAATGCTGCTGCCTTGGAATCCTCATACCGCATAGAGTGGTATGAAAGTGGAAACCACTGATGCGCAAAGTGAATGTTTATTTAGAAAGATGCACACTGCAGTGATGCCTAATAATAAGAGAATGTGGACAGTTTCCGTGGGGGTTATTGCTCAGGGTCAAGGCCTATGTAGAAAAGAACTTAATTTAATAGTACCTTCTCTGGACTGGGTATTAAAGCAGTCATGCTTGAAGTAGATTGTGGTGATTTGTGACCTTTTAAAATATGAGAATGCACATTCCTATACTTCGAATGTGAAATTCCAGGATTATCGCAGAGAACTTCATTTTCCCAGCAAGTGGTGGTACTTAGTTTTTTCTGGTGACCGCTACATTTCTCTGAGATGACAGGTGCAGTGATTTACTGATACTTATTTTAAAATAGACCATAATTATAGAAGAGAAAAACAAGAAGTGTTCTGTGCGCTTGTTTGGCAGGCTACTGCCTGCTGCTTATTCATTTCTCCCCTCCCTTTCAGAGCCACTTCCATTGCAACGCCTACATAAATCAGTCAACAACAGCATTTATATAATTATGTTGACTTGTTCTAGCTACAATGGCTAACAACGTCATTTGAGCTCTTTCCTGTATGAGAAGAAGATATAAGAATCCCAGCATCCAGGTTGTCATTTAATATGTTATACCCATACCTCTAAACTGAGGGACTTTTGGAGACTCTCCACTGGCCTTTATCAGATCAGAAATAGGATGGTGGATTCCGGTAGAAAAGCTCAGTGTCATGGAAATCTAATTTTATATTTTACATTTATATTTTCCCATCCCTGCACTTGATTAAGTGGGCCGTAGTCCAGAAAAGCTTCTGCCATAATAAATGTGTCAGTCTTTAAAGGCTAAAAGACCCTTCTTTGTTATTTATCCTGCTATCCCTTTTGGTTTTTCTTTCTTCCCCGCTATTTTGTTTAGATAATACATTTTTGAAGCTAGCACTACATGCGTTCATACACCAAAGTTAAGCAGGATAGGACCATTATGTTGGGTTCAGGGGGAAGGGGAAATCCATCATGTAGGCTCATATTTCTTTATTAAATTTATATCCTGTCTTTCTGCAAAAATGGCATTGAAGGTGGCTAACAATAATAAAATACAGATTTAAAACAGAATCTTAATTAAAACATAACATAGAAAGAAATCCATTTTAAAAACACAATTAAAAACACAACAATAAAAGAAATGGCACTACGGCAGGCCCTACTATAAGACAGAGTGAGGCAGCTGCCTCAGGCAACAGATACTGGAGGGTGTGTGGGGGGTAAGCAGCAGTCCCCACTCTGCTGCCTACCAGTCCCATCTACTAGAGGACAGAGTTGTGTGTGTACCATGTGGCCTGCCCCAGGTAATGCTTCCCATTGTCAGTGCTGAATTAAGATTGTGTTGAATTAAGATCAACTGTTAGTTCAGTTGGCTTCTGTACATGGAATAGGGGAAGTGCCATCTTGACCTTTACCTCAGGCAGCAAATCTTCTTGAGCCTGCCCTGGACACCACCCACCCAGTTAAATCCTCCAAAATACTGCTTGTCAAAAGTAGAGGTGCCATGAAACATCTTTTAAGGACCCAGGTAGTTCTAACTATGTGATAATTTTACAAACTTGCCATCAGGTAGGCAATAACTATCAGCAAAATCAACCCTTGATCCATCCCCACTGCTGGTATTTTACTGTTCAGACAAGAGTAGATGAATTTTTCTTTTCAATACAGGGAAGGATTATCTAGATTTGGAGGTGGGAGGTTAAAATGTTGTTAATACATTCCATGATATAGGTTTCTTTGGGGCCAAACTTCTCTTAGCCAGGAAATATTTAGAAATGGAATGTAATTGTAGCAGTTTTAACGTTGTAAGGCTGCCTTGAGTCCCAGGATTGGTAAAAAGGCGGGATATAAATAAATATAATAAAACAAATAAGGGAAGTCACAGTAGGAGAAAAGTAAAAAACTGAACAGATATGAATAGTCACAGAGGGGCAAGCTCATCTTGAAGTGTTCTTTCGCATTGCTTATGCCTTAGGGAGGTTCACACACATTGAAAGAATGCATGCTGGGGGTGGGGGTGCACGGCCATGGCAGCCAGCCTTGCCACAGGCCCAGCCCTCATTGTCCATGATGGAAATGCTTTCTCACCACCTTTCCATTTAGAAGGAATTGCAAAGGGCTTATATAATGGCTTTATAAGCAGATGATCTGTCATTATTAGTAATTTAGAGTCTTCTTTACTGAAATTAATAAGATTAATTGATACCTTTGGTACACTTTTGGGCTAAATGGCAATTTTGCTCATGTCCAGAAGTGATAAAGCATCTTGGAATATTGGTGTCCAGAGATATTTCGCAAATGATTAAACTGAAAATAAGTATATTACTGGCAGAAATATCTCTTGACTTGGAAAGATGGACATCACTAAATTTAATGCTCTCAGACAGACTGTCCAGGTTTCAGGATAACAGCAGGCAGTTGGGAGTCCTGGGCAGTAGAGATGTTCATCTTTAGGGTCTCTACTACATTAGATCCCAGGCAGGCTAAAAACCCAGGTATGATCCCAGGCATTAAAGAAGGGTTGAGTCCAAACAAGAAAGTGGTCCAGGCATTGGAGATGTTGGTGCCAGCACTGTATTCCATGGCAGGTTCTTAACAATACAGAGTTCCAACAGACAAGTGTTCAGATTTGATGGAGAGTCCAGGTGAGGAGTGCTTTGGGTGGCTCAGATGATGGTAAGGCCAAGCAGGAAGGATTTCAGGCAATAAAGATGAGGTGTGTCCAGCCAAGGCACTGGCAGCATTTTAAATGCAAGGGAGGGGCCACAAGAGCCTTCTTATGATCTAACTGACAGGGGACTCTAACCTATAAGGTAGCAGTATGCCTAACTGGCTATGACTGTTCTGCCCCCTTTAGCCTCCATTCCCAAGAAAACAAGTTTGAAACACCTCCTTCTTCAGCTGAGCCTTCCTCTGCTAGGTTCTCACAGAGATGCTGTCAGCCTCCTAAGCTGCAGGCATTTTGTTCAAAGTCAAAACCCGCAGCTAGTCAGGAGTTTTCAACTCCCCACTCTGCGAACCAGGCAGAGTTAAGCTCCCGTCATTCTGGCATTGCACAGACTAAGCAGGCCCCAACTCAGCTTGTGATCAGATGGGAAACCAAGCCAAGCAAAACTCTCATGGCCTAGGGCTTCCTCTAAGGGGATGGGTCCCTACTTAACCTGTTCTAAACCTGAACCAGAGTCTGGCTCTGAACCCATAGGCCTCACAGTGGCCCTGGGACTGATCCCGACAGGGGTGGGGCCATGGCCATCTGGGGAACCCAGGAGGGCTGGATTTGCCCCCAGGCCTTAGGTTCCCCACCCTATAATGTATAGATTAAATGTTTGGTGATGTGTATGCCAATGTCATTCATCTCTGCTTACATGTTATGCTAGATGCAGTCTGGTTAATTGTTTTGTTATGAAGTAGCTCTCTTTTGAGTGAACAGTACTGACTTCATTTTGAGATACAGCCACAAAGCCAGGCCTCTTCATCCACAGCCTCAGCAAAGGTGGGAGAAGAGCACAGGAATGGGGTTGAGAGCATCATGCAAGAAGAGATCAATCAATTCAGTTTCTAATGAGCTGCTTAAAATGCATTCCCCAAAGGAAAAGGTGGGGGTAAAAATTCAGGATAACATGAATGTGCTGGATAGCAAGAGTGATATCTGGTAAGTTACCTAGTCGACCACCTGCAATATGCTCCCATTGCTGAACTCCAGCTTTGATACCTGTCTTTAAGACCGTCATTAACATGCAAGGTCACCTTTTGTTAAAAGTGTAAGAGATAGTAAGTTGGACTTTTGTTTCCAGCAAGCACACCCATCATCCCCATGCACCCTCTTCTGTTGTACGGGATGGAAGGCCAACTCGGTCTTTACCCCATAGCAAGCAGCACCATTTCCAGTGCCTATGAGCAGTGTCTGGCTCATCAAAGTTGTGATGTCACTGCCTTTCTCTGAACTGTATAAGAAGCCTCAAGTTTGGGTAGCACTGAAGTCCCCAGTCCCCCTCTTCCCAGAGGTGGGGGGCCATGCTGCTGAAATCACTCAGAGTCTCTCCTCCCAGAGGAAAGGCTCCATGCTGAAATCACTACGCTCCTTGCCTGCCAGAGCAAGGTGCCAACATTGGGTGCTTTACCTCCCCTAGTCAAGGCTCTCTGCTTTCCTTCCCCTTCACCTGAGACCAGGAATTGCAACGCGCACTAGTTCCTGTCTGCAGGAAAGGGCGTCAGCCCAAGGAAAGGTATACTTGTATTTAGAAAGTCTTACTACAAATTGTAGCCTTCCTGCTCTCCCCTGCCCTCTGTGTGTGCTTCAAGCCCTGGGAAGACTGCTTCCCACAGTCTTGAAAACTGCTTTTAGGCCTGGAGCTCAGCTTCACCAAGAATGCAGCTAATTTCCCCACCACAGCATAACTTGGTGAAGGCTGGAGCATCCCCAATTGGTCTTAAGTGTTAAATTCATTTGCTCAGCTAATTCCCCCAAGACCAGCTTGTGCATGTGAATCTTTGTAAACCTCAATAAATGTGCCATTGTGGCATTATCCTCCAACAGTGTCTGAGTGTGAATCTCTTTGGGTGGGAATTGCCTTCTTAGCCATAGATTCTCTATTGCCAACATCTAAAGATTCCTTATAAGTGGGTGTGTGAGTCTCGTTAGAACATATGCAAGTTTGTACATGGGTCTAACTAGAGCACATCATGTAGCAGTTTCTTAGGCTGGTGCTGTGGATGTCAAATTTCTTACTCTGAAAGCTGAACTACACATTACGTAGAAACACAGGCAATGCTAGCCTGATGCCTCTTTTGGGTGTTGAAAGACTATTTTCAGCTTTGAGAGCAAAGAAACAGCAGGGAACTGGACTCCCCAGCATTTCCCTGCTCAAAGATTTTTTCTACATGAGCAATTAATTGCATGCTCATGATTGGTCCTTTACATGACATCACCAACGTCCAGCATATCTCCTGCACTTTCCCCCATTTATTCTGCTTTTAGAAAGATTGGAGATAATGCAAAAAGGGACGTTACTCCAATCTATCAGCTGTGTGAAATGCTGGTGTAGAGCTATAATGACAGCACCATCAAGTGGCTGTAAATCGAAACGCACAGAAACATAAAGAACTTGCCAAGGAAGGACTTCCATTGATTCAAACCATGTGTCCACCATGTAAAGGAGCCCATCGTAATTCTGCAAAGAAACCAAAAGCAGAAAATCCCAGTATGGATGTGGCTTTTTAGTTTAATGTAGTCACTGACAAGTGGTTTCTCCCCATCACCCATTTCAAGTGTGTGTTTGTGACAAACATGCATTTGAAATGCTGCAAAGGGGATGAGAAACAGTAGCCACTGTTGTGGGTAACACCACCTGGGGGACCTACCAGAGGGTACCTTGCCAGTGGCCCCCAAAACCTGTAGCTGTCCTTGGCACTCCTGGATTACTTCTAGGTAGTGCCAAATAGAGGTAGCTACAGCCACCTCTAGGTAAGGAACTATGGACATATCTTACATGTTAAAAAGCCTAAAGTATTCTTTATACTTTGATCTGAAGCTACTTTAGCTCCATTCATTCATTCTCCATGCTAAGTTACTGGCCCTGCCCCTGGCAGCACCTGGGGCACTAGCTCCACCCCCTGGACATCCAGGTGTTTTGACTGGGTGGAAGCCTACTAGGAGTGGCGATGGCAGGGGCACCCATAAAAATAAAAATAGAAGTTTATTTCCAACAAAAATGATGCTTTACCGTAGCTTTAAGGACAATCAACGTAATAACTATAGGTAATTCCAACAGGTAAATCCAAGCTATAATCCCCCCTCCTTCTTCAAACCAAGTATGTAGGGTGATGAGATATTTCCTGAGGAAAGTAAGTGTCAGGATGTCCAAGACCAGAGCCACCTCCAGGATCAGGCCAATAGGTTTTGGCAGGAGGTGAGTCCTTTTCTGTCGCTCTTCTCTTGCGTGCTCCCTCAACCAAGCATGCTTCTGTTCCCTTGAGTCCTCATTTTCAACCCAAAGGGGTACCTCTCTCAGCCTCCCCAAAGTACCTGCTATGCCCCTCATACAATAGGGCTCAAGGTGGAGGTTGTTTCCTGGAGCCAATCTTCATTGAAATGCATAGAGAAGCGTTTTCAGCTTTTCTCCACTTTTTCCTGAAATCAGCTTTGGTCCATCAGGGGCTCACAAAGCAAGAAAAGCACTATGTAAACCCTGGCAGGGCCAAAGCCAAATTCATCATGAAAACATCATCAATCCTATGCATGCTGCTCAGCTAATGAGAGAGGGTTGTTCCCTGCCCCTGTCAATGCTCTCCTGCTCTGGGAAGTTAATTTGAAGTGCTGAATTAAGTCCCTGTAGTTTACCCCACACCTCTCCCCTCTCATCCAACATTGGGGTGAATCCCCATCCTGTACTGGAGAAAAAGCAAACCTTGGTTCATCCTTCCCAATCCTAAACATAATAGTTACCCAGGAGTAAGTACCACTACCCACTGTGACATTTAGTTCCAAGTAAACATCCATTGGGAAAGATGGGATCCAGCCAAACTTTATAAATCTCCTGCTTGAGGCTGCATGGGAGCTAGATTTACTTCTTACTGGGGAGCAAAACTTACTTCCAAGTAAACATGCACAGAAGGGGGAGCGGCTTCGCAGATACTCTCAGAGACTTACTTCTTCCTAGGGGTAGTGAAACTTACTTCTGAGTAAACATACCCCGCACGTTTTTGGACTCGGGCTTCCTTTCAGGGGCCGCGGTGGCTTAGTGGTTAAGACGCTGAACTGCAGACGGGAAGGTCGGCAGGACAGCAGTTCGAGACCCGAGTGCCGCGTGACGGAGTGAGCTCCCGTCTTCAGTCCCAGCTCCTGCCAACCTCGCAGTTCGAAAGCAAGAAATTGCAAGTAGATAAATAGGTACCGCCTTGGCGGGAAAGGTAACAGCGTTCCGTGCACCTCGGTGTTCAGTCATGCCGGCCACATGACCACGGAAGCGTCTTCGGACAGCGCTGGCTCTTCGGCTTAGAAACGGGGATGAGCACCGCACCCTAGAGTCGGACACGACTGGTTGGGGACACCTTTACCTTTTTTTTTTTTCCTTTCCCACTTTGTTCGCCCCTTCACCACATTACATTAGTTAGCCTTTTTCATTCATAAATACTAGCCTCTGATTAAATCATTCACAATCACATCCCCAGTTCCTTCATTCACAACCCCGCAACAGCAGTGCTTTCCCCCTTTAACAGACTGCATCAACCTTCTTCATTCAGAAATACTAGCGTCCCCTTCATTCATAACAGTGGTGTTTTGCCCCTTTGACAGAGCCCATTAACCTTCTTCATCCAGAAATACTAGCCAGTTTCCTCTGTTGTGTGTGATTTTCTTGCTTGTGTGTATGGCGGAGGAGGAGGCTTTCCTGCAGAAACAAGAGTTCGGAGCAGGGGAAGCAGCAGTAGCTGCCCTGGTGAGTCCTAGCAGAGGGAGGCAGCAGCTGCAGCGGCATTAATAATGATAATAAGTTAGTTTTTGTGAACCGCCCAGAGAGCTTCGGCTATTGGGCGGTATAGAAATGAAATAAATAAATAAATAATAAATAATAACAGACAGTACTGTGGCCTGGGTGAAGTAAGGCTCAGTTCGCCCAACCCTATTTCCTAGTAAGCATGATTACCCAGTGCTCAATGCATGAATGTTTAAAAGGAGAGGCAGTGATTGAGCAGTTTTAAGAAAAATGACTGGCAAAGGAATTCTCCTGACCCCTCTGCTCCTGTAGGCAAAGTGCAATTGAGGACAATGACTTACTTCCAGGTAGGCATTTAGCCCTCTGCTCTCGCCATGCTCTCACCCCACATGACTTTCCCTTCCGCCAGTCAGCACCAGTTCCACCAGCCCACAGCGAAGCCAGCTGAGGTCACACAGACTGCCAAATTGCACTGAAGCTGCTGTGTTGGGAGAAAAAACTGTCACAAAACGAACATGAAAAACAACCAGATTTAGGGCAAGAAACGCCACACTAGCTCCGAGCCTCCTCTGACATGATCAACTTGGGGGTGGAGTAGAAATGGAGTAAAAGCCTTGTGTAGATACTCCATCAGTCTCCTCTCTGGTGGATATGACCTCTCATCTTTCCTCTTGTCTCCACATCCACCCATTGTTCTTGCCTTTTTTAGGGAGCCTTGAACATCACAGCTTTCAGGCGCAGCCAAGATGGCGCTACTGACCTGTCCCCCCGCCCCCCCGGTCTGCCTCCTTTGTTCTTTTAAAGGTAGTCCTGGAGTGGCTATCCCTGCCTGCCTGCTAATGCCACCCCACCGGGGTCCATGCAGTGGGGCAGCAGTCTCTGGAAGGCATCAGTTACACCTGAAGGACCCTGGGAGTTGCTACCACTCCATGAGCAGACCCTCTTACAACAGAGGAAGCTGCCTTATGCTGAGTCAGACCAGTATTGTCAACACTGACTGGCCGCAACGGCTCTCCTGGGTTTCAGGCAGAAGTTTTCCCAGCCCTACCTGGAGATGCTGGGGATCGAGCCTGGTATGTTCTGTATGCAAAGCAGGTGCTCTGCCACTGAGCTATGCAACAAGGACACAGAGGACACAGGGATGGCATCAGGGGGATGAAGCCTACACATGAGCAGCTGCTGACACATTGGCCTTCCCGATGCAAAGCGCCCTGATATGTGGATATTGGGCGGGAGGGGCGTCAGCAGCATGCCCGAGATCAGGGGTAGAGCAGCATGGCCCTTCTTCCCGTAATCGCTTGATGTCCCCTTCATGCTTGAAGGGTTTTTTTTGTGTGTCGCTCAAAACCTATTTGGGTAACTGAGGGCTGTCTTGCACATTCATGTTCATCACTTGATAATTGCACCATCCCATAATATTGTGGGAATGGGCCATCACAGAGATCACACCTTAGGCAGTACTTTCTTTAACTAAGCTACTCATTCCTCCCAATGTGATTCCGTAGAGTCGGTCCCCACATTCAGGGCCAGTTGTAAAAAATGTAGGAAGAATCTAGTGCTGTTTTAGGCATGGGTATAAAATGCACGTAATGGGCTTGAGTTGTTCATAAAGTCCCTGAGTTTAAAGCATCTGCAAATGGAACAGGCAAGTTGATCCCCCCCCCCCACATCTTTGTTTTAAAAGTCTCGGTGACACATTTTTGTTCCTGTTGGGTTAGTGAAGGAACAACATTGTTATATTTAATTAAATTCCCTGAATTTGCCACATCCTAAGAATTAGCTAAATCGCTGGCTTTAAAAGAAGGAGGCATTCAGTAAGAGTGAAGCACTATTGGAAAGCCTACTCACAAGGAACATACAGCCTATTTGAATGAAATGCGGGGTGTGTGTGTGTGAATCTACTGCCAAGCCTCCTAGGAAAGAAATGTAAATGCTAACTTTGGTAATCATAATTGTTGTTTGTAATTTGGTTGTCTTGATGATGCATATTCCCACTTATCTCTATTAGCCCCATGATTAAATGTCAGAAGAGTATTCACGTCAGCTCCTGGCTATGAAATCTACCTGTCAGTTTGCAGAACGCACAAGTAATTAACTTTCAGAGAAACCTCTACCCTTGTGGCGGGGAAAAAAATAGGCTTTTAAAATGTATGCCATGTCACAGCACAGGACTAGGGCCTATCCATTGTATGGATTAACAACGAGGCTGGTAGAAACACGTTTCATTTTCTTGACAAGGGTTAGGAGTTTGGATCTAAAATGTATACAATTTCCATTCTTTTTATAGGTGTAGTTCATCTTGCCAGTGGTGTGCAGGAGCAAAGTCAGCAAACTTATACAACTCATAGGGTTCTCTAGACTGCAGGAGGATGATCTCGGTGAGTAGAGTGGCTCACTCTACTCAGTGAGCCATGTTTGGATTAGTCACATGTTTAGAGGTGTATTAGAGGGTTCCAGGTTCCTTTCTGACTAATTGGAATTAACTTATTCTTGAATGGGCAAGAACTTACTGATGCAACTGTGTTTTATGAGTTATTGACAAATTCTGACTTTTTGGTTTGGTTGAACTTGTTTGTAAATGTTCTAACACATGTCCAAACTGTGACTTGTCAGCTTGTGGTGGAAAGATGTTCCAGCTTCTGCTGAGTTATCATCAAATACATGTCAGAAAAGTCACACATTTAATATGCCAAAAACAGGGCTGGCATCAAAGGTAGGCATGATTGGGCACCTGCCAAGGGTCCATAACCCAGCAGGGGCCCGCTGACAAGAGCCCCCTGGAGTCATTCCTCTTATCACTGCAGCCTGCTTGTTCACCTGCCTCTTACTCTGGCCCAGACAGCAATGCTGGTGAGAAGGAGCAGTAGATGCCACTGCCTAATTGCTCACTGACTCTCTGCCTATCAAGCAAGCAAGTGGTAACAATGCTGAGAAAGAGCATTAGGAGAAATAGCAGCTGGTCACAATGGCGGTGAGAAGGTAGACTCACTGCAGAAAGGGACCAAGAGAAGCGCCTTGCCTAAGGGGTCTCAAAAACCTGGAGCCGATGCTGGCCAAAAACTTAGGAAAAAATGTGTTGGCTGTACGAAATTAAAAGTGGTTGTGCTAATTTGCTTACAGCGTCCTTGTTTCCTCATCTAAAACTCCATAAAGCCTGTGAGAGTCAGTGTGATCCACTGGATAGAGAGCTAGTGGTGCAATGAACACAGAACATAAAAAGAGCCATGCAGGATCAGACCAGCATCCCGTTCCCATTTCCCACAGTGTTCAACCAGATGCCAAAGGGAAGCCCACAAACAGGGTATGAGCACAATAGCACCTTCCTGCTCATATTCCCAAGTAACTGATATTGAGAGGCATACTGCCTCTGATACTGGAGTAATATATGACCATCCTGAATTGTAGCCATTTCTAGCCTTCTCCTCCATGAATTTGTCTAATGTCCCTTTAAAGCCATCCAAGCTGGTGGCCATCACTACATTTCATAGTAGCGCATTCCATGGTTTCACTATCTGCTATTTGAAGAAGTACTTCCTTCTGTCTGTCCTGAATCTCGTACCATGTGAATCTCCTACCATTCAGCTTCATTGGATAATCCCAGGTTCTAGCAGTATGAGAGAGACTGAAAAACGTCTCTCTATCTGCTTTCTTCATACCATACATCATTTTATACATCTGCATCATGTCTCCCTCTACTTGCCTAGGTCCCAAACATTTTAAGCTTTTCCCATAAGGGAGTTGCTCCAGTCCCTTGATTATTATGGCTGCTCTTTTCTATACATTTTCCACATCACCTTGGACAGATGTTGGGTCTATTTCTTTCTTGGCCTGTGGCAAATTACTAGCTTCTTAAAACATTAACTGTAAAAAGGGAGTAATAGTGGTCCATCTTGAAGTACATTTCTGTTGACAGAGTTAAAGGTCCTGAGATCTATGAAGGAAGTAAAAGAATAAATATGAATTATTTTGCAATCCAGTGTTGAAGTCTGAAACATTTTTAAAAAATATTGGAAGAACCTTCTATAACTCCTGCTTGTTCTTCTGATACATTTTCTCTTGTTCCCAATCCAAAAAGGTTTCTCCCGTATACTTCTGGAATAGAATTTTGCTGTGACAACAGTGTGGCTGGCACATGGGGACTACTTGCTCCATCTGCCACCTCTTAGTCCAGGGGTGGGGAACCTCTTTCAGCCTGAGGACCAAATTCAATTTCTCAAAGGGCCACATTGCAGTGGTGGGTAGGTTTTGCCCTTTTTTGCTTTTGCAAAAGGAGGGGCAAAATGGGCAGGGCCAAAAATACAAAAATACCAGCATATTTTAGCTTAAAGCTCTTCCTGACAGTACCTGAGCCTTAGGAGAGGCATTTTGACCATTTAGAATGGGGGAAAAACTGCACAACATCCAAGAAACCACCAAACGATGGGTGGCTGGAGGATAGCAGATGAGGCCAGAGGAAGGGGGCATGGCCATTTGGGGACTCCTGGAGGGCTGGGATTCTTCACCCATCTTAGTGCAATGACAAGCCAGGCATTACATACCACATACATCCAATTCCAAGTATCTTCCATATGGCAGCTGCTTCCTATGAAGTGGCTAGGGGCACCATTTCAGTGAGTCAGGGCAGAACAAGATTCACAAGACAGAAGTCACTTTCCATTTTTTTTTAAAGGTTGGGATTTGAACCTTTGGCATGCACACTAGGGCATGCGCCTATTTAACCACAAGGCACCTGAAGCATTTGGTGGAGGTCTGTTTTCCCAATCTCTGTAAATAGTGACCTTGGAAGGGGCTTAAAAGAGAGAGATCCAGGTAGGTGTAATGTGATTGATGCAAACTGAGATCAGAGAATTTACATTTTATTTTAAAGACTGCATTCTGGTGTGATCTTTAAGTGTAATGTTATTATCTTGTTTGTAGAATGTATTTTCCACCAAAGTTGTATGCACAATTGTATCAATCACATAGATTTAAGATTTCCTTCAGCTTATGTAAAGGCAGTAGAGCAGTACAATAGCTGTTTTGTACAGCTGTCATAGAATACTAGGGTTGGAAGTGGCCTATAAGACCATCGAGTCCAACCCCAACTATTATACAGTTATTTATACAGATTAGCTTTTTACCACAGCTTTTACTTAAAATATGTATCCTGTTGATTGAGACTCTTCCACGGTCAGGAATTATTTATTTTACAGTAGGCTTTGACTTCTGAATGAATATCACCTTCTTCCATACATCGCAATTGCTTATTGGCAGAGCATGTGCTTGGCATGTACGGGCCTCAGGTCCAACCCGTCATCTCCAATGAAAAGATCTCAAATAGTTTTCCTGGACAAAAAAGTTGATTATGTATACAGTTTGTGCGCATTATTCACATATACAGTTTGTACAATTTCATGTTAAAATTCAGTTAGTGATCGTCGTTACTTTTATTACAATTTTTATACTTTACCTGGATTATAAACCACCTTGGTTATTTTATAGAAAGGTGAGATATTAATTTTGATAATAAAAGTAGCGATTTCACCAAAATGCAGTCCTTCAGTTGACGTAGGGCCAAAATAGAGATTTTAAAATAGGAGAGGACAACACTTGGGCCTGCCCCCACTGCGGCCACTGCCGCTCCCCACCAAAATTCACAAGACAAAAAATAATTATTATGATTTGCCACCGAAACAGAATGCTACAATGGCCAATTTTAGCTTGTGTTCAACATTGTTACATGTTGAGTGGATATTTTCTATGGCAGGCTGTTGGAAGAATTTGATAATCCTAATGCAAGGTTTCCTAGTAGACTAATGCGCATGTTTACTCCGAAGTGAGTCCAACTGGGTTCAATGGGGCTAACTCTCTTATATCTCACAAAGGCCACAAAAGCTCATGCTGTCACAAATTTGCTAGTCTTTAAGGTGCCAGAAGATTCTTTGTTGTTTTTGCTCCCACAGACCAACACGACTGCCCCTCTGGAAACTCCCAGGTAAATATGCCTAGATTGCAGCCCTATAAGGGTAAATCCTGAATATTAGGTCAACATCACTTTAAATAACCTCAGACTTGAAAAACAACTGTCCGCTTAAAATCAGTTTACTGACTTTGCTTTTTAAAATGAGACACCCTCCCCACACTAAATGTCACGCATGTCCTTCCATTTTTTTTTTTTTTTAACTATCTGCTTCCTTCCTGTAACCTATTTGTTAATCATGTTATGGTGACTGGCTTTTAGGCATATTTCCCAAAAATTTCAAGGCAGGCTTAATGAACACTAATATGTCTGCATACAGAACCAGATGATTATTATTCACGGGTGGGATTACGCAGAATTAAACTTCCCAAAACTGCACCGAACACATTCAGCTTGACATGAAAGTAAGCTGAATTTCCATTTGGTTTGCTTCTAGCTGAGCCTTCAAATTATGAAGTGAAGCAAAGCCAAAAGATTAATACAATGAAAACAAAGATTGGGAAATTAAATGACATGATGCAATTTTCTGCCTCGTTGGGCTGGCACCAATAATATGCAAAGGGAAGCCTGCTAAGTGTTGGTTAGCTGCTGAATAAATGCAGGACAATCCATCTTCTCCTCAAGGGAAGCGATTTCTTTGACTGATATAGCTATTGACCCTTCCAGTTACCAGCAACCCGCTCACAGAGAGTGAGGCTATGGTCTATTTTTCCCTCTGCTGTGGGTCACACTCCTGCCGTTACAGCTTACACAGGTACACGCTTCAGCACTATTGCTGTTAGTTTACAGTTCGCTTGGGGGCATGCCTAGAAAAACAAATGGGTTCTACCAGCATAATTAAATATTAATACTGTAGGATGTGGTGTTTTATGGACACTTTGAGTCTATGCCAATCTACCTTCCCACAGCCATTTCTGCCAGTGTCTCCTAAATGTACCTCACATTCAGAGTATATCCCCAATTCATGTATTGTGTTCTCTTCATGTGTGTTAGTGCTCCACATGTGATAGCTTATTTTAAATTATCATCATCATCATCATCATCATCTCAATATGTATTGTTAAAAGAAAGGGGGTTGCATATTTTTTTAATATACCTGTGCCCAGTTTACATGATTTATCTAGCATTTTAGTCTTTGCTGATTTGTGCCCCTGATTTAAATGATGCCAAAAGGTGTGCGGAGATCCATTATACAATGTTGTCAGAGAAAGTAGGACCAAGCCCTGTTCCTAGCATTCTCATCTCTCCTCTTCTGGTACTGAACCCTCATTTCCAAGGCTAGGTTCCTCCCCCTCTTTTGCTTGCTGTCCCATATCTCCAGATTGTAAACCCAGATGGAGCTTCCCTTCTGTGAAGCACTTATTGTTGTCTTCAAGCCACTTTCATTTCAGTGTGGCCACTCAACCACACTGTAAGCTCAGCTGTCTGCCTGGGATGCATGAAGGCCCTCCTGATTTAGGATGCACCTGCAAATTTGGGGCCACTGACCTTCTGGAAGGGTGAGGGCCCAAATATCAGAAATACCAGTATATTTTAGCTTAAACTGCTTCCTGCCAGTAACTAAGCCTTAGGACAGCATTTAGGGCAGCAGTAACTAAGGAGAGCAGTAACTAAGGGCAGTAACTTAGGACAGTAAGACTTAGGGTAGTAACTTAGGACAGCAGGAACTAAGCCTTAGGAGAGTCATTTCAACCTTTTATATGGGAACAAAAACATGCAAAAGCTGGGAAGCCACCAAACTCTTGGCAGTCTGGGGAAAGAGGGTGGGGCCAGGCAAATAGGACATGGACATTTGGGCATCACTGAAAGGCTGGATTTGCTTGTGGGCCTGAGGCTGAACACCCCTAGTGTAGACAGCTCTTTCTGAGGTAGATGGTCTGACTTGGTATAAGGCAGGGTCCTATGTTTTGGAATCAGGACACATCCCAGTTTACATGAATGAAGTGTTGCTTCTCCAGGGTGTGAAAGCATCTTTAGTTTTTCTGTTCTTCACTGATCACAAAATGTCTTCTTTGTCAGTTTATTTGGGAAGTTCACAACAGCTCTTGCCAAGACACAAATGAGCAAATGTTTTGTCAATGGTCCCATGGAAATAAGTAGAGGGTATCAATATATCAACACCAAAATTCTCTAGCAGGCTATTTAGCAGAGCTCCAGTAACTGTAGAATTTTAAGCAAATCAGAAGCCAGTGCATTCCACAAATGGCACATAGTTAGGTGATAAATTGAGTTAGTTCTGGCAATTAAAAATGCAAGCCTGAAGTTTCATAGGGTGTCAGTGAAGAGGTACTATGCTGTTTTATGTCATTAGGTTTCATACAGCTGCAATGAGCAACTACTCTAGCATGTGTTTTTCATTAGCGACTACGATGAAGATTTTGTATTTGAACATCCTTGGCTGGCACAGACTACTCAGACTTTCTGTCCTTCCCCTCTTTTTCCTTGGTTCTTTGAAGATATTAAGTCAACAATATCAGTACCAGTGCTTGTGGGTTAGGCAAAATGGGATGTATCTAGTTTGGACAGTCATATCTCAGCTTATTAAACCAAATTATGCACAGGCCTTTCCCACGTGCATGCTGGCTTTTTGCTCCTCTGTTTGCACAAGCTGCAATTAAACCAGGAAGCCTCTAATTAACTATAGATTCCCTTTTTGTCTGAACTCGGAAACCTTGGTCACCAGCAGCTTTGGAACAAGCCAGGATTTTAAACCATGGTTTGAAGTTGACTTAACATCTGGCTTAAATGAAATGGGAAACTATGGTTAATTAGAGACCTCCTGCTTTGATTGCTGTACACTGTAAACAGACGGCATGCACTGGCAAAAGGCTTGTGTATATCTTGTCTTAATAAGCTGAGATATGATTGTCCACACATGAAAGGACCTTTTTGATAGTGGCATCCTAGTTATAGAATGCCCTCTCCAGAGAAATTCCCCTAGTGCCCACTTTATGGTCTTTTTAAGGAACACTCCAATAGGCAGGACTTATGCAAATCAGATGTACGTTCCTGTATGGTAGAGAACTCCCAACCCATTTTGGGACATAATATAGCACCCAAAAGAGAGTGACCAGGTTTGCATGACATGACAGCCTATGGGAATGGCTTGTTGTTGGGTTAACCACTGAGTTGTTTAGCCCCTAAGCAATCCAATGGTCTGGGTTTGGATGACATGCTAAGAAACTATGATGGAACCACTCATGGGTTGCTGAGTAAAACCAAAAGTGGCAGTCGTGCTGCAGGCAGCATGTCCACTTTCTCTTGCACATCACCGACAGCCCATTGGTTGTTTAACCCATGGGCTCGCATGTCATCCAAACTGGCACAATGATTAACTCTAAGCTTACTCAATTTTCCCTGCTCATCCAGGGGCTATGGGCTTTTCTACACGAGGCTGTTAATCTGCTACATCTATGTTTGGTTTCGTTGCAGAACTGAGATCTGAGCACTACACAAGAAGTGTTTCCTTTCCTACTTTTCTGCCACATAACCTCTAGGTGGCACTGTGATATAGCAGAATAGTGCAAATACTCAAGTGAAAACAATGTTTTCTTTCACTTTCAGAAATATCCCATTTTCTATGCTCTAACCCCCCCCCCCCACCAGGAAAATGCTCTTAAAAAACAGAAGTGAAACTGGAGGATCACAACAACATCTAAAATAGCCATAAGCAACTATGAGTAGAGAATGACAAGCACACAATAAATGCCTCCTGTAGAAAAGCTCTATAACTCTTAATGACAGAATAATGGAAGAACAGAAGAACAATAAATAAAATACCTATGAAGAATGTGTGAGGGTATGTTTCTGGAGTCCAAGACAGTAATCCCTGAGAGTAGGAGACCACCAGTTACTCTGCTCTCCCAGCAGCAAGACATCTCCATCCAAGGTGGGTAGGATACCACCCATCCACTGCAGCAAAGAAACTTATAATGGTAAGCCCGCTATTCTATTTTCCTTTTTATTTTTCCAGACTTAAAATTTGCTGCATGCTTATAAAATCTGTTTTAGTTCTTTAGCTTTTTCCTCTGCTCTTTAGCTTTGACTCTGAACCAAATGTTTATGCAGTATCACATTTTATTGTATTGTTCATTTTACTATTACTGATTTTTAGCCTGTTTTGGTTTTATCCTGTAAGCCACTCTGAGAACCTCTTGTCATACTGTCATCTTTTCAGTGCCAGTTTAAGATGGCCCTCTACTTCCAGGTGTTTAATGGCATATGATAGGGCATTTATGCCAGCTGTCCTGAACAAGTCTCTTATTGAAATTGTTTAATGAAATAGCCTCTGGCTAGATAATGAAATTTAGCCAGAGGCTAGATGGCCATAGGATATGCTGTTCTCCGGGAACCAGCCTCAGAGCCTGTGCTCCGAGTTTGGTCCCCAGAAAACCAACCTGCCCCCTTGTCTGTGTTGCCTCTGAGGCAGCGTGGAGAAGCCCCGTCCTCTGCACTCGGAAGAGGAGCATGGAGTGGCTGAAAAGGGGCGGGGCTGGGGGCATTCTGGGGCAGGGAAAGCAGATCTGCCTGTGTCGTATAGCAGCCTCCTCTCCCACTCCCCCCCTCTGCAGCTAGACCGCCGAAAACAGCTGTCTAGCAGAAAAAGCAGGGCAGAAGAAGCATGGAGGGAATGATCCCCCCCGTGCTTCTCCTACCTTGCTTTGGATAGGTGGTCGCCTCCGAGTTCAGAGGCAGCCACCTATCTAGATAGGATTGCGCCCTAAATTGTTTTAAATTTTGGATGTTTAAATTTTTAAACAATGTTTTATTATCATGTTTGTAGGATGTTGTATAATGTTGTGCCTTGTAATTTTTGTGAATTGTTATGAACCACCCATAGAATAATAATAGGGTGGCTTATGTAAATATTAAGCAAGCCAATAAACAAACCAGAATCCAAAGAACGGTGCCACTAGATCTGTGGGCCAAAGGGCCATTATTTTTCTTTAACTGTAGCCTCCATGCTACAGAGCAAGTTTCTTCTGAAGCTGAGAGAAGTTCCAAAATCAGGTTGTGATATGGCGTGGTGGATGCTACCTATTCAAAGAAAGGAGTTTAAACTTTCTACAGGGTTAGCTTAAGTCTCCTGTGTAAGCCTAAACCAGGGGTGGGCTACTTTGGCCCTCAGATGTTTCACCATTGGCTATGCTTGTAGTAAAAATGTAACTCAAAAGCCACTGTATGTGCCTTAAGCAGCATGTAGTATTGTAAGAGCTGCGCATGCCTGGAATGAGTGAGCAGTAACCCTAAGATAAGGTAGCTAGGCAAACTGCCAGCAACCAATCAAAATGACACGCTAGCTAAGGAATGCTTTTGAGTGTGAGCTCCTTTGTCGAACTGTTTGCGAACAATAAAATCGAGTTGGACCCAGCCTGAAGTTGACTCTCGTCTTTGGGGCAAATTAGACTAGCCTCCAGGGGGCGACACTAGCAATTTGTGCAACATGCTGACAAAGGCTGATGTGAGTTGTAGGCCAAAGCATCTGGAGGCCCACATGTTGCCCACCCCAGCCTAAACAAAGTTTCTGGATCCCAAACAGGGTATGGAATACTGTAGGCTTCATGCATATTCAAACATGTCCTATTCTTACTGAGTTGTCATAAATCCATGGCACAGACCCAAATGCTGTGTTTGAAAACCCTGGAAAAATTTATGAATGGTTTGGCCCTTTTTTGGTCTTTAAAAAGCCTTTCACATATTTTCCAGTAACCTTCAAATGTTCTCCCATCTGCATGGGAACCGACTTATCCATGAAAAGCTCCCATGTGGCTGGGGGGCAGCATCTAAATGACCCAATGACATGGACGCGCCATTTATGTGCAGTTCCCAGCTGCATGGGATCTGCTCATCAAGATGAGAAGCAGCTTTCAGGCAACTGGGAGAATTTGAACAGGGCACCAGCATTAGATGCAGATGGGTGATGGAATTCTCCTACCACTTGGCATGATATGATACAGATGACTGGTTTCTCAAGGGGCTACACGTGGACTTTGGGAAATTATGCCTTGGTATGGTCTCATCTGCATTCATAGTCAAGAAGGAATGGTTAAAGGTGGTGAAAAAATGTGCCAATTACCTATACCCATTTCAAGTTAAGTGAAGGCATTTTTCATGTACCGATCAAATAACATATTATATTGTTTTTAGACAGATATATTATTTAATTATTTATTTAAGCTACTTCTATATGGCTTGATATCCTAAGATCTCTAAGCAGTTTACATAAAAATACATATAATACAATATAAAAACCAATGTAAAAAGAATATAAAATTTAAAAATCATTAAAATTTTACTGCGAGTAAAACAGAGCAGCGTTGTGGTCAATTACAAATCAGGGAAAGTTTGGGTAAATAAATGTATCTTCAAGAATACGAAATATATTTTCAGTCATTTTTCACAAAAGTTGTGCATGAAGTAGCACAACCTTCTGATGTTTAGGAATTTCTGAATGGAGCAGATGAAGTTACTTTCATCTTTTAAAAGTATATATTTTGTTTTAAATATATGTTACAAACAGAAATCATATTCTTTCCAAATACGAAGAGACCTGTGAACAGCACATGTTATTTATTTGCAAAACTATTCCTCAGTTATTCAGAATTTAAACATAGTGTTGTGTTTTTTGACAGATGACTATACTGGGCCTGCATGTTCTGTATCTTTTAACAGATAATAATAGTAATAACAGTAATAATACGAACAGGTCAGCCCCGTCCTGAATCCTAATGGCTTTCTAATGAAGTAAACAATGACTTTTAATTAGAAGTTAAAATTTTTAATTAAGATGATTCTGCAGTAATTATCTTAGTTGCCTGCTTCACCAGATTTTAATGAAAAGGATTGATTAGTGGCATAATTAAGCATTCAAAGGGCTACTTTGCTTATTGAGGTAAAAGGAACATGATTAACTGCAAAAGTGTATTTTTAAACAAACTGAGTTGGAGAACAAAGCCTATTTATGGTATCAGGGGAAACAATCCAACAGAGGACATCACGACTAATGCTCCATTTAATTGCTTTCAATGCAACTTTGTAGTCGTGACTAACTTTAAGTGAATTTGCCCCAAGGTGTTCTGTTGGTATCCATTTCCCTGCCTGCATATGACATGTGGGCACAGCATTATGAAGTGGCAGTTGGGAACAGGAACAGGCTGAAGTTGTAACTTTGGCTATGATCCAACAGGGCAGCCCCACAGGTAAGTCAGTCTTTCCCACTGCACATTGTTTTATTTATTTATTTACAATATTTATATACCGCTCCACATCAGAAGATTTCGGAGTGGTGAACAACATGGTAAAAGCATAAAAAAGGAATAATTTTCCACATTATGGAAAAGCAAAGCGTTTTGTGAGCCTGTGCAGCTTTGTTTGCAATATGAGAGTAATATGGAAACCTTATCCACTGGTGGGCATAGCCAGTGAGTTAAAAACTGAAAGCATGTATCACCATTTTGGTCCCACATAGCCAAAATGATTCAGACTAAGGCATACTTAGAGTGGACCCATGGAAGTAAATCATGACTAGCACTCCCACTGATTTCATTGGCTCTACTCTAAGGCCCTGTTTCCATGATAATGGAAGGAGAAGGGAGGAGTGGCTCACCTGCAATTTTGCAGGAGCCGCTTTTGGTCTGGGCAGGGCTCCACGAGGGTGTACGTTGCACCATTCCAAGTGGTTTCACATAACTTACTTCCTGGTAGGGTGGGGTGGGGGTTGGAGTGAATGTCATCTGAGTGGCAGGGGCTGCTCAGCCCAAAAGAGAGGCTTCCTCGCCCTCCAGGCTCCATAAGGAAGGTACGAAATAGTGATTTCCCCTTGCGCGCATTTGTAAGACAAGCCTCCCAATGAGTCCCAAGCCTCATTGAACACAGTGGGTGTTACTTCTGAGTAGACACACATTTGCTTGTGTTGGGAAAGGGCGGAGGGGGGAGAACACAGGGATGGGAAGCCAGCCCCCTTTCTAACCAAACTGATACTGTGCAGGATCTCTATAATGAAGTTGTGATTTAGTTACTTCCTAAGGCAATAAAGCAAACAATGGACAATCAGAGGCTCGATATTGCGCTTAACCACACTTAAAGAATTGGGCTTTAAACTATGCCACATCAATTGAGGGGGATCTCTGTAAGGACTCATGCGGGCATTCAGAGGGCGAGCCTCATTCAGCGCAATGGGAGTTATTTCTGAGGAGACACTAATGGGTTTGTTGTGGGAAAGAGAACAGTAAACACAAAGATGGAAACCAGCCCCCATTTTACCTTGCAGGATCTCTATAATGAAGGCTCAAAGAAGTTACTTCCTAAGGCAATAAAGCAAACAACGTAGAATCAGAGCCTCAAGATCGCGCTTTACCGCACTGAGGGAACTGGGCTTTAAACTGTGCCATGTCAATTGAGGGGGATCTCTGTAAGTATTGATTTGGGCATTCAGAGGGCAAGCCTCCTTGAGTACACGGGGAGTTACTGCTGAGGAGACAGTAATGGGTTTGTGCAGGGACGGGAAACACACAGGAAACACCCCTTAACTGGGGTCATGGTGAAAGGCACCCCCTGGGCAGGGCTAGCATGTTGTTGTTCAGTCGTTCAGTCATGTCCGACTCTTCGTGACCCCATGGACCATAGCACGCCAGGCCTTCCTGTCCTACGCTCTCTCCCGGAGCTTGCTCAAGTCCATGTTCATTGCATCAGTGATGCTATCTAGCCATCTCATCCTCTGCTGTCCCCTTCTCCTTTTGCCTTCAGTCTTTCCCAGCATCAGGGTCTTTTCCAGAGAGTTTTCTCATCGCATTAGGTGGCCAAAATATTTGAGCTTCAGCTTCAGTATCTGTCCTTCCAATGAGCACTCAGGGTTGATTTCCTTTAGGATGGTCTGATTTGACCTCCTTGCAGTCCAGGGGACTCGTAAGAGTCTTCTCCAGCACCACAGTTCGAAAGCATCAATTCTTCGGCGCTCAGCCTTCCTTATAGTCCAGCTCTCACAGCCATACGTTACTACTGGGAAAACCATAGCTTTGATTATGCGGACCTTTGTCGGCAAGGTGATGTCTCTGCTTCTTACTATGCTGTCTAGGTTTGCCATAGCTTTCCTCCCAAGGAGCAAGCGTCTTTTAATTTCATGGCTACAGTCACCGTCTGTGGTGATCTTGGAACCCAAGAAAATAAAATCTGTCACTGCTTCCATTTCTTCCCCTTCCATATGCCAGGAAGTGATGGGGCCAGATGTCATGATCTTAGTTTTTTTAATGTTGAGTTTCAAACCAGCTTTTGCACTCTCCTCTTTCACCCTCAACAAGAGGCTCTTGAGATCCTCTTCGCTTTCTGCCATTAGGGTGGCATCATCTGTGTATCTGAGGTTGTTGATAATTCTCCTGGCAATCTTAATTCTGACCTGTGATTCATCCAACCCAGCGTTTCTCATGATGTACTCTGCATATAAATTAAATAAGCTGGGCGACAATATGCAGCCTTGTTGTACTCCTTTCCCAATTTTGAACCAGTCGGTTGTTCCATGTCTGGTTCTTACTGTTGCTTCTTGACCCTCGTACAGGTTTCTCAGGAGACAGGTAAGGTGGTCTGGTACCCCCATCTCTTTCAGAATTTGCCACAGTTTGTTGTGATCCACACAATCAAAGGCTTTAGTGTAGTCAATGAAGCAGAAATAGACGTTTTTCTGGAATTCTCTTGCTGTCTCCATGATCCAGCGAAAGTTGGCGATTTGATCTCTAGTTCCTCTGCCTCTTCGAAACCCAGCTTGTACTTCTGGTAGTTCTCGGTTCACATACTGCTGAAGCCTAGCTTGTAGGATTTTGAGCATAACTTTGCTGGCATGTGAAATGAGTGCAATTGTACGGTAGTTTGAACACTCTTTGACGTTGCCCTTCTTTGGGATTGGAATGTAAACTGACCTTTTCCAGTCTTGTGGCCACTGTTGACTGTTCCAAATTTGTTGGCATATTGAGTGCAGCACTTTAACAGCATCATCTTTTAGTATCTTAAATAGCTCAGCTGGAATGCTGTCATCTCCGCTAGCTTTGTTGTTACTAATGCTTCCTAAGGCCCACTTGGCTTCACTCTCGAGGATGTCTGGCTCAAGTTCAGTGAGCGCACTATCATGGCTATCAGGGACATTCAGATCTTTCCTGTATAGTTCTTCTGTGTATTCTTGCCACCTCTTCTTAATCTCATCTGCTTCTGTTAGGTCCCTGCCTTCTTTGTCCTTTATTATGCCCGTCTTTGCACAAAACGTTCCCTTGAGATCTCCGATTTTCTTGAAGAGATCTCTAGTCTTTCCCATTCTGTTGTTTTCCTCGATTTCTTTACATTGTTCATTTAAGAAGGCCTTCTTGTCTCTCCTTGCTATTCTCTGAAACTCTGCATTCAGTTGGATATATCTTCCCCTTTCTCCCTTGCTTTTCACTTCCCTTCTTTCGTGAGCTACTTGTAAAGCCTCATCAGACAGCCACTTTGCTTTCTTGCATTTCTTTTTCTTTGGGAACGATTGAGTTGCTGCCTCCTGAACGATGTTACGGACCTCCGTCCATAGTTCCTCAGGCACTCTGTCTATCAGGTCTAATCCCTTAATTCTATTCCTCACCTCCACTGTATATTCATAAGGGATATGATTTAGGTCATCCCTGAATGGTTTAGTGGTTTTCCCTACGTTCTTCAATTTAAGACGAAATTTTGCAACAAGAAGCTCATGATCTGAGCCACAGTCAGCTCCAGGTCTTGTTTTTACTGACTGTATAGAGCTTCTCCATCTTTGGCTGCAAAGGACATAATCAATCTGATTTCGATATTAACCATCTGGTGATGTCCATGTGTAGAGTAGCCTCTTGTGCTGTTGGAAAAGAGTGTTTGCTATGATCAGCGTGTTCTCTTGGCAAAACTCTATTAGCCTTTGTCCTGCTTCATTTTGTACACCAAGGCCATGCTTGCCTGTTACCCTGGTGATTTCTTGACTTCCTACTTTAGCATTCCAATCCCCTATGATGAAGAGGACATCTTTTTTTGGTGTTAGTTCTAGAAGGTGTTGTAGGTCTTCATAGAACCGATCAACCTCAGCTTCTTCGGCCTCAGTGGTTGGGGCACAGACTTGAATTACTGTGATGTTGAATGGTTTGCCTTGGATTTGTACTGAGATCATTCTATCATTTCTGAGATTGCTTTTCCCACTCTTTTGTTGACTATGAGTGCTACTCCATTTCTTCTAAGGGATTCTTGCCCACAGTAGTAGATATAATGGTCACCTGAATTACATTCGCCCATGCTTGTCCATTTTAGTTCGCTGATTCCCAAGATGTCAATGTTCAATCTTGCCATCTCATGTTTGACCACCTCCAGCTTACCTTGAGTCATTGACCTTACATTCCAGGTTCCGAAACAACATTGTTCTTTACAGCGTCGGACTTTCTTTTCACCACCAGACACATCCACAGCTGAGTGTCCTTTCAGCTTTGGCCCAGCTGCTTCACTCTTTCTGGCGCTACTTGAAAATTCCCTCTGCTCTTCTCCAGTAGTATATTGGACACCTTCCGACCTGAGGGGCTCATCTTCCAGCATCATATCTTTTAGCCTTGTGATATGTTCCATGGGGTTTTCTTGGCAAGAATACTAGAGTGGGTTGCCATTTCCTTCTCCAGTGGACCATATTTTGTCAGAACTCTCTGCCATGACCTGTCCGTCTTGGGTGGCCCTGCATGGCATAGCTTTTGGCTTCACTGAGTTACGCAAGCCCCTTTGCCACAACAAGGCAGTGATCCATGAAGGGCTAGCATACCTGAGGTCAATGCGGGGGTTGGGGCCCACAGCAACTATACCAGGGAGAACCCAACTTAGGGGAAAGAATCAGACTTTAAGCAGTCTCAGGAAATCTGGTTTTTCCCTGATAAGCTCTGAGGTGGCTGCTGAATGGCCACGACGTCATGTATCCCTAACAACCTCAACACGCAGCCAGCTTGGAGTAAATCGCTGCTGGAAACACCCCCTAGGTCTTGATCCAACCAAGTACCAGGGTTCATATACTGTAAAATATGTTGCCTAAATTATGCCTCCTTGATTTTGGCAGGATTTCGATGCAACCAACTTTCCTTGGCTTAGGGCTGTTGTCTCTCTTTCCCCACACTTTGGGTGTTTTGCTGCATTGTTACCGTCGGATGCTTATGGTCCAGAAACGTTGCTGCATACATAAAGCCAGATTCTTACAGGTTTACCCTTTTGTTACATTTTTGGTATGTACTCATATTAATTGACGGGAGGGGGTGTGAAACGTATCTCCCTCTAAGGGAATAGCACAAACAGATACCTTTCAGAGATGCAGTTAATTTGCATATGCTGCTTGCATGTTGTGAGGGCTGCTGAATGGATTCCTGCACCATTATATGAGCATGAGATGCATCCCTTCTTCATTGCTCAGTTTTGTTTTGGAACTATGCTGCAGCCATCCAAAGCTCCCAAGCTGGAATGGAACCATGAGGAGCGTTCCAGCACTTTAGGCATGGTCCATTGTCCTACTTCAGTGTTCAGGACTTCTTGAGTTCTTCAGCCAATTGTAAACTCCACAGCGTACCTGCTGCTACCTTCAGTGGAGGCTGGTGGCTCCAATTTCGTCGGGGCTGTGAATCCATTCTGGGTTTCAGTCAGAACCAGCCAGAACTCTAAAGGAGCTATCCAAGCTGCTGAACCTACTTTGGGGATAGGGTTCAGCACTTTGGATAACTCCTTTAGAGTTCTGGCTGGTTCTGACTGAAACCTGGGATGGATTCAGGGCCCCACCAAAACTGAAGCCAACTGGTCACCTTTTCCACCTCCCCAAGGCAGTGCAGGATCCTAAACAAGAGAAAGGGTGGGTGGTAGTGGCAGCTGAAGGAACTGATGCATGGGGTATTTTTTTCCTGTCACAGATCCTGGACAGACCTGCTATCCCCTTGCCCCTCACTAGGGGTGGAGAGATTGGGGGTTTTTTTTGGCTTTCTACCACATTCATTTTTTAAAAAAAATTCCCCACCCCGTTTATGAAGAAATTTGCAAATCCTTATCAAAGTTTTGATAAGTTCTTATCAAAAAATAAATGGAATGGAATTTCTCCCAACTGTGCCAGCCAAAATTCATAGGTACAGTTATTCGCAGCATGAAGAGAAATGTGTTGTGCCTGCCTGCCTTGCAGCTGCTAAAGATGCCACAAATTGAGTGCCACAAATATGGTTGAGTCTTTGGGGATTCAACCCCAGACTTATAAGAGCTAAGAACTCAACGTCCTCTGCTTCGATGGATGCATCCACTGGTTTTGCTTTCTCTTGCGTTCAGATTTTCAAAATCTCAAGTTATTTCCATCCTGTTTATGAAGAAATGTATGTATGTTAATAATTGCATATTAAACAGTGAAATGAATGAAACTCCCACCTAGCCCTAGCCCTCCTATTTCCCCAAAGTATGTTTTCTGATCCAGATCTTCATTCTTCATGAGAGGCTGTCCTTTGGGTCCTCCCACATAGCTCTGAATACCAGTCACCTCTGAGTGTCAGGTGCTGGGGAAAGTGGTAGAGATCTATTGTCCTCCGGTCTTGTTATAGTCCATAGACATCTTGTTGGTCACTGTGGAAAACAGGATGGTGGACTAGACAGGCAGTGGTGTACTGGTGAATTCTGAAGTGGAGATGTACCCTTTTCAATGAGCTTTTGAATATGCACAGGAACTTTGGCATAAGGACACTTTCAAAGAAGTGATCCTCACATGGGTATCTGTGGTAGCCTGGACCATGTGCCTTGCTGAATGTATGAATCAGCTTTTAAGCACACTATTGGTGCTGGCAGGGCTTGGTCTTGGGTTAGGAGGACACGGTGTACAATTGTACCCACTATGACAGTCCTCATAGCCACACACTCAGGGGGAGTCCAAAAACTCAACAAACCAGTTCTAGCAATGTTAACTCCACCAGGAGCAGGACTTTTGTAACCTAATGGGTCTTAATTGCCCATTTAAGGCAAAGCCACCCTAAAATACTTTGCATTATAACAGGGAACAATATATTGCTGCTGGGAAAATTCACTTCCCCTGCCCCCTGCAAGCTACCACAGCAATTGCAGCTAATCTCAGAGGCAACAGGGAATTCTGAGGGATGGCGGTGGCAGATGACTGTACCTAAAAAAAAGATATTGTAGAGCTGGAAAAAGTGCAGAAAAGAGCAACCAAAATGATCATGGTGCTGGAGCAACTCTCCTATGAGGGAAGGTTACAACAGCTGGGATGCTTTAGCATGGAAAAAAGGCAAGTAAGGGGAGACATGATAGAAATCTACAAAATTATGTGTAGGGTGGAGAAAGTGAATAGGGAGACACTTTTCTCCCTCTCTCATAATATTAGAGCCCAATGGGGACATCCCATGAAACTGATTGGTGGGAGATTCAGGACAGATAAAAGGAAATACTTCTTCACACAACACATAGTTAAACTATGGAATTCATTTCCACAAGATGTGGCGATTGCCACCAATCTGGCTTTCAAAGAGGATTAAACGAATTCTCGGAGGAGAAGGCTAGCAATGGCTACTAATCCTGATGCCTCTATGCTACCTTCAGTATCAGAGGCCGTAGGCCTGTGTACACCAGTTGCTGGGGAACGTAGGTGGAAAGATGCTGTTGCACTCATGTCCTGCTTGTTGGTTTCCTATTGACACCTGGTCAATGTGTGAACAGTGGCTGACCAGTGTGGTCAGCCAGCGTGGTGTAGTGGCTAGAGTGTTGGACTGGGAGTTGGGAGATCCGGGTTCTAGTCCCCACTCAGCCATGGAAGCTCACTGGGTGACTTTGGGCCAGTCACAGACTCTCATCCCAACCTACCTCACAGGGTTATTGTTGTGAGGATAAAATGGTGAGGAGGAAGATTATGTACACTGCCTTGGATTCCTTAAGGAGGAACAAAAGGTAGGATATAAATGTAATTAAATAAACAAACAAACAAACAGAATGCTGGACAAGATGGACCCTTGGTCTGATTCAGCATGGCTCTTACATTCTTATGACATCAGCATCCCTGCTAATAAAAAAGTGCTGGTGCTGTGACCTTAAGAGCCCTGGCTCCACTACACTTCTCTAGATTGGCCATGATCCAACAGGACTGTCCTTATGTTCTTGGCTGGGAGTGACTGAGGAGAGGGCCTTCCTGGCTGTGGCACCTTATTTAAGAAGTGCCTTGCCTGCCACCAACCTAGATGTCTTTTTGCTGGCAGGTGCAGACCTGGCCCAAGCATTCTAGCATATTCTGTAGCTGGTTTGAGTTGTTTTATGGCTTTGTTGTATTTTAATGGCTTTACGGCTGTGATTTTTAATTGCTTTAATATTCTATGCTGAATTGTATGCCATATGGAGTGTTTTGTACTGAAGGGCAGCCTATAAGAACATAAGAAGAGCCAAGGGTCCATCTAGTCCAGCATTCTGTTCACCCAGTGGCCAAACAGCTGTTGAACGGGAACCCACAAGCAGGGCATGAGTGCAACAGCACCCTCCCACCCATGTTCCCCAGCAACTGGTGTACATAGGCTCACTGCCTCTAGTACTGGAGACAGCACATAGCCATCAGGACTAGTAGCCATTGATAGCCTTTTCCTCCAGAAATTTGTCCAACCCTCTTTTAAAGCCATCCAAATTGGTGGCCATCACTACATCCTGTGGTAACGAATTCCATAGTTTAACTATGCGCTGTGTGAAGAAGTACTTCCTTTTGTCTGTCCTGAATCTCCCACCAATCAGCTTCATAGGATGACCCTAGGTTCTAGTATTTGGAGAGAGGGAGAAAAATGTCTCCTTGTCCACATTCTCCACACCATGCATAATTTTGTAGACCTCTAGCATGTCTCCCCTTACCCTTCTTTTTTCCAAGATAAACAATCCCAGCTGTTGTAACCTTCTCTCTTAGGAGAGATGCTCCAGCCGCTTGATCATTTTAGTTGCCCTTTCCTGCACCTTTTCCAGCTCTACAATATCTTTTTTTAAGTGTGGTGACCAGAACCGTACACAGTATTCCAAGTGTGGTCACACCATGGATTTGTATAGGGGCAGTATGATGTTGGCAGTTTTATTCTCAATCCCTTTTCTAATTATGCCTGACATGGAGTTTGCCTTTTTTACAGTGGCTGCACACTGGGTTGACATTTTCATTGAGCTGTCCACCACAACCCCAAGATCTCTTTCCTGGTCAGTCACCGCTAGCTCATATCCCATCAGGCTATACTTGAAGCTGGGATTTTTTCCCCCACATGCATCACTTTACACTTGTTTACATTGAACCACATTTGCCATTTAGATGCCATTCTCCCTGTTTGGAGAGATCCTTTCAGAGCTCTTCACAATCCCTTTTTGTTTTAACCACGCTAAATAATTTGGTGTCATCTGCAAACTTGGCCACTTCACTGCTCACTCCTGATTCCAGATCATTTATGAACAGATTGAAAAGAATTGGTCCTAATACAGATCCCTGTGGGACCCCACTATTTACTTCCCTCCATTGTGAGAATTTACCATTTATTCCTACTCTGTTTTCTGTTATTTAAGCAGTTAATGATCCATAAGAGGACCTGTCCTCTTATTCCATGACTGCTAAGTTTGCTTAGAAGTCTTTGGTGAGGGACTTTGTCAAAACCCTCTTGGAAGACCAAGTAAACAATGTCTACCAGATCACCCCTGTCTACATGTTTACTTACACTCTCAAAGAACTCTAGAAGGTTAGTGAGACAGGACTTACCTTTGCAGAAGCCGTGCTGATTCTTTTTTAGCAGGGCTTGTCCCTCTACATGCTTACTAATTTTATCTTTAATAATGCCTTCAACCAATTTACCTGGAATAGACGTTAAGCTAACCTGCCTGTAATTTCCTTGATTTCCCCTGGATACCTTTTTGAAAATTGGTGTTACATTAGCCATCTTCCAGTCCTCTGGTATACAGGCTGATCTTAGGGACATGTTGCATACTTTGGTAAGAAGATCAGCAATTTCATATTTGAGTTCTTTGAGAACTCTAGGATGGATACCATCTGGGCCCAGTGATTTATTCACTTTCAATTTATCAGTAAGGTTGAGAACTTCAACTTTTGTCACCACTGTTTGCCTTAGTTCCTCAGACTCCCCTCCTGAAAACATCAGTTCAGGCACAGGTGTCTGTCCTATATCTTCTTCAGTGAAGACGGATGAAAAGAATTCATTCAGCTTCTCTGCAGTCTCCTTGTCCTCCTTCAGTACTCCTTTAACTCCATTGTGATCTTATGGTCCAACTGCCTCCCTAGCTGGTTTTCTGCTTCTGATATATGTAAAGAACTTTTTATTGTTGGCCTTGATGTTGATAGTGATATGCTCTTCAAAATGCTTTTTTGCATCTCTTATTGTCTGCTTGCATCGCCTTTGTGCAAGCTTGTGTTCCCTTTTGTTTTCCTTCCTTGGGCAAGACTTCCATTTTCTGAAGGAAGCTCTCTTTTCTCTACCAGCTCCCTTAACACTGCTTGTTAACCATGCTGGCGACCTCTTGGACTTGGTGCTACCTTTCCTAACCGGTGGTGTACATTTTAGCTGGGCTACTATTATTGTAGTTTTGGGTAATCTCTAAGCATTCTGAAGGGATTTTATCATTTTGACTCCCGCTTTTAGCTTCCTTTATACCAGTTCCCTCGTTTTAGAGAAGTTTTCTCTTTTGAAGTCAAATGTGACTGTGTTGGACTTCCTGGGCAATTTTCCACTTAAATATATATTAAATCTGATAGCACTGTGATCACTGTTTCCAAGTGGTTCAACAACATTTACATCTTGTACTAGGTTCTGGGTGACACCACTTAGGATTAAGTCCAAGGTCGCCTGCCCTCTGGTCGGTTCTGTGACCAACTGTTCTAGGGCACAATCATTTAGGGCATCAAGAAATTTAACCTCTTTGTCATGGCTGGAACACGCATTTATCCAATCAGTGTGGGGGTAATTGAAGATGCCCATTATTACAACACTTCCTCATTTGGAGGCCTCCCTGATTTCGTTTTCCATCTCAAGGTCACTCTGAGCATTCTGGCTTGGGGGATGATAGCATGTCCCTAACACGAAATTAGTTTTGGAGCCTGGTATTGTCATCCACAGAGCTTCTGTGGAAGAGCCTATCCCTTTAGGTGTTCTAGTCCGCTCGACGCTATGCTAGGGTGTACGAAACCCTGCTTACCTGGCTCTACCGGGTTCCGCAGGTGGGGAGAGGTGATCCGTTCCTTCCCCCGGAATCAACGGGGGGGGGGGAGGCGATCTGTTCCTCCCTCCCGGAATCCTGCCCGGCTGGCTCCGCTCCGCGGCCAGGCCGTGGAGCCACCGGCTGGGCCAACCCGCAGTGGGGCCTCCAGCCGCTGCCAGTCTGGTGCGGACGCAAATGGCGTCCTGTGTAGGGGATGCCATTTGCGTCCCTACACTGGCCCATGATAGGCTACGTAGATATTTACGTAGCCTATCATGGCTAAAGCAGAGACGCAAATGGCGGCCCCTATGCCATTTGTGTTCCCGCTTTAGCTGTGATGGGCTATGTAAATATTTATGTAGCCTATCACAGCAAAAGAAAAGGGAATGCAAATGGCGGCGGCTACGGCGGCCGCCACTTGCGTTCCCTTTTTTTCCCGCCATGATAGGCTATGTAAATATTTACATAGCCTATCACGGCAAAACAGAGGGGTGCAAATGGTGGCCACTACACCATTTGCACCCCTCTGTTTTGCCGTGATAGGCTACATAAATATTTATGTAGCCTATCACAGTGGAAAAAAAAGGGAACGCATATGGCGGCCGCCATAGCCACCGCCATTTGTGTTTCCTTAGTTTTGCCATGATAGGCTATGTAAATACTTACGTAGCCTATCACGGTTACCGCAGGGGTGCAAATGGTGTCCCGGCATTAGCCATGATAGGCTACGTAAGTATTTACGTAGCCTATCATGGCTATATGGAAGGAGCGAATGGTGGCCACAGACGTGGCCGCCATTTGCAATGCAGCACGGATGGCAGCAGGTAGGTGCTCCGTTCCAGGCCCATTTCATGGGGCGGGGAGGCTTTGTTCTGCCATGGATTTCGGGGGGCTGAATGCACTGGCATTCGGCCTCACCGAGATCCGTGGCGGAATTCTCCACCATGACTACACTATGCCCTCTTTGACCTACAGGGCAACACCTTCCCCAGTACACCCTTCCCTGGCCTTCCTATAGAGTTTATATCCAGAGATGACCGTATCCCACTGGTTCTCTCAGCTCCACCAGGTTTCTGTAATGCCCACTATATCCAGGTTTCCTTTAAAATCAAGCATTCCAAATCTCCCATTTTGGTGTGGAGGCCTCTAGCATTTGCACAGAAACACCTATGCATGGTGTCCTTCCCCAGATGCCTGTGGCATGTGCATCTTTTGCTATGGGATGCTGGCTCCTTTGATTGGCTATTATGTTCTACCATGTGCTCCTGGCCTATTTCCTCCCCTTCTACATTTGGGCAATCAAAAACATTTTCATCTTCATCTCTTTGGGATTATTTAACCTGAACCGGATGCTTCCCAGGTCCTGTTGGCTTTCCCCTAGGGTTTAGTTTAAAAGCTGCTCTGCCACCCTTTTTATGTTTAGTGCCAGCAGTCTGGTTCCATTTTGGTTGAAGTGGAGTCTGTCTCTCTTGTACAGGCCTGGCTTGTCCCAAAACATTCCCCAGTGCCTAACAGATCTGAACCCCTCCTCCCTGCACCACCCTCACATCCACGCATTGAGACTCCTCAGCTTCGCCTGTCTAGCTGGCCCTGCGCGTGGAACAGGTAGCATTTCAGAGAAAGCCACGGTGGTCATGGATTTCAACCTCCTACCTAGCAACCTAAATTTGGCTTCCAGGACTTAACTATATTTCCCGACATCTTTGGTACCAACATGGACCACGGCCACTGACTCCATCCCAGCACTATCTATTAAGCTATCTAGACAGCGTGTGATATCCACAACCTTCGCACCAGGCAGGCAGCTCACCATACAGTCTACATGCCCCTTGCAAACCCAGCTGTCTATGTGTCTAATGAGTGAATTTCCCACTACCACAAGCCCCTCTCCCCCCGGAGGCACATCCCTGGTATGAGAGTATATTTGTTCATCTTCTGAGGAATAGGTCCCTTCTAAGGGAACATTTCCCTCTTCCTCAGAATGATGCCCTCCTTCCCCAAGCCCCGCATTCTCCATCACAGCAGAGGAGCTGTCACCCTGGGAGTGGGACACAACTAATAGGTCCCTGAAGGTCTCATCCACCAACCTCTCTGCCTTTCTTAGCTTCTCCAGGTCAGCAACCTTAGCCTCAAGGGAACACAATTGTTCCCTGAGTGCCAGGGGCTCATTACATCGAGCACATACCCACGACTTCCGTCCAGCAGGTAGATAGTTGTACATGTGGCACTCAGTGCAATACACTGGATAGCCCCCTCCCCACTGCTGGCTTTTTACTTTCATAACTGTTTTTTTTTGGCGGGGGGGTTCCCCTGGAGAACTTAGTTGTTTACTACGAGAAGTAGTATTTTAGAGAAGTAGGAAATTATTTATATTTATTTAGTTACTTACTGTGAGTACGGAGTAAGGAGAGGATAGTTCACCACCCTGGCTTCCTCACCCTGCTGCTAAACTCACACAGTTGCTTAACTGGCTTGTTTGCTAATGCTTTGTCACTGGGTCTAAGGTGCTTCATCACTGGGGTTCCTCACGTTCGGAGAGCTGGCTCCCTCACAAGTGTGCCTCCTTATATGTATATGGAAGTAGTACGTTATATTGAAACATACTACCTAAATATCAGCAACAGAACAAAACCCTGTGAGTGATCAAGATATTTTTAAAAAATCCTCTTGGATTAAAAATGTGTTTGAGAAATAGCAGCAAGATGGAAATGTTATGAAACAAGCACTGAAGATTACACTGAATAAAGTGGTCAAAGGTAGAGATATATTTTTGGAACAGTTTAAGCATAATTTTCTCAAGAAGTGGGACAAAATTGCTTCCCATAATACTTTCACTATCATGTTTGCTTTTCTGTGAACCTAGATTACAACCACCTCTTGAAACTGACAGAGCTTTAGAAGTTTTCTCAAGTTTCTTTTTCTTACATATGTTGTTGTTGTTCAGTCGTGTCCAACTCTTCGTGACCCCATGGACCAAAGCATGCCAGGCCTTCCTGTCCTGTGCTCTCTCCCGGAGTGTGCTCAAGTTCATATTCATTGCATCGCTGATGCTATTTTCTTACATATAGTTTTTATAAAATCTGCAATTAATCTGCAGACCAATTAATGTGGTCTGTCTTGTCTAGCAGAAACACCAGCAAAGGCTCATTTTTGTTTTTGTTTTTCAATAAAACATGGCCTATTAGTAAATAATACTCTTCGAGTGCAATCCTAAGGGATTGATGGTCTATAGACGGAGAACTCCATGATCACAGCCCTCTGTCTATCCAAAGCCCTGTCAGGCATGGTGAGAAGAACGACAGAACCATTTTTACTTCCCATTTCTTTTTAACATTTTTAGCTAGATGGGTCTCTTGGTGGGTGGGTGGGGTACGGAGAGGCTCAGCAGTACTGCAGACCATTGACTTTTCCTTGCTCCTCCCCTCTCTGCCCCATTGTCCCACCCCCTTTTCTCTCTCTGACTCTCTTCCAAGGTTGCTTTCCATGATGGCTGTGAGTCGGGTGGGGTAAATCCACATTCAGCTTTACCTCCTCAAGGTTCTGCCTAGTGCATATTAAGCATGAAGATGTGAAGGGGAATTCTAAGGGTGGTCATCTGTATTCAGTTGGAAGCCTCCCCACAGCTGGGAACCCTGATAATGCAGAGTTCCCAGATGTGGGGAGATGTCTAAGTGCATTTAGATGAGCACACTTAGAATCTCCCTTCAGAACTGTGCACTGAATGTGCAAGGGTCAGGAGTGGAGGGGGCAGAGCCAGGCACACATGGGGATATTGTGACACCTGGGGGGCCAGGTTAATAAGAGTAAGAACCCTCAGAAGGACCCCTGGGCACATCCCAGTACCTCTGACAACTTCAGACTGAACTGCTCACAGCTATAAAACTAAGTTTACAAAAAAAGAAAGAGAAAATATAAGGTCGAATCCTACTCCTGTTGAAGACAGAGGGTAATAAAAGTTGATGATTTATATTGATCAGAGCAGGAAAAGGGCAGATATTCCTCTGATCAGAATTATTGTTTTTGTTTCCTGCTGCAGCAGCATCAATTAGTTCTCATCTCTTTCATTCAAATTTGTACCGACTTCGCTGTTTTGTAGACTCAACGAGTACGGCAAATTAGATCAGCTTATTATTAAATTGTCTTCCATCTAAGATTATGTGGAACGTCTAACGCCTCTGGAAAAATATTTGACAAAAGTGTGAGTCAATTTTATTACTGAACTTACTCAAGCTTAAGAAAAGATTTGATCCAATCAGTAAAATAATTGGTTCTGTTTCTAAATAGGGATAGTCACATTTCCAACTCATTAACACTTCAGCTTTAACTCCAGGCAGATCATTTTGGGTGTTTGATATACTTGTTAACCATTGTGGTTTACTTTACATTTTCATTTTTCTCTAATAACTATAATGTCAATGGCTGCAAAAAATGTACAGTATACACGTAGCAACACCATCTTTTAAAAAAGCATCTGGCAAGACATCATCCTTAATTTTTTCAATATCTCAAACATTTTAAATAATGCCCACACTTTAATAAAACAATTTTCAGTTATCCTACCATCATAAATGCACACATAAGTAAGTTTGGTGATTATAGCTCTATCCCAAATTTGATGGAACCATTTCTCATGTTTAGACAGAAAAAAGTCCTACAATTCCCAGCATTCCCCAGCCAGCACAGGAGTGAACCCTGAACTTTTGTGAGACTGAAATTTTACATGTGCTTAAAATTTAGAGGGTTGGAATAGTAACCCTATTTACTTTTATAAGTAATTCAGTTTTCATCTTTTCAAATGGTAGGGCAGTTTCACATACCAAATTTAGGGCACAATCCTATGCATGTTTAGACAGAAAAGGAGTCCTACAACTCCCAGAATTCCCCGCCAGCATGTGTCCTTAGTTGTCTTTATTCTTGACATAAATTATTTTTTGTGGGTGTAAGATCATTTTGGGTAAACCAATTTGAGGGCTGACCTGCATTCTGAAGCCTTTGAAAATGAAGACTGCCAAATGTGGGCTAACCTATAATCATTCACAGATTAGTTCTAACGAAGAGTCTTGTGGCACCTTGAAGACTGACATGTTTATTATGGCATGAGCTTTTGTGGCTTACAGCCCACTTCATCATCAGATGCTCCTGATGAAATGGGCTGTAGTCCATGAAAGCTTATGCCATAATAAATGCGTTCATCTTTAAGGTGCTTCAACGTTCTTTGTAATTTTTGCTGCAACACAATAATGCAGCTACCTCATCTGGAAATTATTACAATGGAAGGACCAGTTCTGGACCTTTTGAAAGAAGACTGAAAACCAAAGATTCCAGAGAAGTAAAACATTGTGGGATAATGATGCATTTAATTGTTAGAAATGCTTAATATATGTTTAGATTCATTAAGGGAGCAATCCTGTGACCACTAGACAGTGTCTGGGGGGCCATAGGATTTTTCGGATTCCTGGTATGGAAGGAATAGCACCAGCTACCTCTCCAAGGTCACAAAAGTGACCTCGGAGATGGGGTAAAGGGGGCGTTTCAGTGGGCAGGAAGGGATTGGAGTGGCCAGCATATGAAGTATCCCCAGGCCTCTCCAGACTCCTTCTCTCTCCCTCCGAAGCACCCCAGCCAGATGGGTGAAAAAGCCTGTCTAGCGAAACTGCAGAGCAGGAGAGCAGGAAAGTTAAGCTAGCCCCTGCCAGTCCTCCAGCTCTGCATTGGATGCCCCTAAGCCTCTGAGTTTGGAGGCTTATTGCGCTCTAAAAGTTACAGCTATCATATATGATTCTGTGTTCTCATTCTATCGTATATGATTTTTTCCCATGTTCTCATTCTACATGATAAGTTTTGACACTAGATAAGAGAAGCAAGTCACAGAAGAATGTGACCTTTCAACCCACATGTGTATCTACTCGAAGATGAGATTTATAACCCTTACAGTAGTGTATTTCTGAGGGAGTTTCTGAAAAGTCATGAAGAAGATCCAGTGTATAATTACTGACATGTAGTCCATAGTTTATAAGACTTCTTCAAATGCCTGTTGTCAAATGAGTGACACATTGAATCTTTCAGGAGCATCATTATCGTTAATTGTGCTATTGCGTGGGTCTTAGACACTGGTAGCTGTGGAGATATAATTCCTCTTTGGCATCTTTTAAAATGGCTGAGTGTAGCAAATAAGGTTTTTGAAACTTTAATTACAGTGAAAAGAAGTAGCAGCTAGGCCAAGGTATCCATCTGTATAATTCTCTTGTAAATCTTAAGTGTTGCTAGATGAGTGTACATTCAAATTCTTTCAGACTTTGCAGATATACTGTTACCAGTATAAATACTGAAATAAAACTACATAAAGACATGTTGCTCTGTGTGTTTCATTTTAAAATCTGACTTGATGTGTGGTCCCATAGAGAGCATGGACTGCCATGAAGTACGCATGTTCCCAAGGTTCACAAGAATTCTATCCCAAGCAGCATCTGAACCCTTGGCATTCTCACAGCTATAACTAAAGCACTATATTTGAGGATGATGCACAGACTGTGTGCAACAAATGGGATGCAAAAGTGCACTTATTGTGTCTGAACAAAAACTGTGCTAATGTAGTGACCAGTGAACCAGGAAGTCCCCAGTTCAAATCCTGTATCTATCATGAATGCACTTCGTGAACAACATGAGCATATTATTCCAGTACCTGCCAGTTCATTTCTAGGCCCAATTCAAAGCCCTAAATGGCTTGGGCCCAAGTTACCCGAAGGATAGTCTCCTATATATACCTCCCCAGACCCTAAGATCATTTTCAGTGGTCCTTCTATGGGAGCCCCTGCCAAATGAAGTGAGGTGGGTGGCTACTAAGAAGAGGGCCTTTTCTGTTGTGGCACCCTGGTTGTGGCACCCTGGTTATTGTGCTTATTTAGGTTTCCCAGCTCCAAACTGCACATATTTAAATATGCACATTTTTTTAACGTCCTGTTTTACGTAGCAATCAAAGGTGCGAAAATGGCGGGCACTCACCGAACAGGATCGTGGTGAGCCCAGGGAACTCGCCAAGCTTGTGGGTGGCCTGCTTAAGGAAGCGCCCAGACTCCTATCTGCAATATATACAGCAAACAGAAGCTGTGTATGTGTGGATTTCGGCATGAAACTGGCACAGGGCCCCAATCCAGATCAGGAACATGTTCTGGATTGGGGGCCTGTGACTGTTTATTTCTTCTAAATAAAAGTGGCCAGATTAAGTGTTTGTTTTTTTAAATGAGTTTATCATAACTTTGAATTTGGCTCTCCGACTGCAGCTGTTTGGGAATGCATTCTTCAATATATCATAGATGTAATTCTGACTGTTTTGTATATAGCTTTTATACATTTCAAGAATGAGAAACCAAGGTCAAAGAGCAGTAAACAGTGAGGCTTTGTGCATTTGTCAGAGGACTTGTGGATCTTTCCCTCGGCATATGGAGTTGTAAGTTTAGTAATTAATAAAGGAAATAATAAATACAATTAGGCCACCAAGGTTCAAGGTCGTTCAGCTGAAAATGGGAAATGGTGTTGTGACAAACTCTAAGAGAATTTTAAAACGAATGAAAGAGTATTATAACTTAGTCTAGATGCCTTGAATCTCAAATTCTGCATTATGGTTGTAATAATGGCTTAGTGTTTTATGAGCATTTGTAGTCACTGGGGCACCATCTCTTCAATCTAAACTGTGCCTCAAGCCAAAATAAATCTTAACGTTGTAAACTGTATGGTAACATAATTGCCTTCTGTAGAAGTCATCCCCCCTCCCTCCACCCCAAATGTCACTAATATCTGACTGTGGCAAAATAAAACCCATAAAGCAAGTCTGTATATTTCCCACTGAAATAGCAAACGAGAGCAGTTTAAAAATCTTGAAAGAGTCATGAGTTCTTTTTCTGTTTTAAAACATTTTAACCCCACCACTGTGCATTGTCATTTAAATATTTTCCAGTGATGCAAAACAGGAGAAGATTAAAGTAATTAAATGACTGTTTTTAGCTGTTGGGTGGTCACTTAATAGCTGGCGCTTAGAGAGAGAGAAAGAAAATAATTTGGCAGTATTATTTCTTGTTGACACAGTGATGCTAATGTTGCTGTCTGGATTTTTTGCTTTAATGATGGCATACCTGTGCATTTGCTGGAGTGGGATGCTTGTTCACATGCTTGTCTCACTCCTTTTTCTCCATTGACCTTGACATGGCATTCATGGGATGAACTCATTCCCCAGAGTTGGGGAACCTTTTCCCTATGAATAGCCATGGGAAAAATAACCCGTGGGAAAAATAAATTGGGGGACACAGCTGATGCTAGGTTGAGCCAGAGCCAAATATAGGAAGACTCAGAACGCAAACTGGGCAGTTTGCAGTATTGCAGGATTTCATAGCACTTTCTCTGTCTGTCTTACTCCATCCTGCATGGGGTAAGACATTCCTGCATTGAGCAGGGGGTTGGAACCGATGGCTTTGTAGGCCCCTTCCAACCCTACTCTTCTATGATTCTATCCCTTCTCTACCACTTGCACAGCCAAATACAGGAAGCGGAAGCCAATTTCTACAATATATTGTTCTTGTATACTTTGGGGGCATTTATCCCTCTAGAACATTGGATTATAGGAACATAGGATTCTATGGCTTCATAGAGTACCTGGAGAAGCCAGTGATTGAACCTGGGACCTTCTGCATGCAAAGCCCGTGATCTAGCGCCGAGCTACAGCCCCTCCCTATAAATGTCTCGTAAAAAGTTTATCAGTATATCAGAAGTTTCAGGCCATGTGGGAAGGGTCAGTGGCTGGGTCCTCCCCATACTTGTGCTGTCCCGTCTCCTAAGAGGAGCAATGCTGTCATGAAAAGGAACCACATTGCTGACACCTCCCACGCAGCCTGAAACTTCTGTAACTGGCCAGTATGGGAAACAACAGACCAGTACCTCAGCTCCCATGAGGCTGAGGTATTGTTGGGAGTCATGCCTTCAGTTCTGAAAGCACACATTCAAGGGTATGTGAAATCTGAAAGCTCCGGTTTCATCAGTGACGCCCAAGCAGCAAATCCACTACCCCACATCAGATTCCCAGAGAGGTGCCACAGGATCACTTTCAGTATTCAGCTCACTGTTTGTGCTTCTCATCCAATTGCTGGGGAATGCCAGTTGTTGTTGTTCAGTCGTGTCCGACTCTTCGTGACCCCATGGACCATAGCACACCAGGCCTTCCTGTCCTGCGCTCTCTCCCGGAGTGTGCTCAAGTTCATATTCATTGCATCGGTGATGCTATCTAGCCATCTCATCCTCTGCCGTCCCCTTCTCCTTTTGCCTTCAGTCTTTCCCAGCATCAGGGTCTTTTCCAGAGAGTTTTCTCTTCGCATTAGGTGGCCAAAATATTTGAGCTCCATCTTCAGTATCTGTCCTTCCAATGAGCACTCAGGGTTGATTTCCTTTAGGATGGACTGATTTGACCTCCTTGCAGTCCAGGGCACTCGTAAGAGTCTTCTCCAGCACCACAGTTCGAAAGCGTCAATTCTTCAGCGCTCAGCCTTCCTTATAGTCCAGCTCTCACAGCCATACATTACTACTGGGAAAACCATAGCTTTGATTAGATGGACCTTTGTCGGCAAGGTGATGTCTCTGCTTCTTACTATGCTGTCTAGGTTGGCCATAGCTTTCCTCCCAAGGAGCAAGCATCTTTTAATTTCATGGCTACAGTCACCGTCTGCAGTGATCTTGGAGCTCAAGAAAGTAAAATCTGTCACTGCTTCCATTTCTTCCCCTTCTATATGCCAGGAAGTGATGGGGCCAGATGCCATGATCTTAGTTTTTTTAATGTTGAGTTTCAAACCAGCTTTTGCACTCTCCTCTTTTACCCTCAACAAGAGGCTCTTGAGATCCTCTTCGCTTTCTGCCATTAGGGTGGTATCATCTGCATATCTGAGGTTGTTGATAATTCTCCCAGCAATCTTAATTCCGACCTCTGATTCATCCAACCCGGCATTTCTCATGATGTACTCTGCATATAAGTTAAATAAGCAGGGTGACAATATGCAGCCTTGTCGTACTCCTTTCCCAATTTTGAACCAATCGGTTGTTCCATGTCTGGTTCTTACTGTTGCTTCTTGACCCTCGGAGGGTGCTATTGCATTTATGTCCTGCTTATGAGCTTCCTATAGGTTGGACATGGTAGGAACAAGATACTAAAGTAATTAGGCATTTGGCCTGATCCAGCACAGCTCTTCTTATACTCTTATGTTCATCCTTATCTGGGAACATCTGATGGGTTTCCCCATTCAGGAGAATTCTCCAACTATTTTCTAGTTCTTAGCTCCATCACCTCCAGCAAAGGAGATGGTTACCTTGTCGTGGTGCTGGAGCTTGAGCACCTCAATGATGCCATGAGCTAAACCATGAAGGGACACCCAAGATGGGAAGGTCATGGAAGAGAGGTCAGACTAAATACGATCCCTGGGGAACGAAACAGCAACCCACCCCGGTATTCTTGCCATGAAAACTAAATGGATCAGTTCAACCAGAGATATGTCAGTATACCATCGGAAGATGGGACTCCCAGGTTGGAAGATGGTCAAAATGCTACTGGGGAGGAACAGAGGATAAGTTCAACTAGCCCCAGATGTGATGACGCAGCTAGCTCAAAGCTGAAAGGTCAGCTGGCAGCCAATGGTGCTGGTGGTGAACGACGAATCCGATGTTCTAAAGATCAACACACCTTAGGAACCTGGAATGTAAGATCTATGAGCCAGGGCAAATTGGATGTGGGTACTGGGGAGATGTCAAGATTAAATGTAGACATTTTGGTGTCAGTGAACTGAAATGGACTGGAATGGGCCACTTCACATCAGATGACCACCAGATCTACTACTGTGGACAAGAGGACTACAGAAGAAATGGAGTAGCCTTCATAATTAATAATAAAGTGGCTAAAGCAGTGCTTGGATACAATCCAAAAAATGATAGAATGATCTCATTTCGAATTCAGGGTAAGCCATTAAACATCACAGTGATCCAAATATATGCCCCAACCACAGATGCTGAAGAAGCAGAAGTAGATCAGTTCTATGAGGATATGCAGCACCTATTGGACAATACGCCAAAAAGAGATGTTATTTTCATTATAGGAGATTGGAATGCTAAGGTGGGTAGTCAAACGACACCTGGAATTACAGGCAAGCATGGTCTGGGAGAACAAAATGAAGTGGGACATAGCCTGATAGAATTTTGCCAAGACAACTCACTGTGCATAACAAACACTCTCTTCCAACAACCTAAGAGACGACTTTATACATGGACTTCACCAGACGGTCAACACCGAAATCAGATTGACTACATCCTTTGTAGCCAAAGGTGGCGGACATCTATGCAGTCAGTAAAAACAAGACCTGGAGCTGACTGTAGTTCAAATCACGAACTTCTTATTGCACAATTTAGAATCAGACTAAAGAGAATAGGGAAGACTCACAGATCAGTTAGATATGAGCTCACAAATATTCCTAATGAATATGCAGTGGAGGTGAAGAATAGATTTAAGGGACAAGATTTAATAGATAGGGTCCCGGAAGAACTATGGACAGAAGTTCACAACATTGTTCAGGAGGCAGCAACAAAAAAGTCCCAAAGAAAAAGAAAACCAAGAAGGCAAGATGGCTGTCTGCTGAGACGCTGGAAGTAGCCCAAGAAAGAAGTAAAGCAAAAGGCAACAGTGAAAGGGGGAGATATGCCCAATTAAATGCAAAATTCCAGAGGTTAGTCAGAAGAGATAAGGAATTATTTTTAAACAAGCAATGCACGGAAGTGGAAGAAGATAATAGAATAGGAAGGACAAGAGACCTCTTCCAGAAAATTAGGAACATCGGAGGTGAATTCCAGGAAAAAATGGGTATGATCAAAAACAAAGAAGGCAAGGACCTAACAGAAGCAGAAGAGATCAAGAAAAGGTGGCAAGAATATTTATTTATTTATTTATTTATTTATTTATTTCTATACCGCCCAATAGCTGACTATACAGAAGATCTGTATAGGAAGAATAATAATATCGGGGATAGATTTGACGGTGTGGTCAGTGAGCTAGAGCCAGACATCCTGAAGAGTGAGGTTGAATGGGCCTTAAGAAGCATTGCTAATAACAAGGCAGCAGGAGATGATGGTATCCCAGCTGAACTGTTTAAAATCTTGCAAGATGCTGCTGCTGTCAAGGTGATGCATGCCATATGCCAGCAAATTTGGAAAACACAAGAATGGCCAACAGATTGGAAAAAATCAACTTATATCCCCATACCAAAAAAGGGAAGCACCAAAGAATGTTCAAACTATCAAACAGTGGCACTTATTTCACATGCCAGTAAGGTAATGCTCAAGATCTTGCAAGGTAGACTCCAGCAATTCATGGAACGAGAATTGCCAGATGTACAAGCTGGGTTTAGAAAAGGCAGAGGAACTAGAGACCAAATTGCCAATATCCGCTGGATAATGGAGAAAGCCAGGGAGTTTCAGAAAAACATCTATTTCTGTTTTATTGACTATTTTAAAGCCTTTCACTGTGTGGATCATAACAAATTGTGGCAAGTTCTTGGTGGTATGGGGACAACAAGTCATCTTGTCTGCCTCCTGAGGAATCTGTATAACGACCAAGTAGCAATGGTAAGAACAGACCACGGAACAACGGACTGGTTTAAGATTGGGAAAGGAGTACAGCAGGGTTGTATACTCCCACCCTACCTGTTCAACCTGTATGCAGACGTGCTGGGCTTGATGAATCCAAGGCTGGAGTTAAAATCACTGGAAGAAACATTAACAATCTCAGATATGCAGATGGTACCACTTTGATGGCTGAAAGCGAGGAGGAGCTGAGGAACCTTATGACGAAGGTGAAAGAAGAAAGTGCAAAAGCTGGGTTGCAGTTCAACCTCAAAAAAACCAAGATTATGGCAACCAGCTTGATTGATAACTGGCAAATAGAGGGAGAAAATGTGGAGGCAGTAACAGACTTTGTATTTCTAGGCACAAAGATTACTGCAGATGCTGACTGCAGCCAGGAAATCAGAAGACGTTTACTTCTTGGGAGGAGAGCAATGACAAATCTTGATAAAATAGTGAAGAGCAGAGTCATCACACTGACAACAAATGTCCGCATAGTTAAAGCAATGGTATTCCCCGTGGTAACCTATGGCTGTGAGAGCTGGACCATAAGGAAGGCTGAGCGAAGGAAGATAGATGCTTTTGAACTGTGGTGCTCGAGGAAAATTCTGAGAGTGCCTTGGACTGCAATCAGATGAAATCAGTCCATACTCCAGGAAATAAAGCTAGACTGCTCACATGAGGGGATGATATTAAAGGCAAAACTGAAGTACTTTGGCCACATAGTGAGAAGACAGGACACCCTGGAGAAGATGCTCATGCTAGGGAGTGTGGAAGGCAAAAGGAAGAGGGGCCGACCAAGGGCAAGATGGATGGATGATATTCTGGAGGTGACGGACTCGACCTTGGGGGAGCTGGGGCTGGTGACGGCTGACAGGAAGCTCTGGCGTGGGCTGGTCCATGAAGTCATGAAGAGTTGGAAGTGACTGAACAAATAAACAACAACAGCTCCATCAAGGAACCATCAACGAGTCATTGGCATTCTTTTGCCTGTCAACGGATATGACCAGTCCCATCCCATCATTCCCTAGTGCTCCTTCCATTCAGGAAGTATCTTATTCATTGCCTTCCTCACCCACTTTCTTTAAAGGTCAGTAAATATATCCCACAACATACAGTATATATATTTTTGACTCTTACTTTACTTGCAACAGATCCTGCTCATAACAGATACTCCTCTTCCCTCCCCATCACCTTTTCTTTGTGCATCGTGTCTTTTTTAGATTGTAAGCCTGAGGGCAGGGGCTGTCTTCTTTGCTCATGGATTGTGAGCTGCTCCAGGAGCCTTTTTTGGCTGAGGAGTGGGATGAAAATACTATAAATAAATAAATAAATAGCAAAGTGTTTCGGTCACAGCAGCAGTTAGGGATATACAGACTGTGTAAAATCCATTCCATCTGTGTTTCATGGATTGTCAGGCACCTTATGTTCTGTCACCCACCCATCGATGGAATCGGATTATTTTTTAGTTTCTGAATTTGTGCAAATTTGCACATGTGAAAATGCACAAATACCCCCAAAGTGTGCATTTTCACATTTTTGTCTATGGGGAAAAGGCACATTTTTGGCCATTAAATTTTTTTTTTGCAATTTTTCTATGACAAAATCTGTGCAAAATTCAGGGAAAGTTAGAAAAATGTTCCACAAGTCCATGGAATCCATCCAACAGGGAAAGCTGGTCTGCTGCGGAATCCATGAGTCAGATTTATAAAAATCCAAACTCATTTGGTTCCATTGCAGATTTCTCCAACATCCCCAGCAGCAGGATAACTGTACCACTTTTCATTGAGCTTCTCGTTTTATATTAATGGGCTTAGGCATCACATCTGAAAGACACCATAATAATGACAAAGAAAGGTAAGGGGTCTAATCAACAAAAGAAGGTTGAGAATTGGTTTTATGTTAGTCTGGTAACAAAAGTCATTGTAATTCATTACATGACATTTTCCCTTCTACTATTAGTACTGTTGCCAAGTTTGTTCTGCACTTATTTACCCATTTGCTTAAGAAGGTTATTTTTTTTCATTCACTGTCTGCTAGGCTTTCCCTCACCCCCACTTTTTTTTTGTGACATCCATTTTAATGTATTGCTTTTTTAAACAATGAGGTGCGTTGCCTCCTTTGGCAATGCTCCAAGGAAACTGGCAAGATGAGGTTGCCTATTGCCCATTGCTAATTTGTGTACAGTTGCGAAGGACCTGGGGAGAAACAGTACCAAGGGAAAGGAGGGACCTGGTAGTTCAATTCAGAAGCATTGAAAATGGAGTAGGGGGGAGGCAAAGGAATACGTGCACCAAAAAGTTTCCCCCTTACTGATAAAATCCTCTCACTTTTAAGCATTGGGCTGACACTTCTCAGTGTCCTCCCACTTTTTCAACACTTCTCTGAGTCTCCAGCTACTCCAGAAAGAGGAGATATGAACTCCTCTTTTTGCAGGCCTTTTTTGAAGCACTTACTGTTGCGATTGCTACAGCTCCCTGACAGTTTTTTAAAAACCTCAGAAATGTACACACATTTAATGCTGGGAAATCAATGGAGGCAAAATCTGTGCAAATTTGATGGCTGGAAAGAACATGGAGGGGAAATTTACACACCTGCATGAACTGCTCTGTTACTGTAGGTGCTCAAACCCCCACCATGTACTTTGTTGTTGTTGTTCAGTCGTTCAGTCGTGTCCGACTCTTCGTGACCCCATGGACCATAGCACGCCAGGCCTTCCTGTCCTGCGCTCTCTCCCGGAGCGTGCTCAAGTTCATATTCATTGCATCAGTGATGCTATCTAGCCATCTCATCCTCTGCCGTCCCCTTCTCCTTTTGCCTTCAGTCTTTCCCAGCATCAGGGTCTTTTCCAGAGAGTTTTCTCTTCGCATTAGGTCGCCAAAATATTTGAGCTTCAGCTTCAGTATCTGTCCTTCCACCATGTACTTACCAGCCCTTAAATTTGTGCAAATTTTGCCTCCAGTCACTTCCCAGCCATTAAATTTGTCTACGTTCCCCTTCCTTTTACTCGCTGCTCCCCCCAGATGTGCAAATTTTCCTGACATTTAAAAAAAACAACCCTAGGAGGGTAGCAGAACAAAACAGCAAATTGGGCACCTGCACCAGCTGCACTTACACCTCTCCCCCACAGTGGGTCCCCATTCACTCTGTCCCATGCAGCAACCTTCTCAGTGTTTTTAAAGAACTGTCTGGGAACTGCATCCTGTGTCAGGAGAGCACACGTATGCCTCTGCTGGATCCACCCACCAATCTCCCAGCCCCCTGCCATATCTCCTCACGCTGTGTCTCTGACCTACCCTCCCTTTGTCACTACAGCTTTTACTTTTTACAGCCATGTCTGCTGTAAAAAGTGGCCGGTGTGGCTTTGCAGAGAGCCAGTCTCCATGGATACCCCTCCTACAATGCCTCACTCTAAGGAAGCACCCCTCAAAGCCAGGCATTTAGGCTTGGCTGGCTCTCTGCAAAGCCACACCAGCCACTTTTTACAGCCAACATGGCTCTTCAGAGAGCGAGCTCACCTGCCCACCCGTCAGCTCACTCTGAGAGGTCACCTGCTGAGTCTGAAACTGGTCACTACAGCACATTGGCTGTTGATTTTGAATTGAAACATGCCGCAAATTAAAATCCATGGACTGGGTGTGCTCAGTAAATATGCCTGATCATGAATATTTATCATAGCTTACTAACACATAAAGATTGGTCCATGGGCAAATTGTACTATATTGACATGTTCACGAGAGTAAGTATCACTGGTTATTATTATTATTATTATTATTATTTTGTTGTTTAGTGCAAATGGCACATAACTATGCTTCATTTATTTGCTCTAGTTTTAAGAATGTGCTAGTTGATTGGCCCAAAGCACTTTACATCTAAACTATACCCAGTTCCATTCCAAAGCTCTGCATAATGATGAAACAGGCCAGAGTTTGATTTGCAACATCCAGTGATTTACTCCATCCATTTTGCATTTCAGTGACCATCCCTGATATTTATGCTTCCCTAATATTTCCTATCTGAAATTAGTATTGTGCAAAAAACATCTCGTTCTTTCTATCACATTTGTGCAGAAGGGAACGGAAGGAAATATCAGGACACCAACAACTGGGTTTAAACAGGCCATAACTTTATTTCAAAGGAGCTATAACAAAGAATGGGGTCAGGTGGGTCTTTGCAGTTGTTAACATGCCAGAGAACTCCATCATTATGCCTTGTTAAATGGAACACTGCCAGACAGGCACAAGCCCCCCAAGGCCAAGCATGACAGATTAGGAGTATAAAGTGTTTGCTGCATTAAAGCGGCTAGCTTAACAAGATGGCATGGAATTTGTAATTGCCATTTACATCCCAAATATCCAATTTGAGTCAATATAATAAGTAATCTTGAATTTGAGTAAGTATTGATAAAAAACAACAACAACAACCCTTTGAGCTGTTTTAAGCCCATCAAGGAACTTGATCCACTGTTAAGGTATGCCAAAATCAGATTAAACCAGTTCTTAAACTCAATAAAACCTGATTTTGGTTTTGCATCTATAATACAATCCTTCTTCCTTGATCTTTTATGTTTATTCTTGCTGTTGTTTGTATGAATCTCTCTTGAGTGCAAATTGTTTTTCTTTGTTAGTTAGGTAGTGTCACTTCCCTTATCTCTACCCACACCCCTAATTTTTGCCCTAGTTGTATAGGTTTGATTTTGATTTGGCTCAGTGTTCTATGTTTTCGCCTGTGTGTGTCCAAATGCTGGATGTTGATCTAAGACACCTAGGTCCTTTTCATATGTAATGCTGCCAAGCCAGGTCTCCCCCATCCTGTACTTGTGTACAGTACAAGACAATGCAAGACTTTAGATTTTTCTCTGTTATCTCTCATCTTATTAGATTTGGCTTAGTGTTCCAGGCCGTCTAGATCCTTTTGAATATTGATCCTGTCTTCTACTATGGTGATAGCTATCCCTCCTAACTTCATGTCATCTCCAAATTTGATAAGCAACCCCTCTACACCCTCATCCAAGTTATTTATAAAAATGTTGAACTGCACAGGGCCTAGAACAGAGCCCCGTGGCACTCCGCTCAAGACCTTTCTCCAGGAAGATACCAAGCCATACTTACTGAATATGGTTGCTCAAGCAGCTGTGGATTCACCAAACTGCAGTATTGTCCAACCCACATTTTACCACAATGTCAACAAGAATATTGTGGGAAACCTTGTCAAATGCTTTGCTGAGATCAAGATATACTATGTCCACAGTATTCCCATGATCTACCGAACTAGTAACTCTATCAAAAAATGAGATAAGGTTGGTCTGGCATGACTTATTCCTGACAAACCCATGTTGACTCCTATTAATCAATGCATTATTTTCTAGATGCTCACAAACAGACTGCTTGATCATATGTTTGAGAATTTTCCCTGGTATTGGTGTCAGGCTATGTGGTCTGTAGTTTTGTGGATCCACCTTTCCCCCCTTTTTGCAGATGGGGACAACATTTGCCTGTCTCCAGTCTTCCGGCACGTCACCTGTTCTCCAGTAGCTCTCAAAGATTACAGACAGTGGCTCTGAAAATAACATCCACAAGCTCCTTCAGCACCCGGAAATGTAATTCATCTGGCCTGTAACGCGTGAACTCATCCAAAGTAGCTATGTGCTCTCTGACCATGTCCGTTATTATTCTGGACTCCATATATGATTTGTTCTACTTGTCCTCGGTTGAATGCCATTCCCTTTATGGGAGAAGACTGAGGCAAAATAAGAGCTGAGTAGTTCCGCTTTCTCTCCATCACCTGTTAACAATTCACCATCTCCCCTAAACAGAGGAACTACCCCTTCCTTGATCTTTGTCTTGTTTCCAACATAGCCATTTCATTAATCATAACTCCTAACCCCAAGGTAGGCAAGCTTGTGCTCTCCAGATGTTTTTGATTACAGTTCCCATAATCCCTTATTGTCTATGCTGACTGGAGCTGATGGGAGTTGTAATTCAAAACATCTGGAGGGTACTAGTCAACATACCTATCCTTCTGAAACTTGGCAGGTTTCTTCCTTCAGGGAACATCTCTGATGAAAGTCATTTTCATATAAATCCCACCCAACCCCCCCCCCACACACACACATATACACATGGGCGGGAAGGAAATTTCTTTTTGAAACTGTAAAGGCTGCTATTGCCCAACATCCCCGCAACTATAATTTCTGAAATTTTACAGGTTACTTAGGGGCACCTCTATAATGTCTACATACACATTGCCCACAAACGTTCCTGTGGAACTCCCTGCCTTTGGAGGTCAAGCAGGTGCCGATGTTGTGTTGCTTTCAGCGCCTCCTGAACACACTGTTATTTTGAGAGGCCTTCTCTGAGTGACCAGCCACAGTTTATCAAATTCAGAATTTGTTTCTTTTAAATGTTTTAAATGTTTTAACATGGTGTTTTATTGTAAATAAAAAACAACAGAGGGGGCTTTTTGTTCCTACCAAAATCAACTTTACAGGTGACAAGCACCCTCCCCCCACATAGAATAGAATAGTATAGAATAGTAGGGTTGGAAGGGGCCTACAAGGCCATCGAGTCCAACCCCCACATGAACCTATCATTCGAGTGCAACCCCCACATGAACCTATCATTCTGAAATTTTGCAGGTTTCTTCCCAAAGGGCACCCCTATGGTTATGTAGCTTTTCATACAGTTTGCCTGCCCCTCAAATCCCAGGAGGGTAAGTAAATTCCTTTTTGGAAATGCTCAAACTGAAAAGCCTGCTCTTGGCCAGCCCTGCTGCAGCTATCATTATGAAATGTGGCAGGCTTCATCTCCTCTGAAGGGGTGAATAAGCCTGTGAATTTCATCCAATTCTGTCAAGGAATAACACATTTATCAGCAGTTCCCCCAAACAACCCAAGTTTAAAAGTGCCTAGTACAAACACCCCTATACTTACTTTGAAATTTGGCAAGCATCATCCTCTCATAATGGGATACAATGTCTGCAAAGTTCATTGAATTCTGTCAAAAAAGCCAACAAAAAAGGTTATAAGTGTTTGTTGATTTCCAATGAGAAGTCAATAGGAGGAACAAAGCTTTGGATTTCTGAAATAAGATTCATATTCCAAGTCAAATTGGGCAGCTTCCAAAGCCATCTGAGTGAAATTGGGCTGTTTTCCGAATCAGGGTCTGAAGCAAATCTTGTGGTTGGCATACACCACTACTTCCTTGCATTATTACAGAGTGTTTGAACCAAATGTTCTCACAGAGCCTAACTTTGAGTCAAGATTGTAATCTAGATGAAAGAAAACTCTGAATATAATTTAAAACATCTCATCAGGCAATATATCCAGATTCCACAAAGGCTGAAGACAGTAAAGATTACGTTGGCTTTGCTGTTTAATCTCTTATAGTTTATTTTCACATCTCTTTTAGTAATACCTTCTCAACATTTTTGTTTATTGAGACATTAGCTATTCAAGAAACAGATAAGATTCCTCTATCTCTGAGTTCAAAAGAGATGTGCCTTATCCCAGCCACAAATCACAGCCTAGTTTGTTAAATGAAGCGCAGGATAATCTTGATTTATGTATTTTTCAAGCTTACCACTTCACGCCTTCATTATCATTCTTCCAAATCTGATAAATAGAGTGAATGATAACCTAGGAAATCATATTCCACTCTACCTTGAGCTGATTATGCTTTTGCAGCATTTTAAAAAGGACATTTGCCTCTGAATAAAGGAAAGACAAGACAGGCCTAATGAATGGTTGGAGAGCATCTGACACTGCAGAGTTGCTGATGCTAAGTGAGTGGGCCTAAACACTGGAAGCCCAGCATCATGACCCTCTGTTTTTACAAGTGCAGGGTCTCTCCTTACCACTAGGAGCACAAATTTATAGCAACTTTTACCCGTCCACTTATTGTTCTGAACACAATATACAGCAGTCTTCCCCAACCTGGTATCCTCTAGATGTTTTAGAATATAACTCCCATCAGCCCTAGCCAGCATGACCAATGATGGGAGTTGTAGTGCCAGACATCTGGAGGGCACCAGGTTGAGTGCATAATCTTCCCTTCATACGGGGATTACCAGTTCTCCAGGATTGTTCTAATCAATCAAAATTCATCCACTGCTCTCTTATAAGATGGAAAATCTTGTCAGGATAGCTTATGTCCAGACAATCTTTTTTTAAGGTAGCATCTTTTAAAGAGGCAATGGTGCACCCAAGATGGAGGAGACTGTGACACTGTTTTCAGAAGCCTCATTTTAAAGTGTGAGATCAAAGACCCATAAAGCCTTTTTGTATGCTTAATTGCCTTGCCTTTGTGTTTCTAAACCCCATGGAGATCTTTATTTTTCAGAAAGTTCCTAAGGGCCAAGCTGCAAGTCTCAAGCAACCAAGAGTAACTTTCCTTCAACATGGGAGCTGTGGTCAAGAGTTGATGAAGTGCTTCACCCTTTCCTTACAGGCTTTCCCTCCCTCAAAATTGCTCCCAGGCCCCTATATCTTTTTTCTCCTTGGGGGAGAAAAGTAACTTGGGAGGTAATTTTGAGTGGAAAGATGGCATAAAGGAGCTGCTTTCTCCACCATAAACACCCTCTTGTGACCTCTCCCTTATGGCCATCAAGCTTAAAGCCTTAGAAACAACCAGTTGTCTTTGTTCATCTGTTTTTGCTTGTACCACTTATATTAATGCACATGTACATTAGGAATGAAGGCTGGCCTCAGGGTTTCCCAACTGGGGGAGTTATTCTCAACCCCTCCTCCTGCAAATTTTCAGAATTTTCCATCATCATTCATAAGGATATTATTAAACACCCAGGCAGTATCTGCCTGCCTTACAGGGTTATAAAAGCCGATGTCCGGACTAAAAATGCTGCAGCCCCTCCCCACCACCACCTCACTTTTTAACTTTAATCTAAAATATGGAAGCAGGGCATCTGCACATTAGAATTGGATGCTTTTTCTGAGGTGAAAAATCAAAATTTCAAGACAAAAAAAGGAGAATGAACAAAATGTTAAATGTGCAGAAAGAAGGATGAAGATGTTAATGTTTAAGCAAATTAATTATCATAAGAACAGCTGAGAAAGTAAGCTCAGCAAGAAATAGGTGTGCCACCTGCTTAGATCAGGAGCCCTATCTAATTTCTTGATTCAGCAAACTTTTTATGTGAGTTTGAACAGCTGCTCTCCTTATACATGTTTCTTATAAATCAGGTGTGCACTCCTGTGCCTTCCAGAAGAGAGTGGCTCGTAGTGCTGATCTCATGGACATTGCCTATAAGGAATGGCACAAGCTTTCTTAGTCTGCATTACAAAGCCATCAGCCTGTCATTCTAGCCCACCTGTTTTTTGTTTTTGTTTTTAAAGCACTTTGGAGTTTTTTTCTTGACAATAATTATGGATGTGAGGGTTACACTGATTTTGAAATATTGCATTATTTTTTAGAATGCCTTTGAGAAAATCAAGCAAAAACAAAACAAATCTCCCCCAAACTTGCTCTAGTCCTTAAGTCTATTTCTCCATAGACCATATCAGATTCATTGCATGTCTCCTCTGACCTTTCCATGGAACCTTTCCCTCTGTACTCTCAAATTGTTATTGCTCCATATGCCTCCTTATACTGCTCCGAAGCACTGCCAATGCCCTAGTTCCAATTGCTGTGTTCTGTCATGTTACTGCCCATGTGCATGCATATGAAGAAACGTGGCACTGCTATGCTTGCTGACATGTGGTGGCCATTTTTCTTTTGCATCATGCACACTTAGATTCATAAGGTTGAATGGTGGCTGGAGCACTATGGACTAATGGAAAGGGAAGATCTGTGGGATCAGACCAGAACAACTACCTTTACTGCATCAGATGAAGGTCGAGCAAAGGGCTGAATGTGCTCAATCTTGTCTGATCTCGGAAGCTAAGCAGGGTCAGCCCTGGTTAGTACTTGGATGGGAGGCTGCCTGGGAATCAGCAAGGGGTTGGACTCGATGGTCTTGTAGTCCCCTTCCAAACCTATGATTCTATGATTCTATTCTATGATTCTATGATTCATTTACTCCAGCATTCTCTTTCCAAGAGCAGCCCTGCCAGATGCCTCTGGAAGATGACAAGCATAGGGTGCATGTGATCTCCTTCCCTTGTTGTTTGATGACAGCGCTGGGTAATTTGAGTTATATTGACTCTGAACACAGAGGATCCATGCAGCTATCATGCAAGTAACAATGAACAGTGCAATCCTATACACGTCTGCTCAGAGGTAAACTCTAGTGGAACTTACTCCTATGTAAGTGTGCATAACATGCAGCCTAATTCTTTATTCACTGGTCTCATTGTTTTAAAAACCATAGGAACTAGTGGCAACCACTGCATCTACCTGGAACAGGTTTGGCTTAAAGTTAAGTCAAAGGTGGGCTGGCATTTGATTGGCACCGCTGTAAGCTGTTCCCTCTAACTGAATCACATTATTGTTTCTGCACTCCCTGGGATCATTTCTGGTCTGCCCCACCACTATGCATGTGACAAAGCACAACGCTGAAAGATCGCAAAACTTTACCCACTTTCTGGTCACATCCACGATCTCTGCTTAAAGAATGTTTTACATTTTGTTATGCACCACTTGCTTGAGATTGCACCCATGCTGTGGTGTGCACTAAGTGTCTAATATAAACATTGTTTATGCTTGGATTCTGAGGCCAAAAGGAAGCAGGGAGTCAGCTAGCGAGGTCTGCAGAAGAATAGCAGAGATAAGAAAATTATATAACTTTGTAAGATCATAATACCTTCAGTGATTCATAAATTATCTGAGACCATTCTGCTCTGTGAGAAATGGTGAGAAATAGGACTCAAAGATAATTCCTGACTCAACCTCATTAAACCATCAGTAACCATAGCAGTCAGGTTGGCTACATCAGTCTTCCAGTAGCCTTCTGACTCACATAGCTGTCTGTTAGCAAAGAACTGGGATATATAGAGAAAAAAATTACACAACACTGTATAGAATTGATAATCCATTTTCAAGTCTATACATGGCCTTTCACAGGACCTTTAGTAGCAGGGTGGTTTATTCACCCTTTTTGTCTGGCATGGTTCAGAGAGTGGCAGGAAGCTGATAAAACACTCAGTGGAATTTGCCATTCATTTATCTGTCCTTCTCTGGCCTTCAGAGTTTACTAAAAACAAATTGGCTTTCAAGAGTATAATTATATATGAAAAAGGCTTCTAGTGCTGCATACACTCACATTATAGCATATTAGGGACAGAAAAAGATTTCATTATATGGTTTTGATTGTTATTCACTGAAGCATTCATTCCACAATAACGACTCTGTGGTCTTAAGCTCCAGCTTCTATCTCCTGGAGGTTCATCCCCTAGCCAATGTTAATTAGGAAGAAAATAATAGTTTTTATTCCTGTCGCTCTAAATGAAGATGGGTGGGCTCCCAAAAGTTCTGATCCTTATCAGCTCACTAACAGAATCTTTTGCTTTGCTTCTTAAAAAGTCTGCACATTCAGTGCAAAGTTTGGCATAGAAGAGCCGTTGCCATATCGGTCCCAGAAAAGGAGAAACACAAAGCAGCAAGCTGAATCCTTTTATTGCACCAAGTTTTGTTTGCAAAGGATTATGCAAACTGTGAAGTTTTACAGAATGCTGGCTCGGGCAGAATAGACAGTTATGTAGTTTTGTGATTAGCAACTACCTGTGCCAAGTGACAAAGAGATTTCCTTTAAGGAGTAACCTTGTTTATGAGAACTAGCTGCTACTCCAGTCAATTAGACACAAAAGTGTTGTGCAAGAACACTTTTAAAATGTTACTCCTAGGAGTGATGGTAGAGACAAACAAGACAGCCCCCCAAACAGAAGTACCTATTGAAGAGGAACTTACTATCATGAGGGTTTTGAGCTGTAAAATATTGTGGTGCAAACACAGTCCTTTCTTCCCTTCTGCCCATGCCAAATCTTCTAGGTCCTCATAGGTAGCAGTGATAGAACGAGGATTGTTCATGTTCTCTTCTTGAATTTATAATGTAGGCTCTAATTTGTGGTTAATTATGGTGATGGTCACAATACCTAGATAAAGCCAATGACTGTATTCAGATGTAATGCTAAAATATGGTTTGTTTTTGTTAAAGTCTGGCTTGTTTGTATGGTCAAACCTGACTAGACTCATTGACCTGGTTCACATGTAACTGGAATCATGAATTAATTAATCTAGCAGGACTAAGTGAGTGTGCTACCACCAGTACACTCATTACTTCTGCTTTCAATTAACAACCCACAATTGCCCCATTTGTAGGTTGTTAGCATGATGTCCTAATCTAGACACTCTGGGTTATTTACGGGTTAAACAACCCAGAGTTAACCTACTATTTCTCATCATCTTCAATTTCTAGCCATTCTGCATTTTCTGACCACTTCTTCCATTTTTTCTTTACCAGAAAAAAAATCATTAAGGAAGAATATATAAGACTGTAAATTAAGAGGTGGGGTGGGAGCCCAAAAGAAAATAATATTTAGTGAAACAAATCACAGTTTGTTTGAATGCTTGTGATCGAGATCTGTCTTGTTCAAAATTGTTAAAAACAACTATGTTTTAGCATACATCTGAACGTAGCCAATGTCTGGGAGATGCCTAACTTCCTTTAAGGAGTAAATTTTTGCCTGAAGAGAAAGTAGTCAAGAGAAAAGCAAACCAATTTTAGAACTCTCTTCAGAGATCTGATACATTAGGTGTCTTTTGTCAACAACACAGACAAGCACTTTTCACATAGCATTGATAAGTGTGTGTGTGTGTGTGTGGGGAGAAGGAAGCTGGATTGCATGTGCCATTCTCACTCCCAGTTTCATGTATTCACCTTAAAGTGTGCACAGATACTTCATTGGTACATTCAAATGCACACAGGGCTCTTACCGCTCAGTCAGAAACTCTGGAAAAGCAGGGTTTCTGACCATGTAGAAAGAGCCCTACATGCATACAGTTATACATGTGTACATTTTAAAGTGTTCCCATGATGACACACTTGATTCAGCTTCCTTTCCCTCTCCATGTGTACAATGTAAGGTATGAAAGGTCCTTCTATATGATGTAGTGGCTATAGTCTGGGCTTTGCATGTAGAGAACATGATAAAACATTTTGGCATAGGGAGAACACAAGAAAGGGCTTTCCCAGTGGCTGCCCCCAAGCTTTGGAACTGCCTCCCTAGAGAGGCCCACTTTTCTCCCTTTTGATGCACTTCTGCTGTTAGGAAATGCTTTTTAAAATTTAGCCCAGCTTTTAAACAAATTATGGTTCATCTTAATGCAGCCTCTGTTGGTGTCCTTGTCTCTGCCCCATCTAAATAAAGCCTAGGAACCCCTAGGCATGGTTCCTGCCATATTGCAGCCCTAGAATCCCTTGAGGGAGTGGTCTGGCCACCCCATTTCCCTGAGTGGGGCTGTCTCACAGGAGGGGGGAGAGGACAGCCATATAACTCTGTCCCTTGGACTACTCTCCTCTGGCTTCAGACTACTTAGACTGCAAAGCTATGTGCTGGTTAGGGAATCATAGAATAGTAGGGTTGGAAGGGGCCTACAAGACCATTGAGTCCAGCCCCACCTACTGACTGAAGATGGTACTGCACATAATCACCTTTAAATTAATTACAATTCATTAAAGCATTTTAAAAACTAAATAATTTTAGAGTCCCCTTAGTATACATGCCAAGTGTCATGTGTCTAGGTTTCACAGTACTGGTGCTATGGCACTGACAGAGAGGCAGATACACATGCTGTATTATTATTATTATTATTACCGTATTTTCCGGCGTATAAGACGACTGGGCGTATAAGACGACCCCCAACTTTTCCAGTTAAAATATCACAGCAAGTGATGTACCTTACTGGTGATTGGCTGGTTGTTGTATACAAAGCCTGCTTGGATTGGTCAGCTCTCCCTGCCTGCCCAGCCCTCCCTGTCTCCAAGACTATCAGAGCGGTAGCGCAAACACGCCTCTTTTTTCCATACCCCGGGCGTCCTGGACGCCTGCAGCTTGCTCCGCCCTTCACTTACGCTTTCCCGGTGAGGCGCCCCCTCACCTCATCATCGGGACAGCGTTAAGTCACTTCTTTCCACGAATCCTGGTGAGTGGATTTTCTTCTACCATACTTGTACAGCGCCACCCTTGCTGTTTTCATACGGTCGCCGTATACGGTGGGGATGCGGCCACGGCCGATTTTGAGCTCCCCCCACCATATGCGGCGACCGCAGATTCTCCAGTCCAGCTCGGAAGTTTCAGCACATGCCCTACAAGACGACACCCGGCGTATAAGACGACCCCCGACTTTTGAGAAGATTTTCCTGGGTTAAAAAGTCGTCTTATACACCGGAAAATACAGTAATTTAAGAGAATTTACTTTAAAATGTTATTATTGCTGTGACAATGAATATGCCACCCTACATAAATTGAGAAAATAGGCAGCCTTCCCCAATACAAAGTCCTCCAGGCATTCTGGGCTACAGCTCCCATCATCTCCAGCTAGTATGGCCATTGAGCATTGCTGGGGATGATGAGAATTGTTGTCCAATACATCTGGAGGGCACCAGGTTGGGGAAGGCTGAAGTAGAGGATCCAAATGAATAAACCTGAGTGTTTTTCAGCTGCAGCTGTAAATGGAATAGAGTTATTCCTTCCAGAACCACCTGAGTTCATGTGGGCTTGGTTCTCAGAAACAGAAATGATGAAGGAAGGATGTGTTGTGTGGCGAATCCATGATTTCTGCATAGTCTAGAAACACCAGCAGTAAGGCACCCAATATCCTGCCAAACAGACAGCTAGCTGTAGGCAGCATAACCACCTGTGAGTTTCCAACTAGTTAGGCTCAGAAAGTATTTATTTAATTTTTACACAAACATATTTTAAAGTGTGTGTATTAGTTTTATGGAATCTACCTTTTCTAACAACAAAAAAGGTATATTTTTTGGATACTTAGGGTGCAATCCTATGGCCTCTAGTCCATGGCTAGACAGCCATAGGATAGGTTGGATTCCAGAAACTGACCTTGGAGTCCGCGCGGAGTTCCCTGAGAACCGACCTCCACCCCCTCCCACGCTGCCTTGTATGCAGAGTGGAATGGCTCTGCGCTTGGAAGAGGAGTGAAGAGAGGCAAAAATGGGGTGTTCCTGGGGGCGTGCTGGGGTGGGGAAGTTGGAAAAGCCATCCTGAAATTGGCTGTCTAGCTGCGAAAGGCGGGTGGTGGGAGCACGGAGGAGATCTGCTCCTCACCACTCCTCCTGCCCTGCACAGGACAGGCGCTCACCCCCGGGCTCTGAGGCGACCGTCGATCCAGCTAGGATTGCTCCATCCATCATTATATTTTTTTGATATCTAAGTGAAGTGTGTTATATACCTGCCAATTGCAATACCTCCATATTAGAAAAGCAAAAACAGTAAGTTCTGGAATAATTTTCCTTTCCTTTTCTGTTAAATCAACTGACTTAACCTCTGATTTAAAATTCCCACCTTGCAAATATACATGATTCCATGATTTGAATGCAAGGTCTCAAACAAATGTTGTGCTGCAGCTGACGAATTCGTGTTTGTGCTTGTTTATCATTCACGATGCAAAATTTCAAACCCATGCATAGCACAAATCAATAGATGGAGTAAATGTGATTAAATGTGAGCCAGGTCCATGTCCCCCCCCCTTCATTTATTGAGTATAGAAAGCTTTTTGTACCTACCTTCCTCCTACTGGATTATGTGCCGGCATTGTATTTGCCATTGCAGAGAAATACTTTAATTACTTTCTGACGATATTTATGTCAGCACAGGTTTTGTTCAGGCACAAACAGTTCTCTTTAAACTGTGTTTGGCATGCCTATTTATCAAGGGATCCAAAAGATTTAAGTAGACTGCTTTTATAGAAGATATACCGTGATTTGTTAATCCATCATTTACGTATTTGTAATTTAGGTAACCATCATTTACATTTATTCATGTTAATTGGTTCCAGCTCCAATCTTCAGACTCTATTAAACAGCCAGTGAGGAGCCTACAAATTATACCAAGCGTGTCATACCACTGCCGCATCAAGACAAGTAGTGCTCCTGCTGGTGATCAACAGATGAGGCACCCTAGACTGTACTCTATGACTATTCATGTTGTTACTACTTGAATACAGCAACCATAGGCTTGACTACCTTATTTATAGCCTAATCTAGGGGTGGTCTAACTTTGGGCTTTATTGTGTGGTGCATTGTAATTGGTTGTGTGGGTGGGTGTGTTTTTATAAGATACCTTATGCCCCACCAGTGTACTTTGAAAGTATGACGCAAGAGTGCATATTCTGGTTCTCTTGACAGTGAAGGCATAACTAATCTATGTTGAGTGGCCTTGAATATCCATTCTTTTTTTTCACGTAATAAGTGCCCTTGCAGGATCAGACAAAGATCTACCTAGGCTTAGCAGTCTTTCGAAAGAATTCCAGCAAGCAGTAGGCACCAGATGGTCAACTAGAAATTGGGCAATAGCCCACTGGTGGATGTTAGTTTATCAGTCCAGTTGGTCTTGAATGGCCTAGATCACATAAGAGCAACTCATGGGCTGCAGGCCACACATGGTCTTTGGCCATTCTTTGTGCAGCCTGTGGAACTGCGGAATGCCCCGCCCACTTTTCCTCTGTTGTCCAGTTGATCAGCCATCAGCTGGCCACCGAGGAACACATCACTGTTTACCTGCCAGCGATCCCTATTCAGGGATTGCTTCACTGCTATTAGCCGTGTGTAACAGAATCACTGTATGTATGTGTGTGTGTGTGTGTGTGTGTGTGTGTGTGGCAGGGGGGCAGGTGGGATCTAACCTCTTCCTCCTACCAGCAATCCTGGAGCAGATCTGAACCCTCCATCCCATTCCCTGATCTCAGCAGGCAGACAGGAGGTTTAAACCTCCCCATTCTTACATGCTGAGGTGTGCGTGTGTGTGTGTGCGCGCATGCATGCATATGCGTGCACATGTACTGCCCACCACCTAGCATTACATGTAACCTTCAGGGCCAAAAATGCTGTGCACACCTGGTGTAGATAGACCTATGGCCTGATCCTCTCCTATGTTCTTTTGTAAATACTTGCTTGTTGTGATGTAAAGATGAAGGAGACCACACTATTTTAAATCTGTGACTCCTTGTAAATTAGCCAGTATATCAAGATTTTTAAAAGTGACAATCAGAATTCAGAGGTTGTTATTTCAGGGTGGTTTTCCTGAGATCCTGAGGCATGCCATGTTTACAATCAGTGTTGTCAACCAGCTAGTGTTTTACAGGTCTGACCCATAAAGCCATTTTCTGTCAGAGAACATGGCTTCACGTTCTGTACTGAAGTCAGAGATGCCAGTAAACTCCAGCTTCTGACAGGCTCCATATCTGATCATGGCAAGCTGCCTTATATGAGATCAGACTTTTTGTCCATTTAGCCCAATATTATTCTCAAGGGTCTCAGGTAGAGATCTTCCTCATCACCTGCTGCCTGAACCCTTACAAACCACCACCACAACAGGGCATACCAGGGATAGAAACGGACACCTTCTCCACACACATCACTATGCTACAGTCTTTCCCATACCCCAGTAATCTTCCACATTCTGTCAGGCTCCTAATCTATCTGTTCCATCATGGCTCTGCCTCCAAGCTGTCAGATTCTGTCCTAGATCTAACCTTGATCCACTACAATCTTACAGGCTCAGCCTCGACTCCACTCTCTCATTCCAACCATCTTTAATTTCAGGAGGGTGGACCAGGGCTAGCCTTCCCTTTAGGTGGGGTTAATCCCTACCTCAGGAGGCAGCAAGGGAGGGGCAGAGAATTGCACCCCCTCCACCAAGATTGCCCACTGCATGCTCACCAGCTCTGCTCTCCCACTGCAGCAAATGACAGAGTGGTAGAGTGGCCGGCGAGGATCCCCCGAGCAACCACCCACTCACCCAATCTCTCACTCTAACAGGGTCCTTAGAGTGAGTGATCAGGTGGGCGGATCTCCAAAGTGGCTGCCCATCAGATCTCTCACAAAGGGGACTCACTTAGAGTGAGAGATTGAGTGGATGGGCTCTCTGGAGAGCTTTACCAGCCACACACAGCAGCTGATGAAGCTCTCCAGAGAGCTGTCCAGGCCCCAAATGCCTCACTATGAGAAGGGATCTTTCCTCAGAGTGAGGCATTGTGAACAAGGTGACCACTTGTACAGGCAGTCTCCAGTGCCTTCTCACCCACAGTGCCTTGCTCTGAGGAAGGACCCTACACACTTGAGGCCTGGACAACTCCAGAGAGCCTGTCTGCTTGATCTCTCACCATGAGGGAGTCTTCAGACTGAGAGATGGCAGGGCACAGTGGGGGTGTCAATGGGGAGGGGGGAGTGGCAGTGCACATCCGCCTGCCACAGGAAGCGGGGCATCTTGCGTGGCTGCTGGGTTGAATGTAGACTTATCCTTCCATGAAAAGGAAAGCTCCTTCTGTTTATGGAAGGGACTGAGATCCAGTGGAAGCTTCCTCTGGAGGAAAGGGGTGAAGTGATTTTTCATTGATTCCTCCTTTCTGCTTCATTTCTTGCAACACATTCCATGCTGTTCTGGAGGGTTCCCAACCTCCTGGAGGAGATTTTTAGAGATACGGAGGATGCAGGGGGAAGGAGAAATCAGTAAAAATGGCCTTCCCCCTTCCTTTAGCGGGAACATCCCGGGAATGGAGTTCCTCTCACATAGAGTGGTCACTTATGACTTGCCAAAAAAGAGGAAATACATCACCCCAAAAGATGACATAAGAGGACAGCGATGGGCATAAAATTTGTATGTGGTAATTTGTATCATAGAGGCAAATTTGCATTTAAATAGAAATAGAGTAGATCTCCTCACGGGGTTGTTGTGAGGACACAATGGAGAGGAGGATCGTGTAACTGCCTTGGGTTCCTTGCAAGAGGACAAAAGGCAGGATATAAATGTAATAAATAAAGTGAAAGAACTTTGTGCCTGCCTGTTCATTCTGCCCAAGTGTTAACTGTTGATGGGCAACTTTAAGGCCTTGTTCGTTTTTCTTATGGTTCTTTATCTTTAATCTAGCGCTGTGCCTAAAATTTCTTCCATTTTTTTTTTACCATTCCAATTCAATTTGATAGAAAAGAAATTGCTTTCGAAAAGAAATTCAAAGGAGAAGAAATTTTGGAGAAATTCTCAGATGCTGGGTTTGGGGTTCTTGTGCTTACCTTACTTTGGAGATGGCTGAGGAGTGAGCACAAGTGTCGTGTCTGTTATTGTACAGTGAACTCTCTGGCAGCCTGTAGCCTCCTTAGCTTCCCACACTTCAATTAAAGCTATCATGAGTAAAACATGAGGCAATTCCTCCCATGGGGCTTTTTCAGTTCAGGAATGGCAGGTGGCCTGGGAGGCTGCAGAGCAATGAAAAGATGTATAATAGAGAGAGAAAACACACACAGCACCTTTGGCCACCTTGCAGTGATTAGGTAAGCTCAAAAACCAATAGAAATGCAAAATTCTGCCTCAGAAAAGTGGAAGCCTCAATATACTTGATGCTACCGCCACTTGCAGGAGTAGTGCAATAAACCAAAAACCCATAGGAAAAAAGAAAGAGCCTGTGCTACAACCCCTGCCAATAGTGAGTCCTATCTGTGAGAAACGTGAGTCCTATCTGTGAGAAACGGTTGGAGAATTTCTTCTCCCCCAGGAGAAATTCAGTGAAATTGTCCCCCCAATTTCTCTGCCCACAAACAGACTGGAAAATTTTGAGAGGCTATTTGTGCACAGCTCTACTTTAAACCAGAATTGAACAAGGCAGGTCTTCAAACAGAGCACTCTCATCTGTAAAAAAAGACACATGGCCACCCTTCGAGTCTCACATGTAGTCCAGATCTCAGCTGTAGTTGATAACCAATTCTTCAAAATTTAGAGGTAATAATGCTGACAACCCCAAAAGGATCAAATCTTTCTAGCAGTAAGACTAAATTAGAAAGAAAACTAAAAATTAAGTAAATGTAGAATTATAGATAACCATGCCATGGAGCGGGCATGGCAAGACAATCAAAACAGAATTAAGGGTTTTGCCTAACTGTATGCCTCAGAAGGTATTTGAGCACTGACTTTAGCTAGAGGGTACTTTAATACCAACATGTTAATTCAAAATGATGCTAAACTGAGCATGGTTCATGAGACATTCCATTGGTACTCTTAAAATCGTTATATGATATCTAAATAATTTGTTTTTAATTACAAGGGGATGCGTGAATGAACAAATCAGTTTAGAAAATCAGCAATTTTCTCAAAGCTACCAATTTCTCGCCAGCTAGATAGTATAGCCGGGTGTGCATCAAGCACTGAATTTTTAAGAGTGAAGTTACAAACTTAGCATGATTTCAATTTTTTTTTTTTTTTTTAATGTTGGGACTGAAATCTTACCTTTCCTCACTTTTAAAGTGAAAATCATGTGGAAATTACACAAAGAGTGCAATCCTATGGCCCTAAACAGCATCCCAGAGGCCATAGAATCTTGTGGATCTCCTCATCCAAGGCTGTAGACAGAGCTCCAAGCTCGGAGAAGGAGATCTGACTGTGCATTTCCAGCCACTCCAAGGCACTGTGGAAACATCTGTGGTGGTTCCCTCTCTGGAGCCTGGACTCCAACATTGGGAAGGGTGAAAACAGGTGTGGTGGGGTCATGCTGGTGGGCGGGGAGGGAGAGGCTGTGGATCCACTGGATCCAGCATCTTCTTAGCCCCCAGTCTTACCCCACCCCTGGGAAACTCACTCAAGAGCATGTCAAGACATTTATCTCCCATTGCTGGCTATGGGAGGAACTGATGTTTTCTATGTTCATGGAAGTAGAAAAAATACAAGGAGCCCTGCCTCCCACCACACTTCCACCCTGTCAAGATAGCTCTCTAAAGGGTTCATCTGATCAGTCTCTGAACTTTTCTTTAGTACACATGGTTATCCCAAGGTGTTTATTTTGTACTCATCCTTGTCCATTGAATTTTAGTTATTGAAAAGGAGAGATAATTCTTTGTTTTTAATTTAAGTGCAGAAATTATGGCCTATACAGAAAAGCGCAATATAGGGCACATAGTTTGCTGGGTGACCACAGAATTTATTTTGAAAGCAGAGATTTTGATCTCCCTAATTGTTGTAAGCATTAATTTGGGGATATCAGCTGTCTCAGATAATGTATGGATTGACACTTGTTCAATAACTTTTTATTGCTCATCTTTGTAAGTTGGTGCTAGTGGTCTGTCACTGAGTAACTATGTGCTTGCCACGTAAAGACTGTGAGGTGGATCCAGGATCTGCCTTCCATGGACAGAAGGGGTCCCTGCCTGATCTTTGGGGACCACCTCCCCCCACACCCCACAGCTCATCCTATTCAGGACAGTCTCCCTCCTTCTGTAGCATTTTACAGAGCTGCAGGAGCTGCTCTGAATGGGGGCAGGGGAGCAGGGAAGCCCACTTCTGTCAGTGTGGTTGATCCAGCTTAAATCTGGATCCAACCATGGGTAACTGCAACCTAGCTGTATAACTACATATTTGACCGATACCATATCTGCAAAATATCTGTATAAATCCAAAATATTTTTTTGTTAATTAGAGCCTTGGTGGTTGCTAAGAGACAAGTACAGCTGAAGTGGAACTCCAGAGTAGCAGCTGACAGCCAAGAACTGGTGAACAGAGACTGTAGATTTGCTGCAACTAAAGAAAATCAAGAGGTGAATGAAGTATTCTTGTAGACCTGTCTTGATAAATGCAATGTAATGATCAGATCACAGTTCTCCACTTGACCTTCATGACCTCCCGTATGAGTCATTATTAACCATAATATTTAATATTTAATATTTCACCATTATTCACAGGACAGTTATGTTAGAAAGACTTTTACGTTATAATCTCATCTCTTCTTTGCCTTGGGTTTTCATAATGAAATTCAACAAAATAAAAATCTAAATGGCGAAAGTACAGATTATGGAACAGCCTCTTAGGGAAGTCTACCAGGCCATTGCCTTTCTGCATTCCACCAGTAGACTAAAAAATAAATGACAAGGCTATAGTCCTTTCCCACATGGATGCAGGTTGCTTCTGGTTGGAGGAGGCATTGCACAGCTGTTTTGTCTTTTTCTCCTTTATGGATTTTCTGCAGTAAGAAAAAAAGATACAAGTAGTGGGAAAACATGGGAGGCTCGTGATTGGAAGACATTGTCGTCTGGACCCCGCTGGAAAATTCTGTGAATGAGAAAGGCAATGGCATGATAAATATCCTCATCTGGAAGCGCTGACAGAGTTGGCACATGGAAGGATTCCTATAGGGTCCAACAGTTTTTCCCTGCCTCTCGCATAGTGTGCACAAAGACAAGAGATCTGTGCATGGCTCCTGTATGTATTTAGAAATATTGTTAGAAATATTCCCATATCCCCACTTAGCATTTCCAGTCATGAAATGCAGGATAAGCAGAGGGTTTTCCCAGCATCCTATCCTTGCCCCTAGTTTTTTTCCCCAAAGATCCAAAGACTAATAAAAAAATTAACGGGTAGTGTCTCTGCTACCATATTGACGGTTGGTTTGCCATTAGAGACATTTTAGGTCTCTTATTTAATAGGATTGGGAATGATCGGCAGGAGTGTTATCCCCCCTTTTCAGAAACATATAGGGCTCTCAGTTGTTTACACAGAGTAGGTGCTTGATAAATGTAAATAAATGTTGTATGTTTTCAGAGCATCAATATAGGTGCCTCTTTGAGACATGAACGGATTTGTAGAAACAAAAGCTAATGCTCCCTGTTAAAAGGAAAAGGTTATCATGCTATAAGAAGGAGAGAATATGGATTTCCAAAATTTTAGGATCACCAAAATAACTATAATTGGGCTTCAGTCCTATTCACACTTACCCTAGATTAACCCCATTTAAATCAGTGGGGCTTAATTCCAAGCAAATATGCTTACAACTGGGCAGTTAATAACTAACAAGGAAATACATGCAAATGGCTTAGTTGACTGGCTGGTGATAGTTGCCTATCGCTATTTGGTAAAGTTGTCCTGAGACTGATGGAGAGCACATGGTCTGCCCACTCTCGGTCTAGTAGAATTTGGTGTCTTCAGATGAAAGTTAAGGAGATACATGCAGAATGCTGAAAAAACAATAGGTTGATAAAAGCAAGTAGCAAAAATGCACGTTGAAGGCATAAGCAATGAGTGGAATAAAGAATGCCTTTCTTTGCAAGCCTTTCCTGTGTTTTTTGCATCTTAGTGTTTTCCACTACTTCAAGCTTCTCACTTCTCTGAGCCATGGGAAGTTCTTTGACAGCTTTATGGCATTGGTTTCCTTCAGAAGAGATAGTACTGGTGATATATGATGTTTATATACAGATATATAGGTTGAGCAGGTAAGAAGCAAGTAGGCACACAGACAGGGAGTTTATATCTGTCTCATTGAAATCAAAGGCTCCCAGTGTTCAAATTGTGGAATAAAGGGGTACAGGCCTGTGAACAAAAGCTCCACCTCCTGACTTACCCAATTTTAGCCAATCATGTCCCATAGGCTTCTAAAAAACAAAAAAAAAGGATTTTTTTTCTGTCTAAACATGCATAGGATTGTGCCCTAAGGAGGTATGACAAAAGGTAAGCAGGCCAGACCTGCTTTGATCCTAGCATGGCTACATGAATCACCAAAAGGAGGACACACATTTGCATAAGATGTATAGATGCATTTTTAGAAATAATTATTATAATTGAAATAGAAGTACAGTCCATCTCACCCTAGTGTGCAAGACTGTGACTAGGAGACCTGTGTGCCTTGCTCAGTCTGCTGTCCAGGTGCTGCTGATGGGCAGCTTCAAGGCCCATCTACCTACATAGATAGATGTTAGTCTATCTATATAGGATTTATTTCTTTTTCTCTAGCCAGATTCAAGCTTTAAAAAAAGAGTATTCCTTGCATATACTTTTTCCTCAGACTAGCTTGCATGTGGGTGCAACATTTCAAGCTAGGTTTAGACAAAAGGTAGTTTTGATGGCTCACTTCAGCTTTTAAGGGAGGGAAATTCTTTTCCTAAGGGGTGGACTGGGTCAGCAACACACTGTTTATGAAATTATATATACTTTAGGTGTCAGCTGTGGTCCAGAGTTCCTGCGCTCATCATATATCATGAACAAATATCTTAGTCTCTACCCCTAGAGCAAACGCTCACACTTATTAAGGAACTCATTAATAGAAATGTTTGTGCCTGTTTCTGATTTCTTCTGTCTCCGTAAAAGCAGGGGGAAATTGAGATCGACTGAAGAGACCATAAACCTAATGATGCGTTTAATGAAAACATACATTTTTATGTACAAATTGTGTCTTAAAAATCACTTGAAGCTATTGCACTCAAGCTAATGAAATTAAATGACCCTAAAATGTTGCTAATATGACCTCAACTTGTCTCTAGGATCCCTTTTTATCATCATCATCATCATCATCATCAGTTCTTCAGTTATTTAAGTTTTACACACAGTAAGTCCCCCCCCCCTCCTTCAGTGCTTCTGTGTATCTACATTGGTTACCTTTACTAAGGAAACATAAATGAGAAACCATAGTAGTGGTATGAGGAGCAAGAAAAACAGAGCTTTTCATTGCTATTCCAGCTCTAAGGGCCATTTTTGTTTTTCTAAATTCTCTGGATCTTGTCCATTCCGAACAAATTCTATAGACAGACAGATAGACATAAATCTCTCTCTCTCTCTCTCTCTCTCTCTCTGGGGTGGGGTGGGGTGTTGGGGATTGGTGTAAAGTGGCACAACAGCCAAACAACAAGGGGGCTCTGTATCCACTGTGGATGCCACCAGTCTTAATGTAAAATATATAAGATAGAAAGACTAACAACAGAGTATTCAAATATATATTTAAGCTAAACGTTTTGGTGTCTGCCCTCATCACAGCACAGCTACTGATGAGGGTGGAAGCTGAAATGTTTAGCTTAAATACATATTTTTGAATACTCTGTTGTTAGTCTTTCCATCTTTCATCTATATCTATATCTATATCGATCTATAGAACTATATATCTATATGTCTGTCTGTCTGTCTCTCTCTGCACATATATTTCTTGACAACAATCTGTTGCAAAGGTACAACAGATTCTTTGAAGATTTTAAAAACTGATCTATCTATCTATCTATCTATCTATCTATCTATCTATCTATCTATATCAATCACATTTCTATACTGCCCAATAGCCAAAACTCTCTCTCTCTCTCTCTCTCTCTCTCTCTCTCTCTCTCTCTCTCACTAGAGCTGAAATGAATTTGGTGATAACAGACACAAATCCTCAGTTGTTGTTGATATTTGCACTTCATATATTTGCACTTCATATCATATATGTGCAACAACACATATATGTTGTTGATATTTGCACAAATATCAACAAAAGGTTGTTGATATTTGCACATAGATTCACAAATTTCATATATGGATATTGGTATATAAGAATACAAACATTTCACATTTTTTATTTTTAAATTTGATATTTGTTCACATTTCAAGGTTGAATTTCAGCTGTTGGTGAACCTGTGTGTGTGTGCACACGTTTAGGTTTGGTGACAAAACTAAGAGTCTGTGCACACATCACAATGGCAAATCATAGGTTAATTAGTCCACAATTTGCGGGGATGTGCAGAGCGCACAACCCGTTTCCAGTTTGAATAATCAACCTACAAATGCCCCGTTCATAGGTTGTTAGCGTGTTGTCCAAACTCAGACACTCTGGCTTGTTTATGGGTTAAACAACCCAGAATTAACCGAATAACAAACTATGGGCTAACTCTGGATTTTTTAACCCATAAACAACCAGGAGTGTTTGGGTTCAGACATTATGCTAACAACCTATGAATGGGGCATTTGTTTATTCAAATGGGCAACAGCTCATACACGGTTCATGTGTTCTGTGCATCCCCACAAATCTTGGGTGATTTAACCCATGATTTCCCACCATGATGTGCAAACCAGGTCTTAGTGTCTGTCCTCCACTTCCCCCGTGCCTCCCCAAAAATTAGTTTTGAAACTCAAATATAATGCCTCTGCATTTAAAATCTATGAAGAGTCATGTGGCACCTTATGCAATGCTATGCATGACTGGCTGGGAAATGCTGAGAATTGTAGGACTGTTTTTTTGGTCAAAACATGCATAGGATTGCACCCTTTAAGACAAAAACATTATTATGGCATAATCATTGTTCCTGTTCAGAACCAAATGAACATGATCAAACTTTGTAATTATTTATTTGTTACATTTATATCCCACTTTGTCCCCTCTTGCAAGAAACCCAAGGTGTCTTACATAGTCCTCCTCCTCTCCATTTTATCCTCACAATGATCCTGTGAGGTAGGCTGAGAGTCAGTGACTGGCCTAAAGTCACCTGGTGAACTTCATGGCGGATTGGGAACTAGAACCTGGGTCTCCAGAGTCCCAGTCCAACACTCTAACTGCTAGACCACACTGACTCTATTCGTTCCAGTTCACTTGTTTCATGGTGGAATCTCCCTATGAAATTCCTCTGCTGGACAATGACAACTTTCAGGTCACCAACAGAGTGTCCAAGGAGATTAAAATATCCTCCTATTGGTTTCTGATGTCAGATTTGTGACTATTATTTTGTATAGAGACTGCATGTAGAAGGGCATTGCTGGAAGAGAACTGCATATATCACTTTGGAAAAATGAGCTAAGCCCCATTCAAGTGTTTTTTATTGGTATGCAGTCAACATCTGAGGAGTGGGAGCACTCTGTCCCTCCTTGCATCTTTCCACTGCCCTCTACTTATGGGAGGTGCCTTTCTGAAGTTGAGGGCCTCCTGTATCTGTAGAGGCTCTCCATGCTGGAAAAATCTGCATTCAAAATCACTTGGATAAAGAATGCCTGAATAGAGCTTATGTGAATGAACCTTTGATGTTGTGCAGGGTGGCCAGATGCAAGAAAACAGTGGAATCCTGCAGCTTTAATAGCTGTGTAGAAGATGGAATTTCAGCAGGTGCAGCTTTCATGCAAGTGACACTTGCTGAAATTCCCTCATCTATAAACTATTAAAGGTACAGGAGCCCTATCCTCTTTTTCATCTGGCCACCCTAATATTGCTATGTCTGAGATTTTTTGGTCCTGTAATTGTGTTGCCTGAATAGCTACGGGGACAGAGTTGGCATCTGGGGTTTGTTGCAGGGTCTGGCTCCTGTGTTTGTGTCTCTGTCATGTAGCCTGTTGTTGCTAGTGAGTAGCTGTTAAAGGGTTTTCTGTAAGCAAAGACAAGACCAGGGATGTTGGAGAAATCTGCAACAGAAACAAACAAATTTGAATTTTCATGAATCCAACCCATGGATTCCACAGCAGACTGGCCTTCCCCCTGTCATGTGGATTCTGCAAACTTGTGGACCAGTTTTTCTAACTCTCTGAGGTTTGTGGAAATTTGCACATTTTTGCACATGCATATTTGCACAAGTGCACATTTGTACAAATGCGAATTTGTGCAAATTTGGAAACAAAACCCTACGATTCCATCAATGGATGGATGACGGAACTAAGGGCACCTGACAATCCATGAAACATAGACAGAATAGATTTTACACAGTCTGTACATCCCTAGATAAGCCTCCCATCACAGGCCTCTGAGGGGGAAGTATCATTGTCCAGGATGGGCTATAGATCACTGATGATCCATTGGATGGAGGGGTTTTGGCTGTAAGCTACAGGTGACAACAAGTGGTCTTCGGTCACTTTCTACTAGGTCCATCCTGTAGTAGGATATTTCTTGGTAATAGTCTGGCATTGCTGATCTGCTTTTTCACTTCATTTTGTGAGTATTTTAATCTAAGAAATGCCAGATGTAAATGTTTAAGTCATGAGTCTCTTTCCAATGAGTCAGAACAGATGCAGTTGTATCATAGGATTTGGCTGAAGACAATTGATTATCTTGTCTTCTGAGTGGAAGCTGTATGTGGGTTTTCGAGATAAGATGGTGTTTATGTGTCCATTAGTTAGTTGCACAGTGGTGTCCAGAAAGTGAACTTGCTGCTTTTAAAGCAATTTAAGCTCCATTGATTTCAATGGGACCTAAAGGTGTGTGCGTAATTCTTTCCCACTTAAATCAATAGGATTTAAACATTGGTTAGATTTGGCTAGATCATTTTATTTTTATTGGTGCAGGATTGTGCCCCTGATTTCCCAGGAACTACACGTTCCTTTTCACTTATAGAAGTTCTTACAGCTATCCTGTTCAGTCTCATTCCAATGCTGAAGATAGCAGGGAGTCCCAACCTCCCAGGCACAAATGTACAGAAAGTTGCAGGAAAGCTTGCTTTACGAAGGTACGGGAGTTGGCCTGTGACTTGATGAGGAGTCTCATCTGCTGATCTCCTTTCTTTCACCTCTCTCAAGAGTCTTCAAAGGCAGCTTGTTCTACCATCCAATGCTGGCTAGGGCTGATGAGAGATGAAGGCCAAAACATCTGGAGGGCCACCAGTTGCCAGCCCCTGATCTCAGATGGTTATATTGAATATTAGTCCTACTTAGAGTAGACCCACTGAAATGAATGGGAATTAAGTTAAACAAACATTGGAAATTGTGTGGGAATTTGGACTGTGATTTGCTGAAACAACCTGGCAATTCTGTTTCTAACTCTATAAACATACCCCACTCCCACTTCATTAATCTAGAAATCTCAGTAATAGGATTTTAAACTGCCTACACAGTTCATGTTTCTCTGGTGGACTTGACATTTGGCCTCCAAAAGCTCACTCTATGGTTATATTTTTTCCTATATGTAATTGTCATACACACAGGAAAAAATTATACGTATTTGAAAGCTATTTACTGCACTTAATAGTAATGGATGGTAATTTGGGGGTTTAGCCCCAAATGGAAATCTGTGGCTTGATCCTGCTTTCTTATTTGTGCATTTACAGTTATATGCAAGAAACATTTCAGAAATACTCTGTGTTCTGCAGCATCAGGAATGGGCCACTGACTGACAGAACACTGAGTCAGATGGACTGATCTTATGACACAGAAATGTTGTGCCTGAATTCTGGTTCAGTGGAGGTCAGTGCTATTGATTTCAGTTGAAGCAGGATCAAGTTCAATCTCTCTCAATTTTGCAGCTTCATGCTAAAAGTTTTTCATTCCCCCTCTCTCTCCCATCCCTCCTAGTTCTCCTAGGTCTCCAATTCCCCCTTGACAATATTTCTGTCACTTTTTTATGTGTGAGTTCTGCTGCCTCATTGCAAGGATTCCCAAAATGCCTTAAGGTGAGTGGAAAGCTTCAACTATTCACCATCAGTAAATCTCTTTGTACAAACAAAACCATAAATCCACCGTGTCTTGAAAGGACTGGCACAGTTCAGAATAGAACTGCCTTTGTTTCTGAGGTACCTGACAAAACAACTTGGACTCTGCGTTCTCTTGACTCTTTCATCTTCTAATAGTGAACTATGGACCTGGAATATATTTTATTGTAACATCCTCAGAATTTACAATGGTGGTTTTGAATTTGTGTTATTCGATGTTCCTAGAGTGACCCCCCACCCCCGGAAAGAAAAGTAGATGGACTACTCAATCTATGAAATTTTCTTGACATGCCATAATATTGATATATTTTATGATTTTCTATATACCATTGTTATCCTTTTAGGAAAATAGCTAATAGAAGAACAAACTCCTTAAAAACCTTCAGATAGTACAGTGAACATTTTGATAGTGTTACACTGAAGGGTTGCCTGCACTCATAAAGCCCACAGACAGCTATCCCTTTCTTCTCATCCATGTGGGAACAAATGATACCATCAAGCAGAGCTACGAAGAAATCACGTCAGACTTTGAAGCTTTGGGAAGGAAACTCAAGAACTTTGGGGCCCAGATAGTTTTCTCATCCATCCTTCCAGTAGTTAGAAGAGGGAATGAAAGGGAAAGAAAAATACTCCAGGTGAATGACTGGCTACGAAGGTAGTGCCGGCACGAGAGATTTGAACTGTGGGACCATGGGCTATACTTCCTGGAAGATGGACCATTGGCAAGGGACGGCTTGCACCTCACAAAGGCTGGTAAGAATGTGTTTGGCCACAGCATGAAGAACTTCATCAGGAGGGCTTTAAACTGAATCCTACAGGGGAGGGAGACGTAAAGTTGGGGGTAACAATGGATGAAGGCTCATGCACCACAACGGAGAGTACAACTCTAATAGCACCCAATAATAGTCTTCAGAAACATGTAGGAAGAAAGTCAGACTATAAAGCACATGGTCTTCAATGTCTGTACGCTAATGCCCAAAGTATGGGAAACAAACAGAATGAACTTGAACTCTTAATACAGGATGGAAATTATGACTTGATAGGTATAGCTGAGACTTGGTGGGATGACTCTCATGACTGGAATACAGCAATTGAAGGATAAAACTTGTTCAAAAAGAACAGGAGGAACAGAAAGGGAGGTGGGGCTGCACTATATGTTAAAAATACTTATCTCTGCATAGAAATACAGGAGGATGAGCTTGGTAGCCCCATCAAGAGCATCTGGGTTAAAATAAATGCAGCAAAGAATAAAAGGAACATGGTGGTTGGAGTCTACTACTGGCCACCCAATCAAGGAGAAGACGAGGATGAAACTTTTGAAAAGCAAATAGCCAATGTTTCAAGGAAGCATGATGTAGTAGTAATGGGGGACTTCAATTTCCCCGATATTTGTTGGGAGACAAATTCTGCAAAACACAGCCCCACCAGGAAATTCCTGACTTGTGTGTCAGATAACTTCCTCCTACAGAAAGCAGAGGTAGGAACTAGAGGATCGGCTATCCTTGACTTGATCCTAACCAACAGAGATGACTTAGTGGGTAAAGTAGCAGTTACAGGAACTCTGGGGGAAAGCGACCATGTTGTACTTGAGTTCATGGTTCTAAAGGAAGCAAAAGCCAAGTGTAGCCAAATGCATACCCTGGATTTTAGGAAAGCTGATTTTAATAAACTCAGAACAATGATCAGTAAGGTCCCATTGCAAGTGAGTCTAACGAGAAAAAGAGTCCAAGATGGGTGGGAGTTTTTAAAAAAGGAAATTCTCAAGGCACCATTACAAACAATTCCAACAAGAAAAAAAGGTGGAAGACAACAGAAGAAGCCAATGTGGCTTCACAAAAAGCTAAGAGATGACCTGAAAACAAAAAAGTACACATATAGGAAGTGGAAAGAAGGCCAAGCCACAAAGGAAGAGTACAGGCAGCTAGCACAGAATTTCAGGGATGGCATCAGGAAGGCTAAACCTGAGAACGAGCTGAGGTTAGCAAGGGATGCTAAAAGCAACAAAAAAGCTTTCTTCAGCTACGTGCATAGTAAATGACAGAGGAAAGAAATGGTGGTTCAGCTATTAAATAAGGATGTGATAGACAACAATTCCAAGATCCTTCTCACTTGTAGTGTGGTTGAGCCACGTATCCCCCATCTTGTAACTGTGCATTTGGTTTCTTTTTCCTAGGTGCAGAACATTTTGCTGATATCCATAACTATTCTTCAAGCTACAGTTTTCTTGTGATAGCTTAACCCTGAATATGTTTAATCAATTTGGACTCTCTTAACACCTGATGACAGTATTTTAATGTAGAAACAAATAGTGTGTGTGTGTGTGTGTGTGTGTGTGTATGTATGTATATATATATATATATATATATACACACACACACACACATACATATACACACACACACACACATACACACACACATACACAGACAGACAGATATAGATACAGATATAACATTTTTAGGGTATGATCCATCATCCTATGGAAGCAGGCAGCTACATCTGCAAGAAAGGAATCAGAACAGGGTTGAATGGAGACCTCTTTATTTTATTTCATTAAAACATTATGAAACCATAATTTTTAAATGTTGTAGGTTGTCCTGATTTTGCTTTTGCACCAGAAGGATGAGATATAAAGAAAGCAGGGGGAGGGGAGAGGAGAGACATGGGACTAGATTTATGTGTGGGCTCCAGTTCTGGTACTGAAATAGAATAATCCTGGGCTAAGCATGTGCTCAGAGCACCTTGTTCTTCAATTCTATATTCACCTGCATGAGCCACTGTTTTGCACCTGGCTCCAGGTGATGGACCCCAAAGTTATAGTGAAAAACTTAAGTAAATCCCATGAGCCTAAAATCTGTAAATCTCAGAGTATCTGAATGGACCACAGTATTTCTCAATATATGCTCATTTTAAAAACATTTAATCTTCAATTCATTTTATTAGATTTTAGCAGTGATCACCAACAGAACACATGCTAACAGAACAGATAATGACCTGGCTTGCATTACATGACAACCCACGGGTGGGTTATAACCCTTGTTTGGCTTATCATGATGTCCAAGCCTAGCTTGGTTTCCTCAGCATGGTTTAGTAACCATGCACAAGCCATCCTGAGAACCCATGGATTGTTGTTGAGTTTTTCAGGGTGGCTTGTTGTGATGTGCAAAACTGGCAGAGTGGCTTATGCATAGCTTGTCAGAAAGGGATACAAAACCGCTTAGCAAGAGTGGTGAAAAAACAGTTACTCCTCATGATCTCACTAGTGCTGCCTCCTCCCTCCATCCTCCTTTGCCATCTGCCCCTTCTCTGATATATTAATAACAAATGCCACTTGAGTTTTTCCTTTATGCTTTTGTAACCTTAAAAAATGTTTTTTTGTCCTTCACAAGTGTGCAAATGCACAGATTCATCTGCCTGCTATTTACATTCTTGAGTAGTACAGTTGTTAGTACAGTAGCCCAGCATAATGAGTGGGTGGGAGGACTAAGGGGGAAACAAGCCAGGGCAAGCCGCAGAGCACCTGATCAGAACACTTACCTAGGAATTAGTCTTACTGAATTCAGTGGACTTGCTTCTGAGAAGACATGTATTAAATTGTGCTGTAGCAATGCTACACATATTTATTCAGGAATAAAGCCCATCAAGCTCAGTAGAATTTTCTTCTGATAAAACATGTTTCACACTGCAAATTCATATTTTCACAAGCAATTTAGGGCCACAGTGTTACTTAGTGAGGCACAGAAACATCTAAGAGTGGAAAGAGGGATGGTCCGAACAACACGTTGCAACTGAGCAGCAACACCCTCTGTTTTATTACATTTCGGTATGATACCACAATCATTTACAAACCGGAGAGTATGACAGCCAGTAAATTCATTACCATCACTTTTAACATCCACCTGTCCATCTACAGTCTTTAACATAAGGTATTTTTTTAGAAAGGGAAAAGAGTTTTGTTCCCATGGCAACATCTCTCTCTCTCTCTCTCTCTCACCCTCAGACAAGTTATGTTTATTGTGTATGATTAGGACAAAAAATGAAATGTGGTTGACTCATAATGAGAATAATAACATATTTCTTCCTCATTTGTGAATGTCCTATTTAGCTCTCAACATTTCAAGGCCAGCAAATGTGTGAAGGTGCCATGTTGAAAAGCTGACTCTCTGGAAAGGAAGTCTTAGAATCCAACCTGTCTAGAGTATCTGCTTCGTTAGAAAGATTCAGAGAGCAAAAAACTCTGAAGTACTACTTCCTGATATGTTTCAAAATGTGTCCTTTTGTCATATGTTATTTTCAATTATTTACATGGATCATTTGTGTTTCAAACTGGATCTAGAGGAGTAGGAAGATAGCAGTAGATAGCTACTCACCTTACGTCCCCTTCAGCATTCCCTGATGGATTCTATTTGCCTATTCTGCTCTTAAAACATATATGGTTGGATCCAGACTCAGTAAAGTTCTTATTATGCTGGGGGAAGGGGACAGGTTGGCAATTTTCACTGGGAGACATTCATGATGATGATGATGCATTATCAGTGTTCTAGACTTTTTAGAGACGATACATCCCCTCTTCAGTACGCTTAGAGTTTCTCTTCAGTGGAAGCTTAATCTATGAACACAAATGTCATAACTGCTGGGTGTTTCGGGCTGCGACCATATGAAAATTTACCTGTTAATATGTCCCACTGAACACAGTGGGACCTACTGCTGAGTAAACAAGCATAAGAGTTCACTGTTATTCTCTGAGATCAATTTGGTCTATTTTAAACATAAATTTGCCTACAGGTTTGATGAGAATTCAACAACAGATGAATGGATGTTGTGTTGTAGTCTCCCCCAAATCTTCAAATCCAGATTATGTGTAGCTAGGTCCATCTATTATTCATGTTGGGAGAGCAGGGCCTCAGCTGATTTTCAATTGTGTTACCATTTTTCAGGAGTGCCTGGATAACTGTATTTTCTGAAACATTACTGGGCAGAAAACATTTAAATTTTAATGCAAAGGGCTTGGTCTTTTTCTGCCCAAACGATGCAGTGCTTACCCATGGAGGAACCTTTATCAGCTTTTAGACTGCTATTGTGTTGGTCTGAACTGTGTTTTACATGGTTCAATTAACCAGCAGTTGCTTGTTTTTGAAATTTGAAATTTGTGGTTTATTTATTTTATTTTATTTATTAAATTTATGAGTTGCCCAATAGCCAAAGGTTAAACCTATCAGCTTTTAACTGTGTTGCATTATTGAAATTGTGATCATATAGTAAAATTCATATTTGTTATAAGCTGCCTTTGGAGGACTCTGTCCTGAAAAGAGCTTTGTTGTTGTTTATTCATTCGGTCGCTTCTGACTCTTCGTGACTTCATGGACCAGCCCACGCCAGAGCTTCCTGTTGGCCATCACCACCCCCAGCTCCCCCAAGGTCGAGTCCGTCACCTCCAGAATATCATCCATCCATCTTGTCCTTGGTCGGCCCCTCTTCCTTTTGCCTTCCACTTTCCCTAGCATCAGCATCTTCTCCAGAGTGTCCTGTCTTCTCATTATGTGGCCAAAGTACTTCAGTTTTGCCTTTAATATCATCCCCTCAAGTGAGCAGTCTGGCTTTATTTCCTGGAGTGTGGACTTGTTTGATCTTCTTGCAGTCCAAGGCACTCTCAGAATTTTCCTCCAATACCACAGTTCAAAAGCATCTATCTTCCTTCGCTCAGCCTTCCTTATGGTCCAGCTCTCACAGCCATAGGTTACTATGGGGAACTATGCTTTAACTATGCGGACCTTTGTTGTCAGTGTGATGTCTCACCTCTTCATTATTTTATCAAGATTTGTCATTGCTCTCCTCCCGAGAAGTAAACATCTTCTGATTTCCTGGCCACAGTCAGCGTCTGCAGTAGTTTTTGTGCCTAGAAAGACAAAGTCTGTCACTGCCTCCACGTTTTCTCCCTCTTATTTGCCAGTTGTCAGTCGAGCTGGTTGCCATAATCTTGGTTTTTTTGAGGTTGAACTGCAACCCAGCTTTTGCACTTTCTTCTTTCACCTTCGTCATAAGGTTCCTCAGCTCCTCCTCGCTTTCAGCCATCAAAGTGGTATCATCTGCATATCTGACATTGTTAATGTTTCTTCCAGCGATTTTAACTCCAGCCTTGGATTCATCAAGCCCAGCACGTAGCATGATGTGTTCTGCGTACAGGTTGTATAGGTAGGGCGAGAGTATACAACCCTGCCGTACTCCTTTCCCAATCTTAAACCAGTCCGTTGTTCCGTGGTCTGTTCTTACCATTGCTACTTGGTCATTATACAGATTCCTCAGGAGGCAGACAAGATGACTTGTTGTCCCCATACCACCAAGAACTTGCCACAATTTGTTATGATCCACACAGTGAAAGGCTTTAGAATAGTCAATAAAACAGAAGTAGATATTTTTCTGAAACTCCCTGGCTTTCTCCATTATCCAGCGGATATTGGCAATTTGGTCTCTAGTTCCTCTGCCTTTTCTAAACCCAGCTTGTACATCTGGCAATTCTCATTCCATGAATTGCTGGAGTCTACCTTGCAAGATCTTGAGCATTACCTTACTGGCATGTGAAATAAGTGCCACTGTTCGATAGTTTGAACGTTCTTTGGTGCTTCCCTTTTTTGGTATGTGGATATAAGTTGATTTTTTCCAATCTGATGGCCATTCGTGTGTTTTCCAAATTTGTTGGCATATGGCATGCATCACCTTGCATCAGCTTGCAAGATTTTAAACAGTTCAGCTGGGATACCATCGTCTTCTGCTGCCTTGTTATTAGCAACGCTTCTTAAGGCCCATTCAACCTCACTCTTCAGGATGTCTGGCTCTAACTCACTGACCACACCAAATCTATCCCCGATATTATTATCCTTCCTATACAGATCTTCCATATATTCTTGCCACCTTTTCTTGAACTCTTCTGCTTCTGTTAGGTCCTTGCCATCTTTGTTTTTGATCACACCCGTTTTTGCCTGGAACTTACCTCCGATGTTTCTAATTTTCTGGAAGAGGTCTCTTGTCCTTCCTATTCTATTATCTTCTTCCACTTCCACGCATTGTTTGTTTAAAAATAATTCCTTATCTTTTCTGGCTAACCTCTGGAATTTTGCATTTAATTGGGCATATCTCCCCCTTTCACTGTTGCCTTTTGCTTTCCTTCTTTCTTGGGCTACTTCCAGCGTCTCAGCAGACAGCCATCTTGCCTTCTTGGTTTTCTTTTTCTTTGGGACTTTTTTGTTGTTGCCTCCTGAACAATGTTGCGAACTTCTGTCCATAGTTCTTCCGGGACCCTATCTACCAAATCTAGTTCCTTAAATCTATTCTTCACCTCCACTGCATATTCATCAGGAATATTAGTGAGCTCATATCTAACTGATCTGTGGGTCTTCCCTATTCTCTTTAGTCTGATTTTAAATTGTGCAATAAGAAGTTCCTGATCTGAACTACAGTCAGCTCCAGGTCTTGTTTTTGCTGACTGCATAGATGTCTGCCACCTTTGGCTACAAAGGATGTAGTCAATCTGATTTCGGTGTCGACCATCTGGTGAAGTCCATGTATAAAGTCGTCTTTTAGGTTGTTGGAAGAGAGTGTTTGTTATGCACAGTGAGTTGTCTTGGCAAAATTCTATCAGCCTATGTCCCACTTCATTTTGTTCTCCCAGACCATGCTTGCCGGTAATTCCAGGTGTCATTTGACTACCCACCTTAGCATTCCAGTCTCCTGTAATGAAAATAACATCTCTTTCTGGCGTATTGTCCAGTAGGTGCTGCAGATCCTCATAGAACTATTCTACTTCTGCTTCTTCAGCATCTGTGGTTGGGGCATATATTTGGATCACTGTGATGTTAAATGGCTTACCCTGAATTCGAATTGAGATCATTCTATCATTTTTTGGATTGTATCCAAGCACTGCTTTAGCCACTTTATTATTAATTATGAAGGCTACTCCATTTCTTCTGTAGTCCTCTTGTCCACAGTAGAAGATCTGGTGGTCATCTGATGTGAAGTGGCCCATTCCAGTCCACTTCAGTTCACTGACACCCAAAATGTCTATATTTAATCTTGACATCTCCAAAATAACCACATCCAAAATACATAGGGTCGAGCAAAGACCTGGTTTTCCCTTCTTGTCTTCTCCAATGCGAGCATAAATGGTAGTCCTCTTATACAAAGGCATGCACCTTCCATATCGCCATCCAGGCCTCACTGTCTGGACTCTACAGGTTGGCTGATCTCTGGATTTTCAGTAACTTCCACAGTGTGGAGAGGGGGATGTACAGAGCTCCCATTCGATGGACTGCTCTGCTCTGCTGCTTGCATTCATGCCCCTGCAGGCATCCATGAGAGAAGGGGAGAAACAGGACCCTCTTGAGGCAAGGTACTAGCCCTTGTGAGGGAAATGACTGAGCCCAAAAACTTTGAGGGGGAAAAGAAGATAAGAAAAATTGCCACCTTTTAAACAGGAAAACAATTTTAATCTATGTTAGCCAATGAAAAAACTATTACTGAAGGAAGACACTGACTGGGGAAACTGCAATAAGACCTTATGACAAGTCATACCTTCTGAAAACTGATATTTTATAACAGAGAGGCCAGAGTTGACATAACCTTAACATTGCTAACTGCAACACTATAACTTTATAGCAATTTTACAGCCTGCTTTTTTTCTTGTTTTCTTTTGCCTTGCCTGTAGGAACACAGTCTGTTAAAGTCATTGGGTTTTCACATTATAAAATGGCTCAACCTTGGATTGTGCCAATGTAAAGGTACTCATTCTTCATTAGACAATTTAAAATAATGGTCTGCAAACAGAAGCATGTGCCTCACATGTTTCATTTAATATTCCCTTGGACGGATATGGCATCGACCTCACCTTCTAGACTTAATGTATGTAATGAGCATTTAAAAAGGTTTTAGGCACCAATGATTTCAACTAACACATGAACACTGACATTTGTTTTTCCTCTTCTTTTTTTATTGTGAGCCCATGCACACATGACCAGTGAGCATTATTTCTACTACAGTCAGAGTGGCTTTGGACCCATATGGGAGAAAACAGATGCACAACTTGGTCCACACATCCACTTTTCACATTGTTAGGAAGAACATCCATGCATCTATGCTACAGTAAGATGTGCAAGCTCCAGATGTCAAGCAGCTTGCTCTAAAGATAGTAAGCACATTTTCCTTCAACCATTACACCAGCCACAAAATATTGCTGCCACAATCATGAATGGGTGGTGGCAGAAATATTGATGGGGGTGGGCAAAGCCATGGCTTGGTGGGCTGGAAGACATTCCAGCTGTGGGCACTGAAAGTGGCTCTGGCATAGGTGCTTCTGTGGTTAATGTGTGAAGTTGCTCATAAAGATGCTCAGCGTAGTTACTTACAACCAGTTTCACCATCTCTTGGGCATGTTGCTCTCCCTACACAAAGCCTTCTGGAGTGGAATCTGTTGAGTTTGAAGATCTTAAAATTGGAAAGTGATTAATGTGCTTTGTGTGACATCACTGTGCAGGCAGCATGGAAATGAAATCAAAACAGCCAAAGTGGCCTTAAAGCATTTCTTTGGTCTTGCAACAGCTATTTGACAGGCATTTCAGCCCAGATCATCAGTGCACAGCTAGTCACAGAAGCCATTTTTTGTTCTCCTCTTGACATGTAGTCAGAATTAAACTAATGCTTAAATGTGGAGGGATATTTAAACATGGCAAGCAAACTGATGAAAAGTGACTACTGGGAGGATCTTTTTCTCCCAAGAAGATGCAAGGTGATATATGCTGATGTGAGAGCTGTTTTTAGCAAAGCTTTTCCCCACCATCCTTAATTATAAAAATTCTCTTGAGTTTTTTGCCCATCTGTTGTGAAAACAGCTGCAGGTTGCTTTAAAAAAACAACAACAACAGAGACAACTTGAGTTATCTCCAGCATTTGGGGGCCGCATTGATTTTGATGCCCAGAAGACTTTGTTGGTACTATGCTCAGGGTCAATTGTCCCTTTAACTACTTTTTAAGAGTCTGTTCATCATGACAAGCAAATCTATCTTTTCAGTTCAGGAATGGATGAAATTGCACATTTTAAGCATCACCCTGAGAGTATGAATCTAATAGACTTATTTATTTAAACATTTTCTCGGCCGCCTTACAGGGCAGAAGCCCTCCCAAGGCAGCTCACAGCAATAAAATACATAAAAACGGTTAAAAGATTAAAAGTGATAAAAACATAAACACAATAAAATAGCAATAAAATCAACAATAAAAGCTGACAATAAAACCAACAACAGCAAAAATAGCAACAACAGCAGTTCTATTAAGAGAAGGCCACAGTAAAATAATACATTTTCAAGGCCTTCTTAAAAGCCTGCAATGACCGAGCATAGTGAACCTCTGATGGCAACTTGTTCCAAAGGTGTGGGGCCACTGCAGAGAAGGCCCTCAGACCTTTCCGGTTCCACTTTATTCTATTTTAACAGGGCTATTCTAAATGTAAAATGCTAATCCTATATGATGTCTTTAAGTACATTCATGTAAATAGATCATACTGGATAATGACAATAGATGCCTTATCCGATCAGACATAACAGGACAAATAATAGGGCACAACAGCAGTTCACTGAGAGCTTGTGAGTCACTCCTGTTGTGTTCTATTGTTATTGCTTACAATTATAATGTGAGGAGTCGCTCTTATATACCCCACACTGTACACAATACTATTTGAGGATGATTAATTCTCATTGAAAGTACAAAAGAGAGAAACAGGACTAATCAGCTGCTAAACTTAAGGGCAATGGAGTACACAGCAGATTTGGGGGCTATTATAATTTTTCAAAGTATGTTTCAAGCACATTATACTTCTTTGTCAGGGCAGGAACAGTGATAAGGACAAAATAGTAATAATAATAGAACAAAACAAATCCAGCCTATTGATAACAATTATAAACAAGAGCAAGGAACGGTACAAATGTCAGCCTTATTTTATTTCATATTTAAGATTACCATCTAGCAGACTTACTCAGACACAATATGATTACAATGCAATTTCCCCTTAGGGTAAGTTATAGAAAGAGGTGAAATGATTGCCATATAACACCTGACAAGAAGACTTTCAAATGCACTTCCCAAATTCTATCATAGTTATAGATTTTCAGTGTCCACCTGTACATACTCAAGGCCTTTTGAAAAATATGTCAAGACCAATAATTCAAGTCCCAATGATTCTTTGAGCATCTCTACACCACCCCCAAATCCCACATTTAAGACAGGGCTTTCTGCTTCTGTTTTAAATACAGGATCACAATGGACTCCCTTTACACGCGCTTTCTTCCCCCCCTTTCCTCCCTTATCTGAAAGCTTCTTCACATGGAGCTTTTATTCTGCTATTGAGATTGCCCACTCACAGAAGTTTGTGGGCCCTTTAGATGATGTTGTGAACCTCCAGGGCATATCCTGTACTAAATGGCCTTTATTCCATTTTTAAATAGATTGGAGATAATGAGGTATCAAATTACCCTGCTTGTGTTCTGCTTGAGTTCCCTCTGTAAAAAAGGAAAAGCTACAAGAAGAGGAGCTAGATCAATGAAACACATGGAAGACTCAGAGAAGGGGGAGGAGGAGGGGGAAAGGGGAGGGAGGGAAAGGAAGCATGTGTAAAGGGAGTCCATTGTGATCCTGCATTTAAAATGGAAGCAGAAAGCCCCATTTTGAATGCGGGATTTTAGGCTGGTGTAGAGATGCTCTGAGTCTTCAATATGTTTCATTATATAGCTCCTAGATGGCACTGTGGTCTAGCTCCTCTTATTGCGGGTTTTCCTCCTTTCATGAGGGAAATCAAGCAGAACTCAAGCGCTGCAATTTGATAGCTCATTATCTCTGATCATTTTAAAAAATGGAATCGAGGCCATTTAGTGCGGGAGATGCCCTAGAGGTTGACGATGTCATCTAAAGCCAGTGTTGTGGCTGAGAGCCAGTGTGGTGTAGTGGCTAGACTGGTGAACTGGGAATTGGGAGATCCGGGTTCTAGTCCCCACTTGGCCATGGAAGCTCACTGGGTGTCTTTGGGCCAGTCACAGACTCTCAGCCAACTTACCTCACAGGGTTGTTGTTGTGAGGCTAAAATGGAGAGGAGGAGGATTATGTACGCCGCCTTGGGTTCCTTAAAGAGGAAAAAAAGCGGGATATAAATGTAATAAATGAATGAATAAAGGATCCTCAAACTTCCATGAATAACCAATCTCAATATCAGGATAAAAGCTCCATATGGAGAAGCCCTTGGCCTCACTGTACATTTAGATGCAGTCAAATATGGCACCAACAGTTTATAGTTGATTTCACTGATAATTCCTTGAAGGGAAAATAATGCTCACTAAATCCAGTCGAAATCAACACATACACAAAGGTTGCTGAACCATATTATCCAGGCAAAACATCACTAAGGTGAACCTAGGCCAAACACTTTTTCATGGTTTATGCCTTAAACTACAGTACACCAAAACAATAAAGCATCTATGGGGCTTAAAATGTTGAGGTCGTTCTGTATGCCATGGGAAGTGTTCAGTGTGAGGTAACCTCAATTTTTGTCATCCGCTTGCCCGTTAGTGCTTCTGCCTCAAAAATCCCCATCCATATTTGCTACTTCAGGTTGAGAACATTGCAAAGGTGAGAGCCCCTACTGAAATTGAAGTTGTGCAGTCAGCTGATCCCCTTCATGGATCACTGCCTTGTTGTGGCGAAGGGGCTTGCGTAACTCAGTGAAGCCATAAGCTATGCCGTGCATGGCCACCCAAGATGGACAGGTCATGGTGGAGAGTTCTGACAAAATGTGGTCCACTGGAGAAGGAAGTTGGCAACCCACTCCAGTATTCTTGCCAAGAAAACCCCATGGAACGTATCACAAGGCTAAAAGAGATGATGCTGGAAGATGAGCCCCTCAGGTCGGAAGGTGTCCAATATACTACTGGGGAAGAGCAGAGGGAATTTCCAAGTAGCGCCAGAAAGAGTGAAGCAGCTGGGCCAAAGCCAAAAGGACACTCAGCTATGGATGTGTCTGGTGGTGAAAAGAAAATCCGATGCTGTAAAGAACAATATTGTTTAGGAACCTGGAATGTCAGATCAATGACTCAAGGTAAGCTGGAGGTGGTCAAACATGAGATGGCAAGATTGAACATCGACATCTTGGGAATCAGCAAACTAAAATGGACAAGCATGGGTGAATTTAATTCAGGTGACCATTATATCTACTACTGTGGGCAAGAATCCCGTAGAAGAAATGGAGTAGCACTCATAGTCAACAAAATGGTGGGAAAAGCAGTACTGGGGTACAATCTCAAAAACGATAGAATGATCTCAGTATGAATCCAAGGCAAACCATTCAACATCACAGTAATTCAAGTCTATGCCCCAACCACTGAGGCTGAAGAAACTGAGGTTGATCGGTTCTATGAAGACCTACAACACCTTCTAGAACAAACACCAAAAAAAGATGTCCTCTTCATCATAGGGGATTGGAATGCTAAAGTAGGAAGTCAAGAAATCACTGGGATAACAGGCAAGCATGGCCTTGGTGTACAAAATGAAGCAGGACAAAGGCTAATAGAGTTTTGCCAAGAGAACATGCTGATCATAGCAAACACTCTTTTCCAACAGCACAAGAGGCGACTCTACACATGGACATCAACAGATGGTCAATATCAAAATCAGATTGATTATGTCCTTTGCAGCCAAAGATGGAGAAGCTGTATACAGTCAGTAAAAACAAGACCTGGAGCTGACTTTGGCTCAGATCATGAGCTTCTTATTGCAAAATTTCGGCTTAAATTGAAGAACGTAGGGAAAACCACTAAACCACTGAGGTATGACCTAAATCATATCCCTTATGAATATACAGTGGAGGTGACGAATAGAATTAAGGGATTAGACCTGATAGACAGAGTGCCTGAGGAACTATGGACAGAGGTCCCTAACATTGTTCAGGAGGCAGCAACTAAATCCATCCCAAAGAAAAAGAAATGCAAGAAAGCAAAGTGGCTGTCTGATGAGGCTTTACAAGTAGCTGAGGAAAGAAGGGAAGCGAAAAGCAAGGGAGAAAGGGGGATATACCCAACTGAATGCAGATTTCCAGAGAATAGCAAGGAGAGACAAGAAGGCCTTCTTAAATGAACAATGCAAAGAAATCGAAGAAAACAATAGAATGGGAAATACTAGAGATCTCTTCAAGAAAATCAGAGATCTCAAGGGAAGGTTTTGTGCAAAGATGGGCATGATAAAGGACAAAGAAGGCAGGAACCTAACAGAAGCAGATGAGATTAAGAAGAGGTGGAAAGAATACACAGAAGAACTATACAGGAAGGAAAGATCTTAATGGCCCTGATAGCCATAATAGTGCGTTCACTGAACTTGAGCCAGACATCCTCGAGAGTGAAGTCAAGTGGGCCTTAGGAAGCATTACTAACAACAAAGCTAGCGGAGATGACAGTATTCCAGCTGAGCTCTTTAAGATCCTAAAAGATGATGCTGTTAAAGTGTTGCACTCAATATGCCAACAAATTTGGAACACTCAACAATGGCCACAAGACTGGAAAAGGTCAGTTTACATTCCAGTTCCAAAGAAGGGCAATGCCAAAGAGTGTTCAAACTACCGTACAATTGCGTTCATTTCACATGCCAGCAAGCTGATGGTCAAAATCCTACAAGCTAGGCTTCAGCCTTCAGCAGTATGTGAACTGAGAAGTACCGGAAGTACAAGCTGGGTTTCGAAGAGGCAGAGGAACTAGAGATCAAATCGCCAACATTCGCTGGATCATGGAGAAAGCAAGAGAATTCCAGAAAAATGTCTATTTCTGCTTCATTGACTATGCTAAAGCCTTTGATTGTGTGGATCACAACAAACTGTGGCAAATTCTTAAAGAGATTGGAGTACCAGACCACCTTACCTGTCTCCTGAGAAACCTGTACGAGGGTCAAGAAGCAACAGTAAGAACCGGACATGGGACAACCAATTGGTTCAAAATTGGGAAAGGAGTACGACAAGGCTGTATATTGTCGCCCTGCTTATTTGACTTATATGCAGAGTACATCATGAGAAACGCCGGGTTGGATGAATCACAGGTCGGAATTAAGATTGCCGGGAGAATTATCAACAACCTCCGATATGCAGACGATACCACCCTAATGGCAGAAAGTGAAGAGGATCTCAAGAGCCTCGTGTTGAGGGTGAAAGAGGAGAGTGCAAAAGCTGGTTTGAACCTCAGCATTAAAAAAACTAAAATCATGGCATCTGGCCCCATCACTTCCTGGCATATAGAAGGGGACGAAATGGAAGCAGTGACAGATTTTATTTTCTTGGGCTCCAAGATCACCGCAGATGGTGACTGTAGCCATGAAATTAAAAGACGCTTGCTCCTTGGGAGGAAAGCTATGGCAAACCTAGACAGCATAGTAAGAAGCAGAGACATCATCTTGCCGACAAAGGTTCATATAATCAAAGCTATGGTTTTCCCAGTAGCAATGTATGGCTGTGAGAGCTGGACTATAAGGAAGGCTGAGCGCCGAAGAACTGATGCTTTCGAACTGTGGTGCTGGAGAAGACTCTTACGAGTCCCATGGACTGCAAGGAGGTCAAATCAGTTCATCCTAAAGGAAATCAACCCTGACTGCTGATTGGAAGGACAGATACTGAAGCTGAAGCTCAAATATTTTGGCCACCAGATGCGAAGAGAAAAGTCACTGGAAAAGACCCTGATGCTGGGAAAGATTGAAGGCAAAAGGAGAAGGGGACGGCAGAGGATGAGATGGCTAGATAGCATCACCGATGCAATGAATATGGACTTGAGCACACTCCTGGAGAGAGCGCAGGACAGGAAGGCCTGGCGTGCTATGGTCCATGGGTCATGAAGAGTCGTACATAACTGAACGACTAAACAGCAACAAGTCAGCTGATATCAGTGCAAACATAGTTTACAATGATCACCACTCAGTTTGATTAGCAAGGATAGTTGATGGAATGAGAACAGAACCGTGACAGCAGTTTCAGTTGTTTAAGTTTTTATTATGTAATAGTTGCAATTATGACATGAAAAAGGCAGATCTCCCTCTCTTAGAGAGCAGTATGGACAGAAGTACTGATTCTCAAAGCTAACACTGTGGGCTAATCAAGGCACAGGATACTTTAACCAAATGTGTAGGTATTGTTAGAGTTATATTTGTTTGGTAAGTTATAGCTGTGTAGTTTCAGCATGTAACTGGTGCAAGGCAGATGCTATAGAAAGAAACACACACACACACACACACACACACACACACACACTGCTACTTCAGTAGCAAACTGTGTTGTATTGGGAATTCATAGCTCCTGGGAAAACAAATATAGTTTCTGATAGAAAAGGTTGAGTGGAGCCATTATGATTGCACTGTTCACACAAAGAACACTTATTACTGATGAAGGAGGAAGGAAGGAAGGAAGGAAGGAAGGAAGGAAGGAAGGAAGAAAAGCTTGAGTGTTGCAATCTACATTGAAGAGTAGTTACAAGAAGAAACGAGTGGAGGGAGAAAACAACTTCCCTTTACTCTATCTCTCTGCACTTGTTCAGATTACTTGTCACATGTGTTGTTGCTGTACTCCAATAGATATAACAGTAGTTCCTTACAGCTCAAACAGATCATGAAATGGAGCCCATATAATGTTATTTCACAGAACTGTCTCTCCTACTGAAAGCCATTTTCTCCTTTATTATGAGGATTGGACGTGAGGTGGGTTTGGGCTTTCCAGAACCATCTGCTTAACCACTGCAGAACCCACTGGCTTTGTCTGTAGGTATGCAATCAAGCTCCCCCCCTTTCCCTGGCTTTTTGCCTTTTGTTCATGTCTGTCTGTCTAAGAGTGTGTAGTTTTAGCATTTGATGTTTCTTATTTGACAATTCCAAGCAAAGTGAACTTCATGAGTTAGTCATTGTATTGAGTTGAATGGTGGGATTGATTACTGGGGTTATTGTTACTGGAATTGTGAAACTGAAAATGCAATACCCTTTAAATGAAAGGGGCACAGCAATCTTTCTGGAGAGTTCTTTTATCACTGAATTTCGCTGGAAATGTAATGTGTGTAATGCATCATAGCCTTCTCTTATCAGTCTGGTCAGTTAGCTTCCTGCTAACCGTGGTTAACGAATCGGGAGCCAGACTTTGGATGTATTCTCCATCTGGACAGCCTATTGTCTCCCAGCAGCAAATTTTATCCTCCTACCTTACCTGCAATTAAGCACTCTGTTGACATCAAGGTTAATCATGGTTAAGGCTAACCATGGTTTGGCAGCTAAACCTGGCTCTGAAGCCACAGTAGTGTGGAGTATGGGAGAGTTCTGTTAAAATAAAAGGGTTGTTATATCTTCAGGAGTCAACTTCCTGGTTGTTAAACCTGAGATGTAAGCCCTATATCTGTGCTGCAGCTAAGATTGACCTATAGTCCTGTTCTGTTGTGTTTGTTCACTCTGTTTTTTTCTTATTTCATCTATTTTTAGTTGTCCAATAAAGTTAGCTTGAAACCACATAATGGTTACTGTATGAAGACCAGTGCTTGAAGTGGGGTGGGATGTCATCTCACTACTTTTCAGGCAGACCTATAACCATCTCACTTCTTTTCAGGTGGACATAACTGAGTCCGTCCTAACCATCCAAATTCCTTTTATCTTCCACTTTGAACCCATTCTGCTTTCTTAAAAACAATCTCCCACTTTGGCACTGGTCAGGACTCTTCATAACTGGTTTGAAATGGGTTTAAGGCCTTGGGTTAAGACAGGATAGAAAATGAGCATTGGCCAGAATATGCACTGAATCTGAAAATAGTTCTCTTCCATTTGACATTAATAGCATTCTCAACAATGGCATTCTAGACCTGCCTTCCCCCTTCTAGTGCCATCCAGATGTGTTGGTCTACAACTCCCATCATCCCTAGAAAGCATGGTCACCATGGCTATGGTGGCTGGGGAGATGGTAGTTGTACTCCAACACATCTGGAGGGTACTAGAATAGGGAAGTCTGTTCTAGAATTTAACCCCCCCCAAACAATCTTAGTATACTTGTGAAAATATGCTCAGTACACTATTCTACTTTGTGATGTGATGGACTCATGTTTTGAATTATATAAGAAAAGTGGTATGCAATTACAGTAATAATAGTAATAATAATAACAACAACAACAACAATAGCCATGAGCAGCTTTAGTTATTAGCTAAAAAAAATGAGCATTTTCATCTTTAGTTTGATCCGTTGTGTGGATCTCTAAGTATTAGAGCCGGTTATATGCTTGCATAGTTCAGGGGTGTTGTCCGAAGCTGAAATACAATATACCACTAGATGTTGCTCTAAGACAGCTATAAGAAAAATAGAGCCTATCTGAGCACTGCATATGCTCGCTAAGATTTTGTTTGAAGCCACATTTCAAAGGTTAACTTAAGCTTGGAAGAAGCTACACAAATATTTTGTCCTGCTATTTGATAATATTGTATGCATACGTTGGATCCACCTTATTTCCAAGCATCTGAGACAAATATTTACAAAACCACACTTTTATGTGGACTGTGGTCTCCTTTAAAAAATCTGGCCCATTGTTCAGGTTCTGCAAAATGTTGACCATATGTGGCAACAGACACAGTTCTAATAGAACTAGTTACTCTTTATTTAAACTTGCTGTTCTTAGCAATGGATGTCCATAAGAAAAGATTAAACAAAGTCATAGAATCATAGGGTTGGAAGGTGCCTACAGGACCATTGAGTCCACCCCCCTGCTCAATGCAAGAAGCCTGATTCCCGGGCAGTCTCCCATCTAAGTACTAAGCAGGGCTGACCCTACTTAGCTTTCAAGATCAGACGAGATCAGGCACATCCAGCCCTTTGCTCATCATAGAGGATATGTCTAGCAGTGGCTATTAGTCATGATAATGGAAGCTATACCTCTGATTACCAGTTGCTTGACAAGAGAGCCTGTTACCTTCATTTCCTTCTTCTGAGCTTCTCAGGGACAGTTGGCTGCTGCTATTGGAAACAGTGTACTCTGCTAGATGGATCCTTAATTTGATACAGCAGAGCTCTTTTAAAGGCCACAGTTCTATGAACATGAAGCTGGAAGTAATTGCCAGTGGACTTAATAGGATTTAAGTTCTGAGTAAATATTCATAGGGTTGATTTGCATATCTTGCTACTTTCTTCATGTGCTTCTGTCTTGGTTTGCATCTTCCTGTTTCCACAAGTCATGTACCTGTGGAATATACATATTCCTTAGACCAGTCTTTTCCAACTCTGGGTCTTCAGATATTGTTAGACTACAAACCCCATCATCCCCCAGAATGGCCAATGGTCAGGGATGATGGGCATTTTAGTCCAATAACATCTGGGGATCCAAGGTTGGGAAAAGCTATGCAAGACTGTAGTGAAACAAACCCTGTCTGGCATAGAATCAACCCAGTACCCAAGTTATTCAGGCAACCACCAGTTGACCCACTGTTTGTAAAAGGTTGGAGATATAGGCCTAACCTGGCCCTCTATACAAAAACACATATTCCACTCCCTGTTGCTGCCCCAAATGCCTTTCCACCCATTCAGCATATCTCCCAATGCTGGATGTGCTCACTTCCATGCTGATCTCCATGTAGTCGGTATAGAAACCAGAGTCCAAATAGTGAAAAGATTCATGAAACCGGATGCAACATAGGATCTCCCCCTCCCCGCAATCATGCTACTGCTTTCCACAATTCCAGTTTATTTGGACTTATTTCTTGGTTGAGTTTGTCAGCACATAGTGAGCAGTCATCAAAAGTGCTATTTATGGGGGGAGGGCAATCCCCCCCCACACACTTTGTTTCAGATCACATGTGTTCATTCCTTGGGAGCATCCATATTTCAAGTTATTATCAAGTGTAAAATTTGACAAATCCTCCAAAATGCACTTTTTTCTGAAACCTAACCTTGAATATACAAAAGAAGAGGTTTGAAGCCTGCCCTGAATCTTGCTCCCTGCCACGGCACTGCTGCCTAGTACTTCCACTACTGCCAGATACTTCCCAGTACTTCCTGTTTGGCCAGACATACAACTGTGCACAAAAAAATGGCTCATGGAAGAGTGTTCTCCTTCCTGAGCTCACAACAAACATATGCACATGTCTATATTGCCCTGCACTGATTCAAACCACGTTAGCAAAATTAAGCAGAGTGGAATAATAGGCCCTAGTGAAGGTCATGCGAACCACCCTTTAGGTCCCAAACAGGGAGCTTAGGCAGCCGACATGGTGACAGTCATGGCCTTAGCATATGCGAGTGAACAATGGCTGCACGTTTCTCCTCTGGGAGAGGTGGCAATCTTAATTGCATGTGAAAGTGGCTTGCTGTCTCATCTTTGAATCACAGCGCTAGCAGAAACTGCATTGCAGGTGCAACGTTTTGAAGCTTGGGCTGTCATTTTTGCAAACAGGGCCCAGCAGCATGGAATGTCTTACTGTGCACCAACAGCATCTTTAATTCATCTGAGTAAACAGATCAAAGGATCTCTCCCTCCCTCCTTTTTTAAAAAAAGAGAAAGAGGGAATGGGAATAGTATTTACTTTTAGGCATAAAATACTGTGTTATTGGTACTGATGAACTGAAAGGTCAGAAGTAATCGGAGAGGATTCAGGACATTTTAATAACAACAAACACTCCACAAAGGATTGTGTTGTGACCTCTGGGATTTTGCAGCCAGATGAAGAAGGCCTTAATTGACAGTTTCATTCTAAAATGTTTTGACATGAAAATTCATTAGTTCATTCACACTCCACTCCTTCGCAGATTTTAGCTGGACTTTGGTATGCCTTGAAAAACTGCCACCAACTTGGTGTTATGTTTGGATATTTTAATTAGTTTTTTATAAGTATATTAACCCAGTAGTAATGTATGGCTGTGAGAGCTGGACTATAAGGAAGGCTGAGCGCAGAAGGGTTGATGCTTTCAAACTGTGGTGCTGGAGAAGACTCTTACGAGTCCCCTGGACTGCAAGGAGGTCAAATCAGTCTATCCTAAAGGAAATCAACCCTGAGTGCTCATTGGAAGGACAGATCCTGAAGCTGAAGCTCAAATATTTTGGCCACCAGATGCGAAGAGAAAAGTCACTGGAAAAGACCCTGATGCTGGGAAAGATTGAAGGCAGAAGGAGAAGGGGACGGCAGAGGATGAGATGGCTAGATAGCATCACCGATGCAATGAATATGGACTTGAGCAAGCTCCGGGAGACAGCGCAGGACAGGAAGGCCTGGCGTGCTATGGTCCATGGGGTCACAAAGAGTCAGACAAGACTTAACGACTGAACAACAACAAAGTATATTAAACAAATCAGCATTGTGATAAGGAAAAATACTTTAAAAAAAGTGTTTAATAGCTTTACCTTATAGTCATTCACTCACTTTTCCCCCCACATTCTTTTGTGGCCACAGGGTTTCTGATATAAATACAAACTCACCTCCACCCCACAGGTAGTGCCCTGTGGTAGAGGCCTGTGCATGCCAAGGATGTGCAGATATGCTTGTGAATTGACGGGGAAAACAGTCATGTGCAGAAGCTCATGTGTGTGTTGCAGCACATATGAGTCTCTGGACTGAGGTAAACATTTCGTATCTTCTGATCCTAAACATATTTGCTTCATAGATGTCACAATCCTATACCTTTGTACTCGAGGTAAGCACAACTATGTTCAGTAGGCTTACTCCCAGGAAAGTGTGCATAGGCTACAATCTGTCACATTCCCTTTGCCCCCTCCTTCCTCATGCACACACACAAGAAGAGAGGCTTCAGTCTCACGCCTTTAATTCACTATCAACAGGTTCATTACAGATGCAGATCCTCAAAGACTCTCAGGCTACAACGGAATGACAACAGGGGATCCAAATGGGAGCTACAATGTTGCCAGCAGTTTGAAACACAACTTGCTGTCTAGAATAACTTATGGAGGGATGTCCCTCCCTTCCAGTGATGCTCCCCGGGTCGACCATCTGAGCTCTGCCTCTAACTTTTCCCTCTTCGCTCTGTGCCACAGTCTAGCATCCCTCAGGTCACACCCTGGACTCTCCTCTTCCTCCTCCTCCTGGGTTCTTGTGGAGAAGAGAAAGGGGGGTGGGATTCAGGCCCAGCCATCTCTGTGGTAGCATCCTGAGAAGCACGCCTATCCATATCTGAACTCGCTTGGGAAGATGCCTCCCCTGGTTCTGGCTGTTCCCCTTCTAAATCTGAACTGCTAACTATCTCCATATGCTCAGAATCAATCCTGACACAATCCTATACACACTTACCTGGAAGGAAGACCCACTGAACATAGTAGGATTTATTTACTTCTGAGTAGACAAGCAAAGGAATGTGCTGAAAAACTACAATCCTATGCCTGCTTGGGAGTAAACACCATTGAACACAGTGGGATATATCTCTGACTAAAATGTATAGGATTTTTGCTGTAAACTTTATTAATTTAAATGGAATATACTGTCAAGGAAGCGTAGATGAGGGCTGTAATCTCATGCACTGTTACCTGGAAGTAACCCCTGCTGAACACAGTGAGTAGTACTCATGAAACATGGGGTTGTACTTACATTCTGCTATCAAAAGTCATCACCAGTTTAACATGCTAAAAAAATAAGCCACTTTCTTTCTGCAATCCTATCTGTGCATAAGTGTGCTGATGCTTGCGCCTGCATTGTGTGCTGTGCTATGCAGCGGTATAAGCTAATAATGATGTCAACCTCAGTACTCATTTATGACTATGGCACACAATGGAAAGCTCCAGGCCTTCTTCTGATATTGTCATTTACTGGAAGTGCTAACTTCTGTCCTCTGTGCATTTGATGCATTAACAAAAGCACCAGGAAATCAATTAATTAGGCTACCCTTTTAGTCAACAATGGAAACAGGCGTTCAGTGGCACTCTGTTCCTCCCCTTCCCTTGAGCAACTCGGCATGTGGCTTGTGCTTTTCTTTCACTAACAGAATAATCACCCCCATCACTATTGTGGGATCATTGATGGAGGGAGGGATTCTATTGTGGAACTCTTCCTAGGATTCTTGTGCCAAGTATTGCCTGGTTAATTTAACTGTTTTCAGTGGCAACAATATGAAGCCCATAGGAGAGTGATGCCATTTGGGCTGTGACTGCATATCAAAGGTGAGGGCATTGTCTTCTGCACAAATGCGAGGCTCTCTTTGAAGAGCCGGGTGTCATGCCTGTTGAATGAGCCCATTTGCCTTCTTCGCAACAGAGAATAGATGGATTCGCTGCTACTTCTGCAATCTGACAGCAAGCCTCATTATTTAAACAGAGTGTGCTCACTTTTCAGCCAGCGGTTCAAAATACTGAATGCCACATCTGAGAATTGTGTGCAGTGGTAGCCCCATCCACCCCTTCCAACTAATTGTGTTTTTGAGAGGTTCCGGTTGCACACATAGATTTCTAAACGGGTGTATCGTAAATACAAATCCTTGAGTGAGTATTTCCATAAAGCAGCTCCGAACTGCTAGTCTGACAGTTTAATAGTGGTCACTCTTCAGAGGCTATTAGTGAGCGTACATTTATATGTAGAAGCATATACTTTAAAAGATTCATGAATATATTAGGGCTGTGCATCACTCCCATGTCGAATCTGAATACCAAAGTGAATCGGGGTACTTTGGGGTGCGTCGGTGAGATCTGAAGCGGATCACGACGGCACTGAGGTGCTCCAAAGCGAAGTGAGTCACCGCTGAAGTGCCTTGGTCCGCCAGGGAGATTTGGAGCTATTCTGATGCCTTCTGAAGCCCAGACAACCTGTCTCTAAATGTATCAACTTGTGAAAGATCAGGGAGGGGGAGAGGAGGAGGAAGGGGGGAGTGAGCTTTGATGAATGGCAACTCTAGTTGCCAAATTAGGGCTGAACTTAACCCAGCAGTCTCCAATCAGTGACAATGTTGGAGGAGGGGTGGGTGGGGAATACTGTATATATTGGAGAAAGCCTGTGTTTGTTTCATTGCAAGAGAGAAAGATAGCTTTTAGGTGATGGTCACTGGAGAGAATTGGTTAGAAAGAATTGGTTGGTTGGTTAGTTAGTTAGCTATATCTGGTGTGTTGGTGTGTGTTATACTGCAGCTTTGTTCTTATCTTTCCCACCCAGCCCTTTTCAATTCAGCTATTGCCTGCCTTTCTTTCTTTTCTAGATTATTCATTTAAAAAACCAAAAGAAAACAGTACTTTAGTAGTTTAGTTTCTTCTTTTCCTTGCCTTCTTCTTTGGCTCCCTTGCTTTTGAATTCTTACTAGTTCATTTGTTCGTTCGTTCTTTCTGATTCTTTCTTAAAAAAAAAAAAAAACAGAAAATTTTTAAAAGTAGTTTAGTTGCCTTGCCTTGCCCTTTGGCCCCCCACCCCACCCCACCCCACCCCAATCGTTCTCAATTCAACTCTTTCTTTGTAGTTTTCTGGCTAGGTCTGTTAAATATATATATTTAAAAAGTACTTTCCTTTCCTTGTTCTTGGCTCTCACCCCCACCCTTCTCAATTCCTGTATTCCTTCTCATCCCATTTTTGAACTCTATATCTCCCCCACCCCCAAAAGCCTTTTATTTGCTTGTACATAGTTCTGTATTGGTTTTTCTTTTGCTCTTGTGTGTCTCTCTGTCTGTGTCTCTCTGTGTGTGCTTGTGTTGTGGTCAAGCAAAGCACAACACATGTCCACATTTCAAAATACAGTGGGCAAAGCACTACACACACACACACATAACATCTATTATTTAAATAATACTGTGTGGCAAAGCAAGCCCACTATGAGGCATCCTTGGGGTTGCCTGCTGCCCAGATTTGATGCACTTCTATGCAACCAGTGAAAAGTTATAGCTCTTTGCTTTGAGAGTTTGTGTGGAAAACAGCACAGCCTGCCTGCCAGCCTGCTTTCCCAGATAATGTGTATTCCATTCAGCCAAAGACAGCCTGAGGTCATCCTCTGTGAAGAGGTAGTGACTGCATTTTATCTGTGCCTAGTACAAAAACCATTGGGCCAAACTGTATGAAATTTGGCAGATGGAATCCCCTCCATAGGGGCTGACGGATCCCCAAATTTCATGTATTTATCATTAAAACTCAAATGTTATGGCCATTTCTGTTTTCCAATGCAAGTCAATGGGAAAATGTCAAATCTGAATGATTTGGATATTCGAATGTCGCTTTGGATCTGAATCTGAAGCAAAGTGGATTGGGTCTGAATTGGTCTAAAGTGAAGCGGGGCTGCTTCAGAATATCCAAAGTGGCATCCAAAGTGAAATGGGGGGTCCATGCACAGCCCTAAAATATATCCACTAATGGACAAGGTAGAGGCTGCATCTTATTTATTATTTTGTTTGTTTCAGCAACAGTGCAACCTACCAATGGGATCATTTGCCCAACATGCATGTTGATGAGACATATTACATTTGACACAGGGCTGCTGCCCCAAATGTCTGCTCTGTGTTGATCAAATTCTCTCCCTCTTCCTGAAAAATTAAGCACAGTGACCCTTGTTTTGATATTATCATGTTGTAAAGTTTCTGACCCCCTGCTCCATATCATAATGTGGGTTGGAAAGTGCACATTGTGCTAACATCAGAACACATGTAATTTTGCCTAAATATTACCAGTGTTGTGTCTACACACTTAGTGTAATATCTAAACTCAGTACATTACATTACATTAATGCATTACATTATTATGTCATGTTCACCTGAGAAGAATCCGGCCCCAATTCTGCTACATCTTGGGCTATAAAAGAGAGGAGGAATATGTACATAATTTCTTAATGCTTGGCTGGAAACTAGTTTTGCCAGAGTGCTTGTTTCAGAAACAGTGATAGGGCCAGCTGAAAGAAACTTGCCAGTAAGTCCTATTACCATAGTCACTCCTACCAGTACACATCTCTCTTTGGCAATTGGAGGGATGGTCCTAAGGGGCACCAGATTTGGGCCTAGGGCCTTCATAGCTCCCTGCCTAGTTGCCAACATCTACCTTAAGACCTCTGTTGTCTTAAAACTCTTTAATGCTCCTACAAACTGAAGTTCTACTCCAGAATTACATCATGTGGCGCTTACATCAAATGGTAGCATGTACTACTTCTTTCAGCCAATGGCCCTCAGCATAAGAACCACAGCAGGAAACCTTCAGCTGTACATCCATTGTCCTTAGGAATCAGTGCAGCATATGTACACAAGGAGGACGTAATCACAACTAGAGTATAGTGGCACTTTGGGGGCAGTATCCAACTGTGTCATTCTGTTAGCACAAATGGTGTTGTGCTAGCAGAAACTAGGTTCTGAACTACGGGCAAGAGAAGAATCCAACTAAAGTGACGTTTGCGCTTGCATGGTAGCACAAGCGGTTTTGCATAACTCTTGTGAAACCGGTTGTGTAAGAAGTTGTGCATTCTCCTTGTGCAACTGGTTACCCAACTGCTTTCACCCATTCTGCAACATGCATAATGGGCAGCTGGTTGCACAATGGAAAGATTCAGTGGAGCTCTGCTAGTGCTATTTGCTTTTGCAGAATCTCACCGTTGGATACTGACACTTGGTTTTTAACAACAAGTGAAAAGAGATATGGAACACATATAAAACACATGAACATGAACACCTTTAAATTTTTCCTTTGAAGGGAAAGGAGAGAGGAACCATTTGATGCTTTACCTGTCCTCACTTTTGTTCTCATGGCAGCCTTTCCACATGTTTCTCCAGTGCCTTTACCTTTATGTTATTTGTAGATGTGGCTATTCTCCTTGGGAGGAAAGCTATGGCAAACCTAGACAGCATAGTAAGAAGCAGAGACATTACCTTGCCAACAAAGGTCCTCATAATCAAAGCTATGGTTTTCCCAGTAGTAACGTATGGCTGTGAGAGCTGGACTATAAGGAAGGCTGAGCGCCGAAGAACTGATGCCTTCGAACTATGGTGCTGGAGAAGACTCTTACGAGTCCCCTGGACTGCAAGGAGGTCAAATCAGTCCATCCTAAAGGAAATCAACCCTGAGTGCTCATTGGAAGGACAGATCCTGAAGCTGAAGCTCAAATATTTTGGCCACCTAATGCGAAGAGAAAAGTCACTAGAAAAGACCCTGATGCTGGGAAAGACTGAAGGCAAAAGAAGAAGGGGACGGCAGAGGATGAGATGGCTAGATAGCATCACCGATGCAATGAATATGGACTTGAGCATGCTCCGGGAGACAGCGGAGGACAGGAAGGCCTGGCGTGCTAGGGTCCATGGGGTCACGAAGAGTCGGACACGACTTAACGACTAAACAACAACAACAACTATTCTCTACACGGCAATGGGGAAGTGATTCCTGGACTTCGCTGCTATTGGAATTTTACAATGATTGTGTTTCTTCTCCAAGTAGACTGCCTCTGTGCTCCAGGTATTTTAGAGACCTCTGCAAGCTTCCTGGAAATCAAGAGTTGTTTTGTCAGTTTTCTGGAGTATGAAGAAACGATGGCTTGACTACATCAGGAATGTATGGCAGTCTCATTCCAGTTGGACAGTGCAGATTTCTTTCTCCTCTGTGACTGAGAGGTATAGTATAACAACAGGCTGGTAGCCTCTGTAGATGGCCCAGGACAGTACCATATCATGAAGCATGATATGGGACATAGAGAGCATTGCTTTTTGGGTGGTATAGAAATATGATAAATAGATAGATAGATATTTTAGTAGCAGAGCACATGCTTTGCTTGCAGAAGGTCCCAGGTTCAATCCCTGGCATTTCCAGTTAAAGAGTTCACAATGGTATCTATTCCCCCCACCCCTGTGCTGCATCTTTAACAGTTGCAAGGGAGAGAGCCTTTTTGGTGGTGGCCCCACAGACTGTGGAATGCTTTCCCCAGTGAAACCCACCTGGCACTGATATTGTCAGCTTTTTGGCACCAGCTCAATACTTTCTTCTATTTCTAAGTATCTGGCATATGATGGGCTGTTTTAATGCATCAGTTGAGTTGTGCTGTTTAATTGTCTGTGGTTGTCACTGATGTTCTAGTTGTTTTATGGGGTGGTTGTATGTTATTTATTTATTTGTTTGTTTATTACATTTATATACCACCCAATAGCCAAAGCTCTTTGGGCAGTTCACAACAATTTAGTATGATATGAATAATTGTTTTGGCTGTTCTAAACTTTGCATGTTTTAATTTTGTTGTAAGCCACCTTGAGTCTAAGAAATTATGATGATGATAATGATAATATATGACAACTGGAAATTCAACAGATGAACATCAGCATGCTGGGAAAAGTTTAATCAGTTGAATGTTACTTTGTTATACAGCTGTTAAGAGCACAGGGGCATTGCCAGAAAAAAGTGGTTGGCAACCCCATGTCACAGGATACATCTTCAATAAACTCTGATATTAACAAACATAGCAAAGAATCCAGGGAACTTCCAGACCAGGCTTTTGTTGTGCCTACACCCTGCCTCTTTAAGGATGTTTACAGTGGATCCAGATGATACCATCTTCCACTTGTGACCCTACCATGTTTTCTCACTGCTTCTTCCATCTTTTTTCCATTAAAAAAATCCATGAAGGAGAAAAATATGGAACTGTTGCACAAAGCCTTCTGCTTGCTAGCACTAGGAGTCCTCAGTCTGGAACCCACAGTTCTCTAAGAATCCATACTTTTTGGTTGACCTGTTAGCATTATAGAGTTCTTATTCTTAACTGTCTCAGGTACAGTTAATTGGAAGTCAGTAAAATTAATCTGCTCCTTGACTGCAGACTGGGTATCAGTAAAGAAATCCTGGCCCATTTTGTGTCCGTGTATGCTTCTCATTGTGCACAGTTACCAGGTAGTCAAATAGTTATCTCATCACATTCAACAGCTCTTTTATGGCATTGCCCACCCCTACCCTCAAGAGCCAAGTAAATCCATCTTGTTACAAGAAACCATAGCTTAGAAAAGAACCTCCATTGATTGCAGGAATGCCATTTCAAGGTGAGCAACTTTGTTATAAAGGCATGCTTTTAAAATGAGAATAAAACAGTAAAGTATTATTATTATTTTATAAAAACCTGTCATTCCACTGAATAAAACACTGGTATGGAAAACAACATCTCAGCAAGCTCATATCCAGAACATTTTCATTAGTGTGGTAATAAGGTACAAACATAAACACTAACTTTGGGCAATTTCAGGGTACACAAACTTCAGGTATGATTTAAGAGGTGGATTTGTTTTGTGGCATATTTGAATGGGGGGACGTTTGCTTTTGCATCAGGCTCTCTTTATTTCAAGAAGGGGAAGTAAAAAAGAGCTATAACAGTGAAGCTGAAAATTCAATATTTTTATTTGACCTATTAATGGATCAATTCTCCTGCAAAACCATACCATTTAACAGTATTCCACATATAGGGCCGATCTACATAGCGCCCACCATCGCAATGAATTCGGTGTCCCATTGGGTTAAACACTCTCGCATTAAAATGTGATTATTCACACTCACCCATTTTCCCACTTCATCAAATGCGTGAGCTCAGTTCACACTCAAGCGCTGTGCTGTTTTCCTGCTGTTTTCCTGCGCGCGCTCGTCCGATCTCGGATGCTAAGCGGGGTCGGCCCCAGTCAGTAGTTGGATGGGTGACCACCTGGGAATCAGGTTTCCTGCACTGCGCAGGGGGTTGTTCTATCACTTCAAATGAGACTAAGTTTTACCCCCTCCTATTCCCTGCTCAAGATGTTTTTTTTTAAATTAAGGCGTTATCCTCACAGAATCGGGGCTTCTCCGCGATGTTTTTTTTTCTAATTGAGGCATGATCTTGGAAGATTCGAAGCTGTGAAGCTTCGCAGCTTCGAATCTTTGAAGATCATGCCTCAATTAGAAAAAAAAAATCACGGAGAAGCCTTGATTCTGCGAGGATAACACCTTAATTAAAAACACACACATCCAGAGTGGGGGATAGGAGGGAGTAAAACCTAATCTCACTTGAAGAGATAGAACAACCCCCTGCTCAGTGCAGGAAGCCTGATTCCCAGACGGTCTCCCATCCAAGCACTGACCGGGACCGACCCCGCTTAGCTTCCAAGATCAGACAAGCGCGCGCACATCCAGCCCTTTGCTTGTTGTTGAGGAAACTGGGGCTGCTGAGGAAGCTATACGATCAGTAGCCAGAAGAAGACATGGGGCTGTCGAGACCTGTGATTGGACAGGAGGGAAATACAAACACCACTGTATATGGACAGGTGGGGGAGGGGACTACGACTGGATATGGTAGCGAAGGCAGAAAATCAGAGCACATTAAGGGGAAATACCAGGATATTAGGGTATTGAAAGTAGGGATGGCAGAGAATTCCGCCACGGATCTCGGTGAGGCCGAATGCCAGTGCATTCGGCCCCCCGAAATCTGTGGCGGAACGGCCTGCCCCCCGCCCCCCCACGGATCTCCCCTGGGACGAGACTTATCTGGGGTGGATCTTCTGGGCGGCTGCGGTGGCGGCGGCTGGTCTTCCGACCGGCTGCCGCCGCCACCATTTGCAGTCTTGTTTTTTTTTTTTTTACAAGACATGATAGGCTACATAAAGACTTACGTAGCCTATCACGTCTGGCTTAAAAAAAAAAAGCGTATGCTTTTTGTGTTCCTTATTTTTGGCCGTCTTAGTCTACGTAAATATTTATGTAGACTAAGATGGCAAAAATAAGGGGAACGCAAATAGTGTAGCAGACACTATTTATGTTCCCCCTTATTTTCGCTGTCTTAGTCTACGTAAATATTTACATAGACTAAGACAGCCAAAAATAAGGAATGCAAATGCTACAGCCGCCGCCATTTGCGTACGCGCGTGTTTTATTTTTTAAGCCAGACGTGATAGACTACGTAAGTCTTTATGTAGCCTATCACGGCTGACTACAGGGATGCAAACGGTGGCGGCTATGGCTGCTGCCATTTGCGTCCCTGCTAGCTAGCTGCTGGATGTCCGGCTCCTGGAGGAGCCGGCTGGCGGCTCTGCGGAATCCCCGCAGAGTGGAGCTGGCTGGCCAGGATTCTGGGGGGGAGGCGCTCCGTGCCTCCCCCCCCGGTGAGGATTCCGGGGGGAGGGATGGAGCGCCTCCCCCTCCAGCAGAACCTGGCGGAGCCAGGTAAGGGGAGTTTCGTACATCCCTAATTGAAAGTGGGAGCATGGAAGTGGGAAGTTCTGGTTCCAATTCAAGGCGGGTACTGCTTAGTGTGAAAGGCGGGCAGTGAAACCTCATTGGAAGCGAGAAAAGGCGGTAAGTGTAGATCCAGCCACAGAGTCGGTTACCATCTCAGGTTGAATCTTTCTGAACCACTTCAAGGAAATGTGGTCTTTCCATTCCATCCTGTCTGCTAAAACTCTGATACATGTTGTGGTCATCTTATCATGGTGGTCATCTTATGGTGGTCATCTACCATCGTTGTGGTCATCTTATCATTTGACTAGTCCAGCTTCCTTCTGTCTGATTTTCCCTTGCCTCACCTCAGACCTTTCAACTTTATCCAGAGCTCAGTTGCCAAAAATAATGCATCTGTCTCATTATTAAAACCACGGCTTCCCCTCCCCTCCCACATCTAGCCCAAACTCCTTGTTCTTAGGCTTTAAAACTCACTGCCACTGTGTCCCTGCTCCTGTGAACGTTGTGAAATATTCCTGCCATGACCTCCTCTTCTCCAATTCTATGATGTTCAGCCACCAACACAAGCATTTTCTGCATTTGCAAAAAACTATATGCACCATCTCTGCTGACCCTCACATCTAGAACTCCCTCCCAAAGCATCTTCCTTCAAAATCCCTTCTCTTCCTTCAAACTACAGCTCAAATCCTCCTCTTCCAGGAAGCCCTTGTTTTAACCCTTCATCTTCATCCCAGATTGAAACAAAACCTCAATCTTTTTAATTACATTTGCCCTTGTGACCTTTCCTTTTTCTTTCGTCTGTTTCTCCTCCCCCAGCATGTATAGATTTAAGGCCAAAATAGATCTCTAAATTTTGGCAATTACCATCTGTGAGAGGCCCCAGTCTACATCAGGACCATGATGCTGGTGGAGGGGAAAGATTAATTCTTTCCTCCATGCTGCTTCCCAGTGAAAATTACCTACTCCTGTCCTGAACCTACTATTTGTCCCATTACATATAGTAAATAGCAGCTGGGGGGATTTTCACTGGGAAAATGATAGGGCAGAAAACCTCCCATGTGGTCCCAATCTGAATTGGGCCTCTTCTACAGCTGGTTTCTTGCCTAAATTAAAGAGTTTTAACCCAGTCATAAATCTCCATTATTTCAGCTAGTTTGGTGCTAATGGTACTATAAATAATAAGGTGCAAGCCATATATTTAACTAAATATATATAAATTGATCTTAGGATATTAGTATATCAGTGATCTTAATCTCAATCTTTCTCTTCTTAGTAAATATTAATAGGTGCCAAAATAAATCAATAAGTACTTACAGGTCAGGCACCACACTTCTGGGTCCCCTTGGGCATGGTGCTGCCAAAGGTCCTCTCCCCCACTCCTCCCCGCTTTTGCTGCCTCTGCTCACCTCCTTCACTCTCCTCCCCTGCCTTCCCCTGCCACTCACCTCCAGACTCCCTTCTCCTCTTGGCCCCTCCACACACCCATGCCACCACTGCTGCCACCTACCCCCTCCTCTCACTGGCCTCCACTGCCAACTGCCTGGTTCTGATGGGGGTCCTTCCTCAGAGCCAGGCATTGTGGAGACTGGAGAGGTGTCCCAGGAGATTGTCTGTGCTGTGGGTGATTTCCCAGCACACCTCTCCTCCAGAGCAGCTAAACAGAGGACACAGGCAGTTGCTTTCATGGAGAGGTGTCCTGGGAGATTGCCTGTGCACAGGTGATCTTCTGAGACACCTCTCCAGTCCCCACAATGCTTGGCTCTGAGGAAGGAAAGCCAGGCATTTAGGTCTGGCCAGCTCCCTAAGAGGTGCACCGGCCACTTTTTCCTGCTGATGCAGCTTTCCAGAGGATGGGTGGTGGCAGTGGTGGTGAGCTGGGGTCCTGGGGTCAGCAGGGATGGGCCCTTCTGAGCTCGTGAGTCCTTGGCAGCTGCCTGGCCTTCCTGACCCTTGTTGCTGGGCCTGGATACTTATTAAAGAGTACAGAAACTTTTATTCATGGCTAAGTGATTATGGAGTTTTACAGTGCAATCCTATGCAAGTTCAGAAGTAGGTCTCACTGTGTCCTATTACACTTGCTCCTAAGTAGGTGTGCATAGGAGTGTGCTGTTCAAGCTTATAGCACCTTTAAAAATGGAAAGCATCATGATAATTCTGAAGGGAAGTCTAGGGTCATGGAGTACCTGCGGATATTACAACAGAAGGAGTTTAAAAAAAGGAGTTTAGTAGACATGCACTTAGGTATTCCAAAGCAGATTATAGACTGGCACCCGAAATAACGATGCAATTTTCTGTTTGAAAATGTACAAAAGGTAAATCGGTTTCTATTGAAAAGGCAAGCTGGAATGTTGTCTTGTGCTGCTGTCATGACATGGAACTTATTAGCATGCAGGAATGCTCCCTGCACTTCATGCAGTAACTGTCTTCTTTCACCATGTTCACCGATAATCCAGCAAGTTTGCAGGCCAAATGCCTTTCTGAATAAGAACCCACAAAACAACAAATCAGATAGCATACTGCTCAGGGAGACCCCAGCACAGTGCAGCCACACAGTGCATATTAATTAGTGCCGAGCCAATACCAAACAGTTTCATTAACAATTCATGCCCCTCAAAAAGTGCCCTCCGTTTTGGTGGTCCCCCCCCCGGAAAGCACTCAAAAGGGCATGAAAGGGTTGCCACGGGGAAATAGGGATTGGGCCTCTGTTGCCTTGGCAACTTGGCCAGTGCTCCCTGTTTTGCCATGCTGCACAGTAGCAATGAAACTACAGTAGCACAGAACAAACAAGGAAAGTCAACTCCAACGTGCACTTGGATGTGTATCGGAATGTGCATATGTATCTGGATGGGTGTCTGAATGCACATTCTGATGCACATTTCAACACATATTCCAGTGCACATTCTGAGCTGGGTCAGGAATGCAGAGTAAGGGTGGTGTGGTTTCTTTTTGCCCTCACTGGCATCATTACATAGACAAATCTGATTGGATCTATGGCTCTGTGGTACAACGGCATTCAGTGACTGGTTGGGATTAAGTATGGAAGATGTCCTTTCTAGTACAGAAATGGCACAGGAGCAGCAGATGAGGGGGAAAGTAGGTGGGAAGAGGCATGAAAAAAACGTGTGAAAGAACTGAGGTTTTGTCTTGAAATGAGTCATGGGGAAAAATTTGGTGCAGCAATAATATTAATAATAGCTCTAAAATGAGAAAATGACTAGAAATTCATGCTAATATTCCATCAAAAGTAATTAATTGTAGACTAATGCTGCAAGCACTAATTAATTTTCCCTCCCTTTAAAATTAACTCTGTTGTTGTTGTCAACAACTAATCCATGTTTGAAAGTAATTAAACAGAATGGTACATTCGAGCTCACCTGCATTACTAAACACAGATTGTTATCCTTAAGTCCTCATACGCAGAATAGGCAGGGGAGCAAAAGACTTAATTAGGTTGAAATGTTAGGCCGGAAACAATTGTATAACTATCAGGATTATAAACCCACCAAATGGGCATCAGAACGTATATTGAAACATGAGCTAGGACTAGGTGGATCTCAGCATAATATGCATAGGCTGTTGTTGTTAAGCCTGATGAATATGACCCAGACTCCACAGAGTATACCATATCACCACGTGCAGGCAGTAGCTTTGTAGATTATGCAAAAGTCTGAAATGTGCAGCTAGGCCCAGCTCGTCATTATGAGTGTGCAATGTTCAGACATGCAAATAGGGGAGAAAGCATGAAAAGGATTTGTTTATTGGCTGCTGATGTCACAATGGCCCTTAAATGTGCATGGAGACAGACTTTCTGTTTCTACAACTACTTTGATTTTTTACTACAACGCTGAGATCCACCAATCACAGCCTGGTGCAAAAGACATAAATTTAGAATTAAAGAATTCTGAGCCCAGGAATTTTTGAGTACCAGAACTGAAAGGAGTTCACAGTCTTTCTACACAAACCCCCGCTCCTGGTTATGCACCCTACCCCTGCTCCGCCAGGTTTCTTCATTTCAGCAGTATAATTTAGAGAGGGGAGGGCATATTTTGTTGCTGATATTGTTAAACAATTGGGAATCAGAAATCCTTGCTGATCTCCTTCAAATCACCCAGAGATCCACCAGTAGATGCAGATTTACCTTCTGTACACTCTTGTCTAAGGGACTGGGCCATTTGCAGAGCTCTCTAACAGGTGAAAAGATAATTGGTTCCCCAAATAAAGTTCATTACCTTCCTCTCCCTCTCAGCTTTTTCACAGTACTTTTTCTTAGGGATGCTGGAGAAATTCAAGATGGATTAAAATGAGCTCGGATTTCTAAGAATCTGACCTGCGGAATCCACTGCAGAGCGACCCCCTCAGGCCGGGCGGAGTCCGTGGACTTTTGGATGATTTTTTTACTTTCCCAAAATTTACGCATATAAATCCGTAGAACAATACATAAGTTTTTGCTAAGGAAACATTGAATGGAATGGGGGACAATACACTAAATGTTACGTACTGAGGTAAATTATGTAAATACTTAAGTAAATACTTAGGTAAATATTTACGTAATTATTTCTGTATTTTTCTGCCTGACGAAAAAGAAAATCCGCATCCATCTGTGGGCAAATGATGGAACGAAAGGCACCTGACAATCCACAAAACACAGACGGAGCGGATTTTACACAGTCCATACATCCCTACTTTTTCTGTCCATGCTAGAGAACTGAAGAAGAACAGGTGAAATGACTGATTGTTTCTCAAACATCTGGAACAGTATTATGAAATATAGGGATCTCCAAGACTGTCTTACTGGAATTAGGAAGGATTCCTTGCCTTTCCCTGCTTATTTGGGATTTCGCCTAATTTTTGCAGGTAGAAAATGCTCACAACTAGATGTGCCATGGACTACTAGGAAAAAGCTAAGATAAATGTCGTCATGGTTGCATATGGTAATACAACTTGTAATACATATAGTTCTTTTCCAAATGCAGCTTCACATAGATATTAGTTGGTCAGCACTGAAATTGGTTAGGGACAGGATTTCCTCTCAGGTCAGATTTCCTGGTGACTCTGGGCATTTTTTCATATTCCTATGAGAGGCCCAGCCCAAACATTTCACTGCCTGAGATGGAGCAGCAAATGGCGCTCTACCCCAGTCCAGTCAAGTTATTTTATTGCCTCCTTCCTAGCAGTAAAAGCACAACAATAAAAAAATTAAAATAACGAATAATTTTCTTGTAGGGATGGATGGACTCATCCATGCCCACCAAGCACAGGTGCTTGCTGAGGCACCCCTGCTGCCTGCCCCCACTTGCCAGGACGCATGAGCCCTGGAGTGCTCGGTGAGCAGTCTGAGAGGGCCCCACAGCTGCCCACTCCTCACTGTGAGCTGCCATTTTTATGCGAGATGGGGGCTCTGTAATTTTCGTATATTTAACGTTGCACAAAATTGCATCCATATAGGGCCATCTCTGCAACATTAGAGGCATGAAGGGGCCATTAGAGGAATAAAGGGCTCCTCTAAAGTGGCAGCGATGGCCCTGTACAGCCGCCATTTTGCGCAACATTAAATATAAGGAAATTATAATTATACAGACCCCACATCTTGCATAAACATGGAGGCTTGCAATGAGGAGCAGGCAGTTGCGGGTGCTCCTAGATTGCATAGCACTCAACAAGCAAACACATAAGCGCCCCACGGCTTGGCAAGCAGGCTGCGAGGGTCTGGCCACAGGGGAGTCTGCCAGATGCCTGGACCCAGTCAGGCACTCACGACATCCTCTTTTCATGACCTCCAAAATCAGCTGCCTGAGGTGGCTGCCTCACTCTGCCTAATGATAGAGCTGGCCCTCTATGTAATGTGTGAATCGCTTGCTTGAATCAAGTATCCTTAAACAGATTTCTTATAAAGAAAGGGCTTCCTTCTGTTTTGGGAAGAGCTAAAAATGTGATGATGGAAAGTAGTAGAGGGAATTCAGGTACGTACAGCTTGTAATTCTCAGATGAGAGATCCTTCACCCTCTGCATGTTCCTCTCTTGTCCAGCTTTTGGGAGTTCCCTTCTCTTTTGCATCTGGCCATCCTACTGATGGATAGAGTTTCTTCACACTCAGAGTCTTACTGATTGCCATATTTGGAACAGGAAAGGAATTCACACTCAAGTCAGAGTGTGGCGTGGCGTGCTCATGGGTGTGTGTGTCATAATGAGCTTATTTGTTTTGCAAGCACTGTTATGTAGTGCACTTTCCCTCCCTCCCTCCTTCCTTCTAGTTCTGTCAAACTGTTCTATATTATGAGTAGGGCTGTGCACCACTTTGGCCTGAAGCCCAAATAAAAAGGTGAAGTGGGCTGATTCAGAGGTGCCTCATCTTGCTACAAAGCAGATAAGAACAGCACTGAGGCACCCCAAACTGAAGCAGGTCACCTACGAGGCGCCTCATCTGCCTTGTATATTCAAATCTCTTCTTATACCTTCTGTGCAGCCCAGACAGGCTGTCTTCAAAATGTATCAACCTGTGAAAGATCACACACAGCAGGAGGAGGAGGAGGAGGGGGAAGGGGAAAGAAGATGGAGGAACCAAATGTATCAATCTGAGAGAGATCCAGCCACAGAGAGGGGAAGGGGAAGGGGAGAGGAGGCAGCGGTGGCAGAGGAGGAGGGAAGTGAGCTTTGCTGTGAGTCAGCCCCCATTTGCTCATTGTGAGAGAGGTGGTGTTACTGGAGAGGACTAGAAGCTAGAGCAGTGGTCTCCAAAGTTGGGTGCATGCATCCCGAGGGGGTGGAAGATGATCTATTGGGGTGTGTGAGCAGCCTTCCCTTGCCCTGACGAGCTGCCACTGTGTGCAGTGATGGTGGTGGCAGTAGTGGCTGCAGGATGGGACGGGAGCCGAAAGGGAAGCTCCATGACATTTCTCTCTCAGCTCCAGTCCTGTCCTGCCTGTGCTACGGCCACTGAGAGCAACTGTACCAGTCTCTGACAGGCATGGCAGAGGAAACCTTACCCTTCCCAGTCTCCTTTGGCAGAATGAAGCTGATAAGAAAGCATATGCTATGACAGCTATGTCAGTGTCTCCCCACCGCACCCTTCTGTAATGGGTTTCCAATTCATTCTTGTTATTTGTTCATTTAAAAATCCAGAAAATTTCACTGTAGTTGCTTATCCCCCCCAACACCTTTTCAGTTCTATCTCAACAATTAGTTTGCCCTTATTTTGATTCTGTCTAGACTATCTATACTGCTATCTCTCCCTCTCCCTCCCCCCCCTCTTTCCTTTCCTTGTTCTTGGCTCCCCATCACCTCCCTTCTTAATTCCTATATTCCTTCCCTGCTTATTTTTGATTTCTTTTCCCTAAAAAAAATAAAATTAAAATTAAAACCCCTGTCTCTTCAGTTAGGATTATAGTTAGCCCCCCCCCTGCTTGTAGTTTAGTGTTTACTTTTCTTTTGCTCGTGTGTGTGCGTGTGCATGTGTGTGTGCTTGTGAAGTGTGGACAAGCAAACAGCATGTGTCAAAGGAGTACACACAGTCCACATTTCCAAAAACAGTGGACAAAGGACTACACACATTAACAGCTATTATTTAAATAATACACTACACTGTGTATTGCAAAGCAAGCAATTCCAGTATGAGGAATGTTCAGGGTCTTGGCAATGGCAGAGGTGGGCGAGGTGCTGCTGTGCCCTCCTGTTGCTTCCTGTCTCTGTCAGTCTAGCAGACAACTTTCACTGCTCTTCGTTCAAGTCAATGTGCCCACCTGGCAGGGCTGCTGTCTTTGTTTGCTTCCTGCCTACCAGACAGTGTTTTCCCAGGCAATTCAGCCAAAGAGACCCTGAGGTTATTGACAGTGAATAAGAAAGTAGTGCTATGTGCTCTTCAAAGAAACCTACAGCAGAGTTTAGGGATAGTGGCCTCCTCACAGCTTCAACACCTAACTTGATTATCTTTTTATGAACTTTGGTTTGAGTTTCTGAGAACAGCACATTTTACTGGCACCTTGCACAAAACCTAGTAGGCCAAACTGCCTGAACTTTGGCAGGTAGGATGCCCTCCAGGGGCACTGAGAGGGGCCCAAATTTCAAGCACTTTTGTGGAAACAGTGAAAAGTTATAGCTCTTTGCTTTGACAGTTTTTGTGGAAAGAATCAAAATTCACCTGCACCTAGCACAAAAACCACTGGCCAAACTGTCTGAAATTTGGCAGGTGGAGTCCCCTCCGGGGGGCTGAGAGTTGCCCAAATTTCTTGTAAGTATTATAAAAACTGAAAAAGTTATGGCTGTTTGTGTTTTCCCATGCAAGTGAATGGGGAAATGCTCCAAAACGAGTGATCCGGATGTCCGAATCTCGCTTCGGATCCAGATCCAAGTTGAAGCAGAGGGGATCCAAATCAGTCCAAAGTGGAGTGGAGCCGCTTTGGAAGGGCCAAAGTGGCACCCGAAGAAAAGTGGGGGTGGGGGGGGGTCTGTGCACAGCCCTCATTATGAGTATCCTACTATGCATGGTCCTCCCTGTCAGCAAAGATTAGATGACCTGTTGTCTCCTTCTAACTCTTCCATTTTGAGGAGGCAGTTCCTGAAACAAGCAGGATCCCATTCTGCACTGAGCAACCAGAGCATACAATATCTCAGAGCCCCTTCCAATGCTGCTTCTATTAGGACAGCTTCCCATGCAGCATGATTCCCTACCACATCACTCAGTAATGTCAGATGTCTGAGGCTAGGTGGGAAGAACTCAGAGTGCAGTTCCTTCTCCTGCCAGCATTGGCTCTCCTAGGACCTGGAGCAGTGCAGTTTGGGAATGAGCTTGAACTCCTCCAATTGAGCAGTGGAGGAAGGCACCATGTCGCAGTGGTCTAATGCTACTAAAGGTAATTTTGAAAAGGGCTCTAAGTATTCTTGGAATACAAGAGCTTGTTCTCAGAAGTGCAAAGATCAGTGTCGTAATTTTGCTTCGATGTTGACAGTGTGACGACTAACATTATTTTCATAATTCTATTTGTTTGGGAGAGACTGTGCCTCCCCATGGAGCCTGGATGTTTCCCCTTTTCTGTAATATTTATTATTTATATTATTTATTTATTATTAAATGTATTAATCGCCCATCTGGCTGGTCACCCAGCCACTCTGGGCGATGTACAACATACAATAAAAACAATAAAAACATTTTCTAAAATACCCTAACCCACCCCAAATGCCTGCCTGAACAGCCATGTTTTTAATGCATGACGGAAGCTCATTAAAGAGGGGGCATGACGGAGTTCCCTAGGGAGGAAGTTCCACAGTGTGGGGGCCACCACAGAAAAGGCCCTCTCCCTCGTCCCCACCAGTCTAGCTGTCCTGGCTGATGGGACAGAGAGAAGGCCATCTGAGGCTGATGTTGTTAAGCGGCCTGTCTGGTGCTGCTGGAGGCGCTCCTTAAGATAGGCTGGTCCGGAACCATATAGGGTTTTAAAGGTCAAAACCAACACCTTGAATTTGGCCCGGAAAACAACTGGTAACCAGTGCAACTCCTTCAGCACTGGAGTGATGTGATCTCGCTGGCGGCTGCCTTTAATCAGGCGAGCCGCCGCGTTCTGTACCAGCTGCAGTTTCTGAACCATCTTCAAGGGTAACCCCACGTAGAGCGCATTACAGTAGTCTAAAGGAGAGGAGACCAGGGCATGTACTACCGATGGGAACAGATGGTCGGGAAGGAAGGGGCGCAGCCTCCGTATCAGATGGAGTTGATACAGCACTGTCTGGCTCACAGCTGATACCTGAGCCTCCCTGGACAGCTGGGAGTCCAAAATGACCCCCAGGCTGAGGACCTGGTCTTTCAAGGGTAGCCGTACCCCATTCAACACCAGGTCAACATCCCCTAGCCTCCTCTTGTCTCCCACCAAAAGTACCTCCGTCTTGAGTTCAATCTTGAGTTCACTATGTGCCTTTTTACATGATTGTCTGAATGTTTTTTTTCCCTTTCCTTAAAAAAAAGAAAAGAAGCAGCTTCCCTACATCATGTCGACAAATGACATCTCGCTGAACTGTGGTCTGAATAGTACTTGAGCTTTTATTTGCCCTGCAGGCATCCCCTCTATTTGTGGCACACCGTGTTGTGGATTGCATAAATAGACCTGGGGGGGGGGGAGTTAAATGAATGGTTGGTCATTCCTCATGCCCACAGAAGTACTTCAGGCTTGTCCAACTCTGTGATCCCATGATAAAAAATCTTAAAGCACTGGATCCCAGGTGGATTGACTCCTCTTAGGAGCAATAGAATCTTCTGAATAATGCCAATATTTTGGAAGAAATAATGTCATTCTGCTAGCTCCCCCCCGCCCCAATAGTTTTGCTAGTAGTAAACAGGCCTTGGGATGCCATACACCCACCCAAAGGCACGCATAATGAGAACAAATCTTCCTTCCTTCCTTCCTTCCTTCCTTCCTTCCTTCCTTCCTTCCTTCCTGTTTCCATCTCTTGAAGACCTGTTAAGCCAAGAGGTTTACCTAGGATTTTTGCTGGGCTGAGGCTTTGCCCATAGGTAGGTGCTTGGAAATAAATAAGCTGCAGTCCTATATTTACACCAGTGACCAGGAACATTTCTTCTTCTCCTTGAAATATTTCTTAACCGTAGTATCTGGCTGTATTTGGAATGAGCCTGTGGAGTTCTCCAGCAGTGCTATACTGTCTTTGGAAAATAACAGCCTGTATTACCTTGATGATGCACTACTTTGGTCTCATTCCTTTGGAGGAGAATTCATAAAGAGAACCTGGTGAGACATAGAAAACCAAGCCACTGGCAAAAAATAGCCCAAACCTGCAATAAATTGCAGAGTGGAGGAAGTGTGAAGTATATTAAAGCTTGCTTCCATGATCAAGATTCAGAAGTTTTAAGTTCATGATTGTTATCTTAGAACTGTTATCTTGAGAAAACTCCCATCCATCATCCACAAGTCATTGTGTTTCTTTATGAAATTATGAACTCTGTCCTCTGAAGGGGATATACCAACATACCTGCCATTATATGTACAATGTCAAAGACAGGTGAGTCAAGAATCCTTGGCCTTCCCAAAGTTTTTTGACACTATCTCCGTTGTCTAGGATTGGCATCATATGCTTTAGTAAACTAGAACTAATGGTGACAGCCTAGGATTTCTATTGTCATCCACTACTCAGCTGAACTGTAGTACTCCTCCCTAGGACAGTATAATAAGTTGATGTGGATCTCTGACTGCTAATTATTGTACAAACACAAGATAACATATATTCCTCAGAAGGTCTGCAGGAATAATACACAGAACACTCCAATGGGCTAATTCTGATGTAATATTTGCTTTGATGGAAGGCTTCCTATGAAGAAGTGTCATTCTATCATAATGCAAAATCCATGGGAGTGTTGCAAGAAAGAGGCTGAATCCTGTTGTGTTCATTTTCTGCAAAGTCTCTCCTCCTCCTCCTCTGCATTTGGAGATGGGATTTTCTAACAGGTATCTTTCCTGTGGAAGCTGACTTACAACTTTTATATTCCACACAATGCCTAATACACTAACAATGCAATCCTATATGTGTCTACTAAAAAAGTAAATCTTATACAGTTCAATGGGACTTACTCCCAGGAAACAGGGAATAGGATTGTAGCCTAACAGTGCCATTCTCTATATGTCTACTCAGAATTAAGGCCCATTGAGTTCAATGAGACTTACTCCCAGGTAAGTGTGTATAGAACTGCAGCATAAATGAGCAATAGTACAACCAATACTACTACATTTAATAGAAAGATTGAAATCAAAATGACTCTAAGAGTTGATAGCCAGGTATCCAGGATTTGGATGCTTACCACTACACCAATTTAATATCATTACATCATGAGGTAATTTCAGTAAGCTGAACCCAATACATGTTTAGTCTGCCTTTCTCCAATTAGTGTGCCCTGTTCTGATTGCTCAGCTTCACTCCACCATGTGGGCAGAAAGAGGCAGTAGATAGAGCACTTAAGTGTCAAAAATGTTCTCGGCTCCAAATTTTTAAGGAGTCAGCAAAGTCACTTGGCTATGTTTCTACTTTAAAATGGCTGCTAGTCTTTATTTTCTTCATACTACATGAAACAGTCTAATTATTGATAGGTTGAACAGACAAATCATGCAGTAGCCAATAATGACAGCAGTAGCATGCATAGTTATTATTATTTAATAAGCCCCCATGGCTTATTTCCCCCACCGCGATTGTGCAAACAGGGCCAGTGTCTTGTTTCATTTTCAGAGAATATATTTCTAGTATAAATAAGGCTTTTAAAAATTCACTCATTCTGGGTCTCTTCTTTTAACACACAGAAATCTCATCCTTCCATTATTCCTATGTCGATCTCCTAACTAAGAGGTGATAAACAGAAATGTGTAGTTGAAATACTAATATGATTACTTGGAGGTAAAAGAGATTGTGCTGTTAATTCTTTTGAGCAGAGACAGCAACTTAAAAGCAATGTGTGGGACAGTAATTAAGTGTTGTCAGAGTAACGGTAAAAGAAATGGGAAAACACAGAAAATGTCTTTTTAAAAAGTAAAAGGTATAATCAACATTTTTATAAGGCCATAATATCTGAACAATCAAAGTTTTAGATCCTTTGATATGGTTACTGCTTTGTCCATTGACAAGAAATGATTATCTTGGCAAACACCACATTACTCTATGAAATCAAGGCACTAAACTGTAGTCTGATATACAAAGCACACTTGATGGATAATCAAAAAGGATTTTTAAGAATATTGAAGAATGTACCTGACTCTCTTTGAGTGATGATCTAAAGACATCCACTGTCTTTAGATAGCATTGAATCTATTCAGAAAGACAATTTTGGCTTCTTTATCAAAAATTAAGTATATTCATATCCAGAACATACCCACCCACAGATGTTCTGTAAATTGGCCAGGAAGTGAGTATAAAAGTATTTGTTTTCATAGTGTCTGCCCATGGGAGTCTCTCTTTAAAAAGAACTTATTCAAGAAACATGCTGACAAAGTAAAAGTTGCCTGCAAAACCGCTACCTTTTCAAGACATGTCAAGACAGTCTTGAAATAAAACTTGTAGGCCAAGTGTGTATGTTTGGGGTGCAGAAGGTAAGGGATGGTGTGAGTGTTTTTGATCACGATTTTTGCTCCCAGCTTCTGCTTGCACAAATTACACATGCATTTATTCAGTGATGGATAAGATGCACACTAGCTATTTCTCTCATTAAGTTTCTAGTGTGCCCTGCCCCATGTAGGGATTATAGTTACAGTACATCCTTACTTTATATTTGTTATTATCCTGTGAATTATTGGACAATAGACTGAATTTGTTCAGTCGTTCAGTCGTGTCCGACTCTTCATGACCCCATGGACCATAGCACGCCAGGCCTTCCTGTCCTCCACTCTCTCCTGGAGTGTGCTCAAGTTCATATTCATTGCATCGGTGATGCTATCTAGCCATCTCATCCTCTGCCGTACCTTTCTCCTTTTGCCTTCAATCCTTCCCAGCATCAGGGCCTTTTCCAGGGAGTTTTTTCTTCGTATTAGGTGGCCAAAGTATTTGAGCTTCAGCTTCAGGATCTGTCCTTCCAATGAGCAGTCAGGGTTGATTTCCTTTAGGATGGACTGATTTGACCTCCTTGCAGTCCAGGGGACTCGTAAGAGTCTTCTCCAGCACCACAGTTCGAAAGCATCAATTCTTCGGAGCTCAGCCTTCCTTATAGTCCAGCTCTCACAGCCATACGTTGCTACTGGGAAAACCATAGCTTTGATTATACGAATCTTTGTCAGCAAGGTGACATCTCTGCTTCTTACTATGCTGTCTAGGTTTGCCATAGCTTTCCTCCCAAGGAGCGTCTTTTAATTTCATGGCTACAGTCACTGTCTGTGGTGATCTTGGAGCCCAAGAAAATAAAATCTGTCACTGCTTCCATTTCTTCCCCTTCTATATGGCAGGAAGTGATGCGGCCAGATGCCATGATCTTCGTTTTTTTAATGTTGAGTTTCAAACCAGCTTTTGCACTCTCCTCTTTCACCCTCAACAAGAGGCTCTTTAGACTGAATACAGATGACTATTTACTAAGAGTGACTTAAATAGGTAGTAGAGGTGAAGCATCCCCCAACATGGTAAGGAGAATTTTACAATGCCCTCACTACCTATTCAAAATTCAGAGAAACTGGAGTGTGGTAAAATTCTCCTTTACCATGTGGGTATATGCTATAGATTGGTTGTATGGAGGGATGTCTGTCACTGGGAAATCCAGTTCTTTTTTGAATCGACAGAGTTCTGCAATGTGTATGACATGATTTGTGTTTGTGAGCCGAGCTGCAGGGCTTTCCCTGAAGTCTGGGATTTTTTTGGTGAATTTTTTCTGCAGGTTTTGAAAATTACAGCACGAATTTGGCTGTAATTCTCATAAATTGCTCAAAAATTGGGGCAAATTGCAAAACCAGTGAAAAAAGTGTGCAAAGCACCCAGAAAATCTATGAACTGGCCCAACCTGCTGCAGACCAAGTTGGGTGCTCCAGCAGGAACTGGCACAAAGTCCAGGGGTTGTACCTAGGAAAATTCATCGAACTCCACTCCGCAAATGGATTTCTCAAATATCCCTAATTGTATGTGCACCAGGGTAGATGGCCACTTCATAAATGATTTTCTATATTTATCCACAATGATTAGCACAAAGCTGGCAGTGAAACATCAAAGAAAACCCTAAAGAAGACAAGATAACATTTTACTTATCAGCAGAAGATAATGACTGAGCATTTAGTTAATTAGTGGACAATTCTGGTGAGCTTAAATTTTGGGGAGCTAGTCTTATTTATTTATTGATTTGATTTGTACCCTGTCTTTCTATCAGAAAATGGCACTCAAGGCAGCTTACAGGCACAATTAAAATGGATTAAAACAATAAAACATAGATTGAAATACAATAAAAGCATAATTTCAGAATTATTTTTTATTTAAAAAATGAAAATATCACCCAAGGCCTTCTTGAATAAAGGGGTCTTTGCCTGTTGGCAGAAGGACAGCAGAGAGAGAGTGAACCTAGCCTCCCTTGGGGTGGGGGCGGGGGGAGTTCCACAGCCTGGGACCTGCCACCAAAATGGCTCTCTCTTGGGTCACCATCAAACATGCCTCTGAAGGCAGCTATGTCAAAAGAAGATCTTAAGAACCGGACAGGCTCTTAAGGTGGGAGATGGTGGACATTCATGTACCCTATCCCAAGTCATATAGGGCTTTATAGATCATAACCAGCACTTTGAATTCTGCCCAGAAACAGATTAGTAGCCAGCGAAGCTGCTGTAAGAGGATTGTGTGCTCCCTGTAACTGGCCCGGGTCAGCTGTCTGGCTGCAGCACTCTGGATCAGCTGAAGTTTCTGAACGGTTTTCAAAGGCAGCCCTGCATAGACCACGTTATAGTAGGCCAAACGGGATGTAACTAAGGCACGCGTGACCATAACCAGATCAGACATCTCTAGAAATGGGCACAGTTGGAGCACTAGTCTCACCTGTGCAAATGCACTCCTGGGCACCACTGAGACCTGAGCATCCAGGTTCAGGGATGAGTCCAAGAGTACACCCAAACTGCAAGCCTGAGTCTTCAGGGGGAATGTGACCCCATCCAGCCCAGGCTGAATCTCTCTTTCCTGATCTGCTGGTCTTCTAGTAACCCAGCTTCTAGAACTCCCACTTCTGGAGTTTTGATTCAGTCAGGATCCCACTGGGAAAAGGTGTACACATATCTGTCAGCACACACATAAGGCCTCTTTTCACAGTCGCGAATGTATGGCTGGGGGGTGCATCAGCAGGGCTGGTCTGCACAACCTTGTGTCCCCCTCATAGGTGCTTTTAAGAGGAATTTGTCTTAACCCCCCTTAGATGTCATTTGGTAGGTTGAAATATTAATGACATTTGGACAAATACATTTTGGGACAGATCTTGAGGCTGTTCGTGTAGTGCTCAGATTCTGTGAAGAAACAGAAAGTAGATATAGCAGATTAACAGCTGATTTACAGCCTCATGTAGAAAAGCTCTTCTTGATGCTCACAACAATGATGGGGAGACCGCATAGAGGCTTAGCCATTATTAGGGGCCCTAGAGCCCCCCCATTTTTGTTGAAAACTACAGTTTAAAATGGAGAACATTAAAAAAGGGTCCTGTCCTGTCCTTAGAATTCCCAATGATGCTTTAAAAGATGGTTGAAATGGTTGTGCAGTCCCCTGGACTGCAAGGAGGTCAAATCAGTCCATCCTAAAGGAAATCAACCCTGACTGCTCATTGGAAGGACAGATCCTGAAGCTGAAGCTCAAATACTTTGGCCACCGAATGCGAAGAAAAAACTCCCTGGAAAAGACCCTGATGCTGGGAAAGATTGAAGGCAAAAGGAGAAAGGTACGGCAGAGGATGAGATGGCTAGATAGCATCACCGATGCAATGAATATGGACTTGAGCACACTCCGGGAGACAGCGCAGGACAGGAAGGCCTGGCATGCTGTGGTCCATGGGGTCACGAAGAGTCGGACACGACTGAACGACTGAACAACAACTCAGTGCTCTAGGTTCCCTGCTTGACCACTATGACTAGACTCAAAACTGACAATTTAGGTCACAGTCCCCTGCAAGGCACCAAAAATGGAAGTAGGGAGCTCACAGGTTCTGCTGCGCTAATGTGGAACGTGACTTTGGGCTCAATGGCTGTTAAACCAGGGGTTTATCTCTGGGTGTACAAGGCAAATACATGTATCTAGGTAAAAGAGGCACTTGCCATGGGCCTTCTGGAGAAGGGAGTTGTGTTCAGGAGATAGCTTATCAGAAATCCTGCGATGATTGGTTTGGGAATTGAGGTTAGTCCCCAAAGCAATACCTGGATGTTTGGACACACTCCTGTGAAGTCAATCTGCCCTTGACTTGGATTACCAGGTCCTTGACCCTTGCTTGCTTTACTAGAACTCACTGTCAGGTCAGCTGTCTAAAGAAAAAAAATGTTGGCACTATCCACTTTGAAATCAACTGCAAATGATGGAAGGGCTCAATTATGTAACCCACACCTCTTCTCCAACAAAACCATGGATAGGGGAATGAGGTCATCTGGCTTCAGACAGGATAAGATCTCTGTGTTTCAAATATAAACCTGATGGTCTTTATTATTAATTGTGTTTTTGGGAAGGTTAATATAAGTGATATTGCTTAATGGCTATAATGTTGACTTTGGCTATACAATGAGCATACCTTTATTTAGTTATTGCTTAGGCACAGTTTGTGGGCCTGGCTCAGATTTCTCTCATATATAGGTATGTAACTGTATCTGTACCTGCTTATATCTACTGTATAAAACATCTCTTGTATTATGGGAAGCACATTCTTAGGAGCACAGCTATGTGCCTGGACGTAAGCCCAGTGGAGTTAAGTGTGCAAAGTCAGTCTGAGTGTATGCTGTAATGGATTTGACCTCGAAGAGCACTACAAAGAGAGATTACAGATAACCATCTGAACTGACTTCAGAGGCTTGTAGCCTTGACTCCCTCGATACAGAGAGAAAAGAGACTGACTAAATACATGGGAGTGAACAAATCAGAACCACAAGAAAGAATATGTTCATAATGCTGCTTAACCTGACTCTAATGGAAAAGGCAAACAGGACCAGTCCCGTTTAACATGTCTTATTTCAGCTGCAAGTTGTTGTTGTTTCTTAATCTGTTACTGACACTACTGAAGGTCAGTCATGATGCAGAACATCCCAGTACTGGTTTGCTTAAAATAGTAGTTCAGAGAGATTTAAAAATAGCCCAAAGAACTAACCAATATAAGTTGTATATCACTATCAATACCTCTATCTAGTAATGTAGATAGATCAGGGGTGGCCAACTTGTGGCCCTCCAGGTGCTTTGGCCTACAACTCCCATAAACCCTCATCATGGGCTATGCTAGCTTGAGTGATGGGAGCTGTAGGCCAAAACATCTGGAGAGCCACAAGTTGGCCTCCCCTGAGATAAAGAAACTATTAGTTTTTGTGCAGATGTGATGCTAAGGCATTTATAGGTTCTGAAAGACATTGTTGCTAAGTTAATTGAATACGGGTATTGTTGTTTTGCAAAAAGTAAATAAATGCCCCTTTCCTCCCACTTCTGGTGATGAAGAACTTGTGGTATAGAAAGGTGCAGGCAAAGCCTTTGAAAGAGACACTGTACCATGCTTCTGGTCAAAGCCAGTATGACACAGACCAAGTTCTAATGTGCTGTGTCCAAAAAAAGGATACATCAGCCTAATTCACATGTACCAAACTAGATGTGGTTGGCTTCTGAGTGCTTGTTTTTATTTACTAAACAGCAGCCATGGGTTGTAGCTGGATATGTGTCAGTACTACAGCACGAAGGGAGGGGGCTTTAAACCTTTGCCCTGTCGTGGTCCCAATCTGCCACCAACCCACCTGCCCATGACTACTATTCATCTTGACTGGGAAGCTGCCATTCCCTTCCAGGTAGATAGCAGCTGAACCCCTACCCAGTCCAAAGAAGAACTGGGGTTGGGGCAAAGGGTTAACCCCCTCCCATGCTATAGTCCCAATCTGGATCACCCCTCCTTCCCCAGCTGCTTTTTAGTAAAGAAAGAATAGGTATGCAAAGGCCGCTTATGAGATGAACATAATATCTTGTTTGCCTGTTAGGTAGGGTTTGTATCAGTGCAGAATTCATGGATCAAATTAAAATTGTCAAAACGAATAAAGAATAACAAAGGGAAAATAAGTACATGAGACTGCCATGTTATACATTGTTACTTAGGAATAAGTTCCTCTGAATACAAGAGGAGTAAGTTCCTCTTAATTACTTCTAATTAAACCTGCACATCGAGGTGAGACAAGGCAAATGAATAGCAAAGCTCAGTTTTGCATGTTTTGAAATGAAGACACTAGATCCAAGAAAATATGGCACAGTTACTGGGTGTATTTGAACGGGAAATGAATATGCGTCCTCAGATATTTCAGTCCTGCTGGTTTGGTTAGCAATACAGGTTTACCAGAATGTGTGCCACCCACAATGATCAAACATTTGCTTCTTCCTTTAATATACCCAGTGCAATGAGATCACACATACTCATGCAGCTGCGTGTGTTGTGGCCAGGCAGAAGGAGCAGTGCCTGTGTGTGTTTGTGCACTCCTGTTTGCATGCTGAAATATTATCCACATGATGCACAAAGCCAGAGTGAAAATAAAACCTTAGAAGTGCCTTCCCGTAGCTGCATAGTTAGCTTTGATTTATTAAAATAGTTGTCAGACTGTATTCTTATTTGTCCTGAGAGAGCTGCACTTGCTGGTAATGGGAGCATTGAATTTTCATGTGATAATACCTTCGCAAACAGTGTTTTTCCTTAGTTAACAATAAATGCAACGGGATTTTTGCGTGCGTATGACGATGTGGAATATATTACAAAGACAATGCTGAACATTGTCTTTGAGGGAAAGGCTGTGGCTCAGCGGCAGAGCACCTGCTTTGCATGCAGAAGGTCCCTGATTGGATCCCTGGCATCTCCAGGTAGGGCTGGAAAAATTCCTGCCTGAAACCCTGGAGAGCAGCTGCCAGTCAGTGCTGACAGCACTGGGCTAGATGGACCGATGGTCTGATTCAATATAAGGCATTTTCTTATGTTGCTACATTCCTATATGTTTATGAACACAGTTGGCAAAATCCAGAGGAGAAAGAAGGTGTTACTAGGGAAGGCATCAGGTTTAGCCATATGAAGTGGAAATCCAACCATTCATGAAGCACTCAACATGATGCAAACAGATATTAACTTTGGCTTGGATCCTAAGGCAAGTTAATGTAAGGAAGTTTGCAGAAGAGAAGTTTCTTAGCTCCTCCTGCCCCCAGTGGCCCCCCGCCCCAATGCCTCATCCCGCATTGTGCAGGCTGCCTCTGGAGGGGCCTTTCAGGAGGTGCAGGTGGCTGTGGTGGGGAGAGAGGATGAAGAAGTTCCCTTCTGCAAAATACTTGAAGTTAATTTCTCTTAGGCTGCAACCCTGATTTGGGGCAATTCCTTCCTCCCCCAACAGCACTGATATGCCCCATCCAACTTTGTTCAGGAGGGTCCCCCAACCTCTGGGAAAGCTTTGGAATTAAAGCCCTTACTGCCAGTAAGCCATATAGTCCAAGAGCTCATGTCAAAATACTTATGTCATAAGGTACAAAAGGTCTGACTATCTGGTTATCTTACAAAAGTTGTGGCATTTCCAAACTACCAGTCTTATGAGCAATTGCTGGGCATGTAGGGGGTGGCAGCCCTTTTCAGGGCCAATAATTATGTCATATGGTACACGGATGAAACAAGCAGCATCTCTTGGGGAACAGTGTATATAATTCCAGACTGTCCAATCTGGCTGACTTTGGTGGGCTGTGTCCCCTTTCTAACCCCTCCAAAAAGGGGATTGTTCATTACGTCACACAGTACATGGCTGAAACTGGTACTGTTTGGCAGAGATCACCTTCCTGTATCTTAAAACCTCCAATCAGACTGCTTTATGTGGGCCCATCTCCAAATCAGACCATTTAATACAAACAACTTCCAATATACTTAACTGGAACTACGTACGTAGTTTCTGAAATTATGAACTATTTTAGCAATAAAGTCAAAATACAGTTTTTTGTTGTTGCAAGAATACTTTTGTGTTTATTTTAGTTATGAAAACAATTCACATACAACCACCAGAAAAGCCCATCATGAACTCCCTATTCCCTCCTCATAGTCCAGCTCCAAAGCTCTAAAGAAGAAAGAAGTGGCTTGTGTATTCTTGTCTCTTTCCAGAATCTTCTCTTTCTTGAAAAAGCTGCTGTGTGGTCCCATCCAGTGAATCAATGAAATCCAGGTAAAGTTTGGAACACTGATGATTCCAATGAGTCTACTAGCTTTCTCACACCTGTGTAACTCAAATTGTTCTTTGACTGCAGGCCTACTCTCCATGACACAGGTGGGATCTGTTTTCAAAATGTTGAATAGGAACCCTGAGAAGAAGAAACTGTTGACACTTTACCAAAGTCCTCAGTAGAAAGGGGGTCTGTTGCAACAAAGTCACAGTTTTCTTTGTAGGGCTCAACCTCTTTGGAGAACAGGCTCTTAAGAATATTTTACTAGAACCTAAAGTTGAGAAGGCAATGTCCACTTCTTCTAAGAGAGATGAAAGGAAGTCCCCTAAAAGGGTTCCCTCTTTCGTTCTTAACTTCAGGTTCCTATTCAACACTTCCTTTCGGCCATATAAGTTCTCAAAGCCTATCTGGTCCCAAACCAGATTCAATCCAAGATCTCAATCCTCCACTCAGGACAAAGCAGGTCCCTCCCAGTCATCCAAGGCCCCTTGGCAACTGTTCTAACTCTCTTCCTGTATGTGTGGGAAAAATGCCACAGCACTTCCTTCACACATGGAAGCAGTCAGCACTGGATACCTGGACTCTAAACATGATTCAACACAGATATTTTCTGGAGCTTTACTCCACTCCCAGATGCAGGTTTCTTCCCTCCCCTTCTTCCAGGTCTGTGCACAAGCAACAGCTAATGGCCATAGTGATTGCTCATCTCCGAGAGATATGGGCCACAGAATCTGTTCCCCCCTATACCCCCTTTCACTTTCATGGAGTTTACACCATTCTCTTCCTTGTCCCCAAATGGGGCAGGCAGATCCTGGCATTCCATTCTGAAGTATGTGGCATACTGCAAATTCAGGATGGAGATCCTCCAGACCATCAAGGAGGCTCTACACCAGGGGGATTTCCTATCCTCAACAGACCTTATGGAGGCTTACCTCCACATCACCATAGCTGTACAGCACAGGAGATTCTTTCGCTTTGCTTACAGAGCAATGCCCTTTGGCCTGCTATCAATACCAAGAATCTTCTCCAAGCTCATGCTGGTGGTGGTAGCTCACCTCCAACTGAAAGCCATTCACATTTACCCTTATCTGATGACCTTCTTCTGAGGTCCCCATCACCGACAGAGGCCCATTCAGATCTACAGATCACACTGTCTTGTCTCCAGGACTATGGGTTCTTAATAAATCTCAAAAAGAGCCACCTTGAACCTTCTAAATCCTTAATTCACTTGGGAGCAGTTCTAGAAACCTCCAAGGGCATAATATTTTTAGCTCCAGACAGAATCTCCAAACTCAGTCAGGTAGCAAAGTTCCTCCTTCAAACATGCTCAGCAGACCTTATATTTCTAGCACAAGCCTAGGGACTCTCATACTACTCTCATAGCTATGTAGCTCAAAGCATATATATTTGCAGCCTATGAGGTTAATATAGCCTCCCTAAACCCATACATGTCACATCACAGTCTACCAACTGTGCTTCAGCAGCTTTCTCTACTAACACTCCTTTAGTGGAGATCTGCAGGAGAGCTGGTCCTCACGTCGCACGTTTTGTTAGGCATTATCAAATGACAAATATGCTTAGCTGAAGCAGCCTTCAGATGCAGAGTGTTACAACAGGTTCTCCCACAAACATAGGTTCAGCTTGTTTTGGGGCCCACCCTATGGAAATAGTAGCTTTTTTACATCCCATGATGGATGCCGCCTCACACTGGATGGGAACGGAAAGTTGAGAACTTACCGTGAAGTTCCATTCTGATTCAGTGCACCAGAAACATCCATACCACACCCTGTGGCAGACTGAGCACTCTCATTAATTATGTTTTTCAATGGGAGTGTTCCAATCCCTAAGAGATGTGTTTTTCTTTTGTCTCTTCAGTCTTTACATTTCCTCCTTCTTTGTTTTTCTGGCTCCTCAGTCACTACTCTGTCTCAGAAAAGAACTGCCTGGGCAGAGCCATGGAGGCCAGGACCTAGGCAAAAAGACTGGCCACATGTTCCTTGCCTCTCTGGGGTAGTGGGAGGAGTTAACCATGATGGATGCCTCCTGCGCACTGAATTGGAATGGAACTTCATGATAAGTTGCCTGACTTTCTGTTATGTATCCGGCGGCGTGGGGGTACTATGGCTTAGTTATTGTTTTGAACCTTGGCAGCTCCTGTAGAGCAGCAGTGGGTGGAGGTTCTGCTAAGTTCTTCAGTTCTGTGTGTGATAAATAAAGGACAGTTGTGTTTGAGGCCTAGTGAGTCCTACAGTCATTCCCTCTGCCCATGCAACACTTTCCATTCTAAGTAGGGATGTCAGAGAATTCCGCCACGGGTCTCAGTGAGGCTGAATGCCAGTGCATTCGGCCCCCTGAAATCTGTGGCGGAAAGGCCTGCCCCCCACCCCCCGCGGATCCTCCCCGCCCCCCGCGGATCCCCCCCTGGGACGAGACTTACCTGGGGCGGATCTTCCGGGCAGCGGCGGCTCCAGTGGCAGCTTCGGCGGCAGCGGCGGGCGGTCTTCCGACCAGCTGCCGCCACCCCCATTTCCAGGCGTGTGTGTGGGGGGGAGATGTGATAGGCTACGTAAAGATTTACGTAGCCTATCATGGCTAGGTTTAAAAAAAGAGAGAAAAAAAGACGTGATAGGCTACGTAAATCTTTACGTAGCCTATCATGGTTGGGGGTGGGTTAAAAAAAAAAACGCGTACGCAAATGGCGGTGGCTACAGCCCCCGCCATTTGCGTTCCTTCTTTTTTTTTTCTTTTTGGCTGTTTTAATCTACATAAATATTTATGTAGACTATGACGGCGAAAATCAAGGGGAACGCAAATAGCGTAACGGGCGCTATTTGCATCCCCTTTTGATTCGCCGTTTTAGCCTACGTAAAGATTTACGTAGGCTAAAACGGTGAAGGAAAAAGGGACGCAAATAGTGCCCGCTACACTATTTGCGTTCCCCTTGATTTTCGTTGTCATAGTCTATGTAAATATTTATGTAGATTAAAACAGCCAAAAAGAAGGAACGCAAATGGCGGCGGCCGTAGCCGCCGCCATTTGCGTACGTGTTTGCTTTTTTTTTTAACCCAGAGCCCTCCACGGCCGGAAATCCAGCTGCGGATGGCTCTGGCCTTGCTGGGGCGGGCCTGGCCAGCTGCTCCACGGAGCTGCTGCGGAGCACAGCTGGCTGTTCGAGGATTCCGGGGGGAGGAACAGAGCGCTTCCCCCCCAGCCAGGATTCCGGGGGGAGGGATGGAATGCCTCCCCCCCCATAAACATAATCCGCGAAAGGTAAATCACTTTCGTACATCCCTAATTCTAAGCATATGTCTTTTCCACTTGATTCTAGTTCAGGGGTGCAGAATCTCAGGCCCAGGGGAAAAATCCGACCGTGCCAGTCCAGCCCTCCAGGGTTCCCCAGATGGCCATGTTCCCTTTTCTCTATTGGCTGATCATTTGGTGCTTTCCCCAGTTTTGTGCAGTCCCCCACTGCCCCAACTGTTTTTAAAAGTCAAAATGCCTCTCCTAAGGCTCAGGTTACTGGCAGTAAGAATGTTAAGCTAAAATATGCTGGTGTTTTGGCTCCACCCCTTTTGTCTTCAGCTCCACCCCCTCTGGAATGCAGCCTTGAGGACTTTTCTAAAATGAAATTTGGCCCTCAGGTTGAAAGAGGTTCAACATCCCTGTTCTAGTTGGTGGATTTTGGGGTTCTAGTAAAACAACCCAGAGTGGTTAAGAGTGTTGGGCTGAGACTTGGAAGATTTGGCTTCTAGTCCTCCCTTGGCCATGAAGCTCACTGGGTGATTTTGAGTCAGTCACTGACTCTCAGCCTACCCTACCTTTTAGGGTTGTTGTGAGGATAAAATGGAGAGGAGAAGGACAACGGAAGCCACATTGGGTTCCTTGCAAGAGGAAAAAAGGCAGGATATGAGTGCAATAATAAAATTAAATAAATAAAAAGCCTCAAGTCTCACTAGCCCTTGTCTACAACTCAAGGAATACTTCCACCACAACACTTATTGTGAATCTGCACACACACCTGCCATTCAGATGGCACACAATTAGTATCTTCTCAATTCTACAGCAAAATTCTGACTGGCAAAATGTATTTTGTTCACTGCAGACCTACCTGTTGAATGTTTTATACAGAAATATCCTAGTGTGATGGTCTCCCACAGAGCTGGCCAGGTGTCCACTCTCTGTATCATCCCTTTGTTCTTCTTGACTCTTCTGGAGAAGAGACAGACAATTGCACAATTAAAACACCCGCAAGCCACAGGGGAAAACAAAATCTGTCATCGCACTGGCATAGTCTATGGAGCATGAAAGCATATAGGGAAGCACCAGGCAATTATCCTTGGCTGGAATAATTACCTTGTAGTAAAGAAAAATGTCAGGTCTTATCATCCAAACACTTACTCAGGTGAGTAAAATGTATGAAAATAAAGTCACAAAAATGAAAATGAGAGCTTATTAGCATGCAAGAAGATACCTTACAACCTTAAAAAAATATAGCAGTTCTATGTTTTGCTCTCTCTTTTTTAATTACAGTCCCCATCACCCTACTATAAATTAAATGTCACATACACGTGGACCCATGAAAAAGTTCCACAGAAATGGAAGAAAAAATTAGTCACAGCAAAGGGAAAAACATCTTTCTTCCTTTTATATGCTCCTCCTTCACCCTACATGCTTCCTTGTCCCAATCCTACTAGGGATGTGTAAATGCAAAAGTGGGAATTGCAGGAATTGGTGGTGAAAATCAAAAGTGTCAAATGCACTATATCCACATTTCATTGTTTCCAGTTGGATGCTCATTCAGATGCACATTCAGAATATGGATGAGGATGTACATCCAAATCAACATCTGGTCGAAAGCAATACAGTGCAAATCATGTTCCTTTCTCTTCCTTACCTTTCAGAGGTTTGTTCTTCTTTCTTCTGAATAGACATGCAAAGGCTTGGCCTGCTTACATGTGAGCAAACATGCTGCTCAGGATTACTTCTGAGTCAGCCGAAGCTTGATATTTGAAAGTGCTGCAGACTGATTCATTCCTACTTCCTTCTGAGTAGACATGCAGAGGCTTGGTACTTGGGATGCTATTTGGAAGTGTTACTGAGTGATTCAGCTCTGCTTAATCCTGAGTAGACATGCAGAAGCCCTGTCCTGCTTACTTCTGTGTAGGCTTAAAACAGGTAATAATTACATTTTTGCCCTACCCACTTTGCCTTTAACTACTCCCACACATGGAATGCAGCCCCTGAGACCTTTACCAGAGTGGAACTTGGCCTTTGGCTTGAAAACGTTTCCCCATCCCTGCTTTATATCATTTCACAAAGTTTTTTTCCACATCTAAACAAAGCTTTAGTGTCTTGTCTCTTCATAATACAAGTATGGGATGCAGTAGATCACATCTATACTCTCATTGTTATTCGTTTTTACTGTGAGTATATGAAGCACAGATTTCATCAGAACGTGAATATATGAGCATGCTTCTAGATGTATGAAGTTAACACATAGAAGAGCTACAACTTAGAAATTAATGGCCTGGTTGCATTGCAGGGGCTCCTTTTCACACAGCATTCTTTTCCACAGAGGTGTGGAAGGGAATGGTTATGCTCAGCCCCTTCCCACCCTGCTCTGTGTGAACAGATGGGGTTGGATTGCAGCCATGATACCTTGCCCTAAAAAATTCCAGCACCTCAACCTGATCAACATGTTGATTTCTTTACTTGACTTAAGACATGAATCAGAGGCTGAAGTGCGTAATGACTGAGAAAAGCACTCTGAATAAAGAGGGACTTTTCCTATACTTATGTGCCCTCCTCCAAAAAAATATTATATGGGCACATAATAATATGTGGTGATGACATTGCTAATAAAACAAAAATGGAGGGGATTCCTAATTCAAAGCATGTTCTGAGTGAGCACAGAATACTCTTCTTGTGATAGCATAAACTAGAACGAGGTGGGCAAAATACCTAGGGATTCGGTTCTCATGTAAAATAGCGCATGGTGAGTTTGTTGATGCAGGAAACAATCCTTAAGTAGCAGCAAACTCTGAAACGATCTTTGGGTTTTCTTACTAGTCATGTAAATGAGCCCTGAAGTCAATGATGCTCTGAATCTCCTCAAGGACTGAGGCTAAAGAAGCTGCTATTAAAACCTGTAGTAGCCTCCTTAATGTCACGGAGTATAAAGTCTTGTATTTGCTAATATCAAATATCCTGGCCTGTGTGAAGGATTTACTACATAAAATATGGTGAATCTGATCACCCCCAAAATATGCAACCTCAAAGTATTTTTGTACAACAATATTCCACCCATATACATTAAAATGGTGTATTTAAAAAAAAAAATGGTTTTACTATGAAGAGTTACATTCTTCCACATGTTTAGTATTATGCATACTGTCAAGTCCTTAAAATATCTTGGCATATTTCTTTCCAGATTATATTTTCCCATCTTATGACTCGCATCTTATGTATGACAAAATGGGGGGAAAGTGCTCTTCTGTACAGGCATTTCACTGTTAACTATGATGACCATTAGGGCTGTGAATATGAAGCATGAAGAAATGCCAGTCTAAAACATTTATGGGACAAATAAGCTTCAGTTCATTCCATTTGCTGTAACACAGAAAGATGTGATTAGGCATGATGTTCAACTGACTATGAGGAAGGTGTCATGTATCACTTTTCACAGTTGTTGTGATCATAACCCATTATCAATTACGGCTTGTGTTGTTGCATTAGATCAATTGTATAATTCATCTGCCTGTGTTCTATATTTGCTTTTTTCCTACTGTGATAAACATATTGGCATTACCATATACAGTCAGTGCTTTATTTAATTTTAGCAATTTACTTCTTATAGATCCTTTAACAAAGGATACATTTGGAAAACATGTTTGGTTTGATGTAAATGAACATGAGATCATTTCACCCAAATAGGAGCTAAGTGCTTTTCCATGACAGCATTTGCAATCTGTTGTGTTCTCTTCTTCAAAAGTTACCGCTTGAATATGAACGTATCTTTAAGAAACTTGGAGGGATCAGTGGACTCACATGTGATTCAATTCCAAAAAAAATGTATTTGAAGAGCACTTTAATATCCTTAATTCTTTGTCACTCTTTGTTGAAGCAAAAGGATTTGTGGTTTGGGCATGCATACTTTAATATAGTAGTCTTAAACATTTTCAAACTCAGCATTTGCCTTTAACTACAACCTGCAACATGGGATTGATTTTTAACATTTTCACCTCTGTTTTTTTGTTTTTGTCTGTAGGGTTTTTTTTTTTTTTAAATTTTCCCAATAGCAAATGTTCTCTGGGCAGATTACAAATAGTTTATAGAATAAAATAAAATACAAATAGGTAAAAATATAATACAATACAAATTGTTAAACGAATAAGTGCAATACACAATGACAAACAGCATAAGGATAAATACATGTAATATATATATATGAACAGGCATAAAAAACCTCTAACTACACATTAAACAGATGATTCTCTTAATAATTGCATAGAAGAGTGAACTGAGCTGAGAAAAGCTGTACCTGTGGATATTTCCCCTTCTATGCAAATATTAAAGGTACAGGAGGCATTTTCTTCTTGGCATCTAGTCACCCCTCTCCCTGCCTTTCTCTTTAAAATAATGATAGTGCTGTGATTAGGGTCCCAAGACGTTAGTTGAAGAGCAATACCTTAATAGAGGGGTGGGCAGATGGTAGATTTTGAGATGTTTTGAACTTCACCTCCCAGCATTCCTTGACCATGCTGGCAGAAGCCCCTGGGAGCTGAAGTCCCAAACGTCTGGAGATCTACCATCTGCCACCCCTGCCTTAATACACAGAAGGCCTATTTAAATGTTGATGACAATAGTCACTCAGTGTGTAGAACTTGTAAGCTGAGCAGAGATATAGTTGCAATTATATGGGATCTGAAACATGGAGGGGGGGATATTTTCCCTGCTGTTTGCCAGACATAACAGTTATGATATTTTATTTATTTAATACATTTCTAAACTGCCCTTCAAATCAAAATTCCTGGGGCAGTTTACAATAACAAATAAAATACAAGAAAAAAATAAAAGGCAGAATTAAAATGGCTTAGGACCAGGATATCTGAAAGACTGCCTCCTCCCACATGAACCTGTCTGTAATCTATGATCTTCATCAGATGCCCTGTTGTATATCCCATCACCAAGAGAGACTAGGTGGGTGGGTCTGTGGCAGCACCTTGACTTTGGGCATCCCTCCTGAAGGAGGTCAGGTTGACTCCAACCCTTCTCAGTTTTAGACAGGCAGAAAAAAATGGTACTGTGCCATTGATGTGATCTTAATTCTCTTTTCTTTTTTTGGCCTTTTTAAAAGAATGTTTTGTTCCTGCTTTTGTCTGTTGTGATCTCATTGCATTATTATATTGTTTTAAATTGCACATCACTTTGAGGGTCCTAGGCAGCAGAAAACCGATATATACTTTTAAATAAATAAATAAATAATGTAAAAACAATGACAGTACAAACAAGAAAATACAGCAGAGCTTATGCCTAAAAGACATAAGTAGAGTCATGCTGGATCAGACCAAAGACATTTGTAGTTTTTATTGCAACAGAATAACATGGTTGCCCCTCTGGGAACTGTCCAAATAGTTTCAGGATCCAATGTATCTAAAAACTTGTAGTGAAAATAATTTGCAAGCAAAGGATTTACTTAATTGGTCCAATTCAAGCAGGTCATTTTGATACTACTATTCACGTGGGTAAACATCAGCAGTGTTGCCATTTTTTTTCATGAGAAAGTCTTTTCAGTTTAAAGAAATAAGAGAAATGGTTGACCCATTTTTCTCCCAGTGATATCAAAGGAAATCTCTTCTCCATAATAAACAAGATGGGGGAAAAACTTTTCAAGATATTCAAAGAGAATGCTTAATTAATTTCCAACATGCTTTCTGACATTAAGGGAATCTATTTAATAGTTATCCCTCCGCCCCCGAAACATACACAAACACATTTGAAAAGTACAGGACATAGAAGGCTTCAATCCTAAAGCTGACTGTTGTGATGTCGTGACCCAGGAGTCCAGCAATAACCCGGATACAGAGGCCCAGGAACCAGTGGTGCCAATGGAGGAGGCACTGGGCTCAAGCATCAGTACAGAACTGGAGATGCCTGAGCTGCTGGAGACACCCAGCCCTGAGATATGAGAACTCAAGGACTCAAGAAGAGTCCTGATCTGGCTGGATCAGACCAAGGGTCCATCCAGTCCTACGTTCTGTTTGCACAGTAGCCAGCCAGATGCCGATGGGAAGCACACAAGCAGGTCATGAGGGCAACAGCACCCTCCTGCTCATGCTCCTCAGCAACTTGCATTACCGAAGCATACTGCCTCTGTTACTGGAGGTAATGTGTAGCCATTATGACTAGCAGCCATTGATAGCCTTCATAGAATCATCGAATCATAGGATAGTAGGGTTGGGAAGGGCCTACAAGACCGTCGAGTCCATTTCTCTGCTCAATGCAGGAATCCAAGTCAGAGCATCCCTGACAGATAGCTGTCCAGCCTTGTCTTGAATGCCTCCAGTGTGGGAGAGCCCATCAGCTCCCTAAGTAATTGGTTCCATTGTCCTATTGCTCTAACAGTCAGGAGGTTTTTCCTGATGTTTAGCCGGAATCTGGCTTCCTGTCACTTGAGCCCATTATTCCGTGTCCTGCACTCCGGGATGATCAAGAAGAGATCCTGGCCTTCCTCTCTGTGACAACCTTTCAAGTACTTGAAGAGCGCTATCATATCTCCCCTCAGTCTTCTCTTCTCAAGGCTAAACATGCCCAGTTCTTTCAGTCTCTCCTCATAGGGCTTTGTTTCCAGTCCCCTGATCATCTTTGTTACCCTCCTCTGAACCCTCTCCAGCTTGTCTGCATCCTTCTTCAAGTGCGGTGCCCAGAACTGGACACAGTACTCCAGATGAGGCCTAACCAGTGCTGAGTAGAGGGGAACTAGTACTTTCCGGGATTTGGAAGCTATGCTTCTATTAATGCAGCCCAAAATAGCATTTGCCTGTTTTGCAGCCACATCACATTGTTGGCTTATATTCAGCTTGTGATGGACAACAATTCCAAGATCCTTCTCGCTTGTAGTATTGTTGAGCCAAGTATCACCCACCTTGTAACTGTGCATTTGGTTTCTTTTTCCTAGGTGCAGACTTGGCATTTATCCCTATTAAATGTCATTCTGTTGTTTTCTGCCCAGCGCTCCAGTCTATCAAGATCACTTTGAATTTTGTTTCTGTCTTCCAGGGTATTAGCTATCCCTCCAAATTTTGTGTCATCTGCAAATTTGATCAGTGTTGCCTGCACCTCCTCCTCCAAGTCATTAATAAAAATGTCGAAGAGCACTGGGCCCAGGACTGAGCCTTGCAGTACCCCACTCATTACCTCTCCCCAGTTTGAGAAGATCCCATTGATAAGCACTCTTTGAGTCCGATTCTGTAGCCAACTGTGGATCCAGCTGATCGTTGTTTCATCTAGCCCACTTTGAGCTACTTTGCTAACTGGGATATCATGGGGCACTTTGTCGAAAGCTTCATAAATTTGTCTAATCCCTTTTAAAGCCATCTAAATTGGTAGCTGTCACTACGTCTTCTGGTAGCAAATTCCATAATTTAACTGTGTGCTGTGTGAAGAAGTACTTCCTTTATCTGTCCTGAATCTTCCACCAATCAGCTTCATTGGATGACCTCTGTTTCCAGTATTATGACAGCAGGAGAAAAACTTCTCCCTGTCCTCTTTCTTCACATTATGCATAATGTTATATGACTCTATCATGTCCCTACCTTATCACCTTTTTTCTAAGCTAAAAAGCCCCCAATATTGTAACCTTTCCTCATAAGGAAGTTGCTCAGGCCCCTTGATAATTTTGGTTGCCCTTTTCTGCACCTTTTCCAGCTCTACAATATCTTTTTTGAGGTTGGTGACTAGGATAGTACCCAGTATTCCAACTGTGTTGTACTTAGGGATGTATGGATTTTGTGAAATCCGTTTGGTGTGCATTTCACGGATTGTCAGGTGCTTTTTGTTCTGTTGCCCACTCATTGATTGAATTGGATTTTCCCCAATTTCCCGAATTCACACAAATTTACACTTGCAAAAATGCTCAAATCCCTCCAAATGTGCAAACCTTCCACAAATGCACATTTTCATGCTTTAGCTTATGGAAGAAATGCACATTCTCAGCTGGTGCCGTTTGCATAAAATTCTGGAAAGAAAAAGAAATGGTCCACAAGTCCACAGAATCTATGCCACTTGGGAAAAGCCGGCCACTGTAGAATCTGTGGGTCAGATACGTAGAAATCTGAACTAATTTGATTCTTTTGTAGATTCCTCCAACATTCCTGGTTGCACCATAGATTTGTGTGAGGGCAGTATGATAGATTGGCAGTTTTGTTGGTTGCAACATGCAACCCAGCACCAATTATGATTATGTTGTTTTCTCTCTTGCTGTTGTGAGTGCACAGGATCATGATAACAGCTGCTGGCATAGTGGGACCATGGGATGGGCCTTCCCCTCCAGATGCCAGAGCTGTTCAGCTACAGCTGCAGATTATCCTGGGTATGGCTCTTCTCTCCTTATTCCCCTGGTTTTACATTTGTATTCCATGTCTGTTTATGTCAAGAACTCTATGAAGCTGTTCCATCAGAGAAAGGGTAAATGAGTCTTATAAGAAATCTCTCTCTCTCTCTTTCTCTTTTTCATCACAGTCAGAAGAAGCTTTATTATCAAAATGAGTTTCATGCAAATGAGGAAGCGGTTTTGCGAAAGGTGCATTTAATATTATTGCTGTGGCAATGATAACATTCTACCAGTAGAACCGAATGCTTTATGTAGTTTGAAGAAACGTTACTGTTATTTGGAAGATGCAGTGCTGAATAAATGGAGGTGAATGGGGTTTTGTTTTGCCTCTATGTCTTAAAATATGAACACAATGGAATGCTGAATGCCTTCAATCGAAGAAGGAACAAGCTTTCCATTCTAGAACCCTTCGATCAAGTTACTGCCTTTGGGTATCTGTTTATCATCATCGTCGTCATCGTCATTGCTACTAACTCTTTTGATTAAACGACATCTCCCAGTGGTTTTCTGCCAAGGCAGAGCAACGAACAGTTCCTCTCTCCTACAGTATGTAATCTGAATAATTAAAAATTGCCAAGCAGACAGTTGCAGGTTCAGAAAGGCTGTGTACTCCCAAGGCTCTGAGCAGTGTTGCCTTCCGATGGCCTCACTACACATTTCAGTGTAATGTACCACATTTCAGGTACAAATGCCTGCAGCTGGAACTTTTTTTGTTCTTGTTTCAGGAAAAGCTGCTTTGTGAAGGACAGTTTGGACTGGCAAAGTAGCAGATGGGTAAAGAGCCAAGCAGATCCTCCCTGCTGCTTCTCCACTCCAAATTCCTCCTCCTGAAAAAAGAAGGGCTGTTGGGGCACAGTTACATGGGTTGCTAGGCAATGTGTCACTAGATCCTGAGACTGGATCAGCCAGAACTCACTTTCCAGCCAGATGATCCTGTAAAACTGAGAAATGGCACAAGATGCGGAAAAGCATCTCCACTGCTTACTGTCATCACATGGCAGCCTTGCCCAACCTGCTCCCATCAGCCCCACCTAACATTATCAATGGTCAGGAAGGCTGGGAGTTGTGTTTGAAAACATCAGGAGAGCACCATGTTGGGGAAGGATTGTTGTTGTTGTTGTTGTTCAGTCGTTCAGTCGTGTCCGACTCTTCGTGACCCCATGGACCATAGCACGCCAGGCCTTCCTGTCCTGCGCTCTCTCCCGGAGCGTGCTCAAGTTCATATTCATTGCATCCGTGATGCTATCTAGCCATCTCATCCTCTGCCATCCCCTTCTCCTTTTGCCTTCAGTCTTTCCCAGCATCAGGGTCTTTTCCAGGGAGTTTTCTCTTCGCATTAGGTGGCCAAAATATTGGAGCTTCAGCTTCATTATCTGTCCTTCCAATGAGCACTCAGGGTTGATTTCCTTTAGGATGGACTGATTTGACCTCCTTGCAGTCCAGGGCACTCGTAAGAGTCTTCTCCAGCACCACAGTTCGAAAGCATCAATTCTTCGGCGCTCAGCCTTCCTTATAGTCCAGCTCTCACAGCCATACATTACTACTGGGAAAACCATAGCTTTGATTAGACGGACCTTTGTCGGCAAGGTGATGTCTCTGCTTCTTACTATGCTGTCTAGGTTGGCCATAGCTTTCCTCCCAAGGAGCAAGCGTCTTTTAATTTCATGGCTACAGTCACCGTCTGCGGTGATCTTGGAGCCCAAGAAAGTAAAATCTGTCACTGCTTCCATTTCTTCCCCTTCTATATGGCAGGAAGTGATGGGGCCAGATGCCATGATCTTCGTTTTGTTAATGTTGAGTTTCAAACCAGCTTTTGCACTCTCCTCTTTCACCCTCAACAAGAGGCTCTTGAGATCCTCTTCGCTTTCTGCCATTAGGGTGGTATCGTCTGCATATCGGAGGTTGTTGAGAATTCTCCCAGCAATCTTAATTCCGACCTCTGATTCATCCAACCCGGCATTTCTCATGATGTACTCTGCATAGAAGTTAAATAAGCAGGGTGACAATATGCAGCCTTGTCGTACTCCTTTCCCAATTTTGAACCAATCGGTTGTTCCATGTCTGGTTCTGACTGTTGCTTCTTGACCCTCGTACAGGTTTCTCAGGAGACAGGTACGGTGGTCTGGTACTCCCATCACTTTAAGAATTTGCCACAGTTTGTTGTGATCCACACAATCAAAGGCTTTAGCGTAGTCAATGAAGCAGAAATAGACGTTTTTCTGGAATTCTCTTGCTTTCTCCATGATGCAGCGAATGTTGGCGATTTGATCTCTAGTTCCTCTGCCTCTTCGAAACCCAGCTTGTACTTCCGGTAGTTCTCGGTTCACATACTGCTGAAGCCTAGCTTGTAGGATTTTGAGTATCACCTTGCTGGCATGTGAAATGAGCGCAATTGTACGGTAGTTTGAACACTCTTTGGCGTTGCCCTTCTTTGGAATTGGAATGTAAACTGACCTTTTCCAGTCTTGTGGCCACTGTTGAGTGTTCCAGATTTGTTGGCATATTGAATGCAGCACTTTAACAGCATCATCTTTTAGGATTTTAAATAGCTCGGCTGGAATACTGTCATCTCCACTAGCTTTGTTGTTAGTAATGCTTCCTAAGGCCCACTTGACTTCACTCTCGAGGATGTCCGGCTCAAGTTCAGTGACCGCACTATCATGGCTATCAGGGACATTCAGATCTTTCCTGTATAGTTCTTCTGTGTATTCTTGCCACCTCTTCTTAATCTCATCTGCTTCTGTTAGGTCCCTGCCTTCTTTGTCCTTTATCATGCCCGTCTTTGCACAAAACGTTCCCTTGAGATCTCCAATTTTCTTGAAGAGATCTCTAGTCTTTCCCATTCTGTTGTTTTCCTCGATTTCTTTGCATTGTTCATTTAAGAAGGCCTTCTTGTCTCTCCTTGCTATTCTCTGGAACTCTGCATTCAGTTGGGTATATCTTCCCCTTTCTCCCTTGCTTTTCGCTTCCCTTCTTTCGTGAGCTACTTGTAAAGCCTCATCAGACAGCCACTTTGCTTTCTTGCATTTCTTTTTCTTTGGGATGGATTTCGTTGCTGCCTCCTGAACAATGTTACGGACCTCCGTGCATAGTTCCTCAGGCACTCTGTCTATCAGGTCTAATCCCTGAAATCTATTCCTCACGTCCACTGTATATTCATCAGGGATATGATTTAGGTCATACCTGAACGGTTTAGTGGTTTTCCCGACGTTCTTCAATTTAATCCAAAATTTTGCAAGAAGCAGCTCATGATCTGAGCCACAGTCAGCTCCAGGTCTTGTTTTTACTGACTGTATGGAGCTTCTCCATCTTTGGCTGCAAAGATTATGCAAAGGACATAATCAATCTGATTTCGATATTGACCATCTGTTGATGTCCATGTGTAGAGTCGCCTTTTGTGCTGTTGGAAAAGAGTGTTTGCTATGATCAGCATGTTCTCTTGGCAAAACTTTAGCTTTGCCAAGCTAAAACTATTAGCTTTTGTCCTGCTTCATTTTGTACACCAAGGCCATGCCTGCCTGTTATCCCGGTGATTTCTTGACTTCCTACTTTAGCATTCCAATCCCCTATGATGAAGAGGACATCTTTTTTTGGTGTTAGTTCTAGAAGGTGTTGTAGGTCTTCATAGAACCGATCAACCTCAGCTTCTTCAGCCTCAGTGGTTGGGGCATAGACTTGAATTACTGTGATGTTGAATGGTTTGCCTTGGATTCGTACTGAGATCATTCTATCATTTTTAAGATTGTACCCCAGTACTGCTTTTCCCACCCTTTTGTTGACTATGAGTGCTACTCCATTTCTTCTAAGGGATTCTTGCCCACAATAGTAGATATGATAGTCACCTGAATTAAATTCGCCCATGCTTGTCCATTTTAGTTCGCTGATTCCCAAGATGTCGATGTTCAATCTTGCCATCTCATGTTTGACCACCTCCAGCTTACCTTGATTCATTGATCTGACATTCCAGGTTCCTAAACAATATTGTTCTTTACAGCATCGGATTTTCTTTTCACCACCAGACACATCCACAGCTGAGTGTCCTTTCAGGTTTGGCCCAGCCGCTTCACTCTTTCTGGCGCTACTTGGAAATACCCTCTGCTCTTCCCCAGTAGCATATTGGACACCTTCTGACCTGAGGGGCTCATCTTCCGGCGTCATATCTTTTAGCCTTGTGATACGTTCCATGGGGTTTTCTTGGCAAGAATACTGGAGTGGGTTGCCATTTCCTTCTCCAGTGGACCACATTTTGTCAGAACTCTCTGCCATGACCTGTCCGTCTTGGGTGGCCCTGCACGGCATAGCTTATGGCTTCACTGAGTTACGCAAGCCCCTTCGCCACAACAAGGCAGTGATCCATGAAGGGGTGGGGAAGGATGCCACATGGTAAAAGACGCATGCCATTAGCAGACATCCTGACAAATTTCTCCATTACCAGATTTCACCACAGAATGACCTTTTCCAACCTCCTTGTATTCACCAATGGATCAGTATGTTACAGTTGGATAGCTGTCTGTGGAGTAGGCATTTTACACTCATATTCTGGATACTTTGTTTCAGCAGCCATTTAAAAATAAGCATTCCTGCATGTGAAATAATACATCTCTGGCTACCCCTTGTAACCATTATCCAGCCCTCCTTGTTCTGCTTCCAAGGGGGAGGGAGGCTGGAAGAAGAAATCAGATGTATGTCTAAATTGATTCTAAAACCATTCATGTCTCAGTGCAGAATTAATACTTTTTTTTTTTTAAGGTTATGAAGTATTCCATTCTGCATTTATTGCTTGTTGACTTTTAAGCTGTCTAAATCTTGTGCCTTAATTCAGTACTTAAGGGTAGGGCTGTGCATGGACCCCCCAATCTGATTTGGAAGCTGCTTCGGGGCTTCTGAGGTGCGCCCGATTTGGCTCGAGCTGATTTGGGGGGCCCCAACCCACCTCAGCCTACAAAGCTGAAGCTGGATTTGGACATCTGAATCCCACTTTGGCCCCCCCACATGCTGCCCAGCCCCCAGCTCCTTAACTGGGCCCTGGTTCCATAGGGGGAGGCACCACCACCAGGGGAGCTGCTGCCGCCACTGCTGCTGGTGCTGCTGTGCAAGCTGCTGCTGGAGAAGGCGCTGCTGGGGAAAACGCTGCTGGGGAAAGTGCTGCACATCGCAGCCCACCAACTGCTGACAGGCGTGAGGGCAGAAGTTGCCCTCCAACTGCGCCCTTTCCCTGGGCCCTCTGGAGTTGTCTTTCTGAAGTTGATACATTCTGGAGACAGCCTGTCCAGGCTACCCAGAGGGCATAAGAAGAGCTCCAAATATACAAGGTGGATGAGGTGCTTCGTGGAGGAGCTGCTTTGGGGCACCTTGGTGCTGGTCTGATCTGCTTCATATCATGATGAGGCACCTCCGAATCAGCCCACTTCGCCTCATTGTTAGGGCTTTGTAGTGAGGCAGTGCACAGCCCTACTTAAGGGTGCAATATTATGCATGTTTAGGTAGCATGGCTGGCTGGAGGGATGCTGGGAATTGTAGGACTCCCCCCTCCCCCGTCCCATCTAAACGTAGACAGGATTGCACCTTAAGGAATTTTTTTTTTTGGCCACTGAATTTTAAAGAAACACATACCTAGTTTTTCAGTCCTTGTTGTTGTTGTTCAGTCGTTCAGTCGTGTCCGACTCTTCGTGACCCCATGGACCATAGCACGCCAGGCCTTCCTGTCCTCCGCTCTCTCCCGGAGTGTGCTCAAGTTCATTTTTCAGTCCTTATAATACTGTAATAGCAATAAAGAAAAAAATATATAAAGAAGGCTTATATTTCTAATGATATAGGGTACCTTTTGTTGATTAATTTTTGTCAGTGAAAGGCACCTGTTTTGAGATTTTAGTAATGTATACAATGTATTTAAACATAATCTATTAATTAGTTGATGGATTGGTTAGAAGTCAGATGGTTAATTCATAAAAGATCGTTAAGACTTTAAAAGAAGCCTTTAATAGTCTTAAGTACATCTCTTTGGTCTGCTATTATGCTAAGTACCAAGTAGAAAGGCAGATTGCTGTAGAATATTAATCGGAGCATTTTGAAATTGTAAATAAACATGTCTGTAGCAATCTAGATGAAGAGCAGAATGATAAAAAAGGGCTATAAAAACTGAATTAACATGTAAAAAGCTTGCTGTTTTGGTGTCACAGGAGAATAGTGTCAGACAGTAGATAAAATTAAATATTCCCAGGTGGTTTTACAAGAAACAGTGCTATCAATATTTAATGGATTGTGGCAGAATTTAGTACCATTTGGAAGAATGCAAATAAAGGTTATAATAGAAATCACCTTGACAGAAGCTTCCACAAAATGCAGTGTATGCTCTCCCATGCCCAGCAAAGACTCTGTGGACATTGGCTCATGTATGCAAATCATGCAGAAGGGGAGGAAATCCCACATTAAGCATTGTGTGCACGTGCACAGTGTACCACTGAACAGTTGACTGCCACCATTACAGGTGGAAATGAAGCCAGTTATCCTTTCCTCTCCACTTTAGTGCACATATAAAGATTTCTAGATTAGGGCTACACTCTCTTAAACATTTTCAGTAGCAGCATTTTCTGCTATCCTTTGATGGATAGTTGATAAATTAGCGAAAAGGCAGAAAAGGTATGTGCTTTAGTATAGCAAAGACAGAAAATGTATGTGCTTGCTTGCTTGCTTGCTTGCTTGATTTATTTATTGCATTTCTATTCCGCTTTTTTTCCTCTTGAAAGGAACCCAAGGCGGCTTACATGTTCCTCCTCCTCTCCATTTTATCCTCACAACAACAACCCTGTGAGGTAGGTTGGGCTGAGAGTGTGTGACTGGCCCAAAGTTACCCAGTGAGCTGCCATGGCCGAGTGGGGACTAGAACCCGGATCTCCCGGCTCCCAGTCCAACACTGTCACCAACACTCTTACGCAGTTGATATTGCGCTAGTGTAAGCCACCTCTAGTGCAATGCTAGTAGCATAAGCTGGCACAACAGGTTGTCTGTGGAAACTGGTTGTGCCAGCTATTGGCAGTGAGCTAGAGGTCGCTTACACTAGTGCGATGTCATTTGTGCATGCCCAGAGGCCCCATTGGATACTGCCTGTTCTGTTTCAATATAATGGGGCAACTAGAAGTGTGTGCACGTGTGTGTGAAAATTCAGGACTTAGTATCATATTACTTTTAAGTCATATTTTCCCCAGAAATTGGTAGAACTTCATGGCTCCATTCCAAGAACAGTGTATTGGACCTAGATTTTTAATTCAGGCATGTCAGACTTCTGCTTAGAATGCATGGATTGGATGAATGAACCAGAATGAGTTTGGCAGGTTCCAACGACTTTTGGTGGCTTCCAAATGCTTCTTCCGTGTGTGTAGCTTGGCTGACGGTACAGTTGAAGCACAACGGGCTCATCATACCGTTTCGACTGTGGCTGTGCATGGACCCCCCAATCCAACTCAGAAGCCACTTTGTGGCTTCCAAGGTGGGCCCGATTTGGCTCAGGCTGATTCGGGGCCGAGTTGGGCCTGAACCTGAACCAGGATGTGGATGGCCAAATCCCGCTTCGGGGGGCCCTGATGCCCCCGCGCAAACCCCCAGCTCCTTACCTAGGCTGCTGCTGCCTCTGCTGCCTCCTCCGCTTCCGCTGCCTCCACCTCCACACCTCTACCACTGCCTCTGCCGCTGTTGCCCCCAGCTCTGCCCCCCCCCACAGCTGCCGCTGTCACCACCATCTGAGCCGTGGACGCGCACCGGCTTTTGATGCAGGGAGTTGCCATTTTAAAAATATTCAGCATCTGGTATTCAGAATACCAGCAGGAGAGGGTTTGAGGGTTTTCCCCCCAAATGAAAACTTTACTAAGAAGATGCTTCTCGGAAACACACAAGCAGGATATTAAGACAATAACCCTTTGCCGCCGCCTCTGTCACCACCACGCCGCCACCACCATCTTTGCGGCCACTATCACCACCGCCATCATCATTGCCGCCAGCTCCTGAGCCCTGGATGCAATTCCAGGAAGTTGCCATTTTAATGATGGCGGTGGTGATAGTGGCCGCAAAGATAGTGGTGGCGGCGTGGTGGTGACAGAGGCGGCGGCAAAGGGTTATTGTCTTAATATCTTGCTTGTGTGTTTCCGAGAAGCATCTTCTTAGTAAAGTTTTCATTTGGGGGGAAAACCCTCAAACCCTCTCCTGCTGGTATTCTGAATACCAGATGCTGAATATCAACAACATCTGGTGTTCAGAGAGGTTCCGCATCTTAACACAGAGGTTTTTGCTTCATTTCTGGCAATTCTATCCATTTTGTTTTCCATTTGTTAATGTCTTGTTTATTTTACTTCTCTTTCGTGAGTGTTTCATTCATTTTTCGTTTCTCATTCGTTTCACTTCTACATTGTGGTTACAATCGAGACCCAGCCTGTCTTCTGATACCTGTAACTTCGGAGTTTTTCATCCAGATAGATAGACATTTTCCAGTGTTGTATCAGTCCCCTATGCCATCATACTTTCCAAGTTTCAGAGACAAAGTCGACAAAGAGCCCCCATTTTAGAAGCAGTTAAAAAGGGGGTGACTCTCTGAACTTCCCACTGCTTTCAATAGAGACCCTCGCTGTATCTCCTGCTTGTAACTTCGACAGTTTCCATCCAAATGGCATGAAATTTGCTGGCATTCTACTACTTTCTCAGACCCGCCTAGTTTCAAACAGATGGGACAAAGGCAATCATGCAATTGCCAGTTTCATCAGCTGTTTCTGACAATTAAGTTAGTATAATGAAAAGTAGGGGATAGGAAGGAAGGACATTCTATAGCTCTGGGCTGTAATAACTCCCCATTTCTCTCATCTCACTCCTCTCTGATCTCACATAGACATTGCAGGAGCAAACCCAGAGGACATGTCTCAAAGGAACAAGAAGGCCCAGCCCAACCAGTAGGCAGAGTGTGGTGACTGCCTCAGGTGGTGGATGCTAGAAGGCACACTGCAGTGGGGAGGTGTTGGAGAACACCACCTAAGCCAGCTTGCTGCCCTCAGCTGTGGTGGAGATGTTGTCCCCTTATGAGTATCTAAATAAGATTCAACTGCCAGAGCAGGTGGGTTCTTTATGTGAAACGGTGTGTGGGTTCCATCTTATACTTTGCCTCAGGTAGCCCTGGGAACTAGGCCAACTGGTTTGTTTGCATAATATAAAATGAAAAGTAATAATTATTGGTTATCAACTTACCCATGGTTTGCAGTATTTGCCTCCTGCCTTCACACATACTGTTGAGATCTCCAAATAGAAGCTGCTGTTTTTCCTAGCCCAAAAGGGAGAGCCAAGGTCTTAAAGGTACTGGTGCAATCAATGCTAATGTTGCTCCTTAGCCAGCTCGAGGTAACAACAGGCTGTTCCTATGGAGTCAGAGATTCTGAAGTAATAACATCTACATTCTTCAGTACACAGTATATAGTTTTTACCCATGCTTCAGGCTTGTTCATTTCAAAATGATTTCACTCTTCCAAATAAGTTTTCAGGTTTTTGTTTGTTTTTCCTCTCAGATGCTCTTTACAAAGTTTTCTTTTTCACCCTGTCTTTCAAAAACACCTCACAATACAGTATATGAACTGCACTCTGTGGCAGAAAGAGTGTGTGTGTATGTATGTATGTGTATGTATGTATATATATATATATATATATATATATATATATATATATATGTTGTTCTTGTTAAATGTGACAGCAAGAGAACACAGAACTGGTATTTCTCCTCCATCCTTTCACTTTGTTTTTGAATGTAACTGAAGATAAATTTCAGTAATAAACTAAGGGAGCAATCCTATCTGGGTCAACGGTTGCCTCCGACCCCGGGGTGACCGCCTATCCAGTGCAGGGCGGGAGGAGTGGTGAGGAGTGGATCTCCTCCTTGCTCCCCCTGCATGGCTTTCGCAGCTAGACAGCTGATTTTGGCTGTCTAGCTGCAGACCTCGGAGCATGGGAAGCGGTGGCCAGGCGACATAGAGGATGTGTCGTACTGGCATTTCTGACTTCCCCGCCCCATCCCCGGGAATGCCCTGTTTTCTCCACTCCACACTGCTCTTACGAGCACATAGCATGGGGCTGATCCACGCTGCCTACAAGGTGACGTGGGAACCATGAACCAACCTATCCTATGGCCATCTAGACGCTGACTAGTGGATATAGGATTGTGCCCTAAGAAATTTATTTATTTATTTTTCCTTCAGAAGACTTCCCCCAAATAGCCAAGGTGGCTAATACTATCACTATTAAAAACAATCAAAACATTAAAAATTCAATCCAGTAACACAACACAAACAGCATAAAACAGCAAAATAAAACATACCTGTGTTCTGCTGCCACTTCAATAGAACAAAGTTGGAGTGATATAGCCTTTATTTATTTTATTTCTAAGATTTATTAGTCACCCTATAAGTAATACGCTCAGGGAGAGAGAGCAGGACAGGAAGGCCTGGCGTGCTATGGTCCATGGGGTCACGAAGAGTCGGACACGACTGAACGACAACAAATAAGTAATAGCTCACAGGGCAATGTAGCCATTGGCCTGTGAGCTCCAAGGAGGGTTTTGGAGTGCTCCCAAACTGAAAAGACATGAAAACTGTCCAGTCTGAAGCATAAAGCTATAGGGAGATTGGGGAAGATGCACCTTTTACATTTGTTTATAAAATGGGAATCCTTTGTCCCATCTGTTTGAAACTAGGCGGGTCTGAGAAAGTAGTAGAATGCCAGCAAATTTCATGCCATTTGGATGGAAACTGTCGAAGTTACAAGCAGGAGATACAGCGAGGGTCTCTATTGAAAGCAGTGGGAAGTTCAGAGAGTCACCCCCTTTTTAACTGCTTCTAAAATGGGGGCTCTTTGTCGACTTTGTCTCTGAAACTTGGAAAGTATGATGGCGTAGGGGACTGATACAACACTGGAAAATGTCTATCTATCTGGATGAAAAACTCCGAAGTTACAGGTATCAGAAGACAGGCTGGGTCTCGATTGTAACCACAATGTAGAAGTGAAACGAATGAGAAACGAAAAATGAATGAAACACTCATGAAAGAGAAGTAAAATAAACAAGACATTAACAAATGGAAAACAAAATGGATAGAATTGCCAGAAATGAAGCAAAAACAACATGAAACATTTCCAAGTACACATCTTTATACTGTGGAAACATGGGCCAGAAAACAGTAGGGCAGTTTAATGTGTGAAACAGTGCTTAGTTCCTCCTTGGCCGCAGTCTTGAAGACATTTGCTGTGACACATTGCCATCGATTTCTCTGGATGATTGCCATAATAAACAGAAATATATGAATGAACCTTTTTATTCTGTGTTTCCAATACACACACGCACACACACATCTATCTTGGAGAGAGCACAAGCTTCTACTTATTTAAGGAATCTACACAACTCTGTGTGTGAAACTTCTCCCTTGATCCATACAGACATGTATGTGTGTCCCGTGACTTACTATAGCAGCTTCCAGAGGTGAGAATTCAGTGTGGCCCCACCTCACCGCCCCCCGGTCCCCCAGTGTTAAACAGAAAGCTGAGGAGCAGGAGATACATTCTTTGTATCTCCAGCATCCTATAACAACTCCACAATAATTCCATTCTTAGGGTGTGCTTGACAGGGGCCTGTGACTGGAAGCAGAAGAGGCTACTTCAGTTGTGAAGATCTATAGCTGGGTGAGATCGCAGTGACATGACAGGGCTCTGTTACGTCAAGTGACACAACTGCAGAAGGAACCTATGCGGAACATATCGCTTCTGCCTGCACATGTCAGGCAATGGACTTTGATCGATGTTGTTGCAATACAAACTACATCGTAAAACTTTTTAATTGTGATGACAGTGTAAAAGAGGAGAGGGTGCTCACTGGCACTGTTCATTGGGCCTTCATAATTAACAAATGGACAGTGCAGCTTAATTTTGCATGCTGTTCATGTTTTGCAATTCTTTCTAGTTGCTGCCATCAGCATCTCTGTAAGCAATAAGGCATGACAGGGGGCCTAGTTATCATCACCTCTAGGGTGTTAAGAAGCATTCTCTGGGGGTGTGATTATTTCATTATAACCGCACCACCTGGAGATACAATATTGCTGCTATAAAAGCTCATTAATATGAGAAGAAGAAGGAAAAACTTGTATAGTTTTACCAAAGGATGAAGTTTAGGAGTTTGGAATGTTGAGTAGCAGTATAAGATGTCTTAATTCTCAGCTAGTCATCCCTGTGCCATGTACTACTGGGTGATTCTCGCACAGGTCTTTGGGAATACTTTCAAAACTATGACATAGTTCACATCAAGATGGTCAAGCAGTGTCCGGGTAAACCACTTTAGATTGCAGCTGTGTACTCACTTGGTGGAATGCTCCTCTATAGAAAAATCCCCCCCCCAAAGTAGATGGCTTTAAAGGTGATTAGACAAATTAATGGAGGACAAGGCTATCAATGGCTGCTCATCATGATGGCAATATACAGGGATGGGCTGTAGTTCAGTGGGAGAGCACATGCTTTGCATGCAGGAAGTCCCAGGTTCAATCCCTGGCTTCTCCAGGTAGGGTTAGGAAAGAATCCTGCCTGAAACCCTGGAGAGCAGCTGCCAGTCAGTGTCGACAATGCTGGGCCACATGGCCCGGTGGTCTGACTCAGTATAAGGCAGCTCCCTATGTTCCTATGTACCTCGAGGATTAGAAGCAGCATGCCTCTGAATGCCAGTTCCTGAAGAGAAACATCAGGAGAAGGCTATTGCCCTCATGTCCTGCTTGAGGGCATCTGGTTGGTCTTGGTGGGAAACAAGATGCTGAACTAGACAGGCCTTAGGTCTGATCCAGCAGGGCTCTTCTCATGTTATCTTATGTTGACTATAGCTTGGATGTCTGCCTGGTATGCTAGTTCTGCATGTCTCGGATGTTTTTCCCATGGGAGAGCATTCTGTCAGGAGCGCCCTAGCTGCCTCTTGCAGTCCCCACCAATAGCCAACTCAGGACACAGACGACGAGGATTCTTTCCGAGAATTATTCCTCTATTACTTTATGACTCTCTCAGATACGAATCAGTAGCAACTAAGCAAGGAACAGCACTGGGGTAGATATCAGAGTAGCCTAAGCTCCAGGTAGGGCAGTTGGTCCCCATTTGAAGGAGAACCGCAGGAAGACTCTGAACTTATGGGCTATAGAGACTCTCTCTTACTCTTGGGTCCTCGGGACACGACTGTTGTTTGAGTGCCAAACGAGCAGGACGCCTCCTTTTGGCGCCCTCCATCTGTTGCTGCTCCCTGCGTCTGCGCTGAGCATCTAGCAAGCCCCGCTCCAGCGCTCTCTCACTGCCAGGGTCACTATCTCTCTCAGGAATGCTGGCAGGAGGAATCTCTGCCAGGTGCTGTGCCTGTGAGGGATGAGCGCGCTCCTCTCCCATGGATTGCTGTTCCCCCTCAGAATCAGAACTGCTCTGGGGCTCTACGGGCTCAGTTTCCACCCTGACACATTCTATGAAATGAAGTCTGAAGTGATATACTGCAAACACAGCACCGCAGTGAGAACTAGACTCAAGAATGCTGGGTCAAAGCCACACTTTGACTAAAGACAGATAAATCCCCCGCCCCACTGAATGTTGAAAGTGATATGAGAGAGACCCATAGTGTGTATGTATCTCTCTCTCTGTTCACAAGTTTTGCAGGTTTGTGTTGTGCTTCCAAACCTGCAAAAGAAGCTTGGCTAGAAATGGCCATGGGACAAAAGAAATAGAGAGCTTCAGTTATATAGAAATATATATAACTGATGGTATAGAAATAAATAAATGAATAAATGAATAAATGTATGTATGTATGTATGTCCAGGAGTTATATGGCAAACAATCGGGGCTGATATTGTAGATCTTTATGACCAGATCTACCTACAAGAACAGGGCAGTTAGGTCATTCCAATGCACAGCTCTTGTTTTTAACTGTCAATGCAAATGATGTAAATGAGGTGCTTACCACATCTCCAAGTTCCAAACAAAAGCAGTAGGATTGAAAAAGGCATTATTCGGTTACTTGTGATAGTATCCAAAAAAGCTGGAAAACTACAAACCGTCACTCTGATCCAGAAAGGTAGATTGTTGTACAGATGCAGATGCTGATCTGGTTCACCTGATTGTATGGTGGTTAATAAGCCACAGTGGCTTGTAAACTGCCTGCATGTGCTGGTCACATGCCAGGGGGACTGGCATAATTCGCCTCGGCTGTGTGGCTTGTCGTGTTGTGCGAACCCAGCCAGGTGGCTTGTATGCACAGTTACAGTACACAGTATTCATCCAGGCCCCATTGAACTGGCTGGGGGAGTCCCCACCTCTGCCATTAGTTTTGTTGCGTGTGACAAGCCACCCATCGGCAGAGCTGTATTGGGACCCAAGTAGAGAAATTCCGAATCCTCATATAATTGTACTGCTTCTTAGCTTTATGAAAAGAAAAAATCCATGTGAATGAATAATAGAATCAGAACATTGGAGGGCCCCATTGTATGGCATGTAGTACAACCTATGCTTGATGCAGGCAGTCCCCAGGAGAAAGCTCTCCAGCCTCTGCTTGAAGGCCTTCAGTGAAGGAGTGCTCACCAGTTCTCTAGGTAATTGGTTACAGTTGTTCTTAACAATGATCAATAAAGGCCTTATCCTACACCAAACTTAACAAAGAAACAAAATAGGTTTACAGAAGCTTATGGGTATAAAAATACAACTGTGATAAAACAACTTTAATAAATGACTAGTCTAACATATGAGATATCATTTTAAAAATTGAATGATGCAATGTATAAAATGGTACCAAACCCAGAAATTAACAGTCCAACATGTTACACATCGTGACGATACTGGTTTCCCAATGAACTTAACTAATACAAGTGCCATATGATAGGCTAGACTAATACAGTTTGTCCTGACCCAAATGTGTTTCCACTATTAAGGTCATCAGTAGGAAAGTTTTTTGCAGTTAATAGGGATGTCAGAGAATTCCACCATGGATCTCGGTGAGGCCGAATGCCAGTGCATTCACCCCCCCCCGAAATCCATGGCGGAACGAAGCCCCCGCCCCCCCACCCCACAAAAGGCACGCAAAATGGAGCACTTACCTGCTGCCATCCGCGCTGACTTGTGAATGGCGGTCGCCCTGCGGCCGCCATTCGCTTCTTCATCATAGCCGTGATAGGCTACGTAAATACTTACGTAGCCTATCACGGCACGCCAAAAAAACCCACCAGCAAACCCAAATGGCGGCGGCTACGGCGGCTGCCATTTGTGTTCCCTTTTTTTTGCTGTTTTAGCCTATGTAAATATTTACATATGCTATTACGGTGAAAAAAAGGGGAAGTAGTGGGTGCCATTTGCATTCCTTTTTTTTCTGCTGTAATAGCTTACATAAATATTTACGTAGGCTAAAACAGCGAAAAAAAGGGAATGCAAATGGCGGCCGCCATAGCCGCCATTTGCGTACGCTGTTTTTTCCCCCCTGCAGGCTGCCCAGCGGCCGGATGTCTGGCTGCGGGCGGCCCTGGCCAGCGGCTCCGTGGAATCTCTGTGGAGCGAAGCCAGCCAGATTAGGATTTTGTGGGGAGGTGCAGAGCGCCTCCCCCCCACCGCGAATCACCCCGTCAAAAAGGTAAGTGACTTTCGTACATCCCTAGCAGTTAAACCTCAAAAACCCCAAGATTATGGCGACCAGCTTGATTGATAACTGGCAAACAGAGGGAGAAAACATGGAGGCAGTGGCAGATTTTGTATTTCTTGGCGCAAAGATTACTGCAGACGCTGACTGCAGCCAGGAAATCAGAAGACGTTTACTTCTCGGGAGGAGAGCAATGACAAATCTTGATAAAATAGTGAAAAGCAGAGACATCACACTGACAACAAAGGTCTGCATAGTTAAAGCAATGGTATTCCCTGTAGTAACCTATGGCTGCAAGAGCTGGACCATAAGGAAGGAGGAAAATTCTGAGAGTGGCTTGGACTGCAAGAAGATCAAACCAATCCATACTCCAGGAAATAAAGCCAGACTGCTCACTTGAGGGAATGATATTAAAGGCAAAACTGAAGTACTTTGGCCACATAATGAGAAGACAGGATACCCTGGAGAAGATGCTGATGCTAGGGAAAGTGGAAGGCAAAAGGAAGAGGGGCCGACCAAGGGCTAGATGGATGGATGATATTCTGGAGGTGACGGACTCAACCTTGGGGGAGCTGGTGGAAGTGCCATCTGGCCTCCCCTCCCCCACTCTGAGCTGCTCTGGCCAGATAGTCGAAATCAGCCATCTAGCCACAAATACAGGGCAGATGGAGCATGAAGGAGAAGATCTCCGCGCTCCGCCCACCCTGCATTGGATAGTTGGTCACCTCTAAGTTCGGAGGTGGCCTACTCTCCCCATAGGATTGCGCCCTAGATGTTTCTGTGTACTTGATGCCTACAGAACCATCTTCAGTCACTAGGTGGCAGACTTCCCCAACCAGCACATAACTTTGCAAATTTAGGGATGAACGAAAGTCCCCTTACCTGGCTCTGCCGGGTTCCGCTGGGGGGGGAGCCGCTCCGTCCCTCCCCCTGGAATCCTGGCCGGCCAGCTCAGCTCCGCGGGGATTCCGTGGAGCCGCCGGCCGGCTCTGCCAGCAGCTGGACATCCGGCCGCTGGCTAGCAGGGATGCAAATGGCGGCAGCCGTAGCCGCTGCAGTTTGCATCCCTGTAGTCAGCCGTGATAGTCTATGTAAAGACTTACGTAGCCTATCACGTCTGGCTTTAAAAAAAAAAAGCGCATATGCAAATGGTGGTGGCTACGGCCGCCACCATTTGCGTTCCTTATTTTTGGCCGACTTAGTCTACGTAAATATTTACATAGACTAAGCCAGCGAAAATAAGGGGGAACGCAAATAGCGTCCGCAAATGGCTTCTGCAAATAGCGTCCTCAAATGGCCGTAGCTGCCGCCATTTGCATACGCATTTTTTTTTAAGCCAGACGTGATAGGCTACGTAAGTCTTTACGTAGCCTATCACGTCTTGTAACCCCCCCCCCCTGACAAGACTGCAAATGGCGGCGGTGGCAGCCGGTCGGAAGACCAGCCGCCGCCGCCGCCACCGCCCGGAAGATCCTCCCCAGGTAAGTCTCATCCCGGGGGGGATCTGCGGGGGGGATCTGCGGGGGGGGGTGGGGGGGTGGCAGGCTGTTCCGCCACAGATTTCGGGGGGCTGAATGCACTGGCATTCAGCCTCACCGAGATCCGTGGCGGAATTCTCTGCCATCCCTATTTGCAATCCACACGGTTTGAAGTCCTGGGGGAGCAGTCTGATGGAACAGAGTTATACAGCTGCCCTTTCCCCGCTGCTGTGGGACAGCCTCCCATCAGGGGAATGGAGTGTGTCCAACTGTGACATCTGAGTAACATTGCTCGAGCTTTGCAGTATCAAACTAAGAGCTTGTCAGGGTGGACACTGAGCCCATAGAATCCCAGAGTAGTTCTGATTCTGAGGAAGAGCAGTCGCTCCTGGGAGAGGAGCGCGCTCCTCTTTCCCAGGGCCAACAGCTGATGGAGATTCCTCCCACCCACATTCCTAGCTTAGATAGCAGTCCAGGGAGTAACAGAGCGCGGATAGCAGACTTGGTGGACGTGTGATGCAGATGCAGAGAGCGGCGCCAGATGGAGGGCGCGGAAAGGAGGCGTAGCGCCCGGTTGGCGCGCAAGCAACGGCTGTGCCCAGAGGATCCAAGGGAAAAGGGGAGGGACTCTCCCTAGTCCTTAAGTTCAGGGGTCTGCCAGTAATTCCCTTTCAAACGGGGACCAACTGTTCCAACTTAGGGCATAGGTACTGTGCTGCTCAGATCTAGTTGCAAACGGTATAGTTGTTAAGTTGTAAAAGAAGAATAAAGCTTTGAAAGGAATCCCTTTGTCTGTGTCTGGACTTGGCTACTGGAATAGACTGAGACAGGCCTCCAAGGAGCCCTTGACAGAGCTATTCCAACCTGTGCAAAGCTGGATCTTTTTGCTAGTGTATGTGTATTCTGCTTTTCTATTGGTTATTCTCAAAGGAGCTAACATTCTGGTTAAAAAGTCAGCCATAAAGCATAGACATCCCAAACAAACAATGAAACAAACCACTAATAAAGTCTCATAGTTAAGTTAAAGGGGCGTGACTGCTATCTCATGCATAGTTACCTGGGAGCAAGCTCTGTTGAACTCAGTAGGGCTTTCCTCAGCATGACTGCATAGGTTCAACATGTAACACACACTGAACTTTAACCAGGGGGGTGTCCCCATGAGCGATTTACTGTGAGGTTGCTGCATTCAGAGGTCATTCATGGCACATGACGTCATGGCCATCTCACAGCCACCCTGGAGTTTTGAGCTGAAAAAATGGTTCTTCTGAGACTACTTTTAGTCCAATTGTTTTCCTTAATTCGGCTTCTCTGCACTTCTGTTGTGGTGTGCACCACCCTCCGCATTTACTCCGGCATGATTTCCCTGCCCAGGGCTGTGTCTTTCACCTGGTCATGATCTCACTGACCCCGGTCAAGGGGTGTTTCCCCAGTGTTTTCCCCGCCTGTGTTTCCCTGCCTGTGTTTCCGCCATTTCAGGGCTGGCCGTCAGAGTTCTGAGCTACCTCATGGCCTTTACTTCACCTTGCCTGCCACTAAGCTCTGGTGGCCATCCCCACAAAGTACAGGTGTGTTCTAGGCAGCCTCCAACTTTTTTTTTTTTTAAAGTAAAGCATTAAAGCAAAATAGCATTTTTGTCAGCAATATCTACACCCACTATCTCACATTTGCCAGCAATTCCTATACCCCCAATCTCAGTATCTCATATTCACACTATTGTGCGATAGTGAGATAGCGTTTGCCAGCAATTCCTATTGAGGAAGGGGTTGAGCCTGGACGGGAGTGGGGGAAGCCTCTCTTATTGGTTGAGCGGCCCCTGCCAGTCTGATTACGTTCAATCCCCCCACCCCACTCGGAAGTATGTTCCTGTGAAGTGACTTAGAATGGTGTGGTGTCCTCTTTTGTGGAGCCCCACGCGGGCCAAAGCTGGTTCCTTGAAAAATCTGGGTAAGCCACCATTCGCTTCTGTTTCCATTGTCATGGAGACACCCCCTCCCTGCAAAAATCTTCAGCCAGCTGAAACACAACCTTAAGCTTACAATCTTACAAAGCAGTGTTACTATTCAAACTGGTAGCATGAAGTACCAGCAAAGAAGAAGGGAGAAGTATCCAGCCTCTGCTTGTTCATTTACCTCATTCTTTGTCTTTCTCTGTGTTAATCTGTCACAAACAATAATAACACTTGAAAGCCTTGTTATCATCCCAGTCTCTTGTGGGGACAAGCAGAGTCCATTGGTTTATCTGGCACTCTGGCAGATGCTGCCATCGCTGCTGCTTTGAACAAAGTGCCAGAGCTTTGCTCCCCTGCATTCCATCTCCACAGCACCGCTGCTCTTACCCCATCAAGAAGTTTCTCCTAATGTTCAACTGTAACTTAAGCCCATTAGATCTAGTCCTGCCCCCTGGGGCTGCAGAGAACAAGTCTCTGCCTGTTTCCGTGTGATAGCCCTTCAGGTATGTGAAGAGTGCTATCATGTTAATCTTTCTCCAAGAACAAAAATGGTACCACCAAAATGGAGGCCTCCTTTGAGATGTTCAGATTTTTGACTGCATTTATAGAAGGATCACCTCAATTGGTTAATATCTGCTTAATGTCCAGATCTTTCCTATTGATCAAGTAATAAAAGTGCAAAATTCAAGATCAGAAAGGAGAGCCGATCGTTTCAAAAAATGTAAATGGTTCCAGTCCCACCCAGAATGGCACATAGGGAATATTAAATCTGAATGTATTATAAGAGTATGAAATTAAGTGTAGGGAAACACCATAGTCCATTCTCTGCTGCTCACCTATTCTGCTGGCTGATAGTTTGGACATATGTGCTAATGTAGCAAAATGCTATTTTATACTATAATGACTCTTATGTTAATGGACTCTTTGTTCAGTGACCTTTGCAGAACTGGATGTATAAGTGCTTTTTCTTCCTCTCAATCTCTTCTACATCTTCCTCCACCCTCTCAGCACTCTGGGTGCCTTGTATTAGGTTCTCCTCCTTTATGTCTCTTTCTTTGCATTTAATTTTCCCCTCAGCAGGTGGGGAATAATACACTAGGAATATATTTGGGCTAAAAGCGTTAGATATATACTATTAAGGTGGAGTGTTCATCTTATCGGAAGAAACTAAATAACTGTAAAATGTGGCTATTTAGTGTGGTGGTTGTTTTAGTCTGTCATTCTGATTAAACTCATCCTTCTGTTGTGAAATAACACAAGTGAAGTTCTATAGATCTTCAGATTGCTGTCCTTTAGACTTACTTGTGAGGTAGGATAGCTCACCACCCTGAAATGCATCCCCCATACTCATCACCTGTCACAAGGGCCTAGTGTTTCTGATGGCAGTCAGAATCCAGCCATGATCACAGTGGTGATGCTGGCATCACTTCCGATGCTGGCAACTGCGGAAATCGTTGACATTCTGTAGAGAGCATGGTCTTCCACATCCATTGCCATGGATCAGCAACATCCCAGCAGAGCAAGAACTGTGGCAGCAGGGGAAGCATCTGAGGAGCAGGTGGGAGTCATTTTCCTCTGGCCAGCATCAACTCCCTGCTCCTTCACCACTGCTACAGCAGCCTGTCTGGCCTTGGGAAAGGCTCATTATTTCCAGCTCCCTGAAACAGTTGAGGACCCGGTTCCCTGGGGAGTGCTTGGCATCCAGCCATTGGCTGTCACTCCAGGAAGCCTGGACTTAAGGGAAGTCGATGTGGGTGGTGGTGCCCTTGGCAGTGGCGCCCCCGAAGGGGGTGACACTAAAGGGGGTTGCCAGTTTTGGGGAGCCACTTTGGGGGAGCCACTTTGGGGGGGCAGTGAGGACCAGGGCCATATGGTTTTCTCTCTTCTCCCTGTTTTTCCCTTCTTTCCCTTCCCCTTGTGGGGAGTGAGGAGGGGATTTGTGGGGGTTATCTAGAGGTTGGGTGTGTATGGCCTTTGAATGTGTTTTGTTTGTTTTTCCAGTTAGGCTCTTTATTATTTTTATGGGTTAAGTACTGAAGGTGAGAGGAAAGTGATTTTATACCCCAGGGTGAGAGCCTGCTGTTATTGAATTGTGCCCCCCTGGGGGGGGGGTGAGAGATGGGAGAGGAGTGTTAGGTGTGCATTCCAGGTAAGAGATGGGATGTTGGGCTTGACTGTGTTTATTCTGCTGAATGTTGCTGAATGTTGCTGAGTTTCACGTTTTTTCTGAGACAAAGTCAGCATTATGTGTAATAACAGTTATGTGTAATAACAGTGGCGGAGAGATATGGTGCTGGCAAAGCAAAAACTCATAAGAGAAGGGGGGGCGGGTATTTTACACCTATCCAGCCTTCCAATTGCCCTGTCAGCTCAGATACTTTGGGGAGTGGGCCAAGCCACCCACAGAATCTTTGGCTGCTCCATTGCAATGCCAGGTCAGTCCGGAATAAGTTTGAAACCATCAATGATTTAATCTTGGATGAAAAGGCTGACCTGGTATGCGTTATGGAGACTTTGTCATGGATGGATCACTGTCTGGTCAGGGCTGTTATCATGGCTACTACCCATCTCTGCAGGGTTGGAGGACCAATTAAGATTGTCCGCCCTCGAAGACTGATGGATCCATTGTGATTCCAAAATGCCTTGGGGGGGGGGCATTTCTTGGCTGGTGCCATTGCTGACCCTGTCGAATCCCTGATCTCTGTGTGGAATGAAGATCTGACCAGGGTTATTGACACAGTCGCTCCTAGATGTCCTCTCCTACCTGCTTCCAAACAAGCTCCATGGTTTACAGAAGAACTGAGGGAGCTGAAGCGGCAAGGATGACGACTAGAGTGCTGATGGTAGAAACTCAACTTGAATCCAACAAGACACATCAGGGGAATCATTTGAAGACCTATGAGGTGGCAATACATGCAGTGAAGAGAGCTTTCTACTCTGCACATATCGCGTCCACGAACTTGCACCCAGCTGAGCTGTTCAAGGTTGTTAGGGAGCTGAATCAGCCCCCCCAACACACACACACACTTAATCCGATCTTAGAGCCTTTGGTAGCTCGCTGTGATACCTTTAATGAGTTTTTTGTGGATAACATCTCTCGGATATGAGCCGACTTTGATGCTGTTGGGGGACAGAAATCAACAGTGGGGTGTCCAGCAACTCTGCCTGCATGATTAAACTAGATCAGCTTGTGACTACTGATGATGTGGACAAGCTGCTTGGTTTGGTCAAAAAGACAACTTGCCCTCTCAATCCCTGCCCATCTTGGCTTGTAGTCCAGGGAGGGGAGATGATAAAGCAATTTTTGCTGAATATTATTAATGACTCCTTAAGGGAAGGTAATTTTCCATCATGTCTGAAAAAAGCAATTGCTAGACCACTTCTGAAGAAGCCTTCCTTTGACCCCCCTGGACTTCAATAATGATAGACCAATAAGTAATTTACCATTTTTGGGCAAGATAATAGAGAATGCAGTGTCCATTCAAGTCCAAGCAGTCTTGGATGAAACTGATTACTTGGACCCATTTCAAACCAGCTTCAGAGTGGGATATGGAGTTGAGACTGCCATGGTTGCCTTGGTGGATGATCTTCACCTGGGAATTGATAGGGAGAGTGCATCCCATTCCCTGCTGATTCTTTTGGATCTCTCAGCGGCATTCGATACCATTGACCATGGTATCCTTCTGGATTGCCTGAGGGAGTTGGGGGCACTGCTCTGCAATGGTTCCGCTCCTTTCTCTTAGGACAGTTCCAGTTGGTGTCACTCAGGTAGGGATGTTAGAGAATTCTGCCACGGATCCCAGGGAGGCCGAATTCCAGTGAATTTGGCCACTTGGAATCTGTGGCGGAATGGAGCAACCTGCCCCACCACCTCGCAAAAGCCCCACGAAACAGAGCCTACCTGGCTGCTGCTCCGGTGGCTCTGACGGCTCCGGCGGCAGCTCCGGTGGCTCCAGCCACTGCCGGGCTGTGGCTGCAAATGGCGGCCGCTATGCCGGCCGCCATTTGCGTCCCTGGAAAGCCGTGATAGGCTACGTAAGTACCTACGTAGCCTATCACGGCTCAGGGCAGGGATGCAAATGGCGTAGCCGCCGCCATTTGTGCCCTTGTCTTTTGCTGTGATAGGCTACATAAATATATACGTAGCCTATCATGGCAATAGGAAGGAACGCAAATGGCGGCCGCCGTAGCCGCCGCCATTTGCATCCGTGTCTTTAGCCGTGATAGGCTACGTATATATTTACGTAGCCTATCACGGCTAAAGACACGGACGCAAATGGCGGCGGCTACAGTGGCCGCCATTTGCGTCCCTGTGCAGCCCAGCAGCTGGATGTCTGGCTGCGGGTGGCCCTGGCTGGTGGCTCCGCAGAGTCGCAGCAGAGCAGAGCTGGCCAGGGAGGATTCCGGGGGGAGGGACGGAGCACCTCCCCCGCACTGTGGATTGCCCGGCGCAGAGCCAGGTAGGTGTTTCGTACATCCCTACACTCAGGGAAAGCTGCTCCTCGAAAGAAGAACTACTATGTGGAGTCCCTCAGGGCTCCATTCTATCCCCAATGCTGTTCAATATCTACAAGCTGGGAGAGATCATCAGGAGTTTCGGGGCTGAGTGTTATCAGTATGCTGATAGCACCCAAATCTATTTCTCCTTATCATCTTTATCCAAGGAAGCTATGACTCCCCTGAATGACTGCCTGAAGTTGGTAATAGGCTGGATGAGGGAGAACAAGCTGAAGTTGAATCCAGGCAAGACAGAAGTGCTCATTGTGAAGGGTCCTAATTCAGGTATTTAGGTATGTCAGCCAGTTCTGGATGGCGTTGCACTCCCCCTGAAGGTGCAAGTTCGTAGCTTGGGGGTGCTTCTTGACCCAACCATGCTCCTGGCACCCCAGGTGGAGGCAAAGGTGAGAAGTGCCTGTTATCAACTTTGGTTGATGCGCCATCTATGCCCATTCCTGGAACAGGTGGACCTGGTAATGGTGGTGCACGCACTGGTAACCTCTAGACTTGATTTGTGTAATGAGTTGTACTTGGGGCTGCCTGTATATTTAGTTCGTAAACTTCAGCTGGTACAAAATATGGCAGACAGGTTGGTCTCTGGGACATCCCATCGAGAACATATTACACTGGTTTAAAAATCTTTACACTGGCAGCCAATTTGTTTCTGAACAAAATATAAAGTGCTGGTTCTTACCTTTAAAGCCTTACATAGTCTAGGCCCAAGGTACCTTAGGGAGCGCCAGCTGAAATGCGCCTGCTAACCTCTTTGAAGGTTTTTAAGCAGGCATTAAAGACTCTGTTATTCTGGCAGGCCTTCCCTTTTTAGAACTCTTGTTCCTTTTGCTAACTTTTGTATACTGCTTTTAAGCTGTGTTGTTTTAAGCTGTGTTGTTTTATTGTTGGATTTTTCAAAAAATTGTTTTTAGTTCAAAGTTGTTTTAGTTTATATGTTGCGTGCATATATTGTCCGTATGCTTTTATGTAAATGGGTTTTAAACTTTGCGTACTGTGTGTTAATGTTTTAACTTTTGTAAACTGCCCAGAGAGCTTCGGCTATGGGGTGGTATAGAAATGTTAATAATGATGATGATGTGTAAAAAAGTGTGTTTGAAACAGATATAAGTCCATAACCTTTCTATCCCTTCTTGTAAAGTTGGAAGGTTCTTGGGAAATCAGGAGGATTGAATATAAGTATGTATGAGCACCTGCCTAATGGCGCATAGTAACAGACGTGGGAAGCTGCCTATACCAAGCCAGACCACTGGTCCATCTAGCTTAGTACTGTGAACGCCGACTGGCAGCAGCTCTCCCAGGTTTCAGGCAGGGATTTTTTTCCAGCCCTACCTGAAGATGCTAGGAATTGAACCTGGGTACGTCTGCATGCAAAGCAACGGCTCTACCACTGAACAGACCACTGTTCTCTACCACTGTTTCTAGACAGACAGCTCATAGCGCTACCAATCACAAATCATTGTGCAATTATTCTGTCTTTACCCCCTTAATTTTTTTTTGTCTATTAAGCGGTGGGAAAACACATGAGGGTTACGAATGGAAAATGCTAATATTCCATTTTAACATTTAGAAATTTGCCCCCTGTACATTTCCATGAATGAGGCAGGGTGATTATACAATAAAAACTAGGGCTGTGCACTGCTTTGGCCTGAGGCCCGAAGCCCGAGTTGAAGTAGGCTGCTTCAGGTCACTGTGAGCCCCTTCTGAGGAGAAGCGGAGGGGGGGCCAAGCAACCCGGAGTGGGTCGGGGGCTCTCCGAAGCTCCTCAGTGCGCTTCAGAGCTTCAGCACCCCTGGCCCAGATGCACTGGTGCTTCCAGGTCCTTACCTGAGCCACCCATCACCCTCGTCATTGCCACCGCCGCCTCCATTGCTGCTACCGCTGCCTCCACCTCCACTGCTGTCATCACTGTCACCGCTGGCTCCACTGCCGCCACCACCGCCTCCATCATGGCCACCTCCGCCTCTGCCTCTGCCCACGCCTCTGCTGCCTCCACCGCCACTACTGCCACTGTCATCGCCGGTGCCAGCTCCTGAGGCCTGGACACACGGCGACTCTTCTTGCAGGGAGTCGCCATGTTTAAAATGGCAACTTCCTGGAACTTCTGGGAGGTTGCAATTTTTAAAATGGCGACTCCCTGCAATAAGAGCTGGCATACATCCAGGCCACAGGAGCTGGCAGCAGTGATAGAGGAGGAGCCCAGGTAAGGAGCCGGGGGATTGAGCAGGGGTGTCAGGGATTTGGCCCCCCGAATCCTGCTTCGGGGCTGAGTCAGGTCGAGCTGAATCAGGCCCACTTCTGAAGCCACAAAGCAGCTTCTGAGTCAGATCGGGGGGTGGTGGTGGTGCGTCCCTTCACAGCCCTAATCAAAACCTCATCTGGAAGCACCCAATTCCATGATATTTCTTGTGTGTGGCAGACATCCTAATGGGTTTGTGAGCACCATCTGTAAAGAACTGTGAGAGACACCAAAGCACCAAAGTGTGAAGTGGTTTACAGTTTCTTTACATTTAGTGGCCGAAGTATCATAAGATTTCACAGTTGCCAGGACTTTGACAATGACAGGCACTAAGAATAGCTTTTAACAGCAAAACTTCTGATCAAGTGTCAAAATGAAGTTTCACAGTTTCTGTGCATGTACAACACAAGGTTGAAAATTCCTGCACAAATGCGTGGTTTATCTTAAGATGGCACTAGCATACTGTGCTCACGCCACACTCACATTTGTTCAAAGGCACCGCACAGGTGCTTGGGACATGGAGTCGTCCCTAAAGTCCAAAATCATTTGCAGAAATGTTGCAGATAATATTGGGAGGAATGCTGGGAATATTTAACTCTCCCATACCTATATGTGTAACCTCTCCTATTGCAAACAGTGGAACTTTTAAAAGTATGAAACTTTGGGTGGGTACAGCCTGCTGTACCACATACTGTCCCATTTCATCTTTATGCTCTTCTCAGTGTCATCTAGTTCACTTGCCTTAAACATGTCTTGAAAAATGTTACTTTATTCAGAAATTTGTCTTTTTCAGCTTTTGTGTGGAGGATTTCATGGTTCATGGGTTCTGCCTAGTGAGATTTTTCTTCTGCATGGTGAGCTTCACAGGTTTTGAGCATCTATACCTTTTTGATTGATGTTACTGCATTTCCTTAGTAGCTGATTTTTTTATTAGTTTCAAAAGATAACAGTATATGCATCCATACACTTGGATGGATGTGTGAACGGCATCAAACCAAAGATTAGAAAATACCCTCACTCTGTGGCCAAGCAATGTGCCTTAGCATGCTTCTTTCTAGTATTTCCAATGGAAGCCACGAGACATCTTGAACACCATACTGTGGCAAAAAGCAAAATTTACTTTTACTTGACCCTTCCAGCTTCTAGCTGAGATGTCCACTATGCATTCCTCATTGATAAAGAGGGCAAAATAGGACACAGATTTGAATAGATTTTGTATATTCTAATTTATATGTAGAGATGCACATTTAGAAAGAATTACTATAATTTCATCGTCGTCATTGTCATCTTCATAATCATCATTGTCATCTCTTTATTACAGTCATAAGACCTGTTCAAGTTAAAATACAGAACCCAAATAACAGAACACAAGACATACAGTTTCTCCAAATTTGCTAAGACGATCAGTCAGTTGAACTCTTATACACATGGCAATTTAGGAAAAAATAGTAAACAGAAATGCAATGCATCTCACCATTGTGGGGAAGACTGTGACTGGGAGACCTGTGTGGCTGCTCAGTCTGCTGTCCAGGGGCTAACTCTTGATGGACAGCTTCAAGGCTGCTCCCTGCTCTCCCTTCCTGTGGTCCTTTATCTTTAAACCAGATTTGGACCAGACAGCCCTTCAAATAGAGGACTGCCTTTGTAAAATACGTTGCATGGCCACCATACCTTCCTTGCATGATGGTCTTAATACTCATATAGCTAACTCCACCTCACCTTTCCACGGAGGAAACATAACAGTGAATATCCTCCCCCCCTCCAAAAAAACATGTTACACACTAATATTTTTTTAGTGTGTAATTGTAATATTGTAATATCCTATAAAGGGCAGGGTAGACTGCTTGAGCCTTGGGCTTCATCCCCATCTCAGGGGTTATTCTTCTCTGCTGACATCCAGCTACTAAGCCTTTCTGCTTTGTGGCCCTCCAGATAATATATATAACCTCTCAGCAAATGTGCCAGCCATCCTCCAGTATCTGGATATATCCTCACATGGGAGAAGCCGGGGCATCCGTCAAAAGAATCTCACTGGTTGTATAATCCGTAGGCCATGACGCACAGGCTGTTTGCGAAGTTATTGGAGATTCCCCCATCTATGAGGTGTGCTCAGTTATGATGATGGATAGTTTCTGTTGGAAAAGCAACCAGATAGGATCTTGTACTATCTCTTTCCCATGGGAGTCCTTTATCTAGAGAAGATCTCCCAGTTTCAGTGTTCTTAACGATTTGGAACCATGTTGCTTGTCAAGTATTTCTTTCTGGTCAGCCTTATATCAAACATCCCATTCCCATACAGATTTAATGGGACCCAATGTTGATTTAACTGGCAAGGAAAAAAGTGGGGTCATGGAAAACAATTTCCATCTCATCTGCAGCTCTACAGGAAACCTCTCAGGAGCACAATTCTGCTTGTAAATAAGGAGTCTGTTCTCCACCTTCCTTGCAAAATCATCACACTTTTTCTGCCCCCATTGCAGCCCCCAGTGGGTTCCAGGGTCTGGGGCAGGCAGTGTGACTCTGATCCCTGGGTAAAGATTGCAGTTTCAGTCTTTCTAAACCTTAACGCAATAACTTGGTATTAAGATTCTGATTAGTTTTATTTGTGATCTCTATATGCACTAACAGTTTTATCCATCAATTTCAGAATCCTACCCAAAGACTCTGGTTTTTAAGGCTGAAATCCTATGCACGCTTGCCTGGGAGTAAGCCCTGTTGACCACAGTAGGATTTGCTTGTGAATAAACATGCACAAGACTGCACTGTAAATCCATTTTGTGAGTAAATTTCTCCTCTGCACAGCTCAAACTGTTTATGATCCTTATCCTTCGTACAGAAGGGATGTTGAGCTTTGGTACCTTTAGCTTCGAGATAAAACTTCCTTCAGAAGATACTTGATGACATATACTCATGGGAGATTTATACAGAGATGTTTATGTAAGACAAGAAATAGGAAAGGAGATTAATGATCCTGCTGTTGCCCTGAATCCCTTCTCTTTCCTATCTACATGCTGTTCCCATTTCTGCTTTCCCTGATTAGAAGTGATTTCCCAGAACTTTAAGACTTTCTCTAGGATGGAAGGTTGCCAAATAGTGTCACTTCCTTGCAAGTTGCTTAGTTGGTAAAATCAGCCAGAGATTTCTTACTTGCCCTTTTAAGTGGGCAAGTACATGAGAGGGCCTTTTCTGCAGTGGCTCCAGCTGCTCCACACCTCTGTAATGGGTTGTCACCTGGAGTCCATCAGGCCCCAACACTACAAGCTTTTATGAAGACCCTGAAGATGTATCTGTTTTCTATGGCCTTCCTTGAGTATGTTTTACTGGACTGTTCTTCGTTTTTAGCTGCAACTGTGTTTTAGATTTTAGCACTGTCTGGGTGGATTTTTCATTTTTGGAGTCTGTTGATTTTATTGAAATCTGCTGTTGTATCATTGCATCATTTTATTGTGTGGGGTTTTATCATAAAGGCTTTTGCCTTTAAAGGCAACCTAGAAATATTTTAAATAAAATAAAATAAATGTTCATTCACGAGGAAGCCAAAATCCACAGATTTTCCTTCAATGTATGTATGTATTTTACAAATCATGAATGGATGATTAATGTTTCAAAGAAATTAAAACAAAAAATATGCAGGCCAATGCTAGGAAACACTAGTATGTCAAAAGACAAATATTCCAAGTAAATAGGGTCAGCAATGATAGTTCAATCTAACATTGTGCTTGGCACAAAAAAGTAGAAAAATGAAACAGGAGTCTTTGGGTTGACTTCCTTAGTCATCATTACACCTGGTGACTGTCACAAATATTTCAAATGCTCGCAACCTAGCTGTCATCAGCCATACAGGTAAACCTCAAGTTTTACTGCCTCATTGAAGACTTAGGGTGCTCCCTCTATCCCTTCAGAGACCCCCTTCATCCAGCAGCCCTTGCCACACACATGCCTTGGCAGACCACTTCGGCCTGGCTCACGCATGCATGTATTTGAATTCTTGGCACTGAATTACTGTCGAGATGCCTGGCAACTGGGTGTGTGAACTGACTTCAGTGAAAGGCATATCATTTGCAAGGATGGTGCAGAAAAAGGAACATCCTGCCTGTGGAATTATACCAGAGATAGCCCATTCCTTTGCTCAGGTTGTAGTGACAAACATGCATGCGAACCAATCCTTATTTATTCATTATTGCATTTAAATCCCAGCTTTTTTTCCTCTTGCAAGGAACCCAAGGCAGCTTACATGGTCCTCCTTCTCTCCATTTTATCTTCACAACAACCCTGTGAAGTAGGTTAGGCTGAGAGTTAGTGACTGGCCCAAACTCACTCAGTGAGCTTCATGGCTGAGTGGGGACTAGAACCCAGGTCTCCCAACTCTCAGTGCAACACCCTAACCACTGCACCACACTGGCTTTTAAAGGGACAACCTATAGTATGCCTCTCCTCACCCACACCTTTCAGGCTAGTACTCTTTTTATTCATGTAATAATACAGGCTCTAGTATTCTTTAGATGGGACATAAAAAGCTTTGGAAAAGTCTGTATTCAAGACATGTTACCACCTTCAAGCCTGCTGCTGCTGCCAACGAGTCAGCCATCTACAGCCCGGTTTTCAATGCGTTCACACATATTTACAGCCATTTCACATCTTCAGGCATACATTTGCAAATTTAGTATTGACAACATGGTGGGAACTAGTAGAAATAGAAACAGATTAAGGTGTGGGAGTGTGGGGGCATCAGATGGAAGCATGTGGCTTGTTACTAGCGGGGTGCCCAGCTTATGGTGGAAATGTGGCTACAGTTTGCTTTGTCCTTGGGGACCTGTGTGTCTCTATCCACTGTTAAACCTGCAAGCTTACCTCAGCCCCCTGCCTCTTCCCTTTGGTTATATTCAGCTCTATCCCATCATGCTGTTCTCAGCATGGATCTTCTCTCACCTTTGTTCTTAGTGAAGGGATCACCAGCCCCAGAAGGAATTTATACTCTATCTCCTCATAATTGGGTACCTCCTCCAACAGTTTTATAAGCAGGCCAGCCTGTTTCCTATCCTTCATTCACTAGTCTTTGCATGCCTGGAAGAGCTGTGCTTTCAGATTTGTGTCTGGAGCTACTTGTTCTCCTTTGCTAGCAGTTCTGTGACATCATCTTCTTGCTGCATCTCTGTGACATCATCTTTAGGTGTGACTGGTGGTCATAGCCAAGTTATGACAAGAGAGGAGCTGGGTAGTGTCTCCAGGGTGACACCCTCAGTTCACTTAACAATCAAAGAGACTGAGTGAGAGAGAAAACAAACAAGCAAATCTAAACCTTGCCTCAATTATTAATTATCAGAGGTAATATTTCAAAAGTCTATATGCAATAGGCCGATGACTCAGTCAGTGAGCTTTATTTTATTCACAGCAAGGTCCCCATCACCACGATAGGAAAATGTGTGTTCTGTATTACTGATAGGCATTTTGATTGCAAAATACTGGTACACAAGCTTCATGTCCAAATAAAACAAATTTGTTGTTTTGAACTTGAAGATTCCCTCTACGCAATCTCTAGGAACTATTTTATTGTGTACATATTCTTTAGCAGTAAGAAGAGACCTCAACTGTGATTATAAAGTTCTGTTGGGAATTGTATCATAATTGAAATGCTGAAGAAGAAGCTGTAGCAGGGGGAAGGGACTGAGAAAAAAAAAACATGTTTCAGAGGCTGAGTTTCCCAAGGAACCTCAATCTTAACTCAAACTGTATTTGCTTGCTAGAATTCCATGTTTAGATAAATACTTCTGACAGGATTCTGGAGAAGCTGAAAGAAAGTATCAAATGATGGAAGTGGTTCTAATCAACAAAGTGAGATTCCAAACAGTAGAATCAAAAGTGGTCCTCTGTGTGTCACAGGCAGGTAAAGCTAATAAATCCATGCCTGACAGCTCAATACAGTGGAATGTACAAATTATATGCTTTTATCTGTGGAGATTTCTCTGAGCAAGATTACGGTTTTAATATGAACACCTTCTCATGACAATTATCAGTTGGAAGGAACTGCATTATACATTGGAGCAAAGGAGCTATGAGCTCAGGTCACTGATTCCCCCCCCCCTTTCTGTACTTGAATCACTTTCCAGAGAAAATTGCATGCTTTTTTTTAAGCAAGGAAAACATGAGGCAAACCAAAGAGGCTGAGTGCAACATAAATAAATGCAGCACTCACAAACCTCTCTTGGTTTTAGATCTGCATCAAATGGCACGTTGAGGGGAAAACAGCTAAAAGAATGAAATAAAAATGACACATCCTATTAACATTTGTTGAGGGGTTTTTGAAATACAATTACATTTCATTCTCAGGTTGATTGTTTAAAGTGCAAGGATTTCTACATTTCAAAATTAAAAAAGAAGAAGATAATATGGAAAACACAATCTCATTCCCCTTCCCTTACAGGTACTGTCTTCTTGGCTGCCATGATTAAAGTGCTTTCAGCACTTTGATGTTTTAAATTCGATTCCTCTGTTGTGATTTTTATGGTAGCCTTTGAAGGTTACTTTGCAGTGCTATTTTGTGTATTTTCCTTTTCTAATAGTTTTATCAGGACACAGTTCTATTATGGCTGGGGTGGCTTAAGTGAAATGCATCCTTAACTATGAAACTGAAAGGAAGACAAGCAAAGCTGCAGTGTGTTCTTTGCTTTGTCATTTGGAGGCACAATAGGATGGCTTTAAAGAAATAAAAATGCATGTCAAATATTCACCAGCTTAGCTTATGTGTTAGCCATATTCCGATGTAGCCTGTGCTGTGCTAACAATATGGATATTGGTTTTTGTTGTTGGTATTGTTGTTCCCCTCAAATGCAAGAGATTGGTAGTTTATAGCTTAATTTTCATATCTCAAGGTTTTCAAAAAAGTTCAGCTGAGGCAGATTGGGAAAAAGTTGTTCTGTAGCAAATTCAAAATTCAGTCAAGAGGATCTCAGTCGTGAATGAGGGTGCTCCTCTGCTGACCCCCTGTATGCACAGAAATAAAAATACCGCCCCTGCTTTCAAAAGCTTATGATCTTACCGTACGATGGAAGAAAATGGGAGCTGAGAAGAACAGGCACTCGTGGGAGAGGAATGGTGGCCCAGGTATCAGGGAGACAAATCTGATCTCTAAAAAAGCTGCTGTCTCAGTATGCCAACTGCTTAGCTATTGTCAGAGGTTTTTGTACAATCCAAAGAAGCAGCTTCCACTATATTTTCTGTATCACTAAAAGTTTAATTCCTAAAGGAAATCAACCCTGAGTGCTCATTGGAAGGACAGATAGTGAAACTGAAGCTCAAATATTTTGGCCACCTAATGCGAAGAGAAAACTCTCTGGAAAAGACCCTGATGCTGGGAAAGACTGAAGGCAAAAGGAGAAGGGGACGACAGAGGATGAGATGGCTAGATAGCATCACTGATGCAATGAATATGAACTTGAGCACACTCCGGGAGAGAGCGCAGGACAGGAAGGCCTGGCGTGCTATGGTCCATGGGGTCACGAAGAGTCAGACATGACTGAATGACTGAACAACAACAACAAAAAGTGTAATACCTGAACAAGCAAATGTGCATAGAAATAATTTCTTAGAAAACCCCCAGAAGAAACCCTCTTCAGGGGCAAAAGACTGATGAGATGGAAAGATACATAGAAGGGAACGAAGGAAGAAGGTGGAGGGTAGGATGGACACATCTTTACTAATGTCAGAGACCATCCCCTCTCACAAGGAATGCTATGTGGTTGGGTGCCATGTTCAAACTGCATAGTTCAAGGCATGCTGAAAGCGCACATCTAGTCTCGAAAGAATGCAGTGATGATGCAACCTAATTGTTAGCGACCCTGTAGGCTGGCCAGGTGTCCTACTTTACAGAGGACAGTCGGCTGTTGGGGGACAGTCCTCTATTTGGAGGCACCCTCTGTTTGGAGGGCTGTCCAGTCCAAGTCCAGTTTAAAAATAAAGAACCCAAAGGAGGGAGAGCAAGGAAGGGCCTTCAAGTTGCCCATCAACAGCACCTGGACAGCAAAATGAGGGCCAAACTCAATGTTTGGCTAATCACATAGCGTGTAGCTGTCCATCTTAGTTTTCCTTCCTCTTGTGTAAGCATGTGCAGCCCCAGTTTGGATCAGGAGCTCAGCACTCCAGGAGTGGTGTGTCTTAAACCTACACCCTATTCCCCCCCACCAAATTCCACCAGCAGCAGCAGGGGCGTTGGGGATTAAACAATGAAAAAAAGTCTCCACTGACTTCAGTTGAGAATTTTTCCTTTGTTTAACCTCTCCCTGTGGGGTGGGGTAAAATTTAGGCAGGAAACAGGTGGGGGGAGTTTAATGCCCCCTCTCAGAGCGCCATGGTCCCTATTCAAATCAGGATACTTTCTAGGGCCTGAGCAGACACACTGGTCACCTGGTCACAGTCTTCCCCACTCTGGCGAGATGTATTGTGTTTCTATTTAAATTATAGTTATTATTTCTACATTTGCATCTATGCATATAAATTAGCATAGGCAAATGATATGCAAATTGCTGTCCCCTTTATGGTGATGCATTTTGTCTTTTTTTAGTGATGCGTAAGCAGCCACCCTACCCGCATGAATGACTCCTGTTTAGATATTTGTTTTTCTTTAGAACAGATATCATGACAGTTGCATGGTACTGCCCCTTTAAGAAACGAGTTGCAGAAGAAATATGGAACTCTGTAAAAGTGAGGGTGGGAAAAGCAGATTTCATCTGAGCTAGTATTTGGGACTGTGATTGGAAGCCGATTTTATGGTGCATTTGCTTAATAAGTCTTCCATTTTGATACATCACCCTGCTCCGGAGTCTGGAGTGTTTCATGTCGATAAATCACTCTGATCTGGAATGTAAGACATGCAGCAAAAAGACAGACAGCCAGCCAGAGAAACCCACATTCACTTTATAGGTTTGGTTGCACATTCAGTCAGTGGTGTGATAGCTGATGGAAAAAAGAACCAAGTGTAAGATGTAAGTTATTTATTTTATTGCATTTATATCTCACAATTTTCCCTCTTGCAAGGAACCCAAGGTGGCTTACATTATCCTCTTCCTCTCCATTTTATCCTCACAACAACCACCCTGTGAGGTAGGTTGAGCCAAGAGTCTGTGACTGGTCCAAAGTCACCCAGTGAGCTTCCATGGCCGAGTGGGGACTAGAACCCAGATCTCCCAGCTCCCAGTCCAACACTCTCACCACTACACCGCACTGGCTCAGTTATATGAGTGGTGTCTCACATTGTCCGTTTTTCTTAAATGTATCAAACTAGAGCAGGGGTAGGGAACCTCTTTCAGCTGAAGAGCTGGACTTACTTTTGGAGAAGCTCTTGCAGGGCCACATTCCAGTGGTGGGCAGGGCCAAAGGGGGCAGGGCCACAGGCAAAAGGGGTGGAGCCCAAAATACACCCCCCACCTACACACACATATTGTAGCTTAAAGCTCTTAATGCCAAAACCTGTCAGGGTGGAAATTGAGCCCATAGAGCCCCAGAGCAGTTCTGATTCTGAGGAGGAACAGCAATCCGTGGGAGAGGAGCCAGCTCATCCCTCACAGGCACAGCACCTGGCAGAGATTCCTCCTGCTGGCATTCCTGAGAGAGATAGTGATCCTGGCAGTGAGAGAGCGCTGGAGGGGGGCTTGCTGGATGCTCAGCGCAGACGCAGGGAGCGACGACAGATGGAGGGCACCGAAAGGAGGCGCTCTGCTTGTTTGGCGTGCAAACAACGGTCGCATCCCGAGGACCCAAGGGAAAGAGGGAGGATCTCTCCATAGCCCATAAGTTCAGAGTCTTTCCATGGTTCCCCTTCAAACAGGGACCAACTGCCTTACCTGGAGCTTAGGCTACTCTGCTGTCTTTCCCCAGTGCTGTTCCTTGTTTAGTCGCTAGTGATTAGTATCTGAAAGAGTCATAAAGTAATAAAGGAATAAAGCCTCGGAAAGAAACCTCGTCGTCAGTGTCCTGAGTTGGCTATTGGAGGGGACTGCAAGAGGCAGCTGGGGTGCTCCTGGCAGTACCTAAGCCTTAGGAGAGGCATTTCTACCTAGTTTCTATATTGGTGGTTTGCACTTCACAGAACTAAACCAACTCTGCCTTACAAATAAGCTTCTAAGTTTTATTTAAACAAGGGCTTCTGTACAGACCTCTGAGGCTGTGTCCACTCTTTCCTCAGGCCAGAAGCAGTGGGTGTTGCCCTTAAGTACTTCCTGGTTCCTCCCAGGAAGCAGAACCCACTTACGCTCAATCTAATAGTTCCTTCATATCATTACAACCCTTTTAGAATGCAGGAGAAACTGCACAAGGAAGCCACCAAACAATTGGTGGTTGGGGGAAAGGGGATGGGTCCAGGGAAAGGAGCAGGGTCACCTGGGAAACCCTGGAGGTCTGAACTGGGACCCGAGGAGGGCCAGATTTGGCCATCCTGGGGTCCCAATCTGAAAATCTGAAGGAAAAGATGTGTTTATGCAGGGAGAAAGGGATATATGCTTCTTTTAACCATATGTTTTGGCCATGCCCAATAGTGGCCTCCTTTTGGGAGAAGATTATTATATGGATAAACTTTGTATTAGAGCACTACAATATTTACTGATGTACATGTCCTCTTAAATTATTTATCTGCTTCCTGGAAGTTAATGCTTGGTCAACATAAATTGATTCTTTGGGTCCTTTTGACAGCTAAAAGACTGCTATTACAACATTGGAAGGATAAATGCTCACCTCATATAATGCAATGGATTGAGGACCTAATGACACTTCCAACATTTGAACGGGTAGCATCTGGGGGATGACAGCATCTGGGGGACATAGGACTGTTCAGATTCTTGGCTCCACGCTCAAAGACAGGACTCTGAGTGTGGAGCTAGGAAACTGCACTCCCTCCCCCACCCCTCCATAGCTGGCGTGGAGAGAACTGCACTGGCTGCCTCTCCATGCTCAGTAAACAGAGCACAGAGATGGGGGAAGGGAGGCATTCCTGAGGGGGGGGAGGGGAAAAGGTAGGGGCAGCTAGCTTATGCCTTTTCCTGTTGCTGCCCTATCCTCCTTTCCTTCCCTCCCCAAAACCTCCACTAGAGAGGTGAAATCACCCATTTAGTTAAAATGCAGTGCAAGAGGCCCAAGGTGCCTCCATCTCTGCAGAGGATACTTATAAGCCTCCGAGGTCGGGGGGCTTATGAATATCCAGGGCACAACCCACAGGATTGCGCCCTAATTCAATGTTATTCTTTTTAATGGCTCATGAATAGCTGTCATGCATTGGTCCAGCTATTCTGATGGCCCACATGGTATCCATGATAATCTGTTTCTTAGGCCAGTTGTTAGACTTGGTGTGTAAAAAGTTGTAATGCTGGTTTAAAGTGGTTTAAACTTTCTTCCCTTTAAAATTATCAGCTCTGCATTGGTTCCTGTATTCAGAGGGACAGAATGTAAGCTCACACTTTATTTTCTTGGTACAATTCGGCTTCTGTTGAGCCATCACATGAATAATGACTGCATAGGGCTACTGTCTTTGTGGATAATGTCATTATATAGTTTTGTCACTAGGTGGCACTGGTCTTAACTGTATCTGGGTGGAGTGAGCATTTTTCTCTTGCTGTTCTGTGCTGGTTTAAGAGAGACAAAGTTTTTGTTTAGCTTCCCAAGTGCAGTGTCCCCTAAACCTTCTATATTACTGTCACAGAGCATTAGCAACATTTCTTAAGATGTAATAAGCAGCACGTACTCTTCTTTAGGAACACTGAGCTGTTAGTGATAAAATGTGCCTGTTTGTCAGTGATCAGCTATAATTTGCTATAGACTTGTTTTTAAAACAGATACATTATATTGCTATTAGACCAATGCTCCAGTGTATTGAATTGTTTCCCTGCTATAGCAACTAAATTAAGTTGCTTCCTCATTAATGAATTTGTCTAGCAAACATAAGCCTCAAGCTATGGTACAGACATGGCTGTCCACCAGAAACTAGGGCTTTGCTGTCAGTATTAAATGATTATTTTCTGCAAGTTGCTGATACATTTTATTGGGTAACACACGCATGCATGCTTATATGCTGAGTTAGGCTTACATTGCCCAACACATGCAGCAGGACATACTTTGGACCTGGTTTTCTATGCTCGATAGGGAGAATATGATCTGTGGATGCGGGAGTCAGTAGTGACCCCATTGGCATGGAAAGAACATTATCTGATCAGTTTTCACCTTCGGGCTACCTGTAACCTCTGCAGGGGTGGGAGACCAAGTTGATGGTTCACCCCTGGAGGCTGATGAATCTGGATGGATTTCTGAGGTCTCTTGGAGATTTTCCTGTTGGCTTAGCTGGAAGTCCTGCTGAGGTCCTGGTCACTGCTTGGAATGAGGAGATGACCCAGGCTATCACTATGATTGCTCCCAAACCTCCTTGACCTAGTCATAGAATTGTGTCAGTTCCTTGGTATTCCCAGGAGCTGAGGGTGATGAAGACTGTGTTGGTGATTGGAGCACAAATGGTGGAAGACTCGTAATGAATATGATCAAACACAGGTAAGACTCCATTTGCGATCTTTTTCTGTGGCAGTGATGGCAACAAAGAAATCTTACTTCGCTACCATTGCATCTGCTCAGTGATGTCAAGTGAAACTCTTTCAGGTGGTTAAAGGCCTCTTGGGTGTAGGCTCTAGAACACAACAACTCAAACCCTCAAAGTCCCGCTGTGAGCAATTTGCTAGACATTTTGCAGATAAAGTCACTCGTGTTCATGCTGACTTGGGTGCCATTGTTTTGATAGAGTCTGAGATGGGGGGAGCTAGTGCACCATCTAGTCGTGTTATGGATACCTTTCAGCTTGTGTAACCTGAGGATGTTGCTCTGACTTGGATTCCTGCATTGAGCAGGGGGTTGGACTTGATGGCCTTGTAGGCCCCTTCCAACCCTACTATTCTATGATTCTATGTGGACAAGCTGCTTGGAGGACTGAGGCTTACTACTTGCTCTTTGGATCCTTCTCCATCCTGGCTTGTGAAATCTGACAGTCTGGGCTGCGTACTTGGACATCTAAGGTGGTTAATGCCTCCTTGAGGAACAATAAAGTCCCTGAAACTTTGAACAAACAGTGGTGAGACCCTTGCTGAGGAAACCAAATCTAGATCCTATGGTTTGGATAACTACTGCCCAGTATTCTTGGGTAAGATGCTGCAGCATTTGGTGGCCTCACAACTCCATCTCCAAGTTGGATGATACTGATTATTTAGATCCATTCCAGTCAGGTTTCAGACTTGGTTATGGGATGGAAATAGTCTTGGTCACCCTGGTTGATGACTTATGCCAGAGAATGGATGAGGGAAGTACAATCCAGTTGGTTCTTCTGGATAGGGATGGCCGTGAATTTCTCCATGAATCTCGGGGAGGCCGAATGCCAACACATTCGGCACCCCGAAATTGTTGGTGAAATTCTCCGCCCCCCCCCGACCGGCTGCCACCGCCGCCATTACAAAATAAAGTAAAAAAAAAAAAAAAACCAACACGTGATAGGCTACGTAACGATTTACATAGCCTATCACGGCTAGATTTCCAAAGTCAGCTGTGATAGGCTACGTAAATCATTACGTAGCCTATCACGGGTGACTTTGAAAAAAAAAAGCGCGTACACAAATGGCGGCGCCCATGGGCGCCGCCATTTGTGTTCCTTATTTGGGCCCAGGTAGTCTACGTAAAGATTTATGTAGACTGCGGCGAAAATAAGGGCGCTATTTGCGTTGCCCTTATTTTTGCCGCAGTCTACATAAATCTTTACGTAGACTACCCGGGCCCAAATAAGGAACGCAAATGGCGGTGCCCATGGGCGCCGCCATTTGCGTACGCGCTTTTTTTTTTTCAAAGTCACCCGTGATAGGCTACGTAACGATTTACGTAGCCTGTCATGGCTGACTTTGGAAATCTAGCCATGATAGGCTACGTAAATCGTTACGTAGCCCATCACGGGTGTATGTGTGTGTTTTTAATTCACTTTTGTATTTCGCGGCCGGGGAGATGGGTTGCTTCTCCCCGGCCTGAATTTCGGCCGGGCGAGGCGGGGCGCCTCCTCCCCCGGCATGAACTTCGGGGGGAGAACCGAAGTGCCTCCCCCCCACCACGAAGCAAGCTGCGGGTCCAAGTAAGTGACTTTCGTACATCACTACTTCTGGACCTTTCAGCAGCTTTTGATACCATAACCATGGTATCCTTCTGGATCCTTTATCTGGATTGGGCTTGGGAGGCATAGTTTTAAAGTGGTTCTGGTCCTTCTTGGAGGAGCAGTCTCAGAAAGTGGTGCTGGAGGACTTCTGTTCCACCCCATGGCCATTAGCCTGTGGGGTGCTTCAAAGTTCCATCCTGTGCCTATGCTTTTTAACATCTACATGAAACTGCTGGAGGAAGTCATCAGGAGGCTTGGGCTGACGTGTCATCAGTATGAGGATGATACTCAGCTCTACCTCTCATTTCCATCTACACATCCCAGGCAGGCTGTTGAATTCATGACACAGTGTCTGGAGGCTGTTTTGGGGTAGATGAGGGTAAATAAGCTGAAACTTAATCCATACAAGATGGAGGTGCTGTGGGTTTGGAAACCAACTATTCCAGATGGAGGTTTAAAACTGGTCTTAGATGGGGTCCCCCCCCAAGACCAAGTGTGTAGTCTGGAAGTCCTCCTGGACTCTGGGCTAACTGGGGAAGCCCAGGTGGCTGTGGTGTCCAAGAGTATGTTTTACCAGCTTAGGCTGATATGACAGCTGTGGCTCTATCTGGAGAGGATAGACCTCACTTCACTTATCCATGCTCTAGTGACTTCCAGGCTGGACTACTGTAATGTGTGGGCTGCTTTTGAAGATGATTCAGAAACTTCAATTGATGCAGAATGTGGCTCCCCAAGGGTTGGTGGGGGCGAGGCAATTTGATCATATAACGCCTAGATGATGCCAGCTGCACTTGTTACTGGTGTGTTTCCAATCCCAGTTTAAAGTGTTGGTTTTGACCTTTAAAGCCTTAAATGGTTTGGGACCAAATTACTTGAAGGATGATGAACTCATCACCCATATCAGCCTGCTCACACTTTAAGATCAGCAAGAGAGGCCCTTCTCATTTGCCCACCTGTGAGACCCCTTAGGTAGGTGACCACATGACAGATGGCATTTTCCGCAGTGGCCCCACACCTCTGGAATAAGTTGCCATCAGGATCCACCAAGCCCCATCACTGCAGACTTTTAAGAAGGCCCTGAAACGTAGTATTTTACTTTGGCCTGATACGTTTGCTGTTGTTGCTGTTCCTATTACTGGTTTTTTGTCTTTGTACTGTGTTTTTATTACTTTTTATTATGTGTTTTATTATTGTACACCACCTTGGGAAGGTTTCTGCCCTGAAAGATGGCCAAGAAATATTTTAACTAAAATAAATAAATGTCTAAGTCTGAAATTCTGTGCAATGGGGCTTCTTGTGATTAAGCACACATTCCATCCATGGATACACAGCCATTCTTTTTTCTCTGCAAAAGTAATTTTGTTGTCTGTTGTGTGCTGCAAGGTGAACGTCAAGAAATAATAATGTTACAGCAGCTGGGTGACCATCATTTGTAAAGTGGATTGTTTTCTAATAGTCAGGGATGATCAGTGGATTGGCAGCTAATGGCTAGAAGATGTTTTTCCTGAATGGGGAATTTGCCTGCAAGGTGGGGTCTGAGACTATTGCTCTGCATGGGTGTCTGTGTGAAGAACAAAAAAGAAAAATTGTTCGCAGTTTTTACATTGCCACAGATGGAGGCAGAGAGGGATGTGAATTGGGAGCAGCCAGATGAGGCGGTTCCTTGCTGTGGATTTGGCAAATACGAAACAGGATTAGTGGCTGTGCTGCCTGTTGTAGGCCTATCTGTTTGTCTCCACAAATGCCCTATGAGTATATTGCAAATAACACAGATATTATAAAGGCACCTTAAGTCCCTAGCACTGTCTCATCCAAAGGAACTAAATCCTCTAGCGCCATTCCTGAAATGTCTCACTGTTCAAGGAAGTGGGGAGCACACAACTACACCAACGACAACAGAAGGAAAAAGCCTTAGATTTAGTCTGCATCAATTAAAAACAAGTCAAGAGATGCAAATGCCAAATCAGCACCAATCTTCTCACTTAAAGAGTTTAAGTTCAGAAGAAATTACCTTCAATAGCACCTTGTTTTTATGTGTCTACCCTTCATAGCCTTGTGAGTAACATGGCTCACCCCATAATTTACACTGACATCTAATTTCAGCAGATCTACAAGCAATCTAATGGAAGATGGAGATACTGAGGAATGAAGAGTCCAGCTTTATCACTGCAGACACAGAGATTCATTATTTTTGCTGATTCGGAATATAAATGTTAGAGAGAGAGAGAGAGACAATGCACAGAACAGACTCACTTCCTGGTTAGTATATATGATTACTTGATTATTTGTTTTTGCTTAGGCAAGTGATTTCTGTCTTTAACTAGGTGATTAAATGCTAGACAGTAAAACACTATCTAAAGAACGGCAGCAAATAGGACTGCCATATTAATGGGAAAATATGTCTCAGAAGAAGTAGGAGGTGGGGAGAAGAATTCATTGGTAATCATTTTCTTTGAAATATGGGTGAAACTTGGTGATTCTGTACAGTGTATGAAAGTCACAGCATTAAAACTGAGATTATTTTAGGCTACACTTTTATCATTTTAGGCCAACGAAACATTCACCAGTGATGCCGTTTGATGTTTCCTTATAAAACAGTAAAAAGAAAAACCCAAAGCCCCCTTCCTGGTGATGCAATTAATGGCTTGCACCAGCTCCCCCTTCCCCCAATTCCCAAAGTTGCATACAGAAAAACACATAAGATCTTGACACTGTTATCCACCACCCTATTCAGGCCAGATTAATACTAGCACATTTTCTTTTTGTAGGAGGATGTTCTCTGAGCAGAGGCATTTGCCTTTCACAGTTTGTAAGGCTACATAAAGACAGACTTGGTTCTAACAGTGCTTGCAAATCTCAAAGTTGCATGGCAACAAATAACAGGAAAAGGTGCTGTTGTGAGAATAAATGAGATAAACTTTTGGGAAACTTTTTGCATACAACACATGTATCTTAGAGAGGCCACCTGTCCTACTTTGCAGCCCTCTACTTGGGCTGTCAAGTCCACTTCCAGCATAAAGATAAAGAACCCTAAGAAGGGAGAGCAGGGCATGCCCTTGAAGTTACACAGTTAGTCCCTGGACAGCAGACTGAGCAGGCACACAGGTCACCTGGTCACAGTCTTCACGATAGTGAAATGTATTGTCTTTTTATTTAAGTTATTGTAATCATGTCTGAATATACATATCAATTAGCATATGAAAATTTGATGCAAATCCCTGCCCTCTTTTGCCCTTTTCTTTGGCAATGAACAAGTGACCACCCTAAGCCTGATACTGAGCTCCAGTTTGTATAGGACTACCTGTTCATTTCAACAGATAATGGAACTCCACACATGCAAAAGAATGTGAATGTAGAATGGCACCCTCCCAGACTTGTAAAGCATTTATAGAATTAGATGATAGATAAATATAGATAACTTCAGTTATTGGACATTTAAAAAATGCAATAAATGAATATAAACAAACAAATAGATAGATATAGGTGAATGAGTGCAAATACAAACACATCTATCTAGGAAATCCCATTTGCTACTTGCAGGATCTAGGGAGTGATAAGAGTTTTGTGAGGCCTTTTGGCCACCAGAGGTGTCCTGGATAGTTTGAAGCATAGGCAGAGACCGTTTTTTTAAGGTTTTGCTGAGATTTGGCTCTGACTTGGAGGCCAGGTCTACTCACTGTGGGCGGGCAGGTCTACCTGCTGATCTCTAGGAGGGCACTACCTGAAGAGCTTGAAGCATAGGAAAGGACAGCTGCCTGCATCAGTGGATTAATTTCCTTTGGATTAATTCACATGTGGTAAAGTCATATAGCCCAGCACTTTATCTAAGGTAGTGGTTCAAATAAGTCTTTTCTGTTCCAGAGCAGTAATGGGCACATTTCCTGACTCAGGAAAAAAAGGGAGCTTTTTTTATGTATCCTAAATTTTTGATTGGAAAGGGCTAGGACAGTTTAAACCAGCCTGCCCCAACCTGGTGCCCTCCAGATGTTTTAAACGAGGCTGAAGCATGAAAACGCACATTTTGGGACGATTTGCACATTGGGGGTATTTGCACATTTTTGCAAGTGCAAATTTGCACTAGTGCAAATTTGTGCAAATGTGAATTTGTGCAAATTCAGGAAATTGGTAAAAATCTGATTCTGTCAATGAGTGGACGACGGAATGAAAGGCACCTGACAATCCGCAAAATGCAGATGGAACGTATTTTATGAAATCCATATCTCCCTACTTCAAGGACCCATTGCAATTCTTTCCCTGGAAAGCTTCAGTGACAATGACACAACTCTGTGATGGACATTTGAGGAAAATGCAGATGATTGACCATGAAAATCATTGTGTGGGTTGAGCTGTCCTGGCAGTTTCCAAAGATTCCAAAAGAGGTCAGAAAGAAAAGAGAAGGGTATTATCAGATCTACTTAATATTGGACATGAAGCAAATAATCTGATCTTTATTAATCATGAGAAGACAATTGCTGAATGACGAAAGCAGTACTGCTGCTGTGGGGCAAATAACCCAGGAAAGTTCTCCTCTAGATTTTTCAAGAAATGGCTGGGGGCCATACGCTTTATCAGGGGTGGGCAACCTGCAGCCCCTGGCTTTATTTCATGTGGCCATTGGGCTAATTTCAAAGGCTCCCTGCATGTGATGAGTTCCTGCCTCTGTACAGCAAGAGTGATCTGTCCCTTTCTTGGCAGCCCACTGCTTGGAAAAGGACCAAGAGAGAAAAGAGTGTGGCAGAAAGAGAGAGAAAAGGGGTGACCCATCCACTTTTGGCTCCGCCCCTATCCGTTGCTGGTTTTGGCCCCATCCATCGCCAACATGTGGGTTCTAACAACTTGCCCATGAAAGAACGAGGCCCTTGACAGAAAAACAGGTGCCCACTCTTGCTTTAGGTACAGACTACTATCATTCCTTAATGGTATATTCAAATCACTGTCGCTTGTAAAGAGATGCAAAGATTTATCTGAGTAAATGAATCTTGCCTAAAAGACGAGGAGGAAGTTTGCTTGAGGTTCAGCTAAAAATAGACAGGTGTCATCACCCATCCTTATTCAGACTCTCAGTCTTTCAAGGTCTGCACCTTGTGCTAGATTCTAGATTCCATACTGCTTCCTTCTCATTACTTACCTAGAAAAAAAAAGCAATTACATTTTTTTTTCCTTTTAAGAAGAAGCCATTTAAAGGACAACCAATTTCACTGCAAGCTTCTAGGAGTCCAGCAGTTTAACATGACTCTGGCTGAAATGACTTTCTGTAAATGTGTGTGTGGGCTGCAACGTGCCTCCTAGTGTTTTCTCAAATTTTGTGGCAGAAACCGTATTACTTACAGCCTACAGAGTTCAAACCCTATTATAGTTGCTACCATCATAATGCATGTTTTCCCATTTCCCAAGCCTTAAAGCAGTTAGTGTCTCCCACTATCGGGATATACAGATGGATGGATGTGGATATATAAAAATAACAAAATGTCATGTAAATGCCGCAGCTACCAATGCAAGGCAGCCTCCCAAATGACACTGTCTCCCTGGATACTGATATGTAGATGGGTATGTTGAGGGGAGAACAAAAATCACAGTCGTCAGGATGAAGTTAAAGAAGCTTGCTTCTCTTGCAGCATCAAGAACCTGGATGATAACATATGAAAAATGCAGGCAGTAGAGTTTACTCAGAGATCCAGGCAGATCTTGGCTATACAGTCACAATTCATGGGAATCATTTCTCTCAGAAGGAAGAACTCTTAACACAAGCATGTTTTGTGAAAAGTGCCCTTACCCCGCGCCCGGCTTGCCTGGCCGTGGCGGGGGGCTGTTGCGGGTGGCGGGGGGAAGGATGGGACAAGGGCGAATCACCAAAGGGCGTGGTCAAGCAGGCCGCTATTTAGGCCGCGCTGCCCCGCTGCCTCCTCATTTCCCAACACACAGTGATGCTGCCCAAGAAGGGTTTGTGAGGTAAAAAAGGCAAAGGCAAAGCCACTTGCCCCCCGGCCGAAGCCCCCTGCCCCCCAGCTAAGTGCCACTTCCGTAGGGCTGACTCTTCCTCATCCGACAATGAGGATCAAGACATGGCCCTCATTCTGGCCAGACTGGAGGCTGCTGAGCGGGACTTAGGGATCCCTGCATTAACCACCCCTGCCAGGCGGGCTCCCCAGACTTTGGGTTCAAGGGTTACTAGAGGGCAAGCTCGCAAGGATCTATTGCTATCTATTTCAGAGAGGCTGGAAGCAATCAAAGCTTCCAGGGAGGTCGTCACTGGGCAAACAGCATCTGCACCGGCCTCAGCGCCCGCATGCTCACTTTCGGAGCAGCCCCTTCCGAAGGGTTGCTGGCACCCGTCTCACTGGCTCCTGCAGTTTTGGACTGCAGCCAGATCCCTGACATTGCAAACAACCTTGGTTCAGGTGAGGTTCTGGTACCTGGGGGGTTAGTGCCACCGACTGGCTGGAACCAGTTCCTGCCATACGGGTGGTTCCCCTTTATGGCAGGGCTGAGTTGGCCTTTTCATACACCAGCAGGGGGCATCCCAGGGTTCCCTCCACCAGGTGTACTGCCCCACTGCTTCAGCCCAGGTTACACACTCCTGGAGCTAAGCCATGCCGCACCGGGTGGGGCCACCATTACGATGGGCATCCCTGTGTCTGCCTGACCCCATGGGGCCCTTGTCCCTGCTCCGAACCCCGCTGGTGGGGTTGAAGAGGGGGAGCACCTGCGGCCCCTCTGGCTGCTAAGACTCCTTTGGCCAGCGACGGGGTGGCTCCTCAACACGCCCCATCCACCATTGCTGCCTGTGCAGCTGTGTGGCAAGGCCCCGTAGGTGAGAGCTCCGAGGACCTTGGGGTAAGCAGCAAGGACCCTTATGCCCAGGTAGAGAAAAGGGCAATGCCGACTGGGGGTACATCCACTCCCCTGGGATATCACCTATTGCTGGCAACAAAACAGAAAATACTCTGGGGAGAATTCGTTGACATCTTCTCCCTGTTATTCCAAGAGTCCAAAACAAAGGAAGGAGAGAAATCTGGCGATAGGGATCAGGAGAGGGTCAGGTAAGAAGGTGTCACGCACTTGGGCAAATTGGCTGCCCGGCTTCTTAATCTATATGGGTATCATTCAGCAAAAGCACCAAGAGCGTGGTTGGGTCCTCACTAAGTATTTGGATATTATATATAGGGCCTATACCGAATATGAGGGTGGAGCCTGGCTGGCCTATGATGAATCCTTTCATATGCGGGCGGCATTTGACCCCACACTGCTCTGGGATGCCAAAGATCAGGAACTTTGGCTGCAGTTTATGACCCCTGCCAGGCCGGGTTTTGGCAAGCGATCTGATAGTGGGCACATATTAGCTAAGCCGACGCCCGCCTCAGCCTCTAAGGCTGGGGCGGTACAGGTGGTTTAACACCACGCTCTCTGTTGGGAGTTTGGCTCCAAGGGCATTTGCTTTAAAAACCCATGCAGATTTTGCCATGCGTGCTCCATTTGTGGGGGACAACACGCCTTCATTGGCTGCCCAAAGGCCAAAGGTCAGCGGGGCCCAAATCGGGAATGGCAGGGTGGTAGGAAGTCCGGGGGCAGCCCACAACCTCCGCCAAAAGGGGTCCAGTCCAATTAAGTTGGAGCCCCTATGGCGCGTTTTGAAGCACTACCCACTCCGGGATGGGGCCTGCTGCTTGGAAGAGGGATTTTCCCTGGGTTTTAGGATTCTGTTTCGGGGCCAACGCCAGGCCCAAATTTTCCGGAATCAGAAATCTATTGCAGGTTTCAAACAGCTAGTCTAAGATAAGATCAATAAGGAAGTGGCCGCGGGGCGGGTCCATTTGATTCCCCCCCTTTCCCCGACCTCAGGGTCTCCCCTTTGGGCATTGTGCCTAAAAAGGCCGCAGGTGAATACCGGTTGATCCACAACTTGCCCTTCCCCAGGGGGGAGTGCGTGAATGATGCCATTCCTGAGCACCTGTGCTCTGTTCACTACACGCCGTTTGACATGGCAGTATCCATGGTGAAGGCACTGGGCCCTGGGGCCCTCATGGGGAAATGCGACATTAAATCTGCATTCCGCCTCATGCCAATTTTCCCTGATGACTTCGACCTTTTGGGATTCAGTTTTTCTGGTCAGTTTTATGTTGACAGGGCCCTACCCATGGGATGTTCCATGTCCTGTGCTATGTTTGAGAAGTTCAGTTCCTTTTTGGAATGGGCTCTGATGGATAAAACTGGGTCCAATAGCGTCGTGCACTACCTTGATGATTTCCTATTTGCGGGTCCATCCGGCACCCGTCAGTGCGCGCGGCTAATGAGAGAATTTTCTACCCTTGCAAATGAGCTGGGTGTACCTTTGGCGGGGGAAAAAACTGAGGGCCCTTCCCCTACTATTAAATTTTTGGGCATAGAACTGGACTCCGTGAATCAGTTGTGTAGGCTCCCGGCCGACAAATTACAGGCCCTAAAGGACAGGATACTGCACATGCTTCATTCTAAGAAAGTCACGCTGTTGGCATTGCAGGAAGTTGTTGGGCATCTTAATTTTGCCTGTCGGGTAGTTGCCCCTGGCAGCGCCTTCCTTAGACGCCTTTGTAACGCCATGCGGGGTCTGCGCTTTCTGCACCATCGCATTTGGGTATCATCAGCAATGAAAGATGATCTTTTTGTGTGGCTGCATTTCCTTAACACATTCAATGGCGTTTCCTTCTGGAGGAAGGAGTTACTATTGGAAGCAGAACTACAGATACATTCCAATTCATCTGGGGCCCTAGGCTTTGGGGCTGTGTTTCGCGATCGATGGTGCCACGCATGTTGGCCGGCAGAGTGGTTAGCGCTAGGCGTGGGAAGACACCTTACCTTCATAGAGCTCTTTCCGATATATGTTGCCACGCACCTGTGGGCGGCCCAGCTTGCTAATTCTGTTGTGCATTTCTGGTGCGACAACCAAGCCACCGTCCAGGTCATTAATTCTTTGTCATCGCACAACAATAGGGTCATGGCCTTGCTTCGGGCTTTCACTCTGCAGTGTCTCTGGTGTAATATTTTATTCCATGCAAGGCACATTCCCGGCACGGATAGTGCCTTGGCTGATGCATTGTCACGTAACCAGGTGCAGCGTTTCTGAGAAATGGCTCCCTGGGCATGTGCTACGCCGGACACCATGCCAGCCACTCTTTGCGAAGTTGGCTGGAAGAGGCAGAACAGGCCATCCTGCAGTCCTTAGCCCCTAGCACAAGAGCCTACACCAGGTCAGGTAGGGAATTCTTTTCATTCTGGGTGGCTGCACATCTCCCACAGTGCTGGCCAATACCGGTTTATCATTTACTGCAGGTTTGTGTGGATGCCCACAGGCGGGGTCTAGCGGCCCGGACCATCAGGGGTAGGCTTGCTGCGCTTGCCTTCTGGTCTAAAAATGAAGGGTGTAGCAGATAACACTGTGGACTTCCTGGTCCGGCGGATGCTTCAGGGTTGGTCCAGGGGCTCCCTGGTGCCTCCTGACCCTAGACGCTCTCTGTCGCCAGACATATTGCTGGGTTTGTGAGATCTGTGTCCTTCATTGGGCAAATCTTCTCATGAAGCCACTTTGTTTCATGCTGCGGCTCTTACAGCATTCTTTGGGGCATTCAGTATATCGGAGTTGGTGGTGTCTGCTAGGGGCGACCTGTCAGGATGAGCCTTGCAGTTTAATGACTTACAGTTTTCTCAGCAGGGGGCCCTTATTCAGTTTAGGAGGTCCAAGACTGACCGGGGGGGAGGGGTGTCAGTGTGTCCCTGTTTTCAGCCCCTGTGCCGGACCTCTGTCTAGTCACTGCATTGAGGGACTTTCTCAAGGTTCGGGGAAATCTGCCCGGCCCCCTTTTTTGCCATAGAAACTCCTCTCCTTTAACCAAATATCAATTTTGGGCAGTCACACAGCGAACATTAAAGGCGTTGGGTTTGGGTGCTCTTCGTTTCGGCACACATTCCTTCCGGAGTGGGGCCGCCTCCACCGCTGCGTCTCTGGGGTTGACATCAGACAAAGTGCAGTCGGTCAGTAGGTGGCGCTCCAAGGTGTATCGGGCATATGTGAGGCCACTGCCGGGCCTTTAGCCTGTGTGGACATTTCTGTTCATCGCTTTTCTTGTTCTTCTAGATGGCTGGAGTGCGAGTGATCCAGTGAAGGTGCTCATCTGCGGGCACAGTATGGTTTTTTGGGCCAGTCGGGGGGCCTCCTCCAGCTACGGATCCCAGCTAGGGCTCAGCCGCTATGCCACCATTCAGTGGTTGGGCAGACGCGGGATGCGTTGGGAGCGCCTCCTGCCCACTTTATTCCAGCAAGGGCTGGTGAAGGTTTCCCCACAAATTCTAGTGTTGCACTTAGGGGGGAACGTTCTAGGCCTGCTGAAAGGCAAGGCCCTGATTCTTCAAGCTTGGGAGGACTTGCGGCTGATTCAGCGTCGCTGGCTGGGAATCACCATTATCTGGTCCAACCAGCTGCCTAGAGTGGCCTGGAGGGATGGCTTGGATCCTCGTGCCATGGATAGAGCCTGTAAAATGGTCAACAGAGGGATCGGGAACTTTCTAATCAAACAGAGTGACCGAACCATCATCCACCCCGACATTACTCCTGCTCGGGGGATGCTCTACAGTGCGGATGGTGTTCATCTCACCAAACTAGGCAATAATGTATTTTTGGCCGATCTGTGAAGGGGCATTTGGGAGTGTTTACTGCGCAGGTGGGGGGAGAGCGAGTAAGCAGAGGCTTGTTGCCCTCCTGTGGCGGCTCCAGGCAGGCTCTCCGCTGGGGGAGTGGACAGGTGAGCATTCGTAGGCACCGTTTCAGGTGACTGTTAAGGCCCGAGGCTTTCGGCTCTGGGTTTTGTGGCCCCTGTTGGGAGATACAGCTTACCTTTGAGGCCAACCCTCCTCACCCACTCAGGTTCTGTGGCTTGTGGGGGGGGTCACAGGGGAAGGTCCCCCAGCCCAGAACTGGGTATGTCCGATTGGTGGGCGAGGGTGGACGCCTCGCCACAGACAACAAATGCCTCACTCTACACCTGTCATGTTGGTCTTGTTGGTGGTGTGCCCACTGGTGCTTTCTTCGCAGATTCTAATCTATCAATAAATGTGGCCCTGTTTTATCCCAAATCGATTGGTGTCATCTCGTCATTTCTCCCCCTGTCCACTCTCAATGGGTTTATCTTTGCAGGATAAAAGGGAACAGATGGGAACGTGCAGGCAACACAGGCAGTGCTAGAAAGATATCTTTGGGTACAGGATATCTTTGGGTACAGGAGTCCAGCAACTGAGATGGCTTCTGCTTAGTGTCTATTTCTAGGATCCAAGATAGGGTGTCCAAAATTAAGGCAGCATGTAGCTGAGTGCACAAACTGATTCCATTGAGAAGCGTGATGTGCTATCAACATTCTGTCTGTGGTGACTTTCCCATAGCTCATTTACCTGTCCAAGTCACCACTGGATGCTGCAGTCATCATGCAGGTATGAACCAGTTCCCAGTAAATCTGATGTGATGGGTCCATCAAACCCTTTTGGTGGGATGCTCCCTTTCAATGTATTGCCCACTTCTTAGATCTGAATAGTTCTCACAAATCTGTGGGCACTCTTTTTGACCCTCCAGCAGTTACAATGCATACATTTCTTTCTGCAAGTTATACAACAGGGGAGTATAGGCTTTTGGGATGGGTGGCTGAATGACCCTCGCATGGCCCTTTGAGGCCAGATGATGTCAGGGGGCATAGCTATACAGAGGACTCCCCACTGATATCTCTGATCACAGATCAGAGGTAACAATAGGTGTTCCTTGAGAGGTTGGGGCTTGGAGGCCAAGCCCTGCCCTCTGGGGGAATCCAAGGAGGTTCCATGGGCCAGATGGGGAACCTCTATGGGCTGGATTAGGGCTGCAGACCAGAAGTTCCCCATCCCTACTATACATGGAACATTATTAAGACAACTGTTTTATGAATCAATGTGTGTGGCTGTAGCAGAGTGCACATCTCCATTATTCCAATCTGAAATGAAAGTACTATGTAATATAACATTATTTTAATAATTGCCAAAAACGTGACAAAGTCTTTGATACTCTTTTTTTACTCCCCTGTCCAGGTTGTTCCTGGCGGTCATACTGCTACCTAGTTCAGTGATAGGCGAGCATGGCCAGTGATCAGGGATTATTAGACTTGCTGTCCAAAACATCTGGAGGGCATGAGTTGCCTAGTTCTAAAATACTGTATCTATTCAACAGTAGCATCTGTCATTACTAGTTTAATGCACTGCTTTTGCTTCATCCTCTTTGACCTTTAAAGGTGTTTAAATGACAAAAAGCAGAACATTTTTTCTCTCCTAGCAATATGCTCCCTGTACATGTCTTTTCAGAAAGCAAATACTGCTTTCTTCCAGTCATTAAGAGGTAGTACTAAGCAAAAGGAAAACAAAATCTTACTCAACTACATGTATAATCCTCTGTGCTGTGAAGCTTGGGACTTTTTTTTTTTTTTCCCCTGCTCAGCTCTTCAGCAATGCAAGGAGACAAATTGTAACTGACAGTCAGAACTTACAGACATGATGGAGACAAGTGAGAGACTGCTGATTGACTTAATGGCATCCAGGCAGATAATATTAAAAGTCTGAGCTATTGCAAAGTGATTGATATTTCAAAATACTCACTGCCGTATCCAACCGTTTTTGTTTGCTGCACTTTTCAAGATGCCTATTTGGCCAAAATAGCCATCCAAAGCTTTAGCAAGTATTTAAACAGCACTTTAGGAAAATGTGCATCCCCACTGGCTGGCTTCCTGGTTTAGTTTTCCAAGAAAACATAAGATAAAATAATAAATGTTGATCCATCCTTACTCAACAGGAGCTTGTTCTGTCCAACAACAACAACATCATCATCAACAACAACAGCAACAGCAACAACAACAACAACAACAACAACTATGTGATGGATTTGCTGGAATGATATTAACCCTAAAGAGCAACTTTTTTTGCAGATGAGAATTTTTTTTTTAAGTTGAATTCACCTTTGCCTTTTAATGTGCTTCATTTCAAAGACCAATTCAGTCACATTATCCGATTGCCATGTAAATTATAGAAAGAAGAGAATGAACTCAAGTCTGGAGATAAAGTCTGGACAGATATTCAACATTCTTATACTGAAACAATGAGCCTGATGCCGAAATAGCTGTGGGTGCAAGGTGCGCAGTGCCAGCACTTCTATGGAACATGGTCATTCTCCTTTGCTCAGAATAATATGCACTTGCTTAAAGTGCAGGAGGGGGCTAGGATCAGAGTGACTAAAGCACTTTCCTGTAGCAATACCTTCCTGTATAGTAAGGATCCACTGTTCCTTATGCAGATATGAACCAGTCTGGGTGGATGTGAGCTGCTAAGTCAACAAAGCTTCCACGGGGTGAAGTTGTGGAATGGGAAGTATGCATGTGAATGCTCCTAACTAGGTGGTGATATCACAACTCACCGTCTCTGAGATCAAAACCACAGAAGGTCACAGAGTGCCAGAGTAAGGTAAGATGGCAAACCTGTTCTTTCACTCTGTCACTTCAGATTTCAGGTAAGGCACTGTGATTGACTTTCTCCATAAAGGAATTGGGGGTCTATTTTCCAAAATATACCGACGCTGGGCTTGAAGAACTTTGCCCAGTGCCTGAACCTCTTGGGTTAAACTAACATTGGCCAATTCTTGCAGGTCTCCCTTTAATCCTACTAAAATTTGGGGAGGCCTGCCATACATTAATTCAAAGGGAGACAGACCAGTAGTTTTGTGTGGAGTGCATCGAATTCTGAACAGAGCTAAGGGCAGCATCTCTATCCATTTTCGCTGAGTTTCCTGACACAGCTTGGCTAAGTGGGTCTTGAGGGTCCGATTCATCCTTTCCACTTGTCCAGATCTTTGCGGACGGTACGCACAATGAAGCTTCCACTGAATGCCTAATAAATGGTTAACTCCTTGCAACACCTGGTCAACAAATGCAGGGCCATTATCGGATCCAATAAATAGGGGTAATCCGTGTCTCGGAATTAGGTCTTTCATTAAGGCTTTTATAACTTCACGTGCTTTCTCAGTTCGGGTAGGATAGGCTTCTACCCATCCTGTGTAAGTGCACACAAAAACTAGTAGATAACGATAATGGCCTACCCTAGGCATTTCAGTAAAGTCAACAACTAGGGCCTCAAAAGGAAGAGTGCCAAGTTGCTGAATGCCAGGAGGGGGTTTCTTCCCTTGTCTGGGGTTATTTCTGGAGCATTCTACGCATCGCATAGATGCTAAATTGGCATAACTGTGTAGTCCATTGATGTAGACCTGCTTTTGTAGTAGTGCTGCCAGGGCACTTTTTCCCAGATGGGTAGCTTTATGTGCAGTCTGGACAATGCTCCAAGCTAGCCGTTGTGGCACATAGATTCGTCCATCTGGCAGTTCCCACCACTTCTGGGCTATTTTCTTAGCTTGCAGGGTTTCAACAGCCATTTGATCCTCTTCTGGAGTGTAGGTTGGATGCACATCTGTCAAGTTAACTTGGAACAACGGGGCTTCCGAGATGGTCATCTCAATTTTTTCTCTATTGTGCTCATCTCTGAGGGCAACTTGCTTGGCTACATGATCTGCCCATCGATTGCCTTCTGCCACCTCACTTGTTCCCTTTTGATGCCCTCGGCAATGTATTACTGCCACACGTTTGGGGTGCCATACGACATCTAATAGAGCCGATATTTCTATTATATTTTTGATACCTTGTCCGGTGGAGTTTATTAATCCTTTCTCACGGTACAATGCTCCATGGGCATGGAGGGTGGTGAAAGCATACTTAGAGTCCGTATAAATATTGACCGTGAGTCCAGCAGCCAACGTCAGGGCTCGAATTAGGGCAATTAATTCTGCCTTTTGGGCTGAAGTTCCCAGAGACAGAGGATTTGCCTCGATAACCTTGTCTTTAGTTACTACTGCATAGCCGGCGTATCTTTTCCCATCTCGGACAAAACTGCTTCCATCAGTAAAGTAGGTGACGTCTGGGTGAGGCCAGGGGCTATCACGCAAGTCTGGATGACTGGAATAAACTTCATCCATAGTTTTGATGCAATCATGCTCAGGCTGACCTCCTGGTTCTATTGGCAGCAGCGTGGCCGGATTTAAGTTGGATGACACCTCTAACTTGATACGTGGATTTTCACAGAGCAGAGCTTGGTACTTGGTCATGCGCTCGTTGGTGAACCAGTAATTTCCTTTATACTCCATTAGCGTGAGTACTGCATGTGGAACCCGGACGGTTAGTTCTTGTCCCATTGACAACTTATGTGCCTCTTTAACCAGGAGGGCAGTTGCGGCAATGGCTCTCAGGCAAGCTGGCCAGCCTTTGGCAACTATATCCAACTGCTTGGATAAATATGCAACAGGTCTCTGCCATGATCCAAGTTGCTGTGTCAGCACCCCTACAGCTACATTGTCTCGTTCATGGACATACAACAGGAAAGGCTTAGCCACATCAGGAAGTCCTAGAGCGGGCGCTTGGAGTAATGCTTTCTTAATATCTATGAAAGCTTGTTTTTGTGGCTCTCCCCACTGAAACGGATCTGCCTCTGAACCTTTGGTAGCTTCATACAGAGGCTTACTCATTACAGCAAAGTTGGGAATCCAGATTCTACAAAACCCTGCAGCCCCAAGGAACTCCCGCACCTGCTTCCTAGTAGTTGGCTCTGGCAGGGCACACACAGTCTCTTTCCGTTCAGGACCCAATTCTCGCTGATGTTGAGATACTATGAACCCTAGATATCGTACCTGGGTTTTACAAAGTTGTGCCTTTTTCCGGGATACTTTATATCCTCGTTCCCACAGAAGTTGCAACAGTTCTTGGGTGCTTTGCCAGCATTCGAGTCTTGATGATGCTGCTAAGAGCAAATCATCAACGTACTGCAACAGAACTCTTTTCCCGGGTTCGGAATGAAAATTTTGGAGGTCTTGACTTAGGGCTGTCCCAAATAATGTGGGGGAGTTTTTGAAACCTTGGGGAAGACGGCCCCAGGTCAGTTGGGTCTTCCTCCCAGTCATGTGATCTTCCCATTGAAAGGCGAAAATAGCTTGGCTCTTAGGTGCCAGTCGGATACAAAAAAAGGCATCTTTTAAGTCTAAGGTAGTAAAGTGAGTTGCTTCAGATGGAATCAATCCCAACAAGACATAAGGGTTCGGGACCACCGGATGTATCGTCACGGTTGCTTGGTTGACCAGTCTGAGATCTTGTACTGGACGGTAATCTTCTGTGCTGCCGGGTTTCTTGACTGGCAGAAGGGGGGTATTCCATGGAGACTGACATTCTCGAAGGATACCATATTGTAACAGACGGTTTAGGTGCTTCTGAATTCCTAGCACCGCTCGGCGCGGCAGTGGATACTGACGTACGTGCACTGGTATTGCTCCTGGTTTTAATTCAACTACAACAGGGGGCACACATCTTGCCATTCCTGGTGGATTATCTTCAGCCCACACTCCAGGCACATGGAAAGCCTGCCATGGCTCTTCATCAAGTACTGGCATGGTCCAATGTAGCCTCCACTCTTCTTCCTGTGGATATGTGAGTGACAGGAGCTGACCTTCTTGGGGCCTGCGGAAGGCGACAGCCGTTGTTCCATCTTCTTCAAAGGATATTTGGGCCCTCAGCTTTGACAACAAATCACGTCCCAACAATGGCATAGGGCATTCAGGTAAATATAAAAACTGATGTTCTACTATGTGGCTTCCAAGCCGACAAGTCCGTTGCTGCAACAAATGCTTTTCTTCTACTGCACCAGTTGCCCCAATCACCCGCACTTTTTGATGGGTGAGGGGAGCAACGGGGTAGGTCACCACTGATGACGCTGCTCCAGTGTCAATCATAAAATCAATATTTTGGCCCCCCACAGTGGCAGTGACCATGGGCTCCCCGGGGCCAAGATTAAAGGGGCCCGGTCTGTCCTATTCAAGACTTTCGGTTGCGGCCATTCCCGTAAAGGGATTCACTTCGTAATTCCCAGTTGATTCTCTTTGCATTTGCCAGTTATTTGGTTGCCAGCATGGCGGCTGTCCCCTCCCTCGTCCGTGGTGGCCCCCTCGATTTTCCGCCTGGTACATCGGATTGGTTCCATTTGGACACTCACGCCACCAATGCCCATCTTGTCCACATTGGGCGCACTGATTCCTTCTCAAAAATTCTCTTCTCCCTGCTCTCCCCTTTCCTCGTCCGCGTCCTCTTTGCTCTCTGCCCAGTCCTCCATCTTGCGGACCTACTAGTGCTGCAGCAAGCAGTTCCGCCTTTTTCACCATTCTCTTCTCCTTTTCTTTCTTTTCTTCTTGGTCCCTGTTTACATACACCTTCTGAGCGACTTCTAATAATTCCGTCAAATTTTTCCCAGCAAAACCATTTAACTTTTGTAGCTTTCTTCGAATATCTTTATAACTCTGAGTTACAAAAGCCATATTAATCACTTTCATATTTTCTTGGGCTTCTGGGTCGAGAGGGGTGTACTGGCGATATGCATCCAGGAGACGTTCTAAATATTCTCCAGGTGCTTCAGTTGCTCCTTGCAACACTTCAGAGACTTTTGTCATATTAATAGACTTTTTCATTCCTGCTCTCATAGCTTGCAACAGCAAGGTTTGGTACTGTGTGATGCGTTCTAACCCTGCCGGTAGGTTGGGATCCCAATGGGGATTTTCTAAGGGCACTCTCTCTCTCATCCATCCTTGGGGATTTACATAATTTTCTGGGGCTCTTTCTAAGGCGATTTGCTCCATTTGCTGATGGATTCGTCGCCTTTCCTCAGTGGTAAATAACGTCAAAAGCAACTGTTGGCAATCTTGCCAGTTAGGCATATGCGAGGCCATAATGCTGGAGCATAGTTCCACTAGCTCATTAGGCTTTGTGGTATATGAAGCATAATGGGTCTTCCAGTTTAACAAGTCTGAAGTTGTAAAGGGTGCATAAGTGTAGGCTTGGATGGGGATATAATGCTCTGCCGCCTCGGGATCTGGGTTGTGCACCATCTGAGTTATCTGCCTCAGAGGAAGCAGAGGCTGGGCTTCACTCCCTGACTGCTGAGCCGTAGATGGGCTCAACCCCTCTTCTTCTTGTGAGCACATCTCTGTAAGGGCCGCTGCTGATTTTACTACTTCTTCTATCCAACTTCTCAATTCTGCAGCCTCTTTTATTAATGCTGACTGAGGTGTAAGAGGGGACTCTCCCGATCCTGCAGAGATGGAAGCCTCAGCAGGCAATATCTGAGAGTTGAGGACTGTAGCTGAAATCGGCGAATTACTGCCCGTGGGGCTTGTAACTGATGGCGTCAATTCCAAGTCGAGGCGCGGGGCAGGGCCTCCGGAAGGGGAGGATGGCAGGGGCTCAGGATTTCGACGAGGCGATCTTACAGTAACATGGGCCCGGGGTGGAAGCGGGGCATAAGCGGGTGGAAATGCCGTTAGCTCTGCCAGATCTTCACCCGGGGCTTCTAACACTGGCTGTAATTTCTTGGCTAATTTTTCTTTTCTGAGCACCAAAACTTTTGCTTGGGATTCAAGGCATTTCTTTAGCCACGGAGGAGAAACACGGACTATGGAATCCCACGAGTCTATGTAGGGAAATTGATCAGGGTGCCCAGGGTTCCCAACTATGATGGCATATACACGACTGATTTTGCTGGGCTCCAAAGAGCCTCCAGTAGGCCATCCTACACCAAAAGATGGCCACTCTATTTCACATAAAGTTCGCAACCGTTGAGGATTCATGGGGGGGTCCCCATAATCTCCACTAAAACCTTTCTTAAAATTTGCTAACATACATCCCAAGGGGGTGCAAGGTTTGCTTCCCCCGCCACCCATAGCCTCCCTCCTAAATTGAAGACAGACACAATGAGGGAATGGGATTGGTCAGTGAGTAAGGGGTCTCACTGGCCGACACAAGAGGATTTTTCACACCACGCACTTTGCTACTGGCCTGGGCACCCGGACGGTCAACGGTATGCTTCAGAAACCGCAGTAGCCACTCACACAATCATCATTCTCTCCACTGCTTCCATATGTCCCTGCCACCCACTTTTCCCACTTCTTTACCAGAACGGAAAACGGCTTCCCCAGCTTCCTCAGCTTCCTACTGAGTACTGGCGTGCTAGGTACTGGCGCCCACTCGGGGGTGTGATCAGGCCCCCCTTCTACCCGCAAGGAGTAGGTTCTTTTGTATACGTATACCACCAACACTGACCTTTTTCATAAGGCGGGGCCCTCTTTTTTTCTGCCCAGTGGCCTTTCTCCCTAAAGGCGGGGCCCTCTTTTTCCCATATACTTGCCTTTCTCCTGAAGGCTTCCAATGTGGAATTCACAGGCAGGGCTCAAATTCCTTCCACCGCTTCCCAAGGTTCTCTTGCCGCTCGCTACCGTTCGGGCGGTCCCAGCTCAGGCTGTCTCCCGTTCATCCAACAAAAAGGTCGGTGGCGCCAAGAAAGGGAGGCATGCGCCGAGCCCGTCTCCCTGGTGCGGCGATCAAGAGCAGGCAACTGCCACCTGTCTGGCTCAGAGCCTGCCACATCCGAGTCACGGCACCATTTATGTAGCAGAAATCAGAGTCAGAGAGAAAAAGAGATTCTTCTTTATTTAACGCGTGGGCTTGAGGCTGGAATCATTTCCAAAGAGCCAGAAGCCCCGAATCACAGTAATACATGACTTTTATAGATATGACAGCAAGCAGTTTCCCCCTCCCCTTCTCTCACGGTTTCTAACTGCGAGGTCTATGAAAATGGGTAATAGGGCATGATTTGCAAAGAATGAGACCTTGATATGTATCCAAGCAATATGCAAGCCAAGCAGAGGACTGGAACATGATATGCCAGTGTCAGAGAGACCCAGTCCTGTCAATAATTTGTGGAATTTCCACATTGCTGTTTTTGCTATCTTATGCCAGCTCAGCAAGGACATTTCTGATTTTTTTACATGGCTGCTACACTGCAGCTCCCAGCATGCCCCAGCCAGTATGGCCACTGGGGAATGCTGGGAATTGTATGACTTTTTTTCATTCATTCATTCATTCATTCATTCATTCATTCATTACAATTATATCCCACCTTTATTCCTCTTTGAGGAACCCAAGGTGGCATACATAATCTTCCTCCACTCCACTTTAGCTTCACAACAACAACCCTGTGAGGTAGGCTGGGCTGAGAGTCTGTGACTGGCCCAAAGTCACCCAGTGAGCTCCCAGTCCAACACTCTAGCCACTACACCACACTGGGTCTCTGGTTTCTGTCTAAACATGCATAATTGTGGCCTAAATAAATCTATTAATTAGACTTCATTTTAGCACACAAACATCTGGGAGGAAGCCCCACTGAACTCAATGAGCTTATTTCCCAGTAGACATGTATAGGATTGCACTGTAAGTGTCTTATCTCTCCTGCTTAGACAAAGGCCTGATGGTTCCTAGTTAGATCTGTTTCAGAATGGCTTTGATACCACCAATATTTTAAGAAATCTTCACATATTTCTGTATTTTTTTCCCAAAGAATGTCTGTTATTCTTGCTGTAGGTTACGTTCAGACAAGTTTGCACAAAGATGAGAAGCAGAATAATGCAACATTTCTGCAGTTCACAGACCTCACCATATCTGCTTTCCGTAGACAATTACTACAGAAATGATTTATGGCTGCTTGTACCACCTACTATTTTATGACCAATGAACAGCACTTGCATTAATGTGCAAGAAGACAAACTCAGACATTACTTTGTGTGTGTGTAGCTCAGCCTTTCCTAGCCTGGGGCCCACCACCAGAAGAGGTGGCCTATAACTCTCATAATTCCCAGAAGGCCTTGAATGGCCCCACTGGCTGGGGACAATGGGAGTTGTAGTCCAACACATCTGGAGAGTGCTGAATTCGGTAAGGCTGATGTAGCCAATTATTTTCGTTCCTCACTTACTGATCCGGCTGGTACATTTGGACTTGCAGTGAATGGCATACTGACTGACACAACTGGCCTTTGGCTGTACAGCATGTCAGCATGTCAGTGTGTGCTATGATAATTGGAGAAAGCCAACCTCTGGATATGGCCTGTTTCTTGGTCAAACGGTTTGGTCTTTGTTACAGTGTGAGTAAAATAAAAATGATACTGCTTAGCTTCCTTGTTTTGCTCTGTCTTTTATGTGTGGATTAATACATTAATACATGTGGATTAATGAAACTGCCTTGTATAAAGATAGACCATCCAGCCTAATTATTCCTGCCCTGCATAGAAGAACATGGGCACAGGTTTCTCCCAGCCTCAGTACCCGAGGTCCTTTTACCTGGAGATGAGGAGTATTGAACTAGATACCTTCTGGACACAAAGCAAGTGTTCTACTCCCAAACCCTTCCTGAAATAAAAGGATCTGCCTTAGCTAAGTCCAGCCAGTTTCCAGGTAAGCTGGTACAATCTTCCATAGCTGTCAGCCGCTCTCAAACAGAGGTCATTCCCAGTCTTGTGTCCCAAGGTCCTTCACTGACGATGTAAAGCGCTGAACTTGTAACCTTATAGATATAAAATATGCACTTTACCACCGACCTACAACCCCCCTTGTCTGCTGTCCTTTTAGCTCACTAGATCAAAGCAGTCTCAAGCAAGCGCAGCACACAGAAACATGTAAAGGGCAGCGTTGCTCTGCTCTTTAGGGTTTCTGTTTTGCTTTGAGGTTTTATCACAGTGGCACTCCATATACTTTTTGATGTGTTAATCTCTCAGTTTCCCTCCTTGAAAAAGGAATTATTTAGATACTTGATGATCTAGTGGTAACCTGACTGACAGAGCAAACATTATGCAGAAAAGGATATCAAATGTCATTGCATTTATCTCCCTTTTCTGGAAAACATACAAAATGTTTATATTTCAAGGAGGTTGGATCAATCCGAGTATACTTTATGAAGAATTATAAGACATGGTTTCTAGTCTACGAAAAAGTATTTATTTCAGATTTTTTTAAAGAAAAAAAAACCCCAGTCAATTGATGCTTAGGTAAAATAAGGACAATAAATCTTACCAGCTCATAACATCCATTTTAAGCTATTTTACTATCCTGTCCATACTGAGGGGAGCGTGACATATGTGCATTGGGGAAAGTTTAAAAACAAAGAACACCAGCCCTCAAAAGGCTAACAGAGGTGGCAAAGGCAAGTCTATGCCAGGTCAAAGAGCACCCATCCTACCACTCTTGTAGTGCAATCCTATGTGTGGTTACTTGGAAGGAAGTCCCATTGTGTTCAATGGGACTTACTCCATAGAAAGTATGCATAGGGTTGCATTCTTAGCTATTAAGTGTTCCCAGTGAATGGCTGGTCAATAGATTGCAACATGCTTTTTAAATTTAAGATGTGTGGGGAGGCCATTCTGATCATACTAGGCAGGACCTCTCCAGAATACGGCTTGGTTTTGGTATTTATGATCTGGCAAACCACCTTCCCAACAGGGGTTGCCACTGTTGCAAACAGGACCTTGTTCATTCTCCCGATGCAGCGGGAGGCAAGGAAGCCCTGGCTCTCCCACCTGTTTTCTCCCTGACCCTGTCAACTTCCTTCACTAGCCTTATGAGCAGGCCTCCTGGACTGGTATGACGCACATCAAGTGAAGGAGGAGGTGCTGGATGCTAGGACCTGGGAAGGAATGAGCAAGAGAAGCTGGAGCTTCCTTATGGCTGGTGCATCAGGACACACAAAAGTTTAGTGGGCAGAGTTCGGGATGCGAGCTGTCACCTCAGTTTCCAAACAACGAGAATTGCTCCCTTTTCCAGGATTTTTTTTTTTAATGTAAAAAATCTTTTCCTCTCCCAAATGTTGAATCTTCCACTCTTGAGCCTAATTAATTCAATTATTATTAAAAGCCGGGAACTCTGGCTTGTCTCTCCCCTGACAAGCTAGACTTGCAACTCATGGATAAACCCTGGGTTCTGACTGTGGCTTGTCAGGAGAAAGATGAGCCAGAGTTCTTGATTTACACATCACAGTAAACAACCCAGGAATAGAGTATCCCTAAGTTTTTTATGTGTTCCTGCTTGCAGTGGAAACAATCAGGCAGCATGCACCAGCACGCTGTTGCTTCCACAATAACCTATGTTTTTTTTTAAAAAAAAACAACAACAACTGCATTATTGTGATGTGTGAACAGGGCTACTGTGTTATTTCTAGAGTGTGTGAGTAGTTTTTCTCAGCATGCCTGTAATTAATTGAGGAGACAGCACAGGGCCTGGATATCCAAAGAAAAGTCATTGTTTGTCTTCCATGGTGCATCCCCCAAGGATTTTTCAAGAGTGCTTTAAATTAGATCAAAAAGAAGGAACAAGGGAACAGCATGAGAAGTTGTCTTCTTGCATCCATTTAAGTATAAAAAACAATTTAAAAAACCACTCTTTTTCTCGGGCAGCAAAGGAAACCCTTATCACCAAGGCTCAGTGTTAAAAAGATTCACAGAGGGACTTTCTTGCTTAATAAATTGAATTCAGCGAATGGCTATTTTTAGTCAGTGAGTGGCACACTGTGTCGGCAAATATAATAAGCATGCATATACTTCAGCCAAACCAGTAAAGAACTTAAAGGTGGGGAAAATATTTGTTTTGCATACAATCGAACTGTACCTATTTAAAAAGCAAATACCTATTTTTTCACTATATCTTCTGTTATCCCCAATATTGTACCAAATATTGAAGCTTGCTTGCTTGCTGCCTATACATTTTGGAGGTGCAATACTGTATTCCTTACATGGCAAATGAATGTGACAATTTTCCTAGCATATACTGAACCTGGAAATTCAGAAGCTTTCAGCAATTTGGGGACAGAGAGATTGTATGTGTTTATGCTATCTGAAGCTGTGCTTCAGATGCTGGAAAACATCTTTTATTAGGCCAATATATTTTGGATAGAATAAGCTACTGGATTCCAGCAAGTCTGCAGTGTTCACTATGAACAGGGCTGTGTATATTCTGCAGCTCCACACAAGTATGGGATTTTCTCTTGGGTACAGAACTGCATACCTTAGAAATCACAATACTTTACATTAAAAACAAAAAACAAACCCATGTTTCCAGTCCTTTGTTGTTATTCGTTCAGTCACTTCCGACTCTTCGTGACTTCATGGACTAGCCCACACCAGAGCTTCCTGTTGGCCATTGCCACCCCCAGCTCCCCCAAGGTTGAGTCTGTCACCTCCAGAATATTTCCAGTCATTAGGATTATTGATATAGGCTTGAAAGTGTGTGAACAATGCCTGATGGAATTTTGTGAACAATACCTGATGGGTGCATATGCAGAGAAAAACATTGGGATCATAGGAAGCTGCAACTCAGACCATTGGTCCATCTAGTTCAGTATTGTCAACACTGACTGGCAGCAGCTCTATGGGGTTTTGTGCAGGTGTTTTTTCTAGCCCTACTTGGACATGTTGGGGATTGAAACTGGGACCTTTTGCCTACAAAGCATGTGCTTTACCTCTGATCTGCCCCCACCCCCCTTGAAGGAAATACTGGGGTCTAAATCCCATGATTCCATCATAATATTGATGAGGGGTGTGGGGGGGGAGAGACTTGTAGGGGGAAATCATTGCGAGGAGGAAGGATGCTTAACCCCTATCCTACCTGTTGATTCCTGCAAGTGCTCCCCCCATAAATCATCCTGCCCCTGTCCCCCCCCCCGGATTTGCAGGGGAATGATTTGCAGGGGGAAGAGCTAGTGAGGCCACCTATCTCCCAATCCTTCCTTGCTTGTCTAACCCAAATTAATGTCAGAGGGAATCATGGGAACTCAGCATTTCTCTTGGAGCATGCACACTAGATGGGCAGGAGCTTTTATATTTTCACTAAAGGGAAACAAGCTAACCCTCTTCTTATCTAAAATAGGCCAAATATGCCCTGGGACAATATGTTGTTCTACTTGTAGTCTCGTCAGACTACAAAACATACACACACACACGATGCGAACTGTTTCACATTGAAATCATCTCTTTGTAGCACACCTTTTCTTATGTAATGAAACATATTTCTCTTGCGTTAAACCATTAGGATTCATAAATCAGGGGCACTGTTTCACACTTCGGCACAGGGATTAAGAGACTGCATTTATGTAGAGGTGGGGAGAGGTTAAGATTCAGTGTAAATGTAACACTTTTCTTCAGGGTCTCTAAAGGGACTCACAGCAAATGCCTTGTACTGGGACAATTAATATATATTTTAATATCTTTATTAAAAACAATAACAATGTGCATGTAATAATTTTACATGCTTAACAATTTACTTATCACCAAGCTAGTAAAACAGAGCACAGCCCTCCCAAAGTTCTGTCTTTTCTTCAGCTTGAGTCCACAACAAAAATATAAATAAAACTTCTCTCTGAAGCTTGATGTTTCTGCTGGCCAGAGAAGAGAACACAGTCTCTACTCCATTCACTCCAGCTCTGCAGCAATCTTCTCAAAAATGGATCAGGATCCAGCAACACAGGAACAAATTTGTAAACAGCCCTTTTATATTGTATATATAAAAGAACATAAAGAAACAAGGAAGTCATAGTGTTTGTAAACCCCCCCAAAACATGACTCTTTAAAAAAATGTCAAAGGAAACCTCCCTCCTAACCTGTCTTAGGGCGACAGGTCATGCTGGCTGGGGAATGCTGGGAGTTGTAGGACTTTTTTCTGTCTAAACATGCATAGGATTGCACCTTAAAAGATTCAGGGCCTTACAGAGAGGAGAAAGCAAGCTTCTTCCTAACTGCGATGAGGTAACTTCCCCATAATGGTGGCCACTCCCGTCTCATTCTCTTACTGAGCATGTGCAAGAATATTCCCCCTCCAAAATTTGTAAAGGGAAAATATACCAGTGGGTTACACAAAAGTTAAAGGCTCGGTCTTCGATATAATCAACAATAAAATAAATAAAATAATCAGTTGGATCGAGACTTAGTCATAAGTAGAGTAAACCCATTGAAATCAATGGGACTGAAGCTAGCCTTGATGCTCAGTAGGCTCAGAGTAACCTATTTATGTCCCCCCTCACAAGGCTGTAGAGACCGCTATCACCTCAGGGCAGAATTCTGAATGCAGATTTTCCTCTCTCCTCCCAGCTGCAGGCAGCAGAGGTCAAGAGCCACTCTGTCACCACCCCACCCCCCAGAGTGGGAAGAGGACAGAGACTTTTTACAGCTAGCTGAAAATAATAAAATGGAGGAACGGGAGGCTGTAAAAAGCCTCTGTCCTCCTCCTGCCTTGCCTGGCTCTTGTCAGCAGAGCTTTGGATAGACAGGGGGCTCTGAGACTGGAGCCTTCTATTGTCAGTCCTTTAAGACTGCACTCTAAGGGCACGATCCTATGCCGGTTTAGACAGAAAAAGCCCTACAACCCCCAGCCAGCCATGCTGGCTGGGAAATGCTGGGCATTAGAGGACTTTTTTCTGTCTAAAGATGCATAAGACTGCGCCCAAAATGTCATTACCTCCTTTAAGTCATTGGTTCAATATGGCAATAAATATATGCATTTCTAATCTTCTCTAAGGGCACAATCCTATGCAGGTTTAGACAGAAAAAGCCCTACAACTCCCAGCATTCCCCAGCCAGCATAGCTGGCTGGGGAATGCTGGGAGTTGTAGGGCTTTTTTGTGTCTAAACCTACATAAGATTGCACCCTAAGGCTTTTCCATTGCATTGCTTCCAGAGAGAGGTGGTTATGTATATGCTTAACAGCCCCATGACATCAATTAGATTTAAAAGTGCTTAACTTTGGATGGTTTGAGCCCATTCTTTCCTCCATTCAGTTTTATCTTAGTTATGAGCAGAAACTTTGTGTGAGTTTGACTTTCTCAAATAAAGCAAGTGACTTCCCATAAATCACTGGTAGGAATTTGCAGCCGTAACAGTGTTTTGATATAGTTTGGTCTGAAAATTAACAGCAATGAGAAAAGTGATCCAGGCTCACTCGTGCTGTTATTTATCAAAAGAGGGAGAGAGAACTCAGACTGCAAATTAGTTTTGAGCCTTTAAAGTTGACAGGCACTGTCTATAATGAGGCTGACACCTTCCGAAGGTCAGAAAGTTTCTCTCTGGCAGAGCGCTAGCTCCAGTTCCCATAGTGCCTGTTTGATGACCTATTAAAAAGTACTTCTCTAAATGTCAGTTTGCAAACATATAAAACAGGAGTTTAGAGTCCACTAGAGGAAGATATTTTGATTGCGTTTCCCCTCCACCCTCCCCAGTGCTTTCCCAGTTCTTTTCTCCTTGATATTCCTTGCCAAGGGACTAATATTAATGCATTGGAACTTTGTGTAATGATGGCATTACTGGTGATCCTGAACGAACAGATGTGCATATGTTGTGGCTCTCCTGTTTCAATAATAATAATTTTTAAAATTGTATGACTGTGAACTTATAAACAAGTGGGCAAAGTGATAATGTAATTCAGGAAGTCCCAAATTGTCCTGGCAAGGAAGTCCTACATGTGAAGGCAGAGACCCATGTGCTCAATTGATGTGGATGCAGACACACTGGATACATCTGGGTTCCACTGAGTTGGCTGGATGCACCTTCTGATATGAATGGAAATGTATATGAGTGTACAGTCTGGGCCTACTGAGAGTTACATGTGTGTAGTTAGTTGCCCACAAGTCACAACCAGATCTGGACTTGGGTCTTTGTTTGCGGAGCATTCTTCACTGGCTGAGGTCCCCTTGTGCTTAGGGATGGGCAAATCTGTCAATTTTGGTTCCTCTCAGTTTCTCATTTTTCCAGTCTTAAGTTTGGTTTGTCTTGAACTTTGGGAATTTTGTTTTTTAAAAGGTTGCATGAAAACTGGTATGCATTTTTGTGTGCATTTCTCTGAATACATGCATTTTTGTATATAATTTTGCCTAATTAAAGGGGCACGGGAGCACCCTTTTAGTTAAGGTGAGTTGCAAAAAAGAAAAAAGAAAAGAAAAAAAGAAGCTTCCACCATTATCAACCTCAAAATTCCACTGCTTATAAAAATGACACCTTTGAGCTAATAACCTGAAACTTGGCATCCATTATCTGCCTGATGACATGTACAATTGTGGACAATTTCAAACCAATCTGATACAAATTGCCACACGTACAGCAAGTTAAAAGCATTCAGATGTGAAGATGCATTCACACTCTATGTATGCTCGCTAAGACGATTGTGAAATTCTTGCTCTGTTCAGTCATTCTCATGTGAGGAAGGGAAGCAGAGTTGAGCTTACTAGCTCCACCACATGATCAGTGATGATATTGTGCACTGTCACAAACTGTGCTTGCTTACCACTTACCCTCCATGTACCCACACTTTTCCTTGATCAGAAAAGATGCTTCACATTGTCCTGGTCCTGTAATGCCTTAGGAAGCATCTCACCTTACTACTAGAAGAGGATTCCCTGTCACTGTTTAATCCATCCTGCCAGCTACTGATGAAAGCAACATAGTGGTATGGGTCAACCTCTAGCAAAGAGTAAGGCTCAGATGCTTCCTAAGGCAATACAGGACTAGGACAACATGGGGATTCTTTGCTCACGCACTCCATCCTCCTCCTCTGGATTTGGGTCTGAAAGACCAAGGAACAGTGTGATGCTAAGTTGTAAGCAAGCACAATTTCTGGCATTGCAAAACATCATCACTGATCATGGGGCATGTCAGTTAAGGCATTATCCTTCACTTCCAATTTCCTGGCTTTGTGATAGGGATGTCAGAGAATTCCACGACAGATCTCGGTGAGGTCGAATGCCAGTGCATTCGGCCCCCCGAAATCCATCACAAAACGGCCTGCCCCCCCGCCCCCCATGGATTCCCCCTGGGACAAGACTTACCCGGGGCAGATGTTCCAGACAACAGCGGCGGCTCCGGCGGCGGCTTCGGCGGCGGCGGCTGGTCTTCCGACCGCCTGCCGCCACCGCCATTTGCAGTTTGTGTTTTTTTCTTCCCCCACCCATAGACATGATAGGCTACGTAAAGATTTATGTAGCCTATCATATCTGGGTTAAAAACAACAACAACACGCGTACGCAAATGGCGGCGGCTACGACCGCCGCCATTTGCGTTTCTTATTTTTCGCCATCTTAGTCTACGTCAATATTTACGTAGACTAAGACGAAGAAAAGAAAGGGGAACGCAAATAGCGCCCACTACGCTATTTGCGTTCCCCTTTCTTTTCTTCGTCTTAGTCTACGTAAATATCGACGTAGACTAAGACGGCAAAAAATAAGGAACACAAATGGCGGCAGCTGTAGCCGCCACCATTTGCATACGCAATTTATTTTTTTTTACCCAGAGCCCTCTGTGGCCGGATATCCGGCTGCGGACAGCCTTGGCCTGGGCCTGGCCGGCTGCTCCGTGGAGCCGCCGCGGAGCACAGCCGGCTGTCAAGGATTCCGGGGGGGAGGACCAGATCGCCTCCCTCCCCGTCGAGGATTCCGGGGGGAGGGACGGAACACCTCCCCCCCACTATGAACAGAATCCGCGAAAAGGTAAGTCACTTTCGTACATCCCTACTTTGTGAAGCTTGAGGCAGCATGAGATAGCCTTAAGTCTGGTCTGAAACAGGCAAGTTTTTTGATCCTCAAATATACACATTCATTGCAACTAATATTCCTAATGTAATACATTTTTGAAAGTTATTTTCACTAAAATATGCCTTTTGCATGCACTTTTCCTTAACGTACACATTTTGTATGCATTTTGATTAGAGAACACCATTGCAACATTCAGACAACTGCATGTTTCAAAAGATTACCGAGTTACAGTTTGCAAAATTGGCTTGAAAGTGCAAAATTACCTAAGTTTGCATTCACATGTGAACTGAACAATTTCCCCCCCATTCCCACTTGTGACCCACATAAAATCTCACAGGGGGTTGAAAGCAAAAGTTCCATGAAACACTAAGACATTGCTCCGAAGGAAGGCATAGGATTACATGAGTTTGCCACATTTTAAGAAAGGCCACATGAGAGCTCTTCCATGTGTGACTGGCACAGTGGGGAGAAGCACTCCACTTAAGTTGTTTAATAAAAAAGAAAAAAAAAGAACTCCCCCACCCCAACTCAAAGCACCTTCCCCAGCACCTGTTTGCTTTTTGAAATTCTACACCCGCCCCCATACAGGGATTCAAGAAGACGAAAAAATGTTTCCCTTAACATAACATTTGGGGATTTGTTTTTGCCTTGCCTATGTCTAACCTTGTAACAACCAACTCCAGAGCCTTTTCCTTATGCAGAAGAGGCCAGGTGAGAGAGGGAGAGAAGGGTGACTGAGAACAAGTCAGTACAGTCATTGACAGGTCTATGTGTTAATGGAATGACATTGCCTGCAGCTATCATAATCACTCTAACAATTTGCAAGGCACTTTCCTAAGGTTAGTTCTGCACCCTCTGTGACTTTATGGCCAATTGGGCATGAATACAATTCTAAAAGGGATCCTCAGTACTGTTTTGGATGACTACTGGATAACTCCTGAACTCCAGCACGTATCAATATAAAATGTTCCAAGGACCTTATCAAATCAGTGAATATGTTATCTCCTCTTCTACCAGTGGGAGCCGCTACTCCAGGGGTGCACAACCTTTTTGACCTGAGAGGCAGATTTGGGGTAGTGAGTGGGCCTGGGGGCCATATATGTGCACGCGCGCGCACACGCATGCATGATTGCTGGGGTTGGGGGGGGAGGCTAAATCCTCCTTCAGCCCCTGCGACTCCAGCAGGTATTGCTGCTTTTGCACCAGGATTAGCGATGTGGAAGCAGCGATGTTGGCTGCTATGGGACCACCCAGAAGAGGCGGGGCCTTTCGCTTCCTCCACCTTCTGGCAATTCCAATGGCCATCACTGCTTCTGTGCCACCATTAGCAGTGCAAGAGCAGTGATTACAACAGGCTGCGAGGGGTGGAGTGGGGGCCGGTGGGCTGCATAACACACATCGACAGGCCACATGCAGCCTGCAGGTTGTGCACACCTGCTCTGCGAGAACAAACATCCTTCTGATCTCAGAAGGGCAACTCAGGATTAAAGTCATTGAGTTCAGAAATTTGAAAGCTGCATGGGGTTTCTCATGAAACACTGCAAACATCATACTATTCTTTTCAGATTCATTTTAAGTGAACAATATATCTTAATGTTTATAAGTTTTCTATGCTTATCTATTACTGTTTTCATATCATATAGAAAATCAATACAAAGCTATGAATCTTATATAATTACACAATATATATTCTCATTATATGTTTTACACCCAGTCTACAAGTTGTGTGACCATGTCCAACTGAAACCAATGGAACAAATAAATCATGACTAATGTAAGTCCCACTGCTCTTAATGGGACTTAGGCTGCAATCCTATACTCAACCAAAAGTCAGTCCCACAGAATTCAATGGGCCTTACTTCTGAGTAGACATGTGTTGTATTGCACTGTGCATCATGACTAACTTTAGCCAGATTGAGGCCTTCATGTGTTAGAGTTCGCTCATATAATCACAAGAATCACATGCTAAAGCTTTTCTTAGGCTGTACTACCTCAGGCTGATCGCATATTTGAAGGCTTTACCATGAAAAAACAAAACAAAAAACTGTATGCAGCAAACTAGCATAAGTGTTCAGTCTGTTATTTTTTTTTTTATATGGCACTATTTTTCTATGTGCAGGTAGATCTTTTTAAACAACTCAAACAAACACTTGCATAGTCTAGGAAAATCTTCACCACCTAATGCATAAATCTAATGCCTAATGTATAAACTGACTCCTTGTTCCATTGTGAGAGGCACCTCTTCTTATTTATATATTTTTGGGGCCTTCCCCAACCTGGTGCCTTCCAGATGTTTTGGCCTTCAACTCCTGCTCATGTGAGGGCTAAAAGTGGGGAGGGAACATGGGCATGCCTGCAAGCCCTGCCCCACTCTCCCTGCCCCTGCCCCCCCCCCCCGCTTTGAAGGGGGAGGTCTGGAGCGAGACTCTACTTGTGTTTGTGCTCTAGGGAATCCTGCTTTATCAGCATTTCCAGTCATGCAGAGATGTCTATTAGCAATCAGGCGAACACATGTAAAAGGCCCTGGGCTCAACACGGAAAGACTGGGTATTGACGGAATGGGGATGTTCCATGTAGGACATGGAATAATGTTCCATTATTCCAGGACACGGAATAATGGGCTCAAGTGACAGGAAGCCAGATTCCAGCTGAACATCAGGAAAAACTTCCTGACTGTTAGAGCAATACGACAATGGAACCAATTACCTGGGGAGGTAGTGGGCTCTCCCACACCGGAGGCATACAAGATGAGGCTGCACAGCTATCTGTCGGGGATGCTTTGACTTAGATTCCTGCATTGAGCAGAGGGTTGGATTTGATGGTCTTATAGGCCCCTTCCAACCCTACTATTCTATGATTGTATGTGCACCACTGTCCCCCACCCCCATTTTAGCCCTCACATGAGCAGTCTGAATTCTTGCATTTACACACACACATACTATAGCAATATGGGATCACACCATGGAGAACACATGTTCACACACACTTTGGGTTGTATCCAGTGGTTTCGTTCTGCCAGTGGCAGGGAACTGCTGGTGGAATGGATGTTCCTTTTTCTCGTGCAGCCCCCTCCATGCCCCCCCAAATGTGTTCCAGAAGAGTGGGATTTATTTATTTATTTGATTTATCGTATGGCACATTCACATCGCGTAACAATAAAAACTTAGAGCATAATAAATATGAAATATAAAATATAAAATATAGATAGGAAGATCACAAACGTATGTCTAGGTTACAGATATAGTTTTTTTGCTTCAGTTGTCACAGCCAGGAAATCAGCAAAGTCTCCATTGTAGGCTCGGTTTTGATACTCTGAAACTATGTGTTGGACAGTTTGTTTTTCAGCCCCACAATCACAATTTGATGACGTTATTTTGCCCCATTTATAAAGGGCATCTGCACATCTACCATGACCCATGCGAATTCGGTTCAACTTGTCCATATCGCACGGGGCTGGTCAAATCCAGGTGGTTTTTCCAAGATGCAGGGCAAGCTTCGGCATTGTGGAGGACAGTTTCCTAGCTAATGTTGTTTCCATGTGTTGTGGATATTAAAATTAGGGATGTCAGAGAATTCCGCCACAGATCTCGGTGAGGCCGAATGCCAGTGCATTCGGCCCCCCAAAATCCATGGTGGAACGAAGCCCCCCCCCCTGCGAAAGGCGCGCGAAATGGAGCACTTACCTGCTGCTGTTCGCGCTGCTTTGCGAATGGCGGCCACATCTGCGGCCGCCATTCGCTTCCCCATTATAGCCGTGATAGGCTACGTAAATACTTACATAGCCTATCATGGCTAATGCAGGGATGCCATTTGTGACCCTGAGGAGGCCGTGATAGGCTACATAAGTATTTATGTAGCCTATCACGGCAAAAAAAAAAGGGAACACAAATGGCAGTGGCTACGGCGGCTGCCATTTGCGTTCACTTCTTCTTTTTGCCATGATAGGCTAAGTAAGTATTTACGTAGCCTATCATGGCAAAATACATGGACGCAAATGGCGGCAGCTACAGCGGCCGCCATTTGCTTCTCTGTGCAGGCTGCCCAGTGGCTGGATGTCCGGCTGCGGGCGGCCCCAGCTGGCGGCTCCACGGAGTTGCCGTGGAGCGGAGCCAGCCGGGGAGAATTTTGGGGGGAGGGACGGAGCACCTCCCCCCCACTGCAAATGTCACCTTTCAAAAAGGTAAGTAACTTTCGTACATCCCTAATTAAAATCATCTTCTGGAAGAGCTTTAGCTGTAGAAATGGCTGGATGTCTCGATCTTAGCCTGTTTTGCTCCAAGTAGGTTACGTCATTTAATATTGGTAGCTGGAAATAGTCAATAATCTTCCGATATTCTTGAAGAAGGGCACTCTTTTGTCTTACATCCGGAGGTGGTATGTGGCTCAAAACAGGCAGCCAGTATGTGGGAGTAGGTCGGATCGTCCCACTAACAATGCTCATTGACTCATCCAATTGTGTATCGGTCAGAGGAGAAGGAGACCTTTGGGAACAGATTTGGAGCATGTGCCTAGGGCTGCAGGACGGAGGAAAGGATGGGGCATTCCACTCATGTGAGGGTTGGATTCCACCCATAGAACAGTAATGCAGGATGTAATGGTACTGGGCACATACTTGAGCCCCCTATGCAGCAACCTCCCTTACAAAGCACAGATCCAATGCATTGGTAGTGTTAGTGAATGGTGAGGCCACATGAGGAGAGAAAACCCCTCTCTTGAAACTTGGTCTGAACTCCTCAATCCACACTTCCTGTCCAGATTGGAAGAGGGTGAGGTGAGGGAAATTATCATCAAATAAATACATACTGAGACGAAAGAAAAACAGAAGATACATAAAACAGAAAAATAAACCTATACCTCCAGTCTCTCTAGCCTGCACAAACTCAAATTTACTCTCCCACAACACCTCTGCTCCCTTGCTGGGAGAGGAACCAAGGTCCACAATGTTAATGTGCCCAGCTATCCAAGACTGCCCCCTCTCCCCTAGTCTCAAAGGACCAGGGACTCCACCCTGTTTTATCAGAGCTAGCCAAAGGAGGGAGGCAAGGAGTCACAACCCCACCCTCATGTCACTACTAGCCCATTGAGTGCAAATTGTGTATACAGGGAGCAGACATTGGCTTCTTGTTAGGCTGAAAAAATAAAGCGGGCAATTGTTAATTAACAGAAAGATGCTTGGCCCAGTTCCAGCAAACTGGGAGATTTGTAATATCTCCCAGATATGTGTAATATCTGTCCCCTGCTCCGGGCCTGTCCAGAGCCAAAGGATGGTTGGGGGAGGCGTGACCCCATCTTCTGGCCTTCGTTTGCTGCTCTGCAATGCCCAGTCTGTTACCCAGAAAACATCCCTCATCCATGACATGATCCTGGATGAGGGTGCAGACCTGGCATGTATTACGGAGACCTGGCTGGCCGAGGCCGCTGCTCCAACCCTTGCAGCCATGTGTCCAGCTGGATTTTCGTATGCACAGCAGCCGAGGGCTGGGGATTGGGGAGGGGGAGTGGCTGTTATCTACTGAGAGTCCTTGGTCTTCACCAGACCCCCTCTCTGGGAGACCAAGGTTGCTGAGTGCATGTACTGGAGGTTGGGCCCAAAGGGCAGTCTGGGGATTCTGCTTGTGTACCTTCCACCCTGCTGCACGACTGACTCCCTGGCCGAGGTGCTTGAGGTGGTCTCTGATGTGCGTGTACAGTCCCCTAACTTATTGGTGTTGGGGGACTTCAACGTACTTTCGGAGGCCATCCTCACAGGAGCACCTCGGGACTTCATGGAGACCATGGCCTCCTGGGAGCTGCACCATATTCTAACTGGGCCCACCCATGTAGCCGGTCATGCACTAGACCTTGTGTTTGTTTCTGGAGAAGTAGGGAGTGATCTGGAAGTCAGGGGTATATCCACCACCCCCTTGTCATGGTCAGATCACTATCTGGTGACGCTGGACTTCTTGGTTCCACAACCTCTCCGCAGGGGTGGAGGACCCATTAAAATGGTCCGCCCCAGGTGTCTTATGGATCCAAATGGATTCCTGAACGCGCTTGGGGATTCTCTGGGGCATGCCAATGGCCACTTGGTCGAGACCCTGGTGGGTGGCTGGAATGCTGCAATCACCAGGGCTCTGGATAGGGGTGAATGCTCCTTCCTTGTTCTCCTCGACCTCTCAGCGGCTTTTGATACCATTGACCACGGTATCCTCCTGGACCGCCTGGAGGGGTTGGGCATTGGAGACACTGTATTGCGGTGGTTCCGGTCCTTCCTCTCCGGCAGGTACCAGAGGGTAGCACTGGGAGAGGAGGTTTCGGACCCGTGGCCACTTACTTGTGGGGTGCCACAGGGTTCCATCCTCTCCCCGATGCTATTTAACATCTATGTGAAGCCGCTGGGGGCTATCATCAGGAGGTTTGGGGTGCAGTGTCATCAATATGCGGATGACACGCAGCTCTACCTCTCATTCAAATCTTCACCAAGGTTGGCTGTAGAATCCCTGTCCAAATGTCTGGAGACGGTGAGTGGCTGGATGGGGAGGAATAAGCTGAAGCTGAACCCTGACAAGACCGAGGTACTTTTGGTGGGAGACAAGAGGAAGCTGGGGGATGTTGACCTGGTGTTGAATGGGGTACGGCTACCCTTGAAAGACCAGGTCCGCAGCCTGGGGGTCATTTTGGACTCCCAGCTGTCCATGGAGGCTCAGGTGTCAGCTGTGAGCCGGACAGCGCTGTATCAACTCCATCTGATATGGTGGCTGCGCCCCTTCCTTCCCGACCATCTGCTCCCATCGGTAGTACATGCCCTGGTCTCCTCTCGTTTAGACTACTGTAATGCGCTCTACGTGGGGTTACCCTTGAAGACGGTTCGGAAACTGCAGATGGTACAGAACGCGGCGGCTCACCTGATTAAAGGCAGCCGCTGGCGAGATCACATCACTCCAGTGCTGAAGGAGTTGCACTGGTTACCAGTTGTTTTCCGGGCCAAATTCAAGGTGTTGGTTTTGACCTTTAAAACCCTATATGGTTCCGGACCAGCCTATCTTAAGGAGCGCCTCCAGCAGCACCAGACAGGCCGCTTAACAACATCAGCCTTGGATGGCCTTCTCTCTGTCCCATCAGCCAGGACAGCTAGACTGGTGGGGATGAGGGAGAGGGCCTTTTCTGTGGTGGCCCCCACTCTGTGGAACTCCCTCCCTAGGGAACTCCATCATGCCCCCTCTTTAATGAGCTTCCGTCGTGCATTAAAAATGTGGTTGTTGAGGCAGGCATTTGGGGTGGGTTAGGGTATTTTAGGAAATGTTTTTATTGTAGAATTTTATTGTTTTAAGCTGTTTTATTGTATGTTGTACACCACCTTACCTGTCTCCTGAGAAACCTGTATGAGGGTCAAGAAGCAACAGTAAGAACCAGACATGGAACAACTGAGTGGTTCAAAATTGGGAAAGGAGTACGACAAGGCTGCATATTGTCACCCTGGTTATTTAACTTATATGCAGAGTACATCATGAGAAACGCCGGGTTGGATGAATCACAGGTCAGAATTAAGATTGCCGGGGGAATTATCAACAACCTCCAATATGCAGACGATACCACCCTAATGGCAGAAAGCGAAGAGGATCTCAAGAGCCTTTTGTTGAGGGTGAAAGAGGAGAGTGCAAAAGCTGGTTTGAAACTCAACATTAAAAAAACTAAGATCATGGCATCTGGCCACATCACTTCCTGGCATATAGAAGGGGAAGAAATGGAAGCAGTGACAGATTTTACTTTCTTGGGCTCCACCGCAGACGGTGACTGTAGCCATGAAATTAAAAGATGCTTGCTCCTTGGGAGGAAAGCTATGGCAAACCTAGACAGCATAGTAAGAAGCAGAGACATCACCTTGCCGACAAAGGTCCGCATAATCAAAGCTATGGTTTTCCCAGTAGTAACGTATGGCTGTGAGAGCTGGACTATAAGGAAGGCTGAGCTCCGAAGAATTGATGCTTTTGAACTGTGGTGCTGGAGAAGACTCTTACGAGTCCCCTGGACTGCAAGGAGGTCAAATCAGTCAATCCTAAAGGAAATCAACCCTGAGTGCTCATTGGAAGGACAGCTGAAATATTTTGAAATATTCAGCTGAAGCTGAAATATTTTGGCCACCTAATGCAAAGAGAAAACTCTCTGGAAAAGACCCTGATGCTGGGAAAGACTGAAGGCAAAAGGAGAAGGGGACGGCAGAGGATGAGATGGCTAGATAGCATCACCAATGCAATGAATATGAACTTGAGCACACTCCAGGAGAGAGTGCAGGACAGGAAGGCCTGGCGTGCTATGGTCCATGGGGTCACGAAGAGTCAGACACGACTGAACGACTGAACAACAACAACATCCCCCAGAGTGGCTGGGTGACCAGCCAGATGGGCGATTAATAAATTTAATAATAATAATAATAATAATAATAATAATAATAACTAGCGATCTCAAATGGAGACTGAATAGAGGAAACTAGGCATGGAAAGGCAGCCCCATGCCACATGGGATAACACTGTGGAGAAATTGTTCTAAGGTTGTATGTGAACACGACCACTTCTGGTTGTCATAAGGAAAAATATCAGATCCAGATATGGATGTCATCATGAAACCTCTTCAGTGAAGAGTCATACGTTCCAGATATAGCATGTTGTGTTCATATTCACTCTACTATTACTTTTAGAAATGCTTTTCTAATAAATCTTTGACCTTTTGTGGGTTTACTGAGATTTGTGAAAAAGCAAACAGTGTTTATAGAGCTTCAGACTGCAAGACATTTAATAGTTCTTAATATTAACATCAAAGGTCAAAGAGTTCATCTGCCTTCTGTCTTGTACATTCAGATAGCATTTAACCAATTTCTGTCACATTTGTTACTTAATTTTGTCATTACAGTTTCCATTAGAAAGCTAATTTTGTGGGCAATTTGTATACTTGCAATTATTGCATGATAAAAAAAATAAAAGAAAAAGAAGAGTTGTCTTTTGTGAAATGCACGCCCACAGGTCTTATACGTATATCAATATTATTTGATATTACTTTATAGCCCTGTGTACATTTAATATGTGTGTGAAAACATCCCCTAAACAGGCACTGAAAAACTCATTTTATTTTTTTTTTGTCCTAAGATATGTCTCTCTTGTAGTTCAAAGTTTGTTTGTGTGTGTGTTTTTAATTATGAGGAGTCCCACTCCACATCCGTGAGGTTTAAGAAACAGAAGAAACAAAAGATTCTCTATGACTTTAAAGATTACTTTTCCTAACAGAAACATGCAAGTGAGAAAAATGTGGACTTTCTTTAGAAAAAGTGTATGCCTGTCACAGAAGTTTGAGGAGAAAGGAAACTCACTGACTCACATCCTTGAGATGTTATTGCTAAAAACTAATGAGCTACATCACAAGACAATGAAGAGTTCTGATATGACTTCTTTGATTGAATAGAACCTCATTAGGAAATCAAATCATTTTTGTGTCATAATGTGTTTTGACACTGAGCATGAACACCATTGTATCAGGAGGATATAGCTCTTGCTTCTTTTTAATTTTTCAGAAACAAATCCAGCAGACTTCTGAAGTCTAGTGTCCTAGTTGGAAATTACTTGACCAAAAAAGAAAAGGAAAAGGAGGTTCTTTATTATTTCACCATTTAAAACAGCACCTCCTTATATGACCAGGAGTTTTAGAACAGTTTTTCACTTTGATTACGCTAAAAACCTGTGATTCAAAGCAAAGGAAAATCCGCTACAGTGCTGCCCTGGAGGCAGAGAACAGGTTGAATCACAACGAGGTCTCTTAATAGGCAAGCACATTCTGTACAACAGTCTTTGCCCTGTCCTATATCTATGCAGCTTGTGGCTGGAACAATGAGGATATAAAATATCACTTTCTTTTCAGTTCCTTGCCCCCTCCTTACTATCCACTATTAATATTATGCATTTTTCTTTATTCTAGAAGGTGCCAAGGAAACCTTGTGGATGACTTATCAGCCTGCCATGACCAGTGGCTACTATGGTGTATTGATCTGGGGTTCTGATTCTGTCAGGGCTCAGTCAAATTAGATGCTTTTAGATTACCAAGATGAAACATCACCTGTGCAAAAGGATGACAGTTTATTGATGGAAAATAGATGCAGAATAAATATGCAAAGAAAGCTCACACCTCTCACCAGTTGACAAAGCAGGCACCTTTGTCACAAGCTGGGTGTCTATCTGCCCGCCCCGCCCCACCCCACCTTATCCCATGAGAAGGCATTCCTGGAGCCACAAATTTCTCTAGGCTGGTAGCATGCTTTCCCCATGGAACAAGACCAGAAACCAAAACTAGCCTGCTTGGTTTTATAGATTTCTCTCTCTTGAAGCTCAGGAGCTGACAAGCTACCTCTGCCCATCCCAGATATGGACTGGGAGTGTTGGTGGTGGTTCTCTTTCCTGTGGGAAGTGAAGCCTGTCTTGTCTCAGGATGAGCTAATACAGCTGGCCAGAATAGCTCCAACATGAAAGCTGTAAATTGCCTGCCCATGTGAAAGGCCTACTTAATTAACTATAAAGCTGCTGGGCCAAACTACAGGCTTCTAAGTGGCTATATTGCTCACCAAGAAACTCACTACATATGGAAAAGCACAACAGTTGGGTCTTGAAGGGTTTGCATTCACTTCTGGGATAGGTGTAGGGTCTGATTACTGCTGCGTTGCGTTGCGTTGCGTTGCGTATATACTGTCTATCTTAGTATAATGAAAAGCTAATGTTCTGTTCCTTCCTTCCCAACCAGGCAGGGAAACAAGTCTATGGAGCTGGAGGTGAGCTGGTAGACTAGATGAATGGGAGGCCTCAAGCTGCTAATTGAGCATTCTATTGCTGGACCTGAGCTTTGGCTCCATCACCCCTGATGAAGGGAGTCTAGAGCTGGGATGGAGCTCTATGGAAGCTACAGGAGAGAGGCGCTTCAGGTGCTGAGGTGGGTTCGTGCTGCATCCTCCACCATGCTGACTGTTTGTCTGGATGGGCATGTGTACCTGTCCTGACTCTGACACATGTGAATCTCATCCTCAGCCATTTTCTGATAGACACGGTTGCCATAACTGATGCAGAGACCTGGCTTTGCATGGTGTACGTCACCCCCATGGATATGTTCTGTGTTGCGCATGTGAACAGACTCAGTCACCACTGGGAAGAGCAGTAGCTTCTCCCAGCACTCTCTCTGAGTCCTCCACCTCCCTCACCCCTCAGATCTCCAAGATCAGAGCTAACAGTACGGGTGCCTATAGGGGGATTCTTCCAGTGGTGGGGCTTGCAGGGTAAGCCTTGCCCCTTGGAGGAATCTAAGGGCACTCCATGGTCCAGAGGCTTCCCTTCCATGTCTTAAGACACACACAGTTGAAGGAAACTCTCAGTCCAAACTGCAAAAATGAGTGATAGTGCCACCAAGTGATTAAGACACAGAATAGTGATATTTTACTGAGCGGTAGAATTTGGTGGAGGAATATGGAGAAGCAACAGGCAGGAGGAGTGCCCTCCCCCCACCTCTGTTTTGAGCAAATTGACCTACCCACAAGAAGGCAGGGTCTTTTACTCTGTGGGTTTCATCTTTTAAATGTGCAGAGTGGGGATAGTCACTTAGGCTTTCTTCACACCGGGCTTTTATCCTGTGATTGAGATTGCTCCTCCACGGAAGTTTGCGGGCTCTTTAGATGACGCTGCAATCCTCCAGGGCATCTCCTACACTAAATGCCCTTTGTTCCATTTTTAAATAGATTGCAGATAATGAGTTGTCCAATTATTCCTTTGTGTTCCACTTGAGTTCCCTCCATGAAAGAGGAAAAGTGGCAAGAAGAGGAGTGAGATCAATGAAAGGTAATGGAAGACTCAGATATGGGGAGAAGGAGGGGGAAAGGAAGCTGGTGAAAAAGGGAGTCATTGTGATCCTGCATTTAAAACGGAAGCAGAAAGCCCCGTTTTAAATGCAGGATTTTAGCCTGGTGTAGAGATGCCGTTAGAAAAACTGTCAAATAGAATCATAGAATAGTAGGGTTGGAAGGGGCCTACAAGACCATAGAGTCCAACCCCCTGCTCAATGCAGAAATCTAATTCAGATAATCCTGAACAGATGGCTGTCCAGCCTCATCTTGAATGCCTCCAGTGAGGGAGAGCCCACCACCTCCCTAGGTCATTGGTTCCATTGCCATATTGCACTAACAGTCAGGAAGTTTTTCCTGATGTTCAGCTGGAATCTGGCTTCCTGTCACTTGAGCCCATGATTCCATGTCCTGCACTCTGGGGTGATTGAGAAGAGATCCTGGCCTTCCTCTCTGTGACAACTATCTAGAGCACTAACTATAAAGAGCGCTATCATATCTCCCCTCAGTCTTCTCTTCTCAAGGCTAAACATGCCCAGTTCTTTCAGTCTCTCTTCATAGGACTTTGTTTTCAGTCCCCTGGTCATCTTTCTTGTCCTCCTCTGAACTCTCTCCAGCTTATCTGCATCCTTCTTAAAGTGCGGTGCCCAGAACTGGACACAGTACTCCAGATGAGGTCTAACCAGTGCTGAGTAGAGGGGAACTAGTACTTCCCGGGATTTGGAAGCTGTGCTTCTATTAATGCAGCCCAAATTAGTATTTGCCTTTTTTGCAGCCACATCACATTGTTGGCTCATATTCAGCTTGTGATCTACCACAATACCAAGATCCTTCTCACTTGTAGTGTTGTTGAGCCACGTATCCCCCATCTTGTAACTGTGCATTTGTTTTCTTTTTCCTAGGTGCAGAACTTGGCATTTATCCCTATTCAATTTCAATCTGTTGTTTTCTGCCCAGCACTCCAGTCTATCAAGATCACTTTGAATTTTGTAGGGATGTCAGAGAATTCCGCCATGGATCTCGGGGAGGCCGAATGCCAGCGCATTCGGCCCCCCGAAATCGGTGGCGGAACAGTCTGCCCCCTGGGATGACACTTACCTGGGGCGGATCTTCCTGATGGCAGCTCCAGCGGCGGTTCGGCGGCGGTGGCCGGTCTTCTGACCGGCTGCCGCTGCCGCCATTTCCAGTTAAAAAAAAACAAAAAATAAAAAAACGTGATAGGCTACGTAAAGATTTACGTAGCCTATCACGGCTAGATTTTAAAAAAACACCGTGATAGGCTACGTAAATCTTTACGTAGCCTATCACAGCTGACTTAAAAAAACAAAAACAAAAATGCGCATACACAAATGGCGGCGGCCATGGCCACCGCCATTTGCGTTCCTTATTCCTTGTTTTGGCACATCTTAGTCTATGTAAACATTTACATAGACTAAGACGGTGAAAATAAGGGGAACGCAAATAGCGTAGATGCTACGTAAATGTTTACGTAGACTAAGACGTTCCAAAATAAAGAATGTAAATGGTGGCAGCCATGGCCGCTGCCATTTGCGTACGCGCATTTTGTTTTTTTTTAAAAATCAGCCGTAATAGGCTACGTAAACATTTATGTAGCCTATCACGGCTGACTGCAGGGACACAAACGGCGGCGGCTATGGCCGCCGCCATTTGCGTCCCTGCTAGCCAGCGGCCAGATGTCCGGCTGCTGGCGGAGCCGGCCGGCGGCTCCACAGAATCCCTGCGGAGCGGAGCTGGCTGGCCAGGATTCTGGGGGGGAAGAACGGAGCGCCTCCCCCCCAGCCAGGATTCCAGGGGGAGGGACGGAACGCCTCCCCCCCAGCATCAGCATAATCCACGGAAAGGTAAGTCACTTTTGTACATCCCTAGTGTTTTTCTGTCTTCCAAGTTATTAGCTATCCTGCCCAATTTTGTGTCATCTGCAAATTTGATCAGCATTCCCTGCACCTCCTCCTCCAAGTCATTAATAAAAATGTTGAAGAGCACTGGGCCCAGGACTGAGCCCTGTGGAACCCCGCTTGTTACCTCTCCCCAGTTTGAGAAGATCCCATTGATAAGCACTCTTTGAGTCCGATTCTGTAGCCAACTGTGGATCCACCGGATCGTTGTTTCATCTAGCCCACTTTGAGCTAGTTTGCTCATCAAGATATCATGGGGCACTTTGTCGAAAGCTCTGTGAAATCGAGGTATATTATATCCACAGCATTCCCACAGTCCACAAGGGAGGTTACCTGATCCAAAAATGAGATCAGATTCATCTGGCACGATTTGTTCTTGACAAATCCATGTTGGCTTCAAGTAATCACTGCATTGTTTTCAAGGTGCTTCCAGATGGGTTGCTTTATCATCTGCTCCAGAATTTTTCCAGGGATTGATGTCAGACTGACTGGTCTGTAGTTCCCAGGTTCCTCCTTTTTACCCTTTTGGAAGACAGGGACAACATTAGCCCTCCTCCAGTCATGTGGCACTTCACCCGTCCTCCATGATTTCTCAAAGACAGTGGTTCTGAGAGTTCTTCTGCCAGTTCCTTTATTACTCTAGGGTGCAGTTTATCTGGACTTGGAGATTTGAATTCATTCAAAGTAATTAGGTGTTCCTTGACCATATGCCTATGGATTTCAAGCTGCAATCCTGGCCCTTCAGCCTGTACTTCACCTTTGCCAGGGGAGCCATAGACCCTCTTTTGGGAGAGGACTGATCCAAAGTAGGAATTGAGCACTTCTGCCTTGTCTTTGTCATCTGTTATCATTTTGCCATCCTTATTTAATAGCTGAACCACCATTTCTTTCCTCTGTCTTTTACTATGCAAGTAGCTGAAGAAAGCTTTTTTTGTTGCTTTTAGCATCCCTCGCTAACCTCAGCTCATTCTCAGCTTTAGCCTTCCTGATGCCATCCCCACAATTCTGTGCTACCTGCCTGTATTCTTCCTTTGTTGCTTGGCCTAATTTCCACTTCCTATACGTGTACTTTTTTGTTTTCAGGTCATCTCTTAGCTTTTTGTGAAGCCACATTGGCTTCTTCTGTTGTCTTCCACCTTTTTTTCTTGTTGGAATTGTTTCTAATTGTGCCTTGAGAATTTCCTTTTTTAAAAACTCCCACCTATTTCGGACTCCTTTTCTCATTAGAGTTGCCTAACTTATCATTGTTCTGGGTTTATTAAAATCAGCTTTCCTAAAATCGAGGGTATGGGTTTGGCTACACTCAGCCTTTGCTTCCTTTAGAACCATGAACTCAAGTACAACATGGTTGCTTTCCCCCAGAGTTCCTGTAACTGCTGCTTTACCCAGTAAGTCATCTCTGTTGATTAGGATGAAGTCAAGGATAGCCGAACCTCTAGTTCCTTTCTGTAGGAGGAAGTTATCCATCACACAAGTCGGGAATTTCCTGGAGGGGCCATATTTTGCGGAATTTGTCTCCCAACAAATATCGGGGAAATTGAAGGCCCCCATTACTACTACATCATGCTTCCTTGAAACATTAGCAATTTGTTTTTCAAAAGTTTCATCCTCGTCTTCTCCTTGATTGGGTGGCTGGTAGTAGACTCCGACCACCATGTTCCTTTTATTCTTTGCTCCATTTATTTCAACCCAGATTCTACCAAGCTCATCCTCCTGTATTTCTGTGCAGAAATAAGTATTTTTCACATATAGTGCAACCCCACCTCCCTTTCTGTTCCTCCTGTTCTTTTTGAACAAGTTATATCCTTCGATTGCTGTATTCCAGTCATGACAGTCATCCCACCAAGTCTCAGGTATACCTATCAAGTCATAATTTCCCTCCTGTATTAAGAGTTCAAGTTCATTCTGTTTGTTTCCCATACTCTGAGCATTAGTATAGACATCGAAGACCATCTGCTTCATGGCCTGGCTTTCTTCCCACATGTTTGTGAAGACTATTATTGGGTTCTATTAGAGCTGTTCTCTCTGTTGCGGTGCATGAGCCTTCGTCCATTGTTACTTCCAACTTTATATCTTCCTTTCCCGTAGGATTCAGTTTAAAGCCGTCCTGATGAAGTTCTTCATGCTGTGGCCAAACACATTCTTCCCATCCTTTGTGAGGTGCAAACTGTCCCTTGCCAACAGCCCATCTTCCAGGAAGTATAGCCCGTGGTCCCAGAATCCAAATCTCTCTCGTCGGCATCACCTTCGTAGCCAGTCATTCACCCAGAGTATTTTTTGTTCCCTTTCTATCCCTCTTCTAACTACTGGAAGGATGGATGAGAAAACTATCTGGGCCCCAAAGTTCTTGGGTTTCCTTCCCAAAGCTTCAAAGTCAGATGTGATTTCTTCGTAGCTCCGCTTGGTGGTATCATTTGTTCCCACATGGATGAGAAGAAAAGGATACCTGTCAGTGGGCTTTATGAGTGCAGGCAACCTTTCAGTAACATCTCTAATCCGTCCTCCCAGGAGACAGCATACCTGGTGAGTCCACGGGTCTTTGTGACATACTTGGGTTTCGATCCCACGCAGCAAGGAGTCTCCCACTACGACTACTCTTCTCTTTTTGTAGCTGTAGGCCTTGGTTTCATCGCCTCTGCTTGGCTGACCTTCAGCCTCTTGCTCGTTCTCATGCAGGTTCCCCTGTAATTCTTCCTCTGCAGGCTGTCCTCTGTTCTCATCCTCAAGTACCTGGAAACAGTTCCCTAGTTCCACTGCCTCCACTGGTGCAGAGTGGCTTCTAGTTCTTCTGCTCCTAACTGTTACCCTTTTCCAAGGAGTATCCTCTACTGCAATTTTCCTCACCTCAGCAGTTTCCTTTTTTGCCTCAGCTTGCTGTAGCTCTTCTAGCTTCTATTCTTCGCCTTGGTGCTGTAGTTCCACCATTCTGTCCAAGAACTCTTCATGTTCTCTTATTCCCCGGAGGGTCAACACTCGCTGCTCCAGTCCTCTTACTTTTTCTTCCAGCAGCGTGATCAACTTGCACTTGTTGCAGGTATAGGCCATGTTGTTCTCAGGCAAGAAAACAAACATTGCACACACCTTGCAGATCACCACCACTGGAGAGTCTTGTCCTTCCATAGTCTCTTTTCCCTTTTTGTGTCTAGCTTCCTGGTTGTTCTAGAGTAGCCTGTGCCCGGTCCTCTACTCACTCTTTGCCTTTGTCTCCTTTGTCTCCTCTGCAACTGCAACTCCCCTGGCCAACTCCTGTTTGCTTCCCCTGTTTGCTTGCTCTGATTGCTTGCTATCTGGGAGCTTGCTTGCTTCTGTAGTCCCTAGACCAGCTGGAGCAGCTTGCTCTGCTCTGCTCAGCTGGGAGGTGGGAAACAGACAGAAAAGTAGGAAGGGAAAAGATTAAATAACCCCTTTCTCCCTCACCACTTCTCAACTCAAAATCCATTGCTAAATGTGCAGTTAGCTCCTTATATACATTCTTGTTTGATTGTGTTATCAATATCCCAGGCTAATCACATCTGAAGCCAATTTAGATAATTCAGCCCCTCTGTCCCCACCCCACCCCCAAATTTCACTGCTCTGATTCTCTTGAAATATTGTAGAGATATTTTTCATTCCAGAGGCATACCTTGTAAACATATGTAATGGATGCATTTTACAAAAAATATTGGATTTTGAAGATTTCAGGCTAGATGTGAATGCAATGTTGAGGAGATAGGGAATTATTATTCTTTTGACTCTTGGAAGAATTATCTATGAAACCAATCAAGTAGTTAGATCTGATTTATTTCTCCAATGTAATTTCCAGATGAATAAATTGACCTGGACTACTGTTTCAATCAGCCAATAGCATATTTAAGTCATGCATGCCACATTAGTAAAAGACAGTATGGCAGTAGCTGTCACTGACTGTATGTGAGGGTATCCTAAATGAAATTAAGTGCCACCTGCCCCTGTCTAATGTCCTACTTTTAATGATTTATTGGCTGAGCAAAGTGAGGTCTTTAGTTGAAGTTGTCCATCCAGCATTTCCATTTGTAAGTTTCTTTGTAGTGTGATAACTCCACTGAATATTGAGGTACTGGAACAAAATTTGGGACACACATTCAAGGCTTAGTTCTACACTTCAGGTTAGAATTCCCAGGCCTGGTGTCAGTGCTTGGCATACTGGAGCATTTCCTGGGCTCTATGTGCCCCAAGAGGGCCCCCCTAGACTGACACCTTGCCTGTCCCTGCCACTGCTTGCCACCAGTTGGGCACCGTGTGGAGTTACTGCTGCTGCAGACAACTGCCTGCCCCTTCTGCTCATGGCTGTTATGGGCCAGGAGCCCTAAATATCAAGGACAAAAATGAGCTAGAATACTTGATCTCAACATCTAATTTTCCCACATACCGGTTTTGTTTTCCAAAATAGGTAATGCTAATAAAACACACAACTGGAGAATGATCAAGACCACAAGAACTTGAGTATATAATTGTTGGGACACTCAAACAAAACAAACATAACCTAACTAATACATACCAACCACAGATGTTACATACACAAATGTGAATATTGTGTACAAAAATAGACAGTCTGAGAATCTTGATATACATGTACATGATGATCTTGGTCTTCCACTTGGCAGCCTCGGGATCCCACTAGGTATTGTCTTCCATGCAGGATCATCATTCCATCTTGTGAGACTCTACCTGCTGTCTTCTAAGTGAAAACAAGGTGAAAGAAATAACACTTATTTCATTTGATATTCTGATTGAATGTTGAAGGATGGAAGAAACCAATCTGTTTCCTATTAAATGAATACTTGATGGGGGAATGAGAGGGCCAAGTAAATACATGCCAGAGCTGGCTAAAACCTGTAATATTAATCCAAAATAGACTTTTATAGAGGTTTGCCATTGTTCAAATGAGATTGAAAAAACCCATTTAGAAAATATTAACTAAATCATATTTGCAAGGTGTCATCCAGAAACTTATTTGAAGTGGGGATGGGCATATCCCCCAACATCTGTTTGGGGGACACACACCACAGGGCAATTGGGGTTGCTTGGAGCCCTGCGGATTTCTCCGGAGCCCTGCGGATTTCTCCGGAGCCCTGCTGCATCTGCTGGAGTTGGCAGAGTGGCTCTCCAGCTTTCTAAATGACACAGTAGGCTAATGGCAGCTTCCATTAGCCTACTGCAGAAAAATTACAGCTGTAAAAGGCATATTTTACACCATTTGTGGCCATAAAGCACTTACTTTTACATAAATTGCAGCTGTTTACAGCTGTATTCATGTAAAAGGAAGTGCGTTACAGTCGCAAATGGTGTACAATATGCCATTTACAGCTGTAATTTTCCTGCAACAAGCTAATGGCAGCTGCCATTAGCATATCACATTTTTTAGAAAGCTGGAGAGCCACCCAGAGGGAACTGTTGCAGATGCAGAGGTGAGTGCAGCCAGTCTGCTGTGGACTATGGGTCCACAGGTCCTTTGGGTCCACAGCGGATTTCTCCAGGATCCCTAATTCGGAGTACTAAAATGGCATAGGACACCTAGGCTTTCAACATATGTGTAACCACTGTGAGTAGACTGTAATTTAATGAATGACAAACAGAAGCCTGCTAGAATTCATGGCAAATTCACAGAACACAAAATTTCCAGCAGAATTTTGGATTGGATCCAGGAAGAAGTTGATGGAGGATCCCAGTAGGACTCACAACATTTTTGGATGGGTTTTGCCAGGTGGTCACCTAGCACCCAGAGGCCTCTGAGCAGATTTTAACCTGCAAACAATAGATGGAGCTCTCTCCCCTCTTCTCATGAAATTATTGGGGTGTGGGGGATGGCATGCAGGCTAAAGTGGCTTCTAGATAGTTTCACATACCAGTGATGGTATTAACATGGGCAGGTGCTTAAAGTTCCTCCATCTGGGCATGGCAAGGCTCCCAGGACACAGAGGGAGCTTCTGGATTTCAGACAGAATACAGGTAGACTCTAGGTATTCTATGGAAATCTGGCCCTGTCCTGAATTTGGGCAGGTTTACTCATGCTCTGCTCCTTCGGAGAATCTGCATACAAATATTCAGCGATGTGATAGTTTGTACAAGAGGTTTTGACGTTACTGCCTATTTGATGGGAAGAAAGGACAAAGAAAGCCTTGATTCAGTCCTTCATATCCCAGACATCTGATTGGCAGTGCAAAGCTGACCATCTGTTGGGCAGATGCACCCACCCAAAACAGCTCATGTCAGTGTTGCCCAACTTGCTTGCCTGGTATTTTTTGGAAGGTAGGCAGGGTGATGACTTCATAAGGGTAGCTCAGGATCTTTGCCCCACTTGTGGCATGTAGGGAGCCAGTTTAGCACCCTTGGAGGATGGAACATGGCTTAGCACCCGTGGAGGCAGAATTTAATGTTGCTTCATAGGATCAGGATGTTAGCATTTGTCAAGACTGAAATTAGCTTTAAAAGAAAGAACTCCCACCCCCACATCCCCCACACAAATGTGGCTGTTTACAGACTGTTGTCATGAGAGAAATGTGTTGATATGTGTTAGCATGCAAATATGGGAGTATTTAACCATAGAATCAGTCAACCAAAGATGATTTCTAGATGCCTGCTTTGATGAGCAAGTGGAAAAGGACCGCAATTGTTTGGAATCCTTCACATTGCCTGTGTAGTAGTTTGTTTCTTTACATACATGAATGATAAGGTTTTTAGCTTTCTGAAAAATGTCCACCATTACCTTTTTTCCTGGATTATTTCTTCATCATGTCAGTGGAACTAGATACAGTATCAGAAGATTGTGTTTTTCAGTTTTGCCGGAGATTTTATAAAGAGAGGCAGATTCTTTCACCTGATGGTGTCAACATTTATCTAGCACATACGCCATTACTTCAAGCCCTGTTAACAAAGCCTTCTGGATGAGATGAGAAAAAGGGGAAGCCCTCTGAAACATTTTCTCTTGCTTGAAAAAAGAGTGAGTGATGGCTGCCTTCAGACTGTTCATTAGCGCCTCAGTAACTTTGACAGAGCCTAATCGCACTTTAAAGCCTGATACATGTATTGCAACATGAGCTTTTGCAAAGTAGAGCCACTCTTTCTCAACTTGGCATCCTCCAGGTTTGGACTACAATGTCCATCACCCCCAGCCATGATAGGTGACATGTGTACTACAACACATGTCAGGGGAGACAGGTTGGGGAAGGGTGAGTCAGAGCCTTCTTCACTGGCACATGAAATGGCCTGGAACATCAGCAAGTAGAGGAAAAACAGTTATCCACGCGGCTAGGAAATCAACAAAATGGAGGAGAGACATAATCCATGATCCAGTCATACTTTGGTGTGTCCCTTCCCATTTTAGCCTAACATGGCAGTGGAGGACAATGGGACCCGGGAAATTCCAGGTCAATTCAAACACTACTCAGTTTGTATGAGCAGAAACAAAGGTCATGGACGCAATTACTTTTTGTAGTGAAAGGGCTATCCTTAATCCCTATTTGAAACAAAAGGTAGAATATATTATGCTAACTCAGAAAGATCAGGTTGGGTTGTTTTATTTAATATATTTCATAGCCGCCTGTCAAGACAGTGGTCTTCACAGGGTGGCTTACAATATAAAAACAGTAACATTCAGAATAAAATGTTAAAAGCACCTTCAATTTAAACAATTTTTAAAAATTCAAATATTACATAGCAGCAAATGCCATAAAACCTTTTCAGTTAAAAGCCAGAAAGAGCAAATCTGTTTTTAGAGCCCATTTAGAAGCAGCCACGGATAGAGCCACCTGTTTCTCTCTCGGGAGGGAATTGCATAAAGCAGAAGCCACCGCTGCGGATACTTCTCCGCATGAGGAGTTTCTATTCCTCAGGAGGATTCTTCTCATCTACTGAGCCGTAATCTTTAGATGCTTGCATCCCCTGATGCTAGGTGGCTGCTCAGTAGCTACCTCCGGTCTGAGAGGGGGCTAACTATGGCATGAGGGTTGGAGGTCAACAGCTGTCTCCCTTACAGGCCCAGGATCCCCTGATCCACCTCATGGTCCCCAGACAAAGGCAGCTCCTTTGTGATGCTTGGCTCGGGGCTCCTGATCATCCTTTGAAGAGGGCACTACACTTTCCCCAATCCATATCCCAAACCAGGTATTTTCATAATTTGGTGGTATCACTAGTTATTATGACGATTTCATGAATCTGAACTGCTTTGCTCCTAAAGTTACATTGGTGACTGAATACTCAACAGAAAACAGTGGAACAAAGCAGCATACCAGAACAGTGGTATGTATTTGTCACCTCAGTACAAAATAAGCTGAAACAATAAATCACTTCTGAATACGCTGCACTTTTCTCACTGGAGTCCCACAAGATTACAGTTCAAAGTAAAGAGCAACGTTCTACCCATTGGAGATATTTCAAGGAAAGAGAACTAAATTCAGTTTAAGCTGGAAACTTAAGGTCAAAATGTGAAATGAAATATAGATGGGGGAAAAACATATTTGCCACAATAAGTTTAAATATTAATATTGACTTCCCATCTGAATAGAAGATTTTTGTTTCATAACATTTTACAGAGTTACAAAACAGGTGGTCTCTCTGTTCTTATAGATATCCTCTGGAGAAATCAGAGTTCTTTCTTTGTGTATAAGACAGCCTTAACAAACCCGGTGCTTTCCAGATATGTTGGACTATAACTTCCATCCTCCTCAGCCAGCATGACCACTGGTGTTACCCCAACTAAATGAGGTGAGACAGGTGGCTACAAAGGAGAGGGCCTTTTCTGTGGTGGCACCCCAGTTGTAGACTGCCCTTCCAAAAGAAGTACCTACATTGTGGTCCTTTCAGCATTAGGTGAAAACCTTTCAATTTTCCCAGGCTTCTTAGTCCTTAAGTTTTTAGTCCTTCATTTTTAGTCCTTTGTTGTTTAAACCTCTTGTGTTTTTAGATCTTTACACCATTGTGGGTTTTTACTCTGGTTTTTGCTTTGCTTTTATTCTGTTTTAAATGTTTAAAGGTTTTTATACTATGCTTTATTATGTTGTATTTTATTGTTTTAGGTTTGGTGAATCACTTGGAGAGCTTCAGATATTGGGCAATATAGCAATGTAATAAATAAATAAAATGCATTCAATATTAATTTGCCATATTTTATTTGCTACAATGAAAACTTGCCTGTCTTACTGACACAACTTTAGATTCATGTAATCTGCACCTGACTTAAAGTTAGTAGAGGCTAAGTGATAATACACTGATGGCATTTTTGTTAACTGGAGTAGTAGTAAACAAAGTTTGGAACACTCCAAGAACTGTATCAACTTAGTATAACCAACAATCAAATTTGTATGCAATAGCATCACTGAAAACCAGGAACTGCTTTCTTTGGGTTGGTCTCACCATCAAACAAAATGAGACAGTCAACAATCTATTGATGATTAGATTTAGGCCCTCATCCTAGCAGAGGACTTCTGCATCATGTGCTACCTAATTCTGTTAAGTGGACATGCCAGGCATTGAAGGAGGGACTTTCTGCATGCAAACACAGAGATATGGCCCCTTCCTGTGGATCTCCTGACTGAATATCCAAGTATCCCATGTTCTTAACCCAGAGGATAAGCTTTTACATTTTTCTTTAAAAACAAAAAGGCTTTCTTCAGATACATGCATAGTAAAAGACAGAGGAAAGTGTTGGTTCAACTATTAAATAAGGATGGCAAAATGAAAACAGATGACAAAGAAAAGGCAGAAGTACTCAAATCCTACTTTGGCTCCGTCTCCTCCCAAAAGAGGGTCTATGACCCCCCTGGCAAAGGCGAAGTACAGGCTGAAGGAGCAGGATTGCAGCTTGAGATTGATAGGCATATGGTCAAGGAACACCTAATTGCTTTGAATGAGTTCAAATCTCTAGGGCCAGATGAACTGCATCCTAGAGTAACAAAGGAACTGGCAGAAGAGCTCTGAGAACCACTGTCTATTAACTTTGAGCAATCATGGAGGACGGGTGAAGTGCCAGATGACTGGAGGAGGGCTAATGTTGTCCCTATCTTCCAAAAGGGTAAAAAGGAGGAACCTGGGAACTACAGACCAGTCAGTCTGACATCAATCCCTGGAAAAATTCTGGAGCAGATGATAAAGCAATTCATCTGTAAGCATCTTGAAAACAATGCAGTGATTACTTGAAGCCAACATGGATTTGTCAAGAACAAATCCTGCCAGATGAATCTGTTCTCATTTTTGGATTGGGTAACCTCCCTTGTGGACTGTGGGAATTCTGTGGACATAATATACCTTGACATAATATACCTCGACTTCAGCGGAGCTTTCGACAAAGTGCCCCATGATATCCTGATGAGCAAACTAGCTCAAAGTGGGCTAGATGAAACAACGATCAGGTGGATCCACAGTTGGCTACAGAATCGGACTGAAAGAGTGCTTATCAATGGGATCTTCTCAAACTGGGGAGAGGTAATGAGTGGGGTACTGCAGGGATTAGTCCTGGGCCCAGTGAACTTTGACATTTTTATTAATGACTTGGAGGAGGAGGTGCAGGGAAAGCTGATCAAATTTGCAGATGACACAAAATAGGGTGGGATAGCTAATACCTTGGAAGACAGAAACAAAATTCAAAGTGATCTTGATAGACTGGAGCACTGAGCAGAAAACAACGGAATGAAATTGAATAGGGAAAAATGCCAATTTCTGCACCTAGGAAAAAGAAAACAAATGCACAGTTACAAGATGGGGGATACGTGGCTCAACAACACTACAAGTGAGAAGGATCTTGGAATTGTTGTCGATCACAAGCTGAAAATGAGCCAACAATGTGATGTGGCTGCAAAAAAGGCAAATGCTCTTTTGGGCTGCATTAATAGCAGCATAGCTTCCAAATCCTGGGAAGTACTAGTTCCCCTCTACTCAGCACTGGTTAGGCCTCATCTGGAGTACTGTGTCCAGTTCTGGGCACCGCACTTTAAGAAGGATGAAGACAAACTGGAGAGGGTTCAGAGGAGGGCAACAAAGATGATCAGGGGACTGGAAACAAAGCCCAGTGAAGAGAGACTGAAAGAACTGGGCACGTTTAGCCCTGAGAAGAGAAGACTGAGGGGAGATACGATAGCGCTCTTCAAGTACTTGAAAGGTTGTCACAGAGAGGAAGGCCAGGATCTCTTGTCGATCATCCCAGAGCGCAGGACACAGAATAATGGGCTCAAGTGACAGGAAGCCAGATTCCAGCTGAATATCAGGAGAAACTTCCTGACTGTTAGAGCAATACGACAATGGAGCCAATTACCTGGGGAGGTGATGGGCTCTCCCACACTGGAGGCGTTCAAGATGAGGCTGGACAGCCATCTGTCACGGATGCTCTGACTTGGATTCCTGCATTGAGCAGGGGGTTGGACTCAATGGTCTTGTAGGCCCCTCCCAACCCTACTATTCTATGATTCTATGATCTTTTTGCATTCATGTAGCACTGTTACTGCTTTTTTAGAACTTTTACTTCTTCTGGAGAAGCTAAGCTAAGCTGCGGGGGGAACAGAATGACTTAGTTTGCTTGATCAAACTAAGTCACCAAGGGTTATTTTGATTGAGTGAAATGGCCCAATGTATCTCAGCTTTGCCAGGGGGGTGGGGTGGGGTGGGGCTGGGGCACATGAGGAAAGGGAGGGTTTGTGTGGTTTATAAGTCTTCTAAACTAGTGCAGAATATAGGTGCCAGAATTTTAACTAGTGAAGTTTAACCGGTGTAGCCACGTTTGTTCATATTACACCAGTCTTAAAGGAGATGCACTGATTGTGTGTTTTCTTCTGAGCCCAAGGTGCTCTAATGGCTTGAGACACAAATACCCTGAACATCACCTCTTCCATACCAGCTGGCCCACATTTTCGGATTTTCTGCTGAAGCTTCTTGCCAAGTGCCTTCCTTATCAGAAGTGTGCTAGGCAATAACAAAGGAGGGTTGGGGGGGGGGTTGTTTTGGTGGGGCTCCAGTTATGGAATGATCTTTGTAAGAAGGTGTGCCTGGCACCTACATTATGTTCTTTTTGGCTCCAGGGTAAGACTTTTTTTTAGTCAGGAGTTTACATACAGCCTTAGCTTGCTGTAAGTTTGTAGCAGGGCTGTGCACCGCTTCAGCCCGAAGCCTGAGCTCTGAGCCGAAGCAGGCAGAGGGGGCACTAAGTGTCATGAAGTGGGTTGGGTCACTCCAAAGTGCTTCTGCGGTGCTTCGGAGCAATCTGGAAGTGCAGCCATGGCACCACTGCCCAGCCCCCAGCTCCTTACCTGGGCCCTTGGAGCGCACGTCAGCAGCCTTCTTCCTGTTCCAGGAAGTCACCATCCTGGTGCAGGATCTATTTCTGGAAATACAGGGAGTCGCCATTTTAAAAAATGGCAACTCCCTATAACAGGAAGAAGGCTGCCAGCATGTGTCCTGATGGCCCAGGTAAGGAGCTGGGGGCTTGTGCTGCGGCGGGGGGGGGGGAGCAGGATTTGGCCATCTGAATCCCACTTTCACTCCAGAGGCCAAAGCACCCCCACCCCCGCAAGCAGCCTGAAGCGAATTGTGCCTGCCTTGGAAACTCTGAAGCAGCCTCTGAGGGAGATCGGGTGGTCCTTGAACAGCCCTAGTTTTTAGTTGCTGCCTCATTGTATGCCAATGTTAAGTGTTTATTGTATATTTACTGTTCGCTGTCTCAGAATCTTTTGAATGAAGGCAGGTATACAAATGTAATAGATAAAACTAACAAACTAAAGTTGAACTGAGTCTGAATTATATAAGCCATGGCATGTTTCCCTGAAATTAATAATGTCCCTCATTAGCCTCGTAGCCTAGCCAATGATTAATTAGCTGCTGAAATGAGGGATGGACAAACCCGGTAGTTTTGCTTTCTCCTATATTCAAATGATTTGATTTAAAACTCAAGTTCTTTCCATCCTACTGTATTTATGAACATATTTGTGAATTTTGTTAAGCTGTTATAACCCCCCCCCCCCCAAACAGAATTCTCATCCAGCTGCACTGGCCAATTAGGTACAACTATTCCTAGTGCAGAGAAGACCATGTTGCATCTGCCTGCCATGTACCTTTTAAAGACAAAGATCCTGTCTGAAAAAAGAGGTGGCAACTCTAATTCAGCACTAGAAGTATGATTAAATACACCGGGCATCAAAGCTAGACTTTTAAGAACTAAGTACTCAAAGTTCCAGGCTGGGATGGATATATCAGTTTGGGTTTCTCCCACATTCTTACCCATGTTTGGTAGGTGACAGAGCACCTGCTTTGCATGCAGAAGGCCCCAGGTTCGATCCCCAGCATCTTTAGGTAGGGCAGGAAAACCTCCTGCCTGAAACCCAGGAGAGATGCTGCCAGTCAGTCTTGACAATATCGGGTTAGTTGGACCAAGGCTCTGACTCAGTAAGTATGAGGCAGCTTCCTATGTTCCATCCCAGTGCTGACAAAACAGAACAAAATGGGGTTGTGTCTATATGTGTGAGAAGCAAGAGGAAGTCTGCAAAGGCTCTGTTAATTTAAAAAAAGTAAATCGAGCAATTACTTTGGAGGCCAGCACTTCAAGCAATCCATATTTTGATACATTTCAACTTCAAATATTGTAAAACATATTTTTCCTGCTGATTTCTGTTCTCTACCACCAATAATTTATTTTCCCTCAAAGATTATATACAAGAGACCAACATTAAAAATAAAGAACATTAGCTTGGAGTTTGCCTCTGGGTTACTGTCTTGTGTGAGGAAATACTGATGTGTACTGATGGTTTCAAATCTCAAGAAAATTGCTTTCTTGTTAATACATTCACAAAGCATTCTAGCATTCTGTGGCTTGAGGTCCACACTGTTTCATACTGTGAATCCAGTTGTGGGTGTGATCTGCAATGAGAAATAGAATTAAGCTGCTATCTCCATATTGGGTTCTTACAGCCCCAAAATCAGGAATGGGCAACTTGTGACTCCTGCAGATGTTTTTGGCCTACAACTCCCTCCATCCCAACCCACTGATTGGCTAGGGCTGATGGGAGTTGTAGGCCCAAAGAGCTGGTAGGCTATAAGTTGTTGCCCACCCCTGCATCATAGTTAACTGATCTTTGCTTTGGATTCTGTGAGACTCCACTTTTGGCTTCCAGTATGGAAGCAAGGTGGGGCTCTTTTAGCTACCAGGGAAGGGAGTGGTGCTGTCTCCTAACCAGTCAAGTCTTTAACTTGGTTTCCTTTATTAGGGTTTGGTTAGTGGCACAGAGTGGTAGGCGGCAGTATTGCAACCGAAACTCTTCCAGCCACGACCTGAGTTTGATCCCAGCGGAAGCTGGGTCTCGGGTAGCCAGCTCAGGTCGACTCAGCCTTCCATCCTTCCGAGGTCGGTAAAATGAGTACCCAGCTTGCTGGGGGAAAGGTAGTCACGACTGGGGAAGGCAATGGCACCCCACTATAGTCTGCCATGAAAACGCCAGTGAAAGCAGCATCCCTCTAGGAGTCAGCAATGACTCAGTGCTTGCACAGGAGGAACCTTTCCTTTTTTTCTACTCAGTGTATTATGGTCACAATACATATGATGCTGCTCTTAAGGTTAGCCCAAAATTCCTTTCTCTGTTCCAGTGTGACAAGGTCTTTTAAGGAGAGAATAGGTGGGATGAAGGGAATACCTAGCCCATGCCCTGTAGGCCAGTTTCCCCCTGAAATTTACCCCCACTTGCTTTCTTCTTTGCAGAGTTCCAGACCTGCATTTCTGATGTAAACATGGTCTACAGCAGTGATCTTGAACATAGGGGTAAACATAACAAATAGTGTTTATGTAAGTTCTGAAAGGGGAAAAGCTGGGGATATTTGGAATCTCAGATGTATTTTGAATCCCATCCAGAGATACATAAAGTTCAGCCCTCACTGGTACCTTTGACACTCACCTGCCATTTATCCAAACTGACTGAGGTTGAGGGCTGCAGTGAGAGCTTCCATGAACCACCATGGTTGGACTGGAGGCCCTGAATGCAAAAACATTTCCTCCATAAACAGAATGTACTCTTGTTTCTTGCTACATTCCTCTTCCATCTTTTCCCTTTAAAAATGTTTACATTGCAATGGCCTTGGGATAGTGGCTATTAGTGAGGACTGAATAACAATGAAAAATTATAATGACATGTCAGTGATAGACCTGCAGTACCTCACTGCCACCCTGTAGCATCTGCTGCTTAAGGTGGCCACCTCACTCTGCCGAATAGTAGGGTTGGCCCTGGCCCATGTCATGCCTCTGATCCACCCCAGTTGTTTCTCTTGATATTGGTGCACTGATGTCCAGGAGATAAGAGCTGCAGATATTTCCACAGGGGTTGGTAGGGGTTATTTCAGGTCCCTAGGGATGCTGGAAAAATCCACAATGGATTCAAATGAGTTCAGATTTCTATGAATCCAGTCTCTGGATTCTGCAGGCAAGTGGCTTTTTCTGAGTGATGCAGATTCTGCATCACTTGCAGACTGGTTTTTTTTTTTAAAAAAAACCCTGTGAGGGGGATTTGCGCAAATGCACATTAGTGCAAGTCGAAACAGGAACAGAATTTTTTTATATCCCTAAAAAAAAAAAAATCAAATTCCATCAACAGAACAAAAGACACCTGACAATCTAGGTGGAATGGACTTATCAAAATCCGTACATCCCTAGATCTCCCTCACCAAGGGCACACCTGATTTCCTATTTGACACAGAAAAGCAAGCTGTAATGCAAAACTATGGACATAGAGTCATGGTTTCTCTTTTAAGAGCTTTATGGGTATGAATGTTGATGTTTTTGTTTGTAGTTTTGTTTTTCCAGCTAACCAGGTTCTATGGCTGAACTTTAAAAATAAAATGAAACTTCTTTAAATGGACTGTTAAAAATGCAATTGCAATTAAATATGATTTAAATTAAGAGTCTGATTTTTAAGTCATCAGTTTATATTTCACTGTGACATCTGAACATGGGATCTGGATTTATGCCAGAGTGGGGGCCAGTCATAGCTCTGGAGGGAACATATTCCACAGTTTTCTGGATCAGTGGCAGAAGCGTGTCTTTTAGTTTTGATAGTCCAATTTTAGTCACTTGATTGAATTTAGGGATGTTGGAGAACTCGATCTGCAGTGAGTCAGGCCAGTTTGCAGATTTTCCAGATATTTTCTGCATTTTTTTCTGCAGGTTTTGCAGTTTGCACAATTTCTGAGCAATTTGCACACATTTCAGAGCAATTTGCACAAATTCAGTCATAATTTGCAGAAATTCAGCTGTAATTAACACAAATTGCTCAGAAATTTGCACAAATTGGGGAACCTGTGGAAAAAATGTGCAAAAAAGTTACTGGAATTTGGGGAAAGCCTGCAGCTTGGCTCACAAACACCAACTGAGGTGTACACACCATGGAACTCCATTGAGTAAAAAAAGAACAGAAAAATTTTCCAGCGACAGACATCGCTAATTGAACTGTTGTATAATTGTTGTATATAATGGGCTTCTATGCTCATGTTTCTGTTTTTGCTTTAAACTGAGTTTAAACCAAAATGAGAGAAGACTGAGATGGCTAAGAGCACTAATCATTGCTTTTAAGATATTGATCAATCTCTTACCTAGCATTTGCACCTATTGTTATTTAATGCTCTGTCTTTATTTTGCTCAAACTATTATGATTTTCTAATCCTTGCATCCTGTCTTTCCCAGTTCCTCTTCTTTTTCTCTTGCTTGTTTATTGCATGATCTTTCTATTAGAGTAGTATACAAAACTGCACACCTCTTGAATGTAGCTGCCAATTCTATGGGCAAAACTGAACTATGCTTGAATAGGGAGGTATGAGATTTTCATTTCTGTTCACAAATAATGAAAATATCTCTCCTTTGCAGTCCCAAATGGGAATGTGAGCAAGAATGCTTTTCTTTGAGAAATTTTCACAAATTCCCAAATCTGTTAGGAAAATACATAGTTTTGAAAAATGCATGCATTGAAATGTACTTTAAAAAAACAAACACCCCACACAGCTTTTTAAATGCACACTTTGCAGTGTGTACTGAAAAAAACAACCACACATTTTCACACATTAGTCAATGGGGGAAATACACACTTTTGAAAAACATGCACTGCAATCCACACTTTTGCCATTTGAAATGCACATATTCCCCATTTGAACAAACTGAAAAACAAGTAGAAAATGAAATCAGGAGTGGGATGAAATGAGCTTGAAAGTGCTTTTCAGATAATTTTGGTGAGCTTGAAAATCTCTGGTTCTCCCAACCTGAAACTTGAACTGGTTTAATGGGCATTTCCAATATCCAGGGAACCTGTGGGTCCACTTAGGATCTCTCAATGTTCTTATCCAATTAAAATGCCCAGGATTCTGCAGGGGCAGTGATTGCAGTTAACATGGTATAAAACCATTTCAAGTTTGTAACATAGATAGGGCTTAAGATTTTCCTCCAAGTTCCATGATGCTGAGCTATGGAAAGTGTGGCCATTCATTGGGAAGGGACAGAGTTGGGAGCTCCTGCAAGATACTTTTAAAAAAGTGTTCACATATCTGGGGAAGGAGTGTGGCCACCACCAGCAGACTCATCTGAGCCAAGCCAGTTACAGACTGCGGACTTGGTAACTATTAAGAAGGGCTAGCATTAGGAGTTCCTACAAGATACTTAAAACAAACAAAAAAGATTTAGGAGAATGAGAGATGAGCAGTTATTTCCCAGGCACCCTCAAGGATTGACCAGTTTTATTGCCAGTGTGCATATACCCAGGGAAGAAGAAAATATGTGTGATACAACTTTGCACTGTAAAAGAACAGACAATCCAAGTTCAATGCATTGCAAATAGTTCACACCAAAAGGACATTTACCCAATTCACTTAAGGGGAATGTGTATAGAAGCAGTCTTTAATGCAAGTGCCCTTTCTAGATTAAGAATCCTGTGCATAAATGGGTGCTGTACATGGGGTTTCTCTCTTGATTGAGCTGCAATGATTGCGCGTGCATAGCCTGTCAGAAAATCAATTATAGTTTCTAGCTGTTGTACAAGAGGTGGCATTGTTCTGCCAGTGGTTGTATCTTCCACTAGCAGTTCCACACAAGTACTAATGGAACAACTAGACAATTAGTACTCACAAGAGAAAACATTTGTGCAACAGCTTGCACAAGCGGAATCAGTGTACTGGCACTGACCCTTGCGCAAGGATGAAAATAGGGTTTCCACAAGTGGTGGAAGGGTTGAGCTAGATGACACCATTGGATACAACCCCTTGTTACATTCATTTCTGTAAAATGGAAAATAAGCCTTGCAGGCACTACATTTCAAATATCTGAAGGATGTGTAATAAAGAGAGCACACTTAAAACGATTGAGCTGCAAAACAGTTGTAGAGGTCCAGAGGTAATTTAATCTTAAATCCTGCTAATGGATCAGCGCGCACACACACATGCACGCATGCACACACTGTGGTCTATTGTCTATGTTTTAAAATAAGAGTGTTTGGTAATTTTGGTAATTTTCCTTCACTTTTGTTTGTGGCAGCTAGATTTTAAATATTACCTTGAAATATCTGTATCTATATATTTGTGCGTGCGTGCGTGCGTGTAATAGAAGGAGATTATTCAATTTAAAAAGATAGCCTTTTCTGTAGAGGCTGCACCTAATCTTAAAATGTTATATAGTTGCAGTTTTTAGTAGGAGTAGTTGTAATTTGTTACACAGAAGAGTTCTGAAACAAAGAAACCTCCTCTGTCATATCGAAACCCATATAATTTATATCTTTGGGAAAGTAAAAACGTATTGCAGTGCAAATATTATGCAAATGTCCCAGCAACACAAATTGGATTACAGGCACTCTTGAGAGGAATGAAAGCTGAACACTATTTCTAATAGAATTTAATTTATTAGCGTATTAGAGGCAGAGCTGGTGGATGAAATAAATATGAATTTTGAGTATTTGTGCTGGTATTTGGGATTCTCCATTTATTTATTCCCCTACTAACAGGCTGTCTAAAATAGCCCCATAGTGCTAGCTTATTAAAGTACCTCTCCCACTTTACAGCAGAAGGGAGATGAAAGCTACACACTAGAGTGTCATCTAATCCCCGAACAAATGGCAGAGGCAGAGCATTCTTCCTTGATGATTTATCATTTCAGCCCTCTGACCACTAGGAACAACTATTGAAACTGACATTGAATTTGTTCCCTACTAGCAGCATGTTTCGCAAGCAAATCACTCTACAGTCTGGTTTCCACCCTCCCCCCTTCTTCCCCATATTTCCTGCCAGAGCAAGAGTAATAGAAATGGCCCTCTTACTGTGCTATATTTCCTGGTCAAATATATATAGCTGGTCCTTCTTCCTAGAAGACATGTTGCGTACTCCCATTTAGCTCACTGGCACTGGAGGGTTCTATCAGTTTCAAAGCATGTGTTTTTTCAGCAGTCGTTTGGCAAACATTAGGTACAACTGTGACCACCTGCTAGTTGCATTGTTAGTGAATGCACAGAACATAGAATCAGCCCTGGATAATCTCCTCTAGGCAATGTTTATGCAGAGCTAATAACGGCCTTTTCATCAGTAGGGAAACACATTTAAATTGAAATGGTGCTCACTCTTAGGGTGCCGCCACACTTTATGCAGCAGACATGATTGCTGCGAAAACAGCATGGTTTCCTACAGCAAGCATAGAAAGAGAACTCACCTGTATGTGCACAGCTGGGAACCCTGATTAGACCAGATGTCTCCAATGCGTGTATCTAGGTGTTTACATATTTGCTGCATGAAACCCTTTTCTAGGCTGAGCAACCATATCTACCACATTAAGTGTGGAGCAACCCTTCAAGGGGGTGGAGGTGATTTGGGGTATTTTCAAGCAGGCACTTGGTTCTTGGTAGCCATTTAAGAACCAGGTAGTAGTTCTGACAAGTGATCCCAAAATAGAGTCTCTCCTGATCCAGATTGGGACGATGGGGTGGAGAGTTAAAACTCCCCTGCCCCACCCCATCCTAGGGTCCCAGACTGTATCAGGGCTTCATACTTTTGAGTAAGGAAAAAAAAAAAGATGTAGCTGCTACTTACACCTTTAATTTCATCTTCAGTTTGGTCTTTAGGGCAGGTTGTGTAGCAGTTACCTCATAGCATGGATGAAACCAACAAAGAATTAAATAACTATGTGGTTAGCATTGCTGCATGGTATATTTTAGAACAGTCACTATAGAGCCAATGGCCATTAGAACCACCTACATTGATAGATCCTAGTAAGTAAAACATGTGAGCATGATGAGTGTTGCTCTTTGAGCTTTTCCGCTTCTGGGTGTGCATGAAAGTAATGTTCAGATGCTTCATGATATTTCCAGATCCTGATTAGCTTCATCACTGCAAAGCTTGAGAAAATAGATATAATATGTGACCAAATAATGAAAAATGAAGATCTCATTACACCAAAAACAGTAGCAGCCATGACAACAATATTTAGCTCTTCTTTGTCCTTAATCTGTATGAACATTTTATTTCATGAATTTAGCATCTTAAAATTCTGTCCCCCCTTTTCTCCCTCTCTTGTCCCCTCCGAGGTCCATTTTTGAGCTCAATTTTTAGTGAGCCTTTTAAGCTGAACCCATATATTTGAGGCTGGCCTGAGCTCTTGGGAAAAGGTGGGATATAAATCCAAATAACAAATACAAAAGAGCAGATAAAAATTCTCTTGGCCAATAGCTCCTGGTGGCACAAGTGGGCCATGTTAACTGTGGTGCAAACAGGAGAACCTACAGGAGACCTGGAATGTTTTCATATTCCTTAAGTTGCACCTTACATCAGTGAGATTGTCATGGGACTGTAAAACCTAAATTGGCAGGAATGCTCAAGCCCTATTCAGGCATTCACTGTGAATTTGTGAATAGGGCAACAGGGCCAGGCATGCTCCTTCTCTGAAAGTGCAGACATTCCACTGATCTCTCAGGTTAAAATTCAGATACTGGCTTGGCGCCAACGTTGGGACTTCCCCAACCTCTCCTCCTCCCTTGCAACCTCCTGGGCACTGAATCTGTTCTGGAGGGTCCCCCAAACCTCTGGAGCAAATTTGAGGGGCGTGTGGAGACCACAAAGGGGAGGGGAAATCTGTTCTGCCAGTAGTCTTGGAACAACACCATTGGATACAACCCATTGGCTTTTCACTTTGCTATCTGATAGATGTGGATAGGGAATGATGCTCCCACTGCTTAGACACCCACTTTTGGGTGGGTGTACATGGAAGAGAAGGTGAGGCTATGAGAGATCTTCTTAGAGCTGCTTAACATTTAGACTAATCACATAATACAGCCCTTCACATTGTAGGGGGAATGCATGTTTCTTTGCTCCCCTAGATAAAAGATGACAAAGTCATCCCTGCATGTAGAAAACTACAATACAAAGGGCAAATGCTTCCCCTTGTATTCCCCTTGCCTTTGTTCTTATCAAAGATGTCTTCGTCTTTGTTATCTTTCAAGGATATACTTCTGCATATTTTAATAATAAAGGGTATTTAAATAATAATAATTTTTAAAAAGTATTGCCTGATTAATTGATAATGTCTTTTTAGTTGATTAAAATTATTTTTACTTAATTAATCTAACTGATGCTTTGATTAAAGGTTGCCTCCCAAGCGAGAAGTAGTATTGCACAGAGATATTTGTAGCACTGCACCTACAGCGAGCGCAAATCCCCCTAAGATGAAATGAGATGGTACCAACAGTTACCCTTATCCACACATCATGAAACAGAAATAAAAGCCACATGCAACTAACTGATGGGAGGCACAGAACAGAAACAAAAATCACTCACAATAGCTATTTCTGTTGTTGAACCATGTCTAACCTCCAAGCATTCTTGTTTTTATTAGCTGAGAAACGTATTAAATACTTGGTGTTTGGCTTTCCTTTTCTTTTTGAGAATATAAGTAAAACATTTGGCGAGATCACTGAGCTGTTGTTGCTACGACATGCCCCAAGGGAACACGGAGGCTGCCGCCAATGCTTGAATGAGCTGAAATGCTTAAAAATAATAATAATGACAGTTAAAATATACAGTTGTGGGTGAAAGCGTGTGTTAGCTTAGAGTTATCAGGTGTGACAAAGGAAAGATTGTTACTAGTGTCCATGGCAGTTAGTAAGCCAGAGTAGACAAAACAGTGGCTATTTATTTATTTATTTATTTATTTCATTTCTATACCGCCCAATAGCCAAAGCTCTCTGGGCGGTTCACAAAAATTAAAACCAAACACACAATAAAACAATTTAAAATATATAGAACATTAAAACTACAATATAACAATACAACCACAATAAAACCTAGCAGCAGTGCAGGAGTTTAAAATACAGATTTAAAACAGCAAAGATAAAAATTTAGAAAGCTAAAATGCCTGGGAAAATAAAAAGGTCTTCACCTGGCGCCAAAAGGAATACAATGTAGGCGTCAGGCGAACCTCACTAGGGAGCTCATTCCAGAGCCGGGGTGCCACAGCAGAAAAAGCCCTCCTCCTAGTAGCCACCCGCCTCACTTCCTTTGGCAGGGGCTCACGGAGAAGGGCCGCTGATGATGATCTTAAGGTCCGGGCAGGCACATATGGGAGGAGGCGATCCTTCAGGTAACCTGGCCCCAAGCCGTTAAGGGCTTTAAATGTTAATACCAGCACTTTGAATCAGGCCCGGAAATGGACTGGCAGCCAGTGCTGCTGGAAAAGTACTGGCGTAATATGAGCTCGCAGGCCAATCCCTGTTAACAATCTTGCTGCCCTATTTTGGACCAGCTGAAGTTTCCAGACCGTTTTCAAAGGCAGCCCCACGTATAACGCATTGCAGTAATCCAGACGAGAAGTTATCAGAGCATGGATAACTGTAGCTAGGCTATCTCTGTCCAGATAAGGGCGTAGTTGGTATACCAGCCTAAGCTGATAAAAAGTGCTCCGTGCCACTGAGTTCACCTGTGCCTCAAGTGACAGTTCTGGATCCAAGAGCACCCCCAAACTACGAACCTGATCCTTTAGGGGGAGTGCAACCCCCTCCAGAACAGGTTGAATATCACCTAGCCGGGCAGACGAACCACCCACTAACGGTACCTCCGTCTTGTCTGGATTGAGTTTCAGTTTCTTGGCCCTCATCCAGTCCATTACCATGCCCAGGCACTGATTCAGAACAGCCACTGCCTCACCTGGTTTTGATGAAAAAGAGAGGTAGAGCTGGGTGTCATCCGTATATTGATGGCACCTCAGCCCACACTTCCGGATAACCTCCCCCAGCTGTTTCATGTAGATGTTAAACAGCATGGAGGATAAAATAGAGCCCTGTGGAACCCGATGGCACAATTGCCATGGCACAGAGCAATAATCCCCCAGCACCACCTTCTGGATTCAGCCATCCAAGTAGGAGCGGAACCACTGTAATGCAGTGCCTCCAACTCCTAACCCAGACAACCTATCCAGAAGGATACCATGGTCGATGGTATCGAAAGCCGCTGAGAGGTCCAGGAGAATCAACAGGGTCGCACTCCCCCTGTCCCTCTCCCGGCAGAGGTCATCCCACAGGGCGACCAAGGCAGTTTCCATTCCAAAACCAGGCCTGAAGCCCGATTGAAATGGATCTAGATAATCCGCTTCATTCAACAGTGCCTGGAGCTGTCCTACAACCACCCGCTCAAGCACCTTGCCCAGGAAGAGAATGTTGGCCACTGGCCTATAATTGTTAACTTCCTCTGGGTCCAGTTTAGGCTTTTTCAGGAGTGGTCTAATTACTGCCTCTTTTAAAGCGGCAGGCACCACGCCCTCTCTCAAGGAGGAATTTACAACCTCCTGGACCCAGCCGGACAACCCCTCCTTGTTTGATTTAATAAGCCATGAAGGGCAAGGGTCAAGCACACAAGTGGTCGATCGGACTTGGCCAAGCACCTTGTCCGCATCCTCAGGCCTCAGTAACTGAAACTCATCCAATAAAACTGGACCAGACGGTGCTCTGAACGCCTCTACCAATGGAACTGCATTAATGGTGGTGTCCAATTCATGACGAATCTGAGCGACTTTATCCTCAAAGTGCTGTGCAAACTTGTCACAGCGTGCTACCGAGGGTTCCACCGTCTCTCTCCTTGGCCCAGAATGTAACAGGCCGCGAACCACTTGGAAAAGCTCCGCTGGACGCCACTGAGAAGATGCAATGCTGGTGGAAAAGAACTGTCTCTTTGCCACCCTCACTGCCACAGAGTAGGCTCGATAGTGGGCTCTTACCTGTGTTCGGTCAGACTCAGCACGAGTTTTCCTCCACCTGCGTTCTAGCCGTCTCCCCTGTTGCTTCATTGCCCTCAGCTCAGGTGTATACCAAGGAGCTGGCCGGGCTCTGCTCAGAGGGAGAGGGCGCTTGGGCGCGATCGTGTCAACCGCCCGAGTCATCTCTGCATTCCACAGAGCGACCTGGGCTTCGACAGGAGCACCAGCCATACCAGCAGGAAAATCCCCCAGAGCCCTCTGGAATCCATCGGAATCCATTAATCTCCGGGGGCGGACCATTTTAATAGGTCCCCCACCCTTGCAGAGGGGAAAGGCCGCCAGAAGTCTAAACCTCAGCAGGAAGTGATCTGACCATGACAAAGGGACAGATGTTAATTCCTCCACTTTCAGATCACCACCCTCCTGCCCAGTCGAGAAAACCAGATCAAGCGTGTGTCCTTTTATATGCGTTGGGCCGATGACATGTTGGGACAGCCCCATGGTTGTCATGGCTTTTTGACAGCTACACTGCTACTAACAACACATTTCCAAATGCATGATGCCCCTTTGACGTTTGCAGTTGTGGCATTTCGGCTAAAAGGTGGACTAGCAGCCAGATCTCAGTTAGATTCATGGCTGAGTGGGGATTTGAGCCTGGGTCTTCTAGTCCAGTTCTTCTGCAACGCGCTGTCTGCTGCACACCACTCTATAAGACTCATACATCACAATGCAAAATGAAATAAAAATATCCAATACGATTATCCTCTAGTGACCCAAACATCTGCCTGCCCTTCTCCTCTTGAACCAGTTTGCCGATTTGGCCTAGAAGAAAACTGAGTTGGAGTAGAAGTGAATGGATGGTGTTTGGGGTACTCTAAAGTAGGATACAGGGACACCCTACACAATAATGGAATCCCTGATTCCAAACAAGAGTTCTGGGAAAAGGCCCTTGTGGTGAGATGAACAATTATTTGATTCTGTGTAAGGCAGCTTCATGTAGCCTTCCATACAGTATATATAGCATAATCAATGTGTGTGTGTGTGTGTGTGTGCGTGCATGTGTGTGTTTTGACATGATTGTACAGAGCATGTAGCTAATATGTACAGTGTTCACACAGAGAAGACTAGAGAGGCAGCGAACTATAGGCAAATAGGCATTGTGGCCATCTATTTTTTTAAGACAAACTTTTTGGAAGTTTTTGAAGTTTAGACAAAGATGGCTTAAGCAGCTGCAGCAACAGCAGCAAGAGGAGGAGAAGAAATGGTGAGTTGGTCACCAGGTTCTAGATTCCAATACGCAGTCCATGTTTTGTGAATCTTTAGTCTCGTAATTTTCTAAATTAGAATGCGGTCATGTTTGAACAGAGGAAGCCGCATTCCAGACCCTACCAATTTCTGGAATTTCATGAATATCTTCACAGGTTGCAGCAGGTGTTTCAAAAAACATGCATCCCATAAATCCATATGAATCTGCCTGGTCCCTAAGATTGGCATTAGAGACCCTGCTTGCTGGCATGTCTTTAAGACCAGTTAGACTGGCAGACACTAAGGGCAGAGCTTTTTTGATGGTGGACCCTAATTGGTGGAAATACCTCCCAAGGGATGTACAGTTGCCCCTGTCAGTTCTGGCCTTGAAAGGGGCTTTGAAGACCCATCTGTTCTGAATGGCCTTCAGATGAGGTGTTATTTATTTAGAATGTGGCTGGCTTTGGGATTATTGGATTATGGATGGCTTGTGTGTGTGTGTGTGTGTGTGTGTGTGTGTGTGTTAAACTGCTTGTAGGTTTTAGGTCTTGCCTAGCTGGGTTTTTTTAACTGCTTTGTGGCAAACTGCTGTTTTAAATTGTGGTTTTATGGTTTTATACTCTATAGGATGCCTTGAGAAGGCCTTTTGTCCTGAAAGGAAGTCTAAAAATATTTAATATAAGTAAGTACATCATACTAGTTCATTCATCAGAAATCTGGGGTTGGCCTCCCTGTTGAGTGTATTTGTGGTGGCACAACCAGGTCTGTTGCTGTGTCTTGTGTGATACAGCCCCTATCTTATCTCAGTGACATTTTTTGTTTTTTATCATATACAAATGTTTCACAAATGGGGAGCAGCAAGACAGGATAAAAAATACAAAAGGTGTATTATAACTTGAACGATGTTATGATTCAATCCATGTTTGAAAAGAAAACCCAGTTCCAGAAAACCCAGTGACAACATCAAAAGGACAATATTTTAACAAGACAGCATAAACGTTTCTTTTATTTCTGGAGGTTTAGAGACAAGCTGATGGCCATTGCTATAAATCTACACATCTGTGTGAAAAAGACACCTAAAATATACTAGCTTAGGTTTGGGGGTGATGGAGAAGCTGCCTAAAATGTCAATAAATGAAACAACTGAGCAGGGGACTTTCTTTTCAATTTCCTGTAATCTTTTCAATTTCAATATAAATGAAGAATTTAGGGTCTCCTTCTTCTGTTCTACAGTACATTATTAACCTCAGTGACTATGAGCGTTGTAAGTATACAAGTGTAGGAAATTAATCTACAAAACCACAGAGCCTCGAGTAAACTTCAGACTCTTGTTGTGACTCTGTTATATTAAATCAGGATTTGCCCCTAACTTTTCAAGACAGCACAAGTAATGAATGGTCTACACAATTCTCACCAATGTTCATTGGAGTTATAAGCCTGAGGCTCCACTCATATACCTGCTTACTTGAGAGTAGGTTCCACTGAAGTCAATGGGGCTTACTTCTGAGTAGACCTGCATAGGATTGCGGTGCACAACTCCTTCTGCAATACTTTGGGGATGAGGAGAGTGTGGGGAGGTTCACATCCGAAACTGCTTATTTAAAAATAGAAAAAGGTTCAATGAAACTGCTATCATATTTGGAAAAAAGGGAACACACTGAAATATCTAATATATACAATTATCTTATGCAAATGGTCATTTATATGGTTTGAAAATAAAATGCATTAGTTCTTATTACAGCTGACTGACTGATATCCATAATAGATGTATTGCGCCCACAGTGTGGAGCAGGGGCACAGTGGGTGGGCAAAGATCATGCTAATGTAGGAAGAGGGATGAAGATGGCCACAATTTTATTGGTTACAGATTACTCAGCTTGGTGTAGTATAGGGCCAGGATCCAGTCATCAGAAAGCCCAAGTGCTGTTGACCAATGCAAATACACAGCCTGCATGCTGGCGAAAAGACATCAGGTTCACGATGGCATGTACCACTTCCATGGGCTGTAATCATCAACCTGGGTGTGTCACAGGCATGCCAGGCCCTGAGTCAGGCTGTGCCTTGAAGCACCCTCCCCGCGCCCCCCGGCTCCTAAGGGCATCTGTCAGTGGGGAGCAGGGAGCCCACCCCCTGTTTGTTTACCTCAGCTATGGCTCCTGCCCAATCCCTCCTGCATCTCCCAGAAAGCTGTGGCAATACTATAGTGAGACATAACAGAAATAGGCAAATTCCATGTTAGGCATAACTTGGAAAGGAATTGGGAATAACACTGCTAATATCCTACTGCCCTTATACAAATCTACAGTGTGATCACACTTGGAATACTATGTGCAGTTCTGGTCACCATGCCTAAAAGGGATATTGTAGAGTTGGGGAAAGTGCAGAAAAGGGCAACCAAAATGATGAAGGGGCTGGAGCATCTCCACTATGAGCGAAGGTAATAACATCTGGGACTGATCAACTTAGAAAAAAGGTGAGTAAAAGGAGACATGACAGAGGCATATAAAATCATGCATGGTGTGGAGAAAGTGGGAAGGGAGACATTTTTCTCCCTCTCTCATAATGCTAGATCTTGGGGTCATCCCATGAAGCTGATTGATGGGAGATTCAGGACAGATAAAAGGAAGTACTTCTTCACAGAGCATGTACTTAAATTATGGAATTCCCTACTACAAGATGATGGCCACCAATCTGGAGGGTTTTAAAAGGGAATTGGACAAATTAATGGAGGCTAAGGTTATTAGTGACTACTAGTCCTGATGGCTATATGCCACATCCAGTAGCAGAGGTAGTATACCTATGTACACCATAGTGTCCTGTTTCAATGCAGGCAAGGGCCTTGGGCAAGGTGCAGATAGTCCCAGGAGCAGCAATGAGAGAGCAATCAGTTCAGTCCAAAGTCATACACAGGAGTTCCGAGGAGGTTTTGCAGGCACAGGCAGAAACGAGGTCAGAGCAGTCCAAAGGTCAGTTCACCACTGTCCATTTTATCAAGCATCAAGGCCAGTCGGGGGGTGCTCGAAAGCATTGTCCAGGTGGCTAGCCAAAGGTCTAGGAGCCTGTCAGATCTGGTATCTTGGAATGCAAAGCTGAGGTTAAGGTGCTGTTGTTTGCAGAAGGGAGCTGGTATCTGCGGGGCTGAATTTATAGCTGGTCATGAATCAGCACAGCCGGCTAATTAGGTCAGAGTGTTGCTTTTAAGGGAGGCCCCACACTGTGACTTCCTTTTCTTCTTTTGCTGCTCATGTCTGATTCTACACCATTCAAAGGGATGGATCAACTCAGGTTCTGCTTCCAGAATTTGGGGAAATTCAGGAACTGTTTGAGAGGGGCCAGGTTGCTCCTGTAATGTTTCCAGGGGTGGACTGTAGCCAAGGCCTCCTGTTCCTTGCTTAGCAATGGCTAGGGCCCATTTTGCTGGCTCTCCCCCTCCTCTTCTTCAGTCAAATCCTCCCCCAGATAGGGCATGACACATAGGCAGTTGATTGGCTACTGTGTGAACAGAATGCTGGACTAGATGGACCTTTGGTCTGATCCATCATGGCTCTTCTTATGTTCTAGAACACACCAAGAGAACATTGCTATGAGTAGGGCAAACCCCACACAATGTTTTAGCCAATTATAAATTATGGGTAAAATTCCTTCCAAGTCCCAGGAAACAGCTAACCACTGTCCATGGCAAGGCAGTGAATTCGTAAAATAAGGTAGGTGGGAGGGAAGCTGGTGACGGCAATGCTGACATCTGGGCCATGATCTCCCTTTATAGCCCAGGAGTAGACCAGAAGTGTTCCTCCCTAGGTCCACTTCTATGCCCCACCTCCAGGAGACCAACTAGCAGAGCAGATTGGATCCTGAGGTGGGGTTTGGTCTGCAGCATGGCCAGATAGCAGCTCCAGACAGGAAACTGCCTGGCGATTGATGGAAAGGGTCTCACCCTCCCACCACTTCCTGGTAAGCTGGGAACCTTCTATCTCTTAAAAACATAAGCATGTGGAATTGAAAAAGTGCCACGTTATTGCTTGGGTTTGAATGTCCATTAGGCAGACAAATTATATTCTGTTTAAGAGTGTTATATTAACAGATGCTTCTAGGATGATTAAGGGCATGTTCTAATTTCACTGATAGGTGTGACAGTAGCAAGGCAGACCCTGAAACAGTATATCTGATTAAATAGTTTCTCCCTGTTGCAGGGATTTGCACAGTGCACTGCTGTTCCTCTTTAGATGTGAAAATAGTCCATATCTACCCACCTACTCAGGCCAATCCTAACAGTCCATGAGCACTAGCAGTGATCACAAATGAAATAACCCCTTTCTCTACTGGATGTGGTTTTTAAAGGACATTGGTGTTTTCAGTCAACATGCTATCCTTAAGCTAAAGTAGAACATAGGAAGCTGCCTTATGGCAGGTCAGACCAACTAGGATTATCTGCTCTGGCCAGAGGTGGTTCTCCAGATCTCAGGCAGGTCTCTTCCCCATCACCTGTTACCTGATCCTTTTCATATGCTGGGGTGGGGTGAGTTTTCTGCATGCAAAGTCTACCATGGGACTATGGGCCCTCTTCTAAGGATGCCATGACTTTTGGAAAAAAAGCAATGCCTGAAGCCAACCAACATACTGATCCTATGTACATCTACTTGGAAATTAATCCCAGTTGGACTCAATAGTGTCAGAACCTCTATAGAAAGAAAGAGGTGGGTATGCAGTCAGTTTATGGACCTCAGGCTGAATGGCTTTCAGCCTGGACTCCTCTTGTTTGTCTCTTCATGAAAGAACACACATAGAGTCAAAGACATGTGCAGAGATTTTGCTTGGTCAGATAAAGCAGGGGTGGGCAACCATTTTGGCCCTGGGTCAGGGGCCCATGCACACACACTTACTCTCTCACACAAACACACTTACCCAGCCCCATTGCCCATTCCACATCTCAGCACTCAGGTATGGGGAGGCTTAAATCTCCCCACCCTCCCTGCTGACATGGGACTGCTGGGGTGGGGAGGTTAAATATGCTCAGTTCTTTAAATGATAGATTTTACCCCTTTACTAGGACCAATTGGCATAGTAGAGAGCTGTTCTGCAGAGCCACACTTCTTTTTAAATAAATATTCTGTGAGCACACCTATTCATTTTGCTAGCTCTGATTCCCTCCTGTTATAAATCATCAGAATTCCATATGGCACAGGCACGAGTTGAACTGTCTACCCACTAGGGTGTGGGAATGTTATCTTGTTTTCCAGAACTCTGTCCCCTTATCTCCTAAATTTATAAATCATAATGTCAAGTTGATTACTTCTATTTATCATTTTTCAAGTGTTTTAGATACTAGTAATTAGAACTTCTTCTTATTAAAGGCCTTAGTCCCTATGTTTTCTTGACATGCTTGTAGTGGGAAACTGCTTCATCTGACATTCTTTCATAATTCAGTCACATAACAAGCATGTTATAAGAACATAAGAAGAGCCATACTGGATCAGACCAAGGTCTATCTAGTCTAGCATTCTGTTCACACAGTGGCCAACCAGCTGCTCATGGGAAACCCACAAGTAGGATGCTATAGCACCCTCCCGCCCATATTCCCCAGCAATTTGTGTACATAGGCACACTGCCTCTAATACTAGATGTAGCATAGAGTGAGCAGGACTGATAGCTGTGGATAGCCCTTTCCTCCAGGAATTTGCCTCCTTTTAAAGCCATCCAATTGGTGGTCATCACTACAACTTGTGGTAGAGAATTCCATAGGCACTGGGGTTTTTTTAGAATGAAGAATAGCTTATAATGTGTAAATAGCCCAATGTATTATGAAGACTAACAACTACTGTGTTCTCTCTCTCTCTCTCTCTCCCTTCTGCCACACTCACATACACACAGACACACACAGCCTTCATTAGCAAATTGGAAGTTGTAGCTATGCCTAGAGCTTACTGCCATTTTTCAGATTAAAGCAGCAAACCTACAAACACTTACCCGGAAGCCAGTCTTATTGAACTCAGTGGGGCTTGCTTCTGAGTGTACAGAACTGAAACAGAAATACATCTGACCATAGTGGGGAGGACTGTGATGAGGTGACCCATGTGCCTGCTCAGTCTGCTGTCCTGGTGCTCAGTGCTGACGGGCAGTGCCAAGGCCCCTCCCAGCTCTCCCTTCTGATGGTTCTTTATCTTTAAATAGGACTTTGTTTGGACAGCCTTTCAAATAGAGGACACCTTCAAATGGAGGACTGTACTGTGATGGCACTTCAAATAGAGGAATGGCCTCAGGAAAGTAGGACACATGGACACCTTATAGTGCTTGTAGGTATATCAGAGAAATCCACAACAGAACCAAATGAGTTTGGATTTTCATGAATCCAACCTGCGGATTCTGCAGTGGACCGGCTCACCCCCAGTTGGGCGGATTCAGCAGACTTGCAGGCTGGTTTTCTAACTTTCCCAAATTTTGCACAAATTTCGTTGTACAAAAATACACAAAATAAAAAATCCCCAGCCCAAAATGAGCATTTTCCTCATAGGCTAAAGCGTGAAAATATGCATCTGGGGGGAATGTGCACATTTTTGCACATGCAACTTTGCACAACTGTGCAAATTCGGAAACAAAAAAATCTGATTCCGCCAATGGGTGTATGATGGAACGGAAGGCACCCAACAGTCCATGAAACACAGACAGAATGGATTTTACACAGTCTGTACATCCCTAAGTGCTTGTCCATGAAGAATTGGAAAGGTCAGTTTGTTACTAGAAATTCTTGCTGAGATAACACACTTTCCCCAAGAAATATCAGGGCTGTTTTCATGACACGTGACACCATCCTGTATATTCAACCCCTGACCATGGTTGTGTCATGCGAACATGGCTGGTGGGGGTTATGCGAGGGTTGAACAACCCTTGCCTAACCCTAGAACAGGCCATGGATTTTTAACCCTTGTATAACCTCTGCTGGCCAGATTCACATGACATGACAACCCATGGTCAGGGGCTGAATATTCAGGATTGAACCCACAGGTACTGCAGCTCATTATGGGTTAAATAAGCCACAACAAGCTGTGGTGTGTCATGTGAACCCAGGCATTGTATCACACAATCTATTATAGGGATAAAAAGTCTTTCTTGTGAAACCATCATGATCATTAATTCTTTCTGTCCCCCAGCTTCAAAAAATAGGAATGCATATCGTGCAAGTAGTTGTTGACATAAAGTGCTAAGTCAACATGTATTAATGTGTCAGTTAAGGTGTTTATTTTCCATCAAGTTCATGATTGTTTTCTGTTTCTTGTGCAATCATGGAAATTACAGCATTTATGGCAGTTTATTTACACTGGCTTCTTTTAAGATGCCAGTGTTGCAATTCCATCTTTCTCTTCTGATGAAAACAATAGTAATTAGGGATGCTGGAGAAATGAGAGACAGACTAAAATACGTTCAGATTTCTAAGAACCTGACCTGTGGAATTTGCTGTGGATGGGCCTCCTCGGGCTGTGTGTAGTGAGTGGATTCTCAGATCTTTTTTTTCACGTTTGCAAAATCTATGCAAATTTATTCATTGGAAAACACACAAGTTTCTGCTGAGACATATGCCATCCTGGAAAATATACACAGGGAAAAGTTAAATGGAATGGGGGACAATACGCAAAATGTTTTAACATGAATTTCATAAATTGTCGCAAAGCCTCTTACAGAATTATGTGTGTGTGTTTTTTCATAATGGGAAAAAAATTGAACACATCTGTGAACAGACACCGGAACAAACAACACCACACAATCCATGAAACACACACGGGATGGTTTTCACAAAATCTGGACATCGCTAATAGTAATTAATATAGCTTGGCTTACTCTCAAGTGTGCACAGGATTGCAGATTTATAGCATCGTATTATCTCTACTCAGAAGTAAGTCAGCGGTTTCCTGTGGGCTGCAAGAAAACAATACAGCAGAAGTTAAGCTACAAAAACAGGACTCCCCTCCCCCTTTGCACACATGCCAGGGAGGGAGGGAGGCACTCCCGCAGTTCAAACCATGTGGCTGCCGTGTAAAGAAGCCCTTCCTAATCCCACAAAGAAACTGAAAGCAGGAAGCTCCGGAAAGGATGTGGGGTTTTGCGGGTTTTTTTCTTAATGCAGAAACACCCTTAGTGAGATTAACTGTGAAACTGACACAGGCTAGAAACAGCCTGATATGTCCACCCCTCCTCACTTTAGATGGGCAACAAAGATTGCTTTATTTCAGCTGGCTTTCTCACATTACTGCTTTTTATATGGTTTTACATTGCTACTCCTTTTAAAAGCCTTTTTAGCCTGTTTTATATATATATATATATATATATATATATATATATATATATATTTAAGGGGAAAAATTATGTCTCCTTACAATACTTTTATAAACCAATGGCATCACTTCTACAATCATGTTCAAACACCATTTCTATCAAAAGTAATTCGTCCTTTAACACTATAAATTAAGTCATTCCTTATTACAAATAATCTAGTATGCAGAAGTAAATAAATCAAGAATGTTTTGTACTCTGCTTGATCTAGCTGGGTTCTTCATGATACCTACCTACGTACCTCCTTTGGGACAAGACTCTTGTGGGTGGCCAACAGAGCCTATGTTTTCCCCCAATGTGCCAAGAGAGTCCTTTCTTAGATTACCTTGCCTCCCCCTACTTCAGCCCTCCACATGTTTTGGATGCCAACTCCCATCAGCCCCAACCAACATGGTCAGCAAACCAGGAATGATGGGAATTGTGGTCCAAAACTTCTGAAGGGCACCAGGTTGTGGAAGGCTGCTCTATCTTATGGCCTCTAGAGAGCTATAACAGCAGGAAAGCAGGCCCGAATTTCCTGTTTTAAAAAGTGTCACCAGTAATTATATTATTTCTGAATAATATTTTGACTCAACAAACTGTTTGGGGGAAATACTTTATGAAACCCATAACCTTGCACCATGATCTTCAGAGCTGTTTTCACAGGAAACATTACAAAAGTAATTAAAGGAACTAAATCCTTCAAGTATTGCCTTGTTTACCGAGTATAATGGTTGTGGTGCTTTTTGAGCTTCAGGGAGCTTAAGAGAACTGCATGGTCAAAAGAGTTTTGATCTAGGATAAGCTGTTAATTTATTATTGTAAGTTAATTTATTAAGCACTTAGTGCTTGTTTAATGACCTGCCTAAGGAAGAGAGATGTATGCAGCTTGAATCAAAATATTAATAATTCCTGTGTGTACAAAGGATTTGGAATTACTGTTGTCCTTCCTGTTTGCAGTTAGGCTTTTTTGTTTTGTTTTTCTGATATCTATTGTTTGTTGTTTTTGCTGTTGCTGTTGACTGTGATGATGAGGATGAGGATGATGTGACAAAAACATGGATGTCAGAAAAGCAGTTGTAGGGCAGATTTGCTTTGCTTAGGAGACGAGATTCATAATCATGCATCATGGAGTAGAATGTTTCAATATTCATTTGAGTTCTGGGCCATTTGTCAGCACTTGTTGCAAACCCATCTGTATTGTTTTGATACTATTCTTAACATGATTTTCTACCTAATTCTTGCCAACATAATACCTCAAATCTGCTCACACTTCCATTGCATATGATTGGCTGGCATAACCTATGTAATTTTTGTTGATGATTTCATAGTGTCATGCATAATGAGATGATGTCACAGAAATTTCCAAACAAAATCATGTCCATCCCAATCACTTGAATTCAATGGGACTTTAGGGAAGTGAAGCCCACAAGGCTAAGAGGACCTGTTTTCTGCCTCCCAGCTGAGCAGAGCAGAGCAGAGCAAGCTGCTCCAGCTGGTCCAGGGACTACAGAAGCAGGCAAGCTCCCAGAGAGCGAGCGACCAGGGGGAGCAAACAGGAGTTGGCCAGGGGAGTTTGGCAGGGGAGGTCAAGGGGGAGGCCCCTAACATTTTTTTTCTTTTTTAACTAACTTTTTTTCATTTATTTGTCTTGTAACACACACTTCCACCCCAGTGGAACTCTGCTTTTAACCTCTACTGAGTAGAGGAGCAGGCACAGGCTAGTCTAGAACAATCACAAAGCTAGACACAAGGGAAAAGAGGCTATGGAAGACAAGACTCTCCAGTGGTGGTGACCTGCAAGGTCTGTGCCATGTTTGTTTTCTTGCCTGAGAACAACATGGCCTACACCTGCAACAAGTGCAAGTTGATCACGCTGCTGGAAGAAAAAGTAAGTGGACTGGAGCGGCGACTGTCAACCCTCTGGGAAATAACAGAACACGAAGAGTTCTTGGACAGAATGGGGGAACTACAGCAGCAAAGGGCAGACCAGAAGCTTGAACAGCAACAGCAAGATGAGGCAGTGGGAAATGCTGAGGGGAAGAAAAATGGAGTAGAGGATACTCCGTGGAAAAGTGTGACAGTTAGGAGAAGAAGAACTAGATGCCACTCTGCACCAGTGGAAGCAGTGGAGCTGTGGAACTGATTCCAGGTACTTGAGGATGAGACTGGAGGACAGTCTGCAGAGGAAGAATTACAGGGGAACCTACATGAGAGTGTGCAAGAGGCTGAAGGTCAGTCAAACAGAGGCGATGAAAACCAGGCCTACAACAAGAAGAAGAGAAGAGTGGTAGTAGTGGGAGACTTCTTGCTGCGTGGGATCGAGACCCAAGTATGTCACAAAGACCCGTGGACTCACCAGGTATGTTGTCTCCCAGGAGGGCAGATTAGAGACATGACTGAAAGGTTGCCTGCACTCATAAAGCCCACTGACAGGTATCCCTTTCTTCTCATCCATGTGGGAACAAATGATACCGCCAAGCGGAGCTATGAAGAAATCACGTCAGACTTTGAAGCTTTGGGAAGGAAACCCAAGAACTTTGGGGCCCAGATAGTTTTCTCATCCATCCTTCCAGTAGTTAGAAGAGGGATAGAAAGGGAACGAAAAATACTCTGGGTGAATGACTGGCTACGAAGGTGATGCCGACGAGAGAGATTTGGATTCTGGGACCACGGGCTATACTTCCTGGAAGATGGGCTGTTGGCAAGGGACAGGTTGCACCTCACAAAGGATGGGAAGAATGTGTTTGGCCACAGCATGAAGAACTTCATCAGGATGGCTTTAAACTGAATCCTACGGGGAAGGGAGATGTAAAGTTGGGGGTAACAATGGAGGTAGGCTCATGCACTGCAACGGAGAGAACAGCTCTAATAGCGCCCAATAATAGTCTTCAGAAACATGTAGGAAGAAAGCCAGACTATGAAGCACATGGTCTTCGATGTCTATATACTAATGCCCAGGGTATGGGAAACAAACAGAATGAACTTGAACTCTTAATACAAGAGGGAAATTATGACTTGATAGGTATAACTGAGACTTGGTGGGATGACTCTCATGACTGGAATACAGCAATTGAAGGATATAACTTGTTCAAAAAGAAAAGGAGGAACAGAAAGGGAGGTGGGGTTGCACTATATGTGAAAAATACATATCTCTGCATAGAAATACAGGAGGATGAGCTTGATAGCCCCATCGAGGGCATCTGGATCAAAATAAATGGAGCAAAGAATAAAAGGAACCTGATGGTCGGAGTCTACTACTGGCCACCCAATCAAGGAGAAGACGAGGATGAAATGTTTGAAAAGCAAATAGCCAATGTTTTAAGGAAGTATGATGTAATAGTAATGGGGGACTTCAATTTCCCCGATATTTGTTGGGAGACAAATTCTGCAAAACATGGCCCCTCCAGGAAATTCCTGACTTGTGTGGCGGATAACTTCCTCCTACAGAAAGTGGAGGAAGGGACTAGAGGATAAGCTATCCTTGACTTGATCCTAGGGTTGGCGGAGAATTTCTCCCCGAAACTTCGGGGGGCCGAGCGCCAACGTGTTCGGCCCCCCGAACAAGTTTCGGGGAGAAATCCTCCAAACCCCCCCGCCCCCCGCACCCCCCCCGGGACGGGACTTACCTTTGCCGAATGTCCCTCCCGGCGGCGGGTCCGGCCGGCGGTTCGGCGGGTGTTCGAGCGGGGCGGGAGCGGCAGCCGGTCTTTCGACCGGCTGCCGCCGCCGCCATTGCAATCAAAGAAAAAAAAAAAACGCCCCCTGATAGGCTATGTGATGATTCACGTAGCCTATCACGGCTAGATTTGCAAAGTCAGCCGTGATAGGCTACGTCAATCGTCACATAGCCTATCACGGGTGACTTTAAAAAAAAAAAAGTGTGTACGGATAATGGCGGCCCCCATAGGGAGCCGCCATTCCCGTTCCTTATTTGGTTGCTGTAGTCTACGTAAATCTTTGCGTAGACTACGGCGAAAATAAGGGCAACGCTATTTGCGTTGCCCTTATTTTCGCTGTAGTCTACGTAAACATTTACGTAGACTACAGTGACTAAATAAGGAACGCGAATGGCGGCTCCCTATGGGGGCCGCCATTAGCGTACGCGCTTTTTTTTTTTCAAAGTCACCCGTGATAGGCTACGTGATGATTGACGTAGCCTATCACGGCTGACTTTGCAGATCTAGCCGTGATAGGCTACGTGAATCGTCACGTAGCCTATCAGGGGGCGTTTTTTTTTTTTTTAAACTTTCACGTTCGCGGCCGGGCGAGGCGGGAAGCCTCCTCCCTGGCCTGAATTTCGGCCGGGTCGAGGCGGGAAGCCTCCCCCCCGGCCTGAATTTCGGCCGGGGCGAGGCGGGAAGCCTCCCCCCCAGCCTGAACTTCGCGGGGGGAGCAGCGAAGCGCCTCCCCCCCACCGCGAACGTCCTTCAAGGACAGGTAAGGGACTTTCGTCCACCCCTACTTGATCCTAACCAACAGAAATGATTTAGTGGATGAAGTAGCAGTTACAGGAACTCTGGGGGAAAGCGACCATGTTGCACTTGAGTTCTTGGTTCTAAGGGAAGCAAAAGCCGAGTGTAGTCAAACGTGTACCCTGGATTTTAGGAAAGTTGATTTTAATAAACTCAGAACAGTGATCAGTAAGGTCCCATGGCAAGCAACGCTAAGGAGAAAAGGAGTCCAAGATGGGTGGGAGCTTTTAAAAAAGGAAATTCTCAAGGCACAATTACAAACAATTCCAACAAGAAAAAAAGGTGGAAGACAACAGAAGAAGCCAATGTAGCTTCACAAAAAGCTTAGAGATGACCTGAAAACAAAAAAGGACACATAAAGGAAGTGGAAAGAAGGCCAAGTAACAAAGGAAGAATACAGGCAGGTAGCACAGAATTGCAGGGATGGCGTCAGGAAGGCTAAAGCTGAGAACGAGCTGAGGTTAGCGAGGGATGCTAAAAACAACAAAAAGGCTTTCTCCAGCTACTTGCATAGTAAAAGGCAGAGGAAAGAAATGGTTGTTCAGATGTTAAATAAGGATGGCAAAATGATAACAGATGACAAAGAAAAGGCAGAGGTGCTCAATTCCTACTTTGGCTCAGTCTTCTCCCAAAAGAGGTTCTATGACCCCCCTGGCAAAGGTGAAGTACAGGCGGAAGGGGCAGGATTGCAGCTTGAGATTGATAGGCATATGGTCAAGGAACACCTAATTAGTTTGAATAAGTTCAAATCTCCAGGGCCAGATGAACTGTACCCTAGAGTAATAAAGGAACTGTCAGAAGAACTGTCAGAACCACTGTTTATTCTCTTTGAGAAATCATGGAGGATGGGTGAAGTGCCAGATGACTGGAGGAGGGCTAACGTTGTCCCTATCTTCAAAAAGGGTAAAAAGGAGAACCTGGTAACTACAGACCAGTCAGTCTGACATCAATCCCTGGAAAAATTCTGGAGCAGATGATAAAGCAATCCATCTGTAAGCACCTTGAAAACCATGCAGTGATTACTCGAAGCCAACATGGATTTGTCAAGAACAAGTCCTGCCAGATGAACCTGATCTCATCTTTTGATCAGGTCACCTCCCTTGTGGACTGTGGGAATGCTGTAGACATAATATACCTCAACTTCAGCAAAGCTTTCGACAAAGTGCCCCATGATATCCTGATGAGCAAACTAGCTCAAAGTGGGCTAGATGAAACAACGATCCGGTGGATCCACAGTTGGCTACAGAATCGGAGTCAAGGAGTGCTTATCAATGGGACCTTCTCAAACTGGGGAGAGGTAATGAGTGGGGTACCGCAGGGCTCAGTCCTGGGCCCAGTGCTCTTCAACATTTTTATTAATGACTTGCAGGAGGAGGTGCAGGGAATGCTGATAAAATTTGCAGATGACACAAAATTGGGCAGGATAGCTAATACTTTGGAAGACAGAAACAAAATTCAAAGTGATCTCGATAGACTGGAGGGCTGGGCAGAAAACAACAGAATGACATTTAATAGGGATAAATGCCAAGTTCTGCACCTAGGAAAAAGAAATCAAATGCACAGTTACAAGATGGGGGATACGTGGCTCAACAACACTACAAGTGAGAAGGATCTTGGAATTGTTGTCGATCACAAGCTGAATAAGAGCCAACAGTGTGATGTGGCTGCAAAAAAGGCCAATGCTCTTTTGGGCTGCATTAATAGAAGCATAGCTTCCAAATCCCGGGAAGTACTAGTTCCCCTCTACTCAGTACTAGTTAGGCCTCATCTGGAGTACTGTGTCCAGTTCTGGGCACCACACTTTAAGAAGAATGCAGACAAACTGGAGAGGGTTCAGAGGAGGGTAACAAAGATGATCAGGGGACTGGAAACAAAGCCCAGTGAAAAGAGACTGAAAGAACTGGGCATGTTTAGCCTTGAGAAGAGAAGACTGAGGGGAGATATGATAGCTCTCTTCAAGTACTTGAAAGGTTGTCACAGAGAGGAAAGCCAGGATCTCTTCTCGATCACCCCAGAGTGCAGGACACGGAATAATGGGCTCAAGTGACAGGAAGCCGGATTCCGGCTGAACATCAGGAAAAACTTCCTGACTGTTAGAGCAATACGACAATGGAACCAATGACCTAGGGAGGTGGTGGGCTCTCCCACATTGGAGGCATTCAAGATGAGGCTGGACAGCCATCTGTCACGGATGCTCTAACTTGGATTCCTGCATTGAGCAGGGGGTTGGACTCAGTGCCCTTGTAGGCCCCTTCCAACCCTACTATTCTATGATTCTATGATTCCAGGAAGAAGGGTGGTGCCAGCAGGAAGCAGGATCTAGGGGGTGCCAAATGGCATTGAAATATTGGAAATGTTCAGCAAGACATGAGTGCATTTATGCAGCAATCTGTTCAGCAAAGATCAAAATTGGTGGTGGGGGAGGAAATCTGTGGAGCCCTGATACAGAAGTATTTTAGGAAGGCCTACAGAAAGATCAGGACTTCAACCAAATTTGTGGAATATATTTTTATTTATGTATTGCATTTCTATACCGCTGAATATCTGAAGCTCTCTGGGTGGTTCACTTCAATTAAAGCAATAAAATACAACATATGATATAATATAAAGTTTAAAACTACAGTATGAAAGAAAAAATAGAAACCAAAATAAAACCTAGCGGCAAAGCTGAGATTTAAAATACAGTAACAGATTTAAGATAGAAACTAAAAGACTAAAATGCCTGGGAAAATAAGAAGGACTTCACCTGACATTAGAAAGAATACAATGTAGGCACCAGGTGAGCATCTTTGAGAAGCTCATTCCATATAGATAGAAATCCAGACTTCATGCTAAACTCTGATTATTTTCATGGTGGCAGGAAGACATATACATGATCATAACAAAGTAGTTTAATGGCCAATTCAACCCAACGGCCTCTTTCTCAGGGGTTATGCATGCCTTATCTTTCATAGCTTCTGCCTCGTTATTGCCACCTGGTGTCACATTATTCTAAAACAATTATTGCCACCTGGTGTCACATTATTCTAAAACAGTTTCTTCCATTGTTTCTATTAAATTACCTCTATCCACTTATTTAGAGAGAAATTTTATGTAGACACAAATGCAGCAGTTACCTTGGAGTACAGCAACCAAAAAATGCACTGCAATCAGTTTGACTTCATGTAGTGTATATCCAGGGACTCCAATAAGCAAGCACCCATTACTCTGTGCACTCCAGTACTCCAGACTGGGACCTGGGAGCTCCGAGTTCTAGTCCTTACTTGGCCATGAAGCTTACTGGGTGGGGAAGCTCTCAGCCTAACCAACCCCCACAGGGTTGTTGTGAGGATAAAATGTAGAGAAGGGGGATTACTATGTACCAAGGAGCACCTTAGGTCCCTTGGAGGAAAGGCTGGATATAATTGCAACAACCAAATAAAGTCCATACATAGGGATGATGCCCCATTTTATGTGTCAGGGAATTTCTGCATGCAAGGTGGTTAATTTCAGGCAGAGATGGCCCAAGACATGTTGTTGTCTGTAGCAGACAATGCAGAAAGATATGGTAAAATATAACTGACTTATTACAGGTATCTCTTGCTGTTCTGCTTTCACTGAACTCAAGGCAGCCTAAATTTCTCAGGCATCCTCTCATCCAGTCCCAGGTTGCTGCTTGTTGTCTTCAGAATATGCTCTGAATAACAGAACACACTGAGAATACCTGTCCTCCAATAGGCTCCATATGTCAGCCAAGGTGAGTGACTGCAAGCAGCTCTCCACTTAGGAACTCTTTTCTTTTAGTTGCTTACAAGTTCCTTATCTGTCACCCCCTCCCCCACCATTCCATTCTTACTTACAAAGACTGCAATAAATCCAAGAGACTCTGCCTATCCAACTATTCATTCAATAAATAATGTACTCATAACTTGTACTCATAACTTTCCTTTCCTTCCAAAATGCTATTTTTCCATCACCCTGCTTTATGCATTCTTCAGAGCAGGTATTTATTTCTTACTTTACCTTGTAGATCACATTTACAATAAGATCAAAGGATCTTATGCAGTAGAGGCTGGTGACTCTGATGTCATGGGGTGGTAAATCCACTCTGGGTTTCAGTCAGAACCAGTCAGAACTCTAAAGGACTTCTCCAAGGTACTGAACCCTAACCCCAAAATAGGTTCAGCATCTTGGATAGCTCCTTTGGAGTTCTGACTGGTAGTGGTGGTGGTTATTATGATTATGATTTATAATTATTTTCTACATTTCTGTACTGCCCCATAGCCAAAGCTCTCTGGGTGGTTTGCAAAAGTTAAAACATTAAAACACAATATACAATGTTGAAAAGCCATTTACATAAAAGCATATGGACAATATAAATAAACAATATATCACTAAAAACAACCTAGAACTAAAACAATTTAACAAAAATCCAGCAGTAAAATAACAATTTAAAACAACACATCTTAAAAACAGTATGAAAAGTCAGCAAAAGGAACAAGAGTTCTAAAAAGGGAAGGCCTGCTGGAATAACAGAGTCTTTAATTCCCACTTTAAAACCTTCAACGAGGTCAGCAGGTGCATTTCAACTGGCAGGTCATTCCAGAACTGAGGGGCGGCAAAGGAAAAGGTCCTCTTGCGTGTGGCTGCCAATCTCACATTAGGCAGCCGCAGCAGTTAGCCCTCAGAGGACCTTAGGTGGCAGACTGGACATAGGGGACAAAGTGCTCCCTGAGGTACCTTGGGCCTAGACCATGTAAAGCTTTAAAGGCAAGAACCAGCACTTTATATTTTGCTCAGAAACAAATTGGCAGCCAGTGTAAAGATTTTGAAACTGGTGTAATATGTTCTCCACGGGATGTCCCAGAGACCAACCTGGCTGCCAGATTTTGTACCAGTTGAAGTTTCTGAACTAAATATACAGGCAGCGCCAAGTACAGCTCATTACAGAAATCAAGCCTAGAGGTTACCAGCACGTGCATCACTGTTACCAGGTCCACCTGTTCCAGGAATAGGCATAGCTGGCATATGAGCTGAAGTTGATAGGTGGGTAGTAGCCGTCATACCAGTCCTGACCAGACAGTGATCCATCCATGACAATGCGGAGACAGATAAAACCTCCACCCATGGATCATTCTCTTGATTGGAACAAAAGATCAAATCGAGCACATGACCAGCTTCGTGTGTCAGCCTCTTGATCACCTGGGACAGGCCCATGGTTGCCATGAACTCCTGAGCTACACCTGGGAAGCTGGACCCGAGGAGGATGTTGAAGTCGCCCAGGACTAAAAGCCTGGGCAGCTCCAACTCCAGCTCCAAGACCAGCTCTGTGAGCTCAGTTATGGACTCTGTTAGGTAGTGGGTTGGCCAGTACACTAAGAGAATCCCCAATCTGTCCCTAGTCCTGAGGCTGAGGTATACACACTTGACAGGAGCTAGTTCCTTCACAGTGAGTCTGGTCAGTGGTGATGCTATCTTTATGGACCACTGCTATGCCGCTTCCCCGTCCACTTCCCCATCTGCTTTAAACATAAGTATTTCTAGGGTATTCATCCTATGTTTCAATCAAATATCTTTAAAATTCAGTCCTGCAAACTAGTGAGATTAATATTCCAAAGTAAAGGTGTTAAATACAAGCTTCTCTTTCTGGATGTAAAAGTACCAGCACCAAAGAGATCCTTCTCTGCAATGAGTGAAAAGAACAAATTTTACTTGATGATCTTATTTGGACTGCCTCCTACATTTTACACCACGCAACTGACATGCCCTTGAATTATTTGTGTCCATGAATCATGATTCATATATTATGCTTACTAGCTTCCTTTTAGAATACTTGCACTCACAGGAAACTAACATAATTCCCACTGCAGTTATCATGACAAAACTGTATGGGTTGGATGCAGACTTGCCTTTCCACGAATGGAACATGCCCTCTCATTTGTGGAGGAAACTGAGGTCATTTCCTGCTGGAGGCAGGTAGTGGCAGCCATTTACTCTGATACCCGCTTTCCCTTGGAGCCCCCAGCGCCACCTCCCGCACTGTTCCAGTGGTCCTCAACCCCCTGGAACAGCATGGGAGGTAGCACTGGGCACTGCAGGGGGAAGAGGAAATTGGATAGAATTGCTGCCATGGTCCCTCCAGCACCAGTGGAACTCTACTGGGTTTAATCCTATGATGTTGTTTTTGACAGATGTGGTGCTCCCCACCATGCATGATAGCACATTTTTAAACCCCTAATTTCTGGTATCACTGTGATACTGAAAGGCAGATCTGGAGAATTTTGATGTGGCAAGTTCATATCTGAAGCCTGCCTTAAGCCGCTATTGCTCCTGGCCATGTGCTTATTATAGATTTATTGTGTGCACCACCCAGGGAACTCAGGATACTGGGTGATTTAAAAATACTTTCAAATAGAAAAGGAAATGTAAGCTGTCTTGTTGCTGACAATGTAACCAAAGATAAAAACAAAAAAACAAGATGGCAAACTTTCTATATACAGTTAAAGCCTACATGTAGATTTCCCAATCACTTTGAGGCAGCTGGCATTCAGTCACTCAAATCACCCATTTCGTTGATGTGAGGCTATTGTTCCATTAAGTTGCAGATCACTGCTTCTTTCAACTCTTTCCTCCAATCCTGCAAATCAAATAAAGCTCAGCAATGCAGATATGTCAAAATTGTTCTCCCCCCATTGACATTCCCAGTAGAAGTCTTACTCTAGGAACACATTTCTCAGCTAAGTTCAGATATGTTCTGCAAACCATGAAAACACCATTGAGAAGTGCTTAGTGTACATCAATAAAGAGACTGGGGGCGGGCGTATTGAAGTGGGGGGGGAGAGATTGAAATAGCTAAGAGGTATCATAATAGATACCTGTTAGTTGACTGCAGGCTTTTTGTGCAGAGGAATTGAGATGGTCATAAAAATAAAAACAGATTGCATGTACATGCCACCACTACGTTATGAAAAATAATACCAAGATTGTATTTCTAGTAAAGTATCAGTGAGCAGAATAGTAAGTGGGCCAAGCCTACTGGGACAGTGTGTGCATGTATAAAGAAATGACTGCTACAGAACTTTAAGGAATGTAGCCAATTAGAAAATTTATCTTCAGTAGTAAATATTTTCATGTCTGGCAGTTTGTAGATAATAAAAAGATGGCATCCTGGTTTACATTTTAGACATACTCGATCTGTATACAGTTCTTTTTAATGGATCTCCATAAAGAACGTGCAGCGCGGAGGGATGAGATAGCCTCCAACCTCCTATAAATATGTCTGAGTTTAATGGACTGGAAAGCAGGTGAACAATTTTAAGAGACCTCCTACGGAGTAAATTCCTCTAATAGTACTGAGGGAAATATGCCTGTCTTTGACTCCCAGTATGATTTTAGCCTCAGAGGTTCAACAAGGGCAAAATTAAATGGAAGTCTTGTTTTGTGCAGGCACAAACAGGGTGAACCACTGAAAATCCTAGCAAATCCACTACTACTCAATACAGCACACACACGGGAACAAATACGATTTCTGTGAACTTTGCATTTGGATAATGCATAATTTCCATAGATTCCTGGATGAGGAAGTTTATCTAGATCCATTGTCTTCCAGCCTGGCTATGGGTCAGACACTGCTTTGGTCACCTTGGTGGATGATCTATGACAGGAACTAGACAGGGGGAGTGTGTCCCTGTCAGTTCTGCTGGACCTCTTGCTTTTGATACCATTGACCATGTTATCCTTCTGAGGTATCTGTCTAAGATGGGACTGGAAGGCACTGTTATATGGTGTCTCTGGTACTTATTGGAAGGGCGATTTCAGAAGGTGGTGCTGGGGGGATTCCTGTTCAAAACCATGGCTGTTGGCATATAGTGTCCCTCAGGGTTCCATTTTATCTCCCATGCTATTAAACATATACCTGAAACTGCTGGGAGAGCTTATCCAGAGTTTGGGGGTTTGGTACCACCAGTATGCTGATGATACCCATCTCTATCTCTCCTTTCCATCTAAACCCAAGGAAGTTGTTCTACTTCAAAATCAGTATGTGGTGTCATTGATGGGTAAACAAATTGAAGTTTAATCCAGACAAGACAGAGGTGCTCCTAGTTAGCAGAAAGAAAGGCAGATCAGGAATTCAAACTGTGCTGGATGGGGTTACATTCCCTTTAAAGTCGCAGGTTTGTAGTCTGGGTGTAGGTTGGATACCCAGGTTTTGGCAGTGGCTAGGAGTACATTCCCGCAACTGAGGCTAGTGTGTCAACTGCGCACATTTGTAGAATTACTGAATTGGCCATAGTCACACATGCCTTAGTTACTTCCCGTTCAGATTACTATAGCATGATCTACACAGGGCTGCCTTTAAAAACTGTTTGGAAACTTCAGCTGGTTCAGAATGCTGTGGCCAGACAGTTGACAGGGGCTGGTTACAGGGAGGACATGGCTCCCTTGTTACAATGGCTTTACTGGCTACTAGGGATGTTGGAGAAATCCTCAATGGAACCAAATGAGTTGGGATTTTCATGAATCTGACCCATGGATTCCACAGCAGACCAGTTTTCCCCCTGTCAGGTGGATTCCACAGACTTGCAGACTGGTCTCCTAACTTTCCTAAATTTTGCGGAAATTTCGTTGTAGAAAAATACAGAAAATAAAATACCAGCCCAAAGATGTGCATTTCCCCCATAGGCTAAGGCGTGAAAATGCATGGGGGTGTGTGTATTTGTGCATTTTTGCATGTGCACATTTGCACAAATGCGAATTTATGCAAATTCAGAAACAAAAAGAATCAGATTCCATCGATGGGTGGACGATGGAATGAAAGGTGCCTGACTATCTGTGAAACACAGACTGAATGGATTTTACACAATCTGAACATCCCTACTGGCTACTGCTCTGTTTCTGGGCACAATTCAAAGTGCTGCTTATGATCTTTAAAGCCCCATATGGCACGATGGGGCTACCCAAAAAACTGCCTTTTCCCATATGAGCCTGCCCAGATTATAAGATATTTGGAAGAGATCCTTCCCTTGGTAGCTCCACTGTCAGAAGTGCGCTTGGTGGTGATGCAAGAGAGGGTCTTCTTGGTGGCTGCTCCTAGGCTGTTGAACTCCTTGCCAAGGGAGGCTAGGTTGGCTGGCTCTCTGCTGTCCTTCTGCCGGTAGGCAAAGGCATGTCTGCTCAAGCAGGCCTCCAGCTTGCAAAATGGTCTCTTGTGTTGGGTGCAGTTTTTATTGTGTTATTTTTAGTGTATTTTAATCTGTGTTTTAATGTATTTGTTTTATTACTGTGGTTTTTAACTGAGTTTTCACCTACTTGTGTTTAAAGTGCATATGAGTTTTAGCTGCCTTGAGCACCATTTTCTTGGAGGAAAGGTAGGGTACAAATTGGATACATACATACATACATACATACATGGAGATAAAATGGTTTGAAAGTGGTTTGTAGACTTCAGTAAGTCCAACATAGAAGCTAGGATATTAACTGGGACTGGCTGATGGGATCATGTGATATGAGTGATCCTGTGATGCCATTCCCATTCTGGCCCCAATTCAAAGTGGTGGTATTGACCTTTGAAGCCCTAAACACCTTGGGGGCAGAGTACCTAAAGGAATGGCTCCTGCCATATGTACCTGCATGGGCCCGTAGGTCATCTCAGTTGAATGAAGTTGAGTGGGTGGCTATGAGAAAGAGAGAGAGAGAGAGAGAGAGAGAGAGAGCCTTCTTAGTTGTGGCTCCCTGCTTATGGAATGCCCTTCCAAAGGAGGTTTGCCTGATGCCCACACTGTTCTCTTTTTGGAGGCAGGCAAAGATGTTCCTGTTCTCCGAAGCATTTTAGATTTTACAGTTGAGATTTGCCTGTAGAGTGCTGGAACATCTGCCATTATATATTTTAAATTGTATTTTCTGTGCTGATTATTGCCATTCTTGTTTTGTGTACTGTTCTTATTCTTTTATCATGCAATCTGCCTAGGTAACTGTTTGTTATTGGATGGAGTAAAAATATAATAAATAAATAAATAAATAAATAAATACTATGCTAGGGGCCAGATGAGTCTCTTCCCTCCCTCCCCTCCCCCACAAGGTGGATTGAGTCTCTAGACCTGTTCAACTTTTAGGAGTATTTAGCTACATTTCATGTTTTTCTGACAACTAAAATAGTATTGTGATTCATGTGAGCTGAGTGCTTGCTGGGTTCAAGGCTGACTGTGAAGCAAAACATGACTGTTACACTGCAAATACAATTCAGTAGAGCTGGTCTGGGCAGTTTATCAACAGCTAATGTGCTCAAAAAACCTCCTCATAGGAATTGTCTAATCCAACTTCCCCCAGCCTGGTACCCCCTGTAAGTGTGGGACTACAATTCTCATGGTCCCCAGCCATGCTGAATTGAGATGATGGGAAGAGGAGTCCCACACATCTGAAGAACATCAGGTTGGGAAAGGGTGGTCTACTCGCCCTCTTGAAATCAGAGTTCCTCTTTTATGAAAAGAGAAATTGCTGCTTGTACAACTGTTTCAAAACTGTTTCACAGAACCAATCAACTCACATTTCTTTGGTCATGCAAATCAGACTTGCCTGTTTTTACTGCCATGGTATGCTGAGCTGATAATCCCTGTGAGTTTTCAACTCTGCCCCCACAAGAATTCTTTCCTTAATTGATTCATCCAATGTAAGGATCAGTTTACACAGGGCCAATTCCAGGTTTGAAAGGGCTCTCACTGCATGCTGACACTGGGCCTGAGTTTTAAACTTCTAGTCAGGATTATTTCCCCCCCCCCCCGAAATATGCTTTCCTTTGTACTTATTAATGGGATCGCTCTTGCTCTTGCCCAAAGTCTGGCCCTACTATTAGGCAGAGTGAGGCAATCCCCTTGGGCAGCAGAAGTTGAGGGCCATGGGTGGCAGCCTCCTGGCTCTTCCTCCAGAACTCTCTGGCTGTTGCCCCTCTGTTGGAGGGCAGACCTGTGTATGCCACGCAAACTGTCCTGGGCCCCCTAAATTAGCCTGCTGCCTCAGGTGAGGTGGTGGACACTATCCCATCGCACATATTGAAGTGAGTTTAAAGTGCCGGTACAGTTGTCTTAGGTACATGGGATGGAGATGGGTTCAGGATGCCATCTTGTCCTTTGCTTCAGGGAGCAAAAGTGTCTTGGGCTGGTCATATTTTGTCTAACCTCCAAGTCTGGAAAATTCTTCTGGACCCTCTTAACAGTATAACCACTGGACAGTAGAAAGTATTCACTGAATGCTGGGTTGCCTTTAGCCTTGTAAAAGTACTATACTAGTTCCACATGAAAGACAGAAAATCTGTGAAGTAATGCCACCAATACAAAAAGAAGAAAACCCAAAGCCTCAGGATTTTCAGGATTTTCACTATATTCTAGTAGAGGTATATATGTCATCTGTTTTTAAATGATAAATATTTACTCTGGATTCAGTGGTCCTCCATATGCATTATTACTATAGTCCCTATAGTAATATAGGAAAGCCTACTTTTCTATATTACTGTAGGAGAGCTTCAGAAACCACCCAGAGAGCTTTGGCTAATGGGCAGTATAGAAATGTAATAAATGAATAAATACGCCAAAGATTACCACTGAAGCAACAAAATAAGATAGTAGGTAGACTTTGTTTGAAGTCATAAGAAGTCATTTGCAATTTGTTCCTGGAGGTGCTGCATATTTTTTCATTGCAAATGCAAATTTGGTTCAATGGAACAAAAATAGGGTGCAATATTAGCAATGCAATTTATGGTATTTATTGCTTCATTTTTCAGCTGCATTAGCATTAGTCAATATTCCAGTTAAATAGTAATGACTTGATTTCATTAAATTTAATCTAGGCATTTTATATACACACAGTAAATAATCAGAACCAATAGATGAAGACTGTATTTAGTAGGGGCACTAGGGAAATATAGCATAGTTACATGCTCCCACTTCCCTGAGCAGAGAGGATTTCCAGCAATAACGCTACAGAGTGTAGTTACCTTTGGATGAGGGACCAATGTAAATTTATTGTGTCCTGGTAATATGTGCATTATACACAAATACACACACAGCTTTTATGCATGAGGCATTAATTGTGCACTCATCATTCCCTACTCACAGTAGTTTATGAGTTCTTTGGATGATATTGTGACCCTCCAGTTTCGTTTCTGTTTTTAAACAGCACTTTCAGCAAGTTTCTTCTTTAGAGCAGGGAAAATGCAGTATTATTTGTGAAAGAGAAAGAAAACACTTTTTCTACTTGTGTAATTGCACTATTCTGCTATACCACAGTGCCACCTAGAGGTTATGTAATGGAAAAGCATGAAAGGAAATACTCTTTGTGTAGTACTGGGATCTCAATTTTGTGATGAAACTGAAAGTAGATACAGCAGATTAACAGCCTCATGTAGAAAAGCTTATACAGAGATTTTTGAATTCCTAAAAAGAGATAGCAGATCCCTGGAGGAAGACCCACAGTTCCTCAAGGTAATTTGCCACCAAGCAACTCTCAGTTCTCCCAGCTGTCTTTGTGTCTCTGTCTCCAAAATTTAAGATGCAAACTGCCTTCCTTACACACACACACACACACACCCTGCAGAAGAATTTTTTTTTTTTAAATATGCCCATAAACATTTCATGGACGTTTATCTATATGTACATTTTTTGTATGCACTTTTCTAAATATATACCTTTTTTTGCAAGAGATTCCCCCAATTATAATGTGGGTTGGTGCGCAGTTTCCCCTATTGTACACATTTCTGTGTGCATTTTTGTTTTTTTTACTTCTGGCTGCCTCTTTAAAGAAATGTTGCATGTTTGTGTGCTATTTTGCAGTTCTTTCTCTTCCCACTGCTTATATATTGCTGATTCCCTGTGATCATTGCTTGAAATCAGTCAATCACCCACAATGTAAATCAACACTTTATTTCTTTAACAAAACACAAAATAGGACATTGTAAAAATACCAAGTGTAATGTCAGAAAACCTGACACAACCCACCTCCCTTTGAAGCCAGTGGCAGCATTCTGATTGATTTCAGTGATACTGGATCACACCTAGTGTGGTCTGGAGCAGGGGATGGTGTCATTACAAGACCTGCGCGATCAATTTGAAGCCCAATTAAGCTCCTAATGCAAATGGATTCCTATTGTTCTGCTGTATTCTTGATGCTTAGTAACTTGGAAATGATTTGGGAATTGTATGATAATCAAAGTCAAAAATGAGTCTGTGCAAAGCAAACAGGGTTTCATATATCATAGTAGCTGCTTGGCATATCTTTGGAAAGACACACTACAGGTGGTGATTTGCCTCCAGTGTTTCTTTTCATTTATGCAAGGAACAGCTGGAGTTTGGAGATTGCTCGTCTCTAATCTTCTTCTTCTTCTTCTTCTTCTTCTTCTTCTTCTTCTTCTTCTTCTTCTTCTTCATCATTACATTTCTGTACTGCTCCATAGCTGAAGATCTCTGGGCAGTTTACAGAAGTTAAAACATTAAAATACGATATACAAAATTTAGAAGCCGTCTACATGAAAGCATACAGACAATATATACAAATAACATATAACTACAAACAACTTTGAACTGCCAGTTTTAGACAAAAAAACATACAGTAAGTAAGCTTATCCAAACTGAAGTTCATATTAATTGATGCATGTAATTTAATATCAAAATTTAAAGAGTTCTCTTGAAGGTTCCAGTATTCAACAGCATTTTTCAGAAATGGCTCTCTCGAACACTCTGTGACAGGGGTGAGGAACCTCTTCCAGCCCAAAGGCCAAATTCAGTTTTGGAGAAGTTCTCAGGGGCCACATTCTAGTAGTGGGAAGGAAGGCAGATGAGGTGGGGCCAAAGGCAAAAGGGGTGGGGTCAAAATGCAAAATTACCAGCATATTTTTTAGCTTGAAGATCTTCCTGCCAGTAACTGAGTCTTAGGAGAGGGATTCCAACCTTTTAGAGTGGGGAAAACCTGCACAAAAGCTGGGAAACTACCAAATGATTGGTAGTTGGGGGAAAGGGGTGGGGCTAGAGGAAGGGGTGTGGCCATCTAAGAAACCCTGGAGGGTGAGTGTGGGATCCCAGCAGGGGCAGCATTGACCCCTGGGCCTATGGTTCCTCAGCCTTGCTTTATGAAGTCCAGCGTAAATATGCACTTCCACACTGCAACCTAATCCAAAACATATTTACTTGGTGTTTGATTTATTTTTTTCCAGAGCAAAATATAAAGTGCTGGTTCTTACCTTTAAGGCTTACATGGTCTAGGTCCAAGGTACCTCAGGGAGCACCTTGTCCCCTATGTCCAGTCTGCACCTAAGGCCCTCTGAGCGCTCTCTGTGGGATTGGCAGCCACACGCAAGAGGACTGCCAATTTTCCTTTGCTACCCCTCAGTTGTGGAACAACCTGCCGGTTGAAATGCACCTGCCGACCTCTTTGAAGGTTTTTAAGCAGGCATTAAAGACTCCGTTATTCCAGCAGGCCTTTTTAGAACTCTTGTTTCTTTTGCTGACTTTGCATACTGTTTTTAAGCTGTGTTCTTTTCAGCTGTGTTATTTTATTGCTGGATTTTTGTTAGATTGTTTTTATTTCAAAGTTGTTTTTAGTGATATGTTGTTTATTTATATTGTCCATAAGTTTTTATGTAAATGGCTTTTAAACTTTGTATATTGTGTTTTAGGGAGCAATCCTATGGCCGCTACTCAGCGGCTAGATGGCCATAGGATATCTGGTTTTCTGGGAACCGACCTCGGAGTCTGCCCTGCGAGGTCATTTCCTGGAGAACTCTGTGCTGCCTCACAGGCAATGCAGAACAACACTTCAGCTGCTTCACACTCCTCACAAGAGGAGTGCGAAGCGGCTGAAAAGGGGGGTTCCCGGGGGTGTTCCAGGGAGGGCAGGGTGGAAATACCTGTACGACACATCCAATGTGCTGTATGGCAGCCTCCTCCCCCGCTCAGCCCTCCTGCAGCTAGACAGCCACAATTGGCTGTCTAGCCAAAAATGCAGGGCAGGAGGAGAATGGAAGGAATGATCCCCTCCATGTTTCTCCTGCCCTGCATTGGATAGGCGGTCGCCTCCGAATTCAGAGGCCTATCTGCATAGGATTGCACCCTTAATGTTTTAACTTCTGTAAACTGCCTCGAGAGCGTTGGCTATGGGGCAGTATAGAAATGTAATAAAAAAAAATAATGTTTTTTAAATTTCTTATTTAAAGTAGCTAAATTGTGAGTCAAGTCTTTCTAGCTCACGGAGCAACTGGGTGAATCCCCCCTCCCCCAAATGTGTATTGGTCTTGCCTTCCTGTTTTCATGCTGCAGATTGGGCATGATGATATTGAAATGTTAGGCAACCTCTCACATAGAAGGCCTTCAAAGCAGCTTACAGTGAATTTCCATTTATTTATTTATTTAATTTTTATACCACCCAATAGTCAAAGCTCTCTTTTATACTACCCAATTGCCAAATTCATACAACCAACAGCTTAAAACACAAAATAACCTAATAAAAAAAATAACCCAAACATTTCAGACTGCTCTTGATGACCTCAGTGAGGAAGAAGGATCATAACAAAGATGGTGGTCTTTTAAACATCCTGGTCCTAAATTGTTAAGGGTTTCAAAGGCAATAACCTCCACATTGAATTGGACAAGAAAACTAGAGATGTTGCAGGTACCTGATGCGAGGGTGGGATCCGATGGACTCTCCCTCACTTGGACCCCTAGACCCCTGTTCACAGACTGCTTGGCACTCACTGGACCCATCTATGAGTGCCACGTGGTCCGTGAGCATCCGGCAGCCTGCCCACTCTTTCACCAAGGTGCCATTTTGTGCAATAATGGTGGCTCGGGCATTTCCGGGAAGGGAACGTTGCATAGATTATGGCCATAAAGGGTGATCTACACAATATTACAGGTGTGAATGCCTTCACCAGGAAAAGGTGTAACTGACACACTAGCCAAAGCTGTACGAAGTGCTCATAGTCAAACCTGCTGCAGCCTGATCATCCAGGAACAGAGTGCAGCCCAGAAGCACTCCCAAGTTACTCTCTTTTTGGGTCAAAGTCAACATAAACTCTAATCCAGTTAACGCTTTGAGGCTTTCTGCCAGGAAAGGTAGCATATAAATGCAATAAACAAAGCACAGTAGGATCGTACCATGGAGTAAACAGCCTAGGCCTGTTGCTGTACAACCAGTGGATAGAGATGTACAAGAATTTCATTTTGGTTCATTTTTGACCAGAATTTGCCCCGTTCGCAACACCTGAATGTGAACATGAGCATGGACATGTACATGAGTGCATTTTGAAAGCCAGGCTTGCACATTCCTGAACTTGCAATGATGGTTCCAAAAGTATGTATCTCGGGAAAGGACATGCTCTGGCATTTTAATCAATGGGGAGAAATATGTGTTTGGATGTGTGTACCCAAAGGCACACTTTTCCCATTCAGAAAAAAAAGTTCGGGTTTGGAACAAAGTGAACCAAGCTTTGAGATGGAAATCAGAGAACATTGATGAGCTCAAGCCTCACTGATCCCCCCGTCCCTGCCAGCAGAATGGCAATAACCTCATGCAGAGATTGTCCAGTCATTAGACTCTAGTAGGAGAGAGGAGAGTCATACAGGCTCCAGAGACTGGATTTGCACATTACTGTACACATGTGTGAAGTGAGCAAGATCACCCCTTTGGGAAACAGCCTGGTCAATTTAAGGCTCAATGCTAATCAGGGAAAACAAGAGTCAAAATAAAAGGAGCCTGTGGGAAGGAGGACCAGCCAGCTGCACCAGGTGGATCCTGAGGCTGCTTCTGCCCCTGCCAAACAGGTACTTAAGGCGGGGCTGCCAGAGGCAGTGCCTCGGCGTTGCACCAAGTGTGACGCTAAGTATGCATTGCACTTGGAGTTGCACAGAACAGCACCTGAAGACCCACCCACCTGCCTCTCCAGAGACACCAGCAGCCACAGATACCAGCAGCAAATAGCAGCAGCAGAGGGAAGCAGCTTTAAAGACCAGGGAGAAAGGGGCAAATGTGGATTTTATCTGCTCCTTCTTAGCTGCTGTTCTTTTATCTTTTATATTCTTTTATACTGTTGAACATTTTATACCCTAACATTTTAATATGTGCCTGGGAGGACTATTGGGCAACTCAGGGGGTCAGGGAGGTGCCACTATAACTGTGGTCACGGGCAGGGGAAGGTATGGCATTGGGGGATTAACAGGCCAGCTGAGGAGAAGAGGGGCTAGACACCTTACAGCTGTCCCCTCTTCTGGTTCTTCCCCCAACCTGATGGTTCCTGGCAGCCTTACCAGTCTGCCCTCGGGTCTGGTGCTGCTGCTGCTGAATGCCAGGTCGGCCCAAAATAAAATCTCCCTCATCCATGATTTGATTGTGGATGAGGGGCCTGACCTGGTATGTATTACTGAGACCTGGGTGGGGGAACTGGGAGGGGTCACTCTCTCCCAGCTGTGCCCTCCTGGGTACTCGGTGCAGCACCAACACCGACTTGAGGGTCGGGGAGGGGGGGTTGCCGTGGTCTATAGGAATTCAATCTCCCTCTCCAGGCTTCCTGCTCATTCGAGTGCAGATCTTGAGTGTTTGTACCTTGTGTTGGGTACCCAGGACAGATTAGGGATTCTGTTGGTGTACTGCCCACCCCGCTGCCCATCAGACTCCCTGCCTGAGCTGGTGGAGGTGGTCTCAGACTTGGGGTTGAGGACCCCTAGGATGATGGTCCTGGGGGATCTCAATTTCCATGTCGAGGCTGCTGTATCCGGGGCGGCTCAGGACTTCATGGTCTCCATGACAACCATGGGGCTGTCCCAACATGTCATTGGCCCAATGCATATAAACAGACACACGCTTGATCTGGTTTTCTCGACTGGGCAGGAAGATGGTGATCTGAAAGTGGAGGAATTAACATCTGTCCCTTTGTCATGGTCAGATCACTTCCTACTGAGGTTTAGACTCCTGGCAGCCTTCCCTTCCCCCTCTGCAAGGGTGGGGGACCTATTAAAATGGTCCGACCCTGGAGATTAATGGATTCTGATGGATTCCAGAGGGCTCTGGGGGATTTTCCTGCTGGTATGGCTGGTGGTCCTGTCAAAGTCCAGGTCGCTTTGTGGAATGCAAAGATGACTCGGGCGGTTGACACGATTGCACCCAAGCCCCCTCTCCCTCTGAGCACAGCCTGGCCAGCTCCTTGGTATACACCTGAGCTGAGGGCAATGAAGCAAGAGGGGAGATGGATAGAACGCAGGTGGAGGAAAACTCGTGCTGGGTCTGACCAAACACAGGTAAGAGCCCACTATCAAGCCTACTCTGTGGCAGTGAGGGTGGAAAAGAGACAGTTCTTTTCCACCAGCATTGCATCTTCTCAGTGTCATCCAGCAGAGATTTTCTGAGTGGTTCGCGGCCTGTTACATTCTGGGCCAGGGAGAGAGACGATGGAACCCTCGGTGGCACGCTGTGACGAGTTTGCACGGCACTTTGAAGATAAAGTCGCTCAGATTCATCATGAATTGGACACCACGATTAATGTAGTTCCATTGGTAGAGGCGTTCAGAGCACCATCTGGTCCAGTTTTACTGGATGAGTTTCAGTTACTGAGGCCTGAGGATGCGGACAAGGTGCTTGGCCAAGTCCGATTGACTACTTGTGTGCTTGACCCTTGCCCTTCATGGCTTATTAAATCAAACAAGGAGGGGATGTCTGGCTGGGTCCAGGAGGTTGTAAATTCTTCCTTGAGAGAGGGAGTGGTGCCTGCCACTTTAAAAGAGGTGGTAATTAGACCACTCCTGAAAAAGCCTAACCTGGACCCAGAGGATGTTAATAATTATAGGCCAGTGGCCAACATTCTCTTCCTGGGCAAGGTGCTTGAGCGGGTGGTTGTAGCAGAGCTCCAGGCACTGTTGAATGAAACGGATTATCTAGATCCATTTCAATCAGGCTTCAGGCCTGGTTTTGGAATGGAAACTGCCTTGGTCATCCTGTGGGATGACCTCTGCTGGGAGAGGGACAGGGGAAGTGCGACCCTGTTGATTCTTCTGGACCTCTCAGCAGCTTTGATACCATCGACCATAGTATCCTTCTGGATAGGTTGTCTGGGTTGGGAGTTGGAGGCACTGCACTACAGTGGTTCCGCTCCTACTTGGATGGCCGATTCCAGAAGGTGGTGTTGGGGGATTATTGCTCTGTGCCATGGCAATTGTACCATGGGGTTCCACAGGGCTCTATTTTATCCCCTATGCTTGTATCCCCTATAACATCTACATGAAACCGCTGGGGGAGGTTATCCAGAAGTGTGGGCTGAGGTGCCATCAATATACGGATGACACCCAGCTCTACCTCTCTTTCTCATCAAAACCAGGTGAGGCAGTAGCTGTTCTGAATCAGTGCCTGGGCACGGTAATGGACTGGATGAGGGCCAGTAAACTGAAACTCAATCCAGACAAGACGGAGGTACTGTTAATGGGTGGTTCGTCTGCCGGCTAGGTGAAATTCAACCTGTTCTGGAGGGGGTTGCACTCCCCCTAAAGAATCACGTTTGTAGTTTTGGGGTGCTCTTGGATCCAGAACTGTCACTTGAGGCACAGGTGAACTCAGTGGCACAGAGCACTTTTTATCAGCTTAGGCTGGTATGCCAACTATGCCCTTATCTGGACAGAGATAGCCTAGCTACAGTTATCCATGCTCTGATAACTTCTCGTCTGGATTACTGCAATGCGTTATACGTGGGGCTGCCTTTGAAAATGGTCTGGAAACTTCAGCTGGTCCAAAATAGGGCAGCAAGATTGTTAACAGGGACTGGCCAGCGAGCTCATATTACGCCAGTACTTTTCCAGCTGCACTGGCTGCTAGTCCATTTCCGGGCCCGATTCAAAGTGCTGGTATTAACATTTAAAGCCCTTAACGGCTTGGGGCCAGGTTACCTGAAGGATCGCCTCCTCCCATATGTGCCTGCCTAGACCTTAAGATCATTGTCAGCGGCCCTTCTCCGTGAGCCCCTGCCAAAGGAAGTGAGGCGGGTGGCTACTAGGAGGAGGGCATTTTCTGCTGTGGCACCCCGGCTCTGGAATGAGCTCCCTAGTGAGGTTCGCCTGGCACCTACATTGTATTCCTTTCGGCGCCAGGTGAAGACCTTTTTATTTTCCCAGGCATTTTAGCATTTTAGCTTTCTAAACTTTTAGCTTTGCTGTTTTAAAAATCTGTATTTTAAACTCCTGCACTGCTGCTAGGTTTTATTGTGGTTGTATTGTTATATTGTGGTTTTAATGTTCTATATATTTTAAATTGTTTTATTGTGTGTTTGGTTTTAATTTTTGTGAACCGCCCAGAGAGCTTCGGCTATTGGGCGGTATAGAAATGAAATAAATAAATAAATAAATAAATGGAACGCTTTGGCACAAGGACGCCTAATGTGTCTTCTGCTTGTATGGCAAATGGGAACAGAAAATATTAAGTGTTAAGGTCTGAGGGGCACAGTCACCTATTTAAGCATGCAGATAAGAGTATATCTAATTAGGCACTCAGTCGAGCACTACACCTTAGCTGATATATTTTCATATGCATGGGGTTATGATTTATTTATAAGTGCTTACTGCTGGTTTGCATTTATACTTGGTGGAAATCAAATGATCACATAGATCTGATCTCGAAATCATTGCCATTTTTATACTACTCATGCCATAAAATGTTTTTAGAATTTTTTAAAAAGTATTTTGAAATAGCTAACTCTTAAATACAGTGGATGTCTGGATAGGAAAATGAAGATAACTTAATAGGAAAGATAGTGAAGCTAATACACCATCAGAGCAGTCTTGCTAAATTGCATGGAAAGTCCAACTAATCCAGCATTCTACCTCCAATGCTATCCAGCCAGATGAATTTAGGAAGCATATGAGCAGGGCATTTTGGTCATATCCATTCTATTGCCAGCATTTAGTATATGCAGTCTTCCATAGTCTTCCTGGTATAGTTATACGGAGTGGATAATGTCACACGTAGATATGACTTTAATGGGTTTTTCTACTGGTGGATGAAGACATCTTGAGTTATATCAAATGCACATTATCAAGACAGAAAATTGCTCACTTGAAAGAGCAGCCAAACATATAAATGGAATCTTACAATGTTCAAGCCAGTGACCACTATAGTTGGCTACTGTAACATTTAAAAGAGGCCTGAAATAAGGCAACATTCATCAAGTGCAGCTTCCCCCATCACTACAAATCTGTGAAAGCTGTAGAGCTTTCCAAATCGTTTAAAGAGACAGAAGCCCTGCCTCTTTTGGAATGTGGCCCCCCTGGGAATACTGTTGAGAGCAGTGCATGGGTAAATATTTTATGAATCCTTTTGCCAGCACAAAAGTGGATTAAATGCACCCTCTTTGGGATATCGTCAAAATATCAAGGCTGCTCATGCACAACCCCCATCCCTGCACTGGTTTATTTGAAACTTGGCAGACTGCAACTGTCTCTGGAAAAAATTAATTTACTTCTGCCAAGAAATAAAATAAAAGGTTATCAGCAGTTTCCTTTAAAAAACAAAACAAAATAAAGGGACTTAGCACACAATTCCCTACACCTATTTTTCTGACATTTGGCAGGCATAATGCCCCCCCCCCCACCGGGGCTGCTATGTTTGCAAATATTATCTAATTCTGACAAAGAGAGAAAATATGGCCATTTTTTAAAATTTCCCACAGTAGTCAATGACGGGCCTCGGATTCTTAAACCTCCACTTGAGTTCTGTACCCAAGTTGAAGCAGATGGCCTCTGAAGCAACCTGAGCATAATTGGGCCATTTTCCGAATCACCGAATCGGGGTTTGAATCTTGGAGTTGGTGCTTGCCTTTTATAACAGAGATGAGGAACCTCTTTCAGCTCAAGGACCAGGTTCAATTCCAGATAAGCTTTCAGAGGCCACGTTGTCGTGGTGAGTGTGACCTAAGGCAAAGCAGGTGAGGGCAAAGCGTGTGTGTGTGGGTAAAATACAAAGACTGCCACGTGTTTCTGCTTAAAGCTGTTCCTGCTAGTAACTGAGCCTTAGGAGAGGTATTCCAACCTTTTAGAATAGGCGAAAAAAACTGTGCAAAAGCCAGGAAACCACCCAATGATCAGCAGTCAAGGGAAAGGGGGTGGGGCCAGGGGAAGGGGATACCTGAGGATCCCAAAGGGATGGATTTGGTTCCTCACCCCTGTCTCGTGTGTGTGTATACATCTTAGTGCTCTGCCAAAAATTTCTCTTACATTTTTTTTACCATTCTCATTCAATTTGATAGAAAAGAAATTGCTTTCAAAAAGAAATTCAAAGGAGGAGAAATTTCAGAGAAATTCTCATGGGTTGGGTTGGGGGCTCTTGTGCTTACCTTACTTAGGAGGTGGCTGAGGAGTGTGCGTGAGTGTCCTGTCTGTCATCATTCAATAGTCTCCGTGGTAGGCTGTAGCCTCCTCGGCTTCCCGCACTTCAGTTAAAGCCATTATGAGGAAGACATCGTGAGGCAATTCCTCCCATGGGGCTTTTTAAGTTCAGGAATGGCAGGTGGCCTGGGAGGCTGCAGAGCAATGGAAAGATGTGTAATAGGGAGAGAAAATGCACACAGCACCCTTGGCCAGCTCAAAAATACTACCAAAAGAAATTCAAAATTCTGCCTCAGAAAAGTGGAAGCCTCAACAAAGTGATGCTGTTGCCACTTGCAGGATCAGTGCAATAAACCAAAAATATTTAGGAAAAAAGAAAGAACCTGTGCTACAACCCCTGCCAACTGTGAACCCTATCTGTGATAAACTGTTGGAGAATTGCTCCTCCCCTAAGAGAAATTCGGTGAACTTGTCCCTGCAATTTCTCTGCCCACAAAATAGGCTGGAGAATTTTGACAGGCCATTTGTGCACAACTCTAGTATATATATGTGTGTCCTACCCTACCCTATACTTTATTTTTATTGCTTTTATATAACTGGAAGAAGATGTAGATTTTAAAGCCTAATGCTGTACTTCTGTTTTTTAAAAAATATGACTGTAAATATCTACAAGCAGAAGCTTTCAGCTTTTCTACTGATCATTTCCTGACTCCAGCTTGCTAGATTTTTGTTTTCCCACAGAAAGAACTTTTGACTAAACTATAGAACCATCTTGGCTTAAACATTTCAAAGTTGACCCGAGCACCATAGGTGTTCCATGTTCAAATAACAGCCTTTATGAGGCCCTGGTGAAAGTTTACTCTTCCCACCTTTAGAGACTATGTCTGGACATTTCTCTTCTCTGTAGTTCCTAGCAGTTTTTCTCTTTTAACTAGAGGTTTTAAGGGTCACATTCCAACCCAGATGAAGTTAGCGACACCAGGCACATGTCTTTAAAATGTAGTTTGTCCTGCCATTTTCTTCTATCACTTACTAAGTTTCCCCTAAGTGAAAGAGGCAAGGGAAACTTTGACCAACTTCACTTCTTTGCAGATGTTCTCTGCTTTCATTTTGGTCACTGGAGGTTGCAACCAGAGTCATAATCCATCACCAAAAATAAAATAAAACTAAAACAAAATACTAAGCATCCAGCAGCACAATGACAGAAGGATTTTAAAACATGTGAGGTGGTATAAGTGAGCCCAAATAGAAATTGCGTAGCTAATCACTGTAGCATGAACAGAGTTTTAAATAACTTTTCCAATTACAGCTGTGTCAATTTTATCTTCTGTGTTGCTTAGGTTTAAAAATTATCATTTTCACTGCCTTAATGTTTCAGGTCATGCTAATGTCTCCAGAATATATCAGGCTCCAAGTGAATTTTTCTTCCACTCAAAATTTAATTACAAGGAGACTTGTTATTGACCCAACCTTAGGCAAATCAGCTTGATGGACAACCTAGCAACAGCTAATTTCAATATAGGATGCTTCCACACTAGACTTTATTCTCCAGTATTGACATAATTCGCTCACTCATTTATTCCTACAAATCTAGAAGATGGTCAGCCCAAAGGGTGGAATTCTTTATTCTTCCTAATGTTGTATCCTTGTTCCCAAGTGCTGGCTTATGATTTTTGTAAAGCTTCCAGTGCAGTTGTAGAAAGGTTTAGTGTTCTGTTCACTTGTCTCACCTAGTCTTAAAATACAGTCAGTTTCACTGGTCTAACTTGTCATTAAACTACTCTTTGGGTGCTGGTGCTAATATGCATAATGCCCCTTTTAACTCCCCCCACCCCCACCCAGCCATTCCCTTCTTTAGATCAGCATAATAAAAGCCCTGTGCCATAAGGTGGGCTCAGTGAGTGAGTTGCACAAAGGCTAGACCAGAGTGGCCAACAAGTGGCTCTCCAGATGTTTTGGCCTACAATTCCCATCAACCCTAGTCAGCATAGTCATTGATGAGGGAGGGATGGTTATGGGAATTGTAGGCTAAAATATCTAGAGGGCCATAGGTTGCCCACTCCTGGGCTATACAATGGGAAGAAGGCAGGAAGTCTGGTTGCTCTGAGAGGCAAGCAAGTCAGGAAGATCAGTGCCTACTATAGTTGTACAAATCTCTGAAGTACCATCGCAAAAAGCAGTCTTGAAGTGATTTACACATACAATACAGAAATTCATGATTAATATAACAGGACCCTTCCACCCCCCACCCCAATCAATATAAACCATAATCAGCACAATAATACAAATAAAAATAAAGACCATAAAAACAGAATAGAAAATAATACAATATGAAAAATGTTCATCTACAAATACACAAAATCTCCCCTTGCTTACAATTAGAATGAACATCAGAAATGTAGCCCACAACAACTGGGCTATAACTAATGACCTGAGAAAAAAGCACATCTTTATCTGGTGCTGAAAAGTTGACAGTGTTGGCACCCGATAAGCTTCCTTGGGGAGAGCGCTCCATAAACACTGGGCTATCACAGAAAAGGCCCATTCCCGAACTGATCTCTTGGAGGGGCCACATAGAGAAGGGCCTCTGAAGCTGACCTCAGGGACCAAGTATTTTCATACAGAGAAAGGTGGTACTTGAGTCCCGAGCCATGTAGGGCTTGATAAATTAAAACCAACACCTTGAATTTGGCCTGGAAACAAATGGCAACCAGTGCAGTGATATATTCACATCACCAAGTCCCAGTCAACAACCTGGCTACCGAATTCTGTGCTAGCTGCAGTTCCTGAACCATCTTCAAAGGCAGCTCACTATACAATGCATTGCAGTAATCTAACCTAGAGGTTACCAGAGCATGGAACACTGATGCTACACTATTCCCATCCAGATAGGGTTGCAACCGGGCTACCAACTTAAGCTGGTAGAAGACATTTTGTATCACAGAGGCCACCTGAACCTCTAATGTCGATGATGGATCCAGGAATACCCACCAAAAGTGATCTCAAAGTGATTCACACGCACAATACAGAAATCCATGATTAATATAACGGGACCCCCACCCCTGCCCCAATCAATATAAACCATAATCAGCAATGCATTGTACGTTGGGCTGCCTTTTAAGATGGTTCAGAAAGCTTCACACCTGCTCCTTCAGGGAGAGTGTGACCCCATCCACAGCCGGTTGCACTTCCCCCATCCAGACAGAGGAACCACCCACAAGCAGAGCCTCAGTCTTGTCTGGATTGAGCCTCCATTTATTTGCTCTCATCCAGTCCATTGCAGAGGCCAGACATGGGCTCAGCACATCCACCACTACAGCTGCCTGAGATGAAAAGGAGTTGTCTGTGATCAGCATACTGATGACAACGCACCCCAAAACTCGGGATGACCCCCCCACTGCGGTTTCATGTAGATGTTAAACAATGTGGGGAATAGAATCGACCCCTGGGGAACCCCACGCTGAAGGGTCATGGACTAAATAGGGGAATATGTGAGCTCCCCCTGAAAATCAGCTTGCAGTGGCAGAACTGTCTCTATCTCTGCCTTGATTACCCTGCCATGGAGCAGGGTAATCTACCTGCCTGTGGGGGCTGCTGCTTTCCCAAACTAGTGATAGGGTGAGGAGTCAGAGGCATTTATAATAGATCCAGGGTGGCATCGAGCGGGTGCTCCAGTTGGTATGAACTGCCTTCCCTCCAGTGCACTATAGTTGCCCCATGTTCTTCCCCATCCCCTTTTATGACCAGAGCAATATGCTTCCATTAGTAAATATTTGGTTAATGTGCGGGCATTAGATAATGCACAATTGTCACAGAACAGAGCTGATGTGTGTATGTCATGTATGTGTGATATTTATATGCCACCCTATAAGAAAACGTTGTAGTATAGTGCTATTTTAATAATAACAAAAGCGACTATAGTGTGTTGCTGTTTTGTTGTTGTCATTTGCAAGATGAGAAACATGGTTTTGGGGCGGGGGAGGGATCCTGATGTTTTTGGAATCTAATTCGGAGTTCCTCAATAAAAACAGATTAGGTTAGCATTGCTGTTGTCATTCCTCTGAAAGTACAGCTACAGGAGATACTGGATTTGTCGGCAGAGGAATTGTTCGATTGAGTCTTTTGATAGGGATTGCAAGCAGGATCTGAGATTCTATGACTGACCACTTCTGGTGTCTATCAACTGGGAGACAGATCGGGAATGACTGGATAGATGATCTACAGTTGCATACAGAAAAGATATAGTGAATCAGCATATGCACTTGAAAGTGAAATTTAATTTAGTGGGAACACTACACAGCTGGATGGTTTGAACAAGCCACTCCATGAATTATGATAACAATATGAATTGTTACATGCACACACACACACACATAATTTGTAAAAAAAAATCACTTAAGAAAATTTGGTAGAATTATATAGTCATATTATACCCTCATCACATACACATGTTTAATCAGAATATGTGGTTACTAATCTCATTTTAGCAGACTTTATCTGTTCCTTGTTGCAGTTATAATTCACAGGCAATTATAATTAGACAATTTTGTCTAAAACTGCACTGTAACCCTATGAGAGTTTAACATATTCAACTTGTGCCCTCATTACATTACTTCAGTTTCCTACGCAATAAATGCACACAGCCAGTTTAGCAAATCTTTAATCTGTGGGTTCGCAAATGTCCAAAATGGATCTAACATCATCTAACATCTTTAGGTCGTAAGTAAGTGTCCCCCAACCATCCAGAGCAGATTTTGAGAAGGGATATGAGGGCTGCAGTGGGGAGGGGGAGTCCATTCTCCTGGCAGGTGCTATTCCTTAGACAGACAGACACCATTGGATACGACCTAGACAGCTCAGCATGAGTCTTTGCTTACAATGGCCCATTCAGCCAGTCAAGAAAGATAAATTTTTGTGTTCTGTGGCATGTGGCCCTGCCCACCTGTAATCTTAAGTGCAAGGATACTGAAAAGGTGTTGCCTACACTGCATGGCTACTATATTCTTCAGGAGCAAAGTCACAACTTCATGTTTCTTTTTTTAACTAAAAGTTCAATGTGTGACAATATAAAACTTCTCCTGAAGCATGATGTAAAGCTTTATGAAAATATGTAATGTGTCAAGCAGCCTGCAGTTTTTTGATGGTGGTGGTGGGGATCAGAAAGTGCAAACATAAGAAAGAATGCAGAAGTTAAAGCCCTAATCTAGGCCCCATCTACACATGCCATTTACTCTGAGGCTGCTGTGATTCAAGGTCCTTTAGGACATACGACATAATTGCCACTTCGTAGCCAAAACCTGGTTTTCACCTGGAAAACACAGATTTCCAAAGAGGCGCTTTGCTGCGATGTTTTTTGGTTTGCTGCAGGTTTCCCATGGTTGCGAGCTGTCTGTCCCTTCCCCGAACAGACTTCACATTTTGTTTGTGGTGGGCGTGTGGTAGGTGTGCCTAGTGCTTGTGTCACTCTGTGACACCCCTTCACTCCTCCCCATTCCTTCATGACTGCACAGTTACGGAGGCACGGGGAAGCATGTTCATTTCTTCAACCACACCTTCGCACACCTTCGCAGCTTCGTATCTTCGCAATGGCTGCTTTGGAGTCAGTGGCCAAGGGCTGGGGGGGGGGTTGGGTGGGCAGAAGGTCCAGGACCAACTTCGCTCCAGCCACCATTTTGGAATGATGGGTACGCATGCACCTCTCATGGGCACACACCTTGGCATGTGTGAACCATAGCAAGAGTCTCGGGCTGGAGAACTGCCAAACATTGGCATGGTAATGAAGGAGCAGACCACTCACATTTTACCCAGCAAGGAACGGACAGACACAAAAGAACCCCTAAAATACAAAACAGCCAGTAAAACCGGACGTGTCAGACCCCAACCCTCACATGCCTGCATAGCTGCACATTTAAATATAATAGTAAAAAAAGAAAAGGAAAAAACAGCAGCACAACTCCCACAGTTTACTTCACTTCAACGGCTATGGGTCAGGGCACAGCAGATTTTCCCATTGGAGAAGTCCACAGTAAATTGCACATGTACCACAGCAGAAGCTAATTTGCAGCTGCAATGCTGTGCAGTTATGACAAAGTGAAGGTTGAAAGTGGTACCGTGTAGACAACCCTCTAGAGAAAGTCAGCCACACTGAAATCCCACTGCTTGAGCTCTGTATTGTTGTGGGTTCGCCCTATCACTGAAGAAACTGCAAGTCTGTGAGGGGAGGCTGCACATACACCTGTACTCATGGAGACTTCCATGTAAACCAGAACCCTGCACTATCTAGGTTCCAGCTGACATGGAAGCCTCCATGCATACAGCTGTATGTGTGAAGGCCTCCCCACTCTAGATGTTCACACTGCACATGCAGTCATCTGGGGCAGAGCTATATGACGGGGCTGTAAGACCTCCTTTTTCATTTCATCCACAAATTCAGACATGCACTTTCTGTGGAGTGTTCTTACATTTCCCATTTAAGAATGCTGAAGGCACAGTTTGGAAATGTAATCTGCTGAAGATTTTTCTCCAGTTCTATTGCAAGCAATGATCAGTTTAGTAGTGATAGTGCTACTATTGAAAGAAATCAATACTTTGAATTTTTGCCAGGTGTAAGTTGGAAACCAATTTAAATTTTTGACCTGATCTTTGTCAGTCAATCGTAATAGCTCTGATGATAAATTAGGCTCCATAATTAACATAATCCACAGACCGTTTCAGTTTCAAAAGCCAGAACAAGACATTTTCTTCCTCACCTATCCAAAGTCCTTTGTAAAGAGATGGGAGGTCTGGAGCAATCACTTGAAGCAGACTTCCCGAAACCTATGTAATCTAGAGAGAGCTCTCAAAAATAATCTCAACAGGTAGACAGCCTCATCCGTGGCCTCAGGGCCAGCCCAAGACATTTTGCTGTCTGAAGCGCTGGTGAACAAGTTGGCACCTCCTCCTGTTCCATGTACAAAAAACAACTGGACTGGAAGATGGATCTCTTTTCAACTCTGCTGATGGGACATCGTCCTACGCTGCATCTGAAGGCAGCAGGCTAACTTACAAAGGGCAGAGCAGGCCACATCATGTACACTCTCTCCTTCAACATGCTGCTGCCACCTCCAAGCACCTGCCACCTGAGGAGATTGCTTAAATCTGCCTAATGGTAGGGCTGCCCTTGCATGGACCCATACAAAGACATGTGCTCTCTACGCTATGTAGGTCCCAGACCATGAAGGCATCTATTGACCATCTTGTACTGGACTTGAGTGCACACTGGTAAAATATCATACAAAGTACAATATTAATTTGAAAAAAAAGTAAGACTTTTTGTTTCTTTTGTAAATGAAGTGTATTTTGGTTAGCGGGCAATTAGCCAATTGCAGGGTATGCACAACTATTTCTTCCTCATTATCTCCAGCTTCCATGATTTCTAGGGAATATCAGTGATTTATTAGTGATTTATTTTTACACTGCAATAATGGAGGGTTTGTCAAAGAAGCTGAAACATTAACCCTATTCATAATTTATGTGCCATGCATTGCTCTTATATTTATGTGTTTGATATGTACAGCTGTTTACCCCAGCACTGGCAATGACTGCGTTTATCATTACAAGGCTCACCTTCAAGGTTTCACATGGGTTGGAACAGCTCTGAATTTGATGCAATTAAGACTTCAAGCAAAGTGACACAGCTGTCAGAGTTGGATGTGTTGTGCTCACCCAATATGAGTGAACCCAGGCCCACTTGCACCCCTAGGCATGGCCCCTGCCATGGTGCACCTCTATAGCCCCTGAGGGAGGGGGTCTGTCTAGTGTCTACTACATTTCCCGACAGCAGGGCAAAAAGGGAAGATATATAACCCTGTCCCTTAAACTACTGCCCCCTGGCTTCAAACTGTGCCGACTGCAAAGTTATGTGCTGGTTAAAGGAGTCTACCAATCTGATGCACGTTTAGACACAAAAAAGGCCTATAACTCCCAGCATGCCCTAGCCAGCTATGCTGCTTGGGAGTTGTGGGACTTTTTTCTGTCTAAACCTCCATAGGATTGCACCCTTACGGCACAATCCTATGGCTGCTAGGCAGCGGCTAGACAGCCATAGGATAGGTCGGTTCTTGGGAAATGACCTCCACCTCCTCCTGTGCCACCTTGTAGGCAGTGCGGATCAGCCCTGTGCTCTCCACCCAGAAGAGCAGTGTGGAGCAGGGGAAACAGGGCATTCCTGAGGGTGGGCTGGGGCGGGGAGGTCAGAAGTGCCAGCACAACACATCTTATGTGTCGTCCGGCTGCCTCTCCCTGCGGTCCGAGGTCCCGTGGCTAGACAGCTGAAATCAGCTGTCTAGCTGCGAAAGCAGGGCGGGGAGAGTGAGGAGGAGATCCGCTCCTCACCAGTCCTCCCACCCTGCAGTGGATAGGTGGTCACCCCCGGGCTCTGAGGTGACTGTTGATCCACATAGGATTGCTCCCGTAGGGTGCAATCATATGCAGGTGTAGTAAGACAAAAGTCCTACAACTCCCAGCATTCCCCAGTCAGCATGGGAATGGGGAATGCTGGGAGGTGTAGGACTTTCTTCTGTCTAAACCTGCATAGGATTGCACCCTTGGTGTCTTAAGTCACCTTAAGTCACCTAGTGCTTTAAGATGGTACTGCAGGCTTCAAACACACGCACACACACACGGATTTACATTAATTTAAATTAACTAATGCATTAAAAAAAATGAAATGCCCCTGAGGTGCACACGCCTAGGGTCCCCTTAATATGCATGCTAATTTTTAGGTCTCTAGGTTTTACAGTCTTGGTGCTATGGCACCAAATATTTTAGGAGATAATGTTTACATAATTTGTTTAAAAGAGTATTTCAAAAATGTAAACAAAACATTACTTAACATACCTATTATTATATCCAGCATATATTCTTTTTACAACATCTTTAATAACCAAAGGACAATAATATACTAAAAATGCTTTAAGGTCACATAACTAACAATTATTAGTTATCTCATATCCTAATTATATATCCTAATCTTACTGACAGTGCAATCCTACATCTGTCTACTCAGAATTAAGTTCCATTGAATTCAGTGGCGCTTATTCCCAGGTAAGTGGACATAGGCTAAATATATAAATCCAGGCTAAATATACACCACTAATGTATCTGGCAACTTATCTCTTTATATCATGACTAACAGAACATGAGTCTGAATAGTGTCCCATGCTCGTTTCAATACATGAAACATAAACTCCATCTTTCAATAAAGTGATTTTAGGGAGTATTCCTTCCCTTGCTCTAGTAGCATTAGTTAGTTTTACCATATAAACTATATCCCTTTCTGAAACCATTCATTCAAAGATGGAGGATCCCCCCTCCCTATTTAGATCTAATAGTCAATATGGTGGCACTTAACAAATGGACCATCATATCAGTATCTTTCAGTGGCACTATATCTTTAATATAGCAAAACAATATCATCAAAGGAGCTAATGGCAAAATGTATTCTGTCATATTCTCAATTTCCTTTATGATAGCATTCAAAAATATTCATATCTTAGGGCATGTCCAAAAGATATGAAACACATCTCCATTTATCATTATGTTCCTTGTAGAATTTATTTAGCCTTACTGAAGTCAAGTACAACAAAAACAAGATTTTATAATAACTTTCATTTAGATCTATACAAAAAGTACATGTTTCCAAATTCACCTTCAAATGTTTGGTATGATCTCAGACATTAAGTCCCATTCACACTTTGTTGAAAAGTATTTATAAGCATTTCAATTCAAATTATAAAGATGACACACATTTTTTTCCTCTTGCACATTAGATACCATCATCTCAAATTTTGTATAATTCCTGAGTGAGCCGTATTTTCTCAACAATTTAATAAACAGGTGCTTAACCTGCAACTACTGAAACATGCAAGGTTGATGTGTCGTATCTGGTAGAATTTTTATTCTACCATCCTACAATATCTGTCCTAATTCAACCAAATGTTTTTCTTTCCCATCCTCACTCTTTAATGGACAAAATGTGATGATTCCAAACTATTTGTTTTAAGAGAATCACATTGTATTGTGTGCAGATCTTGTGCCATCAGTCTTATTGCCTGGAAGACTAACCTATTCCTTCATTGAGCACATTCTTGCCACATGATGCACACTGCTTCTATGACCTGGTTTGCATGTAATGACAACCCATGGTTTAATTACCTTTGGTTTGTTCAGTCATGGGTTTTCATTAACCCCTGGAACTATGGGTTAACTATGGGTAGTAAACCACAAACAACCCACAAAGAGAACCCATGGTTTGCTGTTGAGTTGTTTAAACTGTGGATTATTTAAACCATGGGTTGTCATCATGTGCAAACCCAGAATCATGGGTTATTTATGGGCTGTTTTGCCAGGCTACAGAGGCAAGAGCAGTCAGAAAACCCAGGCTCTTTACACGCCAGTACTGCCAAGCCACAAAGGCAGCTGGAATATAGGAAGGGAGCAGACAAACAACCCAGGGACCAAGAAAACAAAACATGGATTGTTTGATTGTCTGCTAGACAAACCTTGGGTAGGGCAACAAACCATGGTTTAAATAAACCATGGGTTAATGTTACATGTGAACCAGGACTTCATGATTAACCATAAAAATCAATTGAGGGACATTCCCCCCCCCCAATCATACAATTACAAATAAACATAAGTGAAAATTCACAATGCCATGGAGATAAGGGTCAAATGACCAGATGAAAATAAGGATACACAAGTAATATTACATTGAAGGTGGGAAGTCTGTCTTTTATGATATTGAATACAAACCAAAAGGCTTTTCATCTTCAAATGCATGTGTTTTTGTCCTTATATCTAAAGAAAAGGAGTCAGGCTTTATTGTGCATTTGGAACTTCGTGTGTGCATGTGTGCGCGTGTGTGCGCACGCGCATGTGTGTTTTACTTCTGTCTTCCTTCATTCTGCATTACATATGAAAAGTGTGAATAAGTCAAATCATTGGAGAATTTAAACCATCTCAGACTTTGTCAAGCACTGCATAAAATGAACATTCTTAAGTCTACACTATTAAGAATCTCCACTTGGGAAAGAGGGGCGGGAGAAAAGAAAAGAAAAGAAAAGAAAAGAAAGGACAATTTTCCACAATGTTCATTTCATTTGGCAATGGTTTTTCTCTGGAGAACATAAGAATGACAGATTTTTAATGATCCATATATTCAGATTTGATAATCTTTCGGCCTGTCAAAATTAATTAATAGCAAAACAAATTTGTGAGGTAAAATCCTCCTCATTATGGTGGCCACGGGAAGAAATGGCCTGGGGAGGGTCACAATCCAGATATTCTCATTCTGCTTTTGCAGAAAACCTGATATGCTGAATTAAACTTAAACCATTACAGTCAGACATTACAATTTCAGTGGTTAGCTTAAACATAACCCCAAACCCCCAAAACAAAACCAAAAAACCCTTAGCAGAATTCCTGTCTTCAAATTACTATAAATTTCATTATATAAAAGAGATAGCACCTTCACACTTCCATGTATAGTGTTCTTTTTTTTCTTTCGTCTTGTGCGAGCCACTTGACTGACAAAAGCTAATTCTCATTTTTACCATTGTTTTCGTTCTGCCATTTCATTGTGCCAAACGAAAGAGAGCAAGTCGAGTGTGATGGGTCTCAGCCATCTGCACAATCTGCACAAAGCAGCAGCACAGCCAACAGCCATTTTCCAGTGAAACATTTCAAATCCAGTTTCTTCTGAAAGAATGGGAATTTCTCTTTTGTGCCAGCCTGTGTTGTGTGGATTATCTAAGACAATAAAAATACAAGAAGAGCCATGCTGAATCAGACCAAAGTTCTATTGGTCTAGTCTAGTCCAGCATTCTGTTCACATAGTGGCCAACCAGCTGCCTGTGGGAAACCCACAAGTAGGACATGAGTGGAATGGCACCATTCCTGGTCATGTTCCTCAGTAACAGGTATACAGATGCACACTGCCTCTGAATCTGGAGGTTATATATGGCCACCATGACTAGTAGACATTAACAGCCTTATCCTCCATGAATTTCTCCCCCTTTAAAGCCATCCACATTGGTGGCCCTCACCACATCTTGCGGTACCAAAGAATTTAATTCCAGAGTTCAACTATGCTCTGTGTGAAGAAGCACTCTTTTTTATCTATTCAGAATCTTCCACCAATCAGCTTCATGGGATGGCCCTGAATCCTAACATCATGCGAACAGGAGAAAAATGTGTCTCTATTCATTTTCTCCACACCAGGCATAATTTTGTCCACCTCTACCATGTCTCCCCTTATTCATCTTTTTTTCTAAGCTAAACAGTCCCAGATAGTGTAGCCTTTCCTCATAGGGGAGCTGCTCCAGCCCCTTGACCATTTTGTTTGCCCTTTTCTGCACTTCTGGCTGACCTAGCAGCTCAATAAGATTAACTAACAGAGCATTTCTACCTGATGTGGTAGAGATGAGGGTGGGGGTGTCCCACACTGGAGGCTCCAAAAAATCCAAAGCCCTCCTGGGCTCATCCTAATCGGAGGGAAGGATGGGAAGAGTGGAATTTTTCCTCCTTTCTTTTCTTGTTCTGGATTTTTATTTTTTTAAAAATATATATTTTCTCTCTCTTTAAAGTTATCACAATGTTTAATAATATGGGAAATTATGTACGCCAGCCATATTATGTACAGCCACCATAGATTTCCACCTGTTTCAGGGATGTGTCTTTAGACCTAAAGACTCCCCTGATTTGCCCACAACGTGTCCCCGATCCACACCCTTTTTTCCTCTACTAATGTTGGAGCTCTGATGCCAGAGAGGCAAGTATCATGGAAGTTTCCCAGAGAGATTTCCACCTATTTCATGGATGTGTCTAGGGACTGGGAGGGCTTTGGATCCTGCAGGTCCAAGGCCCCCATGATCCACCCACAACATGCCCTGGATCCACCCTCCTTTTGCCTCTACTAACATCAGAGCTCTAATGTCAGAGAGCCAAGAGCTGTGGAAGTTTCACAGGGAATGGGAGGAAGCATCCAAGCATGGATCCCCACCTTGATGGTGGACCTCTCTCTCTCACCCTCTTTCTGCCCTCAGAGGATCTGAACTATCTCATGGTCCCTGGGATGCTCTCATAGGGACCATAGGTTTGCAGCCTAACTGGCTGGTGTAAAATCACAAAGCAAACAGGAATGTGGAATATGGGATACATGTCTCATTTCCTTCCCCAGCCACCCATAGTACTTGCTACTTGGAAGAAGAGCGCGAGGAAAACATCTGCCATGTGGGCTCATATACTGTCAGACTGGGACTCCAGCACCAAACCCCAAATGCAAGGTGTGTCACTTGATAAAGCAGATAATTTTTCTTTTATAGAATGTGTGGGTAACTTGTGGCACAAAAGTTGCACATGAAACTTCTACCACCCCTATCAGGATTGCCTGTGGGCATGACTGTGGCACAAGAATATCTAGCCTGCACTCCTGCCATCATCCCCAAAGTACACTGCTGCCTGTTTCCGTAGGCTGGATGTAAAATCAGGGGTGCTTCTCAGGCTGGAAAGGCCCACAACAAAGTGCTGTCTGTGGTCCACCTCCTCCTGCCATTGACATTTGCCCTGGACCACATTTTAAAAATATTATTATGAATATTATTTATTTCATTTCTATACCACCCAATAGCTGATGCTCTCTGGGTAGTTCACAACAATTCACACACAGGAACAAAAATACAAATTGCAACATTAAAACATTATACAACATTCCAACATTATAATTAAACATAGTCTAAAAATCATTGAACATACAAAATTTAAAAACAATTCAGGGCACAATCCTATGGCTGCTAGACTGTGGCTAGATGGCCATAGGGTTGGTCAGTTTCCAGGAACCGATCTCAGATCCTGCACTCCGAGGTCGGTTCCTGGAGAACTGCCTCCCTACTCTCTCCCCCGTTGCCTTGCAGGTAGTGCAGATTGTTTGGAGCGGGGCAAAGTGGGGCATTCCTGGGGGCAGGGAGTGCGGAAGTGCCAGTATTACATTTCCTATGTGTCGTCCAGCCTCTCCCCCCACACTCTGAAGTCCTGCAGCTAGACAGCCGAAATCAGCAGTCTAGCCACGAATGTAGGGTGGCCGGAGCACGGAGGAGAAGATCCCCTCCATGCTCTTCCTGCTGTGCATTGGATAGGTGGTCGCCTCTGAGTTCAGAGGCGGCCGCCTATCCTGATAGGATTGCTCCTTTAAATAGCTAAAAACAATTGCAGTATTGAAACAATTTCAATAACAGACCTGTTCAAGTCAGATGAAGAAATATGACTGTGTTGGAGCCTGGCAGGCCTCTGTGGGGAGCTCTTTTTTCCACAGTCAGGGGCCACCACTGAGCAGGCTCTCTCCCTTGTTGCCACATTCTGAGCCTCCCTTGGATGAAGCACTCAGAGGAAGGCCCCAGATGTTGATTGAAGTGTCTGGGTAGATTCAAGTCGGGAGAGGTGTTCCCTCAGGTATTGCTGTCCTGAGTTGTGTAATTGGCGCACCACATGTAAGCTTGACCTTTGCCCATCTTGGCTTAACCATCTAGCAGGTGTGGATTGGCTGGGTGGGTCCAGGGAGTGGTAAATGCTTCGTCTGGTTCCTGCTGCCTTGAAAGAGGCTGTAGTGCAGCCTGAAGAGGCCATCCCTGGACCTAGAGGTGTGTGAGAACAATTGCTCCATTGCCAATATCCCCTTTCTGGGCAAGGTGCTTGAGCATGTGATGGCTAGGCAGCTTCAGACGTTCTTGGAGGAAACTGATTATCTGGACCCATTTCAGTCTCGTTTCAGGCCAGGGTACAGCACTGAAATTGCCTTGGCTGCTCTGACTGATGACCTACTCCAGGTGAAAGACAGGGGGAGTGCTACCCTCTTGATCTTCCTGGATCTCTCAGCAGCTTTTGACACCATCAATCATGGTGTCTTACTGGATCAGCTCTGCAGGATAGGAGTTGGGGGCACTATGCTACAGTGGTTCTGCTCCTACCTGCAGGGCCAATTCCAGAGACTGGTATTGGGGGATTCCTGTTCTACCCCACGGCTATTAAGCTGTGGGGTGCCACAGGGTTCTATTCTATCCCCCATGCTGTTCAACATCTATATGAAGCTGTTGCGACAGGTCATTAGGAGTTTTGAGGTGCGGTGCCACCAGTACGCTGATGATACTCAGCTCTATTCTCCTTGTCGTCGGAGTCAGCTGAGGTGGTGAAGGTGCTAGGCAAGTATCTAGAGGCTATAATGGGCTGGATGAGGGCCAATAAACTGAAGATTAATCTTGACAAGGTGGAAGCTCTGTGGATTGGTGGTTCCTGAGTCAGGGAATTGGGTAAGCGACCTGTCCTAGATGGGGTTGCACTCCCGCTGAAGGAGCAGGTGCATAGCTTGGGAGTACTCCTAGATCCATCCCTGTCACTGGAGACCCAGGTGGCCTCCGTGGCCCAGAGTATTTGGGGCCAGCTTTGGCTGATTCTCCAGCTACGGCCTCTCCTGGACAGGGGTAACCTAGCCACAGTAGTACATGTGCTGGTAACTTCCTGATTAGACTACTGCAATGCACTTTATGTGGGGCTGCCCCTGAAGATGACTCGGAAGTTGCAGCTAGTGCAAAATGCAGCAGCTAGACTGCTGACTGGAACACCTAATAAAAACCATATAACACCAGTTTTAAAGGAATTGCACTGGCTGCCAATATGCTTCTGGTTGGAATTCAAGGTTCTGGTGATGACATTTAAAGCCCTAAGCAGCTTGGGACCTCAGTATTTGAGGGAGCACCTCTCCCTATATATGCCTGCCTGAGGACTGACATCTGTTGGATGGGCCCTCCTCTGTGTCCCAACAGTGCGAGACGTACACTATGGTGGGATGTGGGAGAGGGCCTTCTCTGCTGTGGCACCCCAGTTGTGGAATGCCCTCCTCTTGGAGGCCCTATCAACACAGACATTGGTCTTGTTTCGGCACAAAGTAAAAACAAGGCTTTTTACCAAAGCCTTTGAGGGCTAAATGCATTCCCTAGCACATTATTTTAACTGTTTTATTATTTTAGTTTTATTGTTTTAATAACTGGTATTAGCCTGTTTAATGGTTTAATATGTTTTAGCTGTTTTTTTAATTATTTATTGTTTTATACTGTTTAAATTGATTTTATCTATACGCCACCCTGAGATCTTAATGATATAGGGTGGGATAGAAATGTTTTAAATAAAATAAATAAATAATGATGGAGGTTGTAGGCTAACACATCTGGAGCACATCTGGTTGAAGAAGACTGCATTAGAGGCATTTCATTCTTGCCCTGCAAAGATTATCTATGCAAATTACACAGCCAATACCGATCCTTCACTAATCCCCATTTATATCTCTATATGTGGCTTGCATCCAGCGTGTTTTTGACACCTTCGAACATTTCAGAGTGTAAAATAAAGAAGTCTCACTGCTGACCTTGTTTTGCTGATTTCTATAGTTTTGCAAGTTTCCAGAATCATTATTTCCAAATCGAGACAGCCTGTTTATGTTTTTTTAAATTACTACCCTCTTGCTAACATTTCTTCTTCTTCTTCTTTCATTGCTGGAAGATGCACTCCTCATAATAATCTCCCCTTCAATAGAAGCCATTAAGAGACTGCATTGTAAAATGTGTACCTTGATTATGAATGTATGCATTTTCCACACTGCTAATATAAAATAAATGTCATGTATTTTCCCCACTTTCATCTTTTGCCAAAGTAGTTGATATTAAGGAGTCATTAAGAAAACCTGAGTCCCAGATCATTATTCATTCAACAGTCAAAAAAAGCATCTGTGCATTAGATGCTATTAACACATGCAGAATGCCAAATATAATGATCCCATTAAATCAGACATGATTAATAGTTCATGAGGACTGAACTGATGTTATTTCTGGAAGTGCTCTTTATATTATTATTCACTCAAATTATTTTTGGAAATGTTGTCCACTTGCGAACAGCCTCAAGGTCCTCCAGTGGATGGTATGTGCTATTCCATTTACTTCGGGTCTGGGTGGTTCTGATTCTTCCACCTAAATAATGAGATGTAAAAGCTCATTATACAGAAACAACTACTAAGTACAAGAAGGAATACATCTTGGGCTACCTTTTAATTTGTGCTCTTAAATCATCACTCAAGATGCATCTCCTGCTCTCAGGCCAAAGTTTCGAAGGGGGCAGACTGAATCCTGATCATAACTTCTTAAAAGCCCCCTAGTACAGAGACATTTGTATATGTTTCCTTAATCCAGTATTCTTAATACACTGTATTAAGATCTATCAGTACAACAAAAAGATATGTGGGCCTCTTTCCATGTGATGGAATAACTGCATGTTGTCAAAGTTATAATTGGAGAGGTTTTTATACATTGTGAACCACTGATTTAAAATCAATGTCCATACCATGCAGTGAAGATTTTAAATCACAATGTAAACAAACAAACAAACTCTCTCCAATTATAACTCCAAGAACACCACCTCTAATTTTATAGTTTTTTAAATAGAAAATTCATGCATGAATGCAAGAATTAGATCTATCAGTCAAGGGCTGTTTCACACATGCATGTTCATCACTTAGCTGTATGCAGGCGTTCAGCCTTCACTGCTGTTCTCACATTCCCTGACCTTCCTTCACTGAACGTGAATAGAAGCCCTCTTCAGATGTTTCCTTTCAACATGGGGAGCCATCTGAACTGGGGACTGAGCAGGCTGGGGCGGTGAGGTTGTGGACAGCAATTGTGTGCACGCCTGTATCCCCTCCCCACTTATAACCCTCATGTGAGCAGGCCCAACGCCTGCAGAGGGCTACTTGATTGCGGCAGCAGACATACACATTTCCTTGCTTATTGCCCAAAGCTCCCCAATCCAACCTTGTGCAACATCCAGGGAGGATGATGGATGTGAATTCATTTTATACAGGGAAGGGCCCTTTGTGGCTCTCCAACTCCCAGCATCCCTCACTGTTGGCTATGCTGGCTAGTGCTGATGGGAGTTGCAGTCCAACAACACCTGGAGGGCCACAATCAGGGATGCTGCCAAAACTCGAAATGAGGTGGTTTGTTGGTGGCCTCTATTCATAATGCCTGCATGTGTACCAAGCCTGGGTGGCGATCTAACCAATGTTAATATTTTCATTCTTCAACTGAGATGATTATGAGTTGGTATCTATGTTCTGCCTACGTGGCTAAGCATCTAAACGCCACCATTTCTGCACATGTCCTAATATTGGCTAGTTTAACCATTTATTTTCTGAAGGAAATGTAAAGGACCCATTTGCAATGCTTGTGGAAGGATGTCCCTTTAACTCTGTAGTTACTGTTTTCCAAACCAATCAGTATAAAGGTTTGGATCTGAAATCCTTCAGTAAATTAATCATGTAGGTTAGTATCCACACTTTCTTCAAAAAATTTTTCTCACTTGTGGCTTCGTTTCATTGCTAGTCAACTGAAGCCATTTCTCTCAAGTATCGGACAGAAAAAGAGTTGTTTTTTTGGGGAAAGTAAAGGTTTATTTTAGACCTGGGTGCTGTTGGGTGGCACTATGAGGGGATACTGGAAAGACCATCGAAGGCAGAGGAGATCAGGAGGAGAGGCCTAGCCTTATAGGCAAGGAGGAGATCTGGGTAGGGATGTCAGAGAATTTCTCCACAAATCTCAGGGAGGCCGAATGCCAGCGCATTTGGCCCCCCGAAATTGGTGGAGAAACGGTCTGCCCCCCCCGCCCCCCTGGGACGGGACTTACCTTGCTTGAATGTCCCTGGTGGCGGCGGTTTGGCGGCGGTTCGGCGGCGGTTCGGCGGCCGGTCTTCCGACTGTCTGCCACCGCCACCATTTCCAAGTAAAAAAAACAACAACAAACAAACGTGATAGGCTACGTAAAGATTTACGTAGCCTATCACGGCTAGCTTTTTTAAAATAAACCGTGATAGGCTACATAAATGTTTACGTAGCCTATCACGGCTGACTTTTTTTTTAAAAAAAGTGCATACGCAAATGGCAGCACCCATGGGCGCCGCCATTTGCGTTCCTTATTTTGGCACGTGTAGTCTACGTAAACATTTACACAGACTACGGTGAAAATAAGGGCAACGCAAATAGCTGAACCTTCCTACCAACCACTCCTACCTATTTTTTTTCTCTTGCTCTTTTGCTCTTAGTCTATGATTAAGCTGTACCCATTCTATATCCTGTATGCCCAGTCCTATGACCACAGCAACCTCAGAGCAAACCAGTAAATTTGTTTCACTGTATTAAAGGCTTATTTAATTTTTTCCTATCCACTTTGAATAGCCCATCAATTGTATACCTGTTCATGCCTCAGAACATTTGAAATATGAATCCCATTTATAAAAGTCTAACTTCTGGCCTGTCAGAATTTGCAGTCTTTTATTTTAATGAAGGGATAGTTTAACTTTGTATTTGAAAATAATTTCTAGATTGCTAAGAAACCACAGTTTTGTGGAGAAAGACAAATACTTTATGGACTGGGGCTAGTCACTGCCATCATGAACATAAAATCAGCTGTTTCAGGAAACAACAGATCTCTGTCGCTGTTTTAGTACAGGTCCTTATGGAAAACTCTTACTTACTATCACTGAACCACAAAATTGAAGTGCCACGAAAGAAAGACATGCAGCAATGCCAAAATATGTATCACATGATTCTCCCCCCTCTCCCACGCCCAAAAGAAGCTTTGGAATGACTGGATTTACACCAGGGCATTATAGACAGAATAAATGAAAAATTTGTGGTCTAAGAAAGGAAACACAATTTTAGTTACTAGCACTTTTCTATGGCTCTTAAGCTTTTCATAGGAGTCGAGGGAATTTGCAGTCAGAGAAGTAGATCACTGAAATGATAATTTGTCTTTGAATAGAGTACTTTTATCCCATTAATTTCTGGCATTATGGTATAAGATAAGATGTAAGTTAGCCTGTGACTAACTGAAAATTAAGCCCCCACCCCACCCCACCCCAAAAGCCAATGAAACAAAAGAACAGCTTATGCTATGTTGTGTCAAATAAATGCTAAAATTAATTTTTATTCAACCTTCTATTGCAGATAATTTTAACCCCATGGCCTGTGCATTTAATCATGCCTTGCTTTGGGTCTATTAAAATATATTAACTCTATTCACCAAATTTATCTTTCTTAACCTATATACAATTGATACCAATTTGTAATAAAGTTAAAAGTAAGCACTCTGAAGTGGAAACAGTACAGAGGTGAAAGCATAAAGGTGAAAGAATAGCTTCTAAAATGTCCTGCCAATGCAGGCATCATTTGATGCACTACTGAAATAAAATCTTTCTAGCTGCTAGCTTTATAGAACATTAACCTAACAGCGCACAGTATGTATCACTGTTCCATAGAAACATAATCAGTGCCCATTTTGAACACACTGGTTCATAATGAGATAGTGAATAAGACAATAGAGTCCTACTAGTTTAAAGTCTTGGGATGATGGTTTTTAGGTACAAACTCTCCTATCGTTAAGCTAATAACAAAGGGATACAAACTCCTTTTAGCCAAACCAGACAAGGGTACTGTGATGCCATTTTTGTGTGGGGTTTTTTGTGTGTGAATGCCATTTATTCACTGCAACAGGAATGCAGTAATTCAGGACTGAAGGCCAAATCTGGTCCACCTGTGGGCCCAACGTGGCCCTCTAGAGTTCCCCATAAGGCTACATCCCCTTCCCCTGCCCTCACCAGTGTTGTGTAGTAGTTAGAGCATTGCACTGGAACTCAGGAGACCTGGATTCTAGTCCCCACTTGGCCATGAGGCTCACTGGCTGACTTTGGGCCAGTAACTGATACTCAGACTAATAGGGTTGTTGGGAGGATAAAATGGAGAGGAGGAGGATTGTGTGAGATACCTTGGGTTCCTTGCAAGAGGGGAAAAAAGTGGGATATAAATGCAATAATAAAATAAAACAAATCATTAAAAGTAGTTTGGGGAAAAACAGAACATTGGTAGAAATAGTGTCATAACAACAGGTTGTCAAGTGTGTTATGTGCCATGCAAGTGAGCCAGATATTACAGTCCTGGGATTAAATGTTATTGTAGATTGTTCCTCTGTTGCTTGGTGGGGCCTTCTAAAAAGACTTAGGGCAAATCCTATGCATGTTTAGACAGAAAAATTTCCTACAACTCCCAGTATACCCCAGCATGGTGTCTGTCTAAACTTGCATAAGATTGCACTCTTAAGGAAGCTGCCATTGCCACCATTGTTCAGAAGGACCTTTTTGCATTCCCCTGAAAAAATTATTGAAATTTTAATCTTGGCAGCTTTTTCAAGGGCTTCCTAAATCACTTCAATGGGCTTCCCCATTCACTTCTATGGTGGAAAAGCTCATGTACACCTGCACCCATGTGATTCTTCTAAACAGCAAGAGATTCAACACTGTTGTCAATGGAGAGGCAACTCAAGTTCACCTGCACCTCTACATGCATCCACCTCACCAAGGGAATGTGTTGGACATTGTCATTTGTACTATCCACCCACCCCAAAGTGAGAAATGGTTATCTAAGGCTGCAATCATATGCACTTACCTAGGATTAAGTTTCACTGAACACAGTGGAGTTTACTTTTGAGTAAACATGCACACATAGAATCATAGAATCATAGAATAGTAGGGCTGGAAGGGGCCTACAAGGCCATCGAGTCCAACCCCCTGCTCAATGCAGGAATCCAAGTCAGAGCATCCCTGACAGATGGCTGTCCAGCCTCGTCTTGAACGCCTCCAGTGTGGGAGAGCCCACCACCTCCCTAGGTAACTGGCTCCATTGTCGCATTGCTCTAACGGTCAGGAAGTTTTTCCTGATGTTGAGCCGGAATCTGGCTTCCTGTCACTTGAGCCCATTATTCCGTGTCCTGCACTCTGGAATGATCCTGGCCTTCTTCTCTGTGACAACCTTTCAAGTACTTGAAGAGTGCTATCATATCTCCCCTCAGTCTTCTCTTCTCAAGGCTAAACATGCCCAGTTCTTTCAGTCTCTCTTCATAGGGCTTTGTTTCCAGTCCCCTGATCATCTTCGTTGCCCTCATCTGAACCCTCTCCAGTTTGTCTGCATCCTTCTTAAAGTGTGGTGCCCAGAACTGGACACAGTACTCCAGATGAGGCCTAACCAGTGCTGAGTAGAGGGGAACTAGTACTTCCTGGGATTTGGAAGCTATGCTTCTATTAATGCAGCCCAAAAGAGCATTGGCCTTTTTTGCAGCCACATCACATTGTTGGCTCATATTCAGCTTGTGATCGACAACAATTCCAAGATCCTTCTCACTTGTAGTGTTGTTGAGCCACGTATCCCCCATCTTGTAACTGTGCATTTGGTTTCTTTTTCCTAAGTGCAGAACTTGGCATTTATCCCTGTTAAATGCCATTCTCTTGTTTTCTGCCCAGCGCTCCAGTCTATCCAGATCACTTTGAATTTTATTTCTGTCTTCCAAAGTATTAGCTATCACGCCCAATTTTGTGTCATCTGCAAATTTGATCAGCATTCCCTGCACCTCATCCTCCAAGTCATTAATAAAAATGACTCATAGACCCTCTTTTGGGAGAAGACTGAGCCAAAGTAGGAATTGAGCACCTCTGCCTTTTCTTTGTCATCTGTTATCATTTTGCCATCCTTATTTAATAGCTGAACAACCATTTCTTTCCTCTGCCTTTTACTATGCACATAGCTGAAGAAAGCCTTTTTGTTGTTTTTAGCATCCCTCGCTAACCTCAGCTCGTTCTCAGCTTTAGCCTTCCTGATGCTATCCCTGCAATTCTGTGCTACCTGCCTGTACTCTTCCTTTGTTACTTGGCCTTCTTTCCACTTCTTATATGTGTACTTTTTTGTTTTCAGTCATCCCTAAGCTTTTTGTGAAGCCACATTGGCTTCTTCTGTTGTCTTCCATCTTTTCTTCTTGTTGGAATTGTTTGTGATTATGCCTTGAGAATTTCCTTTTTTAAAAGCTCCCACCCATCTTGGACTCCTTTTCTCGTTAGTGTCGCTTGCCATGGGACCTTACTGATCATTGTTCTGAGTTTATTAAAATCAGCCTTCCTAAAATCCAGGGTACGCATTTGACTACACTCGGCTTTTGCTCCCTTAGAACCAAGAACTCAAGTACAACATGGTCGCTTTCCCCCAGAGTTCCTGTAACTGCTACTTTATCCACTATCTCATCTCTGTTGGTTAGGATCAAGTCAAGGATAGCTTATCCTCTAGTTCCTTCCTCTACTTTCTGTAGGAAGAGGTTATCCGCCACACAAGTCAGGAATTTCCTGGAGGGGCCATGTTTTGCAGAATTTGTCTCCCAACAAATATCGGGGAAATTGAAGTCCCCCATTACTACTACATCATGCTTCCTTGAAACACTGGCTATTTGCTTTTCAAAAGTTTCATCCTTGGCTTCTCCTTGATTGGGTGGCCGGTAGTAGACTCCGACCATCAGGTTCCTTTTATTCTTTGCTCCATTTATTTTGATCCAGATGCTCTTGATGGGGCTATCAAGCTCATCCTCCTGTATTTCTGTTCAGAGATATGTATTTTTCACATATAGTGCAACCCCACCTCCCTTTCTGTTCCTCCTGTTCTTTTTGAAGAAGTTATATCCTTCAATTGCTGTATTCCAGTCATGAGAGTCATCCCACCAAGTCTCAGTTATACCTATCAAGTCATAATTTCCCTCTTGTATTAAGAGTTCAAGTTCGTTCTGTTTGTTTCCCATACTCTGGGCATTAGTATATAGACATAGAAGACTATGTGCTTCATAGTCTGGCTTTCTTCCTACATGTGTCTGAAGACTATTATTGGGCGCTATCAGAGCTGTTCTCTCCATTGCAGTGCATGCGCCTACATCCATTGTTCCCCCTAACATTACATCTCCCTTCCCCGTAGGATTCAGTTTAAAGCCCTCCTGATGAAGTTCTTCATGCTGTGGCCAAACACATTCTTCCCATCCCTTGTGAGGTGCAACCCGTCCCTTGCCAACAGCCCATCTTCCAGGAAGTATAGCCCGTAGGGATGTCAGAGAATTTCCCCACGAATCTCGGGGAGGCCGAATGCCAGCGCATTCGGCCCCCCGAAATCAGTGGCAAAACAGTCTGCCCCCCCGCCTGCCCCTGGGACGGGACTTACCTTGGGCGAATCCTCCTGGTGGCGGTGGCTCCGGCAGCGGTTTGGCAGTGGTTCAGTGGTGGCGGCTGCGGCGGCCGGTCTTCCGACCGGCTGCCACCGCCGCTATTTCCAGTAAAAAAAAAAAAAGTGATAGGCTATGTAAAGATTTATGTAGCCTATCATGGCTAGAGTTTTAAAAAATACCGTGATAGGCTATGTAAATGTTTACGTAGCCTATCACGGCTGATTTAAAAGGAAAAAAAATGTGTCTACGCTATTTGCGTTCCCCTTATTTTCGCCGTCTTAGTCTACATAAATGTTTACGTAGACCAAGATGTTTCAAAATAAGGAACGCAAATGGCGGCACCCATGGGCGCTGCCATTTCCGTACGTACATCTTTTTTTCCTTTTAAATCAGCTGTGATAGGCTACGTAAACATTTACGTAGCCTATCACGGCTGACTGCAGGGACGCAAACAGCGGTGGCAACGGCTGCCGCCATTTGCGGACCTGGCCAGCCAGGATTCGGGGGGGGAGGGACAGAGCGCCTCCCCCCCAGCCAGAATTTTGGGGGGCAGGGATGGGGTGCCTCCCCCTGCCAGAATTTCAGGGGGAGGGACGGAGCGCCTCCCCCCCACCTCAAATCAATTTCGTTAAAAGGTAAGTCACTTTCGTACATCCCTAATAGCTCATGGTCCCAGAATCCAAATCTCTCTCGTCGGCACCACCTTCGTAGCCAGTCATTCACCCGGAGTATTTTTCGTTCCCTTTCTATCCCTCTTCTAACTACTGGAAGGATGGATGAGAAAACTATCTGGGCCCCAAAGTTCTTGAGTTTCCTTCCCAAAGCTTCAAAGTCTGACGTGATTTCTTCGTAGCTCCACTTGGCAGTATTATTTGTTCCCATATGGATGAGAAGAAAGGGATACCTGTCAGTGGGCTTTATGAGTGCAGGCAACCTTTCAGTCACGTCTCTAATTCGTCCTCCCGGGAGACAACATACCTGGAGAGTCCACGGGTCTTCGCGACATACTTGGTCTTGATCCCATGCAGCAAGGAGTCTCCCACTACTACCATACTTCTCTTCTTGTTGTTGTAGGCCTGGGTTTCATTGCCTCTGTTTGACTGACCTTCAGCCTCTTGCTCACTCTCATGTAGGTTCCCCTGTGATTCTTCCTCTGCAGGCTGTCCTCCAGTCTCATCCGCAAGTACCTGGAATCGGTTCCACAGCTCCACTGCTTCCACTGGTGCAGATGCATAAATTGTGATGCATGACTATTTACCCTTTATCATCCACAGTTTTTTGCAAGATTTCCCCTACATTTCATTATGCTCTGAAAGGAAAACAGCACATATAGAGTAGGTAAACTTTTAATTAATTAATTAATTAATTTCATTTCTATACTGCCCAATAGCCGAAGCTTTAAATGATGAGATTAGATGTTTGTGGAATTTGCTAATGGAACCATCACTAAAGCCCCACTGCCCTCCGTTATTAGAGAAATGGTTTATGTGCTTTTTGTGTTTGATGGCCTTTCAGTTAAATAGAAAACCCATCCTGGAATCAAAATAAGACCACTTTTCCTCATCAGCATAATCAGCATCATCAAAATAAATAAATAAATGAAATCTGTCCCTAGATAAAGTAGGTGTGCTACAAGTAGGCAGCCATGAATGTGAAATATTTCAGGAAAGCTACTGAGAAAACATGAAGAACTGTGTGTCTTAAAGTAAGAAGATTGAGTCTAGTAAGAAAGGCGATTATCAAATATTTCTGTCTGCTTGTTTTCCCATCTCAACTGGGATGCCTACCTCTCATCCATTATTTATAATCCTGTCATCTCTCTTGGCACTGGCCTTTCCCGTCTAAATCCATAGTTTCAATCCTCACCTGAACATGTTATCTACAGCAAATGAAAATCTGCCCAGTGTATGCAGTGATAATGTCAAAAACCTGAAATATACATACCAGCTAATTCAACAAAATGTTCATGCCTCTCTTTAGCCAATACAGATTCCACTAGTGATGCTGCCGAAGTTTGTAATTGCCTGGATCAGAATATGAATTTGTCCCACTCATAATGCTTAGATGTATGGAGAATATAGAAACACACTTCTCCCAGGAGTTGTTTACTGGTTAGAAATGAAAAATCTGAGATTCCTTGAAAGAGCATATGCAAACATGAAACAAAAGAGATTGTGAAGATATGTAACATAGGTTGCTGATATTGCAGTAGGGAAGCAGAGAGAAGAGGTAAGTCACTGATCACAGGAAGAGGAAATCAGAGGCAGGGCTTCCAGGGCGAGGGTTCAGAGGAGGGCAACAAAGATGATCAGGGGACTGGAAACAAAGCCCTATGAAGAGAGACTGAAAGAACTGGGCATGTTTAGCCTTGAGAAGAGAAGACTGAGGGGAGATATGATAGCGCTCTTCAAGTACTTGAAAGGTTGTCACAGAGAGGAAGGCCAGGATCTCTTCTCGATCACCCCAGAGTGCAGGACACGGAATCATGGGCTCAAGTGACAGGAAGCCAGATTCCGGCTGAACATCAGGAAAACCTTCCTGACTGTTAGAGCAATATGACAATGGAACCAATGACCTAGGGAGGTAGTGGGCTCTCCCACACTGGAGGCGTTCAAGACAAGGCTGGACAGCCATCTGTCAGGGATGCTCTGACTTGGATTCCTGCATTGAGCAGGGGGTTGGACTCGATGGCCTTGTAGGCCCCTTCCAACCCTACTATTCTATGATTCTATGATAAATGTGGCTAGGCAGGTCAGGCAAGGATGGGATCTGCAAACCAGTTATTCTATGATCTAGGGTAGGAGTGGGGAACCTATGATCCTCCAGATGTTGCTGGACTCCAATTCCCATCAGCCCCAGCCAGCATGGCCAATTGTCAGGGATGATGGGGATTGCAGTCAAGAAACATCTGGAGGGCCACTAGTTCCCATCCCTGATCTAAGCAAACACCAAAATTTTGCTTTGGGTACCAAAATGCTTAAGGTTATGATGAGAGAGGAATTTTTTTGTTCAAAGGTTGCAAATGGCCTCAGAGCTCAGGGTTGTCTATAATGAGTAGTAAGAGGTATCAGGTGGTCAACCAAAATATTTTCCCACTTCCCCAGCTTTCAGTCACTGTATATTTGTACTTTGCCAACCCTTCAGTCCCCCAAACTATATATTTTTTTTAATATGCAGGGTCAGGTTCCCTTAACTTACTATGGCTTCCAGCTATGCACCTAAGATTTTTTTTAAGTGTACAGCTCAGAATGTAAACCATTAATAAAAGAAAGAGTGTTTGAAACAGAGATGGATGAAACTGCCAGTTTTGCTTTCTCCTGTATTTGGTTTCTTAAAATCTCAAGTTCTTTCCATCTCAGATATGAAAAAAGTTAATTTTGGAAAATTCTTATAAAAATGGACTAAAATGAAATTCTTACCCATCCCAGATTTGAAAGCACATGCATCATATAGATATACTTGTCATTGGCTGAGTGTATACTCAGTGGCAAATCAGGTTTAGTCCCTGCATAATGTGTGCTATAGCACTCAGACAGAGATAAAGAGCTTCTCTGCACAGGGCTTACATCGTGCAATCAAGATTGGTTGCTCATGGAAGTTAGCAAGTCCTTTACATGATGTTGTCGACCTTCAGGGCCCCTCAGCTATTAAATAAGGATGGCATACAGATGACAAAGAAAAGGCAGAAGTGCTCAATTCCTACTTTGGATCAGTCTTCTCCCAAAAGAGGGTTTATGACCCCCTTGGCAAAGGCGAAGTACAGGCTGAAGGGGCAGGATTGCAGCTTGAGATTGATAGGCATAAGGTCAAGAAACACCTAATTACTTTGAATGAGTTCAAATCTCCAGGGCCAGATGAACTGCATCCTAGAGTCATAAAGGAACTGGCAGAAGAACTCTCAGAACTGCTGTCTATTCTCTTTGAGAAATCATGGAGGACGGGGGAAGTGCCAGATGACTGGAGGAGGGCTAATGTTGTCCATATCTTCAAAAAGGGTGAAAAGAAGGAACCTGGGAACTACAGACCAGTCAGTCTGACATCAATCCCTGGGAAAATTCTGGAGCAGATGATAAAGCAATCCATCTGTAAGCACCTTGAAAACCATGCAGTGATTACTCGAAGCCAACATGGATTTGTTAAGAACAAATCCTGCCAGACAAATCGGATCTCATTTTTGGATCAGGTAACCTCCCTTGTGGACTGTGGGAATGCTGTGGACATAATATACCTCGACTTCACAGAGCTTTCGACAAAGTGCCCCATGATATCCTGATGAGCAAACTAGCTCAAAGTGGGCTAGATGAAACAACGATCTGGTGGATCCACAGTTGGCTACAGAATCGGACTCAAAGAGTGCGTATCAATGGGATCTTCTTAAACTGGGGAGAAGTAATGAGTGGGGTACCACAGGGCTCAGTCCTGGGCCCAGTGCTCTTCCACATTTTTATTAATGACTTGGAGGAGGAGGTGAAGGGAATGCTGATCAAATTTGCAGATGACACAAAATTGGGCGGGATATCAAATACTTTGGAAGACAGAAACAAAATTCAAAGTGATCTTGATAGACTGGAGCACTGGGCAGAAAACAACAGAATTACATTTAATAGGGATAAATGCCAAGTTCTGCACCTAGGAAAAAGAAACCAAATGCACAGTTACGAGATAGGGGATATGTGGCTCAACAACACTTCAAGCAAGAAGGATCTTGGAATTGTTGTCGATCACAAGCTGAATATGAGCCAAAAATGTGATGTGGCTGCAAAACAGGCAAATGCTCTTTTGGGCTGCATTAATAGAAGCATAGCTTCCAAATCCCAGGAAGTACTAGTTCCCCTCTACTCAGCACTCGAGAGACTGAAAGAACTGGGCATCTTTAGCCTTGAGAAGAGAAGACTGAGGGGAGATATGGTAGTGCTCTTCAAGTACTTGAAAAGTTGTCACAGAGAGGAAGGCCAGGATCTCTTCTCGATCATCCCAGAGTGCAGGACACGGAATAATGGGCTCAAGTGACAGGAAGCCAGATTCCAGCTGAATATCAGGAAAAACTTCCTGACTGTTAGAGCAGTACTACAGTGGAACCAATTACCTAGGGAGGTAGTGGGCTCTCCCACACTGGAGGCATTCAAGACGAGGCTGGACAGCCATCTGTCAGGGATGCTCTGACTTGGATTCCTGCATTGAGCAGGGGGTTGGACTCGATGGCCTCGTAGGCCCCTTCCAACCCTACTCTTCTATGATTCTATGATTCTCACAGTTTATGACCTTTATCCCACTTTTAAAAAGATCAGACATAACACAGTAAGGGATGTTAACCCAATCTATTGCCCATGTATAATGACAGTGTTGTGCTATAATCACAGTACCATCTAGTGGCTGTAAAATGAAACATATAGAACATCCTGAGAAAGGAAGTCCTTGATTCAAAGCACGTGTCTGCCTGTGTAAAGGAGCTAAGCTCAATCTCGCAAAGAATCCAGACGCAGAAAGCCCCAGTAAGGATGCTGGATTTTAGCCTTGTGTGATCAGCCTCAAAGAAGCAATGTGCCTTGTCCTTGAGTGGGGTTTAAAAAATGTAAAACAGCCTTTGCTGTTGATCAGTGGTTGCCAAGTTGTTTTTGGTATTAAATTGCTAGGGAGCTATTGCAGATTGTTTCAACTAAAATGCCTTTTTTTACCTTATATGAAAAACATTGTGAAAATGTATGTTAGGACACACATAGTGATTTTAAATCAGTTTTCATATTCTGCAGGTGATAACATTTTCAAACTAGCACTATCCTTTTGTTTTCTTTCTTTTCTTTCACCTGAAGAACATCATATATTCTAGTGATGGGTGAACTGATTTCCATCATAATTCATAATTTGCTCACTGAGTTACAAATCCAACATTATAAACTTGGATAAAAGTGTTCTGTTATTAGGACATTTTGATATATCTTTGAACTTTTGCACACATTCATCACCAAAGTGCCTTGGGAATGTGCCATGTGTAATACACTGTCAATTTCCAGTCCATGCATCACGACATCATGCATCACTATGTATCCTTCTCTGATTATCTACTATCACATATGCTTTGTATCCAATTGGAGAAGATCAATATGTAGCCACAAGAGGCAGAGGCAGCAGATCCAGTCTTTTAAACTGATTGGTTCCTTTTGTCGTGTTCACCTCTAGGAGGGGGATTCCTATCCCTAATATTTAGATAAAATTAGGTTAGCTAGTGATATAAATTATCCTGTGAAGGAAAGTACAACCTGTCTTTTTTGTTGGTGGTCCTATAGGGGTTCATTGTTGTTGTTCAGTCGTTCAGTCGTGTCCGACTCTTCGTGACCCCATGGACCATAGCACGTCAGGCCTTCCTGTCCTGCGCTCTCTCCCAGAGTGTGCTCAAGTCCATATTCATTGCATCGGTGATGCTATCTAGCCATCTCATCCTCTGCCGTCCCCTTCTCCTTTTGCCTTCAGTCTTTCCCAGCATCAGGGTCTTTTCCAGAGAGTTTTCTCTTCGCATTAGGTGGCCAAAATATTTGAGCTTCAGCTTCAGTATCTGTCCTTCCAATGAGCACTCAGGGTTGATTTCCTTTAGGATTGACTGATCTGACCTCCTTGCAGTCCAGGGGACTCGTAAGAATCTTCTCCAGCACCACAGTTCGAAAGCATCGATTCTTCGGCGCTCAGCCTTCTTTAGAGTCCAGCTCTCAGTCTCACAGCCATACGTTGCTACTGGGAAAACCATAGCTTTGATTAGACGGACCTTTGTCGGCAAGGTGATGTCTCTGCTTCTTACTATGCTGTCGAGGTTTGCCATAGCTTTCCTCCCAAGGAGCAAGCGTCTTTTAATTTCAGGGCTACAGTCACTGTCTGTGGTGATCTTGGAGCCCAAGAAAATAAAATCTGTCACTGCTTCCATTTCTTCCCCAGGAAGTGATGGGGCCAGATGCCATGATCTTAGTTTTTTTAATGTTGAGTTTCAAACCAGCTTTTGCACTCTCCACTTTCACCCTCAACAAGAGGCTCTTTAGATCCTCTTTGTTTTCTGCCATTAGGGTGGTATCGTCTGCATATCTGAGGTTGTTGATAATTCTCCCGGCAGTCTTAATTCTGACCTGTGATTCATCCAACCCGGCATTTCCCATGATGTACTCTGCATATAAGTTAAATAAGCAAGGCGACAATATGCAGCCTTGTCGTACTCCTTGCCCAATTTTGAACCAGTCGGTTGTTCCATGTCTGGTTTTTACTCTTGCTTCTTGACCCTCATACAGGTTTCTCAGGAGACAGGTAAGGTGGTCTGGTACTCCCATCTCTTTAAGAATTTGCCACAGTTTGTTGTGATCCACACAATCAAAGGCTTTAGCGTAGTCAATGAAGCAGAAATAGGCGTTTTTCTAGGGATGTCAGAGAATTCCACCACGGATCTCAGTGAGGCCAAATGCACTAGCATTTGGCCCCCCGAAATCTGTGGCGGAACGGCCTGCCACCCGCCCGCCCTCTCACAGATCCCCCTCGGGACGAGACTTACCTGGGGCGGATGTTCCGGGAGGCGGCGGCTGGTTTTCCGACTGGCTGCCACCGCCGCCATTTGCAGTCTTGTCATTTTTTTAATTATTTTTTTTACAGAGACGTGATAGGCTATGTAAAGACTTACGTAGCCTATCATGGCTGGGTAAAAAAAAAAAAAAAAGTGTACACAAATGGCAGCTACGGCTGCCGCCATTTGCGTTCCTTATTTTTCGCCATCTTAGTCTACGTAAATATTTACGTAGACTATTATGGCAAAAATAAAGGGGAACGCAAATAACGTAGTGGGCGCTATTTGCGTCCCTTTTTGATTCACCATTTTAGCCTATGTAAATATTTACACAGGCTAAAATGGCGAATCAAAAATGGACGCAAATAGCGCCCGCTACGCTATTTGCGTTCCCCTTTATTTTCTCTGTAATAGTCTACGTAAATATTTACGTAGACTAAGACGGCGAAAAATAAGGAACGCAAATGGTGGCGGCTGTAGCCGCCGCCATTTGCGTACGCGTTTTTTTTGTTTTTGTTTTTACCCAGAGCCCTCCGCAGCTGGAAATCTTGGGCCTGGCCGGCTGCTCCGCGGAGCCGCCGTGGAGCACAGCCGGCTGTTGAGGATTCTGGGGGGGAGGAACGGATCGCCTCCCCGCCCATCGAGGATTCTGGGGGGAGGGATGGAACGCCTCCCCCCCCCATGAACATAATCCGCGGAAAGGTAAGTGACTTTCGTACATCCCTACGTTTTTCTGGAATTCTCTTGCTTTCTCCATGATCCAGCAAATGTTGCTTTCTCCATGATCCAGCAAATTCTCTTGCTTTCTCTATGATCCAGCAAATGTTGCTTTCTCCATGATCCAGCAAATTCTCTTGCTTTCTCTATGATCCAGCAAATGTTGGTGATTTGATCTCTAGTTCCTCTGCCTCTTCGAAACCCAGCTTGTACTTCCAGTAGTTCTCGGTTCACAAACTGCTGAAGCCTAGCTTGTAGGATTTTGAGCATTACCTTGCTGGCATGTGAAATGAGCGCAATTGTACGGTAGTTTGAACACTCTTTGGTGTTGCCCTTCTTTGGAATTGGAATGTAAACTGACCTTTTCTAGTCTTGTGGCCACTGCTGAATGTTCCAAATTTGTTGGCATATTGAGTGCAGCACTTTAACAGCATCATCTTTTAGGATCTTAAATAGCTCAGCTGGAATACTGTCATCTCCTCTAGCTTTGTTGTTACTAATGCTTCCTAAGGCCCTCTTGACTTCACTCTCGAGGATGTCCGGCTCAAGTTCAGTGAGCGCACTATCATGGCTATCAGGGACATTCAGGTCTTTCCTGTATAGTTCTTCTGTGTATTCTTTCCACTTCTTCTTAATCTCATCTGCTTCTGTTAGGTCCCTGCCTTCTTTGTCCTTTATCATGCCCGTCTTTGCACAAAACGTTCCCTTGAGATCTCCAATTTTCTTGAAGAGATCTCTAGTCTTTCCCATTCTGTTGTTTTCTTTGATTTCTTTGCATTGTTCATTTAAGAAGGCCTTCTGGTCTCTCCTTGCTATTCTCTGGAACTCTGCATTCAGTTGGATATATCTTCCCCTTTCTCCCTTGCTTTTCGCTTCCCTTCTTTCCTCAGCTACTTGTAAAGCCTCATCAGACAGCCACTTGGCTTTCTTGCATTTCTTTTTCTTTGGGATGGATTGAGTTGCTGCCTCCTGAACAATGTTATGGACCTCCGTCCATAGTTCCTCAGGCACTCTGTCTATCAGGTCTAATCCCTTAAATGTATTCGTCACCTCCACTGTATATTCATAAGGGATATGATTTAGGTCATCCCTGAATGGTTTAGTGGTTTTCCCTACGTTCTTCAATTTAAGCTGAAATTTTGCAAGAAGCAGCTCATGATCTGAGCCACAGTCAGCTCCAGGTCTTGTTTTTACTGACTGTATAGAGCTTCTCCATCTTTGGCTGCAAAGGACATAATCAATCTGATTTCGATATTGACCATCTGGTGATGTCCATGTGTAGAGTCGCCTCTTGTGCTGTTGGAAAAGAGTGTTTGCTATGATCAGCGTATTCTCTTGGCAAAACTCTCTTAGCCTTCGTCCTGCTTCATTTTGTACACCAAGGCCATGCTTGCCTGTTATCCCGGTGATTTCTTGACTTCCTGCTTTAGCATTCCAATCCCCTATGATGAAAACAACTTCTTTTTTTGATGTTAGTTCTAGAAGGTGTTGTAGGTCTTCACAGAACCAGTCAACCTCAGCTTCTTCAGTCTCAGTGGTTGGGGCATAGACTTGAATTACTGTGATGTTGAATGGTTTGCCTTGGATTCGTACTGACATCATTCGATCATTTTTGAGATTGTGCCCCAGTACTGCTTTTCCCACCCTTTTGTTGACTATGAGTGCTACTCCATTTCTTCTAAGGGATTCTTGCCCACAGTAGTAGATATGATGGTCACCTGAATTAAATTTGCCCATGCTTGTCCATTTTAGTTCACTGATTCCCAAGCTGTCGATGTTCAATCTTGCCATCTCATGTTTGACCACCTCCAGCTTACCTTGATTCATTGATCTGACATTCCAGGTTCCTAAACAATATTGTTCTTTACAGCATCGGACTTTCTTTTCTCCACCAGACACATCCACAGCTGAGTGTCCTTTTGGCTTTGGCCCAGCCGCTTCACTCTTTCTGGCGCTACTTGGAAGTTCCCTCTGCTCTTCCCCAGTAGTATATTGGACACCTTCCGACCTGAGGGGCTCATCTTCCGGTGTCATATCTTTTAGCCTTGTGATACGTTCCATGGGGTTTTCTTGGCAAGAATACTGGAGTGGGTTGCCATTTCCTTCTCCAGTGGACCACATTTTATCAGAACTTTCCACCTGAAAATGACCTGTCTGTCTTGGGTGGCCCTGCACGGCATAGCTTATGGCTTCACTGAGTTACGCAAGCCCCTTCGCCACAACAAGGCAGTGGTCCATGAAGGGGATAGGTGTTCACAATTGATAATAAATTAATAAAATAAATGGCTTGAGATATAGGGTGTTTCCAGATGGAGGAATACTAGCACTATCAATCAGAAAGCATTGTGCAGCCTTCCCATCTTTTTTTCCCTAATGGATTTTCTGCAATAGGAAAAATTATGGAAGAAGTGGTAGGAACACACAGGGGGTCTATAAGTGGAAGATGTCATTGTCTGGATCCCCCATAAAATTCTGTGAATGAGGCAGGGCAATGGTGAGATAAAAGCCCCATCTGGAAGCACCCATAGTCTTTATAAAAACCTACTCACTTCAAAATATTAAAAGGTATTTACATGATAACAAGATATGGTATAAGAGCATAAAACATATATAAAAATACGAACTACTAGTTGTAATAAGAGAAAGACATTTCAAAAAGCTTTCCGTGAATTGTTTCAGGAGCTAGCCTTTATTTTTAAAAATGTGAAATGTCTTACCCATATGACATTTTTGAACTGTTCCAAAAGGAGAGAAGTGAAGATCAGGACAGTGTTGTCACCCTGAAGTCTCTCAGTCTGTCTTTAATATATATCTGTCTCATGTTCACTCATGTATGTCATAGGCAACAAATATTCACACCACCTTGGCTACCTAACTAACTAGCCTTCCTTTGAACTCCTTATCTGAACCATATGTTATTTTTTCCTGAGTTTAGGTGGAAAAAGTCTAACCTTGTTTGTGACTTAGGTTAACAAAGGTAAGCCAAGAATGTCAATTTCTTTGGAAATTACAGGGTTACAGCAACAAACAACTGAGCAGGCACAAAGATAGCAAAGTCTGGCATCTTAGCCATGCTAACTATCCAGGCTGTGCAGGTACAGAAAATATACATTAACTCAATATACATTAATTCAGTTTGAATTTCAAAAATGTTAAAACCTGTTGGATCAAAGTCAGACCTCTTTGTACATTTGAAAATTGCAAATGTACTAGATTTGACTTCCAAATTGATTAATGAGGAGTCTGAGTGGCATCACTAGGACATTCAGGTGTTCCATAACCATAGTTCAACAGTATTTCATATGATTTCTTTTAGCCCTTTGTGTTTCTATTATCCTACTTTTCCAAATTCATAAACTTCTCCAATATTTGCTCTGATATAGACCATAAATGAGGGTATTAATAATAATAACCAGAGGGAGTAATCCTATGGCCGCTGGTCGTACGGCAATGTGTCATATGGCAGCCTCCTCCTCACTCTGCCCTCCCGTGGCTAGACAGCCGCAATCGGCTGTCTAGCTGAAAATGCAGGGCAGGGGAAGCGCAGAGGGAACGATCCCCTCCATGCTTCTCCTGCCCTGCATTGGATAGGTGGTCGCCTCTGAGTTTGGAGGCGGCCACCTATCTGAATAGGATTGTGCCCTAATTTTACTTCTTATATCATCAGGATCTTATAGTATAAATCACTTTAAGCAAAACTGGGGGGAGGGGGAGATACTTTGTTTAAATTATCTTTTTTTTTTCATTTAAATTGAGATGTTCTTATATGGCCAAAACATCTCAAAAGGTCTCTGGTGAAAAAGGAAAAAGATAGGCTGTATTTTTTTTTTTAAAGGAAATTCTAATATGATTGAAGAAATTTTAGTCACCTCACAGAGGACCCAAGGGGGATTTTTTTTGTATTAATAGTTATTTTTCACATTCCTGCTCTGAGTACCATCCTTACTTTTTTAAAAAATGATAGCCCTAAGGATTATTGTCAATTGTGTATTGTACTTCATACCATATTTCAAAGTTTCTGTTATTATGATCTCAGGAGCACTGCACGACTGAGTCCATTTATGTCCCAGCAGGCTCTGAAATTTTAATGTATTTCTGCAGAATTCCACTTTGCTTACAGCTAGTCTTTATTTTTCCAGATCTTTGCATGAACTGTATTCCTTTCCTTAAGCTCAATAATAATGGCATTGTGAGTATAAACTCAGCCTATTTTTCACATTTGTCTCCAGGTTGGGAAGAATTTAACTAATCCAGAAATCTGCAATATAGACTTTCATAATCTCCTAACTAGGCATACGCTAAGTATCAGTAAACAAAAATGCCTAAAGAGACTCATTTTATAATGACTTAATTATGAAATTCTAAGGCACTGGCAGCATTCAGGTTTAACACAAAACACAGTTTAGCATTATAGGAATGTGATGTGGCAAGCCTCAGGCTTGCATGCTCCTTCCCCTTCCTTTACATATGATATGAGGACATTTGATCATCTGGTTGTGGTTCGTACCAAACATAGTTTCCCATTTTGTCCAAACACAGAAAAATATGGTTTGTAAAAAGCATTCTTAGTTAACAAACCAGGATGCTCTGGTTTGATATGCTGGTTTATTAACAAACTGTGGTTTGTTGCAAACTGTAAACAGAAGCTTCTAACTTGAAAGGGAGGGGAGTGGAGCATTCAGACTAAAGACTTGCCCTAGCATTTCTTGAATGCTAAGCCATGGTTGAGCCATTATTATAATGCAACTAAAACAGACATCGTTGTGTCTTTAGTATAAACCCAGAAGCAGCAGAAGCCAGGATGGGGCTGTTTAAATGAGACAACAACTAAGCTTGATTCCAAAACTGCTGCTGCTAACAGACCAGGTCTTATTGGCCATTTTACTGTAACTGAATGGTTATAGTAATTAGTGCTACAGGGCAGAGTAAAGCACTTTCCTTGGAAATACTGTCATGGTAAGGACTTAACCTACCTTCACCCATGACATTCGATGACACACCTTTGCAGACAAGTTAAAGAACCCTTGGTGGCCCATTGTGACTTGTTTGCAAAACACTTTTGAGTCATAGCTGCTGTGACTTAAGGCCTATTCAGGTGTATTAAACCCAGTGTTCCAGATCATATGGAGAGCCTCCAGGGGTAGAGGAGGCTCTCTGCTCCAGACTGTTGCCCTCCACGAGTAGAGGGCAATGAAATGTGACAAGAGAGAGTGGTGAGGCTGGAGCGCTCCCTCCCCTTGTGTGTTTGGTTTAGAAAGCCTGAAGAGGGCTTTAGACACAACTAGTTGTGTAGCATAAATATGGATCAAGCCCACAAAATGCATGTAGATGGAATGCATGTCAGAATGGAGAACAGTCAGCCCTGCTGACTTAGTATGTCTGGCAAAAGGTCTGAATGGAGCCTGTGTGTGTAAAACCCTTACTGGGTTCCTCTTCATGTGGAGAGAGCGTATATGCCAGGGGTACAGAACCTCAGACTTGGGGGCCAAACCTGGCCCTCTGGGGTATCCCAGATGGCCATGGTCCCTTCCCCCAGCCACAGCCCTTTTCCCCCAACCCCCGATCATTTGGTGGTTTCCCAGCTTTTGTGCAGTTGTTTCCCATTCTGAAAGGCTGCCATGCCTCTCCTAAGGCTTAGTGATCGGCAGTAAGAGCTTTAAGCTAAAATATGTTGGTATTTTTGACGCCACCCTTTTGCCTTCAGCTCACACCCCTCAGGAATGTGGCCCCTGAAAACCTTCTGTTTATAAACCCTGTTTACCCTGTTTAACTATGGGTAAACAACCCACAGTTAAACCATTGTGTAGAGTATGCACATAAATGCCCTCACCCTGGCGCCAGCTTGTCTGGCTGAAAGGGGGGGGGCATTGCGGGCGGGTGGGGTGACAAGACGTAGGGGCCTCTGATTGGTGCACCCCAGTGGCACCACCATGCAGGGAGGGGCAGGCTGAGCTGCCTTAAACTCAGCTCCCCCTCCCAATCTCAGCTCTCTGGCTCGACGCAGCTAGAGAGAGTTACAGCTCCGCCTGAAAAACGAATGAAGGACACCTGCCTGCTGGAGATTGGCTTCGTCGTCATTGGACTCCGCGAGCAATCGGCGCTCCTAAACCGCTCCACGTCGACGCTTGCCTCAACTCCAGCGTTGCCGGTGCTCGCGGCGGGGCACTCGCGCTCCAGCGCAGTTTCCTCGGGCCCGCCACCTGCCCTGTTGGCGGGAAGTGCTGGCATTGATGGTGGTAGGCGCTGGGGCTCAGTGCCTGTCGCTGCAGGCGGTTGCAGTCCCCGTGGGTCCCGGCACTTGCGGCGGTGGCCCGCCCCCCTTCTTCCCGCCTTTGGCTCGGCCTGCCTAGCCGGCCCTGGGTTTGCTGGCATGCGCGGCTGGGGCGCTCGTTCCCGGGCGCCGCCCCCTCCTCGGCAGGCTCTTACGGGGTTGGCGGGTGGTCCGGCGGCGGCGCCTGCAGCGTGTGCCCGGGAGTGGCACCTATTGTCCTGCTCCCATACGGGAGCGCCAGCTCTTGCGGCTGCGGCCCTCCCTCCCTCGTCTTCCTCCTCCTCAGGCTGTGCCCCCGGGGTTGTTGTCGCTCCCAGGTGCGGCGCTTGTGTCCCGCTCCCCTGCGGGGGTGTCGGTATCGACGGCAGCGGTGCGCCTGCCTCCTCCCCGGGGTCGTGGCATGCGAATGCTGCTGCGCCCCTGGGACGCCGCCGCTTGCGGCGGGGTGCGTGGGCTTGGGCGCCGCTCCCTCCTCCGTGTCTTGCCTCGCCCGTGGGTGCGCCTCTGTCAGTGCCGGTGGCAGGCATCGGGGGGTGGCACCTGTGTCTCGCTCCCCTGCGGGGGGGTGTGCTGTTGCTTTCGGTGGCGGTGCACCCCCCCTCCGTTGCGCCTCCGGCGGTTGCGGCGCACCCGCGCTGCCCAGGTCCCGGAATTGACTCGCTCTGGGCGGGTGTGCCTCTGCGCCGCCCCCCCAGGCCATGGATTGCTGCGCCGCTGGGAGTGCCGAGCTTTTTAGCGGCGGCACGCGTGCAGGTGCGGCGCTGGTGGCTGCCAGCGTTTACTTGCACGCGGGGCCGCTGGCGCTTGCATCTGCAGCGCCTGCCCCCCCCCCCGATTGCCGGCTCTTGTGCCGCCCGGGGAGCACAGAGCGCTCACGGTGGCGGCGCATTCACCCCCCGCAAGACAAGCAAACACACACACACACCATACAAAGCAAAACCAAATAATAATAATAACACTAATAATAATAATAATAATAACAACAACAACAACAACAACAGCAGCAGCAACAAATTAAAACAATGGGGGAAGAAGAGGGGGGGAAAGAAGGAAAAAAAAGATAGAAAGAAAGAAAGAAAGGAAAGAGAAAGAATGGGGAGCAGGCAATGGCCGCATTCAGGCCCGGCTCCCGTGGCCATGGGCCCTTCCCGCGCCTTATGGGCACCAGTTTTGGCAACGGGCGACAATCGCCCCCTCCCTCCGCGCCACTCACATCTTTAGTCATTATCGGCCGCGGAGTATGGCCCTCCTATCTACAGGCGCTCCCCACTTCCATCCCAGGACTCTCCACCTTAGCTTGATCTCGGGTCTGCAGTTCTCGAGGCCTGTGGGGTGTTGTCTGTTGCCCTCGAAACCCAGTGTGTAGCCTCCTGCTGCATTTACTTCTAGGGGTGCTGGTTGGAGTGTTGGACTTGGTCTGGAATCCGGGCTATTGCTTCTTTCTGCCAACCAGCAGAGGGCTAGAGGTGCTAGCCATTGTCTGATCTGGAAAGTTAAGTGGGGTCAGCCTTGGTCAGAATTTTCCAACATCGCGCCAAGCTTAACCCACCTTATACATTTGCCCCCCCAAGAAAGGCCAAGGTAGAAAGAAAAGGTAGGGTAGGGCCCCTGCCTCCCCTCCCCAAGAAACCATTGCCAAGGCCCGATTATGAGTCTAATGAGGAGGCAGACCCGGTACTGGCATCAACTCTTGCTCGTTTAGAAACTGATGAGAGTTCCTCGAGGATCTCTCCCCCTCCCCTGGTCAGGCCTTAGAAGCCCTCGGCTGTCTAGCCCAAGCGAACACGACAGCAGACCTGACGCTCGCTACTGTTTTTTCTTTCAGCTCGCCCGGATGCTCTTGAAGCCTCCACTTCTTCTTCATCAGCTCTTCTGGATGGCTCACCGCCCGTGGTTGAGCTCCTCCCTTCTGCAACCTCCTCTTTCCCGAGTGCCCAAGCATCAACATCTAAGTTTCCAGTCAAGGATCAGAGCACGGTCACAATGGTGCAGCTCGTCTGGATGCTGTTGAAGCCTCCATCTCCTTCCTTGTGGTTTCGCCCAGGCGACACACCACAGCTGGGGTGGTCCACCCTCTTGGGGCATCTCCGTCAGGAGCACTGTAGGCGGCATCATCTTCCTTGCTCCCAGGGACCCGGATGCAGCTGCCTTGGATGGGTGAGATGACTGCACCTTGCCCCACTTGTCCAGACGGGTGACCTGCAAAGCCGTGGGGTTGCAGTCTTAGCTTACCTCCCTGGGGCGGCTGGCCCTCCCAATGTCACCGGCAACTCTGTCACTCACACCCCACGGTAGCCCCAGCCGCTCAACTCAGCATCTTAGAGGGTTCTGCTGGGGTGCACGAAACCCACTTACCTGGTCTTGCAGCTTTTCGCGGTGGGGGGGAGGCGCTTCGCTGCTCTCCCCCCGAAGTTCAGGCCGGGGGGGGGAGGCTTCCTGCCTCGCCTGGCCGAAGTTCAGGCCGGGGGGGAGGCTTCCCGCCTCGCCCGGCCGAAATTCAGGCCAGGGAGGAGGCGCCTCGCCTCGACCGGCCGCGAACTAAAAAGTTTAAAAAAACTTGCAAATAGCGTTGCCCTTATTTTCGCCGTAGTCTACGTAATCTTTACGTAGACTACAGCGACCAAATAAGGAACGTGAATGGCGGCTCCCTATGGGGGCCGCCATTATCCGTACGTGCTTTTTTTTTTTTTTTTAAGTCACCCGTGATAGGCTACGTGACGATTTACGTAGCCTATCACGGCTGACTTTGCAGATCTAGCCGTGATAGGCTACGTTAATCGTCACGTAGCCTATCACGGGGGCGTTTTTTTTTTTTAGTTTTATTGGAATGGCGGTGACGGCAGCCGGTCGAAAGATCGGCTGCCACCCCCGCCCCTGACAAAGACCTGACGAACCGCCGCCGGGACCCGCCACCGGGAGGGACATTCGGGAAAGGTAAGTCCTGTCCCGGGGGGGGAGGGCGGGAGGCGGGGTGTGTGGAGAATTTCTCCCCGAAACTTGTTCGGGGGGCCGAACACGTTGGCGCTCGCCCCCCCGAAGTTTCAGGGAGAAATTCTCCGCCAACCCTAGGTTCTGCTGGATTAACTTACGATCCCTCGCTCTGCTTCCGCCCGCTTGGGCATCCACGTAGGTGGCATATCAGATCCCTATGCTAACCTGGTAAGTTGGGATGCCACCAGGGCTACTCCTTCTCCTAATGCCTTTCACCTGAGGAGGTGTGTGCCTGGCTTACGTTGTGGCCATTCACAGGAGGGCCGCCACTGACCCTTCTCTGTTCCTACCTGTTGGACCAGGACCTTTTGCGCCTCTTTTGACTCCTTCCTGGCCTGTTCTGCGACAGATCTGGCAATAGCCACATTCACCTGGCTGTCTCCCGCAATGGCCTTTCACCTATGGCGGATCCGCTGCTTCAGCACCGCTGTCTGTGCTGGGAATACAGCCCCAAAGGTGCATACTCCCAGAACCCGTGCCTTTTCCGTCATGAGTGCTCCCAAGTAGCAGTCAGTACTCGTCCTCCCCTTGTCCAATGCCTGGGGATGGTAGGGTCCCCCCCCCTTGGCAAGGCCGAGGCAGTAGGAAGCTCTCATGGGCCCATGCCCAGTTAGGTTGGTGCCGCTACTCCGACTTTAAGTCGCTACTCCAACGGGGGGAACACATTTTAACTTGGAACACGGTTTTAGACTAGGTTCTAGGACCTCACCCCCCTTTTTCAAGGTCAACACACGCCATCCTTACCTCGTAAGCAACATTGCTCCTCGACAGGCGTCGACGGGTTCCTGACAGGTTAACAAGGCAGTACTGGCAGAAGGATTATAGCCCCCTCCTTTTTTCCACACCCCATTATCTACTCTATGGATCTTCCTTCTGGAAATGGTGCCCAGGAACTCATCTAGGGAGTTTATCCTGATTCGTAACCTCTCTTCCCTGAGGGCCAGCCTGTTAATCAAGAGATTCCTGTTCATCTGTGTTCAGGGCGACCCACCTAGTCGACGGAGCAGTTGTCTTGGTTCGGGATCCCGTCCACGGGTCCCTGGTGGGCATATTCTACATGGAGTCCGAAGACGGTGGTCAATGTTCTGCTTCCCTTTCCTGTTACCTCGGTGTCCCTTAGCTCACAAAGGCTCAGGGCCTGTTGCCCACATCAACATTTGGTAAAGCCAATCTGATACCCTTAGGCGTTATTCTAGCCTCCCTCAGGACAACTTTCAGGTCCTTTGAGCACAGCTTCAAGCAGTTATACATCTTCCTAGGGTTTTCCTTGGGGGGGGGCATGCGAGATATTTGTAGGGCATCTTCTTTTCACAGTTAGGGTAGCTGCCCCTGACCGTGCCTTCTCGTGCCGGCCCAGTCTGGGCAATGTAGGGTCTGCGGCTTCCGCACCATCGAACCAGGATTATTTCTGCTGCGCGCAAGTATCCATAGGCATGGCTTCTACTTGGTAGGGCTTTAATGGCACCTTCCGGAGGAGTGAGCCGCTCCTCAAAGCCGGACTGCGGATTCACTTGGTTCCGCCGCCGCCCAAGGAGGTTTCGGGCTGTTAGGGCAGGTCCGATCGTGCTGAGAGTAGTGGCCTGTAGAGTGGTGGCCGCAGTCTCCGAGCACATCTTCAGTAATCACGTGATTCATCCTTCATCCTCCTGAACTCGGAGGGTCATGTCATGTGTCAATGTGCCCGCACTCCAGTGTTACAACATTTGGTTCTGGGTCTACCATGTGCCGGGTTAGACAAACTCAATGGTCGATGCTTTGTCATGAAAGTAAGTAAAGGACTTCCGGGCTTTAGCCCCGCGGGTGCTCCATTCCCAGATCACATCCTTGCAGAGACTGGGAGACTGAAGCCAGGCATGCCATCCTGCATTACAGGGCTCTCTGTACAGGAGCCACCTGCGACAGAGCAGGTAGGGTGTGCCGCGCATTAGGCAAAGCTTCAGTGCTAGGATTCATGACCTTACCTATGGATCATCGGCTGCAATTTTGCGCCTCCTTAGGAACAACAGACTATATGGGACTATAAGTCGCATGCTGGCCACTTAGCCTTCCGGCCCGCAATGGTGGGATTCTCTGACTTCAAGTCAGATTTTGGGTTTGGCAGGCAATATAGGATTGGGCATAGATGTTGCCTGCTTTTAGTAAATTTAGTCTCCCTCTCTCCCCAGTTACCCCTTTTGGATTCCGGGGGTAATGGCACTCCATTTGCGCTTTCCAGAAAAACATTTCCCTGTCCACGCAGCAGCCTTAATGGCCTTCATCAAACCCTCCCCATTAGGAATTCAGGGTGGGTCTGGGCTCCCAAGTACGACTTGTCCCGGAGGGCCTTGATACAGTTCAAGGTGCATGTCTGGCCCAATGTAACCCACTTATGCATTTGGTGATCAAAATTGATCGGTATGGCAAGGGCACGTCAGTGGGCCATGGCCAAACGCAAATCAATGGGTAGTGCCCTGTCGGGACCTTAGGGTTCTATGGAATGCCGTGGGTCTGAGGAAGGGCCTCCGTTGTATCAATCCAACGGCTTACTGTTGACATAAGGGCAATTTGGGCAGTTTCTACATTAGTTCTACCCTGCTAGGCCTAGGTAATTCTGCAGTTTAGAACCTGCAGTCGCTACATTGAAGCAGTCTCCATGATAGTTGCTGGAGGTTTCTCTTTCAGGCACGTTATGGCAGTTTAAAAAGGGGCTTCACAGCGCTTTGGCCTGCGTTAGCGAGTCGTCTGCTTCTTCCTGACACAACTCTCGCTTTGCTTGTCCCAATGTGTTTATGCCCTAGACCAGCAGACTTGTCGTACGCCAGAACGGGAGCCCTTACATGGGCATGTTATGACGTCTGGAGCTGCACGAAGGGCTTGTACATCGATTTCAGACTTCAGCTTCTGTCACACTGTCACATTAAGATCTAGTGGCTTCCCAGACGAGGCACGCGGTGGGAGTCCCCTCCTCACTCTGTTCCACCAAAGTTCGTCAGTCTTCCTCCACAGGTCCAGGTGCTACACATTGAGAGGAAGGACTTCGGCTGTAAGCCAGGCGAGGACCTGATTGAACAGGCCTTGGTTGAGATGCAGGTGGTCCGGCATACCTGGCCGGAAGTAGCCTATTGCAGCCCTCACTGCTCCCATGGATCAATGGGAAGGAATGGAATGACGTTGCCAGTGGCAGGGCACGTCCGAAAGTGCACAGAGAAATGGCTTATGGCCTATGCGAATGAGGTGATGGATGCACTACCCACCAGGGAATTCTGTGGACATGGAGGGAGCGTTGCAGGACAGACAGTGTCCGCCTGTCTCATGTAGTGTATAACATATTTCTGTCTGATCTGCAAAGGGGCCTGCGGGAAGTTCTTCTGCGCAGGTGGGGGGAGTTTCACAAGCTCTAGGCTTGTGACTCCTGTGGCGGCTAGGATGGGCAAAAACAGGAAAGTAGGGATGGTGTGCACGCAGAGGCACCTTATGGTGACAGGTGACGCCTGAGGCCCCCCGAACGGGTTGTGCGGCTCGGCAGGGGGATAAGGGTTGCCTGGGAGACCAACCCTACTCACTCACCCAGGTGTTGTGCGGCACCGGGTTGGGGGTGACACTGGAAGGTCTACCTCCCCCAGAAGGGGCAGTCCGGAGGGATGGCGAGATCACCGCCACCCCTCAGGCTGGGTGTGTTTTCGCCCAAGAAGTGCCAGCTAGCCGCTGACACAGTTAGATGCCCGTCCTAGTTACCCCTTTGCTGTTATTTCAATAAATGTGGCCCAATTTTCAACCCAAGCTTATTGTCTGCGTCTTCTTTAACCCATCTCTGCTCGCAAATGCCCTCACCCCAGCGCCAGCTTGTCTGGCTGAAAGGGGGGGGCATTGCGGGTGGGTGGGGTGACAAGACGTAGGGGCCTCTGATTGGTGCACCCCAGTGGCACCACCATGCAAGGAGGGGCAGGCTGAGCTGCCTTAAAACTCAGCTGCCCCTCCCAATCTCAGCTCTCTGGCTCAATGCAACTCCCTCCCACCCTCCCCTAAGCAGTGTGGGTTTCTTACCGGTTGCCCTTTTGGGAGCCATGTAGGAATTTTTTGGCTCACAGTTCGATTGGCCTATTACTGTGCATCTTTTTTGCCTACATCACACTGTTTTTGTGGGTCAAGAGTGTCCTTTAAGGGAATATGGTCTTTATCATCGGTCACATTCCAGTTGGTGGCTAGGACGGGCAAAAACAGGAAAGTAGGGATGGTGTGCATGCAGAGGCACCTTATGGTGACAGGTGACGCCTGAGGCCCCCCGAACGGGTTGTGTGGCTCGGCGGGGGGATAAGGGTTGCCTGGGAGACCAACCCTACTCACTCACCCAGGTGTTGTGAGGCACCGGGTTGGGGGTGGCACCGGAAGGTCTACCTCCCCCAGAAGGGGCAGTCCGGAGGGATGGCGAGATCACCGCCACCCCTCAGGCTGGGTGTGTTTTCGCCCAAGAAGTGCCAGCTAGCCGCTGACACAGTTAGATGCCCGTCCTAGTTACCCCTTTGCAGCTATTTCAATAAATGTGGCCCAATTTTCAACCCAAGCTTATTCTCTGCGTCTTCTTTAACCCATCTCCGCTCGCAATGACAACACGATTCAACAGCAACCCACATTTCGATGACAGCCCATACCCAGGGTTGTTGTTATGTGCGAACCAGGCCACCATGTGCATCTGCATGCCCTAACCCATGTCCCACCTCACCTGGGAGGAGGCCCAATGCATCTACCCATACTAGGGAGGAGGATGGAGTGCTACTCTCTCCTTACCCACTCAAAGTGGTATTTCAGTAGGCAGCATTTCTTAACAGAAGAGAGAAAACGTTTCTCAATTGTACTTCTTTCCACTGATTTATTTTGGGTGTACTAGTTAATTTCTTCCCCAGCAGGTAATATTCACTCAGAAATTGCCTTGTTGTCCTCTATCTTTGGTTCTTGCTTAAATTGTTTGTGATCCTCCCCTGCCCTTGCTCTAAGTGTGTAAATTTAATTTCTTCCCCAGAGGGTGATCACAGGTTTTTTTTTAAGCCTTCTGTTCTTATCTCCTGGCAATATTCACACATTCTGTTTTGCAGTTGACCTCTAGTCAGCTAAAAAAATGGGGGGTGGGTTCTGCCCAGAAATGCATGAAAGAGCTGATTCTAAAATTTGAGAAGGTTGGGGAAGGGGGAAGGGGAAACACTCCATTGCTTTTTGCTGTTTTCATTTCTGATAGTTTATCCAATATCTAAATTGGAAGCAGCAGCTATCTGATCTGAAAATAAATTGTTTCCCCTCCACTTACATCTCAACCTTAGTGTACTGGAATTGCTGGGTGCCTGTGCCTCCATCTGCTTTAAAGACAATCCTATCAAAATTCCCTCACAAAATTTGTGGCGTTGTGCTAGACTAGTATTCAGATGATTCATTATGCATGTTGTTGTTGTTGTTGTTTGTACAATGCCATTAATTAGCTGGTTCTTGACAAAGTTACATAAGCAAAAATGGCACATCCCTCCCCCAGAAGCTTGTACTGAGTATTAATGACCTTGAGCTAGGGATGTATGGACTGTATAAGATCCACTCCATCTGTGTTTCACAGATTGTCAGGTGCCTTATGTTCCGTTGTCCACTCACAGATGGATGCGAATATTTTTTTTCTGTCATGCGGAAAAATACACAAATATGTAAGAAGTTTCATAAGAATTTACATAATTTACCTTATTGTGTAACATTCAGTGTATTGTGCCCCATTCCATTCAACTTTTCCTTAGCAGAAACTTGCATATTTTCCTACAAATAAATATGCGTAAATTTCAGGAGAGTAAAAAAAAAAATAATCTGAAAGACCACGGACCCACGTGGCCTTAGGGGGGTGCTCTGCAGTGGATTCCGCAGGTCGGATTCTTAGAAATCTGAGCTCCTTTTAATCTGTCTCGAATTTCTCCAGTATCCCTACCTTGAACTTCTTTTCATAATGTCACCAACAGCTGAGATATACGACTTTTTTCTAAATATAACAATAGCTAACTTATTAACCTTCTTTAACTTTGTAAACCACCCACAGAGCTTTAGCTATTGGGCAGTATAGAAATGTAATAAAAATCATAATGCAAATAAATGTTTGCATTTTTTTCTTTCTCCTCTTTTGTTATGTTATATCGTAATAAAGTGCATATTTCTGTGTGTATGTGTGTGTACACATATAAATATATTTTTAGATATAATATTACTTAAAATATACAAATGATTTGTTCCTGTTTTTTATCCTTTTCTTAATCTTCTCTTCCCCCCTTGATGACGATGATTAATTATCATTATGGTATTACTATTATTACTATTCCATGTTGGCTAAACCTTTAATGTTTATTAATACGCGTTAACTGAATGGTAATTTATGGCCAATGGAAATGGATTGTTTGCTTCTATTTCTGTGTTATAAGACTGTTTAGATATTTGGTTTGTTCTTATTGAAGTTTAATATAATTCTGTTTTTCTTTTTTTCTCTTCCTTCTTTTGCTATATCCTCTAGGGATGTATGAAAGTCACTTAACTGTTAGCGGAATTGATTCGCGGGGGGGGGAGGCGCTCCGTCCCTCCCCCTGGAATCCTCGATGGGGGGGGAGGCGATCAGGTCCTCCCCCCCCCCCCGGAATCCTGCCTGGCCAGCTCTGCTCTGCAGCAGCTGTGTGGAGCAGCCGGCCAGGGCCGTCTGCAGCTGGAGTTCCAGTTGTGGATGGGCTGCTGCGGATGCAAATGGTGGCCGCCGTAGCAGCCGCCATTTGCATCCAGCCAGGCTGCCATGATAGGCTACATAAGTATTTACGTAGCCTATCACGGATGGGCAAAAAAACCAAAACAGTGTATGCAAATGGCGGCGGCTATGGCGGCCGCCATTTGCGTTCCCTATTTTTCACCATTTTATCTTACGTAAATATTTACATAGGCTATTACGGCAAAAAAAAGGGGAACGCAAATAGCGTAGTGGGCGCTATTTGCGTTCCTCCCCCCCCACTGTAATAGCTTACGTAAATATTTACGTAGGCTAAACGGCAGAAAAAAAAGGAATGCAAATAGCGCCCACTACACTATTTGTGTTCCCCTTTTTTCCCGCCGTAATAGCCTACGTAAATATTTACGTAGGCTAAAATGGCGAAAAATAGGGAACGCAAATGGCGGCCACTGTAGCCGCCACCATTTGCGTATGCCGTTTGTTTTTTTTTTGCTTGGCTTGCCATGATAGGCTATGTAAATGCTTACGTAGCCTATCATGGAAAAGACCAGGATGCAAATGGCGGCCGTGGCAGCTGGTCAAAAGACCAGCCGCTGCCGGAGCCACCGTTGGAGCTGCTGCTACCGACCGGAACATCCGCCCCAGGTAAGCTTCATCCTGGGGGGAATCCACGGGGGGGGTGGGGGGGCAGGCCATTCCACCATGGATTTTGGGGGGCCGAATGCCAGTGCATTCGGTCTCACTGAAATCCGTGGCAAAATTCTCCGCCATCCCTACTATCCTCCCTTTTTTCTTTTTCTTATAATACTGTAATGTTGGAAACTGAAGATTCTGATTATATTGTTGGTAGTGTTTATTTCATTTATAAAAATAAAATAAAAATAGATTAAAAAAAATAATAGTGCCATAAAATAAAAATCATAGTGCCATGCTTCTCAAATGCTGAGGTGAATAAATAAGGGTGCAAATCAGCGGCTAGACGGCCATAGGATAGGTCGGTTCCTGGAGAACTGACCCCCCCTCCTATGCCACCTCATAGGCAGCGTGGATTGGCCCTGTGCTCTGCACTTGTAAGAGCAGTATGGAGAGTAAAAAACGGGGGGTTCCCAGGGGCAGGCAGGTCGGAAATGCTGGTATGACACATCCTATGTGTCATCTGGTCGCCGCTTCCTGCGCCCCGAGGTCCCACAGCTAGACAGGAGAAATCAGCTGTCTAGCCATGAAAGCCAGGCGGAGGGAGCGAGGAGGAGATCCACTCCTCCCACCCTGCACTGGATAGGCAGTTGCCCCCAGGGTCGGAGTCAACCATCGATCCAGATAGGATTGCTCCCTAAATGTTTTTAGCATGCATCTAAACTGTGACGAAGTAGATATAATATTACTTTTACATAATATTACATGGTTTATTTCTGAGTGGAGTGTATTCCAGAGTGTGGGTGCCACCACAGGATGTACAGAATGTGGCACAACCAGGAGTGCCACTGATGAAGATCACAGCAGCTGGGCAGGTCTCTATGGGAGAATCCGTTCTCTCAGGTATCCAAGTCCCAATTGTTTAGGGCCTTATGTGCTTTGTGCGAAATACCAGTGGTTGTACTGGTTAGAGCATCAGACTAAGACCAAGGAGAACAGGGTTCAAATCCCCGCTCAACATGATGTTTACCTGACAGCACTTCTTGGAATACTCATGTGACCACGTGACAATATGTGTTCATAGGGGCACTCCAGGCAGCACTGGTGGACTGAAAGACTATCTGTGAAAGTACCTGCACTGTTGCACACAGGTCAGGACAGCAGCAGTGCAGTCTGAGCTGGCTGGCTGGCAGACGAGGAGGAGATGGAGGCTTCAACAGCAATTTATATATACATGCAACAAGTTCTTGAGTAAATTACAGTTTCTGTTGGGGTAAATTCACCCATCAGCACTCTTAAGAGTGATTTATTTCATGCTGAAATCTTGTCCATTGAACATCCATTGAACTTTTGCTGGATGATTCCCATTGTTTATTCAGTGATGGCTAAATGTTGTATTTTAGGAATTGTCCTTCTTTTGGCAGATAAGTGCTAAAGAGACGCTGGCAGAGCTAAAAACAAGCATTCACTTGTGGCTAAATCACATGGCATTCATTATAGCAATGTCACTTATGATGATGGACTAATGTAGTTGTAATATGGATCCAATTACATTTTTTAAAAATCCCACAAAATCCTCCATCTCTTGTCTGAATTTAGTCTGCCTATCTGGCTTTGGCTGGATTCTAGTATCTTTGATGTATGTGGTAGAAAAAGACTTAGTAAGTAGATACTAGTGTTTAGGGATGAGCAAAAAGTTGCCCTTCAGCCACTTAATTTAGATGTCTTTTATTTGGTTCAGGTTCAGTTGCTCGGTTTTGTGTAACGTGCCTTTCATCCATTGGATCTATTCAAATTTAATTAGGTTCAGTCTTATTAGGCACAGAGAGGAATTGTTCATACCTCACCAATAAAATAAAATAAAAATCAGCTCTTTGATACTTTACTTTTAAAAAGCCCGAAACACTTTTTAAACTCCTTTGACAGTTCTGAAAAGGCAGATTTTGCTCTTAAAACATGCTTTTGCCTTCTGTGAAGCTCCCTGCCAAGCATATAGAAAGTGTCAAAGCCTAATCTCACATTTAGAAAAATATACTTTTAAGGCCCTTCATGTTGTGAAGTCCACAATACCTTCCCTTACACATAATGAATTGTGCCATTTAGGTTGCCAGTCTACAAAGCTGGTGTGGTCTAGTGGCTAATGTTTTGGTCTTTGGCTGGTGATTCCTGGGTTCAAATTCCTACGCAGCTATGAAGCTGGCTGGGTAGTCTTGGACAAGTCACTATCTGTAGGGCTAACCTACCTGCAAAGTAGTTGTTTTAAGTATAAAAGTTAGAATCCTAGTGTAAAGGTCTGAGGCCTACAGAAGCAAAGAAAGGTAAAAAGCGCAGGCCTAGAGGCCTGGGTTTTTCTACTGGGAGGTAGCATCCCTGAGAGGAGTAGTTTCATTTCCCTGAGTAAGTTTCAGTTTCATTTCCCCAGTTAAGTTTCACTTTTTGGGTTTGAAACGGTACTTTTGGTTTTGAGGGAGGAAGGTATATAAAGACAGTGAGAGAGCCAGTAAGAGTAGAGTCAGGAAGAGCAGAGCATGAAGAGGGGGCAGGAAGAAGCATCTTGAAGAAGTCTAAGTGCAGCTAGGGTAGAAGTACTTGTGTTTTTTGCAACTTTTATTTTCTCTTAATGCCTTTTGTATCACCCACACCTTTACTGAGGCTTCTGCTTCTGGATTCTTTGCAAGATTGAGATTGGCTCCTTTACATATGCTTCTTTCCAGGGGGTTTCTTTCTCTGCCTTTCTATATGTTTCATTATACAGCCACTAGATGATGCTGTGGTACAGTGGAATTACGCAGTTACTTACATGAGACTCTCATTCTAACATTTCTAAATAATTTTCCTCATTAGGAAAAAAAAAACCCTGTGATAATGGTTGCAAAGCATGGGAGAGACCCTGGAGGAAGACAACATCATGTAAAGGACCGCCAAACTACTGTGAGCAAGCAAGCACAAGCACACGGTAAAAGCCTTGTAGAGAAAGCAATTATTTATTTGTTTGAAATGTTTGTATACTGCTTCTGATTTGAAACAAATCCAGAAGCAGTTTACAAAAGAATAAACACACACACACACATATAATGAGGCTGGTACAAAGATTGCTCAGGGCTGGTGGAAAGAGGAAACAAACAGATATGTTTTCAATAAATGTCTAAAACACACTAGTGTTGAGGCCTGACATACTTCAGAAGGGAGATCATTCCACAGGGTGCGTGCCACTGCAGAAAAGGCCTGTCTCTGTGTCATTGCCAGACAGAAATTTGTAGGCTGGAGCATGGACAACAGGGCCTCCCCTGAAGATCATAGTGGTCTGAGAGGTTGGTATAGGGAGACATTCCTTGAGAACTGCCCCTGGATAATTGTTCCTACAAGCTACGAAGGAGAATGGGAGAATCTAACATGCACATTCTGATAAATACACATGCTGGAAGCAAAAATACACATGCTGGTGACTGTCTAACTTGTGTAGATGATGACATAGTTATTGTGAGGTGTAAAAAAGAAGAGGAAAATAAACACAATTAAAGTTCTAAAATGATATGCAGCCTGCTCAGTTTTAATATTGAAATGTACCTGAAAGAGAGCTGTTAAACCTTGCTGTGAATATCCTTTCCTCGTGGAAACCTCTGTGTCACCTTCCCAAAATGACGGCATGAAATTCAGCAAGCAGGCCTAGCACCTGTATCTGGCATCTTCAGGAACCTGGCAAGAGCTTATGAATACTACTGATTACAGATCAGGACTGGCTTGGATTTTATCTGGTGGCAGATGGCGGTATGGCAGCCACCATTTTAAACTTCCCACAATTGCCACTGTTGGTGGCAGGACTTCTAGCAAGCATACCCGGGAGGTGAGCAAAATCTTGGTGAAGTGTTCTGAAGGCCAGCCAAAGTTTGTGGATCCCTGTCTCTGGAACAGAGTGCTATGGCTGTGAGTGTGCCAGTCCTGAATACTTCCTGTGTAGTAAGCTTTCATAAACCACTTCAAAACAGACACAATTGTGAAATGTGGCCTCTTGAAGAAGTCTACCTGAAACTGGTTTAAGGCATGAACTGTTTTTCATTAATTGTCTAAGCACTGTCCATAATCCATTCTTGAAAACAAGGCATTCAAGCCCGAGGCTGAAAAAGAACAGAAGGAAATGGGGATGCAGGAGTTCAGCTTCATTTCCCCCTCTGTTGTGAGGTTGCTGCAGTTCCTCCGTAAGCCAGTGTTTCTACTCCCTCAAACCAAGGCCTGAAGCCATCACAGTGGGGTACCGCAGTAGAGCAACAGAAAGGCCAGAGTTTAGCTTCCCTGAATTTAATCACTTAGCTGCTGTTTATGAGGCAACTCAGTTTGTGTGGCTTACAGACGTGCCAGCTGAGAGAGTCCGACTTGTGTGTGGAATTCACTCAGTAAAACCTATTTGCAGTGCCAGTGTTTGAAAAGGTGAAGGTGGACAACAGCAACAAATAAAAACTCACAACAATTCCTGATGGTCACTTACTGAGATCACTAGAACTCTCAATGCTAACACGATCAAGCCCATTTTAGGGATATTCTAGTATGCAGTGGCAGCTGTGAGGTGGTGTGCCGGGAAGTAAAGGCTGCCTGCTTCTGTGTGGCTATAGAAGAAGATTGACCCGACACTCCTACCAACAGATGCTAAGTGGTGGCAGTGCATGCAAAGAGGTCAGCACAGAGCAGGTGTGTGATTGCCGATGGACTAGCAATGTCCCGCATAGGCTCAAGTCATGATTTCAATGGCCTTTCAATGTGTGAAATTAAATACATTTGCATTAAATGAGAACTGAACAAATTTCTTTGCCATCCCTGCTACAAAGAGGGCATTCTGTTTTTAAAAAGCATAATTTTAACATGGTGATTTAGGGCGCAATCCTATGCAGATAGGCGGCCGCCTCCGAAGTTGGAGGCAACCGCCTATCCAATGCAGGGCAGGAGAAGCACAGAGGGGATTGTTTGAGCTTCTCCTGCCCTACATTTTCTGCTAGACAGACGATTTCGGCTGCCTAGCCATGGGGGGAGGTGCAAGCGGGGGAGGAGGCTGCTGTACGACTCATTGGATGTGTCATACAGACAGTTATACCGTCCCCGGCCCGGAACGCCCTGGACATGCCCCTTTCCAGCTGCTGTGCACTCCTTTTGTGAGCACGGAGGACAGGGCTGTTCTGCGCTGCCTCCAAGGCAGCACAGAAGTGGGGGGAGGTCAGTTCTCCAGGAACCAGCATGGGGTCTGAGGTAGGTTCCCAGAAAACAACATATCCTATGGTTGTCTAGCCGCTGTCTAGCGGCCATAGGATTTGCTCCCTTCATCTTTTTATTCTTTTATTATTTAACTTTTATGTTCACCACTCCAAAATCTGTGTTAGATATGGAATAGTATACAAATATTGCAAATAAAAAAAATAGGTCTTATTATAACACCTGCTAAGTTCAAGGAATGTCCGGGCAGTTAGAAATACGGAAGCATCAATGCTTTTCACAATACTAATTTTAACAAGACATTTGGGAAGGAAGCACTGATACCAATGTTTTTGGAAATACATTTCTGTTGAGGTACAGGATACCAAAGGCATTGTGAATACCGTTCTTTGTCACCAGATCATTGGATGGACCTTTTTACATGGTTGCTTCCTGCACATAGGCTACAAGATCAACATTAGTCAGCTTTAACATACACATAACAGCTTTTTAAAAATCAGAGGTTGGAAACAGTATGTACAGAGCTGGAGACACACAGCATTACCTTCGGAAAACTATGCTTCACTGTTTGATATTGCATAGACATTAACCTCATTAAAAGCTGTTTTCAGCTGAAAATGTGAAGAAAATTCACTGCATGCCACAAGACTGAGGCAATTTGGAAACCTTCCTCCAAATATGGACTTTCCATCCATTTTGCTTTCGCTTTCCCAGTATTGTTTCTTATGCCATTATCATATTTGGCATGCCTTGTCCCATAGCTCCTCAAAAAGGCTGTCCACCTTCCCTCTCCTTTCTTTTGGTGTAGAAAAGGTGAGCCTTCTTTGTCAAATTACCATTTCTGCAGCCTAAATGCATCTCCTTGCTCTGTGGTACTGAGTCGCAGAGGAGGGGGAGAAATAAACACATTCTTTCACTAGAAGAGCTAAACCTTTGACATTGATTGGCACATTGGCTTTGTAATCCTGCTGCCTACTTTTGTCTTGTTGGTTTTGCAAAACAATTTAGAACATCCATTATCTTATGAAAAATCTAACAGATAGCTGTTACAGTGGCCTGTCCATAGGGATGGGCGGATTCCCTACCTGCTGGTCCAGGTGGGAATCTGCCCTTGCGGGGAGATGATTCGTCCCTCCCCCTGGAATCTGTCTGGGCCAGCTTCGCTCCACAGCAATCCTGCAGAGCCAGCCGCTGGGTCCACATCACTGGTGATACGGCTGGCCGCCATTGCCATGCCATATCGCTGGGCTAACTCTGGACACAAATGGCATCCACTATGGCTAGCCTATCGCGTGAAAAAACAGGGATGCAAATGGCGTAGTGGATGCCATTTGTGGCCGTAAAGCTGTTAGAGTAACCTAAATGCAGCCATAAATGGCTGCATTTAGGTTAACCTAACAGCTTTACGGTCTCAAGTGGTGTAGTGGATGCCATTTGCATCTGGAGTCAGCCCAGTGATAGGGCACATCAATGGCGGCCGGGCGGATCGCCAGTGATGTGGACCCAGTGGCTGGCTCTGCAGGATAGCTGCATAGAGGAGCCAGCCTGGACGGATTCCGCAAGGAGGCAGAGGTGAGTGCCCCATTGTGCCATGGACTCCAGAGGCCAGATTCTTTGGAATCTGGCCTCATTGGGGTCCATGGTGGAATTCTCTGCCATTCCTACCTGTCCATTTTTGCTTGTTTCAGGCCTGAGTACAGTTGACTAACGTTATGCTTTTTGGTGAAATAAGTCACATGGAACTCAAAGAACTTACTTCTGAGAAAGCACATGTATGATCACAGTCTTGTAATCCTACAATCCTGCATGTGTAGGATTACAATAGGATTAATACAGGGAAGTTTTCCCATTTTTTTTTCTTGCATGTGTCTTTGAACCTTACCAACTAAAAGGCACACTTGTTGCAAAAATATAATATCAAAGCTAATGAAAGTCTCAAAAACATCAGGGTTGGATAGCTCACCAGAGTTTCCTGACAACATTGCCATAGTGGCATTGCACAAGGATCTAAGCAGAACTAATCCCACAGACAGATGAAATGTTGAGCAGAACATCTCTTACTGAGCCAGCAGGTAAGACTGTTAAACTTGTGCAAGGACAGAAGATGTTCAACAGGTTTACCCTTGCTGACAAACCTGACTACAATGAATAGATTTTCTATGTCAGCAGAATCCAGTGTTTCATCTGTTTTCAGATAATAGAAATCCGCCTCATAGTTTCTATACACTGAATAAATGTTCTGTGACCATGCATTCTATGACAGCTATCACCTCATTTTGTATGATTTGGGAAAGATACATTGTATTGGGAGGGATACCTTCAACTAATTATGGATTTTATTCAATTGTGTAAAGTAAAACACTAAGCTGTGGATGTGTCTGGTGGTGAAAAGAAAATCTGATGCTGTAAAGAACAATATTGTTTAGGAACCTGGAATGTAAGATCAATGAATCAAGGTAAGCTGGAGGTGGTCAAACATGAGATGACAAGATTGAACATCAACATCTTGGGAATCAGCAAACTAAAATGGACAAGCATGGGCAAATTTAATTCAGGTGACCATCATATCTACTACTGTGTGCAAGAATCCCTTAGAAGAAATGGAGTAGCACTCATAGTCAACAAAAGGGTGGGAAAAACAGTACTGGGGTACAATCTCAAAAACGATAGAATGATCTCAGTACGAATCCAAGGCAAACCATTCAACACCACAGTAATTCAAGTCTATGTCCCAACCACTGATGCTGAAGAAGCTGAGGTTGATCGGTTCTATGAAGACCTACAATACCCTCTAGAACTAACACCAAAAAAAGATGTCCTCTTCATCGTAGGGGATAGGAATGCTAAAGCAGGAAGTCAAGAAATCACCGGGATAACAGGCAAGCATGGCCTTAGTGTACAAAATGAAGCAGGACAAAGGCTAATAGAGTTTTGCCAAGAGAACACACTGATCATAGCAAACACTCTTTTCCAACAGCACAAGAGGTGACTCTACACATGGACATCACCAGATGGTCAATATCGAAATCAGATTGATGATGTCTTTTGCAGCCAAAGATGGAGAAGCTCTATACAGTCAGTCAAAACAAGACCTGGAGCTGACTGTGGCTCAGATCATGAGCTTCTTGTTGCAAAAATTTCAGCTTAAATTGAAGAACGTAGGGAAAACCACTAAACCATTCAGGTATGACCTAAATCATATCCCTTATGAATATACAGTGGAGGTGAGGAATAGATTTAAGGGATTAGACCTGATAGACAGAGTGCCTGAGGAACTATGGATGGAGGTCCGTAACATTGTTCAGGAGGCAGCAACTCAATCCATCCCAAAGAAAAAGAAATGCAAGAAAGCAAAGTGGCTGTCTGAGGAGGTTTTACAAGTAGCTGAGGAAAGAGGGGAAGCGAAAAGCAAGGAAGAAAGGGGAAGATATATCCAACTGAATGCAGAGTTCCAGAAAATAGCAAGGAGAGACAAGGCCTTCTTAAATGAACAATGCAAAGAAATTGAGGAAAACAATAGAATGGGAAAGACTAGAGAGCTCTTCAAGAAAATCAGAGATCTCAAGGGAACGTTTTGTGCAAAGATGGGCATGATAAAGGACAAAGAAGGCAGGGACCTAACAGAAGCAGATGAGATTAGGAAGAGGTGGAGAGAATACACAGAAGAACTATACAGGAAGGAAAGATCTTAATGTCCCTGATAGTCATGACAGTGCGGTCACTGAACTTGAGCCGGACAACCTAGAGAGTGAAGTCAAGAGGGCCTTAGGAAGCATTAGTAACAACAAAGCTAGCGGAGATGACAGTATTCCAGCTGAGCTATTTAAAATACTAAAAGATGATGCTGTTAAAGTGCTGCACTCAATATGCCAACAAATTTGGAACAGTCAACAGTGGCCACAAGACTGGAAAAGGTCAGTTTACATTCCAATTCCAAAGAAGGGCAACGCCAAAGAGTGTTCAAACTACCGTACAATTGTGCTCATTTCACATGCCAGTAAGGTGATGCTCAAAATCCTACAAGCTAGGCTTCAGCAGTATGCGAACCAAGAACTACTGGAAGTACAAGCTGGGTTTCGAAGAGGCAGAGGAACTAGAGATCAAATCGCCAACTTTCGTTGGATCATGGAGAAAGCAAGAGAATTCCAGAAAAACGCCTATTTCTGCTTCATTGACTACACTAAATCCTTTGATTGTGTGGATCACAACAAACTGTGGCAAATTCTTAAAGAGATGGGGGTACCAGACTACCTTACCTGTCTCCTGAGAAACCTGTGCAAGGGTCAAGAAGCAACAGTAAGAACCAGACATGGAACAACCAATTGGTTCAAAATTGGGCAAGGAGTACGACAAGGCTGCATATTGTCGCCCTGCTTATTTAACTTATATGCAGAGTACATCATGAGAAACGCCGGGTTGGATGAATCACAGGTCGGAATTAAGATTGCCGGGAGAATTATCAACAACCTCAGATACACAGATGATACCACCCTAATGGCAGAAAGTGAAGAGGATCTAAAGAGCCTCTTGTTGAGGGTGAAAGAGGAGAGTGCAAAAGCTGGTTTGAAACTCAACATTAAAAAAATGAAGATCATGGCATCTGGCCCCATCTCTTTCTGGCATATGGAAGGGGAAGAAATGGAAGTAGTGACAGATTTTATTTTCTTGGGCTCCAAGATCACCGCAGACGGTGACTGTAGCCATGAAATTAAAAGACGCTTGCTCCTTGGGAGGAAAGCTATGGCAAACCTAGACAGCATAGTAAGAAGCAGAGACATCACCTTGCCGACAAAGGTCCGTCTAATCAAAGCTATGGTTTTTCCAGTAGTAACGTATGGCTGTGAGAGCTGGACTCTAAGGAAGGCTGAGCGCCGAAGAATTGATTCTTTCAAACTGTGGTGCTGGAGAAGACTCTTACGAGTCCCCTGGACTGCAAGGAGGTCAAATCAGTCCATCCTAAAGGAAATCAACCCTGAGTGCTCATTGGAAGGACAGATACTGAAGCTGAAGCTCCAATATTTTGGCCACCTAATGCGAGGAGAAAACTCTCTGGAAAAGACCCTGATGCTGGGAAAGACTGAAGGCAAAAGGAGAAGGGGACGGCAGAGGATGAGATGGCTAGATAGCATCACTGATGCAATGAATATGGACTTGAGCACGCTCCGGGAGAGAGCGCAGGACAGGAATGCCTGACGTGCTATGCTCCATGGGGTCACGAAGAGTCAGACACGACTGAACGACTGAACAACAACAAAAGTAGCAATGAGCAGTCCTTCACCACCACTGTCAGCTTTTAGAACTTTTTAAAATATGAACTTGGTCCATGGAATGACCATCTGCCAACCCCATACTGTTCTTGAACTGTGCAGCACAGCAGGAAGGTACTTTTTGAGAATGATGCTTTACTCAAAACCTGCCCATGTTTGAAAACCCAGTGGGAAAGTGAACGTTTGAAATATTCAAGTAATCAATGAAATATAGTGTGAACTGTACAGTACTAACAACTCACTGGGTCCAGATGGTATCCATTCTACAGTTCTTAAAGAACTCAAATGTGAAAGTGCTGATCATCTGACCAAAATATATAATATGCCCCTAAGATCAGCCTGTGTACCAGAGAACTGGAGTGTGGCAAATGTAATACCAGTTTTAAAAACAGGATTCAGGGGGATCTGGGTAATTGGAGCCTGGTTAGGTTAATATCTGTTCTGGGTAAATTGGTGGAAAGCATTATTAAAGATAAAATTATCAAGCATATGAAAAGACAAGCTGTGTTGAGAAAAAGGTTGACATGGATTCTGTAAAGGTATGTTTGGTCTCACTTTAGAATTCTTTGAGAGTGTCAGTAAACATGCAGAAAGGGGTGATCCAGTAGACATTGTTTACTTGGACTTCCAAAGGGCTTTTGACAAAGTTTCTTACCAAAGACTCCTGAGCAAACCTAGCAATAATGGAATAAGAGGAGGGGGTCCTCATGGATCGGTAACAAAAATCAGAGAGCAGGAATATTAGAGTTAAATCTAGGTATGGCAGAGAATTCCGCCACGGATCTCGGTGAGGCCGAATGCCAGTGCATTCGGCCCCCCGAAATCTGTGGCAGAACGGCCTGCTCCCCCGCCCCCCGCGGATCCCCCCTGGGACGAGACTTACCTGGGGCGGATATTCCGGGCGGCGGCGGCTGCAGTGGCTGGTCTTCCGACCGGCTGCCGCCGCCGCCATTTGCAGTCTTGTCGCTTTGTTTTTTTTTTACAAGACGTAAAAATTTACGTAGCCTATCATGTCTGGCTTAAAAAAACAAAAGCATACGCAAATGGCGGCGGCTACGGCCGCCGCCATTTGCGTTCCTTATTTTTGGCCGTCTTAGTCTACGTAAACGCTATTTGAGTTCCCCCTGATTTTCACCGTCTTAGTCTACGTAAATATTTACGTAGACTAAGACAGCCAAAAATAAGGAATGCAAATGGCGGCGGCCGTAGCTGCCGCCATTTGCATACGTGCATTGTTTTTGTTTTTTAAAGCCAGAAGTCTTTACGTAGCCTATCATGGCTGACTACAGGGACGCAAATGGCGGCAGGTACGGCCGCCGCCATTTGTGTCCCTGCCAGCCAGCGGCCGGATGTCCGGCTGCTAGCGGAGCCGGCCGGCGGCTCTGCGGAATCCCCGTGCAGTGGAACCGGCCGGCCAGGATTCCGGGGGGGAGGTGCGGAGTGCCTCCCACCCCAGCGAGGATTCCGGGGGGAGGGACGGGGTGCCTCCCACCCCCGTGGAACCCAGCGGAGCCAGGTAAGGGGACTTTCGTACATCCCTAGTCAATTCTCACAATAGAGGGATCTAAACAGTGGAGTCATAGGAAGTTAGGAACATAGGAACTGCCGTATGCTGAGTCAGACCATTGGTCCATCTAGCCCAATATCGTCGACACTGACTGGCAGCAGCGGCTCTCCAGGATTTCAGGCAGGATTCTTTCCTAGCCCTACCTGGAGAAGCCGGAGATCGAACCTGGGACCTTCTGCATGCAAAGCATGTGCTCTGTCACTCAGCTATGGCCTCTCCATTAGGTGCCACAAGGATCTGTACTTGGACTGGTGCTTTTTAGCTTGTTCATAAATGATCTGGAATGAGAAGTATGGCCACGTTTGCTGCTGATACCAAATTATTTAGAGTGGCTAAAACAAAAAGGGATTACAAAGAGCTCCAAAAGTATCACTCCAACCTGGGGGAATGGACATTATTTTGACAATGGACTTTCTTGTTAGTTAGAATTCACAAACTTCATAAAAGGGTATTGTCCAGAAATCCGTTTTCTTTTTGTGATCTAGCTGCATGTAAAAATGCCATTTTGTGACGATGGGCTTGCACACACTCATTAAATTACCTGTGTCTCTGTTATCTCATGCTGTTCTGGCTTCAAGGCCAGAGCAAAACTCTTGCCAATTAGATTGAATGATTTCAGTTGGGCTTCTGTGAGAACTTTCTAACACCACCCACCTTCTGAGAGTTTGGGAGAACTCTTCAGCCAGCAAAATGATAACAGATGACAAAGAAAAGGCAGAGGTGCTCAATTCCTCCTTTGGCTCAGTCTTCTCCCAAAAGAGGGTCTATGACCCCCCTGGCAAAGGCAAAGTACAGGCTGAAGGGGCAGGATTGCAGCTTGAGATCGATAGGCATATGGTCAAGGAACACCTAATACTTTGAATGAGTTCAAATCTCCAGGGCCAGATGAACTACATCCTAGAGTCATAAAGGAACTGGCAGAAGAACTGTCAGAACCACTGTCTATTCTCTTTGAGAAATCATGGAGGACGGGGGAAGTGCCAGATGACTGGAGGAGGGCTAATGTTGTCCCTATCTTCAAAAAGGGTGAAAAGAAGGAACCTGGGAACTACAGACCAGTCAGTCTGACATCAATCCCTGGGAAAATTCTGGAGCAGATGATAAAGCAGTCAGTCTGTAAGCACCTTGAAAACAATGCAGTGATTACTCGAAGCCAATATGGATTTGTTAAGAACAAATCCTGCCAGACGAATCGGATCTCATTTTTGGATCCGGTAACCTCCCTTGTGGACTGTGGGAATGCTGCGGACATAATATACCTTGACTTCAGCAAAGCTTTCGACAAAGTGCCCCATGATATCCTGATGAGCAAACTAGCTCAAAGTGGGCTAGATGAAACAACGATCCGGTGGATCCACAGTTGGCTACAGAATCAGACTCAAAGAGTGCTTATCAATGGGACTTCCTCAAACTGGGGAGAGGTAACGAGTGGGGTACCGCAGGGCTCAGTCCTGGGCCCAGTGCTCTTCAACATTTTTATTAATGACTTGCAGGAGGAGGTGCAGGGAATGCTGATAAAATTTGCAGATGACACAAAATTGGGCAGGATAGCTAATACTTTGGAAGACAGAAACAAAATTCAAAGTGATCTGGATAGATTGGAGTGCTGGGCAGAAAACAACAGAATGGCATTTAATAGGGATAAATGCCAAGTTCTGCACCTAGGAAAAAGAAACCAAATGTACAGTTACAAGATGGGGGATATGTGGCTCAACAACACTACAAGCAAGAAGGATCTTGGAATTGTTGTCGATCACAAGCTGAATATGAGCCAACAATGTGATGTGGCTGCAAAAAAAGGCAAATGCTAATGGGCTGCATTAATAGAAGTATAGCTTCCAAATCCTGGGAAGTACTAGTTCCCCTCTACTCAGCACTGGTTAGACTTCATCTGGAGTACTGTGTCGAGTTCTGGGAACCACACTTTAAGAAGGATGCAGACAAACCGGAGAGGCTTCAGAGGAGGGCAACAAAGATGATCAGGGGACTGGAAACAAAGCCCTATGAAGAGAGACGGAAAGAACTGGGCACGTTTAGCCTTGAGAAGAGAAGACTGAGGGGAGATATGATAGCGCTCTTCAAGTACTTGAAAGGTTGTCACAGAGAGGAAGGCCAGGATCTTTTCTTGAACACCCCAGAGTGCAGGACACGGAATAATGGGGTCAAGTTACAGGAAGCCAGATTCTGGTAGGGATGTCAGAGAATTTCGCCACGAATCTCGGGGAGGCCAAATGCCAGCGCATTCAGTCCCCCAAAATCGGTGGCGAAACGGTCTGCCCCCCCCGGGACGGGACTTAACTTGTGTGAATGTCCCTGGCGGCGGTGGCTGCGGTGGCGGTTCGGCGGCGGTTCAGCGGCAGTGGCTGCGGCGGCCGGTCTTCCGACCGGCTGCCACCGCCGCCATTTCCAAGTTAAAAAAAAAACACGTGATAGGCTACGTAAACATTTACGTAGCCTATCACAGCTAGATTTTAAAAAAATACCGTGATAGGCTACGTAAATATTTCTGTAGCCTATCACGGCTGAGTTAAAAAAAAAAAAAAAAACACACATATGCAAATGGCGGCGCCCATGGGCGCTGCCATTTGCGTTCCTTATTTTGGCACGTGTAGTCTACGTAAACATTTACGTAGACTACAGCAAAATAAGGGGAACGCAAATAGTGTAGCGTCTACGCTATTTGCATTCCCCTTATTTTTGCCGTAGTCTATGTAAATGTTTACGTAGACTACACATGCCAAAATAAGGAAGGCAAATGGTGGCGCCCATGAGCGCCGCCATTTGCATACGCGCGTTTTTTTTCCACTTAGCCGTGATAGGCTACGTAACCATTTACGTAGCCTATCACGGCTGACTGCAGGGACGCAAACGGCGGCGGCTACGGCCGCTGCCATTTGCAGTCCTGGCAGGACAAGATTCGTGGCGGGAGGGACGGGACACCTCCCCCCCAGCCAGAATTTTGGGGGGAGGGACAGAGCACCTTCCCCCCCACTGCAAATCAACTTTCGTCAAAGGTAAGGGACTTTCGTACATCCCTTGATTCCGGCTGAACATCAGGAAAACTTCCTGACTGTTAGAGCAATACGACAATGGAACCAATTACCTAGGCAGGTGGTGGGCTCTCCCACACTGGAGGCATTCAAGATGAGGCTGGACAGCCATCTGTCAGGGATGCTCTGACTTGGATTCCTGCATTGAGCAGGGGGCTGGACTCGATGGCCTTGTCGGCCCCTTCTAACCCTACTATTCTATGATTCTATGATTGGCTAAGGAGACTCACCTCATGTTTGTCAAAGGCTTTTGGGTATAAAGCAAGGAGGGCTACCACTGTCCTTTGTCTCCATCGTCGTCTCTGTCCTGCGTGTGGTTTGTGATTTTGAATCTCACCTTTGAGGCTCTGTTCTATGTGAAGACCCATACTTAGTATGTATAGATAGGTGTAGGCAACTTTTGTAATTTTCTGCCTGAAGTATTGTTTCAAAACTCTACTCAGTTCTTGTATGTATTTTATTCTCTATTTCCCCTTTTCCCTTTGTAAATAAACTTACCACCTCCCCCAAGCATTGTGTGCACTTTCTTACAAGTAAGCCTTGGTACTAAATCCAGAGATTTCCACTTGGTTATTGCTACTGTTTAAGGTTTCAAGTCTATGACTTTGAAATAGAGGATGCCAGCTCGGGCCCTCATTTCTTAGGACCTAGGGTTGTCCTGTAAGGTCTGAGATTCTCCTGGCTTATGTTGAGTTGGATGTCAGGGGAGGTGGCAGCGCAGCCTATCTTGCTGGGTTGGTGTTCAGCCCAAACAACCTCTCATCCCTGCTTACGCTGCTGGAAGCTAAAGCAACCCCCTCCTTCCCTTCACAGGTATATTCCAAGTTTGGGCATTTACTGGCTCTCAGGACGCTGCACTTATTGCCAAACATCTGGTACTTAACTTGGAAAAGCCAAGGCCACTGCACACAACCCCATAGGTACTTCTGTGTACATTTTTCAAATGGACACATTAATGGACGCAGTCTCCCAGTAACTATAGTGGGTCTGCGTGCATTTTAGAAATAGATGCAGTAGTTTTTGCACATTTTCCAAATGTGTGGATGTTGTCGAATACATTTTTCTTTCTTTCACAGAACACATCAGAAGCCTGAAAATGTACAGACTTCTGGCTGCAAATTGGGTACATTTCTGTGTTTGGCTTTGGGTGGTCAGATCAGGTAGAGCCTTTTAAAAACAGCTGTGCATGGACCCCCTGATCGATTCAGAAGCTGCTTGGGGGCTTCAGAGGCAGGCCTGATTTGGCTTTGATTGGGGGGGAGGCTGACCTGCCTCAGCCTATGAAACCAAAGTGGGATTCAGACATCTGCTTCCCCCTCCCCAGCACTGCTGGGGAAACCACTGTCCATTGCAGCCCGCCAACAGGCATTAGGGCAGAAGTCGCCCTCCAACAGCGCTCTGTCCCTTCCTTGGAAGGAGGGGAGGGCACCCAGCTGGAGGCTGACTCCCACCTCTGCTCAAGCCTTCATGGGTTCCTTGCGTGCAAGGAGCCCATGAAGACTTGAGTCAGGTCAGCGGCAGCAGCTTGCAATGAGGGCGGGCTGCTACCACTACCGCTGATGGCTCCTAGGCCCTCTGGAAATGCACTGGCAGCCATCTTGTTCCAGCAAATACAGGACGGCATTTTAAAAATGCCTGCCCCCATTTCCTGGAACAAGACAGCTGCCAGGATGCATCCAGAGGACCAGGTAAGGAGCTGGGGGCTAGGCGGCAGTGGTGGTGGTGTGGCCGCTGTGCCTCTGGATCGCTCCGAAGAGCACCAAAGCGCTTTGGAGTGACCCAATCTGCTTTGCGCTGCTTCATGCCCCTCCACCTCAACTCAGAAGCGGCCTGAAGCAGCCCGAGGCACTCCACTTTGACTCGGAATTCAGGCTTTGGGCTGAAGCCCTACTTTCAAACAACTTGTTGGTTGAAAGTGGATTCCTAACCCATCCCTAGCCTTGGGCATGGGACGGAAGGGGGGGGGAATCCTGGTGTAGCCTTATTTCTATTTTATATTATTGAAGAAATGATCCGTGATGGAGATGATTTACTGTGCAAATATGTAAGGAAAGTATCCATGCCATGGGACATCAAGTTCTTCTGTTACAGTGCCAAAGATCACATAGAGATTAACTGCAGCTCTCATTAGTTCTATGTATTTCCCAATTTTCTCCAGTTAGATCCTTTTAAGGCCATCCTGTTTACCCATAACATGACTAATGAGACTGGGTAGCTGATAATGCGTTATGCTGCCACATTCCCATATATATTGTTTCCACTTGTATGGGCAGTTCTAGTGGCTACACTTTGATAAAGATTTAAAAAATGCACAAAACTAATTTCTACATACAAAATCTTAGGGGCTGGTGATATATCAGGATGAGCAAAATTACTCTTTGCCAGTACAGTAAGCTAGTTTATTGTATCAGACTACAATTATTTAATGTCTGTCATGCAGTGCTCCGACAAAGTGTAAGATGCGCTCTACAAATAATCTGAACCTGCTGAATGATAATATCATCCTTTATGTCTGGGGTATGAGTTCCATGTCACAGACAAATCAAAAGTGCCATTTAAGAAGCAGACACAGAGGACTTGTTTTCATATGTTTCTACTTTGTAGTACTGTTAGTAATAGCGAGGAGGAGTAGGGGAAGGAGAAGGAGTCTGCTAGATTACATTAGTTATTGAGCAGATTCGAAATGTAACAAGCAAACTAACAAAAACAACTGTGCTAGCTCAATTTGAAATTGCATGTATAAATGCATACATGCATAAATGTATAAATGGATGCTGCATGCAGTTTTCCACCACAATCCAGCAGCCAGGACTGCAGGCACCAAAATGATATTGGAGATGGGAAATTAATTCCATTTTCTCCTTTCCAATCAAAGAGCTGCTTGGTTAGATTCATCCATTTTAAAAGGGCAACATGCAGAGACCTGGGCACTCTGCATGAAGTCTGTTGAAATTAGAGCTGTGTACAAATAGCATCTCAAAATTCTCAGAGTATTTGTGGGAAGAGAAATTGGGGGGACAATTTCTCCAAGGGTAGGAGAAATTCTCCAACAGTTTTTCATAGACAGGACTTACAATTGACAGGGGTTGTAGTACAGTTTCTTTCTTTCTTTCTTTTCCTAAGAGTTTTTGTTTTTTTCTGCTGCCACTCTAAGTGTTGAAGCTTCCACTATTCTGCATCATTCTCAAGGCATTTTATAATTTATTTTGGTGGTGTTTTTGAGCTTACCTAGTCACTGCGATGTGGTGAAGGGTGCTGCATGTGTGTATTTTCTTTCTATTACACATCTCCCAACTGCTCTGCAGCCTCCCAGGCTGCCTGTGCTTCCTGATCTGCAGAAACCCTATGGGAGGAACGATATTATTATGTCTTCCCCTGGGCTTTAATTGAAGTGTGGGAAGCTGAGGAGGCTACAGGCTGCCACAGAGATGATTGTACAATGAAAGACAGGGCATTTGTGCACACTCCTTGGCCACCTCCTAAGTAAGGTAAGCATAAGAATTCTGAACCCAGCCCATGAGAATTTCTCTGAAATTTCTCCTCCTTTGAATTTCTTTTTGAAAGCAATTTTTTTTTTTCTATCAGATTGAATGAGAATGGTCGGGAAAAAAAAGTGGGAGAAATTTTCGGCACAGCACTAGTTGAAATACAGTCTGTGGAATTATTTTAGGGTACAATCTTAGGGTACAATTATCTATGAAACTATCTTGGGAGTATAATCTGTCTACTCTTTAACCAGTGTGGGCAACCTGGACCCCTGCCAGGGGGCAAAAAGAGAGAACAAGGAGGTGGTGGAAAGAAAAAAAAGGGGTGCCCTACCTACTTTTGGCCCTGGTTTTGGCCATCGCTGGCTTTGACCCCACCCACTGCCAATGTGTGGCCCCCAACAGATTATCCATAAAGGAATATAGCCAACAGAAAAAAGTCATTGACCACCCCTGTCTTAACCAATGGCAGAACTCTTGTAGATTTTAATGGGATTGTAATTAATTCTGAATATTGATTTGTCATCATGGGGCTGGTTCACACATACTTGTAGATCACTCGGATTCTAGGCCCATGATGGCTCATCCTTAATGTATCAGTTGGGTCCCATGAAATGCTTTGTGTTGGAAACACTGATCTGTGATTTTGGCTCTTCCCTCAGGTGATATCAGCTTCTGTGTTCCTTGTACACCCATGGGGGTCTAATCACAAATTAGTTGTCGTGACACTGTTGCAAGCAATATGCAAGCATTTCAAAGGGCATAGGCTCAAGGATGGTCATGTATGTTGTATAAGCATATACTGTGTCTATCTCATAAATGGTAAAATGCAAGAAATGTCTCAGAACTGATCCTCTCAAAAGCTGAGCAATATGTGAAAGCTAAATGTAGTCTGCTGCTCTTTCTAGTGTTGCGTGCCCTTCACAAGCAGTGCCGCAGCAGTAGGAAACCCGGCCTACCTGGCTGTAAATCTGATATATGCTTGGGTGCACTGAGACGACCTTCAGATGCAATTCAACTTTTTAAGAGGTCCTTGCTGCTGAAGATGCTAAGCTCTTCCCTCAGGCGAGCAGCACAGGTGCTGTTCAGATGGCTGACCTTTCAATATGAGCATTTAGTCTGTAATGCCAGGGGTCAGGAATACAAGCTGCAGGAACAACGCACTGAATGAACCAGCAGCACCTTTACCCTGCCTGTAGAAAAAAGGAACAAATTCCCTGGGACAAGCTGCTCCATGGAGATCTGGGAGAAGAACCATAGAAGAGCAGCAGCATTATTATGGGCAGAAGGGAGCAGTGGACTCTTCTTTAGCTGCCTTTGCTTGTGTAAGGCAGATTTTAAAAACATCTCTGAAATGTTTAGGAAAACTAATTCCAACTTAAGATCAGTTAGATTGGTGGGCACTGCAGACAGGGAGTTCTCAGTAGTAGCTCCTACAGTATGGAACTTCCTCCCAAGGTATCTGTGGTTCATCCCCCTCAGTTGAAATATTTAAAAAGACTTTGAAAAGTGGCCTGTTTTGAATGAATTTTAATTTATCTGTTGTATCGGCCATGTTTTATAACTCTGGTGGCTCTGAAAATGTTTTACGTTATGAACATAAGAACATAAGAAGAGCCATGCTGGATCAGACCATGCATTCTGTTCACACAGTGGCCAACCAGCTGTCAACCAGGAACTCACAAGCAGGAGACGAGTGCACCAGCACCCTCCCACCCATGTTCTCCAGCAACTGGTGTACATAGGCTCACTGCCTCTGGTACTGGAGGTAGCACATACCATCAAGACTAATAGCTGTTGATAGCCTTTTCCTACAGGAATTTGTCTAACCCCCTTTTAAAGCCATCAAATTGGTGGCCATCACTACATCCTGTGGTAGCAAATTCCATAGTTTAAATATGTGCTGTGTGAAGAAGTACTTCCTTTTTTCTGTCCTGAATCTCCCACCAATCAGCTTCATGGGATGACGCTAATATTTTGAGAAGGGGAGAAAAATGTTTCCCTATCCACATTCTCCACACCATGCATAATTTTGTACACCTGTATCACATCCCCTCGACTCTCCTTTTTTCCAAGCTAAACAATCCCAGCTATTGCAATCTTCTGTCATAGGGGAGATGCTCTAGGCCCTTGATCATTTTAGTTGCCCTTTTATGCACTTTCCCCAGCTCTACAATATCCTTTTTTAGGAGTGGTGACCAGAACTGGACACAGTATTCCAAGGGTGGTTGCACCACAGATTTGTATAAGGGCAGTATGATATTGTCAGTTTTATTCAATTCCTTTTCTGGTTATACCTAACATAGAGTTTGCCTTTTTACAGCAGCTGCATGCTGGGTTTACATCTTCATCAAGCTGTCCACCACAAGCCCAAGATCTCTTTCATGGTCGGTCACTGCTAGTTCATATCCCATCAGGTTATACTTGAAGTTGGGATTTCCCCCGCCCCCCCAAATGCATCACTTTACACTTGCTTACATTGAACCGCATTTGCCATTTAGATGCCCATTCTCCCAGTTTGGAGAGATCCTTTTGGAGCTCTTCACAATCCCTTTTTGTTTTAATCACCCTAAATAAATGGGTGTCATCCACAAACTTGGCCACTTGGCTGCTCACTCCTAATTCCACATCATTTATGAACAGGTTGAAAAGCATTGTTCCCTGTGGGACCCCACTATTTATTTCCTTCCATTGGGTGAATTCACCATTTATTCCTACTCTCTGCTTTCTGTTCTTTAACCAGTTACCAATCCATAAGAGGCCCTGTCCTCTTATTCCATGATGGCTAAGTTTGCTCAGGCGTCTTTGGAGAAGGACTTTGTCAAAAATATGGAACGCTTCACAAATTTGCTTGTCATCCTTGTTAATTTGCATGTCATCCTCATTTTGGTGGCACATATACTAAAATTGGAACAATACAGAGAAGATTAGCACGGACTTTGTCAAAAGCCTTTTGGAAGTCCAAGTAAACAATGTCTACTGGATCACCCCTTTCTGCATGTTTACTGACACTCTCAAAGAATTCTAGAACGTTAGTGAGACAGGACTTACCTTTGCAAAAGCCATGTTGATTCTTTTTTTTGGCAGGGCTTGCCCTTCTATATGCTTACTAATTTTATCTTTAATAATGCCTTCAACCAATTTACCCAGAACAGATGTTAAGTTAACCGGCCTGTAATTTCCCGGTTCCCCCCTGGATCCCCCTTTGAAAATTGGTGATACATTGGTCATCTTCCAGTCCTGTGGTATAAAGGCCGATCTTAGGGACATATTCCATATTTTGGTTAGAAGATCAGCAATTCCATATCTGAGTTCTTTGAGAACTCTAGGATGGATACCATCTGGGCTCAATGTTTATTTGCTTTCAATTTATCAATAAGGTTGAGAACTTCATCTTTTGTCACTACTATTTGCCTCAGTTCCTCAGACTCCCATCCTGAAAACATCAGTTCAGGCACAGGTATCTGTCCTATATCTTCTGCAGTGAAGACAGATGAAAAGAATTCATTCAACGTCTCTGCAATCTCCTTGTCCTCCTTCAGTACTGCTTTAACTCCATTGTCATACAATGGTCCAACTGCCTCCCTAGCTGGTTTCCTGTTTCTGATACGTTTAAAGAATTATTTATTGTTGGCCTTGATGTTGTTAGTGATATGCTCTTCAAAAGGCTTTTTTGCATCTCATATTGTCTGCTTGCATTGCCTTTGTGCAAGCTTGTGCTCCCTTTTGTTTTCTCACTTGGGCAAGATTTCCATTTTCTGAAGGAAGCTGTCTTTTCTCTAATAGCTGCCTTAACACTGATCTTTAACCATGCCAACGACCTATTGAACTTGGTGCTACCTTTCCTAACTGGTGGTATGCATTTTAGCTGGGCTTATTGTGGTTTTGAGTAATCTCCAAGCATTTTGAATGGATTTAATCCTCTAGACTCCCTCTTTTAACTTGCTTTTCACCAGTTCCTTCATTTTAGAGAAGTTTCCTCCTTTGAAGTCAAATGTGACTGTGTTGGACTTCCTGGGCAGTTTTCCACTTAAATATATATTAAATCTGATAGCACTGTTGTTTCTGTTTTCAGTTGGTCTAACAACATTTATATCTCATACTAGATCCTGGGTGACACCACTTAGGATTAAATCCAAGGTTGCCTCCCCTCTGGTCAGTTCTATGACCAACTGTTCTAGGGCACAATCGTTTAGGGAATTCAGAAATTGAACCTCTTTGTCGTGACTGGAACATGCATTTATCCAGTCAATGTGGGGGTAATTGAAGTTGCCCACTATTACAACACTTCCTTCTTTGGAGGTCTCCCTGATTTCTTTTTCCATCTCAAGGTCACTCTGAGCATTCTGGCCTGGGGGATGATAGCATGTTCCTAGCACTGAATTTGTTTTGGCACCTGGTATTGTCAACCACAGCCCTTCTGTGGCTCAGTGGGATATAAGTGTCCCACTTGGTAAGCCTTCAAAATTGTACATTATACCAACAGTCAATAATGTATTCCTTGAACTTTACAAACCTATCTTGACCTCTCCCAACATTTCAATTGAAAATACTGCTGCAATCATAATTTTGAATCCATCTCCATAGATATGCCAAGATACGTGAACAGTATTTTATGTGACTAAAAATGAGTTCACATCAAATAAATGGATTGAAAACTGAATTAACAGAACCCATGTACTTTTCCATGACTAATAAAATAAAACACTGGCATAGAAAGAAGAAATAAGAGGAATCCCAGAGAAATAAATGGGCTTCTCAAACTAAAATACTGACATATTTTCCTAAACTAAAATGGCAGTTCTACATGTTTCTCACATTGCTACAATTATATGCTACTAAAGGGATTAATGGGGCTGCAGTGGCTTAGTGGTTAAGATGCTGAATTGTAGACCAGAAGGTCAGCAGGACAGCAGTTCGAGACCCGAGTGCTGCGTGATGGAGTGAGCTCCCGTCTTTAGTCCCAGCTTCTGCCAACCTAGCAGTTGGAAAGCAAGAAATTGCAAGTAGATAAATAGGTACCGCTTTGGCGGGAAAGGTAACAGCGTTCCGTGCACCTCGGTGTTCAGTCACGCTGGCCACATGACCATGGAAGCGTCTTTGGACAGCGCTGGCTCTGCGGCTTAGAAATGGAGATGAGCACCACACCCTAGAGTCGGACATGACTGGTTGGGGACACCTTTACCTTTTTAAAGGGATTAACACATTACCAAACATTTCATATGTTTTTTTTTATTAATATACTGTTTAATTTCACCACAAGGCTGAAGGAAGGTACACAGATAGCCATAAGGTCAAAATGAGCTACACCTTTATCAGCTTGGAATCAGATCTTCAGAGGTGAATGCTGCAGAAATCCTTTCCTAACAATTCTCTCAGTATGCAACCCCGATCAGGAGTTACGTTGGCTACATTCCAACTTTCATGAACTAAACTGGACTTTATGTCAAACCAGATAGATAAAGAGTCAAGAATTCTGACTGGAATAATTTATGCAAAATAGAACATCCTAATGATTCAGTTAATTTGAATTCTTTATTATGTTGTATTATGATAATTTTGCTTTTCTTTCAGGCATTAGAAGGAAGACTGTTGTACTCCCACAGTATATATGCCCCAACTCAGAGTGGGATTTATATAAACCATCATTTATGATGGGCAAAACTCACCATGTGGTGGCTTTTGACTGTCATTTTCCTGTGGTGAAGTATTTTATAAGTGCCCCCATTGGATTGGTTTTTATTCATAATATTGTGAAGAGACTGATTTTTTTAGAACTTATTTTAAAAATGAAAGGGAAAAGTTTCCAACCAGTGACATTTCCCTATGATAGATAATTGTCTAAACTCATTCTCAGACATTATTTTGAATTTTAAACTTTGAACTATCTCAAAGGATTTTTGTAATTGTTGGAAGGAGTCTAACATTTAATGGGGCAGAAGTGAACTAGATTAATGAGATGTTGGTTACGTCTGGACTGTTCAGGATACTATGATGGCCTTCACAAAAGCTATATTCTAATGTATGTAGACAACAGTCATTTGTTTCTTTAAACAAATTCATCACGTTAGCTAATGCTACTTTTCAATACTTAAGACATACCTACATTACAGATTTAGGATGCATCCAGACAGAGGGTTCCTAGAGCTACCAGTGAGGAGGCAGTGTGCAATGCTTTCATATTTTCATTCTTAACAGATTATCTACAATAACAGATAAGATAAAAGAACCAGTAGGAAGAACAAGACGGTTACTGGTAGAAGATGTTGATATCCGAACCCCCTGTAAAATGCCATGAATGAGGCAGGGTCACGACGTCCTAAAAGCCACATCTGGGAGCACCTTTGAACTAGTCTAATAGTCATTTATGCTCTCCAGAGAATCCCAGGGATTGTTGTGAAGGGGGCTCAGCACCATTCACTAAACTCTAGGCAGTATCCAATGCTGCCCCAGCACCAGCGAGACCCACTTCTAGTCACAACGGGAAGCTAGCACTTTCTAAACCAACTGGAAATGAGCTGAAATGCTAGCTTCCAGAATGGACAGATTAGCAGAGCTCCCTTCAGCTTGTTTCTGGGGTTGCTCTTGGAAGCGCTAGCTTCCTGTTGCACCAATGGTGAGCCCCACTGGTGCAACACAAACAGCGGAGGCACAGGGGCAGCATTAGAAGCTGCACCACAATAGTGTTCTTTATGGGGAATCTGTAGACTGCATCCTAAGGTCCCCAACTGGCTTGTTTTAAAGATGTCTGGCTGATTTTTGTTGGTTTACCACTTTCTATTGTAAAGCTTATCTTCAGTGTCCAAGATGCCACTTATTACCTGCATGTAGTTCAGTGAATTGATTCTATGCAATTGGTTGATGGCCATCAGGAAGGTGGACAGTTACATCAGTGGTGCACCAGCCATCCCCTCCACTGTGAACTGTTCAACTGGGACATGGGAAACGTCAGTTAACATTATGTATTTATATGAACGGCAAACCTTTTAGTCTTTCTCCTGTGCATATCAGATACAACTGGTACATTGTAATAGTGCTGAAGCAACATAAGAACAGCAGTAATGATAACAGCTGTTCCTTTCAGTCAAAGAAGCAAGGTTACAGTATAAAACAATTAAGCTTGGTATTTTAACAACTGGCTTGTCTCAGTACAAGGGAGCTTAGACAATACCTTGACTATGTCGTTGACCTTTTCTGTGGATGTGATGAATGGAAGCCACAAAGTGAGATATTTATTGCCATTTTTTCCCCTAGTTATCTTTTCCATCGCCAAGCACGTCTTATTCCCTAACTGTCCATTGGGCATTTAGACTGCAGTGTTCAGCAGCAATCAGGATGCTGAGCTGCAGTAATAAAAGTCAGAAATGATATGGTGATTTATTCTTGGGTGAATTTCAGTGTATGGTCAATATATCTAAACCAGTGTCAAGAGCAGTACATTCTCTGTTAATTAGTTAAAATGGTTGAATATTAATTTCAAAGGCTATCTTCACATTACTGCCTTTCATGGTCTGGCAGAGAAGAAGGGAGGGTATAACAAACCAGGTCTCCCTCTTCCTCTTTCTGCAAGTGAGACATGTGAATGCACACTGTGCTGGTGGCGCAGTCTCACAGGGTTAGGACAAAAGGAAAACGGCAGCTGTGTGTCCCGGTTCAGCAAGCAGGCAGAATGCAAGAAGGAAATGCAGTGAGAGAGCCAGTGTAGTGTTGTGGTTAGACTGTTGGACTGGGATATCCAGGTTCTAGTTCCTGCTTGGCCATGAAGCTTGCTCGGTGACCCTGGGCATTTCTACAACAGCCTAAAATCCTGCATTTAAACCGGGCTTTCCGCTTCCGTTTTAAATGCAGGATCACAGCTGATTCCCTTTACAAGTGCTTCCTTCTTCGCAGACGGCCGTTCCCATAGCATTACATTTCCGTGAAGAGGCATTAGACACGCTCCAGGTTCAGCGATACTTGCTCCTGGGTTCCTGCCCCTTTCCCTCCCCTTGCACATTACTGGTGGGTGGGGACTGACATGTGGACATCTCCCCATGCCCGGCCTCCCTCTTCCATGCTTTTGGCCAGTCCCTGCTGCTCAGCCCCTCTCCTGCTCTTCTGCCACCCCCCCCCCCCGCACCATGTGCTGCCGCTCTGCTTTGAACAGGCAGGCTGAAAATGGTGAGGAGCCAAAATGGCTCAGGAAGGCTGAATGCCATCAGACCTTCGTCACCACCTTCGACATCATGACCACGCCCCCAACAACCACACTCAGCGCTTCATTCACGCTAGGGGAGAAATACACAGGGAGGACATCTGGAAAAATACCCCATTTCTTCCATTTGAGGAAAACATGGGATAGGTGGGAGGAAATAGTAGAATAATGTCTGGACAACAACGATGTCATGTAATGGACCCGCACAATTCACTGAGCAACCATGAATGCACAATAAACTTGAGCTGTAGAGATCCCCTTTGGGCCAGTCATCGACTCTCAGCCTAACCTACCTCACAGGGTTTTTGTGAGGATAAAATGGAGAGGAGACAAATAATGTAAGCTGCCTTGGGTTCCTTGTGAGGAAAGAAGTCAGGATATAAATGTAATGGTAAACAAATTAAATAAAGGACACAATTTCATAAAAAGTTAACTCTTCGTGGAGACGTCTTAAAAATCCACCTCTTCATTGTTTTCACTTGGGAAAGTTACATTCCTTTAACTTCCCTCAAATTCCTGAACAAGTTTTGCTTAAGTAGCCCCCTGCCCTCCCTGCCCCATACCTTAAAGTTCAGTAGCAACTTTTCAAAATTTCATTTTGAGGCGAGGCAGGGCCTGAAATCAATCCTAAAGGAAATCAACCCTGACTGCTCATTCGAAGGGCAGATACTGAAGCTGAAGCTCAAATATTTTGGCCACCTAATGCGAAGAGAAAACTCTGGAAAAGACCCTGATGCTGGGAAAGATTGAAGGCAAAAGGAGACGGGGACGACAGAGGATGAGATGGCTAGATAGCATCACCGATGCAATGAATACGAACCTGAGCACATGAATACGAACTCAGTCCGGGAGGGAGCGGAGGACAGGAGGGCCTGGCGTGCTATGGTCCATGGGGTCACGAAGAGTCGTACACGACTTAACGACTGAACAACAACAAAGGGCCTGAAAAGGGAAATAATGTCCTCCCAGCTAGATGCCCTCCATTCATATGGAGTTGCCATAGGGAACATTTTGGATAAACAAAGGCCTGCCCAGACAGATGGCTGGCCCTAGATGGTTTGCTGGCCAATAATAGTAAAGAGGTGTTATTCCTAATCAGAACAGACACTGCGATCTTTCTCATGCAAATGATACGTTCTAACTAGCACTTCCCGAGCCATTACAATCCCAGTGATGAATTCTCCCTGACAATATGGAGTTGCTAGGCAACGCAATCGGTCAGCTAGCTAGTTCTTACTAGAACAGAACAGTCTTTTAAAGCGTGATGGTGATTCCTTTTATTTTCTTTCCTTCTTTTCTGGATGCATGCTGTCATTTGAAATGTGATTGCAATTTCTGTTAGGATCAGGCTTTTGATGACCAGAAAACAATTGGGCACATTAGCTCCTCCCAGCCTTTTCCCCATATTGGGAGCCATACCCTTTTTGTCTTTCTCTCTACAGCAACGGTGGGATGCCTGAAAATCTGAGGATGGTAATTAGCATGTTGTTAGGATGTAAGGGATTTTAATGGCATAACTGGAAGGTCGCCCACGTATCCCTAGAAAATTATAAGCAGAGATTCTCCAGCTAAAATTGATAACCAGATGGATAAGTATGAAGCTAATGTTCTTTCTTCTGGGGCCAGAATGTCAAAGTGAATATCTAATTAGGTTTTTCTTTCTCCAGAGCCTGAACCATGGAGAGCAAAAATAAATCAAGTATCAGTTTAAAAAATGCCTTCAAAAAAACACAAGCAAGAATAAAAGTCATTTAAATTTATATTAGAAAAACAGGGTGAAGAGCTGAAGCTCTGCTATTATAAGAGATAAGAGTAAATAAGGTCCCTAGCTCATTTTATGCAGTCTGAAATATAATAAAGCATGATTTACATGGGAAATCAGAATGCACCATGAACTTCTGATCGATATCCAAACTTCTGGGATGTCTGAATGAAAAGCTTTATGGTTATGCCATTCGGTTGAGAAGATGAGCAAATAGGAACCGGAAGATAACAATAGTCCTGGAGATAGGAGATGATTTAGGCCCACCTCAACAATGGATGTACTGGGAAGTTTCTGAGATCGAAAACCTTTAAATCAGAGTTTCCTACTGTAAATTGGGAATACGTACTAATCTGTTTAAAGTTAGCCATATATATATGTCCTATTGAAATTAATTTAGGATGCAATCCTATGCATCCTAATCCCTATATAATCCCTATATATGCCTGCCTGAGGACTGAGTTCTGTTGGAGGGGCCACCTCTGCATCCTACCAGTGCAAGACATATACCATGGTGGGACATGGGAGAGGGGGCCTTCTCCCTGGTTGTAGAAGGCCGTCCCCTTGGAGGTCCGATTGGCGCAGAAATTGGTTTCATTTCAGCACCAAGTTAAAACATGGCTTTTCACCAAAACCTTTGAAGGCTAATTGAATTCCCTAAAGTTGCACACAGTTTTAACGGTTTTATTGTTATAGATTTTCTAATTGTTATTAGCTTGTTTAATGGTTTAATATGCTTTTAGGTGTTTAAATTATTCATTGTTTTATACTGTTTAAATTGATTTTATCTGTACATCACCCTGAGATCTTAATGATATAGGGTGGGATACCAATGTTTTAAATAAATAAATAAAAATATTTAGAAAAAAGTCCTACAACCCCCAGCATTCCCCAGACAGCATAGCTGGTTGGGTTATGCTGGGAGTTGTAGGCCTTTGTTTTCTGTCTAAACGTGCATAGGACTGCAACCTTAGTAACTTTGCCCCACTGATTTTACTGGGATTAAGGAGTGACTAACCCTAGTTGGACTGGAGTTATGGTGTTGCCATGAGAGCAAGTATAATGAAAAGCTCTAAAATAGTCTTCCTGGTGCCTTCAACTCATATCATCCACAGCAATGCTGGCTGACGATCATGGGAGTTGTAGTCCAACACATCTGGAGGTCACCAAGTTGGCAAAAGCTGCTCTCAAATATGGGTAGCAGCTGGGATCCCACAAGTGGTATAGGCTGCAGGGGTTGTGGGCAGGAGGACCTTTGGGCCCACCTCGAGCATAATGTCAAGCTTATAGTCTTGCCTGCTTTTCCAGCACTGGCTGTTTTCTGTTTCTAGGTAGACAAGAGGTAACAGTGGAGGTGTGTCCACATATGTACTGTACTAGAAGGACACTGTTTCATCTCAGACTTGACTTGTGACACACTTGAACAAAGGGTGCTCACTTTTGCTCAAGAAGTCTTGTTTATAAACCGTATTTTTGTTGCATAGTAAAAACAGTAAATTATATATGCATGCACAGAGAAAAATAATTTATTTCAGTTTTTCACTTGTGTGATCCCAGTTAATTGAGCTAGTTCTTGTTTACATCAGAATAAAACAAAGCAAGGAATAGGCCAGGCAGTGTATTCAGGATTTTTGTTCTTGATATTTCCATGCAGGTACAATGAATGCATGAAGCTTTTACTGATGACAGTGGATCTGAAGACCATATATACAATTCTGGGCTCCAGAATAGTGGAGAGAATGTCATAATAACTAATGCCAATGAATGTACAGGTAGTGACCATGTAGTTTTCCTCTACAGACAAGATGTCTGCAACAGCATCTCCAGAGCATAATGCAGGATGTTAAATCGGCTTGATTGATAGACGGAATGTTGGCAAGGACAACTAGGTTGACACTGTTTCAGTACTACTGGGGGGCTTTTAATATCCATCTGTCTAGCCAAAGAAGCAGATGTGGCGAAGCAACAATGACTTTGCTTTAAGCATTGAACATTTAAAGGGCAGAAGCTACACCAGTGCGTCACCTCCCTGCTGTGGCACTGCAGTATTACTGTAGCAGCTTGTGTTATTTTAATATGTTAATGTATCAAAAATTATCCAAAGGGTTAGTAAAGCATTTTTAAAGAAAGGGGTGTCTTTAAAAGGTATTTCATATATCCAGGAATGATCAAATTATGAAATAATATTCACTGCAGTTCTAAGGCACATTAGGGTTCAGATTCTCTCATTTTCCTCAAAAGCTTAAATTCCTTTACCTCTGCATCACAAATCTGAGCTAAGAAAGAAACTCTTGCCCAATGATATTAGTTAAAGATTTAGTGCACAAAGTACTCTATTTATAACCCTGTTGTGATGAAAGGCAATTGAATTCCATGGAATTAAAAGTTTTCTGGACTGGACCATCCTGTATAGTGATACTTCTCTTTAGCTTTGGCATGACTGGCCATTAATAATGAGTGCTAAGAAATGGACAATTAAGGCAAATGGCTTTGACTATTGGGACAATAATCTCACATCCACCTGCAGGGTAGGGAAAAAAAGGATCAGAATGTGTTGGATTTGGCTGAGTGTGTAGTGTGGTCTAAGAGACCTGGAAAGTGGGAAGATTTTAGTTTGACCTGAGAAAGTAAAAGCAGTTCTGGGTTGGGAGTAAGCAGTTTCTGGCATGGAGAAACAAATAATGGCAAATTCTCCTCGACCCAGTTTGGAATCAGCTCAGTATTTACAATCTTTCTCGGTAAGCGTTCAGAAGAAAAAGCTCATCTGATTCCTGAGAATTCTTTCCGAACTCCTAATATGAGCACATGACATGTGCAGTGATGCATGCACATTACTGGATTGTCCTCTTGGAATTAAGAGGAACCACCTTTTCCCCAAAACACAACCACCAGGAAAAAGACATTTAAAAAATTCTTGATTTGGGAGAAGAACCACCACATCAAAGATTTGCTAGAAACTGTAGCAGCCATATCGGGGGTCAGACTAAGTAGCCTCATGCAGTCTCATGCTTCATGTTCTTGCTGAGCTCTTTCTCCCTTGAATATATTGTTGTAAGCTGACGAGACACAGGAATTCCTTATCTTGTCAAAAGTCATACAATTGTATATCTTGTTCTCTTCTGTTCTCTCCTTATCATGGCTACCCTATAACCCAGTTCTTGTATTATAAACAATAGTGCTAAGAGAAAAAATGTTGAGGATTGCAACCCCATGCGGGAGGGGGAGGAGGAGCCATTTCATATGTGTCACAATGTCTATAAAACCAATGTGCTAATGTAAATCGGGGCTTCTGGCTCTTTGGAAACGATTCCAGCCTTAAGCCCGCGCGTTAAATAAAGAATCTCTTTTTCCTTCACTCCGTGGTCTCTCTGACTCTGGGTTCTGCAACATAAATGGTGCCGTGACTCGGATGTGGCAGGCTCTGAGCCAGACAGGTGGCAGTTGCCTGCTCTTGATCGCCGCACCAGGAGGACGAGCTCGGCGCATGCCTCCCTTTCTTGGCGCCACCGACCTTTTTGTCGAGTGAATGGGAGAAAGCCTGCACCGGGATCGCCCAAACGGCAGCGAGCAGCAAGAGAACCTTGGGAAGCGGAGGAAGGAACTTGAGCCCTGCCTGTATCGCAGCTGCAATTGAGTTGAAACCCACATTGGAAGCCTTCAGGAGAAAGGCAAGTATATGGGAAAAAGAGGGCCCCGCCTTTAGGGAGAAAGGCCACTGGGCAGAAAAAAAGAGGGCCCCGCCTTATGAAGAAGGTCAGTGTTGGTGGTATACGTATACAAAAGAACCTACTCCTTGCGGGTAGAAGGGGGGCCTGATCACACCCCCGAGTGGGCGCCAGTACCTAGCACGCCAGTACTCAGTAGGAAGCTGAGGAAGCTGGGGAAGCCGTTTTCCGCTCTGGTAAAAAGTGGGAAAAGTGGGTGGCAGGGACATATGGATGTAGTGGAGAGATTGATGATTGTGTGAGTGGCTACTGCGGTTTCTGACGCATACCGTTGACCGTCCGGGTGCCCAGGCCAGTAGCAAAGTGCGTGGTGTGAAAAATCCTCTTGTGTCGGCCAGTGAGACCCCTTACTCACTGACCAATTCCCATTCCCTAATTGTGTCTGTCTTCAATTTAAGAGGGAGGCTATGGGTGGTGGGGGAAGCAAACCTTGCACCCCCTTGAGATGTATGTCAAACAAAGAAGGAAAAAGGTTTTTTTAAAAAGATTCAGAATAGAGAGAGAAAACAGCAAAAAGCTCAAGGTCGAGCTGAGAGGAAAAAAAACAAGATCTGAGGCTGTTAATTAGAAAAATGTTGCAGGACAGTCTGGCTTTTAACAAAGCGTGGGAGCGTGAGAGTATGAGGCCAAAGAAGTAGCTGTTAGCCTAGCGCGCCGAGAGAGGGGGGGCAGGAAAATTGCCCACAACGTTCTGAGTTGTGCAACATCATCACCTCGCCTAATTGAGATGAAATCCCTAAGAAATGGAAACTGAAAATGAAGACCCAGAAGATGAAGGCAAAATAGAAAATAAAGGTGAAGAATCAGCCCCCAGAGCACAGGCTAGACCCCTCTTCGAGTGAAAAGTGTGCCATAAGACTGTCCCAAAGCAGAATGAAGCGGAAAGACCATGTTGAAGATCTCTGTCAAGGTAACCGTGTTTAGCTTTGAACTGTGTTAGAATTGCATAGAGCCTGTAGCTACTGACCATCAGCTATATGATTTCTGAAGAGCGTAACCATTAAGCTTTTGCCGTGGGATTCCCTGCAATGAAAAAATCTCACTGATTTGAGTGTCCAGTGTTACACTGCCTAAGTGTGTGTGCTAAAGAGACCGAGAAACCAGACAGCATGTTCCTGGCCAAGCCAAAATCACGCTACTGCCATGCTCCTGGAAGCTGCAATAAACTGTGTAAGCTGGGAGACCCAACCTGATTGAGAAGAAAAGAAGATATTGGAGCAACTGTCTTGAAAAACAATGAGATCTGTGTAGCTGGCTGGCTGACGCTGTCAGTGATGTTACAACTTTAAATTAAGACTGTTTTCCTGTTTGAGACCCCAGCGAAGAAAGCTGACCCGAGTTATTTGTTGCCCGTGCCAAAGCAAAGATTTGGCTGCCCTGTACCTCATCGTGTCCTGTTTTGAGCTTGGGATTTACAAATACAAACAAACTGAGAAGCTTGCCTTTAAAGTCCTGCAAATCACCCCACCGCCTCCACGAAGATTAATGGCTGCCTGAAAAATGCAAGTATAAGGCGATGCCCATCACCCCCCAGCGTCCTGAGTTTCGGCACTCAGTGTTTCAGTGCTTTCGTGTACCAGGTTAAAAGAGAAAAAAAAAAAGAGTAAGTTTTTAAAATGTCTGTGAGAGAACCTGACAGAAGTAAAATAAAATTTACAGAGGAGTTGCCCAGGTTAAAGTGTCACGGCTAGAGAGCTGAGCTGTGCCGCTCTGTTTAGACAGAGGCCTTGCTAAAAAGTTAAAGGCCCTTGTCTGTCAAAAGGGGTGTAGGGCCACACTTTCCCTTTTTAAACTCATGCAAAAGTAGAGAGCCTTTGCTGGAAACATCGCATCTTCATTGCCCAGAGCCTTCACTGTTTGCCTCCATCATCATCTGGGCTTTTTAGAGACACTCTGCACATGAACTAAAATTTTAAATTGTCAAAGACTTGCCATGGACAGTGCTGTGAAGCTTTTGATAAACTTGAACTCTCATCGCTGTAGACCATGTGTCTATGTTTGTAGTCAGCTCAGTGTACAGCAGGCTAAGTTTGATTTATAACTTTTAAATTTCCTTCTGCTAAAACTCATGCAGCATAGAGTTGCTGATGCAAAAATGGTGACCTAGAACTCTTTGTGTGTGTGGGTATGCCTTTCCCTTGATTTTGATGAGCCCTGAGCTTTCAGCCAGAAGAGCAGTATAATTGCTGGATCTGCTCCATCATGCCTTACCATGCAAAAAGTGTTTTCCATTCATTGTATTAAATTGCAGAAAAAGTTTGTTGTGTATATTTTATGATTTCTTAAATATCATGAAATATATGTGATATTTGCAAATTAGTGTTAGTTGCAACTCCAAATGATACTAAGTGTAGTTCCCAATGGATGACAAAGAGAAAAGACAAAAGCAAATAGAAAAGAAGGAATAGAGAAAGTAGAAGACAGATAGAGAAGAAAGAAAAAGAAAAGGCAAAAGGCAAAGAAAAAACATTTGTAAAAAAGAAGCGTGGCCATAGTTGCCCCCAGGGTAAATTAAAAGCAGCTGATTGTGCCTGGAGCTTATTACCTGGAATAAAGTAGCCACAATAATGTAATAGTTCTTTAAGATAAAGAAAATCTAACTAGAAGGAGAAGAAGAGCCTATCCCAAATGTGTGTCATTGGGACTAGTGTAAGGCAGAAAGGTTTAAGTAAGTAAGTTTAACTTGAAACAGACAAATAAAGAAACAAGGCTGGTGCATAGATCAGAAAGTTTTATATAAAAAGTTTGAAACATGATCTGCAATACAGGCAGATCAGCAAAGAAAAAGAAAGCAAAAGAAAGAGAAAAAAATTGTCTTCCCATACTAATAAATAAAAAGTGTTATCAAGCACTTTGGGAAGCGAAGTTGTTTACAGGAAGCTGTGCCTGAGAACCAAACACTTCTAGCCTATGCTGAAAATGCTTGCTAGTGTTATGGGTAACATGTATGGTATAAAACCCATTTAGCGCAATAGCTCGTGGTTCAGAGAAGCTGTCTGATCCAACCATTAAGTACGCCTGTGTGCTGTAAGTTACCCAATAAAGCCTCCTTGTAAGTACCCCCCCCCCCCGCTAGAATCCCAAAACACAAGTGGGGCTAGAGCGCCTCACCCAGTATCAAACCCTGCTGTTAGAAGCCATGAAAGCAGGTATGAAGAAGTCAGTTAATATGACCAAAGTGTCTAAAGTGCTGCAAGGTGCCACCGAGGCCCCAGAGCGTACTTGGAGCATCTTTCAAATGCCTATCGCCAGTACACCCCCCTCGACCCAGAGGCCCAAGAAGACGTAAACGAAAAAAGAAAAGAAGAAGACCCGGCAGAGGCAGAAGATTCTTAAAAAAAAGAACCAGTGTGCCCAGTGTGGACAAGATGGACATTAGTGGCATGAATGCCCAAATAAAATAAATCAAATACACAAAGGAAAAAAACCAAAGGGGCCAGAATGGGCGAAGAGGGAGACAGCTTGAGAGGGGCCGTGACATTGACTTCATAATTGACACTGGAGCAGCATCAAGAGCAAGCAAACGTTAGCCTTAAACAAGAAGTCCAAACACTGAGCAAAGGTCTTCAAGCCCAGCGTCGCTTTGTCTTAAAAAAATAAGCCCCCAATTCCCATCACAGAAGTTCATCCTTTCCAACCAAGAGTTAAAGTATGAGTTAAAGAGGGAAAAATAACCCTTTGACTCCCAGATGGAAAGAACTCAGAACTGTCATACTTTCCACCCCCGCAGCTATGAAAGCAGCTAGAGTTAAACCCTAGATACATTGGACACGAGTCAAGAGAGCGAGAGGGGGAGAGTAGACTGTAAACAGAAATCCTGAAAATCCTTTAAAAATCATTCTGAAAAAGCAGTAAGAAGACTCAGGCTAGACCTTACTGTGGACACACCGGGAAACTGTCCCCCTGCGTACGGTCAGACCTGCAACTGGAGAATTGAAGAAGGGGACTAGACCCTACTGCAGCTTGCCAGGTGAATAGCTGCCCAGCGTACGGTCAGATCCCAAAGAAGATCAAACATGCGTGTTGTAGTATTAGTAGTGTTGCATTGTGTTTCCTTAATAAGGTGCAAAAAGGGGGGTCTGCCCCTAGAAAAAGAAGTTTGTCCCAGTGATTTGCTGATAATTACTGGCTTCACCTGGCTAAAATAACGAGAGTAAAACATTTTTGTTTGCCAAGAGGTATACCTGCAAACAGGCTTATTGGCTCTTGCCTAATACCTGTCTGTAAACATCCTGGGAACATTCAAAAAGATACCATGTTAAAAGTTTATAGTGTAAGTTTAACTTATTCCCAAAATGCTAATTGGGGCATAGTTGCAAAGATCCTACCCCCTACAGAGTTCACTCTACGCACCCCCATCATTGCTGAAACAAATGCTACGTGTGCACGAATGCTTAATTGTCAAAAATTTTCCAGAAAATATAAAGCTATCCCTGGCCCCCTTCCACTGAAATAAAATTCAAAACATATCTTTTAATGATGCCCACATACTTTTGCCTCATAAATAGTTTTAGACATGTAATTCCCGCACTTGGTCATTCATTCCTGCCAACTTGTCTGATAACCACCCATGTTGCCTCAGCCACCAATTGAACTGGTGCCAATTCTTCCCCTGTAGCCCGAGAAAATCCGTCAACGGCAGCCTCGAGCACTCCAACTAACTAAAAATTGTAATAGTCATGTGCAGTTATATTCTGACTCAGAAAAATTGGCCTTAGCAATGTCACTAGTTGGGGTTCCAGGTTTAGCCTTGGCTAATGGTCTAAAGAACAACTGGTTAGCTTGCAGCTTAGCCAAAAGCATAAATGCCACCTCACGAGCATTGTCATTGTTAAATAAAGAGTTGCGTGATCTAAAAGGTGCAGTTCTAGAAAATAGAGCTGGTATAGATTACCTCTTCCTTCTTCATCATTTAAGTTGTGAGACACACCAAAAGCTCTGTTGTTTTAACTTAACTAATAATGGCAATGCTGTAGATCAACAAGCTGCACAATATAGTAGCTGACAAAACAATTAGCTCAATTAGTTAACCCCTTGGCTTCCAGATCTTAGCTGGCTTAAAAGCATTGTTCATCCTAATTCTACCAGTATTGTTCATAAAAGTTCTGTTATGTCTCTGCGTTCCTTGTCTTATGCGCTGTTTAACCAATCTGTTTTATGTCTCAGCTAGTAAAACTGCTGCCCTCTATGCTCTAATAGCCCAACAAGAGGCTAAGTAATATGTATGTCACAAAAAGCTTTGTATAGTTATCAGTAATGCTATAATTGTAATGAAATTATGCATTTAAGGGGGGAATGTAGCAGCCATATCGGGGGTCAGACTAAGTAGCCTCATGCAGTCTCATGCTTCATGTTCTTGCTGAGCTCTTTCTCCCTTGAATATATTGTTGTAAGCTGACGAGACACAGGAATTCCTTATCTTGTCAAAAGTCATACAATTGTATATCTTGTTCTCTTCTGTTCTCTCCTTATCATGGCTACCCTATAACCCAGTTCTTGTATTATAAACAATAGTGCTAAGAGAAAAAATGTTGAGGATTGCAACCCCATGCGGGAGGGGGAGGAGGAGCCATTTCATATGTGTCACAATGTCTATAAAACCAATGTGCTAATGTAAATCGGGGCTTCTGGCTCTTTGGAAACGATTCCAGCCTTAAGCCCGCGCGTTAAATAAAGAATCTCTTTTTCCTTCACTCCGTGGTCTCTCTGACTCTGGGTTCTGCAACAAAACAACAAAGATAATTGATTGACCCTCACAGAGAAGATATGCATGAAATGAAAGGCGACTTGGTCTGGCATTCTCCCCATGTGGTTCATAGCAGTCAATTACAATTTCAGGGAGAGGAGCACTTAACATTACATAACTTCAGCAAACGCACCTACAAAGCAACTGGGATTGAAGTATAAAATCTAACCACAGATGAACAGTACCTTGTTTAACCTTCTGAACCAGAGGAGATTTTCTGGGGAAAAGGCACTTGGCTTGTAATACAGCCAAGCATTGTGAACTCGACAAATTTGTATAGTGAACCAGATAATTACACATTTTGCTGACATCCCTAAGCATAGCTGCTTAGGATCTGAGAGGGCTGGATTGCTCTGGGGCCATTGCTGACTGCCTGTGTGCCTGCTTGTTTTAATTCTACTTTATCCGTTATGTACTGATAGTGAACTCAGGTGCTTAGAGATTATGGTTATGTAGCCAAAATAGGGTAACCGAGAAACAGAAGTGCGGTATCAGCATGCTCAGATCAACCCCAAGCTCTGTAGAAGTAGGAAGCAAAATCTTTAGGGGGGACAAAAAAGGGCCCCCAAGCACCCAATGAGAACTGAACATGTCCAGTGACTGCAGCATGCTGAGTGTCTGTTGGAGCCAGTGTGTGTGTAGAAATAAAATGGAAAACTAGGGGGGAGGGGAATGGAATAGAGTATCTTGAAATAAGCCATGGCTGGTTGACTGGCTGGCTGGAACACTGAACAGGAGCACTCCACACTGCTACATTTTGTGCAAATGCTACTGGTACTTATCTGTGATAGATAGTAATTCTATCTATCTATCCCTCCCTCCCTCCCTCCCTCTATACTACCATAAGTCTGCGGTAGTGTACCCACACCCGGAAGAAAGAGGCAAGACATGAGTGTTGGGTAACTAGGGCCACATTGCTGATTACTAACAAAAGATCTATAGCTACTTTATGATGACCTGGTTTGCACAACACGACAACCCACCATGTCTGATTATCAGTGGTGGGTTGTGTTATATGAACCTGGCACAGTTTCTGCAGGGAGGCTTATTTTTCACAAACAAACCACCCTGAGGACTCATGGCTTGTTTTAGGTTTGTTGATAGCCATGGTTGCTTGTGGTGTTGTCCAAACCTGGCAAGGCAACTTCATCGTAGGATGTCGGGAACAGCTAGAGAACTTGCTGGCCAGACTGGCAAAAACTGAAGTAGAAACCAAGGAAGCAAGGAGTTCTGGTGCAAAGGCACCTGGACTACATGCCAGAACTGTCAGGATGACTGCAGGGAGAATGAGAGGGGAAACAAGCCATGGCAACTGTTAGGTTAGTAAGCAAACAACCAACTCATGGTGGCTTTTTGTAGGTTGGTTTAGCATGACATAGAATCATAGAATAGTAGGGTTAGAAGGGGCCTATAGGACCATTGAGTCCAACCCCCTGCTCAATGCAGGAATCCAAGTCAAAGCATCCCTGACAAGTGGCTGTCCAGCTTCATCTTGAATATCTCCATGTCAGGGAGCCCGTTACCTCCCTAGGTAATTGGTTCCATTGTCGTATTGCTCTAACAGTCAGGAAGCATTTCCTAACGTTCAGCTAGAATCTGGCTTCCTGTCGCTCTCCTACATGGCCCAGAAGTGACTTACTTATCCTACTCTTACTTGGCCCAGTCTTACTTATAGGAAGGGTTGATGGCCAGCCATTATGGTATGGGAGTGAAGCAAACAGGTCAGGGAGATCGTAGGGTTATATAGCACCCTAAACACCACTCCCATCAGGAATGCCAGTGCTGTGTGCATCCACACATTCATCCCTGCCCCACCTCCTTCCAGGAGCAGGTGCAATGTTTTTCTCCCTCCTCAGGTCACAGGGAGGAGAGGGAGTGTGTGCCTCTCTTCACAATGACAAAGACCATCTAGAGCTGACCTTGGACTTCCTTCCATGGAACTGAGGAATGCAAAACAAAAGAGCTTCAGGATGCTTCACACATTAAGCACATTTAGGGATGTCAGAGAAATCCTCAATGGGTTCAAATGAGTTTGAATTTCTATGAATCCAACCTGTGGTCCTGTGGATTCCACAGCGGACTGGCCTTTTCTGAGCCATGCAGATTCCGCAGATTTGCAAACGGTTGTTGTTTTTAACTTGAGGGGGTGGGATTTGTGCAAATTCACACATGCCCTAATGCTTACTTGCAGAAGTGGAAGGAAATTCTTGTACATCCCTAAAACAAACTGGATACTGTCAATGAGTGGATGATAGAATGAAAGATGTCTGACACTCTGCAAAATACAGATGGAATGGATTTAACAAAATCCATATATCCCTAAGCACAATACAGGATGCCTACATTTCCACGATGGGCTTAGCACGTTTTCTATAATGTTTTTAAAACACACACATGCTAAACATGTCCCTGACACATAAATGCATTTCAAACCTTACCTTCTCATGAATGTCAAGCGTACATATCCATGCTAGAGCAGACAGCTTATTAAGTAGTAGAAAAGCCTTCTATCTGCTTCCATCTTCCTTTTCATCATGAAGATGCTGGACATTAGAAGACTCTGCACCTCTGTAAAATAAGAACATAAGAACAGCCATGCTGGATCAGACCAAGGGTCCATCTAGTCCAGCATTCTGTTCACACAGTGGCCAACCAGCTGCCCATAAGCAGGACATCAGTGCAACAGCACCCTCCCACCCATGTTCCCCAGCAACTGGTGCACATAAGCATACTGTCTCTGATACTGGAGGCAACATATAGCGATCAGGACTAGTAGCCATTGATAGCCTTATCCTCTATGAATTTGTCTAACCCACTTTTAAAGCCATCCAAATTGGTGGCCATCACTATGTCTTGTGGTAGTGAATTGTGTGAAGAAATACTTCCTTTTATCTGTCCTGCATCTCCCACCAATCAGCTTTACGGAATGACCCCAGTCATTCTAGTATTATGAGGGAGAAAAATATCTCCCTATCCACTTTCTCTGCACCATGCCTAATTTGTACACTCTGTCATGTCTCCCCTTGCTCGCTTATTTACTCACTTTTTCTCCAAGCTAAACAATCCTAGCTGTGGTACTCTTCCTTCATAGGGGAGTTGCTCCAGCCCCTTGATCATTTTAGTTGCCCTTTTCTGCACTTTTTCTAGCTCTACAATATCTTTTTGGGGGTGTGGTGACCAGAATGGTACACAGTATTCCAAGTGTGGTCACACCACTGATTTGTATATGGGCAGTAGGACACTGGCAGTTTTATTCTCAATTCCTTTCCTAATTATGCCTAACATGGAATTTGCCTTTTTTCTCACAGCAGCTGTACGCTGGTCGCTGGGATGACATTTTCATCGAGCTGTCTATCCACCACAAGACCCAGATCTCTTTCTTGGTCGGTGATGGCTAGCTCAGATCCCATCAGGTTATACTTGAAGTTGGGATTTTCCCTCCAGATGTTGTTGGGCTGCAGCTCCCATCATCCTTCACCATACCTATGCTTATGAGAGTTGCAGTCCAACATCTGGAGTGCCACAAGATTTAATCCCAGTGACACTAATTCACTGATACTGTGATGAATAATAATAGGCTGAATAACAAAGTTGGTACCTATAGAATGAAGGTTACAAGGAAGAGCATATAGTAAAAGAAGAGAAGTTACATAAAGGGGATGAAGACCATGGATACATTTGCATGTAAGTACAATGAGCTTAAAGATGAGGGGAAGCCAGTGAAAAGAACAGTCCAATGGAGTAATATACTTGAACTGAGAAGCGGAAAATATCAAATGAGCAATGCCATTTAGGACAGAGTAAAGAGCCCTATGGGTAGAATCAGGAAGACCAAGCAAGAATAATGTTACTATAGTCAACATGGTAAATAATAAGTAAATGAACTACAAGTTTGGGATGTCTGTAGAAAGGGAGGAGCAAATTTTTGATGTATTAATCAGTTGAAAATTATGAAAAGAACATGAATCTAGGAAGAAGAGAGTGAGAAGGTGAAATGCCAGGAGCCTTAACTTTAGAAGATGAACAAACAATCATATTATCAAGAACAAGAGATAGTGATATAGAAGTAATGTTGGCTGCTGGCTGGCCTTTAATTGCCTATACTCCTTTTAAAAAAATACGATGGTGACCTTTAAATATTCTCACCATTGCATTGGGGCTGATTATCCAGGAGCAGATCTCATGCAGTTGGGAGAATCTCTAAATCAGCAGTGACGAAACTCAGGCCAAATCCAGCCAACTCATGGGCCAAATTAGGTCAGCCCATGGGCACCACCACAAAATGGCTCCCATGGAGGATGTGGCTAGACACATAATGGCTGCTGTGGGGGCCTGTTGTGTGGTGGGGAGAGAAATAGTGAGGCTAGAGGCTGGGAGGGAGAGGGAAATGGAAAGAGCTGCTTCTTGCCCTGCCTAATCTTCTGCCCACACGGACTTTTCCCCATTGCTCTTTCTTTCCACTCCCAGACTCTACCCTATTTCTCTCCCCCAGCCCCTTTCCTGGTGATTTCTCTCCCCTGTCCCTAGCCTTCTCTCTCTCTCTCTCTTCCTAGCCCCCGCCTTGCTCTTTCTCTCCCACTCACCCCTTTACCTCACTGTTTCTCCCTCCTCCTAGCCTCTCGCCTCTCTCTTTCTTTCCTCTCTACCTACTGGCCTTGCTTTCTCTTCCTGCCTGCTGAACATCAGATCAGTGGCAGGTTCAGGAACAGGAAGGAAAACCTGAACCCTCACTCTCATGTTTTTCATTTTTTATTTAAAATTATTTTTCAAAGGGGCAGGGAGTGGAGAGATTCAAGGGAACCACTGGAGGCACCATGGCACCCATGGGTGCTACACTGGGAACCCAGTGGCAAGTAAGCATCACCATGGTGTCAATGAATTTGAATGATAGATGTGCCATTAATATTATTATGTATTCTGTTTAGTATAAAGACTTTAAATTTTCGTTGTTAAGAGCAATCATAGGCAAATGCCAGACCTGCTTAATACGCAGAAACAAAGAAAATGAAAACTCACCAATTAGCAGATACTGTGAAAATACTTTTCCTGTCCCCTGCCTTCAGAGCATAAGTTAAGAAGCTATATAAATTAGACCTGTTTTGATCTTTTGTTGCTTGCCTATGAAATGAGCAACACAGAACTGGTGAAGAGACTTGTAAATTGCAAAATATCTCTTTCCTGACTGGCCAAGTGAGATGGCATGTCATTGTGATAAAGTTAGCTTTAGATCATTGTGAACTTTAGATAACATCCTAAAGCAAGTATTGTCTGTGACAAAACCTTGTATGCTCTAACTGGACACTGAGAATGCACTAGAGTTGGTTAATAATAAATGGATTTATTGCGTCGTCATTCTCAGTTTTGACAAAGAATGGATCCCATAGGAAGGAGAGCTCTTCCTTTAGAAATAGAATTTAATTTACATTTTCAATGAAAGGCTGCAAGCTGTCAAGAGCCTACATGGCTCTCTCTATCTGGAAGGCTGCTGATGTTGACAGGCAACATGGAATTATCCTGTTTTGCCACACAATTTAAGCAATCTATGTGGACCCTGCTTTTATTGTAACACCAGTCTAGAGATGTGGATGAAATCAGATATGCATTAGTTTTTTATTTTGCAGAGAGCTATTATTTCATTTGTCTATAATTTAATTTTTTAAGGTAATACTTTTTTGCTCTGGATCTGAATTGTGATATTATGGCTATGAAGTCTGCTGCCCAGTTCAAGTTAAAATAAAACCTTAGCTGTATCCAAGTCAGGTTTAAGGGTTAAGAGCGAAGAAAACAATAGTCCAAATTAATCCTTAGATATATTATGTCAACCAAATTAGAATAAAAATACTGAAGATATTGTTTTGCCATATACAATACAGAGAGTGAAATTAAAAGATAAATGCAAAACATGCTTAATTGCTTAGGTTTTTTTAATGTATTTGCCTTTTTTCTTTCCATGCAACTGGTGATTCATCAATGGTTCATTAATTTGTGACTCCTACGCCAATTATTATTATTATGGAACAAGTAAGAGAGGCCAAATTTTGATAGTGTTAATTGGAAACTAACGCTTCAGTTCTTGTATGAGCTTTTCTGTCCAGGTTTTTAGCAATTATTTTGGGTTTGAAATGCATTAAAAAAAATCTATATTTTTCATGATAGATATTGATTCACTTTAGGAGTGTAAAGCCACATTATTAATAAAAAGCATAAGAAACACACTGGGTTGGAGTCCTATTCCATCCTGCTGGAGCAGAAGGCGTGGTGTGCAAGCACAAGGAATTCCCCCCCCCCCGTTGTGTGATGTTGTTCCACTAATGCTACAATCCTAATCCAGCATGTCGAGTTCCATGAGCATATCATGTGGCGTGCTTTGCCCTATATATGCATCCTTGTGCATGCTGTGCTAACAGTTGCACAGTGTTTTCGTGGAACTGGCTGCCATTACAACTCTTCCTCGAGTGCATATCTGGATCCAACCTGATGGATGAGATCCACATCAAATTCAAGTGAATGCAAGGACTACCACTGTTTTTAATGACACTGGATTACAGCCAATCCCATCACTGTGAAGCAAGCAATAGTGAAATAATAGACTTCTTGTTGTAATAGCCACATGATGCTACGTGTTCATTTTCACACACCAATCCTATAATAATCCACTCGTGTAATAGAAATGTATAGAACTATGCCAGTCTGAGTATATATATATTTTTACCATGATTAAAACACCATACTGAAAAGAAGGATTGAGAAACAGATATGCACTACTATAACAGCTATTATTCTGAATAACATTAATTGCAATCCATATTCTCAAGAAAGGCTACCAACACCATGCCTCTAGTCCTATATCCTTGAGCTGACGCTGCTTACTCTGTATTTAAATTATTTAGCCCACTATTGTGTGGCTGATCAACTGCATCCCCCTGTATTACAAGGTGTTAACATACCTGTTCTTTTTTATGCAGATGATGCAGTACTGTTATCAATAACGCAGGGCTGAAGGGTGCCCTTAAAATGTTTTCCTCTTATTGTCAAAAAGAAATATTGAAATATGAATGATGATAAAATGGAGATTATGGTTTTCCAAAAGTGTTGCGAAAGAGAGATGGGTCTTGGATAGGCATCCTTTACAGCAGGGATCTCAGACCTCTTTCAGCCCAAGGACTAAATGCAATTTTAGAGAAGCTCTCCTGGGCCGTATTCCTGTGGAGGGTGAGGGCTGAAGGCAAATGGGGCAGGTCAAAAGGCAAAGGGGGCAGGACCAAAATACAAAAATGCCAGCATATTTTAGCATAAAGCTGTTACTACCAGCAACTCAGCCTTGGAAAAGGCAGCAGTTCAGCCTGTTAGAACCGGGGGAAAAACTCAGCAAAAGCTGGGAAACCACCAAACTATCAGTGGGTTGGGAAAAAGGGGGTGGGGCCAGGGGAAGTGGGGGTGGCCATTTGCGGAACCCCATAGGGCCAGATTGGGGCCCCAAGTGGGCCAGATTTGGCCCATGAGCCTGAGCACATCTGCTACAGAGTAAGTAAGGAGATGTAAGTACCCTAGGGAGCAACCCGATCCAGATGCCCATCAGCCTCAGAGGCTGACAGGCATGCATGCTATGCAGAGCACGAGGAGTGTGGAGGCAATCTTCACTTCAGCACTCCTCCCGCTCTGCATTTCAGCTAGATGGATGTTTTTGCCGATCTAGCTGAGGTGTCGGAGAGGGGAAGGAAAGGAGTCTGGGGAAGGCGGGGAAGAGCTTGTATCCCTGCTTCCCCAGGCCCCTCCCCTTCACACCCGATGGCACTCCCCCTTTCCATTTCTTTTAAGGTCACCTTTGCGACCTTGGAGACAAAGCTGGCATGGTTCTTTCCATGCTGGCTGTGAGGGGGTGGTGGTGGGAGCTCAGACTCCTGGATCCGAAGTCAGAGCGCTGTCTCTGACCTTGGATTCAAGAATCTGATGTATCCTATGGCCCTCTAGAAGCCATAGACCATAAGGATTCTCTAGGGGCCATAGGGTCGCTTTCCCCATGTCATACATCAGTCTTTCTTATCTGGGTTGGCATATAAGCCTCTTGCTTTATGGAATGCATCCAAGAGTGCCAAGGCTACATTTAGATTTTATTTTATGGTGTGTGTGTGTGTGTGTGTGTGTGTATTTTGTCCTTCTGCCTTTATATGCTAAATCCCTGACACGACTTTTGTTTGGGGTGCAAGCATGGAGTAGGAGTACATTTTAAACTTGAGATGGTTCTGTCAATTTTTTTTGGCATGAAATATTTGTTGTGGACAAATGTGTGCTATTAGCAGCACTTACGACAGAAGGTGGTTCTATTTCTGTAGAAGGCAAGGCTTGGCTTTTAGCTAGAATTTATTGGCTTAAATTTTTATTCTTGGAGAATATTTCCAAGTTGTTATATTTGGTGTGTGAAGCTGCTTATAGGAGTAATTGGAAGAATTCTCTGGAAAATATTTTTTGTACTTATGGGCTTTTCTACATGAGGCTTTTAACCTGCCACTTTATTGAGGCTTCTGCTTCCAGATTCTTTGTGGGATTAAGATAGGCTCCTTACACATGTTTTTTCCCTAGGGTATTTATTTATTTATTACATTTCTATACCACCCAATTGGCAAAGTTCTCTGGGTGGTTCACAACAATTAAAACCATAAAATACAACTTCAGCTACAATTTAAAAGTTTAAAACTACAGTATAATAAAAATAGAAACCAGAATAAAACCTAGCAGCAATGCAAAGATTTAAAATACAGTAACAGATTTAAAACAACAGAATTAAAAGATTAAAATGCCTGGGAAAATAAAAAGGTCTTTACCTGGTGCTAGAAAGAGCACAATGTGGGCACCATGTGAGCCTCTCTGAGAAGCTTATTCCACAACAGGGGTGCCACAGCAGAAAAGGCCCTCTTCTTGGTAGCCAACCACCTCACTTCCTTTGGCAGGGGCTCCAGCTACATATGGGAGGAGATGATCCTTCAGGTACCCTGGCCCTAAGCCATTTAGGGCTTTAAATGTTAATACCAGCAATTTGAATCAGGCCTAGACATAGACTGGGAGCCAGTGCAGATGGAAAAGTACTGGCATAATATGATCACATTACTGATGAGGACTGGCCAGTCTTGTTGCACTATTTTTGACAAGCTGAAGCTTCTGGACTATTTTCAAAGGCAGCCCCACATATAATGCATTGCAGTAATCCAGATGACAAATTATCAGAGCATGGATAACTGTAGTTAGGCTATCTCTGTCCAGATAGGGATGTAGTTGGTATAACAGCCTAAGCTGATAAAACTTGCTCTGTGCCACTGAGTCCACCTGTGCCTCAAGCGACAGTTCCATAACTGATCCAAGAGCACCCCCAAACTTTGAACCTGATCCTTTAGGGGATTGCAACCCCTCTTTTTCTTTTTCTGCCTTTTTATATGTTCCATTACACAACCACTAGTTCATGCTGTGGTATAGCAGAATTGCACACATACACAGGGTTTCATGCTACCATTCACAAAAATACCAGACTTTCCTTGTTAAAAAACACACACATGCTATAATGGCTGCAAAGCATGAGAGAAGCCTTGAAGGATGACAATGTCATGTAAAGCACCCGCAAACTAACCTGAGTAAGGAATCATGAGCCCACAATAAAAGCCTCTTGTAGAAAGGCTCAGTATGTCAGTACATTATGTATAATTTTTCTTGGGCTATAACTAGGGATGTCAGAGAATTCCATGACGGATCTTGGTGAGGCCAAATGCCAGTGCATTCAGCCCCACGAAAACTGTCGCGGAACAAAGCCCCCCCCTCACCCCATGAAAGGCACGCGGGACGAGGTGTCCGCCGCCCCCACCCCACGAAAAAAAACCCAGCCTACGCAAATGGCGGCGCCTACCCTCGGGTAGGCTCGGGTTTTCCCCCTGCCGTGATAGGCTACGTAAATATTTATGTAGCCTATCACGGCTCACTACAGGGACGCAAATGACGGCGGCTATGACAGCCGCCATTTGCGTCCCTGCAGGGCTGCCCAGTGGCCAGATGTCCGGCTGCGGGTGGCCGGAGCTGGCCAGCGGCTCTGCGGCTTGGCCGCGGAGTGGAGCCGGCCAGCCAGGATTCTGGGGAGAGGCACGGAGCGCCTCCCCCCCGGCGAGGATTCTGGGGGGAGGGACGGAGCGCCTCCCCCCACCTGCGGAACCCGGAGGAGCCAGGTAAGCGGGGTTTCATACACCCCTAGCTATAACAAACTAAAATCAGTTTTAGCTAATTGGATCAAATATATTGACTACCAGAGCGCCGTAAAATATGCCATAAAGATTTGCTTTTCATTAAATTTATGGTTCCACAAGAAGTGAAACCATAATTACTTGAAGTCATTATTTGTTTAGAAAAGTATTTACATGAATTCCCTTTAATGTTCTCCCCTCAGCTATTTTGGAAGGTTGATTTAATGACATTCTATATGTCCATGTGGTAGTGAAGAGCTGGAAACAGTACCGCATGTGTTAGTATTGTGTAATTTTTATTGTGATGAAAGAATCAGATTTATGTATCCTTTGATTGCTCCCTTCCCTTCTATGGGATGGTGTAATGCCTTTCTTGTCATGGATACACAATCTTGCATAACTGAATCAGTTGCCAAGTTTATATTCCAAGGTATGACAATTCATAAGCAACTGAGCAGAATTCTTAAGCGGTACTGGCTGTTTTAGTTTCAGTCCTGTCTTCTGTAAAATTATCCAGGCTAGGTTTAAGTAAAGAGTTTGAGTAAAGAGAGAACCCTGCTGTTGTGCCTCCAGTCAGACACTCCCCACTGCCACCACACATTTCCTCTAGTTTTAGTTAGTTCACCTTCACACTGTGTTCATATTCACCTTGTTCTCCATTGTATGATGTGCATGGATTGCATGATCCACATATTAAAAAACAAACAAACGACACAGGCATTAGAAAAACCTGCAACACTTGAACCATTCTCCCACTTGTGGTTGTGTAGAAAAGCGTTTGCAGGGAGCAGAAGCTTCCTGTGAAAATGTGCTTTTCTTCTCAAGTGCATACTGGCCATAGTTCGCACATAACACTAACCCATGATTTATTCAACCCATAGTTTGTTGCCTTACCCAGGGTTTGTCTGGCAGATGACTGAACAAACAGTGGTTTGTTTTATCAATCCCTAGATTGTTTGTTTTGCTCCTCCTTCACCCACTCATCCCCTATATTCCAAACATTTTGCGGTGCTATAATACTGGCATTTAGAGTGGCTGGTATGTTTTTTTTATTAATGCTCTTCCTGGCTGCCTCTGTATCCTGGTGAAACAATCCATGAACATCTCACAGTTCTGGACTCACACATAATGACAACCCATGGTTTAAAAACCCCAGAGTTCACAACCCAATGACAAATCATGGGTTCCATTTCTGGGTTATTCATAGTTAACAAACCACGGTTTGTTAGCATGGTTGCATTCACACATAATACAACCCAGAATTCAGCCACCCATACCATGGGTTAGGATCATGTGGAAACCAGGCACCTGTGTCTTCATTACAGCTTTGTGGTGTTGGGAAATGTTGGTTTGTATTTATTCAGAGGAAGGAAGTTGAGAAAGAATGCTAACAAGAGCCAATACTTATTTCAACCTAACTGTTCTAAAAAGAAACAAGAGAATCTTATGGTTAAATCCTACATTTTGTTTTTAATATCAGTAGTACATATGTAAGCTACCAAAGCAGTATATTAAGCACAAGGAGTGCAATAGACCCTTTTAGCTCTTCCCAGTTGTCAAAGAAAAAAATTGGAAGCCTTTATGATTTCATATATATGTATCAAATCTGCTGGCATGTGTCAATTCTGGAGTTTAGTGCTTATAGTCTGGAGGCCCTATTGAACCCCACACCATACACTGATGCCACTAATGCACTGACAGGAAAAAGACCATCTAACACACATGTTCCATTTGAGGATCAGGGGGAAGCTGCTGAAGATTATTGCTCTGGTAGTACTTGGGCTGGATTTGAGTTACAGGACTCGAGTTGCCGTGATGACATCTGGAGATGAGTTCTGTCCCCCTGTCAGTGTTGGAAGTCTCACAGCTGATACTGTCAGTTGTAGTGAGAATACAGGACTGGCCTATTGCACATGAAAGAGATAAAGTGACAGAAAGAAATGCATGTCACAGATTGTATTAATTTCATGGTAGAAAAGGATCATAAAGACAGAACGAAATCAGTCAAAAGTGCTAAGACACCAAATACACATATACTCACTAGGGTATCAGACATGACATGATCATTACTCAATGGATGGTTCAGGAGTGTAGGATTTAAGATGATGTGTGATTGCTTTTCTGCGATTTTGGTTTTGTATTTTAGCATTTTATTGTTTTATGTTGCTGTAAGCAGGTAAGGCAACTAATGGATGTCACAGACAGACACACTGACAAATATTCCCTAGTGTTCAGGCCTTCAACCAGAAAGCCCACTTTCATTACATCAGACTCAGGGATGCGTGAAGAATTTGATCTTTACTAATTCTGATACAAACTGATCTGATCCATACCTGCTGGACTAATGTGATGATTGGAACTTCATTATCCCCTGGCATCTGCATTTTCCAAATGTTCTGATGAAATTGTCCATTCAAAAAACATATCAAAACATGCTTAGAAATGTGTATTTTGAGAGAAAACACATTTTAAAATTCATCCTTAAGTGAGAATTTTGATGTGGATTTCAAAAATATAAACTGCAAATATATATATATTGCAAATTAATGCAAAAATGGGATGGAACAGACTTAGCCAAACATATGTGAAAGTAGCATGGAAGGGACTGCTTCACCCATCCCTAGTCAGAATTCATTTGTTGGCCTGCTATGGAAAGGGCTTTTTATACAAAGCATATATGTTTGACTGTAGGAAAATAGTGCACTGACATAACATCGTAGCTAGTAAAGCAAGAGAGAAACAAAGGAGTTTATCTAAAACACTGTAATCATCCTAGCAATTAATTTTGCATTTAATTTGCTTTCCTCAAGTGTAGCTCAGGATTGCTCCAATGGGACAGGAATACACTCATTAGAAATTACTATGCCATTTCAATTTGTCATGCTTTTTAACTTAGAGCTGCTCCAAGCTGTAAGTGTTTCTCCCCTTTTTTGATTATGAATATTTAGATTTTTCTGGGTTATAAAAGCTTTAAGAAATGTGGCTGCCATGGAAGAGAATATGGGATGCAAGATATCCACAAACACTTTCTTCCCCAGCTGTCATATCTCAAAAAGCTCCCACTAGAATATTATTTTTCCTGGTGCTGCAACTTTCCTCTCCACCAAAAGGCTCTTCCCTTTAAGTAGTAATTGTATCAATTATCCTGACTGTGTAATACACAGCATACAGCCTCCAACATGATGTGCTCTAAAATTCATCCATCTCACTTTTCTCTAGTTTGTCTCTTCCATTTGTTCCAGTCATGCAGACATCAGTATTGCCGACGTTTGCCTCTTTGCTTTGATTAACTTTCCCACTGCATTTTTGTATCATAGGGAAGAAATAATCATGGTGCTTTTCCCAGCATACCATGGGTAAGGAAACTGAAGAAGCTCCCAGAGTAGTTGACTTGAGTGTAATAATTCTGTGTTGACTGTAATAATCCTGAGCTGAAATAGGAGAGCTGCAGGTAAAGTTTTTGATCCATAGCATAGCATTCCCCACTGATCAATTGCCTGTCTGAATCTGCGCTGTACTTATTATTTGTATGGAAATGTTCTTGCCCTGGCTGTTCCCAGTTATTTCCACTATCATTCTGACTCCATGCTGTGAAATGCAATCCCACTTTCCTAGGGGTTTCCAGTGCAATCTGCAACACAGTCACTTCAGTCCAGAGGCTGATAAAACACAGACTCCTATCTGAATCTATGCACAGGCAGCAGCTGGAGCTATGCATAGCTCTGGTTAGATATTCTAAATATCACCAATCAGCTGTGGGGATGAGAAAGCATGGGAGAAACTAAATCCAGCCCCACTCCCCTCTCATGAACAGCTGAACCGCAGTATCTAATTTGGGCTATGCGCCTGCAGTCATGGCTTTTCACAGAAATATGTGCACAGTAGCCATTGCACACAGAATTCCCCGTTTATCTTCAGGCTCAGAAGGGTGGGTAGAAAATTTAAAAATAAATTCATGGGTCTTTTAAATTTCATTTTTTAAAAATTATTTGGATTTCTTTAAAAATAAGTAAAATACAATACAAGCTAGCTTTGGATGTTTTATTACTTTTGAAATTTCTACCACCATTCAGGCCTGATAGGGCCCCCAAGGCAACTTCCAAGGTAAAACAGAAAAATCTGTGCAGACGTCTCCTTCTGTATCTTTATCACATTTATATCCTGCCCGCCAGACCTGGCACTCCCGGAAGAATGGGCCTGCTAGAAGAATCAAGGTGACAGATCTCTTGTACAGGTGGGCTTCCCTACTCATCCCTATGGGATCTATGCAAAGGAATAGATGCACTTTTCTCATTGGGAAGACTGAGGTAGGTGCTTCAGGCAAGAGATTCCCAGAGCAGATCTCTAGATCCAGGCATCTTCTGGAATGACTATTGAGATGTGCAAAGAAGCTCCTTCCCCATTTCCTTGAATAATCTCGACAGTTAGCGTTCAGAGGCTTGACCACATAAGGTTAGAATTGTTGTTATTAGTTTGACCAAAGTGACTCCATCTTTGTTCGTTATATAACCTTAGCTAAGGCTGATGGGATTGTTATGCTGTTTATGCACTTTTAGCTGTCACAGTAGCAAGAAATGTTCCACGCAATGAACTGTTTGAACGAGAACATGTAACCACAACCCCCCCCCCCCCGCTGTGCATCAGATAACCACATGTCTTGAGTTTATGGCCAAGTTGAGAAAAGTCTGCCTAACAGTTTGTAATGCCTGCTAAGTGCTAAAGTAACAATTTTGTTTACTGCACAGTACATCAACTATAGTCTGTGCAGCAATGTGAAAAATTACTGACACATGCATGCGTGCTTTCGCCTATGTAACTCCAGCTAGCTATAAAAGACCAGCCTGAGGTTTCCTCGGGGCTGGAGTATATTTTCTTGTACTCAGCCTTGCTGCAGCAATAAAATATGTTGGACCTTTATCCGGTGTCTATGGCTTCATTGGACGAGGACTAGACACGACCTGGGGAGGCCATTCTGCCCTCTTACCACACTATGTGTTATTGTTTTTGCAAATGGGATCAGAGGCATTTCAGCAACAATCATTCTTAATGAAAATGTTTCCATTTTGTTTTGGTGTTCTTTTGGGTAGATGCGACCTTGAGTGAACAGTCCATCCAGAATGCAGAGAGACATTATGCAGTTAACTATGCACAAAATAAACCTGTACAACTGCAAATAGCAAAATGCCACCTAATAATGGATAACTTGAGATTGATAGCATGCTGGCTCAGTCTAAAAAGGCCTCTATTCATGAATGCAAAATGAGTGGAACATTACCTAAACGTTCCAGAATGAAGGATTTAACACACAACTCTACTCTTATTGCTGCTTTCTCTTCCTCAGCCAATTTTTCATTTTACTTTAATTTATCACACTTAAACACTGCACAAACAATTTGGGTCCTGTTTAAGAGCATATGGCATGTGCTTATGATTATGCTCATCGTGTTGCCCCCAATTATATGTGAAGCTAATAATTTCTGAAGTTACTTGGGGTCACCATATGATCACTTTGCCTTCATTTGCCTGTTGCCTAGCTGCCACAAAATTAGCATTCGTATCATACCGATATCTCTAACCTTCTGTATGAACATCCTAGCCTACAAATTCCTCCTAGATTAGAGGTCAGCAACTGGAGAGGGGCCCTTGAACCAAATCTGGGCTGCCGAGGAATGCCACTAAACATACTGATCACATGGGAATTAGCCCATGCAAGCAAACATACCATTTCCCTACGAGGCATGAAGCCCTATAGTCCATGAGGCTACATTCAAAACTGTGGTGCTACAACAAAGAGGACGGTGCAGGCCTATATCATGTAGCTTTTATTATAAAATATGCATCAGTTTGCAGCCTACTATGTAAAAGAAATTAAAAAGACCAATTAAATATGAACATCAGTCATCCTCCTTTTGTAGACTATTGCTAATGAGGGAGATGGGTGGTGTAGTGGAAGCAGGGGTCACAGGGATTCAGTGCCAGCACTTCTAGATTAGTAGGGATGCTGATGTCATCTGCAACACACACCCCACCCTCAGAATTCCCCATTCCCTCTGAGCTTAGCTGCGGTCTTTGCAATAGCAGGGGGGAGGGGGAGCATTTTCCCCCAGCAACAATATATTGTTCCCTGTTTGTAGTGCAAACTCTTTTGGGGTGGCTTGGCCTCAAATACGCCATTAAGACCCATTAGCTTTACAACATACCTGCTCTTGGTGGAGATGAAAATGTCTCCAGCTGGGTTGTTGATATGGATCAACACAGCAGCCTGCATTTTGGGACTCTCCTTGGGGACGTGGCTATGGGGATTGTCATGATGAGTGGCTGCACTTCAAAATTTACCACTACAGCACTAAGGGAGATGGAACCTTAGCATCTAATCACAAATTTTGTTTTGTTAATTTCTTTCTACCTTTCCCTACCAATTTCCTATTTCTTTTCCAAAGTTCAGCAGAGTTGTTCATCTCGTCTTGGATTTTGTCTTCAACAAGGGCTAGCCAGATGCCTCTAAAAAAGTCATAAACCATGTATAATGGAAATAGTGACTAAGGAATACTGTTTCTGAAAACCAGAGGTAAAAAGCCTACCTTTTGGTCTCTTCTCCTGAACAACCTGGGAAACGTCACCAGCTGAGTCAGACAGCAAACATCCTCAAAGGAGAAGCTTCCAAACAGCTAATAGCACACATCAACTTACTTTGCAAGCTGATCAAGTCTCCCTTTAATTTTTTCAGCTCAGAAAAGTAATCGTGCACACTGCCACTACTTTTCTGTGGATTTTTATTTTGACCAGTTGCACATGTAGGTGTCCCTTACCTGTGGTCTTGGAAACCAGTGCACCTTGCCCAGCAATGTGATTTTCTGGCTCTCCAGCTATTATTTAGGAAAAAAATGCAATGGGAGAAAGGAAGCTTTCTATAGTTCTGCAGCTTGCTCAGCCTGCCTGGGCTGGAGAACCATTCTCTGTCATCCCCACTTCCCTCCTTGATGTGAGGGAAGCAGAGGAAAGCCAGCTCAGATCTCCTCCAGTCCCAGAACTTATGAGTCAAGTGATGTCCTACACCAGAGTTCCCAAACTTGGCACCATCCAGATGTGTTGGACTTCAACTCTGCTGGCTGGGGGGACTCTGGGGGTTGTAGTCCTTCCGGCACCAGGTAAAACCCTTTTTTATTTTCCCAGGCATTTTAGCATTTGAGCTCTCTAGACTTTTAGCTTTGCTGTTTTAAATCTGTATTTTAAATCTCTGCATTGCTGCTATTTGTACTCAGGTTTTACTCTGGTTGTATTGTTATATTTAAGTTTTAATGTTTTTATATTTTATATGGTTTTACTGTGTGCTTTTTGGCTGTAATTTTTGTGAACCACCCAGAGAGCTTTGGCTATTGGGCGGCATAGAAATAAGTAAGTAAGTAAGTAAGTCAGTCAGTCCAACACTTCTGGAGGGCACCAGGTCAGGGAAGGCTCTTCTTTACAGCCCCTTGGAACTTTGAGCTAAATTCCAGAATGCTTCTAGAAATTCTGACATTGACAGAGAAAAAAAGACCGATAATAGTCTGTAGTCCTGCCCTACTCATGTCTGGTGAACAGCTCCTCATCGGGTTCCAGGTTAGCCAACCCGTCCCTAGCCACGATGCCTCTTTCTTCCAGTTGGTGTGCTGCTGTTGTGCTGTGTATGTTACAATGCAGCAAGCTATTCATTGCTGCTTCCATGTGTGAGACCAGTACCAAAGCTGCCTCCATGACGGGGCATAGGGCAGGAGGGACAGGCTGGTGGATGCTCTCAGGTGAGGCATTGGGAGGCACAGTGCAGCCTGTCCAGCACAGGAGTGGTACAGAGACAGAATAGTGGGTGGGGGCAGCCGGTTGTACTGCCACCCTATGAGGGGTTGAGCAAGATTGTGACCAAAAGCCATGCTAGACATGCAGAGCTAGTTGCTTGGCATGTGGGATTATAGTCATTCCCCCCCAAAAGGATAACCTCCCCTCTCCCCTTTTAATGCCTCATATATTTCCAGTGATAAAATGTTCTTTGTTGCATCCAAATTCACTTTGTGTTCTTTTTATCTCCCATTTAATTTGTCTTCTGTTATGTTTCTGCATTTTCTTCCATTCTTTGTTGTTGTAGAGATTTGTATTTTAATTTGTATTTAAAGCACAAGTTGTTCTCGTTTTGTTTTGTTTGCTTTGTTTTCTCTAACTTTTTCTTTGGGAACAGCTTCTGTTACTTTCTGGCTTTGTGTTTCTCTTTTGTTACATTATGTGCTACATGTAGGCTGCACTTCTAAATGCACTTACTAAAAAGTGAATCCCACTGAAATCAGCTTCCATGAAATCAATGAGACTTATTGAATAAATATGCATAGGATCAGCTTGCAAGTGTATCTTGTTTGCCACATGGAAAATAAATGTTTTCTGCTTCTTTCCCCCTTTACCTTAGTTGCCACTTTAATGATGCCATTTGCCTATGAAAAAATACAAGTTGATCTTTTTTAAGTTTATGTTTCTGCAGACTTCAGTTCCTTTGGTTGCATCAGATAAGAGGCTGAGCTCTAAAAAAAAAGAAAAGAAAATTTTTTTTGGTTTATATTGGAAATATATGACTATGAGATACTCTTGAAAGACAGCTATTTGAAGAGGCATATATATCTCTAGTAGCTCCTAAAAGTGAAGATATTGGATTAAACTTAGCTCATTCATATATATATATATATATATATATATATATATAAACATAAGCTATTGAGCACCTATCTCCCCCTCCCTTTTACCCTAAATGGGAACAGAGGTGGAGGGAAACACAGGTGAAAAAATGCACTTTTTCCCCCTTCAAGACAGCAGCTGCATACTGATTAAATGATTTTTGGTATGTGTGATCCACCCAGCTGTCTCTTCCAACAAAGATTATGAGCATCTCTACATGAGCCTAAAATCCCGGATTTAAAATGGGGCTTTCTGCTTCCGTTTTAAATGTAGGATCATGGTGGACTCCCTTTATATGAGCTTCCTTCCCCTCTCCCCCCCCTTATCTGAGTCTTCAATATGTTTCATTACAGATCTGCTAGGTGGCACTGTGATCTAGCTCCTGTTATTGCAGGTTTTCCTCAAGTGCTGTAATTTGATAGTTCATTATCTCTGATCTTTTAAGGTCATTTAGTGTGGAAGATGCCCTGGAGCTTGACAACATCATCTAAAGGACCTGCAAACTCCTGTGAGTAACGAATCTCAATAGCAGGATAAAAGCTCTGTGTGGAGAAGCCCTAAATTGCACAACACTGGTTTAATTTTTGATTTTCTGAAATAAATGAGACTCATGTTCTTCCATTTACAACTGCTATAGAAGTTTTGGGTTTCTTTTGCATAAATATAGCAACAGCTAGGTATACACATCGAACATTCTACTGACACTATTTGTAGCTCTTTGTAATAGATCCAATTGATTGAAATGACCCAGGTTATGATTAACTGCTTTTAAAGTCTTAGATAAATCAAATTTCACATAACATATGCAAACTGTAATCATACCTTGGGGCCCATTGAGTGGAGTTGGTTCTTTTAGCTTAATGATCCGCCTGATCCACGGATATGCCATTGATATGGAAGGGAGGAGTTTCAGCTACATTCTCCTTCCTCTATATTGTTCTAACTTATATGTAACATCCACAGATTGGTAAAGGATTAAGAAAAAGATGACAGTGGCACCGAGCCTGAATGTTGGCTGTTGACCTGAAAGCTGTCATTGGGCATGACTATCTATAGATGTTGTTAGGATACCAATCTGTCACCACATCTTTGTTGTGCAAGACCTAATTGGCATGTTGATTGGCTAGAGTTCTATTTGGTTCCAGAGGTTCCAACCAGAACTGCTTCTCTGTGCTAGATGGGTGGAGAGCCAGAGCAGAGAAGGGCCAAATACAGGGATGTCTACTAGGAGTACAGTTGAGCTCTGCGTTGTACTAACTTAACTGCACATTGCACTGGTTTAAAGCCTCTCCAGATTTACATCTGAAAGATCTGACTTTGCTCTCTTGTCATACTGGGTATGCAATGCTGGCACAAGGTCACTTTGCACTACAAAAATATGTTTCTTTGGGTGAATGTGAGTAAGAGATAAACTGATAATGTTTGCAGATCTTCTCGGTGATCACTTTAAAATAGTAAAGGCTAAAGCAATTGCTGAAGTGATGTGTTCAAGGTTATTTGACTAGGAAAATCAATTTCTTCTCCCATTCTGCTTTTATTGTTCTCTGACAGATTAAGGAGAACACCTGGCTGGATCAGTTCTTCTACCTGCTGGAAACTAGCACAAGTAGCTACTTAATTTCTTGCCAGTAGGTGCTGTGGCCACTGATCTTTTGCTACAGTGCATTAGCAATAAGCCACTATCTCTTGCTAAAGTCCCTTGCAAAGTTAATGACATTCCAAACATGGAGAAAAAAAATCTGCTTTCCCTTACTCTGATTTTAAGCATGGAGGTTCTCAGCTGAAACCAAATGAATTAATCCATGTGTATACCTGGGAAAATGAGATAGAATTTGGCTTCCTTCGAATACAAATGGCAGATTCACCCATCTGCAAATTAACTGTCTGGATAATGATTTTAAAATCTCTTATTTAGGGTGTGCACAGCATATCAAAGTAAGCAGATAAGTTTATATACACAGATCAGATGGCAAATTACAGGGAAAAATAAATAAAAATGAATACTTAAGCACTCTGCCAGGCCTGAGGCCCAGAATAAAGTGGCTGTCGAGTTTTATTTCAGCTTCTGCATATACGGAACATGTATAGAAAAGCTAATTGACAAGAGGTGTACAAATAATGTAATCGGTTGAGAGACAAAATGAAAACAAAAGATTTAGGCCTCAGTGATATTAATGCCTCTGCCAAACTTGGTTTCTGAATGTAATATTTATGCATTATTTCAATGCACCAAGCTGTATTTCCAAGGCATTGCACAGGAGTTAGCAAATAAGATTTGTTCATAAGAGTCCCGAAAAGGGGCTTTGGACGATTACCCTATCAAGTGCATTTGATGGTGACACTAAATCTACACACAGTTAATATTGTCTTTGAATAAATATGCATATTAGGTATTCTTGAAGCACCATATATGGCTTTAGGAGCACATCAATAGGCAGTGTGGCTGAGTAAGTTATTACATGACCGAAGCTTTGAGGAGGCAGGGCAGGGCAGATTTTCTTTGTTTTATTTCAATTTTCACTATTAGCATATTTTGATATAAAGCATAAACCAAACTAATAATGCGAAAGCAAGTATATACTGAGTGAAAGATCTCCCATTCTCCATTGTTCATTAGAGACTTTCTGGCTCTTTCTACAGGGGTTTCACCTTTTGGTTTACATCAGGAAATGTGCAAAATCATCATGGGCATTACCACTGATTAACTCTTATGGACAAAATTATGCATGGTGTGGAGATAGTGGATAGGGAGGCATTTTTCTCCTACTGTCATAATACTAGAGCCAGGGGTCATCCCATGAAGCTGATCGGTGGGAAATTCAGGACAGATAAAAGGAAACACTTCTTCACACAGCTCATAGTTAAAGCTATGGAATTCACTACCAGATTGGTGGGAGATTCAGGGCAGACAAAAGGAAGAACTTCACACAGCACATAGTTTAACTATGGAATTCGCTACCAGAAGATGTAGTGATGGCCACCAATTTGGATGGCTTTAAAAGGGGGTTGGACAAATTCCTGGAGGAAAAGACTATCAGTGGCTAATAGTCTTGATGGATCTTTGCTACTTCCAGTATCAGAGGCAGTATGCCTATGTACCCCAGTTGCTGGGGAACCTGTACAGGAGGGTGCTGTTGCACTCATGTCCTGCTTGTGGGTTTCCCATGGGCAGCTGGTTGGCCACTGTGTGAACACAATGCTGGACTAGATGGATCTTTGGTCTGATCCAGCATGGCCCTTCTTATGTTCTGATGTTCACTAGATGGCTGCCATGAGAAAGCCTGCCCAATCACAAAGAACAAGAAACATCATCAATAAACTGAGTACAAGGATGGCTCTGAGTCCCAAATACCAAAACACATAATTTTCCCCATCCAGCACAAAAAAATGCCAAGAGTTCCCTGCCCCCACCCTTGCTGTTGGGCAGTGTGGCGCTTTTTGCATTTGGCCCTAGGAGAGCCAAGAGAGGTCTGGCCGCAAGGCTGAGGTGCCAGGTGCAAAGGGGGAGGGGCTGCACATCCCAAAGTGCCTCTCTTCCTCTGCTGCCAACTCTTTTGCCTTGGAGTGGGCACTCGCTCGCCCACCCAGTTTGAGCTGTAGAACTGTGTAGGATTTATTTCCCTTGCTGGTCCAAACTGCCTGAGTGACTAGCAGGGTTTTGTTTTTGTTTGTTGGTTTTGCCTCTGCCACGCTAACTTGCTGATGAGGCAGCTCCCATGGCAGATGTCAATGTGGATTACGTTGGCAGGTTTCAAGGAAAGGAATGCTGAAGTTAACATTTGGGGAGCACTTTGAGGCATTGTTCAAGAAGATGGGAGGCTTTTTCAGACCTGCTCATTTCAAGGCTGCGATGCTAGAGGTGGTCCTTCACTTGGGCTTTGCCTGATTGATTCACCTGAACTAAGCCATGAGGCCTGCATGTGTATGCGGGTAGTAGTCCCCTCTCGGAACTTAAAGGTGCAAGCTATAAGAGGCTCCTTGTGAACATGCATCTTCCCAAAAAGATGACACTCGTCTGCATAACATGTCCATATGGTAATTAATAGTCTGACTCAGTATACGGCAGTTTCCTATGTTCCTGATCTATAATAAATGAAGCATGATAATTCCTAACCTCTAATCTGTTATCCAGTAGAATAAAGTCAACCCATTCTATAAGAAATGAAGTATCTCTTATGATATTCCCTTAGCACCAGCAGAATTTGGTTGTGCTGATGGACTCTTTGCTAGCATGGTAAATACTGTACACCCAAAGCTATTTCTGATCCAAAATAAATAATAGACAGCATGAATTGTGAAGGCTCGTCGTCCAAAAGAAAAATCATCAACAGATCGCAGCATATTGCTTTAGAAGTCACTCTCCACCCCACCCCAAGAAAAGAAAAAGTATCCCAAGCTGATATGCTATGTTGTAGCACAAAACATCTAGTTGTGTCAATCACATCTAATGGAAAGTAATAAGATGTGACCACTCTAATGTGATGAGTTGCAGTCTTGCGCCAAGGGAATTTTAACTGAAAGAGAGAGAATGAGAGAGAGAGAGAGAGAGAGAGAGAGAGAGAAATAAAAGCATTTTCAATCAAACCTCACATTCAGGCAATTGAGCAAAACAATGATTTGGCATTTTAGGAACAGCTGCTAAAACATCCTGCCAGGTTCACAGCTGCATCTAATAAGTTCTAGCACAGTTCAGGCAGTGGAACTCAAAAGAAGGGGTGCTTGCAAGGGAAGACCTTCAGAACTGAAAGCTTCTCTTCCTTCAAGTTTCTTGTTGTTGTTCAGTTGTTAAGTCATGTCCGACTCTTCATGACCCCATGGACCATAGCACACCAGGCCTTCCTGTCCTGCGCTTTCTGCCAGAGTGTGCTCAAGTCCATATTCATTGCATCGGTGATGCTATCTAGCCATCTCATCCTCTGCCGTCTCCTTCTCCTTTTGCCTTCAATCTTTCCCAGCATCAGGGTCTTTTCCAGGAAGTTTTCTCTTCACATTAGGTGGCCAAAATATTTGAGCTTCAGCTTCAGTATCTGTCCTTCCAATGAGCACTCAGGGTTGATTTCCTTTAGGATTGACTGATTTGATCTCCTTGCAGTCCAGGGGACTCGTAAGAGTCTTCTCCAGCACCACAGTTCGAAAGCATCGATTCTTCGGCGCTCAGCCTTCCTTATCGTCCAGCTCTCACAGCCATACTTTGCTAATGGGAAAACCATAGCTTTGATTATATGAACCTTTGTCGGCAAGGTGATGTCTGCTTTTTACTATGCTGTCTAGGTTTGCCATAGCTTTCCTCCCAAGGAGCAAGCGTCTTTTAATTTCATGGCTACAGTCACCATCTGTGGTGATCTTGGAGCCCAAGAAAATAAAATCTGTCACTGCTTCCATTTCTTCCCCTTCTTCCCCAGGAAGTGATAGGGCCAAATGCCATCATCTTAGTTTTTTAATGTTGAGTTTCAAACCAGCTTTTGCACTCTCCTCTTTCACCCTCAACAAGAGACTCTTTAGATCCTCTTCACTTTCTGCCATTAGGGTGGTATCGTCTGCGCATCTGAGGTTGTTGATAATTCTCCCGGCAATCTTAATTCCGACCTGTGATTCATCCAACCCGGCGTTTCTCATGATGTACTCTGCATATAAATTAAATAAGCAGGGTGACAATATACAGCCTTGTGGTACTCCTTTCACAATTTTGAACCAATTGGTTGTTCCATGTCCGGTTCTTACTGTTGCTTCTTGACTCTCATACAGGTTTCTCAGGAGACAGGTAAGGTGGTCTGGTACTCCCATCTCTTTAAGAATTTGCCAGAGTTTGTTGTGATCCACACAATCAAAGGCTTTAGTGTAGTCAGTGAAGCAGAAATAGACGTTTTTCTGGAATTCTCTTGCTTTCTCCTTGATTCAGTGAATGTTGGCGATTTGATCTCTAGTTCCTCTGCCTCTTCGAAATCCAGCTTGTACTTCCGGTAGTTCTCAGTTCACATGCTGCTTAAGCCTAGCTTGTATAGGGATGTACGAAGGTCATTTACCTGTAACGAAATTTGATTCACGGTGGGGGGGAGGCACTCCGTCTCTCCCCCCGAAATTCTGGCTGGGGAGGAGGCGCTCCGTCCCTCCACCCCCGAATCCTGGCCGGCCGGGCCGCAAATGGCGGCGGCTGTAGCCGCCGCTGTTTGCGTCCCTGCAGTCAGCCGTGATAGGCAACGTAAATGCTTACGTAGCCTATCACGGCTGAGTAAAACAAAAAACAAAAAAAAGTGCGTACGGAAATGGCGGCGCCCATGAGCGCTGCCGTTTGCGTTCCTTATTTTGGCACGTCTAGTCTACGTAAACATTTACATAGACTACGGTGAAAATAAGGGGAACGCAAATAGCATAGACACTATGCTATTTGTGTTCCCCTTATTTTCGCCTTAGCCTATGTAAATGTTTACGTAGACTAGACGTGCCAAAATAAGGAACGCAAATGGCAGCGCTCATGGGTGCCGCCATTTCCGTACGCACTTTTTTTTGTTTTTTGTTTTACTCAGCCGTGATAGGCTACGTAAACATTTACGTAGCCTATCATGGTATTTTTTAAAAACCTAGCCGTGATAGGCTATGTAAAGATTTACTTAGCCTATCACGTTTTGTTGTTGTTGTCGTTATTTTACTGGAAATGGCAGCGGCGGCAGCCGGTTGGAAGACTGGCTGCCTCAGCCGCCGAACTGCCGCCGCCAGGAGGATTCACCCAAGGTAAGTCCTGTCCTGGGGTGGGGGGGGCAGACTGTTTCGCCACCAATTTCGGGGGGCCGAATGCGCTGGCATTCGGCCTCCCCAAGATTCGTGGCAAAATTCTCTGACATCCCTAAGCTTGTAGGCTGTTGAGCATAACCTTGCTGGCATATGAAATGAGCACAATTGTACGGTAGTTTGAACACTCTTTGGCATTGCCCTTCTTTGGAATTGGAATGTAAACTGACCTTTTCCAGTCTTGTGGCCACTGCTGAGTCTTCCAAATTTGTTGGCATATTGAGTGCAATGTTACAGACCTCCGTCCATAGTTCCTCAGGCACTCTGTCTATCAGGTCTAATCCCTGAAATCTATTCCTCACCTCCACTGTATATTCATAAGGATATGATTTAGGTCATACCTGAATGGTTTAGTGGTTTTCCCTATGTTCTTCAATTTAAGCCAAAATTTTGCAATAAGAAGCTCATGATCTTACTCTGAGCCACAGTCAGCTCCAGGTCTTGTTTTTAGTTTTTACTGACTGTATAGAGCTTCTCCTTCTTTGGCTGCAAAGGACATAATCAATCCGATTTCGATATTGACCATCTGGTGATGTCCATGTGTAGAGTCGCCTCTTGCGCTGTTGGAAAAGAGTGTTTGCTATGATCAGCATGTTCTCTTGCCAAACTCTATTAGCCTTTGCCCTGCTTCATTTTGTACACCAAGGCCATGCTTGCCTGTTATCCCGGTGATTTCTTGACTTCCTACTTTAGCATTCCAATCCCCTGTGATGAAGAGGACATCTTTTTTTGGTGTTAGTTCTAGAAGGTGTTGTAGGTAGGGATGTCAGAGAATTTTGCCACAAATCTCAGGGAGGCTGAATGCCAGCACATTCAGCCCCCCGAAATCGGTGGCGGAACGGTCTGCCCCCCCGCCCCCCCCCGGGATGGGACTTACCTTGGGCGGATCTTCCTGGCGGTGGCGGCGGTTCGGCGGCGGCGGCTGGTCTTCCAACCGGCTGCTGCCGCTGCCATTTCCAGTTAAAAAAAAAAAAACTGTGGTAGGCTACGTAAAGATTTATGTAGCCTATCACGGCTGATTTTTTTTTTTTTAAATGCACTTACGCAAATGGTGGCGCCCATGGGCGCTGCCATTTGAGTTCCTTATTTTGGCACGTCTTAGTCTACGTAAACATTTACATAGACTAAGATGGCGAAAATAAGGGGAACACAAATAGCGTAGACGCTACGCTATTTGCGTTCCCCTTATTTTCGCCGTCTTAGTCTATGTAAATGTTTACGTAGACTAAGACGTGCCAAAATAAGGAATGCAAATGGTGGCGCCCATGGGTGCCCCATTTGTGTATGCACCTTTTTTTCCTTTTAAATCAGCCATGATAGGCTACGTAAACATTTACATAGCCTATCACGGCTGACTGCAGGGACACAAACGGTGGCGGCTATGGCCACCGCCATTTGCATCCTTGCTAGCCAGTGGCCGGATGTCCGGCTGCTGGCGGAGCTGGCCGGCGGCTCCGCAGAATCCTTGAGGAGCAGAGCCGGCCGCCCAGAATTTCAGGGAGGAGGGATGGAGCGCCTCCCCCCCCCAGCCAGAATTTGAGGGGGAGGGACGGAACGCCTCCCCCCCACGAATGTCACCCTTCAAAAAGGTAAGTGACTTTTGTACATCCCTAGTTGTAGGTCTTCATAGAACCGATCAACCTCAGCTTCTTCGGCCTCAGTGGTTGGGGCATAGACTTGAATTACTGTGATGTTGAATGGTTTGCCTTGGATTCATACTGAGATCATTCTATCATTTTTGAGATTGTACCCCAGTACTGCTTTTCCCACCCTTTTGTTGACTATGAGCGCTACTCCATTTCTTCTAAGGGATTCTTGCCCACAGTAGTAGATACGATGGTCACCTGAATTAAATTTGCCCATGCTTGTCCATTTTAGTTCGCTGATTCCCAAGATGTCGATGTTCAATCTTGCCATCTCATGTTTGACCACCTCCAGGCTCCAGCTTACCTTGATTCATTGATGTGACATTCCAGGTTCCTAAACAATATTGTTCTTTACAGCATCGGATTTTCTTTTCACCACCAGATACACATCCACAGCTGAGTGTCCTTTCGGCGGCCGCCATTTGCGTTCCCTATTTTTTGCCATTCTAGCCTACGTAAATATTTACGTAGGCAATTATGGCAAAAAAAAAAAGGGAGCCGCAAATAGCGTAGTGGGTGCTATTTGTGTTTCTTTTTTTTTTTTGCCGTAAAAGCCTACGTAAATATTTATGTGGCTGTGGGACTGGTAAATGCTCATTCTGTTTTTTTGTTTTTCTCTGCTGACTGCCTTTCAACAAGAGGCAGCAAAATAAAGTGATTCCCTTTATCTGATCCTGAAGCTCTTCTGAGTTTTGAAAGCAGCATGGTGTGAGCCTTTGAAGGTTGGATTGGCGTGTGGAAGCCCTCTATGTGTTGCTTTGGAGCTTGGATATATGATCTTGCTGTAAGCTGATGAATCTAGAAAGTACACAGACAGTATTAGAATTCCTGTTTCTCCAGCTTCTGCTGTAGCAACTCTGGGTCCAAATCAAACTGTTTTCTCCCTGTCGTTAAGGCCAATGATTGGGTTGTGTCCAATGGCGTTTTCTGCCAGTGGAAGGAAGACCACTGGCAGAATGGATTTCTCCTCCCATTGCATCCCCCTGCATCCCCCAAATCTGCTCCAAAGGGTTGGGGGATCCTCCAGAGCACAGTTTGGGGGCACATGGCAGGGGGGAGCTGCAGGAAGGATGAGAATTCTATTGTGCAAGTAGACGCTCATGTGCCATTTGCACCATGATATTGACCTTAAGGAACCCATTTCCACCTGAGTAGACCATCCCAAACTTGGAGTGATTGCTGTCAAACAGCACCACCTGGGATGCACCATGTACCACAGATGACTGCATCTGAGACTAGGTGCTGTAGGAAACTACCTGGATCCACCTACTTCACTCCCCTACTGTGCAAGAGAACCCCATTAGCTCTGTCAGAAAAGGCCACAGCAATAGTTGAGATGAAGGGAAAGGAGCCTGGATACATGGAAGATGCTTTCTAGAGTGTCTTTTCCTCTGACAAAAACATCTTAGCGGTAGCGATCGTGAGCTGGTGTCACAGACCTGATAATAGGGTTATCTTCTATAATAGGGAGTTTAAGATTGAAAGGATATACAGGTATGAAAGATCACTTGATTGATCATGTGGAAAGAAAAATAGGATAGCTGGGAAGCAGATAATAGGTGAACAGTAATTATATATAAGAGAAGCACATATGCTTACATTTATTAAGCTCTTTTAAAATTGGTGGCAGATGTTGGAGTTGTTCTAACACCAGGGGTTTCCCTACAGGGCTGAACCAACACAGAGCCAAAGCACACTTACACATCCTGAAAACAAAGTAATGCAATATTACAAACAATAGCTGCTCTGCAAGGCCCATTGTCATCACACATGCTTCATTCAGGTAGACACAGTTCTTATGGTACCCAAAACAAGTGTGTCAGTTTTCCAGACTGGAGGGAGAAATTGATGAGTTTCTCATTTTTCTAGTCTTAAATTCAGTCAATACCAAACTTTGATAATTTTATTTTTTAGGTTTGCATGAAAAGTTTGTGCATTTTGAGCATTTTTGTCTGCATTTTTGTATGCTATTTTGTCTAATATACACATTTTTTGCAAGCAATTTTCCTAATACAGTGCATTTTTAAACAGAATTAAGCATTTCCCCTAATATACTCATTTTTGTATGCACTCTTTTATTGGAGAACTCCATTGCCAAATTTGAAGAAGTGTAAATTTTGAAGGATAACCAAGGGAGCAATCCTATGGCCACTAGACATTGTCTAGAAGGCCATAGGATATGCTCCATTCTGGGAACCGACCTCAGGACCTGTGCTCCAAGGTTGGTTCCCAGAAATCCTAGCTCCCCCCTCGTCCACCTTGCTTCTGAGGCAGCATGGAGAAGCCCCATCCTCCATGCTTGGAAGACGAGCGTGGAGTGATTGAGAAGGGGCAGGGCTGGGGGTCATTCCAGGGCGGAGAGAGCGGAGCTGTGCATACAACACATCCTATGTGTTGTACGGCAGCTTCCTCTCTCAGTTGGCCCCCCACTGCTAGACAGCTGAAAACGGCTGTCTAGTGAAAAAGAGCAAGGAGGGAGAGGCACAGAAGGAACAATCCCCCATGCCTCTCCTGCCTTGCTTTGGATAGGTGGTCGCCTCCAAGGTAGGAGGTGGCCGCTGCCTATCTAGTTAGGATTGCACCCTAAGTTTCGCGTATTGGTTCAAAAGTGTGAAATTAGGTAAGTTCACATTAAAATGCACACCAAACAAATGTCTTGCCTGTCTCTAGTTGAAGTTTATTCAAGTTGTGTCCCCATGTATTGAAAAATAGGTTGAGTTTCTGGGAAGTAAGGAAGTTCAGATTGTAATTATTTCTCTTGTCCTTCATCTGTAAATGGAAAGAAACAGGGTCGCATGGGCTTATGTTCTTCTTCAAAATCTCAAAACAAACAAGGGGCAGGGAAGTTGTTCCATTGGTCTATGGAGCAGTAATCAACACAACAGGTGGTAATGATTTTAACCCATAAAGCTGCGTTTGATTCACTGATTGTAGCATTATCAGATTAAGTCAACACATTGACCTTGGTACCATCAGGATGTGCACAAAAAACTGTGATTAAGGAGAGTTTCTGCCTCACTTAGCAACTACAATTCCCCTTTAAAGCAACATTACTTCAATATTGCCATTAATCAGAAGAGGAAGCTGAAGGGAGCAGCTCTCTCCTTTCATTATTTATTATACTTAATATTTGGTTTACTTGAAAAGAGAGGAGATATAAAATAGGTTGGTTTCCCGCAGTCTTGCTTAGGACCCAGAGATTAGAAAGTTGTCAAAAAGATACCAGGGAATGTGTTTCAGAGTTACTCTATATTTAAAAACTATTGGGTATCTCTTCATGAAAGCTTTTACAGGCAGTTATGGCTAGATACAAATCAACCACAAAGGGAATTTGTCATACATATTAACTTGAATGAGTGATGATTTCTTAGTACTTCTGTTGCCTTTTTTATTTCTGCTTTTATTATTTAATGCATCAGCTCAGTATGAGAAGCAGACATCCATCCTCTGGTTTAAAGCTGATAGGCAATAAATCTATTTAATGTCTTGCTGAGATGTAGGCTTCTAGCTGAGAAATTTGCCAACACAAATGATGCTCTAGATATATCCTATGTTTACTCATACCTGACTCGCTTACAGCTGACATTTTAGCAGCAGCCATCTTTTCTTATACACAGCTATGTGGGAAAGCAGAGGTTGAAGTACAGCAGAACAGAATATCTCTCTTGCAACCATATCTGGATACTAATTCCACTTTTTTGTCTTCTTTCACTTTGAGAAACCAATAATGTGTACCAGAATCAGACAGTTCTCTGATTTGTTTTTCTTTCTTGGTTTCTTGTTTACCACCAGCATTCTACAATACTCTACAAAAATGTTCTTGCTGTGATGGCAAGTTCTCTCTTTTGGATCAATGGTTCCAACCCTCCAGGTTTGGAAGACATATCCTGAATCTTCCATCATGCTCTTCCTCAACCATCACAATGGTAAGATTACCTTCTTCCAATCAGGTGGGATGACAAGCTTACCCTAAGTGCACTTTACATTGCAGAATTTACACAGAAGTAGACCTACAACATAGTCCTTCCATTATATTGTTGGGTACTGTCACTTGCACAATGTCTCCAAATTTCAGCCTCTTACCACTTAACCATTCTTTTTCTGGATATGAAAACACACTTGGGGCATAAAATATCCCAAGGATGTATTGATTTTGCCATTGGGGTGTCTTAATGCCCCAAATACAACATATGTACTGGAGTGTAAAAACATCCCATGGTTTTTACAAAGAAGACTGGTTTAGGGAAGCAGGCCTAAGTATTCAGAGGGAGCAATCCTATGGCCGCTAGACAGCAGCTAGACGGCCATAGGATATGCTGTTTTCAGGGAACTGACCTCAGAGCCCATGCTTTGAGGTCAGTTCCTGGAAAACCGATCTCCCCCCCACTTCCGCACTGCCTCCGAGGCAGCCCTGAACAGCCCCGTCCTCTGCTCTAACAAGAGGAGCGTGGTAGGGCCAGAAATGGGTGTGGCTGGGGGAGTTCTGGGGTGGGGAGATCGTAGCTACCTGTATTACACATCCAGTGTGTCATACAGCAGCCTCCTTCTCCACTCCATGCTCCTGTGGCTAGACAGCTGCAATCGGCTGTCTAGCAGAAAAAGCAGGGCAGGAGAAGCATGGAGGGAACGATCCCCTCTGTGCTTCTCCTGCCCTGCTTTGGATAGGCGGACACCTCCGAGTTTGGAGGTGACCTACATGTCAGTAGGTTGGCACTAGTCACAGGATTTAATTGGGGGAACATTTACCTCACCAGAGACAGATTTATTATTGGGTTATGAAAACCTGACCAAAAATGTTAGTTTTTAGTAATAAAAAAGTTTCCCTGATTTTTTGCATTGTGACTGTGTATGGTACTTTTCTAATATTTCTAATATTTTGAATTTAAAACATGCTTCTTATGATACCACAGACGCAATTGAGATTGTGGGGCACTTTACCACCCCAGGGTACATTGGGAAAGGGCTCAGGGTAGTAAAATGACCACAAAACACATTTGTGTATATTTACAGGGTTGTTGGGTGTTGTTTAATATTGTCTCCAAGGCTTGAGCAAGCTAAGGAAAAATACACCAACTCCCCAATCCTCTTCTCCGCTCCATTGAGGAAATAGTGTCTAGGATCTGGCATAAAGACCGTAGGTCAGGCCTGCAGAAGTTCTAGTGACTTCTATGCTAACCACACTGCCTACCAACAATCTTGGCTTATCAGTTTACCCTGCCTCTTCAATTCTGCAGTCCCTAGCAGGTAGCAAAAGACCAGGGCTGCCAAACATCTCTGGAAGACTGAGTGATACTGAGTTGTTTCGTGGCATCCCCTTCCCTACAGCTGTAAGTATCCTTGGCGGGGGTAGCTGGTCCCCACGAGTTTTTTTTTTCCCAGTGGTGCATTTATTTTGAGCAGCCTCCTAACTCATAAAATGGGAACCCTTTAGAGGTTTGTTAGAGGTTGTTAAGGCCATTCTCCCTTTAACTGGCATTTTTCCAGGTTTAACTTTTAGCCTAAAAGGTGATAACTAGTATTCTCTTTCCCATGTGCCTCATGTCTGACTGGAGAATTGAGTTGGGTAGCTACCCTTAGGTTGCACAAAACATCTTCACTACCTCTCCTGACTAACTCCAGAGGCTGTGTGCAACTCCTACACAGAAGTCATTTATTGTAAAGTGCTTAGCTTACATCAGCAAGCTTTATTTTACTGCTTTCTTTAGTTCCTATGTTGTTTTCCCTTCTTGTTCTTTATTACACTCTTTTCATAAATATTGTTTCTTAATTTGTAATTGGGAACTTTATCTCCAACCAAACCCAAGAGAGACCCCCCCCCCACCTCTCCTCGTGCTACCTAGACTGCTTGGTTGCATGTTACCAAGTGAGTTATGGAGGGAAGGAGGTTAGGACAGACCTAGGGCTTGCTAGTGGAGACTGGGAGTTTGGCTGGCTGCTTACCTACCCTTGAACTGTACACCTGATAGCTAGATGAAACCTTGCTCATCCCAGGTAGGAGTAGGTGGTGGCAGTTTCTACTTATTGGCTGGGAATCATGCGCTCCTGGCCTAACTTACAAAGGAAGTGTGGCACAGAGCAAATCAAACAAAAACCATCGCAGCCTGTGTTAATTAAGCTTGAGTAGGTTGGCCACTTGTGAACTATCAAAAAAGAGAACAAAAGAGGACACAGAACTGAGTAACATTTACATATGCTAATTTATATATACAGATGCAAATTTAGAAATAATTATTATAATTGAAATAGAAGTACAGTCCATCTCACCCTAGTGTGGGAGACTGTGACCAGGGGAGCTGTGTGCTTTGCTCAGTCTGATGTTCAGGTGCTGCTGTTGGGCAGCTTCAAGGCCCAGCTATCCCTTTTGATGGTTCTTTATCTTTAAATTGGACTTGGACTGGACAGCCCTTCAAAAAGAGCACACCTGCAAAATAGAGGACTATCCTCTGGCAGCACTTCAAATAGATGACTGTTGGTCAGGCCTGCCTTATGGCTACTACAGTGGGACATCTTTAGACAGTGTGTCCTGAACCTGCCCCTTGCCTGCCACATCAATGGCCATCAGCATTTTTATATGGCACTGTATAGAACAGGTGCCATATGCTTGGGGGTAGGGTGGAAGGCAGGATCCAAAGACTAACAACTCTTTGTGCAGGATTCAGAGGGTCAGTCAGTACCTTGATTCTTCTGCACCATCCTATGGCTCTGCATGTTTTTCAACTATAATTCTATTCCCTGCAAGGCAGATACTTTCAAGAAAACTTTGTTCCCTTCAAAATAAGTTTTAGAATACTCTGAAGTGTTATTTTAAATTCATCTTGGTAAAGATAACATGGTAGGACATCCTTTACAAATATAATTCACACTGTAGATAATGGAAAACAGTGATTCATTCCTCAAGTACCTAGAAATTTGTTGGAGATGGCATTTCACAAGCCCTAATGGTTACATAATTTTGAGCATCAGTCTTTAAAACAGTTATGACAGATGGTTACTGGAGATAATGTGCTTTCTTATTAGCACTTGAGACACATAATTTGGGCTTTAACTGCGACTTTCAGATAGTTCTTACATCTACTGATTTTTAGCATCTTCACCGTCTAGCTCACGTCACCTCTTTCTTGCCTGTGAGATTCAGAAGATGTAAGAACGTAGATCTCAGGATTTAAATGTGAACAACTACAATTGTAAATTCTGCCATACTAAGTGGAAAATGGAAGCATATGTTGCGTGTGGAAACTGAAATGTAGAACTGCAGTTGGAATACGTGCAAATGCCTTTTATTTTCTAAGCAAGTTTCTCCATGGAGTGACTAGTACAGAAGAGTCCAGGAAATGGCTGAAAAGCAAGTTGAGACTGCCCTAGTGTTTAAGCTAAATAAGTTCTAATCTGCCCAGACAAGAGACCTCATGGGAACCATTTGTAAGGGACTTTATATTCTCTATAAGTGTAATTTTATAAATAAAATAAGTAATGTAAAGTTTGTTCAGATCTTTGGATGTGCTCCCTGCAAGCCATTGCCACCGTTTGTTGTCATTTCTTAAGAACATAAGAGCCTTGCTGGATCAGACCATATACCTATCTAGTCCAGCATTCTATTCACACAGTGGCCAACCTGTCTGAGAAGCCCACAAAGTAGTGGAATAGCACCCTCCCAATCATGTTACCCAGAAACTGGTACATGGAGGCATACTGTCTCTGAGTCTGGAGGTAATATATAGCTATCATGGCTGGTAACCTTTAACAGCCGTATACTCCATGAATTGGCCTAATCCCCTTTTAATGCCATATTAGTTGTTGGCCATCACTATATCTTGTGGTCATGAATTCCATAGTTTAACCACGTGTTGTACTTCCTTGTATCTGTCCTGAATCTCCTACCGTTCAGCTTTATGGGATGACCCCAGGTACTAGTATTATAAGAAAGGGAGAAAAATGTCTCCCTATCCACATTCTCCATACCATGCATAATAATCTTGCTTTCCCACATAGGAGATGGAAGGTATCCAGAATTCAGAACTAGTGGCACAGTGCATAAAATGGTCAATCAAAGTAGTACATTCCCCTTTCCAAGTATACTTCTGGTTTAATGTCAATGTGCCAAACTGGTATCTTTAAAAGCCTTCCTTCAGAAATTCCTAAAACACCATTAGCATAATTCATTGAATGTATGGTTACCACACCCAGTCAGCATTTTAAGAGTCCAACCAGTACAATTACTCTCTGCAAAGTAACTGGTACTGGGGTCTGTAAAGCCAGTAATATTCAGATTTCACCAAGCTGTCCCCACAATCCACCAGGATTTGGATCTACTCATAATCCACCAAGTCAGTGTCTCAACTTGTGAGCCACCCAATTCTATTGTCCCCCACTCCTGGCCTGATACATTTCCGCAGGTGCTATACTTGGCTCTGCCCCTGATCTCAATTAGTCCATGGGATATTGGGTGGCAGAGACATCTCTGTGTCTCCACCATGCCCTTCACACAAATTATCCTTATGCTTTACAGTTGTGCTGAAAAAGAATATAACATACTAGAAAGAGACCCTGATGAAGATGAAGATAACATACTGCGGGGGGGGGGGGAAACAACCGTAGTGCATTTTGCATTATCATTTGGTCTGCAGTTCTTTACCAGTTCTGGCAAGAAGGGGGGCTGTCCAAGTCTGGAATCTGTTCTGTATGCCTAATCCTAAGAGTAGCACCCTCTGCACAACAACTCATACAATCCTGTCATTCAGAGTCCATCAGTTTAAATTTTCCTGAGAGTGATAACAAACATAAAACTCATAATGCATAAAACAAAACATTGAACTAGAGAATTGGGACATTGATTCAGAAATTGTACACTATGCATATTGCTTTTTTGCATATCAACACATTCTTCCACCTGACACCTTTCAGAAGCAGATTTCACAGAGCATGGAGTGGATGTGTGTGATTAGTTTGGGCTTGTGCCATCACTCCCATAGGTCAAGCCAATTAAAAGATAACCAAGTGAAGCAATATTCCAAAAACATAGCATATGGTACTCTGGCATTCAAACACACAAGACAAACATATTGGCAGGAATTATAGCTTTGAAGTGAATATGGATGTCAAGCTCAGGCCAGATCTCCACCTTGTGCCATATCATTATGATTCCGTCCTGGTGATGCTATATCCCTCTTGCACATTATTTATTTATTTATTTATTTTATTTATTACATTTATATCCTGCCTTTTTTCCTCCAAGGAACTCAAGGCGGCGTACATAATCCTCCTCCTCCTCCATTTTATCCTCACAACAACAACTCTGTGAGGTGGGTTGGGCTGAGAGTCTGTGACTGGCCCAAAGTCACCCAGTGAGCTTCTATGGCCGAGTGGGGACTAGAACCCAGATCTCCCGACTCCCAGTCCAGCACTCTAGCACAGGACACACTATGACATTTATTGCAGTATTTTGGATAATGTGGAATACAAAGCAGGAAATAACACTACAAAAACAGTGTATTGAATGTGTTTTGTGCCCCAATGGTAATCAGTGCACTTCAATACCACTATAAATCAGTAGTGTAGATCTAACCTCAGTTGATGGTGTATATTGGGCAAAATGGCTTGATGCCTCCTTAGAATGTTATCTTTACTGAGTGCTTTCTATTTATGGAAACAGTATATTCCAGACGGAACCCATACTGTCCTAATACTTGTCTGGCTGGGGCCCAATAGTGTAGAAAAATAATTTTGTATATAAATTCACCTAAGCCTTCTCAGTTTCTTGCCCTACTGATTGGCTTCTTATTTGTTGCCAGCTCTCTTCAGAGGCAGCAGTTCGCCTAATGAGCATGTGGAAAGAGAAAAAGAAATTCATATGGTCATTGTGTGCAACGGTGCAGGAAAATAAGTGCCAGAAACACCAGCAGTAGTTTTTCCAGTCAAAAAGCGGTGCATTGTTTGAACTAGTCCAACTGAGACCCTAACTTGAAATCATGGTAAAATCAAAGTCAAAAGGTAACTTATTAAGGAACAAGTTAAAAAATAAACAAGGGACGAGTGCAAATGGTTTAGATGCTTTGGTACCATGTACACACGGCAAGACACTACTTAATTTAAATAATGTACTAATATGGGACGCGGGTAGCGCAGCGACTTAATGATGCTGGAGTTTGCCGGCCAGAAATGGTCGAAACTCCAACGGTTCGAGCCCAGCTCCATGTGACAGAAGTGAGCTCCCATCATTTCATCCCTAGCTCCTGCCCACTTAGCAGTTCGAAAGCATACTATCTGCAAGTAGATATATAGGTACCCCCATTTCGGTGGGAGGAGATGCTGGCAGCACTCTATGCGGGGAGCAGGAACTGGCGCTGGATCTGCCTGGACGCGATCGGCGGAGGAGTGGTGGAGAAAAAGCCCGGATGAGCCGACTTCCCTAAGAACGCTGCTGGCCAGCTGATGCAAAACTAGCTCGCCCTCTTGTGGTGCATCAGTGCAACAAAGACTAGCAACTACCAGTACCAGAACATCTACCGTGTAAAAAAAAACATTGTAGACTCCCTGGCAATGTGTGCCATATGCTAAATAAATAAATAAATAAATGTACCAATAACAAATTATCAAATAATTAATTAATAATCAGATAATAACCCAGATGGGAAAACTACCAGCAAAACCAGTTTTTTTGCTGTCTGTTTTTTGAGAGGCAGTGTCTGGACATACCAGCTAAGTCAATTGGAAGCATGGGTTCTAGACTTCCATTGCTGGACAAAGGAGGTGGAAATTTTTACATCCCCACCCTACCCAGTTCTTTGTTTAGCACGTGTCACACAAGCACCAAGCAAAGTCTCCTGATTATGTTAAATACATAATCAGAAAGTAGGACTCTTGATTATGGCTGATTGTTCTGTGTAATCCTGGGTAATTCTGATATTGCTTAGCATCAGGGGCCTTGTAAGCACATGAAATAGCTGTACACCTGTGACAAACAGGTATGTCTGCACCTCCAACCCTATGAGATAAAGCAGACTGCAAGACACCTTTTTGCCTTCAGAGGCAGGTTGCCAGCCACCCCCATTTATTAACAACACTTATTGAATATTTATGTTTAATAACTCATAACCTGTATACACAGGAGTCTAGTTTATGGCTTTTATATCCAGAGCTTCCTTTAAACTCCCCCCAAAACACAGATACACAAGTTTGCCAAGCATTCCAGTGCATGGCTAAGGCAAACTCCAGGCTAGATGAAGAATCGAATTAACTATATGTTCTAGTTGAGTATATTTATGAAGCAACCAAGCAGAGAGAAGTTCAGAAATAGTAAGCTGATTTTAAAATAAAACAAAATATATAAATTAGCTAACTGGGTCAAGTAAGAGCCAGGGTCGACTTGTGGTTAGTCTTGGACAGTGATTTGGGAGATCTGGGTTCTACTCCCCACTTGCCCATGAAGCTCATTGGGTGACTTGGAGCCAGTCACTGACTCTCAGCCTAACCTACCTCACAGGGTTGTTGTGAAGATAAAATTAAGAGCAAGAGGACCTTGTAAGCTGCCTTGGGTTCCTTGCAAGAGGGAAAAAGGTGGGATATAAATCTAATAATAAAAACTACACATTTTGTAAATTATGCAGTATCTAGCTGATCCCTCTCTTGCTTTCTCACTCAAGAGTAAGTGCACGCAGCCCCAACCCAGACTGGGATCAGTGCACACCAGGAGGGGAGGATTAAACCTTCTGTCCCAACCATTTGCTTCCTGAAGTCCCCCCGCCCCCAGTGGGTGATTAAAAAAGAAGAAAAATCCTCAATTGAAGTCAGTGGAGATTTTATTTCTTTTTTTGTTTGTTTTTAACCCGTGTGTGTGCCTGTGTAAAATTTCAGAAAGCAAATGGCTGGGTGGAGAAAATGTTTAATCCTCCTTCCCAGTATGCGTTTGTCTCAATATGTGGAGTAGATCCACATGCATCTATTCTAGGGTAAAAATAAAGATAAGGTTCAGCGTCATGTTACATAATTAACATAGTGTGCAGTCTGACCCTAAAACATATCAGGACCTTAAGAATGAAAGCAGCTTCCAGGTGGGGGAAGGATAAGGTCCACAATGGAGATTTCCTGGCATACGCTGGTGTTGCCTCTTTGATATCCGTAGGACGACAAAGGAAGAAGATTCTTTCGTAGGCAAAGGTATTCCTCAGGGGGCTGGGCAGCTCCCAGAGAGGGAAATTCAAACTGGGAAGACCTGGTCATCCAGGTGATTTCTCTAGGAGTGAATTAGCAGAAGTGAGAGTTAGCCTGGAAGGGGTATACATTTGCAGATTTGGGTGGCTGTATTGCAGCCTGTTCTTTGGCTGGCATGTTCTTTGTTCAAAGATATTTCCAGAAAAGGGGGGTAGGGTTGGATGTGTTACATCACTTTAGATGAACAGAGCAAGTTTTGGGATGACCCCATTATTTGACCACTGGATTCTGCCTTCAGAGACATAGGTCCCTTCTTGTCCCATGGCCACTCTGGGCCCTGAGATAAATAAGAAACCAGGAAATAATATTTCTTTCTTGATTTCTTAGTTTAGAAATTATCTCTTCTGTTTGACCTTGTGTATTCCCTATGGGTCCTCTCCATGTACCAGAATTTTGTCTTTCAGGTGTTTACAAGGATATATATTACTTTCTGTCATATGAGTACTGTTGGTTGTCCCCATGCTAAACTTAGTAAGGGATAGTTGCCTGTTCTTATAGTGCTGTTCTACCACTGCTGGGATACGAGCGTCTTCAGTCATGGATTTATTCTCCCATATGTTCTTATGTAGGAGCCAGTACTATGTGGCTCCTTCCCATGCCTGCAGGGTAATGTGAGAAGGCTTTGATTTGATGGAATATTTCATGTTGTAGCCACTCCCCATTCCTGCATCACCCTATTTCCAGAAGGGGTGATGCTGGCATGGGAGTAACTGCAGAATGGGCTTCTGCAGTATGTCCTGGACCTTCCACATTAACTGAGTGGCATGGGAAAGAGCTGCACTTCAGTGGCTCCTATACTGCAAATGTTGTGTAAGAAGTGGGCCACAACAATCAGAACTGTTGGTAAAACAAAACTACTTTTGTACTTGGTCACATATAATTCCCCAAAGAGGTCAGCATCAGTGGTGGTATAACACTGGTATTGTATTGATTGTGCCAGAAATCAGTGGTTTAGGCTACACAGATAAGATGGTCCAATGAACCATGAATGTAGGAAAGCATGATTCTGGCCTGGGATGAGTGCTTCAAACTCCCTGCAGACAGCCCAGACAGAAAAGTTAGAGAGCAGGGTGGACTTTCTGTCATTATGATTACTGTCCACCCAGGCTAAAAAACCAGTTCTATACAGCTTGTGAGCTATTAAAATGAAAGTAGGATCATAGAATGCTACCTCATACTAGGACTAGGTCTACGCTACTACTTTATAGTGGTATTGAAGTGAACGGGATAATCGTTGGGGCACATTGGACATTTGATATACCACTATTGTAGTGTTATTTCCTGCTTTTTATTCAACAAAAATACATCAACAAATGTCATTGTGTGTACTACAAGGTATAAATGTGCAAGAAGGATATAGCATTACCATGTTGGGATCGTAAAGATATTATTATTATTATTATTATTATTATTATTATTATTATTATTATATTAATTTATATCTCGCCTTTTTCCCAATACTGGGACTCATTGTGATATGACACAATGTAGATCTGGCCGTGGTCTCTTTTGTCCACCTGGTTCAGAATTGTCTACTCTTGACTGGCAGAAGCTCTCCAGAGTCTTGTGCATGAAAAGCATGTGCTTTACCACTGAGCTACAGCTCTTCCAACTCTAGCCAACGATCAATTTATGCTGGCCCAATTGATAAACCTCCAGTATTTACTGCTTGCCTGGGATTTCAAAAGCCAGTGGCAGTATGTTCAAGAACCTGGAGGGCCACATAATGTGGAAAATGTGCTGCGCTCAGCTTGGTGGGTCATAAAGTTATGCAGGCCAGAGCCAAAAACAGTGTGATTTACAGTGGTTATACTTAGGCAACACTTAATTCCTGCCAGTGGGCATCACATCTTTGTTTTCAACAAGTGGGGACGAAACAAATGGTGTTCACAAGGGAAAGGATATGGTTAATCAGTGGCAGAAAGGCAGTTGCACAAAAAGGTAACTTACCTATGTATATATGGTTGTGTGGCAAAACAACATGGCAGCCAGCTCATTCAATTTACATACACATTCAGCTGCATCCCCTTTGCTTTTAGACTTTGAGGGTAAATAATTAGGACAGCCGATTCCAGTACTTATATATCAGTTGCACAGCTAGTCCTCCAGTCAGCTATGGCTTGTAACTTCCTTTACTGATATCAAATGGACAGCTGTCTTTTTGAGGACATTCATATATCTATATCTATATCTATATCTATATCTATCTTTCACACACACACACACACACACACACACCGGCTTACAGGTGCAGTGTGTGTTAAAAATTACAGCGTTCCTGTCAAGCTCTTCATCAGCTACTAGCTGGCTTTGGAATAATCATCCTTTACTGGGTTGTCTTCCTTTATGATATCAATTAGCAAACAATCTGTTTTCCTGGCACATGGCACAATGAGGATGCAAAACTGAGTCCTGTGAAGCAAAGCATATTTCAGGTGGAATGCCTGTTTGTTTCCCCCAAGAAAAGGGGAAACTGATTTTACCTTGCCAGGGCGGACATGGAAGGAAAACATCAAAGGGACAATACCAGGCATATTTACGCACTGTCTCCCATTTTATGAGAGCTGATGTGATATTTCACTTTTAAATGATTTTAAAAAGTCTTTCTGACTGGAACTGTCTTTTGCTTCATCTAGTTCTTGGCATTATCACTTCCAAGGGCCTCAAATAAGTCTCCCCACACACACACTAGAGGGCACAAGCGGGCTATTTTCTAGCTTCCTGCACGAATCACGATTTGCATTAGGAGAACCACTTCAAGCATACCAATTGGTACTACTTAGATATTCTACGTGGGAGAGAAATATGCAGACATTAGATATTTGTTCACTTTTTATACACTGCTGCCTGTTTAGGACATTTATTGGTTTATTAAATGTCCAGTGCTATGATGTATTGTTTGCAGAGGTTATATATATGCAGACTTAATTTCTGCCAGTGCTAAAAGCTGTGACCAAACAAACAGAGTTCATAAAGGAGAGATTGCAGCAATAGCACGCCTTTAACAGTATTCCCTTTCTTCTTTCGAACTATATACTTACTCACACGTTTTCTTGCTCTGGGATGAATTACTCCTCCCCATAATGCTTTACATGTAGGATTGAATCCTGATTAAAGAAAACAATTATATAAGCTTCAGTCAATGACTCATTTAAATTGGCATAAATTGGCATATGGGTAAAAACAATATGTCCAAAGAAAGACGTGTGCTTGCTTTGTTTTTAGACAATGCACAGACATCATATTAGAAGAGGATTTCCTCCTGTGTGTGGGAGGAGGAGAACGGCTGTTTTAAGATGATGCCATACTGCTTAAGCTGGAGCCTTATCATCTGTCGTCTTTATAAGCCCTTGCACTCAAACTATTAGTATTTTTTAAAGAGTAGCATACTTATGTTATATTAAAAATAAAAGTATTTCTTAAAGAAGTGTGCTCCTCGATTAATCAAATGTACTTTTCATTTCAAAGTTTTAAAATCAATTAATAGAATAAATTAATCAATTAAATGTTGCAGCCTGACATATGATGAGCAGCATAACAGAAGTACTTTAAATGATCCAAAGTTGACAAGGTACTATCACTTTTCTTTCTATCACAAGGTACTATAACATTTCTTTACTTCTTCCCCTTTCAACTGCATATATGTCCCAGACCAGCTGATGGAGATCAGAAGGCTGTTATTGGAAAGTGGGGACATGATTAGCCAAGGAGCTACTAATCTGCCTCTGTGCAGCTCCTCCAGGCAAAGTACAGTCAGTGTTCTCTTTCCAAGATGTTTACCTAGTTGAGGCAGGTGCTCCTGGAACTCAAAGAGTTGATAGTTGGTCTCTGTGGTTTAGCCAGCCTTTCCTTTTGACTGTAATGAAAGTCAGAGCATCATACAAGTCTCTCTCTCCTCCCCGCCTATACAAGGAGCCAATCCGGCAGCAGTTGTAGAAGTGATTTGCAAGGAACTATACATGCACATTCAGGATGTTGGATGCCAACTACCTTTTGGGCCACAAGATTCTGTTGCTTTTTCTGCAATATGTGAACAAGGCTCTCCTCTGGAAATTGTTTCCATTTTCTTTATTAAGCTAATTAATTAACCCAGACCAATAATCCCTTTAAAGGTCCTCCAGCAAAATTAGGGGCTGTCAACTTTTAGTTTCTGCCATCTATAGAACAGCAACAATAAAATATGCAGGAACACATGTACCAACTTTGTCCTAGTTAGGGCGCAATCCTGCCTGGGGCATGTTGGGAGTTGTAGGACTTTCTTCTGTCTAAACATACATAGGATTGCGCCCTTAGAGAAATAAAGGTGGGCGTGCGCACATGTGTGTGTTTTATAGCTTGGCCACACAATGATTAATATGTCAAGTTACCCCCCAAAGAGTCTTCATAGCAGAGATCAACCCTCATTTAATATTTTTTACTACACAAGTATCCCCAATAGTCTTCCCATGGAGAAGACTATAGACAATAGCCCTTGTCTATATAGTGAAAATATCTCAATAAGCTCACCAGTTGCCTTATGCTAGCTGTAAACTAATGTGGAGGAGTGTATAATATAGAGATACTATTTGGAGAACATTTAGGATTTTCTTCATCCCACTCATTGTCATTATCTCTTATGTGGGCTGCAGTATGATATGTTCCATAAAACACCATGAGATCTACACTTCCTCCCACATCCCATCTTGGGTTCTATCAACTGCTAAGATTTCAGTCTGATCCGAGCAACTGTGAAGCGTCCTTCAGCATGGCCTCCCAGAAAGAGCATTTGCTCATCTGGGAGAGTGCTTGCTTAGATTTCTAATCTGCCCCACATTCTCAACCATTAAAAAATGTCAACATATACAGAAAGAAGTCAAAATTCTCAGCAAAACCAGGGCTTCGTCTGATGCAAAATTTGCCATGTGCTTCACAATACTGCAAAATTTTGCCATGCATACATTTTACATACCCTTCTCGATAGTTATGACTGGTGAACTGCCTAAGCCTAGGAATGTTCAGTAATGGACCACTGCCATCTGAGAAATGTCATTAGTTTTACTGAGCTCCTTTTTGCTTCCCTCAAAATTCCATGCATGTTTTGCCCAAGCAGGAGGGTTCAAATTCACCTCAGAATTTGATGGCAACGAAGGGGCATACAGAATCCACCCTTGTGAAACTTTGTTAGCCCTCTTGAAACTCTTTTCAGTTCCCTTGAAATTCCTTCACCCAAGCAGGGAACTCCTATTTCCCCCTTGAAATTCTGCATCCAATATTCATTCCCCGTGGTCAGGTCAATAAAGCCCCCAACACTGCCTTTTCCCAAGTAAAAGCATTGGTCTATCAAGCCAGTGGAATCTACTTCGAATGGTAGCAGCCCACCAAAGCCTCAAGCAGACATACTTTCCAATTCTCTTGCCTGAAATCCTTTAAACTGAAGAACCCATGGATTGACCCTGGGACCTTAAGCATGCATGCAACTATGTGCTACGTCATTGAGCTATGCTACCTTCTCAGTTTAAATAAAGTAAAATAAAGTAGACAGTCAAAAGGTCCTGCTGCCTGTTATTTCATGTGAAGGGGTTCCATGCAATTCAATAGTAGTGGGAACCCACCACTGGTCCTGCCCCCAACACTGTGTCCAATTGCCCCATTACACCCCTTACTTCCACACAGTGGGGCCACTCGGTGTGTGGAGGCTGGTACCAGGGCTTGCATCAAGGGTAGGCATGGTTGAGAACCTGCCAATGGGCTGTACCCCAGCAGGGGCTCGCTTATGAGAGCTCCATGGACTTGCTCCTCCTCTTCACCATTGCAACCTGCTTGTTCACCTGCCTCTCACTACGGCCCAGACAATGGAGGCAGTGAGAAGATGGAGCAGTAGATGCCGCTGCCTACTGCTTGCTGGCTTTCTGCCTGTCAAGCAAGCGAGTGCTAGCAAAGATGAGGAAGAGCAGCAATAGCAACTGGTGACAATGGAGGCGAAAAGGCAGACTCACTGCGGGAGGGGCCCATTGAAGGTGGCTTGCCCAAGGGCCCTCCAAAACATGGAGCTGGCACTGACCGGGGGTGGAGATAAGCAAGTGGACACAACACCTGGGGTGGGGCCAGCAGCACAGCCCTACTACCCTTTAATCGGTTGGAGACCCTTGACATGGAATAATGTATGAAGGGTGCTATAACTAGGGATACTTCTTAGTTTCCTCAACGTGCTTTTCAGTTTCCTCAACATGCATTTGCATGGGTTTGGAAGTAGTACGCACACATATTTGCCTAACTAGCAGTAACTGGAAGGCTTGAGAAAGACATATTCATATTCCATCTCCTAAAGTATACATGCTTGTATGCACAAAACTGCTTTCTCTGCATCCCTTTGTGGGATTTACTTTTGTTCTCTTTTGGCATTGGCATGGTGGTGGTGGTGGTGGGTATTTGTTTTTTGTTTGCTTTTAGGCAAGGGGAAGGATGTGTTTGGAGGTTGTGTTTTTTTTTTCGTTAAAAGATTGCTGTTTTAAACCTTTGTATGTTTTATTTTATTTTTTGAATGTTGTATTTGTGTTCAGCTTTGTGAGTTGCCTTGGGGTGGGTGAGTGGGGGCTGTTTGACTGAAAGGCAGCATAGAAATACGGTATAACAAAACATGAAACATATAACACATCCTCACCAAGGAACAGTGGCCTTTCCTTCCATTGGGGTTTATTATCGGATCAATAATCAGACTCCAAGCTAACTGAGTATCCACCACTTTATGGTAGCACTCATGCCTTGAGCAAGGGACAGCCTCTCAAGCTGCATAGCAAGGTGGATTGAACTCATGGGATTTCTAGCTCTGAGCCTCTACAGTAAGTGGGAAAGAGGCACAGCAGCCCTGCAGCCATAAGCAACATAGATAGCAACTCCAACAAAGTTGGGAAATTCAAAGTCATGTTTTCTACGACGACTGTAAATCAGCCAGCTTGTAAAAAGCAAAAAGTAAAAAAAAGGAAGGCAGATGGAGGTAACAGATTATTTTCCATGGGTCCTAAGCTATTCCTCATTTTAAACAGCTTGTTAACCCGAGTGGTGAGCTTTTCTCCTGATAGGGAACAATAACCTCAAATAAGTAACGAATGGTAGGGGAAAAAAAGACAAAGATAAATGCTGAATATAAGCTACTTGCTGAAGAGACAAGCATAAGCAGGAGGGAAAGGTATTTCCAACCTTACCCGCAGTAATATGTCATTGTGAGGAATGACCCTTAAATTTCTGATTAAGAGTGTGACACTGAAGTCAGGAGAAAGTTCAAATAGGTTTGGTCCTGCCAAGTTCTTGTAATACATGGGATAGTTCTTGCAGTGTAGGCACAATGTTGTCTTCCAGGAACAATTGCTTTACTGTTTAGCATACAAAGGAATGCAAATATATATAGAAGAGCATGCCTATGGAAGCTCATGGATGAGACATAAAATGGCAACCAGATACCCTCCCAGATTGCAATAAAACCCCCCACATAACAAGAAGCCTCCCAGATTACTCTGCATAACAAATGGCAGACAAGTTAGATTTCGTTGAGAGAAAATTATCCATAATCTGTATTTAACCCATGAGTAATGCTGTTAAATTGGTTAATAAATTCCCCAACTGAAGACGTCCCATTTTGTCTTTTAAAATTCATTTGTATTGTTAACCCAAGATCAGAAGGTTAGAAAATTAAACTTGGTTTCTGTAAATATACATAAGTAATCAGGATACATACAGGTACTTCCAGACAGAGGGGTCCTAGAGCTACCAATCAAAAGATTGGTACATTGTGTGTAGCTATTCCATCATTTCTCCCATGACGTATTTTTTTGTGCAAAGAAAAAAAAAAATGAAAGAAGTGATGGGAAAACACAGGAGGCTTACAAGTTGAAGGTGATGATATCTAGACTCTCCATAATGTTTTGTGAATGAGGCAGGGCAACTGCACAATAAAAGCCTTGTTTGGAAGCACCCAGCTGAAGAAGCATGCAATGTAGTACTTTTGCAATGGGATTTATTAGGAAACAAACAAGTGTATTCGTAAAGTTTTTTATTTTTAGCATCCTATAGATTTCTCTTATCCACTACAGATCATGATTGTACAGCATGCCCCTTTTTTCTTGAGCTGCACTGAATATATTGCCAAATGTCAGCCTGTGAGTTATTCTTCTGTTAGGGTGGCCATCTTTTACAGAGGACAGCCCTCTATTTGAAGAGCTGCAAGAGGACTGTCCTCTATTTTGAAGATGTCCTCTATTTGACAGGCTCTCCAGTCCAAGTCCAGTCCAAAGATAAAGAACCACTAGGAGGAAGAACTGGGCCTTGAAGCTGCCCATCAGCAGCACCTGGACAGCAGACTTAGCAAGGCACACAGGTCCCCTGGTCAGTCTTCCACACTAGAGTGAGATGCACTGTATTTCTATTTACATTACAATAATTGTTTCTAAATGTACATTTATACATATAAATTAGCATATGGAAACCTGTGTCCCCTTTTGTCCTCTTTTTTGGTGATGTATTTCCTCTCGTATGCCAATTCAAAAGTGGCCACCATACCTCTGTTCCAAATCCTTAGGAATGGGGACAGCAAGCCATGGCATTTCAATACAACTTCACATTTTAAACTGTTTATTTTAGTTCCTTGTTGACTGAGAGAGATGTCAGTAAAGATCAGCTTTTCCTAATGGGTGTTTATGAGCTGTTTATAGCAGTTCATCAGTGTTCACCTGGGTAGAGCACAGGACAAACATGTAAGCATGAGTGTGATTAGGAAGCTATCATTCAAAAGCATTTTTTTAAAAAAAATCTTCTTGTATTGTTCACAGACTGGTAGGCCCTGGTGGCGTAGATGCTGGGATATAATGGTTTAGGTAAGATAGAGGGAGATGGTGTGAGAGGTTGTTCTTATACCGGAAACCCTGACAGTGACCATGTTTCATGGGAAAGGCTTCATAAGGATACAAGGCCCATGACAAGATGAGGAAGGCCCAACCAACTGCCATGTTTACTAGTTTCAACAGTTCCCTCAGACTGTGGAGTCCTTACTGCTTCAGTAAGGATGGAAGGGGAAGGAAAGGCTTGGCTAATGTAGACCTGTGAAAAAAACAGCAATACCAAAAACAGTGAGGATGCATTGGGCCCTAGAGAGAAGCCCCCCAAAACCTACGCATCTTTACCCAGATGTTAGTCTCATTGAGCTCCATGCAGGTTAGGATTGCAGATGTGATAACAAATAGTGATTCAAAATTGACTTAGGCGATTATAAACATGATGGGTTTTGTCATCATTTTATGCTGCAGTCCTATACATGTCTACAATGAAGTATGGACCATTGAGTTCAATGGAACATACTCTGAGATATAGGCATATATTCAAAATATAAGCTGCTAAGGGTGCGATCCTATGCATATTTAGACAGAATACTGGCTGGGAAATGCTGGGCATTGTAGGGCTTTTCTCGGTCTAAACATGCATAGGATTGTGCCCTTTGGGTGCAATCCTACAGAAATAGATGGGCACCTCTGACCTCCCCTGAAGTCAGAGGCAATCGCCTATCCAGTGCAGCGTGGAAGCAGCACAGAGGAGAGGATTCCCTCTGTGCTGCAGCCACCCATGGCGTGCTCCCATCCCTGCATACAGGAACACCGTTTTCACCCCTCTGCCTCCGTGCTCCGTGTTATAAGCACAGAGGCAGTGGCAGTGCGGTTCTCTCCATGTGAGCTACAAGGGGGCCGGGAGCATAGTTTCCCAGCTACGAGCTTATAGCGCTGTCTATGAACTCAGAGCTGGGAAACTGAAAAATCCTATCTCCCCCAGACATTGTCTAGGGGACAGAGGATTGCTCTCTTAGTCAGTGTTTTGGTATCATGATAAAACCTGAAGATATTCATGCTTATTGGTTGTAATTAAATGTACCAGTTTAGTTGAAGATCATTACATTTTATAATTATTTTCTAATGATTTAGTAATTACTACTGTTTGTATATTTCAGTGACACTAGCTTGACAATTTTAACTTCTCGTTCTTAGTTCTTCAACTAACCTTGGCAGTTATAATTATTCTATTCCACTTTACTGCTGGGACATGTTGATGTTATTCTTCCATCAGCCTGATTCCTATAGCAGCATACACCCTTTGGCAGTGAATTCTTTCTCTTTTAAAATAAATAAAGAAACAAAGAACAGATAATTGCAAAATGTTTTAATAAATGGCTCCTGACTTCAGTAACTAACATTTTCAAATTCATTTCCTTTGTGACTTTAAAAACAAGTGTTTATTTAGAAAATGCCTTCAGCAAGGATTCGTTGGGGGATTTATTTTATGTCATAGATTAAATTATTTCTTGTTTATTCTCCTCACTTGAAATGCATAATTAATATTTCACAGCATGCTCAGATTAGTAGTTACATTTGCTTCTTTGCTTAATTTTTAAAAGTCACTTACAGTACTCTTACTGAGACTTAGCCCTAGTGCTCTCACAGCGCAACCCATAAATCAGGCTAAATATTTGAGTAAGTGAGCATTAAAGCTTCTTTTAAATCAAGAACACTTACTTACCATGTTGTCTTCAAAGGACACTTCCAGGCAGGTCTAATTTGGGGCACTGGGCGTGCTACTTATTTGCTTCTGATAACCCATGGTGCAATGGCACCTTCAGCAGGTTCTGTTGCTCTACAGATCCATACCAGTGCCAAACTGGCCTGGACAGTTGGCTTCCTTTCTATACACAAAAGGGGGTGCGGAAGATTCATGTTAAGAGCCTCCTTGGGAAACAGGTGTTTCTCTGAGCGAATTCCTTGAAATGTAGCATGTTTTTTAGAATGCTTTTTGTGCTCTCTCTCTGGCTTCATATTTTGATAAGTTAATGCCTGTTGTGAGCAACTTGGCACAGTCCACTAAGGGAAAGCAGCATATAAATAAACTAAATTAAACTGGTTGTGCACTATTCTGTTCCACTTATGCTCCCCCCGTCCATTCTGGCCTGACTTTCCCTTTTGCAGGTATCTCTGAATCAGAGCAATAGAAGGAAACAAAACTAGATTCACATGAATCAAACAAAATTTACAGGCATTGCTTCCAATTCTTCCAATCCTGGTATTCATAAATACCTCTTGCCTAAATTAATGTCCCTTAAGTCAGAACATAAGAGCACTGCTTCATAGGATTTGGCCATTGTTATGGTCTAGGTTTCACAGCTATATATAACAGCATGGTTTGTTAGTTAGTTTGTTTGTTTGTTTCTTTATTTCATTTCTATACCGCCCAATAGCCGAAGCTCTCTGGGCGGTTCACAAAAATTAAAACCAAACAGCACACAATAAAACAATTTAAAATATATAGAACATTAAAACCACAATATAACAATGCAACCACAATAAAACCTAGCAGCAGTGCAGGAGTTTAAAATACAGATTTAAAACAGCAAAGATAAAAGTTCAGAAAGCTAAAATGCTAAAATGCCTGGGAAAATAAAAAGGTCTTCACCTGGCGCCGAAAGGAATACAATGTAGGTGCCAGGCGAACCTCGCTAGGAAGCTCATTCCAGAGCCGGGGTGCCACAGCAGAAAAAGCCCTCCTCCTAGTAGCCACCCGCCTCACTTCCTTTGGCAGGGGCTCACCGAGGAGGGCCGCTGATGATGATCTTAAGGTCCGGGCAGGCACATATGGGAGGAGGCGATCCTTCAGGTAACCAAGCTGTTAAGGGCTTTGAATGTTAACACCAGCACTTTGAATCGGGCCTGGAAATGGACTGGCAGCCAGTGCAGCTGGAAAAGTACTGGCGTAATATGAGCTCGCAGGCCAGTCCCTGTTAACAATCTTGCTGCCCTATTTTGGACCAGCTAAAGTTTCCAGACCGTTTTCAAAGGCAGCCCCACGTATAACACATTGCAGTAATCCAGACGAGAAGTTATCAGAGCATGGATCACTGTAGCTAGGCTATCTCTGTCCAGATAAGGGCGTAGTTGGTATACCAGCCTAAGCTGATAAAAAGTGCTCTGTGCCACTGAGTTCACCTGTGCCTCAAGTGACAGTTCTGGGTCCAAGAGCACCCCCAAACTACGAACCTGATCCTTTAGGGGGAGTGCAACTCCCTCCAGAACAGGTTGAATATCACCTAGCCGGGCAGACGAACCACCCACTAACAGTACCTCTGTCTTGTCTGGATTGAGTTTCAGTTTATTGGCCCTCATCCAGTCCATTACTGTGCCCAGGCACTGATTCAGAACAACCACTGCCTCACCTGGATTTGATGAGAAAGAGAGGTAGAGCTGGGTGTCATCCGCATATTGATGGCACCTCAGCCCACACCTCTGGATAACCTCCCCCAGCAGTTTCATGTAGATGTTAAACAGCATGGGGGATAAAATAGAGCCCTGTGGAACCCCATGGCACAATTGCCATGGCACAGAGCAATAATCCCCCAGCACCACCTTCTGGAATCAGCCATCCAAGTAGGAGCGGAACCACTGTAATGCAGTGCCTCCAACTCCCAACCCAGACAACCTATCCAGAAGGATACCATGGTCGATGGTATCGAAAGCTGCTGAGAGGTCCAGGAGAATCAACAGGGTCACACTCCCCCTGTCCCTCTCCCGGCAGAGGTCATCCCACAGGGCGACCAAGGCAGTTTCCATTCCAAAACCAGGCCTGAAGCCCGACTGAAATGGATCTAGATAATCCGCTTCATTCAACAGTGCCTGGAGCTGTCCTACAACCACTCACTCAAGCACCTTGCCCAGGAAGGGGATGTTGGCCACTGGCCTATAATTGTTAACATCCTCTAGGTCCAGTTTAGGCTTTTTCAGGAGTGGTCTAATTACTGCCTCTTTTAAAGCAGCAGGCACCACTCCCTCTCTCAAGGAGGAATTTACAACCTCCTGGACCCAGCCGGACACCCCCTCCTTGTTTGATTTTGATTTAATAAGCCATGAAGGGCAAGGGTCAAGCACACAAGTAGTCAATCGGACTTGGCCAAGCACCTTGTCCGCATCCTCAGGCCTCAGTAACTGAAACTCATCCAATAAAACTGGACCAGACAGTGCTCTGAACGCCTCTACCAATGGAACTGCATTAATCATGGTGTCCAATTCATGACGAATCTGAGCGACTTTATCTTCAAAGTGCCTTGCAAACTTATCACAGCGTGCCACTGAGGGTTCCACCATCTCTCTCCCTGGCCCAGACTGTAACAGGCCATGAACCACTTGGAAAAGCTCTGCTGGACGACACTGAGAAGATGCAATGCTGGTGGAAAAGAACTGTCTCTTTGCCACCCTCACTGCCACAGAGTAGGCTTGATAGTGGGCTCTTACCTGTGTTCGGTCAGACTCCGCATGAGTTTTCCTCCACCTGCATTCTAGCCATCTCCCCTCTTGCTTCATTGCCCTTAGCTCAGGTGTATACCAAGGAGCTGGCCAGGCTCTGCTCAGAGGGAGAGGGCGCTTGGGCGCGATCGTGTCAACCGCCCGAGTCATCTCTGCATTCCACAGAGCAACCTGGGCTTCGACAGGAGCACCAGCCATACCAGCAGGAAAATCCCCCAGAGCCCTCTGGAATCCATCGGAATCCATTAATCTCCGGGGATGGACCATTTTAATAGGTCCCCCACCCTTGCAGAGGGGGAAAGCTGCCAGGAATCTAAACCTCAGCAGGAAGTGATCTGACCATGACAAAGGGACAGATGTTAATTCCTCCACTTTCAGATCACCATCCTCCTGCCCAGTCGAGAAAAACCAGATCAAGCGTGTGTCGTTTTATATGCGTTGGGCCGATGACATGTTGGGACAGCCCCATGGTTGTCATGGCGGCCATGAAGTCCTGAGCTGCCCCGGATACAGCAGCCTCGGTATGGAAGTTGAGATCCCCCAGGACCATCATCCTAGGGGTCCTCAACACCAAGTCCGAGACCACCTCCGTCAGCTCAGTCAGGGAGACTGATGGGCAGCGGGGTGGGCGGTACACCAACAGAATCCCCAATCTGTCCTGGGTACCCAACACAATGGTTGCATTATAGACTTTAGCTGCAATCCACACAGGTAGGCATAAGCCTACTGAATTCAAAGAGTTTAAGTGCACATCATTCTCCAGCAACACCAGACAGGCCGCTTAACAAGATCAGCCTCAGATGGCCTTCTCTCTGTCCCAACAGCCAGGACAGCTAGGCTGGTGAGGACAAGGCAGAGGGCCTTCTCTGTGGTGGCCCTCACTTTGTGGAACTCCCTCCCTAGGGAACTCCGCCATGCCCCCTCTTTAATGAGCTTCTGCCATGCACTGAATACTTGGTTATTCAGGCAGGCATTTGGGGTGGGTTAGGGTATTTTTAAATAATGTTTTAATGTATAATCTTACTGTTTTAAATTGTACTGCTGTGCATCGCCCAGAGTGGCCGGGTGACCGGCCAGATGGGCGATTAAGACATTTAATACATAAATAAATAAATACATTTAAAAAATCATTCTGTGTTGGGTTGTGGTGGCCCTTTAATTTAGCCCCCTTCATGCATTAATCATGTGAAAGGGGTGAGGTTGGCACTTGAAAGAAAACTGTGATGTCCACAAGAAAAGTAGAACAGGAATGAATAGATTTCCATCCACTTTGAATTATTTTCCATAAACTCTTTTCTATTTCATTGTCGCACATATTTTCATTCCAAGGTATCCAGATTTGCTAGTCTGCTTTTTTTTTTTTAATGTTATGCAATAGCAAGCTCCTTTCAGAGTCTTTCTATTAGATTCTGAACTGTAGTAACAATGCCCTACACAACATACCCAGCTTTCACGGTAGTTTCATTGAGTGTTCTCTTTACTTTTCCCCTACAATAGCCAAATTTGTGTCTTGGGTGAATTACAACAGGTTTTGTAACAATTACATTTTCAGGTAATTTCACTCAGTCCTTCCCAAAGGTGTTCTGATAAACATCAAGAGATACCGGCATCTTTCCAACCACTGTTCACCACATGCCTTGATGGCTTTCCATTCCAAATGGGAAATTTTGGGGAAGATTGGGTGAAGTTATTCTGGGGGAGGTAATATATTTTTGTGGTCCACCAGTGCCTGGAGCCTGAGATCTCACTGTATTCACTTTTCATCTGTCTGTAATTTCAAAGGTACTTCATACATAACACTCCACATAGAAGGTCACTGAAAACCACTTGTGTGTGGCAGTACCACATGCAGGTGGCATAGCCGTAGTAAAACTCTCACCATATATGCTGGGCTAATTATGTATAGAGTATTTCATTCACTGGCACTGGCATGAAGACTTTACACATGATTAGGCCACCAACGTATGGCCAGGAAGAGGCTTACAAGTGTTACAGTTTCATAAGGAGCACCACCATGTGGGGTTTTGGCAATCCCTGCATAGCATAGAATGCAGGGGTGGGCAACATTTTGTCCCAAGGGCCACATGCAATGATATGTGTGTGGTCAGAGGGTGCATGCTGGTGGGCATGGCTGGAGCTGGTGATGGGTAGGGCCAGAGCCACTGTCCTCCTGGTCACACACATTCTCTCTCTCTCTCTCTCTCTCTCTCTCTCTCTTTCTTTCACACACACACACACACACACGCACACACACACACGAAGGACACATGGGGAAGGGCTAACCCTCCCCCTGCATGTCTTTCTCTCCAGCTAAATTGTGCTCTGGCCAGTCAATCCGACAGCTGTTTGGTGAGCTGGTGGCAGTGCAACTGGGATGGGGAGGAAGACACATAAAGGAACCATTCCCCTGTGATGTCCTTGCCATCTCAATCATGCTGGGAGCACAATAATGGGGTGAAGCAGCTTGGGCACCCAGTACATCACACTGGAGCTCCCTAAATGTTGTATCTGGTGGCAGTTTGCCCACATTTGATACTATGGGTGTAGCATATCAAGCTGTCTTTCTTAAGGGAAGGGGGGTTTCTCCTAAATATCATCGATGACCAAATGCATGTGATTCAATGTGGACATATTCCAGAGAGGAATTGGCATAGTTTAGAGCCCTCTCCAAGTGTTATGGTCAATGCAGGTAGAAATGCATGAAGTGGGAGCAGGGATGTGCCTGCAGGCCCTGCCTCTACCAGCACCTCCCTGACAGCCCTGTCCCTCTGACTTGGGCCTGAAGGTCTGAGATGAGGTTTGTAGACTCCTGGCACAATTCAGAATCCTGCACAATCAGGGCTCTAAATTGTGCATGGAGAATACATGCACACAGCAGGCCCTCTACTAATCTTCAGCCCCAGTGCGTGGATGGTGGCAGAGCTGGGCTGTCAGGGATGCATATGAGAGGACAAGGACAGAGACTATGATTTGGATCCCAAGCAACAGTAATCCTGTGACAGGTTGAACACCCAAACAGGACTTCGATATGATATATAACTCTTATCACACTCAAACATATATCCATCTGTACGAAACCCATTCAACGTATTTCCTACATGACAATAGCAACTCTCCGACAAAATATCTATCATAGTTTAAACCTCTGAAGAATCCAGCTAGACTATAACTTTCTCATGGCTACTTGTCATATAGACTGTTAATTAAGAGCTTGACCTGAACAAATAAATCAGAAATGTATTATATGTATGTACATGTTACAACGAGAGCTGCACTGATAAAACTAGGTACTGATAAGAGATGCTATGATTGGAGCTTGAGTATTTCTCTTTTTTATTACTTTTTTAAAGCTGTCTTGGCTGCAAAAATTGATATCTTGAAATTACAGCTGCATGGAGTGAAAGTACATCCTAATATATGTTGAAGTCCATTTTCATTTTATCTCGTTTATTGTATTTCCATACCGCCCAACAGCCAAAGCTCTCTGGGCAGTTCACAAAGATTAAAACTTTAAAACTACAATATAGTAATATAAAAACCCTTTAGATTATTATTATTATTATTAATAATAATATTATTATTAGCAACCAACAATAAGAAATCTCAGGACCATTAAAACCCTATCATATGCTGTCAAGTGCCTGGGAGTAGAAGAAGGTCTTAACCTGGTACCAGGCAGACCTCACTGGACAGAATGATCTATAATTGGGGGGGGGGGACTACCAAGAAGCCTTCTCCCTTGTTTCCTTCTTCTGAACCTCTCTGGGATGAGACACTTGGAGAAGATTACGACTGTAGTGTACAGGTAGATTCAGACCATTTCCACCTGTTTTGTGTTTTCCCTTTGAAATAAAATCTATCTGCTCTGCCACACATTTTCCTTCCATAGGGAGACCACACCACACATTCCAAATATACAGCTTTATTTTAGGATGTGTTTAAAGGAGCCTCCACTGACTTCCATCTTGAAAAAAATATTCCAACCCCAAGAGCATGCTTAGTCTTAGGGCTTAACTAGTTACATTTTTCGAGACCTGTGATTTGATCTCTTGTTTCCTCATTTTTCTTTTTAAAATCTGCCATGGGAATTGTTGGGAGACACTGTATTTGGACCATGGCGCTGAGAGAAGAGGAGTGTAACACTTTCTTCCTACGCTGTTTTCACGATTTAATTTACCCCAAGGTGTGATGTACCTGTATGTCTTCCCTGAGAGATCAAATAGCTGGGGGCAGGGTTGATCAGGAAGCCCCTCCTCCAGTGTCAAAGTACCAATCCAGTTTTGCTCCCACACCCTGCAACTGCTTTTAAAACAAATGGACAGATCCAATCCTAAAAAGAAGAAATGCATCATCAAAAAAGAGGATACAGATTTGCATAACGTTTGCATATGCTAATTTATACATCTAGATGCCACTTTAGAAATTGTTACTATAACTTAAACAGAAACACATCTTCACCATAACGGGGAAGACTGTGGCCGGGTGATTTGTGTGCCTGCTGGCTCAGGCTGCTGTTCAGGTGCTCACTGTTGAGGGACAACATCAAGGCCCTTGCCTGCTCTCTCTTCTGATGGTTCTTTATCTTTAAACTGGGATTGTACTGGACAGCCTTTCTCTGATAGCCCTAACAGACTGTCCTCTGTAAAGTAGGACACAAGGCCACCCTTGTCCAATGTCTTGTCTAAAGTGACTAGAGCTGTGTGCAAGTGGCCTCTTGAAATTCTCCACCTTACTTGTAGGCAGAGAAGTCTGGGAGACAATTTCACCAAATGTCTCCAGGGGGAGAATAAATTCTCAGCACTATCTTGCAGGTAGGGCTCCCCATTGGCAGGGCTTGTAGCACAGCTTCTTTCTTTTTTGGTAAAGAGTTTGGGGAGTTTCCTGCTACAACAGCATCAACTGTCTTGGCAGGCTGGCCCCCAATTTGTGTCCATCGCAATGCAGGTAGGGGCAGGGTTGTGTCCAGCTCCAGGGATGAGGTGGAGTTAGTGTTCTGCCAAAATCTGTCCTCCAATTTCCTGAAAGTTTTCTGCCCTCATGAAAGAGGCTTCCATTGTTCTGCCTCATTCAGGATGTTGTATTATATATTTTTGTGGTGTTTGGGGGCTTACCTAATCACAGCTAGCCTCCCAGGCTGCCTGCGTGCCCTGATCTGAAAAAGCCCAATGGGAGGAATTGCCTCATGGTGCCTTAAACTGGCTTCAGTTGAAGTGTAGGAAGCTGAGGAGGCTGCCGGTAGGCATGGCGGAGAATTCCGCCACGGATCTTGGTGAGGCCGAATGCCACTGCATTCGGCCCCCCGAAATCCATGGCGGAACGAAGCCCCCTGCCCCCCCCGTGAAATGGGCTCGGAATGGACCCTACCTTGGTTGGCCGTTCCAGTGCTCCTCGAATGGCGGCCGTGTTTGCAGCCACCATTCGCGTCTTTCAAATGGCCGTGATAGGCTGCGTAAATACTTACGTAGCCTATCATGGCAGTGGGAAAAAAACCCCAGTGCACGCAAATGGCGGTAACCGCCGCCATTTGCGTACGCTGGGGTTTCCCCCTCCCCACCGTGATAGGCTACGTAAATATTTACGTAGCCTATCACGCCTCCGCAGGGATGCAAATGGCATCCCTGCGTTAGCCGTGATAGGCTACGTAAGTATTTACATAGCCTATCACGGCTAGGAAGAGGAGGAAGTGAATGGCGGCCAGGACGGCCGCCATTCGCAAAGCAGCGTGGGCGGGAGCAGGTAAGTGCTCCATTTCATGCGCCTTTCGTGGGGTGGGGGCAGTGGGGACTTCGTTCCACGATGGATTTCGGGGGGCCGAATGCACTGGCATTATGCCGCACCGAGATCCGTCAAGGAATTCTCTGACATCCCTACTTTTTTTTTTGCCATGATAGGCTACATAAATATTTATGTAGCCTATCACAGCTAAAGGGGGAACGCAAATGGCGTAGGGGACGCCATTTGCATTCCTGCTTTAGCCGTGATAGGCTATGTAAATATTTACGTAGCCTATCACGGGCCGGTGTAGGGATGCAAATGGCGTCCCCTACACAGGACGCCATTTGCGTCCGCACCAGCCTGGCAGCAGCTGGAGGCCCCGCTGCAGGTTGGCCTGGCTGGTGGCTCCGCAGTCTGGCTGCAGCATGGAGCCAGCCGGGCAGGATTCCGGGGGGGGGGAGGAACGGATCACCTCCCCCCAGTCGAGGATTCCGGGGAGAGGAACGGATCGCCTCCCCCCACCTGCAGAACCCGGCAGAGCCAGGTAAGCGGGGTTTCGTACACCCCTAGCTGCCAGCTGCCAGAGAGATGATTGTACAGTGAAACACAGAACACTTGTGCTCACTCCTCGGCCACCTCCTAAGTAAGAGAAGCCCAAGAAGCCCAAACCCAACCTATGAGAATTTCTCTGAAATTTCTTCACCACTGAATTTATTTTTGGAAGCAATTTCTCTTCTATCAAACTGAATGAGAATAGTTGAAAAAATGTGGGAGAAATTTTCAGCACAGCACTAAAATTGACCCTTATTTTGCTGAACAACTACTCTGTTTTGACCACTGGGTGGAAACAAACATAAAACATTCAGAACATTACAATATGAATCATTGTGCTAATGAAAGGGGACTCAAGAAAGGAGACTGGCACAATGCCTTGAATATATATAGTGCATTTTGTTAAAAAGGTCTTCTTGTGTGCACTGGGAACTATAATGTTTAATAATTTCTTTGAAACCTTAAATCATATTCCCATCTGGTAGTAAACCAGTAGACCAAACCAAGTAATCAATACATAAAAATGAATTCCATACCCTTCATTTCTTTGCAATAGAACTGCTCCCTTAAGTGCACTTTATATATACACACGCACGCACGCATGCACGCACTCACACACACACACACACACACACACACATATATATATATGAACACAAAACTGGCTGCTTTCTTGAGCAATTTTTAATCTGCTCCAATTGACATTTCACTTTTTGTCTCAGGACAAATAGGTGCAAATAAAATGTTCCTTTTAGAGAGGCACTTGCATATCTAATACACATTTTTCTAAAGTGGAAATAAAACAGAAGGCTGTTCATATCTAAAGTCACATATCAGCAAAGAAATATAATCCCATTACGGTTCCTTCCACTTAGACATCTGCAGGATTGTATTCAAAGTCATTATAAAAGTAGCACATTTATACTTGCCTGGTTTGAAATCAGATCATTTTAAATGGCATCAAATTAATCAAAGATGTGTTCCCCTAAAATCCATAAAACCAATGAGTTCCCACAATATTTATCTTGGCTACTAAGAGGATTATAAAGGTTAAAGTGAGAAAAGATAAATGCATCATTTCACCAAGAAGGCAAAGATGTGAAACAGCTGATGAATGGCTAATTTCAGAAGGCTACAAAGTTTTGAGCAGTGTATACATTCATACTATTATTATTTCTTCTTCGGATGGACAAAAATAGGCCCAGCAGCACCTTCTATGTTATTCCATTGAATTTAATGTAATTACTCTAGTGAGGCATTTAGCCCTACATTAAGAAATGATTTCAGTGTCTTTTATGAACTAAATGGTAAATTGAAAATAACTTCATGCTACATTAAAGAAGAATGCATTCTTTTAAAACACCCAGCAGACAGTACATTTTTGGGGAACTAATTTCAAAAACTGTTCTTAATGAGTATTTCTTCACAATTTTTACATGGAAGTTTTTCTCAGTGTTACTGTTCTACAATTCTGTCTTCAATATTTTGTGGCCAGAACAGTTGTTAATGGACCTGACTTCATATCAGCCATGACTAGACTTATGGCATGATGGGAGGTTGTGGGGTAGAAGGAGGTGGTCTTGTTGGGCCTTGCACCTGTATCATTACAGGTTATACAGATGTGGGCCTGCAAGACCCAAAGTTTAGTCCTATACTCCTGGGGTCCTGTGACATTTACAAAGAGAGGTGGGAACAAGGCCTATAAAGCCCCCCCCCCACTCATTGTAGTCTGGGAAGGTAGGCAGTGTGGGAGGAGCTACACAGCATCGAGTGAGATGGAACAGCTGGATTAGACTACTTCCAGCAGTATCATTTTCTTCAGCGATCTGCTCTTTTTCCTGCAGGATGCACCACCTCTCTTTGACAGTGGGAGGGAGGCCTGTTGAATGCCAGTGGTTGGATTTTGGGATGGGTGGGGGTGGGAGAGATGCATTTGAAAAATATGGCAATGATGGAGATTGTGGATTCTGCCCTCCCAAACTGTTGGTAGCCTAGGGTGGCCGTTTAATGTATCACCCAAAAAGAGGACAAAAGAGGGCAGAGATCTGCATACCATTTGCATATCTATTTCACATAATATAAATACAAATTTAGAAAGAATTGCTGTAATTTAAATAGAAATACAATACATCTCACCATAGCATGGAAGACTGTAACCAAGTGAACTCTGAGCCACATTCTTCTGTCCAGTGCTAAGAGTTGATGGGCAGCTTTGAGGTGTCTGCTCTCCTTTCCTATGATTGTAATCTTGATCTTTAAATCAGACCTGGGCTGGAGAGCCCTTCAGACGGAGGAGCCCTTCAAAGAGAGAACTGTCCTTTGACCATCCTTCAAACAAAGGACTGTTCCCTGTAATGTAAGACACATGGCCACTCTCTGTTTCTCCTTGCACTTGGGATGCTTCAACACCACCACAACTTCTCAACAAACTTGACCCTTCCTCCCTGACTCTTTTGGTCTCCCACCCCCAGCTCCACTGCTTTGGGGGGCATTCTTATAGGGTGGGCTATTATTATTATTATTATTATTATTATTATTAATTAAATTTATTAATCACCCATCTGGCTGGTCACCCAGCCTCTCTGGGCGATGTACAAAGTATATAATAAAATAGTTAAAACAATAAAATTCTACAATAAAAACATTTTCTAAAATACCCTAACCCACCCCAAATGCCTGCCTGAACAACCACGTTTTTGATGCACGGTGGAAGCTCATTAAAGAGGGGGCATGGCAGAGTTCCCGAGGGAGGGAGTTCCACAGAGTAGGGGCCACCACAGAAAAGGCTAGGAGTTCGTGTTTCCATAAGCATTCATCGCATAAGGGGAGTTTATGCTTCGGCCATGATGAACTCACTGGGCAAACTATTGTCACTGACTGACCAGGTTTGCACAATCACCATAGCCCACCATGGCTTATTTAAGTCATGCCAGGCAGCTTTTGAATATTCAAGCTGCGACCGTGGCTTGTAGTGTTGTCTGAACCGCGGGCAAGGGTGGGTTGTTGGCATGGTTAACAAATCACCCAGAATTCATGGGCTGTTTTAAGGTTGTGAGTAGTTTGTTAACCACACCAATAACCCACCCTTGCCAGCTTGAATATTCAAAATGGCTGCCTGCACGCACCAAGCCCCCTGTGACTTAATATGTAATAACCCATGGTGGGCTGCTTGATCGTGTGAACCAGCCCACCATCTCCATAACCTGCAATGTACGAACATTAATATTGTCCTACCTTTACCAGTGGTTATGATTCCTGGGAGAATTTGCTCTGCCTTGAATATTCTGAAGCTCTGTAAATTTCCTAAGTAGTATCTTGGCTTTTCAAAGGGATGATACATTTGCATAAGAAGAGCCCTGCTGGATCGGTCTAATCCAGCCTATCTAATCCAGCATCTTGCTTTCCACAACAGCCTATGGAAAACCCATCATCAGGACACGACATGAAGGCAACAGCCTTCTGCTGTGGTGGTTCCCCAGCAACTGGCAATTTTCAGAGGCATGCTGCCTCTCTTCTCAGAATTAGCATAGAACCATCATGACTAGTAGCGACTGATAGTCTTATCCTCCAGAAATTTGCCTTATCCTCTAATCTTGCCTGCTATGAATTCACTAGATGACCTTGGTCATGTCACCAACTTGCTCTTTTTAGTTCCAGTGAAATGTGGAGGTGATGTTGGAAGTGAACCCCCTTTGACCCTATCTTGCCTTGGAATAGTTGGAATTCACATTCATATTCATGAGGCCAAAGCCCTTAACAATTTGGTGGGAGGGGAAGAACATCTATAAACAAGTATGCTTCAGGAATAATGCAATAGGGCAAGGGCAGTATTGTCATTCCTCCTGCTGATTAAGGAATGGGGGGTTGGCAATGGAATTTACCCTGCAGAGCTTGTCCTAAAGGATGGGCAGGGTCAAAGGAAGCAAGGATATGGAGGTAGAAGAGATTTTGCACGCGCGTGAGTGGTACCAAATCTGGTCAGTCTAGTACCTGTGGCTGAGTGGCTTGTTTTATACATCAAGAGGGGAAAAGTTTACAATACACTATTTTACAGTAAACTATTTGAGCAAGTTTTTCTTTCTTTCTTTTCATTACTCAACAACAATTCTAAGGAAGAATGCATAGAAAATATGTGTGCAACAGCATTTGATGCACTGGAAAATGTAAAAAATATATAATTTGGACATAAGAAATTGCTGGCATCATTAGCAAAACACACACACACATAATTGTGAGCTTCAACAAAACAAAAACAAACAAGGAAGAAAAAAATGCATGTATAACTACATGTTTTAAAGGCCTCAGTTTCAAATATCACAACATTCTTAAGAAAAAAGAAATAAACTTACACAAAAACTTCAGTAAAAGCAGAGCAAATATCCAAATATAAGTCCATTCGCAAGTGGCACCTATATACCATATCTTTGAAATGTTGCTAGTGTTGGTAGGTCTTCAGTCCGTTACAATACAGGCAGTGAGCTTTTCTCCTTCCAGTGTGGTAGTATCAGTCTTTCAGCAGTCAAGAGGATGTGAATAAATATGGCTTTTTATCACATGTGGCATACTTATGTTGGACCTGAACATTCTGGATAATGGTTACAGGGCTGATTCAATCAGTAGTAAATATACAATATGCATTTATTTATCTCCTGAATTGGGGAGAAGGAGCTGGCCCCACTCCTTCTCCCCAGTTGCCAATCATTTGGTGGTTTCCCAGTTTTTTCAGGTTTTTCCCCCATTCTAGAAGGCTGAAATGCCTCTTTCAAGGTTTAGTTACCAGCAGTAAGACCTTTAAGCTAAAACAACCTTGCATTTTTGGTATTTTGGCTCTGCCCTTTTTGTTTTCTGTTCTGCCCACCACTGGAATGTGGTCTCCAAGAACTTCTCTAAAATTGAATTTGGTCCTTGATCAGAAAGAGGTTTTATACTCCTGTGCTGGAGGGTGGTGGCTCTAATGTCACTGAGGCACTAAATCAACTCTGTGTTTCAGTTAACTCTAAAAGAGCTATCCAAGGTGCTGAACCCAATCCCCCAAATGGGTTCAGCACCTTGGATAGCTCATTTAGAGTTCTGACTGAAACCCAGAGCAGATTAATAGCCCCAGTGACATTGAATCCACCAGCCTCCACTCGCTAAGATCTTGAACGCAATTTCCTTCACTTGTTGTTGTTGTTGTTGTTGTTAACAGCAGCAGCAGCAACAACAACAACATTTCTATACTGCACCGTAGCCAAAGCTCTCTGGGCAGTTTACAAAGGTTAAAAACATTAAAAATACAACAGACAAAATTTAAAAAAACATAAAAGACACACAAGCAGACAGGATACACAGAGACAAGATATATCTAAAAACAACTTTGAGCAATCAGCCAAACTATAAAATAAATCCAGGATCAATTAAAACTTATCACATGCCACCTAATGCCTGGGAAAAGATGTCCTGGTGATGCAAAGGCTAGGTCTCTTTGACCCTGTGGCCAAATTTCCTGGTTCAAGCCTGCAGGTACCTTACATGGCTATATTACCCACACATGCGCCTTTGCAGCGTGGGACCACTCCATATGGAAGTGTCTCCCACACTGTTCTCACCATGTGTGAAGAGGACCATACTGTATGCATCAGATCAGATACTGATCTGATAGATACTTAAGCATAAACTGACCTGTAGTGTATGAGATGTTTGCACCAACTCTGATCAGCTCCAGCTGGCATGGCCAATGGTCAGGAATGCTAGGAGTTGTCATCCAAAACATCTGGAGGACACCAGGTTGGAGAAGAAAGGAAAGCAAAGGGAGAACAATCTTGTAATTTAAATACTTAAAAAGACTCAACAATATTTGGAACACAAAACCTCTAAATCTGTTTCCCAGGGTTTCTTTTGCATGCCTATTTATTTTCAGTCATTGGTAGCTTTAAAATGTGCATGAGAGGTACTTATCATTTGCCCCACAATACACAGAGATTTAGCTGCATGACTCCCATCAAAACTAATAAGGCCCCCATGGTTTAATCCCCTTACACTACTTGGAAAAACCTAGCATTCGATATAATTCTAGTAAAACTCAATCCATTCAGGTTGTCTAATGATGGAAAGAATGACCCACAAAGGAATTCTGCAAACAAAATAATTGAAACACTAATTTGCTTCTTTCCTTGAACGGATAAATCACTCCCTATTTACACATGCAATCAGGTTCTAGGAAGTTGTCCTTTTAATGCTTCTCTCTGAATTATTTAGCATTTATCTTGCTGCACTGAAAATTAACATTCAAATCCCTTATAATAGTATTAGACATTCTAGGGATGGTTATTTGTTTTCAGTTCCATGGAGGAAAATAACAAAGCAAACATTTTCAGTCTGATTCTGATTCCCCATAATGCGCAGCTTTAAATTAAAGATCAAAAATTTCCATGTTCACTTTCTGAAGGTGTGAAACAGGGAAATGAAATGGAAAGAGCTGTCATGTGCCTTAGAATCTGTGGCATGGTGAAAATGGCTAAAAAAAAAAAATCAGGTATACCGTCCTATCAAAGGATGGTGCATGGAATCATAGAGTTGGAAGGGACTTTGAATGTGATATAGTCCAATCCCCTGCTCAAGGCAGGATCTGCAATGCAGGTTGCAACTACAGCAGGGGTGCAGAACCTAAGGCCTGGGGGCAAAACCCAGGGTGCTTGGGGTCCTAATCTGGCCTTCAAGGGTTTCCCAGATTGAAAAGGGCTATAGATGTATAATTGCTTATAAAGCAAAGGTCATAAATGATGGGAATAATTTGGTATTGATGTCTCCTGTTAGAAAAACAGTTTAGCAGAGAAATAAAACAAAAGGCAGAACAGAATGAGCATTTACCAGTCCCATATGCGCACAAGTCTAAAAAAGAGACCACACCCTTCTTTAGTGAAGCAAAGGTAAAATGGTTCACTTGCAGTATTCTTGCATAAAAATGCAGGTATAGCTTAAGAGTTTCAAACAAAATTGGTTGGCTCCATTTCTTTGTGTTCTATAACACCAGCAGAAGAGAGAGCAAACACGTGTGTTCCCAGCAATGGCAGAAGGTCAGAGAGAGAGGGGGGGAAGGAAGGGGAGGAACAGGAAACCATACTGTAGGCTAGCGATGGCCGAATTCACCCCTGTCCACGCTGCTCACCAGGCCCTCACTGGCCGCCCAGTCCTATTCGCTGCACATGGCAAGCTGCTGGGCAGTCTGCAACAGAGTGGTGTGCGGCCACCCAATCCCTCACTGAGCTGCCATTCTGTGCAAAAATGGCAGCTTGGCCTTTTTTGTAAATGCCCATTTGAGCAAATGGTGGCTGTAAAGTGGGCATTTACACATGTTTACAGGCATAAATGGTCCTCTTATGCCTGTAATTTTGCATAAATGGCCACCAATTGTAACGGACATTTACGAATAAGGCCAAGGTGCCATTTTTACGCAAGATGGCGGCTCACCAGACCAGTGGGGACCACCATGCACACACCAAGTCAGGCAAGTGTGGCAGTCCACGGACTGGAGGTTGCAATATTCCCAACAATAAAGGCCCACCTTTATTGGCTTAGCTAAGTTTAATGCTTACTTCCATTGTATTGATGAACCAAAGTCTATTCTGGGGCATAGAAGTTAGAAAAACTGTTTCAAGTCAAAGTTGTTCGTAACCTAGAATTGCTAGTATGCAACCGACTGTGGGTTTTGCCCTATGAGGAAAGAAACAGACAGTAACAAAACCCCCAGCAGGGAACAGATAACTTGGGTTATTTGTTTCCATAGAATGAAGACAGTAAACAAGTTGTCAGTACATTACTCAGAAGAAGAGTGGCCCTAAGAATTGATGAAGTGTCCCCCAAAGAGCTAGACCACCACTGAGGAACTAATCAGCTAGCTTAAAATATTAAAAGTTTCCACATACAGCGATAGGTGCATTTTTTTAGAATATTTGGCAAAGAAAGGGGGTATAAAACAGAACCTCACATTAGCTTCAAGGTCTGCTTTCTGACATCAAGGAGACTGGTGGTTTCCACAGCCTTGAATTAGGGATCCTCAAGGGAAATAGTCCTCTGCCGGCAAATATGTGTAAGTGTGTACTATTCCTTCCTTTATCTTTGTATTAAGGGTATATGGTGCGTGTGTAGCTGTGAAATTGTCTTTCTGATTAATAACAACAAACTGTGCTCCTTCTATCTAGTTGTTTGATTGTGGTCCAGTACTAATGCCAGAGAGAAAACACACCCTAGAACCTTAAGCCAAACATAGCAGGCAGGGTGTAGGGACCCACACTGTTACTTTTAAGGTAGCTTCTTGAACAAGCAAGGGCATTCTGTATACCCTTTAAATTATTAAGTAGCCTTATAATTGGGCAAGGTTAATTTAATTCCCCTTTAAATAGTTGCGTGACATATTGGGCAAAGGATCCATCTAAGTTTCTTTTAAATTAAACAACAGTATTAATTGGGCAAGGATCTAAGTGTCCTATAAATTATTCCCATTTATCCAACTTTTCCTGTCTTGGAATAAAACTCCAACAAGATGTCCTCAGCTTTCCCCAGAATACCAGTGGTTTGGTGGTTTCTTGGCTTTTGTGCAGTTTTCACTCCTTCTAAAACATTGAAATGCCTCTCCTAAGGCTTTAAGTCACTGGCTTTAAGGGTAAGTCACTGGCTTTAAGGGTAAGTCACTGGCTTTAAGCTTAAGTCATTGGCTTTAAGTCACTGGTGTTAAGTGTAAGTCACTGGCTTCAGGTTACTGGCTTTAACTTACTGGCTTTAAGTTACTGGCATTAAGTTAAGTCACTGGCTTTAAGTCTCTTGCTTTAAGTTCCTGGCTTTAAGTTTAAGTTCCTAGCTTTAAGTCACTGGCTTTAAGTTCCTGGCTTTAAGTTTAAACTAACTTAAAGCCAGTAACGTAAACTTAAAGCTGATGACTTAAACTTAAAGCCAGTGACTTAAACTTAAAGCCAGTGACTTAAACTTAAAGCCAGTGACTTAAAGCCAGTAACTTCAACTTAAAGCCGGTAGCTTAAACCCAGTAGCTCAAACTTTAAGTTACTGGCTTTAAGTGTAACTTACTGGCTTTTACCTACTGGCTTTAAGTTATAGGCTTTAAGTTTAAGTCGCTAGGGATGTCAGAAAATTTTGCCACAGACTCCAGTGAGGCCGGATTCTTTAGAATCCGCCCCCCCCCCGATATCCATGGTGGAATGGCCTCCCGCCCTGCCACCCCGCGGAATCTCCCCGGGATGGAGCTTACCTGGCGGTGGAGGCGGCGATGGCTCCGGAGGCGGCGGTGGCTCTGGCTGGTCTCCTGGCCGCTGCCGGGCTGCTGCGGCCGCAAATGGCAGCTGTCGTAGCAGCCACCATTTGTGTCCTTGCAGTCAGCCATGATAGCCTACATAAGTATTTACGTAGCCTATCACAACAAAGAGCAGGGATGCACGTGGCCATTTGCATGGCTGCCTTTACCGTGATAGGGCTACGTAAATACTTATGTAGCCTATCATGGCAAAGAGCAGGGGCGCAAATGGCATAGCAGCTGCCATTTGCGTCCCTGCTCTTTGCCGTGATAGATTATGTAAATACTTAAATAGCCTATCATGGCTGACTGCAAGAACGCAAATGGCGGCCACTATGACAGCCGCCATTTGCGGCTGCAGCACCCCGGCCATGGCCAGAACTCCGGCTGCGGTTGGCCCTGGCCAGCAGCTCCATGGAGCTGACCGGGGAGGATTCTGGGGGGGGGGAGCTTCTCCATCCCACTGCAGATTGCCCAGCATGGAGCCAGGTAAGACTTTCGTACATCTCTATTTGCGAGCGGAGATGGGTCAAAGAAGACGCAGACAACAAGCTTGGGTTGAAAATTGGGCCACATTTATTGAAATAGCTGCAAAGGGGTAACTAGGACGGGCATCTAACTGTGTCAGCGGCTAGCTGGCACTTCTTGGGCGAAAACACACCCAGCCTGAGGGGTGGCGATGATCTCGCCATCCCTCCGGACTGCCCCTTCTGTGGGAGGTAGACCTTCCGGTGTCACCCCCAACCGGGTGCTGCACAACACCTGGGTGAGTGAGTAGGGTTGGTCTCCCAGGCAACCCTTATCCCCCCACCGAGCCGCACAACCTGTTCGGGGGGCCTCAGGCGTCACCTGTCACCATAAGGTGCCTCTGCGTGCACACCATCCCTACTCCCTTTCCTGTTTTGCCCGTCCTAGCCGCCACAGGAGTCACAAGCCTATTGCTTTTGAAACTCCCCCCACCTGCGCAGAAGAACTTCCCGCAGGCCCCTTTGCAGATCGGCCAAAAATAAGTCGTTGCCTATGTCTGACAGGTGGACGCCGTCCTGCCTGTAAAGCTCCCTCCTAGTCCAATGGATTCCTTGGTGGTTGATGCAACCATCACCATGCTCTGACAACCCACGTGCCAGTTCTCTGTTCAGCTTACGCCGGGCCCGTTCCATGGCCGCATTGCTCTGCGCCCTCCACATGATTCTCGGGAGCATTGAGGACCATAATATGGTCACCCCCGGCCAACGATGTCGGATCATCCGCATATCAGCCAATGCCTGCTCAATCAAGCCCTTTCCAGGCTTGTAGCCCAGGTCGTTCCCTCCTAGGTGCAGCACCAGGACCTTTGGAGGGAAACTGACCAAACCTCGTTGAAAGAGTGTGGGAAGAAGACCATCCCATCACATACCCCCTCGGCTGAGCCATTATCGCCACCTGTTGGGGAAACTGCAGCCGGGATCCGAAGGCCAACGTAGAAGCTCTGCGGGCAGCCCAAAATACCATACTGTGCCCACAAATGAGCATCCGTACCGGCGTCGGTCGAATCCCATCTAAATAAAACATTGGGGAAGGTGAAGAGAATCATCATGAAGCATCAGGCAACTTGCGAATGTAAGAGCGGAAGGCCCTGGAGCGCCATCTCCCTACCGCCTTCACTTGCTTGGAAGAAAAACCTATGGCAGCTGCCGTAGAGGCCGCCCCTATACGGAATGAGTGAGTCCCGAAATGATAATGCCCCAGACCCAGTGTGGTCAAGGCTAACTTAGTGACTGCCCAAAATTGGAACTTTGTCAGTGGTGAACTGTCAGCATGGCAAAATAGGGGACCCTCCTTCGCCCCGTGATGCTCAATGAAAGCCTGCAAGGCCTTAGCGGACAGTCCCTTGTTATGCAGATGTACGCAGAATTGTAATAAGTGGTCCACAGGTAAGGGCCACACATCCTGCAACTGAAGTCCACACCTGAAGGTGCTAAACTCCCTACCTGCTCTCTCGTAGGCAGCTCTAGTGCTGGGGGCTATAGAATTCAGGTTAGCGTGTTCGACTTGAGAGCGCCAATCTCCCACAGTTCGTCTGGCATGGGGTCTGGTAGCGGACGTGCCCACGGAGCCAACGCATGGAACCGGTCGATCTGGTTTCGTGACAAAGCATCGGCTACAGGGTTCCCCAGACCCGGCACGTGGCGGCGTGGAACCATATGTTGTGGCGTAGGCATTGGAGGGTAAATGCTCTAACTAACTCCATAACCCTTTGGTTTCTGGAGGATAAAGTATTAATGACGTGCACTACAGCCAAATTGTCACACCAAGAAAGAGCGACAGAGTTGGCCATCAATTCTGCCCAAATATGTACAGCCACGTAAATGGGGAAGAATTCCAAGAAGTTGAGGTCACGACAGATACTGCCGGCAGTCCAGCTCTCTGGCCACTGGCCCCGGCACCACCGGTCTCGCCAAATTAGCCCAAAACCAAAGGTGCCAGCTGCATCCGAATGGATCTGCATGTCGGCTCGTAGAAGTAACTCACGCCTCCAAAAGGAGATGCCGTTAAAGTCTCTCAGAAATTTAAGCCATACCCGCAGGTCCATGAGCATAGCAGAGGTGACTCTGGTGCAATGATGTGGGAGTCGAAGACCCTGCATTGCCCAGCAGAGCCGTCGCAGGAATGCGCGGCCAGGGGCCACCACCCTACAAGCGAAGTTCAAATGGACAACGACCTCTTGGAGGGCTCTAAGGGAGACTTTACGAAGATGCAAGATGGATTGGATCTTATTCCTAAGTACCAGCAATTTATCGTGAGGGAGACGAGAACACTGTGCGAGGGTATCGAGCTCGATCCCTAAGAACGTCAAAGTAACAGCTGGGCCCTCTGTCTTCTCGTGTGCCAAAGGGACACCTAAATCTGAGGAAAGGGATATGAATGCCTTAATCAGGTCAGAGCATTGACTGCCGTCCCTGAGTCCAGCAAACAGGAAGTCATCCAAATAGTGGACCACATCGCCGTAGCCCGTCTTATCCCATATGGCCCATTCCAGAAATGTTTTAAACGTTTCAAACATGGCGCAAGAGATGGAGCATCCCATAGGGAGGGCGCGGTCGATGTAAAATTTGTCCTGGAAGGAGAATCCCAGCAAATCAAAATCCAGAGGATTGATAGGCAAAATGCGAAAAGCGGATTTGATATCACACTTGCTCATCAATGCCCCGCGGCCCAGGGCTCTTATCATGGCTACCGCAGTGTCAAAGGATGTGTAATGCATGGAACATAGGGAATCTGGGATTTCATCGTTAACTGACTGGCCTTTGGGGAAAGAGAGGTCATGAATTAACCTGAACTCACCGGGCGATTTCTTGGGGATAATTCCCAAAGGGGAAATCCGCAGGTTGGGTAGCGGGGGCGAGGAAAAGGGGCCGATGACCTGACCTGACTGAACTTCTTTGTTAATTTTGTCTTGCACCAAGCACCACATGCTAAGAACAGACCGGTGGTTACCGGTCAAATACGGCTTGCGCAGACCCATAAAGGGGATCCTGAAACCCAGTGTGAAGCCGCGTTCCAAGTAGATCGTTACCCGACGATTTGGGTAACGCCTTAGAAGTTGAAGGAGCGGAAGAATCTTAACTGGGCTGGGGCCCATTGGGAGGGGGAGGATGCCCACCACCCTGTTTTCTGCCACCACGGCCATCCCTTGGGGAACCTCTCCAACCTCTGGCTCTCGGGCAGGAGGAGCGGGAGTGTTGGCCGCCACAAAGAGAGCACTCATGCCGGAAGCGGCATGGGTTTCGGGAGCAGGAACCTTTGGAGCTGAACTCCCAGCACAGCCAGCGGTGTTGAACCCCTGGACCCGCAATAGGCCTAACGGCTATTGTGGGCGACAGCTTGGCCAGGATGTGGCCGCTGTCGGACCTGTCGCCGAAGCCTGGCCTAGAAGGGGTCATGAATTGGAGCCAAAGGTCCTGGTCCTTCAGATCCCAGCGCATGGAGGGGTCAATGGCGGCCCTCCTACGAAAGGCTTCATCGTAGGCCAGCCATGCACTCCCTTCATATTCGGTGTAAGCCCTGTATATTATGTCAAGGTATTTGGTGAGAACCCAAGCCCTCTCAGGGAATCTCTGTTGGAGGATGCCAGCGTAAATTAAAAAACCTGGCAACCAGTTCGCCCAGGTGCGAGGCACCTAGCGGGATTTGCTCCTTCAGGATCTCGGTCACGGGTCCTATCTTTATCGCTGGGTTCAGGCTCGTGAAAGAGCAGGGCAAAGACATCGGTAAATTCACCCTGCAGAATCTTTTCTCTGGTGGCAATGGTTAAGTGAAAACCAATAGGGGAGGAAGTAGCGCCAGTGGGCATAGATCCTCGACTCAGGTTGGCGCATGGGTCAACCGAGGACAACTGTGGGGCTAAGAGAGGAGGAGATAGGGAAGCCAGAGGGTCCTGAAAAGAACGGGCGGGCCCCTGCCAAACACTGGCGGAGGTGACGTTAAGCAGATGAGGCTGGAGCAGTGGCAGAGCCGACGTGGTGGCACCTCCTGCTAAAGGGAATGAAGCGCCAGGCCCCACTGAATTAGGTGGGTTGGCCACCAGAGCAGTTGAAGTGAGAGTTGAGGCCGAGGCAACGGGCTGGGGCGTACTAACTGGGGAGGCTGAAGTAACTGAAGGAAGTGAGAAAGGGGGGACTGGGCCACCCTGAAGGGTAAACCACGGCAACCAACCCCATGGGGTGATTTGCCCCATGCCCGGCCATGCAAATTGAGGTGCCAAAGCAGTCTCACCTGTATCAATCATGGGCGTGCTCTGATCCCTAACTGGAACTGATGTTGCTGCTTGTGCGCCCAGGGGAGATGAGGCCACAGAAGGGAGGAGCTCCACTGAAGGCAGTGCGCCTTCTGGAAAAGCCGAGGAAGAGGAGGTGGATGCCTCAATAGCATCCAGACGAGCTGAAATAGAAAGGAGCAACGAGCGTTGGGTCTGCTGCCACGTTCGCTTAGGCTGGACCGCTGAGGGTTTTTTGGGCCTGGCTGGGGGAGGGAGAGGGATCCCCGAGGAACGCTCAGCAGCTTCCAAATGAGAAAGAATAGCTGACAGTACCGGGTCAGAGTCCTCATCAGACTCAGAATCAGGCCTTGGCAGCGGTCTTTTGGGGAGGGGGGGTGGGGCCCTCCCCTTCCCTTTCTTACCACCTTGGCCCTTCTTGGGAGGCATGATGCAAAAGGTGAGTTAAGCTTAGCTGCTATCGAAGACTTAAATAAGCAAGTGGGCACCCTGGGCAACAGGCAACTACCTGACAATCTTCACGATCAGTGGATACGAGTTCCAGACCGAGAGATTAAAGCTCAAGAGGCGCAGCAAAGTTTGTTTGTTTTTTTTTCCCCGCAGAGAAGGAGACACGCTTGAGCGCGGGCGTCCTCGGCTGAGGGCGCCCTGGCTCAGGAGGTGCCAAACAGGCAGCCGCGGCTGCTTCTCAGTTTAATTAATTAAATATTTAATTTTGGGGGGGGGCGGGGGGAGCTGCCGCCAGGAGAAGAACTAAGGCAAAACACCCAGTCTCTGGCCCTGCAGCCAGACCCCCTCCCCACCAGGCCGTCTCAACTGTCGAGCTGGGGGGGGGGAGGCAGGCACACAGCTGCCGAGACAGCTGGAGCCGGCAAACATGGGCGCCGCGCTCAACGTGCGCCGCCGACTCACCTCGCTGGCACCAACCCCTCCGAGGCCCCAGCGAGGCAAGCAGAAGGCTACGGCCGGCGGAGGCCAGCGGAAGGTAAGCCCGGTGGTCCAATAAACAGGCCGGCCGGCAGACAGGCCGAGAGCCGGCCAGCCGGCCAGCGACCCGGCACACAAAAAGGACGGGCGGGCGACCGAGAGGGCAGGGGGGGCAGAAGTTAAAGGAACGAGCGGGCGATCAAGCAAGCGGTCGGGCGGGCGATTGAGCAGGCAAAGGAACGAGGGGGCGGGCGATCGAGCGGGCGGGCGGGCGAGTGATTGGGGGGGTGAACAGAGGCCGAGGGAGCAGGCAGGCGGGCGCGCGCTGCCTGGACCCCCGGGAAGGAGTAAGGTGCCTCACCTGGGCGCGCACATGAGGAGCCGCGGCCGGCGCTCAGGACTAATGGCCAGCTGCGGAGAGGGGAGGTCTCGTGCTCAAGCGCTGCCACCGCGCCGCCGCGGCGGGCGCTCGAGGAAAAGAGCCGGCAAGGAGGGAGGGAAGGGGGGGGGCAGACACGATATCACCAGTGACGTTGGCTCTCCCGACGGCCAGCAGGCGCCGTCCCAGAGGGAGCGGCGCTGGAGCGCACAGGACCCGCCGCAAGTGTCGGCAACTCGATAGCCGCGCGTGAAGAGAAGCTTTGGTGTGCAAAAGTACGCTGAATCCAGGTGGCTGGAAGGACGACGATGAAGCCAGTCTCCATCAGGCAAGAATCTGTCGTCAAATCCAGGCGAGTCTTTAGCTCTCAATAGCTGCGTCGCATCAAAGAGCTGAGATAGGGAGAGGGGTCGAGTTTAAGACAACTCGGCCTGCTCCTCCCTGACTGGTGGTGCGACTGGGGTGCACCAATCAGAGGCCCATACGTCTTATCACCCCACCCGCCCTCAATGCCCCCCCCCTTTCAGCCACACAAGCTGGCGCCGGGTAGGGCATAAGTCGCTGGCTTTAAGTTTAAGTTTCTGGCTTTAAGTCACTGGCTTTAAGTTCCTGGCTTTAAGTTTAAATTAACTTAAAGTCAGTGATGTAAAGCCAGTGACTTAAACTTAGGGTTGGCGGAGAATTTCTCCCCGAAACTTCGGGGCGCCGAGCGCCAACGTGTTAGGACCCCCGAAGAAGTTTCGGGGAGAAATTCTCCGCACCCCCCACCCCCCGCACCCCCCCCGGGACGGGACTTACCTTTCCTTAATGTCCCTCCTGGCGGCGGGTCCAGGCGGCAGTTCGTCGGGTCTTTGTCAGGGGCGGGGGCGGCAGCCGATCTTTTGACTGGCTGCCGCCGCCACCATTCCAATAAAACTAAAAAAAAAACAAAAACGCCCCTGTGATAGGCTACGTGACGATGTAGCCTATCACGTCTAGATTTACAAAGTCAGCTGTGATAGGCTACATAAATCGTCACGTAGCCTAAAAAAAAAAAAGCGTGTACGGCTAATGGCGGCCCCCATAGGGAGCCGCCATTCACGTTCCTTATTTGGTCGCTGTAGTCTACGTAAAGATTACGTAGACTACGGCGAAAATAAGGGCAACGCTATTTCGCGGCCCGGCGAGGCGAGGCGCCTCCTCCCCGGCCTGAATTTCGGCTGGGCGAGGCGGGAAGCCTCCCCCCCGGCCTGAATTTCGGCCGGGCGAGGCGGGAAGCCTCCGCCCCCCGGCCTGAACTTTGGGGGGAGAGCAGCGAAGTGCCTCCCCCCCACCGCGAAAAGCTGCGAGACCAGGTAAGTGACTTTCGTGCACCCCTACTTAAACTTAAAGCCAGTGACTTAAAGCCAGTAACTCAAACTTTAAGTTACTGGCTTTAAGTTTAACTTACTGGCTTTAAGTTACTAGCTTTAAGCTGAAATATACTTGTATTTTTGGTCCTGCTCCTTTTGCCTTTGGCCCTGCCCTCCACTGGAATGTGCTCCCGAGGGCTTCTCTGAAATGGAATTCAGCCTCAGTCTGAAAGAGGCTCAACACCCTTAAACTGTAGCATCCATGACAGGTGACCACAGAGCCTCTGTTGAATACCTCTGGCAAAGGAGAGCCCACTGCCTTCTTCTGAAGTCTGTTCATCTGTCAGACAGCCATTACCATTAGGAAATTCTGCTTCCCTGCACTTTCCCCCTCTGGTTTTAGGTCTGACCTCTGGAGCAATGGAGAACAAGTCTGCTCCATTTTCTGCATGAAAGCCTTTCAGATATCTCAAGACCAGACCACTACTGTATCTCCTCTTAATCTTCTCTTCTTCAGGCTAAATCTACCCATAGTGACCACATGGCCCTTTACACTAGCGCAGAGCCACACGTGGTCACAGTAGGAGTAATTGGTACTGTTGTAACTAGGACTGTGTAAAATCTGTTCCATCTGTGTTTCATGGACTGTCAGGTGCCTTTTGTTCCACTGTCTCCCTATCGATGGAATTGGGGTTGGTTTGTTTTTTAGTTTCCAAATTTGTGTAAATTCACGCATGAAAAAAGTGCAAATTCCCCCCCCCCAAATGTGCATGTTCACACTTTAGCCTATGTGGGAAATGCACATTTTTGGCTGGATTTTGTTTATTTTGCATATTTTTCTACAATTAAATTCAGGAACGTTAGAAGAATGGCCCACAAGTAGGAATGTTAGAGAAATCCACTGCGGAATCCACAGAGAGACAGAATCTGTGGGTTGCATTCATGAAAATCTGATAGCCGACCAGGTAGGAGAAGGAGGAGTAGGAGGAGACAGCTAGTGAGCAATGGGAGCATGCACCATGTCCTCCTCCTTGTCCCACCTGGGCGATTCACAGCACTTTTGATTGATAGTTTTATTTTTTTTAAAAAAGGGGGAAGGACAACAAAGACACACAATACACATCATTACAACAACACACACAGGGATACACTAAAATACATCTAAGATTATAAGGTATCTACCTTCAGCTCCCCTTACACAACAAATGCTTATTATTGTTCTACTTATCTTAGTTGTATATCATACATTGAGTGCACAGACATTATCTAATTTCTCTCTTAATTTTTAACAAAGAAAAAAGACAGTTGACCATCTCAAAGATCAGAATCCACATACATAGATATCATTTTTCTCTATTTCTTGTACAAATTCTAAAAAAAGGTTTCAATTCTGACATAAATTTAATTATTACTCCTTCTTTAAATATAATAGGGATGTACGAAAGGTATTTACCTTTCGTGGATTATGTTTATGGTTGGGGGGGGAGGCGTTCCGTCCCTCCCCCTGGAATCCTCGCGGGGGGGAGGTGCTCCGTTCCTCCCCCCCGGAATCCTGGTCGGCTGGCTGTGCTCCACAGCGATTCCGCGGAGCCACTGGCCGGCTCCGCCAGCAGCCAGACATCCGGCCGCTGGCTAGCAGGGACGCCGTTTGCTAGCCGCCGCCGTTTGCATCCCTGCAGTCAGCTGTGATAGGCTACGTAAACGTTTACGTAGCCTATCACGGCTGGCTTAAAAACAAAACAAAACATGCGTACGCAAATGGTGGCGGCCATGGCCGCCGCCATTTGCGTTCCTTATTTTGGCACGTCTTAGTCTACGTAAACATTTACGTAGACTAAGACGGCGAAAATAAGGGGAACGCAAATAGCGTAGCATCTATGCTATTTGCGTTCCCCTTATTTTCGCCGTCTTAGTCTACGTAATTTTTTACGTAGACTAAGACGTGCCAAAATAAGGAACGCAAAGGGCGGCGGCCATGGCCGCCGCCATTTTTGTACGCACGTTTGTTTTTTTTTAAAGTCAGCCGTGATAGGCTACGTAAACATTTACATAGCCAATCACTTTTTTTAAAAAAACCTAGCCGTGATAGGCTACGTAAATCTTTATGTAGCCTATCACATTTTTTTTTTTAAAGTGGAAATGGTGGTGGCAGCCCAAGCTGCCGCCGGAGCCACTGCCGCCAGGAAGATCCTCCTAAGGTAAGTCTCATCCGGGGGGGTGGGGGGGCAGGCCGTTCCACCACCGATTTCGGGGGGCTGAATGTGCTGGCATTCGACCTCCCCGAGATCTGTGGCGGAATTTTCGTACATCCCTAAATTATAATAGTAAGTTTTGCCATCTCTGCCAGCAACATCATTTTTGTGATCCACTTAGGGATGTACGAAAGTCACTTACCTTTTTGCAGATTGTGTTCACGGTGGGGGGGAGGAGCTCTGTCCCTCCCCCCGGAATCCTCGATAGGGGGGAGGCGATCCAGTCCTTCCCCCTGAAATCCTGCCTGGCCGGCTCCGCTCTGCAGCTGGCCAGGCCCATCTGCAGCCAGAGTTCCAGCCGCGGACGGGCTGCTGCGGACACAAATGGCAGCTGCCATAGCGGCCGCCATTTGCATCCAGCCAGGCAGCCATGATAGGCTACGTAAGTATTTCTGTAGCCTATCACTGCTGGGCAAAAAAACCCAACAACGGTGTACGCAAATGGCATAAATATTTATGTAGGCTATTACAGCGAAAAAAAGGGGAATGCAAATAGCGTAGTGGGCGCTATTTGCGTTCCTTTCCCCCCCCACCGTAATAGCTTACGTAAATATTTACGTAGGCTAAAACGGCGGGGAAAAAAGGAACACAAATAGTGCTCACTATGATATTTTTTTCGCCATAATAGCCTACATAAATATTTACGTAGACTAAAATGGCGAAAAATAGGGAACACAAATGGTGGCCGCCATAGCTGCCGCCATTTGCGTACGCCATTTTTTTTTTGCTTGGCTTGCCGTGATAGGCTGCATAAATACTTACGTAGCCTATCACGGCAAAGACCAGGACAACAATGGTGGCCGTGGCAGCCGGTCAAAAGACCAGCCACCGCCGCTGCTGCTCCCACCGCCGGACCTGCCACCGGAGCCACCGCTGTCTGGAACATCTGCCCCAGGTAAGCCTCGTCCCGGGGGGAATCCGCAGGAGGGGGGAGCGGGGGGGGCAGGCCATTCTGCCACAGATTTTGGGGGGCCGAATGCCGGTGCATTCGGCTTCACTGAAATCCTTGGCGGAATTCTCCGCCATCCCTAGATCCACTCATTCACCATTGGTATTGTTTCATTCTTCCAATTTTGTGCATACAATAACCTTGCAGCCGTTATCATATAGAGAAAGAGGGTTCCCCTATGGATGGCGGAGAATTCCGCCACGGATTTCAGTGAGGCCGAATGCACTGGCATTCGACCCCCCGAAGCCCATGGTGGAACGGCCTCCCACCCTCCTGTGGAATCTCCCCTGGGACGAAGCTTACCTGGGGTGGATGTTCTAGCGGCGGCAGCGGTGGCAGCTCCGGTGGCGGCTCCGGCAGCGGCAGCAGGTCTCTCAGCTGGCTGCTGCAGATGCAAATGGCAACTGCCATAGCGGCCGCCATTTCTGTCCTGCCAGGCTGCCGTGATAGGCTACGTAAGTATTTATGTAGCCTATCACAGCAAAGAGCAGGGGCGCAAATGGTGGCTGCTACGCCGTTTGCGCCGCCGCTCTTTCCGTGATAGGCTACTTAAATATTTACGTAGCCTATCACGGCAAAGGCAGCCACGCAAATGGCAGCCACCATGCCATTTGTGTAGCTGCCTTTGCCGTGATATGCTACGTAAATACTTATGTAGCCTATCACGGAAAGAGTAGTGGCGCAAATGGCGTAGCAGCCGCCGTTTGCACCCCTGGTCTTTGCTGTGATAGGCTACATAAATACTTACATAGCCTATCACGGCAGCCTGGCCTGATGCAAATGGTGGCTGCTACGGTGGCCACCATTTGCGTCCGCAGCAGCTGGCCGTGGCTGGAACTCCGGCTGTGGATCGCCCTGGCTGGCGGCTCCCCGGAGCCGCTGCGGAGCAGAGCCAGCCCAGCAAGGATTCCGGGGGGAGGGATGGAGCACCTCCCCCCCATCGTGAATCCAAGCTGCGAAAAGGTAAGTGTCTTTTGTACATCCCTAGGTTCCCCCCTTCTCTTTTACGTGTTTGTCCATTATTCCCAGTAAAAAAGTATCTGGCTTTAATTTCATAGTAGCCTTTAATATTCTTTGAACTAGACACTGTATTCGTTTCCAAAATGTTTTAGCTTTTTTACAAATCCACCATAGATGATAAAACGTTCCATCTTGGTCTTCACATTTCCAGCATTTTCCAGAAACACCCCTATACATTTTAGGCAGTTTACATGGTGGCATGTACCATCTATACATCATCTTATAGAAATTCTCTTTAAGATTTGTACATGAGGTAAATTTTAAATATTTTCCCCACATAGTTTCCCATTCTTCCATTAATATATTATGACCAACATTTTGTGCCCATTTTATCATACAATCTTTTACTTGTTGATCCCCTGTCTCATACCTTAACAATAATTTATACAGATTAGCAATAACATATATGGGCGATTCACAGCACTTTTGGTCTATCTGCACACATAGACTTATATGCAAAAAGTGCTGTGAATCGCCACTACATTCAAGATTCATGGCGCTTTTTGCATATATGTAAGTCTGTGTGCGGCAAAAGTAGAAGGGGACGGCAGAGGATGAAATGGCTAGATAGCATCACCGATGCAATGAATATGAACTTGAGCACACTCCAGGAGAGAGCGCAGGACAGGAAGGCCTGGCGTGCTATGGTCCATGGGGTCACGAAGAGTCAGATGCGACTTAACGACTGAACAACAACAACAAGTCTGTGTGCACATAGACTTCCAGTCACCATGTTTTTTAAAAACATGGTGATCGTGGCACAGGCAGAAGGACCGGTGAGCAGAGCAGGGACCTGGGGGGGGGCATCTGGAGAACCCAGACAGGGGTGGTATCTCACATCCCTAAGTAACACCACCAGAATGATCTCTGTCTCTGAAACACAGCCATTTTTCTCCAGTTATTCAGTCTTCCCCCCTCCTCCACCACTGTCACTGATTGGAGATTGCTGGGTTACGTTCAGCCCTGATTTGGCAACTAGAGCTTCCATTTGCCAAAGCTCGCTCCCTACGCCTCCTCCTCCCTTACCTGCTCCCTCCTCCTCAACCCCTCGCTGAAGTTTCTCAAGTTGATACTTTTGGAGCCAGGCTGTCTGGGTTGCTCAGAACGAATCACTGATTTGTACGAGGTGCTTTGTATACAAGCCACTTCGCTTCAGGGCACCTTGTTGCTGTTCTGTTTTGCCACGTATCATGTGGAGGCACCTCTGAAGCAGCCCGTTTTGACTTGTTATTCAGGCTTTGGACCGAAGCAGTGCACAGCCGTATTATTTATGCTTCCTGATTTTCCTTCTGCCATCCCAACACATTATGTCTTGTAATTTCTGGAGCTGCAGTTGAGCTTGGCTTCACTTCTCCCAGTACTGTCCCTATTCAACCATCATCCTACGCAATGCCTTGGGGCCAAACATGAAGTCATTTGCCTTAAGAATGAAGGCCTAACTATCCTTCATGTTGTCCAAATTCTCAAGCAGTGAGAATTTGGTAGGGATGGGGGAGAATTTCTCCCCAAAACTTCGGGGGGCCAAGTGCCAATGCATTCGGTCCTCTGAAGGTTGTTCAGGGAGAAATTCTCTGCCCCCCCCCGCCCCCCCAGGGATGGGACTTACCTTTCACGAATGTCCCTCCCGGCGGCAGGTCCCGGCAGCGGTTCGGCAGGTCTTCGTCGGGCGGGGGCGGCAGCCGGTCTTTTGACCGGCTGCCGCCACCGCCATTACAAGAAAAGTAAAAAAAAAAAACACGCCCCTGTGATAGGCTACGTAATGATTAACGTAGCCTATCACGGCTGACTTTGCAAATCTAGCCGTGATAGGCTATGTTAATCATTACGTAGCCTATCACAGGGGCGTTTTGTTTTGTTTTTTTTCTTTTGAAGTTCGCGGCCAGGGAGATGGGGCGCTTCTCCCCGGCCTGAATTTCGGCCGGGTGAGGCAGGAAGCCTCCCCCCCGGCCTGAATTTCGGCCGGGCGAGGAGGGAAGCCTCCCCCCCGGCCTGAACTTCGGGGGAAGCAGTGAAGCGCCTCCCCCCCACCGCGAAGCAAGCTACGAGACCAGGTAAGTGACTTTCATGCATCCCTAGAATTTGGACAACATGAAGGACAACATGAAGCAGTGAGAACATGGACAACATGAAGCAGTGAGAATTTGGACAACACGCCTTCCTGTTGAAGCATAAGCTTATTTTGTGGAAATGTGAGCCCCCTGAAACCATCATTCCAGCTTAAAATTGTGGTACATTAATTTGTCAATGTCATGGGAAAGCTGACAACCCCATATACATTTTCTGAATATCCAGAAACAGAAATATGTTCTCCCACATTTTGTACATATACCAGTGAATGCTGATGATCATATTATGGTGGCTAACAATATTCATCCAGGAGATCTCTGAGTTTTCAGACATTTACAGTATTGGTCAACCTCCACAGAAAATACATATACATGATTGCTGAGATACAGAGGAGACTAAAATAGGCTGAGCCTTTTTTTAAACATGGCAGTGAAGCCAGAACTCAAGGTGGCTTAGTCCCAGAACTTGATTTTAGTACCAGAGCTCATGCCAGCACTTAATTAACCTATTAAACAAAATCACATCCTAATAGCTGGGATCTTAAGCACAAATTCAATGCAGCTGCTGTAAATTATTTTTCAGTTTTTCATTGTGAATATCTCACCTGCAGCTTTTGCAGAAAGATCCAATTTATGTGGCCAAGGGCTTCTAAATGAATTAGAAAGCCAGGACTAACATGATATTTGCACAGGTAAGTCCAAAAGCGTTATGTAAAAACAGTACTGTGAAAAATCAACTCATTTAAAATTAGTCTTTAATTTAATTGAAAAACTCACCAGGGCTTGATTTGTTTGCAACTGGAATGAAATCTAAAGGTGTTTCACCTCCATTTCAATTATTAAGCAGTTTACAGTGCAATCCTATACATGTCTACTCAAATATAAGCCCCATTAAGTCCTGTGGGACTTACTCCCACATATGTATGTAATGGATCACAGCCTAAATAAATGTTTTGCACAACTCTTGGTATTGGTACTAGGTTTTTGTTGTTGTTCAGTCGTTCAGTCGTGTCCGACTCTTCGTGACCCCATGGACCATAGCACGCCAGGCCTTCCTGTCCTGCGCTCTCTCCCGGAGCGTGCTCAAGTTCATATTCATTGCATCGGTGATGCTATCTAGCCATCTCATCCTCTGCCGTCCCCTTCTCCTTTTGCCTTCAGTCTTTCCCAGCATCAGGGTCTTTTCCAGGGAGTTTTCTCTTCGCATTAGGTGGCCAAAATATTGGAGCTTCAGCTTCAGTATCTGTCCCTCCAATGAGCACTCAGGGTTGATTTCCTTTAGGATGGACTGATTTGACCTCCTTGCAGTCCAGGGGACTCGTAAGAGTCTTCTCCAGCACCACAGTTCGAAAGCATCAATTCTTCGGCGCTCAGCCTTCCTTATAGTCCAGCTCTCACAGCCATACATTACTACTGGGAAAACCATAGCTTTGATTAGACGGACCTTTGTCGGCAAGGTGATGTCTCTGCTTCTTAGGTTACATCCAAACTAAGTTAGTTGCATTTAATGCCCATTGAAATGAATGGTATGTAACTCCAGTCATGACTACTTTTTTCACTTTGAAATCAATGTGACCTAAGTGCAACAAACTTGGTCTGGATTAAGCCCACTGATTTTACGGAAATGATTTATAAATCTACCAGAAACAAGCAGCTGCTTGTTCACAAAGGCCTGAAATTTACTTTGTCGACTTGAATATAGCTATTGGGGGGGGGGGAAGTAACCCTACTTGTACTACAGCTGTGCCTACTAGCCTAGTTTCATTATAAAATAAAAATTAATGGTTTTAACATACTTTAATTGAAAGGGCTTTCCTTAGGGAGGGGGAAATAAAAAATGGAGACAACGCATTGTTGTTTGGGAAGGAATGACTTTACCTAAGGAGAACTTGAATAATTCTGTTTTTATTACATTTTAAAATCAGGTCAATGTGGTATTTCAACCACTAATGAATGACACTTCAATTTAAATATGGATAACAGAAGAATGTCTGCTAAACCATAATTATGTGACTGTTTTGAATAGCAAACTAGATCTCTTTCCTTGATAACACCGCATTCCATGCTGCTAGACCATTTGTAGTATTTCATATGTCTAAAATGTATTTTTAATTGAGTAATTAGTGGGAGACAGATTTTTATGAAGAGCAACAGAGTTGGATAGGATCTGAAAGAAAGAGAAATGCAGTCTCCAGTTTCTGATCTGTAGTTGAAGTGATCTCCATCTCCAGAAAGATATACCCTTTCCACTCTAACTTAAGCATCCAAGGTGCTTAAGTTAGGAAAGCATCCATTGATGCTAGGTCTGGTGGAAGGTCTAGAAAGAAAAATGCCCAAATAAAATTTTGGGTATCCAAAATTTTGAAATTTAAGTTTGTAATATAGGATACATTTAATATCTAGGCATACATCTGATACCTGCAACCAGGGCCAGATCAAGGCCATGATGGGCCCTGAGCTAGCCTCAGATAATGAACTCACACAAGACATTTGTACATGCACCCACATGGAGTCAAAGAAAACTATTTTATGTACCACAACAATGCAAAAACTGCTTTGTGACATACTTTAGTGGAAATAATCTTAAGAATATAAGAATATAAGAAGAACCATGTTGGACCAGACCAAGCATTCATTTAGACTAGCATTCTGTCCGCACAATGACCAATCAATTGCCCTTGGGAAACCCACAAGCAGGACATGAGCACAACAGCACCCTCCCACCCAAGTTCCCCAGCAACTGGTGTACATAGGCTCAATGCCTCTGGTACTGGAGGTAGCACATAGCCATCAGGACTAGTAGCCATTGATAGTCTTCTCCTCTATGAATTTGTCCAATCCCCTTTTAAAGGCATCCAAAGTGGTGGCCATCGCTACATCTTGTGGAAGTGCACTCCATAGTTTAACTATACGCTGTGTGAAGAAGTGCAACCTTTTATCTGTCCTGAAACTCCCACCAATCAGCTTCATGGGATAACCCCAGGTTCTAAGGTTCATATAATCAAAGCTATGGTTTTCCCAGTAGTAATGTACGGCTGAGAGAGCTGGACTATAAGGAAGGCTGAGTGCCGAAGACTCAATGCTTTCAAACTATTGTGCTGGAGAAGACTCTTACGAGTCCCCTGGACTGCAAGGAGGTCAAATCAGTCAATCCTAAAGGAAATCAACCCTGACTACTCATTGGAAGGACAGATACTGAAGCTGAAGCTCAAATATTTTGGCCACCTAATGCGAAGAGAAAACTCCCTGGAAAAGACCCTGTTGCTGGGAAAGATTGAAGGCAAAAGGAGAAGGATGAGATGGCAGATAGCATCGATGCAATGAATATGGACTTGAGCACACTCTGGGAGAGAGTGCAGGACAGGAAGGCCTGGCATGCTATGGTCCATGGGGTCACAAAGAGTCGGACATGACTGAACGACTGAACAACAACAACAACAACAATCCACTTTCTCCACACCATGCATAATTTTGTACACCTCTATCATGTCTCCCCTTACTCACTTTTTTCCCCTAAGCTAAACATAACTAAGCTGTCATAACTTTCCCTCATAAAGGAGGTGCTCCAGCCCCTTGAACATTTCAGTTGCCCTTTTCTGCACTTTCTCCAACTCTACAATGTCCTTTTTTTAGGTACAAGTGGTCTCACCATAGATTTGTACAAGGGCAGTATGATCTTGGCAGTTTTGTTTTTAATTCCTTTCCTAATTATGCCTAACATGGAATTTGCCTTTTTCATAGCCAGGAGTTAATTACACCAAGCACACATCCGCAACTTCTGTCCAGCTGGCAGATAGTCATACATGTGGCACTCAGTGCAATACCCTGGATTGCCCCCATACCCCTGCTGACTTTCTACCTTCATAACTTTTTTTTAAAAAAATGCTATTATTGGGCTTGTTTACCTGCAAAACTAAATTATTTACTAGGAGAAGGTGGGGGATTTATTTCTAGTTATTGATTTATATTTACAGTTATTTATTTATAGTGGCCAATGGACGGAGCAGATGGGAATTGTAGCCCAAAAAGTTGGAGGGCACCATGTTGGAAGACACTGTTTTTCAGGGCTTGCACTTTCATATCTCAGAGCACAACTGTTCAGTCTCCATATATGAAGCACCCCGCCTGCTAAGATCTTCAGGGACTTCTCGATCTAAATAGCAATGTGTGAAATTCTCCATAGGAATCCCCATAGGAAGCTGAATTCTTCAGCATGAATAGACTAGCTTCCATCAGCCACAGATTATACTGCTAATCATCTGTTTGAATACAGGGCAAAATCTTTATGCATAAAGATCTCTAGATTAAGGCCACTGGGTTTTTTTTTTGGGGGGGGGACACATAATCGTCGGATACATCTGAGAGAACTTCTTTCCACTTGAGTTTCCTAAAGGTTTTATAAGAAGATATGCATAAAATGCCTCTAGAAGGCACTAAATCACACAAGGGCAATTGCTACTGACTAATACATTATTATTGACAAGATGTCACTTCATATTTGAAAGCATTTCCATGGCTCAGAAACTGTAATTTCTGAAGGAGAAAATTTGCTTGTAATGAGGAATAGAAGACTCTGTGTTACAGCAGGTTCTTTTTGTCCTCAGGTTTTATTTGACTTATGTATAGATGCATGTACTTATTTTACTGATCACTATCTATATGATCAATATTTGAGTGAGGTCAGATTAGGAGGAAGAGGGATAACAGGGACCAGCCCTAGGGAAAATGAGAGGGATTGCAGGGAACTGAGATCCTTGCATTCAATAATATAATATATTACATATTTGTAAATAGTTACACAGCGTTCTGTGCACCTCGGTGTTCAGTCATGCTGGCCACATGACCACGGAAGTGTCTTCGGACAGCGCTGGCTCTTCGGCTTAGAAATGGAGATGAGCACCACCCCCTAGAGTCAGACAGGACTGGCTGGGGACACCTTTACCATTTTTTAAATAGTTACAAATATGCAATATATTATATAATAGGTACAAATTATATAATTATTATATAATTGTTACAAATATTTCTTTTCTCTTGTGTTTCTCCAAAGACCTATTTGTCTCAGATTATAAGTCATTTGGGGACAGGGCAGCATGCAGTCCAGCTAAGCGCACCTCAACACATGATCTGTCCATTCAGGGCTGGCCCTAGGAGTAATAGCACCCTGGGTGAGGAATGCCTTTGGTGCCCCCCCCCCCCAGTAGTCAGTTTTGCAGGGTCACCCAGAGGATTTATGGGGCCTGGTGCAGGTGTGATGTCCATCGAGAACAACATTGCTCAAAACCTTGAGCTGTCAGCCACTGTGCTAGTTTGCACAAGCCAAGGTTTGAAAAGCCACATTCTGAGCAGTGACAGTGCAGATACAGCAGAACTATCACAGGTTTTACTTATAATGTTTTGTTTTGTTTTGTAGCAGTTCCTATCTTTTGATAAGCATTCTTTATTTTAGAATATCCAGCTGACCTCTTACATCTTACGGCTTAATTTTTGTTTTATTATTTGTATAGTGCTTATAAGTGTTTACAGTATTTGAAGTGCTAAGTGCTCAGTAATGTTGCCTCAAAGTAAAGCTGTGTTCCACTGTTTTTTATCTAGCACAAATGACATCTAAGTGGAAAATGAAACAGAGAAATACTTTCAAGCTAACTGAAGATCATTTTTATAGTTAGCACCCAAACAACCTCTAGAACCTTGAAAGAAAGGGTACAGACACTTGCTTTTTGCCACCCCAGCTCACTGCAGACAGTACATTAAAAAAAAGCACAGCCACTGAGCTCAGCTTGCCACCCCCCTCGGCTCAGCACCCCAGGCGACCGCCCAGCTCACCCAGCCCTAACGCTGGCCCTGTGCCATTGTTTAAAATGGGCAGGCTTAATGTGCCTCTCTAATACAGTGTGCTAATACAGTGATCCTTCCCAGAACCATATATGCATGAGTTACTCATGCTCCAAGCACAGGTATATTTACGATGTAAGTAAAGTAGTCTCTTGCCTGAGGCCCTGGGGAAGGATATGTTGTATTGTGATTCTGCTGTGTGAGGGTCCTGGTGGATCAGAAGTGGTATATAAATTGAGAAAGAAAGAAAGAAAGAAAGAAAGAAAGAAAGAAAGAAAGAAAGAAAGATTTTTCTTGTCATGGATCCTTTGCACACAGAAGTCTATATGTCTAAACAAAGAAACAAGTAAATAAATCAGTTCATGTCCTTGCGCTTCAATCTCACTGAGTTGTGGATTGGGGATTTCATAGCTAGATGCAATTTACCCACTTTTTTGACTATTCAATCCAATAACAAAAGCAACTTGGTCCCTAAGCTGCACACGACAATGCCGCCACCATTTACAGAAAATGTATAACACTATGTGGCAGGGGTGACCCGGCAAATTTGTCACTGTTGAAAAATTTACACGTTGGCTTTAAAAGTGCTTGTGATTGCTCCCGCAGTCCCAGAGAGTTTGTAAGTGGGCATTCACAGTGTGTAATTGTCACACGTTGAGCACTCTGTAGTTTTTAGCTCTGAAGGTTTTCAGATTGATTTGCGAAGGATGAATGCTCTCACAGACTGCTGATTGCGAGCGCCTCTTCAGTGGACAAGATAAATACTTAAGAGCACCTGCACTGCTTTAACAGCATTTACTAACTGGACTGGCTGAATGCTTTGCATTGATGCTCTCCCTTGCTGTAGGGTAGGAACATTTATTACTCACAGGACACTTTGTCAAGAGTCGAAGCTACACCTATTTTATTTAGCTAAACTCAAGAATAAACTTCCCATTCCAGCATACATGTACACATAGTTCCTCTTCCTCCAAAGTCTGTTTTCTCCATTTCAACAAATGAAAATAATCCACACACACTGTTGCTTCTACTAATATGAACAGGGCAGTTCTTGACAGCTGGGAACAGTGTTGTTGCATTGGAGCCCTTGTGTGCATAAGAAGCCAGTGCGTTGAGGCTTTAGGCTACAAATTCATGGATAAATCACAAGCCAGGAACACCTTTAGTGTGTGCAAGAGTTTTTACATGAACACTTGGGACTTTTTGTTTTCTTTCCTAGTCAGCAGACCTCATGGATGAGCTGCTAAGCACGTTTTCGGCTCTGGAGAGTTTAAAATCTATTTTGGTGGGCGCACCGAGACAAGAGAAGAAAATTAGACCCCAGGTGCACTCATGTTCATGCATCGTAAGTTCGGGATATAAGACTGCAGTTGTCATCAAGCATCTGTGGAGCTAAATGCAGCTTCAGGGATGTTTTATACTTGCTTTCCCTGCTATTTGGTAAGGTGTGAGGAGGACTCATCTCTGATGTCATATGTCTGAAGCAGGTTCCATGTGTGTTTTAACCAACATCCTTCCATATACCATTCCAGCTCAAAGGGACCACCAGTAAATGGCACTGGAGGCTGGTGGGTTTTATTTTGGTGGGCTGTGAATCCATTCTGGGTTTCAGTCAGAACCCACCAGAACTCTAAAAGAGCTATCCACGGTTCTGAACCCTATCTCCAAAATAGGTTCAGCACCTTGGATAGGTCCTTTAGAGTTCTGGCTGGTTCTGACTGAAACCCGGAATGGTTTCACAGCCCCACTGAAATTGGAACCATATGTCTCTACTGGTAAATGGGAAGCTAATCTGGATTGCCCTGATGATTACTTCCTATATTTTCCTTTCATGGGAGAGTGGGGGGAGAAGTCACCAAAGGTGAAACAAACTCCCCCCAAAGTTGTGTGAATCAGTTCTGAGGAAGCATTGTCTGTAATGTGCAATCCAATCCTATACATGTCTGCTCAGTCAGAAGTTGAACTAAGCACCATGCAAGGAGTTCAGAGGGACACATTCTGGACACACTCCCAGGGAAGTGTGTATAGCAGCCTTCCTCAACCTGGTGCTCTCCAGACTAGAGCTGCCATCATCCCCAGTCAGCATGCCCACTGGCTGAACTGGATGGGGATGATGACAGTTGTAGTCCAATACATCTGGTTGGTGCCAGGTTCAGAAAGCCTGGTGTATGGGATTGCAGCCTTAATGGTTTCTCTGCTTGAGACATTATATTGTTGTTCATTAACACTGTATTAATCAAATATATTTTCCTGCACCAGAGATCTGTAGCATGTTTAGTTAATTTCAAGGCACACAGGATTCATTAATATCTAAATTCCTACCATTATGATGGTTTATTATTTTTAATAGTCTCTCTAATGTGTGCTGAATGGAAACTTCTCCCTGAATGCTTACAGCAATTAATATGTTTTCAAAATGGTTCTTACAATAAAAAGATATTGTGTGGTGAGCCGCTGACATGTCCTCCCATTAGATTTTAGTCAAAACATATGCGAGTTGACATACACAGTTGCTAACGGAAGTGCGCTTCAGAGGGAAGGGCTTGACATTTGCAGCGTGGAAGTCTATTATTTAAATGTGGATGGGCTCTGTTTGCTCTTTAATTTGTCAGCATGAGGTGTGCAATTATGGCTTGGAAAACAGCATTAGAGGAGTTGCAATTTTATTCCACGTTGTTTAGCTGGGATTAAAGAGATTAACTTTGGCTAGCTGTTCACAGCCTTGTTTCATTTTAGTACTACTATTTCCATCAGGCAAAATAAAATTGTTACTTCTACAGTCACAAGAATGGGTGGTTTTCAGATGATACTCTTGGATTGGTGGGTTTGGTCATGGTAGTACTGCAGTAATTTTTCATCTGAAGCGTGTGTAATATTTTTTCATACTTTATTATTTCTTATTATTTACCTTTGCAAAATATATTAAAGACCACCTGTTCTACTTTTCTAATTCACTTCTAGCTGTGAATATGAACTGAGATTTGGCTCAGATGAAGCCCTAAATTCCAACCTCCTTTTAGCTTCCCATCATTCTTCCTTTCCCCATCTCAGTCTGACTTCAAAGCAACCCAGCCAATAGCCAGGGTAAAGGACTGCAGCTCAAGATAAGGGCAAACTATCTTTGATCTCTTGGAATATTGCTATTGCCTCTAGGGACAGACTGAATTACATGACATGGTAAGTTTTTAGTTAGCTTAATTAATATGCTGAAGGTGGTTTTGTGGAGGAAGAACATAGGATGAGTTGTAGGATCTCAAAAAATTGTAAAGTAAATCAATCTGGTTTACAGTTTATTCAGTCAGTAAATAGTAAAATTTAACTATTTTAGCCAGCATGGCTGGCTGGGGAATGCTAGGAGTTCTAGAACTTTTTTCTGTCTAAACATGCATAGGATTGTGCCCTTAAATTAAGGATGATTTAGATGGGAAGGGGGGAGACATGTGGCTTGGGGGTGGCGTGTTGCCCACCCTTGATTTAATGGTAAAATATTAGTTTTACCCCTGAACAAATCCACAGAATTGAATCAGCTCAAACTACAACAGATCAACAACTTAAGTGATCAATCAAACTTGCAGTCAATTTCAGCTTAAATCCCCAACCTGTATGGCAGTGGGGGAAGATGAAATTCTGAGTGCAGACCCCACAGTTCTGGAGACATACACTGAATTAGTGGGGAAGTTAAGATCTTATCTGAGTTTTAAGAGTTCTACTAGTAGATCCCATTGAAGAGAAGCTCAAATTAAATGGTTCTGTATTCAGACACCTTCAGAAGTGGTTTAGATTTGTTCAGAGTGCCAATCTAACAAGGATTCCTGTCCACTTTTTTGAAATATCACAATAATAGTAAAAAGTTGATAAAATATAAGAAGGAGCCAATATAATTGATGGAGCTGGAACAGGCACTGGAAACTCATCACAAAATTTTGGAAGTGGGTGATGATATGGAAGATAATTTTTCTCAAGAATTTAACTGTAATATTACAAAATCATGTGGCAGCAGTTCCATGATCTTGAGCTGGTTGACTCCATCACTGAAATCTGTGGCAAATGGCCACCTGTGATGTCTGATGAAATTAGGGATGTCAGAGAATTCCGCCACGGATCTGAAGCCAAATGCCAGTGCATTTGGCTAGGGATGGCAGAGAATTCCGCGATGGATCTCAGTGAGGCCGAATGCCAGTGCATTCGGCCCCCTGAAATCCATCGCGGAACGAAGCCCCTGCCCCCCTAACCCACGAAAGGCGCATGGGATGAAGTCCTCGCTGCCCCCACCCCACGAAAGGCACGTGAAACGGAGCACTTACCTGCTCCCGTCTGCACTGCTTTGCGAATGGCAGCCGTCCTGGTCACCATTCGCTTCCTCCTCTTCCTAGCCATGATAGTCTACATAAATACTTACATAGCCTATCATGGCTAACGCAGGGATGCCATTTGCATATTACGTTGCCTATCATGGCGGGGGGGGGGAAACCCCAGCATACACAAATGGCGGCGGCTACCGCCATTTGCATACACTGGTTTTTTTCCCCATGCCGTCATAGGCTACTTAAATATTTACGTAGCCTATCATGGCTCAATACAGGAATGCAAATGGTGGCCATTTGCGTCCCTGCAGGGTTGCTCAGCGGCTGGATGTCCGGCTGTGGGCAGCCAGAGCTGGCTGGCGGCTCCACAGCTTGGCCGTGGAGCGGAGCCAGCCGGGCAGGATTCCAGGGGGAGGGACGGAGCGCCTCCCCCCCACCATGGATACCCCTGCGTGGAGTCAGGTAAGGGATTCGTACATCCCTACATTTGCCCCCCGAAATCCGTGGCGGAAAGAAGCCCCCCCACCCCCCCACCCTGCAAAAGGCGCATGAAATGCAGCACTTACCTGGTGCCGTTCGCGCTGCTTTGGTAATGGCAGCCACATCTGCGGCCACCATTCGCTTCCCCATTTAGGCGGTGATAGGCTATGTAAATACTTACGTAGCCTATCACGGCTAACGGAGGGATGCCATTTGTGATTTAAGTATTTACGTAGCCTATCACGGAAAAAAAAGGGAACGCAAATAGTGGCCGCCGTAGTCGCCACCATTTGTGTTCCTGTTTTTTTGCCGTGATAGGCTATGTAAATATTTATATAGCCTATCAAAGCCAAAAACACGAACGCAAATGGTGGCCGCCGTAGCCAGCTCCAGACGGCTGTGAATGCACCCGGCTAGCGGCTCCGTGGAGTTGTTGCAGAGCGGAGTCGGCCGGGTTAGGATTTTGGTGGGAGGTGCAGAGTGCCTCCCCTCTAGGGATGGACAAAAGTCCCTTACCTGATCCCGCAGCTTGCTTCGAGCGCTCCATCCCTCCCCACAAAATTCTGGCCTGGGGGGAAGAGCCCCATCCCTCCCCGCCGAAATTCTGGCTTGGGGGGAGGTGCCCTGTCCCTCCGGCCGAAATTCTGGCTGGGGGGGAGGCGCCCCGTCCCTCCGGCTGCGAATCTCGTCTCCTGCTGGGACGCAAATGGCAGTGGCCGTAGCCGCCGCCGTTTGCATCCCTGCAGTCAGCCGTGATAGGCTATGTAAATCCTTACATAGCCTATCACGGCTGACTATGGGGGGAAAAAAAAGCGCGTACGCAAACGGCGGCACCCATGGGCGCTGCCATTTGCATTCCTTATTTGGGCACGTGTAGACTACGTAAACATTTACGTAGACTACGGCGAAAATAAGGGCAACACTATTTGTGTTGCCCTTATTTTCTCTGTAGTCTACGTAAATGTTTACATAGACTACATGTGCCCAAATAAGGAACGCAAATGGCGGCGCCCATGGGTGCCGCCATTTGTGTACGTGCTTTTTTTTTTTCCCCTCCAAAGTCAGTCAGATCTACGTAGCCTATCACAGTGTTTTTTGAAAATCTAGCCATGATAGGCTATGTAAATCTTTACGTAGCCTATCACGTTTGTTGTTGTTGTTGTTGTTTTACTTGGAAATGGCGGTGGCGGCGGCCGGTCGGAAGACTGGCTGCCGCCACCGCCGAACCGCTGCCGCACCGCCGCCGCACCGCCCCTGGGAGCCACCAGTGCCAGGGACATTCGACAAAGGTAAGTCCCATTCTGGGGGGTGGCGGGGTGGTGGTGGTGGACCATTTTTCCACCAATTTCGGGGGGCCGAATGCGTTGGCATTTGGCCTCCCAGAGATTCGTGGAGAAATTCTCCGACATCCCTACTCCCCTCCACCGTGAATCACCCCTGCGAAAAGGTAAGTGACTTTGTACATCCTTAGATGAAATTAGTGCAATCCTATGGAGATAGGTGGCCACCTCTGAACTCGGAGGTGACCACCTATCCAATTCAGGGCAGGAGAAGCATGGAGGGGATCATTCTCTCCGTGCTTCTCCTGCCCTGCATTTGCGGCTAGACAGCTGATTTCAGCTGTCTAGCCACAGGAAGCCGGATTGGGGGAGGAGGCTACCAGATGATACAAAGGATGTGTCGTACCAGCGTTTCGGCTTTGCCCACCCCAGAATGCCCCCCAGAATGCCCTGTTTTGGCTGCTCCATGCCCCTCTTCCAAGCGCAGAGCTTGGGGCTGGGCCTACAACACCTTCTAGAACTAAAACCAAAAAAAGAGATGTCCTTTTCATCATAGGGGATTGGAATGCTTTTTCTGTACAGGAACAACTAAAGTTCCCTGCTTACCTGGGAGCCATGTTGGGGGGTGGGGGGCAGTCCCAGGGGAAAGGAAGGGAGCAGCGGAGAGCAGTCTGACTGAAGGGAAGACTATCTCTCTCTGGCCCGCCCATGGTTTGTTAAGAGCCAGGCTTCCTGTCCTTGACCTTTGGAGGTCAAATACAGAAAGGCTGGGGTAGTGTTGAAGGGGCTCACTTTAATGATCTGCATCATAATGTGGGCACCTGACTCATGCTTCCTCACTGAGGCCTCTGTGGGTGGAGGGATCAGACAGCAGGCGGGCTCCTCGATTAATGGATCCATGCCCTATGCCCCTGCCAAAATGCTATTACAAGCTGAAACCTTCAAAAGTTGTGGCCAGTTATTTAACCCAACCAAGGTTCTGTCTTGTTTGCTTCCTCTTTTCCCTGCCCTTCCACAGATGGACCAGTGATGCACAGCCTAGGGAGGTTTCGTTAAATCTGTTCCATCTGTTTTGCAGCTTACCAGGCATCTTTTGTTCTGTCATCTGCTCATTGATTGATGAAATAGCATTTTTTGTAGAGATGGTGGAGAATTCCGCCACAGATTTCAGTGAGGCCGAATGCACTGGCATTCGGCCCCCTGAAACCTGTGGCAGAACAGCCTCCCACCCCACCTCACCACCCTGCAGAATCCCCCTGGGACAAAGCTTACCTGGGGTGGATGTGGCTCTGGCGGCGGCTCCGGCGGAGGCGGCTCGTCTCTTGGTCGGCTGCTGTGGCCGCCATTTGTGGTCCTGCCAGGCTGCCGTGATAGGCTACTGTGGTCGTAGCGGCTGCCATTTGCGTCCTGCCGGGCTGCCGTCATAGGCTACATAAGTATTTACGTAGCCTATCACGGCAAAGAGCAGGGACGCAAATGGCGGCCACTACGCCATTTGCGTGGCTGCCTTTACCGTGATAGGCTACGTAAATACTTACATAGCCTATCACAGAAAGAGCAGCGGTGCAAACAGTGTACCTGGCGCCATTTGCATCCCTGGTCTTTGCTGTGATAGGCTACATAAATATTTACATAGTCTATCATGGCAGCCTGGCAGGATGCAAATGGTGGCCGCTACGACGGCCGCCATTTGCAGCTGCAGCAGCCCGGCCGCGGCCAGAACTCCAGCTGCGGATGGCCCTGGCTGGCGGCTCCACAGAGCTGGCCAGGGAGGATTCCAAGGGGAGGGACAGAGTGCCTCCCCTCCACCGCGGATCCCCCTGTGTGGAGCCAGGTAAGGGATTCGTACATCCCTAATTTTTTGTAGGAGATCATCTTGCACTAATTTACCTGTACTTACTTACGTCCTTATTTATTCATTTATTATATTTATAGTCCACCTTTTTTTCTCCTTAAGGAACCCAAGGCAGCTTACATATCCTCATCCTCTCCATTTTATCCTCACAACAACCCTACGAAGTAGGTTGGACTGAGAGTCAATGACTGGCCCAAAGTCACCCAATGAGCTTCCAAGGCTGAGTGGGGACTAGAACTCCCAGTCCAACACTCTACCCACTACAACACACTGGCTCACAATTTACTTGCATTTACTTACTTTCTAATGCATACTTGTGCATGTATGCAGATGCACTAATCCACATTAAGGTGCATTAGTGCAAATCTGCATTAGTTAATGCAAATTTGCACAAATCTATCCACAAGTGGGGAAAACCTGCTAATGCCCCCAGTTTCACACTTCTTTTTGTATTTTTGTACAACAGAATTTGCACACAATTCCCAGAAAGTTAAAAAATGGTCCACAAATCCACCGAAACCACACAACTCAAAAAACGCCAGTCCGCTGCAGAATCCATGGGTCAGATTCAAAGAAATCCAAACTTATTTGAATCCATTGCAGATTTCTCCAACATCCCTAGTGCTGCCACACACACACACAGAGAGAGAGAGAGAGAGAGAGAGATGTTGGAAGCTGGTTACATGCACTTTCAGGTAACATCTTGTTCCGTCCTAAGTCAAGAAGAATCTGCTTAGGTCTCCTCAAGTATAATTCAGTCCAAAACAAAACTAAACAGCAGGCGTGTCATCTGTATGTGCCTTTAACAGGAAGAAATGCACTGGGTGCTGCCTTTCCAGCACAGAGTGGTAAAAGTTATACCTGCTGAATTAGATGAGATAATCCTTTGAAGGATCATAATTTGAATGCTACTGGTTTCAGGAAAGACTGCTTGTAGACACAAGTAACACTATTTATTTATTTATTTATTTATTTATTTATTACATTTATATCCCATCATTTTTCCTCTTTAAGAAACCCAAGGTGGCATACATAATCCCCCTCCTCCCCATTTTGTCCTCACAACAAAAACCCTGTGAGGTAGGTTGGGCTGAGAGTCTATGACTGGCCCCAAGTCACCCAGGACACAATCCTATGGAGTTAGACATCAGCCTCCAAACTTGGAGGCTGACACCTATCCAGTGCAGGGCGGGCAGATCATGGAGGGAATCCTCTCCTCCATACTCTGGCCACCCTGCATCTTCAACTAGATGTGTGATTTCAGCTGTCTAGCCAGAGCACGCCAGAATTGGGGGAGGGGGAGGCTGCGTGGTGCATAGGAAGCCTCATAAAGAGGGTTCCATGGTCTCCTCCCCGCCCTGTACCTGGGAACGCCCTCTGTTTGCCCTCTCCACACTCGATTTCCAAGTGCAGACAATGGTGAGAACCATGCTACCTATGAGGGGGAGAGGGGGAGGGCAGTGTGGTTTCTGGGAACTGAGCTTGGAGCCCTGGCTCTGAGCTCAGTTCTCAGAAACCAAAAAATCCTATTGCCCTCTAGACACTGTCTAATGGCAATATGATTGCTCTCTTAAACTACAGAGTGAACAGATTATGGACAGTATCCTATTTGGCTCTGGTGCTAGCATAAATTACACTGCACTAGCATAAGCTGCTTCTAGCACCGTACCAATAGTATTTGCCTTCACAACTGGTTTTCTTGGAAAACCCATTGCACCAGCAAACACTGTTGGTGTTGCAGTAGAGTAGCTCATGCTAGCACAGCATACTTTATGTTAGCGCTACTGCTGAATAGGATACTGCTTTATGTCTCTTATAGATATTCACACATAATGTCATCTCCTTTTCTTTGTTGCATTAAACCACAAACATGCTAACTCAGAATTAACCAAATGAAAAAGGACCAATATAGATTTCATGACACTCTTGAATGTTGCAACTAAATTCACTGTTTATGGCTTCCTAAATTGGCTCTCCTGTTTTTGAAATTTCAATCAGATTCAGTCTAACCATCAAAAAGGTGAAATGTACATTTACAAATGTTGCCTTGTTGTCCTCCTCTTCACGATCTTCTTACTTGGGTATCTCTCATTTATCTCCATTGTAAAGGCTGATAATGAGATGAATTTCTTGATGATACCCTCTCATTTTTTCTCATTAAGATGGTTGCCCATTGAAGCATTTCTATTGCTGAAGAATTGCTTTAGGGATATAACAGTCTTGCAATTCCTCTTCATTAATCCAGGGGAAGTCGAAGTATGTAAAAATCACATTGTCCATGTTGTGTGTGTCAGCAGCCTGGATGAGGAGTTTAATGGTAATAGATGGCCTGTCTCTCATAAAAATGTCTCCTCCTAGACAAAGGTAAATCTAACCTAAAACCTCAGCCTATGGCCCATTATTGCATTATGCTACAGCACTCTAAAATGAATTAAGCTCTTTAGAGCATGTAGTACATTAATTCATATGGTAAACATGATCATTTTCTCCATTAAAAAGATCAATATATTTTCCTGCAGAACTGAAAACTAGGATATTCCACAGTGTTACCTGTCTAGGCATAGAACAGTGGATGCTCCTAAAATTTTGTATGAAGAATGAACAGTGGGGGTTCACTCCCAACACCAGCCTGCTCTCTCTCTCTCTCTCTCTCTCTCTCTCACACACACACACACACACACATTCCTCTGTGCATTTATGTACGTATGTAGAATACACAACTGCATGAATAAAGAATAAGGTGCACTTTTTTATATACGCAGCAAGAAATCTCTGTCACTGTGGTTGCTGGGGGTGGAAGAAAACTACAGTAAAACAGAAAAGAAAATAAGATTGACAATGCATTGACCACTTATAACATTATTAAAGAACCCCTTTAAAGCTGCAATCCAAAACACACTTACTGAAATCTATGAGACTGCACTTGCACATTCATTGATGATCAATGTGCTACCTTTCTGCCTTCAAAATCAAGACTATAAATGCAGTCTGAGCACTAAAGCGAGATTTAAAAAAAACACACTGCACCCATTATCCTTCCCATGAATCTTGCCCATTATTATAAATTATGTGACTGTTAAATATAATGTGCTCCTATAATCTGTTATTCCATCCCAAACATTATTTGCATATCCCACTTGCTCATTTATAATACTTATGTCCATTCTTCACTTTTATTTGAAATATAATTTATGTAAAAGCATAAAATACAGTTAAGAGGAGAGTTTAAAATATAGGGATACTTAAGCTTTATGAATCAGAGTAAAGGATAAAGAAAACCCACACTGAACATTTGTCACATTAGTAATGTATCAAAGTTTACAGCAAAAAAATCAGACCTCCTATGAAATGCCCAGAGAACATTGCTGTCCATTACCTTTGAACTAAACAAAATGATGCAGGCTCAGAAATGCCATAGTCAAAAAATAAAATCCTAGAAAGTGCTGGCCACTCCAAATAAGTAACCCTGTGTGATTCATATTCAGTCAGGCAAGCTCTGACATGGGAATGTGCTTCAGTGTTATACATTTACACACATTTACTTGATTTGGTTTATATACTGCCCTTCCTCCCAAAGAGTCCAGGGTGACTAATAACCTATATAAAACAAGACACCATATAGATAATATTAAAATTATGACTCTAAAAACACAAATATACAGTACCACACCATACCATACCATACCATACCATACCATACCATACCATACCATACCATACCACCATCAACAGAATCAATCACCCAATCCAGGGTATGGGGACTCTGCATTGAATTGATAACAAATGAAAAATAGAACCAGATGGGGCCAATTTGGTTCAAATTTCATTTATTGCTAAGAGACTTCTGCATTCTGCTAAGAGACCCATTCATACCCATAGTAACAAATGGGTATGAATGGGTTATTTTTGTTATCTCATTGATACCCACTGGAGGAGGGGAGAGGCTTACTTGTCTCTGATGGCACTGGAGCTTATTTTGACTGACCCTTCCTGTGGCCTCCATTCAGTGGAGGCTGGTGGGGCTGTGAATCCACTCAGGGTGTGAGTCAGAACCAGCCATAACTCTAAAGGAGCTCCCCCCAAAATAGGTTCAGCACATTGGATAGCTCCTTTAGAGCTGTCCAAGGAAAGGATGCACAGCCCTACTGAAACTGGAGCCACTAGCTTCCACGGCTTCCATTTAATTTCCTCAGAATGGCCTCGACACTGACTCATTCGGGAGCATTCTGGGAGATGGGGACAATGCCATCCATCCTTGGGGCATTCTGAGAAAATAAAATAAAGGTCAGAATTAAATGGAGTGTTTATGCCCTCACTGATTTCCTTACGCGGTGGGTGGCTACCAGGAAGAGGGACTTTTCTGTTGTGGCACCTCTGTTGTGGAATGTGCTCCCTAGAGTGGTTCACCTGGCGCCTATGTTGTACTGCTTTCGGCACCAGGTGAAGACCTTTTTATTTTCCCAGGCATTTATCATTTTAGAATTCTTGGCTTTTAGTGCTGCTGTTTTAAATCTGTATTTTAAATCTCTGCGTTGCTGCTATGTTTTATTCTGGTTGTACTTTTATAATGTCATTTTAAGCTTTTATATTTTATATTGGTTTATGCTGTACTTGCAGTCTTAATTTTTGTGAACCCCCCAGAGAGCTTCAGCTATTGGGCAGTATAGGAATGAAATAAATAAATAAATAAATAAATACATACATAAATTTCTGGAAGGGGCAAGGTCAGCGGAGCTCACAGAAAGAAGCTCTGCTGACCTCCCTCCTTCCAGAAATGAGCATTTCCACTTATTTTGGGGCTGCCCCTAGGAAGCACTAAATCTCCCTTGCATAGCCAGCAGATCCTGCTTGCGCAACAGAATTGGTGGGATCACCACTTGTAGAATGGAACTGGCAGAGAGGAAGGGAATTAGTGGGGTGGAAGCACCCACTGGATTCTGCCCAAAATTCTGTAAAAATAAAATGGTGGCCACCAGAACATGGCCACCAAAACCAACTGAGGGTTAAAAAAAAGTTGACAGAAAGAAGAAAAGAATATGACATAAATATGAGCATGAGTCATGTAAGCGCATGTGATCACAGATGAATAATGAAACAAATGAAGTTTTTAATGACTGGAATAATAGGAGGGAGTTGCACACACCCTAGATATTCATATGACGATTCTTCCTGTATCAGGTTCCTATGTCCATCCCCTAAGAAAGGTTGACAAAAGATATTTAGTGAATGTCTCTCAATGGGAGCTAATTGTTAGGAGATTATCTCTCGATACAGAGTCTGCTCTGGAATGTTTTGAACAGAAGAAATGGATCTAAGGTTGTGGAAGGCAGCATACCTCCCTTTCTCCCTCCAACAACTCTGTGAGACAGAGAAACAATAGAAGCTGCAATTTAGAGTGGGACTGAGTGAGAGAGGAGAATGATAGAAGGCCTAGGGTGGTCAGGTGTTCTACTTTACAGAAGGCAGGCCTCTGTTTATAGGTGTCCTCTGTTTGAAGGGCTGTCCAGTTGAAGTCCAATTTAAAGATAAAGAACCATAAGAAGGCAGAGCAGGGAGGGTCCTTGACGTTGCCCATCAACTTAGCACCTGAACAGCTGACTGAGCACACACAGGTCACCTGGTCACACTCTTCCCCACCATGGTGACTTATACTACATTTCTATTTAAATTTTTAAAATTTCATGTATTACATTTCTAAACCACCCAGTAGCCAAAGCTCTCTGGGCAGTTAACAAAGATTAAAAACATAAGAAATAAACTATTATACATAGTATAAAAAACATTTACATACAAACATATAAACAGACAGCACACACAGAGACACAGACACAGACACACACACAATTTTAAACAATCTACAATAAGAAGATCCAGGACCCAATTAAAACCTTATCATATGCTGCCAAATGCCTGAGAGTAGGTGCTGAAAAGATAACAATGTTGGCACCATGAGGTCCCTATTTGGGAGATTGTTCCATAATTGGGGGGCTACCACTGAGAAGGTCATCTCCCTTGTTGCCACCTTCCAAGCCTCCCTGAGCATAGTATGTGGGTAGGTTCATGTCAGGAGAGATGCTCCATTAGGTATTGTGGTCCCAAGCCAAGTAAGGTCAAAGCCAGCACCTTGAATTGGGCTCAGAAACATATAGGCAGCCTGTGTAAGAGGGTTGCACTGTAATAAAAAAATGGTAATAATTTCTAAATTTGCACCTATACATATAAATTAGCAGATTTTATGCAAAACTGGCCTCTTTTGTGGTGAAATATTTCCTCTTTTTGGCAATGTGTTAAGGGCCCACCCTAACCTTACTTCCATGTACATTCAACTTGTGTAATTGTGATTAAACAGTTAAATGCCTCAGCTGTCTCTCCTTCTAAAAGAAGCACAAACCTGGGCAAGCACTTTCCCTGGAAGGTCACACCACACCAGTAAGGGAAATGGAGTGTTTACAAGGCCTTTTAAAAAAACCAAATCAAACAAAACAAAACACTTTGGTCTTTGGATAGTTGTTACAAGCCTGAATTTTTACAGTAATTTCTACAGGACTGTAAACCGATCTGCATTAAGGACATCAAAATGGTGTCATCTGCATACAGGAAATACTGTTATCATGTATTTTGCATGGGAAATATTGAGATACAGACACATGTAAAACCACATCATACGTACTGTATATAAATTGAAAAGGCACAGTGCCAGGATAGAATTAAAAAGCTCCCCATGGACACCAACCCTAACTTTAAATGAGGTGTTGGTATAGTGTAGTATAGAATAGTGCAGTATAGTATAGTATACAGTATAACTGCAATTTCTTATGGGTTTTTCCCCCCAAAGATGCTCTCTTGGTATAGTACTGAATGTATACTTCAGATCAATAAAGGCTACACACACAGTTTGAATGCATTTTATAATCTTAGTCTAGGAAAGATACCAAAAAAATGCACTGAACCTGGGGAAAAATGTAACAAAGGTGTTCGAAAGTGTTTTCCACTCAGAAATTAGAACTGAGCAGTATATCCAATATGTGACAAAACTGCAGCATGAGAACACCCTCAAATTTGCATTTCAAAATGGTGGCTGTGTGCTAATTTGTAGTTAAGTGTAATGAACAGAGCACAGCTGATACATCATGGAGTTCACTGTTTTTGAGGAATTTGTGGAAAGCTGTAGATTTTTCAATCCCCCCAAATCATGAAGTGGTGTCCAAGCCTTACTCACAAAGGGGTGCAGAAAAAATAGACAGTTGCCTGTATCATCACTGAGTTGCTGTTCAATGCTATAAAAGTTGGTTAACTTATGTCATTATATTTGAATTTTGTTGAATCTCCCATATGTGTTCATAATGCCTGAGTAATCTGTATGTATATGTAATGCTGTGAGAATGGAGCCTTGATTGATGCCTGCATATATTATTCCTTATATTTTGTATTTTTGTATAAGATGGTAGAAAAGGAAGCAGCGATCAATTGTAGAATTAGCAGTTTGAAAGCCAGCTTGTTTATACACCAATATATTATTAATTACCACCCAAGCTTCTAACTTAACTAGATGTCTAGCATTGACTTTCTAAACAACACCAACTAAACCAGTAGGCTGATATTTGGCTGGATGTTCTCCTTCATCTGTTTTATATATGGGGACCACTACTGCTTCCATTCAGTTGGAACTCCCTAAACCATTAATGTAGATATAGAGTGAAGCCAGTACTGGAGCCCACCATTCAGTAAAGGCTTTTAGTAAGTTGGCCAACAAAAAGTTTTCAACTGGGGCTGCATTAGTTCTAGTTTGTCCTATTAGGGAGCAATCCTATGGCTGCTAGTCAGCGGCTAAACGGCCATAAGATATGTGGTTTTCTGAGAACCGACCTTGGAGCCCACACTTTGACTGACCTTCCTCCGCTTCCAAACCATTCAACATCACAGTAATTCAAGTCTATGCCTCAACCACTGAGGCCGAAGAAGCTGAGGTTGATCAGTTCTATGAAGACCTACAACACTACAACACCTACAACAGTGCTACTCCATTTCTTTTAAGGGATTCTTGCCCACAGTAGTAGATATAATGGTCACCTGAATTAAATTCACCCATAGGGTGGGAAAAGCAGTACTGGGGTACAATCTCAAAAATGATAGAATTATCTCAGTACGAATCCAAGGCAAAATATTCAACATCACAGTAATTCAAGTCTATGCCCCAACCACTGATGCCGAAGAAGCTGAGGTTGATCGGTTCTATGAAGACCTACAGCACCTTCTAGAACTAACACCAAAAAAAGATGTCCTTTTATTCAACCTGTTCTGGAGGGGGTTGCACTCCCCCTAATGGATCAGGTTCGAAGTTTGGGGGTGCTCTTGGATCCAGAACTGTCACTTGAGGCACAGGTGAACTCAGTGGCATGGAGCACTTTTTATCAGCTTAGGCTAGTATACCAACTACGCCCTTATCTGGACAGAGATAGCCTAGCTACAGTTATCCATGCTCTGATAACTTCTCATCTGGATTACTGCAATGCATTATACGTGGGGCTGCCTTTGCAAATGGTCCGGAAACTTCAACTGGCCCAAAATAGGGCAGCAAGATTGTTAACAGGGACTGGCCAGCGAGCTCATATTACGCCAGCACTTTTTCAGCTGCACTCTCTGCCAGTCCATTTCCGGGCCCGATTCAAAGTGCTGGTATTAACATTCAAAGCCCTTAACGGCTTGGGGCCAGGTTACCTGAAGGATCGCCTCTTCCCATATGTGCTTGCCCAGACCTTAAGATCATCATCAGCGGCCCTTCTCTATGAGCCCCTGCCAAAGGAAGTGAGGTTGGTGGCTACTAGGAGGAGGGCTTTTTCTGCTTTGGCACCCTGGCTCTGGAATGAGCTCCCTAGGGAGGTTCGCCTGGCACCTACATTGCATTCCTTCCGGTGCCAGGTGAAGACCTTTTTATTTTCCCAGGCATTTTAGCATTTTAGCTTTCTAAATTTTTAGCTTTGCTGTTTTAAATCTGTATTTTAAACTCCTGCACTGCTGCTAGGTTTTATTGTGGTTGTATTGTTATATTGTGGTTTTAATGTTCTATATATTTTAAATTGTTTTATTGTGTGCTGTTTGGTTTTAATTTTTGTGAACCGCCCAGAGAGCTTCGGCTATTGGGCAGTATAGAAATGAAACAAATAAAATAAATAAATTTTCATCATAGGGGACTGGAATGCTAAAGTAGGAAGTCAAGAAATCACTGGGATCACAGGCAAGCATGGCCTTGGTGTACAAAATGAAGCAGGACAAAGGCTAATCGAGTTTTGCCAAGAAAACACGCTGATCATAGCAAACACTCTTTTCCAACAGTACAAGAGGTGACTCTACACATGGACATCACCAGATGGTCAATATCGAAATCAGATTGATTATGTACTTTGCAGCCAAAGATGGAGAAGCTCTATACAGTCAGTCAAAACAAGACCTGGAGCTGACTGTGGCTCAGATCATGAGCTTCTTGTTGCAAAAATTTCGGCTTAAATTGAAGAATGTAGGGAAAACCACTAAACCATTCAGGTATGACCTAAATCATATCCGTTATGAATATACAGTGGAGGTGAGGAATAGATTTAAGGGATTAGACCTGATAGACAGAGTGCCTGAGGAACTATGGACAGAGGTCTGTAACATTGTTCAGGAGGCAACAACTCAATCCATCCCAAAGAAAAAGAAATGCAAGAAACAAAGTAGCTGTCTGAGGAGGCTTTACAAGTAGCTAAGGAAAGAAGGGAAGCGAAAAGCAAGGGAGAAAGGGGAAGATATATCCAACTGAATACAGAGTTCCAGAGAATAGCAAGGAGAGACAAGAAGGCCTTTTTAAATGAACAATGCAAAGAAATCGAGGAAAACAACAGAATGGGAAAGACTAGAGATCTCTTCAAGAAAATCGGAGATCTCAAGGGAACGTTTTGTGCAAAGACGGGCATGATAAAGAACAAAGAAGGCAGGGACCTAACAGAAGCAGATGAGATTAAGAAGAGGTGGAAAGAACACACAGAAGAACTATACAGGAAAGATCTTAATGTCCCTGATAGCCATGAGAGTGCGGTCACTGAACTTGAGCTGGACAGCCTAGAGAGTGCAGTCAAGTGGGGCTTAGGAAGCATTAGTAACAATAAAGCTAGCGGAGATGACAGTATTTCAGCTGAGCTATTTAAAATCCTAAAAGATGATGCTGTTAAAGTGCTGCACTCAATATGCCAACAATTTTGGAACACTCAACAGTGGCCACAAGACTGGAAAAGGTCAGTTTACATTCCAATTCCAAAGAAGGGCAATGCCAAAGAGTGTTCACTGTACAATTGCGCTCATTTCACATGCCAGCAAGGTGATGCTCAAAATCCTACAAGCTAGGCTTCAGCAGTATGTGAACCGAGAACTACTGGAAGTACAAGCTGGGTTTCAAAGAGGCAGAGGAACTAGAGATCAAATCGCCAACGTTCGCTGGATCCTGGAGAAAGCAAGAGAATTCCAGAAAAATGTCTATTTCTGCTTCATTGACTACACTAAAGCCTTGGATTGTGTGGATCACAACAAACTGTGGCAAATTCTTAAAGAGATGGGAGTACCAGACCACCTTACCTGTCTCCTGAGAAACCTGTACGAGGGTCAAGAAGCAACGGTAAGAACCAGACATGGAACAACCGATTGGTTCAAAATTGGGAAAGGAGTACGACAAGGCTGCATATTGTTGCCTTGCTTATTTAACTTGTATGCAGAGTACATCATGAGAAACGCCGGGTTGGATGAATCACAGGTCGGAATTAAGACTGCCGGGAGAATTATCAACAACCTCAGATATGCAGACGATACCACCCTAATGGCAGAAAACGAAGAGGATCTGAAGAGCCTCTTGTTGAGGGTGAAAGAGGAGAGTGCAAAAGCTGGTTTGAAACTCAACATTAAAAAAACTAAGATCATGGCATCTGGCCCCATCTCTTCCTGGGGAAGATATGGAAGCAGTGACTGATTTTATTTTCTTGGGCTCCAAGATCACCACAGACGGTGACTGTAGTGTAGCCATGAAATTAAAAGACGCTTGCTCCTTGGGAGGAAAGCTATGGTAAACCTAGACAGCATGTAAGAAGCAGAGACATCACCTTACTGACAAAGGTCCGTATAATCAAAGTATGATTTTCCCAGTAGCAACGTATGGCTGTGAGAGCTGGATTATAAGGAAGGCTGAGCGCCGAAGAATTGATGCTTTCGAACTGTGGTGCTGGAGAAGACTCTTACGAGTCCCCTGGACTGCAAGGAGGTCAAATCAGTCCATCCTAAAGGAAATCAACCCTGACTGCTCATTGGAAGGACAGATACTGAAGCTGAAGCTCAAATATTCTGGCCATCTAATGCGAAGAGAAAACTCCCTGGAAAAGACCCTGATGCTGGGAAAGATTGAAGCCAAAAGGAGAAGGGGAAGGCAGAGGATGAAATGGCTAGATAGCATCACTGATGCAATGAATATGGACTTGAGCACACTCCGGGAGAGAGCAGAGGACAGGAAGGCCTGGCGTGCTATGGTACATGGGGTAACGAAGAGTCGGACACGACTTAACGACTGAACAACAACAACAACAGAAAAAGCAGCTTTAGGAGAAGCAGCAATGGAGCAGAGACGCTTAATCTTTTCTTACCCATTGCTTTTCTGTTCCATATTACCTCTTCCCTAGACTGTTCTTTATGAATACAAATGGCTGCTGCATCAGGGTTTTTGCATCATGCAAACCATGTAAAATCTGTTTTTGCCCTTAAATAAATTAAGACCTGTGCTTAGAGTTGCCAACTTTTCTGACCATCTCCTGCTCCTGTGCCTTTAAAAGAAGTTTGATGAGTCTGGTGATGACAATGCTTATCTTAAAGCCACAAAACAACAACAACACCCCCCCACACACACACACACACATGCACCACTTGCTCATTTGTGCAGACTAAGGGTGCAATCCTATGCTTGTTTAGACAGACAGAAGTCCTACAACTCCCAGAATGCTGGGAGTTGTAGGACTTTTCTCTGTCTAAACAGGCATAGGATTGTGCCCTAAATTGCTCTTAGCAATTTATCGGGCAAAGTGTTTTGCAGAAGAGCAGGACAAAATGGGTTTTTTCTTAATAGTTAGCAGCCCTACCTGTGCTCCAGCACTGAAAGTATATTAAGTTCCTGGAACTTTCCTATACGTTGGGTGTAGCATCCTATGTGTTTTACTGTTATTTTCAACACAGATCCCCCTCCCCCACATACAGCTTTCTGCATACTGTTTTGTTTATCTCTGAATAATTTGGGGAATTGCCTATATGATCCTAGACTCTAACTCCTCATTGGACATTATATCTCTGCAGACTTTAATATGAGCCACTAATCCTGCAGTGAGGTCCACTTGGATAAAGCAAAGGCTCATGAGCAAGCTGTGAATCCTGAAAAGGAAGGGAAGAAAGATTCCAGATTATCTCCTAATAATTAATGCTTCATTTCAGACACACACATGTGCATGCACACAGACACACACACAGACACAACATTTAAAATATTTAATACCTAGTCAGTCTCTTGTTATGCTAGTGCTGCTTCGGAAACAATTTATGAATTATGCATTTCCCTCTTAACAATTTCAACGTATTTTTTGGCTCAAAGAAAAAAAAAATATTTTCTTGTTTTTCTTTCTGCTCTCTGCCAACCTGGAGAAAAATCTTTCAGTCCCATAAAATGAACTGGATAACAACTTATGTGTGTAGTCCAGTCAGGGATTTTATTCCACTTAGGGAGTTTATTATATTTCCCACAAAGAAATAAAAAATAAGGATCCTATCGAATCGGTTGTGATGTCTATAACTGCCAATGTTAATCCTTTTTCAGAAGCCCTATTCAGGCTCCTTGCTTTTTCCATGCATGCTAGCCCAGCCTCCCCTCCGGTTGCAGCCTGAGACCTCTGCACGTTGATCAGGAAGGTCTGAACGGGAAATCTTTGTGCATTCAGCTGAATGTGCTTAGAATCTTGCACATGATTAGGAACCCTGTATGAGTGGAGTTCCAGTTTGCATGGAAGATTCTAAGCACAGCCAACCAAACAGGTGGAGATTCCTCCTTCAGACCTTCTTGCTCAATGTGCGAAGGTCAGGGGTGTAGCCGGTGGGGACTGGACTAGAGCTAGCAGCCTTGATCCTCCCTCCATGGGTTCTGAGAAAATGTTGAGCTAGAGTACAAAATCACACTGGTACTAGAAGAGAGATTGGTTCATGTCTCTGAGATGATCCGTCACTGCGACTGCTTCAGCTTTCTATAGTTCAACACCAGACACTCTGGAAAAGAAGTAAAGTCAGCATACAGATGATACTAATGGTAGAGTTTTTACAGGCTCTGTTTCAGTGCCCTAATCAGCAGCTTGACATGAAAACAAGTGTGAAGTTTTTCCTAGGCCCCATCTACATGGCACCGCTTTCACCCTTCACTCCATCACAGCTGAGCAGCATTTCAGCTTCGAATTAGCATCCCCTATGATACACTTGCGATTTACTGTGGGCTTCCCTAACAGACTCCACCGTGCCCGTTTTTTGCCATTATACTTTAATGAGCAGCTGTGCAGTCTTGTGAGTGTGGAGGTGCAACACTTGAGTGGCTGTTTTGTATTTTAGGAGTTCTGTTGTGTCTGTCCGTCCCTCATTAGGGGAAAAGTGGGTGTCCTGTGCTCCTGCATTTCCATGCCATCTGTTTGTCAGTTCCCCAGCCTGAGACTCTTGTGATGGTTCGTACTCACAAGCATGAGCAGTACGTGCCTACCCATCACTCTGAAATGGTGGCTGGAGTGAAGTTGGTCCTCCCTCAAGATCCCCCCGGCCTTTGGGCACTGAGTCCCAAAGCAACCATTGCAAAGATACGAGGCTGCAAAAATGTGCAGAAGTGTGATTAAATAACTGAAAACACCTCTCTGTGCCTCTGTAACTGTGCAGCTGCGAAGGGATGGGGGGAGTAAATGGGCATCACAGAGTGATGCAAGCACTATGCATGCCTACAACACGCCCACTGCAAAATGCAAAGGTGGTTCGGGGATGGAACAGATGGCACACAACTGTGGGGAAGCCCACAACAAATGAAAAACCTTGCGGCAAAAGGCCTCCTTGGAAATCCGCATTTCTCAGAGGAAACCACAGATGGCTGTGAAGTGTCGACTATGTCGTCTGTCCTGAGGGACCTCAATTTGCAGCTGCCCCAGAGTAAAAAGCTCATGTGGATGGGGCCCTAGACTGAGAAGAAGTGTTGGGAAAACCCTGTTTAGTTTCTCTAAGTTCCAGTGAAAACAGTGGCAACTCCAGCTGCATGGCATTCTGAGGGAGAGCAAGTAGAAGCAGCACGAAGGTCAACAAAATTATGGCTAGACGTGTTTGCGAAAATAGCATTCAGAGAATCTCTTTCATGCTTCAGAGGATGCGGTGGTTGAGATAATGAACAGCACAGTAAAATCTTACCTCACCCCGATGGCTCAGCCTCAGTGCTCCATCTGTGATGGGAAATAATGCAGGCTTCTCAACAATAGAGGGCCATTTTCAGAGATTACTTAGATAGGTCATATATGTATGGTGCTTGGAGCAATCTTTAAAATTACTATATACATCAACTGTCCCCAAACTGGTGCCCCCAGATGTTTTGGACTATGTTTGCTTGGGCTGATGGGAGTTGAATTCCAAAACATCTGGAGAGCAACAGGGCTGGGGAAAGCTGGTATACATAATAACCATATCCTCCCAATTACCATCAAGAATTAACCCGTTTTCCCTTAACTTTTGGTAACAAATCCTTATTTTCCATTGAAGAATTGGCTTAAATTTGCAGGGACTGAAATAAAATGAACAAGATATATAAATAAGCAATAACAGGCTTCCTTCTTTCTCCTTCATCTTGCTGAAACTAGTGGCAGTCTTCAATTGGACAGCTATACCTGTCTAACAAACTCGTGATTACTGGGAACATTCCTAACAGCCTGCTTGCTGTTATCTACTATCTTTGGACACCTCTCTGCTGTCTGTTTGATCAGCAACCACCAGTGAAATAGCCCAGTGGGTAAATAATGCCTTCTGGGCATTACATGTCAGTTGTGCTGCTTCAATTTCTCTGCCCCATTGCTTTCCCCCCTCCCTCTAGGATGCATATTGGATGTCATCACTTGTCAGAAGATGAAATGGAAATGGATCCACTGGAAATAATGACTTGCAGAATCATATCCTGTCACTGCATCTTCCAGGAAAGCACTCAGATTTCACAACAGGTGTAAAATTAATCTGCCATCACTTTAAAGATAGTTTCCCAGTTAGAAGGGCACATGGTAGATTTCAGCAAATGCAGACCAACAATATGTGGAGAAATGGAGTCCTGGGCCACTTACACCTTGGCGTAGCTTGGCCTCTGAGATGCAAATCCTACACCAAGTGTTTCCTAGAGATTTATGAACTGCAATGCCAGCACTTTTAAAAATTAAAGGAAAAACATGAAGGAGGTAGCACATGAATGATATGTTCATTTGTGTTGCTGCACGTTTTTCATACGCTCTGCTTAAAAAAATCGTCAGGAAGATTATTATCCTCGAGAGGTTGCTGTTTAGTCAGTCATGTCAAACTACCACATTTGTGGCTCTTTTAAGTGCCTATCATTTATTTTGTAGTGCAACAATGTGCCGGGGACTGCATTTCCAAAAGCTAAATAGTGAATACGCAACTTTTAGCTGTGTGAAAGGGTGGTATTTTCTACAGTAACTCTGGGTATTTTAAAGGTCATGTATGTACATTTGGTGGGTTCTTTTCCACTGGTGGGAGTGTACCCTGAGTGGAATTCTGCTCAGAATGCTCCCACCACTGGAACAGAGGAAGCGATCTTTGCTGATTCCTCTCTCCTCTGCAGCCCCCAACACCACCTGCCCCAATGTGTAGGAGGGTCCCCCAATCCTTCAAAGCAGATTTTGGGGATAGGGGCCTGTAGGGGGAGGGAGGAATCAAAGAAGACTGCCTTCTCCCCCATTCTGCCATCCATCCAGAGTAGATTTTCCAGAGGGTGGTGGAATAGAGGTTGGTGGAGGGAGGGAAGAATCAACAAAGGTCACCTCTTCCTCTGTTCTGCCAGCTGAAATGTTCCAATGGATCAGAATCCTCCTGTGGAAGGAGGAGCCCTTCCATTTGTGGAAGAAAGACCCTGGATCCAAGCCAATAGATCAAGAACAACTGAATCTACAGGTCTATCTTATCTTATCTTATCTTATCTTATCTATCTTATCATCTATCTATCTATCTATCTATCTATCTATCTAAACCTTTGTATCCTGCCCTATGTCATTAATATCTCAAGTAGAGTGATAGGGATTAGCATTTTTCTGATGATCAAATTATAATTTCCACAATATCTGCAATCAACACATTAGATTCTGCTAATCTTTTTGTGGTTTGCTAACACCAGCAAGGCAAATTTCACAAAGCCTTAAAGACTTGGGAGGTCATGTTCTCTCTTCTTGAAGTGTTGGCAAGAGCTGGACAATGACTCAGAACTATTTCTACAGTGCAATTTATTCATTTTTTTTCTTGAGTTTGTTTCTAATTGAAAGGTTTTATGAGTTTATTTATCATGGTCATATCTTTCTCTACCTCCAAAGCAATCTGGATGGCATGTTAAGGACTATTTGTGTTTATTCTGACAGCAACAGGTAGTATAACAGATACTAACAGATAGTAGTGAAGGCCCAAGGTAATCCAGTAAGCTTCACAATTCAGTAGGGATTTACCTCCCCCCCCCCCCGCCCACACTGTAATTATCCTCTTTGTTCATTTCCCCCCTTTTGTGTTTTTTAAACAATGGATGTATGAAAACAATACCTTGATCTATTTCAGTATTTTTGTGAATGCTGCAGAGAGCTTTGGCTATTGAGTAGTATAAAAATGTAATGAATGAATTAATTAATTAATATTACTTCCTCCGTTTGGAATGGTAAGCGTGCTGACTCCTGTTGAGACAGCATCAGTGCACATATAGCTAGAAGTTTAGTTCATTGCAGCTGGGGCTGGCCCAAGACATTTTGCTGCCTAAGGGAAAAGACAAAATGGTGCCTCCTCCAGTCCACATATAGAGGTTGACTGGGCTACCAGATGAATCTTACATCACTAGTGGTGAAAGGATAGTATTCACCACCACATCTGAAGCAGCTGTGTAGGTTAGGGGGTCTAAGACAAGTTGTGTATCATACACAGCTCTGTCTGGCAACAGAGGGAAATACCTGGGAGGCTGCCATTGCTGCCCTCCAGCATCTGCTCCCTGTGGGGGCCACCTTACTCTATCTAATGGTAGGGCCAGCCTTGATTGCAGCTTTGTTCTTGGTGGTGAGTATCTCTCATGACTGAGTAGGGACTGAAACCCAAATCTCCCTGAATGAAGTCTGACATTCTAGCCACTACACTACACCCAGGCTACAATCCTATACACTCTTACATGGGAGTAAGGCCCATTTAATTCAGTGGCTCTTACTTCTGAGTAGATATGCATCTGATTGCACTGTGTAGATCCTTACTTCATTTATCTCAAATAGTTCGTGCTTCCTGCAGCAGCCTTGTGACATCAGAGTTGTTTTCTTTACCCTCCTGAGTTCTTCACTTAAACTTTCCCCCTGCTGCCACCTTTAGCTGCTCTTTCTTCTTTCTTGACAGCATTTCTTCAGCCTTATTGGCTTCTTATCCTACTGAGTTTCTCTTACACTGGCTATTTTCTGTTTTTCTTTTCTTTTTCCAGCACTGCTCAGGAGCACATATCTTGTTTTAGCAGGCTTTAAAAATAATTGCAAACAAAATAAAATATATTCCCCAGAGTCTAAAACACTACTCCAACTTTTTAAAAAATGCTGAGTAAAACCTACCACAGTTAAGAGTTACCCGTCTGGCATCTAACTGAAGATCTTATTTTAGTGTTTACTTTTCAAACCAAACTATAAAAATGATTACAAAGTATTACCAGCATGCTTTTTAATAAACTTTAAAAATGATTTTTAAAGTTTATTATAGATTGGTAATTTTGTATTTTCATATAAAACACTTGAGGATAGCAATATATTGGTCTGTGATCCGCAATCCATGTAAGCTACAGTATCTATGCTATTGTTGACTAAGGCTGAAATCCTATTCATACCTACCTGTGAGAAAGCACCATTGAATTCAGTAGGATTTACTTCTGAGTAAAGATGAATAGGATTGTGCTGTAAGCTAATTTAATTTCAATGGGTTGCATGTAAAGATTCCCTTCCTCCCGGGGGAAGCATCTTCTGTCAGAGAAAGGGAACTTTTGAATGCAACCCAATGGTATTAATACAGTTTAAGTATTCCTGCTTCAATATTTTGAAGATTTCACTACAAGGAAATATATGAAGACAGAATAAACAGAATTAATTTCAAAAGCATAACACAGGAAAGGGATATCACTTGAGAATATTTGGATGGAAGATAAGAACATCTACCTGCTGTCTGTAGCATAGTTCCTAGGAGATATGGGAGTGATTGTGATTGCCAGCAAAAAGGAGCAAGGAAGTTACAATGGGTTTAAGAAGGTACTTGTATGGCATAGGATATGGTTACCACTGCAATGTAAGCTACTGTATGAGCCAAAACCTGATACTGTGGGTGATTAGACTGGACTGTCAAGACAGACAAAGGGCAATATCCAACTGTGTCATTCTGCTAGTGCAAGTGATGTTGTGCTAGTGGAAACCAGGGTCTAAACTATGCAGAAGACAGGAATCCAGCTACAGTTACCAAGCAGCTGTACAACTGGCCACAAGTGTTTGCAGAACCAGTTGTACAAGCAGTTGCACAAGCAGTTGCACAGGTGTAATGTGCAAGCACTTGTGCAACAGGAAGACTTGGCAGAGCTCCACTAGCACTATTTGAATGTCTGGAGTGATACTGTTGGATGCTGCCCAAAGAGAATAATAGGGAGGTGCTAGGTTTATAGTAAGGCTGGAAGTGAAGTTTCAGTAGTCTAAGCTGGCAAACCTACAGTATTAATTGTCCAAAAGCCATTTTAAGTGCTCATAATAAACACTGCACAGGAAGTCGCAGTGCTGACATCACGAGAAGGGACGGAGGCTAGAGGTTTGGGTTAAACCATAGGAGGCATAGAGTGGTGTACTTCCATATTCCTGAATTTATAAAAGGTAAAAAGACAAGTGTACATGATAGTATGAGCAAATTATCAAGCATTCCAGGAGTAGTCTGTAGAAGAAAATCGGCAACAGTTGCTTGCACTCTTAAGACATGCAATTTGGCCTTTATTTAACTCTAAAATTCTGTGTTTCTTGGGAAGCTAAATTCTGTATCTGGTGCTTTTTCTGCACTTGTGCAGATTCAGCATCTATACATAGCCCTGCATTCACTTTGTTTAATGGTTTTTGATCATGTTTTGTGACCTGAAAACAGCCGAGGTATAGCAATAACCAATTAAGCACATAAATATACATGATAAGACACATAATATCATTGTCCCCCAAATATTACCTTTCTAGTTGAGCTTTCCACAAAACACAGTCATTAGAGTATTAATGAATGGGAGTTGAGTTTATGAATTAACACGCAATGAAAAATCCACTCATTATTATCTCTTTGCTGAATCTAGCCTGTACCTCATAGCATTAGTTTTTTAAAAAATATTTTGCAAGATAATGACTTACATTGCAATAATAAGTGGGGTTTGGTGGGAGTGAAATGGCAGATCAATCACTTCATCTCAAGTCCTGCCGGCATAGGGGGAATGGTACTGCCAGGCTTTTCAGCACGTGGGATATTTTTTATTTTATATTTTCCCCACCTCACCCTGCACCCAAAATTAGCTATGCTAGCTCCAGGCTGGTGTAACGATGGGGCTCAATGTGAGGACCTCTTGTGGGGGCTGGAGCAGCTTTGGATCCAGCAGATTTCAGAGGCTTATAGTTGCTATCACTGGCAGGAGCTTTGCACCCATGTAAATTACCTACAGGAAGAACTGAGCCACTGGGGTGAAGGGAAACACACACACACACACACCTTGCTGACAAAGCTTCTCTCCACTGATGGAAGAGTGCCTCTGCCCCACCCAGTTTCCACCATCTGGCAGATCTGGGGGTTAGGATTTCTCATTTAGCTTGTAACACTATACCCACTTCCCTTGGAGTGAGCCCCATTGAACACAATGGAACTTGCTTCTGAGATGACATGGATAGATTGCACTGTTAGTACGGGTCTAAGAAGCTAAGTTATTAAACAAAACTTAATCTTTTAAACTAATGATATCCCTGAATTAATGGCTAATGTTTCATTAGGTTACAGCACTTGAAACTGTTTATTTTAAACCATGCTTCATGCTTTTGTGATTCGATTCCTCTTTGAAATTGCCATTTTCTTTTGGAAAATGCCTAAAATGTTCTTCAGGAAAGGGGAACTTTCCTGAAGAGATAGAAAGTGTTAATTTTAATTCCCTTTTATTTGTAAAATTCTCTGAAAATTCAGTTTTGAGTGAAACCAAGCATACTTTTCATAAATGTACAATGCAATACTAAGACTCCTTGGGTTCATTAAGAACAAACAGATAGGAATGAGAAATGAAACACAATGGTAAACTAGAGAACATTACCAGTTGTAGTATTTCCATCAGTTCCACGATTTTTCAGCTCATCCCACTACAATTTATCAGGCTGTTCCATCTTAATTTTTTTTGCCTACACATGCCTACATGTAATTCAAGATCTCATTGCTCAGTAGCTACCAGTTGAATGTGTAGAACTGCCTCTATTGTAAAGCATTCTGTTTGGAGGTGGTAGGAATGGATATGAAAGTTCTGACTGTGGAGTTTGATCTATGATGGCTAGTTTGCTTGTTCACTTATCACTTGACATTGCAGTCTTGAAGTGATAACATTGCAGTGGAAACACTATCTAAACTGGTGTCTTAGGCCCCAGTTCTAAACACTCGACTTGGAAATAGGTCTTGCTATTTCCAGACAATGTGGTTTGGAGTCGGATACAGGCAAGTACTCTGGTTTTGATGGTAGTGGATTTGGGCAGTGTCATGTGATGGCTTGATAGCTCTGCGTCCTACACCTGCATGGCTGATCAAAGTAAAATGAAGCAATGGCGCACTTGACTCATCTTGTAGCATCCAAAGAAAGATGTTTATTCACCCACTGATACAGTTTGTGCTCCAGTCCAGTGCGATGGTTAGTATCTCCACAGAATCAGGTGCGAAGTCTCAAATCTTTAGTTTAGGGTTTTGAACAGCACCATCATCTCAGGGCGTGTGCAACTCGACATGGGATATATTCAGCCACCAACTCAGTTTATTGTTGCTGCTGTCTTTATGGGCACCTGCTTCATTTGGCCTTCTGGCACTCTTGAACCATCTGTGTGCTCCACAGCCTGCTGCCCCTGGAGACCAAAGCCATGAGTCCCAGTCCTTCTCCCTTGGTCCTATTCTGTACCTCTCCCACCCCTTTCATATTCAGATGGCATCATCCTTCTCCTGTTTTTCCTTAACTTTCCTGTAATGAGCCTCTTTCTTCCTTTTTATTTCCTGGAGCCAAAGGGTCCACCCCTCTACCTGTCTCCTTACCTCCCTTAACTCTTTGTCATTTCTGCTCCCTGGGGCCACACCCACCAAGGCCCTTCATGAGTTCCCCTCATTTTCAGCTTCTATGTTCTCCTTTGCCAGGTAACCTCTTCTCCTGTGGCTCCACAGGCAGTTATTTATTTATGTTTTATTTTTAAATAATTCGTAGGCCACCGTTAAGGGTAAAGCACCCTCAAGGCAGCAAGTTATGCAAAAACAGAATAGTGAGCTGTTTAAAGTATGCATTGCATTCTCACATACACTTCTTTCAATCAAAAGATTACTGCTTTGAAGAGACATTTTTATAACAGATAATAATTTACTTCACAGAAAAATGCATGATGTATATCAACAGCATGTTGATATGTAATAACTTCATAGATATGTGAAAAGCAACAGTTACATTTTTCATTTCTCATTTCATCAAAAATAACAAAGAGTCTTGCGGCACTTTACTCTCTAATTAATTAATTAATTAATTAATTTCATTCATTTCTATACTGCCCAATAGCCAAAGCTCTCTGGGCGGTTCACAAAAATTAAAACCAAAGAGCACACAATAAAACAATATAAAACATTAAAACCACAGTATAACAATACAACCAGAATAAAACTTTAAGGTACCACAGGACATTTTGTTGTTTTTGTTTCAGCAAACAAACACAGCTACCCCTCTGGAAATTATTTATCAAGGTTTATCAAGTTTTAATCACTGGGCCCCCAACTGAACCAAACAAATTCCAATGTTACAGTATATTCTGAAAGCTTTTCTTAATGCAGTTAATTTTAATAGATATCTTTGAGTGCTCTTGCTCTTCTAGAAGCTAACCTACTGACTGCACTGAAGGATTAGAAGTAAAGTGGCATTAGAAACCACGAAGCTGTTAAAATAAACCTGTGAGCTAAAAGAGAAAAATAACAGCTAACTACAAAACCAGCAAGTAAAAATCCACAAGTCCCCCGCGCCCAGATGGGACATGAAATAATATACGCACACCTATTGAACTGAACATAGCTGTAGAGTTGAGGTCATCTTTTTTTTTTTTTTTATACTAAACCAGCAGCAAGGTGTATGAACTATTTGGTCTTCCAAGTAGCCAACTGCTGTGTACTTTCACCTCAGTTAGATCTGGGAACACATGAAATATCTCAAAGACACAGCATGTTTGTAGGATTGGTTTCAGAAGTACGGAGAGTCCCAAAAGTATGTTCAGTCTTTTTCAAGCCTGTAAACTTCACAACTAGCATGTGGAAATTACTTTGTAAGGTCCATTGCTTTGAAATGAAACTTTTAAAGTTGAGTGCTGTCAAAAGGAACAAAACCATTTTAAGCTCCCAGATCACAATCCAGAACGGAGTTAGGCTCCCAGTCTGCAGCTAATTCTGTGTTGGGCTGAGACAACAGAATTTATGGCTTATTCTCCATGTTTTGAGCCGCTTTCCCCAACCTGATGCCCTCCAGATGTGTTGGATTACAACTCCCAACACATCTGGGCTGCACAGGGTTAGGGAAGGCTGCTGTATAGTGTAAGTAATTGTATTTGCCTACACAGTAAATACACATCAAGGTCAAATTATATCTGTCTTCCTCCATTTGTCAACATTTTTTGAAGCATGTGAGCTGACTGACATGGTAGGCAGATTTCACACATGTAGTGGGCAGATTTACACATGCAGGGTAATCTGAAGCATGTTTACTCAGAAGTAAGTTCTACTGATTCAGTGGGATTTACTTTCTAGAAAATGTGCTTAGGGTTGCAACCTTGGGTATTCTTGCTGACTTGTTACCTCTAAAGAAAACAATTTCATGTGAGATGCCAGGAAATATGAATTCTTTGTCATGAGTTGATCTGTTTCATACCTTCAAATCATCCTTTTATACTGAAGTCCTTGAAGGACAATTATTCCTGTGTGAACACTCACGTTTCATTTTCTTGTTCTCATGAATTCTTTTTAGCATGTTTTAATTTTTGTTCCTTGAAAGAATAGCCATAGATAAGAACAGAAGCTGTTGCATTCCTTCCAGGTCAGAGTATTTGTCCATCTAACCCAATAATGTCTACTCGTGAGTGGCTCTCCAGGATCTCAGGCACAGAGGACTTTCTCAACTGCTTTTTTGATCCATTTAGGGCACAAATATGTATGTTTAGATAGAAAAAGTCCTACAGCTTCCAGCATTCCCCAGCCAGCAATGCTGGCTGGGGAATGTTGAGATTGTAGAACTTTTTTCTATATAAGTATGCATAGGACTTCATGGATCACTGCCTTGTTGTGGCGAAGGGGCTTGCGTAACTCAGTGAAGCCATAAGCTATGCCGTGCAGGGCCACCCAAGACGGACAGGTCATGGCAGAGAGTTCTGACAAAATGTGGTCCACTGGAGAAGGAAATGGCAACCCACTCCAGTATTCTTGCCAAGAAAACCCCATGGAACGTATCACAAGGCTAAAAGAGATGACGCCGGAAGATGAGCCCCCCAGGTCGGAAGGTGTCCAATATGCTACTGGGGAAGAGCAGAGGGTATTTCCAAGTAGCGCCAGAAAGAGTGAAGCGGCTGGGCCAAACCCGAAAGGACACTCAGCTGTGGATGTGTCTGGTGGTGAAAAGAAAATCCGATGCTGTAAAGAACAATATTGTTTAGGAACCTGGAATGTCAGATCAATGAATCAAGGTAAGCTGGAGGTGGTCAAACATGAGATGGCAAGATTGAACATCGACATCTTGGGAATCAGCAAACTAAAATGGACAGGCATGGGCGAATTTAATTCAGGTGACCATCATACCTACTATTGTGGGCAAGAATCCCTTAGAAGAAATGGAGTAGCACTCATAGTCAACAAAAGGGTGGGAAAAGCAGTATTGGGGTACAATCTTAAAAATGATAGAATGATCTCAGTACGAATCCAAGGCAAACCATTCAACATCACAGTAATTCAAGTCTATGCCCCAACCACTGAGGCCGAAGAAGCTGAGGTTGATCGATTCTATGAAGACCTACAACACCTTCTAGAACTAACACCAAAAAAAGATGTCCTCTTCATCATAGGGGATTGGAATGCTAAGTAGGAAGTCTTGAAATCACCGGGATAACAGGCGGGCATGGCCTTGGTGTACAAAATGAAGCTGGACAAAAGCTAATAGAGTTTTGCCAAGAGAACATGATGATCATAGCAAACACTCTTTTCCAACAGCACAAGAGGCGACTCTACACATGGACGTCACCAGATAGTCAATATCGAAATCAGATTGATTATGTCCTTTGCAGCCAAAGATGGAGAAGCTCCATACAGTCAGTAAAAACAAGACCTGGAGCTGACTGTGGCTCAGATCATGAGCTGCTTCCTGCAAAATTTCGGCTTAAATTGAAGAACGTCGGGAAAACCACTAAACCATTCAGGGATGACCTAAATCATATCCCTGATGAATATACAGTGGAGGTGAGGAATAGATTTCAGGGATTACACCTGATAGACAGAGTGCCTGAGGAACTATGGACGGAGGTCCGTAACATTGTTCAGGAGGCAGCAACGAAATCCATCCCAAAGAAAAAGAAGTGCAAGAAAGCCAAGTGGCTGTCTGATGAGGCTTTACAAGTAGCTCACGAAAGAAGGGAAGCGAAAAGCAAGGGAGAAAGGGGAAGATATACCCAACTGAACGCAGAGTTCCAGAGAATAGCAAGGAGAGACAAGAAGGCCTTCTTAAATGAACAATGCAAAGAAATCGAGGAAAACAACAGAATGGGAAATACTAGAGATCTCTTCAAGAAAATTGGAGATCTCAAGGGAACGTTTTGTGCAAAGACGGGCATGATAAAGGACAAAGAAGGCAGGGACCTAACAGAAGCAGATGAGATTAAGAAGAGGTGGCAAGAATACACACAAGAACTATACAGGAAAGATCTGAATGTCCCTGATAGCCATGATAGTGCGCTCACTGAACTTGAGCCGGACATCCTAGAGAGTGAAGTCAAGTGGGCCTTAGGAAGCATTAGTAACAACAAAGCTAGCGGAGATGACAGTATTCCAGCCGAGCTATTTAAAATCCTAAAAGATGATGCTGTTAAAGTGCTGCATTCAATATGCCAACAAATCTGGAACACTCAACAGTGGCCACAAGACTGGAAAAGGTCAGTTTACATTCCAATTCCAAAGAAGGGCAACGCCAAAGAGTGTTCAAACTACCGCACAATTGCGCTCATTTCACATGCCAGCAAGGTGATGCTCAAAATCCTACAAGCTAGGCTTCAGCAGCATGTGAACCGAGAACTACTGGAAGTACAAGCTGGGTTTAGAAGAGGCAGAGGAACTAGAGATCAAATCGTCAACATTCGCTGCATCATGGAGAAAGCAAGAGAATTCCAGAAAAACGTCTATTTCTGCTTCATTGACTATGCTAAAGCCTTTGATTGTGTGGATCACAACAAACTGTGGCAAATTCTTAAAGTGATGGGAGTACCAGACCACCTTACCTGTCTCCTGAGAAACCTGTACGAGGGTCAAGAAGCAACAGTCAGAACCAGACATGGAACAACCGATTGGTTCAAAATTGGGAAAGGAGTACGACAAGGCTGCATATTGTCACCCTGCTTATTTAACTTATATGCAGAGTACATCATGAGAAATGCCGGGTTGGATGAATCACAGGTCGGAATTAAGATTGCTGGGAGAATTATCAACAACCTCCGATATGCAGACGATACCACCCTAATGGCAGAAAGCGAAGAGGATCTCAAGAGCCTCTTGTTGAGGGTGAAAGAGGAGAGTGCAAAAGCTGGTTTGAAACTCAACATTAAAAAAACTAAGATCATGGCATCTGGCCCCATCACTTCCTGGCATATAGAAGGGGAAGAAATGGAAGCAGTGACAGATTTTACTTTCTTGGGTTCCAAGATCACCGCAGACGGTGACTGTAGCCCTGAAATTAAAAGACGCTTGCTCCTTGGGAGGAAAGCTATGGCCAACCTAGACAGCATAGTAAGAAGCAGAGACATCACCTTGCCGACAAAGGTCCGTCTAATCAAAGCTATGGTTTTCCCAGTAGTAATGTATGGCTGTGAGAGCTGGACTATAAGGAAGGCTGAGCGCCGAAGAACTGATGCTTTCGAACTGTGGTGCTGGAGAAGACTCTTACGAGTCCCCTGGACTGCAAGGAGGTCAAATCAGTCCATCCTAAAGGAAATCAACCCTGAGTGCTCATTGGAAGGACAGATAATGAAGCTGAAGCTCCAATATTTTGGCCACCTAATGCGAAGAGAAAACTCCCTGGAAAAGACCCTGATGCTGGGAAAGACTGAAGGCAAAAGGAGAAGGGGACGGCAGAGGATGAGATGGCTAGATAGCATCACGGATGCAATGAATATGAACTTGAGCACGCTCTGGGAGAGAGCGCAGGACAGGAAGGCCTGGCGTGCTATGGTACATGGGGTCACGAAGAGTCGGACACGACTGAACGACTGAACAACAAATGCATAGGCCTGCACACTTAGACAGTGATTGGTTTGAGGTGTTCTGCACAGAAAGCATGTGCTCTGTCACTGAGCCTTTCTACATGAGTCTTTTATTGTGCACTCTTGATTGCTTACTCACAGTAGTTTGTAGATCCTTTACAAGATGTCATCCTCCTTCAGGGCCTCTCCCATGCTTTGCGACCAATATAGCATTTTTTTTCCTAATGAGGAAAGTGTGATATTTTTTCCAAATGGCCTCTATAATACAATAGAAATCTTGTGCAATTGCACTGTTCCACTACACTACAGAGCCACCTAGGGGCTGTATAACATAATTTATTTATTTATTTATTTATTTCATTTCTATACCGCCCATTAGCCGAAGCTCTCTGGGCGGTTCACAAAAATTAAAACCAAACACACAATAAAACAATTTAAAATATATAGAACATTAAAACCACAATATAACAATACAACCACAATAAAATCTAGCAGCAGTGCAGGAGTTTAAAATACAGATTTAAAACAGCAAAGATAAAAATTTAGAAGGCTAAAATGCCTGGGAAAATAAAAAAGGTCTTCACCTGGAGCCGAAAGGAATACAATGTAGGCGCCAGGCGAACCTCACTAGAGAGCTCATTCCAGAGCCGGGGTGCCACAGCAGAAAAAGCCCTCCTCCTAGTAGCCACCCACCTCACTTCCTTTGGCAGGGGCTCACGAAGAAGGGCCGCTGACAATGATCTTAAGGTCTGAACAGGCACATATGGGAGGAGGCGATCCTTCAGGTAACCTGGCCCCAAGCCGTTAAGGGCTTTAAATGTTAATACCAGCACTTTGAATCGGGCCTGGAAATGGACTGGCAGCCAGTGCAGCTGGAAAAGTATTGGCGTAATATGAGCTCTCTGGCCAGTCCCTGTTAACAATCTTGCTGCCCTATTTTGGACCAGCTGAAGTTTCCAGACCGTTTTCAAAGGCAGCCCCACGTATAACACATTGCAGTAATCCAGACGAGAAGTTATCAGAGCATGGATAACTGTAGCAAGGCTATCTCTGTCCAGATAAGGGCGTAGTTGGTATACCAGCCTAAGCTGATAAAAAGTGCTCCGTGCCACTGAGTTCACCTGTGCCTCAAGTGACAGTTCTGGATCCAAGAGCACCCCCAAACTACGAACCTGATCCTTTAGGGGGAGTGCAACCCCCTCCAAAACAGGTTACTTAAAGTAGCTGGTGTACACTTATTTTTTTTAAAAAAACACACACCCTGAATCCTGCGTTCCTCAATGCAGAAAAGGAGAACGCTGTTTTTACCAATTTTCCCTTCATTTGTCCCCCACCCAAAACACTGCTTTGTGGAATAAGGAGACAATCCAGTTCCCAAGTGGATGCAGGGGGAAAGCAGAATTGGCAAAAATCACCTCCCCACCTCCCCCATTTTTCCAGGAGGCGCCTCTGCTGAATCAAAAGCCCTTCCACAAACAGAAGGAGCCCTTCTTTTCATGGAATGGATACTTAGGATCCAAGCCATTGCCAATTTTTGTAACCTGATCATTTATAACTTTGATGAATATGTTATGAAAATATGATTTCTTAGGTATAATGGATGAAAATCCAGCAGTGTCTATCCACCAGCGGAATGGACACAGGCGGTTGGAACCAATGCACCCTCCCCTTGCAGCTGCCCCAAACTGCTCCAGGGCAGATTAGGGTGGCATACAGAGGTGCAGGTAGGGATGTATGAAAATCACTTACCTGTTCGCGGATTATGTTTATGGTGGGGGAGAGGCGTTCCGTCCCTCCCCCCGGAATCCTGGACGGGGGGGAGGCGCTCCATTCCTCCCCCCCGGAATCCTCCACGGCCGGCTGTGCTCTGTGGCGGCTCCACAGAGCAGCCGGCCAGGCCCAGCCAGGCCAGAGCTGTCTACAGCCAGATTTCTGGCCGCGGAGGGCTCTGGGGGGGAAAAAAACCCACGTATGCAAATGGCAGCGTCTACGGCCACCGCCATTTGCGTTCCTTATTTTTGGCCGTCTTAGTCTACGTAAATATTTACATAGACTAAGACGGCGAAAATAAGGGGAACGCAAATAGCATAGCGGACGCTATTAGCATTCCCCTTATTTTTGCCGTCTTAGTCTATGTAATTATTTATGTAGACTAAGACGGCCCAAAATAAGGAACGCAAATGGCGGCGGCCGTAGCCACCGCCATTTGCATATGCTTTTTTTTTTTTTTACCCAGTTGTTTTAGGCTACGTAAAAACTTACATAGCCTATCACGTGTGTGTAAAAAAACCCCCTGCAAATGGCGGTGGCGGCAGCCAGTCGGAAGACCAGCCACTGCAGCCGCCGCCAGAGCCGCCACCACCTGGAAGATCTGCCCCAGGTAAGTCTCGTCCCAGGGGGATCCGTGGGGGGTGGGGGGGGCAGGCCATTCCGCCACAGATTTTGGGGGGCCAAATGCACTGGCATTCGGCTTCCCCGAGATCCGTGGTGGAATTCTCTGCCATCCCTAGGTGCATGTGACAGAAGAGGTCTTGTTTTGTGAGTAGAAGTCTGCTTGTGGGATATTGGATGTCACCCAATATATGTATTTCAACTCAAGAACATTTTGTTTGTGTACCTATCTTATGAAAGAGAGAGAGAGAGAGAAAGAGAGAGAGAGATTTGGAGAAAAAATTATAGTGCTGCTTTATAACATATAACACAGAACAGTTACGACAACTTGAATTGAGATCTTGGTTAAAGTTTCATTGGTTAAAAGTCTCACCATAAAGAACAACAACAAAGGGCAGAGTGTTTTATGGTGCAGCCCTTAAGTGGTATGACTAAGATCTTACAATATGGAAAATCTAACATATTACAAGAAAAATATGGAGTAATCAACCCCATGTTCCCATCCTAAGGGAAATACACTTGCAGGGAAGAATTGGTGGGTGGGGCAAGGGTGTTTAACTCTTTCCTACCCACTGATAATGGAATCTGCTGACACTTGGCTTCCAATGCCTCGCACCGCCACCATTTTTGTTACTCAAAAGTGGTGGTCAGCAACATGCTTGGCAAGATAACATGTATTTCTGCTCTCAAGTTATGATTCTGAATACCAATCGCTCAGCAATGATAAAAAAAATCTTCCAAAATGTCACAGTTCAGACTAAACATGTTTTGTAAGAATGAATTTAATGTCGTAGGAGTTGAACTTATTAGTTCTTTTTTAAATATCAAAACAAAGTTGGTATTAAATAAAGTATAATGTATTCCATTAAGTATAATTCAGTAATCATGCAAATACTGGGGAGATGGCTTAGCTTTGCCTTTAGTGTCCTTGTTGCTATGGTTATAGCTTTAACCACCACTCTAAATTACTGCTGTGCCACTTAAAATTTTCACTTTTCATTTGGCTTTATTAAAATATCAGCAGCAGTATCTGACTTTTTTAATTGGTATTTAGAGGCAAGGTGAAATTTGTTTGCATTTTAAAGCATTCAATCCACTTTACATGAAATCTATATTTAAATGTGCTGTCAAGATAGTAAAGTCTCACAACCTGCAAAGTTTTGTAAGTTGGTATGAGGAAATGTCTATATTTTGAGACCCATTTCCTATATACATGAGGTAAATCCCATTGTAAGTATATTTTCAGACAACAGTATATGAAACTGAACATAAATTAATTAAACCACTTTGAGGAAAGTCTTCAAAATCTGGATCTTAAACATTAATTTTAATCTTGAGTGGCTTATATACTTATCAAAATATAGAATCCTATGGCAATGAACAGATAAGACATGTAAAATTAAATCATCCCTTAAACCTGCATGATTTCCCACCCAGACCCAGCAGCAGTGTTGTTCCTCCTCACAATCATGGGAAACTTGTTTTTAGGCTACAGCCCTATACACACTAACCTGGGTGTAAGTCCCTCTGAACTCAGTGGAACTTACATCTGAATGGAAATTTCATTTCATTCATTATATTTCCATGCTGCCCCATAGCCGAAGCTCCCTGGGAGGTTCACAATTTTTTTAAAAAATCCTTAAAATACATTATATAAAGTATAAAACCATTCACGTAATGGCATAGAACAAATAGCACACACAACATATATCTAAAACAATTTAAAACAATCAGCCAGAAACAATCAAAGAGACTCTTTTAATGCTGCCAATGCCTGAGAGAAGAGGGCAGTTTTAACCAGGTGCTGAAAAGATGACAATGTTGGCACCAGGCAGGCCTTGTCAGGGAGATTATTCCATAAATGGGGGGCCACCATTGAGAAGGCCCTCTCCCTTGGCATGGAATTGTGATGTTGGTGCACAATGTGGGATGACTGATAACTCTCATTCCATCACTTGTCACATACTTCTGCTGTTCATTGTCATAGTTTGCTCACAGAACTCTACATACAGTCTTTTGAAAATGGATTCCAATGTAACAGAATCCAACTTAGGCTTTTTGGACCTCCTGACTGCCCCCCTGCCCCCGGACAGCTGACATCAGGGCCCCCCACCAGTGGCATTCGATAGATCTATTACAATCTCACAGTTGCCACAACCCATCTCTCAGGAAAGCATATCTTTATCTGGCAGTGATCAAACCTTACATTTTGAAAGCTACTGAAACAGGCCACCTGCAATCTTTCAGCATGCTTTATGACGGGAAGAATAACCAAGTCAAGAACAAGAATACAGCAGCTATGTTTTTCATGACTAGCTAGGGATGTCAGAAAATTCTGCCATGGATCTTGGTGAGGCTGAATGCCAGTGCATTCAGCCCCCTGAAATCCATGGCGGAACAAAGCCCCCCGCCCCCCCCCTGTGAAACGGTCCTGGAATGGAGCACCTACCTGCTGCTGTCCGCGCTGCATTGCGAATGGCGACTGCATCTACGGCCGCCATTTTCTTCTTCCATATAGCTGTGATAGGCTACGTAAATACATACGTAGCCTATCATGGCTAATGCAGGGACTCCATTTGCGTCTCTGTGGAAGCCGTGATAGGCTACGTAAGTATTTACGTAGCCTATTACGGCAAAACTAAGGGAACGCAAATGGCGGTGGCTACGGCGGCCATTTGCATTCCCTTTTTTTGCCGTGTGATAGGCTACGTAAATATTTACGTAGCCTATTACGACAAAAGAGGGGCGCAAATGGCATAGTGGCTGCCATTTGCGTTCCCTTTTTTTTGCCGTAATAGGCTACGTAAATATTTACATAACCTATCATGGCAAAAAAAAAAAAAGGGAACGCAAATGGTGGCCGCCATAGCCGCTGTCATTTGCATTCGCTGTTTTTTTTTTTGCCATGATAGGCTATGTAAATATTTACGTAGCCTATCACGGCAAAATACAGGGACGCAAATGGCAGCAGCTATGGCGGCCGCCATTTGCATCCCTGCAGGCTGCCCAGCGGCTGGATGTCTGGCTGCGGGTGTCCCTGGCCAGCGGCTCCACAGAATCTCCACAGAGCAGAACCGGACGGAGAGAATTTTTGGGGAGGGACGGAGTGCCTCCCCCCTACTGCGAATGTCACCCTTCGAAAAGGTAAGTGACTTTTGTACATCCCTATGACTAGCTTATATAATTGTATAGCATCATTAGTTTTTATTCAAATATGTTAGGCGGTGAAATTTAGGTAGCTTACAGCTGCTGCATTTTTTTATAAAATCTTTCATGGATAATACAGTCATGTAGCATTGTTCATGGTTATCTTTGAAAATTAAAGAAACATGACACATCATATATATAATAGGCAGCAACAAGAAACCAAAGCAAAATACCTTTTCCTTGCAAATGTTAGTATACTGATTTCTTGAGGCATAGTTCAAGATTATAATATGGTAATGATTATATGGTCATTAGTAGGTGTATTTCTCCCCACAAGAAAGCTTTCTCTCATACTCCAGAATGTCATATGTTTTATGCAAATCATGCTCCTAATTGGTGTGCCTTCCATCCCCATTACCATATACATTGGTATGATTTTGCAGCTTATGTTGTTCTTCTATTGGCTAAATAACGGCCTGTTCCCATTATCTGTTTTGCTGAGAAAGTAATTCACATAATTTAAGATGTGTTGCTGCCTGGGCCTGAAGATCAGACTTGGAAGCCCTGCTCATAGGCCCATCATCAAGATCAACTGGATTAGCAAACACTCGATACAGGACAATTGAGGTAGTGGCCCCATATGCGTGGAATGCTCTTCCAAGGGATATATGTACCTTTGGCCCCTTCTATATCAGCTTTGAGAACCTTTTTGTTTCTCTCTCCATTTTGTTAAAGATGTTGTGCTGGTTTCTTTGCAATGGTTATTGTTACGCTCTGTTGGCTCAAAATCGTTTTATTGAATGCATTGTGCTGGACTCCAGAGTATATTGAGACCTCTGTTCTAGTTTTGTAACCATAACTGAACTGAATAGACTTTAAATTGTATTTTAAGTTTTTGCTTTGTGGGTGAGTTGCTTTGGGAGGGCTTTTACCCTAAAAGGTGACATAGAAATATTGGCGGCAGTGGTACTGGTTCCTCTGGACCACTGTAGAAAGTGAACTCTGGCAAAGCAGTAAACAACAGCTCAAGGGAACCCTTTCTGCATATTCCTCTGCGTACTCCATCTTTGCCATGCAAGAGCCCGGTTGACATGACCAACTGGGTATAATGAATACATCAAGGAAGAGGAGTTGAATGATGGAGAAAATCCCAGCCCAGACCTCCATGTGTTGATAGGTTCTTATGCTCCAAGCCTATATTTGTATAACTTAAGAACATAGGAAGCTGTCTGATACTGATTTGGACCATTGGTCCATCTAGCCTAGTATTGTTGGGACTAAATGTGGCTCTCCAGGGTGTCAGACAGGAGTTTTTCCTACCCTAGCTGGAGATGCTGGGAATTGAACCAGGGACCTTCTACATGCAAAGCAGGTGCTCTGCCACTGAGCTATGGTCCCTCCCTACTTGTGCATGCATAGGTTTTGTGAGGAAGAGCTGATGGTTAGAGGTGGGGCCTCCAACTGCTATTTTACACTTCTGCCCTCCACTATGCTCATGTGAGCAGAGTTATGATACAGAACTCAGGTGGAGATGAGTGGCAGGCTAACAATGGGATAGTATGCTTGTATATTCTATGATTTATTTATTGGTCCTGCAGCAATGAATAGAATTATTCTGTTCCAATATTCTAGAATTCCAAGTTGTTGTTGCTGTTTAAAAGAAAGTCTTCTTGTTTGCCCTATTTGGGTTTTTCCCCTCCTTTTCCCTCCCGGCTTTTCTGCTTTGCCTTGTAGGAAAAACAATCCCTCCCTTCAAAGAGCTGAGGCAAGATGATTTTTCTTTCAGATGCACAGCCAGCAGAACATACTCCTGCAGAAGGCTGATAAGTGCTTTAAAATTTTTGACTATGATAGGAGTGGTGGCCTTTGCCCTTTAGCCTTGATCGGGTTGGGATTTTACAAATGCTGCAGCCGTATTTTGTGTGATGAAATTGTCCTTGGGCAAGCACATCTAATAATTTGCTAGGCAGGCCAGTGTTCAGTCTTACCTAGGAAAAAAAAGGACGAACTAAACAGGAAACATTCATAATTCATAGCGGCCAACCAGCCATTTTCAAGTGCTTTAAAGAGATCTGAGGGTGGTACAGAGTTACTCTGTGCCATTTATACTGAAGTTGACTTTTTGTGCGAGTCATTATCATCTGCTTTTAAAAAATAGATTAATTTCCCTTGGTTTTGTGTGCAGAATCTGAAGTCGGTAATCATCATATGAAAAGAAACAATTCTGTTCTAATAGGGACACAGTCTGGGAGATAAGGCAATTCTTGGCTGTACATTAGTCCTTTTCAGCATTCTGCATCGCGTGGAGAATCCCCACAGATAGAGAAGGCTCATACAGTTGCCGTCCATGTGTAGGGAGCAATGAGTGTAAAGACAGAGGGAGCAGGGCTGGTGTGCTCTCCCTCCTGAGGTGCTTCCTACCCCAAATGGGAATACTTGAATAAGGCTATTAAAACCAAGGAGGCCACAGATGATGAACTGAGGTTTCCATTGGCAATGAGATATGTTTCTCTGCAAACCTTGAACAGAACATTCTGCATTGTAGTTCCCTAAACAAGCATTTACAGTACTCAGGCTTTCTTCACACGGAGCTTTTATCCCGTGATTGAGATTGCTCCTTCACAGACATTTGCAGGCTCTTAACATGAAGCCGTGCCCCTCCAGGGCATCTCCTGCACTAAATGCCCTTTGTTCCATTTTTAAACAGACCGCAGATGATGGGCTATCAAATCACCCATTGTGTTCTGCTTGAGTTCCCTCCGTGAAAAGAGGAAAAGCGGCAAGAAGAGGAGCGAGATCAGTGAAGGATAATGGAAGACTCAGATATGGGGAGAAGGAGGGGGAAAGGGGGGAGGAAGAATACCCCCCAGGAATACAAAGGAAAATACACCCCCGTCACATTTACATTGTTTAAAAATTAACCTAATGCTGTAGAGGAACTATGTAGGCCTAGTTACAGACAAACAACAATCTCTCTCTCTCTCTCTCTCTCTCTCTCTCTCTCTCTCTCACACACACACACACACACACACACACACACACACGTAGTGGTCAACATGTCCTGTATCAAGTTTATGCTGTTGTCTATGCCTGAATAATTAGCATGCCAGCACTCCACACTTCTGGGCCACAGATCCCATTCTGGCATGCCTGTCTTGCATATGTAAGCTCATATTACGCCAGTACTTTTCCAGCTGCACTGGCTGCCAGTCCATTTCCAGGCCTGATTCAAAGTGCTGGTATTAACATCCAAAGCCCTTAACGGCTTGGGGCCAGGTTCGCTGAAGGATCGCCTCCTCCCATATGTGCCTGCCTGGACCTTAAGATCATCCTCAGAGGCCCTTTTCCGTGAGCCCCTGCCAAAGGAAGTGAGGCGGGTGACTACTAGGAGGAGGGCCCTTTCTGCTGTGGCACCCTGGCTGTGGAATGAGTTCCCTAGTGAGGTTTGCCTGGCATCTACGTTGTATTCCTTCTGGCACCAGGTGAAGACGTTTTTATTCACCCAGGCATTTTAGCATTTTAGCTTTCTTGTCTTTTAGCTTTACTGTTTTAAATCTGTATTTTAAATCTCTGCATTTCTGCTAGGTTTTATTCTGGTTGTATTGTTATATTGTGGTTTTAATGCTTTTATATTTTTGTATTGTTTTACTGTGTGCTTTTTGGTTTTAAGTTTTGTGAACCTCCCAGAGAGCTTCAGCTATTGGGCAGTATAGAAATAATATGAACGAATGAATGAATGAATGAATCAATCAATCAATCTTCGGCTTGAAAAGGGTCGCCAAGTGTTTTGAAAGGAAGAACATCACATAACACAAGATCACGTATCAAAAGAGTGCGGGTGAGGGGGACTCAATGAATGCAGTCCTTAGTATATCACGGGTGAGCTTGCAGGACAACTAAACGAAAACAGCCTAAGGAGAGGGAATCCTCCAGAAAAGTCTCTAAGAGTTTTTCCCTTGATAAAGACCTGTGTCAAAATGAATTTGGGAATTCAGTTGGTGCAGCTGTTCCTTTTTTGATTTTGGTTTCCAGCCTTACAGCTGTTTTTTCTGATCCCTGTTGGTACTATTCCACCACGACCACAGACTGTATATTATTTTAATTGCGTTTCTGGACTTTTTCACCACCAGGCATCTAAAGGTACTTCAAAAGACCATCTTTTCACCAACAGGCATGAAAAGTGAGGTTTACAAAACCTACAAAATCATAAAAATATCCGTCTGCGTCTGTTACAAAACTCTGGATGGAGTGAGCTAGTACAGCACCCGGATCAGTCTGTTCCCCACATCCTAGCAATTTCCTGCACATGCTACACAGAAAGCAGTTTACATATTCTGGCTTGGGCAGAATATGTCAATAGGCCATTGGACCTGGACCTGGAAAAGTGCTTCTGAAGTTACTCCTCCAAGCTACTGTTGGATGGGATCATTTTGGTGCTGTATGGATAATAGACTCTGTCTTGCAATTACCACCAGTTTCTCCATTTTCTGATTATTTGCAAAACAATAAACATTTGGGCAGAAGTTAATTGTTCCTGTTCAAACATTTGACACATTCTTCATTATTTTCAGCACATGCAAGTCTTTCACCAAGGTACAGTTATAATTAAGACTGATGAAATCATTAGACTTGCTGTAAACATTACGTTTATCTAAATAGAGTTTGGCAATGTTTTAAAGGTCTTCTGTCAGGCTCATTCAATGTTTAATTATTTGTTGTTGATACAGAATTCCAGTATGATTGTTGCCATTTGTCATTACATTCTACTGTAGGTACATCAACTAATTTTATTTTTATGGTTGGTGGTCCCAAGAAAGATGCATTTAAATGTGTAGTAGCAAAGATAATATATCTGAAAAGTTTTAAAATTGCCTTTTGGAATGAGAAAGCTGATTCTTGATGCATGGCAAAGAATGATGGAACTGCTCTACAACAAGTATTGCACATGGAAAGCCATAGTAACAGTCTGAGCTGTTCTCTAAGATCACATCAAATTAAACCAGGGTAGGATAGAGAACCCAGAAGCCTGTGCCACCTTCAAATAGAACACAAGAGTGGCATATGCCACAGTGCTTTGCACATTTGCAACATGCACATCTGTCTTGCCTCTCAAATGTATAGTTTCCTAGATTGTCAAAAAAGATGGGATGTATCATGTAATGTGTGAAAAAGAATATTTCACCCATTAATCTCAATGGGGTAAATCCAAGATCGTGGTAGCAAGTGTCCGCTAGTGCAATGGGACTTTCTCCCTCTCTTCTTCCCCAAGCTGCCCTCCTTGCCACCTGAAAATCTGCTACAGAGGTGGTCCCAGGCTCACCTTCCCTGAACAGATTTTGAGAGTGCGCTGAGGAAAGGGGAAATTACCCCCTCCTGCTTCCATTGACAGAGTTGCTTCCATCAGTGGAATGACACCATTGGATACAATCCACAGTGTAATGTACATTTGTAAGGAGGCAGTTGTACAATATGTGGTTGCCTTGCAGTGTAAGACCAAAGTTTCATCTGCCTCAGCGTTTTGGCCACAACTGAAAAAAAGATGACCTGGGCCAGATCTGCACCTCATGGCATTTCGATACAATCCCATCATAGTGATGCTGTATACCTCATTTATACATTGTAGCACACACAATGACAACTGTTGTGGTAGTTTGGATAATACGCAATAAAAAGTGGGGAATAACACTAGAAAAGTGGTATACAGAATACGTAATGTGCCCCAACCATTATCAGTCCACTTCCATACCGTTAAAAAGCACTAGTGTCGATCTAGCCTATTTCTGTGTAACCAGAGGGCTTTGGATATGTAGTGCAGGATCTTACCCCCCATCACATTAAAATGTGTTGAAAAAGTCCTTAAGGAATCAAGATTTATAATTCACTTACATTAGAAAAGCCATAGTATGGTGGTGTGTTTCCATCTGATGGGGTTTTATTCTATAGATCAACCTACACGACAGCCTCCCTATTAGTAGGAGAGGCTGAGAAAGGAGTTGATTCACTCCCTCTATTAGCAAAATCAGTGACCAATATAAACAGAGCCAAACAGGCTTCAGTTTGCAGAAGCAGAAAGAATTAAAACAAAAATACACAGAGGGGCAACCCCTCCTCCACACCCCAGCCCACCAGACATGCTTAGTGGACGCCAAGAACCACAGAATGGTAAGTGTGGTTAGAAAAGAAAAACAGAAAACTGAGGGGGGAAGTGGGGAGAGAGAAAATGGGCTTGTCTGAGCCCCTCACAGTTTATAGTAAATACCCTGGAGGTGTCCATAGCTGGAACCCTAAAGAGGTTAAGGGGTGAGGATGTACTGGAATATCGAATCAGGCCCCAGCTGACCAGTGGTCAGCCAGTGTGCTGTTGTAGTGGTGAGAGTGTTGGACTGGGAGCTGGGAGATCCAAGTTCTAGTCCCCACTCTGCCATGGAAGCCCACTGGGTGACTTTGGGCCAGTCACAGACTCTCAGCCCAACCCACCTCACATGGTTGTTGTTGTGAGGATAAAATGGAGAGGAGGAGGATAATGTAAGCCGCCTTGGGTTCCTTGCGAGGAAAAAAGGCAGCATAGAAATGCAATAAATAAATAAACAAACAAATTCTGTAGCATTCTCAGTGTATAAAGTCATATATACCTTACGAGGCAGGTTGTGCTACTTTATAGTCACATGTCCAAGGCCAGATCTACACCTTGTGTCATATCGTTATGATTCTATCCTGGTAATGCTATATCCCACTTGTCCATTTATACCTCATAGGACATACAGTGACATTTGTTGTGGTATACTGGATAATGTGGAATAAAAAGCAGGAAATAACACTACAAAAGCAGTACATTGAATGTGTAATGTGGCCCAACAGTTATTAGTACACTTCAGTACTGCTATAAAGCAGTAGTGTAGATCTAGTCCAAGATTTATGAGTAAAAACTCTTTGCATGTTTTAATGGACATGAACAGAAAGGGGAATGGGATCGTGCCCACTGTCTTGCTTCCACCTCCTACATACATTCAGTATAACTTTTGAAAGATCCCACAATATATACAATGATTGGGGAGCCTTTTCCTCTGATTGTACGGAAACAACACACCTGGAGTGTATATATGTATAACCTCTGCTTATATGGGTTCTGTGGGGCTTCATTACAATACAACTTGCATACATTTAACTGAACAAACATGTCTTTAGTAGGAACCATAGTTATACAAGAACATACAGCCAATACAAATAAATGCAGACTTAGTCCGTCTGAGTCCAAATAGAAATATTGAATTCTGCTTGCAGCTTTGCAGTTAGCCAGTCCCAAAGTTTCTCTGGTTCCTCAAGATGCTGGACACTTCACAGTAGTCTTTTTGTAGATACTTTAAGTCCAGACCACAGGACAACCACAAATGGCAGCTTATAAACTGTAGTTTCAAGGTCTTAGCCCTGCAACAACTGTACAAATATAACAAACACCAGAGATACCAAAAATGATTCCCCATCCCCTTGCAATTCAGCTATACACAAATATCAGTTCAGTTTACCTTATACAAGGTGATAAGAGCCCATAATTATTAATCAGCTCTCCATCATTCAGCTTCCCAGCTGTCAGGGGTGTTTCTGAGAACAGGGAGTGGGATAGCATTAGGGATGGCGGAGAATTTCTCCACGAATCTCCGGGAAATTGTTGGGGAAATTCTCCGTCCCGCCGCCCCCCCCCCCCCCCGGGATGGGACTTACCTCATGCAAATGTCCCTCTTGGCGGCGGGTCCTGGAGGCGTTTCGGCGGCATTTCGGTGGCGTTTCGGCAGTGGCGGCGGCCGGTCCTCCGACCGGCTGCCACCGCCACCATTACAAAGTAAAGTAAAAACAAAACAAAACGTGATAGGCCACGTAACGATTTACGTAGCCTATCACGGCTAGATTTTCAAAGTCAGCCATGATAGACTACGTAAATCTTTATGTAGCCTATCACGGCTGACTTTGGGGGGAAAAAAAAAGCACGTACTCAAATGGGTGTTGCCCTTATTTTAAATAGCATTGCCCTTATTTTCGCCGTAGTCTACGTAAATCTTTATGTAGACTACCCATGCCCAAATAAGGAACGCAAATGGCGGCGCCCATGGGTGCCGCCATTTGCGTACACATTTTTTTTTCAAAGTCAGCCATGATAGGTTACGTAAAGATTTACGTAGCCTATCACAGCTGACTTTGAAAATCTAGCCGTGATAGGCTACGTAAATCGTAACGTAGCCTATGACGTTTTTTTTTTTCAATTTACTTTTTTTATTTCGCGGCCGGGGAGATGGTGCGCTCCACCCCGGCCTGAATTTTGGTGGCGAGGGATGGGGTGCCTTCCCCCCGCCAAGAATTTCAGGGGGAGAACCGGAGTGCCTCCCCCCCACCGCGAAGCAAGCTGCGGGACCAGGTAAGGGACTTTCGTCCATCCTTAGTTCAGATTCTGAAGGAGAACCGCCAGACATGGGGGAGGAGTTTCCCAGGCTAGTCCAGATATGAGTAGGCTGGCTTCTCAGGTTACAAATGTCCAGCTGGCTGAGGAGAAGGGTCCCTCTTCACCCCACCCCCCACCCTGTGAGAGGCAGCTAACAGGAGGAGTCGGAGTCTGGGGAGTATGACCTAATGGACACCAGATGCAAGCACAGAGCAAAGAGAGAGAAGGCCGGGGCAGAACTTAGACGGTTTGCTGAAGGCATTCCTTTGTAGACTGACAGTCACTGAGAATGGATTAAAAGTTGTAGACTGAAGCCTCTTGTCTGTGTATGTTTGGGCTTAGAAGTAAAGTGGGGGTTAAAGGAATCCTGACACCAGCAGAACAAGGTGACTCTTATTTTCTTCTGGCTCTCCCACTAAGTGAGGATGCCAACCATATTGGACCTAACCATCCAGTTCACAGGGGATACACGTTGTCTGGGTTGGGATGATCAGCAGGGGAAACAATGCAGCATTGGTGGTTTCCCCTGCCCCTGTACACGTCAGTTGCACAACTGGGATTACCCTAATTGCCCACATCACGGGTTGACATGTCGTCCAAACTCAGTGCACAGCATGAATGTAGTACATTTTCACCCACCCATGGCTTGCAAAATGGGTTGTGGGGTGGGTGAAAATGTACTACTTTCACGTTGTGTACCTGGTTCGGACAACATGGCAATCTGTGACACAGCGCGTGGGTGATTAGGGTTATCCTGGTCACATGACTGGCACATGCAGGGGAGGGGGGAACCAGCCAATGCTGCATTGTTTCCCCTGCTGATCTTATGAATGAGCCCAGTATCACAGGATTTTTTAAAGAAATTATGCTGACATCATGTAGCAGGCGGCGCGGGGGCCGGGGGATGAGAATGTGTGTGATTCTGCTCCTCCCCTGCCCTTTCACGTATATTCATTGTAATATGTGAACAGTCCTGAGAATTGCATCTAACTATGATGGGGTTCCACCCGTGGCCCCATCCTGCACCTGAATTTCCCATAAATAATGGGCTTAGTGGTTAAGACGCTGAACTGCAGACTGGAAGGTCGGCAGGTCAGCAGTTCAAGACCCGAGTGCTGCGTGACAGAGTGAGCTCCCGTCTTCAGTCCCAGCTTCTGCCAACCTAGCAGTTCGAAAGCAAGAAATTGCAAGTAGATAAATAGGTACCACCTTGGTGGGAAACGTAACAGCGTTCTGTGCACCTCGGTGTTCAGTCATGCCGGCCACATGACCACGGAAGCATCTTCGGACAGCGCTGGCTCTTCGGCTTAGAAACGGGGATGAGCACCACACCCTAGAGTCGGACACGACTGGTTGGGGACACCTTTACCTTTACCTTTAACTGTGTATAGGACTGCAGCCTTAATGCAAACAAGAGTTAGCATTAGTAGCTTTTTTAAATGCCATCATGCTTAGAACAGCGAAATGGAAAGGGGAACTAGTACAAGAGAGTACTACACTGAGAGCCAGTGTAGTGTAGTGGTGAGAGTGACGGACTGGGAGCCGGGAGATCCGGGTTCTAGTCCCCACTTGGCCATGGAAGCTCACTGGGTGACTTTGGGCCAGTCACAGACTCTCAGCCCAACCTACCTCACAGGGTTGTTGTTGTGAGGATACAATGGTGAGGAGGAGGATAATGTAAGCCGCCTTGAGTTCCTTGCGAGAGGGAGAAAGGCAGGGTATAAATGCAATAAATAAATAAATAAATAAATAAAAGACTTAGAAACTGAACATGCTGCAAAGTGGACATGAACATGTAGTAATTCAGGCTACTACTGGCCCATCAAGCCCAGTATTGACTACTCTGATTGACAGCAGTGTTTTGGGATTCCCCCCTCCCCCCACGTACTGGAGACCGTATTGTTTTTGTGTTTCTTCCTTATTACTTTTCCTTATTTACTTTTCCTTATTTTGCTGAGTTGTTTGAAAGATTTGTTCTTTCAAATTGCTTTAATATTTTGTATATTGTTTTTATTTGGCCATAAGCCACTTTGAGAGCTTTTACTGGAAATAAGGATAAACATCTAAAAACAACAAACAAACCTGTCTATCTGAGATCCCCCTTTTAAACAGAAGATGCTAAGTCATCCATTGAACACGTGTTCGTATGCAGGCAAAATGCGTTGTGCCACACAACAATGCCTTCCCTTCCTGTAGGGCAAATAGTGGAGTCCTCTTTTTCAGTTAGAAAACCATGTAGGGTGAAACCATGGAGAGGTTGTGTGCCTGCTGTCCACTCTCCCACATATGTGTGTTCAAAGGTTTTCTGGATTTTCTACATGTGTACAACTTGTACATGCAAATGTGCACATAGAGATTCTGAATCTGTGGAGGTTGTTGGAGGAAATATGGGAGTACAAGATTTCTTTTTACAGAGGTTCTAAATATTTACTATAGGAGGGAGTTCCAGAAATGGGGCATTTCTGGAACCCAGCTTTTGTGCATACACCTAGATGGAAATGAATGGAATTCTGTAGGAGCCCAGACACGATCTGTCTTTAATGCACCAGCCAGCTTAGCTGATGCAAGGGAAATACTCGCTTTAATGGATGCAGGTGAACATACTGCATTCTTTTTAATAGAAAAGGAAGCTGAGAGAGAAAAAGAATTATTACTTTTGGAATCAGTGACAATATTTTCTCATAATTCATCTGTGTGTAATTGCTACATAATGACCCTACACTGACAGGAGACAAGATCACTTTGTAACTGTGTTCAGCTCTGTCATGCCATTTAATTTTGCTTCTCAACGCTCCCTTATATTTACCTTGGATATTAATATTTGCCTACCTTTTCTGTCTTTGGGTTCAAGCACTACTGACGTTCAAAGATTTGCTTTTGCCATTGTCTTATGAACCAGGCATAGGATCAACCAACTCATATTAAAAGATCATTGCCCTCAGGAATTAGATAGATCTCCCAGATTATCCTCTCATGTTCATCATCATTGCTTACTTGGAAGAAAAGAACAGAAGAAAATGGCTTACAGGGAAGAAAAACAACACATCAAGCTGTATCGCTTTAGCACCTGCTGTTTCTCTTGGCAGTGTTTGACACTGTTGACCAAGGTATTTTCCATAATTTGATTCACTCTCTTCCACTCTGCTTTGAGTCTAATCTATCTTGATGTGCAGTAAGCTTACATTCTCAGACAGGAGATGCAGAAGGCCATGCTTTTCAATTTCTGCCATTAGGATGTATATTTTCCTCAGTGTCCTCCAGCATTCACAGGTAAGCAAATGACAGCCAAGTACAATTAGCCCTTCCATACAAACAGCCCAGCACAGTCCCCTATGAAGAAAATAATCTTCATAATATTTATTTCTTAAGATATTCCAGACCACTATTCTACAGAAATGGGTTTGCTGTCCCCAGTGAGTTGTACCAACTTATCCCTTTGATGAGCCCCAAAGCTATGGGGTCCTGAAAATTTCATCTCCCAGTCTTCTGTTACGTTACATTCTTCAGTCTTTTCATAAGCCTCCAGGGAAATCCCTGGATGCACCTTTAGATGCATTTACTCACTGCAAAGCCCCACACTGCAAATTTGCTTTGTCTTTCTATTTCACTCTGTCTTTCCACATTCAGTTTGTTTGGTCTGTGAGTATTTGCAATCTTTTCAGTATTTTTAGTGTTTATATTGTATTTCTATACTGCCCAATAGCTGACACTCTCTGGGCAGTTCACAACAATTAAAACCAAAAAATACAAGACAATAAAATACAATATAAAGGGTTAAAAGTTTAAAACGACAGTATCAGAAAACAAACAAACCACCAAACAAAAACCTAGCAGCAGTGCAAATATTTAAAATAGAGAAACAGATTTAAAACAGAAACTGAAAGACTAAAAGGCCATGTTTTAGGTTTTTCAGCTCTGGTCCCTGTGGTGTAGCTAGGCCTGAAACTTGGGACCAAAATCCAGGTTGGGGTGGGGGTGGGGGGAGGAAATGACCAACCAGAAAGAAGCAGATGGTGAGGTCATCAGAAGCAGGCTTCATTTTATTCCTGGAGTCATGATGGTGCTATGAATTTAAGTGAATTTATAATGCAAAACTGTACATGCTCAGAAAACTATCTGTCTGTCTGTCTGTCTGTCAGTCAGTCAATCAATCAATCAATCAATCAATCAATCAAAAACAGGGTTGGCAAACAATTTTGCTGTTGTTCTAACATGCCAGGGCTATTGAAGAAGTCATAAAGCATGGAACAGCTGCTGGGGTGGGGAGAAAAGATTGTAGAAATGTCTGCTGTGTGCTTCACAACTGAGGAAATACCCATGGCTGTCTAAAGCCTGCTCATCCCATAAAGCCAAGAAGGCCAAGCTCTGAAATTACTTCGCTGCACCACTGTTTGCTCCATGAGCAGCACCTAAGTTTAGTTTCACAGCCCAAGTGTCCTATTCCCAGCCTGCATCCTGCCTTCTAGTGTAGTTTAAGTTTTTTAAAAATAATTCTCCCCTGTTAATTTTGTTTGGATGATACATTCTATTTAATTTCATTGGAACATGCTCCTAAAGGAAAATAAAGCTAACCAGCCCACATTTTCTCTTCATTTTGCCAGTATCAGCTTAAAGCAAGGCTGTCACACAAGCTAATCGCCTTCTGCTTTCACAGACTGTAACAACAGGGAGCAATAAAGCTGACATTTTCATTGGTGAGACACATGTGAAGCACATCAGCCAGAAAGATTCTTTGTTGTTATCTCCCATCAGTCTGCTTGTAATAACTGATACCAGGCCTTAGGGTGCTAACAAGCTGGTCACTTATGCACTGACAAAAAGGAGGAAATGCATCACCCAAAAAAGAGTACAAAAGAGGACACAGATTCTCATACAATTTGTACATGCGTATATATTTGCATCCCCTTCATGGATCACTGCCTTGTTGTGGCGAAGGGGCTTCCGTAACTCAGTGAAGACATAAGCTATGCCGTGCAGGGCCACCCAAGATGGACAGGTCATGGCAGAGAGTACTGACAAAATGTGGTCCACTGGAGAAGGAAATGGCAACCCACTCCAGTATTCTTGCCAAGAAAACCCCATGGAACTTATCACAAGGCTAAAAGAGATGACGCCGGAAGATGAGCCCCTCAGGTCGGAAGGTGTCCAATATACTACTGAGGAAGAGCAGAGGGTATTTCCAAGTAGCGCCAGAAAGAGTGAAGTGGCTGGGCCAAAGCCGAAAGGGCACAAAGCTGTGGATGTGTCTGGTGGTGAAAAGAAAATCCAGTGCTGTAAAGAACAATATTGTTTAGGAAACTGGAATGTGTCACATCAATGAATCAAGGTAAGCTGGAGCCTGGAGGTGGTCAAACATGAGATGGCAAGATTGAACATCGACATCTTGGGAATCAGAGAACTAAAATGGACAAGCATGGGCGAATTTAATTCAGGTGACCATCATATCTACTACTGTGGGCAAGAGTCCCTTAGAAGAAATGGAGTAGCACTCATAGTCAACAAAAGGGTGGGAAAAGCAGTGCTGGGGTACAATCTCAAAAACGATAGAATTATCTCAGTACGAATCCAAGGCAAACCATTCAACATCACAGTAATTCAAGTCTATGCCCCAACCACTGAGGCCGAAGAAGCTGAGGTTGATCGGTTCTATGAAGACCTACAACACCTTCTAGAGCTAACACCAAAAAAAGATGTCCTCTTCATCATAGGGGATTGGAATGCTAAAGTAGGAAGTCAAGAAATCACCGGGATAACAGGCAAGCATGGCCTTGGTGTACAAAATGAAGCAGGACAAAGGCTAATCGAGTTTTGCCAAGAGAACACGCTGATCATAGCAAACACTCTGATCATAGCAAACCAACAGCACAAGAGGCGACTCTACACATGGACATCACCAGATGGTCAATATCGAAATCAGATTGTTTATGTCCTTTGCAGCCAAAGATGGAGAAGCTCTATACAGTCAGTAAAAACAAGACCTGGAGCTGACTGTGGCTCAGATCATGAGCTTTTTATTGCAAAATTTCGGCTTAAATTGAAGAACGTAGGGAAAACCACTAAACCATTCAGGTATGACCTAAATCATATCCCTTATGAATATACAGTGGAGGTGATAAATAGATTTAAGGGATTAGACCTGATAGACAGAATGCCTGAGGAACTATGGACAGAGGTCCGTAACATTGTTCAGGAGGCAGCAACTCAATCCGAGCGCCAACGCATTCGGTCCTCCGAAGGTTGTTCGGGGAGAAATTCTCCGCCCTCCCGCCCCCCCCCGGGATGGGACTTACCTTTCACGAATGTCCCTCCTGGCGGCGGGTCCCGGCGGCGGTTCGGCAGGTCTTCGTCAGGGGTGGGGGCGGCAGCCGGTCTTTCGACCGGCTGCCGCCGCCGCCATTACAAGAAAAGTAAAAAAAAACCAAAAACGCCCCTGTGATAGGCTACGTAATGATTAACATAGCCTATCACGGCTAGATTTGCAAAGTCAGCCATGATAGGCTACATTAATCGTCACGTAGCCTATCATGGCTGACTTAAAAAAAAAAAAAAGCACGTACGGCTAATGGCGGCCCCCATAGGGAGCCGCCATTCGCGTTCCTTATTTGGTCCCTGTAGTCTACATAAAGATTTACGTAGACTACAGGGACCAAATAAGGAACGTGAATGGCGGCTCCCTATGGGGGCCGCCATTTGCGTACGCGCTTTTTTTTTTTCAAAGTCACCCGTGATAGGCTACGTGACGATTAACGTAGCCTATCACGGCTGACTTTGCAGATCTAGCCGTGATAGGCTACGTCAATCGTTACGTAGCCTATCACGGGGCTTTTTGTTTTTTGTTTTACTTTTCTTTTGAAGTTCGCGGCCCGGGAGATGGGGCGCTTCTCCCCAGCCTGAATTTCGGTCGGGTGAGGCGGGAAGCCTCCCCCCCAGCCTGAATTTCGGCCGGGCGAGGCGGGAAGCCTCCCCCCCAGCCTGAACTTCGGGGGGAGAAGCGAAGCGCCTCCCCCCAACCGCGAAAAAAGCTGCGAGACCAGGTAAGTGACTTTCGTACATCCCTAGGAGAATTCCAGAAAAAACACACGTCTATTTCTGCTTCATTGACTACACTAAAGCCTTTGATTATGTGGATTACAACAAAGTGTGGCAAATTCTGAAAGAGATGGGGGTACCAGACCACCTTACCTGTCTCCTGAGAAACCTGTACGAGGGTCAAGAAGCAACAGTAAGAACCAGACATGGAACAACCGATTGGTTCCAAATTAGGAAAGGAGTCACCCTGCTTATTTAACTTATATGCAGAGTACATCATGAGAAACGCCAGGTTGGATGAATCAGAGGTCGGAATTAAGATTGCTGGGAGAATTATCAACAACCTCCGATATGCAGATGATACCACCCTAATGGCAGAAAGCGAAGAGGATCTAAAGAACCTCTTGCAAAGGGTGAAAGAGGAGAGTGCAAAAGCCGGTTTGAAACTCAACATAAAAAAAACGAAGATCATGGCATCTGGCCCCATCACTTCCTGGCATATAGAAGGGGAAGAAATGGAAGCAGTGACAGATTTTATTTTCTTGGGCTCCAAGATCACCGCAGACGATGACTGTAGCCATGAAATTAAAAGACGCTTGCTCCTTGGGAGGTAAGTTATGGCAAACCTAGACAGCATAGTAAGAAGCAGAGACATCACCTTGCCGACAAAGGTCCGTATAATCAAAGCTATGGTTTTCCCAGTAGTAATGTATGGCTGTGAAAGCTGGACTATAAGGAAGGCTGAGCACCGAAGAATTGATGCTTTCGAACTGTGGTGCTGGAGAAGACTCTTACGAGTCTCCTGGACTGCAAGGAGGTCAAATCAGTCAATCCTAAAGGAAATCAACCGTGACTGCTCATTGGAAGGACAGATACTGAAGCTGAAGCTCAAATATTTTGGCCACCTAATGCGAAGAGAAAACTCCCCGGAAAAGACCCTGATGCTGGGAAAGATTGAAGGCAAAAGGAGAAGGGGACGGCAGAGGATGAGAAAGCATCACCGATGCAATGAATATGGACTTGAGCACACTCCGGGAGAGAGCGGAGGACAGGAAGGCCTGGCATGCTATGGTCCATGGGGTCACGAGGAGTCGGACACGACTTAACGACTGAACAACAGCAATGTATTTGCATAGCTGCAAATATAGAAACAATCAATATAATTTAAATAGAATACAATACATCCTATCATAGTGGGAAAGACGATGATGAGGTAACATGTGTCCTTGCACTGTTTGCTGTCCAGGTGCTACACTGCCAAATCTTAGACCAATCTAAGTAATGAGTATAATTTTCTGAGTATAAGCTGTAGAACCTACTGTCCCCCTCCCTGATCTCTCTGGATATAATGGTGGAATGCGATTCATGCAACCTTCTCTTAACATAGGGCCACAGCTGTGGCTCTGTAATCAATGCTAGGAGTCTTATAATAGTAACAATATGTGTGGGGCTGGAACAGATATGGTACCTTTGCAGTCCCTGTCCCCTAATCTAACAGGTGGCTATCTGGAAGGAAAGCAGTGTGGCCAAAGACAGCTGACCCTCCACATCTCAGTGCTGACAAGGAGTCCTTGGAGGAACATAATAGCATTGCACCAGAACACTATGCCCCAAATTCCCATTGGACAGCAATTCCAAAATCATACTGTGGTAGATGGTATGAAAGATCCAGAGGATGTAAGAAGGCTGCCCTGTCTCTTCTTCCTACTTAGGTTACCCATGAGGGTGACAAATCCAGGATGGAATCCAGATTGTGATGGAACATTTGGGAAACGCTCTGTAAGTGACCCTGAAGGAGCCAATACTTTTGGTTTTAGAAATCCAAATTAAATAACAACAACAACAGCAACAACAACATCGGTGTAACGATTTCCCCCCTCTTTTTCTTATTTGTTGGCTATCAACTGTCTTCAGTCTTTTTGTACAAGCCAATCAATAAAGTTACTTCTTAATGGATTGTGTTAAATATTTAAAATGAGGAGAACCACTCTTTTCTTTTTAATTGCATTTATTGAGTTTTTAAAAGGTAAATAGTGCCCTAAATTAGATTGTTTTAGCATTAATGAAGATAGGCCTAGGATCATGCCTTTGGTTTTGGTATACACATGGCTCAGTATCTTCAGTGTGGAGGGAGGGAAGGTAGGATTGTTATTGTTACAGGAAAAGGTTGAGCAGGGATGAACAATTCCAATTGTTCTGCAATACCTTGATCTTTTTAAAAGATGTTATTTCCAGTGGATTTCATACAGTTTCAGGGTAGTTTAGTACATTCTTGCTCTCATGTACTTTGAATTATTCTGATCTCCTCCCCAGCCTCACTTCTTGCTATCCATTACTTTCGCCTCTTTTGCCCTTTTCTTTCTTAAGTAAAATCCAATTCTCACTGCTTTGGTCAACAGTTTCCCTTCTCAAAGAAAGTGCTGATTATCTTTCCTACTTAATCTAACTCATATTACTGATTGCATTGCTCCATTTACAATTGCTCCTTGCCCATCAATCAATCCTTTCTCCCTGAAACCATACCGATGACTCTAAGAGCCTCAAACTGCAGTCAAAAGTTTAAGTGGCAAAGAATTTTTAAGTTCATTATGCTTTATGAAAACTGTGTCAGCACCTTTCTCTGAGTGGAGATTGGGCAAACTTCCTATTACTTAGGGTTAATTGCTGTTGGAAAGAGCAACCTTGGGTTTCCCTGCAAAGTTATTGATAGAAATCTTTATCCATTTGAAAATAAAATGTCTACCAGAGCCAGTGTGGTGTAGTGGTGACAGTGTTGGACTGGGAGCCGGGAGATCCGGGTTCTAGTCCCCACTCAGCCATGGAAGCTCACTGGGTGACTTTGGGCCAGTCACAGACTCTTCGCCCAACCTACCTCACGGGGTTGTTGTTGTGAGGATAAAATGGAGAGGACGAGGAGGAGGATAATGTAAGCCGCCTTGGGTTCCTTGCAAGAGGAAAAAAGTCTGGATATAAATGCAATAAATAAATAAATACCTTCATTCTCACCCAAGCAACATTTCTGCCATTAAGAGTGATTTGTTTAGAGGAGATGTTGCTCATAGAAGTATTTCAGCGTCTTCTAGTCATTGAGTTGGATCCAGATTTATATTTAGAGTCAGTGGTGCAGCTACAACTGGACCTTGGGGACAAAGTCCAGAGGCCCTTGGCCTTTGCCCCTCCCCCAAGTGATGACCCAGAGAGCAGAAGGTGATGGGGGCAACAACAGACAGACATGGTAGCATGGCATGCCATGGCATCATCCGTGTTTCCTTATATTTAAAGACATTTTATAGTTGAGGAATGGCTGGCTGGTGATGTACTTGGTTACACATGTTCATTTTATTATGTTTAATTTTTTTAAAAAATCCCCTTCTATGACAAAATGGTGCTTATTCCCAAGTAGATGTCTTTAGCATCAGAGAAGCAGAACCACACTCCATTTTAATCCTGTAGTCATGTGAGTGCTATGATTTAAGCGAGTTTAAAATGTGAAACTGCACATGCTCAGAATCTTTCTTCCTTTCTTATTAATCAGGGTTGGCAAACAGGATTTCTCTCTAACATTTTCAGGAATGTAGAAGCAGTGTAAAACATGGAATGGTAGAGGGAGGTGAGCTGTTCACATGGCTATCTAAAGGGCCCTCCTTGGATGATTTTCATAGATCAGCTAAAGAGGGAGAGCTGGGAAAGGTGAATGTGTGTATAAATGGTGTACGAGAGTGAAGGGGTGCATTTTCGTGTGAAAGGTGTGTGAGAGAGTGGGGTGGCCACTTTGGGCTCTGGCCACACCCACTGCTGCCATATAATCCCCAGGAGGTTTCTCGGATGGCCAAAAGGGATTCCCCATCCCTGATCTAGATCCTTTCCAGTCTAGTTTCTGGCCCAGTGTTTGGACTGCAACTGCCTTGATTGCTGTGATGGGGAATGGGCAGGGGGAGCACGACCCTGTTAATTGTCTTGGGCCACTCAATGGCTTTCAACGCGATTGACTATTATACCTTTCTGGGCTGCCTACGTAACACCGACGAACTGGCTGTGTGGGTCCCCATGGGATGCACCGAGGCGAGGCTACACCTAGTCTGTTTGGGGCTGGAAGATATCATCATTTTACAGTGGCTTTGGTTTTGTCCAGAGAGTAGGTCTCAGAAGGTGGGGCTGGGAGACTGGTGCTTCACTCGGTGGCCTTTGACATGTTGGGTGACACATGGATCTTTCCAATCTCCCATATTATTCAACATCTATGTGAAACCACTGGGTGAGGTCATCTAGTGATTTTGGCAAGGGTGTCACCAGTGTGCAGATTCTCTTCTTTCTATTATCTGATCTTGGGGAGGTAGAGGAAGTTGTGAACCAGTGTGGCAGTTTTGGATTAGATAAGGGTAAACAAACTGTAGCTTGCTTAATCCATACAAGATGGAGATACTATTGGTTGGGGGATCTAGGAGCTGGGACTCCAGCATGTCTTGGACAGGATAACACTAACCCTGAAACAGCAAGTACGTAGCTTGGAGTTTCTTCAGCCCTGCTCATGGTTGCTCAAGTAGGGATGGTAACCAGAAGTGCCCATTACCTGCTTCACCTAGAATGCTTGCAGTTCCTTTTCCTGGAGAAGTTGGACCTGGCTTTAGTCATCATGCTGTGTAGTCAGTTCCAGGTAAGATTACCTTAATGCACTGTACATGGGGACTGCCCTTGAAGATGGCCCAGAACTTTCAGTTGATTTGGAATGCCATGGTGCTATCTGGAGCTAGCAGAACAGACCATACTAAGCTGATCCTTCATCAGTTTTACTCGTTGCCATTTTTTCCTTGATTCAGTTAAGTCATTTTAAAGCACTAAATGGCTTGGGTCCAGACTATCAGAACAATTATTTTCTCCTTTGAGCTGGCCTGAAAACTTTTTTAGTTTGTAAGTGCCTTCTTTGTGACCCCTCCTCACAAGTCAGGTGTGTGTCTGTGTGTGTGTGTGGGGAGCATGATAGACAGGGCCTGCTGTGTTGTAGTGCCCAGAATCTTGAACAGCCTCCAGAGAAAGGTGTAATTTGCCCTATCAATGCTTGCTTTTAAAGGAGCAGGGGAAACTGTGCAATTCCAGCAGGCATTTCTGGGATATTGTTTTCTGATATTGGCTTTTATTGTTGACTATTGTTTTTAATTATGCTATTATTTGTTTGAGATTTTGTAAAACTCTTATTTTATTATTGGTTTATGGTTTTGTGAGCTGCCTTGGTTTCTATTTTAGACTGAAAGGAGGGCTAAAAAATGGAATAAAAGTAAACTGAATAAAACTTATAACACAGCACCTGACTTTATACTTCCTGTATATTTTATTGTTTTTTCTTTTGGCATACAGTATAGAGCAAGATGCTCAAAAGAAGTTAGAATGGCGGCTACATTGTATGTATATAATTCAGGTGACGTCTGCTCAGGACTTCCTTGGCTACAAGTGTCATGTCTCTGGTGTCACAAAATGTGAGGATGAGCATTAGCTTGGATGACTTTAAATAACTAACAGGAGGCTAGGTCTATCAATAAAATTATGCTGAATAATGAAATGAGATACTGGAGAGAAACAAGGTGTGCTTATTTACATCGTGATGTGCTTGTGAGTTTCTCAAACGTGTGTTGGTTTGTATTCTAGCTGCAACAGAGGCATCCAGAGGGTAACTTCTGGAAGTATGCGATGACTCATTCCGATATAACTTTGCAATCTTTGTAACCAGTCTGCTGTGAGTCCCCTATCTGATTTGTCTGATCTCTTTTCAAAGACATCTGGATTAGGATCTGTGTAGGTCATTGTCCATATTGTTCCTCATACTTCTTTTCAAAATGGCTCTAGAAAAAAGGAAAAAAAACTTCTGTGAGTGAGAAGAAGGAAAAACAACAGTAAAATGTCTGTCTTCACTCGAATCCATTTTAGGGATCTTACTCTAAGGGGGGAAAGAAAGAAAATTACATTGAGAAACACAGCCTTTAGTTTTCTGTTTTCTAATAGCATTTAGTGATTGACTCAATTGGTTGAGTCTGTGTGAAATGTAATGCAATGAAGAAATAATAATTTTTCAACATTTTGTGTGCTGTCAAGTAATTCCAGCTTATAAACTACAATGCTCAGGCAACTGTAATTTTTAATTGTTTATATGGTTCTTCCCTAACAAAGCATTTGAATGGTACAATTTACATAATAATATCATCATTTGCATATTTATTAGTTTCATTTAATTTGCTGTGAAGTATTTAAATGTAGGTAGAGGGTGATCTTTAGCCACATACTATTATTGTTCCCAGTGTGAATATAATCCAAACAGTTGCTAATGTATAACTGGCACATCACATTTACCATCAAGATATAAATGGATATAAAATAATCTTTGAAATGTCTTGCTATTTTTTTAAACCTCTGTGTTCATTTAGTCATACCATCATGAAGCTGTTGGAATTAGAACTTACAAAATTATTTGCAGGAAAAAAATGTGTGTGATTCCCTACCCCAGTTCTTTGATCTTTGAGCAGATTGTGAGGTTTGCAGATTTTTTCCCCCATCAAACAAAATTATGTAGCTCATAACTTACATTTTTTTATTCATTTAGGGTGCAATCCTATGAGGATAGGCAGCCACCTCTGAACTTGGAGGTGACCACCTATCCAATGCAGGGCAGGAAAAGCACGAAGGGGATCGTTCCCTCTGCACTTCTCCTGCCCTGCATTTGTGGCTAGAGAGCTGATTTTAGCTGTCTAGCCGCGGGAAGGCAGAACAGGGGAGGAGGCTGCTAGACGACACATAGGATGTGTTGTACCAGCATTTCCACCTTCCCCACCCTGGAATGCCTCCCACAATGCCCTGTTTTGGCTGCTCCACACTCCTCTTCCAAGCGCGGAGCGCAGCAGCCATAGGATTGCTCCCTCCATTTTGGAAAAACATCCCCACAGGTCTTGATTAAAAATATTTTATAATCAGGATAAACTGCTATCCTACCCTATTGACCAGGGGTGGGCAATGTGTGGCTATCTGAATATTTTGGCTGATGTTAGAAAAAAAAGGAGACTCCATAACCGTTGGCGTCTCAAGTTACGTAACAGCCCGAGTGGCGGGAAAATATAGGCGGAGCAAAAAGGGAATCATACTGACGCGCTCATGACTAACAGCTTGGTAAGCTGATAGTGACTGTTTATTGGATATTAACTTAGTGAGCCGATGTACTAACTGTTTCATTGGTTACTGGTAAGAACAATAGAAGCGATATGATATAAAGGGCTTTTGCACACGTGTCTCGGGGTCCAGACTGCTCTGCACCCGTTTTGCAAAACGTTCAATAAAATAGTGTTGGATCCACTGCTGCCTGCCTGGCATTCTTTTCTTCTAAACCGAAAGCAAGGACTTTTTATCTAACACTGACAACTTCCATCATCCCTCACCATTGGCTATGCTGGCTATGGCTGATGGGAACTGTAGCTGAAAACATCTGGAAAGCCACAAGTTGCCCACCCCTGCTATTAAAAAAATGATATGATTGGGCCAGAGACCTGTGTATACCTAGCAGCTAAATAAGCACCATCCCAGTTGTTATGCATGAACGTTAACACAGACTCAAGACTTTTACATGTCACCACCTGCAAAATAATATGACCACTATGTATTGTCATGTGCCCCTTTGAGACATTCATGGTAAAATCCTATACATAACAGGAATTGTCCCACAACCCAGGACCTGCAGGAGAAGCTGCCACCATCGGGGAAGAGGCGTGCCTGCTGCTGCTGGGCCTGCTGCTGCTGCTGCCGCTGCCACCACCAACACCAGGCCTTCCCTGTGGACTTCTGCCTGGCAGACTGCCAGTCCCTGCAGGACCAGGCCCCCAGGTACCAAGCCAGCTGTGCTGCTCCACCTGCCCCTTCCTGGAGGGGCTACATAAGCTGGCTGGCTGAGGTGGCCTGGGAGAGCCAGGGCCTGCAGGAGAAGCTGCTACTGTTGGAGAAGAGGTGTGCCTGCTGCTGCCTCCAACACCAGGCCTTCCCTGTGGACTCCTGCCTGGCATTACTTTTAAGGGGATTTTTAATTTTTTTTTAATTGTTGTTGTTGTTGTTTTTGTTTTTTAATTTCTGGGGGATTTTGTTGTGTTTTTAGGGGTGGGTAGCCTGCCTGATAGGCGGGAGCGAGGGGGCATGTGTCCACCTGATGGAGGCAGTGGGGGAAGCGCTGGGGGCCAGAACATACCGAAGCTGGGCGGCAGGCGCTGGCAGAGCACTAGTGGCAGGCCATGCCAGGTAAGGGGAACAAGGGAGAGATGTGTGGTATCTGTCCCCTGCTCCGGGCCTGTCCAGAGCCAAAGGATGGCTGGGGGAGGCGTGACCCCATCTTCTGGCCTTTGTTTGCTGCTCTGCAATGCCAGGTCTGTTACCCAGAAAACCTCCCTCATCCATGACATGATCCTGGATGAGGGTGCAGACCTGGCATGTATTACGGAGACCTGGCTGGCCGAGGCTGCTGCTCCAACCTTTGCAGCCATGTGTCCAGCCGGATTTTCATATGCAAAGCAGCCGAGGGCTGGGGATCAGGGAGGGGGAGTGGCTGTTATCTACCGAGAGTCCTTGGTCTTCACCAGACCCCTTCTCCGGGAGACCAAGGTTACTGAGTGCATGTACAGGAAGTTGGGCCTGAAAGATGGTCTGGGGATTTTGCTCTTGTACCGTCCACCCCGCTGCACGACTGACTCCCTGGCTGAGGTGCTTGAAGTGGTCTCTGATGTGCGTGTACAGTCCTCTAACTTATTGGTGTTGGGGGACTTCAATGTACATTTGGAGGCCATCCTCACAGGAGCACCTCGGGACTTCATGGAGACCATGGCCTCCTGGGAGCTGCACCATATTCTAACTGGGCCCACCCATGTAGCTGGTCATGCACTAGACCTTGTGTTTGTTTCTGGAGAAGTGGGAGTGATCTGGAAGTTGGGGGTATATCCACCACCCCCTTGTCATGGTCAGATCACTATCTGGTGACGTTGGACTTCTCGGTTCTACAACCCCTCCGCAGGGGTGGAGGACCCATTAAAATGGTCCGCCCCAGGCGTCTTATGGATCCAAATGGATTCCTGAACATGCTTGGGGATTCTCTGGGGCACGCCAACGGCCACTCGGTCAAGACCCTGGTGGGTGGCTGGAATGCTGCAATCACTGGGGCATTAGATCAGGTGGCTCCGAAATGCCCTCTCCCCCTGAACAGGACTTGGACTGCACCATGGTTCAATCTGCGGTTACGAGTTCTGAAGCAGGAGGTGAGACGGCTAGAACGCCGGTGGTGGAAGTCTCGCTCCAAAGACGATCAGACACGGGCTACAGCTGTATCTTCAGCCTATCACGTGGCGGTGAAGGCAGCAAAAAAGGAATATTATGCTGCCTCTATCGCATCTGCAAAGTGCTGTCCCAGGAGGCTGTTCCAAGTGGTCCGGAGCCTGGTTGGTCCTGTGGCTCCTGAACCACTGGAGCATTCTAAGGCCTCCTGTGAGGCCTTGGCAAGGCACTTTGCAGATAAAATTGATCAGATTAGGTGTGTTACTCTGCACGCTGTGGATACAGTTAGTGAGCAAGAGGTGGCCTGTGGCAAACCAGTTTTGTGGGATCGGTTCCAGCTTCTTCCTCCTGATGAAGTGGACAAGGTGCTTTCATCTGTAAGGCCGACCACCTGCTTACTTGATCCTTGCCCATCTTGGCTCATTATGGGCTGCAGAGAGAGACTGGGTGAGGGGATCAGGGCGGTGGTGAACGCCTCCCTTGAGGAGGGAGTGATGCCATCAGCCCTCAAGGAGGCAGTGATAAGACCACTCTTAAAGAAGCCCTCCTTGGATCCCCAAGTTCTGAAGAACTTTCGCCCAGTCTCCAATCTGCCATTTTTGGGCAAGGTGATTGAGCGGGTGGTGGCGGTGCAGTTGAAGGCACACTTGGAAGAAACTGATTATCTAGACCCATTTCAGTCGGGCTTCAGGCTTGGGCATGGGACAGAAATGGCCTTGGTCGCCTTGGTGGATGATATGAGGAGGGCTCTGGATAGGGGTGAATGCTCCTTCCTTGTTCTCCTTGACCTCTCAGCGGCTTTTGATACTGTTGACCACGGTATCCTCCTGGACCTCCTGGAGGGGTTGGACATTGGAGACGCCGTATTGCGGTGGTTCCGGTCCTTCTTCTCTGGCAGGTACCAGAGGGTAGCACTGGGAGAGGAGGTTTCGGACCCGTGGCCACTCACTTGTGGGGTGCCACAGGGTTCCATCCTCTCCCTGATGCTATTTAACATCTATGTGAAGCTGCTGGGGGCTATCATCAGGAGGTTTGGGGTGCGGTGTCATCAATATGCGGATGACACGCAGCTCTACCTCTCGTTTAAATCTTCACCAAGGTTGGCCTTAGAATCCCTGTCCAAATGTCTGGAGACGGTGAGTGGCTGGATGGGGAGGGATAAGCTGAAGCTGAACCCTGACAAGACTGAGGTACTTTTGGTGGGAGACAAGAGGAGGCTGGGGGATGTTGACCTGGTGTTGAATGGGGTACGGCTACCCTTGAAAGACCAGGTCCGCAGTCTGGGGGTCATTTTGGACTCCCAGCTGTCCAGGGAGGCTCAGGTGTCAGCTGTGAGCCGGACAGCGCTATATCAACTCCATCTGATACGGCGGCTGCGCCTCTTCCTTCCCAACCATCTGCTCCCATCGGTAGTACATGCCCTGGTCTCCTCTCGTTTAGACTACTGTAATGCGCTCTACATGGGGTTACCCTTGAAGACCGTTCGGAAACTGCAGCTGGTACAGAACGCGGCGGCTCGCCTGATTAAAGGCAGCCGCTGGCGAGATCACATCACTCCAGTGCTGAAGGAGCTGCACTGGTTACCAGTTGTTTTCTGGGCCAAATTCAAGGTGTTGGTTTTGACCTTTAAAACTCTATATGGTTCCGGCCCAGCCTATCTTAAGGAGCGCCTCCAGCAACACCAGACAGGCCGCTCAACAAGATCAGCCTCGGATGGCCTTCTCTCTGTCCCATCAGCCAGGACAGCTAGACTGGTGGGGACGAGGGAGAGGGCCTTTTCTGTGGTGGCCCCCACTCTGTGGAACTCCCTCCCTAGGGAACTCTGCCATGCCCCCTCTTTAATGAGCTTCCGTTGTGCATTAAAAACGTGGTTGTTCAGGCAGGCATTTGGGGTGGGTTAGGGTATTTTAGAAAATGTTTTTACTGTAGAATTTTATTGTTTTAAACTGTTTTATTGTACATTGTACTTCGCCCAGAGTGGCGGGGTCTGGGTGACCAGCCAGATGGGTGATTAATAAATTTAATTATAAATATAAATAAACACTAAACAATACAACAGAAAGCAACTCGGCTGGGCTTACTGGTGATAATAAATATATATGACAAAATCTAGTGATAATTTTTTTTGTGTGGTTTAAAATCATACATCTAAACAATAAAAGAGAATACGATATTATTGTGCTGAAAAAAACTAACCATGCCAAAAAATAACCAGTACCAAATGGACCAAAAGCATTTCAACATCCAGTAATCCCCAAGGGCCTAGTACAATTAGGATATGGTCTAGTGTATAAAAGGTATGCCAAAGAATGAACAAACATATTATGCAAACATGTCATATACAACAGATTCCTCACAATTACTAACATTAGACGCTGCAGTGGTTAAACCTGTGAATATAAAAACAATATTGTGTTTTAAAAGTGCTTTAATTATGGTTAAAAGCTGATACTTAGGTGTTTATTACAATATAAGAAATTGTTTTAAAGAATAAAAAAATCACCATATAAGACTTGCCAAATATCCTCTAGTACATGTAGCAGCCAAGGCATACACAGGTTATGATAGTAAGTAAAGTGCAAGGGTGGGTGGAGGCAAAGGCTCCACTATAAACAACGTTTTTTGTGGAAGGCAAGGTGGTAAGTTCAACCCAGTTGTTTTGCTGTTAAAATGCTATACATGTCAATCCAGAAATAAGTCCAGCTAAATCCAAGGGGGCCTAGTCAGTCCTTGCTAAGCAGGCACAGGGTTGCAGCGGGGTAAAATGAATGCATGTATGAGAAAGCATCATGGTGACAGGCTCCATCCCAATGTAGTGCATCCATTAGAACAGCCATAAACAGTTCTGCATGTACAGTGTCCTAACAAAGATGTGAAGGTGGGCAGCACAGCCTGCTGTCTCAGTGCCACTTCCTGCAATGCATGTTCAGTCCACTCCACAAGAACATCTGAAAAGGGCTCCTCTCAGAACCACTTCAAGGAGACCTTTTAACATTCACACACAAGACAAGGCCAAGCAGATATCATGCCTGGGCCCAGCTGCAGGGGTTGTTAGAACCCTATTACTTCATGTACACTTGGGCAGACAATTTGCCTTGCTATCCACAAGTAATGGGAAATTAACTGTTTCACATACCATTATATTGCATGTATGTTGCTTTTATCTCTCTTCTGTATTACAAAATAAGTGTCATGTATTTGCTGATCTAAGCAAGGTTTTGTGGTTTGACCAAGAGTTGATATACCAAAGGGAAAAGTGCAGTTAAACAAAAATAACACTAATTCAGGAAAAATGACCATTTTAGGCACATTGAAATATACATAAAATAGCATTTTAGATAGCTATGTGTATACTTTCCTATACGATGAACAAGAATGAGAATTCATACCATTTAACAGCCTCTTCCTATTAGTAATTATAATGGGCAGTATTCAATGGGAGCAACCATAAATTATATTGCGCTAGTGTAAACAATAAACTATTATTGTAGTGTACACAATACAATATTTTTTTCAGTCCATCCTAAAGGAAATCAACCCTGAGTGCTCATTGGAAGGACAGATACTGAAGCTGAAGCTCAAATATTTTGGCCACCTAATGAGAAGAGAAAACTCACTGGAAAAGACCCTGTTGCTGGGAAAGACTGAAGGCAAAAGGGGAAGGGGATGGCAGAGGATGAGATGGCTAGATAGCATCACTAATGCAGTGAATATGAACTTGAGCACACTCCAGGAGGGAGTGGAGGACAGAAGGCCTGGCGTGCTATGGTCCATGGGGTCACGAAGAGTCGGTCACGACTGAACGACTGAACAAAACAGAACAAATGTAAACAATAACTATCACAATTGGCATCATACTTCTTCTTCTTCTTCTTCTTCTTCTTCTTCTTCTTCTTCTTCTTCTTCTTCTTCTTGTTCACTGCATTCCCATACTGCCCAGTAGCCTAAGCTCTCTGAGTAGTTCACAGAAATCAAAACCACAGAGTGCATCATAACACAATATAAAATATGAAAGCTTAACGCCACAATATAACAGTACAATCAGAATAAAACCTAGCAGCAATGCAAAGATTTAAAATACAGATTTAAAACACCAGAGCTAAAAGATTAGGAAGCTAAAATGCTAAAATATTGGGACAATAAAAAGGTCTTCACCTGGCGCCGGAAGGAGTACAACGTAGTTGCCAGGTGAACCTCTTTAGGGAGCTCATTCCGCAGCCAGGGTGCCACAGCAGAAAAGGCCATCTTCGTGGTAGCCACCTGCCTCACTTCCTTTGGCAGGAGCTCCCAGGGAAGGACCCCGGGGATGATCTTAGGGTCTGAGCAGGCACATATGAGAAGAGTCGATCCCTCAGATAACCTGGCCCCAAGCCATTTAGGGCTTTGAATGTTAATACCACCACTTTGAATTGGCCCCAGAGATGGACTGGCAGCCAGTGCAGCTAGAAAAGTACTGGTGTAATGTGATCTTGTTGGCCAGTCCCTGTTAACAAACTTGCTGTTCTATTTTGGACTAGCTGAAGTTTCCGGACCGTTTTCAAAGGCAGCCCCATGTATAACGCACTGCAGTAATCCAGACGAGAGGTTATCAGAGCATGGATAACTGTAGCTAGGCTATCTCTGTCCAGATAAGGGCGTAGTATATCAGCCTAAGCTGATAAAAAGTGCTCCTTGCCACTGAGTTCACCTGTGCTTCAAGTGACACTTCTGGGTAGGGATGTTAGAGAATTCCACCACGGATCCCAGGAAGGCCGAAATCCAGTGAATTCACCCCCCCCGGAACCCATGGTGGAATGGAACAACCCGCCCCACCACCCCGCGAAAGCCTCGCGAAACGGAGCCTACCTGGCTGCGGCTCCGGTGGCGGTGGCAACTCCGGCAGTGGCTGCTCCGGCAGCTCCAGCTGCTGCCGGGCTGCGGCCACCATTTGCGTCCTGGACTCCTGGCAAGCTGTGATAGGCTACGTAACTATCTACGTAGCCTATCACAGCTCAGCGCAGGGACGCAAAGGTGTAGCCGCCGCCATTTGCATCTGTGTCTTTAGCCATGATGGGCTACGTATATATTTACATAGCCTATCATGGCAAAAGACATGGGTGCAAATGTCGTAGCGGCCGCCTTTTGCTGTGATAGCTGTCAGGAGCGCTCTGGCAGCTTCTCCCAGTAGATTTCAATAGCCAACTCAAGACACAGACAAAAGGATTTCTTTTCAAAGCTTTAATCCATTTACAACTTAATGACTCTTTCAGATGCTAATCACCAGCGACTAGAGCAAGGAACAGCAGCGTGGCCTAAACTTTAAGTAGTCAGTTGATCCCCATTTGAAAGAGAGTCACTTGAAGATCCAGAACTTATGGGCTAGGGAGAGATCCTCCCTCTTTCCCTTGGGTCCATGGGAGGTGGCCGTTGCTTGCGCACCGAATGGGTGCTACACCTCCTTTCCACGCCCTCCATCGCTCGTCGCTCTTTGCGTCTGTGTTGAGCATCTAAGAAGCCCTCCTCCCGCATTCCCTCACTGCCAGGGTTGCTATCTATCTCTGGAATACTGGCAGGAGGATTCTCTGCCAGGTGCTGAGCCTGGGAGGGATGAACTGGCCCCTCTCCCACGGATAGCTGTTCCTCCTCAGAATCCGAACTGCTCTGAGGCTCCCTGGGCTCAGTTTCCACCCTGACAATAGGCTACGTAAATATATACGTAGTCTATCACAGCAATAGGGAGGAACGCAAATGGCGGCCGCCATAGCCGCCACCATTTGCGTCCGCATCTTTAGCCGCGATAGGCTACGTATATATTTACGTAGCCTATCATGGCTAAAGACAGGATGCAAATGGCGGTGGCTACGGCGGCTGGCATTTGCATCCCTGCACAGCCCAGCCGCCGGATGTCCGACTGCGGGCGGCCCCGGGTGGTGGCTCGGCGGAGTTGCCGTGGAGCTGGCCAGGGAGAATTTTGGGGGGAGGAACGGAGCGCCTCCCCCCCACCGCGAATGACCCCACGCGGAACGAGGTAAGTGATTCGTACATCCCTACTTCTGGGTCCAGGAGCACCCCCAAACTGTGAACCTGATCCTTTAGGGGGAGTGCCACCCCCTCCAGAACAGGTGAACATCACCTAGCCAGGCAGACAAGCCACCCACTAACAGTACCTCCATTTTGTCTGGACTGAGTTTCAGTTTATTGGCCCTCATCCAGTCCATTACCGTGCCCAGGCACTGATTCAGAGCAGGCTCTGCCTCACTTGAGTTTGATGAAAAAGAGAGGTAGAGCTGGGTGTCACCCACATATTGATGGCACCTCAGCCCACACCTCTAGATAATCTCCCCTAGCAATTTCATGTAGATGGTAAACAGCATAGGGGATAAAATAGAGCCCTGTGGAACCCCATGGCACAATTGCCATGGCACAGAGCAATAATCCCCCAGCACTACCTTCTGGAATCGGCCATCCAAGTAGGAGTGGAACCACTGTAATGCAGTGCCTCCAACTCCCAACCCAGACAACCTATCCAGAAGGATACCATGGTCGATGGTATCGAAAGCTGCTGAGAGGTCCAGGAGAATCAACAGGGTCGCACTTCCCCTGTCCCTCTCCTGGCAAAGGCCATCCCACAGGTGAGGAAGGCAGTTTCCATTCCAAAACCAGGCCTGAAGCCCAATTCAGTAAATTACTGAATTCTAGTAAATTACTAGAATAATTTACATTAGCACAATATAATTTATGTTAGCAGTTGCTTCCTGTTGGAAACTGCCCAAAATAGAATAACAAAACATGATGATGAGGTTTTCATAATCATGAATTACACTGAATTATTTTGTGAATTTATTATACAGATTAGAAAACTGAACATATATATTTTCCAGAGTCAGATTTTCAGTCAAAGGTATGGAACATTTTTGTATAGGTTCATACTGACCAAGCTAGTCAGTTTCACCACCTCTGACACAAACGTAGACTCCTCCAATCATATATAGGTGGCATGGGGCTATGCATGTTTTCCAACTTGATGCAAAGACATTGCTGTGGTCTTCTGTGTGTGTGTGTGTGCGTGTGTGTTTTCCTATAATCTTATAGGATTTCCTATAATCTATAATTTCCTATCATCCTAAATTTCCTATAATATATCAAAATTAGCAAATCTAGTCTGATACAAATTAAAAATTAAGAGAGCAATCCTATGGTCCCATGCAGGTTTCCCAGGATCCACAGGACACGGCAGATTTCCCCCTCTGAGGATGGAGAGAAAGCTCCACCCTCAAAGGGGGAGATCTGACCATGGATCCCCTCCACCCAGCCCTTTCAGTGAAATCTGAGGGATTTTCCTCCTGGTTGTCAGAACTCTGACCTCAGGAGGGTGGGGAAGAGGCGTGCTGGAAGTGTACTGGTGAGTGGGAAGAAAGTGGCGGAGGATCCAAAGAATCCACAGCCCTCATGGCCCCCAACATGGGGAAACATTTACACCAGCTGTGGAGCTGGTCTAAATTATTTCGCTCCCAATGGAAGGGAATTTCTTTCAGCTGAAATCCCCTGAAGACGAAAAACAGGTTAAAAGAAGGTTCTGTGCTCTGACTGGCCCTGCCCTCAAGAGCCTGGCCAGGGTGTTGGGTAGATCAGAGGTTCTGATATGGGAGCATGCCATTGGTGAGCACAGAACTGCATTCTAAAAATGATCCCCCTCCCAAAGTTTCTTTAAATGCCAGCAATATATAACAACAAGTACAACAATGAATAATAAAACCAACAAGTAGAACAAATTGCAACTACAATACATCACCTTCAGTACTGAATACAGTCAGTAGAGTTTGCAATAAAGTTGTTTAATCTCATCCTTGTTTCTTTGTTCACTGTGTTCTCCGTACTGCCCTTTACATTACTTAGGGAGTATGTCCCTCCAGAAGGATGAGACTGCTGTAAGTAGTCTAAGAGCCTGTCAGGTGGCATTCACAGATTTTTTTAATGAGGCACCCCCCCTTAAAAAAATCTAGATTTAGGGCTGTCTAAAAATAATTTCAAAGCATTAGGAGGCAAGATGCAAACTAATCCCTTTGACCAGGGTATGCAGATGTATTCTGAGCATTCTTGTGGATTTTTTCAAAGAAAGAAATATCTTCATATATAAATTAATCATAAGTGTTCAGAAACTAAATTAATGTCATGGCAAGGGCTTCAGATGTCAGGATTTTGCAAAGGAAATTATTTAGCTTCAACAGAGAAATCAAAGGTTATGATAGGGGATGACACATCCTTGAAGATTAGAAGTGGATTAAAATAAGAATAGTTTCTGAAGCAAAGTGAACATTTTCTAATGAAGTGACAGAAATATCTTTTTGTCAGAAGGTATTTTTGACAACGTTCTGCAGACCAGGTTAATGGCATTGGTTTACTTGCAAGAATTACTGGATACATGAATAAGTTAGCTCAGGAAACTATATCCAAGGAAAGTAAAGTAATACCTGGTAGATATAACCGGGCCCAATTCTCATAAGCAAACTGACACACGGGGAATGATAGATGAGCGGACCAGGGATGGACAAATCAGTCAATTTCTCTTTCTCTCAGTTTCTCTTTTTCCCAATCCTCAGTTTGTACTATACAATTTCTGCATCTGTTTGTAACTTTTTTATTTTAAAAAAGGTTGCATGAAAATTCATATGCATTTCTGTGAGTATTTCTCCTAATAGAACCATTTTGTACACATTTTTTACAAGCAGCTTCATGTTTATATAATGCTTTTTTGTACTTTTTCACTAATTTACATATTTTGTGCACACTTTGCCCTAATATACAATGTTAATGCATTGTTTTGGTGAACTGAATCATAAAATTAACTGCTATATACTGGTGATCTAATGAGGACAATGCCTCATTGAGGCATATGATGTGGGCATGTCCTGTAGTGGCTTTTTTTTTTTTGGTCATTGCTCATATAAATGTTGTTCTTGAAAAATCTGTGATAATAGCGGATGTTCATGCACTTTTAAATTATATCCCTGTGATGTCGGGATTAAGAGATGGGCAGCAAAAGTGGATGCTGAGAGCCCTTACAGTTGCAAAGACACTTACATTTCGAGCTTGTAAGGACCAAAACTACACATAATGTTACATGTGTGATTGCCTCTAATGTATCTGTTTGTTTAAGTAGGGATGTACAAATCCTACTCACCTGTCCGTTCCGGGGCATCAGCAGTGGGGGGGAGGCACTCCATCCCTCCCCCCGGAATCCTCCCCGGCCGGCCACAGCCGGAATTCCGGCCACAGCCAGGCTGCTACGGCCACAAATGGCGGCCGCTATGCCGGCCACCATTTGCATAGCTGCCAAGCCATGATGGGCTACATAAGCATTTACGTAGCCTATCACGACAAAAGGCAGCCATGCAAATGGCAGCTGCTACGATGGCTGCCATTTGTGGCCGCAGCAGCATGGCAGCGGCCGGGAGACCAGCCAGAGGTGCCGCTGCATCCGCCGCCACCGGAGCTGCCACTGGAGCAGCATCCGCTACCAGGTAAGCTCCATCCCTGGGGGATTCTGCAGGGTTGCGGGGGGGGGGGAGGCCATTCCACCATGGATTCTGGGGGTCCGGATTCTAAAGAATCCAGCCTTACTGGGGTCTGTGGCGGAATTCTCTGACATCTCTAGTTTAAAGATAGTAGCCATAGGGAGAAGCTGCATGACACAGAGGAAAGGGATTAAGCTGTCCCCAATATGCTGTGGTCCCAATCTTGGCCAGGCTCCAGTACGTATTTAAACAAACAAACAAACAAACAAACGAACAAACAAACACAGATGCATAAATGCAGTCACATATGGAACAACCAATTGGTTCAAAATTGGGAAAGGAGTACGACAAGGCTGCATATTGTCACCCTGCTTATTTAACTTATATGCAGAGTACATCATGAGAAATGTCAGGTTGGAAGAATCACAAGTCGGAATTAAGATTGCCGGGAGAATTATGAACAACCTCAGATACACAGACGATACCACCCTAATGGCAGAAAGCGAAGAAGATCTCAAGAGCCTCTTGTTAAGGGTGAAAGTGGAGAGTGCAAAAGCTGGTTTGAAACTCAACATTAAAAAAACTAAGATCATGGCATCTGGCCCCATCACTTCCTGGGGAAGAAATGGAGGCAGTGACAGATTTTATTTTCTTGGGCTCCAAAATCACCACAGACGGTGACTGTAGCCATGAAATTAAAAGACGCTTGCTCCTTGGGAGGAAAGCTATGGCAAACCTAGACAGCATAGTAAGAAGCAGAGACATCACCTTGCCGACAAAGGTCCATCTAATCAAAGCTATGGTTTTCCCAGTAGTAATGTATGGCTGTGAGAGCTGGACTGTAAGGAAGGCTGAGCGCCGAAGAATTGATGCTTTCAAACTAAGGATGGACGAAAGTCCCTTACCTGGTCCCGCAGCTTGCTTCGCGGTGGGGGGGAGGCGCTTCGGTTCTCCCCCTGAAGTTCAGGCCAGGGGGGGAGGCGCCCCGCCCCGTCCGGCCGAAATTCAGGCCGGGGGGAAGGCGCCCATCCCTCGCCGCTGGAATTCAGGCCGGGGAAGAGCGCCCCATCTCCCCGGCCGCGAAATGAAAAAGTAAATGTAAAAAAACCACACACACACACACGTAATAGGCTACGTAACGATTTACTAGATTTAGCTAGATTTCCAGTCAGACGTGATAGGCTACATAAATCGTTACGTAGCCTATCATGGGTGACTTTGAAAAAAAAAAAAGCACGTACGCAAATGCGTTCCTTATTTGCGTTCCTTATTTGGGCCCGGGTAGTCTACGTAAAGATTTACGTAGACTACGGCAAAAATAAGGTCAACGCTATTATTAATAAGGGCAAGGGGGGTGGCGGAGAATTTCACCGCCAATTTCGGGGGGCCGAATGCGTTGGCATTCGGCCTCCCTGAGATTCATGGAGAAATTCTCCGCCATCCCTATTTCGAACTGTGGTGCTGGAGAAGACTCTTACGAGTCCCCTGGACTGCAAGGAGGTCATATCAGTCCATCCTAAAGGAAATCAACCCTGAGTGCTCATTGGAAGGACAGATACTGAAGCTGAAGCTCAAATAATTCTGGCCACCTAATGCGAAGAGAAAACTCCCTGGAAAAGATCCTGATGCTAGGAAAGACTGAAGGCAAAAGGAGAAGGGGACGGCAGAGGATGAGATGGCTAGATAGCATCACCGATGCAATGAATATGAACCTGAGCACACTCCAGGACAGAGTGGGGGACAGGAAGGCCTGGCTTGCTATGGTCCATGGGGTCACGAAGAGTCGGACACGACTGAACGACTGAACAACAACAAAAATATAGCATAACTCATAATTTGGCCATTAGACTGGCTTTTGGGAAATAGTATTGGTTTTGAGGTATGCTGCTGTATCATTTAAGCAGCCTTCCCCAACCTGGTGCCCTCCCGATGTTTTAGACTACAACTCCCAGCCTTTCTGACCATCAGGTGTTGTTCAGGTTTCAGTGGTGGCCAGGAGTGCTTTTGCACCGTTGAAACGAGTGTGCCAACTGCACCCGTTCCTAGCCACGGTGACACATGCCTTAGTTACATCCCATTTGGATTACTGCAATGCGCTTTATGTGGGGCTGCCTATGAAGAGTGTTCGGAAACTGCAGCTGGTCCAAAGAGCTGACCAGACTGTTGACTGGGGCTGGTTACAGGGAGCATACAACTCCCTTGTTAAAACACCTTCACTGGCTTCCAGTCTGTTTCTGGGCACAATTCAAAGCACTGGCTATGACCCATAAAGCCCTATACAGCTCCGGTCCAGGTTATCCAAAAGACCATATCCTACCTTAGGAACCTGCCCATGTCCTGAGATCCTCTGGGGAGGCCCTTCTGTCAGTCCCACCACTGTCACAGGCATGTTTGGTGGGAACCCGGGAGAGGGCCTTCTCAGTGGCTGCCCCATGGCTGTGGAACGCCCTTTCCAGGGAGGATAGGATGGCTCCCTCCTTGATGTGTTTCCAGGGGCAGGCTAAAACATTCTTTTTCCAGCAGGCCTTTGGGACATAGTTGGAACCTGGGGGTAAGCTGCTAAAATGCTGTTTGAAAACGCTGTTTGAAAACGCTGTTTGAAAATGCCATTTTAATGTTTTTAATATAATTTTAATTGTATTGCTGTTTAATTATATTTTAACTTTTGTATATTTCCATACGTTTTAATTGTATATGTTTTAATGTTTGTAAGCTGCCCTGTGTCACAGTACTGGGGAAAAGGTGGGGTATAACTTAATAATAATAATAATAATAATAATAATAATAATAATAATATGAAGAAGCAGCAGCAGCAGCAGCGGTGCTGGCTGGGATTGATAGGAGTTGATGTCCAAAACATCTGGAGGGCACCAGGTTGGGGAAGTCTGATTTATGGTATTGCTATTTTTCAAAGCAGCTATCTATGTCCCCTCCACCTTGTTTGAGGGGCCATAGGATAGTTGGGCTTTCCCCCTCCAAGGTCAAAGACAGCGCTCCAGTCTCGGAGATCTGTCTCCCCCTCCCCTTGCAAGTGGTGCAGAAAGAACCACACTGATTGACCTCCAAGGTCGGAAAATAGACCTTGGAGAGGGGGAAAGGGGGGATTCCTGTGGGCAGGGAGGGGAGGAGACTGGAGAGGTCAGGATACAAACTATCCTGAGCCTCTTCCCACCTTCTTCACTCCCCTTCAGAAGCACCCTCACTCAAAGGACTAAAAAGCTGGTCTAGTGAAAATGGCAACAGTTGGAGGACGGGGAGGCCAAGATAGCCTCTGCTGCTCCTCCTGCCCTGCTGGCTTCAGCCCGGCAGGGCATTCCATACACAGAAGTCTCCGAGCTCAAAGTCTTCAGCCTTGAAATGCTTTCAAACTAAAGCATTTGATAATGAGGGGAAAAATACAGATGTAAATAGCATATTGGATGCCACTTGTGGCCGTAAAGCCCCGACTTTGACCTAATTGCACCCATTTATGGCTGTATTTAGGTCAAAATCAGTGCTTCACAGTCTCAAGTGGCATACAATGTGCCATTTGCATCTGTATTTGTCCCAGTGATAGGCTAATGGCTGCCGCCATTAGCATATCGCCTTGTACAGGGAGCTGGAGAGCTGCTCTGCGAACTGCCCTGGATATGGAGCAGCTCCCAAGGATTTCGAGGGGACCTGAGCAGTACAGAGGGCCCCTCTATGAACCCCCTGCCCCCGGACCGGAAACTGAGGGGTTCGTACATCATTAAACGTAGGTAGGAATTTATTGAGAGCCAGTGTAGTGTTGGACTGGGGCTGGAAAGACCTGGGTTCTAGTCCCTGCTGACCCATGAAGCTCACTGGATGACTTTGGGCCAGTCACTGACACTCGGCCTAGAATACCTGACAGGGTTATTGTGAGAATAAAATGGAGAGCAGGAGGATGGTATAGGCCACCTCTTAGGCTTCTTGGAGGAAAGGCAGTATATAAATGCAACAAATAAATAAATAAAACATACATTGGAAACTATTATAATATTATCTAATGATTGAGTCAGTGGCTGTGTTTCTGTTTGAAAACCAGAAATGGATTTGAGGAAGCTCATATCATAGTTATTGAGTAACAGCAGGTCAAGTTGCAGTTGTCCTACAGATCTGTGTTCCCAGACTATATTTGCCTCAGTTATATCCCAACCCACCTGTCGCATCATATAATTCTATTGTATTGCATTATTCAAAAAGAAAAGAAAAATGAGAAGACATCATAAAAGGTTATCTGTGGAATGGGGCCTTCAAAGCTCCCCTTGCAGCTCTAAGTCCATTAACATTTAAGGAGCTTTTGAACATCTGTATTAAGTATGTAAGCTGTCAGTAACACACTTTTGCGCATTAGACTGCAGGGAACTTTAAAAATGCAAAGGAAAAGTTAAAATTCACTAAGATATAAAAATAAAATGTGTGTGTGTGTGTGTGTGTGTGTGTGTGTGAAATATTTAATAGCATATTGGGGGAAAGTTTAATTTCCATGTGTTTTCTATGCAGCTGAAAAGCTGCTCAATGAATGCCAGCTCTTATCTCTAATGAAGGACAGACTATAAAAGGGAATTTAAACACAGCTTTGAAGCACTAGAGTACAGTGGTTTATATTGACAGATATAAGGGACTTAATGGGAAAAGAGAAAACCTGCCAGCAAGTTTGTTGAAAGTGATCATGAATTGTCAGACAATATTAACAGCTCTAACCACAAACCAGTTAAGATCCAACCCATTAAGATTTAGCAGAAATTTTTTAAAGTACATTTAAGATTTAACTTTAACAGTAATGGATGACAATGCAGATTGCAATGTCCTCATATGTACAGTATCAATTTTAAGTCGACAACAGTCCAAAGTCAACAAGAAAACTCAATGGCATTTGGGCATTTATTGGAATTGGATTAAGGAACAAAAGGAAGCATTATATTCCAGGATTCCCAAAGTAATGATACAGATGGGTCTTCTTTGGAGTACTCTATTCAGTTCTTAGCATCACAACTGGAAAAAAGACATGTTAAAAGGGAATGGGAGACAGGTTGATAGTTTCCATATATTTTTGTATCAGAAGGATGAGGGAGAATAACCCTTGATCATATCAACCAGGGGTGACATTAGAAAAGAAAGGTTTAGAATCAAGTTACATATTAGGAACACTGAAGAACTACCCTTTGAATATCCCAAAGAACATTGAAGTAGGGATGTCAGAGAATTCCGCCATGGACTCCAGTGAGGCCTCCCCCCTGCCTCCCCACGGAATCCCCCCGGGATGGAGCTTACCTGGTGGCGGATGCGGCTTCAGCGGCAGCTCCAGCGGTGGCAGATGCATTGGCAGATGCAGCGGCGGCGGCTCCTCTGGCTGGTCTCCCGGCCGCTGCCGGGCTGCTGCAGCCACAAATAGCGGCCGCCGTAGCAGCCGCCATTTGCTTGGCTGCCTTAACGTGATAGGCTACGTAAATACTTATGTAGCCTATCATGGCAAAGAGCAGGGGCACAAATGGTGGCCGCTGCGCCATTTGCGCCCCTGCTCTTTGCTGTGATAGGCTACGCAAGTATTTACATAGCCTATCATGAAAAAGGCAGCCACGCAAATGGTGTAGCAGCTGCTTTTTGCATGCCTGCCTTTTTCGTGATAGGCTACGTAATTACTTATGTAACCTATCATGGCTGGCAGCCAAGCAAATGGTGGCTGGCGTAGCGGCCGCCATTTGCGGCTGGCGCAGCCCAGCAGCGGCCGGAATTCTGGCTGCAGCTAGGGAGGATTCCGCGGGGGGGGGATGGAGCACCCCCACACACACTGCGGATGGCCCCAGCAGAACCAAGTAAGGGTTTCGTACACCCCTCCATTGAAGACATTTTTCATGAGAACAGCTCCACTATACTTGTATTATTTTAAAAAACAGTTTGCCTTATTGTGTTGATCAGTAGTACACCACATCTTGATCCCTTATTTGCTTGTTGCACGGCATATTTTAGGATCTGGCAACCAGAAAAAACAATTTTGTGGTTTATATTATTAGAAAAAGTCAACATGGGTAGTTTGGGATGAGAGAATCAGCTATGCATAGCAGTAACCCATGTACTGACTGATGTGATTCTAAGTCTCCATTATTACCATCAATGTGGTGACTGGCCGGAGAGATGGGGGCGATGGTCAGGAAATATGCTAGCTGCCACCACTGGTAGAAGCGCAAGGAGGGAGGCGAGCCTAGAGTGGGCACTTGTGAATCACCAAAAAGGAGGACAAAAGAGGACACAGATTTGCATAACATGTTCATATGCTAATTTATATGTATAGATGAAAATTCAGAAAGTATTATTATTGAAATAGAAATACAGTACATCAAGCCATAGTGTGGAAGACTGTGACCAGGTAACCTGTATGCTTTGCTCAGTCTAATATCCAAGTAATGTTGATGGGCAATTTTAAGTCCCAACTCTTCCTTCTGATGGGCCTTGAACTTTATACCAGATGTGGACTGAATGGCCCTTCCAATAAAGGATGCTTTCAAAGTGACGGATGCCAGTCCTCTGGCAGCCCTTCAAATAGAGGACTGTCCTCTGATTGCCCTGTGCCTAGTTCAATCAAAATAAATGCATAAATGAAGCCATCCTGCACAACCATCTTGTGGTCTGTACCAGTGTGAGCTGATTATATCATTAGCTGGTGCAGGATGACAGGGACCTTTTGTGTGAAATGGAGCCACTGTGGACCTTCCCCAACCAACATACATACATTCACCTCCTATCAATGCTAATCAGTACTTTCAATGATGTTTGCAACTGTTTGCAGTGGCTGAAAATAGTGCTGCATGGAGGCTGGATATGCTGATGAGCAGCTGACTCCTGCTTCTCACTTTGTGCCCACCGTTGACCTACTGGGTGTTTTGCCCTTCTTCATAGAAGTACATAATAGTATCATAGAATAGTAGGGTTGGAAGGGGCCTATAAGACCATCAAGTCCTACCCCTTCGTCAGCATGGATGCATGAATGACAACAGGACTAGAACATACTGGTCCATTTGCATAGTGGCAGGAATTCTCTTACTATTTGTGTATATTAACACAAAGATTGTGTATATTAACACAAACATTGTGTACATTAACACTGCCTCCGTTACATTAATTCTACCTTGCACCTGAAATTCAAGGAACAACTTCTAGTGATCTGTCTGTTCTCCATTTGTGTTGCAGGTCAGGTAGAGTCATACTGCAAGTTCAGAAGGTGGCTTTCATTCATGGAGGTTTTATTAGGATTGTTGTGTTAAACTGGAGCCACAAAAATAGTACTAAAATAGCCCCTCAACAAGTAGATGCTCTTGCCTTTGAGAACACCATCAAAGTTGACTCATCAGGCTTTTGATAGCCAATGTAGTATTGTTTAGCACTTCATTGCATGTTGGACTGCAAAATCCCAAAGTAGCTCAAATGCATCTCTGGACCTTTATATGGATGAGCCCCAAGAATACACATTTTATGCATGTTTCTCTAGAGGAGCTCTATTGATCTAAATATATTCACTTCACCATAATTAATGATGACCTCATTTAGCATTCTATAATGCCATTTAAATTTGAGGCATGGTATTTCATGAGAACATATTCAAAAGCATATCTGGTGCTACAGCATGCCCTCATAGAAGGGAGGATATTTTTTCACTCTAGCAGACCTTTGGACAGATGACATCTCTCATCAAGATTTTTGTGTAGCTCTGCCTCAATGGAACATTAGGACTTCTCTGACTTTTCAATGGATTTCCAAGGCTCCAGCAGAGAGAGCTCAAATGCGCCCGCACAGGTTTGCTTGACAGACTATCACTTCTGGTGCAATGAAAAGAGGCTTCTTTCTGTCAGCATAATCTCCCCACTGTTCTTCATTTCTGCTACATTCTGCTACATGCTGATTGTCGCCATGGTGCTGCCTTAACCAAGGAATGAAATGTCAGGAAGCAAGGCAAAAATCGTCCTATCTGCCTGCCTGCCTGCCTGCCTGCCTCTACATTGTTATGCAGTGTGTTCTCAGTCATCTAGTCCTTGCTGCCACTGCTCTGGGTAACAAATACATGAAGAGCATGTCAGAGTTGTTAGAATATATACTGGACTTTGTCCACTGGATTTTTACCTCCACATTTTCTTCATGGACTCTTCAGAGTTTACTAGTTTGGAGAATATTCCAAACAGGTTACTTTATTCATGCAATTCAGTGCCAGGGTTCATTCAACACAAATATACTGCCCTGCACGGTTATAGATTAGCAAGTCATTTGGGATGCATCTTATGCATATTCACCTGTGAGTAGAGTCCACTGAATACATTGGAACTCAGTTCTGAGTAAACACGCATAGGATTGCACTGTTATTTACAGTCTTGTTCCTAATGAATTGATCACACACATTTTTGAGCCCTTTCAAAGTAGTCTGCATCATAAAATTATATAAAAAGAAAAAGGAGATCCACCCACAAGAACCAGGATCCACAAAGTGAACCACTAGAGATCACAAATCAATTACTCATATAATTGGAAACTGTTGCGAACTGTTTTTTTTTTTTTTTTTAAAGAAAGTGATACTTTAGGGCTGTTTGAATTCCATGCAATGTTATTATAATGTGAACATGAATCTATTATTTAAGTATATAACTGTAATAGAAGAATGAGCTTGGAAAATAAGCCTATTCAGCCATTCGAGAGAATGCATAAGGAGGACTCAAAGTGTGTACTGGGATGGGGCTGTACATGCTTGTCCCCCCCCCCACGTCTTTGTGTGTGCCGGACCCACCACTCCTCAGGTCAGAACTTGCCATGTTAAACTGATAAAGCTGGGTTCCTAGTTGTGGTGAATTACCTGTTTTCAAGCACACATGAGTAGAACTCCCATTTAGACCTTACTGTTCAACAGTAAGGGTGATGGGGCTGGTGCACACAGAATAGGTGGCAGGGCGAGCATGTTCAGCCCCCTCCCGCTACACACTCTGAACCTTCACATATTCTCTTGAATGCCTGAACTGGGCAAGACTGGAAAATGTCAGTTGAGGAGGACAGCTAGTAAGAAGACAGAAAACAAAGAAGAAGAGGGAAATGTCTTGTGGTCATGAATGTTACTAAGGACGTTAGGTTATTAGATAGATGGTCATTTATTATTTTGTGATAACAAATGATTAGTTGTTCTAGGTGTTATGTCCCAGCAATATATGTTTACCTGTGTTCTGGTCTGGTGGGATTCTAAGGTTGGCATATCTCACTCCACATGCTGGTTTTGATATACACAGTTAAGAGTCCTACTGCTCTCTGTAAATCAGTAGGCAGTGGCAGCAGGGTTTTGTGTGTGTGTGTGTGTGTGTGTGTGTGTGTGTGGATATTAGGGAAGTCTAGACTCAGTGGACAGGCAGAGTGACTTGCCCAATGACCTCTACAGGCCAGGGCATTGTAGGGGATTCATAGAATATCACAATAACATATTTTCAGTATTTCATATCCTAGGGGCTCATGTTTTACATCATAAAATGCAGATCAATCATATTAAATGAACAACAAAACAAATTAAGAACAGGAACAATTACCTAAACTATTAAAACTCGCAGTTCTAATCATAACCTTGATTTTATTCAAACAACACATATTTATCTTAAGTGGAACAAAATTCTAGTGTAGATTTGACCAAAATAGAAATCTTTAGGAGACCTGGTGTGGTTCAGGGGATAGAATATTGGACATGAAACTGGAACCCTAGAATTCAATCCCAGCCCATGGATACATTATTGATGGAAACATTAAGATAATACATTACTTTTGTAATACATGGTATGGCAATGGAGGGAGCACTCCTATGACCACTAGACATGTTGTTTTCTGGGAACCGGCCTCGCCCCACCTTGTCTCACAAGAGGAGCGCGGAGTGGCCGGAAAGGGGCATGGCTAGGGGCGTTCCAGGGCGGGGAGAGCGTAGCTGCCTGTACAACACATCCTATGTGTCATACAGCAGCCTCCTTCATTCCCCGCTCTGTGGTCCTATCACTAGACAGTCACAATTGGCTGTCTAGAAGAAAAAGTAGGGCAGGAGGAGCATGGAGGGAATGAACTCCTCCATACTTCTCCTGCTCTGCTTTGGATAGGTGGTCACCTCCGAGTTCAGAGGTGGCCGCCTAGACAGGATTGCACCCTAAATGTCAGTAGCACTATCTAGTGATCCATTGTGGGTGCATACATGGAGCTCCTATGCCAGTGTTATGGCATGTATGACAATTCTCTTTTACTCATGTAACGTTATTTTATTTTGAAATAAAGTTAAAAATGCAAGCTTCAAAACATAAGGTCACATATAACAATATAAGACGAATTACATCCTAGGGAGTTGAAGGACTAGTGGATGGACTCTCAGAAGCTCTATTATCTTTTTCTCCTTTTTTGTTGCATTTTACAACAATAACAAGTACATCAATCCCTCCCTCACAATCACAAAAACTAACAATTAATTATAACAATACGTTAAATGCAGTCACACACATAGATTGTCAATACACCTGTAAATAAACGGGCATGATAAAGGACAAAGAAGGCAGAACAGAACAGAAGCAGATGAGATTAAGAAGAGGTGGAAAGAATACACAGAAGAACTATACAGGAAAGATCTGAATGTCCCTGATAGCCATGATAGTGCGGTCACTGAACTTGAGCCGGACATCCTCGAGAGTGAAGTCAAGTGGGCCTTAGGAAGCATTAGTAACAACAAAGCTAGCAGACATGACAGTATTCCAGCTGAGCTATTTAAAATCCTAAACGATGATGCTGTTAAAGTGTTGCACTCAATATGCCAACAAATCTGGAACACTCAACAGTGGCCACAAGACTGGAAAAGGTCAGTTTACATTCCAATTCCAAAGAAGGGCAATGCCAAAGAGTGTTCAAACTACCGCACAATTGTGCTCATTTCACATGCCAGCAAGGTGATGCTCAAAATCCTACAAGCTAGGCTTCAGCAGTATGCGAACCGAGAACTACTGGAAGTACAAGCTGGGTTTCAAAGAGGCAGAGGAACTAGAGATCAAATCGCCAACATTCGCTGCATCATGGAGAAAGCAAGAGAATTCCAGAAAAAGTCTATTTCTGCTTCATTGACTATGCTAAAGCCTTTGATTGTGTGGATCACAACAAACTGTGGCAAATTCTTAAAGAGATGGGAGTACCAGACCACCTTACCTGTCTCCTGAGGAACCTGTACGAGGGTCAAGAAGCAACAGTAAGAACCAGACATGGAACAACCAATTGGTTCAAAATTGGGAAAGGAGTACGACAAGGCTCCATATTGTCACCCTGCTTATTTAACTTATATGCAGAGTACATCATGAGAAACGCCGGGTTGGATGAATCACAGGTCGGAATTAAGATTGCCAGGAGAATTATCAACAACCTCCGATACGCAGATGATATCACCCTAATGGCAGAAAGCGAAGAGGATCTCAAGAGCCTCTTGTTGAGGGTGAAAGAGGAGAGTGCAAAAGCTGGTTTGAAACTCAACATTAAAAAAAATTAAGATCATGGCATCTGGCCCCATCACTTCCTGGCATATAGAAGGGGAAGAAATGGAAGCAGTGACAGATTTTACTTTCTTGGGCTCCAAGATCACCGCAGACGGTGACTGTAGCCATGAAATTAAAAGACGCTTGCTCCTTGGGAGGAAAGTTATGGCAAACCTAGACAGCATAGTAAGAAGCAGAGACATCACCTTGCCGACAAAGGTCCGTCTAATCAAAGCTATGGTTTTCCCAGGAGTAATGTATGGCTGTGAGAGCTGGACTATAAGGAAGGCTGAGCGCCAAAGAATTGATGCTTTTGAACTGTGGTGCTGGAGAAGACTCTTATGAGTCCCCTGGACTGCAAGGAGGTCAAATCAGTCAATCCTATAGGAAATCAACCCTGAGTGCTCTTTGGAAGGACAGATACTGAAGTTGAAGCTCAAATATTTTGGCCACCTAATGTGAAGAGAAAACTCTCTGGAAAAGACCCTGATGCTGGGAAAGACTGAGGGCAAAAGGAGAAGGGGATGGCAGAGGATGAGATGGCTAGATAGCATCACCGATGCAATGAATATGAACTTGAGCACGCTCCGGGAGAGAGCGCAGGACAGGAAGGCCTAGCTTGTTATGGTCCATGGGGTCATGAAGAGTCAGACACGACTGAACGACTGATCAACAACAATCTATTATTAATTGGTCCATTTCTATGCCAGATTAGAAACTACTACTCCAAAAATCCAATTGATTAGTTGGAGTACCATCTTCAACATTCAGGGTTTTTTTAGGGGGGGGGGAGGGAAACATTCAGAATGGTTACCAAGTGGCTACAAAGTTATCTTCCTTCATTTCGACGCTAGCCAGGTGAAAACGGCTGGTTAATTTCTCTGCCAATGCAACTGACCATATTCTATCAAGGTATCTCCAGAATGAGAGTCCTTGGGCATCTCTCCAAGTTTTAGCAATCTCGGTTCTCACAGCTCCTACAAGCATTGCCAACAATTCTTTATAACACAGTCCCTCATTCTCCCCAGTAAACAATGAGAAAAGTAATGAAGTTTCATTTGGGATTACCGTTTGTCCTGCTACATTACTCAGCCACTCTATTACTTCATGCCAGAATGGTCTGACCTTCAGAACGGTCTAATCCACATATGTTCAAGTGATCCCCTTAAGCTACAGCTTCTCCAACACATGTCCGATAACTCACTATTGATTTTATATAACTTTGTGGGGCACAAATGCCATCTATGAACTATTTTTTAATATAATTTCTTTAGACATGGCCGATATAGACATATAGGGCTGCAAAGACCATATTCTTGCCCATGACTCTTCTGATATACTAATATTTAGGTTCATTTTCCAACACATCTTGCCTCCATGTAATTACCATATTCATCCTCAATAATAGCCTTATAGATGACTGAGACGAATCCTTTTTTAAAAAAACTAAACTCTTCAGTACAATAGTTTTCAAAAGTTGTAAGTGCTCTTATAGAACCTGACATGTTATACAAATGAATTGCAAATTTATTAATTTGCATCAAGTGGAACCAACTGATTCTTATTTGGGCAGTTTTATCTTTTAATTGTCTTACTGAAATCAGGTTTCCTCTTATAAATAAATCTCTAAGTCTATAAATTATTTCTTCCCATGATTTGTATTACATGTATTTATCTTCAAAATTAAACTTGAGGTGTTCCAAATTGGGACATAATGGGGACATGGGAGGAGCTAAAAATTCATAAATTTACACAATATTATCCTCTGTCTATTATCTCTGAGAAATTCTTGAGGATAGGTGAAGTACTGGAGGGCTGGAAGTGGGCAAATGTTGTCCTTATCTTCAAAAAGGGTGAAAAGGAAAATTCAGGGGATTATAGACCATCAATACAGAGTATAATGTGCTCAGTCTGTAGACACCTTGACACAAATGCGTTGATAAATGGAAGCCAGCATGGATTTGTGAAGAACAAGTCTTGCCAGACTAATCTTATTTCATTTTTTGATTGGGTAACTTCCTTAGTAGATCATGGAAATGCTTTGGAGATAATATATCTTGACTTCAGCAAGGCATTTGACAAAGTGGCCCATGATTTTGCAAGCCACTGTAGATTGGATGGCATCGCTGCCAGGTGCATCCACAGCTGGCTGAAGAACTGTAGTTAAAGAGTGCTTGTCAATGGTTCCTCATCAAAATGGAGGGAGATTTTGAGTGGGGTGCTGCAGGGCTCAGTCTTGGGCCCTGTACTCTTCCATATTGTTATTAATTATTTGGAGGAAGTGTGGGAGAGGGGAATGTTTATCATATTTGCAGATGACATGAAAATGAGTGGGATAGCTAATACCATAGGAGACAGGGAAACAAATGTAAAATCATTTTGATCGGTCAGAAGACTGGCAGAAAATAACAGAATGAAATTTGAAAGAGACAAGTGTGACATTCTTTATTTAGGAAAGAGAAATGATGAAATGCACAAATATAAGATGGGAGATACCTGGCTTGACAACAGTATGTGTAAAAAAGATCTTGGAATTTTAGTTGATCACAAACTGAATATGAGTCAGCAGTGTGATATGGCTGCAAAAAAGGCAAATGCAAAAACGGCAAATGCAATTTGAAGTTGCATCAGTAGAAGCATAGTTTCTAAATCACAGGAAGTAATAGCTCCACCCTACTCTGTGATGGTTAGACCTCACCTTAAACAGTGTGTTCACTTCAGCTCTGGACACCACACAATAGAAGGATTCAGATAAATTGGAATGAGTTCAGAGAAGGGCAAAAAAGATGATTAAGGGACTAGAAACTAAGTCCTATAAGGAAAGATTGAAGGAACTGGGTATGTTTAGCTTTGAGAAGAGAAGATGGAGGAGGGGTGGTATGATAGCACTTTTCAAAGATGGAGGAGGGGTTGTATGATAGCACTGAAGGGCTGTCACACAGAAGAGGGCCACAATCTGTTCTCTATCATCCAAGACTGTAGGATATGAAATAAATGGTTTCAACTCTAGGAAGGCAGATTTCGATTGAACATCATTCAGGAAACTTCCTAATGGTCAAAACAGTCAGATAATGGAACCAGCTGCCTAGGGAGGTAGTGGGTTCTCAGTCACTGGAGGTATTCAAGCAGAGACTGGACAGCCATCTGTCAGGAATGCTTTAAACTGGATTCTTGCACTGTGCAGAGGGTTGGAGTGAAGGGCCTAAATGGCCTCCAGGACTATTATTATTTGATGAGATCACTAAAGAAATAAAGAAAATCACTGATTATAATCATAAGAATACCATGGATATACTTGTGGGACAACTTGGGTAAAACAGCCAAAGGACAATATCACTATCTCATGAAAGATTGGTTATAGAACTAATGTAGCAAATGTAAGTGTGTGTGTGTGTGTGTGTGTGTGTGCACGGCATGTATGTGACAGAAAGTCAGAGAGACAGACATAACCAGAAAAAATATAGTGTCTTGCTATGACTGGAACTTGATCAGACATTTGATGAGCTTCCACACAGGAAATAAATGGAAACAATGGTGCCATAACATATGCGAATCAAGGGTCTCTGCATACTCTATGAGACGTTTTGTATTCTCACAAGCAGATGTACAAGATATTAGGTTTTCTCAGTCAGAGCACTAACTTGGCCAGTATATGTTCCTCATGTGGTCAGCAAGACTCATGCAAAACTATGAGCCCGAGAATATGCTCAGTGGCTAGTGTAAAGGTAGGCTTCCTTGCTTTGCTGCTGGTTTCCCCAGTTTTACTGTGCATAGCAGAGTTTCAGTCAAGTTGTATGTCCTCACACAGCCCAACAAAGCAATGAAGTTGGGGATGGAGACAGGAGGGGGAGAGATGTTCTTCCAGTTACCTGCTGCTAACTCATGTCATTGTATGATGATGTGCTAGGAAATAAATGTATTAAAATGTACCAGAATAGGTCTGGCTGTTCAGGAATGTTTTGTTTTTGTCTACCCTTCTCTCAGAGACCTTCTTACTTTCAGCTAGTCTTAGGCCTTTCTCTGTTTAGGCAATACTTTTCCTGTTCTGTATTTTCTCTTCCTTTAGTCTCTATTTCACTTCAACATTCTGGCAACCTGGAGCTCTTAAAAAAATTGCTTCTATTTTAGGTCAAGAATTCAACTAGGTCTGATGCCTAGGGTATACAAAAGAAGTCAAGAAGCCATTTTAGGGTAAAAATATAAACTGCCCTCTCATAAGAAGTAACAAAAGCCCTGTGCATCCCTTATTTTTGTCCCCCTAGAAAATTCCTGATCTCTGAGAACTAGAAAGAACTAGAACTCTATGATCATACCACTGGAGATAACTTTAATAAAATTTCCTATAACTTGTACATAAGAGAGCAGTGATGGCTGCCTTGTTGTTGTTTTAATTTTTACAAACGTTACTAGAACAAAACTTTTAAAAATCTGAAATCTGGACTCAGGAAGTGTATATATAATAAATAACAACTCAGATATTATGGCCTCAAATCTGGTTTTCATCATGGTTTCATATCAAAATCACTTGTTGCCAGAACAAATTCTAATTGACTCTGGATGATGAACAATATTTATTCACTACGAGTCATCTCATTCTCAGGCAGTTTGCTCCTTGAATACTGAAAATGAACAAACGTATTTTTATCTTTTTTGATTACCTGTGTCAATCATGTAGTTTCAGCCTAAACAGAAACCACTCTGAGTGGTAGATTAAACAGAAAGTAACAAAAGAGCCTGGTAACCAACTTTCTCATTGTCTTTTATTGCCATCCATCATAATCATTCTGAAAAAGATATTCATCCCACAAGGCCACAGTTATGAAATTGCTTTTGTTACTTTTGCAGATTGCAGACATTTTGAAAAACAAAACAAAACCCAAGTGTCAATCCTGTTTATGTTACCAGTCAGAGTTGAAGATGGAAGCCCCTGAATGAATCAAGCAATTAAAATAGTTAAGTAATTAATTTTCAAGACAGATTTTATCCTCTACTGTATTCCTTTAGAGTAGAACAGAATGGCATTTTAAAACAAGTTTAAAATGTTTGTAAAAAAGATTTCTCTATTCTAGCTAAATTTAGTTATGACTAACTTCTACTGAAGTGAGTAACTAATTAGATTCATGATTAACGAGTCACTTTGGTTTCAATGATGATTATTAAGTCACTATTAATTTTAACTGGATCGGGGCAAAAGCTAGTCTAAATGTTTGGTTTTCTTTAAGAAGCTAGTTTCACAATATTCAGAACTTTTACGGATTTATTCATCATTCCTTCAAATACCATTCACATATTCCTAAGATCGTGTGAATGTAGCCAAAACTGCACCACCCACACAAGAGGGAAGAATCAGCACATTCAGGGTAACTCCAAGGTTTACACAAGAATATGATTTTTCTTTAGGAAAAATCTCCCAAACACCCCAATGTTAACTCAGACAAAGCACATGGCAAAATATATGAGAGAAAAGGGTTATCTATGAATAAGTCCAAACATTTCACCTGTCAATGTGTTCCTACTCTTTCCTGTATCTTTGCAGCAGGCTCATCGGGGAGAAGTAATGGATTTTAAACTACCTTGTGTTTTGGGCGACTTATCACGAGACACGTCTTGGCAAAATATGATTGTGTCAGACAATATTGATTATTAGAGAACTCCTTAACTTCAGAGACATGCATGATTAACAGCTGATTTTAGCATAACCAAGGCTGGAATTTGAACAAGAAATTTAAGCTTGGGAGATAAAGCTTTATAGCAATGAACCTTTCATACCGACTTCCTTTGCAGCACAAATCGTCAATTATATTTTACACAATGTTAAAGGGACTCCAAGAGCCATGTGGGAGTACAGTAACCTTTTTTTTTTGTTTAAAAGGAATAATAATTCACACATTATCTTTCATGAATATGTTAACAAAATTTTAACAACTGCCAAATCTTTTTTATAATGTCATGTTTAAACCAGTTGGGTATTAAACCCTATTACAATGGATGTCATCCTCTTAGTGAAAGGCCACAGTTCATGCGTAGTGTACCTCTTGCCCTTATAAATACATTAAATGCTGTAGGTTTAACTGCAAGCTGGGAAAAAAGTAGGCACTTTCTATACTGCTAACCAGGTGTCAGGCAATACATTTGATTATGAATATTTATCAGGTATAGCACAGACCTGTTATGAAACTGAGAGGCAATATGAACTACTAGCTATCTGTTCTGTAGTTTAAGACTAGGGTTGTGCACCGCTTCGGTCTAAAGCCCGAATAACAAGGCCAAGTAGGCTGATTTGGAGGTGCCTTGTCATGATCAGAAGTAGATCATAATAGAAATCAGGTGCCCCTGAAGCAAAGCGGCTCGTTGACAAGATACCTTGTCCACCTCGGAGAGTCGTAGCTCTTCTTATGCCTTCTGAGCACCCCAGACAGGCTGTCTCCAAATGTATCAACTTGTGAAAGACCATGTGGAGGGAGAGGAGGAGGATGGAAGGGGGAAGGGGAGAAGAGGCGGCGGCGGAGGCACCAAATGTATCAATTTGAGAGAGATCCACCCACCGGGAGGGGCAGAAGATGAGGTGGGAGGGGGAAGGGGAAAGGGGAGAGGATGAGGCGGAGGAGGGAGTGAGCTTTGCTGTGAGTCAGCCTCCGTTTGCTCATTGTGAGAGAGGCGGTGTTACTGGAGAGGAGAGGACTGTCTGAATGTTATTTGGCTAGAGCAGTGCTCTCCAAAGTGGGGTGCACACACCCCAGGGGTTGCACAAGACGATCCATTGGGCTGCATGAGCCACCTGATAATTGAGCAGCCTCCCACTGCCCTGATGAGCTGCCATTGTGTGCAGTGATGGTGGTGGCAGTGGTGGCAGCAGGATGGGATGAGAGCCGAGAGGGAAGCTCCATGGCATCTCTCTCTCAGCTCCAGCCCTATCCTGCCTCTGCTGTGGCCACCAAGAGCAACTACACCCATCTCTGCCAGGCATGGCAGAGGAAGCCATGACAATGGAGCAGCTGGCATCCTGCTGAAGGAGAGCAGGAAGGAGATTATCCCTTCCCACTCTCCTTTGGCAGAATGAAGCCAAGAAGAAAGTGCGTGCTATGACAGCTATGTTAGTCTCTCTGCACCCCACCCTACCCTTCTGTAATAAGTTTACCATTCATTCTTGTTTATTTAAAAATCCAGAAAATTTCACTGTAGTTGCTTATCTCACCCTGCCCCCCTTTCAATTCTCCCTCAACTATTCGTATGCCCTTACTTGGATTCTGTCTAGATTTTTATATATATAGCACTTTCCTTTCCTTTTTCTTGGCTCCCCTCCACCTCCCCTTCTCAATTCCTGTATTCCTTCCCTTCCCATTTTTGATCTCTTTTCCCTAAAAAATAATAATAAAAAAATTAAAACCACTTTCTCTTCTGTTAGGATTATGGTTAGTCCCATATCCCCTTTGCTTGTAGTTTAGTGTTTGCTTTTCTTTTGCTCTTGTGTGTGTTTGTATGTGTGTCTGTGTGTGCTTGTGCTGTGTGGACAAGCAAACAGAGTGTGTCAAAGGAGTACACACAGTCCACATTTCCAAAAATAGTGGACAAAGGACCACACACATTAACAGCTATTACTTAAATAATATAATGCTACACTGTGTGTTGCAAAGCAAGCAAGCCCAATATGAGGCATCTTTGAGGTCTTGGCAGGGGCAGAGGTGGGCGAGGTGCTGCTATGCCCTCCTGGCAGGGTTGCTGTCTTGCTTCCTGCCTCTGTCAGTCCAGCAGACAACTTTCATTGCTCTTCATTCAAGTCCATGTGCCCACCTGGCAGGGTTGCTGTCTTTGTTTGCTTCCTGCCTACCAGACAGTGTTTTCCCAGGCAATTCAGCCAAAGAGACCCTGAGGTTATTGACAGTGAATAGGAAAGTAGTATTAGGGGAAAGGGGTTATTTGCACTTCAAAGAAACCTACAGCAGAGTTTAGGGATAGTGACCTCCTCACCGCTTCAACATGTAACTTGATTATCCCTTTTTGAACTTTGGTTGGAGTTTCTGAGAACAGCGTATTTTACCTATGCATAGCACAAAAACATCTGGGCCAAACTCTGAAATTTGGTGGGTGGGATTCTCTCTCCAGGGGTCTGGGTGTTCCCCAACTTTCACGCAGTTCTGTGCAAGCAGTGAAATGTTATAGCTTTTTGCTTTGATTTTCTTGAAAAAATAAAATTTCACTTGCACCTAGCACAAAATCTCCTTGGCCAAATTGCCTGAGATTTGGCAGGTGGAGAGCCTTCGAGGGGGGCTGAGAGTTCCCCAAATGTCATGTAGGTACCATGAAAACTGAAAAAGTAATGGACATTTGTGTTTTCCCATGCAAGTCAATGGGAAAACACCAAAACTGAGTGATTTGGATGTCCAACTCTCACTTCAGATTTGGATCCGAGTCAAAGCAGATGGGATCTAAATCTGCCTGAGGCAAAGTGGGGCTGCTTCGAAAGGTCAAAAGCAGCATCTGAAGAGAAGTGGGGGGGGGCATTGTACAGCCCTATTTAAGACAGATTTCTTTTTTAAAAAATCATGGCTCTGAAGCTCATTAGGGCCAAATCAATGCTTTGATGGGTCCTGAGCTGGAGAACTGTACTGGGTCCCTACTCCACCCAACTCTGAACTAGGGATGGCTGTTGTGGGAAAATCCAGCCGGTTTGCTGGATTTTCCTGGAGCCCCCAGTTCAGCTTGCAGTTGCGAGCCAAGCTATGGGCTTTCCCCGAAATCTGGGAACTTTCTGGGAGGGGGTCCTCTTTAAAATCACAATTTCCACAAATTGTGGCTATAATTTGCATAATGTATGCAAATTGAAGCCATGATATGCTTGATTTTGCACAAATTACAGGTGCAATGTGAGCAAATTAAACATATTCCAGCCGCATTTTGCACAAATTACAGCTGAAATTTCCGTAAACTTAGGGATGTACGAAACTCACTTACCTTTTCGCGTAATCTTTTGTGGTGGGGGGGGAGGTGCTCTGTCCCTCCCCCTGGAATCCTCAACAGGGGGGGAGGCAATCTGGTCCTCCCCCCCTGGAACCCTTGATGGCCGGCTCAACTCCGCGGCATAGCTGTTGCCATAGCAGCCGCCATTTGCGTCCAGCCAGGCAACAGTGATAGGCTACGTAAGAATTTCTGTAGCCTATCATGGCTACCCCCCAAAAAAACCCCCAGCGTACGCAAATGGCGGCGGCTACAGCGGCCGCTATTTGTGTTCCTTATTTTTCGCCCTTTTAGCCTACGTAAATATTTACGTAGGCAATTATGGCGAAAAAAAGGGAACTGCAAATAGCGTAGTGGGCGCTATTTGCGTTTCTTTCTTTTTCACTGTAAAAGCCTACGTAAATATTTACGTAGGATAAAACGGCAAAAAAAAAGGAACGCAAATAGCACCCACTATGCTATTTGTGTTCCCCTTTTTTTCACTGTAATAGCCTACGTAAATATTTACGTAGGCTAGAACGGTGAAAAATAGGGAACGCAAATAGCGGCCGCCGTTTTTTTGGGGGTAGCCATGATAGGCTATGCAAATTCTTACATAGCCTATCACAGCTACAAAGACTCCAATGGCGGCCGCTGCAGCCCGGCCATGGCTGGCCAGGAGACCAGCTGCCACCACCACCGCCGGAATGGCCGCCGCCGCATCCGCCACATCTGCCCCAGGTAAGTGCCATCCCAGGGGATTCCGTGGGGGGGGGGGCTGGGGGGCAGGATACCGTGGCGGAATTCTCTGCCATCCCTACTTAAACTACACATATTGCAGACACAATTTGTCGATTTTAAATGTCGATTTTTGGGGGGATGGGAATCAAAAGTTTGTGAGCTGGGCTGAATTGATACAGATCGAGTTGGGCTAGCTTGCAGGTAAGCAAGCTGGAGTCCGGGGGGCCAATCTGTTGAAAGCTTGGTGAATTTGATGGTTTCTAGATGGTTTCCTCTGACTTTCTTGCTCTGAACTCACACACATAGAATTTGTTTGCACACCTATACACAGTCAAAGAATGCTACAGTCTTGTGGCACTTTAACGACTGACACATTTGTTCTGGCATAAGCTGGTGACAAGTGGATTATGGTCCATGAAAGCTAATGCCAGGATAAATGTGTTAGTCTTTAAGGTGTGACAAGGCTCTGGTGCTTTTTCTGCAATTGACTGACACAGCTACTCCTTTGGAAAGAATACTATGTGATGTACAACAACATTGCAGAAGAAGAATTACTAGATGCCTTAGTAGAACATGGTCTTCTGTGCTTTCCTAGAGAAAAAGAAGAAGGAAGAAACTAAAGGCTAGGGATGAGAGAATCAGTGAGGGTTGAGCTCGTTGGGCATCTCCGAGTTCCAGCTCAGAGCTTGGTCTGGCTCATTCCCAGTCTTAATTGCAAGCCCCTACCTCACTACTGTTCAAATGGAAAAAGTGCACATTTTTTGAAGTGCACACCCAAATGTATATTTTCCTTCCATTGACCAAAGTCAACCAACCTTCCTGGTCACTGAGGTCATCGGAGGGCTTGCTCCTGCTAGTTCCACATGGACCTATGGCCTAAGTGGAGTCAACCAGGAGAAGAGCCTTCAGTGTGGTGGCCCCCTTTCTTTGGAATTCCCTGCCCCTGGAGGCCAGGCAGGCACCAGCACTACATTGTTTCCAGCACCTTCTGAAAATAGCACTGTTCCAGGAGGCCTCCCTTAATTGACCAGTTACAATTGAGTTTTTGTTCTTTGTTTTTTTGGCATTGTGTTATTTTAAACAAGTATAATTTTAATGTGGTGTTTTAATCTCTTTATTGTTTTATTGTTTTATTTCTTGTGTTTAGCTCTCCCAAATGTGTTCTAGATCTGGAGTGGTATATACTGTAAATAAATAAAGTGTGAAAATGCACATTTTTCCAAAATGTGCATTTTTAAAGACCTATTTGTTTACCCAGCTTTTGCTTATATTTTCCTCTCTTTTCTTTTCCTCCATTGTGCTGTTGTTTACTTGTTACTGATGTCCCCTGTTCAATTGGGGGTGAGGGCACAATGGTCAATGTTGTACTTTTTACTGTGTTTTATTGTCTTTGGGATTATTTTATAATGAAAAGCAGTTAAGAAAGTTCTTCAATAAATAAAGAAATAACTTGTGAATGAGCATCACGTGCTCAGGAATTTGTAAGCTTTGTCCACAAAATGTATTCACATTCGCATCCAGTGGTGTGAATGTGGCAAATTCTGGTCTTAAACTGGGGAAGTACGAATCCCTTACCTGGCTCTGCACAGAGGCATCCACGGTGGGGGGGAAGCGCTCCGTCCCTCCCCCCGGAATCCTCCCTGGCTGGCTCCGCTCCATGGTGGCTCTGCAGATCCACCGGCTGGGACAGGCGGTAGCTGGAGTTCCGGCTGAGGCTGGGCTGCTGCGGCTGCAAATGGCGGCCATCATAGTGGCAGCCATTTGCGTCCTTGCTATCAGCCGTGATAGGCTACATAAGTATTTATGTAGCCTATCACGGCAAAGAGCAGGGACACAAATGGCAGCTGCTACTACGTGGCTGCCTTTACCGTGATAGGCTACGTAAATACTTATGTAGCCTAACACAGCAAAGAGCAGGGGCGCAAATGGCGTAGTGGCCGCCATTTGCATCCCTGTTCTTTGCCGTGATAGGCTACGTAAGTATTTACTATACTTACGTATATACACTATTGCGGCTGCAAGGACGCAAATGGTGGCCGCAGCAGTCTGGCCGCAGCCGGCTGGGAGACCAGCCACTGCCGCCGCATCCACCCCGGGAAACTTCCATCCCAGGGGGATTCCGTGGGGTGGCAGGGGGCGGGAGGCTATTCCGCCACGGATTCCTCACTAGAATCTGTGGCAGAATTCTCTGCCATCCCTATCTTAAACAGAAATGAAATTCTTGTACATCCCTACTACAGCTCTCTTCATGCATTAATTGTATGAAGGCAGGTACTCAAATAAAAGAACATGGAGCAGCAATGGGAATGCCAGCATAAGAGAAGTGTATATGTATGAACAGAAGTAACCCTAAGATGAGCAAAGGGCTGGATGTGCCTGATCTCATCTGATTTTGGGAGCTGAGCAGGGTCAGCCCTGGTTAGTACTTGGATGGGAGCCCGCCTGGGAATCAGGCTTCCTGCACTGAGCAGGGGGTTGGACTCAATGGTCTTGTAGGCCCCTTCCAGCCCTATGATTCTTATAATTCTTTTTTTCTTTTTCTTTTTAATAAACCAGAGACAGAGATTTTATTTAGAAGGGTTTGTTTATTTCAAAGGTTCTGACATGCCTCCTTGTCCATCCCTGGGGCAGTGGGTTCTGAGTTGAAACTTTTGACTCCTGTCTCATACTTTTTGTGCACATGAATGTGAAGAAGCAGGAGCGCTTAACAAGACATGGTAATACTAGGAACAAAATATTGTGCTGCACGAATCTCCACATGCATGACATTTTGGAGGTAGTTGTTTGACCTCCTTAGGCACTGAGCCGCAGCCTAGTTAGCCCATGCCTTAACTTAAGCCTCAGCTTTGGAATCTATTTTATTTACATTTTTTAAGATACCCGATGTGTAAAAGCTCCGATTAATCAAATTTAAAACAGTAATATCATATCATGCACTAAAATAAATCCAAGTTGATCCATGTAGGATTAGAATGCTAAAGTGATTTGTCCATATACTTTGTGAAATAGTCAGATCCCAAGTCGCTCCTTTTCTTTTATCTGGTGCAACTAAGCAGTGGTTGATATTTTTTCTGCTGTTTCCTTACAAACAAACTGTGTTTATTCTTTCCAAGATTTGGGAATGACCAGAATTCAATCAGTATTACCTGTGCGCTGGTGGAAGACTGCAACACTCTCTAAATGGGACAAAGTGGCTTTAAAAAGGGATTAGACAAATTCATTGAGCATGTGGGTATCAATGGCTACTCGTCATGATGGCTCTATGCACCTCCAGGATCAGAGGCAGATTACTGGGGGAAAACAGGTAGAGGGCTATTTCCCTCATGTTCTTCTTGTGGGCTTCTCAAAGGCATCTACGGGGAACACGACATATGTAGGTCCTTGGTCTGATCTAGCAAGGGTCATGTTCTTATGACTGCCCTTGAAGTAGTTCAGGAGTTGTAGTGGATGCAATATTCTTTTGTCCAATTGTTGATGAGGATGGATCACAGAGAACATATCACTTCTGACAACAGGCATGACAGTTGCACTAGCTGTTATTAGCTCCAAGCACCTTCAAAGCTGTATCCAGCATTCCTCAAGGACCTTTTTCTATACATCCCTCTCTGTGCTCTTAGATTGGGAGCTGAAACCCTGTGATCCATCAACGTACAGAAAGGGGAATTGGTGGTAGTCCCTAAGGGAGGGAGGTTTGCAACTGACCTTCACTTTTCCTTGAAGGGTGAAAACCTTCACAGAAAACTTGGTGAGAGGAAGAATGGAATGGAGTATCCTACAGGAGGGTATGGCTGGCTGGACTGGGACACTGAATGGCAGCACTCCACATTGCGATGTTTTGTTGCAGGTTGCACTTGTAATCATTTGTAATCAATTGATTTGATGGGGGATTAACATGATTTCATCCAAGTGGCCTATACATCCATCCATCAACCTCTTAAGCCTAGAAAGGAAGAAACAAACCACTAAGTAAAGGAAAGGGGGTATGAGCATTTCATTAAAAACACAGAAGTCATCATCTCAGGTACAACATCATAATAGCTGCATCATGTCCAACTGTTTTTAATGACAAATTTATGATGTCAGAAGTAAATTCACTGTGCTTGTTCTGAGCAAAGAGAATTTGGCTATGCATAGCTCCCAAGTGCTAAATTAATTCTCTCTCTCTCTCTCTCTCTCTGATTTTAAGTATGCTGAAAATGTAAATTCTCTATAATAAATAAATAGGATTGAAATATTATGTTGCTTCTGTCAAGGCTATTTTAAAAACAATAGCAACAGGATGTTTTGGCATCCTGAAGATTGAACAACAGATAAATCCTGCATATTGTAAATGAAAACTTAGCCTTTTAATGGATTTTAAAAAAATTTATGGACAAATACAGCCAATATTGTCGCCCTATAGTTCACAGAAAAATATTTTGCTTTTAAAAAGAGTCACCTCGACATTTTGTGGTGCTTTAGGTTCAGTTTAATGAAGAGAGGTTTTTTACTTTAATATTTACAGCTGGCACATCGATAAATCATAAACAGGAAATTCTAATTTGCCGCCAGTTATTCGTGTGAGTTCCATTATAGCCACACTGCAGGCAATGATGCACTACAAAGATTGTGCTGATGCTGATATTATAAACTAGAAGAACAAAGTTTAAATGGTCTGTAAATGTCAGCAGAATCCCGATAGTAAATTATGACCTTGCTATCGACTCCTGAGTACCTTTCGTTACATTTTATGCATTCCATATAATGAAAGTGTAATGCTGTTTGGATGACAATAAACAAAAGACGACTGGGCTGACCACCTTTATGGACCAGGAGTGAATGTTAGTTGTTTATCAGTAATTCAGCAAAGTTATTTAGATAAGTGAAAGCTCTCTTCCAGAAAGCTTCAATATGCAGAAAATAGCATTGCATATAATATTGGTGCCTCTGTGCTTCAGGGAATTAGATTTTTTTTTTCTGCTCAGATTTAATATACACTTCTCAGAGATACAAGACATTAAATTACATTTTCATTCCTAACTGGAAAGGTAGACATTTTAGCCTTCATTATTTATTGTGCCCAAACACAACCCCTCAGAAGTGGTTATATCTAAGACTCACTGAAACGTATACAGCTGCTAGCAACTCTGGTGCCAGAGGGAAACACCCCCCCCCCACTATCTCCAGTCGTGAGAAGGTGGCTTCAAGCCTCACTTAAGGATTGCTATGGATGCCATACGGCAACCCATCTCTGGCATCTTAACCTTGGTATTTGTGGCATGGGTGTGACACACCACGGCACTGAGGAGGTGGGAAGGTCCAAAGCAAGGACATGCTACATATTGGGTTGGATCCAGAATTGCTCTTCCTTGAACAGATTAGGATGCGCTTGTCTTAGGATACTCTCTTCTTGATATCAATACAGCAGGAATGGGGAACCCCAGGTCTGAGGGCCAAATATGGCCTGCTGGGGTTCCAGAGATGGCCATGCCTACCTTCCCTGGCCACTCCCTCTTTTCTAGCTTTTGTCCAGTTCCCCCTCCCCCCATTCTAAAACGTTGAAATGCCTCTCCTAAGGTATAGTTACTGGCAGCAAGAATTTTAAGCTACAATGTGCTCAGTTTTTGTTTCTGCATTTGGCCCCGCCCCTTTTGCCTTTGACCCCACCCAACATTGGAAAGTAGCCCTTGAGAGCTCCTCCAAAATTGAATTCAGCTAAAAGAAGTTCCTAGAGCTGTGCACAAATGGCCTCTCAAAATTCCCAGCCCATTTGTGGGCAGAGAAATTGGTAGGGGAGGCAATTTAACTGAATTTCTCCTAGGGGAGGAGAAATTCTCCAACACTTTCCCACAGATAGGGCTCAGTACTGGCAGGGCTCTTTCTTTTTCCCTAAGGGTTTTTGGTTTATTGTAGGGATGTACAAAACTCTTACCTGGCTCCGCGCCGGGCAATCCGCGGTGGGGGGAGGAGCTCTGTCCCTCCCCCCAGAATCCTCCCCGGCTGGCTCCGCTCCATGGCAACACCGTGGAGCTGCTGGCTGAGGCCGCCCACAGCCGGACATCCGGCCGCTGGGCTGCACAGGGACGCAAATGGCGGCCGCCGTAGCTCCCACCATTTGCATCTGTGTCTTTAGCCGTGATAGGCTACATAAATATATACGTAGCCTATCACGGCTAAAGACAGAGACGCAAATGGCGGTAGCTATGGTGGCTGCCATTTGCATCCCTGTCTTTTGCCATGATAGGCTATGTATCTATTTACGTAGCCTATCACGGCAAAAGACAGGGGTGCAAATGGTGGAGGCTACGTCATTTGCATCCCTGCCCTGAGCCGTGATAGGCTACGTAGATACTTACGTAGATACGGCTTGCCAGGGATGCAAATGGCGGCCGGCATAGTGGCCGCCATTTGCGGCCCCAGCCCAGGAGCGGCTGGCCGGAGCCGCAGCCAGGTAGGCTCTGTTTCGTGGGGCTTTCACGGGGTGGTGGGGCGGGTTGCTCCGTTCCGTCATGGATTCTGGGGGTCTGAATTCACTGGAATTTGGCCTCCCTGGGATCCGTGGCAGAATTCTCTAACATCCCTAGTTTATTGCACGGATTCTGTAGGTGGCAACAGCACCAACTGTGGTGAGGCTTCCACTTTTCTGAGACAGAATTTTTAATGTCTTTTGGTGGTATTTTTGAGCTCACCTAATCACTGCGAGGAAGCTGAGGGTGCTGTACACACTTTCTCTCTTTCCATTGCTCTGTAGCCTCCCAGGCTACCTGTACTGAAAAAGCCCCATGGGAGGAATTGCCTCATGATGTCTTCCTCATGATGGCTTTAAATGACTTGTGGGAAGCTGAGGAGGCTACAGGCGGCCACAGAAATTACTGTACAATGACAGACAGGACACCCATGCACACTCCTCAGCCATCTCACAAGTAAGGTAAGCACAAGAACCCCCAACCCAACCCATGAGAATTTCTCTGAAATTTCTCCTCCTTTGAATTTCTTTTCAAAAACAATTTATTTTCTATCAAATTGAATGAGAATGGTCAAAAAACATGTGGGAGGAATTTTCGGCACAGCAGAAGTTCCCTACTCCTGCCACAGAGGTTGGTGACTAGTCTTGCAGTCACAACCTGTTTTTAACTACTAGACCTTGCCTAGTAGGCAGTTACAGACAAGATGGAGACAGAGTCAAAATGGAAGTGCAGGGACAAAATGGAGGTGATCCAGCAACGGTCTCTCCCGGCCGCCACCACCAAATGGCAGCCCTTGCCCTCAGAGGCGTGGATTTGATAGAGCTCTTCTTGAATTGTGCCTGCAGCACAGACTCATATCTGAGCTCTTTTGCATTATGAGTATGTGCCTATGTTGCCAGCTGAGTTTTGGCTGGTTCTTACATGCATTTTCAGAACATGAGTAGGAAACAATAATTCAAATATGGTCAATTAAATAATTATTTATTAAAATACTTTTATATTGGTTATGGGATTTCATGTCTTAAGGTCCTCTGGGCCCAAAGGCTGGCTCCAACATGCAGCAACATCACTTGAATATCACAGCTAAATGGGTTAACTACCTTCATTGAAAAACATGTTTGAGCTTATATCAGGTGACACGAGATCTCTGTCTGTGTTTCTTGCTCCATGATAGGAGTATAACCCCTGAAAGGATCACTCGAGTGAGACACTGAATGATAGTCACACGTATGTGAAGTCTCCTTGACAGAGCATTAGCACCAACACACACAGTTTCATGCAGTGCAGAAGTAAATGATGGATTTCAGTCCCGCAAGCTGTAGTGATGATTTTGATGGCTTTTTATAAGGATAGAAAATTTTAGGGATGGCCATGGATTTCTCCACGAATCTCGGGCCCCCCAAAATTGTTGGTGAAATTCTCCGCCCCCCCCCCCCCGGGATGGGACTTACCTCCCTTGAATGTCCCTCTCGGTGGCGGGTCCCGGCGGCGTTTCGGCGGCGTTTCGGCAGGGTCGGGGGCGGCGGCCGGTCTTCCGACCGGCTGCCGCTGCCGCCATTACAAAATAAAGTAAAAAAACCCAACACACCCGTGATAGGCTATGTAACGATTAATGTAGCCTATCACGGCTAGATTTCCAAAGTCAGCCATGATAGGCTACGTTAATCATTACGTAGCCTATCACGGCTGACTTTGGAAATCTAGCCGTGATAGGCTACTTTAATCGTTACGTAGCCTATCACAGGTGTGTGTGTGTGTTTTTTAAAATTCACTTTTGTATTTCGCGGCTGGGGAGACGGGGCGCTTCTCCCCGGCCTGAATTTTGGCCGGGCGAGGCGGGGCGCCTCCCCCCCCGGCCTGAATTTCGGCTGGGCGAGGCGGGGTGCCTTCCCCCCCGGCCTGAACTTCGGGGGGAGAACCGAAGCACCTCCCCCCCACCGCGAAGCAAGCTGCGGGACCAGGTAAGTGACTTTCGTACATCACTAGAAAATTTAATGCATGTCTATTAGCCATGATACCCAAATAGATGTTGCAAATGTGGGTTCACACAATGTACCCGTCTGGTAGTTATCATGCAATAACCTTATCACACAGAATTCCACACAGAGAGGAATTCCACAGGCTGTGTTCCATTCACTTCAGTGTCAGAGAGGGATCTCCAGCATGTTCGCAGAGCATGCACTTTGCAGCTGTTGCATCAGAGTGAACAGAATGAAATTGTCATTTGTCAAAGTAGTTTTGATCAAGTTCTGAGCATATTCTTAATGTTGCTTGTCCATTGCAGTCTACCTGAATTCCCAGCCAGAAAAAGGGCATCTGTAAATAATGCTTCTACACAGTGCAGATGTTCTGGCTAGTATCCAAAATACTTTCTAATCACTACGTATATTGGAAAGGTTTACAAATCATTTCCCTTTTTTCTAAATGACTGTCTGATATATTTTTTGTTTTTAAAAAGCAGAACAAAAATGTATACAATTAGCCCCCAAAACGATTTCTTCAGTTTCAGGACATGTTTTTGACTACAAAGAGCTTAACATACACATTCAGCTCCATCAATGGGCATGCTAGCTGCAACCAAAGTAGAATGAAAAATACTTTTGTTGTTGTTGTTGCATTGAGATTATAAATAAAGCAATGGTGACTTTTTCTTTTTCATTCCATGCCTCTTGAACAAAGAAAGGAATCCACGAAGAGAAAATATCTTTGGAATCAAGTAGCGAATGTTAGAAATTCTCTTACACTTAAGAACATTCCTGCACACTGGTGAGAAGGAAGATTAAAACCCTTCTGTCAGCTACATACTGAATTGGAGGTGAGATTCCCCACTGTGAAGACACACACGCTGCAAGGAGAGTGGCAGCAGGTATCCTTGTCTGTTAGTGCCGATGAGAGCAGCAAAAGTGAATTCTGTGTGAAATGTAAGCCACTGGAATGAAGCACCAGGAAACAGCAAAATATCCCTGCAAGACCGTTTTTCCCATCTCAAAGAGCTTGTGCAGTTCTATATTTGAAGAAATACCCAAGTTACTGTGCCCTAATTCCTTTAAAATGGGTTGCCTAGGAGTAACCTGCATTAAACTCAATGAGACTTACTCCTGAGCAGTACCGTAGTGGCAAATTCAGAAGTGCAGGGTCCCTTCATGATAGTCAGAACCACGCCCCCTCACAGCCATGCCCCCTTCTAAGATTGTACAGCTTTGTAAGACTATACAATAAAAATGAGTTTTCAGTCATTTCGGAGTTCTGTTGAGCAAGGAATGCAGGATGAGGGCATGTCTTTTTGAGATTCAGCAAGAAGAAGGCAATAATAGCTTCCAGAAGTTCCAGTTGATCACATCCACAGAAACACATCTTGTTATATTCTCCCTAGAGCAGCAGTCTGTTGATCACTGTTTTGGTTTCTTTCAACATTCTGTGGCCTCTGCGACCACTGACTTCATAGTTTTTTTTTTTTTTTTCCACGAGTCCAGAATCCATAGTTCAGTCATCTCTTCTGGTGTTTTAGTTGGATCCAGACTTAGTCATGCTTAGAGTCACTGAAATCAGAGGACCTTAAGATAGTCACAAGTCATGACTAACTTTTCCCATTGATTTCAGTGAGTCTACTCTAAGCAAGACTAAGTTTGGATCCAACCCTTTATGTGGCCTTCTGAGCAATGTCTCAATCTTGGGGAAATCACAGTACACAAAAGCACTCCTCTGGACTCTCACATTCTCGTGTTCAAGAAACAATGGCTACTGCCACTGCTAATGATGATATCCTCAAAGCCACACAGCAAGGGCCAGCTCAAGGCCATGATGGGCCCCAGAATAGCTGTCCCTGGTGAGCCTTGTACTCTGCCCCCAGTCCTGAACTCACACACAACATATACGTATACACACACACACATACACACAGAGTCAACAATGTACAATAATGGCTGAATCTGCACATAGAAGTTACACCGTTATCATACCGTTCTCATAACTATTGGTACACATGACACCAATGGGCACCAATAGTTTTGATAATGGTATGATAACGGTATAACTGCTATGTGTAGATTCAGCCAATAATGCAAACCCTTTTTCACTACATACTTTAGTGGAAATCAGCTTCCATACTTTCCTGGAAGCAAAGGACTTATATCTCTTCCATGGTAGAAAACTCAGATACAAACACAACCTTCTCCTTCTACAAAATCAAAATACAGTGCACAGACACAGAAAACATAAACACACATTGATGCACACTCTCATACACACACACACACTCAAGAAAGAGACATAAACTGATTCACTGCCTCTTTCAGATGCAACAGCCAAACAGGCTGTTTTGTTATTATGAAGAGGCCTGTCAGGAATCCATGAGTATTTATACCCCATTAACTTCTAGGGGCCTGCACCTGCCTTTTTTTAATGTAACCTCCTCAAGACCATGTACTGTGCAGTGACACAACACAGACAGACTCCACCTTCCCCAGTTTCCCTCCCACTAAGCACACAGGGAAAACCAGAAGGAAAAACACAGAAAGGCTGCAGGAGCTTTCTTAGACACAGCCTCCTCCTCCTCCAGGCTGGAGCTTTTGTTTTTCTTCCCAGCTCTTTATTTCCATGGGGGGGGGGAGAAAGGCAGGATCAAGAGGAGGGCAAGGAAGAGAATGGAGGGAGTGTACAAATTTGGGCGTGCTCTCCATGAAGACAGCCAAGATGAAGGAGGGAAACATGCATGCCACATAAGCCTCCCCATCTCCCTTTGTCCTATCCACAGCTATGACGGCTCCCTCGCCTCGTAGCCTTCTGCTAACCTGGCACCCATGGCTGCAGGGAGCTGCTCCAGCTGCCTTCACCAGCAGCAGCGCCCGCCCGGCTCACAACAGCATCTCAGGCTCTTCCAGCCGCCTGCCCCACAGCGGTAGGCTGGGAGCAGGAGGGACCCAGCTGAGACCCAGCTCCAAAAAAAGTCCCGGGTTTTCATCCCCACCTCTGCACCCCTGCTCCTGAGTAGATTTGCATAGGGTTGTACTATAAGTATATTGAGCTTGTTCGGGAGGGGGCTTGCACACTCAAGCTGGGCTACAATTTAGGCATGCTTTATTTATTTATTTATTTATTTATTTATTTATTGCATTTATACCCCGCCTTTTTTCCACTTGCAAGGAACCCAAGGCGGCTTACATTATCCTCTTCCTCTCCATTTTATCCTCACAACAACAACCCTGTGAGGTGGGTTGGGCTGAGAGTCTGTGACTGGCCCAAAGTCACCCAGTGAGCTTCCATGGCTGAGTGGGGACTAGAACCTGGATCTCCCAGCTCCTAGTCCAACACTCCTGCCACTATACCACACTGGCTCTTATGCTTACAAGTGTATTTGGGATTGTGAATTCCCAATGTATTTTCCTTTGCCTCTTTGAGCAGCAATACCACAACATGCTATACCACCACAGCTTTTTCAAGCCCTCTCCCATTTCAAACATGTTTTGTGGTTTGTCCTGGTGAAAGGACTGCTGTTGAAAAACACAGGCTGTACTGTGCAGCGCTTTGGATCTTGGCCTCTAAATTAATGGTTGGCAAAATCTATTTCTCCCCTCAGATCAGATTGGATTGGGTGTGTGTGTCTCTTTCCGTTTTCTTGTACTGTATGGTCTGACAGATTATCTGCCACAGTTGTGTTTTCTAAACTAATCTAGGAGTACATAATGTTTTGCCCTGCAAATGTCCCATTTGCCTTTTTTTTCTTTTCCTTTTTTTCCTGGTTCTTTATATTACTGATAATTGTAGGAGATGTTTGTTTACAATATACCCCAAGCTTTATTAAAATGTAAGTTCTGTTCTACAGCTTCATTTATTGCATAGCAATTTGAAAATAATTATGGCACAGTTCACAAAAGAAGTGGCTCTTTTGTCAGACTGAGAAATAAACAGTGAGATTGTGCTTCAGAGGTGTAAAAGGGTCTCCAATTATATATGTGGGTAGTTCATCAAGATGGATATCTCCATTTCTGTTCATCAGGTACCACAGAATGTTACCTGAGAGCCAGGGTCCAGTACAACAGCAGGCATCCCTTCTGGGCCTATGGCACAGTTGGCAATTTGAGAAACTGTCCTGAACTCCAGCACAAAATGGCTGCCATGGGAGTCTGTGGCTACTCACAAAGGACAAGTTACCTGCCCCAAACCCTGAGTACAAGATGGGGGGGGGGTCTGAGCCCCAACACGCTAAGCTTTTGCACCCAGTGTTCAGCGTCAACAGAAACCTATTTCATAGAAGGCAAACTCTTTTCCCCCCAGCACTCCTTGCCAGCCAGTTCATCAGCCTGGAGTGGGAGGGGAAAAGAGTTTGCCTTCTATGAAATAGGTTTCTGTTGGCACTGAACACTGGGTGCAAAAGCTTAGTGTGTTGGGGCTCAGACCCCCCCATCTTGTTATCTCTGTTTTGCCAGCTCATAACCCATAGGTACACTCCCACTCCCACTCCTTACACACACACACACACACACCATGTATCCCATCATGCATGCATACACATGTCTCTCCCTTGTCCTCCTCACTGTAGTACACAAAACCCACACCTGCTCTTTTTCACTGCTGCAGGTGAGAATTTTTTTCAATTCATTGCTTGCTAAGAACTTACCAAAATTTTCAAATTTCTTCATAAACAGGATGGAAAGGAGTTGAGATTTTTTTTTTTAAATGATTGTGCGGTAAAGCAAAACTGACAGATTCACCCATTCCTAGATTATTGTGTCACATCTAGAGGTACCACTGCTAATATAGTTATCAAACATCATCTCTTCTCTCGAACATGCCTTGATCTCCATATCAAAAGCAGAACAAAATGCTAAATGATCCATTTCACTCCCCCATCCTTGCATGAACAGGCAATATAATATTAAATGGACACAGCTCCATTGGAAACATCTTGGTTTGGAGACTAAGTTGCTCCTCTGTTCATGTAATGCAAGGGTGGGTGACTGCAGGTGGATCAGGAGATATTTTCGTCCCTTGGACCCCCACTCCCACCCCATGGGCTGTACAGTGAAGGAGAAAGAAGTGTTTAAAAACTGCTGATTTGCCACTGACTTTCAGTGGCAAACCACTCCATACCATACAGTAGTGCTAAAATGGACAAATGTAGTGCTAAAATGGACAAAAACTTGTTTGCAAACTAAATTTGTCCATTTTAGTATTCTATAGCAGTATAGAGCGCTGAAATCAACAAATGTAGCTTGTAAACATGCTAAACTTGTCTGTTTTAGTTCTCAGTAATTGCTGTGGAGTGCCATTAACAATACCTTGGGGTGTAGCAGGGGGCAGCAGGGGCCGGACCAGGGGGGAAGCAGGGGCCACGTGTTGCCCACCAACTCCATCTTTCACTTTCAGCCCCCTGTACCATATCCAGAATAATTCCCAAGGCTTCCCAACACCCAGGAACAAATTTTGGGAGGAGTGCAGGGGGTTTATGGAAGGAAGGGAGGAGTGGGAGAGCTCTGAGCTCTCTTCCATTCATCGACGGAAAGTGTGCAAGCCCATCGTAAATAACTTGCTTCATAAATAAATTACTCTACAAACCATAGTAAATAACTGATGTGAGCACATCCTCTTTGCCTACACAATATGGATCAGACTCAGAAGAGTCTCATTTCTTCTCTTACAAACAGCTCGGAAAGCAAGTGCCTCTTCAAAACAACCTCCTTCAGAAGATGCGGTTGGTTGTTGGCTATCCACACTGGAATAAAAACTTCTGCTTTGTGAACATTCAAAGATGTTTTTGGATCTAAGGGCTTTAACAAATTGCTGGAAGTCTCTCTCTTCAAGCAGGCTTTCCTTCTCCTCTGCTTTCACGAGCAAGTATCAAGTTGCCCAGGGGCAAAGCTTTTTGTCGATAGATTAACTGATTAGCTTGCCAGCAACTACTTTTTAGGAAAGCACTGTTATGCTGGGCACTGTGAAATGCTTATTATCCTCTTCAATAAAATAATCATATTAATCCTAAAAACGAAGAACCCTTGGGCCACTGCAGTCAGATGAAGCAGAACACCATGACTGCAGCAAGGCAGAGCAGGATTCAACACTAGTTTCCCCAGTGTGGAAACAAAGGGGCAAAGCACCTTCACCACTTCCACTGGGATAGCAGCTTTTTCTTTTTAAACACAGTGTGCACACACCAGTTGTGGGTGAAAGGAGGGAGGAAATGAAGAGACGAGACACAAGTGTTTGGAAAATCTGCAAAGGGGAGTTACTGGGATGGGCCACAAAACTATGCCAGCAACTAGCTAGGCAATATAACAGGCGAAACATTCTTGGCCTGATGAGTGGTGTCTATGAGACTGCACCCCCAGGTCTACCCTTTTGGGGGAGGTAGGCCTTCACCTGTCACCCCCTCCCAGACTGCAAAACACTGGGTGGGTGAGGTGAGTTGGCCTCACAGGTAACCCTTATCCCACTGCTGGGGCTGCAAAACCCAGAGCGGGAGGCCTCAGGCATCACCTGTCACCAAAACAGTGCCTGAGAATGCTTACCATCCCTTTTCTCTGCAGCAGTGCCTGTCCCTAGCAGCCTACTCAGAACGAAATGTGACCAAATTAAGTTAACCATCAACATAAATCCAATTCTCTCAAGGAAGACCCCTGTCCCACTTACAGGTGAAGTAGGCAAAAAGACTCACAGCCCACCAGCCAATCGGACTGTGAGCCAAAAATTCCTACTCAGCTCCTAAAAGGACGACCAGCTACACCCACACTGCATATGGGGAGTGGGGAGGGAACCAGGCTTCAAAGAGGTGGGAGAGAGGGGCCCAGAGAGCTAAATTGACTCTCAGGCCCCTCCCCTAAGTCAGTGGCACCATACAGTGACCACCAATGGCGATTGCCCATGTCTCCCTCTCCCCACAACACCTGCAGTGGCCCCTCCACAGCCAGACAAGGCAGACATGGGGCAGGGCATTTGCTGGTGGTGATGTGAAAACAATTGTGGAAGCAGCCAAGTGTAGAAAACAGCAGCCAGCAGGGGCAAGAGGAAATGCAGAGATGCGGCAGAAGGTAGGTATGCATGGAGGAAATATCTGAATCCTTAGCATCTTTTAACGTTGGAAATAAAGGTGTGGGCATTTGGATCTTTTGACAACCAAACTAGACAAAATGTGTGTTAAGACTAGTTGTTTCCAGGGTGCTGTAGAAAACTGAAAAACACCCTTCCTCCAGGGCTTACATTATGCAATAGAAGGGCAAGATGGACTTTGAGAGCAGGGTTATAAAGAGAAGGAGTGGATCAACCTAATTTCAAATTAATTGGAGCCATCTTCAGGTATTCTGAATCTTAGGGCAAGAGAGATATTACTCTAAATCTGCGTGAAGCTGCTATATCTTTTTCATTTTCACTCTGAAGCAGGTGCAGCCCACACAATCTGGACTTTAAAAGCCCCTTATCCCCACAAGCTAAGGACCCAATCCAGTTCAGGATCCCTGCGGCTACTCTAGAATAAAAATGAAGACCGGATGTAGTAGCTAGATACAGATTTAAAGTAATGTCTGTTTGGGCCCTTACTTATGACAATATGTGAGGACAGAGGATGAGTGTTTGTCATTGCATGGACAGCTTCCATGGACAGAAGAAGCATCAGGCTTCAGAGATTCACCCTAAACATGAGGAGAGTGCTGAGAATGTGGATGGATGGGGGCAGATTTAGCAAGCTCACTCTCATCCACGTATTGTCATAAGCAGGATTCAGCACACCCAAAGAGAGTTTGGTGTCATTCGTCTTTGCAGTTGTAAAGGCTAGCTATTTTTTTTTTTTTTAAATCTGAGTGAATAATATATCAAATTTGGATAATGCAAAATTAGCGTGCAGTCTAACTTCGTTAAAATCAGTGGAGGGTTTTGTTAATGTATCAATAACAAGATGAAGAAGGTGGACTTGTAGCACCACCAAAGCTAATACAGAAACTTTTAATGTACTCTAGCGGTGGGGTGGGGTGGGGTGGGGTGGGGAGGAGTGACTCCTTCCCAGGCTTGACTCAGAATTGGCCTTAACAAACAAAGCTATTCACTACCACCATCACTAGAACTGGGAAATATTTTAGTTTATTCTGAGCCCAGTTCAGAACCCATCTCATGCCCAATGACACTCCCATAACCCATCACACTCCCCATCGATAGGGTTTGAGCATCCTCCCCCCAAACTACCTGCAAGCACCCATTTCAAAGCATTTGTTTCTCTCACATCCCTCCTTTTCTTCCCAATTAGCTGGCCTGGTGGCAGTGATACTCGTGGGGTGTTAGTGCAGTGCTCAGTTGTCCTGCTTTTTTGTCTCTACTTTGTACTGGAAGGCTGGCTAACTGAAGCCTAAGGATCAGCCAGGGCAGGTGAGCTATCATTTTCACTTGCTGACCTCTAACCTAATTAAATAATCAGGAACATCCCCCTGGTATGTAAGGAATGGGGACTCCAGAAGTTGCAAATCACTCTCTGATTGCTGAGTCATTGATTCCAATTGGATTGATCCTAATCAAGCTACTCAAGGTTGATTCTGAACTGCCAATCCAGAGCAAGGAAATGCTCCATTCACAAAATGGTACTATATTCATTTTGATCCCCTTTGTTTTGGGAACAGCCCCCAACTCAATGAAGATTTTAAGAAAGGTTCCCCTTCCAGGAAGTGTGAGGAGCTGGAGTTGGGTTTTCGTTGCTCACCTTCTAACTGCTGTTAGCTCTGCTCCCCTTACCCCCTAATCTCCTCCCTGTATCCATGTTTGGTATCTTGCTAAGGATTCAGTCAGGGCTTCCAGGGAACACACAGCATTTGCTTCTCCCTCCCCTGCCCATTCCAAGCTTTCCAGCAAAAAGCCCTAAAAATCTGCAAAGGGACATGCAAGGGCATCATTAACCCCAGTTCTCCATCACAGAAGGACAACCCTTGAACAGCATTCAAAACTTCTTATTTTCCTCTTCTTCTGGAATAGATAAATATTAGCACTTTAGATAAATATTAGGACTTAATCAGTCACTCACTTCCTAATTTTTCTCCATGATCTTCCCGCTCTACTCATCATGTGGCCTGTCCATGTGCCATGACATCTTGAGTTTCCTATTACGCTTAGTCCTCCAACTCCATCAGCCAATTTCCTTAGCCTTTGCCCCCCCCCCCATTGTCAGTTGATTGCACATGTACACTTCTGTGTCAGGATACATACGCAGTCAGGGACACATAGTAATAAGTGGTAGCAGCAGTAAAGCAGGAAGGCTGTGTTAGAAGCCACCCTTTCCGCCTAGTGTCTGCTTTAATTGTCACCAGCTGCTGTTGCTCCTCATCCTCTTTCTCATCATTGCTACCTCTTGCTCACTTGAGAGGCAGAGAGCCAGTGGACAAGTAGGCAGTGGCATCTACTACTCCTTCTTCTCTCTATCACTGATGGTGATCACCATCACCAGAGCGAGAGACAGGTGAATAAGCAATTTGCAATGGTAAAGAGGAGAAGCAACTCCAGGGGGCTCTTGTCAGTAGACCCCTGCTGGAGTGCAGGTCTGACCATGCTACTCTTGATGCCAGCTCTGCATGTTTCTTCCAAAATAAGGTCTACTGGTTTCAATGGGACTTATTGAAATTCACCCCTTATTATATAGTTCCAAAATGTGGCTCAACTATAGAAAAAGGAAGCTTTGCATGAGCACATAACACTGATATTTTTCGGGTGCTTGGTGTTCCCATTGTGCATGGTAACATGCTTAAATAATTTTCTACATCAGAGCAATCATACTTAGTGCCAATGGGGCATGCCCTAAAGGTGTGTTCAATATAGCATTAGCTTCCATTCACAGAAAGTTGTGGACCCAAATGAAAGTTGCATGTAGAAGGTCCCAGGTTCGATCTCTGGCGGCATCTCCAAGTAGGGCTGGAAAAATTCTTGCCTGAAACCCTGGAGAATCACAGGCAGTGTCAGCAATACTGTGCTAGAGGGACCAAGGTGCAGTGGCAGCTCATGGCCAATGTGACTGGTGGGACAGTAGAGCCAATGCAGAAGAGCTTGAAAAGGCATGAAAGTTGGAAAGGGCACCCCCCCCCTGTCTTCAGCAAGCCTTTAAAAGTTGCCACTCTCTCACTCCAGCGAGCCTTTTGAGAAGTGTTTGCAACTTTCAGTCTCACCATCAAGCTTTTGAAGAATTTGCAGTTCTCTCTCCCCACAAAGCATTTAAAGTCTTTGCACCAAGCATTTAAACACACACACACACCCCTCTGTTTCCACTCTCATCTCAATCCATAGCCCATAATTTATTTCCACTCGCCAATCTATTTTGAAAATGCACAACCCCCGTGTTTCCTGCAGAAGCCAATTCTCTAAAAAGAAAAGAAAGAAATACATCAGGGTGGGGGAAGCACACAACAACGTATGGCAAAGCAAGCAGCAATATACCACCATGTTCCTCTGCTGGAATCACACAAGCAGCTGCGGCAGCAAACAGGCAGCAAATAGCTGAAGAAGAAGGGGACCTAGAGAAAGTTGTTGGGGGAAGGAACTAGAAGCTGACACAGGCTAGCTAGGATTGGACCAATGCTCTTTCACTCACTCAAATCAAAAGAGAAAGCGAGAGAGCAGAAGGATCAACTATAACCGCACAGGGCTTGCTCTGCCACACCCACAACCATTTCTATTGGCTCAGGCAGGCTGTCAACTGGAAAGTGATTTACTTGTGTGACCCTCACTGTTGCCCATTCTTCTGCCCCATCTCAAGTTTGACTTCATTGGTCGCTGGTGGTGGTAATGGGGCTTTTCTTCTCTTTTGGGGGTGGGGGCTGGGGAGACGTCTGGCTCTTTCAATTCGTCACTGGCCTTGTCACACTTGCAAAGACTTCCACCACGTCTCTACATGGGGAAAGGGTAGTTCCATGCATGCAGGCTATGTACACATGTGCAATACCATTAATGAAGCCATGGGGACCCACACTGGTCCTTACCAGCACAGAGCTGCCTGGCAGGAAACAATAGTGGAGGATGAGAAGGGCTACACTGCCCACAAGTGAGCAATTTTAAACCATTTTTCTTTCCATTGGACAGGCAGGCCGCCCACTCTCTGCCTAGCACCATTTCTGACCAGGGGTCTGAGTCAGTATAAGGCATCTTCCTATGCTCCTATGTAATGTCAAATATGTAGTTGCAGGCTACACATAGGTTCTCATGAGAAACCTTTACACAAGGTGCATATTTAATAGGGCTGTGCAAGGAGCCCCCCAATCCACTTCAGAAGCCACTTCAGATCATCCAGAGTGACCCCGATCTGCCTCGGACCGATTTTGACCCCCTCCGATCTGACTTGGATCCAAATCTGAAGCGAGATTCAGATGTTCGGATTGTGCAGTTTTGGCGTTTTCCCATTGACTTGCATGGGAAAACAGAAATAGTCATAACTTTTCCAGTTTTTAGGCTACAGGCATGAAATTTGGGGACCTCTCCAGCCCCCTGGGAGGAGGCCACCTGCAAAATTTCAAAACGTTTGGCCCAGTGTTTTTTGTGCTAGGTGGAGTTAAAATCTGAGGTTTCCCCAAGAAACTCTCTAAGCAAAGAGATGTAACTTCTCCCTGTTTCCACAGATGTGTGTGAAACCTGAACCTCTCCCAGCCCCTCTCCAGGGCATTGCACCCCCCCCCCCCAAAGCCCAGGCACTTTGGCCCACTGGCTTTTGTGCAAGGCACTGGTGCAATCTGAGGTTTTCCAAAGAAACTCAGAAAGCAAAGAGCTGTAACTTCTCCCTGTTTCCACTGATGTGTGTGAAACCTGGGCCCCTCCTGGCCCCTCTCGAGGGCATCCCACTTGCCAAATTCCAGGCACTTTGGCCCACTGGCTTGTGTGCAAGGTGCAGGTGAACTTTGATTTTTTCCAGGAAAACTCCCAAAGCAAAGAGCTGCAACTTCTCCCCACCTCTGCCCTTGCCAGCACCCCGAAGATGCCTCATATTGTGCTGTATTGCTTTGCCACACAGTGGTCTGTTATTGGAATAAGAAGATAATTAATTTAAATACTATGTGTCTCTATGTGTTTTCAACACTGCCTTGAAATTTGGATGTATAATGTTGGTGGAACTACAACCTAGCACTGACACATACATGGACACAGACACACAAGAGCTAAAGAAAAGCAGAACTACCTGAGCAAATGATGAGTGTCTTTAATTTATCATTTTATATTTCCTGTTCTTTTATAGAAGGCAGGATAACTTCAAGAAATACAGGGCGATAGCTCAGGCGATTAGATAACAGCCAAATCAAATCCTAATTAAAAAATAATAATCTTTAATTTCTGTTTTGGGAGGATCAACACAGAGAAGACACAGACGGTTCACTTCAGCATGGGTGGGGGGACAAACATAACACACAGAGGCTGTTATAATATGTCTTTCTTTAAGGATTTAGAAAGAAAGAAAAAGCTAAATGCTTCAATATGACTTAAAGGTGGGGGGTGGAGGGGACATGCCCAGAAGTCAATGCTTGTTTTTAAAATTCTAAATAAGACTGAGTTTGTAAAAATCTAACAGAGAGACACAGTTGACTGACAAAAATGACAAGAAAATAGAATGGAGAAAGCAGAAGTAAGGCTCGATGATAGGGATGTATGAAAGTCACTTACCTTTCCGCAGATTATGTTCATGGGCGGGGGAGGCGTTCCGTCCCTCCCCCCCGGAATCCTCGACGGCCGGCTGTGCTCCGCGGTGGCTCCACAGAGCAGCCAGCCAGGCCCAGGCCAGAGCCGTCCGCAGCCGGATTTCCGGCCGTGGAGGGCTCTGGGTAAAAAAACAAAACAAAAAAACAAAACGCGTCCGCTACGTCCGCTGCCATTTGCGTTCCTTCTTTTTGGCCGTCTTAGTCTACGTAAATATTTACGTAGACTATTACGGCAAAAATAAAGGGGAATGCAAATAGTGTAGCGGGCGCTATTTACATCCCTTTTTGATTCGCTGTTTTAGCCTCCGTAAATATTTTACAAAAATTTACGGCAAATCAAAAAGGGACGCAAATAGCGCCCACTATGCTGATATGCAGTAGCATCCACTATGTGACAGAATCATGTAGATGAGGTTTAGTACATCCAATATTAACCATTCATTCAGAGAAGCTGTCACAACAGGCAGACTTCAAATGGATAAGATGGTAGCGATGTCTGAGGACTCTTTAATACATTCTGAGGTACTGTGTGCTTCACATTTGTAATCACTAGATTTCCAAAGTCAGCCGTGATAGGCTACGTTAATCATCACGTAGCCTATCATGGGTGACTTTGGGGGAAAAATAAAGCGCGTACGCAAATGGCGGCAGCCCATGGGTGCTGCTATTTGCGTTCCTTATTTTGGCACATCTAATCTACGTAAAGATTTATGTAGACTACGGCGAAAATAAGGGCAACGCAAATAGCCGCCCCCGCCGAACCGCTGCCGGGACCCACCGCCGAGAGGGACATTCGCAGGAGGTAAGTCCCATCCCGGGGGGTGGTGGTGGTGGAGAATTTGACTGCCAATTTCAGGGGGCCGAATGCGTTGGCATTCGGCCTCACCGAGATTCGTGGAGAAATTCTCAGAAATTCTCCGCCATCCCTAAAATAGAGAGGCTTCAGTCTCAGTCCTTTAATTCATTATCAACAGCATCATTATAGATGCAAATTCTCAAAGACTCTCAGGCTACAAAGGAATGCCTCCAGGGGATTCAAATGGGAACACCCAACATTGCCTGCAGTTTGAACTGAGGCTTTCTGGCTATACCAACTTAGGGAGGAATGTCCCACCCTTCCAGTGATGCTTCCCTACGCCTCCTCTCACACATCGCTACCCGGGTCGACTACCTGAGCTCCGCCCCTCATTTCCCTCTTAGTTAGACTGCACCACAGTCTAGCATCTCTTAGGTCACAGCCCCCACTCTCCTCCTCCTCCTCCTCCTCCTCCTCCTCCCAGCTTCTCACAGAGGGGGTGGGGGGGTGCTTCAGGCCCAGCCATATGGGAGTTAGTAACCTGGGAAGCATGCCTACCCATATCAGAATTGGCTTGGGAAAATGCATCTCCTGGTTCTGGCTGTTCCTCTTCTGAATCTGAGCTGCTATCTTCCTTTGCTCAGAATCAATCCTGACATCTGGAGCCAGGTGAAGAACACTGTATTCGGCCAAGTTTTTGTAGGTTATTAATGTTTGGGGGCACAATCCTATACATGTTTAGACAATAAAAGTCCTACATTCCCCAGGCAGCCATGCTGGCTGAACATGCATACAATTGCACTTTTTTCTGTCTATGTCAGGGTGGAAACTGAGCCGATAGAACCCCAGAGAAGTTCTGATTCTGATGAGGATCAGCAATCCGTGGGAGAGGAGCCAGCTCATCCCTCACAGGCACAGCAGCTGGCAGAGATTCCTCCTGCCAGCATTCCTGAGATAGATAGTGACCCAGGCAGTGAGAGAGTGCAGGAGGGGGGCTTGCTAGACGCTCGACGCAGACGCAGGGAGCAACGAGCAATGGAGGGTGCGGAAATGAGGCGTAGCGCCCGTTTGGCACGCAAGAAATGGCCGTGTCCCATGGACCCAAGGGAAAGAGGGAGGATCTCTCCCTAGCCCATAAGTTCAGGGTCTTCCTGTATTTCTCCTTCAAATGGGGACCAACTGCCTACCCGGAGCATAGTCTACTCTGCTGTTCATTGCTTAGTCGCTGGTGATTAGCATCTGGAAGAGTCATTAAGTTGTAAAAGGATTAAAGCCTTGAAAAGAATCCTTTCATCTGTGTCTTGAGTTGGCTATTGGAGTGTACTGAAAGAGGCTGCTAGGGCACTCCTGACAGTCTAAACATGAATAAGATTGTGCCCATAATATTCCATTTTCTTTAGATGCTGCTTTTAGGGAGTTGCTGTTTTTAACTTATTTGAATGTATTTATAGTTTTGTGAGATTTAAAATATTAAATATTGACTGTGAGCCACTCTGGTAATGAGGGGCAGTGCATAAATGTAAAGAGAGAAATTCTTAGACTCTTCACCTCAAAGTCACTACCTTGGCTTGAAGAAAAGCTTTCCATGTGGCATATGTTTGCTCATTTCTTGTTTGTCTACATGACAGTAGAACCACCATTGTGGAGCCACTGAAGCTACAATGTCTGGCTAGCGATGTACGAAAGTCACTTACCTTTTAGCGAAATTGATTCGAGGTGGGGGGGAGATGCTCCATCCCTCCCCCCGAAATTCTGGCCGGGGGGGTAGGCGCTCCGTCCCTCCCCCCTGAAATTCTGTCCGGCCGGCTCCATTCCGCAGGGATTCTGCGGAGCCACCGTCTGGCTCCGCCAGCGGCCAGACATCTGGCCGCTGGCTAGCAGGGACGCAAATGGCGGTGGCCATAGCTGCCGCCGTTTGTGTCCCTGCAGTCAGCCGTGATAGGCTACGTAAATGTTTATGTAGCCTATCACGGCTGATTTAAAAGAAAAAAAACGCACGTACGCAAATGGCGGTGCCCATGGGCGCTGCCATTTGCATTCCTTATTTTGGCATGTCTTAGTCTACGTAAACATTTACATAGACTAAGATGGCGAAAATAAGGGGAATGCAAATAGCATAGATGCTACGCTATTTGCGTTCCCCTTATTTTTGCCGTCTTAGTCTACGTAAATGTTTACGTAGACTAAGACGTGCCAAAATAAGGAACGCAAATGGCGGCGTCCATGGGTGCCGCCATTTGCATACGCGCAGTTTTTTTCTTTTAAATCAGCCCTGATAGGCTATGTAAACATTTACGTAGCCTATCATGGCGTTTTTTAAAAATCTAGCCATGATAGGCTACGTAAATCTTTACGTAGCCTATCACGTTTTTTTTTTTTTAACTGGAAATGGCGGCGGTGGCAGCCGGTTGGAAGACTGGCCGCCGCCGCTGCCGCCGAACCGCTGCCGGAGCCACCACCACCGGGAAGATCCGTCCAAGGTAAGTCCCCTCCCGGGTGGGGGTGACAGACAGTTCCGCCACCGAATTTGGGGGGCCGAATGCGCTGGCATTTGGCCTCCCCGAGATTCGTGGCAAAATTCTCAACATCCCTAATGTCTGCATGACTGGAGTGGGGATTCTTCTCTGCCACATGCTGTGGTGGCCTCCCACAGAACAGCTAAGAGGGGAGCTCATGTACGTGCAAGTGGCTGTCACTTTGTGGTTAGCCGGGGGAGCAGGGTGCAAAGGGCAGATGGCGTGCCACTGATCCGTGTCACTATCCAAAGATATTATTTGGTTGCACTGCTGGGGTTTCATTTCTGTAAATGTCCTTCATCACAAAATGGGCTTGTTTGTTTGCTTTATTACTAGTGAAGAGGTGTGGCTTTGCACGGGTGGGACTAGCAGCCCTTAGTTTGATGCAGCAAAGACTGGAGGCAAACGCACACAGCTCTCGGAACATTGTGACCCCCTCATCTGCATGAGCCCACGTCCACTGGCATCCTTATGCATGAATCCTGCCATGGTGTACACCTAAAGCCCCCTGAGGGAGGATTCTGTCCACTCCATCCCCCTGCTGGGAGCTGCCACACAGCAGGAGGTGGGGACGGCCTTATCTCTTTATTTCTTGGCATAGTAAGTTTATGAAGCTTCAAACTGTTATTAACAAAGCTATGCACTGGTTAGGGAAGTCTGCCACCTAGTGACTAAAGATGTCACTGAGGGCTTCAATCACACAGACGCATTAAATGTAATTAACATTCATTAATGTACTTAGAAACAACCCTGAAGTCCCCTTTGTATGCATGCAGGTTTCACATGTCTAGGTTTCATGGTCTCGGCACTATTGCACTGACAGAGAGGCAGGCAGGCAGGCAGACACACATCCTCTTTTATTATGATAGATTTTATTGTTTTAATTTATTAAATGCCTCACAAATAACAGTAGACATTGTAAAAAAAAACCCCTAACAATGCAAAGAATACAAATAAAATTACAACAAAAACAATCAACAATATAAAACTAATAAGCTTGCTAACACAGCATAATAGATAATATGAATAAAAAACAAAAATAATCATGAGGTACATGAAGCAAACTCAAATCTCAAGGACTAAAATAAGAAAATCTAAACATTAAAAATAGTAACATATCTTAAAAGCCTGGGGAACAAAAGGAAGTCTTAACCTGGTGCCCAAAAGGTAGCAATGTCGGCACCAGATGGGCTTCCCATGGAAGACTGTTCTTGACCTGGACATCCATCATTGAAAAAGCCGTCTCCCTTGTTGCTGCCCTCTGGACCCCACAATGACAGGTAGGGATGGCATGGGTGTGTGGTTGGGGCTCAAAGCTCAGCAATTTCTCGCTGGCTCAACCCCCTGGATACCAACTGATGGATCCCCACACTTGCCCAACTTGGCTTGTGCCGAGTCAGGCAAGCAGACAGCTGCCCACTCCCTTGCTGAGCTGCCATTTTGCATAAAAATGGAACCTTGGCCTTTGTCATAAATAACCATTATGCAAGGGGCTATTTATGCAACATTACACCTGTAATGTTGCGTAAATGGCCCCTTCACGGCCGTCATTTGCATAAATGGTTATTTACAAAAAAGGCTGATAGGCCATTTTTACGCAAACGACAGGGCAGTTGGAGAAGAACCTCTGTGGATGATCTTAAGGTATGGGTCAGTACATATGGGAGGAGATAGTCCATCAGGTACTGAGGTCCTAAGCCACGCAGATAGGTCAAAATCAATACTTTGAATTGGGCCTGGTAATGAATTGGGAGGCAGTGCATGTGAGAGAAGACTGGTGCAATATGATCCTAATGCCTGGTCCCGGTTAGAATTCTAGCAGCTATTTTTGATGTGGTATTCCTAGAATTGTCAAGATAAGCATATCACTTCTAAGCCAGTCCAAAACCATCTTATTTCCAGACAATGCTGAACAAATGCGAAAGAAAACGGGTATGTTTGGATTTTTCCAAGCACATCCAGATATGTTTAGATTAATCACTTTTGGGTTATTTGGATTAGTTCAAGATGGGTCTGTCATGTGAATTAATTAAATCTGACAGCAACTCCTGAATTAAGACAACTTCTTGATTTTCGTCCTTCAATCTTATATATATATATATAATTCAAAGTCAGGAGTTAGTTGATCATCCCTTTTTGACTGCCTTCCTGTTGACTGATTATCATGAAACACACTTCACTGGAAAGCTCTTGACACACAGATTCCGCAAATAACAATGGTTTTCATTATAATTCAAATTCAGGAGTTTATTTATGTCCATAAAGTTTTTTTTTTTTTTTTAAGAATTAGGCTATCTCCTATAACAAAGTACTATAAAGTTTTATTTTTACTATCATACTGTCAAGTATAATTAAACAAACATAATTAATTGCAAATTGGAGCAAAATGAAATATGAACACACACACAAATCTCTGTACTGCTTTATAAATGGAAGTACAGGCCAAAGTACAATGATATGCCAGTAACATACGGCCTGTAAAAAAAAATCATGAAGGGATTAAGAGACACCTACAGTTAAAAGTAACCCAGTCAAAGTGTAATAATTGCTCAGAAAGGAAGTCTCTAGCTGTTAAATTTAACAAAATAATATTAAAAAGTCTCTGTGCACAGGTACAGGCCAAAGTACAATGATACACTGGTAACATACGGCCTGTAAACAAAACATGAAGGGATCTACGTAGAGATGGACAGGCATCCCCCCGTCTGGGTTCTCTGGGCACCTGCCCAGCCCCTGCCCCAGCTTGCCGGTCCCCGGGCTGCATCCAAGCCCCTCCTGTGCTCACAACTTACGTGGACTAGTCCTCCTCCATGCCAATCACCATGTTTTTAAAAAAGGTGTGCTTCAGATTTGCGGACTGAAATGGGCACCCACGCCATCCCTAGATCTATGTTGCAGTCATGTGCACTAATTGGCAAACCTCAAGATTCAAGTTGCTGATGGACCAGAACAAGGAAATTTAAGTGGCCGCCCTGGAGTTTACACCACGAACATTGTATTTAAGGAAGTTTTGCAAAGATAAAAGATGTGACACTCTGAATGTTTCAATAAATGCAGTTAGTTAAGCTAAACCTTTAATTATATTTGATTTTTCTCTGTGAACTGTGTTTGTGAGTAAGCAACTGGTATACTATTAATTCTCTTTTTAAAAATGTCTATTCCCCTGTGGTTATTTACTTTCAAATAATGACTTGGATTGACTTATGGACAGTAGGAAATATGTTTAAACAAATCATATGTTGTTGTACACTTTTTAATCTACATCGCATTGCATCTAAGTTTATTTAAGGCTGGATCCAGGATCTGGGTTCTGTTCAGAGAACGCCTCTGATCATGGAATGTGCCCCCACCTGATTTTCAGGGATCCCCCTTTCCCTGACACCACAGCTCACCCCATTCAGCAGGGTACCTGACCCTCTGTGTAGTATTTTCAGGGGGCTTGAGGAGCTGTCATGGAGGGGGTGGGAGGAGGAGGCAGGGAAGTCTCCTTCTCCTAGCCCAGCCACACATGCCTATATCTGGACCCAACCTGTGATTAAGCATATTTTAAAATTAACTGAGGGTGAAAACCTATACATCTTTACCTAGAAGTAAGGCCCATTGCATTCAGTAGGTCTTACTCCCAGGTAAGTGGGTATAGGATTGCAGCCTGAGAATGTTCGAATGGCTTACTTTAATTGTTGTCTTGTTAATTTTTGTATTGCTTTAAATTTTAATTGTGAATGGAATTCAATGAAATATATATTTAAAGTATAAATAACAATGAAACAAGCGTGATACTTTCAAAGAAATTGGCTCTTTTTAAACACACACAAGTATGACATCAAGTTCATTTATATATTTTGAAAGAAATTGGCTCTTTTTAAACACACACAAGTATGGCATCAAGTTCATTTATATATTTTTTTCCATATATAGAAATGTTATGTTCCCAGTAACAGACAGGTTTTTTTTAAAAAAAAAAAAATCAAAAGCATCTGCAATCTTTTTATACACCTGATTGTAATATTTCTTTCTAAGACCTTTTCTGTGCCCAATTTCCATTCACTCTCAATTTTCTTCCCATTATGAGTGAGAGCTACTGAGCACATGGATATTGATTCAATACTGAGAAACATGTAACAGCAGATGAATTTTGCCCCATTTCCTCATGTTCCTTACAGCTGAGGCAGCACGTGAACGTTTATTCCTTTGGCAAAAATGAGACAACCAAAAAAGTCTTCTTATTTTCAAAAACTTTCAGAACAGAGCTATCAACACCTACAAAAAATAGTGGGAGAATTATTGAACATGCCTACATTTTCATGAAGATTTTGAGAAACTGACCTTACTAGGGAAAAGGCCATTCTGTCCGTCTGTAGCAAACCTTTCAGACAGGGGCAGGGATTGGTTGGACATAGGGAAGGAGACATGCTGGTGTGCTTCACATTGGTGAGGCTTCAGGCCTAATATTACATACATTCTCATGAGATCTGGCATTTGTCCCAGGGTCTCATGAGATCTGACCAAAAGCGGCCTAAGTTTGTTAGATTAACAGGCAGTGCAACCTACTTACTTGGGCAAAGGAGCACAGTAGGTTTTCACTGGTCACTTTTTCTTGGAGCCAACATGGGATTGATTTAAAACATAAGGAATCTTGATTAGTGACTGGGCTGGCATGTCTTTTTTTCTTCTCCTGGGCTGTCCTTTCTCTTGGGTGGGCTTTGTGATTTCTTGCTTTGTTAGATTTGGTGAATTGCTTGTTTTCTTCTTCCCTCAGAACTTTGGCAGACAGACCAGTGTGGACACAGCACCAGGGAGAACATGGGAAGGTGGCAAAGCGGAAGGACACCCAGATAGCTGGAATGGATCATGTGGGACTACTTTCTATTAGAATGAAGGGGTGGTACAATCAACAGGGGTTCAGGTGACTCCCAAGGGGGAATCTACCTCAGACCTAACTGTCCCCACAAGGGAAACACATTCGTTCATCAAGTTGAGTCTGAGAGTGAGCTGAGCACAGATATCGGCTAACATCCATGGCAGTCTCCCCAGGCATCCCAACAGGAAGAGTTATCATGATCCTTCCTTCCTTCCTTCCTTCCTTCCTTCCTTCCTTCCTTCCTTCCTTCCCTCATTTATTTATTACATTTTTCTACCACTCAATAGCCGAAGCTGTCTGTGTGGTTTGCAACAATCCTTTCACGGTGGGCATAATATTATATTAGGCATGTCCCCTTAATAAAGTTGTGGCCTGTTCCCCCTGCAAGCACATTTTTCTATCACGATAGGGCCATTTTATTTGTGAAAGATACAGTTGCAGGCATCTTTCCAGATATTTTAAGGGCGTTGCATTGTAGTATTTTTAGAGCCCACTTTTAAATCCTGTCCAAAGTGAATTTTAATAAGCCCAACTTGGCTTTTTTCTAATCAAATGAGTACTTATTAATGTCAACTCGCAGTACAATAATGCTGAGGGCTAGACAGAAAAGCAATTTTTTTCACCAGCTTCTTACAGGATAATTTATATCATGTCAAATGTTGATAAACAAGTAGAAACATTTTTTCCACTGTTACATTCATATTTGTGAAGTAACAAGACAATATTTAGTCCTCATGGAAGATGAAAAACTGGATAAATTTTAGGAATTCTAAGTTTAGCACAATAAAAACGTGTGTGTGTGTCTGTGTTTCAACTCATTAACCTTGATTATAATCCTCGGGTTACTTGCTTTATTTAGGCAGCTGGCCCTTGGGTTACTTTCTGTGGAATAATCTAATTAACATCAGTTGGATACTCTGAAGAAAGATGGGCAGAGCAATCTTATAGTCCTGTTACACCAGACGTAACTAATGCTGTTGTAATGTCCACATATTGTAGCCAAGATTCTATGCAACAAAGTTAGCAGCGAACCAATACCACTTTAAACTACAGAGAACATAGAACCGTGGACAGGCATTCCTATGGAAACCATGGCAACATCACCAACACTTACCAATCATGGTGCAGCATACCACCAGTGCCTTCACATTAGTCATTGATGGGCAGTGAACCAATCTGTGCCCTGCAATATTTATTTATCAATTATTATTCTGCCCTTTTCCCTCTTGCAAAGAACCCAAGGTGGCTTACAGGGTCCTGCTCTCTGTTTTATCCTGATGACAATCCTGTGAAGAAGGTTAGGCTGAGAATCAGTGACTGGCCCAAAGTTACCTGGTCAGCTTCATGACTGAGTAGGGACTAGAATCTGGATTTCCTGACACATTCTAACACTCTAACCACTACACCATACTGTTAAAACAGCTCTATGAAGTCACACTACGACACCACACAGACAAGGCATGACTCAGCAGACACAATCACACCACAGCACCCTTCCCAGGGAGAAGCACTGTGGGGCAAAAAGCATGAGTAGAATAAGAGATGCACACCAGGATCCCTGCATGAAGATTGGGCTTCAGACCCCTTATACTACAAGCACACACCACCACCTACATGGAACAACCTCCCCACCTCCTTCTTTTTACAGGAAAACACTCAGGAAAAGTAAGGACAGGCAGTCCTAGTTTTCTATGGAAGTTGTACCACTGATTTATGTAAAGGAATTGTATAATCACTGTTTTATTTTAAATCCCTTTCCTAATAATCCTGAACACAGAATTTGCATTTGTCACTGTCACTGAACCCTGAGTTAACATTGTAAGGATCTAAGCACCACAACCACAAGATCATCCCCCTAGGTATCCGCAGAGAGTTAAGACTCCATCAGTATATATGAAAGTTTACACTTACTTAGTGTCAAGGGCTCCTTGGAGGGCTCTCTCAGTCTAATCCAGTAGCCAAGTCCAGACACAGACAAAGGGATTCTTTTCAAAGCTTTATTCTTCTTTTACAACTTAATAACTCTACAGGTAGCAACTAGATCTGAGCAGCAGCATCCCTATGCCCTAAGTTGGAACAGTTGGTCCCCGTTCGAAAGGCAGTTACTGGCAGACCCCTGAATATAAGGACTAGGGAGAATCCCTCCCCCTTTCCCTTGGATCTTCTGGGCGCAACCGTTCTTTGAGCGCCAACCGGGCGCTATGCCTCCTTTCCGTGCTCTCCATTTGGCGCCGCTCTCTGCGTCTGCGCCGCGCATCCACTAAGTCTGCTATCTCTGCTCGGTCACTCCCTGGACTGCTTTCAAGTCTAGGAATGCTGGTGGGAGGAATCTCCGCCAGCTGTGGGCCCTGGGAAAGCGGAGCGCGCTCCTCTCCCAGGAGCGACTGCTCCTCCTCAGAATCAGAACTACTCTGGGATTCTATGGGCTCAGTGTCCACCCTGACACTTAGTGCTTTTGCCATTTTCTTGCCCATTCCAGACACCTCATGGTCTGCTTAGATTTTTACCATCCACAAAGATTAGGTACGATTTTGGAAGGGTTATGTATGTGTTAGGGATGTCATGGATATCCAGGAAGAGGGGGTGAAGTCTGACGTAGGGATGCTGGAGAAATTCAAAATGGACTAAAATGAGCTCAGATTTTTAAGAATTTCACCTGCGGAATCCACTGTAGAGCGACCCTTTCAGGCTGCGCGGAGTCCATAGACTTTTGGATTTTTTTTACTTTCCCAAAATTCACGCATTTTATTCATAGGAAAATACAGAAGTTTCTGCTGAGGAAAAGTTGAATGGAATGGGGGACAATACGCTGAATTTTACATACTAAGGTAAATTATGTAAATTCTTATGAAACCTCTTACATAATTATTTACGTATTTTTCTGCATGACGGGAAAATTTTTTGCATCCGTCTCTGAGTGGACAATGGAACAAAAGGTGTCTGACAATCCATGAAACACAGATGGAGTGGACATTACACAGTCCATACATCTGTAGTCTGACAGACATCTACCTAGTTGCCCCCCCAGATTGAAGTCAATGGACCCTTCTGGTTGACCAACCCTGTTTGGCATGGGGCATGAGACAAGTTGCCATTTTGTGGAAAATGGAGGCTCATTCTTTTATGTAAAGGGGCTTTTCACATAGAAGGTAGCTGTAAATAAGCACATTTATGCAACATTACAGGTGTGAATGGTCTAAACAGGGTTGGGCAGCTGGTGGGGGTCCACTGAGCGGCATGTGAGGCTGATCTGGGTAAATTCACCCATCCCTAGTGTATGTGCCTAGATCAGGGGTGCAGAACTTCTTTCAGCCCAAGAGCTAAATTTGATTTCAGAGAAATTTTCAAGGGCCCACATTCTATTGGTGGGTGTGGCTGAAGGCAAAAGGGGGTAGGGCCAAAAAATACAAGCATATTTGGTCTTACTGCCAATACTTAAAGTTTAGGAGAGGCTACATTAAAGCTGGGAAGCCACTGAACAATTGATGGTTGCAGGAAAGGAGATGGGGCATGGCCATCTAGGGAACCCTGGAGGCCCAAATTGGAACCCCAGGAGGGCCAGATTTGGCCCCCAGGCCTAAGGTTCTGCACATCTGGTAAGAATATTCCAGGAAGATATGCAGATTGAAAACCCACTTTGAAGCATGCGTTGAGGCTTTGCTTGGGTATGTGTTCACTCAGTAGCAGAAGAAATGTTGTAATCGCTCCCTCTTGGCAAATGCTGCCATTGGCAGGATTTTATTTATTTATTTATTTACTTCTGGGGGCCTGTCAGCCATGTTTTGCCTTGATGAAATTCAGTTTATGGCCTTGTATATATACTGGTAAGTGATTTAACTAACTCTTCCTGCAGTGTCTAAACAGTTGCACTATAGTTCATGGATTCTCCCAGTGGGATCAATCGGCTTATGCTATTTGCACCAGAATAATTTCAAAGTGGCATAATGAGAAAAGCATTAACTTAGGGAAAATACTAGGTTATATTTACTACTATGAGGTATTGTTATTCTCATCCTTCTAAACAGATGTTCTACCAGCATGGGAGGAACCATACAGCTAAAAACAAGAGAGAAAGAAAAACACCAAACCAGCAGGCAGCGTGGGTTTATTCCCCACCCCACCCGCCACCATACCAGATAACTGTTATGTCATATTTTTAAATGGCAGCTGAGCTTCACCAAGGAACTAAAACACTGTATCATAGAAATAAATAATGAAAGGGGAAGCTGAAATAACCACAAAATGGTTGCTGGTTACTAAAATGATAACAGATACAAGCAATTTTTGGCAGTGGAGACTGTTGGGGATATAGTTCAGTACTTTGAATATCTCTTTTAGAGTTCTGGCTGGTTCTGACTGAAACCCAGAATGGATTCACAGCCCCTCTGAAACTGGAGCCAGAAGAGGGGTCAGAAACATGTAGAGTGAGACCTGAAAGTCACATTATCTATTTTTAATATGGGATATCCCTGTGTGGATATGTGAGGAGTCTAAAGGGGGGAGGGGAACATAGTGCAGAGAGGGTCCTACTGAGGGATGCATGGATTTTGTGAAATCTGTTCCATCTGTGTTTCACAGATTGTCAGGTGGCCTTTATTCCATCATCCACTCATTGACGGAATCAGTCCCCCCCCCCATTTTCTGAATTTGTGCAAATTTGTACTTACACAAATTTGCATTTGTGCAATTTCACACTTGCACAAATCCCCCAAATGCACCAGTCCCCCCAAAATGTGCATTTTCATGCTTTAGCTTATAAAGAAAATGCACATTTTGGCTAGAGATGTCTGCCATGGGGAATTCTGGCCCTCTTGATACTCAATGGATTTCTGCTTTATTTTATTTGTATCTAAAAATGCAAATTGGGGAACGCTCCCCAGAGTCTCCCTGCTCACTGGAGGAGCCTGAGGTCCACTCAGTTGGAGGGCAGTGTCACCTCACAGGGATTGAGAGGACAGGCTTTGGAATCCAAGGTGGAGGGCCCTACTTGTGAAGGTCTGAGAACTGCTTCTGACTCTTTCTTGAAGTTGCTGCCACTAGAAAGCTCAGTCTTAACATCTCAACATCTCAGGAGGCTCTTGGTCCTGGGCCATGACACCAAGGCAAGGGAAAGACTCAGGACCTTTGATAGACAGGGTCATCCTTAGTGAGACAAATGGCTCAAAATCACACTACAAAGCCTGGGCTTATATCACTTGGTGAAGCCAGCATGGTGGTCCTTGGATCAGCTGATGTAGCGCTACATCAGCTTGTATTGCAGCCTAGATCCAATACAATTTATTTTGTAAATAAATAAATAAAAATAAATGGATGGAGGAACAGCGTTCAATATGCAAGACTTTTAGCAAATGTATGACTCTGATGGAGCAGGAAGTAAGTTGACAAAGCCTGGCTGCTAGGATTGCCACTTTGGAATACAAAAGGAGCTTAGGTTTGATGGACCTCTTGTGACCTACATAGTGTTTAAGATGGTGATCAAAGCACTAAGGACATTTTGTGTCCTATAGTGAAGGAATTATATTTTACTGGTCCACAACCACCACCACCCCTTCAGATGCCCACAAATCCTGGATCATGCCAGTTCAAAAATGGGGCCCAGAAATGTTGCTCCTGCTCAGTGATCAACTGCTTATGGGTATTTATCTGGGCCAGTGGGACTCTTCAGTGTTCCACAGAAAAGAAGCTTAGGGCACAGTCCTATGCATATTTAGACAAAAAAAGTCCTACAACTCCCAGAATTCCCCAGCCAGCCATACTGGCTGTGCCCTGAACCACTTATCCAAAAGAGGTAGGATTGTGCCCTGAACCTCTTATCTAAATCTCATATTATTCCCAGGCAGTATCAAGTTTTGGTTTAATTGTAGCTGAACTGTACAGCTGGCCATAGACCTGAGCTTCTACTGTGTGGTTTTTACTTTATTCTTTGTGTTTCCTCGCTTCCTTAATAGTTTATTCCCAACAGTTCCATCCAATTTCCATTGAACTATCCTTTATTTATCTTTTCAACTCACAGCACTCTTCTTTGCTATAGCTCCCCTACGTGAGAGGTCCCGCCCGTTTCAGCAAGCTTTGGGGGCATATGTAAATAAGGGTGAAAATGTTCAGCTCCACAACACTGAGGAAAACTATGGTCTTAGATTGGTAATCATAACAATTACAGCAGTAAAACCTTAGATGATATGTGCTGCTGCAACAAAACAAAAACTGCAAGAGAAAAGTTCTATTAAAGGCCAGATATGGAATGTAGACAAAGACCTTATCAACCATGTGGAGATGGGCATTATCAAATTCATTATGTGTTCCCTGAATTGCACTTGGAGTCCAATCTCCATTAATTTTTGTATTCATTCAGCACTTTTCATTTGGATCTGCCGCTTAAATGAATCATGATGAGCATCAGTTAGTTTTTGGATGTGTGAATTATTTAATTAGCTAAAGCTTTCCCTGGACATGTACAGGCAGAAAAAGAGTGAAATTATCACCCCACACACCCAACTGGATAATCTGATTTTTAGGAATATTGCCTCAGCTTTGAGTTGTACCAGATGTGTTTCAGGTCCATTCTAATTATATTCTTCATTGCTATGATTTCTGTGGGACTGTTCACATGTGTATTATTTCTCATTATTTCTTTTTTGCCCAGTGCCCATCTGGAGGACTTTCTAGAAAGTAAATAGGGATAGATGAATCTACTTCTAGTCTGTAGGGTAGAATCCAATGAAGTCCTTCCTTTGACAGAAATGCTTCCATCAGTGGAACCAAGAGGCACGCACTTTCCCCCTCCCCTGCAGCTCCCTCCGCAACCTCAAAATCTACTCTGGAGAGTTGGGAGAACTTCCAGGTTTTTTGGGGATGGGGGGGGGATGCAGGGCCTGTAAAAAAAAAAAAACTGCCCATGGTGGCACAAGCATATCTCGTATATGACTAGCTTAGTGGCATAATATTGTGCTCAAATGCTATCTCCCTTTAACGTCATGCATCATGGTTTGTAATGCTGAGAATGCCCTGGCCCCGGTGGCTGAGATATACTTTGCACACAGAGGCCTCCAGCCTCAAATCCTGACATCTCTAGTTGAAACATGGGTGAGAAAGGGGTGGGCTTTGCATGGTATTTTGAGGAAAGACTGCCAGTCAGAATAGGCCATATTAGGCTACAGAAACCAATGGCCTGATTCCAGCCAAGCCAGCAATTTATATACCTTTTCTTTTGTTTGTCCAAGCAGATCCAGAATGTTCACAGATTATTAAGTTGGGAACAATGGGCAGAATCCACCAGAACCCCGCCAATTCCATTGTGCAAGAGCCCCCCCCCCACACCACACAGCATAACAGCAATTTGGGCCTTCCAGGGCAACCTGTAATGAGTGAAAATGCTTGCTTCTGGAAGGAGGCGGGTCAGCAGAGCTCACATAAGGGAGCATCCTCTAGAAAGCGCTAGATCTCCCTTGTGTAAGTGATGGGTCCTGCATGCGCAATGGAATTGGCAGGACCCACCACTTGCAGAAGGGAATCAGCAGGGCAGAAAGGGATCAGAAGGGGCATAAGCTTCCTTATACTAGGTCAAACATTGTGTCTACCTAGCTCACTTTTGTCTACTCTGACTGATAGTGGGCCTGTTCACATGATCATGGCCTGTTTGCACCTTAAAACCAGCCATGGGTTCTGGGTGGCTTGTTAACCATGGCAACAAGCCACCCTTGCGGGGTTCACATGACATGACAAGCCATGCTGGTGAGGGTAATTATGCAAATTTTCCTGGCACATGGTGGGGGAAATAAGCCACTGTAGCTTAGTTCTGCTTCTGTGATCATGTGAACCTGGTCAGTGTCTCTCCAGCATCTCAACCAGAGATCTGTTCCCTGATCCGTAAAAACGGGGGTAGATCACACTCCAGTTATATGGTTCTATTTTCCTTAGTGATATTGAGCATACTCTATTACTCTGGAAAGAAAGGGTAAGAAGGCTATGTCCAGATGTTAGTTTATTCCATTTGGAGATGGTTCTTGTCTGATTAGAAATGTTAAAAGACACCCAAGGAACATAGCTCAAATTTAAATTAGAAATGCTTTATGAGGCCTACACATTTTTTTTTTCACTTCAAGAGCAAGACTTTGAAATGAAAAGGCAATTTTATCTTTGCCTTCTGAACACAATAATCAATAACTTTGTAACACGCATATAGCGATCAGTACCTTCCCTCATACAGTAAAGAAAGAAAGAAAATTTAAAAACCAAAACACAAAAGCAAATTTTCTTCAGTGTAAAGGTAAAAAGTATTGATTGATAATACTTAGCCATTTTCCACCTGAACAATGGATGCAGAGTATCACGTTTCCAATTTTTCCTGCATGCTTTGCTCCTTCACGCCTGCATGCATCTAAACATCCTTAAACAGTAAGGGCAATGGAGTGGAAAGCATTCTCAGACAGAACAATATGCAAGCAAGAAAAGTCAAGATCTCTAGCAAAAGGCCAGAGATTAACTTGTAACAACCTATTGCAAATGAAACGATCTAATAAAATCACTTCAGTAATAAATAGATTTTTTCCACTCAGAAACTTCAGTCAAAACTGAATTTGAATTCATTCATAAGCCACATTTGAAAGTAAGGTTGCATAGCTGAAGTGGCTACTGTTCTCTTTAGTATCAGAATATATTTTCTTTTTTAAAGAATCATACTTCCCAACATCGCTTTCTCTATGAAAAAGTGGCAATGGACAGTCTGCGTTCATAATACACATGCAAATGTAAAATCACATAGCTTCTAGCTAAAGAAAATGAGTAAGAACTGTGCTGTCTAGTGGCACAAGTGATGAATGCATGTTGCTATGTCCCTCCATTCCTGAATCTCCATAAACAATTGACTTCCTGTCCTTATCGGTTGATTACTGATTTAACCTGTGGCTTTATCCCTGACATTGACTGGGTTTGCATGACATGACAACCCATCATGGGTGACAAGCCATGGTGGGTTTTGTGTTATGCAAACCCGGATCAATTCCCCGACCCCCAGGGTGGCATGTGCGTGAGTAATAAGCCACCCTGTGGCTGGTTCCTGTACCCACAATGGGTTGCATGTCATCGGAACCCGGCACTGCCAGCCCACTGTGGGTTGTGGGCATTCGGCAGCAAGCTGCTCAGAAAGAATTTATTTATTTATTGCATTTATATCCCACCTTTTTTCCTCTTGCAAGGAACCCAAGGTGGCTTACATTATCCTCCTCCTCTCAGTTTTATCCTCACAACAACAGCCCTGTGAGGTAGGTTGGGCTGAGAGTCTGTGACTGGCCCAAAGTCACCCAGTGAGCTTCCATGGCTGAGTGGGGACTAGAACCCTGCTCTCCCGGCTCCCAGATCGTCACTCTCACCACTACACTACACTGGCTCTCGAATGGCCGAAACCCCTGCTGCTCTTGCTGAGCCATCTCACCCGTGAGTGACTGACAGCCCCTCCAACAGTGCCCTAGCAGCACTTGGGAGGGGTGTCACTCATTCATTAACCCCTTTTTTATATATTTACCCCTCCCCACATTTGTGCGAATTGGGGGCAGTTTTTAAATTATTATAATTTTTTGGCCCTGCTAATGTGTGCAAATGTTCCCATTTTTTTTTTTTAAAGAAGTTGTTGTTGTTTTGTTGGATTTTTGGCTGTCCATAATAGATAGTCTTGTTTGCTACCTTGTATGTTTCAGCTGTCATATATTCAAGGTAATTGACAAGAGGGGACTATATTTAGGCTGATTTTACAGCCTTTGTTAATTGACAGGTGGGGAAAGGGGTGCCTGTCAGGCTCACCGTGGGTTGTTCTGATGGCAACCCAGACTGCATGGCTCATTTCACAGGATGGGTTGTTGTGTGGTGCGAACTTTACTTCACTCTTTGAACTGCTTCCTGAAATCGTATCTCTGGCTGGCTGGATTCCATCCCTAAGACAACTTAGAGAAGTGAAACTCATTGTTGACCCTGATTTTTAATTTCTATTTCTTTCTTTCTGGTGTGGACCTGAAATTCTAATTTACTTAGCTTAACCATGCTGCTAACTAGATAAAGCTATCAGAATAAATCCAGACTTTGCTGGAATTTGATTTTCACCATGAACGTCGACATTTCAGGGCATGTGAATTTCCTATTAAAAAAAAAAGTGAAAAAGCACCATCCTTGCAAAAATTAACTTTTCACACCAAACAATGCTGTCCAATTCCACCAAACTTGAAACAATGGTGTGGGAAGGAAGTTACTGTTGAGTTTAAAAATTACCCTATGGACTATTGATTGATCACTGCTGACACGTTGATCACCCTGAAGTAAGGCATGTAAATATGCTGCTGCTTTGTGGAAATTTTATCTCTGCATTTCTATCAACTGGTCTTAAAAGTGCTTCCTTACTTTCTCCCCCTTTCTTAACAAAAGCTTGGCCATGTGTCCCCTTCTACAGAGGACAGTCATCTATTTAAATGGCTGCCAGAGGGCTGTCCTCTGTTTGAAAGCATCCTCCAGTTGCAGGGGATGTCCAAGTCCAGTTTAAAGATAAAGAAGCCTACAGAAGGAGAACAGGGTAGGTACAGGAACATTTGTCAGTTTTGCTTTCTTCCACATTTGCTTTTTTTAAATCTCAAGTTCTTTCTCTCCCCAATATGAAGAACTCTGTGAATGTTGATAAATTCTTATCAAAACAAAACTGAAATGAAATTCTTACCCATCTACACCAACCAAATTCAACAGGCAGAGCTGTTCCCAGCATGGAGAAGACCATGATATACCTGCCAGCCATGCAGCTGTTCAAGATAAGAAGCCTGTCAGAAAAAAGAGGTGGTGACACGAATTCAGCACTCACGTTGTTGAATACACAAAGATTCAAACCCAGACTTTTAAGGGCAAAACTCTGGGCTTGGATGGACACATCTGTCAGTTTTCCCCACATTCATTTTTTTTAATGTCAAGTTCTTTTCGTCATGGATATGCAGAACTTTGTTAATTTTGGTAAATTCTTATCAAAATCGAACTGAAACTAAATCTCGCCATCCCCAGAACAAGGCTCCTGAAACTGCCCTTCAACAGCACCTGGACAGCAGACTGAAGAGGCAGGCACACTGATCACATGGTCACAGTCTTCCCCACTATGAAATGTCATTTCTAATTAAATTATAATAATTCGTTCCAAATTTGAAAGTAGCTATGCAAATTAACGTATGCAAATTTTATGCAAAATAACATATGCAAATTTTATGCAAAATGCTGGATGATGCATACAGTAAGTAGCCACCCCAGCAAAATATTCAGTCATGCTTGCCACTTCGTTCTTTATAAGAAATGGGCATTCCCAGTCCTCACACATTAATGGTGATTTGTCCTGCTGTATAACACCAGGAGCCAAGACATATGATTTCTATAAAAAGTGACAACAAGCAGTGTTTATAATACACATACTGGGACAACCACTTCATCGTTACCCTAGATGCAGTATCCTTGTGCATAGCTTTGCTTGTTTCCTTTATCATCTATCACACACACTTTTCCTATAACCTTTTGAAGTAAAACAGAGAACATTAGCCAAAGAAATTACATTATATAAAAGATCCTATCAGATGAAAAACCCACATTTTTAATTTACTGTTGTGCTGACACAGATTCCAATCTACCATCACTTTCCCTTATCAGGCTGGTGAAATAGAATTTGTGCAGTGGATATATAGAAAATTCAGAGAATGGCTATCTGTCATTGTAAAAAAAGAAAGAAAAAAGGCCTATCTGTCATCACTGGAGACTTTATTTACTTTTAGAGGTATTTGCCTGTGCACGGAGTAACAGCCAGAGTGTCCTTGCCTTTTGTTATGAACACTGCCATTTTTAGAAATGAGCAAGCTAATACTGGATTGCCCAGCCTGTCTAGCTGTCTGTCTGCATTTTCCCAAGAAGCATACATACCTTACTCTGAATTATAGAAGATAGGCTAGAAAAAGACATACCGCTCAGCCCACAACCTAGTTAAAAAAGTCAGCATGAGGTTGGCTATGTTCTTTTTGAGGTCACCAAAATGAAGTCTTAAATCCTATATGCACTTGAACTCCATGGGGCTTGCTATTGAGTAGACATATGTGGGATTGAATTTTTAATCTAGGGACTTCATTTACTGCTCTGTGGCTTACTGCCTTCATTTAATTTTGCAAGACATTTAAGTAAGAATGCTAAAAGCAATTCGATCTCTGTCAATCCCAGTATGAACTGACCCGATCCGCTTCTTTTCAACTAACATGCAGATCAGAATGTAGTTATCATTCAGATGTCATGCTTGCTCAAATTTTGCAATGCAGCTCTTGATTTTAAAAATGTATCAAAATGTGTTTAAAAATGTTTATTTTCAGATAAAATACATTTAGAAAAGTGAGAAATTGTGAGAAAATACATTCATATATACATGTTTAAATGCAATATTTGTGTGGATTTTTTAAAAAAATTGCAGATTAAAGTGGAAAAGGGATGGAACAGATGTATGAACAAACGTGCAAATGTGACACAGACAAAAAATAAACTGATCTGCCCATCCCTACATTTAAGCAGGCATCCAATTATTAGGAACACCATTAAGTGGTGAGCTTAATGTGACTGGCTGTGAGCTCACCAGGAGCTTCTGAGAGCTCCAACTGAATTGGAGGGGTGTGGCCTGAGTACTCCCAGCAGCTGACTGGGCGGGAAGCTTCAGTCTGTTTCCCGCCTCCCAGCTGAGCAGAGCAGAGCAGAGCAAGCTGCTCCAGCTGGTCCAGGGACTACAGAAGCAGGCAAGCTCCCAGAGAGCGAGCGAACAGGGCGAGCGAACAGGGGGAGCAAACAGGGGGAGCAAACAGGAGTTGGCCAGGGGAGTTGCAGTGGTTGAAGAGACAAAGGAGACAAAGGAGACAGAGGCTAAGAGGTAAGTGGGTTGCAGGAAGCCCAGGGCGCTGCCCTTTATCCTTCTGACTGGCTGTGAGCTCACCAGGAGCTTCTGAGAGCTCCAACTGAATTGGAGGGGTGTGGCCTGAGTACTCCCAGCAGCTGACTGGGCGGGAAGCTTCAGTCTGTTTCCCGCCTCCCAGCTGAGCAGAGCAGAGCAGAGCAAGCTGCTCCAGCTGGTCCAGGGACTACAGAAGCAGGCAAGCTCCCAGAGAGCGAGCGAACAGGGGGAGCAAACAGGAGTTGGCCAGGGGAGTTCGGCAGGGGAGGTCAAGGGGGAGGCCCCTAACATTTTTTTTTTTAACTAACTTTTTCCCATTTATTTGTCTTGTAACACACACTTCCACACCAGTGGGACTCTGCTTTTAATCTCTACTGAGTAGAGGAGCAGGCACAGGCTAGTCTAGAACAATCACAAAGCTAGACACAAAAAGGGAAACGGGGCTATGGAAGGACAAGACTCCCCAGTGGTGGTGACCTGCAAGGTGTGTGCCATGTTTGTTTTCTTTCCTGAGAACAACATGGCCTACACCTGCAACAAGTGCAAGTTGATCACGCTGCTGGAGGAAAAAGTAAGTGGACTGGAGCAGCGACTGTCGACCCTCCAGGGAATAAGAGAACACGAAGAGTTCTTGGACAGAATGGGGGAACTACAGCAGCAAAGGGCAGACCAGAAGCTTGAAGAGCAACAGCAAGATGAGGCAGAAGTGGGAAATGCTGAGGAGAAGAAAAATGGAGTAGAGGATACTCCTTGGAAAACGGTGACAGTTAGGAGAAGAAGAACTAGACGCCACTCTGCACCAGTGGAAGTGGTGGAGCTGTGGAACCGATTCCAGGTACTTGCAGATGAGACTGGAGGACAGCCTGCAGAGGAAGAATCACAGGGGAACCTGCATGAGAGTGAGCAAGAGGCTAAAGGTCAGTCAAACAGAGGCGATGAAACCCAGGCCTACAAGAAGAAGAAGAGAAGAGTGGTAGTAGTGGGAGACTCCTTGCTGCGTGGGATCGAGACCCAAGTATGTCGTGAAGACCCGTGGACTCGCCAGGTATGTTGTCTCCCAGGAGGACAGATTAGAGACGTGACTGAAAGGTTGCCTGCACTCATAAAGCCCACTGACAGGTATCCCTTTCTTCTCATCCATGTGGGAACAAATGATACCGCCAAGCGGAGCTACGAAGAGATCACGTCAGACTTTGAAGCTTTGGGAAGGAAACTCAAGAACTTTGGGGCCCAGATAGTTTTCTCATCCATCCTTCCAGTAGTTAGAAGAGGGATAGAAAGGGAACGAAAAATACTCCGGGTGAATGACTGGCTACGAAGGTGGTGCCGACGAGAGAGATTTGGATTCTGGGACCACGGGCTATACTTCCTGGAAGATGGGCTGTTGGCTAGGGATGGGTTGCACCTCACAAAGGCTGGTAAGAATGTGTTTGGCCACAGCATGAAGAACTTCATCAGGAGGGCTTTAAACTGAATCCTACGGGGAAGGGAGATGTAATGTTGGGGGTAACAATGGACGTAGGCGCATGCACTGCAATGGAGAGAACAGCGCTGATAGCGCCCAATAATAGTCTTCAGACACATGTAGGAAGAAAGCCAGACTATGAAGCACATGGTCTTCGATGTCTATATACTAATGCCCAGAGTATGGGAAACAAACAGAACGAACTTGAACTCTTAATACAGGAGGGAAATTATGACTTGATAGGTATAACTGAGACTTGGTGGGATGACTCTCATGACTGGAATACAGCAGTTGAAGGATATAACTTGTTCAAAAAGAACAGGAGGAACAGAAAGGGAGGTGGGGTTGCACTGTATGTGAAAAATACATATCTCTGCACAGAAATACAGGAGGAGGAGCTTGGTAGCCCCATCGAGAGCATCTGGGTTGAAATAAATGGAGCAAAGAATAAAAGGAACCTGGTGGTCGGAGTCTACTACCGGCCACCCAATCAAGGAGAAGCCAAGGATGAAACTTTTGAAAAGCAAATAGCCAATGTTTTAAGGAAGCATGATGTAGTAGTAATGGGGGACTTCAATTTCCCCGATATTTGTTGGGAGACAAATTCTGCAAAACATGGCCCCTCCAGGAAATTCCTGACTTGTGTGGCGGATAACTTCCTCCTACAGAAAGTAGAGGAAGGAACTAGAGGATCGGCTATCCTTGACTTGATCCTAACCAACAGAGATGACTTAGTGGATAAAGTAGCAGTTACAGGAACTCTGGGGGAAAGCGACCATGTTGTACTTGAGTTCTTGGTTCTAAGGGAAGCAAAAGCCGAGTGTACTCAAACGCGTACCCTGGATTTTAGGAAAGCTGATTTTAATAAACTCAGAACAATGATCAGTAAGGTCCCATGGCAAACAATGCTAGCGAGAAAAGGAGTCCAAGATGGGTGGGAACTTTTAAAAAAGGAAATTCTCAAGGCACAATCACAAACAATTCCAACAAGAAGAAAAGGTGGAAGACAACAGAAGAAGCCAATGTGGCTTCACAAAAAGCTTAGGGATGACCTGAAAACAAAAAAGGACACATATAGGAAGTGGAAAGAAGGCCAAGTAACAAAGGAAGAGTACAGGCAGGTAGCACAGAATTGCAGGGATGGCGTCAGGAAGGCTAAAGCGGAGAACGAGGTGAGGTTAGCGAGGGATGCTAAAAACAACAAAAAGGCTTTCTTCAGCTACGTGCATAGTAAAAGGCAGAGGAAAGAAATGGTTGTTCAGCTATTAAATAAGGATGGCAAAATGATAACAAATGACAAAGAAAAGGCAGAGGTGCTCAATTCCTACTTTGGCTCAGTCTTCTCCCAAAAGAGGGTCTATGACCCCCCTGGCAAAGGCGAAGTACAGGCTGAAGGGGCAGGATTGCAGCTTGAGATCGACAGGCATATGGTCAAGGAACACCTCATTACTTTGAATGAGTTCAAATCTCCAGGGCCAGATGAACTGCATCCTAGAGTAATAAAGGAACTGGCAGAAGAACTCTCAGAACCGCTGTCTATTCTCTCTGAGAAATCATGGAGGACGGGGGAAGTGCCAGATGACTGGAGGAGGGCTAACGTTGTCCCTATCTTCAAAAAGGGTAAAAAGGAGGAACCTGGGAACTACAGACCAGTCAGTCTGACATCAATCCCTGGGAAAATTCTGGAGCAGATCATAAAGCAATCCATCTGGAAGCACCTTGACAACAATGCCGTGATTACTCGAAGCCAACATGGATTTGTCAAAAACAAGTCCTGCCAGACAAATCTGATCTCATTTTTTGATCAAGTCACCTCCCTTGTAGACCGTGGGAATGCTGTAGACATCATATACCTCGACTTCAGCAAAGCTTTCGACAAAGTGCCCCATGATATCCTGATGAGCAAACTAGCTCGAAGTGGGCTAGATGAAACAACGATCATGTGGATCCACAGTTGGCTACAGAATCGGACTCAAAGAGTGCTTATCAATGGGACCTTCTCAAGCTGGGGAGAGGTAACGAGTGGGGTACCGCAGGGCTCAGTCCTGGGCCCAGTGCTCTTCAACACGTTTATTAATGACTTGGAGGAGGAGGTGCAGGGAATGCTGATCAAATTTGCAGATGACACAAAATTGGGAGGGATAGCTAATACTTTGGAAGACAGAAACAAAATTCAAAGTGATCTGGATAGACTGGAGCGCTGGGCAGAAAACAACAGAATGGCATTTAATAGGGACAAATGCCAAGTTCTGCACCTAGGAAAAAGAAACCAAATGCACAGTTACAAGATGGGGGATACGTGGCTCAACCACACTACGAGCGAGAAGGATCTTGGAATTGTCGTCGATCACAAGCTGAATATGAGCCAACAATGTGATGTGGCTGCAAAAAAGGCAAATGCTATTTTGGGCTGCATTAATAGAAGCATCGCTTCCAAATCCCGGGAAGTACTAGTTCCCCTCTACTCAGCACTGGTTAGGCCTCATCTGGAGTACTGTGTCCAGTTCTGGGCACCACACTTTAAGAAGGATGCAGACAAGCTGGAGAGGGTTCAAAGGAGGGCAACAAAGATGATCAGGGGACTGGAAACAAAGCCCTATGAAGAGAGACTGAAAGAACTGGGCATGTTTAGCCTTGAGAAGAGAAGACTGAGGGGAGATATGATAGCACTCTTCAAGTACTTGAAAGGTTGTCACAGAGAAGAAGGCCAGGATCTCTTCTTGATCATCCCAGAGTGCAGGACACGGAATAATGGGCTCAAGTGACAGGAAGCCAGATTCCGGCTGAACATCAGGAAAAACTTCCTGAGTGTCAGAGCAATACGGCAATGGAACCAATTACCTGGGGAGGTGGTGGGCTCTCCCACACTGGAGGCCTTTAAGACGAGGCTGGACAGCCATTTGTCAGGGATGCTCTGACTTGGATTCCTGCATTGAGCAGGGGGTTGGACTCGATGGCCTTGTAGGCCCCTTCCAACCCTACTATTCTATGATTCTATGATTCTATAAGTTCTCTGGTCACAAAGGGACAATTCATTTGTTAAAAAAAAATGTACAATCCAAGCTATAAACCCATTAACAGAAAATGCCTGGATATTGTTGAGTACATGCTGTCTGATGCAAAGTAGCTCTCCCAGTAGGCTTGATGTGGTTTGACAATTTCAAAGTGCTTGTCAATGGCTCATTACGTTGGTCATCAGTTATCCATTTCTCTACAGTAAAAGCCTGATATCTGAGACCAGTTTTCTGCTTCAGAGTTTGAATTTGGCCAGAGAGAGAGAAAAGGCAGTCTGTAGATACTGGAGAGCTGGCTGGCAGAAGAAACCCTCTTGGGTTGCTGCTCTTGCTTTGAGACTGATTCTGCTTTGGAAACAGCATGGCTAGATTGTGAAGTGTGCGTGTGCTTTTACTAGCTGCTCCGATTAACCAATATTACAACAACACCATATGTCTGCAGGCGAAACTGCACATTATGTGTATTTTCAGGGCCAAAGAACACATTACTTTAAAGAGATAGCTAGGGATGGAGGATAAATTCATGCAGTTCACTATTTTTTTATTACAATATTTATATACTGCTCCACATCTGAACAGATTTTATTGTGAACTTACTTTCACATATTTGAACTACTATATGAACTGAAACTCAATTATCCTTTGAAATTCACACTTCTCCAAATTTTGCAATGGGGATCCCTAATCAAAAAATGCCTACACAAATACATATATTTGGGAAAATAGCATTAAAATGCTATTATATTAGGAAAAGTGCTTGAAAAAAAACATATTTGTGAAAGATACATTCAAATGCATGTATTCAGAGAAATGTGCAATTTTTAAATGCATGAAAATGTTCCATGTGCAATTTTCAAAAATTATCCAAGTTTGAGATGAACTGAACTTAAAACTAGAGAAATTCTCAATGTTTGAGACATAATTTGAGACTGGAACAATGAGAAACTGAGAGAATCCAAAATTCATCCAACCCTAGGCAAAGCTAGGGATGATGCGGGCACCTGATTCAGTGAGGGAGTCCAGCAGACAACCCCCTGCCCGCACCCCTGAGCCACGTCTGCCGAGCCCCTTCCCCGGCTCAACACCCCCCCCCCCTGGTGCACTCTTGCCAAGCCACCAGCACTCACCCAGGATTCGTCCATGACTGCCATGTGCTCCAATTTGAGAAAAAAGGTGATTGCTATATTTGTACACCTAGTTGTACACAAAATGGCACAGTGAATGGCCCATATATGCACAATTATAAGCAGAAATGGGCCATTTTTGCCAGTAATCTTGTGGCGCATGGACGAGTCCTGGGTAAGTGCCGGTGGCCCAGCAAGCAGTGGGGGGCTCGAGCACAGGTCTGGGGGTGCGCAAGTGGGGGCAGGGGCTGGGTGGGTGCCCAGAGAAACCAGATTGGGGGGCATCCATCCATCCCCAGGCAAAGCTAGTAGCTTAGGCATATTTGCTTGAAAATAAGTCCCAGTGTGTTCAGTGGGGCTTAATGTCAGGCAAGTGTGCATAGGACTACAGCCCTAGGCCCAGACCTTTTGCTGTACCTCTGCATGAGTTCATGGACAGCCTTCTTCCCTGTCCAGCTCCCAAACTGGGAGCCAGAGTTTGGGTGCTGGCTGGCTCCAAGGGCCTTCACAGCTAACTGCCGAAACAACCATCCCCAACCTTCCTTTCCTGAGCCAGTGGGAAAGAAGAAGCCTCATTTTAGAGGTTTGCTGCCAAGCAACAGCTCCTGGAAGCCTCCTTTATGTGGGCACATGAGTGCAGGGATAAGGCTGGTAGGTGAAGCTGTTTTGCTATAGCATCAGGAAGAATCTGGGTGGCCAGCTCAGCTCATGCTGGGCAGCCGATCAGGGATCTGGTTGGGTCAGTGGGACAGACCTTTCTCTCTCTGGTCTATTCCTGGCCTGTAAATGTAGGTTTGAGCTATGCTTTGGCATTTCCAACTTCCCCATCTGCCCATTCCTAAAAAGTGAGCATCACCTTGCTCTGGACAAGAATTAGTCACTGGTTATTGGGCTTGGGAAGGAATTTTACCTGCATATACAATTGGCACAGTGGGGTAGGATTTTTGCCTTCTTTGTTTATTTTTTTATAGTAATCACATTTGGCAAGTTTCCTTTGCTGTGCTTAACAGCTGCAACTGCTTGGAAGTGTGGAAGGCATTGGGCTGGATCCATTTGTCAGGGGAAGTGGGATTGGGCTACCATGGGGTGTGTGTGTGATGCCCCCCAAAGGTGACCTTGCCCTGCATGGGGACTGGCAAGCCTGCCACACACCAGGGCACAGGAAGGGTCATGGGAGTGATTTGTGCCATGGGGAGCCCCACCCACCCCTGCTTACAGCAGACAGTCCAGAGTGGCAGTATTGGCCAGCGGGTGGGTTGCCCAATGACTGGATCCATCCCCTATGCCCCACCAAAATCTATTCAATGAAGTTATGGCCAATTTCGTTAACCCACCCATATCTGTGTGTCCATTTTTGGCCTCCCCAGTGCTCTGAGAGCCTGGGCCTCCCACTGGCCAAACCACCAAGGCCCAGTCTTCCTATCTACCATGGATCTGCTTAGGGAGGTGGGGATCTTCTCCACTGAGTCCTTTGAAGTTCAATGACACTGCAGGGACAGTTCCCATGCTATTTCTAGCTCTGAGTTAGACAGGATGCCTGATGGAATGGAACATATCCCATGGCAGAGATGGTGAGTAGAAAGTAGGGATGTCTAGCACACAGGAATCCAGCCCATTTTGGACCCATCTGATTCGCACACTTCCCCTGGCTTGGCTTGCCCTTGTGAGCCAAGCCAGGGTCAAAATCTGGGAACTTGGTGGCATGGAGGAGTGGGGAACACTCCCCTCCCTTCTGCTGCCATGCCGTGCCACTGCTGCCCCTGGCAGGGACAGAGAGAGTGTTATGCCATGGCAAAAGTGGTGGAAGGGGGGGAATGCTCCCCCCCCACTCTTCTGCTGCTGTGCAAAGGCAGAAAATCTGCCAGCTGACCTGACACGCTGTGGGGTGAGTCAGGCCAACTGATGGAGGTTCAACTTGAGTCCGGGGGGCTGAGCTGGTGAAAGCTCGCTGAGCTCCACCCCCCAAATGGATTCCTCTAACTTCCCTAGCAAAAAGGTGAAACCCTGTGCACGTGATTAGTGCATATATTTTGGAGCTTTGCTGTTTACCTTGTTACAACTTTTGGTGCCATAAGCATAACAATCGTGTGACATGGCTCAATTCCAAAGGATTTGGTTTGACTGACCACTGTTTAACAACCCACAGAGCTTCACAAGGCTTCAGACAGAGACGGCGGAGAATTCCACCATGGACTTCAGTGAGGCTGAATTCCAGTGAATTCAGCCCCCTGGAGTCCGTGGTGGAATGGAGTCAGTCCCCCCCTGCCACCCCACGAAGTCTTGGCAGACCAGCTCCTATCTGCTTCCGGCGGGTCTGGATCCAGCCACTGCTGTCTGCCTTTTGGTCTGCGGCCACGAATGGCATCCTGTGTAGTGTGTCCCCGCTTTAGCCGTGATAGGCTACGTAAATATTTACGTAGCCTATCACTGCAAAGAGCAGGGACGCGAATGGCTACGTAAATACTTATGTAGCCTATCACGGCTAAAGCGGGGACGCAAATGGCGTCCTCTTTGCCATTTGCATCCCTGCTCTTTGCCATGATAGGCTACGTAAATATTTATGTAGCCTATCATGGCAAAGTAGGGATGCAAATGGCGTCCCCTACGTGGGATGCCATTTGCGGACGCAGCCTGGCAGTGGACGGAAGTCTGGCTGCCAGCGGCCCCAGCCGGTGGCTCCGCGGACTTGCTGCGGAGTGGAGCTGGCCAGGGAACGAATTGCCTCCCCCCCAGCCAAGGATTCCAGGGGGAGGAATGGATCGCCTCCCCCCCGGCGGACCCCCGGCGGACCCCCCGCGGATGCAGGTAAGTGGGGTTTCGTACACCCCTAGCTTCAGAACATTGAAGCAAATGATATCAAACCACCCATTTATCTGTTATTTATCTGTTTATAAGAACTGCTAATTGCCTTTGTGTTACAGAACACCCAATGTGAGATACAGTTTTAAGAACACAGCATTAAAAAATGATACATCAAGACTATCTATATGGGATTGGACTATGAAAACTAGCAGTCAGAAGCCAAACTGAGAGAACAGCACATTGTTGTTAGGTAATATGTTTCTATGACCAGTTAATTCACCCTGGAGACTATTAGCGGTCAAATGTGCCAGTTTGGTAACCACTGACTGTACTCAATAGTACATTAGCCTTTTTAATTTTGCTGATGCTGTATGCTGATTTTATCCCTTGACCTTTTGAAGGTTCTTTGTCTGCTATCATACCATGGTATATTGAACTGAAAACTATATATGATAACAGAATGACTTGTTAAAAAATTAAATTGTACTTTTATACTAGTAAAGTAAAACTTTGTTAATAGGGGAATTGGAATAATAGTCCATAACCTTTAAATATGACTTGATTCCATGGTAATATTTTTAAGGATGTTAAAACTAGTGTCCACATCCTAGCTTAGAGACTTTAAATGGTTATTTTGCTCATGCTTATTTCATGTGATTTTCTGGATGCAAAGGAGGTTTATAATGTGCCCCACAAAAGGGACATATATTTGATACTATTGAGGAGATTATAGCACTCCAGCCTTCAATATGCACAGAAAAGAACATTTTATAAATGTATGTTACTGATACTTACATCTGTGAGTTATATTTGATAAGATCAAAAGGGATATAACTTCTAGATAGATAGATAGATAGATAGATGACAGATTTTTAAAAATAATTAATAAGAGAAATTGAGGCATCTATAGGAGTCTGAACACCTTTAATAGTGGCAATTTTGACTGTTTCATGAAGACCTGGATCTTTGGGGGACAACTTTCTGGAGCAAATGCAAGAGAAAGAATGATGCTGCTTTCCCTATATGCTGTGGGAAACCTATAATGCCATCCCATCCCAGTCACAACTCAAAATAGGAAACCAAACAAGGCGTTCCATTATAGTTTCTTAACCGTATAATTCTTTTGGTCTAACATAGAGAAGTCAAAACATCAGCAACAAAAATAAAAGGAACAACAATAGCTGCTCATTTTGGAACTAGATTACCATTGGGGCTTTGTTTTCATACTTTTTCAAGTTCAAAAGCAGTAAAGAAGAGAGATGAAATATTGGAAAGAACCTTCATCACTGGGGCTATCTAGCACAGAATGAGAGTCTGAAAATTACTTTATTGATTGAAGTTTGCAAAGCTGAGAGAAAAGTGTTGTAGGTGTGACGCAATATATGCTTTCTGTGTTGTTTTGCATTTTAAAAATGTCACGCTTCTTTATAACAGAAGAAATAAGTCTTCACAAACATCCAAAGGCCCCATCTCCCTTGTGCTATCATGGTTGACCTGACTTTGAGTGGGAGACAAAAAATGTTGGAAACAGCTTCCGAGGAATACTTTTCATCAAATCCATTTAGTGAGGGCTTTAGCCCTTTCTTTCAAACGAAGTCTAGCAGCCAATTTTCATGCCTTTATGGCACTGAGACTTGACAGCTATGACATATTCATGTGGTATGGTTTGCTTAGGTGGGGGAGCATTTCTCTGAGAGCTGCATTCCCTCAGGGATATAATGTGTCAGGGGCAGCATGGGTGGTGGTGTGCAGGGCCAAAGCCAGTGTTGATTGGCCAGGTCAAAAGTGGGTGAGCCACTCTTCTTCTCTTTATGCCTCTTCCTTTTATCTCCTCTCTATTTTTCTGCAACCCTTTCTTTCTTTCTTTCTTTCTTTCTTTCTTTCTTCCTTCCTTCCTTCCTTCCTTCCTTCCTTCCTTTCTTTCTTTCTTTCTTTCTTTCTTTTTCTCCCTCTCTCTCTTTCTCTGTCTACTTCTTCCTGCCTGCCCAGCAGACTGTCAGGGAAGGGAGAGATTGCTCATGCCAGAGGTCTAAACTAGGGATGGATAAATCTATTAGTTCTGGTTGCTCTCGGTTCTCATTTTTCTGCTCATAACATCTGTCCATCCCAAATTTTGAGAATTTTTGCACATGAGCAGCAGAGCTCAGGCCCTACCTCAGATGAACTCTGGACTTCGTTGGGTTAACTTCTTCCTTTCCTGAGAGTTCTCTCAGTTGCTGCAGAACCTGACTCAACTATCTGCTACCTGTTTGCAACAGGTCAGTCTCCTCTGCGTTGTGCTCAGTACCCATGGACTCACAGCCCACCTAGAGCAGGACAACTTGTAGATGCCATGACTGATGTTTTTTGAAACCGAGTGGACTTTGAAAAGTAGTTTTTTTGACATGGCATGGAGAAGACTCAACTGTTCAAAGAAAAAAGTAAAAAATCCCACTAGGTGTGCCCAACTCTTTGGGCATGTGTACAATAGCCCTTTGGGACCTGGCCCATATTCATTAGCCTTCACTGTTAGTATCCAGCCTGAGCTACTGCATCCATGTGTATTAAACATTTAAATGGAAGAATAACAAGCATGATTTATTAAAACACTGAGCTGGAAAACACACACTGTAATTTATTATGGACCTGTGTGAAAGGGGATAGAAATATTCACCTATTGTGCAGGAGCAGGTGTCAGGGGAGGAGATAAGAATGTGCTCCTGTTACCAAAGCAACTGGACTCACACTCCCTGTCTGTCTGTGCTGCACTCTGGTGGTTTAATTGCCTGTCCATGGAATGCAGATGGCAAGACAGGGAACATTGGCCCAGCAGCCTTGGCAATGGGAATGTCTTTCCTTTACCCATTCTGGCACCATTCAGACTGAGGGCAGTGTGGTTTTGTTTGCTCTGAAGGATGTCAGCATGTATCAAATCTGGTGCCATAACATCATCACAGGCACTATGTGATCCCTGATTGGTTGGGATCACTAGAGGGGGAAAAAATAGAGAAACATTGGCAGTGGAGCAGCATCAAAAAAGGAGTGGCAGAAAAGCACTGAGAACAGTGACGAACAGTATAAGGTATGAGGTTCGAGGCAGCCCCCTAGAAACACCACTTTTTGTCCTGAAAATGTTCAAATATGAAAATTAACTGTAGTTTTAATTTGGAATCTAAAAAATAAAGCATCTTGCTGTGCAGAGTTTATTTCTAACTTGGGGGGAAAAGCCTCCAAATGCAACTGTGGAGCATTTTTAGTGACAACTTGATAATAGATTTAACTTGATTCTATAGATAATTACTGACCTGGGCCTTTTTTGACAGATGACTGAATTAAAAGATAATCATAATCAACAGGCTCGGTTTGTAATGGATTCCACCAGTGAGTCGATAGTTCGATGGTGTCATTAGTATGCATTCCTAGGCAGGTTTCAAGTCCAATTTTCATAACATCACAGTATGCATTGTAAATGGATTGCCTTTACAATTCATTCGTACCATGGCCACCTGTTCACTTACATTGTGCCGTTATGTTGTGCTGCTATGTTGTGCTTAAATGCCATGAGCCCATGTACTTAATCATTCTGAAAGTGACTGAAATGTCACATTCCTCGGAAAATCAGAAGACCCAGGGTGGAGAAAGAGCTCTAAGATGGCTTCTGATGTTTTATTAGCATATACTTGTACTTCACAACTTTTAAAAATTGTTTGAGAGAAAGCAAAGAGCATAATTTTGAATTATACGCATTTCCTCCCAATGCTAACCTCTTTTATTGTGATTAGAATTTTACATTAAGTGTTAATGCTTTTTACTAAGAAGCAGGTTAATTGTATCATCTATTTTCAATTAGCTCTAATAGAGTGCATGCATAGCTTCTGAGTCTATTGTGCATGTCCTCATTGAGATGGGGAAATGGAGTAAAAGCTATTATTTTGATGTCCCGATAAATTATGTCCCATATTATGTTAGATTAACAAAATGCATGACTAACATCCCATGTACACATGAGTACTGACAGCATTTCTGAATGTTAATAAATCTGAATTCTGGATGATGTCCAGTCTTGTTTTATGGTTAATGCAAATTAAATCCATGTCTTCTCATTATACTTAGTAATTTACTTTTGAACGATCAGATTTAGCAGTTATTGTTGGCAACCTTTCTCCCATAGCTTCCCAGATAGCTTTCCATGTTAGATGAATTCTGAAGAGGGATACATTTTATGGAAGCACATTGCAGTCGTTATGTGCAGTGAATGGACCACAGTTTATAGGCAGCGCTAGCTTGAAATTCACTCTAGACCTAATAACTTTGCATTTCTTTGATGCTAATGCTATAGCGCCACATGTTCAACTTTGCTTTTGTTCTGTTATAAGTTTAGTTCATGTAATCTTCATCCTGTAGCTCTGGTGAGCAGCTAGTTTACTGGCAGACCAATTTGAGAAGGGAGGGGGTGGGCATGGGGCTTCAAATCTCCTTCCCACAAATCTCTTCTGCCAAGTCATGGTCTGACTACCACGTCTCCACACACTTTTTGCTTCTTAAGGGTCTGGATTTGGCTCAGGTCTTCTAGTACCTGACTTTTATACATGAGAAATAATTGCATGGGGTCTGAAAGGGCTTTTCTTCTTTTTATCCTCTCCCTCATAATGGGCTCAGTAACTTTAAGAAGTGCATGAGTACTTGTGCTTGTTGCATTTCCACTGTAATGTTACAGGGTACTTGAACAGGGCAACGTGCAAGCTGTACACGTGTGTGGAGTATGCATGTATCTCCTGCATGTGTTTCCCTTTGGAGACTGATATTCATTTGATGAATTGGGACTTAGAAATGTATTGCACCCTGGACTAAGATGTTCTGCACCAGCAGATTCACTGGCTTTGATTCTGTAACGGTTTTGTTGTTGCTGCTGTTTTCAGAGAAGGGAAAATACAAGGGGTGGACATAAAGAGATAGCAAGGAAGACAAACATATAAAGTAAAATCATGTGTTAAAATGTGCCCCATGTTGTTGGCTGGAGTTCAAGGTAGGCCCTCCTGGGTCTGAAAAGATAGAGGGACTGTGGACATGCCAGTGAAAGTCCCAAAATAGGAAGTGTGAGGAATTCAGGCATCTATTTAGATCAGTGCTTCTGACTGTGTCGCATGGACCAGGGGTAATATGATTTTGCCTTATCACTTAAATATGGAGATAAACACAACTGAAAGGGCTCAACAAAATGGACCCTAAACATTCAGCAAAATCGACTGTTACATAAGACAGCCCCGACCTTTTTTCAGACATGGAATTGTTTCACACAAATATCCATTTAATTGTGAGTTGCACACAGAACTCGGAAGGATGTGGGTGTCTGGCAAGCAGTATTCCCTAGGATAAAGCTCATTTATCTGTCTAAACAGAAACACTCATGTGAGTGTGACCATACCTTTTTCTGACACATGCTGCATAAGGCAATGTAGACAGATAGTGTGAAAGCCAGTAACAAAACATTGCAGTGGAGAGTGCTCTGTTCATGGTTCCAGCCAGCCGGCCATGTCTTCTTCCAGGCTATTCCATTCGGTTCCTTTCCCCTCTTTCAGACTTTCCATATTTTTCTACCCCTCCAACACTCAGCAAGCATTCCAGGGCCATTGAGCAAGCACAGTCCTCACTAGGCTGCTTGGTTCCCCTGACCCTCCCCTGACTTCTTCAAGCCTGGGGTTTCCTTCAGCCTACTGATAGTTCTGACTTGTGTGGCACCTGTCTGACTAAATAAGGATCTACATTGGGAGAAGGCAGTCACCATGGCTTATCGTGTTGTGCAAACCTGGTGAGGTGGCTTATGTGAGGGTTAAACAACCCTCGCAAAAGCCATGGACTGTTTAGGGTCATGCGAGGGTTGTTTAAGCCTCTCATAAGCCACTCTCACTGGGTTTGCATGGTGTGCTACGCCATGGTGACCACTGCCGTGGCTTGAATATTCATAAGGGTGGATAAGCCACAGTGGCCTGCAGCAATCATGTGAACTGTTGTTTTCCAGGCCAAATTCAAGGTGTTGGCTTTGACCTTTAAAACCCTATATGGTTCCGGCCCAGCCTATCTTAAGGAGTGCCTCCAGCAGCACCAGACAGGCCGCTTAACAAGATCAGCCTCGGATGGCCTTCTCTCTGTCCCATCAGCCAGGACAGCTAGACTGGTGGGGACGAGGGAGAGGGCCTTTTCTGTGGTGGCCCCCACTCTGTGGAACTCCCTCCCTAGGGAACTCCGTTATGCCCCCTCTTTAATGAGCTTCCGTCATGCATTAAAAACGTGGTTGTTCAGGCAGGCATTTGGGGTGGGTTAGGGTATTTTAGAAAATGTTTTTATTGTAGAATTTTATTGTTTTAAACTGTTTTATTGTATGTTGTACATCGCCCAGAGTGGCTGGGTGACCAGCCAGATGGGCGATTAATAAATTTAATAATAATAATAATAATAATAATAATAATAATAATAACTGACTCATAATGTCCAAATTCTGCCACCACTCTGCCCTATGGCAGGGGCAGGTTTGTCCTCTCCCTGCTTCTGGAGGGAGACATGTGGCAGAGGGCAGCCCATTCCCAGCACAGGATTCTTCCAATCAGAGAGCTGGAGGTCTGCCTTTATAATGGGGGTGCAGAACTCAGGGGTCAAATCTGCCCCTTTCATGTTCTCCAGAAGGCCACAACCCTCCCCCCCTCACAGATTGTTTGGTGGTTTCCTGGCTTTCCTGCAGTTTTTTCCCCATCCTAAAAGGCTGAAATTTTATGTATGAATGCATGTATTTATTTATTACATTTATATCCCACATTTTTTTCTTCCTGCAAGGAATCCAAGGCTAGGGAAGCTGGAGAAATCCACTGCGGACTCAAATGAGGCCAGATTCCAAAGAATCTGACCTCCGGCATAAGCGGAAGGCCAGTTGCACTTACCTCCGGGCCCAGAGGAGTTCCCACAGGGCAGTTCTCCAGCTTCCTAAAAAATGCAATATGCTAATGGTGGCTGCCATTAGCTTATATCGCAGGAAAGTTACAGCCATAAATGGCATATCATATGCCATTTGCAGATGTAAGACACTTACTTTGACCTAAATACAGCCGTAAGCAGCTGCAGTTTAGGTCAAAGCAAGTGCTTTACAGCTGCAAATGGTGAAGAACACATCAATTACAGCTGTAATTTTCCCGTGATAGGCTAATGGCAGCCCCCATTAGCATACCACATTTTTTAGAAAGCCAGAGAGCTGCTCTCCCAACTCCAGCGGATGCGACAGGGCTCTGGAGGACTCTGTGAGGTCCCAAGCAGCCCAAATTCCTCTGCAGTGGAACCCTTCTCCCTGGACCGGACAGTGGGGGGTTCGTACATCTCTACCCAAGGCAGGTTACATGTTCCTCCTGTCCATTTTATTCTCACAACTACCCTGTGAGGGTTAGGCTGAGAGTCAGTGACTGGGCCAAAGTGAGTTTCATGGCCAGATAAGGACTAGAACCTGGATCTCCTGAGTCCCAGTCCAGCACTCTAACCACTACACCACAATGCCCCTCCTAAAACTCAGTTATGGCAGTAAGAGCTTTATGCTAAAATAGGCTGATATTTTTGGTAGTTTGGCCCCGCCCCTTCAGCCCTGCCCACCACTGGAATGGTGCCCCTAAGAGCTTCTCTAGAATGGACTGCAGACCTTTAGAAGGAAGCTCTGCCCTTCCATCAGCCTCTTTCCCGGAGGATGTCATTCCCACCCTCCTATTCTTGCAGCTCCAATTTGAGATGAGCTGGTTGCTCTGAATAGGACTGAATAGGCATTTTTTAGTGCACCCTGGCTGGCTGTGAGTGCATTGCTTTCACCTGTTGTGCACTGTCTGGTACCTGGGCTGATTTTTTACCTGGATGGTGAAGGGTCCCTGGCCTATCCTACCTCTTATTGCCCCTGGCTGGAGAGGATGCAGGAGAGGAGCAGCCCTTGGGGCCCTCTGGTCCATCAAACACTGGCCAGCAAGGGATGGGCAGGAGTCACCTGGGGCCCCCTCAGGCTACCTACGTGGTGGGCTGGCAAAGATGAGCCCATATCAGCTCCTGGCTGATCTGGTGCTTAGAGTCACAATGGGATCATCCAACCCCAGCCCAGGAGACATTACCAGAAGTCTCCTGGGGCTAGTGAGCACGAAGGACGCACGAACTGCGCAAAATCTGCTCCGTCCGTGTTTTGCGGATTGTCAGGTGCCTTTTGTTCCATCGTCTGCTCACGGATGGATGTGAATTTTGTTTTTCCCATCATACGGAAAAATAAATACACAAATAATTATGTAAGAAGTTTCGTAACTATTTACATAATTTACCTTAGTATGGAACATTTAACTTATTGTCCCCCATTCCATTCAACTTGCATATTTTCCTGCAAATAAATATGCATAAATTTCAGGAAGGTTAAAAAACACAACAACAACAATAACGCCCAAACGTCTATGGACTCTGCACAGCCTTGCCCCCCCCCCCCCGCATAATTCCGCAGCAGATTCTGCAGGTTGGATTCTTAGAAATTCACGCTCATTTTATTCCATCTCACATTTCTCCAGCATCCCTAGTGAGTACCTGCATTTAATACACATTATTAACTGTTGCAGATCCTTCTTTGTTAGTTAATATAGCTGTGAAGTTTTATCGATATGTCTGTCACATGTGTTCATTCCATAGGGGGCAGCTCATGAACAATTCAGAGTTAAGGAATGTTAATTTCATCTGATAAACTGCAGGAATTGTTCATGCAGATGTGACTCCTTTGGGTCCAAATATGGCAGAACGTATACATCTGTTCTGTTTAATGGCATTGCTTCTTGCATGGAAAACCAAAAGAAATCATCCTTGGCCATGTGGTTGAACAGGCAGCTAAACAGGTCAACAATATGTGCTAATTCTTTCCCAGAGGAAAACACCACAGGCCCTTGTATTGCATCGGCATTGTCAAAGATGTCTTGCCCTTTCCGTGATACTAATACAGTTAATAAGGAGTTACACAGCAGGTCCACAATGCAACAAAATGCCAGTGCATTTGACCTCTGCCATTGTTGAAATGCTGTTTTCAACAAATGGCTGTCCATGCTTTGCTGATTTTCAGCTGAGACCTGTAATGATAGAATAGTTTAACTGTACTGAATCAGTTACAGCCCAGATGCTTTCAAAGCATGTCAACACATGATTATATGTTTTAATCCATCACAAAATAAGTCCTGAGAATCAACAGAACATGGGACATAGGTCCAATTTAATGCTGTGCAAATGGCACAATCGTGAGTTAAATATTGCCATCGGCAAGGGAGCAGATAACGGACAACACTCTGGGCATTGGATCCATACTTAGTCAGAGTAGATCCATTGAAACCAATAGGACTAAAGTTAGTCATGACTAATTTAAGTCTCATTGATTGCAAGGGGTCTGCTCTAAGTATGATTAAGTCTGGATCCAACTCTGGACCTATTAGTAACATACATAACTAAGCACTCTATTAGTGCCTAAAGGCTGAAAGACCCACAGAATAGTACTTCTAAGAAATGGGGGGAGAGAAGTGATCCAAGCACTTATAGACCTATAAGTTTGTTGGATGTGACATCTAAACTGTATGCACTATACTTGCTTTTGTTAAATTGGAGCATTGGAGTGATGAATCCAACAATATTATAGCAGAAGAGCAGGCAGGCTTTAGGTGGGGAAGGAGTATGATGGACTAACGTTACATCTTAGACCATCTTATTGACAAGTATGTGAAGGGGTCTAAGGAATATCTATATGCAGCATTTGTAGGCTGTGGATAGGGATGTGAGAACTCACTCCAGTTTGGCTTCTCTGGGCGCCCACTGAAGCAGCGCCCCTGCTCGTACCCTCCCCCCCTGGACCCGTGCTCGGGCCGCCCATGAGCTCAGTGAGCTGCCCAGGCTCACCATGATCCCGTTTGGTAAGCACCCACCATTTTCCTGCCTTTGATTTCTATGTAAAAAAGCAAGTTTTAAAAATGCACATATTTAAATATGCACAGTTTGGGACCAGGAAAGTGTAATAAGTGCAATATTAGAGGGATAATACCTCTAATATTGTGCATATTAAGCTTTCCCAGCCCCAAACTGTGCATATTTAAATATGCGCATTTTTAACTTCCTTTTGTACATAGAAGTCAAAGGCTGGAAAATGGCAGGCGCTCACTGGACGGGATCGTGGTGAGTCCAGGAGGCATGAGTGGGGGCAAACAAGGACAGCATCTTGGCTGGCGCAGTCTGGGACTTGCGGGAGGAGGGGGCCCGACAGATTCCCAGACCAAGTTGGCACCCGCAGCATCCCTAGCTGTGGATAAAACTCTGGAATTCAAATACCGATAGATGACTTTTTACACTCATTAGAATATTATACATGATATATGTATAAGAGTGAGAGTAGGATTCAATGGCCAGCTATTATTTTCAACTTCAAAGAGAGTGCACCAGGGCTGTGTTTGGTAGCTCCTCTCTTGTTTAATTTATATGCAAATGATGCAATATTGGAGCTTAATCAACCAGATTATTACCAGGTACGGCTCTGTCCCATAAGCTATCTATCCTGCTACACGCAGATGATATGGTGTTGCTATCATATACTAGGGCTGTGCATGGACCCCCCAGTCTGACTTGGAAGCCATTCTGGGGCTTCCGAGGTGGGCCCAATTTGGCTTGGCTGATTCGGGGCCCCCCTGACCCATCTCAGCCTACAAAGCCGAAGCGGGATTTGGACATCCACATCATGCTTCTGTCCGCCCCCCACATGCCACCCAGCCCCCAGCTCCTTACGTGAGCCCTTGTTCCATGGGAGGGGGGAGGCTGCCATGGGAGCTGCTGCCGCCGCTGGTGCCTCTGGGGAAGCCGCTGCCGGGGAAAACACTGCCAGTGAAAACACTGTGCGTCGCAGCCCGCCAACCGCCGACAGGCACGAGGGCAAGAGTCGCCCTCCAACTGCGCTTTCTCCCTTTCTTGCAAGGAGGGGAGGGCGCCCGGTTGGGGGACGACTCCTGCCAATGAGGGTGGGCTGATGCTGCCACCAGCTCCTAAGCCCTCTAGATATACGCTGGCAGCCGCCTTGTTCTGGGGAATGGGGGGAACCATTTCCCCCATTTTTGCTCTGTGCCTGTGCCTGCGAGTGGCAGATCCATGATTTTTCTGGTTCAGTCCATGGAGGCATGTGCTCTGTGATATGTTGGTGGTTTGGAGGATTTGATCTGAAAAAATTATAGGAAATAAAGAGGATCCCTGCCAAGGATCCATGTTTTTGCACCTTAGCTGTGCCCACAAGTGGCAGATCCATGATTTTTCTGGTTCAGTCATTGGAGACAGATGTGCTCTGTGATTGGATGGTGGGTTTGTGGGTCTCCCCTTTAAAAATCAGATGAAATCATGAGGATCCCTTTTTGATTTTATGGATCCTCATTTTACTCAGTCCCCATAGTACATGCTTTCTTCTTGGCTTCATTATGCCAAAAGAGAATGGGAAGGGTTAAGGCTTCCTCTGCCATGCCAGGCAGAGACTGGGGCAGTTTCTCCCAGTGGCTAGGACTGGACTGGAGAGAGAAGTTCCATGGAGCTTCCCTCTCAGCTCCTATCCCATCCTGCTGCTGCCACCACACAATGGCACACAATGGCAGCTCGTCAGGGCAGTGGGAGGCTGCTCAATTATCAGTCAGCTTGTGCACCCCAATGGATCATTTTGCGCCCCCCCCCTGTGTGTGCACCCCACTTTGGAGAGCACTGCTCTAGCCAAATAATGTTCACACAGCCCTCTCCTCTCCAGTAACACCACCTCTCTCATAATGAGCAAATGGAGGCTGACTTACAGCAAAGCTCCCTCCCTCCTCCTCCTCCCCCTCCTCTCCCTTTCCCCTGCCCCTCCCAGGGGCCAGATCTCTCTCAAATTGATACATTTGGCACCTCTGCATCTTCTCCCCTTCCCCTTCCCTTCTCCTCCTCCTGACCCTCCATGTGGTCTTTCAGAAGTTGATACATTTTGGAGACAGCCTGTCTAGGCTGCTCAGAAGGCATACGAAGAGTTCTGAATATAGAAGGCAGATAAAGCACTTTGTGGAGGAGCATCTTCTCTTCGGGGCACCTCAGTGCTGGTCTGATCCACTTCGTATCACAACGAGGCACCTCCAAATCAGCTTGCTTCATCTCGTTGTTCAGGCTTCGTACCAAGGCAGTGCACAGCCCTATCATATACCCAGATTGGTATGAGGCATTTATTAAAAGATTTGGAGGCAATTTGCTGCAATGAGCATCTTAGTGTAAATTATACTAAGGCAAAAGTTGTAGTGTTCGGGTCTCACCCTGATAAGCATAAATGGTATTTGGATGGACAAATAATTGAACAAGTGAAACATTTCAGTTACCTTGGGATTTACTTTACCAATAGGGGTAACTGGTCTCATCATATGATGGCCTCAGCTTTGTCAAGGTCCTCGCAAGGAGTCTTGGGCTTTACTACAGTTAAAGGTTGTAATATGATTGTTCCTGCTTTGAGAGTATATACAGGTAGGGGTGTACGAAACCCACTTACCGTTCCATCCAGGCATTCGCGGGGGGGGGGGTGAGGTGATCTCTCCCTCCCCCCTGAAACCTGCCCAGCTGGCTCCGCTCCACGGCGAGTCCACAGAGGCGCCGGCTGGGGCCATCTGCAGCTGGACTTCCATCCACTGCCGGGCTGTGGCCGCAAATGGTGTCCGGCATAGGGGACACCATTTGTGTCCCTGCCCTTGGCCGTGATTGGCTACATGATTTCTCCGCCATCCTTATATACAGGTAAAGTGCTCCCACAGCTGACCTATGGGGGAGAATTTTTTCAATCAGTATTTTATTGTGGACTTTAACCAAAAAATACAAACAAACAAAACCTAACAAAACCAAAAAATAGAAATAAAAATGTAACTACATATTCTAAAATCCTCGGTTTCAAATATTACAATATTCTAGGGAGAAAAAAGAGGGAAATAATAGGTTATGTGTAAACTTCAGTAAAAGCAGACCAGATATCCAGATATAAGTCCATTTACAAGTTACACCTATATACCAGTCTTTCAAATGTTGCTAGCATTGTTAAGTCTTCAATCCATTGCATTATAGGTGGTGAGCTTTTATCCTTCCAGTATCATAGTATCAGTATTTTAGCAACCAAAAGGGCACAAAGGATCCATTTACACTGACCATTACATTCCAAAAAGCAGGTAAGTAATGTAAGAGAACATTTACATCAGTAAATATTAAAGAGTTTTCCAGTACAACATTTATCCATATAATTTCCTCCCCAAAGAGGCAACTATTGGGCATTTCCAAAACTTATGAATAAGAGAAGCATTAACTGCATTAAACGTCCAACAATTAGCTGAGTTTTAGAAACCTTTTATTAAAGAGACGTTGTGGTGTCCAATAGACCAGAAACAGAAGTTGTTGCTGAATAAGGCGTAACTGAAGAACCATAGAGATATCCAATACAGACGCCAAAACGGCGGTCCATTGATTAGACAAAATAAATAGAATGTTCCAATTCCCTGTTCCATTCCTACTGTAAACCACTTGTATCATATTTATTCATTGATAATAAGTATTTGTAAACATGAATTGTGGGTCGATATATCTGGTCAGCTTCAGTAAGTGTTTCCAATAGCAAAGGACACTTCAAAGCAGTAAAAGCAGCAAGACCAAATCTAGATACCAACAAACATTTCAATTGCAAATACTGCCATTCTGCTGTAGCAGGCAAAATCAAATTTATGTTGCAAAGGTGAAAATAGCAAAAACTCATCATCAACCCCCACTAATTGATCTAAAGTAAAGATCATTTTATCTGCCCAGGTCCACCATAAAAACATTTTCTTTCCCATTCTTAAATCAGGTTCTCCCCATAAAGTCAATTTGGCATGGGAAAATGGGTCAAACTGTAATTGGTGTGACATTATATATATACACCACACATCTCTAACTGCCAAGATTGTGGGAGGAGCTCAATCTGTCTTAATATGCTGAGAACTTAATGCCATTCATTTAGAGAGAGGCTCCAGACATGAAGATTCCAACACTGACCATGGTGGAAAATCAAATCTGAGCAGAAAAGACCAACATTTAGTATATGTCAACAAATAAGCCCTATGATATGTAGGATGATCTGGAAAACCGAACCCACCTTTATTAATTGGAAGTTGCATCCTTTTCAAAGATATTCTTGGTGGAAAGGAACCCCAAAAGAATTTACGAAACAAAGCATTACATTTTTGGAAATATTTGCCAGGTATAAATATCCCACGTATAACATAAATAATTCGAGGTATAGTATTCATCTTAAGTTCTTAACCTTACACCATGAACTCAACTTTAAAGATGCCCATCTATTTATATCAATGGCACATGAACCTGCTGTACCCTCATTAGTATTAAAATACTCTGTTACTTTAGCTAACATCTGAGTTTTAAACTTCTCATCATTGAGACGAGAAACATTAAAGCACCAAAGACCAGGGGCCCTAGGACTGTCAGAAAATTGAAGTTCCAAACATACCGGGGCATGATCTGGCACTACCAATGTGTCAGTCTTGCAATCTTAAGCCAATTTTAGTAAACTCAGAACAATAATCAGTAAGGTCCCATGGCAAGCGACTCTAACAAGAAAAGGAGTTCAACATGGGTGGGAGTTTTAAAAAAAGGAAATTCTCAAGGCACAATTACAAACAATTCCAACAAGAAAAAAAGGTGGAGGACAACAGGAGAAGCCAATGTGGCTTCATAAAAAGCTTAGAGATGACCTGAAATTAGCACACATATAGGAAGTGGAAGGAAGGCCAAGCAACAAAGGGAGAGTACAGGCAGGTAGCACAGAATTGCAGGGATGGCGTCAGGAAGGCTAAAGCTGAGAACGAGCTGAGGTTAGCAAGGGATGCTAAAAGCAACAAGGGATGTTAAAGAATTCTGCCACGGATCCCAGGGAGGCCGAATTCCAGTGAATTCGGCCCTCTGGAATCCGTGGCAGAATAGAGCAACCCGCCCCACCACCCCATGAAAGCCCCGCGAAACGGAGCCTACCTGGCTGTGGCGGCGGTTCTGGCGGTGGTTCCGGTGGTGGTGGCTCCGGTGGCGGCAGCAGCTCTGGTGGTGGCAGCAGCAGCTCCAGTGGCTGCAACCGCTGCCAGGCTGTGGCCACAAATGGCGGCTGCTACACCGGCTGCCATTTGCGTCCCTGGCAAGCTGTGATAGGCTATGTAAGTATCTACGTAGACTATCACGGCTCAGGGCAGGGACGCAAATGGCGTAGCCGCCACCATTTGCGTCCATGTCTTTAGCCGTGATAGGTTACGTATATATTTACATAGCCTATCACGGCAAAAGACAGGGGCGCAAATGGCGTAGCGGCCACCATTTGTGCCCCTGTCTTTTGCTGTGATAGGCTATGTAAATATATATGTAGCCTATCACAGCAATAGGGAGGAACGCAAATGGTGACCGCTGTAGCCGCCGCCATTTGCATCCATGTCTTTAGCCGTGATAGGCTACATATATATTTATGTAGCCTACCATAGCTAAAGACACGGACGCAAATGGAGGCGGCTATGGCAGCCGCCATTTGCGTCCCTGTGCAACCCAGCGGCTGGATGTCTGGCTGCAGGCGGCCCCAGCCGGTGGCTCTGCGGAGTCGCTGCAGAGTGGAGCTGGCTGGGGAGGATTCCAGGGGGGGGACAGAGTGCCTCCCCCCCACCGCGGATTGCCTGGTGCGGAGTCAGGTAAGAGTTTTGTACATCCCTAACAGAAACAAAAAGGCTTCTTCAGATATGTGCATAGTAAAAGACAGAGGAAAGAAATGGTGGTTCAACTATTAAATAAAGATAGCAAAATGATAACAGATGTCAAAGAAAAGGCAGAAGTGCTCAGTTCCTACTTTGGCTCAGTCTTTTCCCATAAGAGGGTCTATGACCCCCCTAGCAAAGGCAAAGTACAGGCTAAAGGGGAAGGATTGCAGCTTGAGATAGATAGGTGTATGGCCAGGGAACACCTAATTGCTTTGAATGAGTTCAAATCTCCAGGGCCAGATGAACTGCACTGTAGAGTAATAAAGGAACTGGCAGAAGAGCTCTCAGAACCATTGTCTATTATCTTTGAGAAATCATGGAGGATGGGTGAAGTGCCAGATGATTGGAGGAGGGCTAATGTTGTCCCTATCTTCCAAAAGGGTAAAAAGGAGTAACCTGGGAACTACAGACCAGTCAGTCTGACATCAATCAATCCCTAGGAAAATTCTGGAGCAGATGATAAAGCAATCCATCTGTAAGCACCTTGAAAACAAAGCAGTGATTACTCAAAGCCAACATGGATTTGTCAAGAACAAGTCCTGCCAGACTAATCTCATCTCATTTTTGGATCGGGTAACCTCCCTTGTGGACTGTGGGAATGCTGTGGACATAACATACCTTGACCTCAGCAAAGCTTTCGACAAAGTGCCCCATGATATCCTGACTAGCTCAAAGTGGACTAGATGAAACAACGATCAGGTGGATCCACAGTTGGCTATAGAACTGGACTCAAAGAGTGCTTATCAATGGGATCTTCTCAAACTGAGGAGAGGTAATGAGCGGGGTACCGCAGGGCTCAGTCCTGGGCCCAGTGCTCTTCCACATTTTTATTAATAACTTGGAGGAGGGGGTGCAGGGAATGCTGATCAAATCTGCAGATGACACAAAATTGGGTGGCATAGCTAATACATTGGAAGACAGAAACAAAATAATTGATCTTCATAGGCTTAAGGGCTGGGCAGAAAACAACAGAATTACATTTAATAGGGATAAATGCCAAGTTCTGCACCTAGGAAAAAGAAACCAAATGCACAGTTACAAGATGGGAGATACGTGGCTCAACAACACTACAAGCAAGAAGGATCTTGGAATTGTTGTCGATCACAAGCTGAATATGAGCCAATGATGTGATGTGGCTTCAAAAAAGGCCAATGCTATTTGGGGCTGCATTAATAGAAGCATAGCTTCCAAATCCCAGGAAGTACTAGTTCTCCTCTACTCAGCACTGGTTAGGCCTCATCTGGAGTACTGTGTCCAGTTCTGGGCACCGCACTTTAAGAAGGATGCAGACAAGCTGGAGAGAGTTCAGAGGAGGGCAATGAAGATGATCAGGGGACTGGAAACAAAGCCCTATGAGAAGAGACTGAAAAACTGGGCATGTTTAGTCTTGAGAAGAGAAGACTGAGGGGAGATATGATAGTGCTTTTCAAGTACTTGAAAGGTTGTCACAGAGAGGAAGGCCTGGCCAGTATCTCTTCTCGATCATCCCAGAGTGCAGGACATGGAATAATGGGCTCAAGTGACAGGAAGCCAGATTCCGGCTGAACATCAGGAAAACCTCCCTGACTGTTAGAGCAATACAACAATGGAACCAATTCCTTAGGGAGGTGGTGGGCTCCCCCACACTGGAGGCATTCAAGATGAGGCTGGACAGCCATCTGTCAGGGATGCTCTGACTTGGATTCCTGCATTGAGCAGGGGATTGGACTCAATGGTCTTATAGGCCCCTTCCAACTCTACTATTCTATGATCCTATTCTATTATTCAATGATCTTTACGTAGACTACAGCGACCAAATAAGGAACAGGAATGGCGGCTCCCTATGGGGGCCGCCATTAGCCGTACGCGCTTTTTTTTTTTTTTTAAGTCACCCGTGATAGGCTACGTGACGATTTACGTAGCCTATCACTGCTGACTTTGCAAATCTAGCCGTGATAGGCTACGTTAATCGTCACGTGGCCTATCATGGGGGCGTTTTCTTTTCTTTTATTGGAATGGCGGCGGCGGCAGCCAGTTGAAAGACCAGCTGGCGCTCCCGCCCCTGACGAAGACCTGACGAACCGCCGGCCGGACCCGCCGCCGGGAGGGACATTCGGGAAAGGTAAGTCCCGTCCCGGGGGGGTGTGTGTGCAGGGTGTGGGGGGGTGCGGAGAATTTCTCCCCGAAACGTCTTCAGGGGGCTGAACACGTTGGCGCTCGGCCCCCCGAAGTTTCAGGGAGAAATTCTCCGCCATCCCTAGAAGATTTTCAACTGTTTGAATGGGAAAAAAAACTCCACAAAAGCCAGGGAACCACCAAATGATTGGTGGTCGGGGAAAAGGGGGCATAGCCATATGGGGAAACCCAGAGGGCTGGATTGGGACCCCAAGAGGGCTGGATATGACCCACAGGCCTGAGGTTCCCCAGCCCCTGGCCTACTACTTTTTTTTTTTTTTACATAGCCTCAGTATAAGTACCTATAGGCTTCCCACAGGCAGTGAATAGCAAGCTGGACTAGATAGGCCTTCTGTCTGATTCAGCATGGCTCTTCTTACTTTCTTATATCATGCCTGAATCTTTGCTTGGGCAAAAGCTATATTTTAGCCTTGTCTACGAAGCTCACCAGCCTTTCTTCATGCTATTTTGGCTTTGTTAGTCAGACCATTATTTTATTTTCTTCCTGCTTAAAGAACAAAAGAAAGAAAAGTCCTACTGGATCAAACCAAAGGTCCATCGGTCCAGCATCTTGGCTCCCAGTGGCCATGCACATGCCTCTAGGAAGTCCACAAGCATGACAGGAGGGCAGCAGCCCTCTTCCACTTCTGGTTGCTTTGCAACCCATGCTGCCTCTGATCCTAGGGGCAGAATACAGCCATCAAGATTAATAGCCATTGATAGCCTTATCTGCCATTAAGCCTTGTCTGCCATTAGTCGTTTAATCTTCTTTTAAAGTCACCTAAATTGGTGGCTGTCATTATATCTCTGACAGAACATTCCATTGTTTAGCTCCATGTTTTCCTGCTCATCTACTACTTTCCTACCCACTTGCCTGCCCTTCTGCCTGCTTACCTTTTTGCCCCAGGTCCCATATGCATAGAGGGCTTGCAAAATGCAACCAAGGCGGCCTCTCTGTTGACACTTATATAAATCTCCCCCAGCACTTTTAAAAATTCTAGTCCCAGTCTTGCTGGAATTCTTACTTCAGCTCCTGCACATGAAAGAGCCTACGCTCCAGCAATTTTCAAGCTTGCCTAAATTCTCGGAAAAGCGCTTTAAAGCTTATTTCGGCTTGGTGCTGTTTTAGTTTTTGACCTGTTTTTTGTCTTGTTCAAATATGAAAACTGCATGTTTCAAAGGGCAAAAGTGTGCATTTCTGTGCATATTTTTCAAAAGTGTGCACTTTTCCCCTATTGGTTCAAGCGTGAAAATGCTTTGTATGTGTGAAACATATACATTCCAAAGTGCACATTAAAAAGAATAAAACCATGCCTTTTTTAAACACGATTGCAAATTCTGGAATTTGAGAACATTTCTTCCCCAAAAGGACTCCTGCTTGCATTTGCATTCCGGACTGTGAACAGGAAATGTTCATGTGATTTGCAAACAGAAACAGAATTTATGTACATGCCTACCCATCCCTGACAATGGTTATTTTACAATGTTTACATCTTGGATATCACTAGATGCAGTGGCATGAGGACATTCATAAGTTTTATTAAGGAGAAGTATAGTTCCTTTTTGCTGCTGTACAAAGGACACTGTTCTTCATCGTATCAACAGCTGTGTATCCAACCTATCTTGCAAGCACATGAGCAATCCTATTATCTCCAGCCAACAATGGCCAAGGAGTTTTCAGCCATTTGGATGTATCATAGATAAATCATTTGTCATACCTAAGTGTTTAAGGAAAATAAAAGAGAAACAATTTCCTTTTTAGATGAATGTCAGCATAAAAATAAGGCAGCTAAGGCACACACACAAATTTCAGAATGTCCCCATAATTAATTCTACATGAGAATAGAAATATCGGACCCGGATCTTCTTTGCCGAATCAACAAAATTTGGCACATGCAACCATCACAGCCATGGATATTTTAGAAATGTTGCAGAGTTACTATATGTGTTGAAATGTATGTATAGCAAATAAGTGAATACATACATACATACCTTCTCTTGGATGGCCTTTTCTCTGTCCCATCAGCCCGGACAGCTAGACTGGTGAGGACGAGGGAGAGGGCCTCCTCTGTGGTGGCCCTACTCTGTGGAACTCCCTCCCTAGGGAACTCCACCATGCCCCCTCTTTAATGAGCTTCCGCTATGCATTAAAAACGTTCAGGCAGGCATTTGGGGTGGGTTAGGGTATTTTTACGGTTAGGGGCCGCAGTGGCTTAGTGGTTAAGACGCTGAACTGCAGACTGGAAGGTCGGCAGGTCAGCAGTTCGAGACCCTGGTGCTGTGTGACAGAGTGAGCTCCCGTCTTCAGTCCCAGCTCCTGCCAACCTAGCAGTTCGAAAGCAAGAAATTGCAAGTAGATAAATAGGTACCGCCTCGACAGGAAAGGTAACAGCGTTCCGTGCACCTCGGTGTTCAGTCATGCCGGCCACATGACCACAGAAGTGTCTTCGGACAGCGCTGGCTCTTCGGCTTAGAAACGGGGATGAGCACCGCACCCTAGAGTCGGACACGACTGGTTGGGGACACCTTTACCTTTTACCTTAGGGTATTTTTAGAAATATGATGTTTTTAATGTAGAATTTTATTGTTTTAAACTGTTTTTATTATTGTACATCGCCCAGAGTGGCTGGGTGATTAATAAATTAAATGCATACATACATCAATGCAAGCCACATTTCTCTGGACATGTGTTTAAGGTCTCATTTCTTGACAACGTGTGCTTGTGCTTTTTTCTTTCTTTTTTTTAACCATAGAATGAGATGTACTCTACTTACAGCAATTCTAGAGGGGTAGTTGCATTGCTTTGTGCACCAAAAACACCAATGAGACTTGTGGCACCTTAAAGACTAACACCACATACTATGGTATAAACTTTTGTGAACTACAGTCCACTTCATCAGTCATCAAGTGCTCTCATTTGAAGGTCAGGATCATTTTCAAAACTGTAGAGAGATATGTGCCAAAATTAGCAGAAATACAGCAGTTAAATTCACCCATGGGGGGCCCTCCTGGCAGCAGGGGGCACACAAATCGCAATTCCTTCCACTCTGCTGCCTGAGGCAGGGGACTTGCCCCACTTCATGGGAGGGCCAACCCTGCATGTTATGGTTACAGTTATCATATGGCAAATACTACAGGCTGAGGGGGAAAGAAGCCTCCATGAGCTGTTAGTCATATATATTAGCCATTCTTTGGAACTAAACTGGATGGATACTACAGTTATTATGGTCTCACTTGAAAACAAAGACATTACAAAATCCAGATTATCTTATTATTATCATAATAATAATAAGAGAGCTTCGGGCTATTGGGCGGTATAGAAATAAATAAATAAATAAATAAATAAATAAATAAATAAATAAATATAATACCTTTCTTAGTCCAGCTCAAAAAAGTCACACAAAAAAGTCAAGAAATCCTGGTCCCTTAATCAGGCAAAATGTTACAAAAAGCAGGTGGTGGTGGAAAATAGGAGAGAGAGAAAAAAAGTCTCACGACGCTGAAGATATGATGTCTGCACAGTCAGAGTCTTAAGATGAAATAGCGGAGGAAGGTTTGCAGACATTCAAACTGGGCATTACCAGATGATGTGGTGGTTTCAGGTTTCACCTGGAGCTGCCCCCTGAACCACTAGGTGCAAGAAAGAAGCAAACAATGGTCGAGTCTCCCATTTTTTACAATATAAAACCCAGCCTTGACTCAGAACTGTCTCCATCCTCAGTGAAACACATAGGTTCTTTGATCGGTGGAAAAGAGAAGTAGAGAGAAACCAGGCAGCCTTAATATTAACAACGCTAGAAATAAATTTAGAAGCTGTGTAGGAAATGGAAAGGAAAGGAAAGGTTCCTCCTGTGCAAGCACCGGGTCATTATTGACCCCTAGAGGGATGCCTGCTTACGCTGGCGTTTTCATGGCAGACTATAGCAGGGTGGTTTTCCATTGCTTTCCCCAGTCGTGACTACCTTTCCCCCAGCAAGCTGGGTACTCATTTTACCGACCTCGGAATGATGGAAGACTGAGTTGACCTGAGCCAGCTACCTGGGACCCAACTTCCGCTGGGATCGAACTCAGGTCGTGGGGAGAGTTTCAGTTGCAATACTGCCGCCTACCACTCTACGCCACACAAGGCTCATGTAGGAAATAGAGCCTGTCAAACTAGAGGCAAGAAACTTTAATAAAACTTATTAAAGGACCATTCTCTCCTGGTAAAGATGTAGCAGTAGCAGAACTATGAAGAAACAACCCCCTTGGATGCTGCTGCAGCTAAGAAGAGGACTCAAATCATTAGAAAAATGTAACAATGAACATTCTACTACTGCCTAGAGGCCTTCGCCCCAAATGGAGATAAAAGCTATTACTGGTACATATGGACAGTGATTTGTATTACATTTTTAATAGGTTGTATTCACTAATTTTACCAGATAAAAATAATAGGCTCAAAAATAGGCTATTACAGTATCTCCATTGAGCTCATTTTTGATGAAAAAGCAATTACTTTTGTCTGAATAATGCAAAGAGCGGCCATGATGAGAGAAGGTTAGGTTAAGAGTTTATTAGAAAAACATACGCCATTTGAATTAACCCAAATGACCAGCATGTCAGTTCAAAAGAAACATCTGCCTTAATTTGTTAAACTGTAACCTTTGCTATATTAGAAAAATACTTTGACACAAACACTTTACAAATGTCAGCAGAAAATCCATACTCCATTTCTTCACATTGGTTTTGTGACACAATGTTTGCTGATCTTCGACAGGGGATAAGTTATCATTGATTTCCTTCTACTCCCTACTCCTTTCTCTTGCATTTTGGGGAATTAAAGGGCAAAAATAACCAGGATGTGTTTTTTTTGCCACTGGACCATTCATATGGATAAGCTGTGGTGGGCAAACTTAAATGCTTCCTGGAAATTAAAGGTCAGTAGCATCTCTCCAAGAAGCTGAGAGTGTAAGTTGAAGTGGGAGCTCCCACAGAGCTAAAGTAATAGAGACAGTGCAGTAGATCAAATATCAGGATATACTGAGACATACATTTGCACCCTTTTTGCCACTGCTAAAATGCTCTTGGAATTGAAGAAACCATTCTGATTTTATGCTGAGGCAATTCTGTAACCAAGGTGTTTAAAAAAAAATGTATTGACTTGCCCTTTAAAAAGAAATGCCATCACCTGTAGACTCTAAAGCAGCCTTCCCTAAGGTGGTCACCCCAGATGTTTTGGGCTAACACGTCCATCAGCCCCAGCCAACATGGCCAATGGTCAGGGTGATGGGAGTTGTAGTCCAAATCATCTGGAGGGCACCAGGTTGGGGAAGGCTGCTCTAAAGCAGTTTCACATATTGCTCTTCCCTTTAATTCCTGGTGTGGGAGACAGGTCAGGACCTCTGTGTGGGGTGAGCTTGAATCTAAATCAGGGGTGCAGAACCTCATGCCTGGAACCAAATCCACCCCTCCTGGAATCCCCATTTGGCCATCCCCAGTTCCCCATCTGGCCACGCCCCCTTCTCCCAACCACCGATCATCTGGTGGTTTCCTGGCTTTTGTGCCATTTTCCCCCATGCTAAAAGCTTGGAATTCCTCTCCTAAAACTTAGTTACTGGCAGTAAGAACTTTAAGCTAAAATATACTGGCATTTTTGGCCCTGCCTCTATTGCTTTGGGCCCAACCCACAACTAGAATGTGCCCCCCCCCGAGCTTCTCCCAAATGTAATCCAGTCCTTGCAGTGAAATAGGTTCAGCAGCTCCAGTCTAAATATTGCCTTAGAGTGATTTGCTGTGGTAGAGGAAAATCAGGGAGCTATGCTACCTATTATGCAACTGACAGTGTAACCTTATATGGGGCTACTCACACAAAAGTCCCACTGCATTCAATGGGACTTGCTCCCAAGTAAGTGGTAGGATTCTGAACAGCACCACTTCAAGGGAGTTATGTGTTTATATGCTTTCCCATGCGAAAAGCTCCCTGCTGTAGTAAACTAGCATATTATAGAGAGGGATATGGCTCCTTTTGGCACTAAGTGAAGACCTTATTTTCATAGGCATTTTAGTCTTTCAGTTTTTTATTTATTTTATTTTATTTATTAAATTTATTAATCGCCCATCTGACTGGTCACCCAGCCACTCTGGGCGATGTACAACCCACCATAAAACAATTTAAAACAATAAAATTTTACCATAAATTTTTTTTTAAAAAATACCCTAACCCACCCCAAATGCCTGCCTGAACAACCACGTTTTTAATGCATGACGGAAGCTCATTAAAGAGGGGGCATGACGGAGTTCCCTAGGGAGGGAGTTCCACAGAGTGGGGGCCACCACAGAAAAGGCCCTCTCCCTCGTCCCCACCAGTCTAGCTGTCCTGGCTGATGGGACAGAGAGAAGGCCATCCGAGGCTGATCTTGTTAAGCGGCCTGTCTGGTGTTGCTGGAGGCGCTCCTTAAGATAGGCTGGGCCGGAACCATATAGGGTTTTAAAGGTCAAAACCAACACCTTGAATTTGGCCCGGAAAACAACTGGTAACCAGTGCAACTCCTTCAGCACTGGAGTGATGTGATCTCGCCGGCGGCTGCCTTTAATCAGGCGAGCCGCCGCGTTCTGTACCAGCTGCAGCTTCCGAACCGTCTTCAAGGGTAACCCCACATAGAGCGCATTACAGTAGTCTAAACGAGAGGAGACCAGGGCATGTACTACCGATGGGAGCAGATGGTCGGGAAGGAAGGGGCGCAGCCGCCGTATCAGATGGAGTTGATACAGCACTGTCCAGCTCACAGCTGACACCTGAGCCTCCATGGACAGCTGGGAGTCCAAAATGACCCCCAGGCTGCGGACCTGGTCTTTCAAGGGTAGCTGTACCCCATTCAACACCAGGTCAACGTCCCCCGGCCTCCTCTTGTCTCCCACCAAAAGTACCTCAGTCTTGTCAGGGTTCAGCTTCAGCTTATTCCTCCCCATCCAGCCACTCACCGTCTCCAGACATTTGGACAGGGATTCTACGGCCAACCTTGGTGAAGATTTGAATGAGAGGTAGAGCTGCGTGTCATCCACATATTGATGACACTGCACCCCAAACCTCCTGATGATAGCCCCCAGTGGCTTCACATAGATGTTAAATAGCATCGGGGAGAGGATGGAACCCTGTGGCACCCCACAAGTAAGTGGCCACGGGTCCGAAACCTCCTCTCCCAGTGCTACCCTCTGGTACCTCCCGAAGAGGAAGGACCGGAACCACCGCAATACAGTGTCTCCAATGCCCAACCCCTCCAGGCGGTCCAGGAGGATACCATGGTCAATGGTATCAAAAGCCACTGAGAGGTCGAGGAGAACAAGGAAGGAGCATTCACCCCTATCCAAAGCCCTCCTCATATCATCCACCAAGGCGACCAAGGCCGTTTCTGTCCCATGCCCAGGCCTGAAGCCCGACTGAAATGGGTCTAGATAATCAGTTTCTTCCAAGTGTGCCTTCAACTGCACCGCCACCACCCGCTCAATCACCTTGCCCAAAAATGGCAGATTTGAGACTGGGCAAAAGTTGTTCAGAACTTGAGGATCCAAGGAGGGCTTCTTTAAGAGCGGTCTTATCACTGCCTCCTTGAGGGCTGATGGCATCACTCCCTCCTCAAGGGAGGCGTTCACCACTGCCTTGATCCCCTCACCCAGTCTCTCTCTGCAGCTCATAATGAGCCAAGATGGGCAAGGATCAAGTAAGCAGGTGGTCGGCCTTACAGATGAAAGCACCTTGTCCACTTCATCAGGAGGAAGAAGCTGGAACCGATCCCACAAAACCGGTTTGCCACAGGCCGCCTCTTGCTCACTAACTGTATCCACAGTGTGCAGAGTAACACACCTAATCTGATCAATTTTATCTGCAAAGTGCCTTGCCAAAGCCTCACAGGAGGCCTTAGAATGCTCCAGTGGTTCCGGAGCCACAGTTTCTGAAAGACTGGATTTGTTTTAAATCTGTTACTGTATTTTAAATCTTTGCACTGCTGCTAGGTTTTTTTTTTTGGGGGGGGTATTTTTAATTCATACTATATTTTTAAATGTTTATATTGTATTTTATCATGTTGCATTTTGTGGTTTTAATTGTTGTGAACCACCCAGAGAGCTTCAGCTATTTGGTGGTATAGAAATTTAGTAAATAAAATAAAATAAAAATCTATTCCCCTCATGTGCTAATTTACTACATGCAAGGATTTTTTTTAAAAAATAATAAAGCATTCAAAAACATGAGTCTTTCACTTTTAATTCAAAGTGGTATAGTCCACCATCTCAATCTACTACTTCATTCTTTGCAATGTAGAAAATGACTGAACAGCAACTAATTGTAGAGTAACACAAGAACTAACAGTAATATGCAAGGATAATTGTGCACAGATTGGTCCCAACACAATGACGGATGATGCCCACTCTCCACGCACACACACAGAGACATGCACATGCTTGATAACATGCTTCTGCATGTCAAATTCTTCCAGTGCCATGGCAGCATATGAAATAGGAAGCTGTGAATTGGACAAATTCCTCACTTCCAGCATCTGTGGAGATTTTTCCAATCAGATAGGGATGGCGGAGAAATCCGCCACGGACTCCAATGAAGCTGGATTCTAAAGAATCCACACACCACCCGGAGTCCATGGCGGAACAGACTACTCCCCCCCGCCACCCCCCAAAATCCTCCCTGGGGGGACCCTACCGCCATTTGCGTCCCTGCTCATGTAAATACTTACTTACTTAAATACTTACATAGCCTATCACGGCTGCTTGCAAGGACGCAAATGGCGGCCGCTACGATGGCAGTTATTTGTGGCCACAGCAGCCCGGCCGTGGCTGGAACTCCGGCTGTGGACAGCCCTGGCCGGCGGTTCCGCAGAGCCTCCATTGAGCCTCCATGGAGCAGAGCCGGCCAGGGAGGATTCTGGGGGGAGGGACGGAGCGCCTTCCCCGCACCGCAGATGCCCCTGCGCGGATCCAGGTAAGGGATTCGTACATCCCTAGCACAAACTGCCTTTATTTTTTTAACCCATCAAGAGCATTTGGGTTAAAATAAATGGAGCAAAGAATAAAAGGAACATGGTGGTCGGAATCTACTACTGGCCACCCAATCAAGGAGAAGACAAGGATGAAACTTTTGAAAAGCAAATTTCTGATGTTTCAAGGGAGCATGATGTAGTAGTAATGGGGGAGTTCAATTTCCCTGATATTTGTCGGGAGAAAAATTCTGCAAAACATGGCCCCTCCAGGAAATTCCTGACTTGCGTGGTGGATAACTTCCTCCTACAAAAAGTAGAGGAAGGAACTAGAGGATCAGCTATCCTTGACTTGATCCTAACCAACAGAGATGGCTTAGTGGATAAAGTAGCAGTTACAGGAACTCTTGGGGAAAGTGACCATGTTATACTTGCATTCTTGGTTCTAAAGGAAGCAAAAGCCGAGTGTAGTCAAACGCGTACCCTGGATTTTAGGTAGGGGTGCACGAAAGTCACTTACCTGGTCTCACAGCTTTTTGTGGTGGGGGGGAGGCGCTTCGCTGCTCTCCCCCCAAAGTTCAGGCCGGGGGGGGAGGCTTCCCGCCCCGCCCGGCCGAAATTCAGTCTGGGGGGGGAGGCTTCCCACCTCGCCCGGCCGAAATTCAGGCTGGGGAGGAGGCGCCTCGCCTCGCCCGGCCGCAAAATAAAAAGTTAAAAAAAAAACACACACCCCCGTGATAGGCTACGTGACGATTAACGTAGCCTATCATGGCTAGATCTGCAAAGTCAGCCGTGATAGGCTACGTAAATCGTCACGTAGCCTATCACGGGTGACTTTAAAAAAAAAAGAAAGCGCGTACGGCTAATGGCAGCCCCCATAGGGAGCCGCCATTCGCGTTCCTTATTTGGTCGCTGTAGTCTACGTAAACATTACGTAGACTACGGCGAAAATAAGGGCAACGCAAATAGCGTTGCCCTTATTTTCGCCGTAGTCTACGTAAATCTTTACGTAGACTACAGCGACCAAATAAGGAACGCGAATGGCGGCTCCCTATGGGGGCCGCCATTAGCCGTATGCGCCTTTTTTTTTTAAGTCACCCGTGATAGGCTACGTGACGATTAACGTAGCCTATCATGGCTGACTTTGCAGATCTAGCCGTGATATGCTACGTAAATCGTTACGTAGCCTATCACGGGGCGTTTTTTTTTTACTTTTCTGTTGAAGTTCGCGGCCGGGGAGACGGGGCGCTTCTCCCCAGCCTGAATTTCGGCCGGGGGTGAGGCGGGAAGCCTCCCCCCCGGCCTGAATTTCAGCCAGGTGAGGCGGGAAGCCTCCCCCCCGGGCTCGCATGAACTTCAGGGGGAGAAGCGAAGCGCCTCCCCCCCACCGCGAAAAAAGCTGCGGGACAAGGTAAGTCCCTTTCGTACATCCCTAAATCCCTGGGAAAAATTTGGAGCAGATGATAAAGCAAGCCATCTGCAAGCACCTTGAAAACAATGCAGTGATTAGTGGAAGCCAACATGGATTTATCAAGAATAAATCCTGCCAGACTAATCTGATCTTATTTTTTGATCGGGTAACCTCCCTTGTGGACTGTGGGAATGCTGTGGACATAATATACCTCGACTTCAGCAAAGCTTTTGACAAAGTGCCCCATTATATCCTGATGAGCAAACTAGCTCAAAGTGGGCTAGATGAAAAAATGATCAGGTGGATCCACAGTTGGCTACAGAATCGGACTCAAAGAGTGCTTATCAATGGGATCTTCTCAAACTGGGGAGAGGTAATGAGCGGAGTACTGCAGGGCTCAGTTCTGGGCCCAGTGCTCTTCGACATTTTTATTAATAACTTGGAGGAGGAGGTGCAGGGAATACTGATCAAATTTGCAGATGACACAAAATTGGGCGGGATAGCTAATACATTTGAAGACAGAAACAAAATTCAAAGTAATCTTGATAGACAAGTTTACAACAGTACAAGTGAGAAGGATCTTGGAATTGTTATAGATCACAAGCTGAATATGAGCCAACAATGTGATGTGGCTGCAAAAAAGGCAAATGCTCTTTGGGGCTGCGTTAATAGAAGCATAGCTTCCAAATTCCGGGAAGTACTAGTCCCCCTCTGCTCAGCACTGGTTAGGCCTCATCTGGAGTACTGTGTCCAGTTCTGGGCACCACACTTTAAGAAGGATGCAGACAAGCTGGAGAGAGTTCAGAGGAGGGCAATGAAGATGATCAGGGGACTGGAAACAAAGCCCTAGGAGGAAAGACTGAAGGAACTGGGCATGTTTAGCCTTGAGAAGAGAAGACTGAGGGGAGATATGATAGTGCTCTTCAAGTACTTGAAAGGTTGTTACAGAGAGGAAGGCCAGGATCTCTTTTTGATCATCCCAGAGTGCAGGACATGGAATAATGGGCTCAAGTGACAGGAAGCCAGATTCCAGCTGAACATCAGGAAAAACATCCTGACCGCTAAAGCAATACAACAATGGAACCAATTACCTGGGGAAGTAGTGGGCTCTCCCACACTGGAGGCATTCATGATTAGGGATGGCCGTGAATTTCTCCACGAATCTCGGGGAGGCCGAATGCCAACGCATTCGGCCCCCGAAATTGTTGGTGAAATTCTCCGCCCCCCCGGGATGGGGCTTACCTCCTTCAAATGTCCCTCTTGGCGGCGGGTCCCAGCGGTGTTTCGGCGGGGGTGGGGGCGGCGCCCGGTCTTCTGACCGGCCGCCGCCGCCACCGCCATTACAAAGTGAATGAAAACACACACACACACATGTGATAGGCTACGCAGCGTTGCCCTTATTTTCGCTGTAGTCTACGTAAATCGTTACGTAGACTACCTGGGCCCAAATAAGGAACGCAAATGGCGGCGCCCATGGGCGCCGCCATTTGCGTACACGCTTTTTTTTTTCAAAGTCACCCGTGATAGGCTACGTAACGATTAACGTAGCCTATCACGGCTGACTTTGGAAATCTAGCCGTGATAGGCTACGTTAATCGTTACGTAGCCTATCACGTGTGTGTGTGTGTGTTTTTTCCATTCACTCTTTTATTTCGCGGCCGGGGAGACGGGGCGCTTCTGCCTGGCCTGAATTTTGGCTGGGCGAGGCGGGGCGCCTCCCCCCCCGGCCTGATCTTTGGGGGGAGAACCGAAGCACCTCCCCCCCACTGCGAATCAAGCTGTGGGACCAGGTAAGTGACTTTCGTACATCACTATTCATGATGAAGCTGGACAGCCATCTGTCAGGGATGCTCTGACTTGGATTCCTTCCTGCATTGAGCAGGGGGTTGGACTTGATGGTCTTGTGGGCCCCTTCCAACCCTACTATTCTATGATTCTGATTGTATTCTATGATCATTTTGGGATATGGGATGAAAATGTTGTTACTACATATTTTAAATCAATAAAGGCATAAAATAATACCAGCCTCCCATAGATCTAATGGTGTTGTTCTGTGTATATGCAGAAATTTATCTAAAGTAGAACTAGTTCTTAGCAAGGGTTAGCAATCAGCTTTGACCAGCACAGCTCCACCCCTCTGTGCCTTGGCAGCTGGCCCTCTCTTGCCATTCCCTAGGCACCAGGCGGAAAAAGTGGCTCCTTTCCCACTAGTAAGGCTGTGGGCAGGGAAATGTCAAACAGTCAAGGACTGAATTTTATAAAATGTGGTCTACCAAATGCACTGATATTTTCTGAGACTGTATGTAGTGGTTCCAGTATAAAATGGTCTTGACAGCTACAGAGATAGATTCTGATGCAGGAGCCCTAAATTAAAATTCCTGCTCAGTTTAGAAACTCACTAGATGGCTATGGGCAAGTCAGTCTTTCTCAGGGTACCCCACCTCAAACCATAACCTACCTCTTAGGGTTGTTGTGAAGATAACACACAGTCCTTTCCCTATTGCAAGATTGACGGCCTCATACCTAGGACCCTAATTGCTGTTGACAACAGAGATGTCAGCATGGCAGGGGTTGCCTGAAGGTCTGATCTCCATGCCTCTATCAGCTTAAGCTACCTTGGCCTTAGAGCAGGGATGCAGAACCCAGGCACATGGGTCAAATCTGACCTACCTGGGGGCCAAATTCATCCCTCCAGCATTCCCCATATGGCCCTTCTCTGGTCTCATCTCCTTTCCCCAGACTACTGAACATTTGGTGTTTTGTGTGTGTGTGTGTGTTTGGTTCATTCTAAAAGGCTGAAATGCTCAACCACTGGCAGTAAGAACTTTAAGGTAAAATAAGTTGAGGGTGGACTGTTTTTTGTGTTTTTTTGCATTTCAGCCCTGTTCCCATTGCCACTGGCCCTGCTCACCACTGGAATGCAGTCCCCAAGAGCTTGTCCAAAACTGAATTCAGCCCTCAGGCTGAAAGCGGTTCAACACCCCTGGCTTAAAGTAATTAATTTGTTCCCTAAGAGGTAGGAGCTCATTGGACCAACAACTCACCCAACAACTTCTGTCCACAAGGCAGGTGTGCATACAGATGACACTCTGTGCAATACACTGAACAGCCCCTACATTGTTGCGTCTAAAAATCACACCGTTAAGGTAACATAACAACTGAATAGACTCTGTACCTTTATTAGTGCTGTGCCAAAAATTTCTCCCACATTTTTTGACCATTCTCATTCAATTTGATAGAAAAGAAACTGCTTGCGAAAAGAAATTCCAAGGAGCTGGAATTTTGGAGAAATTCTTCTGGGTTGCATTTTGGGTTCTTGTGCTTACCTTATTTGTGAGGAGGCTGAGGAGTGTGCATGAGTGTCCTGTCTGTCACTGTACAGTAATCTCTCTGGCAACCTGTAGCTTCCTTGGCTTCCTGCACTTCAATTGAAGCCATCATGAGGGAGACATCATAAGGCAATTCCTCCCATGGGGCTTTTTCTGTTCAGAAAGTGCAGGTGGCCTGTGAGACCACAAAGCAATGGAAAGATGTCATGTGTAATAGAGAGAGAAAAGACACACGGCAACCTTGGCCACCTTGCCATAATTTTTGTTGTTCAGTCGTTAAGTCGTGTCTGACTCTTTGTGAACCCATGGACCATAGCACGCCAGGCCTTCCTGTCCTCCACTCTCTCCCAGAGTATGCTCAAGTTCATATTCATTGCATTGGTGATGCTATCTAGTCATCTCATCCTCTGCTGTCCCCTTCTCCTTTTGCCTTCAATCTTTCCCAGCATCAGGGTCTTTTCCAGTGACTTTTCTCTTCGCATTTGGTGGCCAAAATATTTGAGCTTCAGCTTTAGTATCTGTCCTTCCAATGAGCACTCAGGGTTGATTTCCTTTAGGACTGACTGATGTGACCTCCGTGCAGTCCAGGGGGCTCATCAGAGTCTTCTTCAGCACCACAATTCAAAAGCATCAATTCTTCGGTGCTCAGCCTCCCTTATAGTCCAGCTCTCACAGCCATACATTGCTACTGGGAAAACCATAGCTTTGATTATATGAACCTTTGTCGGCAAGGTGATGTCTCTGCTTCTTACTATGCTGTCTAGGTTTGCCATAGCTTTCCTCCCAAGGAGCAAGCGTCTTTTAATTTCATGGCTACAGTCACCATCTGCAGTGATCTTGGAGCCCAAGAAAATAAAATCTGTCACTGCTTCCATTTCTTCCCCTTCTTCCCCAGGAAGTGATGGGGCCAGATGCCATGATCTTAGTTTTTTTAATGTTGAGTTTCAAACCAGCTTTTGCACTCTCCACTTTCACCCTCAACAAGAGGCTCTTGAGATCCTCTTCGCTTTCTGCGAAGAAAGGGTGGTATCGTCTGCATATCGGAGGTTGTTGATAATTCTCCCGGCAATCTTAATTCCGACCTGTGATTCATCCAACCCGGCGTTTCTCATGACGTACTCTGCATATAAGTTAAATAAGCAGGGCGACAATATACAGCCTTGTCCTACTCCTTTCCCAATTTGGAACCAATCGGTTGTTCCATGTCCAGTTCTTACTGTTGCTTCTTGACCCTCGTACAGGTTTCTCAGGAGACAGGTAAAGTGGTCTGGTACTCCCATCTCTTTAAGAATTTGCCACAATTTGTTGTGATCCACACAATCAAAGGCTTTAGCGTAGTCAATGAAGCAGAAATAGACATTTTTCTGGAATTCTCTTGCTTTCTTCATGATCCAGCGAATGCTGGTGATTTGATCTCTAGTTCCTCTGCCTCTTCGAAACCCAGCTTGTACTTCCAGTAGTTCTCGGTTCACATACTGCTGAAGCCTAGCTTGTAGGATTTTGAGCATCACCTTGCTGGCATGTGAAATGAAATGAGCGCAATTGTACGGTAGTTTGAACACTCTTTGGCATTGCTCTTCTTTGGAACTGGAATGTAAACTGACCTTTTCCAGTCTTGTGACCACTGTTGAGTGTTCCAAATTTGTTGGCATATTGAATGCAGCACTTTAACAGCATCATCTTTTAGGATCTTAAATAGCTCAGCTGGAATACTGTCATCTCCGCTAGCTTTGTTGTTAGTAATGCTTCCTAAGGCCCACTTGGCTTCACTCTCTAGGATGTCCGGCTCAAGTTCAGTGACCGCACTGTCATGGCTATCAGGGACATTCAGATCTTTCCTGTATAGTTCTTCTGTGTATTCTTGCCACCTCTTCTTAATCTCATCTGCTTCTGTTAGGTCCCTGCCTTTTTTGTCCTTTATCATGCCCATCTTTGCACGAAACGTTCCCTTGATATCTCCGATTTTCTTGAAGAGATCTCTAGTCTTTCCCATTCTATCGTTTTCCTCGATTTCTTTGCATTGTTCATTTAAGAAGGCCTTCTTGTCTCTCCTTGCTATTCTCTGGAACTCTCCATTCAGTTGGGTATATCTTCCCCTTTCTCCCTTGCTTTTCGCTTCCCTTCTTTCTTCAGCTACTTGTAAAACCTCATCAGACAGCCACTTTGCTTTCTTGCATTTCTTTTTCTTTGGGATGGATTTAGTTGCTGCCTCCTGAACAATGTTACAGACCTCCGTCCATAGTTCCTCGGGCACTCAGGTCTAATCCCTTAAATCTATTCCTCCCCTCCACTGTATATTCATAAGGGATGTGATTTAGGTCATTGTTGTTGTTCAGTCGTTCAGTCGTGTCCGACTCTTCGTGACCCCATGGACCATAGCACGCCAGGCCTTCCTGTCCTGCGCTCTCTCCCAGAGTGTGCTCAAGTCCATATTCATTGCATCGGTGATGCTATCTAGCCATCTCATCCTCTGCCGTCCCCTTCTCCTTTTGCCTTCAGTCTTTCCCAGCATCACGGTCTTTTCCAGGGAGTTTTCTCTTCGCATTAGGTGGCCAAAATATTGGAGCTTCAGCTTCATTATCTGTCCTTCCAATGAGCAGTCAGGGTTGATTTCCTTTAGGATGGACTGATTTGACCTCCTTGCAGTCCAGGGGACTCGTAAGAGTCTTCTCCAGCACCACAGTTCGAAAGCATCAATTCTTTGGCGCTCAGCCTTCCTTATAGTCCACCTCTCACAGCCATACATTACTACTGGGAAAACCATAGCTTTGATTAGACGGACCTTTGTCGGCAAGGTGATGTCTCTGCTTCTTACTATGCTGTCTAGGTTGGCCATAGCTTTCCTCCCAAGGAGCAAGCGTCTTTTAATTTCATGGCTACAGTCACCGTCTGCGGTGATCTTGGAGCCCAAGAAAGTAAAATCTGTCACTGCTTCCATTTCTTCCCCTTCTATATGCCAGGAAGTGATGGGGCCAGATGCCATGATCTTAGTTTTTTTAATGTTGACTTTCAAACCAGCTTTTGCACTCTCCTCTTTCACCCTCAACAAGAGGCTCTTGAGATCCTCTTCGCTTTCTGCCATTAGGGTGGTATCGTCTGCATATCGGAGGTTGTTGATAATTCTCCCAGCAATCTTAATTCCGACCTCTGATTCATCCAACCCGGTATTTCTCATGATGTACTCTGCATATAAGTTAAATAAGCAGGGTGACAATATGCAGCCTTGTCGTACTCCTTTCCCAATTTGGAACCAATCGGTTGTTCCATGTCTGGTTCTTACTGTTGCTTCTTGACCCTCGTACAGGTTTCTCAGGAGACAGGTAAGGTGGTCTGGTACTCCCATCACTTTCAGAATTTGCCACAGTTTGTTGTGATCCACACAATCCAAGGCTTTAGCGTAGTCAATGAAGCAGAAATAGACGTTTTTCTGGAATTCTCTTGCTTTCTCCATGATGCAGCGAATGTTGGCGATTTGATCTCTAGTTCCTCTGCCTCTTCAAAACCCAGCTTGTACTTCCGGTAGTTCTCGGTTCGCATACTGCTGAAGCCTAGCTTGTAGGATTTTGAGCATCACCTTGCTGGCATGTGAAATGAGCGCAATGGTGCGGTAGTTTGAACACTCTTTGGCGTTGCCCTTCTTTGGAATTGGAATGTAAACTGACCTTTTCCAGTCTTGTGGCCACTGTTGAGTGTTCCAGATTTGTTGGCATATTGAATGCAGCACTTTAACAGCATCATCTTTTCGGATTTTAAATAGCTCAGCTGGAATACTGTCATTTCCGCTAGCTTTGTTGTTACTAATGCTTCCTAAGGCCCACTTGACTTCACTCTCGAGGATGTCCGGCTCCAGTTCAGTGACCGCACTATCATGGCTATCAGGGACATTCAGATCTTTCCTGTATAGTTCTTCTGTGTATTCTTTCCACCTCTTCTTAATCTCATCTGCTTCTGTGAGGTCCCTGCCTTCTTTGTCCTTTATCATGCCCGTCTTTGCACAAAACGTTCCCTTGAGATCTCCAATTTTCTTGAAGAGATCTCTAGTCTTTCCCATTCTGTTGTTTTCCTCGATTTCTTTGCATTGTTCATTTAAGAAGGCCTTCTTGTCTCTCCTTGCTATTCTCTGGAACTCTGCATTCAGTTGGGTATATCTTCCCCTTTCTCCCTTGCTTTTCGCTTCCCTTCTTTCCTCAGCTACTTGTAAAGCCTCATCAGACAGCCACTTGGCTTTCTTGCATTTCTTTTTCTTTGGGATGGATTTCGTTGCTGCCTCCTGAACAATGTTACGGACCTCTGTCCATAGTTCCTCAGGCACTCTGTCTATCAGGTCTAATCCCTGAAATCTATTCCTCACCTCCACTGTATATTCATCAGGGATATGATTTAGGTCATACCTGAACGGTTTAATGGTTTTCCCGACGTTCTTCAATTTAAGCCGAAATTTTGCAAGAAGCAGCTCATGATCTGAGCCACAGTCAGCTCCAGGTCTTGTTTTTACTGACTGTATGGAGCTTCTCCATCTTTGGCTGCAAAGGACATCATCAATCTGATTTCGATATTGACCATCTGGTGACGTCCATGTGTAGAGTCGCCTCTTGTGCTGTTGGAAAAGAGTGTTTGCTATGATCAGCATGTTCTCTTGGCAAAACTCTATTAGCTTTTGTCCTGCTTCATTTTGTACACCAAGGCCATGCCTGCCTGTTATCCCAGTGATTTCTTGACTTCCTACTTTAGCATTCCAATCCCCTATGATGAAGAGGACATCTTTTTTTGGTGTTAGTTCTAGAAGGTGTTGTAGGTCTTCATAGAATCGATAAACCTCAGCTTCTTCGGCCTCAGTGGTTGGGGCATAGACTTGAATTACTGTGATGTTGAATGGTTTGCCTTGAATTCGTACTGAGATCATTCTATCATTTTTAAGATTGTACCCCAGTACTGCTTTTCCCACCCTTTTGTTGACTATGAGTGCTACTCCATTTCTTCTAAGGGATTCTTGCCCGCAATAGTAGATATGATGGTCACCTGAATTAAATTCGCCCATGCCTGTCCATTTTAGTTCGCTGATTCCCAAGATGTCGATGTTCAATCTTGCCATCTCCTGTTTGACCACCTCCATCTTACCTTGATTCATTGATCTGACATTCCAGGTTCCTAAACAATATTGTTCTTTACAGCATCGGATTTTCTTTTCACCACCAGACACATCCACAGCTGAGTGTCCTTTCGGGTTTGGCCCAGCTGCTTCACTCTTTCTGGCGCTACTTGGAAATACCCTCTGCTCTTCCCCAGTAGCATATTGGACACCTTCCGACCTGAGGGGCTCATCTTCCGGCGTCATCTCTTTTAGCCTTGTGATACGTTCCATGGGGTTTTCTTGGCAAGAATACTGGAGTGGGTTGCCATTTCCTTCTCCAGTGGACCACATTTTGTCAGAACTCTCTGCCATGACCTGTCTGTCTTGGGTGGCCCTGCACGGCATAGCTTATGGCTTCACTGAGTTACGCAAGCCCCTTCGCCACAACAAGGCAGTGATCCATGAAGGGGATTTAGGTCATACCTGAATGGTTTAGTGGTTTTCCCTATGTTCTTCAATTTAAGCCAAAATTTTGCAACAAAAACCTTATGATCTGATCCACAGTCAGCTCCAGGTCTTGTTTTTACTGACTGTATAGAGCTTCTCCATCTTTGACTGCAAAGGACATCATCAATCTGATTTCGATATTGACCATCTGGTGATGTCCATGTGTAGAGTCGCCTCTTGTGCTGTTGGAAAAGAGTGTTTGCTATGATCAGCGTGTTCTCTTGGCAAAACTCTATTAGCCTTTGTCCTGATTCATTTTGTACACCAAGGCCATGCTTGCCTGTTATCCCGGTGATTTCTTGACTTCCTACTTTAGCATTCCAATCCCCTATGATGAAAAGGACATTTTTTTCTTGGTGTTAGTTCTAGAAGGTGTTGTAGGTCTTCATAGAACCGATCAACCTCAGCTTCTTCGGCCTTAGTGGTTGGGGCATAGACTTGAATTACTGTGATGTTAAATGGTTTGCCTTGGATTTGTACTGAGATCATTCTATCATTTTTGAGATTGTACCCCAGTACTGCTTTTCCCACCCTTTTGTTGACTATGAGTGCTACTCCATTTCTTCTAAGGGATTCTTGCCCACAGTAGTAGATATAATGGTCACCTGAATTAAATTCGCCCATGCATGTCCATTTTAGTTCACTGATTCCCAAGATGTCGATGTTCAGTCTTGCCATCTCATGTTTGACCACCTCCAGCTTACCTTGATTCATTGATCTGACATTCCAGGTTCCTAAACAATACTGTTCTTTACAGCATCGGATTTTCTTTTCACCACCAGACACATCCACAGCTGAGTGTCCTTTCGGCTTTGGCCCAGCCGCTTCGCTCTTTCTGGCGCTACTTGGAAATACCCTCTGCTCTTCCCCAGTAGTATATTGGACACCTTCCGACCTGAGGGGCTCATCTTCCGGCATCATCTCTTTTCGCCTTGTGATACGTTCCATGGGGTTTTCTTGGCAGGAATACTTGAGTGGGTTGCCATTTCCTTCTCCGGCGGACCACATTTTGTGAGAACTCTCCACCATGACCTGTCCGTCTTGGGTGGCCCTGCACAGCATAGCTTATGGCTTCACTGAGTTATGCAAACCCCTTCGCCACAACAAGGCAGCGATCCATGAAGGGGTCGCCGTAATTAGATAAGCTCAAAAATACCACCAAAAGACATTCAAAATTCTGCTTCAAAAAAGTGGAAGCCTCAACACAGTTAATGCTGTTGTTACCTACAGAAGCAGTGCAATAAACCAAAAACCCTTAGGAAAAAAGAAAGAGCCTGTGCTACACCCTTGCCAATCGTGAACCCTATCTGTGAGAAACTGTTGGAGCAGTCCTCCTCCCTTAGAAGTTCAGTGAAATTGTCCCCCCAATTTCTCTGCTCACAAATACACTGGAAAATTTTAAGAGGCCATTTTTGCACAGCTTTATATCATTTTTGTTCATTCTTTTGCTTTTCTAGTTGTCATTCATTCTCACTGAAATGTTTTCTATAAAAAGCAACTGTGGTTGAAAGCATTGTTAACGTGTGTTTTTTTTAAAGCTCTACAAAATTGTTTTACTCATTGCAACAAATGGACAAATTAGAATGCCATTTCATAAGTAGGAAAGCAGGCCTATGCATTTATTAAAAGGAGTTTACTTTGGTTCAAAGAATGAACAGCTTTAATATTTATTTCCTAAGACGTATATTGTTCAATAGACGTCAGTGATGTGATACTTGAACCTTTTTGATTAAGCTCCTGTTGAACTTTAGATTGTAATAATCAACAGTCAGTACAATTTAAATTTTATATTATTTAAGGAGTCTTTAGAAGTGCAGACATTATAATATGAGATGATTATTGTAGTTGTTATGAAAGAGGTTGTTAAAATCCAGTGGGAATGTTCATCAGCATAGTGTAATCAGCAACTACGGAGAATGCTTAATTACAGTTATTTAGCTGGCATGTTGATGCAGTAGTAGTGGTGCTGAAAGCAAAAAAGTTGCATGAATTAGCACTTGGAGGCAGGCAAGAGGATATTAAAAGACATCAATATCAGGGTGCAATGCTGGATTATGTGATTGTTCATATTAATTTGCTTTTCTGTGCAAATGACTACGTTCAGCACAAAAGTGTATGGAACACACTTTCCCTCTCATCTTTGATATTTATTCAATGGGGAGACAATTACAGTTGTTTGTTTTTTGATTGTATGAAATAAAGTGATCACTTCATGCCTGAATGCTTTAGCATTCAATCGCCTTTTAGTAAGAAGCACCTATGTATATTTCAAAGTGAATCTTTAGTATATCTTTGATTAGATATTAAGACAAAGATAGTAAGGAAAACATATCTGCTGGCGGAGAAGGGAACACAGGAAATAATGACATGGTCAGCAGATTCAGACACTTGGGTGAACTAGAGCCTCTGTATTTAATATAGGAAATTATTGCCTCCCAGGATCTGCATGTGCAAGTGCGGGAATGTCACTAACTGGACCTGCAGGAAAGAGCCTGCGGTGTCAGGAAAGCCGCTTTGCCTGGTTAAGAACTGGGATCAGGCCCACCCCTTCCCCGAGGCTACACATGTATGTAAGGGCTGGCCTCCCTGAGTTACCTCCACCCAGTGCCTCACAACTCTGAGTAGCTGAGTCAGGTTGATCCCAAAGGCACTTGTATCCCAGCTCTTGGGCTTCACAGCCCCTGAACTGCAGGCCTCCGGACTTGCCAGTCATCATAAAAGTGCCTCTGAGACTGAGTGCCCACCAAATCCTATTTAACTGCAGTTGCTGCACATCCCTGCCAAGTTTGGGGCAGAGCCAGCTTTTAGGGCCTCAGCCTCCACCCCAAGGACACTGTGAGCGTGCATCTGCATGCTCACCAGCGTGTTACCTCCTCTTCCCTTCCCACCAGCAAATTCTCCCCCCCCCCGCTTTTCCAGTGGGGAGGGGAACGAGCTTCTTTAAATTTCTCCATTTAAGGACACTGTCCAATCATAGAAGTGGGAAGGCTGGCTGGTCATGTGTCCTCTTTTACAAAGGACAACCCTCTGTTTGAAGGTGTCCACTATTTTAAGGACTGTCCAGTCCGAGTCCCATTTAAAGATCAAGAACCATAAAAGTTGTTGCCCGTCAACAGTGAGCACCTGGTGACTGGTCACCAGACTGAACAGGGAGGTCACCAGGTCACAGTTTTCAGCACTGTGGTGAGAAGTACTGCATTTCTATTTTAATTATAATCATTATTTCTAAATGTGCACCTATACCTATAAATTAGCATATGCAAATTGTAACCAAATTGCTGTCGTCTTCTGTCCTCTCTTTTGGTGATGCATTTCCTGTTTCATTTTGTTTTGTTTTGCGAGTCATCAGTGGCCACCCTAACAGTGACCCACCATGTTGAATAGTCAAACAGCCATGTATGGTGGCCCATCACAGGCAATCATGATCAGCCTTCTCTTTATATTGCCTGCCTAGAATTGCAAAGACAAGAGGCAGGTCAAGCCCCTGGCATGCCCCAATATACAGCTGGTGGGCTGCATTTGGTTAGGCCAAACACAAGTTATGCTTTCGGCCTACTAGCCTACCATAGATACTTAGGTAATCAGTGCAATGGGAGTTGCTGCAACATGTGTCCCTTCTGAACCACTCTAGCAATATCAGAAGATCTCTAGGTTATGGTCAGTGAGCCCCAAATGGGGCTTTATCCCATACCAGCTACAACACACCCCACACCCCTCCTGGCAAGAGGCAGAGAAACCCCTGCAACCAGCATTATCAGAGAGCGTATATGTGTGTTTGTGTTCTGAATGGATGTCCGGTTTGGTGAAAGCTGAGAGTATCAGCCACTTGTTCAGGATAAGCATTTCATGTTCAGCAGCAGTGGCAGCAGCATGATCCTTTGGATCAGGCAGGCCAACAAACCTTAGGCTGCTTCTTATATGAAATGGTTCAAACAAGGAAGTATGGTTGCCAGTCACTCCTATGCTTCAAAAGATAATGTGACAAGATTCATTTCTAAACACTCAAGTATCATTAAGTGGCTCCCAGAGCATTCACCATCGAGCAGGTCTTTTTCCAAATATTTATTGTGTTAAAATATGTACAAGTTGCTCTTCCTGTTTCACAACTACCAGTGGCTACAGTGCTGGGCTGGGATTGGGGAGACCTGGGCTGTAGTCCCCACTTGGCCATGAAGCTCACTGGGTGACTTTGGCCCAGTCAGCAACTCCCAGCCTAACCTAAGTCACAGGATTGCTGTGAGGATAAAACAGAGCAAGATGTATCATGTATGCTGCCTTGGGCACCTTGGAGGAAAAGGTGGGATAGAAATATAACAAATGAAACAATAAACACACCTTTATTAACACTATATGTATTTAGGGATGTCAGAGAAATCCGCTGTGGATTCAAATGAGGCCGGATTCTCTGGAATCCGCCCTCAGGAATCCACAGCAGATCGGGACCACTTACCTCTGCTCCAGGAGGACTGGAGGCAGAACGGCACTTGGCTGCTTCTTCCAGCCAGAGCCGTTCGCTTCCTCCCTGTCCCTGCCGATTGCCATGTCTTAACAAACAAACAAGCAAAAGGCGATCGGGAGGATGTGCCCATAGACTTATATGCAAATAGTCATGAATCTTGTGTATAAGTCTATGTGTCCATAGGCTTATACGCAAGATTCACCACTCTATTTTGCATATATGGGCACATGTGATCAGTGGGTTGTCATGCAGACAAACATTATTCTCACATGCTAGACAGGAGTAATGAAGCAGTAATGAAGCCAGGCACTTTCCCTCTCCAGCTTCTGCTTGCTACTTGTCTTGCTATATCCACCCATCCCCAGGTCACAGTGTGAGAACAGCTGGTCACGTGTGAGCCAAGGAGATTAGGATTTTTCACCAACTCTGTAAAGTAGGAGATTCATAGGTAGTACTGGGGGGATGTCTGTAAATGGGAAAGGTAATCTGGTCACAACTAGGGATGCCAGCAAAACTCAGGATTAGATGGCTCAGAAGTCTATGTTCATAATGCTCACATGTTGACTGAGCTTGGATGGCTCACTGATGAATGTCATTATTCAAATCAAGATTTATTATGAGCATTTAAGCTTCCTGGAACGCCTATGTGATGCACACTGGCATGGTCTCATGGACATTCCATAAAGTGCCAGCTGGACTGAAATGCTCTCTCTGAATACACCCACATTGCTACAAGCACAAAAGGAGCTTTTCTAAAACTCTTCCTACTGCAGCAAACCTCCTTTCATGTTTGTACCAAGTATGGCTGTCTTCACAGGTTGTGTTTCATCCTGGCAGGCACTTCCTGGGATGGTCATGTGACCATGCCAGGGTGTGTCACATGGGTGGTCACATGGGCATTTCCTGCCAGCTAAAATGTGACCTGTGAAGCCAGCAGTGCTTCCTAGGGGCATGCACCCACAGTGTTCCAGGGAAGATGAGGTTGGGAAGGGAATGACGCAGGCCGGAGTGTCTGCAGGCAAGGAAGAGAACACTTCATTTGTTGGAGTACATATTTACAACACGTGAATTTATAATAACGGAACACTTTCATTCAAGATTAGACAGAGGAATTTGAACCTGGTGAGAAAATTATGATTTCTGTTGAGGTATGTTCGCCCATCAATAGTTACAACAGTAAGTAAGCAATAGGTACAGTGGACATAATTAGGAAAACAGCTTATAGTAGATAGCATGCTGGAAGACCTGGGCAATAAAAAGTTTTCAATTTGTGCTGGAAGGTCATCAGGTGTAGTGCCAGGTAAGCACCTCTGGGGAGAGAATTCCAGATATAGGGCACAACAACTGAGAAGGTTCTTTTCTTCCATCAAACACTAGCCACAGAAGATAGGGAACCCAAGGAGGAGGGCCTCTGATGAAGACTGAAATATTCAGGCAGGTTTGTATGGAGAAGAAGGTCCTTTAAACACGCAGGTCCCAAACCACTTACATCAAAACTAAGCAGCAGTACTTTGAACTGGCAGCCAGTGCAGTCAGTAGCCTAGTAGCTGAGTTTTGGTCCAGATAATCGTGACATGGATGCCACTTGAGCCTTCAGAGAAAGGTTGGATCTATTCTACCAGCACTCCCAGACTGCAAGTTTAATCCTTAGGGGGGAGGCAACCCCATCCAGAACAGAATGAACCCTAGTTCCATGGTCAGATGGACCACCCTGCTATAGCACCTCCGTCTTGTTAGGACTGAGCTTCCATGTATCAGCTTTCATCCAGTCCATAACTAATTCCAGGTACCAGTTCAATAAGTATGCATGCAAACACTTCCAGGACTGCGATAGATATCAAGTGCTGCTGTTCCTTTCCAACTAACTTTGAAATAAATGGAAGCAACTGCAGGAGCAAGGTTTTGGACTGGACATTTAATGGGCGGAACAAATATTGTGACAACACCCCTCTCCCCACCTGAGCTTTCAAATATTATATATCCATATATTACACACACACACACACACCAGTAAAGAGATCTGAAAAACTCACGCAGATTCTGTAGACAAGAGTCTGCTTTATCAGCCTGCCTTATCTGGTGATCCAACTGATGAAATTAATACTCTTGTATGAAAAAGCTAGGGCCACAATAAATTACGCAGGTCCCAGTCTAGGGTAAGTTAGTTGTGCCTAAGCTCCACTGAAATGAATTCAAAAAGTTGGCTGTGATTCACTTCACTCCTATTTGTTTCAATGGCACCTCAGTTCAGTAACTTGCTCTGGATTTGAATCTTAGGCTGCAATCCTGTCCACACTGACTTGGGAACTAGTACCCTATTGAACCCAATGGCTTACTTATTTCTGGGGGAAAGATGTGGGGAATTATGTTGACAGCATTCAAAGTGCCTAGAACTCTTTGTTTTGTTTGCTAATATAGATGAACACAGCCATCCTTTGGGAACATATATTTTAAATACAAGGAGCCTAAAGCAAAATCAAGATGCTACCTTTGAACATCTGTGCAAGCTGCTGTTTTAAATATTCTGCTCTAATATTGTGACCTACTAGGTGCTTCATAGTTCCTTTGTTTAAATGGTCCCAGGTTGGAGGCAAGAACAGGAGCCATATTCAGCCCCACATATGAACTAGTAAGCTGTATATGGTTGCATAGGGTTATAACAGTCATGTAGGCCTGATATACATGAACCCTGAAATTGTCTACTATCATAGAGGCTATATATACGATGCCTTTATTTTTATTTTAGACAATAATGTCTATTGTCTTTTTTCACAGTAGATGAGTGTTAGAGTTAAGGCTTTAAGAATTACTTTCCCTTCAGCTATTTCTCAGTCGCTTTCCTGAACAGTATGTAGCTTTCCCTTTTCATTTAGAAGATGATAATATATTGTTTAGTAAGAAAAAATCCCCTTCATGGATCACTGCCTTGTTGTGGCGAAGGGGCTTGCGTAACTCAGTGAAGCCATAAGCTATGCCGTGCAGGGCCACCCAAGACGGACAGGTCATGGCAGAGAGTTCTGACAAAATGTGGTCCACTGGAGAAGGAAATGGCAACCCACTCCAGTATTCTTGCCAAGAAAACCCCATGGAACGTTTCACAAGGCTAAAAGATATGATGCCGGAAGATGAGCCCCTCAGGTCGGAAGGTGTCCAATATACTACTGGGGAAGAGCAGAGGGTATTTCCAAGTAGCGCCAGAAAGAGTGAAGCGGCTGGGCCAAACCCGAAAGGACACTCAGCTGTGGATGTGTCTGGTGGTGAAAAGAAAATCCGATGCTGTAAAGATGAACTTGAGCACGCTCCGGGAGAGAGCGCAGGACAGGAAGGCCTGGCGTGCTATGGCCCATGGGGTCACGAAGAGTCGGACACGACTGAACGACTGAACAACAACAACAACAAGAAAAAATCATTCCTAGGATTCCACATCACTGGGGGGGGGGGGGAAGCAGATGGTATAATCATGTTGACAATATTCTTTTCAGCTCTGTACGTTTATTTGAAATATATTTTCAAAATCTGAGAATCACAATAAAGAACAAGTTAAGAGAATGCCCCATGTATAAAAGCAGTAGAGTACATCTAGAGAACAGAAGGAAGTGGTATTCTGATCCTACATAACACTAAGGTATTTGCACTCAAAAACACCTAACCCAATAATCATGTTGCAATGGCTCATCGCAGTGATTGTATTTCTATTCTACCAAATGTCTTCTGTAGATGTAATAATTCTGTCTGATGACTGTTTGTGAAATAGCATTACTGTTGCTTAATCTATTGTTATTAGTTTGAAACACTGTGAATTGCAACAGAAAGCAGACAAATTGTGAATCGCAATAAGATATCAGTTTGCCATCAAATGTACAAGACCCCCCCACCCCACAACTCTGAATGGCTTAAAACAGACTATACACAATTTTCTGACATGAATGCTTCTTATTATTCTACTCCATGTTTACTGTTTTTCTTTGGAAGCATAGGGGAAAATCTAACTCACATTCTCATTCCAAACACCCAGTCCTTTGTAATGTGTGAGCTCCACAGTGTGCATGTGCAAAAATACTTTCAGAGCATCGTGAAGATCATATAGGTAGGAAAGTCTGATAGAAACATTAGAAACCTCATTACTGCAGAAGTTTGCTGAATTGGGTTGATTCAATGGCCCCCCCTCTCTCAGTGACTCTACCTTCTTACCACCATTGTCAGGAGCTTCTTGTCCTCTTTTTCATCATTGCTATTAGGGCTGTGCACCACTTTTGCCTGAAGCCCAAGTTCCAAGCCGAAGTGGGGTGCTTCAGGCCGCTTCGTGATGCTTCCAAGGTGAGGTGGGGGGGCATGAAGTGGCACAGAGCAGATCGGGCCACTCTGAAGTGCTTTGGCAGTGCTTCGGAGCGCTCTGGAAGCCCAGCTGTGCCACTGCCGCCACCCAACCCCCAGATCTTCACCTGGGCCTTGGGATGCACACAGGCAGCTGCCTTCCTGTTCCAGGGAGCCGCCATTTTAAAAATGGCAACTCCACGTATTTCTGGAAATAGAACCTGAGCAAATGGTACACGATCTATTTCTGGAAATACAGGGAGTCACCATTTTAAAAATGGTGATTCCCTGGAACAGGAAGACAGCATCCGGTATGTGTCTCCAGGGTCCAGGTAAGGAGCTGGGGGCTCACACAGAACAGTGGGGGGTGGGAGCTCCCTAAAGCAGGATTCAGCCATCTGAATCCCATTTCGGCTCCGGAGGCCAAAGTGGGTTGAGAGCCCGCCAAATCAGCCCAAAGCAGATCGGGCCCACCTCAGAAGCCCTGAAGTGGCCTCTGAGGCAGATCAGGGGGTGCCTGCATAGCCCTAATTGCTGCCACTTGCTTGCTTGACAGGGAGAGAGCCAGTATGCAAGTAGGAGTGGCATTTACTGCTCCTCTGTTGCACCACCACCAAAGCGAGAAGTGGTTGAACAAGCAGTTTGCATGAAAAGGAAGATCAGCTCCAGGAGCCTTTTGTCAGTAGGCCCCTGTTGGGGTATGGCAGGTTCCCAACCATGCCTACCCTTGACACTGGATCTGTGAAGGAGGATCCTTCACATCCTCTGTGAAGGACGACAGAGTAAAACTCCAGGACACTAACCATGAAGGTCACTAAACATACACAGAGCCCAGACCAGGCAAAGTGAAGGAAGCTGTGACATCCCTAGCTGATTTATCAGTTCTGGGGAAACTGGATCTAGTCGTTGAGACCTTGTTACACAAAATGCACATCATCAGTGCTAATGGCTCTTCCTGAAACATCTTCCTGGGATTTTACCAGAAGCTCACCAATGATCAGGGCTGCAAAGAAGGCCAGGAATGCAGAAAGCAAGGCAACCTCTAAGTGGGAATAACATAACCAGACCAAGTGACCCAAAAACATTGCTAACATGTCAGGCATGAAGGGTGGAAGCAGTCTGGACCAGCCCTCAAGCATTTTCCTCACCCCAAATCATTGTTGTGTTCTGCCCACCTCTCAGTTTTAGCCCTAAAGACAAAAGAGACAAACCTCCTGCAATGGTACTGGCTTAACAGGCTCCAATTCTTAAGGAACATAGAAAGCTGCATTACATGTTCAGACATTGCACTAAACAGAACTAGGCCTGGACAAACTCCCCAAACTCCCTTAAAAGCATATGAGGTCCTCATGCTGGAAGAAATAATGGCACTCTGGGACTCTAGACATGAAGGTGCCTCCACAGCCCCGAGGCATGGGGTTCAGCCCAATGCTGGCCAAAGGTATGAATTCCTGGAAAAGTTCCAACTGGAAATGGGGTAATGCATCAGCCATGGTTAGGGATAGCACGGATGCCTGCCTCAGTCTGGCAGTTCGACGGACCCTCCCCTCCACTTGCATCTCTGGGCTGCACCCACCAAGCTCCTGCCCCTGCTTGTGCCTGCCTGCATTTGTCGAGCTGCTGGCACCTATCTGGAGCCATTCCCAAGTAGGGATGTGCGAACTCATCCCCGTCCGGGTTCTCCGGATGTCCACCCAGCCACTGCACACTGATCCCCAGACTGCACTCGAGCCTCTCCCATGCTCAGCGAGCAGCCTGCACTCACCCCAGCAGCCTCGTCAAGCTCTGCAGTTGCCAATTTTTCAAAAATAAAATGGCGATCGAAAAAATGCTCATGTTTTTGTATGTGCAGGAATGCGCATTTTCACGAATGCACATATTCTCATGTGCAAAATGCTCATTTTTGTGAGGGCACACATTTGTGTGTGTGCAAACATGCACATTTTTTAAAAATGCACATTTTCACACATAGACAAATATGTACATTTGCAAAAAGTGAATTTTTGCGTGTGCACAGATATGCACATTTTTGTGATCACCATTTTATTTCTCAAAAAATGGTGACTGCAGAGCTTGACGAAGCTGCCAGGGTGAGTGCAGGCCATTCTCCGAGTGAGGGCAGGGGGTGAGTAGGGGCAGAGGCTCGACGAGTGGGGCTCGGGCATCCGGGCAGGGGCTGTTCCGCCAGATTCCCGGACTGAATTGGGTGCCTGCACCACCCCTATTCCCAAGTACCCATCATTCCTGCAGTTGCCTTTTTTTCTTTTGCAAAATGAGGACTCAATGGTCTTATAGGCCCCTTGTAACCCTACTATTTTATACTATTCTATGATTTTATGACTCAGGAACTTCTGTAAATGTAATATTGCACACATAGTGGCCATAAGGGCCCTATCTATGCAATACTACAGGTGTAAATGGCCCATTTACACCTGCAGTGTTATGTAGATGGGGCCTTTCAGCTGCTATATGCACACTATTAGATTTATGGAAGTTCCCAAGGCACTGATGTTGTTGTTGTTTTGCAAAATGGCAACTGAAGGAATGACAGATGCTCAGTGATGGCTCAGGCAAAGTGAGGGCAGCTCAGCAACCATGGGGAGACACGAGTGGGTCCAGGGGCATGTGAATGGGGCAGCAGCTTAGTGGGCACCCAGAGAATCCATCCTGAGCCACAGCATTGTCCAAGCCTGGGACAAGAAGTGCCAAGAACAAAATATTCTCCTTAAGTCACTGCAATGCAAAATACCTGACAAGGCACATAAGCCAAGGGGACTTGGAAGTCTGACTGTTAATAATTTGCACCATGGCATCTCACCAGAATTTGAGCAACCTGTTCCAGAAATCTGGAGCCCAGAGGTGGACAGCCACCACAATTATGAATAGTTCCAGGGACTTAAGGTCCTCGGTGATACCATTGTCACCCAATTGATGCATTCTGTGCATCAGTGACCCCTAAGGACCACCCCAAAGCCTACAAATGCACTGTCCGGCATCATCTAGTTCACCCTCCAGCAGAAATTCTCCCTGGCAAAAGGACATGTCATTGAACTAGGAAAGGAACTCTTTCCACATATACAACACTCAAAAAGTCCATGACTATGAAGCTCATTCACCATACATCAGCAGTCTGCTGCACTGTTGAACAGCTCATACCCTTAGGATGTTTCTCCTAATGTTTGGCCAAAATCTGCTCCCCTACAATTTCTATCCATTGGTTGCTGCTAGGGATGTCTGTGGAATCTGCCATGGACTCCAATGAGGCCGAATTCCAGTGAATTCAGCCCCCCAAAGTCCGCGGCGCAATGAATGCACTTACCTGTGCCTCTCCGGAACAAATATCTGCCCCCACCCGGTTCCATTCCGCCGTATGTGCGGAACCCGGAAGTAAGTGATCGGATGCAAATGGCATCCGCTACACCGTTTGCGTCCCCGTTTTTCCTCGCAATAGGCTACACGTCTCTATGTAGATACTTACGTAACCTATCACGTGAAAAAACAGGGACACAAACGGCGTAATGGACGCCATTTGCGTCCCTGGTTTTTCACGCGATAGGCTACGTAAGTATCTACATGAATAGAGACGTGTAGCCTATCACGAGAAGAAATGGGGACGCAAATGGCGTAGCTGATGCCATTTGCATCCAGAGAGCACTGTAGGAGCTGGGACGGAGCTGGCCAACAGCTCCGCAGAGTGGAGCTGGCCAGCTCGGATTCCAGGGGGGAGTAATGGATCACTTCCCCCCTGTTGAGTATTCCGGGGGGAGGAACAGATCGCCTCCCCCCCGGTGGACCCCGCCCCGCGGATGCGAGGTAAGGGGATCCGTACATCCCTAGTTCCTGCCCTGTAGTGGGAATGCAGAAAGCTATTGTATATCGAAGAGCTAGTGGTGCATCACATTTCTTCTCTTCCACGCCTCAAATGCACATGAGAGCTTACGTCTGTGCCTGGATTTCTTGTCCAGGCCTCGTGGACCTTCTGTGTTATGCTTCCTCAGTTTCACACATTTCCCCAGCTGCTAGCTTTAGATGTTGGCCTGGGAAACACCTAGTGCCTATCTGTAGAGAAGAAGCCCCAAGGCTGGTCACTGTTTCTTATTATCATCTGCCTGGGCTGCCTGCCAATGGTTGAGGTTGGTTCTTTCTCCCAGCTTGAAGATGGGGGGCGGGAGGAGTGATGGCAGCCAGATGCTGCTGATCATTTTCCCTTTGAGATGGGGTTTGAGAAGGCGAGGGGGAGAAAGAGCCCACTAGGTGTATGCTTTACTATATAGAGCTCTGAGAGAGGTTTGAGAGGGAGGGTCTTGACATAGAGTAATTGTGAAAGAGCTGTGTACCAACCCGGCTGATTCTCGGGGTATGCCTGCTGCTGGAAGGGACTCCTAGTAGCTGAAGGGGCATAAGCATATTGATAATGTCTTGTAATGTCTTTTTGCTGCCATTATTCTGTATTGTTTTACGTTCTTGGCTTATTAGCCTATTTTAGCTAAATACACTTCTTTCCTTCACCCATTGGTGTGTTCACTGCCTCTGAAAATCTAAAAAGAACCATTGCCTATTGATCTCACAACTGGCAAAACATGCCCTCTGGAACCACACGGAACATCTCTGCTCCAGCATCTGCATGGCAGTTTTTCAGATATTTGAAGACCACTATCATGTTTCCTCTTAATCCCTTCTTCTCCAGGCTCAACATATCCAGCTCTTTCAATCATTCCTCATAGGGCTTGTTTTCCACACCCCTTATCATCCTGGCCACCCTCCTCTTGACACACCTGAGTTTCTAGATGCCCTTCTTAAAATGTGGCACCCAGAACAGGACACAGTGTGCTTGATGGAAACTAGGAGATAAGAGTGCTGGCAGTGAGCCTTTATAAACTGAAATTTGGAAAGAGGTTGACACAGCTCAAAGATTTCCTGAGAGAGTTCCCCACCTTTTGATTTCCAAAAGGTTTCTGTATTCCTACTTAGAATTAGTACAGCCCCATCACAGCTTTAACACTTCTGTGAGAACTAAACAACAGCAGTAGCAGCAATAACACACATACCGCCCCATATAAGCAGCTTGGGGGGCCGCTGCACTGGAGAACAGGTAGCTACTGAATTATCAACGATTCCTCGGTATACTGTATATAAATAATACTATTGTGTTACTCTGCTGCATATTCTTTTAAAATGTTCCATTGTTTTGGTGTCTCCCTGTTGTATTTCCAATGGTCCAGAAAAATACAGAGATTGTACTTGACAATCGTTTCATTACTCTGACAGACAGAAATAAAAAAATGAAACAGAACAAATCTTAGGCTGAGAGCTTTTTTTTCTTCCTGTATCAGACACTACCTACTCCCTGACACAACCTCTTTGACTAGATCTCCAAGGGCATCATTAACTACACCTTCAGTGTAGGAAAGTCCAGCAGTAGAGCTATAGCTTACAGAAGGCTCTATGCCTTTATCTCATAACAAGCCAAAGCCAATTACAAATAATGAGACATAAGCTGGGGCAAGAAAAGTTGGCAGCTATACAGGGCACAAGCTAATTTAAGGTACCTTCAGCATGTCACAAAGTTAACATGGAAACTTTCAGGCTGCCTGCATTATGTTGTAATTCTTGAGAGTAGTTCATTCCAAGGGTTATTGCAAAATAGAATGTGTGGACTGTTCAGACAAAATCGGTTGGAAAAATAATGACTGGCCACATCTGACCACACTTGATAGCGCTGTTGTCAAGGAACAATGTTTCCATATGTCACAAAAGTTTCCCAAAGATGCTCTGCATTGGGCTTATTTTGTGAAAATAATTGTACTGTATCAAAGAAATAGTTTATGTTTGAAGACATACAATTGCCAAAAAGGTGTTCTTGGTAGGTGGGAGGGGCAAGAAATGAAGGGGATAAAAAGGCTGTGTTTACTATCCAGAGATTTCAGGGCTCATGTGGGAAGGAGGGTACTGGCCTATGTCTCTGTTCCTATCTAGAGAGAGAGCTGAGAAACAAGAACTTAAGTGAAAGGGAAAGCAGAGGCCTGAGTAGTACAGTTTCCAGTAAAGTAAACTTCTATAAACAAAGTTATACATCACATGTTTATAGAAATAAACAAACACTGAAATGAAGGTAGGGATGGATGGACTCACCTCCATCCATGCTGCAAACCGCTTGCCAAACCCCCGCCATCTGTCTGCCTGTTTGCTGTGCCATGCGAACTGCTGCAGGGTCTATGGTTGCCCAATTCCTCGACAAGTCGTCATTTTGGGAAAACATGGCAGCTTGTTTTTTTTCGTAAATGTAATGTTGTGTAAATGGCGGCTGTAAAGGGCCCATTTACACAACATTACAAGCATAAATGGACCATTTATGCCTGTAATGTTATGTAAATGGCTCCTTTACAGCTGCCATTTAAGCAACATTACATTTATGAAAAAAAAACCAAACTGCCATTTTTTCCCAAAATGGCTGCTCAGTGGACAAGTGGGGACTACCACGCTTGCCCGACTCAGTGTGTGCCAAGTCAGGCAAGCACAGTGGTCCACAGACTGAAGTCCGGGACACCGAGCAAGAGGGAGTCTGCTGGACTCCACCCCCTTCCTGGACTCCCGCAACATCTCTAAGTGAAGGCAGATATGTATATATTTGCAATCCAAATAGGTGCTCGGGAGGAGCACAGAGGCAGATCTGAATAAAATACATTCTATGAAATCAAAAAGAACAAAATGGCAATTCTTTACGATGATCTATACTTGTGATATTCAACAGCCACACATTTTGCCCTAGATATAATTGAAGTCATAGGTTTGATACCCCTTTGCACATTTATGAGCATTTTTCACTTGGATCAGTCTTACGTAATGTCATAACCAAACACTGATATTGTCCATGTACGTATTATACATCGAAAGGCAACCTTCTGAGGCTGCTATCAGTAATGTCAAATGGGTTTTTATGGTTTTCAGACCTTTCTGTCAGCTTGCTCAGATGCACATCACCATATTTCTTCCTAGGAGTCTCCATTTCAACATGCCATTCACTGGCCATACTTTCCCGTCAGTGTAGCTACTGTATATACTGGCTCAATAGCTGGCAAATGTAAGATGATGCTTCTGTTTTATGTAGAGCTGAACTGAATGTTCTCTAGACAATGTCCACTAGAAATGACCTAGCTATCTGCAGTCCCATAAGGCAGTACCACTCCAGAGGCCCCTTAGACGAACAAACCTTAGCTCAAATTTGGGGGTTGGGTAGGCACCAGCTGATGCCCACTAGGAAGAGCTCTAGAGGGCAATGTGAAGGCAGTAGTGAGTTACCATCCTCAAATGTTAACCCCCCCCCCATTGCCTGAAATAGCCCCTCAAAACTGGGGCAGGGACATTTTGTTCATCCTTAGTATAAGCAGAATGGAATGTGTAGTAACTGCTACCTTGACCCACTGCCACTTCTTACTGCTCTCACCAGCTGGGCTGGGACCGTCCTCCCCCCATCACAGAGGCTTTCAGAACCAAATCCCTATGAGAAAGGGAAGAGTAAGCAGAGAGGCACACTGTTACCTCCACCAGTTCTACTCACTGCTGCTTTTACTAGCTGGGCTGGGCCCCTTCTCACCCTGCACAGAGGCTTCCAGAACCAACTGCACTGTGGGAAGAGCAGCAGGACCATCCACTTGAGGCTGTCCTATGGGCTCTCCTGAGTCTTAGCTGCTGTGACTGGAGGGATGAGATACTGGCAGATTCTAGCAAGGCTGCAGAAGACCGATGCCCCATCTGGTCAGGCCAAAAAGTTGCGGCTGCATTACAGCCACTTCTAGAAAGGTCAGGTCACCAAGCTATTTCTCAGAAGTACACTAAGACCTGACCTTTTAAACTGTGAGCAGCCTGTTTCCATCCCAGCTGCTGTTATAAGGACTTTGTGCCTAAATTTGCTTGTTTTTCTCTTCCCTCCACATCCCTTTTTCCTTTTGTGTCATGTCTTTTAGACTGCAAGCCAGAGGGCAGAGGCCGCCTTGCTTTTTATTGATCAGGGAGCCACTCTGGAAGCCTTTCTAGCAGAAGAGTCGGATAAAAATGCTTCAAAGAAATAAATATATCTACTTATCTGCTAGAGTCCAATGCTCAGCTGCACTCTTCTTCTTCTGAGGCATAACATCAGCAGCATGGGGGTCCCTGTCTAAGTCATGACGATCCCAGAGTTCAACAGGGAATTGCAGTAGTTGATTGTGTGATCAATGGTCACCATTTACAGGGCTATATGGGTTGTGCAAGTTTTGACTCCTGGGAATTTTCTTGTTTTCGTATCAGGCCACTTCCAAACATTGGTACATTCGATTTTCACACATGGTGGTATACACTCCTCTCTACCTGTAAAGGAAAAATCTGAATAGCTCATACGAAGTGGGCCCTCCATATTTATAGTTAAACCTGTCAATTTCCCACCTGGCGGGGGCTTAGAGTAGTGTAATATTGTATGAAAACGTGCAACAAATAATGGACAAGAGTGACATTTTTCAAGCAAAACAGCATTTGCCTATTGGTTCACTTCATGAGTAAGTGGCAGTCTGGGCTTTTTGCATGGATATTTGATTTATGCTGTTGTCCAGAAAATATCCCCCTTTCCTGGAAAATTACATCAAAATGGTATATATTATCAGTATATTCAGGTCTCTGGGAAACTTGAAGTTATGCAAACAGCTTCACTTCCACAGAAAAGAATTCATGACAGACCTGAAAACACACAAAGAGGCAGTGACTTAAAATATCCAGCTACCTTATGTACTACAGCTTATGTGGAGGAATTCAGAGCTTTCTGAAATGTTGAGAAACATTTACTGAAAACGAACAAGGATTTTTCAGGGTTGGGGCGGGGGGAATTCTCCTTTAAATGTACTGGTTACAGCATTAAAAAAATGGGTAAAGTCAATCCTAGCTTCAGAAGAGGGTTTTTTCTCAGGACCACAGCAGAAGAATCTCCCCCTCCATACCTGCTCTGAACCTGTTAATTATTAGCCTTCACAGCCGATACGATTTCTATTTTTTAAAAAAACATTTATGGTAGAGATGCAAATGCATGTAAAGTGGCATATATTTGGCTCTGAAATTTCATGAAAAATCAAGTACAGAAGGAGGCCTTCTCCCAAAAGCCAAACTCTCTTTCTCTCTCTCTTAGTGTATCTATATCTATGTGTAGGTATAGATACACACACACACACACACACACACACACTTTCTGTTTCAGGTCAATGGTGCACGTGCAAAACTCCAGGCTCTGAATTTCCAACCTGAATTAAACTGTGGTTGAACTAACCAGATATCAGAATGCTGGAACAATTTTCTGTAGAAAAAATGCAGTACTTGTACTGTGACTAAACTTTCCTACCCACCATATGTCTAACAGCAGCTTCAGGACATGATTTACATTAGGAAAATGGTATTGGGGGGCGGTGTGGGGAGGAAGTTATCCACTCATCTCCCTGCACCCCCAATACACAGCAGCTTCAAAACTAAAAAGAAAAGATAAGTAATGAGATATCAGATTGCACACAGGAAGGGTATTTTGGTTTTCAGAAGTGTCTATCTTTCTATGGATTATACCCTATATGTTTTTATTACTGAAGTGGACTTAATATTAAATATGTAACAGCATCAATGATATAACTGAGTGAATGACAGTATTAAAACTTTGTCAGAATGGTTCTTTGAGTTTTTAGTGTTAAGCAAAAATATGGTCATTTACATGTTTTGCAATCAAATTGCCATGTATTGCAACTAACATCCACTTACTACTTTTATACCAGCGATTTGTCTAATTTATTATGTTCTAAAATGACAAGAAATCAGGAACATTAAGCATGAAACCATAATCCTCGAGTTTGTTGAAGTGTAATTGAATGACAACTTAAGACTTCAAAAAGTTTCATTTTTGCTGGCATAAAAACAAAGTGTATTATTAATTCATGTTTTTTAGACATAAAATTCTAGTCTTGTCCCATTTTTGTTTTCCCCTTAATTAGCTGATAAGTTCTATGGAAAAAACCCCCATTAGCCTGAGAAAGTTAATTTAATATCCTCATTTTCATTTAAGTAGCCAATTACATGCAATATGGAAGATTTACTAACGGCAAGTGTTCTTCAATTTCATTTGAAAATGCATATAAATTCATCCTTATTTTCTCTTGTTTTGGGAGAATAATCAGGCAATGTAATAAGAGCAATGTAACTTTGTTTAATTTAATGAAGTTTTTTTTAAAATTCTTTCCATCAGCTTAATTACACTGGTCTAAAATTTTTTAAAAATTATTTCTTATACACCCATCCATATTGTCCCTCATGGACAATATAAGTACATGTTTTATCACTTTTATATATTGATAAGAAAGCATATGTTTAAATAAACATAAAAAATTGTTGAAGCAGCATTTTATTTAGGAAAAGAAAAACATGCGCCCGGATCCAGCAAGTCAGATACAGGCATGGAAGCAAGCTGGAAGATGGGTAAATTCTATCTGTGTTAACAGCACCAATTAACTGTTTGGGGACTGGGAGAATGAATTTTGTCCCCCTGTCAGGGATGATGGGTTAAGGGAGAATCTAGATTATGATTCCCACCACTTTCCTACAGGTGATCATTAAAGCTCATACCACCAAATATATTATAAGGCTTATGTAAGGATCAGAGAGAAAGTTATTTAATTCTCCCTCATCCTAATTTCCACTTCCAGGACTAACGTGAGTATGAACACAGTTATCTTTGAGACTGCACACTTTTCTGAATTTTGCAATGCAGTTCTTGGCTCAAAAAATGCACACAAAAATGTGTATATCAGGGAAAGTTGCATGCAACAGCCCATGCATTAGGGAAAGTTGTGCATAAAATGTATACATTAGGGAACAATGTGTACAATGTGTATATTAGGGAAAGTTGCATACAACTTGTGTACATGTTGGAGAAAGTTGTGTACAAAAACACATGGCCATTTTTGTTCAGGTTTTTTTTTTTAATGTCTCAGACTGCTGCAGAAATGGGATGGAATGGATGTATGATTGAATACAGGTAAAACTGACAAGGACCAGATATAGACTGATTTGTCTGTCCCTAGGCTGATTGGTGCTAGTAGATATGCATGAGAAGATCTGCACAGATTCAAGCAGATCTGCGCAGGAGGACTATATGCATAGTCAAACCTTCCTCACATGTTTTTCTCAAATGTATTGAGGCCATGATGTAAAAGAGATTAGCAAATAACACCTCTGTATTTAAGCAACCTTCCCTAAATAAGTACGTCCCCAAGTATTTATCTTTTAAATAAGAAAAGTTCAACTGATTCCTGATATGAACCATTCACCATATAAATCGAGACTGTCACTTCCTGCAATGCACTTTTCAAAGTGTCCCCCTCCCCCACTGTGTTTCATGAAGCATGGACGGGGGGGGGGGCCCTTTGAAAAGTGCATTGCAGAAAGTGACAGTCTTGACTTATATGACGTATATGAACCATTCACCATATCTTGCCATTTGTTGAATAAATTACAGCACTATTTTGACTAAGGGTGTGCATTCATTTTAGAATGAATGAAAAATGAATGAAAATGGGACCCTTTTGGTTTAATTTTATTCATTCTGAAATAAATACACAAATGGGTATGAAAATCTTTTGGTACCGCTTGGAGGAAGGGGAGGATTACTTCTCTTCAGTTCAGGAGTGGCAAGAAAGCTGACTTCAGTGGGCACACCTGGCAGCCATCATATTTTCCCAGAAAGCCAGGTTGTTGCGGCTGCCATTTTTTTTTGTGGTGGCTGACACACACACACCCCCCCCCCACCGCCACCACTGCCATGCCCTGGAAAGGTGAAATGTCTGGCAATTCTTGGGGAAACTGGTGGCAATTAGGGACGTTTATCTACAGCAGCTGTACTGCCATTGCAGGCACTGGCACAAACCCAGTACAACGAATGGGGGAAACAGTAACAACAAAACCACAAAACCAAATGAATCTAAAGAAACAAAAGTAAACCTAAGAAATAAATAATGAGATAAATACATAACACAATGTGAAGCAAATGTGAGCTTTACGGTTGGAAATTGAGAGTATGATAAGGTGCGTGTGGGCGTCTTGTGCACCCTTTTACCTAAGATATATACACTGAAGAAGGCAGCCTGCCTTAACTTCAATACCTGAAAAAATTGTCTGCCGCTGGTAGCTGTCAAGAACAACAGTGCCTCCGTGAGTTAACAAAGCCTAGATGGAAATTACCATATTTCTTGTTAGGCAGAATAGGAACTACTTTTCAGATTACTTTTAGTACTCCGAGTCGGAGAGCCATTGAGTCATGGGTGCTCTGCTCTACAGTGCATTGTAATGGAAGCTTTCGGTCCTTAGGGATGAAGCAACTCTGCAGCTCTTTCCCATGCCAATATAGTCACCTCCAGAAACTGGAGCAAGGTTGGCATGGCATGGAAACAGAAACTCAAGGATGAGCAAATTCTCAGTATGACAACAATAAAATCATTACATAGTGATGAGCACAGCAACAAGAAATCAAGATGCAAAGGGCATATGCTGACAGTAACACATATTTAACCTTCCTTCACATTGCTTAAAATACTCACCTTTAAAAAGAAGACAGCAAATGGAGAATGACTTAGGTAACCAGCCCCTGGTAAAGATACAGAAAGCAGAACAATGCTGGCACGCTGTATGCATGTGTGCAGTGTGCCATATATCATTGGCATGCTGTGTGCATATGTGGATTCACACTTGCTTGCATACACACACACACACACACACAGATGGGGGGGGGAGACAGAGAAATACATTATGGATATTTGAACAAAGCCTGCCTGCATTAATAAGTTTTTGGACAATGTCCCAGTTATCCCAAGCATCATGAATAAAAAGTAGTCCCTCTTAGATGGCATTTTCTGGATCCATTTCAGTTGGGGTTGAGGCTGCATTTTGGCATGGAAACAGCCTTAGTCGCCCTGTATGATGATTTATATTGGAAGAGAGACAAGGGGAATGTGACCTCATTGACTCTCCTTGATCTTCCATTGGCTTTTTCAGTACCGTCAATCATGGTATCCTTTTGGGAGGATTGTCTGAGTTGGGAGTGGAGGTTACTTCATTGCAGTGGTTTCCTCCAACTATTGGATAGCTGGCTCCAGAAGGTGGTGCTTGGGGAATATTGCTCAGGCCCGTGGATTCTCAAGTATGGGATTCTGCAGGGGTTGGTTTTGTCCCCCATGTGATTTAACATCTACATGAAAGTGTTGAGTGCAGTCATCCAGAGTTTTGGAGTGTGCTGTCATCGGTATGCTGATGACACGTAGCTCTATTTCTCCTTTACATCTTCATCAGATGTGGCTGTGGATGTGCTAGATCAGTGCTTGGCTGTGACAATGGACTGGAGGAGGGCTAATTAACAGACAATCTAATTAACAGCTCCATCCAGACAAGACTGAGATGCTATTAGTGGGTGGTTCTTCTGACCAGATGCAGGGTGCTCAACCTGTTCTGGATGGGCTTGCACTCTCCCTGGGGTAGGTTCCTAGGGTGGGGGTTCTCTTGGAGCCAACTTTATCACTTGAGGCTCAGGTGGCCTCAGTTGGTAAAGTGCCTTCTACCAACTTCAGTTGGTGGCTAAGCTATGCCCCTATCTGAACAGGGAATAACCTGGCTTGATTTGTCTATGCTCTCGTAACCTCCAAGTTAGATTACTGCACTGCATTCTACATGGTTGCTTTTGAAGATGGTCCAGAAGCTTCAGCTTTTGCAAAATGTGGCATCCAGATTGATAATGGGGATAAGAAGGTATGAATATAACACTGATTCTGGCCCACTTGCACTGGCTGCCTATATGTTTCTGAGCCCAATTCAGTGCACAGGTTTTGACCTATAAAGCCTTACATGGCTCGGGGCCACAATACCTGATTGAGTTGTATAATATGATAATCAGAGGCCCTCCTCTGAAGGAAACTTGGAAGGTGGCAACAAGGGAGAGGGCTTTCTCAGTGGTGGCCCCTCATTTATGGAACAATCTCTCCAATAAGGCCCACTTGGTGGCAATATGGTTATCTTGTTGGTGCCAGTCAAGACCTTCCTCTACTCTCAAGCATTTAGCATCACATGATAGGGTACTGGATTTTCTTGTTGTTGATGGCTTAAAATTTCTTTTGGGTGTGTAAATGGTTTTTATACTATGTATAATATTGATTTTTTTAAGGTTTTTAATCTTTGTTAACCACCCAGACAGCTTTGGCTGTTAGGCAGTATAGAATGTAATAAATGAATTAAATGAGATTTTTACTTCCTCCATGATTTTCCCTTGCAGCCAAGTTTCAAACAAATGACTGATAACTGAGCAGTGAGAGGACTCTAAGTGGAACTATAGAAGACTGGACTCCTAGAGAGAGATAAAGTTTGAATTGGCCCATAGACTCCAGTCAGTAGGTAGTTTTACTGGAAGGCCTGTTTGAGGAGATGATACACCAATGTTCAATCACTTTCGTCTGTTGGAAATTGCTGTTTCAGTACACTCTGGGAGAGAGCGGAGGACAGGAAGGCCTGGCATGCTATGGTCCATGGGGTCACGAAGAGTCGGACATGACTTAACGACTGAACAACAACAACAACCATAGCTATACACACACCTACACACCCTACACACACACTTTCGCTCTTACATCTGGATTTGCAGTGGCGATACCAGATAGTATCCTGTGAGGGTGAGATTTACTCTGAGCCAACAAGCTCGCGATCTCTATTCTTGAATATAATACTTAATAACTACATATCCTCATATACAGCAGGAGCCTGCACACATATGGCTGGCTGTGAGGATCTCATTATACCATAAAAATTGTCATTGTAGTCAGGTTTGACAGGGCTAATTGGGGGAAGTTTACTGCTTGGATTTGTTGGCAGATGTATACAGAGACCATGAGTTAGTACCCAATGTTAGTCCCCCATAGAGTAGGGTCATTGAAATGAATGGGACTTAAGTTACATATTGTGCACACATCTTTACCAAAAACATTTCTTCTTTCATTAGAGGAAAGGGCTGCCAATGAAGGAAAGTGTTGGGGATGGAATAGAGCATGAGGATGAAATGGTGCATGCTGGGGATGTAAGTGTAACCCACCCCTTCCCCTACTTTACCTTCTATGCACAGCCATTTGAGGTATTGTTCATCCAGCACTACCCCAGTACCAAAAGTGAGCCAAGATTGGGGGTGTGGAGAGAAAGAAAGAATTAATTCAAACAGTGGAGCGCAGAGAGGTAAAGCAGGGGAAAGGGGCAGGTTTCACTCTATTCCTGAATATATTCCATGAATCCCCCCACCAGTAAACTCCCCCAGCTCCATTTTATAGGCAAATAGGCATGGCTATGTTTAATAAACACACATGTGTCTGGGTTTGCTCAAACTAAGAGAGGGGGAAATAAATAAATAAATGCAGATGTCCTATTTCCTGTTCCCAGGTGTTGAGGCTGGCCTGGGGTCTGGTGAGTCAGTAGCTGAAGGTACAAGAAAGGGGAAAGCCGAGCCAGAGTCCACAAACAGTCCTACTCAGATCCGAAGTAGCAAATAGCAAAGCCAGGCAGCGTAGACAAAAGGGGTTAGGCAGAGACAGTACTCAAATTCAGGCCAAAGTGACTTACAGAGTGGGGTCCAAGCAGAAGGCAGAGTCCACAGGCAGGTAGCCGGCAGGAGCCAGAGTCAAACTAGGGATGTCACAAGAGTCTGATGGGCTCCCCCTTGAATACCCTCCTGGACACCACTTGCTGAATGACGGGGCACTTGTAGACCAGGTCAGTGAGCCCTCTGCAGCTCAACGAGCACTCATCCTCCTAGAGAGCCGCCATTGGTAGTTTGGGCACTTCTGGGGAGGTAACGTTGCATAATTAGTGGCCATAAAGGGCCCATTTATGCAACATTACAGGCATGAATGGTGGCTCGCTAGGAGGATGGGTGGCCCCGTGGCTTTGTCAGGCATGCACCAGGCCATGATGATGCTCATGTGGCACAAGGGCAGGCGGCAGCTCAGCAAGCACCCAACAAAGACAGGTGTGGGTGAGTCCATCCATCCCTAAGTAAAACACAGACATTGTTTTCAGCAGCTTCTATAAGCTTCTACAGGGCTTTTTATCCCAGAGCTTCCAGAGCCCCCACCCAAGCCCCTGCTGCAGTTGTTCACTCTGATTGCAGAGTCCTCCTCATGAGGAGGGTCCTCTACTCATGAGGAGCCCCTTTCCTCCCAAGTAAGTCTCTGTTGCAGCCTGGCACTTGTCAAGGTTCTCTTGAGTTGGGCCAGCCTCATCTGGTGCCATTGTTCCCTGGGACTTGGAGGCCACTCAGCCGCCTCCTCTGAGGCAGATCCCACCTGTTCCTGAGGAGCTGGGACCTCAGCACACTCCTCCACAGCCTCAGGCCCCTCCCATGGCATGGACCCTGGCAGAGTATGGGCATTGTCCTCTGTTGGGGCCGCTAACTCTTCCTCGGAGGAGGGGGAGTCTTCTGATGGGGGCATAACACCAGACAAGACATAGAAAATGACTCTTAATCAAGACAGTTCTTTAAAACCAAGTATTCCCACCCTACCCACTAAATTTGTTGTGTACGCTATGCTTTATGGTAGTATTATTTCTTCAGTCTGTTTTCCTGACAGTGCCTAAGTGATGTGTACACTTCCAGACCTGGGGTTATTTAAACCAAGCACATCCCAGGAAGCAACTTTGTTTAGCAAGAAACATAGAGTGCAACATATTAAATGTCTTCCATTTCTCCCCCACCCCTTCCAGTTTAACTCTCTCTTAACTCTATAGTGAGCGCACAGCATCTGGGTGAAATGACATTTTGTTGATAAGATTTGCATTAAAATATAGTCTCTGAAATCCTGTTTTGCAAATAGACACCACTGCACCACCTTTATTAATTTCAGCCTTTCATGCATAAGACTTACAGGAATGTTTCCAAGAAGAAAGAGTTTTCCTAAAAGACAAGGAATTGGGGGTGGGGGAGTGAGAGAGAGAGAGAGAGAGAGAGAGAGAGAGAGAGAGAGAAGAGAAGAGAGAAGAGAAAGTATTTCATTTATGATCAATTCCCTGTAGTGCCAGGATGAACCAAAAAATGTGAGACATTATAAATCCTTGTTTCACTCCTCTGCGTTTATTTCACCGCAAATGTCTTATGCAAATGTGGAACATTAGCATACTTTTTTTCAGTGCAGTACCTCATATATTCTTGATGGTTTCTTCTCCCTCATTTTTCTGTTTCTTTCTCTTCAAAAAAAGTATGTGTTGAAGGTTGTTCTTTATATTTTTATTTTTTGAAATCCCTTAAGAGTCTATTACCCTATTGTTTCCCCCAGTTTTATAAAAACACACGAAGAAGACACATTTATCACTTCTAATTTATCAGTTCAGACTGATGTCACTTGGATTCATGAGGCGCATATGTAACCATGGAACAGCTACTGCACAGATTCAGAACAGGAAAAGCCTGAAGCCACTCCAAGTACACAGATATGATCATGGTGAAGAAAGGGGGGGCTGAGCCATCTCCCATTCATTCAAATGAGAACCCAATTAGTTACTGCTGGAGCATTTGGTCAATAATCTCAATAGATCCTGCTAAGGGCTCATTCACTTGGCACATTATTTTTCCTAGCAAAGTATCATGTTCTTGACAGTTTTCATAACGGCATTTCCAGGAAATGTTGGGGACCCTGGAACATTCCATACGTTGTTGGACTCTAACTCCTATCAGCCCCAGCCAGCATGGCCAGTGGCCAGGGATGAGTTTTAGTCCAGCAACATCTGAAGGGCTACTGGTTCCTCATCCCTGCTATATGCTAATAATGAACTTAATTATCCGAGTGTGGATTCTTATGTAACCAAAATGGCACCATCCATGTGTAAGAAGAAGTACTGGCAAGCTTGGGGTGAGCTCCACAGCTTACAGAAATACAAAAGCTTTTAGAAAAAATGCTAAGGGGGGGAACCTCAACTACGGTCCAATGAGGAATAAGTATGATCAGTGACCATAGAATGCTGTCTGACTGTTCAAGGAGGGAGTGGGGACAGAAAGAGTGGGGAGGCAATGGAATGGAATATTCTGGAAGAGGGCATGGCTGGCTGGCTGGAGATGGAATCCTGAACTTTATACTGCAACATTTCATTGTAGGTCTTACATGTATTCCTTGAAACTGGGTTTTTCTCCATGTGTATGTTGGAATACTGTTCATATGTCTCTGCCATTCATAGCAGATGTTTTATTTATTTATGTATTTATTTATTTCTATATTGCCCCATAGCTGAAGCTCTCTGGGTGGTTTACAACAATTCATAAAAAGATACCGCAACAATATTACAAAAATATGATATTATGATAAAAAAACAGGCTAAAAACATTTTAACATACAAAATTTAAAACAATTTGAACAGCTAAAAAACTACTTTGGTAAACAATTTTCCCATGATAGTCCCATTCAAGATAGCAGACAGAGATGCCCTATCATATGCCATTAAATGTCTAGGAGTAGAGGGAAGTCTTAACTGGGTAGCAAAAAGATGACAGTGTCCACCTCAGTGCGGAGCTCATTCCATAGTCAGGGGACCACCACTGAGAAGGCCTTCTGTTGTTGCCACCTTCCAAGCCTCCCTTGGAGGTGGCACTTGGAGGAAGGCCCCAGATGCTGATTGTAGTATCCAGGTACATTCAGGTCAGGAGAGGTGTTCCATCAGATATTGTCCTGAGCCATGTAAGGCTTTATAGGTTAAAACCAGCACCTTGAATCAGGCTTGGAAACATATAGGCAGCCAATGTAATGAGGAGCATCCTAAGGGAACTAGAAAGAAGAGGTGCTCCCTAAGCTCAAGAGTATGAGGTATGTTTGAGTTATAATGAGAACGTTCTTTTTTCTCAGTGGTGCTGGAGAAGTAGCTTGTTTCAGTTTTGTGAACTTCAGTTTGTGTTGAACTTTGAACTGTAACTTGAGAAAGGGTCACATATTATATTTCTGATCATTCTAATCCTGATGTCCTGTTTGGGAGTTGTTTTGAAGAATTATGCTTGCAGCTCTAGGGTGAAGAACTTCAGAAATAAATAACCACAAGTAAATGCTGAATTGGATAACAGAACATAGCATATTTGTCCCTTCCCAATCATTGCCCTATACTTCATTTTGAGTATAGATCACACTGTAGTATTGGATTTGGTATGTCAAGCTTTGAAGCTGCTCCTGAATTTTCACTGTATCTTGAGTTCACAGATGAGTTAATAAAATGGATTGTTTTCTTTATCTTCATTTTCCATGTGGGTTAGTCATCTCCAGATAAAGCATTGCATTCCATAGGATATTCAACTTCCGACCCACCAACCGTTCTGATCTTCCTCTTTGAGGACTGTTCACTCATACGATGATGATGATGATGATGATGATGATGATGATGATGAGTACACTGTAATATTTAAAGGATGGACATGGACCTGGTTCATACATTCAGCCAGGGCAGTGCTGCAATCGATGGGTAGAGTGGAAGGACATAGCTGATCATGCAGAAGCCTGGTCATTTGATCACACAAACTGGGCCTCTTCCTCTCTGAGCACTCATGCAGCAGGTCCAGTTCATCTTGATGGAGGGGAAGGCCTCATGCCATTCCTACACCCTGTCATGCTATAGCTGCCGGAGCTGAATGAATGAACCAGGGCAGAAAGTTGGTTCTGATGATATGTCAGCTGTCAAATAGTAGCAAACAGTGCTCATGTGAACTATTACTAGCAGCCAGGAAGGAAAAAAGACATTCTTTCAGGCCCCATTGGCCAATAATTTCAGCTCTTTTCACCGCTTCCCACATCATTCTTGTACATGCCCCTCCTCTCTCATCCTTTTCAAATATCTTTTTGTTTTTATCCTGAAATGCTGCTTAGTCACTTTTTCTGTAATCCCTGCCCTTAGCTTGACGTCACAGAGGCTTTTGGGAAGGAAGCTTATACTAGATGTTCTTTGGCTCCAGTCCAAACTTATGATTATTGGATGTCATTTAGCACATAGGTGACCAGCCTGGATACTGTGACACAATAGTAGCACAGGCATACCTGCATAGGTTTCAAATTTCAAATATAGTTTATTTTGTATAGCAGAAGCTATTACAAAAACAGAACACATCAAAGACAAAGAACAGAGGAAAATACATTGGTCAGTTAAAATAATAATAAAACCTAGCATTCTGAGAAATAAAGGATTGCTCATCAAGACAGTTCAGCTTATCACAAACTTTTCCCCTTAAAATTGCTGCTCTAGAAGCAAAGCAGGCCACCTTTTCAGAAACATGAGGGGACCTGTCGCCCCAATAAAAAACTAATCAAATACCCGACAGATCTGCCTGATGGCAGGTCTAGATCTCTAAACAAGGCTGTTCTTAAATCCACATAAATCGGGCAAATGAGTACATAATGAAGGAGGTCTTCAGGCACATTGGCCCCACATGGACAGACCCTTTGTTTGTAAGGAATCTGACGATAACAACCTGTGATTATACCAGAGTTCATAGACTACAATCGTATGGCTGTAAAGGCTTTTCTCCATTTCAAATTAGTAATATTGGTTATGTAGTGTGGGTGAGGAGTTTGAATGGGTAATTAGGCATACCAAGGAGCACATTTTGACAGATAGGCTGAGACATGATCAGCTTGAAAATCCTGTTTTAACATATAAGATTTCAGATAACATGATGATATTTCAAAATTTAAAGAGCTCAAGATATCCAAAGAGAGTCAATATGTCTTAATAATTTGTAACGTTTCCTGATTCCAGGATGATAAGAATACTCTATTATTAAAATTCAACATCTCCCTGAAAGCAGATAATACTAAAGTAGACCCTATCCTCTGTTTCAATTCCAACCAATATATGAGAGCAAGAATATGTACTCTAACCTTCAGTGTATGAAGGCCAGCTACCAGTTGGAGAACAGTTACCTGAGGGAGCTAAAAAATAGCTTGTAGCTATTTATTCTGGTGTGTTTCCAGCTTCATTTTCTGAATAGACCCCCATACTTGAGCACCATAGCAAATCTGACCTGCACAGGTGAACTTCTGCCTGCTTCTAAAGTGGAAGGTATGCTTGTGTTACCGGAGATTGCTATATTGCAGCCTCTTCCCTGACTAGAGCTTAAAAAAAACACAAGCACAGTGGACTGAATATGTGCTATATTATGCACTGAAGTGGCACGATGTCACACTTTGGAGTTGTCTTCCAGCCCAACTTGTAAGAAGACTGGTCACACTGATCTATTATAAGCACTCGAACTGTAGTCAAAACACAAATAGATTGCATGCATTACATAACAATTAACAAATTGTTACAGATGTCCTTGAAAAGAAAGGCATTCTAAATGCTTTACAACTCTAATTCCCTCGCTCATAGGAAGTGTCCTTTATTTGAACATGAAATAGCTCTCCATTTATGAAATATAAAAAAGCTATGAATTTAACCAGATTCTTTAATAAGACCAAGGTTTAAGAAAGCACAAAAGTAATTATGTCTTGTAATTACAAGAAATGAAAGTGTCCCAACTAGTTTTTACTGAAATGCAACATTTACCAGCCTGCAGCAAGGTAGAGATTAGCTTCTAATTGGATGGAATTAAAAAAGAAACAACATGAGTGAATGGAACAATCTTAAAACAGCCCACACTTCTAATCAGATTTATATGTGAGAGTTTGCTTTGTGGACATGTATGTTGTAAATGTGCACTTAATGCTAAACCATAGTGTAGCGTTACATGAAAACCTGGGCAGTGAGACTTGCTGCTTAGGAATTATGCAAAGGCTTATGCTGAAAAACAATGACAAATCCAAATAAAAAACCAAAAGCCAACAAAAATCAGCAGCGAAGCATCAGCAGCAACCTTACAGAAGAGCTAGCAACCAAAAGCACAAAATAACAGAAGACTCTTAACATATTTCCAGAAGACATGAATCTAAACACACAGCACATGAAAAAATATTTCATAGCTTTGAAGTGGCCATCAAGAAGGCCCTGTTTCTTGTGGAGACCAACTGGATCTCTCAATATTTATTTGTTTATTTATTTGATTTCTACCCCACCATCCCATCCAAAAAAAATGGCATTTAAGGTAGCCAACAATAAGACCAAAATTTTAAAATGAAAAATATGTTTAAAACAATCATAAAACAAATGCATTAAAATACAATTAAAAATATAACAATCAAAGAAGAAAAACAGCAACTAACCCAAAAGACCAGCTTGCACACCAAAGGCCTGCTTGAATAAAGCTGTCTTTGCCTGCTGGCAGAAGGACAACTGATGGAGAACCACCCTAGTTTCCTTTGACAGCCTGGAGCAGCCACCAAAAGGCCCTCTCTTTTGTCCTCTCAAGTGTCCTTCAGGATATGATGGGATATGAAGCAGACAACTTCAGCTGAACTTAAGCAATTCATATGGGAATAGGCTCTCCATGAAATATCCAGTACCGAGACTGGTTTGCACATTTAGGTCAAAGCCAGAAGTGAGCCCAGAAACCTACTAGTAACCACCTTAGCTGTTTCAGCACTAATGTAATGCGATTCTTTTTTGTTATTCTTATGAAAATATTACCCTCTGGTTTCTGAACATATGCATGCCCCATTTTTTTATGTCTACATTTGAACTAGGAGAAATCCTGTTTAGAAAACGTCAGGAAATGTAAATGTAGTTAGTTCTGGTGTGTTGACTCTCAGTTCAAAACCAAACTGACACATCTAGAATTATTCTAAGCCAAGAACGTGCCAGCTGGATGGATTTTGTCTCTCCTAACAGAAGGACAACAATGTAAGATTAATGGCAAACCATGTGGTAGCTGAGAGTAGGAGTTATTCTGCTGCTACATCAATAGCACTCAACAATGAATCATCCTCTGTTTTCATAGACAGACACTGGAAAAACCTTGAGAGACTGCCACCATAAGGCTGCCTGTTTATGCTGTTGAGTTTCCCCCTGACATCAATTAAGTTTGATAAAGCAGGAAAAAAATGAAAATCACATTTGGTGTATTTCTGGCTGACTGCATTGATTTTGGACTTGTGGACAGGCTGTGTTACACACTGTATCCCAAGGTTGTGTGTGTGTGTTTATAATGGTAATTTTGTTGACTTTCCTCTTCTTTCCAATATCCTGTTGACTTACAAGTCATAGAGGATATGATTTAACAGAAGCCAGGCATTTTGTATGTCATTAGCTAATGACGGTGGCAGTGGTGGTAGTGATGGTGGCGGTGATGTTAGGTTTATCCTTAACACATATCTTTCAGTTCTGTCTATTACATTAGTGTCTATGAGTTGAAAAAAAAAAGTAAGCTGTTACAAGAGATAACTTTCATTGGATCTAACTATCTGTTCTAAATGAAGGATACACAGACATAGTATTTTATAAGGAATAGTTTTGGAACATTAATTAAAGTTGTTGTTTATGGCAGCTTGCATTTACGTTGGTGTTTTTTAATATCCTTGTACTAAAAAGAAGGGATAATTGTCGGTATATATTATTTCCAACAGTTTCTTCAGTTCTTCCCTAGTACCCACCAAAAGGTCTTTAGTTTACAACCTATACTGTGGATCTTCTACTTAGGTTTTCCACAGACCTCATAAAACATTACAGCAAAAGATGGGCCAGGAGAAAATGGTCTTTGCATGTCCCCAAAGAAATCATTGGAAAGAAATAGTTGACCATGATGAAAACATAAGGTATTTAATATCTTCTCAGTCCAGCAAATATCAGTTTAATTGCCCAGGATTTCTCTTTCCACATAAAGCAGAATTAATTCCCCACCTAAGAGCCCAGTGCTTTCCAGTTTAGATAAGACAGGGATTCAGCTCATCTTTCAGCTCCAAAGAAAGAAAGGAAAAGTCTCAGTCTTTAATTTCTCATATGGAAGTTCCTTTCGTCTCTTTGTTCATTTTCTCACTCTGTTATCTTACCATTTCCTTAATAACCTTCCTGAGTTTCTGATGTAGCCTTGAATGAATCCTTTCCCCAATTTGCTTAGCAGTGCTGACAATGGCCAATCAATAATTAAAATGAAAACTTGATAAGTACCATCAATATACTTGCACTGCAAATTGAGCTGTCAAGTCAGATTAGACTTGGGATACTCTTTTGAGAGGCCTCTTCTGCCAGTATGTCTCAACCAGGAGTGTTGCAATCTGTAGACTACTTCACACATGCACAGCCATGGCGTGATGACTGTAACATAGGTGTTGACTTGCATGTGTGACTGGGCTATCCACACAGATATAAAACCACATGCTTTTCAATGGAATCTGTTCAAACTTTCATCTGCCAGCCATCAAGTTTACAGTAATCAAGTGTAGAGAAGTCAAGAGGGACAAAACTACATTTACAAAACTTTTCCTTTTCTTTCTTTCTTTCTTTCTTTCTTTCTTTCTTTCTTTCTTTCTCTTTCTGTTCTGTTCTATCTGTTCTGTGTGTCTATTGTTGAATGTGGGTATATGTGTGAATGGAATGGATAGATATAGATATAGATATAGATATAGATATAGATATAGATATAGATATAGATATAGATATAGATATGTATGTGCTTTTCTTAGGATGTAGTGGCCATGTCTCCTGTTCTATTCTATTCTATTCTATTCTATTCTATTCTATTCTATTCTAGGTGACTGTACTTTGTCTTAATACTGGGTGACCATATTTGTTTCAAGCCAACTTGAATAATGTGTACGCATTAGAAGGGCAGAAATAACATTCTTACTATCAGTAGTTAAGCTAATCTTACATTACTCCACTGCCTTCCAAATATATTATTGTTAAGAGGGAAGGGAAGAGGGTTGAACATTTGTTTCTTTCTTGTGTTACGTGACGTCTTTGAAAACCTCAAATAAAAACAGTAAAAAAAGGGGGGCGGAGAAAAGGAGGGTCTACATCTAGGCATGTTTGAACATACCCCAGTTTGTGTTCTCTGAGTGCCTGCTGAAGCACTCCGCCCCCCGACCTGCACTCGAGCCCTCACAAGTTCGGTGAGTCACCCGCACTCACCACAACCCCGTCTGGTGAGCGCCCGCCATTTTGCCGCCCTTTTTTTTCTGTGTAATGCCTCTAATATTGCGCATATTAAGTTTTCCCAGCCCCAAACTGCACATATTTAAATATGTGCATTTTTAAACTCCCTTTTTTATACAGAAAAAAGGCAGCAAAATGGAGGGCACTCGCTGGACAGGGTCTTGATGAGTCTGGGAGGGTGCGAACAGGCATGAGCAAGGTCAGGGGCTCGGCAAGGATGGTCTAGGGGTTACAGGTGGGGGGCCCCAACAGACTCCCAGACACAGTCAGGCACCCGTGATATCATCCCTAGCTACATCCAAGGTTGCACAAGCAGACTTCTTTCTGTGCAATAATTCCTCCAGAGAAGATTTATGAGGCTGTGCGGGTCCCAGGGGGGAGGAGAACTCTGCTCTGCTAGCAGATGTCATTCCATTAGCCAACAGACACTATTTCACCCGAAGGAAAAAATGTTATTTCACTCATAGGATGAAAAGGGAACGAGAAAGTATTTGCATTTACTGCACTCTGGGCTTGGATCCAGAATCGTTGTTCCACCAGAGGGAATACTACTAATGGAATGTGACTGCCATGCCCTCTCCCCCCCTCTGCAGTCCCCCCTCCAAATCTGCTTCAGAGCATTGGGGTTTAATTTTTCAAACAGAGAAAGGAACAGACCTTCTTAAACGTCTCAGCTCCATAACCTCCCTAAATCCAAATTAATAGAAACCACCTTCATGGTAAACCACAACTGTATACTATATCATAGAAGATGTCTGGACAGCAATCATAAAAATATGGAAGGTGGATCTCCAATGCCACAGGGTGTTTCAAATAAGGTTAACTGGGATGCTGAAAAAGGATTATATAGGAAATATTTTACTATTTCTTTTAATAATTGATAATAGAAATGTTTCTATGTTTCTTTGTCCTTGTCATATCCATTAAAATAAACCTAGATTAATAGAGCTATTTGCACAAAAAGAATTTAGATAGCAGTAATCCATTTATTTAAGAAGCTTTGACGTTGTAGGTTGAAAATAATACATACCACATTAGAATTAGCAGTGGGAGAACTTACAAACAGGTATTTTGTTTCCTTGAGCAGTTTCACAGGAAATACCTCTAAGTGGATTGGCTAGCAGGAAAGGGGTGATTTGTAGTTTAAAGCAGGATCTTAACTTTCTAAAATAAAAATAAATAAGATTATTGGGGCCCTCCTTCTGGCTGTATGGGTTGGAAATGCATACAATAAATTCTGACTTACTTACAGTTACAAAATGTACTTCGTCATCCTAGTTCTAAAACATACATAAATCTTTACGTAGGCTAAAACGGCAAATCAAAAGGGGATGCAAATAGCGCCCGCTACGCTTTTTCTGTTCCCCTTTCTTTTCGCAGTCATAGTCTATGTAAATATTTATGTAGACTAAGACGGCCAAAAAGAAGGAACGCAAATGGCGGCGGCCGTAGCTGCCACCATTTGCGTATGTGTTTTTTTAAAAAAAAAAACCCACCCAGCCATGATAGGCTACGTAAAGATTTACGTAGCCTGTCACGTCTTTTTTTTTTTTTAAACCCACCCAGCCATGATAGGCTACATAAAGATTTACATAGCCTATAACGTCTTTTTTTTTTTTACCAAGACTGGAAATGGCGGCGGCGGCTGGTCAGAAGACCAGCCGCCGCTGCTGCTGCTGCCGCCGCCAAAGCCGCCGCCGGAGCTGCCGCCGGAGCTGCTGCCGCCTGGAAGATCCGCCCCAGGTAAGTCTTGTCCCGGGGGGGGGGATCTGCGGGGGGGTGGCAGGCCGTTTTGCCACAGATTTTGGGGGGCCGAATGCACTGGCATTCGGCCTCACTGAGATCCATGGCAGAATTCTCTGCCATCCCTAACACAGCCTTGGAAAGAACAAAAAGGCTCTGATCACCCTGGCTCTGAATATGATCCAAAGTGAAACTATATAGTAGGAGGGGGTTGAGGCAGTGAAAGGCACAAAACATTGTACCTTCTCTGTGTTGGGAATATATTGCAACATCACTTGAAAGTTACTGGAATGGGACAGTGTTGCAGATAGGTAGTTCATGGGAACTTTGACCACAGCTAGCCTCAGGATCTCTATAGCCTACAGTGTGATTTCCTGCAATTTCTTCCTTTTGCTCCTCTCCTTCCTTCCCCTGCTCCCCTCTCTCTGACCTCCTCCATTGCTGGGAGAACGTGTGTTTGCTCTCTCGCTCCTGCCTGTGTAACAGAACACAAAATAGACTGAACAAACTCTTTTTTGAAACTGTACCCTGTACCTGAATTTTATATGCAAGAACATTTGTGCATAAGGGCTTTTTACCTTTTCTTCACTAAGTCTCCTTTTTATCATTATAATATAGCCTGTGTGCATGTGGGGCTGGTAATCACTCATTCTGTTTTGCCTTTTAATTTTACCTCTGCTAATTGCCTTTCTAACAGGAGACACTGGAACTAAATAATCCTATCACTCAAAAGCTGAGTTGAAATGGAAGGTGCAGCTAGCATTCAGTGCTACAGAGTTAATTATGTTTTGTTTTGCCTAAGCTGTCCCAGAATTGTATTCACAATATACCAAAAAGGGTGCTAGCTAGAGAACATCCCAGAATTAGGGATGTACGAAAGTTCCGCCACGGATCTCGGGGAGGCCGAATGCCAGCGCATTCGGCCCCCTGAAATCAGTGACAGAACGGCCTGCCCCCCCCCCCCGGGATGGGACTTACCTTGGGCAGATCTTCCTGGCGGCGGCAGCTCCGGCGGCGGTTCAGCGGCGGTTCGGCGGTGGCGGCCGGTCTTCCGACCGGCTGCCACCGCCGCCATTTCCAGGTTAAAAAACAAAACAAAACAAAAAAACGTGATAGGCTACACAAAGATTTACATAGCCTATCACGGCTAGATTTTAAAAAAACACCGTGATAGGCTACATAAATGTTTATGTAGCCTATCACGGCTGACTTAAAAAAACAACAACAAAAAGTGTGTATGCAAATGGTGGCGGCCATGGCTGCCACCATTTGCGTTCCTTATTTTGGCACGTCTTAGTCTACATCAACATTTACGTAGACTAAGATGGCGAAAATAAGGGGAATGCAAATAGCTTAGACGCTATGCTATTTGCATTCCCCTTATTTTCGCTTTCTTAGTCTACGTAAATGTTTATGTAGACTAAGACGTGCCAAAATAAAGAACGCAAATGGCGGCGGCCATGGCCGCTGTCATTTGCATACACGCGTGTTTTTTTTTAAAAAATCAGCCATGATAGGCTACGTAAACATTTACGTAGCCTATCATGGCTGACTGCAGGGACACAGGACGGCTACGGCCGTCACCATTTGTGTCCCTGCTAGCTGGATGTCCGCTGCTGGCGGAGCCGGCCGGCGGCTCCGCAGAATCGCTGCGGAGCACAGCCGGCCGGCCAGGATTCTGGGGGGGAGGAACGGAGCACCTCCCTCCCCGGCCAGGATTCCGGGGGGAGGGATGGAACACCTCCCCCCCACCATCAACATAATCCGCAGAAAGGTAAGTCACTTTCGTACATCCCTACCCAGAATGTCTTGTAAAGGTGAAGACAAACGTAATATATAAAGGGGGCTGGAAGTGTAGTTCTTTAAATGCACTGCAAACATAGTAACATGTTGTGATGTATTAGGGTTTGGCAATATAACAAATAGTGCAGCTAAACTGAACACAAAAGATCTGGGATAATAGTATGGAGATAAAATAAGCCCCTTCAGACTCTTCATTAGACATGCATAACCCAATCATATGTAGAGGTGGAATCAGGCTGATACTATTTATTAGCATATCAGTGATACTATATATGAGACCAAGTGAACAGTATACACAGTTGTTGATGTTGACGGTCATTGTCATGTCATTTTTTAGATTCCTATAAATTCTATCCAAATCAAATCATTCATTTTCCAGTTCTTATCTAAAAGCTTAATACATCTTTAGTTTTAGCAGCCATTCATAAGGAAACTGAGGGCAATATCCAATGGTGTCATTCCACAAACTCAGATAACACTAGCAGAGCTCCATCAAATCATTCCATTGTGCAAACAGTTGCCCATTATGCTTGCACAATCATTACACAATGGGTTGCACAATGGTAATGCACAACCACTTGCACAACTGCACTTGTGCAAATGTAACTTTAGTTGGATTCTCCTCTTTTGCATAGTTCTGAACTTGGGCTGGATCTACACTTACCACCTTTTATCACTTCCAATGAGGTTTCACCGCCCGCCTTTCACACTACACGGCAGTACCTGCCTCAAACTGGAACTGGAATTTCCCGCTTCCGTGCTCCCGCTTTCAATACCCTAATATCCCGGTGCTGTCAGGAGCGCCCTGGCGGCCTCTTTCAGTAGACTCCAATAGCCAACTCAAGACACAGATGAAAGGATTCTTTTCAAGGCTTTAATCCTTTTACAACTTAATGACTCTTTCAGATGCTAATCATCAGCGACTAAGCAAGGAACAGCAGAGTGGCCTATGCTCCGAGTAGGCAGTTGATCCCCGTTTGAAGGAGAGTCACTTGAAGACCCTGAACTTATGGGCTAGGGAGAGATCCTCTCTCTTTCCCTTGGGTCCATGGGAGGTGGCCGTTGCTTACGTGCCAAACGGGCGCTACGCCTCCTTTCTGTGCCCTCCATCACTCGTTGCTCCCTCAATCTGCGTCGAGCATCTAGCAAGCCCCATTCCCACACTTTCTCACTGCCTGGGTCACTATCTATCTCAGGAATGCTGGCAGGAGGAATCTCTGCCAGCTGCTGTGCCTGTGAGGGATGAGCTGTCTCCTCTCCCACTGATTGCTGATCCTCCTCAGAATCAGAACTGCTCTGGGGTTCTATCGGCTCAGTTTCAACCCTGACAGGTATTTCCCCTTAATGTGCTCTGATTTTCTGCCTTCACTACCATATCCAGTTGTAGTCCCCTCTAGGGATGGCAGAGAATTTCTCCCCGAAACTTCGGGGGGCCGAGTGCCAACGTGTTCGGCCCCCCGAACAAGTTTCGGGGAGAAATCCTCCGCACCCCCCCGCACCCCGCCCGGGACGGGACTTACCTTCGCCGAATGTCCCTCCCTGCGGCGGGTCCGGCCGGTGGTTCGGCGGGTGTTCGTGCGGGGCGGGAGTGGCAGCCGGTCTTTTGACCGGCTGCCGCCGCCGCCATTCCAATAAAAGAAAAAAAAACGCCCCCGTGATAGGCTACGTGACGATTAACGTAGCCTATCATGGCTAGATTTGCAAAGTCAGCCATGATAGGCTACGTAAAACGTCACGTAGCCTATCACGGGTGACTTAAAAAAAAAAAAAAAGCGCGTACGGATAATGGCGGCCCCCATAGGGAGCCACCATTCGCGTTCCTTATTTGGTTGCTGTAGTCTACGTAAAGATTTACATAGACTACAGCGACCAAATAAGGAATGGGAAGGGCGGCTCCCTATGGGGGCCGCCATTAGCGTACGCGCTTTTCTTTTTTAAAGTCACCCATGATAGGCTACGTGACGATTAACGTAGCCTATCATGGCTGACTTTGCAGATCTAGCCATGATAGGCTACGTTAATCATCACGTAGCCTATCACGGGGGCGTTTTTTTTTTTAAAAAAAACTTTCGAGTTCGCGGCCGGGGTGAGGCGGGAAGCCTCCCCCCCCGGCCTGAACTTCGCGGGGGGAGCAGTGAAGTGCCTCCCCCCCACCGCGAACAAGCTTCGACGAAAGGTAAGTGACTTTCATCCACCCCTAGTCCCCTCCCCCGCCTGTCCATATGCGGCGGTGTTTGTATTTCCCTCCTGTCCAATCACAGCTCTCGATGGCCCCATGTCTTCTTCCGGCTACCAATTGCATAGCTTCCACAGCAGCCCCCATTTCCTTAGCAACAAGCAAAGGGCTGGATGTGTGCATGCTTGTCTGATCTCGGAAGCTAAGCGGGGTTGGCCCCGGTCAGTAGTTGGATGGGTGACCACCTGGGAATCAGGCTTCCTGAACTGAGCAGGGGGTTATTGTATCCCCTCAAATGAAACTAAGTTTTACTCCCTCTTATCCCCAGCTCTGGAAGGTTTTTTTTAAAATTCAGGCGTCATCCTCGCAGAATCGGGGCTTCTCCGTGATGTTTTTTTTTTTCTAATTCAGGCATGATCTTTGAAGCTTCGAGGTTGTGAAGCTTCACATACATTGTGTAAGCAATTTTTCATATCTTGGGCAAATTCCGGTCGTAATTAGTGTATTTCATGCAAATTGCGGCTGTGAAGTGCTTAGTTATGCATAAATTGTGGCCTGAATTTATGCATAACTAAGCACTTTACAGTTTCAATTTGCATAAAATATGTTAATTCCAACCGTAATTTGCCCAAGATATGCAAATTCCTTAAGCAATGTACGAATCCTGCCATTTTTAAAGAGAAGATTTTAGATGAAATCTGCAAGCAGCGCACAACCCTCCCGCTCACCCTGCCAGTGCCAACACCAGCAGGGAAAACTGGTCCACTGCAGATTTCAGAGGTGGGATTCTTAGAAATCTGACCTCATTTAAATCCACTGAAGATTTCTCCAGCATCCCTACTTTCAGGTACAAGAGAGGTTTAGTTTACTCCATGCACTTTTTCATGCATTTTTCATGCATTTTTCCATATGGAAAAATGATTTCCATATGGAAATCATTTTTGAGGCATGCAGTAAGGGGAAACACATCTTCTATTATGCAATAGTCTCAACAAAATGATAAACCCCTTTTAATTTGTATTGCTTAATTCACATTTCTCAAAATGGCCCTGATAAAATATTCATTCCATCTGTTCATCTATCAACCCACCCATAAAAATGTTTCTACTGCTGTTATACTAATATACCAGAAAAAAATATTTTACTGATGCTAAGGCAAACTGGATACTTTTGATGGGCAGACTTATAAAATATTATGCCAATTTTTGGTTGGTATTTTTTTTTAAAGCAACATTTGTATACATTTCCAGCTTTATACTCTTGGGCTCCTCCTATTTAGAAATGGTATTGCACTTGCACCATCTATATAGTCAAAGAAGTTCTTACGTTTAACATGCTGATCACTGCTAGGACCTTTGTTTCTTTTGCTCTGGGGTCAGCTGCTATAACAGCATGAGATTTAGCAACTCTTTCCATTTCAAACAGAGAGAGTTGTCAAAAAGCATGATCAAACAGACAAAAGCATGTTCGAAAGGGAAAATGGAGACCAAAGGATAACTGCCCTCACCTCCATGTGAACTATTCACAGTTAGGACTCATTATGGCCTCTTCATAAGGGCATTATCTATAGGAAAGAAGAAACTGGTGGGCGGCTTCATATTGCCTGTTGTCCCCAGGGCAGAAATACACAAGAAAGGCCAACTAAGTAGCTGTGGTACTGGCTGAGCTTGTCTTGACTCTTTTGTGGCTTTGTTAGTCTTTCTGCCTGACCCTTGAAAAATCATGTTTGTGTTCCTTCCTATGACCATTTTGTACTAGCAAAAGGCAAGAGCTGAGAGGAAGCATAGGCCATAATTAGGTGTAGAGGTTCTTACACATCACATCTTAAAAATCAGATGGATATCCTCCTCTCAAACCTCTATCCGGATGGGATGTGTTTAAAATGCCATACTAACAGGTTTCAAATGGGTACTAGAAAGTTCACTGAAAATGTGTATTCAGAGTTATGAACAGAGAGTTCAAACAGTTTGGCCTATTCTGTCTTGGCAAACAGTGAGATTTGAGCTCTTCTCTTTCACCGCCCACCACTGGAAGGAAGACATGAGGAAAATAGGCTAAAGCAGGGTTGCTGGCTCCCTCAGTCTGGCCCTCTGGGAATCTCCAGAAGGTCACACCCCTTCCCCAGGCTAGCCCTTCTTCCCACACACTGCTGTTTTGGTGATTTCTCAGCTTTTCTGTAGTTTTTCCCTATGCCACAAGGTTTCAACTAGTGCTGTGCTGAAATTTTCTCCCACATTTTTTTCGACCATTCTCATTCGAGAATGAGATAGAAAAGAAATTGCTTTCAAAAAGGAATTCAAAGGACGAGAAATTTTGGAGAAATTTTCATGGGTTGGATTGGGAGTTCCTGTGCTTATCTTACTTGTGGAGTGGTTGAGGAGTGTGCATGAGTGTCCTCTTGGTTGTCGTACAATAATCTCTGTGGCAGTGTGTAGCCTCCTTGGCTTCCCACACTTCAGTTAAAGCCATCATGAGGAAGACATCGTGAGGCAATTCCTCCCATGGGGCTTTATTGGTTCAGAAAGTGCAGGTGGACTAGGAGAATGCAGACCAATGGAGAGATGTGTAATAGAGAGAGAAAACACACTCAGCACCCTCAGCTGCCTGGCTGTGATTAGGTAAGCTCAAAAATACCACCAAAAGAAATTCAAAATTCTGCCTCAGCAAAGTGGAAACCTCAACATAGTTGATGCTGCTGCTACCTACAGATAGTTGATGCTGCTGCTACCTACAGAAGCAGAATTGATGCTGCCCAGAATTTCGGGGGAGACGGAGTGCCTCCCCCCCACTGTGAAGCAAGCTGTGGGACCAGGTAAGGGACTTTCATCCATCCCTAGCTGGATGTGGAAATACAAAGCTGAGCTGGGAGCAAATGGGATGCTGACATGTGTAGGAGTAAGTTGCATTGAACTCGGTAAGACGTACTTCTGAGTAGACATGCACAGACTTGGTTCTTCTCTGCTCAGCTTTGTATTTCCACATCCAGCTCATTAGCAAACCACCTTTTAGTTATCTCAGAAGACCCTTGGGTGAATGGGGGGGGGGCGTTTCCAGGGAACAGCTGGATTGAGGGAGATTACACACACACACACACACACACACACACACATAATGGAAGAATATAGTTCTTCATATTCCCTGGTATGTTTATTCCTCATTTTGTCCATTCCTTGAGCATGTGCAGAGTGTGCTTTTTATTCAAACAAAGAGAAGGTTGCTGATCTTTCCCTTCATGCTGCATTTGTACAAGTGTGACTGCTTCGGAAAGAACTTTCCATTATACTGTCTCTTTTTCTTCAAGAGTTTCATATAACAGAAGCATGATGTAGTGGTGAGAGTCCAGTCCAAAGTCACCCAGTGAGATAACTAATGGGAGGTTTGCTAATGAGCTGGATGTGGAAATACAAAGCTGAGCTGGGGGCAAGTGGGGTGCTGACATGTGTAGGAGTAAGTGGCATTGAACTCAGTAAGACTTACTTCTGAGTAGACATGCACAGAGTTGGTTCTCCTCTCCATTTTAGCCTCACCATGTCACCAACAGGGCTGGATGTGGAAATAGAAAGCCTAGGAGGGGGAATAATACCTGGTGCAGGGCTCCAGACCGGCACGGTCATTTTAAAAGTTTCTTTCTTTCTTTCTTTCTTTCTTTCTTTCTTTCTTTCTTTCTTTCTTTCAAATAGCGTTGCTTTAAACAAAGAGTGCATCGCTCAGGCACACCTAGGGCAGCCTTGTTTTGGGAAGCCCAGAGGAGGAGGAAGTGTTTTGGCTGAAAGTAAACTGAGATGGAGGATTTCAATTGAAAAAGAACACCCACAAACAAGGCGGTGAGCACAATTCATTTTTTTAAAAAATAAAACTTATGTATTTATTATTGAAATATGCTACCTTGCATTTTTATTTACGAAAATTTCGCGACTCTGTGCGGATGACAAAAAAAAGCCGCATGACTGCTGGCTCCGCAGGACCCCGTGGTGCCATTCCGCAGAGGATTCCATGGCACAGACTGAAGGGAATTCGATCCCATTTCAGTCCGTGGCAGAATTCTCTGACATCCCTAATTTTTAGCCGTTTTACCCTACGTAAATATGTACGTAGGCTATTACGGCGAAAAAAAGGGGAACGCAAATAGCATAGTGGGCGCCATTTGTGTTCCTTCCCCCCCCCCCGTTTTAGCCTTCGTAAATATTTACATAGGCTATTACGGCGGGAAAAAAAGGAACGCAAATAGCGCCCACTATGCTATTTGTGTTCCCCTTTTTTTCGCCGTAATAGCCTACGTAAATATTTACGTAGGCTAAAATGGCTAAAAATAGGGAACTCAAATGGCGGCTGCCGTAGCCACTGCCATTTGCGTACACTGTTTTGTTTTTTTTGGCTTGCCATGATAGGCTATGTAAATACTTACGTAGCCTATCACGGCCTCTGCAGGGACGCAAAAGGCATCCCTGCGTTAGCCGTGATAGGCTATGTAAGTCTTTACGTAGCCTATCATGGCTATGATGAAGAAGCAAATGGTGGCTGCAGACGCGGCCGCCATTCACAAGTCAGCACGGACGGCAGCAGGTAAGTGCTCCGTTTCGCGCACCTTTCGTCGGGGGGGGCTTCGTTCTGCCACGGATTTCGGGGGGCCGAATGCACTGGCATTTGTCCTCACTGGGATCCGTGGTGGAATTCCCTGACAACCCTAGTCTAAACTCTGGCAGACTAATGTTGGAGTCCAGCCTTTCTGCTGCTTTGCAAAAGCAGCTACTCTTCCAAGATTTCATCCAGATGCTGCCCTTGCTTCCCCTTTTACCAGGGGAAGATAAAAAGGCTTTTCAACCTTTCAAAAGCTGTTTGAGATTAGGGATGTATGAAACCCCCCTTACCTGGCTCCGCTGGGTTCCGCTGGGGGGTGGAGGCACTCCGTCCCTCCCCCCGGAATCCTCGCCAGGGGGGATGTGCTCCGCGCCTCCCCCCAGAATCCTGGCCGGCCGGCTCCACTCCGCGGGGATTCCACAGAGCCACTGGCTGGCTCTGCCAGCAGCCGGACATCCGGCCTCTGGCTAGCAGGGACACAAATGGCAGCGGCCGTAGCTGCCGCCGTTTGCGTCCCTGTATTCAGCTGTGATAGGCTATGTAAAGACTTACGTAGCCTATCACATCGGGGTTAAAAACAACAACAACAACCACATACGCAAATGGCGGCGGCTATGGCTGCCGCCATTTGCATTCCCTATTTTTGGTTGTCTTAGTCTACGTAAATATTTACGTAGACTAAGACGGCGAAAATAAGGGGGAATACAAATAGTGTCCGCTACGCTATTTGCGTTCCCCCTTAGTTTCACTGTCTTAGTCTACGTAAATATTTACATAGACTAAGACAACCAAAAACAGGGAACGCAAATGGTGGTGGCCGTAGCTGCTGCCATTTGCGTACACTTTTATTTTTTTTAACCCAGACGTGATAGGCTATGTAAGTCTTTACGTAGCCTAGCACGAATGTGGGGGGGGAAGACAGCAAATGGTGGAGGTGGCGGCAGCCGGTCGGAAGACCAGCCACTGCCGCCACCTCTGCCGAATCCGCCGCTGGAGCCGCCGCCTCCCGGAACATCCGCCCCAGGTAAGTCTCGTCCCGGGGGGGATCCTCGGGGGGCGGGGGGGTGGCAGGCCATTCCGCCACAGAGTTTGGGGGGCCGAATGCACTGGCATTTGGCCTCAGCAAGATCCGTTGTGGAATTCTCTGACATCCCTATTTGAGATACCATCCCATGGAGCCTCCGCAGAACGCTGCCAGGGTGACATGACTCCAGACCGGAAGCCCCTGACAGTAAGTGCTTTAAGCTAAAACATGCTGATACTTTTGGTATTTTGGCCACATCCCTTTTGCCTTCTGCCCCACCTGCCGTTGGGATGTGGCCCCTGAGAGCTTCTCCATATGGAATTCAGCTCTTGGGGTGGAAGAGGTTGAACAACCCTGGGCTAAAGGATGGCAGCTTTATTAACAAACGAAGTTCAGATCTCCCATGAGAACACCAAGGACCAAGTGTGGGGGCTCATTTTTACGCAAGGCTGCCAGATAGCTATCTGTAGCTGCTTACTGGGCAATTCCACCTTGGCTCTAGGAGGTGACTCTGATGTAAATCAAATCTGCACTCTTCACTGCTGGTTTGGAGTCCCACAGACAGAATGAACCCTTCCATTTACGGAGTGTTTGTTAGGCTCCAAGTCAAAGAGTGGAGCATTGGAAAGGTTTGTAAAAAATGCTTAAAACACTAGAATGTTTGTTTAGGGCACTAGAATTATTGCTTTCAAAAGTTGCTTAGAACACCATTTTTTTAAAAAAATAAAAATGCTTAGAAAACTAGAACTATAAAATTGTCAAATAAATTGACATCCAGAAAGAAACCTTGTTTATCACAACACACGATTAACTTGAATTTATTACAGCACAACATGGTGATGGTCATGATGGCCTTATGACTTTGTAACTAGGGTTGGGGAAGAAATTTGTTCAGTTCACGTTTTAATGCAAGTTACCTAATTTCACACTTTCAGACCAATACATGAACTCTATTAACCTTTGAGAGAAGCATTTCTCTGAATTTTGTAGTGGAGTTCTCCAGTCAAAAACTGCATGCAAAAATGTGTGCGCACATTTCCCTAATATACACAACAATGCATATATTCATGAAAATATGTTGAAAAATACATTATATTAGGAAAGCTGCTTGCAAAAAATGTGAATACTAGCCAAGATTGCATACAACAATGTATGTATTATTTCACCGAACTTAAGACTAGAAAATTAGACTCAGAGAAGCCAAAATTGACAGTTCTGTCCATCTGTATTTGTAACAGAATTAAAAACTTGAAGGATATGCTTATCAGTAGTTACTAGGGAGGTATCAGCATGCTCAGGAGAACAACAAGGCTTGAAAAAATACAAAAAACATTTACGAAAAATACTCTAAACAGGCAATCCCCCACCAAATGCACCCAAAACAGCAAATGGGGACTGAACATGCTGAGTTTCTGTTGGAGAAATCTGAGGGGAGGGGGTGGTGGAATAAAATCCTGAAAAAGCATATGGCTGAGTACAACCCTAAAGCAGACACTCCACAGAGCAGCATTTTGTCACAGGTCCTATTTGTTATAATTTATTAGCACATTTATATTACTAAGGGGAATATAAAGGGAAGTGGAAGGAAACAGAATCAGAAATGCAGACAGGTTCGTATTCTACCTGAAACAAGTCTAAGGGAGCAATCCTATAGCTGCTAGGGATGGTGGAGAATTCCGCCACGGATTCCGGGGGGCTGGATTCCAATAATCTGCCCCCCCTGGAGTCTGTGGCAGAATGGATCACCCCACCCCGTCACCTCGTGAAGTCTGACCCAGCCGGATCCTACCTGGCAGGCTGACACCACCGGATCTGGATCTGTGGCCGGGGCCATCTGTGGCCGGTCTTCGGACGCAAATGGCGTCCGGCCTAGCGGATGCCATTTGCGTCCCTTGCTCTTCTGTGATAGGCTACGTAAAGCTTTACGTAGCCTATCACGGTAAGGGGAACGGACACAAATGGCGTGCGCTAAGCCATTTGCATCCCTTCCTGTGATAGGCTACATAAGCTTTATGTAGCCTATCACGGGAAGGGGAAGGGTCGCAAATGGCGTGCGCTAGGCCGGGCACCATTCGCGTCCTGAGACTGGCCGTGGGCCGGAAGTCTGGCAGTGGCCAGCCCTGGCTGGCAGCTCCACAGACTCGCTGCGGAGAGGAGCCAGCCGGAGAGGATTCCAGGGGGGAGGACCAGATCGCCTCCCCCCACCCCACCCCTCAGTGGATGTGAGGTAAGGGGGTTTTGTACACCCCTAATGGCTGCTAAACAGCAGCTTTCTGGTTTTCCAGGAACTGGATAGAATATCTGGTTTTCCAGGAACTGACCTCGGAGCCCCTGCTCTGAGGTTGTTTCCCAGAGAACCAACCTCCCCCCACTTCCGCACTGCCTCCGAGGCTGTGCGGAACAGCCCCATCCTCCGTGCTCACAAGAGGAGTGTGGAGCAGCAGAAAAGGGGCATGGCTGGGGGCGTTCCAGGGTGGGGAGGTTGGAAATGCCTGTACAACACATCCAATGTGTCATACAGCAGCCTTCTCCCCCACTCAGCCCTCCCGCAGCTAGACAGCTGCAATCAGCTGTCTAGCCGAAAATGCAGGGCAGGAGGAGCACGGAGGGAACAATCCCCTCCATGCTTCTCCTGCCCTCCATTGGATAGGCAGTCACCTCCAAGTTTGGAGGCAGCTGCCTACCTGAACAGGATTGCACCCTAAGGCTACAATCACACATACAATTATCTGGGAGTACATTCTATTGAATTCAATAGGATTCAGTTCTTAGTAGACATACATAGGATTGCACTGCTCATGTGTCTGGAGAAAAAAGGCTGGAAGAGGACAATTGGATTCCATCCAGATTCATAACAGTGTGGTGTATTATTTTGTTAAACTTCTTGGCCATATATTTTCCTTGAACTCTGGATCAGTTTTTGGGCCTCTTTGGATCGAATAGTAGGGAAAGTAATGCTAAAAACGAATTCAAGGCTTATATGTATTTAGTGCTTCTTTATTTTGTTAATCTCCACCAGTTTATTTCTTTTTAATTTATTCATAGAATCATAGAAGAGTAGGGTTGGAAGGGCCCTATAAGAACATCGAGTCCAGCCCCCTGCTCAATACAAGAATCTAAGTCAAAGCATTCCTGACAGATGGCTGTCCAGCTTCATCTTGAATGCCTCCAGCATGGGAGAGCCCACCACCTCCCTAGGTAATGGGTTCCATTGTCGTATTGCTCTAACAGTCAGGACATTTTTCCTGATGTTCAGCCGGAATCTGGCTTCCTGTAACTTGAGCCCATGATTCCGTGTCCTGCACTCTGGGATGATCGAGAAGAGATCCTGGCCTTCCTCTCTGTGACAGCCTTTCAAGTACTTGAAGAGCACGATCATATCTCCCCTCAGTCTTCTCTTCTCAAGGCTAAACATGCCCAGTTCTTTCAGTCTTTCCTCATAGGGCTTTGTATCCAGTCCCCTGATCATTTTTGTTGCCCTCCTTTGAACTCTTTCCAGTTTGTCTGCATCCTTCTTAAAGTGTAATACCAATAACTGGACACAGTACTGAAGATGAGGCCTAAGCAGTGCTGAGTAGAGGGGGACTAGTCCTTCATGTGATTTGGAAGCTATGCTTCTTAGGGGTGTACAAAACTTACCTGGCTCTGCTGGGGTCCACAGGTGAGGGGAGGCGATCCGTTCCTCCCCCCGGAATCCTCAATGGGGGGGGAGGTGATCCGTTCCTCCCCCCCCCCCCCGGAATCCTGCCCTGCTGGCTCTGCTCCACGGCCAGTCCGCAGAGCCACTGGCCGGGCCAACCTGCAACAGGGCCTCCACCCGCTGCCCGGCTGCTGTGGATACTAATGGCGTCCTGTATCGGGGATGCCATTTGCGTCCCTACGGTAGCCCGTGATAGGCTACGTAAATATTTACGTAGCCTATCATGGCTAAAGCAGGGACGCTAATGGCGTCCCCTATGCCATTTGCATCCCTGCTTTAGCCGTGATAGGCTACGTAAATATTTTACATAGCCTATCACGGGCTAGCATAGGGACACAAATGGTGGCTGCTACGGCAGCTGCCATTTGCGGCCGCAGCTGCCCGGCAGCGGGTGGAGGTGCTGCCGCCGCCGCGTCATTCGCCGCCAGAGCTGCCGCCAGAGCTGCCGCCACATCCTCCACCAGGTAGGTCCGTCCTGGGGGGATTCCTCGGGGTGGCGGGGGGGAGGGAGGCCATTCCCCCAGGGACTCCAGGGGGCCAGATTCTAAAGAATCCAGCCTCACTGGAGTCCGTGGTGGAATTCTCCGCCACGGACTCCAGGGGGGCCAGATTCTACTGGAGTCTGTGGCGGAAATCTCCACCATCCCTAATGCTTCTATTAACACAGCCCAAAATAGCATTTGCCTTTTTTTTGCAGCCACATCACATTGTTGGCTCATATTCAGCTTGTGATGTACAACAATCCCAAGATCTTTCTTGCTTGTAGTATTGTTGAGTCAACTTTCCTCTATCTTGTAACTGTGCATTTGGTTTCTTTTTCTAGGTGCAGAACTTGGCATTTATCCCTATTAAATTTCATTCATAAATATTTCGTTCAAATATTCATCTATAATCTTCATTAAAAGTATGCAAATTTCCATTAAAGATGACAAAGTGCCCTAGAAATTATACTTTTAAAAAAAGATGAATTAGTGTTTAATGCATTAAAGTCATAAGATGTGTCTGCCACTCTGGATACGTTCTGTAATTTTGCTTTTCAAATATAACGGCTTGTTTTCATATGTTTAATGCCATGTGACAAAATGGCAGCAGGGTGCTTTATTTCCATTGTATTTGATACAATAACTATTGTCTAAGCAGTGTGTTATTTGGTCTGTCAGTACATGTTAACTGCTTTATGAAAGGATTCCGAAAAGAATAGTGCTTTTACTAACTCATACAAAACCAGGTTGTTCTATCTATAGAGTAGACAGATCAAAGTCCATTCTGTCCAGCAGCAATTCATTCCATTCTCCTAGTACACCACATCCTCATCTCAAGGGCAAAATAAATACATACATACATACAATCAACACAGATTTTTTTTTTTTTTACTGATATCTATTTTGTTTTGTTTTGTTTAGGTCCTCAAGATGGCAGTTGTATCTAAAGGCTTCAGTGCCTGTTGGCTGTGTGTTGTTATATTTTAGCAGAGTGCATTTTATACACAGTACTTTTAAACTAGGGATGGGTGAGAACTTCATTTCAGTTCAGTTTTGATAAGAATGTATCAAAATTCACAAAGCTCTCCATATTTGAGACAAAAGAACTTGGGATGTAAAAAAAAAAAGCAAATGTGGGAGAAATGGAAATTTCTATGCACTGTCTTGTAGGGCTGCCCTTAAGGCTGCTCCGGAAGCTGGAGCTAGGGAAGAACACAGCAGCTTGGCTCTTGTTGGGAACTGCCTAGGGACGTACGAATCCCTTACCTGTTCCGGTCGGGGCATCCGCTGGGGGGGGAGGTGCTCTGTCTCTCCCGCCGGAATCCTAGACGGTGGGGGAGGCGATCCGGTCCTCCCCCCCTGGAATCCTGCCGGGCTGGCTCTGCTCTGCGGCGGCTCTGTGGAGCAGCTGGCCAGGGCCGTCCGCAGCTGGACTTCTGGCCACAGACGAGCTGCTGCGGCCGCCATTTGCGTCCTTCCAGACTGCCATGATAGGCTACGTAAGAATTTACGTAGCCTATCACGGCATGCCCCCCCCCCCCAAACAGCGTACGCAAATGGCGGCGGCTATGGCGGCCACCATTTGCGTTCCTTATTTTTCGCCGTTCTAGCCTACATAAATATTTATGTAGGCAATTAGCGCGAAAAAAAAGGGAATGCAAAAAGCGTAGTGGGAGCTATTTGTGGTTCCTTTTTTTTTTTTTTGCCGTAATTGCCAATGTAAATATTTATGTAGGCTAGAATGGCGAAAAATAGAGAATGCAAATGATGGCCACCGTAGCGTACGCTGGTTTTTTTTTGGGGGGGGGTTAGCCGTGATAGGCTACGTAAATTCTTACATAGCTTATCACAGCTCGAAGGACGGCAATGGCGACAGCAGCAGCCCGGCTGCGGCCGGCCAGGAGACCAGCTGCTGCTGCCGCCGCCAGAGCCGCTGCTGGAACCATCACCGCCGAATCCACCGCATCCGCCCCAGGTAAGTGCTATCCCGAGGGATTCCGTGGCGGGGTCAGGGGGGCAGGAGGCCATTCCACCATGGATTCTGGGGGGCCGGATTCTACAGAATCTGGCCTCACTGGAATCCGTAGAGGAATTCTCCGCCATCTCTAGAGCTGCCCCTTTTCAGCATATAACTCCTTTGCTGAGGGAACTGTATTGGCTGTAGGGATGTACGAATTCTGCTCATACCGTCCCGCTTGACTTCCGCAGTTTCCGTCCTCTGTCCCGTTCCGCTGTCCGCAAGCCCCCAAAATCCTCTGGTTTTTTTTCTGCCTCGGAAGTTACATAAATAAATCCTCAGCAAACGTCGAAAAATCCTCCGTGCTCAACAGCCACCTGTCCCATCCTGCCATTCCATGAAAGACTATTCTTTGCAAATATTTATGTAGTTTCCGTCGGCCGGAATTGACCCTATGTAACTTCCACTGCACTCACCATTGTTTGTTGTGATTGCTTACGTATTTCCTCCCTAGGGGGGAATCCTCCCGTAACTTCCGCTGCACTTGCCAGTGTTTGTTGTGATTGCTGACGTATTTGTATTTTCTCCCTTGGGGGGAATCCCCCCGTAACTTCCACCGCACTCGCCATTGTTGTGATTGCCTTGGCTGGAACTTTCCCGCTTTTTTCGTAATTGTTTAAGTATTTTATTTTTTTGCCGCCCGGAATGTTTCCCGCCCCCTGTGCGCTCCCCCGCTGTCTTTTTTTCTCGGACAGGGGCAGGGACTGTGATTTTATTAATTTCTGTGTATTTGTGCTTGATGTTCCTCGCGTTTACTGGTCTTGTTAACCTAACCGCCTTCCAAATAAAAAAAAAAATGGGGCTGCAGCTCTGCTTCTGCAAAATCTGTCATCAACTTCCTGCTAACTTCCTGAATGTCATCTGCATCTGCGTTTGCGTCTGCATGGTGATTTGTGGGTGGAGTTCTGTTGTGTGGTGGTGGTTGTGTGTTAGTGGTGGTGCTTAGTGGATTTCCTTGTGTCAGTGTTGTTTGTGCATTGTGGTGGTTTTGTCTGGTCTGTGTGTGTGTGTGTGTAGTTGTGCACTGTGGTGTTTTTGTCTGGTTTGGTCTGTGTGTGTGTAGTTAAGTGGTGGTTGTGCGTGGCTGTCTGGTGTGTGTCTGTGTGTGTGTAGTTGTGCATTGTGGAGTTTTTGTCCGGTTTGGTCTGTGTGTGTGTAGTTAAGTGGTGGCTGTGTGTGGCTGTCTTGGTGTGTGTGTGTTTGTGTGTAGTAGTAGTGTGGCTGCTCTAAAATGGCTGCACAAGTGCGTGGCAGGAGGTGGGACCATGAGGAAACCACGGCCCTCCTCATCAACATTAAGAGCAGCAAGGCAGTGGCAGTGCTGTTTGGCAGCTGCTCCTGCCGCAATGAACTTTATTAGGCCCGGATAAAGAGGAGGATGGAGCGAGCGGGCCACCATTGCACAATTGGACAATTGAGGTCCAAATGGAAGGCACTAAAGCAGTCCTTCATCAGAGAGGGGATTGCTGCTGCTGAGAGGAGGGCACCACTGTCCAACCCCCCCGCCTATTACTGGTGCATCCACAGAGTATGGGTCAAGGCAGGCCAGCCCCCATTTTTGCAGAGGCATATGCCTGGTAAGTTATATTTATCCCATCCCATCATCAAGCTTAACTAAATATGAAAACAAGGACGTGTACCGAAAATGAAGCTATCTCTTTGTGGTCTCATGTGGAAACAAACAAATCCTGACATTTGGCCTGCAATCCTATGCTTGTTGAACTTGGACAGAAAAAGGTCCCATCATCTTCCGGCCACTTTGGCTGGTTGAAGGGATGCTGGGAACTGCATTGCTTTTTCCTGTACAACCACATGCATAGGATTATGCGGGCCTGGCTATAACTCATATTACACACTGACACGCTGTCCATTTCCAGGGAAATGCTGCTGCTGCCGGTCTCTGCATAGTGCACACAGGGGGACTGGCACCAGCCCAGCAGCAACAGGACCAGCCTCTCGGTGTGTGCACGTCATCCTTCTTCATGTAGTGATTGCTGAATTTTTGCACCCCACCCACCCCACCTTTCTACCAAGACATTGGCACTCAAGTCAACTCATGAGCAAGTGTTGATCTGAGAGCTTGGAGATCTGGGTATAGTCCACTCAGCCATGGAAGCTTGCTGGGTAACTTTGGCCCAGTCAGAAAGCCCAAGCCTACCTCAGTGTTGTTGTGAGCATTAAATGGAGAGGAAGAGGATAATGTGAGCCGCCTTGGGTTCCTTGCGCTAGGAAAAAAAAGTGGCATTTATGCAAGGCATCAGTAGGATAAATAAATAGCATGGCATTGCAAAAGTAGAAATGGGGTGACTAGAAGCGCAATCCTGTGCATGTTTACAGAAGTCCAACAGTCCCCATCACGCCAAAACTGTCAGTACTGTATAATCTGCCTCCCTAATTATCACCTCATCATTAGACCTTGTGGTGGGAGGACAGAATCAGAGGTTCTTATGGTAGTGGGGATGGTGATAGACAGATCAATCAATGACTGTGGTTTTGTTCACTCACCGCATAGATAAATGCATTCATTCTGTTACTGTGACATCCCACAGCTGCGCATCATGCCTTGCTGGCGGAGGAGGCACTGAGGACCGCAGAGAGTAGGGATGGCGGAGAATTTCTCCCTGAAACTTTGGGGGGCCAAGCGCCAACGTGTTCGGCCCCCCGAAGAAGTTTTGGGGAGAAATTCTCCGCACCCCCCCGCCCCCCGCGCCCCCCCCCAGGACGGGACTTACCTTTCCCGAATGTCCTTCCCGGCGGCGGGTCCCGGCGGTGGTTCGTCGGGTCTTCGTCAGGGGCGGGAGCGGCAGCCAGTCTTTCGACCGGCTGCCACCGCCGCCATTCCAATAAAAGTAAAAAAAAAACAAAACGCCCCCATGATAGGCTACGTGACGATTAACGTAGCCTATCACGGCTAGATTTGCAAAGTCAGCCGTGATAGGCTACGTAAATCATCACATAGCCTATCACGGGTGACTTAAAAAAAAAAAAAGCGCGTACGGCTAATGGCGGCCCCATAGGGAGCTGCCATTCACGTTCCTTATTTGGTCGCTGTAGTCTATGTAAAGATTACGTAGACTACGGCGAAAATAAGGGCAACGCTATTTGCGTTGCCCTTATTTTCGCCGTAGTCTACGCAAAGATTTACGTAGACTACAGCAACCAAATAAGGAACGCGAATGGCGGCTCCCTATGGGGGCCGCCATTTGCATACGTGCTTTTTTTTTTTAAAGTCACCCGTGATAGGCTACGTGATGATTTATGTAGCCTATCACGGCTGACTTTGCAGATCTAGCCGTGATAGGCTACCTTAATCGTAACGTAGCCTATCACGGGGGCGTTTTTGTTTTTTAACTTTTTATTTCGCGGCCGGGCAAGGCAAGGCGCCTCCTCCCCGGCCTGAATTTCAGCTGGGTGAGGCGGGAAGCCTCCCCCCAGCCTGAATTTCGGCCGGGCGAGGCGGGAAACCTCCCCCCCCTGGCCTGAACTTCGCGGGGAGAGCAGCAAAGCGTCTCCCCCCCACCGCGAAAAGCTGCAAGACCAGGTAAGTGGCTTTCGTGCACTCCTAGCAGAGAGGGAGAGGAGAGAGGAGGAGGAGGAAGAGGAAGAGGAAGAAGAGGAGGAGGAAGAGGAAAAGGAGGAGATCGAAGAGCCAGCAGAAAGAGGAGCAGCATCTGTGGAGGAAGGCCACTCTTCTTCCACAGATGAAGCCCCTGCTCTTGTGCTCCTGAGGCATCTCTTGACAGTTGTCCAGAGGCTCAGCAAGACCTGTAAGTAGTACTACAGAATGGCACCTGAGCTAACAACTCTGCCTGCAATATGCATATTACCACTGTGCTTTATTCTTCTCTTTCTACACACAGGTGATGACCTTCAAAGAAGGGTGGAGTCCATAGAGTGGGAACTGCATCCTCCTCCGAACTGAGGCCTGCAGCCAGCCAGTGCCCAGCCCAACGTTACACGTTTCTGTGTTTTGTTTTGATCTTTTCTGTTTGTATATCATGTTCTTTCTAAAAAAAAGTTAACAATTCCTTGGTTCAAGTCCACAGATATAATTTTTTAAATCTAGATAAATTTACTCAATGATCTCTGTGTTTGCTTACTGTTAACCGCAACAAGAATGCTTTCCCAGCCAAACAAGCCCAGCTGCTGTAAGCTTCCCTCATAGGGAGATGGTCAGTCAGCATCATCCCTGATGTTATGAAGTATGCTTTATTTTACGTGGAGGTGCATATCACATACATGTAAACTAAACGCATACCAGAGGGATCTTTTCACATAGAACTCTCAGTGCTTAGGAAAACCCAAAAGCTGAGGGAGTCCAGAGAGAGACCACAACAAGGTCTTTGAAAGCAATTCCTTGATTTATGAAAGAAGAATTTAAAATGAATTAAAAGCACACATCAAGAGAATTAGAACTATACATACATTTGGGGAATCAGAATCATACTAACATTCAGAGGGGTAAAGATACACATATACAGTCAATAGCGAAGTACACTGGGATGCATAGAAAACTGTGTGTGTGTGTAGTATGGATGTACGCTGTTGCATAGTCTGCCACACACAGTCGGGCAGCGCAACTGGACTCTGCATGTGAGTTATGATAAAGCTCCGCCACATATCGCCAGTGCTTTGGGCTCTGCCCAGGCCAGACAGGGACTGCTTGTTTGGACAAAGTTCTGAGTGACATCTCAGTGTGACCACACTCACAATTATATGATTCTGCCTCATTGTCCCTCAGAACTTTGGCTGACATTAGCAGCAGTATCATCATCCCAGGAGTCCTCCTCGTCACTTGATGACTGCTCTACTCTGCTGACAGCTGGTGGTGGTGGAGGGAGGTGCTGCTTGGGAATCCATCCCCTGTTGGAGCGTATGAAGGCAAGGGTGGAGACATGTTCTGGTGTGAGTCTGCTTCGGCGGGTGGTGACAATGTTGCCAGTGGTGGAGAAAAGCCTTTCAGAGGACACACTCGAGGGAGGGTAAGATAGATGCCAAATGGCGACTTTGGTCAGATTTGGCCAAATGCCACATTTTGTCTCCCAGTATAGGAGAGGATCACTCTCTGGGCTGCTCTGCGTTCCTGAGAAACTCTCTGTGGCATAAGCTTCCAGTTCCTGGATAGCCACATCATAAGCTGATCCTTTCCTGGCTGCTTTGGCACATTTCCCCTGCCCGCTCCCACTTACACCGAGCTCCACTGCCATTGAGGAGTACAGGTAGAACTTTCAAGAAGATGCCCCTGTATCTGTATGTCGTGTTGGTGGTGCAGCTGCTGTGGCGTCATCATCGCCCCTCCTGCTGGTGATGGTGCTACTGCTGCAGATATTATCTTCAGGGGAGGTAGTAGTACTACTAGCCTCACTCTTCCCCAGCTCCTTCTCATCCACAACATCTCTCTGGCAGCACTCCATAACTTTCTCTGTCAAATAGGTTTTTAGACTTCAGAAGTCAGGGTTCTGGTCTGGCAGCACCGCCCTTGTTGTGATATCCCGGAACCGTGGTTCAAGGAATGCGGCAGAAATGTATTTCATGTCCCCCCTCCTCGAAATGATGTGTTTGTTGGTGCCCAGCTCCTGCAGAAAGAATTCAGCAAGCCTAACTGCAGGATTGGGGACTTGACTGCCTACAGCACTGGCGCACTGACAAAGCTCAGCATGGTGTTTTCTCAGCACCCCCTCTATAATCTTCAGCACAGGTAGAACTTGGCCCAGTGTGGCATAGTCTGCACTCAGTAGCATTGTGCATTCATCAAATATGTTTAAAATGTCCACCAGGGCTTGCATCCAGAGCCACTGATGTGGTGTGACAAAAAATTTGGAGTTGTGTTGTTTCTCAGTAATGTAGTCGTTTATAGCTGATCTCTGCTCACAGAGTCTCTGAAGCATATGCAATGTGCTGTTCCAGCGTGTGCACACATCCAAAATGAATTTGTGTTCTGGAAGGCCACGGCTATGTTGGATGGCGCCGATTGCCTCCATTGCTGAGCAGGACTGCCTCAAGTGGGTGCAAATGGATTGGGCCACCTTAAGTAGCTTGCCTATTTTAGGAGATACGTTGCTCAATCTGGAACGCACCACAAGGTTCAAACAGTGCGCAACGCACTGAACGTGGTTTAGCCGTGCGATGTGGGCTGCTTTTAGGTAGTTGGAGGCATTTTCTGTTGCTACACAACCCACTGTTAGATTTAAGGGGGCCAACCAGGACTGAACAACACCACTGATGCTACTACTGATGTTTTGTGCTGTGTGTGTCCCTGAGAGCATTGTGAGGGCCAATGTCGCTGTTCTCCGAATCAGTCGGCTGCTCGCACTGACGGATACCCATTGCGCGGTGACACACAGATAAGATTTTGTTTGATTACTTGTCCATGTGTCACTTGTTAAATGTACACTTCCTCCAACTGCACATTTCAAATCCTGTTGGAGTACCTTTCTGATTTCAGAAGCCAGGGCTGGGATGGCAATGCCACTAATGTAGTGACGAGAGGGGACATCCCACCGAGGGCACAATCTCTTCATGAAGCGCACGAAGACCTCGTCTTCCACCAGGGAGAAGGGAAGCATACATTTTGCAATGAGCTCTGTCAGGTCGTCATTCAACCTTTGTGCCTGGACGCTGTCAGAGGGGAATTTCTGTGTCAGCGTGAGGCATTTCTCAATTGATGCCTGCCTCTTAGCTAAGGTGCCTTCTGTGCCCTTCTCACCCAGACCACTTTGCGTGAGGTCTTTGGAAGATGAGGCAAAGAAGGTGGTAATGTTCTTTTTGGATGGTTGTGGCTTCCCATTTTATCTTTGGGCACAAGAAGCACATGAGGCACCTCCATGTGTGTCGCCTTTTGGCAGACGTGCCCACTTGTCCACAGCCCCCTTCTTTTCCTAGCCGCACACGGCTTCTACAAATATTGCAAAGCACGATGTAGCGGTCGTTCTCTGCATATTTGAAGAAGCGCCACACATAGGAACTCACCCTGCCACCACCATTTCTTCTTTGGGGAATGGGGGTATCGGTTTCAGATGAGGTGGCATCGGGAGCTGCATGTTTCTGCTCATCTGTGGATGGTGTTGTTGTTGGTGTAGTTGATGGCACTGACCAGTGCTTAGCAGGGGATGTTTGTTCCTGAGGTTTGGGATTGCTCCCAAAGAACCCAGCAGGCTGGAAGTGGAAGACAGGGTCAGACTCAGTCTCAGCAGGGACATCATTGATATAGAAGAGCTCCTCATCATCTTCGCTGTCCGGATCACTGATGAAACTAAGTCCTCTGGCCTTTTTTTCCAAATCACGTAAGCCACTGCCCACGAGGTGATTATCAGCAGGCAGCTGTGGACCTGGTTCACCTGTCCCACTTCTGCTCTCTGATGCAGGGCGGACAGTTGTGGGCGTCTCTGTAAAGATTCAAAATAGATAGAAGTGGAGTTTCATGAGAAATGCACCTTTTACACATGAGTAATAGCCAAGAGAATAAAACTGTGTACTTGTAGAAATCTATGAAACATAGCTTGGAATTGCGATCAATCAACATGACACAAGGTGCGGATGTAAGCTACTACTGCACTAGCTAGCACTGAGAAAACACATGACACAAGGTGCAAAAAAATGTACTGTACAGACTTCAAAACTCCACGAGAGTTATCTAAACGTATCCTCACTGGTAAAAGTCTGAAAAGCATAGGGGAGGAGATATCTGGCTCCCTTGCAAGGTCCACTCCTTTGCATCAGCTCTATTATACCACTGTGTGAGACTCAGCACCTACAGGGCTGGCCCAAAGCATTTTGCTTCCTGAGGGAAAGGATAAAATGGCACCCCTCCATCCTACATAGAGCAATAGCTGAATCTTAGTTGAACAGTGACAATGGGAGAGCCTCTTCCACCACACCAGAGGACAACAAGCTGGCTGAGGAGGTACAAGGCAGTCTGAGGAGCACCCACAGTTCTGTGCCCCAACACCTCGCTGCTACTTTATGACAGAGCTGGTCCTGAGCACATACTTGGCAAATCCCACTGCCTTTTTCTGGGGTGCATTTGTGGTCCCCCAGGAGCAGTGCCTGATTAGTCAGGCCCTGTTTTAAAAACCATCCTCAGAAATGTAATTGCTTAATCAAGTTGCATTGCAGCTCTGGTTAAAAGAGATCAAGGCCAAACAAGACAGCAAACTATGATGAATGGCTTTGGAAACAAAGCAAGAACAAAACACTGAAGTGTTTTCCCACTGAAAAGGAGGTGTATCGTTTGAGAAATTATTGCAGTTCTTTTAAAGAGTTGGGGTTTTCTTTAGTACTGGAGTACCATATAACATTTTAATAATATGAAATATGTTCACAGCAATGAATATGAATGAATGTAAAATCGTCGTGTATGTTTGTTTTGTGGTGTTGAAGAAGAAGATCCCTTCCTCAAATGGTTCCCTCCAAAGGTTGTGGACTTTAACTCCCATCAGGCCCAGTTGGCATGACCAATGGTCAAAAATGCTGGGAGTTGTAGCCCAAAACATCTGGAAGGCTGCAGGTTGCAGAAGGCTAATGTAGGGACTATTCAAATATTCGAAGATATTTATTTGTATCCAGATACTTACAAGCACCTGTGATGATAGCGTCTTACCAGATTCATCCTTTGGAATGACGTACACATCTTGACTTTCATTCCGCCACTGTAGAGTCTCCTTGGGAACATTTTCATCCACTTTGAAGACACTGCCCTTCCGCTCACCATCCATGAACTTTTTTCCTCTTCCTCTGGAGTTGTGGCCAGCTGTGCCACTTTCTGTGGTGGTAATTGGTGGTGTGCGCAGCTTACGGTTGCGGGGTGGACTACTGCTGGGGCTGCTGTTGCTGCTGGTCACACCTTGGGCTTCCTCCTCTTCCATCTCATTCTTAAAATACCATTGAAATGCAACCTCAGCGGTGTATGTTCTCGCCGGGCGTCCACGCCTCTTTTGAGTGCTGGATTGACTACGGGTTCCTCTTTTCTCTATGTTCATGTCTCTGGGCAATAGGAGACATAAATGCATGTGGCAAAGCTGAAATCATGTGAACAGCCTACAATCACAGATATAGTGAAGTGTAAAAGTAGTTCCCCACCAATCCAGCCATCCAATGCTAACTAAATAGGGGCATATTGTACAGCAGATTAGGCTGAAAAGCCCAGGATGGAGGATGTAGTCCATCCATGTGGCCTGAAAAACACAAGCCTACAGTACACTCAGGATGCTGGAGGATGGAGTCCTTCTCAGCAGGCCTAAGCAAAGGCTGCTGGAGGATGCCTTCCCAGTTCCCCCAGCTCCTCCAACCCACCCAAAATTCACTAAGCATAGGGGCACATTCAGGTAAAGTAAACATATGGAAGAACATAAAAAGGTAAAGGTGTCCCCAACCAGTTGTGTCCGACTCTAGCGTGTGGTGCTCATCCCCATTTCTAAGCCGAAGAGCCTTCTGTGGTCATGTGGCTGGCATGACTGAACACCGAGGTGCACAGAACACTGTTACCTTTCCCGCCGAGGCGGTACCTATTTATCTACTTGCAATTTCTTGCTTTCAAACTGCTAAGTTGGCAGAAGCTGGGACTGAAGGCGGGAGCTCACTCCGTCACACAGCACTCGGGTCTCGAACTGCTGACCTGCCAACCTTCCAGTCTGCAGTTCAGCATCTTAACCACTAAGCCACCGCGGCCCCATGAAAGAACATACCTTCACTGTAATAAAGTTGAACTGCAGTGCTGTAGAACGGGGACACACAGAAACACACCCCTTGCAGCTGCTGGACATGGACACTGTCTGCAGCACGGCACCTCTGGTCTCTAGTCTGGACTGGAGCAACTGAGGCTGCTGGTCACTCACACACTGCCGTCCTATGTGTGAAGGCGGGGAAAATGGTCGATGAGTTCCCTCCCCTCAATGACGTTATTTTCCTGGGGGGGGAGTGGCCTGGAGGGATCTCGCTCACCTGACCTCACCTGAACCTGACCTCACCTTCACAGACAATAAAAAAAAGATGAGGCTACCTGCACTTCATGACTCAGCCTCAGGCAGGCTACGTGCACTTCGAGATCATGACCCCGTCCCTCCCAGTGAAAGAAAGCCGCATCGTCGCAGGAAACTGCGTATTTATTAAATAGTTTCGTAAAATCCCTTTTGCCATCTATGTCTCTTTCGTCCCAATTTGCAAATTTTCCTTCGTAAATACTTCCATAAAATTTTCGGTGGAGGAAGAAAAAAAAGGTCTGCATGACCTCCAGTCTGAGTAGACCAGGGTGCCCCGTTCTGGGGAGGGTTCCAAGGACCGGATGTGTCTGAACTCGATCCCATTTGACCTTCAGATGGATTTCTCTGACATCCCTAACTGGCTGCCTATTTGTTACCAGGCCAGGTTTAAGGTTTTGGTACTAGTGTACAAAGCCCTAAACAACTTGGGCCCAGGATACCTGACCAAGCACCTTCTGCCTTACCAACCTGCCTGGTCACTGAGGTCATCGGAGGGCTTGCTCCTGGTGGTTCCACATGGACCTATGACCCGATCAGAGTCCACCAGGAAGAGACCCTTCAGCATGGCGGCCCCCTTTCTTTGGAATTCCCTCCCCTGGAGGTCAGGCAGGCACCAACACTGTGCTGTTTCCAGTGGCTCCTGAAAACAGCACTGTTCCTATTGGTATTCTTTTTTTAAAATAGCATAATTTTAATTCGGTGTTTTAATCTTTTTATCCTTTGACTGTTTTATCTCTTGTGTTTACCACTCTGAAATCTGTTCTAGATATGGAGCAGTGGTATACAAATATTGTAAATAAATAAATAAGGGAGCAATCCTATGGCTGCTAGACAGAGGCTAGATGGCCATAGGATATGTTGTTTTCTGGGAACTGGCCTCAGAGCCCATGCTCCAAGGTTGGTTCCTGGAGAACCGCTGGTTCCCGGAGAACCCACCTTCCACGCTGCCTTGGAGGCAGCGCGGAACAGCCCCATCCTCCATGCTCGCAAGAGGAGCATGGAGCTGCTGAAAAGGGGCGTGGCTGGGGGGAGTTCCAGGGTGGGGAGGGCAGAAATGCCTGTCATACAGTGGCCTCCTCCCCCACTCAGCCCTCCTGTGGCCAAAAATACAGGGCAAGAGGAGCACAGAGGGAACAATCCCCTCCATGCTTCTCCTGCCCTGCTTTGGAAAAGATTGCACCCTAAATAAATAAATTGACAGACTGGACTGGATCAAGGCCTTGATGGGCCCTGGGGCTAGCTGCCTGTAATGGGACCCCACTCTGCCCCCAATACCGAACTGACACTCTTGTTTGTTCACGCACAGACACAGTCAACAATGTACAATTTTTTATGACACATTTTAGTGTAAATTGTCTTCTATGCTTTCCTGAAAAATGAAAGACTATGTATCAGAATTTACCAAAATTCACAAAGTTCTAGAGAAAGAAATTGAGATCATAAAAAATTGAATGCATGATAGATTTTCTCATCCCTAATTTTAAACTATATTTCAAATTTAAACTGGATTCCCTTATTGTATGTGGATCCTTAGGCTTGAGCAGCTGTTCATGCATAGGGGTTCTGTGGCTGATGTCCATGCTATACGTGCAGATGGCAAATAGCAGGGCTAGCTTGGGGATGTCACATCAAGGCTGGGCCCCACTCCTGCCCTGCTTCACCACAGGAGTGCCCCAGAGACAAGGAACATATGAGTGGGGCTCTAGTATCCAACGTAATATATGGATTGGCTGAGTGATCTCTGACAGTTTTTATTCCTGTATATTTTCATTAAAAATGTCTCTTAACATAAAGAAAAAACTCCCAAATGTTCACAGTGCATAAACATAAATAAAACATGGGTGGGTCATCCTTCATTTGCAGCCGCAGCCCAGAAGCGGACGGAGGTCCAGCTGCAGGCAGCCCCAGCCAGCGGCTCTGCGGACTTGCTGTGGAGCAGAGCCAGCCAGGGAGGATTCTGGGGGGAGGGACAGATCGCCTCCCCCTCACCGCAGACGCCCCGAACCAGAACAAGGTAAGGGATTCGTACATCCCTACATCTGTTCTTCAGTGCCTCCTTTCCTGAAGTCCAAACTGCTGTATCTTCTGTTCCTTATGTATCAGGTAATTATAGGGTTGCTGTGGTTATTTGTTCTGCATTGTATTTGCTCCTGTCAGCCCCTTTCCTCCTCCCTTCTAACAGTGAGGTCAGTAACTTTGTGTTTTTGGGTAGCCACCATTTTCAGCTTAACATCAGTTTGTTGGCCTGTTTTATGACCTACATGTGAATACATACCATCAATATTCCAGCATTTTGTATGAAGTCCCTGGTACAACCCCTTAGTTTCTATTCTCTACCAAGCGCATGCAACAGGATGCCCTCCAGGCCTTCTGGATCACAACTGGTATAACCCCTGACCACTGGCCATGCTGGCCGGGCTGATGGGAGTTGGAATCCAAAACTGGTGGGTACCAGGTTGCCTATGCTAACCAAATACATAGATACAACTGAAATGAAAGCATATTCTCCATCTATTTAGGTCTGTTTCTATCATGCTTTCCTCTGTTGACTCCCCGTGTTCCAAATTTTAGATTGCAAACTCCTCAAGAAAGGGCCACTGTCCTCTTATTCCTTGTAAAGCACCATTGTCTTTGCTGCTGCTGCTGCTGCTGCTATCTAAAATATATAAACAGCATGGTAAAGCTGCATGATGCAGCAACCTTGCTCATGGTAAGCAGGGTCTGGTCATATGGGGGACCACATGAAAATCCTACATGTGGTATCTTGAGTTCCAGATGGAAGAAAGATAGAATAATAAAAGCATGATTACACAGCTAAATTACAAACCCTTAATTCAAAACCATATCTGACTGGATCTTATGTGCCAAAAGTGCTGTTGAATTTTGATTAATTTTCCCTGCCTATTTTTTCTACTATATGTGACCACTGAAACCTGTTTAGGTATGGAAGTCAACATAAGCAACATTTAAGGCAAAATGACTAGTCTCATTAAAATATGCTTAAGTGATGATGTGTATATTTGTTTAAGAAGAATAATTGAATTATAGCAGTTGCATCCTCCTTAAATTGTATTTATTTATTTTTCTGAAAATGTGATCATCATGTTGACAGCAGGTGCTAATGTTAATGAATCTGTCAAATCATTGGTGAATGCTATGGAGTGATTTTCCTGAGATCTCACTGTGTTAATTTTTTGATTGATGGCATGTTTAGTCCTAATATGGCAGGGGAGAAAGTATAGGAAAATGATGTTATAAACTTTAAAGATAAATGCTTTATATTAAACAAAATGCCTTGGGCTGTCAGGATTGATTATTTAATACTCATATTGTTCACACTTGCCTTTATGAGACATGTTGACAGCCTTCATTATCATCCCGTTATTACCTTTTCTGCTTTGGGGTTTTTAGAGATCACTGATAGTGTGCTGTAGACCCTTGTTTGACCATTTAAAAAAAAAAACAACAACACACCAGCAAACTTCTGAAGGACTAGAAACTTGAGAAAGTTCAGACATCTAAGTAGCTAAGTTTGCAACGATAATGAGCAGAGGTGAAAATAGCTTTGAAAGGTATAGTGTTTCTACCCAGTGCCCATCTTAATCTAACCAACACAGGCACAGTAGAGTTAAAATAGTGGTAGACTGGGAGTATAGAAATGGTTAACAACCAAAAATGGGTTAGGGGGCTCAGGGAGGCATTGCCAATAGGCTTTGTGGGAAAATCAATCAAATATCACCAGATATTGCATAGCTTGGAGCCTGGACTATGGCAGGAACCATCAGTCTGTCAAGAATTAATCTGAGCGTGTGGAGATAGCAGCTCAGACTCAGAATGGGAACAACCAGAACTGGGGGAGGCTCCCTCCCTAGTGAGCTCAGATATGGCAAGGCCTTCTTCTCAGGACCTAGTTGGCACACAGATGGCTCAGCCTGGAGCCCCCCCCCCTTTCCTCCTCCATGAGAACCCAGGTCTTGGGGGAGTGGGAGAGTGAGGGGCGTGACTTGAGGGATGCTAGAGTCGTTGCAGAGTGAAGTGGGAAAAGTTAGAGGTGGAGCTCAGACACTCCTCCAGGTTGGCTATGTGTGATAGCCTACGTAGGTGGGGCCGCTGTAAGGGAGGGGCATCCCCCCTAAGCTAGTCTGGCTGGGAAGTTCTTGTTCAAATTTCTGGCAACTTCTCCAACTTCCACTTCGGCTTCTCTGTTGGTATTCGTAATTGTGTGGAGTAGTTGTTTCCTTTGTAGCCTGAGAGTTCCCTAGAATTTGCATTTGTAAGGAACCTGGTTATTAACTAATAAAGTAGTGAGCCTGAAGCCTGGTATCTTGGAGTGTGTTGATTGAGAAGGGAGAGGATGAAGGAACGTGACATATAGCTAGTGGTGGATTCATAGGCCAGTGAGTTTTTCCCAAGCTACAACCACATATTGCTGAATCCAAGGGATATATAGATCTAGACCCAAATTCAAGCTCCCTGGCATCCAGTTCAATACAGATTAGAGTGGCCACTTATTGCCAAAAAAGAGGAAACAGATTTGCATAAAAATTGCATGTGCTGATTTATATTTCTTATTTTAGAAATTACTATACTTTAAATAGAAATACAATATGTCTTCCCATAGTGGGGGAGATTGTGACCACATGACCCATGTGCCTGCTGCTCAGTCTGCTTTCTAGGTGCTAACTGCTGATGGGCAACTTCAGGGCCATGCTCTCCCTTCTGATGATTCTTGATCTTTAAACTGGACTTGGACTGCACAGCCCTTCAGGTCAGAGGGAGCCTCCAAATAGAGGACTTTCCTCTGAAAGCCCTTCAAATAAAAGGCTGTTCTCTGTAAAGTTAAAGTAGGAAACATGGCCACCTAATATAAATATGTGAATTCAATCTAACTGTGATGTATATCCCAACATGTGCCAATGGGAAGCCTGTGATGTGGGGTAGTTTTTCCCGGAAACCACAGAGCTACAGTTCTGACAGGTATTTAACTCCAGCTTTTCAGAGAGCTGCTGTAAGCGTTTTAAAGACTGTTCTGTATATAAGGAGCCAGGACAGGATGGTGGAAAAGAAAAGGAATTAGGAGAGGGGATGAGAAAGTGCTCACCTCCTCCCCATCTATCAGGGGCAGGCCCCTGAGTCTGACCTGCTTGGACTGATGTGGAAGGAAAGGTGTGCAGGTGAGTAAAACTGACTCCCTTCTAAATTGAACTCATTGGGGTATGGACACACTTCACACATAGCTTCATGTTAACTTATATTGCAATACTCCATGTTGCTGAAGGAGTATTTTAGATCATCTTGTTTATCTTTTTAGGTACCATTTTCCATTCATATAGTACTAACTCTGTTGTGATTGGCCTACTTGATCTTGCATCCAGAAGGAATATGGAGAGTTTTGCTCTCATGAGGAGTTTCCGTCTGAGTCACCACCAACAAACACATCAAACATCTTATTAAGGACCTTAAAGTTCTGCCAATTATTTAGTCAACAAACAAACAGACCAAACCTGGTAAGAGTAAGGTGAGGGATCCGTTTTTAGAAGACGTTTACCTGCCCTATAGTCCTAAAACTGTATAAACATAAAGTGTCATTTTCAAACTTATCCAAAGCCCAAGCTAGATCAAATTTGAAAACTGCAGCATAATGTATGCTATGAACATGTATGTAGGATAAAAAATGAAGTTACTTCCCTGGAGTATGCTTTTAACATTCACTACAGACCCTAGAGATGGAAAAGAGCTTTTAGATCCACTTCCTCAAGATGCAGAAAATGCAGGAAAATAGAAACAAGAAAGATACTATTAAACCGCTGTGCAAAAAATGCAAAACTCTTGGTTTTTCAGTGCATTAAGCAATTAGGATCCCTAATTTAAAATGGACGATTTCCTCTCTCACCAATTTAGTAGGTGTAAGACCGAAGGTCTTTTGTCTAGGGATGTCAGAGAATTCCACCATGGATCTCAGTGAGGCCAAATGCCAGTGCATTCGGCCCCCCAAAATCCGTGGCAGAACGAAGCCCCCAGCCCCCCCACCCCGCGAAAGGCGGGTGAAATGGGACACTTACCTGCTGCCATTCGTGTTGCTTTGTGAATGGCGTCTGCGTCTGCGGCCGCCATTCGCTTCTTCATTATTACCGTGATAGGCTAAGTAAATACTTACATAGTCCTATGCATGTCAATTTCACTGAGTTCAATAGCACTTGCTCACTCCAGTGCTGAAGGAGTTGCACTGGTTACCAGTTGTTTTCAAGGCCAAATTCAAGGTGTTGGTTCTGACCTTTAAAACCTTATATGATTCCTTTAAAACCTTATACGATGGCCTTCTCTCCGTCCCATCAGCCAGGACAGCTAGGTTGGTGAGGACGAGGGAGAGGACCTTCTCTGTGGTGGCCCCCACTCTGTGGAAGTCCCTCCCTAGGGAACTCTGCCATGCCCCCTCTTTAATGAGCTTCCGCTATGCATTGAATACTTGGTTGTTCAGGCAGGCATTTGGGGTGGGTTAGGGTATTTTTAAATGCTGTTTTAATGTGTGATTTTACTGTTTTAAATTGTACTGTTGTACATGGCCCAGAGTGGCTGGGTGACTGGCCAGATGGGCGATTAAGAAATTTAATAAATAAATAATAAAGAAGAAAAAATGTTCATATGAAGGCAGCCTTGAAAATCAATGCTAATCTTGGTTACTCTGAAATAAACTCCATTCATGTCAATGAGATTTACTTTCAAGTAAGTACTCCTAGGTTTGCAAAGCTGTGCACCAATCTATGTATGTTTACTAGGGAATCAGCTCCACTGTGTTCAGTGGCTTAGGGTGCAATCCTATGCATGTTTAGACAGGAAAAAAGTCCTACAGTTTCCAGCATTCTCCAGCCAGCACAGCACAGAGTACTGGGAGTTATAGGGCTTTTCCCTGTCTAAACATGCATAGGATTGCACCCTTGTTCTCCAGAAATGTGCATAGCATGGTAGCCTTACATCCTCACCCAACATCCTAGCTTGTCCTTGCAGTTTGTCCTCAATTATTTTCTCTTGGAAAAGTATTTTTAGAACAGTAGCCAGCTGCAGACACTTAACAAAGCTGTCCAGATCATAAATAGATCATCACATGCCTTTGTGATTTTGAACTAAATCCAAATTCTCATTGTCACCTGTTTAACACAAACTGTCGGCAGTGAGAGGGACAGATACGCATCAGGAGGGCTAAGAGAAAACTAGAAAACTAGAATGCATCTTCGTAGAGGATCAGCTTGCCTACTCTCAGTGGATACTAGGGATTTCAGAAGAATCCATTTGGGGGGTGGAGCTTGATGAACTTTCATTGGCTCAACCCCTGGACTTTTTCCATCTTCCGCAAACTGGCCCAACTTGGCCTGCAGTGAGTGGATTTGGGGTGTTTTTTAATTTGTGCAAATTACAACCGCAATTTGTGGAAATTGGCACAATTTGCACAAAGTACAGCCATAATTTGCACAAATCTCTATTTGCCCAAATTATGGCCAAGCCAAAAAAAAAATGCATAAAAGGTCCCCAGAATTCAGGGAAACCCCGCAGCTTGGCTCGCAAATGCAAGCTGTGTTGGGCATGCTGCAGAAGTCCGGCGAGCTCAAAAAGGGCCCCATTTCCCGGCGACAAACATCCCTAATGGATCATGATTTGGTGAGCAGTGTACTCTTTACTCTTCTTCTCTTCCTTACATCAATTGTTGATATTTTAATTGTGAAGGGAGGGGGTTGCTCTAGCTCCCAGCAGTGTAGGCATGGATGACAGGTTGCTCAAGCTGAACACCAGTCCAGCAGAGTAGGACGCCACCACCCCTTATGTCCACTTCAGCCTGAGCCAGGGGATTCTCAGAACTTACAGGACACTCCTGGGGACTGTGAAATAAGAGCCCAAGCTGGCACTCTTGTAAAGAACCAGGGTGACTCCATTAGGTACCCATTTTATGTAGCAGCTCTCTCTCGAGCTGAGTAGCGTTGTGAGAGGCCTGGGGATGGGGTGGGGGGAGAACAGGCATGAAGGCATTTGACCACCTGGAGGGAGGATGGGATCTGGCTTATCTCTTACAGCTCTGGCTGTCTCCAGTCTCAAGTTCTGTGGGAGGGAGTGGAGATTGTTTTCAGCTGTGCCTGAGCGGAAAGGGTCACCCTCTCCCTTTGACTTTTTATCAAGGAGGGGAGGGAGGAGAACTGGAGAATGGCACAGTTAGCGTATATAAATTGGGGAAGGCCATTGTGCTACTTGCCTTTGTTCCTGTCTTGCCTCAGGAAAGGAGGTGTTAATGTTCGGCACAAAGAAGGCCCATACTAAGGTATATCTAGGTCACCCGCATAGTGGTTTTTATTTTACATTTGTATTGGATTTCCAATTGTCTTGTACTTGTATTCCTTTGTTTGTAACAATTTGGCTTTGTAACTTCCAGTTCCCCTTTCCTTCTTCTAAATAAATTATCTATCCCATAAAGCTGAGTGTCCTTTCCAATTTGGGTCAGTGCTAACTCCAGTGTTACTCTGCAGCTGGCGCTACTAAATATATATTGTCCTTGGCTCCGAGACTCGAGGGGACTGGTATGGTCCTTGATTCAGCAGAGCTACGGAGACCCTGACCTAGGCTGATGGCATGAGGGGTCGTGCCAGCTTTTTCTGTTAGAAGTGGTTTGGCTTTGAATCACATATCTTTCCCCTGTCTTCCTTTACAGCTATCTATTCTCAAAGCCCTAGGCCTGAAACTTTAAAAAGTAGCAATAACCAAGCAGAAGGCTCTGGTCTTAATACCAAAGCTTAATTGGAATAAAGCACACACAGCTCTTGGGGTAGATGTTAAGATTATTGCAAAGGGAAAGGGAATAAAAGACACACCAAAACCAGAGTAGTGTTTGGAAACAATACAGGCAGAAAATAAGAAAAGTTAGCTACACTGGTCTATACATACCTAAGCATGGGTCTTCACATAGAACAGGGCCCAAAAGGTGAAATTTAAAATCACAAACCACACACAGGACAGAGACAAAGACAAAGGGCAACTGTACCCCCCCCCCATTTTATATTGAAAAGCCTTTGACAAGCATGAGCCGAGCCTCCTTAGCCAATCACTAGCTGGCTGAATAGTTACCCCAGGCTTTCACAGTGTGTGTGTAAAGTTCTCACAGATGCTCAGCTGAAACTATTCAGTCTAATTGGAAAGAGTTCTGCTCTGGCCTTGAGACTAGGGATCTGCAAACCCACCCCTGTCCAGGTTCTCTGGGCACCCGTCCAGCCCCTGCCCCTGCTTGTTGATCCCAGACTGTGCTCAAGCCCCTCCCATGCTTGGTGAACAGCCTGCACTCATCCCGGCAGCCTCGTCGAGCTCCACTGTCATCATTTTTTGAAAAATAATATGGCAATTACAAAAATGTGCATATTTTTGTATCGCCATCTTATTTTTCAAAAAAATGGTGACTGTGGAGCTCAACAAGGCTGCTGGGTGAGTGTAGGCTGCTCTCCAAGCATGGGCAGGGGGCGAGTGGGGACAGGGGCTCAGCAAGCAGGGCTTGGGGATGTGGGGGGGGGGGCTCTGCCAGATTCCCAGACAGAATTGGGTGCCTGTGCCATCGCTACTTGAGACTAGAACAGCATGAGATAACACACGCATGTGGTTTAACAAGTGCATCCAGGCCCATCTTTACAAAATGGAGTGTTTACTGTTTACAGGCAGCTAGAATACAAAAAGAAAGTGGATTTCATGACATTATTGAATAATTAAATTTGTTAAAAACTTATCAATAGAAAGTTTAAAGATAAAATATGCCTTAAAAACCTGGACTGTACTAAATTGTATTCAAATGAATTGCTGTATCTACCAGTCAGAGGCCATCTTATTATAGATATTAGGTGATATTCAGTTTAATCACAAGTGCTACAAAATCCAGCAATCCACAGAATCAGCATGAAAGAATAAATAAAAACAACCATGCCTGGAACTATGGACACTGTAGTGTTGGAAACTGCAGGTGATGTTCATACTCTTGCCTCCTACCACCTCAGACTAAATATTTTGCCATGCACTTTGCAGTCATGCTGCATGCTATCAGATGATGGATAGTCTGATGCAGTGGCAAAGGCATTTAGGGGATGAGAAGGAACAGAACTGTACTCAGTTTCTGTATTTCATTTGGGGTTTGAATATTATTAAAAAGGTTAAATCCTTTTTGAATGTGTGCTGTTTAGTTTCAGCCAAAAGGTTAAAAGTTTAGTTAGAATGTAGAAGTTTACTCAGCAAGCCAAGAGGTTATGAAGTTTGTAGGAAGTTCAACAGAAGGTCAGAAGAAAAGAGAGAGAGAAAATGTTTGCAGGAGGTTCAATAAGGTCAGAGGAAGAATGCTAGAAATATAAATGTGAGGGTGCAATCCTATGGAGAGAGTTGTCAGCCTCTGAACTCGGAGGCTGATGACTATCCAATGCAGGGCAGCCACAGCATGGAGGCAATCCTTGCCTCTGTGCTCCATCCACCCTGCATTTTTGGCTAGACAGGCAATTTTGCCTGTCTAGCAGGGGAGCTTTGGAGCAGAAGGGGGTGAGGGGGAGGCTGTGTGGCGCATAGGAAGCTGTGCAACACAGCTTTCACAGTCTCCTCCCCTTGCCGCCCCCAGCACCACCCCCTTTTCCCTGTCCCCATACTCCGTTTCCAAGTGCGAAGATGTAGCTGGCGCAGAGAGAACTGCACCAGTTATGAGTGGGCAGAGCTGGGGGCAGGGAGTGCAGTTTCTGGGCTCTAAGGTCAGACCACCTGGTTCTGACCTCGGAGCTCAGAAACTGAAAAATCCTATGTTCCCAAGACACTGTCTAGGGGACATAGGATTGCTCCCTAAGTTGCAGAAATGAAGAAGAGACTACAGTCTTGGGTGCTTGGAGCTGGGGATGGTAAAAAACCCAAAAACTATTTTTTTGAAAGAGTCAGAATTGTTAGAACTGGAGAACTGGTTGAGAGAGTGCTGAGCTTATGACAGTAAAATATTGCTTGGATCAAGGGTTTGGATAAAATAATGGCACAGTCTAATTAGGCTAGCTGGATTTGTTTATTTTATTACCATATTGCTCATGTGGTGTGTGTGTTTTTGTCGGGGGGGGGGGTTGTGTGTATGCATCCATTCAGAATTTTAAACTTTTTCCTATTAACACTATTATTTTTTATTCAGTAAAATTTTAAATATTGTTGTTTGAAATGTTGTGAGGCAGCCAGAAGAAAACTATTTGTCCTGTTTCCCCTTTCACCCATGGAACAGGGAGTTGTCAGGCCATGACAGGACTGTGTCCAGTTATCCCCTGCCATGGACAGAAGAGCTCGCATGGAATGAAGGGAGGGGTGATTCCCCCACCCCTGCATGCCCTCAAAATCTGCTCCAGAGAGTTGGGGAACTCTCTGGAGCAGATCTGGAGCACAGGGGATGTCAGGGGGGAAGGAGAGAAGAGGAGGGGGACGTCTCATTGTGTGAGTGGCAGTCCACTCGCTTGCTCACACCATTGGATTTCACCGTTAATAATAACTAAGAACTATTGTTTCACTGTCATGAAGGGTGGAGGGGAAGTTTTGTTTCTTTACATTTCAGACAGTACTGAAATAAAAGGTGCTGTGCCATCTGATAGCACATACTCAAAGTTGTTTGATGCCAATTAGTTACTCATTAATTGCTCCACTGACCTTATCATATTCACAGTTGGGATCAACTGCTAGGCTGCTTTTTTGAACCCTTTGGGAAATCGATTACTTGTGTGTTATGTAAACATCCAAGGGAGCCCAGTCATGGAGTAGAATTTATTTATATCTCCCGGGCAATGTTGGAGCAATCACAGAGAAGACAGCAACCACATTGCCCCAGGCATTGGCAAAGAAGCCTGTGGTTGCTGCTGCCCTGAAGCTTCAGTAACATAGGGAAGTGGAAAGAGCAGGAGAATTGCATGGCAAGAACCGTGTGATCAGTGCACTACCTCCCCATGGGATGCTGCTGGGTGTGTGCTTGGTTGTGCATTTTGGGGCGGGGGGGATGCAGAGAGAGGTATCCCCTCTGGAGCCATAATGACCTTCAGTGAGTAACAGCAGCAGCAGCAGAAGCAGCAACGGTTGGAATACCAGAAGGGCCTGAGTCAGAATGTGGAACATGGGCACCGGCCACCTGCTCTCAGGGCCTCCTCTTTGACCACTGCTGAGAAGAAGAGAACAGGGAGTCAATTACATATTAGTTCAGAACTGTCCTGATTCTACCCATTCTGGCCCATTCTCTATAAATATTCATCTTTTGAGGAGAGAGAGATTTCATGCACCTGCTGCAACTGTCCTGGAGACATCAGTAACACTGATGGCAGATATATGTCTTTGTGATTCCTGATAAACCCCCATGTGGTCAGATGAATAAGTCATGACTGGGTTCTAAATCTCTGGAATCGCTTAAACTCAAGCAAATTAAGCTTTCAGCGGAATCACATTAACAAAAATCAGTCAATGGAACACCCACAGGAAGATTTCCAAGGTATACATTTACCTCAAAAATCCCTTCATTGCGCTATTTATTGTAAATCAGGCTGGATCATTCTGAGAAAAGCTGGATAGAAATCTCCTTAATTAATAACCCAGCATCTCATGCTGGATAAGTGTTCCCCACAGAATGTGATTTGTTCCACAAGGCTCTTCAGTTCTACAGCACCAGAGTGGCAAACTACAAAGCCAGTAAGCCACTGAGAATCGGTAGCAATGCCAGAGTGGAAAACCATGTCAATTATGGGCAAGAATGCCACCTCCATAATGTAAGAATCGAGAGTGGTAAAAATGGCACGTCGGCTTTTTACACTACAATCTAATTCTAAACCATGTCAGTGATTGCAAATTTGGAGCAAGAAAAAGGCAGTTATCTTAGATTTATTAAGATAAGGCAGTGCTCTTACGTAAGTGGCACTAGAGGCTAAGCAGTTTATTTATTATGTCATGAACTTTTCAGAGGCAGCAACCTATGAAAGAAATTGGATGTTCCTTTCTGCTACATAGTAATGTCTCCGCTCTTTTACAACTAGTCATTCATGGTTATGCATACAACGAACCCGTCTGATCTCACTGCAATAAATTAATACACAGTGCATAAGTGGGGTGCTTGCACAAAGAGTAAATCTCTGCTGACAGCACAATCATCATGTTTACGTTTATCACATCCATTTATTTAATACAATGCAGAGAGCAATTCAAACAGTTGAGAATTACTGAGACGTCAGCTATATCTCCAGCCAGAATGGGAAATGTTGCACTAGGCAGAGAAAGGGCAGTTACCTGGCCCTTATGAATGGCCATTTGCATCTTGTGGCTGCTAGCTTTTGGTCTGCCATGATTTTTCCCAAGGGGTCGGAGGTATACCATGTTATTCTTCAGTCTCTCAAAAAGACTGGAGACTATTTGGGTAGCAGGTCTAGCAAGCATTCACCTTATCTAAAATTCTTCTTTAGAAAGTAATTGTAATATACCAAGCTCATCGCTCTGCGGCCTTCTTGAGGAAGCAATTGTCCAACAAATGGCTGCAATTCAGGGTTGTTAAATTTAGGACAGGGATGCTTGGAATGTATTTGGATGTTACACCTGTAAATGTTTGCCTGCCTAGGCTAGAAAATTAGCATTAGACTTTTTCCCAGAAGCATTTTTTTTTTCTCTGCACAGATCTGATTCGGATGGTGGAAAGACAGCAATCTGATATTGCTACGGGACTACCACTGTCCGTGTGTCTACTGCTGCTTCTTGCTCAACTGGGTTTGTGTAAATCAGCCTTCCCCTACTTGGTGCCTTCCAGATGTGCTGGACTGCAAATCCCATCATTCCAATCCCAGCCAGCATGGCCTTTAAGCATATAGGAGCCTATAAACGATACTCTGAACTTCCTGCCACTTGAGGAAGAGAATACAAAACTAAATGAAGAAGTGGAGAGCAATTTGGTTTGGAATGTAATGTAAGTAAACCCCAAAGGCTCAAGGACAGGACTGATATTTTCAGCAACAATACATTTTAAAAAATGGTTGCACTTTTGTGTCACCCAAGAAAAGTGTGCATAACACATTGACCAGCCATTTCCAGAGGCGAAAGGAAACTTTTTCTATCTGTCAGGGTGAGTAAGTATTGGCAAGGAAGGAAGTGCCAGCCCTAGGCACAACAGCAAAGGTATAAGCCAGCCAGGTAAATATCCTGGGTTTTCCCATAGATATAAGGTTGTAATACCTCCATCAGCATTTGCTCACACCAATAATTTTGAGTCCAATAAATCAAACTTGTTCCAGCAGTACAAAGCAGGTGCATGTAAACACTCTCTCTCTCAATCATACCCAGGGGAAATTAAAGCTTATACAAAAGAAGAAGAAAGAACATGCAAGAGCAAGCACTGATCTTTCTTAGAAACATTCTAGTAGAGGCAATGTTTCTCTCCAATTTATTCTATGAAACTATATCAGGATTATAACAACATACTGTATGCAATGAAAAGCAATTACTCAAAAAAACCGTAATATCAATAAAGTCTAATAAACACCAATTAACTCTCTCTTGCTCTTTATATTAAAAATAAAACTGAAGGTCACAACATAAGGACAAAGAACAACAACTGTGCTATGCCTTTCAGTAGAAGAGATTTCCCCTTGCCACCCAGTCTCTCTGTTAGAATGCAGGGAATGCATCAGCATCAGAATCAGTATTTCTGATGCTGATGCAGTGAGTTCCAGTAACTATTTCTCTTTCCAGTAGAACTGCTTCCACTAGTCAGATAATCAGTGAAGGTCTCTACAAAGTTAAGCTGATGTTAGGTATAATAGAATGAACAGAGACCTGGTAAGTTTCTGAGCTACAAGAATTAAGGTGGAACTGATTTAACAATTCATTTATGGCCTCTAAGTAACATGGTGGTTGGAAGGATGGCCAAGCTCGAGACTGCTGTTCATAGCAGCACAATATCTGCTCCAAACCTTTTCTTGCTGTATTGAAATTCTTTGCAGTTGGAGGCTTTCAAAATTAGCAATCCTTTGAGCATTTCAAAAGGTACAATATCCGATTTCCAACATTATTTGTTTCTCGATAACAAGCAGAGGTCAAGCTTAACAATATCCCAATTCAAGGAGACTCACTCAAATAGGTTGTCTTAGGGTGCTTTCTTGCTCCCATAATTTACCTCTCCCCACAGAAATAATCATCATCATCATCATCATCATCATCATCATCATCATCTAATATTTCTTGGCTGTCATTCAGGGCAGGAGACTTCCAAGGTGGCATACAATAAGAAAACTCATATAATAAAAACTAGGGCTGTGCACCGCTTTAGCTCGAGGCCTGAACCCCAAGTCGAAGCGGGCTGCTTCGGGCCACTTTGTGCCCCTTCTGAGGTGAAGTGGAGGGGCAGGAAGTGGCCTGGAGCAGGTCGGGGGCTTGGTGAGCTTCAGCCCCCGGCCCAGCCCCCGCTGGCACCTCCAGATCCTTACCTGAGCCACCTTCTCCTCACTGCCACTGCCTCTGCCACTGTGCCACTGCTGTCTCTGCCACCACGCTGCCGCCACCGTGCCCTTTGCCACCATGCCGACACCACCTCTGCCACCTCTGTGCTGCCGCGCCATGTCCTGAGGCCTGGATGCACAGGAACTCTTCTTCTAGGGGGTTGCCATTTTTAAAATGGTGACTCCCTGCCAGAAGAGTCGCCACATGTCCAGGTCACAGGATACGATGCGGTGGCAGGCAGCAGAGGAGGAGCCGGGGGGTTGCGTGGGGGGTGTCGGGGGGGAACCTGCTTCAGGTTTGGGGCTGAGGCAGGTTGGCGGCCCCCGGAATCTGCCTGAGCCGGATCAGGCCCGCCTCAGATGCCACAAAGCAGCTGAATCGGATCAGGGGGTCCCTGCAGAGCCCTAATAAAAACCAACATGGTAATAAAACAGTGACAGCTGCAAACAACCTAAAAAAATCAAACAACAGCATATAAACAAAACCTAACCCATACAACTGCAGCTACGACGCCAGGTGAAGACCTTTTTATTTCCCCAGGCATTTTAGCATTTTAGCTTTCTAGACTTTTAGCTTTGCTGTTTTAAATCTGTAATTCCTGCACTGCTGCTAGGTTTTATTGTGGTTGTATTGTTATATTGTGGTTTTTATGTTCTATATGTTTTAAATTGTTTTATTGTGTGCCGTTTGGTTTTAATTTTTGTGAACTGCCCAGAGAGCTTTGGCTATTGGGCGGTATAGAAATAAATAAATAAATAAATAAATAAAATACAATCCAGTCTGAAAAAAAATATAATCAGGGGAAGGCCAGAGTAAAGTATTAGGTTTTCAGGACTTACCTAAAAGTCTGCAATGATGGACCCCTGATGGCAACTTCTTCCAGAGGTGTGGAGCCCCTGTAGAAAAGGCCCACAGGGTTTATATAATAAATCCTTATGGCACTGGCTCTATGCATTCCTTGTATTCCTAAGTGAGAAAAAATAATATCTAGTGGATCACAGAATCCCTTTAATGTATTATGATATGGCCTTCTGTATGCTTTGTTCAAAGGAGAGTTGTGTCCAAGACCAGAGTCAGATACCTGGCCCCCTCAGGACATTCTAGCCTTAATTCCTTAATTGCCATTTTTTAAAAAAGTTATTTATTGTTTTGCTTTTACTTATGAGGCATTCCAAATGTGCTCTCAGACAGGCACTACAAATTAAAAATAATAATCTTTATAGTTGCCAATCTGGAAACAGTTTACAAGCACTGGGGCATGGTTCATCACCTCATACCATGTGGGATGAGCTGGGTGTCTACCAGAGAAAAAGGTTCCAAATTGAAATTTGGATCTGCTCTGATTTAAATCAATGAGAGATGAATAGCTTACCTTTGGCTGGATCATGCTCTTACAGAACAAAGAGAAAAGGAGGAAGCTTACTGAAATAATGGCAGTACTGAATATTTTATTTATGATCACCCGTGATATAGTGGCATAGTCTCTCAGGAAAAGAAAATCAATCCAGTATGTATGGATGCTCCATATATTGATATACCTTCATCTGTGATATATTACTTACATGACAACACAGCATGCTATCAGTTTTTCTTTTCTACTGAATGTTATTATTCTCTTGTAAATCATAAATTGCAACTCATATTGATCTTGATGTGGATTCGCAACACTACCAGGGGTGAGTTGCCTGTCTAAAATGCATTTTTGTCACAAATGTTTCTCTCTATAAATAGATATAGGGATATTGCAACCAAAGAGAAAATTGCAATCAAAAAGAAGTCATGATGCTTGACAAAAATGGCCTACCCTACATTCGGCTTGCCTGGTTGCGGGGTGGGGGCCATTGCGGGTGTGTGTGGGGGAATGAGGAGATGTATGAGCAAGCCCCAGCCTTGCTGGTACGCCAGAGGAGGGGCTTACAGGGTTATATTTGCCTTCAGGGCCCCTCTTCATGGCCTCTTCAAAGTGTGGCTCCCTCCCTCTCTGTATGCAGTGTGGGTCTTTACTGGTCGCTCTTTTGAGGGCTGAGCAGGAATTTTTGGTGCGTCTTTTTGCCTGCTTCAGAATGTAAGTGGGGTGGGAGTGTCTTATGTTGATGTGGTGGGTTTGCTTTTGGTTTAATTGGTCACATTCCCCTAGGTAGGCTGGTTTGGGTGGGCTGTGTTTGTCTGGATAGGGATGGTGATCATTCTGAGGCATTGTTTGTTGTGACAGGTGATGCCTGTGGGCTCCGGATGAGGATTCTGCTGCACAGGGGGAGGGGGGATAAGCATTACCTGTGGGGCCATCTCCCCTCACACACCCGGTGTTTCCCAGCCCAAGGGTGTGTGAGAGGGGATGTCCGGCCTTTCCTCAAATGGGCAAATCCTGAGGGGCGCTGATTCTATAATTGACATTCAGCAGGCAAGGAATGTTTTGACCAATTACATGATCTGGCAAGTGCCAGCATAGTGGAGTAGCTGCCCAGGGATCCCCCTTTGCAGATCAGCTTCAATAAATGTGGCCCGATTTTCAATCCATACAGTTGTGTCATCTCTTTATTTTCTTGCCTCCTTCATTCTCAAATAATAAGGTAATTCCTAAATGCTCTTCACAAAATATAACAGAAAACCATACAATCATGAAACACCATCTGCAGGTTTCCCCATTCACCTCAATGTAAGAAGCAGCTCTATGGACTCATACATTTCCCACCTAAAACGGAATTCAGGGCAAAAGTTGGCATTCTGCTATTACAGAATAGTGTCTCAAAAAGAAAACAGATATACCAGGACTCACAGTGATTACAAATGAAGTACGCATGTGTGAAAACAGTCAGAAGATGTTAAAGAAGTGAGATGTCAACCAGCTGAAATCTACTGGCTGAATGGATTTTGGTTGAAAATTGGTGATACTTGGTGTTGAGACTCAAAATATCGAGGCAGCAGCAGTGGAAATAAATGTCTCTGAAACTTTTGGAAGGGGTTGCTACTTTCCTTACTTAACTTTATTAGGTGACGATGGGTTTTCCATTTTTCTTGCTATTTTAACTTAAAGAAAGAGCCCCACACAGCTCACACTGCCACAGAACTCCCTGCAGCTTCTCACCAGCTCCTGGGAGGCCTTGAGAACAGGGCAGTATCACTTCACATTATGTTACTCACAAGACATTCCAAGAAGTGTGACTAGCAGGAAGCTGTGGAGAGAGCCTGTTGTGGTTGGTTAACAAAGCAATAAAAAATGGAGAACCCTCAGCCACCTCATAAGACTGTGAGTCTTATAAGACCATACTGGTAGTAGCAGCCTCCACTGAGAATTTCAGATACATTTTTCCCTAACTCCTAAGAAAGCAGCAGAAAATCACCCCCTCTTTTCACAGAGGGGGGATAATTTTGGTCCACCATGAGTTTTTGACCCAGCCTTAATAATTCCAGAGTCTGTAGGATACTTTGTCACCAGCTGTGTGTAATGTGAAAGAGCATAACTGACGACCTTTTAGCAAATGTTAAGTAAGTTAGAAAAGAGAACTCGTAGTAGATTATTATTAGCTTATTATTGAAACAACATAATGCTAGCATCAAGTCTTTAGATCAAGCCTTTGAAAAATAGATTTCCACTTAAATGTAAAGTGTGTATCATGGGCACATTGCATTTAACTTGCAAATGCTCAATTGAATTTAGTTATTGCATACCCAAATAAAGATGCTAATATTCCTCATGCCACTTATTAAATCATATGAGAAACAAAAATATACCATCTTGTATTTTCATGGGCTTACAATCACCAGCCTTAAATTAAATTGTAAGTGTAAACTGAACATGGACCATTACATTTTGCCAGTTTCTTTCTTTCTTTTTTCTTATTTATTGCCGTTTTCCAGAAAAGGTGGTACAGGAACTGTTGGTAGCATGTAAAATGTAGTTGCTGTATGTATAAAGTAACAGCAATTGTTGAGTGGTTCTTTTAGCAGATAGTATTTTATTAAGGACAGACTAACAAATGTTAATTTACATGGGCAATTTATATATTTTGTTAATAGTTGTAACAGTATTTCTTAACAGGGGTAGGAATTCAGAGGGTGTAAATTCCTTCCAAGTAGGGGACATTTCAGATACAGTGACATAATGCCATCATCCATTTGAAAAAGATTTATTGAGGTACAGATTTTCATAAAACAGGCAGACACATTTATAACATGTTTCCGTAGCTACTATTGTCCTCATTGTGGCAGGGGATTACCTGAGTTGCTGTGAGTTAGAGAATGTTAATGAACATTCTAGCACTTCAAGGACCAACGTTTTCAGAAGGAAGTTGTTCAGAGTCCAGGGAAAGTGGTCAATTTGGCTGAGAATAAAACCTCATGCAGACCCTTGGGATGGGGGGAGTTGTTTGGGGCAGAATGAAAAGTAGGATGGCCACTTACGCATTGCTAAAAAAGAGTAAATATACTCCCCCCAAAAAGGACAAAAAGGGAGACCAATTTGCATAACATTTTGGATATGCTAATGTATATGTATAGTTGCACATTTAGAAATAATTGCTATAATTCAAATAGAAATGCAATACATCTCACTGTAGTGGAGGAGACTGACCAGGGTCCGATCTACATTGCGCCTGCCATCGCAACGAATTCAGTGTCCTGTCAGGTTAAACGCTCTTGCATTAAAACGTGCTTATCCACACTCAGCCATTTTCCCCATTGTGGTTCTTCATCAAATGCGCAAGCTTGGTTCACACTCGAGCAGTGTGCTGTTTTCCTTCTCTTAAAGATGGCGGCTCTCACTGGAGGATCAGAAACTCTTCCTGTTTCTTCTGATTCCACGCCCACCATGCGGCAGTGGTGCGGGAGAGGCTTGTTGTTTTCTGCATGTTTTCCTGGCCTTGGGGAAAATGACCAGCTTGTCCCTTGCCACTGCCGCTGTAGCAGGTGGGGGTGGAGGGAAGAAGGAGACCCCTATCCTCTTCTCCCCCCACACCTGCTGGAAGCCAGGGCGAGTGACTGGGGGTTGTCTGCCAATGCTCTTTTCCCCCCGCCAGCCCTTGACAGCCAGCATGAGGAAGAGGGGCAGTGGCGGCGCCACCCAGCACTCGCATTGGCGGGGGGCTGCTGGCATCTTCAAAGATTCGAAGCTTCACATTGGCCTGGTCAGTAGTTGGATGGGTGACTGCCTGGGAATCAGGCTTCCTGCATTGAGCAGGGGGTTGCTCTATCCCTTCAAATGAAACTAAGTTTTACCCCCTTCTATACCCCACCTTGGATTTTTTTTTTTTTAAATTAAGGCATTATCTTCGAAGAATCGTGGCTTCTCTGCGATTTTTTTTCCTAATTCAGGCATGATCTTTGAAGATTTGAAGATTCAAAGATTCGAAGATGTGAAGCTGTGGTATGGAGAAAGTGGATCGGAAGATGTTTTTCTCCCTCTCTCATAATACTAGACCCTGGGGTTGTTCCCGGAAGCTGATTGTTGGGAGATTCAGGACAGATAAACAGAAGTACTTCTTCACAAAGCACATAATTAAATTATGGAATTCACAACTACAGGACATAATGATGGCCACCAATTTGGATGGCTTTAAAGGGGGATTGGACAAATTCATGGAGGATAATGCAATCCATGGCTACTAGACCTGATGGCTACATGCTACTTCCAGTATCAGAGACGGTATGCCTATGTACACCAGTTGCTGGGGAACATAGATGGGAGAGTGCTGTTGCATTTGTGTCCTGCTTATGGGTTTCCTGTGGGCATGCTGGACTAGATGGACCCTTGGTCTGATCCAGCATGACTCTTCTTATGTTCTTAAGGATTTAAAATGTTTAAATTGCTTCAGGTATTTAACAAGCCAGCAGAGAAAATGACCCACAATGTTCTGTGATGGAAGGAAAAAAAATTGAATAGATTTCTGCCTAAGAACTCTTTAAATGCCATTCCACAGCAACATGCCCTACAACATTGTTAGAAAATATGCTAGAGGCTGTCAAAAAATGCACTACACACTTTTTGCCTCCCTGTTTATCATTGGCGATAGACAGCCATTAACAGCAAGCCCATAAGATCTATAGTGTTACTTTACACTGAAACTGTATTAATTACTGCCATGGAAACACTTAATCTGGTGACTCTCACAATGGGGTGGGTGGGAGAGGATAGTGAAGCTTTAACTGTAAAGTAGCAAATGGAAGAAAACCCTATAATTTAACACATTTTGTCATTAAACCCTACTATTAACATAGATAAGGCTATTCTTGCATGCATAGCAACAAATCTGGGTTTGATGAAAAGCAACATTTTTTGTAATGAAAATGTGTTTTTCTTGCCATCTATACAGTTTTCAGATTTTGAGAAAAATTGGATGATGAATGCATTATTTTAATACTTAAACACAACTATAAGAACTGTTTTCTGTGCATAAATAATACCATCATTTGATAATGAGGAATATTCAACAAGTAGGACATGCTTGTCAAATGTGGCATAAACATTATACCAGTTCAGTGGGGGCTTCCCCATTCCCCCCTCCCCAATCTGTTCACATGCAAAATTGGCATAAAAGAGAAAATGCTATTTGTTATATTTATATCCCTGCTTTTCTGAGATGATGAAACATCTCAGCGTATGGAGGTCTCCCAGGTAGTCACATATCCAGTTAATGACCAGATCCAAATCTGCATGGTAGTGCTAGGCAGGCATCAGAGGTGTCACCCTGAAAATCATATGCGCCATTTCTAGCATTAAAGTTGAAGCGTTGGAAACCTTTGAAGAGGTTCTCAGAGAATTCAGCTTTAATTAGAGCTGTGCAGAAATAGCTTCTCAAAATTATCCAGCCTATTTGTGGACAGAGAAATTGGGAAGACAATTTCACCAAATTTCTCCGAGGGGAGGAGAAATTTTCCAACAGTTTCTCACAGATAGGGCTTACTTTTGGCAGGTGTTGTTGTAGCACGGGTTTTCTTTTTTCCTAAGGGTTTTTGATTTATTGCACTGATTCTGTAAGTGGTATCAGTGTCTTGAGGCTTCCACTCTTCTGAGGCAGAATTTTGATGGTATTTGTGGGCCTACCTAATCAGTGAGAGGTGGCCAAGGGTTCTATGTGTGTTTTCTCTCTCCATTACACATCTTTCCATTGTTCTGAAGCCTCCCAGGCCACCTGCATTTCCTGATCTGAAAAAGCCCCATGGGAGGGATTACCTCATAACATCTTCCCCTGGCTGGGAAGCCAAGGAGGCTACAGGCTGCCAGACAGATGTCTGTACAGTGAAAGACAGGACGCTTGCACACATGCCTCAGCCATGTCATAAGTAAGCTAAACAACAAGAACCCTGTAGGGATGTCGGAGAATTCCTCCACGAATCTCCGGGAGGCCGAATGCCAACGCATTCGGCCCCCTGAAATTGGTGGGGAAATTCTCCGCCCCCCCCCCCTGGGATGGGACTTACCTCGTGCAAATGTCCCTTGCGGTAGCGGGTCCCGGCGGTGGTGCGGCGGCGGCGGCCGGTCTTCTGACCGGCCGCCGCCATTTCCAAGTAAAGTAAAACAAACAAACAAACGTGATAGGCTACGTAAATCTTTACGTAGCCTATCACGGCTGACCTTGGGGGGGGGGAAGCGTGTACGCAAATGGCGGCGCCCATGGGCGCCGCCATTTGCATTCCTTATTTGGGCACGGGTAGTCTACATAAAGATTTACGTAGACTACGACAACGAAAATAAGGGCAACGCAAATAGCCGTAGTCTACGTAAATCTTTACATAGACTACCCATGCCCAAATAAAGAATGCAAATGGCGGCACCCATGGGCGTCGCCATTTGCGTACGCGCTTTTTTTTTCTTTCCAAAGTCAGCTGTGATAGGCTACATAAACAAAGCTGACTTTGAAAATCTAGCTGTGATAGGCTACATAAATCTTTACATAGCCTATCACATTTTTTTTTTACTTTACTTTTTTCTTTCACGGCCGGGGAGACGGGGTGCTCCCCCTCGGCCAGAATTTCGGCGGGGAGGGATGGGGCGCCTCCCCCCCGGCCAGAATTTCGGTGGGGAGGGGCGGGGTGCCTCCCCACACACCAAGAATTTCGGGGGGAAAAATGGAGTGCCTCCCCCCCCCTGAAAAAAGCTGCGGGACCAGGTAAGGGACTTTCGTCCATCCCTAGAACCCTGAACCAAGCCCATGAGAATTTCAGAGAAATTTCTTCTTTTGAATTTCTCTTTGAAAGCAATTTTGTTTCTGTCAAATTGAATGAGAATAGTTGAAAAAAATGTGGGAAAATTTTTGGCACAGCACAAGCTTTAATGCTTGAACGACACATGCCAACTCTTGTCCAGACCCCTCTCCCACCCCTTAGGGAAGACTGAGTCTGTAACATGAGGAGGGGGCCTCCAGCTACAATGGGAGAGGCCTGTCGAATACTAAATGATGTTCTGAGCATCTTTTCCAACCAGGGATTGTGGAGCTAGATTACAAGGCCCATCATCCCCACTAGGCAATGATGCTCAGACTGCCGTTTTTCACCAGGAAAGGGGCCCATTAGACCTCTCATTGGCTGTAAAAGATGCTCTGAGCTGATCCTCTATTCCTGACAGAGATAATGGGGCTTGTGGTCCAGCTTCCTCATTCTTGGTGCTAAAAGATAACCAGAACATCATTTCCCACTAGACATGAGGCATGTGAGGCCTGCCCAGCCTCTCCCCAAATGACTGTTCTCCCCTCTGACTGCTAGACACTCCCCCTTTCCCAAGATGAGTTTTCACCCCACTGCCCCTTGGGAGAGGGAGATGGGGTAGGAGTGGAAGAGGGTAGAATGGACACCAGCAGAATTGAAGTGGGAGGTTTGCTCAGGGTGGGCTGGGCTCTTCAGTTCTAGCTGTAATTCATGCAGAGATGCTCACTTAATGTGCTCCACTGCTTCAAATGCTCTCCCAATGCTTAGTGCTTATTGCGCTTCAATGTAAGTGCCTCAGAGCCAGGCTAGGCTTGACCTATTCTGCCCGACATTTAGGTTATGTGAAGGATGTTTTCTTTCACGTAGGTGGACAACCCACAACCTGCAGGCCACCACAATCCAGTATGGCCTGTGTTGCCACCCCAGTACCCCTGCTGTGCTGCTCACAGCAAGGGGCAGGGGAGAAATTGACCCCAGGACTGCCCAAAATAGCCCACTGCTGATATAGGAGAAACATTCCATCATGCAATTCTGCAATTCTCCACATGCAATCAAAAGTGGTACAGTCCAAGAACTGTCACCACTTCATATATTACATCTGTAACTACTACTGGATGCAATGTAAAGCACTATAAAGTATTTGGGGCTGTTTGTGCTTATCATGACATCATCATATAAACAGTTCATCCACTGATAGATTCATGATCTACAAAGTTCATGTTGGGATTCCAAATGATTGCAGCCCTTTGCTTGGATCCATGCATGAGATCCATGAACCTTCTGCCTATCTTTTTATTATTAGAAAGCAAATGAATCATGAAAGTGCATGTAGCACATGAAGGCAGAAAGCCAGTTGCTTATGTGTGAAACTGTGAAGACTGGCAGTACTATAATTCGAAAAATAATGCTCATGAGTGTAGTTTTTTTCAAATACATTCCCTTTTGAAAGGAAATCAGGTAGTGCAGACTAGATTGTTACAAAAAAAAAAAAACACCTCTTGTCTGACTTTACATGAAAAGAATGGGTTAATAAGTTACACATTATACAGTGAAGAGGCTTTCACTGACATTTCCATTTATCTCTCAAAGGCAAAAAGTAAGACAAATTGTCTGAATGGCTCACACTTGCTTTTTCTGTATCCATTTGGACTAGCATACCAAGATGCTTGTTGCACAGGGGTTTAAAATTGATACCCATTTTTTTGCCTGATGTTCCAAGTGGATGCAGAGAAGATGGGAATTAAATGATTGCTCATATTTTTAGACCATCATCCTATAATTTCAGCTGTTCTCACAAAGAGGATATAAATCTCAGCCTGAAGTTGAAATTTAGCAGTAAAGTACAGTGTGTGTGTGGGTGGGTGGCTGGGTGGCGGCGGCAGCAGCAGCAGCAGGGGAGTGGGGAAGGGAGGCAGGGGAATCGCATGGACAACTTGTATTTAGCATGGTTTGAGGGTTGTTTTTCATGAGAATTTTCATTACAAATAAAACTCATAGTAAATGAGTGGCTATTTTTGAATTCAGCCTCACCACCCGAATATCAGGTACATTGCCAGGTGAAGCACCAAATTTGATTATTAGTATTGTATATGACAAGTTTATGCTGCCCAGCCTGCAAGAAGCTCAGGGCGATACACATTATCCTCCCTTATCTTTTTATTTTATGTTTTAACATGTTCAGAAAGTTGAACTAGTTTGGAACTCAGAATTACCTCATGATAGGGCTTTGTTACCAAGGTCACTACACCATAGGATGACCTGTGAATGTTATTCAGTCTTCAAGTCAAGGTTCTGTATCTGTATCTCAGAAACCACCATTTTCCCTATGTTCCCTATGTGAAATAGCTGAAGACTCATAAATGCATATTTAGCACTTGATCACTACCCATGCTGAGTTCAAGCTCTAGCAGATGATGGTTTCATGCTAGTGCTTCTGATGCACAATATGTTTCATGTTGATTGGCTTTCAGCACGCCACTGCCACTGTATATAATAAGAAACAGTAAAAGGTTGTATGTGCACGATGTATACTAGGCCTACCATTTCTTGGTGGTTTAATGTTCTAACTGTAGCTCATACAGATTCCTATTCTTGCAAATAGAATGATCCATTCTGTCACTGTGCCTTCCCTACTCCTTCTTGTGTATACTGCTCGACACAGAGGGGCTCCTTGTCACCAATCCCTACATCCCACACATGGAAAGCTGAACTTATGGGAGGGTTGTGTGCACTGAATAGTGTGTGCAGGGAACATCAGATTTTTCTTGTAATCCTAAAATCCCATGGGATACACACACACACACACACACAAGATAGAAAGACTAACAACAGAGTATTCAAAAATATATTTAAGCTAAGTGTTTTGGCTTCTGCTCCCATCAGTAGCTGCACTGTTCTATCTATCTATCTATCCATCTATCCATCTATCCATCTATCCATCTATCCATCTATCCATCTATCCATCTATCCATCTATCTATCTATCTATCTATCTAATCTCCTATCCAAGGAGTTCAGGGTAATACACATGACCCTCCCCTCCATTTTATCAGGCAAGAACCCTGTGACTGAGATAGTGACTGTTCCAAGGTGACCCACATAGGCATGTACAACCATCCCACTGCACGTCCTGAAAAGGGTTGATGTGAAGATTCATCAAAAGCTGGGAGGCTGCTTGCAAAGCAGTCTCCATTGGTGGCTCCCCTTTTCCCTGCCCCAAGGTCCAAAAATGTACCTTTGGACAAGGGAGATTAAGGTGGCAGGAGTGGGCCTCTAAGATCCCTCACACACTTTCTTCCCAGTGGAGATGGTATAAGAACATAAATGAACATAATGATAAAAGAACATAAATAAGAGCCTAAATGCATGACAAGCCGAGCTTGTGTTGTCCAGTGTCAGGGTGGAAACTGAGCCGATAGAACCCCAGAGCAGTTCTGATTCTGAGAAGGATCAGCAATCGGTGGGAGAGGAGCCAGCTCATTCCTCACAGGCACAGCAGCTGGCAGAGATTCCTCCTGCCGGCATTCCTGAGATAGATAGTGATCCTAGCAGTGAGACAGTGTGGGAGGGGGGCTTGCTAGAGACTCGATGCAGACGCAGAGAGGGTGCAGAAAGGAGGCGTAGTGCCCGTTTGGCGTGCAAGCAACGGCCGCCTCCCGTGGACCCAAGGGAAAGAGGGAGGATCTCTCCCTAGCCCATAAGTTCAGGGACTTCAAGTGATTCTCCTTCAAACAGGGATCAACTGCCTACTTGGAGCAAAGGCTACTCTGCTGTTCATTGTTTAGTTGCTGGTGATTAGCATCTGAAAAAATCATTAAGTTGTAAAAGGATTAAAGCCTTGAAAAGAATCCTTTCATCTGTGTCTTGAGTTGGCTATTGGAGTGTACAGAAAGAGGCTGCTAGGGTGCTCCTGACATCCAGTGGGGATTCTGAGACTGGTAGTCTCAGGTCCTATGAGACATACCACTGAGGTCTAGAGAATGCATACCAGTGCCATTTCATTCATGGTAAGTTTCTGGGCCCTGGGGCAGGTCAAGGGTGAGGCAGCAACAGCTCACAGGATCAAGGTGAGCATGGCGTGCTTGCCTTGATCCTGTTCATGAGCATTCTAGCAGAGATACTTCCTTTTGCAAACTCAAATGTGTGCAGTATCCTTACATCCATGTGCTTCATGGCTGAATAGGGATTTAAACACAGGTATCCCCAGCCTACATACAGCATTCTATCATTGACACCATCTAGTTCTCTAATCTTATTTAACATGAGGTAAGCCTTGAAAGGAGTGTGATAAACTTCTGAAATGTTGGTCTGGGTTGATTGTCATATTACACACTCCAGTTATAAAGGGGTAGATAAAGTCCAATGATATGTTGTCAGTGACTAGTCTGTGAGAAATGCAACTTAAGTGAAGCTATGGAACAGAACCATAGCTTAACTGAGTCCATTTCTCCTAGATCCTCCAGTGACTTTCCTGTACATGTCTATGCAGAAGATTCTTCTGTTATTCTTAAAACTTTTACTTTGAAGCATTCAACATCCTTCTTAAGTTTGGAATGTTGAACAGCCCCACGCACCCCAGTCCATGCTCTAAAAAGCACTAAACAGAATATAATGAAAAATAATAGATTTAAGGCCAATATACAACCTGATCTACTGACAGTGTAACTGTTTTAGATGTGTCTTGTATCAGTGTCCTGACATGCAAGCATCAAAGCTCCTCTCCACAGGTAAGAAATGAGAAATTTTCAGGGCTGTTGAACACTACATATTTTCACAGTGGATCAAGACAAAACTATTTAGCACAGTGGTCTCGTGATTATGTTACACTGGAAAGCTCAATATTGCTCAATGGGCCTCAAACTCTCATGACTGAAGTGTAGATTGTTGAGCTATCACCAGAATATTTTGTTGAAGCATGGAATAAAATACAGGTCAGATGTCTGAAGTGTTTTTACTTTTTCTTTTATGATGGTGCGTTTCTGTTACGATGAAGCTGTATTGTGCATAAAGTACTAAAAGATCTCATGCCTGACAAAAGATAATGGAAATAACTAAATGTTAATGAGAGTCACCTACAATGCATTGCTACTGTGTGTTTTCACGGCTACTATAAATATAGATAATGAAACAGGTTAAGGCCCAATAATATTATTTATCAATACATTAAAGCTATGTCACCAATTATCACTGAGAGCAAAGAAAGCCTATTTGGATGGACATCAGCACTTCCTGGATCAGCACTGCCGTTATTCTGAATGGGCAAACAGTTCCACTCCATTGGGGCAGCTCCCAAAAGATCACCAAGAGGAGGGGCACATTTACAAGTGCCCCCTCTTTCAGTTCAGCTGATGAAAGTACATTTTCAAATGGCTAGAACAATAAGGCTACAGTCCTATTCACACCTTACTTCTGAATAGATGCATATAGGATTCAGTGACTTTGCAGGAGCACGTTTTAAGCCACTAAACCATGTTTTCAATGTCTCCACTAACATACCTTTTACTAAGCAGTAACAACAAATATTACTATAATTAGAGACAGTGGTGTAGTGGAGTAGGGGATGCACAGGGTCAAAATGCCACACACCATGAACCATTTTAAAGCAGTGCTGTAATCTGCCAGTCCTCAGGCTTTCCAGTTGTCTCTGAGTGCACAGCTGTAACCTTCACAGTAGCTTGGGTGGGAAGATACATTCTTCCTGCAACAATATGTCGTTATGAGCTATGCCTGTTGTAATGAAAAGTATTTTAGGATTGCTTGGTCTTGAATGAGCAATTAGGACCCATTATGTCTCCAAAACAACAACAAGAAACCTATGTTTGTGGAGCTGAAAACAGCACTTCATTTCTTGACTTTGAAAGAATCAATTTTTTCCCTTCCTTGCTGCTGGATAAAGCCATTCTTGAAGAATCTTGAGGTACTCATCTTACACCATTTGGGGATGTCTTTCCCTTTCTCAAGCCCTTTTTAGTCCTCTCTCCCTAGGAGAGGGAGGGGATGGTCCGTATGCCCATCTGTGGGTATCTCTGTGCCTCTCCATCTCCCTTATGCCCTTTTGGGTTCTTCTGTCTAAAAATGGATTGTTTTGTTACTCTGCTCCTCCACCAGCCAAGATCACCTGTTGGAAATTGCCTATATAGTTACATACTGCTCATTTATAGTGGAATCCTATGCGTGTGTACTCAAAAGTAAGTGTCACTGTTATTGTTCAATGGGGCGTAGTCCTAGGGAAGTGTGTATAAGACATCTTATTCATGTAGAAATAATAATGAGCAAATAATGCATTTGGAAATGTGAAATCTCTACCAGGCATCATCCGTCATTAAGACTGGAAGGAAGGGGATGAGGGTAGACACAGTTTATCTTTGAAAAGAAAAGAAAAATATTTTAAAAATATAGCTGTGTTTGAAGGATGTTTTGGCCTACAACTCCCACCAGCCCTAGCCAGCATAGCCAATGGTGAGGAATCATGGGAGTTGTAGGCCAAAACATCTTGCAGGCAGGCACCAATTGCCCACCCTGGCTTTTACCATGGGGTTTATTGGCCTGCTTGAAGTGAAGAACCTACTTGAACACTGGAAGATATAAATTTTTTTTAGAGCAATGTTGATGTTTTGAAGAGAGATAATATCAAAGCAACTTAAAAGAAATAATTTTTTTTCACAGTGCTTTAAAATGTCTGCTTTAGGTATTATTTACATGTTTTGTATGTGTATATTATATTGACTCTCCATAGGAACATGGCTATAGGGGCTGTCAAGAAATACACCTACATGTCAGCTTTTACCACTATACCACTGTTTAGAGATGTGTTTCCACTAGAATTTTAAATGTCTACTAATTGGTAAATATACTATGTTGCCATTTCTTTCAGCTGGAAAGTAAAGCCTCCGTATATATAACCAAAGAATGTCTAAGTTTCTATTATTACATTCTGAAGACATGTTTTATATAGGTACTGATAGAGATAAAAGTCCCCACCACCACTCCACACACACACCTCATCCTTGTTTTCAAATCTGAAATGATAGCTGTAATGTGACCAGACAGTTCAGACTGAAAACAAACAGTGAGTGACATGTTTAAGTAAACGTCTACAGTGAACACTGAATGTCTACAATGAACTACAATGAAGTCTTGAGAAGAGTATTCAAAATAATTAACTAGTATACTTCCATTATTCTTGTTCTTATCTTGTTTAATTTTTTTATTTTTCTTCTTCATTTTTTGGGGGGAGAGGGGGCTGTTTCTAGCATGTCTGATACATGAGCAATTACATAATTGGATGTCTGCAGATCAGGGCCAGATCTGCCCTTTGAGTCATCATTACGATCCCATCATAGTAACGCTATATCCAAGGGTTCATTTGTCCCTCGTAGGACACACAATGACATTTGTTGCAGTATTTTGGATAACGTGGAATAAAAAGCAGGAAATAACACTACAAAAGCAGTATGTCAAATGTTTAGTGTGCCCCAACAGTTATCAGTGCACTTCAATACTGCTATAAAGCAGTAGTGTGGATCTAGGTCTGGACAAGTGGAGATCTATAACACAACATTGCTGCATCCCCAGCTCCAAAGAGGAGTGCTTCTGTTCATGACTCCAGCCAGCCTGGTAGCACTGTTAAGGTCTTGCACCGATGGGAGGTTTGGGGCTTGTGTGCAGGGAGAAAGGAAAAATGACACTTCTCCCTCTATCCAACCTTCCAGGAACCTATTCTTCATCTACTGAAGGGTACAGAGGCTTCTGAAGTTCTGCCAGGCTTGAACATGACTGTTTGTTTGTATGCTACAAAGGAGGGAGATGGAGGTGTCTGGAAAGTGGCAAGCAGCCCTTCGTCCATCCTTTTCTCCTTACTTTTTAATGTTGGGAGTAACACTTTTTTTTAGCCCCATGGCACTGCCCCAGTCCTAATCCATACCTTTAGCATGTAAGGGCCCAAGCAGGCAAATTATCTAGGGTGGCCACTTATGGATCACCAAAAAAGAAGATGGACATTTAGAAATTATTATAATTTAAATAGAAATATGGTACATCTCACCCTACTTTGTAAAACTGTGACCAGGGGACCTGTGTGCCTGCCTGCTGAGCCTGCTGTTCAGGTGCTAACTGTTGACAGGCAACAGTTCTTATAATTCTTCATCTTTAAACTGGAATTGGACAGGGCAGCCCTTCAAATAGAGAACTGTCCTCTGTGAAAGGGGACACATGACCACCTTCCATTCCTGGCCTTGTGTTGTTGTTTTTAAATGGATACCCTCAATGTTCCATGGTTCGACTGCCTTCAGTATTCAATAGAACCCGGAAGTCAACATAGGCCCTTCTTGGGCTTCTGTTTGCTTGCTTGTTCTAAAAAGTCTAAAAATTAATATAATACCTGGGTTGGTGTGTGAATGCATATGTAGAATCCACTATCTTATTTTTGGAACTACTGAAGTTCTGTATTAGAATATGTTGGAAGTTTTGATGTTTTCTTTGCTGGAGTAATATTAGTACCAAATTAGCTGTTCATTAGAAAATGTTAAAGTTTAAATTTTAAAAAAGAAGAGTGTTTGGCTAATGAGTACATGCTAAATCTAAAGTTAATAGTCACTTAGTTTCCACTCTCCCAGAAACCAGGACAAATTCTCTATAAGTACTATACTGCAGTTGCTATCATCTTTATTTGTTCTGTTTTCCACTGCCTTTAATAGCCTATAAAATAGTATAAAAACAAAATAAAGTCAACATATTTTATTCTTTGAGGGATGTTAACATTGTTAACACCTTTTCATATGCTTTCCCCCCCTTTTAAACAAGTATTTGTCTTAAATTTTCTTTACTTGCCCATTCAGTTGGTACTAGGGCTGTCCGAATTTTGTGGAATCCATTCCATATGCATTGTGCAGACTTCTAAGCTTCCTTTGTTTCATCATCCATTCACAGATGGAACTGATTTTTTGTGGCTGTGGGAAAGTACACAAATCATTGCCTCCGCTGCTCCTCCCACTCTGCACTGGATGTTCATAAAGCTCCGACTTTGGAAGCTTACGGCACCAGGCGCAGATGTCATAGGATTGTGCCCTAAGCGGTTAATGTATATACGGAGTTTGGAGTTCTGGTTTTGGTTTCATTTTTGCCTACTTACTTTGCCTGTTTCAGTTGTTAACAAAAAACAAAACATAAAGATGCCTGTTAATATTAAGTAAAAGTCCTGTTTAAAGTTTGCCGTTGTCTTCAGTCTCAAGCATGGTCAGACAAAACAAACTGTGCAATAATGATGTCATGAGAGCACTATGTTGCAGGTCTACTTCTGTGTAAATTCTGCAATCTAAAGTGCACTTGGGGCAACTTTAATCCCACCTGACTGGAGGAGTTAATCTAGAATATCAGAAAGGAGAACCTTTGACATATTTGATAGTGTTTTGTGTATGGATAAAATTGCTTTATAAATTGGTATAGAATTAATCTGAATCAGAAATCAACTGTTAATTAGAAATTTTGAAAGGTTATAGCTTACATTTCAAAGAATATGAGGATTCCTACCAAAAGCAATTGTTTCCATTTAAAGCCACTCTAGGGATGCCTTTACAATTAAAGCTGAAAGCCTGAAACTATCCATAGAATAACTTCAAAAATGGAGGAGCTACCTCTAGATTAATGTGACTGTATCAATTCCCCAACCCACCCCCTCAAATTGGTCTCTGAAATGTCTGGATCCCTCAGGCTAAATTACAGGCTCATAATAACAGAAACAAGAAAGAAGAGGAGTTAACTGATGTTGGAAAACAGTTTACATTGATTCTATGAGCTGGTGACTCTGCCTCTAGTTCACTTGCTCCAAGGCCCAGAAACTAATTCCTGAAGGTGGAGAAGGCTCCGGAACCACAAGGCCCAGAATTTCCCAAGAAACTGTCATTGCATGCATCATTTCCATAAAGGAAAAGACCCTCTAGGGGAAAAAATAGTTATTTATTGGCAATCTTTTTATACCATCTTTCCACAAGATACAACGAAGGCAGTGTACAACAAATCAAATGACAATAATAGCATAAGAAGCATAAAAATAAACAAACCTATTTTAAAACAGCTTAGGATTCAAGTACCTGAAGGAGTGCCAACTTCCATTTCCTGCTTGTACTCCAAGGTCATGCCTTTCTAGTGCTTTCTGTATCAGAAGTCAAGTGGATGTCAACCTGCCTTTTCAGCTGTGGCACCCTTCATGGAATGCTCTTCCCAAGGAGTCTCACCTGGCACCAATACTGTTATCTTTTAGGTGCCAGGCATTTATTCACCCAGGCACTAAGTGCTGTTCTTTTAGCTGTTTTATCTGCTTTTTAACTGTTGGTTTGTGTTTGTGTGCTGTATTTTAATTCTGAGCATGCTGAAGCCACACTAGAATCATTAACTAAATAAATAGACTGAATACAGACGCACACCCAGGACCATCAATTGTTTACACAAAGCACCCATGACTTCAGCTGGATCACGACTCATGTTTCTCATTGCAAAGCTATTTTACTAGTCCTCAAATAACACACAAAACCCTATTAATCTGGATTAGAAGGTATTTATATAACATAATTGCTTGGCGTCAAAGATAAAAATGCTATTCCCACCCCCCATTCCTCACAAGACAAAAGAAAAATATATATGTATAGTTCCATACCAAGCGCTGTTAAGAAAAAAAAATGTATTTGATTTTCTTAAGCGTGATATAATGTTATATAATTAGCCTCCATATCACAGGTAAGGCACTATTCATTTGGATTAGAAGGCATTAGCATAATAGAATTACTTCCTAAGAAAAATAAAATGCCACAAATACATTCAAGGGAGCCCAGATACACCATACAGATATTAATGTGAAATTATAATTAAACTGAAACTATCATAAATCTGCCAGATACTGTCATAATAACATTCCAGTAACCAGTACATAGTCTTCAAACTTCATAGGCTCTACAACTTTATGTATCAACCATTACCCTGGGCCTTCAAATGTGCCTCAGACTGCAATCCTATACTCACTTAGCAGGGAGTGAGCCCCATTGAGATTTACTTCCAAGTAGCATGTATAGGATTGCACCGTTAGAGGTGAAAGTTAGGGCAGTAATTTGTGCTTTATCATCTTCCTCATCTTTTGGACTAGAATTCTTCCCATATGTGCCTATCCGGGCCCTAAGATCATCCTCAGCAGTCCTTCTCTGTGAGCCTCTACCAAAGGAAGTGAGGCGGGTAGCTACCAGTATCGTCAGCCCTTCTTACCAGTCGTAAATGGAACATGGTATACTGACAAGCTGCTCTGGTGGGAACTGAAACTGTCTCCCTTTATATCAGTGGGGTGGAGTGACAGCCTGCCTGGTACCTTCTATACATGAAGTGTCCCCTGCTCACTTGCTCCATGATCAATCATTCCACAGTTCTCTAAGTGCTGACAAAGATGGTCAAGCTATAACGTGTGATTCTTAGTAGATATCATCTACTCCTCCCCATTTCATACTCTCTGCCTATGTATTTTGGAAGATCAGGTAGAAGGTGAACATACAATTAGGGTGCAATCCTATGCATGTTTAGAGAGAGAAAAGGCCTACAACTCCCAGCATTCCCCAGCCAGCCATGCTGGGAGTTGTAGGCCTTTTCTCTGTCTAAACACGCATAGGATTGTGCCCTTAAAGAGTTAGTATTAAGGATGGATGAGAAGTTTGATTGATTCATTTTTTTCAAATATCAGAACACCAACTTCGTAAGTGTAATGGAAAGAACCTGATAAAACAAACAAAGAAACATGGAAGAAAATGAAAGTGATATTCATCCTTCCATGCAAAGGGCTTTCAGTGCCTAATCTTAAAAATCTGGGCTTGAAACCCTGAGCTTTCAACCATGTTTGTGGTGCTAAATCCAGGCTGCCACTACTCTTTTTCTGACAGATCCCATATCTTTAACAGCTACATGGCAGGTAGGTACACAGTAGTTCTCTCCATCCTGGAAAGAGCATTATCTATTGTATTTGGCTGGTGCAGATGGGTTAGAATGTTGTTTCATTCATTTTTAAAAATAAGAATGTACCACATTCACAAATTTCTTCATCAATGGGATGGAAAGAACTTGAAATTTAAAAAGAAAACTCATATGTGGGAGAAAGCAAAACTACCAGATTAGTCCTTTCCTAGCATGGACTGAAGGTGACCTTCTCCAGTTCACTATCCAAAGGCAACACCATCCGCCAGCAGCCACAGGAACACAGGAAACTGTTCTATACTGTGTCAGGTTATTTGTCCATCTAGCTCAGTGTTGTCTTCTCTGAGGGTCAAACTGCATGTTACATTCATTATGTAGTGTGTTGCTCTCTCTCTCTACTTTTTACTTACTCTAACGTAAGTCCATGAGGACCTAATCTAGATTGGAACCACTGCACATGGGGGGGGGGGGTTAATTCTTCCATCCCCAGCTGCTTCACTCCTGTAATCTCCCTCCCAGCAATAGTTAAATTGGTGTTGCTGGATTTTTCTTTTCTTTTTGACTGCCATTGGGGGGATTTGGAGAGGGCAGCAGCTGTGGAGGGAAGGACATAGTCTCCCTGATCTGCATCAGGACCTCATACACTTACTTTGACATAGAGAGGCAACTGAATGCTACATAATTAAAGTAACATGTAGTTTGGTCAGTGTGGTCTCTCCCATTACCTGCTACCTTGTCCTTTAAACTGGAGATGCCAAGGATTCAACCTGCATGCAAAGCATGTGCTTTATCACTGAGCTATATGGTCCCTCCCCACAAATGCAACCAAAAATGGAATTTAGACCACAGAGTATCACAAGCAGAAAGTATGTGCTCAGCTGTGCAACTGTAAATGTCAGTGATGGCAGTAGTGGGAAAGGGAAGAGGGAGCTGGCTGTGAAGACCACAACACATGCAAGAGAGAAGCAGATTTCAACCTCTGAGTCTGAGCTGCCATAGCTGGTGCAAGGGAGGTTTTGCAGAGAGGTGGAAGAGGGGAGGTGACTGACATTGCATGAGATCCTATGCCACAGCCATTATCCCCCAGTCCTCCAGCTTTCAATGTTGTTATAAATGCTTGAGTAGATGGAAGGTCTGGATTAGTGCCTCTTCCTTCCCTTTTGTGGAGTAATTGGTTTATAACCAGTAAATGGGACAAATGCTTATATTTTAGATGTTACTTTAAAGTTTTATTTATATTTAGCAACATTGTTTTCCTGCCTAATTTCCACTCCCACCTCCCTCCCTCCCTGAAGCTTCTTAACTGTAAGAAATTGTTTCACCATAGGGAATGCATTTTCATAATATTTTTAATATAATCGAGACTACTGCAGTATAGTCTCTAATTACACTAATACTAATCCTCATAGGATGCAGTAAATTTACAAAGTGAGCAAGCAAAACAGAATCATGGATCAAAATTATTATGGCAGGAATGACAGTTATGCAAATGAAACTTTACAAATGATACAGGTATGAAACTATGGCATGAGAAGTTGTCCAGAAGTTGTCCACAAGATCAACTCCATCATCAGGCTCCAGGTATACTCTGAAAATGAAACCAATCCACAGCAGAAGTTCTTCTAATAGGGGATCTTCAACAGCTTCTAATTTAATGAATTCTCTTATTTATAAAGCTTACACTTAATTCACATGGAGTCAAAAAAGAGAGATAATCATCAGTTTTTATCAAGGAATTTGCTCTTCTTCTTCTTCTTCTTCTTCTTCTTCTTCTTCTTCTTCTTCTGTTGTTGTTTAAATCCAGCACCGAGAAAGGAATTTCAGTCTCATAAATGAAATGAAAATACTGATTTCTATTATTAAAGTAACCTTTACATAATACTGGAATACAGTATGAATAAAGCACTCTCATCTGCTGGTTAGGACGCATTCACACAACCACAGTCTGGGCTTGTTCTGTCTATGTAGTAACTTCTTTAGCACCTCAAAAACAGTACTTTCCAACATAGTCAGTTCACATAATGTGATCAACTCCAAATTAGCAAGGTCCAGTTCATATGTCAGGGCCAGCATAAGAACATAAGAACAGCCATGCTGGATCAGTCCAAGGGTCCATCTAGTCCAGCATTCTGTTCACATAGAGGCCAACCAGCTGCCCATGAGAAACCCGCAAGCAGGACATGAGTGCAAGAGCACCCTCCCACCCATGCATCAAGGGGAGGCATCGTTGAGCACCTGCTGAGGCCCCATTCCCAAGCATGGGCCCACTACAAAGATTCCCTTGGAATTGCACCTCCTCTTTCCATTGCAACCTGCTTGTTCACCTGCCTTTCACTCTGGCTCAGGCAATGGTGGTGGTGACAAGGAGGGACAGTAGATGTGACTGGCTCACAGCTTCCAAGAAAGCAAGTGGTAGCAATGATGAGAGAGTATGAGGAGCAATAGCAGCTGTTGAGAATGGCAGTGAGAAGGTAGACTCACTGAGGAAGGGGGCCCATCAAGGATGTCTTGCCCAAGGGCCCTCAAAAACCTGGAGCCAGCACTGCATACACTAACCTTGCCAGTAAACATCTTTATGTGATAGAAGAATAGGAGTATGCCCCACATATCAGCATGTACATAAACTGTGAGATACCCACTCCTGTGGAGGCACATATACCCACTTCACCCAATCCTAAAAAAAAAATATTGGGAAGAATCACAGGAATTAGGCCTGTCTTGGAATGGCCCCACATCTTACATACGAGCCTTTTCCTGAAGTACCAAGTTCACATCTCACATTGCGAGTAGAATATCTAGAGCCATGCATTTAAAGAGAGTTACTAATTATAACAAAGACGTTGTTTCCAACTGTTGAGCAATCAAATGATAAGCCTGCACATGTAGGGATGTGTCAATCAGCAAAACCCATGCTCATTGGTCTCCCAATTCCACCTTGTAGCTTATTCAGATCGCTATCTTTGTTTTCGTTTTCTTTTCGCATGACAATTCTTGCATATTTTTGTGCCCAATTTTCCAAATTGTGTGCATTTTTAAATGTACACATTCTTTTCCCCTTGATTAAAGTGTGTGTGTGTGTGTGTGTGTGTCTTTTTCAAAAGTATGCATGTTTATCTCCACATTTTTCAAATGTACACATTTTTTCAAACACCATTTTTTGGGGTACCACGAATCACTTTGCAAGCTTGGAAAGGTATGGATTTCAACTCCTTATAGCATTCAGGTCTACGTTTGTCTTGGAGTTGTGAATTGGGTAAATTCTGGTCAAGAACACACTAAAACAAATTTCTCATGCATCTCTATGCACATGTGAACTGGTGAATAAGAAACTAAGGGCACAATCCTATGCATGTTTAGACAAAAAAAGTCCCACAACTCCCAGCATTCCCCAGCCAGCATGCCTGGCTGAGGAATGCTGGGAGTTGTAGGACTTTTTTCTGTCTAAAAATGCATAAGATTGCACCCTAAATGTGGTATATAGTTTCCTGGTAACTGCTAGATGACATCCAATTTCAGTGATCTGGGAATAGGCTTTTAAAAAAATCCTTAGGTTGCTAGTGTTATTAACATTTTATGTGTAAGTATAACACATTCTTTCACATAAATACCTTTAAGTGGCAGAAATTTTCATAATGCTAGGATGTTATTTTGGAAAATGAGATATTTGAATATATATATATATATATATATATATATGTATGTGTGTGTGTGTGTGTGTGTATATATATATAATATGTTATGAACTGGAATTCTATTTTTCTTTAATTCTCTTTTATTTTTAATAGAAGACGTAGCAACAGATCTGACTTTTGCTGCACAGGTGAATGAGCCAAGCTTAAATGTCATTCAGCACTGGTTAGGATACATGACATTGATAGATGAAAGTGAAAATTGCCATTTTGAGTTCACCCTTTCCTGATAAAACATGGCTGCTGTGAGCAGAAGTGAAATAACTACTTAAATTAGTCATCATTAGAGCTTGGCAAACTCCGGGAAGCTTGACTTTCGGCTTTGGCATGAACATGAACTATTTTTATTTTGCTCTTAAAAAAAGAAAGACAAGTGAAGCAGTCTAACTTACAGTATTTCTGTGGTTTTCCCTACCACAAAATTGTGACTTTAGACACATATCATAAAATACACTTCTTCTTCCGCAATGAATAGCCTTTCTGTAGTTTGCATTGTACTAGGAAATGGACAACCCATCCCAATATACTCCAGTGTGGCTTCTGCAGTGTTTGAGAGCTACTGATACTGATGAGCAATAAACATCATAGACTTAGCAGATGATGAATAACTCATAACAAAAGGAAGTGGTTTCAGGCTGTGCATGACAATTTTTCTCTCCAGGAGACTCAAATCTAGCCTCACTAGTTTTAATAGGATTTATACTGTTTAGATTATTTGTTTCAGCCATTTTCTTCACTCACAGGCTTTATTTGCCATCGTTATTTGGTAGTACTACTTTGAAAACTATTTGCTAGTACTACTGATCATTTGTATTGTGCATTTACATGTTTGCAGTGCTTACCACTCTTCACTGCGTTTGGCTCTACAGCAGTACTGTGAGGTAGATCAGTGGTAGGAAGACTTCAAGCTCGTGGGTTCTTCTTCATCTTCTACTGGACAAACTTTACCATGAGATGCAGAAAACAACATGTGAAAAAGACATAGAAGCTTAAAGAATTAAAGAATTCTGAGTTCAGAAATTTGTTTTGTGTACCAGAACTAAACGGAGCTCACAGTTAGGAAAGTGCAAACCCACTGCTGGCTGGGATGGTGGGTGCCTGCTGAAGCGCTGCCGCCACTCGACCTCCCCTGGGCCCCTGCTTGAGCCGCCATGAGCTTGGCAAGCCACCCATGGTCATCCTGGGCCTAGTCCAGCGAGTGCCCACCATTTTGCTGACTTGTGTTTTTATGGAAAAAGGGAGTTCAAAACACTGCACGTATTTAAATATGTGGACATTCAGGCCAGGAAAGCGTTATCTATGCAATATTAGAGAGATTATGATATTTGTATTGTACGCTGCCTAGAGTGGCTGGGTAGCCGGCCAGATGGGCGGCTAATCAATCAATCAATCAAATAAATAAATAAATAAATAAAATTTGCATAGATCAAGCTTTCCTGGCCAAAATGTGCGCATGTTTAAATATGCACAGTTTTTTGAGCTTCTTTTTCCCAAGTTGGCAAAATGGTGGGCGCTCACCAGACAGATCTGGGTGAGTGTGGGGAGCTTCTGGGAGAGCGTGAGCAGGGGTGAGCGAGGCCAGTGTCTCAGCTATTAGGATCTACCTCTTGACCTGCCAGGCCTTGCATTGTGACCCTTAACCAGCCTGAAAGCATGGGTGGGAGCGGCTTAGTAGGGTGGATGGGGTTTCAAAACTTTTGAAGGCAGCAGCTGCCACTGCCTCAGTGCACCACCCTTGAAACTAAATGAGAGTTAGTCCCAAATCTAAAAGGAGAACCAAAGTAGTTGAGCACTTTTCTACACAAGGTTGTATTTTCAGTTTCCTCACAGAACTGAGATCCGAGCTCTACACAAAAAGCTTTTCCTTTCCTGCTTTTCTTCTACATAACCTCTAGGTAGTGCTGGGGTATAAAAGAATAACACAATTACACAAGTGGGAATGTATTTTGTTTTCCTTTAACAAATAATACTGCACACATAATACCTCCCTAAACCCCCTCACAAAAGTGTTCTTAAAAAATGGAAGTGAACTGGAGATCACACCATCACCTAAAGAAACGGTAAACAACCATGAGTGCGGAATGACAAGTGCACAATAAATGCCTCATGTAGAAAAGCTCTAAATAATGCAGCCTGGAAAGTCAAAAGGGGAAACTATCAATTCCACTCAATATAAAAGTTTAAATAAAAAGTGCCCATAGACCCATTCCACAATTTTTTTGTGATGGAGCCCCTCCCCCCAAAGCAACAACCATTAACAGCCGTTGGGGCTATAAAAGTGTTTTTTATTCTTGGTATATTAATCCCAGGAAGACAAATCAGGCTGAACACATGTCAGGGAGGTAGTCCTTTCAATCATAAAACAAAGATGCATGAATTACTAAGAAACCTATTGGCTATGCCAATAGCCTTTTATCTAGCAACACATGTTGTTAATGTAAACAGTATGGTGCCGGATCCCTCTGGCAGGTTTAAATACTTGGATGTGCAAAGCAAATAGTAAAAGTAAATCTTGTCATGTTTGGTTTCATAGCCCTATAAAACCGCAATCAGATGTTGGCACAACAGCTTGTAAGTTAACAATATCAAGTTCCGTTTCCAATAAAATGTGGGAAGTATAATGTGGTAACGCTTATTTATGTTTATCTGAACTGATTCTATCCTTTGGAGAGCAGATATAAACTATCAGGTGAAGAGAGATACAAAATTAGGCATCTTATTTTTTGTAACTCTTTGAATTCATTGAACATATTAATGTGTTGCCAAGTTGAATTATTGACATATTCCTAAATCCCTTGATCCTTCTGTAACTTTTATAACTATCATTTCTAATACCACTGAAGTGTACTTTTATATTTGGAGAGTTTTATGCTTGGGGTGTGTATATGTAATTGGTGGCTTTGCCAGTTTGACTGGCCTACACAAAAAGCAAACAGCTGGCATTTAAAAAGAGAGAGATTCCAAGCACTACTTTACAAATTTCATTTTTAATTTATTTATAATGATGTTTGCCAGTTACATATTTCATGTAGATTACTAGTCTGTGGGTCCAACTAAATGTTACTTTAAAGAAGTAGCTATCACCACTGTCTTTATTCTAGGAATGTACGAATCCCTTACCTGGCTCCGTGCCAGGGCATCTGCGGTGGGGAGGAGGCGCTCTGTCCCTCCCCCAGAATCCTCCCTGCCCATTGTAGTAGCCACCATTTGCGTCCCTGCTCTTTGCCATGATAGGCTACGTAAATACTTACGTAGCCTATCATGGCTGCTTGCAAGGAAGCAAATGGCGGCCGCAGCAGCCTGACTACGGCTGGCCAGGAGACCAGCCGGAGCCACTTTCGCCACCACCAGAGCCACCGCCAGAGCCGCCGCCACATCTGCCCCAGGTAAGCTCCGTCCTGGGGGGATTCCGCGGGGTGGCGGGGTGCAGGAGGCCATTCCGCCACAGATTCCAGGGGGCTGGATTCTAAAGAATCCAGCCTCACTGGAATCCATGGAGGAATTCTCTGACATCCCTACTTTATTCCTTACTCAAAAGTAGGGATGTACAGACTGTGCAAAATCCACTCTATATGTGTTTTGCAGATTGTCAGGTGCCTTTCATTCCATTATCCACCCACAGACAGATGCAAATATTTTTTTTCAGCACGAGGAAAAATACATAAATATTTATGTAAAAATTTACGTAAGTATTTACAAACTTTACCCCAGTATGTAACATTTAGTGTATTGTCCCCTATTCCATTCTACATTTCCTCAGCAGAAACTTATGTATTTTTCTTAGGGATGTCAGAGAATTCCGCCACAGATCTCAGTGAAGCCAAATGCCAGTGCATTCAGTCCCCCGAAATCCGTGGCGGAATGAAGCCGCCCTGCCCCTCACCCCGCGAAATGGGCCCGGAATGGAGCACCTAGGGATGTACGAAAGTCACTTACCGTTTCACGGATCTGCTTCGCGGTGGGGGGGAGGCGCTCTGTCCCTCCCTCCAGAATCCTGCCTGGCCGGCTCCGCTCCACGGGTATTCTGCAGAACTGCCGGCCGGCTCTGCCCACAGCCAGACATCCAGCCGCTGGGCAGCAGGGATGCAAATGGCAGCGGCCGTAGCTGCCAGTGTTTGCGTCCCTGTACTTAACTGTGATAGGCTACGTAAATATTCACGTAGCCTGTCATGGCAAAGTAAAAAAAAAAACGCATACACAAATGGCGGCGGCTATGGCAGCTGCCATTTGCGTTTGCTATTTTTAGCCGTTCTAGCCTACGTAAATATTTAAACATAGCGAACACAAATGGTGGCTGCTGTAGCTGCCGCCATTTGCATTCGCTGCGCCCAGCAGCGGCCGGCCAGGAGATCAGCCCCAGCCGCTGCCACCGTCGCACCTGCCACCACACCTTCCACTTCTGCCACTCCTTCCGCCACCACTGCCACCACCGCTGCTGCCGCACCTACACCTGCCACCCCCACCGCCGCCCCCACACCTTCCGTTGCCGCCACACCTTGCACCGCCCCCGCCACTGCCATTGCACGTTCTGCTGCCACCAGTGCGGCACTGCCGCCGCTGCTACAGCCACCGCATCCACCACAGGTAAGCTTCATCCCGGGGGGTTCTGCAGGGCAGACAGAGGGGCAGGAGGCCGTTCCACCATGGATTCTGGGGGGCCAAATGCCAGTGCATTCAGCCTCACTGGAATCTGTGGCGGAATTCTCCGCCATCCCTAGGAGCACCTACCTGCTGCCGTCTGCGTTGACTTGCGAATGGCAGCCGCATCTGTGGCCGCCATTCGCTTAATCCATGTAGCTGTGATAGGCTACGTAAATATTTACGTAGCCTATCACAGCAAAACTAAGGGAACGCAAATGGTGGCTGCCATTTGCGTTCCCTTTTCTCCCTGCCCTTTTAGCCTACATAAATATTTACGTAGGCTATTACGGCCCCCACCAAAAGGGAACGTAAATGGTGTAGTGGCCGCCGTAGCTGCCGCCATTTGCGTTCCCTTAGTTTTGTCATGATAGGCTATGTAAATACTTATGTAGCCTATCACGGCTTCCGCAGGGATGCAAATGGCGTCCCTGCATTAGCCGTGATAGGCTACGTAAGTATTTACGTAGCCTATCACGGCTACATGGATGAAGCGAATGGATCGACATATGGATAGACAGGATATGGATAGACATGCTTCTCAGGCTGTTAACATACAGATAGGGATGGCGGAGAATTTCTCCACAAATCTCGGGGAGGCCGAATGCCAACGCATTCGGCCCCCCGAAATTGGTGGTGAAATTCTCTGCCCCCCCGCCCCCCCCCAGGATGGGACTTACCTCATGCAAATGTCCCTCTCTGTGGCAGGTCCCAGCGGCGGTTCGGCGGTGTTTTGGCGGGGGCAGAGGCGGCAGCCGGTCTTCCGATCAGCTGCCGCCACCGCCATTACAAAGTAAATGTAAAAAAACCCCAAAACACACATGTGATAGGCTACGTAACGATTTACGTACCCTATCACGGCTAGATTTCCAAAGTCGGCTGTGATAGGCTACGTAAATCGTTACGTAGCCTATCACGGGTGACTTTGAAAAAAAAAAGCGCGTACGCAAATGGCGGCGCCCATGGGCGCCGCCATTTGCGTTCCTTATTTGGGCCCGGGTAGTCTACATAAAGATTTACGTAGACTACGGTGAAAATAAGGGCAATGCTATTTGCGTTGCCCTTATTTTCGCCGTAGTCTATGTAAATCTTTATGTAGACTACCCGGGCCCAAATAAGGAACGCAAATGGCGGCGCCCATGGGCGCCACCATTTGCGTACGTGCTTTTTTTTTTTTTCAAAGTCTCCCGTGATAGGCTACATAACGATTTACGTAGCCTATCATGGCTGACTTTGGAAATCTAGCTGTGATAGGCTATGTAAATCGTTCGTAGCCTATCACATGTGTGTGTTGTTCTTTTTTTACATTTACTTTTTTATTTCGTGGCCAGGGAGACGGGGCGCTCCTCCCCGGCCTGAATTTTGGCCGGGCGGGATGGGGTGACTCCCCCCCCCAGCCTGAACTTCAGGGGGAGAACCGAAGAGCCTCCCCCCCCACCATGAAGGAAGCTGCGGAAACAGGTAAGGGACTTTCGTCCATCCTTACATACAGAAGGCTGGGCCTGAAGGCTCCCCCACTCCTGTGTGAGAACGCAGGAGGAGGAGGAGAGTGCGGGATGTGACCTGAGGGATGCTAGACTGTGGCACAGAGTAAAGTGGGAAAAGTTAGAGGCGGAGCTCAGATGGTCAACCTGGTGGGCGATGCGTGAGGGTCGACGTAGGGGAGCATCACTGGACAGGAGGGGCATCCCTCCCTAAGTTATTTTAGCCAGGAAGTCCTTGTTCAAACAGCTGGAAACATCGTATTTCCCCTTTGTATCCCCTGTTTTCATTCCTTTGTAGCCTGAGAGTCTTTGGGGATTTGCATCTGTAATGAACCTGTTGATAGTGAATTAAAGGTGTGAGACTGAAGCCTCTCTTCTTGTGTATGTACATGAGGAAGGTGGGGGCCAAGGGAACGTGACACTCAGGCACCACATGATATCCCTCTCCTGAGGCTGTAGATGCTCCTGTGACTTCAGGATAGGGAATCAGATCCTTCCCCCTCTCTTGCCCCTTTGCAGCTGCCACAACAGCAACCTTTAGTGGTCATAATTTATAGTAGCCTGTCCTACAAGCTAATTTGGAGTTACATGAAGCCATAACTCATACGTCACAACTTCGTCAGTCCTGAAACTTCTCCTAAGCAGCTGCATTGCATGACCCCAAGTTCTAGAATTCTGAGACATAGATTTATAAAAATATTTTTATACTATGCATGCTTTTAATTTTATCATATTTTTACATGGTTAACACTGAGACATTTCCTCCTGATAGAGGCACAAAATCAACAAAAGTAGCATTTCCCATTACTACTGTCCTTGCTGGGAAAATCTGAGAGTGAGTGATAGGAAATGCTAGATCTAAAGGGAGGGATCATAACTCCGTGGCAGAGCACTTGGTTTGCACGCAGAAAGTCCCAGGTTCAATCCCCGGCTTCTCCAGGTAAGGCTGGAAATAATCCTGCCTGAAACCCTGGAGGGTCACAGCAGTCAGTGCTGACAGTACTGGATTAGATGGATCAATAGTCTGATGGAGTATGAGGCAGCTTTGTATGTTTGCATATATGCAAATTCTAAATCGGTTGAGGCAGCTGTTAAAGGCTCAGGACTTCTGACAAGAAAAACGCTACTGTACACATGATGAGTATGCAAGAAATTGTTAAGAAATAGTTCCAAACAACACACCTGACTATCTATTGATAATTTCTAATTAACTTACCACACAACTCCTATAAAGAGCCCAGTAAAACTCCCATGAAGAGCCCAGCAATAAACAGCTAAGAAAACTGTCTCTCTATTTATTTGGTCAAACTGAAGACAAAACTGTTGGCAAAGTTGCACCCAAAGAAACATAAGAGACTGAATGACAAAATATTCATCCCAGTGGTTTTCAAACCAATTTAATGTATGAGCAAGCCCTGGAGAGTGAAGCAACTGGAGGAAGGAAATAAAGAAAGTGACATAAAAGGAACCCAAAAGATGTGATATGGATTAGAAGACTTGGAGGGCTTGAAGCTTGCTACAGTATATTTTCTTGCATTGCATACACTTCTGTCTATGTTTTCATTTTACTCTTCTATTAGTTTCCTAATAGAAACTAGTTTCCCACTCCTTTGGGTTTCAGCAATGATTACCCCATAGCTATTATGGCTGTCTTGCTGTCTCCTGAAGAAAAATAAAATAAAAAATTCACCTCAAGGGTTCATAATTTCAGACAATTACTTTCTGTGTAAGAAAACAACAAAGCAAATCTTTTTATTGAAGACAAGCTTACATATTTACAGAAATTCAAGTTGCCTTTAGACAATTTGGCATGGAGAGATGGAACTGGATATGCTCCACTCATTACAAAAGAAGAAAGCTTCACTAAAATGAATCGTAGCATCTCACAAATACATATTTGTTCAATTCAAGGCTAGCTTGATTCTCTCAGAGAATGTTACAGACAATGCATTAGAAATGCGGGACATGTAATCTATATTAGGATCATACCTTGATTAGATATATTTTAACCAATTAATTAATCAATTGAGTTAATTTTTTATTTATAAATTAAATCTGCATAAGGAGAAAAACAATATTTCTGAAGCAAGAAGCATACTTTGTTTTTAGATGATGCACACTGATGCCATAGCAGAAATCATCTTAGAAGAGGCTTTTTCTCCTGTGTGTGAGAGAAGGGAGAATGTCTCTTTTAAGATGGTGGTTGCAGCTAAATGGAAAAGCCTGATTTCATAGAATAGTAGGGTTGGAATGGGCCTTTAAGACCATCGAGTCCAACTCCCTGCTTATTGCAGGAATTGAGCATCCCTGACAGATGGGTGTCCAGCCTCATCTTGAAATGATGAGGCTGGAAATAATGAGGCTGGATATTAATCATTTAATATGGTCCTTGTATTTAAACATTATAAACACTTGAATTAAAATAATTATTTATTTATTTATTAAATTTCTTAATCGCCCATCTGGCTGGTCACCCAGCCACTCTGAGCAATGTACAACAATAAAAACAGTTTATACAATAAAATTCAACATTAAAAACATCACATTTCTAAAATTACCCTAGCCCACCCCAAATGCCTGCCTGAACAACCATATTTTTAATGCATGGCGGAAGCTCATTAAAGAGGGGGCATGGCAAAGTTCCCTAGGGAGGGAGTTCCACAGAGTGGGGGCCACCACAGAGAAGGCCCTCTCCCTCATCCTCACCAGCCTAGCTGTCCTGGCTGATGGGACAGAGAGAATGCTGTCTGAGGCTGATCTTGTTGAGCAGCCTATCTGGTGTTGCTGGAGGCGGTCCTTGAGATAGGCTGGGCCGGAGCCATATAGGGTTTTAAAGGTCAAAACCAACACCTTGAATTTGGCCCAGAAAACAACTGGTAGCCTGTGCAGCTCCTTCAGCACTGGAGTGACGTAATCTCACTGGCAGCTGCCTTTAATCAGGTGAGCCGCCGCATTCTGTACCAGCTGCAGCTGCCAAACCATCTTCAAGGTTAACCCCATATAGAGCGCATTACAGTAGTCTAAACGAGAGGAGACCAAGGCATGTACTACCGATGGGAGCAGATGGTCGGGAAGGTAGGGGCGCAGCCGCTGTATCAGATGGAGTTGGTACAGCACTGCCCAGCTCATGGCTGACACCTTAGCCTCCATGGACAGCTGGGAGTCTAAGATGACACCCAAGCTGCGGACCTGGACTTTCAAGGGTAACCGTACCCCATTCAACACCAGGTCAACATCCCCAACCTCCTCTTGTCTCCCACCAAAAGTACCTCGGTCTTGTCAGGGTTCAGCTTTAGCTTATTCCTCCCCATCCAGCCACTCACCGTCTCCAGACATTTGGACTTGGATTCTACGGCCAACCTTGGTGAAGATATGAACGAGAGGTAGAGCTGCGTGTCATCTGCATACTGATGACACCGCACCCCAAACCTCCTGATGATACCCCCCAGCAGCTTCACATAGATGTTAAATAGCATCGGGGAGAGGACGGAACCCTGTGGCACCCCACAAGTGAGTGGCCACAGGTCCAAAACCTCCTCTCCCAGTGCTACCCTCTGGTACCTGCCGGACAAGAAGGACTGGAACCACTGCAATACGGTGTCTCCAATGCCCAACCCCTCCAGGTAGTCCAGGAGGATACCGTGGTCAACGGTATCAAAAGCCGCTGAGAGGTTGAGGACAACAAGGAAGGAGCATTCGCCCCTATCCAGAGCCCTCCTCATATCATCCACCAAGGCAACCAAGGCTGTTTCTGTCCCATGCCCAGGCCTGAAGCCTGACTGAAATTAGGGATGTACGAAAGGGACTTACCTTGTCCCGCAGCTTTTTTCGGGGTGGGGGGGGAGGTGCTTCGCTTCTCCCCCCGAAGTTCATGCGAGTGGGGGGTGTCTTCCCGCCTCGCCCAGCTGAAATTCAGGCCGGGGGGGAGGCTTCCCACCTCGCCCCCAGCCAAAATTCAGGCCGGGGAGAAGCGACCCGTCTCCCCGGCCGCGAACTTCAACAGAAAAGTAAAAAAAAAAAAAAAGCCCCGTGATAGGCTACGTAACGATTTACGTAGCCTATCACGGCTAGATCTGCAAAGTCAGCCGTGACAGGCTATGTTAATCGTCACGTAGCCCATCATGGGTGACTTAAAAAAAAAAAAAAAAGCGCGTACGCAAATGGCGGCCCCCATAGGGAGCTGCCATTCGCGTTCCTTATTTGGTCGCTGTAGTCTACGTACAGATTACGTAGATTACAGATTACGTAGACTATGGCGAAAATAAGGGCAACGCAAATAGCGGCAAATAGAATTTCTCCCCGAAACTACTTCGGGGGGCCGAATACGTCGGCACTCGGCCCCCCGAAGTTTCGGCGAGAAATTCTCTGACACCCCTAACTGAAATGGATCTAGATGATCGGCTTCTTCCAAGTGTGCCTTCAACTGCATCGCCACCATCCGCTCAATCACCTTGCCCAAAAAAAGCAGATTCGAGACTGGGCAAAAGTTGTTCAGAACTTGGAGATCCAAGGAGGGCTTTTTTAAAAACGGTTTTATCACTGCCTCCTTGAGGGCTGATGGCATCACTCCCTCCTCAAGGGAGGCGTTCACCACCACCTTGATCCCCTCACTCAGCCTCATCAGAAGGAAGAAGCTGGAACCAATCCCACAAAACCGGTGTGCCACAGACCACCTCCTGCTCACTAACTGTATCCACAGCGCATGGAATAATACTCCTAATCCAATCAATTTTAACTGCAAAGTGCCTTGCCAAGGCCTCATAGGAGGCCTTAGAATGCTCCAGCGGTTTTCTTCATTAAAAATCCCAGTGGCACCTTTTTTAGTCAATAAAGGCTGCAATCCTACACCCACTTACTTGGGAGTTCCCACTGAGTTCAATTCTGGGTAGACTTATATAAGATTGCACTGTTAAGTGCATTCCTATGTATGTCTATGCAGAAGGAAGTCCTATTGAGTTCAGTGGTGTTTAGTACCAGGTAACTGGGTATAGGATTGCATCCTAAACCTCCACAATAGCCCTACATGTGTGTGTGTGTGTGTGTGTGTGTGTGTGTATTATACATATATATATATATATATATATATATGTTTATATTCTAAATCTATATAAATTTAAAGTAATTTTGTATTCAGAATCCATCCCTGTCTCTGAAATCTATTATCAGCTTTTCTTAATTATATAAATGTTCAAATGATTTTATCATATTAATGGCACAATTCTATACATGTACAGAGATCTACAGAAACACAGCACAATATGCATAATGGAAAATGTGTTTCCATAAACAAGTAAATCATGTTTTTTGTTTCTTTTTATGAGCTTATTATTCACTTTCCATGCTTAAGCACTCAAAGTGACATGTAAAAAGAGAGAGAGAGAGAGAGAGATAAACACTAGAAACAAGCTTAACAAAAATATTAATTAAAATGTGGGATGCAGTTCTCTCAGTGCACTATTATTGTGTTATTGTCAGCATCTTTGTTTCTTGCTTTTGTTGATTTTTCTTTGCAATTAAGAGCTCCATATCACACATAGATAAATAAATAAAGATCAGCAACCACTATAAAAACATCAGCCATAGCCATGTGCTATCTAAAACCAACTTTGAACACAGAATTAAATAGCAGCATTAACAAGGCAAGAGTAATAGAAGTATGCAAAATCCTCAGACAAACCCAAGATGAATAGCTCCACTTCAGAGGCACTCAGATCATATCCAATACATGGCTGCTCAGGACTAGGGATGTACGAAAGTCACTTACCTTTTCGAAGGGTGACATTTGCGGTGGGGGGGAGGTGCTCTGTCCCTCCCCCCGAAATTCTCTCCGGCTGGCTCCACTCCGCAGAGATTCCATGGAGCCACCGGCTGGGGCTGCCCGCAGCCAGAAATCTGGCTGCTGGGCAGCCTGCAGGGACACATATGGCGGCTGCTGTAGCCGCTGCCATTTGTGTCCCTGTATTTTGCTGTGATAAGCTATGTAAATATTTACGTAGCCTATCATGGCAAAAAAACAACAACAGCGAACGCAAATGATGGCAGCTACAGCAGCTGCCATTTGCATTCCTTTTTTTTTTGGCGTGAATGGTTACGTAAATATTTATGTAGCCTATTATGGAGGGGAAAAAAAGGAACGAAAACGGCGGCCAGTACACCATTTGCGCCCCTCTTTTGCCGTTAATAGCCTATGTAAATATTTACATAGGCTATCACGGCAACAACAACAAAAAGTAACACAAATGGCATCCCTGCGTTAGCCGTGATAGGCTACGTAAGTATTTACATAGCCTATCACGGCTATAGTGATGAAGCGAATGGCGGCCATGGACGCAGTCACCATTCGCAAGTCAGCGCAAACAGCAGCAGGTAGGTGTCCCGTTTCGCGCGCCTTTCGCAGGGTGGGGGGCAGGGGGGCTTTGTTCAGCCACGGATTTTGGGGGGCTGAATGCACTGGCATTTAGCCTCACTGAGATCCATGGCGGAATTCTCTGACATCCCTACTCAGGACGAAAGAGGGATGAGGTGAAGCAGACTGGTCCTGAGGCTTTGCAACCTCCGATTCGGAAGGGTGTTTCTGGTTCCCCCCCTTTTCTGACAAATTGACTTCTTTGCCTTCCACAAGCATTTCCAAATTCTCTATAAATAGAACCCGAGGAGAATGAAGCAGCGGAAGAGGTGCAGTTCTATGACTTACAGCTGTAACTTCTAACCAGAAGATGTCTTTACCATAGTTCTCCTTTTTCTTTCCAAGGAAAATGCTTTTGGGATTTAGAAGGAATATAACAGTTGTCTGCTGTTTCAAGTGTTTCACTGCTTTGTGCGACTGTGGCCCAATCTACATGGAAATGGTTTCAGAAGTGTTTTCAGGTTACATCTGGATTTTCATGAAATCGCTTTGGTCCAGCAGCAGTAGAGATGGACGAACTCATTAGAGCCTGTGCTTGGCAGGTGCTTGAGCAGCTGTTGCTGCCCCCCCCACAAGCCAGGCTGTGGGAGCCCCTGGAGGGCTCTGTGAGCTGTCCAGGAGTGTGCCGCAGCTGCCCGCTCTGCTATGCGAGTCACTGTCTTTTACCCAAGATGGGGCTCTATTTTCGTAGATTTATTGTTGTGCACAACGGTGGCCAGAAAGGGCCATTTCCACAACATTAAGAGGCCTCTAATGTTGTAGAACTGGCCCTTTCCAGCCATCATTGTGCACAACAATAAATCTATGAAAATATAGAGCCCAATCGTGTGTAAAAGGGGCTCTATATTTGTACTGGGGGGGAGGAAGGATTGTTCCTTTCTTTCCCTCCCATCCCGGGCCAGCTACGTAAGGGCAGTGGCTTGATAAGAGGAGGAAGGCGAGAGGGACTCACCTTCCTTCTCCCATCAAGCCACTGCCTTCACATAGCTGGGGTGAGGGCAGATACAGGAATGATCCTTCCCCCTCCATCCTAGCTCCCATGAAGACAGCAGCTTGACAGAAGGAGGAAGGTGAGAGGGATGCCATTGTTTTTTCTGCTTCTTTCACAGGGAGGGGAAGAATTTTGGAGAATTTTCTCCTTGGGAAGGGGGACATGGTTTCCATATTCTTGAAGGTTCTTCTATTTTTATTTTTTAAAAAACACCCCCTTCACTTGAGGGGCCCAGGACTCTTATCCAGCCAGGAGTTCCACCTGAATGCCTATTGGAGAGGGAGAAGTCACATGGTCTCCTGGAAATTCAGAAAAAAAATGCCAGGCTGGAGAAGAGTTCTGGGCTCCTGCAAGTGCAGGGGGTGCTTTAAATTAAAAAAAAAAAAAATAGTGGGAAGACGCTTCAAGAATTGCCTACACTTTAAAGAGGGATGTGGAACCCTCCCCCCCCGGCCCCCAGAGAAAATTCTCACCTTTTCCAGCCTCTTTTGCAGGAATTTTTGTCCCCCCACCCCAAAATGCCAAAATGGAAGAATCAAAATTTTCAGTACAGCACTGGTTTTTACAAATGGCAGATGAAGTGGTAAAAAGCTACATGCAGCCCCAGGGACTGCCCCACTTCAGGAGGGGTTTTTAAAAGGGCTTTAATGGTATTCAGTCATGTGCATCCCCACCTGTATTCTAAAGTGTCAACTGCTATGGGAAAATGTGGCCAATACTTTTTCCATTAGTGTAAGTGAAAGGGGAGCCACGTATGGGTGAAGGTGTTTCCTTAGATATGCAGGACGTGGGCCATCTAGCATCACTGATAATATGGCAGTTCAAAAAAGGGAGAAGCAGATCCTGAATTACTAAGGCTGCCTTCCAGATCAATTTCAGATCAGAACCTAGACCTTCTAGGATCCAGTCTGATCCAAAATGTAGCTGATTTGGCTTTGTGGTCTATTTTGCTGGATATTCACAGTAACCCTTTGAGCCTGGCAAATAAAATACAAGATAAAGTTTATTCCATTACATGTTACAATTTTGGAACATCATGTTCTCATAAGTGGCAAACATGACATCAGCACTGGCTTTATTAACAATATGGGATGAGCAAAACACCCAAGTGACATCTAAGGAATTAATTGTGTTTATGCTGATGGTGGCTCATGGGGTAATAGCAGTTGGCAAACTAAAGAACTTCTAACACCGAAGTCTTGGTACATGGAGATGTGGAAAACAACCAAGGCAGAAAAATTGATGTACAAACTGAAATTAGCAAAAGGAAATGTCAGAAAATATGATTCTTATAAAACACGTCATGACTTTATTTTATATGCCAATCAGGAACAAAGCCTTTCCTCAGATTATGGAAAATATAATTTGTTATTATGCAGAACCATAAAGAAAAACTCCAAACAGCCAATGGATTCCACCTATATTTTTCTCTGTAAAGGGGGAAAACATTAAATATACTACCGTCTGTCAATAGCTAGATTTGAATGTGATGTGTGGGGGTTTTCGTTTTGGTTTTTTTTTGTTTGGTCTTTGTATTTGGAAAATTAATTCTTAAAAGTTTATTCAATAACATAACCCACCATTTCATGCATTATTGGAAATGCACACTGGCAAGTTGGCAACTGTAATTACTTAAAACATTTTTTTAAGAATAAACTATTGAGTGACAATAGCTCTGGTGGTACAAATTAACTTCCAGATGGCTTGTACTATACAAACAATGATCAGGCTGACTGGAAACAGTCCATGACAGAGAAATCTATTTCTCAGAATGACTGAAAACTAGAGCTATTACGAACTTTGGGGGTGCGGGGAGGTGAGGGATATTCAGCGCCAGAATATCTACCTTGTGAATGGAGTATTCAAATGATATATGTTTTGGGAGGTTTCTCAGGGGCTGGCGAGAGCATGTGTAGTTCATGCATACTTTAATGGGAATGCTGTAGATAGATACGTGGTTTGTTGGGCAGTGGATAGAGTGAGTATTCAGAGAGAGCAACTTGTGGCCCTCCAGATATTTTGGTCTAAAACTCCCATGATTCCTCACCATTGGCTATGTTGGCTAGAGATGGTGGAAGTCATACGCCAAAACATCTGGAGGGCCATAAGTTGCCCACCTCTGGAGTAGATGTTCATCTCTCTGCATTTCTCTGAGGTGTCAAGCCCTGTTCACACATTCCTTCCACACATAGGGCAAATATGTGGAGGGTAGAGTGGGACTGTGCCTCCTGCCCCTGTCCCCATCATCACATACTGGGTCAGCTCCATACACACAAATGCTGACATCCACATGCTGAGTGCAGACATGAGACTATCAAGGGTAGAGGCAGGAGGCACAGCCTTGCTTTGCTCACCATGCATTTGTTAGGGAATGCATGAATAGTGCTTTGCAGATGCCCAGTTTTAGTTTATAGCAAATATGGAGAAGAGTGTCATTCACCACATTGGAAGAGGGAAGAAAGATCAAGCCCTTTGAAACATGGATAGTAGAAGTGAAGTATCATTCTGTTCTGGCATTAGTATATGGAAACATCTGTCCTTCAGCAACCAAGAGAAGTTCATTCATTATATCATTCCTTAAAATAGTGCACTCATCTTCCAAGAGATAAGCCTAACCTATATATTTCATCCCTGAGATGAATCTGAAATGTATTTATAGAGACATGATTTCTGAGAATCTACATTACTGAAAATACCAACTATTATCTGCCCCCTTTAATCCTTTCTTATCTGACTCCATGGATGTAACTCCTTATTAAATTCTGCTGAAAATTCACCACATAAAATTATGAGTGGTTTTTCTTCTAAAGACATAGTCCAATCTACTCCATTAATCAAAGGAAAAAAATATGCTTCAGGAGGTAAAAAGAGTATCTCTTCTTTTGAGCAAACACCATATTTGCCACTGGGATTGCTAGACAGTGTTACTAACATTTATTCTCTCCTCCTTGCTCCCAGGCACACACTATGGGGCCAATCCTGCTACCAGATGTTCCACAGAAGAGGAAAAGGGGATATGGCAACCACAGTTTTACTGGGCATATAACAGCCATTTACAGGCACAACTTGACCAAACATATTCTATGGCCACCCAATTTCTGTGAGAACTTGTGTCCACCAATTAGCAGCCATCCTTTCTCTAATGGCCACATCATGATTATATTTTCTTCAGCTCACTTAGTACTGATATTATGTTAGGATCAGTAATTTGTGTTCTAATTTGTAGGTTTGAACATGATTTTCTCCACAGTGATGCCACCATATCCACTGAAGCCCCCAGGAACAACTCCAAGACCCACTGTAATCTGAACAAGGACTGGCAACCCGAAAGTGCCTCGCACTAGGACATACACGTCAGCTGCTCCCCAAGCAGGGCAACTGAGGCAAGGCAAATAGAAGTCAACCCCCACCCGTGCCAGGAAAAAGACAGATCAGACCAGATTCAGAAAACAGATCCATGGAGAGGAATGTGCTGGCAAAAACCCTGCATGGTGTCAGGCTTCCATGCTCGAGTAAAACACCTATGGTCTCCTTCAGGTGCACCTGGGCTGGTATCACTGAGACCTGCCAGGTGACTTGTAGTTCCCTATTTGGCCCCTTGTTCTCTTTCCCATCACCACCAGAGTCAAAGTGAATACCTTTTTAGGGGTAACCAAGGTGGGGTATGAAAGTTATCAGCTACATGAGTAACACAGGAAGTGAACTGCAGGCATGGAGCAATCCAGTGGAGCTGTGTGTAACATCATGTGTGCATGCTCACTGGATGTGATGATGGTTGGGAGACATGAGCCAGGGCTGTCTGACTGTAGCGTAGCTGTGATTAAGGTGTTCCAGAATGTCACACATTGCTGGCCACTTGGCATTTCTGTGGGTGTCAAATGTTCATTTCCAAAGGCCTGTCCCAGCAATTTGATTGTTGTCCTGTTGTCCCTTTTGCAAACTGTAAGTGTGTGTATATGTGTGTGTATATATATATATATATATACACACACACACACACACACCGTCGTCTTTTCCTCACAGCTCATGAACATTTCTGTTTTCTTTTTTCATCTTCTGTCTAAGACGCTGCAGTGCATTAAGTGAATTTAAGACTGCCATGATATAACTCCACAAATACACCTCGGTCTTGTCATAAGGACCTTTTGGAAACTCGTGTCTAATTGCCCTTTTCTAGAAGCCATAATGCCTGCAAGTGCCAGGCATTTCTGAAAAAACAAGCCCTAATTTGCTACTCAATCATTTCTACCAATGTTGTCATTTGCCCAAGCAACTCTGAATGCTTTCCTCCCCCTTCCATGCAGCATACATTTCATATTCCAGTTTATTTCTTTGAAGTTGAATTTCTTGGGCATTCCCTGACAGTGTTTCTAATTTCTCTCATAGTCTTTTTGAAGTATTTCTCTCCTGGCTAGTTTTTACTACTCCATCCAATTTAATATATTTTGCAATTTTCATTATTAGGATGAGCTAGACATGCAGTGGTCCAAACCCTACAATGATGTGTGCAAGGACAGATTGTGAGGCTCTGTCAATAAACATGGATGCATATTCTTATAGATACTCATAAGCAGTGCCTTTGAATGCCTACATGTTAATGAAGATATAACATGTTGCTGTCACCAATAATCTATCACAATTTTATGCTATCTTATTTGATTCCTTGTTTTTGTAATTTGTTTAATGAGAACTTAAACTCAGCAATTGTAATTATTTTTAGGAACATTAATTGCAGATATAGATAAAGTCTGAACAGTAATGACTTGTTTGCTGATGGGTAGGAAAGCAATGAAGACTAATGGGCCACTAGACTAATAGCCACAAATCAAAGAAGCTGCTGTATATGCAGGAAGAGGACTGAAGCCATGGAAGAAGTGCTTTCATGTGTGGAAATTACCAGGAACAATGCTCCACATGGCCATGAACCAAAGTATTGGAGGGAATATATCATTATCATTTGGATGAAAAATGGGGCCATCCAAAAATGTCAGTGGTTTCATAGAATAGAATAATAGAATAGCAGGGTTGGAAGGATCCTACAAGGCCATCGAGTCCAACCCCCTGCTCAATGCAGGAATCCAAGTCAGAGCATCCCTGACAGATGGCTGTCCAGCCTCGTCTTGAACGCCCCCAGTGTGGGAGAGCCCACCACCTCCCTAGGTAACTTGTTCCACTGTCGTATTGCTCTAACAGTGATGTTCAGCCAGAATCTGGCTTCCTGTCACTTGAGCCCATGATTCCGTGTCCTGCGCTCTGGGATGATCAAGAAGAGATGTGACAACCTTTCAAGTACTTGAAAAGCGCTATCATATCTCCCCTCACTCTTCTCTTCTCATGGCTAAACATGCTCAGTTCTTTCAGTCTCCCCTCATAGGGCTTTGTTTCCAGTCCCCTGATCGTCTTTGTTGCCCTCCTCTGAACCCTCTCCAGTTTGTCTGCATCCTTCTTAAAATGTGGTGCCCAGAACTGGACACAGTACTCCAGATGAGGCCTAACCAGTGCTGAGTAGAGGGGGACTAGTACTTCCCAGGATTTGGAAGCTATGCTTCTATTAATGCAGCCCAAAATAGCATTGGCCTTTTTTGCAGCCACATCACGTTGTTGGCTCAGATTCAGCTTGTGATCTACAACAATTCCAAGATCCTTCTCACTTGTAGTGCTGTTGAGCCACGTATCCCCCATCTTGTAACTGTGCATTTGGTTTCTTTTTCCTACGTGCAGAACTTGGCATTTATCCCTATTCAATGTCATTCTGTTGTTTTCTGCCCAGCGCTCCAGTCTATCAAGATCACTTTGAATTTTGTTTCTGTCTTCCAAAGTATTAGCTATCCCACCCAATTTTGTGTCATCTGCAAATGTGATCAGCATTCCCTGCACCTCCTCCTCCAAGTCATTAATAAAAATGTTGAAGAGCACTGGGCCCAGGACTGAAGTTTATACATACTTGGCAGACACTCTAAGAATGCAGAATATATAGGTTTGTAGATAAACAAAAAAGATTAAAAAAAATAAACCAAAACAATCTGACAAGGACCTGTAAGCTTCTAGGACTTACAGAATGTTGATAGCAGAACATTATGTCATTCCAAAGGTGCATTGTGAGGGAAAATGGTGACTGAGGGCAGGTACAATAGGAACTCTGCCACTGTCCACACGTGCAGCAGCAAGAAGCCAGCACTTTAAAACAAAACAAAGGGAGGAAATCCACTGGTATCTGGTAGTGTCATACCCCAAAGGAAAAAAAAAAGACAGAACAGTCTCCCATATTTGCCACCTTCAAATGGGGGCTGGGGCCAGCTTTGGCATGGCATTAAAATCTTCTGTTTTTGTAAAAGCTGTGATCATAAATGTCACATTTTTGTGGCTATTTCATGCAATAGTAAAACTCCTGGAGGGAGCAATCCTACGGCCGCTAGTCAGTGGCTAGATGGCCATAGGATATCTGGTTTTCCAGGAACGGACCTTTACCCCGTTCTGCGCTGCCTCGGCAGCACAAAAAAGCCCTGTGCTCCACGCTTGTAAGAGGAGTGCGGAGCAGCCAAAACAGGACATTATGGGGGGCGTTCCAGGGTGGGGAGGGCAGAAATGCCAGTACGACACATTCTACAGTATGTGTCGTCCAGCAGCCTCCTCCCCCGCTCAGCCCTCCCGCGGCTAGACAGCCACAATCGGCTGTCTAGCTGGAAATGCAGGGCATGAGGACTGCGGCGGGAACGATCCCCTCTGTATTTCTCCTGCCCCGCATTGGATAGGCGGTCACCTCCAAGTTTGGAGGCAGCCACCAATGTGCAGAGGATTGCACCCTTAATTGTCATATGAAACATTTATTCTCTAACCATTCTCAGCTACAGTACCACCACACATTGTGTGTTTTTTAATCATTAAGATCTAGTTACTTCAAAATGAACAGTCAACATAAAGCATTCTGCAGATGACAGACATATATCCAGTGCTTCAGGCCCATATTAACATTGAAGCTGTTCTCCACGTCACATGAATGTAACAGAGCACCATGTTATTAAGTAAGATATATGACAGATGTTTCTTTTACAACAGATGACAGTTGAAGCTAGGCCACTAACAACAAGAGGGAAATCCATATGTTTCTGTTGGCTTTCAGTGTTACAGAATGTTTGAATCTCACATATATTGAATCTCACATATGTTCCCTTAAACATAGGCCTAAGAACAGGAGGTCATGCAATCTTGCTTATTTGAAAATATAGAATCAAGAAAACTAAACTACTAAAGCATTAAGAGCCAAGAATAAAAGTTTACAATTTACTTCCAGTTCACTGTAGGTATCTCTACAGCAGCCTAAAATCCTGCATTTAAAATGGGACTTTCTGCTTCTGTTTTAAATGCAAGATCACAATGACTCCCTTTTTCACGTGTCTCCTTCCCCCCGCCCTTCTCTCTGTAGCTGAATCTTCCGTTATCTTTCACTGATCTCGCTCCTCTTCTTGGTTCTTGCCGCTTTTACTCTTTAATGGAGGAAACTGAAGAGGAACAGAATGGGGTAATTTGATAGCTATCTAAAAACGGAACAAAGGGCATTTAGTGCAGGAGATGCCTTGGATGATCACGGCATCATGTAAAGAGCCTGCAAACTTCCATGAAGGAGCAATCTCAATTGCAGGATAAAAGCTCAGTGTGAAGGAGCCCTGTGTTGACAATTCATTCTGAAGTAACTTACTAGATATTTTTTACTCTCAGGAAAGTGGGTATAAGACTACACCCTAAGCCTGAGACAAAAAATACAGTAAGTGCAGACAGAGTTTTCAGTTGAAAAAGAGATGGAGAGGGACATTCAATATATTTACATGGTTATATTAACCTCTCTTTTAAAGTTTACTAGGGATGTCAGAGAATTCCACCAAGGATCTCGGTGAGGCCGAATGCCAGTGCATTTGGCCCCCCGAAATCCATGGTGGAACAAAGCCCCCCTGCCCCCGCCCTGCGAAATGGGCCCAGAATGGAGCACCTACCTGCTGCCCGTCCCCTCTGCATTGTGAATAGTGGCCACATCTGCGGCCGCCATTCGCTCCTTCCATATAGCCGTGATAGGCTATGTAAATACTTATGTAGCCTATCACGGCTAACCCAGGAACACCATTTGTGTCCCTGCGGAAGCCGTAAATACATAAGTATTTACATAGCCTATCACGGCAAAACTAAGGGAACACAAATGGCGGCGGCTACGGCGCCTGCCATTTGCGTTCCCTTTTTTTTGCCATGTGATAGGCTACGTAAATATTTACGTAGCCTATTATGACAAAAAAGGGGCGCAAATGGCGTAGTGGCATCCCTAAAGTTTACCCCTTTTCAGTTAAGGGCAAGATAGCCAAATCTATTAAGCAAAGAGACAAGCAAAATGATCCACAATTCCTCTTCCTGCTTCTTCTTCAACCTGCTAGCATTTTAGAATACCACATATAGTATGCATCTCCTGACTTGGGGAGTGTTTCCACCAGCCATTTCCTCTGAGCCGGCTGCGTGTTGAGGTCATTAGGGATACATGACGTCATGGCCATCCAGCAGCCATCCCGGAGTTTATCAGGGAAAAAACAGATTTCCTGAGACTGCTTAAAGTCCAATTCTTTTCCTTAACTTGGGTTCTCCTCACTATAAGGCTTCAGGCCTGGTTTTGCAACAGAAACTGCCTTGGTCGCCCTGTGGGATGACCTCTTCTGGGAGAGGGACAGGGGGAGTGCGACCCAGTTGATTCTACTGGATGTCTCAGTAGCTTTCGATACCATCGACCATGGTATCCTTCTGGATAGGTTGTCCAGGTTGGGAGTTGGAGGCACTGCACTGCAGTAGTTCTGCTTCTACTTGAATGGCTGATTCCAGAAGGTGGTGCTGGGGGATTATTGCTCTGTGCCATGGCAATTGTGCCATGGGGTTCCACAGGGCTCTATTTTATCCCCCATGCGGTTTAACATCTACATGAAACTGCTGGGGGAGGTTATCCGGAGGTGTGGGCTGAGGTGCCATCAATATGCGGATGACACCTAGCTCTACCTAGGGATGTTAGAGAATTCCACCATGGAGGCTGAATTCCAGTGAATTCGGCCCCCCAGAATCTGTGGCAGAATGGAGCAACCCGCCCCACTACCGCACAAAAGTCCCGCGAAATGGAGCCTACCTGGCTGCAGCGGTGGCGGCCACTATGCAGGCTGCCATTTGCGTCCCTGGCAAGCTGTGATAGGCTACGTAAGTATCTATGTAGCCTATCATGGCTCAGGGCAGGGACGCAAATGGCTAGGGATGGCGGAGAATTTCTCCCCGAAACTTCGGGGGGGCAGAGCGCCAATGTGTTTGGCCCCCCAAACAAGTTTCGGGGAGAAGTTCTCCGCCCCCCCCACCCCCCGCACCCCCCCCAGGACGGGACTTACCTTTCCCGAATGTCCCTCCCGGCGGTGGGTCCCGGCAGTGGTTCGTCAGGTCTTCGTCAGGGGTAGGGGCGGCAGCCGATCTTTCGACCGGCTGCCGCTGCCGCCATTCCAATAAAACTAATAAAAAAAAAAAAATGCCCCCATGATAGGCTACATGACGATTAACGTAGCCTATCACGGCTAGATTTGCAAAGTCAGCCATGATAGGCTACGTAAATCGTCACGTAGCCTATCACGGGTGACTTAAAAAAAAAAAAAGCGCATACGGCTAATGGCGGCCCCCATAGGGAGCCGCCATTCACGTTCCTTATTTGGTCACTGTAGTCTACATAAAGATTACGTAGACTATGGTGAAAATAAGGGCAATGCTATTTGCGTTGCCCTTATTTTCGCCGTAGTCTACGTAAAGATTTACGTAGGCTACAGCGACCAAATAAGGAACACGAATGGCAGCTCCCTATGGGAGCCACCATTTGCGTACGCGTTTTTTTTTTTTTTAAGTCACCCGTGATAGGCTACGTGATGATTTACGTAGCCTATCACGGCTGACTTTGCAGATCTAGCCGTGATAGGCTACGTTAATCGTCACGTAGCCTATCATGGGGGCATTTTTAAAAAAAACTTTTTATTTCGTGGCCGGGCGAGGCGAGACGCCTCCTCCCCGGCCTGAATTTCGGCCGGGTGAGGAGGGAAGCCTCCCCCCCGGCCTGAATTTCGGCTGGGCAAGGCGGGAAGCCTCCCCCCCCGGCCTGAACTTCGTGGGGGGAGCAGCAAAGCGCCTCCCCCCCACCGCAAAAAGCTCCGAGACCAGGTAAGTGACTTTCGTGCACCACTACAAATGGCGTAGCCGCTGCCATTTGCATCCGTGTCATTAGCTGTGATAGGCTACGTATATATTTACGTAGCCTATCACGGCAAAAGACAGGGGCGCAAATGGCGTAGCGGCCGCCATTTGCACCCCTGTCTTTTGCCGTGATAGGCTACATAAATATATATGTAGCCTATCACGGCAATAGGAAGGAATGCAAATGGCGGCCGCCGTAGCTGCCGCCATTTGTGTCCATGTCTTTAGCTGTGATAGGCTACATATATATTTACGTAGCCTATCATGGCTTAAGACACGGACGCAAATGGCGGCAGCTACGGTGGCTACCACTTGCATCCATGTGCAGCCCAGCGGCCGGATGTCCAGCTGTCGGTGGCCCTGGCCGGTGGCTGTGCAGAGTTGCTGCAGAGCGGAGCTGGCCGAAGGGGATTCCGGGGGTAGGGACGGAGTGCCTCCCCCCCACTGCGGAGCCAGGTAAGAGTTTTGTACATCCCTAGCTCTACCTCTCTTTGTCATCAAACCCAGGTGAGGTAGAAGCTGTTCTGAATCAGTGTCTGGGCATGGTAATGGACTGGATGAGGGCCAATAAACTGTAACTCAATCCAGGCAAGACGGAGGTACTATTAGTGGGTGGTTCATCTGCCCAGCTAGGTGATATTCAACCTGTTCTGGAGGGGGTTGCGCTCCCCCTAAAGGATCAGGTTCATAGTTTGGGGGTGCTCTCGGACCCAGAACTGTCACTTGAGGCACAGGTGAACTCAGTGGCAATGTGCACTTTTTATCAGCTTAGGCTGGTATACCAACTATGCCCTTATCTGGGCAGAGATAGCCTAGCTGCAGTTATCCATGCTCTGATAACTTCTCGTCTGGATTATTGCAATGTGTTGTACATGGGGCTGCCTTTGAAAACAGTCCCGAAACTTCAGCTGGTCCAAAATAGGGCAGCACAATTGTTAGGGATGTCAGAGAATTCCGCCACGGATCTTGGTGAGGCCGAATGCCAGTGCATTCGGCCCCCTGAACTCCGTGGCGGAATGGCCTACCCCTCCGCCCTCCCCGCGGATCCCCCCCGGGCTGAGACTTACCTGGGGCGGATCTTCCAGGTGGCGGCGGCTCCGGCGGCGGCTTCGGCGGCGGCAGCAGCAGCAGCGGCGGCTGGTCTTCCATTTCCAGTCTTGTTAAAAAAAAAAAAAGATGTGATAGGCTATGTAAAGATTTATGTAGCTTATCATGGCTGGGTTTAAAAAAAAACACACACGACATGATAGGCTACGTAAATCTTTACGTAGCCTATCATGGCTGGGTGGGTTTAAAAAAAAAACCCACGTACGCAAATGGCTTATTTTTGGCCGTCTTAGTCTACGTAAATATTTACATAGACTATGATGGCGAAAATCAAGGGGAACGCAAATAGCGTAGGGGGTGCTATTTGCGTCCCTTTTTGATTCACCGTTTTAGCCTACGTAAAGATTTACGTAGGCTAAAACAGCGAATCAAAAAGGGACGCAAATAGCGCCTGCTACGCTATTTGCGTTCACCTTTATTTTCGCTGTCATAGTCTATGTAAATATTTATGTAGATTCAGATGGCATTTGCGTACACGGGGTTTCACCCCCCCCCCAGAGCCCTCCGTGGCCAGAAATCCGGCTGCGGACGGCTCTGGGCTGGGCTGGGCCTGGCTGGCTGCTCTGTGGAGCTGTTGCGGAGCACAGCTGGTCATCAGGATTCTGGGGGGGAGGAATGGATCGCCTCCCCCCCGTCCAGGATTCTGGTGGGAGGGACGGAACGCCCCCCCCCCACCATCAACATAATCCGCGAAAGGTAAGTCACTTTCATACATCCCTAACGATTGTTAACAGGGACTGGCCAGCGAGCTCATATTATGGCAGTACTTTTTCAGCTGCACTGGCTGCCAGTCCATTTCTGGGCCCAATTCAAAGTACTGGTATTAACATTTAAAGCCCTTAACAGCTTGGGGCCAGGTTATCTGAAGGATCGCCTCCTCCCATATGTGCCTGCCTGGACCTTTAGATCATCCTCAGCAGCCCTTCTCCGTGAGCCCCTGCCAAAGGAAGTGAGGCAGGTGGCTACTAGGAGGACGGCTTTTTCTGCTGTGGCACCCTGGCTGTGGAATGAACTCCCTAGTGAGGTTCGCCTGGCACCTACATTGTATTCCTTTCGGTGCCAGGTGAAGACCTTTTAATTTTCCCAGGCATTTTAGCGTTTTAGCTTTCTAGAGTTTTAGCTTTGCTGTTTTAAATCTGTATTTTAAATTCTGGCACTGCTGCTAGGTTTTATTGTGGTTGTATTGTGAAATTGTGGTTTTGATGTTCTATATATTTTAAATTGTTTTATTGTGTGCTGTTTGGTTTTAATTTTTGTGAACCGCTCAGAGAGCTTCGGCTATTGGGTGGTATAGAAATGAAATAAATGGAATGAATGAATGACAACAATGAATGAATGAATAAATAAAGTTGTTGCATGCCTCAACCCCCACATTTAGCTCGGGTATGCTAGCCCTGCCCAGGGGTGTGCCTTTCACCATGAACTCAGTCAAAGGGTGTTTCCTCCCACTGTGCTGAATGAGGCTTGCCCTCTGAATGCCCACAGAAATAACAGAGAAGCCCCTCAACTGACACATTTTAAAGCCCAATTCCTTAAGTGTGATTAAGTGCTATCTTGAAGCTGTGATTCATTGCCTTAGGAATTGCCTTAGGAAGTACGTCACAGCTTAGTTATCAATATCCTACGGGTTATAATGGGGGCTGGTTTCTGACTTTGTGTTTACTGCTCTCTCTCCCACAACAAACCTATTACTGTCTCCTCAGAAGTAACTCCCATTGTTGTCAATGGCATCCTGAGGGTTAAAATAGGGGCTGGTTTCTGTCTTTGTGTTCTCCCCCCATCCTTTTTCCAGCACAGGCTATGTTTATCTACTCCCATTGTGCTCAATGAGGCTTGCTCCTGAAATGCAGGTGCATCTGGACTTTCAGGAGAAAGGCAGGGAGAGGGGGAAAGCCTTTCTTATTGCTTGAGCAGCCCCTGCCAGTCAGATGACATTCATTCCAACCCCCACCCCCCAACCAGAAATATGTTCTGTGAAGTATTTTTACTGCTGCGGAGCCCTGCTCACAGCAAAGCCAATTACTTAAAAACATAATAATCCGGTACTCCTCTATTAGCTTCTCCTTCTGTTGTCGTGGAAACATGGCCTTGATTAGAGAAGAGAGTACTAATTTACCTTAAAATGTTTTAAAAGTGCATTTTAGCACCCTCATGGTGGCTGACAATTTCCAGTATTTGGCTTTTCACATTAATCCTTTTCCTATATACACCTGTTGAAATATCAATTTTCCAGTAAAAAGTGAAAGAATCCCTTTCTTTGACCAGAGGTGTGGGGGGGTCACTCTCCCACCACCCCTTGAACAGACTTAGCTCAGGGTCTAACTACACCAGGAGTGGGAAACCTCAGACCTGGGGGGGGGGGCAAATCTGGCTCTCCTGGAGCTGCCCAGATGGCCACACCTCCTTCCCTTGGCTGTACCACCTTCCCCTCATCCACCCATCATTTGGTGGTTTCCTGCCTTTTGTACAGTTTTTTCTAGAGCTCTCAAAAAGCCTCTCAAAAATTCTCCAGCCTATTTGTGGGCAGAGAAATTGGGGGGACAGTTTCACTGAATTTCTCCTAAGGCAGGACACTCATGCACATTCCTCAGCCACCTCATAAGTAAGGTAAGCACAGGACACCCAAACGCAACCCATAAGAACTTCTCTGAAATTTCTCTTCCTTTGAATTTCTTTTCAAAAGCAATTTCTTTTCTATCAAATTGAATGAGAATGGTCTAGGGATGGACAAAAGGGACTTACCTTGTCCCGCAGCTTGCTTCGCGGTGGGAGGGAGGCGCTTTGGTTCTCCCCCCGAAGTTCAGGCGAGGGGGGGAGGCGCCCTGCCTCGCCCGGCCAAAATTCAGGCCAGGAAGGAGAGCCCCATCTCCTCAGCCTCGAAAAAAAAAGTAAAACAAAAAACAAAAAAACACACACCCGTGATAGGCTACGTAACGATTTGCGTAGCCTATCACGGCTAGATTTCCAAAGTCAGCCGTGATAGGCTACGTAAATCGTCATGTAGCCTATCACGGGTGACTTTGGGGGAAAAAAAAGCGCATACGCAAATGGCGGTGCCCCATGGGCGCCGCCATTTGCGTTCCTTATTTTGGCACGTCTAGTCTACGCAAAGATTTACGTAGACTACGGCGAAAATAAGGGAACGCTATTTGCGTTGCCCTTATTTTCGCCGTAGTCTACGTAAATCTTTACGTAGACTAGACGTGCCAACATAAGGAATGCAAATGGCGGCGCCCATGGGGCACCGCCATTTGCGTACGCGCTTTTTTTCCCCCCAAAGTCACCCGTGGTAGGCTACGTGACGATTTACGTAGCCTATCACAGCTGACTTTGGAAATCTAGCTGTGATAGGCTACGTAAATCGTCACGTAGCCTATCACGGGTGTGTGTGTGTTTTTACTGTACTTTTTTATTTTGTAGTGGCGGTGGCGGCAGCCGGTCGGGAGACCGGCCGCCGCCCCCGCCCCCACCGAAACGCCGCCGAAACGCAGCCGAAATGCCGCCGGGACCCGCCGCCGAGAGGGACATTCGCCGAAGGTAAGTCCCATCCCGGGGGGGAGCAGGGGGCCGGCGGAGAATTTCCCCAACACTTTCGGGGGGCTGAATGTGTCGGCACTCGGCCTCCCGAAGATTCGTGGAGAAATTCTCCGCCATCCCTAGAATGGTCGAAAAAAAACATGGGAGAAATTTTTGGCACAGCACTAAGTTTTCCCCCATTCTGAAAGGTTGAAATGCCTCTCCTCAAGCTTTGTTATTGGCAGTATGAGCTTTAAGCTACAATATGCTGGTATTTTTTGGTATTTATGGCCCATCCCTTCTTCCTTCATCACCACCACCTTTGCCTTCATCCCCAACTACCACTGGAATATGTCCCCCAGGAGCTTCTCTGAAACTGAATTTGGCCTATACAAGTTGTGGCGGAGACGTGAACATTGCCTACCAGATGTGTATAGTGGCATGACAGCAGCTTGACAGTCCTGTATCTGCAGTTCCTGGCAGGGAGCAAAACAAGAGGCTTAATGAGATCCAGTAAGCCAGGAGCGCAGAACCTCTTTCAAACTGAGGGCGAGATTCCATTTCAGAGACATTCTCTGGGACTGCATTCCAGTGGTGAATGAGGCCAAAGGTAAAAGGGGCAGGTCCCCAAACAGCAGCATAGCAATTACTGCCAGTAATGAAGCCTTAGGAGAGTCATTTCAACCTTTTAGAATGAGGAAAAATTGCACAAAAGCCTGGAAGCCACCCAATGATCAATGGCTGGAGGATAGAGGTGGGTCCCTGAAGAACTGGATCGGGACCCCAGGAGGGATGGATTTGACCCCTGGGCCTGAGGTCTTCCCCCTGCCCCCATAGTAAGCTGATGTGTCTGGTAGACTGTGTTTAGCTAGGTAGGTCATACAGCGCGCAGAAGTTGCCCTTAAACAAAACGTCATGGGTGCCGAATAATAAGGCAGTGTTGAAGGACTTGACTTTGGATTCAGTTCACTGGGATTTGGCATCTAGTCCATCCCGGAAAAGGGTTTCTTTCTAAAACAAACAAACAAACAAACAAACAAACCATTTGGAGATCACATTCCTCAGATGCATCAATATTATAAATTGGTGGCAATGATTAAGCTTCAGCTATTGGGTGGTACAGAAATGAAATACATACATACATACATACATACATACATGCAGTGGATGTGGTAGTGACAAAATTTTGACCCAAGGAGTCCCGGGAAGGTTGCAGAAGCTGGGGGTAGAATATTTTAGGGCTATATGTGTTTAACATGAAGTGGAGTGCACAGTCTAAATCTTCATATCTTCTTCTCTAGCCTGTTTTAGAAGGCAGATTTGCTTAGATATAGAGGCTCCTTATATTCATAGATTTGTGATCATATAAAGAGTTGACATGTTACTTTTACCTCTTCCTTTATGCTTTTCTTCCTTTTGTTCTTTCCTTTCTGTTTGTTTGTTTGTTTATGTAAAGGATTAATTTGCCAGTATCCCAACAAGACAGGATTTTTCTGTACAATATAACATGACATAGCATTGAATTCAAAGTCACAGACATCTGTCGTTTGTTTTGCCATATTTGTTTTACAATAGAGGGAATAGTTCTTGTTTTGCACTTCAGGGTGACATTGCCCATGAAACCAAAGAGGTACGGTGAGAGCAAAGGAAGAACTAGGTAAAATGCTTCAACACAAACAAGACGCACTGCAAGTACCGAAGACTCACAAAATTCCATAGAACCAGGGAAGGATCCCATAGCCAAAGATCTTGTCCTAAAAAAAAGGGGGGGGGGAAGAAATGTTACTCCTCACCCAGGCACTGACCCACAGAGAATGCCCTTTTTCAAATAAATCTCATATGTATTCATGGCATGACATTAGCACTAAAACATGGGGCACCCTCATGTAAACAAATGCGATAAATGGGCATTGATAGGGTTTATTTTTATTGCATTTATCTTTAGCAATCTGCTAATGGTGCACATGCAGCTTGCTGAACCTGTAAGGGAGACTCACAGTGCAATCCTAGACACGTCTACTTAGAAGTAAGTCCTGTTAAGTTCAATGGGGCTAACTCCCAGGTAAGTAGGTATAGGATTACAGCCTTGTGTTTGCCATATAGCACTACAAATCTTGGTTCAATCTCCATTCCTATAAATGGCCATTACAGCATGCCAATAAGACATACAGTAATGCATTTCCAATGAAAATGTTTTATTGCAGCCCTCAATATTGTAGCAGTGTGTCTTTATTAATGCCTCTTTGGTTGAAGACATTTCAAATGTGGGGGAGGAAAAGAACGAACATGGGGAAGAAATTTGCTCCAAGTTCTAACCCTAATAGATAATCCTGAACCAATATAAAACTGGTTTAGAGCTGAAACAGCTATATGTGGGAACAGCCTTTCTTACTTCCCAGAGAAGACGTCTTACTACATAGTTAAGTGAATACTAGATACTAGGGATGTGTACCAGTTTCAGACAAAATCCAAAGATGAAGCAAAATCAGGCCATGTAAGTCCAGTTCTATTGCTTCCCTAGTTAAAGTGAGTTTTGCTCTGAAGGGAACAGAACTGACCATGCTCCAGAACTAAGCTTTATTAAGCAACTTGTGTTTTGCAGTTGCAGGATATGTGGAGAGGTTTTTTTTTCTTGTCTCCTGCTATATATATTTAAATTTCATTTCTCTAAAACTGCTGAGTGGGGAGAGGGGAGATGGAGTTCAGTGACTGACAAGTCCCCCTCTTAATCCAAGAGCATGTTTTACCAGGAGCTCCAATCACTGTGCTTTTGGGGAAGGCAAGGATGGGGCTGTGAGATAGGGATGGCCATCACAGGGAAATCTGGCCCTTCTGGGGCTCATCACATATATACCTGGAGCCCCTGGCTCAGTTTCCCCAAATCCGGAATTGCACGCCACCCGTTGTTGTGCACAAGTCAAGTGTCTCCTTCTCCTTGATGGGGCCCCGGGAGGGAGAAGGAGACATGCACAGCAACCCACAGCAGAAGAGCAGGAGGGCAATGCTCCCCTCTTGCTCTTCCCCTGCAGTGGCAGGGCACAACCATCTTGTCCCTCTCTTTCTGCCAGTGCCAATCTGGTTGCATGGCATCCGCAGTGGCAGGAGAGTGACAGGGGAGCACCATGGGCCATAGCACTCCTGTCCTACCCTCTGCTGCAGCCATGCACAGGCTAAAAATCTGCCAGCTGGCCCAACTCAGCAAGGGCCAAGTCAGGTCAGCTGAAGGGTGTCAGGTCAGGTCAGAGTTGGGGAGGGAGGGCAAGCTGGCAAAAGTTCCCCGAGCTCCACCCCCAAATAGATTCCTCCAACATCCCTGTCATGAGATACCCATCTTTGTCTCCCACTAAGTTCTCCAGTTCCAGCAGTTCTGACTCTTTCTGGCCTTCTTCCTCTCTCTCTCTCTCTCTCTCTCTCTCTCTGGTTCTCTAATTTTCTGCTCTCTGTCTTAGGATTTTAATGATAAAATTAGTGTCATGCTCTTGCTGAAGGGATCCTCCTCCTCCTCCTCGAAGCTAGAACTCTGAGACAGATGAAGTCATGAAGCCATGTCTGTCAGGAGACAAGGAGGAACCTGGGCCCTCAGGGGAGAGAACAATGGCTCTATCCCCATGGACAGTTCTGCTTCAGCGCCCACCCAGTTCCAGAGAGCATTGCTAATTTAAAAGGCAGATCAATAGGGCTCCTTTAAGAAGTATCTGACTCCAAATATGGAATCCTCAAGAGGAGGGAAGTCCTTGGGAGCCAGGCTTGTAATGTACTGCAGCTGAGCCACGGGTGGGACTTAGGAGGCTCTGGTAATATAAGCTTGTATTATCAGTCTAGCCTTTGCTGAAAACAATACCATTTCTTCAGCTCTACCATTCCCTACCCTGAGCTGTGTTTGGACCTGCCTGTTATCGACTTCTGCCTGATGCTGCCTTTTGGACTCTGATTCTACTTGATTGATATCCTGTGCATTTGACATTGGCTATGCTTCTGACGTCTTTCTGGAAAATCCATGCTTGCTGGGTAAAATGGTGCTTTCCTTGTTGGCTTGTTCAATTGACTTCTCTACTGCAATTAACTTAGTGTTTGCAGAGCAAAGAACCAAAGCTAGTTGGAATAGGACAATTACTTATTTTCCCACCCCAACTCCAACCAATTAGAAGGACAGTCTTGTAGTAGCTGCTTCCCATCCTACAGCAGGCTTACAGTTTTTATCTTTAAGAGTGCAATTTTATGCATGTTTACACAGGAAAAAGTCCTACAACTCCCAGCATCCCTCCCACCTGCAATGCCAACTGAGGCACGCTGAGAATTGTAGGACTTTTTTCTGTCCAAACATGCATAGAATTGCACCCTAATTCATTTAAAACCTTACAGACTGCTATATATATCCTTCCCATACTCTGAATTCCTCAAGTTGGGGAGGATGTCAGTTCCATTCTTTAGAGCAGGGATGGAGGACCTCTAGGCCAGTGGTCCTATCTTCTGGCCTGTGGGTTCCACAGTCCAGCCTGTGGCCCTCTTCTAGGCCATGCCTCTCCTTAGCACAACCTTAATTCCCATAATGGCACACTGGACAGGGGTTTGTAACCCCCTTTCCCCAGATTGCTGTAACAGGGGTAGGGATGGCGGAGAATTCTGCCACAGACCCCAACAAGGCTGGATTCCAAAGAATCTGGCCTCCAGAGTCTGTGATGGAGTGGAGCATTTACCTCCGCCTGCCTCTGGAATCCTCAGGAGCTGGCTTCTCCGTGCGGCGATCCCGTGGAGCTGGCCGCTGGGTCTGCATCGCTGGTGATACAGCTGGCTGCCATCACTGTGCCGTATCGCTGGCTGACTGAGTGAGGGCTAACTCTGGACACAAATGGCGTAATGGACGCCATTTGCAGCCGTAAAGCTGTTAGATTAACCTAAATGCTGCCATTTATGGCTGCATTTAGGTTAATCTAACAGCTTTATGGCCACAAATGTCATCCACTACACCATTTGCACCTGTTTTTTCACTAGATAGGCTAGCGTGAAAAAGTCATTCCCTTCCCTTACTCAAATCCTCCTTTCTGCCAAGACAGGTGAATGCATGGTGGGAGAACGTCAGGCCTCTGATTTATTCTCAGAGCTTTTAGCTTTAATAGTGGTGTGCTGTATGTTAAATTATTGTTTTTGTGATGTACTGAACATTGTATACCATAGATAGATGTGTGATTTAAGAGAAGCTTCTCAATAAAAGCGTGTGCATATGTGTGTTTAAAAATGAGGAAATAAAACAAGAGCTGTATTATGCAGATTAATGTGCTGGCTCTATATTTAGTAATATTCTCTTTCCTCCCAAACAGTTGGGGTGGGGATATTTAAGACTGCAATCCTTAATGCACCTACAGTAGAGTAAATCCCATCAGCTTCTGAGTAAATGTGTTTAGGGTTGCTCTGTGAGATATTTGATGGGATTCATTTGGTACTGCTGACTCTAGTTAGAAAGGCAGTTAGCAGAGAAAAACAAAAGGCAGAACAGAATTAGTGTTTACCAGTCCCACATGTACAAAGAAGGCTAAAAAAGGAGACCACACCATTCTTATGGTGAAGAAAAGATAAAATAATTTACTCATGGGTTCTTGCATACAAAGATGCAGGTACACCATATAGTTTCAGATAGAGTTTGTTCAGTCCATTTCTTTGTGTTCTACAACACCAGCAGGAGAGAGAGAAAGAGCAAGCCATGTGCTCCTAGCAATGGAGGAATGCCAGGGAGAGGGGAAGGAAGGGGAGGAATAGGAAACCACTGTAGGCTATAGGGATCCTAAGACTAGCTATGCCCATGCATTAACTAACTGCAACACTGCCCCCTTCCTGTAACTTGCAGATGAGGTTGCAATATTTCTAACAACATTGGAGGGCCATTTTTATTTATTTAGTTTCTTTGCTTTATCTGCTTCTGAAAACAACTTTTTAGAGTGTGGCTGGTTGCAGGTTCACAGTAGTTGGGAGGAAGGTGACCAATGGCTGACATTTGTGGGGGAAACAAAAAGAAGTTGGGCTAGCAGTTCAGGATGGTCACTCTTATGTGACTTAGGGCACCCACCCCTAGCTGTGGGCCTCCACCCCTAGCTGTGGGCCTCCACCCCTAGCTGTGGGCCTCTTCTAGGGCAAGCAACCATTTTCTTATTTTTTATTGTGAAATTTCAACAAAACAAAACAGAAGAAAAAATATAGCTACATGGATTTGAATTTATCAACTTCAATGCGTACATATGAAATATATGTATGTATGAAAATACGGCTTTCTAAGAATTATACATAAACTTAAGCAGAAGCAAACCAAATATCCAAATAAGTATCCATTCGCAGGTGGCATCTATACACCAGCCATTCAAATATTAAAGTGTTGTAAGGTTTTCAATCCATTGCATTAAAGAGGTGAGCATTTATCCTTCCAGTATTCTAATATCAGTCTTTTAGCTGTCAAGAGGATGTCAAAATCCATTTGCACTGGCTGTTCATTAACTCCCAAAAAGGAGATAGACAGTTTAAAAGGACATACACATCAGTAACTATTAAACAATGTACCAATACAAAGTTTATCCGTATAATAACCTCCTTCCCCAGAGAGACCACTATCAGGCATTGCCAAAGAATATGGTAAAAAGAAGCATTAGCTGTATTTAGGGATGTTAGAGAAATGCAAGACAGACTAAAATGAGTCTGGAGTTCTAAGAATCTGACTTGTGGAATCCACTGCAGAGCACCCCCCACCCCATCCCCAGGCCATGTGGACTCTGTGGACTTTTGGATTTTTTTTATTTTTTTTTTTACTTTCCTGAAATTTACACATATTTATTCACAAGAAAATATGCAAATTTCTGCTGAGGAAAAGTTGAATAGAATGGGGGGGCAATACATTAAATGTTATGAATTAAGGTAAATTATGTAAATCATTATGAAACCTCTTATGTAAATATTTGTGTATTTTTCTGCATGACAGAAAAAAATTGCATCTGTCTGTGAGCAGGCAACAGAACAAAAGGATCCTGACAATCTGTGAAACACAGACAAAGTGGATTTTACACAGTCCGTACATCCCTATCTATATTACAACTCCAGCAATTAGCCGACCTAGACAAACCCTTATTAAAGAGACACTGTGGTGTCCAATAAAAATGGAACAGGAGTTTTTGCTGAATAAGGCATAACCTGAGATCCACAGTCGCTTCAGATACAGACATTAAAGCAGTGATCCATTGATTAGGCAAAATGGGACAATCTACTTCCCAACTCCATTCCTGCTTAAGACCCTGTATATCATATCTATTCACCAATGATAAGTATTTATAAACATGGATCGTGTGGGTCAATATAACTGATCAGCCTCAATTAGTACTTCCAACAGCGAAGGAGACTCTGAAGCTGTAAAAAGCAGCAGGCCCAAATCCAAATTCTTACAAATGTTTCATCCGCAAGTATTGCCATTCAGCTGTAGCAGGCAAGTTGTATTTGGCACGCAAAGCCGAGAATGACAAAAACTCCGCATCAGCATCCACTAGTTGATCAATGGCGAAAAATCAACTTAACTGTCTGTGTCCACCACAAAGAAACATTTTCTTACCAATTTTTAAATTTGGGTTTACCCACAGAGTCAATTTAGCATGAGAAAATTGATCAAAATTGACAGGACATTATGTGCCACATGTCTCTAACAACCGTAACTGTGGGAGGAACCCTATCCATTTTAATGTGTTGAGAACCTAATGCCATCCATTTAAATTTTAGACAGAGGATCTGGAGAAGAGGATTCTAAAATTGACCAGGGTGGGAAATCTGATCTAAGTGGAAAAGGCCAACATTTAGTACAGCCAGGTCAACAAATAGGTCTGATGACATAAAGCAAGATCCGTAAAGTCAAACCCACCTTCTGTAATTGGAAGTTGCCTCTTTTTCAAGGATATTCGTGGCAAGGAAGAACCATAAACACTGACAGCTGGCAAACTCAGGGTTTGCAAACTGAACCCTGTCTTGTCTTAGCAGAAGGGTCTTACTTAGAAGAGACTGCTGCATTCCAAAGGTAACGGAAGGGAGTTCTAGTTGACATGTAGGGTTATTGCTGCTTCCACCAGTTTCATCATCCTGGTAGGGATGGGCAATCATTCTCCTAGTTGTTCTGGCTGCTGGCCAGCACCATTTTTTGTTTACCCACCATGCTCCGGAATGAGCATTACTCTAACTCTTAATTGCTTCTTGAGATGCCGTGGTAAAATGTGGACATGATAATGTTGGGGAAGGCATATCAGTTCAGCAATACCAAGGAGTTCTTAAGGCATACATCTGAAATTGTTTATCTTTGAAATAAACTAAGCTTGCCACTAAGATTAGCATCCTGACTGGAAAATGGGAAGGTCATCAATATACCACTTTTTTTAAAAAAAAAAGGATTCCGTAGGGAGTAATGAAATTACAGATTGATTAGGCTAATTTTTTCACATGGTCTGCCTACAGAATCCATGCTTGTTTGGGATAAATTTTAATCCAAAAAAAGTGTGCCAAAAAAGCACCAGACCGTTGGGGAAACAAGCAGCAAATCAGATAGCAATCTGGTAGTGGGTAGTTGTGTCTGAGGAAATATTTAATTATTTTGAAAGCCACTCTTTCACCTCAAAAAACCAAACGGGCAAACATACAATGCACCCTCAGTTCTAAGAGCATTTGTTGTGGTTAGCTTTCTGTATCTCATCATAACTATAGCAATGTAATACACAGGTCAGGTGGTTACTATTTTTAAACACAGGCATTTGTGCTTTCAGTTCTAATGCCTGTTCCATTCTTTGAAACCAGCAAATTGTCTAGAAATATGGGTACCCAGAAATAATCACCTGTCTGAAACATGGAGAGAGGATGCTCCCCGCTCCTTCCAAAAGTGGAACCTCTACCTCTACTCAACTACTTCTCCATTCCCGAGGGAAATACAAGCGCCACTTTTTTTTTTTAGTTTAGCAGCATGAAAATGTCACCCAAACCTGGACTATTGTTGGGCTGAATCTACACATAGTGGTTATACCGTTATCATACCGTTATCATAACTATTGCTGCCCGTTGGTGTCATGTGTACCAATAGTTATGATAATGGTATGATAACAGTATAACTACTATGTGTAGATTCAGCCCTAGTTAACAATACAGTATTCTGAAATGGGAAGCTTGCTACAAATCATATATTATACTGGTGTTTCCCAATTGCTTGTTACCTAGGCAAAGGCTTTTTCAGAATTAAAATGGTAAGCTCATCTCACTTTTGTCTTCCCTGCCCCAGAACAGCGGCCAGGCACTGTCCTTGTGCAGCCTCGGCACAGCCTGTTAACATTGCCCCTTGGTGTTCTGTCTTCTTCTTTGCCAGTTTGGCTTAGGGATGGGACAGTCCCCTGGGGCAATGGTGATGCTTCTAGAATTCCCCCTTGCTCATCAGCCATAGATGGGTTGCTTCAGGAAATTCTGGTGCATCCTTGCTCTGACTTGGGATGATGCATGTACCCATCTGTTGGTTTTGTTGTTTATTCGGTCAGTCGCTTCCGACTCTTCGTGACTTCATGGACCAGCCCACGCCACAGCTTCCTGTCAGCCATCGCCACCCCCAGCTCCCCCAAGGTCGAGTCCATCACCTCCAGAATATCATCCATCCATCTTGCCCTTGGTCGGCCCCTCTTCCTTTTGCCTTCCACTTTCCCTAGCATCAGCATCTTCTCCAGGGTATCCTGTCTTCTCATTATGTGGCCAAAGTGCTTTAGTTTTGCCTTTCATATCATTCCCTCAAGTGAGCAGTCTGGCTTTATTTCCTGGAGTATGGACTGGTTTGATCTTCTTGCAGTCCAAGGCACTCTCAGAATTTTCCTCCAGCAACACAGTTCAAAAGCATCTATCTTCCTTCGCTCAGCCTTCCTTATGGTCCAGCTCTCGCAGCCATAGGTTACTACGGGGAAGACCATTGCTTTAACTATGCGGACCTTTGTTGTCAGTGTGATGTCTCTGCTCTTAACTATTTTAATCTGTTGGTAGAGAGCATCAATTCTGCATGGAGCTTTCCTACGCCAATAGCACAGAACAGCAAATGAATTGCACTTGCATATGGTGGCATAATTTTTCAAGGTGTGCTACAACCCCACTTCCAGCATATAATTGTGCCCCAGAGTACATCACTGGCTGATATGCACATCGTATCAGTTGCGCAAGCAGTAACAAGCATAGCTCAGTCTCCCTATCAAATTAGCACAGTGATGTTTTTCACCTAGATAATATCACAAAAGGAAGGGACAATAATAGTCAATTGTTTTCAAATTCTTTTTGTGTATCTTCCAGTTGTCTGTAGGGGGCAGCAGAAGATAAATAAAATCAAGAGGCAAGTAAGTTCCCCCAAATGGAATCAGTGAACTGTGTATTCCCCCTGCATGCGGGTAGGTTGTGATGGGCCTGAATTGCTGCGAAATTAACAACATTTCCTAATTAAAATTCTCCATATTAGCAAACTCAGGTTGCATGTAGTCTTTTCTTTTTTTTATATCTAATCTATTCTTTTATATACAAAGCTACTGAAGCTGAACAAAACCAGTGAGATAAAAATTAACACACAAATTGTTTTTCCTCCCTTTGGGCAGGAAAAATCCTGTTTACAAGGAAAATGCAATTATGTATAAATATTTATAAAAATAAAAAGGGAAAAGAGTCAGACTTCAGTGATTGTGGGGGTTTGGGTTTTTTTTGTTTAGACTCAATAATAATAATAATAATAGTGATGATGGTGATGATGATGATACTTGATGTAATTATTGAGATTTCTACTGAGTCCTAATAGGGTGCCTATTTTGTAAATTGAAGATTTTCTATTATTTTAGTGCCAATAATTAATTCCAAAATACAAGCCAGCATTTGAAAGGAAGAAATCTGGATTTTAATTAAACAAAGATAGAGAGGTTTTCTTCTATGTCTATTGTGAAAGTACTGAAATTAAATATTTTTATACCAAGGCAAAGCTTTTTAAAAAACAAACAAACCAAACCAAACCCAAAACAAAACAATACGGTTATGAATTGATGCAAAGGAATTAGAGATACAAAGGACGGAAATGGTCTGAATCATGATGCTGTAGGGAGAATGCAATCTGGCCAAAGGTTTAAATGGAATGATTTTAAGTAAAGGGCGATTGACATTTAATGAGATGTCTGGACCCATTCCTGTGGTCGTGTGAGTGGAAAACTGTGAAATTCATTATCTTTCATCATTACTTCTCAAAGTCTTTGATGAAATAATTTCAGCAAGAGGCTGTAGCTGACTGTTAAGTAGTACCTGCAGCTTACCTCTTTCTTGCTTTCTATTTTTATGTAATGATTTTTCATAAAATATTACATTGGGAATAATGTGTACATGTTAATCAGAACATTTCTGATTAAATTCAAAATCTGTAAGAATGAAGACAGTATTTTTCTAGATACATTCAGAACCTGAAAAATCAGAGGAATGTGTTACAGCTTACATTTCTATGGTGGGCAATCCTGTGTGACCATCTTTTTCTTGTGATCATCACCCCTGTTGATTGTGTTGCTTTCTCAAGCCTTGGCAGGAACAGAAGTTGGGGTGACTGTTGATGCACTACCCACATGAAGGCACCATTTATGCAAACAAACAGCTTCGGAGCAATTGCACCATTTATGCAAACAAACAGCAACTGGCTTCGGAAAGGGATCATAACTCACTTGCAAAGCCCATGCATTCATTTTGAAGATGCAAGGTATAATCCTGTAAAAGGATCTCAAGTGGCAGGCTTGAAAACAGCCTGGCCTGAGTGCACTGTCTCCAGGTAGACTACACCAGGGGCATGTTTCCACCAGCAGTTTACTCCGAACTGGCTGTGTGTGGAGGTCGTTAGGGATACATGACATTGTGGCCATCCAGCAGCCACCCTGGAGTTTACTGTGGAAAAAACAGTTCTTCTGAGACTGGTTATAGTCTGACTTTTCCTCTTTACTTTGGTTCGGTTATGGTCCTGTAGAGGTGAGTTCCATCACCCACACTTGTGTTGATATCTTAGTCCTGCCCATGGGGGGGTGTCGCTCACCTGCCTGTGACCTTACTGACCCAACAGTTTCCCTCCCTGTTTTCCAGAAGTTTCACCACCATTTTGGAGCAGGATGCCGAGGGACCAACTTTTTTAAAAAATTGAAAATAAGCGCTAGATCACTAGCGCATAGCGTTGTACGAACCCCCCATTTTCTGGTCCGGGGGGTGGTTTGCAAAGGGGCCAACCATGCCACTCCTGGCCCCTCGAAATCCTCCAGAGTGGCTCCGCATCCAGATTTTCATGGAGCGGCACTCCAGCTCCCTAGTGCAGGCGATACGGTAATGGCAGCTGCCATTACCATATTGCTGTGAGAAATACAGCCACAAATGGCATACTGGATGCCACTTGCAGCTGTAAAGTGCTGGGTTTTTTTTTACCTAAATAGAGCTGTAAATGACTGCAATTAGGTTAAACTCAGGGCTTTACAGCCGCAAGTGGCGTCCAATTCGCCATTTGCATCTGTGTTTTTTTTCCTGCGATAGGCTAGTGTATTGCAGAGAAAAACACAGACACAATTGGCATATTGGACACCACTTGCAGCTGTAAAGCCCTGAGTTTAACCTAATTGCAGACGTTTATGTCTCTATTTAGGTAAAAAACAGCACTTTACAGCTGCAAGTGGCGTCCAATATGCCATTTGCAGCTGTATTTCTCCCAGCAATATAGTAATGGCAGCCGCCTGTGCTAGGGAGCTGGAGTGCCACTCTGCACGAAATCCTCCAGAGCTGGAGGTAAGTGGTGCCATCCTCCCACAGAATCCAGAGGTTGGATTCTTTGGAATCCAGCCTCATTTGAGTCTGTGGCAGAATTCTCTGTCAACCCTACTAGTGCATATAAGGGTGCTATCACGGGTAAACAAGTACTCCCGCTACAGCCTGAAAATCAGGTTTATCTCAGGTCGCTTCCCGAGAACTACACATGGAGAGGATCCACGGCTTATATTCTTTTGTGTCTTTTGGAACCGGGAAACGATGCCACAAGCACCATAGTCCAGTTTTCATATTCACGTTAAGGCGTAATTACACCTTAGCATGAATATCTCATTATAACACTATTGCGCAGATCTTCCATCAATAGTCATACCCTCTATTAGGGGTGGACGAAAGTCCCTTACCTGTCCTCGAAGGACGTTCGCGGTGGGGGGGAGGCGCTTCGCTGCTCCCCCCGCGAAGTTCAGGCCGGGGGGGAAAGGCTTCCCGCCTCGCCCCGGCCGAAATTCAGGCCGGGGGGGAGGCTTCCCGCCTCGCCCGGCCACGAACACAAAAGTTTTTTTTTAAAAAAACGCCCCCTGATAGGCTACGTGACGATTAACGTAGCCTATCACGGCTAGATCTGCAAAGTCAGCCGTGATAGGCTACGTCAATCATCACGTAGCCTATCACGGGTGACTTAAAAAAAAAAAAAAGCGCGTACGGTAATGGCGGCCCCCATAGGGAGCCGCCATTCGCATTCCTTATTTGGTCACTGTAGTCTACGTAAATGTTTACGTAGTTTACGCAAATAGCATTGCCCTTATTTTCGCCGTAGTCTACATAAACATTTACGTAGACTACAGCGACCAAATAAGGAACGGGAATGGCGGCTCCCTATGGGGGCCGCCATTATCCGTACGCACTTTTTTTTTTTTTAAAGTCACCCGTGATAGGCTACGTGACGATTGACGTAGCCTATCACGGCTGATTTTGCAAATCTAGCCGTGATAGGCTACGTTAATCGTCATGTAGCCTATCAGGGGGCGTTTTTTTTTTCTTTTTCTTTCATTGCAATGGCGGCGGTGGCAGCCGGTCGAAAGACCGGCCGCCGCTCCCGCCCCGCTCGAACACTTGCTGAACCGCCGGCCGGACCCGCTGCCGGGAGGGACATTCGGCGAAGGTAACTCCCGTCCCAGGGGGGGGTGCGGGGGCGGGGGGGGTTCGGAGTATTTCTCCCCGAAACTTGTTCGGGGGGCCGAACACGTTGGCGCTTGGCCCCCCGAAGTTTCGGGGAGAAATTCTCCGCCAACCCTACCCTCTATGCTAGTATCTCGCTATCACTCAATTGCGAAATAGCACTTACATGCATTTGTGCAATCGTGTGATAATGCATTTATTCAGTGGTGCCTGCCAATGAGGAAGCCTGGTATTTAGAGGGAAAGGGAGGGGGGAATGGGCAGAATAATCAGGCATAGGTCTGGGAAGTCTACTCAGAAGTAACTCCCATTGTGGTCAGTGAGGTTTGTTCCTGAGATTGCCATTCAGGGGAGTAGAGCCTGGAGGCGGGAGCCTCTCTTATTGGTTGAACAAACCCTGCCAGTCTTATGATGTTCACTTCCAATCCCCCCACCCCACCTGGAAGTATGTTTCTGTCAGTGACTTATAATGGTGCGGTGCAGTCCTTTGTGGAGCCCTGCGTGGAGCCCTGCTGATTCCATGAAAAATCTGGCATTCCTTCGTTTGCTTCACCCTTCCGTTGTCATGGAAACAAAGCCCAGGTTTGTGGTCTGATACAGGATAAGCCAAGTTCACTTAAGTTACACATGATTCTGGTCAAGCCCAGCGGATATGGCCCCAGTGATACATGCAAACCGCAGGAGCAGGGAGAGATACTGCATATGCTGTTATGGATTCGAAATTGTATTTTATTTCAACTGCTTTATTTTAAAATAGTCTAAATTTTATAGGGATGTACGAAAGTCACTTACCTTTTCCAAGGGTGACATTTGCGGTGGGGGGGAGGCGCTCCGTCCCTCCCCCTGAAATTCTCTCTGGCCAGCTCCGCTCCATGGAGATTCCACAGAGCTGTTGGCCGGGGCCGCCTGCAGCCGGACATCCAGCTGCTGGGCAGCCTGCAGGGACACAAATGGTGGCTGCCATAGCCGCCACCACTTGCGTCCCTGTATTTTGTGGTGATAGGCTACATAAATATTTATGTAGCCTATCACAGCAAAAAAAAACAGCGAATGCAAATGGCGGTGGCTATGGCGGCCGCCATTTGCTTTCCTTTTTTTTTTTTTTTTTTGCCCTTGTAGCTTATGTAAATATTTACGTAGGCTATTATGGCAAAAAAAAAAAAAAAGGGACGCAAATGGCGGCTGCCGTAGCCGCTGCCATTTGCGTTCCCTTACTTAGCCATGATAGGCTACGTAAGTATTTACGTAGCCTATCATGGCTACATGGATGAAGCGAATGGCAGCAGGTAGGTGCTCTGTTCCGGGCCCATTTCGCGGGGTGGGAGCGGGGGGGCTTTGTTCCACCACGGATTTCGGGGGGTCGAATGCATTGGCATTCAGCCTCACCGAGATCCATGGCGGAATTTTCTGACATCCTTAAAACTTTACGATGCTTGTATCATTTTATTCTGAATTTTACTGTTTTATATTGTAAGTTACCTTGGGAAGACCATGGTCCTGAAAGGCAGCTAAGAAATATATAAAACAAAACAAGACAGTGTTGGTAATCACTCTGTCAACTGTTTAGGAAGGCTGTGAACAGTAAACCAGCATATTTCAGAGGCAAGGTATTTCATAGGCCTTTGCAAATTTCCACATGCACCCTTCAGAAGTGAAGAGATGCCACTGTAAGTACTTTTGTTCAAAACAAGCAGTTATTTTCATCTTTTCCTTCTTGGCCCTTCCTCTTCAATCCCTGTTTTCTCACTGTCACCTTTAGCCCTTTCCATTAACTTAGCAAGTCAAAACATAAACAAATCTCATTCCATTTAATTAACATGATAATTAGTCTTCACGCTTACTGCCAACATTCCAAGCAAATATCAGTCGACTGCTTAATATCCTTTATACGTCTTTTAACTGTGGAATCTATAAATACGAAAGCCCGTCCTCAGAAATCGCCAAAGCCTGAGTTCTAGATATAAAATTCAACTGGATTCGGAGATTAAAAAAATAAAAAATTAAGACATACTTTGCGGGCACATAGTTAAGCACTTTTATTATTCTCCTTTTAAATGGAGATGGGGACCTCTGGCTCACTCCAACTTTGAATCTGGCCCTTTGAAATTTGCCTATTCCCCACAAGTAGATTGGTCCTAGATGGCTTTTTTTCTGACCCCTAGAAAAAAGACAACCCTGCTGTCCCTAATAACGAATAGTCTTAAATGTATGTGAACATCAATAGGAACTGAGGAACATTGAACTGGGATGTTAGGTCTATTTCCATGAGTAAGAGCACAATCCTATATGCATCTACTTTGAGGTAAAGTACATTGGGTTCAATGGGGCTTACTCCCAGCTAAGTGTGTAGAGGATTGCAGCCCAAAGGACATTTTCATGTTATTGTTTCATTTTAGAATTCCTTCTATCCCACCTTTCCAGCTCACATTAAGGTGATCAAGGCAGTTACAAACCCAAAACAAATGAACAGTATCATAACTTCAAAAACATTTAACACTTTAAAAGAATTTAAAAAGTAATAACAAGCAGTAAAAATGTAATTACCAAACAAGAAGACATCAAGAAGGCTCTCCAGAAAGAATGCTAAAAACTTCTGAAGGCTTGTATGAAATGGTTGTCAGAAAACAATGCTGCAGAAAAACAGAAGTCGGTAAGACAAGTCATAAATAATTGTTTCTCTACTTCTGACTTTAAACTCTATTCAGTGTAAAATTACTTCCTACGAATCATTATAATCATGCAAATTTGGACTATGCTGATTGAAAGTGTGTGTGTGAGAGAGAGAGACAGAGAGAGCAAGAGAGAGTGCGCATGCAGAGAGAGACAGACAGACAGAGAAAAGCAGCAAAACCACCACCGGCAGCTATTCTAGAACAGAGACTCCACGGCTAGGGATGGCGGAGAATTCCGCCACAGATTTCAGTGAGGCTGAATGCACTGACATTCGGCCCCCAAAACCTGTGGTGGAATGGCCTCCCACCCCCCTCACCCCTGCGGAATCCCCCCCCGGGATGAAGCTTACCTGGGGTGGATGTTCCAGCGGCAGCGGCTCCAGTGGCAGCTCCAGCGGCAGCGGTGCCAGCTGGTCTGTTGGCCGGTGGCAGCGGCAGCTGGTCTCTTGGCCAGCTGCTGCGGACTCAAATGGCAGCCATCGTAGCGGCCGCCATTTGCGTCCGGCCAGGCTGCCGTGATAGGCTACTTAAGTATTTATGTAGCTTATCACGGCAAAGGCAGCCACGCAAATGGCGGCCACCATGCCATTTGCATAGCTGCCTTTGCCATGATAGGCTACATAAATACTTACGTAGCCTATCACAGCAAGCTAAAAAAACCAAAACAGTGTACGCAAATGGCGGCGGCTATGGCAGCCGCCATTTGCATTCCCTTGTTTTCACTGTTTTAGCCTACATAAATATTTACGTAAGCTATTACGGCGAAAAAAAGGGGAACACAAATAGCATAGTGGGCACCATTTGCGTTCCCCTTTTTTTCACCATAATAGCTTACGTAAATATTTACGTAGGTTAAAACGGCAAAAAAAAGGAATGCAAATAGCACCCACTATGCTATTTGCATTCCCCTTTTTTTTCACCATAATAGCTTACGTAAATATTTATGTAAGCTAAAATAGCAAAAAAAAGGGAACGCAAATGGTGGCTGCCGTAGCCACCGCCATTTGCGTACGCTGTTTTTTTCCCCGGAAGGCTGTCCAGCGGCTGGATGTCCAGCTGCAGGCGGCCCCGGCCAGCGGCTCCATGGAATCTCCACAGAGCAGAGCTGGCCGGATTAGGATTTCGAGGGGAAGTGCGGAGTGCATCCCCCCCACCGCGAATCACCCCGTCGAAAAGGTAAGTGACTTTTGTATATCCTATCCATGACAAAAGCAGAATAATAACAGTGCTTAACTATGTGCCCTCAATGTATGTCTTAAAAAAAAATTAAATCTCCCAATCCAGTTGAATTTCATATTCAAAATTCATCCATCAGCCAGAGAACCAAGGGCCACTGGGGGGCTGCTTCTCCGGCCTCCCAGGAAGATAGGGATGGGGGAGAATTTCTCCCCGAAACTTCAGGGGGCCGAGTGCCAATGCATTCAGTCCTCCGAAGGTTGTTCGGGGAGAAATTCTCTGCCCCCCTCTCCCCCCGGGATGGGACTTACCTTTCACAAATGTCGCTCCTGGCGGCGGGTCCCGGCGGCGGTTCGGCAGGTCTTCGTCAGTGGCGGGGGTGGCAGCCGGTCTTTCGACCAGCTGCCGCTGCTGCCATTACAAGAAAAGTAAAAAAAAAAACCCACGCCCCTGTGATAGGCTATATAACGATTAACGTAGCCTATCACGGCTAGATTTGCAAAGTCAGCCATGATAGGCTACGTTAATCGTCACGTAGCCTATCATGGGTGACTTTAAAAAAAAAAAAAAAGCACGTACGCTAATGGCGGCCCCCATAGGGAGCCGCCATTCGCGTTCCTTATTTGGTCCCTGTAGTCTACGTAAAGATTTACGTAGACTACGGCGAAAATAAGGGCAACGCAAATAGCCGTTCCTGGGGGGAGGGACGGATTGCCTTCCCCGCCCAGCAGACGGCCCCAGCAGAACGGGGTAAGTAATCCGTATACCCCTATTAACATTAGCCTTTGTAAGCCACTCTGGGAGCCTTTTTCGGCTGAAGAATGGGGTGGAAATGCTCTAAATAAATACATAAATAAGAAACTCTGTGTCTAGCAGCTATGTCTTTTTTCATTTTGTCCCATTTTTTCTAGAGTAGGCGCAGAGACTTCAATTTGGATTGGGACTTTAGCATGGAGAGTATAATGCTTTTAAGATCTGGATTCGGCCTCTAGAGTAAAAAATGAACACAACATAGCTGCTAGACACAGATTTAAAGTAAAGTCTCTTTTGGGCCTAACAGAAGCAGAGGGAGAGAGAGATGAGAATTAGATGAAGGGTGGAACCATCTTTAGATGATGTCATTTCTTTCTGAAGATCTGGTGTGATGGTGGGAGTGGATGGTGTTTGCCTCCTTTTATGCTCTTTCTGACTGTTTGCAATCAAACCAAATATCATAAAAATGCCACAGGTCTCCAGTGCTCTATTCACTGAAGGAAATCAAAAGCTCAACGAGCACAGTTCCTGGAACTGCTCATCATTCCGGAAAGTGGGGAACATACTTATTCTGTATTAAGCACTTAATCCAACCAGGCACCGTGTCAACATTTTAAAAAGAAGCAAGGCCCAGGCTGCAAGCATACACTCTAATCAATATATTGTCCACACTGGATAGGCACATTGTTTCCCTTTGTCAAAGTCGGAGGGAGCTGAAGTTGTGTTACTTATGTTAAAAAGTCATTTTTGCACTTAACTGTATCACAAACTGGTCCTTCAGAAAATCTGCAAACAAGCCACTTTCAATTAGCGTAAACTTCCTAAAATTGGAATTACTTTTGGAGCTATAGGCACTGCCATATCAAGAAAGCATCTCTGAAGACAGGATTTCTCTGTCTCCTAGTTATGCTTGGATGCATTTCTTTCTCTACCAAAGAATTTATCCACAGCTGATATAGCTGGAAGGCTTGTTCTGTGGTGTGAACCTTCACTTGCCAAGGAAACCATAATTTTATTACCATGAAGACATCAAGAAGGCTCTGGAGAGTATAGTGAGAGCTCCTAAAAGCATTTTTAACCTCTCTGCTTCTTCCCCCTAAGCACAATATTTCACAGTAACAAAATTAACAGCCAGAGAATTGAACTGCACAATGACTGCAGCATTTTTGCAGTTTGCATTTTTCATTGCCGTTGTCCCCTGGTGCTGACAGTAACTAAAAGCACAACATTTTTTTTTAAACACCTTAAACTTCTGACAAGTAGACCTTGTCAAGTCTTGGGTGTTCTTGGCTTCCCTTCACTCTTAATAAATAAAGCTATTACTGATGTATAGGTTAGTAATAAGTCCTAGGAGTTGGATTCCCAGCTCCTTACCTTGATGTGGGCCAAAACTCATGGTACATTAAAGAGAGATAGTATCTAAATCATTTCTTCAAAGGAATCCGTTTGCTTTCTGAATCACTATTTTGCAATATCAATTGCGGGTGTAGGGACTCTTGATCTGGAAAAGGCTCAAAGTGCTGTGTGTGTGAGAGGGTGTGTGTGTCAATGCCTCCTATCCCTCATGCTAGGGCCCCAATCCATATCCACCCCCTGCACATACTCTAGAGTAAATGTTTTTAAAAGTAATGTCTTTTTTGGCTGTGACATGTTTGATAGAATCATAGAATAATAGGGTTGGAGGGAGCCTACAAGGCCATCAAGTCCAACCCACTGCTCAATGCAAGAAATCCAAGTCAGTTTTAACTGCTCTTGGTCAGAGAAACAGTTCATCTAGACAGCTTTTTGCTCCATAACACAATTTAATCTGTGCTATGGAGATTAATTTGCACTGGTGCTGTACAGACCCCTGCTCCCTACTTTCATGAAATTCTTTCCTCCCTGTCATAGAAGCCTTTTCTTTTCTGCCTCATTTGCAGGGAGGAAAAGAATTTTGACAACATTTCTCATTGGGAAGGAGGGACGGGGTTCCGTTTACCTTGTAAATGTAGGAGGTGGCTAAGGGTGCATGTTTCTGTTTCTTTACTCTCCAATGCCCTGTGTGCTCTTCTTGGGCTCTTCACACACAAACGTCCAGCCTGGCAACACTTCCTGGAATACCTAGGAGATGATATGGTGCTGCAGTCTCCTGAGAATGCAGGAACTACTGCTTGGCTGAAAGCCTCTGTTCTAAAAGCCCCACCCTGCTGCAAGCAAGCAGCCCCTTCTCCCCATGTCCGGCTTGCCTGGCCATGGGGAGGATTTTGCCGTGGGAGGGGGAGACGAGGGGAACGCAATTGGCACACAGCTGAAGTGGGGTGGGTGGGCTATTGGTGGCAATCCCTTGGCTGCCCCTTGCCACCCCCCTCCCCTATAGTACTAGCCTGTGTAGGCTGAGGCAGTGTTTAGCCCTGCCAGGATGCCACCTAAGAAAGGAATTGGGGGGGGAGGGGAAGGCCCCTCACCCGCCCTGCCAAACAGCATTTTCATAGGGCCGATTCGTCCTCCTTTGAGGATGATAGTCCTATGGTGGCTATGCTTCTCTCCAGGTTGGAGGCAGCGGAAAGGGATAAGGGGATTTCCGCTCCAGTTACTCCTCTTCAACAGTACGGGGTTGACGTTGAATAGGAAGCAGGCTAGGGATGTTAGAGAAATCCGCCGCAGATTGAAATGAGGCCGGATTCTTTGAGGCCGGATTCTTTGGAATCCAGCCTCCGGAATCTGCGGCTAGGGATGGCGGACAATTTCTCCCCGAAACTTCGGGGGGCCGAGCGCCAACGTGTTCGGCCCCCCGAACAAGTTTCGGAGAGAAATTCTCCGCACCCCCCCGCCCCCCGCACCCCCCCCGGGACGGGACTTACCTTTCCCGAATGTCCCTCCCGGCGGCGGGTCCCGGCGGCGGTTCGTCGGGTCTTCGTCAGGGGCGGGAGCGGCAGCCGGTCTTTTGACCGGCTGCCACCGCCGCCATTCCAATAAAAGTAAAAAAAAAACAAAAAGCCCCTGTGATAGGCTATGTGACGATTAACGTAGCTTATCATGGCTAGATTTGCAAAGTCAGCCGTGATAGGCTACGTAAATCGTCACGTAGCCTATCACGGGTGACTTAAAAAAAAAAAAAAAAAAAGCGCATACGGCTAATGGCGGCCCCCATGGGGAGCCGCCATTCACGTTCCTTATTTGGTCACTGTAGTCTACGTAAAGATTACGTAGGCTACGGCGAAAATAAGGGCAACGCTATTTGCGTTGCCCTTATTTTCGCCATAGTCTACGTAAAGATTTACATAGACTACAGCGACCAAATAAGGAACGGGAATGGCGGCTCCCTATGGGGGCTGCCATTTGCGTACGCGCTTTTTTTTTTTTTAAAGTCACCCGTGATAGGCTACGTGACGATTTACGTAGCCTATCATGGCTGACTTTGCAAATCTAGCCATGATAGGCTACGTTAATCGTCACGTAGCCTATCACGGGGGTGTTTTTTTTAAAAAAAAACTTTTTATTTTGCGGCCGGGTGAGGCGAGGCGCCTCCTCCCCGGCCTGAATTTCGGCCGGGCGAGGCGGGAAGCCTCCCCCCGCGGCCTGAACTTCGCGGGGAGAGCAGCGAAGCGCCTCCCCCCCACCGCGAAAAGCTGCGAGACCAGGTAAGTGGCTTTCATGCACTCCTATCTGCGGCGGATTGGCCCCACTTACCTCCGCTCCAAGAGGATTCTGCGTGGAACAGCTCCAGCTGCTTACTCCTGGACCCGTCCCGTTCTCCTCCGCGTCGATCTCTTTTTTAAAAAAACCTTGCTTATAAGATTTTTTAAAAAATTGCATATACGCAAGATTCAAGGCTCTATTTTGCGTATAAGTCTATGGGCACATCCTGCCGATCACCCTTTATTTAAAAAAAAAAATGGCGATCGGTGTGGAGGAGAACGGGATGGAGAAGCGTCCCTCAAGCTGAGTGGAGCACTGGAGCCACTCCGGAGGATTCCGGGGTGGGGGGGATGAACGGATCGCCTCCCCCCTGGGCGGATTCCTCACCGAAACAATCCCCCCTGGGTAGATTCCCTAGATGTCTGTGATGGGTTGGTCCTTTCCTCACAGAGGAAATGTTCCCACTGCTCAGGCCTTTTGGCCTATGTTACCTCCTACTGGGGGTTTGTCCAGTGTTTCTGGCACAGCTGTTCCCACGGTGACATCGGTTGGGGCATCCTCTGGTGTCACTTCGCATACTGGGTGTGCCCTAATGTGCACTAACTCCCTTCCTCTGCTGTGTCTGGGGAATCAGGGGCTGCAGTGGGGAGCAGGTCCGTTCCACTTCCGCCAACAGTTCCAACAGTTACTGCCTCTACGGGGACCATTCCTGAGCCTCCTGCATGGCCCTACGGCCAGTGACCCTGTGGCTTCTGTGGTGGCCCCCGTTGCTGGCAACGATCCTTAGGCCAAGGTTAGTGATGAGGCAATCCTGATGGGCAGTACTGTCACCCCCGTCAGGTATCATCTATTGCTGGCTACTAGGGAGAAGATATTGAAGGATGAGTTTGTGGATGTATTCTCTTTGTTATTCCAGGAATCGGAATGAAAAGACAAGGAGAAATCCAGCAACAAAGAACAGGAGCAGGTTAGGCGCAAGATGTTTTCTTGCATCTGGGCAAATTGGTTGCCTGGTTTCCTCATCTACATGCGTATTATACAGCAGAAATATCCAGAGTGGGGTTGGGTCCTGACCAAATATTTGGACATTATTTACAGGGCCTATACGGAATATGAGGGCAGGGCATGGCTGGCATATGATGAATCATTTTGTATGGTTCACATTGGGATGTGAATAGGGGTGTACAAAACACTTACCTGGTTCTGCTGGGGCCATCCACAGTGGGGGGGAGGCACTCTGTCCCCCCTCGGAATCCTCCCTGGCTGGCTCCACTCCACGGCAACTCCATGGAGCCGCCGGCCGCAGCCAGAATTCCGGCTGCTGCCAGGCTGCTGCGGCAGCAAATTGCAGCCGCCATGCAGGCCGCCATTTGCGTGGCTGCCAGCTGTGATAGGCTACATAAGTAATTATGTAGCCTATCATGAAAAAGGCAGCCAGGCAAATGGCGGCCGCTACGTCATTTGCATGGCTGCCTTTTTTGTGATAGGCTACATAAATACTTACGTACCCTATCACGGCAAAGAGCAGGGGTGCAAATGGTGTAGCGGCCGCCATTTGCGCCCCTGCTCTTTGCTGTGATAGGCTATGTAAGTATTTATGTAGCCTATCACGCTAAGGCAGTCACGCAAATGGTGGCCGCTACGACGGCTGCTATTTGAGGCCGCAGCAGCCTGGCAGTGGCTGGGAGACCAGCCGGAGGAGCGACCGCCTTATCTGCTGCCGCATCCGTCACCACTGGAGCCACTGGAGCTGCTGGAGCCACCAGGTAAGCTCCGTCCTGGAGGGATTCCGCGGGCGGGCTGAGGGAGGGAGGCCGTTCTGCCACGGATTTTTTGACATCCATAGATGTGAAGGACCATGATGACCTGTGGCTCCAGTTCATGACCCCAGCAAGGCCAGGCTTTGGGGACAGGTGGGCACTTATTATCCAAACAGCAGCCCTCTTCAGCCTTTAAGGCCGGTGCAGGGCAGGTGGTTCAACACCACTTGCTCTGTTGGGAGTTTGGTGCCCATGGCGCCTGCTCTAAAACCTCTTGCAAGTTCCGGCATGAGTGCTCTATGTGTGGGGGACAACATGGTTGTCTTAATTGCCCCAGGGCCAGAGGATAGTGGGGAGCAGGCCAGGAGGGGCAGGCCAATGAGAAACAAGGTGGGGGGCAACAGCCTCCTCCAATAGGGTCCCAGCCCAGTTAAATTGCAGTCTGTTTCATGCCTCCTGAGGTGGTACCAACTGCGGGAAGATGCTGTTTATTTAGAGAAAGGGTTTTCTGAGGGATTCTGGATTCCTTTTCAGGGTCAGCATCATGCTCAGTTTGCATGGAGCCAGAAATCCATTGCGTGTTTTGAACATCTGGTCAGTGAAAAAATCCAGAAAGAGGTGGCCACTGGCAGGGTTATTGGTCCATTCACTACACCGTGTATTCCCAACTTGAGAATGTCTCCTCTGGGTATTGTACCTAAAAAGGCCCCTGGGGAATACAGGCTGATCCATAACCTGTCTTTTTCTAAAGGTGGATCTGTGACTGATGTTATTCCAGAGCACCTTTGTTCCGTACACTACGCATCCTTCGATTCTGCAATTTCTACGGTAAGGGCCTGTGGTTGTGGGGCCCTCATGATGGGCAAATGCGATATTAAATCTGCATTTAACCTTTTGCCTATCCGCCCTAATGATTTTGATCTTTGTTTTCAAGGCCAATTTTATGTTGATAGAGCTCTCCCTATGGGGTGCTCTATTTCCTGTGCTATGTTTGAGAAATTCAGTTCATTTTTGGAATGGACCCTTAGAGATAGGATTGGGACCTTGCTCCCTGGGCACAGGAACTGCTGGAGACCATGCCATCTGAGCTTTGGGAGATTGGCGGGATGAGGCCGAGCAGGCCATGCTGCAGTCTGTAGCACCTAGCATAAGGGCTTCTTATTTCAAGGCAGGTAGGGAGTTCTTTGTTTTCAGGGATTCTATGCAGCTGCTGCAGGTTTGGACCATTCCAGTAGAACACCTGTTGCAATTCTGCGTTCACACCTGGCAGAGAGGCCTTTCAGCTTGGACCATTTGGCGGAAAACCTTCCGCTTTTGCCTTCGGGTCCAACCTGAAGGAGGTGTAGGAATGTACAAATCCAACTCACCAATCTGTTCCAGGGCATTGGTGTGTGGGGGAAGCACCCTGTCCCTCCCCCTGGAATCCTCCCTGGCCGGCTTCATTCTGCGGCGACTCCACGGAGCCGCCAGCCAGGGCCAGCCACAGCCGGAATTCCGGCCGTGGCCAGGCTGCTGCAGCCGCAAATGGAGGCTGCTACACTGGCCGCCATTTGCGTGGCTGTCAAGCTGTGGTAGGCTACGTAAGTATTTACGTAGCCTATCATGGCAAAAAGCAGGGGTGCAAATGGCTCATCCGTCTGCGGAGGTCTAAGACCAATCAGTGTGGGAGAGGAGTGGAGGTGTCTCTTTTCCCTGCCACTCAGGAAGAGTTATGCCCGGTGGAGGCTCTAGGGGCATTCCTCAATGTTTGAGGGGACTGGCACAGCCCCCTTTTCTGTCAGAGCGACTCTGCCCCCCTGACCAAATACCAATTCTGGACTGTCACGAAGCTGGTCTTGAAGGGTCTTGGTTTAGGTGCATTCTGTTTTTGTTTGCATTCTTTCCATATTGGGGCTGCTTCAACTGCTGCAGCTACTGGCTTCCCAATGGACAAGGTGCAGTCAGTGGGTAGGTGGCGTTCTAAGGCCTATAGAACCTATATAGGGATGGGGGAGAATTTCTCCCCGAAACTTCGGGGGGCCGAGTGCCAACATGTTCGGCCCCCTGAAGTAGTTTCGGGGAGAAATACTCCGCACCCCCCCGCCCCCGCACCCCCCCCCCCGGGATGGGACTTACCTTTCCCGAATGTCCCTCCCGGCGGCGGGTCCCGGCGGCGGTTCGTCAGGTCTTCGACAGGGGCAGAGGCGGCAGCCGGTCTTTCGACCGGCTGCTGCCACCGCCATTCCAATAAAAGTAAAAAAAAAAAAAACGCCCCCGTGATAGGCTACATGACGATTAATGTAGCCTATCACGGCTAGATTTGCAAAGTCAGCCGTGATAGGCTACGTAAATCGTCACGTAGCCTATCATGGGTGACTTTAAAAAAAAAAAAAAGCGCGTACGGCTAATGGCGGCCCCCATAGGGAGCCGCCATTCACGTTCCTTATTTGGTCGCTGTAGTGTACGTAAAGATTTACTCGGTAAGATCATCCTCAGCAGTCCTTCTCTGGATAAGAAGAGCCCTGCTGGATCAGACCGAGGGCCCATCTAGTCCAGTGTTCTTCACACAGTGGCCAACCAGCTGCCTATGGGAAGCCCGTAACTAGGACATGAATGCAACAGCACCTTCCTGTTCATGAATCCCAGCAACATTTCTCTTTCCTCTCAGCTTTCAGATGAACATCTCCTGTCCACTGGCACAATGCAGTTCAGGTCAGAGGAGATGGTAGACAAACAAGCTTGCCAAAATGTGGGACATTAATTTTAAAAGCCTTGTAGATGAAACTATGGATTATTTGCCCGCCACCCAGTTCAGTGTTTTTATCAATTAACTTATGAAAATGTGTTCAAGACTGTGGTGCAAGTTGGTTCACAACATATGAGTGTCACATCACCTCCTTACTTCAGCTGTTACGCTGAAGTATGACAAGAGTAAAGGACAGATGGAAAGCTATAGATGAGGCATCAGCCAAAGTGCAGACTCGTGGAGTTGGTTATTCAGCTGCCCACAGCAAATGTCTTACTTTCTGTCAAGCACACTAACTCTGAGGGAGCAACATAAAATATTTATATCACCTTTAAATCCACAGAGAGATTTCAGAGGGAAATGCAGGTAACAACCCATGGTAAAAATGAAATCAAAGTTTAGGGAGAGGGATTAACACAGCAGAGCAGGGAAAATGATTTAAGACAGCTTTAGGATGTAGCACACATCTCATAGAGCTTGAAACAAGTTACGGATTTATTTTGGATACTGCAAGGCATTGTACTGCTCAAGAACATGATCTATACCTGGAAGTGGGCCCCAATAATTTCAATGGAAGCTGTGCCCAAGTAAATTATCTTGGTCTAATAATCTAAGATTACCAATACCATGTTTTTAAATCCTATGCATGTCTACTCAGAAGCAAGCCATGTTGAGTTCAACAGAGCTTACTCCCAGGTAAATAGATATAGGATTTCAGCCTGCAGTCCTATACACATTTACCTAGGAATAAGCCCAACAGAATTCAACAGGGCTTACATCAGAGTAGACATGCATAGGACTGCAGTGCTAAATAGCATTATTTTGCTTTTAATTTTTGAACTGCTAGAAATGCCTGCTAGAAATCAGTCTCTATATTAGGGATAATGTGAGTTGAACAGAGAATGTGCACAACAACAGGCACACTGACCAGAAAATGTGCATATTGACCAGGATATCTATACAAACCTGCTGAGACATGCACATTCCCCAAGGCTTGTTGGAGGGTATGTATATTGAGCAGGAGATGTGCACAATTCCCTCTCCATGGACAGATTATGTGCACATTCTCCTTATTTACAGTTGGCAGTTGTTATGCGTACTAGACATTCAATTCACATTGCCTCTAATACAAGTTATTTTTATAACGCTAAAGACTACTGTAATTGTAACTTTCTGAAAAGTTTAGTACTAGTTCTCATTTTTCTTAATAAGGCAGTTGTAGGCTTGAGTGGGATTATCTTCTCAGAGGCTTTGATGAACATCACTTAGTGTTAACAGATGTGTGATTGATTCAAGCAGGTTCATTTCATGCTTCTATTGCAATGTATAAAGCAGGGAACATTTCAAGATGTAGGTACAAGTTATATATCTCACCACAGATGAGAGTCTACACACACACACACACCTCAGACACTACTCTGTGGGTGCAAACATGGGTGGTTAAACCGCTATTTCTACTTTTTTGTCATATTAGAAAGCCACCATAACTATTTCCAAAAGTAGCTAGTATAGTGGGATAGGGCATTTCTTAGGAGCAAGAAAGCCCTACTGTTGGCATAGAACTATCCCCATGGTGTTCAGGAGCTCAAAAACTGTGTCTATGCAGTCTTTTTTAAGTGTTGTTTTGTACTCCAGAAAACCAGCATGACAGCTCCCTGTCTGTCCAACCCTAGCTCAGATCAGTCAGGTTCTTTCAATCCCCATATCCTTCCATAATATCCAAAGAAAAGGGGAAATCTACAATAGTTCCTGCAAGCTGAAGGATCACTTGGAGCATGATGCAGCACTCAAATATCACCTTTTCCACTAAACCTGGGCTGGGGAATTTGTGGCCTTCCAGAAGTTGGTGGACTGTTATTCCTATCAGCCCTAGCAAGCAAGGAGTTTGACAACATCTGGAGGGCCACACATTCCCCATCCCTGCACTAAACTCTTTCGGAGTCACAATGTCACTTAACTTTGTACTCACCTGGCTTGGGATATGAACTTATTGAGCTTATGTAATGCTCATCTGCATAACGAGGTGAGAACCATTATCCCTAAAGTTGCTGTGATGTACCTCTGGGGCCCTGGGAAATGTAATTTCCCGAGGATATCTGAATCCTTACTATGATCATTAGGTACCCTGAAATCTTAATGTTCCAGGACCAGGACTCCTAGTACCTGGAACACTGCTGAAAGATGGAAGTCTGAAAATCCATCCCTTCCACGGTGAGTGTGCAGGAAGGGGAAAGAAGAAATGAGAAAAATATCCTTCTCTGCGGTTATACTTCTTCAATATTCTTCTCTTTTCTGGGTTAATCAAATGTCTGTCTGCTCAAATTACTTTTTGTGAGTTTTTAAAAAGTTTTAATTTCATTCTAAAAATGAATACTTAGGTAACTGTTCTTTCCACTGAGGTATTAGTTCTGGCTGGCTATGGTCCAGATAGTTTCTGCATAAAACAAGCAAAGAGGGAATCTCATTCAAAAGCCAGTTAACTGAATGCTTCCCTGGGGAGATCAAAGAATAAAATGAAGAGCGGATGCCCTAAGAAGAAATAAAGTGGAGAACAAAGTACTTAAGCAGTTTATGAGTAGTGCACCCATTGTCATTTCTTTTGAAAAAGCTATCAACAAAACGTAGTGCTGCCATTAAGCAATTTCCCAATATACATGTTTTTATCCCAGTAAACTTCTGAGCAAGTTCTAAATTGGACATGCCTAATGACAAAATCAAAACTAGCAAAAATTCACTGGGTTCAAATTTCCTGATAAATACCCTGATATAGGGATACCCTGTGCCTTATTCAGATGTTCAGATGTTATGAGGGAATTCTGACCACCTTTCTTGTTCCACAGTATGCTTCCTGGACATCCACTCATTAAATAGCATGTTTGAATAGATACTAGGGATGGGTGAGGATTTTGATGGTTCGCTTTTTAATATGAAGTTATCAACATTCACAAATTTCTTCATAAACAGGATAGAAATAATTTGAGATTTTTAAAAAAATATGTGTGTAGAGAAACCATGTTTGTACGTGTAGGCCCAGGGCTTTGAGTGTGTAGGTCTTAGAGGTCTGGGTTGGAATCCATGTGTATCCAACTTGGGGATGGTGTGGGCACCGGACTGGGTCCAGGAATCCATCAGACTCCCCCCCTTGCTCGCCCCCCCAATCCAGTTTGGTGAGCTGCCAACCCTGCCCACTGAGCTGTACGAGTGGCTGAAACTTACTAGATCAGTCTGCTCACACCCAGCAGCTACCCATCTTCCTTTCAAGCTGCTCTCTTTTATGCAAGATGGGGCTCTGTATTTTCCTGTGTTTGTGGCTGCACACAATCCCAGCTGTAAAGGGCCATTTCCACAACATTAGAGGCTTCTAATGTTGTGGAAATGGCCCTTTATAGCCACTGTTGTGCACAACAATAAATCCACAAAAACATAGAGCCCCATTTTTCGTAAAAGATGGTGGCTCGCAGGGAGGAGTGGGCAGCTGCGGCACGCTCCCAGGCAGCTCTCTGAGCCTTCCCAGGCCGCACGCAGCCTGTCTTGTGTGGGCAAGTGGCAGTGGCAGCTGCTTGAGTGCCCTCCAAGCACAGATTCTGGTGAGTCCATCCACCCCTAATCCATCTATCCTTGTGGTCCTGAATTAGGGTTCCCACTTCTTTTTTCTGACAGGCTCCTCATCTGGAACAGCTACATGGCAGGCAGGTACAACATGGTCCTCTCCATGCTGGGAATACCCTTACCTAATGAATTTGGCTGGTGCAGAAGGGAGAGAATTTTGTTTCAGTTCATTATTTATACGAATCTACCAAAACTTGCACATTTCTTCATATACATGATAGAAAGATCTTGAGATTATTTATTTTTTTAAATTGACTGTGGGAGAAAGTGAAATGGACAGAGATTTGCCTGTCTCTAGACCCATACGTATAGCGCTCAGATAACTAGACCTGATCCTTGTGATCAGTACACCACAGAAGTATAGTGAACTGTGTGAGATATGCTTCTGAGAATATATGCGCAGGACCAACCTGTATGACATGTTACAAGGGTGGACCAAGGGGGACCATGGTGCTTGTTCAATCTTTTGAGCAGATGGTAAGTATAGATGGGCAACTTCAAGGCCTCCACTGTCCCTTCTTGGGCATCTTTATCTTTAAACCAGCCTCTTTTACTGGATTTAAAGATAAACTGAAGACAACTTCGAATAAAGGACTGTCCTCTGACAGTCCTTCAAATACAGGGCTGTCTTCTGTAAAGTAAGACACATTTTGCAGCTGATATTAGTACATTGCTAATGATAACAAACCAGGGAAGCACCCCATTTATCACCCAATTTTTCATGCTGGTCATTTCTAACAAAACAACAGCTGTGATAGCATCAAATCATAATATTTTGTCCCTTCATCTACTCTTACAATATAAACATTATCTCCAAATCTCTTTTATTTCCAATCCAAATAAGTTTTTATGTATATTCTGTGCATTTACAGACCAAGAAGCAAGAAAATAAAGCTATTTGTCTAAGAGAATCTTGGAAGCTGTATGATAGGGAAAAAGTACTGCTTGAAAGCCTGTAGTTGAACATTAGGCAATCTTCAGGAAAAGATTGCAGTTGCTCCTTAATTTAAGCTCTTTGAAGAGCAATATTAATCCGAATCCTATGTATGTAACATTGTCCTCCATGCCAGGTTTAATAATCTTCTCATACCATTCTTCAAGATCCAATTAGAGGTGTTAAGAAATAGCTTTTCAAATTCCTCCACCCTGTCTGTGGGAAGAAAAATTAGGAGCATCATAATTTCACTCATTTTTTCCAGGGGAGAATAAATTCTCCAAGAATTTCTCAGGGATGGGTATCACCATCAACATTGTCTGTAGCACATCTTCCTTTTTTCCTAAGGGTTGTTGATTCTTGTTGATTTTTTATTTATTTTTTTTGGTGCTGCTGCTGCAAGTGACAGCAGCAACTGTGTTGCAGCCTGACCATGATTTTGCATCTTTTACTATGTCCTGGATCTAGTGTCATTCTGAGGCATTGTGGAGATTGGGGGATGGAGACCACCATAAACAAATATTAGAGGATATTCAAAGAAATGTCTGGACAGTGGCCTTCTTTTTCTAGGGGGACTGGGTGAGAGAAAGAAAAATCTCAGACATATTATCAGAAAAAAAAATCAGCTCAGCTCAAGATTCAACTCCATGGGAAGTGAGAACTTCTGAGGCAAGAAACAGAGCCTTTTCATCGAGTGACCTGAATATTTGGAATGAATTAGCTTGTAGTCTGCAATTCCTCTTCTCTATTGGTTTTCTGGAAAGCATGCAAAAAGTATATATTTTCCATGGCCTCACTTTCAGCTGGCTACTTTGGACTGTTTTTATTGGTGCTTTTCATTTTTACATGCAGCCCTACCTAATGGATTGGGCTGTGGAATAGTATGTGTGGCATCTGGTGCCTTTTTTAATTCTCTATCTAGTTAGGGAAGCTCACAGATGATCCTGCTCCCACACACAAATAAGCATAGTTGGATAAGACAGGTTACGGGGGGGGGGGGGTAAGTGCTTAGGTAGGTTCTTTGGTCTTTAGAATGGCCTGGTTTGCACAGTCGCCACAGACCACCATGGATAAGCCGTGGTGGGTTGTGGCACATGCCGGCAGCCACTGTGAATATTCAAGCTGCAGCAGGCAGTCACTGCAGCTTATCCTGATATCCAAACCCAGCACAGGGTGACTTGTTGCCATGGTTAACAAACCACTCCCAAACCAAACAACCCATGGTTAAATAAGCCACGGTGAGCTCCAGCAACCATGTGAACCAGCCCAGTATGAATTCTGAGGCCTGCAAGCAAATTATATGGAACTGACCTTCCCCTTTTGTTGAACAGCGCTTTCCCATCAGTACAGCACTATGGTAAGAAATGTACTTGGCCAAATTCTGCATCTGAAAGGTACCAGAGTGAGGACCTGCTAACTTTACCAACATTGCTGTACATATTGCTAATCAAGTCAACTATAAATGTAATGGGGAAACATTAGGTCAAATCATCTCTTGACCCACTTTGTTGACATGGATGTTTAGTGAGGGAGTGGTTGACTGAGTCCTTTTGCACCTTAAACAACATGTTAACCCCTCAAAGCTTCAAAGTTTGTCTTTTTAGGTGCTGTGTGTTGCAGAAAAAAATCCGGTGTACATGTTAGCTGTCCTCTAAGAGGCAAAAAGGGTTTCATTCGTACTTTCTGAAAATGAAAACTAAATTATACTAAAAGAGATATAAAATGGGTATAATCTACATATAAATTGCTTTTGGAACCTAAGGGGGCATAGACGTGGTCTGTATTATGTTAAGATTCCAGCACACTGTCTAATGGATTAGATTTTATTAACTACAATAAAACAGCATGAGACTTTCTTCAAGAGAAAGCAAACTAAAGAGAAACTAGATAATTAATTACAATAAACCTTTATTTGTTATCCAGCACTCACATAAACCTGCTTTACGGAATAAAGCACATCTTGCCCACTCCATCATCATAGAAGAGGATTTCAATGCTCTGTTTACCAAGGAATCAAATCTTTTTGCCTCTGCCATTATAGGTCATGAAGGGTAATAGTATGATCTGGATCTGGAAAAGGGATTCAATGCATGAATGGATGATATTCTCATTGGCTTCAGTCTAAGGAAGTCAGGATGTGTAACATTTTAATTGTGTTTCTATCTAATGGCTTATAGCTAGAGTCTGCATTAATGATATTGGCTGCCTCCCTATGTCTAGTACGTTTCACCTACTGCATTTGGTTCAGTCCGTGCCTGACATTACTTAAATAATGCCAATTCATTTGTTTCCAGGCAATGATTGCACAAAATCAGTGCCCCATTTTTGCCTTTTGAAATAGATGTTTCTGACTTTTGTACTGGAACATGCTGCTCCTACAGAGAGGTTTATATGTGCAGTAGCAGGAGTAGTGTGGGTTGGGGTGCAGGGTAACTCCAATGTGCTGCTAGATGAAGTTCTCTAGCTCGATGGGACTTTCTCCCTCTCCCTTCCCCCCAGCAGCCCCCTGCACTGCTTGAAAATCTGCTCTGTAGGGTTTTCCAGACCTCCAGAGTTTTTGAGGGAACACAGCGGACTTCAAGGGGAGGGGGAGCTCCTCCTCCTCCCGGTTCTGTTGACAGAACTGTTCCATCAGTGGAATGACACAGTTGGATTGATTCCATCATATTTGTAGGCTGCCTTTTAGGGTAAAACCCTCCTAAGGTGGCTTCCAACATATAACTTTGCAGCACATAAACAATACATTAAAAAACCATAAAATACCATAGTAATAAGATTAATAACTAAGAGGAGCAAGCAATAATACTAAAAGAGGAAACATATAAACCACTAAAAACAGTAACATCACATCAGTACAGCTAAAACCACATAAACACAACAGTTTGATAAAATCTATATTTAAGGCAGTGCAACAATAAACAAATGGGTGCGAGGTTGTTGTTTTTTCCCTACGTTTTTAGGGCCTGTTTAAAAAGGCCTATAACAATGGTCCCTACATCCCTCCACTAGAATTGAGTTCCACAAATGTTGGGCCATTGCCAAAAAGGTGCACTGACACTTTCCCCTCCACCCCCCAGCCCTACTTTGTTTTTAACAGAAAACACAAAAGTTAATCACACAAAGCTTTTCTTCATTTTATGATGTTCTTCTTTCACTTTGGTTGCTTCCAGATGCGGTTTTTATTGCACTATTGGCCTGCTTCATTCAGAGAATGTTATGGGTGGTGCAAGTGTTATTGTCTTCCACTCATAACCATTCTGTATTTTCCCACCGCTGCTTCCATTTGTTTTCTTACTAGGGAAAATTTGTTAAGGAGAAAAAGATAGAACAACTCCACAATTCCTCCTGATTGGTAGCACTAAGTGTCTGGAAGCACCATTTATCTGGATTATCTGGACCCATTTCAATCAGGCTTTTTTGGAGTGGAGACTACCTTGGTAACTCTTTTGCCAGGAGAAAGATGGGGAGGAAAGCTTTGAGACCACCAGCCGTGGTATCCTTCTAGGGAGGCTGCCTGAACTGGGAGTTGGAGACACTGTCTTACAATGGTTTGCCTCCTATTTGGACAGCCGATTCCAGAAGGGGGTGCTGGGGAAGTGTTGTTCTGCTTCTTGGAGATTTGGTTGTGGCATCCTTCAGGGCTCTGTTCTGTCCTCCATGCTTTTTAACATCTACATGAACCCATTGGAAGAGGTTGTCTGGAGGGACGAAGTAAGGTGCCATCAATATGTGGAAGACATTCAGTGCTATAGTTTCTTTTCGTCAAGTGTAGTTGAGGCATTGACTATCCTGAACTGGTTACTGGATCCAGTAATGGGCTAGAACAGGGCCAATAAACTGTGACTCAATCCAGACAAGACAGAGGTTTTGTCAGTAGGTGCTTCATCTTCCTGGTTAAATTGTGTTCAACCTGTTCTAAATGCAGTTGCGCTCCCTCAGGAAGAAAACCTTCATATTTTGGGGTTGCTCATAGATCCAGCTCTGTCATTTGAGGCCCAAGTGGCCTCAGTTGCATGCCATGCCATATAGCTTCAGCTAATATACCAGTTGCCATGCCTAGACAGAGACAGCCTGGCTACAGTTATCTATGCACTGGTAACTCCCACCTGGGCCATAGGTACACCTTGTGTCATATCATTACGATTTCATCATGGTAACGTTATATCCCTCCTGCACATTTATACCTCATAGGACACACACTGGCATTTGTTGTGGTATATTGGATAATGTGGAATGAAAAGCAGGAAATAACACTACAAAGGCAGTATATTGAATGCCCAATGTGTCCCAACAGTTATCAGTGCACTTCAATACTGCTTTAAAGCAGTAGTGTTGATCTAGCTCTGGATTATTGCAATGCATTATATATTGCATTACCTCCGAAGACAGCCCAGTATCTTCTGTTAGTGCAGAATATAGCAGCAAGACTGCTTACTGAGATTGGCTGTTTCAAACATATTACTCCATTGCTGCATCAACTGCACTGGTTTCCAGTCAGTTTCTGGCCTCAGTTCAGAGTGTTGGTACTGACCTTTAAAACCCTCAGCAGCTTAGGACCTGTTGACCTGAAGGAGAACCTTCTCCTCTACATTCCTGTCCAACTGTCAAAATCTTCTCTAACTGCTGCCACCCACAGTGATGTGGTGGGTGGCTACCAGAGAAAGTATTTGCTCCTATCTGTGGAATGCCTTTCCCAAGGAGAGCCACCTGGCATCTTCATTATATACATTTAGATGCCAGGCTAAGACCTTCCAGAAGGCAGGCATTTCATCTATAATGTGTTGTTCTTATTATGAGTTTTACTGCTGGCGCATTAATATTTCCAGTATTTTAAATATTTTCACTGCTGGTATTATTGTTTTGGTTGTTATCTTATTGTTGCTTTAGGTTTTATTTTATGATTTGCACTTGTCAGTTGGGTGGTATATAGATCTAACAAACAAACAAATATCTGTATACCGGCGAAAGCTTCATGTGCTTAACTTCTGTGCGGCTTGTTATAGCATTGAATGGCCAGTAAAAATATGCCAAACAGGAGGAGGGGGATATTGTATAGGATTGTACCTGTTCTCTACACCCACTCCAATTCTTTGCTTGAGTGAGACACCAAGTTTATAATCCTAACTTGAGACTGTGGGCCAATCTACATTGTGCCCACCATCGCAATGAGGTCGGGGTCCTGTCAGGTTAAATGGACTCACATTAAAATGTGATTATCCACACTCATCCATTTTCCCCGTTGCGGTTCTTGATCGAATGCGCGAGCTCGGTTCACACTCGAGAGCTGGGCTGTTTTCCTGCTCTTAAGGATGGTGGATCTCATTGGAGGAGCAGAAACTCTCCCTGTTTCTGCTGATTCCCCACCCATCAAACCTCTCTTCCTCTATCTCTGTGTGTGTGTATAGGGATGGTGCGAGCATCCTGTTGGGGCTTCCTGGTGAGAGCTTGTCCCTTGCTGCCACCGCTGTAGCAGGTGGAGGCGGAGGGAAGAAGGAGGCACCTATCCTCTTCTACGCCCCCCACTTGCTGGAGGCCAGGGCGAGAGACTGGTGGGTGTCTGCCAATGCTCTTTTCCCTGCACCAGCCCTTTGCAGCCAGCGCAAGGAAGAGGAGCAGTAGCGACAGCACCCAGAACTCGCGTTTTGGGGTGGCTGCTAGCTTCTTTGAAGACCGTGAGATGACACTGCATAGGTTCCTCAGCACTCAAAGCTTTATCACCAGCAAGGAAATGGCTGGAGGTGCCTGTTCTTGTCTGGTCTTGGAAGCTCAGCAGGGTTGACCCTGGTCAGAATTTTGGATGGGAGACTGCAAGGGAACCAGGCTTCCTGCACTGAGCAGGGAGTTGTTCTCTCCCTTCAAATGACACTAACTTTTACTTCCTTCTATCCCCTGCTTTGGCTTAAAAAAAAAATTAAGGGTCACAACTGAGTGCCTTTACACATGCTGCCTCCCCCCTCCCCCCTTCTAGCTTAACTGGTACTGTAATGTTTTTTGCGGCCCCAATCCTGGGCACTCCCTTACTTGGGAGTAAGCCACATTTAACTCAATGGAACTTACTACTGAGTAGACATAAGATCACCCTGTAAGTCTGTAAGCCTCGAGTAAGCCCCATTGAGCCCCATGGGGTGCTCTGGAACAAAAGTGATCATTGCTTCTGAGCTTGGTGGGGTGGGGGATCAGAGAGGTCTCCCTTCATTGCAGGGAGGCATTTTACTCTCTGCTCCCTCTGACTGAGAAATGCAGAGGCAGGAGATGCTCAGGTGTGTGTGTGTGCGTGTGTGTGTGTGTGTGTGGGGCTGCTTGTGTCTTCGAAGACTGCCCAGTGAAGAAATTTATCCTTGTGTGTAGGGAAATCAGGCTTGAGAAGGCCTATTCTTCGAAGATGTGAAGATCTGAAGATTTGAAAATTCAAAGTTACTGCCTTAATTTTTTTAAAAAAGAAAAAGATCACTTGCAGGGTGATCTTATGTCTACTCAGTAGATAAGTTCCATCGACTTCAATGTGGCATACTCCCAAGTAAGTGAGTGCCCAGGATTGGGGCTGTGTGAAAACATTACAGCAGCAGTTAAGCTAGAATGGAGGGGGAGGGAAAAGTATGTAAAAGCACTCAGTTGTGATCCTTATTTTTTATTTTTTTATTTAAAAAAAAAAAGAAAAGCCAAAGCAGGGGATAGAAGGAGGTAAAAGTAGGGATGGCAGAGAATTCTGCCATGGATCTCGGTGAGGCCGAATGCCAGTGCATTTGGCCCCCTGAACTCCGTGGCGGAACAGCCTGCCACCCCCCGCCCCCCGCGGATCCCCCCGGGATGAGACTTATCTGGGGCGGATCTTCCGGGCGGCAGCGGCTGTGGCAGCCGGTCTTCCGACCGGCTGCTGCCGCCGCCATTTCCAGTGTTAAAAAAAAAATAAAGACGTGATAGGCTATGTTAAGATTTACATAGCCTATCATGGCTAGGTTAAAAAAAACCAAAAAACAACGTGATAGGCTATGTAAATCTTTAGGTAGCCTATCACGTCTGAGGTCTGACTTAAAAAAAAAATGTGCATATGCAAATGGCGGCTGCTACGGCCACCACCATTTGTGTTCCTTATTTTGGCCCATCTTAGTCTACGTAAATATTTATGTAGACTAAGACAGCGAAAATAAGGGGGAACGCAAATAGCGTCTGCTACGCTATTTGCATTCTCCTTATTTTCGCCGTCTTAGTCTACGTAAATATTTATGTAGACTAAGACGGGCCAAAATAAGGAATGCAAATGGCGGCGGCTGTAGCCGCCACCATTTGCATACGCGTGTTTGTTCGTTTGTTTTAAGTCAGACATGATAGGCTATGTAAAGATTTATGTAGCCTATCACGGCTGACTACAGGGACGCAAATGGCGGCGGCTACGGCCGCCACCATTTGCGTTCCTGCTAGCCAGCGGCTGGATGTCCGGCTGCTGGCGGAGCCAGCTGGCGGCTCCGCAGAATCCCCGTGGAGCGGAGCCGGCCGGCCAGGATTCCAGGGAGGAGGCACAGAGCGCCTCCCCCCCGGTGAGGATTTGGGGGGGGGGCGGAGTGCCTTCCCCCCCCCAGCGGAACCCGGTGGAGCCAGGTAAGGCCAATTTCGTACATCCCTAGAAAAGTAAGTGTCATTTGAAAGGAGAGAACAACCCCTTGAAGCCTGATTCCCTTGCGGTCTCCCTTCCAAAATTCTGACCAGGGCTGACCCAGCTGAGCTTCCCAGATCAGACAAGAGCTGGCACCTCTAGCCCTCTGCTGGTTGGTGATAAAACTTCCAGTACTAAGGAACCTATGCTATCAGTAGCTGGAAGACCCGATGGGAGTATCTAGAGATTGGACAGGAGGGAAATACAAACACCGCTGTATATGGACAGGCTGGGAGGGGACTATGACCTTATAAGGTAACAAACATGGAAGAGCAGAGCACATGAATGGGAAATACCGGGATATCAGGGTATTGAAAGCGGGAGCACAGAAGTGGGAAATTTCGGTCCCAATTCGAGGCAGGTCCTGCGTAGTGTGAAAGATGAGTGGTGAAACCTTATTGGAAGTAGGGATGGCGGAGAAATCTGCCACAGACTCCAATGAGGCCGGATTCTTTGGAATCCAGCCCCCCGGAGTCCATGGTGGAACGGACTACCCCCCGCCACCCCCCGAAATCCCCCCAGGATGGACCCTACCTGGTGGTGGCTGGTCTGGGTCATTGTCTTCGTTCCACAGCCATCTGCTGCTGGGCTGCGGAACAAAATGGTGTCCGGCATAGGGGACGCCATTTGTGTCCCTGCCGTTGGCCACGATTAGCTATGTAAATATTTACGTAGCCAATCACACCAACGGCAGGGACACAAATGGCATCCCCTATGCTGAATGCCATTTGTGTCCGTAGACCAGCTGCGGCTGGAAGTCTGGCAGCGGCCGGAGCTGGCTGGCGCCTCCGCAGACTCCCTGCAGAGCGGAGCCGGCCGGGGAGGATTCCGGGGGGAGGACCAGATCACCTCCCCCTGCCTGTGGACCTCCCCACAGACCCCAGGAAACGGGATCCGTACATCCCTAATTGGAAGTGAAAAAAAACTGAAGTGTAGATTGGCCCTGTATGTGTACTCAAGATTCTGAAGTGTCTGAAGCTGATAGTAACAACAGCATGCAGGTGAAGAAACCCACATATATGATCCCTCTCAGTTAATTTCTCTCACATGAAGCATTTTGAGAAGCAGAGGATTTCACAAATTCCTTTAGTTGGCAAGTTCTTCGGGATAGCCTTACCTGAGTGAGTATACCCACACTGGAAAAGGTTGATAGCAGTTTGTAAAGAATTATCTTATTATATATCTGTATATATCATTGTATATCTGTGACACTTGTGTAACCAGAGATGATGACTCACCTTCATGTTCTATATCACACCAGCACCCCAGCTCAAATTCTTGATGGTAGAACTGAGGTGGGACCAACCCACTGTGAGCCTACCATGTGAGATGGGTCCAGCAGGCTGCTCAATTCTTGTGAGACCCCTTCTCCACTGCCTATCTCTGCCCAAGTGGTTAAAAACCTACCTTTGGATGTGGTGGAGGGGGGGGGACCAGCTGAGGCACAGGCCTCCTGTCCCTTGCAGCAGAGCATCTTTTCCCACCAGGTACTATGAATACAAATTCCAGAATCCATAATGATTAATTGACATGCCATGTGTTATTTTCCTTTGGGTTATCTGAGACATGTAGCCCCAGTTTCTGACACTCTGCCCAAGAACAGCAGTACTTACTACAACCATTAATGACCATGTCTCCCCCTCCCCTAAGATAATCGTTTGGGTCCCTGGGACATGGAGGAGGCAGAAAAGAAGGCAGCGGCAAGTCTCTAGAGATTCCTTTTCAAATGTAATATCCCAAAAATCTTTATCCCTTTCGGGACCAATGGGAGGGCCATTGCCATCACTATGGAGGATGGGGACAAATCCTGTCACCATGATCAGAGCACTTTTGTTATGGGTAGATTAAAAATATTAATATTAATATTATATCATTATATAAATGTGATATATATATATATATATATATATACACACACATACATGCAGAGAGAGATTATATCTATCTATCTATCTATCTATCATCTATCTCCACATAAGATATATAATGTATATGTATAATGTATTATGTGTGTGTGTGTGTGTGTGTAATATAATACAATATAATATATAATACTATTAATATTATATAATTAAATAATACAATACAACAACAACAACAATAAAATAAATATATAATAATCTCCCCCTCCACACACTGATTGCAGGTCCCAGGTTCAATCTCCAGGTGGGGGTAGAAAGGAATCCTCCCTGAAACCCTGGAGAGCCGCTGCCACTCTGTATTGACTATACTAGGCTAAATGGACTAAAAGAGTCTGACTTGGCATAAGGCAGCAGCTACCTATGTTCCTATGGGCCTAGTTACACAATGTCTGTGCACAGAGCTTGGGGCAATGACTTCAGATATGCTGGTGTTGTGGAAGGTATGGACAAATATATCAACTTTTTCCAATCTTAAATTCAGCTCGTTCTGTTTCTGCATCAGTTTGAGATTTTTCCAAAGATCGTATGAAAACTTGTATGCATTTTCATGCACATTTCTCCTAATATATGCATTTTTTGTAGTCCTTTGCCTAATAAATGCATTTTTGCAAGCCATTTTCCCTAGTATAATGCATTTTGCGTGTTATTTTGACAAATAAATACATTTTTGCAACCAATTCATATGCATTTTCATGCACATTTCAAATACATCCATTTCTAATAAATGCATTTTTGCAAGCCATTTTCCCTAGTATAATGCATTTTGCGTGTTATTTTGACAAATAAATACATTTTTGCAACCAATTCATATGCATTTTCATGCACATTTCGAATACATCCATTTCTAATAAATGCATTTTTGCAAGCCATTTTCCCTAGTATAATGCATTTTGCGTGTTATTTTGACAAATAAATACATTTTTGCAACCAATTCATATGCATTTTCATGCACATTTCAAATACATCCATTTCTAATAAATGCATTTTTGCAAACAATTTGCCCTAATATTTTTCGCATATTTTGATTAATATAGACATTTTACTAATACATGTTCTTTTGTATGCATTTTTGATTGGAGAATTGCATCACAAAATTTGGAGAAGTGCAAATTTTGAATGATAACGGCATTTCAGTTCACATATGGATTCAAAAGTCTGGAATTAGGTAAGCTCACATTAAAATGTGAACCAAACACATTTCTTCCTCATCCCTGCATGGTTGGAGATACATTAAGAATAAAAATTCCAGGGCAAGAGTAGTATAACAGATGACTGTTCAACACATGGTACCCTCCCCTTCCCAACTGGACTGGGAGAGCTCAGTTAGAAGGATTGGACTGTTGGCATCTTTGACACAGCATATAAAACAGTATGGCTTAAGAGAAAGCGAACAAAGCCTTCAAATATATTCTTTCCAATTTCACATGTACAGGGAGAGAGTGCCACTGAAAACCTAACATAAATTGCATGCAGGTTTGCCACTGGGCAAGAGAGTCTTTAACTACTAGAATGTCAGCCTATTGATCAGAAAAAGCCATGTAGTAAAAAGGTCCCCTAGCTAGCAAAGCTGAGGTTTAAAGTGATTACAAAGCAGGTGAGCATACGTTCTTCTTAATACCTGTGTGCACCTGTTTCAAATAAATCAGATCTGATTCTGAACTCTGGAAGGGATCTAGCTAACAACTAAAATTATTTACCACCTTTCATTACTAGGAATGCTACAGAACAAACATCAATTTCATAAAAGTGTGTTCATAATGAGGCCTCAAGCTAGCGAAAAGTTTAGCAATAGAAAATATAAGAGTCTTATAGCTTTCAGGCTGGATTCTTGCAGGGAGAGATCAGCTCCCCTCCTCCCCAGTTGACATCAAAATTCAGATTCTCCCAACAAACAAGTTAGTCCAATCTCCCCTAGAACTAGAAGTAAAATGCATAAAATAAGTCTGCCCTTATAGCTTCATAAGAATGAAGACAGACATTCTTTCTTAGTGATTTTGACAGACATTCTGTGCCCTGAAAACAAATGCCTTGGAATGCAGTGAATGAGCGTACCAAGTCCACCCCACATAGAATGATGCGTCTGTCTTCACCCATCACATTACAGACCACCAGATTGGTTCACTAGTTACAGTTGCTTTCTGTCCTAGTTATCTGGGACCTTAGAAATTGAATTATTAATATTACTTGGGATACACACACAATATAACCATCCATCCATTTTGAAGCTTCCTGTGCTTCAAAATGCTATGTAAGTGGAGAGACATCACTGTTTCCTTCTACAAGCAGAGAACTCATCCCTTTGCATACCTTTGTTCAAAATATGCTTAAAAGATGCAACAGGTTTGTACTGATTGACTGAAACCTAACAAATTATGTACCCAGTCATAGAAAGTGTAAGTAAAATATTAAAACTGACATTGCCTTGAGCAACCTAGCCTTAAGTTCATTAGATTACCTTAGGGTGGGGCAGGGGGGAAGATGAAAACTGAACTGCAATAAACTGCACATGTGCCAATTCAGAAATAATTTTTTAAAAGTCTAAACTGAAAGGCAGGCAGAGAGGAATGGGTGAACAAGGCAGCATGGTCTCTATCTGGGTATACAAGGCAGAAGAGTAGCACAAGCAAAAGAGTTGGAATTTTCCAACTCTGCCTGGAAATGTGGGTTTGGCATCAGATGAGGAGAGCGGGAGAGCTAGGAATGGATCAAGAGGAATGGGCAGAAAGCTGGGTGGATCTTGGAGCTGTGCAACAGAGTGGGCATCTCAGCCCCATCTCTATACCAGCCTAAAATCCTGCATTTAAAACCGGGCTTTCTGCTTCCATTTTAAATGCAGGATCATGACAACTCCCTTTTTCACCTGCTTCCTTTCCTCTCCCCCCTTCTCCCCTCCTTCTCCCCATATCTGAGTCTTCCATTATCTTTCATTGATCTCGCTCCTCTTCTTGCTGCTTTTACTGTTTTCACAGAGGAAACTGAAGCGGAACACAAGGGGGTAATTTGATAGCTCATTATCTGCAATCTGTTTAAAAATGGAACAAAGGGCATTTAGTGCAGGAGACACCTTGGATGATCACGGCATCATTCACTGCAAACTTCAGTGAAGGAGCAATCTCAAGCGCAGGATAAAAGCGTGTGAAGGATCCCAGTGTCTGCCCATGCCACTTTGCTCAATCAAATAGTGGCTTGCGCTTGACCTAAGAGCAATTATAGGTTAAGCCAAAACACACATGGGCAATGACTCTGAGTGTTCCCAGGTGAGGTTAAAACAAAACAACTGGGTATCTTGGCTCTGGGCACTGAACCTTCCTTTAGGTTCCTGGCATCTTGATTGAGTTAAGGCTGGCTAACAAAACATTACAAAAGACATGTTTCTGAGGTACAATTAGGTGGAGGATCCTAGAACATAGGGTAAGCTGAAGGATGCCCACTTGGTACTTGAATGTGTTGATTTATCTTAAGGTGAAGACAAAAGGACTCAACTTTGTTTCCCACCAAGGCTTCAGTCTGGCCAATTTAAAGGGTATCCTCATGAGTTGCTTGGCTATGGTGGTGATCTGGAGGTCAGGAAGGCACTTGCATTTATCCAGAGTTTTCACACTCTGCCGAAGGGCAACTCGTCTTAATCCAATTAGGAGAAAAGACACCCAGGAGACATCAACTTCAGTTACAATAAGGCAAGTAGCCTATCATACCACCATCAGGATCCTTTTGCCCCCTTGCTCATGAGGATTTCCCCAAAACACAAGACGTATTAGGGCAATGCCAACACAAATGCAAAATACATATGTAGAAGTCATCACAGCTGAGCTTCTCAATATCACAGATGAATTATATCTCATTATATCTAAGTACATGTAAGATCCTGATTGCAAGCTGAAAATCAATACTACAAGTATTCTGAAGAAGCAAATTAAGAATGAAAACACTCTTATCTTCTGTCTAATACTGAAAAATATGTAACATGCAAAGTGCCATGTTTGTCCTAGCTACAGAAGAGATCAACACGTTGATTCTTTAAAACATTGGAAGCTGTTATGGAGGCCATTTAATCTAAACCAATTAAAACCAAATTTTACTATGATGGGTTGTAATAAACAATATTGGTTAGCTTTTTAAAACATTTCTCCCAAATTTTGAGTATATTGCTTTACGAAGTCATGTTTGCTTTTTTGTTTATTTATTTACTTCCTATATTTATAGTATACATAATAATGTTCCCTTTGAGTTTGTGAGAACAATGGATTTAAGCAAATAAGAGAGCAATCCTATGGCCCACTAGTCACTGTCTAGCAGGCCACAGGATATGGTCTATTCCGGGAACCGACCTTGGAGCCCATGCTCCGAGGTTGGTTCCCAGAGAACTGACCTCCCCCCTTGTCCACGCTGCCTCGGGGGCAGCGTGTGGAGAAGCCCCATCCTTCGCACTCAGTCAGAAGACAAATGTGGAGTGACTGAAAAGGGGCGGGGCTGGGGGGAGTTCCGGGGGGGGGAGAGTGGAGCTGTGCGTACAACACATCCTATGTGTCATACGGCAGCTTCCTCCCCCGGCCGGCCCCCCCGCCGCTAGATAGCCGAAAACAGCTGTCTAGCAAAAAAGAGCAAGGTAGGAGAGGTGCAGAGGGAATGATCCCTCCATGACTTTCCTGCCTTGCTTTGGATAGGCAGTCACCTCTGAGGTCGGCAGTGGCCGCCTATATACTTACGATTGTGCCCTAAAATAATGATGGTGGTGGAAATGAACGCCACGGCGGAAAATAACACCCATATAAATTAAAATATTCCACTATTTTAAATATTTGAGTCTAACTTTTCTTACTTGCAAAATTTCTATAGCATGAAATGCCTACACTTAGGAGTGAAGCCTTATGAGTGCTTGTTAATGTCAACAATTTTTATATTTATAGGAAATGTATAGCTTGTTCATCAAAACACATTGTTAGACATAGGGATGTCAGAGAATTCTGCCACGGATCTTAGTGAGGCTGAATGCCAGTGCATTCGGCCCCACGAACTCCGTGGTGGAATGGCCTGCCACCCCCCCGCCACCCCGCGGATCCCCCCTCCCGGGACGAGACTTACCTGGGGTGGACCTTCCGGGCAGCGGCGGCGGCGGCTGGTCTTCCAACCAGCTGCCGCCGCCACCATTTGCAGTCTTGTAAAAAAAACAACAACGACATGATAGGCTACGTAAAGATTTATGTAGCCTATCATGGCTGGGTTTAAAAAAAGAAAAAAAACATGTACGCAAATGGTGGCAGCTATGGCCGCCGCCATTTGCATACGTGGTTTGTTTCCCCCCCCCCAGAGCCCTCCGCGGCTGGAAATCCGGCTGCGGATGGCTCTGGCCTGGCTGGGCCTGGCCGGCTGCTCCACGGAGCTGCCGCGGAGCACAGCTGGCTGTGGAGGATTCCGGGGGGGGGGAACGGATCGCCTCCTCCCCCGTCGAGGATTCTGGAGGGAGGGACAGAATGCCTCCCCCCCCACCATCAACATAATCCGCGGAAAAGTAAGTGACTTTCGTACAACCCTAGTTAGACAACAAGACCTAGTCATCTAAACCATAACAGTACTATCCTGTAGCGATTAATCTTGTCAGTGATAAGAGTGTCTTCTTTGCTTGACAGTCACAGTTTATCTTTTCAGTAAACGCATTTTCTCCTTTGGAAAATTGACAAGGAGTACATCCCTTATAGCTAATGGCTTTTATCACTGCAGCTTACAGATGATGGATTTGCTTCTAAATACCCTCGAGGGTGAGCTTTTCTGTCAGCATCTTCCTTTCTTTCATTCCCTGAATTTGGAAATGGTGGAAATAATTATTCCAGTATCTTGATAGAACTTTCATTCCACTCTTGTAAACAATAGTCTGCTATGTTTCAGAGTTGTACCATATACACAGTGAGTTGTCTCCTACAGGCAGCATGATGAAATGACTCATTGATCTTATAAGATGGTGAAATTATTAAGACTGCACCTGTACGTATTCTAACTTGGGAGTAAGCCCCAATGAATTTAGTGGGACTTACTTCTGAGTAAGCATGCACAGGATTGGCTAACATAAGAACTACATTTCACTCCGTCCCTTTTTTTTTTCTTTTCTTTTTTGCTATTTTTTGGAAGTATGATATACTGGGTTTTCCTTACAAGATACATTACAATTGAAAGCAATTTCTTTTTTGTAAATTTGTACTTGTAGCATTTGGTAAATTAAAATGGAAAGGAATGCTTTGTCATCTAAATACAGTGCAACCATTCAACACTCAATGATAATGCATTTAGCCTCCTTCTTATTAGCCTGCCAATATCCTGCAAAGCAAACAGATAAGACAAAAATCCATTCTGCCCAGCAAGATGATTGTCTACACGATACCTGATTCTGAACTGATTTGAGATGGACTGTGAAAGCAGTTTCAGGAAAATATTATGAACCTGGATCTCTATGTGTACCCTCCCTACGGTGTGTGCAGCCCTCCTGTGTGTGTAGCGCTCTGTGCACAGGAAGGGGCATCAGATACATTAGGAGGCTGGACGATCAGCTGTTGCTATGTTGTTTTATTTTTATAGCACTGTCAGTCTCATCTGATTTTTATTTAGACTATTTTGGGGGGGATCACCTTTTGTTCAATGAGTGTTCAAGGTGATGTAGGAATAAAAGCAATAAAAAAGAATAGAACACATGAACTACAAAAAGTAGAACAACACTTTGCACAATAAAGCTAAGGATTAGTAATAAAAATCGAGAGAGGCGTTACCTATTAAATTCTTGGCAGAACAATGATGTCTTCACCAGCTGCCTACAGGACAACAAAGAGACAAATGAATGTGGTCTTCAGTAGCTTTCCCTTCCTGAGGAAGGGGCTCCACAACCAAGGAACTCCTTCCCCACTGCACTGAAGTCCCTGTATCAATAGGAAGTGGACACACAAAAGGGTCTTCCTTCCTATCACTTCACACAGTAAACTAAAGAAGACCATTCCCAGCTCTAAGAAGCTTTTAAGTGTTGGTATGATCTTTAAAGCTCTAAGGGTGCAATCCTATGGCTACTAGACAGCGGCTAGATGGCCATAGGATTAGTCGGTTCCCAGAGAACCTACTCCCCCTCCTCTCCCCTGCTACCCTGTAGGCAGCACAGATCAGCCCCACAATCTGCATTCATAAGAGCAGCATGGAGTGGGGGAAGAGGGAACAGGGATAGGGGGAGAGGGGGCTTTCCCAGGGATGGGGCAGGGATTTTGTAAGTGCTGGTATGATACTTCCTACATGTCGTCTGGCCTCCCCACCCCACGCTCTGATGTTCCGCAGCTATACAGCCGAAATAGACAGTCTAGTAGCCCTGAATGCAGGGTGGCTGGAGAGTGGAGGAGACAATCCCCTCTGCGCTTCTCCCGCCATGCATGTGATAGGCGGTTGCCTCCGAGTTCGGAAGCGGCTGACTATTCCCATAGGATTGCTCTTCGTGAGTAGTATCAAATACTAGACCTACATAGAGTAGACCCACTGAAATGACTAGGACTTAAGTTAGTCATGACTAACTGAAGTCTCATTCGTTTCAATGGTTTTACTCTGCATAGGACTAACATTGGATACTGCCCCTTGCATCTAACCTTGTCTGTCACTAGATGTGTAAAGCTCACCCCTGCCTCCCCCTACACACATTCCTAAAGTTGAGCCAATGTAATATATTGGCTACTATTTTGTAGCAAGGCATCCCAGCACCACCCTTCCCATGGCACAGATATGTTGTTGTGACATCTGAATCAGATGGTGACTCTCCCTCCCCCTCCCTCCCTTTCTCATTACCTACAACAGCCTACTGCAAAACTTTCTTTATGACTTATGGGAACCACTACGGAAAAGTGGTGAAAAGGAGGTGATGAACAGCATGGTCCCATGCAGAAGCACTAGGTCTGCCTAACTTTACAGCTGTTAGAGTGACAGAAATGTTTGAAACGGTGCTCTCTCTTCCTTGTTTGGTTATGAAATGTGGAATTTTAAAGCATGTGTGCATAAAAGGCACCAACATTGTTTCATTTTTGGCACCTGCTGAAGACATTTTTATTTAAACAAGCCTTCTCTGACTGACCACCCATGGTTTTATTGGCATAATGTGATTTTAAAGTGTCAGGAATTTTATTCTTGCTTTGTGCTTCAAATGAAAAGCTCCATTTTCTTTTTCTGCTTTAACTGTGTGACCATTCTATTTGGCTAACTCAAAACAGCAGGTCGTGATGTAACCACCTGTGCCTGTGAGTTTTGTTATCTCAAGATAGCTCCAGCCTTCCAGGCCAGAGTAATATTGAGTTAACTGGGACCAAATGACCTCAGCTCCATTCCTATGGGGACTCCCCTCCACACCAGTGTACAGGGGTTGAGAAGTTGCAGAATTCAACCTGTGACTGGCCCCTTGAAAGCTTCTCCATGTTGTCAGCATTCTGAGCCTTACAAGGGGGGTGGCCTGGAGCTGCCTGTTGGTCTTTACCTACCAGTGCCAACTTGCTTTCTGGCTTGGGAGCTCTGGGATCCAGGATTGGACCCTGTCCTATTGGGACACCCATGCTTAGGTAATGCATAGTACAGGGTTAGGTATTGCTCTGGGTTTGTTTGCTTGGGCCCAATTTACATGGGGAATTTACTGTGGTGCTACTGCGCCTCACACATGGGTGTGACACATGACATTACCTCCAGTCTGTATCAGTCTTGCGTTTTCTTGCCATAAAAATGAATTTTCGCAAAGTCCTTTTGTGACAGTTACAAAACTGTCAGCATTTTCCATTTACTACAACTTCCCTGCAATTTGAGACTCAGTGGGTCCTAAACATGCGGTACTACTCTGGAGGAAGTAGGAGTGGCTTCAGCGCTGCGAGGAGGAACAGAAAGTTGCATCAGCTAAGGGTAGAGCTGATGGGAATGGAAGGAGGTAACCCTTCCTGTCAGCTTCACCCTCTGCTGACCATCAGTGTTTTTCCTGTTTGTTTATGTGTACCTGTGCATCATTGCACCTTTGAATAAGCTTAACAAATGAGGAATAATGAAAAAGCTTAATGAATAATGAAAAAGCTTAATGAATAAGCTTAATGAATGAATGAGACATGTTCTCTCCTTTGTCCTTTTTATTTCTTTGCCTCGAGGAACAACTAGGTGACACAAATAACCATGCCATCTCAGAAGTAAATCACATTCTCTTCAAGAAAGAAAGTCAGCACATTGCTTTTGAGATGACTTAAAAGAAAACCGCCACACACAACTCCACTCTTTCGCACCAAGCTTAATGAATGGAGGAGGAGGAGGAGGAGGGCAATCTGTCGATGTCATATCTTTCAGTCATGGGACGCCGCCCACATTTGCATGAAATAATGCAGTTTTTCCTGACATTTGTCTGGCAACAGTGGGTTTTCCCTCAGGCATATGTCACATTAGCTGGCAATGTGTGCCATGGGAGGAGCAAATCTGAAATGATGAAAATCTGGTTTTAAACTGAATCACCTCACAAAGTGTCTCCATGTAGATTGGATCTTGGAATAGGGATGCCGGAGAATTTCTCCCCGAAACTTCGGGGGGCCGAGCGCCAACGTGTTCGGCCCCCCGAACAAGTTTCGGGGAGAAATCCTCCGCCCCCCCGCCCCCCGCCCCCCCCCGGGACGGGACTTACCTTCCCTGAATGCCCCTCCCGGCGGCGGGTCCGGCTGGCGGTTCGTCCGGTGTTCGAGCGGGGTGGGAGCGGCAGCCAGTCTTTCGACCGGCTGCCGCCCCCGCCATTGCAATCAAAGCTATTTGCGTTGCCCTTATTTTCGCTGTAGTCTACGTAAACATTGACGTAGACTACAGCAACTAAATAAGGAACGCGAATGGCGGCTCCCTATGGGGGCCACCATTCGCGTACGCGCTTTTTTTTTTTTTAAAGTCACCCGTGATAGGCTACGTGATGATTCACGTAGCCTATCACGGCTGACTTTGCAAATCTTGCCGTGATAGGCTACGTGAATCGTCACGTAGCCTATCAGGGGACGTGTTTTTTTTTTTCTTTCATTGCAATGGCGGGGGCGGCAGCCGGTCGAAAGACCGGCTGCCGCTCCCACCCCGCTCGAACACCGGACGAACCGCCAGCTGGACCCGCCGCCGGGAGGGACATTCAGGGAAGGTAAGTCCCATCCGGGGGGGGGCGGGGGGCGGGGGGGCGGAGGATTTCTCCCCGAAACTTGTTCGGGGGGCCGAACACGTTGGCACTCGGCCCCCCGAAGTTTCGGGGAGAAATTCTCCGCCATCCCTAGTACTGATCCAAAAGTTTTCTCTGATTCTTCTACACCATTTTACCCCTTTCTCTCATATAAATAAACTTCATCTCTATCTCTAGAGCTGTGCGTGCTTTCTTCTAGGTAAACCTCAGTACTAAACTCAGTGCCTTCTGCTTGGCTAACAGCTACTGTGTAAAGCTTCAGAGTTAGGGCTTGAAATAGAGGGTGCTAGCTTGGGCCCTTATTTCTGCACCCTAAGTGTGTTCTGAAAGGTCTGAGAGTCCCCAGGATCAGGAGGATGTAAGAGTTGGTGGCAGTCTACTGGGTAATTGTGCCCGCCTACGCTGTAGGGAGTTTGGGCAACCCCCTTTCTCCCTTCACTTAAGGTTTTAATTCTGTATTTCTATCACCACCACCACCTCCTCCTCCTCCTCTCCTTTTTATTGTTCACTGCTTGGATTTATTTATTTATTTATTGGATGTAGAGTGGTATATAAGTTGTGTGTAAAAAAATAAGTAAAGAAGAAAAAAGAATTTGTGTGGGGGAGAGGGATTATGCCTTCATGTGCAAACCTCTACAAATATTAAGATAATATGTGGCAATATTAACACTGTATATATGTATGCTGGATGCGATCTAGATTGACTTTCTGATAACTTACTAATAGTTACAAATGCAGTATCGGCATATTTTCTAAGCAGTCATATGATACATATTTGTTGGAATATTGCAAATACATTATTTTCTGACTAAATGATTGCTCTGTTCTACAAAGCCTGTTCTCCTGCTGAGGTGCACACACAGTATCATTAATGTTGATGGGATTTCCATAAGCACATCAAAGCAGAATGAAGCCCCTGTGTGCATTTGCTCTGGCAGCACAAATGAGAGGGGCAGTAGCTTTTCTTGCATGCATGCTAAATGATTTAAATTTTGAAATGGTTCTGCAATCGAACCAGTTTGAAAATGACATTTGGATTGATTTGAAATATAGGCCAACATGGCTCAGTTATAAAATTAGCTCAAGCAGCAAAATAAATCTAAAAATAAGGGGTTGCAAAAGGAAATGCTGAGGGTCATTAAATCAGCAGGGAAGGAATATTCCATATAGGTATGTGCAATCATCTTTACAAAATAAAGTGCTGCCGTTCAGGTTTTATAATTTTCTGTTTTCCAAATGAAAACCTAAACTGCATATCATCATTAAAACTTATGCTCTTCCTCCCCGATTGCGTTCAACTGATAGCCCCTTGAATAGCTTGTGGGAGGAAGACTGTTTGCATTTCATCCATGTTAAATAATTTCCTTCTTCTCCTCAAAGAGCATAAATCATAACTCTCAGGTAGAACTCTCTCATTCAGTTTGAATTTTGCATCACTAAAAACAAAGCGTAGACTGACTTTCATGCACACACCATGGGACTTAAATATTTACCAGATAATATGGGGGTCTGAAAGGACTCAAACTTTGCTGTGCGAGGTAATGTTATTTTCTTCTCCAGTATAAAGCACATTCAAACATCAAATACAAACATCAAATACTCAATTGTTGACTGTTACTAGATGAAGCAATCTGGAGTTAGAGGCCAGGGACTCAAGTGGTTGCCTAAGAGTGACCATGAAGAAGTATTTATATTCAAAATGTCTTCTCAGGAAACATACAGGAAACATACATGTTGTTTCCCCCCTACTTTTCCTATTCTGTGCAGCACCAAGTCTATTGTGGGAGGTCTACAAATGCTGCAGCTATTGCAACAGTAGTAGTAGCTGCTACTGCTACTAACAACAACAAATGCTCAAATTGGCACTCAGTCACTCTTCTTTTCTTTCGGACAGCAATCTGGGGTGATAGCAACAGCAGAATCAATGAGGAGGGCTGTCCAGTATGATATATGCAGGCAGCTGATCCAGGTCCTGTTGACAATATAGCAACCTAGTCTGCAAGTTACAGGAAGGTGGCAGCATTGCAGGCCAGATCTGCACCTTGCGTCATATCGTTATGATCCCATCATGGTAACGCTATATCCGTCTTGCACATTTATACCTCGTAGGACACACAGTGATATTTGTTGTGGCATTTTGGGTAACGTGGAATAAAAAGGAGGAAATAACAGTACAAGAGCGGTATATAGAATGCGTAATGTGCCCCAACAGTTATCAGTCTGCTGCACTACCACTATAAAGCAATAGTGTAGTTCCAGCTGCAGTTAGTTAATTCATGGGCATTTGGGGCATAGCTAGCCTTAGGATCTCTATAGCCTACAGTGTAGTTTCCTGTGATTTCCTCTCCCCGCCTTCCTCCCCGCTCCTCGCTCTGACCTCCTCCATTGCTATGTTTGCTCTCTCACTCCTGCCTGTGGAAACACAGAATGGACTGAACAAACTCCTTGAAATCCTACACCATGCCTGCCTTTTATATGTAAGAATATTGGGAATAAACTATTTTACCTTTTCTTCACTAAAGAAGAGTGTGGTCTCCTTTCATTCTAAGATGGCCTTGTGTGCATGTGGGACTGGTAAACGCTCCTTCTATTTAGCCTTTTTTATTTGCTTTTTTCTCTCTGCTAAATTGCCTTTCTAACAGGAGGCATTATTACCAAATAATCCCATCAGACCCGGCATTCAAGAGAAGCAAGAATGGTCAGATCACTAGGTTCAATTTTTTTTTTCTCCACCAGATCTCTTCTATCAGGGGAAGGTAACTTGTGCCCTCCAGATGTTTTAGACTACAACTTAGACTACTACAAGCCCCAGCCAGCATGGAATTATGGGAGTTGCAGTCTAAAAAATCTGGAGGGTAGTAGATTGCCTATCCATGACTTTTATACTTCTGGGCCCTGACTATGCTTCTTAGACTTCACCCACCTTGGCTGGAGAGTGGAGATACTTAAAGGGACAATCCTTTCCCTTATGTTGTGCCTTTCCTTTATTTCTTGCCTAATGCATTCTCTGCACCAGTTAGCAGGTTTAAGGCAGTGGAAGGTGTCTGACGTAATGGGACTTGGTTTCTTGGGGCAGGGGGAGGTTTGACTCAGGAGGAGCTGTTTCTGGGAACCCTGGTTCAGGGATTTCAGTTTCCAGTAGGGATGTCAGAGAATTTCTCCACGAATCTCTGGGAGGCCGAATGCCAACGCATTCGGCCCCCCGAAATTGGTGGAGAAATGGTCCGCCCCCCCACCCCCACCCCAGAATGGGACTTACCTTTGGCGAATGTCCCTGGCGCTGGAGGCTCCTGGTGATGGTTCGGTGGCGGCGGCGGCCGGTTTTCCGACCGGCTGCAGCCGCCGCCATTTCCAAGTAAAAAAAAAACCACACGCAAGCAAACGTGATAGGCTACGTAAAGATTTACGTAGCCTATCATGTCTAGATTTTAAAAAAACACCGTGATAGGCTATGTAAATCCTTACATAGCCTATCACGGCTGACTTTGGGGAAAAAAAGCCCATACGCAAATGGCGGCGCCCATGGGCGCCGCCATTTGTGTTCCTTATTTGGGCACGTGTAGTCTACGTAAATATTTAAACCCTTATTTTCGCCGTAGTCTACGTAAATGTTTACGTAGACTACACGTGCCCAAATAAGGAACGCAAATGGCGGCGCCCATGGGCGCCGCCATTTGCGTACGTGCTTTTTTTCCCCCCCCAAAGTCAGCCGTGATAGGCTACGTAAGGATTTACATAGCCTATCATGGCTGACTGCAGGGACACAAACGGCGGCGGCTACGGCCATTGCCATTTGCGACCTGGCAGGACAGCAGGATTCGCGGCCGGAGGGACGGGGCGCCTCCCCCCCGGCCAGAATTTTGGCAGGGAGGGATGGGGCGCCTCCCCCCCACCGCGAAGCAAGCTGCAGGACCAGGTAAGGGACTTTCGTCCATCCCTAGTTTCCAGGCTGCCAATCTCAGGCTCAAGGTGAACAACTAGGTTTTGCTCCACTCCTGGTTATCTGGGCAAACAGACTTGAATGGTTCCTCCTGCTCCATGTCCAAGGCCTGAAATCATGCACAGACATCACGCAAATACAGCTCCTTGAATCACAGTACTGGCTACTAACTGATTAGCCTGAACTGCATGGGGAAAACAGAGGGCCAAGATCACTCAGTTTTCTCTTCAACACTGGAATATGAATAGAGACAATTGTCCTGTTTCTTCCTTTTTGTTAAAATGTTTTTCAGGGCAATTTGGAAATATAGTAGAATAGGCTTACATGGAAATAAATGTCAGTAATAATTTATCATTCTTTAAAATGAGGTAGGTGGATGCCATGCAGCATAGAATTAATTCATTCTCTTGGCAATTTTTAAAATATTGAAAAATGAAAACAGAATATGAACTAAATATATTCAATCCTAAGACAAAAGAACCAGACGACAAAGGGACATTGATATAAAGTTAACCATCAAGACAGCGTCTTATTTTCTCTGGCTTGGATTCAAAGTTCCTGTGAGCAGAACTCAAATTACAAGATATTCTCATTGGTGGAAGAGGGGAGGGCAATTTTCAACAGTTCCTCTTTCCCCCTGAAAATCTGCCTCAGAAGTTTAGAGGACCCTCCAGAGCAGCATGGAAGGTGGTGTAGGGTACTGCCATGGGGGGAAGGGTATCAGTGAAAATCAGAAAATCACCTCCCCACTTTCTTCAGTAGGACCATCCACTGAATTGTAGTCCTTTCTGCAAATAGAATGAGTCCTTATGCTTGGGAAAGGGCAATCCAAGATCCAACCCTTTATCTTTAGTACTGTTGCAATGCTTTAGGAGGTGGGATGCTATAATGATTAAGTATTTAGCACCTCCAGCCAGTAGATGGTGCTATATTATTTCCTAACTGTTTAGTTAGTGTCCTATCTATGTTACTACCTTGTTCTGATCTGATAGTCTGTATGACACCTGGGTGAAAGTCTGTTTCTTTACAAAAGAATACATTAGAATACATTAAGCAAGAATACATTAGAAATCTGAGAACTGGACAATCCAAAGTAAGATATTCTTTGTGTTTGCTTTTAATTCTGGGCTTAGCAGAACATTGTTCTGTTTTGTATATTTTCAAGCTCTTATTTGGCTGGAAAATGTTTTGTTTTGTTTTTTTATCCACTGAACATGTGTGGGTGCTGAGAAATAAGCAAACTAATTACTGAAGAAGTTTGATTATATAGTAAGGGAAAAGCAACATTCCATGTGTCATGTTTCCACAGGGGTATTCCAGCATTTAGCTGATGAAGTGTGAAATTCCATAATGTTATTCTTAAAAGCTACCTTTAGACAGCTTGTGGCAGGGAAAAAAGATTGTTCAGGGGAACTGATCCCCACAGATGATGAATGATTGCATTTCTTGATGGACTGTAATACAGATTTGGAGCTAGCAGTCACCAAATCTCAAAAGGCCTATTATAGGACAGCCACTGGAACCAGAATATAAAAATAGGTTGTTTACAAATGTATGTTAATCCATCCAAAAAAGTCCTTGTATAAAACCGGTTTGTTTTTCTCTCTCCAATAGATTTCTCAACATGAAGATGAATATACAAAACATCTGCCCCATGCTCACAAAACCTTTACTGGAGGTTTTATCTCCCCTGTCATAAATTAATTAATTTAATGAAAATAATTCATAATCTGGCTTGAAATATTGGGGTGTTCATAATTTTGAATAAACATGTATGTTTTTGAAATATTATAGGTAAGGTCTATAAATTATTATAGGCAAAGGAGCACTAAGGATATAGCCTCCTGACCTTTAATAATTTTTTTAAAATCCCAATTTCCCCCTCTTCTCCCATTATTTTTAAAGCTATATATTTATCTCCCTTTGAGAATTGTTTGTATTTTTTTTAATCCTCCTTTTCCTTGTCAGCTTCAAAAGACCTGACATTTTTACAACTTAGCAAATTGCATTTTTGGAGAGAGAAAAAAGAGGGAGAGAGTCAGTTCTTTTTTTGTGAGCAGTGGTGGTGGTGAATCAAATAAGACAACCCAGAAGGACCTCACTTCAGCTGTGGTCTCTATCTTTTCTGAATGTAGATAAAGCTAAGATCTATATGTGTAGGTAATTAATTCAATATAGATAACTTTTGGGTGTCCTGAGGGTTGGGGGGAAGAAAGTTTGAAGTGATAAATTTGAAAACAAAATTTGACAGGCTTATTTCTGCTGCGGGCAAGGGCAGTTTAAGTCTTGCCAGAGATAAGGCATGAGAAAAAAAGCTCTTGAATTGAATTGACATAAGTGATAAGTGCACACTGTCTTTACCCTCTTTGAAACAGTATCCTCAGAAGCCAACCCCTCCAAGCACAGCAAAGAACTGCAATTATAACAAGTACGTTTTCTACAAAGTTGTCATTACTGGAGTATCAGTCTTGTGAGGACAGCACCAAAGGACAGAAAGTGAATTATTGGAAAAGAAGGTAAAAAATAATCAGAGGGCTGACCACTTCATTGTAAAGCACAATTGCATATAGTAGGATTTCATCAATTAGCCCAGTGGTCCCCAACCTTTTTGGCATCAGGGACTGGTTTCGTGGAAGACAATTTTTCCACAGACCAGGGGGGATGGTTTTGCTGGCGGAGTTCTGGCCGCTGGGGCGCAAATGGCGTCCGCTACACAGATGTCATTTGCGTCCCTGTTCTTTGCAGTAATAGGCTATGTAAAGATTTACGTAGGACGCCATTTGCATCCCAGCAGTTGGAAATCCTCCAGCAGCTGGAGCCAGCCGGCAGCTCCGCAGACTCGCTGTGGAGCGGAGCCAGTGAGGATTCCGGGGGGGAGGGACGGATCGCCTCCCCCCCCATGGACCCCCGTGGACCCAAGGTAAGGGGGTTTCGCACACCCCTATGGCCTGGTTCCTAACAGGCCATGGACCGGTCCCGGTCCATGGCCCGAGGGTTGGGAACCCCTGCATTAGTCCATTTGTCAAGAACTAACATTACTTGCCATCTCTTAATCAAAAAGTCATCCCGGGGGAAAGTACTGTGCAGTCACAGTGGATACAAGCCAGCCAAAGTTAAGTGCTTTTGAATCCCAGTGACTTCGATGAGGGAGCTCAACACAAGCTTGCAGTGCAAAGCCGTGCACATTTACTCAGATGTAAGTCACACTGTGTTCAGTTGGACTTACTCCCAGCTAAGCACGCATAGGATTGTAGACTTAAATATCTAGGAGTGCACGAAAGCCACTTACCTGGTCTCGCAGCTTGCTTCGTGGTGGGGGGGAGGCGCTTTGCTGCTCCCCCCGAAGTTCAGGCTGGGGGGGGAGGCTTCTCGCCTCGCCCGGCTGAAATTCAGGCCGAGGAGGAGGTGCCTCGCCTCACCCGGCCGCGAAATAAAAAGTTAAAAAAAAAAAACGCCCCCGTGATAGGCTACGTGACGATTAACGTAGCCTATCACAGCTAGATCTGCAAAGTCAGCCGTGATAGGCTACGTTAATCGTCACGTAGCCTATCACGGGTGACTTTTTTTTTTAAAAAAAGCGCGTACGCAAATGGCGGCCCCCATAGGGAGCTGCCATTCGCGTTACTTATTTGGTCGCCGTAGTCTACGTATTCTTTACGTAGACTACAGCGACCAAATAAGGAACGTGAATGGCGGCTCCCTATGGGGGCTGCCATTAGCCGTATGCGCTTTTTTTTTTTTTAAGTCACCCGTGATAGGCTACGTGACGATTTACGTAGCCTATCACGGCTGACTTTGCAAATCTAGCCATGATAGGCTACGTTAATCGTCACGTAGCCTATCACGGGGGCGTTTTTTTTTTTTTTACTTTTATTGGAATGGTGGCAGTGGCAGCCGGTCGAAAGACCGGCTGCCGCCCCTGCCCCTGACGAAGACCTGACGAACCGCCGCCAGGACCCGCCGCCGGGAGGGACATTCGGGAAAGGTAAGTCCCGTCCCTGGGGGGGTGTGGGGGGTGGGGGGGTGCGGAGAATTTCTCCCCGAAACTACTTCGGGGGGCCGAACACGTTGGCACTCGCCCCCCCGAAGTTTCGGGGAGAAATTCTCCCCCATCCCTATAATATCTTCTACTGAAATCAACAAAAAGATCTTAGCTTTGATTAAAGTATGCCCAGCAATAGTAACCAATGTTGATTATTTAGTTCCTTTGCTTACTATGTATGTATGTATGTATTTATGTATTTATTAAATTTCTTAATCGTCCATTTGGCCGGTCACCCAGCCATGTTAGTAGCCATGCTGGTACATTTCACAGCAAATTTCCCACCATCCAAACATTGAGCTGCTTCTATTCTCTAACCTATCCATTGAGTAGAGATGGGGTATCCTTATCAAGATCTAAGCCAAATTTTTGTGAGTTGTAATTGGGGATGGCAAAGCGTTGGAATTTCAGCATAATCGTACCGATATTTAAGATCAGCGGGATCCTAGTAACTATAGGCCTATAAGTCTGGTTGGTATTCCAGCAAAAATTTATGCCAAGCACCTCTTACAAAAACTAGAGGACTGGGCAAAATAAAATGCCATTTTTTGCAGAAGAGCAGTCTGGTTTTAGGACAGGACGATCTACCCTGGATAACTGTTATATTTTACACCATCTCATACCTAAGTATTCCGTTAAGGTATGAGATGAGCAGCTTTTTGCAGTTTTTATAGATTTCAGTGCAGCTTTTGATTCCATAAACAGATGCCTTCTTTGGGAAAAATTAGCAAATACAGACAAAGACTTGAGGCTTTTTTTATTAATAATAAAAGCACTTTACTCAGAAACCTATTTGAAAGTGACAAGAAGTTCAAATTTTGCCCTTACCAATCTCATTCCAACACATAAAGGAGTCCATCAAGGTTGCATCTTGGCATTATTTCTTTTCAATTTTTATATTAATGACATGGTAGCATTTTTATTTAATCAGAGTTATCATATTCCCAACATTTTAAACAGAGAGGTAAACATATTATTGTATGCTGATGACATGATTTTATTTTCAACATTTCAAGTGGGCCTGAGAAGACTCCTGAGACAGTTCAGCCTATATTGTAAAGACACTGACCTATACATCAATAATAATCAATCCAAAGTGGTAGTATTTGGCAAAAAAAGAAAAATTCATAGATGGTTTATCAACTTTAAGGAGTAAGAACAGGTTAAACACTACTGTTATCTTGGTATTAATTTTTCAGCATCAGGATCCTGGGCACTACAAATGAAGAAAAATGAATTGAAAACAGTTGCTAGTTTATAGTCCTTAAATAGACTGTTCGATTGGAGTTGCCCAGGTACATTAAGCCCAATTTTAAAAATATTCAAAGCAAAAGTAATACCTATGCTTATCTACGGCACAGAAATTTGGGGCTTTGCAGATCTTATGGAAATTGAAAGTGTTCAAAATCGCTTTCTGCGCCTGATTCTGTGGTTTTCTAAATCTACCCCCGCATATTTAATTAGAGGCGAACTGGTCATCAAAAAGATCTCTGCATTGATATATGTAAGGATGGTAAATTATTGGTGCAGAATAAGTAATTTAACAAAAGAAAGACTTCCTAAGATCTGTTTGGAGGAACAGAGATTATCTGTGCATGGAAAGTTTTGGTTGCAAAAACTTTTTCCAAATTTTGCATTCTCTGAGCAGGTGCTAAATCCAAGGCTGAAAGCTATTAGCAATATTTTTATACAAAGGGTGTTTGATTTAGGAGCTAGGGATGTATGAATTGTGCTCATATCGTCCCGCTTGACTTCTGCAGTTTGCATCCTCTGTCCCGTTCCACTGTCCGCAAGCCCCTGGAATCCTCTGTTTTTTTTTCTGCCTCAGAAGTTACGTAAATAAATCTGCAGCAAACGTTGAAAAATCCTCTGCGCCCAACAGCCACCCGTCCCATTCCGCCATTCCGCAAAATATTATTCTTCGCAAATATTTACGTAGTTTCTGTCAGCTGGAATTGACCCTATGTAACTTCCGCTGCACTCACCATTGTTTGTTGTGATTGCTTACGTATTTTCTCCCTCGGGGGGAATCCCCCTGTAACTTCCACCGTATTCGCCATTGTTGTGATTGTCTTGGCCAAAACTTTCCCGCTATTTTCATAATTGTTTAAGTATTTTTTTTCTTTGCTGCCCGGAATGTTTCCCTCCCTCTGTGCGCTCCCCTGCTGTCTTGTTTTCTCGGACAGGGACAGGGACTGTGATTTTATTAATTTCTGTGTATTTGTGCTTGATGTTCCTCGTGTTTACTGGTCTTGTTAACCTAACTGCCTCCCAAATAAAAATAAAACGGGGCTGCAGCTCCGCTTCCACAAAATCTGTCATCATCTTCCTGCTAACTTCCTGAATGTCGTCTGCATCTGCGTTTGCGTCTGCGTGGTGATTTGTGGGTGGAGTTCTGTTGTGTGGTGGTGGTTGTGTGTTACTGGTGGTGCTTAGTGGATCTGCTTGTGTCAGTGTTGTTTGTGCATTGTGGTGGTTTTGTCTGGTCTGCATGTGTGTGTGTGTAGTTGTGCATTGTGGTGTTTTTGTCTGGTTTGGTCTGTGTGTGTGTAGTTAAGTGGTGGCTGTGTGTGGCTGTCTTGGTGTGTGTGTGTTTGTGTGTAGTAGTAGTGTGGCTGCTCTAAAATGGCTGCACCAGTGCTTGGCAGGAGGTGGGACCATGAGGAAACCAAGGCCCTCCTCATTAACATTAGGAGCAGCGAGGTGGTGGCAGCACTGTTTGGCAGCTGCTCCTGCTGCAATGAAATTTATTGGGCCCGGATAAAGAGGAGGATGGAGCGAGCAGGCCACCATTGGACGATGGGACAATTGTAGTCCAAATGGAAGGCGCTGAAGCAGTCCTTCATCAGGGAGGGGATGGCTGCTGCTGAGAGGAGGGCACTGCTCTCCAACCCCCCTGCCTAATACTGGTGCTTCCACAGAGTGTGGGTCAAGGCAGGCCAGCCCCCATTTTCGCAGAGGCATATACCTGGTAAGTTATATTTATCCCATCCCATCATCAAGCTTAACTAAATATGAAAACAAGGACGTGTACCGAAAATGAAGCTATCTCTTTGTGGTCTCATGTGGAAACAAATAAATCCTGACATTTAGCCTGCAATCCTATGCTTGCTGAACTTGGACAGAAAAAGGTCCCATCATCTTCTGGCCGCTTTGGCTGGTTGAAGAAGAGATGCTGGGAAATGCATTGCTTTTTCCTGTACAACCGCATGCATAGGATTATGTGGGCCTGGCTACAACTCATATTACATACTGACATGCTGTTCATTTCCAGGGAAATGCTGCTGCCAGTCTCTGCACAGTGCACACAGGGGGACTGGCACCAGTCCAGCAGGAACAGGACTAGGGATGTACGAAAGTGACTTACCTTTTTGCAGTTTCTGTTCATGGGGGGGGGAGGCATTCCGTCCCTCCCCCCGGAATCCTCAACGGGGGGGGAGGCGATCCGGTCCTCCCCCCTGGAATCCTCGACGGCCGGCTGTACTCTGCTGCGGCTCCACGGAGCAGCCGGACAGGCCCAAGCCAGGGCCTTCCACAGCTGGATTTCCGGCCGTGGAGGGCTCTAGGTAAAGAAAACAAAAACGCGTACGCAAATGACAGCGGCTACGGCCGCTGCCATTTGCGTTGTTCCTTATTTTTTGCCGTCTTAGTCTACATCAATATTTACGTAGACTAAGACGAAGACAAGAAAGGGGAATGCAAATAGTGTTGTTGTTGTTCAGTCGTTCAGTCGTGTCCGACCCTTCGTGACCCCATGGACCATAGCACGCCAGGCCTTCCTGTCCTGCGCTCTCTCCCGGAGCGTGCTCAAGTTCATATTCATTGCATCCGTGATGCTATCTAGCCATCTCATCCTCTGCCGTCCCCTTCTCCTTTTGCCTTCAGTCTTTCCCAGCATCAGGGTCTTTTCCAGGGAGTTTTCTCTTCGCATTAGGTGGCCAAAATATTGGAGCTTCAGCTTCAGTATCTGTCCTTCCAATGAGCAGTCAGGATTGATTTCCTTTAGGATGGACTGATTTGACCTCCTTGCAGTCCAGGGGACTCGTAAGAGTCTTCTCCAGCACCACAGTTCGAAAGCATCAATTCTTCGGCACTCAGCCTTCCTTATAGTCCAGCTCTCACAGCCATACATTACTACTGGGAAAACCATAGCTTTGATTAGACAGACCTTTGTCGGCAAGGTGATGTCTCTGCTTCTTACTATGCTGTCTAGCTTTGCCATAGCTTTCCTCCCAAGGAGCAAGCATCTTTTAATTTCATGGCTACAGTCACCGTCTGCGGTGATCTTGGAGCCCAAGAAAGTAAAATCTGTCACTGCTTCCATTTCTTCCCCTTCTATATGCCAGGAAGTGATAGGGCCAGATGACATGATCTTAGTTTTTTTAATGTTGAGTTTCAAACCAGCTTTTGCACTCTCCTCTTTCACCCTCAACAAGAGGCTCTTGAGATCCTCTTCGCTTTCTGCCATTAGGGTGGTATCGTCTGCATATCGGAGGTTGTTGATAATTCTCCCGGCAATCTTAATTCCGACCTCTGATTCATCCAACCCAGCATTTCTCATGATGTACTCTGCATATAAGTTAAATAAGCAGGGTGACAATATGCAGCCTTGTCGTACTCCTTTCCCAATTTTGAACCAATCGGTTGTTCCATGTCTGGTTCTGACTGTTGCTTCTTGACCCTCGTACAGGTTTCTCAGGAGACAGGTAAGGTGGTCTGGTACTCCCATCACTTTAAGAATTTGCCACAGTTTGTTGTGATCCACACAATCAAAGGCTTTAGCGTAGTCAATGAAGCAGAAATAGACGTTTTTCTGGAATTCTCTTGCTTTCTCCATGATGCAGCGAATGTTGGCGATTTGATCTCTAGTTCCTCTGCCTCTTCGAAACCCAGCTTGTACTTCCGGTAGTTCTCGGTTCGCATACTGCTGAAGCCTAGCTTGTAGGATTTTGAGCATCACCTTGCTGGCATGTGAAATGAGTGCAATTGTGCGGTAGTTTGAACACTCTTTGGCGTTGCCCTTCTTTGGAATTGGAATGTAAACTGACCTTTTCCAGTCTTGTGGCCACTGTTGAGTGTTCCAGATTTGTTGGCATATTGAATGCAGCACTTTAACAGCATCATCTTTTAGGATTTTAAATAGCTCGGCTGGAATATTGTCATCTCCGCTAGCTTTGTTGTTAGTAATGCTTCCTAAGGCCCACTTGACTTCACTCTCTAGGATGTCCGGCTCAAGTTCAGTGACCGCACTATCATGGCTATCAGGGACAATCAGATCTTTCCTGTATAGTTCTTCTGTGTATTCTTGCCACCTCTTCTTAATCTCATCTGCTTCTGTTAGGTCCCTGCCTTCTTTGTCCTTTATCATGCCCGTCTTTGCACAAAACGTTCCCTTGAGATCTCCAATTTTCTTGAAGAGATCTCTAGTCTTTCCCATTCTGTTGTTTTCCTCGATTTCTTTGCATTGTTCATTTAAGAAGGCCTTCTTGTCTCTCCTTGCTATTCTCTGGAACTCTGCATTCAGTTGGGTATATCTTCCCCTTTCTCCCTTGCTTTTCGCTTCCCTTCTTTCCTCAGCTACTTGTAAAGCCTCATCAGACAGCCACTTGGCTTTCTTGCATTTCTTTTTCTTTGGGATGGATTTCGTTGCTGCCTCCTGAACAATGTTACGGACCTCCGTCCATAGTTCCTCAGGCACTCTGTCTATCAGGTCTAATCCCTGAAATCTATTCCTCACCTCCACTGTATATTCATCAGGGATATGATTTAGGTCATACCTGAAAGGTTTAGTGGTTTTCCCTACGTTCTTCAATTTAAGCCGAAATTTTGCAAGAAGCAGCTCATGATCTGAGCCACAGTCAGCTCCAGGTCTTGTTTTTACTGACTGTATGGAGCTTCTCCATCTTTGGCTGCAAAGGACATAATCAATCTGATTTCGATATTGGCAAATAGTGTAGTGGGCGCTATTTGTGTTCCCCTCTCTTTTCTTCATCTTAGTCTATGTAAATATTGACGTAGACTAAGACGGCGAAAAATAAGGAATGCAAATGGCGGTGGCCGTAGCCACTGCCATTTGCGTATGCTTTTTTTAAAAAAAAAAACCCACACAGATGTGATAAGCTACATCAGTCTTTATGTAGCCTATCATGTCTATGGGAAAAAAAGAAAAAAAACACAGACTGAAATGGCGGAGGCGGCAGCTGCCGCCGCCTCCACCACCAAAGCCGCCGCTGGAGCCTCCGCCATCCGGAACATCCGCCCCAGGTAAGTCTCGTCCCAGGGGGGATCTGCGGGGGGCAGGCGGGGTGGCAGGCCGTTCCACAATGGATTTCAGGGGGCCGAATGCACTGGCATTCAGTCTCACCAAGATCTGTCGCGGAATTATCTGACATCCCTAAACAGGACCAGCCTCTCGGTGTGTGCATGTCATCCTTCTTCATGTAGTGATTGCTGAATTTTTGCACCACACCCACCCCAACTTTCTACCAAGACATTGGCACTCAAGTCAACTCATGAGCAAGTGTTGATCTGAGAGCTTGGAAATCTGGGTATAGTCCACTTAGCCATGGAAGCTTGCTGGGTGACTTTGGCCCAGTCAGAAAGCCCCAGCCTACCTCAGTGTTGTTGTTGTGACCGTTAAATGGAGAGGAAGAGGATAATGTGAGCCGCCTTGGGTTCCTTGCGCTAGGAAAAAAGGTGGCATTTATGCAATGCATCAGTAGAATAAATAAATAGCATGGCATTGCAAAAGTAGGAATGGGGTGACTAGAAGTGCAATCCTGTGCATGTTTACAGAAGTCCAACAGTCCCCATCACGCCAAAACTGTCAGTACTGTATAATCTGCCTCCCTAATTATCACCTCATCATTAGACCTTGTGGTGGGAGGACAGAATCAGAGGTTCTTATGGTAGTGGGGATGGTGATAGACAGATCAATCAATGACTGTGGTTTTGTTCACTCACCGCATATATAAATGCATTCATTATGTTAATGTGACATCCCACAGCTGCGCATCATGCCTTGCTGGCAGAGGACGTCAGAGAATTTCTCCACGAATCTCGGGGAGGCCGAATGCCAGCGCATTCGGCCCCCTGAAATTCGTGGAGAAATGGTCTGCAGCCCCCCCCCCCGGGATGGGACTTACCTTGCTCGAATGTCCCTGGCGGCAGCGGCTCCAGCGGCTGTTCGACGGTGGTTTGGCGGCAGCGCCGGAGGCCGGTCTTCCGACCGGCTGCCGCCACCGCCATTTCCAAGTAAAAAACAAAACAAAACAAACAAACATGATAGGCTACGTAAAGCTTTACGTTGCCTATCATGGCTAGATTTTTAAAAAAACACCGTGATAGGCTATGTAAATGTTTACGTAGCCTATCACGACTGACTTTGAAAAAGAAAAAAAAAGCGCGTACGAAAATGGCGGCGCCCATTTGCGTACGCGCTTTTTTTCTTTTTTTCAAAGACTGCAGGGAGGCAAACGGCAGCGGCTACGGCTGCCGCCATTTGCGTCCCGGCAGGAGACGAGGTTTCGTGGCCGGAGGGACAGGGCGCCTCCCCCCCGGCCAGAATTTCAGTGAGGAGGGATGGGGCGCCTCCCCCCCAGCCAGAATTTTGGCAGGGAGGGACGGGGCGCCTCCTCCCCGCCAGAATTTTGGGGGGAGGGACAGAGTGCCTCCCTCCCACCGCGAAGCAAGCATCGGGATCAGGTAAGGGACTTTCGTCCATCCCTACTGAGATGAGGCACTGAGGGCTGCAGAGAGAGAGAGGAGAGAGGAGGAGGAAGAGGAAGAGGAAGAAGAGGAGGAGGAAGAGGAGAAGGAGGAGATTGAAGAGCCAGCAGCAAGAGGAGCAGCATCTGTGGAGGAAGGCCACCCTTCTTCCACAGATGACGCCCCTCCTCTTGTGCTCCTGAGGCGTCTCTTGACAGATGTCCAGAAGCTCAGCAAGACCTGTAAGTAGTACTACAGAATGGCACCTGAGCTAACAACTCTGCCTGCAAGATGCATATTACCATTGTGCTTTATTCTTCTCTTTCTACACACAAGTGATGACCTTCAGAGAAGGGTGGAGGCCATAGAGCGGGAACTGCATCCTCCTCCAACCTGAGGCCTGCAGCCAGCCAGTGCCCAGCCCAACGTTACAATTGTTTCTGTGTTTTGTTTTGATCTGTTCTGTTTGTATATAACGTTCTTTCTAAAAAAAAGTTAACAATTCCTTGGTTCAAGTCCACAGATACAATTTTTTTAATCTAGATCATTTTACACAATGATCTCTGTGTTTGCTTACTGTTAACTGCAACAAGAATGCTTTCCCAGCCAAACAAGCCCAGCTGCTGTAATCTTCCCTCATAGGGAGATGGTCAGTCAGCATCCCTGATGTTATGAAGTATGCTTTATTTTACGTGGAGGTGAATATCACATACATGTAAACCAAACTCATACCATAGGGATCTTTTCACATAGAACTCTCGGTGCTTAGGAAAACCCAAAAGCTGAGGGAGTCCAGAGAGAGACCACAACAAGGTCTTTGAAAGCAATTCCTTGATTTATGAAAGAATAACTTAAAATGAATTAAAAGCACACATCAAGAGAATTAGAACTATACATACATTTGGAGAATCAGAATCATACTAACATTCAGAGGAGTAAAGATTAGGGATGTACGAAACACCTACCTGGCTCCACGCTGGGCAATCTGCGGTGGGGGGGAGGAGCTCCGTCTCTCCCACCAGAATCCTCGATGGGGGGGGAGGCGATCCAGTCCTTCCCCCCGGAATCCTGCCTGGCTGGCTCTGCTCCGCGACCAAGCCACGGAGCCTCCGGCTGCTTGCAGCCAGACATCCAGCCGCTGGGCAGCCCTGCAGGGATGCAAATGGCAACTGTCATAGCCGCCGCCATTTGCATCCCTATATTGAGCCATGATAGGCTACGTAAATATTTACATAGCCTATTACGGCAGGGGGAAAACCCCCAGTGTACGCAAATGGCGGTAGCCACCACCATTTGCGTACGCTGGGTTCCCCCCCGCCGTGATAGGCTGCATAAATACTTACGTAGCCTATCACGGCTATGAAGAGGAGGAAGCGAATGGTGGCCGCAGGACAGCCGCCATTCGCAAAGCAGCACGGACGGGAGCAGGTAAGTGCTCCATTTCGCACGCCTTTTGTGGGTTGGGGGTGGCGGGGACTTCATCCCGTGTGCCTTTCACGTGTTGGAGGGGCGAGGGCTTTATTCCGTGATGGATTTCAGGGGGCTGAATGCACTGGAATTCGGGCTCACTGAGATCCGTTGCGTAAATCTCTAACATCCCTAGTAAAGATACACATATACAGTCAATAGCAAAGTACATTGGGAAGCATAGAAAATTGTGCGTGTGTGTAGTAGGGATGTACGCTGTTGCATAGTCCACCACACACAGTCGGGCAGCGCAACTGGACTCTGCATGTGAGTTATTATAAAGCTCCGCCACATATTGCCAGTGCTTTGGGCTCTGCCCAGGCCAGACAGGTACTGCTTGTTTGGACAAAGTTCTGAGGGACACCTCAGTGTGACCACACTCTCAATTATATGATTCTGCCTCATTGTCCCTCAGAACTTTGGCTCACATTAGCCGCAGTATCATCATCCAAGGGGTCCTCCTCGTCACTTGATGACTGCTCTACTCTGCTGACAGCTGGTGGTGCTGCTCGGGAATCCATTCCCTGTTGGAGCGTATGAAGGCAAGGGTGGAGACATGTTCTGGTGTGAGTCTGCTTCGGTGGGTGGTGGCAATGTTGCCAGTGGTGGAGAAAAGCCTTTCAGAGGACACACTCGAGGGAGAGCAAGATATATGCCAAATGGCGACTTTGGTCAGATTTAGCCAAATGCCACGTTTTGTCTCCCAGTATAGGAGAGGATCACTCTCTGGGCTGCTCTGCATTCCCGAGAAACTCTCTGTGGCATAAGCTTCCAGTTCCTGGATAGCCACATCATAAGCTGATCCTTTCCTGGCTGCTTTGGCACATTTCCCGTGCCCACTCCCGCTTACACCGAGCTCCACTGCCATTGAGGAGTACAGGTAGAACTTTTGAGAAGATGCCCCTGTATCTGTATGTCATGTTGGTGGTGCAGCTGCTGTGGCGTCATCATCGCCCCTCCTGCTGGTGATGGTGCTACTGCTGCAGATATTATCTTCAGGGGAGGTAGTAGTCCTACTAGCCTCACTCTTCCCCAGCTCCTTCTCATCCACAACATCTCTCTGGCAGCACTCCATAACTTTCTCTGTCAAATAGGTTTTTAGACTTCAGAAGTCAGGGTTCTGGTTTGGCAGCACCACCCTTGTTGTGCTATCCCAGAACCGTGGTTCAAGGAATGCAGCAGCAATGTATTTCATGTCCTCTCTCATTGAAGTGATGTGTTTGTTGGTGCCCAGCTCCTGCAGAAGGAATTCAGCAAGCCTAACTGCAGGATTGGGGACTTGACTGTCTACAGCACTGGTGCACTCACAAAGCTCAGCATGGTGTTTTCTCAGCACCCCCTCTATAATCTTCGGCACAGGTAGAACTTGGCCCAGTGTAGCATAGTCTGCACTCAGTAGCATTGTGCATTCATCAAATATGTTTAAAATGTCCACCAGATCTTGCATCCAGAGCCACTGATTTGGTGTGACAAAAAATTTGGAGTGGTGTTTAGGGATGGACGGAACACTTACCTTCCGTTCCGTTCTGTTTCCGCTGGGGGGGGAGGCGCTTCGTCCCTCCCCCTGGAATCCTCGATGGGGGGAGAGGCGATCCGATCCTCCCCCCCGGAATTCTATCTGGCCGGTTCCGCTCCGCGGCCAAGCCACGGAGCTGCCAGCTGGCTCCAGCCGCCCACAGCCGGACATCCGGCCGCTGGGCAGCTCTGCAGGGATGCAAATGGCGGCTGTCATAGCTGCCGCCATTTGCATCCCTGCATTTAGCCATGATAGGCTATGTAAATATTTATGTAGCCTATCATGGCGGGGGGGGGGGAAACCCAGCATACGCAAATGGCGGCAGCTACCACCATTTGCGTATGCTGGTTTTTTTTCCCCCTGCCATGATAGGGTACGTAAAAATTTATGTAGCCTATCACGGCAGGGGGGAAAAACCCCAGTGTATGCACATGGCAGTAGCTGCCGCCATTTGCATATGCTGGGTTTTTTTCCCCCCTGCCATTATAGGCTGCAGAGACGCAAATGGCGTCCCTGCATTAGCCATGATAGGCTATGTAAGTATTTATGTAGCCTATCACGGCTAGGAAGAGGAAGCGAATGGTGGCCGCAGGACGGCCACCATTCGCAAAGCAGCGAGGGTGGGAGAAGGTAAGTGCTCCGTTTCACATGCCTTTCGTGGGTTGGGGGGGCGGGGGCTTTGTTCAATTTCAATTGAAAAAGAACACTCACAAACAAGGCAGTGCGCACAATACATTTAAAAAAAACTTATGTATTTATTATCGAAATATACTACCTTGCGTTTGTATTTACAAAAAATTTGCGAGTCTGTGTGGATGACAAAAAAAAAGCCGCATGACGGCTGGCTCCACAGGACCTCATGGTGCTGTTCCACAGAGGATTCCTTCGCACAGACTGAAGGGAATTCGATCCCATTTTAGTCCGTGGCGGAATTCTCTGACATCCCTACTTGCAGCTGCTGGACACGGACACTCGGTCTGCAGCAGTTGCGCCTCTGGTCTCTAGTCTGGACTGGAGCAACTGAGGCTGCTGGTCACTCACACACCACTGTTTTATGTGTGAAGGTGGGAGAAATGGTCGATGAGTTCCCTCCCCTCAATGATGTTATCTTCCTGGTGGGGTGGGGGGGGTGCCTGGAGGGATCTCGCTCACCTGACCTCACCTGAACTTGACCTCACCTTCACAGACAATAAAAAAAAAGATGAGGCTATGTGCACTTCGTGACTCAGCCTCAGGCAGGCTACGTGCACTTCGTGACGCCGTCCCTCCCAGTGAAAGAAAGCTGCGTCATTGCAGGAAACTGCGTATTTATTAAATAGTTTCGTAAAATCCCTTTTGCTGTCTATGTCTATTTCTTTCATCCTGATTTGTGAATTTTCCTTTGTAAATACTTTTATAATATTTTCAGCAGAAGGAAAAAAAAAAGGGTCCACATGAGCTCCGGTCCGAGTAGACCGGGGCACCCCATTCTGGGGAGGGTTCCGCGGAGTGGATGTGCCTGAATTCGATCCCATTTAACTATCGGATGGATTTCTCTGACATCCCTAGTAGGAGCACAAACTGATATAACTGCTCTTACATCATCAGAAACAGCAAAATGGTTAGCTAGTACAAAACAACTGCACTATTATGACAAATAATGGTCAGTTCCTATGAAAATGGAATATTGGAAAACTTTTACACATCTAAGATATGAACAAATGGATGCTATGACGAAATGGGGGAGATTTCATGGTATACCAGTAGTAGATAGGTCATATGTTTGTGGAGAACCAGTCCTACAGGACTTAGGTCATTATGTACTTGAGTGTCAAGGATATAGAGACATAAGAGAAAGTTATTTAGAGCCTCACCTAAAGAAAATGAAATACAGGGCTGTAAAGGAGAAACTGAGTTATTTATTACAATCAACCAACCCATACATGATACAGAGGGTTGCGGTACTTGCAGTGAAAGCCACTAGATGTAGAGCTAAGTTTTCGGACACTGTTGGTGTGAATTGTTATAAAGATTCAGAGATATGAATGTAAGATGATTGACATGATAGTAAAGGTTTCTGTCAGGGTGGACACTGAGCCCATAGAACCTCAGAGCAGTTCTGACTCTGAGGAGGAACAGCCGTTCGTGGGAAAGGAGATCACTCATCCCTCCCAGGCCCTGCAGCTGGCAGAGATTCCTCCTGCTGGCATTCCAGACATAGATAGCGGTCCTGGGAGTGAAAGAGTGTGGGAGAAGGACTGGCTGGATGCTTGACGCAGACGCAAAGAGCGACGAGCTATGGAGGGCGCGGAAAGGAGGCGTAGCGCCCGTTTGGCACGCAAGCAACGGTCGCGTCCAGAGGACCCAAGAGAAAGGGGGAGGGACTCTCTCTAGCCCATAAGTTCAGGGTCTACAAGTGATTCTTGTTCAAACGGCGACCAACTGCTTCCAACCTGGGGCATAGGTTACTCTGCTGTTCATAACTTAGTTGCTGGTGATAGAGTTATTAAGTTGTAAAAGGAATAAAGAATCCTGTGTCTGTGTCTGGAGTTGGCTACTGGAGTAGACTGAAAGAGGCCAGCTAGCGCCCCCTGACAGCTTGGTCCCTGTTCCTCTTTTTTTCTATCTCTCTCTCTCGCTCTCCTCCTACTGCCAAATGGAGGGTGCCGGAGACCCAACGGTGCAGGCTGTGGTGCAAGAGAACCAGATTCTCCATGATCAAATGGCTCAACTGACGGCTGCCATGCAGAATCTACAGGCTGCGGTTCAAGCCCCGCCACCTCCGATTCCCCCCCCACCGCAAGTGCCCAGTGGCCTTGCCAGAGAAGTTTTCTGGGGAGAAGGGACTTTTTCAGATTTTCCAGGCCCAATCGGAGCTGTACATGCACCTTTGACCTGAGGATTTCCTTACGGAACAGGTTCGTGTGGGCTTCATCATTAACCTACTTTCTGGCGTGGCCGCTAAATGAGCTTCGGGACTCCTTCTCGCTAACGACCCCCTGCTTGGGGACTATCAAGGTTTCATGACAGCGATGGCCCATTTTTTCGGTGACCCCCTGCATATGCAGATGGCTTCTCGGGAGATTCGCTGCCTCAGGCAGGGCAAGGACTCAGTTTCCAGCTACGCGACAACTTTTCACTTGCTGATGCAGAATTTACAGTGGAATGATGTCGCGCTGGTGGCTCAGTTTTTGGACGGTTTAAACGACAAGATCTTGGACAAGTTGGCATGCATGCCCAGCCCGCCAACTTTGGAGGACCTCATCCAGATCTGCCTCCAGATAGATAGTCAGCTGGAGGGGTGCCGGCAGACCTGGCGGGGTGCCGGGGACAGAGATTTCCCTTCTCCCATTCCCCCACGTTTCCTGCCACCTCTCCCACCCCCGCCCCTGTGGTGGGGGCAGAAGAAACCCTGATGCAGCTGGGGGCTACCCGAGCCACGCTGCCACCAGAGGAGCTTGAGCACCAGCGAGCTGAGCGCCGCTGCTTTCAGTATGGAAAACTGGGCCATTTCGCCAAGACCTGCTGCATTAGATCTGCAGCTCCTCTGCCTCCCCCTCCTCTCCTTCCCCCTCCTCCTCCTCCTCATCCCCAGGCCTGACTAGACTGCCCCCCAAGCCTGTTGAGGGCCTCCAGTGTGGGGGTCATTTCCCCACTGGGTGGGTGCCTTCTGCAACCCCCCCCACCCTTCCATCTGCTATTGCTGATTCACCTACGCTCCTCCCAGTGTGGTGGGGTGGAAGCCCTGGCTTTAGTGGACTCTGGAGCTATGACCAGTTTCATGGATGAAACGTTCACTCTCTTCCACAAGACTCCTACCCTGCCCCTTCCTGCCCCCTTGGCAGTGGAGACCATCAATGGGTGTCCTCTCTCTTTGGGCACGGTGACCCGTATTACAATTCTACTCACTCTGCACACCCAGTCCCACGTTGAGCAGATTCAGTTTCAGTTAGCCAAGGTTCCCCTATTCCCAATCATTCTGGGTGTTTCCTGGCTTTCTAAGCATAATCCTCAGATTTCTTGGGGGCTTCAGCAGGTGGGGTTTTCATCTCCCTACTGCCGGGAGCGTTGCCTTCCGGAGGAGGCGCCTGTCCCAGTCCAGGCCTTAACCCTTTCCTCTCCCTCCTCATCTGTTTCTGGCAGTTCTTTAGCTACCGTCATCCTCCCAGAGAAGTATGTGGCTTTTCGGGATGTTTTTGACAAGAAGGAGGCCGACCAGCTCCCCCCTCACCGCCCTTTTGACTGTGCCATTAACCTCATTCTGGGGGCGACCATCCCCACTGGCTGGCTGTATTCAATGTTGGAGCTGGAACTTTGAGCTCTGTGAGAGTTTTTGGACACGAATCTCAAACGTGGCTTCATTCGCCCTTCCTCCTCCCCTGCCTGTGCCCCTACCTTTTTTGTTGTCAAATGATCTGGAGAACTCCGCCTGGTGCATGACTATAGAGCCCTCAATTTGGTCTCCATCCCCGACAAGTACCCCCTTCGCTTGATCCCTGAGATGATGGAGCACCTGGGGCGAGCCAAGATTTTCACGAAGTTGGACCTGTGTGGCGCCTACAATCTGATTTGCATCAGGGAGGGGGATGAGTGGAAGACCTCTTTCAGAACCCGGTATGAAGCGTATGAATACGTAGTGATGCCGTTTGGGCTCGCCTGCGCCCCCCCCCATGTTTTCGCATTTTATGAATGCCATCTTCTGGGACTATTTGGACACTTTCCTCATTGTATATCTTGATGATTTACTTATATTTTCTGAGGACCTTCACGCCCATCAGCATCATGTCTCAGCCGTCCTCCAGCACCTCCGCGCAACCCATCTGTCTGCCAAGCTGGAGAAATGTGCGTTTGACCTAACCTCTTTGGACTTACTTGGCTACATTATCTCAGCTGATGGAATCAGGATGGATCCTGCAAAGGTCCAGGCTGTCCTCTCCTGGCAGGCTCCATCCACCAAGAAGGACTTGCAATGTTTTCTGGGTTTTGCAAATTTTTACAGAAAGTTCCTGCCCAGCTTTGCTTGGCTGACATCTCCTCTCACAGACTTCCTTAAGGGCAAGAAATCTCCTTTTCATTGGACAGCATCTGCCCAACAGGCTTTCGAGGAACTTAAGAGGCTTTTCAGTTCTGAGCCGATCCTGTTACATCCTGACCCGAGGAGACTTTTTGTAGTGCAAACTGATGCCTCTGACTTTGTGGTGGGGGTGGTGCTTTTTCAACCAGATCGGGCGGGCGGCAGGTTGCAACCCTGCGTCTACCACTCCAGGAAGCTAAACATGTCTGAGAGGAATTATACCATCTGGGAGAAGGAACTGTTGGCCATCAAGTCCGCTTTGGAGACCTGGTGCCATCTTCTAGAGAGAGCACAGCTAGGGATGGCGGAGAATTGCTCCATGAATCTTCGGGAGGCTGAGTGCCGACGCATTTGGCCCCCCGAAAGTGTTGGGGAAATTCTCCGCCGGTCCCCCGCCCCCCCCCCGGGATGGGACTTACCGTGGCCGAATGTCCCTCTCTGTGGCAGGTCCCGGCGGCGTTTCATTGGGGGCGGGGGCGGTGGCCGGTCTCCTGACAGGCTGCCACCGCCGCCATTACAAAATAAAAAAGTAAAGTTAAAAAAAAAACCACCCGTGATAGGCTACGTGATGATTTACGTAGCCTATCACGGCTAGATTTCCATAGTCAGCCATGATAGGCTACGTAAATCGTCACGTAGCCTATCACGGGTGACTTTGGAAAAAAAGAAAAAAGCGCATACGCAAATGACGGCGGCCCATGGGCGCCGCCATTTGCGTTCCTTATTTTGGCACGTCTAGTCTACGTAAAGATTTATGTAGACTACGGAGAAAATAAGGGCAACGCAAATAGCTTCTCCCTGGCCTGAATTTTGGCCGGGCAGGTGGGGTGCCTCCCCCCCGGCCTGAATTTCGGCCAGGCGAGGCAGGGCGCCTCCCCCCCCTCTCCTGAACTTCGGGGGGAGAAGCGAAGCACCTCCCCCCCACCGTGAAGCAAGCTGCGGGACAAAGTAAGTCCCTTTCGTACATCCCTAGGCACAGCACCCAGTCGAGGTTAGAACCGACCATCGCAACCTCGAACATCTTCAGACAGCCTGTGCCTTAAACCAGAGGCAGATTAGGTGGTCGCTTTTTCTCCCCCGGTTCCACCTTAATATTTGCCATGTGAAGGCCTCCGACAACCTACAAGCGGATGCTCTTTCTTGTAAGCCGGACCTCCAGCCAGGGGGTGAGGGAAATCCCCCCCTCTCTGATTCTTCCCCCCCAGAGCCTGGCGGCAGCTGTGGTACCTTGCTCTTGGGAGGAGCTCCTTCTCTCTGCATAGGCTCAGGATGCTTTTGTTCGCACAAAGGTGGAGGAATTGGGGCTAGCCTCTGTTCCCCCCCTTCTCTTTGTGAGGTGGCCTGCTTTACCATTCCAGCTGGGTCTATGTGCCTTCTAGACCCCTCCGCGAGAAGGTCCTCCATCAGTGCCACAACTCCCCCACAGCTGGGCATTTTGGTGTTGTCAAGACCCTGCATGGAGTGACGCGGGATTTTTGGTGGCCTCGTGTGTATCGGGATGTCAAGTCCTATGTTGCCTCCTGCCCAACCTGCTAGCAGGCGAAGGCCCCCTCAGGCAAGCCCACAGGCTTGCTTCACCCCCGACCTACCCCCTCAGGACCTTGGAAATTGCTCTCCCTTGACTTCATCACTGACTTGCCTCCCTCACATGGTAAGACCACCATTCTGGTGGTGGTGGATTTGTTTTCTAAGATGGCCCATTTCATTCCCTGCTCTGGGTTGCCCATAGCCAGGGAGATGGAAGAGCTGTTTTTGGCGCATGTTTTCCACCTCCACAGATGGCCTGAGGGTCTCATTTCAGAAAGGGGGGCCCAGTTCACTGCCCATTTCTGGAGGGAGCTACTTGGGCTTCTACATGTGATGCTCTGTCTTTCCTCTGCCCACCATCCACAGACGGATGGTCAGACCGAGCACACCAATGCGACTCTGGAGCAATATTTGCACTGTTATGTCAATTACCAGCAAGATGACTGGTTTTCCTTGCTACCTCTCGCAGAATTTGCTTGTAACAATGCCTGCCATGCTTCCACCCGCCAAACTCCATTTTTTTGCCAATTTTGGTTACCACCCCAAGGCTTTCCCGTCCACCCTAGCTCCCTCTTCAGTGCCAGCAGCCCAAGACTTTTTAGAGGAGTTGAGAGCGGTACACCTAGGGATGGCAGAGAATTTCTGAGTATTTCTCCACAAATCTCGGTGAGGCCGAATGCCAACGCATTTGGCCCCCTGAAATTGGCGGTGAAATTCTCCACCCCCCCCCCCGGGATGGGACTTACCTCCTGCGAATGTCCCTCTCGGCGGCGGGTCCCGGCGGTGGTTCGGCAGCGGTTCGGTGGGGGCGGGGGCAGCGGCCGGTCTTGTGACTGGCTGCCACCGCCACCATTACAAAATAAAGTAAAAAAAACCCCAAAACCCGTGATAGGCTACGTAACGATTAACGTAGCCTATCACGGCTAGATTTCCAAAGTCAACCGTGATAGGCTACGTTAATCGTTATGTAGCCTATCACGGTTTCCCCCCCCACTTTTTGTTTCGCTGCCGGGGAGACAGGGCACTTCTCCCTGGCCTGAATTTCGGCCGGGCAAGGCGGGGTGCCTCCCCCCCTGACCTGAATTTCAGCCGGGCGAGGCGGGACACCTCCCCCCCTCGCCTGAACTTTGGGGGGAGAAGCGAAGTGCCTCCCCCCCACCACGAAGCCAAGCTGCGAAAAGGTAAGTGACTTTCGTACATCCCTAGGTACACCACCTCTTACGGGACTCCCTCGAGCAAGCCAAGACAGCCTACAAGGCCTCTGCAGACCGATGGCACCAGCCGGGTCCGTCTCTGCAACCAGGAGACTGGGTTTGGTTGTCCACCCACTGTCTCCCCTCTCACTCACCCACAAGGAAGCTCGCGCCTCACCGCATATGGCCTTTCCAGATTACTGCTCAGATTAACCCTGTTGCTTTTCGCCTGGCTTTCCCCCCCTCCATGAAGATCCATCCTGTTTTTCATCGGTCCTTGCTGTCCCCCCTGGTTTCTGGCGACCCTCATCGCTCGACCGGCTCCCCCCCCCCCTGCCGCCACTGCTGGTGGAGAGGGAGCAGGAGTTTGAGGTTGCAGAGATTCTGGATTCCCGCCTTTCTCACCGATGCCTACAATATCTGATGGACTGGAAGTGGTACGGGCCAGATGAGCGATCCTGGGAACCCGCAGAATATGTGCATGCTCCATTGCCGCTGAGGCATTTCCACCAGCAGTACCCCCACAAGCCTGGGGGGGGGCTCATGGGAGCGGGGATGATGTCAGGGTGGACATTGAGCCCATAGAACCTCAGAGCAGTTCTGATTCTGAGGAGGAACAGCTGTCCATGGGAGAGGAGTGCACTCATCCCTCCCAGGCCCTGCAGCTGGCAGAGATTCCTCCTGCCGGCATTCCAGACATAGATAGCGGCATGGATGGCGGAGAATTTCTCCACGGATCTTCGGGAGGCCGAGTGCCGACTCATTCAGCCCCCCAAAAGTGTTGGGGAAATTCTCCGCCGGCCCCCTCCCCCCCCCCCGGGATGGGACTTACCTTCGGCGAATGTCCCTCTCGGTGACGGGTCCCGGCGGCGTTTCGGCGGGGGTGGCGGCCGGTCTCCCGACCGGCCGCCGCCACCGCCATTACAAAATAAAAAAGTACAGTAAAAAACAACAACACACACCCGTGATAGGCTACGTGACGATCACGGCTAGATTTCCAAAGTCAGCCGTGATAGGCTACGTAAATCGTCACGTAGCCTATCACAGGTGACTTTGGAAAAAGAAAAAAAACGCGTACGCAAATGGCGGCGCCCCATGGGCGCCGCCATTTGCATTCCTTATTTGGACAGGGGTAGTCTACGTAAAGATTTATGTAGTCTATGGCGAAAATAAGGGAACGCTATTTGCGTTGCCCTTGTTTTCACCGTAGTCTACATAAATCTTTACGTAGACTAGACGTGCCAAAATAAGGAATGCAAATGGCGGCGCCCATGGGGCGCCGCCATTTGCATACGCACTTTTTTTTTTTCCCCCAAAGTCACCTGTGATAGGCTACATGACGATTTATGTAGCCTATCACGGCTGACTTTGGAAATCTAGCCATGATAGGCTACGCAAATCGTTACGTAGCCTATCACGGGTGTGTGTGTGTGTGCTTTACTTACTTTTTTTTTCGCGGCCGGGGAGACAAGGCACTCCTCCCCAGCCTGAATTTCGCTGGCGAGGGATGGGGCACCTCCCCCCCGGCCTGAATTTCGGCTGAGCGAGGCGGGGCGCCTCCCCCCCTCGCCTGAACTTCGGGGGGAGAACCGAAGCGCCTCCCCCGCACCGCGATGCAAGCTGCGGGACAAGATAGGTCCCTTTTGTCCATCCCTAGATAGCGGTCCTGGGAGTGAAAGAGCATGGGAGGAGGGCTGGTTGGATGCTCGACACAGTCGCAAAGAGCGATGAGCTATGGAGGGTGCAGAAAGAAGGTGTAGTGCCCGTTTAGTGCGCAAGCAATGGTCGCATCCAGAGGACCCAAGAGAAAGGGGGAGGGACTCTCCCTAGCCCATAAGTTCAGGGTCTGCAAGTGATTCTCGTTCAAATGGGGACCAACTGTTTCCAACCTGGGGCATAGATTACTCTGCTGTTCATAGCTTAGTTGCTGGTGATAGAGTTATTAAGTTGTAAAAGGAATAAAGTCTTGAAAAGAATCCTTTGTCTGTGTCTGGAGTTGTCTACTGGAGTAGACTGAAAGAGGCCAGCTAGGGCTCCCTGACAGTTCCTTTATGCTATATTATTGTTGTATAGCCACCCTATTTTAACTTTGGTAAAGACTTGTATCTTATAGTTTTGTTGTTTTAACTTTATGTGCATTTTTTATATTATATAATAGCTTTTTAATTTTTAAGTTTGTATCTTTTGCAATTATCTTTGGATTGGGCAATAAACAGATTACTTACTCATTGGGGATGGGGTAAATTTAATTTGGTTTGCATTTTAATATAAACTGATCTAATTTACATTTCCTGGACTAATGTGCAAAATTGAATGCAATTATCTTTCAGCTTTCACAGTTCTCAAATTTTGTGATGCAGGTCTCCAATGAAAAAAATGCATACAAAAATATGTATATTAGGAGAATTTTGTGTGTGCATAGAAATGCTTATGAATTTTCATGCAGACTTTAAAAAATATTGATGATGATGATGATCACAAACTCATGCAGAAATGGGATGGAACAAACTTCTGCATGCAAAAATGTGAAATCACAGAAAGCAAAACAGTCAGATTTGTCCATCCCTAGCTTTACCATTCATGTCACAATGTGCATGTTCAATGAAGGAGAACCTTTCCATGAACAGTTCAACTATAGTGACATGGGCTTGGAGGATATCTACCAGAGCATATATAAAAGAGAGAGAAAGAGTCTCTACCTAAGCTGTAGCTCAGTCAGGTTAGGGAGCTCCTCTATGCATGGTCAGATAAGCGCCATTCCTCCTATGTTTCAGGAGCTTTTCCCTGTGAGCTAAATCTGACAATTCCTGGACAGTTCCTTGAAGCCTTAGAATGAGACTTGGAGGACTTCCATCTAGTGACCAAGTCAGGGATGAAAAACAGAGAAAATTTCAATGACAGAGTCCAAACCACACCAAAAAAAGACGACACATTTTTTGTTTTGTTTGTTTTACAAAAATGAAACTTTTTCCTATGTTATTTTTAAGTGATTCATGAAATACTGAGTATTGAATGTAAGTTGTTGTTGTTCAGTTGTTAAGTCATGTCCAACTCTTCGTGACCCCATGGACCATAGCACACCAGGCCTTCCTGTCCTCCGCTCTCTCCCGGAGCGTGCTCAAGTTCATATTCATTGCATCGGTGATGCTATCTAGCCACCTCATCCTCTGCTGTCCCCTTCTCCTTTTGCCTTCAATCTTTCCCAGCATCCGGGTCTTTTCCAGTGACTTTTCTCTTTGCATTAGGTGGCCAAAATATTTGAGCTTCAGCTTCAGTATCTGTCCTTCCAATGAGCACTCAGGGTTGATTTCCTTTAGGATTGACTGATTTGACCTCCTTGCATCCCAGGGGACTCGTAAGAGTCTTCTCCAGCACCACAGTTCGAAAGCATCAATTCTTCGGCACTCAGCGTTCCTTATATAAATGCTGAATATCAGCTTGATACAGTGGATATGCCACTATACCAATATTATATATCATTGATGGCTAGTTCCACCTGGTTCACCACCTATAGTCCTTCCTGGGCAGAGATAGTTTGACCACAGATCCATGCTCTGGTAATCTCCAAGTAGGACTATTGCAATGGGACGCTGCACTGATTGCCACTTTGTTTCCAAGCCCAATTCAAGGTAATGATGTTAACATATAAAGCCTAAATGACTTGGGTACCAAATATCTGAGAGAGCGCCTCTTCTCCTATAGACCAGCCCAGGTGCTAAGATCAGCTGAGGAGGCCCGGTTATCAATGCTGTCACACTCTGAGGTTCAGGGGATAGTGGCATCTGAAAGGGTCTTCTCTGTGGCAGCTCCAAGGTTGTGGAATTCCCTCCCCTCTGAGGTGCATCTTGTGTCTTCATATTCATTCCAACGGCAAGTCAAGACGCACCTCTTTACTTCATTTGGAAGTAGATCAAGGTTGAGCATGTTGTTTTCCCCTGTAGTGAAGCTCTTTAGTCAATTAGTATGAACTGAATTTTCATAGTGGTTTTAAGTAGTGTATATTGTTTTATTCATGTGTATGTACCCTACCCTGGGGCAGGAAGGAGAAGGTGGGCTATAAATCTAAAAGAATAAATAAGGACACAATCCTATGCATGTTTAGACAGAAAAAACGTCCTACAACTCCCAGCATTGCTGGGAGTTGTAGGACTTTTTTCTGTCTAAACATGCATAGGATTGTGCTCTAAATGATATTGTGCAACCGTCATTTATGTAGAGTTCTTGCTTCCATTTTGCAAATGCATAAACTCCCTGATCCAGGCTTCCTTACTTCCCGAACCCAACTCAACTCTTCAAACACAACAGAAAACCAGTCTTGCAAATGTGCATATATACCCCTTTCTACTTGCAACCTGGAGTAAACCCTAATTTTGGTTCAAGTATACCTAAATAAATTATGTATGTGTAGTCTTTCCAACTTTGCTTCAAATCAAGCTTAAAAATGGCATATACTACATAATACCATGAATAATGGTCCAAGAACATTTTGTTTAATATTTGTCAAGCCTGTTCAGTGACTAAGAATTATAATGTCAAATGTACGAATAGAAAACATATGAATAGTTACCATATTCCAGATCAGCGATGAAAAACTTTGTACTATATTGTCCTTTCTCATCTTTAATTCATATGATCTGGCAATTAACAGGTGTACTATGATGTTTATTAACTGGGGTACCCTTCATTAGTTTTCTAAGAAAATTTCTGAGAATTTTCTTTTTTGCCTCTTCCCAAAAGAAGACCATTTTGAAGAATATCAACTGCCTTTTTTGGTAGCAGCTGCTACCCCCTCCCCCATCACACACATCCCCTGGAACAATCCTAAGTCTGGAGCATTGTGGGGGATGCAAAATGGCAGCCAACTGCCAACAAAAATGTCAGGGCAAAAAGAAGGAAGCCATGCTGGTGTCACTGCTGATGGGCAGCCCTGCCCCTAAGAACCTGTTGGAGAATTTCTCTACCTCCCAGAGAGCATTCAGTGAAATGCTACCCTCATTTTCACTGTCTGCAACTAGGGTGGAGCATTACCAGAGCGGGGAGACGGGGGAGCATTTTTGCTCAGCTATAGCTTCCAAGCAGATTTTGTTCAATACTTCTCCAACCTTTTCAGTGCCTAAGAATTACAAGGTCAAATACATGAATGAAAAACATTTTGATAGGCACCTCATTCCACAACAGCTATGATCAACTTTACACTATATCCTCTCTTTATTTTCACCTTTAATTCATTTGATTTGGCAGTTAACAGGTGTACAGTCACATTTAAAAAAAAAACAACTGGGGTGCCCTTCACTTGTTTGCTTGCATGTTGGTTTATGGTAACTCATTATCTCTGTTCAGAAGACTTCATGTCATGTTGTACAAGGAAGAGTATAAATGTAAAAGTGGATGCTATTTCTGTATTTCACATGTGAATACTGGCAGTAAGAAAAAAAAAGTTTTAATGTTTAATGAACTGACCTTATTATTGAACAAACTCCTTCTACCTAGGCCTCTGGGTGCAATCTAATACAACTTATTATAAAACAAATCCAGATTGCTTTAGTTTTCACTTCAGTAAGTAATCCTTTACTGTGACTAACAAAGGCAGAGAACTTGGAAGAAAAAGAAAAAAAAATCCTAATAGGGTTTTGCGCAAATTAAAACACATCACATTTCTCACTAGGAGCATAAAGATGCAATAATAAAGCTTGTAACTCCCCAGACTGCCTGAAATAAATAACATATAAATGATACATAGAGAGATGAGAAGCACGTGTGCTACAGCTAAGAATGCACTGAAGTGAAATGTTAGGATCTTCTGTGATTAATTCCTGCTATATATTCCACTTCTGGGGAGAACTCACAAATTTATTCCAAAATGTATCACTTAGCTACCTTGCAAATAGTTTGAATGAGGTATCTTTATCAGGATATTCTTCAGCTGAAACTCTTGAGTATATGCTCTTCACACACTCCACCTCCCGGTCTTTCCGGTGGGAAATCCATCCAAATCCTGGCATAAAGAGAAAGCCGCTTTTCTCTTCTTTCTGTCATTCTGTACCCTGAGAGTCTCAGTGAGGACAAAATTTGTAAAATCATATTTTAAACAGTTAGGAAATGTTCAGTAGGGCACAATCGAACACTAACATAAGAAGCAGGCTGGAGTAAGGAGAAATGAACATATGAAGCTGCCTCATACCAAGTCAGGCCTTTATAGTGTAAACCAATCCATGTCTACTCAGCAGGAAGTCCCACTGAGTTCACTGAGACTTCATCCCAAATAAGTGGTATAGGATTGCAGCCTCAGTCTGTCTGGTATTCTCCATGACAGCATTGTATACTCTGAGTAGAAGCATCTCTCCAGATCTCATCACCTGCCACACAGTTATTTTGACAGGAGACACCTGGGATTGAAGCGAGAATCTTCTTTATCCAAATTATGGGTCTATAGGCCCTCCCATCATGATGACAAATCCCCATCCCAAAGAGCTGGCAATTTCAAATTTGACCCAGAAAAGGCAATAGAGGAAAATGGCACATTTGCATACCATAGGTTGGCCACACATGCACTTTAGGTCAGGGATAGACAACCTTTTGGGCCCTGAGGGCCACATACAATGTTGGGTGGTGGGTTGCGGGCTTCACACATGCATGCGCGCACACACACTCACTCACACACAACATATACACTCTTCCCCCAACTGCTGCATCTCTCCCACCCCCCAGCAATCCCCTCCAGTATCACTGTTTTCCTGCCACTATTAATTTCTCCCACCCCCAGCAACCTTGACTGGGATCTCTCTCTCTCTCTCTCTCTCTCTCTCTCTCTCTCTCTCTCAGCACTCCTAATGGACATAGCTACAGCTGTACATCAATGGACTCTTGAAGTTCTCCACCCTATTTGTAGGGAAAAGAACTGGGGATAACATTTTACAAAATTTATCTTGGGGGAGGGTGGGGAGTGGCCAGGTGGGGGAATAAATTCTCCAACAGTTTCTCAGAGGCAGGGTTCAACATTAGCATGGGTTTAGCACAGCTTCCTTTGTTTCCCACAGAGGGTTTTTTGTTTTGCTACATGTGGCATCATGGATGATATTCTGGAGGTGACGGACTCGACCTTGGGGGAGCTGGAGGTGGCGACGGCTGACAGGAAGCTCTGGTGTGGGCTGGTCCATGAAGTCACGAAGAGTTGGAAGCGACTGACCGAATAAACAACAAACATGTGGCATCAGCAGTTAGGTGCCGCTGGCCACCATTTTGCTACTCACCCCTGCTTTAGATATAGGATAATCTATCTCAGAGCAGGGGGTTGAATTAGATAGGAATTGTTACTCTATGACTCTCTATGCTTCTGGAAAATGTTGGGAAAAGCCATGAAAACTTTTCAAGACTTGTCCTAAAATAACTGAAATTGGCATACAAAATGCCCCACCTTGTCCCCCCCATCTGATTCTGAACTCAAAATGATAATGGTTATTATACGTTACCTTAACTGTAACAACCAAAATTCATTAGACATTATCAGCTATGGAAGACATATCTATGCCTTCCATATGTAGAATAATAATAATGCACAACATGAAAGTCCTCAAGCAAGAGTAGCTTGCTACACATATATGGCAGTTTCCTGTGGCAGGTAATGGCTGGTGCACAACAGCAGCCAAAGACAGGAACAGAAAAGGGGTCTCTATTATTAACACATGCACAATTACATACATAGTACATAAAAGGATGGATTGATCTAAATATTTACAGACTGTGTGCGCGTGTGTACGTGTGTATGCATGCTCCCTGGAGAAAAGGCAGCATATACATGTACTAAATTATAGATACACATGCACGTGCACGCGCACACACACACACACACGCCTCCTAGAGAAGTACTAATACTGAAAACATTTTTTTAGTTTGGATCCTTGTGCAGCCATTTTAAAGACATGAAACCATTGCATTTGCATAGAAAGTGCCCCACCTTGCACCATTCATGCGCAATGGGGAGGCTCAGGGGAATCCCAAGGTCTCATACAAAGAATATATATTTTGCAGGGGGAACTAATGGGGAAATCTCCTCAAAAAAACAGGGAGGACTCAGCATGCTCTGTGGGCATGTTGAGGAAGAAAAAATGGAAAGTGTATTATGTACGCATGTTTGTGTGGATGGAACGCAGCACTGTGAAAGACAACATGGCTGGCTAATGATAATCCTGTCTCCTGAGCAGAGACACTCCACACAGAGAACATTTTGTTGCAGGCTGCTCTTGTATATTTATCATATACACTTCATATTAATATTATGAATATTTTAGCAATGTCAATTGGGATTATTTTAGCCACAAGTGCAGCATGTTCTTATTGTAGCTGGGTATTGAACTTTTAGCCTTGCTTAGTTTTATTAACTTACGTGAATCTTGGTAGTTTGATATAACTGTGGCATGTGATATCATACATCTTCTCTTGAATCATTAATTAAATGATTAATTAAATCATTAATGCTGTCTTTCCTCTCTGAGACATTTCTCTTAATAGAAGAAAATATGCAGTTGATGCTTATATGTCTACTACTACTTAATGAATTTTTATTATTATTATTGATTTACAGCCATTATCAGTCTGAATTCTCCTGCAGACTTCAGGGTAGAACCCGGACAAAAGGATAACTTGGGGTTTATCCAAAGGCAGTCTGCTTTTTTGTAAAGCATTAGAGCTTCAGTTGATAGGTTTGCAATGCTACAGTGCACTGCAAAGGAACCAGGCAAACCTGCGGATGTAGTGTGAGTGGCAGGGAAGCTGCTTCCACAGGGTATTTTTCAGACTGGCAGGGAGACCAGTGGGTAATTCCGTCATGAGATTTAAATCTCATGCCACCTCCTTTGTTGTTACACCTAGGTAACCTTAACCTCAATATCCAATAGAAACCCTATTTGGATTACAGCCAGATCTCAACTTGCTACAGCATCTCAGCAGTGGTGGGTGGGTGTGAGCAAAAAGAATGGCTCATCAACTGTAGCCTTAAACAGTCATTCCACACAACAACATCTCTGGCAGAGGTGGGCGACCTTTCCTAACTGAGGAGGCAAGGTTTGATTCAATGAGAAGTAAGGATTTGATCTCACTTCTCTCTGGTCTTGCTTCCACACGGCCATTTTGCGGGATCTTTTAAAGTTGTGGTTTCCAATGTGGTGTCCGTGGGCACCAGTGTTCCCACTGACACTTCTCTTGGTCCTTGTCAGGTATGATGAGTCCAAGTGCCTTGAGATGTCTGAAAGCTCCAATTCTGAATCAGAGCAGCTAGATCAGAGGCCAGGGGAGGAACCTTCCCTAGTGAGCCAAGATTGACAAACAGATGGCCCAGGATGAGTTCTTGCCCTCTCCCTCCACCATGAGAAGTCATGTTTTGGAGGAGGAGGAGGAGGACGAGGAGGAGGAGGGGTGTGACTTAAGAGACGCTAGGGCGTGTTGCAAAGCAAAGCGGGAAAAGTTAGGGGCAGGGTTCAGACAATTTGCCAGGATAGCCACTCTTGGAAGCCAACATAGGAGGGAGCCACCCTAAGGGAGGGGGATCACTGCAAAGCCAGTCTGGCTGTGAGGTTCACACCCAAACTGTCAGCAACTTCACTACCCTCCAATTTGTCTCCTCTAATTAGGGATCACAAATTAGTTGTGCCTGAGGAAGTCCGAGAGTTTCTTGGAATCTGCATTTGTAAAGAGGCTAGTTTCTAGGAAAATAAAGTAGTATTAGCCTGAAACTTTGTCTACTTGAGGTGTTGATTGTGAAGGGGGAAGGACAATCCTTTTCTGACAGTCCTCCTGGTTTTTATTTTGTTTCTTAAGTTGTTTAGAATAATTTTTTAACTGGGAGGCTGGCATGCTGCAAAACAAAGGGCTGCCTACCAGCACCATTTTTATTTGGGTTCAGAAGAGTGGTTTTGTGCTGAAGATCTCAGACCCCATCTCTGCCTTATTTATTTATTTATTTATTTATTTAATTTATTAATTGCCCATCTGGCTGGTCACCCAGCCACTCTGGGCGATGTACAGCATATAATAAAATAGTTTAAAACAATAAAATTCTCAATAAAAACGTTTTCTAAAATACCCTAACCCACCCTAAATGCCTGCCTCAACAACCACGTTTTTAATGCACGGCAGAAGCTCATTAAAGAGGGGGCATGGCGGAGTTCCCTAGGGAGGGCCTAGGTTCCCTAGGGAGGGAGTTCCACAGAGTGGGGGCCAGCACAGAAAAATTCAGCCTTGTACTTAGGTCCTTCCCTGGGCAAATTACTTTCCTTTAAGTTTCACCAGTTTGACTCCTGCATAATGTATGTTTTGTGACCAGCCTTGGCAGTCATTTTATGAATGGACAAGCCCCACCCCCACCCCTATAGGGCAGCAATTTTGTGAGAGTGCCCACAACCCTCTCTCAAAAGTCAAACTGTGCCTACCAACCAAAAAAGATTGTGGACCCATGTTTTAAAGCATCTTTCCTGCCTGTGAGTTGTCTCCTTGCAGGGCCGGCCCTATCATTAGGCAGAATGATGCAGCTCCCACAGGCAGCAGATTTTGGATGTCATAAGAGGTCAGCAAATTGTTATATATATATATATATATATATATATATAAGAGAGAGAGAGAGAGAGAGAGAGAGAATTTTTACATCCAGGATGAGGGACTTGCGGGATTTTCTACCTCAGGTGTCAAAACAACTTGGCGAGCCTTGGGTACATTTCAGTGACTGAACCCAGCCTTTGAGCAATCTATGGAAGGAGGCTTGTCTAGGCCTCTCATTGATGGGCTTTCACTGGCAGGCAAAAACATTTTATTTAAAAAGGCATTTGGCCTATAAAGCTGATTGGTTTTCTTTGCTTTTCTGTGTTTAAAACTGTGTTTTAATTATATTTTAACGAGCAACTACTTTTAGATGGTATTTGAGGTTTTTCTTGATTGTTGTGTTACTTTTTAATTGTGGGTTTTACTTTTGTTAGCTACCTTGGGCTTATTTAATGGGAAGGCAGGGTGCAAATAAAACAACTAAATAAATAATTGACCTTGACTTGAGGGGTGGGCTATGCTGTTCCACCTCTGCAGAACATCTTAGGCCAACCCTGCCAGTTAGCCTCCTCATTTCCCTAGCCACTTAATAGTTCTGGTAATGAACATTTGGCAGCTTTTTAGTTTACTTCCTCCTCTTTTCCTTTTTATGCAACAGTAAGACATAAGAGTGAGAGCAAATCAGAAGAAAATAAGGGGTGCAATCTTATGTATGTTTAGACATTAAAAAAGTCCTACAACTCCCAGCATGGCTGGCTGGGTCATGGCTGGTTGTAGGACCTTTTCTGTTGAAACATGTACAGGATTGCACTCTTTGTCCCTTCTTCCCCTCCCCAACCCTGGATTTCTATACACTCTCCAAGATCTATCAGGGCTGTACAAATTATTTTAGGAGAAGGGAATGAATGTGGCTGGCAAAGCCCCCAGCTAAGCCTAGACTAAATCTCCCCTTTTCCTGAGTGTCTCTTCCAATCAGTTGCTTTGCGCTCCCTTAGCTGCCTTGCATTCCTATGCTACATCTTGAAAAATTGAATGTATACAGGGGATTCTGCGGTGTGAAGGGCCAGCATATTTCAGTATTGATCAGATCTAAAGGGCTTGGAATCCCAGGACTGGGGCCCTGCCTAAAGACATACTGACACAAAGAAATGAGTGTCATCCCCGCATTCAGCCTAAATAGAAGAGCACATGGGCAACTGAAGCTCAGATGCAAATTCAAACCAGTCATAAGAATGTTATCACAAATGTGTTTCAACTCAATCAGCCAGGTTTACCTTCTGCAAAAGATATGCTGGTTGCAGGACAGGCATCAGCCCTCATATATTTCATTCTGAGCAAGCACAGGATGTGGGGGACCAGAATCAGGTGTATCTGAAGTCCAGTCCATTACTGATCAGGAAGGAGACAAACACGTTATGCACAGAGCTGTGTGGCAGAGTGTTGACATTGTACAACACATATATAACCCCACACAGAGCAGGAGACATGCATTGGAGACCAAAGGGGGCAGGGGGTTCATGTTAAGGATGGAGGGATCATCTGTGTCAGTTTTGCATGTGTTCATTCATAAGCTTGTTCTATCCTGTGTAGGGGTGCACGAAAGTCACTTACCTGGTCTCGCAGCTTTTCGCGGTGGGGGGAGGCACTTCGCTGCTCTCCCCCCGAAGTTCAGGCTGGGGGGGGAGGCTTCCCGCCTCGCCCGGCCGAAATTCAGGCCGGGGAGGAGGCGCCTCGCCTCGCCCGGCCGCGAAATAAAAAGTTAAAAAAAAAACGCCCCCGTGATAGGCTACGTGATGATTTACGTAGCCTATCACGGCTGACTTTGCAAATCTAGCCGTGATAGGCTACGTTAATCGTCACGTAGCCTATCACGGGGGCGTTTTATTTTTTTTAGTTTTATTGGAATGGCAGTGGCGGCAGCCGGTCGAAAGATTGGCTGCCACCGCCGCCCCTGACGAAGACCCGACGAACTGCCGCTGGGACCCGCCGCCGGGAGGGACATTCGGGAAAGGTAAGTCCCGTCCTGGGGGGGGCGGGGGGGGTGGAGAATTTCTCCCCGAAACTTGTTCGGGGGGCCGAACACATTGGCGCTCAGCCCCCCAAAGTTTCAGGGAGAAATTCTCCGCCAACCCTAACCTGTGTCCACATCCATGTGCAAAATTTATTTTTAAAAATCCACATGAAAAAATGTATATATATATATATATGTATGTATGTGTGTGTGTGTGTGTGAGTGTATATATATATGTATATATACGTATATATGAATGCATTTCTCACAAGATACACATTTAATTGGTATTAGCTTGTTTAATGGTTTAATACGTTCTTAGCTGTTTAAATTATTTATTATTGTATACTATTTGAATTGATTTTATCTGTACACTGCCCTGAGATCTTAATGATATAGGGCAGGATACAAATGTTTTAAATAAAATAATAATAAAAAGTATAACTCCATTTAATCTAAATGTACACATTTCAGAGCACATTTTATCCTAAACTACATTTTAGTACATTTATTGAACCAAGGACTGCTTCATAAGATTTGGAGTAGAGTGAACTCCCAATACACCCTGAGCTGCTCATTGGTCTGGGAGGTCCACAATGAGATTCTTCGAGCAGATCTGGTATAGATGAATGACTTTATAAGCAGCAGCAGCCAGCAAGGCAAATTGCCATTGCCACCATCTCCTAGAAATGTACGGACTGTGTGTCAAATATGCTCCGTCTGTGTTTTGCAGATTGTCAGGTGCCTTTCGTTCCGTCATCCGCCCACAGATGGATGTGAATATTTCTTTTTCATCATGCAGAAAAATACAGGAATAATTACGTAAGTATTTATGTGAGTATTTACATAAATATTTACATAATTTACCTCAGAACGTAACATTTAGTATATTGTCCCCCATTCCATTCAATGTTTCCTTAGCAGAAACTTACATATTGTTCTATGGATTTATATGCGTAAATTTCAGGAAAATAAAAAAAATCATCTGAAAGCCCACGGACTCCGCAGGGCCTGAGGGGGTCGCTCCGCAGCAGGTTCCATAGATCGGATTATTAGAAATCTGAGCTCATTTTAATCTGCATCAAATTTCTCCAGCACCCCTACCATCTCCATCTGCTGCTGCTTCACTAGCTGAGACTGGGCCACTCTTCCCACCCCTCACAGAGCATATCAGAAACAACTGCCCTGTGACAAAAAGCAGCGGCAGCAACCAGGAAGAAGAATGAACTGTCATCATTGCCACCGCTTTAAAGTAGGCTATTTTGCGAGTGATCCTAATCTTGGAAAAGTTGCTCTCTTCCAGTATTTGATGGGGCCGTTGTAAGGATAACATGGGCTGACCCTGTGATAACACATGTTTATTATATTTTTTGTTTGTGCATTTATTTGTATAGCAGAGGTACAGGACAATACAATATAATTTCATAACTAAATATCACTGTAGATGAAAGATATCCAAAAGTCACCATTGATAGCCCCAAATGGTGTGCTGAAATTCATATACCGATTTTATTTGAAAGGTCTCTGCTCTACTGATGTGTTTTAAGATTGCTTCTAATTTTGACACTATCGAAGGATTGCTTTTCAACCAAAACAACACATGCTGCTCTTTAAGAAGGGTCTTTTTTTTTAAAGCCTTTCATTAGAGGTAAATCCAGGAGAGTTCTTCATTCTGATCCCTAATGTTTTAGACACTTGGTTATATCTTCAAAGCAATGCCTGAAGTTTCGAGCCACGTAACAGCTACTCATGCCCATGTCAACCCTCGCTCCCTTTTAACTGTCAGATAATAAGAGGATAAAGGTAGAGGAAAAAAACAGAGTAGAAAGGGTTATAGGAGCTAATGCATGCTGAAAAGAATGATGTAATGAAAAAACATTTGAGTGTCAAGCAAGTTAAAGAATAATTTACCATTTACAGAAGAACATCCCACTGTGCTGGGCTTCCCTTGGTGCAGGGACAACTGTTGTGGGTGGGGAACAAAAGACAAGATGTCAGCAGACCCGCATTTGCTGGGGGTGGGGCTTCGGAGGCTATAGAAGCATGCTGGCCCCCTCCCCTGGCCTCTTTGGATTTCCAGATGCCAAACAGCTGATTCTCTTCATAGTGGCCTATGGTTTGGTTTGCAGCGGCCTCTTGCGCTAGCTGCTCTCAACCTGTTTAGGTCTTCCTAGCTGTTGTCTTTTGGCCTGGCCAGGTGCAGCAGCTTCCTGGTCCTGTCACTGGTGGGGTCTCATGGCCTTTTCTGGCCTAGTCAGCAAAACCAACATTTTGGGGCCTGCTGTTTTCTCCTGCATTGGCTCCCTCTGCATCAGCACCTGTGTTTAGTAGTTCTGGGCTGATGGACATAGGGTCCTTGGGATTTGGGGGCCTTTCGCTATCACATCCAGCCATCGTTTGGGGTGGGGGTTGCAGTGACATTGTCTGTGTAATGGTTCTGTATTTTCATGCTTGCTCCTTGTTTATTTTAGATTGCAGGAGTACAAGGGAGACTGTGCGTGTGTTCATCGATGGGCACAACATGCTGTTCTGGGCTAGATGGAGCATGGAGGGCTACAAGGTCAAGCTGCAGATCCCAGCTCAGGCTCAGTCAGTTTGCTACTATTCAGTGGTTGGACAGATATGGTTTGCCATGTGACCCCCTCCTTCCCACCCTGTTCCAGCAAGCTCTGGTGCATGTGTCTCCTTCCACAGTTCTGCTGCTTCACCTGGGGGAACAATGACCTTGGATTGTAGAAGGGAAACACCCTTATCGTGTTGGTTTTGGCAGACTTTGAAGTAGTCTGGTGGCACTGGCCAGGTGTGGTCATTTTCTGGTCTAACTTATTCCCCACTTTGTTTGGAGAAGTGGGGGAGACCCACTTAGGTTAAATCATGCCTGGAAAAAGGTAAATGGGGAAGTGCAGATTGGGCTCCTGAAGCAGAGAGGTGGGATTATTCCTCATGAGAGTATCACCCACTTTCAGGAGGAGCTCTACAGGCCTAATGGTATCCATCTTTCTGATTTGGGCAATGACACCTTCTTGTCATATCTCTGAAGGGGTCTGCTAGATGTAATCTTGAGTAGGTGGGGGTGAACCTCTAAGCAGAGCCTCTGGCAGGTATGTGCTGGAACTTCAGGGAGGGTTTACGATTGGTGAGCACCCAGAGGCAACTTTATGGCTTGCCACTCATGGCTGTGGAACCCTGGTGTAAGATACAGAGCACCTTTGAGACTAATCCAGCTCACCCACTCAGAATTTTGGGGTGCCCCAGGACAGGTTGACATGGGAAGGTCTCTCTACAACTATATAGGTGGGTTCCTAGGGATCCCTCAAACCCCTCAACAGGACCAGGGTGGTATTGCCCAATATCCCTACAGGCTTGTTGCCTGGAATTAGAAGTTAGATTCCTGCAGAATAAACAGACTCAGTTTATTGAACTTTTGCTAAATAAATGTAGTCCAAGTTTATTCTATATGCCTCTGTCCTGTCTGTGCCAAACCCTGACCCCTATTTTCTGGATTTTTTTCTTTTCTCTCCCTGTTTTTTCTGCCTTTTTTTGCAGGAAGAGGGAGAATTTTGAATAATTTTCTCTGTGGGGGGGGGGGCAGGGTTTCCACATACCTTTTTTAAGTTTGGGAGGTAGCTGAAGGATCTTCTTTCTATTTTTTTTTTTTTTACTTGAGAAACACCCCCAGCATGAGACTCTTTACAGACAGACTTCTTCAGCCTGGCAGCACTTCTTGAACTCCCATGACACCACATGACCCTGCCCTCTCCAATAGGCATTCAGAAAGAACTCCTGGGTTGCAGAAGCTTCTTTGTAAAAGCTTCTTTGCAAAGAACAAATGGGACTTTTGGAGCTTTAGAAAAACTCTTATCTTGCCTGCTCTGTTTACTGCAAGGAAGAACAGAAGCCCCATTTGCTCTTGCTTTGCAGAGAAGCTTCTGCACTGCAGCCCAGGAGTGCTTCCTGAATGCCTGTAGGAGAGGGAGAGTTCAGAACATGGTTTCATGGGAGTTCAGAAAAAGCTGCTGGGCTGCAGAAGCTTCTCTATAAAGAGTCCTGAGCAGCTTCTCAAAGTGCAGCCTGCACAGTGGGTGTTTTTAAAGTTAAAAAAAAATAGAAAGATCCTTCAGCCACCTCCCAAACTTAAAAAGGTATGTCCCCCCTCCCCAAGGAAAAGTTATTCAAGGTTCTCACCTCCTCGGCTGCTTTCACCAGAGTTTTTTGTCACCCCACCCCTGAAATGGTGCAAATGGAAGAACTGAAATATTTGGCACAGAACTAATAAAAATCCTCTGCCCAAAGTGGCTGTAACTAAATATAGTTTCTCTCTGAACCAAAGCAGGCTCTAACACTGACACTAAACAACTCTAGGCTGTACATTGGAGACAGCCCCTTCCTGGAGCAGCAGACAGAAGACCATTGCTGTCTTCCTTTATACTGTCATGGTTCACATGCATGTGCTGCACAGAAAATGAAGCCTCTCTTTGAGATCTCAAGACAGAAGTGCGGTCATATGGGGGGAGACAATTGATAATGTACTGGGGACATTTCAGGCCATTCTAGGAAATAACTAGCACCTTGAATTTTATCCAGAAGCTAATGGCACCCCATTGTGATTGCTGAAAGTTTTGCTGGAGATGGACACATTTTCCCACCTGTGACAAGGGTGGGACCACTTTGCATCAACTGAAGCTTCTGAATACTCCTTTAAGAGCAGCTCAACACATGGCAATCAGTCTTCAAGGTTACAGAGCCACAGATAATGGTTTCCATGCCACCATTCTCTAGAAAAGGAATTCGTCTCAAAGTTCAGTTGAAACAAAGAACAGCCATGGGCAAAGCAGTTACCTGCGTCCTGCGCATACATTCCATTGCCTACTCTGTGCCCTTGGGCCATGTGCATGCAGTGTCCATATGCCAGATAATATGCCAGGGCCACAGTTCACTAAGAATGCCTTTTGAACAGAACACTCCTCTGACAAGTCTAACTGTAAAGGCTTATGATTTAAAGGAATGACAACAAAGTCAGCTATACATGTTCCACATGGGAGATATCTCCATGCCTGCTTGTATTTCCCATATCTTTAAGTGTTTTGACCATTTCCTAAAGATTCCACAGCTGCCCACATGCAGGTCAGCAAACAGAGTTGTGTTAACTTCTTGGTGCATAAAAGGGCATTTACAAAAACTGAAAATGTTGAACAAGTAATAGTAAGGCAATGAGAACGTACAGTAACTTGGGAACAGTCAGATAACTGTGTTATAAACATTGGGTTTTGAGATTCCTTCCTCCCCTCCTTCAGCAACTGCATGGTGCATTCTCTGAGGATGAGCTGCACTGAATTGCAAGTTACTGGCAGGAGACCCAAGTCATGGGAAAGATCATGATGAATGTATTACTATGCCTATAAAACAATGCTAAAGTCAGCCTCGGTGAAAATGAGACTATTTCTGTTAAGATGTTCATTATGTTAAAGAATCGACAGTTTAATCTTTCTTTGTGTGATGTTGTACAAGAAGGAAAATATTTTAAAATGTATGCTATTTCTACTCCAGAATGACATCAGAAAACGTAACTGTATTTTCAGGTCATATTTGATTTTCCTTACAGTATATTCTTTAGAGCCTTTAAACCCTGCACTGCTTACTTTTGATATACTGATCTTTTCAGAATGGTTTTTATAGTTAATAACTCATTCATATTTCTGCTGCTTGGCTGCTGCAACCTTTTGTTTAGACCAATTTGTCCCTTGATTCAAAATCTAGGACAAAATATATTAAACTTTCTAGAGTCTTTCTGTGGAACACTGGAAATGAAAGCATATATTTTGTACTACTCCCCAACCACAAAGTGGGGGAAAGAGCATTGGTAAATATAATGAAATTCCTAGTCTCCGACCCTTGATTTCTTAAGGGCACACTGCTGATTTAATTTTATCGCCATATTCTAGTAATTATTGAAGGTGGAACTGCTGTGATAAAATCAGGTCTTATTGGCTATAAACTAAATGAAAAGCACCTCAACTTCACTCTGGATAAATTCTGCATAATTACTCATTTTTATCTCTTATTAAATTACCATAGCAACTCCACTAGATATTCTACTTCACTGCCTAAATCTTTTCCTTTCTTTCTTTCCTAAGGGACATAACGAGTGACAGATAGTAGATAGTAGAAGGCAGACACAAGAAACTCAAGATTATCAGAACATGTTGAGATACGTCAATTGAATCATAAGAAGGGTTATTACTGGTATTTCTGTGGTGTTGTGTCACTTAGAATAAAAATCAAAATGTGGTCCATCAACGACAGCGGAAAGGCTCTCAAATGAGTCATAAAGGATAAGACTCGCACAATAGAATTATATATAAATCTCATCCATAATATGACCTGACATGAACTGATAACTGAACAAAGTAAAAAAGGCATGTGGTGCTGGAATTGTTTGTGGTTGATAATGCAACGATGAATACGGTTGTGTAGCACTTCCCTTTTAGTGAGGACAATAGGCAATTGCTTGTTTTTCACTGCCTGGAGAAAAGCTGGTAATACAGACATGAACTACCCAGACTTTAGGTTGGTGACAACATCAGCAGTGATCACTTCAGGTCTATAATGTATGGGTTGGCAGAATCACAAAGAAATGGCAGACTTTGACAGATGAAGACATTTTTAGACTTCAGTCTCTTCTCATATAGAGAAAACTATAATTCCACCACCACCACCACCACCACCCACTAACAAACATGTAACAACAATATTCAAGCATCTGAGTGACCATATATTCTTTTCATTTAGTGATTGGTACACCATTTTAGAAAATATATGAAGCCGGGCAATTGTTGCCAAGATTCTGTTATGAATAGTTCATACTAGTCTTCAGCACAGAAACATTAAAAAAAGAAAAGAGCTAGTACTAGGGTTGTTTCTAAATTGGAAGGGCATTACCGTTTTGTGTTAATTCAGCCTTTCCCAGTGTGGTGACCTCCATATGTGTTGGACTACAATACCCATCAGACCCAGCCACATAGCCAATGGTTGGGGATTATGGGAGTTGTAGTGCAAACAACCTGAGGGTCGCTGTATTAGGCAATAGGGATAGAGGAGAAATTCATCTAGTTCACATTTCAATGTGAATTTATCTAATTTCACACTTTCAAAGCAATATGTGAACCAAAACTTGAAAAACAAAATAAAAAAGTGATGACTCATTTAAAATAAATAACCGGCTCTTACTTTACATGGATCTGGATTCCCAATGTTTACTTCCTTTATATTTATTTACTAAGTTCCTTTATTCTTTTCAAGAATGGCTAGGTATCCTTTGCAATTCATCATCACAAGCATTTTCATGCTACACCGATGGTACTTCTAACATCTAGAGAGATAGGAGAAATGATTTATTAGTAGTACTACTTTATGAAGACTATTCTCTGGGGCAAAGGTTTTCACAGCATATTGCAGAGACTGAAGAGTATCACATTTCTTGATTTAACACTAGATATGTATTTTAAAAAGAACTCCAATATGAATTTTGCGGATATTTAATAATGAACGAGAAAGTTTGCTGGTTCCCTTCACAGCAGCAATGCAATTGGGGAACGTGTCTCTGCATTTCATAATTAATGAAGATCTACAGTGTCAAGAATCTTTTATTCCTTTTGAACTAATCACATTCATCCTGACACTGCTGGATGCAATCACTCCATCTATTTGGGGGAAAATACTTCCAATCATTCCCACCATGAGTGAAGGGTTTTTTTCCCCCCCAACAGTGTAAACAAAGACAAATCTTTTTATAAACAGTATCTTAGCTTCTGCAGACTATATCAAAATGGAAATAATAATCACACATTGGAAATTGCATTTGTTGTGTCAGCCTCAGCTGAAACTCAGGTGTCCATAGCTTTGATTTCACAAAGAGAAAGTATCTGTTGTGAAGGTTCCACTTATGACCTGGACCTCTTGAGCAACTCCTTAAGGATCTCTTGCCTCCTTAAGAGTCCCACCTTCCTTCTTATAAACTTCCCCTTCCCAGTAAGGCAGTGTTTAGGCTTTAGACATGGGGTGACTGACATTCTAGACACAGGGTTTAACCACAACAGTAGATTTAAAGTACACAAATTAACACAACAGAGCTGAATGATACAAAAGACCTTAAAAGAAAATAAAAGATGCAAGTTCCTTTACCCTAGCTGTCCTTAGACTTTTGTAGGCTGCTTCACTTCAGGCTCTGGCTGTCTCTGTCTTTATAAACCCTCCTCCCCCAAAACGGAAAGTACTGTTTCAAACTTGAAGAAATGAAATTTAAGAGGAGAAATGAAAGTGACACTTAACTGGAGAAATGAAACTACTTCTCTCAGGGTTACCCCTTCCCAACAGAAAACTCCAAGCCTCTAAGTCTGACTGTTTTTCCCTTTGCCTCTGTAGGCCTCAAACCTTTACTTATGTATACCAATCACATTTAAAAGTCCAGTATATTTATCACCCCTGGAATGAAGACACAGTTGATCTATAGGCCACAACCGAATTAACTTGTTGAACCGTTGGCCACTATGTTATTAATTTACATGTCTAATCCACAACATGCTTAGGGCACAGTCCTACTGGATCCACCCTGGGTACTTGTAATCCTCCAAACATATGAGTATCCAGTGCAAAGCGGGAGGCATATCACGCCTCTCACTCTGCATTTTAACTAAACAGGTGTCTTTGCCCATCTAGTGGAGGCTTCAGGGAGAGGGAGGGAAGGAAGGAGGCTAGGGACAGCTTCCTTGTATCCCCAGTCTCCTCCCCTCTCCGGCCACTGGCAAGCCCCATTTTGCCTCTCTACGAGCTCGCATTTGCAAGCTCGGAGCAGCAGCCAGTGCTGTTCTCTCCATGCTGGCTGCAAGAGGGAGGTGTTGGGGAGCATGGTTTCCTAGCTCCGACCTCGAAGCCAGGAAACTGAACAATCCCATGTCACCCTGATGCTGTCTAGGGGCCATAGGATTGCCCTCCCCAATGTCAAATTAAATTGCCTACTTGGGGGGAAGGGGTTAGGGTGTGTGTATCTGCATGCATGGTTGTGCCACCAGATCTGCTGTTGGTACCGGATGCGGCCCTAGTATACCATAAGAGGTTGTTTTGGGTAATCATCCCTTTGCTACTGATGCTTCAGGGTTCTTACTTTGTCCATTATGTCTCTCCATTCCTTGAACACACATGAAGCTGCCATTGCAATCTATTTATATGAGAAAAGCCATTGGCCAATGAAATAAATTCTTGAGCCTGCCCAACTGATGCAAAAGTGCAGGCTAGGTGAAAAAAAACTCCCCTTGTGCAGCCAGTTTAGGAAAAGCAAATCCTACTTGGGCTCACGGGTTACTGGCTAGTTTTGCATTGTCAGCAGTCAGTTGGGCAGGTTCCTGAAGCAATGAACTTTGGTTTAGGAGGGGAACATGACAGCCTTAAGCAGGTGTGGCCACTCCCATTCTTAATTGGCTGCATTGCATCACGAGGGAGGTAGTCTGACCCCTGCCTCATAGCCCATCCCCTAAGGAGTCAAGAACAAATCACCCCTAGCCTCACACAAGGCGAGCTGGGGTTGATTTAAATTCTTTACACCATCTCTTGCCACATGACCTGAAGCAAGCATGTTAAGTATGTTCTTACCCCATGTGCTAGCCAATATGTATGCTATGTCTGCATGCCAAAACAGTGTCTTTCCTCACTATAATCAGGAGCCAGGAACTTGCAGCCCTCCAGATGTTTTGGCCTAGAGCTCCCATCAGACCTAACCATAGCCAGTGATGAGGGATTATGGGAATTATAGACCAAGACACCTGGAGAGCTACAAGTTGCCCAGTCCTCCTGACATAGATCAGTGGTGTACAAATCCTTCAAGGGGACCAACAAATGAGGTAAGGTTTCTAACAATGACAATGGTTGCATGGAATTCTGACAGAGGTGAGTGCTTTGCACCAGCCTCTGTAACAGGTTTAAATTGTTCTTCTTCCTTTCCCCCCACTGTTATGGGTCATAGTGAAAATAACAAGTTCATTATAATCAATAGTAATTATAGTAATTATAGTATTTCATGTTCCACTTCGAAGAATATTGTTGCATTAACTTCTATGAGAATCCACCCCAGTTGGGACTTCTGAGTATAGTCAGATGCACATTATGTGTTTCTTGTATGCATATTTGTCCTATTCATTCCAGAGAAAAGCAACAGAATGGTGTGTGGCAAGGACTGCTCTTGAGCCTATGAAATGACTACTGAACATAGGGTGTTCATAGCCTTTTGTAGCTGACAAAAGATATGCCCATGGTTCATCTCTGTTGAATCACCTGAATTCCACAGCCCTGGCTGGCAAAATTCAGGAATCTCCTTTCACTTTCTTAGTGCTTCTGAAAGCTCACCAATGACCCGTAACCATGTGCCCCCCCCACAATGCTCCTTCCTATGACCAACCTGACCTATTTAAAGGCACCCTTTATGGCGCGGTTCCAGGCAAGTGCACAGGCATCTGCTCCCTTGAGTGCCATTTGCCACTCAAATGCCTGCTTGTTCTTTTATGTGAGTGTCCCATCTATGCAAATGGGGGCCTTAAAAGGGCAATGTCCACAACATGACAGGCATAAATAGCTGTAATGTTGTGGACATTGCCCCTTTAAGTGCCCATTTGCATAAATGGGATCGTATGGAAAAGAATGGGTAGCCATTTGAGTGGCAAATGGGCCTTGATGCAGGAGAGGATGCCTGCACGCTGCTGCTGAGCAGCCCACAAACCACCCAGCAGCTCACCCTGTGCCACTCTCCTGGGTCGAGTAAGTACTGGGGATTCAGCAAGCACTGTGTGGGGTGGGCACAGAGTGATCCGTCCATCCCTAGCACCCTTGTTCACTATTAACTGATTACTCGCAACTGACTCAGCAAGGAGTAGGTGTAGAAGCTGTAACATGCAGGCCAATCTTGGCATATTGCGTACACACACACCTGCTTAGCCATGGTGTGACCAGCAATCACCTGTACTTACCCCTATCTAGGGATGTACGGACTGTGTAAAATGCTCTCCGTCTGTGTTTCGCGGATTGTCAGGCGCCTTTCATTCCGTCATCTGCCCACAGACGGCTGCGAATATTTTCTTTCATTGTGTGGAAAAATACAGAAATAATAACATAAATATTTATGTAAGTATTTACGTAAGTACTTACATAATATACCTCAGTATGTAACATTTAGTGTATTGTCCCCTATTTAATTCAACTTTTCCTCAGCAGAAACATACGTATTATTCTACGGATTTATATGCGTAAATTTCGTGAAAATAAAAAAAAAAATCATCCGAAAGTCCACAGACTCTGCATGGCCTGAGGGGGTCGCTCCGCAGCGGATTCCACAGGTCAGATTCTTAGAAATCCGAGCTCATTTTAATCTGTCTCGAAATTCTACAGCATCCCTACCCCTATCCTGGATGGGTGCTTGGGTGTAAAAAAAATAGCGAGTGCCACAAAGGGAGGTAGGGCTGGGTTAAGAAGCCCAGCTTGCCCCAACCCCATATTGATGTGAGAACACTGTGTACCTCTGCACATTTGACCCTAGTGGGCTCACCTCCCTGAGGCCAGCTGCAATTCCTTGGTGGTGGTGTGGACTCTGCAAGGTTTTTTTTAGAAATTGGATGTATCTATAAAACTAGTCCTGTGTAGGGATGTCAGAGAATTCTGCCACGGACTGAAATGGGATCGAATTCCCTTCAGTCTGTGCCACGGAATCCTCTGCGGGACGACACCACGAGGTCCTGCAGAGCCAGCAGTCATGCAGCTTTTTTTTTTTTGTCATCTGCACAGAGTCACGAAATTTTCACAAATACAAACGCAAGGTAGCATATTTCAATAATAAATACATAAGTTTTTTTAAAAAATGAATTGTGCTCACCGCCTTGCTTGTGGGTGTTCTTTTTCAATTGCCATCCTCCGTCTCCATTTACTTTCAGCCAAAACACTTCCTCCTCCTCGGGGCTTCCCAAAACAAGGCTATCCTAGATGTGCCTGAGCAATACACTCTTTGTTTAAAGCAACGCTGTTGAAAGAAAGAAAGAAAGAAAGAAAGAAAGAAAGAAAGAAAGAAAGAAAGAACGGACCTTTTAAAATGACCATGCTGGTCTGGAGCCCTGCACGAGTATTATTCCCCCTGCTAGGCTTTCTATTTCCACATCCAGCCTTGTTGGTGACATGGTGAGGCTAAAATGGAGAGGAGATCCAACTCTGTGCATGTCTACTCAGAAATAAGTCTTACTGAGTTCAATGCAACTTACTCCTACACATGTCAGCACCCCACTTGCCCCCAGCTCAGCTTTGTATTTCCACATCCAGCTCATTAGCAAACTGCAGAAGTCAAGCGGCACGGAAGGTACGCAATTCGTACATCCCTAGTCCTGTGCCAAAAATTTTGACTCTTCCATTTTTGACATTTCATGGGGGCAGGGGGATGAAAACTCCAGAGAAAGAGGCTGGGAGAGGTTAGAATTTCAGAGAATTCTCTCTTGGGGAAGGGAACAAGGTTTCCACATACCTTTTTAAGTGTGGGCAATTCTTGAGGGGTCTTCTTTCTATTGTTTTATTTGGGTATAAACACCCCTGCTCTTCCAGGAGCCCAGGCCTCTTCTCCAACTGGACAGTTCTTTCTGAACACCCAGGAGACCATGTGACTTTCCCCTCTGCAATAGGCATTCAGGAAGAACTTCCGGCTGGTGAAGAGGCCTCAGCTTCTGGAAGTACAGGTGGTGTTTTTTTAAAAAGTAAAAAAAAAAAACAGACAGAAGGCCCCTTCATCTACACTTAAAAAAAAAAAAAGTATGTGGAAACCCTGCCCCCCATCCCCAAGGCAAAAAGTCTCTGAAATTCTACCCCTCCCTGCAAAAGAGGCAGAAATAACAATGCCTCTTTTGCAGGGAGAGAAAATGTTCATGAAAAAGGGGGCAGGTTTTGGCACAGCACTATATAAAAATCACCTTTTATAGGTATTGGGCATATCTGTAAAAACCACCTGCCATAAAGACATCTTTCTTAAGACATACATAACAATGCCAACTTGAATGCCGATTAAGTATTGACATTACAGTGTAGAACCTCAGACTTGGGGACTAAATGTGGCCCACCTGGGGTTCCCCAAAAGGCCCCACCCCCTTCCCCAAACCACTGATCACCCGATAGTTTCCTGCAGTTTTTCTCCCCAGTTTAAAAAGATTGAAATTCTTCATTCCTGGAAGTAAGAGCTTTAAGCTAAAATATGTTGGTATTTGGGGCCCTTGTTCCTTTGACCACACCCACCACTGGCATGTGGCCAAGAACTTCTTTGAAATTGAATTTGGCCCTTATGTTGACAGAGGTTCATCACCCCCTGCTATACATGCTTTCTCAGAAAATCAAGTCCCACTGAGATCACTGAGTCTGATTTGATTTTTCCCCCCCCCCTTGCTTTTCTTTCAGTGGACACACACGAAGTGCCTTACAAGATTAAAAACAATACAAATCACAACTCTCAATTAATTAAAAACAGTTTAAAACAAGAGCAGATGACCATCAATCAACTATTCTTCATCATTTGGTAATGATTAAGCTCAGCTTTGGCTGGCAAAGCCCACAGATATGCTACAATGCTGATAAGAACTGATGCTCAACTGAGTAACTTGACAAGACCACACCAGCAGCTAACTGCTATTTGATTGAAGTCAGGTGTTTTAGATGCATTCTAGCTACAGGAGTGTTTTGATACCATCCATGTCTACTGTTGCATGCACAAAATGCATTTTTACAAAATGCATTTTATAATGGAATTTACATTAATTCCAGGTAAGTAGGTAAAGGATTGCATCCTTAGATACCTATGGTATAAAATATATTATTACTTTTAATATTGTGGGTCCAGAATTGCTTTCAAGTTGTCCAAATGATATGAACCAACATATTCAAAGCTGGTGAATGTTGGTCATCAAAATCATATGAGAAGTAGTATATGGCCACACACACACGGTATGCACATGTCACTGTCTACATAATTGCAGGCTTTGCATTCAATACATCCATCACAAGTGTGAAGAATTCACACAGGCAGAAGCTGGAGTCAAGGGCATTTCACATATTCTGTGCGATGAAGATAAGTGCCTAAGCCATAATGACAGAGATAAGCTCCTTTGATTTCTGCAGGGCTTTCTGTTGAACTTAAAAAAAAAAAGTATTGTAAGATTTTGATGAGGATAGGTGCACTGGGGGACATACAATTCTCAAATAAAAATAAAAAGAAGTTTTTTGAAAGAATAATTCTGAGTCTAATATAAATGATAGCTTAATCTTAAAAAAGATAATGTCCAAAGGCACAATTCTATCTTTTTACTAAATTGGAGAAAAATACAGAATGATGATAGATACCAAACTCCCTGAAGTCAGTAGAAAAGCTTTCATTGATTTTAATTGCTACAGGATCAAGGAGCAGAAGAGAACCTACTAGATGAGTAGGTGTGTTCACTTCAATGAAAATAAGGAACTACTAAATAGCTAGGAGTAATAGCTACTGTGGTTTTGATGTTTTATATATTTTGTATTGTTTTATTGTGTGCTCTTTGGCTTTAATTTTTGTGAACTGCCCAGAGAGCTTCGGCTACTGGGCGGTATAGAAATAAATAAATAAATAAATAAATAAATAAATAAATAAGATTTCAGATTGTAGCCCTATTATTAGGGCTGTACACAGACACCCCGAATTTAGGGATGTATGAAACCACTACCTTCCGTTCCGGGGGGGGGGGTTTCCGGGGGACAGGAGGTGATCCATTCCTCCCCCTGGAATCCTCATGGGCCGGCTCTGCTCCGCGCGGTGATTCCGCATGGTGATTCTGTGGAGCCACCAGCCTGCTCCGTATAGCCAGCGATATGGCGGCCATTGCCATGCCATATCACTGAGGAGGAAGGAATCTGGATGCAAATGGCATCCACTATGCCATTTGTGGCTGTAAAGCTCTTAGATTAACCTAAATGCATCCATAAATGGCTGCATTTAGTTTAAACTAAGGGCTTTACGGCTGCAAATGGCATCCACTATGCCATTTGCGTCTGTGGTTTTTCACGCGACAGGCTAGCCTATTGTGGGAAAACCACAGAAGCAAATGGCATAGTGGACATCATTTGCGTCCGGATTCCTTCCTCAGTGATACGGCACGGCAATGGCCACTGTATTGCTAGCTATACGGAGCTGGCTGCAGAGAGGAGCCAGCTTCACAGTGGATTCTGGGGGAAGTGGACATGAGTGCCCCATTCCGCTGCAGACTCTGGAGGCTGGATTCCTTTGAATCCAGCCACATTGGGGTCCACGGCGGATTTCTCCACCATCTAAGGGTGGACGAAAGTCACTTACCTGTCGTCGAAGGCCATTCGCGGTGGGGGGGAGGCGCTTCGCTGGTCCCCCCGCGAAGTTCAGGCCGGGGGGGAGGCTTCCCGCCGCGAACGCGAAAGTAAAAAAAAAAAAAAAAAAACGCCCCCTGATAGGCTACGTGACGATTCACGTAGCCTATCATGGCTAGATCTGCAAAGTCAGCCGTGATAGGCTACGTCAATCGTCACGTAGCCTATCATGGGTGACTTTAAAAAAAAAAAAAGCGCGTACGCGAATGGCGGCCCCCATAGGGAGCTGCCATTCGTGTTCCTTATTTAGTCGCTGTAGTCTACGTAAATGTTTACGTAGAGTACGGCGAAAATAAGGGCAACGCAAATAGCGTTGCCCTTATTTTCGCCGTAGTCTACGTAAACATTTATGTAGACTACAGCGACCAAATAAGGAACGGGAATGGCGGCTCCCTATGGGGGCCGCCATTATCCGTACACTCTTTTTTTTTTTTTTTAAAGTCACCCGTGATAGGCTACGTGACGATTCACGTAGCCTATCATGGCTGACTTTGCAAATCTAGCCGTGATAGGCTACGTGAATCGTCATGTAGCCTATCAGGGGGTGTTTTGTTTTTTTTTCTTTCATTGCAATGGCGGCGGCGGCAGCCGGTCGAAAGACCAGCTGCCGCTCCCGCCTTGCTCGAACACCCGCCGAACCGCCGGCCGGACCAGCCACCGGCAGGGACATTTGGTGAAGGTAAGTCCCGTCCCGGGGGAGGGGTGTGTGGGGGGTGTGTGTGTGGAGGATTTCTCCCCGAAACTTGTTCGGGGGGCCGAACACGTTGGCGCTCGGCCCCCCGAAGTTTCGGGGAGAAATTCTCTGCCATCCCTACCACCATCCCTAACCCTGATTTGCTTCAGATGCTGATTCAGATCTTCTGAATCAGCCACACTTCACTTCAGACTGATTCGGACCCAATTCACTTTGCTTTGGATTTAGATCCAAAGCAAGGTTCGGATATCCAAATTATTCGGCTTTTACGTTTTCCCACTGACTTGCACTGGAAAACAGAAACGGCCATAACCTTTTCAGTTTTTATGTACATTCATGAAATTTGGGAACCTGTCAGCTCCCAAGGAGGTAATTCCATGTGCCACATTTCAGACAGTTTGGCCCAGTAGTTTTTGTGCTAGGTGCAGGTATTTTTTTTATTTTTTCAACAAAAGCTCTCAAAGCGAAGAGCTATAACTTTTCACTGTTTCCACAGAAGTGCATAAAATCTAGACAACTGGCAGCCCCAATGCAAGTGACTGAACTTGCTAAACATCAGGCAGTTTGGCCCAGTAGTTTTTGTGCTAGGCTCGGGTAAAATGTGCTGTTCTCAGAAACTCAGACCAAAGATCATAAAGGGATATTCAGAGAAGTTAGATGTTTAAGTGGTGATTAGGAAGAGGTCACTATCCCTAATCTCTGGTGTAGGTTTCTTTGAAGTGCAGATCAACCCCTCTCCCCTACTACTTTCCTATTCAGCTTCACACTGGATGACCTCAGGCTCTCTTTGGCTGAATGGAATACACATTACCTAGGAAAACAAGTCTGCCCTAGACCAAGACACATTATCCAGACTGGGGGCCAGCCAGCCTGGCTATTGGTGCTGCTGGTCCCACCAGCACCTCGCCCACCTCTGGAAGACCCCCTAGATTTATTTATTTATTTATTATTGCATTTATATCCTGCCTTTATTCCTCTTGCAAGGAACCCAAGGCAGCTTACATTATCCTCCTCCTCTCCATTTTATCCTCACAACAACAACCCTGTGAGGTAGGTTGGGCTGAGAGTGTGTGACTGGCCCAAAGTCACCCAGTGAGCTTCCATGGCCGAGTGGGGACTAGAACTTGGATCTCCCAGCTCCCAGTCCAACACTGTTGCCACTACACCATACTGGCTCTAGATAGATGCCTCATATTAGGCTTGCTTTGCACCACAGTGTAGTTTTAAATTTAAATAATATATGTTAATGTGTGTAGTGCTTTGCTACACACTGTTTGCTTGACCACAACACAAGCACACACACAAGAGCAAATGACAGCAAATACGGAACTACCTAGAATCAAAGGGGCAGGGAAAGAGTACAGTACACTGTAATCCTAACAGAATCTATAATCCATAATCTTAACAGAAGAGAAAAGGGTTTTAATTTTTTTTGTATGTTTACTATTTAGGGCCCCTTCATGGATCACTGCCCTGTTGTGGCGAAGGGGCTTGCATAACTCAGTGAAGCCATAAGCTATGCCGTGCAGGGCCACCCAAGACGGACAGGTCATGGCAGAGAGTTCTGACAAAATGTGGTCCACTGGAGAAGGAAATGGCAACCCACTCCAGTATTCTTGTCAAGAAAACCACATGGAACACAAGGCTAAAAGAGATGATACCGGAAGATGAGCCCCTCAGGTTGGAAGGTGTCCAATATACTACTGGGGAAGAGCAGAGGGTATTTCCAAGTAGCACCAGAAAGAGTGAAGCGGCTGGGCCAAAGCCAAAAGGACACTCAGCCGTGGATGTGTCTGGTGGTGAAAAGAAAATCCGATGCTGAAAAGAACAATATTGTTTAGGAACCTGGAATGTGGCAAATTCTTAAAGTGATGGGAGTACCAGACCATCTTGCCTGTCTCCTGAGAAACCTGTACGAGGGTCAAGAAGCAACAGTAAGAACCAGACATGGAACAACCGATTGGTTCAAAATTGGAAAAGGAGTACGACAAGGCTGCATATTGTCACCCTGCTTATTTAACTTATATGCAGAGTACATCATGAGAAATGCCGGGTTGGATGAATCAGAGGTTGGAATTAAGATTGCTGGGAGAATTATCAACAACCTCCAATATGCAGATGATACCACCCTAATGGCAGAAAGTGAAGAGGATCTCAAGAGCATCTTGTTGAGGGTGAAAGAGGAGAGTGCAAAAGCTGGTTTGAAACTCAACATTAAAAAAACTAAGATCATGGCATCTGGCCCCATCACTTCCTGGCATATAGAAGGGGAAGAAATGGAAGCAGTGACAGATTTTACTTTCTTGGGCTCCAAGATCACCGCAGACGGTGACTGTAGCCATGAAATTAAAAGACGCTTGCTCCTTGGGAGGAAAGCTATGGCAAAGCTAGACAGCATAGTAAGAAGCAGAGACATCACCTTGCCGACAAAGGTCCGTCTAATCAAAGCTATGGTTTTCCCAGTAGTAATGTATGGCTGTGAGAGCTGGACTATAAGGAAGGCTGAGTGCCGAAGAATTGATGCTTTCGAACTGTGGTGCTGGAGAAGACTCTTACGAGTCCCCTGGACTGCAAGGAGGTCCAATCAGTCAATCCTAAAGGAAATCAACCCTGAGTGCTCATTGGAAGGACAGATACTGAAGCTGAAGCTCAAATACTTTGGCCACCTAATGCGAAGAGAAAACTCTCTGGAAAAGACCCTGATGCTGGGAAAGACTGAAGGCAAAAGGAGAAGGGGACGGCAGAGGATGAGATGGCTATATAGCATCACCGATGCAATGAATATGAACTTGAGCACACTCCGGGAGAGAGCGCAGGACAGGAAGGCCTGGTGTGCCATGGACATGGACATGTCCATGGACATGGACATGGTGTGTCCATGGGGTCACGAAGAGTTGGACACGACTGAACGACTGAACAACAACAACAACAACAACTATTTAGGGAAAAGATATAGAGTTCAAACATGGGAAGGGAAGGAATACAGGAATTGAGAAGGGTATTTTTTTTTTGGGGGGAAGCCAAGAACAAGGAAGGGGAAGTACTTATTTTTTATATATTTTGTTGTTGTTTTTCGTAAAGAATCGAAAGAAAGAAAGAATGGTTGAGTTGAGAAGGGCATGGGGGCGGGGGGATCCAAAGAACAAGGCAAGGCAAAGAAACTAAAGTACTATATATATATATATATATATATATATATATATATCCTAGAAAAGAAAGGGAAGACTAATAGGAATAGTTGAACTGAGAAGGGCTGGATAGGAAGAAAGAAGAACCACAAAGCTCTCTCTCTCTCTAACCAACTCTCTCTCACACAGTGAAACAAAGCAGGCTGATCTCCAATATATACAGTATTCCCCCCACTGATTGGAGACTGCTGGGTTAATTTCAGCCCTAATTTGGAAACTAGAATTGCCATTCATCAAAGCTCACTCCCTCCTCCTCCTCTCTCCTCCTCCTCCCTGATCTCTCTCAAGTTGATACATTTGGTGCTAGGCTGTCTGGGCTGCTTAGAATGCATCATAAGAGCTCTAAATAACCGAGGCGGAATGAGGTGCCTGGTATAGGAGCTGCTTCACTTCAGGGTGCCTTGGTGCTGTTCTGATCCACCTCGTATCACACCGAGGCACCTCCGAATCAGCTCCCTCCCCCCTCCCTCCTCCTCCTCCGTGCTCGCCCCCCCAATCTTTCTCAAGTTGATACATTTTAGAGACAGGCTTTCTGGGCTTCAGAGTAGCTTCAGAATAGCTCCAAATCTCTGAGGCAGACAGAGGCACAATGGGGGAAACCTGCTTCACTTCAGACTAGGGATGTATGAAAGTCACCTTTTTGTGGATCTGCTTTGCAGTAGGGGGGGTGCTCCGTCCCTCCCCCCGGAATCCTCGATGGGGGGGGGAGGCACTCCGTCCCTCCCCCCGGAGTCCTGCCTGGCTGGCTCCACTCCGCGGGGATTCCGCAGAGCCGCCGACCGGCTCCGCCCACAGATGGACATCTGGCCGCTGGGCAGCAGGGACGCAAATGGCAGCAGCTACGGCCACCGCCGTTTGCATCCTTGTACTTAACCGTGATAGGCTATGTAAATATTTACGTAGCCTATCACGGCAAAATAAAAAAAAACGCATACGCAAATGGCAGCGGCTACGGCAGCCACCATTTGCGTTCACTTTTTTTTGCCGTTCTAGCCTACATAAATATTTATGTAGGCTAGAACAGCGAAAAATAGTGAATGCAAATGGCGGCCGCCGTAGCCGCTGCCATTTGTGTATGCTGCACCCAGCTACGGCTGGCTAGGAGACCAGCTGCCACCGCCACACCCGCCACCGCACCCACCACCGCCGCACCCGCCACTTGCAGCTGATGCTGTTGCCACTTGCAGGAGCAGTGTTATAAACCAAAAACTCTTAGGAAAAAAGAACCTGTGCTACAACCCCTGCCAATCATGAGCCCTGTCTATGAGAAACTGTTGGAGAATTTCTCCTCCTCTAGGAGAAATTTCTCTGCCCACAAATAGGCTGGAGAATTTTGAGAAGCCATTTGCACACAGCTCTAGTTTCTATGGTCTGAGCTACTCCTAACAATCACCATGTGGAAATTTTAAGGAAAACAGCCTCCAAGCAGTCACTACTCCACCAAATGTGTAATGTACAGAGCAACTTGCCATGTCAATCAACTGTTATGGAGAGAATTTCCACCTTACACCAGTTGCTGTCAAGTTGCTGCTGATGGATTAGAAAAACCAACAATTTTCCGAGCTTGCAATGCAATTCGCGGATCAAAAACTTCGCATTTGACAGCATGCGACCATTTGAAAAATACACACAAACACACTTTAATCAATGGGAGAAGAATGTGTACAATATAAATATGTGCATAATTGATGCATGCTTTGGGGAAAATGTACACACATTTTCATGGAAAAAGAAAAAAAAACGAGAATTGCAATCTGATACGGACATGAGTTGGAATGAGCTTTGGGGTGGAATCTGAAGAACTTCGACAAACTCGCATTTTGCTTGTAGGCACATCTCTATGTAGAACACCTTTCACACCTGGCCGGTTCAACATGGCAATATTTGAACTGAAGGGGGTGGGGCCAGCACACCCAGAGATATAGGGGCCATCCATAGCCCTATCCCAGTACCTCCTTTGAGTCCTCACACATTCTGCTGAACACCTCAACAGGGCTTATACGTATGATGCTATATACATACGTGTTAGAAAATGTCTGAAACAGGACATTTAAAGTAAGATCAGCACCTTTAGATATTATCTTCTCATTTTTGCATGACACAGGATGCATAAAGATTTTTTTTCTCCAACTTTTAAAAAATTACCTTCCCTACCAGACAAGATCATTAGTGAGCTTCTTGTGGGTGGGTGTACATATATTCTGTTACAGATTCACAATCAGAGCTTCGTGAAACGGTTGGCCCCAGTATAATCTCTGTAAAATGGTTGCAGTGGCAGGTATGATAATTAATCCTGCCTCGGTGGCTTAGATAGTGAATTTCCTCAGCTCACAATTTAGCTCACAAGAGAGGAAAAACATCACAGAAAACATTTTCTGAAGACCTGTGTTTGAGGATGGCAGGTAAGGGATGGCATAATTAAGATGGTAGCACCTGTGAGTTCTGGCATGTGGCCCAGGACAAGTGCTGCTGCCAGGTCAGCCTCTTCCAGTGCCTGTGACCACTGGCATAGGCAGGAAGATGGCTGATGGCAGCAGCAGGAAGACTTGCTCTGACAGCCACCACCCAGCTACTTTTGTGGCAGCAACGGCAACAGCAATGGATCTTGTTAGATGATAGGGCCCTGGCACTTCCTCAAGTATGCTGTGTGTCGGTTCTGAGCAATTCACTTATTTATCAGCTCTATCAGTTAATAGTGGACACTTAAATATTTTGAATGCTGTTTTATACAGCAAGATTTGTGATTTACTATGGCCTGCAAAACTTCTCAGATCTACAATCAACAATGATGGTGAATAATCATCCCATGGTGACTTTACCACCTCAAAAACATGGTCACAGTCAACCACCACATACTGATAGTGCAATACAGCAGCAACATAATTAAATTCTTACTTTACCAGATCTGTCCTGGGTCCTGGCCCACACCAGATGGGTGAAGCTGAGCTAAGGAGAGCTGGAGCATTAATGAGCTAAAAAGTGACTTGTTAATCCATCAAATGTCCAGATGTGACGTGAGACTGATAACCTCATATATTAACTACCAGACCCTCTTCTTCCTGGTCCTCAGCTAGGTCATTGCTTGCAGCTGGATCTTCTCCCTCCTCCTGAACAGACCCCTGGTGACAGAACCTTCTGACAGCCAAATGGGCACTCCTGTGGCAACTCTGGACTTCCACTGGATCTGCTGCTATATTTGCTCATGGGGGTGAGGCCAAAGGGGGAGACCTGGGGATGACAGCGGGGCTCAGGATGGGTTCAGAGGGGTTATTCAGGGGCTCAGGCATGACATCCCTAAGATGGGGTTCTTCACTTTGGACTGCTTTTGGACTACTACAGGTTCCTCTAGGTGTTCGGTTGGAGTGGGGTCCTCCATGGAGTCTGAAGCCTCCTCTTCTTGTAGTAGCCATATTTAAGGCCGGACTGAGTGGTCTTATATTTCTGCAACGTTAGTATAGTTTAGCAACAGATCAGCAATGAAGAAACTGCCCTTTGTCAGCAAGCTTGATTGCACAACCTAGTCATGCCTTTAACATTTTGCTTACTGCAGGCTGTAACCATGTCTTAAGATAGAACATCCTGTGGCCCACTTCCTGTACTGTAAACAACTGTGCTAACTGCAAAACCACGAAAGAGGGGACGGGAGAAAGGGTCGCATGTATGTCATCATTACTATAAAAGAAATGTGTAACCATAGTTCAAGGCTTTTGGCTCTTTGGAAAAGATTCCAGCCTCAAGCCCGCGCGTTAAATAAAGAAGCTCTCATTTTCCTTCACTCCATGGTCTCTCTGACTTTGATTTCTGCTACATTCTAATGATGTTTCTTTAGACTCTAGGTTAGACAGGATCTTGACAGGATTGCCCTGGCAAAGCTGCCATGCTGACAATACCTTAAGAGCTTCTGCTAGGTTTGCTCAGGTGGCCAATTCCTCCTTTTCTCTCATGCTGTTGCCTGCCCTGACTTTTCAGAGCCAAGAGCCAATCGACAAGTCATATAAACCTTCAGGCAATAATGGTCTGATATTTCACAACATGATGAGGCCTAACATATATCTTCCTTTTCTTCACTAGAAATCTCCCCTATCCCTGCAGGGTTAGTTGTGACAGTTGGCGGCAGCTGGGGCGGGGGTTGTATTGTGATGGTCCAATGTAACTTTCAAATGATGATGCATTTAATACAACCTTCTTCTCAGTATCAAAACTATCCTTAGGCAGTGAGCTTCTCCTTAGGTTGTTTTACTCTAGTTGTCCCACAAGCATATTCTTTTTCTCTTTAGTGATCTTGATGTATTGTTATGTGTGTTCTTTTTTCTCTTTTTTTGGTTGATTGAATTTTTAACTTGATTTCAAAAATAAAATAAAATTCCATGAGAAAAAAGAAAATGATTGATGTGATTAACAAACAGTAACATCCTTAAATCACTGATGTTAGTGCTATGTGTGTGTGTGTGTGTGTGTGTGTGTGTGTGTATTACCTCCATTTTCCTTCTTCCCCAGTGGTTAATGTTATTTTTCTTCCAATTACTAAGATTGAATTCGGAGCTAGGCAGCCTCCTACAGTCCACATCTGCTTTCACTTTCCAAGCAGTTGGTGGAAGTCATGCATCACCAATGTTTTGTTTGGGTTACTTGCTATGTTATCTCATCTTGGAAGCCATTATATGAACTATTAGGAGCAGAAAAGAGGTGAACACCCTTCAGCTTTCCAGCAGGAATTCTACTTTTTTTGTCAGTTCTACAAATTGCACCATTACAATGCATATGTCAGCTTGGTAGGCACCAATAATTGGATAAATAGGGTAAAGTAACTATAAACTTCACAGACTGGCAACTTTTTTCAGATCACCATTGCAAACAAAGTGGCTGATCATATAGCAATGCTTTCTGCTTCTTTCCCTGTTCATGGCCGTCTAGTTTTGTGCCTCAAAGTTTCAGACACAGTAATCTAAAAAATCTAAGAGCTAGATTATTTCCACCACACAAAATGTTTTTCTTTCACTAACATTGGAGAGAATTTTGAAGCTCTGGATGATAACTTGAAAATAATGGAATACTTTTGGGGCACAACTATAAATATTCCTTAGAGTGAAATGAGTTAAACAGTTATTTCCTTTTCTAACGAATTCTGGGAACTGGAGTTTAAGGGGAAGAGAGCTTAGGCTCTATTTTTTATTTTTTTTTAGAAATTCCCAAGATGTTTTGGAAGAAGTCACAGCTATTAAAATAGCATAAAACCAATATCAATTTGGAGGGTAGATAGGCTTCTTGAGTACTTCTCAAATTTTCATCTTACCTGAATAGCAACTCCTCCCTATGCCCTTATCTGACCTATGTCACAGTGGATGGAGAGGGGTCCCTCATTCCTTCCTTCCACCTCCCTAGTCTCTCTCTCTCTCTCTCTCTCCCTCTCTCTCTGTTCTTCCATTCCCTTGTAATTGGAATGCTGTTCCAGTAGCAACTTGGTTGGTGTCAGAAGCTAGAAGCCTGAGGAGATGTTCTCTTCCCAGGGTGCTGATATTCATAATAATGATATCACGTACAAGGGAATACTACATTCCTCAAGGTCCCTAGTCCCATCCAATCAGGGATAGGCAAATAATTCTATTTCCAGTCAGTCTATTTCCAGCTTTTGCATGTTTATCTATACATCTGTTCTGTCCTGTTTCCCCATTAATCTTCTTTAAAAAACCAACAACCTTCATTTAAATATGTGTGGAAATTCATATTTTAACCCCTATTTTCCTCAGAATACCATTTCTAACCATATTTTCTTTCAAAATCTACATTTTTCAGAACTATTTTGTTATGCTTAAGACTGTTGAGAACTGTATTGTAACATCTGGAAAAGTATGAACTGGTAAATAACAGTAAAGTTCTAATCAGGAGTGTTATTCCGTGAGCCGTGAATACAGTTAGCAAGCGAGAGGCAGCCTGTGGCAGACCAGTTTTGTGGGATCAGTTCCAGCTTCTTCCTTCTGATGAAGTGGACAAGGTGCTCTCATCTGTAAATCCAACCACCTGCTTACTAGATCCTTGCCCATTTTGGCTCATTATGAGCTGCAGAGAGAGATTAGGTGAGGGGATCAGGGCAGTGGTGAACTCCTCCCTTGAGGATGCCATCAGCCCTCAAGGAGACAGTGATAAGACCTCTCTTAAAGAAGCCCTCCTTGGATCCCCAAGTCTTGAACAACTTTTGCCCAGTCTCAAATCTGCCATTTTGGGGGAAGATGATTGAGTGGGTGGTGATGCAGTTGAAGGCACACTTGGAAGAAGCCAATTATCTAGATCCGTTTCATTCGGGCTTCAGGCCTGGGCATGGGACAGAAACGGCCTTGGCCACCTTGGTGGATGATATGAGGAGGGCTTTGGATAAGAGTGAATGCTTCTTTCTTGTTCTCCTCAACCTCTCAATGGCTTTTGATACCATTGACCACGGTATCCTCCTGGACCGCCTGGAGGGGTTGGGCATTGGAGACATCGTATTATGGTGGTTCCAGTCCTTCCTCTCCAGCAAGTACCAGAGGGTAGCACTGGGAGAGGAGGTTTCAGACCCGTGGCCGCTCACTTGTATGGTGCCACAGGGTTCCATCCTCTCCCCGATGCTATTTAACATCTATGTGAAGCTGCTGGGGGCTATCATCAGGAGGTTTGGGGTGCAGTGTCATCAATATATGGATGACATGGAGCTCTACCTCTCATTTAAATCCTCACCAAGGTTGGCCATAGAATCCCTGTCCAAGTGTCTGGAGACAGTGGGTGGCTGGATGGGAAGGAATAAGCTGAAGCTGAACCCTGACAAGACCAAGGTACTTTTGGTGGGAGACAAGTACTTTTGGTGGGGGATGTTGACCTGGTGTTGAATGAGGTACGGCTACCCTTGAAAGACCAGGTCTGCAGCCTGGGGGTCATTTTAGACTCCCAGCTGTTCATGGAGGCTCAGGTGTCAGCTGTGAGCCAGGCAGCACTGTACCAACTCCATCTGATACAGTGGCTGTGCCCCTAGCTTCCCGACCATCTGCTCCCATCGGTAGTACATGCCCTGGTCTCCTTTCCTCTAGACTACTGTAATGCGCTTTATGTAGGGTTATCCTTGAAGACAGTTCAGAAGCTGCAGCTGGTGCAGAACGTGGTGTCTTGCCTGATTAAAGGCAACTGCCGGAGTGATCACATCACTCTAGTGCTGAAGGAGTTGCACTGGCTACCACTTGTTCTCTGGGCCAAATTCAAGGTGTTGGCTTTGACCTTTAAAACCATATACAGTTCCAGCCCAGCCTATCTCAAGGAGTGCCTCCAGCCACACCAGACAGGCCACTCAACAAGATCAGCCTTGGATGGTCTTCTCTCTGTCCCATCAGCCAGGACAGCTAGGCTGGTAAGGATGAGGGAGAGGGCCTTCTCTGTGGTGGCTCCAACTCTGTGAAACTCCCTCCCTAGGGAACTCTGCCATGCCCCCTCTTTAATGAGCTTCCACCAAGCATTGAAAACTTGGTTGTTCAGGCAGGCATTTGGGGCTAGATAGCATCACTGATGCAATGAATATGAACTTGAGCTAGGGATGGACGGAACACTTACCTTCTCTTCTGTTCTGTTTCCGCTGTGGGGGGAGGTGCTCCATCCCTCCTCCTGGAGTCCTTGATGGGGGGAAGGCGATCTGGTCCTCCCCCCCGGAATCCTGTCTAGCCAGCTCCTCTCTGCAGCCAAGCCGCGGGGCCACTAGGGATGTACGAAAATCACTTACCTGTCACGGATTATGCTGATGGTGGGGGGGGAGGTGCTCCGTCCCTCCCCCTGGAATCCTGGATGGGGGGGAGGCGCTCCGTTCCTCCCCCCCAGAATCCTGGCTGGCCGGCTGTGCTCCGCAGCGATTCTGCGGAGATGCCGGCTGGTTCCGCCAGCAGCCGGACATCCGGCCGCTGGCTAGCAGGGATGCAAATGGCGGCGGCTGTAGCCACCGCTGTTTATGTCCCTGCAGTCAGCCACGATAGGCTACGTAAATGTTTACGTAGCCTATCACGGCTGACTTAAAAAAAAACCACACACGTGCGTATGCAAATGGCAGCAGCCATGGCCACTGCCATTTGCGTTCCTTATTTTGGCACGTCTTAGTCTACGTAAACATTTACGTAGACTAAGACGGCGAAAATAAGGTGAATGCAAATAGCGTAGCATCTATGTGAAAGGCTACGTAAATGTTTTAAAAAAACATGATAGGCTACGTAAATGTTTACATAGCCTATCACGGCTGACTTAAAAAAAAAAAGTGCGTATGCAAATGGCGGCACCCATGAGTGCCGCCATTTGCGTTCCTTATTTGGGCACGGGTAGTGCAGCCCAACGCTATTTGCGTTTCCCTTATTTTCGCCGTAGTCTACGTAAATCTTTACATAGACTACCTGTGCCCAAATAAGGAACGCAAATGGTGGCGCCCATGGGTGCCGCCATTTGCATACGCGCTTTTTTTTTTTTAAAGTCAGCCGTGATGTTGTAGCCGCTGCCATTTGCGTCCCTGTATTTAGCCGTGATAGGCTACGTAAACATTTACGTAGCCTATCACGTGTTTTTTTTTAAAATCTAGCTGTGATAGGCTACGTAAATCTTTACGTAGCCTATCATGTTTTTTTTACCTGGAAATGGCGGCGGCGGCAGACGGTCAGAAGACCGGCCGCCGCAGCCGCCGCCGCCAGGAAGATCCGCCCAAGGTAAGTCCCATCCTGGGGGGCGCAGGGGGGTGGCTGGCCGTTCCGCCACCAATTTCGGAGGGCCAAATGCGCTGGCATTTGGCCTCCCCGAGATCCTTGGCGGAACTTTCGTACATCCCTAGTTAGGGATGTCAGAGAATTCCACGACGGATCTCGGTGAGGCCGAATGCCAGTGCATTTGGCCCCCTGAAATCCATCACAGAACGGAGCCCCCACTCCCCCCAACCCACGACAAGCGCGCAGGATGAAGTCCCCGCTGCCCCCAACCCGCAAAAGGCATGTGAAACATGGCACTTACCTGCTCCTGTCCGCACTGCTTTGCGAATGGCGGCTGTCCTGCGGCCGCCATTCGCTTCCTCTTCATAGCCGTGATAGGCTATATAAGTATTTACGTAGCCTATCATGGCAGGTGGAAAAAAACCCCAGTGTATGCAAATGGCGGCGGCTACCGCAATTTGCATATGCTGTGTTTTTTTCCCCCCTGCCGTGATAGGCTACGTAAATATTTACATAGCCTATCACAGCTAAATACAGGGACACAAATGGCGGCGGCTACAACAGCCACCATTTGCGTCCCTGCAGGGCTTTGGGGGGCCGAGTGCCAACGTGTTCGGACCCCCGAAGTAGTTTCGGGGAGAAATTCTCCGCCCCCCCGACCCCGCCCCCCCTGGATGGGACTTACCTTTCCGGAATGTCGCTCCTGGTGGCGGGTTGCAGCGGCGGTTCAGCAGGGCTTCGACAGGGGCGGGGGCGGCAGCCGGTCTTTCGACCAGCTGCTGCCACCGCCATTCCAAGAAAAGTAAAAAAAAAAAAAAACGCCCCCGTGATAGGCTACGTGACGATTAATGTAGCCTATCATGGCTAGATTTGCAAAGTCAGCCATGATATGCTACGTAAATCGTCACGTAGCCTATTACGGGTGACTTAAAAAAAAAAAAAAGCACGTATGGCTAATGGCGGCCCCCATAGGGAGCCTCCATTCGCATTCCTTATTTGGTTGCTGTAGTCTACGTAAAGATTTACGTAGACTACAGCGACCAAATAAGGAACGCGAATGGCGGCTCCCTATGGGGGCCGCCATTTGCGTACGCGCATATTTTTTTTTTTAAGTCACCCGTGATAGGCTACGTGACGATTAACGTAGCCTATCACGGCTGACTTTGCAGATCTAGCCGTGATAGGCTACGTTAATTGTTACGTAGCCTATCACGGGGCTTCTTTTTTTTTTTTTTACTTTTCTTTTGAAGTTCACGGCCGGGGAGACGGGGCGTTTCTCCCCGGCCTGAATTTCGGCCGGGTGAGGCGGGAAGCCTCCCCCCCCGTCCTGAACTTCGGGGGGAGAAGCGAAGCGCCTCCCCCCCACCGCGAAGCAAGCTGCGAGACCAGGTAAGTGACTTTCGTACATCCCTACGTGGCGTCACGAAGAGTCGGACACGACTTAACGACTGAACAACAACAGGGTACTTTTAGAACATGATGTTATAATATTTAATTTTACTGTTTTGATTGTTGTATTGTTGTACATCACCCAGAGTGGCCGGGTGACTGGCCAGATAGGCAATTAAGAAATTTAATTAATAAAATAAATAAATAAATAAATAAATAAAATAACCTGCACATTAGTTTAAGTCAGGGCAGGTTATATCAGAATTTGCAAAGATCATACCCCTCAAGAATCTCTACTGCTAATTGCTAGCCAGATCTGAATTATGCTTGGGGAAGTTCAGTCATCAGGATACTGCCACATTTTGTTCCAAGAAATTAGCAAAACATCATGAAGAAAAAAATTATTCTCTGTTGAATTTTTGAAGTGGAATGCCAAGCCTCCAATATTCAGTCAAAGGTATCCAAAACCAAATTCAGCTGTGGCAGCTTCTCAGGCAGGTTTTGAATATGGATTTTATTTTACATTTCTGAATTTCTTTTTCCATTTGCAAGAAAAACAACAAAGCCCCCAGTGAAAAGACTTGTATGTTCTATACCTAGAACAATAGCTTTTACCATTTTCTAGATTGTAATAGTCCATAACAAAAGAAAATATTCTACCACAGCTCCATCAAAGATTCTCCAGTTTTGATTTTGGGGTCAGAAACTTGCAATTCTGGTGGGTACTAATTTTTCCTGACAAATGTGTGTCTTTTCCCCCCAATCCTATTCCATGTTATTGCCACCTCCTCCTCCTCATCCTTCCCTCAATTAGAAGGGATCATCCAGTGAACAAGAGAATAGCAGAGTGCTACATAGCCAATCTGATTTGGCTACAAGTAGAGATGTCAGAGAAATGAATAATGGAACCCAATGAGTTTGGATTTTCATGAATCTGACCTGCAGATTCCTCAGTGGACTAGCTTTTCCCATTGGCTGGGTTCCACATACTTGTGGAGCAGTTTTCTAACATCCTTGAATTCTGCACAAAATGTTGCCATTGAAAAATATACAGAATTTTAAAAAACAGCCAAAAATGTGCATTTTCCTCATAGGCTAAAGCATGAAAAAGTGCTTTTGAGGGGATTTGCACATTTTTTCACGTGCAAATTTGCACAAATTTGGAACAAAAAATCCGATTCTGTTGATGGGCAGATGACGGAATGAAAGGTGCCTCACAATCTGCGAAACATGGACAGAACGGATTTTACACAGTCTATACATCCCTAGATACAATGGTATATCACTGAGGGCAATTGAGAAATAGTGGAGTGAGTTGAGAACAAGTGGAGGGAGTGCATTAGAAACTAACTGAGAATGAGTGGAGTGAGTGCTTTAGAAAATAATATATATTTTTTTAAGTATACCAAATGATCAGAGAAATGTGGAGGCATTTTTAGTACTGCCCAAAGAATAGCTTTGGCTCAGGTCCAGATGCTAACATAATTTGCTCCATATTCCTTTGGCATTTAACACTACCACATTGCAGTAAAATGTGGAAAATAAAAATGAATAAATATAGATTTTGTTTCTTTTTGTTTTCAAAACAAACTGTGCAATTTCCATCCCCGTAAATTATAGCTCAAAGAATAACAATCCACATTTAATTCTCTAAACAACAAGCCTAATGTTTTTTTCTCTTTATGAGTCTCTAGGAGTAGTACTATAATGGAATGAATAAGTCCCTTGATATCGTGTTTGCTAGAGCACATTTTCGCTTACTGTTGTAAGTAAAGGAAAAATATCAGAGGCTATCATATATCTCCTCTGTTCTACTACACAGCTTACCCATAAACTAACTCAGCTTGATTTCTAGCACACAGGTCATAAAGAACATTTCTATAATCTCTGAAACAAATAGACAGAACTGGCTGTTTGATGGGGATGCTAGAACTGTTTAGATAATGGAAACGCAATGAAAAACAAAAGGTAGAAAAAACAGTGTTTTCTAACAGTGTATTGTCATAGGGATGTAGATAGTATTAAGATGCATTAAGTAATTACAGCAGTTGTTGGGTTCTGTATTTTTTAAGGAAGACCGGCATCGCTGTTATGATTGCTATTTATGTATTATAATCACTGCACTAAGACTTCAAAGCCCAAGTTACAAACAAGAGAGCTATTGTATTAAGTTTTATATAGAAATGCTAGCAAGATGGCCCACCAAGGCCCACCACACAAGTGCACACAGAGAGAAGGGAAGGGAAGTGCCCAGCACACACAGAGAAAGAAGGGAAAGGAGGAACAAACCAACGCCATGAAGGTAGGTAACACAAGAAACTGCCTGGCTAACAGAGTTTGCTAACTGCTAAGCACTCATATTGGCTCAGCAGGGAACATATCAACGATTCTGAAACTATCTTCAAGCGCCTTGGGGCTTCCCATGCAAGACCCAAACAAAGCTCAGTCAGACTGAGTCGGTTCTTACCCAAACTCAAAGCCGTGCACATTCCCCTGGTTTTCACCATGTGTATGTGCCCTACGAATTACCACTCTGTATTGTCAGAAGAACCTGCAGTGATGCTAATGGAGTCTGACTGCTCTAACTCTTTGGAAGACAGCTGCAAAAGCCATGTTGGAAACCAGAAACATGCACATTTACAAAATGGTTCCTGAGTAACCTGTGGAGCAGTTGGGCTCTTTTGTGTTTCGGAAGTCTACATTTTATGAGGTCATTTACAGACATAATCACGAGCAAATGTGACTTCTTTTATAGCCATGGCAAATGAAGCATACCTTCAATTAGAAACTTCTGAAAATACACTGTGATAGCCTACTGAGAGTGGAATTGCTTTTCTTTACAGCTAAACACCCACCCATCTTAGAAGCCTGAGATTTCCGATAAGTGCTGCAAGTATCTTTCTTCATAAGCATCTTAGCTTGCCACATATACAGTGAGCTTTTCAATAACACAGTGAATCCTATGACCCCCAAGGTACTCCTGCACTATTCAGTCTGTTCAGTCTAGCTGTACACCTGATTCGCATAACCTGCATGTATGTGTTTTATATGTGCATACTTTTTTAACATATTTATACAAAGCTATTTGTGTGCATGTTGATATGAGACCTGTACTGTATACTATTGTCTGAATCATCTACTGGGTGTTTCCAAACCAAAATGTGGAACAGCACGTTCTCAAGCTCTTCCTAACTTTGCTTTGTCTGCTACTCCATCCAAAACAAAATAGATTACGTGTAACAAACAAATTATGTTAGATCTAAAGCAACATGAGCTAGGGGAAATGACTAATGAGTAAATAATAGAGAACATCAAGAAATAGTCTCTCTCAAGTGTGGGTAAAAATTATTTTCATATACTTTTGTTGCCATTGTTTTGTGCTGTTTATTGTTGTTACTTATTGTATTTCATTCGTTTCATAATGTCGTATGTCGATGATGAGTGGTATAGATATTTTGTAGAAATTCTAGTAGACAACAGAAGAACCGTTGCTGAAGGAGACTGTCAGTGTCCCCATTCAAGGGGGGTTCAGTGTTCGATTCACATGTCAGAACTTTTAAGAAGTCCACAGATGTGTTGTTCTTGTAAGCATCAAGCTTTGATTACATCAGAGTCATATAGTACTATAGTGGATAGGAGCCCTTGCCCTGTGGTTGTGAACCTAGCTGTTCCACTAAACATGTGGAGTGGATGATGAGGTTATTCCCTCAGCAACATTGCCAGGCCTCTTGGGAAGGTAACAGAGAAATACTTTCTATTCACCCACTGCTCAATGGGCTAATGAGCACATGAAACTTGTACTTTGTATTTGGTAATTTACTGTCATAATCAGTGTCAGGGATGCATTATTAGGCCTTCCCATTTCTCCATTGTCTCAAACTGCACCTCACTAAGCTGCCATGGCCAGAGTTTATGTTGTGTGGGTCTGATCTAGATGGTAAACATGAGCTTTTCTACATATGGCATTTACTGTGTGCTCATCATTCCCTACTCACAGTTGTTTACAAGTTCTTTAGATGACATAGTAGCTCTCCAGTTTCACTTCTGTTTTTGACAGCACTTTCAGCAAGTTTTTTTAGAGCAGGGAAAATGTGGTATTATTTCTGAAAGTGAAAGAAAGTACTTTTCCACTTGTGTATTTTTGCTATTCCACTATACCACAGCTCCACCTAGAGATTATGTAGTGGAAAAGCAGGAAAGAAACTGTTCTTTGTGTACTGTTCGGATCTCAGTTCTGTGATGAAACTAGGGATGTACAAAAGTCACTTACCTTTTCATGGAATTGATTCATGGTGGTGGGGACTCCCCCCTGGAATCCTGCCCGGCCGGCTCCGCTCCGCGGCGGCTCTGCGGAGTAGCCGGCCAGGGCCGTCCGCAGCCAGAGTTCAGGCCACAGACAGGCTGCTGCAGACGCAAATGGTGGCCGCCGTAGCGGCCGCCATTTGTGTCCAGCCAGGCTGCCGTGATAGGCTACATAAGTATTTACGTAGCCTATCACGGCTGGGCAAAAAACAAAACAAAAATGGCGTACACAAATGGCGGAGGCTATGGCAGCTGCCGTTTGCATTCCCTATTTTTCGCCGTTTTAGCCTACATAAATATTTACGTAAGCTATTACGGCGAAAAAAAGGAGCGCCCACTACGCTATTTGCGTTCCCCCTTTTTTTGGCCATAATAGCCTATGTATATATTTACATAGGCTAAAACGATGAAAAATAGGGAACGCAAAAGGCGGCCACTTTAGCTGCTGCCATTTGCGTACACAGTTTTTTTTTTTTTTGCTTGGCTTGCCGTGATAGGCTATGTAAATACTTACGTAGTCTATCACGGCAAAGACCAGGATGCAAATGGCAGCCGCGGCAGCTGGTCAAAAGACCAGCCACCGCCGGTGCTGCCGCTGGAGCCACTGCTGGAGCCACCGCTGGAGCTGCCGCCATCCGGAACATCCGCCCCAGGTAAGCTCTGTCCCGGGGGGAATCCGCGGGGAGGCGGGGGGTGGCAGGCCATTCCGCCACGGATTTCGGGAGACCGAATACCAGTGCATTCGGCCTCACTGAAATCTGTGGCAGAATTCTCCGCCATCCCTAGATGAAACTAAAAGTAGATACAATGGATTAACAGCCTCATGTAGAAAAGCTCCTTATGTAAATATATAATGGTATACAACAAATAATGGTTTTGACCACTACTACCTTCCTACACTGCAATACTTGAACAGATATTGGCTATAAGGTGCCTACATTGTTTGGTTTTCCAACTAACAGGACAGTTTGGCGGGCAACCCAATCCTATCTTCCACTTTAGCACGTACCCGCAGTACAGAAACTTAGATTACAATAGCTTTTGTGGCATCCTATTCAAGAAAAAAAAATAGAGATGTATGAAAGACCCACGTTCCATTCCAGGGGGTGGTCTGCAGGGGTGGGGAAGCGATCTGCCCCTCCCCCCGGAATCCTCGCTGGCTGGCTCCACTCTGTGGAAATTCCACAAAACCGCCGGCCGGCTCCATAGCACCAGCAAGACGGCCATCATTGCCGTACCACTGGCTGAGGCTGAATGACTTCGGATGCAAATGGTGTCTACGATGCCATTTGTGGCCATAAAGGCCTTAGATTAAGCTAAATGCAGCCATAAATGGCTGCATTTAGCTTAAACTAAGGGCTTTATGGCCAGAAATGGTGTCTGCTATGCCATTTGCAGCTGTGGTTTTTCACGTGACAGGCTAACCTATCGTGTGAAAAACCACAGACGCAAATGGCGTAGCCCACACCATTTGCATCCGGAGTCACTCAGCCTCAGCTAGTATATGGCATATAGTATATGCCGGCTCTCTATGGAGCCGGCAGCGAGGAGGATCTGGCCAGGGAGAAGGAGGTAAGTGCTCCGTTCCTCCACAGACTCTGGAGGCCGGAATCTTTTGAATCCGGCCTCATTGGGGTCTGTGGAGGAATTCTCCGCCTTACCTAAAAAAAATAGAGTTAAGAGCCTCACTTTCTAATCACCTTGCTACAGTGATTTCCCAGTGTGTAAATATAAGAACAGTTCTCACCATCATTAAAAAAGTTAAAATGCTAGAGGTTTCACTGAAAACTGACTGGAAACTACTACAAAGGAATTCCTACTGTCTACGGCTTTTGCCTTGGGCCAGATAGGGCATAATAAAATTCCTGTGAATAACTAGAGAAAATTAAACACAAACATGTTTTAAACTAAGTTATTAGCCAGAATTAGGCTATTTTTTCTCCTAGCCTCATTGAAGAGTGGACTTTGTGTAGATGTGAAGGTTTTGTAACTGAGCCAATATTAGCTCTTTCCCCCCTTGACTCAGCAAGCACTGGAGCATTCAGTAGTCGATGATGGTGCCTGAGAGCTTTTATGTTTATTCCACACATCTCCAGGATATCTGTTTTCATAAAGGTTTATTTCATCATCTTATTTTAAATGTGTTGGGTAGGCCAAAAAAAAAAAAAAGCCTCTGCACTTGAGCTGACAGTAAAATAAGCTCCCGTAGACCACTTTTACCTGGAGATTTGTTTTATTTTATCATAACATATACCAGTGAAGAAGGCAACTGTACTGAGGCATTTTTTTTATCTGAAATCAGGAGCAAATAGTAATAACTTGTAGTTCAAATATTCCAGAAGGGGGGGGGGGAAATAGAGAAAAGGTTACATAAAAATCAGGCCAAGTGATTCAAATTGCTGGAATGCAAGCTTTGTTTGGGTGGGGGAACTGGGAGGGGTCACTCTTTCCCAGCTGTGCCCTCCTGGGTACTCGGTGCAGCACCAACACCGACTTGAGGGTCGGAGAGGGGGGTTGCCGTGGTCTATAGGAATTCAATCTCCCTCTCCAGGCTTCCTGCTCATTCGAGTGCAGATCTTGAGTGTTTGTACCTTGTGTTGGGTACCCGGGACAGATTAGGGATTCTGTTGGTGTACCGCCCACCCCGCTGCCCATCAGACTCCCTGCCTGAGCTGACGGAGGTGGTCTCAGACTTGGTGTTGAGGACCACCAAGATGATGGTCCTGGGGGATCTCAACTTCCATGCCGAGGCCGCTGTATCCGGGGCAGCTCAGGACTTCATGGCCGCCATGACAACCATGGGGCTGTCCCAACATGTCATCGGCCCAATGCATATAAAAGGACACACGCTTGATCTGGTTTTCTCGACTGGGCAGGTGGATGGTGATCTGAAAGTGGAGGAATTAACATCTGTCCCTTTGTCATGGTCAGATCACTTCCTGCTGAGGTTTAGACTTCTGGCGGCCTTTCCCCTCTGCAAGGGTGGGGGACCTATTAAAATGGTCCGCCCCCGGAGATTAATGGATTCCAATGGATTCCAGAGGGCTCTGGGGGATTTTCCTGCTGGTATGGCTGGTGCTCCTGTCGAAGCCCAGGTCGCTCTGTGGAATGCAGAGATGACTCGGGCGGTTGACACGATCGCGCCCAAGCGCCCTCTCCCTCTGAGCAGAGCCCGGCCAGCTCCTTGGTATACACCTGAGCTGAGGGCAATGAAGCAAGAGGGGAGACGGCTAGAACGCAGGTGGAGGAAAACTTGTGCTGAATTTGACCGAACACAGGTAAGAGCCCACTATCGAGCCTACTCTGTGGCGGTGAGGGTGGCAAAGAGGCAGTTCTTTTCCACCAGCATTGCATCTTCTCAGTGTCGTCCAGCGGAGCTTTTCCGAGTGGTTCGCAGCCTGTTACATTCTGGGCCAGGGAGAGAGACGGTGGAACCCTCGGTAGCACGCTGTGACAAGTTTGCATGGCACTTTGAGGATAAAGTCGCTCAGATTCGTCATGAATTGGACACCACCATTAATGCAGTTCCATTAGTAGAGGCGTTCAGAGCACCGTCTGGTCCAGTTTTATTGGATGAGTTTCAGTTACTGAGGCCTGAGGATGCGGACAAGGTGCTTGGCCAAGTCCGATCGACCACTTGTGTGCTTGACCCTTGCCCTTCATGGCTTATTAAATCAAACAAGGAGGGGATGTCTGGCTGGGTCCAGGAGGTTGTAAATTCCTCCTTGAGAGAGGGAGTGGTGCCTGCCGCTTTAAAAGAGGCAGTAATTAGACCACTCCTGAAAAAGCCTAACCTGGACCCAGAGGATGTTAACAATTATAGGCCAGTGGCCAACATCCCCTTCCTGGGCAAGGTGCTTGAGCAGGTGGTTGTAGGACAGCTCCAGGCACTGTTGAATGAAACGGATTATCTAGATCCATTTCAATTGGGCTTCAGGCCTGGTTTTGGAACGGAAACTGCCTTGGTTGCCCTGTGGGATGACCTCTGCTGGGAGAGGGACAGGGGGAGTGCGACCCTGTTGATTCTCCTGGACCTCTCAGCGGCTTTCGATACCATCGACCATGGTATCCTTCTGGATAGGTTGTCTGGGTTGGGAGTTGGAGGCACTGCACTACAGTGATTCCACTCCTACTTGGATGGCCGATTCCAGAAGGTGGTGGTGGGGGATTATTGCTCTGTGCTATGGCAATTGTGCCATGGGGTTCCACAGGGCTCTATTTTATCCCCCATGCTACATCTACATGAAACCGCTGGGGGAGGTTATCCGGAGGTGTGGGATGAGGTGCCATCAATATGCGGATGACACCCAGCTCTACCTCTCTTTCTCATCAAATCCAGGTGAGGCAGTGGCTGTTCTGAATTAGGGCCTGGGCACGGTAATGGACTGGATGAGGGCTAATAAACTGAAACTCAATCCAGACAAGACGGAGGTACTGTTAGTGGGTGGTTCATCTGCCCGGCTAGGTGATATTCAACCTGTTCTGGAGGGGGTTGCACTCCCCCTAAAGGATCAGGTTCGTAGTTTGGGGGTGCTCTTGGATCCAGAACTGTCACTTGAGGCACAGGTGAACTCAGTGGCACGGAGCACTTTTTATCAGCTTAGGCTGGTATACCAACTACGCCCTTATCTGGACAGAGATAGCCTAGCTACAGTTATCCATGCTCTGATAACTTCTCGTCTGGATTACTGCAATGCGTTATACGTGGGGCTGCCTTTGAAAACGGTCCAGAAACTTCAGCTGGTCCAAAATAGGGCAGCAAGATTGTTAACAGGGATTGGCCTGTGAGCTCATATTACGCCAGTACTTTTCCAGCTGCACTGGCTGCCAGTCCATTTCCGGGCCCGATTCAAAGTGCTGGTGTTAACATTCAAAGCCCTTAACGGTTTGGGGCCAGGTTACCTGAAGGATCGCCTCCTTCCATATGTGCCTGCCCGGACCTTAAGATCATCATCAGCGGCCCTTCTCCGTGAGCCCCTGCCAAAGGAAGTGAGGCGGGTGGCTACTAGGAGGAGGGCTTTTTCTGTTGTGGCACCCCGGCTCTGGAATGAGCTCCCTAGTGAGGTTCGCCTGGCGCCTACATTGTACTCCTTTCGGCGCCAGGTGAAGACCTTTTTATTTTCCCAGGCTTTTTAGCTTTCTAAATTTTTATCTTTGCTGTTTTAAATCTGTATTTTAAACTCCTGCACTGCTGCTAGGTTTTATTGTGGTTGCATTGTTATATTGTGGTTTTAATGTTCTATATATTTTAAATTGTTTTATTGTGTGTTGTTTGGTTTTAATTTTTGTGAACCGCCCAGAGAGCTTTGGCTATTGGGCGGTATAGAAATAAATAAATAAATAAATAAATAAAATCAGATTCTTCCCTACACTCTAACTAAACTGAGTTTACCCCAAATTATGTCTGATCTACTTGGTGTCCTTCGGGGTACTGTGAAGAGCTTTGAAAGCTGCATTTTTCTGTCTGACATTAACACAGAAATGGTGGCTTTTTCTCACTTTTGCAAACTCTGCTGTTGTCATCACTGCCTTACTAAAAGGCCTGCACGATGCTGTAATAGTGATTCAGGGATATTCCTTGGTTTCCTCTGAGAACAGAAACCGCCCCTTATGGGTGAAATTGTACGGTTTATTTTAATGTACAACACACCAGTGTCTTAAAGCCTCTGTTAAGTTCCCCTTTATGTAATATAAATGACAGAGTACTCACTTGTAGGCCCAGACAACAAGAGGCTGTTTATTGAGGAACAGGCTAACACTGAACTAGATAGGAAAATGAAAATAAGCACAAGCTAACAGGGTGGAGTCTAAACCCCAGCCCATAATGCCTGGAGACAATAGTTTTTTATTTATTTATTTATTAAATTTATTAATCGCCCATCTGACTGGTCACCCAGCCACTCTGGGCGATGTACAACCCACCATAAACAATTTAAAACAATAAAATTTTACCATAAACTTTTTTTAAAAAAATACCCTAACCCACCCCAAATGCCTGCCTGAACAACCACGTTTTTAATGCACGACGGAAGCTCATTAAAGAGGGGGCATGACGGAGTTCCCTAGGGAGGGAGTTCCACAGAGTGGGGGCCACCACAGAGAAGGCCCTCTCCCTCGTCCCCACCAGTCTAGCTGTCCAGGCTGATGGGACAGAGAGAAGGCCATCCGAGGCTGATCTTGTTAAGCGGCCTGTCTGGTGTTGCTGGAGGCGCTCCTTAAGATAGGCTGGGCCGGAACCATATAGGGTTTTAAAGGTCAAAACCAACACCTTGAATTTGGCCTGGAAAACAACTGGTAACCAGTGCAACTCCTTCAGCACTGGAGTGATGTGATCTCGCCGGCGGCTGCCTTTAATCAGGCGAGCCGCCGCGTTCTGTACCAGCTGCAGCTTCCGAACCATCTTCAAGGGTAACCCCACGTAGAGCGCATTACAGTAGTCTAAACGAGAGGAGACCAGGGCATGTACTACCGATGGGAGCAGATGGTCGGGAAGGTAGGGGCGCAGCCGCCGTATCAGATGGAGTTGATATAGCGCTGTCCGGCTCACAGCTGACACCTGAGCCTCCATGGACAGCTGGGAGTCCAAAATGACCCCCAGGCTGCGGACCTGGTCTTTCAAGGGTAGCTGTACCCCATTCAACACCAGGTCAACATCCCCCAGCCTCCTCTTGTCTCCCACCAAAAGTACCTTGGTCTTGTCAGGGTTCAGCTTCAGCTTATTCCTCCCCATCCAGCCACTCACCGTCTCCAGACATTTGGACAGGGATTCTACGGCCAACCTTGGTGAAGATTTGAATGAGAGGTAGAGCTGAGTGTCATCCGCATATTGATGACACTGCACCCCAAACCTCCTGATGATAGCCCCCAGTGGCTTCACATAGATGTTAAATAGCATCGGGGAGAGGATGGAACCCTGTGGCACCCCACAAGTAAGTGGCCACGGGTCCGAAACCTCCTCTCCCAGTGCTACCCTCTGGTACCTGCCAGAGAGGAAGGACTGGAACCACCGCAATACAGTGTTTCCAATGCCCAACCCCTCCAGGCGGTCCAGGAGGATACCGTGGTCAACGGTATCAAAAGCCGCTGAGAGGTCGAGGAGAACAAGGAAGGAGCATTCACCCCTATCCAGAGCCCTCCTCATATCATCCACCAAGGCGACCAAGGCCGTTTCTGTCCCATGCCCAGGCCTGAAGCCTGACTGAAATGGGTCTAGATAATCAGTTTCTTCCAAGTGTGCCTTCAACTGCACCGCCACCACCCGCTCAATCACCTTGCCCAAAAATGGCAGATTTGAGACTGGGCGAAAGTTGTTCAGAACTTGAGGATCCAAGGAGGGCTTCTTTAAGAGCGGTCTTATCACTGCCTCCTTGAGGCATCACTCCCTCCTCAAGGGAGGCGTTCACCACCGCCTTGATCCCCTCACCCAGTCTCTCTCTGCAGCTCATAATGAGCCAAGATGGGCAAGGATCAAGTAAGCAGGTGGTTGGCCTTACAGATGAAAGCACCTTGTCCACTTCATCAGGAGGAAGAAGCTGGAACCGATCCCACAAAACCGGTTTGCCACAGGCCGCCTCTTGCTCACTAACTGTATCCACAGTGTGCAGAGTAACACACCTAATCTGATCAATTTTATCTGCAAAGTGCCTTGCCAAAGCCTCACAGGAGGCCTTAGAATGCTCCAGTGGTCCCGGAGCCACAGGACCGACCAGGCTCCGGACCACTTGGAACAGCCTCCTGGGGCAGCACTCTGCAGACGCGATGGAGGCAGCATAATATTCCTTTTTTGCTGCCTTCACCGCCACGTGATAGGCTGAAGATATAGCTCTAGCCCGTGTCTGATTGTCTTTGGAGCGAGACTTCCGCCACCGGTGCTCTAGCCGTCTCACCTCCTGTTTCAGAGCTCGTAACCGCGGATTGAACCATGGTGCAGTCCGAGCCCTGTTCAGGGGGAGAGGGCGTTTCGGAGCCACCCGATCTAATGCCCCAGTGATTGCGGCATTCCAGCCACCCACCAGGGTCTCGACCGAGTGGCCGTTGGCATGCCCCAGAGAATCCCCAAGCACGTTCAGGAATCCATTTGGATCCATAAGATGCCTGGGGCGGACCATTTTAATGGGTCCTCCACCCCTGCGGAGGGGTTGTGGAACCGAGAAGTCCAACATCACCAGATAGTGATCTGACCATGACAAGGGGGTGGTGGATATACCCCCGACTTCCAGATCACTCCCCGCTTCTCCAGAAACAAACACAAGGTCTAGTGCATGACCGGCTACATGGGTGGGCCCAGTTAGAATATGGTGCAGCTCCCAGGAGGCCATGGTCTCCATGAAGTCCCGAGGTGCTCCTGTGAGGATGGCCTCCGAATGTACGTTGAAGTCCCCCAACACCAGTAAGTTAGGGGACTGTACACGCACATCAGAGACCACCTCAAGCACCTCGGCCAGGGAGTCAGTCGTGCAGCGGGGTGGATGGTACACGAGCAGAATCCCCAGACTGCCCTTCGGGCCCAACCTCCAGTACATGCACTCAACAACCTTGGTCTCCCGGAGAGGGGGTCTGGTGAAGACCAAGGACTCTCGGTAGATAACAGCCACTCCCCCTCCCCGATCCCCAGCCCTCGGCTGCTGTGCATACGAAAATCCAGCTGGACACATGGCTGCAAGGGTTGGAGCAGCAGCCTCGGCCAGCCAGGTCTCCGTAATACATGCCAGGTCTGCACCCTCATCCAGGATCATGTCATGGATGAGGGAGGCTTTCTGGGTAACAGACCTGGCATTGCAGAGCAGCAAACGAAGGCCAGAAGATGGGGTCACGCCTCCCCCAGCCATCCTTTGGCTCTGGACAGGCCCGGAGCAGGGGACAGATACTACACATCTCTCCCTTGTTCTCCTTAGCTGGCATGGCCTGCCCCTAGCGCTCCGCCAGCGCCTGCCGCCCAGCCTCGGTATGTTCTGGCCCCCAACACTCCCCCCACTGCCTCCATCAGGTGGACACATGCCCCCTCGCTCCCGCCTATCAGGCAGGCTACCCACCCCTAAAAACACAACAAAATCCCCCCCAACAAAATAAAACAAACAAACAAAACAATTAAAATCCCCTTAAAAATGCCAGGCAGGAGTCCACAGGGAAGGCCTGGTGGCGGTGGTAGCGGCGACGGCGGCAGCAGACCCAGCGGCTGCAAGCACGCCTCTTCCCCGGTGGTGGTGGTGGTGGCTTCTCCTGCAGGCCCTGGCTCTCCCAAGCCACCTCAGCCAGCCAGCTTATGTAGCCCCTCCAGGGAGGGGCAGGTGGAGCAGCACAGCTGGCTCGGACCTGGGGGCCTGGTCCTGCAGGGACTGGCGGTCTGCCAGGCAGAAGTCCACAAGGAAGGCCTGGTGGTGGTGGCAGCGGCGGCGGCAGCAGGCCCAGCGGCGGTGGCAGCAGGCCCAGCGGCGGCGGCAGCAAGCCCAGCGGCGGCAAGCACGCCTCTTCCCCGGTGGTGGTGGTGGTGGTGGCTTCTCCTGCAGGCCCTGGCTCTCCCAGGCCACCTCAGCCAGCCAGCTTATGTAGCACCTCCAGGGTTAACTATATAGTCCAATGACTACATTTCTCCCCACTCAATTCACAACTTGGACATAGTCTTTCAAATAATCAGAAGCCCGTCACTCTGTCACTGGATAATGCTTTTCCTCAAGAGTAGGCTCTAGCTCCTGAGGTCTCTGTCCATCGTTAGTTTCTCTGACTTGCTGATGAACAGTTTTTGTTAATGGACCCCCTGGACTAAACTGAGGATTTTCAGTTACTTCCCTGGGCTCCACTTTTGGTGTAAATTCATTATCTTCAGCTGACTGCTCTGGTTCTTCTCGTGTGTTTGTCTGTATGCGGATGTCATCTTGATGTTGACTGACTACTCAGCCCTCCGAAATGGCCACTTTGAATGATAAAGATCCCATTTGTTCTTGGATCCTGCCTGGAATCCATCGAGGTTGGTGGGTACTGAAGCTTTTTGTATAGACTGGATCCCGCACCCCCAAGATGCCCTCTTTGGTATGATTGTCATGTATGCATTTTTGACTGGTCTGTTTTCTCTGCACTTCTCCCTTCATGTCAGGATACAATAAATCCAGATGAGTCCTTATCCTCCTTCCCATCAGCAGTTGGGCAGGACTCATGCCTGTGGTGGTTTGTGGTGTGGTCCTGTATTTCAAGAGAATGCGAGCCAGGTTTACTTCTAAACTTCCCATAGTCATTTTCCTCATCTCTTCCTTAAAAGTCTTCACCTAGATGATCCCTTAGGTAACCTGGCCCCAAGCCATTTAGGGCTTTGAATGTTAATACTAGCATTTAGAATCAGGCCTGGAAATGGACAGGCAGCCAGTGCAGATGGAAAAGTACTTGCCTAATATGATCATATTGGCCAGTCCTCATTAACAATCCTGTTGCCGTATTTTGAGCCAGCTAAAGTTTCTGGACCATTTTCAAAGGCAGCCCCATCAAGTATAACACATTGCAATAATCCAGACAAGAAGTTACCAGAGAGCATAGATAACTGTAGCTAGGCTATCTCTGCCCAGATAAGGACATAGTTGGTATATCAGCCTTAGCTCATAAAAGGTGTTCTGTGCCTGAGTGCCTCTGTGGACAATGCTGGATCCAGGAGTACTGCCAAACTATGAACCTGATAATTCAGGGGGAGTACACCCCCCTCCAGAACAGGTTGAACATAACTTTGTTGAGAAGACGAACCACCCACTAAAAGCACCTCCGTCTTGTCTGGATCAAGTCTCAGTTTATTGGCCCCCATCCAGTCCAGTAGAATAGAGCCCTGGGGTAGCCCATAGCATAGCTGCCAAGGCACCATACAGAACAATAATTCCCCAGCACCACTTTCTGGATTCAGCCATCAAAGGAGGAGTGGAAGTACTGCAAAACTCCCAACCCAGACAACCTATCCAGAAGTAGATAGGAGGTTGGCTCCCAACCTATCCAGAAGCTGATGGTACTGATAGCCACTGAGAGGTCCAAGAGAACCAATAGAGTCACACTCCCCCTTTCCCTCTCTCAGCAAATGTCATCCCACAGGCAACCAAGGCAGTTTTCATTCCAAAAACAGGCCTGAAGGCTGACTGAAATGGATCTAGATAATTAGTTCCATCCAAGAGTACCTGGAGTTGACTGGCAACCACCCACTCAAGTTTATGTGAACTTTTTTGGGGGGGAAATCTCAACATTCAGAATGAACCGAACTTAAAACTGGAAAGACGAGAAACTGAAAGAAAACCAAAATTGACAGATTTGTCCATTTCCAGTCGCAGCCCAAGGGAGCAGGCAGGAAAAGGAAGCAGGAGAGTGGGTGCAGGCCTCACATTCATGACAAGTTGCTCAGAGTCTCAGACTGATAAACTGGCTTGGCTGCAAAATGTTTATAGGGCCTACAGCAGAGATGGGCAACTTGTGGCCCTCCAGATGTTTTTGCCTACAACTCCCATGATCCCTCAGGTTGGCTATAAGATTACAGCTGATCAGAGTTGTAGACAAAAACATCTGGAGGGCCACAAGTTGCCCACCCTTAGCCTAGAGTATCTCCATTGGCTTGGAGAGTCAGCTGGTGGTATTCAAGCGGAGAGGTCAATTGACTTTTCAGGCTGTAACTGCAGCCCAGAGGGTACCCTGTTCCCTAAGGTTTACTCTGCTTGGCTTCTCAAGAATTCAGAGTTCTGGTAGAGCAGGAGATAAGGAGCTAGAGACTGCTTGCTGCCTTGGTTCAAGACCTCCCCTCAACACCTTGGAATTAGAAATTGTGATGTTATTAAATGTATGTTTGTGTGAAGCTTCTCAAGTTAGGTTTCTTGATGGATTGCCATAGGCAGGTCTGGTTTATAAACTTGTTGGAAAGCTCTCACATCTGAGAGCTCTCACCAGTGTTTTGAGACCTTAGGCATGTTTTACTCAAAGGAGTGTGGAGACTCATATAGTGCAGTTCCTGCTGTCCATTTTGGAATCTCAGTAGTCCCTTTTGCTTTTGGCAAAACAAGGTTTGAAACTATAACGACGGATGAACAACATTTCATCTTAGAAGACGATTTGGGTTGAAAAACGTAAAGCTCGTCTACAGGTCAAAATAGTTCCCTAGTCACGTAAAGAAAACAATCTGATAAAGCCTTCCTGTATAGCATTAAAGACATAATTGTACCAGATGAAGTTACTTGGGAGCCATAATATAGGAATAGGACAGCCCTCATCAAATTCTACTGCTGCTTTTGTACTTCAAGGCTACCTCTAATTTCAGTTCATCTTACTTAGTGATTATTAGGAAGCAGCGAAGGGGATCTATTCTCTGACTACTACAGTCATATATTTTTGTTTCTTTATGTATGATGATGAGAAGGACAAGACATGCAAATGGAGGCTGCATGGTGGATATGGAAATGCCAGCTATGTTGTGCTTTCCTTCCTTAGACCAGAGTGTCACTGCAGCTGGTGTCATGGGATATAGCAGGAGCATGCCTGAGTGAGAATTGTGCATGTTTGCTCTAAGCATGTTTAAAGGGCTAGAGGCTAGACCTCTCTTCAGTCAGCAGTGGGGCTTCCTGAATTAGTTGGGTGCTCTGTTTAAGATTTGCTATGAATTATGGTGATGGCATCAGGAATGTATTGTTGTTGTTGCTGGAGTTTTGACTAAGCTGAATGTCCTAGATTTTTTATTTGCTTTGCTCATAACTATATCGGGTGAGATCAATCGTGCTGAGACACTCTTGTTTTATGTCAGGCAAGGCCTGAAGTGTAGACATGATAAATGGAATGGGGGCATCCATGAAATTCAAAGAACAGGGCAGAGAGGGGTTGAGCATTTCTGCACAAGGCTGTTATTGTGCACTTGCGATTGGTCACTCATGTTTTTTTGCGGGCCCTTTATATGACATTGTCAACCTCCAGGGCCCCATCCATCCCTTCTGGTGATTATAGTGGCTTAATTCTCTATGAGGAAAACATGATATGAGACTTCAAAGTGGAATAACTTTCTGGGGAAAATCTGAAGTCGTGTAATATTGCAGTGCCATCTACTGGCTGTATATTGAAACATAAAGAACTTGCCCAGAAAGGGGGAAAAATGGATGAAGCCATGTGAAAAGGAGCTGATCTTAATTCCATAAGGAATCCAGAAGCAGAAGCCTTGGTAAGGGTGTGGGATTTTAGCCTGGTGCAGAAATGTTCTTAATATGAATGACTCTTAAATGGAAAGGATGAGAGCAACCCATATACACACATACACATTATGGTGATGTTTTAGACATCAGTCATCAACCTTGGCTTGTATTTTGAACCATTCAGTTACTACTGCAACTAAGCAACAGAACTAGGGCCTTCTGTTCTTGAGCGTCTGCCACCTGTTTGGCAAAGTAATGCTTGTTTCTAATAAAGTCATCACATCAGTGCTTTGTGAGGTTGCTTTTCCACTATCTTGCTTCCATTGTAGGTATAGCTCTTGTGAACAACTGCAGTTGCTAACTTGTCCCCAGCACCCAGAATGAAGTAGTTGTGATGGCGAGTATAATTCTGCCTCCTCCATCCCCTGGAATTGCAAATATGTACCCAGCTGAGGTTCAAGCCTTTCCCCCACCAGTGACCCTGATACAGGTTGCTGTTTCCTTGCTTCTAATAGCATTGGGGAAACAGCAATCTGTATAAATGTTGCTGCTGAGGCAGAGAGGCTTAAACCTTCCCCAGCACCACCACCAAGAGATCGTAATGCAGATTGTTGTTTCTCTGCTGCTATTAGCAGCAGGGAAACTAGTGATCTGCTCCCCATTCCCAGCTGATGGCTGATCAGCTGGGCAGTGGAGAAAAGTGGACCTGGCACCCTGCAGTTTTGTGGGCCACATGTGACCATATGTGTATATTGAATTTCAGCCTGAATGGGCTTTGGCTTGACAAATTATTTGTGTGTGTGACAAAGGTTTCAGATAGGCCATTTGCTGCATACATACTTCAATTACAAAGAGATCTCTAGTCACAAGCTGCATACTTGTTGTGTGAATTAGGGCTTCTTCACACAGAGTTTTTATCCTGCTATTGAGACTGGTCAGTCATGGAAGTTTCCAGGTCCTTTTCATGACTTCATCAACCTCCAGGGCACATCCAGAGGTATTTCCTGGTTATTCCATCCCCAAAAGATCCGGAAATAATGAACTATCTATTTAAGGTGGATTGTTACACTATTAAAAAGTCACTGGATGGTGCTGTTTAATTGATCTCTATGGAATCTTGAAAATTAAAAACTTGCCCTCTCAGCAATCATGTGGTTGCCATCTGGGAGCCTGCTGTAAACGTGGAAAGGCTCCACAATGGGAGGATTGTGGGTTTTTCTTTAGTGTAAAGGAAGCCTTATTCATGAAGCTCATTTTGCTTACTACAGAAATGGCTTATTTTTTTTCTTTAGAATCAAAGGTATTGGGTTTACTGTATCTCTTCACATAAATTACAACTGCATCTGGAGGAACACAAAAATTATGAAATCATGCCAGTTCTTCTCATTTTACTTCCCTGATTGCATTTCCATTTACTCTTAGTGGGGCCCCCTGCCCAAAAAATGTCACTTGACATGATTTAAAATGCTGTACTTAGGAGATTTATATTCTAGTAATGTCAAAGAAAAAGGAAACTATAAGCAAGTTCCAGGCATTTATTCTACTGAAACCAAATAACACTTACTAAATTTGCAGATGACACAAAATTGGGCGGGATAGTTAATACCCTGGAAGACAGAAACAGAATTCAAAGTGATCTTGATAGGCTGGAGCAGTGGGCAGAAAACAACAGAATTACATTTAATAGGGATAAATGCCAAGGTCTGCACCTAGGGAAAAGAAACCAAATGCACAGTTACAAGATGGGGGATATGTGGCTCAACAATACTACAAGCGAGAAGGATCTTGGAATTGATGTAGATCACAAACTGAATATGAGCCAACAATGTGATGTGGCTGCAAAAAAGGCAAATACTATTTTGGGCTGCATTAATAGAAGCATAGCTTCCAAATCCCAAGAAGTACTAGTTCCCCTCTACTCAGCACTGGTTAGGCCTCATCTGGAGTACTGTGTCCAGTTCTGGGCACCACACTATAAGAAGGATGCAGACAAGCTGGAGAGGGTTCAGAGGAGGGCAACGAAGATGATCAGGGGACTGGAAAAACAGCCCTATGAGGAGAGACTGAAAGAACTGGGCATGTTTAGCCTTGAGAAGACTGAGGGGAGATATGATAGCACTCTTCAAGTACTTGAAACGCTGTCACAGAGAGGAAAGCCAGGATCTCTTTTCAATCATCCTGGAGTGCAGGACACGGAATAATGGGCTCAAGTTACAGGAAGCCAGATTCTGGCTGAACATCAGGAAAAACTTCCTAACTGTTAGAGCAATATAGCAGTGGAACCAATTACCTGGGGAGGTAGTGGGCTCTCCCACACTGGAGACATTCAAGATGAGGCTGGACAGCCATCTGTTGGGGATGCTCTGACTTGGATTCCTGCATTGAGCAGGGAGTTGGACTCGATGGTCTTATTGGCCCCTTCCAACCCTACTATTTTATGATTCTATGATCCTAGGGCTACCACCATTACAAGAGGAAGGGAAAAAAACCCTCAACAAAATGAAAACCCTGCCTATCTATATGCCAACCTATCTATATGTGAAATATACCAATTCTCTAGCAATGAAGTCTAACAACCAACTCCAGTAGCTAAGGACTTGTACTCTAGCAAGCTAAGTAGTTATGTTTGTGTGCTGATTTCCATGGCCAATGTTTGCTATGTGAACATCCTTCAGTTCCCACCACTTTTGAGGGTGGCTTGGGGTAGCAAGTTGTTGGGCGATGGCGTTGAAAGCAGGATTTTCCTGTATATTTCCTGAGCCTTTTCCCATTCACATATGCATGCATGACATACACTATGCAAATAGAGATATGATTGGGAGGAACTGGGTTTGATATTGGAACCTGTCTGCCTTTGATTGTGATGTGATTTGCTTACCCAAGTCATCTGCATGTCTTCTAATAGCACCCTCTTCCTGCCAGAAGTTTTTATATGATGTACCTTGTCTGCGTTCTTTGCTTCAGGAACACTTTATACTTGATATGGACTATTCTCTGAAGTTTCATGTTTGAGTTAATAGTAGAACTGGGTGTTCTAGCACCTTTTAGACTTATTGTCTATGGTTCTGTGCAATGAAGGGACCTGTGAGGTCATTTCGTTATAAGAACAGAGGACCAGGAGTTACCACATATTTTATACACACATCGTGATGGGTAGACCCACCCAAATCTCCATGAGTATTATCTAGAGTAGTTGGATTCATTTTCTTGGATGTATTCTGACTCTGCTGTGGTGTATCCTGGACCACATTATGCTACCCTTATAGTCTCCAGCAAGGGCCAAACTAGACATTACTTTAAATACATATTCACTGAGTGCTCCTTCAACATCCATCCCTGCGTAATTGTTCTTTTTATTCGTCCATGTTCTTCTTGTTTTGTAATCAGTATTCTTTGTTAATGTAAGACCGACATGCATGTGTGTGTGTGTTCAGCATTACCATAGAGTTCAGATCGCAGGGTGTTCCCCCTTCTGCCCTTCTGATTGCCAGAGAGCAGAGCCCAGTGACTGATCGGAAGTACAGTTCTCTTTAGGGCCCTTGCAGTGGCAGCACCCCTAAAAAGAACATTTCCCATCAGCCACTTGTAGTAACATAAGTTTCAGTGAGACTCAAAGAATGAATGGAAGCCCTCTGGGGCCTGGGAGGCCAGACCAGGACAAGTGTGATTGGACCCTCTGTGGGGAACATGCAGGGGAGAAAAGCCCCAGCCAGACTCAGCATGTAGCTGAGGGTGCAGTACGAGGAATCACACAATTAAGAAAAGATACAACAGCATGACTTTGAAAACAAATTCAAGGTAATGTGTAGTTTGGCTCCAAGCTTCCACAGCATTCTGCAACAGGAAGTGAAGCCCACATGGCTCCATTCAGATCAGACCAGATCTTAGACAGATTGGGGTATAATCTGAACTCTAATAAACCTAAGAGTAGATACCCCAAATACAGTATCCAAAGTACCACTCCCAACTTCAGAAAGACTTGAATGTCCCCAGAAACCTTTTCATTGGTGCAGTTTATCAGGATGATTAGTTAAAATTGACTGGGGAAAAAACCGAGCAGCAGTTTTCGTCTTTCGCAATTAAACAGGGCAGGATCCCAACCAGTTATCTCTAACTTTCAAGATTCTTGAAATGCAAATTTTGAACAAAACAATGCTTGTCAGTGGGAGAATACTTGAACTAAGTAGGTCCTTTTTAACAAGAGATTCCGCCCAGCATAGCTAGAGGAATGATATCGAATAGTTTCCAAAGATTTGTTTTTCCGCTGGGGAGAAAAACTCATAAGTGAAACTGAATAATGCAAAAAATGAAAGGAAAGGGGAGGGGAGAATTAGAACTTAAGTTAGAATTAGAATTTAAATTAGAATTAGAATTTAAAATGAAATTTTGGCTTCCAGTAATGCATACTTAAGGGTGTAGTCCTATGCATGTTTAGGCATGCTGGCTGGGGAATGCTGGGAGTGGTAGGACTTTTTTCTGTCTAAACATGCATAGGATTGCACCTTAAGGATATTATACAGAAAAATATGTAATACTGTGTAGAAAAAAACATTCATAGGGTGCCCTCTCCTATCATCCCCAAGACAGCCACAATCATGCCATTGCTTGCACTGGTGTTGAAAGTAAAATGAATGTGTAAGTAACAAAAACAGCTGTTGCCATAGCAGCTTCCCCACCAATGTCCCTCAGCCATCTCTTCTGGGAATGACACAGAAAGCATTATGCAGCAATGCTGCAAGTGTATGGGTGACACCATCAAATCCTTTCCTTTCCCCATTCCCATGGATCATGGTATGTAAGACAGGGAGCCTTTCCCTCAGAGACTAGACTGTACCTCAGAGACTTCTAGAGCCTTGACACTGTAGACCAGTGAATAGGTGTGCTGCATGTTGTGTTTGGGGGTTGACATCCACTACCACCACCACCACTATGGGCAGAGCTCTTTGTGGGTCGGTGAGTGTGTCTGCCCCATCCTAACCCCCTCCAGGCAGAGGATGTGGGGTTAGGATTGCACTTTTATATATTAATTTATATACTCTGTTATTCTGGATAAGAGGGACTGTGCTATTTATTTTAATGAAACATTTCTATAATACAGAGTACTAAAAAAGGGGGGGGGGAGAGAAAGGATTTAAATATCCTGGGTGTACCATGAAAGTAATAAGGGCATTTAATGGATGTGAGCAACTGATATTTTGAATGAATGGCTAACTAAATGGAAAAGGCCAAACATCAACATTGTTACCATGTAGGGGTTTTTCAGTACAGGGAATCATACACATTGCATGTATTTGTGCACACAGTTCCTCCTGTAGATATGGAATAAATCCATGGTGAATGGGTTCCATGTGTGTATGGCCCTAGCTGAATCAGGAGAATGGTACTTCAATGATTGTTTCTATTTCAGCAAAGGATGGGTAATACCTATCACTGGATTTAAAAATGAGCACTAGTCATGTCAAAGTTTTAGGCAAGGATACAGAATAATTTAATCCTTAGGTCACCCTTCAAGACAGTTTGCTCTTGAATCATGGCTTTTTCTTGTGCCCAGGTAATAGCAAGTATCTGCCTTTTAATAATAAATTGATTTAAAACTCTAAAAGCTTTTGGGCATCCATCTATCGAAAACATAAATGCCTTATGTCAAAGCATGGGCCTTTCATTATAAGCAACTTTATATTAACAGGACAGTAGAAAAGTGCTGTAAACCAAACGCTGGACATTCTTGTCAGTATAAATGAACAGAAAAATCCCTTTGTTATGTTTCATTTGTTTCATTGTGGTGACTGTTATCTTCAGGGGCTCTGTAACCATTGTGAAAATTGCTATCATTAATTCTTAACCAGCTTGCTTTCATAAAAATATACACACTTTTAGGGTTTCCCAAGCCAAACTAACTCCCAGGCAGTATTTAAAATGACATATGATTCGTGATTTTTCTCTCAAACATTTTGTCCCTGCTTCAGAATTACTAGCATTTTTATCATCATTAATTATTGGCGTCAAAAAATCTCTTTGATATAACAAGCTACAGGCTTTACCATCTAAATCCCCGATGTCTAAATTATTAATAGCATGTAGACAATATTCAATGGGCAATCAAGAAGTAAACCTCCAGAGATGTGCAAATTTTGTCATCATCATTTCCTTCTGCATCCCCAATTACACAACCACTGCAAAAAAAAAAAAAAAAATCCATCTTGTCTGTTACAAATGTTATTTCAGTCGTTTCTATTAAAGCACTTAAAATGACACACACTTTGGAGTTGTGTTCATTGGAGCAAAGTAAGATCATAAGTTTCACCTACAGAGAGTTAGCTGGGGTTGTTCATCATTAAAGCTGAATGTCAGTTCGGTTGAGTATATAGGAAAACAGGAAATTAACTGAGAAAATTCTCTTCTTGCCAAGACTCTACCATTCTTGATAAATGTCATGAGGATTTCCTGCATGTTGTTTGGGATAGAAATAACAGATACACAACTCAAAGCAAGTTGGAACAGTTTCATTTAAAGAGCACAACTGACCATTCTAATGGATAGTAGGAGGTATTGTTGTTCTTTGAGTGGAGTCAAAGCTTCATCATTTGAGCGCTGCTTGAAATATGGCATTGTGGTAAACTGTCCTGTGGGTCTGGAACATTTATCTTCATTTATCTGAATTGTTTAAAAATGCTAAGGTATTAAAGTTGACATGTTATGTATTTGAATGTGTATAAGTGAATGTGCAGATATGATTCTCTTGCCATTCTTTCATGGAATTTATATACTGCTCTTCACAATAAATCACGAAGTGGTTTACAAATAAAAATACAAAACACTCATTAATAAAACAGTGCTAGAAACCTTATTCTATAGATTGAACCTTACTAGTTTTCCTCAGTCGTGCTATTAAACCATTTCATCACAGGTGGGGCACACAAGGGGCTCAGAGGCATCCTTAAGAAATGAGGATATAGCAGGCAGCTATAGGCTGATGCTTTCCTCTGCAGTGTACTCAGCCACCAAGAAAGAGAAGGGGGGAAAAGGGATTTCTGTGTGGTAAACTGGGGTGGTGGTGGTGGCAAAGACAGCGGGAGTGGGGTAGGATGAACAGTGGGGGGGCAGGGTAGGAAAGGCAGAGGTAAGCCAGCTTGGGGGTGAGCTCAGGGAATCCAGTAGCAAACTACTGGTGGCTGGGGGAGCAACCTGGGGAGTTGGGGAGGGTGTTGTGCTTGTAAGTCTGAATGGACGGAGGCTGCATGTGGGAGAAAGGCGGGGAGTGTTTAAGAGAGGATTTTGGAGGGATCCTGAAAAAGAGTTAGTGTAGCTTTTCATGTGCTTACAGTAAGGAAGAAAGGGGAGGGACATGCATGTGTGTATGTATTCATGCATGCACAATTGCACGTGTGTGTGTGAGAGAGAGAGTGAGAGAGTCAGTCTATGGGTGGTAAGCCAGGGTGATAGAGAAAACGAGATATAGTGATGGGAGAGAAAAAGCATTTGCTTTCTGTGAAATAGGTTTCTGTTGGCAGTGACTGTGGGTTCAAGTGAGTTGTTTAGTGCGTTGGGGCTCAGACCCCACCTCTGCCTTGTCCTCAGCCTTTTTGGTAGGTCACAAGATCTTTGTGACTAGCCAAAGGACAAGTGGCAGCCATTATATGATGGTGCCCATGACAGTCTCTCCAATTGCTTAATGTGCCCACAAGCCCCCAAAGGTTCCTTACTCCTGTTGTAGCCTAATATGAATAGATTCCTGGCACTAATCAGCAATCATGTTCTAAAACCTCACGTTGTGAAACGGTCCAACCAGAGCTGGAAGTGTGAACCAATCTGCTCCACTCTTCCACAAACATGCAGCCCCTGCCATTGTGTGAATAACCTCTTCAGCAGAACAACTGTTCCGTGCAAGGCTGAAGTAGCTCAGTAATGCAAGAATTTCTTTAGTGACCATCATACCAGCCCAGCCCTGGGGGAACATAATGGGTCACCTTTTGCTATTGTTGTGGTTGGGCCTGTATCATCTGGATTCTATCCGAAGCCATAAGGAATGAACCACAGCCAGCTGTTTGTGGACTGCAATCTAGTGTCTTACTGGTACAAATGAGAGGTTTATAACCTGTTTTATGGTTCTCCTAATGCTTATTTTGAGGCAATTAGCTGCAGCAGCCCTGCTGCTGAGATACAACTATATGACTCAACAGGAACTTCCCCAAGAAACATACCACATTTATTGTTTCTTTATTTGAAGGGAACAGTCTCAGAACGTTTCTATGAACATCTAAACATAAAGTATGGTTTAACCTTAGAAAAGACATTAACTTGTCCCCCCTGCCCCCAGCACATATGTGATCAGGTTTAAATTGTTTTATATTAAGAACGTAAAAGGTGTTGAGCAAAGACAGTCTGACAAATGCTGTAATAAAATTTGAGTTGATGGTTAGAATAATAGATAAAACACACATGCAATAAAATTGGAGTTTATGAAAAACAATACCATAATAAGCTATTTCCCAGATTTTCTGCCCACTAAAACCATACTGATACTTTAATGGAGAGAGACAGACATAGCATACCATGTCAACAAAATATTATAGAACACAAAACCCTGAAGTAGCATCACAGATTAAAATGCAAGGCAGCTTATAATGAAGGTGATGATGGTGATGGTGATGATGAGCAAAAGGGAATAATAGTGTTTGGGAATTTCGAGCCTTCCCACCCATTCTTGCTGTGCAAGTCAAAGTAAAAGGCAAAGCATCTGGCATACCAGATGGTTTATATTTAGGGATGTACAAATCCCTTACCTTGCTCCACTGAGGGGCATCTGCGGTGGGGGGAAGGCGCTCCGTCCCTCCCCCTGGAATCCTCAATGGGGGGGAGATGCTCCGTCCCTCCCCCTGGAACCCTGGCCAGCTGGCTTCGCTCTGCAGCCAAGCCACAGAGCCGCTGGCCAGCTTCAGCTGCCCGCAGCCGGACATCCGGCCGCTGGGCAGCCCTGCAGGGATGCAAATGGTGGCTGTTGTAGCCGCCGCCATTTGCGTCCCTGTATTAAGCCATGATAGGCTACATAAATATTTACATAGCCTATCACGGCAGGGGGAAAAACCCCAGCGTACACAAATGGCGGCGGCTACCGCCATTTGCGTACGCTGGGTTCCCCCCCCTGTTGTGATAGGCTACGTACATAATTACATAGCCCATTACGGCCTCCTCAGGGACACAAATGGCGTCCCTGTGTTAGCTGTGATAGGCTACGTAAGTATTTACGTAGCCTATCACGGCTTGAAGAGGAGGAAGCGAATGGCGGCTGCAGGACGGCTGCCATTCACAAAGCAGCGTGGACGGGAGCAGGCAAGTGCTCCGTTTTGTGCGCCTTTCGTGGGCTGGGGGCAGCGGGGACTTTGTCCCGTGAGCCTTTCGTGGGGTGGGGGGGCGGGGGCTTCGTTCCGTGATGGGTTTCGGGGGGCTGAATGCACTAGCATTCGGCTTCACCGAGATCCGTCGTGGAATTCTCTGACATCCCTATTTATATTTGAGAAATCAACCAAACAAGCAAAAATCACAAAGACCAAAATTAAAGGACTTCCAGCACTGATGATCATTCATATTTATCCTGCACTTAGTATCTTCATTACATTTTGGTTATGATTAGGAGAGTGTTCACAATGCATTCTTCTGAAGGAAAATAAGATAAAATATTCTTATTCCCTTTCACTCATAAGAGCACCAGGTTCTTTCACCCTTCCATTGCAATTTGGGAATGAGGCCAGACAACATATATTTTGTCATGAGGTGGTTTTACAGAGCAATCCTCTGGACCCCAGCCAGTATCTGGGGTATGCTAGGATGCTGTGAATCCCCATGGCTGGAGACAGAGGTTGAACTGTAGAGGAGATTGAAGTGTGGAATTCTCACCCCATCCCAAGCCACTCCGAGCCACAGCAGAAAGCTCTGTGGTGGCAGCCATACCTGAGGTTGGCGCCATGACCTCAGGGAAGGGAGGAGAGTGTAGGGATGGCAGGCGGGGAGTGAGGTGGGTGGGTCTAACTAGATAAAATATAAATACTGCCACACTCATACTATGGAAGAAATCAATTTTATTTGTAGAACAGAGCCACAGTATGGACCAAAACCCCAGTGGTGGGTGGTGACTCCCGTTCTAGAGGGGCTGTGATTCCATCGAGGGTTTTAGTTACCACCAGCCAAAACTCTAACAGTGCTATCCCAGGTGTTATCCAAGGTGCTGAACCTAAAACAGCATCATTAGAGTTTTGACTGGTGGTACCCAAAACCCTGAATGGATTCACAGCCCTTCCAGAACTGAAGTCAACAGCTGTCACAGCAAAAGTCCATTTGAAAATGAAAATGTGTTTCTTGGATGGGGAGACCTACTGAAGAAATACTATGTTTATTGGTCCTGGAAGATAGATATTCATCCACAGAATGCAAAACAATAGTTGCAAACACCCTCAGGAAGCAGAAGCATCAAGGGCTTCGAGACAGACAACAAAAAGTTCCGTCCAATATCCAGTCAAGCACGGCTTTTTCAGGGTAACAGAGGACTGATTTTCTATGATTATTTACATTCAGCCCCAGTTGCAATTTCCCATCACACATTTCTTTTATGAAACCTTACCAGAGAGACACGTGGTACAATTCAGAGACAAACACATCCTCATAACATGTAGGTAGGCCTAAGTGATGAGTACAAAGGAGAATAGCTGCACTACTTAATTAATTAATTAATTAATTAAGTCAAATTATATCTTCACTTTCCATCTGGTGACACCCATGTTGATGAGAAACATAGGAAGCTGCCTTATGCTGAGTTAGACCATTGGTCCATCTAGCCCAGTATTGTCAACACTGACTGGCAGCAGCGGCTCTCCAGGGTTTCAAGCCAGATTCTTCCAGGTAGCATAGCCCTACCTGGGGATGCTGGGGATTGAACCCGGGACCTTCTGCATGCCAAGCAGGTGCTCTGCCACTGATGCACAGCGCTTCCCCTGACAACAATACATTAAAACAGCAGTATCAACGCAATCAAAGGACTATTCCCCCCTCCAAATAATCTTTATTGGATTCAAAGTAATTGAAACAGTACATATAAAGTACTATAACTCAATATTAATATATAACTGTAAACATGCATCTGAATATCTTAGCATGAATGTAGTTTGCCGTATTCACAACACCAAAGAGCAATCAGAAACAGCAGATACCATGCAAAAAATTAACCAGGTAAATGTAAAAACACCTGCCAGAAGAGGTGTGCATTACATAGATGGTGAATGTTCTATTAAAGAGGGTACCAGACCGATCCCCTGGGGCACAGCATTTAGCAGCCTGAGCCTGGGCACTGCTACAGGCTGGCTGTCACACACTGCTAACCATGCTTAAATTTCACTATATGTGGAATATGCAAGAGAGATTTCTTGACTGATCTGAAGGAATGGGCAAAGACGTATGGGTGGGTGGGTGGGTGAGTGAGCGAGGGAGATGTTCCTAGATGTTTAGGGCTATAAACTGTACCTAGGGATGTCAGAGAATTCCGCCACGGATCTCGGTGAGGCCGAATGCCAGTGCATTCGGCCCCCTGAACTCCGTGACGGAACGGCCTGCCCCCCCTGCAGATCCCCCCCAGGATGAGACTCACCTGGGGCGGATCTTCCGGGCGGCGGCGGCGGCCGGTCTTCTGACCGGCTGCTGCCGCCGCCATTTCCAGGCTTGTGTAAAAAAAAAAAAAAAAGACGTGATAGGTTACGTAAAGATTTACGTAGCCTATCATGGCTAGGTTTAAAAAAAAAAAAGATGTGATAGGCTATGTAAATCTTTACGTAGCCTATCATGGTTGGGTGGGTTAAATAGAAAAACGCGTACGCAAATGGCGGCGGCTACGGCAGCCGCCATTTGCGTTCCTTCTTTTTACCGTCTTAATCTACGGAAATATTTACATAGACTATGACGGCGAAAATAAAGGGGAATGCAAATAGTGTAGCGGGCGCTATTTGCGTTCCCCTTTATTTTTGTAGTCATAGTCTACATAAATATTTATGTAGATTAAGATGGCCAAAAAGAAGGAACGCAAATGGCGGCGGCCGTAGCCGCCTCCATTTGGGTACGCGGTTTGTTTTTTTTTTTTACCCAGAGCCCTCCGTGGCCGGAAATCCGGCTGCGGACAGCTCTGGCCTGGCCTGGCCGGGCCTGGCCGGCTGGTCCGCGGAGCTGCCGCGGAGCACAGCCGGCCATTCGAGGATTCTGGGGGGAGGAACGGAGCGCCCCCCCTGGCCAGGATTCCGGGGGAAGGGACGGAATGCCCCCCCCATCAACATAATCCATGAAGGGTAAGTCACTTTCGTACATCCCTAACTGTACCTTGTGATGGGAATTCATTTGGTATTGCTGCCTCTTGTTAAAAAGGCAGTTAGGAGAGAAAAACAGAAAAGGCTGAACGGAATGAGCATTTACCAGTCCCACATCCAATACTAAAATAAAGAGACCACACCATTCTTTAGTGAAGAAAGAAAACTGGTTTCCTTACAAGTATTCGTGCACATAATATGCAGGCAAAGCGTAGGGTTTCAAAAGGAGTTTGCTCAGTCCATTTCTTTGTGTTACATTACACAGGCAGGAGAGACAGAGCAAGTCATGTGCTCCCAGCAATGGAGGAAGAAAGGGGGGAAGGGGAGAAGCAGGAGCCCCTTGATAGGCTATAGAGATCCTAAGGTTAGCTATGCCCCAAATTCCGGTGCATTAACGAGCTAACTGCCAAACTGCCCCCTTCCTGTAACTTGCAGATGACATTGCAATATTCCCAACACGCTGAACTGAGCCCATAAACAGAGCTGTAGCCAGTGTAACCTGAACAGCAGAGTCACATGATCTAGTCGACTTAGTTTAATCAAAAGATCTAGAGGAGCATTGTAAATAGTTTTGAAGGGCATGCCCATGTACAGCGATCCAAACGAAGGTGTATACAAGACATGTCATCATGAATAGAATAGAATAGAATAGAATAGAATAGAATAGAATAGAATAGAATAGTAGTAGGGTTGGAAGGGGCCTACAAGGCCATCGAGTCCAGCCCCCTGCTCAATGCAGGAATCCAAGTTAGAGCATCCCTGACAGATGGCTGTCCAGCTTCGTCTTGAATGCCTCCAGTGTGGGGGAGCCCACCACCTTCCTAGGTAATTGGTTCCATTGTCGTATTGCTCTAACAGCCACGAAGTTTCTCCTGATGTTCAGCCAGAATCTGGCTTCCTGTCACTTGAGCCCATGATTCCGTGTCCTGCACTCTGGGATGATCGAGAAGAAATCCTGGCCTTCCTCTCTGTGACAACCATTCAAGTACTTGAAGAGCGCTATCATATCTCCCCTCAGTCTTCTCTTCTCAAGGCTAAACATGCCCAGTTCTTTCAATCTCTCTTCATAGGGCTTTGTTTCCAATCCCCTGATCATCTTTGTTGCCCTCCTCTGAATCCTCTCCAGTTTGTCTGCATCCTTCTTAAAGTGTGGTGCCCAGAACTGGACACAATACTCCAGATGAGGCCTAACCAGTGCTGAGTAGAGGGGAACTAGTACTTCCCGGGATTTGGAAGCTATGCATCTATTAATGCAGCCCAAAAGAGCATTGGCCTTTTTTGCAGCCACATCACATTGTTGGCTCATATTCAGCTTGTGATGGACAACAATTCCAAGATCCTTCTCACTTGTAGTGTTGTTGAACCAAGTATCTCCCATCTTGTAACTGTGCATTTGGTTTCTTTTTCCTAGGTGCAGACCTTGGCATTTATCCCTATTCAATGTCATTCTGTTGTTTTCTGCCCAGCGCTCCAGTCTATCCAGATCACTTTGAATTTTGTTTCTGTCTTCCAAAGTATTAGCTATCCTGCCCAATTTTGTGTCATCTGCAAATCTGTTCAGCATTCCCTGCAACTCCTCCTCCAAGTCATTAATAAAAATGTTGAAGAGCACTGGGCCCAGGACTGAGCCCTGCGGTACCCCACTCGTTACTTCTCCCCAGTTTGAGAAGGTCCCATTGATAAGTGGCCCAGAGTGGCTGGGTGACCAGTCAGAGTGGCTGGGTGACCAGATGGGCGATTAATAAATTTAATAAATAAATAAATAAATAAAATAAGCACTCTTTCAGTCCAGTTCTGTAGCCAACTGTGGATCCACCGGATCATTGTTTCATCTAGCCCACTTTGAGCTAGTTTGCTCATCAGGATATCATGGGGCACTTTGTCGAAAGCTTTGCTGAAGTCGAGGTATATGATGTCTACAGCATTCCCACAGTCTACAAGGGAGGTTACTTGATCAAAAAATGAGATCAGATTCATCTGGCAGGACTTGTTTTTGACAAATCCATGTTGGCTTCGAGTAATCACTGCATTGTTTTCAAGGTGCTTCCAGATGGGTTGCTTTATCATCTGCTCCAGAATCATATCATATCACCTCTCTCTAGGAATGGGTGTCATTGGCTCACCAGCTTCAGACAGAGATGTCGCTAGCACCCACCTAGGGGGTAGAGTCCGATGGATTCACCTCCGCTCAGACCCCTGAACCCAGGTCTTTGAGCTGCTGCCCCTGCTCACCAAGCCATGTGAGCCACCGGGACTTCCTGGACCCATCCGCAAGCGCCCAACAGACGCGCAACCTCTCTGTGAGTCACCATTTTATGTAAACATGAGCTTCTTAGATGCTCGACGCAGACGCAAAGAGCGATGAGCGATGGAGGGCGCAGAAAGGAGGCATAGCGCCCATTTGGCACACAAGCAACGGCCGCCTCCCATGGACCCAAGGGAAAGAGGGAGGATCTCTCCCTAGCCCATAAGTTCTGGGTCTTCAAGTGACTCTCTTTCAAATGGGGATCAACTGCCTACTTGAAGCTTAGGCCACTCTGCTGTTCCTTGCTTTAGTCGCTGGTGATTAGCATCTGAAAGAGTCATTAAGTTGTAAAAGGATTAATGCTTTGAAAAGAAATCCTTTCCTCTGTGTCTTGAGTTGGCTATTGGAATCTATTGATTCTATGCAAATGGCAGCGGTTACGGCCGCCGCCATTTGCGTTCCTTCTTTTTGGCCAACTTAGTCTACATAAATATTTATGTAGACTATGACGGCGAAAATAAAGGGGAACGCAAATAGCGTAGCGGGCGCTATTTGCGTCCCTTTTTGATTTGCCGTTTTAGCCTACGTAAATATTACGCCATCATAGTCTACGTAAATATTTTTTAACCGCCACTGCCATTTGCGTACATGGTTATTTGTGTGTGTTTTTTACCCAGAGGCCTCTGCGGCTGGAAATCCGGCTGCGGACGGCTCTGGCCTGGCTGGGCCTGGCCGGCTGCTCCACGGAGCCACCACAGAGCACAGCCGGCCATCGAGGATTCCAAGGGGGAGGAACGGAGCGCCTCCGCCCTGTCGAGGATTCCGGGGGGAGGGACGGAATGCCTCCTCCCCACCATCAACATAATCTGCGAAAGGTAAGTCACTTTCATACATCCCTACCTGCGCCCCCCCCACGTTTTCGCATTTTATGAATGCCATCTTCCAAAACTATTTAGACACTTTCCTCATTGTGTATCTCAGTGATTTACTTATATTTCCTGAGGACCCCCACGCCCATCAGCACCATGTCTCCGCCGTCCTCTAGCACCTCTGCGAGAGCCATCTTTATGCCAAGCTGGAGAAATGTGCATTTGACCTAACCTCTTTGGACTATCTTGGCTACATTATCTCAGCTGATGGTATCAGGATGGATCCTGCAAAGGTCCGGGCTGTCCTCTCCTGGCAGGCTCCATCCACCAAGAAGGACTTGCAACGTTTTCTGGGGTTTGCTAATTTCTACAGAAAGTTCCTGCCCAGCTTTGGTCAGCTGACATCTCCTCTCACAGACCTCCTTAAGGGCAGGAAATCTCCTTTTCATTGTACAGCATCTGCCCAACAGGCTTTCGAGGAACTTAAGAAGCTTTTTAGTTCTGAGGCAATCCTGTTGCATCCCGACCCAAGGAAGCCTTTTGTAGTGCAAACTGATGCCACTGACTTCGCGGTGGGGGCAGTGCTTTTTCAGCCAGATCAGGTGGGCGGCAGTTTGCAACCCTGCACCTACCACTCCAGGAAGCTGAACATGTCTGACTGAGAGGAATTATACCATCTGGGAGAAGGAACTGTTGGCCATCAAGTCCGCTTTGGAGACCTGGCGTCATCTGCTGGAGGGGGCACAGCTAGGGATGTCAGAGAATTCCATCACGGACTGAAATGGGATCCAATTCCCTTCAGTCTGTGCCATGGAATCCTCTGTGGAATGGCACCACAAGGTCCTGCGGAGCCAGCAGTCATGCGGCTTTTTTTTGGTCATCCGCACAGAGTCGCAAAATTTTCATAAATAAAAACACAAGGTAGTATATTTTGATAATAAATACGTAAGGGTTTTTTTTTAAAAAAAAATGAATTGTGCTCACCGCCTTGCTTGTGGGTGTTCTTTTTCAATTCAAATCCTCCCTCTCCCTTTACTTTCAGCCAAAACACTTCCTCCTCCTCCTCGGGGCTTCCCAAAATAAGGCTGCCCCAGGTGTGCCTGAGCGATGCACTCTTTGTTTAAAGCAACGCTGTTTGAAAGAAAGAAAGAAAGAAAGAAAGAAAGAAAGAAAGAAAGAACCTTTTTAAATGACCATGCTGGTCTGGAGCCCTGCACGAGTATTATTTCCCCTGCTAGGCTTTCTGTTTCCACATCCAGCCTTGTTGGTGACATGGTAAGGCTAAAATGGAGAGGAGAACCAACTCTGTACATGTCTACTCAGAACTAAGTCTTACTGAGTTCAATGCAACTTACTCCTACGCATGTCAGCACCCCACTTCCCCCCAGCTCCACTTTGTATTTCCACATCCAGCTCATTAGCAAACCTCCTGTTAGTTATCTCACTGGGTGACTTTGGGCTGGACTCTCACCACTACACCACACTACTGTTTTGAAACTCATGAAGAAAAAGAGACAGTATAATGGAAAGTTCTTTCTGAAGCAGTCACACTTCACTTGTACAAATGCAGCATGAAGGGAAAGATCAGCAACCTTCTCTTTGTTTGAATAAAAAGCACACTCTGCACATGCTCAGGGAATGGACAAAATGAGGAATAAACATACCAGGGAACTATATTCTTCCATTATGTGTGTGTGTGTGTGTGGGGGGGGAATCTCCCTCAATCCAGCTGTTCCCTGGAAAAAAAAAACCCATTCACCCAAGGTTCTTCTGAGATAAGTAACAGGAAGTCGGATAATGAGCTGGATGTGGAAATACAAAGCTGAGCTGGAGGCAAGTGGGGTGCTGACATGTGTAGGAGTAAGTTGCATTGAACTCAGTAAGACTTAGATCTGAGTAGACATGCAGAGTTGCTTCTCCTCGCTGCTCAGCTTTGTATTTCCACATCCCCCCATGGACCCAATGGACCGAAGGGAAAGAGGGAGGATCTCTCCCTAGCCCATAAGTTCTGGGTCTTCAAGTGACTCTCTTTCAAATGGGGATCAACTGCCTACTTGAAGCTTAGGCCACTCTGCTGTTCCTTGCTTTAGTCGCTGGTGATTAGCATCTGAAAGAGTCATTAAGTTGTAAAAGGATTAATGCTTTGAAAAGAAATCCTTTCCTCTGTGTCTTGAGTTGGCTATTGGAATCTATTGAGAGAGGCCACCAAAGCGCTCCTGACATGTATGTTCCTCATATGGTATGCCTAGCATAGAAAAGGATTTTGCTGGTGTGCTAGCCTTTCTGTAGTACAGCATAGTTTATAAGCAAAGTGGTAGTCTCCTTCATGCACTATCATAATAACATAGTTGTTGCTATGTGTAGCTGCTCCCACACCATACCTGATAACACGTGCAGTTCCTCCTTGTGTGGTTAGGATGGGTTGTGTGATGATATACCATGTGAGATGCTATCTCCTTAGAGGGTATGTGTAAGACATAACCATCTGTGGTTGGTAATGTATATAACCATGCAATCTGTCCTTACCATTTGGGCAGAGGTTGCTTATAGTTCTGGGAGTGGCAAGGAAGCAGCCATGGGACAGTAGCCAATGCATTGCTGCCAGTAATGTATGGAATGGGCCTAAAGGATGGCTCCAGAGATGGCATTGATGTCATCTCATCTCCAGCAAAACTGGCACTTTAGGATATAGTATGTCTAGATCAGTTTCAAATGAAACAAAATGAGCTTATTGGGTGTCCTGACAATTTGAAAAGGCTAAAGCAAACCAATGTTACAAACAAACAACAAGATTCTCTCAGACCAGTCAAAGGCCTCTTCATGAGCTGCCTGGCTTGGTCTTCTCCTCTTCTTCCTTCCCTCAGGCATAGAGTTCTTAAGTAGCCACAGGGAAGGTGGGGAAGGTAGTGCCTCCACAATTCTCTCCAGCCAATGGATGACCCTTTCTGGAGCGAATGGCACACGCATCCTGGCCTGGGCCTCTCCTCTTCTAAAATGCACAAACTTCCCATGTACACTGCCTTAAACCCCTTGGAGGAAGGGTGGAATAAAAATACAATAAATCAAATAAAACTGCTGTGGGTACATTGACAGAAGCACCGTGTTTGTAAGGTTAGGTATACCTACCTATAGGATCAGAAAATAAATTGTATTGTTAATTGGGGCCACCAACAGTGAATGAAAATATGAATCTATTCAAATGGAGTTTCATTTTAGTTTTGACTGCTACAGTGACTGATTATGGTAATAATGAGCTGAAAGTCTATTCATCCACTGTTTGCGGTAAAAGAATGAAGTACCTGAATGTACTGAGACATTCTCTCAGCTACATCAATTGTAAACTAAAGGCCACTTTTAACAGGCAGTACAAATTGTACTTTCATATTTAGCTGCATTTCCTACCATGCTGGGTATAGTCAAAAGGCAATGATTAAAATTTAAGAGACAATTAAATTTTCAATTCTTCTCTATATTCAACTTTAAAGATTAGAATATTCATGCTGCTTTTAAAGTGCCATTTGAAAATACAGCGGTGAGCTGAAACAAATTTTCATTTGGATCAAATGGACCAGATTAATTTGGACCATACTGAATGAGCCCAAGCAAAGGTTAAAAATTAAGGTCATAGTGACACTGTAGAACTTCTCATTCATACCTTAAGAGCAGAGTATAAAGGTCAATTTAAGAACTATATCCAGTGTTAAGCATATGGCTGTGATCTTTGCTGATTTATTTTGACTTCAAAGTAAGAAATGAGTTCACAGCTTGAGCTAAATCAAGTTTAAATCCAGTTCCGAGTTTCACCTCTTTTTATCATGCATTTCTAGAGTTTGGGGTTGATCATCCATTGCTAAAATTGGTCAGCTGGCATAGCAATTATGCCTTTTGTTAACTAAAATAAAATGGAAGTGTCTATCAGCATGATTTGTTAGGAATATGAAACACACACAATTCACATGTTCAGCATACTTATCTGCAAAAGCAGGTGTGGCTTTTGCAAACTTAATTATTGCTGTATATTGTGAATGCGCGCGTGCACACACACACACAACTATTGGTATATGTATTAATACAACATTTATGTATCAGTTTGTGATGTAGATATTTCTGACAGAGGAGAAAAATCTCAAGTGTTGTAACTTTTCCTATCATTCTCCTATGGTTCAATCTTCTTGTGCAGGCTATCCCACATTTGGTAGCAGCTCAGTTATGAAAGTAATTCTATAAACATGGCTATACTATTACTGTTAAGAGAACAGAACCATGAAATCAAATACATTCCTTTGGTATCATACAATCACTAAAGGGTTACCTCAGTGGTAATCATGCTACTATGCAACGGGAGAATTGTTATATGTGCTATGTGACAAATGAAGAAAAATATCCAAAGCAGGCTATTCCTTATTGTTTAGTAAACAAAAGCTATTCCTTTGTTTCTAGAGATCTAAAGGTGCAATCTTAGGCTCATTTACCTGAGAGTAAGCCCCCCAAATTATTTTTTGAGTAGACATGTATAGGAATGCACTGTAATTCACTGGTGGGCTATAGTCTTAGGGCTGTTCACATGAATCTATAACATACATGGTTTGTGGTCAGACTATGCTCAATGTGCCATGAGCTGAATCACCATGCAACCCACAACATGCTAAGTTCAGAACAGATCCTCTTTTCACAACTGATTGCCAATGCAGCCACAAATGAACAGGTAGATGAGAACCCTTTCCCTCTGTTGGCATAGATGTATCCATCTTTCAACAAATGTTCAGAACACTTATCTGCAAACATATTGTTGTTGTTTCAATCTGCATCATTATTGCGCATCACATCTACGTTATTATCCATGGTTGGCTAAATTGTGCATCGAGGTCTGCAGTCAGCCGCAGCTCCTTTTGCGGGGCAGATCTGGCAATGCTTTTAAGTGTACACAGCCTATTCATGATAGTTATGCACAACAATCAATACTCTTCACCTTGGAAGCAATAAATAAATTCGGCTATGGGGTGGTATAGAAATGCAATAATAATAACAACAACAACAACAACTCCTCATAAATACATTCACAATGCTCCCACCCCCTCCAAAAAGCTGCTCTGAGTTTTGTTCAGCATATTATAAGCAGCAATTGTTGACAGATACACAAAGAGCTCAGGCCATGGCAAATCAGCACACCCTAACTAAACACACACAGCTGGCATGATCCCAAATTGGTGCTGATGTTACAGTGGAGAAGCAGCAACTTAGGCTGAAAATGAACAGATTTGAAAGGGAAAAATCACCACATAATTTTTTATTAATAATACCCACATATTGAATTAACATCATAAATAAGCCATCAGTGTTATGAAACCATTAGTAATTGCATCATGAAACATGCAAAAAGAAGTATTTCAGGGCCGGCCCAGGGTCAGCATGGTTGTGCAACTGCCAAGAGCCCACAGGCTCACAAGGGCAGGCCTATTTTTGTTTCTGAGCTTGCCTCAGCTGCCACCACCCAGAAGTGCCATGGCTGAGCCTGCAGGGCCCACAGTGCCCTATTTAACTGTCCTTTTTAAAAAAGGAAAAAAACTTACATTTTGAGTAGCAGCGATCTGAACCAATCAGATGTTGCCTTTGGTAGGACATGGCCAATGAAGGCACAGGGTGGTCTTTACATCACTCCTGTTCTTTCACTGGCTGAGCCCCTCCCCAATGTTAGCATCTGATTGGTCCAAATTGCTGCTACTCAAAACATAAGGTGTGTGTGTTGTTGTTTTTTAACCTTTTAAAATCACTCATGGGGCCTCCTGGTGCCCAAGCATGATTATGCAAATAGGGCCAGTGAAACCAGGAGGAGGAACAGAAGTAGAAAAAGGAGCTGCTGTCCCCACCCCCTTACTAGGTTTTGTTTTTGTTTTGTTTTTTAAAAAAGGGGGCTGGCTGGCATAAAGGATGGGTAGGGGCTTTGGAGAAGTACGAATCAAAGTGGGAGTCCTTCATAGTGGACTAAATCCCTCAGAAGGAGCAACTATCCCTGCAAATTACATCCAATTCTGCCAAGAAAAAAAGAAGTTATTGGCAGTTCACTTTTAAAAAAACCCACAAAGTTTAAAGGTGTGCACCACAAAATCCACCCCAAAGGTCATTGTACCCATATCAGATTGTGAGCTTTGTTTTTCTTTTCACATGAAAATCTGTGCATATTTTCATGCACATTTCCCCAAATGTATGCATCAATTGTGCACAGTTTTAAAATGTATGCATTAGCTCCCATTTTTGAAAGCATGGTCATGCACATTTTCCAAAAGTGCATATTTTCATGCACAGTTTTCAAATGTATGTATTTTTCAGACACTTTTTTTTGTTCTGTAAATCACAGAGCAAGCTCAGAAAAGTGTGGACTTTGACCACAGGTTAGGTTCAGGTTTGCATTGAGTTCCAGGAGGTGCAAACTGGATAAATTCTGGTCAAAACTGAACTGAAACCAATTTCTCATACATCCATAGTTGGTGTAGTGGCAAACCCTTGTTTGTTACTCTGCAGCTAAAAGCAATTACTAAGGAAGTAACGAGCTGCCTGCCAAGATGTACAAACTGGGCTGGCTTAAATGGTTTGTGGATTACATGTACAGTTTGGCAATCATGCAGCAACAGAAAATTCATTTGGCAGAAATGTTAGGTTGCGCACCTGTGTTCTAAACATAGAATCAAAGCACTTGGGATACTGTAGAAGAGGGCAATTTGTGGCCTCTGCTTTTATAAACAGAGATGAGCTAGGTGTGATGATTAGCAGGAGTAGTAGATTGTTGAGTTCCTTAAATAGAGCTTGAGTAACAAGAATACTGATTAGAATCAGCTACAGGTAGAACAGGAGACAGAATGCAAATCTTACTGAATGTAGCAAGAGAGAGAATGAGAGAGAGAGAGCAAGTAGATGGGAGCAAGTACTTCTTTGCTCTAATGCTGTCAGACACACATGAAATGCTATTCTGGATACCAGCTCTGCATTCCATCCTGATGGTTCCATCCTGCCTCAGGATCTTCTCGAACAAGCTCTGGGGTATGGGGAGGCAACATCCCATTGTAAGTCAAGCAACTGTTAATATTCAGGTCCTTTTGCCAATTAAAAAATTTCCACAAGCACCATTAAGGAATATTTAGTAAGTGCAGCCTCATTAAAACTGACCTTGGATCATCTTGGGTCTTCTCCATTCGTACAGCACATGAACATGAAAGCTTGCTTTGACATTGTCCTGAACTCTTTTTTGTAATACTTTGGAAGACAGAAACAAAATTCGAAGTGATCTTGATAGGCTGGAGCACTGGGCAGAAAACAATAGAATGAAATTTAACAGGGATAAATGCCAAGGTCTGCACCTAGGAAAAAGAAACCAAATGCACAGTTACAAGATGGGGGATACGTGGCTCAACAACACTACAAGCGAGAAGGATCTTGGAATCGTTGTCGTTCACAAGCTGAATATGAGCCAACAATGTGATGTGGCTGCAAAAAAGGCAAATGCTCTTTTGGGCTGCATTCATAAAAGCATAGCTTCCAAATCCCAGGATGTACTAGTTCCCCTCTACTCAGCACTGGTTAGGCCTCATCTGGAGTACTGTGTCCAGTTCTGGGCACCGCAGTTTAAGAAGGATGCAGATAAGCTGGAGAGGGTTCAGAGGAGGGCAACAAAGATGATCAGGGGACTGGAAACAAAGCCCTATGAAGAGAGACTGAAAGAACTGGGCATGTTTAGCCTTGAGGGGAGATATGATAGTGCTCTTCAAGTAGTTGAAAGGTTCTCACAGAGAGGAAGGCCAGGATCTCTTCTCAATCATCCCAGAATGCAGGACACGGGATAATGGGCTCAAGTTATAGGAAGCCAGATTCCAGCTGAACATCAGGAGAAACTTCCTGGCTGTTAGAGCAATACAACAATGGAACCAATGACCTAGGGAGGCGGTGGGCTCTCCCACACTGGAGGCATTCAAGATGATGCTGGACAGCCATCTGTCGGGGATGCTCTGACTTGGATTCCTGCATTGAGCAGGGGGTTGGACTTGATGGTCTTGTAGGCCCCTTCCAACCCTACTATTCTATGATTCTATGATTCTAAGTTCCCCAATGTGGAAAATGCCTGCAGACAGCTCTCATGGTGCCCTCCGGGCTCACTGCAGGGCTGGATGTGCCTGATCTCATCTGATCTTGTAAGCTAAGCGGGGTCAGCCCTGGTTAGTACTTGGATGGGTGGCTGCCTGGGAATCAGGCTGTCTGCACTGAGCAGGGGGTTGGACTTGATGGTCTTTCAGGCCCCTTCCAACCCTATGATTCTATGGTTCTGTGTCCATGAAGAGAACTGGTAATAAAAAAGAACTACACTAGGGGGTGAGTAGACACTAATCATGTATAATTCAAAGAGCAAAATACCAGCAACCAACAGTACATTCTCTGTCAAGTTCTCCAGCTGTTGACTGCTGATGCCCACCGTGATTACTAGATCAGAGGCAAGAATCAAACACACAAACTAAAAGGCAACCTTTGTCATCCCAATAGAGGAACAGTCATGTTGTATTCTTACAATAACCACAAGATTAAAGCATGATTCATACCCCCCAAAGAGGGAATAGTGTGGAATATAAAATTGTGTATTAGCAATATCAGGTGGAGCATATTTGCATTGCAGGCACCTTCTCAAGAATAGTTATCTCACAAATGAATGTACAGTGAAACATTTTCTTTTTGTAAAGTGACCAGGTGACAAAAGTATCCATACAAAGATGTACGAGAGCTGAAGAATGAAATCTGGGAATGGGCAACTTCAGTTCCCTCACATGGACTGTATGAGTGCATGTTCTGGTCATGACAAAGAGGAGAAATGTCTAGATACTCTAAATGACTGTGCTCTAGAACCACTGGTCATGGAATGGATCAGAGGGGAGATGATACTGGACTGAATCCCAAGTGACACCCAGGACCTAGTGTGAGATGTCAGTGTTGTCAAACGGATTGGAAACAGTGACCACATTGCTGTCAAATTTAATGTATATTCAGTGATTAAAAAAAACCTGCTAGTCTAAGACCAGACTTAAGGCTACCTCACTCCACAAGGCCAGGAAATTGGAAGTAATGATGTTGTGCAATGTCACAGATTGTACCCTCCACACACCCATGCTTTCCCTTGGTCTTTCTGGCCCAAATCCAGATGAGGAGGTTGGACTACCTGGGACCAGCAAAGGTGGCTTATACAGTAGGGGTGTGAGTGATACCTAATGACTTGGTATATAGCCTTGCTGTTCCTGCAAATGCCATCCAGTTCTGCCAAAAAGAAAAAAGATGTTGACAGTTCCATCTTTCCCCCCTGAATTATACTTTTAAAGTGCATAGCATAAAACCTTCTGCACTTATTTATCTGAGATTGGCAAATATAGCCTCCTCATAAGGAACAACCGATTCTGACAAAAAGAACAAAATGAATAGTTATTTGTTGATTTCCAGTGACAGTCAATGGGAGGCATGAAGATTTGGATTTCTGAACTGAGATTTACATTTGAATTCAGCCTCTGAATTGGTCCAGGTCGAATTGCGCTATTTTCCAAATCACTGAATCAGGGTCTCAACTGAATCTTGTGGTCAATCCACACCACTAATGCAGAGTGTTGGGATTTTAGTTGATCAATAGTCCAGGAGCAGGAGAAGCTCTACAATTCTTTTTTAAAGAGCATATCGGTTTTACCTGTTGGTATTTCTGGTGCTCCATGCAGAAGTGCGTTGGCCTTCTGTTTGGCCAAATACACAAGTTCAGCTTTTAAATGTTCATAATAACATGTTAATTTTGCCTTCTTTGTACTTGGTTTGTAATGTTTATGGCTCTCCTTTATTAGAGGCTTTGATCATCAACTAACTGAGTCAATGTCTAACAATTAAGGCATGCCATGTCTGAAAAAGACTTTTAACCTGATACATTAACTATTCATTCTTCCAAATTTTCTAGATTGTACATGGTGATTATATTGGATCATCAGAAAGCTGATTACTTGGACTTTATTACTTTTTGTTTCAGATAGGAATGCTTTTACAGGATTTAGAATTAATGTTATGCCCTATGTTTTCTAGAAGCCCATTATAATTATGGCTGGAACATCACCATTGTGTGTTTTGTAAAAGTGTTATTGAGTACGTTGTTCATTATGTTACTCAGTGTCTTCTTTATACTGATTCATGTGAAAATATCTGTCGAAATTTAGGCTTAGGAAGGATGTTGTTACACCTAGTGAGTTTGTATGCTTCCTGCTGTTTGGTAATGGAAAATATATTTGTTTCCATGTTTCCTTATTTTTTCTGGCAGCTAGGAAACTAAGGGTACAATCCTATGCATGCTTGGACAGAAAAACATCCTACAACTCCCAGTCACTGAGGAGAACAGAAAGGAATATAAACTTGTGCAAAAGAAATGCAAGCAGAGAATAAGCAAGGCAAAAAAGGATTTTGAGGAGCATCCTGCTAAAAGCATTTAGACCAACAATAAAACATGATCTTAATACAAGCAGGAAACAAGCTAGGGGTGCAGTTGGACCACTGGATGGTGAGAATTAAAGGAGTTCTGAAGGATACTGCCGAAAAGCTGAATTACTTCTTGGTGTCTGTCTTGGGCAGGCAAAGGACACAATAAATAGACACTGTTGTGACTTGATGACTTGTTTTTCTTGTTGTGACTGGAGTGCATCCCTGTTGTTGTCTTAGAAATACCCATTCCTGAACTGATATTTTCAGGAAGGAAAACTGAGGCAAATCATGGAAATGAGATGAAGTTCTAGATCAGGGATGGGCAACACATGGCCTGCTGGACACATAGGGCCCCATGGCCTCGAGAGTGGCCCATGCTGCTGCCCTGACACTGGTAGGGATGGCGGAGAATTTCTCCACGAATCTCCGGGAGGCCGAATGCCAACGCATTTGGCCCCCCGAAATTGGTGGAGAAACGGTCTGCCCCCCCTGCCCCCCCGGAATGGGACTTACCTTTAGCGAATGTCCCTGGCGCTGGCGGCTCCCGGCGGCGGTTCGTCGTTGTCGTCGGCCGGTCTTCCGAACGGCCGCCGCCGCCGCCATTTCCAAGTTAAAAAAAAAAAAAAAGTGATAGGCTACGTAAAGATTTACGTTGCCTATCACGGCTAGATTTTCAAAAACACCGTGATAGGCTACATAAATCCTTACTTAGCCTATCACGGCTGACTTTGGGGAAAAAAAAAAGCGCATACGCAAATGGCGGCGCCTATGGGCGCTGCCATTTGCGTTCCTTATTTGGGCACGTGTAGTCTACGTAAACATTTACGTAGACTATGGCGAAAATAAGGGCAACGCAAATAGCGTTGCCCTTATTTTCGCCGTAGTCTACGTAAATGTTTACGTAGACTACACATGCCCAAATAAGGAACGCAAATGGCGGCGCCCATGGGCGCCGCCTTTTGCGTACGCGCTTTTTTTTTTCCCAAAGTCAGACGTGATAGGCTACGTAAGGATTTACGTAGCCTATCATGTCTGACTGCAGGGTCGCAAATGGCGGCGGCTACAGCCGCCATTTGCATCCCAGCAGGAGACGAGATTCGCAGCCGGAGGGACGGGCGCCTCCCCCCCAGCCAGAATTTTGGCCGGAGGGACGGGGCACCTCCCCCCCCAGCCAGAATTTTGGCGGGGAGGGATGGGGCGCCTTCCCCCCTGCCCAGAATTTCAGGGGGAGGGACAGAGCGCCTCCCCCCCACCGTGAAGCAAGCTGCGGGATAAGGTGAGGGACTTTCGTCCATCCCTAGACACTGGTAAATATGGAAAACAACCTAATTTCTCCCTGGTAAGCCTCCATTGCAGTTTGCCACTGAAATTTGATGGCAAACCTCCAATTTTTGTTGCTGCCACTGCACCACCTAATTTGGCAGTGTGGCTGAGGCAGAATGTGGCCCATGGTGTGTGTGTGTGGGGGGGGCGAGAGTTGCCCCTGGAACTCCCGATGTTTTCCACCTATTCTAAACCTTACTGACAAATTGGAAAGAAACAAATCCCCAGGTTCAGTTAGTATCCACTCCACTCAAGAGTTCTAAAGCAACTCAAATCTGAAATTGCTGTTCTGTTAACAAAAAAAAGAAAGGCGGGGGGGAAGATGGTCCTCTGGAGAACTGGGAGATAATAGATTTTAAAAGCAGCAGCTTTCTCTTGGATGAAATTACTCTCAAATACCCTTGTCCCTTAAGAACTGCTGTCAGTAAAACCACAGTCTGACTGGCTGAGCCTGCAGGGCTCAGTGCCTTTGGACATGAGCAGTCATTAGAACACTTCTGTCCCTCTACCCTCAACTACTTGCATGATTAAAAATCCTAATTCAATGAAGAAGAACAGAGGGGAGAGAGGAATGAGGCAAGTCGGTGAGCAAGGAAGTAGAGAAGAGGCCAAGGAAGGAAGAAGCTGACGACAGCCATGGTAAGTAGATGTGGAAAAAGAAGGGAGGAAGGGAAGTTGAAGCAGTACTAATGTGGGGCCTAGGAAAGTAGGTCTGTTAGAAGTTGGGCCCTAACGGTCAAGTTTCTGGATCATGGAGGAGGACATGTCTGTCACTGTAATGGGTCCAGATGGAAGAAATGTGGTCCCAGGCATTCTGAATTCAAATTTGAAAGAAACAGCCAAAGTCTAGAAGGGCCAGAAGCAGGTAACATACAGAATCCAAGTCAGGCAGCCAGTCATGTTCCAAAAACAGTAGCTAAAGATCAGACAAGCAAGCGCAGTTTGAATAATCTAGGGAAGGAGGGAGGGTTTCTAAAGAGGGAAGGAGCTGGCAGTTGTAGATCTTGATTGGTTTGGGAGCAAACTGCCTGAATGCCAAGTCAGATGGCAAGGCTTTTATTGGAACCTAGATGAAACCCATGAAACATGCTGTTCAGACTGCAAGGCTTGAGGCAAAAACGTATACCTTTTGGTGAAAGAATTAAGGGGATGAGGGCTGGCTGCTGGAAGCTTTGACTTGGGAACCCTCCTGGTATCATAAAGACAGGCACTTCCTTGCCCACTCCTCTATATCCCATTTTTATGGCCACATTGTCATCCACCTAGGTCCATTTTTTCTTAATATGATCTGCAATCAATGTTCTCATCTTTAAACTAGTGTTTGGTAGTCATTTCTCAGTGGATAAGATCTAGCAGGATCCTGTTTCGCCTCCCTCGAAAAGTCAGATCAATGTCAGCTACAAGGATATCCTTTTCTTTTGCAGAGCCCAGATCTAAGGAATTATTTTCCGGGGAGGACTTGAGATGCTGTTGATATTAAGGAATCTGGTAATATTAGATTTTAGAAGAGGTTGTGTGTGTTACCTTCTGTTCCATACTCTGACTGAGTAATGTCAAACACTTTTGTAGTTAATTGTTTTAATGGAACTGTTTCTGAAATGTAAGCATTTTTAAAAATAAAAATACATTGGTGGTATAGGAACTGCATGTTTAAAAATGTATGAAAAATGTGCAAAGCTGTGAAAATTCTCATAAGACCCAAATTATCTAAAAATTCTAGACATGTAAAATAATTATTTTTCTTATTCTGAATATAAATATACAATGCAAATGTCCATGAAAATACATAATAAAAGGAAACTGTCTCATAAAGTTAATCTTTTACTTCTCTGATAATTAAAAAGGCATACATGCATACAAGATGAAAAAGAAAAAATTGAGTTGATCAACTGGTTGCATTTCTTTTTCAAGATATGTCGCATTCAGTTCTAAAAGGGCATGACTGAGAAAGTGCTCTTTCTTTTTTGTCTCTAATCGGAGGGTTAATAGTTTTTAAAATACAGATATCACAGTCATCTTGAAACTTGGGGAAAGAAAAATCAAAGGGTTTTCAAGATCATTTAAATGTAGTTTTTCTTTTTGCCCAGTAGGAAAAATACAGTTTTCTGGACGTAAAGAGCTTGAAAAGGATTTTCTTCTTTCTCCAGAAGCTGATCAAACTTTGTGTAACCTCCCAGACAGAAATTTGAATTGTATTTCTTTTTCTAAATGTACTTTTCTGGCTATTAGCTATATACACTGCAGATAGGTAGCTTGTTAATTATCACACCTAATGCCACTGTTACAAGAGGCTCTGCAGGAATGTAAATATTTTGTGTGGCTCTCAACTATCCCCAGAATCCAGCTACTTTTCTATTTAAAAAGAACAAAACTCCATTGTTAACTGCCAACTAGGGATAGTGTGGGCGTCCAGTTGGACTCAAAGTTCAGTGATTTCTCACTGGCTCAGCCCGCTGGAGACCAGTCCTCAGATCAGATCCCCACACTTGCTTGACTTTGCGTGAGCCGAGTAAGGCAAGCGGGAAGCTGCCCACTCCCTCGCTGACTCACCATTTTGCATAAAAATGGCAGCATAGCCTTTTTCATGGATAACCATTTACACAAATGGTGGCCATAAAGGGGGCATTTATGCAACATTGCAGGCATGGGGGTTCAGCGAACAGCATGCAGCATGGGATGGGGTGAGTTCACCCATCCCTACTGCCAATAGCCATTTGTAGTCTGTCACTTCTGCTTTTTTAATATAAGTGCGACTGAATCCAGTATAAGAGATTGTGGATTAGGGCTCAGATGGATTATATGGAAACAATTCCTGCCATCTCCATATTTTGCCATTTTGTTGGCCCAGAGTACATAAAGGAAGAATAGGCCAGTAGTCTGGATTGAAGCTCGGAGCCTAATTAATTTACAAATAAGTAGCAAAGAGGGCGTGGGGGATCAAGTCTCCAGTCTGAATCTGATAAAATATCCCTGTCATGGGGAGACCTGTCTTGCAGAATACTTTACTTTAGTAAACTTCTACATTTCCTTTAGGAATCTGGAGGAACCACATACAGAATCTTGCTCAGCCCAAATGGGAAACAGATAATTGTCTGGATTCAGAGGATCAGTGTGGGAAACAATGCAGAGTCGGTTGTTTCCCCCACCTGGGCCATTTCACAGGTTCCCATATTCTCCAAATGCGGTGTACACTGCAGATGTAGTACATTTTCACCCACCTTAAAACTGACAGCTTGCAGTATGGGTTGTAGGGTGGATGAAAATGCACTACGCCCATGCTGGGTTCAGATGACATGGCAACCCGTGACATGGTGCCGGTAATTAGGGTAATCCTGGTCACATGACTGGCATGCACGGGGGTGGGGAAAACAACTGATGTTGCATTGTTTCCCCTGCTGATCATATGAATGACCATCTTTTGTGTAGGGAGGAGGGGTTGATCTAGATCCATCTGTAAGCACCATGAAAACAATGCAGTGATTACTTGAACCCAACATGGATTTGTCAAGAACAAATCCTGCCAGATGAATCTGATCTCATTTTTTGACAAAGTAACCTCCCTTGTGGACTGTGGGAATGCTGTAGACATAATATACCTCAACTTCAGCAAAGCTTTCGACAAAGTGCCCCATGATATCCTGATGAGCAAACTAGCTCAAAGTGGGCTAGATGAAACAATGATCTGGTGGATCCACAGTTGGCTACAGAATCGGACTCAAAGAGTGCTTATCAATGGGATCTTCTCAAACTGGGGAAAGGTAACGAGTGGGGTACTGCAGGGCTCAGTCCTGGCCCAGTGCTCTTCAACATTTTTATTAATGACTTGGAGGAGGAGGTGCAGGGAATGCTGATCAGATTTGCAGATGACACAACATGGGGCGGGATAGCTAATACTTCGGAAGACAGAAACAAAATTCAAAGTGATCTTGATAGACTGGAGTGCTGGGCAGAAAACAACAGAATGAAATTTAATAGGGATAAATGCCAAGGTCTGCACCTAGGAAAAAGAAACCAAATGCACAGTTACAAGATGGGAGATACTTGGTTCAACAACACTACAAGTGAGAAGGATCTTGGAATTGTTGTCCATCACAAGCTGAATATGAGCCAACAGTGTGATGTGGCTGTAAAAAGGGCAAATGCTCTTTTGGGCTGTATTAATAGAAGCATAGCTTCCAAATCCTGGGAAGTACTAGTTCCCCTCTACCCAGCACTGATTAGGCCTCATCTGGAGTACTGTGTCCAGTTCTGGGCACCACATTTTAAGAAGGATGCAGACAAGCTGGAGAGGGTTCAGAGGAGGGCAACAAAGATGATCAGGGGACTGGAAACAAAGCCCCATGAAGAGAGACTGAAAGAACTGGGCATGTTTAGCCTTGAGAAAAGAAGACTGAGGGGAGATATGATAGCGCTCTTCAAGTACTTGAAAGGTAGGGATGTACGAATCCCTTACCTGGCTCCAGGCAGTGGCATCCATGGTGGGGGGAGACTCTCCGTCCCTCCCCGCAGAATCCTTTCTGGCCAGCTCCGCTCCGCAGTGGCTCCATGGAGCCACCGGCCAGGGCCATCCGCAGCCGGAGCTCTGGCTGCCATTTGCATGGCTGCCTTTACTGTAATAGGCTACGTAAATATTTACATAGCCTATCATGGCAGCCTGGCAGGACGGAAGTGGCGGCCGCTATGACGGCCGCCATTTGCAGCCACCGGCCGAGAGACCAGCCGCCGCTGGAGCCGCCGCCAGAGCCACCGCCGCCTCCGTCCCAGGTAAGCTTCATCCCAGGGGGATTCTATAGGGTGGCGGGGGGTGGGAGGCCATTCCACCATGGGTTTCGGGCGGCCGAATGCCAGTGCATTCGGCCTGACTGAAATCCGTGGTGGAATTCTCCACCATCCCTATAAAGGTTGTCACAGAGAGGAAGGCCAGCATCTCTTCTTGATCATCCCAGAGTGAAGGACACGGAATAATGGGATCAAGTGACAGGAAGCCAGATTCTGGCTGAACATCAGGAAAAACATCCTGGCTCTAAGAGCAATTCGACAATGGAACCAATGACCTAGGCAGGTGGTGGGCTCTCCCACACTGGAGGTGTTCAAGACGAGGCTGGACAGCCATCTGTCGGGGATGCTCTGACTTGGATTCCTGCATTGAGCAGGGGATTGGACTCGATGGCCTTGTAGGCCCCTTCCCACCCTACTATTCTATGATTCTAGATTGGAACTACAGCAGGAGACAAAAGGTTAAAACCCTCTACCCCCCATGCTGGGGTCCCAATAAGGATTATTCCCCCATCACACACACACACACACACACACACACACACACACAGCAATTTGCAAACAAACCAGAATGGTGGGGAAAGATACTACGTAGTTTGGCCCTCTCCCATGTCCCTACTAAGAGCACCTCAGATGTTGGTGCAATGCCATCCTGCCTTCCCTATGATCCAGCCATCTCTCCCAGCTGTCATCGACCTGTCTCACTTACCCACTTTGTTCATAGCCTGGCAACTAGGGATGTACGAAACTCACTCACCTTTTCATGGATTGATTCGCGGTGGGGGGAGGCGCTCCATCCCTCCCCCCGGAATCCTCAACGGGAGGGGAGGCGATCCAGTCCTCCACCCTGGAATCCTGCCTGGCCAGCTCCGCTCCGTGGCGGCTCCATGGACCAGCCGGCCAGGGCTGTCCGCAGCCTGATTTCCAGCCGTGGACGGGCTAGTGCGGACGCAAATGGTGGCCGCCATAGCGGCCGCCATTTGCATCCAGCCAGGCTGCCATGATAGGCTACGTAAGTATTTAGATAGCCTATCACGGCTAACCCCCCCAAAAAAACCAGCATACGCAAATGGCGGCAGCTATTTACGTAGGCTAGAACGGCAAAAAATAAAGGAACACAAATAGCACCCACTATGCTATTTGCGTTCCCCTTTTTTTCGCCATTTTATCTTACGTAAATATTTACGTAAGATAAATTGGCGAAAAATAGGGAACGCAAATGGCGGCCGCCGTAGCCGCCACCATTTGCGTACGCTGGGTTTTTTTTGGGGGGGGGTTAGCCATGATAGGCTATGTAAATACTTACATAGCCTATCACAGCTGCGAGGACGGCAATGGCGGCTGCAGCAGTCCGGCCGTGGCTGGCCAGGAGACCAGCCGCCGGAGCCACCGCCGGAACCACCGCTGCCACTGCCGAATCCACTGCATCCGCCCCAGGTAAGTTCCATCCTGGGGGGATTCCACGGGGGGGCAGGGGGCAGGAGGCCATTCTGCCACGGATTCCGGGGGGCCGGATTCTAAAGAATCCGGCCTCACTGGAACCCGTGGCGGAATTCTCTGCCATCCCTACTGGCAACCCATTTGTCTTCTGAGATACCCTGAATGACTGCAGACCATCAAAGTAACACAGCACTCACTGATAGGTAATGGTGGCAAAGAGCTGGAAACAGTACTACAGATGCCTACAAGAACCCTAAAATACTGACTGAAGAAGCAACAACAAAGATCATGCACACACACAAAAAGCCAATGAAGATACACCAGTCTAAGAAGCATGAAAATGCATGCACAAAGAAACATAGTAAGATTGCTTAGTAAGAATGAAAATATATCCTTGAATGGTGTTCTAAGGCATAGTAAGGAACAAAAACAAATTTCTGTTTGGCTTTGTAGATGAAAATCTATGTAGACTACTATGATAACTTGCCCAGCTACAATAAAAGGATACTAATTTCACTGTCAGCAGCAATACATTCTTTCATTATTTAGATAAATGCACTTCTGTGCAGTATGTCCAACTCAATAATGCCATGAACCTAAAGAGATGAAAAACTGGAACCTCTTCACAAACATAAAAGTAATAAGATACAGCAGACGTACAATCCCTGTGACTGAGGAGTTTTGAGATGACTTCTAGCTGAAATGGGAGCAAATAGGCTGTGTGAAATCTGGGTTAAAAGTCTAAAAATTCATAAACTTGCAAATGAGAATAGCACTGGTATGCGAATTTATAGGGGAAAATGAAAAGCCTATTCTAATTATCACCTCCCTATTCTAATCGTCTTTGGCTGCCTCATTTTAATCACTCCCTATTTTTAAAATCTATCTTTTGATCATCTAAGCAATACTTTTTGCCCTATGATTACTTTCTCTTTCCTCTTCCTCTGCAGGAAGTCTAACAGTCTCACCAACTAATTCCCTGTGTTTTTTATATTCAGATAATAGATAGCATGTTTTTTCCTCCTTCTCTTTCATCTTCACACATAGGCTTTTCCACTGTTCTTCTTCCATCTAACCCTTATCTTCCATAGCCCAAGGCAAACCTCATAGTCAAAATGTCATCTCTATTCTGCTTTTTCATTTTTAGCTGTTATTTGCTTAGTCGTCTTGCATGTTCTTTTTTTCCTCTTCTTTAAAAAAAAATGAGTCTGTACATTGACACAGTTTTGTTCTTGATTTAAGCTGCAACACCGTCAGGTCTGAGCATTGCTAGCAAACAGAAAATGTGATGAATCCAATGCAAAGTAAAGTTACCACAATGCTCTGAAATAATTAGGACTTAGCTAATTTTTCCAAAGTCTTTTGCAGAGCTGCTGCAAAAGACTTTTTCCAAAGCTGCTTTTTCCAAAGTCTTTTGCAGAGCTGTGCACAAATGGCCTGTTGAATTCTCAACCCTATTTACGGGCAGAGGAATTGGGGTGACAATTTCACTGAATTTCTCCAGATGGAGGAGAAATTCTCCAACAGTTTCTCACAGGTATTTGAGAATTTGGAGAAAATTCTGCAGAGTGGCCTTTTATTTCTAGGGGAGTAAGAAAAGAAAAAGCTCAGAACTTTTCTAAGGAAAATGTCTTCTGAGAAATGTTAGCTCAACTCTAGATGTCATTTTTCAGGGTTCAGCAACCTCTCCAGGGTCTTCCAGATGTTAAACTGTCAGAGGGGATACATCTTGAGCATTTCTACACCAGGCTACAATCCCACAACTTTACCAGGGCTTTCTGCTTCCATTTTAAATGCAGGATCATGACAAGCTCCCTTTACACATGCTTCCCTTCCCCTGCTTTTCCCTTATTTGTGTTGTTCTATATGTTTCACTATACAGCCACTAGATGGTACTGTGGTCTAGCTCCTCTTACTGCAGGATTTCCTCTTTTCAGGAGGAAACCCAACATGCTGTAGTTTGATAGGTCATTATCTCTGATCTTTTAAAAAATGAGATGAAGGTCATTTAGTGCAGGAGCCGCCCTGGAGGTTGATGTCATCATGTAAAGGACCTGCAAACTTCCATGAGTAACCAATCTTAATAGCAGGATAAAAGCCCCATGTGGAGAAGCCCCTTGTCTTTAATGCAGATGCTTACAATCCCTCTACTTCCCTGAAAGCCCTGTAGCAAGTATGAAGGAGGCAGTGTTGTGTCAAGCTCTAGGGAAGAGGTGGAGCTAACTAGTGCTGTGCCAAAATCTGTCTCCCAATTTCCTGAAAGTTTTCTTCACCTACGAAAGAAGCTTCCATTTTTCTGCCTCATTCTTAGGACATTTTATAATTTACTTTGAATTCATTCTGGTGGTGGTTTTGAGCTTACCTAATCACTGTGAGGTGGCCAAGGGCACTGTGTGTATTTTTCTTCTTTTTATTATACATCTCTCCATGGCTCTGCAGCCTCTCAGGCTGCCTGCCTGCACTTCCTGATCTGGAAAAAAACAAAAACAAACAAACCATGGGAGGAATGACTTTATGATGGGTTTTAACTGAAGTGCAGGAAGCCGAGGAGGAAGCTACTATTCTATGAGGCTACAGGCTGCCTGAGAGATAATTGCACGATGAAAGACAGGACACTTGTGCACACTCCTCGGCCTCCTCATAAGTAAGGTAAGCACAAGAACCCTGAACCCAACCCATGGGAATTTCTCCAAATTCGTCTTCCACTTTAAAATTCTTTTCGGAAGCAATTTATTTTCTTTCTAACTGAATGAGAATGGTTGAAAAAATGTGGAAGGGATTTTCAGCACAGCACTGCTTTCGGTAGTGATAAAAGGTGCCCGTACGTTTGGCAATGTTTTTGACAAGGCAAGGGTGAATCAGTATAGAAAGGACAAGGAAGCTGAATTCAGACTGAGAGCAATGGGATGCAGGAATCTTGGTCTCACTCTGCATGTAATATAATAACAGCAGCAGCAACAACAATAATGATGGGAGGAGGAAACAGAAAGCAGGCTCTGGCAGGCAGGTGTGCCCAGAAGCACAGTGAGTCCTGCCCTAACCCAGTCACTGCAAGCAGCAGTAATGGCAGTCAGGAGATTTATTGGGCCGCTCAAAGTTAGTAAATGGCTTGATCTCTCTGGAGGAAGGGAGAGGACATAGGCAGTTCACCTTCCTCCCATCCTTAAAGAGATAGTGCCTTTGGATACATGCAGTTGACCATGTAATTTATCTATGCAATTGAGTCATATGGGAACATAGGAATCTGCCTTATACCAGTCAGGCTATTTGTCCATCTTGTCCAGCCCATGGGTAGGCAACCTGATGCTCTCTAAATCTTTTGGATTACAACAGCCATCAGCTCCAGCCAGCATAGCCAATGATCAGGGATGATGAGAGCTGTAGTCCAAAACATCTGGAGGACACCAGGTTGCCTGTCTCTTATCTAGCCCATATTGCCTACTCAGGCTGGCTGCAATTCTCTGGCAGCAACTCTTTCCCATCACCTGTCACTTCATCCTTTCAACTGGATATGCCAGGGATGGATCTGGACCTCCTGCAAGCAAAGTATGTGCTCTTCCACTGTCCTATGGTCCTTTCTATGTATCTACACACATACTACGGTCATGTGGCATATGATTAGGGATGTCGGACAAATCTGCGACAGATTCAAATGAGTTTGGATTTCTATGAATACAACCTGCAGATGTTGCAACAGACCAGCTTTTACCATTTTGTACAGATTCTGTGGACATGTGGACCTTTTTTAAAATTTTGGGATGGGTGGGATTTGTACACAGTGCATTTGTGCTAGTGAACATGAATTCCACTAATGTGTATTAGTGCTAAGGTGCACTTGTGCAACTGGAACAAATTTGTCGCACATCCCTAAAAAAAATCCAGTTCTGTCAATGAACAGATGACAGAATGAAAGATGCCTGACAGTCCACAGAACACAGACAGAATGGATTTAACAAAATCCCTACATCCTTAGATCGGACTAGAGGTGATACTCCCGCATGGCTGCATGTGAAGGGCGTCCAACATACCCCTCCAACTTTAGGGTCTCCATTGTCTAGCTCAAGATGTAACATCACCATTTTCACTGTATTTCAGCTGAATCGATGTGCAAAACCCTTACGTTTTCCTTGATAAATGTACTCTTCCATACAACTATGTGGCATCATTATTCACAGAAGAGCGCAAGAGGACATTTCGTGCTTTAAAAGAACGTATCCATGTAAAACTGAGAGGATGATGTAACACACAAATCCCCTTTATTTTTTTGCAAAAAAAGTAACAGCCTATTACATGAGATTTATGAAATTATAATCACTCAAAAGAAACTCTTCATCATGATACATCGACGCTTTTACTGCAGCTGAATAAAGACTAATGTTTTAATGCCAATGAAATAATCCATCTATAATTCATTCTTGCACCGAATATCAGTAGTTGTTGTCATTAGTCTTATTCAAGCATGGAGATAATTAAAGATGGGTCAAATTGCTCAAAAATAATGTGAATGCAGATTAACATGGGTGATGCTGACAAGATCAACTTTTTTATTTTTAATTTGACACATTAAGATGTGACACCATAGTGCACCCTTTGTTTTTTTGACATGAGATTAGGCTTTCACATTTATTTTTCATTAGAGGCTGGAGTGACCTGACTTCTTTTGAATCTTGGAAACCAGCAATGATGACATATTCCTCCTGTGGCTTTCGGCAAGTGTAAGCAGCAAAGTGTAAGGCAAAAATAATGCTTGCTTAAAAAACAACAACAACCACACCCAAAGGGAACGATAGTCTCTTTAAGTTAGGTCTGTGGCATTATAGCTGCAAAAGTAACTATAGTGGAACATTCAGTGTTTATCCCCTAAAAGGAGAAAAGCTAGAGCCTAGCCTTTTGTGAAGCCACGCCACACAGTATTTAGTATTTAACAGTATTTAGTATATGACACCAAGCGCTTCAAGCGCTTCAAATACACGATCATCTTTACATGCATCTTTATAGGATAACAATTGGGACCTGCCACAACATGTTGCAGTGTGGAATAATCCGGTTCAGGGTGTCAGCCAGCCAGCCAGCCAGCCATGCTGTCTTCCAGGATGCTCCAATTAATCTCCCCTCCAGTTTTCTGTGTGTGTGTGTGTGTGTGTCCCTGTTGAACAGTCAGTTAGTATTCTGTGGACACTAAGCATGCACAATCCACATTTGGCTGATTTGCCCCTACCCTAATTTTTTTATAAACTTTTTTGGGGAGGTACTTTGGGGTTCCCCTGAGCCTTCTGATATCTCCCTGTTATGTGTGGGTGGTGCTGTTTTGGCTACATAAGGATCCATACTCAGAGAATGGGCCTCTTGCCCACACTCTCAGCCTTGCCCAACCAGGAAGCCTCAATTAAACATCAATTCCCATTTTGTCCAAACTGGGAAACTGGTTACCAGCTTTGGACGAACCATAGTTTAAATTTGATTTAAGGCCCTAGCTTGTTCCAAAGCTCTTTCCCAGTTCAGATAAAATGGGAAGTTATTCTTAGAGATTTCCTAGTTTAATCTTGGCTTGTGTAAACAGGTTTTGTGTGTGTGCCTGCCTGGCTGCCTGGCTGCCTGCCTGCCTGCACAAAAGGCTTCTGTATATCTTGGCTTAATAAACTGACCTAGACTTGTCCAGAGCCAGTGTGGCGTAGTGGCAAGAGTGTTGGACTGGGAGCTGGGAGATCCGGGTTCTAGTCCCCACTCAGCCATAGAAGCTCACTGGGTGACTTTGGGCCAGTCACACACTCTCAGCCCAACCTACCTCACAGGGTTGTTGTTGTGAGGATAAAATGGAGAGGAGGAGGATAATGTAAGCCGCCTTGGGTGCCTTGCAAGAGGAAAAAAGGCGGGATATAAATGCAATAATAAATAAATAAATAAATAAATAAATAGTGATACCTCCAGAAAAGTGGGTCGTGAGGAGATGGATTTTTTTAATGCCTCTAATGTTTTATAATAATAATAATAATAATAATAATAATAATAATAATAATAATAATAATAATAGTAATAATAATGTAAGAGGCATTAAAAATATATCCTTCTCCTCAAGACCAGCTTCTATCTTCTGGGGTTTATTGCTATACTATCTGCATTTTTTTTTAGCATTCACATGACTCACCTGGGGAGAGAGCTGTTCTTAAGGAGGACTTTCCCATGTAGATGACTCTACAAAGCCATCTTTAAAAATAGGTCTTAATCTGCTGAAACATTGTATTCAACAAGGGCACAATCCTATGCATATTTATACAGAAAGAAGTCCTACAGCTCCCAGGATAACCCAGCCAACCATGCTGGCTGATGAATGCTGGGCATTGTACAACATTTTCTCTGTCTAAACATGCCTAGGATTGCGCCCTAAGTTAAGGAAGAGGGTTGATTGTTGGATAAACCCATAGGAGATAGTGGTAACATTGTTACTTGCAGGTTGATCCTATGCATGCTCACTAATGGGCAAGCCTGGGGAATAAGCCATATTGAACACAGTGGCCTTTATTGAACGTGTGTAGGATCAGACTGCAACTTTCACTAAAACACAAAGCTGATGATGACTGGCCCACTTTTTTTATTTCTCATGATATTCTTGTGTGGATCCACTTTTTTCCTCTTCATTGTACATCCCTACTAAGCACTAAAGCCTTGGCTAGGGATGGCATGGGCACCTGATTCAGTCCGGGAGTCTGGCAGACACCCCCCCCCGCCTGCCTGCCCCTAAGCCATGCCTGCAGAGCCCTTGCCCCTGCTCGACCCTCCCCCCCATGCTCATCGAGCCACCAGCATTCACCCAGGACCCGTCCTCAAATACCACAAGCACCATTTTGTGAAAAAAGGCAGTCACGATATGCGTACATCTAGTTGTATGCAAAATGGCGCCATGAATGGCCCATATACGCAAGATTACAGGTGTAAATCTGTAGATCAGCGGGGAGCTCGAGCACAGGTCCAGGGATGTGGGGGCAGGGGCTGGGCAGGTACCCAGAAAACCGAGATGGGGGGGCACCCATCCATCCCTAGTCTTGGCTGCCCCATATCACGTTATCCATATCTGGAATAACATCCTTGCTTTTCATCCAGTTACTCCCTTCACTCTGTTCTTAAGACTTATTTAGTTTAATACATAAAACTATGTAAAGAAGGTGACCTCCCTCTTTTATTGTAGCATTTTGGACTGGTTCCTGATTTCATTCCCAATAAGTTTCTAATTGATTCTGAAGAAGTTGCACAATTATAGCTGGTAAATGGAGTCAATTCACCAATCCCCGACAGGCTCTCATTTATTTTGAGACTGAGAAAAGAGACACCTGGAGTGAGAACAAGTGTCTTTTATTAAGCCACATAACCAACAAATGTCAAACAGTAGCACATGCTGAAAAGACATTCCCAAAGCAATAGAAGTTACAATTACAGACACAGTAAATCAAAAGCAAGGAACAAGCAGTAGATAAAGAACAGGCAAGAGTCCAAAACATAAGCGAAAAGGTGAGGCTACCTTGGAGAATGGAGACAGCTGAACATTGAGCAACGGTAGCAGCAGCAGTCCAAGTTTTAAAAATTCGATATTTATGTTCTAGGTCTAATTTTGCTGTGCTACTTACATATCATAGACATTTCTATATCACCCTTCAATAGAAATTTCAAAGTTAACTAGTCAGGAATATTTGAGGCAAGGTATTTATGAACGGCCAGGTGGGATCTCACATCAGATATGGGAAGGTCTGCCAATATAACTATTATTTTTAAATTGTTATTGCAAGCTATCGGAAAGGTGCTCTTTTCTGTGCAGTCTACATTCTCTCCACTGTTATTTCATTTAATCACTCTAAGCCATTTTAGCAATGAGGTTGTAAAGCACTTTGGTGTTGTAATTATTAAAACAACCCTGTAAGGTATGTCACTGTTATTATGCCCATATTGCAGCTGGAGGGGGTTGGGGTAGCTGCAGCTGGGAGAAAATGGTTTTCCAGGCAGAGCAATCCTATGGTCCTGCAGAGAGCTTCCCAGGGACCATAGGATATTTTGGATTCCCCCTCCTGAGGCCGTAGATACTCCTATGACCTCAGGAGGAGGAATCTGACATTGAATCTCCCCCCCCCTTGCACACCCCCATGCAGTCACCATGGAAAGAACTGGCAGCTGCTTTCCGAGGTTGCAACAAGGACCTGAAATGACCTCTTAGAAGTAAAAAAAAAAAAAAAGTAATGCTGTGCCAAATCTTGCCCCCTTTTTTCAGGAACTTCTTGTCTCTCTGTGAAAGAGGCTTTGTTTTTTTCTGCTTCTTTCACAGGAAGGGGAAGAATTTGGGGAACTTTCTCCTTGGAGAGGGGGACAGGGTTTCCACATACCTTCTTTAAATGTAGGCGATGCTTGAGGGGTCTTCTTTCTATTTTTGTTTTTTTAAAAACAACAACAACACCCCCTGCACTTGCAGGAGCCCAGGATTTTTCTCCAGCCAGGAGTTCTTCCTGAATGCCTATTGCAGAGGGAGAAGTCACATGGGGCACATCTAGATGTGTCTTTTAGTCCGGGGCCAGTGCGAGTGGGGGCCCTTTTGATTAGACAATGCAGTCACCACCTCGCAGTCTTCCGTGGTTTCCGCCCAGAAAAAGTGGATTTCCAAGGTGTAGTTTTCTCCAAATTTTTCAGCTGCTGTGGCTTCACCATGGTGGGGTGCGTTGTCTAACCATCCCTTGGGGTGACAGCACTGTTTGTGGTGGGCGTGGAGTGGGTGGTGAGTGACAGTGTGATGCCTTTTCCCTCCTCCCCTCTCTTCCCTCTCTTCCCAGTCGCTTCCCATCCTGCCCGCAGTTGCGATGGGAGAGGGGATGGGAGAGGGAAGCGGTGCTTCGTGCCGCTGCGAGCAGTTGCGCCCCTCTCTGCTGGGGCTCTGCTCGGCAGAGAGGGATGCAGCTGTGATGGGAGAGGGAACCAGAGCTTTGTGCCACTGCCGTGAGCAACTGCACCCCTCTCCGCCGGAGCTCTGCTCGGCATAGAGGGATGCAAAACTGCGCAGTAACTAGCCTCTGTATATCTAGGTGTCTGAGCATCCACAGTGCAGGAGATGCACAGCTCCAACGATGCAACAGAACAAGTCGGTGCCATGTAGATGGGGCCATGGTCTCTTGGGAGTTCAGAAAAAACTGCTGGGCTGGAGAAGAGTCCTAGGCTCCTGCAAGTGCAGGGAGAGATTTTTTTAAAAAAAGAAAAGAAAGAAAGAAGACCCCTCAAGAATTGCCTACACTTAAAAAGTTATGTGGGAATGCTGTCCCCCTTCCCAAGGAGAGAATTCTTTGACATTCTCGCCTCTCCCAGCCTCTTACACTGGAGTTTTAATTTGGCCCCCGCCGCCCCCCCAAATGCCCAAAGGGGAATATTCAAAATTTCAGCACAGCATTATAAAAAGGGGGGCATTCTGGTGGACAGGGAAGGGACAGGAGAGGACGGGATTCACAGAATCCTATGGCTTCTCCATTGCCTGTTCACTACCAGTAAGTGAGCAAGATGGGCTCAGAGGCCTGACTAGCTGAAGTTTTCATTTTCTGAGGAGGAAAAGGGGGTGAAATCACCTTTGTCCTCATCCCACCTGGCTTTTACCAGCAGGGTATAGGATAGATGGAGAGATCCAGTCTTGGAGTCCCCAGTCTATTGAAAGGAAGCTCAGTCAATAGGACTGCACTCTAAGGCTATGTAGTGATTCCACATTGCAAAGATAGGACATGAAGCAGGAACTAGGGATGTACGGATTCTAGGGATGGCAGAGAATTCCGCCACGGATTTCAGTGAGGCCGAATGCACTGGCATTCGGCCCCCCAAAATCCGTGGCGGAATGGCCTGCCCCCCCGCCCCCCCCGCAGATTCCCCCCAGGATGAAGCTTACCTGGGGCGGATGTTCCGGACGGCGGTGGGTCCGGCAGCGGCGGCAGCTGGTCTTTCGACCGGCTGCCATGGCCACCGTTGTCATCCTGGTCTTTGCCGTAATAGGCTATGTAAGTATTTATGTAGCCTATCACGGTAAGCCAATAAATACGTTTAAAAAAACGGCATATGCAAATGGTGGCAGCTACGGCCACCACCATTTGCCTACGGCCTATTTTTCACCAATTTATCTTACGTAAATATTTATGTAAGATAAAACAGCGAAAAAAAGGGGAACATAGGCTAGAATGGTGAAAAATAAAGGAACGCAAATAGCGCCCACTATGCTATTTGCGTTCTCCTTTTTTTCCACCGTTTTATCTTACGTAAATATTTATGTAAGATACATCAGCGAAAAATAGGGAATGCAAATGGCAGCTGCCATAGCCACCGCCATTTGCATACACTGTTTCTCCCCCCCCTTCTGGAAGGAAGTTGCCCAGTGGCCAGATTTCTGGCTGCGGGCGGCCCCGGCCGGTGGTTCCGCGGAATCTCCGCGGAGCAGAGCTTGCCGGAGAAGGATTTTGGGGGGAGGCGCAGAGCACCTCCCCCTACAGCGAATCACCTCGTCGAAAAGGTAAGTGAGTTTCATACATCCCTAACCCGGCTTGGGGCCAAGTTACCTGAAGGATCGCCTCCTCCCATATGTGCCTGCCCGGACCTTAAGATCATCGTCAGTGGCCCTTCTCCGTGAGCCCCTGCCAAAGGAAGTGAGGCGGGTGGCTACTAGGAGGAGGGCTTTTTCTGCTTTGGCACCCCGGCTCTGGAATGAGCTCCCTAGTGAGGTTCGCCTGGCACCTACATTGTATTCCTTTCAGCTCCAGGTGAAGACCTTTTTATTTTCCCAGGCATTTTAGCATTTTAGCTTTCTAAATTTTTAGCTTTGCTGTTTTAAATCTGTATTTTAAACTCCTGCACTGCTGCTAGGTTTTATTGTGGTTGTATTGTTATATTGTGGTTTTAATGTTCTATATATTTTAAATTGTTTTATTGTGTGCTGTTTGGTTTTAATGTTTGTGACCCCCCCAGAGAGCTTTGGCTATTGAGTAGTATAGAAATAAATAAATAAATAAATAAATAACAGATTCCCCACTGTCCATTCCAGTGGGGAATCCATGGGGGGGGGAGGCAATCAGTTCCTCCCTCCTGGAATCCTTGCGGAGTGGCTCCGCTCCGCGAGGTTACCACAGAGGTGAGGGCCGCCCCGTTCCACCGTCCACATGCCCTGGATTCCCCGGGGCTTTTTTGGCTCCCCGAAGTTACATAAATAATTCCATGAGTACCGCCAAAAAATGCTTTTCGCACACCCGCCATCAGTCTCCATAAGCCTCAGGTCATAGGGAAAATGCCTATTTTCGTAAAAAGGGTAAAGGCCTTCACGGGGATTCCCCACATAACTTCCAGTCACCTGACCTCACGTGACCTCACTGGACCTGTCTTGATCTGACCTCACCTCACCTGACCTCACCTGACCTCACTGGACCTGTCCTGACCTCTCCTGACCTCACCGGACCTGTCCTGACCTCTCCTGACCTCACCGGACCTGACCTGACCTGACCTGACCTCACCTCCACAGACAATAAACAGAAAAGATGGAGGATTTCCATGGACTTTGCGACTCAACCCCAGCGGAATTTGTGCGGAATTCTCTGACATCCCTAGGAATGTCCTGAATCACAGCCCAGTCTCTCAGCCACTATGCTACGCCAGCACTCCTATATACTCTAGCAAAATTCTAGCTCTCATCTTTATAAATACTCTTCCAGTTAGTTAAAGTGAGTTATCACTACAGCAGATGCTAGATTAGCTTTCTAAACTTTTAGCTTTGTTGTTTTAAATCTGTATTTTAAACTCCTGCACTGCTCCTAGGTTTTATTGTGGTTGTATTGTTATATTGTGGTTTTAATGTTCTATATATTTTAAATTGTTTTATTGTGTGCTGTTTGGTTTTAATTTTTGTGAACTGCCCAGAGAGCTTCGGCTATTGAATGGTATAGAAATGAAATAAAAAAAGAAAAGAATAAGAAATTAAATTTCAACCAATGAATTGCAGAGACCTGTATTTTGAATGTAAGCGATGCATTTATAACATGTAACCTGTGGGGGAAAAATTACAGATACATTTTATTTATGCTTAGAGATATTTTAAAATATATATCCAGTGGTATATACATAAATATACCCAGTGATATAAATATATCCAGTGGTATATATATCTATTAACTAACTAAGTAAATACATTTATTTATGTCTGTCTGTCTGTCTGTCTGTCTGTCCCATCTTTTTACACCAAAGTGTACTAAAGGCAGCTCACAACAACAATCACAGTGACATCTCCCTGTCATTTATTCACAATTTCACTCCAATATTTGTGTGAGTTGATCTATATTTCCTTGAGAAAGGCAATTGCTCCAAATAAGGGATATTGAAGTGAAGAAACTTAATATCTGACCTTTTGTTTAGCACCACCTAGATATTCTGATTTCATTTTTTCTTATATGTATTTTGCCTCAGGTATGGTTGCCGATCTTTGAAGCAATGAAATGTATATAGAGTGGTGTATAGAGCCAGTGTGGTGTAGTGCCAAGAGTGTTGGACTGGGAGCTGGGAGATCCGGGTTCTAGTCCCCACTCAGCCATGGAAGCTCACTGGGTGACTTTGGGCCAGTCACACACTCTTAGCCCAACCCACCACACAGGGTTGTTGTTGTAAGGATAAAATGGAGGAGGATAATGTAAGCCGCCTTGGGTTCCTTGCAAGAGGAAAAAAGGTGGGGTATAAATGCAATAAATAAATAAATAAATATAATTTACCCTACAAAGTTACTATAAAGCTTCACTTGTTTTTGTTGCCATCAATTTTAAACAAATCCATGATAGGCTTTTTTGACCCATAAATAAGATTCTTAATCAAGAGCTACGTTAAATCATGCAATTCACAGGGGAACCCCCCCCCCCCAAAAAAAAACATATTTAGAGTAAGTGAGGAATGAAACTAAAAGAATAATATTTATATGTGAAACTGTTATGCTCCAGTCCAGGAACATGATGAAAACAACAAAAGGCTCATAATGCTATATTTTCAAAGAACACAGGGTGAATACAGATATCATTTACCAAGTGGTAATTTACACAGTATGTATGTAATCAAATTGAAAGCTGTTCTTCTGAAACAGCCTGCCAAATTCTGAGGGAAATATTATCACATGCCTATACCTAATTAGAAATCTGGAGAAGCAAGGGAGTAGTCCAGTTCCATCACTTGGAAGGAAGACAGCTGGTTTCCCACATGGCTACATGCACACCATGGTAAAAGCAACTACTGAGTAAATGGATGTCTGTAGTATCTGTATGATTCATCCAAACAGCTCATGTATTGCAAGTTCGTTACTCGGGAGGTAGAAATGCTGATGTCGCATAGGTTTCTGCTCATGGGCAAGCGGGTGCAACTGTGCACCCCTCCAGGAATCCAGCCATGGCGTCATTCTGAGAGCAGCGACAGTGGCTTCTCGTGATGCCCCTGCCCCTGTCTATCTCTGCTTTCAGCTTCCAAACACATGGGCAAGGCTCAGGACAGGAGAGGAGCTCAGTAAATTAAACATGGCAGTGGGGAGATGTCCTTGAGTTTAACCAATGCCATGGGAGCACCTGCACCGTAAGGCAAAGGGCTGGAAGCAGGAAGCAGCATGACCAGGCTCCTCCACACCAGAGTAGCTCCATTTTGAGAATGGGACAATGCCTGGTGCTGCACACACCTGCCCCACTACTCTCCAGTTCCCCGTAACATGGGTGGGTGAAGCCCAGCCAGAGGAGGTCAGTAAATTAAAACCCAGGGATAGGGGAAGGGGGTGGGATTCGATTGCACTGAGAACGACTGCGATGCAAATGGTAGAATATGGACCTGGAAGGGGTGGAGAGGCCTTCTGACAATCCCAACAAGACAGCACCATGGCCTGTTAGGCCCTTGGTTAGGTCACCTGTGGGGGCGCCTGCCTCATAAAAGCGAACAGGGAGTAGTATGACAGGCTCCCTTGCTGACTGTGACCATGGAAATCACTGACTTCCCATCCTTTTCTACCTGGTACGGCCCCTGGCTGAGTTCCCTTTAATTTTAAACTCACTTTAACTAGCTGGAAGAGTATTTATAAAGACAAGAGCCAATGCGTTATTTTCCAGCCCATAGATGAGGTGGGTGGAGGGACAGAACACAGGAATATGGCCCATGCCCATCAGTTTCTGCTGCTTCCTTCATCTTAGCTTTGCTTGCTTGTCCCTCCCTTACTGCGTCTGGTTGAGCTGGTGGGGCAAGTGAAGCAAGGGTCATCTACAGCAGCAGCAATTTGGTTCTTATGCGTGCCCCGACCCCCAGGTTGTGTATGGGATTTTGCAGTGCTCCAATGCTGGATGTCAATAATCCGTTTCTATATGGGACAGTTTGTGTGCTTGTTGGGGTGAGTTTTGGAGGGCAGGCTCACATGCTCAGCCCAACCAAAAGTAAATCTTATTGCATTCAGTGGAGCTTTCTCCTAAGTAAGCTGCAATAAGGATCTTCTAGTCCAATCCTAAGAATATGTTCCCTCAAAAATCATTTCCACTGAATTCATAAGGGCTTACTTTTACTCCTAAGGAACTGTGCACGAGACTGCAGCCTTTTACGTTTCCATGGGGCTGACATAATGGTGACAGGTTTTAAAACAGATGTTGAGGTTGCAAGATGCATTTACATGCGCATTTTGTTTTTGCACCATAATATATATATATTTTAAAAAGCACATTTACTGCCAAGTAATTGTTGTACATACAATGGCTGCCCAAAGCTTGATTCTGTGCATGTTTGCTCAGAAGTAATTTGTTGGGACTTACTTCCAAGTAAGTGTGAGATTCCAGCACAAGGGAAAATGCACCCCTTATGTACACTGGCTTTTTGCTGCGCACCCGCGCCTCCCCCCACCCCTGAGAAACATGCATATAATTGGGCTGTTAATGTTGGTATGTAAAAGCACCTTCAAACTTTACGCTTTTGCCCACAAAGGCTGGGAAAGTGCTGAAAGAGAATGTACGAGAAAGGGAGAGATGCCTAATTGTCACATTATGAGGATAGCCATTCTAGCTTTAATCCATGTTCATGGGCATCCACAGGAAGGCGCGAGGAGGGGCAATTTGACCTCCTATGGATGAGCCATAATCTCCAGATTCCCAGCTTTCATTAAAAAAAAAGAAAGTCTAGTCCTTAGAGAACCCAAGATATGAGGCAAAATGTGCAGTCGCTATTCTGCCTATTCATTTTGTGAGAAACTAGCCTGCTCCTACTAGGGATGGACAGACTCGCCTCCATCTGGCCCCTTCAGGCAATTGCTGAGCCACTGTTGCTGCCTACCCATGTGAGCTGTGCTGTGGGAGCTAAGGGGCGGCTTGGTGACCACCCGAGAAGCGCTGCAAGGCCATCTGACCCCTTACTGAGGTGCAATTGTGCGCACAATCGTGGCTCTCGGTTACTTCTGCCTACCTAAAGTTGTGTCTATGGCTGCCTTAAAGGGGCAATGACTCAAGATTACAGGCATAAAGGGCCTTTAAGACAGCCATAGACACAACTTTAGATATGTGGAAGTAACCGAGCTGTGATTGTGCCCACAATTGCACCTTGGTAAGGGACAGATGGCCTCTCAGAGATTCCCACCACTTGCCAAGCAGGCAAGCAAGCCCCTTGCATCCCCGCAAGCGGAGTCCGAGTGGCCAGACCGGGGAGAGTTTGTCTGACTCCACCTTCTGCCTGGACTCCCGCCCGATCCCTAGCCTCCACTTTTCAGTGTTTTTAGCCAATGAATGAAGTTGTAGCAATGGTAAACACACCCTGTGCTAAGGCTTTTGGGGGTCTTCCCTGTTAGGAAGTAATTGCAGTCTCATAAAAAAAACAATTTAGAAATCCAAGGATTTCATTTAGCTGGGTTTGGGAAGTAGTGTATCTACCAAAATACAAATAGTAGGAACATAGACACGAGCACATAATCTAACTGAGGTCTTGTTAATAATTTTTTTCTGAAAAAAAGTATAGACATTTATAAAAAGAATACCTTGACAATATCTGCAGATAAAATTCATTATCATTATTCCCATATTGCAGGAGGCCGGGCTGTGGATGAGAAAGTGTGGGTTATACCAGTCCTGCAAAGTAGCCCAGTATTGTTACTCCCATTTTGTGGACAGGGATGTGTTAGGGTAGTGCATGACAACTCTGCAGTGTAGTCCAGTGTTGTTGGTGTTTGAGGGAAATGAAAATTGATTGTAGCAGAGTGCAATGTATTAGAGCAGGTTGTTAGAATGGGTAGAATGGGTTGTTCTGAGATAGATATAGATATTAACTGCATCCTAGAGTCATAAAGGAACTGGCAGAAGAACTCTCAGAACCGCTGTCTATTATCTTTGAGAAATCATGGAGGACGGGGGAAGTGCCAGATGACTGGAGGAGGGCTAATGTTGTCCCTATCTTCAAAAAGGGTAAAAAGGAGGAACCTGGGAACTACAGACCAGTCAGTCTGACATCAATCCCTGGGAAAATTCTGGAGCAGATCATAAAGCAATCCATCTGGGAGCACCTTGACAACAATGCCGTGATTACTCGAAGCCAACATGGATTTGTCAAAAACAAGTCCTGCCAGACAAATCTGATCTCATTTTTTGATCAAGTAACCTCCCTTGTAGACCGTGGGAATGCTGTAGACATCATATACCTCGACTTCAGCAAAGCTTTCGACAAAGTGCCCCATGATATCCTGATGAGCAAACTAGCTCGAAGTGGGCTAGATGAAACAACGATCCGGTGGATCCACAGTTGGCTACAGAATTGGACTCAAAGAGTGCTTATCAATGGGACCTTCTCAAGCTGGGGAGAGGTAACGAGTGGGGTACCGCAGGGCTCAGTCCTGGGCCCAGTGCTCTTCAACATTTTTATTAATGACTTGGAGGAGGAGGTACAGGGAATGCTGATCAAATTTGCAGATGACACAAAATTGGGAGGGATAGCTAATACTTTGGAAGACAGAAACAAAATTCAAAGTGATCTGGATAGACTGGAGCGCTGGGCAGAAAACAACAGAATGGCATTTAATAGGGACAAATGCCAAGTTCTGCACCTAGGAAAAAGAAACCAAATGCACAGTTACAAGATGGGGGATACGTGGCTCAACCACACTACGAGCTAGAAGGATCTTGGAATTGTTGTCGATCACAAGCTGAATATGAGCCAACAATGTGATGTGGCTGCAAAAAAGGCCAATGCTCTTTTGGGCTGCATTCATAGAAGCATCGCTTCCAAATGCCGGGAAGTACTAGTTCCCCTCTACTCAGCACTGGTTAGGCCTCATCTGGAGTACTGTGTCCAGTTCTGGGCACCACACTTTAAGAAGGATGCAGACAAACTGGAGAGGGTTCAGAGGAGGGCAACAAAGATGATCAGGGGACTGGAAACAAAGCCCTATGAAGAGAGACTGAAAGAACTGGGCATGTTTAGCCTTGAGAAGAGAAGACTGAGGGGAGATATGATAGCACTCTTCAAGTACTTGAAAGGTTGTCACAGAGAAGAAGGCCAGGATCTCTTCTTGATCATCCCAGAGTGCAGGACACGGAATAATGGGCTCAAGTTACAGGAAGCCAGATTCCGGCTGAACATCAGGAAAAACTTCCTGAGTGTCAGAGTAATACGACAATGGAACCAATTACCTGGGGAGGTGGTGGGCTCTCCCACACTGGAGGCCTTCAAGACGAGGCTGGACAGCCATTTGTCGGGGATACTCTGACTTGGATTCCTGCATTGAGCAGGGGGTTGGACTCGATGGCCTTGTAGGCCCCTTCCAACCCTACTATTCTATGATTCTATGATTCTATGATTCTCTATGATCTTTAAGAGAACCTGACATTTTTAGTTCTTGCAGAAGGCCCAAGTGGAACCTCTTCCCATCTGTTAGTGTTGGCCTTGAACTTGAGGCAGTGTGCCATGAAGCTCCACAGAAGTTAGTGTTGTATTGTAGAAATAAAGAACCTTCTTGTGAAGGTACCTAAATCTATTGTGCATTGCCTGTACAGCAGAGCCTAGGACTGGGTTGAAGCTGGGCAGGTCACCCTGCCCCAAATATTAACCATGCTCTTCAACCCTGTAATGGCCTTTGGCCAAAAGGGCAATTACAGGGATGAAGGGACAAGGAAGTCATGGAAAGAACTGAGGGTTTCAGCTGTGGGTGGAAAGACCTTGTCTGGACACCAGGTTAACCCACTGAAAAACTACAGTGTTTGTTTTTGTAAACCACCTAGAGAGCTTTGACTATTGGGAAGTATAGAAATGTTGTTATTGATGATAATGATGATAATACAAATTTCTCAGAGGCAAGGTCTCCCTGTCTTGGTAGACCTGGTGCCCAGGCCTTATCGCTGCTCACATGGTAGACATGTTCTCTGATGCAAGTAGGGCTTTTTTTTTCTTTTCTTTTCTAATGTGCAACCATGCAGAAAATGTACCATTCAGGGACAAATATGCAATTCCAAAACATTGCTGTAGTTCAAAATTCAAGCCATGCAAAAGTTGTATTGTGAGCTGATGTAAAAAGTGGCGGATAACAATGTGAATTAAGTGAGCAGTCCAGGCTCCTCCAGAACCCTAAAACCTGATCAAGCAGACCCATTTCTCCTTCCACCACTAAAGACACTCTCCACAGACTCCACTGCTATTCTCTAGAGCTGCCTTCCCCAACATCTGGAGGGCTCCAAGTTGGGGAGGTCTGTTCTAGAGAGTGTTCACCAATGTTTCTAAGTTGAAGGAAATCATTCTAGGACAAGTCATGTGGAGTTGTTAATATGATATGGGCAGTGATGCCATAAAATATCCAATACGATATTCTTAAGACAGATGTGTGATTAGGGATGGGGCAGAAATCCTCCACAGACTGCACTGAGGCCGGATTCAAAAGAATCTGGCCCACTGGAGTCCATGAAGGATCAGAAGACTTACCTCCGCCTCCTGGAGGAATCCTCACCAGTTGGAGTCTCCCCGCCAGCCGGCTCCGGAGCGTCAGCGATATGGCCACCAAATATTTGCATAGCCTATTGCATGAAAAAGGAGGGACACAAATGGCATCCACAATGTCATTTGCAGCTGTAAAGGTCTTAGTTTAAGCTAAATGCATTTAGCTTAAACTAAGACCTTTACAGCTGCAAATGGCGTAGTGGACGCCATTTGCATCTGCAGTCAATCCACCCAGCCAGCGATACGGCAATCAATGGTGGCCGTATTGCTGGCACTCCGGAGCTGGCTGGAGCTCCGTGGTATCGCCACAGAGCAGAGCCGGCTGGATCTCCTCCCCCCCGCAGACACCTCCCCGGACCTGGAAATAAGTGTTCCGCCCATCCCTAACTGTGATAGTGCATTTGGGGTTCTTTTCTCTCTTATTCCTAGATGTCTCTGTCTGTTTTATCCCTCACTCCAAATAAAGTTTTGTTGGAGTGCATGATGCTTCTTGAATATAACACTCTTCTGAATTAATGCTGTTCAGTTGCCAGGATCTTCTACTCCTGCGTAGGCATCTAAATGTTATGTAATACGATGCTAAGCAACAAAGAGCACACACAAGGAAAGTGCACAGGTGTGTTATAGTGGTGCATGCTGTATGCTCAGATTACAGCCAGAAAGTGCTGTGCAGCTTTGCCCACCACAGGAAAAATTCCTGCAGAAGCCCATGGCTTGTTGTCAGATGCAGGATGGGGTCCTGCTAGAGAGAGCCAGAAATGGTTTAGTGGCTGATGCAGAATATTCAAATGGTGCATCCACAGTGGAAAATCCATCAGATTGAAAATGTGAAGGTGTTTCGTGTTTTTATCTGTTTGGTATATTTAGAACACAAACTTGTTTTTTTATCTATACTTTCTCGATTAAGATTACGTATGGATTTGTATCCCTTTTTCCCAAGACCTGTGGCCTTGCATATATAAATATGATTCCGGTCCAGAACTGGAGTCAGTTTACACAGCTGATTTAATGTGGAGGGAGAGCACATCAGGGCCATTCGCAACAGATGGCTGTCGCCAACCTTCAGCCACCCCATCATTTCCCTTTGGAAAAGGTGCATTTTGGAAGGTCGTTTTAGTGTGTTGTTTTTTCTTAAACCCAGCTCTGGAGCAGTTCCGCTGCAGTGTGCCCTGTGCTCGGCATTGAATCCTGAGCATGCCTATTTCTGTGACCTGGCTGTGAAAAAAGGGTGGTCGGGCTGCCTCTCCACCCCCGTTCCCTCTTTTGGACACAGGCTACTTCCCACTTCGCGCTACTTCCCATTCACAAGCATTTACCCCTTGAGAATCTCTACTGTCTTTTTCCCATTGAGAAAACCAGAGCCATGCTGTTTCAAGCCCTCAGAATAGTGTTCTTCCTGCTTTATCCCCATTGAGAATCTATAGCATCTTTTTCCTATTGAGAAAATTGGAGCTGCACTGTTTCAAGCCTTCAGAATACCATACTTCCTTTTTTCCCACTGAGAAAATCGGAGCTGCACTGTTTCAAGCCTTCACAGTAGCGCACTAGTAGGGATGTCAGAGAAATCCGCTGCGGATTCAATATGAGGCCAGATTCTTTGGAATCCGGCCTCAGGAATCTGCATCGGATCGGGACCACTTACCTCTGCTCCAGGAGGACTGGAGGCGGAACGGCACTCAGGTGCTTCTTCCAGCCAGAGCTGTTCGCCTCCTCCCTGTCCTTGCCGATTGCCATGTCTTAACAAAAAAAGAGAAGGTGATCGGGGGGATGTGCCCATAGACTTATACGCAAATAGAGTCATGATCTTGCATATAAGTCTATGTGTCTTAGGGATGTACGAAACTCTTACCTGGCTCCACGCTGGGCAATTCGCAGTGGGGGGGAGTCGCTCCGTCCCTCCCCCCGGAATCCTCCCCGGCTGGGTCTGCTCTGCCGCAACTCTGCGGAGCTGCCGGCCAGGGCTGCCCGCAGCCGGACATCCAGCCGCTGGGCTGCACAGGGATGCAAATGGCGGCTGCCGTAGCCACCACCATTTGCGTCCGTGTCTTTAGCTGTGATAGGCTACATAAATATATACGTAGCCTATCATGGCTAAAGACACAGATGCAAATGGTGGTAGCTACACCATTCGCGTCCCTGCCCTGAGCCGTGATAGGCTACGTAGATACTTACATAGCCTATCATGGCATGCCAGGGATGCAAATGGTGGCTGGAGTAGCAGCCACCATTTGCGGCTGCAGCCCAGCAGCGGCTGCAGCTGCCGGAACTGCCGCCACCGCCACCGGAGCGGCCGCCACCGGAGCCGCCACCGCTGGAGCCGCCGCAGCCAGGTAGGCTCCATTTCACGGGGCTTTTGTGGGGGGGGTGGGGGGGGTTGCTCCGTTCCGCCATGGATTCCAGGGGGCCGAATTCACTGGAATTTGGTCTCCCTGGGATCCGTGGCAGAATTCTCTAACATCCCTAGTGTCCATAGGCTTATACGCAAGATTCACGGCTCTATTTTGCGTATAAGTCTATGGGCACATGCGATCAGCAGGATGTGTCCATAGACTTATATGCAAAATAGAGCCATCATGAATCTTGCATGTAAGCCTATGGACACATCCTCCTGATCACCATTTTTTTTAAAGACTTTTTTTTAAAGGCAATCGGCAGGGACAGGGAGGAGGCCAACGGCTCTGGCTGGCAGGAAGGAAGGTAAGCACCCCCAAGCCAGTTCCTCCCCACCTGGAATCCAAGCAGAGGAGAACCACTCTGGAGGATTCTGGGGGTAGGGGAGAACGGATCGCCTCCTCCCCCCCACGGATTCCCCACCAGAACAGACGGTGGGGAATCTGTACACCCCTACGCACTAGTTGTCTAGCCTCTTTTCCCTATTCACAATAGGGCAGTTTCATTCAGGGGAAGGAGAGGGGGCAGCCAGTAGCAGGAGCCTGCAGCAGTATTTCACAGTATCGTTACTGCGATACACTGAAAACTAAGGAATACACAGAGGGGAAGGAGGGGGAGGAAGCCAGTAGCGGGAGTATGGACAAGGTGGAGAACAAGCCTCTTTCATTCACTGAGCAGTATCTCTTCAGTTGGTTACGTTCACTTCGACTGGCGGGACTCCACCCAAACCCAAAGTAAGGCTATTTAAGGCGTGTTCTTGTGTGACTTGTGAAAGTGGTTTTTTGGGTGGCGTATACTCCACTTTTCTTGCTTTATGTGCTGCTGATGGACCAAAGCCAATTTCATGATAATCCAGATAAAAGCTGAAAATGCTTCTGCTTGTGTTTCCATGTAGATCTGGCCCTGATAACCCAACTGGAATTTATTTGGATACAGGACATTATAGAGGGGTTTTTGTATTACTATTTGGGGTGAATTAAGTAACAATACCTCATTTCTATATTTTTCAGATACTACGTATATTAAAATAAATTTTAATTTCCATGTTTAAGGTTTTACCTTAGATAGTTAAGGAGGTCTCTTGTTTTCGATTTGATGTATGTTTTCCTACTGAAGAAGCTTTATTGGGGTTGAAATGCATTCTGTCTACTGATAGTTCTTTATTTGTATATATTGTTTTATACTATCTGGTTCATCAAGGTTATATACTGTTCACTGAAAAACATTTAGGCTTAAATGTTTAGGCTTGGTCATTCACATTAAAAGTTATCCTTGTGTATATATGGTCCTCCCCCTTTTTGTTAAATATTCTTTTGGTTCACCTGAAACCACCTTTTGTCTTGTTGATAAGGGAAAGTAGGTGCACCAGCTCCAGAGCTGGAATCCTTTTTAGGCCTTGCTGGGGACATGTCAGGGGAATGGGGGAATTTTGTATTCAACATGCCCCCAGAATGCCTCCTTTTCAGCCCTAGGGCCTGCGTAGCACTACAGGCAGTACAATGGGGGAGTTTTCCACCAGAGCACCGGGGATGTTTCCAGTAATGGACCTCCCTCTTCATCTGTGGAGGGGGAGGTCAGCAGCCTCCAATGCCCCTCACCTGTCCTGCCCAGGAGCTTAGGATTAGGGATGTGCAAGCACACCCCAGCTCGGGTTCTCCAGGTGCCCACCGAGCTGCTGTCCTCGCTTGCCCCCCTGCTTGCGCCTGCTCCCTCCCTCCCTCCCGGATTCACTGTGATCCCATCCGGTGAGCGCCTGCCATTTTCCCGCCTTTGTTTTCTGCGCAAAAAAGGCAGTTTTGAAAATGCGCATATCTAAATATGTGCAGCTTGGGGGCCAGGAAAGCTTAATATGAGCAATGTTAGAGGCATGAGGGTGCAAGTGGGGGGGTGAGTGAAGCAGCTTGGCAGCGCAGTCCGTGAGTTGCGGGTGGGGTGGGGGACGACGGACTCCTGGACCTAGTCAGGTGCCTGCAACATCCCTAGTTAGGATTGTTCTCTTGATCTTTTTAAGCCTATGACATTTGTATCTCACTCTTCCTCAAAGGAGCTTAAGGCAGCATATATGCCCCCCTCTTTACCTTCACTAGAAGCTTGTGAGGTAGGCTAGGCTGGGGCGGGGGGGAGTCTAATAGAATGAAACCCACTGAACTTCATGGTTTTGCTTAGACTTGAGCCTGAGTCTCTCCCATCCTAGTCCTTCACTCTCAGGACTACACAATACTCACTCTCAGTGTCAAAATAGCATAACACATGACTAGACAGGTTTACCTCTGCTGGTTAATGTTTCGGTTAAGTTTGCTTGGCAGTCTGCAAATCCAACTTCTCCTTGTATAAAGTTTTTAATTCTAAATATTATAAATGTGTGCATGTGGGTGGGGTGGAGTGGGTTAGGAACAAAAACTTCCTGAATGAGCTGACTTTGTAATTAAAGGAGTAGTTGCAGACTTCTTTTTTCATGTGTGCACCACTTTCTCTTTCTTCCAGTGTGTCACATACGCTAAAGCTTTAATCAGTCATGCCATCACCCTCTCTAAAAGAGTAAGTCAATATTCAGTCCTGCACCAACTGTGTTTTCCTGCAGTGCTGTCCTTAGGTGTGTGGAGGAACGGCAATTAAATCAAATGGCTTGGATCACAGGCCCTGTGAAGAAAGGCTAAGAACAAGGGTGGGAATTCCCAGGAATGGAAGCAGATCGTTATATAACTCTAAGAAGTGTGATTTAATCAGAACTAATAACAGCTTCTCAATGGGCTTCTAGCAGTCTTTTGTAAGAACTTTATAAAGTTGGAACTTTCTACTTTGAACTTCCACACGTGCTGATAGGCTCACTGGGTATAATAAGCAAGAATTCATCAGGAAACAGGACCTGTCAAAAACTGGAAGGATAATTTGAACCATTTGAATATTCAGAGAATAAGAGGTGTTCAATTGTAATACAGAGAAAGTGAATGAGTATGGAAGTTTGCCTTGAGTTTATTTTGCCCATTTAATCATTTTTTTAACTTAACATAAGGCATGCTCCCTAATTATCACTATTTAGGCATCAATCCCATAATAGTCCTATGGCAAACAATGCCAAGGAAAGAATGGAAATTGCAATCTATGGCTTTAACATGCTAAATGTTGGAACAATGTGTCTTGTTCCTCATGGTGAAAAGACAGAACAGCTAGGAATTAGCAAGGTCAGTACCAAAGACAAGGTCTGAAGGCAGGCCAAGGTCCAAAAATCCAGCAGGGTCCAGAGAAGAGCAAGGTAGTTGGGGGAAACACAGGTCAAGCACCTGGGAACCGGTACAGACATTGCTCTAGCACTCTGTGCCTAGAACTGTAGGCTTTTCAGCCTAAGCCTTCGGAGCCTCACCCAGAGCAGAGCTGCAGGCCATGCAAGCCACCTGAGGGATGGGCTACTTGTAAGGCCAGTCTTGCTCATGAGTATCCTTCTACTCATGAGGAGTCCTTATTCCTCAAGCATGCACTTCTTTGTCTGGCAACTGACTGAGCCTGCTCTTTTAGGTGCCTGCACTTCCTAGGGCTAGATGACCGCTTGACCTCCGTCTCTAATTTAGAGAAGGGGCTATCCACATCGTGAGGAGAAGGGCTGGCTGCCATATTCCTCAAGGGCTCAAGATCCCCCTTATCTGTCCCAAGGTCCCATGACACAGGCTGCTCCTCTGTGGGCTCTAGGTCATTCTCCAAAGAGGATTCCTCCAGAGGGGGTATGACGCTACACACGTTACATAAGTTCTAGCAGATGTAGTACTATGATTTTTACAAAATACTAGCAAATAATGTTTAACAGAACAAAGCATTGCATAACATTAACATGCCTTCAGTAACAAATTTGGAGCTATAAGTTAGATTTCTTAGTCTCCAGGCTTTGAAAACAAACTATAATTTGTCAGAAAACATGCAATCATTCCATATCCACATTCAATCCCCTGGGTATCCCCTCTTAAAACCACTAAAATGCAAATGTTCAGTTCCATTTTTGCGATATGAGTAGGCCCCTTATAATTCTAAGAAGTGCTATGACCTCTCTCTCTCTCTCTCTCAACAACCCTCAATACTCTTCCTTTAGAAAGCTAAAGATATTGGCACCTTTAGCTGAAAGATCAAGCAACACAAGAAGAAGCCACATTAAGGAAAGATTAAAAGTGATCCCAGCAACAGAGAGAACTTAGATTAAAAGCTAAATAGAAGCAGATAAAAAGAAAACTGCAAAAAGAGACATCAAAATATGACAACAAAGATAGAAAGAAAAACACAGGAAAGGATTAAGGAAAACTAGTGTGAAAGAGTCCTTGTCAGCCAATGTGCGGGAGAGAATTGAGGGATACCAGCTAATAATAAAAAGAAGGATCAAAAGAAACTATAGTAGGTGTATAGAAGACATGAAAGAGAAAAGTGGTGAGTAAGACCTATCAAAACAGGAACCCTCATTTTCAAACAATCATAGCAAATTATATGCATATGCCATCAAATGAGCATAAAATAATTACTCTGTAATTTAGAATGCATGCTACTTAACAGCTATGTGCCTTGGGACATGTAGTGTAAATTACAGTTTTCACAACAGAATGTCATTAAAGCTATCAAAGACGAACTACTTTATTTTAGTATATGCTTTTTACCGGCAGCCAGCAACTTCCATAGATGCATGAATTGTCCTGAGAAGTTGCTAGGCCACAGGTGTTGAAGTGCAATGATGTGGTGACATTCATATACATTCTAATACCTCCCAAAATGAAGCTTTCTGCTATAGAACTCATCTTCCATGACAGAAGTGAATAGTCAACTGGGTGAGGGAAATTCCCCTTTTCCTTCTGTGATGGGAAGAAGAGGGGACTTCACAAAATGATTTATTTATTATTGTATTTATTTATTGCATTTATATCCCACCTTTTTTCCTCTTGCAAGGAACCCAAGGCGACTTACATTATCTTCCTGGTCTCCATTTTATCCTCACAACAACCACCCTGGGAGGTAGGTTGTGCTGAGAGTCTGTGACTGGCCAAGTGGAGACTAGAACCCAGATCTCCCGGCTCCCAGTCCAACACTCTCACCAGTACACCACACTGGCTCTCAAAATGATGGTAGGAATTCATTCAAGACATGAAGGGTTTCTCCATGACAACAGAAAGAGATGGAAGGAGAAGCCAATCATGGCTTACCAGGATTTTTCAAGGAGCCGGCTTTGCTCTGCGCAGGGCTCCACAAGTGAGTGTATCCCACCAGTAAAGTTGCTTCACAGAACATGAAGTAGTTCTGTGAAGCGACTTTACTGGTGGGATACACTCACTTGAGTTGTGGAGCCCTGCGCAGAGCAAAGCCGGCTCCTTGAAAAATCCTGGTAAGCCATGATTGGTATCCACCAGTAGTTGGATGGGCAGTAGTTGGATGGGCGACTGCCTGGGAATCAGGCTTCCTACATTGAGCAGGGTGTTGTTCTATCCCTTCAAATGAGACTTAAGTTTTACCTCTCCTATCCCCCACTTCAGATTTTTTTTAAAATTAAGGCGTTATCTTCGAAGAATCATGGCTTCTCAGCAATTTTTTTTTTGTAATTCAGGTAGGGATGGCGGAGAATTTCTCCCCGAAACTTCGGGGGGCCGAGCGCCAACGTGTTCGGCCCCCCGAACAAGTTTTGGGGAGAAATCCTCCACACACACCCCGCCCCCGCACCCCCCCGGGACGGGACTTACCTTCCCTGAATGTCCCTCCCGGCGGCGGGTCCGGCTGGCGGATCGTCAGGTGTTGGAGCGGGGCGGGAGCGGCAGCCGGTCTTTCGACCGGCTGCCGCCGCCGCCATTGCAATAAAAGAAAAAAAAAAAACGTCCCCTGATAGGCCACGTGACGATTCACATAGCCTATCACGGCTAGATTTGCAAAGTCAGCTGTGATAGGCTACGTGAATCGTCACGTAGCCTATCACGGATGACTTAAAAAAACAAACAAAAAAAGTGTGTACAGATAATGGCGGCCCCCATAGGGAGCTGCCATTCCCGTTCCTTATTTGGTCGCTGTAGTCTACGTAAATGTTTACATAGACTACGGCGAAAATAAGGGCAACGCTATTTGCGTTGCCCTTATTTTCGCCGTAGTCTACGTAAACATTTATGTAGACTACAGCAACTAAATAAGGAACGCGAATGGCGGCTCCCTATGGGGGCCGCCATTCGCGTACGCGCTTTTTTTTTTTTAAAGTCACCCGTGATAGGCTACGTGACGATTGACGTAGCCTATCACGGCTGACTTTGCAGATCTAGCCGTGATAGGCTACGTGAATCGTCACGTAGCCTATCAGGAGGCGTTTTTTTGTTTTTTGTTTTACTTTCGCGTTCGCGGCCAGGCGAGGCAGCAAGCCTCCTCCCCGGCCTGAATTTCGGCCGGGCGAGGCGGGAAGCCTCCCCCCCCGGCCTGAATTTCGGCCGGGCGAGGCGGGAAGCCTCCCTCCCCGGCCTGAACTTCGCGGGGGGAGCAGCGAAGCGCCCCCCCCCACCGCGAACAAGCTGCGAGAAAAGGTAAGTGACTTTCGTCCTCCCCTAAATTCAGGCATGATCTTCAAAAATTTCAATTCTTCGAAGATCATTCCTGAATTAGAAAAAAAAATCACTGAGAAGCCATGATTCTTCGAAGATAATGCCTTAATTAAAAAAAAAAAACAAAGCAGGGGATAGGAGGGGGTAAAACTTAGTCTCATTTGAAGGGATAGAACAACCCCCTGCTCAATGTAGGAAGCCTGATTCCCAGGCGGTTGCCCATCCAACTACTGACTGGGGCTGACCCTGCTTAGCTTCCGAGATCAGACAAGCATATGCACATCCAGCCCTTTGCTTGTTGCTGAGGAAATACAAACTCTGCTGTAGATGGATAGGCAGGGGAGTAGACTACAACCAGATATGGTAGTGAAGGCGGAAAATCAGAGCACATTAAGGGGAAATACTGGGATATCAGGGTATTGAAAGTGGGAGCATGGAAGCGGGAAATTCCGGTTCCAATTCGAGGTGGGTACTGCGTAGTGTGAAAGACAGGTGGTGAAACCTCATTGGAAGCGAAAAAACCCATAACTCTAGATCGGCCCTACCTCTCTCTCTCCCTCCACTTACTTCCTTAAATAAACAACCCATTAGGGAACACTTTAGGGAATACTAAAGCTAGTGTTCTAGCTGCCCTGCTGTGATCAAGCGAAGCTTTGACATCAAGGCTCTCTAAAAGCGTTATTTCAATTCATAGGAATCTCGGTGCGCATTTCGGAAACAAGCCTCGTTGACCACAATGGGAGTTATTTCTGAGTAGACACGCATATGTTTGTGCTGGGAAAAGACAGGGAGAGGAAACAAAGGGAGGGGAAACCACCCCCCTTTCTAACCTGATGCTGCGCAAGAATGAAGGTCTGAATTAGTTACTTCCAAAGGCAATAAACCAAACAATGGAGAATCGCAGCTTGGGGAAAAGTGCTTGAAAGCCTTTAGGAAATTAGTGCATTAAAATGTGTTATTTCAATTGAGGAGAATTTGTGGTGTGCGCATTCAGGGGACAAGCCTCATTGAACACCATGGTAGTTACTTTTGAGTACACACTAATTGGTTTGTGCTGGGCAACACAGGGACAGACAACACCCTGGGCAGGGCTAGCGTACCTGAGGTAAATGCGGGGGTTGGGGCACACAATGACTATACTGTCAAGAGCCTGACTTAAGGAAAAGAACTGGACTTTAAGAAGTCTCAGGAAATCTGGTTTTTCCCTGATAAGCTCCAGGATGGCTGCTGGATGGCCACAACGTCATATATCCCTAAGAACCTCCAAACACAGCCAGCTTGGATTAAATTGCTCATGGAGATACCCCCATGGTTTGTTGGGTTGGATGGGGAGGACTTCCAGCCTCATTAGAAACCAGGCTAGGACAAAGGATTTTCTCAGTGGGAAAAAAGGAAGTATGGTATTCTGAAGGCTTGAAACAAAGACATCTGTTTTACAGCTGGACCGAAATTCCCAATAGTTTCCCAAAAATATTATCCCTGGTGAAAACAGGGTCTGATTTTCTACTGATTTCTTGGTGGGGAAATTTTACTGAAATTTACAGAGATGAGTTTCCACTTATGTTACTTAACCTCACAAGGTTGCTAAGGGCTTTCCATTTTTTCATTGCTTTAAAACTTTTTTTGTAAAGCCCCTGCTACTCACAGTGGCACAAAGTGGAAAGTGCTCTCCATGGCTTCCTGCCAGCTGCACTTCCTCGAATGCCTTGGGATCGATGCAACACAACCTGTGTCTCCCAAGGCATTCCAGGAAGAGTGGCCGACAGGAAGCCATGGAGAAGGCCTCACAGCACTCCCTGCTGGCTGCACTTCCCAGAATACCATGAGGGCAATGCAGTGTGATATGACCTGGCATCAGTCCCAAAGCATTTCAGGAAGTGTGGCTGGTGGGAAGATGCAGATAAAGTCTCTCACTACTCGGAGTGGTTCAGGGCCTTTTGAAAGAAACATGTAAAAAGCAAGGGAAAAAATGGAAATCCAAAGTCCACTTTATAAAGTTAAGTAAGACAAATGGCAAACCCTCACCATTTCAGAGAAATTTCCTCCCTCCCCACTTTGGGAGGGGTTGATTTCACACACCCCATCCCCCAAAAAAAGAATGGTTAGGGGGAAAAATAAAAATTGGCCCAGCTTTATTCTAGTTTTGATGGGAACATTTCTGGATTGGAAGCAAGACCAGCTATTTTCCATGGGCTTTAGGCCTCTTCTGAAAATAGACAAGTAGTGGGCTTAGTGAAGGCTAGTACACTCCCAGGATGCACTATGATTATTGCCCAGCTAAAGGCCTGGCAACACTACTCCTTCTGCTTCAAAGAGACAATAGAGCACATTTAGAGGAGTCTCCATATGCTCAGAGAGGATAGAGGAATCTATCCCAGATGTTGTAATCTACTCTGGAGTTAGGACAATACAGATGATCAATTCTGCATTCGGCCAAAACTTTTAGCAGTTCACTCATCCCCTAGAGCTTAGTTCCAGAACCTCTTTTCAGTGTGAAAGGAGTCAAGCACATGAAACATATGAAGTGATAATAATTCAAAAAGTGGTTTGAGCATGATGGTTTTCCTCAGCACTGGACAATCAGAACCAGCTGATACACAGTTGGGTTTAAGAATAAGGATTTCCAGGGTGCATGATATCTGGGCAGGGTTCATACAAAATATTTTGCATTATTAATCAGTTATGTTGAAGAAGCTACATCTGAATTTGCATAAAAACAAGGAGAGAATCCCCACCACCACCACCAAAAAAGCAAGGACATGGAATTGAGAAGAATATTAAGAATGACATCTGAGTTCAAGAACAAGAATGACAGAAAACTGAGATCCATTCAGTCAGTGGTCACATGAGAAGACTGATGAATCCCAAAAAGCACCATTACTTACTCGGCGGTTGTAAATAGCCTAGCTTCTTAAACAGATTAGATTTTAGTGACAAGAATGAACATTCACACTTACTCAAGTACAAACATGATTTATGCTTCATTATACATTAGAGCAGGGATTTATATTAGTACTTTCAACAATGTTTTTACACATTACACCATCAATTACAAACATTAATTTTCACTTTCTCCTTGTAGAGCTGAATAACATTAAAAATATTCCTCAGGAAATCAGAACTCTGTGTGTGTGCTCTGCTGGTAGGACCGTACTTGCACCAAACTTGCTGGGGATGGGGGTGGGTGGGGTTCTGATGGAATTATCATAGTAATTCCCTTGTTCTTTTATTTTGTTCTTCCTGTACTTAGAACAATCAATAACTGAAGTACTGAAAGTATAAAATGGATCCATTGATTCTGTCTATTCTGAGAGCTGCTAAAAATTGTATTTTTTCCTTTCTGAAGCTCCCTAGCCCATAAGTTCTGGGTCTTCAAGTGACTCTCTTTCAAATGGGGATCAAGCTGTCAGGAGTGCTCTGGCGGCCTCTCCCAGTAGATTCCAATAGCCAACTCAAGACACAGACGAAAGGATTTCTTTTCAAAGCTTTAATCCTTTTATAACTTAATGACTCTTTCAGATGCTAATCACCAGCGACTAAAGCAAGGAACAGCAGGGTGGCCTAAGCTTCAAGTAGTCAGTTGATCCCCGTTTGAAAGAGAGTCACTTGAAGACCCAGAACGTATGGGCTAGGGAGAGATCCTCCCTCTTTCCCTTGGGTCCATGGGAGGTGGCAGTTGCTTGCATGCCAAACAGGCGCTACACCTCCTTTCCGCACCCTCCATCACTTGTCGCTCTTTGGGTCTGCATCGAGCATCTAAGAAGCCCCCCTCCCACATTCCCTCACTGCCAGGGTCGCTATCTATCTTAGGAATGCTGGCAGGAGGAATCTCTGCCAGGTGCTGAGCCTGGGAGGGATGAGCTGGCCCCTCTCCACAGATAGCTGTTCCTCCTCAGAATCCGAACGGCTGTGAGGCTCTCTGGGCTCAGTTTCCAACCTGACAGTATTTTTGTAGTCTCGGGATCATTCTTTGTAGTCTGGCTGGTGCTTGTGTTAGTGGCTTTCTCATGATGTTCTCTAGTGCTTTGTGATCACTTTCCACAGTTATAGTTCTGCCGTAAATGTACTGCTGAAATTTTTCACATCCCACAACTATGGCAAACATTTATTTATTTGTGCATAGTTGCATTGTGTGGTGGTCAGTGAGTATGATGCGTATGCCACTGGCTTTCCTTTTTGTAGCAAAACTACTCCAACTCCATGTTGAGAGGCATCCACCTGTACTGTGACTTCCTTGTTTGTGTCAAAGTACTTGTATTTGTGATGAGTTTTTTCATCTGTTGGTACACAGTTTCATAGCTGTTATCCCATGTCCATGTTGCATTCTTCTTTAATAGTTCTCTCAGTGTAGCTGATATTTTCTGCTAGTCCTGGTGAGAACTTGGCCAAGTTATTAAACATGCCCATAACTGTTTCCAGTTCAGTTTTGTTGCAAGGGCTTTCCAGTTGCTGTATTGCTGCAATCTTCTCAGGGTCTGGCTTCAAGCCATCCTTGTTCAGAATATGTCCATACGTCCATAATATGCCACACTGTCCACTCTAATTTGCATCTTGTATAGATTCAGTTTTAGGTTCCTCTCTCTGCATCTTTCTCGTAGTGCTATGAGGTTCACATCATGTTCCACATGTGTGGCTCCATGGATCAGAATGTCATCTATGATCACCTCACATCCCTGTTGTCCTTCCAAGACTGCATGTGCCCTTTTCTGGAAGATTTCTTGAGCAGAGGAGATACCAAATGGTACCCTTTTGAATTTCCATCTTCCAAATAGTTAGTTGAAAATTATCAGGAAACTGCTTTCTTCATCCAGTGTTAGCTGCCAATATCCTGGTTGAGCATCTAGCACACTGAAGAACTTTGACTTGGAAAGCTTGTCTGTGATGTCATCCAGTGCAGGAAGTTGATAATGTTCCCTCATCATCAATTGGTTCAGGTCTCTAGGATCCAAGCATATTCTAAGTTTTTCTGTGTTTTTCTTTTCTGTTGCTACCACTGAACTTACCCATGGTGTAGGAACTTTTACTTTCCTGATCAATCGTATTTGTTCCATGTGCTTCAGCTATCTTTCTAGTCTCCTCTGAAATGCTATTGGCACTGATGGGAGCATGAATGGCTGGGGTGAAGTCAGGCTTTATCTTTATCTGGCATGTTCCTGGTAAGCATCCTAGACCTGTAAATACATCTCCAAAAGAGTCCATTATTTTTTGCTTGTTTAAATGTTTGTGTTCTGGTGTGATCAGCTTCACAATTTTGATTAATGCCAATTCCTGGCAGGCTGCAAATCCTTATACCAGTTGTGCAGGAGTGTCAATTATGTAGAAATGAAGCTTGTGCATGTTGCCTTGGTGTTCACATACTAGTGTGCGTTTTCCTATCACTTTCAGTGGATGTCCTCCATATCCAGTCAGTGTAGGAATTGCTTTTGCTTCCCGCTTTCCCTCTTTTGCATACATTCTCAAATATATTTGTGATAGTGTGCGATTTATTTGTGCCCCAGTGTCCATTTTGAATGACAAATTCTTTCTCAAGCTGCCCACTTTTATATTTATATAAGCTTCATCTGCTTCTTTATCTTTGGCAAAAACTGTTGCTAGGAAAAGCTGCTCTTTGCAATTCGATGTCATTGCATTGTCCTCACTTTCTTCTATCGGATTTACCTTCCTTTGTTTTGGGTCTTTTGTTTTACAAGCTTTTTCAAAATGATTTTTCTTTTGGCAATAAATTGCATGTTTTGCCCCGTGCAGGTCATACTGTTGCTCCGTGGTGGCTTTCCCCACACCTCTGACATATTCTTACCTTGCTTTTTTATGCATTGCTTCTATACAGGGGTTTTTCATTTTGCAATGTTGCTTGTTTGCTGAATGCACCCTTTTTGGGAGCTGTGTGTACTTTCCCTAGTTTGTTTTGCAAGATTTGCAACTGTGCTCTTGCCATTTCATGAGCTCTTGCAATTTCTACTGCAATTTCTAAATTTAAGTTGTCTTCCTGTAACCACTTCTCCTGTATTTCTTTGGAGTTTGATCCCATCAGGATTCTGTCTTTAATTATATCATTTGCATCATGAAATGCACAGTCTCTTGCTGTTAGGTATAGCTGTGTTACCCATTCATCTATGGATTCAGCCTGTCCTTGGTGCCTTTCATAAAAGAGTTTTCTCTGCACAGACACATTTTTGCATGGAGTACAATATGCCTAAAACTTTGCAAATAATGCTTCTGGCTTTTTCCTATCCTTGGGAGATAACTGGCCACTTGCAGTCCATGATCTACAAATGACCTTTCCTTTCTGGCCTATGGATATCAGGAACTGTGCAGCCTTTTGCTCTTTTCAGACCATTTGTCTACAAGCACTAGCTCCATAATTTCCCTCCACTGTGAACAAAATTCAGGGGTTGTACTTGGACCCTGTCCTTGGGTCCTTGGGACTTAAAGCCATTCTTTCTATTGTTTGCTGAGTCTGGATACATCTTCTGGCACAATGCTATGTCTTATGCTGATCAGGGTAAAGAAGACACACACACCAGCTTACAGGGTGAGCTAAAATGAACTTTACTCCTCCCAGTAGGCAAATATATATATAAAGGTACTACCACTGCCATCTGGTGGTAGTGAATGAACTACACTACTTTTACATACCTTACACCCCCAGAATCATTAAATGATGTTTGGGAATTTTAATTTTTCTTAGTAAGAATTTCTTAGCTTCACTTTGCCCTTAAAGCTGAAGGCCACTGCCCTTATTAATGACATTTTAAAAAGTACACCGAATGCTCTTAGAATTGTAGGTGGAGGAATGCATGTTGAGTTAGATGGCCCTGACCCAAATGTCCCAAAGATTCAACCATCATGTAAAGCAGAGGTCCCCAACCCCCAGTCCGCAGACCGGTACCAGTCTGTGGCCTGTTAGGAACCGGGCTGCAGTAGGGGTGTGGGAACCCCCCTTACCTTGGGTCCATGGGGGGGGGAGGCAATCTCCCCCCTGGAATCCTCACCAGCCCTGGCTGGCTCCGCTCTGCGGCAAGTCCGGCTGCTGGTGTACTTCCGGCTGCTGGGACGCAAATGGCATCCATGTAGCGGATTACATTTGCGTCCCTGTTCTTCAAGTAATAGGCTACTGCAAAGAACAGGGATGCAAATGATGTCTGGGATGCCATTTGCATCCCAGTGGCCGGAAGTCCACCAGTGGCCGGAGCTGGCTGGCAGTTCTGTGGACTCACCACAGAGCGGAGCCAGCCAGGGCTGGTGAGGATTCCGGGGGGGGGGTGGATCGCCTCCCCCCCTGCAGACCCAAGGTAAGGGAGGTTCCCACACCCCTACTGCAGCCCAGTCCCATCCCCCCCCTGGCCCGTGGAAAAAATATTCTTCCACGAGACTGGGCCCTGGTGCCAAAAAGGTTGGGGACCGCTGATGTAAAGCAGGGACAAGGAACATGGAACCATAGGCCAGGAAGGGCCAGAAGATTACTAGAGAGATGACACCTTCAGGAGGACTAACTGAGGGGTACAAATGATAGGAACATTCTAAATGGATTCAGTTGTAAATGTGCTGTTCCAAATTAGCTATATTTATACCCTGTCAGAGCACATGCTATACAGCAGTCACGAGTCACTGCATGAGTCTTTCAAAGGCCATGCCTTATGGGTGTGCTTATTAATCAGCTAAATGTGCCTCTCACAGGAGCAGAGGGTGTGTCCTCCCAAGAGACCCATGTTAAGTAGATTTCATGTGACAAAATCATCTCTGAGAACAGATAGAGCTGTATTTCTGACAGCCATTTTTCCTGAAAAGCCCAGTTTTTTATAGCCCTAGGAATGTATGAAGAATTCATTTCAGGTTTCTTTTTTTTAAAAAAAATAAATAAATCAGGATTTACTGAGTTCACACCTTCCAGACCGAACATAGACATGAATGCAATCTGCGGTCGATGTCCATATATTTCTTGGCTTGTGAGTCATGGACCATAAATAATGCTATGGACAGCATACGTACATTTGAAAAATGTGCCCGAAACAGGCATACTTTTGAAAAATGTACACAAACACAGTTAAATCAATGAGAGAACAATGCATACTTTTCAAAGGTGCACACAGTCAATGCATACATTTGGAAAAGAGATGGACAAGAGATGAAACAAACTTTGAGGTGAGCATAAGATGAGCCCTGCCAGATCTGATCAAGGATCCATCTAGTCCAGCACTCTGTTCACACAGTGGCCAACTGGATGCTTGCAGGAAACCCATAATTAGGACATGAATGCAGCAGCAACCTCCTACTCATGTTCCCCAGCAACTGGTACTCAGAAGCATACTGCCTCTGATACTGGAGATGGCATATAGCCATTATAACACGTAGCCATTGATAACCTTCTTCTCCATCCTCCAGGTGGAACTTGGAAAATGACAAACTTGAGTTTTGCATGTATGTACATCCCTATATAGTCCTTAGCTTTTATTTAAGCTATATTTTTTCCAGTTATCTACCCTTAGTTCACAAATAATATACAAAGGATATCCTGGTTTATGGACTAGACTGCTAAAAGACTAGACTACGCTACAAATGCAACAAATAAGGTGCTTGCTAATACGAGTATCAATCGGATATACTTGTGAGGGATTGGCGAATGGCTACAGTTTCTTTTCTCATATTCAGTGGCAAATTCACATTTCCATCAAAATAATGTGTGAAATGGCTATGAAAGGCCATAATGCTAAATGATGCAAGTGACTTCATCGACTCCTGGATATCTAGTCTAATACTAAAATCTACAGAAATAACTTGTTGTTCAGTCATTAAGTCATGTCCGACTCTTCATGACCCCACAGACCATAGCACTCCAGGCCTTCCTGTCCTCAGCTCTCTCCCAGAGTGTGCTCAAGTTCATACAGAAATAACTAGACATATATTAAAAAACACACATGAGTGCAGGCACTTTTAGCAGTCTAGTCCATGAATGATGCACATGCTGGGTAAGGTGACTTTTTATCTGTGTAACAGAACAAAACCTAACAATGCCTCCCCCTGTGTAGCAGAAAATCAATGTGTTTATTAATACCAGTTTCTTGGAGCTCAGTGGGAAATCTAACTCCTGCACAAGTTTTAAAATGTACAATCAAGTCAAGGGGTAGAGAAGAAGGATGACAGATTGTGTCCTGAACAAAAAAAATAATGAAGGCAAAGAAGATGAAAAAAAAAGTGCCTTTTCAAGTGGCATAGTATCTGAATCTGCCTCTGGAAGAATACATTGCAGACCAAAAGAAGGAGAGTTATGTACTATGAGTATGGTAGTTATTTAGTGGTTCTGGGTTTGGGTTTTTGTTTTGTTTTTTTAGTAATATACACACACAAACTTAGGACAGTATCCAATGTGATATAAATTACTGCTGTTATAAATTGTGTTGCAGTAGCATACACTTCCACTAGTGCAATGCCAATAGTATGTGTCGGCATGATGGATTTCCCTGGAAAACCCCTTTGCATGCAAACTATTGGCATTGTGCTAGAGGTTGTTATTTGCTAGTGTAACCTAACTTATGTTACTAGTAGTGTTGTAATGGATACTGTCCTAAGGTGAATGATGCGGATCAGTGCGAAACTATTACAGTTATTCTAGAACATCAGCATTGCTTGCCAGTTTGCTTCTAGACTCAATTCAGAGTTCTGGTTTTGCCCTTTGGCCTGCACCTTGGCTATTTTAGAGAGTTATTTCTTTCAGATGAGCTACCAGGACTTTAAAATCAGCTCTTTTCCAAATACTGGGCTACATCCCACATTAAACAAGGAGACTTCCACCCATGCAGTGGGACTTTCTTTTTCCCCTTCCCCTGCAGCATTCCAGGTGCCCTCCTAATCTTCTTTGGAAGGGTGCAAGATGGAGAGGAATCCATTCCACCAGCAGAGTCCATTCTGTTGATGGCGAAACACTGTTGGATACACTGACTTTTTGAGAACTGGAATTAGTTCCCACCAGGTGCAGGGTAGGGATGGGGGAGAATTTCTCCCCGAAACTTCGGGGGGCCGAGTGCCAACGCATTCGGTCCTCTGAAGGTTGTTCGGGGAGAAATTCTCATTCGCAAATAGCGTTGCCCTTATTTTCGCCGTAGTCTACGTAAATCTTTACGTAGACTAAAGGGACCAAATAAGGAACGCGAATGGCGGCTCCCTATGGGGGCCGCCATTTGCGTACGCGCCTTTTTTTTTTCAAAGTCACCCGTGATAGGCTACATGACGATTAACGTAGCCTATCACGGCTGACTTTGCAGATCTAGTCATGATAGGCTACGTTAATCGTTATGTAGCCTATCACAGGGGCGTTTTTTTTTCTTTTCTTTTGAAGTTCGCGGCCGGGGAGACGGGGCGCTTCTCCCCGGCCTGAATTTCAGCCGGGCGAGGCGGGAAGCCTCCCCCCCGGCCTGAATTTTGGCCGGGCGAGGAGGGAAGCCTCCCCCCCTGGCCTGAACTTCAGGGGGAGCAGCGAAGTGCCTCCCCCCCACCGCGAAGCAAGTTGCGAGACCAGGTAAGTGACTTTCGTGCATCCCTAGTGCAGGGCCTTTTTTGCTGTGGATCTGGAAGCGAAAAATACTTTATGTCAAGGGTGTTCCTCTTTGGTCCCCTTTTGAAGGCACATGAACACTTTTTTAATTATTATTTCTAGGCCTTTGAGAATTATCAGAAAGTACATTTCTTTGACTCTTGCTTGTTTTGCATGTTTTCTAAAACTGTTTTATATTGTTTTATTGTCTGTAAACTGCCTTGAGAATACTGGAGACATATATATATATATATATACACACACACACACACACACACACACACAATGGCTGTTTTTGTATACCTGTTGGAAGAGACAATTCTAGCTCTATTCACTTTTAGTCACAACAATTCAACAGAGGGGACCGGGATAGGAAAATAATCCACAGAAAGCAATTCCCTTCTATAGAACACATATTCCTGCTTCCCATTTATCTTTCAGTGTGGATTATATCCAACATTTGCCAAACTTGGTGTTGTTCCACTAGTAGTTTCACAACTGCTAGCACAACTAGGCACAACTAGTGCAAGCAACACCTAGCCTAATGAAATCATAAAGAGTTGTGAGACACCCTGTGCAATAATTTGTGGAACAGCTTGTCCAACGTTTTGAGCACTGATTTGCAGAACAGCTTGTAAAATGCATTGTGCAATTCCTGGTGCAACAGCTTGCACAATGGCTTGCAAAAACAGGATCAAAGTGCAGCATTTGTTTTCTTTCTGCAAGCAGTGTTTCTGCAATCTGTAGAAGCTTTGCACTAGCAGAATAACTCCATTGGATATAACTGTGTTGCCAGAAAACATATGGGTATATATGCTCCTCTCTTTACATTTTATTTTAGCAGAAATACAATATACATAGAAGCCAGATTTTTTAAATTGACTTTTTCCATTTCCAGAAGGTTCTATCAACAATGTACTCACAGCATGCTTTTTCTCCATATCACACAACTTTGGCAGTTTCATTGAGTAGTTTTTCATAAGACATCCATGTTCAGTATTTCCACTTCAGCATTAGCAAGCAAGAAAGGAAATAATTCAGTTTCCTTGATATTTGTGTGTTAGCGCTGTGGTTGAAGATTAATGGATAATTTGCAAAGAGGAAAAAAAGTTGGAAAAACAATTCACGCATGCAGATCCTATGTTATTGAAAAAAAGCGTGAAGCTATCGCCACTCCATTTCAGCCTACTTAGTGCAATGACCAAGCATTTCAGCACCCTTTATATTTGTCTTGACAGAAAATAATTAAATATGTTTTAAGTACCCATTGCCTACTTCAATTCACTTCTTTGAGCCAGAGAATATCTACTAACCCCCATGTGGCCAAACCAGGTCTGTCTGTCTATCTACCATCTGTCTGTCTTTCTGTCTGTCTGTCTGTTTATCTATCTATCTATCTATCTATCTATCTATCTATCTATCATAAATAGTATAAGCTATCATGGTTATCTGGGGGTGGGGGGAATCTTCATGACAATGGAATGAGAAGTGATTTTCATGGAATCAGCTTTGCTCCATCAGGGACCCATGAAGCAAGATAATCAGAATGCACCACACCTTTAAAAACTGGCTTTCAGGGGTCACATAGTGCTTGAAAGGAACATACTTCCAGTTGGGGTTGGGGGAGTAGAATTGTCATCAAAGTGGCAGGAGCTGCTCAACCAATGAGAGAGGCTTGTTTCCCCTCTCCAGGATCTCCCATGCTACTACATTATTATGAATGGAAAGCGACTAATTCTCCTATGTGTGTGCAGATTTCCCTGAAGAAGCCTAAATCCCCAGTTCTCCAAAATCCCCAGTTCTCCAGTGCAGCATCTGAAGGGTCCCCCTGAGAGCTTCCTCCCACCCCAATTTCGCCCCATTCCAGCAACCTGCTGCAGAGTTATTGCTCCCATCCCATTTCCCCCCATGTGTCTTGAGAAGCCCAAATCCCCGATTCTCGAGTACAGAATCTGAAGGGCCCCCCCTGCCTCCAAGAGCAGCTCAGCCCCTCAATTTTGCCCCATTCTAGCACTCTGCCCTGGTGTTGTTGCTTCCAAGCCCCCTTTTCTCCCTTTCTCCTTCTCCCTGCTTGCAATGAGAAGCTCCTGTCAAACCCTAAAGATCGTTACTGTGATAAAGCAGAGCAGGGACTTTACATAACAACAGAGAAATGACTTGAAACTACAGAACATCAAAGAAGCACAACATCACAATAGCTATTTAAGAGAGCATCGGAGAAATGAAAGAGCACTTTAGGGCAAGTTACTGAAGTTAGCCTTTAACCCTTTCACTGCAGGGGAGCAAGATTTATTTCTTACTTCTGAGTAAACATGCACAGAAGTGGGGATATGTTAAAGATTAAAAGCAGGCTAGCTAGGGTTAATGGGTGTCCCCACTACTGCAGTAATGTGAGGGGTCGCTGCTGCGCTCCTGGGGATTTTCTCAATGGGAAAAAACTACTTCCATTGCGGAAACAAGAGGGAATGGGGCATCCCACCCCCTTGACCATGTCATTGCCAGGTCACAGAGGCATGCCCAGTATTTAATGCAGGCAGGACATGGCACACTGTGGTAAAACCACCAGGGAGCCACTTTCAGTAAAACAAACAAAAGTCAGAGTACAAGGAGTTTCAGAAAATGTTTTCAAGACGAAAGTGGCTGTTTGGCAGCAGATTGGTGACGACGTCATCTGTTGTGAAGGAATTCAGACTGCTCTAACTTCACACTAAATTGCTTGTGAAGACAGCCCCTTGGACATTTGTTTCAAATAATAAAGAAACTTACTTTGATGTATTTGTTATTATTTGTTGGCTTCTCTTCTTGAGAAACTGCTTTTATTCTTGAATGCCTCCATTCATTATTTAGGGATGTACAAAACTCCCCTTACCTGGCTCCGCCAGGTTCTGCTGGGGGGGGGAGGCGCTCCGTCCCTCCCCCCGGAATCCTGGCCAGCCAGCTCCACTCTGCGGGGATTCCACAGAGCTGCCGGCCGGCTCCGCCAGCAGCTGGACATCTGGCCGCTGGCTAGCAGGGACGCAAATGGCGGCGGCCGTAGCCACCACCGTTTGTGTCCCTGTAGTCAGACGTGATAGGCTACATAAAGACTTACATAGCCTATCATGTCTGGCTTAAAAAAAACAAAAAAAACGCGCATACGCAAATGGCGGCGCCTACGTCTGCCACCATTTGCGTTCCTTATTTTTGGCTGTCTTAGTCTATGTAAATATTTACGTAGACTAAGATGGTGAAAATAAGGGGGAACGCAAATAGCGTCTGCTACACTATCTGCGTTCCCCTTATTTTCGCCATCTTAGTCTACATAAATATTTACATAGACTAAGATGGCCAAAAAATACGGAACGGAAATGGCAGCGGCCGTAGCCGCCGCCATTTGCGTATGCATTTGTTTGTTTTAAGCCAGATGTGATAGGCTACGTAAGTCTTTACATAGCCTATCACGTCTTGTAAAAAAAACAAAACCCCGACAAGACTGCAAATGGCAGCGGCGGCAGCCAGTTGGAAGACCAGCAGCCGCCGCCGCCGCTGGAGCTGCCACCGCCCGGAAGATCCGCCCCAGGTAAGTCTCGTCCCGGGGCCGATCCGCAGGGGGGCGGGGGGGTGTGGCAGGCCGTTCCTCCACAGATTTCGGGGGGCCGAATGCACTGGCATTCGGCCTCACCGAGATCCGTGGCGGAATTCTCTGCCATCCCTATCATTATTAAGTTTTCAATAAAAGCATGAAAGCCAACTAAAGGATAGAAAGGACTGTTTTGCAATGGGACTTTTGCTCAGGGAGCTTCCACAATTGTAAAGTTCACACAAACTTTTATGAGGACAGGGAAATATGTGCACCACTGCATATCCTGTATGAGCTCAAAGAAAAATGTCTGAAAATGATGTATTTCATACTTTATGACTTGCAGGGCAATTCTGAAGAATATCTAGGAGTGGCTGCTTTGGAGAAACAGACAATTGGATAGGTAAGCACACTTTAATTTCCATATTAACTCATGTGGAAGTATCTTCAAATGCTGACAGAATGACACGACAACATCCTGTGTTTGTGTAGAGAGTTCGTATTGTATTCCAACAGAATTCTATTCTCATCATTTTGAGAGGTTTCCACATGACTTAGTACAACAAAAAAGTATATTTACAAAATGGGGTTCATAGGTCAGCTGAGCTAATTATAACTGCAAAATACAAATCCCATTGCTCCTTTGCTGCTACTCTCAGTATTCTAGTAGCATGTTGGAGATACCTTTGAATATCAAAAAAGCTGTCAGTCATCGATGAGTTCTTTTCAGCCACACAAAACTCAAGTAACCTTGTGAATTCCCAGACAATCAAATCAACACCATGTAATTGTAACCAGCTTAGGGGTAGGGCCGGGGTGGAGGGGGCAGAGAGAGAGTTTTCAGAAAACAGTCATCGTTTGTAGGAAAAGTTTTTTTCTCCCCTCCACAAAGGAGTTTCTTAGGCCTTCAGCCTGACGTTGAGACCAAACCTTCTGAATTAAGTGGAAAATGTTGTTAGCCTGAGATTGCTTGGGAGAGTTTGGAAAGGACTAATTTATTGGTGGGATTTTCCTGTTGCTGGCACTGGAAAAAAAAAAAAACTTCAGCAAGCTGATATGTAAAACTAAAATAAGCAACTAGTGAAGTATAATTCCATTGCAGCATAGTTTTTGTAAGCCCAGATTTACTAGATGCACATGAAAATAATGACATTTAGCCAGTCAATTAGAACATCAGTATCCTAAAATACCTATGTATTTATTTTAAAAAATGCATATATTCACACCAAGTCCAAAAGACAAATGTTTGTTGGTGTTATCACACTTCTCCTAAAATGGCCAATCTGCCATTTTGGAATTACAATGTATGAATTTTGTAATATTTATGCTGTTATTTGGTTACATGTCTTATGGTTAGAATTCATACAGATCTTTTTCTTTTGTTAATAATATATGTAATTATATATAATAATATATAACAAATAATATATGTATTTTTGCTGACCGAATAAACAACAACAATAAAATATGTAAAAGTATTACGGAGCAATCCTATGGCTACTAGACAGAGGCTAGACAGCCATAGGATTTGCTGTTTCCTGGAGAATTGACCTCCCCCCACTTCCTCGCTGCCTCCAAGGCAGCATGGAACAGCCCCGTCCTCAACACTCGCAAGAGGAGTGCAGAGAGGCCGAAAAGGGAAGTGGCTGGGGGCGTTCTGGGGTGGGGAGAGCGTAGGTGTCAGGGTTCCTTTTACCCACACTGAACTTCAAACACTGAAGTCAATCACAGACAAGCGACTTCAATCTACAGCTTTTAATCCATTACCACAAAGGGTCATACAGATGCAAATTCTCAGTGACTCTCAGTCTGCAAAGAAATGCCTTCAGGGGTTTCAAAACGTAGCTGCGAAAGTTGCCCACCATTTGAAATAAAGGCAGGCTCCCTAGCCTAACTTAAGGGGTGGAGCTCTCTCTCTCTCTCTCTCTCTCTCTCTCTCTCTCATGGCTTCTAAGCGCCACTGTTCACGCACGGCCAATCAGGTAGACCTTCTAAGTTCCACCCCGGCCATCTCCCTCTTGGCTCTGCATCTGCACCTTGCATCTATTAATTCAGACTCACCAAACACCGCCTCTCCCTGGTCACTGTCTGTCACGGGGTGGGTGAAGAGGGACCTTCCTCCTGCAGCTGGACCCTTGAAACCTGAGGAGTCTGCCTAGCCAAGTCTGGACTAGCCTGGGAACATACAGTCAGGGCCAGAAATATTGGAACAAGGATAACTGTTTTGGCAGTTGGCCTCTGTACACCACCACATTGAAGTTGAAAGGAAACACACCCAGATGGGAGTGAAGTCAGGACTTTCAGCTATAATTCAAGGGGTTTGACAAAAGTGGGGCACTAGCCATTCAGTAAGTACAGCCAGTGGCATACACACTAGGGATAGCAGAGAATTCCGCCACAGATCTGGGGGAGGCTGAATGCCAGTGCATTCGGCCCCCCGAAATCTGTGGTGGAACGGCCTGCCCCCCGCCCCCCCTGCGGATCCCCCTGGGACGAGACTTACCTGGGGTGGATCTTCCAGGTGGCAGCAGCTCCGGCGGCGAAAGTTCCGGTGGCGGCTGCGGGGGCGGCAGCTGCGGGGGCGGCTGCGGGGGCGGCAGCTGCGGGGGCGGCTGCGGGGGCGGCAGCTGTGGCGGCGGCAGCTGTGGCGGCTGATCTTCCGACCGGCTGCAGCCGCTGCCATTTGCAGTTTTTTTTTTTTTTTAAACAGACGTGATAAGCTACGTAAGTTTTTACATAGCCTAAAAAGTCTAGGTAAAAAAAAAAAAAGGCATACGCAAATGGCGGTGGCTATGGCCACCGCCATTTGCATTCCTTATTTTGGGCCATCTTACTCTGCATAAATAATTACGTAGACTAAGACGGTGAAAATAAGGGGAATGCAAATAGCGTCCACTACATTATTTGCGTTCCCCTAGGGATGGCGGAGAATTTCTCCCTGAAACTTCGGGGGGCTGAGCGCCAACATGTTCGGCCCCCCGAACAAGTTTCAGGGAGAAATTCTCCACCCCCCCGCCCCCGCACCCCCCCCGGGACGGGACTTACCTTTGCCGAATGTCCCTTCCGGCGGCGGGTCCGGCTGGCGGTTCGGCGGGTGTTCGTCCGGGGCGGGAGCGGCAGCCGGTCTTTCGACTGGCTGCTGCCGCCGCCATTCCAATCAAAGAAAAAAAAACAAAAACGCCCCCGTGATAGGCTACGTGACGATTAACGTAGCCTATCACGGCTAGATTTGCAAAGTCAGCCATGATAGGCTACATTAATAGTCATGTAGCCTATCACGGGTGACTTAAAAAAAAAAAAGCACGTACGCAAATCGCGGCCCCCATAGGGAGCCACCATTCCCGTTCCTTATTTGGTCACTGTAGTCTACGTAAAGATTTACGTAGACTACGGCGAAAATAAAGGCAACGCAAGGGCAACGCAATAATAGCGTTGCCCTTATTTTCGCCGTAGTCTACGTAAATCTTTACGTAGACTACAGCGACCAAATAAGGAACGGGAATGGCGGCTCCCTATGGGGGCCGCCATTTGCGTACGTGCTTTTTTTTTTTTTTTAAAGTCACCCGTGATAGGCTACGTGACGATTAACGTAGCCTATCATGGCTGACTTTGCAGATCTAGCCATGATAGGCTACGTTAATCGTCACATAGCCTATCACGGGGGCATTTATTTTTTAAAAAAAGAACTTTTGAGTTTGCGGCCGGGCGAAGCGAGGCGCCTCCTCCCCGGCCTGAATTTCGGCCGGGCGAGGCGGGAAGCCTCCCCCCCCGGCCTGAACTTCTCAGGGGGAGCAGCAAAGCGCCTCCCCCCAGCGCGAAAAACTTCGAGGACAGGTAAGTGAGTTTCGTTCACCCCTACATTCCCCTTATTTTTGCCGTCATAATCTATGTAAATATTTACGTAGATTAAGACGGCCAAAAAGAAGGAACGCAAATGGTGGCCGCCGTAGCCGCCATTTGTGTACGTGGGTTTGTTTGTTTTTTACCCAGAGCCCTCTGCGGACAGAAATCTGGCTGCAGACGGCTCTGGCCTGGCTGGGCCTGGCCGGCTGCTCTGCGGAGCTGCCGCAGAGCACAGCCGGCCACGGAAGTTTCCAGGGCAGAGGAACGGAGCGTCTCCCCCCCCACCATCAGCATTATCTGTGAAAGGTAAGTGATTTTCATACATCCCTAATACACACACACCCATTGTTGGTGGCTCATAAGTAATGGAATGAATGGCTGACAAGCAGCTGCATGGCCAGGTGTGACCTGTTTCCTGGGTACCCCATGACCAATCAAGCAGATAAAAGGCCTGGAGGTGGTTCTGAGTGTTACATTTGCATTTGGTAGCTGTTCACTGGAACTCCCAACATGAGGTCCAAAGAGGTGTCCATGTGAGTGAAGGAGGCCATCATTAGGGTGAGGAAACAAAATAAACCCATCAGAGAGATAGCAAAAACAGTGGGAATGGCCAATACAACAGTTTTGAATATCCCCAAAAAGAAGGAATTAACTGGCAAGCTCAGCAACAGCAAAAGGCCTGGAAGACCATGGAAGACAACGAAAGTGGATGACCGCAGAATTCTGTTCATGGTGAAGAAGAACCCTTTCACAACATCTAGCCAGGTCAATAACGCTCTTGAGGAGGTAGGCATGTAATTGTCAACATCTACAGTCAAGAGACGGCTTTATAAATGTAAATACAGAGGCTTCACAACAAGGTGCAAACCACTGGTAATGCTCAAGAGCTGAAAGGCCAGATTAGCCTTTGCCAGCAGACACCTAAAAAAAGCCTGCCCAGTTCTGGAATAAGATTGTTTGGACTGATGAAACCAAGATTAACTTGTACCAGAATGATGGGAAGAGAAAAGTATGGAGAAGGAAAGGAACAGCTCATGATCCAAAGCATACCACATCATCTGTCAAACATGGTGGAGGCAGTGTTATGGCATGGGCATGTATGATCGCCAATGGAACCAGGTCACTGGTGTTTATTGATGACCTGACTGCTGATAAAAGCAGCAGGATGAATTCTGAAGTGCATAGGGCTATACTTTCTGCTCACATTCAGCCGAATGCTGCCAAACTAATAGGACGCCGCTTCATATTGCAGATGGATAATGACCCAAAACATACAGCAAAAGCTACCCCAGAGTTTCTCAAGGCAAAGAAATGGAATGTTCTTCAATGGCCAAGTCAGTCACCTGATCTCAACCCAATATTCACTTACTGAAGACAAGACTGAAGGCAGAAAGACCCACAAACAAGCAGCAGCTGAAGGCAGCTGCAGTAAAGGCCTGGCAAAGCATCTCGAGGGAGAAAACTCAGCATTTGGTCATGTCCATGGGTTCCAGACTTCAGGCAGTCATTGACTGCAAAGGATTTTCACCCAGGTGTTAAAGGTGATCCTTAAGTTTGAAATGATGTTGGTTTGTTCCATTACTTATGAGCCAGCTACCAACTATGGGTGTGTGTGTATGCCACTGGCTGTACTTCTTGAATGGTCAGTGCCCCACTTTTGTCAAACCCCTTGAATTACAGCTGAAAGTCCTGACTTCGCTCCCATCTGGGTGTGTTTCCTTTCAACTTCAATGTGGTGAAGTATGGAGGCCAACTGCCAAAACAGTTATCCTTGTTCCGATATTTCTGGCCCTGACTGTACCTCCCCCATGTCTAGCAGTTCTTCTTCAGAATCTGAGCTACTCTGCCACTCCTTGTGCTCAGAAGCACTCCCGACAGTAACTGCTTGCACGACACATCTGATGTGTCATACAGCAGCTTCCTTCCCTGCTCCATGCTCCTGCAGCTAGACAGCTGCGATTGTTTATCTAGCCAAAAACGTAGGGCAGGAGAAGTGTGGAAGGAATGATCCCCTCCGTGCCTCTCCTGCCCTGGTTTGGATAGGCGGCCGAGTTTGGAGGCGGATGCCTATCTCGATAGGATTGCTCCCTTAGTGAATTATGTTTGTGTGTTACCCCACCCCACACACACACACAATGTATAATACTAGTAACTTCTTTGAAGAAATAACTACAGAAACATTTATATTAAGAAGAAGCATGTAGGATTGTAACGTTTCAGCTTCCACCCTCATCAGTAGCTGTGCTGTTAGTGAGAGCTGAAACATATAGCTTAAATATATATTTTGAATACTCTGTTATTAGTCTGTCTCTCTTATATATTTTGCTTTAAGACTGACTGCATCCACAGTGGATCCAGAGCCTCCTTGTTTAGTTGTTATGCTACTTGACACCAACCCCCCCCCCCGCCCCCTGGTGATGGTATCTGAGTTAATGGTGACTGACCTGGAAAGGCATCTTGGGTTTGTAGTGGATAGTTCAATGAAAACATCAGCTCAAAAACGCAAATTCCATGTTGGGGATTATTAGGAAAGGAATCGGAAAGAAAACTGCCAGTATCATACTGCCTTTATACAAATCCGTGGTGCAACCACACTTGGAATACTGTGTGCAGTTTTGGTCACCACACCTCAAAAAGGAAATTGTAGAGCTGGAAAAGGCACAAAGAAGAGAAGTCAAAATGATCAAGGGCCTGGAGCAATTCCCCTATGAGGAAAGAGGTACAATATTTGAGGTTTTGTAGCATAAAAAAGGGATGAGTAAGGGGGACATGAACACATGATAGAGATGTTTAAAATTATGCATGGATAGGGAGAAGTCACCCCACTCCCGTAATACTAGAATCCAGGGTCATCCAATGAAGCTGAGTTGTGGGGGATTTAGGACAGACAAAAGGAAGTATTCACACAGTTAAACCATGGAATTTCTTAAAACACTAAAATTACAAACAAACTAAAATGAGTTCTAAAGCCTGGGTAAATAGGAATTTTGATGGGTGTAAATAGGGATTAGACAAATTCCTGGAGGCTATCAATGGCTACAAGTCATTACATTACATTATTGCTGACAAGTAATCAACCATTAATTGATAGGGGGAATTTGGGTCCCTGTTGCTTCAGAAACGATAGGGAAATTGGCCTAGGCCTAGCAGCAGCATCTTCTCTGTGAATCTTTTCAGCATTGAGGCCGAATTCCCCATACTGCTATAAGGAACCTAGGGAGTGGGGGGAGGATAGCCTCAGATAATGTATATTATATGGAAAGGGGTTCCCCTAAAATGTGGCTTATGTTTTTAAAATAAATAAATAAGTAGGGCAGGCCCATTCACATCTGGGGCCTACTGCCCCACTTTTATTCCATGCACCCAGACTCTTATGTGAGCTCCATTGTCCTGTCCTGTCCCAGAAACAAGTGTTTTCACTTGTTTCGGGTTGCCCCAGAAGTGCTAAATCTCCATTCCACAAGCAGTGGGTTCCACTTGTGGAACAGAATCAGTGGGGCTGCCCACACATACATAAATAAATCATAGTGGCTTCATTCAGACAGTGTCTGTCTTTTGGGGTGCTCCCAGTGGCAGCAACAGCAGCTGTATTGGCAGCCTGGTTGCAATTTTGCATCTTCCACAATGTCCCAGACCTAGAATCTTTCTCATGCATTGTGTGTGTGTGTGTGTGTGTGTGTGTGCGTGCGCACGTGGTGGGGGGAAGGTGGAGGAATAGTAGCCATCACAGAAAAAAATGGTGGAGTATATTCATAAAAAAAATCTGCAAAGTGGCCTTCTTTTCTTGGGCGGGGGGTGGTGGTGGTGAGAAAAGTAAGTATCTCCGAAAAATGTTGTCTAAGGAATTTCGGCTCAGCAGCTCTAAAAAATACACAGCTTTTGGTGAATATTCTTAGAGGCCAAATATTAGGAGGCCAATTTAGGCTCCCAGTGAGTCTACACACAAAATACCCACTTTTCTTTATTTGTAAAATGATTCAGGTCACTATAGGTTTACAGTGATTTACAGTGTTTTGCAATGGTTTGCAGAAGCCATATTTTAAAGAGTTCCGTTTTTTAAGCAGTTATATTGGATCTCTTTTGATATGAGAAATTGGAAAGCATTTTTGACACTTCAATTTTGTAACAAATTTATATCAAGAACTTGGTTAGACTTTGACCAAGTGTAGACAGTATCTCAAAATGAAAGGATCATTCAGATCTAAAATGTCACCTGTGTTGTCATAAGGAAATAATAAAGATGTGTGGGTACAGTTTGTACCATCAGCAGCCCTACTGTAAAAAGCTAAAGGCTTCCTCAAGTGTCTTTTCCAACATAACTCACAAGTTAAGAATATAAAATATAACTTACTATTATATTATATAGCGGTTCTTAATCCTGCATGGTTAGGAGGAAATGAATGGAACGGAATAGATTTATCAGGGGGAAAGGAGAACATTGATAAAGTGATGGTCAGGAAATGTCCTATGTAGCTTAGAAATTTAACTTTGAACCTCTTGGGAGGAGATTTTCTTTGGGAGAAAAAGCAGATTTGAAGAAAGGATTACTGAAGACTATAAAGATACTTACCTTTTACTCTTCTAGACAGCTGCTTTCCTATGGATAAGAATTTCCTACCCTTGTCACTGGAAGCTGTTCTGATGTTTAGTGCCATTTTCAGCTGTTATACATATCCATCTATGCAAAATTGGATTTTGTCCAAATGGATTTTGCACATATGAACTTTTTTTCAGAAGGATACAGACTTAATATACAAGGAGAACTAGCAGGAAATGCTTAAATGGGACCTTCCATCTTTTTTTAATACTTTCCCCCTACAATTCAGCATGGCATGCAACTCATTCCCCTGGGCTTACGTGAAACTCTATGCTAGTACCAGTTGGGGGAGTAAACTGTTTGTGCAAATTAACTTCCCACTGTCCCCAGCTAGATTCTAAATTTTAAAAAAATCTGGACCAGCATGAAGCAGAACTATTCTGGGTTTTCTTTGGACTTCATGCTCACATTAGTGAGCATTTGTGTAGTTTTGGGATATTTGCAGTTTCACAATCCTCTGAACCTCATATGCCTATAACATCTCTTTTGCCAAGGAATACAGCTTCAACCCCTTAAACGTCTATTCTGACATGAATACTACAACCCAGTGATGCAGTATGCTGTGATAGGGAAAACACAAATTCCAATAAATGCACATGAACAACAATACATCTTCTGCATAACGTAGATCTGAAAACCTCAGAAGAAAGGCCTTCCGAAGTTGCCATTCAGCTGAACTCACAGTAGATGTCTGTAAACGTATTTTAAAGCACGTGTTGCCTGTATTAGAAAATAGGTGGTTATGGGTAACCCTCTGATAGAACTGTGTAACGCTTCACACACATTTAAAGTTTGCTATTATTAATTAGTTTTGAATACAAATAAGATGTAGTAATCATCTGTAAACACTGTCAGCACATTTGAAAATATGAAAAGTAAGGCTCTATTAATATCACTTTTAGAGAGCTACTGACATGTCTTCAGAATAAATAATGACCTCCTTGAAATAACATGACTTTTTTTAGCTCAGTTTAAATTAGGGTGAGCAAAAAGCAGTAGTGAGTCAATTTTAAAGATGATACTTTCATTAATTGAACTTTTTTTTCTCTAAGAGATAATCATAAGAGGAGTATAGAACTGAAATCCTGAAATACGATAAGATTAAAAGAGTCCAGAACTAAGCCACAAGAATAGAGTATAAATGGATTTACTACTCCCAAAAAATCTTCAAGATTCTCATTTGAATTTGAAGTCAGATATTCTCCATCTAATTCTTGGAAGTTAGAATATTCTTCAAATATCCCCTGATGTTAGATGCCTGTGTTTCACACATACTGATGTTTTATTTCAATGATTTATATGTATTCCATGGTATTAGCATCTGTACCAAACAGTTATAGGAACTGCTGGCCTGATAATGAACCCAGTAGACCATGGTAGGGATGGACGAAAGTCCCTTACCTGTTCTCGAAGCTTGCTTCACGGTGGGGGGGAGGTGCTTCGGTTCTCCCCCTGAAGTTCAGGTGAGGGGGGGAGGCGCCCTGCCTCACCTGGCCAAAATTCAGGCCAGGGGGGAGGCGCCCCATCCCTCGCTGGCGAAATTCAGGCCGGGTAGAAGCGCCCCGTCTACCCGGCCACGAAAAAAAAAGTTAAAAAAACACAAAAAAACCCACACACCCGTGATAGGCTACGTAACGATTTACGTAGCCTATCACTGCTAGATTTCCAAAGTCAGCCATGATAGGCTATGTAAATCATCACGTAGCCTATCACGGGTGACTTTGAAAAAAAAAAAAAAAGTGCGTACGCAAATGGCAGCCCCCATGGGGCCCGCCATTTGCGTTCCTTATTTTGACACGTCTAGTCTACGTAGGGATGTATGAAAGGGACTTACCTTGTCCCGCAGCTTTTTTCGCGGTGGGGGGGAGGCGCTTCGCTTCTCCCCTCGAAGTTCATGCGAGCGGGGGGTGTCTTCCCGCCTCGCCCGGCTGAAATTCAGGCCGGGGGGGAGGCTTCCCGCCTCGCCCCCAGCTGAAATTCAGGCCGGGGAGAAGCGCCCCGTCTCCCCAGCCGCGAACTTCAACAGAAAAGTAAAAAAAAAAAAAAAAGCCCCATGATAGGCTATGTAACGATTTACGTAGCCTATCACGGCTAGATCTGCAAAGTCGGCTGTGATAGGCTACGTTAATCGTCACGTAGCCTATCATGGGTGACTTAAAAAAAAAAAGTGCGTACGCAAATGGCGGCCCCCATAGGGAGCCGCCATTCGCGTTCCTTATTTGGGCATGGGTAGTCTACATAAAGATTTACGTAGACTACGGCGAAAATAAGGGCAATGCAAATACCGTTGCCCTTATTTTCGCCATAGTCTACGTAATCTTTACGTAGACTACAGCGACCAAATAAGGAACGGGAATGGCGGCTCCCTATGGGGGCCGCCATTTGCGTACGTGCTTTTTTTTTTTTTAAAGTCAGCCGTGATAGGCCACGTGACCATTTATGTAGCCTATCATGGCTGACTTTGCAAATCTAGCCGTGATAGGCTACGTTAATCGTCACGTAGCCTATCACGGGGGCGTTTTTTTTTTTTTTTTACTTTTCTTGGAATGGTGGCGGCGGCAGCCAGTCAAAAGACCGGCTGCCGCCCCCGCCCCTGTCGAAGCCCAGCCGAACCGTCGCTGCGACCCGCCACCGGGAGCGACATTCGGGAAAGGTAAGTCCCAGTCCGGGGGGGGCGGGGGGGAGAATTTCTCCCCGAAACTACTTTGGGGGGCCGAATACGTTGGCACTCGGCCCCCCAAAGTTTCGGTGAGAAATTCTCTGACACCCCTAAGTCTATGTAAAGATTTACGTAGACTACGGAGAAAATAAGGGCAACGCAAATAGTGTTCCCTTATTTTCGCTGTAGTCTACATAAATCTTTACGTAGACTAGATGTGCCAAAATAAGGAACGCAAATGGCGGTGCCCATGGGCCGCCGCCATTTGCGTACGCGCTTTTTTTTTTTCAAAGTCACCCGTGATAGGCTACGTGACAATTTACGTAGCCTATCACGGCTGAGTTTGGAAATCTAGCCGTGATAGGCTACGTAAATCATTACGTAGCCTATCACGGGTGTGTGTGGTTTTTTTTACTTTACTTTTTTTTTTTTGCAATGGCGGCGGCGGCAACCGGTCGGGAGACCGGCCGCTGCCCCTGCCCCCACCGAACCGCCACCAAACCGCCACCGGGACCCGCTGCCGAGAGGGGCATTTGGCCATGGTAAGTCCCATCCCGGGGGGGGCAGGGGGCCGGTGGAGAATTTCCCCACCAATTTCGGGGGGCCGAATGCGTTGGCATTTGGCCTTCCAAGGATTTGGGGAGAAATTCTCTGACAACCCTACCATGGAGTGGCCACAGATGAGGACTCAAGGTGGGCTTGTTCTGCAGTTCAAACCTGGCCGAAAGAACAGCAAATAACGAGTGAAGGGGCTATATCCAAGCAATGTGGGCAACTGTGAGCATCTCTACACAAGCCTAAAATCCCTCATTTAAAACTGGGCTTTCTGTTTCCATTTTAAATGCAGGATCACAGTGGACTCCCTTTACACATGCTTCCTTTCCACTCTCCCCCTTACCCCTCCTTCGCCCCCTTATCTGAATGTTCCATGTGTTTTGTTGATCTCGCTCCTCTTCTTGCGGCTTTTCCTTTTTCACGGAGGGAACTCAAGTGGAACACAACAGGGTAATTTGATAGATCATTATCTCCAATCTACTTTAAAATGGAATAAAGGTCATTACATGCAGGAGACGCCCTGGAGGTTCACAATGTCATCTAAAGGGCCTGCAAATCTCCATGAGTGAGCAATCTCAATAGCAGGATAAAAGCTCCATGTGAAGAAGCCCTGTGTAGCAACACAGAAGAAAGTCCTAATGGACGTAATGCTTGTAGGCAGTAGATTGCCACCTGCCAATCCACTTAATTGCACCCTCAGCCAAACTATACCAGGCAGCAGGTGAAGCAGCCCCAGTATGAAATGAGTCCATGCTAAAATCCTTGGGGTTGAAGCCCAGAACTAGCAGTGCAGAATGCAAAACGGCCCAGAACTGGAAAAAAGTAAGTGGGGAACCATTTTGATGGCAAAAAAAAGAAATGCCCCAGCTCCTTGGCCTCACAAGTCACTCAAAGCACACATCGCCCTAACTGGGCATAAAGACACTAGAGGGCTCTCAGCCGAGGCAACTAAGATACCCTTGCCCAGCTGATCTATGTTGGAAAAATGGATACGAATAGGGATGTCAGAGAATTTCGCCACCAATCTCAGGGAGGCCGAATGCCAGCGCATTCGGCCACCCAAAATTGGTGGCGAAACAGTCTGCCACCCCCCCACCCGCCCCGGGACGGGACTTACCTTGGGCGAATCTTCGTGGCGGCGGCGGCTCCGGCAGCGGTTTGGTGGTGGTTCGGCGGCGGCAGCAGCTGCGGCGGCCGGTCTTCTGACCGGCAGCTGCCACTGCCATTTCCAAGGTGTTTTTTTTTTTTAAAAAAATGTGATTGGCTACGTAAAGATTTACGTAGCCTATCACGGCTAGATTTTTAAAAAATACTGTGATAGGCTACGTAAATGTTTACGTAGCCTATCACAGCTGAGTAAAAAAAAAAATAAAAATGCATGTACGCAAATGGCAGCGCCCATGGGTGCCGCCATTTGCATTCCTTATTTTTGCATGTCTAGTCTATGTAAACATTTACGTAGACTATGGCGAAAATAAGGGGAACGCAAATAGTGTAGCGTCTACGCTATTTGCGTTCCCCTTATTTTCGCCGTCTTAGTCTACGTAAATGTTTACGTAGACTAAGACGTGCCAAAATAAGGAACACAAATGGCGGTGCCCATGGGCGCTGCCATTTGCGTACGCGCGTTTTTTTTCTTCTTTTAAATCAGCCGTGATAGGCTACGTAAACATTTACGTGGCCTATCACGGTGTTTTTTAAAAAATCTAGCCATGATAGGCTACGTAAATCTTTACGTAGCCTATCACTTTTTTTTTTTTTAACTGGAAATGGCGGCGGTGGCAGATCGGCCGCCGCCGAACCACCACCGGAGCCGCTGCTGGAGCCGCTGCTGCCGCCAGGAAGATCTGCCCAAGGTAAGTCCCGTCCTGGGGGGGGTGGGGGGCAGACCGTTCCGCCACCGATTTCGGGGGGCCGAATGCGCTGGCATTCAGCCTCCCCGAGATCCATGGCAGAATTCTCTGACATCCCTACTGCCAAACCATGAAGGAACAGGTTCCATTTATTTGTATTATTTTTATTTACTTTGTTTCATTTTTGGATGAGGCCCTGGTGCAATGAGGACGTGCACACCCATAGCTCTGTAACAACAATGCCCAGCACCCACAGGCAGCAACAGAAGATGAGGGGAAATGGGGGGGGAGTTGTGACCAGTGGGCACAAAACACCTGCAAGTCACACAAAAGGCTGTAAGGTAGCTAGATACGGCAGTGTCGTGAGCAACCAGAGCCTGCAAGCCATGGCTAGGCCAAACTGCCTGTGGCTGCAAGAAAATTGGGGGCAGGGGACAAAGGCAACCGAGAAAGCCCAGACAGCACTAGCTGCAGCCAAGCTGCAGTAGTGCCTCGGGGCAGGGGGCGGGGAATGGTAAGTGGTAGCTGGATGAATCCAGCAGCTATGGCTAGGCCAAAGCCTGACTGAATTTCATGGCCATGGGAAGAGCACAGCTGGCCAGCAAGCTCTGCAGCGCCACATATGCCTGAAACCAGACTGCATCTAGGCTGCAAATAGAAGACCAGCACAGCAATGATCGACCTGCTCTGTGCTGTGTGAGTCTTGAAAGAGGCCAGATTGAGAACAGGACCAGCCTTATAAAAGCAGGCAGGCAGGCCTGACTGTCATAGGCCAAACACATTGGTTGAGCTCACATAGCCGGCCTGTCTTCTTCTGCCCCAAAGGGCAGGAATCGGCAAAAACATCCCCCACCGATTAGGGCGGGTGAACAATCTTCCACAGAGAGGATGGATCATTCCATATATGCTGTATGAAATTCCATAGAATGCTTGTAGCTAATGAAACATTCCAAGTTTTGATTTACTTACTGAGAAGGAGTTATAGTTTATTTTTTTTTTGTAAGGCACTGGTTTAGATCCCAAGAAGTGCCAGCTGAAGGGGGTAGGCAGAAGTTGACTTTCCAGTTCCCTCTTTACCTGCAACTCTCCCAAAGGTCACTCCTGAGGATCATGATGGAACCCTCCTGAATGAGTGGGCTGTAGCATAGGGGGTTAAGGGGCAAGGGAAGAACAGGGAATATTGAGCAGAGGCCCCTTTTGTGAGCAATGCTCTCACCAATTTTTGGCAATCCCCCCTTTCCCCTTAGCAACCCCATGCCTCAGCCCACCCTATTTAAAAGGGTCCCCCTATGACGAGGAGAGAATTTGGGGGAGAGCTTGGGGAGGCTCCTGGGGAAGGAGGGGTGGGAAAGTCACCTTTTGCACATCTCCTTCCGTCAGAGCTTCTAGGGTTGCAAGCCACTATAATTAAAGAAGTATCAAATGGGTGTGTTCTTCAGCAGCACTTAGTTAAATCCTTAAAAAAGAATTCACAATAAATTCCCTGTTACGCCCCCCCCACATACACACACACATGCACACACCTAATTACCTAGGGGTTTCTATTCACAAAGCTCTGGGTATCTGGGCCATCAGTACCCAACATATAGACAGTAGTGAAAATGTGAAAAGAAAGTTTTGTATTCTTGAGTTGGGAATAAGAAAGTCAAAGAAATCCACAATGGATCCAAAGGAGTTTGGATTTCTATTAATCTGATAGAATTTCTATTAATTGTGGATTCTGCAGCAAACCAGCTTTTTCTGGGTCACACAGATTCTGCAGACTTGTAGACCAGTTTTTCACATGAGGGAGGGATTTGGGCTAATTCACATCAGAGCTAATGCAAATTATTTCCCAGATCCTGGAAAAATAATCTGATTCCATCAATGAGCAGATGATAGAATGAAAGACGCCTGACAACCTGTGAAACACAGATGGAAAGGATTTAAGAAAATCCCTCATTGGAAGAAACTGAAAGGGCAGTTATTAGGGATGGTGCAGGCTCCTGATTCCATCTGGGAATCCAGCGGAACCCCCCCCTGCCTGTACCCCAAGGCGTGCTTGCCAAACCTCTGCCCCCATTCCCCCCCTGTCCATGCTCCGCGAGCAGCCTGAACTCACCCCGGTGGCCTTGTCGAGCTCCACAGTCACCATTCTAAAAAAATAAAATGACGATTGCAAAAATGTGCATATTTGTGTATGCACGAAAATGCGCATGTATGCAAATATGCATATTTGCATACACAGAAATGCGCATTTTGCGAATGCACGTATTTGTGTATGTGCAAAAATGCACTTTTCACAAAAATGCATATTTCGCGCACACACAAATATGTGCATTCACAAAATGCGTATTTTCACGCATACACATATATGTGCGTTTTTGTGATCGCCATTTTATTTTTTAAAAAATGGTGACCGCGCCGCTTGACAAGGCTGTCAGGATGAGTGCAGGCTGCTCACCAAGCGTGGGAGGGGCTCAAGCCCAGTCTGGGCACCGGTGAGTAGGACAGGGGCTGGGCAGGCACCTGGAGAACCTGGACAGAGGTGGGTTCACACATAAACTTTCCTATCCTTATATAAACTTTCTTCACCCACCAAGCTGCAGTCCTGTTCTGCAATCCTTTTCTACTGATATAATCCCTCCTACTTATGATTTTCTGAGTGGCTTAGCTCTCTCTCCACCTTGACCCATGTGAGTTTGTGGAAAAAATACATTCACATAAATTGTATTGAATGACATAATTTTGAGCACAGTAACTCTCCTTTCTTAATATTGTATTCTGGGTTTCCTTACTGAAGAATATGAATAATGGAGTTTATGAGCCTTTCTAGACGAGGCATTTATTGTGCATTTGTGACTCCTCACTCACGGTAGTTTGTGGTTGCTTTACATGACATCCTCCTCGCCCAGGGCCTCTCCCATTCTTTACAACCATTTCCACAGCTCTTTTTTTTTTTTGATCAAGGAAAGTCTGGCATTATCTGGAAATGGCGGAATGAAACCCTAGTGTAGTTGCATGATTCTGCTACACAACAGCACCACCTAGTGGTTGTGTAATGGAACATATACAAAGGCAGAGAAAGGAAAACTCCAGAAAAGAAACATGTGTAAAAGAGTTGATCTTAATCTCACAAAGTATCCAGGCCAGAAACAGAAGCCTTGGTAAAGTGGCAGGTTAAAAGCCTTATGTAGAAGGCTCCAACAAGACATTTGGGTTTAAACCATCTCTAGCTTCAAAGCTATCAAATGCAGTTTAGCTTTATATTTTAATAAAATTGGACCCAAGCAAATCTTTCAATGGATAATGTAAGCAATATTTAAAAGCATTCTTCCACTTCAGACATTCAACATCTGAGTGTTGAATGTCTGAGTTGGGTTGCATCTGTTGCATTACATCTCTAACATGCAACCCAACAGAACACCTTTTCACTACTGTAAATGTTGTTTTAATACTTAGGCTGCAATCCAATGTACACTTACCTGGGAGTAAGCCCTTCTGCAAAACAGTGTATAGGATTGCAGTCTTAGTCTTACATACATTTCGTTTCAAATTCTTTATGCCAAGTTCAAAGGGAATCTCTACAATGCTTTCAAGAGAGACAATAAGAGTAGATATAATAATAAATTATTATAGGTGAATAAATTTGTGTGGGTTAATTAAAATGTAATACCATACCCACAGTTTAAGCAGACTATACATAACCTCTATGAAGTGTCAATTTAGAAATTCAAATTACTTCTTTGATTTTTCATTACTGATGTCCTTGTTCATTGTTCAATATACCAAACATTGTTCAATGGTCTCCAGAAATAGGACTATGCTTTTGTAGACTAATGAGTGATTCATTTTTAAAATATTGTTATTTTGTCAAGAACAATGAAAGGTCAGAGCACTTCATTAAGCAGTCCTGAAAGGACAAATTTAGGTGACATCCAGTAACTGTTCCTTTAAATGAATGCTGGAAATACATGCTGCATGGGAATGTGAAAACATTCAGAGGCATGCCACAATTGTTCCAATCCAGAAATATTTGCACTGAGCAGTTGGTTTTGCATGTGTTGCAGTGCACAGCACACTGCATGGTGGGAATTGTAACCAAGAAAAATGGTTTGATTTGCTCTTGTGATTTCCACAGCAGCTTGGTCTGAACATAAAGTGCCTCCTAAAGGCACAGGAGCAGAGACCAGTAAAACATACCAACCTATGTAGTATGCCGATCTACACGAGTTGCCGGGGAACATGGGCGACAGGGTGCTATTGCACATATGTCCTACTTGTGGGTTTCCCACAGGCAGCTGGTTGGCCACTGTGTGAACAGAATGCTGGAGTAGATGGACCCTTGGCCTGATCCAGCATGGTTTTTCTTATGTTCTTAAACTTAGTGCATGCCCATCAGATAGTTGGGGTTGCCAAAACTAACATCAATCACCCATTCAGGAAAGAGGATTTTTCTCCTCACACTTCACCTGTGAATACTCCTGCTTCTAGGGATGTTAGAGAATTCCTCCACGGATCCCAGGGGGGCCAAATTCCAGTGAATTCGCCCCCCCGGAATCCGTGGCAGAACAGAGCAACCAACCCCACCACCCCGTTAAAGCCCCGCAAAATGGAGCCTACCTGGCTGTGGCTTCGGCGGTGGCTTCGGCTTCGGCTCCGGCGGCGGCTCCGGTGGCGGTGGCTCCAGCTGCTGCCAGGCTGCTGCGGATGCAAATGGCGTCCTGAGTAGGGGATGCCATTTGTGTCCCTATGGTAGCCCGTGATAGGCTACGTAAATATAATATTTACGTAGCCTATCACGGGCTACCATAGGGATGCAAATGGCGTCCCCTACTCAGGACTAGGGTTGTACGAAAGTTCCGCCACGGATCTCGGGGAGGCCGAATGCCAGCGCAGTTGCCCCCCGAAATCGGTGGCGGAACAGCTCATTCCCCCCGCCCCCCCGGGACAAGACTTACCTTGGGCGGGTCTTCCTGGCGGCGGCGGCTCCGGCGGCAGTTCGGCAACAGCGGCTGCGGCGGCCAGTCTTCCGACCGGCTGCTGCCGCCACCATTTCCAGTTTTAAAAAAAAAAAAGTGATAGGCTACGTAAAGATTTACGTAGCCCATCACGGCTAGGTTTAAAAAAAAAACTGTGATAGGCTACGTAAATGTTTACGTAGCCTATCACGGCTGACTTAAAAAAACACACACGTGCGTACGCAAATGGCGGCGGCCATGGCCGCCGCCATTTGCGTTCTTTATTTTGGCACGTCTTAGTCTACGTAAACATTTACATAGACTAAGACGGCGAAAATAAAGGGAACGCAAATAGCATAGACGCTACGCTATTTGCGTTCCCCTTATTTTCGTCGTCGTAGTCTACGTAAATGTTTACGTAGACTAAGACATGCCAAAATAAGGAACGCAAATGGCGGCAGCCGTGGCTGCCACCATTTGCATATGCGCGTGTTTGTTTGTTTTTTAAGTCAGCCGTGATAGGCTACGTAAACATTTACGTAGCCTATAATGGCTGACTGCAGGGACGCAAACGGTGGTGGCTACGGCCGCTGCCATTTGCATCCCTGCTAGCCAGCGGCCGGATGTCCGGCTGCTGGTGGAGCCGGCCGGTGGCTCCGCAGTATCGCTGCGGAGAACAGCCGGCTGGCCAGGATTCTGGGGGAGGGGGAGGAACAGAGCGCCTCCCCCCCCACCAAGGATTCCAGGGGGAGGGATGGAATGCCTCCCCCCCAACCATAAACAGAATTCACGAAAGGTAAGTACCTTTCGTACATCCCTACTCAGGACGCCATTTGCGTCCGCAGCAGCCCAGCAGCGGCTGGAGGCCCCGCTGCAGGTTGGCCTAGCCGGCAGCTCTGCGGCCTGGCTGCGAAGCAGATCCAGCCAGGCAGGATTCCTGGGGGGAGGAACAGATCGCCTGCCCCCCATCGAGTATTTTGGGGGGAGGGACGGAGCGCCTCCCCCCCACTGTGGATGTCCCTGGACGAAACCAGGTAAATGTTTCGTACATCCCTACCTGCTTCTGTTGGCAAACTACCATAGCTAGCTTGCGGCAAATTATGTTGAATTCCAAAACTATTTATTTGTCTGTTTGGATTTATTCTTCATCCTTCAACAAGTTTCCAGGATGGTTGTGAATACTTATAATAATTATACTATTAGCCACATTAGTAAGTGGCAATCCCCCCAAACAACAACAACAATAACAAACAAACATAGAGCCTTGTGATACCTTGAAGTAGGGATAGGGGAGAATTTCTCCCCGAAACTTCAGGGGGCCGGGTGCCAATGTATTCGATCCCCCCGAAGTAGTTTCGGGGAGAAATTCTCTGCACCCCCCCGCCCCCCCGGGATGGGACTTACCTTTCCCGAATGTCACTCCCGGCGGCGGGTCCCGGCAGCGGTTCGGCAGGTCTTCGTCAGGGGCGGGGGCGGCAGCCGGTCTTTCAACCAGCTGCCGCTGCCGCCATTCCAAGAAAAGTAAAAAAAAAGAAACCGCCTCAGTGATAGGCTACGTGATGATTAATGTAGCCTATCACAGCTAGATTTGCAAAGTCAGCCATGATAGGCTACGTAAATTGTCACGTAGCCTATCACGGATGACTTAAAAAAAAAAAGCGCGTACGCTAATGGCGGCCCCCATAGGGAGCCGCCATTCGCGTTCCTTATTTGGTCGCTGTAGTCTACGTAAAGATTACGTAGACTACGGCGAAAATAAGGGTAACGCTATTTGCGTTGCCCTTATTTTCGCTGTAGTCTACGTAAAGATCTACGTAGACTACAGCGACCAAATAAGGAACGCGAATGGCGGCTCCCTATGGGGGCCGCCATTTGCGTACGCACTTTTTTTTTTTTAAGTCACCCGTGATAGGCTACGTGATGATTAACTTAGCCTATCATGGCTGACTTTGCAGATCTAGCCGTGATAGGCTACGTAAATCGTCACGTAGCCTATCACGGGGGTGTTTTTTTAAAAAAACTTTTTATTTCGCAGCCAGGCGAGGTGGGAAGCCTCCCCCCCAGCCTGAATTTCGGCCGGGCGAGGAGGGAAGCCTACCCCCCCTGGCCTGAACTATGGGGGGAGCAGCGAAGCACCTCCCCCCCACCGCGAAGCAAGCTGCAAGACCAGGTAAGTGACTTTCGTGCACCCCTACCTTGAAGACTAACCCATTCAGGGAGCAATCCTATGGCCACTAGACAGCGGCTAGACAGCCATAGGATATGTTGTTTTCCAGGAACTGACCTCAGAGCCCACGCTCCCCCCAATTCTGCACTGGGTCCGAGGCAGCGCAGAACAGCCCCGTCCTCTGTGCTCGCAAGTAGGGATGGATGAAAGTCCCTTACCTGGTCCCGCAGCTTTTTTCGGGGGGGGAGGTGCTCCTGTTCTCCCCCTGAAATTCTTGGCGGGTGGGGAGGTGCCCTGCCCCTCCCGGCCGAAATTCTGGCCCAGGGGGAGTGCACCGTCTCCCCAGCTGTGAAAGAAAAAAGTAAAGTGTAAAAAAACAACAACCACGTGATAGCCTACGTAAAGATTTACGTAGCCTATCACGGCTAGATTTTCAAAGTCAGCTGTGATAGGCTATGTAAATCTTTACGTAGCCTATCGCAGCTGGAAAAAAAAAAGCGCGTACGCAAATGGCGGCGCCCATGGGCGCCGCCATTTGCGTTCCTTATTTGGGCACGGGTAGTCTATATAAAGATTTACATAGACTACGGCGAAAATAAGGGCAACGCTATTTGCGTTGCCCTTATTTTTGCTGTAGTTTACGTAAATCTTTACGTAGACTACCTGTGCTCAAATAATGAACGCAAATGGCGGCGCTCATGGGCGTCGCCATTTGCCTACGCCCTTTTTTCCCCCCCAAAGTCAGCCATGATAGGCTACGTAAAGATTTACGTAGCCTATCACGGCTGACTTTGAAAATCTAGCCATGATAGGCTATGTAAATCTTTATGTAGCCTATCACGTTGTTGTTGTTTTTTTATGCTTTACTTGGAAATGGTGGTGGTGGCAGCCAGTTGGAAGACCGGCCACCGCCGCAGCAATGCTGCCGCAACGCCGCCACAATGCCGCCGGGACCTGCAGCCGCGAGGGACATTTGCGCGAGGTAAGTTCCATCCCGGGGGGGCCAGGGGGGTGTCGGAGAATTTCCCCACCAATTTCGGGGGGCTGAATGCATTGGCAATCGGCCTCCCGGAGATTCGTGGAGAAATTCTCCGCTATCCCTACTCGCAGGAGGAGTGTGGAGCAGCCAGAAATGGCATGGCTGGGGGCGTTCTGGGGCAGGGAGAGCATAACTGCCTGTATGACACATCCAATGTGTCATACAGCAGCCTCCTTCCCCACTCCATGCTCCCACAGCAGACAGCCGCAATCGGCTGTCTAGCTGAAAAAGCAGGGCAGGAGGAGCATGGAATAAATGATCCCCTCCGTGCTTCTCCTGCCCTGCTTTGGATAGGCGGGTGCCTCCGAGTTCGGAGGCAGCTGCCTATCTAGATAGGATTGTTCCCTTAGTATGGCATAAGTCCCTGACAATTTCACCAAATTTCTCTCATCTCCAATTTTTTTTTTGGGGGGAGGGGAATTTCTTTTATCCCCTCCCCCTATGGGTGGCCAAAAGAAAACAGGTTGAAAGTATCAACACATATATATACACAGTGCTAATATAAAGTCCACAATATTTGCAAGAAATCAAATTACACACGACAGTTTATTTTCCACAATTTAGAAAACAATGCTTAAATTGTTTTGCAATCATTATACACCTTGAAAACATATTAAAAATACATCGGAGACTATAGATCATAAAGAATCAATAACCTGAACAGAATTAACAAAGACCATAATAACCATTAAAATCCGATACATGTGCGACGTCATTATAGAACATTCAGAAACAATATTTTTTAATTACGCATGAGTCCAAGTGGACTATTTATTTCATTTACTTTGAGGCTTTTCGTTTTTCTACTACTGTTGATGCACATGCAAATGACAAAAACATATAGTGTCACTTCCAGGAGGGATGAGAAAGAAACGATGGCAGGGGAGACCCTTTTCATTGATCTTTGAAGCAGGAACGAATTTCCCAGAGGCAGTAATTTGATCAATAAGGGGAAACATAGAACATTTGAGTGGGTGTGCCTATAAACCAGAGAAGTCACAAAAGGGAACAGAAAATATACCAGCAGAGCTGCTTTTACTGCAAGAACATTTCATAAATAGATTATTCCTATTAAAAGGAAGATGTAAATAAGCATAATTTGAAACAAAGACTAGAGGAAATTTCAAATATAGGAGACTCTTACCAAAATATTGGCAATGAAAATAGGTTTGTCATTGTGATGTAAAACAATTTGCTGAGAACTATAAAATATGTAGGTAGGGATGCTGGAGAAATCTGCCGCGGATTCAAATGAGGCTGGATTCTTTGGAATCCAGCCTCAGGAATCCGTGGCGGATTGACCCCACTTACCTCCTCTCCTGGAGGATTCCATGTGGGACGGCATGGCTGCTTGTTGCACTGGGAGCCGTTCACCTCCGCGCCTATCACCATTAAAAAAAAAAAGGCGATCGGCAGGATGTCCCCATAAATTTATATGCAAAATAAAGCCATCAATATTGCGTATAAGGCTAACTCTATTTTGCGTATAAGTCTATGGGGACATCCTGCCAATTGCCTGTTTTTAAAAAAATGGCAATCAGCGTGGAGGCGAAGGGCTCCAGTTGATTCAGGTAAGCAGCGGCTCTGGGCTCTGCGGAATCCTCATGGAGAGGAGCCGCTCTGTGAGGATTCCGGGGGGGAGGAATGTATCACCTCCCCCCCCCACGGATTCCCCACCAGAACGGATGGTGGGGAATCCGTACATCCCTACATGTAGGGCATGTTAATACATATTAATGTCAGAGGAATTATGTAAGTCAACTATGTGAAATCAGAGTGCACAAATTCCTGGAGGAAAAGGCTATCAATGGCTACTAGTCTTGATGGCTATGTGCTGCCTCCAGTACCAGAGTCAGCAAGCCTGTGTACACCAGTTACATGGGTGGGAGGGTGCTGTTGCACTCATGTCCTCTTGTGGGTTCCTGGTCAACAGCTGATTGATCACTGTGTGAACAGAATGCTGGACTAGATGGACCCAGCACAGCTCTCCTCATGTTCTTATGATTTAAAAATTCATTAAGAAATACATCCAACATGTCTCCCAACTCAAATTTAATAAATCTCACACAGGGCCGCAGAACCTCAGGCCCAGGGGCCAAATCTAGCCTTCCTGCAGTCCCAATCTAGACCTCTGGGGTTCCCAGATGGCCACTCCCCTTCCTCTGGTCATCCCATTTTCCTCAACTGCTGATTGTTTAGTAGTTTCCCAGTGTTTGTGCAGTTTTTCTCCCATTCTAAAAGATGGAAATGCCTCTCCTAAGGCTCGGTTACTGGCAGTAAGGGCTTCAAGCTAAAATATGTGGGCATTTTTGTATTTGGGGCCTGCACATTACTGCCATTGGCTCTGTCCATGAGACCCGTGACTGCAGCCCACGGAAGCTTCTCTGAAATGGGATTTGGCCCTCAGGCAAAAAGAGGTTCTCCACCCCACGATGTAAATTAGTGCTGTGCCGAAAATTTCTCCCACATTTTTTTGACCATTCTTGTTCGATTTAATATAAGAGAAATTGCTTTCGAAAAGAATTTCAACTGAGAAGAAATTTTGGAGAAATTCTCATGGGTTTGGTTTGAATTTCTTGGGCTTACCTTACTTAGGAGACAGTCGAGGAGTGAACACAACTGTCCTGTCTTTCATTGTACAATCATCTGTCTGGCCACCTGTGGCCTCCTCAGATTCCTACACTTCAATTAAAGCCCAGTTTAAGGCACCATGAGGTAATTCCTCCCATAGGGCTTTTTCAGATCAGGAAGTTCAGGGGGGCTAGCTGTGATTAGGTAAACTAAAAGACACCACAAACATACATTATAGAACATCCTAAATCAGGCAGAACAATGGAAGCCTCTTTTTTTGGGGGGGGGGAGAAACCCCCTCAAACCCTCAGAAAAATCCTGGGGAGCTCTACCTGTGAGAAACTGTTGAGAATTTCTCCTCCCCCTGGAGACATTTGATTAAATTGTCTCCCAAATTTCTTTGCCCACAAGTTAGGTGGAGAATTTCAAAAGGTAATTTGCACAGCTCTAATGTAACTTGCTACGCATATGATGGATAGATAGACAGATTTAAAAGTCAGATCCCATTTTGCCTTTTCTACATTGCAATAGGAAAATAGATGTTGGTAAACTAGTAAATAAAAAAGAATAAAATTCAGATTACACTGTAGGTAGAAGAGAGGATTGTGAATTTTAATTCACAAGTTATGAATTAACTTGTGTTAATTCAAGTTAATTCACAAGTTATTTTAATTCACAAGTTTAATTCACAAGTTTAATTCACAAGTTATGTTTGCCCAACTGGGATGATCCTGTTACTCCTTCAGAGTATTGAAACATATAAGTGTGTATAAAGTAGTTGCTTGTATCCTAATCCCACCCCTACCTTCTCAGTTATAAACCCAAGTGCCAGTTCTCCCATTTATTTCTCAGTCACGAGAAACAGCTTCAGAAGACGTCAGAACAATTTCTGGATACAGATATTGTCAGAGGGAGGGGAATCTACCAATATAAGATGTTATTAATTAACGGAAGGATTTCATGCTCCAAAGCATATGAAATTAATTTGTTTCATATATAAGCTAGTGGATTTGTGATAAGGAATTATTAATTGGCAGACAGTTGCCAAGAGGAGCAACCCAAGCACAATTATCATCAATGGTAGGACCAGCCCAACCCAGGAAAAGGGATGTGAAAACTCACCCCTGTGCAGATTCTCCGGATGCCCGCCCAGCCCCTGACCCTGCTTGCTGGTCCCCAGACCACACTCAAGATCCTCCCATGTTCGACAAGCAGCCCACACTCACCCCAGCGGCCTTGTCGAGCTCTGTGGTTGCCATTTTTTTTTTTTTTAAAATGGTGATCGCAAAAATGTGCATGTCTTTGTATGTGCAAAAATACACATTTTGCAAATGCACATATTCTCATGTGTGAAATGTGCATTTTTGGAGGGTGCATATTTGTGTGTGTGCAAAATGCATTGTTTTTTAAAAAATGCACATTTTCGTATGTCCACAAATATGCATATATTTGCGATTGCCATTTTATTTCTTAAAAATGGTGACCGCGAAGCTCAATGAGGCCACCGGGGTGACTGCAGGCCATTTGCTGAGCACAGGCAAGGGGCAAGAAGGGGAAGGTGCTTGGCGAGCGGAGCTCGGGTGTGCGGGCAGGGGTGGTTCCACCAGATTCCCAGACTGAATTGGGCACCTGTGCCATCCCTACCCAGTAGGCAGCTTAAGCTGCTCCCTGGGGCAGCACAGTCCCAGCTAATGTGGAACATCCTATGCATAAAATACAACCCATCATTCAAACAGCTTCAGAGAACAGGACCTGAGGTTTGGTGGCAAGTGTTTCCCCCTAGACCCAGCCTCACTTTTTCTGATTGCAGTTTGCTTTGCCTCTCTCCATACAAATTTGAGATGAAATACCTTTGAGGAGAAAACAGATTGTCTGCCCTCCCTGGCAGGGCCGACACTGAGGGTAGGCATGGTTGGGCACCTGCCAAGGGCCCATACCCCAGCAGGGGCCCACTGACAGCCCCCTGGAGCTGGTCCTCCTCTGCATCACTGCAACCTGCTTGTTCACCTGCCTCTTGCTCTGGGCCAGACAGTGGTGGGACTGAGAAGGAGGAGAAGCAAATGCCACTACCACTGGCTATCAAGGAAGCAAGTGGTAGCAATAATGAATGACAGGAGGTGGAGCAATAGCAGCTGGTGACATTGGCAGTAAGAAGGTAAGACTCACTGAGGGAAGGGGACCATTGAGGATGTCTTACTCAAGAGCCTTCAAGAAGCTGGCATCAGCATTGCTCCCCAGTATGGAAAAAGATATACTGGGAGACAACAGCAACACTGCTTTTCACCTGGGGCAGCAAAATAACTTGAGCTGGGTCTACCAATAGTTTGAAGCCAACAAATACTTCCCTTGGCTCTCTTTGTTGTAGATATACCAGAGAATACCATTCAAAAAAAAAAATATCACTGATGAGTTGATTCAGTGGTGGCTGGTAGCCACTGGTAAGGCAATGGAAGGGAGGCCGGTGGTAGCCAGAGCTACTGGTAGGCAGATCCAGTTCATTCTGGTTTTCTGCTCCTCCTCCTAGGGATGTACGGAAGTCATTTACCTTTTTGACGGGGTGATTCGCGGTGGGGGGAGGCGCTCCGCACCTCCCCCCAAAATCCTGTCCGGCCGGCTCTGCTCCGCAGAGATTCCGTGGAGCTGCTGGCCAGAGCCACCCGCAGCCGGACATCCGGCCGCTCGGCAGCCTGTAGGCAACCCCCCCCCACCAGCGTACGCAAATGGCAGCGGCTACGGCAGCCACCATTTGCATTCCCTTTTTTTCACTGTTTTAGCTTATGTAAATATTTACATAAGCTATTATGGCGAAAAAAAAGGGGAACACAAATAGCGTAGTGGGCACCATTTGCGTTCCTTTTTTTCCCGCCGTTTTAGCCGACGTAAATATTTACGTAAGCTAAAACAGCGAAAAAAAGGGCACGCAAATGGCGGCTGCCGTAGCAGCCACCATTTGCGTACGCTTTTTTTTTTTTAGCTTGCCATGATAGGCTACGTAAATACTTACGTAGCCTATCACAGCCACCACAGGGACGCAAATGGTGTCCCTGCATTAGCCGTGATAGGCTACGTCATTATTTATGTAGCCTATCACAGCTATGATGAGGAAGCGATTCGCAAGTCAGCACAGATGGCAGCAGGTAAGTGTTCCGTTTCGCGCACCTTTCATGGGGTGGGGGGGTGGGGGGCTTCATTCCGCCACTGATTTTTGGGGGGGCGAATGCACGGGCATTTGGCCTCACCAAGATCCATGGCGGAATTCTCTGACATCCCTACCTCCTCCTCCTCTTCCCTCGCAATGACACTAAGAACACTTGAGGAGCAATCCTATGGCCGCTAGACAGCTAGATGGCCATAGGATATGCTCCGAGGCTGGTTCCCAGAGAACTGACCTCTGCCGACGTCCATGCTGCCTCAGGGGCAGCGTGGAGAAGCCCCATCCTCCGTGCTCAGAAGAGGAGTGCAGAGCGGCTGAAAAGGGGCAGGGCAGGGGGCGTTCCAGGGCCTCCTTCCCCACTCCATCATCTTGCAGCTAGACAGCCGCAATCTGCTGTCTAGCAGAAAAAGCAGGGCAGGAAAGGTGTGGAGGGAATGATCCCCCTCCCACTGTGCTTCTTTTGCCTTGCTTTGGACAGGCAGTTGCCTCCAAGTATGGAGGCGACCACCTATCTAGATAGGATTGTGCTCTTAAGCACTGTAGTACAATTCATTTCAAAGTACCATTGTATCAAGATATATGACACTGCATTTTGTTAGGTCCCATTCAACTAATAGGCCACAAAAAGTGACAAAAGATTATATGTTAAAAAAGGAAAACAAAACAATAATTCTGATGCCACAGTAGCAGGGTAAATGTGCTTGCCTTCACATGTTCTTGCTGTGGTTTTTCAATAGGGAGGTCATGGATGTCAGGAAAACTAATTAATGAGAGGCTATTACAGGTTGCAGCAAAAATAGCTTTCCTTTAATCTCCAGCAAATGCTCAATATGCAGTCGCAGTCAGAGCTGAGTGAACAGCATAAAAATGATAGCAAGTAAAAAATGATTGAAAGGAAGGCCTGTCTTCCAATTCTGGCCTTCTAATGTTTTGAGCTAATTGGTGTGATGATAATAAACATTATTAGTCATATTGTCCTTATTGTATCACTGTTCCTAGCACCAATGTATTTGATGATTAATGCAAACGCAGATAAATTTTACATCACGAAAGAGAGACATCCATTCATCATGGGTGATTTCATCTAAATATACCAGAAACTGAAGTTAACAATGTAACCATGTCACTGGAGATTTATTATCCAAGCTTGCAAATTGCTAGATTGTTCTTTTTATTTCAAAAGATTAAGGCTATTAAATACCTCCCAGAAAGGTGAAAGGTTTTTATCAGATTGGGTGGACCCAAAGAAGCAATTTTAAAGGGTACCATTTCTCATTTTTGAAGAAAGCTAAAGAAATCTGTCCCTTCAACATCATATATATGCAACACCTTGACATTTTATGAGAAATCGGACCACTTCCTAAAGCCGATTAAAAATAGTGCCAGAGGAATTACACAGATTAGTACACAATTTTATTGTCAGTCATGATTTTAATATGTTTAGGGGGAGAGGATTCCTTACATTGATATACCTCTAAGGCTTTCAATAGGACTCCACTAGTCTAAGGAATTTGAACTACTCTTCATAGGTTAAAGGTATTTCTGATCACAAAACATACCTTTTTTTCAATAATCTTTTCACAAAAATAAAGGTTTTTTTTACACAGTTCTCTCATCCCCCAAGCCCCATGTTAGTTTTAACTAGATTTATTGCAGTTAGGGAATCAGAGATGTGATGGATCACTCTACCAATAATATACTGAAATATCATCCAAACGGATAACTCATCCTGCTCTATGTTAGTATCTGCCAGGGGTCGCCAACCATTTTGGATCTATGGGCACATTTGAAATTCTGAGAGAGGAGGTGCTCTCTCAAACTGGCTGGTTGCAGGTGCTCTCACAAAATGGCTGCCATGGGGCACATTACCCATTCATAAAATAGCTACCATGGTGATATGGCCAGTCACAAAATCCTCATTTCCCAGAAGGAAAACTGATCAGACTAAAAGAAAAGTAACTTGCCCAAGAACCTAGGAATAAGACTGAAGTGAGGTCTGAGCTCCAAAACACACCATCACTCTTTTGAGCCCAAATAAAGATGGCATTACAGGGCAGCACTTTGCTTTGCAGTGTGGTAGTGTCCCAGTTTTTAAAAAAAACTATTTTAAAATATTAAGAAATACAATAACAATCAGGAGGGGAGGGGAAGCTGGTGGGATCAAAAGGTATCTGTGAGCACACGGATGCTAATGGGGACGTCATACCTCTGCTGCAGGAATCCTCTTCAGAGAAGGAGCTGGGGCTCCCCAGGACAAACAACATTGAGTGGCAGCCCATGCCAGAAGACCAATAGGAACATGAGCCCTTAGGGGAGATGAAGATAGGTCCATCCCCACAAGAAGAGGCAAACTGCCTCTGAGACAGAGGTGAAGTGATCCCCTACCCCTTGAGAGTGGCAAAGGAAGGCTCCTCTGAGTAAAGGACTCCTCATGAGTAGGGCCCTCCTCATGAGGAGGACTTCTTTCAGATTCAGCTGAGTCCTGGGTAAGGCTGCCACTTGCTGGAGCTGCACTTTATTTCACCTCCCAGTGGCTCAAAACCTTCTTTTTCCTTGGACTGATTTTGTGATGCTGACTCCTGATAAGATCCTGCTTTTGGACTCCCGTTTGTTTGTTTGTTTTTCCTGGCGTGGTAATACTGTGCTTTGACCTTTGCTTGCTTATTGGGTTTGAAATTGTTCACCCAATTTCTCTGCCCACAAACAGGGTGGAGGATTTTGAGAGGCCGTTTGACCACCCCTCTGCCAACGCTTGCCAATGAGTAACTTCCTATTCTACCCGGAAGCACCTGACTCTTTCTACCCTGAGGTAGAGGGTGGGAGGACGGGAGCCAGAATGCAAAGAGAATGGCGGATATGCGTCATGGACTTATATAGCACTTGTGGCCACACCCCCTACATCAGCGTCTTTGCTGTGCGGATGCACACTAAGCCAATGGTGCGCCACACCTCTCCGCTATTCTGGCTGCAAATTCATCCCTGTACCAAGGTGATGCCAGCACAGGGGAAGACCTTTCTAATTAAGGGCACAATCCTATGCATGTTTAGACAGAAAAAAGTCTGACAGGTGTTGGATTTTTTTTCTGTCTAAACATGCATAGGATTGCGCCCTAAAGCTAACATTTCAGAACTCCCCAACCCCCTCAGTTTGGGACTGAAACCAAATAAAAATATAAATTCAAAATCAGCATTACAGTTTTTGTAAAATTCTCTGAACCCAGAGGCTCCTTTGAGTCACTACCAATGCAAGTATAAAAGTATAGCAAAAGCACACATGAAGAGAAGCATCCCATTTGGGGAGAAATATTTTTTTCCTGTGACTTGGGGTTAAACGTTGTAATATATATGATAAAATAGATACAAGATAGATCCTGTTACAAAGAAGTGCCAAATATTAAGAGACCCTTTTGTCTTCCTAAGTGTTTTTCTATCTCAAAAGACCCATCAAAGTGTCAGAAACAGGCAAATGTGAAGTAATTTTTCAGAATAAACAGCTGAATAAGATCTGCTTGATCGTAAAGCTGTACAAGTAATGGTTCATATTTTAGGCACTCTGTACATTTTGATTGTCCGGACAGTGACAGAAACAATTTGCATTTCCATAAGAATAAGTATTCTTTATTCCGCAGCTCAGGCAATATAAAGTATTCCCATGGCAACATGCAGAAGGCCACTTGTTAAACTTATATTCATAGTGCTATGATGACCTTCAGCACTGCTGTTTTTCATATGCACGGTGATCTGCACTATGAAAATTCTAAGTTTAAACATCCACAGTAGTGTTTTTGTAAGGGGCTGGATACATTTATGAAAGGTTTTGTGACCCTCAATCTGATGTCTTTGGGGGCGAATTCCCACCTGCTCTTTGACATTGTGTAGATGTGTTTTCATTACATAAGTGGCCACAGCCATTGAAGAACTGGGTACACATCTCAGGCATTTTGAGAGGCAGTGTGGTGAATTATTAGAGGAGAAGTAGGCAACTGGTACCCTTCAGATGCTTTGGACTACAGCTCGCATCACCCCCAGTGTGCCCAATGGTAAGGGATTCTGGGAGTTACAGTAAAAAAAATAAATCTGGAGGACACCAGGTTGCTTACACTTGTACTAGAGCGCTTGACCAGGCCCAGGTTCAAATCCCCACTCAGCCATGAAGCTTACTGTGTGATATTAGGCCAGTCACTGTCTCTCACCCTAGCCTACTTCACAGGGCTGTTGGGCATGAGAGAACGATGTGCGCTGCCTTGAGTTCCTTGGAGTAAAGCCAGAATATGAATGCAAGAATGGAATATAATTTTGCATGCAGTCAATAGCCACAGACTGTAATGTGCATCACCATCTATGTATACTGTTTCAAGTAGGAATGCTTGTGGATCACGTACAATCTGCATTTTGAAGAGAACCAACCTGGCTGATCCACACCATCTGGAGTAATGTGCAGATCAGAACACAGTTATCCTTCAGAATTGGTACTTCTGTGAATTTTGCAATGCAGTTCTTGGATCACAAACTGTATCAGAATCTATGTAAATGTGAATATTTTGGGATTAAACACATTTAGGGCACAATCCTATCTAGATAGGCGGCCACCTCCGAACTTGGAGGTGACTGCCTATCTAAAGCAAGGCAGGAGAAGCATGGGGGGGGGGGATTGTTCCCTCCATGCCTCTCCTGCCCTGCTTTTTCTGCTAGACAGCCATTTTGAGCTGTCTGGCCATGTGGGGGGGGGGGCAAGCAGGCGAGGAGGCTGCTGTACGACACATAGGATGTGTCATACAGGCAGATCTGCTCTCCCCTCCCCGGAATGCCTCCAGCCTCACCCCTTTTCAGCTGCTCCGCACTCCTCTTCTGAGCACGGAGGACAGGGCTTCTTCGCACTGCCTTGGAGGCAGTGTGGACATGGGGGAGGTCAGTTCCTGGAAAACAGCATATCCTATGGCCATCTAGCCGCTGCCTAGAGGCCATAAGATTGCTCCCTCCGAACTCTATACTTTGAGAGAAAACATGTTTAGAAACATATTGAGGAAATATATTCCAAAATATGGCTTTAAACATGAATTTGTGTACTTTTTTTTTTTACAAAACCCAACAACACAGATTAATGCAGAAATGGGACAAAATGGACTTGTGAATTAACACATGCACAATTGACATGAAGAAATACATGGATCCTTCCAGCTAGAGATGTTGTGGGAGTCTAGAGTGGTGGTGGTGGAGTCCAGCTGACTCCTCCCCCACTGGCTTGGCCTCCTGGACTCCAGTCCATGGACTGCTGCCACACTGACGGATCTGGTGTGCGCCGATTCTGACAAGTGTGGTGGGCCCTACTGGTCTGCCAAGCTGCCATTTTGCATAAAAATGGCAGCTTGTTCTTTTACATAAAGAGCCTTCTACGCAAATAGTAGCCATAATCTTTTTGACTTAAGATTACACTTTAAGGTGTAAATGGAACATTCATGACTGTAATCTTGGGTAAATGGCCGCTTTACAGCCACCATTTGCATAAAAGGCCCTTTATGTAAAAGAACAAGCCACCATTTTATGCAAAATGGCAGCTTACTGAGGGAATGGACGGCAACATGCCACTCGTGGACTGTCCAGAAGCTCTTGTGGTGAACGGGCTGGTGAGCAGTCCATGAGGTAGGCTGGGATAAGTCCATCCATCCCTATTTCCAGGCCTGCCTACTCTCAAGTTCAACTGTGACCCAGTGCTAAGGCTGGACTGTGGGCAGCAGTCTGAAGTGTGCTGTCATCCAGGAACCAGGAGTGATGAGACAAGCCAGCAGTCAGGATTGAAATATACAGGACTAAAGGACAAACCACAAGCGAGGCAGAAGTCAGGACTAATGAACAACCAAGGATGTCATTTTATGTATTACATCTCACTTTCCTTCCATTGTGGAACTTAAGGTGGCTACATGTGGTTCCTAGGTGGTTTCCCCTCCAAGCACTGACCAGAACCAGACCTACTTAGCTTCAGCAAGGTGGCTATCTCTTGTGCTGTCAGACCATTCCGGAACACACAATTGCTTAAGAAAATCTTGTTGTTCAAGCAAGGATACAGGATGTTCTCTGATACTCCTCCCTGCCCAGGAGGATCCAACGGCCAGCCTGGGTCGGCAGAGCCCAGGGCCTAATACAGGGGTGTTGAACCACTTTCTGTCCTATTTCAACCCTGGCAAGGGTCTTGGGCAAGGCACAGATAGCCCCAGGAGTAGCAGCGAGAGAGCAACCACTTCAGTCCAGGGTCATGCACTGGATTTCCAAGGAAGTTTTTGCAGGCACAGACAGAGACAAGGTCAAGGCAGTCCAAAGGTCAGTTCACAAGCATCAGTTTTATCAAGCATCAAGGCCGGTCAGGGGATGTCCGAAAGTGTCACGCAGGTGGGTAGCTGAGGGTCTAGGAGCCTGTTAGGTCTGGTGCCTTGAAATGCAATGCCAAGGTTAAGGCACCATTGTTCACAGCAGAGAGCTGGTGTCAGCTGGGCTGATTTATAGCTGGTCATTAATCAGCACAGCCAGTTAATTATGTTGCTTTTAAGGGAGGCCCCACATCGTGACTTTTTTGTTCTTTTGCTGCTCATGTTTGACTCTACACTGTTCAAAGGGATGGATTATCTCAGGCTCTGCTTCCAGCATTTGGGGAAATTCAGGAGCTGTTCAAGATGGGCCAGGTTGCTCCTGTAATGTTTCCAGAAGAGGACTGTCAGCAAAGGTCTCTTGTTCCTTGCTTGGCTCTCGCTTGGGCCCGTTGGGCTGGCTCTCCCCCTCGTTTTCTTCCTCAGAAGAATCTTCCCCCAAGTAGGGCATGACACTTTCAGCCCAAGGGCAGAATTCCATTTCAGAAAAGCTTTTGGGGCCACATTCCATTGTTGGGCAGGGCTGAAAGCAAATGGGGAGGGGATAAAATACCAAAGGTACTTACACATTTTAGCTTAAGGATCTTACTGCCAGTAACTCAGGGCCCAACTAAGTGTTCTGCTAATCACACATTGGCTTATTTACACGAGTGTAAGTGTGCATGGCACCAGCTTGGATTGGGGCCATGTGAATTCAGGATGGGGAATTTAGGTTTCCCTCTCCTATTTCTGTCCTGAACCTCCCCCTACCCCGCAAGGAGGGGTTTAAAAAATGTCTCCACTGGAATCAATGCAGTTTTTCTTTTTTTAACACACCCCACCCCAGTGTGTGTGTGAGATAGATTTCAAGATGAAAATTGGAGGGGGGAAGCTTAAATCCTAGGGATGTAAGAACTCACCCTAGCTCGGTTTCTCTGGGCACTCGCCAAAGCAGTGCTCCTGCTCTCAACCCCAGACCTGTGCTCAGGCCACCCACGAGCTCAGTGAGTTCCCTGGGCTCACCGCGATCTCGTTCGGTGAGCGCCTGCCATTTTCATGCCTTTGATATCTACGTAAAACAGGAAGTTAAAAAAAAATGGGCATATTTAAATATGCGCAGTTTGGAGCTGGGAAAGCGTATAATCCCTCTAATATTGCGCTTATTTAGCTTTCCCAGCTCCAAACTGTGCATATTTAAATATGTGCCTTTTTAACTTCCTGTTTTACGTAGAAATCAAAGGTGCAAATGGGATCACGGTGAGTCCTGGAGAGCGGGCACGAGCGGGGGGCGAACAAGGAGCATCACAGTGAACGCAGTCCAGAGGTTGCGAGCGGGGGGAGCCCGATGAATTCTCGGACCCAGTCGGGCGCCTGCAACATCCCTATTAAATCCTACCATCTGGATTCTCATGGTCCTGATTCAAACTGGGCCATGCGTGCTTACACTAGTAAGTAAGCAAATCATGCATAGCTCTGCTATACCTGAGTTTCAAAATATTTATTTTGGCCCTAAGCTTTAGGAGAGGCATTTCAACCTTTCAGAATGGGGAAAAATGCACAAACGCCAGAAAACCACCAAATGATCAGTGGTTGAAGGAGAGGAGGTGGGGCCAGGGGGAGGGGGCATGGTCATATGGGGAACCCTGGAGGCCCAGGCTGGGACCTCAGGTGGGTCAAATTTGGCCCCTGAGCCTGAAATTCTGCACCTCCTTTGGTCTAAGGGTACATTACTGAGAAACTGTCACATGCAGTCAGTGGTTCACCAGAAGGGGGCTTCACACAGATGCAGGTGCTCCTGACACTCAAGACAAGGCAAGCAGTGCGAGGAGGGAGGACGCATGCCCATATCAACTCTATAGTGACTTCAAAATTATCACACACTTTATTTTTAAATTCATGTCCACTAGCACTTTTATCGCAGTCAAGATTGTTGTGTATATTAATAGCTAGGCCAGAACATGTTAGATTTGTGTCTGAAAAGGTCTATCTATCATCTATCTATCTATCTATCTATCTATCTATCTATCTATCAATCATCTGTCCATCATCTATCTCTACACACACACACACACACAAACTCGAGCCTAGAACATTTGGAAACAAGTTATTGCTTTTCAATTTAAAGCTCACCTCACTGATAACAGGTTTCAGTGCATTCTACCTGGATCCTCAGTCTACATCCTGAATAAACTGCAGTGGTTAAAATTGGTAGCAATCAACCTCACCTCTCACTTCTAGATTATTGTTAGCCATAATTGCATTTGATTTTGGCTCTCCCAGCGGCATTAATCATAACGGACCTTAAGTCCTTCAAGCTGCCTTGTATAATTTCCTGTTGACCTCTAACACAGTGTTCTCTGTTTCAAAACTTTCAGTTCCAGTAGATCAACCAGTCAGTCACTTGTGATGGAGCCGGAGTCTGAATTGTTTCCCAAAGTCCAGCAATTCATAATGCCTTTAAGATACAGAACAGATACCTGTGATTATACTCCTATAACCGGGGGGGGGGTGGTGTTGGTAAAGAAAAAGAAACAGGTATTTGGGTTACAGTTACGCTTTCAATATAGTATGAAAAGTACAGTGCTGGCAACAGAGCCTACAGTGAACTGGCTGGGATTTTCCATGCTAGCTTGGAAGATCCCAACCAGTTCGAGTAGGTACTGTGGGAAAGCCTATTCCTCTGTGTCAGTCTAACCTACATGCAGGGAAAAAGCAACAAAGGTGTATGTTACCCAGGGTCTCCAGTGTGGTACCCATGGGCACCAGGGTGCCTGCGAACACTTCTCTTGGCACTCACTAGGCTCCCTGCCCCCTCCTGATTTCTGTTTTATGATAATTTGAAATTTTGTTTTACTGGGAGGCTGGCATGCTGCAAAGTGAAGTGCTGCCCTCCAGCACAACTTGTATTTGGGTTGAAAAGAGTAGTTTTGTGCTTGGGGACTCAGGCCCCACCTCTGCCTTGTACTTAGGTCCTTGGACAGGTTACTTCCCTTTAGGTCTCACCAGTTTGCCTCCTGGGAAATGAAAGTTTTGTTACTTGCCACGCTCACTTTGGTAGCCATTTTATCAATGGGGAAGGTACCCAATGGTAGGCATTTTCCGAGAGCAGCCACGACAGTCTCTCAAAACTCCAAATGTGCCCACCAACCCCAAAATGCTGTGGACTCCTGCTGTTTACTAAGTCTGGTGATCTTCTCAAAAAGAGGGCAGACAGCTTTGTCTGACAGAGATGCAAAGAAAAGAAAAAAACTTTCCTGGAGTAAGTGGGACCACCATTTCAAGTTTCACTAGCAGGGATATGGTTGCCACTTTCCAAGCTGGCCTCTGGATATATTCCTTTCTGGCTTCCTTTAAAATTACAGTTGTACACTTGTTGAAAGCCATCCTGGTGTTATGAATGATTTGATGAACTGTTGTCATGTCATCTTGTTTCATGTATAAAGCTCTGTATATTATACCATGCTCAACAATCATGATGTCTGAAAATGATCACTCTGTTAATGGTCAACAAAAGGTGGATATTTGGTGCATCTCTGAAAAAGTGTGTGATTGTTGCAAAAATGAGCGATCCAATTGCACTACACATTAGCAGACTGTTGAGGTTTTTGCTTTGTTGTTTGTTTGTGATGAAATAAAATGCCACTTTAAGATTGATGAAGGAGTAAAACATTATCTTTATCATTTATAGAAAATACAGATCCTGTTTTGCAATAACTTCTGTTTGAACCAGTTAAAACCTTGCACACACAAGACCTATTCTTCAGGAATATTCCCAATAGCATAGAAAGTGTGTGTGTTTGCATGCATGCATACACACACACACACACACACACACACACCAAACAAAGAAAACCCCTCCTCACCCTAGGATAAGTGATCAGTAGCCTGTGTCTGGATAAAATGCAATTGCTGGGCTAAAATTTCTCCTGGGATCTTATTACTTTTTGTCCAGCAATGACAGGCTTACCTTCTAGAGCAGAAAGTGTCCAGCTAATCAATATGGATTCTGATAAATCCAAAGAAATAAGGGAATAAGAACAATTTCAAAGTAACGAATGCCTGCAAAGAATGAACTGGACTATTTCAGCCGTTCCCTTTTGCCACTATGTAAGTACTGAATCTTTCAGCCAGCAGACCTCTCTCTCTCCCTCTCTCTCTCTCTCTCGTTAGAATTTCATATTGGTTCCACAGTGCCCTTGCATTCTTTAGAAATATAGTAAAGGCATGCCTATGTGAACAGGAACAAGAATAAATACATTGTTTTAAAAATATATGTATATATTTATGGCTGGTTCCTTTGCCTGAATTGTACATAGCAGGCAGGTACCTAATTTTGAGATTGCTTCAGATTCCCTTGTAGCTGTAATCAGTTGGCACCAAATAATATCACTTTAACAATGAGGATTCCACTTTGTTGGGAAGAACATTATTTGTTTATTACCTTGCCACACCACCAATTGTTCAAGCTCTCACAAAACAAACCACAAACCATAAAATACAAACACATAATTAAACATAATATATATTTTAAAAAACCTGTGTAAAACCAGAGTAAAACCAAAGTAAAAGCCAGCAGCATTGTAAAATCAGGACTAAGTAGCCTGGAAAGATTACAAAGTTTGAAAAGACCACAACATAGGTGTCAAGCGAACCTCTCTGGAGAGGGCCTTCCACAACTGGGGTGCCAGCACTGAAAAGGCCCTCTCCATAGTAGCCACCCTTCTCACCTCATTTTGTGGGGTGAGAAGGGCCTCTGAAGAACAGCAACTGGAGCTAGGCTAATCTAACACCTGTGGTGTACATATAATATTAAAATATCTCTCTCCAGAATACTTTACTCTGCTCTTCATATTTGGGGGCTGAATGACATTGGGGAGAAACAGAAAATCCTGAGCTAGACGTTGTACAGAATGTTATGAAGTGGTGAATGTCTGCTGTGTTATAAGATTGTTTGGTATGTAAATAGTTCAAATGTAAGGATAAAAGGTTGGTAAAGTACCAAAAGCCAAGGGTAAAAGATCCAATGTATGTGATGGCAGCCTGGTAAGCAACTGCAGAGCTGAGACAATTGCTATGTAAAATCAAGTACCTATCACCTTTACAGTTGTGTCATTGTGACATCACAACAAAGTCCTCTGATTTTATACTGGATAGGGGAATTAAAGAAAAAAAAAGTGGGGCTGGGGACCTCAGGCAACTGATAGGTCCAGGAGCGAACATTCTATCTACTCTCTCATTGGTTCTTAATTATATGCCAAGGCCAACAGACTATCAGACTTCCAGAGAGAAACACATGACTGGATGAAGGATTCTGGCTGAAGGGAATAAAAGGCCAGGTAGAGCACTGTCAGAATTGATGAAGTGTCTGCCAGTAGGGATGTATGGATTTTGTTAAATCTGTTCTGTTTATCTGGCATCTTTCGTTCCTTCATCTGCTCATTGACAGAATCAGATTTTGTTTAGGGCTGTATGAGAATTTTGTTCCATGTGCTCAAGTGTGTATTAACGCAAGTGCAAATTTGCACAAATCCCCACCAGACATTTTATTTTAAAAAACCCAGTCTGCAAGTCCATGGAATCTGCACAACTTGGGAAATAGCTGGTCTGCTGCAGAATTTGCAGGTCGGATTCATAGAAATCCAAACATGTTTGAATCTGCTGCAGATTTCTCCAACATCCCTATCTGCTAATCAAGTCAGGAAGAAGACCAAGAGAACAAGACAGAAGGAAGGAAGAAGCCAGAGAAGGTGGGACAACAGAATGGCAGCAGGCAGTGGCTGTCCAAATGAAGAGAATAAGGGAGAAGGACTAAAAGGAGCCAAAATCACAATGGTAGAAACTTAGAAAGTTGTCAGGCAGAGGAAGACTTCTGTACTAGTCCTACAAATGAGCTGAAACCATATTTGTCAGCTATAAGCAGTTGAGCTCAGGAAGCGGTGAGTCTTCAGGGAGTAGCAATTGAGAGACCTCTGTTGTGCTGAATCCCCACCAGAAACATCCTGGCCACAAGGAACACTTCATGCTTAAACCCATGAACTATTCTTGCATGCTAACTGGGGAAGAGAGTTAGGAGAAAGGTAACTGACTAATGGTACTGGATAGGGAAGTGAACTACCTTAATAGGATAGATACTTCCTTAAAGATACAGTAACATTTAAGCTAGCAGTGAACAAAGCTTAGTTTTATCCAATCTGCCAAGTAATTATTTGTTCTTACATTGTGATACATTTTGAATGAATATTCTATTTGGTTCAACTTTAAAATAAAACTCCTGGTCTATCTGTCTCATGCTTGTAGCTGAACCCAGCTACTTTGTTATAGGGGAATAAGGGATTTTACCAGAAATGGTTGGTGGCAGCAGAAGATAAGGATGGCATAATGGCAGCTTTAAGGGAAACATCCCACATTTGGTCTCAGTGCAGTGAAATGCATCTCAACTGGTGACAACTGTAGAAATACAATATAGTTAAAAAGAATAACTCATCATTCACATGTGGTAGTAGCTGTGGATTGATCCTCCATAACAGGTAGTGGAGGGAGATTCATGTATGGTGAATATCATGGTGGGATCTTAAGATGATGATCCATCACAGACATCAAGAGCTCAAAGCTGGCTAGAAGCTTTCTGGCAGGCCTAATTCTTGATCTTACAGAGCAGTCTTGCACTTGCATATGAATAGTTTGGATTATACGTAACAATTCTCACCCTATATTTTTTACTTATTTATTTAAAACATTTTTGTACCATGCCTCATTCCATTTGGATTCCAGGGTGGTATACAACCAATCATAATATAAGAATAAATACCCTCAATAAAATCCTTAAGATGTTACAGTTACAAACAAGTTAAAATGCATGGGTGAAAAGGAATATTTTTGCCTGATGCTGAACATAATGTGATGTAGGGGGCAGGTGAACCTCTTTAGGGAGGGCCTACCATATCCAGGGAGCCAATGGCAAGAAGGCCCTTTATTTTGGTATTGAATACCATATCATTAATATGCTAGCATGACATGGCAGGGACTATACCGACACTTCTTACAATGCGGACTTTGGGCTGAGAATATTAATGAAAGCATCTGGACAAATGAGAACAAGCAAACAGGGGGAAATAAAGCTGATATTTTGGTTCCCCAAACTTCTGCTATAATGGAAAAACTAAATGCAATGGCATGCAGGAGTAGCTGATCATTTAAATGAATTAGATATAGGAATGTGTGGATTTTAAACTTTGGCAAATTTATTATCTCAAACAGTAATGACATTTGAAAATATAAATGCAGTTTGTTTAATTTCAGCAAATTGATAAATCATATAAAAGTTCCTCGGTGGGTTCAGCTATGGATACATTTACCTCTTTAATTATGTTTATATTTCCATTTTCTTTGGGATCTGTAATTTGTCAGGTTGCAGGATGTGCTTCAGCAATTAGTTACCTAATTTAGACATACTACAACTATTTTGAAACTGTGGGTATATACTCTGAATTGTATGGATGGATATAAGCTGAAGTAAAATGTAATCTTTCCCATCCACCCACCTACCCACTCACCCACCCCACAATGAGTTACTGACATTATAGAAGTCAGCTTAAACCATTGTCTGTGACTCACAGCTCTACATGCTCTGAACTAGCCAGGATACAAAATTATGCCTGAATAAAGAGTAGGGAATGGGATGTATGAAAGAATAATTTCAGTCCAATTTTGATCAAGATTTACCCAGTTCAGGAACTGAACGCTGACCCCAACCCAATCTGCAGTCAAAGTCCATACATTTCCAAGCTTGCAATGTGATTCACAGATCAAAAAAATGCACTCAACAGCACATGTAATTCTGAGAAATGTGCATGAAGGAATGCATACTTTTGAAAATGCACACAAACATGCTTCAGTCAGTGGGAGAAGAATGCATCCATTTAAAGGATGTGCACAACTGATGTGTATATTTGGAAAAATATGCATGGAAATGCACATGGATTTCCATGCAAAAAGAAAATCAAAAACCAAAGATCACAACCTGATATAGATGGATGCAAGATGGAACAAGCTTTGAGGTGGAATTTGGAATACTCTGACAAGCTCGTGTTTTGCATGTATGCACATCCCTAATAAAGAGGGCTTCTGTGTATGCTTGTCTCTGAACACAAATGAGAGGAATTACAGTCATTCATTGGGCTTTCCTGCCCTTCCTCCCTACTCTAGCCCTGCATCCCCATCAAAAACACTCCAGAGTCATAAAATTGTGAGGGTTAAAACAGATGTTACTTTAAATATGTGTCTAGCATTTATGTCATTTAATTTTTACTCTAGAGTAGGTGCAGAGGACCCAATCTGAATCTTAAAAGCCTCATACCTCCCATGCTAGGGTCTTGACCCAGATCGGGACCCCTGCACCTTCTCTAGATTAAAATTTTTAAAAAGACATTTAAATTAGAGAATTGGCCCAGAGATGTGGCATAGCAGGTTGCATTGGGAGGGAGGAAGATGGCAAAGATCAGGGGGCACATTGCATGAAGAGAAATTCCTTTCTACTTGTACAGGGACCTGTTGGATCCAAGCCGATATTTCTTTTCATTGTAGGTGATGGATTTCAAGAGGGCCATGATCCAATGCACAGAAAAATCTGGAAGGTGCAAATCAGGTGACTTCTCTTCAGAATGGGGTCCCACCAAATTCCTTGAGAGTTCCTAGTCTCACCTTTGGCTAACTAGGTTGCCCTTCTTCAAGACATGAAACAGTAAAGTAGCTGGCTGTTGTTATGGTGGGGATCTGGGTACACTGACATAGTAAATAGGTTAGGGAAAGCATAGTAATAAGCATGCACTTCTGCAAATTCTGCAAAAGGTATTTATTATACTTAGGCATGCAAACATGAAACAGACTTGGTATTGTGAATGATTTAATACTTCTGCAGATTTTTTTTTAAGAAGAAACATCATAGATGGTTGCAAATAGCCCCGAGGAAGAAAAAAAGGAGGAGAATGTTTATCAACACTATCACTGAAATGGTAGTATGTATTAGGAGCAGATGGCTCACTTTTTTTTTTTTAAGGTATAATGGTGGCATCAAGAGCAAATCATCGGAAGGTAATTGTCTCCATTTCAGAGTGTTGATCTCTAGGTTGACTTTCTTTTAAGGAAGACTTTACAAGTGATTAGATTGCCAGATACAGAAATAATGGAAATGCAGATGTATGATGGCAGATAGCAGAATATTTAGTGTGTATGAAAAAAAAAAATATGCCTACATGTTACTTCATGTGTTCTGCACTAAGATAAAGGTTATATGAAATTATAAAGATTACTACTAAGATAATATAGTTTATAAATACAGCTCCTGTTGGACCTTAACAAAGGCTAAATTTGATAAATTTATTCTGAAATACAAGATACTTTGCACTTAAAATTAATCATAGCTCCCTAATGAATAGGTATAATCTCATCTTGTTATTGGGATTTAATATGCCCAGTTAAAACAAGAGCCTAAAAATTGCCTAGATATTTTCTATTTTTATTGGATAATTTGTATTTGTACTGCAGTGCACCTTCCTACAAACAGATGCACAAAATGAGCTTTTTATATATATATATATATATATGTTTGTCTTATATCTAAGAAAACGCTTTTAAAAATAACTCTGCCTTGTTCACTCCAAAACATATATACATAAAAATAGGAGCTAAAGCTTTATTTTGAACCTGCAGTGCAGTTCTTGTCTCTGCACTGCAGTTCTTTGTTAGCAGAAGACTCTTTGAACTTTTAGAAGAATTAAAACAAAATGTATCATAGAACTAATATTTCGTTATTTCCTCAAAGGAAGTCAGGGGTGAAATTGTTTCCACAGTGTGATAAATAAGAGGGAAACATCTCCCCCACCAACAAACACACACACACACCTGCCACAATAGCTTACCTTGCAGTAAAGGTACATTTGGGAGATGCTTCACAGCAATTTTGATAAAGTGTGTATTTGGATTATATTGTCATGGACCTCAATGTGGAAATTATATTGATTATATTTACACAGCGTTAAGAAATTTCTAAAATCCTAATATACATGATTAAGGCCACAATCCTATCCTCACTTACCTGGAAGTAAGTACCATTGAACTCAATGGGGCTTACTGCTGAGTAAAAATATATGATTCCACTGTAAATGTATGGAGGAGCATATCAATGTATGTAACTGCCTATCCCAGGGATGCATAACCTCGTGTTCATGGACTTAATCTTGGCTGTGGAGGTTCTGCATCAGTCCTGTGGAGCTGCCTCCTTGGGTTCCTCCAGGGGTTGGCCTCCAAGCCTCACCCTCTGGTCGACTCTCTACTCAGAAGCAAGTGGCGAGTGAGTGGCCACTCTTCCCAACACCGGCCAAGTCCTTTTGTGCAGTGTGTACTATCCCCACGAGGATGATGCCCATTGCGTGAAGTAGGGATGTACGAAAGTCACTTACCTTTCTGACGGGGTGATTCGCGGTGGGGGGGAGGCGCTCCGCACCTCCCCCCGAAATCCTAATCCAGCCGGCTCCGCTCTGCAGAGATTCTGCAGAGCTCCCAGCCAGGGCCGCCCGCAGCCGGACATCCAGCAAGCAAAAAACAAACAAACAAACAAAACAGCGTATGCAAATGGCGGCGGCTATGGCGGCCCCCATTTGCATTCCTCCCCCCCCCCGCTGTTTTAGCCTACGTAAATATTTCATAAACTATTACGGCGAAAAAAAAAGGAATGCAAATAGCGCCCACTACACTATTTGCGTTCCCCTTTTTTTCGCCGTAATAGCTTACGTAAATATTTACGTAGGCTAAAGCAGCAAAAAAAAGGGAACGCAAATGGCGGCCGCCATAGCCGCCGCCATTTGTGTATGCTGTTTTGTTTTTTTTCAGCTTGCCGTGATAGGCTACGTAAATACTTACGTAGCCTATCACGGCAAAGAACAGGACGCAAATGGTGGCCACAGCAGCCGGTCGAAAGACCAGCCGCCGCCGCCACCACCAGAGCCGCAGGTAAGTTTCATTCCGGGGCTATTCCATGAGGTGGCAGGGGGATGGGAGGCTGTTCCGCCATGGGTTTTGGGGTCTGAATGCCAGTGCATTTGGCTTCACTGAAATCCGTGGCAGAATTCTTCGCCATCCCTAGCGTGAAGCCAAGGACTTGCCCGGTGCTAGGAGGAATGGCTACTCCTCCCAGCACTGGCTGAGTCCCTTTCTCCATGCTGAGAGAGGCAGAGAATGCCATACCCCTCTCAGCATGGAGAAAGGCAAAATGGGTAGGGATGAGGCAATTATGCTTTCGTGTTATGTACACAAGCCTTACTAAGCATTGGGCTTGCATACGCCCTCCTTTCCTCTCCTCCCTTTTCAAATCCCTAAGGAACTCTCACTTTACATAAACTAACCGCAGGTAGTTAGAGGAACAAGTGCAGGAGTTTAGTGTAAGGGCAGCCTTTCCAGTTGGGGGGTAGGGAGTCATTCCATTTCCCCCACCCTACCCCCCCATGGGTTTGGGGGCAATTCAAATGAAAATGTCATACTTCATAATGTTCAGGGATTAGAGAGTTATGATGAATGAAAACAGCTTCCGGCTTTGTTGGAATTCTCTGTTCTCTGCTGCCATAGACGCACAATTAGAAAATGCTGTGAAAACACAGGAGCAGCCCCCTTCTCTCCCTTCCCCATGGCTGTTGTTCCCCATTTATGGAGAAATGGAAGGGAGAACTGTAACATTTTTTAACATCCGCCAAATCTCTGAGCAGGGCCTGGGGATTTGGGAGCAACCCAGTTTCCTTCAAAGAAGCCCTGTTTCACCTCTGATGATGCCTGAATCACTCCAAAGCAGTCCACTTTGGTTCTGGGTTCATTTGAAGTGGACGCACACCCTGAATATTTTTCTGCAGTTTTCTGGTGAGTTTTCTGAACCATATGGAATGTATTCAAATTCACTGTTTAAAATGAAAAGGTCATGAAAATTGTCATGCTTAAACCATCCATATAAATAACTACATAGAAAATGAATTAACTAGAATGATTTGCTTGAAAGGCTCCAGCAGCCTTTATAATTGCTGAAAACTTTTTCAATTATTTACATCTGCACATTTTCTTACATGCCACAATGCACAATTTTCCAGCATCTTTCCAAACTGTGCTTCTCAAATTCCTCTACCTTTCCCTCTTCTGATTAGTCTATAACGTCAGAGACAAATCCTTGGCCTCTTAAAACTGAAAAGAGCATAGCACATATACATGGGTAACTCGCATTGTCGATGTGATATTGTTAAGTCCATCGCCCTATTCAGGCATTCTAAACCTGAACAGGGTAAACACGTGAGGGGAGGGAGTGGTCCAGCCCTGCCCCCCTACCTCATCACATTGCATAATAACCCCTTACTTGTGGATGGCAACTCTGTGAAGAGGAGATCCTCCTGTATCCATGAAAGGTCTCCATGTGATCCAGAATGCTGATTTTCCAGCATTCTGGATCACATGGACAGCTTCCTTCATGGCCTTCATCTTCCATAAGTAGAGGGCAACAAAACATGTCAAAGTCTCCTTGCATGTTTACCCTATTCAGGTTTCAAACTCCTGAATAGGGCTCATGTAGAACCACTATGTGGAGAACTCCTGAAATGGCATGGTGGCTGTTGTTCCCACACAGCGAGCCATCACAATACTTCACTATGAGGTCAGCTACTATGGAAACCCATTTTGCCACAGGTAACATAACAGACAAAATGCCCCTGTCTCTGATAAGCTACAACTTGCCCTGCTGATTACATTTGATGTGGCATCCACTTCACTGCTGCTTTGTATGTGTTGGTTGAAAGCACACCAGCCTAAATTAAAGTTATTCAAAAGAAGATATGAGATCTTAATATGGAACATCATCAGAATTAGGAAACACCTTGGAAATATTTCCTCTTCTAGTCTTTTCAGAACAGTAATAGGTAATGGGAAAATCAGGCCCCCCTTTGAGTTTCTGTATATTACCACATTGCTCATCTACATGTGCATTCATGCACACACGTACCTGAATGACATGCATTCAGATCTTTAACCAAGAGTCATACTGTGCCACAGAAAGGATTAGGCAAGGCAACTGAGTGTGGGGAAGGATTAAAGCAGGGGTACTGAACCTCTTTCAGCCAGAGAGCCAAATTCAATTTTGGAGGTGTTCTCAAGGGCTACATTCCAGAGGATGGGGCCAAAAGTTTTAAAATGGCAGCATATTTTAGCTTAAAGCTCTTACTACCAGGAACTAACCCAAAGGGGAGCCATTTCCCTCTTAGAAGGTGTGTGTGGGGGTAGCTGCACAAAAGCTGAGAAACCACCAAATAACTTGCAGTGGCCAAGAGAAAGGGGGTGGTGCCAGGGATGGGGCGTGGACATCTGGAGAACCCTAGAGGGCTAATTTGGTCTGGGGCCTGAAGTTCTACATGCCTGGATCAAAGAGATATGTTTGTTTAGAAAGCTTAGGGTACTTTAATATGTATGTATTACAAAAATAGATAAAATAATGGGAAGGCAATAGGGGTCAGGCAGACATGCAAAGAGACTAATTAGACTGTGAAAAAAGACTGAAATGTAAATAACACCTTGGCCTGAGACAGCACTGGTAAACATTTGAGAGGCAAGAGAGGAGGTAGAATTAGAAAGGGAACAGAAGTCTGGATATTACCTATCCCAAAGTGAATAGGAATAGGTATTCCTATAGCATAAGAATAATGATGGACAAGATCACAACTGAGGATGCAGGGAGAAGAGTTATGGTAATATTTTAAAGTACTAGCAGTGTTGTGTACTGTGTTACCAAAAGCAGTACTTTTCTTTGGCCATAAGGTATAAGGCCATACTCAAATAGCAATACAGAATAAAACCCCAAACCAATAGAGTTTGAATACTTACATTATATATAAATACCTTAGTTATCTAGGTAACAATCAATGACATGAGAATGAAAATTCATTTTACTTTTTTTTTTTTTCTAGAGCTATGGCTGAATGTTGTGCCACCTCATAGTAAAGGAAAGGTTCCTCTTGTGCAAGCACCGAGTCATTACTGACCCCTAGAGAGATGCCGTTTTTCCTCGGCATTTTCCCCATATTATAGCACCCGGACAGAAAATCAATATTTGCAAATTGGACCAATACTCTTGATCTTTATTTAAAGAGGAAATATATTTTCTTTGTGTATTTTCATTAATAAGTAAATAAGTAATGTGGCATGTCCTATGGGACTCCCTCATCATGATACAATGACATCAATCTGGGATTTTCCTATATTTCTAATCAAGGACTTCAGAAGGAATTGGCTGTGGTCTCAATAAGTAAATGCATTTCTTAGTGAAATATTCAGAGTATCCAAAAGGGAGCATATGTTCTTTTAAATAAGAGGTATTTAGAACATAGGAAGAGCCCTGCTGGATCAGACCAAGGGTCCATCTAGTCCAGCATTCTGTTCACACAGTGGCCAACCAGCAGTCAACTAGGAACCCACAACCAGGACATGAGCGCAACAGCACCCTCCCGCCCATGTTCCCTAACAACTGGTGTACATAGGCACACTGTTTCTCATACTAGTAGCCATTGATGGCATTATCCTCCATGAATTTGCCTAATCCCCTTCTAAAGCCATCCAAATTGGTGGCCATCACTACATTTTGTGTTGAACCTCTTTCAGCCCAAGGGCCAAATTCAATTTCAGGAACGCTGTCAGGAGCTGTATTCCAGTGGTGGGCAGGGCTGGAGGCAAAAGGGAACAAAACCAAAGGCAAAAGGACAGGATTACAAATACTGAAAAGCACCAGCATATTTAGCTTAAAACCCTGCCAGTAATAAAGCCTTAGGAGAAGCATTTCAACCTTTTAGAATGGGGAGGAACACACAAAAGTTGGGAAAGCACTTCATGATCAGTGCTTGGGGGAAATGGGTGGGGCCATGGGTAAGTGGGTTTGGCCTTTTGGGGAATCCCAGAGGGCCAGATTGGGACCCCAGGAGGGCCAGGTTTGGCCCATGGGCTTGAGGTTTAACATCCTTCTCTTAAATAGTATTGTTCCTTTAAATATTAACCCTAACTTTGGCCTTACTTTCTCTATCCTAGTTTTTCATTAAAAATAATAAATACACCTTATTAGAACAACGAATAACATATGACAACAAGTACATGCTACATTTTTTAAAAAAAAAATAGCACTAGTCTATATTCTACAAGAGGGGTAGGTAAGACAAAGGTCATGGGCCACATATACCCCCGCCCCACCATTTCTGCTTCTTATCAAATGTTCTTAGCAAAAAATGAACCAAAGGAAATTCTCACCCATTGCTAGAGGGTTTTTTTTATCATTTTCCCCAGGAAGTGATACCAAATTCACAATTAATTATACTCTTTACAAAGTCTCAATGAATATGAAATTCATACTTGTTAACCTTCTAGCCTTCTACACCACACACCAGCTAATGGTTGCTATTATTCTGTGTTTTTAGACAGTGCACAAATAGCCACAAATAACATAAATTATATTTTTTAATGTAAGATTTGTTCATACCCACCTCTTTAAACCACTTATTAACACACTGTTAAAAACATATTGTAGATCCTCTTCTCTGTCCTGTAGCCTTGTTTTGTGAATTGCTCACAGGCACACAGCTCAGTCTCAAACTAACTATACTTTGCCTCTGGATCACAGTATGGTGAAGGCCCTACCCTATAGCAAATGAACTCCAAAGACATGGCAATAAAAGATTAATTCTTTTGAATTTTCAATATCTTGTGAAAATGCTTAAAAGGAGAAAAATAACTTTGTTATTCTGCCTCTCTGCCTAGGTAGTGGAAGAGATATGAGCAAAGAAAAACGGATATCCTCCAGAAGAGAATAAACTGATTGATTTAGGGATGTATTCCCAGTAATTCTGAACATAGGCCCAAATTATTTTGATAGCAGAAGCATAAATGACCCTCAGCAGCCTTGAAAGCTGCTGTTTACAATGTGATTTAATTTATACCTGCTGTGCCTACCAAGTGTTTTAGGCCCAAAGATTTATTTAATCTGATTCAACGGTAACATTCATTAGCAATTACATTTGTTGCATCCATCCAGAAATGAGAGTGTAATTTTTAGAAATCCAACAAGCTTGAACATATTTCTCATGTTTCATGGATCTCACAAGCTTAATGCTGCACAATTTTAAAACAGCATTGTTTATTTTAAAATTTAAATTTAATTTTTTATCATAGAAATAGCATATAACATTGTCATTCGTTCATTAGCAGTATACCAACAGTGTATGAAAACATTTAATATGGTAGTGTCTGAAAGCATTCATTTATTTGTTTAACAGATTTATATACTGCTTACCTTTTTTAAAAAAAATAATAGAAGGAAATCTCATGTAGAAGTAATGAGGCTGGGCTTCTAGAAAGCATTGGTTCCTTATATGTGGCTGAATGAGGAACTCTTTGAACAAATGGATGCTTCATGCATGGTTTTAGCTTGATCCAACAACGATCAGAAAACTGGTGATAGAACAAATCAGCTGTGGAGGAAAAGGAAGAAAAGGAGGGGAAAGGAATGGGATGGTTTTGAAGAAATCGGGATGGCTTTAAAGTGGGAGAACAAAGGGAAATGGGATCATTAGACCAGACTCATTTCTCTCCTTCTGAAAAGAACCGGGTTGGTTAAAGGTCTACCTGAAAAGTGTGATGGCATCCCATGTCACTTTGAGTGCTGTCTGTGCGTATTTCTAATGAGATTACAAATGAGCTTTTGATGTATAATAGATAGTATTGGCAATCTCGCACAAGTGCACACCTTCGCAGGTCCGTCTATGCACTATGCATCCTCGAAGGAGCATATTCTCCTCTTGTCACTATCCTTGTCATTTTCATCCTCTCCACATACTATTTGGTTTAGCCCAGCAGAGCCATATTCTGTACTTGTCAAAGAACTTGTCAATTCCCCGCCCCTCCCCCCTTTGCTCAGGAAGTGCCAAAGTGGAGGATTCACCCCCAACACATGCACAGGCATACAAATGTGCAAAAAATTTCTGGAATCAGGAAAAAATATCTGCTACAGTCTGCTTCCACCTACCTGAACAGAAATGCTCCAGAATCCCATGGGGCTTAAGGATCGCAGATCCCTAATAACAGATAGAATAGGTGATAGAAGAATAGGGATGTCAGGGGAATCCATTTGGGAGTAGAACTCAGAAAGCTTTCACTGGCTCCCCCACCCCCCAGACTCCAGGTCGAAATCCACCAGCTGGCCTGACTTGGGATGTACAAATTGTGTACCTTCCACGCCCCTTGACTTCTACAGTTTGCATCCAGTGCTCTGTTTCGCTGTTCACAAGCCCCAGAATTCTCCTCTTTTTTTTTCCGCTCTGAAAATTACGTAGATAAATCCGTACCGACAAATGTAATTCCTGTGCCAGCTGTCTCTGTGAGTCTGCATAACTTCCGTAAGAATTGCTATTTTTCGTAAATATTTATGTATTTTTTCTAGGGATGCACGAAAGTCACTTACCTGGTCTCGCAGCTTGCTTTGCGGTGGGGGGGAGGCGCTTCGCTGCTCCCCTCAAAGTTCAGGCCGGGGGGGGAGGCTTCCCGCCTCGCCCGGCCGAAATTCAGGCTGGGGAGAAGTGCCCCATCTCCCCGGCCGCGAACTTCAAAAGAAAAAAAACACAAAAACGCCCCTGTGATAGGCTACGTAACGATTAACGTAGCCTATCACGGCTAGATCTGCAAAGTCAGCCATGATAGGCTACGTTAATCGTCACGTGGCCTATCACGGGTGACTTAGAAAACAAAAAAAAGCGCGTACGCAAATGGCGGCCCCCATAGGGAGCTGCCATTCGCGTTCCTTATTTGGTCCCGGTAGTCTACGTAAAGATTTACGTAGACTACGGCGAAAATAAGGGCAATGCTATTTGCGTTGTCCTTATTTTCGCCGTAGTCTACGTAAATCTTTACGTAGACTACAGGGACCAAATAATGAACGCGAATGGCGGCTCCCTATGGGGTATGCCATTATCCGATCCGTACGCGCTTTTTTTTTTTTTAAAGTCACCCGTGATAGGCTACGTGATGATTAACGTAGCCTATCACAGCTAACTTTGCAAATCTAGCCGTGATAGGCTATGTTAATCGTTACGTAGCCTATCACAGGGGCATTGGTTTTTTTTTAACTTTTCTTGTAATGGCGACGGCGGCAGCCGGTCGAAAGACCGGCTGCCGCCCCCGCCCCTGACGAAGACCTGCTGAGCCGCCGCCGGGACCCGCCGCCGGGAGGGACATTCGTGAAAGGTAAGTCCCATCCCGGGGGGGCGGGGGGGCGGAGAATTTCTCCCCGAAAACCTTTGGAGGACCGAATGTGTTAGCACTTGGCCCCCCGAAGTTTCGGGGAGAAATTCTCCCCCATCCCTAATTTTTTCCCCTGCCCTGATGTGCAGGAATTACTTTCAGCCAAAACACTTCCTCTTCCTTGTAGGGGCTTCCCAAAAGAAGGCTGTCTTAGGTGTGCCTGAGAGATAAACTATTTGTTTAAAGCAACGCTGTTTTAAAGAAAGACAAAACTGTTTAAAATGACCACGCTGGTCCTGGAGCTTAGCAGGGAGTATAATACATCGTGCAGGGCTCCAGGACCTTTTTCTTTCTTTAAAGCAGTGTTGCTTTAAACAAATAGTTTATCTCTCAGGCACACCTAAGACAGCCTTCTTTTGGGAAGCCCCTAGGAAGAGGAAGTGTTTTGGCTGAAAGTAAACTCCCCAATGGAGAAGGAGTGTTTCAATTTTAAAAGAACACCCACAAACAAGGTGGTAAGCACAATTCATTTTTTTAAAAAAACCTTACGTATTTATTATTGTAATATTACTATACTGTGTTTTTATTTACAAAAATGCCATGACTCCTTGCGAATGACAACAGAAAAGCCACATGATTGCTGGCTCTGCAGGACCTTGTGGTGCCGTTCTGCAGAGGATTTTCAGTCCATGGCAGAATTCTCTGACATCCCTACTTGGGCACGGTGAGTCGGGCCAGCAGGCAGATTTTCCGCCTTTGCATGGTGGTGGTGGTGGCAGCGGCAGCAGCCATAGCGCTGCCCTCCTTCCCTGCCATCCCCACCTTTGCCACCGCTACACACAACCCTCCCACTCTGCCTGCTGGGCATCTGTAGGGAGAGCGGGAGGGCTACCCGCGGTGGTGATGATGGTGGTGGTGGCAGTAGGGAACTCCCTCCCCATACTCTCAATTTGCACATTTTACAAGAGTAATTTGTACAAATTATGGCTCTAATTCGCACAAATTGATGGTTACAAAAAAGAATTCCCTGGATTCCAGGAGCAAACCCCCAGCTCGCCTCACAAAGGCAAGCCAAGCTGGGGGCAGAGCAGGAATCCGACAGGCCCTAAAAGGACCAGAATCCCATGTGACAGACATCCCTATAGAAGAATAATAAGCATTTAAATTAAATAATTGTATATGAATCATGTAATCAGTTCAAATCAGTTTCCTAATTTTTCATGAAGAGTAAATTGAATATTTTACATCTGTAGAGGACTATTGACTTAATATAGTAAGGACTCAGAAAAGTCATGGGTCACTGCTTGTACAAGGCATGCTGCCAATCCATAGATATGTGTATCAGACCTTCTTGCTAATCAACTCTTCAACTCACTCAGGAGTTCCTAAATAACTTAGCCATCTGATCCTTCCCTCTCTCTCTCTCTGTGTAGGTTATTTTAATGCTGACTGAACTTTTGCCAACTTTGCATGTGCTCTGGCCAGAAAAATGTTAACTAAATAATGCCTCCTGAATAATATAATAATATACATTCCCATGTGGTTTATAGTAATAGCAAGCCACTTGTATTCTGGAATGTTATGAGGGGGTGGTCTTTTTGTTGTTGTTGTTCAGTCATTAAGTCGTGTCCAGCTCTTTGTGACCCCATGGACAATAGCACGCTAGGCCTTCCTGTCCTCCGCTCTCTCCTAGAGTGTGCTCAGATTCAATATTCACTGCATCGGTGATGCTATCTAGCCATTTCATCCTTTGCCGTCCCCTTCTCCTTTTGCCTTCAATCTTTCCCAGCATCAGGGTCTTTTCCAGGGAGTTTTATCTTCCCATTAGGTGGCCAAAATATTTGAGCTTCAGTATCTGTCCTTCCAATGAGCAGTCAGGGTTGATTTCCTTTAGGACTGACTGATTTGACCTCCTTGCAGTCCAGGGGACTCGTAAGCGTCTTCTCCAGCACCACAGTTCAAAGTAGGGATGTCAGAGAATTCCGCCATGGATTTCGGTGAGGCCGAAAGCCAGTGCATTCAGCCCCCTGAAATCTGTGGCGGAACGGCCTGCCACCCCCCTGCCCCCTCGCGGGGCTTACCTGGGGCAGATCTTCTGGGTGGCGGCGGCTGCGGCGGCTGGTCTTCCGACCGGCTGCTGCCGCTGCCATTTGTCTTGTAAAAAAAACAAAAACAAAAAACGACGTGATAGGCTACGTAAAGATTTAAAAAATCTACGTAAAGAGTTAAAAAAAACCACACGTACGCAAATGGCGGCGGCTACAGCCACCGCCATTTGCGTTCCTTATTTTTGGCCGTCTTAATCTATGTAAATCTTTACGTAGACTATGACGGCGAAAATAAAGGGGAATGCAAATAGCGTAGTGGGCGCTATTTGTGTCTCTTTTTGATTCGCCGTTTTAGCCTATGTAAAGATTTACGTAGGCTAAAAAGGTGAATCGAAAAGGGACGCAAATAGCAGCCTCTATGCTATTTGCGTTCCCCTTTATTTTTGCCGTCATAGTCTACATAAAGATTTACATAGATTAAGATGGCCAAAAATAAGGAACACAAATGGTGGTGGCTGTAGCTGCCGCCATTTGCGTACGCGGGGTTTTTTTTCCCCCAGAGCCCTTCGCGGCCAGAAATCTGGCTGCGGACGGCTCTGGGCTGGGCTGGGCCTGGCCGGCTGCTCCGCGGAGGTGCCGTGGAGCACAGCCGGCTGTGGAGGATTCCGGGGGGGAGGAACGGATCGCCTCCCCCCCGTTGAAAATTCCGGGGGGAGGGACGGAACGCCTCCCCCCCACCATCAACATAATCCGCATAAGGATGTCAGAGAATTTTGCCACGAATCTCGGGGAGGCCGTATGCCAGCGCATTCGGCCCCCTGAAATTGGTGGTGAAACTGTCTGCCCCCCCGGCCCCCTGGGACGGGACTTACCTTGGGCGAATCTCCCTGGTGGTGGAGGCGGCTCCTGCGGCAGTTCGGCGGCGGTTCGGCAGCGGAGGCTGTGGCGGCCGGTCTTCCGACCGGCTGCTGCCACCGCCATTTCCAAGTTAAAAAAAAAAAAAAAGTGATAGGCTATGTAAAGATTTACCTAGCCTATCACGGCTAGATTTTTAAAAAAATACCGTGATACGGTACGTAAATGTTTACGTAGCCTATCACGGCTAAGTTAAACAAAAAAACAAAAAACCGTGCGTATACAAATGGCGGCGCCCGTGGGCGCCGCAATTTGCGTTCCTTATTTTGGCACATCTAGTCTACGTAAACATTTACATAGACTACGGTGAAAATAAGGGGAACGCAAATAGTGTAGTGTTTACACTATTTGCGTTCCCCTTATTTTCGCCGTATTCTATGTAAATGTTTACGTAGACTAGACGTGCCAAAATAAGGAACGCAAATGGCGGCCCCCATGGGCGCCGCCATTTGCGTATGCGCGTTTGTTTGTTTTTTTAACTCAGCCATGATAGGCTACGTAAACATTAAGTAGCCTATCACGGCTGACTGCAGGGATGCAAACGGCGGCGGCTATGGCCGCCGCTGTTTGCAGACCCGGCTGGCCTGGATTCGTGGCGGGAGGGACGGGGCACCTCCCCCCCGGCCAGAATTTTGGGGGGGAGGGATGGGGCGCCTCCCCCATGGCCAGAATTTTTTGGGGGAGGGACGGGACGCCTCCCCCCCAGCCAGAATTTCAGGGGGAGGGACAGAGCGCCTTCCCCCCACCGCGAATCAAATTTCGTAAAAGGTAAGGGACTTTCATACATCCCTAAATCCGTGGAAAGGGAAGTGACTTTCATACATCCCTAGTTCGAGGGCATCAATTCTTTGGCGCTCAGCCTTCCTTATAGTCCAACTCTCACAGACATACGTTGCTACTGGGAAAACCATAGCTTTGATTATACGAATCTTTGTAGGCAAGGTGATGTCCCTGCTTCTTACTTACTATGCTGTCTAGGTTTGCCGTAGGCTTTCTTCCCAAGGAGCAAGCATCTTTTAATTTCATGGCTACAGTCACCGTCTGTGGTGATCTTGGAGCCCAAGAAAATAAAATCTGTCACTGCTTCAATTTCTTCCCCTTCTATATGCCAGGAAGTGATGGGGCCAGATGCCATGATCTTCATTTTTTTAATGTTGAGTTTCAAACCAGCTTTTGTACTCTCCACTTTCACCCTCAACAAGAGGCTCTTTAGATCCTCTTCACTTTCTGCCATTAGGGTGGTATCATCTGCGTATCAGAGGTTGTTGATAATTCTCCCAGCAATCTTAATTCCGACCTGTGATTCATCCAACCCGGCGTTTCTCATGATGTACTCTGCATATAAGTTAAATAAGCAGGATGACAATATGCAGCCTTGTCGTACTCCTTTCCCAATTTTGAACCAATCGGTTGTTCCATGTCTGGTTCTTACTGTTACTTCTTGACCCTCGTACAGGTTTCTCAGGAGACAGGTAAGGTGGTCTGGTACTCCCATCTCTTTAAGATTTTGCCAGAGTTTGTTGTAATCCACACAATCAAAGGCTTTAGCATAGTCAATGAAGCAGAAATAGACGTTTTTCTGGAATTCTCTTGCTTTCTCCATGATGCAGCGAATGTTGGCGATTTGATCTCTAGTTCCTCTGCCTCTGCAGAACCCAGCTTGTACTTCCGGTAGTTCTCAGTTCACATACTGCTGAAGCCTAGCTTGTAGGATTTTGAGCATAACCTTGCTGGCATTTGAAATGAGCAACAATTGTACGGTAGTTTGAACACTCTTTGGCATTGCCCTTCTTTGGGATTGGAATGTAAACTGACCTTTTCCAGTCTTGTGGCCACTGTTGAGTGTTCCAAATTTGTTGGCATATTGAGTGCAGCACTTTAACAGCATCATCATTTCTTGGCATATTGAGTGCAGCACTTTAACAGCATCATCTTTTAGGATTTTAAATAGCTCAGCTGGAATACTGTCATTTCCGCTAGCTTTGTTGTTACTAATGCTTCCTAAGGCCCACTTGACTTCACTCTCGAGGATGTCCGGCTCCAGTTCAGTGACCGCACTATCATGGCTATCAGGGACATTCAGATCTTTCCTGTATAGTTCTTCTGTGTATTCTTTCCACCTCTTCTTAATCTCATCTGCTTCTGTTAGGTCCCTGCCTTCTTTGTCCTTTATCATGCCCGTCTTTGCACAAAACGTTCCCTTGAGATCTCCATTATTCTTGAAGAGATCTCTAGTCATTCCCATTCTGTTGTTTTCCTCAATTTCTTTGCATTGTTCATTTAAGAAGGCCTTCTTGTCTCTCCTTGCTATTCTCTGGAACTCTGCATTCAGTTGGATATATCTTCCCCTTTCTCCCTTGCTTTTCACTTCCCTTCTTTCCTCAGCTACTTGTAAAGCCTCATCAGACAGCCACTTGGCTTTCTTGCATTTCTTTTTCTTTGGGATGGATTGAGTTGCTGCCTTCTGAAGAGTGTTACGGACCTCCGTCCATAGTTCCTCAGGCACTCTGTCTATCAGGTCTAATCCCTGAAATCTATTCCTCACCTCCACTGTATATTCATCAGGGATATGATTTCGGTCATACCTGACTGGTTTAGTGGTTTTCCCTACGTTCTTCAATTTAAGCCAAAATTTTGCAAGAAGCAGCTCATGATCTGAGCCACAGTCAGCTCCAGGTCGTGTTTTGACTGATAGAGCTTCTCCATCTTTGGCTGCAAAGTACATAATCAATCTGGTTTCGATATTGTCCATCTGGTGATGTCCATGTGTAGAGTCGCCTCTTGTGCTGTTGGAAAAGAGTGTTTGCTATGATCAGCGTGTTCTCTTGGCAAAACTCTATGAGCCTTTGTCCTGCTTCATTTTGTAGGCCAAGGCTATGTTTGCCTGTTATCCCGGTGATTTCGTGACTTCCTACTTTAGCATTCCAATCCCCTATGATGAAGAGGACCTCTTTTTTGGGTGTTAGTTGTAGAAGGTGTTGTAGGTCTTCATAGAACTGATCAACCTCAGCTTCTTCGGCCTCAGTGGTTGGGGCATAGACTTGAATTACTGTGATGTTGAATGCTTTGCCTTGGATTCCTACTGAGATCATTCTATCATTTTTGAGATTGTACCCCAGTACTGCTTTCCCCACCCTTTTGTTGACTATGAGTGCTACTCCATTTCTTCTTAGGGATTCTTGCCCACAGTAGTAGAGGGTGGTCTTTTACCTCCATACATACTGATTTTCTTATTCCAGCACAGTCAGCATCAAGTTTTATTTTTTCCCTGCACAGAGAACTGAAGCTGATATTCATCTAGAATACTTATGGTTACTCTTATGTCATTAGGAAACAAATTATGGGTTATATTAGTGGGTTTTTTTTAAAAAAAATAAGCTAGCCAGCACTTGCCATTGATTATTTTTTTACCTTTGATTTTTAAAAAAGCACATTGTCAGGGATCAGGTTAGCAATATTTAAAGGACTCAGAAGGTGGTAGAAATTCTATATCCCTCATGGCAGAATCCTAGGTAAAGTTACCTAATTTCCTTAAGTTACTTTGAAAAACCTGTACAGTTTAATAAATGTTATCCATAGATAAAATACGGTATAGATTAATAATAACTTAGAAAATAAAGGGCAGTATCCAGCTTACATAACAGAAACGTAGAGCTTCTGGGGTCAATCCAAAATGACTGGAAATGCTCATTTCTGGAATGGGTCAGATTAGCACAGCTCTCGTAAGGGAGCTCTGATGACTTGCCCCATTCCAGAAACAAGTGTTTCTGCTCATTTGGGGGCTTGCCCCCAGAAGCACTAAATCTCCTTTGCACAAGCATTAGGCCCAACATAATAAGTGGAGCTGGGCACTTGTGGAACGGAAGCAGCAGTGGGCCCACTTCCGGATGGTCATCACTAGTAACTGACCATTATTGGGACTGTAGTACAAAAAACAAACACCAGTCAAGTTTCCCACACCCACCCACACTTCTCTAAAATTACCCCCTCCCACCCTCAACAATAATTCTACGAGGTTATCCGCAACCAGCAAAAGTTGTAAGAAGCAGATCTAGATTAAATATCCAATCATTTCATGACCAGATATATCGATATGTCTGTGTATAGATATGTCTCGCTTGCCTTTTGTCTACTACATGCCACTTTCACTTTTACAGCCAAGTCCAAAGGATCATCTGCCCAGTCCAAACTGTGGGTGCAGCCACAGAAAGATCCCTGTCCCACACCCCAACAGATTGCAGTTGACTAACTGAAGAACTATGGAACAAGGCCTTGCCCTATAAATGAATAAATAACCTTACAACAATATGTTTGTTGAACTGAACCAATTATGCATTACGGTTAGCATGTTGCCCTCCATATTAATGAATACACCTGTTTCCATAAGCTATTTCCAAAAAATATTTGGCTCCTGCCATATTGCCAAAGATTCTTAGGATGGATTCTTGCAGAAGGATAAAAGAATGCCAGTCCCCATAGGTCTCTGCATGCAGATGGGCTGTGTATTGGCAAGTCACTGTCCTAGTGCTGCAGGACACTGAGATGGGTAAGAGGAAATAAAAACCTTCCATCCTTTCTTCTTCTAGCACATTCTTCCATTGTTCTCACTACATGGCTAGCTAAGGCTTTAAAGCAGAACTTCTGGCCTGTAGGCCTAATCCAGCTAGGCACCAAGCTCTGCCCCTGAGAGGAGTTTCCTCAGAAGCCATCCCTGCACTGCTATGTCTGATCTTTAGAGAGAAGGGGAGGTGTTTGTGGGGCTGGCAGGGAGAGTGCTTTGGATATATCCCTAGAAGAAAGAGAGGCTAACTAGTGCTGAGCCAAAATCTGTCATTCAGTTTCCCAGATGTTTTCTCTTCCTGCAAAAGAGGCTTCAGTGTTTCTTCCTCATTCTCATGGCACTTTAGAATTGCTTTAGAATTTCTTTTATTGGTGTTTTTGAGCTTACTGTAGTATCTTGAGGTGGCTATAGTCCCCCCCCCCTTCTATTACACATGCTGCTATCACTTTGCAGCCTCCCTGGCTACCCACACTCCATCATCTGAAAAAGTCCCATGGGAGGACTCACCTCATGACAGCTTCCCCTGGCCTTTAATTGGAGCATGGGCACTCAAGAATAGGGATGTCGCAGGTGCCCAATTCTGTTGTGGAGTCCGGTGGAACCCCCCTGCCCACACCCCCAAGCCCCGTCTGCCGAGCTCCTGCCCCAGCTCGGTGAGTGGCCCACACTCACCCTGACGGCTTCATCAAGCTCCGCAGTCACCATTTTTTGAAAAATAAAATGGCAATCATAAAAATGTGCATATTTGTGAATGCATGAAAATGCACATTTGTGTGAATGTGCATATTTGTGCATATTTGCAAGAGTGTGCATTTTTGCGCATATGCAAATATGCACATTTTCCAATTGCCATTTTATTTTTCAAAAAATGATGACTGCAGAGCTTGACGAGGCTGTCTGGATAAGTGCAGACTGCTCGCTGAGTGTAGGCGGGGCTTGAGCATGGTCCTGGGACTGGCAGGCAGGGGTAAAGGGTGGACAGGTGCCTGGAGAACCTGGATGGGGGTGGGTTTGCACATCCCTGCCCGAGAATCCTACAGACCACTGAAGAGATGAATGTACAAAGAAAGAGTGGACATTCAACCTGCATCCCAGTTATGAGAATTTCACCAGTTTCTCCTTCTTTGAATTTGTCCCTCAAAAACTTCTGACCAAATTAATGAGAACAGTTTTAAAAATGTGGAAGAATTTTTTGGCACAGCACTACTTTGAATTTGAAGACACATGATCTGAACCAGGGAACAAGTGAATGATTTTGGCAGTGGAGTAGTAAATATAGCAACTGAAACCCAGAGAAAATAATTTTAAAATGTATTTGTTGTGCACCTCCTTGGAACAATTAAATAAATAAAATGCATACACAAAATGTCTATATATCTGCAAAAATTCACAGAACAATGCTTTATGCAATGGGGAAAATGTGTACATTTACAAAAGTGTGCACATGAATTCATACATTTTGAAGAAATGCATACCAAAAATGTGTTTTTTTTAAAAAAAAAATGAACTCAAAATGAAGACTGTATATATTTTGTGCAGACTATATATCTATATCTATATCCATATCCATATCTATATATCATCTATATCTATATCTGAAGTGGACTGGAACTGGGATGGAACAAACTTAGCACTGGAAAAATGAGAACCTGAGTGAAATTTAGCTTCATGGGTTTACCCATCCCTAGCAACTGGGCAGGTGAGAAGAGAACCATTTGAGAACAGCATCATAACAATCAAAAGTTTGGAGGAAATCAAGACAGAGAAGATCCTCATCAAAGTCATCAAAGCGGTCAAGGATGTTGGCAACGTAAACGTCAGTATTTAGACATGAGATCTTTGATTATTTTAATTTTAGTGAACAGCAGTTGCAGTCAAATACAAAGGGAGGAAGCCAGATTGTAGGGGGTCAAGAGGGGTGTTGGGGAAGAGAGAGTCTATATTTTATATATTTATGTCTATATAAATATATATATAAATATATTTTATATATAACCAGGGGAAACTGCAGAATCTTTAGCTCATCTGTTAAATATATACTTGAAGTGTTGTTTATATTCCATTGCTGTTATTAGAACATAAATGAATATGCTTATAGGTCACTGGTATAATTGGTATCATACAACAAAGAGGAGCCTGAGCATTTACCCTGCAGGAAAAAAAATCTGCATATGTCTGTGGATTACTGTACTTTCCTGGATTTCTTTTCCAGTTTAGTTATACATTGTTTAATAATTTGATATTAAGGAAGAGCCACAAGCTGCTTGAAAAAAGAAAAAGAAATCTCAGCAATGGGGAAAGTTCATTTTTCTTTGCCCAAAAGTTTGGTAAAAAGTCATTATTTCTTTCCTTAGTGCTATTGTGGGATGTAGTCGCATTGGAATGTAGTAGCATGTTCAAGTAGCTTTAACAACAAGAAAAGAGACACATTGAAATACAACCCTTAACCTTTGGGGATGAGTTCAATACATGTCTCTGTTCTTGAGGGAAAGATGAAATGTCTGTTGCTATTCTTATCTGCTGTGTGACTTCGGGAAAAACAGTGCATTTAATTGCTTCTAAATATACTTAAACTTAGAGGCTAGAAAATTTCTAGCATTTTCTTACCAGCAGCTGGGATTGTGGGTTCAAAGGAGTTGTTTATTGTTTTGGGGCTCAGACCATGCCTCTGCCTTAGACTCAGTATTTTGAGCAGGTTACTTGTCTTTTTCCACACATCCCATGGCAGCCATTTTGTGGTATTCCCAGGACAGTTAAACAAATTTCCAAATGTGACTATGTCCCCAGAATTATCCTTACTCTGTTCTACTCTATTCCTGGGGGAAGAGGTTTGAGGATTGGTTCGTCATCTTCTGCCATCCACTGTTCAGGCCCTGTGCACCATTCTGGGGATTGAGTGCAAACTTGTAACATGGGCCCCCTTCCACACACATAATCATAATCCCATCCCAAATATACAGTCCCGTGAGTCCTGAAAGAAAAGTGTGTGTTTTAATTCTGAAATCACATTTTCTACATTTCTGAAATTGCCCCATGGCCACACTGGAGGTTTTGTACCAGGCCCCCAACCCCTTTTACTATTTATGTTTAACATAACATCCAGCCTGAAGAAGAGTCCTACAAAGCTTGCTGATGGTTTTGCAACCTTTTGGTTGGTCCTAATAAAGACTAGTTCTTGAGAGAGCATAGACCTGTTCAGGCATTCAGTTTTAAAAATTGTATAGAAGGAGCTGGGGATGCATGCTCCCCCGCTCCCTCTCCCCCAACCTCCCTGTGTTGACAGGGAAGGTCTGCTTGAAAGTGTGTGTTCAATTGAATATGATTACAAAGCTCCTCACAATCAGGAACCCTGCTTAATCTGGGTGTCTGATTGTGCAGAGTTTTGTAATCACCTTCACTTGAACACAGTTCCATTTCCTCTGCAGATCTTCCCTGTCAACATGGGGAGGTTGGGAGTGGAAGGGGCAGGGACAGAGCATCTTTCCCCAGCCCCCTCTACACAAGTTTTAAACTGAATGCCTGAATAGGGCTAACATGCCACAGAGGGAAGCCTAAATCTATCTCCCAAATTACAATTCCTACTTTAACTGCACCAGGACACTCTGTTTTCTAGAGATAGCCAGCAACTCAGTTCAGAATGTTGCTTGTTCTAGTCTAATGCTGCCTCTGATTGGCTCCAGCAAATCTCATAGCTTCTGGACAGTAGGTTCATAGAAACAAGGAAATAAGTTTCCATAAATATCCTCAAGCATGATCTCCAGTTTAGCCTCAATTGTAGCCTGGACTGGGGGACCCTGGGTCTCTGAACCCCAGTAATTTGTACTCTTTCCCTCATACATGGGTGATGCCCAAGGGGGTTAGACAAATTCCTGGAGGAGAAGTCCATCAATGGCTACTAGTCCTGATGGCTATGTACTACCTCCAGTACCAGGGACCGTATGCTTATGTACACCAGTTGCTGGGTAAAATGGGCAGGAGGGAGCTGTTGCACTTGTGTCCTGCTTGTGATTTCCTGGTCGACAGCTGGATGGCCACTGTGTGAACAGAATGCTGGACTAGATGGACCTTTGGTCTGATTCAGCATGGCTCTTCTTACATTCTTATGATGCAAGTATTAGTCTTACGAATGCTTAACACTGCTTCTACTCCCATACTTCTGTAACTGCCACAGGACAACGGCATGCACATAACAATAAATATGTTAGCAGGCATGGCAGGGTGCAGCTGTAGTGAAGGAAAAAACATGAGCAGAAGAACCAAGCAAGCAGGAACAACCAAACATATCCAAAACTACAATCCAACCAGCTTTGTGAGCAAATATGGGTGGTTTGGTGGTTAAGTCAAAAATATCAGCCATATTTTGGACTTAACTGAAATCTCATCCCTTAAACCATCTGTCATAATAATTAATTCAGTGATTAAAAAACTGCCAATTTAGGACCAGAGTTACTGCTCTGTTGACTCAAGCTCTACATAGTCAGGAAACTGGAAGCAAAGCTGATGCTTTAATTGACGTGTCCTGATAAGTCATGATGTTGTGCAATGTCACAAATTGTGCTTTCTTCCAACTTACCCTGCATGCACCCACACTTTTCCTTGGTCTTTCAGACCCAAATCCAGATTTGGAGGATGGAGTCCCTGGGACCAACAAAGATGCCCCATGTTGTCCTGGTCCTACATTGAAGCATCTGAGATTCATAATGTAATAATTCTTTCCATAAATTCACATACTTTGACTTGAGCTAGGGTCTTCTGCAGAGGAAGCAGGTTTCTTGTGCTTATCTCTGTGAGGAGTTGTATGAGCAGATGAGGGCCATGTATATGGTCCCTGTCCTGACTGATGAGCCAGGGCTGCACATGGATAGTTTGGTCAGATCATCTGTTTGGAGAAGGGCCACTGTGCCCTCACATCTGTTCAATCCCTCACATCTCCATCTCCCAGTGAACAGATGATTCATGCTATCACTGATGATCTGTCTAGGTTTATACAAGTCCATTTCAGCTGCTTCCAATGTGTACAACTGGCTTAGAGCCATTTTCTTGTGTCTTCTATGGGTCTATGGTGGTTTTGTTCTACTGAAAGATGAATAGAGGCATAAACCCATAAACACTTACATGAAAGCGCACCAACATAACCCACATTGCAGTTTCCATGGTAACTCATCTAAACTAATGAAGGCCTGTGGAGTGTCATGTTCAGAACCATCATATGAAAGATTCAGTATTTAATCTAGAAATAGAATCTAAAAGTACACAAGTTGAGGGTTAGAAATTCAAATGTTACATATTTGGGGGGAAATGGAGAATAGCTCATAGTCAGTTACACCACACCTACTTTTAACATGCAGAAATACGTAACTGTTATATGATTCTTTGTTAAAGGCATTCACATTTTGGAATAATTTATCTTTCTTCATTGGTTTCATCTCTGATTCAGCTGTTACAGATGATAGGATTTATATAGCAAAGCTGTGAAGGAAAATATTCAGGTTTAAATGTTCTGCATTTGATGATGTCTATGTAAAACTAAGTTTTATTTGAGCTTTGTTTGATTCTAGAGAAAGTAGACTGATTAATAGACAAATGTATAGTTCTTAAAATTCTTAATTGAATTAGTGTTTATGAACAAGAAACAGGAAATTTTCTAAATATTTTCTAGAGATTTTTCATGTATATTATATTGTTCATAACTACAGCTGCCATGAACTGGTCTGTCTGGAGTAACAATACCTGTGCTTTTCCATCAGTGTCATAGATCAGGATCTAGCTGTGCTTCTTAGTTTGGTTCCCACCGGTACTTTTATAGGTTATACTTATAGATAAATAACTATTGAGATCCAGTGATATCAGTCCCACAATTTCTTTAAATGATTGTACTGCATCTGTCACTGCATCCTCCAGAACATTCCATGATCTGAGAATTCCTCACTGACAACAACAATACAAGCAACTTTCTATAAAAGTCCTAATTACTTGCCTGTCTGAGGACAACTGCTGTAGTGCACCATTCGATAAAACATTAGAGGCCTGTGACACAGCGGTGAGATTCTTTCCAAGTGAATAATAGCTGTGGAAACTCAGCCCCTAAATGGAGATAGACAATTGCCCTGTTGTATTGGGGACTAAAGTACACATTACTCTGGGAAATCCTGGATTCATATTATCGTCATCGTTGTCATCACCATCTTCAATATGCAGCTACCCTGTTGTTTGCAATGGTAATGGCACAGAGGTGGGGACATTTAATGCTTTCCTGAGCTAAAAGGCACCTCACTTTTCTCAAGGGGGGTGGCATACAGGCTCATGTATCATACCTGTATCCCCCCCCCACGCATGCACACACACACTTAGAGCGTAGAAACGGAGAAGGGGATTTGAATTAGGAAAATGGCATAGAAGGAAAGGGTTAACAGTGCAGTCATATACATGTCTATTCAGAGTAAGTCCCATTGAAGTCAATGATACTTCCAGGGAAGTGGGTATAGGATTGCAGCCAAAACACCCCACACTGGTTCCCCAATAAAAATTAATGCCACTGATGCAGCTGCATTGATTTTAAAAAAGAGAAAATATGTAGAAGTAGCTGGGAGATCAATCACAGATCTCCTGACTTAATATGTAACAAGCAGTATTTTAAAAAGAATATTTCCATTTTTATTTATCAAGTAAACTTCTATCATGAAGTGTTGCATATCTTTTTAATGTCTAGAATAATAACTTTTTAAAACACTGGTTTCCAGTGGTTGGCTAATTAATAGCTCCACCATTAACTGGGGCAGTGATGCATTTGCCAGCAAAGAGAAAAAGATTTATGGAAGACTGGTGCAGGCCATGGATACTGAAGAAACCGAAACACATGTTACCATTCAACTAAGAGCAAGTACCAAGGCATCATCTATGAATTACTGTCCATTGAGAACTTGCTCCTTCCAGGCCATTTTGCTGCCTGGAAGTTCTCTCATCCTTCACTCTATTGAGCTTTTTTTTATGTACATGATGTGCTTCTGAATAGAATGGATGGAGTAATTTCATATGTTGAGGCATCCTGCATCCCATTGGGCAAGTAATACTTTTTATCATTGCCTCTGCCTTGTTTGTGTAAGAGTACACTTGTTACTGAGAAGTAATTAGATACACTGCCCCAAACAGGTCACTCTTTTGGCGTTATTTACCATGATTACAATATTCCCTGAGAAAGAAGGAGAAAAAAAAAAATGAATTTCAGACTTGGAAGATATCTGATTAAAAATCAGTGAACGCAATCTAATTAAAGGGAACATTTTATAATTAGCAAATTACACCCATTCTGCATGTTGCTTGCTTTATGAATTATGATAAGTGATGGGGGGGATTAGGTTGAATCATGTGTTCAGTGCTGAGCATATGAGCAATCTTAATGGAAGCCAAAGATAACACCAGCTAAGCATGAAGCAAAAAAGCAGGCATGGGTTCTGGAGGTAACCCATTTTGCATCAATGCATTTATTTGCCTTGTAAAAAGTTGGTATTTTCTGCAAATGAATGATATAGGTATCTGATATTAGATGTATGCATGTATGTATGTAAGTATGTATTTTTGACACCTATAATGGCTGCTATAAGAGACGTGACTTTTTTTGTGTGTCTAAACATGCTGGGTTTTTTTTTTCTTTACTTGAAGTCATAATCATTTCATGTGACCCAATTATCATTTCTATAGCAACCAACTGATAAAAGAAGAGCGTTTTTTGACTTCAAATATGGAATAAGCAGCAGGGTCTGCTTGATTCTTAGGTTGGTTCTGTTCTGAAAGTGTGATACTTAACAACACATTGTAGGGCCGCTGATACAGGGGAGCATTTCATGAAAATCTTAAATCCCTGCAAACCCTACTCCTGGTTTGCCTATTGTTTTGGACAGGGCTACAAAATGGAATGAACATGTTTTATTGTTCAAACTATGGGCACTCTGATTTGGCTTAAGGTACATCATCGCATAGGCAAATCTGATTGTCCACTTTGTGTAATCAGAATTGTCACATGTGTCATCTGTATCATCTTTCAGGTCCAGTGGATCATTTGCATATTTCTCACCTCTGCATTATGACTCTGTGTACATGTGGAACTGAAGGAAGCTGACTTATTCTGAGTCAGATCATTGGTCCATCTAGCCCAGTATTGTTAATGCTGACTGGAAGCAGCTCTCCACAGCTTCACGCAGGAATTTTTCCAGCCATACCTGGAGAAAGGGATGTACGAAAGCCACTTACCGTTTCGTGGATCTGCTTCGTGGGGGGGAGGCGCTCCGTCCCTCCCCCCGGAATCCTTGAAGGGGGGATAGGCACTCCGTCCCTCCCCCCAGAATCCTGCCCAGCCGGCTCTGCCCGCAGCCAGACATCCGGCCTCTGCCCTCTGAGCAGTAGGGATGCAAATGGCGGCAGCCGTAGCTGCCGCCGTTTACATCCCTGTACTTAACCATGATAGGCTACGTAAACATTTACGTAGCCTATCACAGCAAAGTAAAAAAAAGGCGTACGCAAATGGCGGCAGCTATGGCGGCCGCCATTTGTGTTCACTATTCACTACGTAAATATTTACGTAGGCTAGAACGGCTAAAAATAGTGAACGCAAATGGCGGCCACCGTAGCCGCCGCCATTTGCGTATGCTGCACCCAGCCTGGAGAGTAGCTGCCGCTGCCGCCAGCCCTGCTCCTGCTGCCGCCGCAACTGCCGCCCCCGCACCTTCCGCCGCCCCCACCGCACCTGCTGCCCCTGCCGCCGCCCCTTCCACCGCCGCTGCCATGCCGCCGCCCCTGCTGCCGCACCGCCGCCACTGCACCCGCTGCCACCACCGCACCTGCTGCCCCCACTGCTGCCGCCCCTTCTGCCGCTGCCACACCTTCTGCTGCTGCCGTGCCGCCGCACCGCTACCGCCACATCTGCTGCTGAAGCTGCTGCCGCATCCACCACATCCGCCCTGGTAAGCTTCGTCCCGGGGGGTTCCACGGGGTGGACAGGGGGGCAGGAGGCCGTTCCGCCACGGATTCCAGGGGGCCGAATGCCAATGCATTCGGCCTCACTGGAATCCATGGCAGAATTCTCCACCATCCCTATCTGGAGATGGTGGAGATGAAACCTGGGACCAACCATCTGCTTGAAAACCTTGTGCTCTACCATTGAACTAAGGCCAATTCCTAGAACTGTAAGCTGCAGCAAACTAGGGGTGTGCACAAACCAAAAGATTTGGTCTGGACCACACTTTGGCAATTTGGAAAGCAGCTCAATTAAGCTCAGACCAATTAGGAGGCCTCCCAATTCAATCTGAATCAGAACCTCACTTCGGGAAATCTGAAGCATTGTGCCTCCCTATTGACTGTCAGTGGGAAATCAACAAATGGCCTTACTTTTTTCTTTATTTTATGGAATTGGATGAAATTCACAGGCATGGTAGCCCCTTCTGAAAGCACTATGCCTGCCAAATTTCAGACAAACAGGTGCAGGGCTTTACTGCAAATAGCTAGGGCAGTGCACCACTTCAGCCTGAATCCCAAAGTGGATTGGGATAATTTGGGCTGAAGCGGGCTGGTTCCAGAGTGGGTTGGGAGTGGCCTGAAGTGGGTTGGGCCACTCCTGAAGTGCCTCAGGCTGCTTCAGCCCGATCCAGGCAGCCCACCCCCTGCTTTTTACCTAGACCCATGGGGAGTGCTATGGCAACCCTTCTTCTTTCAGTAGGTAAACGGTGTGTAACTTGTGGCCATAAAGGGGCCATCTATGCTGGTAATATATTGCTTAGATGGCCCTTTTACAGCCACAATCTGTGCACCATTGACTTATTGGAAGTAGAAGTGTTGCCATTTTAAAAGAAAATGGCAACTCCCTCAAAGACAGTGGCAGCTGCAGACGCTCCTCACAGGTCCAGGTAAGGAGGAGCAGGGGGCTCACATGGCTGGGCAGGGTGTGGGTGTGGGGCTTACGGGCTCATGTGGCTAGACTGGGGGGGATGCGGGGCTAGCACTGCTGGGCTACAGAGGTGCTTTGGCTGTCCAGATCGTGCTTGAGATCCAGAGGCCAAAGCGGGTTGGCGCAGCTCCAGATTGGCCTGACTCCCGAGGTGGGTTGGGGCTAATTCAGAAGCTCCAAATCGCCTTCCGGAAAGCATCGGGGTGTCCCTGCACAGCCCTACAAATAGCTTTTAAAGTTAGATTGTGTTTTTTTAAAGGAACTGCTGATAACTTTGGTGCTTTCAAAAAAGAATTCACCTATCCCCCCCGTTATTTGTGGGAAATTTGCATGATAATGACATAATTATAGAGATGCTCTTAGGGAAGAAACCTGCAAAATTTCAGAAGGATAGGTTTAGGGGGTTTTATGCTACACAGCATAAAATCCCCTTCATGGATCACTGCCTTGTTGTGGCGAAGGGGCTTGTGTAACTCAGTGAAGCCATAAGCTATGCCGTGCAGGGCCACCCAAGACGGACAGGTCATGGCAGAGAGTTCTGACAAAATGTGGTCCACTGGAGAAGGAAATGGCAACCCACTCCAGTATTCTTGCCAAGAAAACCCCATGAAACTTATCACAAGGCTAAAAGAGATGACGCCGGAAGATGAGCCCCTCAGGTCGGAAGGTGTCCAATATACTACTGAGGAAGAGCAGAGGGTATTTCCAAGTAGCTCCAGAAAGAGTGAAGCAGCTGGGCCAAAGCCGAAAGGACATTCAGCTGTGGATGTGTCTGGTGGTGAAAAGAAAATCCGATGCTGTAATGAACTATATTGTCTAGGAACCTGGAATGTAAGGTCAATGAATCAAGGTAAGCTGGAGGTGGTCAAACATGAGATGGCAAGACTGAACATCGACATCTTGGGAATCAGTGAACTAAAATGCACAGGTATGGGCGAATTTAATTCAGGTGACCATCATATCTACTACTGTGAGCAAGAATCCCTTAGAAGAAATGGAGTAGCACTCATAGTCAACAAAACGGTGGGAAAAGCAGTATTGGGGTATAATCTTAAAAACGATAGAATGATCTCAGTAGGACTCCAAGGCAAACCATTCAACATCACAGTAATTCAAGTCTATGCCCCAACCACTGAGGCCAAAGAAGCTGAGGTTGATCGGTTCTATGAAGACCTACAACACCTTCTAGAACTAACACCAAAAAAAGATGTCCTCTTCATCATAGGGGATTGGAATGCTAAAGTAGGAAGTCAAGAAATCACTGGGATAACAGGAAAACATGGCCTTGGTGTACAAAATGAAGCAGGACAAAAGCTAATAGAGTTTTGCCAAGAGAACACGCTGATCATAGCAAACACTCTTTTCCAACAGCACAAGAGGCGACTCTACACATGGACATCACCAGATGGTCAATATCGAAATCAGATTGATTATGTCCTTTGCAGCCAAAGATGGAGAAGCTCTATACAGTCAGTAAAAACAAGACCTGGAGCTGACTGTGGCTCAGATCATGAGCTGCTTGTTGCAAAATTTCGGCTGAAATTGAAGAACGTAGGGAAAACCACTAAACCATTCAGGTATGACCTAAATCATATCCCTGATGAATATACAGTGGAGGTGAGGAATAGATTTCAGGGATTAGACCTGATAGACAGAGTGCCTGAGGAACTATGGACAGAGGTCCGTAACATTGTTCAGGAGGCAGCAACGAAATCCATCCCAAAGAAAAAGAAATGCAAGAAAGCCAAGTGGCTGTCTGATGAGGCTTTACAAGTAGCTGAGGAAAGAAGGGAAGTGAAAAGCAAGGGAGAAAGGGGAAGATATATCCAACTGAATGCAGAGTTCCAGAGAATAGCAAGGAGAGACAAGAAGGCCTTCTTAAATGAACAATGCAAAGAAATGAAGGAAAACAACAGAATGGGAAAGACTAGAGATCTCTTCAAGAAAATCGGAGATCTCAAGGGAACGTTTTGTGCAAAGACTGGCATGATAACGGACAAAGAAGGCAGGGACCTCACAGAAGCAGATGAGATTAAGAAGAGGTGGAAAGAATACACAGAAGAACTATACAGGAAAGACCTGAATGTCCCTGATAGCCATGATAGTGCAGTCACTGAACTTGAGCTGGACATCCTCGAGCGTGAAGTCAAGTGGGCCTTAGGAAGCATTAGTAACAACAAAGCTAGCGGAGATGACAGTCTTCCAGCTGAGCTATTTAAAATCCTAAAAGATGATGCTGTTAAAGTGCTGCACTCAATATGCCAACAAATTTGGAACACTCAACAGTGGCCGCAAGATTGGAAAAGGTCAGTTTACATTCCAATTCCAAAGAAGGGCAATGCCAAAGAGGGTTCAAACTACCATACAATTGCACTCATTTCACATGCCAGCAAGGTTATGCTCAAAATCCTACAAGCTAGGCTTTAGCAGTATGTGAACCGAGAACTACCAGAAGTACATGCTGGGTTTCAAAGAGGCAGAGGAAGTAGAGATCAAATCACCAACATTCGTGGGATCATGAAGAAAGAAAGAGAATTCCAGAAAAATGTCTATTTCTGCTTCATTGACTACGCTAAAGCCTTTGATTGTGTGGATCACAACAAACTGTGGCAAATTCTTAAAGTGATGGGAGTACCAGACCACCTTACCTGTCTCCTGAGAAACCTGTACGAGGGTCAAGAAGCAACAGTAAGAACCAGACATGGAACAACCGATTGGTTCAAAATTGGGAAAGGAGTACGACAAGGCTGCATATTGTCACCCTGCTTATTTAACTTATAAGCAGAGGACATCATGAGAAATGCTGGGTTGGATGAATCACAGGTCGGAATTAAGATTGCTGGGAGAATTATCAACAACCTCCGATATGCAGCGGATACCACCCTAATGGCAGAAAGCGAAGAGGATCTAAAGAGCCTCTTGTTGAGGGTGAAAGAGGAGAGTGCAAAAGCTGGTTTGAAAGTCAACATTAAAAAAACGAAGATCATGGCATCTGGCCCCATCACTTCCTGGCATATAGAAGGGGAAGAAATGGAAGCTGTGACAGATTTTATTTATTTTTATTTATTTATTTAGAGCATTTTTACCCCACCCTTTGGCCAAAGGAGGCTCCCAGAGTGGCTTACAAAGGATAATATTAAGACAGTCCCTGCCCTCAGGCTTACAGTCTAAAAGACACGACACAAATTTTACTTTCTTGGGCTCCAAGATCACCGCAGATGGTGACTGTGGCCATGAAATTAAAAGATGCTTGCTCCTTGGGAGAAAAGCTATGGCAAAGGCAAACCTAGACAGCATAGTAAGAAGCAGATACATCACCTTGCCGACAAAGGTCCATCTAATCAAAGCTATGGTTTTCCCAGTAGTAATGTATGGCTGTGAGAGCTGGACTATAAGGAAGGCTGAGTGCCGAAGAATTGATGCTTTCGAACTGTGGTGCTGGAGAAGACTCTTACGAGTCCCCTGGACTGCAAGGAGGTCCAATCAGTCAATCCTAAAGGAAATCAACCCTGAGTGCTCATTGGAAGGACAGATACTGAAGCTGAAGCTCAAATATTTTGGCCACCTAATGCGAAGAGAAAACTCTCTGGAAAAGACCCTGATGCTGGGAAAGACTGAAGGCAAAAGGAGAAGGGGACGGCAGAGGATGAGATGGCTAGATAGCATCACCGATGCGATGAATATGAACTTGAGCATGCTCTGGGAGAGAGCGCAGGACAGGAAGGCCTGGCGTGTTATGGTCCATGGGGTCACGAAGAGTCGGACATGACTGAACAACAACATGCTACACAGTTGATTTTGGGCAAGAACTAAAAATGGATTTGCTTTCCTCCACTGTCGTTTTCTGGATAATTTTTCTATGCATACATCATAGAAGTTCCCCTCTGTAAGTAACTGGTAACATTTCAGAAGGATAGATGCAAGGGTTTCAGAGTTACATTGAATGAAATAGTTTTTTCAGGTTTTCCCTTTTGGATCAGCTGACAGCAGCAAAGCCACAGAAGCTTTTACATGCTTCATCATTGATTGAATGGATGGACGATACTTTTTATCAGAAAATAAATTGTATAAACATCTACACCTAAAAAAGGGATTGTCTTCCCCCTTTTGTAGGCAATTTGCTGTTTTTTGTTGTGCGACCATGTTACACACAGAGAGAGTATTAGAGTAGTGCTTGATGCAATCTTTAAGCCTTACTTGTTTGTAACGCTGTCAGAGCACCCCTCTTCCTATATTCTTACAGTCAGAGAGGGGGTGTCCTTCTCACTTGTTCCAGAGCAAGAATCCTAGGCTGTTGTGGGCTTTCCATTAAACTGAGGAAGAGGAAGCAGCAGAGGTGTCCAGTCCAGTTCTTTCTCTCCCCAGCCCCGCCTAACTATTCTCACTGCCTGCCTAGTACTACTGGCCTCCTATTATAAGTTGACGATAGGCACTTTAGCAGGAAGGTGCTTCTACCTGCTCTCCCTGCAGTGGCAGCTGGAGAGAAGGTGCTGGGGGAGTTCAGGTCAGATGGTTGGGACTCAGTGGAACTCCACAGAGATGCTTGGGGAGTTGGTAGTGGGCTTTCCCACACTGGAGGCATTCAAGACGAGGCTGGACAGCCATCTGTCAGGGATGCTCTGACTTGGATTCCTGCCTTGAGCAGGGGGTTGGACTTGTAGGCCCCTCCCAACCCTACTATTCTATGATTCTATGCTCTCAACAGTAGCCACCTACTGAAGAGGCAGCAGTGTGTGAAGGCATCTCCCAGTTACTGCCGGCTCTCAAGTCATTTCTGGAAACCCTGACTGAGCCCTGCTGGTGCCTCTGCTGCCCCAGACGTAGCATCACAAAATGGAATGAAAACTCAGGAGCAGCCACTGGTGAATTCCTTCTACATCCCTCCCCAAAGCACTGTGATTGGAAGTAAAAAGAAGAGCCTGGTAAAGTTCTTCCATGGTTGGGGCTTAGAACTGTCAGTAACAAAACGACAACCTCTCCTCTCCCTTTGGGGTGAGGACCTTTGCTTCACTTCAGATGAATCCAGGATTTGACTGAATCGGCCTGATTCAGTTCAAGATTTGTCTGAATCCAATGCACACCCCTATAGCAAACTTCACATCCCATTCCATTAAAAATTATTGGGGGGGGGGAATAGAAGATTGTTATTGGATCTGTTCCCCTTGAGAGAGAAAACGGGTAATTCATAGCCCAAATCCAGGGATAAATGCAAAGGAAGAGTAATTCAGAAGCAACCCAACTGTAGGGATGGATAAATCTGTGAATTCTGGTTTCTCTGAGTTTCCAATCTTATGTTTGGTTTGTCTCACACTTTAATTTTTTTAACATTTGCATTTGTTAATATTTCTCCTAATACTTGCATTTTGTATACATTTTTGTTTAATATACACTTCTCTCTCTCTCTCTCTCTCTCTCTCTCTCTCTCTTGGTAAACAACTGTCCTCATATGGGTTTTTGTTTCCCCTACTATACACATTTTTGTATGCGTTTTTTGACTGGAGAACTCAAAATTCAGAGAAGGGCACATTTCAAAGGATTGCTGAATTTTGATTCACAGAGTTATTCAAAAGTATGAAATTAGGTGAAAAACACAAACTAAACCAGTTTCTTCCCCATCAGTACTAAAATGTGAATGGAAGTCTCTGGGGGCATTGTAATGACACAAGGACCTCTGGGAAGTATCTTGAATGAGCAGGGTAAGGGCTGAAGTGCTGCCGGTTGGCTCAAGACTGACACCTCATGTGTAGCCATCGGCCTCAGGTGTACATTTCATGAGCAAGACCTCAGGGAGAGGCATGACCCAGAACAGCCTTCCACATCCTGGTGCCCTCCAGATGTGTTGGACTGCCAATTCCATTAGTTCCAGCCAGCTGTCCTGCTATGGCTGGATCAGGTTCAGGCTAAACCAAGGGGCAATCCAAAAGCAAGTCAAACAGCGGGCAATGGTAAAATGCACAGTTTTATCAGCCAAGAGGGAGTAATCCAAAAGAGAGGTCTGAAGAGTGGCCAAGGTCAAAATACAGACAAGCAGTCAGATACGATACACAGTCCAAGGAGCAGAGTCAAGTGGGAGTCCAAGGTCAGTAGCATGGAGGTTCAATCATAGACAGGATCAGGAAAACAGGATACAAAGCAGTTGGAGCTGGTAAAGATGTTGTTTCCAGCACTGGGGTCCAGGAGGTTGCTCAGCTCATCCTCTGACTCTGCTCCCCCTAACAGGGATGGACCTGCAGCCATCTCCCCCAAGGTCCCAGGCTCCTCCTGCTCTGGTGACAGTGACTGATCTGGGGTGCCCTCGGTTTTTGGGAGCTCCAGCTCTTCCTCTGAGGAGGATTCCTCCGGTGGGGGCATGACATCCAGCATGGCCAGTAGAGGAAACCAGCCTGGGGAAGGCTGACCCAAACAAACATCAATGCTTGATGCACTCTTTCTGAGCAAGCAGGCCTCTCTCTCGGCCATCACTAGCCTAGCTCCTTTAGTTCTAAGGTATTTATTTATACCCTTTCCCCAACTGCACCTCTTAGGACATTCAAGGATATTAAATCCAAACCCCACACTAATAGGAAATTGTGAAAACAGACTTCCGATACATCCTTGAATTAAGCCTGACGTGCCCTCCAGCTCCCAGTATTTCACCATCAAATAAGCATCACACCTTTTCCTGACAGGTCAGCTGAGGCAAGGTAAAAGAATGTTTATTATTCAGCTGCATATGGTCATGTTTAGTGACTTTACTTTATTATGTCTGTATTCTTTGTGAAAGATGGGAAAAAGAGAGATGGAAACTCCGGATTTTGTATTCTAAAGGTGATGTTGCTTTGATCCCATGGCATTTAAGCTTAATATAAAGCACAATTCAGAATGTAAGCTGTGTGAGAAGAAGAAAAAATAACATCAACTGCAAGAGTGGGGCTTTTAGCTTTGATTTTGTGCGTATCGTATATTAGAAGTAGGGATGGCGGAGAATTCCGCCACAGACTCCAATGAGGCCAGATTCTAAAGAATGGCGCCATTTGCATCCCTGTTCACACGATAGGCTATGCAAATATTTGCGTAGCCTATCACGGCCAAAAACAGGGACGCAATTGGTGTAGCGGACGCCATTTGCGGCCATAAAGCTGGTCAATTAGCCTAAATGCAGCCGTAAATGGATGCATTTAAGCTAATTGACCAGCTTTACGGCCGCAAATGGCACCCACTATGCCATTTGCGTCTGGGGGACTGACTTACACAGAGATACGGCATGGCAATGGCTGCTGGCCGTATCGACTTTCTCCAGCCCTGTGGAGCTGGCGGCCGGCTCCACAGGGCTTTGAAGCAGAGCCGGCCTGGATGGATCCCGGGGGGGAGGAACGGATCACCTCCCCCCCATCGAGGATTCCAGGGGGAGGAACAGATCACCCCCCCATGGACCCCCGGTGGACTGGAGGTAAGGGATTTTGTACATCCCTAAATTTAGAAGAACACGTTGCAAAAGAACTGCAGAAACTCATCTGCACTCAGCTCATGTTTCTAGAAAAATGGAGTGATATGTTTTTGGTTTCTCTAACTGTTTAAACACATATGCAAAAGGAAGGTTCATATATATATGTGAGTGGCTTCCTTCTCCTTTCCATTAATCTAAGTGAAGAATTATTCTATGAAATTTGTACCAAAATCCAGTAAATGGAAAAAGAATGTGAAAATGATCTACTGCTATGTTTTAAAAAATTGGGAGAAAAGCAGTGTTATGTGACCCTTTTCCCTAACAGACATATATATATAGGTGAAGAATGATTCTCCAAGATAGAAACTGAATCCTTCTTGATATTCCAAGCACAAGCAAAAAGAGAAAATTGGCTAAAAATTCCAACCAATGTGACAAAGCATTATGGCTTATGGTATCATCTATGGTGGTCCAGAAATATCAGGAGGAACGAATTGCCTCATTCAGTTCCAGACAGAGATTGTCCACAAGTGCCCCTCATCAAAGCTGTCTGTGTCCCAGATGCCAGAGGCAAATGTGCTGCTTTAGCTATATCAGTTTAAGCCATTCTGTATGTTTTGGCTACCATGTCCATCTAGTAGTGTCAGTGTATAGCAAATTTTAATTACACTGTATTTGCTACCTCTCCTAATACACACTAATGGTTGTGCTAGAAGTAGCATAGAATGAAGAATGCTTGATAAAACATTTTGTCATATTTCACTGCTCTTGTACCCATGAATACAACAGGATATACTAATTTAAAAATGAATATTTATGAGCAGCAGAAACTCGGAGACAAATAATAATTACTTTCTGCCTTTGTTTCTCCTCCCCCATCTTTGTCTTTTGTATATGTGCAGTGCATCTATGCATCTTTACTCAGAAGAAAGTTCTAATGTGTTAAAAGGGGCTTACTCCTACATGAGGAGCAATCCTAATGGAGTGGGTGGGCTGGAAAATTCCATTACAGATCTCATAGAATCATAGAATAGTAGGGTTGGAAGGGGCCTATAAGACCATCGAGTCCAACCCCCTGCTCAATGCAGGAATCCATGTCAAAGCATCCCTGACAGATGGCTGTCCAGCCTCATCTTGAATGCCTCCAGTCCAGTGTGGGAGAGCCCACTACCTCCCTAGGTAACTGGTTCCATTGTCGTATTGCTCTAACAGTCAGGAAGTTTTTCCTGATGTTCAGCCGGAATCTGGCTTCCTGTCACTGAGCCCATTATTCCGTGTCCTGCATTCTGGGATGATGGAGAACAGATCCTGGCCTTCCTCTCTGCGGCAGCCTTTCAAGTACTTGAAGAGCGCTTTCATATCTCCCCTAAGTCTCCTCTTCTCAAGGCTTCTCAAGATCTACGGCCAAACGCACAGGACTGCTGGCTCACTCTGATCCTTCTTTCCTCTTCTTCCTTTTTGAAGATATTTTGGGGGAGATCCTTTTTCTAGAATTATCGCCATATTAAAATGGCTGTAGAAAATAACACACCTGGCTGGACTGAACTAATACCTATGGAAGTGCATAGCACACTTTAGTCTCAAAATCATTCGCAGCTTATCATAACTCTTTCTGTGCTGCTGATGGTCATGTCAGTGTTTACTAGCAGTAATCCTCAGTCCATGAATTATTGAGTTCAATGATCAGCGGAAGCTCTTTAATGGCCATTACTTCCTATTAGACCACTGCCTTCCCTCTGCGTCAAAAATACATTCACCTGTGAACTAACAGATTACAAAAGCTATATCTCAGCAATCATTTTATAGTGGAATTTCTCCCTGGAGAATTCTCATCTGGTTTAACACTGCTACAGGCATATAAAACTGCCCAGTTGTTTAATTCAATTAACTGAATATGAAAGTGTCCTTTTATATTAGGATAATTCGGCACGCTCAAACTTGCTTCACAGGCACCAGGGTTGTATGTTGCCAAAAGTGTGTGTTGGCTGTATTCCTTTACTTGTTTGGTCCCATGAATGTTAAATCAAGAACATGGGGGAAAAGGTTGGGTTTGAAAACAATTTCGTAATCATCAGTTTCCATGTAGCACCACAGTTCTGCATAAAAAGTGAGAACTCAACTGATACTTACCTTTCTGTTTTCTGTGTGCATCTGCTGCTGTCCCCAACTCTTTCCTTTTTCAAGGCAAAACAACAACCAGAAGGGGGAGGCCATGACAGACACTCCCATGCACACATAGAGCATCGATGGGGACTTGCCCCAGTGGAAAATAATGCTCCATGTGTCATTTGCCACTGAGAAAGCCCCAGAGGACCTCCTTCGCAGAAACTGACATACTGGGCTTATGTGGGCACCCAATTGGGTCCAGGAGTCGGGCAGACTCCCTCCTGCCCTGAGCCATAGCCTGCTTTGCCCCTGCTCGAGTTCCCCCATGCTCGCCAAGCCGCACTCCCCCTGACCCGTTTGCAAGCACTGCAAGTAGGGATGGATGGACCCATCTATGTCTGGGGCATGGGGGAGCTCAACAAGCTATCCCCCCACTCGCATGGCCAGATCTGCTCAGCGACCCTCTGAGCTCATCCCACCCACCTGCTGCGCCACCCGAGCCACCTGTCCTCTCCACACCAAGGACTCTGGCAGTCAAGCCTGTGTGCTTTATGTGCACAAGGGCTTGACTGCCAGAGTCCTTGGTGCAGCAAGGGTGCTCCCGTGGGGGTGGTCCCCCCCCAAGAACTTTAGGCCTGTCATCCTCCCAAGGAGGCCAGGGCTAGAGTGATGCGGTGTCGCTGAGGCCTCACTTGCCAACGCTGGTTATCAAGGGTTTCCTTTACAGCCGGTGGAGACTGGATGAGTCCTTGGTGGCACTTCCAGCTGCTCGCTGAGCTCTGGGGTGCTTGGCAGCTGGGTCCGTCAGCACCCCACAGCTTGGAAAGCAGGGTGTAGGAGGCTGGATTGGGGGGGTGAGTCCATCAGACTCCCCCCCTCAGACTCCCACACCATCCGTAGCTGCAAGTGCCATTTTGCAAAAGAAAATGGTGATCGCGAATACGTGCACATCTAGACTTATGCAAAATGGCACCATGAATGGCCGATATACCCAAGACTGCAGATGTAAATGGGCCATTGATGCCTGTAATCTTGCATATATTGGCCATTCATGGCACCATTTGTCGTAAAACTAGATGTGCACATATTCGCAATTGCCATTTTATTTCGCAAAATGGCACTCGCAGCACTCGCTGATGGGTCAGGGTGAGTGTGGACAGCTCGGCAAGTGGGGGGGGACTTGAGCATGGGTCCGGGGCATGCGAGCTGTGTCAGTGGCTTGGCAGGTGCCCAGAGGATCCAAACTGTGGGCTGTCTGTCTATCCCTACTAGGGGTGTACAAACCCCACTTACCTGGGTCTGCTGGGGGGTCCACGGGCAGGAGGCAATCCGGTCCTCCCCCCGGAATCTTTCCCGGCTGGCCGGCCGACTCTGCTTCGCGGCGACTCCATGGAGCCGCCGGCTGGGGCCGGCCACTGCCAGATAGGCTACGTAAATCTTTATGTAGCCTATCACGGTAAAGTGCAGGGACGCAATGGTGTAGTGGATGCCATTTGCGTCCCTGCTCTTTACCATGATAGGCTACATAAAGATTTATGTAGCCTATCACGTTAAAGAGCAGGGACGCAAATGGTGTAGCAGACGCCATTTGCATCCGTAGTCCGGCGATATGGCCATGGCGGCCGTATCGCTGGGTCTTCGGAGCCGGTGGCAGGGAGGATCCGCTGGTGAGGACTTCGCACTGCAAGACAAGGTAGGAGATCCAATCCTCCACGGACTTCAGGGGGCCGGATTCTATTGAATCCGGCCTCATTGGGGTCCGTGGAGGATTTCTCCAACATCCTTAATCTCTACTAGTGACCTGGAATATGTGCTAGTCCTTGTGGTAAAAGATGTTCCATGTGTCCATGGGCATGTTTGCTGTGGCCTCCTCCTGCCTCCTTCCCCAGGGTAAGATTTTTAGCTTTGGGAATGGGGAGGAGATGACTGCTCACAGGGGTGCAAGTTCGAACCAACCATATTAAATAAATCATCCTTTCCCAACCTGGTGCCCTCCGGATGTTTTGGACTTCAACTCCTATCAGCCCCAGCCAGCAAGACTAATGGTAGGGATGTATGAGAAATCCATTTCAATTCATTTTGATCAGGTTTTTACCTTCTGGACTGAACAGACTTGGGTGCAATATGGACATTTCCAAGCTTGAGATGTGATTTGCAGACCACAAAAAGCATTCAACAGCATACATACATTTCCAAAATGTGTATGTCAAAAATGTGCACAATTTATGCATACATTTGGAAAAATAAGCATGACCATAAGCATAGATTTTCATGCCAAAAGAAAAAAAAAAAAAAAGCTCGTGATCTGATATGGACTCTGGTCAGAACAAACTTCAAGATGGAATTTGGAGAACTTTGGCGAGCTTGAGGTTTGCTGTTTTGCACATTCCCTAACCAATGGCCAGAAACGCTGGGAGTCATAGTCCTAAACATCTGGAAAGGTTCCTGAGGGGCTTCGACATTTGAAAAGAACTCGAGAGTAGAAGGAAGCTATTACAGCCATTTATTTCATTTCAAATTTCAGCCCACCCTCCCAAGTTTCATGATTATCCTTTCAGCTATTCTTCTAGAAAGTTAAATTGGGGCATGAAATTGGGTAGGGGAGGTTGTAGGCATGTTAATTTCATTAAGGGCTCCCCTATCTTTTCCCCCATTATTTGATCCATAGAAGGGTAAAATGAAATCTATGTTGGTTAAGCTGAAATATAATGACTAGCCCAACATTACCCAATGAGATTCATGACAGAGAGGGGGACTTTTTTGCCTATCCATACATACAGTGGCTCTCTCAGTGGCATTAATCACTACAAATTAAAGTTACAGAACTAGATTTGAGTTAACTCCACATGATGTGTTAATCACTTCTATATCCACAGGACAAACCTTTGTACTAGCCACTATAATTCAGTGTGTACACTCCCAATTTGCAGTCTGAACTGTTCATCTACTGGGAATTCCATGGACATATTTAATTAATATTAATTAGGGGTGACTAGAATGAAAACGTGGTAAAATATCCCATGGGACAGATCCAGTCAGTGATGACAAGCTGAGTGGTTCTGAGTACACTGAAAGTCATCTGCTGTTTTTACACGTAGCATCGAGAGAAAATATGCTCTAGAGAAAAACTCTATAAAGTTTAACAGCTTTTTTCCCCCCAAAGAAGAATAAATTTCCCAAGCTGTAGGGCAGTCTCTGACAATTCAGCAACTGGGGAATCTGTAATTAATCTTCTTTGAATTACTGAGAGGCACAGGTTGGCGAAAAGCTCTTGTATTTTATGGAAAATACAACTGGGAAGAGAAAATAATCATTCTTGTCTATTGTATGTTAGCTGTTTGCCACAGAACTGTGCCCAGTTTCTGTGTGAAGAAGGTATGTTTGTCTGAAAGCTTGTAGGAAATATTGTCACCCAGGAAATATGCTGATTTCTAAAGAAATCAGCATACATTAGTGGAAAGGCATCCACCCACTGTCTGCATATGTCACAAGGCCTTTTATTATTATTGCTCGCTATGGTGGAATGGAAGGAGGAAAATGTATTTTGAATATGCTTTGAGTTTCAGAATCTGGTTCTGTGTCAGCACATTTTTTTCATGCTCATTTTACAGGAAACAGTCATTTTAAGGAGAGCGTGTCGATACGAAACTGGAAAACACTGAAACCTTTGTGTGTTCTTGCAAATTAAAAATCTCTTCAGCACTTCTCAGAGAGAAGAAATAAATACCCCTTTTCTACCAAGTGGAGGGAACTTTGGGAGGGGGGTACATCATATGTGATACATGAGAATGGCATGCATGTTACAAATGCATGCATGGCATGCTCACACATTGCATATGATGTATTCTTAGTGAAAATTTCTTGTGACTGAATGAAAGTGGGGTCCATGCTAAGTATTAATACAAAACTCTCTTTGTGACATACCCAATCTGTCCCCTCCCTTCTTCAACATGACCCTGACCAGAAAACATGCCCAGATCTGTCCACTGTCTATAGGTACCAAAAGTGACATTACTTCAGATATGATGCTGACACTCCCCCGATTACACATCTCCTCATCACAGAGTTGGCCAACTTGTGGCCCTTAAGGTATTTTCACCTTCATCTCCCAACACAGGTGCAGTTCCCTTCAGTGGTTGGCCTTATCCAAACCACACACTTAATTCTGGAACCTAGATTAGGTCTGGGGTAAACTAAGTTACTTGGGCCACAATTAACACAATTTACAACACAATCCTATGGATGTTTTTCTTAGAAGTATGTGTTCAATGAGATGTAATTCCTAGTGTGCTTAGGTTTGCAGCCTCAATTATTCCTCTTCTTTCACTGCATTGCCATTGATCATTCATGGCTAAGAGCTTAACCAGAGCCAAGGAGGCAATTTGCATTGAATAATGAGTCATACTAAACTTCTCATTTGTGTGACAATTTAAGAGGAGACCATTAAATAGTTTCATGGTTATATATAACATGAGATGTACAGACCTGGTTTGCATGATTATAGCGTGGTTAATAAACCACAGTGGCTTGTTAACCACCTTGCACATGCCAGTTGTATGCTGGCCAGAGTCATTGTTATTTATTTATTTATTTATTACATTTCTATACCACCCATAGCTGAAGCTCTCTGGGCAGTTTACAAAGATTAAAAACCATTAAAGATATAGTACACAAAGTTTTAAAAACCATTTACAAAAAATACGACAGTACACACAGGGACAACATATCTCTAAAAACAACTTCAAGCAAACAGCCATAAAACAAAGCCATTAAAACTCATCATATGTTGCCAAATGCCTGAGAAAAGAGAAAGGTCTTAACCTCGCACTGAAAAGATAACCATCTTGGTGATTTACATAATTACCCTCACAGCTTGTTGTGATGTCTGAACCCAGTGAGGGTGGTTGGCTGGGGTGGTTAATAAATCACCCAGAACCCCTGGCCTGATTTAGGCTTGTATATAAAACTTGTAGTCTCTTACAATCAGCTGGATATAACTCAGGCTTTTTATAACCCCCACCCCCCAGTAAATTGACATATTTGAATATCCCACTCAATATAACTTACAAAATCCTGAACCACATTGAAGTTTAAAATATGAAGAGCACTGAAGACTCCACTGTCTTGAAATCCCCCCCTTTTTTTACTGTTCATCCTTTGATAGACATCCCCTAAGTCTACAGACCAAAGGAAAACTTAACGTCATTGGTAAAATATTAAAGGAAAAAAAAGGTACTAACTGTTCAAGTCTCTTGCAAATGCTTTGGAATTCCATGTTAAGGATTTTTAATGAGTGTTAATGATGAATATTATTCCAAGACAGAACTTCTTAACTCATTTAGGGTGCAATCCTATAGCCACTAGACAGCACCTAAATGGCCATAGGATTTTTCATTTTCTGGGAATGAGCTTGGCTCTGAGGTCGATTCCCAGAAAACCAAATCCTCACCCTGTCCCCTGCCACCTCATAGGCAGCACAGTTCGTCCCCAGCTCCGTGTTCGTAAGAGCAGTGCAGAGCAGCCGAAAAGGGGATGTTCCTGGGGGTGTGGAGGGAATGGTGGAAGTGCCATTATGATGCTTCCTATGTGCCATCCAGCCTACTCCGAGGTGCCCTAGCTAGACAGCCGAAATGGGCCATCTAGCCGCAAATGCAGGGTGGCCGGAGTGCAGAGGAGAAGATCCCCTCCACGCATCACCTGCCCTGCATTGAATAGTCGGTCACCCCCGAGTTTGGAGGCGGCCAACTATCCCCATAGGATTGTGCCCTTAGGGGGCAATCCTATGCATGTTCAGATTCAACATGCATAAGATCATGGCCTTAACCTGTTGTCACTCCTATTGCTTTTTAAAATCAGTGATGAAACTATTTCTACAGTACTGCAACAAGTTAGTTATTAACTGGTTCATCAAAATGAGCTTTAGTAAATTACAGATTATCAGGAGCATAAAATGGAATGAGAAAACAGTAGTTATGTATATCATATGAACCACAGTTATAGATGAATGGATTTCCCCCATCTTATTTGTTAATGTTCTGTAGGTTCATTTCGCCTTGCATTCTATTTTTCTGGTTTTCCAGTTTAATTTCTACAGTTTGTACCAGAACTGGAGCATCAAGCAGTTTGCCACAGCTTTTCATCTTTCTCCCAATCTTATTACAGTCTGTCCATTTATAAAAAAGATGTGTGAGATATTTTACTGATGTCCACATGAGCTACTCCTGTGAATTGGTATAGATAAACACAATAAGAACCTTGATTAAAAACCCTGCACATACAATCACATCAAAATACAATCACATCTCCATTGGTAGAGGCGTTCAGAGCACCGTCTGGTCCAGTTTTATTGGATGAGTTTCAGTTACTGAGGCCTGAGGATGCGGACAAGGTGCTTGGCCAAGTCCGATCGACCACTTGTGTGCTTGACCCTTGCCCTTCATGGCTTATTAAATCAAACAAGGAGGGGATGTCTGGCTGGGTCCAGGAGGTTGTAAATTCCTCCTTGAGAGAGGGAGTGGTGCCTGCCGCTTTAAAAGAGGCAGTAATTAGACCACTCCTGAAAAAGCCTAACCTGGACCCAGAGGATGTTAACAATTATAGGCCAGTGGCCAACATCTCCTTCCTGGGCAAGGTGCTTGAGCGGGTGGTTGTAGGACAGCTCCAGGCACTGTTGAATGAAACAGGTTATCTAGATCCATTTCAATCGGGCTTCAGGCCTGGTTTTGGAACAGAAACTGCCTTGGTCGCCCTGTGGGATGACCTCTGCTGGGAGAGGGACAGGGGGAGTGCAACCCTGTTGATTCTCCTGGACCTCTCAGTGGCTTTCAATACCATCAACCATGGTATCCTTCTGGATAGGTTGTCTGGGTTGGGAGTTGGAGGCAGTGCACTACAGTGGTTCTGCTCCTACTTGGATGGCTGATTCCAGAAGGTGGTGCAGGGGGATTATTGCTCTGTGCCATGGCAATTGTGCCATGGGGTTCCACAGGGCTCTATTTTATCTCCCATGCTGTTTAACATCTACATGAAACCGCTGGGGGAGGTTATCCAGAGGTGTGGGCTGAGGTGCCATCAATATGTGGATGACACCCAGCTCTACCTCTCTTTCTCATGAAAACCAGGTGAGGCAGTGGCTGTTCTGAATCTGCCTGGGCACGGTAATGGACTGGATGAGGGCCAATAAACTGAAACTCAATACAGACAAGACGGAGGTACTGTTAGTGGGTGGTTGGTCTGCCCGGCTAGGTGATATTCAACCTGTTCTGGAGGGGGTTGCACTCCCCCTAAAGGATCAGGTTCATAGTTTGGGGGTGCTCTTGGATCCAGAACTGTCACTTGAGGCACAGGTGAACTCAGTGGCACGGAGCACTTTTTATCAGCTTAGGCTGGTATACCAACTACGCCCTTATCTGGACAGAGATAGCCTAGCTACAGTTATCCATGCTCCGATAACTTCTCATCTGGATTACTGCAATGCGTTATATGTGGGGCTGCCTTTGAAAATGGTCCGGAAACTTCAGCTGGTCCAAAATAGGGCAGCAAGATTGTTAACAGGGACTGGCCTGTGAGCTCATATTACGCCAGTGCTTTTCCAGCTGCACTGGCTGCCAGTCCATTTCCAGGCCCGATTCAAAGTGCTGGTGTTAACATTCAAAGCCCTTAATGGCTTCAGGTTACCTGAAGGATTGTCTCCTCCCATATGTGCCTGCCCAGACCTTATCATCCTCAGTGGCCCTTCTCCGTGAGCCCCTACCAAAGGAAGTGAGGCGGGTGGCTACTAGGAGGAGGGCTTTTTCTTCTGTGGCACCCCGGCTCTGGAATGAGCATCCTAGTGAGGTTCACCTGGCACCTACATTGTATTCCTTTCGGCGCCAGGTGAAGACCTTTTTATTCTCCCAGGCATTTTAGCATTTTAGCTTTCTGAACTTTTAGCTTTTCTGTTTTAAATCTGTATTTTAAACTCCTGCACTGCTGCTAGGTTTTATTGTGGTTGCATTGTTATATTGTGGTTTTAATGTTCTATATATTTTAAATTGTTTTATTGTGTGCTGTTTGGTTTTAATTTTTGTGAACCGCCCAGAGAGCTTTGGCTATTGGGCGGTATAGAAATGAAATAAATGAAATGAATGAAATGAAATGAAAATGGCTTTGTTGCAGTGTTTTATAAATACACACCTGCACTTTGGTAATGTAGAGGGGCAAAAATACATGAATGAATTTAAGGACATTTAAGTTGTGGAAAATGCATTCACAGTACTGTGAATAAACTGAAAATAAAAAGTAAGGGAAACATTCCTAATGCTGAATGGGGTAATCTGTGGTATGGGGGCAGGAAATCCCCGCAAATTGGGTGGAGGCACCTTTTGTGAACAGAGCCCTTCCATCCATGGTTCTAGATCAAATTCATCCTGTTTGTTGCAGAGCATAACTGTTCTTTCCCATTTAATTATGCTTTCTGTCTTTTGCTTTAGTACTGATAATTAGAGCTTGAGCAATCTGCCAGGAAGTATTTTGTACCCCAGCTTCTTATATAGTTTTGGCTATGAAATATGTGGGACTCCCCCTAGAAATTTCACTAGTAACTCTTTTGGGTCCCTTGGAAATTTCTCAAAGGTTTATCCAAGTAGAAACCCCCCAAATTCACTTCAAATTACACTTTAGAGTTTAGACAGAATTTCAATGAAAGCACTTAGATGCTATGATTTCTGTTGATACCAGCATTGCAGACCTCTCTTGACTTCTGTAAGTATTTGGACAGGTTCTCCTCCATCATGTCTGTACTGTACCTGACTCATTCTTGGTACTATGTGTTAATTAGTAGAGATAGCATAACAGCCTGATGAAAATAGAACATTTTAAAGAAGTGTAACTTTATAACATTGTTCTTTAATACGTTGTGCCTGTATGATTACACATTTGAGATCTCCACCTGTGACCTTCACAAAGTATAGATATGTAGAATAAGCCATATCATGCAGCTCAGTGCCTTTTAAATTTAGTGCATACTGAACAATCCATCTGTGTGTAGATTTCTTTGTCCCAAGACAACACTTTATTAAGAGACACATGCTTTGTCCTTCAGAATGAATTCCCTTTTACTTCTTAAATGTTGTAAGTGATGAAAATCCAAGAGCAAATCAGTCCATGTATTAAAATTTAGGACCTCAGATGTTAGTTTTATTTAATGATTACACGAGTTTCAAGAGGCTTAAAAGGCTACGATTCATGTGTCATGTCTCATTTGCTTCAGTACAATTCTATCAAAATATATGGGGTGGCTGCAGAAAGAGTGGGTTATATGTTGGAGCCATAGAGTCAGGCAAACTGACTGCTCTGGTATTTAAAACATAGACATACATTTCGATGGGAAAGGCTCCATTTTGTAGAAAAGCACATCTACAGAGTTTATGTACAACAACAATTATTCTCCAGTATCGGGGGTGGTGGTGGTAGCAACTATCACTTTTAATGTGCAGAATTTCACCTTTCATTGATTGTGAAATTGCTAGTTGTTCCTTGGTAGTTTCTCCTTTCTCATCATTTGTATCGTCATATGTATGATCCCACCCATTCAGAGATCTTGCAGTGAATTAGATGGAACACAGAACTGTAGCCAGATTTGGCCACATGATGACATCATTAAGGGCAAATGAGAACAACTGAGAGTGTGGCTAATCAATGATCAAACTTGTTTTTTCAAGAATGACAAATTACTGCCAGAGAGATGTTTTCATGCATCTTTTCAGCGATGAAGAAGAGGAAAAAACTGTGTTGATTTGGTTCAACTCTAGAGCCTAAAGGCCTCTGGAGGTGGAATGGGGGGACAATCCATTTATTCTCAGGGCCTAATGCCAATACAAGAGTCCAAGTAGTGGTGCAATGGACCCATTCCATATTAATCCAGAAAGTGCAGCTTGATTATTTAATTAACCTCAATACAGCAAACCACATAATGCATGAAGTGAGCATACATCAAAATCATCCTATATCTGTAAATGATGTCAACAAACTGCTCTTAACAGGACAAGCTGAAAATCTGAAGGGAGAAAGCTAATTTTATACATGTTTGGTGGGAATGCCTTCTAATCAATTACTTTTAGAAAACAATATTGTACATATTGAACATCAGTAATTATGATGTTTGTATCTTCTTCAACCCTCCAACAATCCTGCCTGAGTCTGAATAATCTTGTGGGAATGTTAGATAGTGATGATGCTTGGATTTTGTGTTGTTGGTGTTTTTTTCTTTTTGCATGAATTTTATATTTGCTTGTAATGGGCAGTATCCAACACTACCAGTCTGCTTATGCTATTCACATACCACTAGTGCAAGCAACCACTAGTACGCCAATTGCGTAACCTAACATGACGGGTTTACCCGGAAAACCCATTGTGCCAGATAACACTATTAGTATTCTGCTAGAGGCTGCTTACACTAGCAGTACATCAATAGCATAAACAGACTGGAAGTTTTCTGAGATTTCTTTTGAGATTTTATATATATATATATATATATATATAGAGAGAGAGAGAGAGAGAGAGGGAGGGAGGGAGGGAGGGAGAGAATGAATGATTGGCAATAGCCCAAGTTAGCCCTGTGCACAGGACATGGCACATACACGGATGGCCAAAGAACTATCACCCCTGTTCTAATGCATCTTCCGAGTCCTGGCATCTCAGTGGGAGGCTACAGTGGAGTGTGGGGCCATGTGTAGTTGATGTAGTGACTCAGAAGGGAGTTGAGGCTGCTGATTTCACTGAGTCACTAAACTCAGCAGGGTCAAAATACAATGTCATCTGCTTTGTCAAGAAGCTTTGTAAGCCGTTTACCTTCATACCATGTTCATTTGGGGTTAGTGTACATGAGGCCCTCTGCAGAAACCTCTTCCTGACCTGTTTCGATATAAATCCCTTCAGCTTTCAAGACATGGCCATCTTGTTATGATGCTTGATCTATAGAAATGTTCAACACATTAAACTCCTCAGCACTTGACAAGTGCTGTCACATTCTCCCAATAGAGTTCCAGCATACAGACTAAATAAATGTGAAATTGTTGTCATGACCTTTAGAACAGATTTCTTTAGAACATTTGAAAGACCTTTAGATCATTATTTTGGTATGAATGATGATATTACTAATACAGTTTATGCTAGGGAAGTGACATGACTTGCCACTGTGCCACACGGCTCACCACATTTTTGTTAATTTTCAACACAGTGCCTTATATTTATGTTTTAAAATATTTCTTTTTTACCATATGGGCTGGGTGTTTTTTTATTATCATCCTCGTGATCCTTCTCTTCCCAGCACTGACAGAATGTAAGACATTTAACAGTTCTTTTTGCATTGGGTGACTCATGAATCAGATGCAAGACAAGATAGAGATGTAAAATCGCTATTCCTTTAAAAAGGTGGAATGGCTATTAAAGTGGCTATAAACACTACCTTAAATAAGGGCTGTGGCATTTGGTGAGATAAATTTTAATTTCCCTCCCCCACAGGAATCAAGCAGACTTATATAGGCAACTTTACAGATGGTGTTATAAAGATTTTCAAGTGGTGGAATTGTAAATGCGGGGTTAGATGCAAAAGCCACTTAAATCTAACTCTTTCCCTTGGGGATGGGGCGGGGGGACATGTCACTTTCCCAGTTTTCCACCAGGAGGAACTGATGGAATCTGATCCAAGACAGAGATATAAATGAGCTGTACTGAATGCCTACATAGCAGGGCAAGCTGTAGGAAAGTAGTTGTGATCTGGTACTGAGCTCGTTGTAGAGGCGGGAAACAATTTTCTTGTCCTCTTGGTCTTGTACTTTCTGTCTGCTGCTGTCTGTACTGGAAGGTCTCTTCTACAGTTCCTAGCAGCCAGTCCTCTGATTCAGCTCCTTGACCTTCTAATAAGCTCACTGGTCCCCTTCTCTTCCTGCTACCCCTTTTTGTACCTTCTAGTCTTTGTTCCTCTCTCCTAGGGATGGCGGAGAATTCACCATGGATTTCAGTGAGGCTGAATGCACTGGCATTTGCCCCCCCCAAATCCGTGGCAGAATGGCCTGCCCCCCGCCCCCCCCATGGATTCCCCCCGGGACGAGGCTTACCTGGGGTGGATGTTCCAGATGGCGGCGGGTCTGGTGGCGGGTCTGGCGGCGGCGGCTGCCATTTCAATCCTGGTCTTTGCCATGATAGGCCACGTAAGTATTTATGTAGCCTATCACGGCAAGCCAATTAAAAAAAAAGGCGTACGCAAATGGCGGTGGCTATGGCGGCCACCATTTGCATTCCCTATTTTTCGCTGTTTTAGCCTATGTAAATATTTACGTAGGCTATTACGGCGAAAAAAAAGGGGAACGCAAATAGCGCCCACTATGCTATTTGCGTTCCCCCTTTTTTTTCGCCGTAATAGCTGACGTAAATATTTACATAGACTAAAATGGTGAAAAATAGGGAACGCAAATGGCGGCCACCGTAGCCACCGCCATTTGTGTATGCCGTTTTTTAATTATTATTATTGGCTTGCCATGATAGGCTACATAAATACTTGTGTAGCCTATCACGGCAGCTTGGCTGGACGCAAATGGAATGGCTATGGTGGCCGCCATTTGCGTCCACACCAGCCAGTCTGTGGCCGGAACTCTGGCTGCGGACGGCCCTGGCTGGCTGCTCTGCAGAGCCACCGCGGAGCAGAGCCGGCCGGGCAGGATTCTGGGGGGGAGGACCAGATCGCCTCTCCCCCTGTCGAGGATTCTGGGGGGAGGGATGAAGTACCCCCCCCATGAACAGAATCCATGAAAAGGTAAGTGACTTTCGTACATCCCTACTCTCTCCAGCCACACTTCCTGAGCCACTTTGCTCCTGCTTTGTCTTTGTTTTTCTCCTTTGCTTCCAGTATTCAGGCTTTTATCCTGTACTTCTGTCCTGCCTCCCCTTTCTCCCTCAGAGTCTTTGAGCTATTTAAAGAGCCCTTGTCCTCCTTCCCTTTCCTTCTGTTTATCCAGCCCTACCTGGGACTGGCTACTGTTGCTGGGTAACCCAGGGATTGTACAACAACCCACAATTGCTCCACACTAGCATAGAGACTATTTCCTCTAAATCCTGACCACCATTCCAGATATACGAGATGGTGGTGATGCAGGAAGCCTTAGCCCTGTACATGTTTACAGGCACTCTAGTTTTACTTGCACTGGAATTCAAAAGAGTTTCCATGGATAAGCACTAGTAAGCCTAACCCATAATAATCCCTGGTTTAGTCTTGTTTGGGATTTAGAATGCCAGCCCTCCAGATGCCTCTGCATGCACAAAAACTGATGAGTGAACCCTAAAGCAATGATGGCCAATTTCCTGAACCCCAAGGGTCAAATGCATGATTGCCTCAAAGGAAGACCAATTACACACAAACAATTACAATATTTATTTAATGTTTTTAAACCATTTTAATTAGTAACAAAAAAAATAGGTGCAACTAATATTAATGATAAAGCTTTCTCATATCACCAATAACAGTCACACCCTTTTACAGAAACATGCAAGATTCTATTCACTACCTTAGTAGCTTTGTTAAAGGAAGAAAGCAGCCTACAACCACTGCCAGCCAAGAGAGGGGTTGGAGAGGAGGAAGGAGTGATGTCCCCAAATGAAAATCCCTTTGGAATGGTGACAGGCTCTAGCGGCTGTTTGCCTTAAATTAGGGATGTCCGTCATGGGGAAATCTGGCCCTTTGGGGGCATGATGGTTTTCCTCGGAGCCCTTGACTTGGTTTACCTTTGGGAGCTGAGCCAGGGGTTTGTTCCTGAAATCCAGGAACTTTATCGGGGGGGGGGGTCCAAAAATTCCAATTTCTGCAAATTACATCCATAACTTGTGCAAATTATGGGCACAATTTACATTTCCCTCTCGCTCTCCCTGCTGTACCCAGCCCCAGCCTGTAGAACAGAGTCTTTCTAGGCTGGAGTCGGCACTGGCAGGGAGAAAGGGAGGGTTGTGCAGCAGCAGCAGTGGCAGGGAGGAAGGGCAGCGCCAAGGCCACCACCACACAAAGATGGAAAACCCGTCAGCTGGCCCGACTGACTGTGTCCTGAGTCGGGCCAGCTGGTAGAAGTTGGAACAGAGTCCAGGGGGCTGAATCGGCAAAAGCTCATCGAGCTCCATGTGCAACCGGATTCCTCCAAGATACCCTCCTTAAAGGCAGCATATTGCAGAGACCTAACAACCAACCTGGAATTCTGTAAAGTGGGGATGGACAACCATTTTGGCTGTGAGGGCCACATGCAAGAAGCTACAAACACACATATACACTCACACATATCTTAGCACATGGTGGGCGGTGGGGGCAGTTTTAAATCTCCTTTCCCCAGATGTTGAAATCTGGGAATGGGATGGAGGGGGCATGCATTCTGCAGCAGGGAAACATCAATCTGTGTGAAGATTGCTGTGGAGGGTGGAGGAGCTTAAACATCTCCACCATCCCGGTGGTACTAATACAGATTGCTGTTTCCTTGCTGCTAATGATGCTGCAAATGCAATTCATGCCAATCATCATAACTTCCTACTGCTGTTATGTTCGCCAGGAACTTGACCAGGAAGGGACGTGGAAGCACCTCCTTTAAGTTGTTGGAGGGACTTGGGCCATGACTCCCTTAACCTTGACTTGAAGGGTTAATAATATGTACTTAAGTCAGGTGGGATTGTCTCTGGGAGATCATATTGCCTTTTCCTTGTCTCCTCCCCCTGTTCTCTATTCTTCTTCCTACTTCCCCCTGCAAGGGATGTTGACCACGAGGCTGACCTCAGCCAACTTACCTCAGATGTAAGCTTGTTATATCTCAAGATTAATCTGTTCCTAACCCACCACTTGAGTGTGTTTTGTCTACATCCGTGGCTACTGACAGGGGGCTGATTCAGACTCCATGTTATGGGCCCAGCAACCAATAAAGAAGAAATAGGCTTTTGCAAGGAATCACCTGGAAACCTGTGAGTGCTGCCCATTGGATAGACAAGGGAGAAAAATCTCAGAGGGTGGAATGTTGGCTGAAGGAAATGTACATGCAGCTAGGGATGGCAGAGAATTCCGCCATGGATTCCAGTGAGGCCAAATGCACTGGTATTCGCCCCCCCGGAATCCGGGGCGGAACAGCCTCCTGCCCCCCTGCCCACCCTGCGGAACCCCCCAGGACGAAGCTTACCAGGGCTGCAGAGAAGAGGCCAAGAGGGCAGACCACACACCCCACAACAGTTGCATCTACCTCTGGCACAGACATAGGTAGGGTTGGCAGATAATTTCTCCCCGAAACTTCGGGGGGCCGAGCGCGAACGTGTTCGGCCCCCCGAACAAGTTTCAGGGAGAAATCCTCTGAACCCCCCGTGCCCCACGCACCCCCCCGGGACGGGACTTACCTTCGCCGAATCTCCCTCCCGGCGGCGGGTCCGGCTGGCGGTTCAGTGGGTGTTCGAGCGGGGCGGGAGCGGCAGCCGGTCTTTCGATCAGCTGCCGCCGCCGCCATTGCAATAAAAGAAAAAAAAAACGCCCCCTGATAGGCTACGTAACGATTAACGTAGCCTATCACGGCTAGATTTGCAAAGTCAGCCGTGATAGGCTACGTCAATCGTCACGTAGCCTATCACGGGTGACTTTAAAAAAAAAAAAGTGTGTACAGATAATGGCGGCCCCCATAGGGAGCCGCCATTCCCGTTCCTTATTTGGTCGCTGTAGTCTACGTAATGATTTACGTAGACTACGGCGAAAATAAAGGCAACGCTATTTGCGTTGCCCTTATTTTCGTCGTAGTCTACGTAAACATTTAGTCTACGTAAACATTTACGTAAACATAGACTACAGCGACTAAATAAGGAACGCGAATGGCGGCTCCCTATGGGGGCCGCCATTAGCGTACGCGCTTTTTTTTTTTTTAAAGTCACCCGTGATAGGCTACGTGACGATTGACGTAGCCTATCACGGCTGACTTTGCAGATCTAGCCGTGATAGGCTAAGTGAATCGTCACATAGCCTATCAGGGGGCATTTTTTTTTTTTTAAACTTTCGCGTTCGCGGCCGGGCGAGGTGGGAAGCCTCCTCCCCGGCCTGAATTTCGGCCGGGGCGAGGCGGGAAGCCTCCCCCCCGGCCTGAATTTCAGCCGGGGCAAGGCGGGAAGCCTCCCCCCCGGCCTGAACTTCGCGGGGGGAGCAGCGAAGCGCCTCCCCCCCACCACGAACGTCCTTCGAGGACAGGTAAGGGACTTTCGTCAACCCCTAGACATAGGGGGAACAGAAGCATGGAGGCAGTGAAGGAGTTGGTGACCAAGTCACTCACTGCAGACTTACAGCGTGTAGGTCAAGGATAAGCTGTGCGTGTTGCATCAAGACCAAGTCCATGCAAGCCCCACTGCCCAAGACAAGTGAGAGCAGAGCTAAAGAACCACTGGAGCTCATTAGGGATGTACGAAAGGGACTTACCTTGTCCCGCAGCTTTTTTCATGGTGGGGGGGAGGCGCTTCGCTTCTCCCCCCGAAGTTCATGCGAGTGGGGGGTGTCTTCCCGCCTTGCCCGTCTGAAATTCAGGCCGGGGGGGAGGCTTCCTGCCTTGCCCCCGGCCGAAATTCAGGCCAGGGAGAAGCGCCCTGTCTCCCCGGCCGCGAACTACAACAGAAAACAAAAAACAAAAAACAACGCCCCGTGATACGCTACGTAACGATTTAAGTAGCCTATCACGGCTAGATCTGCAAAGTCAGCCATAATAGGCTACGTTAATCGTCACGTAGCCTATCACGGGTGACTTAAAAAAAAAAAAAGTGCGTACGCAAATGGCGGCCCCCATAGGGAGCCCCCATTCTAGGGGTGGACGAAAGTCCCTTACCTGTCGTTGAAGGACGTTCGCGGTGGGGGGGAGGTGCTTCGCTGCTCCCCCCATGAAGTTCAGGCCGGGGGGGAGTCTTCCCGCCTCGTCCCAGCCGAAATTCAGGCCGGGCAGGACGCTTCCCGCCTCGCCCGGCCGCGAACGCGAAAGTTTTTTTTTTTTTTTTAAACGCCCCCTGATAGGCTACGTGACGATTCATGTAGCCTATCACGGCTAGATCTGCAAAGTCAGCCATGATAGGCTACGTCAATCGTCACATAGCCTATCACAGGTGACTTAAAAAAAAAAAGCGCGTACGCTAATGGCGGCCCCCATTCGCGTTCCTTATTTAGGAGCCGCCATTCGCGTTCCTTATTTAGTCGCTGTAGTCTACGTAAATGTTTACGTAGACTACGGCAAAAATAAAGGCAACGCTATTATCCGTACGCGCTTTTTTTGTTTTTTTTAAAGTCACCCGTGATAGGCTATGTGACGATTGACGTAGCCTATCATGGCTGACTTTGCAAATCTAGCCGTGATAGGCTACGTGAATCGTCACATAGCCTATCAGGGGGCGTGTGTTTTTTTTTCTTTGATTGCAATGTCTGTGGTGGCAGCCGGTCGAAAGACCGGCTGCCGCTCCCACCCCGCTGGAACACCCGCCGAACCGCCGGCCGGACCCGCCACCGGGAGGGACATTCGGTGAAGGTAAGTCCCATCCCGGGGGGGGTGCAGGGGGTGGGGGGGTTCGGAGGTTGGCGCTTGGCCCCCCGAAGTTTTGGGGAGAAATTCTCCGCCATCCCTACACCATTCGCGTTCTTCATTTGGTCGCTGTAGTCTACGTAAAGCTTTACGTAGACTACGCCGAAAATAAGGGCAACGCAAATAGCGTTGCCCTTATTTTCGCCGTAGTCTACGTAATCTTTACGTAGACTACAGTGACCAAATAAGGAATGCGAATGGCGGCTCCCTATGGGGGCCGCCATTAGCCGTACACCTTTTTTTTTTAAAGTCACCCGTGATAGGCTACGTGACGATTTACGTAGCCTATCACGGCTGACTTTGCAAATCTAGCCGTGATAGGCTACGTTAATCATCACGTAGCCTATCATGGGGGCATTTTTTTTTTTTTTACTTTTCTTGGAATGGCGGCGGTGGCAACCGGTCGAAAGACTGACTGCCGCCCCCACCCCTGTCGAAGCCCTGCCGAACCGCCGCTGCGACCCGCCACCGGGAGCGACATTCGGGAAAGGTAAGTCCCATCCCAGGGGGGGGCAGGGGGCGGGGGGGAGAATTTCTCCCTGAAACTACTTCGGGGGGCCGAATACGTTGGCACTCGGCCCCCCGAAATTTCGGCAAGAAATTCTCTGACACCCCTAGAGTTCATCCACTCCGACCTCTGTGGACAGATGGAGGCGATAACTCCTGGCAGGGATAAGTACTTCCTCACCTTCATTGCTGATTATTCCAGGTTCACAATAGTGTACATCATCATCAAGCATAAGGATCAAGTACTGAGCAAGCTGAAGGTGTATGTTACAGCAAGCAAGAACAAATTTTGTAAGACATTGGGCGCCATCCGTACTGACAATGGAGGAGAGTAGATTGGAAGAGAGATGGAAGCGTACCTGTGGGCCCAAGGTATCATGCACCAGAAGATGGTCAGCTACTCGCCGGAACAGAATGGCATGGCTGAGAGGCACAACAGATCAGTCCTAGGCATGGTAAGAAGCATGCTGTCAGATGCAAATCTACCATTTAAATTCTGGGAAGGGGCGCATCCGCCCCTGCCTTCTCCCTCTTTGCTCTGTGCCTGCGCCTGGTGTCTATTAAATCAGATTCTCCACCCCCCCCTCCTTCACTGTCTCTCACAGGGGTGTGTGAAGAGGAACCCTCATCCTCAGCCAGCTGGGTGTTTGTAACCTGAGAAGCCAGGCCAGTCATGTCTGGACTAGCCTGGGAAAACACTTCCCCCATGTCTGGTGGTTCTCCTTCAGAATCTGAATGCTATCCCACTCCCTGTGCTCAGAAACAACCCTGACAAAGGCCTATGCTCATATCCCAGAACAGAAAAAGACCAAGCTGGGCTAACAGAGCCATCGCAGGGGTCCTGGCAGGAATCAGTCCCGACCATAAAGTCTACAGAATTCTTATTCCCTCAAACTGCAGCATCATAGTCAGCCAAAGTGTGGAGTTCGATGAGACTGTGAGGCCCGGGACTATGGAGGTGATAGAGGTGAGCCTGAGTACAGCTGAGAGTGGAGAAAGGGAGCTCACAGCACCCAAGGAAGATGAGAGGGCAGCCAACACACCTAATCCCAACAGTGAGGCTGGTGACACCGGGGAGCCCAAGCTCAACGCAGCAGAGCAGCAGGAACCCAGGAATTCAGAGAGAGCCACCAAAGGCATGCCACCAGCCAGGTATGGGGACTATTATTTTGCAGGCAGAGCACAGCAGAACCAAGAGTCAGTGAGCTGGGAAGACAAGGATGAGGCAGATAGGGATGTCAGAGAATTCCGCTACGGATCTCGGTGAGGCCGAATGCCAGTGCATTCGGCCTCCTGAACTCTGTAGCGGAACAGCAGATCCCCCCTGGGAGGAGACTTACCTGGGGTGGATGTTCCGGACGGCAGTGGCTCCAGCGGCAGCTTTGGCAGCAGCAGCGGCTGGTCTTCCGACCGGCTGCCACCACCGCCACCACCATTTGCAGTCCCCCCCCCCATTTGTGATAGGCTACGTAAAGACTTATGTAGCCTATCATGTCTGGGTGAAAAAGAAAACAAAAACTGCATATGCAAATGGCGGCGGCTATGGCCGCCGCCATTTGCGTTCCCTATTTTTGGTTGTCTTAGTCTACGTAAATATTTACATAGACTAAGACGGTGAAACTAAGTGGGAACTAGGGATGTATGAAAGTCACTTACCTTTTCGCAGGGGTGCTTCGCGGTGGGGGGGAGGCGCTTCGCTTCTCTCCCGAAGTTCAGGCGAGGGGGGGGAGCCATCCCACCTCTCCCGGCCAAAATTCAGGCGGGGGGGAGGCTTCCCACCTCACCCAGCCGAAATTCAGGCCGGGGAGAAGCGCCCCGTCTCCCCAGCTGGGAAACAAAGTCTAAAAATCCCCCCAAAACCCCATGATAGGCTACGTAACGATTAATGTAGCCTATCACGGCTAGATTTCCAAAGTCAGCCGTGATAGGCTACGTAAATCGTTACATAGCCTATCACAGGTGACTTTGAAAAAAAAAAAAGCGCATATGCAAATGGCGGCGGCCTATGGGCGCCACCCATAGGCCGCCACCATTTGCGTACGCGCTTTTTTTTTTTTCAGAGTCACCCGTGATAGGCTACGTAACGATTTGTTTGTTTGTTTTACACTTTGTAATGGCAGTGGCGGTAGCCGGTCGGAAGACCGGCTACCGCCCCTGCCCCCGACGAAAGGCCGACGAACCGCCGCTGGGACCCACCGCCAGGAGGGACATTCACCAAAGGTAAGTCCCATCCCGGGGGGGGGCGGGGGGGCGGAGAATTTCACCGCTGATTTCGGGGGCCCGAATGCGTTGGCGCTCGGTCCCCCGAAGATTCGGGGAGAAATTCTCCGCCATCCCTAGTGGGAACACAAATAGCATAGCGGACGCTTTTTGCATTCCCCCTTATTTTCGCCATCTTAGTCTACATAAATATTTATGTAGACTAAGATGGCCAAAAATAAGGAACGCAAATGGCGGTGGCCGTAGCCACCGCCATTTGTGTACGCGTTTTTGTTTTTTGTTTTAACCCAGATGTGATAGGCTACGTAAGTCTTTACATAGCCTATCACGGCTGAATACAGGGATGCAAATGGCAGCCGCCATTTGCGTCCCTGCTAGCCAGCGGCTTGATGTCCAGCTGCTGGCGGAGCCGGCCAGTGGCTCCGCAGAATCCCCACAGAGCGGAGCTGGCTGGCCAGGATTCTGGGGGAAGGGACGGAGCACCTCCCCACCCAGCGGAACCCAGCGGAGACAGGTAAGGGGGGTTTCGTACATCCCTAGAGGCAGACAAGTGAAGAAGAAGGCAGGAAGAAGGCAGCACAGGAAGAGATGGACTCATTACACCAAAATGGGACCAGGACCCTGACTGAATTCCCTCCTGAATTGCAAGGCAATTGGCTGCAAGTGGTCCCTCAAAGTGAAGTGTAATGTAGACAGTGAAGTAGAATACTACAAAGCCAAGTTAGTAGCGAAGGGATACTCTCAAAAGTATGGGGAAGACTACGATGAAATGTTTGCCCCCGTGATAAAGCACACCACAATTAGAGCAATGCTGAGTGTAGCAGCCAACAGGGAGATGCAAGTTAGGCATCTACAGCATTCCTGTATGGTGAAATAGAGGAAGACCTGTACATGAGGCAACCACCAGGGTTTGTAGATCCATAAGGGGCAAGGAAAGTGTGCAACCTGCAGAAAAGCATTTACGGACTTAAGCAGGCCGCCAGGGCCTGGAATGAGAAAATTAATGGAGTCCTAGTAAATCCGGGCTTCACCAAGGGGAAAGCAGACTCCTGCCTCTATACCAGGCAGAAGAGGGGCAGGGGGGCATACATACTGGTGTATGTGGATGATGTGGTCCTGTGCCATGAGTGGGAAAGCGATGGCATGGAAAGTAAGCTCAGACTGAAGCAGAACTTTGAAGTCAAGGACCTGGGTCCAATAGCACATTATTTGAGTATACAGGTCGAGAAGGGGGACAATGGGAGCTTCCTCTTTAGTCAAAGACAAAAGATTGAGGAGATGCTGCTGAAGTTCGGAATGGCAGCAGCGAAGGGGGTCAAGATTCCCATGACCACAGATCACCTGAAGGGGCGAGATGATGATGTTCCACTGCTGGATAATCAGCAGTATCAAAGGGTGATTGGTAAGCTGCTATTCATTGCAAGAGTTACCAGTCCAGACATAGCTGCAGCTGTGGGCATCCTGAGCAGGAAAGTGGCCAAGCCATCTCAACAAATGAGTGAAGTGTGTGATGCACTACTTGAAAGGTACCACACATATAAAGCTCAAACAGCCCAGCAGCACACATGAAGGGCTGATCGGGTTTATATTTGGGTAGGGATGCACGAAAGTCACTTACCTGGTCTCGCAGCTTGCTTGGTGGTGGGGGGGAGGTGCTTCGCTGCTCCCCCCAAAGTTCAGGCCGGGGGGGGAGGCTTCCCGCCTCGCCCGGCCAAAATTCAGGCCGGGGGGGAGGCTTCCCGCCTCGCCCGGCTGAAATTCAGGCCAGGGAGAAGCGCCCCGTCTCCCTGGCCGTGAACTTCAAAAAAAAAAAAACAACGCCCCTGTGATAGGCTACGTAATGATTAACGTAGCCTATCACGGCTAGATCTGCAAAGTCAGCCGTGATAGGCTACGTTAATCATCACGTAGCCTATCACGGGTGACTTTGGAAAAAAAAAACGCTAAAAAATAGCGTTGCCCTTATTTTCGCCGTAGGCTACGTAAATCTTTACGTAGACTATAGGGACCAAATAAGGAACGCGAATGGCGGCTCCCTATGGGGGCCGCCATTAGCCGTACGAGCTTTTTTTTTTTCAACGTTACCCATGATAGGCTACGTGACAATTAACGTAGCCTATCACAGCTGACTTTGCAAATCTAGCCGTGATAGGCTACGTTAATCGTTACGTAGCCTATCACAGGGGTGTTTGTTTTTTTTTTACTTTTCTTGTAATGGCGGCGGCGGCAGCTGGTCGAAAGACTGGCTGCCTCCCCCGCCCCTGACGAAGACCTGCCCAACCGCCGCCGGGACCCGCCGCCGGGAGGGACATTCGTGAAAGGTAAGTCCCATCCCGGGGGGTGCGGGGGGGCAGAGAATTTCTCCCCGAACAACCTTCGGAGGACCGAATGCGTTGGCACTCAGCCCCCCGAAGTTTCGGGGAGAAATTCTCCCCCATCCCTATGTTTGGGCGATGAGTCAAACTGTGGGTCCACATCAGGAAATCTGTTCACATACAATGGCGGGGCTATCAGTTGGGCCAGTAAGAAGCAGTCTGTTGTGGCCATGTCTTCCACAGAAGCAGAATATGTGGCAGCAGCCAGTGCATATCAGGAAGTGATTTGGCTTGGACAATTATTCACTGACATGGGACTGGAGAACATGCAAGCCACAGTGCTATATGAAGACAATCAGGGGTGCCTAAAGCTGGCATCGAGCGAGAAACTGAGGCCATGGATGAAGCACATTGACCTGAGGCATCACCTGACAAGAGACTTAGTAGAGAAAGAGGTGATTGAACTGAAGTATTGCCCGACTGAAGGAATGGTAGCAGATGTGCTGACAAAGCCTCTGCTGGGGAAACTGCACCAATGCCACCTGATGAGCATTGCAGTGCAGTGACCCATTGCCCCTGAGAAGGGGGTGTTGGAGGGACTCCAATGAGTCCCTTCTCCTGGACCTGAAGGGTTAATATGTACCTGAGTCAGGTGGGAGGGGTCTCTGGGTGATCGTATTGCCTTGTCCTTGTCTCCTCCTCCTCTCCATTCTTTTTCCTACTTCCTCCTGCAAGGGATGCTGACCATGAGGCTGACATCAGCCAACTTAGCTTGAGATGTAAGCTTGTCATATGTCAAGTAAAGCCTGTTCTTGACCCACCACTCGAATGTGTTTTGTCTAGGGGTGTATGAAACCCCCTTACCTGGAGTCTGCTGGGGGTTCTGTGGGGGGGAGGCGATCCGGTCCTCCCCGCCAGAATCCTCCCTGGCCAGCTCCTTTCCATGGCAACTCCATGGAGCCACCAGCTGGGGCCGGCTGCAGCCGAACTTCTGGCCGTGACCAGTCTTCGGACGCAAATGGCGTCCAGTCTAGCGAACGCCATTTGCGTCCCTTCCCCTTCCCATGACAGGCTACGTAAATCTTTATGTAGCCTATCTTGGGAAGGGAAGGGGATGCAAATGGCGTAGCGCATGCCATTTGCATCCCTGGTCTTTACCGTGATAGGCTACATAAAGATTTATGTAGCCTATCACAGGAAGGGGAAGGGATGGAAATGGCGTCCACTAGGCAGGACGTCATTCGCGTCTGAAGACCGGCTGCGAATGAACCCGGCCGGACCCAGACCCGGCGGTGCCAGGTAGGATCCGGCCGGGTCGGTGGTGTGGTGGTCTGTTCCGCCATGGACTCGGGGGGGGGGGATTCCAAGAATCTGGCCCCCCCGGAGTCCGTGGCGGAATTCTCCGCCCTCCCTAGTTTTGTCTGCATCCGTGGCTACTGATGGGAGCCATCAGTACTTCACTGATGGGAGCCATCAGGACTTCGCAAGCTTGAGGCATGGCATTTATCTTCAATCCAGCAAAAAGCTAATGAGCTCCATCCTGCAAGTTAGTAGGATGTCACCTTATGCAGACTCACACACATCCTCATACATTTAAATAAGGAACACAGTAGGCCTAAAAAAATGTAAGCTAATATAAAAGAGGAAGAAAAAAAAATCAGGAAAACTTCTCCTAAGTGCAGCCAGCAGGGAGTATAAAAGGTTGCTTTAGAATGGACCGAGCAACATTTGGGAATATTTCAGAGTAAGAATTTCTCTTAAACATCTCATTTGCAGAGGAAATGCCAAGCGGCTGTGAATGGTTTGCCAGATATTACTATTCTATTCTCCAGTTGCTGTCTATTGATTGTGTATTCTAACTGCATCGTTACCGCTATCTTTGACAGTGTTCATAATGAAAAGACCCCCTCTTAAAGATGCTGAGCGTGTCAGTTTCTTGAAAATTAATTTGAAAAACTTTCTGAGATCTCCTCGTTCACCTTTTTTTTACTTCTGAAGATGAGGTGAAGGATGCAATGCTAATGAGGAGCTCAAATACCATTCTCTCACTTACAGAATAATAACAACTGTCAAAATCCCGATCATATTATTGTAAGTAACTCTGAAGTGCTTAAGACAGAACAAGAAAAGTCTGCTCCTTGATGTTATCTGTATAGACATCCCTTATAATATTTTATTCAAAGTATGCATTCATTATGTTGCTTCCCAATCTATCTTGGACAATTGAGTGACAGTAGGCAGGGAATAGAATTTCCCAAAATGTATGCAGTGGTAGATCTTAATGTATGACAATGGGGGGTTTTCCCCCATGTTTCAACTGGACCCCATTATATCATCATCATCATCACCATCATCATCCATGGTAGTGGTGATGATCATGGTGATGATAAATGTGTTGCTTCCCACTGCAAACAAACAAGCAAATAACGGTCTTACACAAATACAGAAATCCATAATTATTGTACCAGAACCTCCCAAAATCAATATAAACCATAAGCAGCACAAGAATATGAGTACAAATAAACACCATAAAACTTAATTAAGAAAAATACAATAAGAAAAGCAATACACAAAATATCGCAGACACCCCTTCTCACAGCCTAGAGAGAATATGCGCATCTGCAGAAAACCAAAGAAAAAAGCATTAAAAAAAATTGTGCACATCCCTGGACACTGGGAAGCGTAAGAAAGATTTTCCCGGTCCCATTTTTGTGCTGAACAGGGCTGGGAATATTTTAAAAAGGGCTCCAAGCCTCCAACTGTATGATCAAGATCACGACTGGAGCTGGGAAGGCGGACTTGCTGGCAGACAGGATGAGTCTGTTGCCAAGTCCCCTGGGATGCCGGGTGGAGGACTGAGGGGAAGGGAGGGGAGATGAGGGGGCGAACAAGCCATACACTGTGGGCTGTTTGCCCAATTGTCTGGTGGGTGCACTAACCATGCATTGTTTGCAAAACGGCCCACAGTGCATGGCTAGTCACCCATCAAGGGCTAGCATGTCATGTGAATGCACTCATAAAGTAGGCTGGTTTGGGAGACAAAGAAGTACCTTTTAAAAAATCTTGACATACTTGATACCTAGATCATCACCATAGCCTGCTTTTGGTAAGAGAGATGGGCAACATTGATCACTGTCCACAAAGTCACCTAAGACATAACTACCTAGTCCAATAATTCCCCCAAGAACCTGCCACAGATATGACTGAGGAACACATGTCAAACATGGCTGAATTGGCAACTTGGAAAGTAGCCATATGTTTACTGAGATGGTGTCATGAAAACACCTACTGGATTGAACCAAGGCCCAAAATATTCTTTTTATCAAGTCTTTGTACTAGTGGTGCAATTGTAAATGTTGAAGTGCAGGAGCTCATCATGACAGTCTCCATAGCCACACCTCCAAGGACACTGCAGTATCAACAAACCAGTTCTAGAAGTTTTCAACTCCACCAGGAACAGGTCTTTTGTAAAGCTAATGGGTCTTAATGGCCCATTCAAGACCAAGCCACCCCAAAATAGTTTGCATTACAACAGGGAACATTATATTGTTCCTGGGGAAATTCATTTTCTCCAACTGCTGTGAGGATTACAGCTAAGCTCAGAGGCAACAGGGAATTCTGTGGAAGGATTGGGGAGGATGTCAGTGTCTCTGCTAATCAAAAAAATACTGGTGTTGTGTTCCTGGGAGCCCTGGATCTACTATACCACTGCAGTCTACACCATTCACTCTGCCCATGGCAATCTTAAGCCTATGTCATGTCTTACTTAGTCTCCCCACAGCTCATGGGGAAGGGAGCCTAAGACCTTCTACCCAGCCACAATCTCAATAGAAATCACCCCACATGCTCCAGTTAGGCTTAGAAAGAAACCTCCCATTGGCACCACAAAATGGATTTAATGGAGAAGGAAGAACAGAAGAAGAAAGGTTAAATATTCAAACTGATTAGTACTGACCTGGGAGAAAGTCCCATTGAACACAATGGGGCTTATTTCTGAGTACAAATTACAGTGTAAAACTAACACAACAGTGGCCAGATCGACAGTGGGATGGAGGCATACATCTAAACCAGGGGGAAAGCATTGAGAAGAAAGCATTACATTCATTTCATACTGGAGATTTTGTTTTTTTGCATGAGACATCTAGCTCTATACCACTGGGTATATTGAGGGGGTGCCCTGTGCAACTTTTTCATGGTTTAGAGAAACTTCTGTGTTTTTCTTCTCCTATTCTAGTCCAAGAATCTCTAAATTGTACATGCAAATTATTTTACCTCCACAAAGAACCTTGTTCATAGACTGCTGGCCACCTACTGAAAATTTAATGTCATATTGACTTCGTTATTAAATTGAAATGCCATTTTCATTTTTATTCCTGACTTAGAGGTGTGTGTTTTTAAAGAAAAACTGAAATCGCATGGTGAGACAGCACAGATCAAGGGTTTCCTAATGACAGAACTTCCTCCTACCACTTTCAAAGTGAGTCAGCCTGAACCCAAGAAGTCCAAATTAAACAGAATTCCGTGTTTTTGGTAACACACCAAATCAGCCCTGACTATGCAACATTGATAAGGTTAAATTATGCACATTTTGAACAATGTGAATTTTATGGTGTAAACATTTATTTATTTATTTATTTATTTAAATATACTCATTTGGCCCAGCTGCAATGAAGCCAAGGGTGAAGACAGTCTGTAGCCAAAAAGAGCAGCTCTCCAAATTGCTCAGTTGGTGATAGGGATGTAAGAAAGGTACTTACCTTTCGCGGATTATGTTTATGGTTGGGGGGGAGGCATTCCGTCCCTCCCCCCGGAATCCTCACTGGGGGGGAGGCACTCCATTTCTTCCCCCCCGGAATCCTGGCCGGCTGGCTGTGCTCCGCAGCGATTCTGTGGAGCCGCCGGCCGGCTCCGCCAGCAGCCGGACATCCAGCCGCTGGCTAGCAGGGACGCAAATGGCGGTGGCCATAGCCGCCGCCATTTGGGTCCCTGCAGTCAGCCATGATAGGCTACGTAAATGTTTACGTAGCCTATCATGGCTGACTTAAAAAAAAACCAAAACGCGCGTACGCAAATGACACCGGCCACGCCTGCTGCCATTTGCGTTCTTTATTTTGGCACGTCTTAGTCTACGTAAACATTTACGTAGACTAAGACGGCGAAAATAAGGGGAACGCAAATAGCGTAGTGTCTATGCTATTTGCGTTCCCCTTATTTTTGCCGTCTTAGTCTACGTAAATGTTTATGTAGACTAAGACATGCCAAAATAAGGAATGCAAATGGCGGGCCATTGCCGCCGCCATTTGCGTACGCGCATTTTTTTTTTTAAAGTCAGCTGTGATAGGCTACGTAAACATTTACATAGCCTATCACTTTTTTTTTAAACCTAGCTGTGATAGGCTACGTAAATCTTTACGTAGCCTATCACTTTTTTTTTTTTTAACTGGAAATGGCAGCGGTGGCAGCCAGTTGGAAGACCGGCTGCCACAGCCGCTGCTGCCGCACCACTGCCGGAGCCGCCTACGGAGCCGCCGCTGCCAGGAAGATCCGCCCAAGGTAATTCTCGTCCCGGGGGGGCAGGGGGGCGGTCCGTTCCGCCACCGATTTCAGGGGGCTGACTGCACTGGCATTCGGCCTCCCCGAGATCTGTGGTGGAATTTTCATACATCCCTAGTTGGTGAGGAAGCCTGACCCAGAACCTTTTATAGCTGTCAGAGTGTATCCTTGGCTGGTGTGACTAGTCTTCCTGCAATTCCTTCTTTCCGCCAGATGTAGAAGGTGATACACAGGCAAATCACTCACATGACATCATGACTTTAAGATTTACAGTTAGCCGGAATACGAAAACCTGTCTAAAAATGGGGTGACACGCAGTGGAGGCTGGTGGCTCTGATTTCAGTGGAACTGTGAACCCATCCTGGGTTTCAGTCAGAACCAGCCCGAACTCTAAAGGAACTATCCATGGTTCTGAACCTATTTGGGGGCTAGGTCCTTTAGAGTTTTGGCTGGTTCTGACTGAAACCCAGAATAGATTCACAGCCCCACTGAAATCAGAGCCACCAGCCTCCACTGGTTTTATCTGTCATATGAGTGGACTTCAGCTCATATTAAAGTACTTCCCCTTCCCCTTCCTCTCCTCCACACTCCTCCACTCCCTGAAATCTGCTCCAGAGTGTTCCCGAACCTTTCAGAGCAGATTTTGGGGGCATGCAGAAGGCTGCAGGGAGGAGGGGAATCCATTCCACTCACTGATGGTGAATGGACACCATTGGACTTCACCCAGAGAAATTACATCTGTAGTTTATGGCTTCAAGTCAGACTCATATAAACATTTTCTTCAACACTAGAAATATGTACTTGGAAGTAAATTCTATGTAACAGCACAATTTCATAGAAACTTCAAAACTTTTGGCACGATAAATAATTAAATGTCACAATTAAAGTTTAAAAGCCTGGAAAACTGTTGTTCAAAACAGTGGGCATCCCATAAGCCTCTCTGGATCCATAACCAGGGTGACAACACTGAAAAGGTCCTACCTGGTAGATCTGCTACATCTCATTGGATGGGAACACCTGCAGCATAGCCTCTTAAGAAGATCTTGAGGTCTGGGTAGGTCCTTTAGGCAACCTGGTCCTGAACCATGTATGACATTTCAATTGACCTTGAAACTCAGTGATGTTGAGGTACTTAGCTTAGCCTAATGCAATTTTATTTTTATGTGCTTAAAAGGCTATGTTTTATTTGGACATGGGTTCTCTTCCAAGATAGTTATGTTTTATAATCTCATAATCTCAAAATTACATCTTTGGGTTAAGAATTATTTTGAATTTTGTATTCTTGGTAGATAGATAGTTAAGATCAGATTTAATGGAATCAAATCAGTGGGAAATATCCAACCCCCAACAAATCCTAAAAAATGAAAAGAATACCAAAATGCTTCTATTTAGTACGGACTGTAGGTCCCATGTTAAGATAATTTAAAGATGCAACTCAGGGAGTTCCCACATCTTTAGCATGACCTTGAGGTCAAGGTAATCTAGTCTGCTGTTCAATACAATCTGGACCATTCAGGCAGAGCTCTCCCTCTGTGTGCCAGTGTACTAATTTAAAGCCTGTAGCTGACTCTGATCCAGAAGGAAGAACAGTCAGAATGCTATTGCTTCCCAGATGACCCAGACCAGGTCTGTCTGAATTATTGTCTAAGTTCAAATGATTGTGAACTGCACTCTGTTTTCCATTGATAGTGGGAAATAAAGCTGAATTGAATTTGCTCTCAAAACCTGTTCTCAAAATTCTAGGGGTGGACGAAAGTCACTTACCTGTCCTTGAAGGACGTTCGCGGTGGGGGGGAGGCGCTTCGCAGGTCCCCCCGCGAAGTTCAGGCTGGGGGGGGAGGCTTCCCGCCTCGCCCTGGCCGAAATTCAGGCCGGGGAGGAGGCTTCCCGCCTCGTCCGGCCGCGAACGCGAAAGTTAAAAAAAAAAAAAACGCCCCCTGATAGGATACGTGACGATTCACGTAGCCTATCACGGTTAGATCTGCAAAGTCAGCCGTGATAGGCTACGTGAATCGTCACGTAGCCTATCACGGGTGACTTAAAAAAAAAAAAAAGCGCGTACGCTAATGGCGGCCCCCATAGGGAGCCGCCATTCGCGTTCCTTATTTAGTCACTGTAGTCTACGTAAATGTTTACATAGACTACGGCGAAAATAAGGGCAACGCAAATAGAGTTGCCCTTATTTTCGCCGTAGTCTACGTAATCTTTACATAGACCACAGCGACCAAATAAGGAACGGGAATGGCGGCTCCCTATGGGGGCCGCCATTATTCGTACACACTTTTTTTTTTTTTTAAAGTCACCCGTGATAGGCTACGTGACGATTCACGTAGCCTATCATGGCTGACTTTGCAGATCTAACCGTGATAGGCTACGTGAATCGTCACGTAGCCTATCAGGGGGCATTTTTTTTTTCTTTCATTGCAATGGCGGCGGCGGCAGCCGGTCGAAAGACCGGCTGCCGCTCCCGCCTCGCTCGAACACCCGCCGAACCGCCGGCCGGACCAGCCACCGGGAGGGACATTCGGTGAAGGTAAGTCCCGTCCCGGGGGGGGTGCGGGGTGCGGGGGGGTGCGGAGGATTTCTCCTCGAAACTTGTTCGGGGGTCCGAACACGTTGGCGCTCGGCCCCCCGAAGTTTCGGGGAGAAATTCTCCGCCATCCCTACGAAAATTCTCCTTTGTAAACATTGAACAATTTCCAGATAGTCTCCAATTATGTGAATATCCTCTGAACATTTGATATCTGTACTTAACACTAAGTTATTGCTTTTATTTCAGCCTTTTATATTTGACAGTTGGAATTCAGCAATATGTACTGACATGCAAAAGTATTTAACATTTAACAGTACATATAGTGGATACACACAAAAAATATATTGGTGTTGCTGTTTCCAAACTGTGAGGCTCTGTTGGGCCTTAGCGCCACCCATTATGGACTCACGGAGCCCTAGAACACCTCCAGTATTTCTGCGCAGAATCAGCAGCAGTGTACAACTGCTTTTTTGAGAAGCTTGTCCGCCATAACTGATCTTCTCATTCAAGAATCCTTCCAAAGAAGCTTCCAAAGAATCTAAGCTTCCCTAAAGGCTGTTTGAAAACCATTTGCGTATCATAGTTGACTACATTTGATTATTAGCATGATGTACTCGTCAATAATAATTAGTAGTTCACTACTGATGGCTTGTGGGGTTTCATATTTGAAATCAAAGCAATCAAGATGTGCTGTGGGAGATTGTGTAGGGTTGGAGACCGGGCTGGGCTGGCTCGAGATGATCATGGCCTTCCAGAATGGGCAGGGGCAAGACATCATGGAACAGTAGTGAGTCCATGCTGCAGAAGCTGCTATGTAAATGGCAAGGGGGAGATGGACAGGACAGAGGCAGGGAAGAGTGAGATGTTGTGGAGACTGATAAAGATCAAGGAAAGCTTTGTTTTCCTGGGATTGGTGGAAGTACTAGGAGATAGATTTACTGCTCTGGAGAGGAGGTGTAGTAAAGGTTTTAGCCCTCCTTAGGCCAAGATGAAGACTGGGAGATAGTTAGCTCCCTGAAGGATTGCAGAGAAGCTAAATTGGCTCTGAGGGGTATTATCAGTAAGGGAATTTATCACAGGTACAAGCAAGTTTAAAGCATTCACATCCTGCATTTTGAGCTAAACCACTGATATTCAAAATGCAAATATGAATTTTGGATTCCAAATTTCTTGTTCAATTTCTTTTTGTTGGGGGGGATATTAATTTTGACTCTCATGGAAAAGCACCCATTAGAACCCAGAACCTTCTGCTTGCAAAGTATGTGCTTTACTACTGAGCTGTGGCCCTTTCAGAAATGTCCTGATCCATATCTAAGCAGAGTTCTGCTACTCTGAGTCCAAGTCACAAGCTGATGATATTAGTGGGTTATACAAAGTCTTGGTGCAAGCAACATAGCCAAACTATCTCTGAAACCACTGTGAATTGTGAAAAGGGAAGGGTGGAAGCTCTTCTCTCTGGTGGTTGCAGATGGGCTTCTAATACAGCAGTTTACCTCAGGGGTTCATACTATAGGTTACTGTGTGTGCATGTGTGTGCGAGAGAGAGAAAGAGGGAGAGGGAGGGAGACAGACAGACAGACACAGAGATAGACTGTGGGATGAAGTGTGTGTGTGTGTGTGTGTGTGAATGAGTAGACAAGTATGTTGGGGTGGCTGTGCCCACTGCTGGCATGCAGCACCTGACGTCCTTGTCTGGAGCCAATTTAAGCCTGGGCCGAAAAAGCTTCCCCACCCCTGTTCTAAGGTAGATAAGCCCAAGGATAGAATGATGTCTGAAAGAGGATAAGATTCTGAATGGTTGGTGATACTGTTGACCAGGAAATGTCGAGTTCAAATCTGTCCAAGAATATCACTGTGAACTATTTAGTAAGGCCAGAGAAAAAAATGGAAATATTCATTGAATGATTCCAGAATATGCAACCCTTTTTAAAATTTCAGCTTGGTTACCCCTGATTCATCAGCTTGTCTAATTGATTTTGAAGTTATGATAGATGTCCAAAAGTTTATTTTAATTTAATGTATCATAGGTACCAATTTAAATCACTTATCCTTCATCTTGTCTACTGGGATTTCCTGATGGAGCAGAACCAAGCAAATAATGCATAACTAATAATTTTTTCAGAAAACATTGTCCCATGTGAAAAAAAGTCTCTCAGGTACCACAATAGAAGGTACATATAGAAGAGCCAAGATAGGGGGAAAATATTGCCCTAATCTGAAATTTCCAGGCCTATGAACTCTAGCAGCTTGCAATGTTCATGTTCTGTACAAGAGTGAGCACTGTAATCTATTTGTTCTTCTCTGGCTTGGACTTAATTCTGAGCAAGAGAGAAACAAAATTCTGTTCCCCTATTTCCCTCCCACTATAAACCTCCAACACCTCCCTCCCTCCCATCCATCAACTTCTATCCCCCATCCTCTCTCTCACTAGTTGGCAGCCAAGTAAGCAGGTGGAACGGAGACAACAAAGGATTTGGAGGTGCCCAACAGGTGTGGGAAGGTATTTGCAGACTGATGAGAGTGGGAGTTAGCAGAGTGATCATGCCCTGCTGTGTTCCTGTCACTGAAGATAGGCTCAATTTGAATCCAGATTAGGGTTCAAATCAGCACCCAGCAGAGCTGTTTTCTGACTCCCCCCCAACACACACACACACCAGAAATAGTTCTGTTTATTGAACCCAGTTACAAATTGAACTGGGGTTGAGGGGGAAGAGTCATGACACCTCTAGTTCTCCAACGGAAAGGCATTCCCCACCCGAAACAGGGAAGCAATTACATGTGATTGCCCAGATACGGTTTGAAGTAGAGCAATTCATTGTACCACATCACTCCCAACTTTCACAGCTCTCAGCGATACATTTGTCCAGTGGTGCAGTGAAGCCAGGGCTCCCAGGGACACAGCACCAGTACTTTTTGATTAGCAGGTAGGCTGGTGTCATCTGCCACCCCCCTCAGAATTCTCTGTTCCCTCTGAGCTTAGCTACAATCCTCACAGTAGATCTGAAGAAATGAATTTTCTCAGCAACAATATATATTTGTGAGCTATCCCTGTTGTAATACAAAGTATTTTAAGTGGCTTAGGTCACAATCCTATGGCAGCTAGTCAGCTGCTAGGCGGCCATAGGATAGGTCAGTTCCCAGAGGACCCCCCCCCCCGTGCTGCACAGTGTTACTCAGATAATGCAGGAAGGAGCATCCGCAAGCAGGCCTCTGCGCATGTGGCTATAGGTGTAGGTGCATATCTGTTCACACTGATGCTCATCTGGGTCCCACTGAAATGGCTGGATGCTTCATTCAATATGTACAAGGTTGCACATCCTCATCACTCTAAGCCACTAGTTTCAGCACAGTTGTTAAGCACGTCCTCCGGTTATTCCTTGAGCTCAACAAAGCTGCCATTTGAATGCCATTGAAATGGAATTCACTAATATTTTCGACTCCATCAGCCACATGAGACTCGCCTAGATGGACATGCAATTTGTTTACTTTATCGGAGTTAGCACAGCTTGTGATAGGATAACACAAATCCTGGTAGGAAAGCGGAAACAAGGAATTGCACTGTGTGAATGATAATAATACTGGCATGTGTATATTTCAGGATAATTATGCCATTTCTTGGGATTATATTGCTGGCAGAAAGATCACGAAACCAGAGCCAGACACTGGCAGGGTTTGTAATTCCTTCTTTGTCATTTGGGTTGAGTCAGTAGTCAAAGTTATTGTTTCTGTCAGTAGTTGGAATCAAAAGTTATAACTGCTGGTGTCAGAAGAAGGGCTTGAAACACCTCATAGAACAAAGTTACTCATGGAACAAAGGGTATTTTGTGTTGTAGATGCCATGCCACCAAAGCTCAGAGCATCAGGATGGTTTAGGCTTTAAGCTGCAATTAGGGTTGGCGGAGAATTTCTCCCTGAAACTTCGGGGGGCTGAGCGCCAACGTGTTTGGCCCCCCGAACAAGTTTCGGGGAGAAAATCTCCGCACCCCCCCTGCCCCCCGCACCCCCCCCTGGGATGGGACTTACCTTTGGCAAATGTCCCTCCCGGCGGCGGGTCCGGCCGGCGGTTCGTCGGGTCTTTGTCTGGGGCGGGAGCGGCAGCCGGTCTTTCGACCGGCTGCCACCGCCGCCATTCCAATCAAAGAAAAAAAAAAAACGCCCTCGTGATAGGCTACGTGACAATTAACGTAGCCTATCACGGCTAGATTTGCAAAGTCAGCCATGATAGGCTACGTAAATCGTCACGTAGCCTATCACGGGTGACTTAAAAAAAAAAAAAAAAAGCACGTAAGGATAATGGCGGCCCCCATAGTGAGCCGCCATTCCCGTTCCTTATTTGGTCACTGTAGTCTACGTAAAGATTTACGTAGACTACGGTGAAAATTTAATAAGGGCAACGCTATTTGCGTTGCCCTTATTTTCGCCGTAGTCTACGTAAAGATTTACGCGGGGCGTTTTTTTTTTTTTTTAAACTTTTTAGTTCGTGGCCGGGCGAGGTGAGGCGCCTCCTCCCCGGCCTGAATTTCGGCCGGGCGAGGCGGGAAGCCTCCCCCCCGGCCTGAACTTCGCGGGGGGAGCAACGAAGCACCTCCCCCCCACCGCAAAAAGCTTCGAGGACAGGTAAGTCGTCCATCCCTAGCTGCAATCTAAGTCAGAAGATCTGCACACACTACATTACAGTGTATGCAAGTGTGTTTAGACTCATCATTTCTAGAGAAATAAGATGCAAGATTCACCACCATTTTCCTTTTCTTTTCTTTCACCCACAAATGTGTCCATTTTGTTGCTCATTTTTAGCATTTCCTCAGGTGTGTTTGTGTGTTTAAATCATTTTCATCCATAATTTCAATTGCATGGAATGGCACTTATGCATAGCGTAGTCATGTAATCATTGTTAGTGTCATGACATAATGATGTATCTGATGGGAAGTGTTGACTGAGATGATTTGATTACTGAAGTTTGAGGACATCCACAAGTCAGGGGTCAAAGCATAACATTAAGGTAATCAACAGAGGCCTTCTTCTATGTACCAGTACCCCCTACGCAGTAAGTTTAATTGGGGCCAGGGAGAAGGCCTTTTCAGTATATGTGCCTAGGCTTTGCAATGCCCTCTGGAGAAAAGCCTTCCTCCCTTGTTCTTTAATGGTCTCCACAGCATGGCAAAGACTTTCCTTTTAAGGAAACCGTAAGATGAGTCAACTCTGCTTGTAGTTTTTACTCTGCTGTGGATTTTGATGATGTTTAATTCTGTCTCTGTCAGGTTATTGTTTTACTTTGTGTTCTGCATACCTCGCATAGCCTTCTAAAAATAGCTAACAGGACCATAACAACAGACAAGGGTCCAGGCCCCATCTGCGCCCCTGTAATTAAAGGATGGTGCTTATATTTATCTTCTCCCATTGTATTAATTTAATATGTAACAATACCTGCAATTTAAGAGGTTACTGATCTGTATGATCACTCTTTGGAACAATTTAACTAGCATTTACCATTTGAGAGTAAACACTTATTTGACAACAAAGAACTGCACATAAATTGACATGTAAGTATAACTATTTTGCTTGCTTGCTTGTAGGGAAATGTAAATGTGGAAGATAATATTTCAAAGGTTATTTTATTGGGTATGATAACATGTTCCATGAAAGTAGGATTAGGCTTATTAATGTATTATTATTATTATTATTATTATTATGTTTTAAAATATTTTTATTTGCAACACAATGGTATCAACAACAGAGAAACAGCAACAACAAAAAGAAGGAAAAAAGGTGGGAATTTATATCGTGAAACAGCAACATACTGTAATCATTAACATCTCTCTTGATATAGAGAAAAGAAAAAAAGGAAAAGACAAAACAACAAGCGGGGGGGGGAAAAGATTAACATTTCCATTTCAAATATATATGTGGGGAGAGCAATCCTATGTCCACTACACAGTGTTGAGACACTCATAGGATTTTCCCATTCCCAGAAATTGCACTCGCCACCCCCTCCCCCACCATCTCATAGGTGGCATAGTTCTTCCCCATCTCTGTGCTTGTAACGACCGCGTGGAGTGGGTAAAAATGGGGTGTTCCTGGGATGGAGAGGGGAGGAAACCACGGTAGCATCATTACACTGCTTCCTAGATGCTGTCTGGCCTCCCCCCTCCCACTTCCATGTTCCCAACTGGGCAGCCAAAATTGGCTGTCTAGCTGCAAATGCAGGGTGGCTGGAGCATGGAGGAGAGGATCCAAACACCTCTGAGTTTGGAGGCAGCTGACTATCCTGATAGGACTGTGGCCTAATACAAGCAGTACATTTATCTAAATAAGCATACATATGACTTTGACGGTTATAGGAGATATGCTCAAACATGGCAAGAGCAGTAAGTTCTTCAGTTCATGGGGCGCTTTTACTTCCAAGCTTGGAATATGAGTCTCTTTTCAACTGTAAGGGCTCTCAGTATCCACTTTTGCTGTCCATCTCTTAATCCTCACATCACAGGGAAGTAATTTAAAAATGCATGTACACCTGCTATTGTCACAGTTTTCCAAGAACAAAATTGATATGACCAATGACTTACAACCCAAACAAAGCCACCACAGGACATGTCCCCATCATATATGCCTCACCGTTAACATCTAGCAGAGCTGGCCAGCTTCTTCTTGGCAAGCCTCTGTGGTGTTCAATATACACAAAACCTAAATTTTTGTTGAATCAGTCTCAATTTTAACTCTACAGAAATGGTACAGATGGAAGCCAAGGCAACTTTCCATTGATTACACTGTATAGAGCACTCCCATTAATGTATTATGAATGAACCTATTGATAGTATATTGCAACATAAATGTCCCAAATTTTCTTCCTGTCAAAAAAGCAAATGAATGTGCAGTTGCAAAATACATTTGCTTATTAGCAAATGAGATTTCAATAATATTTTCATCCTGATTAAGACTAAGACTGCAATCCTCTATATGCTTACTTAGGAGCAGGGGCTTAGTTCTGAGTAGAAATGTAAATGATTGCATTGTAAGGCCTCATCCCAGGAGGAATTGAGGGTCTTCTGCCTGAATTCCGGCCATTGGGCAAACTCTAATTTACCTCATATACATTTCTTATGACAGCCACCATTAGCAATTCTGTACCAGAGATGGAAGAAGCTTTGCTCCCGATGTGTGTCCATTTATTTTTTTATGCATTCTAGCCTCCTGATAATTTCAATCATTTCCACATATGTGATATTTCATATAATTCATTTAATTTAGATCTTCCCTCCCTACCTCACAAGAGCAAACCCTTCCCTCCACATCTCAATATATGTTCTGGTCAAAGCCTCCTTTGCAATGCTCTTCCCAATAATTTTCACATAGAATACATTTCTTTCCATATGAAAAAGAATTCCACTCGGCTACTTGGAATTTCTAGTGGTGGGACAACCATATATGTCTCCACCTTGTAGGTTGATCCAGAAAAGAGGCCTGTCATGGAGGGCAGCCTCCATATTGTCCCACTTAAAGAGACCACTGATAATGTTAGTGTGTAGCCGCCTAGAGAATAAAATAGAAGTGATATATTTACAATTTGTGTTTCTGAACAGATGGGCCCTTCTGTATGTACTTATTAGAGTCTATACATCAAAGCAAATTATAATAACTGAAACTAAAGTCACAGCTAGATTTTGGGCAGCTTCCTTTTGCAGGGATGCTTTCATGTAGTCTGTCTGTCTGTCTGTCTGTCTGTCTTTCTTTCTTTCTTTCTTTCTTTCTTTCTTTCTTTCTTTCTTAGTGCCCTTATTTAACATTGCTATACTTAATTTATCATGTTTTTTCTTATTTGTTTTGCCTAGTAACCTTGAAACAAGAGAAGAGAAATTATCCTTGAAGAGAAATTGATAATGCGTCATTCTGCTTTAATGAATGGCTTGTCAAGCTTTGGGGTGACTACTTCCTTGGCCACATTTTTTTGTCTTTCATGCCATAGACTTCAGTTATGGGATTTGGATCTATGCCCTCAGTCACATCTGTCAAATTCTTCATTCAATACTCGATCATTGTCTGGAACCATGGCATAATTAGAGGATCATTTATTAGTGATGACTCATTTTATTTTTTGTCTCTGTGACATTTGGCTGTCACTCTCTGAAACTTTTATTGGTAGGCAAATGAATTCAATGGCTTCATTTACCTCCCTCTTCCATTTTCCACTCTTTTCACAAGCCTCCTTTCATCATAGCGTCTAGGGCTATAACTTTTTCGATGCGGTCCTATAGTACATCTGGCAGAACAGAAATCTGTGCTTCTACCATTCCCACAATAAATATTTTTTTAATTGTTTCTGTAGCTTGGGTTTTTATTACTCATTTTCCATGCATCAAGAACTACTGCTTGTTCTTCCTTCCTTCTATTTCTTCTCTCATAATGTCAATCAATGCCTATTTGGCATATAATAGAGTCATAATAAGTTGGTGCTTTAATTTATCAGTGTCAGTTGCTCATGCAGAAACATGGGTTTTGATTGGACAGATCTTTTCACGGTCTTAATCTCTTCTGCATTTTATTTTTGTGTGCCATTTATTGTTGCAAAGATTTTATTAAGTATTAAACTAAGTTAAAGTGAGTTTGATACTTATTTATTTTTATTTTATTTTTTATATTTCTATACCACCCTATAGCCACAGCTCTCTGGGCTGTTTACAAAAGTTAAAACATTACAATACAATATACAAAGTTTAAAAACAATTTACATAAAAACATATGGACTACATATATAACAAGGTATAACTAAAAACAACTTGAACTAAAAACATTTTTTTTTAAAAATCCAACAATAAAACACAGCTTAAAACAACACTGCTTAAAACAGTATACAAATACCCTAACCCTGGCGCCAGCTTGTCTGGCAAAAGGGGGGGGACAATGCGGGCAGGTGGGGTGAGAAGAGGTGGCTGCTGCCTATTGGGTGCCCCCCCATGGCACCACCAAGCAGGGGAGGAGTCGGCAGAGCCCTCTTAAGCTCTGCGCTCCCTCCAAACCAGCTCTCTCGCTCTCGCGGATGTCCTGGAAGCGACGACCAACTCCTGGCTGTCAGCAGAACCGTCCCGTCGCTCCCCCCGAGATTGCAGCCTGCGCACCTGCGGCCTGTCCGGTGCTGGCGCTCGCTTGAGCAGCACACGTGCCTTGTGGGCACCGGCCTCGCTGCTGTGGTGCACGCACTGGCGCTCGCCGCTGTGGTGCGTGCGCCCCTTGCCTCCGGATCGCCAGCGGGGCAGCCCTTTTGCCGGCGCTTGCTGGGCCTCCGGGGGCGCTGGCGCTCGATGCTGCGGTGGGCGCGCTCCTCGCCTCCGTCTCGACAGGTGGGCGGCCGTCTTGCCGGCGGTTGCCACGCCCCCGGGGGGCGCTGGCGCTCCGTCTCGCCAGGAGACATGGCCCCTCACTGGGTCTTGCCGCGTCTTTGGAGGGGGGCGCCCGCGGCTGCGTTGCGCGTGCCCCTCCCCTCTGGCTAGCTCGGGGGGCGGCCCTCTCACTGGCGTTTGCCGCGCCTCTGGGGGCGCGACCCTTGCGACTGCGGCATGCGCGCCCCCCGCCTCTGGCTCGCCGGGAGGCGCGGCCCTGCACCGGATCTGGCTGCGGCTCCGGGGGTGTCGGCGCTTGCTACTGCGCTGCACCCGCCCCTTGCCTCCGGCTTGCCGGGAGGCGCGGCCTTCTTGCCGTGCTGCCTGGGTGCGCCATCCACTCCCTCGGCGAATCACGTGCCCCTCGCCTCCTAATGGCTGGGCGGGCGGCCCTCTCACCGGCGCTTGCTGTGCCTCTGGGGGTGCTGATGCTTGCGGCTGCGGCGCCTCCGCCCCCCCTGCCTCTGGCTCTCCGGGAGGCGCAGACCTGCGTTGGGTCTGGCCATGACTCCGGGGGGGTCGGCGCTCGCTGCTGCGCCCGCCCCTCGCCTCCGGCTCGCTGGGAGGAGGCGCGACCCTCTTACCGCGCTGCTGGGTGCTCCGGCCCCTCCCTCAGCGGCGGACGCGCCTCTCCACTCCTGCTTTGCTGGGGGGGCGGCCCTCTCAGTGGTGTTTAGTGCATCTCCGGGGGCGCCAATGCTCGTGGCTGCGGCGCCCGCACCCCCAGCCTTCGGCGAACTGGGAGGCGCAGCCTCTTGCTGGGTCTGGCTGCGGCTCCGGGGGCATCAGCGCTCGCTGCTGCACTGCGCCCACCCCTCACCTCCGGCTTGCTGTGCGCTGTCAGGTTCACCGGCTCTCCTCGGTGGTGCACATGCCCCTCGCCTCCCCACCCACTGGCTTCCATGGTGCATGGCCCCTGCTCCTTTCAGCAGCTGTTCTCGCTGCTGTAGGGGCATTAGCGAACACGACCCAATGCGGTGTAGCTGCGAGTGCATTTGCCGGGGGGGGGGGCGGGTGATCCTAGTTCTAGTCCCCACACAGCCATGGAAGCTCACTGAGTGACTTCACGGGTCTGTCACAGATTCTTAGCCCAACCTACCTCACAGGGTGGTTGTTGTGAAATTGTAGATGAGGAGGATAATGTAAACTGCCTTGGGCTCCTTGCAAGTGGTAAACGGGCGGCATATAAATGCAATAAATAATGATAATTACTAAATATATATAATGCAATACTTTTTCCCATGAGCAACGTGCTCAGCGCATGCCTTCTCTATCCCCCCCATCATTCATATCTGGCAGTTATACTGGCCGTTCATCCTTGGCGTTGCCCTACCTAGGGTGTTGGACAGTGACCTGCCTGCACTTGCCAGGCATTCGGCCCACTCATACCCTGGGCCTGCCTCCACCCTACAGTAAAAGGCTATAGGTGCTGCCTTGGTTGACCTGGGGTCCTGCTGGTTAGCCCTTTCTAGGATCTCGACTCCTGTGGGTTTACGCCCCTGCCTGCGTTTGTGCTTTCAGGGATTGGCCGAGTAGTGGTTGGAGTATTGCACTGGGACCTAGGTCCTTGTTATCTTCCCTGGTGCTAGGCCTCTGGCAGCCTGATACCAAGCACCGACCCTGAACTCCACCTTCTTGCATCATGCCCCAGAAGAAGGGCCATGGTGCAAGGAGGGGGAAGGGTAGGGCCCGCCGCCAAGAGACCTCAGCCTGGGCCCAACTCCAGGTCTGAGGCAGAGGCGGGCCCAGTTCTGACCTTAATCCTTGCTCGCCTGGAGGCTGCTGAGCATTCCTCAGGAATTCCTCCCCCTCCCCTGGCCAGGCCTAGGAAAACCACGGCGGTCCAATCCGAAAGGATGCATCAACAGACCCAACACGGCTATTTTTCTATTTCAGCACGTCTGATGCCGTTGCAGCTTCCACCTCCTCTTCACTGGCTATTCTCGAGAGCCCACTGCCCCCAGAGGGGCTCTTTTCTCCTGCGACTACCTCATCCCCCGTCACCCAAGCGACGCCATCCACATTGCCGGTTGGGGATCAGAACTTGGTCACAGTGGGTTCAGTGCATCTGGATGCCATAGAAGTAGGGGTGCACGAAAGTCACTTACCTGGTCTCGCAGCTTGCTTCGCGGTGGGGGGGAGGCGCTTCGCTGCTCCCACGGAAGTTCAGGCCGGGGGGGGAGGCTTCCCTCCTCGCCCGGCCGAAATTCAGGCCGGGGAGAAGCGCCCCGTCTCCCCGGCCGCAAACTTCAAAAGAAAAAAAAAAAACGCCCCTGTGATAGGCTACGTAACGATTAACGTAGCCTATCACGGCTAGATTTGCAAAGTCAGCTGTGATAGGCTACGTTAATTGTCACGTAGCCTATCACGGGTGACTTTGAAAAAAAAAAAGCGCGTACGCAAATGGCGGCCCCCATAGGGAGCCGCCATTCACGTTCCTTATTTGGTCCCTGTAGTCTACGTAAAGATTTACGTAGACTACGGCGAAAATAAGGGCAACAATATTGCAGGATTTTAATGCTCAATGCCAACCCGCAGATCTTACCGGGTGCCGCTGGTACCCTGAGTTTCAGAATCGCACGGCTGGTTTGGTGGTGCCCTGGGCAGCAGCCTCAGAGTTGGGCGCAGGTGGGGGGAGTTCACAAGCACTAGGCTTGTGACTCCTGTGGCGGCTAGGACGGGCAAAAGCAGAAAGGAATTAGGGATGGTGTGCATGCAGAGGCACTTTATGGTGATAGGTGACGCCTGAGGCCCCCCGAACGGGTTGTGCGGCTAGGCGGGGGATAAGGGTTGCCTGGGAGACCAACCCCACTCACTCACCCAGGTGTTGTGCGACACCGGGTTGGGGGTGACACCGGAAGGTCTACCTCCCCCAGAGGGGGCAGTCCGGAGGGGCAGCGAGATCGACGCCACCCCTCAGGCTGGGTGTGCTTTCGCCCGAGAAGTGCCAGCTAGTCTCTGGCACAGTCAGATGCCCGTCCTAGATTCCCCTTTGCAGATATTTCAATAAATGTGGCCCAATTTTCAACCCAAGCCTCGTTGTCTGACTCTTCTTTGACCCATCTCCGCTTGCAAAAGTCAGCAGAACAAATAGGAGTTCTAAAAAGGGAAAGCCTGCCAGAATAATAGTGTCTTTAATGCCTACTTAAAAACCTTCAATGAGGTTAGCAGGCACATTTCAACCAGGAGATTGTTCCACAACTGAGGGGCAGCAAAGTCCAGAAATTAAGGCTAGAATCCTAAGCACACGACTTAATAAAGATGTAACAACATTCTGTTAAAAAAGTTTAAGTATGCCTTTTGCTTTAATGAAATGGTTCACAAACTGCCATTCCAACATGAGTTCTTTCTACCCTCCAAAACCATTCAACAAAATTTAGGGGGAGTGCTGAAACCATGCTGGCTGGGGATGGAGGATGTTCAACACATCTGGAGATCACCAAGTTCTGGAAGGCTAATATAAAAGATTGAAAATGCCAGGCAATATCTCTTTAGCAGTTACAAATAAACTAAAAAATTTGAAAAATAAAATGTGTCTTCTCTGTAACAGATTGAGGAGAGCCTATTCAACTGGATAAAATCTATACATATTGTTATCTCATCATCTAATAAAGATATTTCAACACAATGGCTTTTAAACTTTCACCAAAGGAAGGACAAGGAAACCATTCTATAAATGCAATATAATATCTGTCTTTTAAATGTGCTGGAGAATATCTCTACTTTTTCTTATCACCCTTTACAAGATGTTCACAACATACTACTGCCCAAGTCTTAGGAACTACATCTGAGGCCCTGCTCTCTGGTCCACCAGTGAGACCATTAGGCTGGTGAGTACCATGGGCAGAGTCTTTTTTGTGGTGGCTCTGCATCTTTGGAATGCCTTCTCCAGGGAAATATATATGGTCCCTTCTTTGTTTTCACATTTAGGAGAGCCTTAAGGACCTTATTAATTCCAGTCTACATTTCAGATATTTTATTGCAGTGTGTTTTAATAGTTGTTTTATCTACTGCTGCTATCATTAAATGTTTCATTTCATTTCCTACATTCCTATACTGCCTAATAGCCAAAGCACTCTGGGCAGTTTAGACAGATTAAAACTGTCTAAAAATACATAATATAAAACTAATGTACAAAAACAAAACAATGTTAAAACAATCAACAGTAAATCCTAGGATCCATTAAAAACCTTAACATATGCTGTCAAATGCCTAGGAGTAGAAGAAAGTCTTAACCTGGCATCAAAAATGTGACAATGTTGGAGCTAGGTGGATCTCACTGGGGTGAGCATTCCATATTTTATTGTTATTTTAATAATTTGGAATATTTGTGTATTGTGTGTATTGTGTTATTTATCATGTTATTATATTGTGAATCCCCTTGTGAGGGCAGATATCCTGAAAGGTGTGTTAAAAAGATATTAAATGAATAAAATACTGGGTTGTGGATTTCCCTAAATGATTATTTTTAGATCATCCACCAAGGAGACCAAGGATATTTCAGTCCCCAAACCAAGCCTGAACCCAGATTGTAAAGGATGAGGATCTAAATGAACCATTTCATCCAAGAAAGCCTGGAGTGCCACCAGTCACTCTAACATCTTATTTTAAAATGGCTGGTAATTATGATGGATGGTAGGATCCAAGGAGGGTTTTTCAAGACAAGTCTTACAACTGCTTCCTTTAATGGCATTGGAACACCGCCCTCATCCATGGATGCAGTGCCATCCTGCTCCCCCCCCCCACTGCCCCCCAGGCATTTGTAATCAACGTGAACGTGGATCTAAAATGCAAGCAGTTGGCTTCACTCCTCCAGCAACTTCCTCATATCACCAGGCTGAATAAGCCACAATGTATCCATCATAGTAGGACAAGAAGAAACCTCAGTCAAAGTCACAGATCCTGCTCTTAATGTGCTGTGGCAGGGTGAGGGGGAGGCAGGTGAGGTAACTGGGGTGTAAGCACTGACACCGGTCAGTGTAAAGGTTTACCAGGGCTAAACAAACCATGTACTCAGAAACACAAATCCACAAAACAGAAAAGGTACAACCCAACATTACTGATTACAAGTATAACGCATTGGCCCCAAAGGCTACACTAAAATGTACTTGCCGCAAAGGCTATCATGCCATACAACTGAATTGCCCACAAGTCTCCAACCACAGCAGGGGATATAATAGAGTGCAAAACAATGATGTCTCTCTTCAACCTTACTTGACACCTTCAGCAAAGCGGGTGGTCAGTCCTCTGATCTTCAGGTGGCTTTGAGTTCTGGACTCTTTCAGTCGGTCCAGGACATTGCTTTGATGACAGAACAGGAAAGCTGCGCCCAAAGGTCTGAACACAATAACATTAGATAGTTGTTGTTTTGCTTGCATGCTTGACTTCTGGTTTGCCTACCCCAGCTTTTATGCTATTGTCAGCAAAGCCAGTATGAGACTGAAGCCACTCTCAGTCCTATCCTGCAATACTGATGTCATCCATGCAATGTAGTGGTGCCAGCAAACCAATATAGTATGCTCAGCAGAACTAGGGATGTATGAAACACTTACCTTGTTCTGTGCTGGGCAATCCGCGGTGGGGGGAAGGCACTCCGTCCCTCCCCTGGAATTCTCCCCAGCTGGCTCCGCTCCATGGCGGCTCCACGGAGCAGCTGACCGGGGCCAGCAGCAGCCAGAGTTCCGGCCACGGCCGGGCTGCTGCGGCCGCAAATGGCAGCTGCCATTTGCATGCTTGCAGTCAGGCATGATAGACTATGTAAATACTTACGTAGCCTATCACGGCTGACTGCAAGCATGCAAATGGTGGTTGCTACGATGGCTGCCATTTGCAGCCGCAAGCCTGGCAGTGGCCAGCCAGGAGAGCAGCCGGAACCTCCACCGCATCTGCTGTCGGAGCCGCAGGTACGCTCAGGTAAGCTCCATCCTGGGGGGATTCCGCGGGGTGGCGGGGGGGAGGCCGTCCCGCCACAGATTCCGGGGGGGCGGATTCTAAAGAATCCAGCCTCACTGGAGTCTGTGGCAGAATTCTCTGACATCCCTAAGCAGAACAATGTATGAAATCTAAATCAATGAGTTCTCAAATGTTCATCAACTTGCCCTGTGACTACAGTTATATTTTGAACTTAAGCAACATCTTAAGCCACTTCTACCCCCATAGTAATGTGTTTGTCTACTTCCTCATGACTATGTTCTTCAGACTTTCTCTCCATGCTCTTGTCCATAGCTCCCTGCTAAATGTCACCAGCAGTAAAGCTATGTATGTCTCATCACATCAGCAGTTGTGCATTCTCATGCAAACCCTGATTCACTGATGGAGGGTGTTTTTTTGCCACAATGCATACACAAAGAGCATTGGCTGGACAATGCACTCTTTTCATCCAGATCCTTGTCAACCAGAACCTCATCTTCTGTAGAGGCCTAGTCCTTCACCTTCCCCCATCCCCATTCATGGTTCTCATTCCTCCTGGGTGAGATTCCATCACTTTGCACTCAATATCTATCCATTTTTGTGGAATCTACTGTTGGCCAGGTGCACTATTGTCATTCAGACCCAGAAATAACAGGCATATAGTAAGGATGAATATGAAATTCTGATTATTAATAGCAGCATGATGTGAAGCAATATCAGGCTGAAGAATAGTACGAGGTCAGCATGAGAACATACTTGTTCACCTGCTTCATCATAAATCACTAAGTTGATGTTCTTCTTTTACAGCACAATCCTTGAAAACCATGGATGTCTTTGAGTGGCTTAGAAGGTAACATGAAATCCCCTTCCTGGATGCATTATCATGCTGTTCAGAGTTGTAGTTCAATATACACATATTTCATTATGCTGGAATACAACTGTTTTAAGAAAAACATAGAAAATGAACAAACCCTGTTGTATAGCATTTTGGTCCTTTGCCTGGATTGTATCAGTCTATAAGGGTATATATGGTAATATTATTGCTCTAATTGCTCTAATTTCACCACAATACCTTCCTTTATGATAAGGGTATCAACCCCAAATATGGCAGTTAACTCATTGACACTCAGTCAAGTACTCCTATATCCATCGTTACAGATTGCCTAAAGTTGCTTCCCCATAGGTTATATTATACATTAAATCTTTTACTGTGAAATAGATTTCTATACAATGGGTATTCCAATTCTACACTTCCATCTCAGATTTTGGTTAGAGAGTGTCATGATTAGGGATGTATGAGAATTTTGCTTTTGCTTGGAAAACATGCAATCATGCCCCATTCGAAGCGCCAAACATGATCGCGAGCACATGCATATGTCCACCGAAATGTTTTCAAATTGCCAGCCATGTGCTCAATTTGCACAGATTTCCCAGTTCGATTTTGTGCAATGTACTGATTTATATAAACTTCAATGTAGACTGAATCAGCCCCACTTTAGTCTATGGAGGAAAGTTGCACACATTAGGAAAGTTGCACAAATTTTGGGAAATCTGCACAATTTGGGAGAAATTGCACAAATTTCACATTTGATCGCTGCTTGATTTCCACAATTTTCCTGTTTGCATAGAATGAACAGAGATCGCAAACCCAAACAGGAATCAGGCATGAGATGAGTGGCGACATGATGGCCAGAGAATCCTAACGATCTTGAACATCCCTCATTCATCTATCCCTAGCCATGATCCTTCATACTTGTGGGTTCATGGTATGGATTCTCCCACCACTGTGGATCACATGCTAAGCTTTAAGAGAAAATACCTGTAACAGGGAAAAGGGGACAAACTTTACCCTCCAAGTTTTAACTCCATAGACCCACAGTAATTGTACACATCAATCATTTCCCAGTATTAACAACATTATAGAGGTCAATACTGTGTTCTTGACCCACTCCTTAGGGTAGGGATTGTGTAAAACTCACTCTGTCTGTGTTTCGCAGATTGTCAAGCACCTTATTCCTCAGTCCACCCATTGACAGAATTTGATTTTTTTTAGTTCCCAAATTTGCACAAATGCGCATTTGCGCAAACTCACATATGTGAAAATGCACATTCCCCCCCAAATGCACAAAATCCCCCCAGTACATTTTCACACTTTAACCTATGAGGAAATGTGCAATTTGGGATGGGTTTTTTTTTTTTAAATTGTTGCATATTTGCAACAACAAAATTTTGCAACAATAAAATGTGTGCTAAATCTGGAAAGTTAGGAAAACGGTCTGCAAATCGCTGGAATCTGCCTGACAGGGGAAAAGCTGGTCTACTGCAGAATACGCTGGTTAGATACATCAAAATCCAAACTCAGTTGGTTCCATGGAGGATTTCTCTGACATCCCTACGTTAGGTTTGTTGTGATTTCTGACAAACAAGTCCCAAACAGATCTCAAACTGTTAAGCCGGCTCATGCTTTTTTCTAGGGAATCTCCTTTATAATTTAACCTGGAAAACAATGAGCTGTCTTGATCTACAATGGGGACAAATTTCACCCAAATGTAAAACAGATTTTAGCAGTACTAATCCCAAAATCTCACTTTCTATTCAGGGATTATCCTGGAACAATTTTATAATGTTGGAGAAGATACTGTTCAGAGATACTGTTTTACTTCCTCTCTTAAAAAAAAAAACACACACACACTAAAGGCAGAAGTATGTGCTACATCTTTCAGTCAAAAGGTGCACTGTCTTTGCAGATTCTTATGTTTGCACAATTCATTCAAATAAAGCCATTAGAATCCAAGTACCTGCTTCTAACCAATGTCTCATTGTGCCTTAATTTGCACCAAAATCAGTCTGAGAGCCCTGTTTCAGGGAAACATTCAGTAATAAAAAAGCCAGTTTAAGCCAGAATGCCGAGCCAAAACTCCATAGGTAAGCAATTCCCTCTTACCTAACCTTTCTGCTTTCTTACAATATTTCAATGTACATTCTTCAAAAACTCCCATCATTTCTGTTTCTGCTATCATCCTTCCTTTTCTGGAACACTCCAAGAATCTTCACCCATTTTCTGACTGTTGCACAACATTCTACTGCCATCCTTCAGCATCTCCTGAATATGTATTTTAGTTCCATGCTTATAAATGATTGATCAAAACAGCTGTTCCAATCCAAACACTGAAAATGCAGATCAACTTCATATCACTTTTATGCAGTTTTCTACATGCCTGTTTACCATTGGCCCTTAACTGATTCAATTTCATTGCCATTTCCCCCAGTAATTTAATGTGGTGTCATTGTTAGTCTGCAAGGGCAATTTGCCCCAGGACCTGCAAAAGAAGGATCCCCCTGCCTTGGATCCTGGATGTACCACTGGCCCCTATTTTGGCCCTGTCACATTGCTCACTAGAGCCCCTCTGACACATGGCTGCTTGTAGGACATGGGTGAGGAGCCTCACATCCAGGGGCCAAATGCAACTTCCTGGGGTCCCAGTCTGGCATTCTGGGGTTCCTTAGATGGCCACATACCCTTTCCCCTGGCCACACTCCTTTCCCCCCATCTACCAATCATTTGTTGGGTTTCCTGTTTCCTGTGCAGTTTTCCCCCATTCTAAAAGGTTGAAATGCCTCTCCTAGAACTTGGAGCTTTAAGCTACAATGTGCTGATATGTTTTGTGGTTTTAGCCCCACCCCTTTTGACTTAGGCCTCACCCCCTCTGCCTTTGCCCCTGCTCACTACTGGAATGTGGCCTCCAAGAGCTGCTTTGAAATGGTATTCTGCCCTTTGGCTGAAAAAGGTTTGCCACCAAAAGGTTTGTAGCAGGTGGGACAGATCCCCCAACATTACACCTGTGCCATGCCGGCGTTTGCCCATAGTCATGTGAAGTTTGTGCACAACAGGCCCAAGGGATATATCCTCCTGGCCCAGGAAATCGGTGCAAAGGACACCACTACACCAGCTGTTTATAGTCTTCTAGGGCAAGCTTCCCCAACATGATGCCCTCCAGATGTTTTGGATTTCAGCTCCCATCAGCTCCAGCAACTATGGGAGTTAAAGTCAGGAATGCTGGAAGTCAGGAATGGTGGGCATTGTAGCCCAAAGCACCTGGCAAATACCAGGATGGGGAAATCTGTCCTAAGACAATGGAGTTCACAGTTGGGCTAGCAATCTGAGGTGCCTCCTAATACAGTCTCTACTCTACCTGCTGTCTTTACAGGATCTGCAACCACTAGCGGAGTGCAGCTTAGATGTTCTCAGCAGCAATCTTTTCCCCATTCCTCTGTTGTTCCAGCCACGCTTTCTCTGCAGTGTCTTTTTTTCTGAGCTTGTCACTCACAACTATTGATGGCAATTTGGCAAATGCCGCTTGCACTGCAAATTGTTGTACTGTGACTCCAGGAGGGGTGTTCTACAATGTGCTCATACCAAATAACCTGAAAGATCAAGTTCACCATGAACAGAATCCCCTGTAGGCTCAAAATAAAAACTGCTAAACATGGCTGAAGTAATTCATGTGAAGCAGTGTTCATTCTTTAAATATTTTCTAGCCTTTTACCATCTTCTCACGAATCTAAAGCTGGCCCTTTAAAAAGCTAGATTGAGCATAAAATGCTCAAGATTAGATTTCAAAAGAGATACTGACTCTGAAAAGTAAAATGTCAGTAGGGGACTTATCAACACCCAAGAGAGTATGATTAACTATCCAGATCCACTACTCTCCTCTCCGCATGAATGCGTTGAACACCCTAGAAGAATAGCAAAAAAAAAAGCTTTAAAAAAGAAAGAAAAAAAAGATTGCAGTTATGAAGTGATAATGAAGTAGTGTTGCTGAACATGTAAAGGTTGTTTATATGTAATAGAGAACCTCAGGAAATTATAACATCTGGCATGCAATTTTTTAATGTGTCAATTTAGTTTGTCAGTTGACAATGCTAATTTGTTGTATAATTTATTGTATACATTTATTCACAATTCAGTGACAAAAAAACAAAGCCTATTCTATGGTTTTACTGACCACTCTTGGTTTACAATCATTAAAATACATGTTGGGGGTTTCAAAAGGGCATTGAACTTAAATACGTATATGGTCTTAATTTTAAAGTCATGGGTTTGGTGCTAATTTTACTTCTGTTAATGGAACAGAGTTCCTGTTCACAGACCAGGGCTTTTCCTGTTTCCCCCTTCTCTCTGCAGCCCCCATCTCTGCACTTCAGAAATTACTGTTCCTGGGGTTTGGGGGAAGTTTGGGAATATAATGTGGGCAGCTGCTGGTTGAATAGGGGGATTCACAGAAACACTCCCACCCCATGAATGGAGGAGTGGCTTAGTATCCCAGCCATTATAAACAACAATTTCAAAAACCACAACTAGGTAATATCTACATATTTTCAAAAATGGGTGATCATCTATGGGTGTTCCTTTGTCCCAGCAGTTCTAGGTGAAACCTGAAATCTCTATAGCATCTAGTGGAGCCTAATCTAATTAAGTGTGCAATCTCCTCCTATGCTACATTTATTATTATTATTATTATTATTATTATTATTATTATTATTAACAACAACAACAACAACAACAACAACACTTGGATACTACTTAATATAATAAAATCTCTAAGGGTGCGATCCTGTGGCCACTAGACAGCCATAGGATATGTTGGTTTCTGGGAACTGACCTCGGAGCTTGCGCTGCGAGGTTGGTTCCCTGAGAACCAACCTTCCCCCCCCCTCCTGCTCTGCCTCTTGGCAGGGTGAAATGATCCCATGCTCCACACTCAGAAGAGGAGTGCGGAGCAGCAAAAATGAGGCATTCCTGGGGGTGTTCTGGGGCAGGGAAGGCGGAAATGCTGGTATGACACAGCCAACGTGTCATCTGGCAGCTGTTTCCTCCGCTCCACCTTCCCGCAGCTAGACAGCTGAAATCAGCTGTCTAACCACAGATGCCGGGTGACTGAAACATGGAGAGGATGATCCCCTCCACGCTTCTCCTGCCCTGCATTGGATAGGCGGTAGCCTCCAAGTTTGGAGGTGGCCGCCAATCCCGGTAGGATTGCTCCCTAAGCGGTTTACGTACAAATTTTTAAAAATCACTGTTAAAATACAATGGAAATAAGCAAGTACAACAACAACAACAAATATTATTATTATTATTATTATTATTATTTATTATGTTTATATTCCGCCTTTTTTCCTCCAAGGAACTCAAGGTGGTGTACATACTCCTTCTCTCCATTTTATCCTCACAACAACCCTGTGAGGTGGGTTGGGCTGAGAGTCTGTGACTGGCCCAAAGTCACCCAGTGAGCTTCCATGGCGGAGTGGAGACTAGAACCCGGATCTCCCGACTCCCAGTCCAGCACTCTAGCCACTACACCACACTGGCTCTCAATAATAGCATTTGCGTTCCCGTTTTATCCGTGATAGGCTACGTAAATATTTACGTAGCCTATGATGGCTAAAATGGGAATGCAAATTGCTACTACGCCATTTGTGTTCCCCTTTTTTTCACCATAATAGCCTATATAAATATTTTTGTAGGCTAAAATTACGTAGGCTAAAACGGCGAAAAATAGGGAACACAAATGGTGGCCGCCGTAGCTGCCGCCATTTGTGTCCACTGTTTTTTTTTGTTTTGTTTTTTGCTTTCTGTGATAGGCTATGTAAATATTTACATAGCCTATCACGGCAAAATACAGGGATGCAAATGGCGGCGGCTATGGCAGCTGCCATTTGCGTCCCTGCAGGCTGCCCAGCGGCCGGATGTCTGGCTGCGGGCGACCCTGGCTGGCGGCTCTGCAGAATCTCCACAGAGCGGAGCCGGCCGGACAGAATTTTGGGGGTAGGGACGGAGCGCCTCTCCCCCACCGCAAATGTCACCCTTCGAAAAGGTAAGTGACTTTCGTACATCCCTAGTTGAGGCTAAAATGTGTTCAAGGCCCACCTGAAGGAAAACAAAGGTCAGTCCAAACACATCTAACGTGTAACATTTACAGGTGATGAAAACTGAACATGCCATGTAATGGGTTCATGCCCTTTGGGGAAGCGTAACAGACTTAGGGAGCAATCCTATGTGGATTGCTGGAAGCTTTGGAACTCGAAGGCTGCCAAGTATCCAATCAAGAGTGAGAGGACAGCATGGACCATCTTCACCTCCACGCTCCAGCCACCCTGCATTTCTGCTAGATGGGCATTTTCGCCCATCTAGTGGCAGTGTTTCAGATGGGGAGGGAAGGAAGCTGGGGCGGCCATAGGATACATCATATCACAGCCACTCTGGTGTCCTCCCCTCCCCTGGGAATGTCCCTTCCCCCCTCCTCCATTTTCCAATCACAGAGAGGTAGCTGGTGCAGTTCTCTCCATGTCGGCCATGAGGGGGAGGGGGCAGGGAGCATGGTTTCCTCACCCTGAGCTTGGAGCCAGGAAATTGAACCCATGACACTGTCTGTGGAGCATAGGATTGCTCCCTCCAGTATATTTTGCATATATAATTTCTAAAGTTCAATTCCCAGCTTCTCAAGTTAATGACTTTATATGCTCACACTGCGTATGAGGGAAGTTTGGGGACTGGATATAACTAGTTTCAAAAATAAAATATACGAGAGGACAGTTTTACAACTATTTAAGAAGTAGAAGTCTGTATCAGAGTTGTATGTCTACCACTGTACATTTTCTCGTGGGGGTGGGTATTTATTCCCCAAGAATGTTCTGGAACAATGCTACATCTGGAGTATTCTGTGAAAATAATGGTTCCAGCCGGAGGCAGTGAAGGTATTATCTTTAGCTCCTTCCTGGTAGCTGCCATTGCCATCCTCAGAATGCCCTGGACATTGCTGGCTGGGGAATGCTAGGAGTTGAAGGTTTTTTTCTTCTGTCTAAAAATGCATAGGATTGTGCTCTAAATGAGTTTGTATAAGACGGGAAGTGGGGGGACCTCTGGTCCTCCAGATGTTGTTCAATACCCATCAGCCAGTGGGTCAGGGATGATGGCAGTTGTAGTCCAACATTGTAGTACAAATTGAATATTGTTCACTGAGGCTGGAACTCAGATCTGACATGTTTCCATTTGTGTTAACATATCTTCCTGTAGCTTCAGTTGTAGTAACATGATCCCTTCAACATCACTGTTGCAGTAGGGTGCAATATGTGTGGAATATGTGTTTTGGCCATACTGTGCAATATGTGTTTTGGCCTGTGTGGAAGCTTCTAATATACAGGTCAAGTTCCATTTCAGCCACAAGACAAGAAAATGATATCCAACCAAGAGTGAACCACTTTGTTAAAGCTGATGTTCAGCAATTAAAAATTAGTAAATTAAATTTATTTCGGTTGCTTCTAGTCCAAGAACTTGCACACTTTTCATTATGGTTCTGATTCACAGTGATAGCTCCTTCTACCTCTGCACTGTGACACACGAAGACTTTTGACAGAGCAGACACAGAGGAGATATGTACATTGCCATGTTTGATTTCTGTCAGAAACCCACTGACATCACTCCAGCTGCCTGGGCCCTGTCATCTCCCCTGAAGTCAGCTGCAGGCTCACTGAAAAGTGACATGTGGCAATATTTACATGTCCCCAGGCCACATTCTCGTGCTGTCATTGGTTTGCTATCCATAAAGTTTGAAACACTTTTTTTTCTCCACAGTGAATGGCTGCCTTCCGGATAGCCATGATACTGCTAGGAAATGTGTTTTCATAATTTAATGCATATGTGTGCTTATTCTGTTCCTGTGTGCTCACTGAATATTTGACAACAGGATCTATTTTTAATAGATTACACAACTTTTAGAAGTCACGGTCCCTTGTCTGAGGAAGAAAGTACAAACGTTGCCTCTGCTGAGCAAGAAACAGACAGATTGTGTGACATTCTTCCACTGCTCATTATAAGTGATTTTTTTTTATTTACTGGGCGAGCCCAGTACTTGCCCTTTCTGTATCCTGCTCCTGAGTTTTATCAGATTCATGCAGCTGTTTTTGGATCAGAAAATGTGACTTAGTAGGCAAAACACTGAGAAATCAAGGAAGAGATAATGACTACACATACATTTGTATGAAAAACAGATCTAAAAGAAAACAGGTTAGCAGTTCATTCTGTTTCCCTAAATATTACCAGATGTTACTTTTTTTGAAAGGGTTTTCTCCAGAATAATTGGAGAAACTAATTTTTCCTGATTAGGAAAAATCTGATTAGGACATCTGTGGTTTTCAAGTATATCAAGGTTGCAATCCTATGTCCACTTACTTTGGAGCAAACTCCATTGAACTCAGTAGAACTTACTTTTGAGGAGACATATTGTTGTTGTTTATTCAGTCAGTTGCTTCTGACTCTTCATGACTTCATGGATCAGCCCATGCCAGAGCTTCCTGTCAGCCGTCACCACCCCCAGCTCCCCCAGGGTTGGGGGAGCTGAATATCCAGAATATCATCCATCCATCTTGTCCTTGGTCGGCCCGGCCCCTCTTCCTTTTGCCTTCCACTTTCCCTAGCATCAGCATCTTCTCCAGGGTATCTCGTCTTCTCATTATGTGGCCAAAGTACTTCAGTTTTGCCTTTAATATCCTTCCCTCAAGTGAGCAGTCTGGCTTTATTTCCTGGAGTATGGACTGGTTTGATCTTCTTGCAGTCCAAGGCACTCTCAGAATTGTCCTCCAGCACCACAGTTCAAAAGCATCTATCTTCCTTCGCTCAGCCTTCCTTATGGTGCAGCTCTTGCAGCCATAGGTTACTACCGGGAATACCATTGCTTTAACTATGTGGACCTTTGCTGTCAGTGTGATGTCTCTGCTCTTAACTGTTTCATCAAGATTTGTCATTGCTGTCCTCCCAAGAAGTAAACGTCTTCTGATTTCCTGGCTGCAGTCAGCGTCTGCAGTAATCTTTGCACCTAGAAAGACAAAGTCTGTCACTGCCTCCACGTTTTCTCCCTCTATTTGCCAGTTCTGAATCCAGCTGGTTGCCATAATCTTGGTTGTTTTGAGGTTTAACTGCAACCCAGCTTTTGCACTTTCTTCTTTCACCTCGTCATGAGGTTCCTCAGCTCCTCCTCACTTTCAGCCATCAAAGTGGTGTCATCTGCATATCGGAGATTGTTAATGTTTCTGCCAGCAATTTTAACTCCAGCCTTGGCTTCATCATAGGGATGGCGGAGAATTTCTCCCCGAAACTTCGGGGGGCCGAGCGCCAACGTGTTTGGCCCCCCGAACAAGTTTCGGGGAGAAATCCTCCGCACCCCCCCCACACCCCGCACCCCCCCCCCCGGGACGGGACTTACCTTCCCTGAATGTCCCTCCCGGCGGCGGGTCCGGCTGGCGGTTCGTCCGGTGTTCGAGCGGGGTGGGAGCGGCAGCCAGTCTTTCGACCGGCTGCCGCCCCCTCCATTGCAATCAAAGAAAAAAAAAAAGCCCCCTGATAGGCTATGTGACGATTCACGTAGCCTATCACGGCTAGATTTGCAAAGTCAGCCGTGATAGGCTACGTGAATCGTCACGTAGCCTATCACGGGTGACTTAAAAAAAAAAAAAAAAAGTGTGTACGGATAATGGCGGCCCCCATAGGGAGCCGCCATTCCCGTTCCTTATTTGGTCTCTGTAGTCTACGTAAATGTTTACGTAGACTACGGCGAAAATAAGGGCAACGCTATTTGCGTTGCCCTTATTTTCGCCGTAGTCTATGTAAACATTTACGTAGACTACAGCAACTAAATAAGGAACGCGAATGGCGGCTCCCTATGGGGGCCGCCATTCGCGTACGCGCTTTTTTTTTTTTTTTAAAGTCACCCGTGATAGGCTACGTGACGATTCACGTAGCCTATCACGGCTGACTTTGCAGATCTAGCCATGATAGGCTACGTGAATCGTCACGTAGCCTATCAGGGGACGTTTTTTCTTTTTACTTTCGTGTTCGCGGCCAGGCGAGGCGGGAAGCCTCCTCCCCGGCCTGAATTTCAGCCGGGCGAGGCGGGAAGCCTCCCCCCCGGCCTGAATTTCAGCCGGGCGAGGCGGGAAGCCTCCTCCCCCGGCCTGAACTTCACAGGGCTAGCAGCGAAGTGCTCCCCCCCACCACAAACAAGCTGCGAGAAAAGGTAAGTGACTTTCGTCCACCCCTACTTCATCAAGCCCAGCACGTCGCATGATGTGTTCTGCGTCCAGGTTGAATAGGTAGGGTGAGAGTATACAACCCTGCCGTACTCCTTTCCCAATCTTAAACCAGTCCGTTGTTCCATGGTCTGTTCTTACCATTGCTACTTGGTCATTATACAGATTCCTCAGGAGGCAGACAAGATGACTTGGTATCCCCATACCACCAAGAACTTGCCACAATTTGTTATGACCCACACAGTCAAAGGTTTTAGAATAGTCAATAAAACAGAAATAGATGTTTTTCTGAAACTTCCTGGCTTTCCAGCAGATATTGGCAATTTGGTCTCTAGTTCCTCTGCCTTTTCTAAACCCAGCATGTACATCTGGCAATTCTCATTCCATGAATTGCTGAAGTCTACCTTGCAAGATCTTGAGCATTACCTTACTGGCATGTGAAATAAGTGCCACTGTTCGATCGTTTGAACATTCTTTGGTGCTTCCCTTTTTTGGTATGGGGATATAAGTTGATTTTTTCCAATCTGGTGGCCATTCTTGTGTCTTCCAAATTTGCTGGCATATGGCATGCATCACCTTGACAGCATCATCTTGCAAGATTTTAAACAGTTCAGCTGGGATACCGTCATCTCCTGCTGCCTTGTTATTAGCAATGCTTCTTAAGGCCCATTCAACCTCACTCTTCAGGATGTCTGGCTCTAGCTCACTGACCACACCATCAAATCTATCCCCAATATTATTATCCTTCCTATACAGATCTTCTGTATATTCTTGCCACCTTTTCTTGATCTCTTCTGCTTCTGTTAGGTCCTTGCCATCTTTGTTTTTGATCACACCCATTTTTGCCTGGAATTTACCTCCGATGTTTCTAATTTTCTGGAAGAGGTCTCTTGTCCTTCCTATTCTATTATCTTCTTCTGCTTCCACTCATTGCTTGTTTAAAAATAATTCCTTATCTCTTCTGGCTAACCTCTGGAATTTTGCATTTAATTGGGCATCTCTCCCCCGATCACTGTTGCCTTTTGCTTTCATTCTTTCTTGGGCTGCTTCCAGTGTCTCAGCAGACAGCCATCTTGCCTTCTTGGTTTTCTTTTTCTTTGGGATGTTTTTTGTTGCTGCCTCCTGCAAACTTCTTGCAAACTTCTGTCCATAGTTCTTCCGGGACCCTATCTACTAAATCTAGTCCCTTAAATCTATTCTTCACTTCCACTGCATATTCATTAGGAATATTAGTGAGCTCATATCTAACTGATCTGTGGGTCTTCCCTATTCTCTTTAGTCTGATTCTAAATTGTGCAATAAGATGTTCATGATCTGAACTACAATCAGCTGCAGGTCTTGTTTTTACCAACTGCATAGATGTCCACCACCTTTGACTACAAAGGATGTAGTCAATCTGATTTCGGTGTCGACCGTCTGGTGAAGTCCATGTATAAAGTTGTCTCTTAGGTTGTTGGAAGAGAGTATTTGTTATGCACAGTGCGTTGTCTTGGCAAAATTCTATCAGCCTATGTCCTGCTTCATTTTGTTCCCCCAGACCATGCTTGCCTGCAATTCCAGGTGTTGTTTGACTACCCACCTTAGCATTCCAGTCTCCTGTAATGAAAATAACATCTTTTTTTGGTGTACTACCCAGTAGGTGCTGCAGATCCTCATATAACTGATCTTCTTCTGCTTCTTCAGCATCTGTGGTTGGGGTGTATATTTGGATCACTGTGATGTTAAATGGCTTACCCTGAATTCGAATTGAGATCATTCTGTCATTTTTTAGATTGTATCCAAGCACTGCTTTAGCCACTTTATTATTAATTATGAAGGCTACTCCATTTCTTCTGTGGTCCTCTTGTCTACAGTAGTAGATCTGGTGGTCATTTGATGTGAAGTGGCCCATTCCAGTCCATTTCAGTTCACTGACACCCAAAATGTCTATATTTAATCTTGACATCTCCCCAATAACCACATCCAATTTGCCTTGGCTCATAGATCTTACATTCCAGGTTCCTATGGTGTGTTGATCTTTAGAACATCAGATTCATCGTTCACCACCAGCACCATCGGCTGCTAGCCATCCTTTCGGCTTTGAGCTAGCTGCGTCATCACATCTGGGGCTAGTTGAACTTATCCTCTGTTCCTCCCCAGTAGCATTTTGACCATCTTCCGACCTGGGAGTCCCATCTTTCGATGGTATACCGACATATCTCTGGTTGTACTGATCCATTTAGTTTTCATGGCAAGAATACTGGGGTGGGTTGCTGTTTCCTTCCCCAGGGATCATATTTAGTCTGACCTCTCTGCCATGACCTTCCTGTCTTGGGTGTCCCTTCACAGTTTAGCTCATGATATCATTGAGTTGCTCAAGCTCCAGCACCATGACAAGGTAATGATCTCCTTTGCTGGAGAGGAGACATGCATAGGATTGTAATGCAAACTACAATCCTATGCATGCTTACCTGGGAGTAAGCTCCATTTAACTCAATAGGATTTTTTAAATCCTGAGTAGATATGCGTAAGATTGTACTGTAAATTGATTATTATCTAACATAATTTTAAATAGGGAGGGGTTGTTAGTGCTGAAAATATATGAAAGAAAATGTTCTCTACAGATCCTGATGCTTCAGTCTAGAATATGAATTTAGGGATGTACGAATCACCTAGTGCTCACCCTGAAATAGAATTTGGCTCTTTGAGTATGCCTATTAAATGCTTGGAATCCCTCAAGGAACATTCGAAGGACCTGATTCCCCCCACCAACTGCTATTTCCTCCCTCTTCCATAAGAAGTTGAAGTTGATGGGATTATTTAGTAATGATGCCTCCTGTTAGAAAGGCTATTAGAAGGGAAAAAACAAAAAGGCAAAACAGAAGGAGCATTTACCAGTCCCACATGCACACAGGGTTATGTTACAGTAGCTCTGTGTGCGTGTGTAGCTTTAGTGAAGAAAAGGTGAAATGGTTTTACTCACAAATAACCTTGCATGAAAAGTGCAGGTACAGCATAGAGTTTCAGAAAAGAGTTTGTTCAGTCTATTTTGTGTTCCATTATACAGCCAGGAGTGAGAGAGCAAGCACACATGCGCCCAGCAATGGTGGAAGTCAGAGGGAGATGGGTGGAGTAAGGAAGGGGTTGGAACAAAAGGAAGAAATCACAGGAAACCACATTGTAGGCTGTAGAGATCTTACAGCTCGTTGTGGTCAAAATTCCCATGCATTAACTAACTGCAACACTGCCCCCTTCCATTAACTTGCAGACAAGGTTGCAATATTCCCAACAGAAGTAACAGGCAGTGGAAGGCTCCCCAGATGATGGAACCTCTTCTCCTTCCTGGCTTGCATGAGCAAATCACACTTGCAGTGCAGCAATGCAGCTAGTATCTTTTTCACTCCATGGGTTCCGGTTGAACTAGAATCCCATAGAAAAAGATACTAGCAAGGGCTCCTTGCTGCCTGCGCCTTTTAAAAATATTAGCTGGGAAAGAAGGGCTTCTCTTGGACATTCAGTGAAGTTTACTCTTTGCTGAGCTAAGGTAATGAGTTAATCCTGTACATTCTGGAGTGTCTGTGCTAGCTCTGAATTAGTCCTCACTTTGCTGGAAAGTTTAGTAGCCAGGAAGACTCTATGTTTAATGAATAGAGGGGTCTGGATTTGGGAACAAAAGTTATTGAGAAAGTGAGATTTGGCATGAGATATATATACAATTCAGGAATAAAAGCTAAGAATTTGCTGACAGCTGTTTTCCATTAAATGCCACTACTGCAAATCCTGGAATGACATTTTAAAATTAGGGAATGTTAAGAAGCATTCTGGCAATTCAGCGAGGACAGCTCCTGAGAGAGAAACATACAGAGAAATGTTGATGATGATGATGATGATACTACTAATAATAATAATTGAAAACAGCAATGGCAGATTTCAGCAACTATAAATGATGCGGACTATTTAAAATGTAAAGCAGATGCAAACTAGGGGTGCACAAAAGTCACTTACCTGGTCTCGCAGCTTGCTTCGCGGTGGGGGGAGGCGCTTCGCTGCTCCTCCCGAAGTTCAGGCTGGGGGGGAGGCTTCCCTCTTCACCTGGCCGAAATTCAGGCCGGGGGGGAGGCTTCCTGCCTCGCCCGGCCGAAATTCAGGCCGGGGAGAAGCGCCCCGTCTCCCTGGCCACGAACTTCGAAAGAAAAAAAAAACGCCCCTGTGATAGGCTACGTAACGACTAACGTAGCCTATCAAGGCTAGATCTGCAAAGTCAGCCGTGATAGGCTACGTTAATCATCACGTAGCCTATCACGGGTGACTTTGAAAAAAAAAAAGCGCGTACGCAAATGGCGGCCCCCATAGGGAGCCGCCATTCGCGTTCCTTATTTGGTCCCTGTAGTCTATGTAAAGATTTACGTAGAGTACGGCGAAAATAAGGGCAACGCTATTTGCGTTACCCTTACTTTCGCCGTAGTCTACGTAAATCTTTACGTAGACTACAGGGACCAAATAAGGAACGCGAATGGCGGCTCCCTATGGGGGCCACCATTAGCCGTACATGCTTTTTTTTTTTTTAAAGTCACCCGTGATAGGCTACGTGACGATTAACGTAGCCTATCACGGCTGACTTTGCAAATCTAGCCGTAATAGGCTACGTTAGTCGTTACGTAGCCTATCACAGGGGCAGTTTTTTTTTTTACTTTGCTTGTAATGGCGGCAGCGGCAGCCGGTCGAAAGACCGGCTGCCGCCCCCACCCCTGACGAAGACCTGACGAACCACCGCCGGGACCAGCCGCCGGGAGGGACATTTGTGAAAGGTAAGTCCCATCCCGGGGTGGGGCGGGGGGTGGGGGGGTGGAGAATTTCTCCCTGAACAACCTTCGGAGGACTGAATGCATTGGCGCTTGGCCCCCTGAAGTTTCGGGGAGAAATTCTCCCCCATCCCTACATTGCAAACAGATGCTATATGTGAGCGCTTCCGGATCATCTTTTTTAACACTGCTACTATCAGGTTAACAAATCCAATGTGGAAATATTTTGAATGAAAGTCTGCAGTCTGTTGTAGCTGCTAGTGATTTGGTTTTGTTGCCTGGGCCATGTTCTTACTTGACTTTGCAAATTTCCATTTGAACACCAACTGTTACAAAGCATATGGACTGCTGTAGTAATCCCATATGCCAAATGATAGCTGGTAGTTACCCCTACAGATCCAGAGAATGATGAGATTACAGATTGATTAAAACTGTGCATACAATATCCTTAAATTATACATCTAGCTTAATCTACTTTCATGAAAATCTCATGAAAGTCTATACTAGCTACTTTTTAAAATCCATTATTTCCTTTTCAGAAGTCTTAATACTAGCTCCAAATGTTTGTATAAATCCCCAGCTGGGTAGAAACGATATTTAGGGCTCCATCTCATTAATGGTAAATGACTGCACAGTTCCTCTGCATCTTCCAGAATAAAGAATAGCATTATTTTTTCATGATGTATCCCTGATTTTACATGGTCCAGATGTGCTAGGTCAAGTTACACATTAGTTTAAATGGCACAATTCATTCGGATTAAAAGTCTTTGAATAAATTTGCCCGGGAAAAAAATGCCCTTTTGTAATGATGGTTTTCTGTGGTGTTTGAAGATTTGTGTATGTGGGGTGGGGGTGGGGAGAGTAATGGCAAATGTCAGCACTATGCAGGATGCGAACAGTTTGATTTGTAAAGCAGGAACTAACTTGCCTAAGGAGACATATGTACCTGAAGATTAACCCTATGTGTATATTTGGAAAAACAACCTTCAAGCCATGCCACAGTCTGTTACTGGGAATGACATAGCAGTAACTATGGATCTCCAGCTACTGTACAAACAGGTCGTTGGACCAGATTTCATAATATTTAGAGTAGGTAATACTTACGTTAGTCATGACTAACATAAGTCCCATTTCTCTAAATATGATGAAATCTGGATCCAGCTCATTGTCTTCAATGTCTAAGAGTTAGTTAAGCATTGTCTAGACGTTTTCTATCTTTTCTAAAGAAGAGGAGAGCTAGAAATGTCAAATGAAACCATAAGAACTAGAAACATCAAGCTTTCTCAGGTCAGAATTTTGCACCTAATACCACTGTTTATGTTTGTGAAAGAGCAGAATACACAAGAGCCCTCCTGATTACAGCCATTGTGGAAAGGGGTAGATACTGCTTTAGGGGACTGAAAAGTTTAAAAATACCCCCTCAACACATACATGTATATTGATGATTAAAAGTCAACATACCTGTAACAGAAGACATGTATGTATGTATGCATGTATCTTTTTAAGAATTTATATCCTACTTTTCCCCTCCAAAACAGGAGCTGCCTGGAGTGGCTTACAAAATATAAAAACATAAAAACAACAATAATCCATCATTAACCCAACATATTCACAACAAACTAAAAAGCAGCTGTCAAGACAATGGGCTGATTCAGACAATCAAAATAAGCAACTCATGGGCTGTTGTAGGGTTATTGGAGAGTTGTTTCCCCCTCCAAAGAGCCATTCTTCTCAGGTTTGGATGACACAACAAGCCATGCCTGGGTGGTGGTTATGGAAATATCTGCCTGCACTACAGATGTACGAAAGTCACTTACCTTTTCGCAGATTCTGTTCGTGGGGGGGGGAAGCGCTCCATCCCTCCCCCCGGAATCCTCGACAGGGGGGGAGGCGATCCGGTCCTCCCCTCTGGAATCCTTGATGGCCGGCTCTGCTCTGCAGTGGCTCCGCAGAGCAGCTGGCCAGGGCCGTCCGCAGCCAGATTTCCGGCCTCGGACTGGCTGGTGCGGACGCAAATGGCGGCCGCCATAGCGGCCACCATTTGTGTCCAGTCAGGCAGCCGTGATAGGCTACATAAGTCTTTATGTAGCCTATCATAGCTGGGCAAAAAACCCCCAACAACAACCCAGAGTACGCAAATGGCGGTGGCTACGGCGGCCGCCATTTGCATTTCCTATTTTTCGGCGATTTATCTTACGTAAATATTTATGTAAGATAAAACGGCAAAAAAAAGGGGAATGCAAATAGCGTAGTGGACCCTATTTGCGTTCCTTTATTTTTCGCCATTCTAGCCTATGTAAATATTTACGTAGGAACTGCCGCTGCCGCATCCGCCCCAGGTAAGTGCCGTCCCGGGGGGATTCCGTGAGGGGGCGGGGGGGCAGGAGGCCATTCCACCATGGGTTCCACGGAATTCTCTGCCATCCCTAGCCTGCACAAGTTTGGCATCTGCCACAATTTAAATAAGCCACCATGGCTTAAATAAGCCATGGTGGCTTATTTTGATAATGTGAACCAAGTCAGTAAGACAATGCACCAAGGGTAACAGTCAGTAAATGAAATTAAGCAACCACAGAGTCAAGTGGTTCTTTAAAAAGAGATACTTACTGGTGGACCACAGTTAAAGATTACCTAACTTCCAGGTTACCTATGAATGAGGTGCCACCATTGAGAAAGCCCTCATGCGCATTGCCACCAACTGTGTTCTAAAGGCAACAACACACACAAGAGCAGTGCAACTGCTGATATTAATGGATGGGCAGGATCACATACAAGGAGACAGGCCTTCAAATGCTTTGGTCCCAAGTCATTGAGGGCTATAAAAGTAATAACCATCAGATATGAACTAGCAGGCAGTTTGGCTTATTTTTCTTAAACAAGCCACCTTGCAAACCCATGGTACATACATTGTTGGGTTGTTCAGCATGGTTAACATGCTGCCCTGTGAAAAATGTCCTGGGTTCAGACAACACACTATTCCATGGTTCAACAAACAACCCCCACTGAACCATTGAGTGTAGGTTAGTGTGTTGTGTGGAGAGCTCCTGTATATCACTTCTTTATCACAGTAGCTATAGACTTTTTAGACAGGATGGAAAAAGAAGGAAATATACCTCATGTATCTTAACAAACCTGTTAAGAAAAGAAGCACATATAAATTTACCCCTAGGAGTCTAGTATAGGCCTGGTTTACAATAGATTGGGCATGCAGTGGTATTTCCTAGCTAATATGCTGGAAACAAAAGGTAACTAAAAAGCAACTATCAGTGAAATTGCCTGGAGCTTCAAATACATTATTACTACAATGGAGTCATCTATTTTCCTTTAGTAATTATAGCATTAATAATTAATTTACTAATAATGCATTAGGGCCTCTGATATTAGTAAATAAGCTAGCTAGTTATTGCCATATAATATGGAAGACACAATTGACATCTGTATTTAATACAGAAGGAATTAATGATCCTCTTAAAATGGGCCAGACCAAGTTCTTTATTTACCCAGGATAAAATATGATTTGGTACATTGAACCAAACAGTTTCACTAAGAGGAAACAAGTCAGTGTTCAATAATAATAATGATGATTATGATGTTGTAGAATATATAAGTAAAATAGTATGAGCAAATCATCTGAAGAAGTTACTGGGTTTATGGGGTTAGTGGAATCCTGGCCCACTATTATTAATGACACAAGTTACTGTAAGGAAATGGTTCTATCCATTCATATGTCTATTAAAAATTTAAATGAAATCCAGTCCATATGGTATTTTGATATATTACTGTTATGATAGCACTATAGCATTAAGCCCTAACATGTAATTTGGCCCCAGGGATCTTCCTGGGTATCCTAAGGGGGGGGGGGAAATGTAGTTTGTAAATTTAAAGAAAGAACAGGGGAAAATAACCCAATGAGGAATGAGCATGCTTATTGCCATCCACGAGCCATGGAATGTTGGGTAACTGAGCATAATTTGCGGGGTGGGGAGAAAATGCAGGTAAGGAAGACAGAGTGAATTGGCCCTAACTGCTTATAGCCCTAACTGGAGGGGAAGATTATGGTCAGGGATGCACACCATGAGACACTTACCCCTGATTCTAATTTCCATGCCCACACACGCATCCAGTCCAAATGCTGTAAGTAAGGAGTAGACAACCTGGTATGCTCCAGATATTTGGGATGATAATGCCCAGAATCCCTCACTATTGGCTATGCTGGCTGGGGCTGATAGGAGTTGTTGTCCAAAACATCTGGAAGGCACCAGATTGCCTAGCCCTGCTATACATTGTATAAGGGCACTGACCACTTTGAATCTAAAAGAGTCCTCCAGTTTATTAGAACTGGAGGGAAAGCATTTGCTCTTATTCTCTTTACCATGATGGACTAGTTCAGCAGTGAAGGGTACAGAGACCTTAACCTTAAAGTATCTGAAACAGGGCTGAGTTCCATTAGGTATAGTTGCATTCTGCTCTCAATGTAGGAAAATGAAATCAGAGTAGCCCCATGTCTATACTATACTGCTCAGGTTCAGACTAGATGAGCAGCTTCCTGCTCAACTAGGTTTGAATCTCAGCAGTCAGCACTATAGGGCGATGGTGGTCCAGTGCTAGACTGCTGATGTTCAGGACTAGCTGATCCAGATGATACTCATGTAGTAGTCTTGCACTATAGCAAAGAATTTCCCCATCATTTATCTCACCACCCCACAATTCTTCATGGGGTGGTGGTGAGATAAATGGGTCCACAGTTTGATGTTTCCATTTCTAATCTCTAGCTTTAAAATATTTATCTTGAAGGAAAGCTGGCCGCTTTGAGGGGATCACATTTATATACAGCATAACAGCATATATTATGAATATCATGAAGATTATTCAGTTATGAATATCATGTAACAGTGCAATCCTATGCATGTCCTACAAAGTCCTATTAAGTTCAGTGGGCTGTTCTCTCAAGTAGGGCCCATAGCTCACCTGCTTTGCATTTAGAATGTCCCAGGTTCAATCCCTGGCATCTCCAGAAAGGAATCCTGCCTGAAACCTTGGAGAGCTGCTGCCAGTCAGTGTCAACAATACTGGGCTAGATGTACCAATGGTCTGACTCAGTTTCAAGCCGTTTCCTGTGTTCCTAAGTGAATATACGTAAATGCAGTCATAAATGGCTGCATTTAGCTTAAACTAAGGGATTTATGGCTGCAAATGGCATCTGCTACGCCATTTACGTCTGTGGTTTTTCATGTGATAGGCTAGCGCTGCGGAACCAGCGGCCATCTCTGCAGAATTGGTGTGGAGCGGAGCCAGCTGAAGAGGATTCTGGAGGAAGGGCGGATCGCCTCCCCCCAAGGGTGGATTTCCCACTGGAGCAGCAGGTAGGGAATCCACCCATCCCTAGCGACCGCCTATCCAATGCAGAGCAGGAGAAGCATGGAGGGGATTGTTCCCTCCATGCTCCTCCTGCCCTGCATTTTCGGCTAGACAGTGAGTTGCGGTTGTCTAGCTGTGGGAGGGCAAAACAGGGGAGGAGGCTGCTGTACGACACATTGGATGTGTCGTACAGGCGTTTCCGCCCTCCCCGCCCCAGAACGCCCCCTGGGAACGCCACATTTTGGCCGGTCTGTGCTCCTCTTGAGAGCACGGAGCACGGGGCTTTTCTGCACTGCCTGTGAGGGAAGTGAGGTAAGGTCGGTTCCTAGGAAACAAGATATCCTATGGCTGTCTAGCTGCTGGCTAGTGGCCACAGGATTGCTCCCTTCATTAGTTAGTGAGTTAGTTAGTTTTCAAAGTGATGATGCATGTCTGTCATTTGAATTGTGAATTCCGGGAGGAAGCTGGGCTTGCATCAGAGATGAGGACCCACTTTGAGGGTGGAATATTATACATGCTTACCTAAAAATAAGCCTCATTGAACTCAATAAAACTTCTGAGTGTAAAATCACCATGACCAGTTCTGATATCTCTAGGAGCCAGTGTACTTGGTGCTCTAGCCTCAGCTGAGCAAAAGAATGCCTGGTCACCGCTGAAACCTGGGCATCCAGGCCTAGCAGTGAATCTCCAAACTATGAACCTGATTTCTCAAGAGAAATGCAACCCCATCCTAAACAGGGCTGAGCCCCATTTCCAGTGGTTTAAAATTCAATTTGTTCACCATTATCCAGTCCATTATTGATACCAGATCCAGAACATCAACAGTGTCCTTGGTCTATCTCTCCTTGGAAAGGAGAGACACGGTTGAGTGTCACATGCATACTGATGACACTGACCTCCAAAGACCCACACAACCTCCCTCAGTGGTTTTCTGTGGATGTTAAGTAGTATAAGGTGCAAAATGGAAACCCGTAGGACACCATAGGGGGGCAGCCTCAGGCCCAGGGGCCAAATCCAGCCCTCAAGGGATTCCATTCCAGCCCTCTGGGGTTTTCCAGATAGTGACACCATCTTCCATTGATTCTACTCCCTTTTCCCCAACTACCAACCATTTGGTGGTTTCCCAGCAGTTTCCCCCAAATCTAAAAGGCTGGAGTGCATCTCCTAAGGCTTTGCTACTGGCAGTAAGAGCATTAGACTACAATGTGCTGGTATTTTCAGTACATTTGCCTTTCCCTTTTTGTCTTTGGGCTCACCCACCACTGGCATGTGTCCCCCAAGACCTTCTCCACAATTGAATTTGGCCATCAGGTACCTGCCCTAGGCTAATGGCCAAGGTATTGAATGGGAGTTGCCCAGCACGAACTTCTGAGAAGAAGTTACAATTAAGGCAGCCATGAGCAGAGCATGTAGTAACAAAGTACTACACCTTCTTTCAGAAAGGAGAAGGAGATAATAAAATGCATTGAAAAATCCCACTTTTGCAATTTGTATCAAAAATAGAGATGCTAAATTTACACGGAAAGATTTAAGGCTTTCATTCTTTTAGTCCTCATTGCCAAATTGGTATAATGACCATTCAGAATAATAAAGAACTGTTGCACAGAATAGTTGAACACTTAGGGTTGCAGTTTTTGGGCTTAGCTGGCTAGGAAGCTAATCCAATTGCAAGGTCACTATCAAAATGCCAGGGTTTCAAAATGCCAGGGTTTATTGTTTCCTTGAAAATAATACATCATATAAGACACAGGGAAGGCATCTCTGGCCCAAAATATATTGCCAGAAGAAAAATGTACTTTGTCTTCCAGTCATGGAATGCGATCAAATAAATATTCACATCAACAATGAATGCATAACATATGGATACTAGCTTCATAATCATTTTATGGCTCCAAGATTATCCTACATGCTGAATACGTGTTCAAGTACTCTTGCAGGTGACCTTTCCTTTCAGCTGGTACTTTTGATACAGACAACACTGAACACTTTTGATAAACCACTGAAACACTTTTGTGAACCGCCCAGAGAGCTTCGGCTATTGGGCGGTATAGAAATGAAATAAATAAATAAAAATAAATAATAAATAAACAACACCTGTATTTTAATACTGCTCCAGACCAGACAAGAAAGATTTTTTCTTGGTGAAGAATTTTTGATGCAGTCTGACTCCGATGTGCATGTGTAGGAAGGAATTGCTTTACATGACTACAATAGCATCATGTTATCAACAATACTACAAATGAGAAGGTTCTTGGAATTGTTGTAGATCACAAGCTGAATATGAAGCAACAATGTGATGTGGCTGCAAAAAAGGCAAATGCTATTTTGGGCTGCATTAAAAGAAGTATAGCTTCCAAATCACATGAAGTACTAGTTCCCCTCTACTCAGCACTGATTAGGCCTCATCTGGAGTACTGTGTCCAGTTCTGGGCACCACATTTTAAGAAGGATGCAGACAAACTGGAGATGGTTCAGAGGAGGGCAACGAAGATGATCAGAAAACAAAGCCCTATGAGGAGACACTGAAAGAACTGGGCATGTTTAGCCTTGAGAAGAGAAGACTGAAGGGAGATATGATAGCACTCTTCAAGTACTTGAAAGGTTCTCACAGAGAGGAAGGCCAGGATCTCTTCTCTATCATCCCAGAATGCAGGACACGGACTAATGGGCTCAAGTGACAGGAAGCCAGATTCCAGCTGAACATCAGGAGAAACTTCCTGACTGTTAGAGCAAGACGACAATGGAACCAATTACAATTACCTAGGGAGGTGGTGGGCTCTCCCACACTGGAGGCATTCAAGACGAGGTTGGACAGCCACCTGTCAGGGATGCTCTGACATGCATTCCTGCATTGAGCAGGGGATTGGACTCTATATTCTTATAGGCCTCTTCCAACCCTACTATTCTATGAGGGAAGGTCTATTTGTGACGAAAAAGCCCAGTTTGTGCATGCCCATCAGAGTCTTTGAACTAGGGAGGGTAGCGTGACTGCAGCAGAAGCCCATGACAGCATTTCCTTTTTAAAAATGTTGTCTATATTACTTGTGATTGAAGAGGAGCCTTTCCCATCATTTATTCAAATATACAGATTTTCTTTCAGCCAATGTCGCCATAGAATTTTGCTTAACAAAATCTATCTTCCCCCCTCCAGTTATTCTTAAATGAATTTTCCTTGCAACAGTGGGTGCCTGCATCTCCACAAACACAATTAGGACAAGGAATGTCAATAAGATAAAATGTTTTAGTTTATTACCCCTGGGAAAGCTTAATTAAAATCAATAAAGAAAATTCTCATGTGAAAAAGAGTTTTAAATACATCTGATATTCTCTCTCCCCTCCCCCCCCCAACATGTCTAGATGTCTATATTTTCCTTTCACTTTGATGAGATCAAGTTACCTTATTTATACCCTCGGGTAACAACCACGTGGTTAGAGAAGGTTACTCCATTCTAAAAGAGTGTACATTTAATACTTCCACTGTAGAAAACTGGGGACTTAATCTATAGCAGCCTTCCCCAGCCTGGTGCACTCCAGATGCTTTGGACTTCAACTCTCATCAGCCCCAGTCAGCATAGCCAATCGTCAAGAATTCTGTGAACTGAAGTCCAAACTATCTGGAGGTAGGGATGTTGGAGAAATCCTCCATGTACCCCAATTAGGCCAGATTCTATTGAATCCGGCCCCCCGAAGTCTGTGGAGGATCGGATCTCCTACGTCCGCCTCCCCCGCGAAGTCCTCGCCAGCATATTTGCGTCCCTGTTCCTTTGCATGATAGGCTACATTAAGATTTACATAGCCTATCACATCAAACAGCAGGGATGCAAATGGCGTCCACGATGCTGGATGCCATTTGCATCCACAGTTTGTCAGTCCAGTCAGCATCAGCGATATAGCAATTGCGGCCGAATTACTGAGGCTTCGGAGCTGGCCGGCAGCTCCGCAGAATCGCCGTGGAGTGGAGCTGGCTGGCGAGGATTCCAGGGGGAGGGACGGATTGCCTCCCCCCCTGTAGACCCCCCCCCACTGGAACAGCAGGTAAGTAATTTGTACATCCCTATCTGGAGAGCACTGTAGGTGGAGCCAAGGAGGACCATAAGCAGAGCAATCTTTTGAATTCCCAGCAGGCAGAAAACATACCGCAGATAGTGACGGGTGAACAAATGATATTTGAGATTGCCAGAATTCTCTGAACATTGCCTTGCCCCTCATCTCATCCCTGATCTCCATTTGCACTTGTGAGAGCTGCTCGCTCCGCTAGGGGTGGACGAAAGTCCCTTACCTTTCGCCGAAGCTTGTTCGTGGTGGGGGGGAGGCGCTTCGCTGCTCCCCCTGCGAAGTTCAGGCCGGGGGGGGGAGGCTTCCCGCCTCGCCCCGGCCGAAATTCAGGCCGGGGAGGAGGCTTCCCGCCTCGCCCGGCCGCGAACGCGAAAGTTAAAAAACAAACAAACAAACGCCCCCTGATAGGCTACGTGACAATTAACGTAGCCTATCACAGCTAGATCTGCAAAGTCAGCCGTGATAGGCTACGTTAATTGTCACGCAGCCTATCACGGATGACTTTAAAAAAAAAAAAGCACGTATGCTAATGGCGGCCCCCATAGGGAGCCTCCATTCGCGTTCCTTATTTGGTCGCTGTAGTCTACGTAAAGATTTACGTAGACTACAGCGACCAAATAAGGAATGGGAATGGCAGCTCCCTATGGGGGCCACCATTATCCGTACGCGCTTTTTTTTTTTTTAAAGTCACCCGTGATAGGCTACGTGACGATTGACGTAGCCTATCACAGCTGACTTTGCAAATCTAGCCGTGATAGGCTACGTTAATCGTCACGTAGCCTATCAGGGGGCGTTTTTTTTCCTTTTATTGTAATGGCGGCGGCGGCAGCCGGTCGAAAGACCGGCTGCCACTCCCGCCCCGCTCGAACACCCACCGAACCGCCGGCCGGACCCACCGCCGGGAGGGACATTCGGCGAAGGTAAGTCCCGTCCCGGGGGCGGGGGCGGGGGGTGGGGGGGGTTCGGAGGATTTCTCCCCGAAACTTGTTCAGGGGGCCGAACACGTTGGCGCTCAGCCCCCCGAAGTTTCGGGAAGAAATTCTCCGCCATCCCTATGCTCCGCGCGAATGGAAAACTTGCACAAATGGAGCAGCAATCAAACAGGAGATTTGTGCAAAGTTTACCCAAATGTGTGAGAATTTCCTAATTTTGGCAACTTTCTTCCATAGACTAAAGTGGGGCTGATTCAGTCTATGGAGGAAATTTGCATAAATTAGGAAATTTGCACAAATCAAACTGGGGATTGGAACGAGACCAACATAAGCATGCGTTCCACAATTTCTGGATATTTTCAGTGGACACGTGCTTGTGTTCACACTCACATTTGGAGCTTTGAACAGGGCATGCACACGTTTTGAAAACAAAAATGAAATTCTTGTACGTCACTCATCACAGAAAGAAAACACTGGGACACATGAACTTTAAGCTCATGCGTGCAAAGCAATGGAAAGGGATCCACACAAAAATGTTCATTCAGACTCACATTCTCCTATTCCAGCAACAAGCCATGTTACACAGAGAAGGGAAACTGAGGCAAGCAACTTTAAGATCATGAGAGCAAAACAGTGTGTGTGTGGGGGAATCCACACAGCCACACAAGCCATCAACAAAAAATAATGAGGAAATTAAGGGGGAAAGTGAAAATGAATAGGAACAAATCAATATACATTTTAAAGAGTTTAGTGAGTCCCCTCTTCCCCTTGAATGCTCCCCATCATCCACGCCACAAGTTTAAAAAAGAGAGGAGGTGCTGGATCCAAAATTGCCTGTGCTCACAGACCCCTGTCTGCTTTCTCCAGAGGACTGTTAATCCCACCACACCACCCAGCACAAACAGTGAAATATCATGCCAATTATGGTAAACTGGCTGGAAAATTGTCTTCTGCCTCTTTCGGCCAACCCATTATGAAATAAAGGTGAATGTGAATTGAGGGGAGGGGAGGAAGATGGCAATGGAGTAACATTGACTAGACGCAGCTCCCACCTACACTGGGACAAGTGAAGCCGCAAATATGAAAAATAATAAGGATTTATTCACAGCCAAAGGGAGGAGGAGATTAAGAAAGAGACGGCAAACTATAAGTCCCAGAGAAGAAAAGTTGGAAAAGGAGAGAAAGAAGAAACAGCTTAGAATCGAAAGCTTCCTTCCCTCAAATGGGGCTACGTACGCCGTGAGTATCAAAAACAGTAATAAGAATGGACTGGCAGCATTGGCCACAACCCCTATAAGCACCTCAGTCTGCCAAGAGATAGAAAGCAGCCTATTAGTTAAAACCCCTGTGAAGGAGAATGCAGGAAAGCATAAATCGCTAGGATGGAAAGTAAACAGTCAGAAGGCAGAGTATGCTTTCCCTACACAGCCAAATTGCCCTCCTCAGCTGGGTGAAACCTGCTTTATATCTGCAGAAACACTAATTTTAATTCTAGAGCATTTAAATAGAATTGAAGGGCAATTAGGAGCCTTAATCCAAATGCACGCTCACCCAGTATCTAAGTTAGAGCAAAGAGGTGAGAACGAGGACGACGCCATTGTTACACGCCCCCCCTCGTTTAACCCTGAGCGAATGCAATATGTACAACACAAGACAAAAGGGAAAGTACAAAGAATACTCCAAACAAATCAGGTCCTCATATGCTTCCCAAAGAAAGATGCACAGCTTTGGTCAAATAAGAAAAGAATCATTACCTCTCTGGCAGAATTACTGAATTGTGTTATACCCTCATTGGATTTAAAACACTTCCACTTTCTGCCATCGCAAATGAACCGCAAATAAGGATGTCAGAGAATTTCACCACGAATTTCAGGGAGGCCAAATGCCAGCGCATTTGCCCCCCAAAACCGGTGGCGGAATGGTCTGCCCCCCCACCCCCCCGGGACGGGACTTACCTTGCGCGGATCTTCCTGGCAGCGGCGGCTCTGGCAGCAGTTCGGTGGTGGTTCGGCGGCACTTCGGCGGTGGCGGCAGCGGCGGCCGGTCTTCTGACCGGCCGCTGCCACTGCTATTTTTCGTTAAAACAAAAACAAAAAAAGTGATAGGCTACATAAAGAATTACGTAGCCTATCACAGCTAGATTTTTAAAAAACACAGTCATAGGCTACGTAAATGTTTACGTAGCCTATCACGGCTGATTTAAAAGAAAAAAAACCACGCGCGTACGCAAATGGCGGTGCCCATGGGCGCCGCCATTTGCATTCCTTATTTTGGCACGTCTTAGTCTATGTAAACACTTACGTAGACTAAGACGGTGAAAATAAGGGGAACACAAATAGCATAGACGCGCGCGCGTACGCAAATGGCGCGTACGCAAATGGCGTCTACGCTATTTGTGTTCCCCTTATTTTCGCCGTCTTAGTCTACCTAAGTGTTTACATAGACTAAGACGTGCCAAAATGAGGAATGCAAATGGCGGTGCCCATGGGCACCGCCATTTGCGTACGCGCGTGGTTTTTTTTCTTTTAAATCAGCCGTGATAGGCTACGTAAACATTTACGTAGCCTATGACTGTGTTTTTTAAAAATCTAGCCGTGATAGGCTACGTAAATCTTTATGTAGCCTATCACTTTTTTTACGCTATTTGTGTTCCCTTATTTTCGCCATCTTAGTCTACGTAAGTGTTTACATAGACTAAGACGTGCCAAAATAAGGAATGCAAATTTGTGTACACGCGTTTTTTTTCTTTGAAATCAGCCGTGATAGGCTAAGTAAACATTTATGTAGCCTATCACGGCTGACTGCAGGGATGCAAACTGCATTTGCATCCCTGCTAGCCAGCAGCCGGATGTCTGGCTGCTGGTGGAGCCAGCCGGCGGCTCCGCAGAATCTCTGCGGAGCGGAGCTGGCCGGCCAGAATTTCGAGGGTGAGAGATAGAGTGCCTCCCCCCCCGGCCAGAATTTCGGGGGGAGTGACGGAGAGCCTCCCCCCCCACCACGAATGTCACCCTTCGAAAAGGTAAGTGACTTTCATACATCCCTAGCTGCAAAAGATTATTCCTAGACTTTAAATCAACAACTGTGCCTTTGCAACTTTTCCACTCAGCCCAGTACCTAAGAGGATATGGTATAACCCCTCAGAGAGTTTTTAAAGAGCTTGGAGTTAGAGCCCTTGCCAGAGTCAGAAAGGTTAACTAAAGCACCACTTTATCATCGACAATTCGGACAGCTGTGGAGGAGTCTAGCCATGATAAGAAAGATAAACTGCTAAAGAATAATTACCGTGAGCTGGCTGCTAACCACCCAGTCAAGCAGGATGGACTCTTAAAATTAAGGAACAAACTGGATGAGCTACTAATACCAACGAGAATCAGATTACACGAAGAAGATCTGGCCTTGGAGAGAGATAGCGATACTTTAGATCTTGACTCTTCTACTCACACAAGTCTTGCCCTTATGAGCTCCCTGGACCTAAATTTGGGCACCCCTGATAATTTACACTCCGATATGAAACCAACTGATAATGTGGGACTGGATAATAGACTGCTCCACTCCTTATTGACCAAGGAAAAGCCTATGGTAACAATGACCCCAGAAATAACAGCAATTTCAAACCTACAATCGTATAGCAGAATGGCTAAACCTGACACTGGAAACTCACCTGAGCTATTCATGCCACAGACTGTCATAATGGATGACAGGGAAGTGGAATTAGAGATGGAGGCACTGAGGGGGACAAGGGAGTTGACCCCAATAAGGCCACTCCCTGCACTGGAAAGGAAGAACTACAACTCCTATGTTATGTGTGAAATATCTTCAATAGACCTAGAAACGACGTTGGATGAGATCCAGACCCGGGGGCCTCAGACTTCTACTGAGAAACGTATAGAAGGATTACAAAATTCAACAAGTATTCAGCTTAGTACAGAGCCAGATGATGCTGCAGAAGCAGACTGCCAGGCCCCTCCGATATTCCAAGTCAGTGCCTCCAGCCCTCAAGGGATGACTGGACACCATTTAAAATCGGGTGTGTTATATCCCCAAGTTGATTCCCCATTTGGAGAGAATTGGATGGACTCACCTGTCCCCTCAATTGGACTGGCCTCAGAACTAACAACTGAGCTGAGGGAAGAAAAAAAGAGTGCCCAGGAGTTGGAAAGTATCACTCCTGAGTCCCAATGACATGCAAACAACCAGCATATAAATAAAATTGGCCTTACAACATGGAATATAAACGGCTGGACTGGAATCCTGCACGACCCTGGATCAAAAGACTATCTCTCTTTAGGGGTGCACGAAAGTCACTTACCTGGTCTCGCAGCTTTTCGCAGTGGGGGGGAGGCGCTTCGCTGCTCTCCCCGCGAAGTTCAGGCCGGGGGGGGAGGCTTCCCGCCTCGCCCAGCCGAAATTCAGGCTGGGGAGGAGGCGCCTCGCCTCGCCCGGCTGCGAAATTAAAAGTTAAAAAAAAAAAACGCCCCCATGATAGGCTACGTGATTATTAACGTAGCCTATCATGGCTAGATCTGCAAAGTCAGCCGTGATAGGCTACGTAAATCGTCACGTAGCCTATCATGGGTGACTTTAAAAAAAAAAAGCGCGTACGCAAATGGCGGCCCCCATAGGGAGCCGCCATTCGCGTTCCTTATTTGGTCACTGTAGTCTATGTAAATCTTTACATAGACTACGGCTAAAATAAGGGGAACGCAAATAGCGTAGACACTATGCTATTTGCGTTCCCCTTATTTTTGCCGTAGTCTACGTAAATGTTTACGTAGACTAAGACGTGCCAAAATAAGGAATGCAAATGGCGGCACCCATGGGCACCACCATTTGCGTACTCATGTCTGTTTGTTTTTATCAGCCGTGATAGGCTACATAAACATTTACGTAGCCTATCACGGCTGACTGCAGGGACGCAAACGGCGGCAGCTATGGCCGCCGCCATTTGCGTCCCTGCTAGCCAGCGGCCGGATGGCGGAGCCGGCCGGCGGCTCCGCAGAATCCCTGCAGAGCAGAGCTGGCCGGCCAGGATTTGGGGGGGGAGGGACGGAGCACCTCCCCCCCAGCATCAGCATAATCCGCGAACAGGCAAGTGACTTTCGTACATCCCTTGTCAAACAAGGCTGCATTGTCGCCCCACTTTTGTTCAACGTCTACATCAATTCAGTGGTAGACCAGCTAAACCATACCGATTTTCATCACCCCAAAATTGCAGGGAGGCATATAACCACTTCACTATATGCAGATACTGCTGCTATTATCTCAAGGACTCCAACTGGGCTTACAAGAGCATTGCGGAAGTTGACTGAATACTGCGAGGAAGAAGATCTGATGATAGGGATGGCGGAGAATTTCTCCCCGAAACTTCGGGGGGCTGAGCGCCAATGTGTTCGGCCCCACGAACAAGTTTCGGGGAGAAATCCTCCGCACTCCCCGCCCCCACACCCCCCCCCCCGGGATGGGACTTACCTTCACCGAATGTCCCTCCCGGCAGCGGGTCCGGCCGGCGGTTTGGCAGCTGTTCGTGCGGGGCGGAAGCAGCAGCCGGTCTTTCGACCGGCTGCTGCCGCTGCCATTCCAACAAAAGAAAAAAACAAACAAACGCCCCCGTGATAGGCTACGTGAGGATTTGCGGTGAGGGGGAGGTGCTTCGCTGCTCCCCCCACGAAGTTCAGGCCGGGGGGGGAGGCTTCCCACCTCGCCCCGGCCGAAATTCAGGCCAGGGGGGAGGCTTCCCGCCTTGCCCGGCCGAAATTCAGGCCGGGGAGGAGGCTTGCCCTTATTTTATAGCGTTCCCTTATTTTCGCCGTAGTCTACGTAAACATTTACGTAGACTACAGCGACCAAATAAGGAACGGGAATGGCGGCTCCCTATGGGGGCCGCCATTATCCGTACGCGCTTTTTTTTTTTTTTTTAAGTCACCCGTGATAGGCTACGGGACGATTAACGTAGCCTATCATGGCTGACTCTGCAGATCTAACCGTGATAGGCTACGTTAATCATCACATAGCCTATCACGGGGGCGTTTTTTTTTTTTTTTTGAACTTTCACGTTCACGGCCGGGCGAGGCGGGAAGCCTCCCCCCCCGGCCTGAACTTCGTGGGGGGAGCAGCGAAGCGCCTCCCCCTCACCGCGAACAAGCTTCGGCGAAAGGTAAGGGACTTTCATCCACCCCTATCTGATGACCAATTATCAAAAAACAAAAATTATGACTTTTGCAAAAAGACCAAAAATCAGATCATGGACGATAAACCAACATAAGATTTAGCAGGTTTCCCAATTCTAGGGATGGACAAAAGGGACTTACCTTGTCCCGCAGCTTGCTTCGCGGTGGGGGGGAGGTGCTTCGTTTCGAAGTTCAGGCGAGGGGGGGAGGCGCCCCGCCTCACCCAGCCGAAATTCAGGCCGGGGGGGAGGCGCCCCATCCCTCGCTGGTGAAATTCAGGCCGGGGAGGAGCGCCGCGTCTCCCCGGCCGCAAAAAAAAAAGTAAAAAAAAACAACACACACCCGTGATAGGCTACGTAACAATTTGCATAGCCTATCACGGCTAGATTTCCAAAGTCAGCCATGATAGGCTACATAAATCGTCACATAGCCTATCACGGCTGACTTTGGGGGAAAAAAAGCACGTATGTAAATGGTGGCGCCCCATGGGCGCTGCCATTTGCGTTCCTTATTTTGGCAAGTCTAGTCTACATAAAGATTTACGTAGACTACGGCAAAAATAAGGGCAACGCAAATAGCGTTCCCTTATTTTCGCCATAGTCTACGTAAATCTTTACGTAGACTACACCTGTCCAAATAAGGAAAGCAAATGGGCGCCGCCATTTGCGTATGCGCTTTTTTTTTTCCAAAAGTCACCCGTGATAGGCTACGTGATGATTTACGTAGCCTATCACAGCTGACTTTGGAAATCTAGATCAAAATTGAAGCAGATCAGAATTGAAGCTAGGGTCTGGGTGGCTATTCTTGTGTACCGGCTTAGACTGTCATATTTTCCTACTGGCCTTGCCCCACTAATTTTGCAAGACGATATTAAATCCAATTGGATTCAGTCAACTGAACAGAAAATAGCTTTCTTGGGGCTTCCCTTGCGGACTTTATTAAATATGGGTTTTGATCAGGCAATGGAGACTATCAAGCAGCACATTGCAGATATTGAGAGACAAAGTGACCTCAATAGTGCCCCAGAATTCTATCTCAGGGAGGACTATAGATACATTGTAACAGCTGCACCCTATCTTGAACAACTGGAACTGCATAAACATAGAAGGGCATTTACCTTGGCCTGTCTAAATGGACTCCCCTCGGCAGTTTTGGAGGGATGGTACAAAAAGATCCCCTGGTCAGACCGCCTCTGCCCCTATGGGATGGAACAGATAGAAACTACAGAGCACGTTTTGCTGTGGTGTATATAGGGATGGTGGAGAATTTCTCCATGAATCTCTGGGAGGCTGAATGCCAACGCATTCGGCCCCCTGAAATTGGTGGCGAAATTCTCCGCCCCCCCGCCCCCCCTTGGATGGGACTTACCTCTGTCGAATGTCCTTCTCGGCGGCGGGTCCTGGCGGCATTTTGGCGGCGTTTCGGCGGTGGTGGGGGCAGCGGCCAGTCTTCTGACCGGCCGCCGCCGCCGCCGCCATTTCCCCGTAAAGTAAAAAAAAAAAAAAAGTGATAGGCTACGTAACGATTTATGTAGCCTATCACAGCTAGATTTTCAAAGTCAGCCATGATAGGCTACATAAATCTTTACATAGCCTATCATGGCTGACTTTGAAAAAAAAAAAAAAGCTCGTACGCATTTGTGTTCCTTATTTGGGCAGGGGTAGTCTACATAAAGATTTACGTAGACTACGGAGAAAATAAGGGCAACGCAAATAGCGTTGCCCTTATTTTCACCGTAGTCTATGTAAATCTTTACGTAGACTACCCCTGCCCAAATAAGGAAAGCAAATGGCAGCGCCCATGGGCACCGCCATTTGCGTACGCGCTTTTTTTTTTTCAAAGTCAGCCATGATAGGCTACGTAAATCGTTACGTAGCCTATCACGTTTTTTTTTCAATTTACTTTTTTATTTCGCGGCCAGGGAGATGGGGCGCTCCCCTCCGGCCTGAATTTTGGCCTGGAGGGGTGGGGCGCCTCCACCCCTGCAAAGAATTTCAGGGGGAGAAACGGACCACCTCTGCCGCCCACCGAACACAGCTGCGGGACCAGGTAAGGGACTTTCGTCCATCCTTAGGTGTATATTTTATAGAGATCTTCGTTCCGCACTCATCTCCCCACAGATAAATCGCTTTCTGGGACGTACAGGACAACAATATGTCTACATATTGTTGTCTGACACTAATTCCACATTTATGTATAGTGTCGCCAAATTTTTTGCAACCGCGATAGGTGTTCGAAGAAGGATGCTGAGGGAGCTCGGACTTACCTAGTTGGATGAAAGACAAAGTCTGGAGAGTAATGCCATTCACCCAATATGGCTAATATGCATTACATTAGTACTACATAGGGATGTACGAAAGTCACTTACCTTTTCGCAGCTTGGCTTCGCGGTGGGGGGGAGGCGCTTTGCTTCTCCCCCCAAAGTTCAGGCAAGGGGGGGGAGGTGCCCCGCCTCGCCTGGCCGAAATTCAGGCCGGGGAGAAGCGCCCCGTCTCCCCGGCCGCGAAACAAAAAGTGAAAACAACAACAACCCCCCCGTGATAGGCTACATAATGATTAATGTAGCCTATCACGGCTAGATTTCCAAAGTCAGCCATGATAGGCTATGTTAATCGTCACATAGCCTATCACGGGTGTCTTTGGGGAAAAAAAAAAGCGCGTACACAAATGCGTTCCTTATTTTGGAATTTGCATTCTTTATTTTGCGTTCCTTATTTTGGATTTGCGTTCCTTATTTTGGCACGTCTAGTCAACGTAAAGATTTACGTAGACTATGGCGAAAATAAGGGCAACACAAATAGCGTTGCCCTTATTTTTGCCGTAGTCTACGTAAATCTTTACGTAGACTAGACATGCCAAAATAAGGAACGCAAATGGCAGCGCACATGGGCAGCCGCCATTTGCATATGTGCTTTTTCTTTCTTTCAAAAGTCACCCGTGATAGGCTATGTGATGATTAACGTAGCCTATCACGGCTGACTTTGGAAATCTAGCCGTGATAGGCTACGTTAATCGTTACGTAGCCTATCATGGTGTTGTTGTTTTTTTACTTTATTTTGTAATGGCGGTGGCGGCAGCCAGTCGGAAGACCGGCTGCTGCCCTGCCCCCGCCGAACTGCCACCGAACCGCTGTCGAACCGCCACCGAACCGCTGCCGAACCGCCGCCGGGACCCGCCGCCAGGAGGGACATTAGCAGGAGGTAAGTCCCATCCCGGGGGGGGGGCGGGGGGCGGAGAATTTCACCACCAATTTCAGGGGGCCGAATGCGTTGGCATTCAGCCTCACCATGATTCGTGGAGAAATTCTCAGAAATTCTCCGCCATCCCTAGTACACTGCGTTGAAGTGTCTATTAATTTGATTGGGGATATATAGCAGATAATTTTAATGTAGTTCCTTTTTTGAGCTGGTCTTTGACCATAATAAAGTTTTATTTAAGAATTTATTATTTTTTTTAAAAAGAGAAGTTTATTTTATTTTAAAAAATCAATTAACTGAGAAACAATGAGAGCACCTCAGAAAGCAAAGTTAAAACTCACTCTCTCATGACTTATATAGAAACACACACACACACACTCACCCCTCTCATTCTCACATGACTGCTGCTCAAGAAGGAGATCATGAAGAGAGGGTTCAGGACTGTTAAATGTGTCTTTAATATCTAACTTCTCACATGGTCTGACAGCTGAGGCAGCAAACAACATCTATGGGTTGATGTTAAACTAGGGATGTCAGAGAATTCCGCGACGGATCTCGGTGAGGCCGAATGCCAGTGCATTCGGCCCCTCAAAATCCATCATGGAACGAAGCCCCCGCCCCCCAACTCATGAAAGGCATGTGGGATGCAGTCCTCGCCACCCCCAACCCACAAAAGGCACGCGAAATGGAGCACTTACCTGCTCCCGTCCATACTGCTTTGCGAATGGCGGCCGTCCTGCGGCCGCCATTCGCTTCCTCTTCATAGCCATGATAGGCTACGTAAATACTTACATAGCCTATCACGGCTAATGCAGGGACGCCATTTGGGTCCCTGCGGAGGCCGTGATAGGCTACTTAAGTATTTACATAGCCTATCACGGCAGGGGGGAAAAAACCCAGCATACGCAAATGGCGGTAGCTGCCGCCATTTGCATACGCTGGGTTTCCCCCCCCCTGCCATAATAAGCTACGTAAATATTTATGTAGCCTATCATGGCTAAATACAGGGACACAAATGGCGGCAGCTATGACAGCTGTCATTTGCGTCCCTGCAGGGCTGCCCAGCGACCAGACGTCTGGCTGCAGGTGGCCGGAGCCAGCCAGCAGCTCTGCGGCTTGGCCACAGAGTGGAGCAGGCCGGGCAGGATTCTGGGAGACAGAACCGGAATGCCTCCCCCCCCCCCCGTCGAGGATTCCGGGGGGAGGGACGCATCACCTCCCCCCCCCAGCAGAAACGGAACAGAATGGAGGGTAAGTGTTCCGTCCATCCCTATGTTAAATTACTCATAAGTTGTAGTAGAGCAAATGGAGCTTGCACTTACTGAGGCTTTTAGTCTCCTGCCTAACACCACAAAAACACAGGAGCTGAGAAAGTCAAGCTTGCTGCTGCTGCACAGACACGCCACACAAGGCAACCCTTAAACAAAAAAAAGAGAAAATATGATTGGTCAATGGGCACCCATCACCACAGCTCCCTTTTTGGTTAAATGTATGGTCCTGCTCCGGATCCACAGAACATCCGGTTCTGTGGATCCGGATCAGGCCCATATATGAAAAAGAGGCTGAGACAACTTCTTGGACCCTCTGCCTCACTGCCTCGCAGTCAAACTGAAAACAACGAAATGTGTAGAAACTATAGGGGAATGTTCTGAGCATGTGCGGCCACCAAACTTGTTCAGAACAGTCCCCTTGTTCTATGGCACTCACCTAAGAGAGACACCATTTGGGGCAAGGGATTCAAGTATGCATAGTGTGCTCTAACTGCAGCAGCAAGTAAATGCCTGGATATGGGAGAGAGAGAGTGCAGGTGGTTCAGTCCACTGCTGAACAAGGGTGGCTGGTTTCTAGAGGCATGATGGGCAGACCTCCATTCCCCTAGAGTCCACCCACCCTTGTTCAGCAGCGGACACTTGATAGTGAAGTGCCCTCCCTAGAGAGGTTTTCCTGGGGCCTACTTCCATGTGACTTGGCACCAGTTGAAGTTTTTATTTTTCCAGGCTTAAAAAAAAAAAAAATCATTCATTTATCTTCTAATGGCATAGTCCTATGTAGGGACGCACGGATTCCCCACCGTCCGTTCCGGTGGGGAATCCGCAGTGTGTGGGGGGAGGCAATCTGTTCCTCCCCCCGGAATCTGCACAGTGCTTTCACTCCGCAAGGATTCCGCAGAGCTGAGAGTCGTCCCATTCCGCCATACCCGGATTTCCCCCTTTTTTTCCGGTTCCCCAAACTTACGTAAATAATACCATAAGTACCATCAAAAAATCCTTTCTGCGTGCCCGCCATTGGTCTCCGTAAGCCTTGGGTCATAGGGAAAATGCCTATTTATTTTTGTAAAAAGGGTAAAGCCCTTAATGGGGATTCCTCATGTAATTTCCGGTCACCTGACCTAACTGGACCTGACCTGACCTCATCTGACCTCACCTCACCAGACCTCACCTCACCGGACCTTTCCTGACCTCACCTGACCTCACCGGACCTCACCGGACCTCACCTCACCTCCACAGACAATAAACAGAAAAGATGGAGGATTTCCATGGACCTCAAGACTCAGCCTCAGCGAAAGAAAGCCTCAGTTCACAGGGAAAATGTCTCGTAAAAAGGGTAAAGCCATTCGCGTTCTTCTTCCTCCATTTCCGATTTATGGATTTCTTTTCATAATTATTTTCATAATATCTGCCATTCAGTGGACAAAAAAAAAAAAAGGGTCTGCATGAGCTTTGGTCCAGGTCGACTGGGCCGCTCCATTCCGAGGAGGATTCTGCGGACCAGATTTGTCAGAATTTGATCCCATTTAAAATTCGTGCAGAATAGAGATGTCAGAGAATTCCACCACAGACTCTTTGCCGTGATAGGCTACGTAAGTATTTACATAGCCTATCACGCTAAAGCAGCCACGCAAATGGTGGCCACTACGACAGAGATTCTGCAGGGTGGCGGGGGGGAGGCCATCTAAAGAATCCGCCCCCCAGAATCCATGGTGGAACGGCCTCCACCCCACCAGAATCCCCCCAGGACTCCGCAGAATCACCCCAGGACAGAGCTTACCTGGCGGTGGATGCGGCTCTGGCAGTGGCTCCAGTGGCTCCGGCAGTGGTGGCTCCTCTGGCTGGTCTCCCGGCCACTGCCGGGCTGCTGTGGCCGCAAATGGTGGCCGTCATAGTGGCCACCATCTGCATGGCTGCTTTAGCGTGATAGGCTATGTAAATACTTACGTAGCCTATCACGGCAAAGAGCAGGGGTGCAAATGGCAGCCACTACGCCATTTGCGCCCCTGCTCTTTGCCATGATAGGCTACGTAAGTATTTACATAGCCTATCACAAAAAAGGCAGCCACGCAAATGGCATAGCAGCTGCCATTTGTGTGGCTACCTTTTTCGTGATAGACTATGAAATTATTTACGTAGCCTATCATGGCTGGCAGCCACGCAAATGGCGGCCAGTGTAGCACCCTCCATTTGCAGCCACAGCAGCCCAGCAGCGGCCAGAATTCCGGCTGCAGCCGGCCCTGGCTGGCAGCTCCGCCAAGTTGCCGCGGAGTGGAGCCAGCCGGGGCGGATTCTGGGGGGGGGGGTGCGGAACACCTCCCCCCCACAGATGGCCCCAGCGGAACCAAGTAAGTGTTTTGTACACACCTAGTGTGGAATTCTATGACATCCCTAGTCCTATGCATGTTTACTCCATAAGCAATATTGTGTGCAATAGGACTTACTCTCAGGTAGGTGGGTGTAGGATTGCAGCCTTAATCTTTGCATTTCTCTGTGACTGTAGGGTAGGTTTGTGCATGTTTTAGCTCCACAAGAATTATTTTGTGGCCCTTTGTATTAAATGATATTATGGTGGCTGAAATAGTGTCCCTCTCTGCTCTGATATGGTGGTTCTGCTGTTTTGTGGTATTTTTGTGCTGCTGTTTGGATCTGTGACTGTCATTTGTCATTTGCATTTCTCAGAAGCCCCTGGTTCTGGGCAACTAAATAATGGACTACATAAATAAAATCTCAAAGTCATTGCCACAACAGAATCATAGTTGCCACTTGAATGAAGGCCTCAGATTATGATCTCAGGGTATGCACAGGATCCTATCGGAGGAAGAGCTACTTCAGTTATACTAGTCCCAGATCATTCAAGTGAAGATTAGCATTTGGATTTCTGTCTGGAAACTTTTCTAATAACTTTTGAGTGGTAAGTAACGATGGGCCTGGGTAGACTGTTGCCTTGTCAATCATTAAGCAGCATCGGAGATGAGACAGCGATACCTCTACTTAGGGTTCACTCAAGGTCAGGCATCCTGTGGAAAGCTAAATGGGGGACAGGGATAGCAAGTATTCTGAGGTCCTATTGTCAGTTTTTCTAAGCTCAGGGTTTTTTTTTTAAAGAAAGGTGAAATTTTCCCAGCAATATATATATGAATGCCACCAACATTTGGTTGAACTTCCTGTGGAGAGTTCCCACACAAAATTTGCTGCTTCTCTCAGCTGGAAGTCAAGTGAGTGAAAAATTGCAATACAGCAAAAGTAAATATAATATTTTTTTTCAATAAGCTGTATAAACAAATTTCACACAGAGACAGGCTGTGTTATTTCAAAAATATGATTGAGACACTGGAGGGACACCTTTTCATCAAAGCACTTTTTATCCTGTGTTACAGTCTTCTAGTGGTGTCATTCTTTTGAATGTCTCAAAGGGGAAAAAAGAGTTAGCTGTGTATGTGTTTTTTCTTCACATGAGCAAATGATTCAGTCAGTTAATATTTTGTCTAAGGTAATTTTTCTCCTTAAAAAAAAAGGAATTGAAGCATTTATTGGCTGCTAGGCATTTTCAGGCAAGATGTGTACCATCACATACATTAGAATTTGGGAATGGCTGTGAGAATATGACTACGAAAATATTAGGCACAATCCTGCTTATACAGAATAGGATTCAGAGCTGCTTTCCTGGAGGCAGTGAGTCAACCCACTTCCCCACCAGCCCACTGCCATCAAAGCTAGGCCATCATCCATTCTAAGGCTGTCCTGTCTAGGCCTTCCCCACAAGCTGGTTCTCTTTAGGGATGTACAAAAGTTCTGCCACGGATCTCGGGGAGGCCGAATGCCAGCACATTCGGCCCCCTGAAATCGGTGGCGGAATGGCCCGCCCCCCCCCCGCCACCCCGCTGGGACAGGACTTACCTGGGGCGGATCTTCCTGGCGGCGGCGGCTCCGGCGGTGGTGCGGTGCTGCTGCCGCCATTTCCAGGTTTAAAAAAAAAACACAACGTGATAGGCTATGTAAAGATTTACATAGCCTATCATGGCTAAATTTTTTAAAAAACACCGTGATAGGCTACGTAAATGTTTACGTAGCCTATCATGGCTGATTAAAAAAAACAAAAAAAAACACGCACTTACGCAAATGGCAGAGCCCATGGGCACCACCATTTGCGTATGCGCGTTTTTTCTTTTTTCTTTTTAATCAGCTGTGATAGGCTATGTAAACATTTACATAGCCTATCACAGCTGACTGCAGGGACGCAAACAGCGGCGGCTATGGCCGCCGCCATTTGCATCCCTGCTAGCCAGCGGCCGGATGTCTGGCTGCTGGCAGAGCCGGCCAGCGGCTCCGCAGAATCGCTGCGGAGCACAGCCGGCCGGCCAGGATTCCGGGGGGAGGGACAGAACACCTCCCCCCGCACCATCAGCATAATCCCCAAAAGGTAAGTGATTTTCGTACATCCCTAGTTCTCTTCAGGCCAGTGGTGCTGATTCTATTTCCATGAAAAGCCAGAGTACACCTGCAATGGCAGCCTAGCATGAAGCCACCCTTGCATGGGATCAGAGCAGATGGTTAATTCCGCATGTGTGTCTGAGCTGTGGCCATGCAGCATGACACACATTATCTTTCTCCTTAAACTTCTACAGAATTTACACACTTCATGCTATAAACTGCTTGAAACAAGCCAATTTCAAACCATAGGCAATGAAGCTGGCTTGTTTCAACAGACCATAGTTAAGATTAACGACAGTTTAGACTTCAGATGTTATGCTAAATGGTGGTTAATCAAAAATGGATGTGAAAGCTTCTGATCTCTTCATGGCTGTGCTGGAGGAGATAAGGAAACATGTAAGCCAAAGGTTCCCTCAAAACTAGTTCCCCTCATAGACTATGGTTTATCATGATGCCTGAATTCAGCCTGTAGATGGATGGCGTGAGTTTGGTGATGCCTAAGATAACCGAGGTCATGCGGGATCCAGGTGATTGGACCATGCAGTGTCTCTGATTGGCTCAGACTCTACAGACAGTCTCAGGTATGCCTGTGTGTGGGAACCCTTTCAGGCCTTTTCTAGTAGGCAATCATATCTAGGGTTTAGCAGGTAAACTCCTCTGTGTGGAATTTGTGTTGTTGCAGAGGGCTGGAAATCCTTATGCAACCATCTTTGTCCTGGTATATACAGGTGAGGCTATATGTAGGGGATGATAAATGCTCCATTTTGTGTCTTTCTTCTGTGTTATGGCTGACTGGTAGAACTGAACTGAAATGTCTCAGAAGACATATTCTTCTCATCCCCACCAGAAAAAAGAAGGCAATTTTTCAGCATTTTCTCTGAATATCTGAATATTCTCCTCCATATTTTTTTTATGGCAGCAGCTGTCATTCCTTGCCACCACCCCTGTTAATGCCCCAGAATGATACTACATCTGGGGCATTGTGGAGGATGCAGAATGGTGGCCAACACAGTTTTAGTTATTGATTCATTGACTCATTGATTCATTCATTTCATTTCTGTATCACCCAATAGCCAAAGCTCTCTGGGTAGTTCACAAACATTAAAACCACATACTACAACATAAAACAATATAAAATATTTAAAAAAAAACCTTAAAACTACAACATAAAAGTACAATCAGAATAAAACCTAGCACCAGTGCAGAGATTTAAACCACAGATTTAAAACACTAGCGCTAAAAGACTAGGATGCTAAAATGCTGGTAAAATAAAAAGGCCCTTCACCTGGTGCTGAAAGGAGTGCAACGTAGGCACCAGGAAAAGCTCTCTAGGGATATCATTTCACAACTGGGATGCCACAGCAGAAAAGGCCCTCTCCTGGTAGCCACCTGCCTCACCTGGCTCCCAGAGAAGGATCCTGAAGATGATCTTAGGGTCCAGGCAGATACATATGGGAGGAGATAATTCTTCAGATAACCTAGTGCCAACCTCTTCAGGGCTTTGAATGTTACCAGCACTTTGAATTAGGCCCAGAAAGGGACTGGCAGCCAGTGCAGCTGGAAAAGTACTGGCATAGTGTGATCTTGTTGGCCACTCCCTGTTAACAATGTTGCTGCCCTATTTTGGACTAGCTGAAGTTTCCGGACTGTTTTCAAAGGGAGCACCATTACAGCAATCCAGATGAAAGGTTACCAGAGCATGGATAACTGTAGCTAGGCTGTCTCTGCCCAGATGCTGCTATTTGCAGCAAAAGGAACAGCAGCAGCAAAACAAAACAAAACAAAAAGTTCCTGGGGTGGGGTGGGGGGAGATGGAAGTTGTCCTACTACCACTGCTAATGGTGAGCTATCTTCTCCCTGCCCCTCAGAAACCAGTGAACAATGTCTTCTGTGTTCTGTCCCTGGAGAAATTTGGTAAAATGGTCCCCTAATCCCTCTGCCTACAAGTAAGATAGGGAAATTCAACAGGCCATTTGCACACAGCTCTCAGTTAGAAAGATGCTCTGTGGCATGTGTGATATTAATCAGAGTTCTAATCCTGGCTGCTTCCCACCCCCTTTTTTTGCTCCTGACATGCCTGTTGCTGGCCAGGCATGCAAAAAGTGACACTTTGGGCTTAATTCTACCATATTTTTTCCTAGGATTCGAACTTGTCTGCCCCATTCGATTTTAATATAACTTAATTGTATACATGCCAATACCTCCATATATCCATGATTTTTAGGCAGTTTACAAAGTTATAAACAGAGTTAAACAGCAACATATACCTAAATCATAAATGCATAAAACTGTGGCAGATAAGAAACAGAACTTCAGATACTTGATTGAGTAAATGCAACCTTTGGTACCTAAAAGGTAACAAGGTTTGCACCAGGCAAACATCTCTAGGGAGGTTGGGTCACCATGGTTGAAAAAATGTCGTCTCTTATTTAGACATACCACAAATTTACTTGGGAGTAAGCCTCACTTCATGGATCACTGCTTTGTTGTGATGAAGGGGCTTGCGTAACTCAGTGAAGCCATAAGCTACGCCATGCAGGGCCACCCAAGACGGACAGGTCATGGCAGAGGGTTCTGACAAAATGTGGTCCACTGGAGAAGGAAATGGCAACCCACTCCAGTATTCTTGCCAAGAAAACCCCATGGAACTAGGGATGGCGGAGAATTCCACCACGGATTTCAGTGAGGCCGAATGCACTGGCATTCGGCCTGCTGAAATCCATGGTGGAACAGCCTGCCCCCCCCCTGCGGATCCCCCCCCGGGACAAGACTTACCTGGGGCGGATGTTCCGGACGGCAGTGGCTCCAGCAGTGGCTGCGGCAGCGGCTGGTCTTCTGACCAGCTGCCGGTCGCAGCCGCCATTTACAATCTTGTCTTTTTTTTTTTTACCCAGATGTGATAGGCTACATAAGGAATTGCATAGCCTATCACATCTGGGTTAAAAAAACACAAATTTTAGCATTTTAGCTTTCTAAATTTTTAGCTTTGCTGTTTTAAATCTGTATTTTAAACTCCTGCACTGCTGCTAGGTTTTATTGTGGTTGTATTGTTATATTGTGGTTTTAATGTTCTATATATTTTAAATTGTTTTATTGTGTGCTGTTTGGTTTTAATTTTTGTGAACCGCCCAGAGAGCTTCAACTATTGGGCGGTATAGAAATGAAATAAATAAAATAAATAAATTTTCATCATAGGGGATTGGAATGCTAAAGTAGGAAGTCAAGAAATCACCGGGATAACGGAAGCATGGCCTTGGTGTAGAAAATCAAGCAGGACAAAGGGTAACACAGTTTTGCCAAGAGAACACGCTGATCATAGCAAACACTCTTTTCCAACAGCACAAAAGACGACTCTACACATGGACATCACCAGACGGTCAATATTGAAATCAGATTGATTATGTACTTTGCAGCCAAAGATGGAGAAGCTCAATACAGTCAGTAGAAACAAGACCTGGAGCTGACTGTGGCTCAGATCATGAGCTTCCTGTTGCAAAATTTCGGCTGAAATTGAAGAACGTCGGGAAAACCACTAAACCATTCAGGTATGACCTACATCATATCCCTTATGAATATACAGAGGAGGTGATGAATAGATTTAAGGGATTAGACCTGATAGACAGAGTGCCTGAGGAACTATGGACGGAGGTCCATAACATTGTTCAGGAGGCAGCAAGTCAAGCAAGTAAATCCATCCCAAAGAAAAATAAATGCAAGAAAGCAAAGTGACTGTCTGATGAGGCTTTACAAGTAGGAAGAAGGGAAGCGAAAAGCAAGGGAGAAAGGGGAAGATATATCCAACTGAATGCAGAGTTCCAGAGAATAGAAAGGAGAGACAAGAAGGCCTTCTTACATGAACAATGCAAAGAAATCGAGGAAAACAATAGAATGGAAAGACTAGACGGATTTTTCAAGAAAATCAGAGATCTCAAGGGAAAATTTTGTGCAAAGACGGGCATGATAAAGGACAAAGAAGGTGGGGACCTAACAGAAGCAGATGAGATCAAGAAGAGGTGGAAAGAATACACAGAAGAACTATACAGGAAAGATCTGAGTGTCCATGATAGCCATGATAATGCTGTCAATGAACTTGAGCCGGACATCCTAGAGAGTGAAGTCAAGTGGGCCTTAGGAAGCATTACTAACAACAAAGCTAGTGGAGATGACAGTATTCCAGCTGAGCTATTTAAAATCCTAAAAGATGATGCCGTTAAAGTGCTGCACTCAATAATATGCCAACAAATTTGGAACACTCAACAGTGGCCACAAGACTGGAAAAGGTCAGTTTACATTCCAGTTCCAAAGAAGGGCAATGTCAAAGAGTGTTCAAACTACCGCACAATTGCGCTCATTTCATATGCCAGCAAGGTGATGCTCAAAATCCTACAAGCTAAGCTTCAGCAGTATGTGAACGGAGAACTACCAGAAGTACAAGCTGGGTTTCGAAGAGGCAGAGGAACTAGAGATCAAATCGCCAACATTTGCTGGCTCATGGAGAAAGCAAGAGAATTCCAGAAAAAAATCTATTTCTGCTTCATTGACTACGCTAAAGCCTTTGATTGTGTGGATCACAACAAACTCTGGCAAATTCTTAAAGAGATGGGAGTACCAGACCACCTTACCTGTCTCCTGAGAAACCCGTATGAGGGTCAAGAAGCAATAGTAAGAACCGGACATGGAACAACCGATTGGTTCAAAATTGGGAAAGGAGTATGACAAGGCTGTATCTTGTCACCCTGCTTATTTAACTTATATGCAGAGTACATCATGAGAAACGCCAGGTTGGATGAATCACAGGTCGGAATTAAGATTGCTGGGAGAATTATCAACAACCTCCGATATGCAGACGATACCACCCTAATGGCAGAAAGCGAAGAGGATCTCAAGAGCCTCTTGTTGAGGGTGAAAGAGGAGAGTGCAAAAGCTGGTTTGAAACTCAACATTAAAAAAACTAAGATCATGGCATCTGGCCCCATCACTTCCTGGCATATAGAAGGGGAAGAAATGGAAGCAGTGACAGATTTTATTTTCTTGGGCTCCAAGATCACCGCAGATGGTGACTGTAGCCATGAAATTAAAAGATGCTTGCTCCTTGGGAGGAAAGCTATGGCAAACCTAGACAGCATAGTAAGAAGCAGAGACATCACCTTGCTGACAAAGATTCACATAATCAAAGCTATGGTTTTCCCAGTAGTAATGTATGGCTGTGAGAGTTGGACTATAAGGAAGGCTGAGCGCCAAAGAATTGATGCTTTTGAACTGTGGTGCTGGAGAAGACTCTTACAAGTCCCCTGGACTGCAAGGAGGTCAAATCAGTCAATCGAGGAAATCAACCTTGACTGCTCATTGGAAGGACAGATACTGAAACTGAAGCTCAAATATTTTGGCCACCTAATGCGAAGATAAAACTCCCTGGAAAAGACCCTGATGCTGGGAAAGATTGAAGGCAAAAGGAGAAGGGGACGGCAGAGGATGAGATGGCTAGATCGATGCAATGAATATGAACTTGAGCATGCTCCGGGTCCGGGAGAGAGCGGAGGACAGGAAGGCCTGGCGTGCTATGGTCCATGGGGTCACGAAGAGTTGGACACGACTTAACGACTGAACAAACAACAAGCCCCACTGAGTTTAGCACAGGCTAAGTTAATTGAGGAACCAGAGGTTAAAAAAAACAACAACACCCTTCTCTCATATAGGGATATATGAATTGTGCAAAATCCATTCTGTCTGTGTTTCACGGATTGTCAGGAGCCATTTGTTCTGTCATCTGTCCATCACCCGAATCAGATTCCCCCCCAAATTTGCACAAATGTGCATTTGTACAATTTTGCACATGTGAAAATGCACTCATAGTTCCAACATGCACATTTTTTCACTGTAGCCTATGGGGGAAATGCACAGTTTTGGCCGGGGGTTTTGTGTATGTGTATTTTTCTATGACAAAAGTTGCACAAAATTCGGGAAAATTAGAAAACTGGTCCGCAAGTCCATGGAACCTGACCAACGGGGAAAAGCCAGTCTGCTGCAGAATCTGTGTGTCAGATTCAAGAAAATCCAAACTCATTTGGTTCCATTGTGGATTTCTCCAACATCCCTACTCTCATATCCCATAAAACAAAACCCTTGTTTTGTATTCTTATTAAGTTGTTTCTGCACCCACTTGGTGAATGTGTTCTGAAGCACGGTCATGCACACAACACACATGAGAGGCAGATAGGGTAAACAATATTTCAGCTTAACTTAGCTTGCTTTTGGCTTCTGTTATCACATGAATTGATGTTTGAAATGACTATTTTTCTTTCTAACGCATAGAAGGTCTATAAAAAATAAATGCACTGCTGTTCTCTTTGCTTACAAAATAGTATTTCAATGCTGCCACCCGCTAAGATAACCGTGTAATGTTGATTATATTAGTTCACACCTAAGCACATAATAGCATAGGCATTCCACTGTCAAAACACATCGAGCTCAGCAAACTACACATTACTGTAAACATGTGTCAGATTTCTTCAAAGGACCCCAAGGCTACTGCCTTGAAAATTTAAGAGACACCAATGTTCCCTTATGCTGCGGCTGGAGATAATGGTAGAACTTCACTTCCAAAAAGTTCTTCTCTCTAAGGGTTATGATGAGGGAAATGAATAACTTAAGTAGTTGTATTAAGGAATATAATGGACACAACCCAACATCATCATCATCATCATCATCATCATCATCAACAACAACATTTCTATACCGCCCAATAGCCAAAGATCTCTGGGCAGTTTACAAAGATTAAAAACATTATTAATCATCAAGTTTATCACACACTTCTACCAGGTATTGTAGCCCAGGTAAGCTAGTGGCAGTGCATGTGTATGCAGAGTGAAGAAACTATGCAGCTACAGGGCTGGCCCTACCATTAGGCAGAGTGAGTCAGCTGCCTCAGGCAGCTGCTGCTAGGTGCACAGGCAATGGTGAGGAGATATAGGAGCACAGAGCTTTGCGGGGCACAGAGCCTGTCCTTTACCCCTAAGCTAGCCTGATGCCCTCAGGAGGAAGCTGCCCTATCTACAGTGCTGCGAATGGATCCCCTGATCTGCCTCAGAGGCTGCTTTGGGGCTTCCTAGGAAGGCCTGATTCACTTCAGGCTGATTCAGGCTCCCCAACCTGCTTTGACCTATGGAGCTGAAGTGGGATGTGGGCATTCGAATCCCACTCTCCCCCCTGACACTGTGCCCACCCCCAGCTCCTTTCCTGGGCCCTTACACTGCCAGCCATCTTTTTCTGGGAGGGGGAGCCATCGCTGCCAGGAGAGCTGCTGTGGCCAGCTCCTAGGCCCTCTGGCCACACACCAGCAGCTGTCTTGTTGTTCGGGGGGGGGGCATTTTTAAAATGCTTCCTCTCCAGAACAACAACATGGCTGCCAGTGTGCATCCAGAGGACCAAGGTAAGGAGTTGGGGGCAGCGTGGTGGTATGGCTGGGCTTCCATATCATGCTGAAGCACATCAAAGCGCTTTGGAGCAGCCTGACCTGCTTCATGCTGCTTCCTGCCCCTTCTGCCTCGCCTTGGAGGTGGCCCAAAGCACCCCACTTCAACTCAGAGATCGGGCTTTGGGCCAAAGTGGTGCACAGCCCTAGCTGAAATAAGTTTCAACTGCCAGTCCAATCATCTTGTGTACATAAAGGGGGGAGCCATCTTGTCTTTCACTTCAGGCAGCACAATGTCTTGGGACAGAGTGTTGGCTATTTCCACTAAGGGGTGGACAGGAACACCTTGAAGCAGAGTAATAAATGGTGCTTTCCACCCACAAGGTCAGTCAGTTACTTTGGTATTTAAGGCTGAAACTCCCACAAGCCCCTCTTCCTCTCCCTGGTGCTAAAAATTAGGGATGTACGAAAATCAAATACCTGTTCGCCGATTATGTTTATGGTGGGGGGGGAGGCATTCCGTCCCTCCCCCCAGAATCCTGGACGGGGGGGAGGCGCTCCGTTCCTCCCCCCCCGGAATCCTCCACGGCTGGCTGTGCTCCGCGGCAGCTCCTCAGAGCAGCTGGCTAGGCTAGGGATGAACGAAAGGGACTTACCTCGTCCCGCAGCTTGCTTCGCGGTGGGCGGGGAGGCGCTTCGGTTCTCCCCGCGAAGTTCAGGCGAGGAGGGGGAGGCGCCCCGCCTCGCCCGGCCGAAATTCAGGCCGAAGGGGAGGCGCCCCATCCCTTGCTGGCGAAAATCAGGCCAGGTAGGAGTGCCCTGTCTACCCGGCCATGAAAAAAAAAACTAAACACACACACACACACACACATCCGTGATAGGCTACGTAACGATTTACGTAGCCTATCACGGCTAGATTTCCAAAGTCAGCTGTGATAGGCTATGTAAATCGTCACGTAGCCTATCATGGATGACTTTGAAAAAAAAAAAGCGTGTATGCAAATGGCGGCTCCCATGGGGACCGCCGTTTGTGTTCCTTATTTTGGCACGTCTAGTCTATGTAAAGATTTACGTAGACTACGGCGAAAATAAAGGCAACGCAAATAGCGTGCCCTTATTTTCGCCGTAGTCTATGTAAATCTTTACGTAGACTAGACGTGCCAAAATAAGGAACGCAAATGGCGGTGCCCCATGGGCGCCGCCATTTGCGTTCGCGCTTTTTTTTTTCTCCAAAGTCAGCCGTGATAGGATACGTGACGATTTACATAGCCTATCACGGCTGACTTTGGAAATCTAGCCGTGATAGGCTATGTAAATTGTTACATAGCCTATCACGGGTGTGTGTATGTGTGTGTTTACCTTTTTTTTTTTGCAATGGCGGTGGTGGCAGCCGGTCGGGAGACCGGCCGCCGCCCCTGCCCCTGCCGAACCGCCACTGAACCGCCGCCGGGACCCGCCACCGAAAGGGACATTCGCCGAAGGTAAGTCCCATCCCGGGGGGGGGGCCGGCGGAGAATTTCCCCAACACTTTCGGGGGGCCGAATGCGTCAGCACTCGGCCTCCCGAAGATTCATGGAGAAATTCTCCGCCAACCCTAGGCCAGGCCCAGCCAGGCCAGAGCCATCCGCAGCCAGATTTCTGGCCGCGGAGGGCTCTGGGAAAAAAACACACACACCACGTATGCAAATGGCGGCGGCTATGGCCGCCGCCATTTGCATTCCCCTTATTTTTGTCATCTTAGTCTATGTAATTATTTATGTAGACTAAGACGGCCCAAAATAAGGAACGCAAATGGCGGCGGCCATAGCCGCCGCCATTTGCGTATGCTTTTTTTTCCCCCCAGACGTTTTAGGCTTCATAAAAACTTATGTAGCCTATCACGTGTGTGTAAAAAACAAAACAAAACTGCACATGGCGGCGGTGGCAGCCGGTCGGAAGACCAGCTGCCACCGTCGCAGCCACTGCCGCAGCCACCGCCGGAGCCGCCACCGCCCGGAAGATCCACCCCAGGTAAGTCTCATCCCGGGGGGATCCGCGGGGGGGGGTGGGGGGCAGGCCATACCACCACAGATTTCGGGGGGCCGAATGCACTGGCATTTGGCTTCCCCAAGATCCGTGGCAGAATTCTCTGCCATCCCTACTAAAAATACAATATCTGTCAATCCAGTAATTAACCTCTGCAACTTGTGCCCCATGTCTCACACTGGCCAGACCCCATCAGAAGGATACCATGGCCAATAGTACTGAATGCCACTGAGAGGTACAGGAGAACCAGCAGGGACATGCTCCCCCTGTCTAGTTCTCAGCATACTTCAACTATGAAGTATGCAAGGCTGTTTCTGAACCCAGATAGGAAAGAATCCGTTATTTAACCTGTGTTGGCCTAAGGCTTCATGCAAGTGAAGATTAAATTGAAAGCTGGCCTTTATCCACTCCAGAGCATCAGTTGGTTTTACACCCCCCCCCCCATATTTTGATATGCATGTGCTTCATTGAACACAAAATTTTGCTGTATATGTTTTTGCTGTATACAATTTTGTTGTATATGTTTTAGGGATCAATCCTATCAGGATAGGCGGCCACCTCCGAACTCAGAGGCGACCACTTATCCAATGTAGGGCAGGAGAAGCGTGGAGGGGATTGTTCCCTCCACACTTCAGCCACCCTGAATTTGCAGCTAGACAGCTGATTTTGGCTGTCTAGACACGGGAAGGCAGAGTGGAGGAAGCAGCTGCCAGATGACACACAGGATGTGTCGTACTGGCATTTCTGCCACCCTAGAATGCCCCCCAGAATGCCCCATTTTCATTGCTCTGAGCTCCTCTTCCAAGCGCCAAGCACAGGGCCATTCTGAGCTGCCTGCAAGGCAGCACAAGAGGGGAGTAAGGTCAGTTCTCTCTTACAGAGCAAGGGCTCTGAGGTCGATTTCCAGAAACCAACGTATCCTATGGCCATCTAGCCGCTGACTATCACCCATAGGATTGCTCCCTTTGCAACTTTGCTTTTCCTGGTATACTTCTACTAATTACCTCAGAAGATATTGCTTTCAGTTCTTGTTGTTTTTCTTTAATGTTATGCTAAGCAAAGCAAAATAAACGTGAGCTGCTGTGGCAGTGGGGCAGTAATTTTAATTGGTTTTGTTATTTGTAGGGAGGGTGGAGTTCTGTTTAGTGTTTTCTGTATTATACTGTTATGAAAAATCAATAAAACAATCACTTACAAAAAATGCTGAATGAGAGCTTTGACATTTTAGAGAGCTCAGGGTGTTGTGTGTGGTTTTTTTTTAGCAGTATTGAATTAAGTTATTCATCAGTTCACTACTTTTCTTTTATCATACAACATGGGTTACCCAATTCATGACTTGCAGAATACAGTAAAATGTTACCCATTTTTAAAAAGAAAAGGAACCAGTGCAATGTGATAAATGAACAAAATTGATCACAAATTGAACCAGTGACAGATAATTAGAGGAAGCAGTAGAGCTGGGATCCCCAACCTTTTTTTGGCCTGTGGGCTCATGTGATATCCTAAACGAGGAATGATGCAATTCCTTTACAAATGCATATCCACCCCTATGCTCTTTTCATTTCTCCTGTAGCTAACTTACTATACCATAGATTGAAGTTGCCAAATATTTTTATTCATATGTTATACTCTTATAACACCCAATAGCCAAAGCGCTCTGTTACGTGCAACAGAAATTGACTGTTTCCTTACCATACCTTGAAGAACATTTAAAATGGTTTTGAGTGCACTTTTAAACCATGGCTTTATAAAGTAGGGAAATTTCAGTCACTTGATGGGTTAAAATTAACCTTCTCTGAGGTTCTCATGAGTTCCCAAGACAGATGACGCTGGGTGGCTAAACAAAAACAACAATTTGACTGGCACCTGTCATCTGTCTCTCAAGGGAAATTGCCAGCATAATGAGCCACCAGAATAGAACCATTTCAGGCTGATTTTTTCTTTGGTTTGAAAACGGAAAAAATTGAATCAACATTTTGATTTCCCTGCAAGGTTGATGAGTGCCTTTGCTGATAAAATCAAGCAAAATGGTTTTGCTAAAAATTAAAATAGGTTTAATGAAGCAAGGCAGTGCAGAGTATATACAGAACATATTCATTAGTCAGGAAGAAATACGATGCCATTGTTCAGAATGTTGTCAGTACCTACAATTCATATGTACCCACACTAGTTTGTAAATGTTTGAGAAGCTAATAATGCAGTACATGCTAGATGTATGCATTTTTATTTGATAAAGGGGGGGGATGGTATCAAGTTTCTAATTCTTAAATCACCTTACTGCATCCAGTATAATTGCTTCTACATGTGTAGGCTGGAGGCATCAAAATATTCTGATGTTCAGAAAATCTCTTTTGACATAAGGCCTCAAAGCCATACACAGTACATTCAAATAAATATAGACTTTAAATAGCTGACATTCAAACTACAGTCTAAGAAAGGGTGTCGTTTTAGAATATTTCAACAGGGTAGGACTGAAATGGATAGGGCAATCCAATGGTCCTGCTGGCAAAGGCTGCTAATGTTGGTATAACACCAGCATAATGCAGTCAGGAACCTGTGCATTTCCAGCAGCACCCACAGAATATTATTATTATTATTATTATTATTATTATTATTATCATCACCATCACCATCACCATCTTCATCATCATCATTATTATATTTATATCCCGCCTTTTTCCCAATACCAGGACTCAAGGCAGATTTACAACATTAAATCTTGTACAATTAAAACCTATTAAATTGTTGTTGTTGTTCAGTCGTTCAGTCGTGTCCGACTCTTCGTGACCCCATGGACCATAGCACGCCAGGCCTTCCTGTCCTGCGCTCTGTCCCGGAGCGTGCTCAAGTTCATATTCATTGCATCAGTGATGCTATCTAGCCATCTCATCCTCTGCCGTCCCCTTCTCCTTTTGCCTTCAGTCTTTCCCAGCATCAGGGTCTTTTCCAGGGAGTTTTCTCTTCGCATTAGGTGGCCAAAATATTGGAGCTTCAGCTTCAGTATCTGTCCTTCCAATGAGCAGTCAGGGTTGATTTCCTTTAGGATGGACTGATTTGACCTCCTTGCAGTCCAGGGGACTCGTAAGAGTCTTCTCCAGCACCACAGTTCGAAAGCATCAATTCTTTGGCGCTCAGCCTTCCTTATAGTCCAGCTCTCACAGCCATACATTACTACTGGGAAAACTATAGCTTTGATTAGACGGACCTTTGTCGGCAAGGTGATGTCTCTGCTTCTTACTATGCTGTCTAGGTTGGCCATAGCTTTCCTCCCCAGGAGCAAGCGTCTTTTAATTTCATGGCTACAGTCACCGTCTGCGGTGATCTTGGAGCCCAAGAAAGTAAAATCTGTCACTGCTTCCATTTCTTCCCCTTCTATATGCCAGGAAGTGATGGGGCCAGATGCCATGATCTTCGTTTTTTTAATGTTGAGTTTCAAACCAGCTTTTGCACTCTCCTCTTTCACCCTCAACAAGAGGCTCTTGAGATCCTCTTCGCTTTCTGCCATTAGGGTGGTATCGTCTGCATATCGGAGGTTGTTGATAATTCTCCCAGCAATCTTAATTCCGACCTCTGATTCATCCAACCCGGCATTTCTCATGATGTACTCTGCATATAAGTTAAATAAGCAGGGTGACAATATGCAGCCTTGTCGTACTCCTTTCCCAATTTTGAACCAATCGGTCATTCCATGTCTGGTTCTTACTGTTGCTTCTTGACCCTCGTACAGGTTTCTCAGGAGACAGGTAAGGTGGTCTGGTACTCCCATCACTTTCAGAATTTGCCACAGTTTGTTGTGATCCACACAATCAAAGGCTTTAGCATAGTCAATGAAGCAGAAATAAACGTTTTTCTGGAATTCTCTTGCTTTCTCCATGATGCAGCGAATGTTGGCAATTTGATCTCTAGTTCCTCTGCCTCTTCTAAACCCAGCTTGTACTTCCGGTAGTTCTCGGTTCGCATACTGCTGAAGCCTAGCTTGTAGGATTTTGAGCATCACCTTGCTGGCATGTGAAATGAGCGCAATTGTGCGGTAGTTTGAACACTCTTTGGCGTTGCCCTTCTTTGGAATTGGAATGTAAACTGACCTTTTCCAGTCTTGTGGCCACTGTTGAGTGTTCCAGATTTGTTGGCATATTGAATGCAGCACTTTAACAGCATCATCTTTTCGGATTTTAAATAGCTCGGCTGGAATACTGTCATCTCCGCTAGCTTTGTTGTTACTAATGCTTCCTAAGGCCCACTTGACTTCACTCTCGAGGATGTCCGGCTCAAGTTCAGTGACCGCACTATCATGGCTATCAGGGACATTCAGATCTTTCCTGTATAGTTCTTCTGTGTATTCTTGCCACCTCTTCTTAATCTCATCTGCTTCTGTTAGGTCCCTGCCTTCTTTGTCCTTTATCATGCCCGTCTTTGCACAAAACGTTCCCTTGAGATCTCCAATTTTCTTGAAGAGATCTGTAGTCTTTCCCATTCTGTTGTTTTCCTCGATTTCTTTGCATTGTTCATTTAAGAAGGCCTTTTTGTCTCTCCTTGCTATTCTCTGGAACTCTGCATTCAGTTGGGTATATCTTCCCCTTTCTCCCTTGCTTTTCGCTTCCCTTCTTTCCTCAGCTACTTGTAAAGCCTCATCAGACAGCCACTTGGCTTTCTTGCATTTCTTTTTCTTTGGGATGGATTGAGTTGCTGCCTCCTGAGCAATGTTACGGACCTCCGTCCATAGTTCCTCAGGCACTCTGTCTATCAGGTCTAATCCCTGAAATCTATTCCTCACCTCCACTGTATATTCCTCAGGGATATGATTTAGGTCATACCTGAACGGTTTAGTGGTTTTCCCGACGTTCTTCAATTTAAGCCAAAATTTTGCAAGAAGCAGCTCATGATCTGAGCCACAGTCAGCTCCAGGTCTCGTTTTTACTGACTGTATGGAGGTTCTCCATCTTTGGCTGCAAAGGACATAATCAATCTGATTTTGATATTGACCATCTGGTGACGTCCATGTGTAGAGTCGCCTCTTGTGCTGTTGGAAAAGAGTGTTTGCTATGATCAGCATGTTCTCTTGGCAAAACTCTATTAGCTTTTGTCCTGCTTCATTTTGTACACCAAGGCCATGCCTGCCTGTTATCCCGGTGATTTCTTGACTTCCTACTTTAGCATTCCAATCCCCTATGATGAAGAGGACATCTTTTTTTGGTGTTAGTTCTAGAAGGTGTTGTAGGTCTTCATAGAACCGATCAACCTCAGCTTCTTCGGCCTCAGTGGTTGGGGCATAGACTTGAATTACTGTGATGTTGAATGGTTTGCCTTGGATTCGTACTGAGATCATTCTATCCTTTTTAAGATTGTACCCCAGTACTGCTTTTCCCACCCTTTTGTTGACTATGAGCGCTACTCCATTTCTTCTAAGGGATTCTTGCCCACAATAGTAGATATGATGGTCACCTGAATTAAATTCGCCCATGCCTGTCCATTTTAGTTCGCTGATTCCCAAGATGTCGATGTTCAATCTTGCCATTACTCAAGGCAGATTTACAACATTAAATCTTGTACAATTAAAACCTATTAAATAGAAATATACAAAAGTTAAAAATATAATTAAATCATCAATAATATTAAATTTGTATAAAATATCAAAACGTTGAAAGACAACGAGAAATATAGTATCCATCCATCATATTCTCACAGGTCCAGACTAGCTATCCCCAAAGGCCTGCCAGAACAAAAAGGTTTTTACATGCCTGTGAAAGCATATCAAGGAGGGTGCCTCCCTCGCCTCCCTGGGAAGGGAGTTCCAGAGCCTTGGGGCAGCCACCGAGAAGGCCCTCTCCCGCGTTCCCACAAGACGTGCCTGTGATGGTGGTGGGATGGCGAGAAGGGCCTCCCCTGAAGATCTCAGGGCACGAGTAGGCTCATAATACAGTCTTTCAGAATACTGCTTTCCAATTAAGGTGTACATTCAGTCTGGAACAAGTTAAAGATTGAACTGAATGAGCCCATTTGGTTCAAATTCCATTTGTTTTGAAATGAATGCACGCAGTAACAAATAGGATAATATTCTGGGCAGTAGTGCTAGCACTAATGGTGTTGCACTAGCATAAACCAATGCTAGCACAACGCCATTAGCATTTGCCAGGCAAAGGAGAAAAGCAGTGATTTGCTACCAGATTTTAGCAGTGTGATTTGCCACCGAATTTTGGTGGCATTTCACCATTTTTTCCTTTGCCTACCAAGCGCTAATGATGTTGCACTAGTGCTTCTTTGTGCTAGTGCAATGCCATTAGGTGTAGTGCTGTGACAGATTTGGATACTGCCCTCTGTTGCTCACATTTGCACTCATTTGTACTCACTTTCATAGACCTTAGTGGTTGGAAGGCTTACCTTTTTCTGGTGGTGGCAGTAGAATTGATTTCAGCATATGCTTTTGGCACTCACCATGTATTTTTCCAGAATACCCTGGGTATTGTGTCTTTTGGGGTGAGCGGAATGGTAGCTACCATAAAGAGCCTCAGTTTCAAGGACAAGAACATTCTGGGGAAATAAAATGGTGGATGCCTGAAGGAGATGCCAAAATTAGCCTCTTCTACCATTGGCAGAAGCGAGAGAGAGAGAGAGAGAGAGAACAAGCAAGCAAGCAAGCAAGCAGGAACAATATAAATATAAGTAATGAAATAAAAAGAAATTAAATCATGGCCAACACAGGCTGCTTTTCTGAACTTCTCCTTCAGCCCTTGTATGGGAAACATTACTCATCTTCTGATGTTATTGCATTCTCCCAGATGGACAAGCGAACCTGTGATCATGTGCAGTTGCTCAATAGCGGCAATACAATATAAAAAAAAATGACAACATTGTGTGGATTTCAAGATCCAATTAAATTAAAATTTGCACAAATTATATTTTGCGCAAATGGTGGGACCTGGGGAAAATGTGCAAATTGCAGCCATTAAAAAAAAAAAAGGAAATCCTCATATTGGCTCAAAGTGCTAAAGAGCAAGTTGACACCAGCAGAAAGAAATGGAATGGAATCTGCAGGGCCGAACTGGAAAAAATCCATTGAGCTTCCCCCCCGCCTCCAAATGTAATCCTCTGACATCCCTGCTTCTCAGTTGTGGCACCCCACTTATAAAACGAACTCCGCAAAGAGGTTTGCTTGGCACCTATGTTGTTATCTTTTCGGTGCTAGGCAAAGACCTTTCTTTTCTCCCAGGCATTTTTAAAGACCTAGTTCTTGATTTTGGGGACTGTTTTATTGATCCTTGTGCTATTTATTGTGTTGATTATATTGCATTTTATTTTAAAAAACATTTGTATTGTGGTTTATATTTTTAACTGTTATATGACATTGTAGTTTTTTAATTGTTTGAATTCTGCCCAGAGAACATCAGGTATTGGGTGGATTAGAAATGTAATAAATAAATAATATAATATAATAAAAAATTATCAGATTCACAGCTCCCAAATCTACACATGAACCAGAATATCTGCAATTTTCCAAAAGTCATATCTGCACTTTTCCAAATGTCACGAGCAGTTTGTAAATATAAAAAGAATGCATACAAATTGTATATAATGGGGAACGTACACACAAAAATATGCATATTGGCTAAAAACTCTCACAAAAACACATTATAATAGGGAAAATTGCTTGCAAAAATTGTGTACATTAGGAAAAGTGCACACAGAAATATGTGTATTAGGAGAAATGTGCATGAAAATATGTAAAAACTTTCATGCACACTTTTTGGGAAAGATTCACAAAGTTATGTGGAAATGGGCCATGCCCATTTAATGCCCCCTTAATGCTGGAAAATAAGAAACACAGTGGAATCAAACTTGACAGATTTGTCCACCCATGGTGCCCAATAAAAAGAAAGAGAGAAAAGGAGAAAGAGAGAAAGAAAAAAGCCCTGCTTATGTGGTTGATAGCCTTTCCCTTATTTCCTGATCTCTGTCTTCCCACATCTTGGCTCTTACCTTTCCAACTGCTTTCACTACCATTCTGGAACTTATGACTGACTGTATAATGTGAGGTCGGACAGCCTAGTGATATTATTGGTGGTTTAAAACAGGGTGGCTATGTCAAAAATAAAGAAGCGAGCACAGGAGAGAGGCAGCCTATAGCAAAATGTGGCAGACATAAGTAGGGATGTACAAAAATCATTTACCTTTTGGGGATTATGCTGATGGTGCGGGGGGAGGCGTTCCATCCCTCCCCCCGGAATCCTCACCGGGGGGGGAGGCGCTCCGTTCCTCCCACCCCGGAATCCTAGCCAGCCGGCTGTGCTCCGCAGCGATTCTGCGTAGCCGCTGGCCGGCTCTACCAGCAGCTGGACATCCGGCCGCTGGCTAGCAGGGACACAAATGGCGGCGGCCGTAGCCACCGCCGTTTGCATCCCTGCAGTCAGCCATGATAGGCTACATAAATGTTTACGTAGCCTATCACGGCTGATTAAACAAAACAAAAACAAAAACGCACATACGCAAATGGCGGCGCCCATGGGCACTGCCATTTGGGTTCCTTATTTTGGCACGTCTTAGTCTACGTAAACATTTACATAGACTAAGATGGCGAATATAAGGGGAATGCAAATAGCGTAGTGTCTATGCTATTTGCGTTCCCCTTATTTTCGCCGTCTTAGTCTACGTAAATGTTTACGTAGACTAAGACGTGCCAAAATAAGGAATGCAAATGGCGGTGCCCATGGGCGCCGCCATTTGCGTACATGCTTTTTGTGTGTGTTTTTTTAATCAGTCATGATAGGCTACGTAAACATTTACATAGCCTATCATGGTGTTTTTTAAAAATTTAGCCATGGTAGGCTACGTAAATCTTTACGTAGCCTATCACTTTTTTTTTTTTAACCTGGAAATGGCAGCGGTGGCAGCCGGTCGGAAGACCGGCTGCAGCCGAACCGCTGCCGAGCCGCCGCCAAGCTGCCGCTGGAGCCGCCGCCGGAGCCGCCGCCGCCAGGAAGATCCGCCCCAGGTAAGTTCTGTCCCGGGGGGGCGGGCCGTTCCGCCACCGATTTCTGAGGGTCAAATGCGCTGGCATTTGGCCTCCTTGAGATCTGTGGCAGAACTTTCGTACATCCCTAGACATAGGTGGCTTGGCAACAGCTGATGGGAACGTACATTCAAAACCTATTTTGAACACTGATTTTTGAGTTGTGCCACTCAGGGCTAGTCGTTAACTTTAACCAAAGGCAGATGAACAACACTATTAATTATTGCTGCAGCACTAAGGCTACTTCACACAAATAGCCACAGCCTCTTCATAGTTTAACTTCCATCCTGTGTCTGTTGGCTCTGTCCCAAATGTCATGCACCCCACCCCCAGATATCTGTGGAGCATGGTTACTGAGAAGCGGCTCATACACTTGCATGCACTTGGAAGCAATGTCTTCATATCGCTCAGGTTTAGGATGGAAGAACTGTGTCGTTAAATAGTTAAGGCAAACATTCTCTGCCCATGAAAATCTAACAACATATTGGGGAGAAGGCTAGACTAGAACCTTCTATTTTTATTTATTTAGAGAACAATTCTATGGCCTCTAGACAGCGTCTGGGGGCCATAGGATAGTTCAGATTCCTGGATCCATGGTTGGAGACAGGGCTCCGACTTTGGAGCCAGGAGCCCAAGCTCCCCCCTCCTCCCTCCCAGTTGGCGCAGATAGTACTGTGCCAGCTGCCTCTCGGAGGTCACAAACCTGGAAAGAAGGTGAAGTGGGAGTTCCCTTGGGTGTAGATGGAAGGGGACTGGGGAGGTCGGCTTATGAATAATCCTCCAGCCTCCCCAGCCTCCTTCCCTACCCCTCCCTGATGAAAAAACGAAAAAAGCGAAGAAACACCCAGCTAGCTGAAATACAGAGCGAGAGGAGCAACAGGTCAGGATCACTGCCATGCTCTTCCCACTGCCGTCAACATTTGTACATTCCTGAGCTTGTGAAGTAATTTATGGAACAACTACCACCAAAAAATGTGTCTGGAAAATGTGCGTAAAAATGAATACTTTAGAAAAAGATATATGAATACGCTGTATCAATGGGAGAAAAGTGCATACACTTCAAAATGTGCCTGATTGATTAATACATTTGGGGAAATGCACCTGAAAATACCCAAGAATTTTCATGCTAAAAGAAAAATATGCTCAGGAATCAGAATGAGCTTTGTGATGGAATTCAGACAGAGAACTTTGATGAGCTTGAGTTTTGCTGATTCACCCATCCCTAAATAGAATGTAGTCTACCAGACATACAAGGTGGTCTGCTAGGTGCTTAATGTTAGCCTTTGCTTTTTTTTTGTCCTGAAAACAAAACAAAGCAAAATCATCAAGGCCTCTCCTCTCTCCACATTTGATTGGCAAGCAGATTCATGGATCCAAGTCTGGAAGTCTGCATCAAGACAGGATGAAGAAATATCAAGGGTGGAAATATAAAGGTAGTCAATGAATTCCTGTGAATCTAGCATACACAGATTTCCAGCATCCTCAGTTTCAATGATTGCTATGAATTAGTCAGTGCCATGCCAAATCCTGCCCCCAATTTCCAGGATTTTTCTCTCTCTCTGCGAAAGAGGCATTGTTTTTCTGCCTCTCTTGCAGGGAGGGGGAGAGTTTTGGAGAATTTCTCCTTGGGGAGGGGGACAGGGTTTCCAGTACCTTTGTAAGTTTAGAAGGGTAAACCTCTTCCTGTAGGTATGCAAGATTTGTAAAAGAAAACTGTACATTTTATCTCAAAGAAAATAACTGCTATGATCGGGGCTGGGGAGGATTTACTCCAGGAAGAAAGTTTAAACAATAATGGTGATAAAGGTAATTATAAGGTAATCTACCGTCTCAGGCGTAATTTTGGGGTGGTCTTTTAGTATTGTCTGCAATCCCTTCGGTTGCAGGATTCCGAGGTGCACGTCTTCCTGCCTGTTGCAGCCCGTCTCTTCTGCACAAGTTAGATATATCAGTTGCTGGGTAACATGAGCGGGGGATGCTGCTGCACTCATGTCCTACTTGTGGGCTTCTCCCATGGGCAGCTGGTTGGCCTCCATGTAAACAACAGCAGGACTAGCAGGATTCATCCTTTCCCAAGTTAACTACACGTAGACAAAGTATTGGAATCTTCTGTTACTAACTTTTTGATTCCTTCAGGATGCATATTTCATTGTTTTATTTATTTATACAAATGTTTAGAAGTTTTTTTTTTAATCTATGTTGGATGTCTTTACCTGCTGAAATGTCAAAGGAAGCCTCTTATAGCTGATAATTGCATATATATTTCATTTATAGTATGTAGTAATGGCAGAGTTTCTATTATAACCCAGGTAATTTGCAACTGCAATTGTTATAACATGATATTTGCATATTAATGCAAATTGTTACTGTTTCAAAACAATGCTGTGGAAATCGTTACTGTTTCAAAACATTTTCTCATTGTCTAGAGCTGAAATGATAGGTGCATGAATAGAGTTAATGATTCTGAATGCATCTGGGAATATAAGCATGTCATATTCTCTGACAGTCTGTCAATGATGTGTCCTTGAAACATGGTGAATGCTGATATGTTTTCAGCAGAATGCTCACATGGTCCTAGTATCCAATGCAGTGGTAGAATAATTCAATTATTTGAGCTACTGGGTCTATTACAGTATTATGTGGCTGTCAGTTAATACTAGAATTAGCAAAAGTTTGGATTTCTTAGGTTTGAAATGGTAAAATGAGTAGGCTTTTAATTATACGCATGAGCCATGAATTAACTTTTTTGATATTATCTATTACCAAAAAAAAAAAAAAGTTGTCTGTAATTTTTCCTCCTAGACAAATCTTTTTATATGGTTGACTCGTATTCTGTCATCAGAGCTTTCAGTAATATTCATAAAAATATTGGAACAATAGACAGGAAAGTCATTCAAATAATAATAAGATGAGGCACAGTACTGGAGTGAATGGGTATGTGTGTGCGTATGTTTATTCTTAAATGTTGCTTGCTATTTAGGATACTTGTAAATAATTAACCAAAAGGACCTATAAAGGAAATATTGTCATGGTTTATATTCCATAAAAAGAAAAGGGGGAAAAATCAACTGAATTAGTGTGTAGGGGTTCCAAGGATCCTTGTTTGTCTTTACCTGAATCCATGTAGTAATCCATATTACACTAACAGAATCTAATTCTAACCCTTCTGATGCCCTTTGAACTAAAGTTTTCTCTACATGTACCTCCATGATTGCTCCCTGACTCCCAGGAATAAATACAAACCCTTTCTCCATGTAGTTTGGTAATCAATGGACTTCCCAAGGACAGACCTAGGGATATCTTGCACGCAACAGACAACTCTAAGGTTAATCAATCTTCACGGAAGATTTCAGTACTTCCCTCCATTGTCACTGAAATGTTGCCTAAAGCAGAAGCAGTGAATTTGAACTTTTCTCCCCAGGTGAAACCTCTAAGGCAAGGGTGGGGAACCTGTGGTTCTTCAGATATTGCTAGACTCCAATTCCCATCATCCCAGCCGACATGGTCAATGATAAGGGTTGATGGGAACTAAAGTCCAATATTTGGAGAGTCATGGGTTCCCCATTCTAAAGAATTTCAAGGGCAGCCAAAAGAATACTGCAAATTTTAGTAAAATTTCCTAGTGGGGTATTGCACAATCTTAAGTTTAATTATTACTGGCAGGAAACAAGTGCTGAAAAACAGTAGCGATTGGTCATGAGTTTGTTTTTGTTTTAATTCCATATCGCCTTTTCAACAAGCATAGAAAGTGCTTCAAAAGTAATGACAGATAAGATGTCAGATGGATTAAATATTTTGGGAGTGGAATGCGCTCTGAAGAAATACTTCTGTTGACCTGGTAATTCCAATTATAGAAAGTGGAAGTGTTTAGAATACCCTAAGCTGCTTTAGAGTGGCTTTCTCTAATGCACAGTGCACCAACATCAACAGAGGCAACGACTTCACTATATTTACAACCCCAATTTTCCCATTACAGGGATTGTTTGTTCCCACTGGGAGCCATGCATTCATAATATAATTCATTAAGACACGTTAACTAATTGTCTTCTTTCTCCTGCAGTTAATTAAAACAAATTAAGTCAATTATACTTTTTCTATCCTAGATTTTTCTTCCTAATCTAAATGAAAAAAAACAACAACCTAAAAGTATTTAGATTTTTAAAAAGAAAGAAATGGAGCAGAATGAGAGTTGCTAATATTGTGGAATGAAATCATTTAAAAGTCAAAATGAACTAAAGAAACTTTTCCTCTAATTTATTTGCGGGGGGGGGGAACACAACTCCTTCTCTCTCCCCCACTCCATGAACTTTGCAAGAAAAAGCAAATCCCCCTCTTCCCTCCCTCCCCAAACTTTGCAAGAAAAGGATACTGCCGGGAGGTTGGTGTATCATCTACATACAGGTCTTGTGCAGATTGGAGATGGGGAAACAAATGATTTGAGTGTTCCATTTGGATGACTGGAATCTCTCCAGAGGTGTCTGTGAGTTTGTGTATGTGGGGGTAGCATTTGAAAGAATGCTCAAAGGGGCCAATTTCCTCCACTGCTTGCTACCCTGTCCCTGTACCCATGGGTGGGGGAGAGATCACCTTGAAGGCCGGGACAATAGCAGGCAGTAGAGGCAGCTCCCTTGAATATAGGAGAAGTTGGTTGGAACAGTCCCTTCCCCAACTGTTAGAAAAATTAGGGATGGCAGAGACTTCTGCCACGGATTCCAGTGAGGCTGGTTTCTAATCCGGAATCCGTGGCAGAACGGACTCCTGCCCCCTGCCCCCCCACGGAATCCCCCCGGGACGGAACTTACCTGGGGTGGATGTGGTGGTGGATGCGGCGGCGGCAGCGACTCCAGTGGTGGCAGCTGGTCTCCTGGCCTGCCGCAGCCGGGCTGCTGTGGCCGCCATTTGCGTCCTTGCAGCTGTGATAGGCTACGTAAGTGTTTACGTAGCCTATCATGGCAAGCCCCCCCCAAAAAAGCGTACACAAATGGCGGTGGCTATGGTGGCTGCCATTTGCGTTCCCTATTTTTCGCCATTTTATCTTACGTAAATATTTATGTAGGCTATTACGGCGAAAAAATGGGGAACGCAAATAGTGCCCCCTATGCTATTTGTGTTCCCCTTTTTTTCACCGTAATAGCCTACGTAAATATTTACGTAAGATAAAACGGCGAAAAATAGGGAACGCAAATGGCGGCCACCATAGCCGCTGCCATTTGCATATGCTGGGGGGTTTTTTTGGCCTGCCGTGATAGGCTACATAAATACTTACGTAGGCTATCACAGCAGCCTGGCTGGATGCAAATGGCAGCCGCTACTCTGGCTGCGAATGGCCCTGGCCGGCTGATACACAGAGCCGCCGCAGAGCAGAGCTGGCCGGGCAGGATTCCAGGGGGGAGGACCAGATTGCCTCCACCCCCGTCGAGGATTCCAGGGGGAAGGACGGAGCACCTCTCCCCCCCCACGAATCACATCCACGAAAAGGTAAGTGATTTTCGTACATCCCTAAGAAAAATCAAGGAGCTACCAGTGTCTTTTTCACTAGAGATCATGGAGGCTGAAATAAACCTCCCATGATTCCAGCAGAAAATACCAGCATCATTTTCCACTGGGGGTAATGAGGGATGTAGTTCAATCCCCATGTAGGGTTGTCAGAGGAATCCATTGGGGGGTATGTGTGTGTGACGTCTGCCGAGCTTTTATCAGCTTGGCAACCCAGACTTCAGTTTGCTTGCCCACAAGCTGGCCCGACTGTGTGCAGATCAAATTAGTCCAGCTTGTGGATTTTCTGTAGGGATGGCGGAGAATTCCTCCACGGACCCCAATGAGGCTGAATTCTAAAGAATCCAGTCCCCCGAAGTCTGTGGTGGAATGGAGCACTTACCTCTGCCTCCCTGTGGAATCCTCTTCGGCTGGATCCTCCGGCTCCGGAGCACCAGCGATACAGCTACTGGGTAGCTCCAAAGCTCCAGCGATACGGCCACCATGCCGTATCGCTGGCTGAGGGGGATTGACTGCGGATGCAAATGGCATCCAGTATATCATTTGCGGCTGTAAAGGCCTTAGTTTAAGGTAAATGCAGCCATTTACAGCTGCGTTTACCTTAACCTAAGACCTTTACGGCCACAAATGGCGTACTGGGTGCCATTTGCGTCCACAGTCAATCCCCCTCAGCCAGTGATACGGCATGGTGGCTGTATTGCTGGTGCTTTGGAGCCAGCCAGCAGCTCTGCAGAATTGCCAGAGAGCAGAGCTGGCCAAGGAGGATTCTGGGAGGAGGGACGGATCGCCTCCCCCTGTGGGCAGATTCCCAAGCGGAAGAACAGATAGGGAATCCACCCATCCCTAATTTTCTGGTGTGTGTTTTTCTTCTTAAATCACCATTTGTGAGAATTGTGGTTGTACTTTGCTTAAGTTGCACGAATTATGGCTGCAATTCATGCAAATTACGCAAATTGTGGCTGTAATTTGCGCAAATGTCAATTTCTGAAAAAACAACAATCCCAAACAGTTCTTGGATTCTGCAGGCTGCTCGGCTCATGAATGGAAGCCAATGGACATCCCTACCACCATGTGCCCTGGTGGGGAAAAACGATGTTGGGAGTGGGCCTTGTGAGTTTTCCCCTTTTCAGAGCAGCCCTCTGCTGCCTCTAGGGATGGACGGACCCATCTCCAGTGTGGTATAGTGGCTAGAGTGTTGGACTGGGAGCTGGGAGATCTGGGTTCTAGTCCCCACTTGGCCATGGAAGCTCACTGGGTGACTTTGGGCCAGTCACAGACTCTCAGCCCAACCTACCTCACAGGGTTGTTGTTGTGAGGCTAAAATGGAGAGGAGAAGGATTATGTACACCGTCTTCGGTTCCTTATAGAGGAAAAAAGGCAGGATATAAATGTAATAAAAAATAAAATCAATAAATCTCCATCCAGGCTGAGGGGAAACTCGGTGAGCTCCCTCCCCCCACTTGTGTGGCTTGGACTCACTCCACGAGCCTCCCTGCTCGCCCTGCCAGCCTCCTGAGCCTCGCAAGCCATGCCTCCTCTCCATGCCAAAGACTCCGGCAGTCAACCCCTGTGCTTTAGGTGCACAAGGGACGGCTGAGTGCCAGAGTCCATGGTGTGGTGCACCCCACAAGAGCTCTAGCCCTGTCTTCCTCCCAAGGAGGCCAGGGCAAGAGTGCTGGGGTGTCACTGAGGCCCTTCCTGCCCATTCTGATTGTCAAGGGCTACCGTGACAGCCAACCAGGCAGGAGGAGGAAGAGGCACCATGCACACTCTAGCCTCTAGCTGTCTCCTGCTCATGAGCAGGAGATGGCTGGAGGCTGGGGCGCTGGCCAAGGCCCCATCCTGCCCAGTCATCTGTCAAGGAAGCTGTCGAGGAGGAGGAGGAGGAGGAGGAGGAGGAGATGGAAGCACTGCGCCCACCCCAGTCGCTCTTGCCATTGGGGCACACGTGGAAACAAGTCTGGGCTGTTCCCAGCCACTTGCTGAGCTCCAGGGTGCTCGTCAGCTGGGTCCTTCAGCAGCACCCTGGAGCTCAGTGAATGGGGGCAGGGGGCAGGGGATTTCACTGGCCTCCTAGACTAAATTGGGTGCTCGCAACATCCCTAGCTGCCTCTTTCTCTAGTCTCTCAGCTTGCATGGTGACAAGTGAACCACTTTACCATTTCCCTGTACTCCAAGGGTGCTGAACCTCTTTCAGCTTGAGGGCTAAATTCAATTTTGGCGAAGCTCTTGGGGGATGCATTCCAGTGGTGGGTTGACTGAAGGCAAAAGGGGTGGGGCCAAAAATGCCAGCATATTTTAGCTTAAAGCTCTTACTGCCAGGAACAAAGCTTTAGGAGAGGCATGGCAACCTTTTAAAAATGGAGAAAAGAATGACGAAAACCAGGAGACCACCAAACTACTGAAAGACATTGCATAGTAAATTCTGTAAACCACCCAGAGAGCTTTGGCTATGGGACGGTATAGAAATGTTAATAATAATAATAATAATAATAATAGTTCCCCAAACCTGAAAGTTAAATAAGACTCTAAATTATCAGTGTGCCAACCTTGAATTAGAAGGAGAAGGAGAAGATATAATAGATTGGATCTAGATTGTATATTCCAAACTGAGTAATTATTCACCGGCTTCTCTGTCAAGCATATGCCATATGGCATGGATGAATCTGTCAAGTTTTTTTTTTTTAGTCTGCATGACTTCATATGTATTTTCATGCACATTTTTTTCATGCACGCATCTTTTGTTCAGATTCTCACAATGTATGTGTTTTTGTGCACATTTTTTTCAAATGTACACATTTTTGTGAGTGATTTTTTTCCATTGAATACATTGGGCAGTATCCAGTGCTGCCTGTCCATGAGTAGAGCCCATCACTGTTTCCATTCTGCAAGTGGCCAGCCCCACAGATTCCATTGCACAAATGGTACATTGCTGTGCAACAGACCTTTGTGCAAGCTCCACCAATCTTTCCTGTTCCAGAAACGAGCATTTCTGCTGCTCATTTTGGGTTGCTCCCAGAAGCGCTAAATCTCCATTACACAAGCCGTGGGCACCACTTGCAGAACTGAATTGGCAGGGTTGGCTGCACATGGGTGGTCACCATTGGAGACTGTCTAGGGTTTTGGCTAAATATATGCATTTTTGTATGTGTTTCATTGCAAATTTCATCACAAACTTTGGAAAAGTAAATCTAACTGCATTCTGGTTTGTGGTTAGATATGGGAAGTAAGAATTTGATAAGTTCACATTGAAATGCTATCTTCCACTGAGCTGTTTTCACCTAATGCCTCCCAAATCACTTCTCTCCCTATTGTACCCCTTTCAGCTGTGTCGATAGAATAATTTAATTAACCAAGTTGTATGAATGTCTTATTTATCATATTTATTCGATGCCTAAAATACAAATTATTTAATTGTCTAAGGGCGCAATCCTATGCTTGTTTAGACAGATAAAAGACCTACAATTCCCAGCATTCCCTAGTCAGCATGATACTTGGGCATGGCTGGCTGGGTGGTGCTGGGAGCTGTAGGCCTTTTTCTATCTAAACATGCATAGGATTGTGCCATTAGTGTTATCAACTTTAAAAATTGTTGTAAAATCATTGCATTTAAAGTGTATGCAAGCATTCATTCCCTTTTCTTACTGTGCCCCTTATTCAAACAATGATAAACCATATCCACTTCAGCAAAGACCCAAATCCAAATCTTTTTTTTAAAAAAACCTCTAAACGGTAAAAGGTACCACCTTGCTAAAATCTTATTATGAGTATCTCTCAGATTGATGTAGGGAGAGAAGGCTAGGCCTGCAGAAAACTTTTATTTTCTTATTTTAGCAGAACCACTCTTTTAGCAGACAACATACTATCTTATGAGACAAAAAGCCATATCTGATTCCCCCCCCCCCAATAAGGAAACAAATAGCAAGCTCTTCATCTCACAAGACTTCAGATCCCTTCTAGCTCTTTGCCTTTATTTCATCTTAGACAAAGCTGCAATACATCCATCTTTCTTTGACGTGTGGCACAGAAGCGTTCAACAACCATCAGGTATTTTATATTCCACTGAAATGGCTCTCTGTTTTCTTTCTTTGAAGAATAAAGAGATGCTGTTGTGGAAAAGGGAACAGCAAGTCACTGGAAGTAAAAGTAACAACCGATTCATGTCTGAGCCTCCTCTAAGTCACACTCTTATAGCAATGCCGGTGTTTACGGTACGCTGAACATCATGGCACATTAGAACACACATGACTGAAGAGGTGGCGGGAGGCATTTTACTGCTGACAAAGACTGCTGAGATCCTAACCTAAGAGCTACTGACCCAAGTATTGTTTGATGCCACTACATAAGGCTCCCATAAATAAAATGAGCAATTTAGTATCATAATCAAAAAGCATCACAAACTGAGGAGAACTGTGGCTTCAGCGGAATGTGAGAAGGAACTGTGGCAACACACAGCTCAAGCAGACTTGAACAAATTGAGCATTTGAGCCATATCCATAAATGGTGCTGGATATATATATATATATATATATATATATATGACAATTATTAGCAGCAAAAACAGCACAGTATTTCTTGAGTGGTAGCCCAGACCAATAATGTCCCCTGCCTGGTTACGGCATAATGCTACGCTCCATTTATCGCCTGGCCACACTGCACACAGAGCTCTACTGCAGCCTCTTACAGGGGAGAGGTAAGTCTTGTCTCGGTCACTACACCCTCTCTCTGAACAGAAGAGTAGGGAGTCAGGTTTCTGTCTCAATCAGTTTTTATCACAAACCCTTTTGAGTGTTGGGTGTGCAACTGTGTGTGGCAGCTCCTCGCTATGACCCATTACTGCCCCCGTGTCTCTCTTGGCTCTCCACAGACAGTCATTCATCAGGTGAAGAGGCACAGAGGTTCCTCCTTCCTAGTTCCATGCAGACAACCCATGAGGCCTATAGCAGCAGTGGCTCGTGTGATGTCAGATTTTCCTCTGTGTGGTGTCCACCCCCTTGTTCTAGCTAGAATAGGGATGTCAGAGAAATCCACTGTGGATTCCAATGAGGCTGGAGTCAACTGCGGATTGAAATGAAGCAGGAATCTGCAGTGGATTGGGACCACTTACCTCTGCTCCAGGAGGACTGGAGGCGGAACGGCACTTGGCTGCTTCTTCCAGCCAGAGCTGTTCGCCTCCTCCCTGTCCCTGCCAATTGCCTTTTAAAAAAAAGTCTTCTTTTTTTTTTAATGGAGATCGGGAGGATGTGCCCATAGACTTATATGCAAAATAGAGCGGTGAATCTTGCATATAAGCCTATGAACACATAGACTTATACGCAAGATTCATGACTTTATTTGCATATAAGTCTATGGGAACATCCTCCTGATAGCTTTTTTTTTTAAGACTTTTTTTTTTAAAGGCAATAAGCAGGGACAGGGAGGAGGTGAATGGCTCTGGCTGGCAGGAGGGAAGGTAAGCACCACCAAGCCAGTTCCCCCGCTCCCCGGAATCCAAGCAGAGCAGAACTGCTCTGGAGGATTCTGGGAGGGAGGAAAGGATCGCCTCCCCCCCACAGATTCCCCACCGGAACAGACAGTGGGGAATCCATACACCCCTAAGCCAGAATTATGTCTCTTTGCAACCTGACCAAGAGATAATATCATGAAATCATAGAGTTGGAAGGGACCTTGGAGAGCATCTAGTCCAGAGGTGTCAAGCCTCAGGCTGCAGGCCAGATGTGGCCTGCTTGGGGTCCCGATCAAGCCCTCCAGGGTTCCCCTGATGCCCATGCCTCCTTACCCTGGCTCCACCCCCTTTCCCCCAATGGCCAATCCTTTGCCTGGTTTCCCAGCTATTGGATATTACCCTTTGTTTTTAAAAGTCCATGTGAAAATATGTACACTTTCTGTACACAGCTGAGTGGAGAGATAACTGTTCTGTGGAGTGTACAGTGGAATTTGAGCTTTATGAATTCCAATGTGAATCGTACCTCCTGGACTAATGCATGGGTTAATGGGACCTCGCTTTAGGGGTAGGGCAGCTTTTATTATCTATATTGGCCCCCAATGCCTACTCTAGAATAAAAATGGAAACAATGCATATTTGCTAGATACAGATGTAAAGTCATGTCTTTTTTGGCCCTGGTTCTTTATTCTGAAGGGCTACTTTGCTCCTTTTATGTGACATTGGAGCTTTCCTGGTTCCCTGTCGTGCTTCCTCCCTGGCAAAAACTCCAACTCTGGTTGGCACACCAAAATCAACTACGCCCATTCCCGGGTAGGGATAGCCTAGCCACGGTGATCCATGCACTGGTACGCTCACAATTAGACTATTGCAATGCGCTCTATGTGGGGCTGCCTTGTGCATGGTTCATAAGCTGCAGCTAATGCAGAATGCAGCAGCCAAGATGCTCACCGGGACACCCAGCTATGCTCACATAATGCCTGTGTTAAAAGAACTGCACTGGCTGCCTTTTAGCTACACAGCCACATACAAGGTTATGTTATCATCATATAAAGCCCTAAAGAACTTGGGACCAGGCTACCTAGCAGACCACCTTCCCTCATATATACACAGGCAACATCTAAGATCTTCAGAGGAGGTCCTGCTGGCCATTCCGAACAGAATGTTGCCATAAAGAACCTCGATGGTAGACCTTCTCAGTGGTGGCACCCACCCTCTGGAAAACCCTCCATCTTCCAGTTTGGGAGGCAGAAAATGTGGCATCTTTTAAATGCCTCCTGAAAACACACATTTTCACACAGGCTTTCCCTGGGCTGTAACTGCTGCTGGGTTTTACCTGGTATATTTAAACTTTTAAAAGGTTTATATTATGATTTTTCAAGTTGTATTCTGTGTTTTCAGTTGTGAACTGCACAGAGAGCCTTGATTACTGGACAGTATACAAATGTAATGAATGAATGAATGAATGAATGAATGAATAAATAAATAAATGAAAAGCTCATTTTCCTGTTATGGGTGTTGTTCCCTTTCTGGGACTTGAACCCATGTTTTGGGAGGTCCATCTGTTACAAAGGCAGGCCTCATGTCATGATTGAAACTGGCTAGTGCCATCACCACCAGACTTGCTCATAAATAACAGGTGAGTTAACAAGGAAGGAGATTCTGAAAGCTTGAGATTCTAATCTATCAAAATTGGTGTAACTATTTTATCTTTAATTAAATGTTTCACACACTGGATATAGTAATCATAATTTGCTGGATGATAAGCGGGTTGGGGAAAAAAAAAAAAAGCCCAGTACAATTAATGCTTTCTGTTTACATTCATTTGCTGAATTAATTATACTAAAATAGCTCCAAGCCAGAAATGAAGTAGACATATAACAGTAATAAATTTATCTTATGATGACTGACTCATTTTAAAATTAGTTTTAAAGAAGTATTAATGTGCTGATTCAGAAAGTACAGAAACAAACACTGATAGAATATAATTAAATGAGATTGACTAATCAATAGCAAAATGTGTTTTTATAATCACAGTGTGTGTGTACATAATTAGATACATTTACTGCCATGAAAGGTATACATGACTGTATTTCGGAAATGGCTATGCCATTAAATGATATTTAGGTGATTGTTACAAATAGGGATGGACGGACTCACCTCAGTCCCTGCTGCTGGGCACTCGCTGAATCCGCTGTCCGTCCACCCCTGTTTGATTCCCTGGACAAGCCACTGCATGGTCAGTGGGTGCCCCACAAGTGCTCAGTGGCCATCCAACCCCTCAGCGAGCCACCATTTTGCAAAACAATGGCAGCTCAGTTTTTTCCGTAAATGTAATGTTGCATAAATGGAGGCCTTAAAGGAGCCTCCACATTACAGGCATAAATAGCCCCTTTACTGCTGCCATTTATGTGGCATTACAGTTACAAAAAAGCCCACGCTGCCATTTTTTTCACCAAATGATGGCTTGCTGAGGGAACAGGTGGCCACTGGGCACTCATGGACCATGTAGTGGCTCAGAGAACGTGGTCCATGGACTGGGGTCTGGGAGGCCAAACAGGGGGGCATCTGCAGGACTCCCCTCCCCTCTTAGACTCCCATGACATCCCTAGTTACAAATGCAAATCCTTCTATGTATTGATGATTTCATGACCGGTAGAAGATCGAATATTTATAGTGTGATGTGAATAGTTGGAAGATGTTTTGTTACCGATAAAAGACATGGTACTAACTAACCATGATCAGGCTGGAATGTGCAAGCCTAGGTAACACACCACTCACAGCTGAATTTCATTCCTCTGCTGTAGAACAGGAGCAGCCTCCCTTCACTGAGGGCCTTTGATGTCATGACATCAGTTGCTCAGCCCCAGCGAATTAGGTGGTGGGCTGGGTGGCCTTTATGAGGGATCTCCACCCTCCACTCAGCCTTTTCCTCATTAGCACAGCAACCTGCCCACCCACCCAAGGTCAGTATGACATCAGGTAGCTGCCTCTGGGAGAGAGCAGGAATTTTTTCAGTGAATTCACAAATGGCTTGGAGCTCACCCCTTTTTACCTACACCATACTGTTTCTCCATGAGCTGGGGGCAAGTCCATTTGACACACTGGTTCTGGATTTCTTGTTGGTCACAACTGGCATGCAGTGCAGGCACCGAGGGGGGTTAAGTGGTTTAGGGAGCAATCCTATGCATATTTAGACAGAAAGAAGTCCTACTTCCAAGCTGGCTGGGGAATGCTGAGAGTTGTAGGATTCTTTCTGTCTGAACATGCATAGGATTGTACCCTTAATTCTGGGAGGCCTGGGACGGGGGAGGATAGAGGGGCTGCCCGCAGCCTATCTTATTGCTGACCAGTTTGAAGAGGTGTGGGTCAGAGCTGACCTTCACCCTTGTAGGCTTGCCGCATTGAACACTGTCCAGCAGGTATGGGACAGGCCTCTGACCAGGCCTCCTTGGTCTCCTGCCTCAGCTTGCCTTTAGGGCGAGCAAGGTGGTGAACCACATGGATCAACACCTCTTGATTCAGGTGTGGAACTGGAGTTCTATTGCCCATTAGGAGGCAGACTGGCATTTCACCTTAGTGCCTTGCACTGTTCCATGTTGCCCGCACTTGGTGGGAGTTAAGTTGATCATTTTCCCACTGCAAATCTTAAGAGTGAATAACATGTGTTACCCTTTCCTCCATACTTTGATGTCATGCCTTCATTTGGTTGGGGGATACAGTGGAGATTAGTACCCACCAGACTATAGGCTGGGAAGGAAAAGGCATGTTGGCTATGTATAGTTTTGTATTTCTAGTGCAGAACCCAGAGAGATGCCTTCACAGCTGAACTGCTTAGTTCTGCCTAGTCATTCTGAGTTTCATTCTGATATGACTTGGTCAATACAGGACACAGGGAATACTGTAGGACCCAGAGAGAACTTGGGAAGCCCCAGCTCACCATGGTCCCCAATTTAGCTTGTGCCCTCCAAGCTGGGGTAGTCTATATGCAAGAGTGGCTCAAGGAAGGGGATTTTCTTTTGGGATGAGAACCAAGGAGGATCTCCCATTGTCTAGTGGCATTTGGCAGGGCAGAGGGCTCCAGATGTGCATTGACTGTGCTAAGGTCCAGTGGCTGGATCATGCCCATTCTTGAAAGTCCAGTAGTTGGATCTTGTCCATATTATATAATCACAGAAGACGTCCCCAAATGTGAACTGTCATTAGAGATCTCACACCAACTTTCACTGCCACTCTTCTGGGCAAACTCTATTATGGGTTATTGTATTTCACAAATGCAAATTACTGGTGCTTTCAGACATTCTGTCATATTAATTCGCTGTTTTACATTACTGGGTATGTAATTTATGTATGTATTGAATATTGAAAAGAATACACAACAACCTCCTAAGACATGGAACTCTATGGCATGATCTAATAGGATGATGAGTGATAAGATTATCCGATAATCTTGCTCGTACCAAATAGAGATCCCGAGTGATCAGAAAGACAATAAAGAAATTGACTCACATGTAGTGTATTTGAGTTTGTTACTGTTCACTGTTACATGGAAAAAAATCAATAAAAAGGTTTTTTAAATTTACTGGGTATAGCAGTTCGAAAGCAAGACATTGCAAGTAGATAAATAGGTACCGCTTTGGCGGGAAAGGTAACAGCATTCCGTGCACCTTGGTGTTCAGTCATGCCAGCCACATGACTGCGGACAGCGCTGGCTCTTCGGCCTAGAAATGGAGATGAGCGCCACACCCTAGAGTAGGACACGACTGGCTGGGAACACCTTTACCTTTTACCTTTACCTTTATGTGAGGGGCATTTTGATTTCATTTTCATATAAGCAGTGGAGAAAAGTTTAAAAGTATATTTAAATCTTGATAGAATTCTGATCTGAAGATGTTCAGACACAACAGAAGGCTGCCAAAAGCCTGGTGTACCTAAGAACAGATTGAGTTAAAGGCTATCAGTGGCTACTAGTCATGATGGCCACATTGCATCCAGTGTAAGAGATAGTATGCCTCTGAGTACCAGTTGGTGGGGAACACAAGCAGGAGGGTGCTAAACAGTGATGGGTGAACTTACCCAAACAGAAATCATATTTGCCTGCCGGGTTCCAAATTCCTCTGTCCAGTCTCAGATAAAAGTTGGCCCTTATTCTGAGTTCCCCTTTTGTACACATGAACTGCTACAGAAGCACAGGTCTCCTCCTTGCCCATCAGCACCATCAGCACCTCCTAGCAAGCACGTCTGTCTTCAGCAATGACGTTATAACCCGGCAGCACTTCCTGGAATGCCCTTGTGACCACCCATGTGATGCACCCCAGTGTGGTCACATAACCATTGTCAGGGTCAGAAGCTATCTCCTTGCACTGCTACAAACATGAAAGGAAGCTTAATAGTAAAAAAAGAAGAAGTAAGAACTTTAGAAAAGCTCCTTTCTGGCTGAAAGGGGAGAGAAAAAAAGGCATGCCGACTGTGCTGGTGCTAGTAATCAATTTGGTCAATGACGTTCAAAGGGTTGCAATCCAAGCTTGGCACAGATGTGAGCATTATGAATATAGAAGATCTGACTTTTGAGCCACCCAATTTCAAGTTTCACCAGCATCACTAGTGCTAAATTGTGCTCAAGTCCTGCTTGTTTTAACAGCGCTAGTTACCCCAGGGTTATGGGATGGGGGACAGAAAAAGGCAAGGGAAAGCTAAACAGAACAAGGCATCCCCTTTGGCCCTTTCCTGTTAGCTGAATAGGTGACTGGTGGTGTCTCAGTTGACAGCACAGGACTACCCTAGTCTGTGTGTGTGGGTGCATTCACCCCTGCAACAGAGAGAAATGCATCTGTCTCCTAGATTGAGATGAACGTGCATTAGGGTTTTTTTAAAAAGGTAGGGAAATCCCCGTTTAAGTAAATATACTCTGAATATATCTACTCAGGGAAATGAAATGCTTATATTGCATTAATCTGACTATTAATGCAATTAATATTATTAATAATGCACTATTAATAATAGTGAAATAATTCATTATTATTTGCATTAAAAAAGATGTATAAGTTAGTGCCCACTAAGGGAAATTATAGACTTACACCTTACTTTAAATTATATTGTTCTAGAGTTCTAAATGATAAGAATATTCTACCATTTCCTTTCATTAAAAAAAATGTTATAAGCCTCCCTTAAACCATACTTTAAAAGAATTAAGCAGTTAAGTGAAATCTTTCAAAAACCTATGACTTTGGTATTTATCAAGAAATGCTTTCACCTAGCATGGGATAGTGAAAAGAACCTGCAATGAAATTAATAATGATTTCTTATACTGGAGTAATTTAATATCTAAACAAAACATGATTTCTGCCATCTTTAGGCATGGAGTATGTATGTATCAGACATTTCAACACAAAGGATAATTTCCTCCCTCCTGGGTCTTTGGAAACTTGAGTGTATAAAAACAGAGGCTTACAAAAGAAGTGCCTCCTCAGCCATAGCTATAGTGTTACCAATGTGATGCTATATGAATTGAAATTACTGAACCATGTTTGAAACATGATGGAGATAAGGTACTATATAACACCTAAATTAGAGTTGGAAAAACCTAGGGAAACACACTTGGCTGACAAGATAACCTTTACAAAAATAATAATCTTTTTTTAATTCCTTGGTCTAAAGTAATGATGAAACCTTAAACTCTTCCTGAAGTAAAAGCACTAAATTCGGCCTGCGCCAACCTTGAGGCAATGGTGAAAGGAAGGTGGGGCAGTGGGTGGGATGGGGGTTCATGACAATCTCCCTTGTACCTTTTTCTGTTCTGCTCTGTTCTTTTCCACACTGCTTCACACCTGTTTATGTTTACTTTTTTCCACCATCTGTAGCTTTGGCATTTTAGGGTGCAGTCCTATGCCTGTTTAGAAGGAAAAAAGTCATACAACTCCAAGCATGCTGGGAGTTGTAAGGATTTTTTCCTGTCTAAGCAGGCATACAATTTGCACCCTTAATAAAGTGTTAATGAAATCAGCTACTTTGGAGGCAGCCCAAGCCAATCAGGGAAAATGGTTGATATCACGCTGTCAAGCAGCTGTGTGATGATGTCAAAAAACCAAATCAGATTAAGTTCCCCACTCTAAACAGCTTCCTGCCAATGCCAGTCAGATTTTGTTGCAGAACTCAGAGAGACCACGGAGTGAAGGAAAAAGAGATTCTTTATTTAATGCGTGGGCGTGAAGGAAAAAGAGATTCTTTATTTAATGCGCGGGCTTAAGGCTGGAATCATTTCCAAAGAGCCAGAAGCCCCGAAATACATCAGCACATTGTTTTTATAGACATTGTGACACATATGAAATGGCTCCTCCTCCCGCTCCTGTGTGGGGTTGCAGTCCTCAACATTTCTTCTCCTAGCACCATTGTTTATAATACAAGAACTGGGTTATAGGGTAGCCATGATAAGGAGAGAACAGAAGAGAACAGCAGAGAACAAGATATACAATTGTATGACCTTTGACAAGATAAGGAATTTCTGTGTCTCGTCAGCTTACAACAATATATTCAAAGGAGGAAGAGCTCAGCAAGAACATGAAGCATGAGACTGCATGAGGCTACTTAGTCTGACCCCCGATATGGCTGCTACAATTTGGCTACGTGATTATGTCATCAAGCCAAATGAGAATAAAGGCAATGCTTCCTGCCCACACAGTAACTTGGATCCAGACTTCCTATAAGTGGAGTTATGTTCTTGGGAGACTCCTGCTGGATAAAGCAGGGAGGGGGAAAGTGATTTCTGTTGATTTACCCTTTCCCCTCAGACCCTTATGTCTACCCCCCATCTGCTTTGGAGGGTTGGGGGACCCTCTCAAACATCCTGGGATGTGGTGCTAGGGGCTGAAGGGAAAAGGAGGAATTAGTGAAAATCACCTCTGCACTTCAGATGAATTATAATACCTTCTGTGAATGGAAGGAGTCCTTTTATTCAGGGAAGGGCAAGTCTGGATCCAGCTCATTGAACTGGCAAACATTTTGAGCCTCCCCCTGCCCTCAGTCTGCCTCCATACATGTGAGTAACACATGCATAGGTTTTTTGTTTACTTTTTAAATTGACACAGAGCATTTCTACACCAGGCAAAAGTCCTGCAACTTTACTGGGGCTTCTGCTTCCTGATTCCTTGCGGGATTAGATCGGGTCCTTTCCACGTGGCTTTTTCCTTCTTTTTTTCCCTCAGCAAAGTCTATATGTTTCATTATAAGGCCACTAGATGGTGGTGTTGTATTATGTGCAATAATTTGCCATGACATCAGTACACATAGAGTTAAAGCAGTAAATGCGGGAGGCGCAAAAATGCTGGACTTTCATTGTCAAGGAAAACAGCATGATAAAGCTTTCAAAGAGTGGGAGGTGTCCTGGAGGATGACAACATCATGTATAGGCCCCATGAACTTCTGTTAGTGACCAATCATGAGCTCATGATAAATGCCTTGTGTAGAAATGGCCACAATCCCTGTTGTAATTTGGGGTGACCTGAAACAGGGAGCCATATTTTTACAAAGGTTTGTCCTCTACAAAATCCATCCACTTCCATTTCAGTGATTGGGGGAAGTGTCTTGGCCCACTCCTGATGTCACATACCTGGGCTAGCACCATAACCAACATCCCTGCCTTGAGCATAGATGCCTGCAAAGGAACCCCTATGCATGAGCACTGCTTCTGAGTAGGAGCTCCATAGTATTGAGCGATCTGTGCAATCAGCATACCCGGGCATCTGAACATATGGAGCTAGTGCTCATGTATAGTGCGCAATGCGTGGATATTGTGAGGTGGGGATGTTGTGGGGTGGAGATACCCTGGGGACACAATGTCAGGGGTGTCCAAGAGCCAGGTTCAGTTCCTACATCAACTCATGGTATCCCTACAAATGAGTATGAGTTGAATAGGGCTACTGCTGTAGTTAAATATTATGGTAGTTCTTACAACTAACATATGGGATATAACTATGCAGCCCTGACAGCAACTAAGGGAGCAATCCTATCAGGATTGGTGGCTACCCCCAATGCAGGGCAGGCAGAGCGTAGAGGGGATCTTTTCCTCTGCACTCCAGCCGCCCTGTGCTCATGGCTAGATGGCCAATTTTGGTCTATTTTAGACCAAATTTTAGACCAATTTTAGCCAAGTCTAGCCACAGGACTTTGGTGCCGGGGGGGAGAAGGTTGGACAACGCATAGGAAACGTTGTACCGGAACTTTCTCACTCCCCTCCCCTCCCCACCCACAGGAATGCCCCCTTTTGCCCCACTCTGTGCTGCTCATCCAAGTGCGAAGCCCAGGCACAATCCACGCCACCTACGAGGGGGTGGGGAACGAGGCGGGAAGGCAGTTTTCCAGGAACTGAATGATCCTGTGGCCATCTAGCAGCCATAGGATTGCACCCCAAACCATGTAAATAAGAAGTTAAATGTCTAAGAGGCCAGCAAAAGTAATGTATGAATTCAGTCTTAGTATATTGGATCTGAAGATTAGTATCAAAGGGGATCATTTCATGTATGGGATGTGGGTCATTTGTGTGGCATGTGATAACAGAGGCTGCAGGTAAGTTCCACTAACATCAGCAGGGCTCCTGACCTGATGAGAAAATTTGTATATCTGCACATTTATGGTGAAAGACTTGTCAAAACGGAGATATTTTTCAAATACATCTTTCCAGAGAATCCTTGCTGCACAGACGAAACATATCCCATGCCAACAACATTATTTTTCATGGGCGCTGTATATAGCAAAGTGGAAATCTCCTTCGAATGTAAAGCAGAATTGCTCAGTAAACTTTCTCCCATGAAAATCTAGGATGAATGCAAAAGTTGCTCTTTTTGTTAATGTTTCTAAACCCAAGATCTTGGAGTCTATACTGAGGGGTATTTGGAGAAAAGGGGTGACCGCCACGCGACAACAACAATACACACAGTACCCACTTTTGGGGGGATAGCAGCTTCCATTCCTGCCCACCCCCCACCCCACCCCAAATATCTCCTCATCAGAAATAATTCTGGGAAATGTAATATAGAGGGGACCAGGATGATGCAGCTTTGTGAGCTCTGATCATTTTCTCCCTGCCTGAAATTTGCCCTCCTGCCTCCCCAAACAATTGAAATGCCCCCCCTTTCACTGCAAATGGGGCTAGGAAAGTGGGGAGCCCATTTTTGCTCACCCCTGGTAACTAATAACAGTGAAATGCACATGCTAATGGGGCAGCTGAGCATACAGATGTGTCGTAAAGGTATGAACTACTGTGCTGCAAATTATCTGAAATAAACGATTCTTCTCTAATAGACCATTCAATCAGTTCCAAATGATCAGAGAGAGAAACATGTAACCTGCAGCAAAATCCAAACAATTTGAAAGCTTTCATCAACAACAATCTATTCTGCACATACATCTTCTGACTCCTTATAGTTGAGATTAGAACTAGAAGCAATGATCCACTCAGTGTCTCTCTACATGTTTCTGTCACTGAGATTGTCTATTTAAAGGCATAATTTGTGAAATGTCATCTTTAATAGCTTCCCTTTATTCATTATTCCAGGTACAAGGAATCAGTGTTTGCATGAGGAGATGTTCACATGTGAGCACCCACAGTTAGCAGTTATTTATCAGTAATTTGTTAATTTAAACAATGACTTCTTGTCTTCCTGTTGCTTTTCATGCAGGATGGGGAATTCAACAGAGGCTGTGTGGATCTCTGTTGAAAGTAACTGAACACCTCACAGGCTTCACAGATCAGATGATATATATGTGTATACATTTAGAAAGGTGCAGTGCAGTCCCCTATGGGTTACCTTAGAAGTAAGTCATTCCATAATGGCATGGAACCTCCATTTGAATGAAATGGATTATCTAAACTCATCTTGATCTGGCTATACAATGGAAACTGCTTTTGTAGCTCTGCTGGAAGGCCTTTGCTGTAGGGTAGACCAGGGAAGTTTAATTCTGTTGATTCTCCTGGACTTCTTAGTGGCATTCCATTGTTGTTGTTGTTCAGTCGTTCAGTCGTGTCCAACTCTTCGTGACCCCATGGACCATAGCACACCAGGCCTTCCTGTCCTGCGCTCTGTCCCGGAGCGTGCTCAAGTTCATATTCATTGCATCCGTGATGCTATCTAGCCATCTCATCCTCTGCCGTCCCCTTCTCCTTTTGCCTTCAGTCTTTCCCAGCATCAGGGTCTTTTCCAGGGAGTTTTCTCTTCGCATTAGGTGGCCAAAATATTGGAGCTTCAGCTTCATTATCTGTCCTTCCAATGAGCACTCAGGGTTGATTTCCTTTAGGATGGACTGATTTGACCTCCTTGCAGTCCAGGGGACTCGTAAGAGTCTTCTCCAGCACCACAGTTCGAAAGCATCAATTCTTCGGCGCTCAGCCTTCCTTATAGTCCAGCTCTCACAGCCATACATTACTACTGGGAAAACCATAGCTTTGATTAGACAGACCTTTGTCGGCAAGGTGATGTCTCTGCTTCTTACTATGCTGTCTAGGTTGGCCATAGCTTTCCTCCCCAGGAGCAAGCGTCTTTTAATTTCATGGCTACAGTCACCGTCTGCGGTGATCTTGGAGCCCAAGAAAGTAAAATCTGTCACTGCTTCCATTTCTTCCCCTTCTATATGCCAGGAAGTGATGGGGCCAGATGCCATGATCTTCGTTTTTTTAATGTTAAGTTTCAAACCAGCTTTTGCACTCTCCTCTTTCACCCTCAACAAGAGGCTCTTGAGATCCCCTTCGCTTTCTGCCATTAGGGTGGTATCGTCTGCATATCGGAGGTTGTTGATAATTCTCCCGGCAATCTTAATTCCGACCTGTGATTCATCCAACCCGGCATTTCTCATGATGTACTCTGCATATAAGTTAAATAAGCAGGGTGACAATATGCAGCCTTGTCGTACTCCTTTCCCAATTTTGAACCAATCGGTCATTCCATGTCTGGTTCTTACTGTTGCTTCTTGACCCTCGTTTCTCAGGAGACAGGTAAGGTGGTCTGGTACTCCCATCACTTTAAGAATTTGCCAGAGTTTGTTGTGATCCACACAATCAAAGGCTTTAGCATAGTCAATGAAGCAGAAATAGACGTTTTTCTGGAATTCTCTTGCTTTCTCCATGATGCAGCGAATGTTGGCGATTTGATCTCTAGTTCCTCTGCCTCTTCTAAACCCAGCTTGTACTTCCGGTAGTTCTCGGTTCGCATACTGCTGAAGCCTAGCTTGTAGGATTTTGAGCATCACCTTGCTGGCATGTGAAATGAGCGCAATTGTGCGGTAGTTTGAACACTCTTTGGCGTTGCCCTTCTTTGGAATTGGAATGTAAACTGACCTTTTCCAGTCTTGTGGCCACTGTTGAGTGTTCCATATTTGTTGACATATTGAATGCAGCACTTTAACAGCATCATCTTTTAGGATTTTAAATAGCTTGGCTGGAATACTGTCATCTCCGCTAGCTTTGTTGTTACTAATGCTTCCTAAGGCCCACTTGACTTCACTCTCGAGGATGTCCGGCTCAAGTTCAGTGACCGCACTATCATGGCTATCAGGGACATTCAGATCTTTCCTGTATAGTTCTTCTGTGTATTCTTGCCACCTCTTCTTAATCTCATCTGCTTCTGTTAGGTCCCTGCCTTCTTTGTCCTTTATCATGCCCGTCTTTGCACAAAACGTTCCCTTGAGATCTTCAATTTTCTTGAAAAGATCTCTAGTCTTTCCCATTCTGTTGTTTTCCTCGATTTCTTTGCACTGTTCATTTAAGAAGGCCTTCTTGTCTCTCCTTGCTATTCTCTGGAACTCTGCGTTCAGTTGGGTATATCTTCCCCTTTCTCCCTTGCTTTTCGCTTCCCTTCTTTCGTGAGCTACTTGTAAAGCCTCATCAGACAGCCACTTTGCTTTCTTGCATTTCTTTTTCTTTGGGATGGATTTCGTTGCTACCTCCTGAACAATGTTACGGACCTCCGTCCATAGTTCCTCAGGCACTCTGTCTATCAGGTCTAATCCCTGAAATCTATTCCTCACCTCCACTGTATATTCCTCAGGGATATGATTTAGGTCATACCTGAACGGTTTAGTGGTTTTCCCGACGTTCTTCAATTTAAGCCGAAATTTTGCAAGAAGCAGCTCATGATCTGAGCCACAGTCAGCTCCAGGTCTTGTTTTTACTGACTGTATGGAGGTTCTCCATCTTTGGCTGCAAAGGACATAATCAATCTGATTTTGATATTGACCATCTGGTGACGTCCATGTGTAGAGTCGCCTCTTGTGCTGTTGGAAAAGAGTGTTTGCTATGATCAGCATGTTCTCTTGGCAAAACTCTATTAGCTTTTGTCCTGCTTCATTTTGTACACCAAGGCCATGCCTGCCTGTTATCCCAGTGATTTCTTGATTTCCTACTTTAGCATTCCAATCCCCTATGATGAAGAGGACATCTTTTTTTGGTGTTAGTTCTAGAAGGTGTTGTAGGTCTTCATAGTACTGATCAACCTCAGCTTCTTCGGCCTCAGTGGTTGGGGCATAGACTTGAATTACTGTGATGTTGAATGGTTTGCCTTGGATTCGTACTGAGATCATTCTATCATTTTTAAGATTGTACCCCAGTACTGCTTTTCCCACCTTTTTGTTGACTATGAGTGCTACTCCATTTCTTCTAAGGGATTCTTGCCCACAATAGTAGATATGATGGTCACCTGAATTAAATTCGCCCATGCCTGTCCATTTTAGTTCGCTGATTCCCAAGATGTCGATGTTCAATCTTGCCATCTCATGTTTGACCACCTCCAGCTTACCTTGATTCATTGATCGTACATTCCAGGTTCCTAAACAATATTGTTCTTTACAGCATCGGATTTTCTTTTCACCACCAGACACATCCACAGCTGAGTGTCCTTTTGGGTTTGGCCCAGCCGCTTCACTCTTTCTGGCGCTACTTGGAAATACCCTCTGCTCTTCCCCAGTAGCATATTGGACACCTTCCGACCTGAGGGGCTCATCTTCCGGCGTCATATCTTTTAGCCTTGTGATACGTTCCATGGGGTTTTCTTGGCAAGAATACTGGAGTGGGTTGCCATTTCCTTCTCCAGTGGACCACATTTTGTCAGAACTCTTTGCCATGACCTGTCTGTCTTGGGTGGCCCTGCACGGCATAGCTTATGGCTTCACTGAGTTATGCAAGCCCCTTCGCCACAACAAGGCAGTGATCCATGAAGGGGGGGCATTCCATATCAAGGGGTTATTGTTGGCTTACAAAGACTGCCTTCTTTGGGAGCAACAAACCAAGGTTTAGATTTCACAATTCACTATTGTTTCCTGGCTAGTTTTACCCACTCATACAAAGGGAGGACAAAAATGGGAGTGAAGAGGGAGTGAAGATTCATAGTAAGCCAGGATAAGTCAGGAATCCTGGCCTATCATAATGGGCAAATGCAGTCAGTCAGACAATCACATTCATATATAGGTTTCCCTAAATCCTAAATTCTTAAATGTAATAACAACAATGAACTATGTAATCAGAGGGAACAGAGAATTGCAAATTCACAAATCCAAAGAGAAAATTGCTAAGTCATCAATTCCAAACAATAATTTAAAAAATCCTCTGTAATCATTGAGTGCCAAAGATAACTGTTCTTTCTGACATTTGAATGGTCTCTCTGTTTCTGGAAAGCAAGAAACAAATTTTGTCCAGTCTGAAAACTGTTCAACATTTGAAGAAAATACACTTAGTTCCACGACACTGAAAAGCTTCCTAGCTGTATTACTCAAGGATTAGTTAGTGTTCCAACACTCTAGTATCCATGGTGTTAATCTTAAACACAATTATTCACTAAAGAAAAAAGGGAAAGATTTACATAGTTTTGGCCCACGTCCTGGAGAAAAAAGTGTTTGGTTAACCTTTCCAAGATTCTTTGTCAAGTGCAGCTTTTATAATTTTCTGCTAGAGTGCCAGAGCTTTAAAAGAATACAATAAACATTCTGCTAATGCTATTTAGTGTTAATAAGCTGTTTGGTTTTACTGCAGTGATTAAAGAAATACTGTGTTTGAAAACAAAATTAAGTGAAGAGAAGCAAATTCACAGCTTAAAATGAGTACTAAAGCTGAATCATTGTGCTTCGCAGATTTATGTTATTTTATGTATTTTATTTATATCCTGCCTTTCCTCACAAGTACCCCAGGGTGGCTAACAACCCACATAAAACAAGACAACATGTAACATGTGTGGGCTGAGAGTGGGATTGGCCACTTACATAGCTTCCAGACATGATGGGCCCTCAGTTTCTCTAACCTGATTTGAGATACACAAATGCTCCTGACCCTTTTCTTCAATTGAGAAGGGGGGGGGGGATACAGTACTCTAATATCGGCAAACACTTAATCTATGTAAAAACACATGTGAAGGAGGCACAAGTTCTTGTGAGCTCCCCCCCCCCCCGCTGTGCAAACAGCCCTTTGGGCTGCATGTTGGGGAACTGTGAAAAGGATCCCTATGACGTGTGTGCTGCTGACATGCATGCGTAGAAAGCTTCTACGTGAGCGGTATATACCAATATATGCTCCTCACATGTGACTTCTCACTGTCATTGAATGCATAGCTGGTGTGGGCAGCGGGTGCATTAGCAGAGGGCAGGGCTAGCTCACAGACCCCTGTGAACACTCAGACATGCCTTTAACCAGTGGTGTTGCGGAGCCAGGGCTCGCAGTGCCAGCACTGGTTTTTTTTTGTTGTTATTAGCAGGGATGCTGACATCATGTCCCCCCCCACCGCCCCTCAGAATTCCCTGTTGCCTCTGAGCTTAGCTGTAATCCTCACAGCAGCTGGAGAAAATGAATTTCCCCAGGAACAATATAATGTTCCCTGTTGTAATGCAAACTATTTTGGGGTGGCTTGGTCTTGAATGGGCCATTAAGACCCATTAGCTTTACAAAAGACCTGCTCCTGGTAGAGATGAAAACTGCTAAAAAAAACTGGTTTGCTGAGATGGTTCGACACCACTGCCTGCAGTTTTGGACTCTTCTTGGGGACACACATGGCCATGGGTACTGTCATGATGATCACCTACTTCAAAGTGTACCATTATACCACTGCATTTAACACAGGATGAGGCTTATCTGAAGTCCACTGAGCAGGGAAACCCCTACAGCAATACAGGAAGGTCCCAAGAAAATAGAATCCAACCTTAACCTTAGGAACACTCTTTTAGGTCAATAGAGAAACTTTTAAACAGGCCAGCTGAGTGTAGGGACCCAACCAAATTCATTCATTCATCCATTCATTATATTTCTATACTGCCCCATAGCCGAAGCTCTCTGGGCGGTTCACCAAAATTAAGCAAGTGGATAATTCTGCCTTATCCAGGTCTGGGCTGGAACTCAAGATGCTGGCTAGGGCTGACACATTTTCAAAAGAAAGCCAGCATCAGGCTCTGGGCCTTCAGTTAAAATAATGAGACACTCTGAGTACATTTGGTGTGGTCTTCAACAAATTCACTTGCCAAAGCAAGTGTGGTGTTGCCCTCCAGCAAACGTAACATACAACCAGCTTTTCCCACGTTTGAAGAGGTAGGTGAGGATTGATCATGATTCCCAGTGCCGCCTCCACTCCAACTGTGGGAAGAAGGCTGGGAATTGTTTGGGAGCTGCATCGTCAAGGTGTCCAAAGTAGAACTGTGCACAAATGAAATGACCTCTCAAAATATTCCAACCTATTTGGGGCAGAAAAATTGGAAGGGTGGGGGACAATTTCATCAAATTTCTGTGGCAGGGAGGAGAAATTCTGAACAGTTTTTCACAGACAGGGCTCACCATTGGCAGGAGGTGTAGCATAGCTTCTTTCTTCCTTTCCTAAGGGTTTTTTTTTGGGGGGGGGTGCTCCTACTGCAAGTGGCAACAGCATCCATTGTGTTGGAAGGCTGGCCCCCAGTTTGCATCCACCACAATGCAGGTGTGAGGAGGGCAGTGTTGTGTCTAGCTCCAGGGAAGAGGTAGCTGAGCCAAAATCTGTTCTCCAACTTCCTGAAAAAATTCTTCCCCCATAAAAGAAGCTTCCATCATTCCGCCTTATCCTCAAAGTGATTTATAATTTATTTTTGTGGTGTTTTTGAGCTCACTGCAAGTTGGCCAAGGGTGTTGGGTGTGTTTTCTTCCTATTACACAATTGCTTTGCAACCTCTCACACTGCCTGCACTTCCTGATCTGAAAAAAGTCCTGTGGGAGGAATTGCTTCATGATGCCTTCCCCTAGGCTTTAACTGAAGTGTGGGAAACTGAGGAGGCTACAGGCTGCCAGACAGATGATTGTACAATGAAAACCAGGACACTTGTGCACACTCCTCAGCCACCTCCTGAAAAGTATAACTGCAAGAAACCCAAGCCCAACCTTTGAGAATTTCTCTGAAACTGTGTTCCCCACTGATTTTCTTTTCAAAAGCAATTTATTTTCTATCAAATTGAATAAGAATGTTTTAAAAAGTGTGATAAATTTTCAGCATAGCACTAGTCCAAAGAGCCATATCAGCTCAGCAACTGTGGAACTGGATGGGCTGGCAGGGGAGAAGGGAACTTATAGCACCTTCAGGAAGTGGTGCCCAGTGGTGCATGCTCCCCACCCTGCTTTCCCCTCAAGAAATGCCAGGAGAAGGGCTTGACCAGGGGTGGTGGTGGGTGGGCAGGCGGGGGGGGGAATGCAATTTTTGGCTTGGCCAGAAAGGCAAAGCTAAACATTGTAGATCCCTGGTTAGGTAGGGTTTCAGTGGGATGATGTGCTGACATTCTGCTTCCCATCCCCAATGACCTCTGGCTTAGTGAAGGGGCAGTGAAAAGCAGTGACTGTGTTGGGACCTAGGAGTCTTTCCTAAGTTTCCTTAGAGATGCAGATTCTAGCAGAAATTCTTCTGACTAGAAAAGAATGCAAAATTCAAAGCATATCACATGTTGTTATGTTCCACTAAGAGTAGAAAGGTGTCCGTCTTTTAAAAAACACACACAAAAATTGCTTTTCTCACTTGTGTCAGAAGAGGTTAAAGTACAGGAAAAGGTCCCCACTTGCTACTTTGAGAAGCTTGTTTCCTCCAGACTAACTTGCTCGAATCACTGTGATGAAGTCTGCAAAATCTAGCCCTTAATGAGCAAAACCCAAGCACACCTCCAGGAATGACATATCTTTGAGGCATTTCTTTCTTGGAATACATTCTCCAGTAGTTAAAGTCTTGCTAGAGCCAGAGAACTGTGAGATGTTATTGATTTTTCTATGCCGAAAAAGACCACTGCCTCTAGGCAAGGGGTGCATATTGGATTACTGTATCTTTTGCTTCCCATTTCCACTTATCCCAAATACACTAGGTTTGTTTTACTTTAAATTGTTTATGCCTGCTGCAGCCACCAGAGAGATCTTTGCCTGATGTTGCTTTCGCTAGCATTTGTAAAAAATGAAAACAAAAAGTAAAAATCAGAAATAATGTAATCCAATGCATTTGTTCCATGGTTTGCAATGGCCCAATAAACTTATAATGCACAGTTACATTTTAATTTATAGAAGAAGCACAACATAAAGCTTCAGAAATAAACTGCTACCATTTATCTTGAGCGTCAAGTCTTCACAATGCAGAAGCATCGAGGGAAATAGACTGAAAATGCTATTTTAATAAAAGAAATATAGAGTAATTTTTATTTCTTCAAAACCTCAGGTGTGTAGCCCTTAGTTTCAGAGCTATGTGCAATTCTTTAGAAGTTTTCCTTCTGTTCTTCAAAAATAGCAGTTTTTAAAAGGCTTAGCATATTTTGCTCCAAAAGCATTGATGCAGAGTTTCTGCTCAGTGGGAGAGAGTATTGCTGGGAAGATGCCAGGTGGTAGTTTTTAATCTCAAGATTGTCATTGTTTTCCCCATTTTTTTTTTGCTGGAAAACTAGGTGGATGCAGTTTATCCTTCCTTGCACACGAAGGCCTATAGGGTTGTATCCAATGCTAATCCTACTTAGAGTAGGTCCATTGCAATGAAAGGGACTTATGTTAGGCTAACATTCGATGCAATCCATAGTTAGGTTCTTTGTTGCCACATCAGCCATCTGGATGGTAGATGGAGTGTTAGAACTAGTGCTAAGTTGAAAATGAACTTTCACTTGAACTGAATGGGCAGAGTTTCTCAGACAAAGAGGGATGAGACAGGCCTACTTCTTTCTTTCTTTCTTTCTTTCTTTCTTTCTTTCTTTCTTTCTGATGGAATAGATGTAAAAATCAGTTTCATCTAAGTGTAAATGGAGTTAGCCAGCCACTAGTCTCTCTCTTAAAGAGACATTTATAACCTTCTGGTATTCCTTCTCTGCTAGATCAAGAGAGCAACCCTATGGCTGCTAGACAGTGTCTACACGGCCATAGGGTTTTTTGGTTCCCAGAAACCGCACTCCCCCCCACCCACTGCCTTGTAGGCAGCATGGTTCTTCTCCTTCTCTGTGCTTGTAACTGGAGTGAAAAGGGCATGTTCCTGGGGGTGGGGATGGGAGGAGACTGTGTTATGATGCTTCTTATGTGCTGTCCAGCCTCTCCCACTCCCGCTCCAACGTCCCCAGCTAGACAGCCAAAATTGGCCGTCTAGCCACAAATGCAGGGCAGCTAGAGTGCAGTAGGGATGGCGGAGAATTTCTCCCCGAAACTTCGGGGGGCCGAGCACCAACGTGTTCGGCCCCCCGAAGAAGTTTCGGGGAGAAATTCTCCGCACCCCCCCGCACCCCACACCACCCCCGGGACGGGACTTACCTTTCCCGAATGTCCCTCCCGGCGGCGGGTCCCGGTGGCAGTTCGGCAGGTCTTCGACAGGGTGCAGAGGCGGCAGCCGGTCTTTCGACCGGCTGCCACTGCCGCCATTCCAATAAAAGTTAAAAAAAAAACAACGCCCCCGTGATAGGCTACGTGACGATTAACGTAGCCTATCACGGCTAGATTTGCAAAGTCAGCCATGATAGGCTACGTAAATCGTCACGTAGCCTATCACGGGTGACTTTAAAAAAAAAAAAGCGCGTACGGCTAATGGCGGCCCCCATAGGGAGCCACCATTCACGTTCCTTATTTGGTCACTGTAATCTTTATGTAGACTACGGCGACCAAATAAGGAACGCGAATGGCGGCTCCCTATGGGGGCCGCCATTTGCGTACACGCTTTTTTTTCTTTTTTTTTAAAGTCACCCGTGATAGGCTATGTGACGATTAACGTAGCCTATCATGGCTGACTTTGCAGATCTAGCTGTGATAGGCTACGTTAATCGTCATGTAGCCTATCACGGGGGCGTTTTTTTTTTTAAAAAAAAACTTTTTATTTCGCGGCCGGGCAAGGCGAGGCGCCTCCTCCCCGGCCTGAATTTCGGCCGGGCGAGGCGGGAAGCCTCCCCCCCCCTGGCCTGAACTTTGGGGGGAGAGCAGCGAAGCGCCTCCCCCCCACCGCGAACAAGCTGCGAGACCAGGTAAGTGGCTTTCGTGCACTCCTAGAGTGCAGAGGAGAGGATCCTCTCTGTGATCGGCCCACCCTGCATTGGATAGACAGCTGCCTCCGAGTTTGGAGGCTTAATACGCTATGAAGGGCAGCGGTCAAGTGGTCAGCTGCTCCTTCCAGAGTACCTAGTCCACAACTTCAATAGCTGAAAATCATTCAACAAAACTGACCTATATGCTATTGAAGATATTGCCACAACTGTGGAGTCCAAGTCATAGTGGGTGCAAGCAATTTTATCTTCAAAGTGTCTTGCCAACATGTCACAGCAGGCAATTGAGGGTTATACCAAATGTTCCCCTTGACCAGAATGCAAAAGGCTTTGAACCACTTGGAAAAGCTCCACTGGACAACTCTGAGAGGATCCAAATGAGGGGAGCAAAAATGACTTCTTCACCACCTTCACCAACACAATATAGACTCAATACTGAACTTTAACTTGTGTTTGGTCAGACGTCATGAGTGTTCCTCCACCTGCATTCCAGCCATTGTTGTCCTCAGCTCAGGTATGAACTGAAGGGCTGCATAGGTATTGGGGCTGATATTGTCAACTGGCCAGATCATCTCTTTATCCCAAAGAGAAACTAGGGCTTTGACAAGACCACCAGCCATAAAATCCCCCAAGAATCCTCAGACTTCTATCAGAATCCACTCGCTTTCCTTATGTGTTCTATAGTTTCTTCACAACATTTCATTGCAGGTATATGAAGTATTGGGTCAGACCCATAACAGTGATGCCCGGGGAGGGGGGGGTCCTCGCAAGCCAAGCTCACTTGGATCTTTGCTATATGCTACACCAAACTCTGTGAGCAACCCATAAAGTTGTAGCCATTTTAACCCACTTCTGTTTGTGTAGTTCTTGCTCCTACACCCAATCCTGCTCTATGCTTCAGGCACCATTCACTCCAAAACGCTGGGCTTGTCTCTCCCTGCAGCTTTGTATAAATCAGGACCATACAACCTGTGATCTGCCATGCTGATTTTTGCAGTCCATCCATGATGTATTGTGGCCACCCACCAGAGAGAAATGGGAGATGGTCGAGCTCATTGACATTCTCTGAGTTCCTCCTCAAAGCAAAGAGTTTCACCTCATCCATGTTCCCAAATGCAACAGTTTCTCATTTTCAGTTGAGAGAAATGCATTTTTAAAAGTGTGCATTTTCTAGGGATGGATGGACTCACTTGCACCTGCCAAGCACAGGTACTCGCCCAGTCGCCGCTGCCGCCTGCCCCTGCAAGCTGGGCTGTGTGAGCCCTGGAGGGCATGTGCCGAGTCAGGCAAGCTCTGGGGTCCATGGACTGGCATCCAGGGGGTCCAAGCTGGCAATTTGTCAGTGGGCTTCAAGCCCCAGCTGGACACCTGCACCATCTGTAGCATTTTCTCAAAAGAAAAATGCATTCTCCCCCATAGGCCAAAGCATGGAAATTTGGATTTGGGATGGGTGGGGAATATGTACTTCTGCAAGTGCACATTTTCAGAAGTGAGCATTTTTGAACATGAACACAAGTTCAGGGATTTGTGAAAATGTCCAAAGAATTGCATTCCTGCCTGCATTCGTGTTCAGGGTTGCGAACAGGACATGTTCATATGATTTACAAACAGGACTAAGTTTTCGTACATCCCTACCACTGGATGCTTGATGACTCTGCCTCTCACTCTCTCTTAAGCAAATGCCTGGTGATGAGTCACACATGACTAGTAAGCTGCATTTCATTAAGTGGCCTGCAGAGTGTGCAGGCTACATATCAGTATTGGATAACAATGGGAATAGGGATGGGCAAACAACCCTCGGCCTACCCCTGACTGGACTCCCGCCACTTACCTGCCCTGTTTGTCTCCATGGTCAAGCTGATGGGCAGTCTGCAGTCACATGGTGAGTGGCACATGGCTTCCCGACTCCTCAGAGAGCCGCCATTTTGCGTAAAAATGGCAGCTTGTTCTTTTATGTAAAAGACATTTTACATAACTTACAGCTGTAGAGCAGCCATTTATGCAAAATTTCAGGCATGAATGGTCTATTCACACCTGTAATCTTATGTAAGTGGCTGCTTCACAGCTGCCATTCACGCAAAATATCTTTTATGTAAAATGAGTCACCATTTTTATGCACAATGGCAGCTCACTGAGGAGTTGGGTGGCTGCATACTGTGCACCAGATACCAGGTAGGGCTCTCCCACACTGGAGGCATTCAAGATGTGGCTGGACAGCAATCTTTCTGGTATTAGCCAGTTTAGACAAAAATCAGAACCAATCTGTTGTGCTGCCACCCACCTCTACCAAACTTGTAGGCAATGTGATGACAGAAGGTGGTATGTGGTACTGAAATCCACTCAGATATATCTACTAAGAAGACTGATAGGGTCATATTTCCCCTGTCAGATTTCAATCTCCAGATAAAGAGTGCTATTAAAAGTAATCATCAGACAAAATGATGTCCACTGCTAAAGAAGTTTGAGGGCCAAGCTAGCCACGACACTGCCATAATTAGATCTCCCAATATCTTTTTCTTTGCTTAAACCAGCTGCATGGGGAATCCATTTGGATCAGGGCTGCCATGCTTAGGAAGGTGAATTAACCTCACCCAGGCTTAATAATAATAATAATAATAATAATAATAATAATAATAATTTGAATGTATATTGTATTTCTTAGATACCTTCCTCAAGAAGACTCAAGGTGACTTAGAACAAAATTAAGACATATGAGTAAATAGGCATAGGATTGGCATGGAATTGGGCTGCAAATGAATTTGGGACTGTTTGACTTGCCAGTGATTTCTTCAAAGACAGGTTCTTTGATTTCTTTTTCCTCTGATAGGCTCTATCTAGTTTCAATTGCTCATGTAGGTATTTTTGTTTGTTTTTAAAAAGCTGATGAGATTGATTTTGTTTGAATTATCAGATCATTATTTTGTGAACACAAAACTAGGCCAAAACGTTGGTATGCTGTTAAACAAAAAGTGAAATTGTAAGCAGACCAGTAATGCAGGATGCAAATAATGGCTACAAGTTGGTGGAAATCACAGTGCAGAAGGGTTGGCCTCATCCTTTTAAAGAAGTTTACATTAAATGTTCGAGAAAGGAAGGAGAGATAATGTTACAATTGAAGGAGCACTTGTATCTTCTTTTAATACAACTATCATCTTCAAACATCAGAACTAGTATATTGTAATGAGTCAGAGAATGAGTGGGAAGACTGTTCCATGCAAATCTCTCATCAGCCATGAACACATTACTAGGCAAGACACTATCTCTTTACCTCAGCCCTCAATCTATAACATGAAATGGTAGAACTTTTGTAAGGATTTCTCAAATAATGTGTATGAAATAATTTGAACACTTCACACACAGTAATGTGAGATAACAGTTTTTCTATGCAGAAGCCACCATGAAGTGATCTTTGGCAGTGGGGAGAGTGAAATAACTAGCTGCGTTGCCATTTCAAAGACATGAGGAAAAATTAAGTCTCAACATAGGTCAGAAAACTTGTGCAATCTATATAGAGTCAAACCAGTTGTCTGAATCCTCCCTTAGAGATGACTCTTGCTATAGCGTTGTTTAATTGACATTTACAAATGTTATGAAATTGCTTATTCAGAAACCTGCCCAAATATAAAAGTGTGTATTTAAGTAAGATCCTGACTCAAAATAGCCTTTGTTTGATGCTATGTATTATATGCTTTCAGTTTGCCATTCCTAAGACAACTGACTTATTCAGTGGCACATAAGGTTTGACTTACAAACCTTGAAACTTGGAGAGGCATCCAATTAAAAACACCTGCTGGTTTGGGGTTGACTTCAGCAGCATGAAAGCTCAGTCAATACATTTGAAAGGGGTACTCTCTAACAAGGAAGGGAAATAACATGTCACACAAGTCCTGGCATTCTTGTCTGTTTCCTGGTGTGTTCAAGCATTTTGTGATTCTTTGTAAGAATGATGCACATGGAAGTCTTTGGGGATAATACCTAACCTAGAATTGTATGTGCTACATAATGACATGCACTAAATTGTTCCTGGTGGTTCCACATGGACACATGGCCCAGTTGGAGTCCACCAGGAAAGGAGCCTTCAATGTGGTGGCCCCCCACCTGTGGAACTCCCTGCCTTCAGAGATTAGGCAGGTGCCAACATTGTGTTCCTTCCAGCACCTCCTGAAGACATTGTTATTTCAAAAGGCCTTCCTTGAGTGACCAGCTGTGGTTTATTAAATTCAACCTTATTGGCACTTCTCTCTTTTAAAATGTTTGAACTGTTTTAATATGTTGTTTTATTCTTTTATCTTTGCTGTTTACCACTCCAAAAGCGGTATATAAATATTGCAATTAAATAAATAGATTGCAACTGCTTCTATTGAAAAAAAAAAAGTGTGTGTGTGTGTGTGTTTACATTGTTACTAAGATTCCAGTCCTAATCACAACTACATGCTGGTTAAAAGCAGTTGGACTTTCCCCCAAAATAATCAGGGAATTTGATTTTGTTTTTGATATGTCCTCATTCATTTCGATCACAGTTGTTTTGGGTCCCCCACTTCTTTTACTGTTTTTACTGTTTTTGTGTTATGGGGGGCAGCTGCCATTCCTGGCCAGCACCACTTAATTTAGCCAGAATGCCCCAGATGAAGGGTGTTGCAAGAATAGGCAAACAACCCCAAATGAATTTGGTGAGCAGAACTGGGAAAGGCAGTACAGGTCACCTCAAGCTCATGCATTATTCAGAGAAATAAAATTCAGGTAATTATGAAATTATCCTTAGGATTTCACAAGTCTCTGAATTTTACAATGGAATTCTCTAAGCAAAAATGTGTACAAAATGTATATATTAGGAAATAAAAAGGTAAAATGCATTATATTAGGGAAACTGCTTGCAAAAAAACCCTGTATATCAGATGAAAATGTTAGCATTAGGATAAATGTGCACACCGCTCCGAAATCTGTTTGAGATGTGGAGCGGTATATAAGAGTTGTAAATAAAAATTAATAAATAAAAATACTTCTGAATTTTCATGCAAACTTTTTTTTAAAAAAAGTCTCAAAGTTCAGGATGAATCAAACTTGAGACTGGAGAAATTCTCAAAGTTCAAGAACTAAACTTAAGATAGGAAAAATGAGAAACTGAGAGAAACTGAAATTGGCAGACACACTCATCCCTAGGTAAAAGTGACAAATCCTTTTTCCACCTGGGACCATGAGGCTTGAACTACAACTGCTACAATCCCTGGTGGAAAATGCTATTGTAGAACAACTCTAAGGCTGCAATCCTATGGCTACTTGCCTGGGAGTAAGTCCCTTTAATTTCAGTTTTTGAGTTGACTTGCTTAGGATTGTGCTGTAACTAAATCATTTATCTGCAAATATAATTTAATACCCAATAAAGCTTAGGGTAGATTCATACATTGCCCAAATGCTACATATTTTGTAATAGATAGAATAAGGAAATCAAATCAGAGGGGTAGAGCATATGAGAATTCCTATGCCAGCAATGTCCTTTCTCCCATCAGGAACAGCAGTATTGTATTGATGCTTCAAATGACCCATATAGTAGTCTGGGATGAGGGCTTGGGGAAATGACATCCATATCACTACCTCTGATAATTTGTGAATTTACTCTTAGAGACAACGATTTTTGCAGTTGGGCATATAGTCCTATTAATTAGTTTGCTGTGAAATATAGGTTGGAGTATAATGATGGCAAACTGGTCAAATGGTCATACAATTCCAGTCTAATGAAAACTTGAATTAAAACTCAATTCAGAAAACTGGAAGTGGTCAACTGTTGACAGCCCCAACATTGCTGATTTGTTTCATTTTTAATTTCAGGGAAGGCTCATTTTGACATCAATACATGTATGAGAAATGTTCAGGTTGAAGCTCATTGTGTCATAGATGAAATAATTTCCCAAGTAAAATGTCAAAGAGTAATGGGGCGGGGTGGGAGCATGGAGAGAATGTTTTAAACTTAAAATGTGATTGTGCCTAAACAGACTCCAATGGGCAGAGTAGGGATATTGTATTTATTTGACTCATCATGGATGACCCTTGGTTTCCTTTCCTTTCCTTTCTCTCTATCATGTAGGAGTTAAAAGGCATCATCAATAACAAATGGCAATAAATAATGCATTCCTTTGGGGCAGCTTTCAAAGGATACAGTGAAGAAGGCCTTAGAACAGGCCACTGCTCCCTTTGGGAAATGGGCACTGTATTAGGGGCCATTTGAAATTTCCATCCTAAACATGTGGGTACAGCCAGCCTCGAACAGAAATTACTATTGAATTAATCCATTCTGCTGCTATATAAATTCCTGTTGTGCTTTGAACACCTTCTGCCTTCCTCTAGGAGTGACAGGCTTAGTGTTACATAGTAGGAGGCTGATAATACCAAAGGATTTCCTGAACAAGAGCATGTATATAAATAATAAGGAGGAGGGCTTTTTTTTTTTTTTTGCTGTGGCACCCCAGGTGTGGAATGAGCTCCCTAGTGAGGTTCGCCTGGCACCTACATTGTATTCCTTCCAGCGCCAGGTGAAGACCTTTTTATTTTCCCAGGCATTTTAGCATTTTAGCTTTCTAGACTTTTAACTTTGCTGTTTTGATACTGTATTTTAAATCACTGCACTGCTGCTAGGTTTTATTCTGGTTTTATTCTGGTTGTATTATTTGTTGTTGTTTATTCGTTCAGTTGCTTCCGACTCTTCGTGACTTCATGGGCCAGCCCACACCAGAGCTTCATGGACCAGCCCACACCTATTGTTATACTGTGGTTTTAATATTTTATGTATTTTATATTGTTTTATTGTGTGCTCTTTGGTTTTAGTTTGGTTTTAGTCTGGGCGGTTTTGTGAACCGCCCAGACAGCTTTGGCTATTGGGCCGTATAGAAATGAAATAAGTAAATAAATAATCACCTTACACTGTGCATTGTCAACATTACAGGGGGGAAAGCAATGGGGCTCATTCCTCACAAGAGGTTGGTGCTTTATTTGACACGTCCATTGGAAACATGGCCTAGAGTTAGTAAGATGCAGAACAATAGGATAATACTTGTTACTTTTAGTGTGTTTCTTTTTCTTTTTTCTTTTTCATTTCATTTAAGTGCTTGTTTTTATTCAGAAAGCTGTCAGATAGGTTTATGGCTCCTGAACAATTACTCTGTGTGTGTGTGTGTGTGTGTGTGTGTGTGAGAGAGAGAGAGAGAGAGAGAGAGAGAGGTGATGGTTAAAGAATATGTGGGACTTCAGTTTTTACAGTGCAATCCTAAGCCTTTACTCAAAATCAAGTCCCATTGCATTCAATGGGACCTTACTCTCAGGAAAATGTGCATAGGGCTGTGGTATTTTAGGTTATGTGCTCCACAAATCATTTCTTTTTCATTGATCCTGAGTAGCACTCTGGGGCAAGATGCATAGCAAAAGAGCTCAGATTCAATTTGAAGGCCATATTTAGGTTAGGGAACAAATCCCCCCTTGCCTGTAGCATGTGTCTGGCTACTTTTTGTAATTTGCTTCTCTCTCTGTCTTTGTGTCACGCTGAAGTTGGGATTATATAAGCTGATTTATGGAGAGCTGATGGGTGGGTGCTGTGTGGGAGACCATTGAGACAGATATTTTGTAAATTTGTAATTCTAGGATTCTATGAGCCGTATCATCTAACATTACATTTCCCCAACATCTGTGTGTACTTCCATATAGGGGAACATGCATACTTATATTGTAGGGAGGGTGGGTGGGTGGGGAGTGTTGGCTCTATTGGACTATTTAGCTTGTGTTTGGATAGTGTCATTATATAGTTCAGCCTCCAGGTGACGCTGGACTTAGTTATATATGGGTAGAGTCAGGAATTTCATATTGCTATGTTGTTGTTCTTCGACATAGATAATAAAGTTATTGTTTAGATTTCTAAGTGGTGAGTCCTCTAAGCTATCCATAAGAGCTAAGATAGGCAGCCATGCACAACTATTAAGGTTTCTGTGGGCACTAGGACTTCTGTGCAATACAACAATGTTTAGGAGAAATATAATGATAAAATAAGCCTGTGAATCCAGAATTTATCTGATTTGCAGACTTGGAAAACCTCAATGGTTTGAATATAACTATGGTGCCAGCATTTAAAATGGAGAAATATATATTGTAAGCCTTGAGATTAACAGAGATATCTTCCTCAGTTCTTCTCACATTTCACTGCATTTGGTATCCCAGCTAATTGTGAGGTATTACAAGCATGATACAAATTACTGTTGGAAATACAGCATTTAGTTACTCTTGAGGAGGCAGTAATTTTTCATTATGCTTATTGGGCATGAGCAATAGGCACACCAGCTCTAGTTTCATGTTCATCAATTATTTGACAACAAAAGATGCATGTAAATTAAAATCATGTCTCCTGCTTGATATTGAAGCTGAATGGTTTTTAAATGCTTCACAGTATCCAACATAAAAACAAAATGACCTGTGCAAACTAAAGAAATTGTAAAAGTGCCTTGAATTCATGACCCATTCATGCCTGCCTCAGAGACAAACATAGTCTGCATGAAGCTCATAATTTTGTTTGTATAAAAGCAACAGAAGAGGGTCCATATATAATCATGTTGTTGGTCAAAGGATCAGAACAATTTTCCTCTTGAAATTTTTCATTTCCTCTGAAAATCAAATAGCTGACAAAAGGCTATACACATGTCAACACCTGCCTTCCAATGCATTCACTCTGTTTAGGTTATTCCAATGTCATTTGAGTCTGAAATTTGTCATGCTTTGTTTATGAGACAATGTAGACCAAATGTCTTGTTTATAAAGTGTAATCATTTTATTGCATTAAGTTGTCTTTTCCCATTATGTTGCTGTCAAAGGATGATAGATATAAACCATCAAACATGGCAAAAAAATGTTTTCATTAGGAAGCATTTCAATTGTGGCTGTGTGTTGTGTCTTAATCTTCTTACGCATAACCTCTAGGAGTTGCAGGGAGATGAAAAACAGTCAGATTGCTTGACTGCTTTGTAGTTCCTCTCCTGAGATTTTTCAACTGCTTCTAGCCTGCTTAAAATAATCTTTACACAAACAAATCTATTCCTTTGCCTTACTTAGCCTTATCTCTCAAGCCCATTTTCAAGTGCCGGGATATGAACAAAATAATGATATGTATTCTGAGGTGCTGTAAGCTACCAAAAGGACCGGTATGCTAATGTGTTCAGTACACTGGAATTTTTTCTAAAACAAATAATAATACTAGAAGCATATTGGTCTTTGTCATGAAGCTGCAGGAACCGGATTTGCTGTGTACTGATGCAATGAAGGAATCCATTTCGAACTGGTAGTTGATATATCCTACCCCTATCCCATCCGGGCATTGTTCCTCCTTCACCAAACCTAGCCCCACTAAGAGGTATTCTTTTCAAACAAGTTGTCATATCCATCTGTAAAAATGGGAAAGTGTGAAGGGCCCCCATATCAAAATCTTCATATAGACCTCCTAAAGATTTGGTATTTCATGGTATCAGGGAGTTACACCACCACCCACTTATTTATTATTGTTCTAAAGATCCCTGTTCTACATAAATATTTGGCTAGCAACAGTATCCAACCTTTCCAGACCTAAGACCCACCTTTCGCCCAGACACTTATTATTTTTACCACATATTTGTATGGTGGACAGGTAATGCTGCTGTTATAACCCACCTTATGTCAAGCTGTAACCTGACAGTATGTTTGATTTCTCTTGTTTCTCTTGAAGATCCTATTAGATTTGAATTTGTTCTCAGTTCAATATACTCAAGGAAATGCTGATTTTTTAAAGTACTAATAATTTTGTTTGTTTGTTTAAGCATTTATACCTTGCTCTTCAACTGGAAAGGATCCCAGGGTAGCTTACATATCAATAAAAACCAAAACTTTCTCTTCCCTCAGGCTTCCAATCTAAAAAGGCATGATAAAAAAAGGAAAAAGGGGTGGGTAGGGAAAAGGAAAAGATGAAAAATTTATAAGTTCTTAATGTTCTGTCTTCTTCTCAAAATGAACAGATGTAGTGCAGTTATAATGCTGCCATCATGGCTGTAACCAGTTGAACATTGTTGGTCTTCTATCTTATCTATCTATCTATCATCTATCTGTTTCATTTCTATACCACCCAATAGCCAAAGTTCTCTGGGAAGTTCACAAAAATTAAAACCAAAAAGCACAGGATAAAACAATATAAAATATAAAAAGGATTAAAACCACAATATAACAATACAACCAGAATAAAACCTAGCAGCAATGCAGAGATTTAAAATACAAATTTAAAACACCAAAGCTAAAAGACTAGGATGCTAAAATGCCTGGGAGAATAAAAAGGTCTTCACCTGGCGCTGGAAGGAGTACAACGTAGGTGCCAGGTGAACCTCTCTAGGGAGCTCATTCCACAGCCAGGGGGCCACAGCAAAGAAGGCCCTGCTGAGCTTACTCCTGTTATGAAGGCCAGCTGGAATGGAAAGAGGTCAAAGAGAGGAGGGGCCAAAAATAATGGTCTCTCAGCTGGGCTGATGGAGTGGCTCTGTTTTCTCCCTCTCCCTCTACTATAGCCTAATGCAGGGTTGGGCAGTTTGGGGAATCTAGAGACTACTCCTCTCCCCAGGGCCCCTACAAGCCACACTCCTTCCGCTGCCACATCACTGAAATTTGGTGGTTCAGCATCAATCAATCATCAATCAATCAGTGGTATGCCACTGAACTCTTATGGAAATCACAACGAAGGCTTAAATGGGACAAATTTAGCTTGTTTCCAAACTAAATGTGTCCCTTCTAAAGCCACATCATGGTTTGCCACTGAAATTTGGTGGCAAACCAGCCAGTTGTTTGCCACCATTGCAGTGCTGAATTTCAATGATGTGATGGGGGCAGCAGCAGAGGTCAGGGAGGTACAGGCAGCAGCGGGCCATGTGTCGCCCATTGCTAGCCTAATGGAATGGTTGCTGGATGACAGCTGAAGAGGCAAAGGGTGTCACTAGGTGAACGATTTATTGCGTGTTCATGATTGGTCACTCACAGAAGTTTGTGGGTCCTTTACATGACGTCATCAACCTCCAGGACGTCTCCCGCACATTTTCCCCTTTATCCCACTTTTTAAAAGATTGGAGATAAGCTAGCAATAAAAGTTAATAGTGCCATATCGGCAGTGTGTAATGCCAACATAGTACTATGAATAGGGATGATGTGGGCACCCAAATCTCCCCCCGCCTGTGCCTCCAAACCCGGCTCGGCAAACCCCCATCCCCACCCCATGTGCAAGGCAGGGACTCACTGCAGCCACCCTGCATCCAAGCAAGCACCCATTTTTGCATAAGTTGGGGCTCTGACTTTTCATAGATCTACTGTTTGCACAGGAGATCTACACAACAGTGGCCATAAGGTTCATTTCAGCCATAGAAATGAACTTTTACGGCCACTGTTGTATAGATCTACAAAAATACAAAGGCCCATCTTGTGCAAAAATGGAGGCTGGTCAAAAAAATGAGAGCCCCCTGGATGGCCCAATGGATAACCCCATGCTCCTCACTGGTTGGGTAAATAGCAGGGATTCAGTGAGCAGTGTGTGGGGTGGGCAGGGGAGGTAGTCTATCCCTAGCTATGAACTTGCCGAGGAAGGGCTTTATTCAATTCAAACCATGTGTCTGCATGTAAATGTTTGAGCAAAATGCCTCCCTGCAGCAAAGGGAGACAGATCTGATACCCCACCCCACCCAGCTCAGAATCAACATCCTCTGTTGATTCAGAACATCCCATTAAGTTCAATGGGGCTTACTCCCAAGTAAGTGTGCTGCGGGTTGCAAACTTACAGTGTGCTCTTATGTTTACTCAGAAGTAAGTCCCATTGAGTTCACTGGGGTTTACTCCCAAGTTAGTGCACCTAGGATTGCAGACTTACAGCACAATTTTACATCTACTCAGAAGTACCTCATAGCTTTCCTGGGGGCTGCGCGAAAACAGTTTAGCACAGGTTAAGCCACAAAAACAAGACTCCCACCCACTCCTTTGCACACATACAAGGAAGGGAGGGAGGCGCTCCCTCAATTCAAACCACGAGCCTTTCATGTAGAGCAGCCCATCCTAATCCCACAAAGAAACCAAAAGCAGAAAGCCCCAGTAAGGATGTGGTTTGTTTGCTTAATGTACAGACACCCCTAAGGCCTGATGAAGTTGGCTTCTCAAGAGAGCAGACACCGGCTCTGCTCTGCTCTTCTTTTCTCCCTCTTCCTCAGCTTTATGGAATGGCTGATATCCCAGCCAAGACAGGACACCCTACCTGGTTTTTTCACAGGTGGTCCCTCATGTGTCGTCAGCTTTTCAGACACTTCCTGCTGATTTTAGCTGTATTTTAACTGTATTGAACAGTTTTTCTTCCAAAGTGACCTAGCTAAATTGTGTCAGCCATTTGCACAACTCTTGGCAGCATGCTAGATTTAAGGAACCCTGCAAATAGGCCCATGTATATTCATGTAGCAATAAACTATATTTATGTAGAGAAGAAACACATTACATGTGTGTCTGTGTTTAGTATACTTCATCCTCTTTGCAGGTCTGAGACACTTTAGTGCTTATGAAAATGAGAGATTTACTGTCCTGGCTTATTCTGTGCACAGTGCTGACAGTTGCTATGCTTTACCTAATCTTTACACCTTTACAGAGGCATTTTGTTCCTGACTTATGGCATCTTGGCTGTTTTAGTTCCAGCTGCTGATGTCTCCCCTGAGCAGAAGCTGTCAAGTTTGTCTTAGATTGTATGGTGGTTTGGGGAGCTAGACAGTAATGAGACCACCAAGCTGGGAACTCTAATTTGACCAGCGAAATAAATTCACTTCTCTAGTAATCTAAAAGGTAAAAAAACCAATGTTCCCATGTGTGTAACCATACACATCTGTTTGCTATAATCTATGGCATTCTCAGAACAGTCATGTACTAAAGGAAACTTATATTCACCAAAGGAGGATGTTCTATGGCTGCTCTCTGCTCCCTGTACACTTCCACTCTGTCATAGACTAAGGCACAATCCTATGCATGGTTAGGCAGAAGAAAATCCTACAACTCCCATGCTGGCTGGGGAATGCTGGGAGTTGTAGGCTTTTTTTCCCCATCTAAACATACATAGGATTGCACCCTAAGCTTCTTAAGGACAAGAGAAAATAAAGTAAGCTAATAAAATACAGCCATGCTCTTTCTCTTCCATGTACTTTGATAAAAAATTGAGAAATAATGTTGCCACCAAATTTCACTTAAAAAAATCTCAAGTGATATTTTGGTAAAGTATTGGAGAAAATTTTCTTAGGTTGTATGTTTGCATGCATTCCAAGATGGAATGAATCTCAAGCTGATAGAAAGAATATGTATCCACATACTGGAGCACTCACTGGAGAGAAAACAACAGCAACAAATAATAACCAGCATTGACTCACTGTTCCAAAGAAGGTTGGAAATATCTGCCATTTAAAAAAAAAAAAATCTGTTAAAATCAAAGATTATCTCCAGCATCTAACATCTTTTCAGCACCAGGTTTGAATCCTTCTAGAGTATATTTGGTAATAAAGACAGACAGCCATCTCTGAGCATATTCAGAATTCAGTTCTTTCATCACGTAGGGCACAATCCTATGCCTGTTTAAATAGGCCTGTTTAAACAAGGAAAGTCCTACAACTCCCAGTATAGCTGACTGGGGAATGCTGGGAATTGTAGGACTTTTCTGTGTCTAAACAGTCATAGGATTGCACCCTTAGTCCATATCAGTGCATTCAAGACGATTAAAAGGCATGGCTTCTCAACACAGAAAGAGCAGAAACACAGGAAGCGTCCTTAAATTGAATGAAGCTATTAATCCACATAGCCCAGTATTCTTGGCACTTGACTGGCACTGACTTTCCAGGATTTCAGGCAGGGCTCTTTCCCAATCCTATCTGGAGATGCCTGGGATTGAATCTGGGATCTTCTGAATGCAAAATATATGTTCTAGGCCCCTCCCTTGTCTAAGCTCTAGCACACCTCTTTTTAGATAATGATAGTGATGATGATGTCGTTGATGATGATGATGATGATAGCAACAACAGCGACAATAACTATAACAACAACTGATTACATCCTGCTGCTTTAAAAATTGTGCTTATTTTATAGCAATGCTCAGGTGATCAAGAGAATGTGTAAGGCGCAAAGTGGGTACTGGGACAGGGCCATACGCACTGGCCCTGCTCCCTATGTCGCCATTGTGTGCTTCCTTCCAGGTAGCCTTAGTACTAAATCCAGAGCCTTTTGCTTGGTTATTGCTACTGTTTACAGTTCAGGCCTAGGGCTTTGAGAATAAAGAGTGCCAGTTTCACTCATAAGCCCTAGGAGAGTCCTGTAAGGTCTGACTTCGGCTGAGGTGGACACAAGGAGTGGTGGCAGCCTACCTTGCTGGGTTGTTGTTCAACCTGAGCAACCTTTGGCCTCTGCCTACACTGCTGGGACCTAGGGCAACCCCCTCCCTCCCTCCCTCCCTCCCTCCACACTAACATATTCTTACAATTGATAGATATACTGTTTATTAGTCAATCAAATAGCAGAGAGGATATTGTGTTGAGTGTAAGAGTAAAATTCTTCATACTATGTAAACTTTACAAAGTATCTTTGTAGAATATAATGAGACCAGTTACTTGCCCATAAACACAGTTCATGGACAAGAATCAAATCTAACAAAAGGTTTAACTTAACTAACTGTGTTTACTGAAACATTTGAAGAGTTACTTCTTTTATCTTTACAAAACTTCCTTAAATACAATGTTCTTGGTGTAAACTCCAGGGCAGCCACTGTAACGTCCTTATACTGGTCCATTCACAACTTGAATTTTCAGGTTTGCCAATGAGCGCACATGACTCATGCCAACGTATAGTTGTCCATGGCAGAAGACAGGTGCAGGCAGTTAGATGCCATCTTTGTCTGCAGTCTGTCGCTGGCTCTTGTTAATGCTAATGGCAAAGGCCAGACGAACTGGGTACTGGCTTGAAAAGTAAGGCATTGCATTGTTCACAAACCTTGACGCGGTTGCCAATATCAAACCTGTCAATATTGCTTGCAGAGCACATGCCTGCATGTAGGGATGGTGTGGGCGTCCGGTTGGGGCTCCATTTCTCACCAGCTCAAGCTCCTGGTCACCAGTCTATGGATTCCTAGCCTTGCTCGACTCGGCGTGCACTGAGTCAGACAAGCTCACAGTTTTCCACTGCCTACCAACCCCCCCTTTCCTTCCTTGCAAGGAGAGAACCACGGTTGGCGGGTGGTGACAGGGGGTCCAGCAGCTGCCATTTTGAGCAAAATGGCAACTAAACATTCTTCAACTCCCAATTTTGTGCAAATAGCAGCTGTAAATATGGTCATTTACATAAAATTACTGGCATAAATGATCTAATTAGATAATTTACACCAGTAATTTTACATAAATGGCTCTATTTATGGCCACTATTTGCATAAAATGAGGATTTGTGAAAAAGGCCTACCCACCACTTTTGCACAAAACGGTGGCGGCCAGAGCAGCAGGACACCACGCACTGCATGCGGGCACCCATGGACCATCTGGCGGCTTGCCCCATGTGCTGAACAGGGTCGGGTGGCCAGTGGAGCTTTGGTGAGCAGCATGCGAGGCAGTGGCAGGTGAGTCCATCCATCCCTACTGATGGGCACTGTCTGCCTTCTACACCTGGGCTGGTTTGAGATACTGACCGATACAAGGCCAGCCAGAGTTTCACTGTCATCAAAAGGCTGGCAGGTTGCCTGCATATGCAGGCTTGCCAAGGTGGGCATGGCAGCATCCAGGTGGGGGCACAAACTTCGTCTCTATGATCTGGAGGGGTAGAATTAGCGCAGTAGTGTGAGGCATGCTTAGACTCATGGTTTCCCTGCTGGTTACAGTTAGAGATATGTCAGGGTCAAAGAGATGGGGGGAGTCCATTGCTTAGCCTCCCAGACCCCGCTCACCAAGCTGCCACCAGTTACCAGACCTGTTCTCCGGGCACTTCTGCAGTCCGCAATCACTCACCAGCCACCTATCCCTTTAGCAAGCCACTATTTTGTGTAAAAATGGCGGCTTGGGTTTCTCCATAAAAGGAATATTGCATAAATGGAGTCTGTAAAGGCACCATTTATGCAACATTGCAGGCATAAATGGACTATTTATGCCTGTAATGTTGCATAAATGGCTTCTTTATGGCTGCCATTTACATAAACTTACTTTTGCGGAGAAAACTGAGCTGCCATTTTTATGCAAAATGGCAGCTTGCTAAGAGGATGGATGGCCCCGTGGAGCTCACCGGGTGCTTGCCGAGCAGTCCAGGGGCAAGTGCGGTGTGGCAAGCAGATGTGGGTAGTGGCGCAGCCTGGCAACCACGGATGGAGGTGCAGCCATCCATCCCTAGTTCCTGTAAGTATGATGCTTAGGCACGTTAGTAATGCATGGAATATATAAATATTATTTTGTTAAATGTAACAGCTATTGACTTCCTTTCTGAGCAATAACTTAACTTTGACTGGGTTACTTTTAACTGTAGGTGCTTCTTAATCCCTTCATGATTTCTTTACAGGTCGTATGTTACTAGCGTATCATTGTACTTTGGCCTGCACCTCTGTTTATAAAGGCGTGCAGAGACTTTTTTATGTTCATATTTCATTTTGCTCCATTTTGCAATTAATTATGTTTGTTTAATTATACTTGACTTTTTAATATTAAAAATAAAACTTTATAATACATAGCTATAGAAGATAGCCTAATTTTTTTTTTTTTTTTAAAGTAGCTTTATGGACATAAATAAACTCCCAACTTTGAATTATAGTGAAAACCATTGTTATTCATGGAATCTGCATGTCAAGAGCTTTCCAATGAAGTGTGTTCAATGAGAATCGGTCAATGGGAAGACAGTCAAAAAGGGGTGATCATCTAACTCCCAACTTTGAATTACATATATTTGATCCTACTGATTTGCACATAAAACTTTCAGAAGAACTATATTCAGTACATTCTCTGACATTTTCTTTCTCCACTAAAAGTTTGATACCAAATCAAAAGAGACTTTTATGTGCTCTGATATAGTAGAACAAGCAATATATGTATGGAAATCAATTTCAACCATAAGAACATAGGATCACCATAACAAAACAGCTGGATAAGGCCAAATGTCCATATATTCTAGCATCTCCCTTCCCAAGCAAGCAAGCAAGCAAGCAAGACTGCAAGCAAGGCCTGGACTAGATGGACCCTTGGCCTTGGTTCTTCTTATGTTCTTAAAAAGTGGAAATGCATCACCAAAAGAAGGGGACAAAACAGGGCACCAATCTGCATAAAATTTGTATGTGCTGATTTATATGTATAGATCCACATTTTGAAAGAATGACCATAATTTAAACGGATATACAGTATAGTATAAACCGAAATCCAACACATCGGGATGATGTGGGCAGCCGATTGGGTCTGGGAGTACAGCAGACTTCCCTCTCCCCACGCCCCTGAGCAGTGCCCACTGAGTGGCCAACCCGAAATCCATGGTAGAACGAAGCCCCCCCCGCCCCACCACCCCGCGAAAGGTGCGTGAAACGGAGCACTTACCTGGAGCCGTTTGCGCTGCTTTGCGAATGGTGGCCACGTCTGCGGCTACCATTCTCTTCCCCATTTTTGCTGTGATAGGCTATGTAAATACTTACATAGCCTATCATGGCTAATGCAGGGATGCCATTTGTGTCCCTGCAGAGGCCACCGTTTGCACTCCTGCTTTTTTGCCGTGATAGGCTACATAAGTCTTTACGCCATTTGCGTCCCTGCGGAGGCCGTGATAGGCTACGTAAATACTTACGTAGCCTATCACAGCAAAAAAAAAGGAACGCAAATGGCGGCCATTGTAGCCACTGCCATTTGCATCCGCAGGCTCTGGACGCCTGCGAATGCACCCGGCTGGCGGCTCCGTGGAGTTGCCACAGAGTGGAGCCGGCGGGGTTAGGATTTCAGGGGGAGGTGCAGAGTGCCTCCCCCCCACCGCGAATCACCCCTTTCGAAAAGGTAAGTGACTTTCACACATCCCTACTTTATTTGATCAGTGTAAATTAGGGTTGTCAGAGAATTCCTCCACGGATCTTGGTGAGGCCGAATGCCAGTGCATTCGGCCCCCTGAACTCCGTGGTGGAACAGCCTGCCACCCCCCCCGCCCCACCGCGGATCCCCTCCAGGACGAGACTTACCTGGGGCGGATCTTCCGGGTGGCGGTGGCTCCAGCGGTGGCTGTGGCGGCGGCGGCAGCTGAAGCAGCTGGTCTTCCGACCAGCTGCTGCCGCTGCCATTTGCAGTCTTGTAAAAAAAACCAAAAAAACCCACGATGTGATAGGCTACATAAAGATTTACGTAGCCTATCATGGCTGGGTTTAAAAAAAACAAACAAACCCGCGTTCGCAAATGGCGGCGACTATGACCGCCGCCATTTGCGTTCCTTATTTTTGGCCATCTTAGTCTACGTAAATATTTACATAGACTATGATGGCGAAAATAAAGGGGAACGCAAATAGCGTAGCAGGTGCTATTTGCATCCCTTTTTGATTCGCCGTTTTAGCCTACGTAAATATGTAGGCTAAAACGGTGAATCAAAAAGGGACTCAAATAGCGCCCGCTACGCTATTTGCGTTCCCCTTTATTTTCACCATCATAGTCTACGTAAATATTTACATAGAGTAAGATGGCCAAAAATAAGGAATGCAAATGGCAGCGGTCGTAGCTGCCGCCATTTGCGTACGCGGGTTTGTTTGTTTTTTCCCCAGAGCCCTCCGCGGCCGGAAATCTGGCTGCGGACGCCTCTGGCTTGGCTGGGCCTGGCCGGCAGCTCCACGGAGCTGCCGCGGAGCACAGCTGGCCATGGAGTATTCCAGGGGGGAGGAACGGATCGCCTCCCCCCGTCGAGGATTCCGGGGGGAGGGACGGAACGCCTCCCCCCCCATCAACATAATCCGCGGAAAGGTAAGTGACTTTCATTCATCCCTAGTGTAAATGACTAGCAGTTCATCCAGAAAAGTTTCAAGGATCTTCCCTATGTGGCAAGAGTTCATTATTGTTGAAAGTGATTAAGAATTACCCTCACCTGGGGAAGCTGAGTTTTTGAGACATAATAATCTGTTATTTTTAATCCATTATAAAAAGAAGAAAAAGGTTCATGTATTAGTAAGAGCCTGCTTCCATGTAATGTCCAGTGGGTGTTTAATCCAATTAATGAGAGTTCTTGCTATTTTCAAAATCAAATGAATGGTGTTTATGAAAGCTAACAATGGCCAATTGTTGTGATCAGTAGTTAATTATGATTTACTGTTCGTATAAGCATAAGTAACATAGGGCATGTTCTACACTGTTTAATTAACAGACAAGGAAAAATAAATGTTCAGCAGGCTTCTGTTATATGCCCCAGGCAGGTCTGACGCTATCAATTAGATGAACAGTTTTAACATAAACAGTGAGGGCATAGAACTAGCAAGACGTGATACTCGTAAGAGATGGATCCATTTTTCTCTGGTTATGGTGGGTCCCAAAAATGATTCACTGATGTACCCACCCTTTACCTTATGCCTGGTTAGTGTAGCATAGATAGTTGTGTGAGGGCACAATCCTATGCACGTTTAGACAGAAAAAAAGCATGGCTCGCTGGGGAATGCTGGGAGCTGAAGGACTTTTTTCTCCAGTCCCCTTATTTATATATTGGCACATTTTTATCCTACCTTTTGTCCAAGGAGCTCGAAACAGTGTACATGTTTCTCCACATACACCCATTTTATCCTCACATGTACCTGGCGAGCTAAGTTAGTCTGAGAGAAGACAGCCGCCCCAAAGTCACTCATGTCTGTGTGGGGATTTGCACTGTCTGCCTGGGTCTCAGCATGAGCGAAACTGAGGTAGACACGGACTCCAGCCCCACATCCAGGAAATTACTTGTATTCGTGTGTTGTTTCCCCCCACTAGGGATGTACGAAATACTCACCTGGCTCTGCACTGGGGCATCCGCGGTGGGGGGGAGGTGCTCTGTCTCTCCCGCCGAAATCCTCCCTGGCTGGCTCCGCTCTGCAGTGGCTCTGCGGAATTGCCAGCCAGGGCTGGCCACAGCCAGAGTTCCGTCTGCAGCCGGGCTGCATGCAGCTGCAAATGGCGGCTGTCGTAGCGGCCACCATTTGCATCCTTGCAAGCAGCCATGATAGGCTACATAGGTATTTACGTAGCCTATCACAGAAAAGAGCAGGGACACAAATGGAGGCTGCCATTTGCATGGCTGCCTTTACTGTGATAGGCTACGTAAATACTTACGTAGCCTATCACGGCTGCAAGAACGCAAATGGCGTTAGATCTAATCTGTGGCGGAATTCTCTGACATCCCTACCCCCCACCTCCACCCACCCATAAGCTGCTCTCCGTTACGGCCGGGCAAGCTGCTGGCTGGGCTGGGGATTATGCATGTGTGGGTGGTGGTGCGTGCCCACACTCTCCCTTTTACTTACAGTCGGGGAGGGGTAGGCAGGGCAGCGACATGGACTGCTCTGTCGCCCTCCTGTATATGGGCACGTGAGGTTCTTCTGCACTTGGACAGGAGCCCCAGAAGTTAGTCAAGGAATGGGACATCCCAATAGGGGCTGATCTACACTTACAGTTTTTTGTGTTTCCAATGAGGTTTTGTCCCCCATCTTTCACATTACACCATCCCCACTTCGTGTTGGAACTGCAATTTCCCGCTTCCCTGCTACTGCTTTCAATACCCTGATATTCCGGTATTTCCCACCCATGTGCTCTTCTCTTCCGTGTTCATCACCATATAAGGTCGTAGTCCCCTCCCACACCTGCCCATATATGGTGGTGTTTGGATTTCCCTCCTGTCCAATCACAGCTCTCAATGCCCCTATGAGGTCTTCCGGCTACTGATTGCATAGCTTCCTCAGCACTCAAAGAATCATCACCACTAGGGGTGTATTAAACCCCCTTACCTGGAGTCCGCTGGGGGGTCTGTGGGGGGGGGGTATGCAATCCGGTCTTCAGACGCAAATGGCAACCAGCCTAGCACACGCCATTTGCATCCCTTCCCCTTACCGTGACAGTCTACATAAATCTTACGTAGCCTATCACAGTAAGGGGAAGGGACGCAAATGACATCCGCTAGGCAGGACGCCATTCACGTCTGAAGACCGGCCATGGATGGACCCGGCTGGACCCGGACCTAGGGGTGGACGAAAGTCACTTACCTGTCGTCGAAGCTTGTTCGCGGTGGGAGGGAGGCACTTCGCTGCTCCCCCTGCGAAGTTCAGGCCGGGGGGGAGGCTTCCTGCCTCACCCGGCCGAAATTCAGGCCGGGGAGGAGGCTTCCCGCCTCGCCTGGCCGCGAACTCCAAAGTTTAAAAAAAAAACGCCCCCGTGATAGGCTACGTGATGATTAACGTAGCCTATCACGGCTAGATCTGCAAAGTCAGCCGTGATAGGCTACGTAAATCGTCACGTAGCCTATCACGGGTGACTTTAAAAAAAAAAAAAAGCGCGTACGGATAATGGCGGCCCCCATAGGGAGCCGCCATTCGCGTTCCTTATTTTTGCTGTAGTCTACGTAAAGATTTACATAGACTACAGTGACCAAATAAGGAACAGGAATGGCGGCTCCCTATGGGGACCGCCATTATCCGTACGCGCTTTTATTTATTTTTTTTAAAGTCACCCGTGATAGGCTACGTGACGATTTACGTAGCCTATCACGGCTGACTTTGCAAATCTAGCCGTGATAGGCTACGTTAATCGTCACGTAGCCTATCACGGGGGCGTTTTTTTTTCTTTTATTGGAATGGCGGTGGCGGCAGCCGGTCAAAAGACCGGCTGCCGCTCCCACCCCGCACAAACACCCACCGAACCACCGGCCGGACCCGCCGCCGGGAGGGACATTCGGCAAAGGTAAGTCCCGTCCCTGGGGGGGTGCGGGGTGCGGGGGGGTGCGGAGAATTTCTCCCCGAAACTTGTTTGGGGGGCCGAACACGTTGGCGCTCGGCCCCCCAAAGTTTCGGGGAGAAATTCTCCGCCATCCCTACCCGGACCCGGCAGTGCCAGGTAGGAGCCGGCCAGATTGGACTTTGTGGGGTGGCGGAGTGGGGTGTTCTGTTCTGCCACGGACTCTGGGGGGGTGGATTCTAAGAATCCGGCCCTCCCAGAGTCTGTGGCGGAATTCTCTGCCAGCCCTAATCACCACCAAGCAAAGGGCTGGATGTGTGCACGGTTGTCTGATCTCGGAAGCTCAGCAGGGTCAGCCCTGGTCAGTACTTGAATGGGAGACCCCCTGGGAATCAGGCTTCCCGCACTGAGCAGGGGGTTATTCTGACCCTTCAAATGACACTAAGTTTTACTTCCTTCTATCCCCTGCTTTTGTTTTTGCAATCATGTGATGTTTACATCAGTTGCTTTTCTGTGCAATGGAAAAAATGTGGGTCCCAAGCAGCGTTTTTGTGTTGCTATGTGGATTCTCCCCCACCCCATTCTTGAAGTTACTTGCCTCTGGATCAGAAAAACATGGGTTTAAAGGAATACATTTCTGTTGGTCTTTGGATAACCCTCTAAGCCTTTGTTTTGAACTTATAATCTTGAAGTTAGCTTGTCAAAGTTTGTGTTTTCTGAGCAATACTGCTGTGGATTCAAAAGACTTCTTTTTTGTGTTGTTTTGTGGATTTCACGTGCACACACACACACACACACACACACACACAGCTTTGTTGGCATGATTTTAAAGTTAACTGGCCTCAGTTTTTCCTTGTGCAAACTAGATAAAGTTGGCTTTGCCTATGGTGACTCTGCCATCTGCCCCACCAGCCCCAGTGGGCACCTACTACCACTAGGGATGTCAGAGAATTCCGCCACGGATCTCAGTGAAGCCGAATGCCAGTGCATTCAGCCCCCCGAAATCCATGGTGGAACGATAACCCTGCCCCACCACCCCGCAAAAGGCGCACGCAACGGAACATTTACCTGGTGCCGTTCGCGCTGCTTTGCAAATGGCAGCCATGTCTGCAGCTGCCATTCACTTCCCCATTTAGGCCATGATAGGGTATGTAAATACTTACTTGGCCTATCACGGCTAATGCAGGGACACCATTTGCATCCCTGTGGAGGCCGTGATAAGCTACGTAAGTATTTACGTAGCCTATCATGGCAAAAAAAGGGAGTGCAAATGGCAGCTGCCATAGCCGCCACCATTTGCGTTCCTGTTTTTTTGCCGTGATAGGCTACGTAAATATTTATGTAGCCTATCATGGTAAAAAAACAGGGGCGCAAATGGCGTAGTGGCTGCCATTTGCACCTCTGTCTTTTGCCTTGATAGGCTACATAAGTATTTATGTAGCCTATCACGGCAAAAAAGGGGAACGCAAATGGCGGCCGCCATAGCTGCTGCCATTTGCGTTCCTATTTTTTTGCCATGATAGGCTACATAAATATTTACGTAGCCTATCATGGCCAAAAACATGAACGCAAATGGCCGCTGCTGTAGCCGCCACCATTTGTGTCCACAGGCTCCAGACGCCTGCGACTGCACCCGGCCAGCGGCTCTGCAGAGTTGCTGCAGAGCCAGCCAGGTTAGGATTTCAGGGAGAGGTGTGGAGCACCTTCCCCCACTGCGAATCACCACTGCAAAAAGGTGAGTGACTTTCGTATATCCCTACCTACCACTGTAACCACTACACCACTTTGGCTCCACTTAATTTTGAATAAAGTAGCCTCTCCAATCACATGGAGAGTTCTACTTGTTTTCAAGTGATATGGCAACATCTGGGAGAGAGGGGGCAGGAACTGGTGGACATGGAGACATTGGGGTAGGGATGTACGAAAGTGACTTACCTTTAACGAAATTTAATTCGAGGTGAGGGGGAGGCACTCCTTCCCTCCCCCCAAAATTCTGGCGGGGGGAGGCGCGCCATCCCTCCCCCCTGAAATTCTGGTGGGGGGGAGGTGCTCTGTTCCCCCCCTGAAATTCTGGCTGGGGGGGAGGCGCTCCATCCCTCCCCCCCGAATCCTGGCCAGCCAGGTGTGCAAATGGCGTCGGCCATAGCCGCCGCCGTTTGCGTCCCTGCAGTCAGCCGTGATAGGCTACGTAAATGTATACGTAGCCTATCATGGCTGATTTAAAAGAAAAAAAACGTGCATACGCAAATGGCGGTGCCCATTGCGTTCCTTATTTTGACACGTCTTAGTCTACGTAAACATTTACGTAGACTACAGCGAAAATAAGGGGAACGCAAATAGCGTAGTGTCTACGCTATTTCTGTTCCCCTTATTTTCGCCGTCTTAGTCTACATAAATGTTCACGTAGACTAAGACGTGTCAAAATAAGGAACGCAAATGGCGGCGCCCACGGGCGCCACCATTTGCGTACGCGCGTTTTTTTTCTTTCTTTTAAATCAGCCGTGATAGGCTACGTAAACATTTACGTAGCCTAACACGTTATTTTTAAAAAATCTAGCTGTGATAGGCTACATAAGTCTTTTCGTAGCCTATCACATTTTTTTTTTACTGGAAATGGTGGCGGCGGTAGCTGTTCAGAAGACCGGTCGCCGCCGCCACCGCCGCCGAACCGCTGCCGAACCGCCACTGCAGCCACCACCGCCAGGAAGATTCGCCCAAGGTAAGTCCCATCCCGGGGGGTGGCAGGGGGATGGCAGACTGTGGGGGATGGCAGACTACGTAATTCTTTACGTAGCCTATCACTTTTTTTGTTTTTGTTTTTGTTTTAAATTGGAAATGGCGGCGGTGGCAGCCCATCAGAAGACCGGCTGCTGCAGCTGCCACCGCCGCACCACTACCAGAGTCGCCGCCGCCAGGAAGATCCGCCCAAAGTAAGTCCCGTCCCGGGGGTGGGAGACTGTTCCACCACCGATTTCAGGGGGCCGAATGCGCTGGCATTCGGCCTCCCTGAGATTCGTGGCGAAATTCTCTGACATCCCTACATTGGGGGCAAGATCAGCATGCATGGTACCACTGCCCAACACAGTTTTAGCCCTCACACATTCAGCTGAATTCCTGAACAGGGCTTCAGAATCACCAATTGCTTCCTGGTTGTGAGTACAAGAATATAAAGAGTGCTAAAGGGTAGGTAATCCATGTAAATCAACATAGGGAGACATTCTCTCCCTCTCTCAAAATGCTAGAACCCAGGGTCACCCCATAAAGCTGCTAAATGGGAGCTTCAGGACAGATAAAAAGAAGTACTACTTCAGACAGCACATGGTTAAACTATGGAATTTTATACCACAAGATGTAGTGATTTCTATACCAATTCAGATGGCTTTAAAAGGGAATTGGACAAATTCATGGAGGAGAAGGCTATCAATAGCGAGCTACTAGACCTGATGGCTATATGCTGCCTCCAGTATCAGGTGCAATGTGCTTATATACACCAGTTGCTGGGGAATATGAGTGTGTGTGAGGGGGTGCTATTGTGGTCATGCCCTATTTGTGGGTTTCCCATAGGCAGCTGGTTGGCCACTGTGTGAACAGAATGCCGGACTAGATGGATCTTGGTCTGATACAGCACAACTTACATCCTTAAATGGAGCTTTCACTTAGAGTACTTTGGACATATTTTTCTAGACCTGAGAATCTTTACTTGTGAGAAAGGTCAAGGTGAGAGATCGGCACCAAAAGAACAGGAAAGCTGGAAGCACAAAAGAGCAAGCACAGAGAAGAGGTAGCTTGTGCAATGGCCAGACTTTAAAAGTTGATGCAAACATGAATCAAGTGTTCATGCTTCCGGTTAGACAAGAAACTATCTTTGGTCTTTCTTTTTCTTTCTAATTATGGACTAGAAGGCAATCTTCCATGAGTCTTGCTTCTCTGACATTACACTGCACATGGAAATAGAACAGTTGTGTGAGCAGTTATCTGCACAGGCAAGCCAGCTTCAGCAATGTCTGCAGAAGCTCTGAGAAGTGATAATGAAGAGATTTACAGACTGGACACTGAGTATGGAATGTATGAGAGGAACCCGCAGGGACCTAGGATGAGAAGAAAAGGGCAAGGTTAGGAAAACACATGCTAGTCATAAGGCCAAAGTAGACATTCAGAAGAGACACTACTATAGAAACTGAATTCATTGCACTTTGCTGAACATCTATCAATCAGTAAGGGGAGGGAATGATATCTGTGGGATGGGGGCGGGGGGAGAGGAAGAGAAAAGTGGTAGGCAGGGGAGTCTTGTTTAACCCTTTCACTACCTGCCCCCCCAATGCCTGCTTTGTAGCTCAGCCTTTCCCAACTTGACATCCTCCACATGTGTTGGACTACAACTCCATCATCCTCTTATCTTATTCTCTTATCATCCTCTTATCTCATATCTCTCTTATCTTGGAGATAAGAGAGGTAGTCCAACATATCTGGAGGGCAATAGGATGGAGAAGGCTGCTCTAGCTGCTGTTCCCTATAACATAGCAAAGACTTCCAGAATCCTAAATGGGGGGAAAGGGATGGGAAAGGGATTATAGGGGGAAAGTGGTAGGCCGGGAAAGGACTAAGCACTCCTCCCCCACCCACTAATCCTCCTCTCCTTATCCAACCCTTACCTTTCAGCTTTCTAGATTTCTGGCAAAGACCAGGGTTTTGAGACCAATTACTTTACTAGTTGTCTAGTTTGGCCCTAATGTTGACCTTCTCACCACTTTTTAGATGTCCACCAGGGACCTAGAATACCAGACACTTCTATTTCATTGCCTGCACTATTTTGTATTTCATCTAACCAATTCTGCAGGCCAGTCGGACTGCAAGATGCTCCTTTCCACGGAAAACCTTGCAAAGAGCTCTGTGCATGTGGTACTTAACATGCTGTTGACAACTTCAGAGCCAAAGGACTGACATCTTGTGCTGTGTGACTATTTTATTCTGTTTTAGATTTTTTCTCCAATATATTTTAATTTTATGGTTTTACTCTATTTATCATGATATTGCAAGGCTTCTTGAAAGAGACTGCCCAGTACTTCAGCAAATAGCAATGGAGTTGCATAGCTGGACAGTGTCAGATTATGCCAAACAATGCAGATTCACTCAATTAAAGGGGGGAAAACATATATTTTCGTAATGCACCCTCCTTTAACATTTTCTCCCCCTGTGGCTCTCCACGTATGTTTTCATGTTTTATTTTTAAATACAACCTATTAGCAGGTATGAACTCTGCTTCACACACATCATTGCAAAATTATGTTTAAAATTTCAGTTAAAAAAGCTAAGGGGACAAAGTTGGCCTGGGAATCTAAAGGGACTATAAGTTAATAAAGGCAGAACATAAGGTAGTGCTGCAGTGATGATATTCAGCTATTTTCAATCGCTAGCTTATGTTCATTAGATCACAATGGGTAATGGAAGCTACAGCAAGAAGCATAATTCTGAAAACTGTTAATTAATCACATCAGTGTTATTACAACTGGGATTGTCTTTCCCCTTATATGGGTTTGCTACATGCATTTTGATGAGAACTACAGCAGTGTTTTCTATAGTTGGTAATTTGGTGGGAGAGGGGAGGGAAATCCCTTTACAGATCATGTTAGCCACACTCTGTGCAGAAGCCCTAATGCCCTGATAGAATACAAAGTGAAAAATGAGTGATTTAGAACACAATCTAGGAAACTGACAGAGCTGCTGATGGAAGAAATCAAGAAGACAACATCCCTGAGGTGATCTGCCAGCATGTCCCATTGCCAGGGCTAATTTCCCCACCCCTGAAAGGAGCAGCCAATGGAACAAAATGGAGATGGGAAAATTTGCTGCATGATGATGACAAAATCAAAATATAAAGGTAGGGCAGTATCCAACAGGGCTGTTCTGCCTCTGCTGGTTCCAGTGCACTTGTGGGAGCAACCGCTTTTGCAGGGGGCCTTTTGTGATTCTTCAAATAACCCCAGAAATGGAGTTTCCAGATTTCCAGATCAGGACGGGTCAGCGGAGCACCCTTCTGCGAGGTCAGCAGACCTGCCCCACTAAAGCAATGAGCATTTCCACTTGTTTTGGGTTATTTTTAGAAGCATGGAAACCCTGCCGTGCATACGAGTGCATGGGCACAATAGGATACTAGCCTCTGTGTGTGTGTGTGTGTGCGTGCGTGTGTGTGCTGGACCCAGACTTAATCATACTTACAGCAGATCCATTGAAATAAATGTGACTAGTTACCAATTTCACTGGGTCTACTCTAAGCATGACTAATTTTGGATCCAACCCATAGTGCAAGGGGTAGGCAACTTGCTGGAGTGATGGCAATGTTGTTGGACATTGGCTATGCTGGCCAAGGCTGATGGGAGTTGCAGTATCACAAGATCTGGAGAGCCACACGTTGCTTATCCATGCCAGTGTATGACTACGTCTGGATCCAGCACAGGCGCGTGTGTGCGCACACACACACACTTTATATTATTATTTTAAAATGTTCAAAAATGACATGTTGTATATGATTAGACATTACCAGGGGAGACTAAAGAAGGAGAAGCAGGGCTGCTATATTTGGTGACAGTCACACATCTTTGTAATGTCTAGTTCTAGCCTGGGGGGACCCAGCTTATAATATCTTTATGTTACAAAACGTATGTGCCAGTGTGATTTTGGAAGGTAGGCAGATGCTAAGGTATTTATTCAAATCTAATTATTTATTTCTTCACCTTTCTTTCAGTAACAAAACTCCAGCCATCCTCCTCCGCCTCCTACTCCCCCCACCCCCGGTGACAGAATATTTCCGCTGTTCAGCACCATCCTCCGCAGACAGATTTGCCTAAATAGCACAATTTACCCTAGTATAATGATAAAGTTATCTTTACAAACTCATCTTCTGTTAGAGGTAATTAATTAAGCACTCAATTTTCTTGTAATTTTTATTATGTTTTTAATGCTTCCTCAAGGGGAGGAGGGAAACATTATGTTCTTGTGTTTCCATAATTACATTTTTTTTTTAAATCACACACAAGGAAAGTTTTCTCCCCCCTCACTTAATGACTGCAATGTCTCAGAAGTTTTAGCTAGCTAGCTAGATGCATGGATAGACAGAAAGGCAGGGAGGCAGACAGACACATACGGCTTCTGATTTTCAAAGCCATGAAAAATAAGAGACATAAAATTAAGGGCATTCACCCAGGCTGGGTCAAATACATTCCCCCCACTTTTGCAGGACTATTAGGCGCTCTTCAGGTGTTCCCATTCCAAGTATAATAAACCCACGAGGAGCGTGAGCCCTCTCCCCTGTGGTTGCATTTGTCACCCTCTATATGTAGAGAGCCTCCTTTTTCTGTGAGGGCTCTCCACATGGTCCAGATCACTGATTTTCCAGCTTCCCAGATTGCGTGGAGAACCTCCATGGATAGAGGGGGCTCTCCTCTTCACAAAGTCACCCTCCATGTGCAGAGGGAGAGGAATATAATGACAAAGGGGTCAAGGCCAGCATTCTCCCCCTTGCTCCTTGTGTATTTAATAAACTGAGAAGACCTGAAGTGGGCTTTAGTCACCCATGAAAGCATGGGAAGGGATATTGGTAACTTTCAAAGCATGGGTGAAATGAGAAAAAACAGTCAAGTGTGTGTGGGGCTTACTTTTAAATATGAAGTAGCAGAGGATTATTTTCTTTTGAACAGAATGGAGGCCAACAGGGGCAGCTATCTTTTCTCCCCCAAGAATGCCCCTGGAAATGATACTTTTCTCCCCCAAGAATGCCCCTGGAAATGATACTACATCATGGTGTAGTCTCATTCCCATTGGCCATTCTATCCCTAATTACAAAGGGAATGTTGCTGGGCTGCTGCTGCCATGCTTGAAGCAGCGGTAAATATTTTTTTCCTGTCAAAACTCTTATCCATTTCATCTTTAATGTTAGCACACCCATATCTGAAAGTTCTCTGATTTTGCCACCCCTGAAAATTAATCCACTCCTCACCCCATCCTGATTTATTTATTTTTTTAAAGAAGAGCCAGGCCAAATACTGTAGCCCAGCATTATTCATTTGTGGGGATGCTGGAGAAATGCACAACAGATTCAAATGAGCTTGGATTTCTATGAGTCTGACCTGCAAATTCCGCAGCAGTTTGGCTTTTTGAGAGTTGCATGGATTCCACAGATTGGGAACCAGTTTTCTACTTTGGGGAGGCATTTGTGCAAATGCGCACTAATGCACATCAATTCTAATGCACTTACACTAATGTGCATTAGCTTTTTCTGAGTTCAAGTCTGATTTTGCAGACTTGTGGACCAGGGTTTCCCCCCCCCCCCATTTTGGGGAGTATTTGTGCTAATGCACATCAATGCTAATACACACTTGCGCTAATGCACACTAGCACAAGTGGAATGAAATTCTTGTACATCCCTAAAAAAATCCAACTCCATCAATGAGCCAGACCATCTGAGAAACACAGACAGAACAGCAGAATCCATACATCCTTGCTCATATCTTTTTCTTACCTCTCAAATAAAATAGACCAATGCCAATAACACTTGTGCATGAAAATGTGCAAATGCAGTTTGAATGTTTTGTGTCTCATTGGTGGACATTTTAGGACATTGGTTTTGTGCTGCTAAGGTTCTAGGTTGGCTGAGATGGACTAAACAGAAGTTAGGGCTCTTTCTATGATGCTATATAATGATACTATATACACAAGTTCAAGCGCTTTGTTAGACAAGGCAAACTGAAGAGGTCAGATTTTCTATCAAACTTTGTTAGATTGAGGAATGTATTGAGTGGCTGGATTTCAGGCTCACTGATTCAGGATTTTTGAGATAGTCATTTTGGTTTTGGTTTTAGTAATAATACTTACCCCTAGAACTTATAAAGTGAAGGAAAAGATTCACACAGAAGAAGGAATCGCTAGTGTTAGTCCCCAAAATTCTGTTTTAGAGGTGTCACCGCCTGGGAACATTATTGGTTAGCTGGGAATTTCTCTCTCTATGCTTCCTTGGATAGCTGTGGAATAGAGTGCCTGTGAACATGTACAGAATATACTTCTCCAATGGCTACTTCACTAGAGCAGAGTATTTTCAGTTAACACAGGACTTTAAAGGCAAAGAAATAGCTGTGCAGGAAGCTCCACAACTATCTCTCTCATAATTTTTTGACCAATGTCTTTTCTTAAACAATCACTGAAGTGATTGGCTAATTGGTTACACAAAACTCATTGAAACAAAGGAGATATGGCAATGCATTTGAATAATAAACCAGAACTTTAACAATAATATTCTTGGAATTGGGACCATTCTCTATCTTTTGTTAGTATTCATATACACAGATCTATCCCATCCCCTAAAATCCATGGTATCACAGAAAGAAGGAACAGCAATATTAGTGTGATCTTGGGCAGGAAGGGAAGTAAATTGTGTTTGTATGGTGCTCAAAAAGAGCCATTGTTATATTACTTTTCCCCACAAGATGATTCCCATGGGTCATCTCAGCCCACAAATATATCTTGTGTGAATGAGTAATACACACAAACAGCTCCCATGATAGGCCCGTGAATGGCAACACTTGAAATCCAATTTGCAGTTTCAAAAGTAGCCACTCACATGTTATTCTATTGATTCACACAAGAAGTTTGCAAGTGCATGCAGGCATAGGAATGACTCATGGGAGTAATCCTTTGCATACAAGAGTAACGTCAGGCATAATAGATCCAGTTCTATGGGTTTAGAGGATATGCTACTATTATTTGACTTTGCCCACTGTGGACGTTGAGAGAGAAAGCAATGATTGTTTTTAAAAATGAAAATCATAAACTCTGTTGAATTATCATCAAATGTAAGACAGATAAAAGAACTGGAGTAGGGCTGTGCACCGCTTCAGTCCAAAGCCTGAATAACAAGTCAAAGCGGGCTGCTTCAGGGGTGCCTCCATGTTATACGAAGCAGAGCAGAATAGCAACGAGGCACCCCGGAGTGAAGCAGCTTGTCTACGAAGTGCCTTGCCTGACTCGGTGATTCGTTCTGAGCAACCCAGACAACCTGGTGCCAAAAGTATCAGCTTAAGAAAGTTCAGCAAGGGGTTGAGGAGGGGGAGGAGGAGGAGGGAAGGAGCTTTGGTGAATGGAAACTCTAGTTGCCAAATCAGGGCTGAATGTAAGCCAGCAATCTCCAGTCAGAGACAGTGGTAGAGGAAGCGGAATGATTGAATAACTGAAGAAAAACTATTGCGTTTCAGAGACAGAGATCATTCTGGTGGTGTTACTTAGGGATGTGAGAAGTGAGAACCCAACCCCATCCAGGTTCTCTGGATGCCCCCCCCAGCCCCTGCTCTGCTCACCAGTTCTTCTGCCTCTGCTGCGATCGCCACGTTTTTAAAAAACATGGTGATTGGAAGTCTGTGTGCACATAGACTTATACACAAAAAGCGCTATGAATTGCCCAGGAAGGAGGGGGAGGTGAGGCATCTCCCCCTCACGAGCAGGAGACAGCTAGTGGGGGTGGGGCGCAATGTACCTCCTCCTCCTCCTATCTGTCAAGGACAGCCGACAAGCATCACAGCAGCCCTCCCCCACAGCTAGCAGTCCTTGGGGTGTTTCCACCAGCAATTTACCCCCACAGTTGACAAGGCACAAAGCCCATTACTTATAGAGATCATGAGGGTTAAAATGGGGACTGGTTTCCATCTTCGTTCAACAAAAGTAAAACAAGGATCCATGAAATCAAAAAAGGATCCTCATGATTTCATATGATTTTTAAAGGGGAGACTCCCCAAACCACCATCCAATCACAGAGCACGCCATCTGCCTACACGGACCGAAGCAGAAAAATCACAGATCTGTCACTTGTGTGCACAGCCATGGTGCAAAACAGGGATCCTTGGCAGGGGTCCTCTTGATTTCATATGATTTTTACAGAGCAAATCCCCCAAACCACCATCATATCACAGAGCACACCAGAGAGGATATTTATTTGCTTTGAGAGTTTTTGTGGAAAAAAAATCAAATTTCAGCTGCACCTAGCACAAAAAGTACTGTGCCAAACTGTCTGAAATATGGCAGGTGTGATCCCTTCCACATCAGCAGAGAGGCCTCCAAGTTTCATGTATTTATCATGAAAACTGAAAAAAAAATATGGCCATTTGTGTTTTCCTATGCAAGTCAATGGGGAAACAGCTAGGGATGGCGGACAATTCCACCACGGATTCCAGTGAGGCCAAATGCACTGGCATTCAGCCCCCCGGAATCTGTGGCGGAACGGCCTCCTGCCCCCCTGCCCACCATGCGGAACCTCCCAGATGGCACTTATCTGGGGCGGATGCAGCGCATGCGGTGGAGGCTTCGGCAGCGGGTGTGGTGGCGGCGGCACGACGGCACGGTGGCGGCGGTGGAAGGGGCAGTGGCGGGGGCGGCAGAAGGTGTGGCAGCGGTGGAAGGTACGGGGCGGCGGGGGCGGCGGGGGCGGCGACGCAGCAGTGGCGGCGGAAGGTGCGTCAGTGCATCAGCGGCAGTGGAAGCAGCGGCAGAAGGGGCAGCCGGGGTGGTGGAAGGGGCAGCAGTGGTGGAGGGGGCAGCAGGGGCGGGGGCGGCAGGGGCGGGGGTGGCGGCGGGGGTGGAAGGTGCGGGGGTGGGGGCAGCAGGTGCAGCGGCGGTGGGTGCGGCAGAAGGTGCGGTGGCTGGGGCGGCGGCGGGGGCAGGGGCGGGGCCGGCTGGTCTCCTGGCTGGGCACAGTGTACGCAAATGGCGGTTATGGCGGCCGCCATTTGTGTTCCCTATTTTTAGCAGTTCTAGCCTACGTAAATATTTACATAGGCTAAAACGGCTAAAAATAGTGAACGCAAATGGTGGCCGCCATAGCTGCCACCATTTGCATATGCATTTTTTTTTTTTACTTTGCCATGATAGGCTATGTAAATATTTATGTAACCTATCACCGTTAAGTACAGGGACACAAACGGAGGCGGCTATGGCCGCCGCCATTTGCGTCCCTGCTGCCCAGCGGCCGGATATCCGGCTGCGGGTGGAGCTGGCCAGCGGCCCCGTGGAATCCCCACGGAGCGGAGCCAGCTGGGCAGGATTCCGGGGGGAGGACCGGATCACCTCCCCCCCGTCGAGGATTCCGGGGGAAGGGACGGAGCGCCTCCCCCCCACACCGTGAAGCAGATCTGCAAAACGGTAAGTGGCTTTCGTACATCCCTAGAAACTAGGGGTGGACGAAAGTCACTTACCTGTCGTCGAAGCTTGTTCGCGGTGGGGGGGAGGCGCTTTGCTGCTCCCCCCGCAAAGTTCAGGCTGGGGGGGGAGGCTTCCCGCCTCGCCCAGCCGAAATTCAGGCCGGGGGGTAGGCTTCCCGCCTCGCCCGGCCGCAAACTTCAAAGTTTAAAAAAAACACAAAAAACGCCCCCGTGATAGGCTACGTGACGATTACGTAGCCTATCACGGCTAGATCTGCAAAGTCAGCCGTGATAGGCTACGTTAATCATCACTTAGCCTATCACGGGTGACTTAAAACAAACAAAAAAAAAGCGCGTACGCTAAGGGCGGCCCCCATAGGGAGCCGCCATTCGCGTTCCTTATTTGGTCGCTGTAGTCTACGTAAATCTTAAAGTAGACTACGGCGAAAATAAGGGCAACGCAAATAGCGTTGCCCTTATTTTCGCCATAGTCTACGTAAAGATTTATGTAGACTACAGCGACCAAATAAGGAATGGGAATGGCGGCTCCCTATGGGGGCCGCCATTATCCGTACGCGCTTTTTTTTTTTTTTTAAGTCACCCGTGATAGGCTACGTGACGATTTACGTAGCCTATCATGGCTGACTTTGCAGATCTAGCCGTGATAGGCTACGTTAATCGTCACGTAGCCTATCACGGGGGCGTTTTTTTTTTCTTTTATTGGAATGGCGGCGGCGGCAGGCGGTCGAAAGACCGGCTGCCGCTCCCGCCCCGCACAAACACCCGCCGAACCGCCAGCCGGACCCGCCGCCGGGAGGGACATTCGGCAAAGGTAAGTCCCATCCCGGGGGGGGGTGCGGGGGGCAGTGGGGTGCGGAGAATTTCTCCCCGAAACTTGTTTGGGGGGCCGAACATGTTGGCGCTTGGCCCCCCGAAGTTTCGGGGAGGAATTCTCCGCCATCCCTACTAGAAACAGCCAAACTGAGTGATCTGGGGCTGATTAGGAGATTCCAAAGCAGTGCCCAAAGTGAAGTGTATGTGTGTGTGTGGCAGGGTCCATGCACAGCCCTAAATTGGAGGATTCAAGAACTGATATTAAATAAGAGCTGATTTATTTTTTATACATTTCCAGGGCCTGCCCACCCATGAGGTGGGGTGAATAACCTGCTTCAGGTGGTGGATCCAGAAGGGTGATGGATCACATGGCACTCCTGCTGCCGGGATTGGCCATGTGCCCCTCTGCTGGCAGGAGAGCCCCACATCCTGCTTCCCTATGTCTCACTCTGAGGACCTGTCAGAGGGAGACATGGGGTGTGGACGGCCACTCTGGAAAGCCCCACTGGCCACCCGACTCGTGCTGCAGCAGCAGAAAACCTGTCTGGCAGTGGCATGGCTCTCCAGAGCAGTCTCTGTCACCCATCCTATGCCTTCCACTGAGCACCTCAGAATAAGGCACAGGGTGGACAGCTGCTCCAGAGAACCATGCTAGCCCACTCTTCTCCCGCAGCAAATGCTGTAGCAAGAAGGAGGGCTGGCTCGGCTCCCTAGGGTGGCAGATGAACACCTCAAGCAAAGCCTCAGCCCACCTGGTATTCAGCAGCAGAAGAGTGCCTGGCACAGCTCTGTAGAGTGCCCCCACCAGATGCCTGGCTGTCTGAGGACTCCTCAGAGAGCTAAGCATCAGGCAGGCTGGCGGGCTCCCTGGGAAGTCCCACTGGCAGCAGAAAAGCAGCCAGCACAGCTCCCCAGAGAGCCTGCCTGGCCAAAATGGTTCACTGCGAGGGGTCCTTCCCCAGTGAGGTATTGGTGGGGAGGTGTCCTTGGAGATCACTGCGGGCTATCACATATCCAGATGGGGAAAATACACATTAATTTCTACAATCAAAGATATTTCTCTAAATGGAGGATTTTTAATCTGCAACATCAAGTAACTTGAACTAAAAATGAAGTTGTTCTGACTTTGGTGTTTGAAAAATTATAATGTGAGAAGTGATTATTTCTTAAAGAAATCATTAGCTGAGTAAAAGCTACAATCAAAGCGACATTAGCTGATGCAACACGAATTTATGTCTGATCTTATCTCTGCTTTTTTATGCATGGAATTGTATTTTGAAATGAAGTTAAAAATACTGGCAGAAAAAAAGAAAAATGCACAAATCAATACAACAAGACCATACACTGATTAATCACTCATCACTCACTGATCACAGTCCTTAGTGGGATAAGTAGATCCGAACAGCCTAAATTAAAGTTCACCAACTATTCAGAGTCTTTGGATATGTAATGAATTTTGTGTACTGTTCCCATCTTCTCTTGGCAGAGTCCTTTAGCAACTGCATGACAGCCAGAAATTCAACCAGTGAAGCTTTTGTGGATGGCAAAGAAGAGACAGATACCAAACCGGGATTGAACAGGCCACAGCTTGATTTAATTTGTTAACTTACAACAATATAAAACCCGAGACCAGCAAGGAGGAGAGCTGTTAGGGACCTAGTCCCAAGTCCAGGGAACTGGCTGGGCATCAGCCCCAATCCTCCTAGCTCAATCCTGAGCCAGACTCTCTTGGAACACTCTAATGATGCATAAGGTGTTTTCCATCCAGCAGTAGACTCTTCTGTTGGTATACTGCCCTCTTAGGGATGGCGGAGAATTTCTCCCCGAAACTTCGGGGGGCCGAGCACCAATGTGTTCGGCCCCCCGAACAAGTTTCGGGGAGAAATTCTCCGCACCCCCCTGCCCCCCGCACCCCCCCCAGGACGGGACTTACCTTTGCCGAATGTCCCTCCCGACAGCGGGTCCGGCCAGCGGTTCGGCGGGTGTTCGTGTGGGGCGGGAGCGGCAGCCAGTCTTTTGACCGGCTGCCGCCACCGGCATTGCAATAAAAGAAAAGAAAAAAAACGCCCCCGTGATAGGCTACGTGACGATTAACGTAGCCTATCACGGCTAGATTTGCAAAGTCAGCCGTGATAGGCTACGTAAATCGTCACATAGCCTATCACGGGTGACTTTAAAAAAAAAAAGCGCGTACGGATAATGGCGGTCCCCATAGGGAGCCGCCATTCCCGTTCCTTATTTGGTCGCTGTAGTCAACATAAAGATTTACGCAGACTACGGCGAAAATAAGGGCAACGCTATTTGCGTTGCCCTTATTTTCACCGTAGTCTACGTAAATCTTTACGTAGACTACAGCGACCAAATAAGGAACGCGAATGGCGGCTCCCTATGGGGGCCGCCATTAGCGTATGCGCTTTTTTTTTTTTTAAAGTCACCCGTGATAGGCTACGTGGCGATTAACGTAGCCTATCACGGCTGACTTTGCAGATCTAGCCGTGATAGGCTACGTTAATCGTCACGTAGCCTATCAGGGGGGCATTTTTTTTTTCTTTTATTGCAATGGCGGCAGCGGCGGCCGGTCGAAAGACTGGCTGCCGCTCCCACCCCGGACAAACACCTGCCGAACCGCCAGCCGGATCACGGGGGCATTTTTTTTAAAAAAAAAACTTCGGAGTTCGCGGCCGGGCGAGGCGGGAAGCCTCCCCCCCAGCCTGAATTTCGCCTGGGGCGAGGCGGGAAGCCTCCCCCCCCGGCCTGAACTTCGTGGGGGGAGCAGTGAAGCGCCTCCCCCCCACCGCGAACAAGCTTCGATGACAGGTAAGTCACTTTCGTCCACCCCTACACCCTCTCCCCTCCTATAAGAAAACACTGTATAATTTTGTGATGATCTCCCACCCATTCTCATCCTCACAATTTAAGGTCCTTCTCCCTGGCTTCTTCCTCTAAAGAGCTTCTCCTCAATCATTGGTCAACCTGCCATACAAAAGGATCAGGTCAGCTTAGCCCCATTCTCACCTGAACAGAGAACCACCCCGCCCCCCAAGGATAGGATACCCCTTTCAACAAACTGGACAGATGCAAACTACGTCCTTCAGGAGACAGGTGAATATCACTGACCCTGTAAGGGTGTGCCTCATATATCTCTAGTTATAGCCAGCTGCCTGATGGCAATGCCATCCCACTATGAAATCACTGTGGTGATGTCTTGGTTTGCTTTCTTGCATGCCTGTTCTATTGGTATGGGGTTTCTCTCTCATAGTCCAAACCCTCCTTGGCAGTGCCTTTACCCAAGCCAACCTCACTTCAGGAAAACACTCCTGTATTCTGTCCCCTTACTACACTATTGATTAGCTCCAAATCTCACATTTTCACTAAGTTATTTGTGCCTCATTGAAGCTCTAAAATACAATGGAAAGCCTCTGCCTTCGAACTCCCATATGAAGCAGAGCAGCAGCATATCCCACTGCATTCCACTGAAGCCATTAAGCCCCCCCGCTCCCACCTGTGCATCACCACTCTGCCTCACAGAACCCACCAAACTGCCACCAGCAACTGAGTCTTGACTTGCCCAAGCTGCACCCAGATCAGCTGCCTCCATCTCCCCCCACCCCCGGGCTCTGACTTACCTGGCTTCCTCTTACCTAGCAGCCTCCTGCAATCTCCTTTGTCTGCCTGTTCTCTATCCTAACAATGTAAGTAATTTATTTGTCATTACATTTATATCTCACCGTTTTTCCTCTTGCAAGGAACCAAGGTGGCTTACATGGTCCTTCTTTCCATTTCATCTTCACATCAACCCTGTCAGGTAGGTTAGCTCGAGAGTCAGTGACTGGCCCAAAGTCAACCAGTGAGCTTCAAGGCTGAGTGGGGACTAAAACCCGAGTCTCCTGAATCCCAGTCCAACACTCTTAACTACTACATTGCACTGGCTCTCATTTAATATCTGCCGAGTCCCAAGTTGACCAACTGAGAGTGGGGGGAAAAAAAGCTTATAACGCACCAGTTCCTGACCCTTCTCCAGAGGTCTTGGGATGGCTGGAGAAGCCAAGCCATCATAAATCTTTCCCCTGATCCTGCTCATCCTATGGTGGCCTTGAAGGTAGTCACCTCTCCCTCATAGTTACAAACTTCCCCCACCCCCAAGCTATGCTGCAGAGGTGAGGAGGAGCCCTTCTCATCACTGTCTCTTCATCCCATGAATGAAAAGTTTCCCCTATTGAATTTCTGGCTCTTGAGCACAGGAGCTCTGCAAGAGGAGAAGATGGCAACCTAAACATTTTGGAGGAACTTTTAGCTCCTAAGCATCTTTTTTCATCTCCACACATACGTAGGGGTTGTCTGTTTTGGGGAAATCTGGCCCTTTGGGGGCCTGGGGCTGGGAGGGGAAAAGATGGACTTGTGCACAGTGACCCTGCCACTGTGTGCAAAGTGGAGGACGAGAGGGGGGCACTGCTGCCAGTTCGTCCTCCTGCCGCTGCTGCAGTGCCACCGTGCAGAGGCAGAAAACCCAGCAGCTGACCAGACTCAGTGTGGGCCGACCGAGTCAGGCCAGCTGGCAGATGTTGGACTGGTGTCCAGGGGATCAAGCCGGCAACAGCTCACCGAGCTCCACCCTCCAAACGGATTCCTCCAGCATCCCTACCCATCTGAAATAGCAATGCTGCAGTGATGCCCATCTCATTTGCCACACCAGCTTCCAATATTTAGTGTGTAATTTAGTGTAATTTAGTGTGTAATATAGTTCCAATATTAGACACCCCTCCCAGCCCCCAAACATGAGTTGTTGTAAAGAAACAAAAGTGCAATCATTTGGTTAGTATCGGTGTGTTGTGCAGAGCCGAACTAGATACACAGTGTATTTATTCTAAGACAATATATATCACATACAGTGGAACATAAAAACGTGACTGCTCCTCCTCCCTCCCGCCTTACATATTCCATACGCATCTCCCTCACCCTGAAAATACCACTTGAGCTTGTGAAACCAGGCCATCACAGCTGAAAACCCAATGGACTAGACAGCCTCGCCTCAGAGTCCCTAATGAGTGAATGTGTTACATTCTGAACAAGCTGGCGCCGACGTGCATTTGGAACCATCAGAGCTGTACTGTCTGAGTTCACTTAAGCTCTGAGAATGCTGGGAGAACAAGCAAAGCCTGCAGATCCTGGGGCTACCACTGGATAGATGGCAGGTATAATTGGCTCTCCAGAACTACAGGCGCATAATGTGGGTGAGCACATTCTGATCACACACACAACTGTGGCTTTGTTTTCCTTCTCTTCTCTTTCTTCAGGGGCACAAAATGAAATTTCTCCCCGAAACTTCAGGGGGCCGAGCGCCAACGTGTTCGGCCCCCTGAACAAGTTTCGGGGAGAAATTCTCCGCACCCCCCCGCCCCCGCACCCCCCCCCCCCGGGACGGGACTTACTTTTGCCGAATGTCCCTCCCGGTGGCGGATCCGGCTGGCGGTTCGGCAGGTGTTTGTCCGGGGTGGGAGCGGCAGCCAGTCTTTCGACCGGCCGCCGCTGCCGCCATTGCAATAAAAGAAAAAAAAAATGCCCCCCTGATAGGCTACGTGACGATTAACGTAGCCTATCACGGCTAGATTTGCAAAGTCAGCTGTGATAGGCTACGTAAATCATCACATAGCCTATCATGGGTGACTTTAAAAAAAAACCAAAAGCGCGTATGGATAATGGCGGCCCCCATAGGGAGCCGCCATTCCCGTTCCTTATTTGGTCGCTGTAGTCTACGTAAATCTTTACGTAGACTACAGCGAAAATAAGGGCAACGCTATTTGACTTTGCAGATCTAGCTATGATAGGCTACGTTAATTGTCACATAGCCTATCACAGGGGCCTTTTTTTTAAAAAAAAAAAAACTTATTAGTTCGCGGCCGGGCGAGGCGAGGCGCCTCCTCCCCGGCCTGAACTTCGGCCGGGCGAGGCGGGAAGCCTCCCCCCCAGCCTGAACTTCGCGGGGGGAGCAGCGAAGCACCTCCCCCCCACTGCGAAAAGCTTTGAGGACAGGTAAGTGACTTTCGTCCACCCCTACCCTTGCGGCCTTAGTGTAAAGTTATTATTATTTTTAAGTACCATGGAAATGTATGTACATTGATATGCTTTATTTAATTTATAGTCTATATAGAAATTTATTCTATTCAATTTCCAGTGCTCTAATATATATTGAATGCAGTAAAGACTATATTTTCCTGAGGAGCCCTTGGCACAATGCGCTTTGCCTTCTTGTAACTGGGTCTATAACAAAGTGTAAGCATGTGTAACTGAAACAACCATGTATTGCTTCCCAGTTTACCCTGCCTTCTCCCCTTCCCTTCCCTTTTTCTGTTGTTTCCTCTGCACTGAATTTAAATTGTAAGCTCCTTGAAGCAGAGACATATCCTCTTACAATCTGCAAAGCACCATGCACACTGATGGCACTATATAATTAAATAATAATAATAATAATAATAATAATAATGGATGCAATTTTTGCTTTTTGTTTTACTGGTTATGCTTTTTTGCCAGTAGCCCGACCTGCAGGAAATAAGCAGATGAGGGTATCCCCATGATGTTTCTATTTTCCCTGCCAGGAAAAAGCTTCCTTGGCTAAATTCCGGTGTGTTTGGCTGCTCTCAAAGGCATGGGGGCAGGACTAGTGAAAATGCAGGCAATTCTACACGCAGAACCTTCCCTGCTTTTTCTGCAGATATTTTCACCCCTACAAAAGGTAAAGACAATTATTTAAGAACCTGCCAGTTTAAATTACCAGAGAACTCTCTCATGTTGGTTCAAACTCCCCAAAGGCAGGAAATTGGAAGCTAATTCCGATGCTTTAACTGGCCGATGCTTCAACTGTGATCAGTGATGATGTTTTGCAATGTCATAAATTATGCTTGGTAACAACAACTAGGGATGGTGTGGGTTCCTGATTCCATCCAGGAATCCAGCAGAAGCCCCCCTACCCATACCCCCGAGCCCTGCTCGCCAAGCCCCTGCCCACTTTCCCCTTGCCCGCACTCGGTGAGAGGCCGGCCCACACTCACCTCAGCAACCTCCTATATTTGCAAATATTTTCGCAAATGTGCATATTCACGCATATGCAAATATGTGCATTTGCAAAAATGTGCATTTTTGCACATATGCAAATATCCACATTTTTGTGATCACCATTTTATTTTTTTTTAGCCATGGTGACCACAGAGTTCGACGAGGCTGCCAGGGTGAGTGCGGGCTGCTCACCAAGCACAGGAGTGGCTCAAGCATGGGCCAGGGACTGGTGACCAGGCCCAGGGGCTGGGCAGGCACCAGGAGAACCCCGAAAGGGGTGGGTTCACACATCCCTACTTACAACATACTCTCCATGCACTCATATTTTTCCATGGTCTTTCAGGCCCAAATCCAGATGAGCAGGATGGAGTGCCTGAGACCAGCAAAGATGCCCCATGTTGTCCTGGTCTTGTCTTATGAAGCATATAAGCTAGAGGAATCCTCCTGTAAGTTGACTAATGCCTTTACTCTGTGAGTCGACCCATGCCTTTACTGGATGAGTTGACAGTGAGAAATGGGGATCCCCTTCAGTACAGCTGGGCTGAGGGTGGTACTGCTGCTAATGATATTCTAACTCTTGTCCATATCAGATTGCAAGCTTTGTTTTTTTTCCCCTTTTGCTTGAAATTCTTGCATATTTTTGTGCACGATATCCCAAATGCATGCAGCAATTGTGTGCATTTTTAAAATTGTGTGCATTTTTCTCCCATTGATGAATGCACGTTTGTGTGCATTTTTCTGACGTGCATGTTCGCTCCTATGCATTTTTCAAAGCTACACATTTTTCATACACATTTTTGGGAGTGGGGGGAGAGGGTTGCAAATTAGTCTGCCCAAGGGCCCTCAAAAGCCTGGAGCTGGCTGGCACTGCTGGCAGGAATAGTGAGCATGACCTGTTTCACCTCAGATAAGCCAAGTTGCTGATTCATCCAGGATCAGCTGAGCAATATATCCTTAACAGAGAAGAGGGTGGAAGGAGTCTGGGGGTGGTGAGCCAGGGAAGAAGAGGAAGAGGAAGAGGAAGAAACACTGCCAGCCTTCTTGCCTTTTTCTTCTGCCAGCCTTCCTGCCTTTTTCTCCTATTTCCCAATAACTAGGGAAGTGCAGATTCTGTGAGGGTTCTGAGGGTCCACAAAAATCTGGAACTATGCATGAAACTAAGCCATAGACCTTACCAAGTTGGACCATATTGACAGCATAAGCCATCTATGCCAGTTCTGTTTTTTAAAAAAAATCTCAGAAAGCTAAATTACAAAAAGAAAGGGGGGAAAACCAACCTAAGTGACAGGTGGAGAAAAGTTTTTATAGTCTACCTATGAAATCATGGATGTTTTCTTCACCCATTAGGTTTCTTTGCTGAGGCATGTCTTTCAGCTGCAGAATCCATTTTTCATACATAATGCCTCTTAAACACATTTATTAAATCCTTATATAACATCTTGCCAGGTTTCTGTGGAAAAGATAAATCTTCAGCGGCAAATGTTACAAAATCTCCCCCCACACACACCCTTAAAGCTTCTTCTAGAGCACTGTCTTATGATTATGCGTTCCAGCTTTGGAGCCTATACTTTTCTTTCATCACATTAGAACTGCCATATTTCCCTAAACAGCCATTTTGGCTTCATTTGCTTGTTCATTTTAACAAATAAGAAATCTTTGCTTTGCTGTTTTTCCAGTAAACTTTGTTACATGGCAATCAAATCACATTTCTCTTTTTTTTTTCCTTTCAGATACAAGTAGAATTTCACATAGTGTTTTCTAAGCCAATAACAAGGAAGATAGGAATCAGGGTTGCCAATTTTTATCATCCCATCCTGTACTTTTAGTTTAACAGAAACCTGGCATACAGACATTTTAACAGGTGATTTCCCCTTCCCGCCTTTGGGAGGGGGTTATTTTATCTCCTTTCAGTGAAAGGGAGAATTGCTTGTTGGGTGCTTCTAAATATACAAGACCAGTAGAAAGGCTATTGGTAAACCTAATAGGGGCTATAGTATAAATACGCAATTGGATAATGAGAATTGACCAGAAGTTACCCAGTTTCCAGCTCCCAGAACCAAACACAGACTTAAATGAAATCTGTGGTTGAATGTCATAATTTCTGAAAAATGTGTTCGAGAAATGCGTACATTTGAAAAAATACATACTTTTGTAAAATGCATACAAATACACATTAATCAATAGGAGAAAAATGTGCACAATTTCAAAAATGCACACAATTGTATGCATTTGGGAAAACGTGCACAAATATATGCATAAATTTGATGCAAAAAGAAAAACAAAGCTCAGAATACGATACAGACAAGAGTTAAAATGAGGTTTGAGGTAGAATTCAGAAAACCTAAATGAGCTCTAGGTTTGCTGATTCACACATACCTAATTATTAGTGAAGAAGAACTCAGCCCACCAGCCATATCTGGTGACCCACCAAAGGTTCAATAAATCTCTTGTTTTTCTGCCAAATAAGATCACAAAATCGGGGGGATTGTGCTAGTGATTGTGCTTGGTTTAATTGCGCTTGGTTGTGCTAGGCCCAGGATTTTGAGGGCCTCAAAAGGATTTTGAGCAAGATATATCTTCAATGGGACCCCTTTCTCATTGACCTGGCTTACACAGTCACAGGGAGGGAAAGCTATGGTGGGTTATTTCTCCTCCCTGCATGTGCTAGTCACATGCCAGGGAGATTGCCATAATTACCTCTGGCAGTGCAGCTTGTCATGTCATGTGAACCCAGCCAGGCAGTAAAAAGCCATCCAGAACCCTACAACAGGCTAGTGAGTCTAGGGATGGGGGAGAATTTCTCCCCGAAACTTCGGGGGGCCGAGTGCCAATGTGTTCGGCCCCCCGAAGTAGTTTCGGGGAGAAATTCTCCGCCCCCCGCACCCCCCCGGGACGGGACTTACCTTTCCCGAATGTCCCTCCTGGCGGCGGGTCCCGGCAGCGGTTCATCAGGTCTTCGACAGGGGCAGAGGCGGCAGCCGGTCTTTCGACTGGCTGCCGCCACCGCCATTCCAATAAAAGTTAAAAAAAAAACAACGCCCCCGTGATAGGCTACGTGACGTTTAACGTAGCCTATCATGGCTAGATTTGCAAAGTCAGCCGTGATAGGCTACGTAAATCGTCATGTAGCCTACACGGGTGACTTTAAAAAAAAAAAGCGTGTACGGCTAATGGCGGCCCCCATAGTGAGCCGCCATTCATGTTCCTTATTTGGTCACTGTAGTCTCCGTAAAGATTTACGTAGACTACAGCGACCAAATAAGGAATGGTGGCTCCCTATGGGAGCTGCCATTTGCATATGCGCTTTTTTTTTTTTAAGTCACCCGTGATAGGCTACGTGACAATTAACGTAGCCTATCACAGCTGACATTGCAGATCTAGCCATGATCGACTACGTTAATCGTCACATAGCCTATCACGGGGGCGTTTTTTTTTAAAAAAAAACTTTTTATTTCATGGCCGGGCGAGGCGAGGCGCCTCCTCCCCGGCCTGAATTTTGGCCGGGCGAGGCGGGAAGGTTCCCCCCCCGGCCTGAACTTCAGGGGGAGCAGCGAAGCGCCTCCCCCAAACAGTGAAGCAAGCTGCGAGACCAGGTAAGTTGCTTTCGTGCACTCCTAAGTGAGTCTGCCTTCTCACTGCCACTGTCACCAGCTGCTATTGCTCCTCATCCCCTTGCTACCACTTGCTTGCATGACAGGCAGAGAGCCAGGGAGCAAGTGGGCAGTGGCATCTATTGCTCTTCCTTTCGTAACCACTATTGTCTGGGTCAGAGTGAGAGGCTGGTGAGCAAGCAGGTTGCAATGATGAAGAGGAGTGAGTTCTGCAGGCTCTTGTCAGTGGGCCCCTGCTGGGTTGTGGGCCCTCAGCAGGTGCCCAGCCATGCCTATCCTTAACCCCCACTCTGTAGTTGAGTGCACCTGTTTTATAGATTTATATACCTAATTAGTGAATGAGTGCAGGGCTCATGCTTACCTGAAAATGTCAGGAGTTATGCTGCTTTGGGCTACTCCCCAGCTCCGTGGTCTGATCTGCCTGGCCAGATGTTTATGCAGTTTTTTATTTATATGAAATATTTTTATACCAACTTCTGAGGCAAAGCCTCATGGAGGCAGTTTACAAGATAAATTTTTAAAACAATAACATATAAAATACTATTATTAAGTAAAACAGCAGCAAAAAAGAATTTAGAACTCCAGTGTTTAGAACAACTCTAATTTATAAAATGAAGATGGGCATCCATTTATTTAAAAGCAGACTGGAACATTTCTGTTTCAAGAGACTTTAAGGCCTATTTAAAGACAGTCAGGGAGGGAGCCATTCACACATCCTGTGCTGTAGGGTATTTATTCCATAAGAATAGTGCCACCAAAGGAAAAAAACCCCTCTTCCTATTGTGACCACCAGCCTAATTGATCTTACTGCCAAGTATGTGAGCAGGATCTCTATGGCTTATCTTAGAATCCAGGCAAGTTCATACAGGTGCAAGCAGTCCTTCCAGTTGAGCCAGAAGGGCACCAGTGTTGTGGATGCCTGCAAACAGGTAGCTTGCCCTGCAAAGGAGCATTAAAAATATCCTTCCCATCCTCCTTTAGCAGCAAAAATCCTACAGGGCAAGCAGACTCTAGCAGAAATGTAGCCACACAGTAGGCCAAGTAGAATTTTACGGCTCTTTTACAGTCCTTGTTTGCCAATGAATTGGCAAACTTCATGATTCATGAAGTTCTACTACTTTTTCTGGTTAGATTTGTGGGGAGTAGAAAGTGTAGAAGAAAATCATTTTAGAAGGCCACCCACTTCTCTTGGAGATATCCATGCTTCAAGTACACTTTCGTGGCAAATAACTAGCAATAATAATTATGAGAAATAATTTATGTGAGAGGCAGCAGGCCGTACATAAATTCCTTTGACATTTTCTGACTCTGCCACAAAGACAACACAAACCTCTTTTTAAACTAAACACTGGAGCTGTTCACACAGCATGCTAACCCACACTCAGTGTTTGAGTGTGGGTTGTTTGTTGAACCATGGGTTGTTTGTTGAACCATGAGCTAGCATGTTGTCTGAATGCAGCCAGGGTGGCTTGTTAACCATGCAGTGTGGCTTATTTTTCTCAAACAAGCCACCTTGAAAACCCATGGTTTATTGTTGGGTTGTTCATGGTGGTTAACAAGCCACGCTGCATGGTGAACAAACATGCTGCTTTCAGACAATATGATAACCTAACCTGCAGAAAATGTGCTGTGTTCAGACAATACATTACCCTATGGTTCAACAAACAACCCATAGTTCAAAACAACCCACACTCAACCACTGAGTGTGGGTTAGCGTGTTGTGTGAACATTCCCATGAAAGCCTCAGCTGTGGCAGATGATATTTTATTGGATGCCCTAGTTGTGTACATGGCATAGCCCATTTACACCCAAATGTTCAAAATGTTCAGGGGAGCTCACATCCTTCTCAAGTCCTGTAATTTCCTAATTTAACCTGTCACATAATGGAGTAGCTATATATGTTAGAATTTTGCTGAAATAGTCATATGGTGAACCTACTTTCCTCACATCTTACTTTTTGCCTTGAAACTAATGAAGTTCACTCTTTTTGTGCCCAGTTGCTGAGCTTCCTGCCCATAAATTCTTTAACTGGAAGTGGAATGTAAAGAAAAGTGCTGATTTATTTCATGTTCATCTAACACTTAAATAACTGATTCAGTTTTGTCCACCAATTCCAACAGTATTCACCTAAGGCTAATACAAAGCATGAACATTTCCAGGTCAAAAAGAATGAGTTATAATTCAGCTCCTATCATGTCCTGTCCACATCTGGTAAAATGTGTTTCTAAATGCCTAAATTTGAAATGTGGAAGGGAAATTGAATTGCTAGAAATTGTGGCTTAGGTTTCCTCTAGGGGTGGACGAAAGTCCCTTACCTTTCGCCGAAGCTTGTTCGCGGTGGGGGGGAGGCGCTTCGCTGCTCCCCCCGCGAAGTTCAGGCCCGGGGGGGAGGCTTCCCGCCTCACCCGGCTGAAATTCAGGCCGGGGAGGAGGCTTCCCACCTCGCCCGGCCGCGAACGCGAAAGTTTAAAAAAAAAAAAAAACTCCCCCTGATAGGCTACGTGACGATTAACGTAGCCTATCACGGCTAGATTTGCAAAGTCAGCCGTGATAGGCTACGTCAATCGTCACGTAGCCTATCACGGGTGACTTTAAAAAAAAAAGCGCATACGCTAATGGCGGCCCCCATAGGGAGCCGCCATTCGCGTTCCTTATTTGGTCGCTGTAGTCTACGTAAAGATTTACGTAGACTACAGCAACCAAATAAGGAACGGGAATGGCGGCTCCCTATGGGGGTCGCCATTATCCGTACGCGCTTTTTTTTTTTTAAAGTCACCCGTGATAGGCTAAGTGACGATTTACGTAGCCTATCACGGCTGACTTTGCAAATCTAGCCGTGATAGGCCACGTTAATCGTCACGTAGCCTATCATGGGGGTGTTTTTTTTTTCTTTGATTGCAATGGCGGCGGTAGCAGCCAGTCGAAAGATTGGCTGCCGCCCCCGACCCTGACGAAGACCTGACGAACCGCCGGCCGGACCCGCCGCCGGGAGGGACATTCGGGAGAGGTACGTCCCATCCCGGGGGGCGTGCGGGGGGGTGGGGGGGTGCGGAGAATTTCTCCCCGAAACTTGTTCGGGGGACTGAACACATTGGCGCTCGGCCCCCCGAAGTTTCGGGGAGAAATTCTCCACCATCCCTACCCTGAAAGCAATAATAAGATTGTTGGATTCATAGGATATGGCTAGGAATGTACTTTGGTGTCAGTCCCATCTATCTTCCGTAAGTGACTTATTTTTGAATGCATGCAATATATGCTCCATAAAAACTATGGCAGCACAAAGGGTTCTCCAATTTCAATTTTTGGGTAAAAACATGCGATTTCAGTACAGTAGAAAACTACCCCTCCAGCACTATGTATGTCTGGTACCATTATTTCCCCAAGCTGCTTTTACTTCAACAGCAGTTTTTGCACATCTTTTTCCTGGATTCTTTCTTTTTCCTAGTCCTAGCTAATCAGGGATCATGTAGTGAACAGTGATGGTATATTACTTTATTTTTATTAACCAAGTTTAGATACTGCTTTCCAGTGGAATATCGAAGCAGTTAAAAAGAATAATATAACAATAAAAATATAACTATAAAACACAATAAAATAATCACTAGTCCCCAATAAAACTATAACTATGCTGGCAGGGTCACACCACAGGGAAAGCCAGCATGAAGAAGTCAGTTTTAAGCAGATGCCTAAAATTTAAAGCTGAACATGCCTGTCTAATGTCCATAGGGAGTGTGTTGCGTAGGGTGGGTGCTAAAACACTAAATGCTCTGTTATGGGTACTCTTGAGGCACATTTCTCTTGCACAATAGTATTCCAGTAGGGATGGCGGAGAATTTCTCCCCGAATCTTCGGGAGGCCAAATGCCAATGCATTCGGCCCCCCGAAATTGGTGGGGAAATTCTCCGCCGGCCCCCTGCCCCCCCCGGGTTGGGACTTACCGTGGCCGAATGTCCCTCTCGGCGGTGGGTCCCAGCAGCGGTTCGGCGGCATTTCGTCAGGGGTGGGGGCGGTGGACGGTCTCCTGACTGGCTGCCGCCACCACCATTGCAAAAAAAAAAAGTAAAGTAAAAAAAACCACAACACACCCGTGATAGGCTACGTAACGATTTACGTAGCCTATCACGGCTAGATTTCCAAAGTCAGCCGTGATAGGCTACGTAAATCGTCACGTAGCCTATCACAGGTGACTTTGAAAAAAAAAAGCGCGTACGCAAATGGCGGCAGCCCTAGGGATGTACGAAAGTCACTTACCTGGTCTCGCAGCTTGCTTCGCGGTGGGGGAAAGGCGCTTCGCTTCTCCCCCTGAAGTTCAGGCCGGGAGGGAGGCTTCCCACCTCACCTGGCTGAAATTCAGGCCGGGGGGGAGGCTTCCTGCCTTGCCCGGCCGAAATTCAGGCCGGGGAGAAGCGCCCCGTCTCCCTGGCCGCGAAATTCAAAAGAAAAGTAAAAACAAAAACAAAACACCGCGTGATAGGCTACGTAACGATTTACGTAGCCTATCACGGCTAGATCTGCAAAGTCAGCCGTGATAGGCTACGTTAATCGTCACGTAGCCTATCACGGGTGACTTAAAAAAAAAAAACGCGTACGCAAATGGCAGCCCCCATAGGGAGCCGCCATTCGCATTCCTTATTTGGTGCCTGTAGTCTACGTAAATCTTTACGTAGACTACAGGGACCAAACAAGGAACACGAATGGTGGCTCCCTATGGGGGCTGCCATTAGCGTACGCGCTTTTTTTTTTTTAAGTCACCCGTGATAGGCTACGTGATGAATAACGTAGCCTATCACGGCTGACTTTGCAAATCTAGCCGTGATAGGCTACGTTAATCGTTACGTAGCCTATCACAGGGGCATTTTTTTTTTTTACTTTTCTTGTAATGGCAGCGGCAGCAGCCAGTCAAAAGACCGGCTGCCGCCCCCGCCCCTGACGAAGACCTGCCGAACCGCCGCCGGGACCCACCACCGGGAGCAACATTCGTGAAAGGTAAGTCCCATCCCGTGGGGTGGCGGGGTGGCGGGGGGGTGGCGGAGAATTTCTCCCTGAACCTTCGGAGGACTGAATGTGTTGGCACTCGGCCCCGCGAAGTTTCGGGGGGGAATTCTCCCCCATCCCTCGGCGGTCCATGGGCGCCGCCATTTGCGTTCCTTATTTTGGCACGTCTAGTCTACGTAAAGATTTACGTAGAATACGGCGAAAATAAGGGAACGCTATTTGCGTTGCCCTTATTTTCACCATAGTCTACGTAAATCTTTACGTAGACTAGACGTGTCAAAATAAGGAACGCAAATGGTGGTCCCCATGGGAGCCGCCATTTGCATATGCGCTTTTTTTTTTTCAAAGTCACCTGTGATAGGCTACGTGACGATTTACATAGCCTATCATGGCTGACTTTGGGAATCTAGCCATGATAGGCTACGTAAATCGTTACGTAGCCTATCATGGGTGTGTGTGTGTGTGTGTGTGTATTTACTTTTTTTTCACGGCCGGGTAGACGGGTTGCTTCTACCTGGCCTGAATTTCGCTGGCGAGGGATGGGACACCTCCCCCCCGGCCTGAATTTCGGCCGGGCGAGGCGGGGCTCCTCCCCCCCATCACCTGAACTTCGGGGGTAGAACCGAAGCACCTCCCCCCCACCACGAAGCAAGCTTCGAGAACAGGTAAGGGACTTTCGTCCATCCCTATATTCCAGTTGCTTGATGGATCAAGATTTTGCAAAAGGAATTGCGAGTGTGCCCCCCAATCTGGGTTGGGCTCATAGAACTGAGGAAAGGGTTAAAGCTCTCCTGACCCCCATGCTAGAATTCCATTTAGAGTCGGCCTTCTTCCCCTAATCTAGAGTAAAAATGACAAAAGCTATAGCTGCTGGGTACATCCTTATAGTAATGTCTATTTTTGGCCCTAACACACCATTTAGAATGGTAAGAATTCACAGAAGGCACTTTAACATATATTTTTAAAGCACACATTTATCCCAACAAATAAATGTCATGATTCACATATTTTAATATGAACTTCAAATTATTATTTTAGGAGATTTAATACTATTCTATCAATTTATAGAATTCTGAAATAATCTCTAACATAAAATTCCAGTGATATAAATCTTGGATAAGCTAATGAGCTTGTAAATTAAGGATATCTTATTTACTCAGATATCTTCTGGGGCAAACAGACTATTTTTTTTTCTTTTCAGGCCTGTAAATTTTGGGGATTTTATTTTGGGGACTTCTGTGACCTGTAAATTTAGCAGCAGAAATGCCTCCTTGCAAGTGTACAGAAAATGCCAGCATGAACTAAGGAAGTCTGGAATGTGTAGTTCTTAAGATACCATATCTCAAAGGAAGGCCCACACTACTCTCTGTCCTTCAGACAAGAGGTTTAGAGTTCCAATAAAGAAATATCATTGCGAGCGGAGATGGGTTAAAGAAGACGCAGACAACAAGCTTGGGTTGAAAATTGGGCCACATTTATTGAAATAGCTGCAAAGGGGTAACTAGGACGGGCATCTGACTGTGCCAGCGACTAGCTGGCACTTCTCGGGTGAAAGCACACGCAGCCTGAGGGGTGGCGTCGATCTCGCTGCCCCTCCGGACTGCCCCTTCTGGGGGAGGTAGACCTTCCGGTGTCACCCCGAACCCGGTGCCGCACAACACCTGGGTGAGTGAGGAGGGTTGGTCTCCCAGGCAACCCTTATCCCCCCGCCAAGCCGCACAACCCATTCAGGGGGCCTCAGGCATCACCTGTAACCATAAGGTGCCTCTGCATGCACACCATCCCTACTTCCTGTTTTTCCTGTCCTAGCTGCCACAGGAGTCACAAGCCTAGAGCTTGTGAAACTCCCCCCACCTGCACAGAAGAACTTCCTGCAGGCCCCTTTGCAGATCAGACAGAAATATGTTATTCACTACATGAGACAGGTGGACACCGTCCTTCCTGTAACGCTCCCTCCATGTCCACAGAATTCCCTGGCGGGTGGTGCATCCATCACCTCATTCGCATAGGCCATAAGCCATTTCTCTGTGCACTTTCAGACGTGCCCTGCTGCTGGCAACATCATTCCATTCCTTCCCATTGATCCATGGGAGCATTGAGGGCTGCAATAGGCTGCTTCCGGCCAGGTATGCCGGACCACCTGCATCTCAACCAAGGCCTGTTCAATCAGGTCCTCGCCTGGCTTACAGCTGAAGTCCTTCCTCTCAATGTGCAGCACCTGGACCTGCGGAGGAAGATTGACAAACTTTGGTGGAACCGAGTGAGGAGGGGACTCCCACCGTATGCCACGTCTGTGAAGCCACTGCATCTTAATGTGATGGGGTGGAAGAAGCTGAAGTCTGAAGATGACATACAAGCCCTTCATGCAACTCCAGACATCATAACGTGCCCATGTAAGAGCACCCGTACCGGCGTACAATGAGTCTGCTGGTCTAAGGAATAATCACATTAGGGCAAGCAAAGCGAAAATTGTGTCAGGAAGAAGCGGACAACTCGTGAACGCAGGCCAGAAAGCTGTGAAGCCCCATTTTCGAAATGCCATAACATGCCTGAGAGAGAAACCTCCAGTGGCTACCATGGAGACTGCTTCAATGTAACAACAGTGGGTTCTGAACTTCAAATTACCTAGGCCTAGCGGGGTAGAGCTAATGTAGAAACTGCCAAAATTGCCTTTATGTCAACAGTAAGCCACTGAAGTGATAAAACAGAGGCCCCACCTCAGACCCGCGGCATTCCATAACCTATAAGGTGCCGACGGGGCATAACCCATTGACTTACGTTTGGACGTGGGCCACTGCCGTGCCCTTGCCATACCGATCAGTTTGATCACCAAATACGTAAATGGGTTACATTGGGCCAGACCTGTACTTTGAAGCATATCAAGGCCCTCCGGGACAAGTCGGCCGTGGGAGCCCAGACCAACCCTGAATTCCTAAGGGGGGGGTTGAAGAAGGCCGTTAAGGCTGCTACGTGGAACAGGGAAACGTCTTACTGGAAGGCTCAAATGGAGGGCCATTACCCCCAGAGCCCGAAAGGGGTATCCGGACAGAGAGGGTGGCTAATTGACTAAAGCAGGCAACATCTGTGCCCAACCCTATATTGCACACCGAACCCAAAAATCTGACATGGAGTCAGTGAATCCCACCATTGTGGGCCAGAAGGCTAAATGGCCAACTTGCGACTTATGGTCCCAGATAGTCTGTTGTTCCTTAAGGAGGCGCAAAATTGCGGCCCATGATCTATAGGCCATGAATCCTATCGCTGAAGCTTTGCCTAATGCGCGGCACGCCCTACCTGCTCTGTCACAGGCGGCTCCTGTATGGAGAGCCATGGAACGCAGGATGGCATGCCTAGCTTCAGTATCCCGGTCTCCCATAGTACTGCAAGGATGGGATCTGGGAATGGAGCACCCGCGGGGCTAAGGCCCGGACGTCGTTGACCTAATTTCATGACAAAGCATCAGCAATTGGGTTTGCCTAACCCGGCACATGGTGGACCCAGACCCGGCTGTTGTAATACTGACACTGGAGCACAAACAGACTGACACATGACATGACCCTCCGATTTAGGAGGACGGAGAGTGAATAACGTGGTCACGTTGTCATACTGAAGGGGGGGGTTACTGACTTGGCTATAAGGTCATCCAAAATGTGCTTGGAGGCAGCAGCCTCCACTGTACAGGCCACTACGCACCGCACGATCGGACCTGCCCTAAGAGTCTGAAACCCCCTGGGGTAGCGGCGGACCCACGTGAATCCGCAGTCCAGTTTTTAGGAGCAGCTCACGCCTCTGTAAGGAGGTGCCATTAAAGCCCTACCAGTTGAAGCCATGCCCATAGATACGTGCGCACAGCAGAAGTGACCCTGGTTCAATGGTGGGAAGCCGCAGTCCTTGCACTGCCCAAACTGAGCCAGCGCGAGAAGGCACAGTCAGGGGCTGCTACCCTAACTGGGAAAAGAAGATGCCCAACAATATCTTGCATGGCCCCCCAAAGGAAAACCCTAGGAAGATGTATAACTGCTTGAAGCTGTGCTCAAATGACCTGAAAGTTGTCCTGAGGGAGGCGAGAATAATGCCTAAGGGTATCAGATTGGCTTCACCAAATGTTGATGTGGGAAACAGGCCCTCAGCCTTTGTGAGCTAAGGGACACCGAGGTAACAGGAAAGGGAAGCAATACTTGTGTTAGGTCAAAACATTGACCAACGTCTTTGGACTCCATGTAGCATATGCCCACCAGGGACCTATGGCTGGATCCCAAACTAAGACAACTGCCACGTCGACGAGGTGTGTTGCACTGAATGCAGATGATCAGGGATCTCGTGATTAACAGGCTGGCCCTCAGGGAAGAGAGGATACAAATCAGGATAAACTCCCTAGAGGATTTCCTGGGGACCATTTCGAGAAGAGAGATCCCTAGAGTAGATAACGGGGTGTGGAAAAGGGGGGTGCTATAATCCTTCTGCCAGTACTGCCTTGTTAACTTCTCAGAAACCTGTCGACGCCTGGCGAGGAGAAATGTTGCTTACGAGGTAAGAATGGCATATGTTGAGGTAGAAAAAGGGGGAGGGGTCCTAGAACCTAGCATAAAACCGTGTTCCAAGTTAAAAATGCATTCCCCCTGTTGGGGTAGCATCTTAAAGCCGGAGTAGCAGCACAACCTAACCGGGCATGGGCCCACCAGAGCTTCCTATGGCCTTGGCCTTTCCAAGGGGGGACCTACCATCCCCAGGCATTGGACAAGAGGTGGGCGAGTACTGACTGCTACAAGGGAGCACTCATGATGGAAACAGCATGTGTTCTGGTAGTATGCACCCTTGGGGCTGTATTCCCAGCACAGACAGCGGTGCTGAAGCAGCAGACCCGACATAGGCTGAGGGCCAATGCGGGAGACAGACTGGTGAATGTGGCCACTGCCAGATCTGTCGCCGAACAGGCCGGGAAGGAGTCAAAATTGGTGCGAAAGGTCCTGGTCCAACAGGTCCCTGTGCAGAGAAGGGTCAATGGCGGCCCTCCTGCGAAAGGCCTTGACATAAGCCAGGCACACATCTCCTCAGGTGAAAGCCATTAGGAGAAGGAGTAGCCCTGGTGACGTCACAACTCGCCAGATTAGCGTAGGGACCTGATATGCCACTTACGTGGATGCCCAAGGGGGCGGGGGCAGGGTGAGAGATCCTAAATTACTCCAGCAGAACCCTGTAAAATGCTGCATTAAGCGGCTGGAGGTACTGTGGGGTGTGACTGATGGAGATGCAGGCGGCCCGGGCATTGTATAGGGAGATGACATTGGGAGGGACAGCTGCCCCAGGGAGGTAACCTAAGGTGGCAACCCCACGGCCTTGCAGGTCGCCCGTCTGGACAAGTGGGGTGAGGTGCAGTCATCTCACCCATATCCAGGTCGGCCGCGTCCGGGTCCCCGGGAGCAATGGAGACGATGCCGCTTGCAGTGCTCCTGACGGAGATGCCCCAGGAGGGCGGACCGTCCCAGCTGTGGTGTGTCACCAGGGCGAAACCACAGGGAAGGAGATGGAGGCTTCAACAGCACCCAGACGAGCTGCACCCAGTGTGGCTGTGCTCTGATCCTTGACTGGAAAATTGGATGTTGATGCTTGGGCACTCGGGGAAGAGGAGGCTGCAGAAGGGAGGAGCTCAACCATGGGCAGTGAGCCATCTGGAAGAGCTAATGAAGAGGAAGTGGAGGCTTCAACAGCGTCCAGACAAGCTGAAATAGAAAGTATTAGTGAGCGTTGGGTCTGGTGTCGCGTTTGCTTGGGCTGGACAGCCGAGGGTTTCTATGGCCTGGCCGGGGGAGGGGGAGAGATCCTCGAGGAACACTTAGCTTCCAAACAAACAAGAATTGATGCCAGTACCGGGTCTGCTTCCTCATCAGACTTAGGGTTGGCGGAGAATTTCTCCCCGAAACTTTGGGGGGCCGAGCGCCAACGTGTTCGGCCCCCCAAAAAAGTTTCGGGGAGAAATTCTCCGCACCCCCCTGCCCCCCGCACCCCCCCAGGACGGGACTTACCTTTCCCGAATGTCCCTCCCGGCGGCAGGTCCCGGCGGCGGTTCGTTGGGTCTTCGTCAGGGGCGGGGGCGGCAGCCGATCTTTCGACCGGCTGTCGCCGCCGCCATTCCAATAAAAGTAAATAATAAAAAAACGCCCCCGTGATAGGCTACGTGATGATTAACGTAGCCTATAACGGCTAGATTTGCAAAGTCAGCCATGATAGGCTACGTAAATCGTCACGTAGCCTATCACGGGTGAGTTAAAAAAAAAAAAAAAAAGCTCGTACGGCTAATGGCGGCCCCCATAGGGAGCCGCCATTCATGTTCCTTATTTGGTCGCTGTAGTCTATGTAAAGATTACGTAGACTACGGCGAAAATAAGGGCAACGCTTAAAGAAATAATATAAGCAGAAATAACTTAAGGCACAATTAGGCCATGGCTGGCTGAGACATGTTGGGAGTTGTAGGACATTTTTCTGTCTAAACAAGCATAGGATTACACCCTTAGATGTTGAAAGTACAATTCACATCACAGCTCCCATTTGCCCCTAAAACCGTGCTATCTCCCAACTACCTAGCCTTAAAATGGACATAATAAACTTCCCCTCCTCTATCTCCTCCTCTTCTATACCATCTCCCTGGTAACCAGCCACCCTCATGTGCATTATACCCCCTCCCTCCTGCAGGATCATTCTGAGCATGCCCAGGGAGAGCCCTCCATAGGATAAAATGGGCCAAAACCACAAACATTTTACACTACTACTAGCACACAGCACATTCTAGCCCTTCCCCATGACCTGCTACAACAAATGTTGTCCTGGAAGATGCTGTACAAATGGAAAAATCTGCCCCTAAAGTTTAACTCCATCAAATTCTATGAAAAGAAAACTACCTGTCAAAATATCTGTCAAACTGCTGGAGGTCACTCATCAAATTTTAAACTCCTATAAATAAGCCATTTCTTACCCCTTCTCAAGATCAGTAAAGACCACCCCCAAAATGGCCCTGCCAATTTTCAGATCAATCTGTTGAGCTGTTTTCTGAGAATAAGCAGTATATCCTACTGCCCCCCTCCCCATTTCTGGTTATAACGTCAGAATATGATTTGTCTGACTCAACTTTAACATCGAAAATCAAAAATCAGCACAGCAGGCAAAGGTCTAGGCTAGAACCTTCCTTGCTGATATATATAATAGTTTTCTATTGCCAAGGAATTTTTGACATAGGGTAGCAGTCAAAATGCTATACGTTATGCAATATATTCCTTTCTACCCCCTCAGCGTTCTGCCATTTGGTTCCACAGCATGTATAGATCCAGTCCCATTGCTTCTATAACCATTCTAAATTGCTGTATAAATGCCATGTATTGTTATTATTATGAGTTGATAGATCCTAAGATTCTTTTTCTGAATATATTCCGATTTATGCAGTATTCCATGGGCATACCTTTTATGCACACATCACAAGCTTGCTATTCTTTCTCCTTTTTATACTGTATATGTAATTTCAAAGAAGTTCCAAGTCTGGAGTATAATGGTATTCTAGTCTGAAAAGCCATAGCTAATAGAGACAGGCAAACTCTGGCAAGTTAATCAGACACATAAATGAAATGAGTAAGTCTGTTACATGTTTCATGCAGAGAACAGTTCAATTCCCACAATTATCATAAAAGGCAACACATGAAAAGGCCCATCAAAAGGCCAAACAATCAATCCATTTTTCCCCACTAAAATAAATACAAACAATAATTTGACTGAGGGCAACTGGGAGTAAGCTATTATTTGAATTTATAATACAAATCAGCCCTTTATAGCTGATATCCTCTGGTTTACACATAGGTCAAGCATGAAAGGTCACTACTCACTAAAGGCTATTAACTTCATTCTATGTTTGACATACTTGCATTTTCATTCAACCCCCTCCCACCTCACCACCACCACCGCCCTAAAGGGCTTGTTCATGAAGTACGGAAATCCTTTTAAAATTGTATTTCTTTACACTATTTAATCAATCTATGAACAAACTATTGGGGTCAGGGGCCCATTTAATTAATAACACAACTGAACATAATTTGTGTTCATGTTACAAGGGCTATTTTCAGTCATACATGGTGAAATAATTAGTTCTGTTCTCAGAACCAACTCAAAAATCCCATAGGGTTGCAAAGAACAACAAAAATGTATCTCTTGATTCTGAAGAAGACAGAAATTGAAGTAGACACATTTTCCCCAGGCCCAATCCAGAGATTTGCAGGTTCAGGGCTTGTCTTGACTACAACTTCTTTGTATTGTATGGTGAGAAGCTTGTTAAAAACCCACCAGTCTAAAAAGCCACTTGCCTTTGGTTGGAAGACAAAAATGTGTAACTGAACAACATAGCTAGGGTAGTTATGATTGAATCAAGAGATTTGAAACTTAAAAAAGAAGAGAAGGACATGGAAATGGAAATCACAAGGGGGAAGATGAGAAAATTATGAACTGTGTAATATGTTTACTTAGAAGTAAGCACCATTGAGTTCAGTGGGACTTATTTCCCAGGTAAATGTGTGTAGAATTGCAGCCTTAGACTGTGAAGTACTTTGTTGATAGAAATGCCCTACCCCCATGTCTGGCTTGCCTGGCCGAGGGGGTGTGGGGTGTTGCAGGCAGGCGGGGTGAGTGGATGTGCCAGGCCACCATTGCCAGAACCCCCATGGCTCCACTTGGGAGTAGGGATGGCGGAGAATTTCTCCCTGAAACTTCGGGGGGCTGAGCGCCAACGTGTTTGGCCCCCTGAACAAGTTTCGGGGAGAAATTCTCTGCACCCCCCCATCCCCCGCACACACACCCCGGGACGGGACTTACCTTTGGCGAATGTCCCTCCTGGCGGCGGGTCCGGCCGGAGGTTCAGCGGGTCTTCGTCAGGGGCGGGGGCGGCAGCCAATCTTTCGACTGGCTGCCACCGCCGCCATTGCAATAAAAGAAAAAAAAAAACACCCCCGTGATAGGCTACGTGACGATTAACGTAGCCTATCACGGCTAGATTGGCAAAGTCAGCCGTGATAGGCTACGTAAATCGTCACTTAGCCTATCACGGGTGACTTAAAAAAAAAAAAAGCGCGTATGGATAATGGCGGCCCCCATAGGGAGCCGCCATTCCCGTTCGTTATTTGGTCGCTGTAGTCTACGTAAATGTTTACGTAGACTACGGCGAAAATAAGAGCAATACTATTTGCGTTGCCCTTATTTTCGCCGTAGTCTACATAAACATATACGTAGACTACAGCGACCAAATAAGGAACGCAAATGGTGGCTCCCTATGGGGGCCGCCATTTGCGTACGCGCTTTTTTTTTTTAAGGTCACCCGTGATAGGCTAAGTGACGATTTACGTAGCCTATCACGGCTGACTCTGCAGATTTAGCCGTGATAGGCTACGTTAATCGTCACGTAGCCTATCACGGGGGCGTGTTGTTGTTTTTTAACTGTTTAGTTCGCGGCCGAGCGAGGCGAGGCGCCTCCTCCCCGGCCTGAATTTTGGCCGGGCGAGGCAGGAAGCCTCCCCCCCTGGCCTGAACTTCGCGGGGGGAGCAACGAAGCGCCTCCCCCCCACCGTGGGAAATCTTCGAGGACAGGTAAGTGACTTTTGTCCACCCCTACTTGGGAGGGGAGGAGTCAGAGAGGCCTTTTTACTCTCCGCACCCCTCCCAACTGCCTCTCGCTTGCACGGCTCCCTCCCACCCTCCCTTAAACAGTGTGGGTTCTAACTGGCTGCCCTTTTGAGGGCCATGTAGGAATTTTTGGCTCACAGTCTGATTGGCCTGGGCTGTGCATCTTTTCACCGACTTCACACTGTTAATTGGGTTGGGTGTGTCCTTTAGGTGAATTTGGTCAAATTTTTGTTCACGTCGCATTTTGGATGGCAGCTAGGACAGGCAAGGGGGAATGAGCTTAGGGATGGTGAACATTCAGAGGCACTGTTATGGTGACAAGTGATGACTGAGGCCTCCCAAACAGGTTTTGTGGCTTGGCGGGGGGATGAGGGTTGCCTGTGAGACTGACTCACCTCACTCACCCAGGAGCTTTGCAGCCCGGGAGGGGGTGACAGGGGAAGGTCTACCTCCCCCATAAGGGGCAGTCCTGAGGGGCCGCGATGCTGTTACACCACTCCTCAGGCGGTGTATGTTTTCACCCATTGTAGTGCCAGCTAGCAGCTGGCACAGTTCAGTATGTACCCGTCCTAGGTTTTCCCGTTTGCAGATCTTTCAATAAATGTGGCCCAATTTCAATCCAAGCACTTGCGTCTCTCTCTTTATTACCCCTCTCCGCTCAAAAATAGAGAGATGGTCAATGTAGGAAGGAAGTGCTGGGCATAGGTGGCACATAAACTGAGCTCCAGAATTAACTGCGCAGAGTGTAGATACGTTTCCACCTGACAAGAACCCTATTCAGACAGTCAAAAGTGTAAGCATGGAGGGAACATGAGGACATGTGTGCCAGCCTCATCTCTCCAGCCCATGACTTCTCCACGTGGACCAAGAAGTTCTAAAGGGAAATTATAATTGCATTTGAATGAAGTTACACTTACAGTCCTCCATGTGATTGGAGCCCTGATGGTGCATGGTTCCTAATCACATAGAAGGCTGTTAACACATTTGGCCAAATGCAATTACAATCTCTCTTCAGACTTTCCTGATCAACAAGGCAAGGTTGGGGGGGGGGGCAGGGATGGCATACCTGTCTTCATATCCCCTCCATGCTTACCCTTTTGAATGTCTGAGTAGGTCTAGTAAGTCCTCATCATCTGTCTCATTGTGCACTCAGGTCTGTGCATACCAGAGATCAACCATGTGAAGTAACAGTAGAGTGCCTGGAGGCATGTATAAAGTATCATTCTTTCACTACTAAATAACTTATAAAAGTCTTCCTCCCCATGCAGATTAGGAGATGGGCTGCAGATCAGTGGTGGAGAAAGGGTTTTGCATCAAAAGGTTTCAAGCATCATTCCCTGACATCCAGGTAAGGCTTGGAAAGACTCTCATCTGAAACCCTAGAGAGTCATTGCTTATCCGATTAGACAATACTGAGCTAGACAGAACAAGGGTCCGAACAGCGGAATACAGCGTCCTGTACTATAAGGGAATTATATTTACCCAGATTCCCTTCAGAGAATGTAGCACTTGGCAACAGGTGAAGGCTAAGCTGGCATGAACCTCAGGCCACCTAGCCAATGGAGAAGCACAGAAGTGAGTGTGACTTTGACTCTAGAAAACTCTATTTTGTCCAGGAAGGTGAATGAAGTAGAAACCTGAGAATAGGAATGGACAAATCTGTCAAATTCAATTCTGCTCAATTTCTCATTGTACTCACATCAAGTTCATTTCATTCCATTTCAGCATCAGCTTGTGATTTTTCTTCCTAAAAGATCTGCATGAAAACTCATACTATTTTCATGTGCATTTCTCAAGGCATACCCTTTTTCCAAGTATACACATCTTCCTCAAATGATTTCCCCAAATATGATGCATTTTTGTGTGTTCTTTCCATGAATATATATAACTGGTGTACATTTTTCCATATTATATGCATTTTTTTTGCTAACTGCACTGCAACATTCTGAAAAGTGTGAATACCATTGTCTAACTGCCCTCTTGTTCGTGGGCAGTTTGTGGAACTTAGGGATGGACGAAAGTCCCTTACCTGGTCCCGCAGCTTGCTTCGCGGTGGGGGGGAGGCGCTTCGGTTCTCCCCCTGAAGTTCAGGCCGGGGGGGGAGGCACCCCGCCTCACCTGGCCGAAATTCAGGCCGGGGAGAAGCGCCCTGTCTCCCCGGCTGTGAAATAAAAAAGTAAATGTAAAAAAACAACACCACACACACGTGATAGGCTACGTAACGATTTACGTAGCCTATCACGGCTAGATTCCCAAAGTCAGCCGTGATAAGCTACGTAAATCATTACGTAGCCTATCACGGGTGACTTTGAAGAAAAAAAAAAGCACGTATGCAAATGGCGGCACCCATGGGCGCCGCCATTTGCGTTCCTTATTTGGGCCCGGGTTGCCCTTATTTTCGCCGAAGTCTACATAAATCTTTACATAGACTATCCGGGCCCAAATAAGGAATGCAAATGGGCTAATTTCTGCTAATTTCTGGGGTTATGTTTTAGAAGGCCCATTGCAGAAGTGGTGGATCCTCCTAGTGCAACAGAATCACTTGAGGTGGAGCAGCCCTGTTGAATACTACCCATTAGTTCTAGCTCTCTACTTAGAAGTAGTTGGCTCCACTGAGGAAGGAGCAGAAGGAGTTCTGTTAGCTATGTTTCATAAGGTAGTTAATAAAGTTGTGGCCCTTATTTCAAATTCCTGTCTGTCATTCAGGCTGTGTGTGTGTGGGGGGGGAACAGCCTGACCCCAAACTACAGGGATTATGAGTCAGGAAATGAGGACAGACTCAAACTCACATGTTTAACACTTAATGACTGAAGATTCAAGTGAAGATCTGCAGGTGTGAATAATTAAGTTATCACAGATCAAACATCACAGACAGACATTTCATAACATTTCACATAATCTCACTCAGGTCTGTTTCATATGTTACCCAGAGCTTTGTCATGTAGACTATTATCTCTGCTCTGCACATGGTGCATCATGTGAGCCTGGATCTCCACACCATTGCCTGAGCATGGAATTGGGAATGTCCCTTTCCTGTAATTTCTTAGGGATGTCGGAGAATTTCTCCACGAATCTCCATGAGGCCGAATGCCAATGCATTTGGCCACCCGAAATTGGTGGAGAAACGGTCCGCCCCCCCGCCCCCCCTGGAATGGGACTTACCTTTGGCAAATGTCCCTGGCACTGGCGGCTCCCGGCAGCGGTGCAGCGGCTGCGGTGCGGCGGCGGTGCAGCGGCGGTGCGGCGGTGGCGGCAGGTCTTCCGACTGGCTGCCGCCGCCGCCATTTCCCAGTTAAAAGAAACACCACCAACAACAAACGTGATAGGCTACGTAAAGATTTACATAGCATATCACGGCTAGATTTTCAAAAAACACCGTGATGGGCTACGTAAATCCTTACGTAGCCTATCACAGTTGACTCTGGGGGGAAAAAAAAGCGCGTATGCAAATGGTGGTGCCCATGCGCCCATTTACATAGCCTATCATGGCTGACTGCAGGGACACAAACGGCGGTGACTACGGCCGCCGCCATTTGCATCCCGGCAGGAGACGAGATTCGTGGCCAGAGGGACAGGGAGTCTCCCCCCCGGCCAGAATTTCGGCGGGGAGGGATGGGGCGCCTTCCCCCCACCACGAAGCAAGCTGTGGGATAAGGTAAGGGACTTTCGTCCATCCCTAAATTTCTAGGGATGTACAAAAGTCACTTAACTTTTCGATGAGGCAATTCGCGGTGGGGGGCAGGCACTCTGCACCTCCCCCTGAAATCCTTCTCCAGCCGGCTTCACTCCATGGAGATTCCATGGAGCTGCCAGCCGGGGCCGCCCGCAGCTGGAAATCCAGCCGCTGGGCAACTTCCTTTTGGAAGAAAAAAAAAATGGCGTACGCAAATGGTGGCAGCTACGGCGGCCGCCAATTGCGGTCCCTATTTTTTTGCTGATTTATCTTACGTAAATATTTATGTAAGATAAAATGGTGAAAAAAAGGGGAATACAAATAGTGTAGCTGCCGCCATTTGCGTACGCCATTTTTGTTGTTGTTTTCTTCCAGAAGGAAGATGCCCAGCGGCCGGATTTCCAGCTGCGGGCGGCCCCGGCCGGCGGCTCCGCGGAATCTCCATAGAGCAGAGCCGGCCAGAGAAGGATTTCAGGGGGAGGTGCAGAGCGCCGCCCCCCCACCGTGAATTGCCTCATCGAAAAGGTAAGTGACTTTTGTACATCCCTAGTATGAACTAGATATATTTCAGTAATCAGTCCACATGTTGTGAGTCATTGAGTAACCAGATCTGGTTGAGTAACCAGATATTGAGAAATCGAGTGAGGTACAAGTATGTGTGAACCAACTCTAGGTTTAGAGGCTAAGAGTTCTCAAAATGTCTTGGATTCCAAACTCAAATCTTTTTTGAAACTAACTACTTGCTAGCTTCTCACTGTAATTATGTCATTGATCTGGATTGTCAATTCCAGATTGAAAAGAAAGAAGTTCAAAGTGTGTTTGTTTGGGAATTTATTTATTTGGTTCTAACTTCACAGTCATTTCTGACTTCTACCTTTATCTCTGTTTACAAATTGCTACCAGCATTGTGTTGCTCTTTCTCCATCTGTAATGCCTTTGCAAGCGGAGATGGGTTAAAGAAGACGCAGACAACAAGCTTGGGTTGAAAATTGGGCCACATTTATTGAAATAGCTTCAAAGGGGTAACTAGGATGGGCATCTAGCTGTGTCAGCGGCTAGCTGGCACTTCTTGGGCGAAAACACACCCAGCCTGAGGGGTGGCGGTGATCTCGCCATCCCTCCAGACTGCCCCTTCTGGGGGAGGTAGACCTTCCGGTATCACCCCCAACCTGGTGCCGCGAAACACCTGGGTGAGTGAGTAGGGTTGGTCTCCCAGGCAACCCTTATCCCCCCGCCGAGCCGCACAACCCGTTCGGGGGGCCCTCAGGCATCACCTGTCACCATAAGGTGCCTCTGCATGCACACCATCCCTACTTTCCCGTTTTGCCCGTCCTAGCCGACAACTGGAATGTGACCGATGATAAAGACCATATTCCCTTACAGGACACACTCGACCCGCAAAACAGTGTGACATAGGCAAAAAAGACGCACAGTAATAGGCCAATCGAACTGTGAGCCAAAAAATTCCTACATGATTCCCAAAGGGCAACCGGTAATAAACCCACACTGCTTAGGGGAGGGTGGGAGGGAGCTGCGTTGAGCCAGAGAGCTGAGTTTGAGAAGGGGGCTGAGTTTAAGGCAACTCAGCCTGCCCCTCCTTGCATGGTGGTGCCACTGGGGTGCACCAGTCAAAGGCCCCTGCGTCATGTCACCCCACCCGCCCGCAATGGCCCCCCCCCTTTTAGCCAGACAAGCTGGCGCCGGGTGAGGGCATATTCCGGTGGAAATGGCAGAGCTTAATGTCAAACTCACTTGGATTTGGATCACACCTTCAAAACTGAAATTAATATTCTGAAATTAATGGACTTATGCCAGATCTTGAATATTTGGTGGAAAATAGTGGAATAAATAATTCCTTAAAGAAATAAAATGCTAATTGAAATACAGAAGGAAATACGATTGCTTGGAAATACAATGAAAATTCATGCAACAAACTTTGCAGGGATTGTGCAATCTAGTAGATAATGAAATACCTTTTATCAGTAGTGGTTCTGAAATATCATTTGCCTTTTCCTATCATTTTATTCCCATCTTGATAGTGTTTAAAATGTTAAACAAATACAGGAGATAAAAGAAATAAATATGTGCTTTGTTTCTTTGTAGCCCTGTGGCTGCCATAAAACCAGAACACATAACAATTATTTGAGTCATTTTACAAATCAAAATGGAAACAACAGCCATAGGGAACTGTACACCATGATCTAGAAGCTCTCTCAGATGCAAGGCTTCACAAGCAAGCATGGGTTTTCCTTTATTTATATATTATAAAGAAATTAAAGAGTCAGTGGGAAGTGGCTGCACGGACAGAGTGTTTTCTATTCATAGAAGAGATTGGGAAACCATTGCTGCCACACTCAGCAAACAGTTGATTCCTCTGACACACCTCCTGAAACATTACTAGTTAACAGAACTAATACAGCTGAACTGAATTTTCTCAACTCCCGATTTTCATAGCAATCTGCCCTTTAATTATGGAAGAGGCACCATATGTAAAATAGGTATGCAAATTAAAAACAGGAAGCTCTGGCCGACAGGAAGCTCTGGCATGGGCTGATCCATGAAGTAACGAAGAGTCGGAAGTGACTGACCGAATAAACAACAATAACAACAACAACATTAAAAACAACCCGTGTTTTTTTATCCAAGTCCATCAGCAGTATCCTATTTGACAATACTGCTAACATAAATTATGTTGTGCTAGTGTAAGTGACTTCCAGAACAATGTCAATACCATTTGCTGGCACAACAGGTTTCCCTGGAAAATGCCTCACACCAGCAAATGCTGTTTGCATTATGCTAGAGGTCACTTAAGCTAGTACAACATAATTTACATTAGTGGTAATGTTGAATACGATACTGCCTTTGGTTACTGAACACTAATCAGACACAGATGAGTTGTTGTTTTTAATAATTTTTTTATTGTGAGTTTCAACAAAACAAAGAAACATAACAAAACCAAAAAAATGAAAATTTAACAACATTCTCTAAAGTCCTCAGTTTCAAATAATACAACATTCTAGGGAGAGAAAAGAGGAAAAAGAATAGGATAGATTGCACAAACTTCAGTAAAAGCAGACCAGATATCCAAATATAAGTCCATTTGCAAGTGACGCCTATATACATCTCTTTCAAATGTTGCTAATATTGTTAAATCTTCAATCCATTGCATTATAGGAGGTGAGCTTTTATCCTTCCAGTATCATGGAAAGGAAAGGTTCCTCCTGTGCAAGCACCAGGTCATTACTGACCCCTAGAGGGATGCCTGCTTACGCTGGCGTTTTCATGGCAGACTAAAGCAGGGTGGTTTGCCATTGCCTTCCCCAGTCATGACTACCTTTCCCCCAGCAAGCTGGGTATTCATTTTACCGACCTTGGAAGAATGGAAGGCTGGGTTGACCTGAGCCAGCTACCTGAGACCCGGCTTCCGCTGGGATCGAACTCAGGTTGTGGGGAGAGTTTCAGTTGCAATACTGCCGCCTACCATAGCATCAGTCTTTCAGCAGCCAAGAAGGCACAAAAAATCCATTTATGCTGACTGTGTGTTATGTTCCAAAAAGCAGGTAAATAGTTTAAGAGAACATGTACATCAGTAATTTTAAAGAGCTTTCCAATACTAGGGATGTACGAAAGTCACTTACCTTTTTGCAGGTGTGATTCGTGGTGGGGGAGAGGCGCTCTGTCCCCCCCTCCGGAATCCTCTCTGGCCAGGTCTGCCCCGCATCCTGCCAGGCTGCTGTGATAGGCTACATAAGTATTTACTTAGCCTATCACGGTAAAGGCAGCCACGCAAATGGCATAGTGGCCGCCATTTGCGTGGCTGCCTTTATCATGATAGGCTACATAAATACTTACGTAGCCTATCATGGAAAGAGCAGCGGCACAAATGGCGTAGCGGCTGCCATTTGCGTCCCTGCTCTTTGCCGTGATAGGCTACATAAATACTTACGCAGCCTATCACGGCAGCCTGGCAGGATGCAAATGGCTGCGGCTACGATGGCCGCCATTTGTACCTGCAGCAGCCGGCCGAAAGACCAGCAGCCACCTCCGGAGCCGCCACCGCCGCCTCCGCCCCAGGTAAGTTTTGTTCCAGGGGGATTCCACGGGGTGGCGGTGGGTAGGAGGCCATTCTACCACGGGTTTCAGAGGGCCGAATGCCAGTGCATTCGGCCTCACTGAAATCCATGGTGGAATTCTCCGCCATCCCTATCCAATACAAAGTTTATCTGTATGATAACTTCCTCCCAAAAGGAGGCAACTACTGGGCATTTACAAAACATGAACAAAAGACAAGTTGTGAAAAAGCCTCACAGAGCTAAATGTTAAGCCTTCATTGAAATGCCCAGCACCAAAATCAACTTAAAGGAAACTTCCAAGCCTAGGAACACGGGAGTGGAGCAGTTCCTGAGCTAGGCTAGATGTACACTACTGCTTTATAGAGGTATTGAAGTGCATTGGTAACTGTTGGGCCACATTACACATTTGATGTATTGCTATTGTGGTGCTTTTTCCTGCTTTTTATTCCACATTATCCAAAATACCACAACAAATGTTATTATGTGTCGTTCAAGGTATAAATGCACAAGAGGGATATAGCATTACCATGATGAGATCGTAACGACACAAGGTGTAGATCTGGCCCTGGTCTACATGAACCAAACTATAGGAAGCTCAGGAAAATCCCCACCTCATGTGACTGGTAATGTCCCTGTCTACAGTCGCTTGGCTTACAGCAAGGATGGTCAATGTGTGTCCCTCCAGATGTTTTGGCCTACAACTCCAACTGCTCCTGACCATTGGCTATAGTGGCTATGGCTGATGGGGGTTCTAGGCCAAAACATTGGGGGGGGGGCACAAGTTGCCTACTCCTGGGCTACAGGACGGCTTATAGAGTATAAAGGTACTCTAGGTAAATCTTGTATGGATGTTGTTTTATAAAATGGCATTTTAAAATTAAAATTGTAGAAGGTGAAGTGACTTAATATTTTTGGGGAAATGCACCTTCTGTGGCTGATTTGCTTCTTTGCACAAGTGGGTCACTGAGAAGGACTGGAGGAAAAGTGGGTTCCACTCCCTATTTGTGGGGTATTAGGAGGGGGAAATGAATGCCCCCTCTAAAGGTTGGTGCCCCAGATTAGGGATGGCGGAGAATTTCTCCCCGAAACTTCGGGGGGGTGAGTGCCAACATGTTCGGCCCCCCGAACAAGTTTCGGGGAGAAATCCTCCGAACCCTCCCGCACCCCGCACCCCCCCCGGGACGGGACTTACCTTCGACGAATGTCCCTCCCGGCGGCGGGTCCAGCCGGCGGTTCGGCGGGTGTTCGAGCGGGGCGGGAGCGGCAGCCGGTCTTTCAACCGGCTGCCGCCACCGCCATTCCAATGAAAGAAAAAAAAAACGCCCCCGTGATAGGCTACGTGACGATTAATGTAGCCTATCACGGCTAGATCTGCAAAGTCAGCCATGATAGGCTACGTAAATTGTCACGTAGCCTATCACAGGTGACTTAAAAAAAAAAAAGCATGTACGGATAATGGCGGCCCCCATAGGGAGCCGCCATTCCCATTCCTTATTTGGTCACTGTAGTTTACGTAAATGTTTACATAGACTACAGCGAAAATAAGGGCAACGCTATTTGCGTTGCCCTTATTTTCGCCGTAGTCTACGTAAACATTTACGTAGACTACAGTGACCAAATAAGGAACGCGAATGGCGGCTCCCTATGGGGGCCGCCATTAGCGTACACGCTTTTTTTTTTTTTTTTTAAGTCACCCATGATAGGCTACGTGACAATTTACGTAGCCTATCACGGCTGACTTTGCAGATCTAGCCATGATAGGCTACGTTAATCGTCACGTAGCCTATCACGGGGGCGTGTTGTTTTTTTTAAAAAAACCTCTGAGTTCGCGGCTGGGCGAGGCGGGAAGCCTCCTCCCCGTCTGAATTTTGGCCGGGGCGAGGCGGGAAGCCTCCCCCCGGCCTGAATTTCGGCCGGGGCGAGGCGGGAAGCCTCCCCCCCCCGGCCTGAACTTCGCGGGGGGAGCAGCGAAGCGCCTCCCCCCCACCGCGAACAACCTTCGACGAAAGGTAAGTCACTTTTGTCCACCCCTACCCCAGATGTTGTTGCCAGATATCAAGGTTATTTTGATTGACATACATACCAGATGTTAATAGTTTGAATTTTAAATTATTAGTTATATTTTAACTATTTTGATTGAATGCTCAATTTTACACACCAAGCCTTGATGTATTATATATAAAATGGTCTTCCCTTCTGTCCACACATACAGGCTAAAAATGGAAACTGTGTTTAGGCTGAATAAAAACTGACATTTCAGATACTCAAAATCCCAAATTTATTCATGAGTTGTATTCAGTCATATCTATTCAAAAATGAACTACTCTAAACACAAAGTCCATTTCCTATTTCCACATGCCAAGGGGAATATGTTGTTTATTATTCTAGCCATGCATGTGTGTGTGTGTGTGTGGGGGGGGGTTCCTAGGAATGTGCTAAAAGCTGTGGAGAAATGCTCAAATATATTTAATCATTAGGCTGCAATCCTATACACACTTACTTGAGCTGACTGGATGTCTATTTTTTTATTTGTAGTTGTCTGCTTTTGTAAACTATTGATTTGCTTTAATGTCTGGGATACAAGGCATGTTTAGCCCTTTGACTTATGTAAAGATTTAATAGGGATCTTAGCCTAATGAATTTTCCTTAAGCTGACCAAAATTCACCTCCAAGATTCAGCTGGGATTGATTGAAATGTATTACGCAGTAAAGCAGCCTTCTGATGCCATGAAAAGCAGCATAACTTTCGGACATTTATACTTATGTCTATGTGAGGAGTACCTTGCACATAAATTAGTATTTGGTGGTCTTTTCACAGAATAATCAAGTTATATGACTTGATAGTGAAAAGGAAAAATAAGCACCAACTAGGGATGTACGAAAGTCACTTACCTTTTCGCAGCTTGGCTTCGCGGTGGGGGGGAGGAGCTTCGCTTCTCCCCCCGAAGTTCAGGCGAGGGGGGGGAGGTGTCCCGCCTCGCCCCGTCAAAATTCAGGCCGGGGAGAAGCGCCCCGTCTCCCCAGCCGTGAAACAAAAAGTGGAAAAAAAACACCCGTGATAGGCTACGTAATGATTAACGTAGCCTATCACGGCTAGATTTCCAAAGTCAGCCATGATAGGCTACGTTAATCATCACGTAGCCTATCACGGGTGACTTTGGGGGAAAAAAAAGCGCATACACAAATGGCGGCAGCCCATAGGCGCTGCCATTTGCGTTCCTTAATTTGGCACGTCTAGTCTACGTAAAGATTTATGTAGACTACAGCGAAAATAAGGGAACGCTATTTGCGTTGTCCTTATTTTCACCGTAGTCTACGTAAATCTTTACGTAGACTAGACGTGCCAAAATAAGGAACGCAAATGGCGGCGCCCATGGGCCGCCGCCATTTGCGTATGTGCTTTCCCCCCCCCCAAGTCACCCGTGATAGGCTACGTGACGATTAACGTAGCCTATCACGGCTGACTTTGGAAATCTAGTCGTGATAGGCTACGTTAATCGTTATGTAGCCTATCACGGTTTTTTTTTTTTACTTTATTTTGTAGTGGCGGTGGCGGCAGCCAGTCGGAAGACCAGCCGCTGCCCCTCCCTCACCGAACCGCCACCGAACCACTGCCGGGACCCGCCGCCGAGAGGGACATTCGCAGGAGGTAAGTCCCATCCCGGGGGGGGTGGGGGAGCGGAGAATTTCACCGCCAATTTCGGGGGGCCGAATGCGTTGGCATTTAGCCTCACTGAGATTTGTGGAGAAATTCTCAGAAATTCTCCGCCATCCCTAGCACCAACCAAATGGCCTCGCCCAAAATAGTCTTCCCCAAACTGGTGCCATCCAGATGTAGTGCATTTCAATTCCATGGCCCATAGCTACAAATCCTGGGAGTTGTAGTCCAAAACATGTAGAGAACATCAGGTTGGGGATGGCTGGTCTGGTATACTTTATTAGATACTATAGGGTGGTATAAGAGCTGGATGTTCTCCAGGTGATATCCAGTTTATCCATGGTCCCACTGTATGGCCTTAGAAAAGTCACTGATGATCAGCTTCAGCACCTTGGGTTGGATTCAGAATATTTAGTAATACTTAGAGTAGACCTACTTGAAATAAATGGGGCTTAAGTTTCCAGGAAACCTGCAGCATGTCAGTAGTATAGCTGCAGGGGCTGCAGAATGAATGAAAAAACAGTTTAAGGATTTTTTGTAGGAATGTCTGTTGTTCAAAAACCCAGCCCTATTTGGGCCCATTGGATACCCACTGCCCACCCATCTTGGCTTACATTTGTGAGCCGAGCCATGGGCTTTTCCCGAAATCTGGGAACTTTTTTTCTTCTTCTCCTCATAAATAGAAAGTTGTGCGAATTGCAGCTGCAATTTGTGTAATTTGTGCAAATTCCATCTGCAACTTGCACAATTTTCTATTTGGGGGGGGGAATCCACGAGCTGGCTCAACTTCATGCAGATCGAGTCAGGCCAGCAGGGAAGTTAGCTGGAGTCCGGTGGACCTTGCTGATAAAAGCTCAGTGAACACCACCCCATCCCCCAGACAGATTCCTCTGACATCTCTACTTTCTTGTTGTTTTCTGATCAATTGGCACCAAAGTCACAGAAAGTGCAATAGGATGGGGTAAACGGGGAATGCAAAGCATATAGTGGCAGAAGGAACAACCAGCATTTCCCAAGCAAGCACCTTCTCACATCCTTCAGACTCCAAAACTCTTTTAATGGTCTTGCTCGGGGGGGGGGGGGACTAGCAAAGAGAAATGAACACTGGAACAGTCCTGTGATATATTACTCCAAAATTCCTCCCTCAAAGCACTGTGAATGGACAGCCCTGGTAAAACTATCCACTGTGATTAGAAGCTAAAGCTGTCAGTCACAAAGCTATACCCTCTCCTCTCCCTCCGCCTTTCCTTACCCAGGCTTTTTCCTTATACAGAGATATCCGAGGGGAAATGTATTAGTTTTTGCAAACACACTGTTTCTTTCTAAATCACTAATGAAACTTCAGGAGGGTTCTAATTGACATTTGATACACATCAGAGCAGTCCCAGATCTGCTGAATCTTTCTGAATCAGCCCAAAATGGTACTGGATTTGGGATTTGGCCGAATCCGGTGCATAACCTTAACCATCGATGGGTTCTGGTTCTGTAACTAAGCACCAGTTATTGGGAATTTCCCCATCAATCATTGTAACAAGTTCACCATAACCAAATTTGGCCATTTCTTTACCTTTCCCCCATTACTTTTAACATCATTGTTCCATGTTTATACTATAGGGTCTTTTTGCCTGTACAAACAAATCATCAGAAATAACAGCAGATACAACTGGAAAATAATTTGGCAACCAGCATTTTCGCCTGACATTTATGTGAATCGCCTGTGTTCCCTAAACAATGTAACGTGTGAATACGGGCAAGCTCTTAAAGGAACTCCTTTCTTTTCCTAATCCATATGGGAATGTTACAAAAATACAGGATGCTGACCTTAGGGTGTTATGCCTCTTTTCCATTCAGACTCATAGCTAGTGTAGTGAGAAGTGCAAGCAGAATATTTGCCCATGCAGAATTATGACCCAGGGTCTCATTTAAAATGTCTTTCCTCCTTGCAACAGGTCTTTCACGTGCACTGTAGCATGCCAGTGATTATGGCCCAGATGGGGGCGGGACATGCAATTGGACTGGTGCCTAAGTATAAAACATTCTAAACAAGAAGCAGAGCTGTATGGACTCCCTGCACAAGTGAACACATTTCAACTGTACCCTATGTCTCATATAAATTGTGGCTCTGACTCTGGCTGTCATGGATTACTAAATAAATGCAGGAACCTGTAAACAGACATTCTAGAACTCTCTGACTTTGCTTCCTGCCACTGGGTTAATGTACTCTCACAGCTGGAAGGAGACCACAACCGGAAGAGGAGTTCAAATGAAGCGGCTGGATACTGGAGTTAGATCTTTTCTTTCTTTCTTTCTTTCTTTCTTTCTTTCTTTCTTAAATACTGGATTGTAGCCAATGTTAGTCCTACTTAGAGTAGACCCATTGAAAAATGAATGAGACAAGTTAGACTAACATTGGAAACAACCTTTTATAGGATCATAGAATAGTAGGGCTGGAAGGGGCATACAAGACCATCAATATCACTTCTCATACAGCCACACAATGTGATTTACATAAACACAATAAAACATTAATTATGTAGAAGATCAGCTCACATGATCTATCAATTCATGAGAGGGGAGCGGGGCCATGCTGACTGGCCCCACCCCTGACATCATGCAGTCTGACTTGCCTAGGGATGTCTGTCACTGGAAATTCAGTTCTTTTTGGCTCAATGGAGTTCCATGGCAGGTATGATTTGCTTTATGTCTGTGAGCTGAGGTGTGGGCTGTTCCCCAAACTCCAGGAACTTTTTTGCACATTTTGGAAGGTTCTCCAATGTGCACAAATCACAGCTGACTTTGTGCAAATCATGACTGATTTTGTGCAAATTATGCAAATTTGGCTGTAATTTGTGCAAATTGCTCAGAAATCTATGCAAATTGCAGAACATTGCAAAACAATTGCACAAATTCCTGGAAAATCAGCCAACTGGCCTGACTAGCTGCAGATCAAGTCAGGCGCTACAGCAGCAACCAAAACAAAGTCAGGGGGTGAGTCTAGGAAAAACCATTGAATGCCACTACTCCCCCAAACAGATTTCTGTGATATCCCAAGACTTGCCCATCTCCAGCATCAGCACATACACTACTCACAAAGACACCATGCAAACTGGAACCCTGATGGTGCCATCCATCCAGACCACATGGATATGTATACATGTACAGCTGTATGTGCAAATGATTCCCCTCTGCCATTGTACACTTTTTATACACTGAAGTCAGGGGCAGGACAAGTCAGTGTGTAATTTGGGGGCAAAGCTAGTCACTGCAATCCTTCTGCCTGCTCCCTTACTGATGGAATGCATGAGCCCATTTGCTGAATGGTGCTGCTGCTGCATGGTTTTTTCCTCCCTGCTGTGCTCTAAGTAGTAGAAAGATGTTTGGCCCCAAAAGACCTAAGACTAGTAGCCATCATGGTCAATTCTGGAAATGGGTTGGGGCTATTTCAGAAAACATTCTGCCATTTGCAAATTTTTGAACTGGGTTTTAATGCACTCATTATATCAAAGAGAGCATTTTACTCTCCACCATATCCCTGTCATTTGCTTTTTGCTCACAAAGTTCTTTTATGCGGAAACATTAATTAATGGCAATTATAATGAAAATCAAAATACCCATTTATTTCCATTCATACTGGCTGTGTTTAGCATAAGGAATTGGAGTGTGGTGACTAGGCATTACCGGTGATTTGCTAATCTCATTAACTGTCTCTCAGGCATATGAATGCTAGTTTGGCCTCAAGAGAATGCATTCCTTCACATTGTGTTTTGGCAATTCAAATATGTAGAGATTTTTATCTATATAATACTTATGTCCCATCATTCTGCTTCAGAATTTGAACAGCTCACAATGGCTAACATAAAATTAAAAAACTAGGGATGTACGAAAGTGACTTACCTTTCTGCAGATTATGCTGATGCTGGGTGGGAGGTGTTCTGTCCCTCCCCCCGGAATCCTGGCCAGGGGGGGAGACGCTCTGTTCCTCCCCCCTGGAATCCTGGCCAGCTGGCTGTGCTCCACAGGGATTCTGCGGAGCTGGACATCCAGCCGCTGGCTAGCAGGGACGCAAAGGGCGGCGGCCATAGCCACCGCCGTTTGCGTCCCTGCAGTCAGCCATGATAGGCTACATAAATGTTTACGTAGCCTATCATGGCTAATTTAAAAACAAAAACAAAAACACGTGTACGCAAATGGCGGCGGCCATGGCCGCCGCCATTTGCGTTCCTTATTTTGGCACATCTTAGTTTACGTAAACATTTACATGGACTAAGATGGCGAAAATAAGGGGAACGCAAATATTTGCGTTCCCCTTATTTTCGCCGTCTTAGTCTACGTAAATGTTTACATAGACTAAGACGTGCCAAAATAAGGAACACAAATGGCGGCGGCCATGGCCGCCGCCATTTGCGTATGCGCATTTTTTTTTTAAAGTCAGCCGTGATAGGCTACGTAAACTTTTACGTAGCGTATCGCGGTGTTTTTTTTAAATCTAGCCATGATAGGCTACGTAAATCTTTACGTAGCCTATCATATTTTTTTGTTTTTGTTTTTGTTTTAACTGGAAATGGCGGCGGCAATTTAATTTCCATTAACTGGAAATGGCTGCCGGAGCCGCCGCTGCCAGGAAGATCCGCCCAAGGTAAGTCCCGTCCCGGGGGGGTGGGGGGGCGGGCCGTTCCGCCACTGATTTTGGGGAGCCAAATGCGCTGGCATTCGGCCTCCCCGAGATCCATGGCGGAACTTTCATACATCCCTATTAAAAACATACTCACAACAATGTTCTGGAAATAAAAGAAGAGGTGGCAGATGAAAATCAAAACCAAGAAATATAACAGGAGAGCCTATAGGGATGACGGAGAATTTCTCCCTGAAACTTCGGGGAACCAAGCACCAACGTGTTCGGCCCCCAGAACATGTTTCTGGGAGAAATTCTCCGCACCCCCTCACCCCCCGCACTCCCCCCGGGATGGGACTTACCTTTGCCGAATGTCCCTCCCGGCGGCAGGTCTGGCTGGCGGTTCGGCGGGTCCTCGTCAGGGGTGGGGGTGGCAGCCGATCTTTCGACTGGCTGCCGCCGCCGCCATTGCAATAAAAGAAAAAAAAAACGCCCCCGTGATAGGCTACGTGATGATTAATGTAGCCTATCACGGCTAGATTTGCAAAGTCAGCCATGATAGGCTACGTAAATCGCCACGTAGCCTATCACGGGTGACTTAAAAAAAAAAAAAGCGCGTACGGATAATGGCGGCCCCCATAGGGAGCCGCCATTCCCATTCCTTATTTGGTCGCTGTAGTCTACGTAAATGTTTACATAGACTATGGTGAAAATAAGGGCAATGCTATTTGCCTTGCCCTTATTTTCGCCGTAGTCTACGTAAAGATTTACATAGACTACAGCGACCAAATAAGGAACGCGAATGGTGGCTCCCTATGGGTAGGGATGGCGGAGAATTTCTCCTCGAAACTTTGGGGGGCCAAGCGCCAACGTGTTCGGCCCCCCGAACAAGTTTCAGGGAGAAATCCTCCGCCCCCCGCACCCCCCCCCGGGATGGGACTTACCTTCGCCGAATGTTCCTCCCGTACGTAGGAGGGACATTCTACGTAGGAGAAGACCTAAGACTAGTAGCCATTCCTACGTAGGAGGGACAAATCTACGTAGTAAATCTACTACGTAGATTTACGTAGACTACGGCAAAATAAGGGCAACGCATAGCGTTGCCCTTATTTTCGTCGTAGTCTACATAAAGATTTATGTAGACTACAGTGACCAAATAAGGAACGCGAATGGCGGCTCCCTATGGTGGCCACCATTAGCGTACGCGCTTTTTTTTTTTTTTAAGTCACCCGTGATAGGCTACGTGACGATTAACGTAGCCTATCATGGCTGACTTTGCAGATCTAGCCATGACGGGCTATGTTAATCGTCACATAGCCTATCACGGGGGCATTTTTTTTAAAAAAAAAACTTTCAAGTTTGCGGCCGGGCGAGGTGGGAAGCCTCATCCTCGGCCTGAATTTCGGCCAGGGCGAGGCGGGAAGCCTCCCCCCCGGCCTGAATTTCGGCCGGGGCGAGGCGGGAAGCCTCCCCCTCCAGCCTGAACTTCGCGGGGGGAGCAGCGAAGCGCCTCCCCCCCACCGCGAACAAGCTTCGGCGAAAGGTAAGGGACTTTCGTCCACCCCTACCTATGGGGGCCGCCATTTGCATACGCACTTTTTTTTTTTTTAAGTCACCCGTGATAGGCTACGTGGCGATTTACGTAGCCTATCACGGCTGACTTTGCAGATCTAGCCGTGATAGGCTACGTTAATCGTCACGTAGCCTATCACGGGGGCATTTTTTTTTTAACTGTTTAGTTCGTGGCCGGGCGAGGCGACGCGCCTCCTCCCCGGCCTGAATTTCGGCCGGGCGAGGCGGGAAGCCTCCCCCCCGGCCTGAATTTTGGCCGGGCAAGGCGGGAAGCCTCCCCCCCGGCCTGAACTTCGTGGGGGGAGCAACGAAGCACCTGCCCCCCCACCGCGGGAAATCTTCGAGGACAGGTAAGTGACTTTCGTCCACCCCTAGAGAGCCAGGCAAATCAACCAACATTCAGACCAAAGACCTGGCCAAACAAACAAACAAAATGTGATCAAGTGGAAGCAGAATGTCATCAGTGAAGGGGCCAAGCAGATCTCCTCAGTCAAGGAATTCTGAAGATTGGGTGCCACAACTGAGGAAGCCCCCAGATGTGTTTCTACCAGGGATGTGCGAACGCACCCCCATCCCAGTTCTCCAGGCATCCGCCCAGCCGCTGCTTCTGCTCGCCAGTCCCTGGATCTCGCTCGAACCCCTGCTGCACTCTGCAAGCAGCCCGCACTCACCCCAGTGGCCTCATTCAGCTCCACGTTCACCAGTTTTGGAAAAATAAAATGGTGATTGCAAAAATGCGCATATTTGCGTATGCACAAAAATCTGCATTTTTTTGAATGTGCATATTTGTGTAAAAAATGCATTTTCACACATATGCAAAAATGCACGTTTGCAAAAATGTACATTTTAGAATATGCAAATATGTGCAGTCGCAAAATATGCATTTTCTCACCTCCACAAATGTATGCAAATTGTGATTGCCATTTTATTTTTCAAAAAATGGTGACCACGGAGCTCAATGAGGCCACTGGGGTGAGTGCAGATTGCTCACTGAGCATGGGCACAGGGTGAGCCCAAGCAGGGGCTCAGTGAGTGGGGCTCGGGGGTGCGGGCGGGGGGGGATCCACCAGATTCCCGACAGAATCAGGCACCTGCACCATCCCTAGTTTCTACTAAAAATGCCTCAGTTAGAAATGGGACACAAGAGGGCCTCTCTACATGAGCTCAGCTGATGTGAAGGATCATAGGAGGAGACAGCCATCCTGATCCAAGGACATTAAGGGTTTTAATAAATTGCCTGGGAACAGATTAGCAGTTCCCAGATCTGATGAGCATCTCTGCCAGCAAAGAATGTGAATTTTCTGGCAAAAGGGCTGTTGCATAATAACAATGTCATAACTTGTAATGCTGTACTGTTATTATGTGTTGTCTGAAAAGTTTCGCTGCTGCTGGGCCATCCCCAAATACGCCATCATAGTTACAGATCATTATGGGAACCCTCTTTCTTCTCACCCCTTCCCAACTAGCCTTCAGCTGCAACCGAGCAGCACACATGTCATGGAAGCACTGCATCATGACTTGGCAAGGGAAGGCTGGGCAGAAGAACCTATATCTGGAGCATGGGCAACTTGTGGGCTGGGGCCATGGAGAGGAAAGGAGAGGAGAGGGATGGTTGGTTGGATGGATGATAATCTGGGAACAGAGGCCTCCCATTGAAAGTAAGGGCTGGCATGTTGTGAGCCATGTATACCCATGGGCTTGTTTAAGGAGGAGGGGTAAGGGTTCCACTTATGCTTTTATGAATTCCCTCCTTCATGCATAGCTGCACTTCTGCAGAAATGGATCATGCCTTAACATTTATGTATTACTACTACTACTGCTACCATGCATGCCCATGGAGGAATGCTTTTCAGTGCATTTTTTTGTGATCATTCCCTTACGGCTGAACTTTTTCTTCCTTTCTTTTTGGTACTGCTTACTTTTATATTATAAATCTCATCAGGTTTGCTTGTAATTTTACAGAGTAGCAGAGCAAAAGGTATGTAGTTTTGAAGCTATAGCTAATAAGGTTATATTTTCACTTGCTGGGTGAATCCTAGTAGTAAGTAATATTCTAGGATGTATCTGACCCCAAAGACAGATTTCTCAGGGAAGGTAGTAAAGCCGTCCATGACAAGCTGGAAATCAAGTGTTCCATATACTATCTACACTATCTATATGTGTATGTGTAACTTTAGAAGTCAGATGTGCCTAGAATGTTAAAACTATACCCACAAATAATGTTGCAATGCTATTGTGCTTTACAGCAGTGAAGGATTACAGTGGAAACTTGAAATGTTTTACTCATAATGCATAATAGAAGCACCAGTGAAAACAAAAGTATTACTCGTGCAGTGTTTTGGGGTTGATAATAGTTATTGATTCTACTTGCATGAGAGCAATTAATGCACTTCCTTTAAAAAATGTAAATAGCTGCAGCAGGCCCCACTGAGCAGGATTTGAGGCTGCAGGGAGGGGTGTTTAATCCCTTCCTTGTGTGCCATGGGCTCACCAAACATTACTCCTCCTTCCCCTCAAAGCTGCTGTTAGCCCTGGGAAAGAAACTTCCATTGGTGCCAATCCACGGGGGCTGTCAATGAGGCTGCAATTCCATTCTGGGTTTCAGTCAGAGCCAGCCAGAACTCCAAAGGAGCTATCCAATGTGCTGAATCCATTTTGGGGGGATAGGATTCAGACCTTGGATAGCTCCTGTAGAGTTCTGACTGGTTCTGACTGAAACCCAGAATGGAATTGCAGCCTCATTGACATCAGAGACACCAGCCTCCACTGGTACAATAGAAACTTTTAGGCCAGGGCTAATAACATCTTTCGCAGAACAATTTTCCCTGGGCTGTGCCATGCAGGGAAAGGGTTATAGGTACTCACTGTGCTCTGTGGTCCCAATCCTTATCAGGGACCCTCCTGTAGTGGGTATTTTTATTATTTATAATAATCACATGAATTGCTTTCATGCAATTAATATTAATGTGCTATTAGTTTGATGCTAATAATGCAGGTACTTTTAAAAGCCATTTCTACAAAGAATCCCTTTTATCTATATTGTATGGAAGGAGCCTAAAAAATTGCTACCACATATTTATGTTACGAAACATAATGGCCAGAACCTAACTCAGAATTACATACATGGAAATTCATCCTATAGAGGTCATAGGCTTTAAAAATGCCTAAGCGTGTTTTGTACTGTGACCCATATGTAGACTTGTATTAGAGCATCTCTACACCAGCCTAAAATCCTGCATTCAAAATGGAGCTTTCTGCTTCTGTTTTAAATGTGGGATCACAATGGACTCCCTTTACACATGCTTCCTTTCCCCCTTACCCTTCCTTTTCCCCCTCATCTGAGCCTTCCATATGTTTCATTGATCTTGCTCCTCTTCTTGTGGCTTTTCCTTTTTCATGGAGGGAACTCAAGTGGAACAAAAGCAGGGTAATTTGATAGCTCATTATCTCCAATCTATTTAAAAATGGAATAAAGGTCATTTAGTGCAGGAGATGCCCTGGAGGTCAACAACGTCATCTAAAGGGCCCACAGACCTCCGTGAGTGAACAATCTCAATAGCAGGTTAAAGCTCCATGTGAAGAAGCCCTTAGTGACTCTCAGCACAATCCTATGTGTGTCTGCAAGGAGAATGCAGGGAAGCTATTTGAATTATTTTCATCCGTGTTCATTACAGAAAATATAGGACAGATACCTGTGCCTGAACTGATGTTTTCAGGAAGGGAGCCTGAGGATATGAGGCAAATAGTGGTGACAAAAGATTAAGTTCTCAACCTTATTCATAAATTGAAAGCAAATAAATCACCAGGCTGAGATGGTATCCATCCTAGAGTTCTCAAAGAGCTCAAATATGAAAAATTGCTGATCTTTTTACCAAAATATGCAACATGTCCCCATGATCAGCCTGTATACCAGAGGACTGGAAGATGGCCAATGTAACACCAATTTTCAAAAAGGGATCTGGGAAATTACAGGCCAGAAAGCTTAACATCTGTTCCGGGTAAATTGGTTGTAGGCATTATTAAAGATAAAATTAGTAAGCATATAGGAGGACAAGCCCTGCTGAAAAAGAATCAGCACGGCTTCCGCAAAGGTAAATCCTGTCTCACTAACCTTCTAGAGTTCTTTGAGAGTGTCAGTAAACATGCAGACAGGGGTGATCCAGTAGACATTGTTTACTTGGATTTCCAAAAGGCTTTTGACAAAGTCCTTCACCAAAGACTCCTGAGCAAACTTAGCAGTCATGGAATAAGAGGACAGGCTATTGATGGATCAGTAACTGGTTAAAGAACAGAAAACAGAGAGTAGGAATCAATGGTAAATTCTCCCAGTGGAGGGAAGTAAATAGTTGGGTCCCACAGGGATCTGTATTAGGACCAATGCTTTTCAACCTCTTCATAAATGATCTGGAATTAGGAGTGAGCAGTGAAGTGGCCAAGTTTGTGGATGACACCAAATTATTTAGGGTGGTTAAAATGGATTGTGAAGAGCTCCAAAAGGATCTCCCCAAACTGGGACAATGGGCATCTAAATGGCAAATGCAGTTCAATGTAAGCAAGTATAAAGGGATGCACGATAGGGCAAAAACATCCCAACTTCAAGTAGCCTGGGATCTGAGCTAGCGGTGACCGACGACAAAAGAGATCTTGGAGTTGTGGTGGACAGCTCAATGAAGATGTCAACCCAGTGTGCGGCCACTGTAAAAAAAGGCAAACTCCATGTTAGGCATAATTAGAAAAGGGATTGAGAATAAAACTGCCAACATCATACTGCCCCTATACAAATCTATGGTGTGGCCACACTTGGAATACTGTGTCCAGTTCTGGTCGCCACACCTAAAAAAAGATATTGTAGAGCTGGGAAAAGTGCAGAAAGGGGGAACTAAAATGATCAAGGGGCTGGTGCATCTCCCCTATGAGAGACTGTTACAACAGCTGGGATTGTTTAGCTTGGGGAAAAAGGAGGATAAGGAGAGACATGACAGAGATCTACAAAATTATGCATGATGTGAACAATGTGGATAGGGAGACACTTTTCTCCCTCTCTCAAAATACTAGATCCCAGAGTCATCCTATGAAGCTGATTGGTGGGAGATTCAGGACAGATAAAAGGAAGTGCTTCTTCACACAGCACATATTTAAACTATGGAATTCACTACCACAGGATGAAGTGATGGCCACCAATTTGGATGGCTTTAAAAGGGGGTGGAGAAATTCCTGGAGGAAAAGGCTATTGATGGCTACTAGTCTTGATATCTATGTGCTACCTCCAGTACCAGAGCCAGTGAGCCTATGTACACCAGTTGCTGGGGAACATGGGTGGGAGGGTGCTGTTGTGCTAATGCCCTGCTTCTTGTTTCCTGGTCAACAGCTGGTTTGCCACTGTGCGAACAGAATATTGGACTAGATGGACCCTTGGTCTGATCCAGAATGGCTCTTCTTATGTTCTGGTGTTCTTACTTCACCTATGACCTTAAGTTCCATTTTGGAACCTTTTCTTCAAAGATTTGGAGGGCACAGGGATTGAAATAAGTGTTGTCATAAGGATAATACATTCCACATATTGTGTGTGTGTGTGTGTGTGTGTGTGTGTGTAAGAGAGAGGGCTTACAAGTGGTGGTAGTATCAGCCATTTATCTTCCTTCCTTCCTACTTAAAATTTAGGGCTGTGCATGGACCCCCAATCCACTTCAGATACTGCTTCAGATTCTCTGAAGTGACCCGTATCTGCTTCGGACTGATTCAGACCCTCTCTGCTCCGACTCGGATCTGAATCTGAAGCAAGATTCGGATATCCAGATCGCCCGTTTGTGGCGTTTTCCCTTTGACTTGCATAGAACAACAAAAATGGTCATGACTTTTTTTTGTTTTTATGATACAGGCATGAAATTTGGGGGCCTCAACCACCCTGGAGAGGAGGCCACATACAAAACTACGGACAGTTTAGCCCATTGGTTTTTGTGCTAGGTGGAGTTAAAATTGGACTTTTTCCACAGAAACTCTCAAAGCATAGAGCTGTAACTTCTCCTTGTTTCCATGCATGCACACCTTGGCTCCTCCCAGCCCCCCTCGATGGCATCACACTCCCCAAAGCTCAGGCAGTTTGGCCCACTGGCTTGTGTGCTAGGCACAGGCTGAATTTGATATTCGTAGAAACTCAGCCCAAACTCAGAAGGGAAAGTGTGGTGAAGCAGAGGTCCCTTATTTCTGCTGCAGGTTTTTTGAAGTGCAAAACAACCCTTATTCAGAAGGCTCACTGGCTCATCCTCTCTCTGGCTGATAGGGATGTCAGAGAATTCCATGACGGATCTCGGTGAGGCCGAATGCCAGTGCATTCGGACCCCCGAAATCTGTCACGGAACGAAGCCCCCGCCCCCCAACCCATGAAAGGCATGCAGGACGATGTCCCCCCTGCCCTCAAGCCACAAAAGGCACGCAAAATGGAGCACTTACCTGCTCCCGTCCATGCTGCTTTGCGAATGGCGGCCATCCTGCGGCTGCCATTCACTTCCTCCTCTTCATAGCCGTGATAGGCTACGTAAATACTTATGTAGCCTGTCATGGCTAATGCAGGGATGCCATTTACATCCCTGTGGAGGCCATGATAGGCTACGTAAGTATTTACGTAGCCTATCATGGCGGGGGGGGACCCAGCGTACGCAGATGGCGGCGGCAACTGCCATTTGTGTACACTGGGTTTTTTTCCCCCTGCCATGATAGGCTACATAAATATTTACGTAGCCTATCACAGCTCAATACAGGGACGCAAATGGCGGCAGCTAAGACAGCCACCATTTGCATCCCTGCAGGGCTGCCCAGTGGCCGGATGTTTGGCTGCAGGTGGCCGGAGCCGGCTGGCGGCTCCACAGCTTGGCTGTGGAGCGCAGCCGGCCAGGCAGGATTCCGGGGGGGAGGACCGGATCGCCTCCCCCCCCGTCGAGGATTCTGGGGGGAGGGACGGAGCGCCTCCCCCCCACTGCGGATTGCCCAGCACAGAGCCAGGTAGGTGTTTTGTACATCCCTACTGGCTGAATACACACATTACCTGGTAGGCAGGCTGGAAGAGTTTTTTTTTATCTGCTTTTGTTTATTTATATCACACACACTAAATTAGTATTTTGAATGTATTTTACCCAGTGGTTGCTGCTCTGGGCGCAGCTAAAGTTTGATTTTCTCCACAAAGACTCTCAAAGCAAAGAGCTGTAACTTACTTCTCCCTGTTTCCACACATGCATGTGACACCTTGGCTTCTCCCAGCTCCCAGTGTGTGCTAGGTGCAGATGAAATTTGATTTTTTCCAGGAAAACTCCCAGAGCAGGGAGCTGTAATTTTTCCCCATCTCTGTCCCTGCCAACATCCTGAAGATGTCTGATATTGCTTTTCCACACAGTGGAGTGTTATTGGAATAAGAAGGTAATTAATATAAATACTGTGTGTTTCATGCCTTTTCAACACTGCCTTGAAATTTGGACATATAGTGTTGGTGGAACTACAACCTAGAACACACACACACATGGACACAGTCACACAAGAGATAAAGAAAAGCAGAACTATCTAAGCAAATGATGGGTGTCTTCAATTTATTGTTTTATATTTCATGTTCTTTTATGGAAGGCAGGGTAACTTGAAGAAATACAGGATAACAGCACAGGCAATAAGATAAGGCAGGGGAGAGAGTAGTAGCGACAAGCGAGGAAAAGCTATGTTACTTTGAAAAAATATGGAAAGGAGAGATGAAGCTAATCAAATACAAATAACAAATGAGTTGGAGGTACAAAGGTATAGAAAAGCAGCTGGATGAGGTGCTGCAAAAGACACCATCCCAAAGGGGACAGATGATCAAGGAGCAAGGGAACATTCCCAGTACAACCAAGCTGTTCCCTTTTAATTTAAATTTTGAGGAAAGCCTAATGGCAATCAAAATAGAATAAACTGAAGGAGCAACTCCTAGGAATGCGCATACATGCACGCGCGTGCACACGCACACACACACACACACACACACACACACAATCATCTACCCAAACCAGCCCTCTCCCAAAGATACAGCTAGCACAATAACCAAACGCAGCCTTTCACTGAAGTATATATACCCCCTTCCTCCACCACTCTCTCTGATTGGAGACTGCTGGTCTTGGTTCTGGCTGAGAGTTCCTATTCTCCAAAGCACAATCCCTCCTCCTCCTCTGCTTGCATTCCCCCTCCCTCCCTCCCTCCCTCCCTCCCTTCTCCTCCTCCTCCTCCCCCTCCCCATGCCCCTCTGCATGAGCATTCAGAAATAGATACATTTTGGAGACAGCCTGCCTGGATTGCTCAGGCATTAAGTAGAGCTCTGAATAAATGGGGTGGAGGAGGTGCTTCATTGGGGGGGGGGCTCTTCACCCAGGGCTGCCTCGGTACTGCTCTGACCTGCTTTGTATCATGAGGATTTTGCTCTGAATGAGCCCACTTCGCCTCATTATTTGGGCTAGCCTATCGTGGGGAAAAACACAGACACAAATGGCATAGTGGACGCCACTTGTGGCCATAAAGCCCTTAGTTTAACCTAATTGCAGCCATTTACGCCTGCATTTAGGTTAATCTAAGAGCTTTATGGCTGCAAGTGGTGTCCACTATGCCATTTGTGTCGGGAGTCATTCCTCAGTGATACAGAACAGCAATAGTGGCCGTATCACCAGTGATACAGAGCTGGCGGGCAGCTCCGCGGAATTGCCATAGAGCAGAGCTGGCTCACAAGGATTCCAGGTGGAGGAACAGATTGCCTCCCCCCATAGGCAGATTCCCAGAGGACCGAAAGGTAGGGAATCCGCCCATCCCTATTTGGGATACATCCCACCCGAAACAACTACTGCACACCTTCCATTAAAGGATGGTTTGCATTTTATTCCTATCTGCATTTAATTGAACTGAGTATAGATTATGCAGCATACTGTTTAGTCCATGGCACCCCTCACAAATTTTTTAGGTCCCTTTCTCTGTTTGGAAATTAATGCCAGACCAGATTTAAAGAGGGACAGCTGAGCTTTGTCTAAATTTTTTTTTCTGTTTTTTTACTCAAGGTGGGAGGTTGGAAGAAGAAGATAATTAAAGAAAAAATACAGTCTCACACAATTATTTGGTCAACCGCCTCACAACTTCACTCCATCCCAATGGAGGCTAAAGAACTAACTGCATTTGTTTGATAAAATGCAATGTAGTGGCAAGGATATTAATGTTGCTTGAAAATTTCATGATAAAATATTAAGCATCCCCTATTGAATTTATCTTTGAAAATAAGCTATAGCTGCTTGGGAGAAATTCCTTAATTTAACCATTTCTCTTTTAAAATTAATAGCTTCATGCCATTGCCCAAAAGCAGAGCTTGACAATTTACTACAGCTGTTTTATACATGATGATATAAAGCTCAAACCCCTTGCAGAAGTCCAACAGAGCTTTGAGCTAAATTCAAAAAGGTTTATCTTAAAAGCTTACAGGTCCCACTTGGGCTCCTGTACTTCAAGACTCTCCCAGGAATCTTCTTCTTCTTCTTCCTTCTGCATTGATGGAAGTCAGACTATTTCAAAAATGTGGTAGCTCTTTAATACAGGCTATCTTAGAAAACAAATAATTTGGTAACATCTACATGAAGTTTAGTTACAAGTATACTGGAATAGCTATGCTCAGCTCAATGCCCATCATGTGAGCAATGTAGAGCTCACCATTGCTGGGAGATGGTCTTCAGTGATTCCTAAAAGGAAACTGTCATATATGTGACAGTCTCATAAAGGACCTGAACGCTTGTAGAAAAGACAACAGGATCCGAGGGGAAGAAATGTATTACAATTCCCTCCAGGATACTACAACCTTGCTTTCAAACCCAAACCTCTAATTAGGGGTGGACGAAAGTCCCTTACCTTTCGTCGAAGGTTGTTTGCGGTGGGGGGGAGGCGCTTCGCTGCTCCCCCCGCGAAGTTCAGGCCGGGGGGGGAGGCTTCCCGCCTCGCCCAGCCGCAAACTCAAAAGTTTTTTTTTTTTTTTAAACGCCCCCGTGATAGGCTACGTGACGATTAACATAGCCTATCATGGCTAGATCTGCAAAGGCAGCCGTGATAGGCTACGTAAATCGTCACGTAGCCTATCACGGGTGACTTAAAAAAAAAAAAAGCGCGTACGCTAATGGCGGCCCCCATAGGGAGCCGCCATTCGCGTTCCTTATTTGGTCGCTGTAGTCTACGTAAATCTTTATGTAGACTACGGCGAAAATAAGGGCAACGCAAATAGCCCTATGGGGGCCGCCATTAGCGTACGCGCTTTTTTTTTTTTTTAAAGTCACCCGTGATAGGCTACGTGACGATTTACGTAGCCTATCATGGCTGACTTTGCAAATCTAGCCGTGATAGGCTACGTTAATCATCACGTAGCCTATCAGGGGGCGTTTTTTTTTTCTTTTATTGCAATGGCGGCGGCGGCAGCCGGTCGAAAGACTGGCTGCCGCTCTCGCCCCGCTCGAACAACCACCGAACCGCCGGCCGGACCCGCCGCCAGGAGGGACATTCGGCGAAGGTAAGTCCCGTCCTGGGGGGGGTGCGGGGTGTGGGGGGGGTCCGGAGGATTTCTCCCCGAAACTTGTTCGGGGGGGCTGAACACGTTGGTGCTCGGCCCCCCGAAGTTTCGGGGAGAAATTCTCCGCCATCCCTACCTCTAATGTAAAATTTCATCTTCCTTAATGTCACAGATTGGCAACACCTTGTTCCATGTTTGGGAGGGAAAACATCAAAATAGTGTGCTTTTCAGTCTTTTTTGCTCTTCCTTTCCTGTGGCCTTTTCTGCTGCCACCAGGTTAAAATCTTTATTTGTCTGGCTGCCTCCACCAAATCAGGTTTAAACTGCTCTGGGTGTCAGGCATCTGAGTGTGAGACTTGGCTATTAGCTGTGGATGAGTAATACCTCCCACCTGAAAGAGACCACAAAGTTCCAAATAACAAAGTGCAAGTTTTACTGAAGAAAAATGTCAAAAGGAAAAACTTTAAAAATCTGAATGGATACACACGCGTGTACACACACACACACACACACCACAGAAACCTCATGAGCAATAGGATAATAAAACAATCAGGGATAAACACATCCAGCTAACCTAACTGGATAGTATGTAATCTCTGTGTCTTACAACTTGCTTTCCCCCTCCCCCTTGTATGTGAAATTGTTATCAAACATAACTATACCTCAAGTGAAATTTGGTTACCAGATGATGGATGAAATGGTCTTGGGGATGGGACCAGATCTGGGACAGAGACCGCCAGTGCACCTCTCTGTTCTAGGAATATATGTGGCATAGATGGTATTTCTTTTGGTAGAGAAGGTAAGACATACAGGTTTTGCATCATCTGTGCAGTTATAAATAAAATAATTTTGGGCTAAGAACTGGCTAGAATTTGCCTATCACCTATGATGGGAGAAACATTTGCATGGAGAAAAAGGGTCTTGTGTGAAGCAGCCCTTAAATCTGAGGGCTTGGAAGATGATCAAAATGCATGCGTTATGCATTACATTAGCTTTTACCCTAGTGATTTGACCAGGCTGATATTTAGGATGCTTATTCAGCGGGAGATTGTTCTAAAGTACAACTGAAATTAAGAAGAAAATTAAAGAAATTTCAAGGATTCATTTTACTACCCCACAGGAATAAAACAATCCCGTATTTCTTGCCAGTGAATAGCAAAAAAGCCTATTATGGTGAGCAAACGAGCCTTGCAATATTATCATTAAAATGGCAAACTAAAGCATTCCAGGGCTGATGAGAACTAGTTAAAGACATTGCTTTAATAATGTCTGAATAAGAGATGCACCAATAAAGCAAGCAGTACACTCTGTTTCCCCGCTTAGTTCTGTGCTAACTCAAATCCAGCACCAGTAACACAATATCTTGTCACCATAAAATTGATTGGATTGGGTTTGCTATGAGAAAAGATATACCCATAACCAAAGCAGTAGCTTGAGTGACCAGGTCTGGATGCTATACAACAAACCAGCAAAAGCTCTGTCACTGTATAGAAAGTAGAACTGTGCACAAACCGTCTCCAAAAATTCTCCACCCTCTTTTAGGGATGTTGGAGAATTCTGCCATGGACTCCAGTGAGGCCGGATTCTTTAGAATCCAGCACCCCGGAGTCCTTGGCAGAATGGGGCAATCCCCCCTGCCACCCCACAGAATCCCCCTGGGACGGAGCCTACCTGGCGTTGGATGCGGCGACGGAGGTGGCAGATGCAGCGGCGGTGGCGGCTCCTCTTCTGGCCGCTGCTGGGCTGCTGCGGCTGCAAATGGCAGCCGTCGTAGCAGCCGCCACTTGCACGGCTGCCTTTTGCCATGATAGGCTACGTAAATACTTACGTAGCCTATCACAGCAAAGAGCAGGAGCGCAAATGGTGGCCACTACGCCATTTGCACCCCTGCCCTTTTCTGTCAATAGGCTACGTAAGTATTTATGTAGCCTATCACGGTGAAAGGCAGCCACACTAATGGTGGCTGCTACGCCATTTGCATCCCTGCCTTTTGCTGTGATTGTCGTTGTTGTTTATTTGTTCAGTCACTTCCGACTCTTCGTGACTTCATGGACCAGCCCACACCAGATCTTGAAAGACTTTTTCTATGCACTTCTCATGCTTCTTAGTTCAAGACTACTAAAAACAGCAGTATGAAAACCTTAGTCTAGTGGTCTTCAACTTGTCAAGAGCTGGGACCTAGCTGGAAAGCCAGGCTGCAATATGGGACCCACTTCCAAGAGCACAGGACTTCAAAGGGTGGAACCCAGTGGGTGCAGCCCATGCATTGAAAGGGTGGAGCCCCATGGTAAAGAAATAGAGCCTATGGCCAGATCTACACCTTGTGTCATATCCTTACGATCCTATCATGGTAATGCTATATCCCTCTTGTGCATTTATACCTCATAGGACACACAATGACACTTGTTGGGCTTCTCCACATAGAGCTTTTATCCTGCTGTTGAGATTGGTCATGGGAGTTTGTGGGTCCTTTAGATGATGTCGTCAACCTCCAGGGCATCTCCTGCACTAAATGACCTTTATTCATTTTTTTAAAATATTGGCCATAATGAGCTATCAAATTACAGCACTTGAGTTCCACTTCAATTCCCTCCATGAAAAGGGGAAAAGTCACAATAAGAGAAGATAGAACACAGCACCATCTAGCAGCTGTATAATGAAACACATGGAAGTCTCAGATAAGAGGGAAAAGGAGGGGGGAAAGAGCAGGGGAGAAAGTGCGTGTAAACGGAGTCTGTCGTGATTCTGAATTTAAAACAGAAGCAGAAAGCCCCATTTTAAATGTGGGATTTTAGGATGGTGTAGAGATGCTCATTGTGGTATATTGGATAACGTGGAATAAAAAGCAGGAAATAACATTACAAAAGCAGTATGTCAAATGTGTCATACTAATAACATATGGCTGTGAGAGCTGGACTATAAGGAAGGGTGAGTGACGAAGAACTGATGCTTTTGAACTGTGGTGCTGGAGAAGACTCTTACGAGTCCCCTGGACTGCAAGGAGGTCAGATCAGTCCATCCTAAAGGAAATCAACCCTGAGTGCTCATTGGAAGGACAGATACTGAAGCTGAAGCTCAAATATTTTGGCCACCTAATGCGAAGAGAAAACTCACTGGAAAAGACCCTGATGCTGGGAAAGACCGAAGGCAAAAGGAGAAGGGGACGACAGAGGATGAGATGGCTAGATAGCATCACCGATGCAATGAATATGAATTTGAGTGCACTCCGGGAGAGAGTGGAGGACAGGAAGGCCTGGCGTGCTATGGTCCATGGGGTCACAAAGGGTCGGACACGACTTAACGACTGAACAACAATAAGCAAACTATACAGTAAGATACATAAGCGAACATGTTACTGAGGTTTTAAGAAGACGACATTCCATCTTACAGATGGAAAACGTGGAGGCCAAGAATTTCTCTAAGCCAATTGATGAATTTAATTCTCAAATAGGCATTTACATATCTAATTTGTTCAGTGGTTGGTCCTTTAAAAAATCCATCCTATAAATAGGGATGTCAGAGAATTCTGCGATGGTTCTTGGTGAGGCCGAATGCCAGTGCATTTGGCCTCCTGAAATCCGTGGCGGAATGAAGCCCCCACCCCCAACCCATGAAAGGCACGTGGGACGAAGTCCCTGCCACCCCCAACCCACAAAAGCAGCGTGAAACGGAGCACTTACCTGCTCCCGTCAGCGCTGCTTTGCGAATGGCGGCCGTCCTGCGGCCACCATTTGCTTCCTCTTCATAGCCGTGATAGGCTATCATGGCTAATGCAGGGATGCCATTTGTGTCCCTGCGGAGGCCATGATAGGCTACGTAAGTATTCACGTAGCCTATCATGGCACGGGGGAAAAAACCCAGCATACGCAAATGGCAGCAGCTACCGCCATTTGCGTACACTGGGTTTTTTCCCCCCTGCCGTGATAGGCTACATAAATACTTACGTAGCCTATCACGGCTAAATACAGGGACCCAAATGGCGACAGCTATGACAGCTGCCATTTGCGTCCCTGCAGGGCTGCCCAGCAGCCGGATGTCCAGCTGCAGGTGGCCGGAGCCAGCCAGCAGCCCTGCAGCTTGGCTGCGGAGCAAAGCCGGCCGGGCAGGATTCCGGGGGGGAGGGCCAGATCGCCTCCCCCCCCATCGAGGATTCCAGGGGGAAGGATGGAGTGCCTCCCCCCCCCAGCGGAAACAGAATGGAACAGAAGGTAAGTGTTCCATCCATCCCTAGCTATAAAGCAGTGGCATCAGGTGGTGACTTACATGTGTGAATAACTGGTCTAACATCAAGGACAGAACTTTCATTTCACCTGTTCAACATGATACTTACAGAAAACTGTTTATGTATTTGGTTGTAAATCATCAAGTGTTGAGTAATGAAATAAAACAAAATCAAATCAAATCAAGGACATGAATCCTTAAATTGGCTCTAATTAACCTGGCATCCATCCATCTATCCATCCATCCATCTAAAATGTCTCTCAGTGTGTGTGTGTGTGTGTGTGTGTGTGTTCCTCATTATATATGTGTGTGTGTGTGTGTGTGTATGTTCCTGAATATATAGATATAGATATCAAAATATAGTGAAAAATAATCTGATTTGTTGAACATAGCATGGCTTCAGATATATGATGTGCACATTCAAATAATGCCCTTTCTAGCAGGCATTTAGGTAACTTCCCAAGTGAGGGACAGGTTACTTGTTAAGGCATGGCATGGCAGGCATACAAAACTTAATGTATAAGATAGGTGCATTTTTAATTTGATAAGACAACAATGGTGGGATGTGACCTGGAGAGCAGGGAAAGAATTTAATATCCCTAAGTGGCCTTGAATATGTGGAATATCAAATTGAATAACACCTTCCAGTAGGCAGGAAAGGACAGAGTGGTGTTTCACAAGGCAAACACTCCTCAGTTAAAATACGTATAAATAAATTCTGCAGAAAATGTATCTTTTTTTGCCAAAGTTTGCTGATGAAAAGGGAAAAAAAAAGAATTTGGCAGTGCCTTGTACATTGGCAGTGCCTATAGGAGACACCTTAGGAAGCAACTTTCTTGTACAGACAGCTACACCTTGACCAAGAAAGACTAGATAAGCCTTTGGTGAGATCCAGAATGGCTCTTCTTATGTTCTTATTTTTTGTTTATGTTCACATAGGTAAGGAGCCTTTTTTCAGTCTAGCCAAGAAATAACAGCCTGAGAGACAGAAAAAGAATCTTTGGCAAGTCTATGTCTGGAATTACCATTGGATGTGGGGACAAAGCCCCTGATGCCCAGTGGAGATATGGAGAGATCCATCCAACTGCAGTAACAACTGGCTAATAATGGCTGAGGAGAGCAGACAATCGCTCCAAGGATCACTGAGGAGAAGACAGAGTTGGAACAGTCAAGGCCTGGGAGGAGCACAGCTCTGGGCAGAATGGCCTCTGATATGGCCACAGAAGGTGGGAGGAAAGAGGCCAGCTGCTGTGAATGCCACCACTATTTTAAGTCAGCCTGGAAAGGGTTTCCAAGAAGCCCCCTTTTGCCTCTCCCACAATGCAGCACTGGAAAGACCAGGGAGGGAGGAGGAAGGTGGTGGTAGCAAGCCCTCTAAGATGTAGAGGAAAGGATCAAAAACTGGACTGTGAGTCAGAGCAACAACGCAGTAGAAAAGGCTGGCTCCCCACCCCCCTCAGCATCAGCCTGCTTCTTTCCTAGTGAGAATTTGGCCTGGCTGCGCTAGCCTGTAGGGGACCCTCCAGACCACATAACACCCCAGAATGCAGACCAATGGGTTATTTTAATAGAGGTCTATTCACTTCTTTAAACAATGGGAACAATGTTATTACTATTTGGGCAGGTTAAGAATTTTAATATTTTTGACTAGTTAAAAATGGCATTAAGTAATCTATTAACCAATATTATGTTTGGCCTGTTGAAGTCAGACTTCCACCCAGCTAGCTTCTATCCAAGGAGAGTTGGGATTAAGCTGCATCTCCTTGTCAAAATGCTTCTATCCAGCAGCTGTAGCTGCTGTTGTATGGACACTGGATATTTTTAATGTATCTTTCTGTTCCCCTTTTTAAAATATTAACTGCATAAAATAAATAAGGTTTTATACCACTGCAGAGAATTACATTAATTTTGTGAACATCTGTGCAAAGTAAAATCATTCTGATCCCAACATGATGGTAGAGTCTTCTTCTGGAATCTGGTGCAAGGTATTAAAAGGATTTTGCATTATGGTAAATATCTTAATCCCTCAGAGATATAAAAAAGAAAGGAAGTAATTTAATAGTGGTAATGGTGCAAATCGTTGTAGATTCTCTGCAGCCAATAGAAAATATACCAGGTTTAGTGATGGGTGAGAATTTTGTTCAGTTCATTCTTTGGTAAAAATTTACAGGAATTTGCATTCTTTTTCATAAATGGGATGGAAAGAATTTGAGATTTAAAAAATGTAAATGTGGGAGAAAGTAAACCTGACAGATTCATCCATCCAGGCAGAGGGCTAAGAGTGCTTAGCACTACAAGGTCTGGTTTTGTATTAGGGCTGTGCGCTGCTTTGGCCTGAGGCCCGAACCCCGAGTCGAAGTGGGCTGCTTTGGGCCACTCTGTGCTCCTTCCAAGGTGAAGCAGAGGGGGCATGAAGTGGCCCGGAGCAGATCAGCAGTTCACCAAAGCACTCGGTGTGCTTCAGCCCCTGGCCCATCCCCCCCAGTGCCCCCAGGTCCTTGCCTGAACCACCTTCTCCTCTCTGCCGCCTTGCCTCTTCTGCCACCACATCTGCCGCCGCCGCCTCCTGAAGCCTGGATGCATGGCGACTGGTCTTCTTCCAGAGAGTGGCCATTTTTAAAATGGCAACCTCCTGGAAGTTCCAGGAAATTGCCATTTTAAAAATGGCAACTCCCTGCAAGAAGAGTCACCACACGTCCAGGCCTCAGGGGATGGTGGTGGGTGGTGGCAGGCAGCAGCAGCGGGCTGCTTCCACTTTTGCCACCGCTGCCGCCACCTGCACCGCCATCTCCTGAAGCCTGGACACACAGCGACTCTTCTTGCAGGGAGTTGCCATTTTTAAAATGGCAACTTCCTGGAACTTCCAGGAGGTTGCCATTTTAAAAATGGTGACTCCCTGGAAGAAGACCAGTCACTGCGCGTCTGGGCCTCAGGAGGCGGCGGCAAAGACAGCAGCAGTGGGCGGTGGCAGCAGCAAAGGTGGTGCAACAGAGAAGGTGACACTACGGAGAAGGTGATGGTGGCGGCAGCAGCAGCAGAGGAGGGAGCAGCCCAGGTAAGGAGCTGGGGGGTTGCGTGAGGGCATCAGGGGGGAACCTGCTTCGGGTTTGGGGCCGAGGTGGGTTGGGGCCTCAAATCTGCCCGAGCCAGATCAGGCCTGCCTCGGAAGCTGCAAAATGGCTTTCGAGTTGGATCGGGGGTGGGGGGTTCCTGCCCAGCCCTATTTTGTATCCCTGCATATTCAATCATTTTTCTGATGTTGAATGATAGGCATCCATAATTATAGAACTATGGTGTCGCTTCTTTGTTTCTGGCATGTTCCTCATCTTTAACAGGTACATAGCAATCGGGTACAATGTGGTCTTCTCCTTGCTGGGAATAGCTGTGCCTAAGCAAATGGGTCAGAAGTGTGTTGCATTTTTTATAAGAACTGAACCAAATGTGTAAATTTCATCATAAAGAAACTCCCCCGAGAATGATTAAAAAGAAAAAGAAAAAGAAAGAATGTAGGAGGAAGAAAGTGAAACAGATAGATGCATCCTTTCCAAATCAGTTCACATCAACAGAGTATTTGACCAATTGTTCTTTTAGAATGAATTATTAAGAGGATAATTATAAAAGATAATTATAAAAAAAATAATAAAAGATGCCACGGTGCATCCTCTCCCATGCACGCAGCTCAAAGGCCACATATCCAAAACACTGAGTGCCTTAGGAGAAGCAGAGCTCTACGTATACTTATTGGAGGCAAAGACAGCTGTCCCATTTGAATTAATAGCAATGTGAGATGTCCACTTGTCTGGTAATGTTCATACCTGGATGAGGGCCAGTGGGAAAAAGAGATAAAAGTGCTTCATTATGCCTTTAGGGACCCTCTCCTACACATGCGATTGTATGAGCAATCCACTACTTAAAATGGGGATTTTAAGAGAACTCATCCCAAAACCTCATTGCAAACACTTATCCCCAAAACAAGAACTCAGCCCCTAAACCTAAAAGTAAGGAGCAATTTTAGTCTAAGGTAGATGTTTAAAAATAAATATCTTAATGTGAATTTCCATACGGGTTCTTTTTAAATCACAGATCAATACAGAAATGAGATGGAATGGACTTATGAATGAATGCATGTGAAAGTGACACAGACTGGAAATAGACTGATTTGTCCATCCTATGTCCAAAGTGATATGTCAGTAGGGCTACAATCCTATATTCACTTACCTGGGGAATAACCCCCATTGAGCTCAGTAGGGTTTAGATATTCCTAGGACTGACCTGTGCATTTTAATTTTTTTTTTTGCAATGCAGTGCAAACTATATTCCAACTTTGTTGCTGTAATACGTCTGTGCAGAAGTGTCATTTAGAGCCAGTTTATTAGAGCCCATTAGAAAAGGTTTCAGACCTAACACGTGCATGCTGTCTCACATGCACCATGGGCTGGATCCAGATTCCATCCCATGTAAGCAGAAGGCATATTGTGTAAGCACATCCATCTTAAATCAGGACAACATGCAACAAATTAAGGGAGAAAACCTTCTTCGTTGTTAAAACATGCCCTGACAATTCATGTTCACAGTTCTATATTTGGTTTGCAGTTTCACAGGCAAACATGAACAGCCCTAGGAGGCAAGCCTATAGAGAGTCCTCTTATCTCTGAGGCATGAGAAACATGAGAAAGCAAAGAAAGATTCATTCAGCTCACTCAACAGAATCTAACAGAGTATGATCATTTCATTTTACTTATTGAAGACTTTAAAGGAAACAGAATTAGGAGACTGGGTTGCTCCCAGATAAAGCATATTTCAGATTAATAAATTATAATAACATTCAATTAGCACATTGGTTCCTACATGAAATCATTAGTTTGTACATGAAAATGGTAGTCAGCAGCCATTAACAGGGCAATTCTAAGCGAGCGTTCAGAAGTAGATACAAATCAATATATATCGACTCCATATTCATTTCAACTCTATTCAGTCAGTCATAAGTTTTCCAATTTCCACATCATTCTGCAATTTTTAAAAACCCACCAGAACATCCACATTTATTTTCAAATACAACTTCATCTAATATATGCATTTGGTATGCATTTCCCTAATATATGCATTTCTATGTGTATCTTTGCCTAGTATACACATTTTAACTAGGGATGTACGAAAGTCACTTACCTTTCTATGGATTATGTTCATGGGGGGGAGGTGTTCTGTCCCTCCCCCCAGAATCCTCGATGGCCGGCTGTGCTCCGCAGCAGCTCCGCAGAGCAGCTGGCCAGGCCCAGCCCAGGCCAGAGCCGTCCACAGCCGGGTTTCCGGCCACGGAAGGCTCTGGGTAAAACAAAAACAAAAACAAAAACAAAAAACCACATACACAAATGGCGGCGGCTACGACCGCCGCCATTTGAATTCCTTATTTTTCACAGTCTTAGTCTACATAAATCTTTATGTAGACTATTATGGCAAAAATAAAGGGGAAATCAAATAGCATAGCAGTCGCTATTTGCATCCCTTTTTGATTCGCCGTTTTAGCCTACGTAAATATTTACGTAGGCTAAAACAGCAAATCAAAAAAAGACGCAAATAGCTCCCACTACGCTATTTGCGTTCCCCTTTATTTTCACCGTAATAGTCTACGTAAATATTTACGTAGACTAAGATGGCGAAAAATAAGAAACGCAAATGGCGGTGGCCATAGCCGCTGCCATTTGCGTACACATATTTTTTTTAACCCAGCCATGATAAGCTATGTAAATCTTTACGTAGCCTATCACATCCCTCAAGAAAAAACAAAAAAACCCTCCAGACAGAAAATGGCTGCAGCCGGTCAGAAGACCAGCCGCCGCCGCCCAGAACATCCGCCCCAGGTAAGTCTCGTCCCGGGGGGGATCCGTGGGGGGGCGGGGGGGCAGGCCGCTCCGCCACAGATTTTGGGGGGCTGAATGCACTGGCATTCAGCCTCACTGAGATCCATGGCAGAATTCTCTGACATCCCTAATTTTAACTAGGGATGGACGAAAGTCACTTACCTGATCCTGAAGCTTGCTTCGCGGAGGGGGGAGGTGCTCCATTTCTCCCCCCAAATTCTGGCCGGGGGGGAGGCACCCCGTCCCTCCCCACCGAAATTCTCACCTGGGGGGAGGCGCCCCATCCCTCCCCACCAAAATTCTGGCTGGGGGGGAGCACCCCGTCTCTCCAGCCGCGAATCCTGTTGTCCTGCTGGCATGCAAATGGCGGCAGCCGTAGCCGCCGCCGTTTGCATCCCTGGCCTTCAGTCAGCTGTGATAGGCTACGTAAATCTTTATGTAGCCTATCACGGCTGACTTTGGGGGGGGGGAAGCGCTTACGCAAATGGCAGCGCCCATGGGCACCGCCATTCGCGTTCCTTATTTTGGCATGGGTAGTCTACGTAAATATTTACGTAGACTACAGCGAAAATAAGGGCAACGCAAATAGCATTGCCCTTATTTTCGCTGTAGTCTACGTAAATATTTACGTAGACTACCCATGCCAAAATAAGGAACGCAATTTTTGCGCTTTTTTACACGCTTTTTTTTTTCCAAAGTCAGCCGTGATAGGCTACGTAAATCTTTACTTAGCCTATCACTTTTTTTTTTTAACTTGGAAATGGCGGTGGCAGCAGCTGGTCGGAAGACTGGCTGCCGCTGCACCACCACCGAACCGCCGCCAGGAGCCGCCGCCGCGAGGGACATTTGCCAAATGTAAGTCCCATCCCGGGGGGGTGTGGTGGACCGTTTCTCCACCAATTTTGGGGGGCCGAATGCGTTGGCATTCGGCCTTCCGGAGATTCGTGGAGAAATTCTCTGACATCCCTAATTTTAACACTATATTGAGCTGAAAACTGCATTGCAAAATTTGGAGAAGTGCAGAGTCTGAAATGTTACTATATTCTGATCTGCATGTTAGTCCAGGAAGTGTGAATTAGGTCAGTTTGTCTAGAAGTGTGGACCAAATGAAATTCTCTAACATCCCTGCTAAGAAGTACATTCCTTTGAGTTTAATTAGTCTTCTCTGGTAAAGGTCAGCACAGACATTATATCCTATACATACAACTCTACTACTAATAAAAAATAAGCAATTTGGTTACTAGCTTGACTGATTGATTCATGAAAGGAGAAAAAATCTGGGAAACGAAAATGTTTAGCTTCCTAAGTTCTATATATCACAAAGGGTTTCTTTTTTTCTTTTTCTTTTTCTATTTTAGCAGTGGGGTCATATTTCGCTGGTGGCAAAACATCCACACTGGTTCCTGTTCTGTTTCTGGGCCCAATTAAAAGTACTGGTGCTTATCTTGAAAATCTGGCTGGGTGCCTGAAGGACTGTGTACTCCAGCACAAGCATACCTATGGTCTGGCTCCAATTTTGAGGGGGTCCTTGGCATACTGCCCTCTGATGAGTTACCCTACGAGTCCTGAAAGTCTGGAACAGCAGCCATGCAGCAAAAGCTGACATCTAAATTCCCCAACAAGGGGCCACCATTTTTAATTTCCCACAATCTCCTGGAGTGACCTGATGTTGGGGGCATTCCAAAGCATTGTAAGAAATTCAAGTGGCCTTTCCATGGTGCTGTGGTGGTCAGTGGAGTGTCAGAATATGGGGTCCATTCAGGCTTCTATGATGGTGCCCACAGATTTCAGACATCCTTGCCACCAATATGCTAAGGTCATCTTTGGAGACAAACTTCAGGGTTTCCCCAATGTCTAAGGTGTGGTGGGTGGCGACTGAGGACAAAGCTTTCTTGCTGGTGGTGCCGCTTTGTAGAATGTTCTCCTAGGAAGGCTTGCATTGCACATACATCCATGCCATTCTAGGGCTGGGCAAAACCCTTCTTATTTTTACTTTGGTGACTTGTTTTGTGCTATACATTTTTATCTCCTTATTTTATATTTTATTCTCTTGTTTTGGTTTGTGTGTGTGCACGCGCATGTGTGCATGCGTGCATGTGAAAAAGTATACTCTCTAAGCATTTTTCTTTCTCATAAAAACTAGAGCAATAGTATTAACCTTCAGTATGCATCCTTAAGTCATATGCCCATGCCTTTGTTTATAAAAAGAGCCACAAAATGTGCAGATTCAGGGACTTGTCCAGAAATACAGGGACACTTGAAGAATAAACTCAGAAGAGGGGCATGGCTTTCCAATATCAGCCTCCAGATCACTATATTTTGTTTTATTTTTTCAGACAGGCACTGACTCGCATCATATGAAAAGCACTATAGGAGTAATACATTATTAATGCTATTTGCTGATGCTCATGTGCCAGTAACTTAACTGAACATTTACAAATAGAATGATAATAGAGCTGGAAGGGAGGTTATGTGGGCCATAATAAAGGAAAAGTACTGCTTCCCTCCCCCCAGTGTACATAACCCCCTTTAATGTACAATGTACATAACCTGAAAGTCCCAATTATTGTGGTAAAAAAACAGGATTTACAATCAATTGGATCATAATTCCCCCCTTCCCCTGCTCTTCACCATTGCAAGCAGAGGTGGAAAGAAGCATTTTCAGGGGCAGCTTTGTCATATCTTCTCACATTTTTCTCTTGTGCAGCCTCCACTGAACAATGAAGATAAGGAAACCAGAGTTCACATGTACTTGTGACTGCCAGAATGACAGATTTATTACAGAAAGCTCCTGAGAGACCAATTAATATCACCAAGCTTGTCAAAATATGTGTACCATGAAGAATACAGGAAGACTTTCAACACTCTAAGAATGCAAGGTCACTGAAGAGAAGGACACAAGGGGACAAACACAATCACAACAACAGATAAAAGACAATAAAGTCCAGCTGTGCGTTCATCAAATACAGACTGAAGACCTTCTACAATGGCCAAAGCATTGATTTCTCTAGAGCAGGGGTTTCAGGGCACTTTCCCCAAGAATTATATTACCAAGGACCTGTGTTGCACTGTTATTTTTGTGGAATGCCTCACACGCCTTAAGAACATAAGAAGAGCCATTCTGAATCAGATCAAAGGCCTATCTAGTCCAGCATTCTGTTCACACTGTGGCTAACTGTGGAGCAAGCCGCAAGTAGGACATGAGTGCCGTAGCACCCTTCTGCTTGTGTCCCCTAGCGACTGGTAAATAGAGGCATACTGTCTCCTATACTGGAGGTAATATACTCATTATCACTAGTAGCCATTAATAGCCTTATCTTCCATAAATTTTATAGTCCCCTTTTACAGCCATCCAGGATGGTTGCTGTCACTCCATCTTGTGGTAGTGAATGCCATAGTTTAACTATCTGCTGTGTGAAGAAGTATATCCTTGTATCTATCCTGAATCTTCCACCATCTAATTTTATGGGATGACCCCGGCTTCTAATCTTATAAGGGAGGGCGGAACCCTTCTCCCTATCCACTTTTTCCACACTAGACATAATTCTGTACACCTCTATCATTTCTCCCCATAACCGTGAATGCTACTACTTGTGAAAAAAAGTCATGTGTCCTGAAATAAGATGTGTTGGTGGTGGTTTAATAAATCCCACCAAAAATCAGCACTGTCCTAATCATAAACTCTTGTCAACCCCCCAAAAAACTTTTCATAGCTGAAAGCTGGTAAAATATTTAACAAATCTATGGAACACACTGTTGGGTTGTCCAGTTCTTGCACTTTGACTTCAGCACACTGTGGCTAAATTGAATAGCCTGTCCCAGGGCAAGTAGTTAGAATGACACAGCTTGGCTTTAATGCCTTTCAAGGGACGTCCATTTTTCTAATATCTATGAACAGGTTATTATTTTGAGTAGCAGATGGATTTTGTTGCCTTTAGGTATTATTTTTCCATCTTTCTCGTTTCAAACCAAGATGATACCAAAAACAGATTTTAAATAAGCCACTTTCCACCCTGAATTGCTTAATTACCAGGGATTTCCATATGTTCATCACCAAAAGGAGAAAATGTTTCAACACCATTGACATGTGATCTTTTTAATGACAGTTTGGCCTTGCTAAAGCTCTTTTGTCTTGTGTAGGTCCTGCGTAATAGCCTATAATCTCAGTTGCCTCCTGCTGGGTAAACTAATAAGTATGTCTAGGAGTTTCATCTTTTAACAGCAGGAATTCAATGAGATCAGAAATTCTTAAGCCCAAAGGTTGAATGGTTTGATCAGAAATGTTGAGAGATACGTGGTATATAAAAGGGTGTGTTGTTGTTGCTGTTGTTATTTAAAAATCATTTGTTTTAATATACGAATAGCAAAAATGGTGGGAGTTTTTCCTCCATTGTCTCTCAGGAAGGCCCATTCAAGCATGAAACAGAAGCTTCCCATGAGACTAGTCTAATTCAGAATCCATATAGATAATGCTTTTTTCAAAGCATCCCCACCTAGGGATGTTAGAGAATTCCGCCATGGACTCCAGTGAGGCCGGATTCTTTAGAATCCGCCCCCCCTGGAGTCCGTGGTGGAATGGAGCAATCCCCCCTGCCACCCCGCGGAATCCCCCCAGGATAGAGCCTACCTTTGTCGGCCATCCGCTGCCCCGTGAATGGCTGCCCCTGTCTGCGGCCGTCATTTCCATTCTACTTTAGCTGCGATAGGCTAGGTAAATATATATGTAGCCTATCATGGCTACCGCAGGTAGGGATGTACGAATCCCTTACCTGGTTCTGGTTGGGACATCTGCTGGGGGGGGAGGCGCTTTGTCCCTCCCCCCCGGAATTCTCGATGGGGGGGGCAATCCAGTCCTTCCCCCTGGAATCCTGCCCGGCCAGCTCTGCTCTGCGGCGGCTCCACGGAGCAGCCGGCCAGGGCCGTTCGCAGCCGGACTTCCAGCTGCGGACGGGCTGCTGCGGACACAAATAGGGATGTACGAAAGTCCCCTTACCTGGGTCCGCTGGGTTCTGCTGGGGAGGGAGGTGCTCCGTCCCTCTCCCCGGAACCCTGGCTGACCAGCTCCGCTCCACGGGGATTCCACGGAGCCGCTGGCTGGCTAGCAGGGATGCAGATGGTGACGACCACAGCCTCTGCTGTTTGCGTCCCTGTAGTCAGCCGTGATAGGCTACATAAAGACTTACATAGCCTATCACGTCTGGCTTAAAAAAACAACAACAACGCGTGTACACAAATGGCAGCGGCTATGGCTGCCGCCATTTCCATTCCTTATTTTTGGCCGTCTTAGTCTACATAAATATTTATGTAGACTAAGACGGCCAAAAATAAGGAACGCAAATGGCGGCGGCCATAGCCGCCGCCATTTGTGTACGCGTTTTGTTTTTTTAAAGCCAGACGTGATAGGCTACGTAAGTCTTTATGCAGCCTATCACGTCTTGTAAAAAAAAAAAAAACCCTCTCCAGACTGCAAATGGCGACGGCGGCAGCCAGTCGGAAGACCAGCCGCCGCTGCTGCCGCCGCAGCCGCCACCACCACCCAGAAGATCCGCCCCAGGTAAGTCCCATCCCGGGGGGGATCTGCGGGGGGGTGGGGGGTGGCAGGGCGTTCCGCCATAGATTTCGGGCAGACGAATGCACTGGCATTCGGCCTCACCGAGATCTGTGGCAGAATTCTCTGCCATCCCTAGACACAAATGGCGGCTGCCATAGTGGCCGCCATTTGCATCCTTCCAGGCTGCTGTGATAGGCTATGTAAGTATTTATGTAGCCTATCACAGTATGCCCAACCCCCCCCCCAAAAAATGGCGTATGCAAATGGTGGCGGCTACGGCGGCCACCATTTGCATTCCCTATTTTTTGCCGTTTTATCCTACGTAAATATTTACATAGGCAATTACGGTGAAAGAAAGGGAACCGCAAATAGCGTAGTGGGCACTATTTGCATTTCTCATCGTAAATTTTTCGCCATAAAAGCCTACATAAATATTTATGTAGGATAAAACAACGAAAAATAGGATAAGCGAATGGTGGCCACCGTAGCCGCTGCCATTTGTGTATGCCTTTTTTTTTTCTTGGCTTGATGTGATAGGCTACATAAATACTTACATAGCCTATGATGGCAAAGACCAGAATGGAAATGGCAGCCGCGGCAGCTGGTTGAAAGACCAGCCGCTGCCGCTGCCGCCACCACTGCCGCTAGAGCCACCGCCATCCGAAACATCTGCCCCAGGGAAGCTTCGTCCCAGGGGGAATATTTGGGGGTTGGGGGGTGGCAGGCCATTCCGCCACGGATTTTGGGGGGCCAAATGCCAGTGCATTCAGCCTCACTGAAATTCGTGGTGGAATTCTCCACCATCCCTAACTGCAGGGATGAAATGGCATAGCGGCCGCCATTTGCATTCCTGCCTTTTGCCGTGATAGGCTATGTAAATATATATGTAGACTATCACGGCTACCGCAGGGAGACAAATTGCGGCTGCTATGGCAGCCGCCATTTGCAGCCACAACCCAGCAGTGGAAAAGAAGTCTCGCTGCAGGCGGCCCCAGCTGGTGGCTCCATGGGCTCCCCGCAAAGCGGAGCTGGCCAGGGAGGATCCCAGGGGGGAGGGATGGATCACCTCCCTCCCCAGCGGATGGCCCCAGCGGAACGGGTAAGTAATCTGTACACCCCTATCCCCACCTAAAATTGTTGTTGTTGTTGTTGTTCAGTCGTTCAGTCGTGTCCGACTCTTCGTGACCCCATGGACCATAGCACGCCAGGCCTTCCTGTCCTGCGCTCTCTCCTGGAGTGTGCTCAAGTCCATATTCATTGCATCGGTGATGCTATCTAGCCATCTCATCCTCTGCGGTCCCCTTCTCCTTTTGCCTTCAATCTTTCCCAGCATCAGGGTCTTTTCCAGGGACTTTTCTCTTTGCATTAGGTGGCCAAAATATTTGAGCTTCAGCTTCAGTATCTGTCCTTCCAATGAGCACTCAGGGTTGATTTCCTTTAGGATGGACAGATTTGACCTCCTTGCAGTCCAGGGGACTCGTAAGAGTCTTCTCCAGCACCACAGTTCGAAAGCATCGATTATTCAGCACTCAGCCTTCCTTATAGTCCAGCTCTCACAGCCATACGTTGCTACTGGGAAAACCATAGCTTTGATTAGATGGACCTTTGTCGGCAAGGTGATGTCTCTGATTCTACTATGCTGTCTAGGTTTGCCATAGCTTTCCTCCCAAGGAGCAAGTGTCTTTTAATTTCATGGCGACAGTCACCGTCTGCGATGATCTTGGAGCCCAAGAAAATAAAATCTGTCACAGTTTCCATTTCTTCCCCTTCTATATGCCAGGAAGTGATGGGGCCAGATGCCATGAACTTCGTTTTTTTAATGTTGAGTTTCAAACCAGCTTTTGCACTCTCCTCTTTCACCCTCAACAAGAGGCTCTTGAGATCCTCTTCGCTTTCTGCCATTAGGGTGGTATCGTCTGCATATCTGAGGTTGTTGATAATTCTCCCGGCAATCTTAATTCTGACCTGTGATTCATCCAACCCGGCGTTTCTCATGATGTAGTCTGCATATAAGTTAAATAAGCAGGGTGACAATATGCAGCCTTGTCGTACTCCTTTCCCAATTTTGAACCAATCGGTTGTTCCATGTCTGGTTCTTACTAGGGATGTACGAAAGTTCCGCCATGGATCTCGGGAAGGCCGAATGCCAGTGCATTCGGCCCCCCGAAATCGGTGGCGGAATGGCCTGCCACCCCCCCCGCCACCCCGGGATGGGACTTACTTGGGGCGGATCTTCCTGGCGGCGGCGGCTCCAGCAATGGCTCCGGTGGCAGTTCGGCGGTGGCGGCTGCAGTGGCCGGTCTTCCGGCTGGCTGCACCGCCACCATTTCCAAGTTAAAAAAAAAAAAACGTGATAGGCTACGTAAAGATTTACATAGCCTATCACGGCTAAATTTTAAAAAAACACCGTGATAGGCTATGTAAAAGTTTACGTAGCCTATCACGGCTGAATAAAACAACAACAACAACAATGCGCGTACGCAAATGGTGGCACCCATGGGCTCTGCCATTTGCGTTCCTTATTTTGGCACGTCTTAGTCTACGTAAACATTTACGTAGACTAAGACGGCAAAAATATGGGAAACGCAAATAGCGTACGCCCGTGTTTTTTTTTTATCAGCCGTGATAGGCTACATAAACATTTACGTAACCTATCACGGCTCACTGCAGGGATGCAAATGGCGGCGGCTACGGCTGCCGCCATTTGCATCCCTGCTAGCCAACGGCTGGATGTCCAGCTGCTGGCGGAGCCGGTTGGCAGCTCCACAGAATCGCTGTGGAGCACAGCCGGCCGGCCAGGATTCCGGGGGGGGGGAGGAACAGAGCGCCTCCCCCCCTAGTGAAGATTCTGCGGGGAGGGATGGAATGCCTCCCCCTGCACCATCAGCATAATCCCCAAAAGGTAAGTGATTTTCATACATCCCTAGTTCTTACTGTTGCTTCTTGACCCTCATACAGGTTTCTCAGGAGACAGGTAAGGTGGTCTGGTACTCCCATCACTTTCAGAATTTGCCACAGTTTGTTGTGATCCACACAATCAAAGGTTTTAGTGTAGTCAATGAAGCAGAAATACACATTTTCCTGGAATTCTCTTGCTTTCTCTGTGATTTGATCTCTAGTTCCTCTGCCTCTTCTAAACCCAGCTTGAACTTCCGGTAGTTCTCGGTTCACATACTGCTGAAGCCTAGCTTGTAGGATTTTGAGCATCACCTTGCTGGCATGTGAAATGAGCACAATTGTGCGGTAGTTTGAACACTCTTTGGCATTGCCCTTCTTTGGAATTGGAATGTAAACTGACCTTTTCCAGTCTTGCGGCCACTGTTGAGTGTTCCAAATTTGTTGGCATATTGAGTGCAGCACTTTAACAGCATCATCTTTTAGGATTTTAAATAGCTCAGCTGGAATACTGTCATCTCCGCTAGCTTTGTTGTTACTAATGCTTCCTAAGGCCCACTTGACTTAACTCTCTAGGATGTCCGGCTCCTGTTCAGTGACCGCACTATCATGGCTATCAGGGACATTCAGATCTTTCCTGTATAGTTCTTCTGTGTATTCTTGCCACCTCTTCTTAATCTCATCTGCTTCTGTGAGGTCCCTGCCTTCTTTGTCCTTTATCATGCCCGTCTTTGCACAAAACGTTCCCTTGAGATCTCTGATTTTCTTGAAGAGATCTCTAGCCTTTCCCATTCTGTTGTTTTCCTCGATTTCTTTGCATTGTTCATTTAAGAAGGCCTTCTTGTCTCTCCTTGCTATTCTCTGGAACTCTGCATTCAGTTGGATATATCTTCCCCTTTCTCCCTTGCTTTTCGCTTCCCTTCTTTCGTGAGCTACTTGTAAAGCCTCCTCAGACAGCCACTTTGCTTTCTTGCATTTCTTTTTCTTTGGGATGGATTTCGTTGCTGCCTTCTGAAGAGTGTTACGGACCTCCGTCCATAGTTCCTCAGGCACTCTATCAGGTCTAATCCCTGAAATCTATTCCTCACCTCCACTGTATATTCATCAGGGATATGATTTAGGTCATACCTGAATGGTTTAGTGGTTTTCCCTACGTTCTTCAATTTAAGCCAAAATTTTGCAACAAGAAGCTCATGATCTGAGCCACAGTCAGCTCCAGGTCTTGTTTTTACTGACTGTATGGAGCTTCTCCATCTTTGGCTGCAAAGGACATAATCAATCTGATTTCGATATTGACCATCTGGTGATGTCCATGTGTAGAGTCATCTCTTGTGCTGTTGGAAAAGAGTGTTTGCTATGATCAGCGTGTTCTCTTGGCAAAACTCGATTAGCTTTTGTCCTGCTTCATTGCGAGCAGAGATGGGTCAAAGAAGAGTCAGACAACAAGGCTTGGGTTGAAAATTGGGCCACATTTATTGAAATATCTGCAAAGGGTAACCTAGGACAGGCATCTAACTGTGCCAGCGACTAGCTGGCACTTCTCGGGTGAAAGCACACCCAGCCTGAGGGGTGGCGTCGATCTCGCCGCCCCTCCGGACTGCCTCTTCCGGGGGAGGTAGACCTTCCGGTGTCACCCCCAACCCGGTGCCGCACAACACCTGGGTGAGTGAGGAGGGTTGGTCTCCCAGGCAACCCTTATCCCCCCGCTGAGCTGCACAACCCGTTCAGGGGGCCTCAGGCATCACCTGTCACCATAAAGTGCCTCTGCATGCACACCATCCCTAATCCCTTTCTGCTTTTGCCCATCCTAGCCGCCACAGGAGTCACAAGCCTAGAGCTTGTGAACTCCCCCCACCTGCGCAGAACAACTTCCGCAGGTCCCTTTGCAGATCCAACAGAAATATGCTATTCCCTACATTAGACAGGTGGACATCATCCTGCCTGTAACGCTCCCTCCTTGTCCAAGAATTTCCTGTGGGTGGTACCTCCATCACCCATTCACATAGGCCATAAGCCATTTCTCCGTTCACTTTCTGACATGCCCTGACAATGGCAACGTCGTTCCGAGTCTTCGTATTGGTCCAGGGAGCAGTGAGAATCATAATGGCTACTTCAAGCCAGGTATGCCAGACCACCTGCACATTAATCAAGGCCCGTTCGACCGGGTCCTTGCCTGGCTTACAGCCCAAGTCGTTCCCTCCATCATGCAGCACCTGTACCTGCAGAGGAAGACTGACCAAACCTTGCTGGAACAGGGTGAGGGGGGGGGACTCCCACTGCAAGTTCCATCTGCTAAGCCACTGGATCGTAGCATGTTGGGTAGTGGAAACTAAGATCTGAAGTCTGGCATAGAACCATACGTGCAGCCCAAAGCACCATACCATGCCCGCATAAGAGCACCCGTACTGGCGTAAGTCGAGTCCGGCAGTCTGAGGAAGAAAAAACGTTAGGGCAAGCAAAGGGAAATTGGAACAGAAAGAAGGTGGTCAAATTGTGAGGGCCCTGCTGGAATGCTTCGAACTGCCATCATTCCACCGCCATAACTTGCCTGTGAGAGACACCTAAAGTGGCTGCCTTGGGGACCGCTCAATACCAAAAGAGGGTTCCTATCGAAAATTACCTGGCCTAGCGAGCTAGAGCTGATGTGGTAGTGGCCCAACTGAAATTTTGTTAATAGTGAACTGTCATACTGACAAGACAAGGGTCCCTTCCAGACGCAGTATCCCAGTAAAACCTGTGATGACCCTAACGGGCATTAACATCTGAATGGGTAGGTGGAGTACAGTGGGAAAGACCTGTACATCGTAGTATCTGAAGGCCCTTCTGGACAAGCCAGATAAGGAACCCAAAACTCTGAAAATCCCAAGGGCCCAAAGAGCGCCGTTGAGGCTGCAACATGGGACCGTGAAACGCCGTACAGGGAGAGGCAAATGGAGGGCCATTATCTCAGAACCCAAGAAGGGAATCTGGAGATAGGGTGCCCAGAATCTGCTAAAAGGTGGAGGCGGCTGTGCCACAGTGGACGCCTGGCACTGGAAGTTAATTTGGCGTCAGTAACTCTCCTTGTTGTGGCCCAGACTAAAAACGGCCAGCTCGCCCCTCCTGGCTCTAGCAGATATCCCCCTTATTTCTCAAAGAGATGCAGAATTGCAGCAAGGCTCTATAGGGAAGGGCCATAAGTCCTGACTGACGTTTGCTCCTAAGGTGTGGGACCGCATACCCGCCATGGTGGCACCAGTACGTAGAGCTCTATGATTTAAGATAACATGTTCATCTTTGGTATGCCGGTCCCATGTAGTCTTGCAAGCATGGTACCTAGTAACAGACAGATCCACGAGGGTAAGGCCCAGAGCCTGTCGATCTGATTCCATGACAACGCATTGGCAACTGGGTGTGCCAAAAGCCAGCACATGGTGGGCCCATAACAAGATGTAGACACCCAGACACTGGGGCATAGATGCTCTGCCCAACGACATGATCCCCAATTTCTGTGGGATAGGGACTCAGTAACTTGCACAGTGGCCATGGTGACATACAAAGAGGGTTAACGATTTGGCTATGAGGCCAGCCCCAATGTGTATGGCAAGGTGAATGGGGAAGAACTCTAGAAGGCTGGTCCTGACAAATTGTGGTGGTGGCCCAACTCTCAGGCTGCTGCCTGGGGCACCAACCAAACCAGCCGTGCGATTCTAAAACTCAGGGTACCAGTGGCACCCAGTAAGATCTGCGGGTTGGCATTGAGGAGCAGCTCGCGCCACCGGAAGGAGATGCCATTAAAATCTCGCAACGTTGAAGCCGCAACCACGTATCTAGACGCACAGCGTGAGTGACCTTGGTCCGATGGTGTGGCCGCTACAGTCCCTGCATTGTTGAACAGAGCCGGCCCAGGAAGGCATGGCCAGGGTCCACCTCCCTACCGGGGAGATTGAGAAAATTGCCCTACAGCTTCATACAAGGGCCCCCGAGGGAGACCCCAGGGAGATGTAAAACAACCTGGAGTCAGCCTGAAAGCCAGAGATTTGTCCGGGGGCGGGGGAGAGAACATTACCCCAAGGGTATCAAACTTGATTCCCCAGAATGTAATGCAGCATACAGACCCACTGTCCTGTGGGCAAAAGTGACATCGAGGTCAAGAGGAAAGGGGACAAATGTTTTGATTAAGTAAGAACACTGCCCCCACTGCTGGACTCCATGTAGCAACATGCCCAGCAGGGACCAGGGGTCGGTCTACGAGACCGAGACAACCATATCTTTGGAAGAAGTGTTTCATACAGGGCCCAGATACCCAGGAGGTCTCGTCATGAATGGGCTGGCCTATGGGAAAGAGAGGCTATGGCTTAGCCTGGACTCCCAAAGGGATGTCATGGGGGATAGCATTTAAAAAAAAAACTAAAGGAGCGGCACCCTTCTGACCAGGCTGGGCCCATTGGGAGGGGCAGTAACCTGCTACAGGCTTCCTGCAGACTTGGCCCCCCCTGGGGGGGACCCTGCCACCCCCGGGCTATTGGACAGGAGGTGGATGGGTGCTATCTGCTACCAAGGGAGCACACGTGACGGAAAATGGCAATGGTTTGGGAGCACGTGACCATGGGGCTGTACTCACAGCTCAGCATGCAGTGCCAAATCACTGGGCCCGCAATAGATGGAGGCCACTGTCAGACCTATAGAAGGTTAGTGGCGGCCCTTCCACGGATGGCCTTGACATAAGGCAGCTGTGCCACTCCCAAGTTGAAGGCCAATTGCAGAAGAAGCAGCCTGGATGGGCATTGCTCCTCTCACGGGATTAGCGAAGGGACCTACCCTTGCCACGTATGTGGGCGTCCGGGGGTAGGGACAAGAGATCCTAAGTTAACCCTACAGGACTCAGCTGGACACTAGCGAAAGGGGGTGAAGTGCTACTGGAGATATGATTGACGGAGCCGCATGTGGCTCCGGAGTCGTATATAGGGTGTGTGGTTGTCTCACCCATACCCAGGGCAGCCGTGCCAGGGTCTCTTATAGGTAGGGGGGATGAAACTGCTTACGGTGCTGCTAACAGAATGTCCCAGGAGGGTGAACCGTCTCCAATGGTGGTGTGCCGCCTGGGAGACCCTGCGAAGATGGGGCGTAGCCTCAATGGTGTACAGACGTGATGTATCGGGGGCCGCAGCACCTTGATCCCCAACAGACAAGGGGAATGATGCTACTTGCGTCGCTGCTGGTGGAGCTGTCTCAGGTGGTCGGGCTGTCTCCAGCGGTGGCGTGCTGCCAAGGTAGGGGTGGACGAAAGTCACTTACCTGTCCTCGAAGCTTTTTGCGGTGGGGGGAGTCGCTTCGCTGCTCCCCCCGTGAAGTTCAGGCCGGGGGGGAGGCTTCCCGCCTCGCCCGGCCGAAATTCAGGCCGGGGAGGAGGTGCCTCGCCTTCCCCGGCCGCGAACTCAAAAGTTTTTTTTTAAAAAAAAAACGCCCCCATGATAGGCTACGTGATGATTAACATAGCCTATCACGGCTAGATCTGCAAAGTCAGCCATGATAGGCTACATTAATCGTCATGTAGCCTATCATGGCTGACTTTAAACAAACAAACAAAAAAGTGCGTACGCAAATGGCGGCCCCCATAGGGAGCCGCCATTCGCGTTCCTTATTTGGTCACTGTAGTCTACGTAAAGATTTACGTAGACTACGGCGAAAATAAGGGCAACGCAAATAGCGTTGCCCTTATTTTCGCCGTAGTCTACATAAATCTTTACGTAGACTACAGCGACCAAATAAGGAACGGGAATGGCGGCTCCCTATGGGGGCCGCCATTATCCGTACACGCTTTTTTTTTTTAGGTCACCCGTGATAGGCTACGTGACGATTTATGTAGCCTATCACGGCTGACTTTGCAAATCTAGCCGTGATAGGCTACGTTAATCTTCACGTAGCCTATCACGGGGGCTTTTTTGTTTTTTTTTTCTTTGATTGGAATGGCGGCGGCGGCAGCCGGTCGAAAGACCAGCTGCCGGTCCCGCCCCGGACGAATACCCGCCGAACCGCCGGCCGGACCCGCTGCCGGGAGGGACATTCGCCAAAGGTAAGTCCCGTCCCGGGCGGGATGCGGGGGCGGGGTGTGTGTGGAGAATTTCTCCCCAAAACCTGTTCGGGGGGCCAAACATGTTGGCGCTTGGCCCCCCAAAGTTTCGGGGAGAAATTCTCCGCCATCCCTGTGCCAAGGTGAGCCTGCGAAGAAGAGGTGGATGCCGCAGTGGCGCCCAGATGCGCTACAAACAAGGAGGCTGGGCGATGCTTCTATGGCATCCAGGTGCACTGAACCCACTGTGGCCATGTTCTGATCCCCAACCAGCAAAGTGGATGGCGTCGCTTGGGTGACGGGGGATGGGGAAGTGGCAGGAGGAAAGAGCCCCTATCGAATTGGGCCGCCGAGGTTTTCTTAGGCCTGGCCAGGGGAGGGGGAGGGATTCCTGAGGAATGCTCAGCATCCTCCAGGCGAGCAAGGATTAAGGCCAGAACTGGGCCCGCCTCTGCCACAGACCTGGAGTTGGGCCCAGGCTGAGGTCTCCTAGCGGGGGGGGGGCTACCCTTCCCCCTCCTTCCACCATGACCCTTCTTCTGGGGCATGATGTAAGAAGGTGGAGTTCCAGGTCAGTGCTTGGTATCAGGCTGCTAGAGGCCTAGCGGCAGGGAAGATAACAAGGACCTAGGTCACAGTGCAATACTCCAACCACTACGCAGCCAATACCTGTAAGCACAAACGCAGGCAGGGGCGTAAACCCACAGGAGAGGATATCCTAGAGAGGGCTACCAGCAGGACCCCAGGTCAACCGAGGCAGCACCTATAGCCCCTTACTGTAGGGCGGAGGCAGGCCGAGGGTATGAGTGGGCTGAATGCCTGGCAAGCGCAGGCAGGTCACTGCCCACCACCCTAGGTAGGGCAACGCCAAGGATGAACGGCCAGTAGGATTGCCACATATGAATGGGGGGGTAGAGAAGGTACGCGCTGAGCGCGTTACTCTCGGGAAAAGTATTGCATTATCTATATTTATTAATTATTATTATTTATTGCATTTATATTATCCTCCTCCTCTACCATTTCACAACAATGACCCTGTGAGGTAGGTCGGGCTAAGAGTCATTGACCAGCCAAAGTCACTCAGTGAGCTTCCATGGCTGTGTGGGGACTAGAACCGGGGTCACCCAGCCCCCAGACCAATGCACTCACAACTACATGACTTGGGTCTCCAATGCTGATGCCCCTACAGCAGCGAGAACATCTGCAGAAAGGAACAGGGGCCATGCACTGAGGCAACCAGCGGGCAGGGAGGCAAGGGGCGCATGCGCCGCCGAGGGAGGGCCGGCGCACCCAGCAGCGGAGCAAGAGGGCTGCGCCTCCCGGCGAACGGGAGGCGAGTCCACCACAGCAGCGAGCGCCGACACCCCCGGAGTCGCAACCAGACCGAGAGGCTGTGCCTCCCAGTGATCCAGAGGCTGGGGGCGCGCGCGCTACAGCCACAAGTGTCGCCACCCCCTGAGGCACGGCAAGGTGTTCTTTTGGGGGGGGCGTTGAGAGGGCCGCCTCCCCCAGCGAGCAAGAGGCGAGGGGCATGCAGGCTGCTGACGGAGGGCCGGCACACCCGACAGCACGGCAAGAGGGCCGCGCCTCCCGGTGAGCCGGAGGCGAGGGGCGAGCGCCCGCAGCAGTGGGTGGCGACGCCCTTAGAGCCGCAGCCAAACCCAGCGCCGGGCCGCACCTCCCGGCGAGCCGGAGGGTGCACGCTCCAACCGCGAGCGTCGGCGCCCCACAAGGCGCGGCAAGCGCTGGGGAGAGGGCCGCCCCCCCAACCACCAGCAGGCGAGGAGCATGCGCGCCGCCGAGGGAGGGCCAGCACACCCGGCAGCACAGCAAGAGGGCCGCGCCTCCCGGCGAGCCGGAGGTAAGGGGTGGGCGCACGCAGGAGCGAGCGCTGACGCCCCCGGAGCCGCTGCCAAACCCCACATTGGGCTGCGCCTCCCAGTGAGCCGGAGGCGGGGGGCAAGCACGCCGCAGCCGTGAATGTCGGCACCCCACGAGGCGCGACAAGCGCCAGAGAGAGGGCCGCCCCCCCAACACCAGGAGGTGAGGAGGACGTACGCCTCCGAAGGAGGGCCGGCACACCCGGCGGCGCGGCAAGAGGGCCGCGCCACTCAGTGAGCCGGAGGCAAGGGGCGGGCGCACGCAGCAGCAAGTGCTGACATACCCAGAGACGCAGCCAAACCCAGCGCGGGCCAGAGGCGAGGGGCGCACGCGAGCGTCGGCGCCCCCCAAGGCGTGGCAAGCTCCGGGGAGAGGGTCGCCCTCCCAACAACCAGGAGGTGAGGGCCGGCCCACCCGGCAGCGCGGGGAGAGGACCATGCCTCCCGGCGAGCCGGAGGCAAGGTGCGCACGCGCCGCAGCGGTGAGCGGCAGTGGGCGCGCTGCAGAAGCGAGGCCACGCGTGCCGCTTGAGCGAGTGGCCGCTGGCAGGAAAAAATAAATAAATAAAAATTGCATCCTGATGAGCTGAGAGGCAAAGGCTTAGCTTCCGAGATCAGACGAGATCGGGCACGTTCAGGGGGCACGTGCACCGCCAAAGCGAGCGCCAGTGCCATCTCGGTGGGAGCGACGAGAGGGTTCTGATGACAGTCAGAAGTCGGTCGTCATTTCCCGGTCAGTCTCTCAAGCCGCGTGAGCGAGAGAGCTGGTTTGGAGGGGGCGCAGAGCTTAAGAGGGCTCTGCCGACTCCTCCCCTGCTTGGTGGTGCCATGGGTGGGCACCCAATAGGCAGCAGCCACCTCTTCTCACCCCACCACCCGCAATATCCCCCCCCTTTTGCCAGACAAGCTGGCGCCGGGGTTAGGGCACTTTTGTACACCAAGGCCATGCCTGCCAGTTATCCCGGTGATTTCTTGACTTCCTCCTTTAGCATTCCAATCCCCTGTGATGAAGAGGACATCTTTTTTTGGTGTTAGTACTAGAAGGTGTTGGAGGTCTTCATAGAACCAATCAACCTCAGCTTCTTCGGCATCAGTGGTTGGGGCATAGACTTGAATTACTGTGATGTTGAATGGTTTGCCTTGGATTCGTACTGAGATCATTCTATCGTTTTTGAGAGTGTACCCCAGTACTGCTTTTCCCACCCTTTTGTTGACTATGAGTGCTACTCCATTTCTTCTAAGGGATTCTTGCCCACAGTAGTAGATATGATGGTCCCCTGAATTAAATTTGCCCATGACTGTCCATTTTAGTTCGCTGATTCCCAAGAGGTCGATGTTCAATCTTGCCATCTCATGTTTGACCATCTCCAGCTTACCTTGAGTCATTGATCTGACATTCCAGGTTCCTAAACAATATTGTTCTTTACAGCATCGGATTTTCTTTTCACCACCAGACACATCCACAGCTGAGTGCCCTTTTGGCTTTGGCCCAGCCGCTTCATTCTTTCTGTCGCTACTTGGAAATACCCTCTGCTCTTCCCCAGTAGTATATTGGACACCTTCCAACCTGAGGGGCTCATCTTCTGGCATCATACCTTTTAGCCTTGTGAAATGTTCCATGGGGTTTTCTTGGCAAGAATACTGGAGTGGGTTGCCATTTCCTTCTCCAGTGGACCACATTTTGTCAGAACTCTCTGCCATGACCTGTCCGTCTTGGGTGGCCCTGCACGGCATAGCTTATGGCTTCACTGAGTTACGCAAGCCCCTTCGCCACAACAAGGCAGTGATCCATGAAGGGGCACCTCAAAATGGGGATGTGTAAATCAGAAAAAATTGAGCTCACTAAGCTTCTCTGAATTTCCCAAATGTACACATCAGCTGTGCACATTTCTGAAATGTGCGAATTTTTCTCCCATTGATGAAAGTGTGTTTGTGTGCATTTTTTCAAAAATACATATTTTTCAAATGTACGCATGTCGTTGAACACATTTTTTTTCCATCCATGAATCACAGTGCAAGCTTGAAAATGTACGGACCAAGCAAAGATTTTCAATACATATTCAAGTCTGGCAATTTATCCGGCCACTGGGCAGCAGGGACGCAAATGGTGGCAGCTGTAGCCGCCGCCGTTTGTGTCCCTGTACTTAACCGTGATAGGCTACGTAAATATTTACATAGCCTATCACGGCAACGTAAAAAAAAACGTGTACACAAATGGCGGAGGCTACAGCGGCTGCCATTTGTGTTCGCTATTTTTCGCCGTTCTAGCCTACATAAATATTTACGTAAGCTAGAATGGCTAAAAATAGCGAATGCAAATGGCGGCCATCGTAGCCGCTGCCATTTGCATATGCTGCGCCCAGCTGCGGCCAGCCAGGAGACCAGCTGCCCCTGCCGCCGCCACCCCCGCACCCACCACCGCACCTTCCGCTGCCACCGCCGCACCTTCCGCCACCACTGCCGTGCCGCCGCCACACCGCCACTGCTGCACTGCCGCTGCTGCACCTGCCACCGCCGCACCCATCGCTGAAGCCACTGCCGCATCCACCACATATGCCTCAGGTAAGTGCCATCCTGGGGGTTCCGCAGGGCGGGTGGGAGGGCAGGAGGCCATTCCGCCATGGATTCTGGGGGAGAGAATGCCAGTGCATTTGGCCTAGGGGTGAACGAAAGTCACTTACCTTTTCTCGCAGCTTTTTCGCGGTGGGGGGGAGCGCTTCGCTGCTCCCCCCGCGAAGTTCAGGCCGGGGGGGGGAGGCTTCCCGCCTCGCCCGGCCGAAATTCAGGCCGGGGGGGGGAGGCTTCCCGCCTCGCCCAGCCGAAATTCAGGCCAGGGAGGAGGCTTCCCGCCTCGCCCGGCCGCGAACACGAAAGTAAAAAAAAAAAAAAAAAAGTCCCCTGATAGGCTACATGACGATTCACATAGCCTATCACGGCTAGATCTGGAAAGTCAGCCGTGATAGGCTACGTGAATCGTCACGTAGCCTATCACGGGTGACTTTAAAAAAAAAAAAAAAGTGCGTACGCGAATGGCGGCCCCCATAGGGAGCCGCCATTCGCGTTCCTTATTTAGTTGCTGTAGTCTACGTCAATGTTTACGTAGACTACGGCGAAAATAAGGGCAACGCAAATAGCGTTGCCCTTATTTTCGCCGTAGTCTATGTAAACATTGACGTAGACTACAGCGACCAAATAAGGAACGCGAATGGCGGCTCCCTATGGGGGCCGCCATTATCCGTACACACTTTTTTTTTTAAAGTCACCCGTGATAGGCTACGTGACGATTCACGTAGCCTATCACGGCTGACTTTGCAAATCTTGCCGTGATAGGCTACGTGAATCGTCACGTAGCCTATCAGGGGACGTTTTTTTTTTTTTCTTTCATTGCAATGGCGGGGGCGGCAGCCGGTCAAAAGACCGGCTGCCGCTCCCGCCCCGCTCGAACACCGGACGAACCGCCAGCCGGACCCGCCGCCTGGAGGGACATTCAGGGAAGGTAAGTCCCATCCCGGGGGGGGGCGGGGGGCAGGGGGGGCGGAGGATTTCTCTCCGAAACTTGTTCGGGGGGCCGAACACGTTGGCGCTCGGCCCCCCGAATTTTCGGGGAGAAATTCTCCACCATCCCTAATTTGGCCTCACTGGAATCCATGGCAGAATTCTCCGCCATCCCTATCCACAGGTCAGATTCACAGAGGTCCGAACTTATTTGAATCTGTTGCAGATTTCTCCGACAGCCCTAGCAGAGAGGGATCTCTCTTTTCTTTTTCTTTTTTTTCTTTTCTTCCCATCACTTCACAAGGCTTGGAATACTTCCAGGAAGAGATAAAAAGGGAACGGAAAAGAGAGGAGGGAGACACCAATAAAGCAGGAGCAGGCTGAGTAAGTGGAGTTTGAGGAAGAAGGATGTAGATGGTGCTGTACTTTGGATGACATCAGGAGTATGATGTTGTCTGAATTTGTTCTCTGGGTTAACTGAGATATTTTCCGATTGTTTGGAAAAGTACTTAGCATTACTGAATCACACTGGAAGGGCAGAGTGGCCCAACACCATGAGAGAAGTTCAATGGGTTTTCACTGTGTGACTTTACATTTAATTTGTTTGGCTTATCTGTTAGGAGCTTCCATTGTTGTTGCTATCACAGTACTATGAGTCAAGAGTTTAGAGGTATCCCTGTAGAGAAGACACAACTAGAACTGGTTTAGATAGGAGAGGTGTGCACAAGATCCAGTTTGGCCCCCAGTTCAATGGTTTGACGGACCAATTCAGCTCAGACTGATTTAGAGACTATCCACTTCAACATGGAACCAAATCCGAATATTGATCCAGAAATCTGCATACTCATGGTTCTTATTGGCTGTCATCAGTTTGTTAGGTTTGGATGACATTTTCAAGTGGAGCAGGCCCTTCTGAGGGCATTATGTCTACCACATTTCAGCCAGTTGAGTGCAGGGGCAGGGGATGTGCCAATAACTGTAAGGAATAGCTACCCCTTCTGAGGGGTCAGCTGAATATGTGCAGGGAGGGAGCTTGATGCAAGAGCAGTCTTTACAGAGGGAAGGTTTCCCAAAAATGGATATGCTTATCTCCCTACATTTTTTGTGGGTAATTGTTATACATGGCATACAGCATAGAAGTGGCCCTGCTTAAGAAACCTGAAAATTTTCAGAAGGATAGACGCAGTATTTTTTGTAGGGATGTACGAAAGGTACTTACCTTTCGGGGATTATGCTGATAGTGCGGGGGGAGGCGTTCTGTCCTCCCCCCGGAATCCTCGCTGGGGGGGGGAGGCACTCCGTACCTCCCCCCCTCCGGAATCCTGGCCAGCCGGCTGTGCTCTGCAGCGATTCTGTGGAGCCGCCAGCCGGTTCCGCCAGCAGCCGGACATCCAACCGCTGGCTAGCAGGGACGCAAATGGCGGCAGCCATAGCTGCCGCCGTTTGCATCCCTGCAGTCAGCTGTGATAGGCTATGTAAATGTTTATGTAGCCTATCACAGCTGATTTAAAAGAAAAAACAAACACGCGTACGCAAATGGCGGCGCCCATGGGCACCGCCATTTGCGTTCCTTATTTTGGCACGTCTTAGTCTACGTAAACATTTACGTAGACTAAGACGGTGAAAATAAGGGGAACGCAAATAGCGTAGTAGTCAGCCGTGATAGGCTATGTAAACATTTACGTAGCCTATCACAGTGTTTTTTTAAAATCTAGCCGTGATAGGTTAAGTCAATCTTTACGTAGCCTATCATGTTGTTGTTGTTTTTTTAACCTGGAAATGGCGGCGGCGGCAGCCGATCGGAAGACCGGCTGGTGCCGCACCGCCACCGGAGCCTCCGCCGCCAGGAAGATCCGCCCCAGGTAAGTCCTGTCCCGGGGGGGTGGCGGGGGGTGGCGGGCCGTTCCGCCACCGATTTTGGGGCAGAATCCCTGAGATCCGTGGCGGAACTTTCGTACATCCCTAATTTTTTGTTTGTTTTGTGGAAGGACAGTGTTCACATTTTGGGGGGAGGAAGGTAGTGATTCACTTTCCCTTACCCCCTCCATGGTTGTTGGGTTTTGTTTTGTTTTTGTCAATTTGTATGAAAATGGCATAGAGGTCCCTAGGCAAGAAATCAGCAAAATTGCAGAAGGCTAGGTGCAGTGGCTAAAGAGTTATAATGAATGAAAACAGTTTAAGGCAGTTTTGTTTTGTTTTCTGCTCAACTGGCACCAACATCACAGAATGTGCAATACTATGGGGGTGGATGATGGGGGTGGAATATACAGTGGCAGAGGCCGAAGGAGCTGAACCTCCAGCATTTACCAAGCAAGCACTCAATCCTACACCCTCCAAGGTTCCACAGACTCCACCAGCATTCTTTTAATGTTTCCTCTTCTAGGAGAGAAAATTAGTAAAGCACACTGAACAATATATGTTACTTCAACATCTGTCCTCCTGAATTGGAGAGCCCAGATAAACGCATTCACTGTGATTAGAAGCTAGAGCTGCCAGTGACAAATTGACACCCCATCCTCTCCTTCCCCCTCTCCCCACCCTGGTGTTTTTCTGATATGGAAAGCTTGGGCAAAGTGTATCCATTTTTGAGACATGGTGTCTGTACCTGCATGTAGGGATGCTGGAGAAATTCAAGATAGACTAAAATGAGCTTGGATTTCTGAGAATCCGACCTGTGGAATCTGCTGTGGACGGATCTCCTCAGGCCATGCAGAGCCTGTGGATGATTTTTTTTTTTTTTTACTTTCCCAAAATTTACACATACAAATTCATAGGAAACGACGTACGTTTCTGCTGAGGAAATGTTGAATGGAATGGGGGAACAATACGCTAAATGTTACATACTGAGGTAAATTATTAAATACGTAAATACTTACATAAGTATTTTTCCACATGATGAAAAAAAAATGCATCCATCTGTGGGTGGACAATAGAACAAAAGGCACCTGACAATCCACGAAACACAAACAGAGTGGATTTTACACAGTCTGTATATCACTATTGTTCCTCGAAATCCTGGATCTTCACAAGGGTTTGGATTTGATCCACTTTGGAGGAGCCCTGCTTCAATTCAGACATCTACCCAATCTGTCCAAATTAGCCCAATTTGGTTTGGGATTTGGAATTCATCCAAATCCAAAGCATTCTCTTATTGGTTAGGGATGCCATGTGATTCACTTTCCCTTACCTATGTACATAGGTGATGCAATCTATTCTAACTCAGAAGTAGACTACTGAGAATGGTAATTTTTCTTCCTCCCAGCAAAACAGGCTATGAAATTCCTCAGTGTTAATGTAAAAATCAGTGTAAACAATGATCTGTTAATCAATTTTGATAAGAAGATAAGATAGCAAAGTTTGATACAGAAGCCTTTCAGAAGAAGTAAAGAGAATAAAGACAGAAATTTCAGCAAATATTTTCGCTGGTGTGCCAACAATATGTGAAGATTGCTGCTGTCAAATATGTAACAGTGCTATTAAGATCTGTATATTTCTCATTCTTTTCCATCTGCAATCCAGTAAAATCTCAATCATTTTAATAGGTGAGAAAACAGATCGTATTGTGTTTCTCATCTGAAAAAAATAGCAATTCATGACTATTCAGCTGTAATGATGAATCCTTGTCTGCAACATAATGAATGCCACTCTGCTTTTCAACACTGGCTCATTTGCAAGAGTAAAACCTTTCAATGAAAATATTTAATGCCTTGAAATTAAAGTATGGTGATGAGGGAGTTGCAAGTTTCTTCTTTGAACAATGCATCAACATCTGTGTTTGGATGATCCTAAGATTCCATTCCTGAAACTGATTGTTATTCATATGTAGTGCTGTTGCCATGGTTCTGAAGACCAACTTTATAAATGACTACATGTATTTTCCATTTCCCCCTCCTCTATGGATTTTTTCAGTTGTTTCTTGTTTTACAGTGAAAAGCAAAGCATAGCTTAGCAGTCAACACACTTCACCATGTCCTAGGAGTCTAGCGTTTTCTAACATCTTTCTTTCCTGACAGCCAATCAGAATAAAATAATGACTGCTTTCACCAGAAATACTTACATTCATTTCTAATTCCCTTTACTCTGTGTTCATGTCACATTAACCACATTATGCACATGAAGGTGTTTGTGCTCTTGCTGGAAATACTACGCCCACCATTTTCTAGGGCTGAATAAGGCCAATGGGAAGGGTCAGCATGTCTGTGAGGGGAATTATGAATACCAGCTAATAACGTTAATCTTGAAGACTGTTTATAGGAACATTATAACACACTTATCCTGCATCATTCAGATGTAACAGTCACACTCTAGGGTATTGTTTGATTCTTTTAAAAAAAAACTGCTTTGTGAATTATGTTTTAAAAACAATAACACATTCCATCAAAATTGTGCTCACATTTGTTGTTCAGTCGTTCAGTCGTGTCCGACTCTTCGTGACCCCATGGACCATAGCACGCCAGGCCTTCCTGTCCTGCGCTCTCTCCCGGAGTGTGCTCAAGTTCATATTCATTGCATCCGTGATGCTATCTAGCCATCTCATCCTCTGCCGTCCCCTTCTCCTTTTGCCTTCAGTCTTTCCCAGCATCAGGGTCTTTTCCAGGGAGTTTTCTCTTCGCATTAGGTGGCCAAAATATTGGAGCTTCAGCTTCATTATCTGTCCTTCCAATGAGCACTCAGGGTTGATTTCCTTTAGGATGGACTGATTTGACCTCCTTGCAGTCCAGGGGACTCGTAAGAGTCTTCTCCAGCACCACAGTTCGAAAGCATCAATTCTTCGGCGCTCAGCCTTCCTTATAGTCCAGCTCTCACAGCCATACATTACTACTGGGAAAACCATAGCTTTGATTAGACGGACCTTTGTCGGCAAGGTGATGTCTCTGCTTCTTACTATGCTGTCTAGGTTGGCCATAGCTTTCCTCCCAAGGAGCAAGCGTCTTTTAATTTCATGGCTACAGTCACCGTCTGCGGTGATCTTGGAGCCCAAGAAAGTAAAATCTGTCACTGCTTCCATTTCTTCCCCTTCTATATGCCAGGAAGTGATGGGGCCAGATGCCATGATCTTAGTTTTTTTAATGTTGAGTTTCAAACCAGCTTTTGCACTCTCCTCTTTCACCCTCAACAAGAGGCTCTTGAGATCCTCTTCGCTTTCTGCCATTAGGGTGGTATCGTCTGCATATCGGAGGTTGTTGATAATTCTCCCGGCAATCTTAATTCCGACCTCTGATTCATCCAACCCAGCATTTCTCATGATGTACTCTGCATATAAGTTAAATAAGCAGGGTGACAATATGCAGCCTTGTCGTACTCCTTTCCCAATTTTGAACCAATCGGTTGTTCCATGTCTGGTTCTTACTGTTGCTTCTTGACCCTCGTACAGGTTTCTCAGGAGACAGGTAAGGTGGTCTGGTACTCCCATCACTTTCAGAATTTGCCACAGTTTGTTGTGATCCACACAATCAAAGGCTTTAGCGTAGTCAATGAAGCAGAAATAGACGTTTTTCTGGAATTCTCTTGCTTTCTCCATGATGCAGCGAATGTTGGCGATTTGATCTCTAGTTCCTCTGCCTCTTCGAAACCCAGCTTGTACTTCCGGTAGTTCTCGGTTCGCATACTGCTGAAGCCTAGCTTGTAGGATTTTGAGCATCACCTTGCTGGCATGTGAAATGAGCGCAATGGTGCGGTAGTTTGAACACTCTTTGGCGTTGCCCTTCTTTGGAATTGGAATGTAAACTGACCTTTTCCAGTCTTGCGGCCATTGTTGAGTGTTCCAGATTTGTTGGCATATTGAATGCAGCACTTTAACAGCATCATCTTTTAGGATTTTAAATAGCTCGGCTGGAATACTGTCATCTCCGCTAGCTTTGTTGTTAGTAATGCTTCCTAAGGCCCACTTGACTTCACTCTCGAGGATGTCCGGCTCAAGTTCAGTGACCGCACTATCATGGCTATCAGGGACATTCAGATCTTTCCTGTATAGTTCTTCTGTGTATTCTTGCCACCTCTTCTTAATCTCATCTGCTTCTGTTAGGTCCCTGCCTTCTTTGTCCTTTATCATGCCCGTCTTTGCACAAAACGTTCCCTTGAGATCTCCAATTTTCTTGAAGAGATCTCTAGTCTTTCCCATTCTGTTGTTTTCCTCGATTTCTTTGCATTGTTCATTTAAGAAGGCCTTCTTGTCTCTCCTTGCTATTCTCTGGAACTCTGCATTCAGTTGGCTATATCTTCCCCTTTCTCCCTTGCTTTTCGCTTCCCTTCTTTCGTGAGCTACTTGTAAAGCCTCATCAGACAGCCACTTTGCTTTCTTGCATTTCTTTTTCTTTGGGATGGATTTCGTTGCTGCCTCCTGAACAATGTTACGGACCTCCGTCCATAGTTCCTCAGGCACTCTGTCTATCAGGTCTAATCCCTGAAATCTATTCCTCACCTCCACTGTATATTCATCAGGGATATGATTTAGGTCATACCTGAAAGGTTTAGTGGTTTTCCCGACGTTCTTCAATTTAAGCCGAAATTTTGCAAGAAGCAGCTCATGATCTGAGCCACAGTCAGCTCCAGGTCTTGTTTTTACTGACTGTATGGAGCTTCTCCATCTTTGGCTGCAAAGGACATAATCAATCTGATTTCGAAATTGACCATCTGGTGACGTCCATGTGTAGAGTCGCCTCTTGTGCTGTTGGAAAAGAGTGTTTGCTATGATCAGCATGTTCTCTTGGCAAAACTCTATTAGCTTTTGTCCTGCTTCATTTTGTACACCAAGGCCATGCCTGCCTGTTATCCCGGTGATTTCTTGACTTCCTACTTTAGCATTCCAATCCCCTATGATGAAGAGGACATCTTTTTTTGGTGTTAGTTCTAGAAGGTGTTGTAGGTCTTCATAGAACCGATCAACCTCAGCTTCTTCGGCCTCAGTGGTTGGGGCATAGACTTGAATTACTGTGATGTTGAATGGTTTGCCTTGGATTCGTACTGAGATCATTCTATCATTTTTAAGATTGTACCCCAGTACTGCTTTTCCCACCCTTTTGTTGACTATGAGTGCTACTCCATTTCTTCTAAGGGATTCTTGCCCACAATAGTAGATATGATGGTCACCTGAATTAAATTCGCCCATGCCTGTCCATTTTAGTTCGCTGATTCCCAAGATGTCGATGTTCAATCTTGCCATCTCATGTTTGACCACCTCCAGCTTACCTTGATTCATTGATCTGACATTCCAGGTTCCTAAACAATATTGTTCTTTACAGCATCGGATTTTCTTTTCACCGCCAGACACATCCACAGCTGAGTGTCCTTTCGGGTTTGGCCCAGCCGCTTCACTCTTTCTGGCGCTACTTGGAAATACCCTCTGCTCTTCCCCAGTAGCATATTGGACACCTTCCGACCTGAGGGGCTCATCTTCCGGCGTCATCCCTTTTAGCCTTGTGATACGTTCCATGGGGTTTTCTTGGCAAGAATACTGGAGTGGGTTGCCATTTCCTTCTCCAGTGGACCACATTTTGTCAGAACTCTCTGCCATGACCTGTCCGTCTTGGGTGGCCCTGCACGGCATAGCTTATGGCTTCACTGAGTTACGCAAGCCCCTTCGCCACAACAAGACAGTGATCCATGAAGGGGGTGCTCACATTACTCAATATCTTAATATCAAACCGCTTATGGTTGCCAGAAGATACAGTCTCCTTTTCCTTTTCCCATGTCCAGGGCACATTTAATAGTGCTGTGCTGAAAATTTGTTCCACATTTTATTTATTTTTGTACCATTCTCATTCAATTTCAATAGAAAAGAAATTGCTTTCAAAAAGAAATTCAAAGGAGAAGAAAAGATTGGAGAAATTCTCAAGGGCTGGGTTTGGGGTTCCTGTGGTTACCATAGTTATGAGTTGGCTGAAGAGTGTGTATGAGTGTCCTGTCTTTCATTGTACTATCATCTCTCTAGCAGCCTCCTCAGCTTCCTGCACTTCAATCAGTTTTATATGTTGGCCACCTTCCTTCTCTTCCCCCACAATGCCCCTGCACAATGCTAGGTATGAGACATTGTGGAAGTTGTAAAATGGGGGCCAGGCTGCCAACACAGCTGCTGCTGTTGCAACTTGCAGTGGCAACACCACCCTCCCAAAAACCCTTAGGAAAAATGAAAGAAGCTGTGCTACACAACCCCTGCCAATAGTGAGCCATACCTGTGAGAAACTGTTGAAATTCTACTTTCCCTGGAAAAATTCAATGAAATTGCCCCTCAATTTTTCTGCCCACAAATAGGGTGGAGAATTCTGAGGGGCCAGTTGCACACAGCTCTAATAATTAGGGATGTTGGAGAAATCCTCCACAGACCCCAATGAGGCCGGATTCTATTGAATCTGGCCCCCCAAAGTCCATGGAGGATTGGACATCTTACCTTGTCTTCCAGCGCAAAGTCCTCGCTGGCGGATCCTCCCTGCTGCCAGCTCTGAAGACCCAGTGATACGGCCGCCATGGCTGTATCGCCGGACTGCGGACACAAATGGCATCCGCTACACCATTTGTGTCCCTGCTCTTTACCGTGATAGGCTATGTAAATCTTTACACAGCCTATCATGGTAAAGTGCAGGATGCAAATGGCGTCTGCTACACTGGATGCCATTTGCGGACAAAGACCGGTCGTGGCCAGAAGTCTGGATGCAGCTGGCCCTGGCCGGCAGCTCCACGGACTTGCTGCGGAGTAGAGCTGGCCGGGGAGGATTCCAGGGGGAGGATCAGATTGCCTCCCTCACCACGGACCCCCCAGCAGACCCAGGTAAGTGGGGTTCGTACACCCCTACTAATAATTGACGTTAGGCTGTTTGACAGTTCATGTCCCTGCTGTTATGAATTTAATTATTTATTTAGTTATACCAAGAAACCTCAGCCATCTACCCTCAAACTGTTGTTGTTGTTGTTCAGTCGTTCAGTCGTGTCCGACTCTTCATGACCCCATGGACCATAGCACGCCAGGCCTTCCTGTCCTGCGCTCTCCCCCGGAGCGTGCTCAAGTTCATATTCATTGCACCCTCAAACTGCCAGGTCTCAAAAAGAAAGTCATCCATATGGAGAATTCATATTTTTGGGGGATGTGTAGGTTGGAAAGGCCTGGTAGTTTGGAATGAAGTTCTCCATCATCTCCAGTAGGGATGTCGGAGAATTTCTCCACGAATCTCTGGGAGGCTGAATGCCAATGCATTTGGCCCCCTGAAATTGGTGGAGACCCCTGCCCTCCCCCTGGAATGGGACTTACCTTTGTCGAATGTCCCTGGCGCTGGAGGCTCCCGGCGGCGGTTCGGCGGCGGCCAGTTTTCTGACCGGCTGCGGACGCCATTTCCCAGTAAAAAACAAAACTAAACAACAAACGTGATAGGCTACGTAAAGATTTACGTAGCCTATCACGGCTAGATTTTCAAAAAACACCATGATAGGCTATGTAAATCCTTACGTAGCCTATCACGGCTGACTTTGGGGGGGAAAAAAAAGTGCGTACGCAAATGGCAGCGCCCATGGGCGCCGCCATTTGCGTTCCTTATTTGGGCACATGTAGTCTACATAAACATTTACGTAGACTACGGCAAAAATAAGGGCAACACAAATAGCGTTGCCCTTATTTTCGCTGTAGTCTACGTAAATGTTTATGTAGACTACACGTGCCCAAATAAGGAACGCAAATGGCGGTGCCTATGGCCACCGCCATTTGCGTATGCGCTTTTTTTTCCCCCAAAGTCAGCCATGATAGGCTACGTAAGGATTTACGTAGCCTATCACGGCTGACTGCAGGGACGCAAACGGCAGCGGCTATGGCCGCCGCCATTTGCGTCCCGGCAGGAGACGAGATTCGCGGCCAGAGGGACGGGGCGCCTCCCCCCGGCCAGAATTTCGGCCAGAGGGACGCGGCGCCTCCCCCCCAGCCAGAATTTCGGGGGGATGGACGGAGCACCTCCCCCCACCGCAAAGCAAGCTGCGGGATAAGGTAAGGGACTTTCGTCCATCCCTAGTCTCCAACAAAGTGAGAGCAGGCACTTCATGCACACTTACGAACACCGATATTCATTGCCACTTCTGAAACACTAAAAAGACGAGTCTCTTATTAGGCATGGGTGGGGATTTCATTTCAGTTCAGCTTTGATGAGAATTTACAAAAATTCACAAAGTTCTCCATATTCGTGACAAATGAGCTCAAGATTTTTTTAAGAAATCCAAATGAAACAGGAACTGACAGAGTTGTACGTTCTGGCCCAGGCCCTTGAGTGCTTGACTCTTAAATGACTGGGGTTGAATCCTTCTTTATTCAACCATGTTAGTGCTGAATTAGGGTTGCCACCACTTTTTTCCGACAGTCTCCTCATTTTTAACAGCTCTATGTTAGGCAGGTGCATCATGGTGCTCTCCATGCTGAGATTCGCTTTGCCTATTACTTTGGCTGGCGTAGATGGGTGAGAATTTTGTTTCAATTTTTTAAATAAGCAATTACTAAAATTTGCATTTTTTCATATTCAGGAGACAAAGAGTTCAAGATTTTTAAAAAAAAATGAATGTGGGAAAAAGCAACTGACAGATTCACCCATCCGTATGAGAATGACACACTAGACCTCTTGGTGATCATCATAAGGAACCTATCTAATCAGTTTAAATGTGATGGAGAACATAAGTTACTCTTGAGGTACCTTGTTTAGATAATACTATGATCAAACTGGAGGGTAGCTAGTCCCACTATTTCTTTATTTTTTCTCTATATAGATTTTGGGGGCTGATGATTCATATATCACTGCAGTGGGGCAAGAGCTCCCTTTCCTAGGCTTTTTGCCACCATTCCAGTCATATGTAGAGGGAAGAAAATCCTCAAATATGGGGAAGGTAACATGCTCCTGTGTGAGCATCACATGGCACACACATAAAGAAAGATCGGCCTGGGTCAAACTCCATTTAAATGCCCACTTATCTCTCTCTGCCTTATTCTGGCCTTGATGAACTGATATCCCTCCTCTTCCTTTCACTTCCACTCTCCTTCTGTTGTGTGTCTTGTCTTTTTAATTTGTACCCCTGATGGAAGAAGGCCTTGTACAGAGTTGAATGGAGTAGCTATTGATGTGAGCTAGGGATGTACGAAAGTCACTTACCTGTTTGCGGATTATGCTGATGCTGGGGGGGAGGCGTTCCATCCCTCCCCATGGAATCTTGGCCGGGGGGGGAGGCGCTCTGTCCCTCCCCCCCTGGAATCCTGGCCGGCCGGCTCTGCTCCGCAGGGATTCTGCGGAGCCGCCGGCCAGCTCCGCCAGCGGCCAGACATCCGGCCGCTGGCTAGCAGGGATGCAAATGGCGGCAGCCGTAGCCGCCACTGTTTGCGTCCCTGCAGTCAGCTGTGATAGGCTACAAAAATGTTTACGTAGCCTATCACAGCTGAGTAATAAATAAATAAATAAATGCGCGTACGCAAATGGCAGCGCCCATGGGCGCCGCCATTTGCGTTCCTTATTTTGGCACATCTTAGTCTACGTAAACATTTACGTAGACTAAGATGGCGAAAATAAGGGGAACGCAAATAGCGTAGACGCTACGCTATTTGCGTTCCCCTTATTTTCGCCATCTTAACCATTTACGTAGACTAAGACGTGCCAAAATAAGGAACGCAAATGGCGGTGCCCATGGGCACCGCCATTTGCGTACGCGTGTTTGTTTGTTTTTTAAAATCTAGCCGTGATAGGCTATGTAAATCTTTACATAGCCTATCATGTTTTTTTGTTTTGTTTTGTTTTTTACCTGGAAATGGCGGCGGCAGCAGCCGGTTGGAAGACCGGCCGCCGCTGAACCACCGCCGGAGCCGCCGCCGCCGCCAGGAAGATCCACCTAAGGTAAGTCCCATCCCGGGTGGGGGCGGGAGGCCGTTCCGCCACCGATTTCGAGGGGCTGAATGCGCTGGCATTCGGCCTCCCCGAGGTCTGTGGCGGAACTTTCGTACATCCCTAATGTGAGCACTGTTTTGCTCTCTGAAAGAGTTTTTGGTGAATCCCTGGTACCTGTTTTACAACTGATGATCCAAAACAGTTTTCACTATTAAAAGATGGTACTGCTCATGAAACCTAAAGACCAATCTAGGCTGATACCTTTTTTGCAAGCAGGCTTTTGAAAATTAGCACACAGAAGCAGGTTTTGCTACTGAAATGCCTTAACTTGCTGCCTTGTAGTTGTTTGGTTCCCCACTCCCACCCCACCCTTTAGACTACAGGAGCTTCTCCTATCTCCGGGCTCAATTCTAGAGAATTCATCTGAAAATGAAGACAGGGGACAATCCACTATAGATGGAAAGTCTGAGGAGATAGCAGAAGAGATGGAAAGAGCAGAAGCCATTGTCACAGCTGTAATGAACATTCAGCTTTGGCCAAAGAGCCTCCATTTTAAGCTAGCAGTTATAATAAGATACAGAACAAGTCAGTAAGACAGAACACTTATGAAAGGCTTTGCTTGGTGCAGAGATGAAGAAAAACAGGATGTAGTTTGTGAGTTTATGTAGCTTCCTACAGAGCTTGCGGTTAAGCTAGCATCTTCCTTTCAGTTGTTGTGACTTTTATGAAGCTACATTTTATTTTAAGCAAAAGATGTAATATATTATCTACCTTATATGAGAAACTGCAATCATGAATATCAAATATGGGAGGGGGAAACACGGAAGAATGTGGTTGGTTTGGCATAAGTTGTTTCCTACCATCTATATCAGAAGGCTGGAAATTCTGTTCTGCATCATTCAGTTGTCTGGAGTGACCCATCATGGTGATTGAATACTCCGTCCTGAATAAAGCTTTTTGCAAGGGCAGACCAAGAGGTAGAATCAGGAAACAAGGGCAGGTCCCTGGGAGCCAACAACTTAGGGCACAATCCTATGCATGTTTTGACAGCAAAAAGTCCTACAGCTCCCAGCATTCACCAGCCAGCCATTGTAGGACTTTTTTTCTGTCTAAACATGCATAGGATTGTGCCCTTATTTTAATAAGTGCTTGGTGTAAACTGATCTTTTATATAGTCCCCGGGCCTGGCTATTGACTTACACTCCTGGGCCTCATCCCATCACTGAGGACTGATAGTTTTAATGGGACCTGGCATTCTCCCCTCCCCCTTCTCTATAATCTGTCATCGGGTACACTGCCTGGAGTGGTGAGTGGGCTCAGTGGAGGATGAGGCCCTTTGGGTCAAGGTTACTGGCCCCTCAGTGGCATCAGGCTTGTAGCTGGAGCCCTGGCTTATTAGTGTCTGCCTCGGGAGGTCTCTGGCTGAAAAAATCAGGCTCACCTTCAGGGCCTCAGTCACCAGTGCCTCTGTCACTATGTGCTACTGACTCGCCTGACTCAGATGGCACCTCTCCGGGTTACTGCAGGTCCCCTGGATCATGACAACGCCACATCTTAGATGGACTAGCTCGGGGATGGACAATTCCTGTATTCTCAAGGGGGTGCAGAGGTAAGACGGTTCTTTTGCCACATGTATGAGTAGCCAGGCTCCATCACAGAGTAGGCACCCTATAGCAGTAAGGGCATCCTAATTCTAGAGCATACAAATAGATAACATCCAGATATACAAACAGGTACTTTTACATGTCACGTGTGTTGCACACAAAATCAGAAAGACAGGCTGTAATATGACAGTATGAAGTCAGTGCCTGAATATATTTTTCGCTTTTTCCTTACAAATTCCCATTTCTTTTTTTTCATTAAAAGCTGTAAGGGCTGTTAGGTGCCAGATGAAATTGTCTCTGGGCTGGCTCTGACCTGCAGGCTGCCAATTGGCTATCCCTGGTGTAGTCTGTGCTAGTCATGCTCTTGTCACCATCTGTGGTGCACACAGGTGGGGAACCAATGCAGACTAAACGCTAGCAGGTGTGTGTACTCAGTCCCCAAGGAAAGCCCTGTGTAAATATGATCTTAGAAAACTCATCCATAGTGACAATGAATAGTTTGAGAGAGACAGTTATGCCATTTTAATCTCTCTGAGAGGATCACAAGGGAGGGGGAGAAGCTGCTGACGTTTGCCGTCATTTGCATTGTAATTAAAACTTGGGGCTGTTTGGGTAAAGGCTGAATATTTTGAGGAAAATTAAACTGCCAGGGTCAATAATTCACTCTGAAAAGGTTAAGAATTTTGAAAAGCATTTCAATTGGAACATCTTTGACCACAGGTTTTGGGAGGCAAAAGGAAGGAAGGAAGGAAGGAAGGAAGGAAGGAAGGAAGGAAGGAAGGAAGGACAGGAGAGAGGGGACTAAAATACATAGAAGAAAAGCTTGCAGCAAATTCTTTAAGCTTTAAAACCTAGCAAATCGCAGAAACTAAGCTGTTGAAAAACATTGAGGATTGCCTTTGACAAACTACTGAAGTTGAAACATTATGCTGTGTTGAAAGCTTCTGTCGTCTTTAAAAAAAAAACTTCAACTATTTTTCTCCTTAATCAATAGGAAAAAAAAAATGTGGGCTTTGTATGTTATTTTTTTAGTTCCCTGAAAATCCAGCCTTGATCCATGGTATAAAAATGAAAGAGTTCATGGGAATTTGAGGATTGTCTAACAGAGGGGAAGTCTCTTATGTGTTTCAGCAACTCAGAAACTCCTGTGAAAGAGAAGAAGCCTCGTATGATTCATTTCTAATTCTAACCTTGTTTCGAACTGCAGGAAAATCTTCCTTCAAGATTTTGATTAGATTCTGCACTTCACAAACATCTTGCAAACCTCTTCACTTCCACAGGCTCATCATCTCATTTAGCTATAAATGAAAAGACAAGGATCAGACATACCGTGCTATACTTCAGCTCTTCTTGATGTTTATCTTATTAATCAGAAGCTTGTCACATGAAAGTGATTGCTCAGGAATGTAAAGCTGAGGCTGCAATCCAATACAACCTACTAAAGGGTAAGCCCCACTGAACACAGTGGGACTTGCTTCTGAGGAAACATGCATAAGGTTGCACCGTAATTCTCTCCGTTTTGCTTTATTGAAGAATATCAATTGTGTTCTTCATTTCATTGCAGTCCTTTAACATGTTTGGCATTAAGCAGAACCATAGTTTCATTCTTCGGCCTTCATCGTGGTCATTATAACAACTGTTCTGTTCTGCTCTGGCCAGGAAGTAAAGTCAGGATGACACACATCATATCATGCAAGAATGGGGCTTTGCCTTGTAGGCTTTGCCTTCTAGGCCACTAGGGATGTACGAAAGAGTGGGGCTTTGCCTTCTAGGCCACTAGGGATGTACGAAAGTCACTTACCTTTTCACGGCTTGGATTCGTGGTGGGGGGAGGTGCTCTGTCCCTCCCCCCAGAATCCTCCCTGGGCCAGCTCCCCGGAGCCACCGGCCAGGCCCATCTGCAGCCAGAGTTCCAGCCATGGACGGGCTGCTGCGGACGCAAATGGCAGCCGCCGTAGCAGCTGCCATTTGCGTCCAGCGAAGCTGCTGTGATAGGCTACGTAAGTATTTAAGTAGCCTATCATGGCAAGCCCCCCTCCAAAGCATATGCAAATGGTGGCGGCTACGGCAGCTGCCATTTGCGTTCCCTATTTTTAGCCGTTTTAGCCTATGTAAATATTTATGTAGGCTATTATGGCAAAAAAAGGGGAACGCAAATAGCGTAGGCTAAAACTGCTACAAATAGGGGACACAAATGGCGGCTGCCATAGCCGCCGCCATTTGTGTATGTTGTTTTTTGGGGGGGGCTTGCCATGATAGGCTACGTAAATACTTACGTAGCCTATCACGGCTATGATGAAGAAGCGAATGGCGGCCGCAGGGCGGCCGCCATTCGCAAGTCACCGCGGACAGCAGCAGGTAAGTGCTCCGTTTCACGCGCCTTTCGTGGGTTGGGGGGGCGGGGGCTTTGTTCTGCCATGGATTTCGGGGGGCCAAATGCACCGGCATTCGGCCTCACTGAGATCCGCGGAAGGATTCTCTGACATCCCTACAGGCCACTTCTTCCAGCACCAGGCCTTTTTTTCCACTACAGCAGCCCCTCTCCTGCACACCCTATTCTCCATGCAAGATTAGCTGGTCATCCTTCTTGGAGGCCACATGGGAATATGTTGCTCACCAGCAAACTGACCCGGTCAGTGTGGTTTTCCCCCCACCTATTCTTCATGGGCAGGTAGGGTTCAGGTTTGTTGCTAGGTGAGTGGCTGCTCAGTTAGGTTAAATTGTTGGGCTTGGTCAAGAAGGGACACAATTAGGTGAGCACCCTTTGGCACCTTTATATTGAGGTGCTGCTCATGGCTGTGGGACCCATGGATAAGGTATGGATTGCCTTTGGAGCTAACCTGTCTCATGAGCCTGGAGTTATAGGGCCCTGGGAGGGGATGACTCAAGGAAGCCACCTTCCACACCTGCTTGTAGCCCAAGAGACAAGGCAGGAATACATTTTCCAACCCTTGGGTGGGGTATGGCTTGACTGAATAGAACTCAGTCTTGTTGCCTGCAGGACACAGTGTGGTATCTCCTGCACATTTCATGTCCGCTGCAGATCCTGAATTAAGATTACATAAATGTGGTCCTTGTTCAGTCTAGCATTGTTGTCCCACCCTTTTCTTTCTGGAGATTGTCCAGGCAGAAAAGCCTTGTCCTGAATGTCATTCCCCAACTGAATCCAACTAAAAGAACCTACCTCCAAGGCAGTATGCACTCTGTGCTGAAATAAAAAATTAAAATTCTGCCCTCCCCCTAAGCTGAATTATGCAAACCTTTATAAATTGTTGCATAATTTATTTTATTTTGCATAATTTATCTTTTAGGGGGTTTTCTGTTTTGCATATTTCTGTTTTTTTTCTCCAAGACATGGGAAATTTCAAGTTATGCAGGGAAGTTCATTTCAGCCACCTCTCAGTCTGGCATCTGAGATTTCAGCAGGCGTTGCCTTTTAAGTATGTGTTTTCAGCTATAAGAACTAGAAATTTCCCTTTTAAAAAGTAAGATTATCAGTAAAGGGAATTATGTGTACATAATGTCACATTATGTGTTTTTTTTCCTGAATTCTTGCTGTACCCGTTAGTCTTAAAGGTATCAAAGATGTCACCCACTAAAAATATCAGATCAGACAAAGGATGGGTGAGAATTTCATTTAGTTCAGTTTTTGATAAGAATTTACCAACATTTGCAAATTTCTTCGTAAATGGGATGGAAAGGGTTAGGGTTAGGGTTTCACAAAGAAATTGTGAATCCAGGCACAGGGCTTTGAGTGTATAGCTCTTAAAAGTTTGGGTTTGAATTGCTGGGTATTCAATGTGATGTTGAATTAGAGTTGCCACCTCTTTTTCTGGCAGGCTCCTCATCTTTAACAGTGACATGGTAAGCAAGTACAAGTATAACATGATTCTCTCCATGGTGGGAATAGCTGTGCCTATTGAATTTGGCCAGTGCAGGTGACAATTTTGTTTGGTTCATTTTTGGATAAGAACTAACAAAAATTCACAAATTTTGTCATGAAAGGAATAGAAAGGATTTTTAAAAAATTGAATGTGGGAAAAAGGGAAATTGACAGATACATCCATCCTTATATCAGACTAGTTTCTCCAGCACAATGTGCTACAGTCTGATGAGGATGATGACAGAAGCAAATGGATTCCTTATACTTTCGTGATGTCTATTGAGTGGTTTGGACTTCTATTGTATCTCCTACAACTACACTTTTTGTACATGCTATTGTGCCTCATTTTAATTATTGACCATGGTCACAATATAGACTGCTAGGCAGGTGAATGCTCTATGAGATATTTAATCACCCCCTCCCCCCCTTTTAACAGCAGCCTCTACTATGTAACATCACTCACTCACTGCTTCTGAAATCCTTTGAGATATCAAAAATAGGAATGCTCTTTGGTAGGAGGGATTAAAAATCCCCCTGGGCATACAAATCTGTTTGCACAGTTTTCTGGTCTTACTCCATCTAATATCAGGCTTTTTCCTTTTTTTTTTTTTTCATATTGAGAGACATGGTTGCATTGGAAGAATGGCCATCCCACAGTCCTGTTCCTGCCCTACCCCATCTCAACTATACTGGCCAACTGACTGTCCCATATGTAGCCTCCCTGAAAGGACAGTGATTGGAAAAACCCTTGGGAGTTGGCATTCTGGGCCATTCCCTTCTGGATGGGTTGTGGGCATTATGGGGCTAATAATAATATAACATTGGAAGGGTTTCAGTCCTACAATATTGTTCTCAAGTCTCTCTACATGTCATTTTTTGGTATATTTTTTTTAAAAATAAAGGGGCCATTCCAAATTTTATACTGTCCCAGGAAATGGGCTGGGAAGGGAAAGAAAAGAAAAGTGGTGAGGGAAGGGGCTGGAGAAGAGGGAGAAAGAGCAAGGTTAAGGAGTGGGAGAGGAAGAGCAAAGCTAGGGACGGAGGAGGATAGAAATGGTGAGGCTGGTGGCTAGGATGAGGGAGAAATAATGCTAGGCTCTAGGAGGGGAGATTAAGAGCAAAGCTAGGGATTGGAAAGAGGGAGAAAGAGCAAGTTTAAGGGCTGAAGAAATAAATGGCAAGGCTAGGGGCTGGGAGGGAAGAGAAAGAATGAAACAGAAGGGGCTGAGGGTAGAAGAAGATTGGGTGGGACCAGAAAACAGCTTTCTACTGTCAGCAAAAAAGAGGACAGGAGTGATAACAGATATGCATGTGCTTATATGTACACATACAAATTTAGAAATCCTATAATTTAAATAGAAATACAATACATCTCCCCATGGTGGTCACTGCACTTTCTCTCTCTCTCTCTCTCTCTCTCTCTCTCTCTCTCTCATGCACGCACACACACACACACACACACACACACACAGCACTGCATTTAGGTATTAAAAAATGTCCCTGGCATAACATGTGATTTGGGCTTTAGTAGGAGTTCTGAGTAGAGTTCTGTGCAAATGTCCTCTCAAAATTCTTCACCTATTTGTGGGCAGAGAAACTGGAGGGACAATTTCACCAAATTTGTCCAGGGGGATAAGAAAGTCTCCAACATTTTTTCAAAGTAGGGTAGGGATCAACATGACAAAGCACAGCTTCTTTCTGTCTTTTTTTCCCCTTTGTTTTGTTTTGCTTTGTTGGGTTTTGTGTGTGGTTGTTGTTTTTTGCACTGCTACTGCAAGTGGCAACAGCATCAACTGTACTGGCAGCATGGCCTAGGGATGGCACGGGTGTCTGGTTGGGGCTTGATGCTAGGGCTAGGCGATTTCTCACCTGCTCGGCCCCTTGGATGCCAGTCCATGGATCCCTGCACTTGCCCGACTTAGTGTGTGCCGAGTCAGGCAAGCACGTAGCTGCCCACGCCCTCGCTGAGCTGCCAGTTTGCATAATAATGTCATTTCAGCTTTTTTTTGTAAAGAATAATTTATGCAAATGGTGGCCATAAATGGGCCATTTATGCAATATTACAGGCAGAAATAGACCATTACGGTCACCATTTGTGTACATGGTTATTTACAAAAATGGACAAGATGCCATTTTTATGCAGAATGGTGGCTCGGCGAGAGAGAGGGGCTCAACGAGTGACACGTGGGTGAGCTATGGTAAGTTCACTCATCCCTAGTATGGCCCCCACTCTGCATCCTCCACAATAACCTATTCCTAGTATCATTCCAGGGCATTAGGGGAGAGTGGGGAGGGAATGCAGCCCCTACAAAAATAATGGTGAAGATATACATGTAATAAATAAGTAAACTAACAGACAAACCATGGAGCTAGTACTGTGCCAAAATCTAACCTCTAATTTCCTGAAAGTTTTCTTTCCCCCCTGAATGTGCCTTCTATTTTTCTGCCTCATTCTCAGGGCATTTTACAATTTCTTTTGGATTTCTTTTGGTGGAGTTGTTGACCTTAGCTAATCACTGTGAGGTGGCCAAGGATACTGTGTGTGTGTGTGTGTGTGTGTGTGTTTCTCTTTCTATTACACATCTCTTCATTGCTCTGCAACCTACTAGGTTGCCTGTACTTCCTGATATGAAAAAGCCTTATGAGAGGAATTACCTCATGATGTCTTCCCAGGGCAGCAAGTGTGGGAAGCCAAGGAGGCTACAGGCTGCAAAGAGATGATTGTGCAATGAAAGATAGGACACTTGCACACACGCCTCAGCCACCTCATAAATAAGCTAAACACAAGAAATGTGAACCAAACCCATGAGAATTTCTCTGAAATTTCTCCTCCTTTGAATTTCCTATCAAAAGCAATTGCATTTCTATCAAATTGAATGAGAATGGTCAAAAATATGTTGGCAAAATTTCTGGCACAGCTCTAGTTCTGAGTAAACATGCATACAATCAGACTCAAAAGCTACATACTTGCCTGACAAAGTCCAATTGCACTTACTTTTGAGTAGACAGCATAGGATAGTACTGCACATTACTTACATCCCAGCACAAAATGGTACTTAATGACACAGTCCTATACATGAGTCCTCAGAATTAATATCACTGAGTATAATGGGGCTTACTCCCAGGTAAGTGGATATAGGATATCAGCTGAAGTCAGCCTAGTGACATTGGCCCTGATACTCTGCTCGTGTTTGTGCACAATTATTCACAAAAAGGGGGTAGTAGTAGTAGTAGTAATACTGTAACAATTGGGATACGTACCTTATTACTATTTGCACAAGGCACATTAATCCTTGTCAACACACTTGTCAGACGCAGGCCATGTTACTTTTGCCTACCCAGCTAGAAACCATAGCAACACCCGGGTAGGTATAGGCAAAGTTGAAGAAATATTTGGTAGTTTTCCATTTGTTCAGGCTGTTAGACTGTACCTGATATGTATTATTGGAAGTATATATGACAGCTCATGTCACTTTTTCCAATAGGAAAGAAAACATCAGAAGCCATCAAGATTCAGGGCCGTGGAAAGAGATGAATCAAATATGATGAGTTCAAACATGGTGCCGTACCTGTGTACTCATCATTTACAAGAATGTGGGGGAGGAGATATAGGATTTTTGTGTGTGGTTAATATAAAAAATATTTTTCAGTCATTGACTTAAAGTTGGGTGGAGGGGGAGGAGACAGAAGGGTAGTTGAAATGATTGATTGTCACTTTAAAAAGCAAAGCAATTACCAATTCAAGCGCACCTGTAAAAACATTGACAATTCTAATCAAGGGCAATCATCTTGATTTCTTAATAGAAGATTCATGGCAGCACTGAGTCTTGTGAGATCATTTTTTAGACTAGAGGACCCCCTCTCCCCTGCCCACCAGCAGGTTGAAAAGTATTTACTACTAGCGTATGGACAGTTCCTAGAGTTTTATTGCAGACATTTAAGTCATATATAATTGCACAGGTTTGTTTAGCAGCAAGGCAGCAAGATCTAGCACATTTTAAGCACAACTTATTACTGTGCATATGTTTGACAGTGCTTTATAGTGCTGGCATATGGAGAGGAGAGTGGGGAAGGATAGCTCACAGGCAGAGCTCGTCTTCTGGACTGAAAGGTTTCATGTTCGGTCCCTGGAATCTCCAGTTGAAAGGTTCTACAGGAATGGGAAATGCTGATGATGCCCTGATGGAAACACAGGCAAGCTGCTAAAGGTCACTAAAGCAGTAGTGAGCACAGGGGATCAATGATCTGATGCAGTGTCATATATATATATATATATATAGATATATATATAGATATATATATATGCCAGTACTGGCTGGCGTCAGTTCTGGCTAGGATGAAAAAACTAGGGCTTTTCATTGCAGCTAGTACTGCTCTTTGTATGAATTTCTACTGTTTGTATTTGGAAGTTTATAATCATACTGTCATGGACTGGCAACAACAACCTGTTCTGTGGGTGGAAGGGAAACTAGGCAAAATAGTGTCCCCACACTCCTTTTGGCTCTTCCCTTCCTGTCATCAGGGACATCTTTATTTCTCTGGCTACTTCCACCAAACCAGCCGTAACACTCTCTAGGTCTCAGGTATCTCCTTTAGGTAGTGTGGGAATTGGCTATTAGGTGTGGGGTGCGTAATTCAAAAAAGAAAAATGGCAAAGTTTCAAATAATAAGGATTCATGTTTACTGAAGAAAAATGTCAATAGGAAAAAGGGTTAAAATCTGAATGGATGTGCGCGTCTGCGTGCGCACACACACATCCACACACACACACTGAGTGGCAATACGATAATAAAACAACTAGGGATAAATACATTCCAGCTAACCTAATTATACTGTGTCACTATTTTATCCTCGTCCTTTATCCAAGCACTATTTTACTGTCATTGGTCCAGCTCTCTCATTCAGTTCTCCAATTCCATCAGCTCTAACTCTTTCTTTCCTTTAGGGTAGGGGTGGGCAGAATGTAGATTTCCAGATGTTTTGAACTTCAGACTTCCAGAATCCTCTGCCATCATGGCCAATGATGTTTGGAGGTGAAGTCCAAAACATCTGGAAATCTACTTTCTGTCCATCCCTGCTCAAAGACTCTGGCTGGCTGGCTTGTTGCTAGCTCCTTCCTTCCTTCCTTCCTTCCTTCCTTCCTTCCTTCCTTCCTTCCTTCTCACTCTCTCTTTGGCTTATATCTCTAACATTATTTTTTCTCCCTCTAACTCAAGCCAATCAGGACGGTAGTTTCCCATTCATTTCTCCAAACTAAGTTTCTGTTTCCTAAGTTCAAATGTTTCTCTCTTCTTTTGTCCTTCTGTTGAACTTTATAATCTTTTGGCTTCCTGAGCAAAACTTTCTGACTTCTACATTCTAACGAAACTTGTTTCATTCTAACTAAACTTCTAACTAAATTATTAGCCCTTTGACTGAACCTGGCTAGTGCTCCCCCCACCCCCACCCACACACATACAAGATTTAGGTCAATAATATCATAAAACCAAACTAAAGACAAAAATAAAAGCAAGTTTCCTTCTCATGGACATTGAAGTCCAACTATGAACAAAAGGGACCCACTTATTCCCTGCTTTCACAGTCTTTACCCACTGTATCTTGATGTGCCACTGCCATTTTGGAGGTTATAGAATACTGTACATATTTTTAAATACATTTTATTTATTAAAATATTTTTAAACCACTTTTCAGGCACATTGTCCTCATGAGGTGGGGTCCAAAAGATATTACTATAAAAAACCACATTAAACCATCTTTAAAGATGAATAGTGACAATTACGGCAATTTAATCAAATGCAGATCAAAATAAAAATATCTTAAGTGTTCTGTTAGAAACAACAATGATGGGGCCATAAGCATTTCCCGGGGAAGGGAATTCCACAAGTGCAGGTTCACCACCAAAAAGGCCCTGTCCCATTTAACCATCAATCTGATTCTGATGTTTCTTATTGACTGGTCTCAGAAGTTGATTTTAAAACTTGTATAGGCTCATGTGGTCCTTCAGATAACTTGGCCCCAAACCAGTTAGGGCTTTAAAAGGCCAAAACTGCACCTTTTTGTTTTCTCAGGCATTTTAGCATTCTACTCTTTTAGTTATGCTGTTTTAAATTTGCTATTGTATTTTAAATCTTTGTATGTGCTGCTAGGTTTTATTCTGGTTCTGCTTTTATACTATAGTTTTAATAAGCTTTTATAATTTATATTGTATATTATGCTGTAATTTGTGGTTTTAATTTTTGTGTACTGGCCAGAAAGCTTCGGCTATTAGGCAGTATATAAATGTAATAAATAAATAAATAAATAAATAAATAAATAAATAGGGCCCAGAAACAGATAGCCACTATATTCAGTGCAGAATTAGTGCAACATGTTCCAACCACCTGGCCCCCAAAGGCATTCTTGCTGCCATATTCTGTACCAATTGAAATTTCTAAACCATCTTTAAGATGGCCTCACATAGAGTACTGTAATGTAGCCTGCTTGTTGCCTATAATGTAGTGATTGACACATTAGAAGTTGCTGCAGTAATTAAACAAACATGGCCGCATCCATAACAGGAACTGGCTACATTTGCAACCAGGTATTGTTTTATTTTTCTTGACAGAAGCTCTGAGTTGTTAGCAACTATATAACAGGGGAAAAATTCAATAAGTGCACACCTTCTGCTGCTGCCAGGAAAGGCATCCTATCATACTTCCAGTTACACCATCGGGAGTGTAATGGAGCCCAGAAGCTCACTGAGTCAATATCGAACCAATTTTAAACTGGATTAATTCCTGATAGCTGTCAGATATTCTCCATATTAAACTGATTGAAACAGGCCCATTTTGAATTGGATGCAAGAGGTGTACACATCTCTGTTCAGAACACTAACGTTCACTTGCAAAGCTCTGCATTGGACTCTATAAGAAGAGCCATGCTGGATCATGCCAAAGGCCTATCTAGTCTGGCATTCTGTTCCCACAGTGGTCAATCTGGTGTTTGTGGGAAATCCACAAGCAAGACATGAGGGAAATAGTACACTCCTACTCATATCTCTAGCAATTGTTATTGAGAGGCATATTATCTCTAATACTGGAGATAATATATAGCTATCCTCACCAGTAGCCATCGATAGCATTATTCTTTGTGATGTTATGGAGGAAAGGCAGGAGAACTTGACACAAGATGCAATTTTTGGCATTAGTCTCATGCCCCCAGTAACATTTAGTTTTGTCCTGTAGAAGAATAAGAGTTCCTCAGTTCATGTTATCATTTTTCTTTAAAGGAACCATGCTAGTAGCATAAAGCTTTATGCTGATGTTCTCTTTTGTCTCATTTTTATATTCAACAAGTGCAATATATCACTGAGTGAAAAAATAGCTTAAAATTAATGCAGGTTGGAATATGTTTAAATATCAGTTTGACATTAAAATAGTGTTTACCATGTAATGGATATCCTGAACTACCACTATCCTGATGAAAATGGCAGCCCAGTTTGAAGGTTTAAGAGTGAAAACACAAACTACATTGAAAAATACCTTTTGAAAGTTTTCATTTAAATTTGACATTTATCAGTTTGTTTTATGTCAAATTACACCAATCATCTGGATTTCAACATTATGAAAAAGTACCACCGCTTACCATTACTTGATTGACCCTTACTTCTCTCTAAATAGACATTTATTTCCATTTTACTAGGTACTTATGCATCTTAGCATAATGACTTTTATTTTATTTGTTTTCCCTCTGTAAGTTCTTAATACCTTATTATAGTGTAGGTTGATATAATGCCCTTTGCAAGTTGAATTATTTAGTAAAGGATCTTAGTAATTTAAACAGCAATCATTTTACTTGGAATGGAAGCTGATGGAATTCTAATGCTTATTCCTGATCTGAATTAATTCTTTACATTTCAGAGTAAAAGCTTTAAATATATATATTTTAATCAAATCTACTTATTTACATAAATAATTGGATAAACAAAGGAATGTCCAGTATTAATCCCTTTTTGAGATGTATTTAAGAAGCTCACTGCTCTCTTAACTCATCTTGAAATCATGTTTGTAGAAAGCTCTGCATGATCTTTCTTAAGTGAGCACAGCATAATTTGGACACAATCCACAACTGCAATCTCAGTTATGTATAGTGCAACAGGGGTGGTATGCACGTTGAAAGCCCCACTGGGCCCTAGCCTGTGCAGGCCCAGTCCCACCATTCCGGGTCTACACACACCCGTGATATAGCTGTTCCAGGGACAAGCCCCAACATGCACGAAAATGCTGGTTTCTGGAAGGGGCGCGCGACCACACATTTCTACAGCACCACACTACTGCTGGGTGATTCACATATAAGTAGCATAGATCTTATTATCTACTCTTAGTTGGCATAGCAAAAGTTCATGGGTATCTAGCCTTCAGTGGGAGTTATCTCGCACCACATTGATCCAGATAATGTCCCTATTCTGGGCTTGAGGGATGGGTACACTAACCCTTTCCTATGGCATAGGGATTATTTCTGCAAAGTTTTACTAAATACATACCTTCAGCATGCACTTTCCTGGCTATTACTAGAAATCTACCCTTGGATTGATTCAATTGTGTGCAGGAATGAACAAATGTCTGGACTCCAACTTTCTATCCCATGCCTGGTTTGCTTATTCTGTGTTGAAATACGGTCTTCTAGTAAAGAATAAATTTCACAGCTTATGTATGGATGAATCAATTATCCCATCCTATTGTTCTATTGTTCCATGAATTTGTTTTGACCTATGTTCTCCTTCTCTGTAATCTGGGGGAGGGGCAGTACAACTTATAACATGGATCTTCTTTCACATACATACAATTTCATGAGTCATGAAGGAAAACCTTCTATTTTAATTTGGAATTTACATTTTTTTTTACCTGAGCCAGACTGCAGAAGGGCCCTGTGTCTTGAGAAACTGGAGGGTTGATTGATATATGTCTAGCTGTTTTTAGTTCCAGTTGTTTAACTCCCTGATGCTTCTGGCTACTTGATTTGTATGTATAGCCAGACATGAGAATATGTTGTGTGTGTGCATGTGTGCATGTCTGTGTCTGTGTGTGTCTGTGTGTGTGTATAGTTGCAGTTTACTACGCAGTTATTCACATTTATTTTAGGCCTATACAGCCTACTACCAGCACCACTAGCTCCCACTCCAGACTATGTGTCTAATGTACGTGCATTTCTTATATGTAGACTGCTTTGTGAGGGCATGGCCCTGAAAGGTGACCTATAAATATATCAAATAAATAAATGCCATTTTTAATATCCTTTCAATATTACTGGACTTTGACAGTGAAGATAATCCATTCATAACCAATAAATAATGGGCTAAAGGTGTTGTAATTGCATGAAAACAAATCACCTAACAATGGCCACACTGAAGTATAGAAGAGTAAGTTAAAAAATTGTTTGAACATAATACCTTTGGTTTCCAAGTGTAGAGTACTCTTATCCACTACACTAGCTGTGTATTTGAGGCTTATAAGAAAAGTTGCTGAGGTAGGGACAATTCGATTTGGTATGTGTAGGGATGGATGAAAATCCCTTACCTTATCCCGCAGCTTGCTTCGCGGTGGGGGGGAGGTGCTCCATCCCTCCCCCTGAAATTCTGGGCAGGGGGGAGGTGCCCCGTCCCTCCGGCCGTGAATCTCGTCTTCTGCCGGGACGCAAAGGGCGGCGGCCGTAGCCACGCCGTTTGCGTCTCTGCAGTCAGCCATGATAGGCTACGTAAATCCTTATGTAGCCTATCACGGCTGACTTTTGGGGGAAAAAAAGCGTGTATGCAAATGGCGGTGGCCATGGGCGCCGCCATTTGCGTATGTGCTTTCCCCCCCCCCAAAGTCAGTTGTGATAGGCTACATAAGGATTTACGTAGCCTATCACGGTGGTTTTTGAAAATCTAGGCGTGATAGGCTACGTAAATCTTTACGTAGCCTATCACGTTTGTTGTTGTTGTTGTTTTTTACTGGGAAATGGTGGCAGCGGCAGCTGGTCAGAAGACCAGCCACTGCTGCCGCCGCGCTGCCGCCGCACCGCCGCCAGGAGCCGCCAGCACCAGGGACATTCACCAAAGGTAAGTCCCATTCCGGGGGGGTGGCAGGGGGGGTGGCGGACCATTTCTCCACCAATTTGGGGGGGGCGAATGCGCCGGCATTCGGCCTCCTGGAGATTCGTGGAGAAATTCTCCGACATCCCTAGGTACATGGCATAATTCTTCTTGGATGGAAACACAAACTAATATTGTATTAGAATATTTTCCTGATAATGACATTATAAAATATGTTCTCCAATAACTAATCAGTTTTCAAATATTAGAATCCATACATCAAGGTATCTGTATTGCTCTCATGTTTTGGAAACTCTTCTGTCTCAGGAACTTTTGCTTAGTGGTTGACAGCATCTTTAACCCTGTTTGAGGCTTAGGTAGGAGATAATCTTTTGTTCACAAAACCTTCAGCTAGGATGGCGGAGAATTCCACCACGGACTCCAGTGAGGCTGGATTCTAAAGGATCCAGACCCCTCTGGAGTCCATGGCGGAACGGACTGCTCCCCCCGCCACCTCGCGAAGTCCCCGCGGACTGGATCCTACTTGCCTCCAGCAGGTCTGGATCCAGTAGCTGCAGTCTCCTGCTCTGGTGTGCGGCCGCAAATGTTGCCCTGCATGGAGGACACCATTGCGTCCCTCCTTTAGCAGTGATAAGCTACATAAATATTTACGTAGCCTATCACGGCAAAGAGCAGGGATGCAAATGGTGTCCACTATGCCATTTGCCTCCCCACTTAAGCCATGATAGGCTACATAAATATCTGTGTAGCCTATCATGGCAAAGAGCAGGGATGCAAATGGCATAGCTGACGCCATTTGCATCCCTGCTCTTTGCCGTGATAGGCTACGTAAGTATTTACATAGCCTATCATGGCTACAGGGGGGAAGCAAATGGCATCCCCTATGCAGGATGCCATTTGCGGCCGCAGCAGCCCAGAAGTGGATGGAGGTCCGGCTGTGGAAGGGCCTGGCTGGTGGCTCTGCAGAGTCATCGCAGAGTGGCGCTAGCCGGGGAGGATTCTTGGGGGGAGGAACGGATCACCTCCTCCCCAGCGGACCCCCCATGGATGCAGGTGAGTGGGGTTTTGTACACCCCTAAGTTCAGCAGAATCTAATTAAAGGACAGTTAGAAATACATCTTTTGGTTCACGTGTTGTTCAAACAGGGAAATTTAGCTCTTTGCTCCTATGAGATTTAGGAGTAGGGATGTCAGAGAATTCTGCGACGGATCTCGGTGAGGCCCGAAATCCATCACGGAACAGCCTGCTACCCCTCTGCCCCCCGCGGATCCCCCCGGGATGAGACTTACCTGGGGTGGATGTTCCGGATGGCGGCGGCTCCAGCAGCGGCTTCGGCATCAACGTCAGCATCAGCGGCTGGTCTTCCGAACGGCTGCCACCGCTGCCATTTGCACTCTGTGTCTTTTTTTTTTCCCCCATAGACATGATAGGCTACATAAAGACTTACGTAGCCTATCACATCTGGGTTTAAAAACAAAAAACACGTACGCAAATGGCGGCAGCTACAGCCGCCATTTGCGTTTTTTATTTTTTGCCGTCTTAGTCTACATCAATATTTACGTAGACTAAGACAAAGAAAAGAAAGAGGAACGCAAATAGTGCCGACTATGCTATTTGCATTCCCTTTTCTTTTCTTCGTCTTCGTCTACGTAAATAATGATGTAGACTAAGAAGGCAAAAAATAAGGAACACAAATGGCGGCGACCGTAGCTGCCGCCATTTGCTTACGCATTTTTGTTGTTGTTGTTTTTGTTACCCAGAGCCCTCCGCGGCCAGAAATCCGCAGAGCACAGCCGGCAGTTGAGGATTCTGGGGGGGAGGACCGGATTGCCCCCCCCATCGAGGATTCCGAGGGGAGGGACGGAACACCTCCCGCCCCACCATGAACAGAATCCGCGAAAAGGTAAGTCACTTTCATACATCCCTATTTAGGAGTCGGGGAGAGGTGGAAAACAGAAATGGAATCTCTTTTGAAACATATTTTCTGTTTATTTTCTGTGCTACTGTAGCTCATGCTGCAGTTTCCGCCATAATCTTCTGAAACAACACTTTAAAAAAGAGAGAGAGAAAATCTCTTTAGTCATTGTTAATGCCTCGAGTCACCTTTCAGCTATCTTTTATGCCTCAGGTTTTCTGGTCATGTGATATGTTCAACAACCACAACAAACTTCACAGCAGTCAAACTGAATCAGAATCTAAAAGAAATGATGTATTGATACTGTAGCCTAGAGTGAGTTCTTTGTGGTGATTTGATAATCATGGTCATTTGACTTCAAGAGCTTTCCTCTAGCAATGGAATTTAACTGACTGTAGAATCTTCCTTCTTTGCTGTGGATAAAAATCAGGTCCCGGCTTAGCACAGAGTAATAGTTTCAGCCTTTGTTTTATACAGATAAAAAAAAGTTCCAATAAAAAGGAGGGAAATGGCTTCATCTAATAATATGTAAAATGCCTTTATTACCTGTGCTTCGAAAGGTATTGTGAGAAATGCCCTACCCCACATCCGGCTTGTGTGGCCGCAGGGGTGGGGGGCATTGCAGGCAGGAGTGGGCTGAGGAGACATGGGTGGCCACCATTGACAGACCAGAAACGATCTTTGCCTCTCCGTCTGATCTCGGAAGCTAAGCAGGGTCAGCCCGGGTTAGTACTTGAGTTGTATGGGAGACTGCCTGGGAATCAGGCTTCCTGCACTGAGCAGGGGGTAGGACTTGATGGTCTTGTAGGCCCCTTCCAACCCTATGAGTTTATGAGTCTATGAGACCCCAGTGGCACTGTGGTAAGAGGACCACAGCACCACCAGGGGTGGGAGGGGACCGAGAGGCTCTCTTTGCTCTCTGGTGCCCCTCCTCAACACCTCTTTGCAGTGTGGCTGCAAGGAGAGTGGCGCACACTCCTGTAGCCAGGAGAAAGGTGGCGTCTTTCCTTGAGCATGAGGAGCAGCTCTCTCCTGTGGCCGCCGTGGATAAGGCGTCGGCCTGCGCGCCAGCCTTTCGAGCAGCATCGGCCAGCGAGCTGCGATTCAGGGGCAGCTGCTTTTTGGCATAATGGCTGCTTGAGCAGCGGCGGCATTCCTGCCACTGAGCACCTCCCCGGCTGGGTGGCCACTTTTCAGCCTGGGTCTTGCTGCGGCTGCGGCAGCAGTGAGAGCAACAGCTCCCAGCGATGGTTCTGGGACAGTAGGGTGTTAGCGGCTCTCCTGCTGCCCGCCCTCCAGCAGGGGCTGGTGTGTGTGTGTGCCGGAGCACGGATAGGAGTCACAGTAGATGTTTCAGCTCCTTCAGCGTTCTTGGTCGCCCCCCCCCCCTTGAAGGAGCAGAGAGGGCAAATCTCGGCCTGAGCTGAGTTTTGCAGAGGCCTGGGTTGCCCAAGATTTGGTGACTGGGGCCTTTGAGCACTTCAAAGAGCCCCTGCTTTGTTTGCAGAAGGTCTCAGGTTTGATCCCCGGCTTCCCCGGCTAGGGCGAGGAGAGAATACTGCCAGAAACCCTGGAGAGCTGCTGCCAACCCCTGTGTGGGGAGACTGGTAGCCCTGTGGGGTGGGGGGTTCTTTTGGTGGCGCACCTCCTGGGCAAGGAGAGCCGCATGGTGCGGTACTACTATGTGATGCTATCCACCACCAGCCATCTGAGAAGTTACAGAGCAGGGAGTTGGTAGATGTACTTTTCCCCCTTTTTGTGAAAAGGTATTGAAGGGAAACCAGGCTGGGGGATGGTGGACAAGACAAGGTGAGGCACCAGATCACACAAGGATGACTTGGTGTTCTCCAACAGAACTTTCTGCGGAGGGTTTGGATTAGGGATGTCAGAGAATTCTGCCAAGTATCTCTGTGAGGCCAAATGCCAGTGCATTCGGCCCCCCAAAATCTGTGGCGGAATGAAGCCTCCCGCCTTCCCACCCGGCTAAAGGCGGGCGAAACAGGACACTTACACATTCGCTTCTTCATTATTGCCGTGATAGGCTACGTAAATACTTACGTAGCCTATCACGACTAATGGAGGGACGCCATTTGCGTCCCTGCGGAGGCTGTGATGGGCTACATAAATATTTACATAGCCTATCACGGCAAAAAAAAAGGGAACGCAAATGGCGGCCAACGTAGCCGCCGCTATTTGCGTTCCCTTTTTTTGCCATGATAGGCTACGTAAATATTTACATAGCCTATCACGGCAAAGGCAGGGGCACAAATGGTGTAGTGGCCACCATTTGCACCCCTGTCTTTTGCCATAATAGGCTACATAAATATTTACGTAGCTTATCACAGCTAAAAAAGGGAACGCAAAAGGCAGCTGCCATAGCCACCGCCATTTGTGTTCCCTTTTTTTTTTGCTGTGATAGGCTACATAAATATTTAAGTAGCCTATCACAGCTAAAAAAGGGAACACAAATGGTGGCCGCCATAGCCGCTGCCATTTGCGTTCCCTTTTTTTTTTGCCATGATAGGCTACGTAAATATTTACATAGCCTATCACGGCTAAAGCAGGAATGCAAATGGCATAGGGGATGTCATTTGCATCCCTGCTTTAGCCATGATATGCTACGTAAATATTTACATAGCTTATCACGGGCCAGCATAGGGATGCAAATGGCATCCCCTACACAGGATGCCATTTGCGTCCACACCAGGCTGGCAGTGGCTGGAGGCTCCACTGCAGGTTGGCCCGGCCGGTGGCTCCAAGGCTTGGCTGTGGAGCGGAGCCAGCTGGGCAGGATTCTGGGGGAGAGGAACGGATCACTTTCCCCCCGTCGAGGATTCCGGGAGCAGGAACAGATCGCCTTCCCCCACTTGTGGAACCCGGCGGAGCCAGGTAAGCGGGGTTTTGTACACCCCTAGTGACAGGTGATGCCTGATGGAGGCATCACCTGATGCCTGATGCCTGTGAGGCCAACTCACCTCACCCACCTGGTGTTTCATGGTCCGGGAGGGGGTGACAGGGGAAGGCCTACCTCCCCCAAAAGCGGTAGTCCTGGGGGTGGCGATCTCTTTGACTCCACTCAGCAGGCTTTGAATGTTTCACCCGATATAGCACCTAGCTAGTGGCTGGCACAGATTGGTTGCCCATACAGGTCTCCCCCTTTGCAGATCAATAAATGTGCCCCAATTTGATACCAGTCACTTGTGTCTCATCTTCATTTCCACCTTTATGCCTACAATGGATCCCCCAACTCTGAGGATACATAGACGAATACCATGTTAACATGGAATCAATGGCAAATGTATTTATTTATATATTAACATTTATATACCACTTGATCTGCTAAAAAGCCATCAAGACAACAATTGAAAACAACAAAATCTTATAAACAAGAACAAGAACATTAAAAATCTTAAAACATCAAAACTACAATTTTAAAAGGATAAATTGAGAAGATGCATTTTCATACCCTTTCTAAAGGCCAAGAGAGTAGGGCTGGATCTACACTTACCGCCTTTTCTCACTTCCAATGAGGTTTCAAAGCCCGCTAGGGATGTACGAAAGTCACTTACCTTTTCGCGGATTGTGTTCGTGTGGGGGGGAGGTGCTCCATCCCTCCCCCCAGAATCCTCAACAGGGGGGGAGGCGATCCGGTCCTCCTGCCCTGGAATCCTGCATGGCCGGCTCTGCTCCGCAGCGGCTCCGTGGAGCAGCCAGCCAGGGCCGTCCACAGCCGGATTTCTGGCCGTGGACTGGCTGGTGCGGACGCAAATGGCAGCCGCCGTAGTGGCCGCCATTTGCGTCCAGCCAGGCAGCCATGATAGGCTATGTAATCTTTATGTAGCCTATCACGGTTGGGCAAAAAAAAAAACAACGGTATACGCAAATGGCGGCTATGGCAGCCGCTATTTGCGTTCCTTATTTTTTGCCATTTTACTCTACGTAAATATTTAGGTAGGCTAAAACGGCGGGAAAAAAAGGAACACATATAGTGCCCACTACGCTATTTGCGTTCCCCTTTTTTTTTCACTGTAATAGTCTACATAAATATTTACGTAGACTAAAATGGTGAAAAGTAAGGAACGCAAATGGCGGCCGCTGTAGCCGCCGCCATTTGCGTACACCGTGGGGTTTTTTTATGGTTTGCTGTGACAGGCTATGTAAAGACTTATGTAGCCTATCACAGCAAAGACCCGGATGTATGGATGGACGAAAGTCCCTTACCTGGTCCCTCAGCTTGCTTCGCGGTGGGGGGGAGGCGCCCCATCCCTCCCCGCCAAAATTCTGGCCGGGGGGAAGGTGCCCTGTCCCTCCGGCCGCGAATCCTCCTGGCCAGCCGGGGCGCAAATGGCGACGGCCATAGCCGCCGCCATTTGCGTCCCTGCAGTCAGCCGTCATAGGCTACGTAAATGTTTACGTAGCCTATCATGGCTGACTTTTGAAAAAAAATAAAAGCGCGTACGCAAATGGCGGCGCCCATGGGCGTTGCCATTTGTGTTCCTTATTTGGGCACGTGTAGTCTACGTAGACATTTACGTAGGCTATGGCGATAATAAGGGCAACGCAAATTTGTGTACGCGCTTTTTTTTTTTTCCAAAATCAGCTGTGATAGGCTACGTAAACATTTATGCAGCCTATCATGGTGTTTTTTGAAAATCTAGTCGTGATAGGCTACGTAAATCTTTACGTAGCCTTTCACGTTTGTTGTTGTTTTTTTTTCACCTTGGAAATGGTGGCAGCAGCAGCCGGTCGGAAGACCGGCTGCTGCCGCCACTGCTGAACTGCCGCCGAACCGCCGCTGGGAGCCGCCGCCGCCATGGACATCCGCGCAAAGTAAGTCCCATCGCAGGGGGGGCGGGGGGGCAGACCATTTCTCCACCAATTTTGGGGGTCCGAATGCGTTGGCATTTGGCCACCCAGAGATTCATGGAGAAATTCTCCGACATCCCTACCCAGATGTAAATGGCGGCCATGGCAGCCGGTCAAAAGACCAGCTGCCGCCGCCGCCAGAGCCACCGCCGTCTGGAACATCTGCCCCAGGTAAGCCTTGTCCCGGGGGGAATCTGCGGGGGGAGGGGAGCAGGCCATTCCACCATGGATTTCCATGGTAGAATTCTCCGCCATCCCTACCACTCGCCTTTCACACTACGCAGTACCAGCCTCGAATTGGAACTGGAATTTCCCACTTCCATGCTCCTGCTTTCAATACCCTAATATTAGGGATGTACAAAAATCATTCACCTTTCCGCGAATTATGTTGATGGGGGGGGGGAGGCGTCCTGTCCTTCCTCCCGGAATCCTCGACGGGGGGGAGGTAATCTGTTCCTCCCCCCCAGAATCCTCCATGGCCGGCTGTGCTCTGCGGCAGCTCCGCGGAGCAGCAGTCCAGGGCCAGCCAGGCCAGAGCTGTCTGCAGCCAGATTTCCGGCCGTGGAGGGCTCTGGGGGGAAAAAAAAAAACCACGTATGCAAATGGCGGCAGCTATGGCCACCGCCATTTGCGTTCCTTATTTTTGGCCGTCTTAATCTACGTAAATATTTACATAGACTATGATGGCAAAAATAAAGGGGAACGCAAATAGCATAGCCGCCATTTGCGTACACATTGTTGTTGTTGTTTTTAAACCCAGCCATGATAGGCTACGTAAATCTTTACATAGCCTATCACGTCGTTGTTGGTTTTTTTTAAAACCCAGCCATGATAGGCTACGTAAATCTTTACATAGCCTATCACATGTTTTTTTTGGTTTTTTTAGAAGACTGCAAATGGTGGCGGCGGCAGCTGGTCAGAAGACCAGCCTCCGCAGCTGCCGCCGCAGTCACCACCGGAGCCACCACGACCCGGAAGATCTGCCCCAGGTAAGTCTCGTCCTGGGGGGGATCTGCGGGGGGCAGGGGGGTGGCAGGCCGTTCCGCCACAGAGTTCAGGGGGCCGAATGCACTGGCATTCAGCCTCACTGAGATCTGTGGCAGAATTCTCTGACATCCCTACCTAATATTAGGGATGTACGAAAGTCACTTACCTTTTGCGGATTATGTTGATGGTGGGGGGAGAGGCGTTCCGTCCCTCCCCCTGGAATCCTCACCGGGAGGGGAGGCGATCATTTCCTCCCCCCCAGAATCCTCCACAGCTGGCTGTGCTCCGCAGCAGTTCTGCAGAGCAGGCAGCCAGGCTCAGCCAGACCAGAGCCGTCTGCAGCCAGATTTCCGGCCGTGGAGGTCTCTGGGAAAAAAACAAAAAACAAACCGCGTACGCAAATGGCGGCTACGGCCGCCGCCATTTGCGTTCCTTAGTTTGGGCTGTCTTAGTCTACGTAAATATTTACGTAGACTAAGACGGCCCAAACTAAGGAACGCAAATGGTGGCGGCCATAGCCGCCGCCATTTGTGTATGCCTTTTTTTTTTTTACCTAGACATTTTAGGCTACGGAAAAACTTATGTAGCCTATCACGTCTCTGTAAAAAAAAAAACAAAAAAAACTGCAAATGGCGGCGGCAGCAGCCGGTCAGAAGACCAGCTGCCGCCGCCGAAGCCGGTGCCGGAGCTGCCGCTGGAGCCACCACCACCCGGAATGTCCGCCCCAGTTAAGTCTCATCCCGGGGGGGATCCTCGGGGGGTGGCAGGCCATTCCGCCACAGATCTCAGGGGGCCGAATGCACTTGCATTCGGCCTCACCATGATCTGTGGCAGAATTCTCTGCCATCCCTACCTAATATCCTGGTATTTCCCCTTAATGTGCTCTGATTTTCCGCCTTCGCTACCACATCCAGTCGTAGTCCCCTTCCCCGCCTGTCCATGTACGGCGGTGTTTGTATTTCCCTCCTGTCCAATCACAGCTCTCGACAGCCCCATGTCTTCTTCCGGGTACTGATCACATAGCTTCCTCAGCAGCCCCCGTTTCCTCAGCAACAAGCAAAGGGCTGGATGTGCGCATGCTTGTCTGATCTCGGAAGCTAAGCGTGGTCGGCTCCGGTCAGTAGTTGGATGGGTGACCATTTTATCCCTTCAAATGAGACTAATTTTTACCCCCTCCTATCCCCTGCTCCAGGTGGTTGTTTTTTTTTAAATTAAGGTGTTATCCTCGAAGTATCGGGGCTTCTCCGCAATGTTTTTTTTTTCTAATTCACTTCATCGGGGCTTCTCCATCAGATCCATGAAGTGTAGGCCTCAAATTGGCAATCTGGGCATGTTGGATATAATTCTGCCATTCTGAGGTCAACACGTGATGCAGCATCCACAAAAGCTTATGCCAGAATAAATTTGTTATTCTTTAAGGTACCACAAGTCTCTTTGTTGTTTTTGCTTCAACAGACTAATAGGGCTACCCCTCTTGAGTAAGTTTTTACCAGCAGTGAATAGATCAGTCAGTGTCTTGGGCCTTAATAGGTGTTGATTGTTTGATCAGTTCACTAAACTGGAAGCTAAAATGAACTGAGAAATGTTATTAAAAATCGAAGAAACACGTTAATAGCATTGAGAACTTAGAAGGCATGAAAGCTGGTGGAGTGGGGCAGAGCTTGATAAAGCTCCCATGGGGCTTTTTTTTTTTTTAATGGTTAGGAAAAATGGAGGACAGGATGAATGGCACCCTGCATTTTATCATTCACTAACTAATAAGCATAGATAGATTAAGGATGGGTGAAAGAACATGCTAGAAATTAGATGTATTTGAGCAAAATCAATTTCACCAAACTGAATTACCAATGGGTTCAGTTTTGATTGGGCTATTTTTTAAAAATGCAGTCTCTTTCTGAATCCTTGAGTAAGAGACCGATTAGTCTTCTTTCTTACTTGTGTGTGCCATTCTGTCCCATCATTTCTCAGTGAGTCCAGTTGTTTCTCTATTCAAAAGAGAATGAATCACCCAGTAGATAGATACGTGCTGCAGCTGCTTTGCTAGCCTGGACGTCTCCCTATCAGACTCGAAAGCAGATGGAGCAATGTCAACAGCAATAAAAACAGGAGATGAGAGAGGAGACGGGAGTGTGTATGTGGAAATAAATTGGAAGAAAATGATGGGGGAAAGTCTGATTGCACTTGAATCATAAAATAAAGAAAGAACACCAAAGATGAAAGATAAACAGGCAACTGGGGAGGGGGGTGCCTGAAATATCAGATAAACAAAGGGTTCTGCTTGTGAGGGAAAGGAGGAGTCTGCCTTCAGTCCTACAAGAAGGGTTGCTTGCAAACAAACACTGAAGGCACCCCCTGGTCCCCCATAAACCAGCAAACCTTTGAAGGTAGGAGTGGTGATATTAGAGACAAGCTATCAGTCCTCAAAAATGGAAGGAGAGAGAAAGAAACTAAAGCTGCCACACACACACACACACACACACACACACATACAAACACACACATTCTCACATTGTTTTCCTTGCTCCGTGGGTCATTTTTAAGGAAGGGCTGCATTTGCTTTTGGTGACACTAACTACACAAGTGACCTGCTGACAAGGAAGGGACAATACGTGTTGAGTGTCTGCCTCACACTTTATATTATGTACACAGTGCAACCTATCCCTTCACTGTGTGAAGGGAGATTACCATCCAAGTAAGTGTATCGTCTGGCTATTTGTCTTGAATATTCAAAGACTTGCTCATGAACGGATGGTGTGTGGTCTATTACTTTTGGGTACCTAAAAATAAATATAGGGAGTGTAAGCCCATTTAATGCAATGTTTACTTTGTCCTGTAATGGCTGAAGTCTGCAGTATGGAGAGTGGGATTTCTTCTTCTTTATTACTTAAAATCAATATAATCTTTTCTAACTGAAAAGGGACAGATGTTTTGTTTTTTATACAGTGAGCAAAAATGAACAACTAGATGACACTTTCCCCCTCAGGCTCTTGGAAATACTGAGTGCATTGTCTCCTTTGTTTTAACAACTCTACCCAGTATATCCCTATCTAATACTGACACAGTGAAGTTAAAAACATTTGGCATATATTTTGTATTTTAAACACATGCCTCAAGCCTGCTCAGAAAAGAACCAATGTTTTCCAGATCTGATAATGTATTACTCGGTACAATATATATAGTTTCAGCCATCATCTTTCCTAGATGCACTGATAAAAGGTATACTTATTCACATACTGTACAATATACATAGGGTATCTTACAACCATAGCAAATGATGTTGATGCATAGTTCTGAAATAGTGCATTGGGGCCTAACTATGGGCCATGGCACAAAATAGTTCTCCAATCTGTTATTGAGTGAGTTTCATGGGCATGGCTATGCTGTGTGGTAAAAAAAAAAAGTGTCCCCAACCAGTCGTGTCCGACTCTAGGGTGCGGTGCTCATCTTCATTTCTAAGCCGGAGAGCCAGCGCTGTCCGAAGACACTTCCATGGTCATGTGGCCGGCATGACTGAACACTGAGGTGCATGGAACGCTGTTACCTTTCCCGCCGAGGCGGTACCTATTTATCTACTTGCAATTTCTTGCTTTTGAACTGCTAGGTTGGCAGAAGCTGGGACTGAAGACGGGAGCTCACTCCATCACGCAGCACTCGGGTCTCGAACTGCTGTCCTGCCGACCTTCCGGTCTGCAGTTCAGCATCTTAACCACTAAGCCACCGTGGCCCCATGCTGTGTGGTACCTGAATGTTTATGTGCATGCATTTACATGGATGTGTGCTAGAAACAAGACACATCCATTAACAACAACCAGTCCTTGAAACAGAGCAAGGATGAGCAACCCAACCTGTGAGCGCTTCAGAAGTTGCTGGACTACAACTACCATGATTCCTGGGTATTAGCCATACTGTCTCAGGCTGATGGGAGTTGGAGTCTGGAGGACCACAGGTCACTCACTCCTGTTCTAGAGGAAAGAGTTGAACCTTGAAACAACTCTGGCAATCCACACAAACAAGACCTTTACAAGCCATATCCAGAATCTTCCCAAAGGTAATAATAGGAACAGTGATTTACCAGGGACAGGCTCTAGAAAACAGGAACAATCTCTGGTAAATAAAGACAGCTGGAAAAGACATGTGATGCAGAGAACAAATGTATTCAACATCTGACAACTCAACATAAAATGTTAGGAAATTATACGAAAATGCTGCCCTAGAATCCATGGGGAACCATTCTGGGAAACGTAGACATAGCACCCATAACTGAAATAACTAAATCCCCCCCCCCATTTACCCCTGCTTCCCCTCCTCTCCTCTTCTCCTTTTCCCCTGTTTTGTTTCCTCTGTGTTGAACTTTTGATTGTAAACTCCTTGGGGCAAGGACCTGTATTTATTTATTCACCAATCACCTTGACAGTGCTATTTAAATAACAATGATACTTTAGTTCCAACTTGGAAGGTGTGGTCTAGTGGTCCCTGGGAGGGCATTCCAGGGGTGGGAGTGTCATAGGATTTTGCAGATCTCCCTTTCTGTGGGCAGAGAGGGTGACTTGCCCTGAAAAAAAGAAAAGTTTGCCACCATTGTTTCTCTGCCATTGATGCTGCAAAGGTGGAGAAGCCAAAAGGGGAGCAGTTGGGTAAGGATCAGGGGATGCATTGGATCTGTCAGAACAGAGGGGAAAGTATGCCAGGAGCTGACCTACCTGTTTTCCTTGGAAGAAAAAAAAATCTAAAAGGAACAAATGACTACCAAAAAGGAGGGTGGGTGGAAGTAACACAAAACAAAACAAAACCACACACCCAACTTCTGCCCTGCAGGGCTTCAAATGTGGTTGTTCTTTCACCACAGTTTCTCCCCTCCCTTCTCCTGTAGGATTGCTCTGCTGATCAGTTTGGTTGCTCACATGCCTAGGAATGAGACCCTTTGAATTCACTGGGTTTATGTCTGATAGGGTTGCATTTGCATTATCAAAGCTGCAGCAGCGAAGTGTAAAGCTTGGGGGGGGGGTACTTTTTTCACAGTGAACAGTAACAAATGTATACATACTTCCTGAAGTTTGTCTCCTTTATAATGCATTCATGGAACTTGACAACAACATTTATTTCCTAGGTAAATATGTACTTTCTCATTTCACTCATTTTTACTGCTGTTCCTGCTTGAAGTTTCCAAGGATCTATACCCGGCATTGTAATACTGCAATTCATAACACCAGAATTAGGAATAAATTTAAGTCCAAATTTCTAGTCATCCATGCTCCAGTTGTTTCAAGTTCTTCATAGCTCTTTATATACATTTTACAGGTCTACGCAAACCCTGTAAGAGACTTGTCTCCTGGGTGAACAGGTATTGCTACTGGTGATTGGCAGCAGGGTAGATTAAATACATATGGATCATGGATAATCCTTGTTAGAGCAGATCTGTGACTTAGTTTGAAATGAAGTTGCTACAAGAAAAGGGCAATATCTCATAAACAAGCTAAAGTCAAAGGCACAGAAATGCAGCATGTAGGCTTGCAGTCACAGCACTAAAGACATATCCCATCACCACTGACTCTTTATAGGGCAAAGTTTTAAATAAAGTTAAAATAAAGAAAAAAAAACCCAGAAATGTAACCAGAGGAACTACATAAACCCTGATGCACGAATTCCATACTTCATCTGTCTGAAGGAAAAACACACACCATAGCACTCATTAGATACCTATTGAAACTTGAAAAACTATATGAAAAATTCTTGTTATGCATTTCACCATTTTTATTAACATACATATAGTATGTAACAGAACCAGAAACCCAGCTTAAAAGTCAAGGCATTGGGTGCAAATAAAGATTTCCATCGGAGGATCTGTATGTAAGATGGTAAAGGCAAGAGTGCTGGATACGTATTGATCCTACTATATATCTTGTTTAACCCAGCCTAAAAATAATCCTTTAAGGCACAGTCACAATTATTCCTCTTTTACTGATATGTGACTAAGCTTCATGGCACCCTGTCTTGAGAGAACACATGTGTGTGTGTGTTGCTTGCGGGGGGGGGGGTAAATATTGCACCCATGGCCCACTCCTCCCTGCATTCATCTAATCTTCTTTATAGAGCCAATATGCATAGAAGCTGTGGGGTGTGTATCCTGCATTTTTGCAGGGTACAGTAGATGGAACCTATCAACCACTTGGTGGAACCAGTGGGTGCAATCCCAACACACCCAATGCATTGAATGAATGCATTCATTCCAGGGGAGGATTTGGGACAGGTGATCCAGGTGACTTCCTGGGGCACTGGACTGGGAGGGGGGAGGTGTCAGGACAACAGGCTACAAATGCGTGTGTGTGTGTGTGTGTGTGTGTGTGTGTGTGTGTGTGACAGAGCATTATTATCTCCCATGCCATGCTCAGGAAAGCTCTGGCAGCAGAAATCTGTACTTGGCTCTTAGCCCATGCTAGTCTTTGTTCTTAAAGTGGAAACTGGCATGCCAGAACCTCCTGCAAGGCCCTAAGAAGTCTATGTTTCCTTTCCTTTTATGGCACATATGTCAGACATTTTGTTGTTCAGTCGTTCAGTGGTGTCCGACTCTTCGTGACCCCATGGACCATAGCACGCCAGGCCTTCCTGTCCTGCGCTCTCTCCTGGAGTGTGCTCAAGTCCCTATTCATTGCATCCGTGATGCTATCTAGCCATCTCACCCTCTGCCGTCCCCTTCTCCTTTTGCTTTCGATCTTTCCCAGCATCAGGGTCTTTTCCAGAGAGTTTTCTCTTCACATTAGGTGGCCAAAATATTTCAGCTTCAGCTTCAGTATCTGTCCTTCCAATGAGCACTCAGACGTAGGACAGGGCTAATTTTGCCCATAGTAACCCCTTCCCAGACTTGCCTGAGATTTGCACATCCCATCACAGTACAGTGCAAATAACATTTCAGCTATTACTACTTCTTCACTTCACCATGCTTAATATGGTTACAATAACCCTATTATCTTTGAATACAGAAATAAGAATAAACTGCAGACTATTTAACAGACTGCACACCACCAGAACATATAGGTGCCACAGCTGGATCCATACATTTTTTTCTCTCTTCAGAATGAAAGATTGCCCCATCAAAAGCTTGAGCTCTTAGCAGGACTGAAAAAAAAAAAAGTATTTAGATGTATGTATTAAGCTGGTAGCATGGACTGAAATTTCTCAGCAGTCCCTTGTAGTATTAAGGAATACAGAAACATTTAATTTTAATGATTCAAAAATGGATTCTAAGCCAAATATAGGACAGAATAATGAAGCCTTGCTGGGGCAGAGGGAAAAGTTGAAACCCAGAATGTTAGAACTAAAGGGTTGCATCAAACGTTAGCCCTACTTGGAGTAACACCATTGAAATAAATGGAATGGAAGTTAGACTAACATTGGATACAACCCAAGGTGTTAAACGCCAAATAAAACATGTGGGAGATTTAAACAGTGGAAACCTAAATTAAAGACACATAGCTGATTAAAAAAATAGTAAGTGTCCTGTGGGTGGTCATGGATGCCAAAACAGAGACAACTCTAAAAATACTGCAATTTATTGGTAAAGGTTTCATTTCACTTAGGGCACAATCCTATTGAGATAGTCAGTCTCCTCTGACTTTCTCTGAAGGCGGAGGCCACCGCCTATCCAATGAAGGGTGGCTGAAGCATGGAGGACTCCTTCCGTGCTCTGGCTACCCTGCAGTTTGCCTCAGACACCCAATCTGGGGCATCTAAACATGGCTTTGAGGAGGGGGCAGGAGTGGGGCTGGAGACCGCATAGGAAGCTGTCTAAAACAGCTTCTATGGTCTCCTCCCCTCCCCACCCCTGGGAATGCTCCCTTTTCACCCTGTTTGTGCTCCATGTTACGAGCACAGAGAGGCAGCCACCAAGGTTCTCTTCACCCCGGCTGTGAGGGGATGGGGAGCACAGTTTCCCGGCGGCGATGAACTCGTAGTGCTGTCTACAAACTCGGAGCTTGAAAAATGAAAACCAAAAAATCCTACTTGTCGTGATGGCTATATATTATCTCCAGTATCAGAGGTGGTATGCTGGGGAACATGGGCAGGAGGGTGCTGTCAAGGGCTCCTGGCGGCTTCTTTCAGTCTAATCCAGTAGCCAAGTCCAGACACAGACAAAGGGATTCTTTTCAAAGCTTTATTCCTTTTTTACAACTGGACAGATGCTGTCCAGGGGACACAGAATTGTTCTCTCCAAAGCAGTTATGAAATACATTTAACATAACCTTAAACATTATGACCGTGTTTTTCATTTGATCGATGCATATATACGTATTGACCTCTGACATATAGATTAGAATAGTATCTGAGGTCTCCTTATGAGCAAAACATAGACACTAATCTTTAGTGATGGAGTACATGATTATTGCTGCTTAATTTTTCAAGATATCAAGCAATCTATAAGAGGAGAAAACACTCACTGGTCTCATGACTTTTGACTAATGTTGAGAAAAACGGCAAGGCATGTTTTTGTGAGCATGATGATGCCTTCTGCTCCATAAAATGCATCCCTTTCTTCAGTGATTCTTTTTTGAAGAAACTAGAGTTTCCAAGATGTGGTGTCCAATATTCACTGGCTTCTGGAAGTGTAACTACAACATTGATATAAATATTGATGGTATTTTTTGGTTTCATAGCATAAACCGGAGTTGTTTTATTCTGAATGTTTAACCATAGTGTGTGTGGGTAGAGTGGCTTTCACTCTTTGCTTCTGCTATCGTCCCAATCTGGATCAATCCCCTTGCCATTCTCATTGCCAAAAAATGATCTATTTGTTCCAGTGGATAACTTTGTGGCAATGTAAATTGCCAGTGCAAGGAAGCGATATGGACAGGCAGTGGCGCCACAGGGGAGGGCAAGGGATTAAAGCCCCCTACTCCCCAATGCAAGGGCCAGTTGGGATTGGGTCCCCTGCTTGTAGTTTGACCTCAGTGTATTTCCTCCTGGGTTTTAAAAATGAATACAAAAAATGCACTCTTCACACTAGGGATGGGGGAGAATTTCTACCCGAAACTTCGGGGGGCCGAGCGCCAACGTATTCGGCCCCCCGAAGTAGTTTCGGGGAGAAATTCTCCGCACACCCCCCACCCCCCGCACACCCCCCTGGGATGGGACTTACCTTTCCCGAATGTCGCTCCTGGTGGCGGGTGGCAGCGGCGGTTCGGCAGGGGTTCAACAGGGGCAGGGGTGGCAGCCGGTCTTTCGACCGGCTGCCGCCACCGCCATTCCAAGAAAAGTAAAAAAAAAAAAAAACGCCCCCGTGATAGGCTACGTGACGATTAACGCAGCCTATCACGGCTAGATCTGCAAAGTCAGCCGTGATAGGCTACGTAAATCGTCATGTAGCCTATCACAGGTGACTTAAAAAAAAAAAAAAGCGCGTACGGATAATGGCGGCCCCCATAGGGAGCCGCCATTCGCGTTCCTTATTTGGTCGCTGTAGTCTACGTAAAGATTACGTAGACTATGGCGAAAATAAGGGCAACGCTATTTGCATTGCCCTTATTTTCGCCATAGTCTACGTAAAGATTTACGTAGACTACAGCGACCAAATAAGGAACGCGAATGGCAGCTCCCTATGGGGGCCGCCATTTGCGTACGCGCTTTTTTTTTTTTTAAGTCACCCGTGATAGGCTACGTGACAATTAACGTAGCCTATCACGGCTGACTTTGCAGATCTAGCCGTGATAGGCCACGTTAATCGTCATATAGCCTATCATGGGGGCGTTTTTTTTTTAAACTTTTTATTTCGCGGCCAGGCGAGGCGCCTCCTCCCCAGCCTGAATTTCGGCCAGGCAAGGCGGGAAGCCTCCCCCCCAGCCTGAATTTCGGCTGGGCGAGGCGGGAAGCCTCCCCCCCCGGCCTGAACTTCGGGGGGAGCAGCAAAGCTCCTCCCCCCCACCGCGAAGCAAGCTGCGAGACCAGGTAAGTGACTTTCGTGCACCCCTACTTCACACACAGGCATTTGGGAGTCATCTGTTTTTGCTTTCCATTGTTTTTAACTGTATTTAATATAATTGAGATGGTTCTTGGTTGGATAGCTGCCTGCTGTGCCAAATGTCCTAAGGTGTAATGTAGTCACAACAGACATTTACATTTTGTGAGTTTCAGGTTTGGTGACTGCACTGTGTTTGGACTTTGATATTGTTTTTGTGGGTTATATTCTATGATTATCTTTTACAGTGTAAACATCTAAACTGCACTCAACCAAACTATATTTAATGGTAGATTTAGTTTTGTTTGTATTTTGTTGTGCGTGTGTTTTAATGGTTTAGATGGCTGGATTAAAAAAAAAAAAGGTAAGCCACCTTGAACTTTTTGGAGAGGTGGGACATAAACTAAATTAGTGTAAGACTTACAAACCAGAAACAGCTTTTGCAATATTTAATATTTTAAGGCATAGATTCAACCCTGACAATGCCATGGGTTTTTTTATGCTTTTATTATCTTCCCTGGTTTAAAAATGTATTTCCTCCATAAATAGGCATAAATAACTTTTTTCCTGGGATTTATAATAACTTGACAGCTGGATAAACCAAAAAGGCAGCTTTAAAAATATAAAACTCACAGCTCATGCAAGGACACTGTGTCTAGGAAAGAAAATCTGACATCAAAGAAATTATTGGTTTTACTGAAAACTAGTTATTGGATTAAGTATGTTGTGATTTAAATATAAGGCCTGTTAATCTCTTGCCATTATAAACTCCCACTGATCAGCAGTCAGTCCGCTGATCATATGTTGCAGGAAGACAAGTTAAAGAAAGAGACTTTTGAGATACGAGTAATAAACCCAAGTTACGGAGACAACTGTCCGCAAGTGACATTGATTTATGTTTCCCTATTTTAAGAAACAGGATTTCAATTGCATATATTCTAGATAAACCCCAGACATTTTGAGAGCTGATCTGAAACATTCCAAAAGGCATATGAATAGCCATGCATACAATTTTAGCACCTCACCTCAGAAGGCATGTGGCGGATGGCTTGCTTAAAATCCTTTCCCCAGGTTTCCATGTAGAGAGAGATTGTCTGGCCCTGGGCGTGTGGGGGGTGGGGACTGTCAAACAAGTAGCCCCTCACATGCATTTTGGCATGGGTCCAGTACACTCCATGGCTATGGGGCCCTCCACCCACCTGCAAAAGAAGGCACAAATTTGCATAATATTTGCACATACAGATGTATACAAATCAGTGGAGACTGGTGGCTCCAATGTCAGTGGGGTGGTAAATCCACTCCGGGTTTCAGTCAGAACCACTCAGGACTCTACAGGATAGCTCCTTTAAAGTTCTGACTGGTTCTGACTGAAACCTGGGGTGGATTCACTGCCCCACTGACATCAGAGCCACCAGCCTCCACTGATGCAAATTACTAAATTTGAAATAGGAATACTATTTATCTCACCATAGTGGGGTAAACGGAGACCATAAGATGACCTGTTTGTACCTCTTTGCTTTGGTAAGAACGGAAGTGTAAAAACTGACACACAGGGTAAAAAAAACTAGGGTTGGCGGAGAATTTCTACCCGAAACTTCGGGGGGCCGAGCGCCAACGTGTTCGGCCCCCCGAACAAGTTTCGGGGAGAAATTCTCCACACACACCCCGCACCCCGCATCCCCCCCCCGGGACGGGACTTACCTTTGGTGAATGTCCCTCCTGGCGGCGGGTCCGGCCGGCGGTTCGGCGGGTCTTCGTCTGGGGCGGGAGCAGCAGCCGGTCTTTCGACCAGCTGCCGCCGCCGCCATTCCAATAAAAGAAAAAAAAAAACGCCCCTGTGATAGGCTATGTGACGATTAACGTAGCCTATCACGGCTAGATCTGCAAAGTCAGCTGTGATAGGCTACGTAAATCGTCACGTAGCCTATCACGGGGGCGTTTTTTTTTTTTTTTTTACTTTTCAGTTCGCAGCCGGGCGAGGCGAGGCGCCTCCTCCCCGGCCTGAATTTCAGCCGGGCGAGGCGGGAAGCCTCCCCCCCAGCCTGAATCTCGGCCGGGCGAGGCGGGAAGCCTCCCCCCCCGGCCTGAATTTCGGCCGGGCGAGGCAGGAAGCCTCCCCCCCGGCCTGAACTTCGCAGGGGGAGCAGCAAAGCGCCTCCCCCCCACCGCGAAAAGCTTCGAGGACAGGTAAGGGACTTTCGTGCACCCCTAAAAAAAACCAATCAGGGGGGCTAAAAACACAAGTAATAAGATGTCTGCCAGAAAGACTGTCAATAAATGAAGCTTCTCCCATAATCACGTTACTGTAGATGTTCAACTTATTTCAGCCAGAGGGCCAAATTCAGTGTCGGAGAAGTTCTCAGGGGCCAAATTTCAGTGTTGGGTGGGGACAAATGCAAAAGAGGTGGAGTCAAATATATTAAAGATACCAGCATATTTCAGCTTAAAGCTCTTACTGCCACTAAGTCTTAGGAGAGGCATTTCTACTAGTGCTGTGCCAAAAATTTCTCCTTTTTTTTTTTTTTTACCATTCTCATTCAATTTGATAGATGAGAAATTGCATCCGAAAAGAAATTCAAAGGTAAAGAAATTTACGAGAAATACTCATGGGTTGGGTTTGTGTTTCTTGGGCTTACCTTACTTAGGAAGTGGCTGAGGAGTGTGCACGAGTGTCCTGTTTTTCATTGCACAATCATCTTTCTGGCAGCAGCCTCCTCAGCGTCCTACACTTCAGTTAAAGCCCAGTTTAAGGCACCATGAGGTAATTCTTCCCGTAGGGCTTTTGCAGATCAGGACGTGCAGGCAGCCTGGGAGGCTAGCTGTGATTAGGTAAGCTCAAAAACACCAGGAAAAAAAAATTGTACAGCATCCTGAATGAGGCAGACAATGGAAGCCTCTTTCATGTGGGGAGAAAACTTTCAGAAAATCGGAGGACAGATTTTGGCAGAGCACTAACTCCGCCTCATCTCTGAGCACAACACTGCCCCCACCTGCACTGCAGTGGTTGCAAACCGGGGGTTGGCCTGCCAAGACAGTTGATGCTGTTGCAGCACAACCCCCCAAAAAAACCTTTAAGAAAAAAGAAAGAAGCTGTGCTACAAGCCCTGCCAATGGGGAACCCTACCTGTGAGAAACAGTTGGGAATTTCTCCTCTCCCTGGAGAAATTCAGTGAAATTGTCTCCCAAAGTTCTCTGCCCACAAATAAGGTGGAGAATTTCAAGAGGCCATTCATGCACAGCTCTAATTTCTACCTTTGAGAATGGTGGGGAAAACCGCGCAAAAGGCGCGAAACCACCCAATGATCAACGGTCAGGGGAAAGGGTGTGGGGGCAGGGGAAGGGGGGTGGCTACCTAGGGAACCCTGGATTGCCAGATTGGGACCTCAGGCAGGCTGGATTTGGCCCATGGGCCTAAGGTTCATCACCCCTGCTCTAAGTTTTTCATCATCACTTGATCTTAGGCTGGCAATGCTACATTCAGTGCAAGATCTGGTATCTATTGGGGTGTGGGGTCAGGGTGTCAAAAGAGATTGAGGTTTTACAGCAACCAAGGTTCAAATGTCTATGTGTGGATAAATTCAAGATTTAATTGTTAAAAAGCAAGCAGTGCATTCTAAGAACATTTGTTGTAGTTATTTATTTATATTGCATTTTAACTATAGCAGTATTATCAGCACAGGTCAAAAAATCACCTTTTAATTTCTTTTTTTCTTTTTTGAGCAGAAAGGATTTGAGCCTTTGCAGCGAATATACCCATTTAAGTATTTATACCATCATCAACAGCCACCTAAAGAACCCTCTTACCCCCCACCCCACCCCCACCCCACCCTCACCCTGCTGGGCAACCAGTCACCCCTCATTCCCACGTTGCTGCTACAATCAGCTTAACATGCACACCTCAGCTGCATTTCCCTTAAACAACACAACACACCAAAAGACCAGATCAAAACACTGCACTACACTGTAAGTTTGTCATTTGTGTATGTATGTACAGTATGTATTTATTATTAGCAATATATATCATTTAATATAATAAAATACCTAAATGATTCACATATAAATATTAAAATCATATATGAATACACTACTGAAACAATTTAGACTGCAGTAGCAATACAAATCACATTTAAAATGCACTATTAAAAACAATTCCAACTACAGTAACAATATGGAACAACAATACAAGGAAGCTGCATGGAGCTGCATATACTACTTTCTCTCAGCTCCACCTAGCAATATAGTTATAAAACATTGGGCTATTTTTCAGGGCTGATATAGCCCATGCTCTCTCAACCATAATGCCCCCCCCCATCCCTGGCCATAATATGGGTATAGTAATGATGGACCTCATTTTCATTGGTAGCCAGGGTAATTTATTTTTATTTTTAATAAACCCAGGAATTTTTTATTATTATTATTATTATTATTATTATTATTATTATTATTATTTGCATGAGATTAAACCTGAGTTAGAAAGAACATGGACTCCTGCCTTCACCACTACCTTTTTTCTTTTACATAGACAGTGGAGACACTGCTGCTACCCTAAACTCCTGGATCTCTCAACTGTTTCTCTTGGCAGAAATAACTCTCTACTAGGGGAGACCAAAAAAGAAAACAAAACCCAGCTTCAAAACAAAAACCCAAACCATGGGTCTAGGTGCAACTCAGTTTTTTTCTCTCCATAGCATGGTTTCCCTAAGCGTCAATCATAGGCTAAAAACATTTTAAAGGTGGTAGCAGGCTCATTTCTCAAAAAGCAATTGGCTAGAATGGTGTGTGCACATCTCTCATTCTACAAGAGCTAGAAACTTGCTTTAAAAAAGAAAGAAAAGGAAATAAAGAAAAGAAAACTCAGAGCCTGGACCCCTGATGGCTCTGGATCCAGTACAGCAGGTTCACCTGCATCTCCTTTTCAGCAGGAGGTTCTAAGATGCTTGATCATTAGACCGTTTAGATTTTACCACTCCAAAGTGAGCATCTCCATACGGCAGCAGTAACACTTAAATAAAGGCTGTGGCACCCAGCCAGTACTGGGGAGCCTAGGCATGTCAATGCTGCTGCTGCTGCCATGGTTGTTGGCATCGGTACGTGTTGCTGGCATGCATAAGTCAAATGCAGTTCAAATAACAGACGAGGTGCTCATTCTGCATAAAGCGTTTGCCACTTCCCAGCTGGAAATACTCAAAGCAACACACGAACATTCATAAAGTCAAAGTGCACAAGTTGGAAACACCAATTCATGAATCCAAAAGTATTGATTTTAAACACATTTAGGGCACAATCCTATGGGGACAGGCGGCCGCCTCTGAACTCTGACTCTAGCTGCCAATTTCTTCCTTTTCAGGAAGTTTGTACAATGTGTACAGAAAATATTACCTGTTTGCTGTCTGGAATAACATTCTGCACAGCCTTGAAATGTACTAGATAGCCTTGGAAATCACTGTCTTTATCCTAATCTACTTTGCAGGGTTGTTATATCTATCAGAAATGCAATTCCATGCATGTTTAGACAGAAAAAAAGCCCTACAATGGTGGCTGGGGAATGCTGGGAGTTGTAGGACATTTTCAGTCTAAACATGCATAAGATTGTGCCCTTAGACATTTTATTTATTTAGGGTGCAATCCTATGGGGGATTGTCCCCTTTGTGCTTCAGCTGCCCTGCATTTGCAGCTAGACAGCTGATTTTGGCTATTTAGCCGTGGGAAGGAGGAGCAAGGGAGGAGGCTGCCAGACAACACATAGAATGTGTCGTACTGGCATTTCTGCTTTCCCCACCATAGAACACCCCTCGGAATGCTCCATTTTGGCCTCTCTGCACTCCTCTTCTGAGTGGGGAGCACAGGGCTGTTCCGCACTGCCTGTGAGGCAGTGCGGAAAGGGGGGAGGGTCGGTTCTCTGGGAACCGACCTCAGAGCGCAAGCTCTGAGGTTGGTTCCTGGAAAACCACATATCCTATGGCCATCTAGCCTCTGACTAGAGGCCATAGGATTGCTCCCCCCAGGGATTTAAACGTTAACACTTTTGAGCAGATCCTGTCCAGGAAAGAACTTCTCAGTAGTGTTCACAGAAGGACAATAACATCTAAATCATCCCCCAGAATAAGATGTCCCTGAGTCTTCCGTAGTCTTGTCTTCTCACAATGTAGAAAATCTACAGTTCACATAATCTGCTTTCCCTGGCCTGTGGTGGATTTGCATTTGTTAAACCAAGCCTTGTCCAGAAATATACAAAGCCCATCTGGGGAAATCCACTTCCTCAGGATTTCTTAGTCATGCCATGTCAAAGTCAGGACACATTGAAAACCATTCACAACTTCACTTAAGCCTGTACAACTACACTGATAATGAGAAGCTTTGACCAAGTTGCAGCTACATAGATATCTGATGATGAGAAGCTTTCCTGAAAACATAAAATGGTAGGTTGCTTATTATTTTTGATTTTGTATTGCTATACTACTTAATCATCAACAGTGTTGTGGGTGATGATTGCCTCTTGTTCATATTACTCTGAAAAACAGTAAGGTCACGGCTGGGCTTTCATAACTTGTTGAGCGGTTATTATGCTTGAATGACAATACAGTGGTTCAGGAAGGCAATAGCTGTCATTTGATTTTGCATTGGAGGCAATTAATCAAATGAGATGATGTGCTGTGAACATGCAAGAGAAAACAGAACATAATTGCAGACCCAAGATGACTAAGTAGTCTATGACAATTTTTTTCTCTCTTCTCCCATTCGCTTCCTTTTTGCAGTTTTGCTAAGACAACAAATGGGGCTACTCAGAACTTGAATCCAGTTGCATAACCTCCCCAAATTGTAATATAGCAACTAATGCTAGCTTTTCTTGCAATGATGTAGGACAGCTAACCTTGTGGGAGTGAAAGGTTTACTGCTGGTATTACAAGCCCACTGCCGCCACTTAAGGAATCTTCTTCTGTACCCTGTACCTTCAGGTATACCTTCCAACCAGAGGACATTGTTCTCCCATCATTGGACTCTGAGGATGACTCCCTGCAGCTTCTCATGTTCCCAAGCCACACAGGACCATATGCCTGCAGAAACTGACACTGGTCCTTTAAAAACTGCAGTCAGCATCTAACAGAGATGGCGCCATTGAAAGACCAGGCTCTGCCAGCCTTCTTAAGTCCTCAAATTGCCTGCAATGCCTTGCTGGGACAACAGCTCTATATGGGTGAGAAATATTAAGTAATATTAATACTTTAGCCAGTGCTTCATGCAGTACAGTCTCCAAGGTCCTGCCTTGACTCAGTCCTGCCTTGGTTCGTGCGAATCCTGCATTGCTTAGCATGATCCAGAACAGACGGTGAACACAGTGGTGCAGACAGCTTCCCCTGGGCCTCATGCCTAGCCGGAACACAAACAGACAATGGACAATTCAATTAACATCACAGTGATACTAGAGGCCCAAAACTCATGTGAGTGGTGGTGCGTTGAGTTACAAACCACACCATTAGTGAAGAAGTCCTACAGTCATAGTAGTGTATGAAGGGCAACTGAATGCATGGTGCAGGTACTTTGAGAATGATCCGACGGTGTCTGGACACTAGTAGTAGTTATGCTGGACTAGTGGAAACCAATACTTGCACAACATCAATAGCGTTGGCTAGCGAGTCAGGTTTCCTGGGAAACCCACCACATTAGCAAGTGCTACTGACATTGTGTAAGCACTGGGTTCTGCTAGCATGATGTAGAATAGTGCTAGGGGCCAAATGCCATTGGATCCTTCCCTTTACCTAGAGAGTGGCTACCTGTACAAAACCTAGCTCCCTTTGGGTGCTGCTAACCTCTCTCCAGGTACAGGACCTGTGCTGAGCAGTCACACACATCTCAGGCCCATGCCCTGTCTCTTCAACTGCTAAGCAATTTCCCCTGATAATGAGAGGGACCCCCTACCCCCTTGCTGATAGTGACCTAGTAGTGCATTCAACCCTTGACCTACACGCACCAACACTGTCACACAACCACTTCAGCATGAGGCCAATTCAGGCTACATAACAATCAAACTGTGTTTAAACCTTACCAGCTTGACAGTGAAAAATGGCCCTGGACTGGCCCCAAATCTTGGTTTGAAATACATTAGATGGACATGTTATTATTGTCTTCAGATTTTAGATTTACTAGTGCTGTTCTTCTAGTTTTTCTAGACTGTATCCATGTTAGATCACCAGAAAGCTAGTTATTTGGATTGTGTTACTTTAGATTGGGAATAGGAATGCCTTTGCAGCATTTAGATTAAATGTTATGTCCTTTGCTTTCTTAGGGCCAAACTAAATGGATTATTTATTATTTAGTGTAAGAGCACATGGCCCTGATTTGGACTGGGGTCATGGTGCTCTGGGAAGGGGATTTAAGCTTTCCTGAAATTCCACATACACCCTGCAAAAGGGGGGGGGAGGAGAGAGAAAGAAAAAGAATGTCTCCATGGATTCCAGTGTGTTTTGTAAAACTGTGGCTCAGAATATTGTCCATCATATTACCCAATCCCCTCATTAAAAAGGATCCATGTGAACAATATTTGTCTAAGTTTAGGCTCGGGATGAATTTTGTTACATCTAGTCAATTTAAGGGCTTCTCCACACAGGGCTTTTATCCTGCTATTGAGATTGGTCACTCACAGAAGTTTGCGGGTCCTTTACATGACATCATCAAGTCAACCTCCAAGGTGTCTGAATGTTCCTTCTATTTAGTTATGGCTAAACAATAAAATCACTATGAGTAGTGTGGTAATTAGCACTATTACAATTGTCATTCATCTTGATATAAAGGAAATTGCTTTTGAAAATGTTTTCAAAGGAGAAGAAAATTTTGGTGAAACTCTCATGGGTGGGGAGCAACGTTCTTATGCTTACCTTGGTTATCAAGTAGTTGAGGTGTGTGAGAGAGTATCCTGTCTTTCACTGGAGAACCATCTCTCTGGCAATCTGCAGCCTCCTTGGCTTCCCACACTTCAACTAAAGTCCAGGGGAAGATGTCATGACGTAACCCCTCCAATGGGGCTTTTTCAGATCAGGAAGCATGGGCAGCCAGGAAGTCTTCACAGCAATGGGGAGATGTGTAATAGAAATGCGGGAGGGGGGGAGCTCCCATGGCCTCCTCAGAATGATACAGTAAGATGAAAAACACCACCAAAAGAAATTCAAAATAAATTTTAACATGCCCTCAGAACAAGACAGAAAATTGGAAGCCTCTTTCATGGGAGAAGAAAACTTTTGGGAAATTGGATGACAGATTTCACCACAGCACTATCTATAACTCCCTCCAAAAGGTACAAATAAAAGTGATCTTAATGTATCATATGCCAAAGAGTGCCACGGAACCATGAAATTAAAATCGATATAAGATGTGATTAATCAATTCAGTATAGCTGCTGATGAGTGATTATGTTCACTATGGGTTTATATCCACAGTTAATAATTGTCAGTTTATGCTTGATTAAACGGGTTTAGCTGTGCATACATTAAAAATTGAAGTGTTATTGATAGGGAGGTTACATTGCTCCCCGTATCTGTCCAGCCAAAGACAGTGAAGATCTAGACTGGAGGGAAAATCAGATAGAAAAATAAGATTGATGACTCTATGAAAATACAGTGGAAAGTACAAGATTATAGTCTCTATAATAAAGAACAAAACATGGTTAAGGCTGATGTCCTATACACACTCACCAGGGAATAATCCTCATTGAAAACAATGGGACTTACTTTTGAGTAGACATGTACAGCAAGTAAAGTATATCCTGGGGGAAAATGGGGGAGATACAAACTTCATATTGCAGCTTCCCAAAACTGAGATACCAGAACATTCCCAGCTCTCCAAAGAGACAGGACTGTCAACAGTTTGAGAGGGAACAGACTTGGGAGTGAGTGCCCCTTTCTCCCCTCACCCTTGACACTGAAAGAAGAGAACAGGAATCTGAATTTAGTCCCTCCCTACCACCTGCAAATGATGATGAGCATTATTCTAGATTTTCCTCAGACACAAATGGTGAATTTCTAGCTTTCATATTCCCTATAAAAAGGACTGCTCGGGGGATAGTTTACCCTTATTATCCAGAGAAAATGTTTTTATAGGAATGGATTGGTCTTTGTCTGTTTATGTAGTGTTTACATGTAGGTGACAGAGTTTGTACTTGAGTGTGTGAGTGTGTGTATGTTTGACTTTCTCTCCAAAAAGCAGTTCTCACAGCTGCAAATTGGGGAGGGGGGAAGAGAACCCCTTTATTAAATTGCTCACTTGACACAGCTTGACATAGTATGTCATAGTGTAACACATCAGCCTGAAGAACAGTAAATGTACTTTGAAAGCACTGCTTTCCAAATCTAGCTGGTAAGCCTGTTGCGGCTGATGCTCTCCCAGTCTGCTTGCTGAAGACGATTGCTCGATGCTTTTAAATGTGGGCTTTACAGAACGTTGTGCTCTCCTCAGGGATGGTGGAGAATTTCTCCACGAATCTTCAGGAGGCCGAGTGCCGACGCATTCGGCCCCCCGAAATTGGTGGGGAAATTCTCTGCCGGCCCCCTGCCCCCCCCGGGATGGGACTTACCTTCGGCGAATGTCCCTCTCAGTGGCGGGTCCCGGTGGCGTTTCGGCGGGGGCGGGGCAGTGGCCGGTCTCCCGACCGGCTGCCGCCGCCCCCATTACAAAATAAAAAAGTAAAGTTAAAAAAAAAACCACCCGTGATAGGCTACGTGACGATTTACGTAGCCTATCACGGCTAGATTTCCAAAGTCAGCCATGATAGGCTACGTAAATCGTCACGTAGCCTATCATGGGTGACTTTGAAAAAAAAAAAAAGTGCGCACGCAAATGGCGGCACCCCATGGGTTTTTTTTTCATGGCTGGGGAGACGGGGCGCTCCTCCCCAGCCTGAATTTTGCCAGCGAGGGATGGAGCGCCTCCCCCCCTGGCCTGAATTTCGGTCGGGTGAGGCAGGGCGCCTCCCCCCCTTGCCTGAACTTCGGGGGGAGAAGCGAAGCGCCTCCCCCACACCGCGAAGCAAGCTGCGGGATGAGGTAAGTCCCTTTCGTCCATCCCTACCATTGACTGCATTTCTCATATTCTGCTTGTTAAGGCTACTTTTAGTTCTGAGATGCATAAAACCTTTCAGGACATGCTTTCTGGCAGGTCTGTGTCGACTGTGCAGGCTATTCTATAACATGCCTAGCCAAATGCTCTCTCTGACACTTAAGAAAAGAATCAATCCTATGTCAGAATATTGATCCATCTTTCCACATGTGTTTCTGCCATGCAGTTTGCTTAGCAGAGGAATATGCGTTTCTACATTGCTGCTAACAACAAGGTTCATCCTATTCAGACATCCTGATGGCATTTGTGGAGAAAGAAATCTAGTCGCTACTAGCTAACAAGATTTCATATTATTGGATTCAGAGAGGAGCTATAAAAAGTTTATTAAATTCAGATTTGGAATGTGTTGTCTTCATTAGGCAAAACCTAGACTGTCAATATTTCCTGGATTCACTCTAGCTCTGGTAAGAGATACTGGAGAAATCAGCATCCATCATGAACCCACTGGCAAGAATCAGCACCAGAGAACATGTCAAGACCATTTAGAAAAAGAATTAGTTTGGGGGCCAGAATAGGTATTCAAAGGGAGTGATGGGCAAACTTGTTCCAAGTAAATGCATTATTTCCTTGGAAAGTAACAGATTCGTCTGTGTAACGTTGGATGAGAGTTCGCTTTTAATTCAATATCTCATTCTGTGTATATGAGTTTTTGTGCAGCCACAATTTCAGACAGAAATTTGGGAGCTGTAGTTTGGAGTTGCATATGGAACCTCATGAGAACTTGCATCACCACGTTATGTATCCCTTCCTGATTGGTTGTTTTCTAGGGATGGTGGAGAATTCCACCATGAACTCCAATGAGGCTGGATTCTTAGAATCTGCCCCCCCCCCGAGTCCATGGCAGAATGGACTGCTCCCCCCTGCCACCCTGCAAAGCCCAGCCAGGACGGATCCTACCTCATGCCGTCCATCCACTGCTGTCCGTCCCATCCGCTGCTGCCTGTCTGCAGACACAAATGGCATCCGGCATAGTGGACGCCATTTGCGTCTCTGCCTTTGGCTGTGATAGGCTATGTAAATCTTTACGTAGCCTGTCACGGCCAAAGGCAGGGATGCAAATGGCATCCGCTACGCTGAACTCCATTTTCATCCGCAGACCGGCCATGGCCGGAAGTCCGGCAGTGGCCGGAGCTGGCTGGCAGCTCTGCAGACTCCCCGCAGAGTGGAACCAGCCAGGGATGATTCCCGGGGGAGGACTGGATCGCCTCTTCCCTCCTACGGACCCCCCCCCCCATGGACCCCAGGTAAGGGGATCCGTACATCCCTATAGTTTTCACATGGCTTGCTTGATAATTAAGTCTAACTCTTTTGTTTATCAGAAAATAAATGGGTGGCATTTTTTGCCAGCTCTCCTTAACTGTTGCTACATTCTCCATGAGATGATGACAGTGATGATTGATTTTATTAGTTTTCCAAAATAAAATCAACCAAAGCAACAAGAAGAAAAGGGGGGGGGGGTCTCTTTGAGCCATCTATGTCACTTGAGGCTCAGGTGGCCTCAGTGGCATGGAATGCTTCCTACCAACTTCGGTTGGCTATGCTCCCATCTGGACAGGGATAATTTGGCTTCAGTTATTATCTACGCTATGGTAATCTCCAAGTTAGATTACTGCAATGCACTCTACGTGGGGCTGCCTTTGAAGAAGGTTCAGAAGCTGCAGCTCATGCAAAATGCGGCAGCCAGACTGATAATGGGGGCCAGAAGGTCTGAACATATAAGACTGACTCTGGCCCACTTGTGCTGGCTGCCTGTATGTTTCCAAGGCCATTTCAAGGTGCTAGTTTTAACCTGTAAAGGCTTACATGGCTTGGGACCACAGTACCTGATGGAGCACCTCTCCCGACACGTACCTACCCATATACTATGCTCAACATCTAAGGCCCTCCTCCAGCTGCCTACACCGAGGGAAGCTCAGAAGATGGTGACAAGGGAAAGGCCCTTCTTGGTGGTGGCCCCCAGATTATCCCGACGAGGCCTTCCTGGTGCCAACATTGTTATCTTTTCAGTGCCAGGTTAAGACTTTTCTCTTCTCCCAGGCATTTGGCAGCATATGATAAGTTTTAGTCAATCCTGGAATGTCTTATGGTTATGACTGTTTGCTTTTGAGATTGTTTGTTTGAAGTAGGAGTGTACGAAACTCAGCTTACCTGGCTCCGCTGAGGTCTGCAGGTGTGGGGAGGTGATCCGTTCCTCCCCCCGGAATCCTCGATGGGGGGAGGGAGGTGATCCATTCCTCCCCCCCGGAATCCTGCCCGGCCAGCTCCGCTCCATGGCCAGTCCGTGGAGCCGCCAGCTGGGAGACCCTGAAGCAAGGCCTCCAGCCACTGCCGAGCTGCTGTGGACGCAAATGGTGTCCTGCGTAAGGGATGCCATTTGCGTCCCTACGCTAGTTCGTGATAGGCTACATAAATATTTACGTAGCCTATCACGGCTAAAGCAGGGATGGAAATAGGGATGTCAGAGAATTCCGTGACGGATCTCGGTGAGGCCGAATGCCAGTGCATTCAGCCCCCCGAAATCCATCGCGGAACGGCCTGCCACCCCCCCACCCCCCGCGGATCCTCCCTGGGATGAGACTTACCTGGGGTGGATGTTCCGGATGGCGGCAGCTCCAGTGGCAGCTTCGGCAGCGGCTGGTCTTCCGAACGGCTGCCACCGCCGCCATTTGCAGTCTATATCTCCCCCCCCCCTAGATGTGATAGGCTACGTAAAGACTTACGTAGCCTATCACTTCTCGGTTTGGTTTTGTTTTTAAAACACGTACGCAAATCGCAGCGGCTACGGCCGCCACCATTTGCGTTCCTTATTTTTCACCATCTTAGTTTACATCAATATTTACGTAGACTAAAACAAAGAAAAGAAAGGGGAACGCAAATAGCGCCCACTATGCTATTTGCATTCCCCTTTCTTTTCTTTATGGGGCCGCGGTGGCTTAGTGGTTAAGATGCTGAAGCGCAGACGGGAAGGTTGGCAGGACAGCAGTTTGAGACCCGAGTGCTGCGTGACACAGAATGAGGTCCCATCTTCAGTCCCAACTTCTGCCAACCTAGCAGTTCGAGAGCAAGAAATTGCAAGTAGATAAATAGGTACCGCTTCGGTGGGAAAGGTAACAGCATTCTGTGCACCTTGGTGTTCAGGCATGCCGGCCACATGACCACGGAAGCATCTTCAGACAGCGCTGGCTCTTCGGCTTAGAAATGGAGATGAGCACCACCCCCTAGAGTCGGAAAAGACTGGTTGGGGACACCTTTACCTTTTTTTTTTTTTTTACCTTTTCTTTTCTTTGTCTTAGTCTACGTAAATATTGACATAGACTAAGAAAGCGAAAAATAAGGAACGCAAATGGCGGCGGCCGTAGCCACCGCCATTTGCGTACACATATTTTTTTTGTTACCCAGAGCCCTCTGCAGACGGAAATCCGGCTGCAGACGGCCCTGGCCTGGGCCTGGCCGGCTGCTCCGTGGAGCCACCGCAGAGCACAGCCGGCCGTCGAGGATTCTGGGGGGGGAGGACCGGATCGCCTCCCCCCCATCAAGGATTCTGGGGGGAGGGACAGAACGCCTCCCCCCCCACCATGAACAGAATCCACGAAAAGGTAAGTCAGTTTCGTACATCCCTAGATGGAAATGGCATCCCCTACACCATTTGCGTCCTTGCTTTGGCCATGATAGGCTACGTAAATATATATGTAGCCTATCATGGGCTAGCATAGGGATTCAAATGGAGGCCACAGCAGCCCGGCAGCGGCCAGAGCCACCACTGCTGCCGCTTCATCTGCCGTCGGAGCCACCGCCGGAGCTGCCACCAGAGCCACCACCAGAGCCGCCGCCGCATCCACCACCAGGTAGGTCTGTCCTGGGGGGATTCCACGGGATGGCAGGGGGGAGGCCATTCTGCCACAGACTCCAGGGGTCTGGAGTCCGTGGTGGAATTCTCCACCATCCCTAGTTTGAAGTTTTTTTAGATGCATGTTTGTTTTGTGTATATTGTCTGTTCATGTGTTTTTATGTAAATGGTTTTTAATCTCTGTATATTGTATTTTTAATGTTTTTAATTTTTGTAAACTGCCCAGAGAGTGTCAGCTATTGTGCCTTATAGAAATGTAATAGATTAATAATAATAATAACAACAACAATGATGATGAGGATGATAACAGGAAAATAAGGAAGTTGATAGATGAAAAGAAATACATTAAGTTTAAATTTAATTATTGACAGAGGGTAGTACATTTAACATCTATTTGTATTTTTCCACTTTACTTTACAAACCAAGATGTAAGTTGAATCTGTAGGCTGCATAAAGGTTTTCATTATAATTCTTCGATATATCAAGTTTATATTTAGTCGCTTTCCCATAATCTGAGGAAAGGGTTTGACAAATACTGCTATATATGTCCCTGATCAATATATAGACTAAAATCCTGCCCTATTTTATAAAAGTCAGATATTTTGACTTTGCCTTTAGCTAACTTCAGTTGGTATGTCAATTTTTCTGCTATGGCTATTTGCCATAAATCCATATACCATGATTTCACTGTTCTGTGGTTTTCCATCTTTAGCTATGACTCTTCGGGTGTCATCATTATATCCTTAGATGTCACTTTTGCATTTTGTTCTTCCCCTATTGTTAATAAGGCCAACACTGGTGTCACATGTATGGTTTGATGTGTAATATTTTCCATTTCTAAAATTATGATGTTCCAAAACTGTGACACACTGGGACATGTCCACCACATATGAATATATAAACCCTGCTGATTGCAGTTTCTCCAACATTTTGTATTATTCCTGTTGGCTATTCTTGTCAGACGCACTGGTGTAATATACCATCTGTGTAACAATTTCAACATATTATCCCTGAGAGTTATTGAAACAGTTTTCTTTGATTGTGCCACCCATACTTTATCCCATAACTTTTGCTCAATTGGTATCCCAATATCATCTTCCCTTATTATTTTCAGCCCATCTGACATATTTGTATCTATTTCAATAATTTGTCGATCATTTTTTGAAATCAGTCCTTTTGTATTAACCGTATCGTCTAATAATATACCTTCAAATTTTGTCATGCTTCTAGTCATAGTTTGTTTTACCAAATATTTTGTAATAAAATTATGTATTTGAGGAAGGAGCATCCAGTTTATTTGCATTTCTTGAAGATTTTCTTCTAATTTGCTACAGTAAGGGAGATTTTATTTTCATAGGAATCGCTCATTCCTTTTGTTTCTATTTTGCATATTGCTGTAGTTTATCTATAGAAGTAACATTCAGATGCAACAAGAGTTTATTATAATTGCCACTGTCCACCCCCACCTGCCCACTCTGAGGAAAATATTTTGTTCCATACAGTTTAGTTGTCTGGGTAAGCAACAAATCTAGGGATAGACGAAAGTCCCTTACCTGGTCCTGCAGCAATTTTCTCGGGGGGGGAGGTGCTCCGGTTCTCCCCCCAAAATTCTTGGCAGGTGGGGAGGCGCCCCGCCCCTCCTGGCCGAAATTCTGGCCGGGGGGGAGCGCTCCATCTCCCCGGCCACGAAAGAAAAAAGTAAAGTGTAAAAAAAAAAGAAAAGTGATAGGCTACGTAAAGATTTACATAGCCTATCATGGCTAGATTTTCAAAGTCAGCCGTGATAGGCTACGTAAAGATTTATGTAGCCTATCACGGCTGACTTTGAAAATCTAGCCATGATAGGCTATGTAAATCTTTACGTAGCCTATCCCTTTTTTTTTTTTTTTTTACACTTTACTTGGAAATGGTGGTGGCGGCGGCCGGTCGGAAGACCGGCCGCCGCTGAAACGCTGCTGAAACGCCGCCGAAACGCCGCCGAAACACCTCCGGGACCCACCGCCGCGTGGGACATTCGCGCAAGGTAAGTCCATTCTGGGGGGGGGCGGGGGGCAGAGAATTTCCCCACCAATTTCAGGGGGCCTGAATGCGTTGGCATTCAGCCTCCCGGAGATTCGTGGAGAAATTCTCCGACATCCCTACAAATTACATCTACCAAAGCCCTGCACTCCACCATGCCAGCCAGCTGCACAAGCCTGTGCTGTGCCATGAAGATGCCATCCTACTTGAATTCCCTTTCCAGTATCCCTCTCACAGACAGATTCCAGTGCCAGCACCAGCACCCACTAAAGTACCCTTTTACTTACCAAGCAAGAAAAAAGGCCTTTCACTAAAGGGTTAAAGTAACGTGATCACATTTCCTTAAGAAAGAAAAGTGTCCAACCAACCAACTCAGCACATGCATGGAAATGGTGTAGTTTAGATCCAGGTTATGTGTGCTCCAAAGTTCACAATCCATTCCTGAATTAATAATGAATTCCCAAGACATCAATCAATCCAGGCTCGCTGAAAAGGTGAGCATTATGAACGCACATGTAGAAGATGGCAATGTAAGGGTTTGATTTGTCTTGAGCTCTGCAGCTTATTTTTGTTTAATGGTTTGTTTGACTTGCCTCAAATATCTAACCTTTTGCTATGAATAGTTGAGCCTGACCAGCAAGTTTTGTCTTATCTTTTTTTCTGTGGATTGATTTAATTAGTGTTTGGGGCCTTTATCTGTTTTAGCTACTGTGAGCCCATGCTTATAGTGGGCGTCACTTTTCCCTCAGTGTTTTATATCCTTCTGGCTGTTTTTGTTTTATTTTTAAGTTGTGGAGCTACTTGGATATTGCCGTCATCATCATCATTGTCGTCGTCATCATCATCATCATATTATTATTATTTATGACTTTTCCTGGCTCCTGTTAACCACATTAAGAGACTGAGCAATAGAGTGGCCAAGGAATCTAAAAAGACCCAGACAACGAACTGTTATCTCCTGACTCACTTACATTTCAAGTTGTGTAAGTTTCAACCCCACCTCCGTTTCTTGATTACAACCACTGATAATCTACTTGCCAGGACCTGGAGAAGAGACAGAGAAGAGAGGCTTGGAATTCCACGCTGGAGTCTTGATTTGTTAACTATTTGAAGAGGAGGGTGTCAACCAACCTGCTGGGATTGAATCCCTTAATTAGGTCTTCCTTGTGGAGACAGGGACCCTGAGCCTCCAGAATTTGAAAGAAGCCATGCTAGAGCTATTCATCATTCCCTAGATGCTGGTCTACTGGTTGAAGCCTTGGAACCTTGGAACTCCCCTAATCTGCACAGTTCTAGCAGAGCAATGTAATTTGGTGGCCCAAGCAGTTCAAAATATTTATAAATAGCTTTTAAAAAATCAAATAATATTGATAGTTTCATATCTGTAATAAAAGTTTTGCTTTCCTCTAGGGATATACAAAATGTACTTACCTTTCCGCGGATTATGTTTATGGTGGGGGGGAGGCGTTCCGTCCCTCCCCCCGGAATCCTCAATGGGGGGGAAGGCACTCCGTTCCTCCCCCCCCAGAATCCTCGATGACCAGCTGTGCTCTGCGGCGGCTCTGCGGTGCAGCCGGCCAGGCCCAGGCCAGAGCCGTCCGCAGCCGGATTTCCAGCCGTGGAGGGCTCTGGGCAAAAAAAAAAAAGCATATGCAAATGGCAGTGGCTACAGCCGCCGCTATTTGTGTTCCTTATTTTTGGCCATCTTAGTCTACGTAAGTATTTACATAGACTATGACGGCAAAAATCAAGGGGAACGCAAATAGCGTAGCAGGCGCTATTTGCATCCCTTTTTGATTCGCCATTTCAGCCTACGTAAATATTTACATAGACTAAGACACCAAAAATAAGGAACGCAAATGGCGGCGGCCGTAGCCGCCGCCATTTGCGTACGCGTTTGTTTGTTTGTTTTTACCCAGCCATGATAGGCTACGTAAATCTTTATGTAGCCTATCACATCTTGAAAAAACAAAAACAAAAACACAAGTCTGCAAATGGCGGCGGCGGCAGCCAGTCAGAAGACCAGCCATCACCGCCACATCCGCCTGCGGAGCCACCACCGCCTGGAAGATCCGCCCCAGGTAAGTCTCATCCCAGGGGGGATCCGCGGGGGAGCTGGGGGGTGGCAGGCCATTCCGCCACAGATTTTGGGTGGATGAATGCACTGGCATTCGGCCTCACCAAGATCCATGGTGGAATTCTCTGCCATCCCTACTTTCCTCCCTAAGGCCACTACCAAGGAACGGGATGATATTAAAGTACCAAGCAAGGATAAAGTTAACCAATCTTTTCAACCTTCTCAATCTGTTCAACCTAGTTAAAAAGAGTTCCTCTATGGGTTCAAATCTACTTCTTCAGGTTAATCAGGTAGCTCTAACAGTCTATCCCTGTAGAGAATGTACTTTCCTGTGGAACATGACAACTTGTGCTTTGAAACATCTTATTACTTTATTACGTTTACTGATGAAGGACATCTATCTTTTATTTATCAAAGTTTTGTACACCTCTCCTCAAATGCAAAAGTGCATTTTAGTATTTAGATCAGATAGAATTCCATCTTTACTATGTAGGAGGAAAGAAGTTCTGGTCACGTTAGGTGGGCTACCTACTTGTGTGTTTCTGGATACAGTGAGGAAACCACTTTGGACTTTAAATAACTCTCAGGGATTGGGAGGGTAGTATCTTGGGCTATTCTTCCTGACTAAGGAGTGGACTCCAAATGAAATACCCTTGATATCCTTCAGTAATGAACATCACGGTGCTCAGTTACATCCTGCATCAGAAGGATTGTTCTCAAAGTTTGCATAATAATTCCAGGGTCACTGAAGAAGATCGGTTAATGGGCTTGTTTAACCTATTGCCTCAGATTGAGCAAAAAGCTATTGGTAGTTTAAGAGAAACATTAATTATGCAGAGCAGGGCAGAGTTGGACCTAGACCTGGCAGTACCATTGACTACCCAATGCAAATCAGATAGGAATGTTAATACTATGCTACAGGATGATTTGATTTCTTTTGAGGTCTCCCCCAGTAAAGGAAATGCTGCTTTTCAATCACATCAAGCAACAGATAGTTGCCGATGAGAAGACTAGAGCCCAATGAACTGGGAGAAGAAAAGGCTAATAAGGAACTTACTACTCTCACGGAAATACATCAGCCACAACATAATCTTCATCTATCAGAGAATGTATCAGTAGGAGCGCCTCCCCCCGCCCCAGCGGAACCTGGCGGAGACAGGTAAGGGCAATTTCGTACATCCCTAGTTAATTTGCTATGAAATTCAGCAGCATCACTACATAAAAGTACCTTTGTCTTACCTGTAATTTCCAGGAAATAACTGCTTCTATATAAGAATTATCCTGCACTAAAAGTCGGGTTTTTTCAAGCTCTTCTATGAAGCCCCAGTGTTATCTTTTCATTTATTATCTCGTTGTTTTTCCTTTGTGCAACAAAGTAAAAATTGCCCTGAAGATAACCATACAAGCGACAGCGCTCAGCCCTCCCCCATGAAAAATAAAAGGTGCTATCGAATTGATGCAGAAGACAGTTTTTGCATATTTTCTTCCAATGTCTACTGGAGAAAGATAATGTGAGCAAATTGGTGATCCACAGTTGTTTAGGGAAGATCAGACAGAAATCTTTTGGAAAACAGAAGGAAGGAAACTCAAGAACTTTGGGGCCCAGATAGTTTTCTCATCCATCCTTCCAGTAGTTAGAAGAGGGATAGAAAGGCAATGAAAAATACTCCGGGTGAATGACTGGCTACGAAGGTGGTGCCGACGAAAGAGATTTGGATTCTGGGACCATGGGCTATACATCCTGGAAGATGGGCTGTTGGCTAGGGACGGGTTGCACCTCACAAAGGATGGGAAGAATGTGTTTGGCCACAGCATGAAGAACTTCATCAGGAGGGCTTTAAACTGAATCCTACGGGGAAGGGAGATGTAATGTTGGGGGTAACAATGGACATAGGCGCATGCACTGCAATGGAGAGAACAGCTCTGATAGCGCCCAATAATAGTCTTCAAACACATGTAGGAAGAAAGCCAGACTATGAAGCACATGGTCTTCAATGTCTATATACTAATGCCCAGAGTATGGGAAACAAACAGAATGAACTTGAACTCTTAATACAAGAGGGAAATTATGACCTGATAGGTATAACTGAGACTTGGTGGGATGACTCTCATGACTGGAATACAGCAATTGAAGGATATAACTTGTTCAAAAAGAACAGGAGGAACAGAAAGGGAGGTGGGGTTGCACTGTATGTGAACAATACATATCTCTGCACAGAAATACAGGAGAAGGAGCTTGGTAGCCCCATCGAGAGCATCTGGGTTGAAATAAATGGAGCAAAGAATTAAAGGAACCTGGTGGTTGGAGTCTACTACCAGCCACCCAGTCAAGGAGAAGACAAGGATGAAACTTTTGAAAAGCAAATAGCCAATGTTTTAAGGAAGCATGATGTAGTAGTAATGGGGGACTTCAATTTCCCCGATATTTGTTGGGAGACAAATTCTGCAAAACATGGTCCCTCCAGGAAATTCCTGACTTGTGTGGCGGATAACTTCCTCCTACAGAAAGTAGAGGAAGGAACTAGAGGATCGGCTATCCTTGACTTGATCCTAACCAACAGAGATGACTTAGTGGATAAAGTAGCAGTTACAGGAACTCTGGGGGAAAGCGACCATGTTGTACTTGAGTTCTTGGTTCTAAGGGAAGCAAAAGCTGAGTGTAGTCAAACACGTACCCTGGATTTTTGGAAAGCTGATTTTAATAAACTCAGAACAATGATCAGTAAGGTCCCATGGCAAGCAACGCTAACGAGAAAAGGAGTCCAAGATGGGTGGGAGCTTTTAAAAAAGGAAATTCTCAAGGCACAATCACAAACAATTCCAAGAAGAGGAAAAGGTGGAAGACATCTTCAAAAAGGGTAAAAAGGAGGAACCTTGGAACTACAGACCAGTCAGTCTGACATCAATCCCTGGGAAAATTCTGGAGCAGATGATAAAAGAATCCATCTGGAAGCACCTTGACAACAATGCTGTGATTACTTGAAGCCAACATGGATTTGCCAAAAACAAGTCCTGCCAGACAAATCTGATCTCATTTTTTGATCAAGTAACCTCCCTTGTAGACCATGGGAATGCTGTAGACTTCATATACCTCGACTTCAGCAAAGCTTTCGACAAAGTGCCCCATGATATCCTGATGAGAAAACTAGCTCAAAGTGGGCTAGATGAAACAACGATCTGGTGGATCCACAGTTGGCTACAGAATCGGACTCAAAGAGTGCTTATCAATGGGACCTTCTCAAACTGGGGAGAGGTAATGAGTGGGGTACCACAGGGCTCAGTCCTGGGCCCAGTGCTCTTCAACATTTTTATTAATGACTTGGAGGAGGAGGTGCAGAGAATGCTGATCAAATTTGCAGATAACACAAAATTGGGCGGGATAGCTAATACGTGGCTCAACCACACGACAAGCGAGAAGGATCTTGGAATTGTTGTCGATCACAAGCTGAATATGAGCCAACAATGTGATGTGGCTGCAAAAAAGGCAAATGCTCTTTTGGGCTGCATTCATAGAAGCATCGCTTCCAAATCCCGGGAAGTACTAGTTCCCCTCTACTCAGCACTGGTTAGGCCTCATCTGGAGTACTGTGTCCAGTTCTGGGCACCACACTTTAAGAAGGATGCAGACAAACTGGAGAGGGTTCAGAGGAGGGCAACAAAGATGATCAGGGGACTGGAAACAAAGCCCTATGAAGAGAGACTGAAAGAACTGGGCATGTTTAGTCTTGAGAAGAGAAGACTGAGGGGATATATGATAGTACTCTTCAAGTACTTGAAAGGTTGTCACAGAGAAGAAGGCCAGGATCTCTTCTTGATCATCCCAGAGTTCAGGACATGGAATAATGGGCTCAAGTTACAGGAAGCCAGATTCTGGCTGAACATCAGGAAAAATTTCCTGACTGTAAGAGCAATACAACAATGGAACCAATTACCTGGGGAGGTGGTGGGCTCTCCCACACTGGAGGCCTTCAAGACGAGGCTGGACAGCCATTTGTCAGGGATGGTCTGACTTGGATTCCTGCATTGAACAGGGGGTTGGACTCGATGGCCTTGTAGGCCCCTTCCAACCCTACTATTCTATGATTCTATGAGTCTATGATTCTATAACAGTGGGTCAGTTCATGATCTTCAGTTACCATTATGCAAATTTCAGTGTAAATTTGAAGTCCTGTCACAGCAGTCACTAATCATATTTTATGGTGGAGTTGAGAAACACTGCCATTCTGCATCGCAAGAGAAAGGTCACCTGCTAATGGGTTCATTCTTTGTTAGTGTGTTTGACACCTGCCGTGTTTCCAAGAGGTTAGCAGATTCAACAAAAGTCTAACTTGTGCTGAAGTCTCTCTCTCTCTCTCCCCCTCCCCACTCTCTCTTGTGTGCATATGCATACTCTCTCTCCTCACCCCATAAATTCATGGGTAGGTGCCCCTAAATGTGTCTGTGTGGTCTGCCTGTGATAAAAAATGTTGCAGAGGTTCCAGACCTTATAGAAAATTCTTTATTTGGTACAGTTCCATTTTCACTGTATATATCAGTTCTACATCCTGATGGCAGCTTTGGCGGCGGCGGCTGTTCTTCCGACCGCCTGCCACCACCGCCATTTGCAGTCTGTGTTTTTTTCTCCCCCCCCCATAGACATGATAGGCTACGTAAAGACTTATGTAGCCTATCATATCTGGGTTAAAAAACAAAACAAGAACGCATACACAAATGGCGGCAGCTACGACCGCCGCCATTTGCGTTCCTTATTTTTCGCCATCTTAGTCTACGTCAATATTTACATAGACTAAGACGAAGAAAAGAAAGGGGAATGCAAATAGCACCCACTACGCCACTACGTAATATTTACGTAGACTAAGATGGCGAAAAATAAGGAATGCAAATGGCGACGGTCGTAGCCACCGCCATGTGCATAATGCGTACGCTTTTTTTTTTAACCCAGCCGTGATAGGCTACGTAAGTCTTTACGTAGCCTATCACTGATGTAAAAAAAAAAAAGATGAGACTGCAAATGGCGGTGGCGGCAGCCGGTTGGAAGACCAGCCGCCGCCGCCGCTGTCTGGAACATCCGCCCAGGTAAGTCTCGTCCCGGGGGGATCCACGGGGGGCAGGGGGGGTGGCAGGCAATTCCGCCATGGATTTCGGGGGGCCGAATGCACTGCCATTCGGCCTCACCGAGATCCATGGCGGAATTCTCTGACACCCCTACAGGAGCTGCTAAATTATGCTAAACTGTGAGAGGGGAAAGGTGGGGGGAATTACCTAGGAAAATCCCAAAAATCTGCAGATAAAAAATCAAGAGAGGCTTGTTCATGAAATAGGAGTACTTCTTGTCTGGACTATTAACCCCCCCCCCCCCACACACACACACACTATAAACCTTCCCCACCTATTTTAAAGCCACTAATACATATCATAAACTAGTATCAGCTCCAGCAGAGTAGAGAATCTACTTTTTAGTATGGATAATAAATTTATAAGGCACTGTGAAGCCAATTTGCCCTGAAAATAGCACAATTTGCCCTGAAAATTTGCCCTGAAAATGTCCAGCTCACTACAAGATGCAAAAACGGTTTTCTTTTAATGAACAGGCAAGGGAAATTGGTGAAGCAATAGCCACACTCCTCTGAGAGGCAGCAGAGTCAGGTTTATTGTGGACATAATGTACCCCTTGGCTGACAGAACAGAACTCAAACTGGATTTGTGTAAAGAATTGTACATACATTCAAGGACACGTACTCCGCTGCATGCATTAATACTGTGTTATTATTTTTTGAACCTAGCTATATACCAGTCTGGTATGATGTTACAGTTGCCACAAAGTTTTGGCTAAAGCAAAATTTGCAGGCTATTTTCAAAGTAATTGCTTGGGTGAAACTTCTAAAGACCATTTTAATTGGGTTAGCAAAATAGGCCAGAAGGATTTTCCACATTTTTAAGGACAATGGCATTTTGGTTATCACTCATGTATATAAGCAACTGCAGAACACTCCAGGGGTTATTATAACTCACAGTACAAAGCCTCTGTTGTCTCATTTCCTCCTATTTCCCCCTATTGGGGCCTTATGGAGTCCAAGAACACTTGACTCTATGTCAAACAATGGTAAACAGGAGGTTTTGGTGGACCCACCCACTTTAATCTGTGAGATACTGTATAATGCCAAACTAGTGGATCCCGGCTGAGTACATTCTAAATAAGTGGTGTAAAATAGGAGTCCTTCCACTCTTTCTCCTTGTTAAAAGTTCTGCAACAGTTATTACCATAAAACCAGCCTTTGATATTCAGGCTAAGAATGCTCCTCTTGCCAGACTATTGACAGTCTCCTGATCACATTTCAGATGCTTCAGTGACAATGTTCTAATAAGAACGGTAGAATCCTAGTGCAAGATATGCCATTTAACCACTTAATTATTGGCTTCTAATGTATCAGAATATGGGTAGATTGGCATGGGAACATGTTTAGGCATTATAACATGTCAGCCTTCCCAACAAGGGATGCTGCACTCTACTCTAAAGAGCAGAACTGTGAGAGTATCTTACATGAAATAGCTGTTAATTAGCAGATGAACTTCATTTTAGGGATGGCGGAGAATTTCTCCACGAATCTCCAGGAGGCCGAATGCCAACGCATTTGGCCCCCTGACATTGGTGGTGAAATTCTCCGCCAGCCCCCTGCCCCCCCCCCAGGATGGGACTTACCTCGTGCGAATGTCCCTCTCGGCGGCGGGTCCCAGCGGTGTTTCGGCGGCATTTCGGTGGGGGTGGCGGCGGCAGCTGGTCTTCTGACCAGCTGCCGCTGCCACCATTGCAAAATAAAAAAGGAAAGTAAAGAAACAACAACACACACCCATGATAGGCTACGTAACGATTTACATAGCCTATCACGGCTAGATTTCCAAAGTCAAAGGGGAAGAAGAGGAAGTTAAAAAATAAATAAATGATAGGCTACGTAAAGATTTACATAGCCTATCATGGCTAGATTTAAAAAAAACCACCATGATAGGCTACATAAAGGTTTACGTAGCCTATCACGGGTGACTTTGAAAAAAAAAAAAAAAGCACGTATGCAAATGGCGGCGCCCATGGGTGCCGCCATTTGCATTCCTTATTTTGGCACAGGTAGTCTACGTAAATATTTTGGCACAGGTAGTCTACGTAAATATTTACGTAGACTACGGCGAAAATAAGGGCAACGCAAATAGCGTTCCCTTATTTTTGCTGTAGTCTACGTAAATCTTTACGTAGACTAGACGTGCCAAACTAAGGAACACAAATGGCGGCACCCCATGGGTGCTGCCATTTGCGTACGTGCTTTTTTTTTTTTTCAAAGTCACCCGTGATAGGCTACGTGACGATTTACATAGCCTATCATGGCTGACTTTGGAAATCTAGCCGTGATAGGCTACGTAAATCGTTACGTAGCCTATCACAGGTGTGTGTGTTGTTTTTTTTTACTTTACTTTTTTTTTCGTGGCTGAGTAGACGGGGCGCTCCTCCCCAGCCTGAATTTCGGTGGCGAGGGATGGGGTGCCTCCCCCCTGGCCTGAATTTCAGCCTTTGGCTGAAATTCAAACTTTGGGGGGAGAACCGAAGCGCCTCCCCCCCACCGCGAAGCAAGCTGCGGGACCAGGTAAGTCCCTTTCGTCCATCCCTACTTCATTTTCCCCCAAATACATTTCCATAACATGACCTTAAACAACACTCCCTCCCAATTGGATATGAGGAGGGGATGTGAGGAAGGAAGTGGCATAGGAGTATGGCAGCCTGATGACATCTGACCAATCAAGAAGCAGTGTATTAACATGTATAGTGGCTGTTCCCAGCAGTTCACCCAGCCACCTACTGACATTGGCAGTGAGGACTTAGTGGGTTGCATGATGGGATTCAGTAGGAATCGTTGGCTGCGTTCCTTAATTACCCAAAGGTGACCACCTGTTCACTGCCTATATACTGCTGCAAGGTAGAGAGATAACGGAATGTGGTCTGTTTAGGCCAGCGTCCAACATTTTATTAGGGATGTCAGAGGAATCCAGTTGTGGGGTGGAGCTGGATAAGCTTTCAACAGCTCAGCCCTGCAGACTCCATTCCGTCTTCCGCTAGCTGGCCTGACCCGGTGCACAAAGAGTTGGGCCAACTGGCAGAATTTCCATATATATATATATATATATATATATATACACACACACACACACACACACACACACACACACAGAGTATATCCACAAAAAATGAGCAAATTTCAGCTATAATTTCAAATATTTGCATAATTTGTGCAAATTACGCAAATGTGCTATTATTGCCATTATTGATTGTTCCAATTATTACTTACCTCATAGTAAAATAATGTTTCAACTGATATTTAAATTATGGGCTTCCCTTTGTTGTTGTTGTTTATTCGGTCAGTCGCTTCTGACTCTTCGTGACTTCATGGACCAGCCCACGCCAGAGCTTCCTGTCGGCCATCGCCACCCCCAGCTCCCCCAAGGTCGAGTCCGTCAGCTCCAGAATATCATCCATCCATCTTGTCCTTGGTCAGCCCCTCTTCCTTTTGCCTTCCACTTTCCCTAGCATCAGTATCTTCTCCAGAATATCCAATCTTCTCATTATGTGGCCAAAGTACTTCAGTTTTACCTTTAATATCCTTCCCTCAAGTGAGCAGTCTGGCTTTATTTCCTGGAGTATGGACTGGTTTGATCTTCTTGCAGTCCAAGGCACTCAGAATTTTCCTCCAGCACCACAGTTCAAAAGCATCTATCTTCCTTCGCTCAGCCTTCCTTATGGTCCAGCTCCCCCTGAAATCCTGCCCAGCCGGCCGCTGGGCATCCCTGCAGGGACGCAAATGGTGGCTGTCATAGCCGCTGCCATTGGTGTCCCTGTATTGATCTGTGATAGGCTATGTAAATATTTACGTAACCTATCACGGCAGGGGGAAAAACCCCAGCGTATGCAAATGGCGGTAGCCGCCGCCATTTGCGTACGCTGGGTTCCCCCCCCGCCGTGATAGGCTATGTAAATACTTACGTAGCCTATCACAGCCTCCACAGGGATGCAAATGGCATCCCTGCATTAGCCGTGATAGGCTACATAAGTATTTACGTAGCCTATCACAGCTATGAAGAGGAGGAAATCAAAGGCGGCCGCAGGATGGCCATCATTCACAAAGCAGCATGGAAGGGTGCAGTGCTCTGTTTCACGCGCCTTTCGTGGGGTGGGGGCGGCAGGGACTTCATCCCGTGCACCTTTCGTGGGGTAGGGGGGCAGGGGCTTTGTTCCGCGATGGGTTTCGGGGGGCTGAATGCACTGGCATTCGGCCTCACCGAGATCCGTCACGGAATTCTCTGACATCCCTATTCATGTTCAATGACTAACAATGGCATTAAATAATGATATCTTCCCTGCTCTTCTACAAAGAAAAGTATTTTCTCTTTCTTCTTTTCTTTTGGTCTGAGAGCACTTGTTGATGACAGTGAGAATTACAGCTGAAGTAACACCAACACCTGTGGTAATCAGCAAATTTTGTACTGCGATTCCTGGTGAGCTTTGGCTGGCAGGGTTGCAGCTTTAATATTTTCTATATGGGTTCTAGAGATAACAAATGGAAACATACATAACTGAAAAGGCTTCTCATGTATTGATTCATGTCTGTCAAAAAATATAATGAGCGAACAGTTACTTCTGCTGTCATTGACAATCCGTGTAAGCAATATACTGGAGAGCAGAGAGAACTATTAAATGTAGGGATGTATGAAAGTCACTTACCTTTTCGTAGGTGTGATTCGCGGTGGGGGGGAGGCGCTCTGTCCCTCCCCCCTGGAATCCTCCCTGGCCGTCTCTGCTCCACAGCAGCTCTGCAGAGCCGCCGGCCAGGGCCATCCACAGCCGGAGTTGTGGCCGCGGCCGGGCTGCTACGGCCGCAAATGGCGGCTGCCATAGTGGCCGCCATTTGCATCCTGCCAGGCTGCCTTGATAGGCTATGTAAGTATTTACATAGCCTATCATGGCAAAGAGCAGGGATGCGAACGGCGGCTGCTACGCCGTTTGCGCCACTGCTCTTTCCGTGATAGGCTATGTAAGTATTTACATAGCCTATCACGGTAAAGACAGCCACGCAAATGGTGTAGTGGCCGCCCTTTGCGTGGCTGCCTTTTCTGTGATAGGCTATGTAAATACTTACTTAGCATATCACGGCAGCCTGGCAGGACGCAAATGGCGGCCACTACGGTGGCCAGCATTTGCGGCCACAGCAGCCGGCTGAAAGACCAGCTGCCACCGCCGGAGCTGCTGCTGCCTCCGCCGGCGGAGCCCCAGGTAAGTTTTGTTCCGGGGGGATTCTGCAGGGGGGGAGGCCGTTCCGCCATGGGTTTCAGGGGACTGAATGCACTGGCATTTGGCCTCACTGAAATCCGTGGCGGAATTCTCCTCCATCCCTAATTAAATGACCTTAGAATTTTAACCCCAGAATGTCTAAGTTGTCAGACAACAACTGTACATGAACTAATATTTATCACAGCTTGAAACACCATTGCTGTCAAAATATTTGGATTCTTACCCCCAAAAGGCACTCTGTCATTTTTTATAGATTCAGTATTTGACATTATCAATTCCTAGCATAGTGAGAGAAACCCAAAAGCAGTAGTGCAGGAGACCTGAGAACTTGTGGAATGATCAGCAAGTTATGGGAATATGTTGAATCTGTACAGCAAAAAAAGAAGATCTACATTTGAGAATTAAATTCTGGTTAGATGCATGTACGTATAGGGATATTTTTTAAAACAAAGGTCACCTTAAACAAATTGAGAAATTGATTGTACTCTTTATAGCTGGTTTCAGACTTTTCAATTTTTAAAGTATCTAAAATGTCTATTTACACAATTAATGTTACCTCCAGTGGTACCCCATAGGTTATGTACATATCTATATAATTAAATTCTGCAGTTATCCAGACTTCTATGCTGATTGGGGGCAATTAATTTTGGATCAGATCCTGGATCTGCGAGAATCCATGTCCAGAAATGAAACTAGATCTGTTGAAATCCTTCTTAAGCCTGACACCTCTGAGTTGTGGCACAAAATGGCAGTGCCATTGCTTCTTGCCAGGACATGTAGGCTTCAGACCCCACTGTAGTCTTCACATTGTGGATGGGCCCCTCCCTGCCTTTCCTTTGCCCTACTTACTGTGGGCAGGGGAAGCTGATAGGGTATACCGTTTGAACCGTGTAGTTCACAGTGCATCTGGCAAAGCTAGATAACATGAGAACTATCAGTTCAGAGATTTCTAGGTTCTCCAGACACTACAAATTGAGCCCCCACTTCGAACTCTCTATTTCCAGCAAATAACACAAAATCAGGGGACGGTTGGGAGACTTTCTTGCATAGTGTGAGGTATATGTAAGGTCTTGGATGCTCCCATGTGTATGTAGTACATCTTGCAAATCTGGTCACAGCTTTCCCAAATATGATATACTTCTGAACATTCAAAGCCTCACAGAAGATTCTAAGCCTCACTTTTGTCCCCCCCAGCCCCTACCAATCCCATGTGGGGTCCCTAGCCTCCAGCCCTGGTATGAAGCAATTATATCATCACTTCAAAACAGGGCCTACTTAATTGTATTATCTATTTCTTTTTATGTATTCAAAATTATTTTTAGGCCATCTTTAAGAGTAAAGCTCTGTCAAGGCCTAATGTCCTCTGGGCACTACTAATCATAATGAGGAACATAAACTGAGTCTAATTTTGAATCTGGAATTACTTTATGGAGATCTAGAAGACATTTCAAATATTCATCCAGGAACTCCCATGTATTTCCTGATTAAACTTTAGGGACTTCATCCACGATCGCAATCTCTCTCTCTTTCATATCTTTCTTCCATTTCTTTTTACATGTACACTGATTTCAATGGGACATTTCCATGAGTTAGGGATTACGATATTGCCATCAGAAGGCATTTTTGGCAGTACAGGTCTATCAGTAAAGGCAGGGATTCACTTTACATCCAATTGGAAAAAAATCATGAATGTTTCCATTATTTTCTTCCCTGAATGGTTTATATTAATATATTATTTTGGGGGCTAGTCAGTCAAATTTCGGAAGGTTCAGCAAGTGGCATGCATCTTTCAGACTTCCTGCCCCTCCAAAATCTCTCTCTCTCTCTCTCTCTCCCTCTCCCTCTCTCTCTCTCTCAATCTCTCTCTCTAATTCTGTTGGCTATGTTGTAGACTGTGGTGCAGCTGGAATAGAGGTTGCTAGTTCTTAATGCATCTGCCTAATCCTTGACTCTGAGGGGAGACTTTTGGCCCCCTGAACCCGCATATAAATGAGCATATTAAAAATATCTATTATTTGTGATTCATGCCTTGTCTGCCCCACCCCCACAAAAGGATAGATACATGAGTCATCCCTGTATTGCTTTCCATTTATGTTTAATCTGTTGAAAACCAATGTTTTTTTGTTGTTGTTTTGTTTTTACCACTTATTTCTGCAGCTTTTCCTCCAAGGACATCTAGCCTCACTATTCATTTGATTTCTGATGTCTAGGCCACCAGACTATGTATACACACCTACCGGGTAGTAAGCCGTATTTAACTCAATGTGTCTCGCATCTAAATAGGCATGTATAGGACTGTGCTGCTGTTAGGGATGTTGTAGAAATCACTTTGGGGGTGGAGTTTTATGAGTTTTCCTATACTGAGCACCCCAGATTTTATTTTTATTCCTGCTGTGGTGCCTGACTTGCTCTACAGTGAGTTGGACAAGTGTGCAAATTTTCTGGGAATTTTGCGCATTCTTGGAAGGTTCTGTAATTTGTGCAAATTTCTGTGGAATTCACACAAAATACAGCCGAATTTGTGCAAATGGCTCAGAAATTTGAGTAAATTGCAGTACCTTCACACAAAAAATGCACACAAACATTCCTGAAGTTTTGGGAACAGCTCGCAGGTTGGCTGATGGATGCAAAGGAAATCATACATGCAGCAGAACTCCATCGATCAAAAAAAGAACTGGATTTCCCAGGGACAGACATCCCTAGCTGCTGCTATTGAGGACTCTGGATTCTCTGCTTTGTCACTTCCCTCCATACAAATTTAACTTAGCTGGTTGATAGTTAATACATTTATGCTTCATACTGTGGAGAGATAACCTCTCACGGAGGGGCAGATCTTGGTTTTCATTGTAGACATTAGTGAATCTGGCTTGGAGCTGTTCAAGGGGGTTATCTGGGGAGGAAGATGTGTCATAACGAGTTGCTCCACTCTTTTTGCCTGCTCACACTGTGAATAAAACTTGTGCTAAGAAACTTACGCATCAAGAGAAATCCTCTGAATAGATGTTTGTGCCCTGTGGTGGAGCCATGCTGAATCCAGATATCAAGCAAGCTGCTGTAGTTCAAATAAAGTCAAAGCAAAAAGTCAAACAGTGATTTTCTGCTGCTTGAGAGATGCACTGTATATATATGTGTATATGTGAGAGAAACAGAGAACAAGTGCAAGAATGCATTTTCCTTGTTACTTGATTACCATCATAAGCCATAAATCAAAATCTACCACATTGATTTCATAAATATTATTGTGTGTGCATATATATATATATATATATATATTGCTTAATATAATGATTTTCCACTGCATGTGATTTGATGTGAAGAGATGTTGTGGTTTGATTGCCAGTTAAATTTAAAGAAGAAACTACAGCTGGCTAAGGCTAAGAAATGTAATTGACTAAAAGCAGCACGAGACAGGAATCTTGAATGATTGAAACTGTAGGTAAGAGATTATATAAGGAAAGTAGTTGGTCAATAACAACACAGCATCCTATCTCAGTGTCGGCCAAGGTAGGAGCCTATTTATGTTGGCCTTAGTCTTTCTAAGGTTTTTCAGAAATTATTCAGACTGGGCCCTCACAAACTTTCCAAGATCCCCTGTCCTTTTCCATTTCCCCACAAATTACCTTCAAACAGCAGTAGCACTCCTTGGGCCTTCATTAGACCATAAAGTTTTACCAACAGGAAGTTCTCTGTGCAAAGTTCCCTGGCAATTGTAGTTTGCCAGGGATCCTTGGTGGTTACTATGGTTCAAACTGTGTAGGTAGAATTTAGAGCAAGGCTGAAATCCTGTATCCTTACAAGGGCTTTTTGCTTCCGTTTCCCCCCCCCTTTGGTGGGATTCCAATGGGCTCCTTTACACAGGGGACATGTGTTTTAAATTGAAAACTTCCTTTCTCAAGAATGTTCTATATGTTTCATTATACAATGCCATCTAGCAGCTGAATTATAGTGCAATGCCGTCATTACACACTGCTGATATCTCACATTAACGTTTGTTAGTGGCTTATCTCTGATCTTTTTAAAAGCAGGATAAAGCTCAAAAAGCACAGGAGGTGCTCTGGAGGTTGATATTGTCTTGTAAAGGACCTGCAAACTTTCATGAATGACCAATCACAAATGTGAATAAAAGCCTTGTGTAGAAATTAGGGATGGCGGAGAATTTCTCCCCGAAACTTCGGGGGGGCCAAGCGCCAACGTGTTCGGCCCCCCGAACAAGTTTCGGGGAGAAATCCTCTGCAACCCCCCCGCCCCCGCACCCCCCCTGGGACGGGACTTACTTTCGCCGAATGTCCCTCCCGGCGGCGGGTCCGGCCAGCGGTTTGGCGGGTGTTTGTGCGGGGCGGGAGCGGCAGCCGGTCTTTTGACCGGCTGCCGCCGCCGCCATTCCAATAAAAGAAAAAAAAAACGCCCCCGTGATAGGCTACGTGACGATTAACGTAGCCTATCATGGCTAGATTTGCAAAGTCAGCCATGATAGGCTACGTAAATCGTCATGTAGCCTATCACGGGTGACTTTAAAAAAAAAAAAGCACGTACGGATAATGGCGGCCCCCATAGGGAGCCGCCATTCCCGTTCCTTATTTGGTCGCTGTAGTCTACGTAAAGATTTACGTAGACTACAGTGACCAAATAAGGAACGCGAATGGCGGCTCCCTATGGGGGCCGCCATTTGCGTAAGCGCTTTTTTTTTTCAAAGTCACCCGTGATAGGCTACATGACGATTAACGTAGCCTATCACAGCTGACTTTGCAAATCTAGCCGTGATAGGCTACGTTAATCGTTACATAGCCTATCACAGGGGCGTTTTTTTTTTTTTACTTTTCTTGTAATGGCGGCGGCGGCAGCCGGTCAAAAGACCGGCTGCCACCCCGCCCCTGACGAAGACCTGCCAAACTGCCGCCGGGACCCGCTGCCGGGAGCGACATTCGTAAAAGGTAAGTCCCATCCCGGGGGGGGAGGGGGGCGGGGGGGGAGAATTTCTCCCCGAACCTTCGGAGGACCGAATGCATTGGCACTCGGCCCCCCGAAGTTTCAGGGAGAAATTCTCCCCCATCCCTATGCTGCCGTCATTACAAAAAAAAAAGTACAGTAAAAAAAACCCCACACCCCCGTGATAGGCTATGTGACGATTTACGTAGCCAATGATGGCTACATTTCCAAAGTCAGCCGTGATAGGCTACATAAATCGTCACGTAGCCTATCACGGGTGACTTTGAAAAAAAAAAAGCACGTACGCAAATGGCAGCGCCCCATGGGCGCTGCCATTTGTGTTCCTTATTTGGACAGGGGTAGTCTACGTAAAGATTTGGACAGGGGTAGTCTACGTAAAAAGCTATTTGCATTGCCCTTATTTTCACCGTAGTCTACGTTAATCTTTACGTAGACTACCCCTGTCCAAATAAGGAACGCAAATGGCGGTGCCCATGGGGCGCCGCCATTTGCGTACATGGTTTTTTTTTTTCAAAGTCAACCGTGATAGGCTACGTGACGATATACGTAGCCTATCACGGCTGACTTTGGAAATCTAGCCATGATAGGCTACGTAAATTGTCACGTAGCCTATCACGGGTGTTTTTTTTTTATTGTACTTTTTTTTTCATGGCCAGGGAGATGGGGCGCTCCTCCCCAGCCTGAATTTTGCCAGTGAGGGATGGGGCGCCTCTCCCCCCGGCCTGAATTTCGGCCGGGCGAGGCGGGGTGCCTCCCCCCCTCGCCTGAACTTTGGGGGGAGAACCAAAACGCTTCCCCCCCACCGTGAAGCAAGCTGCGGAACAAGGTAAGTCCCTTTCGTCCATCCCTAATCTCATGGCAGTTTGTCTGCAAAGTGGAACCATGTTGAGCAGACAAACTGCATGGCCCTTTTGCATAATCAGGTCCTGAGGGAGAGATGATGCTAACATGGGACTGAATCATATTGATTGATTGATTGATTGATTGATTGATTGATTTGATTCATTAGCCGCCCATCTGGCCCATATCATTCACCTGACCCTTATGGTTACCAGGATAGCATGAACTGGAACAACACAAGAAGTGAAATACAAGTGACCCCTCATATGAATTGGCTCTTTTTCTATAGGATATCCCACTGTTTCTCTTGCTTTGATGCTTACAGGCACACACACACAATCTATTAAACTATAGCCAATAAGAATTAGTGGACCAAAAAGTTCTCCTTGAACACGGTTGCTGATTTTATGGAAGGGGACTGAGTAATAAAAATAAGCCAGGGAGCAAATGAGATAATGAGTTGTGATGTATGTGGTTAAGCACAAAAACTTCATTAGCCAGACTTTTCCTTCCCATATCCTGTTTTATTGAAGTAGATACCTAACATGAGGAAAAGCATATCCTTTTCATAATCTGATTATGTGTGATCATCACATAATTTTGCATTACACTGTGCAAGTTATAAGCTTTAACTTATTAGTTTCCTAATCTTTCTCATGCCCCCACCCCACCCCACCCCCAAATCAGCTAGACATGAATGGAAGTGTAGCTCTTCCCCCCCGCCTTTAAGTAATGACTATGGAGAAAAAAATGACTATTCTTTCAAATAACAACTATTGAGAAAGAAATAGTGTAGTACGAAGTAGCAGGACAATCAATGAGCAAGCAAACCTTTTCTAATATTTGAAGTACTATAAAGTGTTCCTATCTGCACAGAGCCATTCTAGCTCTAAACTGTTGCATGGCTGCTCAGCAGCTTCTAATCAGTGTAGAGCAATTAACTCCATCTGACCTCATTATGGTTTGAAGAATTTTTATTTAAAGTTCATGTTGATTGAGGAAAAAATAGATCTGGATGGGTGGATTGTTATTCATTATTACTATGTTGATCCACATGCTACTCTGTTTTTTTCTTACAATTCAGCCTTATAATACCAGAAGTAGGGCATAATTAACTGGCCACACAGGGTAGCATGGGGCTGTTGTTTAGTGTGTAAAACATCTCTATAATTCACATTCTTAGATATTACATACTACATATTTACATATCACACAGCAGCAAACATGAAACCACAATCACTCCCACCTTTCAGGCATGCATAGATGCATGATAGCTGTCTGCAAATGTACTTTTCATAACCAGACCTCACATTTTAGGTATACACCTACAGCATAAATGTAATGATGGTATGAAGGGGCTTTCAAATTTACCATAGTGCTTGTTTGAAAGTGTTTCTAAATTACTATTATGGCTTCATTAAATGAACATGTGGGCTTCCTTATCAGGATTACAATGAATAACTAATGTGTGGCTATTTCGTATAAAGTCGTATGCGTTATCTGCTTTTTCATAAGGAAGGATCTCAGGGTAATCCTGTAGGATCAGCATTTTCTCTTTTCTTCGTACACAACTGTGTTCTTATAATCATCTTGGTTGACAAAGTCAAAGGTGGTTTATTAAATCATCTTTTATATATCATCAGTTCTTTCAAGGTCAAAGATCTGCTTAGTACCTAGAATCATAGAATCACAGAATCATAGAATAGTAGGGTTGGAAGGGGCCTACAAGGCCATCGAGTCCAACCCCCTGCTCAATGCAGGAATCCAAGTCAGAGCATCCCCGACAAATGGCTGCCCAGCCTCGTCTTGAATGCCTCCAGTGTGGGAGAGCCCACCACCTCCATAGGTCATTGGTTCCATTGTTGTATTGCTCTAACAGTCAGGAAGTTTTTCCTGATGTTCAGCCGGAATCTGGCTTCCTGTCACTTGAGCCCATTATTACCTATCTGCAAGGTCTTCCAAGTAGAATCACATTATTTCAGTTATTGAAACGTCTCCCTTCCTCCACCTAAAGGGGCTGACAAAGGTTTATTTTTCACAAAGTTAAGCTATTTATATTATAGCTTCGATCCAGGAATGTCTTCCAGGAGTGGAAAAGCACTTCCACTTGTGCAAAGCAGCTCCACTGAATTCTTCTGGTTTTCCCATCTTGCTGCAGTCTCCCATGCCCCATCCCATGCCATTCCAGAGGGTCTGTCCATAGGCTCTCAGGCATAGCTTTGAGGGCAGTGCACAGGAGGGCCAGGAAATCCCTACTGCACAAGCAGAGCTCTCTCCAATCTTGTCTGGATTGATCCCAATCTGTATCTACAGAGACTATTCATGTAGACAGATTCAAACAGCAAGGGACAGCGGTAACAGAAGTCAATGTGGCTGTAGTGCAGGAGCGAGATATGCTTGTATTTATGCATTCTTCAAAAAGAAAAGAAATGAAATGCAGGATGTGGCTTGATTGTCAGAGTGTATTGTGCTTCTCCTAGTTAACAGGTGGACCACAAAGTACTAATGCTATTAGAACAGCTGCTAAGCCTCCTCTCACTTTAAAGGGTTACCTAAAATAAAATGTGAAATTGCTGCAGACGGCCTGATCAGCTGAACATCATACAGTTACACAAATTTCCACTCTAGTAGGACTGAACTGTCTAGCTCTTACCATCATTAAACCATAGGCAGTTTCATTCTCAGGAATAACAACAGAGAGTCTTCTGGCACCTTAAAGACCACGAAATTTATTTTGGCAAATTTATGCCAGAACAAATGTGTTGGTTGTTAAGGCGCCATAAGACCCTTTGTTGTTTTTGCTACAACAGACTAACCGGGCTTCCCCTCTGAAATTCTCAAGAATATTACCAGTCCATTACCATCGCCAGCAGCAAATCTATAGTTAGAAGCAGCCAATTGTTTCTTCATTTTACAGCAAACACAAGTTTAATTGAACAACTAAGGGCACAATCCTATCGGGATAGTTGGCCACTTCTGAACTCCAATGCAGGGCAGGCAGAGCATGGAGGGGATCCTCTCCTCCATGCTCTGGCCACCCTGAATTTGTGGCTAGACAGCCAATTTTGACTGTCTAGTTGGGGACATCGGAGCATGGGGGGGAGGCCTGATGGCATGTAGGAAGCAGCATAATGATGCTTCCGTGGTCTCCTCCCCTCTCCGCCCCCAGAAATGCCCCCTTTTTGCCCACCCCGCACTGCACTTACAAGTGTGGAGATGGGAAAGGGGAGTGGGGAGGCAGTGGGAGAGGGGAGGGGGAGTGCAATTTCTGGGAACTGAGCTCAAAGCCTTGGCTCCAAGTTCTGTTCTCAGAAACTAAAAAAATCCTATGGCCATGTAGACACTGTCTAGTGGTGATAGGATTGCTCTCTAAAAATATTAATGGGTTTGATTATGTAAGAATCACCTGCCCTTCTAAATCCCTCTTAAAACTATAACATCAAATCTGTGTTCTACCATTTACTGTGCGGCACATACATTTTTCCATTTGTCAGAGCTTCGTACACATCTTTTGGCTTGAACTGAAATTTACTTTACTTGACACCAGAATTAAACAATTTAAATCCCCTGAACATCCTTCTTTTGTATGGAAGCACTGTATTTTTGTATCATCACCACCATTAACATTATGCATCGTCATCATCACCGGCCAACATTTTTACAACGGCCTTGTTTGGTACTATATTTTTCTTTACTTTTCTTAATTTTTGGTTGTGAACACTATATGTGCAAAGGACTTTCACTGACAATGATGGGAGATTAAGGTCAAGAAGACCATCAGTTCTTTTTCACAAATATTGCTGAAAATGGGGTAGTCTTTATTACATTTCAGGGTCTCATGACTGGATTGTGGAATGCAGGGCCTACTAAACCATAGACCTTTTCCTCTATATTTTTCAGAACAAGAACAGCCTTTGGAAAAAAAACCCTAACAAAAAGGAAATTAGAACCTAATTTCCTCGATAACAATGGAAATAGCATTTACTTTTTACTTGAAATCTTGAAGAAAAATGTCTTAAAAGTAAGAGAGTAAAAGCATATTATCTGAAATAAATGACACATATTACTTATGCATACAATTTTTTCCTTCTTTGAAAGGCACTGCAAAATACCTGGAAATTGGCTTTGGGCACTTAGTTGTATAATGCACTAAAATGGTATAAATTAGGTCTGATTCAAGCCTAGGAATCATGATTATTTCTGACCTTTCACACAAGTGAAAGGTGTTGTACGGGGAAATAATATTTTTGATGACTGGATGCCAAAAATAATAACCAAGTTCTATCTTTTGACGGTATGGACATGAACTTAGTTGGGGGTGGGGGGGGGGAGACAGTACAATTTCACACTTTTTATACAGGAGGAAGGATTTTAGGTAACATAAAATTAGGGCTTTTGATGATGAAAGGTGTAAATGTCCATTATTCTTTCTCCTATAAAAGTGTAACCTTGTATAAGCCTGTAGATTCTACAGTGTAAGAATGGTTTCATATCTATAGATACATCAAATAGATTTGATAGTCTCTTGCATTTGAAGGATCTGATATGTTTCGGATTTGATACTTTCGACACTCTCTTGGATCTGAAAAAAATGTGTATCTTAATCTATTTCTGTACTCTGCCCATTTGTTCATGGACAACCAACTGAGAAGTGAAACTGGGAGCTCAAGGAGGACAAGACAGGGCTCCACTGCATTTGTGTAGAAGAAAAGAGTATGGGCCATTCCTCTTGGCTCAAAGCAAGCTGTCATGTTGGGTTTGATGGTAAAAATCAGTTGAGCATGGGACAACGGGGAGAAGCAAGAGAGACTAATCAGGGATGAAACTGCTGTCCTTCCCTGGCTGCCCTGCTGCTCCCCCACAACAATACCTTGAAGGGCCTTACTCATATTTCAGAAAGATTTAACATTTTAGGCCTGCAATCTTGAATTAATTTAATTAGTAGATCAATCAACTGAATCTTTCATTCATTAATTGGTAGAGGAGATTTAAATCAGTAAAGGCAATTTTAATCACCAAGGAAGGGCATTTTTAAGGGTTAAATTGGTTCTGGTGCTTTACTACAACAGGAAGTGGAAAAGAAAGTGTTAAAGCTGGCATTTCATTCTAATGATGATTTTAGTAAGTTTTTGTTTATTGTATCATAGGTTGTCCCACAACACTTCAAAATGTCAAGGAGATGTCTATACTAAGATTTTAAATTTAAAATGATTTTAAATTTATTTAAATGTCACCAGTTAAATTACTAAAAGCAGGTGATAAATCAGCTAAAATTCTTTAATTTGTTGATAAAAACAATATTTGGCCTTGGACAGTATCCAATACTTTGGTTCTGCCTCCACTGTTTTTGTTGTCCCTATATGACCAACTGTGAGCACAAAAGGAATTAGTGCTTCCAAAAAGAACCTCAGAAACAAGTGGAAACACGCATTTACAGAACACAACTAGTCAATGGAGCTCCTTTCCACAAGCTCCACTGACCTGGCTGCACTGTTCCCAAAAAGAGCATTTCCGACTGCCTCAGGAGCCACAAGGTTTCTATTATGCTAGTAGTAAATCCCACTAGCGCACTGGCAGTATTGGTTGTTGTTGTTCAGTCGTTAAGTCGTGTCCGACTCTTCATGACCCCATGGACCATAGCACGCCAGGCCTTTCTGTCCTCCGCTGTCTCCCGGGGTGTGAGTACAACCAGTATTGGTTATTGCTCCTTATATTTGCAGGCTATTCAGCTGTAGACTAGATAGGGAGCTTCTGAAATTATCATCCTGGGAATTTTTCTGCAGATATTACTGATCTTATTTCCATGTAAAACAGAAGATACGTCCATTAACTGTCCGTCTTCGTGGTTAATTTTGAAACTTTGTACTGACTACAGTATTCCACAACTTTAATTTTCTTCAGTTTATGTGTGGGTGTGTTTTTTCTCCTCTATATTACAAAAATGACAAAACAGAACAAAAGAATTCTGTACAGAGAGCTTCTGGTGAGAGTCAGTGCTGTTAACAGGACTTACAGGCCCCAGAATCGATATGAATAAATGAGTTAGCTTCCAGTTTCCAGAGTGCAAAGGAGAACTGACACCACATTCTAGGAACAGGGAACAGTGTCTAAACACAACATTTGTCAGTGTATCTGTGCATAACTAATATACATACAGGATTGTAGCTAACAGTAGCTTTGTGCCAGTGGAAAGCATTTCCACTTGTGCAAGACAAGGCACCTGTTTTTCACCTATCGCCTTTTTAACTACTGCGGCTCTCCATGCTCTGACAAAAGGCTTCTTCTTTGCTTGTTCCATGATCTATCCTAGAGCTTGGTGGACAGAAGAATAGTATCAACACTTCCATAAGCAGAAACAAGTTGTTACATTCAGTCTTAATTCCCCTATGCTACTGCTCATCGAATCCTGCTATGGTTGGTCCAGATGCAGCACAGGTGGCTTTACCCTTCTGCAGATGGAGGTTGCCATTGCTGGATGGGGCAAACATTTGCAGGCAGGCAGGCAGGCAGGCAGGCAGGCAGGCAGGCAGGCAGGCAGGCAGACACACAGGAAAAAAATCCCAGCTCTAGAGTTGGAGAGAATGGGTTAAAACTTCTGTAGTCTCCGTGTACATCTCACTTTCTCCTACATGCTATTTCTGTTGTGTAACACTATTTATTTATTTATTTATTTATTTATTTATTTATTTCTATACCACTCAATAGCCAAAGCTCTCTGGGCAGTTCACTATACTCTAGATTTTTGAGGGCCCTTTTGAAGACACCCTAAATGGTCTCCCAATCTACCTTCTCACTGCCATGTCACCAGCTGCTATCACTCCTGTTTCTCCTTTTTCATCATTGCTATCACTTGTTTTCTTGACAGGCAGAGAGCGAGTGAGCAGTAGGCAGTGGCATATTTTGCTCCTTTTTCTCACCACCTCCATTGCCTGGGCCAGAGGAAGGTGAACAAGCAGGTTGCAACTGTGAACAGGAAGAGCAACTCCAGGATACCATGCTTACCCTTCATGCCGGCCCTGGTTATTCATATCATCCAGGGGTAGGAGCTTTCATGATTGGGTGTCTCTGCAATCATGGCAAATCCTACACCTGCCATATTGTCACTTCCTGTTTCACATATTACATTGCCCAAGAAGACCACTTGTGTGAACTCATAAAAAAGCAAAATGAAACACAGAATGGCAACTGTAAAGCACACCAGAGTTAGACAATCGCTATATATTTCAGCCAAATATATAACTGACTGCAAATAGCAGGTTTCTAACTTCCTATGCTACTGCAGTAAATCAAAGACTTTCATGCCCCATTTAGAATTTGTGAAAGAAATAAGAATATTTACCAGCAAGCAGAAGCCTGAGAGGGTCCATACACAGGGCCAGTATCATTTTGTTTAGTAGCTCAAATACACTCTACTGAGCTTCCATAACAGACTCTTTATTTCATCAACAAAATGGGACAGAAACAAAATACAGAAGATGTTCCGCATGACTGAAATTAATCAGAGCATACTGGCTGCAGTGCATTAGGCTCCTGATAAAGCACAAAGGCAGGTAAGACAACTATCAAGAACATAGTCACCATCTGTTGCCAAACAGCAGTTAAAACCGATTTAGGGAGTCTCACATAACATTGCGCTTGTGCAGAGTTTTTTAAATAGCAAAATAGCAAAATGAAGCTGGGGGTGGGAGGGGAAGCACAGCAGTATTTTCCCACTCAGCTCCATCACAGAAGAGGCATAATCAAGTGAAACAAAGAGTTCCTTAAACTCATGCAAACACAAATGTCTAAATATTTGTCAGTGTGCAGCACTCCAGTTCTTGGAGTTCAACCAGGGGAATTTCTACATGCATTATCAGGTGGTGGGTGGTGCTGCATAGGGGTGTATGAACCTCGCTCACCTGAGTCCACTGGGGGGTCCGCAGGGGGGTAGGCGATCCGTGGAGGGTGGTGCTGCAGCTGGCACCATACAAGCACACAGTTGCTGATCCTCTTCAATTCTCCACTCAGCAATCATACTTTTGCTAGGAATGGGGGAGGATTTTGATTCCATTTGGTTTTGATAAGAATTTACCCAAACTTTCCAAGTTCGCCATATTCAGGTCAAATATGATTTATTTTTAAAACATTTTTATTTGAACTTTTTCATCATACATAACAACAACACCATCAGTACAGAGCGATTGACCATACACACAAAAGGTACACTGTTGTAGAAGAAAAGGGAAATTACAGAATTTGAGATTTTAAAAGTTCAAATGTGGGAGAAACCCAAACTGATTCATCCATCGAGATCCAGGGCTTTGAGTGCTTTGCTCTTAGAATTCTGGGTTTTGAATCCCTGTGTATTCAGCCATGTCAGTGCTGAATTAGGGTTGCCACCTCTTTTTTTCTGACGGGATCCTCATCTTTAACAGCTATATGGTAGGCACATGCATCGTGATCCTCTCCATCTTGTGAATAGCTGCACCTTTTGAATTTGGCTGGTGCAGATGGGTAGAAATGCAGAAATTTTGTTTCAGTTTGTTTTTGATAAGAGTTTACCCAGATTTGGAAAGTTCCTCATATTAGAGATGGGAAGAACTTGAGATTTAAAAAACCTGAATGTGTGAGGAAGAGAAACTGACAGATTCGCCTATCCCTAGCTTTTGCATAATGCTGTCTTGAGGTACCTTTCCACCTCCACTGCTGAGTCCCAGCCAAGAAAGGTAAGCCTTAGGAAGGCCCTTCCTCCTCTGTCACCCACCTATCATGGCCACTGGTGGTTTTGCCTAGTGAACCATCTTAGAGGCCACCATTGATACTGTCTATTCTTGACTAACAGTAACTTTTCAAGGCTTCAACACACAAGATTAAATCTGACACATTCTACATACAAAGCATGTGTTCTACCATGGAGCTATGTCACCTCCAAATGCACTTTCTGGGTTGTAGGCCCTCCTTAGGGATGGGCGAAAGTCCCTTACCTGTCCTTGAAGCTTGCTTCGCGGTGGGGGGGAGGCGCTTCGCTTCTCCCCCCAAAGTTCAGGCGAGGGGGGGAGGCGCCCAGCCTCACCCGGCTGAAATTCAGGCCGGGGAGAAGCGCCCCGTCTCCCCAGCCGAGAAAGAAAAAGTAAAAAAAAAACAACCCCCCCTGTGATAGGCTACGTAACGATTAACGTAGCCTATCACAGCTAGATTTCCAAAGTCAGCTGTGATAGGCTACGTTAATTGTCACGTAGCCTATCACGGGTGACTTTGGAAAAAAAAAAAAAAAAAAGCACGTACGCAAATGGCGGTGCCCATGGGCCGCCACCATTTGCGTACGTGCTTTTTTTTTCCCCCAAAGTCACCCTTGATAGGCTACGTGACGATTTACGTAGCCTATCACGGCTGACTTTGGAAATCTAGCTGTGATAGGCTACGTTAATTGTTACGTTGCCTATCATGGGTGTGTGTTGTTGTTGTTTTTTAGTTTTTTATTTTGTAATGGCGGCGGTGGCAGCCGGTCGGGAGACCGCCCGCCATCCCCGCCCCCAACAAACCGCCGCCGGGACCCGCCGCCGAGAGCGACATTCGCTGAAGGTAAGTCCCATCCCGGGGGGGGCGGGGGGCTGGCAGAGAATTTCCCCAACACTTTCGGGGGGCAGAATGCCTCGGCGCTCGGCCTCCCGAAGATTTGTGGAGAAATTCTCCGCCATCCCTAGGTAAAACAAACAAACATACTATATGGGAGAACTCTCTGCCCAGCACCACACATAACACAGCACAGATACTAATGCTTCAATATCATCAATGAATTTACCCATCTGCCAAATAGATCAAATATTCTGGCTGGTGGTAGGTTCAGATCAAATGTGCAACTTACCTCTGGATTTCCATTAGCACAGACAGCTTAATATTTATATGAAATAATTCAATAGATCTTCAGATCTGGGGCTCATCAAAACATTAGAGTAATTATTTATGAGCTGTTATTTAAAGCTATCTATAGTCTTGGGAAGATGATTTTTCAGCATTTTAGACTGTGTTTACTTTTAACACTGATTTTCATAATGATGAACGCTAGCAACTTCCTTTTAAAAATCTAAGAAATATCAGTTGCGAAAATGTAAAATGTACTCTGTATCACAAAAATGCATGTTAACATGTAGCATCCGATACCACTGTTATAAATGAAATCATTTCATCAAGTCAATGATATTTCACATTTTTAAAAATGGGGAAATTATTTCATTTATACCAGTGGTGTCGGTTGAAACATTCATCACCATAACACCAAATTAGATACATAGCACATTCTAATTAATTCTGAGGATAATACCTCTCAGACTGCTTGAGAGCTTCAGCTATTGGGCATTCCAGAAATTTAATAAATAAATAAATGATGCATGCTACAAGAAGGGATTTCGGGCCCTAAGAACCTGGGTGTGGGGTATGGTGGTGTTCTAGGTACTAAATATATGGTCACGGGTAAGAGGGAATGAGCAAATCCTAATCAAGAGATTTCATTTTGCACTGTGGGTTTTGCCATTTCAAGAATGCATAACACTGTGCAATTATATTTCAATTGTGAGACTAGTGATGGTTTGGTGCTTTCTCTCCCTTTTCAAAATACACTTTTGCCCCTTCTGTCATCATTCGCAGACTCGCAGTACTTTTTCTGGCACTGCCACTGAGTTCTAGCATATGGGGACAGACATGTACAAAAGAGGTTAAAATCGTGTGTGTGTGTGTGTGTTTATTTATTTATTTAAGAAGCCTTTTGGAGCTCTTCACCATCCCTTTTTGTTTAACTACCCTAAATAATCTGGTGTCATTGCACTCCTCCTGCCCTGCATTTGGGGCTAGACAGCCGCTTTCGGCTGTCTATCCACAGGGTGGCAGAGCGGGGGAGGGGGCTGCCGGACGACACATTGGATGTGTCTTACCAGCAGTTCCGCCCTCCCCTCCCCAGAATGCCCCATTAGAGCCACTCCGTACTCCTCTTGCAAGTGCAAAACACGGGGTTTTTCCGTGCTGCCTGCAAGTCAGCACAGAAGAGCGGGAAGGTCAGTTCTCCAGGAACTGACCTTGAAGCGTGGGTTCCAGGGTCGGTTCCCGGAAAACAAAATATCCTATGGCTGTCTAGCTGCTGACTAGCGGCCATAGGATTGCTCCCTCCATCTCTGAAATAAAATGGATTTAAGATTCAAAGGAACTTACTGGTTTAAGACTAGAGATAAGGGACTCTCATACTGGCTTAAGCTCCACAAAGCTGGGAAATTGGAGTTAATGGGGTGGCACAAATCGACGTTCTGAATTGGACCTGATTTGAATCAGGTAACTTCCAAACCAAATCAGGCTGCTTTCCAAATTGCCAAAGAAGGATCCAGATAAAATCTTCTGGCAGTGGCCGCAGTGTACACCCCTTATACATCTTTCACTGAAAAAAACACCATGATGAATTAAAACAATCTTTTTCTATCTGAGAGAAATGGCTTTGAAAGTATTATTGTCATTTCAAGTCAGCAAGCACCTACATGTGTGTTGATAAATTTGAATTGCACATTTCCATATATGATACACAAGGCAGCTAACAACATTCAAATATCAAAATACAATAAAATACAATAAAAACAATACAAATTAAAAAGAACACACACATACATACATACACACACACACACACACACACACACACCAGCAGCCAGCTGAAAGCTCAAAGCAGACAACATCTAGTAATAACAGAACAGGGCAGAAATCCAACCATTCAATCAGCTGACCTGCCAAAAGAAAGTCTTAACTTACAAAAAAGAAAGAAGTAGCAGTGGCCAGACACTTGGCAGAAATAATCCACAGAATTAGAAATGCACGAATTCCTATTTCACTGTAACAGTAGTAACAAAGATCCATTTAAAAACATACAGCATAATTCTCTACAGCCCTTAATTTTCTGCATAATTCTCTACAGCCCTTCTGTACATCCTATTCCTTTTGGTTCTATTTTGAAAAATCCGGTCACTTTTTAAATTATCTGAATGACAATCATACCTCTCCTGGAATAAACCTACCCATACATTATGTTCATCATCTAAGGCCCTCCTCCAGAAGCCTCCTCCAAGGGAGGCTCAGAAGGGGGCAACAAGAGGGCCTTCTCTGTGGTGGCCCCCCAATTATGGAATGATCTCCCCAAATGAGGCCTGCCTGGCACCAACATTGTTATCTTTTCCATGCCAGGTTAAGACCTTTCTCTGCTCTTAGGTATTTGGCACAGCATATGATTATGTTTTAATCGAGTCCTGGATTTTTCTTGTTGATTGTTTTAAATTGTTTTAAATATGTGTGTGTGTTCTTAATTTTTATTTTTTATTGTATTTTGTTCATCTTGATATTTGAATGTTGTTCAATGTCTGTTTATATGTTCGTATGTAAATGGTTCAAACACTTTGTAAAATCTATTTTTAATGGTTTTCCATCTTTGTAAACCGCCCAGAGAGCTTCAGCTATTAGGTGGCATAGAAATATCACCTAATGAAATTAGAAATACCACATAATGAAATGAAATGAAACCATTGACCATGTAAAGAACTTTTCTTGGCCCATAATTTCTACTCACCTGTCCAAGACAATGAGGGCAGATGTCAGCCTAGTGACATGTAAATTTTATTCCAAGCATGGAGGTTGGAGCATTTGGGTTTTTTAAACTGCAGATTGGGAGAGGACTGTTATGCTAACCTGATTTACACAATAATTCTGTGTTCAGTGAACTCATGGACAGGGGAACAACATCCTGCCCACTGGGCCCCAGCCAACCAGCCCTACCGCTGCACATTCAAACTGCAAACAGAGTTAAAGTGCATACAAGTAATATGCACCAATGTTATGTACTCATGACAGACAATCATGCAAAAAACTGGGTTTCCAATTGCATGTACAATGAACAATTCTACTTGCATAGGGTCTTTTCAGACAGTCTACTGATCCTGTGCAGGGGGGACACATGCCACCATGTTCTCATTTCCACTTCATGTGTGTTCATTCACCCTCTGATTGTCTGAAAAGGGCTAAAACCCCATGAGAGTAAAGGATCATGATATGCACTCTGGTATGGTGGCCATTTTGATTCCCTTTGGGAGATTTCTTACTGAGGAATTTAAGATTTAAGGTAGCAGAGACAGCCTTCCCCAACACAGTGGTCTCCAGATGTTTTGGACCAGCATTCCTGGCCATTGACCATTCTGGCAGACGCTGATGGGAGTTGAAATCTAAAACGTCTGGAGGGCACCAGTTCGGGCTATGGTAGCCGCATGGGGAAAGGCTCCTTCCTCAGACCTTAAACAGCCACTGGACTCAAGGAATAAAGAGTCTGACAGCTTCACGTGCTTTTTATATGAAATAAACAAAAGGGAAGTAGTTTTGTCCTGCTTTCAAGTGAGCTTTTCCTCAAAAAAAATTTCACACATTCAGTTTCTTAGGTTCAGGAATTCATCAGAATGAAACACTGAAAAATCTGAACTCTTTGTTTTGTTTAATTTTGTTGTTAGATGGCTGCTATCATAATAACAGTTAACAGAGAGTGGATTTTTATCTAATAAGTGTATAAAGGTTTGCTTCCATAAAAAATCAATGTAATAAAATGGTTTGCCAAATCCATGTCCTCTTTATAATGAAAACGAAATCATTAACTCAGTTGGGCATCACTGCTCATGTGTGAAGGGACACTCTGGAACACACAGGGACATTGCCAATCTAATTCTTTTTGACACTGACAATATTATTAAAGGTCCCCTTTGCATAGTCAGGTAACCTTACTGTCATTCGACTTCTACACATTTAAATTCTTGATGAAGAAATTAGGCAGGACTTTTATGTTAAACAATAAAAAGGAGCAGAGCTTTATATTTTACTTTTAGTGACCATATTAATGGCGTTTTTAGGCCTAAACATTAAAGCAAAAAAAAAAAAAAGTATATTTTTTTCCTCGATACTTGCATTTACTGGCCTTTGAGAAAATCTCTAATGCTTTTAGCTCTCAGATTCACTCATTGAATAAAACCCTCTTGAACGCATGCCTCAATCTTTCAAACCAAATTTCTGCCCTGGTTATTGCAGAAAATCATTGCAGACATGTTTTAGATAGTTTTCTTGCTACCTAATTATCATTCATTTGGAAATAAACTAAATCCATTCTGCTTCATGAAGGATATTGTGGGTTTATTTAATAATTTGAGCCATATTCCTATTTGTTCAATACTAGCTCAAAATGGTTTGTCATGCAGGCACTTCCATGCTTCATAGTTTGCCTGTTTATAATTTATTTAACTCATTATACTTGGAACACAAACCTAATCGTTCTGCTACAATTGTTCTTATGAAATAACTAGCAATATTTTTTATGTGCACACATGAAACACATAGGGTATGGTTATCGGGCTGCTTCATATTTAATACGTTACTTAGGTCATCAAAGATTATCTTGGGAACTTGATGTACCATGCTGAAGATGCTATGAAAAGTTTGAAATGCTATTTGAAGGGAATATAAATTGCCTTGGGAAGAGTCGACCACTCATATTTAATTTCAGGTAGTTTCATAAAGCCTTTTTTTTAACGTAACGTGTGAGCTTCTTTACCTATTTTCCATGCATTGTAGAGTTGCACAATTTTGTCAAGGAACTTAAAAGTTGTACTGCAACAGGGGGAAGCCTTGGGTTCTTGGATGAGGTTTAATATCTTGCGCATTCCTGTCACAGCTCCCCTCACACGCAGAGTTTGTTTCTTTCACCCCTAAGTAGCCATGAACAGCAGTGGTTGTACCAGAAAAGTATTTGGGAAAAGGGGTACAGGAGGATAAAAGGCATTTGGGGGGAGCGTTGTCCCACATATGAGTTTTCTTGAAGACAAATAATGATATCTTACATATGAATAATACACTCCTTAACATATTTTTCTTCAAGGTAACTCCTATTGGTTTTGATGGAGCTAATGTCAAGTAAGTATACTTAGGGCTGCAATCTTAGTTTAATATCCAGTATAATTTATATGCGAAAAGTGCCTTTCCCTCAAATAAATGTAGGGGTGAACTACTTATCTGGGGAAGCCACTTGACTTGGCCCCTCTGGCACTACCAATGATGACAAGACCCATATATTTGAAGTTACAGTATAACCCGCAGGAAGACTTGAGCCCTGGCATCTTTCACTGTAAAAATTAAAATATGGTGGAGTTTAGCAAATAGCCCTTATGGAAAAGGTGTATCATTCATTGGTGAAATTCCTTCTGTGAAAATTGAAAAAGCTGTGAAGTAGTCCATTTATGCAGCAACCTTAAACATACTTACCTGGGAGAGAGGGCCATTGAACTCACGGGCCTTACTTCTCAGTAGATCTTAATTCAGTGTTCCGACTCGAAATCTTTAAAACCCTTTAAATATCGTCGTCGTCGTCGTCATCATCATCATCATCTACATTTCTATACTGCCCCATAGTCAAAGCTCTCTGGGCAGTTTACAGAAGTTAAAACATTAAAATACAGTATACAAAGTTTAAAAGCCATTTACATAAAAGCACGCAGACAATATACACCAACAACATATAACTAAAAACAACTTTGAACAGTCAGTCCTAACTAAAGACACATCCAGGATCATCATGTGCTGCCAAATTCCTGGGAAAAGAGATTGGTCTTAACCTGGAGCCAAAAAGATAACAATGTTGGCAGCTCATTGAGGAGCTCGTTCCACAGATGGGGGAACACCACTGAGAAGGCCTTCTCCCTCATTGCTGCCTTCTGAGCTTCCCTTGGAGGAGCTACCTGGAGCAGGACCTTAGATGCTTAATGTAGAGTATGTGTAGGTTTATTTCAGGAGAGACATGGCATCAGGCATTGTGGTCCCAAACCGTGTAAGTTAAAACCAGAACCTTGAATTGAGCTTGGAAGCATATAGGCAGCCAGTGCAAGTGGGCCATTCATAGAAGTGCACCCGAAGAAGCTTAGGACCAGGTTATCTTTGGGACTTCTTGCCCCATATAGGCCTGCCTGGGAATTAAGATCAGCTTCAGAGGCCTTGCTCTGGCTGCCATCTTGGGATATTCATCAAGAGATGGTGCTGCTTCTGTGCCACAACTCTGGAATGCTCTCCCAATCCCATAGGCTCCATCTATGTTTCAACAGGGTTTTTTTTAAAATGTGTAGCATCAAGTTTTATTGCTGCCAGTTTTAGTGTGTGACATATTTTAACCTTGCTGCTGCTAAGTTTTATCTATTTATTTATTTTCATCTCATCCTATATTAGATCAGATTTCAGGGCAATGGTTGGTTTTGGTTTCATTTTATATATTTTATCAGTTGTGTTATATGTCCTTTTTTAGTTTTATTGTATGTCTTTTATTATTGCTTCTAGAAATACTTCGTTAGTTTTTAATGATTATATTGTTTGCTGGTCTGGATGCATTTAGCAGAAGAGTGGGGTAATACTACTACTACTACTACTACAGTATTATTATTTCTTAAATGCTCTTCATGTGGCGCTGTTGTTATTTCTACTACTACTACTATTATTGTTATATCATTCTCTCTTAAATTCTCTTCATGTGGGATGATGATGAATCTCATACCCGAAATAGATGCTAGGCTAATGAGCCTGTAATTTCCTGGATGGATCCCTTTTTGAAAATTCGTGTTACATTGGCCATCTTCCAGCCCTTTAGTATAGGGGCTGATCTTAGGGACATGTTGCATATTTTGGTTAGGAGATCAGCAATTTCATATTTGAGTTCTTTGAGAACTCTAGGATGGGTACTATCTGGGCCTGGTGATTTATTTGCTTTCAATTTATCAAAAAGGTTGAGAACTTCATCTTTTTTGTCACCACTATTTGCCTCAGTTCCTCAGACTCCCTTCCTGAAAACATCAGTTCGGGCACAGGTATCTGTCCTACATCTTCTGCAGTGAAGACAAATGAAAGGAATGCATTCAGCTTCTCTGCAATCTTCTTGTCCTCCGTCAGTACTCCATTAACTCCAGTGTCATCCAATGGTCCAACTGCTTCCCTAGCTGGTTTTCTGATATATTTAAAGAATTCTTTATTGTTGTTAGTGATATCCTCTTCAAAAAATGTTTTGCAACTCTTATTGTCTGCTTGCATCACCTTCATGCAAGCTTGTGCTCCCTGTTATTTTTCTCGCTTGAGCAAGACTTCCATTTTCTGGAGGAAGTTCTCTTTTCTATAATAGCTCCCTTAACACTGCTCATTGACCATGCCAGAAACCTCTTGGACTTGGTGCTACCTTTCCTAGCCTGTGGTATACATTTTAGCTGGGTTTCTATTATTGTGATTTTGAGTAATTCCTAAGCATTCTGAGGGGATTTAAATCCTCTTGACTACCCCTTTTAACTTCCTCTTCACCAGTTCCTTCATTTTAGAGAAGTTTCCTCCTTTGAAGTCAAATGTGACTGTGTTGGACTTCCTGGGCAGTTTTCCACTTAAATATATATTAAATCTGATAGCACTGTGATAATTGTTTCCAAGTGGTTCAACAACATTTACATGTCATACTAGTAGGGATGGGGGAGAATTTCTCCCCGAAACTTCAGGGGGCCGAGCGCCAACGCATTCGGTCCTCCGAAGGTTGTTCGGGGAGAACTTATCCGCCCCCTCCACCCCCCCCCCCGGGATGGGACTTACCTTTCACGAATGTCCCTCCCGGCGGCAGGCCCCGGCGGCGGTTCGGCAGGTCTTCTTCAGGGGCGGGGGCGGCAGCCGGTCTTTCGACCAGCTGCCGCCGCCGCCATTACAAGCAAAGTAAAAAAAAAACGCCCCTGTGATACGCTACGTAACGATTAACGTAGCCTATCACGGCTAGATTTGCAAAGTCAGCTGTGATAGGCTACGTTAATCGTCATGTAGCCTATCACGGGTGACTTTGAAAAAAAAAAGCGCTTACGCAAATGGCGGCCCCCATAGGGAGCCGCCATTCGCGTTCTTTATTTGGTCCCTGTAGTCTATGTAAAGATTTACGTAGACTATGGCGAAAATAAGGGCAACGCAAATAGCGTTGCCCTTATTTTTGCCGTAGTCTACGTAAACCTTTACGTAGACTACAGGGACCAAATAAGGAACGCGAATCGCGGCTCCCTATGGGGGCCGCCATTTGCGTACGCGCTTTTTTTTTTCAAAGTCACCCGTGATAGGCTACATGACGATTAACATAGCCTATCAGGGCTGACTTTGCAGATCTAGCCATGATAGGCTATGTTGATCGTTACGTAGCCTATCACAGGGGCATTTTTTTTTTCTTATTCTTTTGAAGTTCGTGGCTGGGGAGAAGGGGCGCTTCTCCCCAGCCTGAATTTCGGCCGGGTGAGGCGGAAAGCCTCCCCCCTGGCCTGAATTTTGGCCAGGCGAGGAGGGAAGCCTCCCCCCCTGGCCTGAACTTCGAGGGGAGCAGCGAAGCGCCTCCCCCCCACCGCGAAGCAAGCTGCGAGACCAGGTAAGTGACTTTCGTGCACCCCTACATACTAGGTCCTGGGTGACACCACTTAGGATCAAGTCCAAGGTCGCCTCCCCTCTGGTCGGTTCCATGACCAACTGTTCTAGGGCACAATCTTTTAGGGCATTGAGAAATTTAACCTCTTTGTCATGGCTGGAATCTGCATTTATCCAATTGGGGGCGGGGGGGATTGAAGTCACCCGTTATTACAGCACTTCCTTGTTTGGAGGCCTCCCTGATTTTGTTTTCCATCTCAAGCTCACTCTGAGCATTCTGGCCTGGGGGATGATACCATGTTCCTAGCACTAAATTAGTTTTGGAGCCTGGTATTGTCACCCACATTGCTTTATACCAGGCAGGCTATCCACCATGCAGGTCTACACACACATCACAAACCCAGCAGTCTATGTGTCTATTGATCGAATCTCCCACTTTCACAAGCCCCCCTCCCCATGAAGGCACATCCTCAGCATGAGAGGATATTTGTTCATCTTCCAATGGGTCCCTTCTAAGGGATCATTTCCCTCTTCCTCAGAATTATGCCCTCCTTCCTCAAGACCTACATTCTCCATGACAGCAGAGGAGTTGTCACCCTGGGTGTAGGACACAGCTAATAGGTCCCTGAAAGTCTCATCCACCAACCTCTCTGCCTCTCTTAGCTTCTCTAAGTCAGCAACCTTGGCCTCAAGGGAACACAATTGTTCCCTGAGAGCCAGGGGCTCATTACACTGAGCACACACCCACAATTTCCATCCAGATAGCTGTACATGTGACACTCAGTGCAATACACTCGATAGCCCCCACCCCACTGCTGGCTTTCTACCTTCATAACTGGCTTTTTATTTGGGTGTGTTTTCCCTGGAAAACATAGTTGTTTACTATGAGAAGTTGGGGAAATTATTTACAGTTACCTACTGTGAGTACAGAGTAGGGAGGGAAGAGTTCCCCACCCCGGCTTCCTCACCCTGTTGCTAAACTTGCCCTGTTGCTTACCCACTTGTTTGCTGACACTTTGTCACTGGGGCTGAGATGCTTTGTCACTGGGATTCCTTGCCCTTGGAGAGCTAGCTCCCTCACAAGCATGTCTCCTTATATAGATAGGCCCAACTGCTGCTGCAGTGAATCTGATTGGAGGGCCTGGTTTGCAAAGCAAAGGAGGCTGTGTGAAAACTCCTGATCAGCACTGGCTTTCAGTGGCTGGGAATATAGGTCAGTTGCCCCCCGCCCCCCAGGAATGCTGATTCCTATTTAGAAAGAAAGACTATTAACAATAATGAATGGGAGACCTATTGAGGGGAGATGATCTATTCAATGGGTCGTTGGAAGGGACAGCAGACAAAGGGTAGGTTATTTGGGAAGGCTGTGGGTTGAAAGGTCTGGATCCTTTTTCTGTGTGCTTTTAAAAACTTAAATGATACGCTGAACCCTTAAAGTTGCTTTATTTGGTGAAATGCTCTTTAAGGCCTACAGTCTGAGCCTAAACTGAGCCCAATCTGAAGCTGGCCTACATTTTTTCTTGCTTTAAGCAGACTCTTATTCCCCCTTTGGGGTTTAAGATTGGGGTGAGTTTAAAATATGCAGCTGTGGTTCTTTTCAACCACTCAGTGGTCTTTGTCAATGAAAGGTCTGTAAGCTCTTGCTGGATTCCCCCCTGATATTTAGCTGTCTCTTGTAAGTTTGAAGGGGTTAACCCTCTGGGATTTAGCTGTGCCCTTCCTTTGGCTTCAGCTGCTATTTATCAATTTTAAATTGTTACCCAAGGTACTTTAATAGATAATTAAGTAATTACACTAACCTTTCCCTTGCACAGTTGCTTAACTCGGTTGTTTGCTGACACTTTGTCACTGGAGGTGAGATTAGGGATGTGCGAATTCACCCCCTTCTGGGTTCTCCAGATGCCCGCCCAGCCCCTGCCCCTGCTCGCCAGTCCCCAGACCACACTTGAGCTCCTCCCATGCTTGGCAAGCAGCCTACACTCACCACAGCAGCCTCATCGAGCTCTGCAGTTGCCATTTAAAAAAATAATAATAAAATGGCAATTGCAAAGATGCATATGTCTTCATATGCATAAAAATGCGCATTTTGCAAATGCGCATATTCTCATGTGTGAAATGCACATTTGTGAAGGTGCATATTTGTGTGTGTGCAAAAATTGGTATTTTTGAAAAAATGCACATTTTCATCCATACGCGAATATGTGCATTTGCAAAATGCGTATTTTTCCATACATGAATTCTCAAAATGCGCATTTCCCATGGGCACAAATATGCGCATTTTTGCAATCAACATTTTATGTTTAACTGCTAGACTTTTTTATTTTATTTTGACTGCAAGACTTCCGGTTGGAACCAATGTCACTCTTGCAGCAGCCCGCAGAGCCTCTGTGGGACACTATCTCAAAAAGCTTTTTAAAAGGTTGAAAAATCTTTTCATCTCCCCCCTGGAATTAAAAGGGGGGCAAGGCAGCAGCTGGATAAGATCTTGGAGAAAAGTACTCTCCACGAAGCAGTGGGGGGGGGGCTGGATTACAAGATTACCCTCCCAGAGCATAAACATCACAAAAAGCTGTTTTGAAACTCCTATCTAATAGGAGAAAACAGGGCTGACATGTTCCATTGTAATATATGGATTAAGAAATATCAACAACATCTGAGGGATGGTTTAAGAAATATCAACAATATTTGAGAATATCTGAGGACCTGCAAGATTTGTTTGAAGAGAAACATAGAATCATAGAATCATGGAATAGAATCATAGAATAGTAGGGTTGGAAGGGGCCTACAAGGCCATCAAGTCCAACCCCCTGCTCAATGCAGGAATCCAAGTCAGAGCATCCCTGACAAATGGCTGTCCAGCCTCGTCTTGAAGGCCTCCAGTGTGGGAGAGCCCACCACCTCCCCAGGTCATTGGTTCCATTGTCGCATTGCTCTTACAGTCAGGAAGTTTTTCCTGATGTTCAGCCGGAATCTGGCTTCCTGTAACATGAGCCCATTATTCCGTATCCTGCACTCTGGGATGATCAAGAAGAGATCCTGGCCTTCTTCTCTGTGACAACCTTTCAAGTACTTGAAGAGTGCTATCATATCTCCCCTCAGTCTTCTCTTCTCAAGGCTAAACATGCCCAGTTCTTTCAGTGTCTCTTCATAGGGCTTTGTTTCCAGTCCCCTGATCATCTTTGTTGCCCTCCTCTGAACCCTCTCCAGTTTGTCTGCATCCTTCTTAAAGTGTGGTGCCCAGAACTGGACACAGTACTCCAGATGAGGCCTAACCAGTGCTGAGTAGAGGGGAACTAGTACTTCCCAGGATTTGGAAGCGATGCTTCTATGAATGCAGCCCAAAAGAGCATTTGCCTTTTTTGCAGCCACATCACATTGTTGGCTCATATTCAGCTTGTGATCGACAACAATTCCAAGATCCTTCTCGCTTGTAGTGTGGTTGAGCCACGTATCCCCCATCTTGTAACTGTGCATTTGGTTACTTTTTCCTAGGTGCAGAACTTGGCATTTGTCCCTATTAAATGCCATTCTGTTGTTTTCTGCCCAGCGCTCCAGTCTATCCAGATCACTTTGAATTTTGTTTCTGTCTTCCAAAGTATTAGCTATCCCGCCCAATTTTGTGTTATCTGCAAATTTGATCAGCATTCCCTGCACCTCCTCCTCCAAGTCATTAATAAAAACGTTGAAGAGCACTGGGCCCAGGACTGAGCCCTGCGGTACCCCACTCGTTACCTCTCCCCAGTTTGAGAAGGTCCCATTGAGAAGCACTCTTTGAGTCCGATTCTGTATCCAACTGTGAATCCACCTGATAGTTGTTTCATCTAGCCCACTTTGAGCTAGTTTGCTCATCAGGATATCATGGGGCACTTTGTCGAAAGCTTTGCTGAAGTCAAGGTATGTTATGTCTACAGCATTCCCACAGTCCACAAGGGAGGTTACATGATCAAAAAATGAGATCAGATTTGTCTGGCAGGACTTGTTTTTGACAAATCCATGTTGGCTTCGAGTAATCACGGCATTGTTGTCAAGGTGCTTCCAGATGGATTGCTTTATGATCTGCTCCAGAATTTTCCCAGGGATTGATGTCAGACTGACTGGTCTGTAGTTCCCAGGTTCCTCCTTTTTACCCTTTTTGAAGATAGGGACAATGTTAGCCCTCCTCCAGTCATCTGGCACTTCCCCCGTCCTCCATGATTTCTCAAAGAGAATAGACAGCGGTTCTGAGAGTTCTTCTGCCAGTTCCTTTATGACTCTAGGATGCAGTTCATCTGTCCCTGGAGATTTGAACTCATTCAAAGTAATGAGGTGTTCCTTGACCATATGCCTGTCGATCTCAAGCTGCAATCCTGCCCCTTCAGCCTGTACTTCGCCTTTGCCAGGGGGGTCATAGACCCTCTTTTGGGAGAAGACTGAGCCAAAGTAGGAATTGAGCACCTCTGCCTTTTCTTTGTCATCTGTTATCATTTTTCCATCCTTATTTAATAGCTGAACCACCATTTCTTTCCTCTGCCTTTTACTATGCACGTAGCTGAAGAAAGCTTTTTAGGTTAAGCTGATTAGGAAATCAGCTTTCCTAAAATCCAGGGTACGTGTTTGACTACACTCAGCTTTTGCTTCCCTTAGAACCAAGAACTCAAGTACAACATGGTCACTTTCCCCCAGAGTTCCTGTAACTGCTACTTTATCCACTAAGTCATCTCTGTTGGTTAGGATCAAGTCAAGGATAGCCGATCCTCTAGTTCCTTCCTCTACTTTCTGTAGGAGGAAGTTATCCGCCACACAAGTCAGGAATTTCCTGGAGGGGCCATGTCTTGCAGAATTTGTCTCCCAACAAATATCGGGGAAATTGAAGTCCCCCATTACTACTACATCATGCTTCCTTAAAACATTGGCTATTTGCTTTTCAAAAGTTTCATCCTTGGCTTCTCCTTGATTGGGTGGCCGGTAGTAGACTCCGACCACCAGGTTCCTTTTATTCTTTGCTCCATTTATTTCAACCCAGATGCTCTCGATGGGGCTACCAAACTCCTCCTCCTGTATTTCTGTGCAGAGATATGTATTTTTCACATACAGTGCAACTCCACCTCCCTTTCTGTTCCTCCTGTTCTTTTTGAACAAGTTATATCCTTCAATTGCTGTATTCCAGTCATGAGAGTCATCCCACCAAGTCTCAGTTATACCTATCAGGTCATAATTTCCCTCTTGTATTAAGAGTTCAAGTTCGTTCTGTTTCCCATACTCTGGGCATTAGTATATAGACATCGAAGACCATGTGCTTCATAGTCTGGCTTTCTTCCTACATGTGTCTGAAGACTATTATTGGGCGCTATCAGAGCTGTTCTCTCCATTGCAGTGCATGCGCCTATGTCCATTGTTACCCCCAACATTACATCTCCCTTCCCCGTAGGATTCAGTTTAAAGCCCTCCTGATGAAGTTCTTCATGCTGTGGCCAAACACATTCTTCCCATCCTTTGTGAGGTGCAACCCATCCCTAGCCAACAGCCCATCTTCCAGGAAGTATAGCCCGTGGTCCCAGAATCCAAATCTCTTTCGTCGGCACCACCTTCGTAGCCAGTCATTCACCCGGAGTATTTTTCATTCCCTTTCTATCCCTCTTCTAACTACTGGAAGGATGGATGAGAAAACTATCTGGGGCCCAAGGTTCTTGAGTTTCCTTCCCAAAGCTTCAAAGTCTGACGTGATCTCTTCATAGCTCCACTTGGCAGTATCATTTGTTCCAACATGGATGAGAAGAAAGGGATACCTGTCAGTGGGCTTTATGAGTGCAGGCAACCTTTCAGTCACGTCTCTAATCTGTCCTCCCGGGAGACAACATACCTGGCAAGTCCATGGGTCTTCGCGACATACTTGGGTCTCGATCCCACGCAGCAAGGAGTCTCCCACTACTACCACTCTTCTCTTCTTCTTCTTGTAGGCCTGGGTTTCATCACCTCTGTTTGACTGACCTTTAGCCTCTTGCTCACTCTCATGCAGGTTCCCCTGTGATTCTTCCTCTGCAGGCTGTCCTCCAGTCTCATCCGCAAGTACCTGGAATCGGTTCCACAGCTCCATTGCTTCCACTGGTGCAGAGTGGCATCTAGTTCTTCTTCTCCTAACTGTCACCCTTTTCCAAGGAGTATCCTCTATTCCATTTTTCTTCACCTCAGCATTTCCCACTGCCTCATCTTGCTGTTGCTCTTCAAGCTTCTGGTCTGCCCTTTGCTCCTGTAGTTCCCCCATTCCGTCCAAGAACTCTTCGTGTTCTCTTATTCCCCGGAGGGTCGACAGTCGCCGCTCCAGTCCACTTACTTTTTCCTCCAGCAGCGTGATCAACTTGCACTTGTTGCAGGTGTAGGCCATGTTGTTCTCAGGCAAGAAAACAAACATTGCACACACCTTGCAGGTCACCACCACTGGAGAGTCTTGTCCTTCCATAGCCTCTTTTCCCTTTTTGTGTCTAGCTTTGTGATTGTTCTAGACTAGCCTGTGCCTGCTCCTCTACTCAGTAGAGGTTAAAAGCAGAATCCCACTGGTGTGAAAGTGTGTGTTACAAGACAAATAAATGGAAAAAAGTTAGTTAAAATAAAAAATAAAAATAATTTAAAAAATGTTAGGGGCCTCCCCCTTGACCTCCCCTGCCGAACTCCCCTGGCCAACTCCTGTTTGCTCCCCCTGTGCGCTCGCTCTGTTTGCTTGCTCTCTGGGAGCTTGCCTGCTTCTGTAGTCCCTGGACCAGCTGGAGCAGCTTGCTCTGCTCTGCTCAGCTGGGAGGTGGGAAACAGACTGAATCTTCCCGCCCAGTCAGCTGCTGGGAGTACTCAGGCCACACCCCTCCAATTCAGTTGGAGCTCTCAGAAGCACCTGGTGAGCTCACAGCCAATCAGAAGGATAAAGGGCAGCCCCCTGGGCTTCCTGCAACCCACTTACCTCTTAGCCTCTGTCTCCTTTGTCTCCTTTGTCTCTTCAACCACTGCAACTCCCCTGGCCAACTCCTGTTTGCTCCCCCTGTTCGCTCGCTCTGTTCACTCGCTCTCTGGGAGCTTGCCTGCTTCTGTAGTCCCTGGACCAGCTGGAGCAGCTTGCTCTGCTCTGCTCTGCTCAACTGGGAGGTGGGAAACAGACTGAAGCTTCCTGCCCAGTCAGCTGCTGGCTACATGGCTACAGCGAGGAGAAAGAAAGGAACTGCATCACTGCCCACTCCCCTTGTACCTCCATTGGCAAAGGCTCTGAGAACTGAAGATATAAGGGAATTATTTACTTTGATAAAAACTTTATCTTCGCCATTTGCTGAGCAATCTAAGAGGTTGGATTCAATCCAAAATTCTATCACCACCCTGCAAGGAGCTGTGGATTTAATTAACACTTCTTGGCAAAAAATGGAGGCGAAGTTTAACGAACTGCAAGATAGGCTGACAACGAATGAAACTACGACACAAGCTTTTTTCAAAAAATTCTCTGCCAGAATTTCCGAACTGGAGGCCTTCACATGCAGATCCAATGTACGTATTATTGGTATTAAAAAATCTGCCCAGTGATGTAAATTTGCCTACCTTTGTAGACAGGTTTTTGCATGAGATACTCCCTGTGCCATCTGATTATTTATTTGATATTGAGCAGGCATGTCATGTGCCAAATGCTAAAGGGACTCGCTATACGATTATAGTCCAATTTGCAAGAATCTCTACAAAGAATTATATCCTGCATTTGGAAAGAGAGGGTGGAAATCTTTTTTGGAAACAAGATAAAGTTATGTTATTTCCGGATTACATCAAAGAGGTGGCTGATAGAAGAAGACAATTCATCAAGGTGAAAAATATGGCAAAACAAATGAACTTACAATATTGTCAGGGTGGAAACTGAGCCAATAGAGCCCCAGAGAAGTTCTGATTCTGAGGAGGAACAGCAATCCATGGAAGAGGAGCTCACTCATCTCTCACAAGCACAGCAGCTGGCAGAGATTCCTCCTGCCAGCATTCCTGAGATAGATAGTGACCCTGGCAGTGAGAGAATGCTGGAGGGGGGCTTGCTGGATGCTCAGTGCAGATGCAGGGAGCGACAACAGATGGAGGGCTCAGAAAGGAGGCATACCTCTCATTTGGCGCTCAAACAACGGTCGCGTCCCGAGGACCCAAGGGAAAGAGGGAGGATCTCTCATAGCCCATAAGTTCAGGGTCTTCCCATGGTTCTCCTTCAAACAGGGACCAACTGCCTTACCTGGAGCTTAGGCTACTCAGCTATCTTTCCCCAGTGCTGTTCCTTGCTTTGTTGCTAGTGATTAGTATCTGAAAGAGTCATTAAGTAATAAAGGAATAAAATCCTCATCGTCTGTGTCCTGAGTTGGCTATTGGTGGGGACTGCAAGAGGCAGCTAGGGCACTCCTGACAAATATCACTTAAAATATCCTGCTACATTTTGCATTGTTTCTGACGGTCACATGAAGAAGTTCTTAAATCCTGAAATGGTGGAGGCATGGCTGGATGTAAAAATGCATGAGCCTTCTGTTCCAGCCCCATGAACTAGAATCTAGTTCTAATTAAATTTTGTTAATTGTTTGTGTTTAGCCTGCATGATTCAGGCTAGGTCAGAGATAACTGATTATACATACATTCATTTGCTCTCTTTCATTCTTTTTTATTTTTCTTTAAATTCTCGTTATGATATGCTGTATTTAAATATATTGTTTGAGGGTGTATTGTGCATACGCATTTATATATCTAGTATAAAATATATTATTTATTTATTTATTTTCATTTCTATACCACCCAATAGCCGAAGCTCTCTGGGCAGTTCACAAAAATTAAAACCAAACAACACACAATAAACCAAACAACACACAATTGTGTGTTACTTACTGACTGTTGTAAGGTTGCTTTCAAGCTTTATTATTATATAACATTATAATTTCATCTCTCTCTTTTGCTGTTATTATTTTTTTTACTATTATTATAATTACTATAAGATTACTAAGTAAGATTTTTGGTTGGTTAAACTGTTAAGCTTTATTATTACTATTATATTCTAACTTAAGGGCAATATATGGTTGCTGGGAATGAACTGTAGTCCTGCTTCCTTGCTATGAGACTGATGATATGATATTGAAATGTAAGGTTGATTATTAAATTGTAATATTACTAGGGATGGCAGAGAATTCTGCCATGGACTCCAATGAGGCTGAATTCTAAAGAATCCAGCCCCCTGGAGTCCATGGCAGAATGGCCTCCTGCCCCCCCGCGGAATCCCACCAGGACGGACTTACCTGGTGGCGGGTGCAGCGGTGGCGGCTCTGGTGGCGGGTCTGGTGGTGGATGAAGCGGCGGCTCTGGCCATTGCCAGGATGCTGCGACCACAAATGGCTGCCGTCGTAGCGGCCGCCATTTGCGTCCCTACGCTAGCCCGTGATAGGCTACGTATATATTTATGTAGCCTATCACGGCTAAAGTGGGGACACAAATGGCATCCCCTTCGCAGGACACCATTTGCGTCTGCACCAGCCTGGCAGCAGCTGGAGGCCCTGCTGTGGATCCGCCCGGCCGATGGCTCCACAGCATGGCCACGGAGCGGAGCTGGTTGGGCAGGATTCCAGGGGGGAGGACCGGATCGCCTCCCCCCCATCAAGGATTCCAGGGGGAGGAATGGATCACCTCCCCCCCCAGCGGATGCCCCAATTGGAACCAGGTAAGGGATTCGTACATCCCCACGGCTGGGGAGGATTCTGGAGGTGAGGAAGGGATCACCTCCCCCCGGTCGAGGATTCTGGGGGGAGAACCGGATCACCTCCCCCCTTGCGGACCCGAGCAGAGCAAGGTAAGTCGGGTTTCCTACACCCCTAAATATTACTAATGTAAGAGGTATAGTTTCTAAATTAGAATGGGATCTGAAGCCCGTGGACTCTGCAGTGGACTCTGGTGGGTGGACTCTGCAGTGGGATAGACTCTGTGGGTGAGGTGTACCCACTGCACAGAGTCCACCCACTGCAGAGTGGGTGGACTCTGCAGAGGGAGAGGACTTTGAGAGGTGTCACACAGGTTGAGACAGCCTCTCCAATGTAGTGCCCGCTGGCAGGCAAATTTCCTTGTCAGTTAAATCATCAGAAGGAGGGGTCTAGCAGCCCCTCCATTGCATTTAAGTCAGTGCCAAAGCTAAGAGCTTTTGCTGTTTAAATTTAATTTTGGAGTTTAAATTTAACCCTTTTTTTAAAAAAAGGGAAAAAAATTCTTTTCTTTTTCCTTTCTTTTCCCCCCATTTCTTCTTCTTTTTGGTACTGTTGTGTCCTCCTAAGAATACTGTACTGTTAGGAAATTGTAGTTATTCATCAGGTTGTTGGTACTGTTTATTTCATTTATAAAGACAAAAATAAAAAAAGTATTCTTAAAAAAAGGGACCATTTATGCAACCTTACAGGCATGAATGGACCATGCCCGTAATCTTGTCTAAATGGCTGCTTTACAGCCACCATTTATGTAAAAGCCCTTAAAAAAAAAAAAAAAACGGAGCCACCATTTTCATGCAAAATGATGGCTCCTTGAGGGTTCGGGTGGCTACACGCTGGGCACCTGAGAACCATGCAGTGGCTCATCCAGGGAGCTGAGCAGGGGCAGGTAAGTTCCACCATCAGTGGACTGGAGTCTGGGAGGCTGAAGGGCGGAGTCCACTAGACTCTACCCCTGTTGGACTCCTGCAACATCCCTACAAGTTAGGGGGCTGGTTTGGGTCAGAATAGTGAAAGCCTGTCTCTGCCTGGCTTCCGATACGATTACAGGCTGAAGGAGAGCAAGAATCTCTTTCAGTCACAGCTGAAAGATAAGGCATTGAGGCAAACATCTGAATAGGGGTGCACGAAAGTCACTTACCTGGTCTCGCAGCTTTTCGCAGTGGGGGGGAGGCACTTCGCTGCTCTCCCCGCAAAGTTCAGGCTGGGGGGGGAGGCTTCCTGCCTCTCCCGGCCGAAATTCAGTCTGGGGGGAGGCTTCCCGCCTCGCCCGGCCAAAATTCAGGCCGGGGAGGAGGCGCCTCGCCTTGCCCGGCCGCGAAATTAAAAGTTAAAAAAAAAACCGCCCCCGTGATAGGCTACGTGGCGATTAACGTAGCCTATCATGGCTAGATCTGCAAAGTCAGCCCTGATAGGCTACGTAAATTGTCACGTAGCCTATCACGGGTGACTTAAAAAAAAAAAAAGCGCGTACGCAAATGGCGGCCCCCATAGGGAGCCGCCATTCGCGTTCCTTATTTGGTCGCTGTAGTCTACGTAAATCTTTACGTAGACTACGGTGAAAATAAGGGCAACGCAAATAGCATTGCCCTTATTTTCGCCGTAGTCTATGTAATCTTTACGTAGACTACAGGGACCAAATAAGGAACATGAATGGCGGCTCCCTATGGGGGCCGCCATTATCCGTACGCACTTTTTTTTTTTTAAGTCACCTGTGATAGGCTACGTGACGATTTACGTAGCCTATCACGGCTAACTTTGCAAATCTAGCCGTGATAGGCTATGTTAATCGTCACGTAGCCTATCATGGGGGTGTTTTTTTTTCTTTTATTGGAATGGTGGCGGCGGCAGCCGGTCGAAAGACCGGCTGCCGCTCCCGCCCCGGACAAAGACCCGACGAACCGCCGGCCGGACCCGCCGCCGGGAGGGACATTCGTGAAAGGTAAGTCCCATCCCGGGAGGTGCGGGGGGCAAGGGGGGTGCGGAGAATTTCTCCCCGAAACTTGTTCGGGGGGCCGAACACGTTGGCGCTCAGCCCCCCGAAGTTTCGGGGAGAAATTCTCCGCCATCCCTACGTCTGATTTATCATCTGAGATATCTTCTGTGGAATCAAGCAGAGGGTGGAATCTGCAGAAGGAGAGGGCTTTGAGAGGTGTCACACAGGTTGAGACAGCCTCTCCGATGTAGTGCCCGCTGGCAGGCAAATTTCTCTGTCAGTTAAATCACAAGAAGGAGGGGTCTAGCAGCCCTCCATTGCATTTAAGTCAGTGCCAAAGCTAAGAGCTTTTGGTGGGAACAGCTTTCTTTAATGTCCGAGAGCCTTTCTGGCTGGATTTTTCACTGTCTGAGCTGCCCAAACACTTCCTTACCAGGACTGTCCATTAAATCTGGATCTTTGTCTGTTTGAATCTTGTATTGTTGAGAACCTGCCATGAAATATAATGCTGGTTTTTCATAAAACCTGGATTCTTGTTTGCCATGAACCATGTACCTTTGTCTTCAGTTGCCCAGAATGCCTTCTGGCCTGGACTATGCGTGAGTTTTAGACTGTTGTTTGCGTTAACACATATAAAGTAGTATTTCTTATATAGAATTTATTGCTGGACCTGATCTCTTCCTGAATGTACATTTTTAACCTTGAAACTACCTCTTGGACCATGTCTTGAATTGTCCAGAATGTTTTCGTGCCTGAATTTGTCATGACCCTTGTATTATGAACCATAGAGATCCCGACTTGGAAAGTAGTGTTGGACTGATCTCTGACACAGCTGTAGTTATTAGCTTTGAACTATCCCTTGAACTAAGCAATATGCCTATAGCTTTTACCTTAACAATACAATTTATGAGAGGTTCTAACCATTAAGCTTTTGCCATGATAGTTGCTACACTAAAGGGTCTCACTAATTTTGATGTTCTGTGTCAGAGTGCCAGAGTGTGTGCCAGAAAAAAATACGCTATGGCATTTGGTTTCTTTGTCATGTCACTGTCTTCTGACAGAATTATGTGCCATTTGATATGCCTATCTTCCTCCTACCCACCACCCACCCATGCCTACCTTGGCTGTGCCCTGGACACTTGGTTGTAGATAAGCTCTGCTGAAGAATGGAAGGAAGTTAAAATATTTTTGGGTACCTAAAGAATTTCTTTTAGTTTACTTGGCAGTTAACATACAAGGAGAATGACTCACTGGAACAAAACCTGATGGAGTGTCAGGTGGTAGTTTCATCCTTTCAGTCCCTTAGAGTGACAAGCTGATTATTCCACACATACATGTGGTTTGGCAGTAACTGGCAAGAAGATTTAGAAAGACAATATAATCAGAATGTGATACTTTAGATCTGATGCTTCATATTCTACTTGTGATGAATACAAAGTTCACAAGGACCACTTTGAATTGAAAGACTATTAATATGTCAGTTGGACAATCTATTCACATCAGAAATTGTAACCATTTTATTTTATTTCAGCTGGCAGATAAAGTAACAGCTTTGGAGAACTGGATAGCATTTCTAACAAAACAGCATTTGCAATTTTCGAGTTACCAGCACTTTTCTAGGGCATGCAAAGATCTTGCACTAACCTTGGAACATCTATGATGAACAGTATAATAATGTTTGAAAGGCTTTGGCCTTCTGAGGCACTGCTGCTCTCTCCTACTAGGGAGGACAACTTGCAGGAGATTTATTATATGAAATTCAGCCAACAGTAAGGGTAAGCAAGGGGGTGTTACTATAAATCAGACATGTAGTAACCAGTAGCAATCCTACCGATGGTAGCACTTGTCTCAAGGTGGCTTTTGGTTTAGTTGTAACTGTCCTCTATTCCCTCCCCTTGCCCACACCCAGCCGCACATATATATGCAAAACTTTTAAAGGTTTTCTATTATGTTTTATCATGTTATATTTTAGAGTTTTAATTTTGCGAACTGCTCAGAGAGCTTTGGCTATTGGCTGGTATAGAAACGTAAGTTAGAAATAAGTATTCTTATTTCCACACTCTGCATGTGACTGGCATGTGTGGGGTGGGATAATAAGTTATGATTGCTTATTTTACTAGGATCGTGCGAACTTAGCCTCTGTCGGCCTCCCATCTGCAATACTGACATCTTCCAGGCTTGTTGCTGGTGATGTGGCTTTCCAGAAAGTTTGGCTCCTGATTAAGCATGTTTATGATGTGAGTCCTATCTTGAAAGCAAAACATTGTTGTTGTTTTAAAAAGTGTGTCATATTAATTTTCCATGCAGTGCAAATAACTCAGTTTTTTTCTCTCTAAAAGGTAAAAGTGGATGAACTGAAAACTATTTGACTAGGAAAAAAACCACCATTTAATAAAAGTGCACTTAGTGGGGTTTTAGGCAATCACAGCTCAAAAAAATAATAATTGTGAAATGTCAACAAAACAAAAAGGGGGGAAAGAGAAAAAAGCGTAGCTACATAAATTTGAATATATCCATTTCAATGCATGAATATGAAATGTGTGTGTGTGTGTAGACATATGCACAGGGGCAAATTTATGTTGACTTCAATGGGAGTTGTGCGTGGCTAAAGTGAAGCTTACCACAAAGCTTTTAGCATACAAAAAACAATGTTCTTCGAAGCTAAGTACAAACAGATTCTAAGTGATTGAGCAATAGTGCGCAGAGAAGCAAACTGGGACACTCCAACTTTTAATCATATTGTACAGCATCAAATGCTTCTACAACATGAACATATATTTATTTATTATTCATTTATTTAAAGCACAATCCTATGCATATTTAGGCCTTGGCTGGCTGGTGCATGCTGGGAGGTGTAGACTTTTTTTTCTAAGCATGCATAAGATTGCGCACTTAAACATCTTTACCAAAAAAGGCTCTCAGGGTAGCTTACAGAGATCAGTAATCTATGTAATAAGACAGTCCCTGCCCTCAGGCTTACTGTCTTAAAGACACAACATAAAAGGAAAAGGAACTGGGGCCCCATCTACATGGCACCACTTTCACCCCCTGCCCCATCACAACTCCACAGCAATGTGGCTTCAAACTAGCATCCCCTGCAATACACTTGTGATTTACTGTGGGCTTCCCTAACAGACTTGCAGTGCTTTCTTTTTTTGCCATTATACTTAAATGCACTAGGGGTGTATGGATTCCCCACCATCTGTTCTGGTGGGGAATCCGTGGGGGTGGGGAGGTGATCCATTCCTCCCCCCCCAGAATCTTCCAGAGTGGTTCCACTCCGCTTGGATTCCAGGGGTGGGGGGGACTGGCTTGGGGGTGCTTACCTTCCATCCTGCCAACCAGAGCCGTTCGCCTCCTCCCTATTCCTGCTGATTGACATGTCTTTTTTTAAAAAAGTGATCGGGAGGATGTGCCCATAGACTTATATGCAAATACAGTCATGAATCTTGCGTATAAGTAGGGATGGGGGAGAATTTCTCCCCGAAACTTCGGGGGGCCGAGTGCCAACTAGGGATGGCGGAGAAAATCTCCCCGAAACTTCGGGGGGCTGAGCACCAACGTGTTCGGCCCCCCGAACAAGTTTCGGGGAGAAATTCTCCACACACACCCCCACCCCCCACGCCCCCCCCCCAGGACGGGACTTACCTTTGCCGAATGTAGCAAATAGCGTTGCCCTTATTTTCACCGTAGTCTACGTAAATCTTTACGTACACTACAGGGACCAAAGAAGGAACGCGAATGGCGGCTCCCTATGGGGGCCGCCATTTGTGTACGTGCTTTTTTTTTTTTTAAGTCACCCGTGATAGGCTACGTGATGATTAACGTAGCCTATCATGGCTGACTTTGCAGATCTAGCCGTGATAGGCTACATAAATCGTTACGTAGCCTATCACGGGGCGTTTTTTAAAAAAAACTTTTCTTTGGAAGTTCGTGACCGAGGAGACGGGGCGCTTCTCCCCGGCCTGAATTTTGGCCGGGTGAGGCGGGAAGCCTCCCCCCTGGCCTAAATTTCGGCCGGGGCAGGGCGGGAAGCCTCCCCCCTGGCCTGAACTTCGCGGGGGAGCAGCAAAGCACCTCCCCCCCACCGCGAACAGCTTCGACGACAGGTAAGTGACTTTTGTCCACCCCTAGTGCCAACGCATTCTGTCCTCCGAAGGTTGTTCGGGAGAAATTCTCCGCCCCCCCGCCCCCCCCCGGGATGGGACTTACCTTTCACGAATGTCGCTCCCGGTGGCGGGTCCCGGCGGCGGTTCGGCAGGTCTTCGTCAGGGGCAGGGGCGGCAGCCGGTCTTTCGGCCGGCTGCCGCCGCCGCCATTAGAAGAAAAGCAAAACAAAAACAAAAACGCCCCTCTGATAGGCTACGTAACGATTAACGTAGCCTATCATGGCTAGATTTGCAAAGTCAGCTATGATAGGCTACGTAAATCGTTACGTAGCCTATCACGGGGCTTTTTTTTTTTTAAACTTTTCTTTGGAAGTTCGCGGCCGGGGAGATGGGGCGCTTCTCCCCGGCCTGAATTTCGGCCGGGTGAGGCGGGAAGCCTCCCGCCCGGCCTGCATTTCGGCTGGGCGAGGCGGGAAGCCTCCCGCCCCGACCTGAACTTCGGGGGGAGAAGCGAAGCGCCTCCCCCCCACCGCGAAAAAAGCTGCGGGACAAGGTAAGTCCCTTTCGTACATCCCTACATATAAGTCTATGTGTCCATTGGCTTATACGCAAGATTCATGACTCTATTTGCGTATAAGTCAATGGGCACATCCTCCCGAATGCCTTGTTGTTGTTTTTTTAAGATATGGCAATCGGCAGGGACAGGGAGGAGGTGAACGGCTCTGGCTAGCAAGAAGCAGCTGAGTGCCATTCCATCTCAAGTCCTCCTGGAGCAGAGGTAAGTGGTCCCAATCTGCTGCGGATTCCTGATGCCGGATTCAAAAGAATCTGGCCTCATTTGAATCTGCAGCGGATTTCTCTGACATCCCTAAAGTGCACAGCTATGCATTCCCATGAGTGTCGGGGTGCAACACTTCAGTGGCTGTTTTGTATGTTAGGGGTTCTGCTGTGTCTTTCCCTCCCTCGTTAGTTAAAAAATGGTTGTTTTGTGCTCCTTCATTTCCACGCCATCTGTTTGTAGGGATGTCTGCAGAATCCGCCACAGACTCCAATGAGGCCAAATTCCAGTGAATTCAGCCTCCCAAAGTCTGCTGTGGAATGAACACAGTTACCTGTGCCTCTCTGGACCGAACATCCACCCCCAGCCGGTTCCATTCGCACCGTCTGTGCGGAACCCGGAAGTAAGTGATCAGATGCAAATGGCGTCCGCTACACTGTTTGCATCCCTGTTTTTCCTCATGATAGGCTATGCTAGGGATGTGCGAAAGCCACTTACCTTTTTGAAGGGGTGATTCGCGGTGGGAATTTAGGACTGAAATCCTAACCCGGCTTGCTCCGCTCCGTGGCAACTCCATAGAGCCACCGGCCGGGTGCATTCACAGACGTGCAGAGCCTGTGGACTAGGAATGTACGAAAGTCACTTACCTTTCCGCGGATTATGTTGATGGTGGGGGGGAGGCAATCCGTTCCTCCCCCCTGTAATCCTCCATGGCCGGCTGTGACTTACCTTTCACGAATGTCGGATTTCCGGCCGCAGAGGGCTCTGGGTGGGGGGAACATGTGCGCAAATGGCGGCAGCTACAGCCATTTGCGTTCCTTATTTTTGGCCATCTTAATCTACATAAATATTTACATAGCCTATGACAGCGAAAATAAAGGGGAACGCAAATAGCGTAGTGGGCGCTATTTGCGTCCCTTTTTGATTTGCCATTTTAGCCTATGTAAATCTTTATGTAGCCTATCACGTGGTTGTTGTTGTTGTTGTTGTTTTACAAGACTGCAAATGGCGGCGGCAACAGCCAGTTGGAAGACCAGCCACCACAGCCGCCGCCGCCAAAAGCTGCCATTGGAGCCACTGCCGCCCGGACGATCCACCCCAGGTAAGTCTTGTCCCGGAAGGGGGATCCATGGGGGGGCGGGGGGTGGCAGGCCATTCTGCCACGGAGTTCAGGGGGCCGAATGCACTGGCATTTGGCCTCACCAAGATCCGTGGCGGAATTCTCTGACACCCCTACTGCGGACACAAATGGTGGTGGCTATGGCAGCCACCATTTGCATTCCTGTTTTTTTGCCATGATAGACTACATAATAGCCTATCATGGCAAAAAACAGGGGTGCAAATGACATAGTGACCGCCATTTGCACCCCTGTCTTTCACAGTGATAGGCTACGTAAATATTTATGTAGCCTATTACAGCCTCCGCAGGGACGCAAATGGCATCCCTGCATTAGCCATGCTAGGCTACGTAAGTATTTACGTAGCCTATCACGGCAAAAATGGGGAAGCGAATGGTGGCCGCAGACGTGGCCGCCATTCACAAAGCAGCGTGAATGGCACCAGATAAGTGCTCCGTTTCACATGCCTTTTGTAGGGTGGTGGGGTGGAGGGGCTTCATTCCGCCATGGATTTTGGGGGGCCAAATGAACTGGCATTCGGCCTCACTGAGCTCCGTGGCAGAATCCTCTGACATCCCTTGGCTACGCATCTCTATTTACGTAGATACTTACATAGCCTATTGCATGAAAAAACAGGGACGCAAACAGCATAGTGGACATCATTTGCATCCCTAGTTTTTCACGCGATTGGCTACATAAGTATCTATGTAAATAGAGATGTGTAACCTATCAGGAGAAGAAATGGGGATGCAAATGGCATAGCATTTACATAGCACTGTTCCATGCAGAGAGAAGCCAGGACGGAGGTGGCCGGCAGCTCCGCAGAGTGGAGCTGACCAGCTCAGATTCTAGGGAGGAGGAATGGATCGCCACCCCCCCATTGAGGATTCTGGGAGAAGAACGGATCGCCTCCCCCCCAGCGGACCCTCCTGCGGACATGAGGTAAGGGGATCCATATATCCCTATCTGTCAGTTCCCCAGCCTGAGACTCTTGTGATGGCTCATACTCACAAGCATGAGCGGTACGTGCCTACCCATCACTCTGTGGCTGGAGCGAAGATGGTCCTCCCCAAGATTCCCCCCCTGGCCCCTGGGTACTGAATCCAAAAGCAACTGTTGTGAAGATATGAAGCTGCAAACATGTGTGAAAGTGTGATTAAATAACTGAAAACACCTCTCTGTGCCTCTGTAACTGCGCAGCTGCAAAGCAATGGGGGGAGTAAAGGGGCATCACAGAGTGACGCAAGCACTACGCATGTGTACAACACACCCACCGCAAAATGCGAAGTCAGTTTGGGGGAGGGACAGTTGGCCCGCAACTGCAGGGAAACCCACAGCAAACCCCCAAATGGCAGCAAAACGCAACCTCAGAAATCCACAGTTTCCGAGAGGAAATCACAGATGGCTGCAAAGTGGCAAGTGTGTTGTCTGTGCCGAGGGACCTTGACTTGCACCCACCCCGGGGTAAAAGCCAGGTGTAGATGGAGCCCTTGGAGGAAGGGTCAGGGTGGGGGGAGAGAAAACTCAGGCGCTGTTCTTAGTTACGAAGTTCTTTCTGGCAAAAGCAAATTTCCACAGCTGTTTCTTCTCTGTATGGAGTGAGGTCAGTCTGTCATTGTGTGTGTGTGTATGTGTGCATGTGTGTGTGTGTGTGTGTGGGCCTTGGGTGAGGCTGAGGAATGGAGGCAGCATGTACATGGTTCCACAGCTCATTTTATATATTATTGTTTTTTAAATAGATATTATTAGAGTTGTCAAATTGTGTTGTTTCGACTCTAACATATAAGGAGTTAACAGTTGTGAAGCATGGAATGCCAGTGGGGTGGGTGGGGTGGGGTGTCCATTGTGTACTTTTCTGTTGAGGTAATATACATGCTTGTATAAAGTGAGGGGGAAATAACCATAAGACAATTAGGTCAAGAGTCTGAGATTACCTAGCTGCACAACCAACTGAAGCTGCATCTAATTTAAACAGTGCTTCTAGACAGCTCAGATCATGTTATTCTATTCCCCACCCCTCATAATCTACTCACATCTTGTCTAAATATCAGTGCCAAAGTTTGAGCCCATAAATTAGCTGGCAGTAACTTCCTGTGCCATAGATTCTATTGCCTTAATCATGGAAGAATTGCATATAGAAAAGGACGTCAGCTCTGCCACCTTGTTCTAAGTCAATAGACTGCACCATCAGTAAATCACATGGCTAGCCCTTGGGAGGAATATATTATCTCCCAACTACTCAGCATCAAGGATAAGTTACAGCTGTAATTCTAAATAGCTTTGATACCCTTGCTTGGTGACTACATTGTTGTAATAAGCAGGCAGCCTGCCAAACATCCCTCCAGGGCTGTTATTTCTCTTTCAGCTATATCATTTTAATTTACATGGAAATTATCAATACTTTAAAATGGTACTTGTCCATCAAGCTTGTTTGTTTCCCATCTCCCTAAAGTGCTGCAATCCAATCCAGATCATTGATTGGCTGAGCAACCATAATAGCTTCCTCCACATTCAGTTCATATTGCTTGTCTCATTCTGCTCTAACTGACCCAAGACCAGCTGTTAGCGACTGTTCCTGTGTTAATCCTTACTATATTACACTGCATTTTCTCCATTATTTAGTTATGCTACAGCATTTAGTTATGCTTTAGATGTGTTACATGGTGGCTGGTGTAATTATATTATGGAAATATCTATGAGGGCTGTCAGTCAGTTAAGACCTCTAATCTTGTGCAGATATGCATCTCTAACTCCATGGAGGAATGACATCAGAGTCATACTAATACCATGTACAGCACTGGCCCTACCATTAGGCAGAGTGATGCAGTCATCTCAGGCAGCAGATGCTGGGAGTGGCAACAAGCTGTTGGAGGAGAGAGCTGTGGGTCATGCACCCTGCCCTGCACCCCCTAACCTAGCCTGCTGCCTTGAGGTGCGGTAGAGGATGCTGTCCAATTGCCAGGTTCAATTGGATGCCTGCTTTTGTGCACTGAATGGGAAAAGGCACCATTTTGTTCTTTGCCTCAGGAAGCAAAATGTCATGGGGCAGCCCTGACCATGTAGGATTGCAATTCAAATCTCATATCGTCACTGGCACGGTTAACGAGCAGTGTCAAGGGAGCTATTAGAGAAAAGAGAGCTTCCTTCAGAAAATGGAAGTCTTGCCCAAGTGAGGAAAACAGAAGGAAGCACAAGCTTGCACAAAGACGATGCAAGCAGACAATAAGAGGTGCAAAAAAGCATTTTGAAGAGCATATTGCTAACAAAATCAAGGGCGACAGTAAATAATTATTTACATATATCAGAAGCAGAAAACCAGCAAGGGAGGCAGTTGGACCAATGGATGGCAATGGAGTTAAAGGAGTACTGAGGGAGGACAAGGAGATTGCAGAGAAGGTGAATGACTTCTTTTCATCCGTCTTCACGGCAGAAGATAACCTGTGCCTGAACTGATGTTTTAGGAAGGGAGTCTGAGGAACTGAGGCAAATAGTGGTGACAAAATATGAAGTTCTGAACCTTAGTGACAAACTGAAAGCAAATAAATCACCGGGCCCAGCTGGTATAAATCCTAGAGTTCTCAAAGAACTCAGATATGAAGTTGCTGATCTTCTAACCAAAATATGCAACATGTCCCTAAGATCAGCCTCTATACCAGAGGACTGGAGGATGGCCAATGTAACACCAATTTTCAAAAAGGGATCCAGAGGGGATCTGGGAAATTACAGGGCCGTTAGCTTAACATCTGTTCCAGGTAAATTGGTTGAAGGCATTATTACAGATAAAATTACTAAGCATATAGAAGGACAAGCCCTTCTGAAAAAGAATCAACATGTAGGGATGGGGGAGAATTTCTCCCCGAAACTTTGGGGGGCTGAGTGCCAACGCATTCGGTCCTCCGAAGGTTGTTCGGGGAGAAATTCTCCGCCCCCCCGCCCCCCGCCCCCCGCCCCCCCCCCGGGATGGGACTTACCTTTCACGAATGTCGCTCCCGGCGGCGGGTCCCGGCGGCGGTTCGGCAGGTCTTTGTCAGGGGCGGGGGCAGCAGCCGGTCTTTCGACCGGCTGCTGCCGCCACCATTACAAGAAAAGTAAAAAAAAAAAAAACGCCCGTGTGATAGGCTACGTAACGATTAACGTAGCCTATCACGGCTAGATTTGCAAAGTCAGCCATGATAGGCTACGTTAATCGTCACGTAGACTATCACGGGTGACTTTAAAAAAAAAAAAAGTGCGTACAGCTAATGGTGGCCCCCATAGGGAGCCGCCATTCATGTTCCTTATTTGGTCCCTGTAGTCTACGTAAAGATTTACGTAGACTATGGCGAAAATAAGGGCAACGCTATTTGCGCATCTGGGTTTAAAAAAAAAAGCGTACGCAAATGGCAGAGGCTACAGTGGCCTCCATTTGCGTTCCTTATTTTTGGCCGTCTTAGTCTACGTAAATATTTTCATAGAATATTACGGCGAAAATAAAGGGGAACGCAAATAGTGTAGTGGGTGCTATTTGCGTTCCTTTTTGATTCGCCATTTTAGCCTATGTAAATATTTACGTAGACTAAAACAGCGAATCAAAAAGGAACGCAAATAGCGCCCACTACACTATTTGCGTTCACCTTTATTTTTGCAGTAATAGTCTACGTAAATATTTACGTAGACTAAGACGGCCAAAAATAAGGAACGCAAATGGCAGCGGCCATAGCCGCCGCCATTTGCGTACACTTTTTTTTTTAGCCTGCCATGATAGGCTACATAAATACTTATGTAGCCTATCATGGTCTCCGCAGGGACGCAAAAGGCGTCCCTGCGTTAGCTGTGATAGGCTATGTATGTATTTACGTAGCCTATCACGGCATGAAAGAGGAAGCGAATGGTGGCCGCAGGGTGGCTGCCATTTGCAAGTCGGTGCTGACGGGAGCAGGTAAGTGCTCCATTTCATGCTATTTTCGTGGGTTGGGGGAGGCGGGGGTTTTGTTCCGTGATGGATTTTGGGGGGCTGAATGCACTTGCATTCGGCCTCACTGAGATCCATCGCGGAATTCTCTGACATCCCTACGCTTTTTAAAAAGTGTGCATTCAAATTTTTGCACATTTTTCCTGTTTGAGCGAGAACAACAAGCTTGCAGTCGGAATGGAAAAAAGGTGGACTGAGGTTCAAGGTCAAACTTGGAGAACCTTGACAGGTCGAGATTCATTGATTCTCTTATCTCTAATGGGAACTGAACAGATACCCTGTTTCCATTACTTCTGAGTGGTGGGATTAATTCTCTGAGGGTATTTATTCAAAGGTCCCTCAATTGTTGATGTTCTGTTAAGAGGAGAAAGCCAAGACTGTGCCAATTACAGTTATGCTAGACATTCAGGCAGATCACTGAATGTCAGGTTTATTCCCCCAGACCTTATGCTGTTGCATCCCCAGTATTGCATACAGATGCACAAATCAAACTATATATCTTCTCAAAATTGCATAGTATTAATGAGTCTCTTTAGTCATTTGTTACCTCAAAGCATTATGCTGGTATGAACCATATTCTCTCCTGTCTTTCCTCTCTTGAGTTAACTCTGGAAGTGAACATTTTAAAAGAAATCAATTTCTGAAACAATCATGAGAAATTCTGAGAGACAGCCTTATCATAATTATATAGCTGTTGCCGTTTTCCTTCAAGGATGAATTTTTGAAGCTTTAAAAAGTATTATTCTTGTACCTAAATTACATCATAGTATCCTTTTATTTCAGTAGAAGGAGGAAATGATGTGGTAAAATGAAAAAGAGACTTCTGCCCAGATCCTAATTATGATCAATTAAGAGCAGGGAGGATTTCAATTGAACACACTGAAGCAAGGAGGGAGTGAAGGGGACAGAAGATTGAATGGGATGGTGAGAACCCAAGCCATTATTCAAGTATTTCATAAACCAGGTATAGAACCTACAGAAAGATATTGATTCCATCTGAAACAAAGGAGAACGATCTACTTCCCCACCCAATCCGCACTTCCATACTGCTAATGTCTAGGATGTTCAATTGGCTTAGTTTAACTGCTGCTGAACTGGATTATTAATAGAAACATAAGATGCAGAACTGGAGATGACAACCATGTCTTCTACATCTGGGTCTGCTGAACTACAGCCTTAACTATCACCCTTCCCTATAGGTTTCTTCTTTCAAGATGGCCTCTTGGGCAAGCTAGAGGTTGTGTAGTCTGAGGAACTCAGCTGCACTGCCATTTTTTCAGGTATGCCTTATACACTTTAACCTTATAATCTCAATTTTGCCCCATAAAACTGACTAAACAGTAATTTACACTATCTGACCTGCTCTAACCTAAATAAATCCCTAAGAGCAATCCTTACTGCTATAAAAATCATGGGAACTTTGGAACCTGCAGATTTCTCTTTGATTGCTGAATCACTATTCTAATCAAGCTATCCATAGTAAATGCTAATTGGCCAGTCCAGAGCCCTAACCGGGGGTGGGGCGAGTTACATTCATAGAGAACCACCACTACCAGTAAACACATGAGCAGTCATTCATAGCCATTAAGAATAGGAACCTCCATTTGGGGTTTGCACATAGAAGAACTCCTCTTGTGCCAATAGTGAAGGGCTAACTCAGCGTAGCTCCCTATTCAGTTTTGCACAAAGCATCAATGGCAAAAAAGTTCAGTATCTTATATCCATCTTTTTACCCTTGAAATAACCGCTTATGTCAACTAAGGTGTCAAAACAGGTATTCTGTCCAGGAAAATTGGTTAGTCTTCGCTTCTACCTGTAGTTGACCTCCTCTTCCCTCCTACCCTCTTTCTTTGGTCTCCCTTATCTAGGGATGTCAGAGAATTCTGCCACGGACTTAAATTGGATCAAATTCCCTTCAGTCCGTGCCATGGAATCCTCTGAGGAATGGCATCATGAGGTCCTGCGGAGCCAGCAGTCATGCGGCTTTTTTTTTTCGTCATCCGCAAAAAGTTGCGGAATTTTCATAAATAAAAACGCAGTGTAGCATGTTCCAATAATAAATACGTAAGGTTTTTTTAAAAATGAATTGTGCTCACCGCCTTGTTTGTGAGTGTTCTTTTTAAATTGAAATCCTCCATCTCCGTTTCCTTTCAGCCAAAACGCTTCCTCCTCCTAGGGGCTTCCCAAAACAAGGCTGCCCTAGGTGTGCCTGAGCGATGCACTCTTTGTTTAAAGCAACACTGTTTTAAAGAAAGAAAAAACCTTTTAAAATGCCCATGCCAGTCCTGGAGCCCTGCATGAGGCATTATTCTCCCTGCTAAGCTTTATATTTCCACATCCAGCATTGTTGTTGATGTTGTGAGGCTAAAATGGAGAGGAGAACCAACTCTGTGCATGTCTACTCAGAAGTAAGTCTTATTAAGTTCAACGCGACTTACTCCTACACATGTCAGCACCCCACTTGCCCCCAGTTCAGCTTTGTATTTCCACATCCAGCTCATTATTAAACCTGATAGTTATCTCACTGGGTGACTTTGGGCTGGACTCTAACCACTACACCACACTTCCGTTATGAAACGCATGAAAAAGAGACAGTATAATGGAAAGTTCTTTCTGAAGCAGTCACACTTGTACAAATGCAGCATGAAGGGAAAGATTAGCAAGCTTCTCTTTGTTTGAATAAAAAGCACACTCTACACATGCTCAGGGAATGGACAAAATGAGGAATAAACATACCAGGGAATATGAAGAACTGTATTCTTCCATTGTGTGTGTGTGTGTGTGTGTGTGTGTGTGAGAGAGAGAGAGAGAGAGAGAGAGAGAGAGAGAGAGAGAGATTCAATCCAGCTGTTTCCCTGGTATGTTTATTCCTCATTTTGTACATCCATTTTTTGGTCTGTTTCCTGGTTCTGGATATTTAGTGTGAAAGATGCCAGTCCAAATTTAAACTATTGAGTCCTGCAAGTCCAACTGTGAGTCCTGCCAGATCTGGATGCTGTTCCTCTGCCTGGCTCTCTTCCACCTGGCCTTGAAGGGCAGGGCCCCAACTGACTCCAGCTGCAAAGACTGCTCCTCCTGCTGAAGGTGCCTAGAGAACATCAGGGTACGGTCTTGTTTAGGCTTTGTGGCCAGGGTCACCTTTAGCTTTAGATGAGATAAGTTATTTTTTATTCCTATTGACATTGTTTTGTATTTCACTTTTGTTATTAGTGGATTGTTTAATTTTGATGTGTACTAAATTTTACTGTGAGATCTTTTTTTTTTAATTTTACTGTGAGATCTTCAGCCTATTTGTGTAATTATATAATTTTGTTATGATTTGTAATTGTTAATTACCTGGAAATGTTGCTGCATTTTATGTATTTTTCTTGATGTTGCTGTAAGCCATGTTGAGCATGATTTTACCATGGAAAAGTGGAATACAAATAAAACGATGATGATGAACTTAATTGCATGTCTCTAACCAACTTTTCTATTCTGTATCGAAGTCATATATTTGGTAAGCTCATATGTCTTGTATTCTTCATTGTAAGTCTTATAGGGGTATACGAATGACTTACCCCGTTCTACTAGGGCCGTCCGCTGGGGGGGGGTAGGTGATCCGTCCCTTCCCCCCGGAATCCTCACCAGCCAGCTCTGCTCCATGGGCAGCCCACGGAGCCGCCGGCCAGGGCCGCCCGCAGCTGCACTTCCATCCGCTGCTGGGCTGCGGCCGCAAATGGCGGCTGCCATAGCAGCTGCCATTTGCATCCCTGCAGTAGCCGTGATAGGCTACGTCTATATTTACATAGCCTATCATGGCAAAAGGCAGGAATGCAAATGGTGGCCACTACGCCATTTGCATCTCTGCCTTTTGCCATGATAGGCTATGTAAATATAGACGTAGCCTATCACGGTTACCGCAGGGACACAAATGGTGTAGCAGCCACCATTTGCGTTCCTGCCTTTTGCCATGATAGGCTATGTATATATTTACGAAGCCTATCACGGCTACCGCAGGGATGCAAATGTTAGCCGTGCTACATGTGTTTAGCCTGTGTTAGCTGTGATAGGCTACGTAAATACTTACGTAGCCTATCATGGCTAAAGTAGAATGATAATGGCAGCCGCATGCCGGAGCAGCCATTCACGGGGCAGCTGATGGCCGACAAAGGTAGGCTCCATCCCAGGGAATTCTGTGGGGTGGCGGGGGGAATTGCTCCATTCTGCCATGGACTCCGGGGGGGGGGGGCGGATTCTAAAGAACTGGAGGTCATGGCGGAATTCTCTAACATCCCTAAAGTCTTATCTGTGTTCCATAGCTAATGTCCTGGCATAAATATAACCTCCATGGCGTACCTCTTTACATGGGTCTATGCATGTAAATTTTGTGTTGGGTACAATCTGTGATTTGGGGACACAAGATGGCAATTGTGCAAGCACCAAATGGCTGGGAGGTCACCAGGCAGTCATTGTTGGGAGCCACCTAAACTCTTAAAGAGATATAGCTTCTTTAAAACAAATAAAGAAGAATTTATTTGTTATCTCTCCTTCTGAAGGGGCAACCTTTGAAGGATGACAGACACAAAACCTGCTCTGGACCTTCACCTCTGAGATCCATCTTTACATTGCCATGCTGGAAACTCATTCATCAATGAACACAGCAGATAAATTTCTTCCATTTAAATGTGCTGTTCCACCAGAATGAGGCCTAAGTACTTACAAAACCACATTATTCTGTTGTGCTTCGTATTCAGAATGGGTAGCATTCAGATTTTATAGCTAAAAGGTAAGGTAAGTGGACTACTATTTTTTTAAAAAAATTATCTAGATAATATTCCTCACTATGAGTATCCGTTGACCTCCTGACTCACGGAAATAGCCATACATTTCAATATAAATGTACTGAATGACTCCCTGATAAAAATAACAGCTTGAATGACTAGAGAAGTCAAAGCAAAGATTTAACACAGATTGTGCCCAGCTGGGAATGCAACAGAGGTTTGTATTAGGGGTGTCAGAGAATTTCTCGCCGAAACTTCGGGGGTCGAGCGCCAACGTATTCGGCCCCCCGAAGTAGTTTCGGGGAGAAATTCTCCCCCCCGCCACCCACCCCCCGCCACCCCCCCGGGATGGGACTTACCTTTCGCGTACCGCGTACCGCGAAAAAAGCTGCAGGACAAGGTAAGTCCCTTTCGTACATCCCTAGTTTGTATACAGTGTCACACAGCTGATGATAGGATGGGAATGTTTGATAAAGATGAATGTTCTCTCTGTGAATCCATGCTGTGGCATACTGTGAGAATCTGAAGGAAAAGGAGAAGTGTTGGCATCATTTTACATAGTGGGCCTTCACTGTGATGCATTATTGTTTGTGATCAGAGTTGCTGTACTTCCTCTACTAAACAAGGTGAACATCCTAAACCTTAGCCTTTCCTGATAAATACCTTCCAAGGTATGTCTTTTCTTGTAATTTGGGAATGCGTAGCAATGGCATAATGATAAATTCTGAAGGGAAGTGCTCATTATGACATTCCCCATAGGCCCCCCTCCCCCATCTCTTTCGCTGTGCACTTGTGTTCCAAAGAGCAGCAGTATAACATCATACAAATTTATTAGGATCAGCAGACAGTCACAGAACAGTGACCAAAGGCAGTCTAATAGTTAGCATGTTGGATTTAGGATGGAGAGACCTGGGCTCACATCCCTGATCCATCATAAAGTTCACTGGGTGATCTTGAGCCAGTCACTGTCTGAGCCTATCCTAACTCAGAGGGTTGTTATAAACATTGTGTATGCATGTGTATGTGTGTGCACGCACATGTGTGTGTATAACCAATTTGTGTTACTTTCTAACATAACTTTAATGTGTGAGAACTATTGACCCATTGCCAATATCCCCTTTTGGGGCAAGGTGCTTGAGTGTGTGGTGGCTGGGCAGCTTCAGACATTCTTGTAGGAAGTAGGGATGTACGAAAGTCACTTACCTTTTCGCAGCTTCGCTTCGCGGTGGGGGGAGGCGCTTCGCTTTTCCCCCTGAAGTTCAGGTGAGGGGGGGAGGCGTCCCTCCTCACCTGGCCGAAATTCAGGCCGGGGGGGGGAGCCGCCCTGACTTGCCCGGCCGAAATTCAGGCCGGGGAGAAGCGCCCCGTCTCCCCCGCCATGAAACAAAAAGTAAAAAAAAAAAAAAAGACCCCGTGATAGGCTACGTGACGATTTACGTAGCCTATCACGGCTAGATTTCCAAAGTCAGCCATGATAGGCTACGTAAATCATCACGTAGCCTATCACGGGTGACTTTAGGGAAAAAAAAACGCATACGCAAATGGCAGCGCCCATGGGGCGCCGCCATTTGCGTTCCTTAGTTTGGCACATCTAGTCTACGTAAAGATTTACGTAGACTACGGCGAAAATAAGGGCAATGCAAATAGCGTGACTATTTGAAATTTGGACTTTGGAAATTTGACTTTGGAAATCTAGCCGTGATAGGCTACGTAAATCGTCATGTAGCCTATCACGGGTGTTCTGTGTTTTTTTTACTTTAGTTTTTTTTTTTGCAATGGCGGTGGCGGCAGCCGGTCAGGAGACCGGCTGCCGCCCCTGCCCGCGACGAACTGCCACCGAACCGCCGCTGGGACCTGCTGCCGAGAGGGACATTCGCCGAAGGTAAGTCCCGTCCCGGGGGGGGCGGGGGGCCGGCGGAGAATTTCCCAACCAACTTCAGGGGGCCGAATGCATCGGTGCTCGGCTTCCCAAAGATTCGGGGAGAAATTCTCCGCCATCCCTAGTAGGAAGCTGAGTATCTGGACCCATTTGAGTCTGGTTTCAGGCCAGGGTACAGCACTGAAATTGCCTTGGTTTCTCTGATTGATGACCTACTCCGGGTGAAAGACGGGGGAGTGCTACCCTGTTGATCTTCCTGGATCTCTCAGCAGCTTTTGACACCATTGATCATGGTGCCTTACTGGATCAGCTCTGCAGGATGGAAGTTGGGGGTACTGTCTACAGTGGTTCTGCTCCTACCTGCAGGGCCAATTCCAGAGAGTGGTATTGGGGAATTCCTGTTCTACCCCATAGCCTTTAAGCTGTGGAGTGCCACAGGGTTCTGTTCTATCCCCCATGCTGTTCAACATCTATATGAAGCCATTGGGATGGGGTGTCACCGGTACACCGATGACACTCAGCTTTATTTCCCCTTGTCATCGGAGACAGCTGAGGCGGTGAAGATGCTGGACCTGGAGGCTATAATGGGCTGGATGAGGGCCACTAAACTGAAGCTAAATCCTGACAAGACAGAAGCTCTGTAGATTGGTGGTTCCCAAGTCCGGGAATTGGGTAAGTGACCTGTCCTGGATGGGGTTGCACTCCCGCTGAAGGAGCAGGTGCATAGCTTGGGAGTACTCCTAGATCCATCCCTGTCACTGGAGCCCCAGTTGGACTCCATGGCCCAGAGTACCTGGGGCCAGCTTTGGCTGATCTGCCAGCTATGGCCTTTCCTGGATGGGGTTAACCTAGCCACAGTAGTACATGTGCTGGTAACTTCCCAATAGACTACTGCAATGCACTTTATGTGGGGCTGCCCCTGAAGATGACTCAGAAACTGCAGCTAGTACAAAATGCTGCAGCTAGACTGCTGACCGGAACACCTCATAAAAACCATATAACACCAGTTTTAAAGCAATTGCACTGGCTGCCAATATGCTTCCGGTAGGAATTCAAGGTTTTGGGGATGACGTTCAAAGCCCTAAGTGACTTGGGACCTTGATATTTTAGGGAGCGCCTCTCCCTATATATGCCTGCCTGAGAACTGAGATCTGTTGGAGGGGCCCTCCTCTGCGTCCCACCAGTATGAGACATACACTATGGTGGGATGTGGGAGAGGGCCTTCTCTGCTGTGGCACCCTGGTTGTGGAATGCCCTCCCCTTGGAGGCCTGATTGGTGCAGACATTGGTCTCATTTCGGCACCAAGTAAAAATGTAGCTTTTTACCAAAGCCTTTGAGGGCTAAATGCATTCCCTAGCACATTATTTTAATTTTTAGTTTTAGATTTTAACTGGTATTAGCCTGTTTAATGGTTTAATATGTTTTTAGGTGTTTAAATTATTTATTGTTTTATACTGTTTACATTGATTTTATCTGTATGCTGCCCTGAGATCTTAATGATATAGGGTGGTATAGAAATGTTATAAATGAATGAATGAATGAATGAATGAATGAATAAACAGACACCTTCATATTTTAAAATATATTTAACATATATATTTAAAATATATATCTTCATAATTTATTGATTTTTTAATTTAATATATATATATTTAAAATATATACCTTCATAATTTATTGAGTTTTTACATACTAGATTTATACCATATTTTACCATATTTAAAAATATCTCTAAGCAGATTACAAGGACATCGTAAGATACACAATGAACACAGAAACATTTATATAAAATTTATAAAAACATTAAAACTAATACTCACACAACATCATAATTAAATAACAAACTTGGCAGCACACTCATTCAGGGACAAAAAAGGCAGACAGACACATAGGTGTGTAATAGCCATCTGCCCTACTGTTTTGGGAGATGATGACTACATGAGAAAAGGGGAAAAAAGAATATTCCCAAACAGTTTAAGACCACCAGCTCTAGATTCTCCAGGGGTTTATTTCCCCAGCACCAGGGAGAAACACTTTGGTTGGGTTTGTGAGATCATGGAGAGAAAATAAGCTAGTCATGAGCCACCTAATTAGTATAATTACCCACGCTGGGTGTCGGTTGTCATGACATCCAAACCTGGCATGAACGCATTACCGGTCCTGGGAATTATTTAGTACCACTCACATGACTCAATTCTTCCCCCACTTTTCTGTTCAGTAGTATGCTATAATTATGTAAATTGCATGCATGTTTTAAAAGTCTACATACATTCAGATCAGTCAACTAAAACTTCATAAAGTGTAAGGAATTAATGTTAAAGAACTTCTGTCCAGGTACCTACAAAAGCAGCCTGGTCTGCAAACATTGGCCCTGCATTTGAAGAATCTCATTCTTATTCAACATTCTGAGCCAGAAAAGAATTTCTGGGGAAAACGATGTTTCTTTCATAATACAGATGACATTGACAAGCTGAACAAACTCATATATTGAATCAAGTATTAGCCATCACTAGCACTGTTTGTATATTAGGATTGGTTCTAAACTGACAAAAGGCAAAAGTCCATTTAATATGCGTTCAGTTTTTAACATCCCTTACAATTCGTCTTAGATGAGGCTCTTAGGTTGCAATCCTATAACACTTACCTGGAAGTAAGTCCCATTGAATTCCATGGGGCTTACTTCTGAGCATAGGATTGAGCATTAAGAAACTTAATTGTAGTCAACAGAAGGCTGAGGTGACAAAATGATATGAGAGCTAGTATAACATCATTTCTAAGGAAAGGAAAGGAAAGGAAAGGAAAGGAAAGGAAAGGAAAGGTTCCTCCTGTGCAAGCACCGGGTCATTACTGACCCCTAGAGGGACGCCGCTGTCGCTGGCGTTTTCGTGGCAGACTATAGCAGGGTGGTTTGCCATTGCCTTCCCCAGTAGTGACTACCTTTCCCCCAGCAAGCTGAGTACTCATTTTACCGACCTCGGAAGGATGGAAGGCTGAGTCGACCTAAGCTGGCTACCTGAGACCTGGCTTCCACTGGGATCGAACTCAGGTTGTGGGGAGCGTTTTGGTTGCAATACTGCTGCCTACCACTCTGCACCACAGGAGGCAGTTCATGTCTAAGGAATTGAGTTACAAATCAGAAAGTCCCTAGTTCAAATCTCACCTCTACCATGGATTCGTTAAGCCACCTTAGGCAAGCTACTCTCTCTTAGCCTCACTTCCCCCATCTGCATTATGAGGGATGATAATTCTGACTTACCATACAGGGCAGATGTAAGAATGGCAACTAGATAACACATGTGAAATGTTATGAATGCTTGAAAGCACTACACAAATGCTAAGTAGTGTTATAGTACATTCATTTCGGTACTGTACCCCTTTAGATTACTTGGTTGAAGGCACTTCCATATTAAAAAAAAACTGTCTATGCACACAGAAACTAGGGTTCTACTTAGGATATAAGTTAAACTTACCATGGAGCTACTACTGACTGTGAAGCAGCATGGTGGATAATACTGGATTTGATATGAGGCAAATGGCTTTTTATACTTCTGCTGTTAAATCTCAAGTATTGTTCAAGATGGAGAGATTTTTTAAAGAGAGAGTAAAAAATGAGATGGCACCTAGACTCTATAGCAGATCACCAAGGGTTAGTGATGGCTGTTGTGGATTTCCAAGGGCTCTAATAGTATCAGGTGAATACTGTTACTAATCACTTCAATAGAAGGTTTAGTATATAAAGTGTATTCTCTCATTTATCTTCCCAACAAGATAATTTTTTTCTCCATGTGTGAACAACCTTGGATTTTACAAAACAAAAAAACAAAATATGGATAAAATTGTTGGAGGGAGCAATCCTATGGCCGCTAGTCAGCGGCTAGATGGCCAAAGGATATGTCAGTTTCTGGGAACCAACCTCAGAGCCCACGCTTTGAGGTCGGTTCCTGGAGAACCGACCTCCTCCCTCCAATGTCTCACACACAGCTCGAAATGGCCCTGCACTCAGTGCATGAAGGAGGAGTGCGGAGCGGCAAAAATGAGGCATTCTGGGGGGCGTTCTAGGGTGGGGAAGGCAGAGAATAACAATACGACACATCCTATGTGTCGTGCAGCAGCCGCTTCCCCCAGACCCCCACTCCGCTTTTCTGTGGCTAGACAGCTAGGGGTGCACGAAAGTCACTTACCTGGTCTCGCAGCTTTTCGCGGTGGGGGGAGGCACTTCGCTGCTCTCCCCGCAAAGTTCAGGTCGGGGGGGAGGCTTCCTGCCTCGCCCGGCCGAAATTCAGGCCGGGGGGGAGGCTTCCTGCCTCGCCCAGCTGAAATTCAGGCCAGGGAGGAGGCACCTCGCCTCGCCCGGCCGCAAAATTAAAAGTAAAAAAAAAACCAAATAACACCCCCGTGATAGGCTATGTGACGATTAACGTAGCCTATCACGGCTAGATCTGCAAAGTCAGCCGTGATAGGCTATGTAAATCGTCACATAGCCTATCACGGGTGACTTAAAAAAAAAAAAGCGCATATGCAAATGGTGGCCCCCATAGGGAGCCCGCCATTCGCGTTCCTTATTTGGTCGCTGTAGTCTACGTAAATCTTTACGCAGACTACGGTGAAAATAAGGGCAACGTAAATAGCGTTGCCCTTATTTTCGCCGTAGTCTACGTAAAGATTTACATAGACTACAGCGGCCAAATAAGGAACGTGAATGGCGGCTCCCTATGGGGGCCGCCATTATCTGTACGCGCTTTTTTTTTTTTTAAGTCATCCGTGATAGGCTACGTGACGATTTACGTAGCCTATCATGGCTGACTTTGCAAATCTAGCCATGATAGGCTACGTTAATTGTCACGTAGCCTATCACGGGGGTGTTTTTTTTTTCTTTTATTGGAATGGCGGTGGCGGCAGCCGGTCGAAAGACCTGCTGCTCCTCCCTCCCCGGACGAAGACCCGACGAACCGCCGGCTGGACCCGCCACCGGGAGGGACATTCACCAAAGGTAATTCCCGTCCCGGGGGGGTGCGGGGGGTGGGGGGTGCGGAGAATTTCTCCCCGAAACTTGTTCGGGGGGCCGAACACGTTGGCGCTCAGCCCCCCCAAGTTTCGGGGAGAAATTCTCCGCCATCCCTATGACAGCCAAAATAGGCTGTCTAGCTGTGAATGCAGGGCAGCTGAAGCACAGAGGGGATGATCCCTCCGTGCTTCTCCTGCTCTGCATTGGATAGGTGGTTTCCTTGAAGTTCAGAGGCAGCCACCTATCCCCATAGGATTGCGCCCTAAATAAATAAAATGTCTAAGGGAACAATCCTATGCATATTTAGACTGAAAATGTCTTTCAACTCCCAGCATTCCCCAACCACCATTGTAGGGCTTTTTTTCTGTGTAAACATGCATGGAATTGCATTTTTGATAGATAAAACAACCCTGCAAAGTAGATAAGGATAAAGACGGTGATTTCCAAGGCCATCTAGTACATTTCAAGGGTGTGCAGAATGTTATTCCAGACAGCAAACCAGTAATATTTTCTGTATGCACTGTACAATTTTCCTGGAAAGGAAGAAATTGACAGCTAGAGTCAGAGGCTTCTTCCTCCTCTTCTCTCTGCCTGAAGACAGAATCTTAAGGTCAATGCTTACTGCCAGCATCAGTAAGGTCCATGTTGCTGTCTGTAAATAAGAGAGGTTGAAGTGGAACAAGCTGCATGGTCAGTAGGTGATGCACCTGCTGCCACAGGGAATCCTTTCCTAAGGTAGGGAAAGAATTCTCACTCTAGACAAGTCAACTTAACTGAGGTTGCGTTCAGTCAAATACTTAGACTAATGCTCTCATTGATCTAAGATTTCTTTTTTTTTTCTTTTTTTCATAGCCATATTTGTTTTTTTAATTAATCTTGCTGATCTTGACATTTCTCATCTGGAATCACTGGCAAATGCACAATGGGACCAACCTGATATATAGTTAGAAGAAAGTATGGATCACTCTGAATAAAAATAATCTATCACCCACTTTGTCCCTTTTGCAAAGCTAATACAATAAATCCAGGATGGGGAGATTTCTTTCTCTTCCTAATTCCAAAGAAAATATTATTTATTTATTGTAAGCATTTTAATACAGTCTCCTGCCACAATCCCAACAAAAATGCCTTCTAAAGCTGTTATTCAACCCAGGAGAGAAGCCCCCATTGACACCAATTGAAGCTTCTGTCTCAAGGCTTATAGAAGTTTGGGGCGGTCAATTAGAACTGAGGCAGGACAAGTGTTAACCCTATCTTCCCTGCCCAGTGTGGACCCACTCCCATTGCAGTGTCTATTCAAGTAAAAATCTGTATATTAATTATAATAACACAATACCAGGGTGTATAGTATGGCCCAATATAAGGGAGGAATGCATAGGGAGGAATGTAACTAATTCTTTTGATTGAATCAGTACAAACTTAAGCATATTCTCTAAGTGGATAGTATCACCTAGCTACGTCATCTGGGGTTATGCATTTAAGAATGTACCAAACAAGGTCACAGATCAATCTTGGAACCATTGTTTTACTAAATGGCATGTCTAACCACGATAGAAAGGACTTAACTGCTTTGGCTGAGCTGGCTTCTGCTTTCAAAAAGATGGCATACCTTATTTATTAAGCTGTTGACCATGGCATCTTATGGTAAGTATCAAAATAATGGACCAACGATCCATGCCACATTCAACAACTACATCATTCTTACAACCATAATACTGGCACTAAATAGCATAATAAAGTATCTTACGTTGATGTCCTTGAAAATAATGGAATCGAGGACATGATTATGAATGTACAACTGGGTTTTGTGTGTCTATGTGGATTGTATGCTTTCCAGTAGACCTCCTAGAATGCTGTTTAATGGAATGTTTCAGTACAAATAGCAAGTCAAGATAAGCATTCAAAATATTTAAGAGATAAAGTAACTGGGACTATACACAAGACATTTGGATGTGTATTCTTTCTTTGGGTTTGTGAAGGAACGGAATTGTCTTATTTTGTATATAGTTTGGATGTTATGGAGTTAACTTCTTTCCTGTTTGTGCTGAACTAAAAGGTCAACAGTTCAGGAAGCCAAATGCCTTGCTACCACCAGGTCTGAAAGAACAGGAGGTTCAGCAAGAGATCATGTAGATTAGAAGTTTGCAGTAGGGTTATTCTTTACATTGCAGTTGCTAAAGAGTCTGGAGTTTTGTAACAAGTTGCAAAGAGGTCACAAACAGGCCAAAAACCTTGCTCAGCTTTTTGGCACCAAAATTTCTGCTCTGAAGGAAAAAATTGGTTTCCGTTCTGCAAGATGCAGGATTTTTCAGAAATGTATGCAAAGAGCTCAGCAGAAAGGTAAAGCTGAGCCCTCCAAATTGGTCAAGAGTTGCAAGGGCACAGGCTCGCTTTAACATATAAAATGGTGAGGCAAAAAAAGCAGTTTGGGGTAAAGGAAGGCTGAAATAGAGAAGGATGAAAGGTGGGAAGGAAAGAAGAGAAACTATCAAGAAAGAAAGCTGCTTGAGAAAGCTGATAACTCTGATAGTAAGGTATTGCTGGGAAAACATGGAGAATAGGGACATAGTCTAATTAGGTTTAACTGGATGCATTTGCCCTGGTTATTTTCTTACCCTTTGGCTCTTAAGGTAGGTGTTAGGGATGTCAGAGAATTCCACCATGAATCTCGGGGAGGCCGAATGCCAGTGCATTCGGCCCCCCAAAATCGGTGGCGGAACAGTCTGCCCCCCCCCCCGGGATGGGATTTACCTTGGGCGGATTTTCCTGGCAGCGGTGGCGGCTCCGGCAGCAGTTCGGTGGCAGTTCGGCGGTGGCAGCTGCGGCGGCCGGTCTTCCGACCGGCTGCCGCCGCCTCCATTTCCAGTTAAAAAAAACAAAAAACAAAAAAAGTGATAGGCTACTTAAAGATTTATGTAGCCTACCGCAGCTAGATTTTTTAAAAAACACTGTGATAGGCTATCACAGCTGATTTAAAAGAAAAAAAATGCGCGTACACAAATGGCGATGCCCATGGGCGTTGCCATTTGCGTTCCTTATTTTGGCATGTCTTAGTCTACGTAAACATTTACATAGACTAAGATGGTGAAAATAAGGGGAACGCAAACAGCGTAGACGTGCGTATGCAAATGGCAGCGCCCATAGGCGCCGTCATTTGCGTTCCTTATTTTGGCACATCTTAGTCTACGTAAACATTTACATAGACTAAGACGGCGAAAATAAGGGGAACGCAAATAGCATAGACACTACGCTATTTGCGTTCCCCTTATTTTCGTCGTCTTAGTCTACGTAAATGTTTACGTAGACTAAGACGTGCCAAAATAAGGAACGCAAATGGCGGCACCCATGGGCGCCGCCATTTGCGTACGCCCATGTTTTTTTTTCTTTTAAATCAGCCGTGATAGGCTACGTAAACATTTACGTAGCCTATCTCAGCTGACTGCAGGGATGCAAACGGCGGCAGCTGCAGCCACTGCCATTTGTGTCCCTGCTAGCCCGTGGCTGGATGTCCGTTCGCTGGCGGAGCCAGCCGGCAGCTCTGCAGAATCCCTGCAGAGCAGAGCCGGCCAGCCAGAATTTCGGGAGGGGAGGGACGGAGCACCTCCCCCCGACCTCAAATCAATTTCACTAAAAGGTAAATGACTTTCCTACATCCCTAGTAGGTGTGTGTGTGTGTGTGTGTGTGTGTGTGTCCATTCAGGTGTTAAAGCTGTTTTTCTAATAATACATTTTCAGTACACTTTAAAAAAAGAGGCTGAGTGGGGCACGCTGGGTGTTGTAGGACTTTCTTCTGTCTAAATATGCATAGGATTACACCCTAAAATTATTTACAAGAGATCCAGATAGATTTAAGGCTGTTTGATAGAGGTAGCTGGGGAAAGTAAAGAATTCTACCTAGTGGCAGTGGAAAGGTCATTGAAAGGGAAGGGCAAATAGAGTGGAACACTCTATTTTTGGGATGTCAGAGAATTCTGCCACGGACCCCAATGAGGCCGGATACCAAGAATCCGGCCCCATTGGGGTCCATGGCAGAACGGAACACTCACCTCCGTACCCTTCTGGAATCCATCCAGGTCAGCTCCTCCATGTGGTAATTCTGAAGAGCCGGCTGCCGGCTCCGCAGCGCTGGAGATACGGCCAACCACCATTGACATGCCATATCGCTGTGCTAAGTCCGGACGCAAATGGCATCCACTACGCCATTTGTGTCCCTGTTTTCATGTGATAGGCTATGCAAATATCTACATAAATATTATTTGCATAGCCTATCACATGAAAACAGGGATGCAAATGGCGTAGTGGATGCCATTTGCGTCCGGACTTAGCACAGCGATACGGCAATGGCAGCTGGCCGTATTGCCAGTGCTGTGGAGCCAGTGGACAGCTCCACAGGATTACTGCAGAGCAGAGCCAGCCTGGATGGATTCTGGGGGGAGGGATGGATCACCTCCCCTCCCTGTGGACCCCCACACCCAGAATGGGGTAAGTGATCCACCCATCCCTACTGTATTTGGCCTGGCCCCCACTCATACTTGGATCAGGGTATAGCTGTTCCTGAGACAGGGTCTTAAGGTTTACACAGGTTCGGGGAGTTAGGTTGAAGGAAGGAGTTTAAATGCCATGTCTCTTCGTGTTGACCCCATGATCTTCCTTCTGCTGCACCTGACATCACATCTTCTACCATTTTCCCAGAGCTGCTGGCTAGTTTACTTTGATTGGCATCACTGCATTTTTAAATGCAGTGGGGATGTGATTAACTACACAACAAGATCATGGAGAAAACAGGATACCAGAGGCTGAGCTCTCTGCCTCCTCAGGACTCTTCAGGAGGCAGAGTCAAAGGCATCACTCCAGAGGGTCCCAAACCATCTTGGATAGTGCCAGGTTAGCTCTGAAGGTTGTGGCTCCTCCTCTGGAGATGATTCCAGTGGCATCATGACACCTGGGCCATGGCAGCCTCAGGGATGTGTGCTTTCTAAAGGCTTTAAATAAGGAACAGATGGAGCAAAACCCCAACAGTCACACTTCTGTGTGACTAGGGGTGGACGAAAGTCACTTACCTGTCGTCGAAGCTTGTTCGCGGTGGGGGGGAGGCGCTTCACTGCTCCCCCCGCGAAGTTCAGGCCGGGGGGGAGGCTTCCTGCCTTGCCCGGCCGAAATTCAGGCCGGGGAGGAGGCTTCCCGCCTCGCCCGGCCGCAAACTCCAAAGTTGTTTTTTTTTTTTTTAACACCCCCGTGATAGGCTACGTGACGATTAACGTAGCCTATCACAGCTAGATCTGCAAAGTCAGCCGTGATAGGCTACGTTAATCGTCACGTAGCCTATCACGGGTGACTTAAAAAAAAAAAGCGCGTACGCTAATGGCGGCCCCTATAGGGAGCCGCCATTCGCGTTCCTTATTTGGTTGCTGTAGTCTACGTAAATCTTTACGTAGACTACGGCGAAAATAAGGGCAATGCAAATAGTGTTGCCCTTATTTTTGCCGTAGTCTACATAAAGATTTACGTAGACTACAGTGACCAAATAAGGAATGGGAATGGCGGCTCCCTATGGGGGCCGCCATTATCCGTACGCGCTTTTTTTTTTTTTAAGTCACCCGTGATAGCCTACGTGATGATGGCTAACCCTTTGCTACCCTGAAAGGTGCTCTATGACTGTATCAGCTGCATAATAAGCAGAAATTCAAGAGGTAGTGAGTACCCTTCATTGCACCATCTTGTTGGTGAGATGCTGCAGCTGTTATTCAAGGCAAAGCGGGCTTAGTTTCAAACAAGAAAAGCCCTGTGGATTTAATGACTCAGTGGCAGTGAAGGGTATAGTGACTCTGTGGTGGTGGGACAAAGGCACTCTTCACATGCTCAGATGCACTCATTCCTTATTTAACATTAAGTCCCAGAAACTGCATGCCAGTACTAAAAGCCAGTTTGGGAGGTTAAGCACTGTCTCAATATGCAGAGCACCCTTGATTGCAGTGGAACCCCTCACTCCTACTCTCAGCTTTTATTCTTTCAGCCTGCAGAAGGAGAAACTGGATGCCCAGATGCTTGAGTTCTACAGCCCTTTGAAAGCTAGCAGTATACTTGGATTCCAGCTGAGCTCTTCCATTAGCAGCCAATAGTAAGATATGTAGAATCAAAGAGAAAGGTCAATCCGTGCATATGCAGTGCATATTTCCTTCACAACCTTGATATGCCCAGCCCACTCAGTCATCTGAGATAAAACTTCAGGACTTTGAAGCTGGGGATGTTGGAGGAACCCACCCAGGGGGGTCAAGTTCACCAAGCTTTCAACAGCTCCCCCCAAAAAGACTCTGGCTCACTTACCTGAAAGCTGACCCAACTCATTCTGTAGTGAGTTGGGCCAGCTTGTAGATTTGGGGGGTTGTTTGTTTTTCTCATGACTGGCATTTATGCAGGTTGCAGCTGCGATTTGCACAAGTGAAGCATATTTACAGCTGTAATTTGCACAGATTACACAAATTACAGCTAATATACATAACTTACACAAATGGCGGCCACAACTTGCATAAATGCCAATTCTTAGAGGGGAAAAACCCTTACAAAAGTTATCAGATTTCAGGGAAAAGTCTCTAGCTTGGCTTGCAAATGCAAGATCAGCCAGGGGCTCTGGAGAAATCAGGTGAGCCCCCAAAGGGGCAGATTTCCCCATGATGGCCATCCCTATTTGAAGCCCCAGGACCATTTTCCATTGGCACTTCCTTCAGTTTTGTGTGATGTGCTGCTTTAAAACAACAACAACAACAACAAAAGGAGGAGTAGACAGGATATCTAAAGTGTTTAATTAAAAAGAAAGAAATTAGAAAGAAAACAAGTTGAAAAGAAGGGAAAATGAGAAGCCTGTAACTGCTGTTCTCTGCTAAAAACTTAAGTCCCTCCCTCGCTTCTCTTCATTTCCCCCCCTCCAAATCACCAGAGAAAGTGAAGGAAGTCCCTCCACCACTTTTGCAGACAGAGGAAGTGAGGAGGCCCATTCAAATCAGCCCTAATTTGTATCTCATCTGACATGATGGCACTTTTTAAAGTTTTCCCTTGTGTGCCCTGCTATTTGTTATGAATGCAAGTTACATTTAATAGGCCAATTACTTAGAGAAATGTTAACATCAAGCTTTAAAAAGGGAGGCCCAAGAATTTTAGAGTGGCTCTGTGGAAAGGGAATTGGTGCAGGGATGCTAAATGTTTTTTTTAAAAAAACCAACTCAGATATTAGGATTTGAATTGTGAATTGATCCAACTCTAATTCTAAAGGTATAGAGTTATGGGGATCGGAAATCACTTTGTAGATTTTTTATATTACTTAGTATAAATACGAATTCATCAAAAAGCTAGTATCATTAGAAGGCCATCCGAGCCTGATCTTGTTGAGCGGCCTGTCTGGTGTTGCTGGAGGCACTCCTTGAGATAGGCTGGGCCGGAATTATATAGGGTTTTAAAGGTCAAAACTAGGGACATACGAATCACTTACTTGTTCCGGTTGGGTCATCCGCTAGGGGGGGGAGGCGCTCCGTCCCTCTCCCTGGAATCCTCAATGGGGAGGGAGGCAATCCAGTCCCCCCCTCCGGAATCCTGCCTGGCTGGCTCTGCTCCGTGGCGGCTCCGCGGAGCAGCTGGCCAGGTCTGTCTGCAGCCGGACTTCCAGGCGCGGACGGGCTACTGCAGATGGAAATGGAGGCCGCCGTAGCAGCCGCCATTTGTATCCTTCCAGGCTGCCGTGATAGGCTACATAAGAATTTACGTAGCCTATCATGGCTACCCCCCCAAAAAAATCCACGGTGTATGCAAATGGTGGCGGCTGCGGCGGCCGCCATTTGTGTTCCCTATTTTTCGCCATTCTAGCCTACGTAAATATTTATGTAGGCAATTATGGCGAAAAAAAAGGGAACCGCAAATAGTGTAGTGGGCACTATTTGCAGTTCCCTTTTTTCGCCGTAATTGCCTACGTAAATATTTATGTAGGCTAGAACGGCGAAAAATAGGGAACGCAAATGGCGGCCGCTGTAGCTACCGCCATTTGCGTACGCCTTTTTTTGGGGGGGGGGTAGCCATGATAGGCTACATAAATTCCTACATAGCCTATCATGGCAGCCTGGAGGGACGGCAATGGTGGCCACAGCAGCCCGGCCGCGGCTGGCCAGCCGCCGCTGCCATCACCGAATCCTCTGCCACCGAATTCTCCGCCACCGCATCCACCGCATCCGCTGCAGGTAAGTGCTGTCCTGGGAATTCTGTGGGGAGGCAGGGGGGCAGGAGGCCATTCCGCCATGGATTCCAGGGGACCTGATTCTACAGAATCCGGCCTCACTGGAATCCGTGGAGGAATTCTCCGCCATCCCTAGTCAAAACCAACACCTTGAATTTGGCCCGGAAAACACCGGACAGTTGTTCTTCTTCTTAATTAATTAATTAATTAATGTATTTAATTTCTATACCACCCAATAGCCGAAGCTCTCTGGGTGGTTCACAAAAATTAAAACTAAACAACACACAATAAAACAATTTAAAATATATAGAACATTAAAACCACAATATAACAATACAACCACAATAAAACCTAGCAGCAGTGCAGGAGTTTAAAATACAGATTTAAAACAGCAAAGATAAAAATTTAGAAAGCTAAAATGCCTGGGAAAATAAAAAGGTCTTCACCTGGCACCGAAAGGAGTACAATGTAGGCACCAGGCGAACCTCACTAGGGAGCTCATTCCAGAGCCGGGGTGCCACAACAGAAAAAGCCCTCCTCCTAGTAGCCACCCGCCTCACTTCCTTTGGCAGGGGCTCACGGAGAAGGGCCGCTGAGGATGATCTTAAGGTCCGGGCAGGCACATATGGGAGGAGGCGATCCTTCAGGTAACCTGGCCCCAAGCCGTTAAGGGCTTTGAATGTTAACACCAGCACTTTGAATCGGGCCCGGAAATGGACCGGCAGCCAGTGCAGCTGGAAAAGTACTGGCGTAATATGAGCTCGCAGGCCAGTCCCTGTTAACAGTCTTGCTGCTCTATTTTGGACCAGCTGAAGTTTCCGGACCATTTTCAAAGGCAGCCCCACGTATAACGCATTGTAGTAATCCAGACGAGAAGTTATCAGAGCATGGATCACTGTAGCTAGGCTATCTCTGTCCAGATAAGGGCGTAGTTGGTATACCAGCCTAAGCTGATAAAAAGTGCTTCATGCCACTGAGTTCACCTGTGCCTCAAGTGACAGTTCTGGATCCAAGAGCACCCCCAAACTACAAACCTGATCCTTTAGGGGGAGTGCAACCCCCTCCAGAACAGGTTGAATATCACCTAGCCGGGCAGACGAACCATCCACTAACAGTACCTCCGTCTTGTCTGGATTGAGTTTCAGTTTATTGGCCCTCATCCAGTCCATTACCATGCCCAGGCACTGATTCAGAACAGCCACTGTCTCACCTAGTTTTGATGAGAAAGAGAGGTAGAGCTGGGTGTCATCTGCATATTGATGGCACCTCAGCCCACACCTCCAGATAACCTCCCCCAGCGGTTTCATGTAGATGTTAAACAGCATGGGGGATAAAATAGAGCCCTGTGGAACCCCATGGCACAATTGCCATGGCACAGAGCAATAATCCCCCAGCACCACCTTCTGGAATTGGCCATTCAAGTAGGAGTGGAACCACTGTAGTGCAGTGCCTCAACTCCTAACCCAGACAACTTATCCAGAAGGATGCCATGGTCAATGGTATTAAAAGCCGCTGAGAGGTCCAGGAGAATCAACAGGGTCACACTCCCCCTGTCCCTCTCCCGGCAGAGGTCATCCCACAGGGCAACCAAGGCAGTTTCTGTTCCAAAACCAGGCCTGAAGCCCGATTGAAATGGATAATCCGTTTCATTCAACAGCGCCTGGAGCTGTCCTACAACCACCCGCTCAAGCACTTTGCCCAGGAAGGGGATGTTGGCCACTGGCCTATAATTGTTAACATCCTCTGGGTCCAGGTTAGGCTTTTTCAGGAGTGGTCTAATTACTGCCTCTTTTAAAGCAGCAGGCACCACTCCCTCTCTCAAGGAGGAATTTACAACCTCCTGGACCCAGCCAGACATCCCCTCCTTGTTTGATTTAATAAGCCATGAAGGGCAAGGGTCAAGCACACAAGTGGTCGATCGGACTTGGCCAAGCACCTTGTCCACATCCTCAGGCCTCAGTAACTGAAACTCATCCAATAAAACTGGACCAGACGGTGCTCTGAACGCCTCTACCAATGGAACTGCATTAATGGTGGTGTCCAATTCATGACGAATCTGAGCGACTTTATCCTCAAAGTGCCGTGCAAACTTGTCACAGCATGCTACCGAGGGTTCCACCATCTCTCTCCCTGGCCCAGAATGTAACAGGCTGCGAACCACTCGGAAAATCTCCGCTGGACGACACTAAGAAGATGCAATGCTGGTGGAAAAGAACTGTCTCTTTTCCACCCTCACCGCCACAGAGTAGACTTGATAGTGGGCTCTTACCTGTGTTCGGTCAGACTCGGCACGAGTTTTCCTCCACCTGCATTCTAGCCGTCTCCCCTCTTGCTTCATTGCCCTCAGCTCAGGTGTATACCAAGGAGCTGGCTGGGCTCTGCTCAGAGGGAGAGGGCACTTGGGCGCGATCATGTCAACCGCCCGAGTCATCTCTGCATTCCACAGAGCGATCTGGGCTTCGACAGGAGCAGCAGCCATACAGCAGGAAAATCACCCAGAGCCCTCTGGAATCCATCAAAATCCATTAATATCCGGGGGCGGACCATTTTAATAGATCCCCCATCCTTGCAGAGGGGTAAGGCTGCCAGGAGTCTAAACCTCAGCAGGAAGTGATCTGACCATGACAAAGGGACAGACGTTAATTCCTCCACTTTCAGATCACCATCCTCCTGCCCAATCGAGAAAACCAGATCAAGCGTGTGTCCTTTTATATGCGTTGGGCTGATGACATGTTGGGACAGCCCCATAGTTGTCATGGAGGCCATGAAGTCCTGAGCTGCCCCGGATACAGCAGCCTCAGCATGGAAGTTGAGATCCCACAGGACCATCATCCTAGGGGTCCTCAACACCAAGTCCGAGACCACCTCCGTCAGCTCAGGCAGGGAGTCTGATGGGCAGTGGGGTGGGTGGTACACCAACTGAATCTCTCATCTGTCCTGGGTACCCAACACAAGGTACAGACACTCAAGATCTGCACTTGAATGAGCAGGAAGCCTGGAGAGGGAGATTAAATTCCTATAGACCACAGCAACCCCCCCTCCCCGACCCTCAAGTCAGTGTTGGTGCTGCATCAAGTACCCAGGGGGGCACAGCTGGGAGAGAGTGACCCCTCCCAGTTCCCCCACCCAGGTCTCAGTAATACATACCAGGTCAGCCCCCTCATCCACATACCTGGCATTCAGCAGCAGCACCACCAGACCCGAGGGCAGACTGGTAAGGCTACCGGGAACCATCAGGTTGGGGGAAGAACCAGAAGAGGGGACAGCTGTAAGGTGTCTAGCCCCTCTTCTCCTCAGCTGGCCTGTTAATCCCCCAATGCCATACCTCCCCCTGCCCGTGACCACAGTTATGGTGGCACCTCCCCAACCCCCTGACTTGCCCAATACTCCTCCCAGGCACATATTAAAATGTTAGGATATAAAATGCACAACAGTTTAAAAAAATATAAAAGATAAAAGAGATAAAAGAGAACAGCAGCTAAGAAGGAGCAGATAAAGTCCACGTTTGCCCCTTTCCCCTTGTCTTTAAAGCTGCTGCCCTCTGCTGCTGCCATTTGCTGCTGGTATCTGTGGCTGCTGGTGTCTCTGGAGAGGCAGGTGGGTAGGTCTTCAGATCCTACGCGACTCCAAGTGCAACGCTAAGTGCGCACTTAGCGTCGCACTTGGCACGACGCCGAGGTGCACGCCGAGGCGCTGCCTCTGGCAGCCCCTTCAGCATCTGTGGTTCTTCAGCATCTATGGTTGAGGCGTATATTTGGATCACTGTGATGTTAAATGGCTTACCCTGAATTCGAATTGAGATCATTCTGTCATTTTTTGGATTGTATCCAAGCACTGCTTTAGCCACTTTATTATTAATTATGAAGGCTACTCTATTTCTTCTGTGGTCCTCTTGTCCACAGTAGTAGATCTGGTGGTCATCTGATGTGAAGTGGCCCATTCCAGTCCTTTTTAGTTCACTGACACCCAAAATGTATCTATTTAATCTTGACATTTCCCCAGTAACCACATCCAATTTGCCCTGGCTCATCAATCTTACATTCCAGGTTCCTATGGTATGTTGATCTTTAGAACATCGGATTTGTCGTTCACAACCAGCCGTCCTTTCGGCTTTGAGCTAGCTGTGTCATCATATCTGGGGCTAGTTGAACTTATCCTCTGTTCCTCCTCAGTAGCATTTTGACCATCTTCCAACCTGGGAGTCCCACCTTCCGATGGTATACCGACATATCTCTGGTTGTATTGATCCATTAAGTTTTCACGGCAAGAATACTGGGGTGGGTTGCCGTTACCTTCCCCAGGGATTGTATTTAGTCTGACCTCTCTGCCATGACCTTCCCCAATTTGGTGCCCCTTCATGGTTTAGCTCATGACGTCATTGAGGTGCTCTAGCTCCAGCACCAAGGCAAGGTAATGATCTCCTTTGCTGGAGATCTAGGAGGCTACCATGCCTGAAATTATCCAGTTTTGACCAAGAGAAAAAAGTTATAGTTTTTTTTTTCTAATTTCCCATGGTAGTCAACAGGGAGCATAAAGACTCATTTTTCCAAACCTTGACTTGGGTTTGGTGCTGAGCTGAAGTGGTCCAACTACAAATTGGGCAGAGCAGAAGTGGGATGTTTTCTAAAATGCTGAATCAGGGTCTGAGCTGAAGTGGGGTGGGGGGTCAATGCACACTTCTTATGTATGTATGTAATCTATACACACACGCATGCACACTGCATGCATGCACAACACATACACATTAGACGTGCGCTTAGACTTGCATATGCGTGTGTGTGTGTGTGTGTGTGTGTGTATATATATGTGTATATATATATATATATATATATATATATGCAAATTTGTGTTATGGGCCTGTGCCCCAGATCTTTTAAGACCCTAGCAATGTCCCTGTTGTGCGGGCAAAGGAGAGGAGGATCTCTGCCCATCTACCTGTGTTTGTTTTTTTCCTAATTTCTGCTTGCATTTTCTCAGAGACATTTTTACTGGGAGATGCCTATTATTGCCCATTCGATTTACCTGTGCAATATTCTTGCCCAGGAGATTACCAGCTGTGTCAACTTGCTTGGCTTTGCTGATCATAGCAAGCACAGAGCAATACTGCCCTAGGCTGTAGACTGCTGAATGTTTGAAAAGAACAATGGGGAAGAAAATGCTTCATTATTATGTTACTGTGCACTTTCCCTGAAGCATTGGCAATGGCAACAAGCAGCATCAATTCCTGCGAACAGGATACTGTGCTGGATGGACAAATGGCCTCACCGATTAAACTCTTTTTATGCCCTGCCTCTTCCAATGGTTCTTTGTCAGTGACATTTTTAGATATATATTCTGATTAGTGAGACGTAAATGTCTAAGAAAATGCAGAGGTGGGTCTCAGTCTGTGTATGTGTGTGTGTGTGTGTCTGTAAAAAGACAGAGAGAGGGAGAGAAGATGTTTCAGCATCAATTCACAGGAAAGAGAATAATGTTGGAGTAAAATATATCTATGGTATGAACATATATTGGGTGGTTTTATTTTAGCTTAACAGGGCAGGGCCTCCCCCAAATGTTCCTGCAAGTTTTAGTTTTGTGGGGATGCTGAGATTTTTCTCAAAGTTGCTTAACCTTCCTCACAGACAGTTCCCTGGGAGAGAGGTTTACGTCATGTTCCAATTTCAATTTGGGCTCTGTTCCATAGCCCTACGGCTGCTCATGTATCATGATTCCCTTTTGGAGATCACTCTCTGTGTAGCAAATGTACTATTACAAGTGCAGCATTTCCCCCCATTCCTAAGTATACTCTGGTCACCAATCAGGCATGGGATATGGGCAGTGGCTTAGCATGATTTCTGCACATGATTATAACACATGAAACACAGCCTTAAGTGGCATTTCACTGGCTGTATTTTTTAAAAAAACAGAATTAAAATGGCAGTATATTAGTATTTGTGGTAATACCATGGCATATTAATTATTGTTAGGCCTGAAGCAAAGCATCTCTTTGGAGCAAGCTAACATTTCAGCCAACAGAATAGAAATTAATCGAAACAGACAGTGGGAATGAGGGCTCTAAGGTTGGAATGTAATAATGAGACAGGTTCACAATCAAGTATTCCAGCACCTTGATTTATGTAAGTTTTCTACAAATATCCTGTGGGAAGCAATTTAACAGTTCAGCTGTAAACAATGGAGTGAAGGCTAACTCAATTAAAATTAAAGGGTAAGTCTGAATGCATAAAATGCTACAGGCCATCTAACACAATTGATATTGATATGGTTGATGGACCAGGACAGAATTTGCCTCTTACATGCTTGGAGCAGTTGAAGCATGATATGGAGTGGAGATGCAAGATATAAAAGAGAGGCTATAAACAAGGCCTGTGGAACTATTTCTTGGTAGAAAACCTCTCTCTCTCTCTCTCTCTCTCTCTCTCTCTCTCTGGTTTCTTTTGCTAATAACAAACATAAATGGAAAAGTAGAATCTCAGTTCTTTCTTTCTTTTTAAAGAAATTTATGTTAAATCCAGTTTTGGGTTGACTGACACATATCTGAATCCTAATCAGTTATCATGTTTATTATGGTAGCTGTGAGGTTTAGACAGCTCAGAGTGGACAACAGGGAACACTCATTTCCCAGAAACCAAAGTGGTGCAACTAAAAGAAAAGTACCTTTTAGTTGGTCTCAGGGCATACTGTGAAGGCACATGAGCAGCCTTGCTGAAGCTAAGCAGGTCTGGGTCTGGTCAGTGCTTGGAGAGGAGACCACCTGGGAACCATATGTAGCTGCCTTGTGTTCCATGATGGAAGAAAGGTGGGATATAAATGTAATAAAAACATAAAAATCTTTCCCAAGAACCTAATTACAAGGCAGAGGTGGGGTCTGAGTTCCAAAACACAAAACCACTCTTTTGAACCCAAATGAAGATGGTGCTGGACAGCAGCACTTTGCTTTGCAGCAAACCAGCCTCCCAGTTTGTTTTTTAAATGTTTTACTTTAAAAAAAAAATCTAAGGAAATAAAATAAAAATCAGGAGGGCCAGGGAACCTGGTGGGCACCTGGTGGGTAGCTTACAGAAAGGAACACTGGTAGAAACTGGATGCTGACTGACAGTGCAATCCTACGTGAAAGATCTGCCAGCTGGAGGAGGTCAGGATGAGGGTGGCACCCCCACCTTCAGGGCTGGCCCTATCATTAGACAGTGTGAGGTGCTGCTGAGCTGTTCTCATAAACTTATAAAACCTCTGAGTGTTACCCTCTGCTGGAGAACAGAGCAGTGTATGACCTGTTGAACCTGTCTTGGACCCCCTAAACGTCGCCTGTGTTGAAGGCTGCTCTTCCATTACCAGTGTTAAAGTAAGATTCAGCTGCCAGTTCAGTCAGCTTCTGTACATGGACTGGGGCAGGAGCACCATCTTGGCCTTCACCTCAGGCAGCAAACTGTCTTGGGCCAGCAGCCCTGCCTTGCCTCCAGTGGGAAGAGCCTCTGCTGGATAAATCAGTCAGTTGGACACATCGGTCTATTCCTGGTCTGTGTCAGTTTTGCATGTGTTCAATCAGGAATCTGTTCTGTTCTATTTCGGCATGACTGTGCTTTAAAAAAAGAAATGCACAACAGTTTGCGGTTTTTAAATATGCATTTTCCCTGATATACACATGTTATCCAATTTTCCTTAATGCATGCATTTTAGAGCCAAAAATTGCACCAGGGAATTCAGAGAAGTGCACAGTCAAAAGGATATTCCATACCCCTAAGCTCCCTTGGTTTGGGGGCCAGGAACAGAGCTGGGTCCCACCTGATGTTGTTTGCCCACAACTCCCATCATCTCTGAGCTTTGGCCAGGCTGGCTGGAGCTGATTAGAGTGGGAGATGGGAGACTGGAGCATCAGGAGGAAGCCCAGGTGGGTGCCCCAGACACTGCCAGGGAGGTGTGGCTGTTGCCAGGATCAGGGGGGCAGGTTGGGGAACTCCAAGTCAGGTGCAGAATCCCTACTCATTGGCTTTCCAGGAATGGCAGGGTGACCCCAACAGGGAGCTGGCTGAGCTATGGCTGGCCTGGATAATTGGGCAGCCCCTGCTGAGGCAGTTCTGGGTCATGGTGGACATGGGGGGCAACGTAGAGGCCATCTGCCTGGGCTCCTTTCCACCCTCCCTTCACTGCCCTTTGCAGAAGGGATTGGCATTTCTTTCTTTGGTACATTCACATCCTGCCTTTCCCCTAAGCAGCCCAAGGTGGTGTACGCAGTCCTCCTCGTCCTCTCCACTTTACCTTCGCAACAACCCTGTGAGGTAGGTTAGGCTGAGAGTCTGTGAATGGCCCCAAGTCATCCCACCTGGTTCATGGCTGAGTGGGACTAGAAGCCAGGTCTCCTGAGGTCTCCAGTCCAGCACTGTAGCCACTACACCACACTGGTTCTCAGTGCCAGTGCTCCTGCCACATGGATGGGCTGCCTCACTTGGCAATGGCTTCCTGATTTGCCTTCTGTTAGCGTGTGTGCCCTGTCTGCTCCTCTCCTTGCTCCTTCTGCTGTGCCCTCCCACTTCTTGGCAGTACCTCTTCAGCTTCTCAGTCCACAGGCGCTGTCTGCTCTCTGCAGCTGTGTGAGCCCTGTGCTGGGCATCCTCGAAGGCCATGGAGGTGTGTTGGGCGTATTTATACTCAAGATTTGTGTGCTCCTTTGGTGGGGAGGGGAAGGTTGAGTCTTTGAGGCTGTCTCCCGTGGACTTGATCTTCTGCAAGGGCAGGTATTGTGATGTGTGCCTTAGTAGCATGCTGTCTGTATGTAGTGGTGTCTGGCTGTGGAGCTGGCATATGTCTGGCAACCCTGTGTTCTTGTGGGGTGGTCTGGGCTGGGGAAAAATAAACAACTGCACCCTGTGTGGGAACTGAATAAGCAACACCTTATAAGCAACACCCTAAACATTGTGCTACATTACCAGGTTGTGCGTCAGAGGTCCCTGGTTTATGGATGGTTCTGCAGGCCTTTTATCCTTTCATCAGGCAGCTTGTGTGCGTGTTTGTGTGCAGGCATGCATGTGGGGGTGATGCTGCTGGTGGGGGATGGAATGGGTGGGCTATGGGTGTGTTGTTCATGGGGGCTTCAGATTGGTTGTTGCCAGCACGATTTCCACAGCACTGCTATTTTCTTAGCAGCATTGTTTTCCTTTTCCCAGTGGTTGCCTCCATGGGCAGTGACGGAGAAACAGCAGAATTTGTGTCACACTGACTCCAGTGGGTCTGCTTCCTGGTGGTTCACTGCATTTAGATTGCTGTGTGAGCCACTAAATTAATTGGGTCGACTCAAGAGGGATACAGAGCTTTAGATTATTTTTGCTTGCCGTGACAGAGGAGATGAGGCAAACTGAAAATAAATCCCAGCACTATACCTGCCAATTATGGCATTGCCGTTACTTACATCCCTCCTTGTTATTAATTACAGCCAGCTTCAAGGGTAGGCATGGTTGGCCACCTTCTGAGGGCCCACCTCCAGCAGGGACCCGCTGACAGGAGCCCCCTGGAGTTGCTCCTCTTCTTTACCGTTGCAACCTGCCTATTCACCTGCCTGTTGCTTTGGCCCAGACATCCATGGTGGTAAGATGGAGCAGCAGCAGATGCTAACTTGCTCACTGGCTCTCTGCCTGTCAAGCAAGCAAATGGCAGCAGTGATGAAGAGGATGTGGAGCAATAGCAACTAGTGACAATGGTGGGGAGAAGGTAGACTCAGCAGAGGGAGGGGGCCCATTGTCTTGCCCAAGGACCCTTGAAAACCTGGAGCTAATTGGGTGCCTCCCCACAGCATTCATGGCTTGCATGATGCCATGCCAAGAACCCAGGGAAGAATCTCCCCTCTGCTTACAGCTGAAAGATCAGCACAACTTCCATGTGGTGCGCATAGATACACTATGCGCAGTTTGGCCATCTCATTGTGAGTTTCTGTGCTCATCCTCTGTGCTCATGTCAGTGCTGGTGGAAATATGTAGTCTTACAACAGGATGGTGTGAGTTCCAAACAGTAAATACTTGTAAAAAATAGAACCACAGACATCTGATGGATCGAGAGCACAATCCACAGAAATATATACGTACATTCACAATCCCTTCGAAGATGTGGAAGTGCTTCCATTCTAGTTATTTCAATGGAACCTAAACTTACATACATGATTATGATTAAAGTCTGCAGGCATTTCACAGCTAGCTGTCAGGGAGCGGTCTCCCCTTTCATATTAACCATTGTTGCAGTCCACAGTAGGACTTTGGTGCTCTGATGATTATGTCATCCTAATTCAATTTATAACTTAGGTTAATCGATGCAATGTATGCAGTGTCTTCCAAATTCATGCAATATGTGTGATTTAAGACTAGCACCATGTATGTCAAGAATAATAAATAAAGAAGGAGGAAGAAAAACTGATGGAATTTCTACACCTGAGTAACTTTGAACAGCAAACATCCATATATCTTGGTTAAGAAGACACTCAGCACAACTGAAAATGCAAATATGTCGAGGACAAATACCAAACCACCTACCTTGTACAAGCATTCTTATGACACTGATGTTGTTACAAAGCCCACACAGACAACTTAAACTTATATTGATAGTACTATACTATTGCTATTTTGCTAGTTCAGGAAATAAAAATTAGATGGGGAGACAAGTGCTAAAACCAACTGTTAGAAACAGTTTAATTGTGTTTCTAGTTAAATCACAGTCAGTCAGCTCAGGATTTCTAGACCATTTCCCCCCCACTATATCTTCACTGTTTTCCAAATTAAACTGGTGACTGCACCAGCAAAGGGCTCGGTTCTCTGGCATTAGGATTTCACCAAGCTCCATTCCCAAGCTTTCTGACTGACTCGTGTTCTTCTAATTCCAGATCCTTGCTAGAGCTGTTGTTATTCTATGTTCTCGTAGTTGTCTGGTCTCCTGTCAACCCAGTTGTATCTTGCCCTGCATACTCTTGGTTTTCCTATTCCATTAATTTGGATTTGTATCATAGTCCTGCAAATCAGTATACTTAGTGCTTCCCTGCCCTGCCCCACAGCCTGGAGAGAACTGCTGGCTATTACTGCTCCTCGGAGTTAGGCTTCTTCAACTTGATTGTGAAATAACATGCCATGGCCACATGCAGACATGGATTTTCCTTGGAAGGTTGTTGGGAACCTTGTCCAGAAGTGTATCATTTATCATCCTAGGCACCTCTAGTGTGAAACACTTTGCTTACTACCATTCTCCCATTGGCCATGCTGGCTGGGGCTGATGGGAACTGATCTCAGAAGCTAAGCAGGGTCAGCCCTGGTTAGTACTTGGGTGGGAGACAGCCGGGGAAACAGGCTTCCTGCCCTGAGCACGGGGTGGACTCAATGGTCTTGTAGGCCCATTCCAACCCTATGATTCTATGATTCAATTTATGGCATGCTAAGAGGGCTATTTCCAGACTATCATTTTATGGCACAGTCATTACTTCCATTATTGCAGGGATCCATACTTATTTCCCCCAGCTGAACACCTGTTTCAGGGAACATCATTCAAACCACAGTATTTAATATCTGGGAAAGTGTTCCATTCATTGCTCCTATCCATTCTCCCATCTCCCCTCCTTCATTCCTCAAGCCTTCCTGCATTGCCTTCCCTTTTAGCCCAAAGCAAACGTCATCTGCTCACATGAACCCAAAGGATGTCTTCTGTGAAAGCAGATAGCAATGAGGAGACAGTGCTTTTTAGCAGGTGTCCAGTAACAGCCTGGGCTCACCTTAAAGCCCCTTTAACCCCCTGCTAGACAGATTCATATAACTGGCCTTTGGATTATTTCCCTACACTTCCAGATTAGAAAGACAGTTCTGGGAGGAATGGCCTGTAAAAAGGAAAGCTGGTGATGTGCAAAATGTAGCCCTATGGTTTTAACAAGGTTAAAGTAAACATGATACAAAAGCTTTCAGCTATCTTAGAAAAGCAGAGGATGTTTCTCATATACTTGCAAGATGAAACATGAAATGAATGCTGTGACGTACACAGAGGATGTACCAATTGGTAGGGAATAAATAGATCTTCCTTTCACAGAGCATCAAACTGTAGAGCATAATTAACCATCTATGAAATACAACTTTGGTGTGTGTGTGTGTGTGTGCGTGTATGCTACAACTGACTGACTTTTCAGTGACTGGAGTAAAATAGACTAAACAAATCTGGGGGAAATTTGTTCTCAATTTACCATTACTTTACTGTTCTCAATAATTCAAAGTTATAATACTCCATCTGAATCAGTGATCCAGGATGCAAAATATATCAAATCTGATAGCGATATTATCCTTTAAACCCCTGCTTATAAAAATAAATGTATACAAAAGTATGGCATCTCACAGATAAAGCATTACTGTTAAATAAAGAGTGTGTTTTCCTCTCTCAGTCCTAAACTCCACATTTAATCCGACATTGTGGTGAATTTGCACATTTAGAATATCTAAGTCCATGATTTTCCCTAGTTATATTTTCACTTTTTCCAAGTGAATAGATAATTTCTAGTAATATGTGTCAAGAAATCACTGGGTATAGACAAATCTGTCAATTTCAGTTTCATTCAGTATCAGGGCCAAACTACACATTCTCCTGTCAGTGTAGCTGACACTGCCCTTTTTCTTTACTTTCTGTAAGCGTGTGTGGTCCCGATCCAGAATGGAACCATGGCTCTTGGTGGAAGAGGGTTTATGCTCCCCCCAGTTTCCCCCTGTTATTCAATTTGCATGTGTATGTCTCCTAATATAAACATTTTGCCCAGTATATGCATTTTTGCAAGCAGGTTTTCCTAAATATAATATAGATGTGCATGAATTTTTCACAAATATTTCTGTGTGTATATATTCCTTGATATATGCATTTTTTATGCAATTTTTGGTTGGGGAACTGTATCACTACATTTGGAGAAGTGTGAATACCAAGAGATAACTGCATTTCAGTTTGTGTATTGATTCAGGAAGTATGAATTCAGTAGGCCTGCATTAAGATGTGAACCAATTAACCAAATGAAATTTGTCCCCATCCCTAGACATGACAGTTCCAATATATATGTTATCTGGAATAATGTGTAACATTCCCATTACACATATGATTATATGCCTGGTTGGCTTTCCTGGAATTCCATGAAAATACAGCTCCAAAATCCAGGTTAACCTATGTATCTGTGAAATTTCTCCACCAGTTTGTTCCTGTTCCTTCTTCAGAAGAGTTTGGAGGGATTTTTTTAGTCTCAGATTCATCTCAGTACAGTGTAATCTTATACATGTCTACTCAGAAAGAAAACCCATTGACTTCAATGGGAGTTACTCCCATGTAACAGTATAAAGGATTGTACCCATAATCACTGTGGGGTGGGGGACGAAAGTTACATAAAATAAAAATCAAATCACAATACCTATTATTTTTAGAATTGTTTAAGTGCCCAAGAAGAAAAATGCTGGGAAAATAGGCTATACAATATCTAAACTTTTCAGCTAATACGCTTCCTAATTCAATAGATTTCTTTTATTTAGGGTTAGGTATCCTGTATCTTGCCATTGCAGGCTATACTATGATTTTATTATGCAAATGATTGTATATCATTTGCAATGTTCATTTCGTGTGTGGCCTAAACCAAATGTGTCCAGACTTCTAAGTGACAGGGATGATGACAATGACCTGCTAGCACTGTTTTGCCATCCTATCCTATTACTTACTTTAACAAGTTCTGTCAAATTGTCAGGCCATTGGGTAAAGTACAATTTGTAAATGTGAAAGCTACTGTCAACAGCAGAAGTAAAGTCCCATAACAATTGCCTTGCAGCATTAGTGCAGAATATTATGATGGTGAAGAATATTTATGAAACCAAGAAGTGACTCTCAGGCTTAAAGTACATCATCACTGAAATAAATGCTTGAACCTCAATGCCAACATTTGACTATCCTTTTTAAAAATTACCTTCTTTTAATCCAAAAGCCTCCACAAACTTCCACAGTTCTAGAGGCCACTGCCCCACCCAGCAACATTTAACCCACAGGCAAAATTAGCCCACACACCACTCAGCAACATTTAACCCAAAGATAAAAGTAATACCAAGGCGCTCTCTTAACATGTGCATTCCTAAAACCGTTTGTGTTGTTCATTAGATGTCCTTTACAGGTCTACTCAGTATAATGGAACTGCAATGTATATCATACCCCGGCAACCAGGTCACTGTGAGATAACTCAGTGAATTGTAGCAAGAGTTATATCCACGGCACGCTTCACAACCCATTTTTACTGTAAAAAAAAAAAGTTTTAAAAAATATTAAGTTGCAAGGGATACATTAATTGATAATAGAACTATCAACACTTTCAGGTACTTCTATAGTAGATAAAAAGTTGAAATTTAGAACACACATAGTCCAAGGAAGCCCCATTGCTAGGAAAAAAGGACATTGTTATATCCATCAATAATATAATACATACAAAATGTTTTATAACAGCCATCACTGCAGCAGAGAATAAACGGTGCTTCACTTGTAATGGAATTGAGAAGGGGGAACTGTCTTAGCCAAGGTGTATCTAATGGATCACAGATCTATGTTACCTAAAATAACATACAAAAGTAGTTTTTTCACAAGACAGCTTTGGTTTGAAGAATAAGAAGCTTATGTTTGAAATAGGGACATTTATCGTTAGCAGCAGCGGTGGTGGTGATGACTGGTCCTTCCCCCAAAGTGGCAGTGCTCTAGATTCCTGACACCTGAACCATGCTTTTCTGCCACCCAAGATTCTTTTTCACTCTGGCTGGATTTTTCAAGCTCACCATGTTCAAGTGCTCCTTGGGGAAAAGAAGAGCTCAGGTCAGCTAGTGTTACGGCTGTAAACATGGCAGAAAGCTTTAAAAAGGGAAGGGATGGGAAAGCAGGGATGGGAAACGTTCTTCACTTGAGGGTCAGGATCCCCTGGCCAAACTGCTCAGGGAATGGATTCCCTGTCCATGATGTCACTATCCCCTTCTTCCGCTGCACACATTGACCAGAGAAAGTCAAGGCCTCCAAGCGGAGAAACCCTCTCACCACTAAGGGCATGGCTATCCCAGCCTAAAATCCTGCATTTAAAATGGGGCTTTATGCTTCTGTTTTAAATGCAGGATCACAATGACTCCCTTTTTCACCCCCTCCCCATAATTGAATCTTCCATTATCTTTCATTGATCTCTCTTCTCTTCTTGCCACTTTCCCCCTTTTCACAGAGGGAACTCAAGTGGAACACAACAGGGTAATCTGAGAACTCATTATCTGCGATCTATTTAAAAATGGAACAAAGGGCATTTAGAGCAGAAGACGCGTTGGGGGGTCACAGCGTCATGTAAAAGCCTGCAAACTTCTGTGAGGGAGCAATCTCAATCGCAGGATAAAAGCTCAGTGTGAAGAAAGCCTAAATGAGAGTACAGAGTGGGGGCTATCATCAGGAGGTTTAGGGTGTGGGGTCATCAATATGCGGATGACACGCAGCTCCACCTCTTGTTCAAATCTTCACCAAGGTTGGCTGTAGAATCCCTGTCCAAATGCCTGAAGACCATGAGTGGCTGGATGGGGAGGAATAAGCTGAACCCTGACAAGACCGAGGTATTTTTGGTGGGAGACAAGAGGAGATTGGGGGATGTTGACCTGGTGTTGAATGGGGTACGGCTACCCTTGAAAGACCAGGTCCGCAGCCTGCGGGTCATTTTGGACTCCTAGCTGTCCATGGAGGCTCAGGTGTCAGCTGTGAGCCACTGTACCAACTCCATCTGATACGGCGGCTGCGCCACTTCCTTCCTGACCATCTGCTCCCATTGGTAGTACATGCCCTGGTCTCCTCTCCTCTAGACTACTGCAATGTTCTTTATGTGGGGTTACCCTTGAAGACAGTTCGGAAGCTGCAGCTGGTACAGAATGTGGCGGCTTGCCTGATTAAAGGCAGCCGCCGGCGAGATCACATCATTCCAGTGCTCCACTGGCTACCAGTTGTTTTCCAGGCCAAATTCAAGGTTTGGGTTTTGACCTTTAAAACCCTATATGGTTCCAGCCTAACCTATCTCAAAGAGCACCTCTAGCAACACCAGGCAGGCCGCTCAACAAGATCAGCCTCAGATGGCCTTCTCTCTGTCCTATCAGCCAGTAGGGATGTTAGAGAATTCCGCCACGGATCCCAGGGGGGCCAAATTCCACTGAATTTGGCCCCCCAGAATCCATGGCGGAACAGAGCCCCCCTCCCCTCAACCCCGTGAAAGCTCCATGACATGGAGCCTACCTGGCTGCGGCTCTGCCGGCGGTGGCAGCAGCTCCGGCTCCTGCTGGGCTGGTGCGGACGCAAAAGGCATCCTGAGTAGGGGACGCCATTTGTGTCCCTGCTTTAGCCATCATAGGCTACATAAATAATTACGTAGCCTATCACGGGCTACCATAGGGATGCAAATGGCGTCCCCTACTCAGGATTCCATTTGCGTCCACACCAGCTCAGCAGTGGCTGGAGGCCCCGCTGTGGGTTGGCCCGGCTGGCGGCTCCGTGGCCTGGCCACGGAGTGGAGCCAGCTGGGCAGGATTCCAAGGGGGAGGAACGGATCGCCTCCCCCCCCCATCGAGGATTCTGGGGGGAGGAATGGATCACTTCCCCCCACCTGCAGAACCCGGCGGAGCCAGGTAAGCGGAGTTTCGTGCACCCATATCAACCAGGACAGCTAGGCTGGTGAGGACAAGGGAGAGGGCCTTCTCTGTGGTGGCTCCCCACTCTGTGGAACTCCCTCCCTAGGGAACTCCGCCATGCTCCTTCTTTAATGAGCTTCCACTAAGCATTGAAAACTTGGTTCTTCAGGCAGGCATTTGGGGTGGGTTAGGGAAATTTTAGATGTTTTAATGTGAAATTCTATTGTTTTTAAACTGTTTGTATTATTGTACATTGCCCAGAGTGGCCAGGTGATTTCTTAAATTAATATTTTTTAAAAAAAAATACAAGGTGAAGTGTCTTAGTGCTGAACGTGTTGGGGATGTCCTTCCTTTCTCTATCGCTTGCCATACATTTCAATTTTTGGCCATTTCTGTCTTACACTGCAGGTCATTTCCCTGATCTACTTGTGCTCAGCCTTAATCAATTACTTCCTTGAATTAGATTTCCTCAACTCACACACTTCAATCAGCTGTTTAATTGGCAGATTACATTGAAAACAGCAGCACTTCCAAGTACAGATATGTAGGTTCCAGATGAAATCCTGTAAGGCTAGAATCCTCTAGCTCTGTGCTGCAGGCAGTATTTAGAAAGAATAACCCAATAAACAAGCAGGGAAAATCATATCTGGAATTCTAGCAGGGTTGTGAAATTGACTCTATGGGATTGTCTGATTAGATCCTGGTGTGAACTTGGACATTTTCTGGTGAAATTGATGGGATTTACATCCCAACTCCTAACTATTTTTACTCAGGTGTAAGCTTACCTGCAATCCTCTTGCACTATGCTGCAGACACTCTTTAAAAATAAAACACACAGCTTTTTTATTTTTCAAATTGTGCTGCTTCAGAAACTGTAAAAACACACACATGCACATTCACACACAAACAGGATGCTAAAAATGGCACTGAGAAGCACCCACTCCAAAATGTTGAGAGGGTGGTGGTGGCAACCAATGAGGGTTGGGGAAAAGGGATGGGGGGGACAAGACTGCCTACATGCCCTTGATGTTGATGAAATGCAGTGAGATGAACACAGCAAAAAAGCACTAGGCCAATGAAGTCTGGACAGCCAATTCCAATTCTTCTTTGTAACTGATAGCAGAAGAGCAGTGGTTAGTTGCACTAGGAGCCTCTCATCTGGAAATGCCCATAGGCTGGGGGCAAACTGACCTGAGTAGGAGATCCCCCCCGCTCCCGCTCACCTCAGTTTGCTTTATCCTTAAAGCCCTTGAAGCACCCTTCCAAGCTTACAGTGAATGAATGGCTAAACGTTGGATTTTTCATGCTCGCTCAAGAGTGATAGTGATCACCATATATACAAACACACACACACACACACACACATGCCATACATATTTCATATACAACAATAAATGCACTATTCATTTAATTCAAGGTCCTTGCAGTTAATTTTCTGTCACACTTGGCTTTCATATAGCCTGCAGAAACTCACCTGTCAGCTTTCTTTTTTACCAAGGTGTTTGTTATGAAAGCACATTATAAGTTCTTTTGGGGCTTCTAATACTAACAGTTAATAGACACTAAAATACACAGCTTTGGAGACCTGATGGCATCACTAGAAGTCACATCAGACCATGTGACAGGTAGGAGAGACGGGTAGGGTTATGACATCACAGGAAGTTGTTAGGGTTAATATCTATTCCACACATGCCGCGATGCTGCTCTGATTCGGCTCATCCCAGGGTGGCAGGAAAGGAATCATAGAATCATAGAACAGTAGGATTAGAGGGGGCCTATAAGACCATCGAGTCCAACCCCAGAGCCTGGATAGAGCTGGATGATTACAGATAATAGCACAGATTTTTAGGGAACAAGTTTAAAAATACCATAAATATGAATGTTCGAATAATTACCTTAATATTTATCCTTTATGCTGTGTGATTCTGTGCAGAAAAGGCCAGCCTAAGCTCATTGCTTTCAATGGCTTTATTATGATCCTCCTTTTCTTCATTAAACTGATGCACAGTCTTACATGAAGGATTCGGGTTACAAATTAAATTATACTTCCCTCTGAACAGAAGTAAAAATGTGCTTCCCTTGATGAAATAAGCAGCTATAACTCAAAGATATCGAGGGGGGGCGCAGGGGGCGGAAACAGATAAGTTGAATAATAAGGTGCCTTTTTTTATGAAGTAACTGGAATGACATTTTAAAACAGAATAAGGAGACATTCATCCACTAATGCTCCAATTAAACTTCGAAAAACCGAAGACCCAGGAGAGGGAACACAACTTGAAAAGGGAGAAGATAAGAATTTCAATTAAACTAAAAAGAGTTTCGAGGTGACATTTGCTATCTGGCCTGGAGCTTTTGTGGCACAGGCAACTACATCTTTAAAAATGAAAACAGAGAAGCAGAAGAAATAATAGCTAATTGAGCCCTTTAAAAGGCTTTTACAATGAATCTGGAACTCATGAAGGTGAAGATCTAATAACTAACAATATTGGATGGAACTACTCAAAGTATTCTAATGAACATTGTACTTTTAAACATGTTGCAAGCTTAACTTTGAACTTGCATGTTTTTCCTACTAGAAATATCTATGTAATCATCATAAAAGAATATTAGAACTGCCAAACTGGGGGAGGGGGAGAGACTAAAAATATTATCCCCCCCCCTTGCCCTGCATCAAAGCAGGTTTCTCCTTAATTAGCATCTCTGCTAAATTTGCCAACACTTCCAGAAAATATGCTGCAGACAGAGCTGGGTTTGACAAAACTGGCTATGCCAGATGTATCTGTAGAAAGGAAGTACATTTACTAAAACACCCAGATAATTAAAATGGACAACTTAGATCATTATGGCATGGAAGTCCAGGGTCAAACAGCTATTCAAGCCTTAAAAAAAAAATCCTTCCCCAATGAATAAGTATGAAATTTGAAGCTCTCCATTAACACTCCTCAAGGAAAAAAATATCTGTAGTTTAAGGGTGAACACTGGCCATCACATTCTGTTGGGATCCTAATTTGGTGATTTAGAAAACAGACCAATTTTTATTGGACCAATATGGAGGCTGCCCTGTTTGATCTAAACCTTGATTTGGAAATCTGAAGCTTAGTGTCTCGCATTGACTATAGCTGGAAATCAACAAATGGATGTTTTTTGTGTTACTATGTTACAGGATTGGATGCAAGCCTAGTAGCCCTTTATGAGGGGATGAAGCTTGTTAAATTTCAGACAAATAAGTGCAGGGGGTTTTGTTCTAGGTACCAGGGGTGTTGTGAGGAGGGGGCACCTGGGCACGGGTCCCGGATCTTTTGAGCTGTGCCCCGGATCTTTTGAGCTGTCCTAAGCACCATTTTTTTTACATTTTTTTTATTGACTTATTGAAAACAGAAACGGACATAACTTTTTTATTGTGTATGATAAAATCATGCAATTTGGAGATCTGATAGCCCCCATGGCACTGTAGTTAGGTCCAGTGGCTTTTGTGCTAGTCACAGGTAAAATCTGCTATTTTCAAGAAAATCTGTCAAAACAAAGAGCTATATTTTTTGTATGCTTCCACATAAGTGCATAGAGTTTGGGGACCTGGCAGCCCCTATATAGATGACTGAATCTGCCAAATTTCTAGGGATGTACAAATTATGTACCTTCCATGTCGCTTGACTTCTGCAGTTTGCGGCCAGTGCTCTGTACCATCGTTCACAAGCCCCCAGAATTCTCTTTTTTTTCCGCTCCGAAAATTACAAAGATAAATCCATACAGACAGCTGTAATACTAGGGATGTACGAAAGTCACTTACCTGTTTGCAAATTATGTTGATGGTGGGGGGGAGGCATTCCGTCCCTCCCCCCGAAATCCTCGCCGGGGGGGAGGCGCTCTGTTCCTCCCCCCCAGAATCCTCTGCAGCCAGCTGTGCTCCGCAGCAGCTCCATGGAGCAGCTGGCCAGGCCAGAACCATCTGCAGCCGGATTTCCGGCCGCGGAGGGCTCTGGATAAAAAAAAACAAAAAAAATCGGCGTACGCAAATAGCGGCAGCTACGGCCGCCGCCATTTGCGTTCCTTATTTTTGCCCTCTTAATCTACGTAAATATTTACATAGACTATGACGGTGAAAATCCAGGGGAACATAAATAGCATAGCGGGCGCTATTTGCATCCCTTTTTGATTCCCCGTTTTAGCCTACATAAATCTTTACATAGGCTAAAATGGGGAATCAAAAAGGCATGCAAATAGCACCCACTACGCTATTTGCGTTCCCCTTGATTTTCGCTGTCATAGTCTACATAAATATTTACTTAGATTAAGAGGGCAAAAATAAGGAACACAAATGGCGGCGGCCGTAGCCGCCGCCATTTGCGTACGCGGGTTTGTTTGTTTTTAACCCACCCAGCCATGATAAGCTACATAAAGATTTACGTAGCCTATCACATCATGTTTTTTTAAAAAAAACCTAGTCATGATAGGCTACATAAATCTTTACGTAGCCTATCATGTCTTTCTTTTTCTTTCTTTCTTCTTTTTTACCAGAGTGGAAATGGCGGTGGCGGCAGCCGGTCAGAAGACCGGCCGCCACAGCTGCTGCCGCCGCCCGGAAGATCTGCCCCAGGTAAGTCTCGTCCCGGGGGGGATCCGCGGGGGGGCGGGGGGGGCAGGCTGTTCCGACACGGAGTTCGGGGGGCCAAATGCACTGGCATTCGGCCTCACCAAGATCCGTGCAGAATTCTCTGACATCCCTACATAATTCTGGTGCTCAGCCATCTCTATGAGTCTGCATAACTTCCATAAGAAAGGCTATTTTTCATAGATATTTACATATTTTTCCCCCTGCCCTGAGACATGCAGTAATTACTTTCAGCCAAAACACTTCCTCCGCCTAGGGGCTTCTCAGAACAAGGCTGTCCTAGGTGTGCCTGAACGATGCACTCTTTGTTTAAAGCAACGCTGTTTGAAAGAAAGAAAAAACCTTTTAAAATGACCATGCTGGTCTGGAGCCCTGCACGAGTATTATTCCCCCTGCTAGGCTTTCTGTTTCCACATCCAGCCTTGTTGGTGTGTTGTGAGGCTAAAATGGAGAGGAGAACCAACTCTGTGCATGTTTACTCAGAAGTAAGTCTTACTGAGTTCAATGCCACTTACTCCTACACATGTCAGCACCCCACTTGCCCCCAGCTCAGCTTTGTATTTCCACATCCAGCTCATTAGCAAACCTCCTGTTAGTTATCTCACTGGGTGACTTTGGGCTGGACTCTAACCACTACACCGTATTTCTGTTATGAAACTCATGAAGAAAAAGAACAGTATAATGGAAAGTTCTTTCTGAAGCAGTCACACTTGTACAAATGCAGCATGAAGGGAAAGATCAGCAACCTTCTCTTTGTTTGAATAAAAAGCACACTCTGCACATGCTCAGGGAATGGACAAAATGAGGAATAAACATACCAGGGAATATGAAGAACTATATTCTTCCATTATGTGTGTAGGAGGGGGAATCTCCCTCAATCCAGCTGTTCCCTGGGGAAAAAAACCCCATTCACCCAAGGGTCTTCTGAGATAACTAACAGGAGGTTTGATAATGAGCTGGATGTGGAAATATGATACTTCTGAGTAGACATACACAGAGTTGGTTCTCCTCTCTGCTCAGCTTTGTATTTCAACATCCAGTTCATTATCAAACCTCCTGTTAGTTTCAAGAAAATGTGTCAAAGAAAAGAGCTATAATTTGCAAGCGGAAATGGGTTAAAGAAGACTCAGACAACAAAGTTTGGGCCACATTTATTGACAATAACTGCAAAGAGGAACCTAGGATGGGCACCTGACTGTGTCAGCGACTAGCTGGCGCTTCTTGGGCGAAAACACACCCAGCCTGAGGGGTAGTGTCGATCTCGCCACCGCTCTGGACTGCCCCTTCTGGGGGATGTAGACCTTCCCCTGTCACCCCCTCCCGGTGCCGCACAACACCTGGGTGAGTGAGGAGGGTTGGTCTCCCAGGCAACCCTTATCCCCCCACCGAGCTGCACAACCCGTTCAGCCAGCCTCAGGCATCACCTGTCACCATAAGGTACCTCTGCATGCACACCATCCCTAATCTCTTTCTGCTTTTGCCCATCCTAGCCACCACAGGAGTCGCAAGCCTATTGCTTGTGAAACTCCCCCCACCTGCAAAGAATTTCCCACAGGCCCCTTTACAGATCAGACAGAAATATGTCATTCCCTGCATTAGACAGGTGGACACTGTCCTGCCTGTAAAGCTCCCTCCTTGTCCACGGAATTTCCTGATGGACGATGAACCCATCGCCATGATCCAATAGCCCCCGTGCCACTTTTCTGTTCACCTTCCGATGTGCCTATCAATGGCAGTGTCATTCTGCGCCCTCCAATTGATTCTTGGGAGCATCGAGGACCACACTATGGTTACTTCCGGCCAACGCTGCCAGAACACCAGCAATCAACCAATGCCTGCTCAATCAGGCCCTTTCCTGGCTTGCAGCCCAAGTCATTCCCTCCCAGGTGCATGACCAGGACTGCTGGAGGAAGACTGACCAAAACTTGATGAAACAGGATGGGAAGGAGGGAGTCCCACTGTATACCTCATCTGCCACACCACTGTATCTGACGAGCCCTTCCATGGCTTGGTCAGAACGTTCCGCACTTCCTCCTTGTGAACACACTAGACCAACTGTAGTTATTACCAGTAAACAGTGCCAGATATCTCAGATTTGGTCCAAGGCCTACAAGGAGTTCCTTGCCTTTGGACAGTCAGGTCATACCCCACAGATGTGGTGCCAGGCCTGTGGGGGAACCTGCATGTCACGTTGATGGAGTGGAGTGGAGAAGCACCCTAGCTGCATACCACGTCTGCCAGGCCCCTGCACACAGGAGCTGGGAACCAGTTTGACGTGGGACCACCGACCATCCAAACACCGCTCTGTGACATCATGTGCATACACAAGGGTTCATATCCATTCCACTGATCTAAAAGAGATAAAAGAGTGTGGTAAGAGGCAAAAGGGGAGTGGCAGCACCATGGAATAGAGGAAGAACCATACGGAAGACTTGAAAGCCTTGGAGTGCCCCCAGCCATCGCCTTCACTTATTCCGGTGCTTAACGGCTGGGCTGCAGGAGCTGTCCCATTGCAAAGAATGCATCTTAAGTGAATATCCTAGCCTGAGAGTACTCAGTGCTGGCTTAGTAGCAGTCATGGAGATTAATGTCGACAACCTATGGCATAATAAGGGATATCTGGGAAAGGGGGATGCCAGTAGTCTGCAGATGCATGTGATGTCTTTTCCCTACAGTGGATGATACGCCATGCCCGGAAACTTGTGCACTAGTGGCCGCTGGGAGTGATGAGCTCGTGTTGAGACACCCCCCCAGTGTGCTAAGAGGACTAATTGCCGGCCCTCCGCCAATCAAAAACTGCACTTTGTTGCTACAAGATCAGGCAGGTCCTGTCTGAAAGGCTTGGCCCCTATTCAAGTAATTCCCAGACGGAAGATCTGATCGCTATTCTGATAAAAACTGGATGCCATTGCCTGTTCCGCTTTCTGGTAGGGATGTCAGAGAATTCCGCAATGGACTCCAGTGAGGTCGGCCCCTGGAATCCATGGCAGAATGGCCTCCCGCCCCCACCACCCTGAGGAATTCCCCCAGGACGGAGCTTACCTGGGGTGGATGCGGCAGCGGCAGTGGCGGCTGGTCTCCCAGCTGGCCTCTGCTGGGTTGCTGCAGCCACAAATGGCAGCTGTCATAGCAGCCACCATTTGCATGCTTGCAGGCAGCCGTGATAGGCCACTTAATTATTTACATAGCCTATCACGGCAAAGAGCAGGAAAGCAAATGGCGACCGCTATGCCATTTGTGCCCCTGCTCTTTGCCGTGATAGGCTACATAAGTAATTATGTAGCCTATCACAGTAAAGGTGGCCACGCAAATGGCGTAGCGTCTGCCATTTGCATGGCCGCCTATGCCATTATAGGCTACGTAAATACTTACGTAGCCTATCACGGCAAAGAGCAGGGGCGCAAATGGCGTAGTGGCTGCCATTTGCATCCCTGCTTTAGCCGTGATAGGCTACGTAAATAATTACGTAGCCTATCACAGGCTACCATAGGGACGCAAATGGCATCCCCTACATAGGATGGAATTTGCATCCGCACCAGCCCGGAAGCGGCTGGAGGCCCTGCTGCAGATCGGCCCAGCCGGCAGCTCCGCAGCATGGCTACGAAGCGGAGCCGGCTGGGCAGAATTCCAGGGGGGGAGGACCAGACTGCCTCCTCCCCATCGAGGATTCTGGGGGGAGGAACGGATCACCTCCCCCCCACAGTGGATGCCCCAACTGGAACCAGGTAAGGGATTCGTACATCCCTACTTTCCAGTGGGCCCATTACTTGCCCCTGGCTAACATCCTTTCCCCAATTAATTCGAGCATGCAGGCAGGACCGAGATCATTATTGCTGATGAACTGTACCATGAGACTTGCACCAGATTGTTCCCTCCTGGATGGAGCACCGGGACCTGTAAGGGAACTTGCTCCCACCTAAAATGGAATGGCATGGGAAGCAGGTGGCCCTACATGATGTGCGTGTCGAGCTACTGACACTCGTGACTGGAACAGTCTGCTCTAGGATCTGCAGCCTGACCCATGGGCCCACTGACCAGCCCCTACCGCTATGCTGAGTCCAGACATGAGCATGCGCATGCACAGGTTCGAGTCCATTCCTTTAATCGAAAGGAAAATAACAGTAAAGACAAAAGGAAATGCTGATCTCTGCAACCCCAGACTAAGAATGGACAAAAGACCCTGACTATAAGCTTACTGGGAAGGCTACAGCTGCTGCAGCCAAAAGTGAGAGTGAATCCCAGGGCTCGCTATTCACCCAGGTACTGGAGGCCCATCACCTTGGGAGGCATGATTGCAGCATGGCTAAACCAATTAATGCCTGATACTCAACAAGAGCCTCATAGTATGATCTCAGTGAGTGCCATCATCCAGGATTGGACAAACTCGGCACTGAGTTCCAATCTGTCGTTTATATGCCTTAATAGACAGAGGTAGTACTCAGGAGTAGGAATGTCAGAGAATTCCACAACGGATCTCGGTGAGGCCGAATGCCAGTGCATTCAGCCCAGCAAAATCTGTCATGGAACAAAGCCCCCACCCCCCCCAACCCACGAAAGGCGTGTGGGATGAAGTCTCCACCGCCCCCACCCCACGAAAGGCGCGCGAAACGGAGCACTTACCTGCTCCCATCCACGCTGCTTTGCGAATGGCGGCCGTCCTGCGGCCACTATACGCTTCCTCCTCTTCATAGCCATGATAGGCTATGTAAATACTTACATAGCCTATCACAGCTAATGCAGGGATGCCATTTGCATCCCTGTGGAGGCCGTGATAGGCTACATAAGTATTTATGTAGCCTATCACGGCTCAATACAGGGACGCAAATGGCGGCAGCTACGACAGCTGCCATTTGCGTCCCTGCAGGGCTGCCCAGCGGCCGGATGTCCAGCTGCGGGCGGCTGGAGCCGGCTGGCGGCTCCATGGCTTGGCCGCAGAATGCAGCTGGCCGGACAGGATTCCAGGGGGAGGGACGGAGCGCCTCCCCCCCCCCGTCGAGGATTCCAGGGGGAGGGACGGAGCACCTCCCCTCCACCACAGATTGCCCAGTGCGGAGCCAGGTAGGTGTTTCATACATCCCTACTCAGGAGGTGGATCAAACTCAATACTACAGGATTAGGATCGGATTGCGGGAGGACTGCAGTTAATGGCATGAAATGGAGCGTGCCCTCTGTTGGAGAATGGACATAGAGCCTTGAGACGGCCCACCTAGACAATGCCATATACTTAAGTTAGAATAACAGGGTCACAAAATGAACAGATGGTACAGCACTACACACCCGATTATTCTCTAAGTTGGTCCTAAAACCCCAGCCCGCTAGGGCATAATATTAGATCTACAACTAAAACTTTTGGGGATTAACTCGCATCCCTGCACAAAAAGGCTTGAATCACCAGATTCAAATTCCAGCGGGATCTGCTCGGGGGGGGGGGTAGCTCAGTAGTGAGGGAGGCTAACATTTGTGGGTAAAATGCAGAGTGACATCACTGGAACCTCTGTATAGGTTAACCGGTAACATCCTCCCAACAACCGGTGGGCGTTATTGGTCTGAAGATGCCCACAAGAAGAGAAACGAAGGCCATGTGCTGGCCTAAAACCTGGCAACCGTTTCTTGACATATGTGTATCCCAATCTTCCTGCTGTAGAGAAATCTCTGATTCAGAAAAGTGGGCCATGTACCATCCTTGGGATGACACCTAAAACTTCCAAAGATGTGGCTGACAAAGCACAAAAATTAACTAGGAGGTGCCTGGTCATGACTGGGATGGCCCCTTTCAATGCGGCCATTGCACCATGCCCGCCATCCCATCCCCATAATGACATAAGGCAATGTGACAGTACTTCCCCTTCACTGTATGGGAGAGGAGAGAATCTACCCACTCCACCTACCGAACTTAATAGCTAACGGGGTGTAGGCAGTGGGGAATTCCTTCTTTACGAACTGTAACATTGACCTCCTTCCTCAAATGTTGAATGGGATTGTACAAGTGGGTGAGGACAGGTACACCTCATTTAAACCCCATCCCCATGTGACGTGTAAGCAAGCACGGGTCAAGCAAACACAAGACCCATCACCCAAGATCCGGATTTACTATGGAGAAGATATAAAGTAGCCCCCATGATGGTTCCACTATTGCAGCCACATGGAAAGGGAGGTGCCGGGGAGGGGGGCTGATCCTGTAATGCTAATGGGAAGGTTGCACCACACTATGTAGAATAAGCCTATATAAAACTAATGCAAAGGTGCCCTGGGTCCGTAATTAGCATAAGGGGCTGCGGACTGGCCTGGATGCTGCTACCACGTATTATACCAAAATGGCACTGGATGCTTTGGTTGTGCGAGAGATGCAGATCTTGATCTCAGAGTATCAGCTGAGGTGAGAGATGCCTGAAGACACCCAGACAGATGAATGACACCAGATGACTTGGACCTTCCGGTGTCGCATAAGAACGGGTGTGGAGCCTACCGTGGAGCCGTGCTGGAGGAAGCTTTTATCATGGCCAAGCGTGCTGCAACAAAGGAATAGGTTACACTGGGTCTGTCTCGAGGTTTGTCTTGGGCAAAGAGCTCACACAGTATTCAAATGAACAAGAGAGGGAGGGCAAGAACCATCCCTTAGTCTGCTCTGTCATCTTGAGAAAGCACAGCTTGAGGTGGGACCGATTGAGTCTCAGCCCCAGAGGAAGAATCCAGCTTTCTCCTCTGTCTATTGCAAAGTGCGCAGAGTACCTTCCCCACCACCACTGCTTGCCCATCCAGCAGGGCATCCTATAAGCCCTGGAGCCATGGCCCAGGAGGCCAACAAACCCACTGCAGAGATGATAAAATATAAACAAAAGAAGGAGGCAGGGTGTCAAAAGACAGACCTGACCACTGGAATCCCCTTTCACATCCCCATGGAAAATAATGCTATACTTACGTATGGACCTGGGATACAGGTCATGCCTAAACTTAACGACCAGGCCCAACCCTGCTTTGCATCAGCAAAGCAGAAACAGCTGTCCCTACAGGTCGTGCGCCTTGGAGAACAACCGAACGACAACCCCCTGAGGCAAGTTGGCAGAGGGTCAGGGTACTGGCCCAGGGGAACCCAGAACAGTGAGCCCTGCTCGCTTGGCCGTGAGGGGACAAGAGCCAGCAACAAAGATGATCATGAGACTGGAAACAAAGCCCTATGAAGAGAGACTGAAGGAACTGGGCATGTTTAGCCTTGAGAAGAGAAGACTGAGGGGAGATATGATAGCACTCTTCAAGTACTTGAAAGGTTGTCACAGAGAAGAAGGCCAGGATCTCTTCTTGATCATCCCAGAGTGCAGGACACGGAATAATGGGCTCAAGTGACAGGAAGCCAGATTCCGGCTGAACATCAGGAAAAACTTCCTGACTGTAAGAGCAATACGACAATGGAACCAATTACCTGGGGAGGTGGTGGGCTCTCCCATACTGGAGGCCTTCAAGACGAGGCTGGACAGCCGTCTGTCAGGGATGCTCTGACTTGGATTCCTGCATTGAGCAGGGGGTTGGACTCGATGGCCTTGTAGGCCCCTTCCAACCCTACTATTCTGTGATTCTATGATTCTATGATTCTATGATCTCCCAGACCCAGTACGGCATTCAACCATGGCACAATAGAATAGAATCATGGGATTGGAAGGGGCCGAGGAGCCCATCGAGTCCAACCCCCTGCTCATTGCCAGCGGACTAATTCCTGGGCAGTCTCCCATCGAAGTACTAACCAGGGCTGCCCTGCCTAACTTCCAAGATCAGATGAGATTAGGTGCATCCTGTCTTTTGCCCAACATAAGCTGGTCTAAACTGCCTAGGTGAACGCCATGCCCAAAGGGCTACTGGTCTGCCTGCACAGCATTGGCATAGGACCTACTCGGGTGATGAGAAAGATCCTTGCCCTACCCCGGGAAAGCTGGGGATTGAGCCTCAAACCTTCTGAGGCAAAACAGGGATACGAAGGGGTGGTCAATGGTCAAAGTCCGACGAAAGCGGGGAGGGGCCCTGCAAGATGCCAAGATGGAGAGGGCAATCAAAGCCCGTGAGGTAGACTGTCCACCCCCACCCATAACGAAGTAGTCATGGGCTAGGCCACCCGGGAGGGTGGCAAAACCATCAACACCAGACCCCACTCAGCCCTGGCAAGGCAGAAACAAGGATTGCCCCCCCACCATAACATCTAAGGCCCAAGAAACTACCAGAAAGCCCCTGCCGGTGGCACAGCATAACCACAGGCCAGGGAGTGCAAAGGAGGCGCATGCCATGTGCATTGTCCGCCGGGACTGCCGCTGCCCCTCAGCAAAGGAGTGCAGCCGCCCCCACCAGCAGAGAACAGCAAGGCTGCCCACTGCACCAACCGGGTGAGAGGGAGGCGAGGGGCAGTGAAGGGCGAGGGGCATATGCAGCAGCCGCCACCAGCAGGGATCAGCAAGGCCCCGGAAGTGCAGCATGAGCTGGTGGCCACAAGAGCGGGGAGAGCTGGCCAAGCTGGGCTGGCACCGCCCCGCGGCAGTGAGGCGCAGCCACCACCGCAGCTGGCAAAGCCCAGCAAGAAGAAGCAAGGGGAGCATGCGCAGCCGAAGCGAGCGCCAGTGCCCCTGGAGGTGCGGCAAGCGCCGGTGGCCACAAGGATGGGGCAAGCCAGCCGAGCATCAAGCCAGGTGCATGCCAAGCAAGCGGCAGCGTGGGTGGAGATCCTGAGAGGAAGGTTGGAGGCAAATGTTCTCTCTTTCGCTCCGGAGCCGCGTGAGCGAGAGAGCTTTGGTTGGGAGGGGGGCAGAGCTTAAGGCAACTCTGCCTGCCCTTCCCTGCTTGGTGGTGCCACTGTGGATGCTAATGACAAACACCCATGGCATCTCTCCCCATCCACCCACAATATCCCCCCCCCCTTTCAGCCAGAAAAGCTGGCACCGGGGTTAGGGCCTTTTTCACAGAATCATAGAATAGTAGGGTTGGAAGGGGCCTACAAGGCCATCGAGTCCAACCCCCTGCTCAATGCATTTTTTTTGTTCTTCCACATAAATGCATGGAATTTGGGGATTTGGCAGCCCCTATGGAGATGACTGAACCTGCCAAATTTCAGACAGTTAGGTCCAGTGGCTTTTGTGCTAGCCATGCGTAAAGTTTCCTTTTCTCAAAGACTAAAAAAATGAAAACTGCCAAGCCACACAGGGGATTAGAGAACCTAATCAGAAAGTATTTAAGGTGACCATTAGGAGGTCATTATGCCTAATATCTGGTGTAGGGTGTTTTTTTTTTTTGAGGTGCAAAAAACCTCTCTCCCCCTACTTTTCTTTTCTGCTCTTACATGCCCACAGTTGGGAGCTTTCTTGCAATGAAATTTTGAAGAGGGAGAAGGAAGGGAAGAAAGATCTTTATGTGAAATACTGGCATTTCACACAGCACCTGATTTTACTGCCCCAAAGTGGAAACTTTGGCTTCTGCAGAAGTTTAGTAGCTTCAGTACAGCAAAGGATCCAATCAGCCTCCATAAACATCTTTCTCTCCCTCCACTTTAATTTCTCCACAATAGCTGTAGGACTCGAATGATCCCAAAGGGAGGGTTAGGACTATGTGGCATCATGATCAAGGAACTGCAAGGATTTTAAACAAGTTCTACAGTTTTAAAAATGCTAGAAAAAGCCCTCAGCCACCTCACCTCATAAAGTTCATTTAAGTACGTGCAATCCTTACAAACCCTCCACAGCCTCCTAAATTCCTTCGAAGTAGTACTATGTCTCTGAAAGGAGCCACTTGGCTTAGGGAATTCTCTCTACCCCCCACCCCCGCGTACATTTCCAATCACCATTCTTCTTTTTTTCTTCCCTCCCCTCCCTTCCCCTCCCCTCCCCTCCCCTCCCCTATCCTGTTCTTTCTTTCTTTCTTTCTTTCTTTCTTTCTTTCTTTCTTTCTTTCTTTCTTTCTCTTCTTTATTCCACCCAGAGCATATCTTGGGGAATTCTTAAAGATAATTCTCTTCGATGGGCAAGAAAAGTTCTGAACTGTATTTGACTTTATACAAACAGACAAGAGGGTTGGTTTTTCTCCTTCTCCTCACTCAAGTCTTGGAGAAGAGTGGGTTCACATGGTCACAGAGAAACAAATTTGGGGCTGTTTCGTTTGTCAGTTGCCATTATCCAGCAATAGGAAGGGCTGTAGCTCTGTGGTAGAGTGCATGCTTGGCATGCAGAAGGTCCTGGGTTCAATCCCCAGCATCTCCAGGTAGGGCTAGGAAAGAATCCTGCCTGAAACCCTGGACAGCTGCTGCTGCCAGTCCGTGTCAACAATACTGCACTAGATGGACCCAGGATCGGACTCAGTACAAGGCAGCTTCCTATGTTCCTATGAACAGAAAGCTTTAATAAAAATAGAACTTTTTGTTTGTTTGTTTGTTTGTTTAAGTGAAGGGGAGATAAATATTGCTAATTTATACAATCCTATGTATGCCTACTCAGAAGCCCCATTATGTTTAATGAGGCTTACCTTCAGGAAAGTGTGCATAGGATTCCAGCACGAGTTACTTTTGCAGGGAGGTTTGTGGGTTGTTGTTTTTTTCCATTTTGCATGAACTCTAGCTTTAGTGGTGAGGGAAAGGCATTTAGTATATGCTCAGAGTTTCTCCATAAATGAGCCCTAGTTTTGAAAACAGACTCATTGCCTGAAACCTGGTGAAATCTTGGCACAAATGAAGTTATGGGAAGGAAGATACAATGAGAACTTGTGCATAACAAGGAGGAGGTAGAGGAGAGTTGCACAAAACAAGACATCTATTTTTATGAAGAGTTGCTGGAGGATGGTAGGATGAGGAGGGATGGTTGCATGGGGGGAAATAGAATTGGTAGGGAAAGAATGTAAGTGCTCAGTGGTGAAAGAAAAGCATTCTGCATATGCTCAGAGGCACTCTATATTTAAGAACATAAGAGCCATGCTGCATCAGACCAAGGTCCATCTAGTCCAGCATTCTGTTCACACAGTGGCCAACCAGATGCCCACAGGAAACCCACAAGCAGGCAAAGAGTGCAATAGCACCTTCCATGTTCCCCTGCTGCTAATATTGCTGAAATTAGGGGTGAACGAAAGTCGCTTACCTTTTCTCGCAGCTTTTTCGCGGTGGGGGGGAGCGCTTCGCTGCTCCCCCCACGAAGTTCAGGCCGGGGGGGGAGGCTTCCCGCCTCGCCCGGCCGAAATTCAGGCCGGGGGGGGAGGCTTCCCGCCTCGCCCGGCCGAAATTCAGGCCGGGGAGAAGGCTTCCCGCCTCGCCCGGCCGCGAACACGAAAGTAAAAAAAAAAAAAAAAGTCCCCTGATAGGCTACGTGATGATTCACGTAGCCTATCACGGCTAGATCTGGAAAGTCAGCCGTGATAGGCTACGTGAATCGTCACGTAGCCTATCACGGGTGACTTAAAAAAAAAAAAGCGCGTACGCGAATGGCGGCCCCCATAGGGAGCCGCCATTCGCGTTCCTTATTTAGTCGCTGTAGTCTACGTCAATGTTTACGTAGACTACGGCGAAAATAAGGGCAACGCTATTTGCTATTTGCGTTGCCCTTATTTTCGCCGTAGTCTACGTAAACATTGACGTAGACTACAGCGACTAAATAAGGAACGCGAATGGCGGCTCCCTATGGGGGCCGCCATTCGCGTACGCGCTTTTTTTTTTTTAAAGTCACCCGTGATAGGCTACGTGACGATTCACGTAGCCTATCACGGCTGACTTTGCAAATCTTGCCGTGATAGGCTACGTGAATCGTCACGTAGCCTATCAGGGGACGTTTTTTTTTTTTTCTTTCATTGCAATGGCGGGGGCGGCAGCCGGTCGAAAGACCGGCTGCCGCTCCCGCCCCGCTCGAACACCGGACGAACCGCCAGCCAGACCCGCCGCCAGGAGGGACATTCAGGGAAGGTAAGTCCCGTCCCGGGGGGGGGCGGGGGCGGGGGGGCAGAGGATTTCTCCCCGAAACTTGTTCGGGGGGCCGAACACGTTGGCGCTCGGCCCCCCGAAGTTTCGGGGAGAAATTCTCCGCCATCCCTAGCTGAAATGTAAATAAATTATAGTCATTCTAAATTTGCATGCATGTATATCCTTCAGGAACTTTGCAGGTTTCTTGCTTGTAAGACTCCTCTAATGACCTGTGCATTTTCATACAAATTTATCCAAAAAACTATTGGGGAAGGGGTGAAAGGAAATCAAATCACTCCCTCCCCCAAATTAGAGAACTCCCTTTCCACATGAACTGCTGCACCTATCCTTCTGAAACTTTGCTGGTCTCTTACTTAGAGACAAATCTAAGCTGTCTGTAATTTTCATAACAATGATCCACATGGAAAATAAGGACAGAAGTATGTCCTCTTTTGTAGACCTCAAAATGTCAAGGCCACCCTTGCACAAAAACCCTTGTGGCTATCATTCTGAAATTTGGAGACACAATCTCTTCTGATAGGGCAATGAATCCTGAAATGCTTATCCAATTCTTCCAAGTAAGAAAAATGTTATTGGCAGTTCCCTTTAAAAGAAAATCAAAATATAAACCCAGCACCTATTTTTCTGACATTGGGCATGCGTAATCCCCTTCTAGGGGGCTACTATGCCTGAAATTATCATCCAGTTCTGACCAAGAGAAAAAAGTTACAGGTTTGTTTGTTTGTTTGTTTTAATTTCCAATGGTAGTCAACAGGAAGCATAAAGATTCATTTTTCCAAGCCTTGACTCAGGTTTGGTCCTGAGCTGAAATGGTCGGACTACACATTGGCCTGAGCAGAAATGGGACATTTTCCAAAATGCTGAATCGGGGTCTGAGTTGAAGTGGGGTGGGGGGTCAGTGCACACTTCTTATGTATGTATGTAATCCATACACACACGCAAGCACACCACATGAACACACCACACACACACACATATGTATATATTAGTGGTGTACTTAGACTTGGAGATAGATTAGATTAGATAGATAGATAGATAGATAGATAGATATGAAAATTTGTGTTATGGGCCTGTGCCCCAGATCTTTTAAGATGAACCTAGCAATGCCCCCACTAGGCACTAGACTTTTTAAAAAAGGAAACTGGAAATAACTTTTTTTTTTCTTGGCAAAATTGGATTTCATTTGCAATCACAGTTTTCCCTTCTTTGGGATCATGCTTGCTAAGTTTCAGATGAATAGATGCAGGAATCCTTGTGCAATAGCAGCCTTTACAGTTTCAGGGTTTCCAAAACAGGATGTGCTTATCCCCCTATGTTTTTTGTAGGGATGGGGGAGAAATCCTCCACGGATCCCAGTGAGGCCAGATTCAAAAGAATCCCCCCCCCCAGAGTCCATGGAGGATCGGAAGACTTACCTCCACCTCCTGGAGAAATCCTCGCCAGCTGGATCCTCCCTGCTGGCCGCCTCTGGAGTGCCAGCACTATGGCAGCCATTGCCCTATCGCTAGCTGGGCGGATTAACTGCAGCCGCAAATGGTGTCTGGGACATCATTTGTGGCCATGCTTTTAATTAATGTGATAGGCTGCACAAATATCTGCGTAGCCTATCACGTAAAAGCAGGGACTACCCTGTATCCCTGCTTTTATGTAATAGGCTACACAGATTTTTGTGGCTGCAGTCAATCCGGCCCACTAGCGATATGGCAATGGTGGCCATATCGCTGGCACTTTGGAGCTGGCCGGCGACTCTGTGGACTTGCCGTGGAGCGGAGCCGGCCAGCAAGGATTCTGGGGGGGGGAATGGATCGCCTCCCCTCCCCCCATGGACCCCTGCGGATGCCAGGTAAGGGGGTTTCACACATCCCTAGTTTTTTGAGGGAAATTGTTATGAAAATGACATAGATCATAGTGGTGACCCTAGCTAAGAAACCTGCAAAATTTCAGAAGGATAGATGCAGCATTTGTGTGTGTGTGTACTGTGTGTGTGTGTGTGTGAAAAAGAACAAGAAACCTGCAAAATTTCAGAAGAATATGTTCAGGGGCTAGGGAATTATGATGAATTAAAACATCCCTTCCCCAAAGCACTGTGACTGGAGAATCCTGATAAAACCATTCACTGTGATTAGAAGCTACAGCTATCAGTCACCAAACTACACCCCCTTCTTCCCCCACTCATCTCCCAACCTTGATGTTTTCATTACACGGAGAGCTTGGGAAGAGATGTATCCAATGTTTGGAGACACATTGTGTCTTAGTGTCCTCTGAATCCCCGAGTCACTAGTGTGGAGAATCCAGATTTGGATTTGGTCTACTTCCAGAAGAGCCCAGCTTTGATTTGGACATTTTACTAAATCTTTCTGAATGAGCCCAATTCTGTACTGGATTTGGCTGAATCAGATGCACAGCTAAATGGTTAATTCTTAGATTGTATCACTTGATATTTCCGGTTCAGGCCAAATGCATCAGAGGACGGGTGGTAACTATCCTGATACGCAGTTACTATCTTGAAACTGTACATTTCTCAACTCAAATTTTGCTAGTTTGCAATGTGGATAACTCAATAGCAATTCATTCCAATATTTAGGGTAGGGCATGGCAGCTTAGATGGATTTCATGACGTGCAACTAAATATTTGTATAAGATAGAAATGTTAGTCAGGGAAATGTTGTTGCATATCTTTTGACAGAATTACAGAAACTGCTATTAAAAACATGCCCAGGAAATACATGTTTTTACTCAGCAGTTTACATGATTTACAGGAGAGGCAGTATTGTGTAGTGGTTAGAATGCTGGACTGGGGCTCAGGAGACCCAAGTTCTAGTCCTTACTCAGCCATGCAGCTCACTGGATGACTTTGAGCCAATCACTGACTCTCAGCCTAACCTACCTCACGGGGTTGTTGTGAGGATAAAATGGAGATGAGGATCATGTAGGTGCCTGGGGCTCCTTGGAGGAAAGGTGGGATGTAAATCTAACAAATACATCAATAATAAATAAATGGTGATAGCCTATGTCTTGATGAGGAATGCTTCCAAAATCTCCAGTGCCATCTGCAGTCAAGTCAGCTGCCATTATCCTCAGAGTAAGGGCTGGGTTTACACTGCCTCACATGTTGGGAAATATGGTCCTGTATAACATGCAATATATTATGGCAAAGCCATAATAACTGAAGGTCAGATTCCATTTTGGAGAAGCTCTCAGGGACTGCATTTTGGTGGTTGGTAGGGCTGAAGACAAAGGGTCAAGGCCAAAAATACCAGCATATTTTAGCTTAAAAGCTCTTACTGTCAGTAACTGAGCCTCAGGAGACGCATGTCAACATTTTAGAATTGGGTGGTGGTGGTGGTGGTGGTGGTGGTGGTGGTGGAGGGGGGAATGGCATGAAAGGTGGGCAGTCACCAAACAATGGATGGTTGGGGAAAGGTGGCAAGGGAAGGAGGCCTGACCTTCTGGAGAATCCCAGAGGGCAGACTGGCTTCCCTGGAGGTTACAAAGAAGAGAAACAGGTTCTCAGGATGTCCCCCTGCCACAAAATATTGTAAGAAGCCTGACGTGTGTCAATCTATTGGGAACTGGAAAAGATGTTTCTCAAATCTTATCTTATGCTCTTTATACTCCACAAAAGAGTACAAGATAAGATTCAAGAAACATCTTTTTTCCATTAGCCAGTGAAATGACACGGGAGACAATCTTTTGCTGAAACAATTCTGCAGACTTTTTTCTCTAGTAAGTATGAACTGATATGTTATTCTTAGTAAATAAGCAGGTTTTATATGGTTTTTATAAGGATGTCATTCATGCATAAGCCCCTGTGGCAATTTGTATTTTACTAATGTTTTAATTATTTGTGTTGTCCTATTTGTAATTTTTATTACCATTAATGTTGTTGTTGTTGTTCAGTCGTTCAGTCGTGTCCGACTCTTCATGACCCCATGGACCATAGCACGCCAGGCCTTCCTGTCCTGCGCTCTCTCCCGGAGCGTGCTCAAGTTCATATTCATTGCATCCGTGATGCTATCTAGCCATCTCATCCTCTGCCGTCCCCTTCTCCTTTTTCCTTCAGTCTTTCCCAGCATCAGGGTCTTTTCCAGGGAGTTTTCTCTTCGCATTAGATGGCCAAAATATTTGAGCTTCAGCTTCATTATCTGTCCTTCCAATGAGCACTCAGGGTTGATTTCCTTTAGGATGGACTGATTTGACCTCCTTGCAGTCCAGGGGACTCGTAAGAGTCTTCTCCAGCACCACAGTTCGAAAGCATCAATTCTTCGGCGCTCAGCCTTCCTTATAGTCCAGCTCTCACAGCCATACATTACTACTGGGAAAACCATAGCTTTGATTAGACGGACCTTTGTCGGCAAGGTGATGTCTCTGCTTCTTACTATGCTGTCTAGGTTTGCCATAGCTTTCCTCCCAAGGAGCAAGCGTCTTTTAATTTCATGGCTACAGTCACCGTCTGCGGTGATCTTGGAGCCCAAGAAAGTAAAATCTGTCACTGCTTCCATTTCTTCCCCTTCTATATGCCAGGAAGTGATAGGGCCAGATGACATGATCTTAGTTTTTTTAATGTTGAGTTTCAAACCAGCTTTTGCACTCTCCTCTTTCACCCTCAACAAGAGGCTCTTGAGATCCTCTTCGCTTTCTGCCATTAGGGTGGTATCGTCTGCATATCGGAGGTTGTTGATAATTCTCCCGGCAATCTTAATTCCGACCTGTGATTCATCCAACCCGGCATTTCTCATGATGTACTCTGCATATAAGTTAAATAAGCAGGGTGACAATATGCAGCCTTGTCGTACTCCTTTCCCAATTTTGAACCAATCGGTTGTTCCATTTCTGGTTCTCACTGTTGCTTCTTGACCCTCGTACAGGTTTCTCAGGAGACAGGTAAGGTGGTCTGGTACTCCCATCACTTTCAGAATTTGCCACAGTTTGTTGTGATCCACACAATCAAAGGCTTTAGCGTAGTCAATGAAGCAGAAATAGACGTTTTTCTGGAATTCTCTTGCTTTCTCCATGATGCAGCGAATGTTGGCGATTTGATCTCTAGTTCCTCTGCCTCTTCGAAACCCAGCTTGTACTTCCGGTAGTTCTCGGTTCGCATACTGCTGAAGCCTAGCTTGTAGGATTTTGAGCATCACCTTGCTGGCATGTGAAATGAGCGCAATTGTGCGGTAGTTTGAACACTCTTTGGCGTTGCCCTTCTTTGGAATTGGAATGTAAACTGACCTTTTCCAGTCTTGTGGCCACTGTTGAGTGTTCCAGATTTGTTGGCATATTGAATGCAGCACTTTAACAGCATCATCTTTTAGGATTTTAAATAGCTCGGCTGGAATACTGTCATCTCCGCTAGCTTTGTTGTTACTAATGCTTCCTAAGGCCCACTTGACTTCACTCTCGAGGATGTCTGGCTCAAGTTCAGTGACCGCACTATCATGGCTATCAGGGACATTCAGATCTTTCCTGTATAGTTCTTCTGTGTATTCTTGCCACCTCTTCTTAATCTCATCTGCTTCTGTTAGGTCCCTGCCTTCTTTGTCCTTTATCATGCCCGTCTTTGCACAAAACGTTCCCTTGAGATCTCCAATTTTCTTGAAGAGATCTCTAGTCTTTCCCATTCTGTTGTTTTCCTCGATTTCTTTGCATTGTTCATTTAAGAAGGCCTTCTTGTCTCTCCTTGCTATTCTCTGGAACTCTGCATTCAGTTGGGTATATCTTCCTCTTTCTCCTTTGCTTTTCACTTCCCTTCTTTCGTGAGCTACTTGTAAAGCCTCATCAGACAGCCACTTGGCTTTCTTGCATTTCTTTTTCTTTGGGACAGATTTCGTTGCTGCCTCCTGAACAATGTTACGGACCTCCGTCCATAGTTCCTCAGGCACTCTGTCTATCAGGTCTAATCCCTGAAATCTATTCCTCACCTCCACTGTATATTCATCAGGGATATGATTTAGGTCATACCTGAAAGGTTTAGTGGTTTTCCCGACGTTCTTCAATTTAAGCCGAAATTTTGCAAGAAGCAGCTCATGATCTGAGCCACAGTCAGCTCCAGGTCTTGTTTTTACTGACTGTATGGAGCTTCTCCATCTTTGGCTGCAAAGGACATAATCAATCTGATTTCGATATTGACCATCTGGTGACGTCCATGTGTAGAGTCGCCTCTTGTGCTGTTGGAAAAGAGTGTTTGCTATGATCAGCGTGTTCTCTTGGCAAAACTCTATTAGCTTTTGTCCTGCTTCATTTTGTACACCAAGGCCATGCCTGCCTGTTATCCCGGTGATTTCTTGACTTCCTACTTTAGCATTCCAATCCCCTATGATGAAGAGGACATCTTTTTTTGGTGTTAGTTCTAGAAGGTGTTGTAGGTCTTCATAGAACCGATCAAGCTCAGCTTCTTCGGCCTCAGTGGTTGGGGCATAGACTTGAATTACTGTGATGTTGAATGGTTTGCCTTGGATTCGTACTGAGATCATTCTATCATTTTTAAGATTGTACCCCAGTACTGCTTTTCCCACCCTTTTGTTGACTATGAGTGCTACTCCATTTCTTCTAAGGGATTCTTGCCCACAATAGTAGATATGATGGTCACCTGAATTAAATTCGCCCATGCCTGTCCATTTTAGTTCACTGATTCCCAAGATGTCGATGTTCAATCTTGCCATCTCATGTTTGACCACCTCTAGCTTACCTTGATTCATTGATCTGACATTCCAGGTTCCTAAACAATATTGTTCTTTACAGCATCGGATTTTCTTTTCACCGCCAGACACATCCACAGCTGAGTGTCCTTTCGGGTTTGGCCCAGCCGCTTCACTCTTTCTGGCGCTACTTGGAAATACCCTCTGTTCTTCCCCAGTAGCATATTGGACACCTTCCGAACTGAGGGGCTCATCTTCCAGCGTCATCTCTTTTAGCCTTGTGATACGTTCCATGGGGTTTTCTTGGCAAGAATACTGGAGTGGGTTGCCATTTCCTTCTCCAGTGGACCACATTTTGTCAGAACTCTCTGCCATGACCTGTCCATCTTGGGTGGCCCTGCACGGCATAGCTTATGGCTTTACTGAGTTACGCAAGCCCCTTCGCCACAACAAGGCAGTGATCCATGAAGGGGATTAATGTAACCATTAATGTTACAGCCCCACAAAGAAGGGCTAAAAATAAGAAAAAGGCTGAAACACGTTTGGCTTCCTACAAATACGCACATGCATGTGTGTGCATGCGTGTGTGCGCACACAACCTGAGACCTTGTTTCTCTGCTTTGTGGTATACCTTGGATGCTCACCTCCTTCTGTTTCCTTGGCATCCTTGGAGGACCAGATTTCCCTTCCCCTGGCCTGAGGTTCAGCACTCTTGCTATACAGGAACTGGTTGCTCAGACTGTGAGATTATCACTCAACAGATCATTGTCTGTTCTCCGAGAGACAGAAATAATAAATATTAAAAGCTATGAAGTCTGAAGGAAACAGTGGTAAAGGGAACTGAAAACATTAGGCAAGAGATATTCACTTGTATCTGAAACTCATTTTGATACACTGAAAATGGAAAGTATGTATTTATATTCATACGAAACTGTCATTTGTCATGGATCAGGCTGGAAAAGGAATATTCATTTTCATTCAAGTTTATCATCCATATATGAATAACAAATATTCAGTTCTCCTAGAACTGATCAGTTTCCCACATAGTGCTTTCTTTTTTGCAGCTATTTATTGCTTCTCCATAGAATTCAGCACTGTATCCTCTGACCAGCAAAGAAAACTGCACAATTGCTGCACTCCGTGTTTCTTTCTTTATGCCACTGTTTCCAAGCTAGTAAGGTCACTGGAGATCTCACACTTGCATCACATTGGTATGAATACATTTTCTTCATTTATCTGAAATGTAGAAGGTGAAAACACTAAAGATTTGGGCTTAAGGGACAGCAGTTACATTGAAGTCAGTGGGGCATAACAGCCTATCTGAAACATGTTTACTTGAAGCAATTCCTGCAGAGTTAAATGGGGGTTCACCTCCTGGTAAGTATGTTTATGATTATAAGCCTAATCTCCTCCATTTCTATAGGAATTAAGTGCATCTAGATTTCTCTGGTTTGTACCCAATGCGTTATGACTGTAATTTTATTATGACATATCAGCTGTAAAATTAATATGCACACAATTTTTAGTGCATATACACACACAGGGATGCATACATAAGTTTTGTCTTTTATTTCTATTAGAAGCCCATATCGTGTAAACCATAATAAACAGTCAGCCTCTCAGGGTTGTTGAAACTGCAACTCCTGGTTGTAAACTACATGTTACCTTAAACAAGCTTCTTTCTTTCTTTCTTTCTTTCTTTCTTTCTTTCACTGCTTTTTATTGTGGGGGTGGAGGGAGAATGAAGTTGCCATTGTTAAGCACACTTTTTAAAAGCATGCTTAACACAACATGTAGTTTGGCCCTCATAAACAGTTAAAGGAAAAGAACCTTAATTCTGTTTGCTACTTAAAATAGGTACCATTTACAAAGAAACTGAATTGTATTATTCTCATATTCACATGAAAGAGATAAGCTTCTTGACTCAAAATAATCCTTATGGTAGAACTGGCAGCCCATTCTGAGTTCTTCTCCCTGTCCCTGTAGCTTTTAAGCAGACTTACTTGCATCTTGATGTTATCATACTTTATGTTCCCCTAAGCTGTTGCTGTTGTGTGTGAAAGCCACCAAAATTACCATGGAAATACTGCCTAAATAATATAGGGAGATGGAGAGTACCATTTTGCCAGCAGCACCTTGCCAGACATCAAATCCAGTTATGCCCTCCTATCAGTAACCAATTCAAGTATACAAGAAAGAAAAGGAACACATGACATGGACTACCTCTCATTTGGTGTAAGAAGACAAATACCATCCTTGAGTGACAATCTGTGTTCGTATTTGGAGAGAGATGGCAGTAAATCGTGATGCAAATTTGGTTAGTTATTTATGGCATAATCTACAGGTATATTTTCTAAAATAAAAAAGGCTAATGGTGGGGAGCTGACCCCATTGTAATTCATAATTTACTTGCTGAGTTACGGATCCAATCTAATAAATTTGGATGAAAATGTGGTGTTGTTATGAAATTTTGAAGTATATTTAAATTTTGTGTATGTTCCCAACTGCATCTTGGGAACACGGAGTGTGTCATTAGGCATTGATTTCTAATCCTGTGCATCATGACATCCTGCATCATGTGCTGTTATTACAGGTGCTTTGTTTACAATAGTAGATTGACAAGGAGGCATGGATGAAGGCAGTGGCTGTGGAGGTATACAAGGCGTCAGCAATTAAAATGCCTATTTGTCATAGCAGGACTCTTGCAAGCGGAGATGGGTTAAAGAAGACGCAGACAACAAGCTTGGGTTGAAAACTGGGCCACATTTATTGAAATAGCTGCAAAGGGGTAACTAGGACGGGCATCTAACTGTGTCAGCGGCTAGCTGGCACTTCTTGGGCGAAAACACACCCAGCCTGAGGGGTGGCGGTGATCTCGCCATCCCTCCGGACTGCCCCTTCTGGGGGAGGTAGACCTTCCGGTGTCACCCCCAACCCAGTGCCGCACAACACCTGGGTGAGTGAGTAGGGTTGGTCTCCCAGGCAACCCTTATCCCCCCGCCGAGCCACACAACCCGGTCGGGGGGCCTCAGGCATCACCTGTCACCATAAGGTGCCTCTGCATGCACACCATCCCTACTTTCCTGTTTTTGCCCATCCTAGCCGCCACAGGAGTCACAAGCCTAGAGCTTGTGAAACTCCCCCCACCTGCACAGAAGAACTTCCCGCAGGCCCCTTTGCAGATCAGACAGAAATATATTATACACTACATGAGACAGGCGGACACTGTCCATCCTGTAACGCTCCCTCCATGTCCACAGAATTCCCTGGCGGGTGGTGCATCCATCACCTCATTCACATAGGCCATAAGCCATTTCTCTGTGCATTTTCCGACGTGCCCTGCCACTGGCAACATCATTCCATTCCTTCCCATTGATCCATGGGAGCAGTGAGGGCTGCAATAGGCTACTTCCGGCCAGGTATGCTGGACCACCTGCCTCTCAACCAAGGCCTGTTCGATCAGGTCCTTGCCTGGCTTACAGCCGAAGTCCTTCCTCTCAATGTGCAGCAACTGGACCTGCGGAGGAAGACTGATGAACTTTGGTGGAACAGAGTGAGGAGTGGACTCCCACCGCATGCCTCCCGTCTGGGAAGCCACTGGATCTTAATGTGATGGTGTGACAGAAGCTGAAGTCTGAAATCGATGTACAAGCCCTTCGTGCAGCTCCAGATGTCATAACATGCCCATATAAGGGCTCCCGTTCCGGCATACGACAAGTCTGCTGGTCTAGGGAATAAACACATTGGGGCAAGCAAAGCGAGAGTTGTGTCAGGAAGAAGCAGACGACTCGTGAACGCAGGCCGGAGCGCTGTGAAGCCCCCTTTAAACTGCCATAACATGCCTGAGAGAGAAGCCTCCAGCGGCTATCATGGAGACTGCTTCAATGTAACAACCGTGGGTTCTAAACTGCAAAATTACCTAGGCCTAGCGGGGTAGAGCTAATGTAGAAACTGCCCAAATTGCCCTTATGTCAACAGTAATCCATTGAATCGATACAACAGAGGCCCTTCCTCCGACCCACGGCATTCCATAGAACCCTAAGGTCCCAACGGGGCACTACCCATTGACTTGCGTTTGGCCATGGGCCACTGCTGTGCCCTTGCCATACCAATCAATTTGATAACCAAATGCATAAGTGGGTTACATTGGGCCAGATATGTGCCTTGAACTGTATCAAGGCCCTGCCGGGACAAGTCGTACTTGGGAGCCCAGACCAACCCTGAATTCCTAAGGGGGGGGGGTTGATGAAGGCCATTAAGGCTGCTGCATGGAACAGGGAAACGTATTTCTGGAAAGTGCAATTGGAGTGCCATTACCCACGGAATCCAAAAGGGGTAACTGGGGAGAGAGGGTGGCTAAATTTACTAAAAGCAGGCCACATCTATGCCCAATCCTATATTGCCCACCGAATCCAAAATCTGACCTGAAGTCAGAGAATCCCAGCATTGTGGGCCGGAAGGCTAAGTGGCCAGCTTGCAACTTATAGTCCCATATAGTCTGTTGTTCCTAAGGAGGCGCAAAATTGCAGCTGATGATCTATGGTAAGGTCATGAATCCCAACACTGAAGCTTTGCCTAATGCGCGGCACACACTACCTGCTCTGTCGCAGGTGGCTCCTGTACAGAGAGCCCTGGAATGCAAGATGGCATGCATGGCTTCAGTCTCCCAGTCTCTGCAAGGATGGGATCTGGTAATGGAGCGCCCGTGGGGCTAAAGCCCGGAAGTCATTGACCTAATTTCATGACAAAGCGTCGACCATTGGGTTTGTCTAACCCGGCACATGGCAGACCCAGAACCAGATGTTGTAACACCGACACTGGAGTGCGGGCACACTGACACATGACATTACCCTCCTATTTCAGGAGGACGGAGGATGAATCACGTGGTCACGTTGTCATACCGAAGGGGGGGGGGTTACTGACTTGTCTATGAGGTCATTGAAAATGTTGCTTGGAGACTGCAGCCACCACTAGATCTGCAAAGTCAGCTGTGATAGGCTACGTTAATCGTCACGTAGCCTATCACGGGTGACTTAAAAAAAAAAAAAAAAGCGCATACGCAAATGGCGGCCCCCATAGGGAGCCACCATTCGCGTTCCTTATTTGGTCACTGTAGTCTACGTAAAGATTTACGTAGACTCTACAGGCCACTAGCCACAGCATGATCGGACCTGCCCTAAGAGCCCGAAACCACCTTGGGCGGCGGCGGAACCAGGTGAATCCGCAGTCCGGCTTTGAGGAGCGGCTCACGCCTCCGCAAGGAGGTGCCATTAAAGCCCTACCAAGTAGAAGCCATGCCTATGGATACTTGCGCACAGCAGAAGTGACCCTGGTTCGATGGTGCAGAAGCCGCAGACCCTACATTGCCCAAACTGGCAATTCTGCCAGTACTGCCTTGTTAACCTGTCAGGAACCTGTCGACGCCTGGCGAGGAACAATGTTGCTCGTGAGGTAAGGATGGCGTGTGTTGACCTAGAAAAGGGGGCGATGTGCTAGAACCTAGCATAAAACTGTGTTCCTAGTTAAAATGTGTTCCCCCTGTTGGGGTAGCGTCTTAAAGTCGGAGTAGCGGCACCAACCTATCCGGGCATGGGCCCAAGAGAGCTTCCTACTGCCTCGGCCTTTCCAAGTGGGGGACCCTACCATCCCCAGGCATTGGACAAGGGGAGGACGAGTACTGACTGCTACAAGGGAGCACTCATGACGGAAAAGGCACGGGTTCTGGGAGTATGCACCCTTGGGGCTGTATTCCCAGCACAGACAGTGGTGCTGAAGCAGTGGACCTGCCATAGGCGAAAGGCCATTGTGGGAGACAGCCTGGTGAATGTGGCCACTGCCAAATCTATCTCCAGACAGCCGGGAAGGAGTCAAAAGTGGCATGAAAGGTCCTTGTTCAACAGGTCCCTGCGCAGAGAAGGGTCAATGGCGGTCCTCCAGTGAAAGGCCTCGACGTAAGCCGGGCACACCCTCCTCAGGTGAAAGCCATTAGGAGAAGGAGTAGCCCTGGTGGCATCCCAACTTGCCAGATTAGCGTAGGGATCTGACATGCCACCTACATGGATGCCCAAGCAGCCGGGGGCAGGGTGAGGGATTGTAAGTTAATCCAGCAGAACCCTGTAAGATGCTGAGTTGAGCAGCTGGGGCTACCGTGGGGTGTGACTGATGAAGTTGCAGGTGACATTGGGAGGGCCAGTCACCCCAGGGAGGTAAGCTAAGGCGGCAACCCCACAGCCTTGCAGGGCGCCCGTCTGGACAAGTGGGGCAAGGTGCAGTCATCTCACCCATATCTAGGGGTGCATGAAAGTCACTTACCTGGTCTCGCAGCTTTTTGCGGTGGGGGGGAGGCGCTTCACTGCTCTCCCCGCGAAGTTCAGGCCGGGGGGGGGAGGCTTCCCGCCTCGCCCAGCCGAAATTCAGGCCGAGGAGGAGGCGCCTCGCCTCCCCCGGCCGCGAAATTAAAAGTAAAAACAAAAACAAAACACCCCCATGATAGGCTATGTGACGATTAACGTAGCCTATCACGGCTAGATCTGCAAAGTCAGCCGTGATAGGCTACGTTAACCGTCACGTAGCCTATCACGGGTGACTTTAAAAAAAAAAAGCGAGTACGGCTAATGGCGGCCCCCATAGCATTGCCCTTATTTTTGCTGTAGTCTACGTAATCTTAACGTAGACTACAGCGACCAAATAAGGAACGTGAATGGCGGCTCCCTATGGGGGCCGCCATTATCCGTACGCGCTTTTTTTTTTTTTTATGTCACCCGTGATAGGCTACGTGACGATTTACGTAGCCTATCACGGCTGACTTTGCAAATCTAGCCATGATAGGCTACGTTAATCGTCACGTAGCCTATCACGGGGGCGTTTTTTTTTTCTTTTATTGGAATGGCGGCGGTGGCAGCCGGTCGAAAGACCGGCTGCCGCTCCCGCCCTGGACGATGACCCGACAAACCACCGGCCGGACCCGCCACCGGGAGGGACATTCGGGAAAGGTAAGTCCCGTCCCGGGGGGGGGTGCGGGGGCGGGGGGGGTGCGGAGAATTTCTCCCCGAAACTTGTTTGGGGGGCCGAACACGTTGGCGCTCGGCCCCCCGAAGTTTTGGGGAGAAATTCTCCACCATCCCTACCCATATCCAAGGCAGCCGCGTCTGGGTCCCCGGGAGCAAGGAAGACGATGCCGCCTGCGGTGCTCCTGATGGAGATGCCCCAGGAGGGCGGACCGCCTCAGCTGTAGTGTGTCGCCTGGGCGAAACCACAAGGAAGGAGATGGAGGCTTCAAAAGCATCCAGACGAGCTGCACCCATTGTGGCCGTGCTCTGATCCTTGACTGGAAGGTTAGATGTTGATGCTTGGTCACTCGGGGAAGAGGAGGTTGCAGAAGGGAGGAGCTCAACCATGGGCGGTGAGCCATCTGGAAGAACTATTGAAGAAGAAGTGGAGGCTTCAAGAGCGTCCAGACGAGCTGAAAGAAAAAGTAGTAGCGAGCACTGGGTATGCTGTCGTGTTCACTTGGGCTGGACAGCCAAGAGCTTCTAAGGCCTGACCAGGGGAGGGGAGAGATCCCCGAGGAACACTCATCGGCTTCCAAACGAGCAAGAGTTGATGCCAGTACCGGGTCTGCCTCCTGATCAGACTCAGAATCGGGCCTTGGCAGCGGTCTCTTGGGGAGGGGAGGCGGGGCCCTACCCATCCCTTTCTTTCTACCTTGGCCTTTCTTGGGGGGCAAGATGTATAAGGTGGGTTAAGCTTGGCACGATGTTGGCGAGAAAGAAGCAATAGCCTGGGTGCCAGACCCAGTCCAACACTCCAACCAGCACCCCTAGAAATAAATGCAGCAGGAGGCTACACACTGGGCTTCAAGGCCAACAGATAAGACCCCACAGGCCTCAAGATCTGCAGACCTGAGATAAGCTAAGGCGGAGAGTCCTGGGATGGAAGTGGGGAACACCTCTAGATAGGAGGGCCACACTCTGCAGCCGATAACGACTAAAGAGGTGAGTGGAGCGGAGAGAGGGGGTGATTGTCACCCGTTGCAAAAACTGGTGCCCAAAAGGTGCGGGAAGGGCCCATGGCCATGGGAGCCAGGCCTGAATGTGGGGTACAGCCTTGCCCGCCTTTTTTTCTTTTTCTTTTTTCTTTTTTTTCTTTTTTTCCTTTCTTCCCCCATTGTTTTTTAATTTATTATTATTATTATTATTATTATTATTATTACTACTACTACTGTTGTTATTATTATTATTATTTGGTTTGGTTTTGTGTGTGTGTGTTTGCTTTGTCTTGGGGGGGTGCACGCGCCACCGCCGCGAGCGCGCTGCGCTCCCCGAGTGGCACCGAGAGCCGGCTAATCGGGGGGGGGGGCAGGCACGCTGCAGACGCAAGCGCCAGCGGTCTCACATGCCGGCAAGCGCCGGCAGCAACCAGCGTGGCACCTGAGCACGTGCTGCTGCTGGAAAGGCAAGCACTCCCGCCAACGCAGCAAACCGTGGCCCGAAGGGGCGGCGCAGAAGCACATGCGCCCTGAGGGAGGCAATCCCGGGGCCCGCGGCAGCGTAGGAGGAAGGTGCAATGGAGGGGGGGTGCACCGCCCCCAAAGCACCGGCGCCCCCACAGGGAAGTGAGGCACAGGCGCCGCCCCCTGATGCCCGCCGCCGGCGCTGACACAGGCACCACAGCCCGCATGGCAAGGCACGCAAGGAGGGAGTGGCGCAAAAGCTCACGGGCCCCGCCGTGAGCGGCGGCACCCCAGGGGCACGGCGGCATTCACACACCGCGACCCCGGGTAGGAGGCAGAACAAGGGGGCAGGTGTGCCGCCGCCATCAATGCTGCCGCCCCCGCAGGCAACCAGGACACAGGCGGAACCGCCTGAGGAGGAGGAAGACAAGGGAGGGGGCAGGCGTGCCGGAGCCGCAAGAGCCGGAGCACCGCAGATGCAAGAGCTGGCGCCCCCGTAAGGGAGCAGGATAATGGGTGCCGCATCCAGGCACATGCCACCGGCGCAGCCGCCGGGCCACCCGCTGACTCCACAACAGCCGGCCAAGGAGGGGGCGGCACCCGGGCCCGAGCGCTCCAGCCGCGCGTGCCAGCAAACCCGAGGCCAGGTAGGCGCGCTGAGCCAAAGGCGGGAAGAAGGAAGGGGGTGGCGGGCCACCGCTGCAAGCGCCAGGGCCCGCGGGGACCGAAACCGCCCACGGTGACAGGCGCTGCTCCCCAGCGCCTACCGCCACCAACGCCAGCCCATCCCGCCAACAGGACAGGCGCCGGGCCTGAGGCAGCCGCACCGAAGCGCGAGCGCCCTGCCACAAGCACCAGCAATGCTGGAGTTGAGGCAAGCGTCGACGTGGAGCAGTTTAGGCGCGCTGATTGCACGCGGAGTCCGGGAGGCTGGAACGACGATGAAGCTGATCTCCAGCAGGCAGGTGTCCTTCATTCGTTTTCAGTCAGAGCTGTAACTCTGTCTAGCTGCGTCGAGCCAGAGAGCTGAGATTGGGAGGGGGAGCTGAGTTTAAGGCAGCTCAGCCTGCCCCTCCCTGCATGGTGGTGCCACTGGGGTGCACCAATCAAAGGCCCCTACTTCTTGTCACCCCACCCGCCCGCAATGCCCCCCCCTTTCAGCCAGACAAGCTGGCGCCGGGGTGAGGGCATATCTTGCCCAGACTGATAGGTTTAATAAAGTGTAACTAAATTAAATGATTTCATTCATATATGCACTGCAAATGGGACTTCTCCACTTCCTTTGTAAAGTGAAGGGTTACATCAACCAACATCTGAACATGTACAAAGATGGTGGTGTTTGGCAACTAAGAGCCTTTCTACATGAATCATGTATTGTGTACTCATGATTTCTCACTCATTCTATTTTGTGGGAGCTTTACACAATGTCATCCTTCTCCAGGGCCTCTCCTGTTATTTGCAACCATTATAGTGTGTGGGGTGTGGGTGGGGGGCAGGTCCTTACAAAGGAAGTCTGGTATTTTTGTGAATGGTGACATGAAACCCTGGTGTATTCATGCAATTCTGCTGTACCACAGTGTCACCTAGTGGCTGTGTAATGGAACATATAGAAAGGCAGAGAAAGAAAACCCCAGGAAAAAAAATGTAAAGGAGTCAATCTTAATCCCACAAAGAATCTGGAAGCAGAAGCCTCAGTAAAGTGGCAGGTTAAAAGCCTAATGTAGAAAAGCCCTAGTCATGCAGACCATTTGGGTCCAGAAAATATAAATTAATTCATAATTAATCAAATTTAAAAAATATTAAATCCTATTAAAAATCATAGATTTTTATACAGTCAAGAATTACAAGCCTACTAGATTTGATCTATGAACTGATATCACTAATAAAAATGTTAGAGAGTTTAAAAAAAAAAAAAAAAAAACCATGCAGGCCCTTCTTGCTAATCACTTGGGGGGGGGGATTAGCCTTTGAGCCATTTATGTTATGCTACCATACTATTTCAATACAAATTTGATGCTGTGTGGACATGCTACTAATGGATAAGCACTGACTGTTACTATAAAGGTGAAAGAGGAAACTTAGCTGCTTTTCTAACAAAGAGACTTTCAGAGGAGGCCTTCAGTTGTTATGTTGTTATGTTGTTCAGTCGTTAAGTCATGTCCGACCCTCTGTGACCCCATGGACCATAGCATGCCAGGCCTACCTGTAATTAGTGAAATGGCATCAAAGCCATATCTCTCTGGTGCTTTATGTAGTTATTTTGGTTAAGTATAATGAAATATTCTCCTTGCCCCCCACTGCCACTGCCCCCAGCCAACAGAATCCAAAATTAGTTGTTTGAAATGTGAAATACCTTTGTCGAAACCTAGCAAAATGAACCACATATACTTTACTCATATCAATTACTGTCCTATAAGAGTCTCTAAAGACAAGAGGTTAGCAAATTAAGCATTTAACCTACTTGAAGATGTTGGTCAAGTGAGCCGCAGAAAGGGGGATGGGCCTTTGCTATATGGAAGTGACTTGTATAAAAAGAATCATTTTCATTCCCCACAAAAACCTAAGGAGAGCTCTGCTGGTCTGGATCAGAACAAAGGCTATTTAGTCAAGCATTCTGTTCCCATAATGGTAAACCAGATTCCTATGGGATGGAATGTCCACAGCAGGATATGATAGCACCTTCCTGCTTGTGTTACCTAGCAACTGGTACTCAAAGGCATACTGCCTCAGATGCTGGACACAATATATATAGCCATCATGACCAGTAGACATGGATAGCCTTAACTTCTATGAATTTTTCTAATCCCCTTTTAAAGCTGTCTAACTTGACAGCCATCAGTACGATCTGGGGTTGCAAATTCCATAGTTTAACAATGTGAAGTATACCCTCACACTGACAGCTGATACAAGTTATGTTCATGCACTTCTCATGTGTAGGGCAGTGCTACGATAAATTAGGAGTGGGGACACACTTTTGCCCCACCTCTGATATCACATTCCTGCCCTCAAAACACCCTCCACCCACCCAGACAATTGCTTAGAGTGCAGTTGTCAGCACATAAATTATATTTATTTATTTATTTATTAAATTTATTAATCTCCCATCTGGCTGGTCACCCAGGCATTCTGGGCGATGTACATGCATACAATAAAACAGTTTAAAACAATAAAATTCTACAATAAAAACATTTTCTAAAATACCCTAGCCCACCCCAAATGCCTGCCTGAACAACCACGTTTTTAATGCATGGTGGAAGCTCATTAAAGAGGGGGCATGGTGGAGTTCCATAGGGAGGGAGTTCCACAGAGTGGGGGCCACCACAGAAAAGGCCCTCTCCCTCGTCCCCACCAGTCTAGCTGTCCTGGCTGATGGGACAGAGAGAAGGCCATCCGAGGCTTATCTTGTTAAGCGGCCTGTCTGGTGTTGCTGGAGGTGCTCCTTAAGATAGGCTGGGCCAGAACCATATAGCATTTTAAAGGTCAAAACCAACACCTTGAATTTGGCCCGGAAAACAACTGGTAACCAGTGCAACTCCTTCAGCACTGGAGTGATGTGATCTCACCAGCGGCTGCCTTTAATCAGGCGAGCTGTAGGGGTGCACGAAAGTCACTTACCTGGTCTCGCAGCTTGCTTCGCGGTGGGGAGGAGGCGCTTTGCTGCTCCCCCCGAAGTTCAGGCCGGGGGGGAGGCTTCCCGCCTCGCCCGGCCGAAATTCAGGCCGGGGAGAAGCGCCCCGTCTCCCTGGCCGCGAACTTCAAAAGAAAAAAAAAACAAAACGCCCCGTTATAGGCTACGTGACGATTAACGTAGCCTATCACGGCTAGATCTGCAAAGTCAGCCGTGATAGGCTACGTTAATCGTCACGTAGCCTATCACGGGTGACTTAAAAAAAAGAAAAGCACATACACAAATGGCGGCCCCCATAGGGAGCCGCCATTCGCGTTCCTTATTTGGTCGCTGTAGTCTATGTAAAGATTTATGTAGACTACGGCGAAAATAAGGGCAAAGCTATTTGCGTTGTCCTTATTTTTGCCATAGTCTACGTAAATCTTTACATAGACTACAGGGACCAAATAAGGAATGCGAATGGTGGCTCCCTATGGGGGCCGCCATTAGCCGTACGCGCTTTTTTTTTTTTAAGTCACCCGTGATAGGCTACGTGACGGTTAACATAGCCTATCACAGCTGACTTTGCAAATCTAGCCATGATAGGCTACGTTAATCGTCACATAGCCTATCACAGGGGCATTTTTTTTTTTACTTTGCTTGTAATGGCGGTGGCGGCAGCCGGTCGAAAGACTGGCTACTGCCCCCGCCCCTGACGAAGACCTGCCGAACCGCCGCCAGGACCCACCGCCGGGAGGGATATTCGTGAAAGGTAAGTCCCATCCCGGGGGGGGCGGGGGGCGGGGGGGTGGAGAAGTTTACCCCGAATAACCTTCGGAGGACCGAATGCACTGGCGCTCGGCCCCCCGAAGTTTCGGGGAGAAATTCTCCCCCATCCCTAGCAAGCTGCCATGTTCTGTATCAGCTGCAGCTTCAGAACCGTCTTCAAGGGTACCCCACGTCGACCGCATTACAGTAGTCTAAACGAGAGGAGACCAGGGCATGTACTACCGATGGGAGCAGATGGTCGGGAACGTAGGGGCGCAGCCGCCATATCAGATGGAGTTAATACAGTGCTTCCTGGATCACAGCTGACACCTGAGCCTCCATGGACAGCTGGGAGTCCAAAATGACCCCCAGACTGCGGACCTGGTCTTTCGAGGGTAGCCGTTCCCCATTCAGCACCAGGTCAACATCCCCCAGCCTCCTCTTGTCTCCCACCAAAAGTACCTCGGTCTTGGCAGGGTTCAGCTTATTCCTCCCCATCCAGCCACTCACCGTCTCCAGACATTTGGACAGGGATTCTAAGGCCAACCTTGGTGAAGATTTGAATGAGAGGTAGAGCTGCGTGTCATCCGCATATTGATGACATCACACCCCAAACCTCCTGATGATAGCCCCCAGTGGCTTCACATAGATGTTAAATAGCATCGGGGAGAGGATGGAACCCTGTGGCACCCCACAAGTGAGTGGCTACGGGTCCGAAACCTCCTCTCCCAGTGCTACCCTCTGGTACCTGCCAGAGAGGAAGGACCGGAACCACTGCAATACGGTGTCTCCAATGCCCAACCCCTCCAGGCAGTCCAGGAGAATACTGTGGTCAATGGTATCAAAAGCCGCTGAGAGGTCGAGGAGAACAAGGAAGGAGCATTCACCCCTATCCAGAGCCCTCCTCATATCATCCACCAAGGCGACCAAGGCCGTTTCTGTCCCATGCCCAAGCCTGAAGCCCGACTGAAATGGGTCTAGATAATCGGTTTCTTCCAAATGTGCCTTCAACTGCATCGCCACCACCCGCTCAATCACCTTGCCCAAAAATGGCAGATTCAAGACTGGGCGAAAGTTCTTCAGAACTTGGGGATCCAACGAGGGCTTCTTTAAGAGCAGTCTTATCACTGCCTCCTTGAGGGCTGATGGCATCACTCCCTCCTCAAGGGAGGCGTTCACCACCGCTCTGATCCCCTCGCTCATTCTCTCTCTGCAGCTCATAATGAGCCAAGATGGGCAAGGATCAAGTAAGCAGGTGGTCGGCCTTACAGATGAAAGCACCTTGTCCACTTCACCAGAAGGAAGAAGCTGGAACCAATCCCACAAAACCAGTTTGCCACAGGCCGCCTCTTGCTCACTAACTGTATCCACAGAGCATGGAGTAACACTCCTAATCCGATCAATTTTATCTGCAAAGTGCCTTGCTAAGGCCTCACAGGAGGCCCTAGAATGCTCCAGTGGTTCCGGAGACACAGGACTGACCAGGCTCTGGACCACTTGGAACAGCCTCCTGGGACAGCACTCTGCGGACATGATAGAGGCAGAGGAATCCAAGCTTGCATGTAGAATCATAGAATCACAGAATAGGAGGGTTGAAAGGGGCCTATAAGACCATTGAGTCCAACCCCCTGCTCAAGGCAGGAATCTAAGTCAAAGCATCAAGTGATCAGGATGTTTACAGAATCAGGTATCCTCATTGCATGTAGCCTGTACACATGACCAGCTGGGGTTCCTCTGCAGACAATTGCACTCAATATGTGGGTGTCAGAGGTAGGGGATTAGTGCAGGGATGGGGCTTGGAGCACAGCCCCACTCCACCTTCAAACTGTGTGAGTGCCCTACATGTACATAGCACATGAACAGGGCTATATGTAGACACTAATAATGATTTTACACATAACCTAAAAGCAAACCCAGGTTTGCTCCAGAGTGTACACGTCTCAAAAAGCTGCAACTAGTCATGGATGTGAATATCTTCATGTTGTGAATGAGATAATTGGACCCCCAAGCCCTTTCTGGCAGACCCCCAACATCTGCCATTGCCAAAGAAAAAATGCCCTAGGAATGGGCTCTGTGGTTCCCGCCAGCTTCATAGGTTGCTGCAGGGACACTCTAGGGATGAGACTTCTATTGCAGGAACCATAGAGCCTGTACTGTTTTTTTCTTTTTCTGGCAGTGGCCAAGGGAATGGAATGGAATGGTTAAAGCTGCAAGTCAGTAGGTGTGTGTATGTGAGTGAGTGGGAGGAGGAGTGAGTGAGTGAGTGAGTGAGTAGGGAAGGGAGAAATGAGTGGATGTGCCTGTGAATAAGGATAGTTTATGTGTGTACAGGGGAACCTCAGTCCCTGACAGATTACCTGCAAAGGAATACAGCACTCTTTGTCCACCCTTGTCTTAAAATGGAAGGTTTTAAATAGTAGAATGTATGCAAGACAAGCACAGTGTATGTTAGGTGTGTGTGTGTGTGAGAGAGAGAGAGAGTTGTATGTGAATGTGCATGCATGGATGTGCATGGGTGCGCATGTATATGTGTGCATGCACACATGTGAGGCTCTTGCCATACCAGTAGACACCCGATTTGGCTCTTGGGGTGGAGAAGGTTGTGTATCCTGATGTACATGAATGATGCACTTTCAACAGGTCTGAACTGCGTACATTTCCAAACATATGTGTCATGTCCTACTCTATATACTTTTCAAATATCTAAAGTGTACACAAAAAAGTTTAATGTGTGAAATGATCCTAGAGTATGAATTCTGAGAAGGCAAGATCTTTGTTGAAATCTTCCTCATGGCACAAATTCACTTAGGTGTCCCTTAAACAAGCCACTCTTCTCTTAGCATCAACTCCCTCACCCTCTGCAACATGACGATGATAATGTTCACCTAACTTACTGCGATGTTGCAAGGATTATTGAGACAATTATATGAAGTGCTTTCAACACTTGTGATTACGCTATATAAATGCTAAGTATGATAAATTACTGTTATTTTTCCAAGAGATTATTTAGGATAAATGATACTAAAAGAATCTGTGGGATCATCTTATACTTACCCACAGCAGGATTTCTCCCTCCCCCTTTCATTTTCATAATGTCGTACTTTGATTTATCACATCCATTAATTATCACAAAGGAGTTAGAAACTGCAGGGTTTGGGCATCACTTGATATGAAAATGAGACGCAGGATATGAATGTCTAATGCCATGTGTCTCTGTTCCTGAGGTGGAAACCTTGCCCCCATATAAATGACTTTTATAAGTCTACAAAATAGCTCATTAGTGTCCAGTGGCCTAGTGTTAACTGCTTAGTAGGATGACAAGAATGAATGTCTGAGTTTATTAGCCAGGGTGCTAACAATTTTTCAGTTTGAATACTTGCCTCTGAAAATCTCCTTGGAGTTCAACCTAGTATAATGTAAAAAGTAACCAGCATGATTAGAAAAAATAATACTATTTGGCTCATGGTCTACTAGTCTGAACTTTCAGAAGGATATGAGCTGTAATATATTCACGAATAATAAGTGTGTGCAGTTTTCCCTCCAAGTCAGTATAAAATCTGGGAGGTCTTCTTTAAAATGCAATTTATGCATGTTTACTCAGAAGTAATTGCCACATAAGGATTATTCCTTACTGAGTGCATATAGGATTGCAGTCTCAATTGTTGAGGGTGAAATGATATACTGGTGCTGCCAATATATCATTTCAAACGTGGGGCTGCCACCGAAAACTGTGAGGAATGAAATGTTCACTCCACTTACCAGCAGCAGCTTTCATGTTCCTCACTGCTATTTCCTACCCAGACCAGAAGACACTGTACCAAATGTAAGTAGCATTGTATTCCTGCTCCTGCCCTCACTCTAGTTTGTCTTTAGGGGGATTCGGTAGACTTGAGGACTGTTTTTTTTACTTGGGGGCGGGGGGAGGATTTGTGCAAATTTGCACTTGTGTTACTGCACACTTGCATTAATATGCATTAGCACAAGTGCGCATTTGCGCAAGTGGAACGAGCATTCCTAAAAAAAAATCCAATTCCGTCAATGAGCAGACAACAAAATGGAAGATGCTTAACCATTTTTGAAACATGGATGGAACGGATTTAACAAAATCCATACATCCCTAGAAAGAAGGCAGGAGCAGGAAATAATGCTTCTTGACTTCACTCTGGTATCTTCTGGGTAGGAAGACACTTTGAAGAAAAATAACACTCAGCAGTAATACAGGGTATGGTCTCTGCTGTTACCATGGAATGACATGAACAAGTAGTAGTAGTGGAAAGGGGAAGTAGGGGCAGTTTGGGAAATCTTTGGCCTACCCCAGCCACATATTTGAGCCCCCCAAAACTGTTACTTTAACTTTTCGCTCATTTCTAATACCAACTGAATGACACTATGCTTATGTTGCCAATAGATATACAGACCACCACAAATGTTTGGTTGTTTGGCACACCGAAATATAAATATCACAACCAGACTATTTCATTCAAACAGAATCATCCAAGCCAGTTAAATGTGGACTAGAATTAAGATAGGTCATCAAACTGGCAAATCAAATCTGAATGGCAAATCTGTTTCCCCCTGGAAACAGATTGATTAAAATTTGCAGTGAGCACATCCATGGCATTAAAGACATTAAAAAATCACTGTGTGAAAATGTTTGTTTCCATGCCACAAGGCTCCAAGTGGAGTTCCACAGGGCTCTGTCCTTGGTCCTCTGTTATTCAACATTTTTTATAAATGACTTGATGAGAGTGTAGAGGGGATGTTTATCAAGTCTGCCAATAATACAAAGCTAGGAAAGATTAGCTAATGCTACAGAAGATAGAATCAAGATTCAAACTGAAGGTGACAGACTGGAACACTGAGCCAAAACCATCAAGATGAAATGCACAGAGATAAACTGAAGGTCCTGCATTTAGATACAACAAATCAAAAGCACAAGTGTAGGATAGGAGAGACCTTGTTGGCAGCAGCTCATGTAAAAAGGATCTAAATATCTAAGGGAGCAATCCGATGCTGCTCAGACTGCATCTAGTGGGACATAGGATTGTTTGGTTTCCTGGCTTCAAGCCTGTAGAGAACCGCATCATCTATCTCCCCAGGCTCGCAAAATGAGCACAGAGATGGGGAAAAGGAGGCATTCCCAGGGGCAGAGAGGGGAGGAGACTGGGGATGTGGGGCTATGAGTTATTCCCAGCCATTCCCAGCCTGCTTCTCTCCTCGAAGCCTCCACTAGAAAGGCCCATCAAGCTAAATCGCTCATCTAGCTAAAATGCAGAAGTGCCTCCTGCTCTGCATTGCATGATCGTAAGCCTCCAAGTTGATTAGTAGCTATCAATGGTACTTGACTAGTAGCTGATGATGATATGGTACTTCCAGTACCAGAGGCAGTATGCCTATGTGTACACCAGTTGCTGGGGAATATGGGCGGGAGGATGCTGTTGCACTCATGTCCTGCTTGTGGGTTTCCTGTGGGCACCTGTTTGACCACTGTGTGAACAGAATGCTGGACTAGATGGACTATAGGTCTGATCCAGCAGGGTTCTTATGTTCTAAGTTTGGAGGCTTACAAGTACACAGGACACATCCCATAGGATTGCGCCCTATGTTGATCATACACTGAACATGAGACAACAGTGGAATGTGGCTGCAAAACCCTAATACAATCTTAGGCTGCGCATTAACAGGAGCATAGTGTCCAGATCATGAAAAGTAGTTAATCCTATTCAAGTATCCTGAAGCCAAACAGAGTAAATGTGTGAGGAGAGGAAGAAGGCTATCCCTTCCCCCTCCTTATGTATTTCAGTCACCCTGTACTTGTAGAGGGTAACTTTCTTGAGATGGGAGTAGAGCCTTCTGTATCCATGGAGGCTCTTCACTTGATCCAGAACACTGATTTTCCATGGTTGTAGTAGTTATAATTACATACTGCATTGCAGATCCTACATTGAGCAGAGGGGGGGGGGCAGTTGTTGTTGATTCTATGTTAAATGTGTTTATCTTCCAAGATAGGCTCCCACCATCACCACCACCCCAGATATAAAATACTTCGTTTCTGCATAATTGATGTGGTTATTTTGAATCTACATCTACTAACTTTCAAAAGTGCCTTAAGCTACAGAATCTGAGGCACAGAATGGGTTAGATCCGAGAGTGTCCCTTCCATGAACAAAAGGGTGGCTTCCATTCACGGAAAGGTCTGAGATCCAGTGGAAGAAGAATGGGGAGGTGTTTGGAGCTCATTCTCCTTTCTCCCTGCAGCAGCTCTCACCACCTCCCACAGTGTTCTGGAGGGTGCCCCAGCCCTCTGGCATAGCTTTTCAGGGGTCACAGAGAGCTGTAGGGGGAAGGAGGAAAATGGTATCTCCCCTTTCCTCTAGAAGGAGCATCCAGTGAGTGCATTTCCACTTATAGGAACTGGACATAGGATGATGATGATGATGTTTTAATGTTTATATACTGCCTCATTGGCTAAACAGTCACCAAGCTGGTGTACAATGAAAAACAATAATACCTTCAAACAATTTTTGCAAATTTAGACAGAAAACAACCCTACAACTCTCTAGGATTTTTTTCTGTCTGAGCATACATATAATTGTGCCTTGAAGCATTTAAACTACATAATTTAAAAGGCTAAATTAAAAAGATGTGTCTTTACAACCTTTCTAAAAGCCAATAAGTGGGGTCCAGTCATAGTTCTTGGGGCAGTGTATTTCACATTTGCAAATGGCACAGGAAAAAGCCCTTTCACAAGGGCCAAATAAATGAGATTCCTCAGGCAATGGTGTTCTCAAGGGGGCCTCTCCTGCAGTTCTTAATAACTGGTAAGGTTCATCACGAGACCAGTAGTCTCTTAGATAAATAGGTCCTAAGCTATTTAAGGCTTTAAAGATTAAAACCAACACCTTGAATTGAGCCTGGAAAGCATTTGGCAACCAGTGTAAGTCATTCAAGACTGGTGTACTATGGTCCTGATCCCATGCACCAGTTAGCAGCTTAGCTGCTGCATTTTGCACCAACTGTATTTATATAATTAATGATAATTATATAATCTGAGTTTTTTTCTCCTTTGTGCACTTAAGTTCCAAGTATTGTTATTATTATTTTGGTGGGGTGGGGAGAAAAACTTCCAGGCTCCAGTTCCTTTCTTATAATGGATAGGCCTTTGTTTGAAGAGTTCAACTCCTATTTTTCATTTCTTTGTTTTGATTCAAACACAATAAATATTGGTCCACTAAGGACAAAAAAAAACCCCTATAATGAAGTGGCATTAAAAGCTTAACATAAATATATAAAAGTAGTAGAATTACAATACTGAATTACCTTAGTTCACTGATTATCTCTAATTACTGTAGGCATTGTATTGAAGTCAGTGGGTACTGTTTTGTAACAGAAAGGAATACAAAATTATTTCAAGTGCTCTAGGATTATTAAAAATACATTAAGTTGCAGTCCTAAACACAGTGTAGTCCCCTTCATGCAATACTCAAGTGAAGGGAGCATTAAACAATTTCTGGGGAGTGGGACCATGCCCTTGACCTTGCCCTTTGTGCTAGGCATGAATATGATCCATGTCCCTGGCTACTAATGCAAACATGCATTGGCATGTTCATCTTCAGGGGAAACCCTATGCACAAGCAGTTGCTCACAGGTTACCTCCAGATAAGACATGCAATCATGCCAGTGTCCCTGCTGCATGGAACCATATGCACGGACAGCTCCAGTTGACCATGTATGGAGGTCTGTAGGCAAGGCCAGAAGCATTGCCCTGCTAGTCAGTAAGCATGTGATGCTTCTTCCATGTGAATAACAAAACAAAACAAAAACTCTAGAGAAAAAAACTCTATTGGACACAATGAAACTTATTTCCAAATAAACATATCTAAGATTGCACTGTATGGCTACAGTCTTATGCATGCTTATGTGGGAGTAAGTCACACTCAACGGAAGAGGACTTACTTCCAAGTATGATAGTACAAAATAGAACAAAAGTTTCTAGTGTAAACTTTGCTTTCATTTCAGCCATTTCTTTCTTACGAAGATTGAGCTTTCAGCCATGAATGTATACATTTCTTTTAAAATCTTAAAGTATATGTGCTGAATCTCTGTTTATTTGTATTGCCAAATCTAAGCCAAGGACAGAGAATTTGACCACCCCAGTCTTTCCTTATACATTCTCTTTGAGACCAACACCAAGTAGGGATGTGCAACCTCCCCCCCACATCCGGTCCAAGGGATGCCCATCATGGGGAAATCAGGCCCTATACACATTTACCTGGGAATAACCCAGGATTGCACATCTTGGGGCTCAATGGATTTCCCCAGACTCCTCCTGGCATGTCTTCTGGATTTCACGCAGGTTTTTTTTTTTCCTTTAAACAGGGCAAGATACACCAATTCCTGCTGCAATTAGTGTATCTTGGGCAAATTATGGCCATGATTAGCATGTTTTACACCACTTACAGCCTTAAAGTGCTTAGTTATAAGTAAATTGTGGCCACTGTAGCTTTGTGGTACACCAGAGGTGGGCAACTTGTGGCCCTCCAGACATTTTGGCCTACAACACCCATCATCCATCACCATTGGCTATGCTAGCTAGGGCTGATGGAAGTTATAGGCCAAAATATCTGGAGTTCCATAAGCTGCCCACCCCATTGTACACCATCCCAAACTGGCTTAGTGTACAATGACAATCCTGGCATACTCCCAGGTAAGTGTGTATAGCATTGCAGCTGTAATGTGGGTTCAATTTCTTACCAAAATGTCAACTTCTGCACACAGTCAGTGAATCAGAGAAGCAGGGAAGTTGTTCAACCAAATTAAAAAGCTGCCTACTGCACACATGTTATTTCCTTTACCCTGAGATTATTCCATGTAGGGAAAAATCCATCCTCCTAAGTTCATCATCATGTATAAAGAAATAATAAACATATATTTATTTTGCTACAATCATACATCTTAAAGCCGCTGCATGCTAGCTTCCATATATGTTTATAATCATGGGAAAATAAGATGCCACAATTTTCACACAATATGGTAATTACACAGGCAAGCAAGGTTTTCGTTTTATTATTGTTAAACTAAACAGAGTTTCTCTGTGGGTAGGAAAAGAGTCTTGTGTAGGAATCTGCGTAAACCTCTCCCCTGAAAAAAATGTTAGCCCTATGAAACCAACTTTTGCTTCCCTCAAGTACTTTGATGGTTTCCCCCCTCCAAATTTGCCTCAGTTATTTATATGTTTTTTCCCTACACATTTTCACTTTAAGTGAACCAAAGTGACAGCTAAGGAATGTGTGAACACACAACACCGAGACATATGACTAGGCTTATGAAAATTATTTTTGATTCCCCTGAATCTCAAAAGTCACTCTGACGTTGTAGTTTAGATGAAATTCTATGGCAACTTGAGTCAGGCATATGGAGCATATCTTTGTCTTATGCGACTGCTAATATATGTATACCATGCATGGTACAGATGACTAAGGGAGCAATCCTATTGAGATAGGTGGCCACCTCCAAACTTGGAGGCAACCGCCTATCCAAAGCAGGGCAGGAGAAGCATGGAGGGGATCGTTCCCTCTGTACTCCTCCTGCCCTGCTTTTTCTGCTAGACAGCCGATTGCAGCTGTCTAGCCACAGGAGCATGGAGCAGGGAAAGAGGCTGCTGCACGACACATAGGATGTGTCATACAGGAAGCTACACTCTCCCTGCTCCGGAACACCCCCAGCCACACCCCTTTCTGGCTGCGCCACGCTCCTCTTGCAAGTTCGGAGGATGGGGCTGTTCCGCGCTGCCTCCAAGGCAGCACGGAAGTGGGGGGAGGCCAGTTCTCCAGGAACCAACCTCAGAGAGCTGGCTCCGAGGTCAGTTCCCAGAAAACAACATATCCTATGGCCATCTAGCTGCTGTCTAGTGGCCACAGGATTGCTCCCTAAAGAAGTGGGGTTTATGTCCCATTGTCTACTTTCATTTTCATATTTTAGCCAGTTTTTGCAAACATGCTTTAAAAGAGCCTGCTGTTAATTCTAAATGGCAATATTTTTCAACCTATAGGGTTGTTGTTTTTTGCCTAATTAATAGGATTTTTTTCTGTACAATTATGTCCAAATCTACTATTGCAAACAGTGTGTTTAAACACAGACACACATTCTGTCTTCAAGCTTGACTACTCATCAGGTGCACTGGTACCAGCCCAGAAATGTTGTCTAATTGACTTTTTTTAGAGGAAGAGGAAGGGTGAAATCATACTGCCATCCTTACGTATCATGATACACCATTCTTACTGCAAGCACTGAGATTCCTTTTAGAAATCATTAGCAGATTTCTATGTTCTAAAAGACAAAAATGGGAGGCTGCCTTTGAAAAAAGTCCAGAAACTTCAGCTAGTCCAAAATAGGGCAGCAAGATTGTTAACAGGGACTGGCCAATGAGATCACATTACGCCAGTACTTTCCCAGCTGCAGTGGCTGCCAATCCCTTTCTGGGCCCAATTCAAAGTACTGGTATTAACATTCAAAGCCCTTAATGGCTTGGGGCCAAGTTATCTGAAGGATTGCCTCCTCCCACATGTGTCTGCCTGAACCCTAAGATCATCCTCAGCAGTCCTACTCCGTGAGCCCCTACCAAATGAAGTGAGGCGGGTGGCTACCAGGAGGAGGTCCTTTTCTGCTGTGGCAGCCTGGCTGTAGAATGAGCTCCCTAGAGAGGTTCACCTGGCACCTATGTTGTATTCCTTCCAGCACCAGGTGAAAACATTTTTATTCTCCCAGGCATTTCAGCATTTTATCTTCCTAGTCTTTTAGCTTTGGTGTTTTAAATATGTATTTTAAATCTCTGCATTGCCGCTAGGTTTTATTCTGGTTGTATTGTTATATTGTTATTGTGGTTTTAATGCTTTTGTATTTTATATTGTTTTATCCTGAGCTTTTTGGTTTTAATTTTTGTGAACTGCCCAGAGAGCTTTAGCTATTGGGTGGTATAGAAATAAATAAATAAATAAATAAATAAATAAATAAATAAAATCACTGTCCAATTGAATTATTATGCATCACTGAAAAGGTTCAAAATCATGACAGTAAAGCAAACATGTCACAGATTGGTAACACCCTGTTCCATGAGTGAAAGGGAAAACAAGCAAAATAATGTGCCCACATGCCTTTTTGCTCTTCCCTTTCTGTGGCTTTTTCCTTTTAAAGACTTCCATCATGTAGAAGTCTTTATTTTTCTGGCTTCCTCCACCAAACCAGCCTTAAACTCTCTAGGTCTTGGGTATATACCTCAGGTAGCATGGGTTGGGTATTAGACATGGAGTGGGTAAAAGAGAAAGAGACACCAGAGCATTTCAAATAACAGTAAATTTTTCAGTAGTGAAAAAGTTAAAATTTCAATGGACACAAACACACATACTCACTCACTCATTCTGTCACACACACACCACACCACACCACACCACACCAAGCCATATGTTGATCAGAGGACTGGAAACAAAGCCCTGTGAGGAGAGACTGAAAGAACTAGGCATGTTTAGCCTTGAGAAGAGAAGACTGAGGGGAGATATGGTAGCGCTCTTCAAGTACTTGAAAGGTTGTCACCAAGAGGAAGGCCAAGATCTCTTCTCGATCATCCCAGAGTGCAGGACATGGAATAATGGGCTCAAGTGGCAGGAAGCCAGATTCCGGCTGAACGTCAGGGAAAACTTCCTGACTGTTATAGCAATACGACAATGGAACCAATGACCTAGGGAGGTGGTGGGCTCTCCCACACTGGAGGCATTCAAGATTAAGGTAGGCAGCCATCTGTCTCAGGGATGCTTTGACTTAGATTCCTGCATTGAGCAGGGGGTTGGATTTGATGGTCTTATAGGCCCCTTCCAACCCTACTATTCTATGATTCTATGAATAATAGGATAATAAAAGAAGAAAAGATAAGTACATCCAGTGACCTAAATAAACCAGTATATCTAGTCCTGCACTCTGGGGGAGAGCGCAGGACAGGAAGGCCTGGCGTGCTATGGTCCATGGGGTCATGAAGAGTCGGACACGACTGAATGTCTGAACAACAACAAAAATCTAGTCCTCCTGGGGCCTGTCTTCATTAGCAATTTGATGCAAAGTTAAATCAGTCTGAAAGTTGTTTGCAACAGATGACGTCATCACCAATCTGCTGCCAACCAGCCGCTTACCTCTTGAAAAGCGACATTTTCTGAAACTCCTCATACTCTGACTCTTTTTTCTTTATTTCTGAATATTTTTGTAGGCTAAAAGGTCGAATCAAAAAGGGATGCAACTAGCGCCCGCTACGCTATTTGCATTCCCCTTTATTTTCGCCGTCATAGTCTACGTAAATATTTACGTAGATTAAGACGGCAAAAATAAGGAATGCAAATGGCGGCGGCCGTAGCCACCACCATTTGTGTACGCGTTTTTTTTTTAAACCCACCCAACCATGATAGGCTATGTAAAGATTTACGTAGCCTATCACGTCGTGTTTTTTTTTTTTAACCTAGCCATGATAGGCTATGTAAATCTTTACGTAGCCTATCATGTCTTTTTTTTTTCTTTTTTTTACAAGCCTAGAAATGGCGGCAGCAGCAGCCAGTCGGAAGACCAGCCGCCGCCGCCCGGAAGATCCGCCACAGGTAAGTCTCATCCTGGGGGGGGGATCTGCAGGGGGGTGGGGGGGTGGCAGGCCGTTCTGCCACAGAGTTCGGGGGGCTGAATGCACTGGCATTCAGCCTCACTGAGATCCGTGGTGGAATTCTCTGACATCCCTATCCCACCCTCCTCTGTTGTGGCAGTTACCATTTATGAAGAGCTTGGTTGGAGATGCTTGTAGGAGGTTCAAAAATGTATCCAACTGGTGAGAAAAGGTAAAACAAAAATCCCTTCCAAATCTCTGAGGCAATGCCAAAGCCTTAGGACCAGCTAGCTTCACCTCAGACCACTTCAGCTCAGACCTTCAGGCCGTAGGGATGTATGGACTATGTAAAATCTGCTCTGTCTGTGTTTCACAGATTGTCAGGTGCCTTTCGTTCCATTATCCACCCACAGATGGATGTGAATTTTTATTCGTTATGCGGAAAAATACGGAAATATTTACGTAAATATTTATGTAGGCATTTACATAATTTACCTCAGTACATAACATTTAGTCCCCTTCATGGATCACTGCCTTGTTGTGGCGAAGGGGCTTGCGTAACTCAGTGAAGCCATAAGCTATGCCGTGCAGGGCCACCCAAGACGGACAGGTCATGGCAGAGGGTTCTGACAAAATGTGGTCCACTGGAGAAGGAAATGGCAACCCACTCCAGTATTCTTGCCAAGAAAACCCCATGGAACGTATCACAAGGCTAAAAGAGATGACCCCGGAAGATGAGCCCCTCAGGTCGGAAGGTGTCCAATATGCTACTGGGGAAGAGCAGAGGGTATTTCCAAGTAGCGCCAGAAAGAGTGAAGCGGCTGGGCCAAACCCGAAAGGACACTCAGCTGTGGATGTGTCTGGCGGTGAAAAGAAAATCCGATGCTGTAAAGAACAATATTGTTTAGGAACCTGGAATGTCAGATCAATGAATCAAGGTAAGCTGGAGGTGGTCAAACATGAGATGACAAGATTGAACATCGACATCTTGGGAATCAGCGAATTAAAATGGACAGGCATGGGCGAATTTAATTCAGGTGACCATCATATCTACTATTGTGGGCAAGAATCCCTTAGAAGAAATGGAGTAGCACTCATAGTCAACAAAAGGGTGGGAAAAGCAGTACTGGGGTACAATCTTAAAAATGATAGAATGATCTCAGTACGAATCCAAGGCAAACCATTCAACATCACAGTAATTCAAGTCTATGCCCCAACCACTGAGGCCGAAGAAGCTGAGGTTGATCAGTTCTATGAAGATCTACAACACCTTCTACAACTCACACCAAAAAAAGATGTCCTCTTCATCATAGGGGATTGGAATGCTAAAGTAGGAAGTCAAGAAATCACCGGGATAACAGGCAGGCATGGCCTTGGTGTACAAAATGAAGCAGGACAAAAGCTAATAGAGTTTTGCCAAGAGAACACGCTGATCATAGCAAACACTCTTTTCCAACAGCACAAGAGGCGACTCTACACATGGACATCACCAGATGGTCAATATCGAAATCAGATTGATTATGTCCTTTGCAGCCAAAGATGGAGAAGCTCCATACAGTCAGTAAAAACAAGACCTGGAGCTGACTGTGGCTCAGATCATGAGCTGCTTCTTGCAAAATTTTGGCTTAAATTGAAGAACGTCGGGAAAACCACTAAACCGTTCAGGTATGACCTCAGTCATATCCCTGATGAATATACAGTGGAGGTGAGGAATAGATTTCAGGGATTAGACCTGATAGACAGAGTGCCTGAGGAACTATGGATGGAGGTCCGTAACATTGTTCAGGAGGCAGCAACAAAATCCGTCCCAAAGAAAAAGAAATGCAAGAAAGCCAAGTGGCTGTCTGATGAGGCTTTACAAGTAGCTCACGAAAGAAGGGAAGTGAAAAGCAAGGGAGAAAGGGGAAGATATACCCAACTGAATGCAGAGTTCCAGAGAATAGCAAGGAGAGACAAGAAGGCTTTCTTAAATGAACAATGCAAAGAAATCGAGGAAAACAACAGAATGGGAAAGACTAGAGATCTCTTCAAGAAAATTGGAGATCTCAAGGGAACGTTTTGTGCAAAGACGGGCATGATAAAGGACAAAGAAGGCAGGGACCTAACAGAAGCAGATGAGATTAAGAAGAGGTGGCAAGAATACACAGAAGAACTATACAGGAAAGATCTGAATGTCCCTGATAGCCATGATAGTGCGGTCACTGAACTTGAGCCAGACATCCTCGAGAGTGAAGTCAAGTGGGCCTTAGGAAGCATTAGTAACAACAAAGCTAGCGGAGATGACAGTATTCCAGCCGAGCTATTTAAAATCCTAAAAGATGATGCTGTTAAAGTGCTGCATTCAATATGCCAACAAATCTGGAACACTCAACAGTGGCCACAAGACTGGAAAAGGTCAGTTTACATTCCAATTCCAAAGAAGGGCAACGCCAAAGAGTGTTCAAACTACCGCACAATTGCGCTCATTTCACATGCCAGCAAGGTGATGCTCAAAATCCTACAAGCTAGGCTTCAGCAGTATGCGAACCGAGAACTACCGGAAGTACAAGCTGGGTTTCGAAGAGGCAGAGGAACTAGAGATCAAATCGCCAACATTCGCTGCATCATGGAGAAAGCAAGAGAATTCCAGAAAAACGTCTATTTCTGCTTCATTGACTACGCTAAAGCCTTTGATTGTGTGGATCACAACAAACTGTGGCAAATTCTGAAAGTGATGGGAGTACCAGACCACCTTATCCGTCTCCTGAGAAACCTGTACGAGGGTCAAGAAGCAACAGTAAGAACCAGACATGGAACAACCGATTGGTTCAAAATTGGGAAAGGAGTACGACAAGGCTGCATATTGTCACCCTGCTTATTTAACTTATATGCAGAGTACATCATGAGAAATGCCGGGTTGGATGAATCACAGGTCGGAATTAAGATTGCCGGGAGAATTATCAACAACCTCCGATATGCAGACGATACCACCCTAATGGCAGAAAGCGAAGAGGATCTCAAGAGCCTCTTGTTGAGGGTGAAAGAGGAGAGTGCAAAAGCTGGTTTGAAACTCAACATTAAAAAAACTAAGATCATGTCATCTGGCCCTATCACTTCCTGGCATATAGAAGGGGAAGAAATGGAAGCAGTGACAGATTTTACTTTCTTGGGCTCCAAGATCACCGCAGACGGTGACTGTAGCCATGAAATTAAAAGACGCTTGCTCCTTGGGAGGAAAGCTATGGCAAACCTAGACAGCATAGTAAGAAGCAGAGACATCACCTTGCCGACAAAGGTCCGTCTAATCAAAGCTATGGTTTTCCCAGTAGTAATGTATGGCTGTGAGAGCTGGACTATAAGGAAGGCTGAGCGCCGAAGAATTGATGCTTTCGAACTGTGGTGCTGGAGAAGACTCTTACGAGTCCCCTGGACTGCAAGGAGGTCAAATCAGTCCATCCTAAAGGAAATCAACCCTGAGTGCTCATTGGAAGGACAGATAATGAAGCTGAAGCTCCAATATTTTGGCCACCTAATGCGAAGAGAAAACTCCCTGGAAAAGACCCTGATGCTGGGAAAGATTGAAGGCAAAAGGAGAAGGGGACGGCAGAGGATGAGATGGCTAGATAGCATCACGGATGCAATGAATATGAACTTGAGCACGCTCCGGGAGAGAGCGCAGGACAGGAAGGCCTGGCGTGCTATGGTCCATGGGGTCACGAAGAGTCGGACACGACTGAACGACTGAACAACAACAACAATAACATTTAGTGTATTGTCCCCCATTCCATTCAATGTTTCCTCAACAGAAACTTACATTATTTTTCTATGGATGTATATGCGTAAATTTCGGGGGGGGGGGAAATCATCTGAAAGTCCACGGACTCCGCACGGCCTGAGCGGGGTGCTCTGCAGTAGATTCCTCAGGTCGGATTCTTAGAAATCTGAGCTGATTTTAATCTGCCTCGAATTTCTCCATCATTCGTACTGCAAGGTTGAGGTGGTCTGAATAATTCCAAAGTACAACGAAGTACAACTGCAACCTGAGACTCCATTTCAGTGAACTGGCAGACAAGGTAGCTGCAGGGTTCCCCCCTCCCCACTAATTCTCTAACCCTCAAGTCCTTTTATTTGCTCACCATTCCCACTGTGAACCTTTTTTTTCTGAAGGGGGCGGGAGACAGTGGTGCTGCTAGCAGTGGCACTGCCAGGCTTGAGGGGGCCCTTGGCAAGATGCCCTGTGCCCCCTGCACCGCTCTGGTTGTTTTGTCACCCTGATTTCACTTCACCTTTCCCAGTGGAGGCTGGTGGCTACTATTTCAGTGGGGCAGTGAATCCACTCTGGTTTTCAGCCAGCACCAGTCAGAATTCTAAATGAGCTATCCAAGGTGCTAAACCCATTTTGTGGATAGGGCTCCACACTTTGCATAGCTTCTTTAGAGCCCTGGCTGTTTCTGACTGAAACCCAGAGAGGATTTATTGCCCCACTGAAATAGGAGCCACCAGCCTCCACTTCCACTGCCACCATTAAACTACATCCCTTTATTTAACATATGCCTTTTCCCCTAAGGTCATTGGCATGAGATAAATCAGATCGGAGGTACCAGGGCTAGATCTACACTAGCGTTTTTTATCAGTATGGAAGTGCACTGATAACTGTTGGGGCACATTACGCATTCCATATACCGCTTTTCTAGCATTATTTCCTGCTTTTTATTCTGTATTATCCAAAATATGGTAACAGATGTCATTGCGTGTGCTACCAGGTATAAATGCACAAGAGGGATGTAGTGTTGCCATGATGGGATCGTGTCAATATGACACGAGGTGTACATGTGACCCTGATCCCTGAAACACATTGATGGATTTGGGAGAGACAAGTCGACAAGTGCACGTGTTCATTTCTTTGCCATAGCTGACCACAGGAAAGCCTTGTTTTGCCCGCTCTCATATGCGCTGCTGGAGGTTCTATGCTTCATATTGCTCGTGTATATTTTATTAAGCAAAACTTCCGAAATGATCCGTACTACCACCAACTTTTGTAGTTACAATATACAGTAACTAGCCCTGGAAGGTACCCCGCCCCCCAAGATATAGAGCATTTTATTGAAAAGAAACAAAACAAGAAAGCTTATTCTTTAAGACTGCTGTTACTACTTTAAAACAGGCTTCTGTGCACTTATTTTTACCATCTATCAGTTGTTAGAAGGCCCAGTTCCAAACCCTAACCAAACGGAAGCGAATTCCCTTATCAAGCTCCACCTCACTTAACTCACAGACCTAACAATGAGTGCTTGAAAAGCAATCTTTCCTCTGGTAGGGCTGCCTCATTTTTTGATTCATAAGACTGAGAGTTAAATGAGGGTCTTCCAAGTTTGCCATCTGGCAATCTCAATATGAGCAAAACTGAGGTGGGGCTGGGTGAGGAGGAGGAGGAGACCCCGGGGAACAGCCTAGCACACCAACTTCAAATTTATTTTGAACTGAAACCTACTTATTTCACTTTAATTTTCTTCCAAGTAAGGATGTTTAGGATCACAGCCTAATGGATCAAGGGTGTTTAGGATCACACCCTTGGAATGTTAAATGCAATATGCACTGGGATAGCTCTGGGATCTGTAGTGATATCTCCCTACCTGTCCTTTATAAGCTTCTCTCCCTGCTTGGTCTCTCCTTAGTCAAGTATTCCCAGAGTCCCTTCTCACAGTTTACACATCTATTTATTTCAGAGCCACTGTTTGAGTTCACATGCAGTCATTATGGAAGGTGGCAAATTGAAGGGGCAGGCAGAATAGGAGGGTGTCTACATTTGCGCACACACATAAGAAGTGGTTCCTTTTATACAGCTCCAAGTATACAGCTCCATGGTGAGGCATCCAGCAAAGTGTGATAGTGTATATTAGCTGTTCTGTCTGGTGGAGGGAATACAGCTGCTAATATACACACACACACCAGTATCCCAAACTGTTGTATTCCCTCCCAGTAGCCTAATCCATTTCCACTATACATTTAAGGGGCAAGTCACCTATAAAATGTATCATGAGGGATAGCTTAGACTACAGGAGGACATGCTGTGGAATACTTAAAGAAAAGCCCCCTTTCCATCCCAGGGCTAACTGTCGGTCTATGCTGCAAACAGTGAAGGGAACAACAGTTGCTCCCCCCGCCCCTGCTTACATATCCATACATTTCCCCACTTGTTTTTGCATATTCAAGTCCTATATATAGCACAAAACATACTCAGTCCATTGATAATCTAGCATGTGCATTTAACATCTAAGTACACTGAAATGGGGCCACAATGCTTTCCTAGTTATTAGTTCTACGCATTTAACAGATTTAAAAGCATTCAAGCTATTCTCAACTACTACAAGTCACTTTTTTTACACTTGGCTAGTCATACAATATATAATATGAGAAGTGGCCCTAATTCTGTGGCCCTAATTCTCCCACACTGTGGAAGCCAGTGTGGTATAGCAGAGTGGTGGACTGGGCAGTTGGGACCAATGTCGCTCTGGTAGCTTCCCACGGGTCTCCGTGGGAGCTTTCTCAAACAGCTTTTTAAAAGGTTGAAAAACCGTTTCATCTCTCTCCTGGAATGGAAAGGGGGGGGCAAGACAACAGTTCTGGACAACATCTTGGAGAACGGTAACTCCCACGCGATAGTGGGGGGGGGGCTGGATTCCAGGATTATCTCCCCAGAGCTTTACCAATGAAAAAAGTTGTGATGAGACTCCTATTTCATAGGAGAAAACAGGGCTGATGTGTTCCATAATATTATATGCTTTAAGAAATATCAACAACCTTTCAGTAGGGATGTACAAAACAACTTACCTGTTTCGTTTTGTACATCCGCGGTGGGGGGGAGGCGCTCCGTCCCTCCCCCCGAAATCCTCGATGGCCGGCTCCGCTCCACGGCAACTCCGTGGAGCCACCAGCCAGGGCAGCCCACAGCGACACCCGGCCACTGCTGGGCTGCGCAGGGACACAAATGGCGGCCGCCGTAGCGGCTGCCATTTGCATCCCTTTTTTTTGCTGTAATAGGCTACGTAAATATTTATTTAGCCTATCACAGCAAAAAAAAAAGGAACGCAAATGGCGGCCGCCGTAGCCGCCACCATTTGCATTCCCTTTCCCCCCCCATGATAGGCTATGTAAGTATTTACATAGCCTATCACAGCTAAAATGGTGAAGTGAAGAGCAGCGTGAATGGCAGCAGGTGAGTGCTCCGTTTCGCGCGCCTTTCGTGGGGTGGGGGGTGGGGGGCTTCATTCCGCCTTGGGTTTCGGGGGGCCAAATGCCCTGGCATTTGGCCTCACCGAGATCTGTGGCGGAATTCTCCGCCATCCCTACCTTTGAGGTATGATTTTAACAATATTTGAGAACATCTGAGGACCTGTAAGATCTGCTTGAGGGAAACATGTCTGTGCTGAGGAGAAGGGAGCTCGCATCTACTCCCCCTGAACCTTCTGTGTCAAAAATGTCAAGAAGAGAAGATATAGGTGAATTATTAATGCTAATAAAGACCTTGGCTGGATCTACACTTACCGCCTTTTTTCACTTCCAATAAGGTTTCACTAGGGATGTCAGAGAATTTCGTCACGAATCTCAGGGGGGCTGAATGCCAGTGCATTCGGCCCCCCGAAATTGGTGGCGAAATGATCTGCCACCCCCCCAGTCCCCCGGGACGGGACTTACCTTGGGCAAATCCTCCTGGCAGCAGAGGCTCCGGGGGCAGTTCGGCGGCAATTCGGCGGCGGTGGCCAGTTTTCCGACCGGCTGCCACCGCCGCTATTTCCAGTAAAAAACAACAACGACATGATAGGCTACGTAAAGTTTTACGTAACCTATCATGGCTAGATTTTTAAAAAATACCGTGATAGGCTACGTAAATGTTTATGTAGCCTATCACGGCTGATTTAAAGGGGAAAAAAACCGCGCGCATATGCAAATGGCGGCGCCCATGAGCGCCGCCATTTGCGTTCCTTATTTTGACACGTCTTAGTCTACGTAAACATTTACGTAGACTAAGACAGCGAAAATAAGGGGAACGCAAAATAGCGTAGACGCTATGCTATTTGCCTTCCCCTTATTTTCGCAGTAGTCTACGTAAATGTTTACGTAGACTAAGACATGTCAAAATAAGGAACACAAATGGCGGCGCCCATGGGCACCGCCATTTGCATACGCGCGGGGTTTTTTTCCCTTTAAATCAGCCGTGATAGGCTACATAAACATTTACGTAGCCTATCACGGCTGACTGCAGGGATGCAAACAGCGGCAGCTATGGCCGCCGCCATTTGCGCACCCGGCAGGCCAGGATTCAGGGTGGGAGGGATGGAGTGCCTCCCTCCCCAGCCAGAATTTGGGGGGGAGGGACATAGCACCTCCCCCCCGGCCAGAATTTCAGGGGGAAGGATGGAGCGCCTCCCCCCCACCGTGAATCAATTTCGTCATAAGGTAAGTGACTTTTGTACATCCCTAGGTTTCACCGCCTGCCTTTCACCCTACGCAGTAGCTGCCTCGAATTGGAACCAGAATTTCCCACTTCTGTGGTCCTGCTTTCAATACCCTAATATCCCGGTATTTCCCCTTAATGTGCTCTGATTTTCCACCTTCGCTACCATATCCAGTTGTAGTCCCCTCCCCCACCTGTCCGTATACAGTAGTGTTTGTATTTCCCTCCTGTCCAATCACAGCTCTCAACGGCCTCATGTCTTCTTCCAGCTAGTGATCACATAGCTTCTTCAGCAGCCCCTGTTTCCTCAGCAATAAGCAAAAGGCTGGATGTGTGTGCGCTTGTCTGATCTCAGAAGCTAAGCGAGGTTGGCCCTGGTCAGTAGTTGGATGGGTGACCACCTGGGAATCAGGCTTCCTGCACTGAGCAGGGGGTTATTCTATCCCTTCAAATGAGATTAAGTTTTACCCCCTCCTATCCCCCACTCCGGATGTTTTTTTTTTTAATTAAGGCGTTATCCTCGCAGAATCGGGGCTTCTGTGCGATGTTTTTTTTTCTAATTGAGGCATGATCTTCGAAGCTTCAAAGTTCTGAAGCTTCACAACTTTGAAGCTTTGAAGATCATGCCTCAATTAGAAAAAAAAAACATCACACAGAAGCCCCGATTCTGCGAGGATAATGCAGAATTTAAAAAAAAAATACAAAACTTTCTGAGCTGGGGATAGGAGGGGGTAAAACTTAGTCTTATTTGAAGGGATGGAACAACCCCATGCTCAATGCAGGAAGCCTGATTCCCAGGCAGTCACCCATCCAACTACTGACCAGGGCCAACTGCACTTAGCAGACAAGTGTGCGCAGGAAAACAGCAGGAAAACAGCACAGCACTTGAGTGTGAACCAAGCTCGCGCATTCGATGAAGCACTGAAACAGGGAAAATGGGTGAGTGTGAATAATCACGTTTTAATACGAGAGCATTTAACCCGACGGGACACCAAATTCATTGCGATGGCGGGCGCAATGTAGATTGGCCCCTTATCTTCACAATTTACAGAGCGAGTCAAGAGGTTGGATTTAATCCAAAATTACATCACCACCCTGCAAGGAGCTGTTGATTTGATTAATATATCACTGCAAAAAATGGAGTTGAAAATTAATGAGCTTGAAGACCGTGTGGCTGGAAATGAAACCACGACACAAATTTATTTTAAAAACACCTCTGATAGAACTTCTCAACTGGAGGCCTTCATGAAGAGATCCAATGTACATATTTTGGGGATTAAAAATTTGCCTGATGATGAAAAATTGCTTGTTTTTGTGGATAAACTTTTGTATGAAATACGCCTTCTTCCATCTGATTATTTACTTGATATTGAGCAGGCATTTCATGTGCCAAATGCTAAAGGGACTTATTATACCATCATAGCTCAATTTGCAAAAGTCTCCACAAAGAATTTTATCCAGTGTTTGGCTAGAGAGGCACAAAGCCTTTCCTGGAAAGGAGATAAAGTTAATGCTATTTCCAGATTACATTAAAGAGGTGGCGAATAAAAGAAGGCAATTTATCAAAGCAAAGAACTTGGCAAAACAAATTAATTTGCATAGGGATGTCAGAGAATTCCGCAACGGATCTCAGCGAGGCTGAATGCCAGTGCATTCGGCCCCCCAAAACCCATCACGGAATGAAGCCCCCACCCCCCCAACACAAAAAGCAAGTGGGACAAAGTGCCCACTGCCCCCACCCCACGAAAGGCGTGTGAAACAGAGCACCTACCTGCTCCCGTCCACGCTGCTGTGCAAATGGCAGCCGTCCTGCGGCTGCCATTCGCTTCCTCCTTCTTCAGCTGTGATAGGCTACATAAATACTTACATAGCCTATCACGGCTAATGTGGAGGGGGGGAAACCGAGTGTACGCAAATGGCGGTAGCTGCCGCCATTTACATATGCTGGAGTTTTTTCTCCCCTGCCTTGATAGACTACGTAAGTATTTACGTAGCCTATCACGGCGGGGGGGGGGGGAACCCGAGCATACGCAAATGGCTGTGGCTACTGCCATTTGTGTATGCTTGGGTTTTCCTCCTGCCGTGGTAGGCTACGTAAATTTTTACGTAACCTATCATGGCAAAAGAAAGGGACGCAAATGACGGCGGCTATGACAGCCACCATTTGCGTCCCTGCAGGGCTGCCCAGCAGCCAGATGTCTGGCTGTGGGTGGCTGGAGCTGGCCGGCAGCACTGCGGCTTGGCTGCAGAGCGGAGCTGGCCGGCCAGGATTCCGGGGGGACGTGCGGAGTGCCTCCCCCCCAGTGGAACCTGGTGGATCTAGGTAAGTGGGGTTTCGTACACCCCTAAATTTACAATACTACTTAAAATATCCTGCTACTCTATGTATTGTGTCAGAAGATCTGATGAAGAAGTTTCAAAATCATGAAATGGCAGAGGCTTGGCTGAACGTAAAAAAGCATGAGAACTTTGTTACAACCTCATGAATTGGAATCTTTAAACAATTACTTGTTTCTATTTAGTCTATTTGATCCAGGCTAACTCAGAAGCTAAATGATTATATATATATATATATATATATATATATATATATATATATTTGCTTACTTTCTTTCATTTCTTACTTTTTCTTGTTTTTTCTTGCTTTTATTTTAAAATAGATGATACATCTAGTATAAAATATATTACAGAAGGTTGAAGGTTTATATTAAGTTTTATTGTTATATAATATTATATATATATATATATATATATATATAATTACTATTAATACTAGGCTTTTGGGAATGAATTCTAGACCTCTTTTTTGATATAAGATTGATGATAGGATATAGAAATGTAAGGTTGTATACTAAATTGTAAGATTGTTAAGGTTATAGATATAGTCTTTAAAATACAATAACATTGGAGACCGGGGGGCTTAAATTCAATTCATTACGGGAGAGGGAGAGGGGAGTGAGGGGGAAGGAATTTTCTTCTTTTTTCTTCGCTTCCTTTCCTCCTTCCTTTTCCTTTTATTTTTTTCTCGTACTTTTTTCTTCTTTTTTTGTTATTGTGGTGTCCTCATCAGAATATTGTATTGCTGGGGAATTGAAGCATTGGTGAGGTTGTTGGTAATTTTGGTACTGTTTATTTCATTCATATAAAATAAATAAAAAATATATTCAAAAGAGTGGTGGACTGGGAGTTGGGAGATCCGGGTTCTAGTCCCCACTCAGCCATGGAAGCTCACTGGGTGACTCTGGGACAGTCACAGACTCTCAGCCCAACCTACCTCACAGGGTTGTTGTTGTAAGGATAAAATGGAGAGGAAGAGGATTATGTATGCTGCCTTGGGTTCCTTAAGGAGGAAAAAAGGACGGATTTAAATGTAATAAATAATTATCTCTCATCCCCAGAGGCATCTATCTGCTAACTATTTCTTCCACTTACTTCTGCACAGGGATGGCGGAGAATTCCGCCATGGAATCCATGGCAGAACAGCCTCCTGCCCCCCGCCCCCTCCCACAGAATCCCCCTGGGACGGCACTTACCTGAGGCGGATGTGTCGGATGTGTCGGATGCGGCGGCGGCGGCAGCGGCTCCAGCAGCAGCTCTGGTGGTGGCTCTGGCGCCTGCGGCAGGGCTGCTGCCGCCGCTATTGCCATCCTTGGACCGTGATAGGCTACGTAAGAATTTTACGTAGCCTATCACGGCTAACCTAAAAAAACCCCAACCCCACAGCATATGCAAATGGTGGTGAAAAACTACGCTATTTGCGTTCCCCTTTTTTTTGCCATTTTATCTTACGTAAATATTTACATAAGATAAATTGGCAAAAAATAGGGAATGCAAATGGCAGCCCCATAGCTGCCGCCATTTGCGTAAGCTGTAGTTTTGGGGGGTTTTGAGGTTAGCTGTGATAGGCTACGTAAAGTCTTAAAAAAACAAAACAAAAACGTGCGTACGCAAATGGCGGCGGCCATGGCCGCCGCCATTTGCGTTCCTTATTTTGGCACGTCTTAGTCTATGTAAACATTTACGTAGACTAAGACAGCGAAAATAAGGGGAACGCAAATAGTGTAGACGCTACGCTATTTGCGTTCCCCTTATTTTCGCCGTCTTAGTCTACGTAAATGTTTACGTAGACTAAGACGTGCCAAAATAAGGAACGCAAATGGCGGCGGCCATGGCCGCCGCCATTTGCGTACGCATGTTTTTGTTTTGTTTTTTTAAGTCAGCTGTGATAAGCTACGTAAAGATTTACGTAGCCTATCACGGTGCTTTTTAAAAATCTAGCCGTGATAGGCTACGTAAATCTTTACGTAGCCTATCAAGTTGTTTTGTTTTGTTTTGTTTTTAAACCTGGAAATGGTGGCAGTGGCAGCCGGTCGGAAGACCGGCCACCACAGCCGCCACTGCTGAACCACCACCACAGCCGCCGCCACCAGGAAGATCTGCCCCAGGTAAGTCCCGTCCTGGGGGGTTGGCAAGGGGTGGCGGGCCGTTCCACCTCCGATTTCGGGGGGCGAATGAGCTGGCATTTGGCCTCCCCGAGATCCATGGTGGAACTTTCGTACATCCCTAATATGGGTATTATACTGCAAAAATACCCAGAAAGAGGTTGGGTCCTAACTAAATATTTGGATATTATCTACAGGGCCTATATGGAATATGAGAGTTGGGCTTGGCTGGCTTTTGTATGAGGGCTGCCCTGAACCCCACCCTGCATTGGGATGCCAAGGATCACGAACTGTGGCTCCAGTTTATGACCCGAGTGAGGCCAGGTTTTGGGGACAGGTCAGATAGTGGCCACAAAATATCCAAACATCAGCCCACTTCAGCCTTTAAGGCCAGTGTGGGGCAAGTGGTTCAACACCGCTTGCTCTGTTGGGAATTTAATGCCCAGGGAGCCTGCTCTAAACCCACCTGCAAGTTCCACTTAGGGATGGAGGAGAATTCCGCCATGGATTTCAGTGAGGCTGAATGCACTGGCATTCAGCCCCACAAAATCCGTGGTGGAACGGCCTGCCCCCCGCCCCCCCATGGATTCCTCCTGGGACGAAGCTTACCTGGGGCAGATGTTCTGGACGGCGGCGGCTCTGGCAGTGGCTCCAGCGGCGGCAGCTGGTCTTTCGACCAGCTGCCACGGCCGCCATTTGCAACCTGGTCTTTGCTGTGATAGGCTACGTAAGTATTTACGTAGCCTATCATGGCAAGCCAAGCAAAAAAAAAAAAAACGGCATACGCAAATGGCGGCAGCTATGGGGGCCGCCATTTGCGTTCCCTATTTTTGGCCGTTTTAGCCCACGTAAATATTTACGTAGGCTGTTATGGCGAAAAACAAGGGGAACGCAAATAGCGTAGTAGGCGCTATTTGTGTTCCTTCCCCCCCCCCCCCCGCTGTTTTAGCCTATGTAAATATTTACATAAGCTATTACGGCAGGGGAAAAAAAGAACGCAAATAGCACCCACTACGCTATTTGCGTTCCCCTTGTTTTTCGCCATAATAGCCTATGTAAATATTTATCTACCATCTATCTCTTAGTTGGTTAAAGGGTATTGTATAAAATAGGTGACGAAAGATCTTATTTGTAATGCAGACACTTGAAAAGCCTTTTTAGTTCTTACCTTGCTTCAGAATGCACTGACTTCATGCAAAAGTGCCCAGCTGTCTGAATTCAGACTTGCCTTCTCATTTAATCTTCTGTGTGCTTTATCCCTCTCACATACTTCATTTAGAATACTTCTTTGTTGCTTCACTTCATTTATTTGGAATAATAATAATAATAATAGTTCTATTTATTATGTTACAATGGGGAAATGGCTCCCAAACCTACAATAAAACCAGAGGTGTTTATTATATAATGGGAGCTCTTTGTACTACTGGAGCATGCACTAAAAATGTTATTACTTTTAATATGGGAGAATCTGATATTATCAGACCTATACGATTTGCCAGAAGAAAATGCTTCAAGAGATATGCCCTACCTGGCGCCAGCTTGTCTGGCTAAAAGGGGGGGGGCATTGCAGGCGGGTGGGGTGACAAGACATAGGGTCCTCTGATTGGTGCACCCCAGTGGCACCGCCATGCAGGGAGGGGCATGCTGAGCTGCCTTAAACTCAGCTCCCCCTCCCAATCTCAGCTCTTTGGCACAACGCAGCTAGAGAGAGCTAAAGGCCTGGATTCGACGAGAGACTTCTGCATGCTGGAGACCGGCTTCATCATCGTTCCAGCCACCTGGACCCAGCGTGCTTCTGCACGCCCAAAAGCTTCTCTTCACACACGCCTATCGAGTTGCACCGGCCATTGGGAGAGCCAACGTTGCTGATGTTAGAGGGGGTGTCGCTGGGCCAGCCTCTGACGGCGCTCACTGCCTCCGGGGCTCCAGAGTTCTTGGTGATATCGTGCCCACCTCCCTCCCTCCCTCCCTCCCTCACTGGCTCTTTTCTCCTCACTCACTTGGAGCACCTGCCGTGGCCCCGGGTTGGCCGGTGGTGCAGCGGCGGCGCTCGTGTGCGAAACTCTTCCTCCCCTGCAGCCGGCCTTTTACTGTCTGTGTGAGCGCCGGTTGCGGCTCTGGGTGTGCGCGCCCAGGTGTGGCTCTTTTAGTCTTCTTCCGTGGGGTCCAGGCGGGGTGGTGCGTGCCCTCCTGCCTGCCCACTCGTTCACCCCCCCACTCACGTCGCCCGCCCGTTCACCCACCCACCCGCTCGCTCACCTGTCCCCTCGCTTACCCGCCCACTCGCTCGCTCACCAATTGCCGGCCGGCTGGCTGGCTCTCGGCCCGCCTGCCGGCTGGCCTGTCTATCTGGCTGCCGGCCTCTTCCTTACTGCACCTTCTGCCGGCCTCCGGTGGACGCGGCCGTCCGCTTGTGCCACCGCGGCCTCGGAGGTATTAATACTGGCGGGGAGCATTGGTGGTGCGAGTGAGCGCGGCACCGGTGTTTGCCGGCACCAGCGCTCACAGCGGCAGCATGCCTGCCCCCATCCCGACAGCCAAGACTGCCTGGTTGGGAGGGGCACCTGGCTGCTGAGCCAGTCTGGGCGTTTATACCCCCAGCGCCAATTGGTCGCCTCCCAGGGGCTCGGGACGTCCCCCCCCAAATAAATAAATATAGAAATAAAAACTAATTAATTAAGTATTTAATTAATTAAATTGTGAAACAGCTGCGGCTGCCTGTTTGGCGCCTCCCGAGCCAGGGCGCCCTTGGCTGGGGGCGCCCGCGCTCAAGCGCAGCTCCATCACCTCTGGCCCCTTGCTGCGCCCCTTGAACTCTGATCTCCTACCTAAACAGTAGTAGCGGCGCTCCCATCTTCATCCCCTGGCCTCTCTGTCTTGGTCTGGAAGTTGTATCTGCAGATCTTGGAGACTGTGGGTGGCTGCCTGTTGCCCGGGGTGCCCAGTTGCTTTCTTAATTCTTTGATAGCAGCTAAGCTTAATTAACTTTCTGCATCATGCCTCCCAAGAAGGGCCAAGGTGGTAAGAAAGGGAAGGGGAGGGCCCCGCCCCCCCTCCCCAAAAGACCGCTGCCAAGGCCCAATTCTGAGTCTGATGAGGATGCAGACCTGGTACTGGCATCAATTCTTTCTCGTCTGGAAGCTGCTGAGCGTTCCTCGGGGATGCCTCCCCCTCCCCCGGCCAGGCCCAAAAAACCGTCAGTGGTCCAGCCCAAGCGAACGCGACAGCAGACCCAATGCTCGTTGCTCCTTTCTATTTCAGCTCGCCTGGACGCTATTGAGGCATCCACCTCCTCTTCCTCGGCTCTTCCAGAAGGCTCACCGCCTTCAGTGGAGCTCCTCCCTTCTGCGGCCTCATCTTCCCTGGGCGCACAAGCAACAACATCGGTTTTTTCCAGCTGGGGATCAGAGCATGCCCATGATTGATACAGGTGAGACTGCTTTGGCACCTCAATTCGCCTGGCCGGGCATGGGGCAAATCAACCCCTGGGGTTGGGCGCCGTGGTTTACCCTTCAGGGCGGCCCAGTCCCCCCTCTTCCACTTCCTTCAGTTACTTCAGCCCCCACAGTTAGTACTCCTCAGCCCGTTGCCTCAGCCTCAACTCCTAGTTCAACTGCTCCGGTGGCCAGCCCACCCAGTTCATTGGGGCCTGGTGCCACATTCCCCTTACTACTACTGGCAGGAGACGCCACCATGCCTGCCCCACCACTAGTCCAGCCTCATCCGCTTAACGTCACCTCCGCCAGTGTTTGGCAGGGGCCCGCCGGTTCGGTTCGTGACCCCCTAGCTTCCCTACCTCCTCCCCTGCTAGCCCCACAGTTGTCCTCAGTTGACCCATGCACCAACCTGAGTCGAGGATCTATGCCCACAGGTGCTACGTCCTCCCCTATTGGTTTTCACTTAACCATTGCCACCAGAGAAAAGATTTTGCGGGATGAATTTAATTTATCGATGTCTTTGCCCTGCTCTTTCGTGAGCCCGAACCCAGCGACAAAGATAGGACCCATGACCGGGATCCTGAGCGGAGCAAAGCTCGCAAGATGCCTCGCACCTGGGCGAATTGGTTGCCAGGTTTTTTAATTTATGCTGGCATCCTCCAACAGAGATTCCCTGAGAGGGCTTGGGTTCTCACCAAGTACCTCGACATAATATACAGGGCTTACTCCGAATAAGAAGGGAGCGCATGGCTGGCCTACGATGAGGCCTTCCGAAGGAGGGCCGCCATTGACCCTTCCATGCGCTGGGATCTGAAGGACCAGGACCTTTGGCCGTGGTGGTAGAAAACAGGGCAGTGGGCATCCTCCCCCTCACAAAGGGCCCCAGCCCAGTTAAGATTCTTCCGCTCCTTCAACTTCTAGGGCGTTACCCAAATCGGCGGGCAGCGATCTACTTGGAACGCGGCTTTACACTGGGTTTCAGGATCCCCTTTAAGGGTCTGCGCAAGCCATATTTGACCGGTAACCACTGGTCTGTTCTTAGCATGCGGTGCTTGGTGCAAGATAAAATTAACAAAGAAGTTCAGTCAGGTCGGGTCATAGGCCCCTTTTCCTCGCCCCCGCTACCCAACCTGAGGATTTCCCCTTTGGGAATTATCCCCAAGAAATCGCCCGGTGAGTTCAGGTTATTTCATGACCTCTCTTTCCCCAAGAGCCAGTCGGTTAATGATGAAATCCCAGATTCCCTATGTTCCGTGCGTTATACATCCTTTGACACTGTGGTAGCCATGATAAGAGCCCTGGGTCATGGGGCATTGATGGGCAAGTGTGATATCAAATCCGCTTTTCGCATTTTGCCTATCAATCCTCTGGATTTTGATTTGCTGGGATTTTCCTTCCAGGACAAATTTTACATCGACCGCGCCCTCCCTATGGGATGCTCCATCTCTTGCGCCATGTTTGAAACGTTTAGTACCTTTCTGGAATGGGTCATACGGGATAAGACGGGCTGCAGCGATGTGGTCCATTATTTGGATGACTTCCTGTTTGCTGGACCCGGGGACAGCAGTCAATGCTCTGACCTGATTAGGGCATTCATATCCCTTTCCTCAGATTTAGGTGTCCCTTTGGCACACGAGAAGACAGAGGGCCCAGCTGTTACTTTGACGTTCTTAGGGATCGAGCTCGATACCCTCGGACAATGTTCTCGTCTCCCTCACGATAAATTGCTGGTACTTAAAAATAAGGTCCAGTCCATCTTGCACCTTTGTAAAGTCTCCCTTAGAGCCCTCCAGGAAGTCGTTGGCCATTTGAACTTCGCTTGTAGGGTGGTGGCCCCTGGCCACGCATTCCTGCGACGGCTCTGCTGGGCAATGCGGGGTCTTCAACTCCCGCATCATCGCACCAGAGTCACCTCCTCTATGCGCATGGACCTGCGGGTATGGCTTAAATTCCTGAGGGACTTTAATGGCATCTCCTTTTGGAGGCGCGAGTTACTTCTACAAGCCGACATGCAGATCCATTCGGATGCGGCTGGCACCTTTGGTTTTGGGCTAATGTGGCGAGACCGGTGGTGCCTGGGCCAGTGGCCGGAGACCTGGGCTGCCGGCTGTATCTGTTGGGACCTCACCTTCCTGGAATTCTTCCCCATTTACGTGGCTGTACATATTTGGGCAGACTTGATGGCCAACTCTGTTGCCCTTTTTTGGTGCGATAACTTGGCTGTAGTGCACGTCATTAATACATTATCCTCCAGAAACCAAAGGGTCATGGAGTTAGTTAGAGCATTTACCCTCCAATGCCTACGCCACAACATATGGTTCCACGCCCGCCATGTGCCGGGTCTGGGGAACCCTGTAGCCGATGCTTTGTCACGAAACCAGATCGACAGGTTCCGTGCGTTGGCTCCGTGGGCACGTCTGCTGCCAGACCCCATGCCAGATGAACTGTGGGAGATTGGCGCTCTCAAGTCGATCACGCTATCCTGAACTCTATAGCCCGCAGCACTAGAGCTGCCTACGAGAGAGCAGGTAGGGAGTTTTGCGCCTTCAGGTGCGGACTTCAGTTGCAGGATGTGTGGCCCTTACCTGTGGACCACTTGTTACAATTCTGCGTACATCTACATAACAAGGGACTGTCTGCTAGGACCATTTCGGGGAGGCTCGCATCTTTGGCCTTTTGGGCCAAAGCGTGAGGGGTGGAGGACTCCACCTCAGATTTCCGAATTAGGAGGGCTGTGCAAGGCTGGGCACGGATGTCTCCCGCCCTGCCAGATTCCAGGCATCCTTTGTCGCCAGTTATTCTTGTAGGGCTTCGGACATTGTGGCCCTCCATTTGCTCTTCTCCATATGAAGCCTCCCTCTTTCATGCTGCAGCTTTAACAGCCTTTTTTGGGGCCCTCAGGATTTCAGAACTGGTCTGGGCGTCCTAATCCGACACCACCAGGAGGGCCTTGAGGTACTCCGATATCCAGATCCATCCTAGCCTGATTCACCTCCATATTCGATGATCAAAAACCGACCAGTCAGGCAAGGGAGCATTGGTGGCCCTTAACCGGGCCCAGGCCGACGAGTTATGCCCTGTCAGGGCCTTGAGGACTTTCATTGAGCACCGCAGGGTGAGGGAGGGTCCCCTATTTTGTCATGTTGACGGTTCACCACTGACAAAGTTCGAATTTTGGGCAGTCACTAAGTTAGCCTTGACCACACTGGGTCTGGGGCATTATCGTTTCGGGACTCACTCATTCCATATTGGGGTGGCCTCTACGGCAGCTGCCATAGGTTTTTCATCCAAGCAAGTGAAGGCGGTAGGGAAACGGCGCTCCAGGGCCTTCCGCTCTTACATTCGCAAGTTGCCGGATGCTTCAGGATGATTCTCTTCGCCTTCCCCAATGTTTTATTTGGATAGGATTCGACCGACGCCGGTACGGGTGCTCATTTGTGGGCACAGTATGGTTTTTTGGGCTGCCCGCAGAGCTTCTACGTCGGTCTTTGGATCCCGGCTGCAGTTTCCCCAACAGGTGGCGATACAATGGCTCGGCCAACGGGGTATGCGATGGGACGGTCTTCTCCCCACACTCTTTCAATGAGGTTTGGTCAGTTTCCCTCCACAGGTCCTGGTGTTACACCTAGGAGGGAACGACCTGGGCTACAAGCCTGGAAAGGGCTTGATCGAGCAGGCATTGGCAGATCTGCGGACGATCAGACATCGCTGGCCGGGGGTGACCATATTATGGTCCTCAATGCTCCCGAGAATCATGTGGAGGGCGCAGAGCAATGCGGCCATGGAACGGGCCCAGCGCAAGGTGAACAGAGAACTGGCACGTGGGTTGTCAGATCATGGTGACGGTTGCATCAACCACCAAGGAATCCATTGGACTAGGAGGGAGCTTTACAGGCAGGACAGCGTCCACCTGCCAGACATAGGGAACGACTTATTTTTAGGGATGGCGGAGAATTTCTCCCCAAATCTTCAGGGGGCTGAGCGCCAATGCATTCGGACCCCCGAAATCGGCGGTGAAATTCTCTGCCACCCCCCGCCATGCCCCCAGGATGGGACTTACCTTTGGCGAATGTCCCTCCCGGCGGCGGGTCCCAGCGGCTGTTCGTCGGCCTTTCATCAGGGGCGGGGGCGGCAGCCGGTCTTCTGACCGGCTGCCACTGCCGCCATTACAAAGTAAAGTGTAAAAAAAAAACAACTACCCTTGATAGGCTACGTAATAATTAACGTAGCCTATCACGGCTAGATTTCCAAAGTCAGCTGTGATAGGCTATGTAAATCGTTATGTAGCCTATCACGGGTGACTTTGGAAAAAAAAAAGCGCGTACGCAAATGGCGGCGCCCTATGGGCGCCGCCATTTGCGTTCCTTATTTGGTCCTGGTAGTCTACGTAAAGATTTACGTAGACTACGCTGTAAATTTGGTCCCGGTAGTCTACGTAAAGATTTACATAGACTACGCTGGAAATCTAGCCGTGATAGGCTACGTTAATCGTTACGTAGCCTATCACGGGTTTTTTTTTTTCCACTTTTTGTTTCGCGGCCGGGGAGACGGGAATTTCGGCCGGGTGAGGCGGGATGCCTCCCCCCCCTCACCTGAACTTCGGGGGGAGAAGCGAAGCGCCTCCCCCCCACCGCGAAGCACCCCTGCGAAAAGGTAAGTGACTTTCGTACAACCCTACTTATTTTTGGCTGATCTGCAAAGGGGCCTGCGGGAAGTTCTTCTGCGCAGGTGGGGGGAGTTTCACAAGCAATAGGCTTGTGACTCCTGTGGCGGCTAGGACAGGCAAAACAGGAAAGGGAGTAGGGATGGTGTGCATGCAGAGGCACCTTATGGTGACAGGTGATGCCTGAGGCCCCCCGAATGGCTTGTGCGGCTCGGCGGGGGGATAAGAGTTGCCTGGGAGCCCAACCCTACTCACTCACCCAGGTGTTGTGCGGCACCGGGTTGGGGGTGACACCAGAAAGTCTACCTCCCCCAGAAGGGGCAGTCTGGAGGGATGTTGAGATCACCGCCACCCCTCAGGCTGGGTGTGTTTTCGCCCAAGAAGTGCCAGCTAGCCGCTGACACAGTTAGATGCCCGTCCTAGCTACCCCTTTGCAAATATTTCAATAAAATGTGGCCCAATTTTCAACCCAAGCTTGTTGTCTGCGTCTTCTTTGACCCATCTCCTCTCGCAATAGTACCTCAGCTGGAGGCATTGTGATTTGGAACTTATTTGAAAATAATACCACCTGATCGGGGTGGTGGCGGGGGGGGCAACAATACTTGTGAAAGGCTGAATTTATTTTCAATTACCCCTAAAACAAAAGAACATAGGAAGTTGCCTGATACTGAGTTAGACCATTGAGTCCATCTAGCCCAGTATTGTTGTCACTGACTGGCGGTGGCTCTTCAGGGTTTCACGCAAGATTCCTTCCTAAAGCATGCACTCTAACCACTGAGATACAGCACCTCTCATAGGATTGCAGCATAAGCATATATTTAGCAACATAAGCAGGTCCAGGAACCCGCCTTCCACTACTGTATAATAGCGTATCCACAAAATAGGAGTTTTAACTCCTATTAATATCCACCCAACAGGTCTCACATAGTGCATATGCTCACACAAAATGGCAACTCTATGCTGTATACTGATCTAAAACACACTGACAGGATACAGCACTTGAAGAAACTCTTAAAAACATACTAGAAACCTACATGTTTCAGACTACTTGGTGCTTTTTTTGTTTTGTTTTACTTTACAGAAGGAACAGAGGACCAGTTGGTACTTTTTTATAGTTTGCTAAGTGGGGAAACAGACCTAAATGTGTTTGAGAAAAATAAAAAAAAAAATAGATGCTGGAAAAGCTTTTGGTTTCCTATGAAATTTTTATGAAATAGGGGGATTTCTTTCCCTATAAGTGTATGTGCTGATTCCCCCACCCCTGCCTCTAAAAAGTCCTTGTAACTTTTGTTTAGGAAATAATGAAGATCCAACATGTCCAGAAATCACAAATCAGAAACAGTATAAAAGACCATCAGCCACAAACAAGAACATACGGAGAGCAGAAAGCACATTGAACACTAGGCCACCAGTGTGCTTGTCTGCCACTATCTGGTTCTCATAGGATTAGGGATAGGGGAGAAATTGGTTCCATTTGTGTTTTAATGTGAGCTTATCTAATTTCACACTTCAGAACCAATCAGTAATCCTTTGAAATTCACACTTCTCTGAATTTTGCAGTGGAGTTTTTTTAGTTTTTTTTTAAAAAAGGCATACAACAGTGTGTGTAATAGGGGAAAAGTACATACACAAATGCATATATTCATGAAAATAAAATTGATGGGCATTGTATTAGGAAAATTGCTTGGAAAAAATGTATATATTAGGCCAAATTGTATACAAAATGCATATTGGGGGGAATGTGCACAAAAATATGCATTTTCATATGCACTTTTTTAAAAAAAATCCCATTATTATGAACAAGGAAAGAGGGATAAATTTCACACTTCATCCCATAAATATCAATGAGCCCAAGACTATGTGGAGCTCAAGAAGAAAATTCAAAGTAAACACCTTATGCTCCAAACAGCAAAAGTTACCTCAGCAATTGTAATTTTCAAAAACCCTTGGCTGTAGTCCACAGTACTTCTATTCCAGATGGCCTGGGTAAATGCTGCACAAAGAAAGCATAGCATGGGTCTTGCTTTACTCCAGCCATAGATTTTTGAAGATTCAGGCTTGGACTGGAACTCATTAGTGTCTGAGGTTGAAGTCTTGCTGTTAAACAGAAAAGCAGCAGGTCTTGAATAGCTGACCCTGAATCAGTTCCTTTCCCTTGCCACATGGTTGTTGTTCTACAGCCAGTTTCTAGACTCTACTGTACAATGTGACTTGCTGCCTAGGTGAGAGTTCCTGAGGACCCCTCCCTGTACTCTCCATTCCAGCCTCTGTACATGTCTACAGTGTGGTGGACAGCAGGCTTTTTTGGTTCAATGGACATGTGCAAAGCATCAGTAAAGAGACTGAACATGGACTGAAACTTCAGTTCAGCTTCAATGAAGAGACTAATACCAGCAGAAAAAAATCTCAAAACGAATAAAGAACAGCCTTTCCAAATTGCTCCAACTATCTGTCCCTTGCTTGATTCTGTCCACTGGGCAATCCTACAACAATAGTATCATTACACTTACTATTAACCTCCCTAAAAAATAAATAAATCCGAAGTCACCTGCAGCGTATGCTTTATGCCTATGTGTAGAGGATCTTGCCTTAGCATAGGCTTGAGGCTGGGATAAATGGTTGTCAGAAACACAGTGGTCAGTGGGGGAGGGTTGTGCAGAAAGCTAGAAGGGCCAAAGGTGGGCAGGAACAGAACAAGGATGAGACAGAAGTCCTCAAGGGAACCAGCCAAAGAGCCAAACTAAGCCAGAGGAACAGGTTAGCAGAGGAAAATGAGGAAGAAGAGGTGTATGGCCTATGGTTTCAGAGTTTAAGAAGATAGGGGATTCAAAAGACTGTTGTTGTTTTGTGATGCTGTGCCAGTTTATTCCCCCACTCACCACCAGACACATTCTGCTCTGCAGGCATGATGTTAAATCCAATGTGCCCCAGTTTCTCCTTTTGCAAGTGGTTTCACTGGTTCAAAATAATACTTTTCTCTGTTCTGTCTCCCTGTGGTGACTCCTTTGGCTCCACCTATGTTGACTCTGCCCTCCACCCCACCAGCCTATGTGAGGTTTTGTGGGAGGATAGCTAGAGATGAGGAACTTCAGCCTTGAGGTATGGAACTTGGTTGTGAATTTCATGTGGAGGTGCCTAATTAAGGCAAGAAAAAGCTCATGTCTGCCACACACACATTCTTTGTTCCTTTCTGTGGCTATTGCTATAGATCCCACACTTTGTGCAGCCTCAACAGTTGGATTATTTATTTATTTATTTATTAAATTTATTAATCGCCCATCTGACTGGTCACCCAGCCACTCTGGGCGATGTACAACCCACCATAAACAATTTAAAACAATAAAATTTTACCATAATTTTTTTTTTAAAAAAATACCCTAACACACCCCAAATGCCTGCCTGAACAACCACGTTTTTAATGCACGACGGAAGCTCATTAAAGAGGGGGCATGACGGAGTTCCCTAGGGAGGGAGTTCCACAGAGTGGGGGCCACCACAGAGAAGGCCCTCTCCCTCGTCCCCACCAATCTAGCTGTCCTGGCTGATGGGACAGAGAGAAGGCCATCCGAGGCTGATCTTGTTAAGCGGCCTGTCTGGTGTTGCTGGAGGCGCTCCTTAAGATAGGCTGGGCCGGAACCATATAGGGTTTTAAAGGTCAAAACCTTTAAAAAGGGACATTTGCCAAAGGTAAGTCCTGTCCCGGTGGGGGTGCGGGGGGCGGGGGGGCGGAGAATTTCTCCCCGAAACTTCTTCGGGGGGCCAAACACGTTGGCGCTTGGCCCCCCGAAGTTTCGGGGAGAAATTCTAGCTCAGATGGGTTTCATGACCAGTAGCATGCCCAGGACAGTTTGGGACGCAGTGGGGTCACTAGGACTTGGTGTATCAAAGGGTCACAGGGCAACTAATGGCCATTTTCCTGGACTTCATAATGATATAAGTGCATAAGAGGAGCCATCCTGGATCAGACCAAGGGTCCATCTAGTCCAGCATTCTGTTCACACAGTGGCCAGCCAGCTGTCGACAGGGACTCACAAGCAAGACATGAGTGCAACAGCACCATCCCACCAATAATCCCCATCAACTGGTGTACATAGCCATGCTGCCTCTGATACTGGAGGTAGCATATAGCCATCAGGACTAGTAGCCATTGATAGACAAATTCCTGGAGGAGAAGACTAACGCCCTTTTAAAGCCTTTGGTAGCCATCACCACATCTTGTGGTAGCAAATCCCATAGTTTAACTATGCGCTGTGTGAAGAAGTACTTCCTTTTATCTGTCCTGAATCTCCCACCAAACAGCTTCATGGGATGACCCTGGGGTTCTAGGATTATGAGAGGGAAAAAAATGTCTCCCTATTCACATTCTCCCCACCATGCATAATTTTGACTTCACAATCATAGATGACTTCACATTCATGCATCTGTGAATATGATTGTCTTCTGGGGATCTACTGATTTTGTTAAATCTGTTGTTCTGTCTGTGTTTTGCAGATTGTCGGGTGTCTTTCATTCTGTTGTTCACTCATTGACGGAATTGGATTTCTTTTTAAGGATGCATGAGAATTTCGTTCCACTTGCACAAAGGTGCATTAATGTAAAAAAAAAAAAAAGCCCCCAAAACTGATCCACAAGTCCACAGAATCCATGCAGCTTGGAAAAAGTTGGTCTGCTGTGGAATCCACAGGTTGGATTCATAGAAATCTGAACTCATTTGAATCTATTGCATGTTTTGCTGACATCCTTATTGTCTTCTCAGCAGAAGCTCCTGCAATTTGGGAGAGTTCATTGTGAATGGTGGATTTAATAGTGACTGCTGAATATACTTATATGATACACAAAAGCAAAGAGAACACAGGTTTGATCAAGGTTAGTTTTTTCCATTTCAAAAATACGTATTAAAAATGGGATTATCTCATTGTTGTTATATTTTCTGTCACCATTTTGAGACAGCACCACAATTCCAGTCATTCAAATGACTCCCTGAAGAATGAAACTACCTGTTTAAAAAATATTCTCTTTACAACCAGGCTTCAATGTAGGCTGTCAATAAAACGGAGCCATTCTGTGGGTGTTTAAGTTTCTGGTTTTTCTTTTCCGTGCAACTTCAAAATAATAATCTTTGACTGTTTCCAAGGTTTCTCACAGAAGATTGAAAGCACAGAAGGAAGCTTTTGGGGAGACAATAAACTCAACACTTGTTTTTCTTTCTTTCCTGTTAATCAAGTGTGGACTTGAATCAGGGCAAAGCCAGCTGGCACTTCTGGAAATTGAAATTTTCTGTCACATAGACACACTCGCTGCCTGCTAAAATATTTTTACCATTTGAATTTCCTTTTCTACTGTGGGGAAAATATTTTTTTCAGCATCTACATTTAATAAACATATGTTGTTGTTGTTGTTAGGAGATTGACTCCATACTGTTATCCTATAAGTGTCTACTTAAAAGTTAGTCATACTAGGTTCAATGGGCCTTACTCCCATGTAAGGCGCCATAGGACTACAACCTCAGTCACAATGCCCTACCCCCCCCCCAAAAAAAGCTTCACCTGACCATTTCTATCCTTTGTACAGCTGCTAACAGCACATACAAATTGTCAGGGAAAAAGCTGGTAATCTTATTGATTCTGAAGCATCTGATATTGCATTAATCAACTATGTAAAAAAAAAAAAATCAGGCTACATATCAAATCCTAGAAAAAATGCCATGTCTCCTCTTTTCATTACAGAACACCATGGTTCCAACAATGTTAAAACTATAGCTGTTTTCCATCTGCTGTCTTAAGTTCATATGTGGATCTCTAGTGCTTGTTACGCTATATAAAATGTTCTTAACACAATAGAAATTAGAAGAAAAATCAGATGAACATATGATTCAATGTAAGGTTTTGGTTTTACATGCCTGTTAGTCATTGATTCTAAAACAATGCCAATTTAAACCTTGTGTGAAAACAGTGTCTAGTCTCTGTCTGCTCCTTGGATCCCACCTCCTGCCAAGGTGCCTACAAGATAAGGGCTTGAGCATAATGTACACATGACACCTATATGAACTTATAATTAAGATAAAAAAGACAAGAAACCTTGGTCTAAATGACCTGAAGAAAAGGAATTACAAATGTTCCCTGCGAGAGCAGAGTTACCAGAAGATTCAGGATAAAAAACAATCCATACCTCTACAAACCTCTCTCATTCATGCTGGCTTGGCTCAGATGTATGTAGCATCCTTGTTTGTTACACCAGAAACAAGCTGTGTGCACACCCTCTCCCTCCTGCCTTCTGTCACATGCCTATATTCCATATTTTCTGGTTTCTTATCTCAGTTTCCCATGATATCCTACCTGGGAAATTTAGTTTGAGTGATTTGTACAGTGTGAACCATCGCGAGAGTCTCGGGCTCGGGAACTGACAAAGAGATGGCGTGGAAATGAAAGAGCACAGAACAACCAATTTTTAGCTAACGAGGGAGGGAAAGACCCAACAGAACCCCTAAATACAAAACAGTCAATGAAGTGTTGCACCCCCACACTCACGGGACTGCACAGCTGCACATGTAAGTATAATGGCAAAAAAAGAGGGCACTGCGAGTCTGTTAGGGAAGCCTGCAGTAAATCACAAGTGTATCGCAGGAGATGCTAGTTTGAAGCCGCATTGCTGCACAGTTGCGATGGGGTGGGGGGTGAAAGTGGTGCCACGTAGATGGGGCCCAGGATGTCAAAATGAGGAACTGTGGTTTAAGAGACTAGGGTGTATTGAATGAAGGCACATGAGAGAAGCTTGCCAGGAAAGGGGGGGGGAGTGGGAGTGCATGGGCACATGGATTGTTACATCTGCACTGAGCCAACCTAGCCAAATGTAAGGGTTTCTCATTTGAAATCTGAAAGAAAATCTTACTGTGCGCATCAAGAAAATGACAGCACATGCTACTACCAAGAAATTGGTCATCCAACAATTCAGAATCCCTTTCCAAATGTCAGCCAGCACATTTCTGCTCATCTAATTTCTGGGAATGCAAATATTGGCATTCAGGATTGAGCTCCAGTTTTATGTATATATTGAGGTCATGAAAATGATTTTAACTTGCATGGCAGCTGTTATTGCATCTTTGGAAGTCAGCAGCACTGTTCTCAATAGTGTGAAATATCCCTTCTCATAACACTATTTCCCAAGATGATGTTGTGGGAAAGAGTTTTCAAGGCTACTCCTAGCACAGCATATTTTGATTTGCAGACTTAATGCTACATTTCATATAGAGCTTTAGATACTCACAGTTTCTCCTTCCACCAGTTCTTTTTCTTACCACGCTAATGCTGTTTCTGTTCAAGCAATGACTTTAAGCAAACAGTGCCTATTTAATAATACAGAAGTTATGAACAGAAAAATTACATTTGGTTGCCCAATACGGGTGTGATAGAGTTTGGTACTCACTCCATAAACACTATACACCAGCTTGCTTCATGGGATCGTCATTCTCTTTCCTCTGCTTTTGCAGAATTCCTAGAAAAGTGGTGTCAGTACAACAATACATGAGTGACTCCAGTCATCATCTATGACATTTCTATACTGCCCAATAGCCAAAGCTCTCGGAGCAGTTTATAAACATTAGAAACATTAAAAAAGAGGTCAGGTATTGTGGTCCCAAGCCATGTAAGGTTTTATAGGTTAAAACCAGCACCTTAAATCAGGCTCAGAAACATATAAGCAGCCAGTGCAAGTGAGCCAGAGTTTCTCTTATATGTTTGGAACTTCTGGTCCCTGTTATCAATCTGGCTGCTGCATTTTGCATGAACTGCAGCTTCTGAACTGTCTTCAAACAAAGACAGCCCCACATAGAGTGCTTACAGTAATCAACTTGGAGATTACCAGAGGATAGACAATTGAAGCCAAGTTATTCCTGTCCAGATAGGGGCATGGCTGGGCCGCCAACCAAAGTTGGTAGAGACACTCCATGGCACTGAAGTCACCTGAACCTCAAGTGACAAATATGGCTCAAGGAGAACCCCCAAGCTATGAACCTGCTCCTTCAGGGGGAGTGCAACCCCATCCAGAACAGATTGAGCACCCTCCATCCAGTCATAAGAACCACCCACCAACAGCATCTCAGTCTTGTCTGGATTGAGTTTCAGTTTATTAGCCCTCATCCAGTCTATTTTTGCAGCCAGGAACCAATTTAGCACATCCACAGCCTCACCTGAAGAAGAAGAAAAGGAGAAATGTGTGTCATCAGCATACTGATGACAATACACTACAAAACTTTGGATGACCACACTCAACATCTTCATGTAGATGTTAAATAGAGTGGGAGACAAAACTGACCCTTGTGGAACCTCATACTGGAGGATCTACGGGGCTGAGCAATATTCCCCAAGCACCAACTTCTGGACCTGACTATCCAAGTAGGAGTGAAAGAAACCACCGCAATGCAGTGCCTTCCACTCCCAGCTCAGACAATCATCCTAGAAGGATACCATGGTCAATGTTATTGAAAGCTGTGGAGAGATCAAGGAGAATCAACAAGGTCACACTCCCTCTGTCTCTCTCTCCCGACATAGGTCATCATACAGGGTGACCAAGGCTGTTTGTGTGCCAAAACCTGGCCTGAACCCCAACTGAAAAGGATCTAGATAAATGGTCTCATCCAAGAGTGTCTGGATCTGGTTTATTTTTATTTATTATTAATATTAAATTTATTAATCGCCCATCTGGCTGGTCACCCAGCCACTCTGGGCGATGTACAACATACCATAAAACAATTTAAAACAATAAAATTCTACCATAATTTTTTTTTTTTTAAATACCCTAACCCACCCCAAACGCCTGCCTGAACAACCACGTTTTTAATGCACGATGGAAGCTCATTAAAGAGGGGGCATGATGGAGTTCCCTAGGGAGGGAGTTCCACAGAGTGGGGGCCACCACAGAAAAGGCCCTCTCCCTCGTCCCCACCAGTCTAGCTGTCCTGGCTGATGGGACAGAGAGAAGGCCATCCGAGGCTGATCTTGTTAAGCGGCCTGTCTGGTGTTGCTGGAGGCGCTCCTTAAGATAGGCTGGGCCGGAACCATATAGGGTTTTAAAGGTCAAAACCAACACCTTGAATTTGGCCCAGAAAACAACTGGTAACCAGTGCAACTCCTTCAGCACTGGAGTGATGTGATCTCGCCGGCGGCTGCCTTTAATCAGGCGAGCCGCCGCGTTCTGTACCAGCTGCAGTTTCCGAACCATCTTCAAGGGTAACCCCACGTAGAGTGCATTACAGTAGTCTAAACAAGAGGAGACCAGGGCATGTACTACCAATGGGAGCAGATGGTCGGGAAGGAAGGGGCGCAGCCGCCGTATCAGATGGAGTTGATACAGCGCTGTCCGGCTCACAGCTGACACCTGAGCCTCCATGGACAGCTGGGAGTCCAAAATTACCCCCAGGCTGTGGACCTGGTCTTTCAAGGGTAGCCATACCCCATTCAACACCAGGTCAACATCCCCCAGCCTCCTCTTGTCTCCCACCAAAAGTACCTCGGTCTTGTCAGGGTTCAGCTTCAGCTTATTCCTCCCCATCCAGCCACTCACCGTCTCCAGACATTTGGACAGGGATTCTACGGCCAACCTTGGTGAAGATTTGAATGAGAGGTAGAGCTGCGTGTCATCCGCATATTGATGAGACTGCACCCCAAACCTCCTGATGATAGCCCCCAGCGGCTTCACATAGATGTTAAATAGCATCGGGGAGAGGATGGAACCCTGTGGCACCCCACAAGTAAGTGGCCACAGGTCTGAAACCTCCTCTCCCAGTGCTACCCTCTGGTACCTGCCGGAGAGGAAGGACCAGAACCACCACAATACAGTGTCTCCAATGCCCAACCCCTCCAGGTGGTCCAGGAGGATACCGTGGTCAACGGTATCAAAAGCCGCTGAGAGGTCGAGGAGAACAAGGAAGGAGCATTCACCCCTATCCAGAGCCCTCCTCATATCATCCACCAAGGCGACCAAGGCCGTTTCTGTCCCATGCCCAGGCCTGAAGCCCGACTGAAATGTGTCTAGATAATCAGTTTCTTCCAAGTGTGCCTTCAACTGCACTGCCACCACCCGCTCAATCACCTTGCCCAAAAATGGCAGATTTGAGACTGGGCGAAAGTTGTTCAGAACTTGAGGATCCAAGGAGGGCTTCTTTAAGAGTGGTCTTATCACTGCCTCCTTGAGGGCTATGACATCACTCCCTCCTCAAGGGAGGCATTCACCACCGCCCTGATCCCCTCACCCAGTCTCTCTCTGCAGCCCATAATGAGCCAAGATGGGCAAGGATCAAGTAAGCAGGTGGTTGGCCTTACAGATGAAAGCACCTTGTCCACTTCATCAGGAGGAAGAAGCTGGAACCAATGGTTGGCAACCACCCACTCAAGAACCTTGCCCAGGAAAGGAACATTTGCCACTGGCCTAAAATTATTAAGATTTTCTGGGTTCAGGGAGGGTTTCTTCAGGACTGGTCTCAACACTGCCTCTTTCAGGTGGCCCGGGACCACTCCCTCTAGCAAGGAGGCATTTATCACCTCCCTGGCCCAGCCAGCTGTTCCTTCCCTGCCAATGTTTAAAAGCCAAGAGGGGCAAGAATCCAGTATGCAAGTGGCTTCATGAACCTGTCCAAGCATTTGTCATACAGACTGCTCAGGCACTCATAAACAATCCTGGTTTGAATAATGAAAATACTAAGGTTTATTAGATAGCTATCCAAGCTCAATAGCCATACTATTGCAAACATAATAGATTTTACCAACAAACCACCTAAGTTCAAATTTTGATGGAAACCTTGGTACAAGAGTCCTATAGGAAAAAGCCCTTCTAAAAATTAAATGAGACATGTGGGATGAGCAACAAAACATTGCAGAGTAGAGTGCTTCTTCAAGGTTCCAGCAAGCCAGCCATGCTTTCTCTCAGGTTCCTCCATTTCGTCACACACACACCCCACTCACAAATTTATTTCCTCCCTCCACTAGTCAGTCTGTCAGCATGCTGTGACCACTGAGCATAGGCTGTTATGCTTTTTTCTCTCCCTTATGCTCTTTTCCACTAAAGATCACAGAATTATAGAGTTGGAAGAGGCCATTTAAGCCATCAAGTCGAATCCCCTGCAATGTGGAGGGATACAGTTTAAAGCATCCCTGACAGATGGCAGTCCAGTCTCTGTTTGTTTGAATACCTCCAGCGACTGATTGCCCACTACCTCCCTATGCAGTTGGTTCCACTGTCTGACTGCTCTGACCATTAAGAGGTTCTTCCTAATGTTCAACCGAAATTGGCATTCCTGTAACCTAAGCCCACTATTTCATGTCCCACAATCTTGGAAGATAGAAAGTAGGCTGCAGCCCTCTTCTGACAGTCATAGAAATCATAGAATCATAGGGTTGGAAGGGGCCTACAAGACCATTGAGTCCAACCCCCTGCTCAATGCAGGAAGCCTGATTCACAGGCAGTCTCCCATCCAAGTACTAACTAGCTTCCGAGATCAGACGAGATCAGGAGCATCCAGCCCTTGTGTGACAATTCTTTAGGTACATGACAAATGTTATCGTATCCCTCCTCAGTCTTCTTCTGTCAAGGCGAAACAAACCCAGTTCCTTCAGTCTTTCCTTGTATGACTTTGTTTCTTCTGCAAACCTTCCATTTCACCTCAGCCTGTTGCCACCTTTCTCTTCCACATGGCTGGTGCCACTTTGACGACACAATGATCCACACCCAGAGAATGAGTTTGCTATGTACTGAAGACTGGTGGCTCTGATTTTGCTGGGGCTGTAAATCCATCCTGGGTTTCAGTCAGAACCACCCAAAACTCTAAAGGAGTTATCCAAGGTGCTGACCCTATCCCCAAAATAGTTTCCACACCTTGGATATCTGCTGTAGAGTTCTGGCTGGTTCTGACTGAAATCCAGATTGGATTCACAGTCCCACCAAAGTCAGAGCCACCAGCCTGCACTGGCTATGCGTATATAGGCTGTCCAGTGTCACTATTCATCATGCATCAGCCAGCAGCATCCTGATATGTCGAAGTCAGTGTTAAAGATTACTGGACCTAAGAGATCTGGCAGCTACGGATGGCGGAGTAATCCGGCACGGACTCCAATGAGGGTGGCGGAACGGACTACTCCCCCCCCCCGCCACCCACGAAATTCTTTCTGGATGGACCCCACCTGCCACTGGCCGGTCCGGGTCCATCTGCTGCCATCCACTGCCCTGGTCTGTGGCTGCAAATGGCATCCAGCATAGTGGATGCCATTTGCGTCCTTGCTTTAGTCGTGATAGGCTACGTAAATATTTACGTATTTATGAGGAGCGGAGCCAGCTGGGGAGGATTCCTGGGGGAGGGACGGATCACACCCCCCCCCGTGGATGCCCCGAACCGGAACAGTGAGTGGGGTTCATACACCCGTACTAGCAGCTTGATCCGGCCAGCTGTGTCTCATGATACAGCTGAGCATGCTGCTGGTAAAGTTTTGGAAATGCTGCATCCCTGCAGTGGATGCTATTCTCTTATTATTTCTAGGCTATGCAGAATAAAACAGGTCAAAAACCTGCCAAGAAAGGTTCCCCAGCCACATTCCCATTAAAAAACAACAATACACCATTGAGCTATTAATATCTAAGAGCAATGTCTTCGGATTCTTCAACCTTGACAGCATTAAGGTGTGACAGTCCTGAAACCTAATACCACTGGGGCTAGATGCAACATCAGGTCTTCATCCCCAGCAACATTTCATTGCCAACCTTTAAAAAACCCTAAAAAAGAGAACCTATAATCTCAGCAAACCATGATCTTGCCTAAATATCCTAGCAATTTCATTATCACAAGCAGTATGACACCTCTTATCTGAATTATTATTAAAAACAATGTCTGCATTCCTTAACATAATAGGAAGCATTTGAATTGCCAACACACTAGCATTATGCAAGTGGTTAGTCTACTCTAGCAAGGGCTAAAAGTGTGGTGAGAGTTGGCACATCCACACAACCCCCCCCCCCCAACGTCTCTGCATGTCCCTGACATCCTCTGTTATTTACTAATTAATATACATTGAAACCACCCAATAACCCATGCATTAAAAACATTGGGCAGTGCCCAGTGGTCTGCTCCACTTCTGCTGGTCCTGTTGTGCTTTAAGGACCAACCACTTGTACAATAAGGTCTTAGCACTTCTAAAAATAACCCCAGAAATGAGTGGGAATGTTTGTTTCTGGATTAGGACAGGTCAGTGGAGCTCCCTTCTGTAAGCTCCACCTACCTGCTCTCCACCAGAAATGAGTGTTACTGCCTGTTTCAGTTTATTTTTAGAAGTGCCAAAGCCCTGTTGCACAAGCAGTGGATCCTGTGAGCACATGGCACAACTGGAAGCCACCCATAAAATCTAAACAATAAATGAAAACTGCACATAATAAAAGCAAGATAAAATCAGCAGCAAAAACTAAAAACACTACTGCACATAAAACTATAGTAAAACCACCAGCATCGAAAAGCACTAAAAAGGCCTTTACACCTTTAGCACTAATGTCTGAATGGGGGTTGTAAATATCTTCAGCTGATGTACCTCCCTGTGATTTGGAACCCTGATAAGATGGGTTTCCCCAAACATGGGGAAGGATGTGAGATTAAAATCCTTCTTCAGATCTACACTAGGGAAGATCTTTAGAGAAGCTGGGTGCCGAGGAATATTGTGGGTGGGGTCTGCATTGGCACTCCAGTATCCTTTTATCCATCATGTATGCAGGTGAAACCTTGCATAGGGCTTCTGTCTCCAAGTGGATGCCAAAGGTTAATGTCCAACTGCGTGTTCCTTTGAAACACCAAACTCTTCTATCCAGCTTATAGCACGTGTGTTCACAGAAAGGATTTCTTTTTTCTTTTTCTTTTTTTTTGGTGCAAGGGATTCATATGCTGGGCATATCGGTTTCCCACCTATACCAAGTCACAGGAATCATCCATGACCATATTGTTCAGCTGTTATATGCGCATACCACTTTGAGCTCCTTGACAAAAGGTAGGATATAAATGTAATGAATAAATGAATAAATGAATGCATAGAATATTGGATTAATTAATTGTTCTTCATTTGGACAAAATATAGCAATTCCAATCAGATTCCAAAAGTATTACAGAAGAATTCAACTAAGCAAATGCCTTTGATAATAAAACCCTAACCTTAACTTCCCCAGTAGAGCTCTCTTAGCTCACTGGTCAACATTTTCACTTTGATTCCTTTCAGTGGACACTCCATTTTATTCTATCTTTATTAACTTACCATGGGTATATAAAATCATAATGTGGGGAAGATTATTAGATGTCATAAATGTTCACTACAGTTTTCTTTCTTGAGATACACTTCTGTGCCCTTATTACTTTAGTATTGTACTATTTTACATGTGAGTATCCAATTCACTTTCTGTAATTAAAAAACTGGACAGAGGTAATGAAGCACACACTTGTAAACCATTAGACCCGGTTTAGCTGGTTGCAGATATTAAACCCAGGTAATTGGTAACTTACACTTAAAGTGCAACCAGTCCACCTGTTATTTATGCACAAAGAAGGTACATAATAACAGAGCACCAGACTTAATTAAATTACAAGCAAGCAAAGAGATAACATTAAATTGGCTGCCAGTTAAATTAATGTATTCACCCTGGCACCAGCAGAGTGAAGTGCATAGGGGGCTTCTTCTCCTCCCACTGTGAAGAAGAGGAAATAGCAGTAGGAGAAGCAGCAAAATAACTCTAATTCAGTCATTAGAGAAAAGAGGAGCAAAACTCTAATTCAGTCATTAAAGTCTTGGTGAAACGCAGCAAAAGCAAGCTGAAGATGAGTTTTGTTCAATTTTATGTGGACATTTTTATTGACATCCCTAAAGACACAGGACATCTTTCTTTTCTTTTTTTTACCTCACAGGTAGGGGTGAACGAAACTCCGCTTACCTGGCTCCGCCGGGTCCACGGATGGGGGGAGGTGATCCATTCCTCCCGCCCGGAATTCTGCCCAGCTGGCTCCGCTCTGAGGCCAGGCCGCAGAGCCACCGGCCAGGCCAACCTGCAGCGGCGGGGCTTCCAGCCACTGCCGGGCTGCTGTGGACGCAAATGGTGTCCTGTGTAGGGGATGCCATTTGCGTCCCTATGGTAGCCCGTGATAGGCTACGTAAATATTTACATAGCCTATCACGGCTAAAGCAGGGATGCAAATGGCATCCCCTATGCCATTTGCATTCCTGCTTTAGCCGTGATAGGCTGCGCAAATATTTAGGTAGCCTATTACGGCAAAAAAAAAAGGGAACGCAAATGGTGGCGGCTACAGTGGCCGCCATTTGCGTTCCCTTTTTTAGCTGTGATAGGCTATGTAAATATTTACATAGCCTATCACAGCCTCTGCAGGGATGCAAATGGCATCCCCGCGTTAGCCGTGATAGGCTATGTAAGTATTTACGTAGCCTATCACAGCCATTCAAAAGACGCCAATGGCAGCTGCAGACGCGGCCACCATTTGAGGAACACCGGAACGGCCAACAAAGGTAGGCTCCGTTCTGGGCCCATTTCGCGGGGGGGGGGCTTCATTCCACCACAAATTTCGGGGGGCCGATAGGGATGTCAGAGAATTCCGCCACAGATCTCAGTGAGGCCGAATGCCAGTGCATTCGGCCCCCGAACTCCGTGGCGAAACAGCCTGCCCCCCGCCCCCCTGCGGATCCCCCCCAGGATGAGACTTACCTGGGGTGGATGTTCCGGGTGGCGGGGGCTCTAGCAGTGGCTGCGGCGGCAGCAGCGGCTGGTCTTCCAACCAGCTGCCGCCGCCGCCATTTCCAGTCTTGTCATTTTTTGTGTGTTTTTACAAGACGTGATAGGCTATGTAAAGATTTACGTTGCCTATCATGGCTGGGTAAAAAAAAAAAAGCGTACGCAAATGGCGGTGGCTACGGCTGCTGCCATTTGCGTTCCTTATTTTTGCCATTTTGTCTACGTAAATATTTACGTAGACTATGTCGATGAAAATGAAGGGGAACGCAAATAGCGTAGCGGGTGCTATTTACGTCCCTTTTTGATTTGCCGTTTTAGCCTACGTAAATATTTACGTAGGCTAAAACGGTGAATCAAAAAGGGACGCAAATAGCGCCCGCTACGTTATTTGCGTTGTCCTTTATTTTCGCCATCATAGTCTACGTAAATATTTACGTAGGCTAAGGTGGCAAAAAATAAGGAACGCAAATGGTGGTGGCCCTAGCTGCCACCATTTGCATACACAGTTTTTTCTTTTGTTTTTTTTACCCAGAGCCCTCCGTGGCCAGAAGTCCGGCTGCAGAAGGCTCTGGCCTAGGCCTGGCTGGCTGCTCCATGGAGTTGCCGTGGAGCACAGCCGGCCGTGGAGGATTCTCGGGGGGAGGAATGGATCGCCTCTCCCCCCATCAACATAATCCGCAGAAAGGTAAGTGACTTTCATACATCCCTAGGGGCCGAATGCATTGGCATTCGGCCTCACCAAGATCCATGGCAGAATTCTTCCCCATGCCTACTCTAGGGATGGCGGAGAATTTCTCCAAGAATCTCAAGGAGGCCGAATGTCAACGCATTCGGCCCCCCGAAATTGTTGGTAAAATTCTCCGCCACCCCTCCGCCACCCCCCCGGGATGGGACTTACCTCCCTCGAATGTCCCTCTCGGTGGTGGGTCCCAGCGGGAGTTCGACGGCGGTTTGTCGGGGGCGGCGGCCGGTCTTACGACCAGCTGCAGCCGCCACCATTACAAAATAAAGTAAAAAACCCCCACAAACACCCGTGATAGGCTACATAACGATTTACGTAGCCTATCACGGCTAGATTTCCAAAGTCAGATTCCAGAGATAGGCAAATAGCGTTGCACTTATTTTCACCGTAGTCTACGTAAATCTTTATGTAGACAACCGGGACCAAATAAGGAATGCAAATGGCGGCACCCATAGGCGCCACCATTTGCGTACACACTTTTTTTTTCAGAGTCACCCGTGATAGGCTACGTAACGATTTACGTAGCCTATCACAGCTGACTTTGGAAATCTAGCTGTGATAGGCTACGTAAATCGTTACATAGCCTATCACGGGTGTTTCCCCCCCCCTTTTTTATTTCGCGGCCGGGGAGACGGGGCGCTTCTCCCTGGCCTGAATTTTGGCGGGGCGAGGTGGGCCGCCTCCCCGCCCGGCCTGTATTTCGGCCAGGCGAGGTGGGGCACCTCCCCCCCGGCCTGAACTTTGGGGGAGAACCGAAGCGTCTCCCCCCCACCGCGAAGCAAGCTGCGGGACCAGGTAAGTGCCTTTCGTACATCCCTGGCCTACTCACAGGTATCATTTGAGATTTAAGCAAATAGGAAATAAAGGATCACAATTCACAATTTTGTTGTTGTTCAGTCGTTCAGTCAAGAAAACCCCATGGAACGTATCACAAGGCTAAAAGAGATGACGCCGGAAGATGAGCCCCTCAGGTCGGAAGGTGTCCAATATGCTACTGGGGAAGAGCAGAGGGTATTTCCAAGTAGTGCCAGAAAGAGTGAAGCGGCTGGGCCAAACCCGAAAGGACACTCAGCTGTGGATGTGTCTGGTGGTGAAAAGAAAATCCGATGCTGTAAAGAACAATATTGTTTAGGAACCTGGAATGTCAGATCAATGAATCAAGGTAAGCTGGAGGTGGTCAAACAGGAGATGGCAAGATTGAACATCGACATCTTGGGAATCAGCGAACTAAAATGGACAGGCATGGGCAAATTTAATTCAGGTGACCATCATATCTACTATTGTGGGCAAGAATCCCTTAGAAGAAATGGAGTAGCACTCATAGTCAACAAAAGGGTGGGAAAAGCAGTACTGGGGTACAATCTTAAAAATGATAGAATGATCTCAGTACGAATCCAAGGCAAACCATTCAACATCACAGTAATTCAAGTCTATGCCCCAACCACTGAGGCCGAAGAAGCTGAGGCTGATCGGTTCTATGAAGACCTACAACACAATTCACAATACAGATTCATTAATACAACATTCTAGCAAACACTGTATCACTGGAAAATGTGTCTACATTTTCCAATGGTACAATGTTTTCTAGATTGCATAATGCTTAAGTCAGGGGTGTGGAACCTTTTTCAGTCCAAGGGCTGACTTCAATTTCACTGAAGCTCTTGGGGGCCACATTCCAGTGGTGGGTGTGGCTGAATGCAAAGTTGGTGGAGCCAAAGGCAAAAGGGGTGGCACCAAACATACCAGTAAATTGTAGCTTGAATCTCTTATTGCCAGTAACTAAGCCTTAGAAGGTACATTGCAACCTTTCCGAATGGGGGAAAAACTGCACAAACAATTGGTGGTTGGAGGAAAGGTTGTTGGGCCAGTGGAAGGGGTTGAGACTATCTGGGGACCCCAGGAGTGCCAGATTTGGCCTCTAACCTCAGGTTTCCCACCCCTGGCTTAAGGAATGCTGAATTACAAGTAGACCTACCTCTGCCTTACAAGCAGGGATGGATAGACCTGTGCCTGTCCCACATGATGCCATCTTTCAAACATAACCAGTATGGTGTGGGATATTGTGAAGACCAACAGGCAACCAAGCCACTCTATTGCAAGAACAGAGGAAAACACATTTGGCTTAGAGTTTAATGCGAATGTACCTAATTTCACACTTTCGAGCCAATACATGAACCAAAAAGCTGTTATATATTGAAATACTCACTTCTTCAGATTTTGCACTTGAGTTCTCCAATCCGACAATGCACACAAAAACAAGAATATTAGGGAAATGTGCCTACAAAATGTATATATTAGAGAACATAATGTTGAAAATGCATTATATTAAGAAAATGGTTTGTAAAAATGTGTATGTTAGGCAAAATTGTGTACGAAAAAGTACGTATAACGAGAAATGAACACAAAATGCACATTAATTTTTATGCAAACTTTTTTTAGAAAAAGTCTCAACGTTTAGGACAAGCTGAAAAATTGGAAAAATGAGTAACTGAAAGAAACCAAGATTGACAGATGTGTCCGTAGGGATGTACGAAAATCACTTACCTTTCGTGGATTATGCTGATGGTGGGGGGGGGAGGTGCTCCGTCCCTCCCCCCGGAATCCTGGATGGGGGGGAGGCGCTCCGTTCCTCCCCCCCCCCGGAATCCTGGCCAGCCGGCTGTGGTCTGCAACGATTCTGCGGAGCCGCCAGCCAGCTCCGCCAGCAGCCGGACATCCGGCCGCTGGCTAGCAGGGACGCAAATGGCGGTGGCTGTAGCCGCCGCCATTTGCATCCCTGCAGTCAGCCGTGATAGGCTATGTAAATGTTTATGTAGCCTATCACGGCTGACTTAAAAAAAAAATGCATGTACACAAATGGCGGCAGCCATGGCCGCCACCATTTGCGTTCCTTATTTTGGTATGTCTTAGTCTATGTAAATATTTACGTAGACTAAGACGGCGAAAATAAGGGGAACGCAAATAGCGTAGCGTCTATGCTATTTGCGTTCCCCTTATTTTCGCCGTCTTAGTCTACGTAAATGTTTACATAGACTAAGACATGCCAAAATAAGGAACGCAAATAGCAGTGGCCATGGCCGCCACCATTTGCGTACACGTTTTTTTTTTTTAAATCAGCCGTGATAGGCTACGTAAACATTTGCGTAGCCTATCACGGTGTTTTTTTAAAACCTAGCCGTGATAGGCTACCTAAATCTTTACGTAGCCTATCACTTTTTTTTTTTTAACTGGAAACGGTGGTGGTGGTGGCCGGTCAGAAGATCGGCCACCGCAGCCGCCGCAGCCGCCGCAGCCAAACCGCCGCCGGAGCCACCGCCGCCAGGAAGATCTGCCCAAAGTAAGTCCCGTCCCGGGAGCGGCGGAGGGGGCGGGCTGTTCCACCACCGATTTCGGGGGCTGAATGCGCTAGCATTTGGCCTCCCCAAGATCCATGGTGGAACTTTCATACATCCCTATGTGTCTGTCCTTACTCTGTTAAATACAAAAATCAAGCCTCAGAATGGGACCCTAATCTGAAACGGTACACATAAAGTGGCATGCATTTTGGTACCGTGGTCTTCTTCAAAGCAATACACATGGTGATTGTCTCTGTGTTACTGTCAATGCTATCCTAGCAGATTGCCACAACATCCCTCTGTGTTAGGTTTGGTAGCTTGATGTTTGTGAGAACATGGATGCTTCTGTGATGGCTGGACTCTGGAGATGCTCTGACATGGGGCATACCTGTCTCTATGTTCTACCCTTGCCAGCTCGCTCTCTCTCTCTCTCTCTCTCTCTCTTTCTTTCTCCACCAAGGCACTGAATAACAGTGGGGCAGCATATCTGCTGATGGTAGTTGATTCCGGTGTGGTGAAGCTAACCCAGTCTGCTGCACGGCATGGACTCCTGCTAGATCAGCTCATAGGCTATCCGAGCAACAGAGCAATAGGTTGTGACAATGGACTATTGCAGCAGTGGAAAACACAACCCTTCTTTTCGAGCATAGCAGCAGGTCCTATGACCAGGCTATAAGGCTTTGGTCTGTACATGCTTTCCCTTCAAGACACCCTGCTTAATCCAGCAGGACTTCCCTGTGGGACGACTGAAATCTAAAGGTGCAATCCTCAAATCATTTATTCAAGAGCTAAATAAACTTGTCTCCAAAAATGTCTCTCCAAAATTCTTCTTTGTGAATTTTGATGATGAATATTTTCCAAATGTCCTCTGAGTGTTCTGTGGAAATTTAGCAGACCTTTGATATTCAGCAGGAAAGTTTTTGCAGTACCAGTTAACATTTTGACAGCAATAGCTATGAGTATTTGATAGTGAGCATTTGACATGGCAATATTTGACAGCTAACAAGCAGTAGCAGGCATCATTTCTTATTTGGTAGCATCAGATATGTAAAAATTTGCACTTGATAATATTTTACAGCTGACATGCAGTAGCTATATCAACATTTGGCAGTCTCTGACAGGAGACATGCAGTAGCATCAGTGCGTGACAGTACTAGGAAAGCTAACTTACAATAAAATATAGTAAAGATTATGCCAGTCTTATGTGTTTATTCAACCATCTAAAACAGGCAAATTCTGTTGTTACATTTGTAGCCCAAAATGTATTTGTCAAATTTCAAGGTCAGACTTCCATATCATAATCCATCTTTTGTCATTCATAGAATCATAGAAGCATTAGGGTTGGAAAGGGCCTATAAGACCATTGAGTCCAACCCCCTGCTCAATGCAGGAATCCAAGTCAAAGCACCCCTGACAGATGGCTGTCCAGCTTCATCTTGAATGCGTCCAGTGTGGGAGAGATCCCACCACCTCCCTAGGTAGTTGGTTCCATTGCTGTATTGCTCTCACAGTCAGGAAGGTTTTCCTGATGTTCAGCCGGAATCTGACTTCCTGTAACTTGAGCCCATTATTCCGTATCCTGCACTCTCTGGGATGATCTAGAAGAGATCCTGGCCTTCCTCTCTGTGACAGCCTTTCAAGTACTTGAGAAGCGCTATCATATCTCCCCTCAGTCTTCTCTTCTCAAGGCTGAACATGCCCAGTTCTTTCAGTCTCTTATTTTATTTATTTATTCATTCATTCATTCATTCATTCATTTCATTTCTATACCGCCCAATAGCCAAAGCTCTCTGGGTGGTTCACAAAAATTAAAACCAAACAGCACACAATAAAACAATTTAAAATATATAGAACATTAAAACCACAATATAACAATACAACCACAAATAAAACCTAGCAGCAGTGCAGGAGTTTAAAATACAGATGTAAAACAGCAAATCTAAAAATTTAGAAAGCTAAAATGCAAAAATGCCTGGGAAAATAAAAAGGTCTTCACCTGGCACCGAAAGGAATACAATGTAGGTGCCAGGCGAACCTCACTAGGGAGCTCATTCCAGAGCCAGGGTGCCACAGCAGAAAAAGCCCTCCTCCTAGTAGCCACCCGCCTCACTTCCTTTGGCAGGGGTTCACGGAGAAGGGCTGCTGAGGATGATCTTAAGGTCCGGGCAGGCACATATGGGAGGAGGCGATCCTTCAGGTAACCTGGCCCCAAGCCGTTAAGGGCTTTGACTGTTAACACCAGCACTTTGAATCGGGCCCGGAAATGGACTGGCAGCCAGTGCAGCTGGAAAAGTATTGGCATAATATGAGCTCGCAGGCCAGTCCCTGTTAACAATCTTGCTGCCCTATTTTGGACCAGCTGAAGTTTCCGGACCATTTTCAAAGGCAGCCCCACGTATAACGCATTGCAGTAATCCAGATGAGAAGTTATCAGAGCATGGATCACTGTAGCTAGGTGATCTCTGTCCAGATCAGGGCATAGTTGGTATACCAGCCTGAGCTGATAAAAAGTGCTCCATGCCACTGAGTTCACCTGTGCCTCAAGTGACAGTTCTGGATCCAAGATCACCCCCAAACTACGAACCTGATCCTTTAGGGGGAGTGCAACCCCCTCCAGAACAGGTTGAATATCACCTAGCCGGGCAGACAAACCACCCATTAACAGTACCTCCGTCTTGTCTGGATTGAGTTTCAGTTTATTGGCCCTCATCCAGTCCATTACCATGCCCAGGCACTGATTCAGAACAGCCACTGTCTCACCTGGTTTTGATGAGAAAGAGAGGTAGAGCTGGGTGTCATCTGCATATTGATGGCACCTCAGCCCACACCTCCGGATAACTTCCCCCAGTGGTTTTATGTAGATGTTAAACAGCATAGGGGATAAAATAGAGCCCTGTGGAACCCCATGGCACAATTGCCATGGCACAGAGCAATAATCCCCCAGCACCACCTTCTGGAATCGGCCATCCAAGTAGGAGCAGAACCACTGTAGTGCAGTGCCTCCAACTCCCAACCCAGACAACCTATCCAGAAGGATACCATGGTCGATGGTATCAAAAGCCACTGAGAGGTCTAGGAGAATCAACAGGGTTGCATTTCCCCTGTCCCTCTCCCGGCAGAGGTCATCCCACAGGGTGACCAAGGCAGTTTCCGTTCCAAAACCAGGCCTGAAGCCCGATTGAAATGGATCTAGATAATCCGTTTCATTCAACAGTGCCTGGAGCTGTCCTACAACCACCCGCTCAAGCACCTTGCCCGGGAAGGGGATGTTGGCCACTGGCCTATCATTGTTAACATCCTCTGGGTCCAGGTTAGGCTTTTTCAGGAGTGGTCTAATTACTACCTCTTTTAAAGTGGCAGGCATCACTCCCTCTTAGGGGTGGACGAAAGTCACTTACCTGTCCTCGAAGCTTGTTCGCGGTGGGGGGAGGCGCTTCGCTGCTCCCCCCGTGAAGTTCGGGGGGGGAGGCTTCCCGCCTCGCCCGGCCGAAATTCAGGCTGGGGGGGAGGCTTCCCGCCTCGCCCGGCCGCGAACTCCAAAGTTTTTTTTTAAAAAAAAAAACAACGCCCCCGTGATAGGCTACGTGACGATTAACGTAGCCTATCATGGCTAGATCTGCAAAGTCAGCCATGATAGGCTACGTTAATCAACACGTAGCCTATCACAGGTGACTTAAAAAAAAAAAAAAAAAGCACGTACGGATAATGGCGGCCCCCATAGGGAGCCGCCATTCCCGTTCCGTATTTGGTCGCTGTAGTCTACGTAAATCTTTACGTAGACTACGGCGAAAATAAGGGCAATGCATAGCATTGCCCTTATTTTCGCCGTAGTCTACGTAAAGATTTACGTAGACTACAGCGACCAAATAAGGAACGGGAATGGCGGCTCCCTATGGGGGCCACCATTATCCGTACGTGCTTTTTTTTTTTTTAAGTCACCCGTGATAGGCTACGTGACGATTTACGTAGCCTATCACAGCTGACTTTGCAGATCTAGCCATGATAGGCTACGTTAATCGTCACGTAGCCTATGACGGGGGCGTTTTTTTTTTCTTTTATTGCAATGGTGGCAGCGGCAGCCGGTCGAAAGACCTGCTGCCGCTCCCACCCCGCACGAACACCTGCCGAACCGCTGGCCGGACCCACCGCCGGGAGGGACATTCGCCAAAGGTAAGTCCCGTCCTGGGGGGGGTGCAGGGGGCGGGGGGGGTGGAGAATTTCTCCCCGAAACTTGTTCGGGGGGCTGAACACGTTGGCGCTCGGGCCCCCGAAGTTTCGGGGAGAAATTCTCCGCCATCCCTACTCCCTCTCTCAAGGAGGAATTTACAACCTCCTGGACCCAGCCAGACATCCCCTCCTTGTTTGATTTAATAAGCCATGAAGGGCAAGGGTCAAGCACACAAGTGGTCGATCGGACTTGGCCAAGCACCTTGTCTGCATCCTCAGGCCTCAGTCTCTCCTCATAGGGATTTGTTTCCAGTCCCCTGATCATCTTTATTGCCCTCCTCTGAACCCTCTCCAGTTTGTCTGCATTCTTCTTAAAGTGTGGTGTCCAGAACTGGACACAGTTCTCAAGCTGAGGCCTAACCAGTGCTGAGTAGAGCTATACTTCTATTAATGCAGCCCAAAATAGCATCTGCTTTTTTTGCAGCCACATCACATTCAAATGCTTGATACTATTCTAGACTATTTCCTTTATTTTTTTACTCATTTAATCAATTTATAAACCACTTGATTCTATCTAAAAAGACATCTCAAAGCAGTTTAAAACACAAATGTTTAATGCACAAAATGTCGACATTTAAAACATTTAAAAAACAGAATACAAAATGTATCAGTTAAAAACATTAACATCAGAACAGCTGTTGCCATCTATAACATATAAATACTAAAATATTCCCAGAACGTACTATGTGCAAACAGGCAGAATGCAATTTAGATAAGTCTGCTTGTGTTTGGGGCAAAAATTTGAATATGATATAATTTCCTCTTTGTAGATCTAACATATACAACTGTTATGTATTCTACATTTCACATACTTGGGTAAGGCCAGTAAACTTACCACTGCCATACATACAAAGCACAAAACATGCATATGATGCAGGCATTCAGCACTTAGGCAAAAACACAAAAAAGGGGAAAGGAGTGTGTGAGTAGGACCTATGTGTGTACAGCAGTGTGCACATAGCAGTCAAATCCCATGTTGTCTTGTGGAAAGAAATTTGGCTTTGTGAGCATGTGTGTGAATTAATCATAACAGGTGGCCAGCAATAATCAGGCAAAAGACAGCTAAAGAAACCTTTGGGGATCCAAGTCAACAGCTATATGTCTCTGATTCTCCAGAGGGCCCTTGGTACTTATTGAAATCTAACATGTAAGAGAGGAATAGGGATGTCCATTTCTGGGAAATCTGTTTCTTTTTTGGCTCAATGGAGTTCTGTGGCATGCCCCACTAAGTTTGCTTTTGTGGGGCGAGCCACGGCTTTCCCCACAAACTCCAGGAACTTTTTGCATATATTTTTGTGGTGAGCCATAAGTTGTGCAAATAGAGATTTGAACAAATCGCAGCCAAAAAGTTGCATAATTTGCACAAATTGCACCTGAAATTTGGGCACATTTGCACAACATTCAGGTATAATTTGTGCAAATTTAAAAAACACGGAAAATCTGTGAACTTGCCCAACTCACTGCCGACCAAGTTCAGCTCCACAGCAAAAAATGGAGTAATGTCCAGGTGGCCAAACCAAGGAAAGCTGTTCGAACTCCCCCCCGCCCACGGATTCCTCTGACATTCCTAGGAGGAAGCATCCATCACAAGAAAGAAACAAATTAGTTGTGCAAAAGTCCATTCCATACCTGGAACCACTAGAAAATATGTTGTTAAGTGGGAACATCCAGTGTTATTAGATAATATTCTTATAACATCCTTACATCTATGTAGCTAGTATTGGGCAGGTACAGCCCTGAAGGATAATCCTTAGCTGTTACATATTCTTTTTCTGCCTGTCTTATCCATATTTGGACAGAAATAATATTTTGTATAGTTCTCTCTGAGTCAGGAAAAAGATCTCCATACATATTTTCTATATGTGATTCTTCTTTATACTACTTTCTTACTTTGCTTTTTAAAAAAAATCATGTGTTTTCCCAATTCTGTCAAACAGCATCAAACAAGTCCTGGTCCCAACTTGTTTTCTTGTTCAAAGGGCAAACGATAAAAAAAGCAGCCCAAACCCCAATTCCTTTCCTCTTGCATTTTTTAGTACAACCAGAAATGAAAGCTATCATCAAAACACAGTTTTGAAACTGATAATATATTTCTACAGACACAGCCATTACTACATAGCTCAACCTCACCATTACATGTATTGCTTCTTCCTGCATATAGATACTCTGAAAATATATAAGCAATCCTACTACTCCAAAGGAATTTATTTGCTGGCTAGTTCATGGAAGCTACTAATAACCAAAATAGTACTTAATGTATCCAGTAGCAAGCAAACAGCTTGAGTGAAAAAGCCTAATAGCTTCTGTACAATATGCTTATGTGTTTCAGCAAGAACAAGACCTTATTAAAGGCACTTGCACATGGCCCAAATCAGCCCCATATTGAACTAAGCTGGGAATGGTTTTTCTGCTTAAATCTGACATGCAGTAGCAAGTAACTTTCTCTTAACCTTGTTTTGTTTCTGTAACATGTATTATAATGCTCCAGTTCCCATGGTTGTTAGGAAGAGGAATGAAATAATACTATATGACACTATATGTGCTTAAGTGCAATACAATAATGACACATCCATTTTGGGTTCTGTTTTGCTTTCGCAGATCAATCTTCAACTGCAGAAGTTTCGGATCTAAAAAGATCCTATCAAAGGGGAACTGACCTGCCTAGAATACAGACACCAAATAAAATTCACCCATTGTCCAGGTAATCTTCATTGACTAGAACATATGCACATACACAACCAAAATATCTGCTGTGATCCTAGGAATCTCAGCTTTCCCTTTTTGAAGAAATGTACTTCCAGGCCAGACTTCACAATTCCAACAAACTAACAAAGAACGGCATGGATGTACTTAAGTGACAAATCCCAAATTCACCCACACGATTCACTTAGAGCCACAGAGATGCACCCTGCTCCACTCCAAGTAGGAGCAGCAGACAGTTCCTGCAGAACGTGGTTGTCCAGGATCTGCTGGAAAGGATGAAGCAAATCAGAGGCAGGAAGGTAGGTTACTGCTCTTCCCCAACTGGGTATCATGTTATTTGTCATATTGACCCCTAATCTTTGTATTTAGATCTGCTTTAGTTTTCCTTTTATAGATTTGTCAGCAGCTGATGGAGCCTTGCTGTCTGCTGTCATCTTGCAGTGATTGGTTGTTCCTAGGAAGAACATCCAATCCTTTGTACAAGTTCTTTCTTGGTAGAAGCAACACCTCCCTCTGGCTTGGTTCTCTGCTGCTGTCTGGAGTTGCATCCTGGAAGGTCAGGCTTTGTATTGTCTTTTTATTTTATTTTCACTGCTTCAACTTCTTTTCTTTACTTTATTTCACTGTTTCAACGTCCATTCATCTTCCTCCTTTGATACTCTGCATCTATGGGTTGCTTGTTGTTCAAGTTCTCTTTTCAATAAAGCCAAAGATTGAGTTTCCTGAAAATGTGGACTGGATGTGAGTTTAGCTGCCTGAATAGACACAAAGCCCAATGAGTGTTGAGGCAAAAACAGCTACAACACAGAACATTCAGAGTGATGGAGATATGGGGCCTAAATAGCAAGGTTGTGTTGGCTGCAATTGTGTCACTGTTACCGACATGAAAAAATAGAGAAAAAAAGAGAACTTTCTGAAGTATGTATATTCTGGCACTGAAATGGTGATGTGATCAGAGAAGTGCACAAGCACCAGTCAGAATGTAGGCTTGGTAGTTATAGCATCATTATATACTTTCAACGCCAAGGCACACATACCATCTGGGAAGTGTGAGCTAATAGATTTTAGAGTGGGCTAATAAAAATGATCATCCTATTTGCAAGCCTGGAACTGTATTTGCAAATCTGAAGTATAGATGGTACATTTTAAACAGTATGTATGTGTGTATCACCTAATGCGAAGAGAAAACTCCCTGGAAAAGACCCTGATGCTGGGAAAGACTGAAGGCAAAAGGAGAAGGGGACGGCAGAGGATGAGATGGCTAGATAGCATCACGGATGCAATGAATATGAACTTGAGCACGCTCCGGGAGAGAGCGCAGGACAGGAAGGCCTGGCGTGCTATGGTCCATGGGGTCACGAAGAGTCGGACACGACTGAACGACTGAACAACAACAACAACAATCTCCTATGTCATCTGGGTTTTGCTAAATATATTCTACCCCTTAGTCCCATATGCTAAAAGAAAATGCTGGGGGTGCGGGGGGATGTTGGTGTTTTTTGGTTTCTTTTTTTAAAGCAAGGAACAAGTTGGCTATTAGAGCATTATTTATTGCCACACACAGCTTTTCTCCTTTGGCATACGAATGACAGGACCCAAATGACAAACTATAGAAACTACTTAAGTATAAGCAGCATCTGCTTCTTTGGCAGGCTTCATTTGCAGATGCCTCTGGGTCTGTCAAAGAATAATCTGTTGCAGCAATGGATAGGATATAATTCTGTCTAAATTCATTACACTTTTTCACTTCCTAAAATACATTTTTTCTGGAATTAATATATACTATGTTTAAAAAATCTACAAAATTGCAATTTTAACCAAAATAAATATTCATCTAAAAATAGTTCTACTAAAATCAGCAAAACCTTGGGCATATAGAACATGCAAGTTTGGCTGGATTCACATCCTTGTTCATTTACTCCATGATATTCTTGTTAAAGCCAGTGGAATTGTTTTCATGTAAGTGAATTGTAGATGTCAGTTTGGGGCTCAAGACTGCAGTCCTAAGTAATCCTTCTTACTTATCAGTAAGTTCAGCTGAAGCCAAGAGGATAAGGCTTCCAGGTCATTGTGGCCATGCCAAAAATGAACAATGCCTCAAAAGCAGCTAGCAGAAGTCCATAGGTCTTTTTAAACTGTTGCAAATAACTGAAGATGGGATTAACTTCGGCAGAGAAGTCAAGTGGTCAGCTGGCAAAGTACTGCATGGAGACAAGGCCCTCTGAAATCAGCTGCCTTAGATAGCCACCGCACACTTTGCATAGTACAAACAGAGCTGGACATGACAAAGAGAAGCACTATGTATATAAAATGGGCAGCCCCTTTTAACTTTTTTATTTTTAAAATTATATTGGGCCGCTTCAGTGCTGCACACTTATTCAGAGATAGGTCTACATTTATAGGAGCTTATTTCAACATAATTCTGCATAGAACTGCAGCCTTCATGAGAAAATGTGGCATGTGGATGAGTTTTGACCCTCAACTATAGGCTGCCTCTTTTGCCACCCAAACCAAACCAGTATTTGTTTGGGTGCAATTAGAGTCCCAGTCCTTTGTTGTTGTTCAGTTGTTAAGTCATGTCCGACTCTTCGTGACCCCATGGACCATAGCATGCCAGGCCTTCCTGTCCTCCGCTCTCTCCCGGAGTGTGCTCAAGTTCATATTTATTGCATCACTGATGCTATCTAGCCATCTCATCCACTGCCGTCCCCTTCTCCTTTTGCCTTCAATCCTTCCCAGCATCAGGGTCTTTTCCAGGGACTTTTCTCATCGCATTAGGTGGCCAAAATATTGGAGCTTCAGCTTCAGTATCTGTCCTTCCAATGAGCACTCAGGGTTGATTTCCTTTAGGATGGACTGATTTGACCTCCTTGCAGTCCAGGGGACTCGTAAGAGTCTTCTCCAGCACCACAGTTCGAAGGCATCAATTCTTCGGCACTCAGCCTTCCTTATAGTCCAGCTCTCACAGCCATACGTTATTACTGGGAAAACCATAGCTTTGATTATGTGGACCTTTGTCGGCAAGGTGATGTCTCTGCTTCTTACTATGCTGTCTAGGTTTGCCATAGCTTTCCTCCCAAGGAGCAAGCGTCTTTTAATTTCATGGCTACAGTCACCATCTGCGGTGATCTGGGAGCCCAAGAAAATAAAATCTGTCACTGCTTCCATTTCTTCCCCTTCTATATGCCAGGAAGTGATGGGGCCACATGCCATGATCTTCGTTTTTTTAATGTTGAGTTTCAAACCAGCTTTTGCACTCACCACTTTCACCCTCAACAAGAGGCTCTTTAGATCCTCTTCGCTTTCTGCCATTAGGGTGGTATCATCCGCATATCTGAGGTTGTTCATAATTCTCCTGGCAATCTTAATTCTGACCTGTGATTCATCCAACCTGGCGTTTCTCATTATGTACTCTGCATATAAGTTAAATAAGCAGGGTGACAATATACAGCCTTGTCGTACTCCTTTCCCAATTTTGAACCACTCGGTTGTTCCATGTCTGGTTCTTACTGTTGCTTCTTGACCCTCGTACAGGTTTCTCAGGAGACAGTTAAGGTGGTCTGGTACTCCCATCTCTTTCAGAATTTGCCACAGTTTGTTGTTTTCCACACAAAGACTTTAGCATAGTCAATGAAGCAGAAATAAACATTTTCCTGGAATTCTCTTGCTTTCTCCATGATCCAGCGAATGTTGGTGATTTGATCTCTAGTTCCTCTGCCTCTTCGGAACCCAGCTTGTACTTCTGGTAGTTCTCGGTTCGCATACTGCTGAAGCCTAGCTTGTAGGATTTTGAGCATCACCTTGCTGACATGTGAAATGAGCACAACTGTACGGTAGTTTGAACACTCTTTGGCACTGGAAATTCCCTTCTTTGGAATTGGAATGTAAACTGACCTTTTCCAGTCTTGTGGCCACTATTGAGTGTTCCGAATTTGTTGGCATATTGAGTTAGGGATGTATGAAAGTCACTTACCTTTTCGTGGAAACTTTCACAATGGGGGGGAGGCGCTCCATCCCTACCCCCAGAATCCTCGACGGGGGAAGGAGGCGATCTGGTCCTCCCCCCTGGAATCCTCGATGGCCAGCTCCGGGCCATCCGCAGCTGGATTTTCGGCTGTGGACGGGCTGCTGTGGATGCAAATGGTGGCCGCCGTAGCGGTCGCCATTTGCGTCCAGCCAGGCAGCCGTCATAGGCTATGTAAGAAATTACGTAGCCTATCATGGCTACCCCCCCCAAAAAAACCCCGAGCGTATGCAAATGGTGGCGGCTACAGCGGCCACCATTTGCATTCCCTATTTTTCACCGATTTATCTTACATAAATATTTACGTAAGATAAATCGGCGAAAAATAGGGAACGCAAATGGCGGCTGCCATAGCCGCCGCCATTTGCGTCCGCTCAGTTTTTTTGGGGGGTTAGCTGTGATAGGCTACGTAAATTCTTATGTAGCGTACCATGGCTGCAAGGATGGCAATGGCGGTGGCAGCAGCTTGGCCGCGGCCAGCCAGGAGACCAGCCGCCACTGGAACCGCCGCCGCATCTGCCGCATCCGCCCCAGGTAAATGCCGTCCCGGGGGGATTCCGTGGGGGGGCGGGGGGCAGGAGGCCGTTCTGCCACGGATTTCGGGGGGCCGAATGCACTGGCACTCGGCCTCACTGAAATCCGTGGCGGAATTCTCTGCCATCCCTATATAGCAGCACTTTAACAGCATCATCTTAAATCTTAAAATGCCTCTTGACAAGGTGAAGAACCAGTCAGGAAATTTTTTTTTGACAGGAAATTACTTTGGCTTGGCACCACTGCAGAAAAGACCGTTTCTTATGCTCTCCTACCCTACTTCATACCCCAGGGAGGACATGGGGCAGGGCTCTCTCACTTGGAAGTAAATCCCATTGACCTCAGGGAGGTTTGCATCTACCAAACATACATGGGATCAGGTTCCACAGGAGACTATGTATCTCTTTAAAAGTACTAAAATGACATATATTTAGTTCTATTGTTCATTCTGCTTCTTTTTTATTTATTTTTTTAACAAGTAATTTAAAAAAAGAAAGAGCTGCATTTCAGTATATAATGGTGCTTTCCCCCCTGAAAAATAGAATAGTTGTAGATCATAGTGTTAAAAAAGGAACTTTGAAACTTTTTGTTCATATATTAAGCTGAAGGATTAAATCATTCAGGAAATAAATTTAAATATTGTTCCATTGCAAGCTGCTTTTCACGGCCTCCTTTACAACTCTTACTAAAAAAACTAAAAGAATTCCTGTCCTCATTCAAAGTTTGTTTATTAGCAGAGACCAACAAAGAAATATTCACACTAAAAAACAATCAATAGCTATCTTTTCTTTATAGTGCCAAGCACCAACAAAACAAGTTTATCTTGTGAATATCATTTGGGAATTGCAGTAGTCCAGACCATTCTGACAATGCAAATTAGTTATCCAGGAGACACCTTGGCAGGCAAAGTTAATTGTAAAGACATAGCCAATAACTTGCAACCAAAAGTTAGTTCTATAGTAGTCAGTGGAACTGACAGCAGTGCCGTGAAATTTGAGCACCACTGTAAACAACAGGATATTCATGGGTGCAATTTCCAGGACCAATAAAACACCGGGTGCAGCAATGTTGCATAAAGTTGTTATTATTGGAGTGGGCCACAGGACCTTATGAATGCTTTGTGAGTTAAGGAGGCTTGGGCCACTTCAAAATAGCTCTGAGTGTGCAGATTGGGCACGTCCATTGCGAGCGGAGATGGGTCAAAGAAGAGTCAAACAACAATGCTTGGGTTGAAAATTGGGCCACATTTATTGAAAATATCTGCAAAGGGGTACCTAGGACGGGCACCTGACTGTGCCAGCAACTAGCTGGCACTTCTTGGGCGAAAGCACACCCAGCCTGAGGGGTGGCGTCGATCTCGCCACCCCTCCAGACTGCCCCTTGTGGGGGAGGTAGAGCTTCCCCTGTCACCCCCTCCTGGTGCTGCACAACACCTGGGTGAGTGAGGAGAGTTGGTCTCCCAGGCAACCCTTATCGCCCCGCCAAACCACACAACCCATTTGAGGGCCTCAGGTGTCACCTGTCACCATAAGTTGCCTCTGCATGCACACCATCCTTAATCTCTTTCTGCTTTTGCCCGTCCTAGCCCCCACAGGAGTCACACACCTAGTGCTTGTGAAACTCCCCCTACCTGCACAGAAGAACTTCCTACAGGCCCCTTTGCAGATGAGGCAGAAATATATTATTCCCTACAGTAGAGAGGCGGACACTGTCCTGCCTGTAATGCTCCCTCCTTGTCCAAAGAATTTCCTGTGGGTGGTGCATCCATCACCCCATTAACATAGGCCATAAGCCATTTACCTGTCCACTTTCCAACGTGCGCTGCCAATGGCAACGTCATTCCAAGCCTCCCAGTTGATTCATGGCAGCAGTGAGAACCGCAATGGCTACTTCCAGCCAGGTATGCTGGACCACCTGCACATTAACCAAGGCCTGTTCGATCAGGTCCTTGCCTGGCTTACAGCCCAAGTCGTTCCCTCCATCGTGCAGCACCTGGACTTGTGGAGGAAGACTGACCAAACTTGGTGGAACAGGGTGAGGAAGGGGGACTCCCACCGCATGTCCTGTCTGCCAAGCCAGTGGATCGTAATGTGTCGGGATAACAGAAGCTGAGATCCAAAGGCTGACATAGAAGCCCTTTGTGCAGCCCAAAACACCACACTGTGCCCGCATAAGAGCACCCATACCGGCTAGGGGTGTACGAAACCCCACTTACCTTGCTCCGCTGGGGTCCATGGGGGGAGAGGTGATCCAGTCCTCCCACCGGAATCCTCAACGGCGGGGGAGGTGATCCGTTCCTCCCCCCAGAAATCCTCCCCGGCCAGCTCTGCTCCGCGGCATGTCTGCAGAGCCACTGGCCGGGCCTATCCGCAGCCAAGCTGCTGCAGATGCAAATGGCATTCTGCATACGGGACACCATTTACATCGCTGCTGTAGCCATGATAGGCTACATAAATATTTACATAGCCTATCACGGCTAAAGCAGCGATCCATTTTAGCCTACGTAAATATTTACGTAGGCTATTACGGCAAAAAAAAAAAGGAATGCAAATGGCAGCCACTACGCCATTTGCGTTCCCTTTTATTTATTTATTTTGCCATAATAGCCTACATAAATATTAACGTAGGCTAAAATGGCCAAAAAAAGGGAACACAACTGGCAGCCACCATAGCCGCCGCCATTTGCATCTGCTGTTTTTTTTGTGTGTTTTGCCATGATAGGCTACGTAAATATTTATGTAGCCTATCATGGCAAAATACAGGGACGCAAATGGCGGCGGCTACAGCTGCCGCCATTTGCGCCCCTGCAGGCTGCCCAGCAGCCAGATGTTCAGCTGCAGGCGGCCCCAGCCGGTGGCTCCGTGGAATCTCTGCGGAGTGGAGCCAGACGGAGAGAATTTCAGGGGGAGGGACGGAGCACCTCCCCCCCCCCACGAATGTCACCATTCAAAAAGGTAAGTGACTTTCGTACATCCCTACGTAGTAGCGGCTCCATCCCAATTAGGCTGGGGCCCGTTTGGGGGGGACAGTAGCCTGCCTCCAGGCTTCCAACTGCCTTAGCCTTCCCTAGGGGGGACCCCACCACCCCCGGGCTCTTGGACAAGAGGTGGATGGGTGCTAACTGCTACAAAGGGAGCACTTGCGATCGAAATGACAAGGGTTCTGGGAGCATGCGCCCTTGGGGCTGTTCTCCCTGGACAGCAAGTGCTGCTGAACCACTGGGCCCGCAATAGGTGGAGGCCACTGTCACTGCAACCCGGCAGGGAAGGAGTCATAACTTGTAGCCCAAAGGCCCTGGTCTCTCAGGTCCCGACTAGGGATGGGGGAGAATTTCTCCCCGAAACTTCGGGGGTCCGAGTGCCAATGCATTTGGTCCTCTGAAGGTTGTTCGGGGAGAAATTCTCCGCCCCTCCACCCCCTGCCCCCCCGGGATGGGACTTACCTTTCACGAATGTCCCTCCCGGCGGCGGGTCCCGGCGGCGGTTCGGCAGGTCTTCGTCAGGGGCGGGGCCGCCATTACAAGGAAAAAAAAAAAACGCCCCTGTGATAGGCTACGTAACGATTAACGTAGCCTATCACGGCTAGATTTGCAAAGTCAGCCATGATAGGCTACGTTAATCGTCACGTAGCCTATCACGGGTGACTTTAAAAAAAAAAAAGCACGTCCGGCTAATGGCGGCCCCCATAGGGAGCCGCCATTCACGTTCCTTATTTGATCCCTGTAGTCTACGTAAAGATTTACGTAGACTACGGCGAAAATAAGGACAACGCAACTAGCGTTGCCCTTATTTTCGCCGTAGTCTACGTAAATCTTTACGTAGACTACAGTGACCAAATAAGGAACGCGAATGGCGGCTCCCTATGGGGGCAGCCATTAGCGTACACGCTTTTTTTTTTATCACAGGGGCATTTTTTTTTTCTTTTGAAGTTCGCGGCCAGGGAGACGGGGCGCTTCTCCCTGGACTGAATTTCGGCCGGGCAAGGCGGGGAGCCTCCCCCCCCGGCCTGAACTTTGGGGGGAGCACCGAAGCGCCCCCCCCACCGCGAAGCAAGCTGCGAGACCAGGTAAGTGACTTTCGTGCATCCCTAGTCCCGACGCATAGAAGGGTAATAGCGGCCCTCCTGCGGAAAGCCTCATCATAAGTCAGCCACGCTGCTCCTAAGGTGAAAGCCAATCAGGGAAGATGTAGCCCTGATGGGCATTGCTCCTCTCGCCGGATTAGCGAAAGGATCTAATATTGCCACCTACATGGGCGTCTGAGCGTGAGGGGGCAGGGGCAAGGGATCCTAATTTAATCCTGCAGGACCCTGCCAGACACTAGCGAAAGGGGAGTTAAGCGGCTGGGGCTACTGTGGTGGCCGCCATTTGCGTGGCTGCCTTTGCCGTGATAGGCTGCATAAATACTTACGTAGCCCATCACGGCAGCCTGGCCAGATGCAAATGGCAGCCGCTATGGAGCTGGCTGAGAGACCAGCTGCTGCCGCTGGAGCCGCCGCCAGAGCAGCCGCAGCTGGAGCATCCGCCCCAGGTAAGCTTCGTCCCGGGGGGGATTCCGCAGGGGGGTGGGGGGCGGGAGGCCGTTCCGCCACGGGTTTCAGATGCTGCATGCCAGTGCATTCGGCCTCACTGAAATCCGTGGCGGAATTCTCTGCCATCCCTAGATGATGCCGCTTGTGGTGCTGCTGACAGAGATCCCCCAGGAGTGTGGACTGTCTCAAGCGGTGATGTGCCACCTGGGTGAGCCTGCAAAGACGGGGCGTAGGCTTCAATGGCGCACAGGTGCTCTGGATTGGGGGCAGCAGTGCCCAGGTCCCCTGCCGACAAGGTGAAAGGTGCTTCTTGTGTTGCTGCTGGCGGAGCTGCCTCAGGAGGCTGCCTCCAGCAGTGGTGTGCTGCCAAGGTGAGCCTGCGAAGGTGGTGGAGGCCACAGTGGCGCCAGGATGGCTGGGCTTCCAGGCACACTGAAAAAGGAAGCAACAGTGAAGTTGCTTCCACTGTGTCCGGTTGAGCTGGACTGCCGTGGTCCTACCGGGCCTGGCCAGGGGAGGGGGGCCACTGCAGAGGTACGTTCTGTGGCTTTAAGGCGGGAAAGGATTGAAGCCAGGACTGGGCCCGGGTCATTGTCGGTTTCAGAGTTGTGTCTATGCTGTGGCCTTCTATGGGAGGTTGAGAGGATTCACTCTTTCCTTTTCCGCTTCCCTGTCCCTTCTTAGGAGGCCTGATGTAGATAAAGGGCTAGGTTGAGCATAAGACACAGACACACGGGCACACAGCAAGCCTTATGGCCAAGTGCAGACCAGGTCACAGGGCCCCCGGGGCCTGAGCAACACTCTAACCACCACACAACACTAGCTTTTACAATTGAGCAGGGGCCCAGGCGGAAGGCACGCCAGAAAGAACAACTGGTATAGTTCAGGGCTCAGCAGCCATTGACATAGAATCACAGGGGTTGGAAGGGGCCTACAAGACCACTGAGTCAAACCCCCTGCCCAGTGCAGGTAGGGATGTACAAAACACTTACTTGGTTTCGTCCAGGGACATCTGCGGTGGGGGGGAGGCGCTCCATCCCTCCCCCCAAAATCCTCGACGGGAGGGGAGGCGATCCGTTCCTTCCCCCAGGAATCCTGCCCGGCCAGCTCCACTCCGCGGCCAGGCTGTGGGGTCGCCAGCCAGGCCAACCCACAGCGGGGCCTCCAGCTGCAGCTTCAGCTCCGGCGGTGGCGGTGGCGGCTCCAGCCACTGCCAGGCTGCTGCAGACTCAAATGGCGTCCTGAGTAGGGGATGCCATTTGTGTCCCTGTGCTAGCCCGTGATAGGCTACATAAATATTTACGTAGCTTATCACGGCTAAAGCGAGGATGCAAATGGCGTCCCCTACGCCATTTACATTTCCGTTTTCTCCATGATAGGCTACGTAAATATTTACGTAGCCTATGACGGCTAAAAAGGGAATGCAAATGGCGTCCCCTATGCTATTTGCGTTCCCGCTTTAGCTGTCATAGGCTACGTAAATATTTACATAGCCTATCATGGGCTACCATAGGGACGCAAATGGCGTCCCCAACTCAGGATGCCATTTGCGTCTGCAGCAGCCTGGCGGCAGCTGGATCCACCACCGCCAGAGCTGAAGCCGCAGCCGCAGCCACAGCCGCAGCCGCAGCTGCCACCAGGTAGGCTCCGTTCCGGGGGGCTTTCGCAGGGTGGTGAGGCAGGTTGCTCCATTCTGCCATGGTTTCCGAGGGCCCAGATTCACTGGAATTCGCCCCCCCTGGGATCCGTGGTGGAATTCTCTAACATCCCTAATAGGGGTGTCAGAGAATTCCACGACGGATCTCACTGAGGTGCATTCAGCCCCCCAAAATCCATCACAGAACAAAGCCCCTGCCCCCCAACCCACAAAAGGCGCGCGGGACAAAGTCCCCGCCGCCCCAACCCACAAAAGGCGCACAAAATGGAGCACTTACCTGCTCCCGTCCGCGCTTCTTTGCGAATGGTGGCCATACTGTGGCTGCCATTCACTTCCTCTTCTCTTCATAGCTGTGATAGGCTATGTAAATATTTACGTAACATATCACGGCTAATGCAGGGACGCCATTTGCATCCCTGCGGAGGCCATGATAGGCTACGCAAGTATTTACATAGCCTATCATGGCAGGGGGAAAAAACCCCAGCGTATGCAAATGGTGGCGGCTACCGCCATTTGCGTATTCTGGTTTTTCCCCCCCTGCCGTGATAGGCTACGTAAATATTTACATAATCTATCACAGCTAAATACAGGGACGCAAATGTGTTTTTTTGTATTCGGCTACGACAGCCAACATTTGCATCCTTGCAGGGCTGCCCAGCGGCCGGATGTCTGGCTGCGGGCGGCCGGAGCCGGCCGGCGGCTCTGCAGCTTGGCCGCGGAGCAGAGCTAGCTGGGCAGGATTCTGCGGGGGAGGACTGGATCGCCTCCCCCCCATTGAGGATTCCAGGGGTAGGGACGGAGCGCCTCCCCCTCACCGCAGAAACGGAACGGAATGGAAGGTAAGTGTTCCATCCATCCCTACGCAAGGCGCAGCAAGTGCCAGCAGCCGCCGCCATCACCCACGGGGATAAGCATGAGCCAGCCATGCTGGAGCCGGCCGCCACCGCGAGCATGGCCGCAAGAAAGGCAAGGCACGCGTTGGCCGCCAACACTGGCAGGGATCGGCCAAAGCTGGCTGCCGCGGCGGCAGAGGGCAGAGGGCGCAGCCGCAAAAAGGCATGACAAGTGCTGGTAGCTGCTGCCGTCGGCGGCAGGCAGAAGCATGAGCCAGCTGTGCTGGAGCTGGCCACCGCCATGAGCATGGCCGCAAGAAAGGCGGGGTAAGTGCTGCCCCCCCCACCGACACCGGCAGGGATCAGCTGAAGCTGGCCACCACCTCGGCACAGGGCAGAGGGCGCAGCCACACTAAAGGCACAGCAAGCTCTGGCAGCTGCCGTTGCTGGCACCGGTGCCGGCAGGGACAAGCCGTAGCCAGTTGCTGCCACTGCTGTAGCGCACTGGAGGGAAGGTGCTGACTGAAGCAAGTGCAGGCACCCCGCTGGCTTGGTGAGCACCAGCAGCCACAAGGGCAGGGAGAACCAAGGCCGGCCACCCTGTCCCACATGGCCAGCAGCGAGAGGATCTTCGTCAAGGGAGAGAGTCGCAGTCTGGTTCTCTCCCGCAACCACGAGAGCGAGAGAGTTGGTTTGGGAGGGGGCACCAAGCTTAAGAGGGCTCTGCCGACCCCTCCCCTGCCTGGTGGTGCACCCAATGGGGGGGCACCCAATAGGCAGCAGCCACCTCTTCTCACCCCACCCACCCACAACGTCCCCCTTTTGCCAGACAAGCTGGTGCCGGGGTTAGGGCATATCTTCTTAGTCTAGATACCCAACACACTTCAATGGTGCAGTGTGCCACATGGTCCCTGTCAGTGCACATGGTGAATAACAGTGGCTGTGGTCTCAAAAACCAGTCCTGCTGGCTTGTCACAGCAAATATGGGAGTTTTGTAAGATACTTGCCTTTTCCAGAGACATTCCTGTTTCTCCCAGTTGTGCATTTCAAATTACCAAGCAGGTAGGGATGGGGAAGAAATTTGTTAGGTTTGCTAATGTTCATACATCCAAACTAATATGCGAACCAAAACCCAGTTATACTTTGAAATTGGCAGTTCTCCAAATTTGGCAATGGCATTTTCCAATTAAAAATGCATACAAAAGTGTGTATATTAGTAAAAATAGCGTTCAAAATGCATTCTGTTAGGCAAATTGCTTGCACAAATGTGTATATTAGGCAAAGTTGCATACAAAAAATCATGTTGTAAGAGAAATGTGCAAACAACTGTGTACGTATTCTCATGAAAACTTTTTTAAAAATCTCACAGTTTGGGGCAATCTGTACTTAAGGCTGGGAAAATTCTCAGAGTTTGGGGACAACACGAATTAAAGAATGGAAAAAGGAGAAACCGAAAGAAACCGAAATTAACAACTTCGTCTATCTGTACAACCAGGAGCATAAGAAGCTGCTGATAGGAAGCAATGTTTTATGAAAGTCTGTATTCAAGCATTCCGCAGCAAATGTCCCTCCTGTTTTTTACACCAGGATGTTCAGACAGTATGTTGCATCAACCATACTGCTCTGCACAGTTTGTTTGGCCCTCTCTTGTGGCATTCCTACTGGCATGCTGTCTTTAACCTTGTTTCTCTCTTCTTGCCATATGGAATAGGGTAAAGGCCAGGGATGTACGAAAATTACTTACCTTTCGGTAGGGATGGCGGAGAATTTCTCCCGAAACTTCGGGGGGCCGAGCGCCAACGTGTTCGGCCCCCCGAACAAGTTTCGGGGAGAAATCCTCCGCCCGCCCACCCCCCGCCCCCCCCCGGGACGGGACTTACCTTCCCTGAATGTCCCTCCCGGCGGCGGGTCCGGCTGGCGGTTCGTCCGGTGTTCGAGCGGGGCGGGAGCGGCAGCCGGTCTTTCGACCGGCTGCCGCCCCCGCCATTGCAATGAAAGAAAAAAAAAAAAGTCCCCTGATAGGCTACGTGACGATTCACGTAGCCTATCACGGCAAGATTTGCAAAGTCAGCCGTGATAGGCTACATGAATCGTCACGTAGCCTATCACGGGTGACTTTAAAAAAAAAAAAAAAGCGCGTACGCGAATGGCGGCCCCCATAGGGAGCCGCCATTCGCGTTCCTTATTTAGTTGCTGTAGTCTACGTCAATGTTTACATAGACTACGGCGAAAATAAGGGCAACGCTACATAAACCATTCGCGTACGCGCTTTTTTTTTTTTTTTTTTTAAAAGACTTTCCAGATCTAGCCGTGATAGGCTACGTGAATCGTCACGTAGCCTATCAGGGGACTTTTTTTTTTTTTTTTTTACTTTCGTGTTCGCGGCCGGGCGAGGCGGGAAGCCTCCTCCCCGGCCTGAATTTCGCGGGGGGAGCAGCGAAGCGCTCCCCCCCACCGCGAAAAAGCTGCGAGAAAAGGTAAGTGACTTTCGTTCACCCCTACCTTTCGGGGATTATGCTGATGGTGCAGGGGGAGGCGCTCCGTTCCTCCCCACCCCCGGAATCCTGGCCGGCCGGCTGTGTTCCACAGCGATTCTGCAGAGCCGCCAGCTGTCTCCGCCAGCAGCCGGACATCCGTCTAAGCTATTTGCGTTCCCCTTATTTTCGCCGTCTTAGTCTACATAAATGTTTACGTAGACTAAGACGTGCCAAAATAAGGAACGCAAATGGCGGCGGCCATGGGCGCCGCCATTTGCGTACGCGCGTGTGTGTGTTTTTTTTAATCAGCCATGATAGACTACGTAAACATTTATGTTGTCTATCATGGCTGACTGCAGGGACGCAAACGGCGGCGGCTATGGCCGCCGCCATTTGCGTCCCTGCTAGCCAGTGGCCAGATGTCCGGCTGCTGGTGGAGCCGGCCGGCGGCTCCACAGAATCGCTGTGGAGCAAAGCTGGCCAGCCAGGATTCTAGGGGGGGGAGGAATGGAGCACCTCCCCCCCGGCGAGGATTCCGGGGGGAGGGATGGAACGCCTCCCCCCGCACCATCAGCATAATCCCCGAAAGTTAAGTAATTTACCTTTCGGGGAATAATTTAATTAAGGCAAGTAATTTACCTTAGATTTACGTACGCGCTTTTTTTTTTTTTAAGTCAGCCATGATAGGCTACGCAAACATTTATGTAGCCTATCAGTGTGTTTTTTTAAAATCTAGCCGTGATAAGCTACGTAAATCTTTATGTAGCCTATCACGTTTTTTTTTTTTTTTTTAAACCTGGAAATGGCGGCGGTGGCAGCCGGTCAGAAGACCGGCCGCTGCCACTGCCGCACCGCCGCCGCAGCCATCGCCGCCAGGAAGATCCGCCCCAGGTACGTCCCATCCTGGGGGGGTGGCAGGCCATTCCATCACCGATTTCCGGGGGCCGAATGCACTGGCATTCAGCCTCCCCGGGATCCGTGGCAGAACTTTCGTACATCCCTAGTAAAGGCAAACTTCCTGATCAGTCTGTTTTCAGTGGTCATTATCAGCTTGGCCCACTGGGTAATCACAAACTAGGTTCTATGTATTGCCAATTTGATCTGACCTAAGTAACTTCAGCTTTCTAGATGTACACCTATAAGGAACCACATTTAAATTTCAAATGTCAGAGCAACATTAAGATATCTGACATTTTATTAATAAAACAAAACATTCATTGGTTTCATTGTATTCAGCTGCTCTACCCCTCCTTCAATTAGCATTCTGAATAGCAGGACATAGGAGTCACATCTGAAGTATTATTTTGTATGTTATTGCTCACTGCTATGGAAGCACAGGACAAGTAAAAGTTGCCCCAACATCCTTACATTACACCCTAGGCAATACCTCCAGAACAGAATACACACACACACACACGCACACGCACACACAGTATATATATATATATAAATACACACACACACATTCCATACTACCTTTTAGTCAGGACTGACAAGACGTTTCCTCACCAAGGCAGATTCAGACCAGGTAGGGCATGGCCCCACAGAACATAAACACAAACCTGCATATAGAAAACTTAAATGGCACCTTGGGAAGGAGAGTGGAGTCAGAATAAATTGAAGTCGTCAGGTTAAATTATCCAAACTTGAAAAAGAATTCAGTTTAGTTCATTTCTGTCATACTCATGCTGAAGAGGCAGGCTATTCTTGAAGCTGAATTGATGGCTGTTCCCTACAATATAGCATCTTCTGTTAGACAGACACTATGAGTTATGCATCCAGCTTATTCTAGGGTTGGCGGAGAATTTCTCAACGAATCTTCAGGAGGCCGAGTGCTGATGCATTCGGCCCCCCGAAAGTGTTGGGGAAATTCTCCGCTGGCCCCCTGCCCCCCCCCGGGATGGGACTTACCTTCGGCGAATGTCCCTCTCGGCAGCGGGTCCCGGCGGCGGTTCAGCGGGGGCGGGGGCAGCGGCCAGTCTCCCGACCGGCTGCCGCCGCCGCCATTGCAAAAAAAAAAAGTAAAGTAAAAAAACAAAAACAAACACCTGTGATAGGCTACGTAACAATTTACGTAGCCTATCACAGCTAGATTTCCAAAGTCAGCCGTGATAGGCTACGTAAATCGTCACATAGCCTATCACGGGTGACTTTGAAAAAAAAAGCGCGTACGCAAATGGCGGTGCCCATGGGGCGCCACCATTTGCGTTTCTTAGTTTGGCACATCTAGTCTACGTAAACATTTACGTAGACTACAGCGAAAATAAGGGAACGCTATTTGCGTTGCCCTTATTTTCGCCGTAGTCTACGTAAATCTTTATGTAGACTAGACGTGTCAAAATAAGGAACACAAATGGCGGTCCCCATGGGAGCCGCCATTTGCGTACGCACTTTTTTTTTTTCAAAGTCACCCTTGATAGGCTACGTGACAATTTACATAGCCTATCACGGCTGACTTTGGAAATCTAGCCGTGATAGGCTACATAAATCGTTACGTAGCCTATCACAGGTGTGTGTGTGTGTTTTACTTTTTTTTCGCGGCCGGGTAGACGGGGCGCTCCTACCCAGCCTGAATTTCGCCGGCGAGGGATGGGGCGCCTCCCCCACCGGCCTGAATTTTGGCCGGGCAAGGCGGGGCGCCTCCCCCCCTTGCCTGAACTTCGGAGAGAGAACCGAAGCACCTCCCCCCCACTGCGAAGCAAGCTGCGGGACGAGGTAAGTCCCTTTCGTCCATCCCTAGCTTATTCACAGAAGACCATTTCATCAGTTCCGGGCTGAACCATCAGAAGGAAGAGCTGGGCACCAAAGCTGCCCATCAACAGCTCCTGGTCAGGAGACTGAGCAAGGCACACAGGTCATCTGGTCACTGTCTTCCACACTATACTGTATTTCTATTTAAATTATAATAATTTCTAAATTTGCATCTATACATATACATTATCATACAAAAAATTTTATGCACATTGGTGTGTTCTTTTGTCCTCTTTTTGGTGATACATCTCCACTTTTAGGGACACTGGTGGCTTAGTGGTTAAGACACTGAACTGCAGACCAGAAGATCGGCAGGACAACAGTTTCAGACCCGAGTGCCGCGTGACGGAGTGAGCTCCCGTCTTCAGTCCCAGCTCCTGCCAACCTAGCATTTCGAAAGCAAGAAATTGTAAGTAGATAAATAAGCACCGCTTCGGTGGGAAAGGTAACAGCGTTCCGTGCACCTTGGTGTTCAGTCATGCCGGTCATATGACCATGGAAGCATCTTCGGGCAGCGCTGGCTCTTCGGCTTAGAAATGGAGATGAGTGCCACCACCGAGTTGGACACGACTGGCTGGGGACACCTTGACCTTTTTTTACTCCACTTTTGGGGTGGTTCATAAGAGGCCACCCTAACTTGGACTTATTTTTATTTATTCATTCATTTCATTTCTAGGCATGTATGAAAGTCACTTACCTGTTCACGGATTATGTTGATGGTGGGGGGGAGGCGTTCCGTCCCTCCCCCCAGAATCCTCACTGGGGGGGAGGTGCTCCGTTCCTTCCCCCCGGAATCCTCTGTGGCCAGCTGTGCTCCGCGGCAGCTCCGCGGAGCAGCCGGCCAGGCCCAGCCAGGCCAGAGACGTCCGCAGCCCCATTTCTGACCGCGGAGGGCTCTGGGGAAAAAAAAACAAAAAACCGCGTACGCAAATGGCAGTGTCTACGGCCGCCTCCATTTGCGTTCCTTATTTTTGCCATCTTAATCTACGTAAATATTTATGTAGACTATGATGGCGAAAATAAAGGGGAACGCAAATAGCGTAGCGGGCGCTATTTGCATCCCTTTTTGATTCACCGTTTTAGCCTATGTAAATATTTACGAAGGCTAAAATGTTGAATCAAAAAGGGATGCAAATAGCACCCGCTACGCTATTTGCGTTCCCCTTTATTTTCGCCGTCATAGTCTACATAAATATTTACGTAGATTAAGACGGCAAAAATAAGGAACGCAAATGGCGGCGGCCATAGCCACCGCCATTTGAGTACGGGGTTTGTTTGTTTTTTTTAAACCCACCCAACCATGATAGGCTATGTAAAGATTTACGTAGCCTATCACGTCATGGTTTTGTTTTTTTTTTTAACCTAGCCATGGGCTACGTAAATCTTTACGTAGCCTATCACATCTTCTTTTTCTTTTTTTTTTACAACACTGGAAATGGCAGTGGTGGCGGCCGGTCGGAAGACCAGCCGCCACAGCCGCCGCCGCCACCCGGAAGATCCGCCACAGGTAATTCTCGTCCCGGGGGGGATCCACGGGGGGGTGGGGGCAGGCCGTTCTGCCATGGAGTTTGGGGGCCAAATGCACTGGCATTCGGCCTCACTGAGATCCATGGCGGAATTCTCTGACATCCCTATTCATTTCTATACCTACCAATAGCTGAAGCTCTCTTTTTGGGTTGCGTGAATTTTCCATTCAGTGCAGTGGTTTTACATAGATGAAGCCAGTACTCACTCTTAGGACTGATCCTATAGATGCAAAATGTAGGGATGCTGCGGGTGCCCAACTAGGTCCGGGATTCTGTCAGGCCACCCTCCACTCACAACCCCCAGACCGCACCTGCTGAGCCCCTGTCCTCGCTCGCACCTGCTCATGTCCTCCCGGATTCACTGCAACCCCATCCAGCAAGCGCCCACCATTTTGCCACCTTTTTTTCTGTGTAAAATAAGTTGTTTAAAATGCACATATTTAAATATGCACAGTTTGGGCCCAGGGAAGCTTAATATGCACACAATGCCTCTAATATTGTACATATTAAGCTTTCCTGGCCCCCAAACTGCACATATTTAAATATGTGCATTTTTAAACTCCCTTTTGTATGTAGAAAAAAGGCAGTGAAATGGTGGCAAAATAGCGGGTGCTCGCTGGACAGGGTCATAGTGAGTGCAGGTGACTCGCTGAGCTCGTGGCAGCTTGAGCACAGGTCCAGGGGGGTGAGTGGGGAGAGCGCTCCAGTGGGTGCCTGGAGAACCCAAGCTGGGGTGTGTTTGCACATCCTTAGCAAACTGTTGTGTCAGATGAAGACCAAGGTGTATGCTAAATCAAGGAAAACTTTCAGGATAACGTTTGTCCTGCTGTGTAATGACTATAAATACAGCCTTTGGTTGATTCCTTTATTAATGTTTTGGAAACCACTGGACTTAGTTCTGTGCAGATGTTTTATGTTTGTACCTGATCTTGAACCATTGAAAGTCATACCTACACGAAGGCCTTTGTGCTCATGTGCTCTAAACATGTGATGTATACCTTCACTTTTGCAGGGTTATTAAAACATATGCTGCGAAGAGCATAGCAATATACATCTCAGTCAAAATAGAACCAAATAGAACAAAATATGATGACAGCTTTATCTACCTTTTTGAGATCATCTTGCCTCAGCGGTCATATTCCGAATGGGTTAACTTTTGTACCTCTTCCCATCAGTCAGCTAGAAGCTTTTTAAAAAAAATCCTTAGTGGTCAGAGCATCAGAGAAGCACATTCCTAGCTGTTGCTGGAACACCCTGAATTCACCTCTGTGAATAAGCATGCCCCCATCTCACAGTGAGATGATCAACCTGACTGGCATGAAATCAGCAACTGGATGTAAGCGGGATATTTTTAAACAGGATTGTTAATTAAGGCAAAGAGGTGCTCTTTGGGATATCTGAAGGATAATACTGTAACTGAAGGCTGAAAGTGCCACAACAGCTACTGAATGGGTTGCTTAAATGGACTCAAAGAGTCCAGTGGCTGATTAAAAGACACCTAGCAGATCCTGAGTATTGCACTTGTCTTCTCCCAGAAGTGGACATCAGACAGCAGTGGCGCCTAGCAGAACTGTACGTAGAGATGTAGGGACTGCGTAAAATCTGTTCTGTCTGTGTTTCACAGACTGTCAGGCACCTTTTGTTCCATCATCTGCCCATCGCCAGAAGCAGATTTTTTTGTTTCCAAATTTGTGCAAATATGCATTTGTGTAACTTGTGAAAATACACAAATTCCCTTGAAATGCACATTTTCACACTTTAGCCTATGGGGGAAATGCACATTTTTGGCCGTCTTTTATTTTGCATATTTTTCTATGACAAAATTTGTGTGAAATTTTGAAAGTTAGAAAACCGGTCTGCAAGTTTGCAGAATCGTCCCGACAGCGGAAAAGCCAGTACACTGCAGAATCCATGGGTCACATTCATGAAAATCTGAACTCAACTGGTTCCATTGCAGATTTCTGTGACATCCTTAAATGTTAGTAGAACTGCAGGTAAGCAGAGCCTTTGAATTAAGGCTTTTTTTTCAGTAGATTTAGCAGATGAGATTTGTAACATTCTACTTGTGAATTATGACTAATATTAGACTACATCTGCTATTAAACGTAGTGGGGAAGTGAAGCAAATTCAGTTCAAAGCTGGGGCTGTGGGTGGGTGTCCAAGCAAAGAATCAAATGCTCCCACATCTTTCTCTCTCCTCTGCAATCACAAGGAATGTGTGAAACATGTCAAGTTATTTCTGCCTTGCAACTCTGGGCCAAACTAAACATTCTCGTAATTGTGCATAGCTGAGCTATAAGTGATTGGTTTATTTACCCCATAGAAAACACATATGGCCCCAATTTGGATCAGGACTGCAGCGCTGTTGGAGGGGGTTTAAGCTTCCTAATACATCCATTTTTATCCTGAAATTCCAGCCCACGCAGGAAGGTTAAATAAGAAAAACCATCTCCATTGACCCCAATGGAGGTGGGTTTTTTTCCCCTTTTTAAACCCCCACCCCCCATGGTGGGGTGTTGGAATTACAGGATGAAAATGGGTGGGTGGTGAAGCTTCAAAAACCTCTTCTGGATCTGAATTGGGGCCACACATGCTTACTCTGGAGTAAATAAACCAATCATACATAGCTCATTTATATGTGATTAAAAGAACAATCACTTTGGCCCTAGCTATCATTCAAGAAACATTATCATCATTACAAATCACACATTAAAAATGACTGCTATACAATGACCAACCCCACTGCTGCTATAATGAGTAGAGAGGGTGTTGACTTCCTAGTTCTTCATCATGTGAAAGATTTCTACACCAAGTCTGGCCCATGTCACTTGACAAGGAATTAGAAAGTAGATTATAGGGCACATCAATAATATAATAGTAGTATTTAATAGAGCACTAATTGTTCTTTTGGCAGCCATCCAGGGCAATGCCAAGTCAGGCACCTTAGAACAGGAGTGATTAACCTTTTTCAACCTGAGGGCTGAATTCCATCTCAGAGAAGCTCTTGGGGGCCACATTTTAGTGGTGAGTGAAGCCAAAGGTGATGTGGGCAGGGCCACAAGCAAAAGTAGATGGGGCTGAAAAATTCAACCTCCCCCTATGAAATGGAGGCATGGCCTGGAGGAGACACATTATGATCCGCATTTGCCAGTTGCTGGTTATTTATGTTTAGGGGTGGCATCACTAATGTCATTGCCCCACTTGGAGGGATGCACATAGTTGCATGGGGATGAGTTTAAGCAGGCATGGCCCATACTCTCACCCTGTCACCTGCTCTGGGAAGCAGGCCTTTACAAAGGCTCGGGTCAAAGTTGCAGTTGCTCATGTAACTGCTAGTGCAGTTGCAAAGGCTGCAACGGCTCTTGGAGTACTGTCTCCTGTTTATGCTTCTTATAAGGCTTCCCAGTCACTGACTCTTCCTCTCCTCTGATCTCCTTAGAGGGACATTTTAAATGCTTCCATGACATGCATTCATCAGCATCAGTAGTGCCACCTCATTTCCACACTGGCTTGCTTACTTTCAGTCAAAACTGGCACACATGCCACAAAGCTACTACAGCACCAAGAGTGTTGCAGGCAGCTCCTGACAGTATGGTTCTCAGACACTGTTTGATTGGTAGCCCAGACAAATAGACTTCAACCTGAGGACAAACATTCTCTTCTTCATACTTCCAGTAAGAATGAAGTTCACTCCTCACCATTCCTATTTCACGTTACTTCACAAAACTTTCCGTGTGCCTTTTTCTGGATTGCCCCCAACACCACCAGAGCCTCTGCATGCTGGATGCCTGGTGGGTATGGCCACAGCCACTGATGCCATCTGGCCATGCCCTCCACCCATTTTAGTTTCTCTCCATGCTAAGCACAGGAGCTGGCCTCTCTGTGTGGGCACGGGCACCATACACCGCATGAAGCACCTTTGCTGGTGCTAGGAAAAGTGGCTGCTCCTCCCAGTGTCTGCAGAGTCCCAGACTTTGTGTGGTACCCAGCAACAGCTCTTCCCTGCACCAGCAGAGTCCTGACCTTCACACAGCACCCAGCATCCCCATGTGGATGCCACCCAAACTAACTCTGCTGGCATGGGGAAGAGCGGCTTGTGTTTTCAGTGCTGGCAGAGTCTCCCGCTGCCTGCATTTCCACTGTGGGGATTCCTTCCATGCTTAAGGATGTCAGAGGAATCAGTTTTTTTTTGGGGGGGGGATCATGGTGAGCATATGGCTACAATTTTGCGCAAATTGTGCTACTTATGGCCATGATTTTGTGCAAAAAAGCCCAACAGTAAAGTTCCTGGGTTTCAGGAACTATTGCAGTTTGGCTCACAAATGCAAGCTGAGCTGGTCCATCACAGGGATCCATCAGGCCCCCAAAGGGCTGGATTTGCCTGCAACTGACAGCCCTACTCCAGGGGGATTCCTGGACAGGAACCCCAAAAGTTCTGCAGCCTGTATTGGGTGGCCTGGCCAGATTAGGCCTACAGGCTGGGGGTTCTACACTCCTGAGGTACAACATCCATAAGAAGATGGGGGAAGAATGGCATTCTCTGGAGTTCAGTCTTTTGCAGATTTTATCCCTGAATACCGCCATTAATTTCTCTGAGTGCAAATTCTGTTCAGCTTAAATTGCACAACCAAGCCATTTCCATGAAACAAACAAAGCCAAATGTTCTGCAGAAACCTACATTTTGTTTTACAAAATACATTAACTTAATCACTTTCTCTTCCATTGTCCTTGTTGTCCCACACATGCCTGTCTGCCCTCTACTTCTGATCTCTCTCTCTCGGCAATTAAATGTCCTCTGTTTGAGAAAAGCTTACACTCTCAGTCTTATATAATTATTCAATTAAGAATTAATAAGGCAACTTCTATCTTAATTAAACATTAAATTGCTCCAAAAGTCTTATTCACATTAATAGAGATGCAGTGATAAATTGTCTCTATGGAATGCAGATGAACTGTTGCCAGCAGAGCAGGGGGAAATCTAACATATAGGATCACTAAACTGCTAAAAAACATTGCACTCTTTCAGACTGTAAAACTATTAAAAAATATCGGAATGCTCATGATCAACCTCGATCTAAAAAGCACTGGATGCAGTTGTTTCACACATTTTCAGATAGAAGCTACTTTAGTTCAGCTAACTTGAAGACCAATGACACCAGGGCTAAATGTGTAAAACCATAAACTAAAGCAGTGGTGGCCAACCTTTTGGACAAATGTACCAAAAGGTTCAGTTTGAGAGTGTGTTATTCTAATGTGAATGACATGACACAGCACAACTCCAACCCCCTGTGCCTTGGAGTGGTTTTACTTCACGTGAGCTGGGTGAGCAGACAGGTCTGCAAAGTCAGGCTTGCAGGCCTTTCTATTCACAGACACACAGTCCTTTTGACACGCTACAAGTTTGACACCTTCAACGTGTTGGGGTCCATATGAACAGTGAGAATGACAACTGCATAAAACACAACTTCGCATTTTCAGGGTGACTTAACATTTAGCAGTCTCAAGCATTTATCTGCTCTAATTAGGGATGGCTGTCACTGGGAAATCTGGCCCTTTGAGGGCTTGACTGATTTTCCCAGAGACACCAGTGTAACCGGCATTTGCATGCTAAGCTGCAGGCCTTTTCTTGGAATCCAGGAAATTTCTCTCCCCGCTGCCACCTTTAAAATCAGCAACTTATGCAAATTATGGCTGCAGTTTGCATAACTTGCACAAATCTCAGCCATACTTTGCAAAAATTGCAGCTATAAAGTTCTTGGAAAAGGAAAGGTTCCTCCTGTGCAAGCCCCGGGTCATTACTGCTTATGCTGGCATTTTCATGGCAGACTATAGTGGGGTAGTTTGCCATTGCCTTCCCCAGTCATGACTACCTTTCCCCCAGCAAGCTGGGTACTCATTTTACTGACCTTGGAAAGATGGAAGGCTGAGTTGACCTGAGTCGGCTACCCAAGACCCGGCTTCCTCTGGGATCGAACTCAGGTCTTGGGGAGAGGTTTGGTTGCATTACTTTCACCTACCACTCTGTGCCACACAAGGCTCTAAAGTTCTTAGTTATGTACAAATTACTGCCAAGATTTGCTCAAGTCACACAAATTGGAGCCACAAATTGGATTTTAAAGGGGGGGGGACAAATCTGTGAGCTGGCCTGACTCATACAGATTGAGTTGGGTTAACTTGCAGGCTGGTGAGTTGGGGGCTGAGCTGCAGGACACTCAGAGGACTTCACCCCCCAGATGGATTCCTCCAACATTCCTAGCTCTAATAGCCCCATGTTACACCTCAGCAAAATGTCCACACATTTCCATTTGCTTAATATTGTTGACTGGTGTCTCATATCACAGAGTGTACCTAATTATAAACTCTATCACAACAAGTGCTGTGCCAAAAAAAAAATGATTCTTCCATTTTTGGCATTTCAGGGGGCAGGGTGGGACAAAAACTCTGGTGAAAGAGGCTGGGTGAGAGTTTCAAAGACTTTTCTACTTGAGGAGAGAACTGAGTTTACACATACCTTTTTAAGTGTAGGCAATTCTTGAGGGTTCTTCTTCGTATTTTTTTATTTTTTTAAGAACACCCCCTGCACTTGCAGGAGCACAGGACTCTTCTCCAGCCTGGCAGGGTTTTTTTTTTTTTCTGAACTCCCAGGAGACCATGTGACCTCTCCCTCTCCAATAGACATTCAGGAAGAACTCCTGGATGGAGAAGAATCCTAGGCTTTTGCAAGTGCAGAGGGTATTTTTAAGAAAATATAGAGGGAAGACCCCTCAAGAATTGCCTACACTTAAAAAGCTAAGCTGAAATCCTGTCCTCTTCCCTGAGGAAAAAATTCTCCAAAACTCTCCCACTCTCTGTGAAAGAGGCAGAAAAAAAAAATGCTTCTTTTGCAGGGAGAGAAAAAGTTCCTGAAAAGAGGGGGCCAGGATTCAGTACAGCACTAATCACAACATCATCCATGACCAAGAGCCTCAATTCTGGCTGTGTATTGGGGAGTTGGAGAAGCTTAAGCATGTGAGAGATGTTAAAATCTGGAAAGATCAGAGAGATGACTTATGCCCTGGTAGATGACTTACACCAGGAACTAGTTGGGGGAGTGTGACTCTGTTTATTCTCCTGAACCACAGATATGGGAAATGGATATTAGACCACAAGCTGAACGTGAGTCAGCAGTGCAATGTGAAACTAAAAAGGGTGATTTACTTCCAGATTGCATCAACTGAAATCATGAGAAGAAATAGCAGCATTCCATTCTGCTTTGGTCAGGCCTCACCCTAGAATACTGTGTCCAGTTTTGGACACCATTGTTTAAGGAGGGTGTCCACCTGGAGCATGTCCAGATTAGGGATGTTAGAGAAATCCACAATGGAATCAAATGAGTTCAGGTTTCTATGAATCTAACCCACAGCTTCCACAGCAGACTGGAATCCATGCAATTCTGAGTTGCATGGACTCTGCTGACTTGCAGACCAGTTGTTTTACTTTCCAGATTTTTACACAAATTTAGTGATAGAAAAATACATACGATATTTAAAAAACTGGCCCAAAATGTGAATTTCCACCATAGGCTAAAGCATGAAAATGTGCATATTTGCACAAATTGAAAAAACGGAGAAAAAATCTGATTCCACCAATGAGTGGATGAAAGACACCTGACAGTCTGTGAAATGCAGATGGAATGGATTTGCAGATGAGAACTAGAGACCAAGACCTATGGGGAAAGGTTGAAGGAATTGAAATTAAGAGGTAGCCATCTTCTAATATTTATATTTGAAGGGCTGTCGCATAGACGATAGAACAAATTTATTTTCTGTTGCTCCAGAAGGTAAGGCCCAAATCAATGGGTTCAGATCAAAAGCAAGGGAGTTTGACTAAATACTACTAAGTATTTCCTGATGATACAGTGGAATAGGCTGCTGTGGAAGGTGGTGGACTCTCCTTTGTTAGAGGTTTGTAAGCAGAGGCTTGATGGCCATCTTTTGGGGTGCTGGAACAGTGGATTTCTTGCATTGGTAGGGGTCAGACTAGATTGGCTTTGTGTTCTCTTCCAACGCTATGATTCTATGGTTGAAGCTCATGGAACTTGGTCCAGACAGGGACTGTCTTTAGCACCAGATGAAACTTCAAATACATACTCTGCAGTGCATGTCTTAAGCATTAACTTGACTCACATTAGATTATTCATGTAGCCACTGTTCACAAAGAACCCTTTTGTGACTTGAAGAACTTCTGTTCAGGATGAAAGACTTCGAAGCCAACACAATGGCCATTCATTGTTAGCCACTAGCTGGGATCCAAAAACCTAGTTTTGCTGTGCCAGAGATTTTGAGCACAGCCACTAGGACTGTTTACATGTCATATGACATATTTCTATAAAAGTCACCTCAGTTTTTTTAAAAAAAATGGTGAAGCTGCTATTGGAAAAACACAAGCCTCAAGTCTCTTTGGGCATCTGAAATGTTATTTGTGCAGTTATTTTTACCCTGGACACAATACTGAATTTAAATACCTGTGACATTTTTGTAAAATCAAAAATAGCTGGAATGCACCATCTATTTAAAAGTCTCTCTCCCCCATATTCTTTCCCACAGTAATAACGTTCAGGAGAATGGCTGAGAGTTGCTTTTTAGTATCATGGGTGGACACACTCAGTGGCACAACATTGTCAGCTGACCTCACATTCCTCAAAGCCAACTCATTTCTGGGTGGAAAAAAACAAAAACAAAAATAAGTGGGAGATTCCAGCATCCTTGGCTGACAAAGCATGGAATAAAGAATGTTCAAATGGGAACAGGACAGCAACCATTTTTGGTTGCATATTTCGAATCTACGTTAACACTGTACTATCCTACATTCACTTCAAGGACTGGTAACGAAAGCTGACAGGTGATGTTAAATGTTAAAAGCATCTAAAACCTTAACACAAACCAACTGGGAACCAATGTTATTTCCTATAAGCAATGTACATTAGTCAGTACCATCAATATTTTACATTGTGGCTAATTCAATTCAAAGAAGAATTTTTCACAGGTCCCCCCGCCCCTCGTAGCTTGAAATTTTCCTCCTGGAATTAAGTTTGCTTCTTCTCTTTGCTTCACACATTACCCAGTAACATAATAAATTCTTGTTGGTATAGTAAAGAATGTAGGAGTTAATATTTATTGGCAAATATTTCCCTTAAACCTAACGATGATGCTTAAAATTATGCCCAGGAATAAATCATTCCGCTTTTCATTCTCACTAGAGGCTATGCTTTATACACACATTTTGTAACATAAATCTTTTATCACATTGACATCAATAGAGAAGCTGTGCACTGCTGCAGCCTCCACTGAATATATAAGTAGAGACTTTGAGGAGATAATGAAATGCCTTTATGTGTTCCAACCAGCAGCTTACCTCACCTGCATTTATAAAAGTGTCTTTACCTGACATAATCCCAAAGAAAAAGAGTCATGTCTTATTCCCTGTCATACTTTAAATTTCACAATATAAAGATATTAGAATTGATTAGTTTGTTTGATTAGTACAGTAAAAAAAAGTATGAGTTGATAATTCAGGCTGTGTTGTAAACAGCCTGTGATGATGGACTATTAGAACACAGAAAGTATTGCCTACCCCGAATGGTAGCAGTTCTACAGGGTTTCTGACAGCTCCTTTCCCAGGTCAGGGAGGTGCATGCTGAAAATGTATAAGTAATTCAGTTCAGTTCAGTTTTGACCAAAATGTACTCAGTTCACATCTCCCTGAACCAAACATGGACCCAGATGTAATCTGAGGTCAAAGTCTGTACTTTGAAACACACATGGACCCAAGATGTAATCTATGGTCAAAATATGTTACACTCAGTTGTTTGTTTGTTTGTTTGTTTAATATATTTATATGTCAGACCTTCAGCCACTGAGGTTCCCAGGACAGCAAGCAATACAAAATAGAAGATAGCAACAGAATCTAAAAACATACAATAAGAACATAACAAAAAGGCACAATAGCAAGAAAAACATAAATTAATACTAGTAGCAGCCATAGACCTCATCTCACTGGTTGAATAGCAGAAACTGAAAGATAAAACAACTAAAACACTGAAATGTGGGGACTATAAAAGGAAGTACTTCTTCACACAGCGCATAGTTAAACTATGGAATTCGCTACCACAGGATGTACTGATGGCCACCAATTTGGATGGCTTTAAAAGGGGGTTAGACAAATACCTGGAGGAGGAGGCTATCAATGACTACTAGTCTTGATGGCTATGTGCTACCTCCAGTACCTCAGCAGTGAGCCTATGTACACCAGTTGCTGGGGAACATGGGTGGGAGGGTGCTATTACACTTGTGTCCTGCTTGTGGGTTCCCTGTCGACAACTGGTTGGCCACTGTGTGAACAGAACGCTGGACTAGATGGACCCTTGGTCTGATCCAGCAGGGCTCTTCTTATGTTCTTATGTTCTTGCCTTCACCAGGAGCAAATCTGCATCATTGTAAGCTCCCGGTAGTCTTCTCTTTGGAGGATATTCCATAGGTGGGGAGACACCACTGATAGGGCTCTCTCTCCTGTAGCTATTTGCTATTTGTCAGAAGGCACATGGAAGAGAGCCTTAGGGGACAGTCCCAGTGACATGGAGGACTGGTATGGCAGAAGACAGTCGAACAGATATCTGTGCCTCAGCTGCGTATAGCTTAACGGTGAAGACCAGCTCTGATACTGAATGCAAAACAGCGCTTTGGCCCAGGCATAAATTGGAAGCCAATTTAGATGTTTCAAAAAGGGCAAAACATGCTCTTGTCACTTGGCTCCCATTAGCAGTCTGGCCACAGTAGTCTAGCCACAGCAGTCTGGACCAACTGCGGTTTCCAAACTGTCTACAAGGCAGTCCCACATAGAACAGGTTGCAATAATCTAGTCTAGAAGTTGCCAGGGCCTGGATAGCCACAGTCAGGCTCTATCTGCCTAATATTTAGACTTGATAACAGCCATGATCAGCTCTGAAAAGCTGCTCTATGCACTTGGTGCACATTTAAAAGGGTTTCAACACATATGCATGCATACTGCTGACATAGCACTGGGGCTGCCATATGGCTAACATCACTGGTGTGCAACACCGCGCATGAGTTAAGAACTCTTTGAACACTATGTCAGCGAAGCTCTTTCATGGTGGCCAAAGGGTTTTCTGCAGTGTTGGAAATAGCTGGCATTACACTTAAACCAGAACTGTGAACAAATAGCCTCTCAAAATTTTCCAGCCTATTTGTGGGCTGAGAAATTGGGGGCACAATTTCACTGAATTTCTCCTAGGGGAAGAGAAATTGTCAAATAGTTTCTCACAGATAGGGCTCACTATTGGCGGGGGTTGTCACACAGGTTCATTCTTTTTTCCTAAGGGTTTTTGGTTTATTGCACTGATCCTGCAAGTGGCAACAGCATCAAATATGCTGAAGCTTCCACTTTTCTGAGGCCGAATCTTGAATTTCTTTTGGTTACCTAATCACTGTGAGGTGGCCAAGGGGGCTGTGTATGTTTTCCCTCTCTATCACATATATTTCCATTGCTCAGCAGCCTCCCAGGCCACCTGCCATTCCTGAACTGGAAAAAGGCCCATGGGAAGAATTGCCTCATGATGTTTTCCTCATGATAGCTTTAATTGAAGTGTAGGAAGCGGAGGAAGCTACAGGCTGCCACAGAGATTATGGTACAATGAAAGACAGGACAGTTAAGCCACCTCATGAGTAAAGTAAGGACAAGAACCCCAAACCCAGCCCATGGAAATTTCTCTGAAAGTTCTTGTCCTTTGAATTTCTTTTCAAAAGCAATTTTTTCGACCATTGAATGAGAATGGTCAAAAAAATGTGGGAGAACTTTTTGGCACAGCACTAAAACTAACCCTGAGAACACCCAAGACCAATGTCGCATGCAGTGATTTACACATGTATTCACAGCCTTCTCCAGTTCCTTGGCTAAAGTGTATAGGTTACACTTCAGAATAGGTTCCAAATAGCATCCGAGGTGTCTCTTATTCGACCATTTATCCATTTTTATTTGATTTTATTTTGTATTTTAAAGTACATATATTTTCTTTTCTTTTTGCAACACGTTACCTTTTTTGTTTATCGATACATTGTACATAATTTGTTCTTTTCTTTGTTGCTGAGGATATCACTTTTGGTGTTTTGTTTAACATTTTGTCTGCTTCTGTGATTCCCCCCACACTCCTCTCTTTTCAGCTGCAAGGTCTGTACTGGTGAAAGAAGACAAGGGCAGGCAAAGATTTGTATTTGATGCTACAAGGTATAAATCAATAAAATTAATCAAATCTGAAAGGACCTATTCACTCTGACTCTTTTAAATCTTTCTTGATCATCTTCCCCTCCCCAGATGTTTTGGAGCAGGAATCATTAGAGCAGACCATTCTTTTTGCATGTTACATTCAGAGACTTTGATTTGACTTTCTGTTGTAAGTGTAGAAAAACCTCATGGTCCCCCCCCCAACTTGCAAATCCAATTAGGAACTACTCTATATGTCTACTAGTTGTTGGGCTCAGGGCTGGTATGTCTTGAAAAGGGGGCTTTGGTGTCCTTTAAAGCAAAAACCTACCTGCAGGAATTATCATGGTTTCTCAAAGACTCTTTGTCCCTTCACTAGATCTGTGCCTTATGCCAGGTAGGAATGTACAAATCCGCCTGGGTGCAATCCATGAGAATGTCCATCGTAGGGAAATCCATCCCTCTTGGGGCTAGATGGATTTTTCCCAGAGCCACTGGGCTGCCTTGCAGATTTGGTCTAAGTTTTTCCTTGTAGAAATGGCAAGATATGTAAATTGCATAAGCAATGTGCGTATCTTAGACAAATTACAGCCATAATAAGCATATTTTATGCAATTGCAGCCGTAAAGTGCTTAGTGATGTGTAAATTGGGGCTGCGATTTATGCATAACTAAGCACTTTACAGCTGCAATTTGCATAATATATGCCAACCATGGCCCTAATTTTCTCAAGGTACGCAAATTGCTTACACAATTTACATATCTCGCCATTTTTAAAGGGAAAATGTAGACAAAATCCGCAAGCAGCACACAACCCTCCCACTCTCCCGGCCAGTGCTAACACTGGCAGGGAGAGCTGACCACTGCAAATTTCAGATGACAGATGCTTAGGAATCCGACCTCATTCAAATTCATTGAGGATTTCTCCAGCATCCCTAATTCCAGGATTGGATCTCTCTGACCCCACTGGATAAATACTTCCGGATCAACCCCAATTGCTTGCTTGTGGAACAAGCTTTGCTGATGCTTTGCCTTGTAGTCAGCATCCAACTCCTGCCATGCTTTACCCACAAGCACCACCTGTGGCCCATCTTCCTGTTGTGCCAAGATCTTGCTCCTCATTCCTTTCCAGTTGACCAGGGTTTACTTTTTGGCTACAGTCCCTTGCTGGTCCCAACCACTGTCTTCCTTGTTTTCTGATTGTATTCTACCACTGTTTCTCTCTGTTCATCTTTGACTTCACCTTCACCTCTAGCGTCCAGGCTAGATTCCTCACCTGGTAGTCTCCAAATATCCCAGACCACACCTTTTCGCATGGTGCTAAGCTGAAATTGGAGTACTTATGCTGACCATTTCACCCAATGGAAAAAAATGGCAATGTACCAAGAAACCCACCAAGTTCCCCACTTAGGCATGTGCATGGTCAGTGGTGGAGAAAAGGAAGGGAACCAGTAGGAGTCGGTGCTTGCATGGCAGCAGAGGCAGCTCCCAGTGGCATGAATGCCAAGCCAATTGAAAGGCCAATTAGCTCAGTGAGAGGTGGGGCCAGAAAGGGGAGGGCCAGAGTGGGAGCTGCAGCACATGGTTCTCACTCTGGTCCACCTAAGGCCCATAAAAGTGGGCCTTGTGGACAGCTCACCCATTACTGCAGCCAACTTCCCCACCCACACACACCTGGTAACAGTAGATCTTGCAGTGGATGAAAGTTAGTCACTGGTTATCAGGGCTAGGAAGGAATTTAACCTGCTCCCAGTCAAGGGGCAGTTTCGCCCTTCTCATTGCAAGCTTATTCGATGTGAAATGAGTTGATCTATACATAGATGCTCATTCTTGGCTATTGTATTGTACTTTGTTTATGCTACAACTTAGTGGGTTTGATAGGCAATGGGCTGGATCAATTTGGTGGGGGAGTGGGATTGGGCCCCCCGCTTCCCTCCTGAGGATATCTCCTTAAGGGATCTCGGGGATGTGACATCAAGACCAAGTCAGCACAGTGGGCTGTGAGCTAGCTACATCCAGCGGGGAAGGGAAAGTGAACTGTGGACTGTGCCATGGTGGGCCCTTGACTGTGCCATCTACCATTTCCTGGAGGAGAAGGCTATCAATGGCTACTAGTCATTATGGCTATATGCTACCTCCAGTATCAGAGGCAGTATGTCTATATACACCAGTTGCTTGGGAACATGGGTGGGAGGGTACCGTTGCACTCATGCCCTGCTTTGGGGTTTCTGGTTGACACCTGGTTGGCCACTGTGTAAACAGAATGCTGGACTAGATGGACCCTGGGTCTGATCCAGCATGGCTTTGCTTATGTTCTTATGTTCTCATGTTCTTATGTAATACTCCTGGTAGGGATGTAGGAAAGTCACTTACCGTTTCACGGCTCTGCTTCATGTTGGTGGGGGAGGCGCTCCATTCCTCCCCCCAGAATCCTCAACAGGGGGGAGGCGCTCTGTCCCTCCCCCCAGAATCCTGCTTGGCCAGCTCTGCTCTGTGGGGATTCTGCGGAGCCGCTGGCCAGCTCCGCCAGCAGCCAGACATCTGGCAGCTGGGCAGCAGGGACGCAAATGGCAGCGGCCATAGCCGCCGCCGTTTGCATCCCTGTACTTAACCGTGATAGGCTACATAAATATTTACGTAGCCTATCATGGCAAAGTTAAAAAAACCGTGTACGCAAATGGCGGCGGGTACAGCGGCCACCATTTGCATTCGCTATTTTTCGCCATTCTAGCCTACGTAAATATTTACATAGGCTAGAACGGCTAAAAATAGTGAACGCAAATGGCGGCCACCGTAGCCGCCACCACTTGCATACGCTGCGCCCAGCCACAGCCGGCCAGGAAACCAGCCACCCCTGCCCCTGCCCCGCCACCCCCGCCCCCACTGCCACTGCAACTGCCACCCCTGCCACGCCCCCGCCACCCCTTCTGCCACTGCCTTCGCCCCTGCCGCCCCGCGGCCGCCCCCGCCGCCACCCCCGCTGCTGCTGCACCTGCTGCCCCCACCACTGCCACACCTTCCGCCACCCCCGCCGCTGCCGCACCTTCCGCCACCGCTGCTGCACCGCTGCCGCTGCTGCCTCACCACCACCGCCACACCCACTGCCAAAGCCGCTGCCACATCTGCTGCATCCGCCCCAGGTAAGTGCCGTCCCGGGGATTCCGCAGGGTGGGCAGGGGGGCAGGAGGCTGTTCTGACCGCCACGGATTCCGGGGGGCTGAATGCCAGTGCATTCAGCCTCACTGGAATCCATGGCGGAATTCTCCGCCATCCCTAACTCCTGGCAGGCTGGCCAGGAAGGGGAATCAGACAGCAGTCAGGCTTCCTGATGGCAGGATCCATACCCTATGCCTTTACCAATCCTATTCAGATATAGTATAATAAAGCTATGGACAACTGAGTAACCCATTTAAATCAGTGTATCTGGTTTGTTGTTTCATCCACTGCTCAGACACAATTGGACTCTAAGCTACACAAAGATGTTTGCAGCTCCTGGCTTCATAGCTTCTGTCATGACTTCCAGCAGTCACAGATGATGTAGTAATGCAGCGCAACATAACATAACTTGTTGTTGTCAGAGCAGCTGTAGAATCACAAGCCTTGGCAAGTGAGTTCTCTGGCAGTGGGTTACGACTGGAGCCAGTTACAGCAGCTTCACTAGCTACTGGTCAGTTTCCAGTCAGGATTCAAAGTGCTGGTTATGATCTATAAAGCCCTATGGCTACCTGAAAGACCATCTTCTCCCATATGAGGCTGCCCTATTCTTAAGATCTCCTGGAGAGGTCCTATTTTCAAGACTGTTGCCTGTAGAGGTATATTTGGTAGCAACCCAATAGAGAACCTTTTTGGTGGCCACTCCCAGGCTGTGGAACTGTCTCCCAAGGTGGGCTAGGTTCACTCCCTCTCTGCTGTCATTCCACCAGCAAGCAAAGACAGCTTTATTCAAGAAGGCCTTTGGCCTGTAAGTGGGTCTGTTGGGTTGGATGCTCATTTTAATTTTTTTCTGTAATTGTTATGTCTTCATTACATTTCAATGTATTGTTTTATTGTTTTAATTAATTTTACTTGTGCCTGTAAGCTGCCTTGAATGACATGTTTTGGTAGAAAGGCAGGGTACAAATCAAATAAATAAATAAATGTGGAGATCCCTGCAGTGGCAGAAGTTCCTGCAGAGGTGATGGCATCTTCTACAGTGAGTAGGTAAGAATGGTATCCCTTGGGGGCACTATTTGGGTTTGGAAGGATAAGGTAGGGGAAATCCCATAAATGGCAGGATTTGAGGTTGGAGTGGGCTTGGAAAGACAGGGGAGATCTGCTGGAATGACAATTTTGGAGGTGGAAGAGGCTGGGAAGAAAAAGGTGGATTTCAATAATTACAGTTACTTAGGTGTCCGCAGACCTACAGTTCTTGTGATGTCTCCACTTGCTGAACATATAATGCCCCTCCACTTCTTTGCCCTCCATAATCGAGATCAGAAGGGCAAAGGTTCTTAGAAGTTCTACATCATTGCCAAAGATTTAAATGTTCTTGAGCCAGGATACATTGAAATTACATATCTAACATTCTTGGCAGGGATGGAGGGCTCTTGAGGATGCTTGCAAATTTTCTGTTTTGCTGTTGGAGTCACAGCAGGAGTCCTCCCTAATGCTGGTTTCCCTCCTTCCCACCACCTTTGCAGGTAGGAATGGGGAGGAGGGAAAGTGCAAAATACTGCAAAGGATCCAACTGTCTTTCTGAAAGCAATTATCCAATGGCTGCAAAAAATCCCTATTCAATGGGATCTACTAGTCTGTTTCCTAAGATCTAAATTGTGACCACTAAACAGAGTATTAGAAGTGTCCTAGTGCATATATTTAATGCTGTTCTCCCATTGTTTCTTCATCTCTGTGACTTGCATCTAGTTCTCGACAATATAAAATACCCGTGGCTGGGAAATTTACTGCTGCACAAGTCAAGGGATGTTTGAGATGTTGTTTAAAATCCCAGTGAAGCTAGTGGCCAATTTCAGAAGTGCCCGATTGCATGCACTGGTCATCCCTGCCCTGGCCTGTTTCACATGGTAAAAAACAGTTTTCAGAAAACTATATGGAATAAATGCAATTCACAAGCTCAAATGGAACCTAATTCCTAGGAGAGCTTGTGTTAAAGGAAATTATAAAATTACAGACTTCTTCTCAGTGATTTTTCTTTTTCCAGGTTTCTTTTTCCATTTTAAACCATATTTCTATATTAGTTTTCAGTATCACCAATCCTTTTACAAGAATAATAATACTCCCTAAATATGAAATGACCAAAGATAAACTCCTTGCTATGTTTGCCTTCTAAATGTAGAAGTGAGTAGGTAAGAATGGTATCCCTTGGGGGCACTATTTGGGTTTGGAAGGATAAGGTAGGGGAAATCCCATAAATGGCAGGATTTGAGGTTGGAGTGGGCTTGGAAAGACAGGGGAGATCTGCTGGAATGACAATTTTAGAGGTAGAAAAGGCTGGGAAGATATACTTCAATAGCAGAGTGACGATATGAAGATATTCTATGAAGATATTTCAGTATTTTAATCTGTATGTTTAATATATTGTCCTTTTAAAGATCTGTAAACTATTTTTCTTGACCCCAAGCCTACAAAATACAGTGGAAGAAAATGGAATCAATCAATATGTAAACAAAAAACTTACAAATTAAAAGTTCATTGAAACCTCATTGTCTTTGCTTAGTTGCTCTGATGTCACAGAGGGCTAGGTGCAAAGGGGACAGAGGGAGTATTTAGAGTTTGAAACTAGAAGAATATATTTCGTTTAACACATGGCTACTTTTGAAACCAAGCCTTGCATTTCCTCCTCCTCCTCCTCTCCCCCACACTCTTTATGGGATCACACACGACATAATATTGCCGTCATATCATGAGTTTCTCCACTTCAGTCTATGTCATTGGCTGATGTTCGCAGTGGTGGGTGGGAAATCTCACAAGATGACAACACGTTTTGCCTTACTGCGCATTATTGGGGAAGCAGATGTTAGCCTACAGCTTTCCCCAATCATCATATGTTAGCTGTCGTGTAACTCTGGCCTGAATTACAAGTTCCGTGAGTAACTATTGACAAACTAAATCACATGAATATTGCCTAGACATGATAGGCTTTCAAATAACAACATATGACTGCCAGCTTGGTTTGACAGTTTTTGTTGGAAAGAGACTGACAGACAGCTGATTCTTTCTCCTGACTTCGGTTATTGATGATGATTCAAGAAAATGTCAGTTCTTGGCTAATAAAAGTATGGCATTTTTGTTATGGGCCATTTTCTCCTTATTTCATTATTAAACCTGCTCAGCAAGGAAAGTGAGCCAGACCTTCAATTTCTCTCAGTGACAGAAGAGCAAAGATGAGGATGCTTACTGATGATTTTAGAATTAAATTGGCCTGCTTTAATTGTATCAAAGATTTCTTTAAAAGAAAATATATATACTACTTAGCTCTACTATTATTACTGCTGCTGCTCTATCAACTGTTTAAAAGTCTTTTTGGCACTGTACACGGGTGCCATTGGGGCCCTTGTTCAGCAGTAAAAGCACTATTCTTCCATTCTCTGTGCACATTGATTGATATCAGCAGAATTTGCAAACATCTGGAAAGAAGAACAGGGGAAAACATATCACTCACAGCTATTGAGGCCCTCTAGGGGAAACTTGCTAAAATGAATTGAAGTGGCTGCCACAGTCGATAGCCAGCCAACTTCACAAATGGGTATAATAAAGAAGTGCACTTCAGTAAGGTCACAGTAAAAGCAAGACACTAAGCTCTTCCTACATTTATTGGATTGTACCTTTACTGAAAGGTTTGGGTATACTTTACCACCAGGATAAACAGAACCACAATCATCTTAGGTTAGTGTCTGCTATGTGTTTAGAACAATTTGATTATGGGCACAATAATGTGCCCATAATTCTGGGATCTGATGCCCAAGATAAAGAGTGAAAATTGACCTACTGTTAAAACAAAGAGAGAAATCAAGATGCATTTGCATTTCACAGTTACTTAGAGGAGAAAACCTATGACTAGTCTAAAAGTAGATGCTTTTCTTAACAAACCTATGGAGTTTCCGTAGAACTGCTCCGATCTTAAGAAGAGCCATGCTGGATCAGACCAAGGGTCTATCTAGTCCAGCATTCTGTTCACACAGTGGCCAACCAGCTGCCCATGGGAAACCCACAAGCAGGACATGAGTGCAACAGCACTCTCCCACCCATGTTCCCAGCAACTGGTGTACATAAGCATCCTGCCTCTGGTACTGGAGGTGGCATATAGCCATCAGGACTAGTAGACATTGATAGCCTTCTCCTCCAGGAATTTGTCCACCTCCCTTTTAAAGCCATCCAAATTAGTGGCCAGTACTATGTCTTGTAGCAGCAAAAGTGTGCATATTAATGTAAAGTGTATGTTTGAGGAAAATATGCACAAAACTACAGTACTCCAATAGAAGTAATTGAGGGAAAGTGCATACTTTAGAAAAATGTGCACCAAAAAAACTGAATTTTTGTGTAGACTTAAATAAAAAATTTAAAAGACACACACACACACACACATGTTCACTCTTATGTGGAAATGGAATGGAACAAGTGTAATCATGAAAATCCAGCAATCTCTGTGAGAGCAAGGTTGTCAGATCCATTCAGCCCTGCTTCTGGGCTGAATTTCCCATGAGTTGCAGGCAGCAGGAGATTTCCAAAAAGGCCTCTGTTCTCTCTGTCCTGTTCAGACATGATGCTTAAGCCATGGTGGTTAGAAGTTTTGAGCTAACCATGTTTGCTTTGTGTGATGTCTGAGCAGGTATCTGTCCCAACAATCTTGGATTTATTAACCGTAGACTAACCGCATTCACTAACCCCTTGCTACAAGATGGTTAGTGGACTCTCCCATGACTTAGTGTGGTGTATGAACAGCTTCTGTGGTTAATTGAAAGTAGGGCTGTGCATCGCCTTGGTATGAAGCCTGAATAACAAGGTGAAGCAGGCTGATTCGGGAGTGCCTCATTGTGATACGAAGTAGATCAGACCAGCACTGAGGTGCCCCAAAGAGAAGTGGCTCCTCCACAAAGCACCTCGTCTGCTTCATATATTCAGAGCTCTTCTTATGCCTTCTTAGCATCTTAGACAGGCTGTCTCCAAAACGTATCAACTTCTGAAAGATCAGGAGGAGCGGCAGGAGGAGGAAGAGGGAGGTGGGAAGGTGAAATGATGTGGAGGCACTGAAAGTATCAATCTGAGAGAGATCCAGCCACTGGGAGAGACGGGGGAAGAGGAGAAGAGAGGGAGGAGGAGGAGAGAGTGAGCTGTGCAGTGAGTCAGTCTCCTTTTGCTCATTGTGAGAGAGATGGTGTTCCTAGAGAGGGGAGGACTCTCTGAACATTATTTGGCTAGAGCAGTGTTCTCCCAAGTGGGGTGCACAGACCAAAGGGGGGGTGCAAGATGATCCATTGGGGTGCGTGAGACGCCTGATAATTGAGAAGTCTCCCACTGCCCTGACAAGCTGCCATTCTATGCAATGATGGTGGGGGGGGGGTGGAGGCAGGGTGGGATGGGAGCTGAGAGGGAAGCTCCATTGCATTTCTCTCTCCACTCCAGTCCTAGCCTTTCTCAGGCATGGCAGAGGATGCCTTAACCCTTCCCACTCTCCTTTGGCAGAACAAAGCTGAGAAGAAAGCACGTGCCTTGGGGACTGGGTAAAATGAGGATCCATAAAATCAAAGAGGGATCCTCATGATTTCATCTGATTTTTAAAGGGAGACCCACAAAGCCACCATCCAATCATAGAGCAAATCTGTCTCTGTGGGCTGAATCAGAAAAATCATGGATCTGCCAGTCATGGGTACAGTCACAGCACAAAAACAGGGAAAATGGGCCCTTCCATTCCCCAGAACAAAATGGCTGCCAGCACTCATCCAGAGGGCCTAGGAGCTGGTGGCAGCAGTGGCAGCCCACATTCATTGGCAGGAGTCAGAAGGGAGAGAGTGCAGTTGGGTGGTGACTCCTGCCTCCACCACCTGACTCAAGCCTTCATGGGCTCCTCGCAAGCAAGGAACCCATGAAGGCCTGAGTAGAGGCAGGAGTCATCCTCCAATGGTGTGCCCCTGTCTTCCAAGGAAGGGAGAGAGTGCAGTGGGAGGGTGACTCCTGCCCTCTTGCCTGTCAGCGGTTGGCAGGCTGTGATGGGCAGTGTTTTCCCCAGCAGCACTGGCAGCAGCTTCCCCGGCAGCACCAGCAACAGTGGCAGCGGTGGTGCCCCTGGCAGCAGTGCCCCCACCCCATGGAACAAGGGCCCAGGTAAGGGGCTGGGGGCTGGGTGGCGTGTTGGGGGGCCCAAAGCAGGATTTGGATGTCCAAATCTCACTTCGGCTTCATAGGTCAAGGCAGGTCGGGGTCCCCCAAATCAGTCTGAGCCGAATCCAGCCCGTCTCTGAAGCCCTGAAGTGGCTTCCAAGTCAGATTAGGCGATCCATGCACAGCCCTAACTGAAAGCTGCCATAGAGTTCTGCAGCAAGAGTGGCCAAAGAAGGCGTAGCTGCTGAGCACCAAAATGGCTGGCAGCCCAGGCTGCTGGGATGCATGGCTGCCCATCCAGAGGACTGCGAGTTCCTGTGGGACTGAGGGTGGTTAGAAAATGGTTATTTTAACCACATTGTGGAACATGGTTACCTGCATGTGTGGCAGTAGTACTCGCAGTGGTTAGTGGTAACCACCATGCACCATGGTTAGCCTAACCACCCTTACTCAATGTGTGTTTGAACAGGGCCTCTCTCTCTAGCAGATCCTTCCTACTACTGCTTGTCTCTGCTCCTTCTCAAAATGACTGCATGGAAAAAGAGGAAACAACATCCATGAACCCCATTTTGAACCAGACTGAAATTCAAAGGGGATTGTCCCTATTGCACATCCCCACCCATACCCCACCTCTAGTGATATTAGACATTATCTGGTGCACTAGTAGTTGCTGCTGCCTCATAGATCTCTAACTTCATAATGCCTTAATGGCCATTGCTTGTTGTCAGCATCATTTTCTTGCACATACAATAAATACATTTACTGTTAGTACACAAAGATGAGAATCAGTTTGATTGAAGATTACATCATAAAACCTGATGTTGGCATGCATGAAACCCCATAGAAAAACTGCTCTGAGCAGTGGGTTTTAAATTAGAAAATTCAGCTACAAATTCAAATTTCATGGCATTCCAGTTGCAAGTCATGTTATTTGTTACTGATTCCACTTTTAGTTTATTCAATATTATCAATCCCTTACTTCAGGTAAGGGCCTCGTATGGTTTCATACAGGCCTGTTTTGCTCATGGTCACTCTGAATCATAGAGTTTGTAGGTTTAAGGCTCTGCAAATTAGCCTTCCTTGGGCTCACAAGTGTGAGAAAGCAGATTGTTAAAGGATAAACTACTGTGAACAAGATCCTCTGGCTTGGCACAACAGAAGGTTGAAACATTGTGAGAATTCACAGGGCTTGTTGGTATTAGCATGACATAAGTGGATTCATCAAAAGCACGGTGGACTGCTATCAGAACTTTTAGATCGATATTTAGAAGCAACATAACCACAATATTCAACATGTAGTCTGCTTTTGTTTTGTTTGGGAGTAATTTTAGCAGAAAGTTTACTACACAGGTTTTATTACATATAAATGGGTTCTCCTCCAACATCGAGATGTTTGGAAGATCTCCCCTTATGATATTTTTAAAAATAAGGTTGTATCGCTACAAATCTTACATATCCCCAATCCTGCTGACACCTCCCCTCTTTTGTACTGGTGCTGCTGTTCTGATTACATAAGCAACGCTACCGAACATTGGAAATAGAGGGACTTGATATACAGATCAGGTATACCTTGCTATTTTCAATATGAAATATTTAACAATCTCAGCTGGATTATTTTCTGGAGTTAAAATAGCAAACCCACTAATTTCTAATTTTATTTTACCCTGGGTATGGAGAGAGGCAGGGCGAAAGGGAGAACATAAAGATTTCCTGGATTATGGCCTCTTGAAAAGGGTGCTTCTGCAAAAGCCAAACTGGTTTCACTGTACGGTATCAACAAGTACGACTTTCTAAATCTATAATGCCTGAGAATGATGTCAAATCACAGCAGGCCACTTTAGATGGCATGAAGAATGGTAATCTCTCCATATATTGTCCCTCATGAGCATAGATTGAATTAGAACATAGCTTAGGCAGATGATGAATAGCACATGAATGGACTCAAGGTACAAGAATCCTGACTAGAAGGCAATAGTTTAGAGGGATTTTTTGTCATTTGAAATTGGCAGAAGGATAAAACATTTGCCCCTTAATGATTGTGACTGTGAAGTGAAGATCACAGAAAGTAGGTAACTTGCAGGCCGAGGTTGAATTCTAAGGGTAAAGAATAAATGACAAGGGATCAAAATGAACTTCCTGCCTAGTCTGTTTCAAAACCCTTTCCATCAAAATCTGAACTTCTGTATATCACCATGTGTGTAAAGCCTACAGTTCAAATGCAAACTATTTATGCTCTCATTTCGTCTCTTTTTTTCTCTCTTTTTCACCTTAAAAAAAATACAGCACCGTAGGAGGTCGGTCACAATTCCATGTCTTGGAAATGTCCATGGCTTTATTAATTATGAGTTGCCATACTGTTTTTTTGTTCCAGTAGTCCAATTGTTCTACATCCTAAGCAAGTGATGAATCAAGATGACATCAATAGAATTCAAATAATAAAGATTTTAAAGCTGTGTGTCCCAGAACGCAGATGCTGATGGCAATTCAGCATATCTCTGTTAAGGCAGGGTCCTCTCCAATATATTCAAGTTCAGAACAGAACGTGTCAGCTCACAGATCTGTGTTGGTGCTGGACACCATTAAAAAAAACACCAAATCATTGAATCATACCCAGCCTGCCCAGACAATTCATATTAAGTGAGTAAGCACTCTGCTGAATTCTTTAAAAGGAACTAAGGGTGCAATCCTGTGGGGATAGGAAGCCACCTCTGAACTCAGAGGCAACCGCCTATCCAAAGCAGGGCAGGAGAAGCACAGAGGGATCATTCCCTTCTCCCTCATCCTGCACTGTATTTTTGGCTACACAGTCGACTGTGGCTGTGTAGCCGTGGGAAGGCAGAGCAGGGGAGGAGGCTGCTATACGACACATAGGATGTATCATACAGGTATTTCCGCCCTCCCCACCCCGGAACGCCCCCCAGAATGCTCCTTTTCGGCCACTCCACACTCCTCTTGTGAGCGCGGAGGATGGGGCTGTTCCACACTGCCTCTGAGGCAGCACAGAAGTGGGGGGAGGTCGGTTCCTGGAAGACCAGATATCTTATGGCTGTCTAGTTGCTGTCTGGTGGCCATATTATTGTTTCCTAAGTGGATTATACTCTTTAATTGAAAGAGCACATACCTCCCCAATATCAAATTTAAGCTGACTTACAGCCAAACATTATACTTTTTTTTCTCCTCTCCAAGGTAAGCAATGAGAATACTTAGCAATTACATAGCATTATATGAATATTCAAAGCCCTAATGTTCAAACATTATCTCAGAAATCCTTAAAATAAACCTGTAAGATAGATCAGTAATATTACCATCGTATTAGGTATATCAGAGAAATCTACAACAGAACCAAATGACTTTGGATTTTTATGACTCTGACCCACAGATTCTGCAGTGGGCTGATATTTCCCCATCGGGGGGATTCTGCAGACTTGCAGATCTTTTTTCTTTTTTTTTTCTTTCTGGAATTTTCTTATAGAAAAATCCACAAAATTTTAAAAGAACTGGCCAAAAATGCACATTTTCCCCATAGGCTGAAGCATGAAAATGCACATTTGGGGGGAATTTGCACATTTTGAGGGAATTTGTGCATTTTTCATGTGTGCCTTTGCACAAATTTGGAAACCAAAAAAATCAGATTCTGTTGATGGGTGGATGATGGAAAGAAAGGCCTCTGACAATCTGCGAAATGCAGAGGGAATGGATGTTACACAGTCCATACATCCCTACCTCATATTGCTGATTTGTGGCTGAGCCTGAGAGATAGTCATTTGTCTAAGGGCATCTGTACTCAAACCCATCAAAGACAGGACCAGTTGAACTTCCCTCAGGAGAGAGAGTGGGGTGCTGCCACTGAAAAGGCCATGCGTCATGTCACTGTCAAGCATGACTCCCATGGCTTTAGGCCACAGAACAGGTTTCTGATGATGACCACAACTGACAGGCAGGCTTATATGGGAGTAGGCTGTCCTTCAGATATTCTGGTGCCAGTTAGAGTGTTATAGGTAATAACCAATGCCTTGAATTGGGTCTGGAAACAAACAGGATGCCAGTGCAGATGGAACAGTATTGACATAATATGATCTGACTAGTGAGCCCCAGAAAGCATTCTGGCTGCTGCATGTTGTACTAATTTCAGTTTCAGGACACTCTTCAAGGGCAGCTCCACATATAATGCGTTCTAGTAATCCAATCTGGATGTGACTACTGCATGTGTCTCTGGCCAGATCTGCCTTCTCCAGGAAGGGAATACAACTTGGATTCCATACAAAGCTAGGCAAAGACACTCCTAGCCATAGCAGCCAACTGGATATCCAGGTGCAATGCCAGGCCCAGGAGCATCTCCAAGTTAAGAACCTTGTCCTACAGAGGGACTACAAACCCATCCAGGACAGACCAATGTTTTTTTTACGACAGCAGCTTGTCTACTGACCATGGGTACTTCTGTCTGGTCTGAATTAAGTCTCACCTTGTTAGCCAACATCTAGGCCACCACTGCACCCAGACATCAGTTCAGGACTTCCACAGCCTTCTTGCATTAGTTGAAAAAGATAGAGATGGGTATCGCTAACGTATTGGTGACATCCAACCCCCAAAACCCAGACAATTGATCTCTCCCAGCAGTTTTGTGTATAATGTTGAGTAGCATGGAAGAAAGAATACAACCCATAAGCCAATGGCCAACGGGCTGAGTTATACTCCCTCAGCACAGCTTCTGGAAATGCCCACCCATACATCTAGTGAGGATGACTGAGGTGAGATGATCCCAGCTCTTAATCTTAGCTACCACACAATGCATAACATTGTAGCTTTAGTTGACGTTATACATTTTAAAAATCCTTTATGAAACCTGGAAAATAATGTGGACAATAAGGAAACATGCCCAGCCTTTCTGAAACACAAATTTTACAGCACAACTGGTTGATGAATATTTACTAGTGTTGTCACTAAAGTTCTTATTTACAAGGCTTGGGATACACATTTCTCTTGTTTGTAATGCTCAGCTGCATTATGAATAAAGCACCCTTTCCTCAACTAGTTCTTCTCTACTGTGGAATGTAAATGGAGTCCGCAAGGAGGCCCAGCAAGCAGCATGCAGTTTTCCAAGGTTTCTCCAAGCTCATTAGGGACAGCAGATGCCCCGAAGCTACATGTCCCAGGATTCCTTGTACCCGGGACACTGTCATAAGCATCCTCATGCTAAAGCTGGCATTTTATGCCAAAACGTTTCACATTTTAAAACTTTGTTTATAATTTTTAAAAATCCATACACTAGATGTGTTATCATTGGTCATTTGTTTTGTTTTGGAGTTCTGTGTCATGTACATTGCATCATTTACGTATTGGTTTATTCATTAACAGAAATCTATATTCAAATGGATCTGACCCATCCAGGCCAGGCCTCACTTCAGAGGCAGTTTGTATGGTACAATTTTCCCTGCATGAATTGTCTTAAATCAATGACTCTCATTCTCAGTGGGACTAAGATTCCTCCAGGAGGTTGTCATTCTGAGCAGCCACCATGTACGTAGGTTCGACATAGATTTCTTGTCTGAGAATCACCCCTCTTCCCTTCTTTGTTTCTTAGCACACTTGCAAGGGCCATGAACTAGCCCTAAATACATTATGCATGACATATTAATATCTGCATGATAAAGCAAATGAAATGCTTCCCATGAGAGAAGACTGTCATACTAATGTATGCTTTCTAAAAAAAAAAAACACAACCACACATTCCTATAGTAGGAAAAGTAACTACAACTACATCTTTTTTGCATTAGCCTAATTTAATATAAAATGGGAAGTAGTTGTCTGTTGAAAAAAGTCAAAGGACAAAATAGAAATCTATCCATAGAACTCTATGTATATTTTGATTTTGCTTCCAAAAGTGAAGGAAGGGTTTTAGTAGCTTTTGATGTTGCAGTGGCAAAATACGTAGTTTAGAGATATGTGTGCACACATGTGTTTCCTTTAGGGATGGGGGAGAATTTCTCCCAGAAACTTCGGGGGGCCGAGTGCCAACGTATTCGGCCCCCCGAAGTAGTTTCGGGGAGAAATTCTCCGCCCCCCCCCCCCGGGATGGGACTTACCTTTCCCGAATGTCCCTCCCGGCGGCGGGTCCCGGCGGCGGTTCGGCAGGTCTTCGTCAGGGGCTTTCGACCGGCTGCCACCGCCACCATTCCAAGAAAAGTAAAAAAAAAAAAAACGCCCCCGTGATAGGCTATGTGACGATTAACGTAGCCTATCACGGCTAGATTTGCAAAGTCAGCCGTGATAGGCTACGGAAATCGTCACGTAGCCTATCACGGGTGACTTAAAAAAAAAAAAGCGCGTATGGCTAATGGCAGCCCCCATAGGGAGCCACCATTCGCGTTCCTTATTTGGTCGCTGTAGTCTACGTAAAGATTACGTAGACTACGGAGAAAATAAGGGCAACGCTATTTGCGTTGCCCTTATTTTCGCCGTAGTCTACGTAATCTTTACGTAGACTACAGCGACCAAATAAGGAACGCAAATGGCGTCTCCCTATGGGGGCCGCCATTTGCGTATGCGCATTTTATTTTTATTTTTTTTAAGTCACCCGTGATAGGCTACGTGACGATTTACGTAGCCTATCACGGCTGACTTTGGAGATCTAGCCATGATAGGCTACGTAAATCATCATGTAGCCTATCACGGGGGCGTGGTTTTTTTTAACTTTTTATTTTGCGGCCGGGCGAGGCGAGGCGCCTCCTCCCCGGCCTGAATTTCGGCCGGGCAAGGTGGGAAGCCTCCCCCCCAGCCTGAATTTCAGCTGGGCGAGGAGGGAAGCCTCCCCCCCCAGCCTGAACTTCGGGGGGAGCAGCGAAGCGCCTCCCCCCCACTGCGAAGCAAGCTGCGAGACCAGGTAAGTGACTTTCGTGTACCCCTAGTTTCCTTGATGAAATGGTGTGTGAAGAAGTGCAACAATATCCTAGTTTTAAAACAAAGTGTCCCTTGAACTTAAAAGTATAGGATGGCTGAACTATGTTTTGTGTCAGCTGTTACAGTTCATGAAATTACATAAACTCTGCTGGGGCATAATACTGGAAGATCTTCCAATAAACATTTTAGTATATTCACCATATAAGGGAGCAATCCTATGTCCACTAGACACTGTCTAGAGGGCCATAGGATATGCTCTTTTCTGGGAACCAACCTTGGAGCCTGCACTCCGAAGTCGCTTCCCGGAAATCTGACCTCCCCCTCATTCACGCTGCCTCCAAGGCAGCGCGGAAACCCCTCATCCGCCGCACTTGTAAGAGGAGTGCGGAGCAACTGAAAAGGGGTGTTCTGGGGGGCGTTCCAGGGGTCGTTCTGGGGTGGGGAGAGTGGAGCTGCATGTATGGCACATCCTATGTGTCACACAGCAGCTACCTCTCCCGGTTGGCCCTGTCATGGCTAGACAGCTAAAAATGGCTGTCTAGCAGAAAATAGCAGGGCAGGAGAGGCATGGAGGGAAGGATCCCCCCGTGCCTCTCCTGCCTTGCTTTGGATAGGTGGTCACCTTTGAGGTTGGAGGCGGCCGCCTATCTAGTTAGGATTGCTCCCTAAGTCAACTTAGCTTAGGCTATTTCTGAAAAAGCAGCAGGTGAGAAGGTAAACCTCTTCAGACTGCAAGTGGAGGCATATGGCTAAATATCCTCCACATATAAAACCAGACATACACATAAGGGAGGAACATTCTATTTCTGTGTGTGTGTGGTGGGGGGATTCATTCAGTATGCAATTTAATGTACATTTACCAAATTTTGCATTTTCAAACTATACAAACCAAAACTCAGTTATCCTTTGAAATTTGCACTTGTCCAAATTTCACAATGGAGTTCTCCAATATAAAAAAAAATCTACAAAAATGTGTATCTTAGTGAAAAGAACATTCAAATGCATTATATTAGGAAAACAGCTTGCAAAATATGCCTATTAGTCAAAAATGCATGTATTAGGTGAAAAGTGCACACATATGCTTATGAATTTCCAAACTTTAAACAAAATGCTCAAAGTTCAAGATAAACCAAACTTAAGATTGGAAAAGTGAGAAACAGAGAGAAACTAAAACTGACAATTTCGTCTATCGCTATGTCTAGTCTAGCCTTATATCCCTGATCTGTTAGTTTTCTATGTGCAGGGAATCTTATTGTATAGCGAAGCATTCAGTTATGTGTGTTTCTGTCTGAAATGGTACAATCCTATCTCCTTATCTGCTGTTCATGAAAATTAGCCCTTGGAGTTGCTATCAAATATTTGTCTAAAGCAGAATTGAAAGTAAATTCAGGTTTCCTCTGTAGGAGAAACATCTGAAACATTCTAAGGTAAGTCAACGGTTTTAATAAGACTTCCATAGTTTCACAGATGGTTTCCACAACTGGGAGCTAATTATTCTGGTTGCTGGGGCTTGGAACGTGTAAGGGAAGAGCTAGGCTATGTTGGATAGATCTGGGTAAAGTAAATGAGGTTGAGTCAAGTAGATCAGGTTGAGTCAGTCAGGTCATTGTAAGTCAGATCCAGTCAAGTACATGAGGTTAAGGCCAGCCAGGTCACGGTAAGTCAGGAGAGTTCATGGCTAGAGATGTACAGAATTTGTTAATTCCATTCTATCTGTGTTCCATGAATTATCTTTCGTTCTGTTTTCTGCTCACAGACAGAATCAGATTCTTTTTAGGGATGTATGGGAATGTCATTCCTGTTTGCAAATGTACTGTAGCGCAAGTGCGCACTTGCAGAAATTTGCATTTGCACAGCTCTCCCCCCACCCCCAAGTCAGAAAAAGGTCTGCAAGTTAGTGGAATCCAAATGATTCAGAAAAAGCCATTCCACTGTGCAATCCACAGGTGAGATTCATAGAAATGTGAACTCATTTGAGCAGGGAAGGCTGATGGATCCAATTTCAGTGGGGCAGAACCATTCTGGGTTTTAATTACAACCAGCCAGAAGTCTAAAGGAGCTATTCAAGGTGTTGGACCAATTTTGGGGATAAGATCCAGCACATTGGATAGCTCCTTTAGTTTTCTGGCTGGTTGTAACTAGAATCCAGAATGGAATCCCCACCCTACTGAAATCGGATCCACTAGCTTCCTCTGCATTTCAGTCCATTGCAGATTTCTCCAGTATCCCTAGTCATGGCAAGCCAGTTCACCATCAGTTTCACTTTGGCAGTTTACGCAAGCAGAAATCAAAATCATAGATAACTCACAGTTTGGAATGTATAGATTGTGTAAAATCCATTCTGTCAAGCACCATTTGTTCCATCATCCACCCATTGGTGAAACTGGATTTTGTGGGTTCCAAATTTGTGCTAATTCGCAATTGTACAAATGCACAATTGCACAAATTTGCATGTGCAAAAAAGTGTAAATCCCCTCAAATGCACATTTTCACACTTTAGTCCATGGGGGAAATGTGCATTTTTGGCCAGGTTTTTTTTTTTTTTATTAAAATGTGAATTCTTCTCTGATGAAATTTGGGCAAATTTAGGAAAGTTAGAAAAATGATCCACACATCCACGGAATCTGCCTGACAGGGGAAAAGCCAGTCCACTAAGGAATTCTCAGCTCAGATTCATGAAAATCTGAATTCATTTGGTTCCATTTCAGATTTCTCTGACATCTCTCACAGTGTGCTTGGTTAGTTGAGCTGATAGAAAATGTTGTCTCATCAAAGGACTGCAGTCAACCAAGGCCTTATAAAGGCTGTGAGAGCTTGGTGGCTCCACCCTTGCTGGATGCTGATTGTAATTCTTAAAGGGCCTGTGGCTGTTTCTACATTCCTGCTTGGCTGAGAGACAGGAGACATTGCAAGAAGTCTTTGGAGTCAGATACTGATCAGAAGGCGACATCCTCAGATTGGGAAGGTAACAAAGGAGGTACCAAGGACGCTTCCCTGAAGTGGGACAACTTGTGACCAATCTGTATTGTAGTCCCCCTTTGGATGATGATTTGTCTCAGAAGCAGGGGACATGACACTAATTGGCAGGCTCTTCCTTGGTTGAAATATCTAACGAATTTTAAGGAAGTAAAAAATGTTTGTGTAAAACCAGACACACACACACATACATATACTATGTACCTGTACATGACTGTGGGGTTGCATCCAATGTTCATCCTTCCTGGAGAATACCCATTGAAATGAATGGGACTTCAGTTAAATGCACATTGGATACAACCCTATGAGTAAAGCTTCAGCAGAAGTTAATTGCGCGAGTTGTGCTTTTACTATTGTTACACAACACAAATATTCAACATAATACCACATTCTGGTTACCCTTACTGCAGATTAAAGGTAAAGGTGTCCCCAACCAGTCATGTCCGACTCTAGGGTGCAGTGCTCATCCCCGTTTCTAAGCCGAAGAGCCAGCGCTGTCCGAAGACGCTTCCGTGGTCATGTGGCCGGCATGACTGAACACCGAGGTGCACGGAACGCTGTTACCTTTCCCGCCGAGGCGGTACCTATTTATCTACTTGCAATTTCTTGCTTTTGAACTGCTAGGTTGGCAGAAGCTGGGACTGAAGACGGGAGCTCACTCCGTCACGCAGCACTCGGGTCTCGAACTGCTGACCTGCTGACCTTCCAGTCTGCAGTTCAGCATCTTAACCACTAAGCCACCGCAGTCCCACTGCAGATTACAGCTATACAATAAACAACAACCCCAAACCACAAGCCAATTAAATTAAACTCCTTGTATTTAAGATAATTAAAAGCTTAGTCCTCTCTTTTTTTATAAGCGGCTGTGTTGCGTGCAGAGGGGTGTGTCATCTTTTGTAAGATTAATCCAAATATATTTATATTTTGTGTCAGTGCCAATACTCCTTGCAGGAAGATTGTCTACTCATAGTCTGTACAAAAGTCATAGATATGCGAGTATATTCCATTTATTAGAGAACAGAGATGAGTGAAAACAATGTCCAGCATTTTAAAAATCTTTTCTGTGTACTAACTTCAGAGTGAAAAAGTGCATGCTGCTATTCTTGTCAGTAATGCTTTAGAAGGTATTTCAAGAGAAGAAAAACCCAGCACTAAGCTTGCTGGCTTTGATATTAGACTGCACAAGACCATTCCTGTTTAAAGAGATTCTGTATATTAGTCTGAAATGAATTGCTGTGGAAGTGTTGGAATCATGCCCAGAGATAAAGAGCAACAGCAATACCATTTGAGCTGCAACAATTAATTATATATGAAGCGTAATTCTAATTGTGTGGGCTGGTACATTTTGGAGAAATTGGTGAAACATGTCATGGTATATTTAGTAAAGACAGAAGCTTTTGGCAAGTTTTATTTTCTTATTCTATTATGATACATCTAAGACATCAGGGCACTGTGGTTATGAAATTTTATGGAAAAGGTCTTGATATCCCATAGAATGTATGAATATTTCTGTATACCAACTCCCAGGAATGGTTACAGACAAGAGGTTATAGCTGAAACTGTGATATATATTCTTATATATTTGCATCTATTTTGGCAAAAAAAACTAAATATTGTTTGTTTGTTTGTTTGATTGATTGATTGATTGGCTGATTAAAAAAAAAATGCTAGTCCTGCCCAGTGATCATGTGTAGGCAGGCACTGCACAGAAGAGCCAATAGAAGCGTGGCAGTGGGGCATAGCCTACCATTGCAATTCTGCTTCTCCCTCTATGCATTCATGCTACTCTCTCTAGTTATGTACTGTCACTAGGGATTTTAGAGAATTCTGCCACAGACTCCAGTGAGGCCGGATTCTTTAGAATCCAGCCCCCTGGAGTCCGTGGTGGAACAGAGCAATCCCCCCCGCCACCCCGCGAAACCGCCCTGGGATGGTCCCTACCTTTTGTTGGCTGTCCACTGCCCTCATCTATGGGTGCGAATGGCAGCCCCGGTCTGCGGCCGCCATTTCCCTCACTACATTAGCCGTGATAGGCTATGTAAGTATTTACGTAAAGAGCAAGAGCAGGGACACAAATGGTGGCCACCACACCATTTGCATCGCTGCTCTTTTCGTGATAGGCTACGTAAATATATACGTAACCTATCATGGCAACATAGGGATGCAAATAGTAGCCTCTAGGGCAGCCGCCATTTGTGGCTGCAGCCTGACAGCGGACAGAAGTCCGACTGCGGGCAGCCCCGGCCGGCCAGGGAGGATTCTGGGAGGGAGGGACGGATCAACTCCCCCCCTCGACAAATGCCCCTGAACAGAGCCAGGTAAGGGATTCGTACATCCCCAACTGTCACCAGCACTTTGCATCTGCAACAGCGAAATAGGTAAAGAATTTAGGAACTAACTCAGTGTACCTACTGCAGTATATTTTTCTTCCATTAGATAAGTTGGTATAAACTTGTTGTAAAGGATGGCACAGGCCTTACATATATGATGCAAAATGATATCCTGTGATATAAGTTAGTGAATGTTACCATGTGTGAGAAGATTGTATGTATACAGTTCTTTTTGTATGAATAAGGGAAAGGACACCCTAGCCAAGGGTTAGGCAACCTGGTGCCCATCAGATGTTTTGGATGACAATTACCATAACTCCTGACTAGGGGTGGGGATGAAATTAATTCAGTTTGCATTTTAATGTGAGCTTACCTAATTTCACACTACTGAACCACTATGTCAACTGAAGCTCAGGTATCCTTCGAAATTCACACATCTCCAAATTTTGCAATAGAGTTCTCCAATGAAATAAATGCATAGGAAAATGCATATATTAGGGGAAACAATGTAAAAGTAGGGCTGTACACCGCCTCGTTATGAAGTCCAAATAATGAGGCGAAGCAAGCTATTTGGAACAAAAGCCTCATGATACGAGTAGGGATGTACGAAAGTCACTTACCTTTCTGACGGGGTGATTCGCGGTGGGGGGGAAGGGCTCCGCACCTCCCCCGAAAATCCTAATCCGGCTGGCTCTGCTCCGTGGAGATTAGGGATGGACGAAAGGGACTTACCTCATCCCGCAGCTTGCTTCGCGGTGGGGGGGAGGCGCTTCGCTTCTCCCCCCGAAGTTCAGGCGAGGGAGGGGAGGCGCCCCGCCTCGCCCGGCCGAAATTCAGGCTTGGGGGGAGGCACCCCATCCCTCGCTGGCAAAATTCAGGCCAGGTAGGAGCGCCCCGTCTACCTGGCCGCGAAAAAAAGTAAAAAACAAAACAAAACACACACACCTGTGATAGGCTATGTGATGATTTACGTAGCCTATCATGGCTAGATTTCCAAAGTCAGCCGTGATAGGCTACGTAAATCGTCACGTAGCCTATCACGGGTGACTTTGAAAAAAAAAAAAAGCAAATAGCGTTCCCTCATTTTCACCGTAGTCTACGTAAATCTTTACGTAGACTACCCCTGTCCAAATAAGGAATGCAAATGGCGGCGCACATGGGGTGCCGCTATTTGCGTATGCGCTTTTTTTTTTTTCAAAGTCACCCGTGATAGGCTACGTGACGATTTACGTAGTCTATCACAGCTGACTTTGGATATCTAGCCATGATAGGCTACGTAAATCATCACGTAGCCTATCACGGGTGTGGGTTTTTTTTGTAACTTTACTTTTTAATTTTGTAGTGGCAGCAGTGGCAGCCGGTTGGGAGACCAGCTGCCACCCCCGCCCCTGATGAACCACCGCCAGGACCCGCCGCCGAGAGGGACATTCGCCGAAGGTAAGTCCCATCCCGGGGGGGGGGCGGGGGGCTGGTGGAGAATTTCCCCACCAATTTCGGGGGGTCGAATGCGTCAGCACTTGGCCTCCCAAAGATTCGTGGAGAAATTCTCCACCATCCCTGGTGGAGATTCCGCAGAGCCGCAGGCTGGGGCTACCCGCAGCCGGACATCCGGCTGCTGGGCAGCCTTCTGGAAAAAAAAAAAAACAGCATACGCAAATAGTGGCAGCTACAGCAGCCGCCATTTGCATTTTCTTTTTTTTTGCTGTTTAAGCCTACGTAAATATTTACGTAAGCTATTACGGCGAAAAAAAGGGGAACGCAAATAACACCCACTACGCTATTTGCGTTCCCCTTTTTTTGGCATAATAGCCTACGTAAATATTTACATAGGCTTAAACAGCAAAAAAAAGGGAACACAAATGGTGGCTGCTGTAGCCGCCGGCTTTGCATATGCTGTTTTGGTTTTTTTTAGCTCGCCGTGATAGGCTACGTAAGTATTTATGTAGCCTATCACGGCAAAGGCAGCTACGCAAATGTCGTGGTGGCCGCCATTTGCGTGGCTGCCTTTGCCATGATAGGCTACGTAAATACTTACGTAGCCTATCACGGCAGCCTGGCCGGATGCAAATGGCGGCCGCTACGGTGGCCACCATTTGAGTCCGCAGCAGCCGGTCGAGAGACCAGCTGCTGCCGCCACCGGAGCCACTGCCGGAGCCACCGCCATCGGAACATCCGCCCCAGGTAAGCTTCTTCCTGGGAAGGATTCCGTGGGGGGGTGGGGGGTGGGAGGCCATTCTGCCACAGGTTTCGGGGGGCCGAATGCCAGTGCATTCAGCTTCACTGAAATCCGTGGCGGAATTCTCTGCCATCCCTAGATACGAGGCAGTTCAGAGCAGTACTGAGGTGCCCCAGGGCAAAGCACGCACCCCTCCTCCTCCGCCTCATATATTCAGAGCTCTACTGAATGCCACAGCAGTCCAGACAGGCTGTCTCCAAAATGTATCAACTTCTCAATGCTCATTTGGGGGGGCATGAGGAGGAGGAGGAGGAAGAGGAGGAGGAGGAGGGAGGGAGGGAGGGAGGGAGGGGAAGGCAAGCAGATGAGGGGAGGCAGAAAGGTGAGCACAGGAGGAGGAGGAGGGAGTGTGCTTTAGTGAATAGGAACGCTCAGCCAGAACTGACACTAGCAGTCTCCAATCAGATAGAGTGTTGGAAGAAGGGGGCATATACTTCGGCAAAAGGCTGTATTTGGTCATTGCGCTAGCTGTGTCTTTGGGAGAAAGGGCTGGTGTGGGTAGGGATGGCGGAGAATTTCTCCCCGAATCTCGGGGAGGCCAAATGCCAAAGCATTCAGCCCCCAAAAATTGGTGGTGAAATTCTCCCCCCCCGCCCCCCCCGGGATGGGACTTACCTCCCTCGAATGTCCCTCTTGGCGGCGGGTCCCGGCGGCGGTTTGGCGGCGGTTCGGCGGGGGCGGGGGTGGCGGCCGGTCTTCCGACCGGCTGCCACCACCGCCATTGCAAAATAAAGTAAAAAAAAAAAAAAAGTGATAGGCTACGTAATGATTTACATAGCCTGTCACGGCTAGATTTCCAAAGTCAGCCATGATAGGCTATGTAAATCGTTACGTAGCCTATCACGGGTGACTTGGGGGGTTGAAAGCGCGTACGCAAATGGCGGCGCCCATGGGCGCCGCCATTTGCATTCCTTATTTGGTCCCGGGTAGTCTACATAAAGATTTACGTAGACTATGGAGAAAATAAGGGCAACGCTATTTGCGTTGCCCTTATTTTCGCCATAGTCTACATAAATCTTTACATAGACTATCCGGGACCAAATAAGGAAAGCAAATGGCGGCACCCATGGGCGCCGCCATTTGCGTACGCGCTTTTTTTTTCCCCCAAAGTCACCCGTGATAGGCTACGTAATGATTTACGTAGCCTATCACAGCTGACTTTGGAAATCTAGCCATGATAGGCTACGTAAATCGTTACGTAGCCTATCATGGGTGTGTGTGTGTGTGTGTGTGTTTTCACTTTTGTATTTCGCGGCCGGGGAGACAGGGCACTTCTCCCCGGCCTGAATTTCAGCTGGGTGAGGCGGGGTGCCTCCCCCCCGGCCTGAACTTCAGGGGGAGAACCAAAGCGCCTCCCCCCCACCGCGAAGCAAGCTGCGGGACCAGGTAAGTGCCTTTCGTACATCCCTAGGTGTGGGTAAATGATCATTTGTGTGCATGTGTGTGCATGCATTCCTAGGAGTTGTTCCTTGAATTTATTCAATTTTGATTGCCATTAGGCTTTCGTCAGAACTTAAATTAAAAGGAAACAGCTTGGTTGTCCTGGGTGCATTCCCTTCCCTCGCTCCTTGATTGTCTGTCCCCATTGGGACGGTGCCTTTTGCAGCACCTCTTCCAGCCGCTTTCTCCTATATTTTTGTACCTCCAAGTCATTGGTTATTTGTATTTGATTAGATTCTTTCTTGCCTTTCCATATTTCCCCCACCATTCCTGTGTTTGTTTGTTTGTTTATCTCAATTTTGGACTCTGGAAAAGCCCGCGTTTGTTCTGTAACATCGAGCCTTACTTCTGTTTTCTCCATTCTATTTTCTTGTCATTTTTGTCAGTCAACTGTGTCTCTGTTAGATTTTACAAACCCACTCTAATTTAGAATTTTAAAAACAAGCATTGGCTTCTGGGCATGCCCCCCCCTTAAGTCATATTGAAGCATTTATTTATTTATTTATTTATAGCCTGCCATTTTTCCTCTTCAAGAAACCCAAGGCAGTGTACATAATCCTCCTCTTCTCCATTTAGTTCTTTCTTTCTTTCTTTCTTTCTTTCTTTCTTTCTTTCTAAATCCTTAAAGAAAGACATATTATAGCAGCCTCTGTGTGTTGTGTTTGTCCCCCCACACCCGTGCTGAAGTGAACTGTCTGTGTCTTCTCTGTGTTGACCCTCTCAAAACAGAAATTAAAGATTTTTTTAAATAATTAGGGTTTGATTTGGCTGTTATCTAATTGTCTGAGCTATCGCCCTGTATCTCTTGAAGTTATCCTGCCTTCTATAACAGAACATGAAATATAAAATGATAAATTAAAGACACAGATCATTTGCTCAGGTAGTTCTGCTTTTCTTTAGCTCTTGTGTGTCTGTGTCCATGTATGTGTCCGTGCTAGGTTGTAGTTCCACCTACACTATACATCCAGATTTAAAGGCAGTGTTGAAAAAGCACAGGACACATAGCATTTATATTAATTACCTTCTTATTCCAATAACAGTGCACTGTGTGGCAAAGCAATTCAGTGCAATATGAGGCATCTTCGGGGTGTTGGCAGGGGCGGAGGTGGGGAGAAGTTATAGTTCTTTGCTTTGGGAGTTTTCCTGGAAAAAATCAAATTTCACCTGCACCTTGCACACAAGCCAGTGGGCCAAAGTGCCTGGAATTTGGCAAGTGGGATGCCCTTGAAGGGGGCTGGGAGGGGCCCAGTTTTCACACTCATCTGTGGAGAAACAGGGAGAAGTTACAGCTCTTTGCTTTCTGAGTTTCCTTGGAAAACCTCAGATTTCACCAGTATCTTGCACACAAGCCAGTGGGCCCAAGTGCCTGAACTCTGGTGGGTGGGATGCCTTCGAGGGGTGCTGGGATAAGCCCAGGTTTCACATACATCTGTGGAAACAAGGAAAAGTTACAGCTCTTGGCTTTGGGAGTTTTCCTGGAAAAAAATCAAATTTCACCGGCACCTAGCACACAAGACAGTGGGCAAAACTGCCTGGGCTTTGGGGGGTGCAATGACCTGGAGGGGGGCTGGGAGAAGCCAAGGTGTCACATGCCTGTGTGGAAACAGGGAGAAGTTGAGAGTTTCTGTGGAAAACAGATTTCAACTCCACCTAGCACAAAACTGCTGGGCTGAACTGTCTGAAATTTTGCAGGTGACCTCCTCTCCAGGGGCGTGGAGAGGTCTCCAAATGTCATGCCTGTATCATAAAAACTAAAAACGTTATGAGCATTTGTGTTTTCCCATGCAAGTCAATGGGAAAATACCCAAAATGCACCATCCGGATATTCAAAACTCGCTTCAGATTTGGATCCAAGTCAGATCGGAAGGGGTTCGAATTGGCCTGAGGCAGATTGGGGTTGCTTTAGATGATCCAAAGCAGCATCTGAAGTGGATCAGGGGGTCTGTGCACAGCCCTATGTAAAAGTGCATTATATTAGAAACATAGCTTGCAAAAATGGGTATATTATTGGGCAGAAATGCATGCATTAAGAGAAAAGTGCACAAAAATGCTTCTGACATTTCTTCTCTCTGAAATGGAGAGAAATTAAAACTGACAGGTTTGTCCCTCCCTACTCCTGACCATTGGCTGCTCTGGCTGGACCTCATGGGAGTTGCAATCCAAAACATCTGGAGAGCATCAGGTTGCCTGTCCCTACTCTAGCCCAGCCAACTCTGCAGCCAGGAAAGAACAGTAAACATTTGTGTCCTATTGATACTGCAGAGTAATAATATGTTTTAGAACTGCCTTGCTAGACTGGACCAAAGCTCTATCAAGTCCTGTCCAAAAAGGTACTCCTAGGAACCTCAACAACATAGTGTGATAGTGCTAGCATTCCCTGTTGTTTGTCTTTAGCAAAGCAATCTCACTCAAGCACATATGCACACACTTTCCTCACACTCAGAGAAAGAGAGAACAGAGAGACATTCACCCACCTAATCTTCACCTTCTTAGTTTAACCACCCCACTTGTCATGCTGAGATCCTATCCTGCCCCCTGGCAGCTCATTGTCAGGATTGGCCCCAGGATTAGCCTGCGACAACCATGGAAGAAGATTCAGAGTCAGAAGATGAGCAGGGCAAGGGGGCAGGGGGGAGAATTCCTCAAGGAGCTGAAAGAGCTCAAGGAGACAAAGACAGGGAAGAATCTTCCCAAGAGCAGGCTAATCTGTTGACTCAAAGCCCAAATGTAACTTCGCTTCTGTGGGAACCCATCAACTCACTGGGGGGAAGGAGGTGAGCATGGCAGATACACGGATCAGACATAGAGTCAAGATACATGGATCAGACATAGAGTCAAGGTGGTGCAGTGTAAAGAAATAAGGTGGTCTGTACCAGGTTGGCTCATCACAGGAGATCTCTAGGGGAAGACCCCCCGAGGGCGGGACTGAGAAAGCCTTTCAGGTTCAGGGATGGAGCGTTGCAACCATTTCCTCTTCTGTGGTGCATCCCTAAAGGGGATCTTTAGGTAAACTAGTTAGTGTCAGCTTTGTCAGGTGACACTATCTTAGCATTAGGTTGTCAGAAGCTGATCACACGACTATTATTATTATTATTATTGCATTTATATCCCGCCTTTATTCCTCTTTCAAGGAACCCAAGGCGGCTTACATTATCCTCCTCCTCTCCATTTTATCCTCACAACAACAACCCTGTGAGGTAGGTTGGGCTGAGAGTGTTGCTAATGGACAGATTGTTTTGCATGCTAAAGCCTATTTATTTAGATATCGACTTCTTTGTTTGACTACATACATGCAGGGAGGGCTTGCAGCTTGACACTGATTGGTGCAGGGAACAGTCCTTTCCAGCACCAATCAGCTGTATGAGGAAGAGAGGCATGCAATTTAAATGGCAGGAAAGTGCACAGGGATAACTGTGTACCATCCTTCCCATTTAAATCATGCTCTACACAGCCCACCAAACAGTTTGGTGGGCTAAGGGCCTGATTCTGTTGGAGAGGGTGGTGCAATGGGAGACTGATCCCTTTGCACTAGCCTGGCTATTGTAATTGCACTCGAGACAGCCTGAAAAACAGCTGAGTGGGAGGCTTGAATTTGGTGGCAGCAAGAAATGGGGTGGCAGCTTAGGCACCCATGTGGGTTGCACAGAAGGCCTCTGAGGGTCTTCTGCAACCCGCAGGCCATGGGTTTCTCACATGTGGTTCCTGGGCATCTGGTAATCAGAGATACAGTCAGGGTCAGAAATATTGGAACAAGGATAACTGTTTTGGCAGTTGGCCTCTGTACACCACCACATTGAAGTTGAAAGGAAACACACCCAGATGGGAGCAAAGTCAGGACTTTCAGCTGTAATTCAAGGGGTGTGACAAAAGTGGGGCACTAACCATTTAGGAAGGATCCCCATCATTGGTGGCTCCTAAGTAATGGAACAAACCAACATCATTTCAAACTTCAGGATCGCCTTTAATACCTGGATGAAAATCCTTTGCAGTCAATGACTGCCTGAAGTCTAGAACCCATGGACATGACCAAATGCTGCGTTTTCTCCCTTGAGATGCTTTGCCAGGCCTTCACTGCAGCTGCCATCAGCTGCTCCTTGTTTGTGGGTCTTTCTGCTTTCAGTCTTGTCTTCAGTAAGTGAAAAGCATGCTCTGTTGGGTGGAGATCAGGTGACTGACTTGGCCAGTGAAGAACATCCCCCTTCTTTGCCTTGAGAAATTCTCAGGTAGCTTTTGCTGTATGTTTTGGGTCATTATCCATCTGCAATATGAAGTGGCGTCCTATCAGTTTGGCAGCATTCAGCTGAATCTGAGCAGAAAGTATAGCCCTATACACTTCAGAGTTCATCCTGCTGCTTTTATCAGCAGTCAGGTCATCAATAAACACCAGTGACCCGGTTCCATTGGCAGCCATACATGCCCAGGCCATAACACTGCCTCCACCATGTTTGACAGATGATGTGGTATGCTTTGGATCATGAGCTGTTCCTTTCCTTCTCCATACTTTTCTCTTCCCATCATTCTGGTACAAGGTAATCTTGGTTTCATCAGTCCAAAGAATCTTCTTCCAGAACTGGGCAGGCTTTTTTAGGTGTTTGCTGGCAAAGGCTAATCTGGCCTGTCTGTTCTTGAGCATTACCAGTGGTTTGCACCTTGTTGTGAAGCCTCTGTACTTACATTCATAAAGCCATCTCTTGACTGTAGATGTTGACAATGACATGCCTACCTCCTCAAGAGTGTTCTTGACCTGGCTAGATGTTGTGAAAGGGTTCCTCTTCATAGGGGTGTCAGAGAATTCCGCCATGGACTCCAGGGAGGCCGGATTCTTTAAAATTCGTTCCATTACTTCTGAGCCACCAATGATGGATGTGTGTGCATGCCACTGGCTGTGCTTTCTGCATGGTTAGTGCCCCACTTTTGTCAAACCTCTGGAATTACAGCTGAAAGTCCTGACTTTGCTCCCATCTGGGTGTGTTTCTTAGGGATGGACGAAAGTCACTTACCTGGTCCTGCAGCTTGCTTCGCGGCGGGGGGGAGGCGCTCCGTTTCTCCCCACCGAAATTCTGGCCAGGGGGGAGGCGCCCCATCCCTCCAACCAAAATTCTGGCCGGGGGGGAAGTGCCCTGTCTCTCCAGCCGAAATTCTGGCTGGGGGGGAGGCGCCCCATCCCTCCAGCCGAAATTCTGGCTGGGGGGGAGGTGCCCTGTCCCTCCGGCCGCTAATCCTCCTGGCCAGCCGGGACACAAATGGCGGCGGCCGTAGCCGCCGCCATTTGCGTCCCTGCAGTCAGCTGTGATAGGCTATGTAAATCCTATTTTACGTAATAAAAACGCTTGTGTGTGTGTGTTTTTTTTACTTGGAAATGGCGGCGGGAGCCGGTCAAAAGACCGGCCGCCACCGCCGCCACCGAACCACTGCCGGGAGCCGCCAGCGCCAGGGACATTCAGCAAAGGTAAGTCCCATCCCGGGGGGGGGGACCGTTTCTCCACCAATTTCGGGGGGGCTGAATGCATTGGCATTAGGCTCCCCGGAGATTTGTGGAGAAATTCTCCGACATCCCTAGTTTCCTTTCGACTTCAATGTGGTGGTGTATAGAGGCCAACTGCCAAAACAGTTATCCTTGTTCTAATATTTCTGGCCCTGACTGTATATTGTCTCTGCATATTCCTCAATATTATAGCCATAGTCTTTGAATCACTTTGGAGTATGAGCAATTTAGGACACAGTCCTATGCATGCTTAGACAGAACAAAGTCCTACAATTCCGATATGAGCTGTAGGACATTGTTCTGTCTAAACATGCATAGGATTGTGCCCTTAACGTTCCAACATTAACTCCGTAGTTGTGGTGTTACTGTCACTGATGAAGAATAGTTCCTACTGGGGCAGTTCCAAGATAATTATAAAACTTTAATAGTGATGAAGTTGTATTCCAGACCAAATGGCTAAGTATAAGAATAGCCTTGTGGCTTCAGACCAAGGACTATCTGCCTTTGGACCTGGAGCATTCCTTTCCTTATTAAGGGATGCAATGAGGCAAACGTTCCTTCGCCTTGTTAAACTCCAAAGCATTTCTTGACAACTTCTCCTAACTGTGAATTATTTAGCATAATTATTATTAATTTAGTATTTGCTTATGTTAGCAGCAGAGTGCTGTTCAGCATATCCCAATAGTTCAGAAAGGATGGCACATTTTAAATGGTGAAAACTGTGTTTAAGGTAGAGGAATAAAAAAGAATATTGTTGGGTAAACTGCAACAAGTCAGTGAGAAACACATTTTGATTAAGAATACTGTAAAAATAGAATTCAATCCTGTGAAAACAGAGCTGTGGCATGTAATACTAGACCTTTGAAGGCTCATAGTAGTTTGTTGTGGCTGGGAGAAATTCATACTACTTCTTATATTCAGGAGCATCCTCATCTTTTTAAGCAATGCACTCAAATCAGGGCCAAGCCAGGGCTTTAAAATACATATTACACAAATGTTCTCAGGATCCGATCAAACCCTAATTTTAAATGCTTATACGTTGTCCTTGGTAATTTAACTTGCATTAAAATTTAGAGCAAAAGAGGGCTTGAAGTCAAGGAATAAGTCATAAATTTCCAGGTACGATCGCTAGGCAAAAGGTTTCTTGTTGGACAATAGTGGGCAACTGCAGGAAGTCCGGGGACCATTTTTGCTTCCTGGAACCCCCAGTGGGCTGCACTCCCAAAGGGCGGCACACAGTCCACTGCCCCCCCAAAAGTACTTTTTAAAAGATTAGGAGTTTGCCACCGAAATTTGGGGATAACCTACTCCATAGCACTATGGAGCACTAAAAGGGATGAACTTAGTTTGTTTGCATACTAAATTTTACCCTTTTAGCACCAAGTAGCAACTACAGAGTGCTAGAATGGTCAGATTCAGCTTGTAAACAAACTAAATTTGATCCTTTTAGCACTCTGTAGCACTAAAAGCACCATCCCCCCATTTTTTGCCGCTTACAAATTCAGCGGCACAGTGGAAGGGCAGGAGGGGCCACACGTGGCCCACAGTCTCCATGTTGCCCACCCCTGATGTAGGAGGACTGTGCAAGGTCTGTCCGCAGGTCCTTGGAGTGCTGCTACTCTTGGGGGGAGAGATCATTAGGCTGAGATGGACCAGTCATTTGTCTTAGTGAAGCTTCTTAAAACTAGAAAATTAAAGTAGTCCAAAGTGCTGGTTGTATTTACCTTTAACCCTCTAAACTGCTTGGGGCCTAGCTACTTGCAGGTTTTTCTTCAAGTGCCTCCCCACAAGCTTCATTCTTCATCTGAGAGCCTCCTCAGGGACCCTCACCATGTGTAGTTTAGGTGACCACAGAGGGGGGCTTCTCAGCTGTCGCACTTTAGATATGGCATTATCTCCCTAGATAAGCTTACCTGGTGCCAAACTTTGATTTTTTAAATCCTTTTTTTACTACCAAGTGGAGACTAGGGGTGTACGAACCCCACTCACTGGTCTGGTTTGGGGCATCCACGGTGGGGGGGAGGTGATCTGTCCCTCCCCCCGGAATCCTCCCTGGCTGGCTCTGCCCCGCGGCAAGTCCACGGAGCCACCAGCCAGGCCCATCCGCAGCCGGACTTCCATCCGCTGCCAGGCTGCAGACGCAAATGGCATCCAGCGTAGCGGACGCCATTTGCATCCCTACTCTTTTCGTTATAGGCTACATAAATATTTACGTAGCCTATCATGGCAAAAGCAGGGACACAAATGGCATCCACTATGCCGGACACCATTTGCGTCTGCAGCCCGGCAGTGGATGGTTGTGGATAGAAGAGGACGGACACGGACCCGGCTGGTGGCAAGTAGGGTCCATCCTGACAGAACTTCATGGGGTGGCGGGGGTGAGTAGTCCATTCCACCATGGACTCCGGAGGGCCAGATTCTAAAGAATCCGGTAGGGATGGGGGAGAATTTCTCCCCGAAACTTCAGGGGGCCGAGTGCCAACGCATTCGGTCCTCTGAAGGTTGGTCAGGGAGAAATTCTCCACCACCCCCCTGCCACCCCCCCCCCCGGGATGGGACTTACCTTTCACGAATGTCCCTCCCGGCGGCGGGTCCCGGCGGCGGTTCGGCAGGTCTACATCAGGGGCGGGGGCGGCAGCCGGTCTTTTGACCGGCTGCCGCCACCGCCATTACAAGAAAAGTCAAACAAAAAACAAAAAAACGCCCCTGTGATAGGCTACGTAACGATTAACATAGCCTATCATGGCTAGATTTGCTACAGGGACCAAAATAAGGAACACGAATGGTGGATCCCTATGGGGGCCGCCATTTGCGTATGCGCTTTTTTTTTTTTTCCAAAGTCACCCGTGATAGGCTACGTGACGATTAATGTAGCCTATCACGGCTGACTTTGCAGATCTAGCCGTGATAGGTTACGTTAATCGTTACATAGCCTATCACAGGGGCGGGTTTTTTTCTTTTTTTCTTTTGAAGTTCACGGCCGGGGAGACGGGGCGCTTCTCCCCGGCCTGAATTTTGGCCGGGCGAGGCGGGAAGCCTCCCCCCCGGCCTGAATTTCGGCCGGGCGAGGCGGGAAGCCTCCCCCCCCGGCCTGAACTTCGGGGGGACCAGGGAAGCGCCTCCCCGCCACCACGAAGCAAGCTGCGAGACCAGGTAAGTGACTTTCGTACACTCCTAGAATCTGGCCTCATTGGAGTCCGTGGCAGATTTCTCCGCCATCCCTAGTGGAGACTTCTCTATTTGCCAGAGCATTCCCAGCATGTTTTATAGATGGTGTGTGTGTGTGTGTGTGTGTGTGCGTGCGTGCATGCATGTGGTTTTATAGCTTTGCTGGACTTTAGTGGTATTTGCTGTGGCTTCTGTGATGTTATGGTTTTGCTTTGATGACTTTATTGTATTTGTTTTAAAACTGTACTCTGCCCTGAGAGTCCAATCATTGAAGGAAACCTCATGACTTGACTGACTGAATGAATGAATGAATGAATACAACTGTTATTAGTGTAGGTGGTTGGATGGCTGTTGGTAGAGGACAGTTCCATAAGAAACTAGGGATGGATGAATCTCTCAAGTTCAATTTCTCTCAGGTTCTAATTTTTCCATTTTTAATTCTGTTTGTCCCAAACTTTGAGACTTTTAAAAATATATATTGCCATGAAAATTCATAAGCGTTTTGGTGCACATTTCTTCTAATTCATGTATTTTTGATATGCATTTTTGCCCAACATACACTTTTTTGCAAGCACTTTTACTAATATAATGCTTTTGGGAAATGTTATTTTCCCTAATATACACATCTTTGTACACTTTTTTTTTTGATTGGAGAACTCCATTGCAAAATTCAAAGGATAGCACAGTTTCAATTTGCACGGTGGTTCAAAAGTGCAAAATAAAATGCAAACTGAATTAATTTCTCCCCCATCTCTATAAGAAACCAAATTGAACATGATAGTGCTAGTCAGTCTGTAATTGCTATATTTTATCACTAGAGGGGGATCATTCTTAATACTCCTACTTAAGCTGCTGAACTCTATGAGATCCGTGCACACACAGGTGCCTATTTGTCTGGGCCCATTTATAGAATGATTTTCTTTCTATGTATTTCTTGCTTCCTCATTAGTATTCTTATAACTCCTGTCAGCTTTATTAATGAGCTTACCTATACAATAGTGATATGAGGAGTGGAAAATGAACAGCCTGTACACACAGAGAGACAAAATAAAGAGTTCCAAGCCAAGGACAAGCAAATAGTTGCATGTTGATTTATTCTTCTGAATCTGATACTTTCAAACTGCAAGTTTCTACTCTCATAAGTGCTTAGTAAAACCAAGTGAGGTCTTAAGGGATGCATACTTTTGCTGAGGACATTTTATTCTATGTAGGAAGAACGTTTGGTCCCTTCCTCCTGCAGATAATGTCACTTGTGTGAGTAAAAATAGACAGAAGTCTGTTTCCAGTCTGCATCAGTTTTATTTATTTATTTAAAATATTTCTTTTGCATGTGTTCAGTCATAAATCCATTCCCCATTTTCTGCTAAAAAATGTGGTAAGCCGCACAAAAGATTGCTTTTAAATTGCCTGTATTTCCCCCTAAAATACACATTTTTGTATGCATTTTTGAGCTGAGAATAGCATTGCCAACATCTGAAGAAATGCAAAGTTTGAAGGATAACTGTGTTCTGACCTGTGCATTAGTCCAGGACATACAAATTAGGTCAGTTTGCTTTTTTAAAAAAAAAAACTGGTAAACCAAACAACATCCTCCAAACATCTCTACTTGTGAGTGAGGCACTGTATAAGAGTGCCAGAACATTTAGAGGTTTTGTTTATGTACTCACATCTCCCTTTTCTGAGAGGAAGAGACTTGTTCAAATGTGGCGTCTATGCAACTAGTTATCCATATGAAGCTCTGAAGCTGCATTATTTGCAGAATAGAGGTGACTAGGGATGGGCATTTGCTTCTCCTACGTCTGAATTTTCTAAATCTCAAGTTCTTCCTCTCTTGAATATGAAGAACTTTGAAAATGTTGGTAATTTTTTAATAAAAAACAAACTGAAACAAAATTCTCACCCATCTGCACCAGCCAAATTCAATAGGCAAAGCTATTCCCAGCACAGGGAGGACCATATTCTACCTGCCTGCCATGCAGGTGTTGAAGATGAGGAGCCTGTCAGAAAAGGGAGGTGGCAACATGGTTGGATAAACATGGATTCAAAAACCCAGACTTTTAAGGGCGAAGTATTCCATGCCATGGGCTTGGATGGAATGGATGAATCTGTGCATTTTGTTTTTCTCCACAATATTTAGTTTTTTACTCTCAAATTCTTTTTATTTCAAATATGTAGAACTTTGCAAATTTTGGTAAATTCTTATCAGAACTGAACAGAAACAAAATTCTCATCTATTCCTAAAGGAGACAGCACCTCTGCTTCAGCAGATAAAGCCCTTTATGGTTCACAATCTCTGCTGAATATGAGTTTTATTGAAATGAATTCAAAAAGGTCAAGAAGGCATAGCAACCCAGGATGCACACACACACATAACCCCACCCCACAGAGAGAAGGGTCCACTCTCCCAATGACTATTCTCAGAATACTTTGAAAATTAAATATTTCCAATATTTCAAGTTCAGCTCTTTTGGATTCGTACAGGTTTTGTTTTTCGTCAAGACAATTATGACTGAAAAACAGGTGGACTATGAATATGAATTGCTATTCAGAACGTGGGCACAGGTTACCACTAGAGTGAACTGGTATGGACAGATGCATATTCAAGGACAGAGGTACTAACATTCTATAAAATAAAACCTATTTATGTAATCACTTAGCAAACAGAATGGAAGATTTTGGACTACTTCCATTCTTGAGAGGCAGAAAATACAAAGAATCAGTGCAAGAAATTAAATAAATTAAAAACATTAATTAATGATGAAGGAAGCATGGAAGGAAGTACCAAAATGTTTCATACTTCTAAAAATGAACTATTTAAACACATTTTGTTCCTTTCAAAATTTTGCTTATATGTGTTGGGCCAATAGCTCAGAGAAGGAACTCTACTTTTAATTCAGAGAATGCAAATAGCAAAAGACAAGGGTCCTACCCATATTTGATTCATTTTGGCTCAGCCATTATTTGAAAAGGTTCCCTTTGAGCATAAAACAATTGTTCTATTTCCACACTCATTTGTCACATCTGTTTCATTTCCACACTCATTTGTCATATGGAATCAAATAGGATGGTGCAAACTGTAGCAGTAACATACTCCACACAAGTGTCTCACAATAACAACTCAGTGATGGGTGAGAATTTCATTTCAGTTTGGAGGGGGGGTTATAAGGAGTTACCAAAAATTTGCAGATCTGAGATGGAAAGAACTTGAGATTGTAAAAATCTGAATGTGGAAGAAACCAAAAATGACTGATTCGTCCAACCAGGTTCAGCGCTTTGAGTGCTGAATTTTTAGAAGTCTGGTTTTGAATACTTGTGTATTCAACCATGTTTATGGTACTGAATTAAGGTTGCCGCCATCTATTTTTTTCTAGCAGGTTCCTCATCTTTAACAGCTATATGGCAACTACATTCTTTCCATGTACCTATTGAATTTGGCTAGTGCGGATGGGTGAGAATTTTGTTTCTGTTCATTTTTATAAGAATTTACTTAAATGCTCTCATTGCTTCCTATTTGAAATGGAGAGAACTTAAGATGTAAAAAAAAAAAAAAATCCAGTGCATGAGAAAGTGAAATTGAGAGATTTGTCCCTCCTTAGTAATAGAAGCTCCCTTCAAACATTACAATTTTGTTTGAGCAGGGAGGAGAGCTAGGCAGAGCTGGCCTCAAGTGGCAAATGATGGGTGGGGAAGCGGTGGCAAGGTGTTGGAGGACAGAGCTGTGTGTAGCCCCTAAGCTAGTCTGCTGCCCTTTGGCATGGTGAAGCCAAACATTCTTGAAGTAAGATAAAACTGCCGGTCTGCCAGCAGATGTACCTTGAATTGGGGAGTGCCATCTTGTCCTTCACTTCAGGCAGCAAAAGGTTTTGGGTCAGCCCTGCCTGGAACAGAGGAAACACAGAAGTCTGAACTATCTGCGTGTGACCCATGCTTCTACACGCTTTTCTTCAAATGCCCTGAATTTGAAACTGAGTTGTTTTGTCATGGAGTATAAGGCTATCAATGACTAGTGGTCGTGATGTCTGTTTATTAGCTCCAGTATCAGAAGCAGCATGACTCTGAATATCAATTGCTGGGAAAGATGAGTGGGAGATTGCTGTTCCATTCATGCCCTGCCAAGTGGAAGCAACTTCCCATGTGAATAAAATAATGTGTAGAATAGATCAGGCCTTACTTGTAGCCCAGAGACTGTTCACATGCCAGGGGAAGAAGATTTTAATAAATTCTCCTAAGAGTTAATTGTCCCAGAAGTACAAAGGCCATTCATCAGAGAATAAAACACCCCCAACAGGCCACTCCATGACTTTCCAAGATCCCTAACTCCATTGTAGACATAAGGTTGGATCCAGACTAAGTTTGCTGGACATAGAATCATAGAATAGTAGGGTTGGAAGGGGCCTACAAGGCCATCGAGTCCAACCCCCATAGTCCCCTTGGAACTAATGTGTCTTAAGTTGTGACTAACTTGTCCCGTCGATTTCTTATTTCAGTGGTACCTACTTTCAACTAACTTAGTCTGGTTCCCTGGGTGGTTTACAATAAACAAACACAAAGAGTGTAATGTCCTCTGTCCAATGGGGATGCATTTGCATCCACACCTTGAATAAGACATGTCATTGGTTTAAATAGGGCCACCACTTTATTAACACCTAGCAAAGGAAATCTGCAGTGAATACTGTAAGCTATGGAGGAACACACTGGCAAAGGCAGGAGCCACCACTGCTTGGGTGAAGGTGTACCTAAACCTGCCTGCTTCTACCCTATCAGGCTAGATGTTGAGGGGGTATGTCCTGAATTGCTCCCCTCCAAGCCCCAAAGCTCTAGGGTCTGTGAGCCAGGAAAGCTCAAAGAGGCCTTTGGGTCTTGAAACCCTGAGCGACAGGTTTAGGGCATCTCCTTTCATCTCCCTAGTGGCTTCAGGTGTCAACCAATTATGACTATGCTTTCAAGTCCTACTTCCCTCCACTGCCTTGCCAATGTGACCAGGGAACCTATACAATATATAGGGCAGCACCCTGTTCACTAATTGTCTATCTGTCTGCAAGTGCAAAGTAGTAAAAAAAAAAATCCCATTTCCCTTAGCCAGTCTGGTTGATGGCAAAAATTATCCTACTTGGCTGCCGAGGGCTACTGTTGAGTCCTTTGCTGAAGCCCAAGAATGATTTGTCAGAGTACTGAGACATTTGTAATTTCACTAGCAAGGGGACAAAGCCCCTCCTCAAGTCCCTTGTTGGCACAAGGATAGGATAAGTGTGTGCCTACCCTACCCGCACTTGTTCTGGGCTCAGGCAAAGGAGCAGGATTGTCTAAAATCCTTTCCAAAAGTAATTTCTCGTTTCAGAGAAACCCTTTGGAGACAAGGAGTTATTTCAGAGAAATGGCTGTCCACATGTAAGTGAGGTGGTAGTGTCTATAGAAGGACCACAGCATATCTAAAGGTTTCAGTTCTTCTTACAGAAACAGACCAGAGGAGAATGTGGGATTTTCTTGTATGAGAGAGATGAAATACCCATTTGCACACCGAAAACATGCATGGCTAGTTTTTGAGCTTACCCGGACATAGCACATGCCTCCAGGTTTTCCTCCACAATGATACATCATCAATGTGGTTGTTGTTCATAAAGAGCGCATAGTACCATCCTCAAAGAGATGTCCCTTTCAGAATGAGGACAGTGGATCACAACATGCTTGAGTGCTTGCTCATAGAATTGCATATGGAAAACCACAATGTCAGACTAAAGATTAGTTTTCTATTTTACTGCAGGGAATTTTCAGCATGGAGCCTTACTGTATTGCTAGTGGAATCCTACTGTGAGGTGACTCACACCTTTATTCTGTGAGTTGACCCATGTCTTAACTGGGTGAGTTTATAGTGAGAGATGAGTATCTCCTTTAACGTAGCTGGGCTGAGAGTGGTACTACTGCTAATAACGATGTGTGGTACATGTAGCTGTATTTCCTAGCATCATTATGACTGATAATGTTGCCATTAATGGTGAGAAATGTCAAAGCAGGTTGGGGCACTGGGGGGGTGTCAAAGATTACTAAAAGGTGCCCAGAAAACGTCGTACTTGCTAGTGTGGGTGTGGGGAATATAATGATTTTGAGCAGAAATCGGTTGCTACATTTATGAAATTGAAGCATGTTTATAGAGCAGTGCCTTCTCCCTACTAACAGGCACTCACAGAGACTTACATAAAATATAAAGTTAGACAACTGAGCTCACAAACCTGAACCCACACATCTTTTCTGAGGTGAAGTGTTGTTGAGAGGATACTGTTTGAAACCAATAAGTAGTGTGCTGGAAGAGGGTGTTTAAGCCTTCCACTAATCACTTCTTTTAATCTACAACACCATACCACCAAAACTGTTTTATCTTCACCAAGCATCTCAAGATCCAACCATGGGTAGGTCCTGCAGTATATGTGCTGGTGGAAATCTCAATATGGTACAGAATGAATATTTTCCTTTCAGACTCCAAACCTATTCTGTTGCAACCAAGCATCTCATATATATTAGAAAGCAACCTCAAAAATCTTACAGCAGGCATGGTGGTAGAAATGTCAGTGTGGTGTTGAATGATTCTTTCTTCTTCTTTTTGTCTCATTCATGTTGGTGCAACAGAAGAATATAAAACTTGAATTACAGTGTAATACAGGCTTAGCTTGCAGTGACACACAAAAATAATACAAGGATAGTGAAGGGCGCAAGAGGAGGGCTCCCTCTCACTGTTCAACCCATCTTGTAAGCTACTGCTGAAAGCAACAAGCAGGCATGGGTCACCTCACAGTAGGATTCTCCTAGCAATACAGTAAGGCTCAGATGCTTCATGAGGCAACACAGGACCAGGACAACGTAGAGCATCTTTGCTGGTCCCAGGCACTCCATCCTGCAATTCTGGATTTAGGACTATAAGACCCAGGAAAAGAGTGGGAGCATGGAGGGTAAGTTGTAAGCAAGCACAATTTGTGACATTGCACAACATTATGACTGATCATGGGGCATGTCAGGTAAGGCATCAGCCTTAGCTTCCAATTTCCTCATTTTCCTGGCTTTGCGGAGTTTGGACCAACATGAGATCGCCTTATCTCTGGTCTTTTAAACCAGCAGGTTTTTTTATGATTGAACATTGTCTTCACTCCCTATCTGGATTAATTTTCCCTACCTGGACTTTGCTGAGTTCGACACTCTGGATTCTAGAAGAGGTGTCTTTTAACTTTCCTTTCAACTTTCATTTTCTTTTTGGCAAATTATGGGCACAAATGGTTGCCAACACATGTTTTCAGTGCCAACACTGTGACTGAGTATTTATTTTCTTTTTTCGGTTAATTGCCTTTTCTCCCTCAGTCTTTAACCAATCTTCATGAAATGTTCAGGTTGTGTAACATAGACATTTCTGTCTGGCATTTGCAATTTTCAAGAAGATTGGTGAAAGTCTTTTGATTTTATTCAGGTTAGAATAACCCACCCACCCCTGATTTTCATTTAACATTGCGGAACCCTTTTTTGACCGATCGCCGTATCTATCAGAGGCACAACTGTGCCTCCAATAATTAAGCTCTGTGTTCATGCAATCAAAACATGAGCCTTGATTCAGTCAGATCTCATGGCTATGTGCTTTTTAGAAGAGCTTGATTTGCATGTGAAGTGTCTTTGGGAATCAGAACTGAGTGTTAATGCCTCTGGCAAAGTGTTTCAGTTACTTGTCTTGTGACAGAAACCTTCAAGGAAGGGTATGTCTGGCACTGAGAGGCAGGAGAAAAGCAAAGAGATAGCAAGCCTATTTGTGATCATATACATGGCCTGATCTATCCATGCAGCAGAATGAGACAGAAATGAACTAATAGAACAGACTGTACCACTTCCGAATAAAGGTGGAACGTAATTACATTTTTAAATACGTTTTAATATTTTGTTTTTTATTTGAAATATTGCTAGGCCACTTTTCAGAGCAGAAGCCCTCCCAAGTCAGATCACAACATTAAAATTAATATAATAAAAACAAGCACAGTACAATAATATGGCAGCAAACATTCACAAAACAACAAACACCTTTAATAAAACTGCTAAACCCTACAAATCTGCAGAGAAGAACAGCCCAATAAAACATAAGCAGGAGAAGTCCAGAGCAAGCAAGTAGATTTTCAGGGCTAACCTAAACACCTGCAATGATGGGTCCTGATGGACCATTGATGCCAACACATTCCAGAGGTGAGGGCCCACTGTGGAAAAGGCCCTGTCTCATGTACTTGCACATCTAACTGCCTTCAAAGGTGGGCAAGTGAGAAGGGCCTCTGTTGCTGATCTTAAAGTGCAGTCAGGCTGGTATGGGTGAAGGAGGTCCTTCAAGAAATTTGGTCCAAAACCGTATATAAAAACCCTTCCTGAAAAATTAAAACTAGCACAGGAGAGGTGGGCTTTTCTTCCATATGTGTTTGATTATTTTTTTTTAATTTGTAGGAAATTGTGTGTGGGGGTGTGTGGTTTTATTGGTAATAGCATACAAAGGTGGTATGTCTACCTGCTCCCTGAACTGGTAGCAGTAACTCTCCATGATACCATGCAGAGTCCTTCTACCAACCCATTTTACTGCATGTATAAATGAGGTCCACATTTCTCATCCAGCAGTGGAAAGGACTCTGAAATGAAAGGACTCAATTTTCACCTGCATGCTGATCCTCCAGGTTTTAAACCTGAAACAGCAGCTGTAAAAACTGCAGCTCTCCAAAGCTGTTGAATATTTCTACTCGCAATCTTTCCTGTTCCTCCTGGTTTATGGGGAAGGGAGGATTTATGAATTTAAGCAAGATATCCACTTTGTATTAACTGAAAGGTAGACACAAATATGCAGACATCTGACTTGCAGTTTATTCATCATCTAATCTTCACTTTCCTTCCACCTTGTTATTATAAAAAATGAACAGCCTTCTTTTTAATGTATATTTCAAATTAATATTTAACTTGACATTTCTGCTACTATAATTCATAGTATCTGTTTACCTTTTTAAATTTCTAAATTAAGCTTTCAGCATCATTACGTAGTGTTAGATGTGAAGGAAAGAAGGCATCTCTTACTTGGATTAATTACTTAAAGTATGTTAGATTAAAAGACACAGGCAAGCTTTTAAGCACATATCTATATTGTCATGTGATTATGAAAAGTAATTATGTTGTCAAGCAATATATTTGGAAATGTAAGAGGACCTATGAAAAATTAATGTCACTTACAATTTCTTGATGACTCTTCGAAATATTATAAAATGAATCAAGGGCATTCTACTTTGCTAAATAAGAGGGGCATATCCCAAGGAAAGTGAAAGTTGGTAATAAAATACACTTGGATGTCAGTTATTCTAAAACGTTTATTATTGTAATTCACTGTTTGCTCCTCTTGTCACAGTTATCATTTGTAAAGAAAATTGTGTTTATCTGTACTTTAATTTCCAAATGTTTTTCATGTCTTTAATGCAACTGAAGCTGAGAAGTAATTATATGAAGAGAACTGCAATGTTCATCTGCTTAAAGCCTAATAAGGTATTCCTTCCCAACAGCTGAAATCCTAAATTATTCACACATTTTAGTGCTGGGGACTTGAAACTAATAGCATAAATGACTACATATGTGAATAAGCGGAAATAGTTCCTGGCACTTGATATGATTCAGATACTAATCCTGATAAATCAATTGTCATGGGAGGCCTTGATGGGCAAAAAAATCTGTTTTGTAAAAGGACTTTGCGCAGATTCATTCTGTGCAACACAAAAGTTTGCATATCCTTTTGCCAGCTCAGACTGGCCAAATTTAAACAACAACAACAACAACAACAACCTTGATTTGTATCGTTTATATTCTAAGACAAATGACAACAGGTCTCTTATGCCATGGCCTATGGCTGACAACAGTTCTTTATAACAAAAGAGTGGAGCACTCTATTAAAGCTAAGATACAAGATGGAAATCTAAAGGGAAAAGACAAGGCTAAGGTTAAATGCACTGATGGCCAGTTGAAGATGGAACAGGAGAGGGCAGATTCTGTGAAACTGTAGCTTACTAGGGGTGTTTTCAAGATGTCATTTTAACTTTGTGGTTGAGTAGAAGACTATCCCCACCTGCTTAGGAAAACCAGTCAATCATAGGGATGTATGAGAATTTTGTTTTGATTTGAATTTGACCAGAACTGGCCCCATTTACACCCCAAAATGTGAACACAAATGCAAGTGCATTTTTCAGGCAAAGCTCACATATCCCTGAGCTTGCAATTGTATTCGCCAAAAGTGTTTATTAGAAAAATGCATACTTTTAAAATGTGTTTAAGGGGGAAAAAATACACATTTTTATGCTTTGATCAATGGGGGACACCCAAATGCACAGTTTTCCTATTCAACCCCCCCCCCTTCACATTTGGGAATGGGAACAAGGCAGGCTGAGCTTCAGGGTGGAACTCAGAGAACTTCAACAAGCTCGAGCATAGCTGATTCTGCCATCCCAAGTCAGTCCTTCCTTGGGGGAAAAGTGATACGTCAAACATGAAGATAGATCATTGATGGGATTTTCATTTATGTGTGATACATAACTGTAGTGAAAATCATCCATCTGAATGCAGAGGCAGGTTTGTCTGTTCTTTGTTCCCGTACCATTTATGCTGAATTTAGGGGGAAGTTACTTCATCAGATCCATAAGGTAGAAATTCTAATACAAAAGACCAGAGGCAACTAGGGATAGGCGAACAAGCAATGTTTGAGATTGGCAAGACGATGTCTGGAGAATCCTAGCAATCATCTTGTACCTGATTCTTGTTTGCGATTGCTGCTCATTCTACACAAACAAGAAACTTGCACAAACTGAGGAGTGATTGAATGGGAGATTTGCACAAATCTCTCTAAATGTGTGCAAATGTCCTAATTTGCACCAGTTTTGTCCATAGACTAAAGCAGGGCTGATTCAGTCTACTGGGGAAATTTGTGCGAATTAGGAAATTGGGAACGAGACAAACACAAGTCCATGGTCAACAATTTGTGAATATTTCAGGCAGATGTGCTCATGCTCATGTTCACGTTTGGAGCTTTGAATGGAGGCAGGTATGTATTTTTTGCAAGCAAAAACAAAATTATCGTACCTCCCTAGAGGCAACACATCTGCTCGATAGTGAATCTCACAAATGTGACACTTTGCAACTTAACCACTTCCTTTGCCAACGTAAGTTATGGAGAGATAAGATGATATGGTACTTACTTAGGTCACAAAGTGACCAAAAATAGAAAAGATATGGTTGATCCCATTGAGTAGGTCAGGCAAGATGTAATGGGATGACCAAATCAAAGCTTGCATTTACTCACTGAATGTGACAGGCCTAGGGATGGGCAATTTACCTTCCTTTCATTTCAAAAGCACTCCAAACTAGGGACTGATTAATCTGTCAGTTTCGGATTCTCATTTTTTCAATCTTAAGTTTGGTTCATCCCAAATTTTGAGTTTTATTTTAGGTTTGCATGAAAATGTGTACACATTTTTGTGCACATTTTTCCTAATACTTCCTTTTTTGTATGCAAGTCTGCCTAATATACACATTTTTGTGAGCAATTTTCCTAATATAAAGCATTTTTAACATTATTTCCAGTAATGTACATGTATGCATATTTTGATTGGAGAATTCCATTGATCTATAAGCCATAATTTAGATTTTAAGCTCCTACAGGGCACTGATGGCACTGTATAATAAAAAAAATACTACTCCTTGTATCACAAGCAAACAATAGGAATGATGCAATTAATCTGTGAAAAAAACATTGAGTATTTTGATGTCAAATGCCAAATACACTGAAAGTAAAAATGCTTAGCAAGGAAATATTTTCTCTTGAAGTAAATGAGCCCAGTCTACAATACTATTAAGAACAACTAACTTCGTAATAAATGGGATTAACATCTCTATCTGAAAGTCACTTAAATGCATGTAAGGTCCACTGAAATCATTGTGACTTATTTCCACATTTGTTTATGTTTCAGATGTAAATAACCTGAAACCCAAGGACTTTGGTTAAAATAATATAGAAGACTTTAGGGTATTAAAATTGGTGGGATATCACATTTTTCTCTACGATTTTAACTCTTCATTGCTCTTTGTGTTGCTAAAATGAAGGGATAATACTGATAATACAGAGCTGTCAAACAGTATTATTTCTGTTATTAGCAAACATCAAACTGTACCTTATATTTCATAATGGTTTGGTCTTTGATGTAAATGCCATATCATGAAGATTTACATGGCTTGAATGCAATGATAATGGAGGTTACAATCTCTCTCCTTGTACCATATGACTACATAAGAAAAGGCACTGCACACCGTTCTTGTGAGGGAGAACAGCCTGGGACATGTTTCCTTCAAAAAGCTATTATCACCACTACTATGTTAACTTTCCTAAATCGAACATGTGGAATCGAGATCTGCAGCATTTCACATATAGTGAAGACAGACCTGTTAGCAGTTTGGCTTTAATTCTCCTTAGGGCGCAATCCTATGACTGGCTGCTAGCCAGTGGCTAGATGGCCATAGGATAGGTCAGTTCCCAGGAGCCCAAGCTCCAAGGTCAGTTCCCTGAGAACTGACTTTCACCCCCTTCCATGCTGCCTCATAGGCAGCACAGAATGGCCCCGTGCTCCGTGCTCAGAAGAGGAGTGTGGAGCGGTGGGAAAAAAAGGGGCGTTCCTGGGGCGTTCAAGTCGGAAGTCGGAAATCCAGCACGACACATCCAACGTGTCATCCGGCTGCTGCCTCCCCCACTCCGACTTCCTGTGGCTAGACAGCCGAAATCACCTGACTAGCCGCAAATGCAGGGCAGGAGAAGCTCAAAGGGAATGATCCTCTCCGTACTTCTCCTGCTTGCCCTGCACTGGATAGGCAGTCGCCTCCGAGTTCAGAGGTGGCAGCCGATCCTGGTAGGATTGCTCCCTTAATTGCTTAGAGCCTGGATGGAGGGTTAAGGCAGCTGAATGAGGCATAAATATTTAGTCCAGCTCAGCTTTCAATGTTTCAGTAGTTTTATTAGCAGATCCAGTTAAGTAAGTCGAGAAACAGCAGGTCACATTAAAAATGGTATAACAATATTGTCTAACTAATCTTTATACTTAAAAATGAACCTAAAAACAGTTTTAGTATCTTACAGATGAAAGTGTAGCTCAGATGTATCCAACCTAGTGCCCTCCAGATGTTTTGGACTAGGGATGTCAGAGAATTCCACCACGGACTCCAGTGAGTGGAATGGCCTCCCGTCCCCCACCACCCTGCGGAATCCCCCTGGGACAGAACTTACCTGGGGCGGATGCTGCAGCTCCAGCGGCGGCACCAGTGGCAGTGGCGGCAGCTCTGGCTGGTCTCCCATAGGGATGGACGAAAGTCCCTTACCTGTCCTCAAAGCTTGCTTTGCGGTGGGGGGGAGGCGCTTCGCTTCTCCCCCTGAAGTTCATGCGAGGGCGGAGAGGCGCCCCATTCCTCGCCGGCAAAATTCAGGCCGGGTAGAAGCGCCCCGTCTACCCAGCTGCGAAAAAAAAACCCACCCCCGTGATAGGCTACGTAACGATTAACATAGCCAATCACGGCTAGATTTCCAAAGTCAGTCGTGATAGGCTACGTAAATCGTCACGTAGCCTATCACGGGTGACTTTGGAAAAAAAAAAAAAAAGCACATACGCAAATGGCAGCCCCCATAGGGAGCCACCATTTGTGTTCCTTATTTGGTCCCTGTAGTCTACGTAAAGATAAAGCGTTCCCTTATTTTCGCCGTAGGCTACGTAAATCTTTACGTAGACTACAGGGACCAAATAAGGAACGCAAATGGCGGCTCCCTATGGGGACCGCCATTTGCGTACGCGCTTTTTTTTTTTTCAAAGTCACCCGTGATAGGCTACGTGACGATTAACGTAGCCTATCACGGCTGACTTTGGAGATCTAGCCATGATAGGCTACGTTAATCGTTACGTAGCCTATCACGGGGTCGTTGTTGTTTTTTTACTGCACTTGTAATGGCGGCGGTGGCAGCCGGTCGAAAGACCAGCTGCCGCCCCCGCCCCTGACGAAGACCCGACGAACCACCACCGGGACCCGCCGCCGGGAGGGACATTCGTGAAAGGTAAGTCCCATCCCGGGGGGGTGGAGGGGTGGTGGTGGAGAATTTCACCGCCGATTTTGGGGGGCCGAATGCGTTGGCACTCGGCCCCCCAAAGTTTCGGGGAGAAATTCTCCCCCATCCCTAGTCTCCCGGCCAGCCGCAGCCAGGCTGTTGTGGCCGCAAATGGTGGCCATCGTAGCGGCCGCCATTTGCGTCCTTGCAGGGAGCCATGATAGGCTACATGAGTATTTACATAGCCTATCATGGCTACCTGCAAGGATGCAAATGGCAGCTGCTACGACAGCCGCCATTTGCTGCCGCAGCAGCCTGGCTGCGGCCGGAACTCCGGCTGCAGCCAGCCCTGGCCAGCAGCTCCATGGAGCCGCTGCAGAGCAGAGCCAGCCGGGGAGGATTCCAGGGGGGAGGGATGGATCGCCTCCCCCCCACCATGGACTGCCGGCCGGAATGGGGTAAGTGTTTCGCACACCCCTATTTTGGACTACAACTCCCAGCATTTCTGACCATTCGCCATGCTGATTGGGGCTGATGGGAGATGAAGTCCAAAACATCTGGAGGGCACAAGGTTGGGGAAGGCAGGTGAATCTTCTTCATTCCTACCCGTAGTGTGGATCCTATCCATGCACATAAATAATAAGGGTTTCCCCAGGCAAAACAAACTGAGAAAAAAATCATCTTCAAAACTATCCTGTTGCTACGTTGGGTTCCAAAACGGGATAGGCAAAGCTGGTCTGGGGAAAAGCCAGCATCCGAGCAGACAGGATTCTGTGTTCCCTAAGGACACATACGTACACATGGCTAGCAAGGTTTCGCACCCCAGGTAGTTCATGGAAGTGGCTTGGTGCAAACTTGAGAGGATGTGTGTGTGTGTGTGTGTGTGTGTGTGTGTGTCCAGGCATTCTGTGTGGATTCCAGTGACATGCACCCTACTCATTTGTTTGCTTTGAGGATCATAGAACTTTGCTGGGTCGAAAAAAAAGTCCATGGCTAACAAGAGGTTTCAAGGGAGAGAGGAGCTTGGGATTTAGTCTGTTACATACTGTGATATTTTGCATACTACATCTAAGAAAATACAAAAGATTGCCCTTACAATTAAAATTAGGAAGATTTTAACTCTGGACCTAGGGTTAGGTGTATTCAACTGGTTCTGCATTGGAGCATCTACACATAATGGCTCTAATATTGTGCATATTAAGCTTTCCTGGCCCCCAAAATGTGCATTTTTAAATATGTGCATTTTTAAACTTCCTTTTTGCACACACTACAAAGGCGGGAAAATGGCAGGTGCTCACCAGATGGGATCGCCGTGAGTCTGGGCAAGTTGCCAAGCTCGTGGGCGGCCTGAGCACAGGTCTGGGGGGGCGAGAGGGGGCTGCACTTCTGCGGGCACCTGGAGAACCCAAGCTGAGATGGGTTCTCACATCCCTAAGATAGATCCTCCAATCAGGCTGGGTGACAAATTTACCCCAACTGCACTTTACATTGCAGAATTTACACAGAAATAGACTTACAACACAGTCCTCCCATGAATTGTCGGGTACTGTCACCTGCACAGTGCCCCTGAATTTCAGCCTCTTATCACTAACTGTTTTCTTTCTGGAAACAAAAACACATTAAAAATACATTAAAATATCCTAAGAATCTATTGATTTTGCCACTAGTCTTTATGCCCCAAACAGCTCATTGGAAGGACAGATACTGAAGCTGAAGCTCAAATATTTTGGCCACCTAATGCGAAGAGAAAACTCTCTGGAAAAGACCCTGATGCTGGGAAAGATCAAAGGCAAAAGGAGTAGGGGACGGCAGAGGGTGAGATGGCTAGATAGCATCACCGATGCAATGAATAGGGACTTGAGCACACTCCAGGAGAGAGCGGAGGACAGGAAGGCCTGGCGTGCTATGGTCCATGGGGTCACGAAGAGTCGGACACGACTGAACGACTGAACAACAACAACAATGCCCCAAACAAAAGAAATATACTGGGGTGTAAATGTGCCATGAGTTTTTCAAAACAAAACTAGTTTAGGGAAGCAGGCTTAAATACTCTGAATGACAGTAGGTTGGCACAAGCCATGGGATTTCAATGGGGGAACATTTACCTCACTAAAGACAGATTTCTTATGAGGCTAGAATAACACCCCCAATGAACCTAGAAAGTTAGTTTTTAGTAATAATAAAGTTTTGCCTGAAGTTTTACCTTGATAGTTTATGATACATTTCTAGTATTTTGAGTTTAAAACACACTTATGGAACCACAGACACATTTGTGGTTGTGGAGCAATTTACCACACTGGGATACATTGACGAATTACGTTGTGTACATTTTCTAGGGTTGTTGCCCAATGTGGCTCACAAAATTGCTTACATAAAATAACCATCAATACAAGAACAACAACATTTTAAAATGCCTGAAGAAATGGGAAATTATTTCTACACTTTGGATGGATTATGTGGCTATCAAGCTAGAGGTGTATCAAACTACGAGTGTATGAGTGTGTGGCAGGGAGAGGGGTGCTGCAATTCTATGCACACTTACCCAAAAGTGAGTGCCATTCACTCAAGAGGACATCTGAATAAACACGGATAGGATCAGGCACTACATTTCTCTTCCAGTGCTCACCTGATAAATGATGGAAAGTAAAACAGAAGCACCTCAAACCTGCTAATTGCAGAAGTGAACACAAACAAGCAGGTGTTAATTACTCCAGTGGAGTGAGGCAGTTTTTCTTAGGGGAAGATGACCTGTCAAGCAATAAAACAAATAGTGCCTCATGAATATAAACACAGTTCACAACTCTGACAGGATTATTTCAATGAGAGACCGCCAGGTCAGAGTGGCATAGGTGAAAGTTCTTCACCTCTCACCTCTCTCAATCAGCAGTTAAAAGTGTTAAGGGATCTTGGGAATCAAATGGCAGGATTTTTCATCCAATGCATATGAGTCAGCACTTATGTGACAGCCATATGCAGTCTTCAATCATTAAACGGGTTATTTTTCTCTCCAAATATATGAGGCAGTCTTTGTCAGTTTGACAAGTGACTTTGTACAGGGTCAGTAAGCAAAGCTGGTACCTGAGGGCCTCCTCTCTTTTCTTCCCATCTTCTTGCCTGCTTTTGACTGAATAAAGAATTCAAAACCACATGCACAAAAACCATCCTTTAGACTTTCTAAAGAGCTTTAAGAAGGCATTTATTCTTCTTCCAAACTACTATGTTCAGGAATGCAGGAAACAATATTTATTCTTTTATTATATACAATTTATTCTCAGTACAGAGGATGGATCCTGCTCTCAGTAATACAGACACTTCTTACAATGATTTTAGAAATACCTCCAAGACTGTTGGGGACCTCTTGCATGAGTATTGCTCTTGACAGAAGGTTGCATTAATCTGGTGCTAAAATTGGTTGCATTAATCTGGTGCTATAAAAATGGGAGGGGGTGTTTGTTCCTTTTGTTCCCCCAATCAAATTACCCTTTGTTAATTGTTTAATCTAAGGCTTCCAATCTGTAAAGCCTTTTCAAAAGGGCAAGAGGATGAGATAGAGTCTCAGGGCGTTGTGCATAGGGATGTTGGAGAAATCCACAATGGATTCAGATGTGTTCAGGGTTCTATGAATCCAAACTGTGGATTCCACAGTGGCTTTTTCTGAGTCATAAGGATTCCGCAGACTTGCGGATAGGGATGTCAAAGAATTCTGCGATGGATCTCGGTGAGACCGAATGCCAGTGCATTCGGCCCCCTGAAAACCATCATGGAATGAAGCCCCCACCCCTCCAATCCACGAAAGACATGCAGGACGAAGTGCCCGCCACCCCCACCCCATGAAAGTCGTGCAAAACGGAGCACTTACCTGCTCCCGTCTGTGCTGCTGTACAAATGGCGGCCGTCCTGCGGCCGCCATTTGCTTGCTCCTCTTCAGCCGTGATAGGCTATGTAAATACTTATGTAGCCTATCACGGCTGACACAGGGACACCATTTGCATCCCTGCGGAGGCCGTGATAGGCTACATAAGTATTTACGTAGCCTATCACAGTGGGGGGGGGAACTCCAGCGTACGCAAATGGCGGCGGCAACCATCATTTGCGTATGCTGGGGTTTTCCCCCTGCCGTGATAGGCTACATAAAGTTTTACATAGCCTATACGGCGAAAGAAAGGGACGCAAATGACGGCAGCTATGACAGCCGCCATTTGCATCCCTGCAGGGCTGCCCAGCGGCCAGATGTCCGGCTGCAGGTGGCCGGAGCCGGCTGGCAGCTCCGCGGTTTGGCCACAAAGCGGAGCCGGCAGGCCAGGATTCCGGGGGGAGGCACGGAGCACCTCCTCCCCATCGAGGATTCCAGGGGGAGGGACAGAGCGCCTCCCCCCCCCCAGCGGAACCCGGCAGAGCCAGGTTAGCGGGGTTTCGTACACCCCTACTTGTGGACCAGTTTTTCACTTGGTGGTGGTGGCATGCGTGCTAATTTGAATGAGTGCTAATGGGCATTAGCACAAGTGCACATTAGCACTAATGCAAATTAGCACAAGTAGAATGAAATTCTGTAGGGGGGAAATCAGATGCTATCAATGAGCAGATGACACAACAAGATGCCTGACAATCTGTGAGACATAGATGGAATTTATTTAACAAAATCCGTACGTATAGTGCATATAGTGCAATTGAGCATATAGACTAATAAATATATTGCATCATCAGTTTTGAGGAACTTGGTCAGATGCATCAAGTGTATCCTCAGTTATTAGGTGTATATATACACACATGGCTAAAGCCTGAATTGCTTTATCTTTTCCTCATAGGGAAGGTCATTTTGGTTGCCCATTCCTGCATGTTTTCCAACTCCAAAATAGTCTTTTTGAGATGCAGCAACCAGAGCTCTCTATAATATTCCAAGTGTGACTCATAGATTTGTGTAGGGCAGCTTTTCCCAACCTGGAGCCCTACAGCTGTTTTGGACTAAAACTTCTATCAATGATGATCTCATCATGATGATCTCATCATTGAGCTACCCACCATGACCACAAGGTCTTTGTCCTGATTTGACACCACCAGTTCAGCCCTCTTCAGTGTGCATATGAAAGTATGCCCTTATATGAATTTATACTGTGGCCACAACATGGAAAATGATAGACAGTTCTGGTTGCCACCTCTCAAAAAGGATATTATACAGCTGGAAAAGATGCAGAATCCATCTTTTCTTTTGCCCTTATGAAGTTTTGGCCATTCTCCTCCCATAGATAGCAGCAACTGAAAACTGACTGAAGTAAACTGACTATGTGCAGCATATCAAACTGGAAGAGAATAAAATGCAATGCTAAACAAGAGTTAGAATTATGATGCCTGAAATATAGAGTTCCTTAAACTTATTTATACTTCAGTGAACTAGAAAATAAGAAAACTGGAGAATACAACACATCCTAAACATACCAAGCTCATGTAAAGGATGTAATCAAAGCATTTTCAAATGTGCTGAAGCATGATGCTCAGCTAACAACAACAACAACTCTGAAATGCAGGTTTGAGGCAAATTACTCGTCAGCCACCATACATAATATCATGTCATGTGTTTCATAAAGTGTACTTACGTTCAAAATGTTAACTTAGCCTGCACTATTGCCTTCAGAAGTCATTTATAAATGACAGTTTTCAAAGTCTGGCTTTGTTGCCCTGTCATTTATTTACCCTGTATGTGAGATATCGATAGATAGATAGATAGATAGATAGATAGATAGATAGATAGATGATTGATAGACAGACAGACAGACAGACAGACAGACTCATTTCTATACCACCCAATAGCCAAAGTTCTCCAGGCGATTCACAATGAAGCACTCTATGACTGTCACCCTGCGTTCTTTAGGTTCAGCTCATACACTGTCACTGATGAAGGAGGAAGCCAAAACTGTTGATAAAAATTAAATTGTTGTTGTTGTTGTTGTTCAGTCGTTCATTCGTGTCTGACTCTTCGTGACCCCATGGACCATAGCACGCCAGGCCTTCCTGTCCTGCGCTCTCTCCCGGAGCGTGCTCAAGTTCATATTCATTGCATCAGTGATGCTATCTAGCCATCTCATCCTCTGCCGTCCCCTTCTCCTTTTGCTTTCAGTCTTTCCCAGCATCAGGGTCTTTTCCAGGGAGTTTTCTCTTCGCATTAGGTGGCCAAAATATTGGAGCTTCAGCTTCATTATCTGTCCTTCCAATGAGCACTCAGGGTTGATTTCCTTTAGGATGGACTGATTTGACCTCCTTGCAGTCCAGGGGACTCGTAAGAGTCTTCTCCAGCACCACAGTTTGAAAGCATCAATTCTTCGGCGCTCAGCCTTCCTTATAGTCCAGCTCTCACAGCCATACATTACTACTGGGAAAACCATAGCTTTGATTAGACGGACCTTTGTCAGCAAGGTGATGTCTCTGCTTCTTACTATGCTGTCTAGGTTGGCCATAGCTTTCCTCCCAAGGAGCAAGCGTCTTTTAATTTCATGGCTACAGTCACCATCTGCGGTGATCGTGGAGCCCAAGAAAGTAAAATCTGTCACTGCTTCCATTTCTTCCCCTTCTATATGCCAGGAAGTGATGGGGCCACATGCCATGATCTTAGTTTTTTTAATGTTGAGTTTCAAACCAGCTTTTGCACTCTCCTCTTTCACCCTCAACAAGAGGCTCTTGAGATCCTCTTCGCTTTCTGCCATTAGGGTGGTATCGTCTGCATATCGGAGGTTGTTGATAATTCCCCCGGCAATCTTAATTCCGACCTCTGATTCATCCAACCTGGCATTTCTCATGATGTACTCTTCATATAAGTTAAATAAGCAGGGTGACAATATGCAGCCTTGTCGTACTCCTTTCCCAATTTTGAACCAATCGGTTGTTCCATCTCTGGTTCTTACTGTTGCTTCTTGACCCTCATACAGGTTTCTCAGGAGACAGGTAAGGTGGTCTGGTACTCCCATCACTTTCAGAATTTGCCACAGTTTGTTGTGATCCACACAATCAAAGGCTTTAGCATAGTCAATGAAGCAGAAATAGACGTTTTTCTGGAATTCTTTTGCTTTCTCCATGATGCAGCGAATGTTGGCGATTTGATCTCTAGTTCCTCTGCCTCTTCTAAACCCAGCTTGTACTTCCGGTAGTTCTCGGTTTGCATACTGCTGAAGCCTAGCTTGTAGGATTTTGAGCATCACCTTGCTGGCATGTGAAATGAGTGCAATTGTGCAGTAGTTTGAACACTCTTTGGCGTTGCCCTTCTTTGGAATTGGAATGTAAACTGACCTTTTCCAGTCTTGTGGCCACTGTTGAGTGTTCCAAATTTGTTGGCATATTGAATGCAGCACTTTAACAGCATCATCTTTTAGGATTTTAAATAGCTCAGCTGGAAGACTGTCATCTCCGCTAGCTTTGTTGTTACTAATGCTTCCTAAGGCCCACTTGACTTCACTCTCGAGGATGTCCGGCTCAAGTTCAGTGACCGCACTATCATGGCTATCAGGGACATTCAGATCCTTCCTGTATAGTTCTTCTGTGTATTCTTTCCACCTCTTCTTAATCTCATCGGCTTCTGTTAGGTCCCTGCCTTCTTTGTCCTTTACCATGCCCGTCTTTGCACAAAACGTTCCCTTGAGATCTCCAATTTTCTTGAAGAGATCTCTAATCTTTCCCATTCTGTTGTTTTCCTCGATTTCTTTGCATTGTTCATTTAAGAAGGCCTTCTTGTCTCTCCTTGCTATTCTCTGGAACTCTGCATTCAGTTGGGTATATCTTCCCCTTTCTCCCTTGCTTTTCGCTGCCCTTCTTTCATGAGCTACTTGTAAAGCCTCATCAGACAGCCACTTTGCTTTCTTGCATTTCTTTTTCTTTGGGATGGATTTCGTTGCTGCCTCCTGAACAATGTTACGGACCTCCGTCCATAGTTCCTCAGGCACTCTGTCTATCAGGTCTAATCCCTGAAATCTATTCCTCACCTCCACTGTATATTCATAAGGAATATGATTTAGGTCATACCTGAACGGTTTAGTGGTTTTCCCGACTTTCTTCAATTTAAGCCAAAATTTTGCAAGAAGCAGCTCATGATCTGAGCCACAGTCAGCTCCAGGTCTTGTTTTTACTGACTGTATGGAGCAATTAGCAAAACAGGAATAAATGTATATTATAAAAAAATTAAATAATATACATTTATTCCTGTTTTGCTAATTGCTTTATTAGAAATAACATTTCTTATCACATTTGGTTGCATCCCTCAGGGATCCAGGGTATGCATGCCTTAGTGTGTGTGTGTGTGTGTATTGAGTTATGATTATGGCATTGTATAATGGCTTGAAGAGGAAATTATTCAGTATTTTATGAAATGAAGATTCCTGTTTCCTTTGAAATTAAAGAGACCAGACATATGATCTTCATCTCCTGCTCATGAATTTGCATACACAGAGAACATTCTTAGAGCCAGTTGTAATCAAGATCTAGGGATGTACGAAAGTCACTTACCTTTTCGCAGGGGTGATTTGCAGTGGGGGAGAGGCACTCTGCACCTCCCCCCAAAATCCTAACCTGGCCGGCCCCGCTCCACAGCAACTCCGCAGAGCCGCCGGCCGGGTACATTCGCAGGCGTCTGGAGCCTGCGGATGCAAATGGCAGCAGCTATGGCAGCTGCTCTTTGCGTTCATGTTTTTGGCTGTGATAGGCTATGTAAATATTTATGTAGCCAATCACGGCGAAAGACAGGGGTGCAAATGGCGGCTGCTACGCCATTTGCGCCCTTGTTTTTTTACCGTGATAGGCTACGTAAATATTTACGTAGCCTATCATGGCTAAAAACATGAACGCAAATGGCGGTTGCTGTAGCCAAAGAGAAACACAAATGGCGGTGGCTACAGAGGCTGCCATTTGTGTTCCCTTTTTTTGCCGTGATAGGCTATGTAAATACTAATTAGGGGTGCACGAAAGCCACTTACCTGGCCACTTACCCCGAAGTTCAGGCCGGGGGGGAGGCTTCCCGCCTCGCCCAGCCGAAATTCAGGCCTGGGGGGTAGGCTTCTCGCCTCGCCCGGCCGAAATTCAGGCCGGGGAGGAGGCGCCTCGCCTTGCCCGGCTGTGAAATAAAAAGTTTTTTTAAAAAAAAATGCCCCCGTGATAGGCTACGTGACGATTAACGCCTTTAAATTAAGGCGTTTTCCTCGCAGAATCGGGGCTTCTCCATGAGGTTTTTTTTTTTTTTTTTCTAATTCAGGCATGATCTTTGAAGATTCGAAGTTGTGAAGCTTCATAATCCATAATTTAAATAGACTGAAATGATCTGGAAATCTCTTTAAAGAAAGCTCTCTCTCTCTCTCTCTCTCTCTCTCTCTCTCTCTCTCTTTACCCTGAACAACAGGTTCCCAACCTAGATCATAAAATGCTTTTGAAACTCTTATCAGTTTATAAGCAAATCCCCTTATATGGTCTGGGAGGAGAGCTGTTTAGAAAACATGTCCAAAGCCCCATTAGATGCATAGATCTAGTTAACATTGCAATTCTTTGGTTCCTACGTCTAAATAGGATTTAATCCTAATATTTTGGTTTAGCTTGGTTGTAGATCCATCTGTGAATCACATTTTATACCCAATGTTAAGTATTCAAAAACAGAACTAATCTGGAAAGCTGAGAAATAAGACTGTTGTCTTTTACATACTTAAATAGGTTTTTTTTTTTCTGACATTCTGATAAGAGCAGATATTTAACCTGGGAAATGTCAAAGTGATTGTTACTTTCCAAGATATTACACCAGCCAGGCATCCTGGCTTCACTCATAACCTTACTGTCAGCTCATCTTAACGGAATCTTATCAAATATCTTCATGCTAGGAGTGCACGAAAGCCACTTACCTGGTCTCGCAGCTTTTTGCGGTGGGGGGGAGGCGCTTCGCTGCTCTCCCCCCGAAGTTCAGGCCGGGGGGGAGGCTATCCGCCTCGCCCGGCTGAAATTCAGGCCGGGGAGGAGGCGCCTCGCCTCGCCCGGCCACGAAATAAAAAGTTTTTTTAAAAAAACACGCCCCCATGATAGGCTACGTGACAATTAACGTAGCCTATCATAGCTAGATCTGCAAAGTCAGCCATGATAGGCTACGTAAATCGTCACGTAGCCTATCACGGGTGACTTTAAAAAAAAAAAAAAAGCACGTATGCAAATCGTCACGTAGCCTATCATGGGTGACTTAAAAAAAAAAAAAGCGTGTACGGCTAATGGTGTTGCCCTTATTTTCGTCGTAGTCTACGTAATCTTTACATAGACTACAGTGACCAAATAAGGAACGTGAATGGCAGCTCCCTATGGGGGCCGCCATTAGCCGTACGTGCTTTTTTTTTTTTTTTAAGTCACCCGTGATAGGCTACGTGACGATTTACGTAGCCTATCACGGCTGACTTTTCAAATCTAGCTATGATAGGCTACGTTAATTGTCACGTAGCCTATCATGGGGGCGTGTTTTTTTTTTTAGTTTTATTGGAATGGCGGCAGCAGCAGCCAGTCGAAAGATCGGCTGCCGCCCCTGCCCCTGACAAAGACCCGACGAACCGCCGCCGGGACCCGCCACCGGGAGGGACATTAAAGGTAAGTCCCGTCCCGGGGGGGGTGCGGAGAATTTCTCCCCGAAACTTCTTCGGGGGGCCGAACACGTTGGCGCTCGGCCCCCCGAAGTTTCGGGGAAAAATTCTCCGCCAACCCTAAAATACTTACATAGCATATCACAGCCTCCTCAGGGATGCAAATGCCTATCACGGCCTAAATGGGGAAGCGAATGGCAGCCGCAGACACGGCCGCCATTCGCAAAGCAGTGCGAATGGCACCAGGTAAGTGCTCCGTTTCGCCCGCCTTTCGCGGGGTGGTGGGGCGGGGGGCTTCGTTCCACCATGGATTTCAGGGGGCCGAATGCACTGGCATTCGGATTCACTGAGATCCATGGTGGAATTCTCTGACATCCCTATCAAGATCTTCCCACACCTCACAAGCAATGATCCATCAGCCCATCCTTCTCCATGCCCCATGCACAGCATGTGGTTTATGGAAGTAACCTCTGTACCATAGGCCTGGAATGGATAGGGCCGCTGAAAAACTGTGAGACACAGGAGAGGCTTGGGTTAAAGCAAGGGTAGGCAATGTGTAACCTGTGAGCTGCATGCAGCCCCCGCTGCTCCCTGCTGCTGCCTCTGCCACCCCTGCTGCCCCCCAATATTTTTTTTTACAAAAAAGGCATCTGTAGCAACTATGCAGCATGAAAATGGCCAAATTTAGCTTGTTTGCAAGCTGAATTCAGTGCATTTGGAACTCCATAGCTGCTATAGCTGCCAAAAGGGGTAAACAAGCAAATTTAACCATAGTAGCTCTGTGTAGTGTGTGTAGTGCTATAGAGTAGTTAGCCACTGAAATGTGCTTTTTTTCCAGGGGACCCCTGCAGACTGTGTGGTTCCCAGCCACTGAAATGTGCTTTTTTTCCAGGGGACCCCTGCAGACTGTGTGGTTCCCCATGGACTGTGGCCCATGGGGGGGGGGTCCCAGAGGTGAAAATGGCCACTGTACCTCTTGAAGTTGCCCATCCTGGGTTAAAGGGAACTGCTGGATGTATTATAGTCCTTCACAGTGACAACATGCTTGACTGGGAACCAAAACAGAAAGGTGGAAGACTAGGGCTTGGCTGAATTTTAGCTTCACATTTGAACCCTCCGAATAGAAGCAAGGCCTACATGTCTCATGGCAGTGCTGCAGCTACACCAGGGTAGGCCAATTTGGTGTTGTTATGCATAGATTTAGCATTCTACTAAAAAATCAGAGGATATGTTTAAGTGCCACAAGCAAAAGGGCTTTTTGGTAAACAGCTGAATAAATATCAATCTCAGTTTCAGTGGCTATATATACCATATATTTTCTAAACTTTTGGTTTGTTTTCAAGCTTCAGAACTGATGCAAATATTTGGATTTCAGTATTACTGGTGTCATGCTATTATTTACTTTCCTACAGAGCTTCTTTCTTCTCAGTTAGGCTGTTGCCATTGCAATGCTGTTTAGCGGTTCTTGTACACTGCATATCTTGCAGGAGGCCAAAGCATAAGTTAAAGATGCCTTTGGGCAAGTATAATGCACAGATGAAAAAGCTAGCTTATCACCCTTCCTTGTTGTCAGCAAGTGGCACACTTAAATTGCTCAGCCACAAAAATACTTTTGTTCTCGCTCTTTGATTTGGAAATATTCTGTCCCACAATGCAATAGGAATGCAAGGGCATATTAGCCAGTTTAATGCACTGATGTCTACAAGGAATTTCTAGCCAGATTACAAATTTCTTAAACAAATAAATAAACTACAGATGATTTTCTATTGTATAGATTAAATATGTTTGTCTTGAACTGTAAGTCTCTGCACTAGAAATGGCTAGTTAATCCAAATGGGTTTGAACTCTACCTACCATTGACATGTACATCATTTTTCTGTGTGAAATTGCAATAAATTACTGTTGTTTCTGAAACTCCAAAAAACTGAAGTTTTGCAATGTGTTTGTCACAAATCGTATCATTATTCTAAATAGAGTTACTTCCTGGGATTCAAAATCCTAAACTAATTACTTGGCTTAAAAAAAAAAAAATTCTGAACCTAGGAACAGATGCTGTGTTCATTTAGTTCTTTCCTATTCTGCCTGTAAGAAAGAGCAGTTATGAAGATGCATAACATGGTTTTCATTTTCTGGATGATTAAGTCTGCTAGAGGCCACCAGACAAAACATTTTATAACATCCTTTATTCCTGCATGTATATGAGTTTGCTGGAAATACGGGAAAGCAAAAGTGTTCCATTTGTAACATCGCATTTTTGAAACTGAATTACTATGAAGTTACTATTTCTTTTTCTTCTTCCCTTTTTATATAGATCTGAGCTCAGGTTGCGGTTCTTCCATTTTGTTGACAGAAAGTTCAACTTGGGTGCAGCCTATTGGTGTTCATGCAGTCCAATCTTATGCATGTTTACTTGGCTGTGAGTCCAAATGAGATTTTGTGTGTGGGGGGTGGAGGTTATAAGTTAGCATGCAGATGGTTGTAGTCTTAGTACAGTAAGTCCTAGTATCGTGGTTTCAAGGAAACTCCCAGGGAAACCAAATACCATAAATAGTCCCTTTGGTACTGATCACTTCTTAAAAACATGCCAGTGTGTAACAGGAGTAAGCTTCGCCTATAGAAATGGGAGAAAGTGCAAACATAGCTTATATGTGGGAGCAGATTGCCCCTGATCATGTAGGCTGAGTGCATTCAATAAAGGGAGGATTGGCCTGGGAGCTGTGACAAATTACACCACAAACAATATAATTAAGGAAGGGTGGGACTTTCATTTCAGTTTGGCTTTGATAAGAATTTGCAAGAATTTCGCGAAGTTCTCCATGTTCAAGATAAAAAAGAACGTGAGAAGATCGAATGTGGGAGAATGTAAAACTGACAAGATTAACCCATACAGCCCAAGGGCACTGAGCGCTTTACTCTTAAAAGTCTGGGTTTGGATCCTTGTGTATTCATAGAATCATAGAATAGTAGGGTTGGAAGGGGCCTATAAGACCATCGAGTCCAAACCTCTGCTCAGTGCAGGAATCCAAGTCAGAGCATCCCTGACAAGTGGCTGTCCAGCTTCATCTTGAATGCCTCCAGTGTGGGAGAGCCCACCATCTCCCTAGGTAATTGGCTCCATTGTCGTATTGCTCTAACAGTCAGGAAGTTTTTCCTGATGTTCAGCTGGAATCTGGCTTCCTGTCACTTAGCCCATTATTCCGTGTCCTGCACTCTGGGATGATTGAGAAGAGATCCTGGCCTTCCTCTCTGTGACAGCCTTTCAAGTACTTGAAGAGTGCTATCATATCTCCCCTCAATCTTCTCACAGTTAAACATGCCCAGTTCTTTAAGTCTCTCCTCATAGGGCTTTGTTTCCAGTCCCTTGATCATCTTCGTTGCCCTCCTCTGAACCCTCTCCAGTCTGCTTCCTACTTAAAGTGTGGTGCTCAGAACTGGACACAGTATTCAAGATGAGGCATAACCAGTGCTGAGCAGAGGGGAACTAGTACTTCACATGATTTGGAAGCTATACTTCTATTAATGAAGCCCAAAATAGCATTTGCCTTTTTTGCAGCCACATCACATTGTTGGCTCATATTCAGCTTGTGATCGACAACAATTCCAAGATCCTTCTCGCTTGTAGTGTGGGTGAGCCACGTATCCCCCATCTTGTAACTATGCATTTGGTTTCTTTTTCCTTGGTGCAGAACGTGGCATTTATCCCTATTAAATGTCATTCTGTTGTTTTCAACCCAGTGCTCCAGCCAACCAAGATCACTTTGAATTTTGTTTCTGTCTTCCAAGGTATTAGCTATCCCACCGAATTTTGTGTCATCTGCAGATTTGATAAGCATTCTCTGCACCTCCTCATCCCAGTCATTAATAAAATGGTGATGAGCACTGGGCCCAGAACTGAGCCCTGTGGTACCCCACTCGTTACCTCTCCCCAGTTTGAGAAAATCCCATTGATAAGCACTTTTTCAGTCCAGTTCTGTAGCCAACTGTGGATCCACCTGATAGTTGCTTCATCTAGCCCACTTTAAGCTAGTTTGCTCATCAGGATATCATGAGGCACTATGTCAAAAGCTTTGCTGAAGCTGAAATATATTATGTCCACAGCATTCCCGCAGTCCACAAGGAAGGTTACCTGATCAAAAAATGAGAACAGATCAGTCTGGCAGGATTTGTTCTTGACAAATCCATGTTGGGACCTTACTTAACATTGTTCTGAGTTTATTAAAATTGGCTTTCCTGAAATCCAGGGTATGCGTTTGGCTATACTCTGCTTTTGCTTCTTTTAGAACCAAAAACTCAAGTATAACATGGTCACTTTCCCCCAGAGTTCCTGTAATTGCTACTTTATCCACTAAGTCATGTCTGTTCTTTAGCATCAAGTCAAGGATAGCCGATCTTCTAGTTCCTTCCTCCACTTCTTCTAGGAGGAAGTTATCACCAACACAAGTCAGGAATTTCTTGGAGGGGGCATGATTTGCAGAAGTTGTCTCCCAACAAATATTGGGGAAATTGAAGTCCCCCATTACTACTACATCTTGCTTCCTTGAAACATTGGCAATTTGCTTTCCAAAAGTTTCATCCTCTTCTTCCCCTTGATTGGGTGGCTGGGAGTAGACTCTGAGCACCCTGTTCCTTTTATTCTTTGCTCCATTTATTTTAACCCAGATGCTCCCTATGGGGCTACCAAGCTCATCCTCCTGTATTTCTGTGCAGAGATATGTATTTTTCACATATAGTGTGACTCCACCTCCCTTTCTGTTCCTTCTGTTCTTTTTGAACAAGTTATATCATTCATTTGCTGTATTCCAGTCATGAGAGTCATCCCACCAAGTCTCAGTTACACCTATCAAGTCATAATTTCCCTCCCGTATTAAGCGTTCAAGTTCATTCTGTTTGTTTCCCATACTCTGAGCATTAGTATATAGACATCGAAGACCATATGCTTTATAGTCCAGCTTTCTTCCTACATGTTTTTGAAGACTATTATTGGGCACTATTAGAGCTGTTGTTGTGTCCATTGTGGTGCATGAGCTTTCGTCCATTGTTTTCCCCACCTTTATGCCTCGGTCCCCCGTAGGGTTCAGTTTAAAGCCCTCCTGATGAAGTTCTTCATGCTGTGGCCAAACACATTCTTCCCATCCTTTGTGAGGTGCAACCCATCCCTTGCCAATAGCCCATCTTCCAGGAAGTATAGACTTTGGTCCCAGGATCCAAATCTCTCATGTTGGCACCACCTTCATAGCCAGCAATTCACCCGGAGTATTTTTCGTTCCCTTTCTATTCCTCTTCTAACTACTGGAAGGATGGATGAGAAAACTACCTGGGCCACGAAGTTCTTGAGTTTCCTTCCCAAAGCTTCAAAGTCTGACATGATTTCTTCATAGCTCTGCTTGGCAGTATCATTTGTTCCCACATGGATGAGAAGAAAGGGATACCTGTCAGTGGGCTTTATGAGTGTAGATAACCCTTCAGTCACATCTCTAATCCATCCTCCTGGGACACAGCATACCTGGCGAGTCCATGGGTCTTCGTGACATACTTAGGTTTCAATCCTATGCAGCAAGGACTCTCCCACAGCTACTACTCTTCTCTTCTTGTTGTTGTAGCCCTTGATTTCATTGATTCTGCTTGACTGACCTTCAGCCTCTTGCTTGTTCTCATGCGGGGTCCCCTGTAATTCTTCTTCTGCAGGCTGTCCTCCAGTCTCACCTCCAAGTATGTGAAAACAGTTCCATAGTTCCACTCCTTCCAGTGGTGCAGAGTGGCTTCTAGTTCTTCAGCTTCTAACTGTCACCCTTTTCCATGGAGTATTCTCTCTATTTCCTCGCCTCAGCATTTTTCTTTTCTGCCTCAGCTTGCTGTTGCTCTTCTAGCTTCTATACTTCTTTGCTGCTGTAGTTCCATCATTCTGCCTAAAAACTAGGGATGGACGAAAGTCCCTTACCTGATCCCGAAGCTTGCTTCGCAGTGGGGGGGAGGCACTCCATCCCTCCCCCTGAAATTCTGGCCAGGGGGGGAGGTGCCCCGTCCCTCCCCACTGAAATTCTGGCCAGGGGGGAGGCGCCCCGTCCCTCCCCGCTGAAATTCTGGCCGGGGGGAAGGTGCCCCGTCCCTCTGGCCGTGAAACCTCCTCTCCTGCCGGGACGCAAATGGCGGCGGCCGTAGCCGCCGCCGTTTGCGTCCCTGCAGTCAGCCATGATAGGCTACGTAAATGTTTACATAGCTTATCACGGCTGACTTTAAAAAAAAAAAAAAGCGCATACGCAAATGGCGGCGCCCATGGGTGCCACCATTTGCGTTCCTTATTTTGGCACGTGTAGTCTACGTAAACATTTACGTAGACTACAGCGAAAATAAGGGGAACTATTTGCGTTCCCCTTATTTTCGCTGTAGTCTACATAAATGTTTACGTAGACTACACGTGCCAAAATAAGGAACGCAAATGGCAACACCCATGGGTGCAACCATTTGCGTACACGCTTTTTTTTTTTTTTTCAAAGTCAGCCGTGATAGGCTATGTAAAGATTTACGTAGCCTATCACGGTGTTTTTAAAAAATCTAGCCATGATAGGCTACGTAAATCTTTACGTAGCCTATCACGTTGGTTTGCTGTTGTTTTTTTTTACTTGGAAATGGTGGCGGCAGCAGCCGGTCAGAAGACCAGCCGCCGCAGCCGCCGCCACCAAACCGCCCCCGAACCGCCGCCGAACCGCCGCTGGAGCCGCCGCCGCCAGGGACGTTCGAACAAGGTAAGTCCCGTCCCTGGGGGGGGGGGAAACCATTTCTCCACCAATTTTGGGGGGCCGAATGCGCTGGCATTCGGCCTCCCCGAGATTCGTGGAGAAATTCTCTGACATCCCTACTAAAAACTCTTCATCTTCTCTTATTCCTTGGAGGGTTGCCACTCACCACTTACCACTCCAGTCCTCGTACTTTTTCTTCCAGCAGCGTGATCAACTTGCATTTGTCGCGGGTGTAGGCCATGTTGTTCTCAGGCAAGAAAACAAACTTTGCACACATCTTGCAGGTCACCACCACGGGAGAGTCTTTTCCTTCCATAGTCTCTATTCCCTTTTTGTTTCTGGCTTTCTGATGGTACTGGGATAGCCTGTGCTTTGTCCTCTATTCACTGGAGGTTAACAACAGAGTCCCACTGGTATGGAAGTGTGTGTTACAAGAAAAGAAATTGAAAAGCAAAATTTGTTAGGGACCTCCCCCTTGACCTCCCCTGCCAAACTCCCCTGGAAAACTCCTTGTTTGCTCTCCCTGTTTGCTCGCTCAGATCACTCACTCTCTGGACAGTCCCCTGGGCTTACTCCAGCACACTCACCACTTTGCCTTTGTCTCCTTTTCCACTGCAACTCCTCCGCCAAACTCCTGTTTGCTCTCCCTGTTTGCTCGGGATGTACGAATCCCCTCATCTTGAGTCCATGGGGGGGTCCGCAGGGGGGCAGGCAATCTGTTCCTCCCCCCCAGAATTCTCGCTGGCTGGCTCTGCTCTGTGGTGAGTCCGCAGAGCCGCCGGCCAGCTCTATTCCACAAGCAATATGGGCGGCTGTCATTGCCATGCTGTATTGCTGCTGAGCAGAAACAGGAAGTGATCTGGGCGCAAATGGCGTCCACTACGCCATTTGCGTCTGTTTCTTCTCATGATAGGCTACGTGTCTGTATTTACATAGATATTTATGTAGCCTATTGCATGAAAAAACATGGACACAAATGGTGTAGCGGATGCCATTTGCGTCCGGATCTCTTCCTGTTTCTCCTCAGCAGTGATACAGCATGGCAATGGCAACCGTATCACTTGCGGAATGGAGCCACCAGCGAGGAGGTTTCAGCTCTACGATGGACCTGTGGGAGGTGGAGGTGAGTGGGATCGTTCCGCCACAGACTCCAGAGGTTGAATTCCTTGGAATTCGGCCTCATTGGAGTCCATGGCGAAATTCTTGGATGTCCCTACATATTTGCTCACTCTGATCACTCACTCTCTGGGAGCTTGCTTGCTTGCATAGCCCCTAGACCAGCTGGAGCATCTTCCTCTGCTCAGCTAGGAGGCAGGAAAAAGCTATTCAACCATGTTTGTGGTTCTGGTAGAGCATGAACCTCTCCACTCTGAGAATAGCTGTGCCTATGGAACTTGGCTGTTGCAGGTGGGTAAGAATTTTGTTTCAGTTTATTTTTTATCAGAATTTACCAAAATGCACAACGTTTATATTCAGGGGATAAAAAAAAGTTGATTAAAAAAAATGTATGTGAGCAAAAGCAAAACTGACAGATGCACCCATCCTAAATATAATAGGGTTATGAACATAGTAAGTTGCCTTATATTTAGCCCATCTAGCCCAGTCCTGTCTACTCTCACAAGCAGTGGCTTCACAGGGTCTCAGAAAGCAGTCTTACATGTCACCTGCTTTCCTCTCACTGGATCATTTTAACTGTAGATGCCAGTGCTTGAACATGAGACCTTCTGTATACAAAGCATATTGGTCTACTACTGAGTTACAACCTCTCCAGTAAGCACTATGAGACTCCTCAATCCACGTGACCACGGCCATCACAAATTGCAATGGATGTGGTATCTGTTGGAAGCATCACATTTTCCCGGGTAAGATATAGGGCTGTGAATGGACCCCCTGCTCCACTTCAGATGCTGCTTTGGATCTTCTGAAGTGGCCCCACTCTGCTTCAGACTGATTCGGACCCCTCTGTTTTGACTTGGACCCAGACCTAAAGCAAGGTTTCAATGCCCTAATCACTCATTTTTGATATTTTTTCATTGACTTGCATGGGAAAACACAAATGGCCATAACTTTTTCCATTTTCATGATACAGAGATGAACTTTGAGGTCAATGAACTTTGGCGTCCACTGCGCCATTTGCGTCCCTGTTTTTTCACGCAATAAGCTATGCAAATATTTGTGTAGCCTATCACGTGAAAAAGCAGGGACACAAATGGTGTCCAGTATGCCATTTGCAGCCGTAAAGGTCTTAGTTTAAGCTAAATACGGCCATTTATGGCTGCATTTAGCTTAATCTAAGACCTTTTTGGCTGCAAATGGCATACTGGATGCCATTTGCATCCGGAGACAGTCCCCACCCCCACCCAACCCCAACCCCATCAAAGCACAGAACTCATCTTAGTCCAAGTATGCACACTAAGAATCCCAGATCTGCTGCTTCCCAGCAGATCCCAGGTCTTCTGCTTCACCTCAAATGGTGTGAACCATTTATGCGAGGCATGGATCCTGATTAGGGGTGGACGAAAGTCACTTACCTTTTCTCGCAGCTTGTTCGCGGTGGGGGGGAGCGCTTCGCTGCTCCCCCCGCGAAGTTCAGGCTGGGGGGGGGAGGCTTCCCGCCTCGCCCAGCCGAAATTCAGGCTGGGGGGGAGGCTTCCCGCCTCGCCTGACCGAAATTCAGGCCGGGGAGGAGGCTTGCCGCCTCACCCGGCCGCGAACATGAAAGTAAAAAAAAAAAAAGTCCCCTGATAGGCTACATGACGATTCACGTAGCCTATCATGGCTAGATCTGCAAAGTCAGCTGTGATAGGCTACGTGAATCGTCACGTAGCCTATCACAGGTGACTTAAAAAAAAAAAAAGCGCGAACGCGAATGGCGGCCCCCATAGGGAGCCGCCATTCGCGTTCCTTATTTGGTCGCTGTAGTCTACGTAAATGTTTACGTAGACTACGGCGAAAATAAGGGCAACGCAAATAGCGTTGCCCTTATTTTCGCCGTAGTCTACGTAAACATTTACGTAGACTACAGCAACTAAATAAGAAACGCGAATGGCGGCTCCCTATGGGGGCCGCCATTATCCGTACACACTTTTTTTTTTTTAAGTCACCCGTGATAGGCTACGTGACGATTCACGTAGCCTATCACGGCTGACTTTGCAAATCTAGCCGTGATAGGCTACGTGAATCGTCACGTAGCCTATCAGGGGACTTTTTCTTTTTTTCTTTTATTGCAATGGTGGCGGCGGCAGCCGGTCGAAAGACCGGCTGCCGCTCCCGCCCTGCTCGAACACCCGACGAACCGCCAGCCGGACCCGCCTCCGGGAGGGACATTCAGGGAAGGTAAGTCCCGTCCCGGGGGGGGCGGGGGGCGGGGGGGGCAGAGGATTTCTCCCCGAAACTTGTTCAGGGGGCCGAACACGTTGGCGCTCGGCCCCCCGAAGTTTCGGGGAGAAATTCTCCGCCATCCCTAATCCTGATAGATCATCTGGATTTTATAGTGCATCCAAAATCAAAGCTGAATCACAAAGCAAGTCCGTGTCAGTGGCATGGATCCTATATTTCTCAGATCCAGGATGGCAAGAAAAAAAAATGGATACAAGATGCAGTTTCTTATGGGTCCTCTGAATTTTAATATAGTGTCCCCAGAAGTGCACCATTACATCACTGATGACATCCATAGCCACAGAGAAAAGTATTAAAATTATTGATGCTTATATTTGATGAGGCAAGCGTGATGTAAAAACATGAATCCATAACACTGACACTCCCATGCTTCACAGAACCACCATGGCATAAAAAACATGGATTTGGTTCATTGCATGGGATCCGTGTGATCTATGATTTGACCATGGTTTCAAGTGAATCCCATATAAAATTCTGATACATGTTTTTGTGCTGTGCCTGTGCCCACGAGTGGCAGATCCATGACTTTTCTGGTTCAGTCCATGGAAGCAGATGTGCTCTGTGATTGGATGGTGGTTTTGTGGGTCTCCCCTTTAAAAATCATATGAAATTATGAGGATCCCTTTTTGATTTTATGGATCATCATTTTACCCAGTCCCCATAGCACATGCTTTCTTCTTGGCTTCATTCTGCCAAAGGAGAGTGGGAAGGTTTGGCTCATCTTGCCTCCCCCCCCCCCAGTGTGCATGCACCCCACTTTGGAGACCACTGCTCTAGCCAAATAATATTCAGACAGTCCTCTCCTCTCCAGTAACACCACCTCTCTCACAATGAGCAAATGGAGGCTGACTCACAGCAAAACTCACTCCCCCTCCTCCCCCTCCTCCTCCTTTCCCCTTCCCCCACCCCTCCCGGTGGCCAGTTCTCTCTCAAATTTGGCACCTCTGCATCCTCTCACCTTCCCCCTTCCTCCTCCTCCTTCTCCTGCCCCTCCATGTGATCTTTCAGAAGTTGATACATTTTGGAGACAGCCTGTCTGGATTGCTCAAAAGGGCTAAGAGGAACTATGAATCTCTGAGGCAGACAAAGTGCCTCATGGAGGAGCTGCATCATTTTGGGATGCCTCGGTGCTGGTCTGATCCACTTCATATCATGATGAGGCACCTCTGAATCAGCCTGCTTTGCCTTGTTATTTGGGCTTCAGACTGAAGTGGTGCACAGTCCTAGTAAGATATTGGTTGCAAAATCTGATGGTCCTGCATTAGGAGTACAACCTTGCGGGAAGATATGTAGACTTTGCACAGCAGATGACAAATGAATAGTCATTTCATGCACAAAACCTAATAATCTGGAAAGAACTTAGACATTAGCCTAAGATAAGGAATTCATCCTCCCATATTCCTTCTAGAAGTTTTGAAATCTGAAGGATTTGCAGCTAGGGATGTTAGGATTATATTTAAACTGGGCCAGATCTATACCTTGCCTCATATAATTACAACCTTGTTATGGTAACACTGTATCCCTCTTGCACATTTATACCTCATAGGACACACAATGACATTTGTTCTGGTATTTTGGATAATGTGGAATAAAAAGCAGGAGAGAACACTACAAAAGTGGTATATAGAATGTAGGGATGGCAGAGAATTCTGCCACTGATCTCGGTGAGGCCTGGCATTCGGCCCCCCGAAATCTGTGGCAGAACAGCCTGCCACCCCCCCACGGATCCCTTCCAGGATGAGACTTACCTGGGGCGGATCTTCTGGGCGGCGGCAGCTCTGGCGGTGGCTTCGGTGGCGGTGGCGGTGGCTGGCCTTCCGACCGGCTGCCACCGTCGCCATTTGCAGGAGGGTTTTTTTTGTTTTTTTTACAAAGACGTGAAAAACTTACATAGCCTAAAACATCTGGGTTAAAAAAAAAAGGCATACGCAAATGGCAGCGGCTACAGCCACCGCCATTTGCGTACGCGGGTTTTTTTTGTTTTTTTTTACCCAGACGTTTTAGGCTATGTAAGTTTTTACATAGCCTAAAATGACTGGGGGGGGGAAGGCGTACGCAAATGGCGGCAGCTACGCTATTTGCGTTCCCCTTATTTTTGCCGTCTTAGTCTATGTAAATATTTACATAGATTTAGACAGCAAAAATAAGGAACGCAAATGGTGGCGGCCGTAGCCACCGCCATTTGCATACGTGTTTTTTTTTTCTTTCCCCAGAGCCCTCCACAGCCGGAAATCCGGCTGCGGACGGCTCTGGCCTGGCTGGGCCTGGCCGGCTGCTCCGCGGAGCTGCCGCAGAGCACAGCCGGCCGTGGAGGATTCCGGGGGGGGGATGGATGGAGTGCCTCCCCCCCATCGAGGATTCCGGGGGGAGGGACGGAACGCCTCCCCCCCACCATTAACATAATCTGCGAAAGGTAAGTGACTTTCGTACATCCCTAATAGAATGTGTAATGTGCCCCAACAGTTATCAGTGCACTTCAATACCACTATAAAGCAGTAGTGTAGATCTAGCCCTGATCCAGGTGAGGTCTGCAAATTGGGTTGAGTTTTCTAGTCTGCCATTCACAAACCTGTGGACCCAGATAAATTTGCAGCAACTTACAGAAACATCAACTTTCTTATAAGTGAGCATTGTGGGTGTGGGGTTTGTTTGTTTTTTAGAATGGAGTCTTCTGTGTTGGTGCACTTCCTGGAATATCCATAAAAGACTTGAGGTCCTTTAATGGGCATTCCAGGAAGTTTGGTGGCTGGGAGATTGCCTGCATCTTTCAAAGACTCTTTCAATGGGCTCTTTCCTTGAAAGACACAGGCAGTCTCCCAGCCAGCAAACTTACTGGAATGCCCATTAAAGGACCTCAAGTCCTTTTATGGATATTCCAGGAAGTGCACCAACATGGAAGACTTCATTCTAAAAAAAACCCGAACACCCACAATGCTCACTGGGTTATCTATAAGCACAATACTGCCCCCTACCCCAATACTAAATTTCAGAAATTGTAGGGAAAAGTCACATGTGTGAGGAATCCACCTGACCCACAGGTGCCAGTCCAGCACAGAATTTGTGGACTGTATTGCTATTGCAAGAAATCCGGACTCATCTGAGTCCATTGCAGATTTCTCTGGCATCCCTACTTGCAGCCTAAATTTACATCCTGTCCTTAAACTTTGGAGAACTTGTACTGGCAATGAGACATGTTTCAGATCCTTGTATAGAATGCATGGCAGAGGCATCACTGATGGACCTAATTATTATCACTGATTTGGGAACAAAATTGAATAAGGATCATTAGCTGTAAGAAACACTTATATCGATGTGATCCTTTGAGTGTGGGATAAAAGCAGAGAGAAGAATATGTCAGCTTTTATAAAAGTGTTTTCCACCCTAAAAGAATCGTAAGTGCACTTTACAAGATTAACTAAGAAAAAAATATACTGGTTTAAAGGTCACAGTACATTCACGTTGGCTCTGCTTAGCATGGAGTTCACAAAAGCAAGGTAAGAATAAAAATAGTCAGTACGTGGGGCAAGTTTGCTACGAAGGTGTTATCAGAAAGACATCATTGCCCATGGTGTTAACACATGCACCACTATTGTTTCAGTTAAATAGCTGTTCGAGGTTTTTAAACTTTTTTTTTAACTGAAGAGGGGACAAAAGAAATGTGTGTGTGTGTGTACACAGAATGGGCAATGAGGCTTCTGTATTCATACCACTTCTGAGTCACTTAAAACCTCATGTACATCTCAAGCTTTAACGTAAGTGACATTGAAGGTTCAGCAAAAGAAACTATGAAATTGATGAACAATGTAAAAACTGCTTGTAAATTTTAATTATTTACAAATTAAAATAACGTGGCTGGCACCTGCAAATACAACACAAGGAAAGACACTGCATCTGATACTGATAATATACTGGAGCGAAAGGCTATTACTAGGGATGTGCAAGCACACCCCAGCTCAGGTTCTCCAGGCACCCAGCAAGCCGCTGCCCTCGCTTGCCCCCCACTCAGGCCTGCTCACTGCGATCCCGTCCAGTGAGCACCTGCCATTTCCCTGCCTTTGTTTTCTGCACAAAAAAGGCAGTTTTGAAAATGTGCATATTTAAATATGTGCAGTTTGGGGGCTGGGAGGCATTGTGCCTCTAATATTGCGCCTACTAAGCTTTCCCACCCCCCAAACTGCAAATATTTAAATATGCACATTTTCAAAACTGCCTTTTTTGCGCAGAAACCAAAGGCAGGAAAATGGCGGGCACTCACCAGACCGTGGTGAGTCTGGGAGGGCATGAGCGGGGGGTGAGCGAGGACAGCGGCTCAGTGTGCATAGTCTGGGGGTTGCGGGTAGGGGAGGGGGCAACAGACTTCCACACCCATTTGGGTGCCCACGACATCCCTAGCTATTACTGAACCTGAAATGTATAGAATATGGAATTTGGCTGGACTCCACATTCCATTCTAGACATGAATTAAGAAATCTAGAATGGGCATGCTTCTTTGTGCATAGCCATCAGCATCCAATGGAGGGTAGGGTGGCTGAGCCAAAACAAGGGACATGTTTTGCATAATCATAAGGTGAATTTAGAATGCACCCCTCACAATAGTTACTTTAGAGAGTGGGGTTATATCTTTTTTAATCGGGGGGGGATTAGTGATGCACCTCCATAAAGCCATATATTTTTTTAAAAAAAACAAGGCCCTGCTATTATCTACCTAAATGAGAGCAATTTAAAAAAGAAAAAGTTATTTATTGTGGAAATGTGCAGGCATGCGCTTCCATAGGGCTCTGAAATATTATACTGAAATATATATTCCCATTTGGGGTTTATTATTTTATTTTGAAGTAAGGAAAGTGTGAGGGTTCAGACTGTACCTGGAGCAGAACCTAGGGATTAACACAACAGTAGTGGGGAAATGGAACAGAATTGGGGGATTCTGCTCATCCCTAGTTCTCTACCACCAGCTATCAGTGATTATATGTAAGAGTGGGAATTTCTGTCTCCCACTATTCATGCCATATCTCCAGTTCCTATAAATGAACTGCTGCAGCGGCTGCTACTGTCAGAGGTCTATCTAAGCAACTGGGCAGGTTCATACAGAAGCTGACCATTTATTATTTATTTGTTTATATTTTTTTTTATTTTAGCAGGTGCATGAGAGCTTTGGTTGCATAGACTCCATGTGGATATTCCAATAAACAGACCCACTCTGCCTTGACAGCCATTCAAGGTAGTGATGAAGGTGGAACTAAGCATAGCTAACTAACCATAGGATATCATACCATAAGCGTATTGCCTAGATATGGCCCTTAACAGATGAAATTTTCCAGCATTTTAGAGCTTGAGTGAACATGGAAAGCCCGTGACACCATATGTTAAACTGAAAGATTTTTGTTAATTGAATTTTTTATTTGTTTATGGTAATTTTTCTTTTATGCAACTGGTATACAATTGGTTGTTAATATGATATTTTATTATATGATTTATATATTTAATTATATTTATCATTATGTGAAATTGTTCATGTACATTAACTTGTACACAGACACGTGTGTGTGTGTGTGTGTGTGTGTGTGTATATATATATATATATATATATATATATATATATATATAATTGAATCAGACCATTAACAAAAAAGACAAAAAGGGAAGCTGCCTTAAAAATCCCAGTTGGGAGAATATAAAGAGGGATTCTAGAGGGGACAATATCTGAACCAGGTCCTGTTTTATTGCTGACTTACATAAAATGACCCAGACAGGGAGAGCAAACTATAACACCATTACATTTATTCATGGTAGAATAGAGTAACCAGCAAGCTGAACTGTGAAAAACTGGATTGCTAATGCGTAAGACATGGATCTTGGGAATTAACACTTGGAGTTTATGACTTCAGTTTAATAGCATGCTTGTCTGTAAATATTTCTAGGCAACCTGAAGGGATGGGGACAGATTACACAATCAAGCAACATTTTCAGAAAGATGTCTAGTTGAAGAGATTGAAAAGAGGTTCAAGCAAGTTAAATGAGCTCCAACAAATATTCATCAAACTCGGCTGCTCCCATTTGCTGTGTTTCATTCCATTTCTCTCCTCTTCTCTTTCTCGCACAAACACCCAGAACAAACTTTCTGCACTAGGGGGCTTAAAAGGCTTTTTGAGAAGTATATTGCTAATATTCACTTTGGTTTCTCAGCAGAGCATTGCAGGTGAAGAACTGTGGCAAACGTATGGAGCCTGATGTCTCCTCATTGTATGTCTCTTGGGATGTGAAGTAAAATACACAAATTTAATACATCCAAGGCAGTTAGATGGCATGGAAACTAGCAGCCATGGTCAAGCTGAGGATTGCAAGCAATGGGAGATTGGCAAGAGCCAGTCACTCCTTCTTGGAGCAGTATCCAGTGCTGCCCGTGCGCCTCCGCTGATGATGCTGTGCCTGCAGGACTCACCGCCAGCACAGCAGGAACCTAGTGCTTCCCAGAGCAACCCTTGAAATGAGCTGAAACACTTGCCTCTGGATAGGTAGCAAATCTCCTTTCTGTATGCTTTTTGTCCCCACTTTTTTTTCCCTAGAACCTGATGAGCATCATGTTCCTTTGTGTCAAAGCACTGTCTATCCTGGCTAGGGTGGGACCCAGGGAAAGCAACCAGTTCCATGGAGAGGCCTGTGACTGTGTTTGGGCCAATGTGGTTACAGTCCTGGTCAACATGGGGAGGTCAGGGTGGAGGGGGCAGGGCTTGTGTGTCCTCATGGAGGCTCTGGTTTAGAAAGGTCATGTCTGGTGAGGCATGGGTCACCTCCAGTAGGCCAAGTCACATTTGGTACAGCAAGGTCACATCCAGTAGGGCAAATCATGTTTGGCAAGCAAGGCAGAGAACTATTGGCACCTTGGAGAGCACTGTGCAGGAGTTGCTTGCCATGAGTAGCTCCTCATAAAGGGAGCTGTTGTCCCAGCAAGGTCTGTCAGCAACTGAGGCTAAGTAGAATGGCCACCTCATGTCCTTTAGAAGCTCCACCCCCACTTGGTACTGACTGGAAACCTTAAAAGGCTCATGATCTTTGGTACCCACATTCTTTGACATGCTGAGGGCCATTCTTGGAGGCCATCCTTGGAGGCTGAGGTTCAGAGAGAGCCAAGTCGTCAGGCCCAAGACTGCCTATGCATGAAGAAGTCCCTAGAGTTCTCCCTGGAGTGGTGTGATTGGTGCCTTATTGGGCTCAGAGTCCTCTTTCAGATGCTGTTGAACCTCTGAGCCCAGAGCCATGGGACAGTTACACCTTGCTTCCCACTCCATACCTAACACAGCTCTTACTATCATGGATGAATGGAACATTATTTTATTGACTACCATGGCTCTTGTGGCTTTCAAAAGACAACTCAAAATGTTCAAGTCCCATCCCTGCCTTTAATAAACCCATGAAACAAATGATGTTTGTCACAGGTAGCAGCTCATATTATAAGTACATGAAAACAATAGAATAATTTCAGGGATTTATGATCCTGTAGGGACAAACCCACCCCGAGGCTATGTACTGCTTACTGTGCTGACCTTTTCTTCTGAATAATATACTTTAGTACAGCAAGAGGCATTTGCTATATACTCTTTGTTACTGCTACATTGTAATACTTTTTTTTCTGTTTCATACTATTAATGGGGTGAAATTAATTATTTTTTTATTTAGCCAATTAAAAACAATTTCAGTTGACTCTATTATCACTGTGTGTACATTCTATGATACAAAGGTCTGCATAGTTAAAGCAATGGTGTTGTTCTCTGTAGTAACCTATGGCTGCAAGAGCTGGACCATAAGGAAGGCTGAGTGAAGGAAGATAGATGCTTTTGAACTGTGGTGCTGGAGGAAAATTCTGAGAGTGCCTTGGACTGCAAGAAGATCCAGTCCATACTCCAGGAAATAAAGCCAGACTGCTCACTTGAGGGAATGATATTAAAGGCTAAACTGAAGTACTTTGGCCACATAATGAGAAGACAGGACATGCTGGAGAAGATGCTGATGCTAGGGAAAGTGGAAGGCAAGAGGAAGAGGGGCCAACCAAGGGCAAGATGGATGGATGATATTCTGGAGGTGACAGACTCGACCTTGGGGGAGCTCGGGGTGGCAACAGCCGACAGGAAGCTCTGGCGTGGGCTGGTCCATGAAGTCACGAAGAGTCGGAAGCAAATGACCGAATAAACAACAAACATTTTATGATACCACTGGGTCTTGTTCTAAATCAAGATAGTCCCTGGGCAGTGTGTGTATGGCCATGGGGAGGAGGAGTTGAATTGTTACATTATGTGGATCTCTCAGTAAGACCTTTCAGTAAGGCAAGGATATCCAAGCGAAGACATTAATTTTGTACATGTGCTTAGTATCCCGTAACCTGTTGAGGACATGGAGCCCCTAATGTTAATGAAGATGTCCCTCATCCACAAGGATTGCTCTGTTTATTGTGCATCCAAAGCTGCCCCTCCATTGAAGTGAATGTGAAAACCTACAAATTTACATTCTCTGTCACACTGGTGCATGCACAGAACTCTACATTGAAGAGTTGAAGCCACACTTTTAAATAGCCCATGAACATCTAATATAATTCCACAGATTATTCCCCCTATCCATTATTATGCAGCTAATGTGCACATAATGTCAGAATTGCAGTCCTTTTGGTTTAAGTCCTGTCTGTGTAAGTTTGCCAGAGGCTTTTAGAGCTATGTTGCTACATAAATAGTACTTAAATCTATAATGACCTACAATGTATGTTGGAGTTTGGTGAATGCCCAAGTTCAGCTGCTAGATACTGTCCAAGGGAAAAGAAGACATCGTAACTAGGATGACCTTTTAATAATTAAAAAACAGCAAGAGCAACAAATAATCCCAGAAGGTTATTATAGTCTCCAGTTCAGAACCTCAGGGCAATGTAACAAGATGTTTGTATATGGGAGAAATGAGTACAGTTTGATCAATGGATAAAAGATAGCAGCTTTTTATATTTATTCCACTGAAGAATATAAAGTCCACTTCCAAAAAAATGATAAGTAGCTTGCATTAGTGTCTTTTTGGTGCCAGGCAAAAACTTTTCTGTTCCCACAGGCCTTTTTAACATCCTCTCTTTCTTTAATTAACCACATGTAAAACTGATATTAATATCTTTGTGTTTGCTTTTATCATGGCTGTGCTATTTTTACCTCTATGAGCCGGTCTTAGCTAGGGCTGTGCACTGCTTCGGCCCAAGACCTGAACCCAGAGTCGAAGTGGGCCACTTTGGGTCACTTTGTGCCCCTTCTGAGGCAAAGTGGAGAGGGCACGAAGGAACCCGGCTTGGGTTGGGGGCTCACCAAAGCACCCAGTGTGCTTTAGAGCTTTGACCCCTGGCCCAGCCCCACCCCCGGCGCCTCTAGGTCCTTACCTGAGCCACCTTCTCGGCTGCCGCATTCTTGTCACCACCGCCACTGTGCCACCACCTTCTCCACGACTGCACCACTGCGGTCTTCTCTGTCACCACCACTGCACCACCACCGCTGCTGTCTTAGCCTCCACTGCCACCATCTCCTGAGGCCTGGACATGTGGCAACTCGTCTTCTTCCAGGGAGTCACCATTTTTAAAAATGGCAACTCCCTGGAAGAAGATGCCGCACATCCAGGCCTCATGAGATGGTGGAGGTGAAGACAGCAGCGGTGGTGGCGGTGGTGAAGACAGCAGTAGCGGTGTTGCGGCGGGGTGGCGGGCTGTGGCAGCAGCAGAGGAGGAGGTGGCCCAGGTATGGAGCTGAGGGGTTGTACGGGGGCGTCAGGGGGGACCCGAAGCAGGGTTCACCATCTGAACCCCGCTTTGGGTTCGGGGCCAAGGTGGGTTGCCCCCCCCCCAAATCTGCCCGAGCCAGATTGGGCCTGCCTCGGAAGCCACAAAGCAGCTTCGAAGACGCATTGGGGGTCCCTGCACAGCCCTAGTTCTTTATGTGGCTAGGAAACATTTGATTGTTGTTGGCATTAGACGTTATTCTCTGTTCTGGTTATGAACTGTATTGTGGTACTTTGATGATACTATCTGTATTTTATGCCCTTACAAACTTGTTTTAAGTTTTTTGGGAATTGCCCAGAGAAGTATGTTACAATTAATAAATAAAAGGTAGAAAAATTATAATAAAAGCAAAATGTTAGCCCAGTTACCAATCCAAATTTCAATAATTCCTTCAGTCATTTGGATATGCAGACTATAGTGTACACATATGCCAAAATAAACTACAGATTATAGCTAGAGCAGGTCTGGCTAAAAGCATCATTGTTCTTAAAGAAGATGGCATGATTTAGGGAAGGAAGGACAGAAGAATGGAAGGAAAGGCACGTTCTTATGTCTAAGAAAGAAAAGTAATTGATTTGGTTCACAAAGTTCAGCTCTTAAGGGAAACATGAAATATTAACTTTATAAACCACCTAACAGGTCATTGGATTAGGAAATAAGTTAAAAGGAGGCATAATAGCCACATTTTATGATGCAGGGTCTAGCATTTCTTCTCAACCACAAGTAGCTGTGGAAAAATAATATCTGTGCAATGCTTATCTTGAGCTAGGACTCAGCAGGATTTAGCCTTGAAACTCAGCTCAGCCATGCAACAATAGGAATTAAATGACAGAATGCTTATGTGCCTGTACTAAATGCCTGATCCATCTCACCCATCAATCCCTATACATCTAAGTTAAGTGGGAAAGACAGATCTTAAAGGAACCGCCAGGTAGCTTTGAGTTACAACATAAACTCAACACAACATAATAGATGGGCTGGCCAGTGCTAGTATGCTGTGAAGAGCCACCACCACCATATAAGTTTATTTATTTATTAAATTTCTTAATTGCCCATCTGGCTGGTCACCCGGCCACTCTGGGCGATATAGAATAGTATAATTTAAAACAGTAAAATTATACATTAAATCATTATTTAAAAATACCCTAACCTAAAAGGTTGTTACATTTCACACGGCTATAAAATGGAGAGAGATGGATGGGAGAAGGGAAGTATGAAAAATTCATTCCAGTTCATTTTTGACTAAAATTTACTCAGAACCAGTTGCAGACCCAAACACAATCTACAGTTGAATTCTATCCATTACCATGCTCCCTATGTGATTATTATTTTTAAGTTCAAAAATGTGTACGTTTGAAAAAATATGCATGACAAAATGTGTACTTTCGATAAATGTGCACAAATATGCTTTAATCAATGGGAGAGAATGCATACATTTCAAAAATGTGCACAATTGATGTCTACATCTAAAAAATATGTGCATGAAAGTGCAGATGGATTTTCATAGAAAAAGAGAAAAACAATGCTCACAATCTGATTTGGACACGTAGCGCCAGAAAGAGTGAAGCGGCTGGGCCAAACCCGAAAGGACACTCAGCTGTGGATGTGTCTGGCGGTGAAAAGAAAATCCGATGCTGTAAAGAACAATATTGTTTAGGAACCTGGAATGTCAGATCAATGAATCAAGGTAAGCTGGAGGTGGTCAAACATGAGATGGCAAGATTGAACATCGACATCTTGGGAATCAGTGAACTAAAATGGACAGGCATGGGCGAATTTAATTCAGGTGACCATCATATCTACTATTGTGGGCAAGAATCCCTTAGAAGAAATGGAGTAGCACTCATAGTCAACAAAAGGGTGGGAAAAGCAGTACTGGGGTACAATCTGAAAAATGATAGAATGATCTCAGTACGAATCCAAGGCAAACCATTCAACATCACAGTAATTCAAGTCTATGCCCCAACCACTGAGGCCGAAGAAGCTGAGGTTGATCGGTTCTATGAAGACCTACAACACCTTCTAGAACTAACACCAAAAAAAGATGTCCTCTTCATCATAGGGGATTGGAATGCTAAAGTAGGAAGTCAAGAAATCACCGGGATAACAGGCAGGCATGGCCTTGGTGTACAAAATGAAGCAGGACAAAAGCTAATAGAGTTTTGCCAAGAGAACATGCTGATCATAGCAAACACTCTTTTCCAACAGCACAAGAGGCGACTCTACACATGGACGTCACCAGATGGTCAATATCGAAATCAGATTGATTATGTCCTTTGCAGCCAAAGATGGAGAAGCTCCATACAGTCAGTAAAAACAAGACCTGGAGCTGACTGTGGCTCAGATCATGAGCTGCTTCTTGCAAAATTTCGGCTTAAATTGAAGAACGGAGGGAAAACCACTAAACCGTTCAGGTATGACCTAAATCATATTCCTTATGAATATACAGTGGAGGTAAGGAATAGATTTCAGGGATTAGACCTGATAGACAGAGTGCCTGAGGAACTATGGACGGAGGTCCGTAACATTGTTCAGGAGGCAGCAACGAAATCCGTCCCAAAGAAAAAGAAATGCAAGAAAGCCAAGTGGTTGTCTGATGAGGCTTTACAAGTAGCTCACATAAGAAGGGCAGCGAAAAGCAAGGGAGAAAGGGGAAGATATACCCAACTGAATGCAGAGTTCCAGAGAATAGCAAGGAGAGACAAGAAGGCCTTCTTAAATGAACAATGCAAAGAAATCGAGGAAAACAACAGAATGGGGAAGACTAGAGATCTCTTCAAGAAAATTGGAGATCTCAAGGGAACGTTTTGTGCAAAGACGGGCATGATAAAGGACAAAGAAGGCAGGGACCTAACAGAAGCAGATGAGATTAAGAAGAGGTGGCAAGAATACACAGAAGAACTATACAGGAAAGATCTGAATGTCCCTGATAGCCATGATAGTGCGGTCACTGAACTTGAGCCGGACATCCTAGAGAGTGAAGTCAAGTGGGCCTTAGGAAGCATTAGTAACAACAAAGCTAGCGGAGATGACAGTATTCCAGCCAAGCTATTTAAAATCCTAAAAGATGATGCTGTTAAAGTGCTGCATTCAATATGCCAACAAATCTGGAACACTCAACAGTGGCCACAAGACTGGAAAAGGTCAGTTTACATTCCAATTCCAAAGAAGGGCAACGCCAAAGAGTGTTCAAACTACCGCACAATTGCGCTCATTTCACATGCCAGCAAGGTGATGCTCAAAATCCTACAAGCTAGGCTTCAGCAGTATGCGAACCGAGAACTACCGGAAGTACAAGCTGGGTTTCGAAGAGGCAGAGGAACTAGAGATCAAATCGCCAACATTCGCTGGATCATGGAGAAAGCAAGAGAATTCCAGAAAAACGTCTATTTCTGCTTCATTGACTACACTAAAGCCTTTGATTGTGTGGATCACAACAAACTGTGGCAAATTCTGAAAGTGATGGGAATACCAGACCACCTTACCCGTCTCCTGAGAAACCTGTACGAGGGTCAAGAAGCAACAGTAAGAACCAGACATGGAACAACCGATTGGTTCAAAATTGGGAAAGGAGTACGACAAGGCTGCATATTGTCACCCTGCTTATTTAACTTATATGCAGAGTACATCATGAGAAACGCCGGGTTGGATGAATCACAGGTCGGAATTAAGATTGCCGGGAGAATTATCAACAACCTCCGATATGCAGACGATACCACCCTAATGGCAGAAAGCGAAGAGGATCTCAAGAGCCTCTTGTTGAGGGTGAAAGAGGAGAGTGCAAAAGCTGGTTTGAAACTCAACATTAAAAAAACTAAGATCATGTCATCTGGCCCTATCACTTCCTGGCATATAGAAGGGGAAGAAATGGAAGCAGTGACAGATTTTACTTTCTTGGGCTCCAAGATCACCGCAGACGGTGACTGTAGCCATGAAATTAAAAGACGCTTGCTCCTTGGGAGGAAAGCTATGGCCAACCTAGACAGCATAGTAAGAAGCAGAGACATCACCTTGCCGACAAAGGTCGGTCTAATCAAAGCTATGGTTTTCCCAGTAGTAATGTATGGCTGTGAGAGCTGGACTATAAGGAAGGCTGAGCGCCGGAGAATTGATGCTTTCGAACTGTGGTGCTGGAGAAGACTCTTACGAGTCCCCTGGACTGCAAGGAGGTCAAATCAGTCCATCCTAAAGGAAATCAACCCTGAGTGCTCATTGGAAGGACAGATAATGAAGCTGAAGCTCCAATATTTTGGCCACCTAATGCGAAGAGAAAACTCCCTGGAAAAGACCCTGATGCTGGGAAAGACTGAAGGCAAAAGGAGAAGGGGACGGCAGAGGATGAGATGGCTAGATAGCATCACGGATGCAATGAATATGAACTTGAGCACGCTCCGGGAGAGAGCGCAGGACAGGAAGGCCTGGCGTGCTATGGTCCATGGGGTAACGAAGAGTCGGACACGACTGAACAACTGAACAACAACAACAAGAATTTGTAGAGCTTTGAGGTAAAATTTGGAGGACCTCAATGACCTTGAATTTTGCTGATTCATACATCCTTAGATGGGAAAGAGTTGCCATAATTACTGGTCAAGCATAATTAAAAGATACATAATAAATTAAGTAATAAATTAAACTACTGGAAAGACATTACAGCTGACACACAGCAAAGTAGGAGGGATCTCTGCCATTTGCCCTACACAAATGTCCACTATACCTATTGTGGTACAACATCTCTATGTGTGTCACCACATCTAAGAAGATCTTTGGAACTACACTAGCTATACTTTAATCCAAAAGGATTCCACAATTAAATATTGAATTATTGCTCTTCTAGGACAAAATGGTGGTTGAGCAAAAATGTCTGATTGCTAATCAATTTAACGTTATAATGTTATGCCCTTACAGATTGTATAGATGTAGGCATGCAGTGTGTGTACGTGTGTGTGTAGGAGGGGCTCCAACAGAGAGGTCAGCAGGCAGAAGTATCTTTGCTTGCCTTGGCCGTACTACTTAGAAGTGGATCAGAATTCTAATGAGTGATATTTGCATGAGGAAAAGCTTGGTTGTTCATTATATTCTTTTAAGAAATCAACTTCAATGAAATTACAAATATGGTACAACAAAAGAAGAGGCTGGATTTCTTCTTTTCCTAGCAAATATTTAATAGCAGAGTTGTTAAAGTAAACTCCATTACTTTCTGAAATACGTTGTTTATGAGTTAATTCAGTTGAAGAGAATATAGGGTCTAGACTTTTAATAAAAATAAAACCACAGCAATAGGTTGGTGAATCCTCAGAAATATCCCCGATGACTTCAACAGAAACAATGTTAAGCATATAAAGACAACAGTTAATAGTGGCTGCTTAATTTGAGCTACTGAGTATGCATTATTTTGCTCATGTGTAAAATTCCAGTTATCAGAGGTTTAAATTTACAATGATACTTATTGAGGCCATTCATGTGACTTTCTTCTTGATTTCCATAAAAATTGCCTTGCTCATGACAAGCAGCTGCTCATTAAAGCAAAAGGTAACCCCAACCTAGTTAAATCTGAAGAGAATATAAGACTATACTTATTTCATTGGCAACAAACATTCACTTTATACATGGTTATGAAAGTTTCCCCATTTGAATATTTCCCTTGATTCTGGGGCACCTGACCTGGTTTCTATGGCAACAGTGAGGCATTAGTGATCAGCCATTCTTCCATTTTGGATTTCCAGACTTTTTCCAAACCATTGCACACATGTACTTTGCCTCCCTCCCTGAGCTCTCTCTCTCTCTTCCTCTCCCTCTCTCTCTCTCTCTGTTTGCAAGTTACCAATACACACTAGTGCATATGCATATGAATATATGCATAGATTAAATAACAGTGCATTGTACAATCTCACCAAGATTCCTTGTTGTTCTATGAATTAATCATATATGCCCACACATGCACTGATCCAGTCTCCCCCCACCCCCAAAAAGGGAACTTTGAATGATCATGTACTATATTTTGCACAGAACATGGAGCAGAGTAGAATGAAAAATAGAATGAACTGGGAAAACCCTAGTTTTTTCTTAGTTGGAAGCAATTCTCTCTCTCTCTCTCTCTCTCTCTCTCTCTATTTGGCTTATGAGTTGCCCTATAGCCAAAGCTCTCAGGATCACATACCAAATTAAAAAAATACAGTCAATAGAACCCAATTAAATACAATCAAACAAAGCAGCAAATTCAACAATAAACAATAGTGGAGACTAAAACTTCACTACTCTAAAATGCAACTTTATAATACAACTGACTGGTTAAAAACATATAGCAAATAAAAAGGCTTGAGAGAAAAGAAGATGCCTGTAACCGGAAAGTCAAAAAGGAAGGCACTAGAAGGACCTCTCTAGGGAGGGCATTCCATAATAGTGGGGAGGTGGGGGTAGGCTACCACTGAAAAAGTTCACTCAAGAACCTGCCAAAACTCAGTATGCAGGGGCACCTCCTGGAGCAGGGCCACAGATGATGATCGCAGAGCACAGATAGGATCATTTGACAAAAGACCATCCATTTATTGTGGTCCCAAGCCACTAAGAGCTCTGTGCAGACCAAAGCCTGCACTCCGAACTGAGACCAGAAAAGACCCGGGGGCAAGTGAAGATGGTACAATACTGTCATAATACGATCATTACTCACAATTCCAGTTAGTACACTTGCTGCCAGATGTTTTGCTAAGTTCCCAAACTGTTGTCAAAGGCATCCCCACATACACTGCATTGCAGTAATCTAACTGGGAGATTATCAAGGCATGAATCACTGAACTCAGGCTATCACCATCCAGGTAGGGTCAGAGCTGACATTCCAGCAGTGGTGGCTGAACATACAAAGGAGGTTTGGGAGCGGGAGTCACACAGCCACAGAAAAGTACTCCTCTGGACTGACATTCCCTCAGTCCAGGGAAGGGAGAATCCACACAGCCATAATAACAGTGATAATGATAATAATTCAAATAATTCATTGTATTCTCAGAGCAACACAAGAACAAGTTCTGAAAACATCCCAAAATCCATGCCTTTGTATACACACCAAGCATCCACCAGAGCAGGCCTACTCAGAGGGAGCACGGCACAAAATTCCAGATTATGTGCATCTCATCAGAAATGAAGAGGACTGGATTGCTCAGGAGAAAGCATGGCAAGTTCATCCTGTTGCATGTTATTATAATTACCATTATCATTATTTCTCTTGGGAAGCCAACAGGAAGGAACCCATTGTAAAAAACACAGATGCTCCTGTTACTCACACAGATACACACACAGAGGCACCCCCTAATTCACCACCCCAAAGCATACATCCCCCAAAGCATATACACACACAAACCCCAGGCCACACACACGCATTCAGAGCACACAGACATAATCCAGACTAGGGATGGCACTGGCACTCAATTCTGTCCAGGAATCTGGTGGAAACCCCCCCCCGCCCCCCACACCCCTGAGCCACACTTGCCGAGCTACCTGCATCCACCCAGATGGCCTCGTCAAGCTCCGTGATCACCATTTAAAAAAATAAAATAAAATGACAATAGCAACAATGCGCATATTGCATATGAGTGAATATGCACACTTGTGAAAATGCACATGTTTGCCTATGCGCAAATATGCACATTTGTGGAAATGCGCCTACTCGCACATATGCAAATAGGAGCATTTCCGCGATTGCAATTTTATTTTTCAAAGAACAGCAATTGTGGAGCTCAATGAGGCTGTCTGGGTGAATGCAGGTGGCTTGGCGAGCTGTGGGAGCTCAAGCATGGGTCCTAGTGCGCACGAGCAGGGGCAGGGCAGGTGCCCAGAGAACCCAGATGGAGTGGCACCCACCCATTCCTACCCCAGACCACACACACAGACCACAGATCACACACACAGCCTAGACCACACACAGCCCAGACCACACAGAGACCCCTCTAAATATACCCCACACACACATGCACACACATGCTCAAAACCCAAAGCATGCACACAGAGCCACACAGAAAAGCAATGTTTGGAACCCAGGACCAACCTATTGCCAAAGGGAACACCAAGATAACAATAACAGTAACAATAATTGCTCCTCTTGGTTTCACATGGACGTATGGGCCCAATTGGAGTCCACAAGGATAAGAGCCTTCAGTGTGGTGGCCCTAGGGATGTTGCGGGTGCCCGACTGCGTCTGTGAACCACCCCCCCATGACTTCCAGACTGCACCCACCGAGATGCTATCCTCACTCGCCTTCCACTCACCCCCGCTCGTGCCCCGCTCGCATCCTCCAGGACTCACCACAATCCCGTCCGGTGAGCACCTGCCATTTTCCCGCCTTTGTTGTGTGCAAAAAAAGGAAGTTAAAAAATGTACATATTAAAATATGCACAGTTTGGGGCCAGGAAAGTTTAATATGTGCACTATTTTACACATGGGCTCTTGGGATGGGATCAGCAATGGGTAAGCCAGTGTTGAGCTTTTTTGAAACAGCCATGTCAATTGTTGAACATGATGAATGCCAGAGATATTGCAAGTGGAAACTGCTACTTGTGTTTATTACTCCTCCTTCTCCTTTTTTTAGCATACAACACTTTCCCCCCTTTTGCACATATTGTGAAAGACATCAGTCAGCTGAAATAGCAGGAAACATGTATTCTCAAAAAACCTTTAAAAATGAAAAGAAAACAAACCAACCTAGTTTGGAAACATAAAACAGCACTCACCTTAGAATGTTTTCCCATTTAATTTAGCAAGTGCTGAATTGTTACATCCCAAAGCCTTGCACTTATAAAAGGGAAGAAAACAGAGTGTGGAGTACCGTGCCACTTTCCAGACACTTTCAAGTTGAAAGAAGACTACACATCGTATTTTACAATGCTCTTAGGCTGCTTGCTTTCTTACAAGTGATAGAAATTACTGAGTGGCCTGCAGTCTTCCAAATGTCTCCTAAAACACCTCCAAACATATTTACTGGAACATTATTGAAGAAAATGCCCACTAGCATTTATACATGGAAAGCTCTCTAGTGTGGCTGGCATAAGTTGAAAGCTGCAGATGTGGGAAGGGGGAGGTGGGGACACTTTGAAAGCTGAAGAACATTCTACAGAACAAAAGCAGATCAAGTATGCCTTGCACCTGGTTCCTAAGCAGATCTAGCTGAAAGTGATTTCTGTGGAAATCGATGGGATTTGTTTCCACTGAAATGTGTTGAGATTGATGCATGTTACAGCTAACTATGCACTACCTTCAAGTTGCCATCTACTTCATAATTTCACATATGGAACATATCAGCATGTTGCATGGAATGTCTGATTGATAAACACTTGGAAGGGTTTTATTTCACCTACAGATTAAGTAGATCATTCAATTGGTGCCTATTCAGATTGCATTTGAACCATTTCATTGGGTACTGTTAAACTAGAGTCCCAAGTATTTCATGTGCAACTGGCTAGGGTAAGAGCCCAGCTATCAAGTGTGTCCCAAACCTAAGCACTATGCTGAGCAGTGTCTAGAGATTTTTAACTAGTCAAAAGTTAGAGTCTGGTGAGATATCAGGTTTTTTTCAAACATAGGATCTCCCCAGTTCATGTTTACTTCTGTCTGTGGTGAAGGCTGCAAGGGAGGAGGAAACATGGAAAGGAATTAATGAGAGCAGGAAATGCATCCAATCTCCCTCGAGTAACATGTATGTATAATAAATACATAAATGTGGGAGCCAACATTCAGAAAGAGAGAGAGGAGAGAGAGAGAGAGAGAGAGAGAGAGAGGAAGGAAGGAAGGAAGGAAGAAAAGAAGGAAATTATAGAATGATAGTATGACAGCAGCTCTGCATCTTCATATTTATAGGGATAGACAAATCTCTCACTGTCACTTTGTCATGCATTTGAATTGTTTACATCTTAAAAAATGTGACAAGCCAAGCAAAAAAAACCCCACGACATACGCAAATGGCGGCAGCTACGGCAGCCGCCATTTGCATTCCCTATTTTTCACCATTTTAGTCTACATAAATATTTACGTAGGCTATTACGGCGAAAAAAAGGGGAACGCAAATAGCGTAATGGGGGCTATTTGCATTCCTTTTTTTTCGCCATAATAGCTTACGTAAATATTTACGTAGGCTAAAACGGTGGGGGGGAAGGAACGCAAATAGCGCCCACTATGCTATTTGCATTCCCCTTTTTTTTTTGCTGTAATAGCCTACGTAAATATTTATGTAGACTAAAATGGTGAACAATAGGGAACACAAATGGCGGCTGCCGTAGCTGCCGCCATTTGCGTATGTCGTGGGGGGGTTTTTGCTTGGCTTGCCGTGATAGGCTACATAAATACTTACGTAGCCTATCACGGCAAAGACCAAGATGCAAATGGCGACCATGGCAGCCGGTCGAAAGACCAATCACCGCCGCCGCCGGACCCTCCGCTGGAGCCACAACCGTCCGGAACATCCGCCCCAGGTAAGCCTCATCCCAGAGGCAATCTGCGGGGGGGGGGGGGGGGGCAAGGAGTAGCAGGCCATTCCGCCACGGATTTCAGGGGGCCGAATGCCAGTGCATTCGGCCTCACTGAAATCAGTGGTGGAATTCTCTGCCATCCCTAAATATCATTGTTGCAGTAAGTAACACTACATTTCTACACACATTTACCAGAGACTAAGTCCCATTGAACCCAGTGGACTCACTTCTGAGGAGACATGTATTGCACATCACTATTTATTTATTTATTTATTTACCACTTAATAGACAAAACTCTCTGCAAAATCATGCCATAATGTTCTGCCTGAGCTTTCCTTTTGGGGAGGGATTTTTTAAAGTACTTTAAATTTCTGATTTAATGATTTAAAATATGTTCAGTGGATTTGAGAACTCCCTGTTGAAAAGCAGCTTGCAGCTTTCTGTAACCGTTATGCCCTGAAATGAATTATACAGACATGAGAGAGAGAGAGAGAGAGAGAGAGAGAGAGAGAGAGAGAGAAAGAAAGAAAGAAAGAAAGAAAGAAAGAAAGAAAGAAAGACGTTTCACTACCCCGGTCTAAGCTCAGTGGCAGATGTTAACATTAGTCCTCTGTGTGGTGAAGGCTCTTGTCCTATCTGAGGTACAAAGACATTCGAACCAAGCATATGCATGGACTGGAAAACATGTTCGTGTTCTATATTTCACTGCATGCTTCTTTGATTTGTACTGTAGGTCACATAAAGTATTTAGGAAACAGATTGTGAAAGTTGATTCTCATGTTGAAACTCATTTAAAACATTACTAAACCTAAACCCTATTCTTCAACTGGAGGCTCAAACCTTTAATAATTAAATTAATCCACTAGCATAGAGTTCTTATCTACAAGTTATGTCTGCTGTGTGTGATAGGACTAGGGGTGTACGAAACCCCACTCACCTGCGTCCGCAGGGGGTCTGCTGGGGGGGGAGGTGATCTGTTCCTCCCCCCCTGAATCCTCCCTGGCCAGCGCTGCTCCACAGCGACTCCGAGGAGCTGCCAGCCAGGCCCATCCGCAGCCGGACCTCCATCCGCTGCCGGGTTGCTGTGGCCACGAATGGCGTCCTGTGTAGGGGACGCAATTTGCGTCCCCCCTGTAGCCGTGATAGGCTACGTAAATACTTATGTAGCCTATCACGGCAAAGAGCAGGGACACAAGTGGCATCCTCTATGCCATTTGCATCCCTGCTGTTTGCCATGATAGGCTACGTAAGTATTTACATAGCCTATCACGGCTAAAGAAGGGACGCAAACGGCATCCCCTACACAGGATGCCATTTGTGGCCACACACTGGAGCAGGAGACTGCAGCGGCTGGATCCGGACCTGCCAGAGGCAGATAGGATCTGGTCCGCAGGGACTTCACAGGTTGGCAGGGGGAGCAGTCCATTCCTCCATGGACTCCGGGGGTGACTGGAGTCCGTGGCGGAATTCTCCACCATCCCTAAATAGGACTGTCCTTAAAGTTGTGCCTTTGTGCCAGCAGAGCACAGCATAGCACTGCACTGGAAATTATACAGTTCTACACAAGTGGAGCACAATACCATACTGGAGGAGCAGAATGCTACCAACAGTATAATCCTTACTACTGGGGAAAGTTGGGAAGAAACGTGGGTCAGATATGGAAATGTATAGTTTGACCCTCACAGAATGAAGATTAGGAGTGTTGTATATAAGGTACTTAATGGCATTTATAACATTTATAAAGACTCATTATATAAAAGGTAAGAATGCTGTCACCTTTCCTTGACTGCAGTTTTCCATTGGCAGGTTGACACGTTTGCACCTGGACCAGGAAGAGGGGAGGCAGAGCATTGTCCAAACAAATAGAGAGTCATGTGGAAAAGGGGGCAGAATGGAATGTTTGAAGTCCCAGAGGTGGCCTCTTTCTGTGGTTTGTCTTGGCAGCCAGTTATGCAGGAGGCCTTTGCTGGTGATTATGTAGACATTACACATGGGGTGTTTTCAGAGTATGTGGATGCAGCATGACTTGCCGGTAGGGATGTACAAAAGTCACTTACCTTTTCGAAGGGTAACATTCGTGGTGGTGGGGAGGTGCTCTGTCCCTCCCCCTGAAATTCTGGCCAGGGGGGGAGGCGCTCCATCCCTCCCCCCCGAATTCTGGCCAGCCGGTTTCGCTTCGCAGGGATTCTGCGGAGCCGCCGGCCGGCTCCGCCAGCAGCTGAACATCCGGCCGCTGGCTAGCAGGGACACAAATGGCAGCAGCCGTAGCTGCCACCATTTGCGTCCCTGCAGTCAGCCGTGATAGGCTACGTAAATGTTTACGTAGCCTATCATGGCTGATTTAAAAGAAAAAAAACGCGCATACGCAAATGGCGGTGCCCATGGGCGCCGCCATTTGCATTCCTTATTTTGGCACATCTTAGTCTATGTAAACATTTACGTAGACTAAGACGGCGAAAATAAGGGGAACACAAATAGCGTCCGCTACGCTATTTGCGTTCCCCTTATTTTCGCCGTCTTAGTCTACGTAAATATTTACGTAGACTAAGACGGCCAAAAATAAGGAACGCAAATGGCGGTGGCCATAGCTGCCGCCATTTGTGTATGCTTTTTTCTTTTTAAGCCAGACGTGATAGGCTACGTAAGTCTTTACGTAGCCTATCACGTCTTGTAAAAAAAAAACAAAATATAGCGACAAGACTGCAAACGGCAGCGGCGGCAGCCAGTCGGAAGACCAGCTGCTGCAGCTGCCGCAGCTGCCGCCGCCGAAGCCACCGCCAGAGCTGCTGCTGCCCGGAAGATCTGCCTCAGGTAATTCTCGTCCCAGGGGGGATCCGTGGGGGGGCGGGGGGGCAGGCCATTCCGCCACAGATTTTGGGGGGCCAAATGCACTGGCATTCAGTCTCACCGAGATCCGTGGCAGAATTCTCTGCCATCCCTACTGGCTACTAGCCCCATGGGTGAAACCCAAGCCAGAGAGGACCATAAAGGCAGTGCTTGTCACTAAGCACTACAGCTAGTTACCATAGAGCCCTTGAGGAGCTTCAGCCTCCATTCCAGAAGACCATATATTTAGGAATGGTGAAAAATTGGCTTGGTTTGCATTTTAATCCGAACTTGCTTAATCCCACACTTTGGAAACAATACACAGCCCAAAACTTGGTTTATCCTTTGAAACTTGCACTTCTCTGAATGTTGCACAGGAGTCCTCCAATAAAAAACATGGGTACAAAATGTGCATATTAGGAAAAGGTGCACACAAAACTGTGTATTTTTGTGAAAATTGTGTTCAAAAATGTGCACAAAAATACATACGCATTTTCATGCAAACATTAAAAAGTAATCTCAAAGTTCAAGAGGAATTGAACTTAAGCCTGGGAACTTGAGAAATGGAAAGAAACCAGAAGTGACAGATTGGTCCAGCCCTACATATCATACAAACATATCCCCACATATCATGCATATATCGTATGTTTTTGTGTAATGTTCAGGAGTAGAGAGTTAGTGGAGGGAGCAATCCTATGGCCACTAGACACTGTCTAAAGGGCCATAGGATTTTTTGGTTTCTGGGAACTGAGGTCAGAGCCCTGGGTCAGAGCTCAGCACCCAGAAACTCCCCTCCCCTCCCCCCATAGCTGGTGCAGTTGTCCCCCGTCTCCACACTTGGAAGAAGACCACAGAGTGGGTGAAAGGGGGCAGTCCCAAGGGAGGGGAGGGGAAGAGACCATGGAAGCCAACTTACAAGGCTTCCTATGAGCAGCACAGCCTCCCCTCTCCCACTCCGAAGTCCCCAGCTAGAAGCACGAAATCGCAAGTCTAGCTGAAAATGCAGGGTGGCCAGAGCATCGCCTCCATGCTTCATCCTCCCTGCATAAGATAGCTGCCAGCCTCTAATTTCAGAGGCTGATGTCAATCTCCATACATATCCCCCTAACAGCTCCATTGTAGGGCATCTCTGTGTACCTGCTTTTTGGTCCAAAGTTCAGGGGTTTGGGGATGAAACGCATAAGTTCATGATATGGAATGTGCCTGGTATGATGTTAAATATATAATAGCTTATGGACCTATTTAGTTTATGGACATTATGTGGATAAAATAATAATCAGGGTATAATGGAATAGATGATTATGCGATTGTTTTCTTATAAGGAAGGTTGTAGAAAGATGGTATGCTGAAAATAATAATTGAAATATCAATTTGTAATTTCCTAAAAACTGCTCTAACACTTTTGTAATATTTTCCTCAGATGTGATTTTTTGTTTTATTTTCAGTATATGTACAATAAAATCTTTTTCCTACCCCCCCAAAAAAAACAGAAGAAGAAAGACAGACAGACAAACAGACAGACAGAACAAATTACAAATGGCAGAAAAATATCTGCAGTACTTCACTTGTTTTAGATGCTGATTATATGGGTAATTTGTAGCCATCCATATTTCTTCACAATATGCTGAGACAATCCTATCTTTGTGCCACAGTGTTATTTGCACTGAAATGGGATCACAAAATGCACAAATGGTTTAGCTGAACTTTCATGAACTTATAAAAGAAAAGGCTAAGATAAGCTTGACCCAGAAAAAGCAGACAGTGCTGTTCCAAAGGGCTTATGGCCACATATCAACAGACCACATGTGATATCGTCCTCAGATCTGAAGTTGAAACCAATAAGAACCCAAAATAAGATGTGTCAAAAAGTTAATTGCTGCTATATTTTGCTCACTAAACTAAGTAACTTTCCTTCTGTTACTTCCACTCTCAATGGGAGAAAAATAGTTAGTTCTGATCTCATGTCATGGTAGGCACATGCCAGCTGTACAAAATCGGGAGGATTTCAGTGTTTTGTTTCAGGAAATCTGAAGAGATATTGTATACTGGGCAGGACAGCATGAAGTAGGGATGGCGGAGAATTTCTCCCCAAAACTTCGGGGGGCCGAGCGCCAACGTGTTCGGCCCCCCGAAGAAGTTTCGGGGAGAAATTCTCTGCACCCCCCCGCCCCCCGGGACGGGACTTACCTTTCCCGAATGTCCCTCCCGGCGGCGGGTCCCAGCGGCGGTTCGTCGGGTCTTCGTCAGGGGCGGGGGCAGCAGCCGGTCTTTCGACCAGCTGCCGCCTCCATTCCAATAAAACTAAAAAAAAAAAACGCCCCCGTGATAGGCTACGTGACGATTAACGAAACCTATCACAGCTAGATTTGCAAAGTCAGCCATGATAGGCTATGTAAATCGTCACGTAGCCTATCACGGGTGACTTTAAAAAAAAAAAAGCGCGTACGCAAATGGCGGCCCCCATAGGGAGCCGCCATTCATGTTCCTTATTTGGTCGCTGTAGTCTATGTAAAGATTACGTAGACTACGGCAAAAATAAAGGCAACGCTATTTGCGTTGCCCTTATTTTCGCCGTAGTCTACGTAAAGATTTACGTAGACTACAGCGACCAAATAAGGAACGCGAATGGCGGCTCCCTATGGGGGCCGCCATTTGCGTACGCGCTTTTTTTTTTTAAAGTCACCCATGATAGGCTACGTGACGATTGACGTAGCCTATCACGGCTGACTTTGCAGATCTAGCCGTGATAGGCTACGTTAATCGTCACGTAGCCTATCACGGGGGCGGTTTTTTTTTTAACTTTTTATTTCGTGGCCGGGCGAGGCGAGGCGCCTCCTCCCCGGCCTGAATTTCGGCCGGGCGAGGCGGGAAGCCTCCTCCCCGGCCTGAATTTCGGCCGGGCGAGGCGGGAAGCCTCCCCCCCAGCCTGAATTTCAGCCGGGCGAGGCAGGAAGCCTCCCCCCCGGCCTGAACTTCGGGGGGAGAGCAGCAAAGCGCCTCCCCCCCACCGCAAAAAGCTGCGAGACCAGGTAAGTGGCTTTCGTACACTCCTAGCATGAAGATATTTGATAAGATTCCGTTAAGATGAGCGGACAGTAAGGTTATAAGTGAAGCCTGGATGTCTGGCTGGTGTAATATCTTGGAAAGTAACAATCACTTTGACATTTCCCAGGTTAAATATCTGCTCTTATCAGAATGGCAGAAAAAAAAAAACCTATTTAAGTATGTAAAAGACAACAGTCTTATTTCTCAGCTTTCCAGATTAGTTCTGTTTTTGAATACTTAACATTGGGTATAAAATGTGATTCACAGATGGATCTACAACCAAGCTAAACCAAAATATTAGGATTAAATCCTATTTAGACATAGGAACCAAAGAATTGCAATGTTAACTAGATCTATGCATCTAATGGGGCTTTGGACATGTTTTCCAAACAGCTCTCCTCCCAGACCATATAAGGGGATTTGCTTTTAAACTGATAAGAGTTTCAAAAGCATTTTATGATCTAGGTTGGGAACCTGTTGTTCAGGGTAAAGAGAGAGAGAGAGAGAGAGAGAGAGAGAGAGCTTTCCTTAAAGAGATTTCCAGATCATTTCAGTCTATTTAAATTATGGATTATGAAGCTTCACAACTTCGAATCTTCGAAGATCATGCCTGAATTAGAAAAAAAAAAAAACCTCATGGAGAAGCCCCGATTCTGTGAGGAAAACGCCTTAATTTTTTAAAAAAAAATCCGGAGTGGGGGATAGGAGGGGGTAAATCTTAAGCTCATTTGAAGGGATAGAACAACCCCCTGCTCAGTGCAAGAAGCCTGATTCCCAGGCGGTCGCCCATCCAACTACTGACCAGGGCCGACCCTGCGTAGCTTCTGAGATCAGGCAAGCACGCACACATCCAGCCCTTTGCTTGTTGCTGAGGAAATGGGGGCTGCTGAGAAAGCTATGCAATCAGTAGCCAGAAGAAGACATGGGGCCGTCGAGAGCTGTGATTAGACAGGAGAGAAATACAAACACCACCATATTTGGACAGGCGGGGGAGGGGACTATGACTGGATATGGTAGCAAAGGTGGAAAATCAGAGCACATTAAGGGGAAATACTGGGATATTAGGGTATTGAAAGCGGGAGCACGGAAGTGGGAAATTCCAGTTCGAATTCGAGGCGGGTACTGTGCAGTGTGAAAGGCATGCGGTGAAACTTCATTAGAAGCGAAAAAAGGCAGTAAGTGTAGATCCAGCCTAAGTATGAAATCTTAAACCAGCTCACCAGACACTATGCTCAACAGGTGTTACCTCTGAATGAAGATTCTTCATCCTAAAGCTTCATTGAACTGAAGGGGGGGAATAGAAGTACATAGGGCGGCACTGTAGAAAATCAGGCAACTTAGATTTATGCAGATTTTCTTTATCTTCTCTCACCTAGAGGAGAAAAATTAGTCTTTGGTAGTGGGCTCCCATTAAGGCAGGTGATCTCAAGCACAATGATTTAAAATCAGGAAAGACACACATCACTGAGCTGCATCTCAGCTCTAGAAGGTAAGAGGAGAACATTATTTACTTGGCTAGGCCAGAAGACAGAGAAGCATTTCCACATAAGGATGGAAAGTCCCTTACCTGGTCCCGCAGCTGTTTTTGGTGGGGGGGAGGCACTCCATTTCTCCCCCTGAAATTCTTTGTGGGGGGGAGGCGCCCTGCCCCTCCCAGCCGAAATTCAGGCCGGGGGGGAGGCGCCCCATCCCTCCCCGCTGAAATTCTGGCCGGGGGGCAGCGCCCCATCTCCCCGGCCATGAAATAAAAAATTTAATTGTAAAAAAACAAACAAAAAAACGTGATAGGCTACATAACGATTTACGTAGCCTATCACAGCTAGATTTTCAAAGTCAGTCGTGATAGGCTACGTAAATCTTTATGTAGCCTATCACGGCTGACTTTGAAAAAAAAAAAGCGCGTATGCAAATGGAGGCGCCCATGGGAGCCGCCATATACGTTCCTTATTTGGGCACAGGTAGTCTACGTAAAGATTTACGTAGACTATGGCGAAAATAAGGGCGACGCAAATAGCGTAGCATCTACGCTATTTACGTTCCCCCTATTTTTGCCGTAGTCTACGTAAATCTTTACATAGACTAGATGTGCTAAAATAAGGAACACAAATGGCGGTGCCCATGAGTGCCGCCATTTGTGTACGTGCTTTTTTTTTTTTTCCAAAGTCAGCCGTGATAGGCTACATAAAGATTTACGTAGCCTATCACGGCTGACTTTGAAAATCTAGCCGTGATAGGCTACATAAAGATTTACGTAGCCTATCATGGCTGACTTTGAAAATCTAGCCGTGATAAGCTATGTAAATCGTTACATAGCCTATCACTTTTTTTTTTTTTACTTTACTGGGAAATGGTGGCGGCGGCAGCCGGTCAGAAGACCGGCCGCCACCCCCGCCACCACCGAAACGCCACCGAAATGCCGCCGGGACCCGCCGCCGAGAGGGACATTCGCACGAGGTAAGTCCCATCCCAGGGGGGGCGGGGGGCGGAGAATTTCCCCACCAATTTTGGGGGGCCGAATGCATTGGCATTTGGCCTCCTGAAGATTCGTGGAGAAATTCTCCGACATCCCTATCACACTATGTAGGCAACCAAGTAGATCATTACAGCAAAGCTGACAATGCAGAAATAAAATAATGATACATTTCATACCTCACAAACCCTGATTTCATTTCATCGTGAAGTTTACACTCGACAATATTTCAATGTGGTCTTAGTTTTTTCACCAAGAAATGCATTCAACATGTTTTTTGTTGTTTTTTTAACCAGCATTTTATTAAATTCTACATGTTCAGACATGGATGCCTGGAGAAGTGAGGCCTACCACTTGTGTGCCCTTGCCTTCCTGGCTTATAAAAGCAGCGAGGTGGGGTGGGGGGAGAAAGACTGGCTGAGTGGGTAAGGGCAGTGGTGAAATGCTCTTTATGGCAAAGGTGTGATTCCATCTTGCCTGAAGGAAATGGTGGTAAGACTTTTGTTTAAAAAACAACACACACCTCCCTGAACCCCACTGTGTTGGATAACTTCTGGCCAGTCTCCAATATTCCATTCTTGGGCAAGATGCTGGAGCATGTGGTGGCTTCTCAGATCCAGGGATTTCTGGATGAGATTAATTATCTAGATCTATTTCAATCCTGCTTCAGGCCCGTTTATGGGAGAGAGACTGCTTTGGTCCCCTTGGTGAATGATCTGTGGTGTAGGGGTGGACGAAAGTCCCTTACCTTTCGTCGAAGCTTGTTCGCGGTGGGGGAAGGCGCTTCGCTGCTCCCCCCGTGAAGTTCAGGCCGGGGGGGAGGCTTCCCGCCTCGCCCCGGCCGAAATTCAGGCCGGGGGGGAGGCTTCCCGCCTCGCCCGGCCGCGAACTCGAAAGTTAAAAAAAAAAAAAACAACGCCCCCGTGATAGGCTACGTGACGATTAACGTAGCCTATCACGGCTAGATCTGCAAAGTCAGCCGTGATAGGCTATGTTAATCATCATGTAGCCTATCACGGGTGACTTTAAAAAAAAAAAAAGCGCGTACGCTAATGGCGGCCCCCATAGGGAGCCGCCATTCGCGTTCCTTATTTGGTCGCTGTAGTCTATGTAAATCTTTACGTAGACTACTGCGAAAATAAGGGCAATGCATAGCAGAGGCGCTTCGGTTCTCCCCCCAAAGTTCAGGCCAGGGGGGGAGGCACCCCACCTCGCCCGGCCAAAATTCAGTCCAGGGGGGGAGGTGCCCCGCCTGGCCTGGCCAAAATTCAGGCCGGGGAGAAGCGCCCCGTCTCCCTGGCAGCGAAATAAAAAAGTGAATTTAAAAAAACCACACACACACCTAGGGATGGGGGAGAATTTCTCCCCGAAACTTTGGGGGGCCAAGTGCCAACGCATTCAGTCCTCTGAAGGGTGTTCGGGGAGAAATTCTCCGCCCCCCCGCCCCCCACCCCCCCCAGGATGGGACTTACTTCCGGGCGAGGAGGGAAGCATCCCCCCCTGGCCTGAACTTCGGGGGTAGCAGCAAAGCACCTCCCCCCCACCGCGAAGCAAGCTGCGAGACCAGGTAAGTGACTTTCGTGCTTCCCTACACACACCCATGATAGGATACGTAACGATTAACGTAGCCTATCACGGCTAGATTTCCAAAGTCAGCCGTGATAGGCTACGTTAATCGTTATGTAGCCTATCACAGGTGACTTTGGAAAAAAAAAAAGCGCGTACGCAAATGGCGGCGCCCATGGGCGCCGCCATTTGCATTCCTTATTTGGGCCTGGGTAGTCTACGTAAAGATTTACATAGACTACGGCGAAAATAAGGGCAACACAAATAGCGTTGCCCTTATTTTCGCTGTAGTCTACGTAAATCTTTACGTAGACTACTCGGGCCCAAATAAGGAACGCAAATGGCGACGCCCATGGGCGCCGCCATTTGTGTACGCGCTTTTTTTTTTTTTCAAAGTCACCCGTGATAGGCTACGTAACGATTTACGTAGCCTATCATGGCTGACTTTGGAAATCTCGCCATGATAGGCTACGTAAATCATTACGTAGCCTATCACGTGTGTGTGTTGTTGTTGTTTTTAAACATTTACTTTTGTATTTCGCGGCCAGGCAAGGCGGGGTGCCTCCCCCCCTGGCCTGAATTTCAGCCAGGCGAGGCGGGGCGCCTCCTCCCCAGCCTGAACTTCGGGGGGAGAACCGAAGCGCCTCCCCCCTACCATGAAGCAAGCTGCGGGACCAGGTAAGTGACTTTCGTACATCCCTAGTGGCCACAGCCCTCTCTTGTCAGGCCTCCGGCCTACAGTTCCCCTTTGGCCTGCCCTCACCCTATAACAGTGGGCTAGAGGTGTTGCCTCTATTCCTGGAGGCCCATCAGGGTCGCCCTCGCAGGTATCTCCTGCAGCGGGTTTAGACTCCGGCCTACACTTAGTGCTTAAAAGGGATGGCCTGTGTAGTGTTTGAGTGTTGCACTGGGACCAAGGATCCTGGTACTTGCTTCGCGTTCTCCTGCTAATAGGCCCCTAGTAGCCTTGTGTCAAAGCGCCAGCTCCTAAACCCCACTTACCATACATCATGACCCCCAAGAAGGGCCAGGGTGGGAAGAAAGGCAAGGGTAGGGCCCCGTGTCCTCCCTCCAAGAGACCACAGCCTGGGCCTGACTCTGAGTCCGAGGAGGAAACAGGCCCAGTACTGGCATCAATCCTTGCCCACCTGGAAGTGGCTGAGAGTTCATCAGGAATCCCTCCCCCGGCCAGGCCTAAGAAAACCATGGAGGTCCAACCCAAAAGAACACAACAGCAGACCCAACGCTCGTTACTACTTTCTATTTCAGCATGTCTGGACGCTTTTAGGGATGGCGGAGAATTTCTCCCCGAAACTTCGGGGGGCCGAGCGCCAACGTGTTCGGCCCCCCGAACAAGTTTCGGGGAGAAATTCTCTGCACCCCCCCGCACCCCGCACCCCCCCCAGGATGGGACTTACCTTTGCCGAATGTCCCTCCCGGCGGCGGGTCCGGCCGGCGGTTCGGCGGGTGTTCGTGCAGGGCGGGAGCGGCAGCCGGTCTTTCGACCGGCTGCTACCGCCGCCATTCCAATAAAAGAAAAAAAAAATGCCCCCGTGATAGGCTACGTGACGATTAACGTAGCCTATCACAGCTAGATCTGCAAAGTCAGCCGTGATAGGCTACGTAAATCGTCACGTAGCCTATCACGGGTGACTTTAAAAAAAAAAAAGCACGTACGGATAATGGCAGCCCCCATAGGGAGCCGCCATTCCCATTCCTTATTTGGTCGCTGTAGTCTACGTAAATGTTTACGTACACTACGGCGAAAATAAGGGCAACGCTATTTGCCGCAGCCGCCATTTCCAGTAAAAAAAAAAAGTGATAGGCTACGTAAAGATTTACGTAGCCTATCACGGCTAGATTTTTAAAAAATACTGTGATATGCTATGTAAATGTTTACGTAGCCTATCACGGCTGAGTGGGGAAAAAAAACAAAAAACTGCGCGTACGCAAATGGCGGCGCCCATGGGCGCCGCCATTTGCATTCCTTATTTTGGCACATCTAGTCTATGTAAACATTTACGTAGACTACGGCAAAAATAAGGGGAACGCAAATAGCGTAGCGTCTACGCTATTTGCGTTCCCCCTATTTTTGCCATAGTCTACGTAAATCTTTAACTAGACTAGATGTGCCAAAATAAGGAACACAAATGGCGGTGCCCATGGGCGCCACCATTTGCCTACACGCGGTTTTTGTTTTGTTTTTTCACTCAGCCATGATAGGCTACGTAAACATTTATGTAGCCTATCATGGCTGACTGCAGGGACGCAAACGGCGGCGGCTATGGCCGCTGCCATTTGCAGCCCGGCTGGCCAGGATTCGGGGGTGGAGGGATGGAGCGCCTCTCCCGCCAGCCAGAATTTTTGGGGGGAGGGACTAGGGATGGTGGAGAATTTCTCCCCGAAACTTCGGGGGGCCGAGCGCCAACGTGTTCGGCCCCCCGAACAAGTTTCGGGGAGAAATCCTCCGCACCCCCCCCGCACCCCGCACCCCCCCCGGGACGGGACTTTCCTTCCCTGAATGTCCCTCCCGGCGGTGGGTCCGGCTGGCGGTTCGTCCGGTGTTCAAGCGGGGCGGGAGCGGCAGCCGGTCTTTCGACCGGCTGCCGCCCCCGCCATTGCAATGAAAGAAAAAAAAAACACGTCCCCTGATAGGCTACGTGACGATTCACGTAGCCTATCACGGCAAGATTTGCAAAGTCAGCCATGATAGGCTACGTGAATCGTCACGTAGCCTATCACGGGTGACTTTAAAAAAAAAAAGCGCGTACGCGAATGGCGGCCCCCATAGGGAGCCGCCATTCCCCTTCCTTATTTGGTCGCTGTAGTCTATGTCAATGTTTACGTAGACTACGGCGAAAATAAGGGCAACGCAAATAGCGTTGCCCTTATTTTCGCCGTAGTCTACGTAAACATTTACGTAGACTACAGCAACTAAATAAGGAACGCGAATGGCGGCTCCCTATGGGGGCCGCCATTCGCGTACACGCTTTTTTTTTTTTAAGTTACCCGTGATAGGCTACGTGACAATTCACGTAGCCTATCACGGCTGACTTTCTAGATCTAGCCGTGATAGGCTACGTGAATCGTCACATAGCCTATCAGGGGACGTTGGTTGTTTTTTTTTTTTACTTTCGTGTTCGCGGCCGGGCGAGGCGGGAAGCCTCCTCCCCGGCCTGAATTTCGGCCGGGCAAGGCGGGAAGCCTCCCCGCCCGGCCTGAATTTCGGCCAGGCGAGGCGGGAAGACTCCCCCCCTGGCCTGAACTTCGCGGGGGGAGCAGCGAAGCGCTCCCCCCCACCGCGAACAAGCTGCGAGAAAAGGTAAGTGACTTTCGTCCACCCCTAGGAGGGACGGAGCGCCTCCCCCCCAGCCAGAATTTCAGGGGGAGGAACGGAGCGCCTCCCCCCCAGCCAGAATTTCAGGAGAGGGACGGAGCGCCTCCCCCCCACCGCAAATCAAATTTCGATACAGGCAAGAGACTTTTGTACATCCCTACTTGCAGCCCAGGTCGTTCTCTCCCAGGTGCAAGACCAGGACCTGTGGTGGGAAACTGACAAAACCTTGATGAAACAGGGTGGGAAGGAGTGAGTCTCATCGCATACCCTGCCGGCCAAGCCACTGTATCGCCACCTGTTGGGAAAATTGCAGCCGGGAACCAAAGGCCAAAGTAGAAGCTCTGTGAGCAGCCCAAAACACCATACTGTGCCCACAAATGAGCACCCATACCAGCGTAGGTTGAATCCCATCTAAGGAATAAAACACTGGGGAAGGTGAAGAAAAGCATTATGAAGTATCGGGCAAATCGCAAACATAGGACCGGAAAGCCCTGGAGCGCCATCTCCCTACAGCCATCACGTGCTTGGATTAAAAAACCTATGGCAACTGCCGTAGAGGCCGCCCCAATGCGGAAAGAGTGGGTCCCAAAATGATAATGTCCCAAACCCAGTATGGATAAGGCCAACTTAGTGATGGCCCAGAATTGGAACTTTGTCAGTGGTGAACCGTTATTATGGCAGAATAGGGGACCCTCACTTAGGGATGTATGAAAGGCACTTACCTTTCGCGGATTATGTTTATGGTTGGGGGGGAAGCGTTCCATCCCTCCCCCCAGAATCCTCGCCAGGGGGGAGGCGCTCCGTTCCTCCCCCCCTTGGAATCCTGGCCGGCCAGCTGTGCTCCACAGGGATTCTGCAGAGCCGCTGGCTGGCTCCGCCAGCAGCCGGACATCCGGCCGCTGGCTAGCAGGGATGCAAATGGCGGCGGCCATAGCCGCCGCCATTTGTGTCCCTGCAGTCAGCCATGATAGGCTACGTAAATGTTTACATAGCTTATCACAGCTGACTTAAAAAAACAACAACGTGCGTACACTCAATTGGCCTATTACTGTGAGTGTTTTTGCCTAGGTCACACTGTCAGTGGGGTTGAGTGCGTCCTGTAGGTGAATACGGTCTATATCATAGGTCACATTCCAGTTGGCGGCTAGGATGGGCAAAAGCAGAAAGAGATTAGGGATGGTGTGCATGCAGAGGCACCTTATGGTGACAGGTGATGCCTGAGGCCCCCCAAACGGGTTGTGCGGCTTGGCGGGGGGATAAGGGTTGCCTGGGAGACCAACCCTACTCACTCACCCAGGTGTTGTGCGGCACCAGGAGGGGGTGACAGAGGAAGGTCTACCTCCCCCAGAAGGGGCAGTCCGGAGCGGTGGCGAGATCACCGCCACCCCTCAGGCTGGGTGTGTTTTCGCCCAAGAAGTGCCAGCTAGCCGCTGACACAGTTAGATGCCCGTCGTAGTTACCCCTTTGCAGGTATTTCAATAAATGTGGCCCAATTTTCAACCCAAGCTTGTTGTCTGCGTCTTCTTTAACCCATCTCCACTCACAATAATATTGTCCCTTTCTGTTATAAAAAGAAGGAAGTTAACATGTTCGTCTTTGTAAGAAGTATGGGAACTTTTATGTTTCTTATTCACTTTCATTTATCCTTCATGACTATTTAGCCAGTGACAGGCTAAAGATATTAAGACAGATATGTCTGGAGATCCACTTATGTCAAAAAGGAAGTAGAGACTGAGATGGCATAGAAGAAGAGGTGATATTGATTATGGCAAATGCCTCAAGTTGGAGTTAAATATCCAATTCCAAATCATGAAAAACTATCTGATAGTCAGCTTCCTACGGTGACAGGATAAATGAAGTCTCAGAAAAACATTGAAAATATGTAATGCTAAAAGCTCAGTACAGTCATCAGAAATGCTCTCACTGAATACAGGAGGTGCTGAATCCATAGCAATGGCAAAAGCTAACAATTCAAGATAACTAATTTGAATAATCCATTGAGATACAAAAAAATGAGAGTTTTGAAATAAAATTAGGCACAGAAAAAAATCCACCTAATCCGAGCTTCAAAAGGAACAGCTTATTTCATTTTACATAAGGGAAAATGGATAAAATATAATATATTGATATTCTTATAGACATTTTGTTGTTGTCATCTTCAGAGAAGAAATATCAACCACAATAATTCATGATGAAAGCAGCTTCTTTCTCCAAAGAATATTTAATGTGTCCACCTAGGGATGGGAGAAAATTTGTTCAGTTTACATTTCAATGCAAACTTACTTAATTTTGCATGTAATGGTCATATATGTATTATAATAGGGAAACTGCTTGCACAAAATGTGTATATTAGGCAAAATGCATTTAAAAAATGCATGTATTAGGAGAAATGTACCCCAAATGCATTTCACATCTGTTTTGGAGGTCATGAAGTAATTTTTTCATGGCATAAAAACATAGTTGGTAAGCCGAATGTAGCCCCTGTACCTTCAGCTGTCAAACAGCTGTACATTTATCCAGTGTAAGTAGCTAACATGAACAGTATAGGTTAATTGCACAGAATAAACTACTTTGAAATTATGTGCTCTTGTAGGATTGGGAGGTCCACTGATTTCAGTAGGATCTCTGCAGGTGCAATTTATTTATCAAGCTACTGCTTCAGATAAGCTAACTAAACTCAGCCACACAGGATTAATACCATTAATGAGGCTAACTTGCCTTGAGAAATGATTACATGATTTTTTAAATGTATTTTTATAATTGGTTTGCTTTTCAACCTGAATGTTTATTGCTGCGAAGGTTTGCATTTATTTATTTTGGTTGCATTGCCTGTTGGCTTATAAGGCTTTGAATGACTAACAAGACATGCCCCCTCATCCTAGTCACGTTTACTCAGAAGTAAGTACATAATTCATAAGGTATCTGTTGAAATAACCATGAGATCCAATGTGGTGTAGTGGCTAATGTGTTGGACTGTGGGTCAGAAGATCCAGGTTGTAGTCCCCAATCAGCCATGGAAGCTCGCTGGGTGACTTTGAGCCAGTCATAGACTGTCAGCCCAACCCACCTCACAGGGTTGTTTGTTGTAAGGATAAAATGGAGGAGGACTATGTACGCCACCTTGGGTTCCTCAAGGAGGAAAAAAGGCTAGATATAAATGTAATAAATAAATAAATAAATAAAGTGCCATTTTGTACTCCCACAAAAATGTGCCTAGGACTGCAAGCTAAAGTGATAGGCTAGCCTATCGTGGGAAAAAACACAGACACAAATGGTGTAGTGGACGCCATTTGTGGCTGTAAAGCCCTTAGTTTAACCTAATTGCAGCCATTTACGGCTGCATTTAGGTTAATCTAAGAGCTTTCCGGCCGCAAATGGCGTCCACTACGCCATTTGCATCTGGAGATCCCTCAGCCAGCAATACAGCATGCCAATGGCAGCTGTATCGCCAACGATATGGAGCGAGCCGTGGGGAGGATCCGTCCGAAGAGGATTCCAGCAGGAGGTGGAGGCAAGGGATCCTTTCTGCCATGGACTCCGGAGGCCAGATTCAATAGAATTCTGCCACGGACCCCAGTGAGGGGTCCGTGGCGGAATTCTCCGCCATCCCTAGTTGTGCTCGCATGTTCTTATCAGAAAAGATTCTTAAGGACTGTGATAGAATATAAAGGAGGAAATAGGGTGTAAGGCCAGGGTCTCCAAGATGGTGCCTGTGGCTCCCTGATCTTCTCGGATGCTATTTTATTTATTTGTAAACAATTCATTACAAAATGTTTTAACTGGGAGGCTGGCCTGCTGACAGGCTAGATGCCAATCTCCACAACCATCTTTCTTCCTAAGAATTAGGGATGTACGAAAGTCATTTACCTTTTCGAAGGGTGACATTCGCGGTGTGGGGGAGGCGCTCAGTCCCTCCCCCTGAAATTCTGGCCGGGGGGAAGGCGCTCCATCCCTCCCCCCTGAAATTCTGGCTGGGGGGGCACACCGTCCCTCCCCCCCAAATCCTGGCCAGCCGGCTCTGCAAATGGCGGCTGTAGCCGCCGCCATTTGCGTCCCTGCAGTCAGCCGTGATAGTCTACGTAAATGTTTACATAGCATATCACGGCTGATTTAAAAGAGAAAAAAAAATGCGCATACGCAAATGGTGGCAGCCATGGCCGCCGCCATTTGTGTTCCTTATTTTGGCGTCTACGCTATTTGCGTTCCCCTTATTTTTGCCGTCTTAGTCTACGTAAATGTTTATGTAGACTAAGACGTGCCAAAATAAGGAACACAAATGGCGGCGGCCATGGGCGCCGCCGCCGCCATTTGCATACGTGCGGGGTTTTTTTTCTTTTAAATCAGCTGTGATAGCCTACTTAAACATTTACGTAGCCTATCACGGTGTTTTTTAAAAATCTAGCTGTGATAGGCTACGCAAATCATTATGTAGCTTATCACGTGTTTTATTTTTTTTAACTGGAAATGGTGGCGGCGGCAGCCGGTCAGAAAACCAGCCGCCGCAGCCACCGCAGCCGCCACAGCCAAACCGCCACCGGAGCCGCTGCCAGGAAGATTCGCCCAAGGTAAGTCCCGTCCCGGGGGGGGGCAGACAGTTTCACCACCGATTTCGGGGGGCCGAATGCGCTGGCATTCCGCCTTCCCGAGATTCGTGGCGAAATTCTCTGACATCCCTACTAAGAATGCCTGTGGGCCCCATGTGGAGATGCCCAGCCACCCAGAAAAAAGTACGGTGGGGGTGGAAGGATGTGTCCTGGGGCTGGGGAGTGAGGGGGTCTAAGAGTATATTGAGTCTCTATAAGGTATCTTGAGACCTAAATTACCTACTCACATTCCTAACTCTTTTCCCAATGTGTCCTTTTTGAAACCTCTTCAATCTCGCAGTAACGTTCCAAAAGGCAAAATGCTCAGAGTCTTCTCTGCTAGCACAATCCGCCATTCATTTAATCAGGCCTGTGCCAAGGAGAGCGCTTTGCGGAAGAAAACCTTATTCTGAGAAGGGAAATAATAATGATGACTATTTACATGATTCCTCTTTAGAGATAGGCAAATCACAAATATTACGCCACGTTAGTAGAAATGAGCACAAATTAGACACTTTAATAAGGAACAACATAAGATTGTGTCTGAAAACTGAACATGGGGGAATATATTAGTCTTAAATGTGCTTCATCCTCTGCAAGTTGGCATGAATGCTTCTAATGTGTCCCTCGAGATTTTAAATTCATTTAAAACACTTCCATACTTTACACATGCATATATAGCTCCCATTCCCTCATAGTGTGAAGCTCCATCAACATGAAATGGTGTTCCTACTGCAATCAAGAATTGCTTAATTTTATAACAAGGACCATTTTAGACCATTCAGTTATCCTGGTTTGTGGTTCCCCCACCCCACCCCTTTTCTAAAATGGAAATCCATACTAAATAATCAGGGAACTCTTGGTCCAGAACTATTGTTTGTGTTGTTCCGCACTTCAGAAGGAGGCCACAAAACTTGGGAAAATTATTTATTGCTTTACATTTTCAGTGCACTTTACTTCAATAGTTTTGGGAGAATAATAATACTTCTTCCCTTTAAAAACAATCAGAATAGAAAAGATACACTATCAGGTCCTGCTCACATGTAATGTGAAACCATGATGGTTAGGGAATTTCTGCTAACCGCGATGGCTTCTCATGTTGTGAGAAAACCATGTTCCCCATGGTTAATAAGTCACCCCCACTAACCAGCCCCCTGCAAAAGGGTTAAGGGGCCCCAGGGTGGCTTACCATGTCATCTGGCAGGCTCCCCAGTGGTTAAAATGAGATCCGAAGGACTTCCAGGCCATGGCCATAGAGTCCACTGGCTAGAGCATCTGCCACTGCAGGTGATGCTTTAGCTGCCATGGACTTTCTCTATGGTCACATGGCCATTTTGGTTGCCAGAGCAGCCAGCAGCAGCCCATTTGCACTGTGGAGGATGACAGGATGCTCAGTAACCATGCCTAGAAGATCACCAGGAAACTACGGGGGGGGGGGTAGCATGACCATGTGGTGCTACATGGTTCCCACTTGTGTGATGAATGCATGCATTATTGTTTCACTAACACCCCCCCCCCAGTAGTTACCCTAGCCACCATCCCCCTGCGTATGTCTGAACAGGCCCTCAATTTCACACCAACTATCATAGGCTGTCAGGAGGACCACTGAACTGGTGAGCTCCTGATGATTTGATAGGGATGTACGAAAGTCCCTTACCTGATCCCGAAGCTTGATTCGCGGTGGGGGGGAGGCGCTCCGTCCCTCCCCCTGAAATTCTGGCCGGGGGGGAGGCGCCCCATCCCTCCGGCCACGAATCCTCCAGTCCTGCCGGGACGCAAATGGCGGCGGTCGTAGCTGCCGCCGTTTGCGTCCCTGCAGTCAGCTGTGATAGGCTACATAAATCTTTACGTAGCCTATCACTTTTTTTTTTTTTACTTGGAAATGGCGGCAGCAGCAGCAGCCGGTCAGAAGACCAGCCGCCGCAGCCGCCACCGCCGCACCACTGCCGCCGCCAGGGACATTCGCCAAAGGTAAGTCCCGTCCCGGGGGGGCGGGGGGCAGACCGTTTCTCCACCAATTTTGGGGGGCTGAATGCGCTGGCATTCAGTCCCTGAGATTCGTGGAGAAATTCTCTGACATCCCTATGATTTGAGCTAGTGAGCTCCCTGGAGCAAAATTAGAGGCTTATTCCTTGGCCACTGGTTTCCACTAAGAATTACACTCCTCCTCCTGCTCCAGGAATAGCTTCAATAGCCATCTGCCTTTCTCCACCCATTCCCCATATGATTGGCACATCAGCACAGGTGCTGGGTGGGGATCAGAAGTCATTGCTCAAAGCCTGCAAAAATGGTGTGTACCCTATTCCTGGTACAACCAATGATTTGTATAAGTGTTTCCTGTCTTGTTTCCTGTTCCTGTTCTTGTTTCCTGTTTCTCCTCTTCCTGTTTCCTGTCCATGCTTGGTACTACCTGTTGCTCAGAAACTGAATTCCTAGAAATACTCATGAACACCTCTGTTCTTTTGTGCCTGTGTCATCTGTATCCTGTTGGCAGAATTACACAATTCATTTCTTACTAGTGTTGCAATGTTATTGCGCAGTTTTCTCTTTAATTTTACAACTACCTTGAACTTCTTGAGTGGGAGAGAAATAAATTCCTCAATCTAAGCTAAGCTAGTCATTGCCAAACTGGATTAATGTAACATGCTTAGTAGTGTACTAAAAATAACAAATATTCTTGAGCTAGAACATGGAAGCTGAGATAGCTTCAAATAGCATTTTATTCCCAGATTTCTTCGGATATCATTCCTTTAGAAGCAGGAGGAAGGAGCCACACATAGAGGCAGGGTGGTAGAGGGGACACCAATAGCACAATTCTATACATGTCTACTCAAAAGTAAGTCCCATAGCATTCAATGGAATGCCCAAGTGAGTGAGTAAAGGATTACAGCCTTAAGCTTCAAAAATCAACTGCTTATTGAATATACAACAGCATAGAATATTTTGACTTAATATAGATTAACATGAGCCTTGTTCTAAAAACAACATCATCATTCATCACTATCAGCTGTGTCTGGTCCTTTTCAGAGAGAAGCGGAGACAGTGGCTGTAGAAACATTGCTCTTTCTATCTTCTTGTCAGTTTAGTCTGAAGGACATTGAAGGTGTTTTGGCTCATTTGACTAATTTGGAGCCCCGAAGAATTGGCCTGAATTCCAAAGTTCAGCACAAATTCAGTCCTGAGTTCATGTTCTTCTTATGGGGCGGGGGGGGGGGGAACAAGCTCAAGTGTGTGAAGAGTTGAGACAAAGGGTTCTCTAATGGAAAAAAAAATGGTGCTTAAAAACAACCGAAAATGATGTTGGAGGAGGGGAACAAATGTAGAGAGCCCTTATTTGAAAAGGGTGGGAGAGGGCACAAGAAAGACTGATAACCGATGAAAGACATAGTTGTATCAAAATGCTGTAGAGGGAAAAAATATCGCAGGTTTCTGGGCTGTGTGCTCAATTGCTTGAAATAATAAGGGTGCATTTGGATGACTTGATTATTGCAATTATCACATATTAGCCTGATTGTCTGAAATGTCAGCTGTCATCAGAGCCTTTAAACACATGCAAATCCCATTGGTAGACATGAGAGCTTACAGAAGGGAAGTATAGCACATTAAAATCACCATGTGAACTGTCTGTGTGAATCCATGTTAAGTGCACAGCTTTTAGTCACACATTTTTTGCACAGTGCAAAAAGCCTGGATAAGAGAAGGTGGCACAAAATCTGCTAGACTGTAAGCAAACCTTCAGAGAACACACCTTTAGTCTAACATATGAAACAGAGATAAGGAGAAGGCTGACACAAAGAATTATCTCTGCTATGCTGAAATATACATTGTGATTGAGCCCCCTGGATACACCAGAATAAAATTTAAATAACTAGTTACAGATGAGAGTCTCAGTGTTCTACATTAAAAAAAATGAAATGAAAGTACATGATCTATTTAGTTTAAGATACAAATTCTCAGGTGCCAGAAAATGTGTAACACATCAGGAGCAAAGGAGATAAGGTATTTGAAGAAAGGTTACCCTAATAACTTCCTGTAAGAGATGGAATTGAAGAAATGCCTATCTTCCATGTATTGATAATTGTTTGCAATTAAAAGGTATGGCAGCACTTGCATATGTCACTCTCCTTTATTAAAAAAAAAATTATTGGAGTGGTTATTAAGTATTAATTAGCTTTGGGACAGATGTTTGAAACTGCTTGGTGTTCAAGAGCTTGTCTCTGAGCTAGCTATTACATGGATTTCCTGTTCCCACCAAGTCATTTTAAGACAAAGAAGTGACTCGCAGGAGCTATTTCATTTTGTACATGGAAAGTGGTGTTTAATGATATGTATAGTGCAGAGGTGGGCAACTTGTGGCCCTTCAGATATTTTGGCCTACAATTCCCATCACCATCGGCTATGCTGGCTGGGGCTGATAGGAGTTGTAGGCCAAAAAATTTTTAGGGCCACAAGTTGACCACCACTATACAGTGGAATAAATTCACAGAGAACAGATGTATGTTTCGTGCACCATATACTGTAAACTTGAACTCCTTATTTCATCTCTTAATGATTCTCTTCATTTAATGTATTGATTAAGATACAAAATCGATTGCTAGTGCTGCCAAACTTGAAGTAATAAATGAATGCATGCAAAATTGCCCTGTAATCAGCAATGTAATTAATCATTGGAGATCCATCTATTACAGGTTAAGATAATACCTATTTGTCCTTTGCCTTCTAGAGATGGATAATAATTGCCTAACTGGTGGTACATGAAAAAGCACTGCGACTGCAGTCCTAAAATCACTCTCTCTATAGCGAACTGAAGTGGTTGAGTGCTGGCAGGGCTGGAGCCAAAAGGGGGCACTGAGAAACAAGAAAATGGTATCGGCGTGCTCGGATGCACCCGGAGGTATGCAGAAGTACAAAGCATTAAAGCACCCAAAGGAGGCAAAAATACAAACCCCAAGGAGCCCGAAGGGGTCTGAGCAATCCTTAGTAATTTCCAGGAGCTGTGGAATGATGCATGTGTCATTTGGAAAAGAAACAGAAAAGTGGGGAGTGAATTTGCCTGCTTGAGCCTCTTGCAGCTTAGTATCCTGGAGGAGAGAAGGACATGGCTGGTTGGCTGCAATCCTGAAGAGAAGCACTCCTGTTAGGGGGTGAGGATACATTGTTCTGTTTTGTTGCAGGTAGGGGTGGACGAAAGTCCCTTACCTGTACTCGAAGGTTGTTCGCGGTGGGGGGGAGGCGCTTCGCTGCTCCCCCCGCGAAGTTCAGGCCAGGGGGGGAGGCTTCCCGCCTTGCCCTGGCTGAAATTCAGGCCGGGGGGGGAGGCTTCCCGCCTCGCCCTGGCCGAAATTCAGGCCGGGGGGGAGGCTTCCCGCCTCGCCCGGCCGCGAACTCGAAAGTTTTTTTTTTTTAAAAAAAAACGCCCCCTGATAGGCTACGTGACGATTAACGTAGCCTATCACGGCTAGATTTGCAAAGTCAGCCATGATAGGCTACATCAATCGTCACGTAGCCTATCACGGGTGACTTTAAAAAAAAAAAAAAGCGCGTACGCTAATGGCGGCCCCATAGGGAGCCACTATTTGCGTTCCTTATTTGGTCGCTGTAGTCTACGTAAAGATTTACGTAGACTATGGCGAAAATAAGGGCAATGCAAATAGCGTTAATCGTCACGTAGCCTATCAGGGGGCGTTTGTTTGTTTTTTTCTTTTATTGGAATGGCGGTGGCAGCAGCCAGTCAAAAGACCGGCTGCCGCTCCCGCCCCGCACGAACACCTGACGAACCGCCGGCCGGACCCGCCGCCGGGAGGGACATTCGGCGAAGGTAAGTCCCGTCCCGGGGGGGGCAGGGGGGCGGAGGATTTCTCCCCGAAACTTGTTCGGGGGGCTGAACACATTGGCGCTCGGCCCCCCGAAGTTTCGGGGAGAAATTCTCCGCCATCCCTAGTTGCAGGTCCCATTGGTTATTTACAATCTCCAAAGGTCCATTTGTTGTTGTTGTTCAGTTGTTAAGTCTTGTCCAACTCTTCGTGACCCCATGGACCATAGCATGCCAAGCCTTCCTGTCCTCCGCTCTCTCCCGGAGTGTGCTCAAATTCATATTCATTGCATCAGTGATGCTACCTAGCCATCTCATCCTCTCCTGTCCCCTTCTCCTTTTGCCTTCAATCTTTCCCAGCATCAAGGTCTTTTCCAGGGAGTTTTCTCTTCGCATTAGGTGGCCAAAATATTGGAGCTTCAGCTTCAGTATCTGTCCTTCCAATGAGCACTCAGGGTTGATTTCCTTTAGGATGGACTGATTTGACCTCCTTGCAGTCCAGGGGACTCGTAAGAGTCTTCTCCAGCACCACAGTTCGAAAGCATCAATTCTTCGGCACTCAGCCTTCCTTATAGTCCAGCTCTCACAGCCATACGTTGCTACTGGGAAAACCATAGCTTTGATTATACGAACCTTTGTTGGCAAGGTGATGTCTCTGCTTCTTACTATGCTGTCTAGGTTTGCCATAGCTTTCCTCCCAAGGAGCAAGCGTCTTTTAATTTCATGGCTACAGTCACTGTCTGTGGTGATCTTGGAGCCCAAGAAAGTAAAATCTGTCACTGCTTCCATTTCTTCCCTTTCTATATGCCAGGAAGTGATGGGGCCAATGCCATGATCTTAGTTTTTTTAATGTTGAGTTTCCAAAGTTCCATTACACATCTGCAACTCGGAGATGACACTCCATGTACAGCATGACTATTTCATAAAAATCTGTACCAGTACTGGCTCCTATTATGCAACATTAACAAACAAGGCATGCAAGACTGCTATGGAAGCCTTCAACATATTCACTTCCAGTAGGATGTGAGAAAGCACAAGTGTGCTACAACAGCCTTCCCCAACCTGGTGCCCTCCAGATGTGTTGGAGCTCAGCTCCCATCAGCCCTAGTCTGCATGGCCAATGGCCAGGAATCCTGAGAGTTCTAGTCCAAAATATCTGGGAGTCAAAAGGTTGGAGAAGCCTGTGCTACAAGAACCGTATGGGTATGGATGGCCCTATCAATATCATTTACACTAGCATTTAGATGTACTCCTTTCCCTCTCTTCACATAAAACCAACAATATGCATACTCAAAGATCTTTTGTGGTAAACATTCTGAATCACTACTAGCTTGTTGATTTGCAAGATGGGTTGATGTCTCACAAAGTCTTCTAGAAAGTGAAGGAGTTTGGAAATGCATAAAACTTTATATACATGTATACCAGGGCTGTACACTGCTTTGCCCTGAGGCATGAACCCCAAGTCAAAGTGGGCCACTTCAGACCCCTTCCGAGGTGAAGTGGAGGGGGCACGAAGTGACCCAAAGTGGGTCAGGGGCTCTCCAAAGTGCTTTGGTGCACTTTGGAGCTTTGGCACCCTGGCCCGGCTGGTGCCTCCAGCTCCTTATCTGAGCTGACTCACAGGAGGAGTTGCTGCCTCCACCATCTCCTGAGCCCTGGATGTGCGCCAGCTCTTGTTGCAGGGAATTGCCATTTTTAAAATGGCAACTCTCTACAACAGGAGCCAACACATGTCCAGGGCTCAGGAGCTGGTGGCGGCGGTGATGGCAGGGGAGATGGCAGTGGCAACAGCGGCCCAGTTAGGGAGCTGGGGGGTTATGCAGGGGCATCAGGGGGCCCCCAAAGTGGGTTCAGCCATCCAAATCCCACTTCAGGTTTGGGGACAAGGCAGATCACCCTTGCATCAGCCTGAAGCAAATTGGGCCCACCTTGGAATCATGTGGATTCCTTCAGGGCTTCCCAGCTGTCAGCAGCAGAGTAGAGCAGTCATCAAGTGACGAGGAGGAACCCTGGGATGATGACACTGCTGCTAGTGTGAGCCAGAGTTCTGAGGGACAATGAGGCAGAATGATACAACTTGTGAGTGGTCACACAGAGGTGTCCCTCAGAACTTTGTCCAAACCTGCAGTCCCTGTCTGGCCTGGGCAGAGCCCAAAGCACTGGCGATATGTGGCCGAGCTTAATAATACCTCGCATGCAGAATCCAGTTGCGCTACCCGACTGTGTGTGGCGGACTATGCAACAGCGTACATCCCTACTACACACACACACATACACACACACACACAGAGTTCTCTATGCGGATGTACTCCGCTATCGACTGTATATGTGTATCTTTACCCCTCTGAATGTTAGTATGATTCTGATTCCCCAAATGTATGTATAGTTCTATTTCTCTTGATGTTTATGTATGCTTTTAATTCATTTAAAATTCTTTCATAAATCACAGAATTGCTTTCAAAGACCTTGTTGTGGTCTCTCCCTGGACTACATCAGCTTTTGGGTTTTCCTAAGGACCGAGAGCTCTATGTGAAAAGATCTCTCTGGTATGCGTCCAGTTTACATGTATGTGATATGCACCTACACGTAAAACAAAGCATACTTCATAGAATCATAGAGCCACAGAACCATGGGGTTGGAAGGGGCCTACAAAGCCATCGAGTCCAACCCCCTGCTCAAATTAAGGTGTCCAAGTCAGAGCATCCCTGGCAGATGGCTGTCCAGCCTCGTCTTGAATGCACTCATTCATAACATCAGGGATGCGGACTGTCCATCTCCCTATGAGGGAAGCTGTTCTTGTTTGGCTGGGATTCTGGGGAGGCATTCTTGTTGCGGTTAACAGTAAGCAAACACAGAGGTCATTGTGTACAATGATCTAGATTTAAGAAATTATATCTGTGGACTTGAACCAAGGAATTGTAACCTATTTTTTAGAAAGAACTTTATATACAAACAGAACAGATCAAGACAAAACACAGAAACAATTCAACAATTCAAAAACAATGTTGGGCTGGCTGGCTGTGGCTGCAGGCCTCAGCTCGTAGGAGGAGGATGGCTTTCCCGCTCCAGGACCTCCACCCTCCTTCGAAGGTCGTCACCTGTGTGTAGAAAGAAAGAGAAGAATAAAGCACAATGGTAATATGCATCTTGCAGGCAGAGTTGTTAGCTCAGGTCAGGTGCCATTCTGTAGTACTACTTACAGGTCCTCCTGAGCATCCGGACGTCTCTTATCAGACGCGTCAGGATCACAAGAGGAGGGGCTTCATCTGTGGAAGAAGGGTGGCCTTCCTCCACAGATGCTGCTCCTCTTGCTGCTGGCTCTTCCTCTTCCTCCTCCTCCTCCTCTTCCTCCTCCTCCTCCTCCTCTGTCCTCTCCCTCTCCGCGGCCCTCAGTGCCTCCTCCACCAGCAAGGCATGATGCGCAGCTGTGGGATGTCACAGTAACAGAATGAATGCCTTTATATATGTGGTGAGTGAACAAAACCACAGTCACTGATCTGTCTATCACCATCCCCACTACCATAAGGACCACTGATTCTGTCCTCCCACCACAAGGTCTAATGATGAGGGGATAATTAGGGAGGCAGATTATACAGAACTGACAGTTCTGGTGTGATGGGGACTGTTGGACTTCTGTAAACATGCACAGGATTGCACTTCTAGTCACCCCACTTCTACATTTGCAATGCCATGGTATCTGTTCATTCTAGTGATGCATTGCATAAATGCCACCTTTTTTCCTAGCGCAACGAACTCAAGGCGGCTCACATTAGCCTCTTCCTCTCCATTTAATGCTCACAACAACAACACTGAGGTAGGCTGGGGCTTTCTGACTGGGCCAAAGTCACCCAGCGAGCTTCCATGGCTGAGTGGACTATACCCAGATCTCCAAGGTCTCAGATGAACACTTGCTCATGAGTTGACTGGAGTGCCAATGTCTTGGTAGAAAGTGGGGTGGGTGGGGTGCAAAAATTCAGCAATCACTACATGAAGAAGGAAGACAACACCGAGAGGCTGGCCCTGTTGCTGCTGGGCTGGTGCCAGTCCCCCTGTGTGCACTGCAGAGACCGGCAGCAGCAGCATTTCCCTGGAAATGGACAGCGTGTCAGTGTGTAATATGAGTTGTAGCCAGGCCCGCATAATCCTATGCATGTGGTTGTACAGGGAAAAACAACGCAGTTCCCAGCATCCCTTCTTCAACCAGCCAAAGTGGCTGGAAGATGATGGGACCTTTTTCTGTCCAAGTTCAGCAAGCATAGGATTGCAGGCTAAAAATGTCAGGATTTGTTTGTTTCTCCATGAGAGAGACCACAAAGAGATAGCTTCATTTTCGGTACACATCCTTGTCTTCATATTTAGTTGAGCTTGATGATGGGATAACTATAACTTACCAGGCATATACCTCTGCAAAAATGGGGGCCGGCCTGCTTGGACCCACACTCTGCGGATGCGCCAGTAGTAGGCGGGAGGGTTGGACAGCGGTGCCCTCCTCTCGGCAGCAGCAATCCCCTCTCTGACGAAGGACTGCTTGAGCGCCTTCCATTTGGACCTCAATTGTCCAACTGTGTGATAGTGGCCCGCTCGCTCCATCCTCCTCTTCATCTGGGCCCAATAAAGTTCATTGCGGCAGGAGGAGCTGCCAAACAGCACTGCCACCGCCTCACTGCGCTTAATGTTGCTGAGGAGGGCCTTGGTCTCCTCATGGTCCCACCTCCTGCCACGCACTGGTGCAGACATTTTGCAATTTGCACACACACACAAACAAACACACACACCAAGACAGCCATGTGCACAACCACCACTTAACTACACACACACAGACCAAACCGTACAAAAACACCACAATGCACAACTACACACACACACACAGACCAGACAAAAGCACAACAATGAACAAACAACAGGAAATCCAATAATAAGCAAGCACCACCACTAACACACCATCACCACCACAACAGAACTCCACCCACAAATCCCCACACGGACGCAAGCGCAAATGCAGATGACATTCAGGAAGTTAGCAGGAAGTTGACGACAGATTTTGCGGAAACAGAGCTGCAGCCCCGTTTTTTTTTTTATTGTGACTGTGTGAGGCGGTTAGGTTAACAACAAGACCAGTAAACGCGAGGATCATTAAGCACAAATACACAGAAATTAATAAAATCCCTGTCCCTGTCCCTGTCCGAGAAAAGAAGACAGCAGGGGAGCGCACAGAAGGCGGGAAAGTGGGAAACATATTTCAGGCAGCAACGAAAAATATGTAAATAATTATGAGAACAGTGGAAAAGTTCTGGCCAAGGCAATCCACCTTCCGAGAGTACGGCGGAAGCAATGGGGGGATTCCCCCCTACGGAGGAAATCACAACATAATATTTACAATTACAATATTTTACAATAACGTTGTCCTTATTTTCGCCGTGGTCTCCGTAAAGATTTACAGAGACTACGGGGGTCATATAAGGGCAATGCAAATAAAGTTGTCCTTATTTTCGCCATGGTCTCCGTAAAGATTTACGGAGACTACGGGGGTCAAATAAGGGCAACGCAAATAAAGTTGTCCTTATTTTCGCCGTGGTCTCCGTAAAGATTTACAGAGACTACAGGGGTCAAATAAGGGCAACACAAATAAAGTTGTCCTTATTTTCACCGTGGTCTCCGTAAAGATTTACGGAGACTACGGGGGTCAAATAAGGGCAACACAAATAAAGTTGTCCTTATTTTCGCCGTGGTCTCCGTAAAGATTTACGGAGACTACGGGGGTCAAATAAGGAACGCAAATAAAGTTGTCCTTATTTTCGCCGTGGTCTCTGTAAAGATTTACGGAGACTACGGGGGTCAAATAAGGGCAACGCAAATAAAGTTGTCCTTATTTTCGCCGTGGTCTCCGTAAAGATTTATGGAGACTACGGGGGTCAAATAAGGAACACAAATGGCGGCGCCCCATGGGCGCCACCATTTGCGTACGCGCTTTTTTTTTCCCAAAGTCACCCGTGATAGGCTACGTAACGTAATTTACGTAGCCTATCACGGCCACGTGGTCTTTTTTTTTCCCCCTTTCGTAGTTCGCGGCCCGGCGAGTTGGGAAGCTTCCCCCCCGGCCTAAATTTCGGCTGGGCGAGGCGGGAAGCCTCCCCCCCGGCCTGAATTTCGGCCGGGCGAGGCGGGAAGCCTCCCCGACTTCGCCTGAACTTCGGGGGGAGAGGCGAAGCGCCTCCCCCCCACCGCGAAAAAAGCTGCCAGACCGGGTAAGTGACTTTCGTAGATCCCTAACTGGAAGTAGACATTTGCTGATGTGGTCGTCAGAAAAATAGTTACGAAGAGGACAAACAGGTGCTGTTGGAGAAGTCCAAAAGGACATCCTGGGGACAATGATGGTTACTGAAATATTGGAACAAATAACATAGCCAAGAGGCATGGGTAGATGGGAATAGGCTGGACTACCATAGGTACAGGAGCCAATCAGATTTCAGGGCACACCATTACAAGTTTGATAAATTGAATGCAGTATTTGAGGGAATGGAAGATATTAAGGCAGGCTCACTCTCAACAAGGTGTTACTTCTGCTAGCAGAAAGATGTAGTGAGTAATGTATGTCTTGTTTCCTACTCTTACAAGCATTGTCACAAAGCACCATGGTACCTTTTTTTTTTTTACTTTTGTCTTCTTATTACCTTTAAAATACCTTTATTACCTTTGTGCTTTTACTGATGAAGTAACAGTGCTATTCAATCCAAGAAGGTGGGCAGAAAACCAAGAATGAGGGATTCCCTTGTGGGGAGAGGTTTGTAGGGAGTCATCTCAAGCAGGACCTAGGCAAAGTGTCCTTGGCTGTGAAATAAAGCCACAACTAAAATTTACTAAATAATATATGAAGGGTGTGCAACTGAATGAGTATATGGATTAAAATAAAATAGGACAACCACTTTTTCCCTCTGTACCTATCTAAACATATCCCTGTATATATGCTTGTCTTCGTCAGGAAGGAACTCTTTCCAAGCTTTGTACAGCCTTCCCCAACTTGATGGCCTCCACATATTTTGGACTATAACTTCCATCATTCCATGCTTGCTGGGGCTGATGGGAGTTGAAGTCTGGAGGGCACCAGGTTGGGGAAGGCTGGTTTAGTGCAAGCTCCACTTTCAGCACCCAGTCACCCTGCAATTGACTGCCGCAGATACAGTTTTCTTTGGCCCTTCAGGTGACTTCTTTCTTCTGAGCTCTTCAGCAGAAATGAGTCCTGGGAAGTACAAATTGTTTGTTCTCATCCTTCCAGCAGGCAACTTGGCACATCACAAGCAGGCACCTCAACTCTCTTTATAGCTCTTTATGCACCCTTCATTACCAAGGTATTGTGTCCATCACTTGTTCATACACACACAAAAACATTCTCTTGAAAGTGGCTTGTTTTAATTTTTTCTGCAGCCAGCCATGCACTTGGAACAAGAGTAATATGACAGATCAACTGAAAGTCATGAATGAATTACAGCTGGAAAGCACAATACTTGCAATTTGCACTTCTCTGTCAATGTTTTGGCAGCTGAGAAGAGGGAGCTCTGGCTTTTATCGTTATTCATGTGTGTTGACCTTAAATCGCCCCTTTCTCCAAATGGCCATCATCACTTGGTCCTAAAATACTAACTGGCACCACTGGATTTGTTATGTCATGGTGCAGCAATTTCCCTTAAATTTAGAACCATATGTAGTGTTTTGTGACTGTATAAGGGGTGCCAAAGCGCACATTAAAGAAAGGGGAAGCACCACATTTGAGGAAGGAAGTAAATGGATGCTTGTTATCTAGCAGTGCTAACTGGCACGGCCTGTTCTTTCATTTAGGTTTTTTTTTTAGATACTTCCCCCGATGGCCTCAGTGTAAACAATGCAGTAAGGTAAGATTTTCATATAGGTTCCTGTGCCTAGCTCTCATAAATCGCTATGTAAAATTTAAAGCTAACAGGGAGACTGGTTTTCTTGGCAACAAGTCCCCAAGCCTACTTCTTTGGTGTAATAGAGAAATGCTGTAAGAAGCCAAAAGAAATGTTCATTCAGTGAAATGCAGAAAAAGTTGCAAATTGGGGGTCGCAGAGGGGCAGTAATATACAGGCAAGTATGGCCGTAGGACTGTGCTAGTAGAGGAATGTGCAAAAAAACCACACCCCAAACTATAATGTATTGCATCCAGTGGGGGGCAGGGAACATACCAAGCACTTGCTGATGCACTTGTTAATAATACTTCTCTTTCTCGCCAGTGTCACATAGTACCTGTCTGTGGAGTTGCTTCCCAATGTGAATTTAGAAGGCAAGTTAAAACAAACAACAAGTTTTCAAACAAACACATTAAGTCTTATTTTTAAAAATTGCATTTTTCAAAGTAACGATGAATATAAGCACACCACATGTGAGTCAATGTCTCTTCAGTTTTTCTAATCACTCGGGATCTCGATTTGGCACAGACACGAGTATCTGATAAAGTTATCACTCAGCCTCATAATAGATCATGCCAGAGTGTTCTGTGCGTCTTTAGGAGGTTGCTGTGTAGTCTTTGCAGTATTAGCAGATTCAACAAATGGATACCATACGCCATAAAACACGTCAGTTTGTACTTGGCCTCTTTGTACCTGAAGATGTTTAGTGAGTTTCTCTATTAGTACAAGGTCCAAATTTGCTTTATTTTTTTAAGGGTTAGGGTAATATTTTCTTTTGAATTCACATACCATGCAACACCATGATGTCCATAAAATTCAACAAATTTTATGTGACTATTGCACATAGATTTACATGCTACGTAAGATAATCTCCTTGCTAGATAGGATCAAAGGTCCATCTAGACCAGAATTCTGTATCCAGCTATAGCCAACCTGATGGTCCCAGGAAGTTCACACGCAGAGGCTGACAGAGACAAGCCTTCAGCAATGAAAAAATTGAGGTTCACTGCCTCTGAAAAAGGAAGTTCCATGTTTCTCTCTCATGGTTAATGCTTTTCAAATCTATCAAACTAGTGGTCATTGCCATCACCGCATGAATGACTAAGTCTTGCTTGCTTGCTAAAAATTCAAATATACAAGTACATTTCTAAATGAAGAAACCCCTCTGAAGACTGAATCTGGGTTTGATAACTGCTTGTCCCCTGTCAGAAATGACCACTTCAGCATAACATCACTTCATTTGAGTGGTTTCATAACATTCCCATAAACCCTTTTGTATATATATTTTTTAAAAATGAAAAAAGGTATTTACATTATGACTCCTAGCAGTTAAACTCCATTCCGGTTAAAAAAAGAAGCCTACATAACAGATGAAAAATAACATATTAAAATGACAATGAATCTCTCTCTTTTATGTTGCTGTTGGGGAGTCATAAAATGTATTTTAAATGCCACATATGCCAACATGTCTTAGTTCTCACACATGGAGAGCTAGTGTGGTGTAGTGGTGAGAGTGTTGGACTGGGAGCTGGGAGATCCAGGTTCTAGTCCCTGCTCAGCCATGGAAGCTCACTGGCTGACTTTGGGCCAGTCACAGACTCTCAGCCCAGCCTACCTCACAGGGTTGTTGTTGTGAGGATAAAATGGAGAGGAGGAGGATAATGTAAGCTGCCTTGGCTTCCTTGCAAGAGGATAAAGGAGGAGGTATAAATACAATACAATAAAAAATTACATACATGCACACACATACACATACACACACACACACACACACACACAGAATGTGTTTTTGCTAATTAGCCAGACAGGCCACAGGTTCATCTAGACAGTATTTTCTACACTGACTGACAGCTGTCTAAGGTTACAGACAGAAGCCATTCTCAGCCATATCTGGAGCCATCAGGGATTGAACTTGGCACCTCTTTGGAAGGTTTAGAACAGGTGTGAGGAATATGCAGCCCTTGAAGAGTTGTTGGACTACAACTCCCATCATTCCTGGCTATTGGCCATGCTGGCTGGGGCTGACTGACGTCCAGCAATATCTTGATGGCCAACTGAAACAAAGTTCCCCACTTTTGCTATAAGGCAGGGGTGGACAGAGCTCAGGCTTGTGGGATCTGCTTTTTCATTAGAACACTAAAATCTACCAAGTGGAGCCAGGTGCAAAAAATAGTGGCTCTGTAAGGTGAACATAGAATTGTAGAACAAGGTGTCTCTAAGCACACGCTCTGCCCAGGAATTTGATTTCAGCACCAGAACTGAACCGTGCTCACACATCCTTTCCCACATAAATCTACTCCTGTTTTCCCTCAAGCTTTTTTTGGATGTAGCAGCCTAATTTAGGCAGGGGAAAGGGCTTGTTTTTGCGATTATTAACCAATGGGAGTCAGAAATCTTGGCTAGTAGGGATGTCAGAGAATTCCTCACGAATTTTAAATGGTATCGTATTCTGACAAATCTGGTCCGCAGAATCCTCCCAGGAACAGGGCAGCCTGGTTGACCCAGACCAGAGCTCACGCGGACCCTTTTTTTTTTGTCCACCGAACAGTGGATTTTACGAAAATAATCATGAAAATAAATTTGTAAATTGGAAATGGAAGAAGAACGCGAATGGCTTTACCCTTTTTACAGTAGCATTTTCCCTGTGACCTGAGGCTTTCTTTCACTGGGGCCGAGTTGCGAAGTCCACGGAAATCCTCCATCTTTTCTGTTTATTGTCTGTGCAGGTGAGGTGAGGTGAGGTCAAGTGACCGGAAGTTACATGGGGAATCCCCGCAAAGGGCTTTACCTTTTACAAAAATAAATAGACATTTTCCTTGTGACCCGAGGCTTATGGAGACCGACAGCGGGTGTGTGAAAAGGATTTTTCAGCCGTACTTACGGAATTATTTATGTAAGTTCGGGGAGCCAAAAAAACCCAGGGGAATCCGGGGTATGCGGATGGAGGAACAGGGCAGCCCTCAGCTCTGTGTAATCCTCACAGATTCCAGGGGGAGGAACAGATCACACACACCCATGGATTCCCCACCGGAATGGACGGTGGGGAATCCGTACATCCCTATTGGCTGGTCCATGGCAAACCACCCAAAGATCTACTAATACATCCTGATCTGCCTTCTGCCTGCCCTTGCTCCAAAGTATTTTCACGTGTGACACAGATGTGTGTCTTCTCTGGCTTTACTACACCCACATCCCTGCAAGTGTAGAAAATACTGTAGAATAGGAGAAAACATTGTAGAAAGTGGCCATAAGAATACTACAGTGCAAACTCCTCCCTTAGGTACCTGGTTTGAACTGAAAGAATATTTCTCATGTTCCTAGTGTCATGCGTTGTTTCAGTTATATAACTGCAGGGTTTTTTTAACTTCAAAAGAAACTATATAAATACATCAAGCACACTATAAATCTTTCATTAGGGCAGGCTGAAAATTTCCATCAAGCTGAACCTCTCTTTCATCACAAGTACATGTTTATCAGAGACTCAGTTTTTCTCTCTTTGGAAAGGCAGCACTTTTAAAACAAACACAAGATGGCACATTTCCCAATAATGTGTAATAATCATTAGTTCTAAACAAGGTGTGGAAGAAATCTCATGTTAGGTTCTTCTATGGCTCTAATGCAATATGGCCCTACACATTTAATTGAATCCAAATGATGGAACATTTCCAGCTGTATGAACTGAAGCAGTGTAAAAATGCAAACCAATTTTCTGGTTTTTATGTGGGGGAATAGGAGAAGGGAAACATGTTACACCACTGTCTGGTAGAGCATGTATTTCGAGTGTCAAGGTAAAATATGTGTACATAAACCTGCTTTTAAAACTTACCAAGAAAACCTGATCAACCTAGTTTTCTATATATTTTTTTTAAGTGTGTAGATGCACATTTTACTTCCACATTGGACACATTTGCTGCAGAAAACACCAGTGTAACCACATTAATTGTAACATGTAGCCCTGTACTACTAGGGAAAGAGGTGAACACCAATACATTGGAATAGACAGACAACTTATTGAAACAATATGGCATACATGAATCAGCTAACCAGCATAGCAGAGGTACTTCTGAACCAGGTGTGGTCATCCAGATGCTGTGGACTACACTGGCTATGGATTATGGGAGTTGGAGGACCACAGGTTCCTTACCTGTGTTCTAAACCTTCCAAAGAGGTGTCTGGAGAGACTGGCATTGATAGTCAACTGAAATGTTTCCCATATACTACTAAGTGCAATCTCAAGCTACATCATCTGATACCCCTTGACTTTGCTGGGAGAGGCAGATGCAAAGTAACTTCCCCACATGATACAGCTACAAACTTATGGGTTGTACCTACCTTCACAACCATGAAAAGCAACCCCACTCTTGAGCTACTGCAGCATCACAAGTGCCCTGTTCTCCCCCATTTCAGTCATGATGAACTTCCTGAACCCCTCAAGTTGGACTTTCTCATGCTGACCATATTGGTGTCATTTTCCATACCCACAATGGTCCTTCTGCCAAAGTTGTAACAAAAAAAAAGAGACAATGTGAAAAAGATAAATTAAACCCAATATGACCAAAACTCACAAGCCATACCCAGAAGTAACATCCTCAAGGAAGGTGAAAAGCATACCAGCCTAAAAGCCAGTCCAGGATAGGATAAAAACATGCATTTCTCATAAAGTGCCTGACTGCTGTGACTTGACTGTTGAGTCAGAAATATCTGAGATGGACATGAGTCAGAAAGAGCTTTGAGGTGGAATTTGGAGAACCTCAGCTAGCTCATGTTTGCTTATTAGAACATCCATAGCCCCACCTCTGCTAGGGTGCAGAACCTCTTTCAGTCCAAGGGCCAAATTCCATCTTGGAGAAGCTCTTTGGTGGTAGGTGGGGATGAAGGTCAAAGGATGAGGCAAAAAAACCCCACAAAAATATCAGCATATTTTAGCGTAAAGCTCTTCTTGCCAGTAACTAAGCCTTAGGAGAGGCGGTAGAGCTTTTTAGAATAAGGGAAAACTACACAAACCCAGGAAACCAGCCAACAATTGATGGTTGGGGGACAACGAGTGAGGCCAGGGGAAGGGGGCATAACCTTCTGGGGAGTCCCAGAGGGCCAGATAAGCTCCCTCTGGAGGGCTGGATTTGACCTCCAGGCCAGAAGTTCTGCACTCCTGGAGTAAATACATGCACTTTGGTAGTGGATCTCATGAGGAGAATCCAGGCTTGTGGTAGAAGAAGCAAATTATTTCTCTGACTAGGTGAACTAGTTATACTTGCGTATGAGAGCTGATGTCATTCCATCATGTACTGCTGCAGCCAAAGCTTCATTAGAATGCATTTAACTTTGGAGAGGCAGATTTATAGCGACGAATGGTTGTGGCAGCAGCCCTTTCTAACAGAGCCAAGCCAAATATAGAAGACAAAAGAAAAGATGTGACAAGGTTTATTGCCTGAGTTGTTTGCTTTCGGAATTTTACCCTAGTGTAACCTACCTTCTGGCATAATGGGGAGAAGCCATGTGTTGATCAGCTGAAAATAATCATGAGGCAAATAAACTTGGCTGGAAAAGAGGGGACATTTGCCTTTCTTTTCTACTTATTAGTTGTAATTATAATTTCACACAGTGTTTGCATATGTGAAGCTACCATGCCTGGTGGATCATATTTGCCTGCATGTAGATATGAGAGCCATCAAATCCCATTAATTTCAAAGAGGCTTCTCAAAGGGGACCTTTTTAAAAAAAGTTAATGTCAATTATGGAGCAATTTCAACAGCACTAACAGAATGGAAGCAGCATGAAGACTGAAACCAAACTTTCACTTTGCATGTCAGGGGATAGCAAAATAATAATAATAATAATAATAATAATAATAATAATAATATCATCTAGTTGCAGCAGGGGCTGTAATTCAGCAGTATTCTTGGCTGTGAGGTTTGCTCTGGAGAATAAGAAAAAAGGAATGCTCTACCTAGCAGGTGTTTACAGAGACAGTGCTGTCAAGCTAGTGGAAGAACCACACAAAGCATGAACTGAAACTCAGAGCAGTGTTGGCTGACAGCCATTCCCAACCTGGTCCCCTCTAATTAGAAGGTATGGTTTCAGGACTTCTGAAGAATGTCAGTAGAACCTGGGGGACTGTGCCTGCTGACATTCTTGGCTAGGAAGGAACAGAGGAACCCTATACTAAGTCAAACCATTGAGCCATTGAGCCCAGTATTGGCGACACTAACTGGCAGCAGGTCTCCGAGTTTCAGGCAGGAATTTTTCCAGCCCCACCTGGAGATGCTTGGAATTGAACTGGGGACCTTCTACATGGAAAGCAGGTGCTCTACCACTGTGCCATGATTCTTCTGCATTGCCTCATGTCCCAGACAAGAAAGAGATTTAGCTTCATGAAGTGAGTGCTAGCAACTCCCTGCATCAGGGATGTTGAACCTCTTTCAGCCTGAAGGCCAAATTCCATTTTAGAGAAGCTCTCTGGGATTGTATGCCAGTGGTAGGTGGAGCTGAAGGCAAAGGGGGTGGGGCCAAGATACTGGCATATTTTGCTTAAAGCTCTGACTGCCAGTAACTGAGCCTTAGGGGAGGCATTCTGACTTTTTAGAATGGGAAAACAACTGTACAAAAGCTGGGAAACCACCAAACGGTCTGCAGTTGGAGGGAAGGCATATGGCCAGGAGAAGGGGAGTGGCTACCTGGGGAACTCTGAAGGGCTGGATTGGGATGCCAGACAGACTAGATTTGATCCCCGGGCCTGAGGCTCTGCACCCCTGCCCTTCACACTTTAAAATGTCCCCCTTCCCCCCATGTCAAAATCACTGGTTCTCTATCCTCCTATTACTGCTCCTTGTTCACCCCTGAGCATAAGAACATCAGAAGAGCCCTGATGCCGGATCAGACCAAGGGGCCATCTAGTCCAGCATTCTGTTCACACAGTGGCCAACCAGCTGTCGACTAGGAACCCACAAGCAGGGCATGAGCGCAACAGCACCCTCCCATCCATGTTCCCCAGCAACTGGTGTACATAGGCTCACTGCCTCTGGTACTGGACATAGCACATAGCCATCAAGACTAGGAGCCATTGATAGCCTTCTCCCCCAGGAATTTGTCCAACCCCCTTTTAAAGTCATCCAAATTGGTGGCCATCACTACATCTTGTGATAGCGAATTCTATAGTTTGACCATGCACTGTGTGAAGAAGTACCTCTTTTTATCCATTCTGAATCTCCCACTAATCAGCTTCATGGGATGACCCCGAATTCTAGTATTTTGAGAGAGGGAGAAAAATGTCTCCCTATCTATATTCTCCACGCCATGCATAATTTTGTACACCTCTATCATATCTCCCCTTACCCTCCTTTTTTCCAACCTAAACAACCCCAGCTGTTGTAACCTTCCCTCATAGGGGAGATACTCCAGCCCCTTGATAATTTTAGTTGCCCTTCTCTGCACTTTTTCCAGCTCTAATATATATATATATATATATATATATATATATATATTTAGGTGTGGTGACCAGAACTGTATTCTAAGTGTGGTTGAACCATAGATTTGTATAGGGGAAGTATGATGTTGGCAGTTTTATTCTCAATTCCTTTTCTAATTATGCCTAACATGGAGTTTGCCATTTTTACAGTGGCAACACACTGGGTTGACATCTTCATTGAGCTGTCCACCACAACCCCAAGATCTCTTCCCTGGTTGGTCACCACTAGCTCAGATCCCATCAGGTTATCCTTGAAGTTGGGATTTTTTGCCCCAACATGCATCACTTTACACTTGCTTACATTGAATCACATTTACTATTTAGATGCCCATTCTCCAGTCTGGAGAGATCCTTTTTGGAGCTCTTCACAATTCCTTTTTCTTTTAACTGTCCTGCTTTCTCTATTGTTCTGAGGAATCATGCCTCTAAATTTGTTGGATCTACTTCGGACATGCTAGAACTGAAACGACCCACAGATAAGCTCTGTCACACCGCCTTCCCTAGGCCACATACTAGGCTGCCATCAGCCCTGCCAGCCCACCCATTCTTGGGAGTTGGTCTACTGGAAAGTAAAGTCTACCCATTCCCACCATTTCAGTCCCAGAAGGGCTACCCACTGCTGACCAACCATGATCCCACAACACTGAATTTGGGCAATGTACATCAACTTTTGTGTATGAATGACTGATCTGATGTGTGTGTGTGTGTGTGTGTGTGTGTGTTTAAAATGAAGTAGTTTACAAAACTAGAAAGGGACTATAAGGTTTTCAATTATTTCTGTGGTTACTACATTGCCAAAGGGCCCACAAAGAAAAACCTGGACCTGATCAAGACAATAAGTTTATATTGAGTTGAATTATGAGGAAGGCAAAATGGCCAGAATGGATGGATAACCCTCTCAAGGTGAACTTTAAGAAATGTCTGTTCTTTCTTTGCTTCAAGCATCTGGCCTCCTTGTTGAGGGCAGAAGTGACCAATATCTGCCTGCATGGAGGTTGTTATGTATTGGATAAAGGTTACTCATCCAAAAGTAAATAAGTTGCAACTGCTGTGTTACTGTGAGCAAGCTGAAAATATAGATCTTTCCCCCTAACCTCTGGTTTACTAAGGTTAGCATCTTAATGGCTCATTGTGGCCTTTTTCATCTAGAATAAATTGTTAATAATGTGCCAGCTGCCAAACTTTAATTAAATCCAGAGCAGAAGCAACAACATCTACCTCCTGCCTGTTCATTTAAAAGTTCTTCTCACTAGCTTAAATATTTTAAGGAAACCCTCAAGTGAAAGAATTATCTAACTTACAGTGACAATCTTAAGTGGGGTCTTAAGTGAGGACCAAAGCGGTAGAATCTAATGCTTCATTCCAAGACCTGCTGGATCATAGTGGCCAGGATAGGAGGTGTGGGGCTGTATAGTTTTGCTGGGCTTTTCAGCCCAGTGGATCTTGTTTATTTTAACTGTACTCCCATTGAAACAATAGGGGGATTAGTTAGGATCAAGCCCCTTTCAGAGGAATGGAGTAGCCTTGAATCGAGTGGCTCCAAAGCTAGCTCCACTCCCAGAATGCCCCGTTTCAGGGCCTTATGCTTACTACAACTGGCACAGCTCCTTTCTGAGGAGAGATTGCTCAAACTGAAGACCCCAGTCAATGGCCAACAAGATAGCTGAGGTTGGATATTAAAGGGCTAGTTATAAAAGCAGCTTGTGATATGGTAACTTTGGAAGTGGGGTTGGGGACCTCCTTTAGGCCAAGACCCAAATTCAATTTTAGGGAAGCTCTTGGGGGTCACATTCCATGGTGGGTGAGGTCAAAGGGGATCAGGGCCAAATTACCAAAAATACCAGCATATTTTAGCTTAAAGTTTTTACTGCCTTCACTTTTATTGATTGATTTATTTGAATTGTACCCTGCCTTTTTACCAAAAATCGCATTCATGTGGCTTACATCTAGTGCCATGCTGAGAATTTCTCCCACATCATCGTCAACCATTCTCATTCAATTTGAGAGAAAAGAAATTGCTTTCAAAAAGAAATTTAAAGGAGAAGAAATTTCGGAGGGATGCTCATGGGTTGTGTTCAGGGTTCCTGTGCTTCCTTTACTTAGGAGGTGGCTGAAGAGTGTGCCCTCTCTTTCACTGTACAATCATCTCTCTGCACCTGCATTAGAGATACGATCATGTATCCACCATCACCCCTCAGAAATTTAACATTTGGAAAGTCCTGGGGAAAGTGCTGAAACCTAAAGAATGACAACTAGAGCTGAGCCAACATTTCTCAGAGGACATTTTACTCAGAAAAGTCCTGACATTTTTCTTGTCCTTCCCCCTAGAAATAAAAGGCCACTTTGCAGAATTTCCCCAAAATTTCTTCCCCATATTTTGGTGGGGTTTGCCTTCCTTCTCTCCCCTCACCCCATGCCCCGGAACAATGCTAGTTATAGGATACTGCAGAGAATGCAAAATGGGAGCCAGGCTGCCAACACACTTGCTGTTGTTGCCACTTGCAGTGGCTGTTCAAAAAAACAAAACCCCTTAGGACAAAAAGAGAAAGAAGCTGTGCTACAACCCTTGCCTGTAGTGAGCCCTACCTGTGAGAAATTGTTGGAGAACTTCTCCTCCCACTGGAGAAATTCGGTGAAATTCTCCTCCCAATTTCTCTGCCCACAAATAGAGTGGAAAATAGGGATGTCAGAGAATTCCACCACGGACTCCAGTGAGGCCAGATTCTTTAGAATCCAGTCCCCTCGAATTCGTGGCGGAACGGCCTCCCCCACTGCCACCCCGTGGAATCCCCCCGGGACAGAGCTTACCTGGTGACAGTGGATGTGGCAGATGCGGTGGCAGCTCCAGCTGGTCTCCTGGCCACTGCTGGGCTGCTGCGGCTGCAAATGGTGGCCGTCGTAGCCACTGCCATTTGCGTGGCTGCCTTTTACCATGATAGGCTATGTAAATACTTATGTAGCCTATCATGGCAAAGAGCAGGGGCGCAAATAGCAGCAGTTAGGCCTTTTGCGCCCCTGCTCTTTGCCGTAATAGGCTACGTAAATATTTACTCAGCCTATCACGGCAAAAGGCAGCCACGCAAATGGCGTAGCAGCCGCCATTTGTGTGGTTGCCTTTTGTCATGATAGGCTACATAAGTATTTATGTAGCCTATTATGGCAAAGAGCAGGGGCGCAAATGGCGTAGCAGCCGCCATTTGCACCCCTACTCTTTGCCGTGATAGGCTACATAAGTATTTGCGTAGCCTATTATGGCAAAAATACTTATGTAGCCTATCACGGCTTGGCCGCCACGCAAATGGCGGCTGGCATAGCGGCTGTCATTTGAGGCCACAGCAGCCTGGCAGTGGCCGGAATTCCAGCTGCGGCCGTCCCCGGCCGGTGGCTCTGTGGAGTCACTGTGAAGCGGATCCAGCTGGGGAGGATTCCGGGGGGAGGGACAGAGCACCTCCCAGCCACCGTGGATGCACCGGAACGGACAGGTGAGTGGAATTCATACATCCCTAATGGAAATTTCAAGTGGTCATTTGTGCACAGCTGTACGTAGAGCAACTCATGTAATAAAAGCAATAATAAGGAAATACATTAAAATACAATTAAAAACTGTTAAAAGTGCCAGTAACAGAGTAAAAACAACATCCAGCTCAACAGACCCATTTACACACCAAAGGGCTGCTTGAATAACTCCTATATGAGGCGTTTTGATCTTTTAGAGTTGGGGGAATGGGGATAATGTGCAAAATTTGGAAAACCATGAAATGATCAGGGGAAGGGGTCATGGCCCTCTGGGGAACCACAGAGGGCCAGATTTGGATCCCAGGGTCCTGGATTTGGCCCACAGACTTGAGGTTCACCACCCCTAGTTTGGAGCATTATGGGAACTATCCAAAGGTCTGCAGAGTTCACATAAGAGAGGTCCACCAACCTGCCCCCTTGCAGATATAAGTATTTCTGCTTTTGGGGGGGCTTGCCCCCAGAAGCACTAAACCACCATTATGCAAGCATAGGGGGATTTTTCCAGCCCCACCTGGAGATGCTGGGAATTGAACTGGGGACCTTCTACATGGAAAGCAGATGCTCTACCACTGTGTCATGGTTCTTCTGCATTGCCCCATGTCCCAGACAAGAAAGAGATTGAGCTTCATGAAGTGCGTGCTAGCAGCTCCCTGCATCAGAGGTCTTACATACTTGACCTTTGGGAAATATCCAAAGGTTGGCAGAGCTCACATAATGGAGCTCCACTGACCTTCCCCCTTGCAGAAATGAGTGTTTCTGCTTCTTTCAGGGCTTGCCCCCGGAAGCACTAAATGACCATTGTGCAAGTGTTGGGGGCTGCTTGCCAACGGAATTAGTGGGGTTGGCCAGATATCGGATGAAACTGGCCTGTGGGCTCCACACACAGATGGGCAAGATTGGATAATGACCCATGGCTTTCCCCCACCATTTCCTTGCCTGTTCCTGTTGCATGTTTTGGACTTTAAACTGGATACAAAATAACCTGTCTTTTGTGTGATAAAGACTCTGTTATCACAAGATGATTGACATTTTCTTTCCTATGCAGTGGCCAAAATCAGGGCATTTAGGCTACAGATTCTGGAACTTTGAATGTTATCAGTTTATTTTATAATTAGGCAATCATATCAAATACAGATGCCAATTTTTAATACACTGAGGAATATAGCATTTCTAAACCAGACCTATGAAAATTAAGTACGAGAGAAATTTATAGGCATTTCCTATAAAACACTGTAACTTTCCATATGAATTTGTACTTGAGGTTCATTGAACAAGAAGACCAAAAGGGCTACATAAAATAGCTTCATCTATATTTACAGATGTGTATCTCTCAAATAAAGCTTGGTACAGCACTGAAAGAACTGAGAGGCCCAATTTCTAATAAATGCCTCTCTTAAATTAAGAATGGTAGTGTTAATGAAGAAAGCTTACTCTGAGGAAAGCTCCATGCATTAATTATGTGACACTGGTGTTACCCCAACAAACATGGGACATGTGAATGTCATATGTCTGTGCTGTGGCCATGCATGTTTTAAAATGCCCACATATTTGTGTCTGAGGCCCAAAATAGATGCAGCACCACTCACATGGTTGAAAATGGCATGAATGGCTTTTTAAGAGTAAATTGCAAGCATGGGAGACTAATCTGGATTGGGACCCCAGCATAGTGCTAGGGGGGCTTTAACCTTTTGCTCTCCACTGCAGATCTAATCTGGATAAGGTCCCCAGCACCCGATACTGTATTTGTACCAGAACAAAAGCTCCAATTTTTACTTTTAAGAACTTCTGAGTTAATTTATTCTGGAGAAGAAGTGATGCCTGGAGTATCTGAATTGTAGGGGAAAGTTGGGCCAACCATTAGTAGGACTTCCTTTTTTAAAAAAAGAGATCCTTCATTCATGTCCCTCATTTGGTGGGTGGATGAAATCAAAATCCCAGGGTTGCTGCTGTACTTATGAATATAAAAAACAGGGGTAGTAATGAAAACTGCATTGAATGCTGTTAGCTTGCACTGATTATCAGTGGATTCAGTCAAAGAAATAATTATACCACTCCAAATATTTCAATTTTGCACAGGATCACTCTATAGTTGTTGGTTAGTCAACTAATTCCTTATCCATTGTTAGGGATCCGATATCATACCATCATTTTCATAAGACCAGGCCATGACATTAGATTTTTGTATTTGCATGCTGATCTTTGAATTTCTCAGAATTTTCTTGGTGACAATAAATAATTTGCATGGTATTTCAAGGTAGTTCTGAAGTATATGTGATATAGTTGGTTGGAATTGCCTAACCATCACAAACAAGAGCAGACAAGAAGATTCCATCAAGATTCCAACTGTAGATAGAACCGAGATGCCCTGTTAATTGCTTCTGTCAAACTTTCTTCCTTTGGACTTGTATATCTTAATATTCTTGCATCTTTCAGGTCCTGTGGGATCTTCTCTTTTCTCTCCAGATTAGCACTAACAGCTTGCACAGACACTCAATGACAGCTCTCCAACCAATCTTATGTAAATCTCTATAGGATTGCCATCTGGCCTTGATGTGTTACCATTCTTCATAGCCCTCATGACAGCATATTTTTCTCTGATGGTTAGTAAAGCTTTCAAAATGAAGAGAATCTTATTAAATCCAGACCACAAGAAGAAGCCAATCTCAAGTTTCACCTCCTTCTGGTAAATGTAGAGTCAAATACAACACATGCATATGGAGTCATGCAATGTACTCACTTATGACTAACCTGGATATCTGATAAATGCCAAATGCTTCCCAAAACATATTGGTGAAATGTATAAACAAACAGAGACTCTGTTGGACTTCTAATCTTCCTATTTAACTATACTACACTACTACAACATATCTCTAATACACACAGCAAAGTAAGCTGCCCATGCCATTTTTAGCCCACTCAAGCAGTTTAGTTGACCTCAAATGAAATGTGTTCCACTGGGCCTATGCAGCACAATCCCAATGGCAGGAACCATTCTTTTCTGCAACAAAATTGTTGTTGTTGTTACATTTATATCCTTCAATTTTTGCTCTGGACCATATAGTCATCCATATCAATCTCTGTTGGCTCCTGTTTTGTCTTCTTAAATGATGAGACTAGTTATGAATTAAGAGTTTTATTAATATAGGATCACAGTCACCCTCCCTGATATAGACCTATGTAATCATTAAAATCAGCAGCAGAGCTCTTGCGGTTTGTACCACGATCCGCAGATTGCCAACTTGTGGCAAAATGGAAGAGGGTCTTCTCTGTGGTGGCAACCACCTTATGGAATGTCCTCCCCTCTGGTATTTGGAAGGTGCCAACAGTGACAAGCTTTAGGGTCTATTTAAAGACCCATTTTTTACATAGGGCTTCCATCAATGAGTGTGCTGTCCAGTTTGTTAATTATGGTGTTGTGAGTATTGGTTTTCATGTTTTTATAAATTTTATTTTAATGAATTTTATTGTATTTTAAGTGAACCACTTAGAAATATTTTTAATATGATAAGTGGTATATAAATATAACATACATAGGTAAATTTCCAGTGGTGTAGTGTAGAGAGCCAGTGTGGTGGTGTAGTGGTTCGAGTGTTGGACTGGGAGCCGGGAGATCTGGGTTCTAGTCCCCACTCGGCCATGGAAGCTCACTGGGTGACTTTGGGCCAGTCGCAGACTCTCAGCCCAACCTACCTCACAAGGTTGTTGTCATGAGGATAAAATGGAAGGCAGGAGAATTGTGCAGTCACCTTGGGTTTAAATAAATAAATAAATAAATAAATAAATAAGAAAAAACAGTTCTCACAGTGAATGGATGTAAACAATGGGTCCCCAAGGAACTGTATTGGGGCTGGTGCATTTTCATTCATTCATAAATGATCTGGAGTAAGGGATGAGCACTGAGATGGCCAAGTTTGCCAATGACACCAAATTATTCAGAGTGATAAAAACAAGAAGCAATTGCAAAGAGCTCCAAAAGGATCTCTCCAAACAGGGGGAATGGTCATTAAATGGCCAATTGAGTTAAATGTAAGTAGGTGTCTAGTATACACCTACTTACATTTAACTCAATTGGCCATTTAATGACCATTCCCCCTGTTTGGAGAGATCCTTTTGGAGCTCTTTGCAATTGCTTCTTGTTTTTATCACTCTGAATAATTTGGTGTCATTGGCAAACTTGGCCATCTCAGTGCTCATCCCTTACTCCAGATCATTTATGAATGAATGAAAAAGCACCAGCCCCAATACAGTTTGACAATATTGACAATATTGGTCAATATCGAAATCAGATTGATTATGTCCTTTGCAGCCAAAGATGGAGAAGCTCTATACAGTCAGTAAAAACAAGACCTGGAGCTGACTGTGGCTCAGATCATGAGCTGCTTCTTGCAAAATTTCGGCTTAAATTGAAGAACGTAGGGAAAGCCACTAAACCTTTCAGGTATGACCTAAATCATATCCCTGATGAATATACAGTGGAGGTGAGGAATAGATTTCAGGGATTAGACCTGATAGACAGAGTGCCTGAGGAACTATGGACGGAGGTCCGTAACATTGTTCAGGAGGCAGCAACGAAATCCGTCCCAAAGAAAAAGAAATGCAAGAAAGCCAAGTGGCTGTCTGATGAGGCTTTACAAGTAGCTCATGAAAGAAGGGAAGCGAAAAGCAAGGGAGAAAGGGGAAGATATACCCAACTGAATGCAGAGTTCCAGAGAATAGCAAGGAGAGACAAGAAGGCCTTCTTAAATGAACAGTGCAAAGAAATCGAGGAAAACAACAGAATGGGAAAGACTAGAGATCTCTTCAAGAAAATTGGAGATCTCAAGGGAACGTTTTGTGCAAAGACGGGCATGATAAAGGACAAAGAAAGCAGGGACCTAACAGAAGCAGATGAGATTAAGAAGAGGTGGCAAGAATACACAGAAGAACTATACAGGAAAGATCTGAATGTCCCTGATAGCCATGATAGTGCGGTCACTGAACTTGAGCCGGACATCCTAGAGAGTGAAGTCAAGTGGGCCTTAGGAAGCATTAGTAACAACAAAGCTAGCGGAGATGACAGTATTCCAGCCGAGCTATTTAAAATCCTAAAAGATGATGCTGTTAAAGTGCTGCATTCAATATGCCAACAAATCTGGAACACTCAACAGTGGCCACAAGACTGGAAAAGGTCAGTTTACATTCCAATTCCAAAGAAGGGCAACGCCAAAGAGTGTTCAAACTACCGCACAATTGCGCTCATTTCACATGCCAGCAAGGTGATGCTCAAAATCCTACAAGCTAGGCTTCAGCAGTATGCGAACCGAGAACTACCGGAAGTACAAGCTGGGTTTAGAAGAGGCAGAGGAACTAGAGATCAAACGCCAACGTTCGCTGCATCATGGAGAAAGCAAGAGAATTCCAGAAAAACGTCTATTTCTGCTTCATTGACTACGCTAAAGCCTTTGATTGTGTGGATCACAACAAACTGTGGCAAATTCTTAAAGTGATGGGAGTAGCAGACCACCTTACCTGTCTCCTGAGAAACCTGTACGAGGGTCAAGAAGCAACAGTAAGAACCAGAGATGGAACAACCGATTGGTTCAAAATTGGGAAAGGAGTACGACAAGGCTGCATATTGTCACCCTGCTTATTTAACTTATATGCAGAGTACATCATGAGAAATGCCGGGTTGGATGAATCACAGGTCGGAATTAAGATTGCCGGGAGAATTATCAACAACCTCCGATATGCAGACGATACCACCCTAATGGCAGAAAGCGAAGAGGATCTCAAGAGCCTCTTGTTGAGGGTGAAAGAGGAGAGTGCAAAAGCTGGTTTGAAACTCAACATTAAAAAAACTAAGGTCATGGCATCTGGCCCCATCACTTCCTGGCATATAGAAGGGGAAGAAATGGAAGCAGTGACAGATTTTACTTTCTTGGGCTCCAAGATCACCGCAGACGGTGACTGTAGCCATGAAATTAAAAGACGCTTGCTCCTTGGGAGGAAAGCTATGGCAAACCTAGACAGCATAGTAAGAAGCAGAGACATCACCTTGCCGACAAAGGTCCGTCTAATCAAAGCTATGGTTTTCCCAGTAGTAATGTATGGCTGTGAGAGCTGGACTATAAGGAAGGCTGAGCGCCGAAGAATTGATGCTTTCGAACTGTGGTGCTGGAGAAGACTCTTACGAGTCCCCTGGACTGCAAGGAGGTCAAATCAGTCCATCCTAAAGGAAATCAACCCTGACTGCTCTTTGGAAGGACAGATAATGAAGCTGAAGCTCCAATATTTTGGCCACCTAATGCGAAGAGAAAACTCCCTGGAAAAGACCCTGATGCTGGGAAAGACTGAAGGCAAAAGGAGAAGGGGACGGCAGAGGATGAGATGGCTAGATAGCATCACGGATGCAATGAATATGAACTTGAGCACGCTCCGGGAGAGAGCGCAGGACAGGAAGGCCTGGCGTGCTATGGTCCATGGGGTCACGAAGAGTCGGACACGACTGAACGACTGAACAACAACAACAACAAGGTGTCTAGTAGTGATGCATATTGTAGGGCGGGGTCCCGAGTTCATATATACATGAATGGCTTTGGAACTAGCAGTGACTGACCAGGGAAGAGATCTTAGGGTTGTAGTGGACAGCTCAATGAAAACATTGACCTAGTTTGTGGCACCTGTGAAAAAGGGGAATTCCATGAAAGGGATCGTTAGGAAACGGACTGAAAATAATTTTGCCAATCTTATAATTCCTTTATACAAATACATGGTGCATTTGGGATGGGAGAACTTGTGATTTGCCTAAATTCTCTGAAAATCACTTTGAAGCTAATTTTGGCTGGCTTCCATTTGTCACCTGTTTGGGGGATCATTCAAACAGGAAAAGTGTACATTTCTGTGTGCAATTCCCTCACCACCACCATTGACAAAAACATGAAAATGGTTGTTTTTTTTTAAGAAATGCATATTTCAAAGTCTGCATTTTTTAAGAATACATATTTTTCAAATGCAATCACAAATTCAGTAATTTACAAACATTTTTTCTAAAAATAGTGCTCCTGCTCACATTCATATTCGGGATTGCGAATGGGACATGTTCACATGATTTGTGAACAGAAACAAAATTCTCATACATAGGGATGTCCATTGCCAGGAAATCTGGCCCTTTGGGGGCTTGCTGGAACTCCATGGCATGCCTGACTTGGCTTGTATTTCCCCTGTACTGAGCACTGGTTAGGCCTCATCTTGAGCACCGTGACCAGTTCTGGGTGCCACACTTTAAGAAAGATGCACACAAACTGGAGAGGGTTCAGAGGAGGGCAATGAAGATGGTCAGGGGACTGGAAACAAAGCCCTATGAAGAGAGACTGAAAGAACTGGGCATGTTTAGCCTTGAGAAGAGAAGAGCGAGGGGAGATATGATAGCGCTCTTCAAGTACTTGAAAGGTTGTCACAAAGAGGAAGGTCAGGACCTCTTCTCTATCATCCCAGAGTGCAGGACATGGAATAATGGGCTCAAGTTACAGGAAGCCAGATTCTGGCTGAACATCAGGAAAAACCTCCTGACTGTTAGAGCAATACGACAATGGAACCAATGACCTAGGGAGGTAGTGGGCTGTCCCACACTGGAGGCATTCAAGATGAAGCTGGACAGCCATCTGTCAGGGATGCTTCCACTTAGATTCCTGCATTGAACAGGGGGTTGGACTCGATGATCCTATAAGCCCCTTCCAGCCCTACTATTCTTTGATTTTATGATTCTATGTATTTGCGAGCTGATCTGCAGGTTTTCCCCAAACCTGAGGAAACTTTTGTGTATATATATGTGTGTGTCAGCCACAATTTGTGCAAATAGAGATTTGTGCAAATTATGGCCACAATGAGCACTAATGTGCATAATATGTGCAAATTAGAGCTGAAAATTACACAAAGTTGTGCAAATTGTGGCTGTAATTTGCACAAATTTAAAAAACCCAGAAATCTGCTAGCTGGCCCAACTCACTGCAGGCCAAGTTGGGCCAGCCAGTGGAAAGCAAGCCAAAGTCCAGGGGGCCTTCATCATGCTCCACTCCCGAACTCGATTCCTCCGACATCCCATTCCATTCTTACTTGGAAAACTAAGGATACTTCTGGTCACTGCACCTCAAAAAGGATATTGTAATGGTAGAGAAGGTGCAAAAAAGGGCAACCAAAATTATCAAGGAACTGGAGCATATGCCCTATGAGGAAAGGTTACAATGCTTGGGGCTGATATTAGGGATGGACAAAAGTCACTTACCTGGTCCCGCAGCTTGCTTCGCGGTGGGGGGGAGGCGCTCCGTCCCTCCCCCCAAAATTCTGGGCAGGGGGGAGGCGCCCCATCCCTCCCCACCGAAATTCTGGCCGGGGGGGGTGCCCTGCCTCTCCGGCCATGAAAGTACTTCTCCTGCCGGGACGCAAATGGTGGCGCCCGTAGCCGCCGCTGTTTGCGTCCCTGGCCTGCAGTCAGCCGTGATAGGCTACGTAAATGTTTACGTAGCCTATCACAGCTGACTTTGAAAAAAAAAAGCGCATACGCAAATGGCAGCGCCCATGGGCGCCGCCATTTGCGTTCCTTATTTTGGCCCGGGTAGTCTACGTAAATATTTATGTAGACTATGGCGAAAATAAGGGCAACGCTATTACCTGGCATTTACGTAAATGTTTACGTAGCCTATCATGGTGTTTTTTTGAAAATCTAGCCGTGAAAGGCTACGTAAATCTTTACGTAGCCTATCATGTTTGTTGTTGTTGTTGTTTTTTACTTGGAAATGGCGGCGGCGGCAGCCGGTCAGAAGACCAGCCACCGCCGAACCTCCGCTGGGAGCTGCCGCTGCCAGGGACATTCGCTGAAGGTAAGTCCCATCCCGGGGGGATGGCGGGGGGGTGGCGGACCGTTTCTCCACCAATTTCGGGGGGCTGAATGCATTGGCATTCGGCCTCCCGGAGATTCATGGAGAAATTCTCCGACATCCCTAGCTGATATAGTTTTCCATCTCAAGATAACCCTGAGCATACTGATCTGGGGGATGATAGCATGTTCCTAGTACTAAATCAGTTTTGGAGCCCAGTATTGTCACCCACAGCACTTCTGTGGAATATAGCCTACCCCTTTTAGGTGTTCTAGTCTGCTCGATACTATGCCCTCTTTGACGTACAGGGCAACACCTCCCCCAGTACGCCATTCCTGTCCTTCCTATAGAGTTTATATCCAGATAATGGCTGTATCCCAGTGGTTCTCTCGATTCCACCAGGTTTCCATAAGGCCCACTATATCTAGATTCTTCTTTAAAACCAAGCACTCCAACTCTCCTATTTTGGCTCAGAGGCTTCTAGTGAAACACCTATACATGGTGTCCCTCCCCAGATGTCTCCTGCATGTGCATCTTCTGCTATGGCACTTAGGCCTCTTTGACTGGCTATCATGTTTCACCATATGTTCAAGGCCTATTTCCTCTCTATATCCATCTCCATTTGGGCAATTAGAAACATTTTCATTTTCATCCCCTAGGGATGATTCACCCCAAATCAGATGCTTCCCAGCCCAGAGTCCAGTTTAAAAACTGCTCTGCCACCTTTTTATATTTAGCACCAGCAGGCTGGTCTTATGGAAGCTGATCTAGGAAACATCTTATTTTTATTTTTCATTCTTATTTATTGCCTGGTAGGAGGGTGCATATTGCTCCCCCCCCCCATGTTTTATGTGTATATTTGAAAATCAGCTGAACTTTACAAAAACTCCATAAGAAAGACTCTCTCCTCTAAAGGAAGGCAAACCTGGGTAACACTTTCCCCTGAAATGAAGTATGAAACAGTAGTTATTGCTCATGTTAATTGTGAGCGTTGGTTTGGTTGATTCTTGACTGACAGTTGTACAGGGACATCGTCTGAGGCTGATGCAAAAGCAAAATACAGCTCAAAATGATCATCTCACGTTACCCTGGGGAAGAGTCTTTAGTGCCGTGCCCAACGTGGACAAACAGAAACTTCCATATAGAAATATAGTAGCTTCTTCTATGGCACACACAGTTAATGTTTTATACAAAAATTTAAAAAAGCATTACAGATTTTAGTGTTAAAAGAAAAAAAGAGGAATGAAATAGCTACAGCTGCCTTAGGAATCAAAATAAAGCTGGCAAACTCCAGAATATTTATAGATTACCAAACATAACAGCAGTAATGTTGACCTGTCATATTTTTCAACTTTCAGCTGTTAGAGACAGGAGAGCTAAAGCATTCTCACTGCTGCTCTAAAATATCTTTGTTATAAAAGATTTCTTTTCCAAGCTATCTATTGTTTTTGAAGTTGCCATTTTCTGCACTTCCAATTTAACACCCCACTATTCATTTATCACTGTAGGGCATCATGGACAGCTGCAGACTAAAGATTCAACTGGATATTGGCAGGCTCATCTCACAGAAATTTAATGTTGCCCGAGGATACAGCTACAGTCTAATTTTGCCTAATGAGCAAATGCGCTAGAACTTGGGTGTTTGTTCTTCGGTTTGTTCTTGTTGATCTCTCCAGTAATGCTATGCAAATCTTCCATTTGACAACACAATTTACTTTTAACATTTATTTTATTCCTTCTGTCTTAAGCTAGATCTTTGAAGTAGCTACAAACCACCAGCCCTCTCTTCCTTTCATATTATTCTCACTTTCTAAAAGTCAAGTCAGGTCTATGAATCTATTATAGTTATACGTATTTCCTGCATCATAAGGTATTGACGGAATTGATATTTGTAGGGATGTACGAAAGTCACCTTTTTGCGGATTCTGTTCGTGGGGTGGGGAGGCACTCCATCCCTCCCCTCGGAATCCTCAACGGGGGGGGGAGGCGATCTGGTCCTCCCCCCCGGAATCCTCGACGGACAGCTCTGCTCCGTGGCAGCTCCATGGAGCAGCCGGCCAGGGCTGTCCGCAGCCAGATTTCCGGCCGCGGACTGGCTGGTGTGGCCGCCATTTGCATCCAGCAAGGCAGCTGTGATAGGCTACATAAGTCTTTACATAGCCTATCATGGCTGGGCAAAAAAAAAAAAACCCAGTGTACGCAAATGGCGGCTATGGCGGCAGCCATTTGCGTTCCCTATTTTTCACTGATTTATCTTACATAAATATTTACGTAAGATAAAATGGCAAAAAAAAGGGGAACGCAAATAGCGTAGTGGACGCTATTTGCATTCCTTTATTTTTCGCTGTCCTAGCCTACGTAAATATTTACGTAGGCTAGAACAGAGAAAAATAAAGGAACGCAACTAGCGTCCACTACGCTATTTGCGTTCTCCTTTTTTTCGCCGTTTTATCTTATGTAAATATTTACATAACATAAATCGGCGAAAAAAAGGGAATGCAAATGGCGGCCACTGTAGGCGCCGCCACTTGTGTACGCTGGGCTGTTTTTGTTTTTGTTTTGCCCAGCTGTGATAGGCTACGTAAAGACTTATGTAGCCTATCACAGCTGCAAGGACAGCAATGGCAGTGGCAGCAGTCCGGCCAGGAGACCAGCTGCTGGAGCTGCCACCGCCGGAACAGCCGCCGCCAGAATGGCTGCCGCCGCCGCCACCAAATCCACCACATCCGCCCCATGTAAGTGCCATCCCGGGGGGATTCCGTGGGGGGGCGGGGAGGCAGGAGGCCATTCCGCTACGGATTCTGGGGGGATGGATTCTTTAGAATCACTGGAATCTGTGGCGGAATTCTCTGCCATCCCTAGATATTTGTACACACAACTGGTAACCATGGTCCAATCAAGCTCTCCAAACACATGTACATTCATTTATTAAGTCCACACAGACTTGGAACTGCCCCAGTCATGCAGAAAGAGGGGGAAAAGGACCCATTCTTAACAGCAATAGAGGGTGGTTCAGATTACAAGTTTGGGAACCTCTTCCAACCCACGGTCTACCTTCCCACAGCTCCAGTTGTGCAGCTAGGACTGGACCATGGGGCTGAAGGCCAGGGCCCCACACACACACCTTGGCAACTGCATTATAGTAAAGTAATCCCTGAAGCCTTGCACACTGAACAAGTTCTCTGAAATTCTCACCCATTCCCTCAGTTTTTGGATGTGATTTCTTTTCATCCCACTCCCTCAATGAATGGTCGAAAATAACGTACTACCAGTGTCACTTCTAGTCTGGCCTTAACTTGAATTCTTTGTAAATCAATAACAAAAAGATTGTCAAAGCTCCATAGGAACATTGAAAGCTGCCTTATACTGAATCACACCACTTAATCTACTTAATCCAGTATTGTTGACACTGACTGGCAGCAGCTCTTCAGGGTTTCAGGTAGGCGTCTTTCCTAGCCCTAACTGGAGATTCCAGGAATTGAACCTGGGACATTGTGCATGCAAAACACTGAGTTACAGCCTCTCCCCAAAGCCCCATGCTGTTGTGCTAATTAACTTCCTCGTCTTATTCTTTCTAAAGTATTGTTCTGCAGGAAATGTTTAATTGGAGACAAGACTTGAATATTTGCCTGCTGATGATTCATTGCAATTTCTATCATAAATTACCTTTCCCACCATACCAAGAGTGCAGCCTTCAAACCACTTACACTTGTGGCATATGAACCTACCCAGGATCTCATTCTCCTGTGTTTAGAAACTACAATGAGAACACCTAGCACACAGTAGCTAAGCAACTACTTATCAGTTAGTAGAACTGTGTGTGTGCAAAACAAAATACCTGGAATGGTTTCATCCACCATTCTATAGCTGGAAGTGCATGGCTCATACTTTATAAGGCACCTCTGGGCAACCCACAGTCATGGCCCAGAACAAGACTCCTCTGAGACTGTGGTTTCCACTGGCAGCGATTCCAAGGAAGAGTCAAAATGAGTTGCTGGAGTTTCACATGTAGGGCCTCCACCTTGCATCCTGCACCCTGTAGTCTCGATCACCAGAAGGCACTGCTGTCCTCTGACTCTGAGGAACGGACCTTGGACTCCTTCAGTGAAGAGTGGAGCCCTAGGGAACATTCCCCCTATAGCTTCTCACTCCCCAGACCCTCTCCACTCAGAAGAAGCCAGCAACTGTGGGAAAAGGCATTGACCCATTAAAAATGACAACACAGATTCAGCATTTGAGAAAGAGGAGCTCCCAGAATGACTCTCCTGGCCTGGCTATAAACTAGGGATGTTGGAGAAATCTGCCATGGACTCCAGTGAGGCTGGATTCTTTGGAATCTGGTTCCCCAGAGTCCATGGTGGAACGGCCTCCCACCCCGTAACCCCCCGGGACAGACCTACCCGGCTGTGGATGCAGCGGCAGCTCCGGCTCGTCTTCCGGCTGCCACTGGGCTGCTGCAGCCTGCATTAGGCCATGATAGGCTATGTAAATACTTATGTAGCCTATCACAGCAAAAAGCAGGGGTGCAAATGGCGTAGCGGCCACCATTTGCATCCCTGCCTTTTGGAAGTCCAGAAAGGCTGCCTTTTGGAAGTCCCTTCCTTTTGGACGTCCCTGGAAGTCCAGCTGCGGCTGGCCCTGGTTGGCAGCTCTGCGGCCTTGCCGCAGAGCGGAGTCAGCTCAGGAGGATGCCGGGGGGAGGGACGGATCACCTGCCCCCCACTGCAGATGCCCCGAACCGGGTGAGTAATCCGCCCGTCCCTACTATAAACGCTGTGAGTTGCTCTAGTCTAAACCAGCGCTGGGCTAAGGTGTCTTACCTGGCTGCATGATTGCTCTCCATGGTCCTGAAACTGAACTCACAATCCCTGTGTCAGCACCTAGAGTTCTGTCTGGGGTCCTGAACCTGCTTTACTCCAGAACTACTCCAGCTGCTTCCCAAGACTGTGTGTGTGCCCCCTTGCTTGAGCCATTACCTAGTAGGGATGATTAAATCTGTAATAGAACGGGCACCTGTGGCCCCCAGAGGCTTTCTTTCCAGCCTGCTGCAGGTGCCCTAGCCCACAAATCCCCCAAGGCAACTGCACAGCTGTTGGTTGGTTGGGGGGATTATGATGGGAAGGATGGTGCATGGGGAGAGTCATCCCCATGCGACATACTCTCCATTTAAATTGTGCAACTCCTCCCACCTATTCTGTTGGCGCTGGAAGATCAGTGTGCACAGCAGTAGTTCCTGGTGCCAATCAGCTGGGCAGCCAGGAGGCACAGTGGGAACCCAGCACATCTGGGACTATTTCACTTCGAGAAAAGGTGGGTAAGGGAGACATGGCTGAGGTGTACAAAATTATGCATGGTGGGGAGAAAGTGGATAGGGAGACTGTGACGTTCCTACCCTGGGTTCTACCTTCTCCAGCCTCCACTGATGAAACTGAGGAGAAAACCCGCTCAGGACATTTGCCTCCTCTGGGTCAGTTGTCCTCACTGACACACACAGCTTCAGCCCCTTTTACTCTCTGGGTTAAAGAGACACCCAATATGCCTATTTGGTTCCCTCTACCCAGTACAGGAGAAGTAACAAGGAAATAGGTTTTCTAACGGTAGCGCAATGAGACAAACTCATGGGATTTTGTAGTTAAAAACAAATAAAAACTATTTAATATACATTCAGGGCCAGAAATATTGGAACAAGGATAACTGTTTTGGCAGTTGGCCTCTGTACACCACCACATTGAAGGTGAAAGGAAACACATCCAGATGGGAGCGAAGTCAGGACTTTCAGCTGTAATTCAAGGGGTCTGACAAAAGTGGGGTACTAACCATTCAGGAAGTACAGCCAGTGGCATACCCACACACACCCATCATTGGTGGCTCAGAAGTAATGGAACGAACCAACATCATTTCAAACTTAAGGATCGCATTTAATACCTGGATGAAAATCCTTTGCAGTCAATGACTGCCTGAAGTCTGGAACCCATGGACATGACCAAATGCTGAGTTTCCTCCCTCTAGATGCTTTGCCAGGCCTTTACTGCAGCTGCCTTCACCTGCTGCTTGTTTGTGGGTCTTTCTGCCTTCAGTCTTGTCTTCAGTAAGTGAAAAGCATGCTCTATTGGGTTGAGATCAGGAGACTGACTTGGCCAGTGAAGAACATCCCACTTCTTTGCCTTCAGAAACTCTTGCGTAGCTTTTGCTGTATGTTTTGGGTCATTATCCATCTGCAATATGAAGCAGCATCCTATCAGTTTGGCAGCATTCAGCTGAATCTGAGCAGAAAGTATAGCCCTATACGCTAACATTTCAGAATTCATCCTGCTGCTTTTATCAGCAGTCAGGACATCAATAAACACCAGTGACCCGGTTCCATTGGCAGCCATACATGCCCATGCCATAGCACTGCCTCCTCCATGTTTGACAGATGATGTGGTATGCTTTGGATCATGAGCTGTTCCTTTCCTTCTCCATACTTTTCCCTTCCCATCATTCTGGTACAAGGTAATCTTGGTTTCATCAGTCCAAAGAATCTTATTCCAGAACTGGGCAGGCTTTTTAGGTGTTTGCTGGCAAAGGCTAATCTGGCCTGTCTGTTCTTGAGTGTTACCAGTGGTTTGCACCTTGTTGTGAAGCCTCTGTATTTACATTCATAAAGCTGTCTCTTGACTGTAGATGTTGACAATGACATGCCTACCTCCACAAGAGCGTTCTTGACCTGGCTAGATGTTGTGAAAGGGTTCCTCTTCATCATGAGTAGAATTCTGCAGTCATCCACTTTAGTTGTCTTCTGTGGTCTTCCAGGCCTTTTGCTGTTGCTAAGCTTGCCAGTTAATTCCTTCTTTTTCAGGATGTTCCAAACTGTTGTGTTGGCCACTCCCACTGTTTTTGCTATCTCTTGGATGGGTTTATGTTGTTTCCTCAGCCTAATGAGGGTCTCCTTCACTCGCATGGACACCTCTTTGGACCTCATGTTGGGAGTTCCAGTGAACAGCTACTAAATGCAAATATAACACTCAGAACCACCTCCAGGCCTTTTTTCTGCTTGATTGGTCATGGGGTACCCAGGAAACAGGCCACACCTGGCCATACCTGGCCATGCAGCTGCTTGTCAGCCATTCGTTCCATTACTTATGAGCCACCAAGGATGGGTGTGTGTGTATGCCACTGGCTGTCCTTCCTGAATGGTTAGTGCCCCACTTTTGTCAACCCCCTTGAACTACAGCTGAAAGTCCTGACTTCACTCCCATCTGGGTGTGTTTCCTTTCAACTTCAATGTGTACAGAGGCCAACTGCCAAAACATTTATCCTTGTTCCAAAATTTCCTGCCCTGACTGTAAAAAGAGCAATTAATGCTTGGTCCTAACCTACCTAACTACCTTCCTACTCTTGTTGTTGTTGTTGTTGTTCAGTCGTTCAGTCGTGTCCGACTCTTCGTGACCCCATGGACCATAGCACGCCAGGCCTTCCTCTCCTGCGCTCTCTCCCGGAGCGTGTTCAAGTTCATATTCATTGCATCCGTGATGCTATCTAGCCATCTCATCCTCTGCCGTCCCCTTCTCCTTTTGCCTTCAGTCTTTCCCAGCATCAGGGTCTTTTCCAGGGAGTTTTCTCTTCGCATTAGGTGGCCAAAATATTGGAGCTTCAGCTTCATTATCTGTCCTTCCAATGAGCAGTCAGGGTTGATTTCCTTTAGGATGGACTGATTTGACCTCCTTGCAGTCCAGGGGACTCGTAAGAGTCTTCTCCAGCACCACAGTTCGAAAGCATCAATTCTTCGGCGCTCAGCCTTCCTTATAGTCCAGCTCTCACAGCCATACATTACTACTGGGAAAACCATAGCTTTGATTAGACGGACCTTTGTCGGCAAGGTGATGTCTCTGCTTCTTACTATGCTGTCTAGGTTTGCCATAGCTTTCCTCCCAAGGAGCAAGCGTCTTTTAATTTCATGGCTACAGTCACCGTCTGCGGTGATCTTGGAGCCCAAGAAAGTAAAATCTGTCACTGCTTCCATTTCTTCCCCTTCTATATGCCAGGAAGTGATGGGGCCAGATGCCATGATCTTATTTTTTTTAATGTTGACTTTCAAACCAGCTTTTGCACTCTCCTCTTTCACCCTCAACAAGAGGCTCTTTAGATCCTCTTCGCTTTCTGCCATTAGGGTGGTATCGTCTGCATATCGGAGGTTGTGGATAATTCTCCCGGCAATCTTAATTCCGACCTGTGATTCATCCAACCCGGCATTTCTCATGATGTACTCTGCATATAAGTTAAATAAGCAGGGTGACAATATGCAGCCTTGTCGTACTCCTTTCCCAATTTTGAACCAATCGGTTGTTCCATCTCTGGTTCTTACCGTTGCTTCTTGACCCTCGTACAGGTTTCTCAGGAGACAGGTAAGGTGGTCTGGTACTCCCATCACTTTCAGAATTTGCCAGTTTGTTGTGATCCACACAATCAAAGGCTTTAGCATAGTCAATGAAGCAGAAATAGACGTTTTTCTGGAATTCTCTTGCTTTCTCCATGATGCAGCGAATGTTGGCGATTTGATCTCTAGTTCCTCTGCCTCTTCGAAACCCAGCTTGTACTTCCGGTAGTTCTCGGTTCGCATACTGCTGAAGCCTAGCTTGTAGGATTTTGAGCATCACCTTGCTGGCATGTGAAATGAGCGCAATTGAGCGGTAGTTTGAACACTCTTTGGCGTTGCCCTTCTTTGGAATTGGAATGTAAACTGACCTTTTCCAGTCTTGTGGCCACTGTTGAGTGTTCCAGATTTGTTGGCATATTGAATGCAGCACTTTAACAGCATCATCTTTTAGGATTTTAAATAGCTCGGCTGGAATACTGTCATCTCCGCTAGCTTTGTTGTTACTAATGCTTCCTAAGGCCCACTTGACTTCACTCTCTAGGATGTCCGGCTCAAGTTCAGTGACCGCACTATCATGGCTATCAGGGACATTCAGATCTTTCCTGTATAGTTCTTCTGTGTATTCTTGCCACCTCTTCTTAATCTCACCTGCTTCTGTTAGGTCCCTGCCTTCTTTGTCCTTTATCATGCCCGTCTTTGCACAAAACGTTCCCTTGAGATCTCCAATTTTCTTGAAGAGATCTCTAGTCTTTCCCATTCTGTTGTTTTCCTCGATTTCTTTGCATTGTTCATTTAAGAAGGCCTTCTTGTCTCTCCTTGCTATTCTCTGGAACTCTGCATTCAGTTGGGTATATCTTCCCCTTTCTCCTTTGCTTTTCACTTGCCTTCTTTCGTGAGCTACTTGTAAAGCCTCATCAGACAGCCACTTGGCTTTCTTGCATTTCTTTTTCTTTGGGACGGATTTCGTTGCTGCCTCCTGAACAATGTTACGGACCTCCGTCCATAGTTCCTCAGGCACTCTGTCTATCAGGTCTAATCCCTGAAATCTATTCCTCACCTCCACTGTATAATCATCAGGGATATTTAGGTCATACCTGAAAGGTTTAGTGGTTTCCCCTACGTTCTTCAATTTAAGCCAAAATTTTTCAAGAAGCAGCTCATGATCTGAGCCACAGTCAGCTCCAGGTCTTGTTTTGACTGACTGTATGGAGTTTCTCCATCTTTGGCTGCAAAGGACATAATCAATCTGATTTCGATATTGACCATCTGGTGACGTCCATGTGTAGAGTCGCCTCTTGTGCTGTTGGAAAAGAGTGTTTGCTATGATCAGCATGTTCCCTTGGCAAAACTCTATTAGCTTTTGTCCTGCTTCGTTTTGTACACCAAGGCCATGCCTGCCTGTTATCCTGGTGATTTCTTGACTTCCTACTTTAGCATTCCAATCCCATATGATGAAGAGGACATCTTTTTTTGGTGTTAGTTCTAGAAGGTGTTGTAGGTCTTCATAGAACCGATCAAGCTCAGCTTCTTCGGCCTCAGTGGTTGGGGCATAGACTTGAATTACTGTGATGTTGAATGGTTTGCCTTGGATTCATACTGAGATCATTCTATCATTTTTAAGATTGTACCCCAGTACTGCTTTTCCCACCCTTTTGTTGACTATGAGTTCTACTCCATTTCTTCTAAGGGATTCTTGCCCACAATAGTAGTTATGATCGTCACCTGAATTAAATTCGCCCATGCCTGTCCATTTTAGTTCGCTGATTCCCAAGATGTCGATGTTCAATCTTGCCCTCTCATGTTTGACCACCTCCAGCTTACCTTGATTCATTGATCTGACATTCCAGGTTCCTAAATAATATTGTTCTTTACAGCATCGGATTTTCTTTTCACCGCCAGACACATCCACAGCTGAGTGTCCTTTCGGCTTTGGCCCAGCCGCTTCACTCTTTCTGGCGCTACTTGGAAATACCCTCTGCTCTTCCCCAGTAGCATATTGGACACCTTCCGACCTGAGGGGCTCATCTTCCAGCGTCATATCTTTTAGCCTTGTGATACGTTCCATGGGGTTTTCTTGGCAAGAATACTGGAGTGGGTTGCCATTTCCTTCTCCAGTGGACCACATTTTGTCAGAACCCTCTGCCATGACCTGTCCGTCTTGGGTGGCCCTGCACTGCATAGCTTATGGCTTCACTGAGTTACGCAAGCCCCTTCGCCACAACAAGGCAGTGATCCATGAAGGGGACCTTCCTACTCTACCCCTTCTAAATCCTAATCCCCAAACTCCACTAACTAGATGTAGCTTTCTCAATCCCTAAGGCCCTATCTGACTAACTAACTGCCAGCTCTATCCTTTTAAAACCTCAGATTCTTCACACACGCAAGCCCCTCCAACCTTTCACTCACTCCCTAACACTCTAGTAAACCTATCTTACCCAGGTCACATTTAACAATGCAAACACATACATCAATAAAACAGGCATATGCTACAAAGACATTTTTGTCCCTCTCTTATAATACTAGAACCCAGGGTCATCCCATGAAACTGTTTGGTGGGAGATTCAGGACAGATAAAAGGAAGTACTTCTTCACCCATGCATAGTTAAACTGTGGAATTCACTACCACAGGATGTAGTGATGGCCATCAATTTGGATGGCTTTATTTATTTATTTATTTATTTATTATTAAATTTATTAATCGCCCATCTGGCTGGTCACCCAGCCACTCTGGGCGATGTACAACATACCATAAAACAATTTAAAACAATAAAATTCTACCATAATTTTTTTTAAAATACCTTAACCCACCCCAAATGCCTGCCTGAACAACCACGTTTTTAATGCATGACGGAAGCTCATTAAAGAGGGGGCATGATGGAGTTGGCTAGGGAGGGAGTTCCACAGAGTGGGGGCCACCACAGAAAAGGCCCTCTCCCTCGTCCCCACCAGTCTAGCTGTCCTGGCTGATGGGACAGAGAGAAGGCCATCCGAGGCTGATCTTGTTAAGCGGCCTGTCTGGTGTTGCTGGAGGCGCTCCTTAATATAGGCTGGGCCGGAACCATATAGGGTTTTAAAGGTCAAAACCAACACCTTGAATTTGGCCCGGAAAACAACTGGCCCGGAAAACAACAGTGCAACTCCTTCAGCACTGAAGTGATGTGATCTCACCGGCGGCTGCCTTTAATCAGGCGAGCCGCCGCGTTCTGTACCAGCTGCAGCTTCCGAACCGTCTTCAAGGGTAACCCCACATAGAGCGCATTACAGTAGTCTAAACGAGAGGAGACCAGGACATGTACTACTGATGGGAGCAGATGGTCGGGAAGGAAGGGGCACAGCCGCCGTATCAGATGGAGTTGATACAGCGCTGTCCGGCTCACAGCTAACACCTGAGCCTCCATGGACAGCTGGGAGTCCAAAATGACCCCCAGGCTGTGGACCTGGTCTTTCAAGGGTAGCCATACCCCATTCAACACCAGGTCAACATCCCCCAGCCTCCTCTTGTCTCCCACCAAAAGTACCTCGGTCTTGGCAGGGTTCAGCTTCAGCTTATTCCTCCCCATCCAGCCACTCACCGTCTCCAGACATTTGGACAGGGATTCTACGGCCAACCTTGGTGAAGATTTGAATGAGAGGTAGAGCTGCGTGTCATCCGCATATTGATGACACTGCACCCCAAACCTCCTGATGATAGCCCCCAGCGGCTTCACATAGATGTTAAATAGCATCGGGGAGAGGATGGAACCCTGTGGCACCCCACAAGTAAGTGGCCACGGGTCCAAAACCTCCTCTCCCAGTGCTACCCTCTGGTACCTGCCAGAGAGGAAGGACCGGAACCACCGCAATACGGTGTCTCCAATGCCCAACCCCTCCAGGCGGTCCAGGAGGATACCGTGGTCAACGGTATCAAAAGCCGCTGAGAGGTCGAGGAGAACAAGGAAGGAGCATTCACCCCTATCCAGAGCCCTCCTCATATCATCCACCAAGGCGACCAAGGCCGTTTCTGTCCCATGCCCAGGCCTGAAGCCCGACTGAAATGGGTCTAGATAATCAGTTTCTTCCAAGTGTGCCTTCAACTGCATCGCCACCACCCGCTCAATCATCTTGCCCAAAAATGGCAGATTTGAGACTGGGCGAAAGTTGTTCAGAACTTGAGGATCCAAGGAGGGCTTCTTTAAGAGCGGTCTTATCACTGCCTCCTTGAGGGCTGATGGCATCACTCCCTCCTCAAGGGAGGCGTTCACCACCGCCTTGATCCCCTCACCCAGTCTCTCTCTGCAGCTCATAATGAGCCAAGATGGGCAAGGATCAAGTAAGCAGGTGGTCGGCCTTACAGATGAAAGCACCTTGTCCACTTCATCAGGAGGAAGAAGCTGGAACCGATCCCACAGAACCGGTTTGCCACAGGCTGCCTCTTGCTCACTAACTGTATCCACAGCGTGCAGAGTAACACACCTAATCTGATCAATTTTATCTGCAAAGTGCCTTGCCAAAGCCTCACAGGAGGCCTTAGAATGCTCCAGTGGTTCCGGAGCCACAGGACCGACCAGGCTCCGGACCACTTGGAACAGCCTCCTGGGACAGCACTCTGCAGACGCGATGGAGGCAGCATAATATTCCTTTTTTGCTGCCTTCACCGCCACATGATAGGCTGAAGATACAGCTCTAGCCCGTGTCTGATCGTCTTTGGAGCGAGACTTCTGCCACCAGCGCTCTAGCTGTCTCACCTCCTGTTTCAGAGCTCGTAACCGCGGATTGAACCATGGTGCAGTCCGAGCCCTGTTCAGGGGGAGAGGGCATTTCGGAGCCACCCGATCTAATGCCCCAGTGATTGCAGCATTCCAGCCACCCACCAGGGTCTCGACCGAGTGGTCATTGGCATGCCCCAGAGAATCCCCAAGCGCGTTCAGGAATCCATTTGGATCCATAAGACGCCTGGGGCGGACCATTTTTAATGGGTCCTCCACCCCTGCGGAGGGGTTGTGGAACCGAGAAGTCCAACGTCACCAGATAGTGATCTGACCATGACAAGGGGGTGGTGGATATACCCCCGACTTCCAGATCATTCCCCGCTTCTCCAGAAACAAACATAAGGTCTAGTGCATGACCGGCTACATGGGTGGGCCCAGTTAGAATATGGTGCAGCTCCCAGGAGGCCATGGTCTCCATGAAGTCCCGAGGTGCTCCTGTGAGGATGGCCTCTGAATGTACGTTGAAGTCCCCCAACACCAGTAAGTTAGGGGACTGTACACGCACATCAGAGACCAACTCAAGCACCTCGGCCAGGGAGTCAGTCATGCAGCAGGGTGGACGGTACACGAGCAGAATCCCCAGACTGCCCTTTGGGCCCAACCTCCCGTACATGCACTCAGCAATCTTGGTCTCCCGGAGAGGGGGTCTGGTGAAGACCAAGGACTCTCGGTAGATAACAGCCACTCCCCCTCCCCGATCCCCAGCCCTTGGCTGCTGTGCATACGAAAATCCGGCTGGACACATGGCTGCAAGGGTTGGAGCAGCAGCCTTGGCCAGCCAGGTCTCCGTAATACATGCCAGGTCTGCACCCTCATCCAGGATCATGTCATGGATGAGGGAGGTTTTCTGGGTAACAGACCTGGCATTGCAGAGCAGCAAACGAAGGCCAGAAGATGGGGTCACGCCTCCCCCAGCCATCCTTTGGCTCTGGACAGGCCCGGAGCAGGGGACAGATACTACACATCTCTCCCTTGTTCCCCTTACCTGGCATGGCCTGCCCCTAAAGCTCCGCCAGTGCCTGCCACCCAGCCTCGGTATGTTCTAGCCCCCAACACTCCCCCCACTGCCTCCATCAGGTGGACACATGCCCCCTCGCTCCCGCCTATCAGGCAGGCTACCCACCCCTAAAAACACAACAAAATCCCCCCCAACAAAATAAAACAAACAAACAAAACAATTAAAATCCCCTTAAAAATGCCAGGCAGGAGTCCACAGGGAAGGCCTGGTGGTGGTGGCAGTAGCGGCAGCAGCAGGTCCAGCAGCAGCAAGCACGCCTCTTCCCCAGTGGTGGTGGTGATGGTGGCTTCTCCTGCAGGCCCTGGCTCTCCCAGGCCACCTCAGCCAGCCAGCTTATGTAGCCCCTCCAGGGAGGGGCAGGTGGAGCAGCACAGCTGGCTCGGTACCTGGGGGCCTGGTCCTGCAGGGACTGGCGGTCCGCCAGGCAGAAGTTCACAGGGAAGGCCTGGTGGTGGTGGTGGTGGCGGCGGCGGCAGCAGCAGGCCCAGCAGCAGCAAGCATGCCTCTTCCCCGGTGGTGGTGGTGGTGGCTTCTCCTGCAGGCCCTGGCTCTCCCAAGCCACCTCAGCCAGCCAGCTTATGTAGCCCCTCCAGGGAGGGGCAGGTGGAGCAGCACAGCTGGCTGGGTACCTGGGGGCCAGGTCCTGCAGGGCCTGGCGGTCTGCCAGGCAGAAGTACACAGGGAAGGCCTGGTGGTGGTGGTGGTGGCAGCGGCGGCACCAGCAGGCCCAGCGGCGGCAGCAGCAGGCCCAGCGGCAGCAAGCATGCCTCTTCCCCAGTGGTGGTGGTGGTGGCTTCTCCTGCAGGCCCTGGCTCTCCCAGGCCACCTTAGCCAGCCAGCTTATGTAGCCCCTCCAGGGAGGGGCAGGTGGAAGCAGCACAGCTGGCTCGGTACCTGTGGGCCTGGTCCTGCAGGGACTGGCGGTCCGCCAGGCAGACGTTCACAGGGAAGGCCTGGTAGTGGTGGTGGTGGTGGTGGTGGTGGTGGTGGTGGCAGCGGCGGCAGCAGCAGGTCCAGCAGCAGCAAGCACGCCTCTTCCCCAGTGGTGGTGGCTTCTCCTGCAGGCCCTGGCTCTCCCAGGCCACCTCAGCCAGCCAGCTTATGTAGCCCCTCCAGGGAGGGGCAGGTGGAGCAGCACAGCTGGCTTGGTACCTGGGGGCCTGGTCCTGCAGGGACTGGCGGTCCACCAGGCAGAAGTTCACAGGGAAGGCCTGGTGGTGGTGGCGGCAGCGGCAGCAGCAGCAGGCCCAGCAGCAGCAAGCACGCCTCTTCCCCGGTGGTGGTGGTGGTGGTGGTGGTGGCTTCTCCTGCAGGCCCTGGCTCTCCCTGGCTTTAAAGGGGAGTTGGACAAATTCCTGGAGAAGGCTATTAATGGCTCCAGTCTTGATGGCTATGTGCTACGTCCAGTACCAGTGGCAGTGAGTCTATGTACACCAGTTGCTGGGGACCATGGGTGGGAGGGTGCTGTTGTGCTCATGCCTTGCTTGTGGGTTCCTAGTTGACAGCTGGTTGGCCACTGTGTAAACAGAATGCTGGACTAGATGAGCCTTTGTCTGAACCAGCATGGCTCTTACGTTCATACAGAGAGGGAATGTTTAAACTAGTGCTGTGCTGAATATTTCAAGGCTTTCATTTTCAGCAATTCATGGCGGGTGGGAGCAAAATTAAGATACCAATGAAAGAGGCTGGGAGAATTTTGACTGAATTTCTAATGGGGATTGGGGAGGCAGGGGCTGCATTTATCTTGTACGTGTAGGAGATGGCCAAAGGGTATTTTCTGTTTTGTTTTTACTCTCAGAATGCCCCATGTGCTGTCACAGCATCACAGGCTCTTTACAGAAACATTTAGCCCAGCAACGTGACCTTGCATAGTTTCCTGAGCATTCAGGAACTGCAGCTAAGCTGAAAGCCACTGTTCTAAGTCCCCTGTGCGGCTGCAAGCAAGAACAGGGCTTTTTGAGCTTTAGGAAAGCTCTTTTCCCCTTTTTTTCTTCTTCAGCTTTCCCCCCTTTTTTAGTTTTAGGGGGGAAATAATTTCAGGAAAGTAGGGGAGGGCAGAGTTCAGCACAGCAGCTAGTTTGAACCTTGTCATCCTTGCATGCTGAAAGGTGGAGGTGATTCATGTCTATTTGAGTATGGAGAAAGGGTGTTTGTGTTTGAAAGGTGACAAGGGGGGAGCTGTGTGGGGGGCAGAGGGGGGTGGAGTCAAGGGGAATGACAGTCATAGACACATCTAGTGTCAGCCCAGGACCTCTGCAGCTCCACCTTTATCCACACCCACCACAGGTATGTGGTCCCCAACCCAGTGCCCATCAGCACATGCAGCTCTCATGGGAAAGTTTCCCACCCGCTGGTGAAAGGGATACAAAGACAAGAAGTGGCATGACAACCCAACTCCCTTTGGCCTTAAAACATTTAGACAAATGGGACACATGTTTGCTTACATACTGGAGAAAGTACAGCCTTATTCAGGCATTTGGGGGTCTGTGTAAAATAAACACACAAGGAAAAAAAGCACTCTAGCCTCAGACCCTGCTCATGTGTTTTCATCACCCTGTACTTGAGTAGGGTAACAGACTGAAGAGGAGAGACTCCTGTATCCTTGGAGGCTCTCCCTATGATCCAGGATGCTGATTTTCCAAGTTAATGTGCTATAGTGCTCCTTCTTCTCATGTGTTGATTCTACACAAATCCTGAAAGCCTGAATAGGGCTTACATATAAAATTAATTATGTGTTTATTTTTAACTACCACAAACAATGTCTGGTTCTCCTGCAATCCAATCAATATAACATGCAGGACTAAAGTAACCACATTGATTAAGTATTTGGTTGATCTGGGGCCTAATTAGTGATTATTTTTTGTACGTATGTTGGCAAAAGTCAGTTCACTTAATATTCAGTGACCTTCTCAAAAGGCCATTGGAAACTGGGCCATTGTTCCCATCAGAGGAGAATTCTGTTGAAGTCCTCATTCTTTGGCATCTTACTAATAGCAGAACATTGCCTATTATATTGGTACCTGACAACCTGATGTGATGGAGAATTACATTAAGGATATTTATTACCAATCATAATTGATGCTCAAAGGTGTTTACTAGTAAGGGGGAAATCATTAAAGACCTTTGCATCATTACAAAGAATAAACCTAATAGGAGTAGGTCATTGTTCAAGAAAATATGCAATACTGAGAAAGGAGTTATTAGAGCTTTAAAAACATGGCTGTATTTAGGTCATCCTATCTCAAAATGGATTAAGAGATCTGGAAATGTGTTATACAAGAATAGGCAACTCAAATGATTGGGATGTAGCACCTTCCCTTCAAGGAGATAAAAGCTGAAGTATTGGGGGCTTTTTAGTTTGGAAATAATAGGGAAACATGTTAGAAGTTTATAAACTATGCATGGTTTGGAAAAAGTGAGTACAGAACTTTTCTTCTTTTTCCTTTTAGAGGTGTGCCTCGGATTTGAATTTTGAATAAGACTTACTTCTGAGTAGACATGGACAGAGTTGGTTCTCCTCTGCTTCATAATTCTTTGTAATTTATCTTCGTAATTCTTGGAGCGGAAAAAAAAGAGGAGAATTCTGGTGGCTTGCAAACAACGGTACGGAGCACTGGCCGCAAACTGCGGAAGTCAAGCAGCATGGAAGGTACACAATTCGTACATCCCTAATCGCCAGCGATGCGGAGCTGGTGGCCGGCTCTGCGGGAGCAGAGCCAGCTCCTGAGGATTCCAGGGGGAGGGACAGATCGCCTCCCCCCACGGGCGGATTCCCACCCGGAGCAGCAGGTAGGGAATCTGCCCATCCCTAGGAGTGAGGCACCTAGTGATTTCAGCAGCATGGCACCCCACCTGTGGGAAGAGGGGGACTCGGGACTGCTCCAACCTGAGACTTCTTATACAGTTCAGAGAAAGGCAGTGACATCACAACTCTGATGAGCCAGACACTGCTCATAGGCACTGGAAATGGTGCTACTTTCTGTGGGAGAAAGACTGAGTTGGGCTTCCATCCCATACAACAGAAGAGGGTGCATGGGGATGATGGGTGCGCTTGCTGGAAACAAAAGTCCAGCTTATTTTCTCTTACTCTTTTAACAAAAGATGACCTTGCATGTTAATGATGGTCTTAAAGACAGGTATCAAGGCTGGAGTTCAACAATGGGAGCATATTGCAGGTGGTCGACTAGGTAACTTACCAGATATCACTCTTGCTATCCAGCACATTCATGTTTTGCTGAATTTTTACCCCCACCTTTGCCTTTGGGGAATGCATTTTAAGCAGTCCATTAGAAACTGAATTGATTGATCTCTTCTTGCATGATGCTCCATTCCTGTGCCTTTCTCCCACCTTTGCTGAGGCTGGGGATGAAGATGCCTGGCTTTTTGGCTGTGTCTCAAAATGGAGTCAGTACTGTTCACTCAAAAGAGTGCTTCTTTGTAACACTGGATCAGACAAAAGGCCTATCTAATCCAGCATTCTGCTCACACAGTGGCCAGCAAGTTGCCTGTGGGAAGCCCACAAGTAGGACACAAGTGCAATACTACTTTCTTGCTCATGTTCTCCTGCAACTGGCATGCAGAGATCCTCCTGCCTCCGATATTGAAGTTAATTAGGGATGTTAGAGAATTCCGCCACAGATCCCAGGGGGGCCGAATTCCAGTGAATTCAGCCCCCCGGAATCCATGGTGGAACGGAGCCCCCCGCCCCACCACGCCCCGCAAAACGGAGCCTACCTGGCTGCGGCTCCAGTGGTGGCAGCTCTGGCCACTGCTGGGCTGCTGCAACAGCAAATGGTGGCCATTTGCATCCCTACACCGGCCCGTGATAGGCTATGTATATATTTACATAGCCTATCACAGCTAAAGCAGGGGGAGCCTGCCAAGACGAACCTACCTGGTGGCAGATGCGGCGGCTCCGGCGGCAGCTCCAGCAGCGGATGAAGAGGCGGCGGCTCCGGCTGCTGCTGGGCTGCTGCAGCTGCAAATGGCAGCCATTGTAGCAGCCGCCATTTGCATCCCTACACTAGCCCGTGATAGGCTACACATATATTTACGTAGCCTATCACGGCTAAAGCAGGGACGCAAATGACGTCCCCTATGCCATTTGCATTCCCGCTTTTGTCCCTTCCCCGAACCAACTTCTTATCTTGTGGTGGACATCTTGTAGGCATGCATAGTGCTTGTATTACTCTGTGATGCTGCTTTAATCCCCGTTCCTTCGCAGCTGTGCAGTTACAGAGGCAAAGAGAGGCATTTTCAGTTATTTAATCACACTTTTGCACATTTTTGCAGCTTCATATCTTCACAATGGTTGCTTTTGGACTCAGTGCCCAAGGGCCAGGAGGGGGTGTCTTGTGGGAGGACCATCTTCGCTCCAGCCACCATTTTGGAGCAATGGGTAGGCACAAACCACTCACGCTTGTGAGTGCGAACCATCGTGAGGGTCTCCGGCTGGGGAACTGATAAACAGATGGCATGGAAATGAAGGAGCACAGAACAACCATTTTTTAACAAGGGAGGGAAAGACATAGCAGAACCCTTAAAATACAAAATAGCTAATGAAGTGTTACACCCCATGCTCACGGGACTTCACAGCTGTGCATAGTTATGCACAGCTGTGTTATAACTATAACGGCAAAAAAAAAGGCATGGCGAGTCTGTTAGGGAAGCGTGCAATAAATTGTGAGTGTATCGCAGGGGATGCTAGTTCGAAGCCGCATTGCTGCGGAGTTGCGTCGGGGTGGGGGGTGAAAGCGGTGCCATGTAGATGGGGCCCAGAACTCATAATATTACAGGGATGGCCAGAAAGAAAAGAGCATGTACCGCGGGAGATAACACCATTCTTCCAGATACAGGATGAACTTTGTGTACAGAATAGCATCCTCTTCTGGGGGAAAAGAGCAGTTATATCAGAAGCCCTTTGGACAGAAATCATGCACAAAGTTCCCATCTGGGAAATGAAGGATGTCTATGATTGGCCAGAGTGTCTGATTGTGTAAGGTGCAATCCACCAACTTTGAAATGTGTGTGCACGCGTGTGTGTGTGCATGTGTGGAGTGGGGAGAGACAGCAGGTCAACCTTGCCATAGGAAAACTTTGGGCCTAGATGGCCCAAAGTCTCACAAAAACAGGAATTTAGCCCAAGGAATTGTGAGATTTGGTGCAACAGGTATAAAAAGGGCCTATAGAAGACCCTATAAAAGACCTAAAAGACCCTGTTTCTACCCAGATAAAGAAAGCACACAGTTCTAGTCACCCATCCATTTGGGCTGAAGAGCATACTGGGCTTTGGCTGATTGTTCTTTGTGAAGGCTAGAATACAATATTTTTGTATATTACTTCTGATTGGCTGTTGGACTGTCTTTTTTGTTTGATTGGATTTTTGCTTATCTTGAGGCAATCCTTTTTTTCTCCTTCTTATAGTGGGCAATGGAAAATGACTTCTTAGTGCTTTATTTAAGGAGATATTTTTTGCTTGTTTATTGGCTCAGTTTGGCATGAGAATATAAGAGGACCCTGTGGAACAGACAAAGGTATCAGATTGCCAGTGGTATGATTTCTCTCTGAACATCTCACAATGCAGCTTCTCTACAAAACAAGCCTGTGTCTTCTTAGCAGATACACTGCAGTTGTAGTTATCTACATACATAGAGCACAATCTTCTCACGGTTGAACACTTTCAACCCAGAGAGAGTTAAAAGCTCCTTAAATAAGTTTTGGCTTGAATGAGGGGAGTGTTACAGGGGGGAAGGTCCCCTAAAACAGCCACGTTTTTAATGCACAACGGAAGCTCATTAAAGAGGGGGCATGACGGAGTTCCCTAGGGAGGGAGTTCCACAGAGTGGGGGCCACCACAGAAAAGGCCCTCTCCCTCGTCCCCACCAGTCTAGATGTCCTGGCTGATGGGACAGAGAAAAGGCCATCCGAGGCTGATCTTGTTAAGCGGCCTGTCTGGTGCTGCTGGAGGCGCTCCTTAATATAGGCTGGGCCGGAACCATATAGGGTTTTAAAGGTCAAAACCAACACCTTGAATTTGGCCCGGAAAACAACTGGTAACCAGTGCAACTCCTTCAGCACTGGAGTGATGTGATCTCACCGGCGGCTGCCTTTAATCAGGCGAGCCGCCGCGTTCTGTACCAGCTGCAGCTTCCGAACCGTCTTCAAGGGTAACCCCACGTAGACTGCATTAAAGTAGTCTAAACGAGAGGAGACCAGGACATGTACTACTGATGGGAGCAGATGGTCGGGAAGGAAGGGGCGCAGCCGCCGTATCAGATGGAGTTGATACAGCGCTGTCCGGCTCACAGCTGACACCTGAGCCTCCATGGACAGCTGGGAGTCCAAAATGACCCCTAGGCTGTGGACCTGGACTTTCAAGGGTAGCCGTACCCCATTCAACACCAGGTCAACATCCCCTAGCCTCCTCTTGTCTCCCACCAAAAGTACCTCGGTCTTGTCAGGGTTCAGCTTTAGCGTATTCCTCCCCATCCAGCCACTCACCGTCTCCAGACATTTGGACTGGGATTCTACGGCCAACCTTGGTGAAGATTTGAATGAGAGGCAGAGCTGCGTGTCATCCGCATATTGATGACACTGCACCCCAAACCTCCTGATGATAGCCCCCAGCAGCTTCACATAGATGTTAAATAGCATCGGGGAGAGGATGGAACCCTGTGGCACCCCACAAATGAGTGGCCACGGGTCCGAAATCTCCTCACAGGAGGCCTTAGAATGCTCCAGTGGTTCTGGAGCCACAGGACTGACCAGGCTCCAGACCACTTGGAACAGCCTCCTGGGACAGCACTCTGCAGATGCGATAGAGGCAGCATAATATTCCTTTTTTGCTGCCTTCACCGCCACGTGATAGGCTGAAGATACAGCTCTAGCCCATGTCTGATCGTCTTTGGAGCGAGACTTCTGCCACCAGCGCTCTAGCTGTCTCACCTCCTGTTTCAGAGCTCGTAACCACGGATTGAACCATGGTGCAGTCCAAGCCCTGTTCAGGGGGAGAGGGTGTTTCGGAGCCACCTGATCTAATGCCCCAGTGATTGCGGCATTCCAGCCACCCACCAGGGTCTCGACCAAGTGGCCGTTGGCGTGCCCCAGAGAATCCCCAAGCGCATTCAGGAAATCCATTTGGATCCATAAGACGCCTGGGGTGGACAATTTTAATAGGTCCTCCACCCCTGTGGAGGGGTTGTGGTAGGGATGTACGAAAGTCACTTACCTGGTCTCGCAGCTTGCTTCGTGGTGGGGGGGAGGCGCTTCGCTGCTCCCCCCGGAGTTCAGGCTGGGGGGGGAGGCTTCCCGCCTCGCCCGGCTGAAATTCAGGCCGGGGGGGAGGCTTCCCGCCTCGCCTGGCCGAAATTCAGGCTGGGGAGAAGCGCCCCGTCTCCCCAGCCGTGAACCTCAAAAGAAAAAAAAACGCCCCTGTGATAGGCTATGTAACAATTAACGTAGCCTATCACAGCTAGATCTGCAAAGTCAGCCGTGATAGGCTACGTTAATCGTCACATAGCCTATCACGGGTGACTTTGAAAAAAAAAAAAAAGCGTGTACGCAAATGGCGGCCCCCATAGGGAGCCGCCATTCGCGTTCCTTATTTGGTCCCTGTAGTCTACGTAAAGATTTACATAGACTACGGCGAAAATAAGTGCAACGCAAATAGAGAAGGCCTGGTGGTAGTGGTGGTGGCAGCAGCAGGCCCGGCAGCAGCAGGCACGCCTCTTCCCCGATGGTGGTGGTGGTGGCCTCTCCTGCAGGCCCTGGCTCTCCCAGGCCACCTCAGCCAGCCAGCTTATGTAGCCCCTCCAGGGAGGGGCAGGTGGAGCAGCACAGCTGGCTCTGTACCTGGGGGCCTGGTCCTGCAGGGACTGGCGGTCTGCCAGGCAGAAGTCTACAGGGAAGGCCTGGTGGTGGTGGTGGTGGTGGTAGTAGTGGCGGCGGCAGCAGCAGCAGCAGCAGCAGGCCCGGCAGCAGCAGGCACGCCTCTTCCCTGGTGGTGGTGGTGGTGGCCTCTCCTGCAGGCCCTGGCTCTCCCAGGCCACTTCAGCCAGCCAGCTTATGTAGCCCCTCCAGGGAGAGGCAGGTGGAGCAGCACAGCTGGCTCTGTACCTGGGGGCCTGGTCCTGCAGGGACTGGCAGTCTGCCAGGCAGAAGTCTACAGGGAAGGCCTGGTGGTGGTGGTGGTGGTGGTGGTGGTGGTGGCAGCGGCGGCAGCGGCGGCCGCGGCGGCAGGCCCAGCAGCAGCAGACCCGCCTCTTCCCCGGGGGTGGTGGTAGCCTCTCCTGCAGGCCCTGGCTCCCCCAGGCCACCTCAGCCAGCCAGCTTATGTAGCCCCTCCAGGGAGGGGCAGGTGGAGCAGCACAGCTGGCTGGGTACCTGGGGGCCTGGTCCTGCAGGGACTGGCGGTCTGCCAGGCAGAAGTCTACAGGGAAGGCCTGGTGGTGGTGGTGGTGGTGGTAGTAGTGGCGGCGGCAGCAGCAGCAGGCACAGCAGCAGCAGGCACGCCTCTTCCCTGGTGGTGGTGGTGGTGGCCTCTCCTGCAGGCCCTGGCTCTCCCAGGCCACTTCAGCCAGCCAGCTTATGTAGCCCCTCCAGGGAGAGGCAGGTGGAGCAGCACAGCTGGCTCTGTACCTGGGGGCCTGGTCCTGCAGGGACTGGCAGTCTGCCAGGCAGAAGTCTACAGGGAAGGCCTGGTGGTGGTGGTGGTGGTGGTGGTGGTGGTGGCAGCGGCGGCAGCGGCGGCCGCGGCGGCAGGCCCAGCAGCAGCAGACCCGCCTCTTCCCCGGGGGTGGTGGTAGCCTCTCCTGCAGGCCCTGGCTCCCCCAGGCCACCTCAGCCAGCCAGCTTATGTAGCCCCTCCAGGGAGGGGCAGGTGGAGCAGCACAGCTGGCTGGGTACCTGGGGGCCTGGTCCTGCAGGGACTGGCGGTCTGCCAGGCAGAAGTCTACAGGGAAGGCCTGGTGGTGGTGGTGGTGGTGGTAGTAGTGGCGGCGGCAGCAGCAGCAGGCACAGCAGCAGCAGGCACGCCTCTTCCCTGGTGGTGGTGGTGGTGGCCTCTCCTGCAGGCCCTGGCTCTCCCAGGCCACTTCAGCCAGCCAGCTTATGTAGCCCCTCCAGGGAGAGGCAGGTGGAGCAGCACAGCTGGCTCTGTACCTGGGGGCCTGGTCCTGCAGGGACTGGCAGTCTGCCAGGCAGAAGTCTACAGGGAAGGCCTGGTGGTGGTGGTGGTGGTGGCAGCGGCGGCAGCGGCGGCAGGCCCAGCAGCAGCAGGCCCGCCTCTTCCCCGGGGGTGGTGGTAGCCTCTCCTGCAGGCCCTGGCTCCCCCAGGCCACCTCAGCCAGCCAGCTTATGTAGCCCCTCCAGGGAGGGGCAGGTGGAGCAGCACAGCTGGCTGGGTACCTGGGGGCCTGGTCCTGCAGGGACTGGCGGTCTGCCAGGCAGAAGTCTACAGGGAAGGCCTGATGGTGGTAGTGGCGGTGGCGGCGGCGGTGGCGGTGGCGGCGGCAGGCCCAGCAGCAACAGGCACGCCTCTTGCCTGGTGGTGGTGGTGGTGGCCTCTCCTGCAGGCCCTGGCTCATATTATTTGTTTGCAGTTAGGCAGCTGGTGGCAACCATTTTATTCTTCCTAGAGCCAGTGTAGTGTAGTGGTGAGAGTGACGGACTGGGAGCCGGGAGATCCGGGTTCTAGTCCCCACTTGGCCATGGAAGCTTACTGGGTGACTTTGGGCCAGTCACAGACTCTCAGCCCAACCTACCTCACAGGGTTGTTGTTGTGAGGATACAATGGTGAGGAGGAGGATAATGTAAGCCGCCTTGAGTTCCTTGCAAGAGGGAGAAAGGCGGGGTATAAATGCAATAAATAAATAAATAATAAATAAGCTGCTTAGAGTTGAGGTCAGGTCAGGTCAGGTCAGGTCAGGGCTCAAGCATGGAGTGGGAGTGGGGAAAGGGTACACTTTACCTTGGTTGAGAGATCTAGGTGGGCTGGCCCAGGCTGCAACCCAATTCCCCTGAGGGGAAAATTAGGCTAAATTATAGATCACGCTTGAGGATATTTATGGAATCTTATTTTCTATGTACCTATCGTGAGATGTTCTGCAGCCATTCAGAAACAGTATTAGATTTAGAACAGAACAAACAACATTTGCAACAGTGAATGGTTCAGGCCCTTCTCTAGAACGTAGTGTGCTTGTGGAGGTAACTAGAACATGCAATTTGAGAGCCAGAGAGATTTGTGCTTCCCCCATATCATGCTTTCTTGAGAACTATTAGTCCTACTGTTCCTTCTGCATAGAGAGGAGGAAATACATTCCTTCTGTATTCTGCTTACTAATACAGCTGGTGGGAGAGATCAAGTACCATAATAATCAGTGACATTGATCCAAGGAACAGTAGGAGCCACTGCGGCTGGTAGGAATTATTTACAGACCCAAAATGTATGTGAATAAATGTATAGTTCACACACCCATACCATACTGCCCCATCTGGCTATAAATATAAGCCAGTTATCCCAAAATACAAAATAGTTCCCAAAGGGAACTAACCAAAGCTAAAGGGCATTAATAAATCCTTCAGTTCTTCAAAATAGACAAGGCCTTTCTGCAGCCTGGCTGAGGCAATACTAATGGTAGGTGAAAGTCCATATTTTGGGGACCATTTGTTCCCTGTGAAGCGGGGGGTGGGGTTGAGGTGCTTGTGGAGGTAGAATTTTAAAGGAATTTTCATGGGGGCCTTACCATAGCAAGTGGATGAGGATATTTTTTAAACATAAAAATTGAAAGAAAGAACACCCTTCAGAATAATGCGATGATCCTTTCCTCTGCTTTCATGTCCCCCTCTGAAAATATCCAAAATTACCCCTCAGGTTTGCAGTCTGCAAATGGGATGCTGAAACAGGGGCACCAATTTCAGCTTAGCCTGAACAACAACTCGCATTGATTTCAGTACTGAGTAAGAACTGTATACATTTCTAGCATTTCAGATCAAGGGGGTTTCAAAGTGCTTGGCTGGGTCTTGCCCATATATTCTGTAGAAACACATGTACACGTGCACACACACCTCCCCGCGCTGAAAGCAGTGAGTTGGATCTTCGGCCAAAAGTGTTTTTGTTTTTAATGCTAGCTCCTTGTTTTTTGCATTTTAGCATTTCCCGTCAAAGGAGATATATTTAATAGAACGAGCCATCTAGAAAATAGCTCCTAGCTTTAAAAACAACAACGACCCTGAAACAAAAAAAGCATTCAGCACTCAGCCCAAGAAGAGATGATGTCTGCTTTTTAAAAATGGCTACATCAAAGAGGTAGACAGCCCACATCTGCATAAATCACCCTAGTCAGGTTGTTTTTAGTTCAAGGAGATGAAATTAATTGCAAAATGCCATGTAGGGGATTCTGTAGGGCCAGACACTTCAAGTGCTAGGATTTTGGTTAAAAGGGCAAATCTTAAATTAATGTGTTTCCTTCCCATTAGGGTTAAGTACACAGCCCCTTCTCTGCAGGGCATTAATTGTCTCTCTTTGGCAAAGCTCTTACTAATACAGACTCACTGGAAGGGGCATGCAGTCAACACAGTGTGTGGAGAATTAGATATTCAGCACCTGGTTGGTACCAAAGCAAGATCCGTTGTGGGATACTTTGTGCACTACTTTGAAACTGTAACACAAAGAAAGCCTTATAATAATCCAATGCTTCAAAGGCATCAAACACCTCATCCATCTGTTCTTATAGTAAAGGAATCTAGAAATGTGCATTACCTTCACTGTGCCATGGAGTGTAGGATATGAGCTTGTAAATTCATTCTCTTTACATTTTCTACTCTACCATTCAGCTCACCAGCCCTCAAGGCAACTTACAGGAAGCACCCACAATTTCCATCATCAATAAACATGAATAGGAAGATGAAAACAAGCTGGTAAAACCAATAATGAACACAAAGATAAAACATAAATCTGACATAAAGAAGAGGTCACCTATAAGTCCCTGGCCAATAGAGGTCACTGAGTCCAAACTTTTTCCAGGACTCCCCAAAATACCAGCTAGGTATCACCATCTACTGATCAATAGGGAGGAGTAGGACTCTCCTCTTTATATCCTTAGTACATAGGGTGAGATATGCTAATCTTCAAACCTACCCAGATGAGAACATACTACATAAAAGTATGCACATGTATTTATTTAACAGGTCAACGTTTGGAGCAAATAATAACTAATAATAATAATAATAGTTCCAAAAACCTAACACCGCAACTCTGCTTTCAATAGCTTCTCTCCCTCTCTTCTCATTCACAACCTGAAGCCCCCAGAATTTCCATCATCAATAAACATGAAAAGGAAGATTAAAACACCCTTCCTATTGAACGTAAAGATAACACATAAGCCTAAAAAAGCACCAGAACAGATCATTCCAGCATAAGAATAGCAGCTACATGGAAATCCCTCCTCTCCCCCCACCCCACAAGTCTAGAAGAGATCAGAGATGGGTGGCATTATCAGTTTGGCTGCCTTAATTAGCATGTGTAAGGCTATCACAATGGTTTTGCTGACAAACCTGATGGGGTGTTCAAGACTGATCAGATAAACAAAATAAGACACCAGTATGAGGGAGGTTCAATGGTCCCTCCTCCATGTTGAGAGATTGTGGATCAGGGACACAGGGCTACACAGTCAAGCCCTGCCTCCTGTAGCTGATGCCCATGGCAACAACACTTACCCTTGTGTCCAGTCTAGAAAGGGCTCTCTATACATAGTGATGTACATGTGTGATTGGCCAGGTACCCCATGGAGCAGCTCTTTGTGCATACTGATGCATGTGTGGAGAGCCCTTTCCCACAGTGTCCTAATACCTGCAACCCCCACCTATGTTTTTTCAGTGTGGGTCTTGTAAACCTCCCTATCTTTTTGTAGTTAGGGTGTTGGACTAGGATTAGGGAGACTGATTGTTTTCTTACTCATGGGGGAGGAAAGAGGGTCAATCTGGTGGGTGAGGTAAGTGGGTGGGTGTAATTTTGATTGTAAAAACAGCCCAAAGGGAAAGTGTTATACTTCTCCCTCAGTGCCACTCCTGCTGTCACCTTTGAAAAACTCCCAAAACACCTGCCTTTCTCTAAGGAAAAGAAGGCAAGGAAACTGAATAACAATGGACTACATTTCAGAGGTATATAGTGATGTCTTTGATTTATAAACATCATAAATATTCTCATGTTTTACATTTAATGATTCTCCTAGTCTGATAAAAAAGTAAATCAAATTAATTATGTGATCACAAATTAAGGGCAGTATCCGATACATGAGATGGCAAGATTGAACATCGACATCTTGGGAATCAGCGAACTAAAATGGACAAGCATGGGCGAATTTAATTCAGGTGACCATTATATCTACTACCGTGGGCAAGAATCCCTTAGAAGAAATGGAGTAGCACTCATAGTCAACAAAAGGGTGGGAAAAGCAGTACTGGGGTACAATCTCAAAAACAATAGAATGATCTCAGTACGAATCCAAGGCAAACCATTCAACATCACAGTAATTCAAGTCTATGCCCCAACCACTGAGGCCGAAGAAGCTGAGGTTGATCAGTTCTATGAAGACCTACAACACCTTCTAGAACTAACACCAAAAAAAGATGTCCTCTTCATCATACGGGATTGGAATGCTAAAGTAGGAAGTCAAGAAATCACCGGGATAACAGGCAAACATGGCCTTGGTGTACAAAATGAAGCAGGACAAAGGCTAATCGAGTTTTGCCAAGAGAACACGCTGATCATAGCAAACACTCTTTTCCAACAGCACAAGAGGCGACTCTACACATGGACATCACCAGATGGTCAATATCGAAATCAGATTGATTATGTCCTTTGCAGCCAAAGATGGAGAAGCTCTATACAGTCAGTCAAAACAAGACCTGCAGCTGACTGTGGCTCAGATCATGAGCTGCTTCTTGCAAAATTTCGGCTTCAATTGAAGAACGTAGGGAAAACCACTAAACCATTCAGGTATGACCGAAATCATATCCCTTATGAATATACAGTGGAGATGAGGAATAGATTTAAGGGATTAGACCTGATAGACAGAGTGCCTGAGGAACTATGGACGGAGGTCTGTAACATTGTTCAGGAGGCAGCAACGAAATCCATCCTAAAGAAAAAGAAATGCAAGAAAGCCAAGTGGCTGTCTGATGAGGCTTTACGAGTAGGGAAAGCGAAAAGCAAGGGAGAAAGGGGAAGATATATCCAACTGAATGCAGAGTTCCAGAGAATAGCAAGGAGAGACAAGAAGGCCTTCTTAAATGAACAATGCAAAGAAATTGAAGAAAACAATAAAAAGGGAAAAACTAGAGATCTCTTCAAGAAAATCAGAGATCTCAAGGGAACGTTTTGTGCAAAGACGGGCATGATAAAGGACAAAGAAGGCAGGGACCTAACAGAAGCAGATGAGATCAAGAAGAGGTGGAAAGAATACACAGAAGAACTATACAGGAAAGATCTGAATGTCCCTGATAGCCATGATAGTGCGGTCACTGAACTTGAGCCGGACATCCTAGAGAGTGAAGTCAAGTGGGCCTTAGGAAGCATTACTAACAACAAAGCTAGCGGAGATGACAGTATTCCAGCTGAGCTATTTAAAATCCTAAAAGATGATGCTGTTAAAGTGCTGCACTCAATATGCCAACAAATTTGGAACACTCAACAATAGCCACAAGACTGGAAAAGGTCAGTTTACATTCCAATCCCAAGGAAGGGCAATGCCAAGGAGTGTTCAAACTACCGTACAATTGCGCTCATTTCACATGCCAGCAAGGTGATGCTCAAAATCCTGCAAGCTAGGCTTCAGCAGTATGTCAACCAAGAACTACCAGAAGTACAAGCTGGGTTTCGAAGAGGCAGAGGAACTAGAGATCAAATCGCCAACATTTGCTGGATCATGGAGAAAGCAAGAGAATTCCAGAAAAATGTCTATTTCTGCTTCATTGACTATGCTAAAGCCTTTGATTGTGTGGATCACAGCAAACTGTGGCAAATTCTGAAAGAGATGGGAGTACCAGACCACCTTACCTGTCTCCTGAGAAACCTGTAGGAGGGTCAAGAATCAACAGTAAGAACCAGACATGGAACAACCGAATGGTTCAAAATTGGGAAAGGAGTACGACAAGGCTGTATATTGTTGCCCTGCTTATTTAATTTATATGCAGAGTACATCATGAGATGTACATCATCCGGGTTGGATGAATCACAGGTCGGAATTAAGATTGCCAGGAGAATTATCAACAACCTCAGATACGCAGACGATACCACCCTAATGGCAGAAAGCGAAGAGGATCTAAAGAGCCTCTTGTTGAGGGTGAAAGTGGAGAGTGCAAAAGCTGGTTTGAAAGTCAACATTAAAAAAAATAAGATCATGGCATCTGGCCCCATCACTTCCTGGCATATAGAAGGGGAAGAAATGGAAGCCGTGACAGATTTTATTTTCTTAGTCTGCAAGATCCCCGCAGACGGTGACTGTAGCCATGAAATTAAAAACGCTTGCTTCCTGGGAGGAAAGCTATGGCAAACCTAGACAGCATAGTAAGAAGCAGAGACATCACATTGCTGACAAAGATCCATGTAATCAAAGCTATGGTTTTCCCAGTAGCAACGTATAGCTGTGACAGCTGGATGATAAGGAAGGCTGAGCGCCGAAGAATTGATGCTTTCGAACTGTGGTGCTGGAGAAGACTCTTATGAGTCCCCTGGACTGCAAGGAGGTCAAATCAGTCCATCCTGAAGGAAATCAACCCTGAGTGCTCATTGGAAGGACAGATACTGAAGCTGAAGCTCAAATATTTTGGCCACCTAATGTGAAGAGCAAACTCCCTGGAAAAGACCCTGATGCTGGGAAAGATTGAAGGCAAAAGGAGAAGGGGACAGCAGAGGATGAGATGGCTAGATAGCATCACTGATGCAATGAATATGGACTTGAGCACACTCTGGGAGAGAGCACAGGACAGGAAGGCCTGGCTTGCTATGGTCCATGGGGTCACGAGGAGTTGGACACGACTGAATGACTGAACAACAACAATATCCGATACTGCCCCCACAGTATGGGACTTAATAGTAGAGCAATGGGAACCTAGCAGTTTCCAAAGTAATCCAAATCAAGTGGAAATACTCATTTCCGGAAGGGTAGAGATCAGCAGAGTTCATACAAGGGAGCTCCACTGACAAGTCCGATTCCAGAAACAACCATTTCCAGGGTTACTTTTAGAAGCACAAATTCCTCAAGGTGTGTGTCCTGTGAATGCAACAGAACTGGTGGAGGCTGAGCTGCAGTACTGAATATTGCCTTTTGTGAATTTAGCACATTTCCAGTGTTCACAATTTATTTCAGTTATAGCACTTGATTTCCAGGCCATGATATTAGCTGGCATTCTTGAATGCAGAGTCCTAATCTGGTTTGGAGAAGAGAACTCATATTAGCATCACTGGCATCCCAATCCAGTGATCTCTTATGGATGAGGAATTAATGATGTCTCTCCACTTTCATAGGCTGCCACATTCATTTCAGCAGGGGGAACAGATTCACCGTGATCTTCCTTTATATCTGCAGATATGCTGACCACAAAAACTATCAAAGCCACATCTTTAGAACCAACCCCAAATATAAACCAAAATGTTGGTTTATTTTTTAAAAAAACAATAAAAAGGTAAAGGTAAAGGTGTCCCCAACTAGTCGTGTCCGACTCTAGGGAGCGGTGCTCATCCCCGTTTCTAAGCCGAAGAGCCAGCACTGTCTGAAGACGCTTCCGTGGTCATGTGGCCGGCATGACTGAACACCGAGGTGCACGGAACGCTGTTACCTTTCCCGCCGAGGCGGTACCTATTTATCTACTTGCAATTTCTTGCTTTCGAACTGCTAGGTTGGCAGGAGCTGGGACTGAAGACGGGAGCTCACTCCATCACGCAGCACCAGGGTCTCGAACTGCTGACCTGCCGACCTTCCAGTCTGCAGTTCAGCGTCTTAACCACTAAGCCACCGCGGCCCTTCTAAAAACAATAGTATTATGTAAAAACATTTATTACCATCAAAGTGCAAAAATTCCTTCTGAGTCGGCCCTAATGCCTTGTGGGGTGTTGCTTTAAAGAGCTCCCTGACTTTGAGATGGGGATTTGTCAGGAAGGCCACTTTAAGGAGGGAGCTTAAAATACCCTGGATGGTATCCAACTGTGTCATTCCATTAGCACAAATGATATTGTGATAGCGGAAACTAAGTTCTGAGCTATGCACAAGATAAGAATCTTGTATATCACTGTGAGGAGACATCGGGGTCACTGTACAGTCCCCTAGGTATTCCTGGTTGCCTAGCAGCAGTAGCCAACTACAGTTAGGGCTGGCTAAACAGAAGAAAAAGGAATCAGGACAGGGGCTCTTTAAATGGGCCTAGGACTCTGAGGGAGGAGGAGAGGTGGGGCAGAAGCACAGGATAAAAGCCTGAAGGCTAGAAGCTCAAGGGAGGAGGAAAAGAAGGTGTGGGAGAAGAGAGGCTCAGGAAGAGTGGTTGAATGGAGCTACTAGAAGTCATAAAGACTGGAAGGTAAAGAAGGGGAGAAGAGCAGCTGGGCTTCCTTGAAGGCCAGGGACCTACAGCAGAGGAGGGTCTACTAACAAAGAGACCTACCTGTTCAGTCAGAAGCCTACAGGAAGTGGTGGATGAGAAAAGACTGGCTTCATTTCCCACCAAGCCCAGGAACAGGTCCTTCTGACTACTCATCAACCTCAAGCAGCAGTGTGTAAGCAGTCCCTCAGATTCTACTGCTCTGGGGTTATGCACTCCAACCCACAGCTACCTACATGGTAGACCTTCAGCCTGCTTCAGCAGATACCTACCAGCATTGCCCTGAGAGCATCCACCCCAGTCCTACAACTACTTACCTCTGGCTGTGACTTGGTTTCCAGGACCCTGCAGGTATTTACTGTTATTGATTAAGAGACTCTGTGTCTTATCCTGGAACTACTTACTACATGTACTGAAAGGAGATCCTGATCTTGCAGCTACTGATTTGACTAATCCTGTGCTGTAATAGGATTAATGAAGTCTATAATTTCTGCATTTGTGGTCTGGGGACCACAATAGTTATATGGGGCTGGAAAAAGGACAGAGGGACCTGTTCCCCTTGGCAGAGGGGGCGCACGTTGTGACAATCATATTCCGGTGTCATCCTGAATTGAAATTAAAGTGGCACAGGAGTTTCCCATTAGTTAAGGCAAGTCACACACAAAAAACTAGTTTCTGCCATTATAAGTCTCAAAATTCTATTGCTTACAAAAATGATACCTGTTGAGCTAACAACTTGAAACTTGGCATCCATGATTTACTTGATGGGTTCTACAATTGCGCAAAATGTCAAAACTGATTGAATAAAAACTGTCACAGGTACAGCAAGTTGATCCAGTGGTGAAAGGTGACACAGTTACCTTTTCATTTTTTTTTACTTCCATTTTTGGCATGGCATATCGTATCTTTCTTTCAAATATTGGCTAAAGCTACCACTGTATTTTATTCAGGCTTGCTAAAGAAGTGTGCCTGCACTGGTAATGCTCTGGGGGCGTATGAAAAATACATGGTGCTGGCAATAATACTTTGGCATGTGCAGGCTTGGAATCAACAGGGTAGCTCAATATCAAATTTATCCACTGGATCAACATTGTAAAGGAGAAAATACGACAGCAGTTTGCATGCACTGCTAACACAGCAGTGGGTGAATACAGCTGTTTACTAGGGCTAAGGCAGGCAGTGATTTCCCTCCTCTCTTCACCCTAGACTGTCTCTTGGATCTGGGCTAGAACAGGCTCATCTGGCCTCAAGGTTCTGAGTGCTACTGGCCTCTTAATACTCTGGTAGCATGGGCTCCTAGGGCACATACCTACGCCTCTCTCTGCACCTCAGCTCACCTGCACTTTTTTTTTTTTTGCTTAGGATTCATCTTCTCTGGCCTCAGGCTCTCTTACAGGAGGAACTTGTCTCTGCTTCCTCACCAGGCTCACCACTTCCTTCCTGCCTCCTCTGTCCCATCTATCTCCAACTCTGTACTTCTACCTTCATTGCCTTTCCTTTCTTCACTCCACAGGGCTCTGCTCAGCCACTGCACTTTTCTCTTTGTCATGCTTCTTCTCTGCCACCTCCCATTCTCTAGCTCTCCACTGCTCTTCTGTGCTTCTTCCTGTGGGCATCTCTACACCAGCCTAAAATCCTGCATTTAAAACGAGGCTTTCTGCTTCTGTTTTAAATGCAGGATCACAACTACTCCCTTTTTCACCCACTTCCTTCTCCACCCCCCCTTCTCCTCCCTTCTCCCTGTATCTGAGTCTTCCATTATCTGTCATTGATCTTTTTGCTGCTTTTCCTCCTTTCACGGAGGAAACTCAAGCGGAACACAACAGGGTAATTTGATAGCTCATTATCTGCAATCTATTTAAAAACTGAACGAAAAGCATTTAGTGCAGGAGGGTCACGGCATCGTATAAAGAGCCTAGAAACTTCCACGAAGGAGCAATTTTAATCGATGGGTAAAAGCTCTGTGTGAAGGAGTCCTGTATCTCACTCCTCCTCCTCCGTTTCCATCTCTTGTCCATCTGTGCCCTGCTCCTCCTCCGCCCACTGCCTTCTTCTCCACACAACCTCCATCCACGGAGCCCAAAGCATCTGTGCCCTCTTGCATTATCTTAGAAGATGTAGTGATTCTCAGTTCACACATATGAGCCTGTGTGCTGCTTCACAGGACTGTTCTTGCATGGTGAAGTGTGGGTTTACTTGGCATGCATTGTCTGTGTGTCAAGGTGCACAATTCATATACAAAGGATGTCAAGTGACTGGGCCATGCCTATCTTCCAGAAAGAAGTTTTACATTAAGGTCCGGTTGCGATTTTTATTTTCACATTCTCTCTTTATAGTCTATGTTTGGTTTTAACCTGCCTTGAATGCTTATAGGAGCGTGGAATAAAATCTAAAGAATGGTAACAACAGTAGTAGTCATGGACAAACTGTTTTAAGCAGGATTCACTTAAAATGAGCCTGGAATGAAAGCTCTCCAAAAAAACAGAATGTCTACTCCAAGGACCACTGGGAAAGGATTCTCTTGCACCATTCTCAGGAGTATTTACAGAGGAGCATTGCCTGCAATGGTTACTGTTAAAAAGACCAGAGTATCTTTATAACTTGGCCCTAGCTAGCCAAATTAGATCAACTGAGGGCAATTTTAAGACTATTCTGCTTCTGCTATTAGCATGAGGGGTCTGTGGCCCAACCCTATGCAACCTCACTGAGTTATGTGGGACTTACTCCTAGGTTCACGTATATAGGATAGCAGTCTTAAAGTAACTATGGAACGCACAGCGGGCACATTGTCCATTTGTAACTTTGTTCTTGACTTCAGATGGAGCCATGGAGACATAAAGAGCAATCCCACCCATGGTGTAACATCTAATTCCATAATTGCTATCAATTTATAAATATGCCCAGGGAGCCCATTAGCTGTATCTGTGATAGCTGCCCACTTGGCAGTCACCTTTATTACACTGCCCTTCATGACTCCAAGTCCTCTCCTCCTCACTTAGGTGAGTCAAGATAAAGCAGTTGTGAGATTGGAAATCTGGCTGTAATTGTGGGCTGCCAGCTGGCCTTCCGAGAGTTATTGGACTTGACTGTAAAGGTGCCCTTTTTACTTGCAGAGTTTCCAAGGCTGGAATGGCAGCTATACAACTTATAGAATATAGCATATGGATTTAAATCCAAAGCTGCCAATAATTAGAAGTCATGTGTAATTTGTATCTAGTTTCATTTTGTCTTGGGATGGTACATCTTTATTCCTTGAAGGGTTCATCCCCTCCCAACTCCATACCACCAAATCTTTTCTTCTGCTTAGCTATTCATTAAAGAGTTTAATAGCATAGTAGGTAAAGTATTACAGTCTTTTAAGACAATGCTATCTACTACTACTTAATTTGGCCTGTTCTACTATAATAGAATCATGAAGCTGTAAGAGATTTCAAGGAAATATCTACCCAGGGAATCTATCATAGAGGGGGGGGGGAATACCAGGACTTCAAGTGCAATCTGGGGAAATCATGGCAAAAAATCCTATAACTGAGGACTATACAGTTCATTAGCAGTGTATCGTGCAACATAAGGATAAAAAAGTGAAAGTGTGCCAGTGTGCCCAGTTCATTATCCTGCTATTTAAACATATTTTGGTGCTACTGAAGGCTATAAATATATTACAATGGTTTAGCAGAACTTGTTTTTATTTATAATGTATAACTTCCAAATCAATAAATAGCTTTTAAAAACATATATAACAAAATGGACTTCAAATAAACTAAATGAAACAAAGCAAGACCATATGATAGTAATATAATTCATCTATTAAATCCCTATTACAGTGTTGACTGTATATTTTTATATGGCACATCAAATTATTTGTTGGAGGCAAATTTATTCTAGCATATTTATCACCAAGACTTTAGCCCAGTTATATGGTAAATCTCAGAAACATGGTGAATAATGACAGTTATTGTTACTAATTAATTACTAGCTAAAGCTTTAACAGCAAAGGTGGATGATGTTAAAACAGGAGTGGGAGGCTGGTGGCCCTCCAGATGTTTTGGTCTGCAATTCCATTAGCTATGCTGGCTTGGGGTGATGGGAGTTGCAGGCCAAAACATCTGGAGGGCCACAAGTTGTCCACCTCTGCTTTAAAAGGACCACCAACTTGGATGGCTTGGATGTCATGAACTTGGATGGCTTTAAAAGGGGAATAGACAATTTTACGAGGAAAAGGGCTCTCTGTGGCTACTAATCATGATGGGCCTATATTACCTTTAGGGGTGTACGAAACCCCGCTTATCTGGCTCCGCCTAGGGGTGAACGAAAGTCACTTACCTTTTCTCGCAGCTTTTTCGCGGTGGGGGGGAGCGCTTCGCTGCTCCCCCCGCGAAGTTCAGGCCAGGGGGGGAGGCTTCCCGCCTCGCCTGGCCGAAATTCAGGCCGGGGGCGGGAGGCTTCCCGCCTCGCCCGGCCGAAATTCAGGCCGGGGAGGAGGCTTCCCGCCTCGCCCGGCCGCGAACACGAAAGTAAAAAAAAGAAAAAAAAAAAAGTCCCCTGATAGGCTACGTGACGATTCACGTAGCCTATCACGGCTAGATCTGCAAAGTCAGCCGTGATAGGCTACGTGAATCGTCACGTAGCCTATCACGGGTGACTTTAAAAAAAAAAAAAAAAAAAAGCGCGTACGCGAATGGCGGCCCCCATAGGGAGCCGCCATTCGCGTTCCTTATTTAGTTGCTGTAGTCTACGTCAATGTTTACGTAGACTACGGCGAAAAATCAGGGGACAGTTTTTTTTTTTTTCTTTGATTGCAATGGCAGGGGCGGCAGCCGGTCGAAAGACTGGCTGCCGCTCCCGCCCCGCTCGAACACCGGACGAACCGCCAGCCAGACCCGCCGCCGGGAGGGACATTCAGGGAAGGTAAGTCCCGTCCCGGGGGGGGGCGGGGGGCGGAGGATTTCTCCCCGAAACTTGTTCGGGGGGCCGAACACGTTGGCGCTCGTCCCCCCGAAGTTTCGGGGAGAAATTCTCCGCCATCCCTAGCTCCGCCGGGTTCCGCAAGTGGGTGGAGGTGATCTGTTCCTCCCCTTGGAATCCTTGACGGGGGGGGGAGGCAATCCATTCCTCCCCGCCCCAGAATCCTGCCCGGCTGGCTCCACTCCGTGGCCAGGCCGCGGAGCCGCCGGCTGGGCCAACACACGGCGGGGCCTCCAGCCCATGATAGGCTACATAAATATTTATGTAGCCTATCACGGCTAAAGCAGAGACACAAATGGCATAGTGGGCGCTATTTGCATTTATTTTTTTTCACCGTAAAAGCCTACATAAATATTTATGTAGGCCAGAACGGCGAAAAATAGAGAACGTAAATGGCGGCCACTGTAGCTGCCGCCATTTGCGTATGCTGCTTTGTTTGTTTTTTAGGGGTTAGCCATGATAGGCTATGTAAATTCTTACATAGCCTATCACAGCTTGAAGAACGGCAATGGCAGCCTCAGCAGCCCAGCCGCGACTAGCCAGGAGACCAGCTGCCGGAGCCGCCGCCGCCGGAACCGCCACTGCCGAATCTGCCACATCCGCCCCAGAGATAAGTTCCATTCCGGGGGATTCCGTGGGGGGGTGGGGGGCAGGAGGCCGTTCCGCCATGGATTCCGGGGGGCTGGACTGGAATCCGTGGTGGAATTCTCCACCATCCCTAGGGACAGACGGCCTGTAACTGTGAGGAAACCTGCAGCAAATCCAAAAAATTGCAGCAAAATGCCACCTCAGAAATCTGCATTTTCCGGGAGAAAACCATGGATGGCTGCGAAGTGACAACTATGTCATCTGTTTCAAGGGACCTCAACTCACAGCCGCCCCAGAGTAAAAGGCTCATGTAGATGGGGCTTTAGTCTCCAGAGGATGTTGTCTTCCTCTGTTCATTGCTGAATCACTCTTAGTCTTTCCTCAAATATGTGTTAGAACTGTACCACCTTGATGGCTTTTACTTCAGCTTCTACTGATCCTTCCATGGCAGCTTCTGGTATGTAGCTCAGGGTACCTGCTAACACTAGGTCTCTGCCAGGACTAGGAATGGGGGATAATTTCTCCCCGAAACTTTGGGGGGCTGAGTGCCAACATATTCGGCCCCCCGAAGTAGTTTCGGGGAGAAATTCTCCGCCCCCCAGCCCCCCCCCCCGGGATGGGACTTACCTTTCCCAAATGTCCCTCCCGGCGGCGGGTCCCGGCGGCAGTTCGGCAGGTCTTCGATAGGGGCAGAGGCGGCAGCCGGTCTTTTGACCGGCTGCCGCCGCCGCCGCCATTCCAATAAAAGTAAAAAAAAAAACGCCCCCGTGATAGGCTACGTGACGATTAACGTAGCCTATAACGGCTAGATTTGCAAAGTCAGCCATGATAGGCTACGTTAATCATCACATAGCCTATCACGGGTGACTTTAAAAAAAAAAAAAGCGCGTACGGCTAATGGCGGCCCCCATAGGGAGCCGCCATTTGCGTTCCTTATTTGGTCGCTGTAGTATACATAAAGATTACGTAGACTACGGCGAAAATAAGGGCAACGCTATTTGCGTTGCCCTTATTTTCGCCGTAGTCTATGTAAAGATTTACGTAGACTACAGTGACCAAATAAGGAACGCGAATGGCGGCTCCCTATGGGGGCCGCCATTAGCGTACACGCTTTTTTTTTTTTAAGTCACCCATGATAGGCTACGTGACGATTTACGTAGCCTATCATGGCTGACTTTGCAAATCTAGCCATGATAGGCTACGTTAATTGTCACATAGCCTATCACGGGGGCGTTGTTGTTGTTTTTTTTAACTTTTTATTTAGCGGCCGGGCGAGGCGCCTCCCCCCCGGCCTGAATTTCGGCCGGGCAAGGCGGGAAGCCTCCCCCCAGGCCTGAATTTCGGCCGGGCGAGGAGGGAAGCCTCCCCCCCCAGCCTGAACTTCGGGGGGAGCAGCGAAGTGCCTCCCCCCCACCACGAAGCAAGCTGCGAGACCAGGTAAGTGGCTTTCATGCACCCCTAGCCAGGACAGCAGTTGATTTGTATATCATACTTCTGCAGCTGCATCATCATGCATTGTAGACCCTTTGGGCCGATCTACATTGCACCTGCCATCGCAATGAATTCGGTCTCCCGTCGAGTTAAACGCTCTTGCATTAATACATGATTATTCACACTCACCCATTTTCCCCATTGCAGTGCTTCATCAAATGCACGAGCTCGGTTCACACTCGAGTGCTGTGCTGTTTTCCTGTGCACGCTTGTCTGATCTCGGATGCTAAGCTGCCCTGGTCAGTAGTTGGATGGGTGACTGCCTGGGAATCAGGCTTCCTGCACTGAGCAGGGGGTTGTTCTATCCCTTCAAATGAGACTAAGTTTTACCCCCTCCTACCCCCAGCTCAGGATGGTTTTAAAAAAAAAAAAATTAAGGCATTATCCTCGCAGAATCGGGGCTTCTCCGCAATGTTTTTTTTTTTCTAATTCAGGCATGATCTTTGAAGCTTTGAAGTTGTGACTTCATCCACTCAATATGCCAAAATCCATTTTTGACATCACAGATGGAGCATAGTCTTGCTTTTGACAGATACGGCAATATCTCTTCAATAGTGGGCAATGGAAAATGACTTCTTGGTGCTTTATATAAGGGCTTTGGATCTATGCATATTCTGAGTTTTCAGATCACCACCAGAGTCCTTATCCAGTCCGTACTCTTCTCTACTGGCTGAATAATTCCCTGCCATTGTAGACCCCACAACTCTTCTTTCAGGAGCTGTATTAAAGCTACTGGCACTTTCCTGTAGGGTAACTTAGCTGGCTTCACACTTGTATCAGTCTCTATAAACTCTGTCTAGCTGTCCATCTCTCTAAAACACATATCTGAATTTTCTCTGAATCATTACTTGATTCCAGCTACATCTGAATTTTACATCACTCCACTATCCACTATTGGTATCTTCTGGAATTGTACCTTTATCAGTTTCATAGCCTGGACTGCCATAAGGCTTAACAGTGTTCTCTGTTCTCTACTGCTGTCTGGTCATCTACAGCCACAAATTCTAGTTTGTATTTCTTATTTGTCTTTGGGTTGGAAATTTTGAGTTTGCATTTTTGCACTGGTTTTGATGTAGTGTGCAGGAACCACAATGAGCAGCATGATTCCCTTACCTCTCCCCTACCTACAGTCCAGTCATTATAGTTCTGCTGTGGCAGCTGCACATCACAGCAGCCACCACAGTGGGGGACAGAATTACACTGGCCATGCCTGATTTGCTAGGTGATCACGACCATAGAGGTCGCCTGCATTTCCAGCCACTCTAGGTGGCCATCTCTATGGTCGCAGGAATTTATCCACAGGGAGCCCAACAGACAACATGTAAGCCACCCTATGGCCCTGTACCCACTCTGCAGAGGGTGGGTAATAAGGGTGGGTAGTGTACCTATTGTGGGTGGGAAAACTTCCCCCAAATTCAAATTCAGTGGTTAGTGTGCCGTCTGAATCCAGCCAATGTCTCACTTATTCCTCCTCTCCAATCAAATTTATTTATTTATTTATTTCTATACTGCCCAATAGCCAAAGCTCTCTGGGCAGTTCACAAAAATTAAAACCAAAGGTCACACAATAAAACAATATAAAATATATAAAACATTAAAACCACAGTATAACAATACAACCAGAAAAAAACCAGAATAAAACCTAGCAGCAGCACAAGAATTTAAAATTCAGATTTAAAACAGCAAAGCTAAAAGTCCAGAAAGTTAAAATGCTACAATGCCTGGGAGAATAAAAAGGTCTTCACCTGGCGCCGGAAAGAATATAGTGTAGGTGACAGGTGAACCTCACTAGGGAGCTCATTCCAGAGCCGGGGTGCCACAGCAGAGAAAGCTCTCCTCCCAGTAGCCACCCGCCTCACTTCCTTTGGCAGGGGCTCACGGAGGAGGGCCGCTGAGGATGATCTTAAGGTCCGGGCTGGCACATATGGGAGGAGGTGATCCTTCCTTCAGATAACCTGGCCCCAAGCCGTTAAGGGCTTTGAATGTTAACACCAGCATTTTAAATCGGGCCCGGAAATGGACTGGCAGCCAGTGCAGCTGGAAAAGTACTGGCGTAATATGAGCTCGCAGGCCAGTCCCTGTTAACAATCTTGCTGCCCTATTTTGGACCAGCTGAAGTTTCTGGACTGTTTTCAAAGGCAGCCCCATGTATAACGCATTGCAGTAATCCAGACGAGAGGTTATCAGAGCATGGATAACTGTAGCTAGGCTATCTCTGTCCAGATAAGGGCGTAGTTGGTATACCAGCCTAAGCTGATAAAAAGTGCTCTGTGCCACTGAGTTCACCTGTGCCACTGAGTTCACCTGTGCCTCAAGTGGCAGTTCTGGATCCAAGAGCACCCCCAAACTATGAACATGATCCTTTAGGGGGAGTGCAACCCCCTCCAGAACAGATTGAATATCACCTAGCCGGGCAGACGAACCACCCATTAACAGTACCTCCATCTTGTCTGGATTGAGTTTCAGTTTATTGGCCCTCATCCAGTCCATTACCATGCCCAGGCACTGATTCAGAACAGCCACTGCCTCACCTGGTTTTGATGAGAAAGAGAGGTAGAGCTGGGTGTCATCTGCATATTGATGGCACCTCAGCCCACACCTCTGGATAACCTTCCCCAGTGGTTTCATGTAGATGTTAAACAGCATGGGGGATAAAATAGAGCCCTGTGGAACCCCATGGCATAATTGCCATGGCACAGAGCAATAATCCACCAGCACCACCTTCAGGAATTGGCTATCCAAGTAGGAGCGGAACCACTGCAGTGCCTCCAACTCCCAACCAAGACAACCTATCCAGAAGGATACCAGGGTTAATGGTGTCGAAAGCCACTGAGAGGTCCAGCAGAATCAACAGGGTCGCATTTCCCCTGTCCCTCTCCTGGCAGAGGTCATCCCACAGGGCGACCAAGGCAGTTTCCATTCCAAAACCAGGCCTGAAGCCTGATTGAAATGGATCTAGATAATCTGTTTCATTCAAGAGTGCCTGGAGCTGTCCTGCAACCACACACTCAAGCACCTTGCCCAGGAAGGGGATGTTGGCCACTGGCCTATAATTGTTAACATCCTCCAGGTGCAGGTTAGGCTTTTTCAGAAGTGGTCTGATTATCACTTCCTTTAAAGCAGCCAGAACCACTCTCTGTCTCTCAAGGAGGAATTTACAACCTCCTGGACCCAGCCGGACATCCCTTCCTTGTTGATTTAATAAGCCATGTAGGGCAAGGGTCAAGCATACAAGTGGTCGATCGGACTTGGCGAAGGACCTTGTCCGTATCCTCAGGCCTCAATAACTGAAACTCATCCAATAAAACTGGACCAAACAGTGCTCTGAATGCCTCTACTAGGGATGTACAAAAGTAACTTACCGTTTTGCAGCTCTGCTTCGTGGTGGTGGGGGGGGAGGCATTCCATCCCTCCCCCCCGGAGTCCTGTCCGGCCGGCTCCACTCCATGGGGATTCCGCGGAGCTGCCAGCCGGCTCCGTCAGCAGCCGGACATCCGGCCGCTGGGTAGCAGGGACGCAAATGGCGGCTGCCATAGCCACTGCCATTTGTGTCCCTGTAGTCAACCATGATAGGCTACGTAAATATTTACGTAGCCTATCATGTCTGGGTTTAAAAAAAAACAAACGTGTACGCAAATGGCGGCTACGGCGGCGGCCATTTGCGTTCCTTATTTTTGCCATCTTAGTCTACGTAAATATTTACGCAGACTATTACGGCGAAAATAAAGGGGAGCACAAATAGCGTAGTGGGTGCTATTTGTGTTCCTTTTTGATTCGCCGTTTTTGATTCTCAAAAAGGAATGCAAATAGAGCCCACTACACTATTTGTACTCCCCTTTATTTTTTCATAATAGTCTGCGTAAATATTTACGTAGACTAAGACGGTGAAAAATAAGGAATGCAAATGGCGGCCTCTGTAGCTGCCGCCATTTGCGTACGCATTTTTTTTTTTTACCCAGATGTGATAGGCTACATAAGTCTTTATGTAGCCTATCACGTCTATGTAAAAAAAAAAAAAAAAGACCAGACTGCAAATGGCGGCAGTGGCAGCTGGTCAGAAGACCAGCCGCCGCTGCTGGAGCCACCGCTGGAGCCTCTGCCGTCCAGAACATCCGCCCCAGGTGAGTCTAGTCCCGGGGGGGATCCGCGGGGGGGTTGGGGGTGACAGGCCATTCTGCCACGGATTTTGGGGGGCCAAATGCCAGTGCATTCGGCCTCACTGAAATCCGTGGCGGAATTCTCCACCATCCCTGGCCTCTACCAATGGAACTGCATTAATCATGGTGTCCAATTCATGATAAATCTGAACGACTTTATCTTCAAAGTGCCATGCAAACTCGTCACAGCGTGCAACCGAGAGTTCCAGTCTCTCTTCCTGTCCCAGAATGTAGCAGGCTGCGAACCACTCAGAAAAGCTCCACTGGGTGACATTGAGAAGATGCAATGCTGGTGGAAAAGAACTGTCTCTTTGCCACCCTCACTGCCACAGAGTAGGCTTGATATTGAGCTCTTACTTGTGTTCGGTGCGACTCAGCACGAGTTTTCCTTCACCTGTGTTCTAGCCATCTCCCCTCTTGCTTCATTGCCCGCAGCTCAGGTATATACCAAGCTGGCCAGGCTCTGCTCAGAGGGAGAGGGCACTTGGGTGTGATCGTGTCAACCACCCGAGTCATCTCTGCATTCCATAGAGCGACCTGGGCTTCGACAGGAGCACCAGCCATACCAGCAGGAAAATCCCCCAGAGCCCTCTGGAATCCATCAGAATCTGTTAGCCCCTGGGGGTGGACCATTTTAATAGGTCCCCCACCCTTGCAGAGGGGTAAGGCTGCCAGGAGTCTAAACCTCAGCAGGAAGTGATCTGACCATGACAAAGGGACAGATGATCATGTTAATTCCTCCACTTTCAGATCACCATCCTCCTGCCCAGTCGAGGAAACCAGATCAAGCAAGTGTCCTTTTATATGCGTTGGGCCGATGACATGTTGGGACAGCCCCATGGTTGTCATGGCGGCCATGAAGTCCTGAGCCACCCCGGATACAGTGGTCTCGGTATGGAAGTTGAGATCCCCCAGGACCATCATCCTAGGGGTCCTCAACACCAAGTCTGAGACCACCTCTGTCAGCTCAGGCAGGGAGTCTGATGGGCAGTGGGGTGGGTGGTACACCAACAGAATCCATAGTCTGTCCCAGGTACCCAACACAAGGTACAAACACTCAAGATCTGCACTCGAATGAGCAGAAAGCCTGGAGAGGGAGATTGAATTCCTATAGACCACAGCAACCCCCCCTCCCCGACCCTCAAGTCGGTGTTGGTGCTGCACCGAGTACCCAGGAGGGCACAGCTGGGAGAGAGTGACCCCTACCAGTTCCCCCACCTAGGTCTCAGTAATACATACCAGGTCAGCCCCCTCATCCACAATCAAATCATGGATGAGGGAGATTTTATTTTGGACCGACCTGGCATTCAGCATCCTGGCTGCTGCCTGAAACAGTTTCATTTTCAGAGACTCCTCTTTATCTGCCATTGCAATGTCTACATAGAGGTTAAACTCCTCTTTCTAGGTTTTCCATGTGTGGGCTAAGTTCTGAGCTTGCAGGTTAAATGTGCTTGGTGGCTTCAGGCTGTCCATTTTCACCCTCTCTTTCTTTCTCTGTCACTTTGTTTTTGCCAGCGCACAGTTTGCTCTTCTTCTGTCTAGGATTCAGTCACCGCTGCCACCATGTTTCAATGTTGGTGGATTGCACCTTATACAGACACTCTGCTTTATAAACAAACATTTAAGTTTTATTTAAACAAAAGGCTTTTCTACAAAGCTCTCTCTCAGACTGTGGCCTCTCTCTCCCCAAGCCAGAATTAGTGAGTGTTGGCCTTAACTACTTCCTGGTTCCTCCCAGGAAACACAACCCATTCAGGCTGAACCCAGTAGTTTCCTTATATTGTTACAATACACACCACTGTGGGTTTAGTCATGGTGTAGTCTAGAGGAGCTTTCTTCTATTTCATGAACCAGCACCTGCAACCTGAACTGAAAGGAAAAAATCATTAGTGACTGCCCTTACTAGAACATCTGGGGAGTACTGACCCAGCTGTTTTATCTGAATGTAATAGAAAGTAGCTTTGTTCCTGGCCCTCTCTAGACTCTGACCTGCAATCAGTCTTTTTATATATATGAATTATCCATTTAAAATGTTAATTGTGTCTTTTAAAGTGGTTTACCCAAAGTCACACTGCTTCCTGAGTTGGAAAAATCACCAGAGGGTCTTGATTTCCAATCTCCCTCTCTAATTATTAAACACTAATAACTGTAATTACTAATAACTTGCAGGTGTTTTATTGTGGTAGTGGTGCAGCATACACAAGAGATAATGCAAAACTAACCAACAAAAACCTCCAGTTTCTGAATGGGTTTTCTAAACATTTTCTGTCTTACACTGCAATCCTATGAATGTTTACTCACAAGTAAGTTCCACTGTGTACAATGGGGCTTACTCCCAGGCAAGTGGGTTTAGGATGGCAGCTTTAGGTTCTGATGATTCACTATAGGAAAAAGATTTGGTGCCATTTTGAACATAAACAGTAGAAGTAGTAATAGGGGTGCACGAAAGCCACTTACCTGGACTTGCAGCTTGCTTCGTAGTGGGGGGGAGGCACTTCGCTGCTCCCCCCGAAGTTCAGGCCAGGGGGGGAGGCTTCCCGCCTCGCCCGGCTGAAATTCAGGCCGGGGGGGGAGGCTTCCCGCCTCGCCTGGCCGAAATTCAGGCCGGGGAGGAGGCGTCTCGCCTCGCCCGGCCGCGAAATAAAAAGTTGTTTTTAAAAAATGCCCCCGTGATAGGCTACGTGATGATTAACGTAGCCTATCACAGCTAGATCTGCAAAGTCAGCCGTGATAGGCTACATTAATCGTCACGTAGCCTATCACGGGTGACTTAAAAAAAAAAAAAGCGCGTACGCAAATGGCGGCCCCCATAGGGAGCCGCCATTCACGTTCCTTATTTGGTCGCTGTAATCTACGTAAATCTTTACGTAGACTACAGCGACCAAATAAGGAACGTGAATGGCAGCTCCCTATGGGGGCCGCCATTAGCCGTACGCGCTTTTTTTTTTTTAAGTCACCCATGATAGGCTACGTGACGATTTATGTAGCCTATCACGGCTGACTTTGCAAATCTAGCTGTGATAGGCTACGTTAATCATCACGTAGCCTATCACGGGGGCGTTTTGTTTTGTTTTTACTTTTATTGGAACGGCGGCGGCGGCAGCCGGTCGAAAGACCGGCTGCCGCCTCTGCCCCTGTCGAAGACCTAACGAACCGCCGCCGGGACCCGCCGCCGGGAGGGACATTCGGGAAAGGTAAGTCCCCTCCCGGGGGGGGGTGCGGGGGGTGGGGGGGTGCAGAGAATTTCTCCCCGAAATTACTTTGGGGGGCTGAACACATTTGCACTCGGCCCCCCGAAGTTTTGGGGAGAAATTCTCCCCCATCCCTAAGTAGTAATTTGACTGAAGCATAACCCTTCCCTATATCTGAGACCCACAATAATAAGAAGAAAAGCCTAGCGAAATAATGCCCCCCAACCTGCCCTGCCTGCTTGTGTTCTCTGGGCAGGACTAGGGATGTCAGAGAATTCTGCCATGGATCTCGGGGAGGCCGAATGCCAGCACATTTGGCCCCCAGAAATTGGTGGCGTAACGGTCTGCACCCCCGCCCCCCTGGGACGGGACTTATCTTGGGCGGATCTTCCTGGCGGCGGTTTGGCGGCGGCTGCGGTGGCCGGTCTTCCGACCAGGTGCCGCCGCCACCATTTCCAGTTAAAAAAAAAACGTGATAGGCTACGTAAAGATTTACGTAGCCTATCACAGCTAGATTTTTAAAAAACACTGTGATGGGCTACGTAAATGTTTACGTAGCCTATCATGGCTGATTTTTTAATGGGCGCAGCCATTTGCGTTCCTTATTTTGGCACGTCTTAGTCTACGTAAACATTTACGTAGACTAAGACATCAAAAAGAAGGGGAACGCAAATAGCCTTGCGTCTACGCTATTTGCGTTCCCCTTATTTTCGCTGTCTTAGTCTATGTAAATGTTTACGTAGACTAAGACATGCTAAAATAAGGAACGCAAATTTGCGTATGCGCTTTTTTTTTTAATCAGCCGTGATAGGCTACGTAAACATTTATGTAGCCTATCACGGCTGACTACAGGGACGCAAACAGCGGCGGCTACGGACGCCGCCATTTGCATCCCTGCTAGCCAGCGGCCGGATGTCGGGCCACTGGCGGAGCCGGCCGGCAGCTCCACAGAATCCCTGCGGAGCCGGCTGGCCAGGATTCCGGGGGGGAGGAACGGAGCGCCTTCCCCCCGGCCAGGATTCCAGGGGAAGGGACAGAATGCCTCCCTCCCAGCATCAGCATAATCCGCGGAAAGGTAAGTCACTTTTGTACATCCCTAGGCCGCAGGACTCTGGAAGCAGCAGTGGCACTGTGGTGGATGAGGATCTACCAGTAGGGTCAGGTTATTATTGCTCTGCCCATGACCCTGTGTACTAGGTTTGCATGTTAAAGGCACAGATTTGTGGCCACCGATTTGGATGACTTTCAAAGGGGATTAGACAAATTCATGCGGATAAGGGCTATCAATGGCTACTAGTCCTGATGGCTGTATGCTAGCTCCTGTATCAGAGGTACTATGCCTATGCACACCACTTGGTGGGGAACACAACCAGGAGGGTGCTGTTGCACTCATGTCCTGCTTAGGGATTTACCTTGGGCAGCTGGTTGGCCACTGTGTGAGCAGAATGCTAGGCTACATGGACCCTTGCTCTGATCCAGCAGGGCTCTTCTTATGTTTTTATATTTGTATTGCAATTTGTTTTGCTTGGAAGAAGTATTGTTGGCACTTTGCCAGATGGTACAGTCCTACCAGCTGGGTAGAAGAATCTTATCACCTCCACTTCGAGGTTGCCCATCAGTTGCTGAAATATGATACGATCCTCTTCACATCTTGCCAGGCCAATGTAGACAACCAGCTTGCCAAGTAGTTACATGCACCCCATGGTAAGTCATCACTTGATAAATGCTAATCAATATCTGTCTTTAGTGCTAGACAGAATGAAGGGGATTCATTGTGGTCTTGCCAAGTATATTTGAGTGAAGATGAAACACATGTTGGCCAGTTTCAAACAATAAGAATTACATCCTGTGTTGTGCCTACACAAATAAAATGAGCCAAGCCAACCCTATTTATAGAGTGTTTGAACAAAACATCAATTGTAGGTTTGTTGCATCATTTTACCTTTCATCATCTGTGATCTTGCTTGTTTGACAAATACTATTGTATATCTCTGAAGCAAATGATTATGTGCACTTTAAATAAATTATGTTAAGTGTGCTTTAATTTCCCCCCCTCAAATATTTCCAGTCAAATACTGTTGAGCCAAGATAATAATAACAACAACATGGGGTACTTGTTTTAGCTTTGTTGTTTACTAAATAGAAGTAAAATAATTCACCTAATTTGCACTGGAAATTTTTCCAGAAAACTTTCCAGAATGTTTTCCAATTCAAAATTATCCAGGAAAGCCTCATCACTATTTACCATAACAAATGCTCTTCAAATATATTGTTGTTGTATGTTTGCAGTTCCATTTAGAATACAATAAACGTTACTCCCAGATCACTCTTACTCTTAAGGATTTTCAGGGTCTCTCCTGTTTTTGTATCATGTTTCCAATATTTTTAAAATTATCTCTGTTTCTCTGCCTCTCCTCTGTGTGTATGTAATCCAACCGTATAAAGAAGAGACATTATAGCACCAAGAAAACTTCTAACAGTTGTCATAGAGGGATAGCTGCAGTGGTGTCTCCATTTGCTGCTTGACATTCACAGATGTCATAATAGATTGATGACTAAGATAAAGTCTTGCCATTTGCATTGCTCCCGTTCAGTCATGTAAAACAAAATTAAAAAAAATACAATAAAATAAATCCCAGGTTTCCGGATGCTAGCAGTTATCTGCACAAGCTTCAATGCCAAATTATTTTAAAGGACAGAACACATCCATTTATACTGGATCCTAAGCTTTTAAAGTAATTTAATGGCTATTAAACTTCCTAAAAGAACTGCTGGATATTGTCCCTACCTGCAAAAAGAATCCTGTAGCTGCTGTTTTATAATCCTCATCGTTTTATATCTTTTATATACATTCTGAAAGAAAGGGGGAGAAATGAAAAGACTCTACAAGATTGGGAGTGGATACTATTAAACCTGCAAGATATTCAGTTTAAACAATTGTGGGGCATTGCAGAGAGGTGGGATTGTTTACAAAGGGAACAAAAGCAGCTCAGATTCTCATTATTTAAAATATAATTACACGTCACCAGTAGTAGTAGTTAGGATGGCAGGTGATCTCTTTGTCCAGTCAGCCTGGGAAAGCATGGCCCCATTAGGAGCCTAATTATTAATTCCAGCTGTTGCTGCAATTTGATTGGCTGCCATTTTGAAAATTCATCCCTGTAAAAATAGTAAAGAGAAGTAGGGTGATGCTAGAAGGAAGAGAAAAATGCATGTATACAACCTTATTATTAAGAATGCTGTTCCTAATATCAATCCCTAGTTGTAATGTATTGATATTGGGAGAGTTACTGATTACATCACAATGCTCAAAAGAGAAATAAGATACAGCAGTACTGTAATTGTTGCCAAAAATGCACTGAGAGCCAAGAAAAAGTTGTCAAGATGACTCCTAGCCTTTAAGAGTTCCAAGCTACTATCTTTCATATAGAAAGGGAGTGCAGGGAAATCTCTTTTTACCTTCCTTGTTGTTCTGGAATTTGTGTCGATAGCTGAGAAAACAGAACTACAAATGGTTACCTGGCTAATTCGCAGGACAAATGGGTGATTGTCAACTCTCTGGCTTAAGAGTGTCCATTTCTGTCAACATGTACTAGGGGTGTACGAACCCCACTCACCAATCTGCTGGGGGGTGTCCTCTTGGGGGAGGAGGTGACCCATCCCTCGCCCATGGAATCCTCCCCAGCCAACTCCGCTCAGCAGCAAGGCCGCGGAGCCGCTGGCCAGGGCTGGCTGCAGCCGGACTTCCGGCCGCTGCTGGGCCACAGCCACAAATGGCAGCCAGCATAGCGGCCACCATTTGCATCCCCGCCTTAGGCTGTGATAGGCTACGTCAGTATTTATGTAGCCTATCACGGCAAAGGGCAGGGACGCAAATGGTGCCCGCTGCGCCATTTGCATCTCTGCTCTTTTTGTGATAGGCTATGTAAGTATTTATGTAGCCTATCACAAAAAGAGCAGGAATGCAAATGGCATAGCGGGCGCCATTTGCGTCCCTGCCTTAGGCCGTGATAGGCTATGTAAGTATTTATGTAGCCTATCATGGCCTAAGGCAGGGACGCAAATGGCGGCCACTGCGCCAGCCACCATTTGCATCCACAGACGGGGATGAGGCAGCTGAGGATGGACCGGATGGCAGATGACCAGTCAGTCTCACAGCCCATCAAGGGAAGATGGAAAAAGATGACTTATATTGATCCAGGGGAAGATGAATTTTATTATTTATTTATTTATTTAATTTCTTAATCTCTGGGCGATGTATAGCAATACAGTTTTAAAACAAAATTCTACATTAAAACATCATATTTCTAAAAAAATACCCTAATCCACCCCAAGTGCTTGACTGAACAATCATGTTTTTAATGTGTGGCGGAAGCTCATTAAAGAGGGGGCATGGCAGAATTACCTAGGGAGGGAGTTCCACAGAGTGGGGGCACCACGGAGAAGGCCCTCTCCCTCATCCTCACCAGCCTAGCTGTCCTGGCTGATGGGACAGAGAGAAGGCCATCCGAGGCTGATCTTGTTAAGCAGCCTGTCTGGTGTTGCTGGAGGCTAGGGATGTATGAAAGACTTACCTTATTCCAAGCCGGGGCATCCGCGGTGGGGGGGAGGCGCTCCATCCCTCCCCCTGGAATCCTCCCCAGCTAGCTCTGCACCACAGCGGCTCCATGGAGCCGCTGGCCAGGGCCGGCCACAGCCGGAGTTCTGGCCGTGGCCAGGCTGCTGAGGCCGCAAATGGTGGCCGTCGTAGCAGCTGCCATTTGCGTCCTTGCAGGCAGTCGTGATAGGCTATGTAAGTATTTACGTAGCCTATCACGGCAAAGAGCAGAGGCACAAATGGCATAATGGCCGCCATTTGCATCCCTGCTCTTTGCCATGATAGGCTACATAAATACTTACATAGCCTATCATGGCTGCCTGCAAGGACGCAAATGGCAGCCGCTACGACGACCGCCATTTGCAGCCGCAGCAGCCCAGCAGCGGCTGGCCGGAAGAACAGCCGGAGCTGCTGCCGCCACCGCATCCACCCCAGGTAAGCTCTGTCCCGGGGGGATTCCGAGGGGTGGCAGGGGGCAGGAGGCCGTTCTGCCACAGATTCCAGGTGGCTGGATTCTAAAGTATCCGGTCTCTCTGGAGTCCATGGCGGAATTCTCTGACATCCCTACTGGAGGCACTCCTTAAGATAGGCTGGGCTGGAACCATATAGGGTTTTAAAGGTCAAAACCAAAACCTTGAATTTGGCCCGGAAAACAACTGGTAACCAGTGCAACTCCTTCTGCAGTGGAGTGATATGATCACGCCAGCGGCTGCCTTTGATCAGGTGAGCTGCCACATTCTGTACCAGCTGCAGCTTTCAAACTGTCTTCAAGGGTAACCCCACATAGAGTGCATTACAATGTTCTAGACGAGAGGACACCAGGGCATGTACTACCAATGGGAGCGCATGGTCGGGAAGGTAGGGGCGCAGCCACTGTATCAGATGGAGTTGGTACAGCGCTGTCTGGCTCACAGCTGACACCTGAGCCTCCATGGACAGCTGAGAGTCTAAAATGACCCCCAGGCTGTGGACCTGGTCTTTCAAGGGTAGCCGTACCCCATTCAACACCAGAGCAACATCCCTCAACCTCCTCTTGTCTCCCACCAAAAGTACCTCGGTCTTGTCAGGGTTCAGCTTCAGCTTATTCCTCCCCATCCAGCCACTCACTATCTCCAGACATTTGGACAAGGATTCTACGGCCAACCTTGGTGAAGATTTGAACGAGAGGTAGAGCTGCGCATCATCGCATATTGATGACACCGCACCCCAAGCCTCCTGATGATAGCCCCCAGAGACTTCACATAGATGTTAAATAGCATCAGGGAGAGGAGAGGATGGAACCCTGTGGCACCCCACAAGTGAGTGGCTACGGCTCTGAAACTCCTCTCCCAGTGCTACCCTCTGGTACCTGCTGGAGAGGAAGGACTAGAACCACCATAATACGGTGTCTCCAATGCCCAACCCCTCCAGGTGGTCCAGGAGGATACCATGGTCAACGGTATCAAAAGCTGCTGAGAGGTCGAGGAGAACAAGGAAGGAGCATTCGCTACTATCCAAAGAATGGAGAACTCTTCAAACCCTACTAACTTAATTCAACCTCAGCATGACATTCCTCAGCTCCCCAGTGGGAACAGCAGTATAAGAGCCTTGCCAGCCAACTTTGCATTTCCTATTCTCCCACCTTTTTACAGCCTGAAGAAAAGCTCGTATGTACATAGACATGGGTGAGTGCAGGAACTCCTTCCTGATAGTTCTTTGTATTCCATCTTCCCCTTCTTCCACTTTTCTTTGAAATGCTGGAGTCCTATTTCTTTCCTTCCCCATATAAACAAACTGCACTTTGCTGGAAACCCACAAAGGCCAATGTAAACCCTGACGACGGGACCCAAAAATGTTGGGTTAAGCCATAGTAACTGCTCAAGTGTCCTCTCTGAAGCTTGCTTCTGCCTGTTCTGAGTCTAGGGATGGCAGAGAATTCTGCCTTAGACTCAGATGAGGCTGGATTCCAAAGAATCCGAACTCTGGATTCCATGGTGGAATGGCACCACTTACCTCCAGCTCAGGAGGATTTCGTGCATAGCAGCTCTCCAGCTCCCTACACAAGGCGATACGCTAATGGCAACTGCCATTAGCCCATCGCTGGGAAAAATATAGATGCAAATACAGTTTATGGCTGTATTTAGGTCAAAGTCAGTGCTTTACAGCCACAAGTGACGTACAATGCGCCATTTGCATCTGTATTTGTCCCAGCAGTAGGCTAATGGCAGCTGTCATTAGCATATCGCCTGGTATAGGGAGCCAGAGAGCCACTACACAAACTGCCCCAGATGTGGAGCAGCTCCAGAGGACTTCAAGGGGCCCTGAATGGCACGGATGGCCCCTCTATGGACCCCCCCCGGACTGGAAAGTGGGGGGTTCATACATCACTAGCTGAGTCCGTGATGGACATGCCCCTATAACACTAACTGAAATGGCAAAGGACTTTAGTTATGAAACCCCTTCCTCTCGGGGGCCTGGATTTGTTGTGTCAGATAACTACCAGAATTCTGGTAGTTATCTATTCTTCCCCAAATGAGGTGCTCAACAGCAGACAAAAAGATGAGGGAAACAAATGTGTATAGCCCACAGACAGGAGGCACAACCAAACCCCAAATGCTAAAGCATTTACTAAAAAAAAAGTCATTTTACTAAAAAGATAAATAAACAATAAGGACACTTGGATGACAGATTTAAATATAATATTAGATAAGAACAGATATAAATAAACAACTTCATACAATATTAAGATGTATCACCAGATATAAATCCCAGTTTTGTGTGTGTGTGGTGGGGGGTCTCTTTGTGTCAATCATCTGATTCTGGGGGCCCCATGGATTAAATCAAGTTGGAGTCCCAAGTGGGGTCAGGTCAGAAACTAGATAAACCTGTTTAGTGGCACTCACAGGGGAAGAGTCCTGATGCAGGGGGAACAATGGCTCTCTCCACAGCTCCTTAGAGCTTTTCTGCATAAGGCTGTTAATCCGCTGTATCTACTTTCAATTTCGTCACGGAATTTAGATCAGAGTAATGTGTTTCCTTTCCTGCTTTTCCACTACATAACCTCTAGGTAGGGGTATACGAATGACTTACCCTGTTCCGCTGGGGGGGGGAGGCGATCCATCCCTCCCCTCCCCCCAGAATCTTCCCCAGCCAGCTCCGCTCCACGGGCAGCCCACAGAGCCACTGGCCGGGGCAGCCTGCAGCCGGATTTCTGTCCACTGCTGTGCTGCAGCCGCAAATGGTGGCTGCCGTAGTGGCCGCCATTTGCATCCCTGCGGTAGCCGTGATAGGCTACGTATATATTTTAGGGGTGGACGAAAGTCACTTACCTTTCATCGAAGCTTGTTTGCGGTGGGGGGGAGGCGCTTTGCTGCTCCCCTCGCGAAGTTCAGGCCGGGGGGGGAGGCTTCCCGCCTCGCCCCGGCCAAAATTCAGGCCAGGGAGGAGGCTTCCCGCCTCACCCGGCCGCAAACTTGAAAGTTAAAAAAAAAAAAAACGCCCCCGTGATAGGCTACGTGACGATTAACGTAGCCTATCACGGCTAGATCTGCAAAGTCAGCTATGCGTTGCCCTTATTTTCGCCGTAGTCTACGTAAATCTTTACGTAGACTACAGCGACCAAATAAGGAACGGGAATGGCGGCTCCCTATAGGGGCCGCCATTAGCCATACGTGCTTTTTTTTTTTTTAAAGTCACCCGTGATAGGCTATGTGACGATTTACGTAGCCTATCACGGCTGACTTTGCAAATCTAGCCATGATAGGCTACGTTAATCATCACGTAGCCTATCACGGGGGCGTTTTTTTTTTCTTTTATTGGAATGGCGGCGGCAGCCGGTCGAAAGATCAGCTGCCGCTCCCGCTCTGCACGAACACCCGCCGAACCGCCGGCCGGATCCGCCACCGGGAGGGACATTCGGCGAAGGTAAGTCCCGTCCCGGGGGGGGGTGGGGGGGTGGGGGGGTGCGGAGGATTTCTCCCCGAAACTTGTTCAGGGGGCTGAACACGTTGGTGCTCAGCCCCCCGAAGTTTCGGGGAGAAATTCTCCGCCATCCCTAATATATTTACATAGCCTATCACAGCAAAAGGCAGGAATGCAAATGGCGGCCGCGACGCCATTTGTGTCCCAGCCTTTTTCTGTGATAAGCTACGTAAATATTTACGTAGCCTGTCATGGCTACCGCAGGGATGCAAATGTCGTAGCGGCCGCCATTTGCGTTCCTGCCTTTTGCCATAAATAAATATATATTTACGTAGCCTATCATGGCTAAAGTGGAATGATAATGGCAGCCGCAGACCATGGCAGCCATTTGTGGGGCAGCGGATGGCTGACAAAGGTAGGCTCCGTCCCGGGGGGATTCCGCGGGGTGGCGGGGGGATTGCTCTGTTCTACCACGGACTCCGGGGGGGGGCGGATTCTAAAGAATACGGCCTCACTGGAGTCCGTGTCGGAATTCTCTAACATCCCTACCTCTAGGTGGCACTGTGGTATAGCAGAATAGCACAATTTCATAAATGGAAAAAGCCTTTTCTTTTGCTTTCACAAATAATACTGCATTTTCCCTGCTAAAGTGCTGTTTAAAAACAGAAGCGAAACTGGAGGATCATGACATCATCTAAAGAACCCATAAACAACTGCGAGTAAGGAATGACATGCATACAGTAAATGCCTTGTGTGGGAAAGCTTTTATTCTCTTCTGATTTTTCCCAACTTTGGGTAAAGGAAGCAAGATGAACCTGTGTTGCAGGGTGTCAAGTGGAAGAGTAAGAATGCAGGGGGGTCAGCGGCTACCCTCCCTCTGGTGTTCTTTTCTTTTCTCTACTTGGTAAGCTTCTTCTGGATGTACATTCTCTTCTTTCCTCTTTTATCATCACTCTCTGACTCTCTATAGGATTAGGTTTAGGCAGGCTGTTTAGGTATCCAAAGCTCCCAACCACCCCTTTCCTCACCACCCCTCCTCCACTTCACTCCCCATCCACATAGGGATGTACGAAAGTGACTTACCTTTCCACCGATTATGTTGATGTTGGGGGGGAGGCGTTCTGTCCCTCCCCCCAGAATCCTGGCTGGTGGGGAGGCGCTCCGTTCCTCCCCCCCCCCCGGAATCCTGGCCAGCCGGCTTCACTCCGCAGCAATTCTGTGGAGCTGCCGGCCAGCTCCGCCAGCAGCCAGACATCCGACCGCTGGCTAGCAGGGATGCAAATGGCAGCGGCCATAGCCACCGCCGTTTGCGTCCCTGCAGTCAGCCGTGATAGGCTACATAAATGTTTACGTAGCCTATCACGGCTGATTTTTTAAAAAAAACAAAATGCGCATACGCAAATGGCAGCGGCCATGGCCGCCACCATTTACATTCTTTATTTTGGAACGTCTTAGTCTACGTAAACATTTACGTAGACTAAGACGGCGAAAATAAGGGAACGCAAATAGCGTAGCGTCTACGCTATTTGCATTCCCCTTATTTTCGCAGTCTTAGTCTACATAAATGTTTACATAGACTAAGACGTGCCAAAATAAGGAACGCAAATGGCGGCGGCCATGGCCGCCGCCATTTCCATACGTGCAGGGGGTTTTGGGGTTTTTTTTAAGTCAGCCGTGATAGGCTACGTAAAGATTTACGTAGCCTATCATGGTGTTTTTTTAAAATCTAGCTGTGATAGGCTAAATAAATCTTTTTCTTTTTGTTTTTTTTAACCTGGAAATGGCGGCGGTGGCAGCCGGTCGGAAGACCAGCCGCCACAGCCGCTGCCGCCGAACCGCCGCTGGAGCCGCCGCTGCCAGGAAGATCCACCTAAGGTAAGTCCCATCCCGGGGGGTGGCAGGGGGGTGGCGGGCCATTCTGCCACCGTTTTCGGGGGGCTGAATGCGCTAGCATTCGGCCTCCCCGTGATCCGTGGTAGAACTTTTGTACATCCCTACATCCACATCAGTAACAGATGAGAGCATTCTTCTCCCTTCTCTCTGATTGGTTATCTTCTAATGAGTTCTATTCCTATGCACACATGCACACACCTCTTTTGTGTCAGGTTCCCTCCTGTGACTATTTTAGAAAAACTGGGACTACAGTTTAATTAGGAGTTGCATTTTATTCAAGATCTTTTAAGACTGAAATGTTCACTGCCCTAATCTATCAAAATTAATGGGCAAGTACCATAGCTTGAATTCTAAGGCGAGACACCAAATGCATGTCTTTTTACTCTTTTATAAACCTGCATTTCACAAATTTCTGTGAACTTCTCGTTTTCACAGTTGTAAGCAGAATTTCGAAACATCACACTAGAAACTGTATACACATTTGCCCAGAGGAGGCTAAGAAGAAAAGCCTGAGCAATTTCACAGGAACACCTGTTGGATGCTGCATATACAATCCTGACCAGCAACATAAACAGCACACTGCCCCAAGTGCTGGATTCAGGGATCCAGCCATGGAAAGCAGCCCAAACCACCTGATTGCATAAATGATTCCTGATCCAGGAGAAAAAACTGGCTGTGGATTGCTAGTGCTGAATGGATCTATCATGTTGTAACAGCTTCCATTACATTCCATATAGTTTTTGGTGGTCAGCATCTATGTAGGGATGGCTGAGAAATTCATTTCAATTTGGTTTTGACTAGAATTTAGCAATTCACACCTCTCAGAACTGAACACAGACCTGAATGCAATCTGCAGTTTGAAAACCATATATTTCCAGATGCTGTGATTCAAACAGTAACAAAAATTCATTCAAAAAATTGATACATAAAATGTGCATGAAAAATGCATACATTTCAAAAACTGTGCGTAAGGATGGCTTTAGTCAATGGGAGAAAAAAGTACTTTTCAGAAATGTGCACGATTGATGAGCACATCAATTTCAGGAATGTGCACAAAAATACATAGGATTTTTTTGTGTAACCCACTCCTGAGCTCACATTTCAATATGGACTTGAGTCAGAATGAACTTCAAGATTGAAATCAGAAATCAAATGTCGCTCTGGAAGCATCCTGCGGGCGCTCCCATGGGAGCTTTCTCAAACAGCTTTTTAAAAGGTTGAAAAACGTTTTCATTCCCCCCTGGAATTAACAGGGGGCAAGGCAACATCTGGATAATATCTTGGAGAAAAGTACCCCCCTTGAGATAGTGGGGGGGCTGGATTCCAGGATTATCTCTCCAGAGCATTACCAACGCAAAAAGCTGTACTGAAACTCCTATTTCATAGGAGAAAACAGGGCTGCCGTGTTCCATAATAATATATGCTTTAAGAAATAACAACTTCTGAGGGATGATTTAAGAAATGTTAACAATATTTGAGAACATCTGAGTAGAGATGTCAGAGAATTTCTCCACGAATCTTGGGGAGGCCGAATGCCAGCACATTCGGCCCCCCGAAATTGGTGGAGAAACGGTCTGCCATCCCCTGCCCCCCCCCCCGGGACGGAACTTACCGTGCTCGAATGTCCCTGGCGGCGGCGGGGCGGCGGCGGTGGGGTGGCGGCGGGGTGGCGGCGGGGTGGCAGCCGGTCTTCCAACCGGCCGCCGCCGCCACCATTTCCAAGTAAAAAAACAAACAAACGTGATAGGCTACGTAAATCTTTATGTAGCCTATCAAGGCTGACTTTGGGAAGAAGGGGAAAAAAAGCGAGTACGCAAATGGCGGCGCCCATGGGTGCCGCCATTTGCGTTCCTTATTTTGGCACATGTAGTCTACGTAAACATTTACGTAGACTACGGCAAAAATAAGGGGAACGAAAATAGCGTTGCCCTTATTTTTGCCGTAGTCTACATAAATGTTTATGTAGACTACACGTGCCAAAATAAGGAACACAAATGGCGGCGCCCATGGGTGCCGCTATTTGCGTTCACGCTTTTTTTAAAAAAAAAAGTCAGCCGTGATAGGCTATGTAAACATTTACATAGCCTATCACGGCTGACTGCAGGGACACAAACGGCAGCGGCTATGGCCACCGCCATTTGCGTCCCGGCAGGAGACGAGGTTTCGCGGCCGGAGGGACGGGGCGCCTTCCCCCCCAGCCAGAATTTTGGGGGGAGGGACGGAGCGCCTCCCCCCCACCGAGAAGCAAGCTTTGGGATCAGGTAAGTGACTTTCGTCTATCCCTACATCTGAGGACCTGCAAGATCTGTTTGAGAGAAACATGTCTTCACCGAGGAAAAGAAAGGAGCCGGCAACAACTCCCCCCGCACCCTCTATGTCAAAAGTTTTGAGAACAGAAGATATAGGGGAATTATTTACTCTGATAAAGACTTTATCTTTGCAATTTATGGATCAAGCCAAAAGCCTGGATTTAATCCAAAATTCCAACCCCGCCCTGCAAGGAGCTGTAGATTTAATTAATGGCAAAAAATGGAGACAAAAATTAATGAGCTAGAAGACTGAGTGGCAGGAAATGAATCTTCAACACAAATTTGTTTTAAAAATGCCTCTGATAAAATTTCTCAACTGGATGCCTTCACGAGGAGATCCAATATACGTATTATTGGGATTAAAAATCTGTCTAATGATGTAAAATTGCCTATTTTTTTGGATAAACTTTTGCATGAGATACTCCGTATCCCATCTGATTATTTACTTGATATTGAGCAGGCATTTTGTGTGCCAAATGCTAAAGGGACTGAGTACAAGATCATAGTCCAATTTGCAAAAGTCTCCACAAAGAATTATATCCTGCATTTGGCAAGATGGGGTGGAAGCCTTTCCTGGAAACAAGATAAAGTTATGTTACTTCCAGACTACATCAAAGAGGTGGCAAATAAAAGAAGGCAATTTATCAAAGCAAAAAATATGGCAAAACAAATTAACTTACAATATTACTTAAAATATCCTGCTACGCTTTGTATTGTGTCTGAAGGTCAGATGAAGAAGTTTCTAAAGCGTGAAATGGCGGAGGCATGGCTAAATGTAAAAATGTGTGAGAATTCTGTTACAACCCCATGAACTGGAATCTTTAAACAAGCTTTGTTAACTGCTTGTGTTTAGTCTACATGATCCAGGCTAGGTCAGAAGATAAATGATTATACATATATTTGTTTATTCTCTTTCATCTTTCTTTTTTTCTTGCTTTTCTTTATATTTTTTATTTCAAAATAGATATGGTATGCTGTATTTAAATTTATTGTTTGAGGATAATTGTGCACATGCATTTATATATAAAATATATTACTGATTGTTGAAGGTTTATTTAAAAATTTATTATTATATAACAGTATATTTATTATTATTATTATTATTATTATTATTGTTAATATAGGCTACTGGGAATGAACTGTAGACCTGTTTCTTTGATATAAGATTGATGATACATTGAAATGTAAGGTTGTTTATTAAATTGTAAGCTTGTTAAGGTTATAGATATAGTTTTTAACATAAAATGGCATCGGAGCCCGGGGGGTATTGGAGTTTAAACTTAATTCTTTAAAGGGGAGGGGGAGGGGGAGGGGAGGGGAAGGGAGGGGAAAGAATATTCTTTTTTCTTCCATTCCTCCTCCCTTTTCCTTTTTTTCCCTTCTCTTTTTCTTATTGTGGTGTCCTCATCAGAATATTGTATTGTTGGGAAATTGTAGTATTGATCAGGTTGTTAGTAATTTTGGTATTGTTTATTTCATTTATAAAGATAAAATAAACAAACATACATTCAAAAAGAAGAAGATTGAAATCAGAGAACCTTGACAAACTCAAGTTTTGCTGCATCACAACATCTCTACATCTATGGTGTAAAGTGAGATTTTTATAGTGACCCTTTCAAGTATTATCAGTTCAGCAATTGCAAAAAATGGTGCAAATATGTGAAAACTGAATTTTTAAAAAACAGATAGAATAGTCAGTGTGGTGTAGTGGTGAGAGTGTTGGACTGGGAGTTGGAAGTTCTGGGTTCTAGTCCCCACTTGGCCATGGAAGCTCACCGGGTGTCTTTGGGCCAGTCACAGACTCTCAGCCCAACTCACCTCACAAGGTTGTTATTGTGAGGATAAAATGGAGAAGGAGGATTATATACACCTCCTTGACTTCCTTAAGGAGGAAAAAAGGTGGGATATAAATGTAATGAATACATAAATAAATAAATAAATAAAATTGTTTTCTTTACCTCTACACCGGGATGTGTTCACAATTTTGAAAAGTAAACACATTTAAAGAAAACATTATCTTAAGAAATATATACAGAACAGCCATCTATTCTTGGTTGGCAGATAAACATTTTTCAGCATATCTTCTTTCATTTTCTCCCCATGCAATGAAAATATATAAGGGTGGAAGAAATATATAATGCTCCGTGGGACACATTATTGCATGCTAACTTTAGGCAAACTAATGGAGTGTTTTTTCTCACTTTAACTGAATGACTAACAGCTCAGTACTATAATTACTAAAATTTCCAAAAGCACATAATCTAACTTCAGTTTGCAAAAGAAAAAAAAAAACTATTAATGTGAGAAAATTATTTCATGGGTAAAATGGCCTTAATCAACCTTAACTTTAAGAGTCTATATATCATATTATTAATATGCTTCAACTCAATTACTGGATAAGATTTTCATCTATCTGTTGCGGTTTACTTGGGTGGAATATTTGAAATCATTTTATTTAACATTTATGTTCTTTTACATTTTCAACCAAAACTGAAGTACTTTGGCCACATAATGAGAAGACAGGATACCCTGGAGAAGATGCTGATGCTAGGGAAAGTGGAAGGCAAAAGGAAGAGGGGCCGACCAAGGGCAAGATGGATGGATGATATTCTGGAGGTGACAGACTCGACCTTGAGGGAGCTGGGGGTGGTGACAGCCAACAGGAAGCTCTGGTGTGGGCTGGTCCATGAAGTCACAAAGAGTCAGAAGCGACTGACTGAATAAACAACAACAACATTTTCAACAACTCCCCACCCCCACCCCACCACCCTCCAGAGGACTGGAGAGATTTTATTAATTGCTATGAAGAATTTAAGAAGCTAATTTTCTTCCAGTGGTGCCATCTTCTAGAAAGAAGTGGCCTAACTATCCTGGATATCTATCATATTTTCATGAGAAATGTTTTATTAATGGGGAAATAGCCAGAGGTTACCAACACTGGAAGGTAATAGACTTCCATGCTATGTATGCAGTAAACATTGCATCTTCAAAATGAAAAACAACAGGCAAGATCAGTCATTCGATATGCCTTAAAGGTCATTAGATAAGATCCACCCAGCATCTGATTGCCATTTAACAGCATGTGGGCTGAATGCCAAGGAAGCTTCACTGCCTCCCTTTCCTTCCTGCAGGAGCATGCTGGCTTGGCCACTGCTCAGCCAAGGTCTTCAGAGTACCTGTGCCATCTGCCATGGCATCATCCTTAGCTGGTGATGACCAAAGAAAGGGCCTTCCATACACTTACACGCACTCCTTTTATATGTTGTAGAACTTGTATTTTTACTTTCATTAGATATTGAGCTCCTACTTAGGTCGTTTTATTGTAGATGTTCCATAAGCATATATCCAAAGCTACTAGTTCACCTGGTCCATGCCTACTCCAATAGTTAATAAGCAAAGTTCCTTAAAAAAGAAGTCTGTACTGGGTTCATCCTTCCATCCCATCACAATTTATAATGTGTAATTTTATTCATCCAGATGATAGTCCATATCTTCTTTTTCCATTGGTCAGCTGGTGGTATCAGAGTTGTTTGCCAAGCTTTGGCCAGCATGATCCTCACTGTTGTTAACATATACCATCCATTCACAACATAGTATCTAGAAATACTATGTATCCGGACTTCGAAAACCTCTGTGTGCTTCCTAAAACAGCAACACTCTGCTGGAGACTGGGATAAGGTGATAGGGATTTTAAAAAGCATGCAACCATACCTTTCCTGCTCCTTCACTGGTATGCCAGGGAAACAGTAGCTGGTGTTTCAAAGGCAGCTTTGGATCAGAGAACCCAAAGAACTCCAGTGTAGGCAGTATATGCTTTACCTGAAACTGCATCTACACATCTCTGGTATTGACTATAAGTGTAGCATACGTTTCTGGATTCTGTGAGTTCTTGAGGTAGTTAGCTTTTGCATTCAAGTGACTATAAAAACAACAATGACCAGAAATTTACTTTGATCCCCCCACCTTTCTACTTCTTTAGGACAGTACCAATACAAATCATTATAATGAGACAATGTGTTGTGCGTCCCCAGGCAAAAATCGTACTGAATCCGTTTGCCAGATGCATAACTGAGCCTGTGACTTGAGTGGCTGCAATAGCTTAATAAAGAAAAAGCCAGCAATTGTGTGCCAAGCCCAAATGTCTAGCTCTTCGTAATGCTGCAAAACTCATCACAGCGGAAATAAAGCAATTAAAAAAACCCAACACCAAATACACATGAAAGAAATAATCCCAAATAAAAATATATAGGTGGACACCTGAGGGACATTTAAAGGTGGGGGAGGGGAAAGTATATGACAGGAAATGGGAACAAGTTTGAGGGCTCTGGAAAGGATGCACTCTGTTGAAGGTACAAGTAAACCTGCAAATATAGATTTAAAAACCTCCCTATCCTATGAAAAACACCTGCAATGACAGCTGTTTCCCACTTTCTCTCTACTGCAGGAAAGTTACTTATAAAGTGGTCAAATAAATTATTAGCAAGCCTGCAGGACATTCATGAGCCTAGAAGGTGCAAACTCAGCAACTAGCTTCCCCTACAATCTTGCTTTTATTCTGTTCTCATAGCTGAATCCAATAAAAACTCATTCATTGCTTCGAGATGTTTTTCTTTCATGAAAGAAATGAAATACAAACCATACTTGCTATGGTCACAATATTGCAATCAAGCTTAATAACTCCTAAAAATTGAGATTTCCCACAGGCCTTCATATTCACAGGTTCTCTCTATACAGGGGATACTTCTCACCGTCACCAAATGTGTTAAGTGGGTGAAACAAACAAACACAAGTAAAGTCACACACTTTACTTAGTTTCTGGTTAAACGAAGCGTTTTCTCACTTTTTCTCTAAATCCTTCTCAGTCAGCTAATCAGGGACACAGTCTCCTTAGTTAACTGGCAGAACATCTGACTGAAATATGAAAACTAGAGTTCAGTTTTCAAGTCAGCTATCAAAAACTCGATGGCCTTTGGCAATCCAAACTCCTTTCCTTCTAATAGGTAATACTTAGCTAGCTTCCAGTAGCACTTTTTGGTGTTCAAAGTGTTTTACATTTATCTCAGCAATCTTTACAACATCCCTAAAAGGTAGGTCAGTATTATAGCAGAAGGTTTTAGCACAGTGGTAGAGCACACACTTTACTCCATTTAAAATGCTTGCTATTGAGCTTTTGTTATAATACAAGAACCATTACCAAGATTTTTATACAAAATAAGAATGCTTACATATTCAATTGATGCAACTGAATTAACAAAAAACTTCCAGATGCTACAAGAAAAATAGACGATACTGAGAAATAAAGGCATGGAGTGATTTAGCCTGTTTTCCTACTATTACTCAGTTTAAATTCTATATTCTGGATATGCAGGTTATTCATATTTTATTATAAGCACTTGTTCCAAATATTGAATGTCACAGGTTTAATGTCTTGCATATGTAGTGAAAAGGATCTCAGGTAGCAAAGCAACTACCTGAGACCTGGTGGTACCCAATGTAGACAGTACTGGGCCAGGTGGACCAAAGTTCTGACTCAGTGACACCATATGCACCATCATTGGAGGATTCATAAGCCACAGTTTATGAAAATGCAGATGAGCACTGTGGCTGCATCCTCAGTCTTGCCCGTTCCTTCCCCTACTCCTGTCATGCACCAGCTTCAGCACAAAGATCCTGGTTTGCTTGAAGCCAGACATCCAAATCAGGGAACACTGACACAAGGTCAGTCAACAAACCAGGACATTAAGCTAAGATTGCTCATCCTTGATGCTTGTTTCTGGCTCCATAAACCATGGTTTATGAAGCCTGGAATGATTGTCCAAACTGGGCAAGGTAATGTAATATGTTCATAGCTGTTCCCTTATTGCAGATGGTGTGTGTGTGTGCACGCGCACACACATACACACACTCACGTGCATGCTCACTGAGCCATCTTGTGAGACAATGACAGAAAGAAAATAAGAATGGGAACTTGATTCACAGCTCAGTCACTTAGGCAAGCTGCTACATGTGCTTCTGGATCTGGTTTTTCAACCATGTGCCCAGCACCCAGTTGCACATAGTTTTCATGCAAACTGGGGCAAACAAACGTGGCCTGCAAGTTCTATCAGGCAAAGAAATGGCTGTCTATCACATATGTGCCATCCATGCACCACCAAGGAGGGCTCTGGGTAAAAAAGAAAAAAAAGCACACGCAAATGGCGTCAGCTACGGCCACCGCCATTTGCGTTCCTTATTTTTCGCCGTCTTAGTCTACGTCAATATTTACATAGACTAAGATGAAGAAAAGAAAGGGGAACGCAAATAGCGTACTGGGCATTTATTTGCGTTCCCCTTTCTTGTCTTCATCTTAGTCTACGTAAATATTGACGTAGACTAAGTTGGCGAAAAATAAGGAACGGCGGCCGTAGCCACTGCCATTTGCGTACACTTTTTTTTTTTACCCAGACATGATAGTCTTTACATAGCCTATCATGTCTATGGAGGAAAAAAAAGAAAAAAACACAGACTGCAAATGGCGGCGGCGGCCAGTCAGAAGACCAGCTGCCGCCACCGCTGAAGCCACCGCTGAAGCCGCTGCAGTCCAAAACAACCGCCCCAGGTAAGTCTCATCCTGGGGGGGTTACTGGATGTTCTCAATGTTGTGTGTCACTTCTCAAAGTAGTGTGTGGGTGTTTACAGATATAATAGTCAGCCTACTTCCTGTCTCTCCTTTTCCACTACTTCTCTCCACTGCTGTTCATGTGATTGAAGCATTGGCAGGACAACTGCAAAAGGGTGATGTGATTGTGAACAAAATTAACATAATTCAGTTAGGGTCATCTCCTGAGGGTGGTAAGGTTAGGCATTTTCTAAGGGCACAAGAACAGCTGAGGGACTACCACCCTAACAGTGCTACCATTTCCACTTTGCACCGAGTACCCAAGAAGATCAGATGCAGTGTAAGAGAATTCTCAGTGTGTATGTCCTGCTAGTTTCCAGGTCTGGTAGCAGTGAGGGAATTGAGGGTACTGTGTCTGATGGCCCCCAAAATCCTGGCACTGCTTCCTGGCACTGCTACCTGGCACCGCTGCTGAATTATGTGAATAGTTTGGGGAACCTCACTGCAAATTGTCAATTTCCTTACCAGCTAGGAAACACATTTTAGCATCTTAAATCTTTTTCATTGTTTCACAGAAATCTAGTTGTAAATTACCATTTTCTCAACTGCAGATATCAGTATATCCATACAAAGTTGTAAGAACAGGACCAAAGCAAGAAAAACAGTATCCTAGTATGCGCAGATTCAGGTAAACAACATGCTTGAGATTAGGTTACACAGTGGGTGGAAGTCAGAAATTGTCACATAGAGGAGTAAACAGAACCTCTTAAATTGGGTAGGAAATGTGTGGCCCTCCAGATGTTTTGGCCTATAACTCCCATGGTCCCTCTCCATTGGTTATGCTGGCTAGGGTTGATGGCAGTAATAGATCAAAACATCTGGAATTGCCCACCCCTGTCTTCAATGGTTAGGCTACCAAAAGAAAATTGATTTGGGTGCTATGACCATCTTATATATATATATATATATAATTCAAAGTCGGGATTTAGTTGGTCCTCACTTTTTGACTGCCTTCCCGTTGGTCACTTCTCCTGACACACACCATTAGAAAGCTGTTGACACACAGAATCCAAGAATAACAATGGTTTTCACTGCAATTCAAAATCAGATGTTTATATCCATAAACTGTGATTTGATTTTTCTCCACGAACTGTGTTCGTGGGGAACCAACTGCTTCTTTCCTCTTAATTTGGACTGTTGTTGTTATGCTCCTGGATAAGGTAGTTTGCACAAAAGCAATGCATAGCCGCTTTAGGTATGAGGAAAGTGTTCCTCTCTCATAAGACTGCAGCTTTCCATTTTGTCAGCAATACCAGCAGACTAATAAAATTAACATTGATCTGCATATAGCTGCTGGATGCCACAAAGGATCGATGACATCTGTGGGAATTAAATCACCTGCTGCTTGGAGATGCCAGCACGCCATGTGTTTAAAATGTGTTTAAAGTCTTTGTATGTTTTTTGCTAATCATAACGCCTTCTTCGCAGTCTGCATGTCTTTTTAACTACATTTACCAAAGGTGCACATCGATTCTACCCATATTAATATGCAGTGTGCAACGCCACACCATTAAACAGTCATGAACGTTGCCATAAGGATCTTGAATTAAAATGAGATGGGGATGATGCTCCCCTCTCAACAGTAGATGGAGGAAGACAGGTCTCTAAAAGGGAGGAAGTGAAGCAAAAGTTTGATATATAAATACTGGCAGGATGGGCAGCAGTAAGGAAACCTGGTGATTCCACTGACGAGAAATGAGGAACTGAAAGAGGAATTGTAACTAGAAGTAAAGTAGCTAGGCCTGTTTGGGTCAATAAACAACTGAAAAACACAAAAACCAAAGATTATCTGAGTGCTGAGGAAAAGTGAAATTGCAGCAATAAGTGGAATCTTCCCCCACCCACACACACCACCACCACCACCTTCACCGAGGGTTGGATCCAGACTTAGCCATGCTTAGAGTTGAAATCAATATGGGACAGGACCATAGCTGTTTTGCACATGTCTTGCATAGAGAAGGTCCCAGGTTCAATTCTCCAGGTAGGGCTGGAAAAACATCCCTACCTGAAACCCTGGAGAGCTGCTGCCAGTCAGTGTCAACAATACTGGGCTAGATGGATCAAGGGCCTGGCTCAGTATAAGCCAGCTCCCTATGTTCCTGATAGTACTTAAGTTAGTCATTACTTTCTTGTCCCATTGGTATCAGTGGGTCTACCCTACGTATGACTAAATGTGGATCCAACCCCCAGTCTCAGTTAATATGTTTCCTTGGGTATTCATGCTAAGGCTGAGCTGAAATCTGTCTGTAGAAATTTTTAGTTTGACATTTGGTGGAAGGGTAAAAAGAGGTCCTCAAAACTAGGCAGAGTTCAAGGGGGAATGAAGATCTCTGCAGGGTTTAGGGCCGGCTTACCATTTGCAGTGGGGAGGTTTTTTTGTTTGTTTCGTTTTTGTCACTACCATCCACCATCCCTGGAATGCTCCAAGAACTACTCTACATCATGACATAGCACCATTCCAAGAGAGCTTCTGGGGGCAGATTTGGTGGGCACCAGTGTCTTCAGTAATTGGATAAGTGGACCAGTCACATTGCAACAATCTGTAATATCTTTGTGCAAAGGGCCATAGAGATGTGCCAGGTTGAAAATGAAGCTTCTTCTCCCCTACTATTATGACACTAGCCTTCGGATTTGAAGAACAGATACAACGTGAACAATTAGATTTTGTCATAAAAGGCAACAAAGGCTGCTCTGAACACCAGCCCTCTGATGCACGCTAAGCCTAAAGCAAGAGCACAGGGCATTTCATTCATCAAAGTCAAATTTCCTCTCAGTGGCACTGATACACAGACAGAGTTATATTCATAGGAGCTGTCACTTTTATTGGACTTTACGGTTCTGCCCTCATAACCTAAGAGGCAAACAACCCAGCCCAGAGATGAAGTAACATGAGACATGCTTTCTGTATCTCTTTATGGATTATACTACTAATAGTTGGAGCTGGATTTCCATATGGGATGTGGGATGGGGGAAGAGAATAATAAAGTGAAATTGATTAGCAAAGAAGAGATGCTGAATAGATTTGAGAGAGAATAGTTTGGGGAGGTGGCCTTGTAGGCCCCTTCCAACCCTACTATTCTATGAGGTCGAGGGAAAACCTGTAACAGCTTTAGTCTTCAGAGCCAGATAACAATAGGCAACAGCTTAGGTATGGGACTCTTACAGGGATCCTTAAAGCTGATAATGGTGATAATTATTATTTTTTCTCCTTGTGCCAATGCTATGTCATGATGCAGCAGTGTTCCAGGGGCACTCTGGCATAGGGGCAGTGGGGGGGGGCACTGAATGGCAGCCACCAAAAGACACTCCATTACAAAGATGACAATTAAAGTTGAAGAAGAGGAACAAACTGCTGCTACCACCACCAATGTTAAGTCCCTGGAGAACTCTTTAAAATGTCCACTCTCTCCCTAGCCCCCAACATTGCTGAAATGCCCCCCAGATTAAGACAGGTCAACATGTTAAAATACCATCTGGATGATACATAATGATACTTTTTGTGTTGAATACTATACTGAGCTGCTGTTTATAGCTAGCTAGATTTGAAGCAATCTGAAGTGACCAGAAACCCCCATGATCTTTCTTCTCATTCCCCCAAACCAACCTATTGTTTTGACCCACCCTGGGTCCAGCCTTTGAGCCCTCAAGTCCTTTGTTTTGAAACTTATAACTAGGGGTGGACAGATGCCCCCTCCCCATCCGTGTCCTCCGGGCACCCGCCAAGCTGCTGCCCCTGCTCGCACACCCATCTATGCTCACTGAGCTGCCTACGCTTACCCTCAACCATCCATGAGCGCCTGTCATTTTCATAGTCATCATTTTTTGAAAAAGAATGGTGACATGGGAACTTCCATAAATTGAATATTGCACACATAGCAACATAAAGACCCCATATATACAATGTTACAGACATAAATGGGCCATTTACGCCTGTGATATTGTGTAGATGGGGCCTTTACAGTCTCTATAAGCGCAACATTAAATTTATGGACGTTCCTGAGTCACCACTGTTTTTTGCAAAATGGCGGCCTCAGGAATGACAGGTGCTCGCAGACAGCTCAGGGTAGGTAAGGGTGGCTTGGTGAGCATGAGGGGGCATTGAGCAGGGGCAGTGGCTCAGTGGATATGGCCTGGAGGCACATGTCAGGCGCAGTCTGTCTGATTCCCAGATTGAACCAGGCACCCGCACCATCCCTACCTATAATTGCCCTGGAGTTCAAGCAGCAGCTGCTTTTTCTTTTTGCTTGGGCTTCCCTCACAGTTGTGGGTCCTCCTAGCACTAAAAATAACCGAGGGTCTTACTGGTGTCTCATATTGTTCCTCTTTATTATTTCCTAGCATAATCCTCCTCTTTTCCAGGGTCAGAGTTGCCCACTTTCCTATTGAACCATTGCCTCATTTGTCTGGAGCATCCTTCCCCATCCTATCTGGGAGATGAACCACAACTCCCAGCATTCCTGGTCATTGGCCATGTTAGCTAAGGCTGATGGGAGTTAAAAGTTCGAAACATCAGGGGGGGCACCCGGTTAGGGAAGGCTGAACTAGAGAGATACGTTTGCCTTGAACAACCCAGATAAAATGCTTTACCACCTGGTAATGTCAGGATTCCCTTGGCCCAGTCTTTCCTCCAGCACTCACAAACACACAAAAGAAAGGCTTCAGTCTCATGCCTTTAATTCATTATTCACAGGTTCATTACAGATGCAAATCCTCGAAGACTCTCTGGCTACAAAGGAATGCCTCCAGGGAATTCAAATGGAATAAACGAAAGTTGCCCACAGTTTGAAAGGGCAGCTGTCTGACCAGGCTAACTTAGGGAGGGAGGTCCTGCCCCTTGCCTGCTGCTCCTCTGCGTAGCCTATCATGTGAAGAAAAAGCAGGGACGCAAATGGCATAGTGGACACCATTTGCAGCCATAAAGCTGGTGGATTAGCCTAAATGCAGCTGTAAATGGCTGCATTTAGGCTGATCCACCAGCTTTATGGCTGCAAATAGTGCCCAATATGCCATTTGCGTCTGGATACTTAACATAGCGATATGGCATGGCAATGGCAGCCGGCTGTATCGCTTAGGGGTGGACGAAAGTCACTTACCTGTCCTCGAAGGACGTTCGTGGGGGGGGGGAGGCGCTTCGCTGGTCCCCCCGTGAAGTTCAGGCCGGGGGGGAGGCTTCCCGCCTCGCCCGGCCAAAATTCAGGCCGGGGAGGAGGCTTCCCGCCTCGCCCGGCCGTGAACGCGGAAGTTTAAAAAAAAAAAAAAACGCCCCCTGATAGGCTACGTGGCGATTCACGTAGCCTATCACGGCTAGATCTGCAAAGTCAGCCATGATAGGCTACGTCAATCGTCACGTAGCCTATCACAGGTGACTTAAAAAAAAAAAAAAAAAGCACGTATGCTAATGGCGGCCCCCATAGGGAGCCGCCATTCGCGTTCCTTATTTGGTCGCTGTAGTCTACATAAAGATTTACATAGACTACGGCGAAAATAAGGGCAACGCAAATATCGTTGCCCTTATTTTCGCCGTAGTCTACGTAAATCTTTACGTAGACTACAGCAACCAAATAAGGAACGCGAATGGCGGCTCCGTATGGGGGCCACCATTATTCGTACACACTTTTTTTTTTTTTAAAGTCACCCGTGATAGGCTACATGACGATTGACGTAGCCTATCACGGCTGACTTTGCAAATCTGGCCGTGATAGGCTACGTGAATCGTCACGTAGCCTATCAGGGGGCGTTGTGTTTTTTTTTCTTTCATTGCAATGGCGGCGGCGGCAGCCGGTCAAAGGACCGGCTGCCGCTCCCGCCCCGCTCGAACACCCGCCGAACCGCCGGCCGGACCCGCCGCCGGGAGGGACATTCGGCGAAGGTAAGTCCTGTCCCGGGGGGGTGCGGGGTGCGGGGGGGTGCGGAGGATTTCTCCCCGAAACTTGTTCGGGGGGCCGAACACGTTGGCGCTCGGCCCCCCGAAGTTTCGGGGAGAAATTCTCCACCAACCCTAGTATCACTAGCATTGCAGAGCCGGCAGCCGGCTCCGCAGGATCGCTGCAGGGAGGGAGCCGACCTGGACGGATTCCAAGGGGAACCAGAGGTGAGTGCTCCATTCCGCCATGGGCCTCAATGGGGCCGGATTCTTGGAATCTGGCCTCACTGGGGTCCGTGACAGAATTCTCAGACATCCCTAACTGCTGGACAATACAGATAGTGAATGCCCTGAATGCAGGACTGCCATCATTGCAAGGGAGCTGAGACGTTTTAACATTGACATAGCAGCACTCTAAGAAACTCAAAGAGCAGGAGAAGGACAACTGAAGGAAGAAAAAGGAGGTTACACCTTCTTCTGGAAAGGACTACCTGAACAAGAATGATGAATACATGGAGTAGGCTTTGCTATTAAAAATGATCTTATGAAGCTCTTGCCAGAAGTTCCTACTGGCATTAATGAACAACTCTCAACCCTCTGAATAAAACTCGCTAAAAACCAGCAGGCAACTATTCTAAGTATCTATGCACCAACATTAGATGCTGATGAAGACATCAAAGAAAACTTTTACTTCCAGCTGGACACCATCCTATCAGAAATACCTAAGGAGGACAAAATTATCCTCCTGGGTGATTTCAATGCAAGAGTTGGGCGTAATTTTGATTTGTGGCCAGGGACCATTGGGAAAGAAGGAGTTGGCAATAGCAACTTGAATGGGATTTTACTGGACCATCCTTCTGAAAACCGGATGCCCTAATAAATTTGTGAACATCTTGCAGCTCCTCCATGACGACATGACGGCAACAATCTTGGATAACAATGGCTCTCAAAGCGATCCATTTAAAGTGGGATCAGGCGTTAAACAGGGATGTGTCATTGCTCCAACCTTATTTGCTATCTCCATCACTATGATTCTACACCTTGTTGAAGGGAAACTTCCCACTGGTGTAGAAATCATATATTGAACAGATGGAAAACTTTTAAATCTCAGTAGGCTGAAAGCAAAAAGTAAGGTAATTACAACCTCTGTCACAGAACTTCAATATGCTGTTGATAACGTAATCTGCGCACACTCAGAGGAAGATCTCCAAACTATCCTAAACATATTCGCAGAAGCATATGAAATGCTCAGCCTCTCGCTTAACATCAAAAAACCCAAAGTGCTTTACCAGCAAGCACAAACCAATCCCGCTGTAGCGCCATCAATCCAGCTTAATAGCGTGATGCTGGAAAATGTTGATCACTTTTCCTATCTTGGCAGCCATCTCTCCACAAAAGCTGACATCAACGCTGAAATTCAGCATCGCCTGAGCTCTGAGTGTAGCATTCTCCCAAATGAAGCGTAGAGTGTTCGAGGATTGGGACATTCACAGGGAGACTAAAATGCTTGTTTACAAAGCCATTGTACTACTGACCTTACTGTACACCTGTGAAACATGGACCATCTATAAACGCCACTCCCAACTTCTTGAAAGATTTCACCAAGGCTGCCTCCGAAAAATTCTGCAAATTTCTTGGGAAGATAGACAGACTAATATCAACGTACTGGAAGAAGCAAAGACCACCAGCATTGAAACAATGATTCTCCAACATCAACTTCGCTGCATCGGCCATATTGTTCGAATGCCTGATTATCAGCTTCCAAAGCAGCTTCTCTATTCCCAACTTATGAATGGAAAATGGAATATTGGAGGACAGCAAAAGAGATTTAAAGATGTTCTCAAAGCTAATCTAAAAAAATGTAACATAGGCATTGAGAACTGGGAAGCTCTAACCCATGAGCATTCCAACTGGAGATCAGCCTATAATAAAGGTACTATGGACTTTGAAGAAGCACGAGTACAGGGAGAAAGGGAGAAACGAGCTCAATGGAAGGCACATTGAGCAAACCCTCACCGTGACCGCCTTCCATCTGGAAACCTATGTCCTTATTGTGGAAGGCTGTGTAGATCCAGAATTGACCTTCACAGCCACCTGCAGACCCACTGCTAAGACTCTATCTCTGGAAGACAATCTTACTTGGTCACAAGTAATCACCATGACTGATGATGACTGGCTGACTGTAACAAGGGAGTCATGTGCTCCCTATAACCATCCCCAGTCAACAGTCTGGCTGCAGCATTCTGCACCAGCTGATGTTCCTGAACCATTTTCAAAGGCAGCAACAGCGGAAGAGAAGCTGGTGGGGCTCTCAGGAGTGGTGGGTGCTGCTGGAGAAAGCATGCAATTTGCCAGTCCCCCAGACCACCACCTAAGGCAGGGAATTCACCCTACATCATGAGAAGGCCAGCCTTGGTGTGTGTGTGAGAGAGTGAACAAGGACACATGGCATCTTCTGCATCTGGTATCCAGCTGAGTCTGCAGCTTTAGAAGCCTGCAGTCCCTGGGAGTGGGTGGCCACTCAGCATCTGCCTCTGAGTCCAAGAGGGAGCTAACTGCATCTTGAGGAGAAGGGTCAGTGGCAGTCTCCCTTGAAGGCTCAGGATCCCCCTGATCTGCCTCAAGGTCCCTAGGCACAGGCAGCCTCTCTTCGATGTTCGGCTCGGGAGACTCCAGGTTATCCTCGGAAGACAGGGCATGACCTCAGGGCTTATTCAGTGGTGGCCCCACACCCTTGGAACTCTCTTCCCAGGGAGATGCATATGCCCTCATCACTGATGGCTTAAAAAAACACCTTGAAGACATATTTATTCCAGTGTACATTTGGTGCTTAAAAATCATTAGCCACTGCTGCAGCAGCTCGTGTGTGTGTGTGTTTAATTGCAATTGTATGTTAATGTTTTTGTAATATTGCAAGCCACCTTGTGAGGGCAATGCTCCCTGACTGGTGGGTTAAAAGTCTTTAAATAAATAAATATTGAATCACCCAGTACCAAGAGGCCCCTGCCCATTGGAAGAATATCCTCAGTGTGAAGAGATATTTGTTCATCCCTCAAGTAATAGGTTGCGAAGAGAAAACTCCCTGGAAAAGACCCTGATGCTGGGAAAGACTGAAGGCAAAAGGAGAAGGGGACGGCAGAGGATGAGATGGCTAGATAGCATCACGGATGCAATGAATATGAACTTGAGCACACTCCGGGAGAGAGCGGAGGACAGGAAGGCCTGGCATGCTATGGTCCATGGGGTCACGAAGAGTCGGACACGACTGAACGACTGAACAACAACAACAACAACAACAAGTAATAGGTCCCTTCTAAGGGATGGTTTCTCTCTTCTTCAGAGCAATGCCCTCCGAGTCCTTTCCCAAGACCTCCATTCTCTGGGACAGCAGAGGAACTGTTACCCTGGCATGGGATGAGATTATTGCATCCCTGCTGGCCTTGTCACTGAGAATGCTAAGTTCTCATTCGGCTGTCTGGAGGGGTTCCCCCTTAGATATTTCTTTTTCACCAGATGTTTTTCGTTTACTTCTGTAAACCTTGGAACTCTGCCAAGTCTTCTGAGACCTCTCTCTTGTGCATAACTGGAGTTGTTTCGGCTACATAACCATTGGCACGTCACTAGCAATGCTGCCAAATGTTGTAGTTAGTCGGCTTGCTGGTCAGACTTCACCTATTTGTAATGCTCTTGGAATGCTCACCTTTTTAACAAGCCTAGACCAGTGTTTTACGAATTCACCATTAAGTTTGGAATTAATTGTGTGCTTCTGTGCATATGCAGTCTGTATCTAAACAACACTTTTTCTGTGAATGCGCTCAGTTGGTTGGATTAACCCTTTTCTTGCTTATGGTAAACTGTGATGATGTCACATCTGTCTCTTACTCTCATCAGAACAGATTTGGGTTGTCATTCATACAGTACTCTAATTTTGTTTGGTAAGAAACATAGAGTGTTTCTGTGAGAGGCCATGTGAAAAAACAACAACCAGAAAGGAGGTGCATAACATGGTGACACATGAGGTCATGATGCACTATGTGTTTTCAAACTACAGTCCCCAAGGTGCAATTTAATATTGCAAATGTGCGAAAGCTCATTTATGCATAATGAGAGATCATCTGAAGGGAGAACTCTCATCTGAGCTTCCATGGGTGCATTAATTATTATATGAGAAAATAACAAATTCACCTGGGGTAAGTGTCATGCCCCCCACAAGTCTTCTTCTGATGAAGAACTTGCCTTACATGAGCTTGAGAGCTCTTCTATCCCTCAAGGATGTTCCAGAGGCAGCTTCACAGGAGGATGGTGGTCATGCAGCTGAAGAAGAGGCAGGTCCATCTGGAATGCCGAATGGGGGTCTCCCTCCTCTGATTCTTCCATCCCAGAATGATTCAAATTCAGAGCCGGACATGGCAAGACCACTCAGCCCTCAAGAATGATGAAGAATGAAACACAGGCAGTAAACCTCCCTCTCCAGAAAAGCGCCAGATTACAAGCAAGACATTCAGCTCTGTAATGCTTTCCTTTTATAGCCAGCTTCGCGGGAAAGCTCGTTAATGAGTTGCAGCTGGGAGCTGGGCATGTCCCAGCTGTGTCTCAGATAAAAATGTGGCAAGCAGTATAAGCAGGTCACTGCAAACAACATCTTGGTGTGCTACCCATGTTTGTGTGTCTTCATCTTCATTGTGTGTGATCCTGACCTTCTGCCTTGGAAACTGGACCTTAGACCTTACAGACTGGACCTGACTTGTCTCTTGCCTCACCCTTGCCTGGATACCATGCTCAGAACTTTGCCTGGGGTGACTTTTGGACTGCTTGACTTTTGGCTTTTCGGACAACCCCTAATCAACCTGCTGTGAGTAGAAGAGGCCTTGAAGAAGACTTAATCAGTCATTACTACTTCTGCTGGCAGGGCTCCCAGCCTAATTAAGGTTTGCTAAGACAGGACAGTAAGTTCACCCACCACTACATGTCACACCTGAACATCAGAAACAGAGGGAATGAAATAGAGGGAATGATACAAGAGGGAAGCGGGCTTGGTGCCTATGTTACTGTCTTTTTGTGCTCAGCCAAGACATTTCTTTTCTCCTGGGCTTTTTAAGGCATGCATCTTAATCTCTGTGGTTTGGTTTTAACCCCGGTTAATTGCTAGTAGTACCCAAGCATATCCCAGTGCCAGCGCTAAAGACATTGCACTAGCGTAAACCAATGCGTGCACAATGTAACTAGTTGCAGTTGGAAAAAGTGGCAATTTGCTGCCAAAATTCGGCACTAGCAATGAATTTCAGCAGCAAATCACTACTTTTTCCTGTTGCGTTAGTTCTGTTGCACAAGCACTGGTTTGTGTTACTGTAATATCATTGGCACTAGCGCTGGGACACTGTTAGATACTATCCCCTGTGGCTATTTCAGCTTTTGTAAGGTATGGCGTATTTTATGCAGGGATATATGTGTCCATGCCTACATTTGAAAAATGTGCATGAAAAATGCATACGTTTGAAAAATGTGTGCAAACCCACTTTAATTAATGGCAGAAGAATGCATACATTTCAAAGATGTGCAAACTTGATACTTTCCATTGGGAAAATGTGCATGAATTTTCATGCAAAAAAACATACATCTAAGATCGCAATCTGATGGAGAGATGAGTTGGAAATGCTTTGAGGTGGAATTTGGAGAACACTGATGAGCTCAAGTTTTTCTCCTATGCACCTCCATAATGTTATGGCACTTTATGGTATTGTGCTGGTATGTGTCTGTGCAGGGTTTGAATTGCTTGAGGATTTAATTGCATTTAATTGTGTTTTAATCTGTACCACAGACTTTTTCTACAAGGCATTTACAAAATTTAATAAATATATAAATAAATAAATACACGTTAATAAATAAAATAAAATTTCTTCGGATAGATTTTGTCATACCCCACCCCATCATAGGTTAAACCAGGTCAAGTTCTACATGAACATAGTTTCGGACCTTGTGAATATTTCAGTGAATTAAAATTGTGGTCATCTGTATTTGGAAGAGTGTTTCTACAGAAATTCTCATTCTGACACACATATACCCATTCTTGCTGTTAATTAAAATTCAGGAAGGGAAAGGTTAGGTAGTCACATGCTAGCTGCAGACTCAAATCTTATTTTTTTTTCTGTTCAGATCCAAGAAGAATGTTATGATGTTTCAACAAGCAATATTGTGATAAGCAGACTCAGAGTAATAAGAAAAAGGATATTATATTACATCTTGAAATAGCTGATTATGGGTAGCATACTGACTTGGCTGTTGAAATCTGTCAAAACAGATAGGCACAAAGCAAACATAAAACAAATATTAAATAAAACAACAACTGTCTGGATTTGGCTAGAGACAAATCTGGACTCCTTATTTAAATGTGAAAATATTATTGCCATATCATACTTTTCTTGCTTCCCTGAGAATCAAAATCAAATTATAAAACAAACAAAAAACCCACTGACTTTAAAAAACAGCTCACAGCAAATTGGGCCTGAGAGATTCTATAAACTTGAAATAGCATGTTATGGTTCTAGTTAACTGGTCTATAAAGTCTACATTAGATATCTAGGTCTCACAGAAAATGCATAGTAAAACCCACTCCTTGTTACAGAGGTCAAACTAGTAGGAAAATTCCAAGGAAGGTTAAGTGTTAATCATTTAATTGTTACTCATTATCTAATTGCCTTCAGAAAATTGCATTTCTATGATTTCCCCCATCTTTACTTAGTTAATGTTTTCTTTTCATTTACTCATGGTAGAAAGCTTCATATCCACTCACGCACAAGTACCTACACTGAAGCCATTTCTGGCCAGTTTAGCATCACTATTCTTAGGTGGGGAAATGTGGTTTTAACAAATGTATTTACTTTTTTCCTTGTACTGGGACATTGAAGTAGTTGTCTTATAACACCTTCACAAGTTTTGAAAAATTAATTGACCATTAGCATGGTTAAATATGGTCATATGGTAAAGCTGGGGATATGGATGCATGGGGAAGCAAATGCATGATCCCTTAGGGCACTTTCATACATTATGTTATCCTTACACAAAATGGAAACTAATAGCAACAGAAATTACATTGGATCACATTAAAGTAAACTTTGAACTCACATGAGTGGCTCCCGCTTTGCCTATTCCAATACATTTTGAGTAGTATCTGAGAATGTTGGAATTTTTGGCTCAAGGTCAAATTAATTTACATTGCAGTCATATACACACTTACTCTGAATGGAGTTCAGTGAGACTTACTCCAGGTATGTTCTTAAAAAAGGGAACTTTTTGTTATGGAGTGGACTAAAAATACATACATACATACATACCTAAAGAATTGCAGCCTTAACATTAATTTCATGACCACAAGCCAACAGAACTTAGGCATTTTTACACTGGCTCAGATCCAGTCTTTGTCACATATAGAATAAGCAACTAGTCTTAAGTTAGTCATCTGATTAAATCTGGATCCAGTGCATTGAAATCAGTGGAGCCTAAAAGTGGGTAACTTTATCTAGATTGTGCCCAATGGGTTTAAGATGCCTAACTGTGCAGAAGATTACACCTACCATGTTTTCTTGCTTTTCCTTCTCGCTTATTTATTTTGAAGTAACTTAGCCATCTTAACTCCCCGTTTATACTTTCCCATAGATCATTCGCTTGCATACTATGCTCATATTTCTTGCCTGCAGTTATTTTTTCCACTTCCTTGTTCATCTTCATTGGTTTTCTCTTTCACTTTGCCTCTATTTATTGGTAGATGGCATGCATAATCACTGGGCATACAGAAATTTATCTTGGAACACTTTAAATTTCTCTCCATTACTCAAGCTCATTCAATTTCACCCATCATTTCCTGCATACTTCCAAAATTTGTTCTGCTGTAATTCACTATCCTTAGGTCTTCCTTCACTCCAAGCTATAAACCAGTGGAGACTGCATTACACCCACTGTAGTTACTTTTCCAGTGCTTTGTGTAACTGTTCCATGCTATATTCACAGAATTACTGGTCAATTTTTTTTTCTACTTAGCGGATCTAAAATTGTTTCAATAGTTGAAATATCTCATTACACTTTACTATTATTTTTTAAAAGAAAAATTTCTCTTGCTGATCGGGTCCTTAGTGCCCATGTATATATAGCAAGATTTCTATTTCACAAAATTGCAAGTACTCAAACTCATTCACAAACTCTCTCAGCCATAATCCAGCTCAGAATTAGGTGCACTTCGGTGGACCATTTGGATTGCTACATTGTGTGTGCTACTCTCCCTGTGAAATAACGGTTTTGGAGAAATACATTTCAGCCATGGCCTCAGTCCAAAGAGTCATGGACGTCAACCCAAGAGTTGGCCTATATTGTCAGCTGATCATTGGTTAAAGGCAGAAAAGAGTAGGTTAAAGGAAGCCTGGGTGAAATTCCTCTTCCCATCTTGAAGTTGATGGTACCAGTGCTGTGTGCCCAGCGACAGGAGCTACGCATACATTGTCCAGTTCCTATGCAGATAGGCATCACCTAGGTTGGATTTGTTTGTTTTGAAAGGTTTTTATTCTGCTTCTCTTTAGATTCATCTTAAAGCAGCTTACAAGCACAGTGAATCAATCAAGAATAGAGCTGTGCACAAATGGCTTCTCAAAATTCTCCAGCCTATTTGTGGCCAGAGAAATGGGGGGGGGGATGGGGGGACAATTTCACTTAATTTCTCCTAGGGGAGGAGAAATTCTCCAACAATTTCTCACAGATAGGGCTCACTAATGGCTGGGGTTGTAGCACTGGTTGTTTCTTTTTTCCTAAGGGCTTTTGGTTCATTGCACTGCTCCTGCAAGTGGCAACAGCATCAACTGTGTTGAGGCTTCCACTTTTCTGAGGCAGAATTATGAATTTCTTTTGGTTTTTGAGCTTACCTAATCACTGTGAGGTGGCCGGGGGTGCTGTGTGTGTTTTCTTTCACTATTGCACATCTTTCCATTGCTTTGCAGCCTCCCAGGCTCTGTGCTCTGCAGCCTCCCAGCCCCAGGCCACAAGCACATCCTGAACTGAAAAAAGCCCCATGGGAGGAATTTCCTCATTATGTCTTCCTCATTATGGCTTGTGGGAAGCCAAGGAGCCTACAGGCTGCTACAGAGATTATTTTACCATGACGGACAAGATACTCATGCACACTCCTGCAGCCACCTCATAAGTAACATAAGCACAAGAACCTAAGGATGGCACGGGCACCAGATGCACACTCCTGCAGCAACCTCATAAGTAACATAAGCACAAGAACCGAAGGATGGCACGGGCACAAGTTATAGTTGTGGGATAAACTTTAGAATCTAGGAGAGATTTTAAATGAACATTCTGTTGGGGAAGAGACATTATTCTCAATCTCTTGTAAAAATATGACATTATGCAAAGTCAAAAATAAAATCAAAGGACTCAGTCACCTGGGCATCGAGTCTGCAACTGCTCCTGGGGTTCTGTACTGTACTTCTTAGCTGGAGCCATGGTGGAAAAATAGATATTGCAGCTATCTGCATGGGGACCAGAATGGTATCCTATTCCCATTTCAAAACAGATTTGCAAACCAACAGGTATTACTAAGAAAGCAGGAAACTTTCTCTGCACTGGGCAGATTAGAAGAGGAAGGGAAGAGAAGAGGAAAGGACAGGACAGAACAGGACAGGACAGGAGGGAGGGAGGTCTCACTAAAACAAACAATGGTTTAGTACCTCTGAAGGGGGTCACTATGTTTGTTAATCCATTCGTGAAGCAGCATTGAATCTAAAATGACCAAATTGCACAGGCAGCCCTGTCAGAGGTGCTGTTGGTGGGTCCATTGGAAGAGGCACATCAAATCTCCCTTGTTCCGTTGCTTCCATAGATCATGTGACCACAAACTCTTGCTCAAATTTAAATGTATTACTCAGAAGGCGTCAAGTTATATCACTCACAGCCCACAAAAACAAAATATAAACTCCCAAAGCCAGGTAACCGCTACTGAGAAGTTACTCCCAGAAAAGTCTCTCGAAAGTTGTGCATCTTGGCTTGTAGGCAGATAAGCACCTCCATTCTCAAGTCTGCTGGGGAAATTAGCTCTGAAAACAGGAGTTCGTTTGCCTGGAGCTGTTCCTTGAGACAGGATTTTCTAACCTCACTCTCACACCTCCACTGAGGATGCAGTTTGAGTTTCCCCAGTATAAGGGCCAGGGATACCTCCACCCCATAGTTCACCCACTCTGAAGCTGAGCCGGCTCTTCGGCTAAGTCCCCCCCCCTGCAGCCTTGGGCTCCCTTTCTTCCTGCTAGGGCAGTGCGTGTTTCTCCACCCTTTCCTCTTCTTTGTCTCTACAGCCCCTCTTGGCACTTATTCCTCTTCCCGACGCACTAACAGCTGCAGGAATTAGGCTAGGGGTTGGAACACCTCTTTCATCTGGTCTTCCTCCCCTCCCTCAGCTTGCCTGCAGTCCTTGTCCTCCATGCGGTTTTGCTTCCTCTCCCTCCTCCTCCAAATCCTCGGTGTCTTGTCGGCCTTCAGTCAATATTTGTCTCTGACTTGCTTCCCCCGTCTTCTCTCTGCCCTTCCTCCTTTGCCTCAATGCTGCCTCATGAAGTACATTCTCCTGGTGCACCCCCCAGGACTCTGGCCAGCTGAGCAGTGTCTCCCTGCTACTTCCGGGACATGCTGCATAGTAACTGCATAGTAGCAGCAACTGCTTGCCTGGCCTCCCCCACTTGCTGCTGCTCCCAAACAGCCTGCTGACTGTTCCCCTCGCTGCGTTGGCTGAGAGGTGAGTGTCCTTGGGAGTGAAACAGCTGCAATGGGGTTTCCTAGGGCAGGGCATGCCTCAGCAATCCCTGATAAGTCATCAGAGGTGCCTTTAAACTGGGAGAGTAGCATCCATGTTTCAAAAAGGTCTGATGATTCCTCACGACAAGCACTAACCTATCTGGCAATTAGTTCTATTGGGCCGGTTCACACAATCGCCGCAGCCCACCAGGGCTTACTTAAGCTAGGGATGCTTAACCCACTTACCTTTTCACAGAATCTTTTGTGGTGGGGGGGATGGGGGGGAGGCGATCTGGTCCTCCCCCCCGGAATCCTTGATAGCCGGCTCTGCTCCACTGCCAGGCCACAGAGCAGCCAGCCAGGGCCGTCCGCAGCCGGATTTCTGGCCACGGATGGGCTGCCTGGCTGGACGCAAATGGCAGCCGTTGTAGCGGCCACCATTTGCATCCAGCCAGGCAGCCGTGATAGGCTTTGTAAGAATTTACATAGCCTATCACGGCTAACCCCCCCCCCAAAAAAAACCCAGCATACGCAAATGGCGGCGGCTACGGCAGCTGCCATTTGCATTCCCTATTTTTTGCCGATTTATCTTACGTAAATATTTACGTAAGATAAAACGGCAAAAAAAAGGGGAACGCAAATAGTGTAGTGGGCACTATTTGCATTCCTTCATATTTCGCCATTCTAGCCTACGTAAATATTTACGTAGGCTAAAACGGCAAAAAATAAGGAACGCAAATGGCGGCCACCATAGCCACCGCCATTTGCGCACGCCTTTTTTTTTTTTTTTTTTTTACCCAGACGTGATAGGCTACGTAAATCTTTATGTAGCCTATCATGTCTAGGTAAAGAAAAAAGAAAAAAAAGACTGCAAATGGCGTCCGCAGCAGCCGGTCAAAAGACCAGCCACCGCAGGAGACGCCGCCATCCGGAACATCTGCCCCAGGTAAGTCTCGTCCCGGGGGGGGTCCGCAGGGGGGGCGGGGGGGTCCGCAGGGGGGGTGGGGGGGCAGGCTGTTCCCCCATGGATTTCAGGGGACCAAATGTCAGTGTATTCGGCCTCACTGAAATCTGTGGCTGAATTTTCTGCCATCCCTAACTTAAGCCACAGTGGGTTACAGTGTGCCACTGGCAATTTTGAATATTCAAGCCACGGCAACCAGGCACCATGGCTTATTGTGTCATGCGAGGGTGGATGGCTTATGTGAGGGTTAAACAACCTTCGCATAACCCTAAAACAGCCCATGGATGGGCTGCAGTGATGGTGTGAACCAGGTCATCAATTATTGTTAGAGACAATTAAATGGACCTATATTATTGATTATTTTTATTGTTGTTTTATTGCATTTCTACCTCCCCACAGCCCAAGCTGTCTGGGTGGTTTACAAGAGTAAAAACCATTAAAATACTTTATACAAAGTGTAAAACCATTTACATAAAACATATAAACAGTCAGCACACACAGAGAGATAAGGTATCTAAAAATAATGTTATATCCTCACTATGCATGCCAAAATTACCACTTTATTGGTGTATTTTGTTTAAATATGGGAGGGGAGGCTTGGCTGTTTGATCTATGTTGATTAAACTGTTGTGGTTGTTATGAGATATAAAACCATGAATATAAATACGCTTAAAATACTGTGTGTGTGTGTGCACGCGCTTCTTAAATAATCTTGAATTAAGCATGAGCATTTAAGCTTTCTTCTTAATCATACACCCGAAAACTTTCTGTATCTCTCTGTGAACCCAATATTCTTTAAAATAATAAACTTGAATATATAGAAAAATAAAAATAATAAAGTAACATTTCCAGCAGCAAGAACTGGCATCCCTGGTCTCAGATAAAATGGACAATGTAGGGTTTTTAAAATATATTCCAGACTCCAGTCTATCATCGAGGTACTCTGACAATAAATAAATAAATAAATAAGCTATAATAATCATGCAATTTAAGATCAACATTGCTGTTTTTTAAATGTGAAACTGCCCTGACATTGTGGGCATTCCAGATAATTTGAGCTTTTGCAAGATGTCCGGATTTTCGTTTTAAAGGCTATTTTTAAAGCTCTAATAAACCCATACACTTTTCTGCTCCACTGAGGAACTTCTTGTCTTTCCCTGTAAAATAGCCTCCAGGTTGAGTCAATATTGTCAACACAGTCTTTCATATCGAAGTTTCTGTACTTGGTGGTCTCATGTCTAGGAGTGCAATGGAAGGGTTTAATTGTCTGCTTTGTCAGGGATCCTGTTGGAGATTTTTTCCCCATGCCTGCCTCAAAGTCAAATGTAGATTTCCAGCAAATTGAACAATTGGCATAAAACTGTACTTTTTTTTATCTGGCATTTACAGCTGTCAAAACTGGAAAAGACCTTACGTCAGATCGAAATAGTGAGCACAAGTCAAGTTGCCCAATAGTCTACTTTACCCCATTATAGGCCATAAAAGTGTAAGGCAGAAAAATTAAAGGTAATTTGCCACAGCCATTACTGACTACAGAGTAAAGGAAGGCCTTTACTTCTTCCATTTTAGACTTGACTCCATCAGCAGGAAGAGGGAGGTCATCTTTTTGCTAGTCCTGATTAAGAAAAAAAGGCAGGGGACAGGGTATGGAGAAATGTGGAGTGACAGGAGCTTTAGCTTTGTCTTGTCAGAATAGACAGCCAAGTATCCAGGGGGATTAACTGATCCATGAAATGGGGAGAAATAATTTACTTCTCAAGCAGAGCAAGAAGGAAGCAAGGGAACAGTTCTGCCTCAGAACTGTTCTCTGGAACTCCAGAGGCTTTACAACTATTGTTGGTGTTCAGTCGTGTCCGACTCTTCGTGACCCCATGGACCATAGCACGCCAGGCCTTCCTGTCCTGCGCTCTCTCCCGGAGCGTGCTCAAGTTCATATTCATTGCATCCGTGATGCTATCTAGCCATCTCATCCTCTGCCGTCCCCTTCTCCTTTTGCCTTCAGTCTTTCCCAGCATCAGGGTCTTTTCCAGGGAGTTTTCTCTTCGCATTAGGTGGCCAAAATATTGGAGCTTCAGCTTCATTATCTGTCCTTCCAATGAGCACTCAGGGTTGATTTCCTTTAGGATGGACTGATTTGACCTCCTTGCAGTCCAACTATACACGTTCCTTAACAATCTAGACCCTAGAGAATTATGTAAGGCTTTTCTTCTGGGTTTCTTTCTCTCTCTCTCTCTCTCTCTCTCTCTCTCTCTCTGGTTTTCTGACATTCTCCCTGTGATTTTTATTTCCCTGTTCTGAAGCTTTTTGACCAATCAAATTGTATTCCTGTTCTTTACTGCCCTGCTCTTTCCCCTTTGCCTGAGAGGCATCATTCATCGCCATAATGCTGTCACTTGTCAGCATTTAAAGCTAGGTAGAAAATGGAGTTTCTCCCCTGTACGAGATCCTAGATGTCAAAATAAAAGTAGTGGTAATCTCTCCCTACCTCCAAACAAGCAGTGCTACCAGAATAGTTACTTTTGGATAGGGATGGCGGAGAATTCCGCCACGGATTCCAGTGAGGCCGAATGCACTGGTATTCGGCCCCCCGGAATCCATGGTGGAACGGCCTCCTGCCCCCCGGCACTTAACTGCGGCGAATGCGGCGGCGGCTTCCATGGCAGGTGCGGCGGCAGTGGTGCGGCGACGCGGCAGCAGCAGCGGAAGGTGCAGCGGGGGTGGCGGAAGGTGCAGCGGTGGAGGAAGGTGCGGCAGCAGCGGCAGGTGTGGGGGCAGCAGAAGGGGCGGCGACGGGGGCGGCAGTGGCGGCAGCAGCGGGGGCAGTGGCGGTGGCTGGTCTCCTGGCTGGGCGCAGCGTATGCAAATGGTGGAGGCTATGGTGGCCACCATTTGCGTTCACTATTTTTAGCCGTTCTAGCCTACATAAATATTTATGTAGGCTAGAACAGCTAAAAATAGCGAATGCAAATGGCAGCCGCCGTAGCCGCCGCCATTTGCGTACGCGTTTTTTTTTTTACTTTGCCGTGATAGGCTATGTAAATATTTATGTAGCCTATCACAGTTAAGTACAGGGATGCAAACGGTGGCGGCTATGGCCGCCACCATTTGCATCCCTGCTGCCCAGCGGATGGATGTCCGGCTGCGGGTGGAGCCGGCCGGCAGCTCCTCGGAATCCCCGCAAAGTGGATCCAGCCAGGCAGGATTCCGGGGGGAGGGACGGAGCGCCTCCCCCCCCCCACCGTGAAGCAGATCTGTGAAACGGTAAGTGGCTTTCGTATATCCCTACTTTTGGACAGGAGAACACTGAGACATACAGTCATTCCAATATTTGCTTTGTTTAAAAATATAGAAGTGAAGGCAAATACACACCTATAAACAGAAAGCACGGCCTGCCTTTGACTCACAAAGGGCAACTTGTACAGCACTCCCCACAAGGCTTTCACTGCTCATTTTGGATTACTCCAGATAGAATTCTTTTTTCTCCAGACCAAACTACAGGTGTGTAGTTTGGTCTGATCCAAATTGGAACCCTGCAGTATGGGAGCTCGAACCCTTTCTTTCCTACTGCAGTCTCAATCCAGCCTTCCATTTCCATGGGAAGAAAAGCATCCACTGGAGTGAATAGTTTTTCTCACCATGCAAATAGCAGATGGAGGAGAGTGGTTCAGACTGGGATTCTAGAAGGGGGCACCTATGCCAGAGTTCCAAACTACCCCCCCCCCCCAGATTTGCTGGCTATTTGTGAACACCTTACACTCAAGGACAAACGATGTGATTAATGTAACAAGTAGTTTTTCCCCCACCTGCCCCATACCTCAGTCTCTGCATCTATTTCTCTCTGTCCAAACCTGCCAGTTGTTTTTCCTGCTCATTCTCTCCACCCCTTCCCTTCAACACCTGGGCTGCCCAAGCTCTGATGGGTATCTCATTCAAAATACTCAAGAAAGACACCAAAACTATTGGGAGACCATCTCTTACCCATTAAGTCCTGCTGCTGAAACATCAATTAACCATTCTGGGTTATTTACCAGCAATCTGCCAACAGCAATAACAAGAAAGAAAGATCATTTGGAACTAAAAATTTAAGAACAATTATTTTATGAATTCACAATAATATAATATTTTGGGTGCAATTCTAGCCCAAAGGAAGTAAGTGCCACTGAAATTAATAGGATTTACTTTCAGGAAAATATGCGTAGGAACATGCCATTTGAACATGCCATGTGGTATTTCAGGTGGGTCATCCCAGGGTAAGGATGTGAAGGCCTGAAAAAACCTATAAAAATAGAGTGGGAGGGAGAAAAAAAATTGAAAAACATTTTCTCCCCCAGGAACTGTTGCGGGGAGGGGTGTTTTGCTTTTTTATGTTTTCCCCAATTTTTCTCCTTTTTTCCATCAAGCCTTCACATCTCTATCCCAGCATACAAAAAATTATGAACAATTTAGAAACTCTGTGAGTTTCTCTAGGATGAAAAGCTGCCTATTTCAATTCAAACAACTTATTTTATTCTGGTGCCATGTGAAGACCTTTTTATTCCCCCAGTATTTTAGCATTTTAGCTTCCTAGTCTTTTAGCTTTGGTGTTTTAAATCTGATTTTAAATCTCTGCATTCTGCTAGGTTTTAGTTGGTTGTACTATTATATTGTGGTTTTAAGGTTTCATATTTTATATTGTTTTATGCTGCATTTTGTGGTTTTAATTTTTGTGCACCATCCAGAGAGCTTCGGCTATTGGGTGGTATAGAAATAAATAAATAAATAAATAAATAAGATTTCTATACCACCCCATAGCCAATGCTCTCTGGGCAGTTCACAAAGATTATCCAGTAATTCATTATTGGAAGTACTTAGTGTTTCTAACAGGGGCTTCAGCTGGTGCCTGAGGCAGAGAAATTGCTCACACAGCAATGGTTTGCACATCTGACTCTTCTTCATATGGCCCCTATATAGATCAGGGCAACTAAGCAAAACATTGCTTTAAAAAGCTAATCCTAATGAATAGAAACATAACATTTTCTAGTAGCCTAATTCTGAATACATTTCCTTTTTTTAAAAAAAAAGGTGACAAATATATGTTATTTATTTATTAATAATGTTTATATGGAGCTTCATAAAATATCTAAGTGGTTTTCATAAAGATCACTTTTGAAGTACACCATTAAAACAATTTCAAGTACAACAACTAAAACTACAAAATATAGTATTCCTTTAAAAATTGATTCATGTGCTCAGTCTGTAGGTAAACAGAAATCTATTTCTCTTGAAACTCTTTACTGTTCTTTATATGTCTTTCTTGGATATTCTAAACTTCAGAGGATGCACATGCAAGGAACATCACTTCTTCAAAAGGATTCAACTCCAGGAATATGCTCAGAAACCTTTTATCTCTAATGAGAAGATATACTGAAAGATTTCACAGAAATCAAAGCTTAGAATGTAGGGAGAACATTTGAAGAATTATAGCGGGGGGGAATAAACTCCCTGTGCTTGCAAATTAGCTATTTGGAGCTGTCAGTATCATCACCAATACATAGATTAGTGGTGATAAATGCTGACCAGAAGCAAGTTGGTTGTATTCACCACATGCAGAGTCTGACTGCTATGTGCTGTCTCTTTAAGCGACAACTTTAGGAGGCCACTGGATGGGACAAGCCATGTGGGAGAATTGGGCTAGACCTACATTACTGTTATGGCAGTATTGAAGTGCACTGATAACTGTTGGGACACATTACACATTCTGTATACCACTTTTGTAGTGTTATTTCCTGCTTTTTATTCCACATTATCCAAAATACTGCAACAAATGTCATTGTGTGTCCTATGAGCTATAAATGCACAAGAGGGATATAGCATTACCATGATGGGATCATAATGATATGACACAAGGTGTAGATCTGGCCCTGGAAGGTACTGTTTAATTTTTGCAGAAGGGGCTCTTCTGAGTAGTTGGTTGGGCATTATAACCTCCTCAGAGCTTGAACATTCCTGGCTCCAGATAAACTAGAAACTATAGATAGTTCTCAGTTAAATGCACTTGCTAATTCTTCAAATTCTATGAGAGCAGCACCCCACAGACTTCTTTTAATAACTCCTCTATTTATTGCTTACACCCCACTGGGAAAAGACCAGGGCAAAACAACAACTTTAGATTGGAGAATTAAAAAGAGCAGCTTTACTGGTTCCTGGTCCATCTGGGCCCATGGTTGTTCAGGCTTCTGAGGACATTATAAAGCTGCAAAAGAGAAATTGCATCTTTTAGATCTGCTGGCAAGAGCATGATGCAGCACAATGGATTCTAGAAGTTGTAATTTGGGGCTTCTTCACACAGAGCTTTTATCCTGCTATTGAGATTGGTTACTCACAGAAGTTTGCGGGTCCTTTAGATGATCTTGTTAACCTCCAGGGCATCTTCCTCACTAAATGACCTTTATTCCATTTTTAATGAGCTATCAAATTACCATGCTTAGGGATGGTAGAGAAATCCATGGCGGACTCAAATGAGGCCAGATTCCAAAGAATCCAACCTCCGGAATCTGTGGTGGACCAGCCGCACTCACCACCAGGTCTGGAGGAGTTCCTGTGAGGTGGCTCTTCAGCTTCCTATAAAATGCGATACACTAATAGTGGCTGCCATTAGCTTATCGCAGGAAAGTTACAGCCATAAATGGAGCATTGTATGCCATTTGCGGCTGTAAAGCATTTACTTTTACCTAAATACAACCATAAAAAGCTGCAATAGCATCCACTACGCTATTTGTGTTCCCCTTTTTTCGCCGTGATTGCTTACGTAAATATTTACGTAGGCTAAAAACGACGAAAAAAAGGGAACGCAAATGGCGGCCGCCATATCTGCCGCCATTTGCGTACGCTGGGGTTTTTTTTCCCCTGCCGTGATAGGCTATGTAAATATTTATGTATCCTATCATGGCTAAATACAGGGATGCAAATGGCGGTGGCTACGACAGCTGCCATTTGCGTCCCTGCAGGGCTGCCCAGCGGCCAGATGTCCGGCTGCAGGAGGCCGGAGCCGGCCAGAGCCGGCTGGCGGCTCTGCGGCTTGGCCACAGAGCGGAGCCGGCTGGGCAGGATTCCGGGGGGGAGGACTGGATTGCCTTCCCCCCCCCGTCGAGGATTCCGGGAGGAGGGACGGAGCGCCTTCCCCACCCCAGCGGAAACAGAATGGAACGGAAGGTAAGTGTTCCGTCCATCCCTATTTACAGCTGTAATTTTCCCACGATAGTCTAATGGCAGCCGCCATTAGCGTACTGAGTTTTATAGGAAGCCAGAGAGCCATTCTGCCAACTCTGGTATATGTGGCAGGGCTCTGGAGGACTCCACAGGGCCCCAAGTGGCCCAATTTGCCCTGCAGTGGACCCCCTCCCCAGACTAGACAGAGTTCGTACATCCCTAACCACACTTGAGTTCCACTTGAGTTCCCTCGTGAAAAGAGGGAAACCCATAATAAGAGGAGCTAGACCACAGCACCATCTAGCAGCTGTATAATGAAACATATGGAAGACTCAGATAAGGGGGATGGGGGGGGAAGGGGGGAGGAAGCATGTGTAATGGGAGTCTGTTGTGATCCTGCATTTAAAATGGAAGAAGAAAGCCCTGTTTTAAATGTGGGACTTTAGGCTGGTGTAAGGATGCTCTTTGAAGCCCTTAAACAAACTACCCCCACAGTATCCACCTCACTCAGTGTTTCTGACACTGGGTGACAGAGGAGCAGAGGGTGAAATAGCAGTGGAGAGAATGTCATGTAAAATCATATGATAGCTCACTTTTGGGTGAATGGGTTACTGAGGTTTTAATGGAGGAAAATTTCCTGAATATGCAAAGTTACCAGAAGGAAAAGGCTGAAGGACTGGGAAAGCATGGTTTGTGTATGTGCAGAGCTGAGTGTGGTATCACAAAGCTGACTGTGGAATGTGAATGGAAAGGTAAATAATTGGGTTTGGGGGAAAACAATGGACAGAAGATACCAGATAAGATAAGCCCCAAACTCAACAATTCAGGAATGCTAACAGGTGGAATGAAGGCTGTACAAATTTTGAAGGGAAAGGTGATGTCTTTCAACATCAGAAAGAAGAGCTTCCAAAAGGAATACGATAAGCCGAATAATATGTAGTCAAAGAACATATTTTTCCACATTGTGCAAAGACTTTGGGAAAAGAGTATATAAGATACACCAAAATCAGCAGAACTCTGAGGTAGGGATGGGCAGATCACTTACCCCATTCCAGATGGGGGGGTCTGTGGGGGGGAGGTGATCCGTTCCTCCCCCCCCGGAATCTGTCCAGGCTGGCTCCGCTCTGCCTTGATCCTACAGAGCTGGCCGCCAGCTCCGCTCCACAGGCCAATGTCGATATGGCCAGCAGCCATTGCCGTGCTGTATCGCTGTAAGTCAGGCTGTGGACACAAATGGCATCCTGGACTCCATTTGCATCCCTGTTCATGCGATAGGCTACGCAAATATCTGCATAGCCTATCACGTAAATGGCTGCATTTAGGCTAATCTACCAGCTTTACAACCGCAAATGGCACCCACTACGCCATTTGCGTCTGGAGCCTGACTTACAGCAATATGGCACGGCAATGGCTGCCAGCCGTATCGACATTTGCAGGGATGTCCGCAGGCCGCCTCCGCAGGATCAAGGCAGCGATGGATCCAACCCGGAAGGATTCCACACGGAGGTGGAGGTGAGTGCTCTGTTCCACCACGGGCCCCAATGGGGCCGGATTATTGGAATCCGGCCTCATTGGGGTCCGTGGCAATTTTCTCCCCCATCCCTACTCTGAGGAAGACATGAACAGCACAGAAGTAGCTGGCACCTCTGGCACCTCTCCTGCTTCTGAATATATGATGTGGGCTTGCCACCAGGCTCCATTGCCCCAACACTGGTAACTCTCTGAATGAATGTGATAGGATGGAATGGTTTAAAATCATCTTCAATTTATCTAAATAAAGGAGTTCTAAAAAATTACATTCAGGTTTGTGAGCCCCAATCTGTAATCCCAGTAATTTGTCATAAGAGAAAGAGAACATCTTCCCCTTTGCTTTATGTTGTTGCTGCCACATCTACTTTTAAGGATCAGGGAAAGGCGGAAGGGAAGGGGGTACTGAGGGGGATGGATGGCAGTAGAGGTTCCTCTTCCAAGTACTTGGATTTTGAATGCTCAGGAGAGGAAATTAATAATAACAACAATAATAATTGTTGTGTTGTTGTTGTTGTTATATTTATTGCTATTATTACTACTACTACTATTTGATATTGAAAGAGAGTTGAAATATTTATTTATTTATTTATTTTAAATTTCTATACTGCTTTTCATTTTTTAAAAAATAAATAAATGCCAGAGTGCTTCACAATATAAGATCATCATAAAATACAATAAAACCAATAATTAATACAATAAAACAATGATTAATAAAACAATAAAATCTCATTTAAAATAACCAGGGGTAGCTGACAATACTAGCTGTCAGGGAAATGCCTGGGTAAACAAGTGCATCTTCTGTTTTTGCAGAAGCACTCTACACTAGGAGCTGGCCTGATCTCAATGGGGAGATCATTCCACATGGTGGGTGCCACAGTTGAGAAGCCCCACCTCCACACCACTGACAAATGAGTTGCAGTAGACTGTGGTATGGTCAGCAAGCCCTCTCCCTCAGAATAAGAACAGGGCAGCATATATGGAAGAAGGCAGTCTCTCAGATAACCTGGTCCTGAACTGTTTAGCGCTTTATGAGCAATAACACTTTGACCATGGCTTAGTAGCTAATTGGCAGCCAGTGTAGAGCTTTCAGCATAGGAGTCATATATGTGTGGTAAGAAGCTCTACTGAGCAATCTAGCCGCCACATTCTGCACTAGCTGTAGCTTCTGAACCAATCTCAAGAGCAGACCCACATAAAACTCATTGCAATAGTCCCGTCTTGAGGTTACCAATGCATAGATCACTGTGGCCAGGCTACCCCTGTCCAGGAATGGCCACAGCTGTCATAACTGGCATTATTTGGTAATAGGCATTATTTTCCACTTGGGCCTCAAGTGACAGAGATGAATCCAAGAGCACCCCCCGTCTACATACCTGTCTCTGTAAGGGGAATGCAACCCCATCCAGGACAGGTAAATTACTTACCTCCTGGACCCAGGAATTGCCCACCCCCTAGTCTCCATCTTACCAAGATTCAATTTCAGTTGATTGGCCCTCATCCAAATCACCACTGCATGCAAGCACCAGTCTAGGCTGTGCACAGCCACACCTGACTCAAATGTAACAGTGAAATAGAGCTGGGTGTCCTCTGCACATTGATGACACCTTGCCTCAAATCCCCTAATGACCACACCCAATGGCTTCATATAGAAGTTAAAAAGCATTGGTGACAGCCTTGTGCCCTGTGGCACCCCACCTCCCAGCACAATTGCCAGGGGGTCGAGGCATAATCCCCCAGTGCCATTCTCTGGAACTGACCCAACAAGTAGGAATAGAACCACTGTAATGTAGTGCTCCCTAATCCATCCTCATAGAACTGGTCCAGGAGAATACCAAGGCTGATGATATCAAAAGCTGCTGAGAGATCAAGGATCAACAGGGTCACGCTCCCCTGTCTTTCTCCTAAGAAAGGCCATTCAACAGGGCGACCAAGGCCTAAATGAGGCCTGAACCTAGATTATAAATGGGCCCAGGTATTCCGTATTGTCCAAGAGCCTTTGCAGCTGTGCCACTGCCTCCCTCTTGAGCACCTTGCCCAAACAGGGGGTATTTGTAACCCGGTAGTAGTTATCATAGATCTCTCGGTCAAGAGAAGGCCTTTTCAGGAATGGTCTCACAATCACCTCTTTGAAGGCGGCTGGCACCACTCCCTCATGTAAAGATATATTTACCACTGCCTAGAGCCACCCAGTCAGACTTCCCCAGCTAGACCTAATAAGCCATGATGGGCAAAGGTCAAGGGGGCACATGGCCAGCAGCATCACTGCAAATGTCTTGTCCACATCTTCAGGCCTCATCAACTGAAATTGATCCCACAAAACTGGGCAAGTTGGTGCCTTGGACACCTCAACAGGACCTGTCTCAACAGTGGCATTCAGTCTGCTAAGAAAACAGGCTATTTTGTCCTCAAAATACCTAGCAAATTTGTCTCAGTATGCCTTTGAGGGTGTCAACATACCGGTTGTTGGGGCAAATGACACTAAGCCATGTACTGCTTGAAAAGCTCTGCTAGACTTGAGGACTCAGTGGAGTCAGCAATGCAAGCTTTCTTTGCTGACTTCACTGCCACACAATAGGCACAAAGACTTTTTTTTTTTTTTTTAGCCTGAGGATTGTGAATTATTATTAATGAAATATTCACCACATGATAGGAAAACGTATGGAAATATGGTCTTAAAGATAAACTGCAGCTTAGCCTGAGTTTTCTTTCCAGGTGTAGTTTGGCCCACCTTTCTTTCCCTTAGCACCTCCCTCTCTCTGGAACTTGTCCTCTGTTTACTGCCCCATCTGCACCGTTATATCAGCTGCTTCCTCTCAACTAACCAGCAGCCCTATCCAGGTGCTGCTGTGGCCATGTTAGCAAGATGTCCTGAAAATTTTCCAAACCTTTGAAAATATGCCTCTGTTTCCCCAGTTGACACTCAGTTGAGTTCCACAGAGTAGCTACACATATTTTACTAATCTCCTATGCTCACATTTGTTCCTGACCTTTGCTTGCAGACTTGTAAAGCAATCCTGGCGGTCTTTGCCTCTTTCCTCAGTGTGAGGTTGCTAGGCATGCAAATAGATCTGAAGAGAATGTGGGGACCAGTGTAATGGCTTCTGACAGCACTCCACCAAGTGGCGTTGTTTCCCAATGCTCTTCCTTGGGGAGAAAGAATAGTTGTGAGTTTCTCGTCGAAAGGAAAGATTGCAGGTCGTGCAAGAATAGTTTTTCCTTCCTCTCAGCTTTCTCTCACTTGTGCTGACAAAGGTGTTCAGCAGGAAGAGCTAAGGAGGCAGGGCTTGAGGCTTTTGATAGCACTTATGCAGCACCACCAATGCACGTCAAGTCTTATGCTATAAGCAAAAACAACAGACCTGTGTCTCAAGGAGCTTACAGACTAAAGTTCGGAAGGAGGGAGAAAATTAGGATAGCAGTAGGAGAGACAAGGTAGGGCAACAAATGTGAGAACATGTCACTATATGCACACTTAGACTTGGTTGAAGCTGGAGGCAGAAGCTGGGGATTAACTGAGGCTTTTGTAGGAAAGGAATATTTTGAGCAGGATTTCAAAGGAAGCTAGAAAGGTGGCACCACATAGGGGGCACATTTGAGCAGCAGGGAGGATGTGTGTACCATTCAAAAAGCAGGACCTTCAGGTGGTTAGCCATGGTAAAATTGGAGGAATGAAAGTCACACACAGGTAGGGAATGCCCATATAAATTAGGAATGCTTCTGAAGTTCTTAATTTCAGGAATGCCTGGATTTTGAAGCCCTCAAATACTTGACCTTGTTTCTGAAGTGGGAGCAATGCATTTGTATCTCACATTCATAATACGGATGCACATATTGACAAATCAGGTTTTTAAAAACGATTGGTCCAATTCAGGTGATCCGTTAAACAAGCCTTGCCCAACCTCGCACTCTCCAGGTGTGCTGGATTGCAATTCCCATAATTCCCAGCCAACCCATCTGGAAGGGGTCAGGTTGGGGAAGACTGAAATAAACCATGATCATGGTGGACAAGAAACGTTAAGTCCCAGACTCACATGCTCCTCACCTCTTCTTCTCCTTCTCCTTCACATGGAAGAGGAGGAGGGTCAGAACTTCTGCATTCACTTGAGACTAAACCACCATGTCCCATTCCTTGCGAACCTGGATAACTCTAATATATTCTAAAGCCAGTGAGATCAAGATCAAACCATGTCTAGTCTTCCAAAAGGCTTGCCTTTTGCACTTCAACAGGCTGTCAGGCTATCTACACTGGTGTGGACCACAATACATACATACATGGATTTCTTATTGTGACTATTTTTTGTTCTGTTTTCTTTTGTGTCCTCTCTCTCTCCCTCTCCCTCTCTCTCTACAGGCCCCATTTTCTATAATGAAGAAATAAACCAATACTTACAAGAGGTGGTGCCACACAGACTAAACTCATGAGCATGTCAGATGTGCAAAAAGGCACAACAGTGGGAGAATACTGATGAGAATCTCTCATGCTCCTTTATTATCACCATAAAGGGGCAGCTCTAAGACTGGTATGCTTGTATTTATTTACACTGAATATTTCATTCCCTCTCCAGCAATTATGCTAAACTCTTTACACTATACTTACTAGATAAATGTGCTGTGACTACTGTGCTCATCACAGTATGGAAAACATAAAACAGCTCAAGACAAGGTGGGAAGAGTTTTAATTGGACTGACCAGCTCACAAATATGAAACAAGACATCCCCCACATTGCTTATATAGAGGTGATTAGCTGGGTCACTGTCTTAAGCTATTGGTTCATGCTCCAAAGCTTAAAGCGGCCTTTAAAGATAAACTTTCCTTCAAACAAAGTACACTGGAGACGAAGTGCTGCTGTAACCATCAGTTTATTTGCAAACACGTAGGTTGAGAAGGCATTATGGGGGCCTTGCAAACAGAGATAGGCAGTCCCAGTACCCTAAAACCAGATACGTTTTGTAAACCAAAGAAAGGTTGATCATTATCCTAAAACCAGTTCACTGCTCACACTGAAGCCAAAACGGCTTCTTTATAGCATTCCTTGCATATACTGTGCTGCCTGCTTAGGCTCATATTTTAGCCCTCTACCACCACCTGGAGGTAGACCATAAGTCAGTGACCATAAAAAGAGGTTAAGGTGGTCTTCCGCACAGATTGTCTGTTAATTCATTTCTCTTTTACTTGTCAACTACTAGGCTACAGCAAGGCCTACAAAGGGATGGAGAGAGAGAGAGAGAGAGAGAGAGAGAGAGAGAGAGAGTCTATATACTTTACATAACACAGTAGTATGCCTCAGTAGCACTATGGGCATGGCTTGGATCCAGACAATGCCCCCCATGGATGGAAGGGCTCCTTCCGTAAGCAGGAGGCTCTTCCAGCAGAGTTTTTCTGCTAGCTGAAAGGGGGAGGAGGTGGCCTTGGCTGATTCCTCCCTTCCTCTCTGGAACAGTGGGGCGGGTGGCACTGGAGACTGCAGAGGGAGAGGGCAATTGGTGAAAATCACCCACCTCCAACCCTTGGGAGCTGCCCAGGGAGTGGGAAAGAGACTCGCATTGCCTCCTTTCTCCCCACCCCCTCCACCACTTGGGAGCATTTTGAGCAGAACTCCCGTTGGGGATGCTTCCTCCAGCAGAATAAAAACTCTGGATCCAACTTATAGTAAACAGAATGAATGAACAGTAACAGTGTTATATGACACCCGCTGCCCCCCTGTGTTCAGTGAATATGGCCTCACACCCCTGGCAGCTGCACGTTCAGCATTCAGTTGTTGTTCTTGTTCTTGTTGTTGCTGTTGTTGCTGTTGGATGCACAGACGGCTCTTCCACCTGATTGGTCAGAGTTCCCAGTTGGACAGAGGAGCTGTACGTGCATGGCACCCTTTCACATGACTGCTGTGGAGCATGGCAACTCAGCGCATGCGGAGTTTTCAAAACAACCCCAGTGGTCACTAAAAAAATGGTCTCTCTGTTTGTTTGTTTCTGCCTGACGTAAGCAGGACCAACTTTAATTAGGTTCTTCATCTCCCAGGTATACAAGTCTTGCTATCTGTAACTGGTGCTCTCCCCACCTAGACTATTTAGCATGTGGGCTGAAATTGGGTTTCAGACCATAACACCACAAACCTAGTTCCAAACTATCTGTTTGGAATGGATAGGTAGAGGCACCTGAAACCTGCCAGGTACTGAGAAGGGCCTTGCTTCTGTAACTTGAGGCAGGCAACAGAAGCAGGTGGTTTGTCAAACCCTACTGGGCAGCTTGGTGAGCTGCACGCATTTAGCTTTACAGGATCACACATTATGCAGGGCAGCAGGCATGGGGTATGTGAACTCACACAACAAGGGTGAATATCCAATGTATAATAATCATCCTGCATAATTCTGCATCATCATAATCCTGATGGGTTCTTCCACAGTTTGGCCATGCTTAGGGAGCAATCCTATCCAGGTAGCCGGCCATTTCTGAGCTCAGAGGAGACCACCTATCCAAAGCAGGGCAGGAGAAGCACGGAGGGGATCGTACCCTCCTCCTTCCCTGCATTTTCAGCGCAGCTGTGGGAGGGCTGAGCGGGGAAGGAGGCTGCTGTACAACACATTGGATGTGTCGAACAGGCATTTCCTCCTGGAACGCCATGGAACGCCCCCCGGAATGCCCCTTTTCAGCTGGTCCAAGCTCCTCTTGCGAGCACAGATGGGACTGTTCCGCGCTGCCTCTGAGGCAGCGCAGAAGCGGGGGGAGGTCGGTTTTTTGGGAACCATCTTGGAGTGCAGGCTCCAAGGTCGGTTCCCAGAAACCAAGATATCCTATGGCCATCTAGCTGCTGCCTAGTGGCCATAGGATTGCTCCCTTAGGCTTAAATATATTTTTACTTTCCTATGATAAAGGGAGGAAAGGTAGTTTTAGACAAAAATGTGCGTTCACTTTAAAAGAAAATATGCATAACCTCAACAGAATTTTCTAGAGACAGTGATGAGATACCTTGATATTTTCAATAGTGAAATCATTGTATACACAAACTCAATACCTGCCTTGCTGCTAAAAGGCAGATCTGGAAAGGAGCTTTTCTTCATGTAATCCTGGGAACATACTCGAGAAGTCTCAACCTCTCCTGTGTACATTGGCTTTCCTGACAAATTTGAGAAAGTTGTGGGGTGTTGAGGGTGGGGTACTGCTGCTGGGCTGCTCTCCACAAGATGCTAAATAGATAGAAGTTTGCATCTCAAAGAAACATATAGCGTCTAATATATTATGGTGAAACATCTAAATCCATAGCTGCGATTTTCAAACTATAGCATAGGGTTTAACCATGGATTCCATCTTTGGATTGCTGAGGGAGAGACAGGGGATATGAAGCACATTTGAGGATCCATTAGCAGCTCAAATGAGGCAACACTCAGGGCCAGCAGGTTTCATCACTACTACTTGTGATCCAAGAATACTCCAAGAACAGCCCCAGAATACTTTACATCAGAAGAGGATTATGTGGCAGATATCTGAGATGAGAATCGTTCCATGAAGGTAGGGCATTTGAAAACCTCTGGATTTTAGGCAAATTGCTTTGAACCATTGCAAGGGCCCCATATGATTTTTCCTACACAGAAGTAGCTTTCCTCCTAGATTCCAGTTTAACTGGGAGGATTCCTAAAACAACTCTGTAATTATACAACATATAATTCCTTTAGTTCATTTATATCTTTTGCATGTTGGGGTTCCCAATGTGATTGTACACTTTGATAATACATTGAAAAAACACACAATCTTGATATAATTATCTGAATGCATTACTGATATCTAAACAATGTGCACTGATAAACCACCACAAAGAAGCAATGTGATTTGGGCATACAGCTGGGTCAAGATTATTTCTGTGTGGCACTTTACCCTTGAGCAGAAATATATGCATATACCACTCAAATACTGTGCAAAAATGCTGCATTTTTGCTACAGTTTATCAATGCAAAAATATATACACAAATCTTGATGCAATCATACATACACATCTTCTTTCTTTCTTTCTTTGCACTGTGTTATCCATGTGTGCGTGCACATCAGCAATGAAAAGGAGGCAAAGGAATACAGGGAACTGAAAGCTGTAGCAATCTGCATGCACAGCGCCCTATACAAAAACTGAAAAATAAAAATAGAGCAGTATGGAATTCCTGCATCAGTTTCACCAGAAACAAGACCATGTCCTTTGAAATTCCAAAAATTGGGGAGAAATTTGGATGAGGAGAATTTCTGAAGCACCCTTAATTTCTCCCTTATCCATCCTCTTTCACAAGCTATCTTTCCCAGGGAGCCATTCGCTGTTGTTTCAGTTACCTTCAGAAGACTTGCATATTGTTGGAGTAGATCAGAACACCCAGAAGACTACTCAGACTTTTAATTTCTGAAGCTTTTTTAAATGTTCAGAAAGAGACACTTAATATTTAACAGCCATTAAAATAAATAATCATAATAATATCTGAGTATTAACATCCCCTATAGTATATGTGAAAAAAGACAATGATAAATTATTTTTAAACTGTGATGAAAATTATCCCTAATTTTGCCCAATTATTTAAAAACTGGAACACAATTATCCTTAATGTGGACATCTGAGAAATAGACTCCTTAAAGAAACTGACACAGTGCAAGGCAAGGATGTTGTAATTAAAGCAACATACATAAAGGAAGCGGTTGTAATTATGAATAGTGAAGATTATTGAAAAGAAAATGTAAGGCAATTAAATGATGAAATCTCTCATCAGCCACTTGCTGCCAATGCAACTAGGATTCAAAGCAAGATTGATGTCATTTTAGAAATGGGATTAAGTGCTGTTGTTCACAGGGAGACAAAAGGACTTGGAGGTCTCACTCTAGAATAACCAATATGCCTGCCTATATTAATGAATGGATTTAATATAATGTAAGTGGGAAGTCAAAAATATCTATACTTGATTACTTGGTGGGTGGGTTGATTCCTGGTCCTGATCCATCATGCATGCAGTCCCGGGAAGCCCTGGTTTAAGGGAAGACTTTGTATAAAATTGGACAAGCTTCTTTTCAGGAACTTAAAAAAGAGAATCAACATCTGAGAATAGCATAATGGTGCAGATATAGGAAGTCTGGGTTTCCACTTACTGGGGACCCCATTTGTGCTATCATGCAGGTGCTGGAGGGACATCACTCTCCTTCTAGTTCTACAGAATTAGTCTCTTTGCGGTCAAAGTTGCCCATAACATCCATTGTCCCTGTGGAAGACGCTGGCTGGGTTCAAAGAATGAAGTTGGTGCAGCTACTACAGATGCTGAAGGTCTTTGCCCTCAGTCATGTGTCTTTTGCACATTTCTTTCTCTCCTATAACTCTGAGCTGCCCTCCCAACAGCCACTATGAGGTCTGTGCTGATCTCTGCTCCGCTGATTGTGCCGGGATCACTGACTCCAGAACATGCCGCGAGACATGCACAGAAGGATGCCAGTGCAACGACAGCTACTACTTCAATGGTCTTGGCTGTGTCACAGACAGGGGTTGAGGGGCAGCAGCTGGAGCACTCGACTTTCTGCTAGGGATGGGGGAGAATTTCTCCCCGAAACTTCGGGGGGCCGAGTGCCAATGTATTCGGCCCCTCGAAGTAGTTTCGGGGAGAAATTCTCCACCCCCCCGCCCCCCCCCCGGGATGGGACTTACCTTTCCCGAATGTCCCTCCCAGCGGCGGGTCCCGGCGGCGGTTCGGCAGGTCTTCGACAGGGGCAGAGGCGGCAGCCGGTCTTTTGACCGGCTGCCACCGCCGCCATTCCAATAAAAGTAAAAAAAAAAAAACGCCCCCATGATAGGCTACGTGACGATTAACGTAGCCTATCACGGCTAGATTTGCAAAGTCAGCTGTGATAGGCTACGTAAATCGTCACATAGCCTATCACGGGTGACTTAAAAAAAAAAAAAAAAAGCACGTACGGCTAATGGCCGCCCCCATAGGGAGCCGCCATTCACGTTCCTTATTTGGTCGCTGTAGTCTACGTAAAGATTACGTAGACTACAGCGAAAATAAGGGCAACACTATTTGCGTTGCCCTTATTTTCGCTGTAGTCTACGTAAATCTTTACGTAGACTACAGCGACCAAATAAGGAACGGGAATGGCGGCTCCCTATGGGGGCCGCCATTTGTGTATGCGCTTTTTTTTTTTAAGTCACCCGTGATAGGCTACGTGACGATTAACGTAGCCTATCACGGCTGACTTTGCAGATCTAGACGTGATAGGCTACGTTGATCGTCACGTAGCCTATCACGGGGGCATTTTTTTTTTAACTTTTAATTTCACGGCCGGGCGAGGCAAGGCACCTCCTCCCCGGCCTGAATTTCGGCCGAGCGAGGCAGGAAGCCTCCCCCCCTGGCCTGAACTTCAGGGGGAGCAGCAAAGCGCCTCCCCCCCACCGCGAAGCAAGCTGCGAGACCAAGTAAGTGGCTTTCGTGCACCCCTACTTTCTGCATGGCTGGCCAGTCCAGAGGATCATAAGACTGCACTACAGGCTGGTAATGCAACCTGGGGACCAATCAGCAATGCTGAGGAGCAGACCAGGACAGGGGACTTCTCTCTCTGGTCTGCTCCCAGAGCACATATTACAGGTCTCCACATGGATCCAGCCAGTGCTGGTGCCAACTTCCCTCACCCATCCTCCCTAATTTATTATTCTTGAGATGGACTGAAATCAGTTGCCAGTTGATGGGACTGGGGAGGAAGTTCACCTGCTTTTGAGGTTCACGTTTGCAAGGTTTTTGCCTTTCCCGTAGCAACATTGTTGCATGGGTCATTGCCTGTGTTGCTATTTCTGTCACAACTTTGTCATTGCAGGGCACTGTGGAATTGGTCTAGAACCATTCCAGGGAGTAAGTGGGGTTGGGCCACCCCACTCCTCAAAAAGGGAGTCCCCATAAGGGATCTTCCCTTACGGGTGAGTCTTCAGGCTCCAGCCCAGCTCAGGGATTGGTGTATCTAAGTCATAGGATTGGCCTATGTCATTGGCCCTCTCATGTGTTGAAAGCATGTGTGAGGCCCAGGATTTGGCAAAGTAGGAAGTTCACTTTGCCAAAGAGTTTTAGACATCAAAATAGGGATGTACAAAAATCACTTACCTTTCAGGGATTATGCTGATGGTGATGGGGGAGGCGTTCCGCCCCTCCCCCCGGAATCCTCACCGGGGGGGAAGCGCTCCGTTCCTCCCCTCCCCCCAGAATCCTGGCTGGCTGGCTGTGCTCTGCAGCAATTCTGCGGAGTGGCCGGTAGGGATGGGGGAGAATTTCTCCCCAAAAATTCGGGGGGCCGAGTGCCAACACATTCGGCCCCCCGAAATCGGCAGTGAAATTCTCTGCCCCCCACCCCCTCTCCCGGGATGGGACTTACCTTTCACAAATGTCCCTCCCGGCGGCAGGTCCCGGCGGCAGTTCATCGGGTCTTCGTCAGGGGCGGGGGCGGCAGCCAGTCTTTCGACCAGCTGCTGCCGCCACCATTACAAGTGCAGTAAAAAACAAAACCCCGTGATAGGCTACGTAACGATTAACGTAGCCTATCACGGCTAGATCTCCAAAGTCAGCCGTGATAGGCTACGTTAATCGTCACCTAGCCTATCACGGGTGACTTTGGGGGAAAAAAAGCGCATACGCAAATGGCAGCCCCCATAGGGAGCCGCCATTTGCGTTCCTTATTTGGTCCCTGTAGTCTACGTAAAGATTTACGTAGACTACGGCGAAAATAAGGGAACGCTATTTGCCAGCTGCTGTCAGGTACGTTCTGTCCCGGGGGGGGGGGATTTCAGGGGGTGGGTAGTCCATTCCGCCATGGACTCTGGAGGGCCGGATTCCAAAGAATCCGGCCTCATTGGAGTATGTGGCGGATTTTTTTCTGCCATCCCTAGAGACGGCTAGCAGTCCTTGACAGCAGAGCAGGCAGTAAGAGGAGGCGGAGTGGGGCTGAGAGGTATAGTTCTTTGCTTTGAGAGTTTTTGTGGAAAAAATCAAATTTCAGCTGCAGCTTAACTGTCTAACTTACTGACTGTCTGAACTTTGGCAGGTGGGATCCCTTCCACGTCGGCAGAGAGGCCCCCATGTTTCATGCATTTATCATGAAAACTGAAAATGTTATGGCCATTTGTGTTTTCCCATGCAAGTCTATGAGAAAACAAACACCCTAACCAAGTGATCCAGGTATCTGAATCTCACTTCAGATCCAGAACCAAGTCAAAGTGGGGGGGGGGGTTCTGAATCAGCCCAAGTTGAAGCAGGGCTGATTCAGAGGGTCCGAAGCAGCATCCAAAGTGAAGTGGGGGCGGGTCTGTGCACAGCCCTACAAATTTGCCTTAAGTCAAATCTGAAAGGATGAGACACTGCTTAAGCAGGGATAAAACAAGATAAAAGGTATGGCTTTATATAACACAATTGTGGGAAAACAGAGAAATTACCTTTGCATTGGAAACGCATTCTGGAGCATGGACTGTTGGAAATGAGACTCACCTGGACCACCAATCTCAGGTATATTGAATTGTATCCAGCTAGCAGCTCCTGCTGATGGAACAGCATCTGTCAGTGGAATAGATTTCTCCTCGCCTCTGCAGCCCTCCCTTCCCTAAACCAGTTGGGGTACCCTCAGGAACAGGCTTTTTGGGTGTGCAGGGGAGAGGAGAGGAATCCTCATGCAGTGCTTGATGTCACCCAGTGATACAGAACTGTTTACAAATTCTTTTAGAGCATATTCATATATATCACCAAATACGTTGCATGTTGGCTTGGTCTTATTCACAGAATGGCAGCATCCTGTTTTTAGTGAGGACACAGAGACTATGATCACATCAAAAGCAAGAAGCCATCTTCAAAAAAATGAAGATTCCTCATCCTATGGGAACCTATCATTTGTACTGCATTCTGGATCTTCCCTCTACAGATGTCCATCCAGCGGCTCCAGCCTCCAATGGAAGAATGAGGTAGTGTCTTTTACTTTTGAAGCTTCACATTTGGCTATTGTTACATTTTGCACCTTCCTGTTAAATGATTGGCTGTAATTATAAGCAAAAGGATACAGGGCTGGATAGAATACAGCTGTGATCCAATCAAAATCTTCATATTCATATACATGAATGGAAAGTATCTATCCAGATGGTGCTTCATAAATGAGCTTTAAAATTATTTTAAAGCTTCATTTTACACAAACTTTCCAGGTCAGCCAGAAGAGAAGCAGACTGACTCTTCTAACAAAACCAATAGGCTAATAGAGCTGTTACAGAAAAACATATAAACTCCACATCTGAAAGTAACAGATTTCAGTTTTATTTAAAGCTGCCAGATTTTCATCTGCAGTAACAGAGCTCTGTTCTAACTTTAAGCCTGGACAGGGGAAGTTGGGATATAGAATTCATTCCTTCACAACTTGTGATGCACCAGGCTGCATGCAGCCCACCAGCCGTGGGTTGGAAGTCTGCTGAAGGCATGATAGCTTCCTCCTAATTTTTTAGTCTCTGATAGACAGGGAAAGAGATGGTTTGTTGAGTTCCAAGTGTGCCATGATACAAGATTTGGACTGATCGGTCCAAGTTGTGCAGGCCTGAACAATATTCATTTATAACAGAAAACACCCCCTATGTGCATCATGGGAAGGAGCAAGACTCACTTTAATTGATCTCCTCATATGCTGGGTATATTACTGGGCAAAATAATGTTGATTGACAGGAGTAGACCATGTTTTTGGACCTGTGGGCACATTTAGCAATTTGAGAGGTTGTCCTGGGCACCATCACAAAATGTCTACCACGAGAGGCAAAGGACAAGTAACCTGCCCAAAAGACTGAGTAGAAGAACAACTCTTATGAACCCACCATTTTCAGCACCAGCAGAAATCTATTTCACAAAAATTCCAGATACCAGTAAGAAAATGTGTTAATTAAAAAAAAAAAGTGGGAAGGGTAGGGCACCAAGAAAGATCTCCTGGCCCTGATCCTAGCCCATTGCCTAGACCTGATCCATAAGACAGAAAGTAAATGTTGGCAGAGTCATACAAACCTGAATGGATATGAACTGCGGAGTTCAAGTAGTTGGAAATCATAAACTAGGACAAAATGATCCTCCATGTGGGCTCAGTAGATTGTCATGCTGCAGTTCCAGATGGCTTTACCTACATCATTGAGGCTCTGATTGGACCCCTTTCCTCCTTAAAGAGAATAGCCCCCAACTCTGGGGTGGGGAACCTGTGGCCTGCCAGATGTTGGACTCCAATGCCCATCCGTCCCAGCCTGTGTGGTCAATGTTCACCAATTATTTATGTATTTATACAATTATTTATTAATTACCATTTGACCCAACAAAAGCCCCCAAGGTGACATACAAATTAAATAATATAAAACAAGATCATAATGAATTCATGATAAACAAACTTAAAACAGAAGAAAATCACCTTAAAAAACAAACAGAGAGCAAAACTGCGTATCAAATCTTTCAAATGCCAGGTGGAACAAAAAATATTTTAACAGCCCATGTAAATCTAAACGAAGAAGGAGCCAATCTATCCTCCCTAAGGAGAGAGTTTCACAGTTGGGGTGCCTGCACAGAAAACATCCTGTCCCATGTTCCCAGCAACCTAAACTCTTTTGGTAGGGGGACATGTAACAGACCTTAAACTGCATGCAGGTTCATACAGGAGAGGCCGGGCCATTAGGTATCATGGTCCAAAATTTGCTTGATATGATGAGAGTTAAAATCCAGCAATGTATGGAGGGCTGCTGGTCGTCATCCTCTGAGCTCCGTGTGCTTGAGAGCAAGTTCAGTTTTAAGAGAATAGGTGTAGGCTCCAATATTTTGGCCACCTAATGCGAAGAGAAAACTCCCTGGAAAAGACCCTGATGCTGGGAAAGACTGAAGGCCAAAGGAGAAGGGGACGGCAGAGGATGAGATGGCTAGATAGCATGCAATGAATATGAACTTGAGCACGCTCCGGGAGAGAGCGCAGGACAGGAAGGCCTGGCGTGCTATGGTCCATGGGGTCACAAAGAGTCGGACACGACTGAACGACTGAACAACAACAACAAATTAAATTCGGATTTCCTTTTAAACAGATTGTTTTAGGAATATAGCAAGCCGCCTTATATTGATCAGACCATTGGTCCACCTGGCCCAGTATTGTCTACACTGACTGGCAGCAGTTTCAGGCACTGACTCCAGTTTCACTGATTCTGATTTCAGGCAGGAACTTTCCTAGCCCTACCTGGAGATGCTGGGAATTGAACCTGGGACCTTCCGCATGCTAAGCAGGTGCTCTGCTGCTCTTCCGCTGAGCTATGGGCCTTTTAAAAAAGGGACAAGTATTACTGAACTGTTTTTTTATTTGAAAATATATGCTTCCCTGCTCAGAAGAACCCATATAACATTCCAGAAAGTCTGAGTAGTTTAACGTCATCAACAGCACTAAGAACCCATTACCCACAGTTAGGCTGGTGAACCACATTTCCTGGCAGTCACATTACAGGGGTCACACTGTATTACCTGGTGAAGTTTTTGAATTCACTTTTCTGGATGATGGAACCTTAAAAACACTGTAGTGGCTTGAGTTGGAGGTTTCTGGAGCATGTATTGATCCTGCTTTTGGCAAAATACTTCCACTACCTGTGCTGATTTCTGCTATGCTATGGATTTGAAACTAAATAGGCCTTTCTCAAAGACACCATAATAATAAACCACTGCTTTCTTCTCCAGAGAGAATGGACCCATGCAGAGATTAACCATGAAAAACCACTTTTTTGAAAGGTAGGAGAGCTAATCAAAAACATGCTGATCACGGAGTTCATTGAATGAGCCGTTGCACCATCTGTTTCCTCCCCTTCCCCATTATAGTTACTTGTTTATGTTACATTAAGCTCTCCTATTGCTACTTTAAAAGTTTGCCTTTGGAACCTGCTTGTTAATATTTGTTTGAGACTGGATTGCAGTTCCATATAAGGCTTTATTTCTAATTTAGCCTCAAATTCATCTTCTTCCATGATGGTAACTTTGTTAACATGCATCATAATTATCCAAGAACATCAGACAAGTGACATAAGCAGTTAAGTTCTTAATATTCCTTCACCATTCTTATTAAAAGAAAATATTTTCATTATAATACAGCTTGATACATTTTTAATGTCAGAGATATTGTAAGCATTGGTCGGAGCACTAACCATTCTTATAGCTCTTTGGTTCCTTGGACAGATGATATTAAAATGCCTTAAGATAAGCAGGTTAATTAACGTGGTCAAATGTGATTCTGTCCCTCCAAAGTCACATGAAAATTAAATTACTCAGAAGTTAAAAGATACAGCAATATAAAGTCACAAGAAAAGATTTAGATATTCTTGTTTTCTTTTTTAAAGTATGTATAAATGCAGTTTGGGGCAAAGTAATTCATCACACCCAAGAAGGAAGCTGTGGCATGTCTAAAATTCTTACAGATGAAATCAGCAATCCTGACTTGTAAATTAGATTTTATAGTAAGAGAAGATGTCATTTATAGAGAAAATATCATTTATGGACATCTCTCCTGTAAATAGGGTGTTAGAACCTACAGAATCTCACTGGGATGACTTGACAAGGCACTTGGAAGGTAAAGCCACTCATCTCTGCAACAATCTTGACACCACCGTTGTTGCAGATCGTTGTCCGATGCACCAAAAGAAAGATTTAAATCTATAGCCAGCTTTTGAGGTCTGAGGATGTGGACAAGGTGCTTGTAGCGCCTCAGCCAATCACACGCCTTCTCAACCCTTGTTCATCTTGGCTTGTTCAAGTGAGCCAGGAGAGCGGGCTTGACAGAGTAGCTGTGGATGCAGGGCATGGCAAATGCTTCTTTGTGCGATGGAGCCTGTCATCGTTAAGGAGGTGGTAGAGCACCCACTCTTGAAGAAGCCCACCCAGGATCCAGAGGTAGGAAACACCCCCTTTGTGAGTAAAGTGTTAGAGAGGGAGGTGGCTGCTCTTGGAAGGAATAGATTATCTTGACCAGTTCCAATCTGGTTTCAGGCCTTGAAACAGAATTACCCTTGGTCACCCTGATGGATGACCATTATCAGGAGACAGTGAGAGAGAGTGTGACCCTGTTGATCATCCTTGATCTGTCAGCAGTGCTTGATACCATTGACCATGGTATCCTGCTGAACTGGCTCTGCAGGGGGTGATAGGCGCTGTGTTGCAGTGGTTCCACTCTTACCTGCAGGACCATTTTCAGAGTGCTTCATTTGGTGACTGTGTAGTAGCCCCCTGGCATTGGTACTGTGGGGTGCTGCAAGGTACTATCTTGCCCCCAATGCTGTTCAATATTTATATGAAGCCATTGGGAGTGCTCATTTAAGACACAATGCCGTCAGTATGCTGATGACATCCAGCTCTATTTCCCTGTGATATCTGATTCAGGTGTGGCTGTGCAAGCCCTAAATCAGTGCCTGGAAGCAGTCCTGAGCTGGATGAGGACCAATATGCTGAGGCTGAATCCTGAAAAGATGGAGACTTGGTGGGTGGCTCTTGTGTCTGGGAACTGGGCAGGTCACCTGTTCTGGATGAAGTTGCACTGATGGATCCAGTTTGTAGTTTAGGAATGCTCCTCAAATCATCTTTGTCATTGGAAGGTCAGGTGGCTTCGGTGACTAGGAATGCCTTTTGCCCGCTTTGGCTGGCATGCCAGCTCTGCCCCTTTCCTGCATAGGGATAGTCTGGCCACAGTAACTTCAAGACTGGATTACTGCAATGCATAGTATGCAGGGCTTCCCTTGAGACACTGCACTAGTGTAGAATTCAGTGGTTGGGTTTCTACGTGGGGCAGCCTGCCAGGCTCATGTTACACCTTTGCCTGGGGAACTTCACCGGCTGCCATTTTGTTACAATATGATCCTGTTGTGACTGTTCTGGCTCTGTCTGTGGTAATTATGCACATGGAAAATGACACAGTGTCGTGCTGAAATAAACCAGGAATTCTATACTAGTTTTAGTCGTCTGTGAATCATGCCCCAGACTGCAATCTTTTAAGCATTTCCCCACTGAAGCAACCCTTCGAGAACTTGTATATTGGGGCTATAAGTAAGTGATTTGATAATTACAGCCTCAGACCCTGGTCCAAATCTATGATGCAAGGAGACCTCTCCATCGGGGTCAATGGAGCACACAACTTTGCAGTCACAACTGGTTTTGCTCATAGAGTTGAAGTGATTAAGGAGGACCTTGAGGGCACTGGAGCTTGTGCTCATGCAAGGGCTCTCATGCCCATGCAAGAAACAGCTGGAATGGGGAGAGAATGTACAAAGATTGTTCCCATGCATTTCTTTTGCTTGTTTGTTTGTTTGTTGGCTTGTTTGCTAGTGGTATGCCACACTTTGCAATGGAAATGTGAAAGAGTGTAACAGAGAAACCTTTTGGATGACAAGGGTGCCTTGAATCCACAAATATTTCCATTATCCACAGATGACTCGTTGTTTATACAAAATAGTGTTTGGATTCTGTTTATTAAAAAAGAAGAAAAGAAATAAATGATTTGTCTGGAATAAAAAGCTATATTTATAAACTGTGGGTGTAGGCAAGTGTCCCTACATATCGCACCATCATACATTTTATTTTCAGGATACAAATTTACAGTAAAACTAAGTTAAAATTATTAGGATGGCATCACATCTGATTGAGCACCAGAAAGGCAGTTTAAACATCCATTGTGTGAACAGAATGCTGGACTAGATGGACCTTTGGTCTGATCCAGCATGGCTCTTCTCATGTTCTTATTGTTGTTTTTATCCATGGTTGTTTTTAAATATCACTAGCATTGGGGTTCTCCACCCAACATCCCAAGAGGGCTACGGGGGCTATCATCAGGTGCTTCTCCTGTGTACATCCTGTTGAAATTAACAAAAGTTGCACATGAACATGTTGTGCAACTGGTATTCATTCCCAGAGGGCTTCTATAGAAGGGAGTCCCATTACATTGTCCCCTGGTGTTTAAAACTAAGTTAAAGGAAGAGTAGGAAATGAGATATGTAGTCACTGGGCCTAATCCTGCAAACACTTTTCAGATGCTAACATTCTTGCCAACTTAATGATGGGAAGTTAGTGTTTGCAGAACAAGATCCTAATATGAGAAAGGCTGCAAGTACCAGTTCTGAAAGTACTGCACACACATTGCTCAAATCACACAGCAAGCCCAACCCACCCTTACCCAAAAAACAACTAAAAACTGACCATTTTGTTAATGGGTGTGTGGTTGGTTTTTGTTTCTTTTAATGTTGTGCATTGGATTCAAACAGCAAACTGTGTGCACTTCAACTGTTATCACAATGTGGTCAAGAGGTCTGTGTCTTTCATAATTTACACACATCTGTTCATTACAGTATATTATCAGGCTAGTGAAAACCAGGGGTGTGGTATGGTAAGCAGTATTGGTAGTGCACCTAGATTTTATATTATCTAACTTGAAAATATTTATCTTCTAAGGTTCCCCGTTTTCCTGGATAAAAATAGTTTTCACCAAACGTTGGTGGTGCGCACGCACTACCAGTCACTCTTGGCACCACACCCCTGACCGGAACGCAGGTTCTTGAGATTGTTGATTTAAAAAGTATTACAAAAAATTTCCATACAAAAACTATTTTCATAGAAATCTTGCATTTCCACAAATAAACCTGAACATTTCTTTCCCCTTGTTTTGGGGGGAGGGGAAAAAACTGCTCAAGAATTTTGCTCATTTAAACACTGTTGACTGTATTGAGAAATGCAGTCCATAGTTTTTCACATTCCCCTCATTTTTAGGTGACCTATCCTATTTCCACTATTAGCGAGAATTCCACAGGCTCCATTGAGTTCAATTCGAAGCAGGAACAAGAGTTTCCCAAACCCTTACAGGGCTAAACAACAACAACACATACCTCCATTATGTCAGATATGCTGCTCTTTGCTTCACAGTTAGACAAGGAAATAATTGTTTGGAGCTAGGCATCATAAGGTACATAATTTTTTTTAAAAAAATGGAGGGAAACTTTTTGTGTGATCTAAAATATGGCGCACTTCCTTTGGGTTCTTTCACAAAAGAGTTCCAGTGCAGATGAATTATATGATTTTCTACTGCCTTGACTTAGGGTTTTGTTTTTATTCAGGTCATTGGCATAGAGGCAGTCAAAAATCAGGTAACACTTTCTGTATTCATTCTTCTATTTGGGGGGGTTCCATTTACATTGTTTTGATTTCCCCATTGAATAAGCTCATATCAGCTGGCAGGAACACCATGTAGACTTTGGCCAGCAAATACAAGGTCTTCTATGCTTGGCAGTACATAATGGAGTCCCTTTTCCCGTACTAGAGTTCTGAGCTATTATTTTTCAAAGTCTCCTCTGGTAGTTAAGTTTCTTTAGTTGTTCAATTGCTTCTCCAGCCCCCGGCAACAGATGAACCTCAAAAAGGAACCTGTCATTTCTCACTGAGACTGCATATGTATCCAGCCATAAAACTCACATAGAACTTTCATTCATTAAGGAATGGTGGAACCCATGACAAATGGTGGAATGCCCACACCCACGCCCCTCCCCCCCTTATAAACGTGGTTGATCCATGATGCTTGTGATTTGAGTCTGGCCTTTGCAACTGCTTAGATCACAGAGTCTCTAGTTCATAGACACAGCGGCATGAGGTAACTCATTTTATTTTGCACAGGTTGCATATTTCCACAGGAAACATTCTCGCAAAAGTTGTTTTGGGGGAAAAAAGAAAAGGGGAAAAAAGACAACAGTTTGTGCTTGGGGTTGTTTGGCCTCCCAGCTCTACGCCATGGTTTCTTTACCTGGCAACCGTCTGTCATTAAACGTGTGCATGTTGATAACCTCTTCTGTTTTCACAATAACAGGAGCCTGTGGTTTGTGTTTTAACCGACGTTGGCACTTCAGAGACATCCTCAACTCCTCTACCATGGCACTACAGAAGGACCTCTACAGGGGAAGTTTGAAGAATAAAAAAATATATAGGAAGAAAATAGGGGGGGGAACATTATTATTATTATTATTATTTCACATACATGCATTAATATATCACAATTAAAATGTCCACAGTGCTTCACACCACATCTTTTTTGCCCCGTGGGTTTTATTAGGCAGTGTTCAATGGGGCTGCTGATGAGGAAACCCATTACACTAGCTTACACTATTGGGATTGCCTTAGAGGTTGCTTATGGTAGTGCTGTGTCAATTGCATAAGGCCCATAGATTACTGCCCTTTGCATTATTGGTTTTTTTTTTTTTAATATTAATGATTCTATTGCATGCCTATCTGGGCAGAATATCTCTGTTAAGGTGGCTGGTAGTTTTTCATTCAAAAAAACCCCTTGTAAAGTAGTTCCATTATTCTCATTTTTGAGCTGAAGCCTAGGGATGTACAAAAGTCACTTACCTTTTTGAAGGGTGACATTCGCTGTGGGGGGGAGGCACTCCGTCCCTGCCCTGGAAATTCTCTCCGGCCGGCTCCGCTTCACGGAGATTCCGCAGAGCCGCCGGCCGGGGCCGCCCGCAGCTGGACATCCAGCCACTGGGCAGCCTGCAGGGATGCAAATGGCGGCAGCCGTAGCCGCCGCCATTTGCATCCCTGTATTTTGCCATGATAGGCTACGTAAATATTTACGTAGGCTATCACGGCAAAAAAAAGGGAATGCAAATGGCGGCCGCCGTAGCCGCCGCCATTTGTGTCCGCTGTTGTTGTTTTTTGCCGTGATAGGCTACGTAAATACTTATGTAGCATATCACGACCTCTGCAGGGATGCAAATGGCATCCCTGCATTAGCCGTGATAGGCTACGTAATTATTTACGTAACCTATCGCGGCTATAATGAGGAAGCGAATGGCGGCCGCAGATGCGGCCGCCATTCACAAGTCAGCAGGTAAGTGCTCCATTTTGTGCTCCTTTTGTGGGGTGGGGGGCTTCGTTCTGCCACGGATTTTGGGGGGCCGAATGTACTGGCATTCGGCCTCACCGAGATCCGTGGCGGAATTCTCTGACATCCCTACTGAAGCCTGGGCCACCCAGGTATATCCATAGCTTTTTAAAACAGGTCTCTCAAGTCCATGAAGAACACAGTCTATGGACCAGACTGGAAATATCTAGCCGTATCAGCTAGAAGTATAGAGTCTTTCCTAGCACAGTCTTGTCAAGTGTTTCCTGTGTTTCAGGCAGAATCTCATAACAAAATTGGCATCTCTAATTTCTTAAATATGCATCTTACATAATTAAGCTGACATGAATCTGTTCTAGATTGCTGAAAACATTTTATTTTCCAGTGTATGATCTAACGATACCCATGACATATAAAAAGGTTATTCAAGAATAGCTATTTCACACATGCATGTACATCATCATGATCGACAGTGCAATCCTATGCATGTCTACTCAGAAATAACTCCCACTGAATTCAGTGTGACTTACTTCCAGGTAAGTAAGGACTGCAGATGTGATTACAGATTCAGTCACAGCTGAACATGTGAATTGCCTGCATTAAACAGATTGTGTTCAAAACGAAAAGCTCTCTTTCTGCATAATTTTGCCTTCGGTAATAGCTATTTCACATATGCAACTCAGCAACTGACCTTGAAAGAATCATCAGCCAGTCAATGTGCATGTCTGAACTCAAAGCTGAACAACTAAATTTGGTTTTGGACAAATGCCTTCAAATCATGCTGTTTAATATTTTCAAAATAACATATATTTAGTCTTAATCAATTTGTCTAAGTTGCAATGTTCTTTTCATATCAAGTGATGTTAAGTTAAATTTATATTAATACTAAAAAGTCAAACATCAAAGCAACAGTGCAGGAATTGGACATCACAACTGGGAAAAGGCAACACAATATCCAACAATACTTTGTACTGGATTCATCTGAGTTAAAATACTGAACAATTTGTTTGTTACAGAAGTGAATAACATCCAGAATTAAGCAACTAGATACGCATTCATAAAACAGTTCATAACTGGTGTTGATTGTCAGAGCCATATTGGAGAATGGTAACAATGTTCGTTCCACCCCACCCCAATCTGCATCCCAAACTGCTGACCAAGGGCTCCAAATACTAAAATAATATGAGCTGCTCATTCCATTACACACATCAGGCAGAGAACTAGGCCTGGGATTTGCCACTAAGCATACACTCAACAGGGACCCACAACCAATAATGAGTCCACACAAGCAAGCTGAAAAACACATTCATTTTCAAGCATGCGCTCAACATACTCATATTTCTCAGATGTATTCTACCTGCAACACCTTAGAACTCCTTAAAAATGTAATGCCTGAATTGGTTCCCTATGCTGTGGTTGAAGGAAATGAACCTTGATACTCTACGATCCACTCAATCCTATTTGTCAAAGAAATAGGCTTACAATACAATGGGCATCCAGGTATTATGTGCAATGTGTAAAGGAAGCACATTCTTCACTCCTTCTCAAACAAAAGAGTTGTTGGAGGTGGAAAAATGTGAGCCTGAGGGCTGTTATTTGCTTATGCTTAGGACAGATTGTAAAGTTAAAGGTAACCTTATTCTTTACCCTTTACTATCTTCAACCAACGCTAGGAGGCTACCAAGGCAAACCAGATTTAAAAACATGGGAAGAAGCATAATAAAAGATAAGAGACCATAACTGCTGTCAACATTTCCTTTAAACAGATAACATTCAGAATGGCCTCTTTTCTGAGCTCTGGTTTCCTACCATCCTGTTTGAGCCTAACACACCTGGTACTTCGTTGGGCACTTGACCATTTCTGTTGAATTTGAATAAAGTCAGGAAAGGAATAGCTAGCATTTGAAAATGGTATATGATAACGCAAAGAGAATTGGAGTATTGCATATAGCTATTGGAAGAATTATATACCACTTCAAAATAAACCCAGGAAGATCTCAAATGAACAGACATTCAACACCTCTCTGTAGGTATTTTTATTATTACATTTCCCCCCATCTCTAAATGATGGTGGCCATAGACCATGATCCACTATGCACGGTTAGTCTGGGCAATAGAAAAGATAAATAGCAGCCAGCTCTAACCAGTGGTCCATCAAGTCCCAGCTAGTGATTGTTCAAATGGTCTTATAGTAACTCAGTACAAACAGTATGGGACAGCTGCTGAATAAGGAGTCACTTATGGGCCACCCCGCCACTTCCTTCCATATGCTTTGGGTAGTTCAAAATGCCTGAGCATTTCCCCAACACTTGCTGCACCACAATGGCTGCCACTGGTGGATAAGGGAAAATTGTCAGTATAATGCTATAAAGCCACAAGGTAAGTTAAACTACACACTGTTGGACTGCAGAGACTTGATACGGGGCTGCCAGGTTTAATGTCCACAATGTGTGTGTGTGTGTGGGGGGGGTTGTATCATGTAGCTCAGCCCTTAGCAAGAGCTCTTTCCCATCTCTAAAACTGGGAGGCATTTCTGTTGAAGACAGTGAATGTGTATCTTGAGAAAGTCTCCCTGAGAAGTGACATTACCCACATACAACAAAGACTTTGCCACTGCTCAGGCCAACTAGACAAGATGCTGGGAAGCCTGTGATCAGATCCCCCACTTCTTTTTATTCCAAAAGGGGTAGGGCATTTATCGGATCAAGAATGTGGTGTAGGTGGAGGGCTATTTCTTGCTCCCCCCATGCTATTTTCCTGGGGTTAGATCCAGCATTGTTGTTCCACCAGTGGAACAGATACTGCTAGTGGAAGAGAACTTTCCTCTCCTCCCCCCTACAGCCTTTTACATGCCCTCTAAATCTGCTGTGAAGGGTTGGATACAACCCCTTTTCTGTATCCACCCCATGGAAGCAGGTGTGTTTTCTGCAGGGTAAGATATGCAGGTACCTGTATGTCTATTTGTTTTCTTCCTCAGGGCAGTATAAGTTTTAGGAAAGTGACTTAGATGGGGAAAACAGCACAGAAGGAAAAATTTAAACTGCCTTTCCCCCAGTGCTGTTTTTGCAAACCAGTTCAGGTGCTCTATCGCTGCTTTGAAGTACACAAATATAGACACACTTCGGAGACACACTGGGAGAATCATAGATCTCCCAGTGTATCATCTAGTTTGGTCCTAAGGAAGAAGAAATGAAAGCTCTCCAAGCACTTGTGAGCTCCATCTGCCAGAGGATCCTATCTATCCATCATCTAGCGCCAGCATCAAGGGTAGGAATGGTTGGGTACCTTCTAAGGGCCCACACCCTTGCAGGGGCTCACTGACAAGAGCCCCCTGCAGTTGATTCACCTCTTCACCACTGCAGCCAGCTTATTCATCTTCCTCTTGCTCTAGCCCAGACAACAGTGATGGTGAGAAGGAGGAGCGGTAGATGTTATGGCCTACTTGCTCTTCGGCTCTCTGTTTGTCAAACAAGCAAGTGGTAGCAATGATGAGAAAGAGGATGAGGAGCAATAGCAGCTGGTGACAATGGCAGTGAGAAAGTAGCTTCCACTACGGGAGGCAGCTCATTGAGAGTGTCTTGCCCAGGGCCCTCAACAACCTGGAGCCCACACTGCATCTGCCCATCCATCATCTGCTCATCCAGAGAGATAAAGACAGGGCCATAATTATGGGAAGAAATCACCAACCACTAATCCTGCTGCATTTATTTTATTCCCAGCTTTCCAAAATACTTTCCAAAAAAATCAACAATTCCACAGATGTCAATGTAAAATAAAGGTGTGTACAACCGATATTTACACACCTTATCACTAGTGTATTATTGGTCATATCCAGGAATAATTGTTTTAGGCAATGAACTATATACTAGTGATGCTCTTAGAAGAAACAGAAAAAAGAGTACAGTTCAGGCTTTTATTTTATTCTGACTTAACTTTTCTCTATTGAAATAAACAACAATGTTCTAAAAAAGAAAAGAAAATTTGGATAATAATCATGATTGGATTGCATATTATGAACAAGATTCTTCTGTAAAAACTAAAATGGTCAGTTTATTTATTTAAACTATATCCTGAAGGATAATGGCAGAAATTAAAAATATGTATTTATTATACCAGCCAGTAAAACAGTTTTAGAATACATTTTAAAGATGCTCAGGTTTGCAAGATCATCAAGGGCAGCCTTTGAATACAATGGGTAATAAATTATGGTAATAAATTGGTCCAACAATGGTATCCTGAAGAGGGTACCTGAAGAGGGTACTCTCGGTTGATTTTAGGGATTTCAGTAAGATATGGGGATTTGGCACACTGGACATGATACAAGTGTAGATCCATGACCATGTTTTGTATATTTTGCTTCTCCTGTTTATTTATTTATTTGATTTATACCCCACCTTTCTTCCAAAAAATGGCATGCAAGGTAGCTTTTATTACATCCCACCTAAAAAAAGATGAAGTGGGGAAGGGCAGCAAGCTGGAAATGTTTTCTGCTTTTGCTGTCCTTGCCCAGTTGACCCCAAAATATACATGTGCGGAACTATCCATCATCACACCTATCACACTGAACTGCAGGCCAAAATCAAACATGTACCAAGTGCACAGGTGAGTGCAGATATGTTCTATCTAAACCTGGGGGCCACAGCTCAGTTATAAGTACATGATTTGCATGCAGAAGAGTCCAGGTTCTCCCTGGCATCTTCAGTTTTAAAGAAGCAGGTAGCAGATGATGTCAAAGGCCTCTGTTTGAGATTCCAGAGAGTTGCTGCCAGTCAGAATAGACAATATTGGTTCAAACTATAGAATCATGAGTTGGAAGTTATCTTGGAGATCATCCAACACACACACCGCCAGTGCTCAGTGTAGACCCATGGGAAAACAGTCTGCTTCTTATGTCCTAATAAAGCTATGTTGAATGTCCCCACTTTTTCAGGACCATTCGACCTCCATGAATATTGGGGGGTGGGGACAGGAATATATATATGGGATGAGCGAACTCCCCTGCGTCCTTTTTGGGCACCAGCTCACTGGACTCCCACTGCTTGCCCAAGCCCGGTGGGCATGCAGGGCAAGCCAAGATGGTCCATGGGTGCCCAGCAAGAGCTCATGGTTTCCCGCTTTTTCGTGAGCCACCATTTTGTGAAAATTGTGGCCATAAATAGTGCAATTCACACAAAATTGCAGGTGTAAATGGTCTAATTAGACCATTTATGCCTGCAATTTTATGCAAGCCGTGCTATTCACGGCCGCATTTTTGTGCAAATTGCGATTTCCGTAAATGGCTATACCATTTTGTGCAAAATGGCGGCTCACAAAAAAGCAGGAAACCACGACTTTGCCCAACTTGGCATGCACCGAGTTGGGCAAGCTCAGGAATCTGCGAGTTGGCATCCAGGGGGCCGAGATGGTGAAAACCAGCCAAGTTCCACCCCTAAACTGGATTCCTCTGACATCTCATATATATAACCTATCTCATATATGTTACTGCTTGAAGCAGTGGATTAAGACCTTCAGCAGCCTAACTAGTGTTCCTTTGTATTTTGGGGCAGAATGATCCAATGGTAATGGTGCTTGTTGTTGTTGTTCAGTCATTAAGTCATGTCCGACTCTTCGTGACCCCATGGACCATAGCACGCCAGGCCTTACTGTCCTCCACTCTCTCCCAGAGTGTGCTCAAATTCATATTCATTGCATCAGTGATGCTATCTAGCCATCTCATCCCCTGCCGTCCCCTTCTCCTTTTGCCTTCAATCTTTCCCAGCATCAGGGTCTTTTCCAGGGAGTTTTAGGTGGCCAAAATATTTGAGCTTCACCTTCAGTATCTGTCCTTCCAATGAGCAGTCAGGGTTGATTTCCTTTAGGATGGACTGATTTGACCTCCTTGCAGTCCAGGGGACTCGTAAGGGTCTTCTTCAGCACCACAGTTCGAAGACATCAATTCTTCGGCGCTCAGCCTTCCTTATAGTCCAGCTCTCACAGCCATATGTTGCTACTGGGAAAACCATAGCTTTGATTATATGAATCTTTGTCGGCAAAGTGATGTCTTTGCTTCTTACTATACTGTCTAGGTTTGCCATAGCTTTCCTCCCAAGAAGCAAGCATCTTTTAATTTCATGGCTACAGTCACCATCTGCGGTGATCTGGGAGCCCAAGAAAATAAAATCTGTCACTGCTTCCATTTCTTCCCCTTCTATATGCCAGGAAGTGATGGGGCCACATGCCATGATCTTAGTTTTTTTAATGTTGAGTTTCAAACCAGCTTTTGCACTCTCCACTTTCACCCTCCACTTTCACTTTCAAGAGGCTCTTTAGACCCTCTTCGCTTTCTGCCATTAGGGTGGTATCATCTGCGTATCTGAGGTTGCTGATAATTCTCCTGGCAATCTTAATTCCAACCTGTGATTCATCCAACCTGGCGTTTCTCATGATGTACTCTGCATATAAATTAAATAAGCAGGGCAACAATATACAGCCCTGTCCTACTCCTTTCCCAATTTTGAACCAATCAGTTGTTCCATGTCCGGTTCTTACTGTTGCTTCTTGTCCCTCGTACAGGTTTCTCAGGAGACAGGTAAGGTGGTCTGGTACTCCCATCTCTTTCAGAATTTGCCACAGTTTGTTGTGATCCACACAATCACAACAATCAAAGGCTTTAGCATAGTCAATGAAGCAGAAATAGACGTTTTTCTGGAATTCTCTTGCTTTCTCCATGATCCAGCAAATGTTGGCGATTTGATCTCTAGTTCCTCTGCCTTTTCAGAACCCAGCTTGTACTTCCGGTAGTTCTCGGTTCACAAGCTGCTATAGGGATGGCGGAGAATTTCTCCCCGAAACTTTGGGGGGCCGAGCGCCAACGTGTTCGGCCCCCCGAACAAGTTTCGGGGAGAAATCCTCCGCACCCCCCCGCACCCCGCACCCCCCCCGGGACGGGACTTACCTTCCCTGAATGTCCCTCCTGGCGGCGGGTCCGGCTGGCGGTTCGTCCAGTGTTCGAGCGGGGCGGGAGCGGCAGCCGGTCTTTCGACCGGCTGCCGCCCCCGCCATTGGGTCACCTATCACGGGTGACTTTAAAGTTTAAAGTCACCTATCACGGGTGACTTTAAAAAAAAAAAGTGTGTACGGATAATGGCGGCCCCCATAGTGAGCCGCCATTCCCGTTCCTTATTTGGTCGCTGTAGTCTACGTAAATCTTTATGTAGACTATGGCGAAAATAAGGGCAAAGCTATTTCCGTTGCCTTATTTTCGCCGTAGTCTACGTAAACATTTACGTAGACTACAGCAACTAAATAAGGAACGCGAATGGCGGCTCCCTATGGGGGCCGCCATTCGCGTAGGTGCTTTTTATTTTTAAAGTCACCCGTGATAGGCTACGTGACGATTCACGTAGCCTATCACGGCTGACTTTCCAGATCTAGCCATGATAGGCTACGTGAATCATCACGTAGCCTATCAGGGGAAGTTTTTTTTTTTTACTTTCGTGTTCGCGGCCGGGCAAGGCAGCAAGCCTCCTCCCTGGCCTGAATTTCGGCCGGGCGAGGCGGGAAGCCTCCCCCCCCCGGCCTGAACTTCGCGGGGGGAGCAGCGAAGCGCTCCCCCCCACCGCGAACAAGCTGCGAGAAAAGGTAAGTGACTTTCGTCCACCCCTACTGCTGAAGCCTAGCTTGGAGGATTTTGAGCATAACCTTGCTGGCATGTGAAATGAGTGCAATTGTGCGGTAGTTTGAACACTCTTTGGCATTGCCCTTCCTTGGGATTGGAATGTAAACTGACCTTTTCCAGTCTTGTGGCTATTGTTGAGTGTTCCAAATTTGTTGGCATATTGAATGCAGCACTTTAACAGCATCATCTTTTAGGATTGTAAATAGCTCAGCTGGAATACTGTCATCTCTGCTAGCTTTGTTGTTAGCAATGCTTCCTAAGGCCCACTTGATTTCACTCTGTAGGATGTCTGGCTCAAGTTCAGTGACCATACTATCATGACTATCAAGGACATTAAGATCTTTCCTGTATAGTTCTTCTATGTATTCTTGTCACCTCTTCTTAATCTCATCTGCTTCTGTTAGGTCCCCGCCTTCTTTGTCCTTTATCATGCCCGTCTCTGCACAAAACTTTCCCTTGAGATCTCCGATTTTCTTGAAAAGATCTCTAGTCTTTCCCATTCTATTGTTTTCCTCAATTTCTTTGCATTGTTCATTTAAGAAGGCCTTCTTGTCTCTCCTTGCTATGCTCTGGAACTCTGCATTCAGTTGGATATATCTTCCCCTTTCTCCCTTGCTTTTCACTTCCCTTCTTTCCTCAGCTACTTGTAAAGCCTCATCAGACAGCCACTTTGCTTTCTTGCATTTCTGTTTCTTTGGGATGGATTGAGTTGCTGCCTCCTGAACAGTGTTACGGACCTCCGTCCATAGTTCCTCAGGCACTCTGTCTATCAGGTCTAATCCCTTAAATCTATTCCTCATCTCCACTGTATATTCCTAAGGGATATGATTTAGGTCACACCTGAATGGTTTAGTGGTTTTCCCTACGTTCTTCAATTTAAGCCGGAATTTTGCAAGAAGCAGCTCATGATCTGAGCCACAGTCAGCTCCAGGTCTTGTTTTTACTGACTGTATGGAGCTTCTCCATCTTTGGCTGCAAAGTACATAATCAGTCTGATTTCGATATTGACTGTCTGGTGATGTCCATGTGTAGAGTCGCCTCTTGTGCTGTTGGAAAAGAGTGTTTGCAGAGAGAGACTGGGTGAGGGGATCAGGGCGGTGGTGAATGCTTCCATTGAGGAGGGAGTGATACCATCAGCCCTCAAGGAGGCAATGATAAGACCGCTCTCAAAGAAGCCCTCCTTGGATCCTCAAGTTTTGAACAACTTTTGCCCAGTCTCAAATTTGCCATTTTGGGGCAAGGTGATTGAGCGGGTGGTGGCGATGCAGTTGAAGGCACACTTGGAAGAAACTGTTTATCTAGACCCATTTCAGTCAGGCTTCAGGCCTGGGCATGGGACAGAAATGGCCTTGGTCACCTTGGTGGATGATATAAGGAGGGCTCTGGATAGGGGCGAATGCTCCTATCTTGTTCTCCTTGACCTCTCAGCAGCTTTTGATACCGTTGACCACGGTATCCTCCTGGACCGCCTGGAGGGGTTGGGCATTGGAGACACCGTATTGCGGTAGTTCCGGTCCTTCCTCTCCGGCAGGTACCAGAGGATAGCACTCTCTCAGTCTCTCATTGAAAGCAAGGAAGTGCAGATAGACCAGAACTGAACTTTTAAATTCACTCAATAATGGGTGTCTCAAAATTGTTAGATACTTTCCAGTGAGCTAGAGCCTAAAAATTTGATGCACTCATAGTCCAAGCTACCTGATTAAAAGGGGGAAAACCCTTGAAAACAGAACATTTGTACGTATTTCTTTCAAAATGGAGGACTCAAAAGTGTACCTCTGAATGATTAAGTTATTTCCAACCCACTCAGGAAGCTAGCATTTGGTACACACATAGCTCAGGATACCCTGTTGGCTAAAATTCTTCTGAAATGGAGACTTTTGTGACACACTGATCACTAGAAGACACTGAAAATGGAATATTTTTGCACATTACAGGAAAAAAGGGGGTATGAAGTTCAGGGAAGGGATATAGCTCAGTGGTTGAACACATGCTTTGCATGTAGAAGGTCCGAGGTTCAATATCCAGCATCTCCAGGTAAAGCTGGAAAAACTCGTGCCTGATACCCTTGAAAGCCACTGCCAGTCAGTGTCAGCATTCTGCTTATGAAGATATTTGCAAATATTTGTAAGTTCTTATTTTAAAAAATGAACTGAATTTCCCCCCATCCCTTGTAGCAAACACAGAAGCATAGATTTATGCTAACAGAATGCAAGCTTCCTAGTACATATATAAAACATGTTCAAATGGCCTTTGCTATGTACATAGTCACGAGATAACAGAATCAACAGAAGCTGTACAAATAAATGAACTTTCTTCAGAGAAGATGTTAACTTTCAACACCAAATACCAAGATCCCAATCCAATGGCTGTGGTTTGTTCTCTACCAAAAGTTGATTTTTTTACATAGATTGAAAGTCACAAACTGAAAGTTTCAAAAATGATACTCCATTTGGCCTGCTATTAATAGATTTCTACAGAAATTTCATTAAAAATAACAACACTATACCATTGCTAACTTTCAGCAACCATATGGTAAGGAAAAGATTTTGGGCATATTTGTAGAGGCGGGCCACTTAGACTATTTTTGGTGCAGGTATCAAACACTGTAATCCAGTAATGGTTGACAATTTGAATTGGCCTTTCATACTGCATTATTGTTAGAATAGCTCTTAAAGGTTGGCAAGTTGTGTATCAGAAATCCTTTTCTATCTCGAGCTTTGTGAATATGTACAATACCACCCTCTGCTTAGGAGATGAAATAACCTCTTGCCCTTTACTTACTTTCTCTACCACAGTCATGTTCCAAGAACATCATCCTTTATTGAATTATCAAATCTTGATACATGCAATAAAACAGCAACTTTCAATGTTTTCAATGAATGTTTCCAGAAAGTAAATGTTGCCTAAAAGTCATTTAATAGCTAATCAGATGGCAGATAACTTTGAAATTCTTTGGTCATTAGCCAAAGAATAAATGTTTAATGTTTAAAATAAATTGTGACAGTAAAATGAAGCAGTAGTAGTTTATTTATAATCAGAGTAAAAGAGCTCATGCTAAAGCTTTAATCAGCATTAACAATGCATGTCCTTGGCCTGTGACACATAGCTCAGCTCAGTATGAAAAGTTAGTACATTTGTAACTATTTTTCCTCTATTTGCCATTCTTTAAAATCTCTCCACAACCAACACCAGTCATAACAGGCATATTTTCTATGGACACCTGCTTATAAATGGAAAAGCCAGTGCGATTTAAGATCACGGGTGGGATCCAATGGTGTCACTCTGCTGAAGGATGTTTCTGTCAGCAGAGTGGACCTGGGAGGGGGGTGTTCCCTCCCCCCCCAAGCCCTATAAATCTGTTCTGGAGGGTTGGGAAGCTCTCTGGAGCAGCTTTTTCAGGTGGCACAGAGGGCTGGAGGGGGGAGGAGAGAAGGAGAACATCCCATCATGCTAGTGGGCTCCCGCCTCCTGCCTCCCGCTAGCATGATATTGGATTTAATCCCATGTTGGATTTAACATAGAAAGCTGCCTTGTGCTGTTCAGACTCATTAGTCCATGCAGCTCAGTGTTATGTATACTGACTGGCAGTGGCTCTCCAGGAGTTCACACAGTCCTACCTGTAGAAGAACTAGAAACTGAATCTGGGACCTTCTGCATGCAAAGGTCCTATACCCTAAATCCATTTAGAAATATATTTATTTATGATGTTACAACAGACAGGACCAGTGCCAGGTTTGAAGGGCAAGCTGCCATTCATGGCCCCAAAGTGCCACCCTAATCCCCCCCCCCCCCCGCCGCAAAAGAATTAAGATACTGGTGGGTTTTGCAGCTGCTTCACTCAGCACTTCTCTGTTGAGTGCCAGGCCAAGTGTCATCACCTGTGCCCACCAATCCTGTCTGATCCCTGTAAACAGGTCAGTGCCAGGGTCTAGGCTGAATTGTTCAATCTGGCAGTTGCCTGAGGAACACCAAGTGAAACGCCTGCAACTGCCAACGTTATTAACCCAGAATGCCTCTGGGCTGTATGTACATTAGAGCCAAGGGGCATTCTGGGGTAATAAAAGCCCTGTTCAGGTGTTCATAAAGAATGCATGAAGATGCCCATGGGGCCTGTCCTTGACATCCCCAACATAGATAGAACCTTGTGCATTCAACACACAAGGTCTGAAGAAGGATTCTAAGCTGCTTCTTGTGGATGCACTCAGAATCTTTCCCAGGATTAGAAACTTTGACAGTGCAGGGTTCCCCCAATCATGGAGAGAATGATTAAGCATGTTCATGCAAATGCAGTCAGAATCCCGCCTCACACCTTTGTGCATCTTAATCCGGTCTGGGGACATTGGGAGTGGGGCTTGCACATGCAGCTCCACAGCTCTGGCCATGCATTCTCTAAGCACACCTGAACTGGGCTAAACGTGGTGGCTGGTGCTCAGGGCTTACTTTGGAGCTTCTCTGGTGAGCACCAAGCTGAAAGAATGCGGAAAAGAAACAAAAAGATAACATCATCAGCTCCTATTGGTTATCCAGGTCAAGTGGGCCCTTTCATTTGCCCCCCCCCATATTCTGTTGTCAAAGTGCCAAAATGGTCAGACTTTGATCAGTCAATTCCCATGTCAATTCCCAATCAAATGATCAGTCAATTCCCATGACTGATGAAGTCTCATAAATCTGAAGGAAATCTTCATGGCTATTGTGGGGTGGGGGTGAAATTTATGACTGCAAATGTATCTACCACTTATTATTCCCTTTCCCTTGCTCCTAATGGCACCATAATTTCTGGCTCCATGAACCTTTGCAGTGTACTCAGTCTGTGCCCAATCAATTTTATCCACAGCCTCTGCATGTGCTATTGTGCCTGCACATGGGCCTTCTGGCAAGCATAATTGGCCCTATTCACTGCAATGGTAAGACAACTCTGTGCACACAATAGGGTCATATTCATCCATCCTGTGGCTCTTTGAACCTGCAGGAGATCTGATGCACACACAGCTGTTGTGCATGCAGCGGCATCCCCATTCTTTTCAGTGTCAGAGAAAGCTGACAAATTAGTGTCTCTGGCACTGAAGTGGGTGGATAAATGACTGCATGTACAACAACTGGGTGTGCATCAGATCTCCTGCACATTCAACGAGCTGCTTGATGGGCTCATATCTATTGCTTGAAAAAGTGACACTCAGTTGACGGATGTGCGCGAATCACCAATAATATTCATGCCATGTGGCTAATTGTTGATTTTCTTCTAAATTGCTATTTAGCTCCTGCATGAGGGAAAGGAATTATATGCCCTATTCCTGTTTACCTCTTTTATCATTATTAGATATGACTCTATGCAATTGCAAATAAGAGTGCCTGTAGGGTGCAATTGTTCTTGAATTAAGAGCAGTAACACATGCACACAGAGGAAATTAACATAATACCTATCCTTGCCTTGCCTGCGCAAGATATTGCATAAGAAAATGGTGAGACCAGCAAGGAATATCTATTTCTCCCTCTCCTTAATTTGGAATAGCCCTGCTATTATTATTTTCCGTCTGGTTTTCTTACAGAAATGTATTCCAATTGTTTGCTCTGTTTAACATCTGTCTCCTCTTTACTTTGATGGAGTTCACACAAAATTGACTGTCAAAATCTAGTACGAATCTGCAGGATTTACTCAGAAGTTCATTACCTCCAGCCTTGCATGTCAGATATTATTTGGAGCCTTGTTAAAATTTCTTAACACAGTAATGGCAGTAATCCTGCAGCTTATATCTGATGTTATGGGTCAGTGTTCTAACATCTACCAGGACATGTCCATCAAAGTGTTTTTCATCTTTCTTTCTTTTCTTTTCTTTTTTTTTGAAGTTGGCTGGGAATGAATGCACAGGCCTGTCCTTAGCTTCCTTTCTAAATCAGCATCTACTTCCATATACCATTTCCCCAAGGATATTTAATACTGAGAGATAGTTATGAGCTGTCAGTCCAGACCTTTAAACCCAAAGGCAGAAGTGTGGACCCCGGGGCAATATTTAATTCTGATATGAAAATGAAAAATGGAATGTAAGAAATCAACTTGAGAAGAGAGTATGGCCAAGATTAATTTTGCTTTATTTGGGGTTTTGGAGGTTGGATATCTGTATCAGCTATATTTATCACTATCACCTGTATTTCTGTTTTAAAACGTAACCAGCCTGATGCACGTTTTCATAATGACAGTTGACTTTTAAAGGACTTGACAGACCTTAAAATTCCACTGGAAAAGACATATTTTACAGAATGTGCCAGTTGTGGGGATTTGAAGCACTGATAGAGCATATCCGAGAACCAAAAGATGTCTTGTTCAAATCCACCCTAAATTTCAAAACTATCAAAAACACTGTTTTCTATTTCAACACTATTATAATAAAGCATTCATTTTTTTGCGGCACATGGATTCACTATTTGTCTGGGCAAATAAGCATTTCAATAATTATACAGCTAGCTTCACTTAAGAAGCTCCACTTAAGACATTGCAAAGTTTGACTGCACACTGTAGCGAAGTAACTGGCTGGTTGAATACTCTCTGAATCAATATACTGCCAAGGGAAGATAAAAAAAAAAGGTTTTCCTACAGCAATGCCAAGATGTCCAAGCCTGCAGATTGTTGGCAAACTGGTGGAGCTACAGAGATCCTTGCCAAGAAGATACAGAGGGGATTCATTCCTGACTGGTTCACCATACTTTCTCCTCCCTGCATTTCTAGTCTTGCTTGGGTATCTTTGGCTGCGTGAGCTTACTCTAATCTATCACTTCATTATGCAGTGATAGAAGGGCCCTGCTTGGCCAACGTTTTTCAAGGAAAAAATAAGGTGCCGGATTCCCACGACTGGAAAATATTAGACCAATGCCTAGAAATCTATTTACGTTAACTTTCTGGTTACGTGATGTCCAGACTATAGCTTCCTTTTATTAACAGTGCAGTATGAGAGGGGAAGTTGTGGCAAGGAATCTCTGGAGATATTGGAGGTCTTCGGATGTCAGCATTAGGCTACATTGTGGCAATATTTGGGCCCTTAATTGATAAGATCCTCTTAGTAGCTGATGAACAAAGGTTTGTCACTGATGTGTCACTTTAGATCAACTGAAGACCTTTGAGTTTTGCTGACTCACCTGTGGATCTAGGTTGGGCTTGGTGGGGCTGCACTTGTGTGGTTCCATTCTTCCCTCTCAGAGAGGTCTCAGAGGATGATATTGGGCAATTGCTCATCTGCCCCGTGGGCTCTCTTTCATGCGGGATTCCACAAGGTTTCATTCTGTCATCCCTCCTTTCAACATGCATGTGAGGCCACTGGGGGAAGATAATGAAACAGTTTGGGCTGTGGTGCATCAATGGCTAGAAGACACACAGCCCATATTTTTTTCTTTCTTTCTTGTCAAAGCAGACTGGTGACAACACTAGTACTTCCAGGGGCATATATGAAGGTCAATCCAGGAAAGATGGAGATTAGACTGAACAAGTAAAAGACGATGTGGTGGTTATGGAAGCTATCTGAATTTTTGTAGGCTCTGCATTACACTTTTGGGGGGCAGTGACATTTTCATTCCAGAAGTTCTTGGGGAGGTTCCCCCCGAGTGTTCCTGAATATCCTGTTTCCATTAATGACTGGCAGTGTATTTTCTCATTAGAAAGTGAGCAAGGTCTTTCTCATTCTACAAGGAGAACAATAAAGCCATTCTGAAAATACCACTAGATGTATGCACTTGCAGGATAATAAATATCAGGCATTGTTAAAAGAAATAAATGACTGTTTGGACATGTAAAGTTATGAAAAAGATTCCAGATCATTCAATGGGCCAAGTTCTATCCCCATGTAAACTGAGCCTGAGGGAATTTGAGACAATCCTGCAAATATTAAAGCCTTCTGAGTGCTTTAAAGATTCAAAATGTGGAAAATGTTCAATGCTAGTACTGAGTGCAGTATGTTGCTAATTTAGGGCATCATTGGGGAGTGATTTTAAGGAAAGTATGGAGCTTGATGAAATGTACTGGAGACTCTTTTGAGATATTAGACTGTAATATGTTGAGATAACTATATGGGAAATTCAACTTCACTTGCAAAGCTCTACAAGACTTGGCTCTGCATAAGCAACGTCCCCATTCACTGCAGTGGAGGGGGCAATTCTGCATGAGTGTAATTCTGAATGCCTGCATCTTTCTGTACCATTAATCTGAATGAAGGAACATATTGCACCAGAACTCAGAGCTACAATGCTGCTTGCAAAAGAAATAATATTTCACAGCAAACAGTACATATCAGCAATGTATTTGTGAATGCTAATTTGGAAAAGTATGGGTCTGTACTTCCTTCATCCTTGATGGTCTTTCCCAAATATGTTATACAAGTGGTTGACATGCCACAAGTTACTTCATAGAATCTGTCCTAATGATGTGCTGAATGAAAACTGCTCTTTAAAACATGGCGTTTAGAACAGGGTAAGATATGGGAGGCCAATACAGCACACTGGATAGGGGTAAACAGTTCTCTGGGCCTGGATAGAGCATAGAGACTGATGTGGCCCAGTCTTCCTAATGGGGAAAAAATGACAGAGAGAATGCTGGGCCACATGGCTGAAGGGAATAGCTTGGGCAGTGCAGTGTGTACAGACAGCTCCTCAAAACTGAGCACAGAAAGGCGATAGTATATTCTTTCCCCAGGCCGACAGTTCCAGCTGGATGATACAGTGCCCAAATAGGAACTGCTTTCTGGACAAGCCCATATTGCAAGAAAAAATCTAGAGTCCACTCCCTTGATCATCTGCAGCAAGAAGCATTCACTCCCAGGCAAGAAAAATGGGAAGCTTTGGTAAATTGGGAGTGAGATTTTATATTTCTTTCAGGCTGTCTAAACCAGATATGAATGCATGACTGAGCAGGCAGGCTAACACAAAACAAATCTGGGTTGGTAAGTGTTATGGTCTTATTTAAGGCTGATAAACCATGACTTCAAAATATGAAGTAAAAGTAGCCTGTTCTTATCTGTTACATTATTATTGTATTAGATTTTGTATCCAGCCCTTCCTGCAAGGTGCTCAGTGCCATTCTTCCTCATTCATTTTCTCCATTTTCTCCTAGCAACAACCCTGTGGAGCAGTTACAGAGAGTGTCTAGCCCAAGGGAACCCATTGACTTTATAGCTGAGTGGAAATCTGAGCTCCAGTCTCCTTAGTCCTAGTCTCAGGGTGTTTTCAGGTGGGTGGCTCCCAGCGCCATCAACATACACTGTGCAATCTTTTCCTCTTTAACAGGTTTTCTGTGGTAAGAAGAAAGATGGAAGAAGTGGTGGGAAAACATGGGTGGGTTACAAATGGAGGACAATGTTGTCTGGACCCACCCCACACAGCCCGTAAAATTCGGTGAATGAAGCAGGGTAATTGACAATAAAAGCCGCAACTGGAAACATGCTAACACTCTAACCGTTACACGGCACTGGCTCCATGTGTTATAGCATCAGCTTATTCGATATACCTGGTGTGTCGTGTGTACAGTTAAATGTGTGTGTTATATGTATGAGCAACCTATGCCAGATCAAATCAGTTACATCAACAATAAACAGATGGGTGATTGTTTAACGTGGGCTTGGTTTCTGAAATTGCTTAGTCAATGACCTCTAAGTGCCAACATAACGTTGCAACCAAGGAACAGGCTGTTTGCTAACAGAAGCAATTATAAAATGCAAATGGCTGTGCACTTATTGCCAAGGTTGCCGTAGAAAACCAATGTCGGCTTAATAATGGGTCTCCAAGTAGATGACATAATTATGTGTTAGCATTATAAATGATAAGGCAAGAACAAAATGGTGGGTTTAAAAAAAAATGAAAGAAAAGAAGCAAGCACTTTTAAACATTGGCTTGGATCTGAAGCTGTTTCCAGTTGTGCACTGGGGGTTGCTGATTCCCCCACCCCCAGTCAGATGATCCTCCAGAGTGTCGTGCAATACAGCCCAAGGGAAGCCAACTCATTATTTCCAATAAAGTTTAGAAATCAAAAGGCCCAGCTAAGAAAATCCCATTTGATGTTTCATTCATCCCATGCTTATTCATACTCATTTCTTATCCTTGAAGTTCAAACTATAAATTGGCTCAGCTGATTGTCATTCTGTCTGTGGCTTATAAGGAATAGTCAACCCTTAAAATTGTACAGCTTAAAAAGTTACCACTTAAAGGATGCGCGAGAAGCCATCAATATTGAACCTACCTATGAAGCTAAACAATGTTGTGGATGATTTAGCACTTAAATCAAGCATCTTTATATCACAGTAGCTTTCATCCACACAGATAGGCTGTATATCAGTAAATGGTGGACACAGTCCAGAGCAGAGGTAGGCAACGTGTTGCCCCCAGTCACCTTCCTTGGAGCCCAAGGTGCCCTACTTTTCCCACCTTAAAACACACACACACACACACACACACACACACACACATTTTCTTACTGACAGCTGGGATTACAGTGAAATAGGTTTCTGTTGGTGCTGAAAACTGTGGTGTCAAAGGAGTTGCTTAGGGTGTTGGGACTCGGACCACATTTCTGCCTTCTACTCATTCTTTGAGCAGGTCACTTGTCCTTTAGCATGCTTCCCACGGCATGATGCCCAGGACAGTTTCTCAAATTGCGAAGTGTGCCCACAGGTCCAAATGGTTGCCTACACCTGGTCCAGAAACATGAGAACATAGTGCATGACCAAGAGCGGCCCTCTATTGGAGAAACTGTTGGCTATCATATGGTATGATGTGTAAGGGGCTGGAAATTTGGACAAACAGTACAACTCCTTGATACCAACCTCTTCTGGTGGCTTTAGAGATGTGTCTGTCAGTTTTACTTTCTCCCACATTCAGATTTTTTTAAAAAACAAGAACTTTGTGAATTTTGGTAAATTCTTATCAAAACTGAACTGAACCGAAATTCTCAACCATCTGCACCTACAACTTTCTAAGGGAGCAATCCTATGGCCACTAGACAGCGGCTAGACAGCCATAGGATATGGTGTTTTCTGGGCGGGAACCGGTCTTGGAGCCCGTGCTCCGAGGTCGGTTCCTGGAGAACTAACCTCCCCACATTTCTGCGCTGCCTTGGAGGCAGCATGGAACAGCCCCATCCTCCACACAAACAAGAGGACCATGGAGTGGCTGGAGAGGGGCATGGCTGGGGGCGTTCCTGGGTGGAGAGAGCATAGCTGCATGTTCAACACATCCAATGTGTCATACAGCAGCCTCCTTCCCCACTCTATGCTCCCGCAGCTAGACAGCCACAATTGGCTGTCTAGCCAAAAAAGCAGGGCAGGAGAAGTGCCGAGGGAATGATCCCCTCCATTCTTCTCCTGCCCTACTTTGGATAGGTGGTGCCTCTGAGTTCGGAGGTGGTTAGTTATAGTTAGATAACTAACTATCTAGTTAGGATTGCGCCCTAAAAATATTAACTCAGGAACAGCACCAAAGCAAGGGAGGCCCAGCCCTGGCCCTCTGAACTAATTTGACCACTGATCAAGGGGAACAAGCTTATTTTGAGTATAGCTTATATCAGAATTCCTTTTTTTATCTGCAAAGTATTTGACAGCTTCAGATCTGGGTATTTTGTACTGATCTCCCAGTGAAAAAAAACCCTGCTGAAACTTTTTAAACAAACAAGCCGGAAACCATGTCATGGGTTGGCAGGTTTACTCTGATCAAGGTAAGCTTGTTTTTTCTTTCTTTTTTTTTTTAAAAAAGGGCATTCAAATAGATATTCCTTGCTGTCTAAAGAAAGCTAGTGATGTCTTGACTGCTCCCCCACGCCAAATGTGTACTTTAAAAAACACTTTGCATTCCTTGAAGAAAATCTGGTGCATGCAGAGGTCTGAAGCACAGTTGTACTAAAACTAGAAACATATTGAAAGAACTATCCCTGATGCAATTTTCTGGTGCATATGTGAACTTCTTTTGTTTACTCTCTGATCCTATATATTTGCACCAGCACACGTGCTTCTAATTTCTCATTGATATAATTTCCACATCAGAATAACTTCAGGTTTATAATTTTGCAATGGTGTAAAAACTATCTTATATATTTACGCACTGGCACAAAGAAGCAGATCAACAAACTCTGAATAAAGCTGATGACAGAACAACGTTACAGATTCCTCTGGCTATAGATCAGAATGCAGAACTCGGAAACAACACAAGCACCGGATCAGAAAGATAAAGACCTGCCATATCCTTCATACGACTAGTGAGATATTTTGACTGTGCAGGTGCATATCATGTCACACTTGGCAATCCGATACAATGAATATTTGTGCAGAAAAACATTCCACAGGGAATTGCTAAATAATAATAACAGTAATAGGAAGAGGCTTAACAGTGGCAGCAAACCTCTGCTGATCTCAGAACAGGTTTGTTGGGAAGCTGTGGTAGATCCAGTTTACCCACTGCACAGACGTGCTGCACTTGTAGTTAGGGATGGCACAGGCATCCGGTTGGGGCTCGCTCAGTGATGTCTTGCCAGATCGGCTCCCTAGATACCAGTCTGCAGATCACTGAGTTGGGCAAGCACGCAGCTGCCTGCTCCCTTGCCAAGCCGCAAGGCTCAGCCTTTTTTTGTAAATAACCATTTATGCCAATGGCAGCTGTAAAGTGGCCATTTACGCCTGTGATGTTGTGTAAACGGTCCTGTTATAGCCAGCATTTGTGTAAATTTATTTACAAAATAAATAATTTATAAGAAGGCTAAGTCGCCATTTCTACGCAAATGGTGGGGGAGCAGATGGCTGCTCCCCAGCTGCCAAGCACCTGCGGAGGTCCACGGAGTGGCGCAAGCCGCAAGGGGCAAGCTTTGGTGAGTTTGTCCATCCCAACTTGTACTGATCTCTGGTGGCCTGCCCTGGCACAAATCAATGTTTTCCCTGGTGCAAAGAGACCTGCGGCAGTCTGTGGGACCATGAACTGATCATTTTGACTGACATAGGCTGCTAAATGCTTCCATGAACGGCTTTTCTTATATTGGGTGAATTGGGTTCACAGCTCCCTGTCCTTAACATCCCACCAATCAGCTTCATTGGATGATCCCAGATTCCACACCACACAAAATTTTATGCACCTCTATCATATTCCTTTGTATTTGCCTTTTTTCTAAGTAAAAAAGCCCCAAACCCTTTACTTGGCTACCACTAGCCACCAGTTAGTGCAGGGATCCCCTTTACTCTTCTTCCTCAGCTGCTACTTTCTGTTGGTGGACAAAAATGTTAGGGTGCACTCTATCATGGACCATTGCTATCACTGGCTACAATGTAAACTATGTTTACGAGGCTTAATTCAAACACCCAGTTCTGAAGTAACGTCATCACAAGAGAAACATTTCCCATCAGGTCAAATCAAAACCAATCAAGTTGTATTATCATGGCAAAAGTTTATAGATGCATAAACCTGCCTTGTAGTGATAGCTACTGCATTCACATGATAAGCCATTGGCAGCTAACATTACTGGCAGGCAAAAATCTTGAGAACAAGAAAGGCAACTGAGATGCAAGATGGGAGCTGTTAACATCTGTCTGGGACTCTATTCAAAAGGTTATAATTCCTATCTTTGCCATGTCAAAAGGGAATGTGGAGTCATTCACTTAGGGCTGTGTCTCATAGGTACTTCGAAGCACCTTGAAACTGCCTCTACACGGTGTTCAATACGGAACACTAATGGTGAATCCTTGTCGAATGGATAGACCATCATATTGTTTGTGCCCATGCCAATATCAAACACTTGTGGAGTCAAACTATATGCAGGGAGATGATCTGGAGAGAAAGCGAATGCACATAAATGTTTAGAGCAGCCATCGCATGGAGCCGGTTTGGATCTATCTTCATGTGGCAGGCAGTCATATTCTGAGAAGCGGTTCTTAGCCAAAAAAAAACATACCTAGATGTGATCAAAGCTTAACCTCAAATGATGAAATGGCTAGGCTAAAATGGATATACCATGTGTCATGGGATCATGAGATTAGAAGATAGTGGTGGGTATAAAAATCCTTTTCAGCCTGTATGGGGACACAAAGACCCAGTTCACACATAACGGTGCATGGGTTGTTTAACCCAAGGTAGTCATGGCTATGTGGCAGCACACTCATCCCTTCTGCTTTCCTAAACAATCCAGGATCACCCCATTCCTTGGTTGTTAGCATTATGTCTGAGCCTGGAAATTCTGGGCTGATTAGGGGTTAAACAACCCAGAGTTAAGCCAACAAAAGAACAATTGGTTCCACTTCCTAGGTTATTTAGGAAAGTGGAAGCGGGTGAGAATCAGCAGTCTCACTCACTCCTGCATGCTCACAAACAACCTATGGTAACCATGGGTTATTTGATTGTGCAAACTGGATCATTAGCATCTTAGGGGTTCACACATCAGCCCCATGTGAAAAGCTGGAAAATCCTCAGAAAAAAATAGAAGGAGGGGATAAAAAAAACCCAGGGGAAAAAGTATTTTTTCCCCCAACGATCCTTGGAAAAAAAAAAGTGGGGTAGACTTTTTTCTTTTTTCTGAATTTGCGGGGAGGGTGCCTTGAAGCTGTCACATCTCCAGCCCCCCAACATTCCCATGTGTACTGCCCCCCCAATCCCAAACTTGATGCATTAAAGTCTGAAAGAGGCTTCTGAGCGCATTCAGCTGAGCATGCTTCACACCCCCACCCCGCTCATAGCCTCCCTGTGCATTACCAGAGTTTCAACTAAATATGCGTAGAATCTCCCAGGAGTAGAGAGGGTGGAGGAAGCACCCAAGCTCCTGGCCCCCTATACACTTTGTGCCCTCACGTGTTCCAGCTGAATGCCTGAATAAGGCTATTATCTCCAATCCCCAGTCTTAAGACAGAATTCCCCCATTCATTCAGTGAACCACATGCTCCCACCATTAATCTCCACACAGAATAATTCACACATCCAGATCATTGTGAGCCACCAGCAGAGGAAAGGATTAATCAATTTGCTCCGTACCAGATGTGCTTGAACAATTCAATGGATTGTTTAGTATAATATGTGAGGTGATTTGTAAGACTGGACCATTGTAAAAAGCTTCTTTTTCATCTTTGTATATACCCTTTCGGATGTATTTATGAGGAAAAGTCATGCTGTTCATATCATATTTCAAAATGTCAAGTAAGATGCATCTAGGCCATTTAAAATGCATTTTCATTCAGAGCACAAAACGCACAATAAAAATGCTCCAACTTTATATATAAATAACTTAGAAAAAATTACAGACCAACTGAAGCAAAACATGCTGCCATTCATATCTGAAACATTATTTCAAAAAAGGATAAAGCCATTGTGATGTATACATTTAAAATCAGTGGTCATTTTCTAAAATAGGACATTCATTTGAATGATGAAAAAAGCTCCAAAATTGACAGAATTTATTCATCCTACATGATTAGAGGGGAGCCGAGTTGTCACTTATACCACAATTCAATGAAAAACATACATGCTCAAATACAAGGAACTTGTGACCTCATCCAACCTTAATGTTTAGTATCAAAATTTCTTTTAACAATGCATTATAAAAAAGGAAAATATGTGCCGATGATAGAAGAAAACTAGGTTGTGATGCTATGCACATTTACTTGCACCAGTGAAAAGACAGGACTCTATTCCAAGCAAATGTGTTCAGGATACGGGTTATTCTACACCAGTGCAAATTCAGAAGTCTAAAAACAGTTAAAATTAGTGTGGAATATTAACCCTAGCATCTGAAAAGAAAAACCTACACACATGTGGTTCTTGAATTAACTACCAATTTTAATCATAGTAGTAATATTAAAAATGGGAATGTAAGGAGGTCACAAGCTCCTCAATTATGCATGACATATTTTCTTCCAGTTTTTAAAATGTATGTTCAAAGTAATTCATATAAATAGAAGACATAATTTAGCTCATCTTTATATATATTTTACATATGTACACATAAATATTATTAAAACAAAACTTATATGGATGCTTATGTCTCTGTTTGAAAAAGTGGCCATCCATCAACTTGTTGATCCAGTATAGAGTAAGTTCAACATTCTACGTGTTAAAAATGGAATGCGTCCAAATTGCAAGAGATAAAATCATAATCAGTAGTAAATGCTTAATATATTGATCTAAAACTTTTCCAGATGCTACCGCCATATGTTTGAAGAGTAAACATATTCCGGAAAGGACATATAGAAAGATGTTTTCTAGACTTCTGACTTTGGACTGATAGAGTTGTGCCACTTAAACCCCAGATCTATCTGTAGAAGGTTATTTTTTTTTTTTCTCATTAACAGATTTCGCTTTCTTCTTCATCCATAAAATTAACTGCAGTGAACTTCCAGGAGTAAAAAGGTGTCTTTTTTCAAGCTTGAATAAGAGGAGAAATAGTCACTTGTCCTGAAAGCTGGCTACAATTAAAAATATTGAAGACAAATTAAAAGTTGTAAAGATGAAAGCTGCGGTGCTCATTCGCTATGAACTTTAATGATGTGAGCAAAATTATGAAAGACATCAGAATGGCTTTTCAGTTGGTTGCCTGTTGGGCTACAACTAGACCATAATTGCAGAATTAAATGCAAAAAGGGCAATATTTACCTTTTCCAACTGGGCACTTTTTTTGGATTTATACAAAAACTCCCCCACTGCCACAAAGACGGAAAGTACCAATCCTGCTGCCAAAACAATGAAGATGCCACCAATATTCTGTACTCCAAGGGCACTGGCATCTTTGCTCTCCTCTTCTGGACAACCGTTGCCTCGCCACCATTTCTCCTTCATCATGTGCAGCTTGCCTTCCTCTTGCAGATGAAGAATTGCTATAGTTATCTTGTCTCTGTATGGAGACCCTGCAGGAGAGCAGAGTGAATACATGGGTTACTTGAGCATGTTCTGAAAGGAATCCTGCTACTTCATATTTGAAGTACTTTATTTGAAGCCTAACCTGACTGATGAGAAATCTTTCATGCTTTGAAAGCTTCTGCCAAGCAGACACATGACATGCCTTTATACTGAAGCCCACTTTGTGTTTATTATTGTATCTATCTATCTATCTATCATCTATCTACCTATCTATCTACCTATCTACCTATCGTATAAATTAATTTATTGCATTTATATCCTGCTTTTTTCCTCCAAGTAACCCAAAGCAGCGCACATAAATAATCTTCCTCCTCTCCATTTTATCCTCACAATGGCAACCGTGTGAGGTAGGTTGGGCTGAGAGCCTGCAACTGACCCATAGTCACCCAGTGAGCTTCCATGGCCAAGTAAGTGGGGACTATAACCCAGGTCTCAAAAGTCCCAGTCCAACACTCAAACCGCTACACCACACTGGCTCTCTTTATTCATATAGTTATTTCCTGCTCTTCAATCCTGAAAGGTTCAGATGCAGGCCTTGGTGGCCACCTTAGCATCACAAATTTACATTAATTAACATTGGACACGATCTTCCTAGTGTGTGAAGAGCAGCAAGCAGATGGGTCTGCCATAGTAGTTCAACACAACCTTCCCATCTGCCACAATACTGTCCCCCTGAACAGGAGCCGGTAAACTAGGGGAAGAATCCAATGGGGAGCTTACATCCCTGCCAATTCTCTTCTGCCCTGCCAATTTTGTGGTGCAAGTGGCCCCCACCACTTTGAATAATGGCAATTTAGCACTTCCAAGGCAACCCAAAGTGAGCAGAAACACTCATTTCTGGAAGGAGGCAGGTCAGCACAGCTCACATATATAATCTCCGCCAACTTGCCTCCTTCCAGAAACAAGCATTTCTGCTCATTCCGGGGGTTCTTCTAGGAAGCGCTAAAACTCCTTTGCATGAGTGCTGAGTTCCACTTGTGCAACAGAATTGGTGAGAGCCACCACTTGCAGAAGGGAATCGATGAGGTGGAAAGGAATCAGCAGCGGCATAAGTGCCTTGTTGGATTCTGCCCTAAGGGCCTAGACGGGCCCTGCTAAGATGAGTCCATCTGAATATAGCTGAGGTGCTGGATGCATTGGTTTGCCTTGGACAGCCTGACACATTGCATTGTGCTTTGACATCTGGGCAGCAGGGCCCATCTAAGACATTTTGCTGCCTGAGGTGAAGGACAAGATGGAGCCCCTCCCCACACCTTTCCACCTACAGAAGTTGACCAACTGGCAGTTGAATCTTACTTGAACAGTGGTGATGGGGCAGCGTTATCCACCAAACCTGAAGGCAACAAGCTAACTTAGGTGTTAAAGGGCTCACCACCACTCCCTGAGCCCTGGCATCATCCTCTGCCTGAGGAAGCCACTACACACTGCCTAACAGCAGAGCCATCGCTGCTGTAGAAGGTTCTAGGTGGTTGTGGATTCTACAGTATTTTTATGGGGTGTTCTTATTCACTCTGTTCTTTAAGCTCAAAAGTTGAAGAACTGTACTCATTCAGAGTGCTTGTTTTCTAGGGGTTGAATCCAGATTTAGTCATACATAGAGTAAACCCACTGAAACCTATGGGACTTAAGTTAATCATGCCTAACTTAAGTGCCATTGATTGCAAGGGGGTCTATTCTAGATGCAAAGCTGGGTATTAAGGTGGAGACATCAGGCATAGTGCAAATTATGCCTGATTGAAATCTGTTATGAAATGAATTGATTTCAGTGATATTGTAAGGCCTCATGTTATGAAGCCCTTTAATTTTAATTTTTACAAAATAATTCCTGCCCTTCTCAGTTATGCTGGGTTGAAACAGAGAAGGAACTAGGTCTTGTGAAATACAAAAAGAAGCAGAAGTGGACTAACCAAGAGGCAAGATAAGGGAAACCTCATCAGGTAGCTTTTGAACACGATTAAGGCTGCAATCCTATTTACCTGGGAGTAAATCCCACTGAGCATACTGGGACTTACTTCTGAGTATGGGGGAAGCATTCTGGCTGGATAGCCTACTATACCAGATAATGCCAAAGGTCGTAAACACCTTTGGAAATCTCTCTTCTCCTTGACAAACTTGCCAGTAGAGTACAGTGCAGATACTCCACCACCACAAAATCCATGTCATATACATAAAAAGAAATATCCAACACACATTTTAATGCCTATAATGTAAAAATACATTTATTACATGTGAGAAACTTCTTTCTGAAGCCTTGATCAGTTGTTTTGTATGAACAGGGAACTGCATATGGGGCACATGCACCACCTTGTATGTTGAATAAATACCTCCGTTTATTCCTTTGCCTCCATTCCCCATGGAGAACAGAAATAAAACAAGGTACTCAGTCCTGATCAGAAATAACAGTTCATGTAAATATGGTGTTTAAGGGTTTAACAGGCCTTATTACCATACCTGTTGTGCCCTTGAAACTATTGATATTAATACACGGCTTATATAATTCCTCTGCTCATTATCTTTTCCCAGAGTTGCCTGACAATCTTTAGATCAGAATATCTAGAATTGTTAGATTGAAATATCTGGCACTTCAGGCTGTAGGTTTTGATTCTTTGCTTGTGCTGTGGAATTGGAACAATTTGCATGTATTTCCCTAATATGGACTGCCATTGTTTCCATTGTACTGGTACAACAGTTTGCAAATGACAACCCAAAAACATATCTTTAAATATATATATTTTTCTGCCAGATTTTGAGCTCCTTTTTGTTCTTCTTAGGAGGGACAGGGCTTTTTCAACAGAGGCCCTATCATGTGGAGTTCCTGTGGAACTCCATTCCTGTTGTCATGTCAGACAACATCATTTCAGGCCTTAAAATGGGCTTTAGAAAGACACATTTGTTCACTATTCCTTTATCTTAAATAAATATTTTATTGGGTTCTGTATTATGTTGCTGTTTTAGTTTTAGGGTGCAATCCTATGTATGTTTAGACAAAAACAATTTCTACCAGCTGGGAGTTGTAGGACTTGTTTCTGTCTCAGCATACACAGGATTTGCACCATTAATTATTTATCTGATGTTACTGTTCTTACTGGACTGAATGCCATCTGTTTTATGTCATTGCTGATTCTTATAACCTGATATATTTTATTATTGTGGCATTTTGTGGTTTTAAATTTATTGCTGATGATATATTGTAGATTTATATGCCGGAAGCCACCTTGGGAAGGTTGTACCTGAAAGGTGGCCTACACATTTTTAAAACAAATAGATAAATAATTATTGACTCTGCTTGTTAATTATGCTGGCATCCTCTTGGACGTATGGATACCTTTCTGAATCTATGGAATACATTCTATATGAGCTTCCATTATTGTGGTTTTAAATCACCTCCAAGTATTTTGTAGATTCTCCCTCTCAATTTCCTTTGAACCAATCACTTCATATTTATTTCTTTGTTTATTCAATGTTTGAGAAGCCTTTAAAAACAATCAAATGTATCTTGGCAATCATCATACCTAAATATTGAGTTTGATAGTAGTATGGTCACTGTTCCCAGTCATTTCCACAACACTTAGATCTCACACCAGGTCCTGAGTGCCACTTACATTGGATTACGTACAGCGGCACCTCCACTATTCCATGATGTTCTAAGTCACATCATTTGTGGGATTTAAACATTTTATCTCTTTGTTCTGACCCAAACTTGCATTTACCCAATGTAAGACTAACTGAAGTCATCCATGATTACATTTTCCCCTTTGGATATCATAATCCAGGGTGAGGAACAGCTGTGGGGAGAAAACCTCAGTGCACATATGTAAGCAGAAATATAAAGCCTTTCTTAATTGGGGTGCCAGACTCTGCAATTCTAATTCAAATGAGTTTGATGTGCATTCGGCTAGATGTGTGCTCTGCTTTGTCTAAAAATAAAGTGCAATGTCGATCTTCCCACCCCCACCCTGCCCAATAGAACTAGTTTTGAAAGACCATTTATTATGCAGAGTTTGTTCTTAATTGTAATGAGATATTGTTGTTGAAGCCTTTTGGGTAGCAGTGCCCAGACATTTGTACAAATTATTTGAATTAATAATGAGCCTAGAACATTTTAATTTTGGCAGAGAATCATCACTGACATAAGCACTTTCCATGGTGACACTTCTGATGGAAGCAACAATATTTGCTTAAAAGTAACCCTGTGACAGCTGAGCAGCAATGGTGCAGAGAAGTGGTCTTCAGTAGTCCCTGGTCACTCTGTAAACCCAATTCAACCACTCCATACAAACCTTTCAGAAATTCACGGCAGTGGAGGTTGCATAATTTTGTGGCTGCCATATGAATAGAAGTGAAAGGGGACTGTCTCCATAGGTTACAGCTGCTACGTAGGTTCAAGTTGTCTATTTTTGCATCATGTTTTGGGAAACAATTTAGGGTGCAATCCTATGCAGAAAGGCGGCCACCTATGAAATCGGAAGCGACCGCCTACCCAATGCAGGGCAGGAGAAGCACAGAGGGGATTGTTCTCTCTGCACTCCTCCTGCCTGTCAGGGTGGAAACTGAACCCACAGAGCCCCAGAGCAGTTCTGATTCTGAGGAGGAACAGCAATCCGTGGGAGAGGAGCTCGCTCATCTCTCACAAGCACAGCAGCTGGCAGAGATTTCTCCTGCCAGCATTCCTGGGATAGATAGTGACCCTGGCAGCGAGAGAGCACTGGAGGGGGGGTTTGCTGGATGCTCAGCGCAGACGCAGGGAGCGACAACAGATGGAGGGCGCAGAAAGGAGGCGCTCCGCTCGTTTGGCACTAAAACAATGGTCGCGTCCTGAGGACCCAAGGGAAAAAGGGAGGATCTCTCCATAGCCCATAAGTTCAAAGTCTTCCCGCAGTTCTCCTTCAAACAGGGACCAACTGCCTTACCTGGAGCTTAGGCTACTCTCTGCTATCTTTCCCCAGTGCTGTTCCTTGCTTAGTCACTAGTGATTAGTATCTGAAAGAGTCATAAAGTAATAATGGAATAAAGCCTTGGAAAGAATCCTCGTCGTCTCTGTCCTGAGTTGGCTATGGAGGTCACTGCAAGAGGCAGCTAGGGCACTCCTGACACTGCCCTGCATTTTCGGCTAGACAGCCAATTGCAGCTGTCTAGTTGTGGGAGGGCTGAGCAGGGGAGGATGCTGCCATACGACACATAGGATGGGCATGCAGGCATTTCCGCCCTCCCCGCCCCAGAACCCCTCCAGGAATGCCTCATTTTGGCTGCTCCATTCTCCTCTTCCAGGCGCGGAGCTTTTCCACGCTGCCTGCAAGGCAGCACGAAAGGGGGGGAAGGTCGGTTCTCCAGGAACCGACCTTGGAGTGTGGGCTCCGTGGTCAGTTCCCAGAAAACCAGATATCCTATGGCCAATCTAGCCACTGACTAGTGGCCATAGGATTGCTCCGTTAACCACTTTGGACCATTTAGATGATAGATAATTTCATTTCTCAACAAGTGCTCAGTTACTAAAAGTGCTTACTACTACTACTACTACTAATAATAATGACCAGTTGTATACTGCTAACATATAGAAGTGTACCGGTCTCTGCCCAGAAGATTTACTTTAAAATGACACGACAGGAAGAGAGGGGGTTGTGTGTGCATTTAAGCTTGGATAGGTACAATATTGTTTGGACTACTCAATACTTCATACTAATAACCATAGGAGACTGGTACATAAGAAGAGGCAGTACTTAGAAAAAGCATAAACAAATGGCATATTAATTTCTGCTCTGTTACATTTTTAAGCTGTTCTACTTGGTGTTTATTTTATTACAATTTTATATTAATGTCTTTATATTCTTGTATGCCATCTTGTAGTTTCACAGAAGGGTAGCGCCCCCCCCCGCCCATATAATTATTTTTCAAAAAAAACCCCACAACCTTATACTCCAACTTTTTTCATCTACTGAACTCAACACAGATTAAAAACACAACCTCATAGAAACTGTTTAAAATAAAAAATCCCATTATAAAACAATATTTCATAAAACATACCCCTCTTTTGAACAGTATTAAAATAACAAGCCAAGGGAACATTCAGCCAGTTGCTTTCTTGAAGAGCCATGTTTTTACCAAATGCCTAAAATAATACAATGTTGTGGCCTGATGAATCTCACATGAAAGGGGACCACACAAGGTAGGAGCCACCACAGAAAAGGCCCCATTCCTAGTAACTGCCCGTTGAACATCATACAGCCAAGGAATCTTCATACATATATAATCACATAATGACGACACACAACAAATAACATAGACAGATATGGAGTCAGGCAGATACTATACTGTATTCACACACACACACATACACACCACATAGAGAGAGAGGGAGAGCGCTATAAATAACACTGGAACTAAATAAAATGCTAGAAGGGCTGGGTGGATGGTGGAGTGACTTACCTAATAACTAGCACTCCAAACTGATACAAACAACAGCAAGTAAATAAAAAATAGAATTCAAGGAACAGGATTTGGGGAAAGGATTTTAGGAAAGGAATGGCATGGACTGGAATAATCTAAGGTCTTGGTAACACAGGCAAAACACAGCCACCAGCAACTACCTGTTGTAAGGTGCCTTGAGTCTTTTTCTGAGAAAGGTTTCTTAGAAATGTGATTACTATTAGTAGTAGTATTAATAATAACATCAACAACAATTCCAGAAGCTATTTAATCATTGCTGCTTAGAAAGTCAACTAGCAGAAAATAGTGAAATGCACTAAAACAGCTTCTGATACCTCCCCAAATCACTCAGATTGTAGACTACTAGAATAGTTTTTCCCTGCTTCTAATCTAAGCTGCTTCAGATTCATATGTGGTCCAAACATCTCCAAAGTCAGGATATTGATGTTCAGTTTGTGCCTTGTCTGAGGCCTCTAGAACCTGAACAAGTTTGGCAAGAAGACAAAGGAAACACTGAGCCACCAAATCCTTATTGTCACTCTGTAAACCAAGACAATCACTACAATCATACCTCTTCCCAGCTGCTGCTCGACGTGGAGAACATCTTAGATCTATGGCAAGGTCTTTATCCCTGTTCCTAGTTGTTTTTATTTCCTTTCTCAAATGAATTGCTCCCTTACAATTTCATTCCATTATTAACAATATTGCTATGCCTATACAATGGGTGATATGGGAGGGCTTGCAGCTCAGTGACAGAGCACATGCTTGCTTTGTCTGCAATAGGTCCCAGGTTTGATGACCAAGATCTCCAGTAAAAGGATCAGGTAGCAGGTGATAGGAAAGACTTCTGCCTGAAATCCTGGAAACTCACTGCTAGTCAGTCTAGACAATATGGAGCTGGCTTGACAAGTGATCAGATTCGGCATAAGGCAGCTTCGCATGTTCATAGGGATCTGGGAGCCACAATACTCCTGTGAATATTCACATCTGTGCTTCTGTCAGTGATGCAACAGCTCTGCTCCCTTCAACCACACACCTTGAAAGAAGGACACTTCAATAATATATCTTAAATCATAATCCTTCCTGAGAGCAACAGTAACCAATTTGCTACTTTACAGCTTAATCCCAAAGTTATGCTAAGAGCCACTGTCCTGAGTCAGCAGCCCAGAGGACTGCACGCTTCATGCCAACATGCCAGCACTAGGGATGCCAGAGAAATCTGCAATGGATCACAATAACATCAGATTTCTATGAATCCATCCTGTGGAATCTGCAGAGGACCAGGGCTGTGGCTCCATAACAACAGAAGGAGGGGGAAGGAGTGGCTTACCCAAATTTTTCTAGGAGCCATTTTGGGTCCGGGCAGGGCTCCATGAGGGTGTGCATTGCATCATTCTAAGTCGCTTCACTTCCGGGCAGCACGGGGGTGGGGGGGTTTAGAGTGAATGTCATGTGAGTGGCAGGGGCTGCTCAACCAATAAGAGAGGCTTCTCCCCCCTTCCAGGCTCTCCCCCCCCCCTTTTCTCCCTAATGGAGGGGTGAAATAGTTGCTTCTGATGTACACATTAGGGAGAGAAGCCTTGCAATGCAACCAGCCTCAAGCCTCCTAACCTGTTGGTGTGCTGGATTGCTTTAACAGATGGGTGAAACAGTTGCTTCCAATGTTCGCATTAGGGAGAGAAGCCCTGCAAACATCCTCAAGCCTTCTACTCTGTTGGTGTGCTGGATTGTTTTAACAGAGGGGTGAAATAGTTGCTTCCGATGTGCACATTTGGGGGAAACCATCATTGACCACAATGGGAGTTACTTCTGAGTAAACACTAATTGGTTTGTGCTGGGAAACACAGGGACAGGAAACATCCCTTGACTGGGGTCATGGTGAAAGGCACCCCCCTGGGCAGGGCTAGCATACCCAAGGTAAATGCAGGGGTTGGGGCACACAGCAACTATACTGCAGAGAAGCCAACTGAAGAAAAAGAATCAGACTTTAAGCAGTCTCAGGAAACCTGGATTTTCCATGATTAGGGGTGGACAAAAGTCCCTTACCTGTCCTCGAAGGATGTTCGCGGTGGGGGGGAGGCGCTTCGCTGCTCCCCCCGCGAAGTTCAGGCCAGGGGGGGAGGCTTCCCGCCTCGCCCCGGCTGAAATTCAGGCCGGGGGGGAGGCTTCCTGCCTCGCCCCGGCCGAAATTCAGGCCGGGGAGGAGGCTTCCCCCCTCGCCCGGCCGCGAACGCGAACGCGAAAGTTAAAAAAAAAAAAAAAACGCCCCCTGATAGGCTACGTGACGATTAACGTAGCCTATCATGGCTAGATCTGCAAAGTCAGCCGTGATAGGCTACGTCAATCGTCACGTAGCCTATCACGGGTGACTTTAAAATAAAAAAAAAAAGCACGTACGCTAATGGCGGCCCCCATAGGGAGCCGCCATTCGCATTCCTTATTTGGTCGCTGTAGTCTACGTAAATCTTTACGTAGACTACAGCGACCAAATAAGGAACGGGAATGGCGGCTCCCTATGGGGGCCGCCATTATCCGTACACGCTTTTCTTTTCTTTTTTTTAAGTCACCCATGATAGGCTACGTGACGATTGACGTAGCCTATCACGGCTGACTTTGCAAATCTAGCCGTGATAGGCTACGTTAATCGTCACGTAGCCTATCAGGGGGCGTTTTTTTTTCTTTTATTTTATTGCAATGGCGGCGGTGGCAGCAGCCGGTCGAAAGACCGGCTGCCGCTCCCGCCCCGCTCAAACACCCGCCAAACCGCCGGCCGGACCCGCCGCCGGGAGGGACATTCGGCGAAGGTAAGTCCCGTCCCGGGGGGCGTGCGGGGGGTGGGTGGGGTTTGGAGGATTTCCCCCCCGAAACTTGTTTGGGGGGCCGAACACGTTGGCGCTCGGCCCCCCGAAGTTTCGGGGAGAAATTCTCCACCATCCCTATCTATGATAAGCTCCAGGTGGCAGCTGGATGGCCATGACGTCATGCATCCCTAATGATCTCCACATACTGCGGCTCAGAGGAAATCGCTGGTGGAGACACCTACCTCCCAGCTTTTCAGACTCGCTCAGATTCAGTGGACCTGCACACTTAAAAAAACAATAATTCTACAACTGTACACAAGTTTGGTCATACAAAACTATGGAGGTTGAATAAAAACATGGTAATATCTATGTCATTTTTTAAATGAAAACACACACACATCTCTGATCTTTCTTCAGCCTCTGCAGTACACCAATCTTTGTTTTGTGCACCCTGCTCATCGATTTTATGGTGACCTAAGAAAAGTATGCAAAATGCTATGCACCTGTAAAAGTTCTGGAAATTCTGATGGATTTTATTGCATACTTTTTCGGGGTGTGTGTGTGGAAATCTGCATCCATCAGTGAGTGGATGACGGTGCAAATGACACCTGACAATCCACAAAATGCAAACAGAGCAGATCATAGAAGTTCCTTACATCCCGACCTAGTGATCTCATGCCAGCACCAAGATCTGATCCCAACCGCACCATCAGTATATGTGCTAAAAACATACAAACATAAGAAGAGCCCTGCTGGATCAGACCAAGGGTCCATCTAGTCCAGCATCCTGTTCACACAGAAGCCAACCAGCCATCCATGGCAAACCCTCAAGCAGGACATGAGTGCAACTGTACCCTCCCATCCATGTCCCCCAACAACCGATGTACATAGGCATGCTGCTTCTGATACTGGAGGTAGCATAAAAGCATCAGGATGTCAGGGTGGACACTGAGCCCATAGAATCCCAGAGTAGTTCTGATTCTGAGGAAGAGCAGTCGCTCCTGGGAGAGGAGCGTGCTCCTCTTTCCCAGGGCCCACAGCTGATGGAGATTCCTCCCACCAGCATTCCTAGATTAGAAAGCAGTCCAGGGAGTGACCGAGCAGAGATAGCAGACTTGGTGGATGCGCGACACAGACGCAGAGAGCAGCGCCAGATGGAGGGCGTGGAAAGGAGGCACAGTGCCCGGTTGGCGCGCAAACAACGGCTGTGCCCCGAGGATCCAAGGGAAAAGGGTAGGGACTCTCCCTGGTCCTTAAGTTCAGGGGTCTGCCAGTAATTCCCTTTCAAATGGGGACCAACTGTTTCAACTTAGGGCATAGGTACTCTGCTGCTCAGATCTAGTTGCTACCTGTAGAGTTGTTAAGTTGTAAAAGAAGAATAAAGCTTTGAAAGGAATCCCTTTGTCTGTGTCTGGACTTGGCTACTGGATTAGACTGAGAGAGGCCTCCAAAGAGCCCTTGACAGCTTGGTCCCCGTTCCTCTTTTTTTTTCTCTCCTCTCTCTCTCTCTCTCTTCTCCTATTGCCTTATGGAGGGTGCCGAGAACCCAGCGGTGCAAGCTCTGGTGCAAGAGAACCAGATGCTCCATGATCAGATGGCTCAACAGAAGGCTGCCGTGCAGAATCTACAGGCAGCGTTTCAACCCCCCCCCCACCTCCGATTCACCCACGCCGCAAGTGCCCGGTGGCGTTGCCAGAGAAGTTTTCTGGTGAGAAAGGACTTTTTCAGATATTCAGGGCCCGATCAGAGCTGTACATGCGTCTTAGACCTGAGGATTTCCAAACGGAACAGGTTCGTGTGGGTTTCATCATTAACCTACTGTCAGGCATGGCAGCTAAATGGGCTTCGGGACTAGGGATGTACGAAAGTCACTTACCTGGTCTTGCAGCTTGCTTCGCGGTGGGGGGGGGAGGTGCTTCGCTTCTCCCCCTGAAGTTCAGGCCGGGGGAGGGGAGGCTTCCCGCCTCGCCCGGCCGAAATTCAGGCCGGGGAGAAGCGCCCCGTCTACCCGGCCGCGAACTTCAAAAAAAAAAAAAAAAAACGCCCCGTGATAGGCTACGTAACGATTTACGTAGCCTATCATGGCTAGATCTGCAAAGTCAGCCGTGATAGGCTACATTAATCATCACGTAGCCTATCACGGGTGACTTTAAAAAAAAAAAAAGCGCGTACGCAAATGGCGGCCCCCATAGGGAGCCGCCATTCGCGTTCCTTATTTGGTCCCTGTAGTCTACGTAAAGATTTATGTAGACTACGGCGAAAATAAGGGCAACGCTATTGTCCTATGGCAATATAAGCCCTATGGGGGCCGCCATTAGCGTATGCGCTTTTTTTTTTTTTTAAGTCACCCGTGATAGGCTACGTGACAATTAACGTAGCCTATCACGGCTGACTTTGCAAATCTAGCCGTGATAGGCTACGTTAATCATTACGTAGCCTATCACAGGGGCTTTTTTTTTTTTTACTTTTCTTGTAATGGCGGCGGCGGCAGCTGGTCAAAAGACCGGCTGCTGCCCCCGCCCCTGACGAAGACCTGCCGAACCGCCGCCGGGACCCGCCGCCGGGAGCGACATTCGTGAAAGGTAAGTCCCATCCCGGGGGGGGGGCGGGGGGCAGAGAATTTCTCCACAAACCTTTGGAGGATCGAATGCATTGGCACTCGGCCCCCCGAAGTTTCGGGGAGAAATTCTCCCCCATCCCTATTCGGGACTCCTGCTCGCTAATGACCCCCTGCTCGGGGACTATCAAGGTTTCATGACAGCCATGGCACATTTTTTTGGTGACCCCCTGCACACGTAGACGGCTTCTCGGGAGATTCACCACCTCCGGCAGGGCAAGGACTCAGTTTCCAGCTACGTGACAACCTTTTGCTTGCTGATGCAGGATTTACAATGGAATGATGCCGCGCTACTGGCTCAGTTTTTGGATGGTTTGAACAACGAGATTTTAGATGAGTTGGCGCGCACGCCCAGCCCGCCTACTTTGGAGGAGCTCATCCACCTGCCTTCAGATAGATAGTCGGCTGGAGGGGCGCTGGCAGACCCGGCGGGGCGCCGGGGGCCGGGATTTCCCTCCTCCCATTCCCCCACGTTTTCTGCCTCCTCCCCCACCCCCCGCTCCGGCGCTGGGGGTGGAGGAGACCCCGATGCAGCTGGGTGCTACCCGAGCCTCACTGCTGCCAGAGGAACTTGAGCGCCGGCCAGCTGAGCGCCGATGTTTTCGATGTGGAAACCTGGGGCATTTCGCCAAGACCTGCTGAGTTAAATCCACGGCTCCGCTGCCTCCTCCTCCTCTCCTTCCCCGTCCTCCTCATCCCCATCCCCAGGCTTGACTAGACTGCCCCCCAAGCTTGTTGGGGGCCTCCAGTGTGGGGGTCAGCTCCCCACCGGGTGGGTGCCTTCCCCAACCCCCCCCACCCTCCCATCTGCTGTTGCATGTTCACCTCCGCTCCTCACAGCAGGGTGGGGTGGAGGCCCTAACTTTAGTGGACTCGGGGGCTACAACTAGTTTCATGGATGAGACCTTCGCCCTCTTCCACAGGATTCCTACCCTGCCCCTTCCTGCCCCCTTCGCAGTGCAGACCATTGATGGGCATCCTCTCTCTTCGGGCGAGGTGACCTGTATTACAGTTCCGCTCACTCTGCGCACCCAGTCCCACATTGAGCAGATTCAATTTCACTTAGCTAAGGTTCCCTTATACCCAGTCGTGCTGGGTTTTTCCTGGCTCTCTAAGCACAACCCTCAGATTTCTTGGGGGCTTCGGCAAGTGGAGTTTGCATCTCCCTACTGCCGGGAGCATTGCCTCACGGAGGAGGTGCCAGTCCCAGCCCAGGCATTAACCCTTTCCCCCCCTCCTTCTCTGCTTCTGGCAGTCCCTCAGCTACCATCATCCCCCCAGAGAAGTATGCAGCTTTTCAGGATGTGTTTGACAAGAAGGAGGCGGAACGGATTCTCCCCCAAGGCCTGGCGGCAGCTGCGGTACCTCATTCTTGGGAGGAGCTCCTTCTCTCTGCACAGGCTCAGGATGCTTTTGTTCGCACAAAGGTGGAGGAATTGGGGCTAGCCTCTGCCCCCCCCCCACTCTACCCCCTTCTCTTTGCAAGGTGGCCTGCTTTACCATTCCGGCCGGGTCTATGTGCCTTCTAGACCCCTCCGTGAGAGGGTCCTCCATCAGTGCCACGACTCCCCCATAGCTGGGCATTTTGGCGTCGCCAAGACCCTGCATGGAGTGACGAGGGATTTTTGGTGGCCTTGTGTGTGTCAGGACGTGAAGTCCTATGTCGCCTCATGCCCAACCTGCCAGCGGGCGAAGGCCCCCTCAGGCAAGCCCACAGGCTTGCTTCACCCCCTGCCTACCCCCTCAGGACCTTGGAAACTTCATCACTGACTTGCCTCCCTCACACAGTAAGACCACTATTCTGGTGGTGGTGGATTTGTTTTCTAAGATGGCCCATTTCATCCCCTGCTCTGGGTTGCCCACAGCCAGGGAGACGGCAGAGCTGTTCGTGGCGCATGTTTTCCGCCTCCACGGATGGCCCTAGGGTCTCATTTCCGATAGAGGGGCCCAATTCACTGCCCATTTCTGGAGGGAGCTACTGGCATTGCTCCATGTGACGCTCCGTCTTTCCTCCGCCTACCATTCACAGACGGACGGTCAGACCGAGCGCACCAATGCGATTCTGGAGTCTGACCATACATCTGCGCTGTTATGTCAATTACCAGAAAGATGACTGGTTTTCCTTGCTGCCTCTCGCAGAATTTGCTTATAACAATGCCTGCCATGCTCCCACCCGCCAAATTCCATTTTTTGCCAATTTTGGTTACCACCCCAAGGCCTTCCTGTCCACCCTAGCTCCCTCTTCGGTGCCAGCGGCCCAGGACTTTTTAGAGGAGTTGTGAGTGGTACACCACCTCTTACGGGACTCCCTCGAGCAAGCCAAGACAGCCTACAAGGCCTCTGCAGACCAGCGGCGCCAGCCGGGTCCATCTCTGCAACCGGCAGACTGGGTTTGGTTGTCCACCCAATACCTCCCCTCTCACTCGCCCGCAAGGAAGCTCGTGCCTCACCGCATGGGGTCTTTCCAGGTTACGGCCCAGATTAACCCTGTTGCTTTTCGCCTGGCTCTCCCCCCCTCCATGAAGATCCATCCTGTTTTTCATCGGTCCTTGCTGTCCCCCCTGGTTTCTGGCGACCCTCATTGCTCAGTCGGCTCCCCCCCACCGCCAGTGCTGGTGGAGGGGGAGGAGGAGTTTGAGATCGTGGAGATTCTGGACTCCTGCCTTTCTCGTGGCCACTTGCAATATCTGGTGGACTGGAAGGGGTACAGGCCTGATGAGCGATCCTGGGAACCCGGAGAAAATGTGCATGCTCCGTTGCTGCTGAGGCGCTTCCACCAGCTGTACCCCCACAAGCCCAGGGCCCCAGGGGAGGAGCAGGAGGGAGGGCCTCATGGGAGCGGGGATGATGTCAGGGTGGACACTGAGCCCATAGAATCCCAGAGTAGTTCTGATTCTGAGGAACAGCAGTCGCTCCTGGGAAAGGAGCGTGCTCCTCTTTCCCAGGGCCCACAGCTGATGGAGATTCCTCCCACCAGCATTCCTAGCTTAGAAAGCAGTCCAGGAAGTGACCGAGCAGAGATAGCAGACTTGGTGGATGTGCGACGCAGACGCAGAGAGCGGCGCCAGATGGAGGGCACGGAAAGGAGGCGCAGTGCCCGGTTGGCGCGCAAACAACGGCTGCGCCCTGAGGATCCAAGGGAAAAGGGTAGGGACTCTCCCTAGTCCTTAAGTTCAGGGGTCTGCCAGTAATTCCCTTTCAAACAGGGACCAACTGTTTCAACTTAGGGCATAGGTACTCTGCTGCTCAGATCTAGTTGCTACCTGTAGAGTTGTAAAAGTTGTAAAAGTTTTAAGTTGTAAAAGAAGAATAAAGCTTTGAAAGGAATCCCTTTGTCTGTGTCTGGACTTGGCTACTGGATTAGACTGAGAGAAGCCTCCAAGGAGCCCTTGACACAGGACTAGTAGCCACTGATAGCCTTCTCCACCAGGAATGTGTCTAAACTCCTCCCTTCCCACATATGGGCCTGCCTTATACTCAGACAGAAGTCTGATATCTAGCCCACAGCCTTTTTTTTTTTTTTTTTAACAACCTGCATCTCTCCAAGGATTCACACAAACTTTTTCTCAAGGCCTGCTATCTGATATCCTTTTTACTGGATAGGCTAGGAATTGAACCCGCGACCCATATACCTGCAAGGCATGAGCTCTACGACTCAGCTATGATATGGCAAAATGACGCCATGCAAGGGCATTATCATCAACTTTGCGGGGGGCATGGGGGCGGGGGGTAGTTAGAGACTTTTCCAGCTTCCTTGCATGAGATCTTATAGTATAATTTTGTCCCAACTATATTGGGACATTATTATTTTGTCACCAAGAAATGTATACTTCACTTTTCCCTTCTGAAAAAAGGAGTTGTTCAAGGTGGCTTACAAAATGTAGAAAGCACGAAAAAAACAGTAAGCAAAACGTATTTAAAACAAGCTAAAAGCAGCAGCAAACACACAGCACCAAAACAAACTATCAGTAAATTAAATTAACCAGTAAATTAAGTGTCAAATGCTTGTTTAAGAAGAAATGTCTTCAACATAAATAAAGAGGAAGATGACCTAAACTCTTGGGCAGAAAGTAAAAGGTATGGGTGCTTGTTGTTGTTTTGCCCTGCTTCTCAGGCACAAAACCAGGTTGCTGGAATTAAAAACAGAACACAAAAAAAATATAATCCAAAAGATGAGCAGTAGATGCTAACTTTAGAAATATTTGCAAGGTTTGGCATTTTAACTAGTTCCGTGCTGATTTTCGAGCCTATCATTTCTGGCAATTGGGGGAGGGAAGTGTGAAATGAATACACTACAGAGAAAGAAGCTGGGGAGGGGGAGAATTTCTAAGGGTGAAGCTCTAAAAAGGCCCCATTCTTTCTCACAGCAGTGCAGGGCTCTATGCCTAAAGGCTTTTGGGCGGTGACTCCTGAATGCTCAGGAGCAACTCCATGTGGTCTCCTGGGCATTCTAGGAAGGATTGCCTAGTAAAAGTCTCTCTGCTAGGAGGCCCACAATACTGCGATAGTGGGCAGGGCATTTTAAATGTAAAAAATAAAAACAGAAAGAAGAACTCTCTGCCACCTCCTACACTTAAAAAGTAAGCAGAAGCCCCCCACCCCACCCACCCAGTGAGAAAATTCTTCAAAATATTCTCCCTCTCTACGAAAGAAGCAGAAAAATGTCTGTTTTGCAGAAAGAAAAGTATTGCATGAAAATAGGGGGCAGGGTTGGTACAGCACTAATTTTAACTGTAGAACATTTGAAGTGTGCATGCGTGCGAGAGAGAGAGAGAGAGAGAGAGAGAGAGAGAGAGATCTTTTAGAAATATTCCTTTTTACTACCTAATATTCCAAATAACACAGAGAGACTAGAGATGCCAACAATTTTTTCCCCTAAAGTGAAAGTTGAGGTATTTTGAGGATATATGACTCATGAAATGTTTGGGGAGGTTTTGCACATTTCTAATTAGAGAAATACCTACAGATGTATAACTTCATTTCTCTTTCCGCCCTGCTGTGTGTGTCTGTGCCTATTTACTTACCTATTTCTGGAAATGATCATGTGGGTAGGAATCATGCCTTCTATGTCTGCAAAAGGCACAGCCCACAGGGGATATTTATGGCAGGAAGCAATAATCAAAATACAGATCAACCACAAATCATGCAGTCAGGGTCAAGCTTGCAAGTCCACAAGGTGATTTGACTTTCAGTTCTGATTTTTTTTAAAAAAAAAAACTCATAACCTGTCAGTTATGGTGACATTTGGAATAATCAGTGAAAAGAAGAAGGAATAGTTTTGTAAGTGGGCAAGTAATCTCATTCATTCAGTTCTTTCCGATGTTCTATGATTGACCTGACCCTGAGCAGCAGCCGGGAATCTAACACAGATGAGGAGGAATATGCTGAGTGAGGAAGATTAGTGCTGCAAGCTGTAGAGGTACTGCACTGCACGGAGGCTGTGACACTGAAACAAAGCTTGTCAGCAAGAGCCCCATGAGCCACAGCCCCAAAGGCAGCCCCCTTTCCCTGAGGAATTGGCTACCTTTACACCAGGAGATGCATGCTCCTCTGTGCCTGCTCCCCAGCATGGGCGATGCACAAGGCAGATGATTGAGGCGATGGTGTCTTAGGCTCCAGGCTACCCCTTTAAGGTACTCCAATCTTCAGGAAGGGGCAGAGCCTTTGGTACTTTGGCTAAAGTGGAATTAGAGCTCTAGATCTTGCTATAACCTTGAAGGTCCAAGGCAACTTCAGCCTGACCCAGCGTGCCTAAGCCAAGTTGTCCGACTAAGCCAGACATCCATTGTACCCTGTGGTCAGGAAAGGACACCGATACATTTGCCTGAATCCAGAAAGATATTCTGTCTGTGTACAGAAAATGGCAGAGACACTTCAGAGTGCAGGAGTCAGGAGCATCACCGCTTCCATCACCTCTCATGCAGAGGGCTTGCTCCTGTAAGGGGAAATGTGGGCATCCTACTTTCCTCCTTCTGTGCCTTGCTCATTTCCACCTAACAGGTGTTTCCTTTTAAGTGAGAGGCAAAGAGAACTCCTGAAACATAGCAGCAGATAAATAGACCTCTGCCTCTCTCAGGGTGGAACCACAAACAGGGCCAGCATCAAAGGTAGGCCTGGCTGGGCACCACAGCAGGGGCTTACTGGCCTCTGGAGTTGCTTCTCCTCTTTCTCATTGCAACCTGCTTGCTCATCTGCCACTCACTCTGACCCAGACAATAGTGGTTACGAAAGGAAGAGCAACAGATGCCACTGCCCACTTGCTCCCTGGCTCTCTGCCTGTCATGCAAGCAAGTGGTAGCAAGGGGATGAGGAGCAATAGCAGCTGGTGACAGTGGCAGTGAGGAAGTAGACTGCCTGAGGGAGGGGGGCATTGAGGATGTCTTGCCCAAAGGCTCTCTAAAACCTGGAGCTTGCACCGAACACACATTTCGTGTGTGGAAGCCATGACTCTAATATGACATATAAATACAATGCAGTCATTAATATGCATTAGAACTTAATGATAATAGCACAGCATTCTCCACAGATATTTCTGACAATGTGAGTTCCCCTAGATTTAATTAAGCCAGGCGGGGAGTAGAAACAGGATCCTGAAGAGGGTCCAAAGTGCACCTTTATAATACCTCTTATTGGTATTATGAAATTCAGGCCAAGGGAATGGGCTGGTGGGAATGCACAAGTCTTTAAAAATGGTGCATAACAGAAAAGTTTAAGGAATCCACACTACTTGCTTCCGTGTACACCCTTGGACAGACTATCGCAAATATTCAGAAAATGGATCTGAAAGCAATAGAAAAGATGTAATTGCAGTAATGCTGTTGCTTAAACTACTGGGAACATTGTAGCCATGTGGAAATAGTCACACAAAACACCCAGGAGCACTATTCTGAGGCATTTGGAAACAGAGGGCAGCTGAACATCTGTATCATTTTTTATTTTAGCACACAGGCTGCAAGCCAGGCTGCCATTATATGCACCACATAAAGACACAAATGGATAGGCTGGATCACAGCCATTCGATCCATATTTTGCTAAATGGAAAAAGGGGATATCTGCTTGGTTGCTTACTATCTATCCTTTCGATGAAGGGATTTTCTATTTTAAGATAGGATGTGGGAAGAGGAAGAATTACATAATAGGCCAGGGGGAAAAAAGACATTCCAAAGGGTAACAATTTTTTGGACTTGGCAAAGATCCTTCAAGATCTACCAAAGAGTTTATGCATGCAATCAGACTGTTCTACCTGTTTCTAAAAAAGAAACAATTTTGCACTTTTTACATTCTTTTACTTCACTGGAGATGTATATCAAAATTTTCCACTTCTACTTTTTAACAAGCCATCACTTTTCCTCAAACCAGTATCCCAAATCAAGATCAAGATGTTTGTAGCAAGTGCAACTACTTCATTACCTTCAAATGTAATATTTGGTGATCACAAAAACAGGAGAGACAAGCAGTCAGCTGTCCCATTTGGACTTCCTTATCTGGATCCCTCTTGTTAGAGTAAAAGTGAAATCCGGCAGACCATGTAGTAATATGATTTCCTGTTCATCCCAGTCCTTTTGTTGTTCATAATGCCATTAAGGGTAGGAATGTCGTGGGAGCCCAAGAGGTAGGGGTGTACGAAACCCCCTTACCTGGGCTCCGCGGGGGTCCGCAGGGGGGAGGCGATCCATCCCTCCCCCCCGGAATCCTCGCCAGCCGGCTCCGCTCTGCGGCAAGTCCACGGAGCCGCCAGCCGTCTCCGAAGCACCAGCGATATGGCCGCCATGCTGTATCACTGCTTGAAGGGAGGGAAGTGACTGTGGATGCAAATACAGCTGCAGTTAATCCGCCCAGCCAGTGATACAGCAATGGCAGCCGTATTGCTGGCGCTCTGGAGCCGGCCAGCCAGGAGGATTCAGCTGGCAAGTATTTCTTCAGGAGGCAGAGGTAAGTCTTCTAATCCTCCATGGTCTCCAGGGGGCTGGATTCTTTTGAATCTGGCCTCACTGGGGTCTGTGGAGGATTTCTTCCCATCCCTACCAAGAGGGCATGGAGTACACAGACTCCATCCCTACTTGGCCTTTCGAGCCCTGAGCGGCTGGCTGAGCTTCTACCACCACAATCAAGGTGAGCTATTGACTCAGCAACAGTCAAAGGCTTTCTGATGCCTTATAAAGGCCAGCCACTCAAGATGAGTAGTTACCTCCACCCCCTCAGAATAACAGTTTGTTTCATAAAGGGATACTGCCTGATTTGTAAGCCCTGGCTCCTACAGGGTGTGGGTGGTGAAGGCGGTAATGGGGAAGTGTCTACAGAGTCAAGTAGAGGCATATCCTCTGGCCTGGAAGGCCCTGGCATAGCAGGAGTTGGGTTAATGGAGGGAGTCTCCTCTGCCTCTGAGTGGAACATGACAAAACCAGTCCACGGTGTCAAAACTAACTACTGTCCAAACCAATCTTGAGAATACTCAAAGTAGTTCTCAGTGTGGTTCAGTGACAGAAACAGGTTGGAATAACTTTGTATACCATGAATAAAGGAATGTTCCCAAAGAGGAACATAAGGTTTGTAAATCTCATGGAGAATTATTGTGTGTCTGAATTTACATTTGTGCAAGTTTAACTTCAGACCTGTTTCAGGTGCAGTTTAGTACACTTGCAGGTTATTTTCACACTCAGAGGTACTCCCAAACACAATAACACCACCAAACAAAAATGGATTCCATGCTGGTTCATAAGAATTAGTGGTCCGGAACAGATGATATGATCCCTATTGTTTTCCTGCATGCGGCAGCAATAAAAAGCAAGAGATTGTCTTAGATTAGACTTTAATTCATATGTAGGGATGGTGGAGAATTTCTCCCCGAAACTTCGGGGGGCCGAGCGCCAACATGTTCGGCCCCCTGAACAAGTTTCGGGGAAAAATCCTCCGAACCCCCCCTGCCCCCCGCACCACCACCCCCGGGACGGGACTTACCTTCGCCGAATGTCCCTCCCGGCGGCGGGTCCAGCCGGCGGTTTGGCAGCTGTTCGTGCGGGGCGGGAGCGGCAGCCGGTCTTTTGAGTTGCCCTTATTTTCGCCGTAGTCTACATAAAGATTTACGTAGACTACAGGGACCAAATAAGGAATGGGAATGGCGGCTCCCTATGGGGGCCGCCATTATCCGTACGCGCTTTTTTTTTTTTTTTTTAAGGTCACCCGTGATAGGCTACGTGACGATTGACGTAGCCTATCATGGCTGACTTTGCAGATCTAGCCGTGATAGGCTACGTTAATCATCACGTAGCCTATCAGGGGGCGTTTGTTTTTGTTTTTTTAAACTTTCGCGTTCGCGGCCGGGCGAGGCGGGAAGCCTCCTCCCTGCCCTGAATTTCGGCCGGGGCGAGGCAGGAAGCCTCTCCCCCGGCCTGAATTTTGGCCGGGGCGAGGCGGGAAGCCTCCCCCCCGGCCTGAACTTCGCAGGGGGAGCAGCGAAGTGCCTACCCCCCACCGCGAACATCCTTCGAGGACAGGTAAGGGACTGTCGTCCGCCCCTAGTTCTCCCACACTGGAGGCATTCAAGATGATGATGATGATGATGATGATGATGATGATTAAATTTATTAATCGCCCATCTGGCTGGTCACCCAGCCACTTTGGGCGATGTACAACATACAATAAAGCAGTTTAAAACAATAAAATTCTACAATAAAAACATTTTCTAAAATACCCTAACCCACCCCAAATGCCTGCCTGAACAACCACGTTTTTAATGCACGACGGAAGCTCATTAAAGAGGGGGCATGACAGAGTTCCCTAGGGAGGGAGTTTCACAGAGTGGGGGCCACCACAGAAAAGGCCCTCTCCCTCATCCCCACCAGTCTAGCTGTCCTGGCTGATGGGACAGAGAGAAGGCCACCTGAGGCTGATCTTGTTAAGCCGCCTGTCTGGTGCTCCTGGAGGCGCTCCTTAAGATAGGCTGGGCCAGAACCATATAGGGTTTTAAAGGTCAAAACTTTTTTTTGAATTTGGCCCGGAAAACAACTGGTAACCAGTGCAACTCCTTCAGCACTGGAGTGATGTGATCTCGCTGGTGAGCCGCCGCGTTCTGTACCAGCTGCAGTTTCCGAACTGTCTTCAAGGGTAACCCCACGTAGAGCGCATTATAGTAGTCTAAACGAGAGGAGACCAGGGCATGTACTACCGATGGGAGCAGATGGTCGGGAAGGAAGGGGTGCAGCTGCCGTATCAGATGGAGTTGATACAGCGCTGTCCAGCTGACACCTGACACCTGCTGACACCAGTGTACAGCTGACACCTGAGCCTCCATGGACTGCTGGGAGTCCAAAATGACCCCCAGGCTGCAGACCTGGTCTTTTAAGGGTAGCCGTACCCCATTCAACACCAGGTCAACATCCCCCAACCTCCTCTTGTCTCCCACCAAAAGTACCTCGGTCTTGTCAGGGTTGAGCTTCAGCTTATTCCTCCCCATCCAGCCACTGACCGTCTCCAGACATTTGGACAGGGATTCTACAGCCAACCTTGGTGAAGATTTGAATGAGAGGTAGAGCTGCGTGTTATCCACATATTGATGACACTGCACCCCAAACCTCCTGATGATAGCCCCCAGCGGCTTCACATAGATGTTAAATAGCATCGGGGAGAGGATGGAACCCTGTGGCACCCCACAAGTAAGTGGCCACGGGTCCGAAACCTCTTCTCCCAGTGCTACCCTCTGGTAACTGCCAGAGAGGAAGGACCAGAACCACCACAATACGGTGTCTCCAATGCCCAACCCCTCCAGGCGGTCCAGGAGGATACCGTGGTCAACGGTATCAAAAGCCACTGAGAGGTCGAGGAGAACAAGGAAGGAGCATTCACCCCTATCCAGAGCCCTCCTCATATCATCTACCAAGGCGACCAAGGCCATTTCTGTCCCATGCCCAAGCCTGAAGCCCGACTGAAATGGGTCTAGATAATCAGTTTCTTCCAAGTGTGCCTTCAACTGCACTGCCACCACCCGCTCAATCACCTTGCCCAAAAATGGCAGATTTGAGACTGGGCGAAAGTTGTTCAAAACTTGAGGATCCAAGGAGGGCTTCTTTAAGAGCGGTCTTATCACTGCCTCCTTGAGGGCTGTTGGCATCACTCCCTCCTCAAGGGAAGCATTCACCACCGCCCTGATCCCCTCACCCAGTCTCTCTCTGCAGCCCATAATGAGCCAAGATGGGCAAGGATCAAGTAAGCAGGTGGTCGGCCGTATAGATGAAAGCACCTTGTCCACTTCATCAGGAGGAAGAAGCTGGAACCGATCCCACAAAACCGGTTTGCCACAGGCCGCCTCTTGCTCACTAACTGTATCCACAGCATGCAGAGTAACACACCTAATCTGATCAATTTTATTTGAAAAGTGCCTTGCCAAGGCCTCACAGGAGGCCTTAGAATGCTCCAGTGGATGAGGCTGGACAGCCATCTGTCGGGGATGCTCTGACTTGGATTCCTGCATTGAGCAGGGGGTTGGATTCGATGGCCTTGTAGGCCCCTTCCAACCCTACTATTCTATGATTCTATAAGTGAGCATCCAAAGTAGATCACAAAGGAGAGAAACAGGTTCTTAGTATGCAAGATTGAATTTATTATAAGAAGCCCAACACATTCAGCCTCTCTTTTTCTTCTTCTTATTTTAGGCCTTCTTCTGGGGGCTGTAACAGAAATGAGAATAAAATAGGGATGTCAGAGAATTCCGCCACAGACTCCAGTGAGGCCGGATTCTTTAGAATCCAGCCCCCCAGAATCCGTGGCAGAACGGCCTCCTGCCCCCGCCCCCCCCCCACAGAATCCACCCGGGATGGAGCTTACCTGGGGTGGATGTGGCGGCGGCAGCGGCGGTGGCTCCGGTGGTGGCGGCTCCGGCTAGTCTCCAGGCTGGCCGCTGCCAGGCTGCTGCGGCCGCCATTTGCGTCCTTGCAGGCAGCCGTGATAGGCTCCGTAAGTATTTACATAGCCTATCACGGTAAAGGTAGCCATGAAAATGGCATAGCGGCCGCCATTTGCATCCCTGCTCTTTGCCATGATAGGCTACATAAATACTTACGTAGCCTATCACAGCTGCCTGCAAGGACGCAAATGGCAGCCGCTATGATAGCCGCCATTTGCAGTGCAGCAGCCCGGCCGCGGCTGGAACTCCGGCTGCAGCCAGCCCTGGCCAGCAGCTCTGTTGAGCCACTGCAGAGTGGAGCTGGCCGGGGAGGATTCCCAGGGGAGGGACAGAGAGCCTCCCCCCCACCACGGATGCCCCGGCGTGGATTAAGGTAAGTGTTTTATACATCCCTACAATAAAATTTACAAATGGGACAACACATAGTTAAAACATTATTGCAATACAAATTGTCACAGGGGCTAATACATGCATGACATTATTTTAAAACCATATAAACCCTACTTTATTCCTAAAAATAACATATAAATACATACTTACTAAAGAAAAAAGTCTGCTGGATATTTTCAGCAAAAGATTGTCTCCTGTGTCAGTCTACTGGCAACTGGAAACAATATTTCTCAAATCTTATCTTATACTCTTTTAGTCCATTTTTTTCTTACTCTGTCAGATGTTTCCATGTTGATGTAATCTGGCCAAGGTCTCAAAGCTGCACTGTGCTGTGATAGCTAGGGAGTGTATGTAAATCACACACAGATCATAAGAGTGGTAAAAAATCAAGGTCTTTAATTAATGCCATCTTATGTATGTGATGCCTCTGATTTTATTAACACAATCACAGCTGTTCATATAGAGAAGGATATTCTGATCATCGTGGATATAAGATCTTTATACACCAATATACCTCAAAAAGATGCCTTAAAAATTATCCAACAAATATTAGATAGAACAGAAAAACATCTTCCTACCCCCTTTCTTCTCTTCCTTGCAGAAACAGCGCTTTTCCAAAATTATTTTCAATTTGATAACAGGTTTTACTGGCAAATTAAGGAGGTTGCCATGGGCTGCTCAATGGCCCCAGAAGTGGCCAATTTATATATGGCAAAATATAAAAATATTTTCACCTGAGGGCCAATATGCAACTAAACTTTTGACATGGTTGAGGTACATTGATGATATATTCACCATTTGGAGAGGGAGCGAGGAGAAGCTACAACAATTCGTAATGTGGGTAAATACCAGGGATGAAAATATCAAATATGATATTTATTCTAACAACCTGGAAGTTCACTTTTTAGATCTTGAAGTAAGAAAGGAGGGGGACAACCGGCCACTGCAATTTATAGAAAGCCCATTCATATTTGTATGTATTTAAAATATGATAGCTCACACCCCAACTCCCTAAGGAACAACCTCCCATGTGGACAGTTTCTACAACTAAAGTGAAACTGTTCCAACAGATTTCAGACAGGAATCACACATTCTTTCAATGTAACTAAGGGAAAAGGATACCCTGAGCTTATAATAACACAGGGCTTTAAAAAAGCAGGAAAAAGACCATGGTCTGAGCTGTTAGCAGATACAATAAGAACATCCTCAGATCGAATTAACTGTGCTTTAACACTTGATCATATTGCCAACAAATTGCAAGGGAGCATAAAAAGATATTGGCATATAATATAACATATTTCAGGTTGCCAAGACAACCACTGATTTCCTTTAAAAGAACCCGGAATATCAGAAATTTTCTGATAAGGAGTAAATTTAAAGAACACAACAGAAGTTTAGTCGATGTCCTGCCAGGTGCTTCCATGCCTAGGGGCCATCACCCATGTGGACACTGCAGCTACTGCAAGCACACCTCCAAAATTACAGAATTTGAAAACCCCTCCAACCAACAGGCATACTATTTGAAGCTACCTGCAGTAGTGCCTTTGTAGTTTACACTGTCCAGTGTAAATGCCCTAAGCTTTATGTGGAAAAAACAGTAAGACCTTTAACAAGCCTGATAGGGGAACACCTGAGTAACATTAAGAACAACAGACCAGGTGCCCCACTTGTAAGCCACTATGCAGAACAATAGCATTCTCCCACAGATCTAAAATTTTGGACACTGGATAAGCTTGTCAACAAGAAGGAGAAATATCTGTTGAGGAGAGAAGCTGAGTGGATTTTAAGACTGAACACTCTCTCCATGTGGTCTAAATGAAGACCTTGAATTCTTACCACTCTTATGACCTGTGGGTGATTTATATACGCTCCCTAGCTATCACAGCACAGTGCAGCTTTGAGACCTTGGCCAGATCACATCAACATGGAAACACCTGAGAGAGAGTGAGAAAAAAGGACTAAAAGAATATAAGATTTGAGAAATATTTTTCCCTGTCACCAGTACCTTGACACAGGAGACAATCTTTTGCTGAAAAAAATCTGCAGGCTTTTTTCTTTAGTAAGTATGTATTTATATGTTATTTTTAGGAATAAAGTAGCTTTTATATGGTTTTTAAAATAATGTTATGCCCCTGTAGCAATTTGTATTGCAGTAATGTTTTAACTATGTGTTGTCCCATTTGTAAATGTTATTATCATTTCTGTTACAGCCCCCTGAAGAAGGCCTACCACAAGCGGGGGGAGGCCAAAATGTGTTGGGCTTCTTATAATAAATTCAGCCTTGCATCCTGAGAACCCACATCAGAGATGGGGCAGGCACTTGAGTGCACGCTTCTACTCCTTACCACACATAAACATGTTCCTACTCCTTGCCAACATAGGAGAGCAATTCACCCATACCATCCAATCTGGCCCAGTGCTGTCATTCTTTACATGGTGCTGGGCACTGATGTTCATCCATATGGAACATATTTAAAAGAAAATGGTCCGTCCTGTGTAATGCATGCTTTGTGGTATTGCTGACTGCATGCAACATAATATGCACTCTTCAAGTTAAGGGTAGAAAACATCTCTACTCCACAGCTTTTTGCAAATACTTCTTTGTATGGAAGTTGATGGCTGTCAATCACAAAGGCTTTATTAGACTCTCTTAAAGCCATCCAAAGGCAGATGGTTCCATCCTTTGCTATCACTGTAGGTGAAATCCATTCAGATGAATCACTCTCTTCAAAAACGTCTTTTTGTACTACTTCTTAAGCTCCTCTGATACAGTAGGCCTGGACTCTGACTGGAAAATGTAAGCACTGTAACTTCAGTGATAATAGGTGTCATATTATGTCTCATTTTATCTCTGTAGACTGAGAAAACCATGTGCACAGCCACGTTTCTCCTCAAAATAGTCCTTAGTCACAGCTGAGACAGGTGTTTGAATTGCAAGAGTGCTCAGCTGAGAACAAGCAATGTGCCCATTAACTGCTCTGAGGATCAATGCAGAAAATAACTGTATATCAAGTATAGGAGTGTCATTGCATGGAGAATAGGGATGGCTGTTTGTCATGGGGAAATTTGGCCCTTTGGGGGCTCGTCGGATTTCTCCTAAGCCTCCAGCTTGGCTTGCATCTGTGAAGTGAGCAACTGGCTTTTCTCCAAAATCTGGGAACTTAATCAGGTTTTTTCCCCCCCTAAAAACACAATTTCCCCAGGATCCCCAGTGTAGCACCTGCAGGCACCATTTGCACAAATTGCAGTTGTAATTTTCTTAGTCTGTGCAAATTTCAGCTGCAAATTATGCAAATTTGCGGCCGTAATTTGCACTACTATTTTTACACCCCCACCCCCCAATTACAGAAATTCTGCCAGCTGGCCCAACTTGTTGCACACCGGGTCAGGCCAGCTGGTGGAAGACAGAATGGAGTCCGGGGAGCCAAGTTGACAGAAGCTTGTTGAGCTCCACCCCACAGTTGGATTCCTCAAACATCCCTAATGGAGAACTCTGCAGATACACACAACATGCACCAAAAGCCACCGTTCCAAGCAGGTAGCCATGGACAAGAGGAGCACATGAAGTGTAGTGCTTATTATGTGGCAAATGTGCAAAGGAATGCAAGGAGATTGAACCAGGCAGGGTAGACACTGCTGAGTCAGGGACCAACATTAAGAGCCTCTGATTGTCATGAGGCTGTAGCAGCAGCTTTAACTATGCACAAGTCATTTCTTTCTGTCTGGAGATGATTCTGCCCACACTCCAAAGAGTAACATTTTATTATTTATTTATTCATTCATTCATTCATTTCATTTCTATACCGCCCAATAGCCGAAGCTCTCTGGGCGGTTCACAAAAATTAAAACCGAACAACACACAATAAAACAATTTAAAATATATAGAACATCAAAACATCTCTGGCATCATAATTTCATTATGGTAAATAATTGCATGTTCATTAGACTAGCTGTTCTGGCATATCTCAGCAAAGTGTCCATTCATTCTACAATGTTTGCACTCAGCAGGTCAACTTGAGTAGCTTGCAAGATGCTCAGGTCACCTGAGTTTGCTAGTTCTGGAAGATCTGATTTTCCTTTGCAAGCTTTTGTCCACATTTTCACTCCACTCTTGTGCAGTGGAACCACAACTTGAAGTGGACCTCCTGTATCATCATCATCATCATTTTTCCTTCTTATTCTAGAAGCAAGCATTCTCTTGTGTGAGGCAGAGTTGTTTGCTCAATAGGTTGATCTCTGATCAGGTCATCTGCCCCATTTCCGAATTCACATAACAATTAGTTTTCTCAGAGCATCAATAGCCTCTAATGTTGGTTTCCCAGTTTCTTTTCTTGCTGGCAAAATTCATAGCGATAGTTCGCTACCTGCTTCTTTTTTGGCACACACAGTGTGCCATGACTGCAATCTCATATTTAGCATCTCCAAGGGGAAGAAGAATGTAAAACTGTATGAGGCCGCTCTCTTCCAAGGCAACACATGAACAGTGCTCGTTTTCTTACTTCAGAATCCTCTCAACACAGGAACACAGAAAGTTGCCTTATCTACCCTATCAGATTATTTGTCCCCTGTTCCTGTCCAGTGCATTCTGACACTGCACAGCAGGGAGAGTGTGCCCCGTAGTTGCTGCTGGGATGGGATTCCCAACATTTCTGTGTTGCTGGCTGTGTTCAGAGGCAGAACAGCCACTTTCACTGCCACAGTGTTGTGTCAAACCACTGAAGCACAGGTTAAATTCCAGCAAATTTACACAACTCCTACTTGTACAAGTGCTACACAGCTCTGTCTCTAAGCCTAGACAGTTCTCTTCCCTCCTCACATCATGCTTCCTGTCATCTTCAGTTAGATCTCTCAGCAGGCAGTTCTCTGAGCCAAATAGTTTTCAAGCAATGCTTCCATTCTTAGCTATAATATAGGACTCTGACTTGTGATGTATAGGAACTTCTTGTCTGTCCGCTTCCTGGATCCATCTTTAAAACAACCATTATGTGCCTTTGCAGTCTCATGTAGGGGGATAGACAAACCTGTCCATTTCAGTTTCTCTTAGTTTCTCATTTTTCCAAGCTTACATTTGGTTCATCTCAAAGTTGGTGAATATCTGCACTCCACTCTTACATTCAATTAGTCCTGAACTTTGAGAATATTTTTTAAAAGTTTGCATGAAAACTCATAAGCATTTTATTAACATTTCTCCTAATATATGCATTTTTGTATGCATTTTTGTCTAGCGTACACATTTTTGCAAGCAGTTTTCCTAATATAATCCATACTAGAATATTATTTCCCCTAATATAAGAATTTTTGTGTGCAAGTTTTAATTGAAGAACATCATTGCAAACCTTGGAAAGTGCAAATTTTGAAGAATAACAGCTTCAATTTGCATAGCAGTTCAAAAATGCAAAATTAGGTAAGTTCATATTGAATGTGAACTGAACAAATTTCTTTCCCATTCCTAGTCTCTTGTTACAAAGGCACATAATAAAAAGAAAGGACCAAATGGTGTGGGGGTGGGAATATCACAGGACACAAAAATGCAATTAGTTATGTGTATCACTACAGTGGTAGAATACTGTGAGGGCCTAACTTTTACACTTCTGTCATGCTTGAAAACATGTGATGGAAGAAACTGCTGACTTCCAATACTAGGGTAGGAAAGAGTCAATATATAATTAGATCCTCTTGAATCTAGGATAGGGTTAGGTTCAATTCTACAGTGGCTACACTACTTTTCAGCTGCATATTGTGCAGCTGATGCAAATAAAATTCACTTTCAATTTCATCAAATTGAGTTGAACATGCAGAAAAACATATCTGGCCCTCCCAGAGAGCAGCGTGTCAGTTCCAGTGTTGTGACTTCATAGATATATGGATGAGTGAAGAGTGAATTCTTGGATCTGTATAAAACTAACCATTTGACCGCAAATGTGTTTGACTACTGTTAAGAGCATATCAAAGCTAAGATGGAAATGGGACAATATGCTAAAAATGTAAGTGCTTACACTTTTACCACAGATATGTGCACAAACTGAGGGCCAAACTACATGTATGAGCACATTTCACATCTGGTGGTTTTGTTGTTGTTAAATAGTAGCCAGAGGGGTGGGGGTAGGGATTCCTAATCAGAATCAACCAATAGCAGCTTCTTTTCTAGGCCAAATTGAAGGGTTGGAGGGGGTTCATCGGAGCTACAGTGTGGGGAAAACTGTTAATCTCTACCTGTGCATCACATTCCCATTTCTGATCAGGGGCCCTCTCAATTGCTATTTAACAACAAAAATTCTACAGCTGTGAAATATGACCACATACTGTATTTCATGCATTGTCTAGTTTGACCCTGAGCAGGGTATTCAGAGTTTATTATAAAGAGAAGCAGAAACTGAAAAGTATAACCTATCCATATGCACAGAAAAGTTGCGGGCATGTGATGATAGGAGATTAGCCAAACATATAAAGAATGTATGGGAGATGGAAAGAGAGCTGACAAATAGCTAATCTCTTTATTTGCAAGTGCTGAAAAGTTTCAAAGAAGAAGGGAAAAAACCCAAATGCAATATGGGATAAATCTTTCAGAGTAATCCTTTTATGCTATCTTTTGTCTGGGTGTTTCCATAGAAATATGGAACATGCTTTAGTTCATTTGTTGTTCTGCTGGAAACTTTTGGTCCAATTGTTGAGTTTTAAGAAAACACTGTTTGTGAGGTTGATGTATGTAGGAGTACTATTTCAGGGATCTTGGCTCAGCACTATCTACCTTCAGTTATGTCTTTTCCTTGTGCAGGCAAGTTCTTTTAATTTAGGGAGCAATCCTATGGCTGCTGGACAGCAGCTAGATGGCCATAGGATGTCGTGTTTTCCAGGAACAGACCTTCCCCCACTTCGCAGGCAGCACGGAACAGCCCCATCCTCCGTACTCGCAAGAGGAGTACAAAGTGGCCAAAAAGGGGCGTGGCAGGGGTGTTCTGGGGTGGGGAGGGCAGAAATGCCTGTACGACACATCCTATGTGTCGTCCGGCAGCCCCCTCTCCCACTCCGTCCTCCCACAGCTACACAGCCACAATCAGCTGTCTAGCTGCAAATGCAGGGCAAGAGAAGCACGGAGGGAACGATCCCCTCCGTGCTTCTCCTGCCCTGCTTTGGATAGGTGGTCGCCTCCAAGTTTGGAGGCAGCCACCTATCTGGATAGGATTGCGTCCTCGGTGTCTTTTTAAAGCATCTCCTTAGTCTGAGATGTGATCCTGATTTATGCCCTACCTGTATTTACTGGAAGCTTTGTCAGTCTTTCTTGTATGAACTGGATTTTAACGGTTTGTGTTAAGAAGGAATGGATTAATTTTCACAAGTTCATACTAACTATTGTATGAACTGGGTATTCTGTGTTTATTGTTTTGTGGTCTTTAAACTTTTGTTACCAAGCTTGATCCCTAGAGATGGGAAAGGATATCATGCATTCATTATAAGATCTAGTACAAGATACTGAGTAATATCTTCCGTCTTCTATTTTCCCCTTTGGAGTGGAGTTTAGATTATCTAGTGTGGACCTTTGACTTCCACTGACATCGTATTAGAGCCCATAATAGATAGACAGCTGGCATAACTATGTATAAGAGTTGAAAGCAGTTCACATGCATTACCTAACTGTACTCTTTAAAACAATCCTTTAAGCTAAGTCAGAATTATTATCTCCATATTGCAGATGGGGGGGGGGGAGTACTGAGGCTGGGAGACAGTGGCTTACTTAAATCCACCTAGAGGGAAGATTTGACTTCCTGGTTCATAGCTCAGTCTCTTAGTAACTATGCTGCACCAGCTCTCAGTTAGGGATGCTGGAGAAATTGAAGACGGATTAAAATGAGCTCAGATTTTTAAGAATCCGACCTGTGGAATCTACTGTGGAATACCCCCCTCTGGCTGTGCGGAGTTCGTGGACTTTTGGATGATTTTCTTTTACTTTTCTGAACTTTATATAAATCCATAGAAAAATATGTAAGTTTCTGCTGAGGAAACATTGAATGGAATGGGGGACAATACACAAAGTTTTATGTACTGAGGTAAATTATGTAAATACTTACGTAAATACGTACTTTTCCGCATGATGGGGGGAAAAAAACGCATCTGTTTGTGGGTGGATGATGGAATGAAAGATGCCTGACAATCTGCGAAACACAGACGGAGCAGATTTTACACAGTCCATACATCCCTGCTCTCAATAGGAAAAGCAGTCATTTTTAGTGTTGAAACATTCCTCATCACTCAGCTTTTCAGGTTGTTGTATAACTGGATTCATTGCTGCTCCTGAAATTCTTGATTGCAACAATGACAAGAAGGACTTTCCACCAACTCCTTTGGCTGAGAATGTGGCAATCCTTCCTTTGAGAGGTGAACCTTACAACCACCAGCCTCAAGGTCAGAAGACAATTACTTGGGGTTAAGGACTGGTTTAGAAGCTTGAGAGCCAAACTAAATGTTTCTTTAATCATGCATTGCTGATCTATGTGTGATTGTTTCCCCTACTCTCCTGTAAGCACGTATGGCCCCAGTTTGGATCAGGATCATGGTGCTTTGGGAGAGGAGTGTTTAAGCTTCCTTCCCCTCCATTTTTGTCCTGAAATTCCCCACAGGCATTTTTTTTAAAGAAAAAAAAGTCTGCATTGATTCCAAACAACACTTTTTTTCTTTTTAATGCCCACTCCAGGGTGGCAGGGCAGGGGTGGAATTTTGGGGGGAAAACTGGGGAAGGAGGAAGCTTAAACCCTCCTCCTGAAAATACCATGGTCCCAATCTGTAAGGGAAAAAATCACAGATACCTCAGCTTAATTTAGTTGGGCCCTCCATAAAGAACGGTTAGTTTGTCCCTGTGTGTAGAACACAGCGGGTTCCTTCTGACAGGAGTAGGACGCTGTGTTTATCACATGCTAATTACTCATTCGCTGTTTTGACTTCCTACTATCCTCCAGGCACACTCCCCAGAAGTGGTAATCATGGCTAGCAAAAGCACTAAGTAGCTTAGCCTTATCCTCTTTTAAGATCCATAAAGCCAATGCCCCACACTGTCTTAACAATCCCATCCAGATTCCAGAACAGCTGGAGCATAAAGAGAGGCATTCTTTCAATGTACGCAATGATCACAGGATTCTTTTCTCTCTGATCTTCAGTTTGGCCCTGAACAGCCTTCAAAAACATTACAAGGCCTTGCTGGGGTACAAATAAGCACTTGAAGCACAGGAAAGGGGTTGATCCTGCCTGATATAATTTTGCCTTTTCTGCTTTGAACAACAGATCCCAAAGCCATAGCACACATTACTTTTGGAATGCCCTTCCTTTTAAAAAGTGGACTCTTCTGTCTTGTGACATGGTGGTGGGGTAGGGAATAGCTATTTGAGAAATATAAGCCTCAAATATCACTGCGTCTCCAGTTGTGGGTTTGCCTTGCATTAGCTGAGGGGGTTAAACTGGATTTCAACAGGGTATTTTACAGATGTACTTTATCTATAGTTATCCTCCCCCTGCCCCCCCCCCCACGCCAACAGATTCATGCTGGGATTGGCTATACACTTCAGATGTCTATTGTCTACTTATGAGAGATTCATATAAAAATTGTTGTCTTAATGGCTTTCTGAAGATTTCTGATGATACTTTTAGGCTGGTCATGTCTAAAAACAGAACAAATAAAATAACAGAAAAGAAAAATGAACTTATTTGCTGTGTCACGCTACTCTAATGAAGTGGTAAACTTAGGGATATACTTCAATTTGTAAAGCAAACAATTAAAGTAGGGGTAGGCATACTGGTGCCCTCCAGATGTTTTGCATTACAACTCCCACAAACACCAGCCATCATGGCCAGTCATCAGGGGTTATGGGTGTTGTGGTCCAAAACATCTGGAGGACACCAGATTGCCTACCTCTGGATTAAAGCTAGGCACTGTGGTAAATAATGAAAGGAATCATTGAAAAGCCAAGGCTAGCATGGTACAATTCAGTATCATGAAAACAAAAAAATTTCAAATCGCTCACAGGAGATAGGAGACAAGTAATGCAGACTGAGTAACCTAAACAGTTTATTACTGGCCATTGCAGAGCAATTAAATATTGCACTGCATTACACGGTGGGTTTAAAGCCTACTTGAGGGCTCCTCACACCAAGGTAGAACAGCAGCATTCTAATGCACTCATTAATGGCTTGGATTAATGAGTAAATAAATAATTAATGAGTAAATAAATAATTCATGAAGTCATATTCCTTACAGAGGTACAAAGCAGCAGATCATAAATTATTGCGTGAAATCCCTTTTTCTGTGGCGAAGCCATTAATTTAAGGGAGCGGAGGGTGAAATACCTCTTTCTAGATGCTATGTCCGATAAAATCCTATGAACAAGACAAGCCCTCAAAATGAGCTCATTCCAAACAGCATTTTAATCATGTGCCGTTTGGCTGACTGAAAAGAAATAATGAATAAAATGCCCCCAAATAATAAATTGATAATAATAATATGTCTAAGTAGATGTTTTAATGCCTGGAAGAGAAAATACTGACAATAGCTTCATTGAGTAAAAGAAGCAAATCTAAATAAAAATGTATATTCATACAAGCTACCAAGTGCTTCATCTCTCCAGTCCACATGATACTTTTTTTGGTACAGATAATAACAAACAACTGTGTCAGAAAAGAAACAGGAAAACAACATACAAAACAAAAAGTAAAGCAGAAGACTAAAGTGGAACATTTTTCAACCCCACCCACACTCCATCATAGAACATTAATAGAACCTCCTACCAAAACATGGTGAAAACTGAATTCCTAGACCCAAGCCATGTGAAAACCTCAGCATTATCGCCTAAACTTTTGACTTACATTGACTTACATGAATATGTTGATTCCAAGGGTCCATGGCCACTGTGACTCTGCTGGAAGGCTGTGCATTTTATTCATACTCCTTTTCTCTTGATAGATGCTGTACAGCTTTTAGATGGCTTGACAGCGTGAAGCTTTTCTGACACTTCTACATGCTGCAAATTGTAAGCTACATTTTTGACAGGGCCATCAGCTTGTGTCCACAAAAAATGGAAGAAAGATACTTCTACCTCAAGATGGTCAGAATTAATCTGCTCTGCTGATATCGGTGGGTCCCACCTCTTACCATCTCCCCCTGCACGAGCTGGACTATAATCCAGATGTTAAGGCTGTGAGGAGAATATGAAAGACCATAAAGGCTTGTCTATCTTCCACAGGTGTTCATATCTGGGTGTTTTCTTCCTGGTGTCAGTATTGCCATAATCATGGCAGCAGCGCCTGAGCTAGCTTTTCTGCCACCTGAGGCAGGAGAGCACACACACACCGCTGCCCCCCATTGCCGCCACTGAGTTACTGCTGCTGTTGTTGCGACCGACAACCCCCATCACAGCCTCATCGCCAGCCCCATTGCCATCGCCACATACCCCCCACATCCCAGTCGTCACCGCTTGCCCACTGCCTCCATTGCCACCTGCCTTCTGGCTCACTCTGAGAATCCATCCGCTCAGAGTGAGAAAGAGGCAAGACTCTCTGAAGAGACACAGCAGCTGTTCTGGCTAGCATATCTCTTCAGAGAGCATGGCCAGGCCCAAATGGCTGGCTCTAAAAGGGGTCTTTATTCAGAGCCAGGCATTGTAGGAGGGGTGTCCCAGGACATCACCTGTACCTTGGCTAATCTCCTAGAACATCCCTCCCACAATGCTAAGGACCCTCTCAGAGCCAGGCATCTGGGCCTGCCTGTCTGGCTGTCTAAAGAGCAGCGGTGGCCACTTTCTTTGGCCAATGAGGCTCTACAGACAGTTCTGAATATTCTAGTAAAGAATCCTGTATAAAAGACCTGGGTACCTGAAAGACCACCTGCTGCCCCCACATATATTTCCCATGTACTGTGCTCATCATCATAGGACTTTCTCTGGGTGCTTTGCCATTCTGAAGATACAGGCCAGGGGTTACCAGAAAGAGAAACTTTTTGTAGTGGTGCCTCTTCTCTGGAATGCTTACCTCAGGAGGCCTGCCTGGTGCCCACCCTTATGTCTTTTCACACAAGGCAAGGATTTAAAAAAAAAAATTCCCCTGAAATTTTTTTTCAGTGTCAGCTGAGCTTGTTTTTATTTTCTGGTTTTAACTCTCTGCTATTCTACATCTTGCTGTGCTATGATGCTGTTTTATTTTCTTGGGTTTTTTGGAATTGTATCGATTGTTTTACAGAGCAATCCTATGCCCCACAGACAGCATCTGGGGGTACATAGGATTGTTCAGTCTCTGGAACCTCAGAGCCCAGAATCTGTGTTCCCCTCCCCCTCATAGTCAGCGTGGAGCTCTCTGCACCAGCCATGTCTCTGCGCTTGGAAATGGAGTGCTAAGACAGAGAAAAGGGGGTGGTGCCAGGAGCGGGAAGGGGGGGAGACGACAGAAGCTGCTTTATTCACCTTCCTATTGAGTTTCCAGGCCCATTCCATCCCCCTTCCCAAAGCTCCACCTCCATGTTCCAGCTGCCCTGCATAAGATGGTTCACAGCCTCTGATTTCGGAGGCTGGTTACTATCCGGATAGGACTGCACCCTTAATTGTTGTATGCCACTCTTAAATCAATTGCTAACTGGCTGGATACAGAACTGTAAATAAATACATAAATGAATGGATGGATGGATGAATGAATGAATGAATGAATGAATGGTTAGGCTTATCTGTTGCATGCTATGGGCACAATTAATTATATGGAATCTCCCCTACATATAATTACCTTAAGAGACAGAGTTATTTTATTATTTGTTTGGTTTTTAAATAGAATCAAAGAGAGTTGCCATAATATAGGAAAAAAGTTGCCCTCACACCAAGTGGAGAGAGGTTACAATACTTTCACACTTACAAAAAGCCTTTTCTAGAAGTACTTCCTGCTGTTTTCAGTATAGCTTGTTTTCATGCAACTTGTTGAGATTCAGTAAGCCTAATGATTGAGTTCTATCTTTATTTTTTGGCTGGTTCATTTTCATTAGCTTTTATTAAGTATAAATTTTGCATCCAGAAAAGTCCTCCCAAGTTCAAAGTAATTGCAGCAAAGTACTTTTGGAAATGTTGATTCATAAGGGGTGAGCTATTTTCTTTTGAAAACACACACAGAACTATTGGCCATTGCAGACCACAGCTGACCACTGGAAATATGGCATATCATCTCAGTAAGTTGCCCCAAAATATCTGGCAGAGAAGTTAAAAAATGACGCTTTCACCAGTGTTGCTGTATGTAATTTTACTCCACAAGTGGATCAGCGGTTGGTAACTTTTGCAGATCTGGGTGCCAGTTCCGCGTCTCCACCCCCCCTCCCGCATACTTCCCTGCTGCCACTGAAATTTCTACCAACACGCCACCAATTTTTCTGCCAGAGGTTTTCAGGACCACAATTCTGCTTCCCAGTGTGATAAGTGCTCCCTGTGCACCTTGTTTTAAAGGAAACACTTCCACTTTTTTGCTACTGCTGCAGAAAACAGGGTGGTGGATGATAGGGGCCACAAAAACAGAAGCATGGAAGGGCTCCTTCTGTCAGCAGGAGGCTTTTGATCTAGTGAAGCTTTTCTCTGGCTGATTGGGGGAGAAGTCCATTTTCACTGATTTCCCCCTCTTTCTGCACTCCCCGATGTCCCCTGAAAATCTGCTCCAGAGGGTTGGGGGACTCTCTGGAACAGTGGGGGAAGTAATGCTGGGGAATGCAGAAGGTGGGAGGAATCAGCAAAAAATCATCCCTCTCCCTCTGTCATTCCCCTCTGAGCAAAACTCTGCTTGGCGACACTCTCACTGGTAAAAGAAAATTCTGGCTCTAACCCATAATGTCTTATTTATTCAGCAGGCTGTCGCTTACCCATTGATGTCCATTCAACAGATGTGTGAAGAAAACAGTGATGGCAGTGATTATTCAGATAAATTGAAAAGTCTCATCAATATCTCATTCATAAACTATCAACTCTTTAAATGTTTAGAGCACTGGTGTAACTATCATTTCCAGCACTGAAGTCAAAGATGTCTAATAAAATGAATTATTGTAACTGCTGGTCATTATGAATTGGGAGTAATTTATCTTTTAATATAATATGATTGTTAACATGTTCTGGTTGCTTGAAAGCTGCTTTCCTGTAGGGAGCTCTGAATATATTTTTTAGCAGAACAACATTCAATTCCATGCCTGCTATTTTAACAGCATGGGCCGTATAATTGAAGATAATATTTTCCCATATTGAGTTATAAAATTTGAGTAATGGTTTACAACATGTGCATGAACATTTTGTTTTTGGCACACTGTTATACACTATTTTTGTTAACGTGCATATGGGCCAGATGATCAAGATGATCCAATAAGGCTAAGAACAGCTAATATGTTTAATCACAATTTGTTATTTGTCTATTTTTATAATGGGGCGTAGAAATGGTAAGTACTTTAGATGTACTCTATATTTTAGATCAGGGGTAGGCAACTTGTAGGCCAAAACATCTGGAGGCCACAACTCCCATCAGCCCTAGCCAGCATAGCTAATGATGAGGGATGTTGGAAGTTGTAGGCCAAAACATCTGGAGGGCCACAAGTTGCCCAACCCAATTGTAGATGATCAGATCAGTTATATATCACAAATAAAAATAGGCTGATCTTAATTAATACAATTGGTCTTGTCCAATGATGGTCAAATGTGCATACAAAAAAATGAGTGCAATAAAGGGGCCAGCTTACTTGAATTCTGCCTCTTCTGGCAATGAAACAAATTCCAGTCTCACAGGCTACTGAATGCAGAAAAAATAAAATTAAATAGGAAGTCCCCATAATCCAAATTCCCTGATGCTGCACTCAAGAACAATGAGTGCATATTTATTACATCATGGTTACAAATGCAAGTGATGACTGCAATGTATGAAAAAATTATCGTAACTCAAACTCAGTTGACAAAACTTTCTGAACATGACTTGCTTCCAGCACAATCATTTTCAGAGGAGGCAGTTCATTTGCTTATATTAAAAGAATGGAACTAGATAATACAGAGAATATATGGATGCTGGGATGAAAGCAATGGCTCAACATAACCTTCTGTCTTCTCCTCTAGTAATGTCTTTCAAAAGAAAACTTGTGATGTTACATCATCAGGTTGAGAATTTCCCCACCATTCCTGTTTCATCATCTGTCATTGGCAGGGCTGGGGAAATTCTCAGTGCAATGACATTGCATCACACTTTTTTTTTAACTAGATATTACTGAGTGAGAAGGGAAGAGGAGTTATGGGGTTGCTGCACATAGTCCATATCATGCAGCTGTGCCTTAGTTCATCAAGTGATGATATCCTGAATGTGTTGTACATGCATGTGCGAATCAGCTCTCAGATAGAGGAACATATGTGTGTATGTGTCTGTCTGTGTGTGTGAGTCATCAAGCTGGCTAATATATGTTTACAAACAGTTTCTGGAATGAAATAAGGAACCACTCCTCAACACAAACAAAGAGAACAGGCTCTTCCTTCTTAGTGTATTGATTGCAAGAAAATAAAGTGTGCTTTCATAATGTAATGTACCAACCACTGTATCAAGAAGACAAAAAAGGAAGCAAGAATATATATCTATATAGAAAACAACATGTACACCAACTTTTTAAAAAGACTGAATTATCTGAGTGCAAACATCAACATAACTAAAGGGAGGATTAGGTTCCGAAGCAAAAAAAAAAAAGAATGACTGTCCTCTGCCTTTATTTACTTATTTATTCATTAATTTAAAATTTACTATGACATTAAAAACATACACATCCAGAAAATCAAACTTATGGTCCAATCCTATACATGTCTACTCAGGTAAGCTACATCGAATTCAATGGGGCTTATTCCTAGATAAGTATGTATAGGATTTCACCCTTAGGCCTATGTACACTTACCTAGGAGTAAGTGCCACTGAACACAATGGGACTCACTTCTGAGTAAGCATGCGTAGTATTGCACTGTAAAACAATACATGCTGTAATGAAGTATAATAACCGCAAAACCCATCCCCACAAAAAGCCAGAACAAATAAAGAGATCTTACAACAATTTTGGAAGCTGCTCAGGCATAGCCTTATATGGGAAGAAAGGTACATCACTGCTGTCTAGTACTTTTGGCAACCAAACCTGATACACAGATGGAATAGTCAAGCAAATGAGCAACCTGAACCTCACTCATTATCATAGTAGTCATGGCCAGTCCAACCATTAGGCAGTTGCTTCCAGCAGCATATGCTGGGAGGCAGCAGCAAGGTTTGGAGGAAAGAGCTGTGTGTGCCACATGTAGGGATGTACGGATGGTGTAAAATCCACCCCGTCTGTGTTTCGCAGATTACCAGATGTATTTCATTCTGTCGTCCACCCACAGATGGATGAAAATATTTTTTTCCATCATGTGGAAAAATACACAAATAATTTAGGGATGGGGGAGAATTTCTCCCTGAAACTTCGGGGGGCCGAGCGCCAACACATTCGGTCCTCCGAAGGTTGTTTGGGGAGAACTTCTCCCCCCCCGCCCCCCCCCCCCGGGATGGGACTTACCTTTCACGAATGTCCCTCCCGGCAGCGGGTCCCGGCGGCGGTTCGGCAGGTCTTCGTCAGGGGCGGGGGCGGCAGCGTAAAGATTTACGTAGACTACAGCGACCAAATAAGGAATGCAAATGGCGGCTCCCTATGGGGGCCGCCATTTGTGTACGCGCTTTTTTTTTTTAAAGTCACCCGTGATAGGCTACGTGACGATTAATGTAGCCTATCACGGCTGACTTTGCAGATCTAGCCGTGATAGTCTACGTTAATCGTCACGTAGCCTATCACGGGGCGTTTTTTTTTTTACTTTTCTTTTGAAGTTCGCGGCCGGGGAGACGGGGCGCTTCTCCCCGGCCTGAATTTCGGCCGGGCGAGGCGGGAAGCCTCCACCCCGCCCTGAATTTCGGCCGGGCGAGGAGGGAAGCCTCCCCCCACGGCCTGAACTTCGGGGGGAGCAGCGAAGCGCCTCCCCCCCACCGCGAAGCAAGCTGCGAGACCAGGTAAGTGACTTTCGTGCACCCCTAAAATAATTATGTAAATATTTACGTAAGTATTTACATAATTTACCTCAGCATGTAACATTTACTGTATTGTCCCCCATTCCATTCAGCGTTTCCTCAGCAGAAACGTACGTATTTTTCTACGGATTTGTATGCGTAAATTTCGGGAAAGTAAAAAATAATAATCTGAAAGTATACAGACTTTGCACGGCCTGAGGGGGGAGCTCCGCAGCAGTTTCCACAGGTCGGATTCTTAGAAATCTGAGCTCATTTTAATCAGTCTTGAATTTTTCCAGCATCCCTAGCCACATGATCTGCCCTGAACCTTCTAAGCTAACCTTCCACCTTCACATCTCGTGGAGGATGCTGTCCCAGTGCCAGCAATGAAGAAAGATTAGGGTTGGTGGAGAATTTCTCCCCGAAACTTCAGGGGGCCGAGCGCCAACGTGTTCGGCCCCCCGAACAAGTTTCGGGGAGAAATCCTCTGGACCCCCCCCGCCCCCCGCACCCCCCCCCCCCGGGACGGGACTTACCTTCACCGAATGTCCCTCCCGGTGGCTGGTCCGGCCAGCAGTTCGGCGGGTGTTCAAGCGAGGCGGGAGCGGCAGCCGGTCTTTCGACCGGCCGCCGCCGCCGCCATTGCAATGAAAGAAAAAAAAAAACGCCCCCGGATAGGCTACGTGACGATTCACGTAGCCTATCACGGCTAGATTTGCAAAGTCAGCCGTGATAGGCTACGTCAATCGTCACGTATCCTATCACGGGTGACTTTAAAAAAAAAAAAAAAAGTGTGTATGGATAATGGCGGCCCCCATAGGGAGCCGCCATTCCCGTTCCTTATTTGGTCGCTGTAGTCTACGTAAAGATTTACGTACACTACAGCGAAAATAAGGGCAATACTATTTGCGTTGCCCTTATTTTCGCCGTAGTCTACGTAAACATTAAGACTAAATAAGGAACGCGAATGGCGGCTCCCTATGGGGGCCGTCATTAGCATACGCGCTTTTTTTTTTTTTTAAAGTCACCCGTGATAGGCTACGTGACGATTGACGTAGCCTATCACGGCTGAATTTGCAGATGTAGCCGTGATAGGCTACGTGAATCGTCACGTAGCCTATCAGGGGGCGTTTTGTTTTTTTTTTTAACTTTCGCGTTCGCGGCCGGGCAAGGCGGGAAGCCTCCTCCCCGGCCTGAATTTCGGCCGGGGCGAGGCGGGAAGCCTCCCCCCCCGGCCTGAACTTCGCGGGGGGACCAGCGAAGCGCCTCCCCCCCACCACGAACATCCTTCGAGGACAGGTAAGTGACTTTTGTCCACCCCTAAGAAAGATTCAACCGTCAGCCATTCGGCTTTTGTACATAGAATGGGAGGTGGTAACATCTTCACATCAGGAAGTAAAATGTATTAGGCCAGTCCTGACAGTACCTCATGTATAGTCATTTTTTAGGAAATAAAGTTCTTTTTCTAAGAAAACCATGGATCTCCTGAGCATAGCCCTTATATTTTATACTTAACTATGCATTTTGCTAAACACCACAGATGTTGTGTTATTAACATATATCATGTAGGGATGTCAGAGAATTCATCCACGGATCTCGGTGAGGCCGAATGCCAGTGCATTCGGCCCCCTGAAATCCGTGGCGGAACAGCCTGCCATCCCCCTGCCCCCCCCCACGGATCCCCCCTGGGACAAGACTTACCTGAGGCAGATGTTCCGGACAGCGGCAGTTCCGGTGGCAGTGGCGGCTGGTCTTCCGACCAGCTGCTGCCACCGCCATTTGCAGTCTGGTCATTTGTGTTGTGTGTTTTTTCTACATAGACGTGATAGGCTACATAAAGACTTACATAGCCTATCATGTCTGGGGTAAAAAAAAAACTCGTATGCAAATGGCAGCAGCTACGCCCACTACGCTATTTGCGTTCCCCTTTACTTTCGCTGTAACAGTCTACGTAAATATTTACGTAGACTAAGAAGGCGAAAAATAAGGAACGCAAATGGTGGCGGCCATAGCCGCCGCCATTTGCGTACACATTTTTGTTTTTTGTTTTAACCCAGACGTGATAGGCTACATAAGTCTTTACGTAGCCTATCACGTTTGAATACAGGGACGCAAACGCCGGCGGCTACGGTAGCCACCATTTGCGTCCCTGCGGAGCACAGCCAGCCTGGCAGGACTCTGGGGGGAGGGACGGAGCACCTCCCCCTCCACCACGAAGCAGATCCGCGAAAAGGTAAGTGACTTTCGTACATCCCTAATATCATGTCCCTTCAAATTAACAACAAGAGCAACAACGATGATGATGGTTGTAGCACTTTAAGTGTTCACAGCACTTCACATTTATCATGCAGTAGCCAGTCATATGCATCAGCACAGCTTACAGAACTCGGTTAATGGCACATAGTGCCATTATACCCAGCTAATACCCAACAAAACTATGTTTAATAAATATAGAATGAACAGATGTGCAACCTACCCATGGGAGTTCCAACGCCATAACCTTTGGAGTCTATCAGGCCTCCAATCTGCGTCAGGTTACAGTTCCGCTGCGTAACAAACTCAATGGTAGTTGACTCCATTAGGAAAGCATAATCAGAGGTGAGTACACGTTGGATGCCTTCTTCATTACTTTTGACAAGCACCGACTGCCTCCTGCTATTCATAAAGGCCCACATTTTTTCATACGTGGCAATTTTTGATTTCTGAAACAGAAATAACAATATTCATAAGCACAGTACATCTATGATACAGTGACAAAGCATTCCCACTGAAAAAGAGAATTTATTTGAGCAGAATGACAATACCTGCCCTGGATCACAGAATAGAAAACGCAGTTTGAGACAATATTGTTTATTGGACCAGGCAGCATACAGCTGCACTGTAAATTTGCATTTTATAAACCAGGTTTAAATTGTTCTAACGAGTATGACTTCGTACAAAGGTCCCTAGCAAATGTTGTTTCGTGATGCTGAAGCTCATTTATTTTAAACCCTTCATTCCCTCACAGAACTACAGTTCCCAGGGATCCTTGGAGGAAGGAAACCAAGACAATTAAACATAAAAATAATCTGTATAAGCAAGCCTTGGTATTAAAGGTTCTTCATCAGCCTTAAGCATTCAGAGCAAATTAACCAAATAAAGATAACAGTTTTGTGGCTAAATCTGTTGTTTTTATACACTTAAGAAGCAGAAGATACTGGGACACAGACAATGTTAATTTGACTATGAATAGATATTTATTTCTATCTACTTAAATAGACAGATATTTCTTAGTAATTTATTATTGTTCTTTGCTAGATTTTCAAAGAATGTCAACAATTATAATATATATGTGTGTATATATATATATATATATTTGTGATGATGATGATAATGATAATAATAATATTACTATTACATCTCTATACTGCCCCATAGCCAGTGTTCTCTGGGAGGTTTACAAAGATTTTTCTTTTTTTATTAAACATAAAATTACAGTTAAAAACCCATTAAAATACAGTGTAAAAGTTAAAAAAAACATTTACATAAAATACACAAACAGCATACACATAGATAACATATATCTTCCAAACAACATTAGAATGTCAGGCATAAGTAACCATAGGACAAATTCAGGACTCATTAAAAACTCATCATATGCTGCCAAATACCTGAGAAAAGAGATAGGTCTTAACCTAGTGCCAAACAGATAACAATGTTGGCATTAGGGATGGGGGAGAATTTCTCCCCGAAACTTCGGGGGGCCAAGTGCCAACGCATTCGGTCCTCCGAAGGTTGTTCAGGGAGAAATTCTCCGCCCCCTCGCCCCCCCCAGATGGGACTTACCTTTCACGAATGTCCCTCCCGGCGGCGGGTCCCGGCGGCGGTTCGGCAGGTCTTCGTCAGGGGCGGGGGCGGCAGCTGGTCTTTCGACCGGCTGCCGCTGCCGCCATTACAAGAAAAGTTAAAAAAAAAAAAACGCCCCTGTGATACGCTACGTAACGATTAACGTAGCCTATCACGGCTAGATTTGCAAAGTCAGCCATGATAGGCTACGTTAATCATCACGTAGCCTATCACGGGTGACTTTAAAAAAAAAAAAAAAAGCGTGTACGGCTAATGGCGGCCCCCATAGGGAGCCACCATTCGCATTCCTTATTTGGTCGCTGTAGTCTACGTGAAGATTTACGTAGACTACGGCGAAAATAAGGACAACGCAAATAGCTTTGCCCTTATTTTCGCCGTAGTCTATGTAAATCTTTACGTAGACTACAGCGACCAAATAAGGAACGCGAATGGCGGCTCCCTATGGGGGCCGCCATTTGCGTACGCGCTTTTTTTTTTTCAAAGTCACCCGTGATAGGCTACGTGACGATTAACGTAGCCTATCACAGCTGACTTTGCAGATCTAGCCGTGATAGGCTATGTTAATCGTTATGTAGCCTATGACAGGGGCGTTTTTTTTTCTTTTTTTTCTTTTGAAGTTCGCGGCCGGGGAGACGGGGCGCTTCTCCCTGGCCTGAATTTCGGCCGGGCGAGGCGGGAAGCCTCCCCCCCGGCCTGAATTTCGGCCGGGCGAGGCAGGAAGCCTCCCCCCCCGGCCTGAACTTCGGGGGGAGAAGCGAAGCACCTCCCCCCCACTGCGAAGCAAGCTGCGAGACCAAGTAAGTGACTTTCGTACATCTCTAGTTTCAGTTTATTAGCTCTCAACTGGTCCATTGTTGCAGACAGGCACTGATCGAGCACATCCCCAGCCTTATCTGATGAAGATGAAAAGGAGAAGTAGAGCTCAGAGCCATCAGCATACTGATGACAGCATACTCCAAAACTCTGGATGACCACACACACAACAGTTTCATGTAGATGTTGAACAGCATGGGGGATAGAACTGGCCCCTATGGAACCCCATTCTGGAGAATCCACAGGGACAAGCAATGTTCCCCAAGCACCACCTTCTGGAGTTGACCCTCCAAGTAGGAGTGAAACCACTGCAATGCAGTGCCTCCCACTCCCAGCTCAGAGAGCTGTCCAAAAGGATACCACGGTTGATGGTATCGAAAGCCACCGAGAGATCAAGGAGAATCAACAAGGTCACACTCCCCTTGTCTTTCTCCTGACATACAGGTAGGGATGGCGGAGAATTTCTCCCCGAAACTTCGGGGGGCCAAGCGCCAACGTGTTCGGCCCCCCGAACAAGTTTCGGGGAGAAATCCTCCGCCCCCCCTGCCCCCCGCACCCCCCCCCCGGGACGGGACTTACCTTCACCGAATGTCCCTCCCGGTGGCTGGTCCGGCCGGCGGTTCGGCGGGTGTTCGAGCGAGGCGGGAGCGGCAGCCGGTCTTTCGACCGGCTGCCACCGCCGCCATTGCCATGAAAGAGAAAAAAAAAACTGCCCCCTGATAGGCTACGTGACGATTCACGTAGCCTATCACGGCTAGATTTGCAAAGTCAGCCGTGATAGGCTACGTGAATCGTCACGTAGCCTATCACGGGTGACTTTAAAAAAAAAAAAGTGTGTACGGATAATGGCGGCCCCCATAGGGAGCCGCCATTCCCGTTCCTTATTTCGTCGCTGTAGTCTACGTAAATGTTTACGTAGACTACGGTGAAAATAAGGGCAACGCTATTTGCGTTGCCCTTATTTTCGCCGTAGTCTACGTAAACATTTACGTAGACTACAGCGACTAAATAAGGAACGCGAATGGCGGCTCCCTATGGGGGCCGCCATTCGCGTACGCGCTTTTTTTTTTAAAGTCACCCGTGATAGGCTACGTGACGATTCACGTAGCCTATCACGGCTGACTTTGCAGATCTAGCCGTGATAGGCTACGTGAATCGTCACGTAGCCTATCAGGGGGCGTTTTTTTTTTTTCTTTTCTTTCGCGTTCGCAGCCGGGCGAGGCGAGGCGCCTCCTCCCTGGCCTGAATTTCGGCCGGGCGAGGTGGGAAGCCTCCCCCCCGGCCTGAATTTCGGCCGGGCGAGGCGGGAAGCCTCCCCCCCTGGCCTGAACTTCGCGGGGGGAGCAGCGAAGCACCTCCCCCCCACCGCGAACGGCCTTCGACGACAGGTAAGTGACTTTTGTCCACCCCTACATACAGGGCAACCAAGGCTGTTTCTGCGCCAAAACCTGGCATGAACCCAGAACGAAATGGATCCCTATAATCTGGTTATCACTGGGACCTACTCAGAGCTTTCTGAAAGCTCACAGCATGGAATCATTCATTTCAAAGTACTCTAAAATATTTTTCTTTACTATGTTCTATTAACATTACACAGGAGAGTTCCCTACAAAGCAAAGGACACCATCCTCGGAGTTGCATGATGTGCAAAATCACCTCATGTGGTGATCCCACTTCTCTTGCTGTTGGCAGGTATGGCCTGTACATATTAAAAACAGCTTCTGCCTGAGATAGCTGAAGTATCAGATATGAGGATATCACATGGTCAGGGGTGTAATTAAAATGTGAAAAACATGGCAGTAGAAATCCTATCCAATACAACAGTTTTGCTGACCAAGAAAAGTAAACCAAACTGATCAAATAAGAAAAATAGGAGGGATGGGGAAATGGGCAGGTGCCAAAGCAGGTGTCCATAGTCACTATAATGTGGTAATAGTATGTAAAACATAGTGAAAGGCTTCATACAGACTGCCCATTGAATGCTTTGAAGGGAGGCCAAAGTTCTGCCAGAGTTAGGTCTGAGCAAATAGATGTCTATCCACCAAGAGACCAAAGAAATGGATAATGGACCCATGGAAGAAAATATAAAGGGTAAAGAGAGGCAGCCTAGAAATAATTTGAGAGAAAAAGAAAAGGGGGGGTAGCATTAATACCCGAGGAATTTCTACATAAAGGGAAAATGATGAAGAAACTGAAAAGACCTTGAAGTAGAAGTGCAAAAGATTTGATTGAAATAGTGCCTAAGAAGACAAGAGAAGAGATGAAATGAATGGTCAGCTATATCAAAGACTGAAGACGGATCCAGCAGCAGTAGCAGCAGAGAAAAAGATCCTTAGGATTTTTCTACAAGAAAATAACTGGAAATACAAGTTAGAGCGGCCTCAACTTCATTGCATAGAACGGCACATATTTTCCCCCAAGAATAATCTGTTCTGGAATGGAGGCATGCCATACGATGTGGAAAAACCACTGGTTAACCAGGACACACGTCAGGACACATGAAAGCAGGACATTATGCTGAAGCTGCTTGATAAAAAGTAGCATGTAGGTCAGTCCTAAGACCTTATCATGCAGAGGGAAATGAAGAAATGTTTACCACCTGACAATGGCAGAGATATCACATTATGGCTGTCTTTGCCTTGTTAAAAACACACAGAGATGAGAATCCAACAATGTGGGCTATACTACTAACTTCCTGTCAGTCAACTCACCCCAGGAAGCAACACTTAAGACTAGAAGACAAGCATCTTCTCTCGTGTGCTAATGTTAACTTTACACATAACTACTTCTCCAGCTCTGGGACAGGAACTAAGTGCAAGATCGACAGTGCAGACCTTTCTAAAGTTAAGTTGACTGGCATCCATAGCTTCCGCCCCCAAGGAGGATTAGTGGTATATATGGGATTAAAAAAGGAACATTTATTCTGAATAAGGATAACTTAGTATCCCTGCTGAGATACAATTCAAGGCTTATTTCAATTTGCCTGGGGACTTCTGCAAATCTATCATTCAAATATTTCCAGGACCCAACGGTAATAAAAAGTAGAATTTTATATCCATTTGCAAGGACTCACGGAGGTGGTGCCAAACTGTGATATACTACCGATTGCAGGGGCATTTCCAATGAGAAAGTGCAGAAAAGAAAAGAAAAATCCATCAGGATATATAATGCATGGGGATCACACCCAAAAAAGAGAGTTTGTTGTGTGAACTATGATCTGAAAACAAATTATGCTGGTATTCATTGTACATCAATATTACTATATAAGAAAATGCACTTGAGCTGCATGCAGCATGCTCCCTGGGAGCCAAAACGATTCTATCGTGCAGAATAGACAAAACAGTCAATGTTCTCAAATAAATGGAGAACCTCTGTATCAATACGCATCAACATCTAATTCCTTTTTCTTTCTTTCTTTTGCTGAAATTCGATCTCAAGTATATACAACCAGGCTTTGTTCCCAATGACAATAATGCAGGGGGGACAATAAATCGACTGAAGCATTTCTATGGTGTTGAACAACTCAGCGGTGATAACTAAAAACCAGCAACAGGGTGCTCAAGCGGGAGCCAACAATGCCAACTACTTTCCATTGAAAACCTCAGCATTCATATTTCTTTTCAAATTATGACTTTCTAGCCCTTATTGTCACAGAGGTAAGTTTTGGACTACAGTGACAACATTTCCCAAAGTGACAGACAGTTGGAGACACACAAGCAGCTCATCCTAGATTTACAGTAAGATAACTGCTAAGCAGAAGGAGATGACATAAATAAAAGATGACATTTAATCAGCAGGGAAAGAAATCTAGCTGCCTTTGAAAAGAGAGATGACCACCTTTAAAATCTGAATTGTCTCATGCAGGATTTATTTATTTATTTATTAAATTTATTAATCGCCCATCTGGCTGGTCACCCAGCCACTCTGGGCGATGTACAATAAAAGAAACAGTTTAAAACAATAACATTCTAAGCAGAAGGCTTCAGACTGTCATGCTATAATTTGTAAAATCATTGAAATAATAATAATAATAATAATAATAATAATAATAATAATAATAAAGTCTACAAGTGATTTTCAAAAAAATCCCACTATTTGTACCTGGGAGGACAGAAATAGTAATATCTTAGGTCTGGGATCATTAGCACTATCTTCTAGAAGGAAATAGTGATACTGGTAGTTAGGTACATAAATATTAAAGGTGGGCAAACGTTCCCTACAGCTCTCTGAAATGGCCCAGAAATGAACCTTTTACTCCCCCCACACACACACAAATGGGAGACAAATCAGTCCATTTCCTGAGCCAAACTGAGAGGCTTGGAAAATGAGAAGAGCTCTATGCCCCAGCAGCCTTCTTCTCCCTGTCCTTTCTTTACTCGCAAGCTGGGACAACAGCTGTGGAAACAGTGAACTGAGAGTGGAAAGAGGGAGGGGGTTTTTGTCCCTCCTTCCTTCCTCTCCCTTCCTCACATAGTTTCTGGTCATGATTTTGAGACTGATAACTGATGACGCATATATACAGTTACATACTACAGTTTACATTGTATTTCCATCTTCCACACCACAAAGGAATTTGATGAACTGATCTACAAGCTCCCTTTAATGAAGTGTGTTATTTTATTTTGCTTAGGATCTGATCTAACTAGTAGAAATGATACCTGAAAGGAAAAGCTTGTGATGACATAATTTATTAAGCTTATTTTGATATTGTAACACACGAGATTGTAACACTGCATTTTAAAGAGAGATAGTTCTGATATGTGACATTTCATGTGGAAGAGAGGAGACAGTACACAGTAATGATGACTCTGAAACCCAGAAGCACATCCTGATTACCAAGGCAATTAGAGGGGAAGGAAATCAAAGGGTTCAGCTACCTGGTGCTTCAAGCTGGAAGTTGAAGATCTCACAATGCCACCCAGAGGAGAGAATGCTTTATGGCTTGTTCAGCATTCATAAATTAATCACTGGAAGATAACTGTGTGTCAGAGATCAGGAATGTAAATGTAACGAAAGCATTGAGTTATCCCAGAACTATTTGCATCTGGGAAGGTTGGAGATGGTAGGCAACATCTTTAAAACTATTTCATTATTCCTACGTATGGACAGAGATTGAACACATGTGATGTGACAAGGTCTAGTGATGGATAAAGCAGTGGAGCACTGAATGCTACAGGATCCTACCTGATTACAGGTGAGAAGGAGAAAACCCGAAGATTGAAGGAAAGGAATTTCACATTACTCAAATAGGGTATTATAGAAAACAAGTTTGATTGAAGCGGTAAGGTTTGTATTACAGCAATTCATTTTCTCTTAGGGAAATCCTAGGCGGCCTTTCCCAACTTGGTGCTCTCCAGATGTTTTGGCCTTCAGCTCCCATCAGCCTCAGCCACCATGGCCAATGATCAGGAATGATGGGATTTGTAGCCCAAAACATCTGGAGGGCATCAAGTTGGGGAAGATTGTTTTAGGGGGCAAGGTCCAAAGTTCCCATGTGTGACCAGGAAGCACTTCCACTTGTGTCTGGGTAAGGGACAACAATGCCTTCCAGTGGCAGACCTTTACACTCACACATGTTATGTGGGGGCTTTTTAGGTGGTGGCTGTTTTAAGGGTTTTAGGCGGTGGCTGTTTTAAGATGGTGGTTGTTTTAAGGGTGGGACCTTAAAAACTCCCATGCATGAAGAGATCCCAGCCTAGTTGAGTGGTTTATTTACTTATTTCATTAATATCCTACCATTCTGTGAAAATGGCACTCAAGACACATACTGCTAACAGCACCTGGGAACTACAGACCAGTCAGTCTGACATCAATCCCTGGGAAAATTCTGGAGCAGGTTATAAAGCAATCCATCTGTAAGCACCTTGAAAACAATGCAGTGATTACTAGAAGCCAATGTGGATTTATCAGGAACAAATCCTTCCAGACAAATCTGATCTCATTTTTTGATCAGGTAATCTCCCTGTGGACTGTGGGAATGCTGTGGACATAATATATCTCAACCACAGAAAAGCTTTCAACATAATGCCCCATGATATCCTGATGAGCAAACTAGCTAAAAGTGGGCTGATTAAACAGCTATCAGGTGGATCCACAGTTGGCTGCAGAATCGGACTCAAAGAGTGCTTATCAATGGGATCTTCTCAAAATGGGGAGAGGTAACGAGCAGGGTACCACAGGGCTCAGTCCTGGGCCCAGTGCTCTTCAACATTTTTATTAATGACTTGGAGGAGGAGGTGCAGGGAATGCTGATCAAATTTGCAGATGGCACAAAATTGGACGGGATAGCTAATACCTTGGAAAACAGAAAAAAAAATTCAAAGTGATCTTGATAGACTGGAGTGCTGAGCAGAAAACAGCAGAAATTTAATAGGGCTAAATGCCAAGTTCTGCACCTAGGAAAAAGAAACCAAATGCACAGTTACAAGATGGGGGATGCTTGGCTCAACAATACTGCAAGTGAGAAAGATCTTGTAATTGTAGATCACAAGCGGAATATGAGCCAACAATGTGATGTGGCTGCAAAAAAGGCAAATGCTCTTTTGGGCTGCATTCATAGAAGCATAGCTTGCAAATCCCGGGAAGTACTAGTTCCCCTCTACTCAGCACTGGTCAGGTCTCATCTGGAGTACTGTGTCTAGTTCTGGGCACCGTACTTTAAGAAGGATGCAGACAAGCTAGAGAGGGTTCAGAGGAGGGCAACAAAGATGATCAGGGGACTGGAAACAAAGCCCTATGAAGAGAGACTGAAAGAACTGGGCATGTTTAGCCTTGAGAAGAGAAGACTGAGGGGAGATATGATAGCGCTCTTCAAGTACTTGCAAGGTTGTCACAGAGAGGAAGGCCAGGATCTCTTCTCAATCATCCCAGAGTGCAGGACATGGAATAATGGGCTCAAGTTACAGGAAGCCATATTCCGGCTGAACATCAGGAGAAACTTCCTGACTGTTAGAGCAATAGGACAATGGAACCAATTACCTAGGGAGGTGGTGGGCTCTCCCACAATGGAGGCATTCAAGACGAGGCTGGACAGCCATCTGTCAGGGATGCTCTGACTTGGATTCCTGCATTGAGCAGGGGGTTGGACTCGATGGCCTTGTAGGCCCCTTCCAACCCTACTATTCTATGATTCTGTGATTCTACATAGTATATGTAGTAGTATATTACATAGTCTAATATTAAATATAGTAGGTCAAGTTCCACTAACTCTTTAGCCCTATTCAGGGCACATAAGCTCCACCCTTAGTATCCCCACACACCCGGGTCTAAAGACGGCTCCCTAAGCATGTTCAGCTGAATGCGCTTACAGATTTCTCGTGACTGGAAGCCCTGATAAGGCAGGATTCACGACTGCAGGAACTCTGTAAGTGCGTTTAGCTGAATGCACTTAGAGAGCTCTTTTCAGACCTTCCTGCTCAACGCATGAAGGTCTACATGAAAGCTGGGTGCATGGGGACATTGGGAGCAAAGCTTATGTGCACACCCAAATCTCCCTACATACATTAGCTCCACACACAAGCAGGTGCACACCTAAATAGGGCTTTTCTCTCTGTAAAATTTAGTTGGCAGATCAGGCAGTAGGGTTTCCATCCTACAAGAAAAACACAACTGGTAAACTATTAGCTCTTATGAGCAAAGGGCTGGAAGTGCCCGATCTTGTCTGATCTCAGAAGCTAAGCAGGGTCAGCCCTGATTAGTACTTGGATGGGAGACCACCTGAGAATCAGGCTTCCTACAATGAACAGGGGGTTGGACTCGATGGTCTTGTAGGCCCCTTCCAACCCTGTGATTCTATGTGATTCTATGATTCTAGGTGCCTGCCCAGTACCTGTTAGTCCTTGTGTGTTGGCTTTTGGCCTGTGGCTCTCAGTTTAGAGTTGGCAGGGCAGTATAAGGGTAGTGAGGAGACTGGTCCTGATTCTCTTGTAGCCTTCCTTGTGCAGCATCTCATGGAACTTGGGGGGGGGGTGCTCCCTGCACTTTTAGCCACAGGGATGATTACGCCATTCAAAGCTGGACCAGGTAGGGGAAGGCAGCCGGGACATCGTACAGAGGCAGATGGGCCGATTTACCATCTTATTGGCCCTGCCTGGGACTGTGTTGTTGCCACCCCCTGGCTGGAGCTGAAGAAGGGGAAAAAAACCTCCCCCAGGCTAGTTACTGCTGATTTGAGCTGGCCGGGACCAAGTTCCCTGGAAAGCCTCGTATCTGCCCAGCTGTGACGTGTGGCGGCAGTGCCCCGGCAGCAGCAATGCTGAAGGCGGGGTTGCCCCTTTGCGGGGAGACACAAGGGCAAGTGAGACACAAGAGCCACCCCCTAACATCGGTTGATTTGTTTTGCGGCTTCTGCGTGGGGGGGGGGTTGTTTTTTCACTTAGGATCTTGTTATGTGCCTGGGGGAGAGGATATATGGCCAAGTCAAGGTACTTGAGCGGGCCCCAATTAGTGTGGTTATGTGTCAAGTGAAATATGGCATTGGGATAAGGGATAGCCAGGTTAGGGGAACATGACCCAGACAATTAATGGCTGTGCCGTGTTCCAGCCCTCCCCCCATCCGCAGGTGTGGTGGTTGCCCTGTCAGCCTGCCTTCAGGTCTCCGAATGCTGCTTTTAAATGCCAGATCAGTTCAAGATAAGACCTCCTTATCTGAGCCCTCCTCCTTATACCTAATTTAATAGTGGATGAAGTGGCCTATCTGGCATGCATAACCGAGACTGAGTGGGTGAGCAAGGAGGCATTAGTCTCTCCCAGCGCAGGTCTATAGGAATTCCATTTCCCTCTGCAGGCTCCCTGTCCATGTGACTACTGGTCTCAAGTGTTTGCACCTTGTGTTGGGCCAGTGGGACAAATTGGGGATTCTGTTGGTGGACCGCCCACCCCACTGCTCAACAGACTTCTGAGCTGATGGAGGTGGTCTCGGGTGCTCTGTTGCAATCCTCCAGACTGTTGATTCTGGGGGATGTCAATGTTCACGCTGAGGGCACCTTGTCTGGGGCGACTCAGGATTTCATGGCCTCTGTCACGACCATGGGACTGTCTCAACATGTCATCAGCCCAACGCATGGAGTGGGGCATGCTCTAGACTTGGTTTTCTCAACTGGACATTGAGATGGTGGTCAGAAGGTGGGGGACTTTGCATCAGTCCTCTTGTCGTGGTCAGATCATTGCCTGCTGAGGCTTAGACTTACAGCAGCTTTTCCCCTCGGCAAGGTTGGGAGACCTATTAAAGTGGCCCGCCCCTGGAGACTAATGGATCTGGATGGTTTTTAGAGGACTCTGGGGACGTTTCTGGCTGATATGGCAGGCTCTCCTGTCGAAACCCTGGTCCATCTGTGGCATGCAGAAATGATCCGGGCAGTTGACACGATTGTTCCCGAGTGCCCTCTCCTGAGTAGAGATTGTAATGCTCCATGGTATACCCTGGAGCTGAGAGTGATGAAACAAAGTAGGAAACGGCTTGAGTACAGATGGAGAAGAAATCCTAGTGGATGAAATCAAACGCTGGTATGTGCCTACAATAAAGTACATTCAGGGGCAGGGAGAGCGGCAAGAAAACATCATCTTGCTGCTTCTATTGAATCTTCTATCTGCCACCCAGTGGAGATCTTCAGAGTCGTCCAGGGGCTATTACATGCCAGGTCTAAGGACATTGTAGACTGCTCTGAGGCCCGCTGTAATGCATTTCCTAGGCACTTCCAGGATAAAATGTCTTGCATCCGCCAGGACTTAGACTCCAGTGTTAAAGCAGGTGAACCTGGTGAGGTATCCAGAGCACAGCCTTGTCCTGTTCTCCTGGATGAGTTGGTACAGCCCAAGGATGTTGACAAGGTGCTTGGACAGGTTCATGCAACCACTTCTGTACTGGATCCTTGCCCCCCTTGGAAAAGAAGGAACAGCTGGCTGGGCCAGGGAGGTGATTAATGCCTCCTTGTGAGAGGGAGTGGTCTCGGGCCAAGTCAAAGAGGCGGCAGTGAGACCACAACCGAAGAAACCCTCCCTGGACTTGGAAAATCTTAATATTCTTAGGCCAGGGGCAAATGTTCCTTTCCTGGGCAAGGTTCTTGAGCAGGTGGTTGCCAACCAGCTCCAGACACCCTTGGATGAAACTGATTATTTAGATCCATTTCAGTCAGAGTTCAGGCCAGGGTTTGGCTCAGAAACAGCCTTGGTCACCCTGTATGATGACCTATGTTGGGAGAAAAACAGGGGAACTGTGGTCTTGTTGATTCTCCTTGATCTCACAGCGGCTTTTGATACCATCGACCATGGTATGCTTCTGGGACAATTTTCTGAGCTGGAAGTGGGAAGCACTGCATTGCAGTAGTTTTGCTCCTACTGGTGGATGGTTGGCTCCAGAAGGTGGTGCTTGGGGAATATTGATTGGCACCATGGATTCTCCAGTATGGGGTTCCACAGGGGCCGGTTCTGTCCTCCATGCAATTTAACATCTACATGAAACCGTTGAGTGTTGTCATCCGGAGTTTTGGCTGCATTTACCTTAAACTAAGGCCTTTACGGCCGCAAATGGCATCCCGGATGCCATTTGTGTCCTCAGTCAATCCTCCCAGCCAGCAATATGGTAATGGCAGCCGTACTGCTGGCACTCTGGAGCTGGCCGGCAAGGAGGATCCAGCCAGCAAAGATTCATCCTGGAGGCGCAGGTAGGAGATCCGATCCTCCACGGACTTTGGGGGGACGGATTCAATAGAATCCAGCCTCATTGGGCTCCGTGGAGGATTTCTCCAACATCCTAATGGGTAGCATCGTGTCAGGAGAGGCGCTCCATCAGGTATTGTGGTCCCAAGCCAGGTAATGCTTTATACATTAAAACCAACACCTTGAATCGGGCTAAGAAACATACAGGCAGCCAGTGCAAGTGGGCCACAGTTGGTCTTGCATGTGCGGACCTTCTGGTTCCCATTATCAATCTGGCCACCACATTTTGCACAAGCTGCAGCTTCTGAACCATCTTGAAAGGCACACCCACATAGAGTGCATTGCAGTAATCTAACTTGGAGATTACCAGAGCATAGTCAATTGAAGCCAGCTTATCCTTGTCCAGATAGGAGCGTAGCTCAGTCACCAACTGAAAGGCACTCCATGGCACTGAGGCCACCTGAGCCTCAAGTGACAAAGATGGCTTAAGGAAAACCCCCAAGCTATGAACCTGCTCCTTCAGGGGGAGTGCAACCCCATTTACAACAGGTTGAGCACCATCTATCTGATCAGAAAACCCCACTAACAGCATCTCAGACTTGTCTGGATTGAGTTTCAGTTTATTAGCCCTCATCCAAGTAAGGATGGACGAAAGTCCCTTACCTGGTCCCACAGCTTGCTTCGGGGTTGGGGGGAGGCGCTCCGTTTCTCCCCAGGAAATTCTTGGCGGGGGGAGACGCCCCGCCCCTTCTGGCCAAAATTCAGGCCGGGGGGGAGGCGCCCCATCCCTCGCCGCCGAAATTCAGGCCGTCTCCCCGGCCGCAAAATAAAAAAGTAAATTAAAAAAAAAAACACGTGATAGGCTACGTAACAATTTACGTAGCCTATCACGGCTAGATTTTCAAAGTCAGCCATGATAGGCTACGTAAATCTTTACGTAGCCTATCACGGCTGACTTTGAAAAAAAAAAAAAAAGCCCATGGGCGCCGCCATTTGCGTTCCTTATTTGGGCACAGGTAGTCTACGTAAAGATTTACGTAGACTATGGCGAAAATAAGGGCAACGCTTATTTTCGCCGTAGTCTACGTAAATCTTTATGTAGACTACCCGTGCCCAAATAAGGAACGCAAATGGCGGCACCCATGGGCGCCGCCATTTGCGTACGCGCTTTTTTTCAAAGTCAGCCGTGATAGGCTATGTAAATCGTTACGTAGCCTATCACGTTTTTTTTTTTTTTTTACTTTACAGGGAAATGGCGGCGGCGGCAGCAGCCGGTCAGAAGATCGGCCGCTGCCCCCGCCGAAACGCCGCCAAAACGCCGCTGGGACCCGCCGCCGAGAGGGACATTCGACAGAGGTAAGTCCCATCCCGGGGGGGGGGCAGGAGGGCGAAGAATTTCCCCACCAATTTCAGGGGGCCGAATGCGTTGGCATTCGGCCTCCTGGAGATTCGTGGAGAAATTCTCCACCATCCCTACATCCAATCCATTGTTGCAACCAGGCACTGATTTAGCACATCCACAGCCTCACCTGAAGAAGATGAATAGGAGAAATAGAGCTGTGTGTCATCAGAGCACGGATGACAACACACTCCAAAACTCACACTCAACGATTTCATGTAGATGTTAAATAGCATGGGAGACAGAACTGGCCCCTGTGGAACCCCATACTGGCTGCATTTACCTTAAACTAAGGCCTTTATGGCCACAAATGACGTCCCGGACGCCATTTGTGTCCGCATGCAGTAGTCCCCTTCAGCCAGCAATACAGCATGTTGGTCATATCGCTGGCACTTCGGAGCCGGCTGGTGGCTCCACGAAATTTCTGCAGAGAGGAGCTGGCCGAAGAGGATTTCAGGGGGGAGGAATGGATTGCCCCCCCGACCCCCTCGCCCGGAACAGCAAGTAAGCATTCCGCCCATCCCTATTAGCCATACACTATGCTCAACATCTAAGGTCTTTGTCCGGCTGCCTACTCTGAGGGAAGCTTGGAAGACAGCAACAAGGGAGAGGGCCTTCTCGGTGGTGGCCCCTCAATTATGGAATGTTCTTCCTGATGAAGCCTGCCTGACACCAACATGGTTATCTTTTCAGTGCCAGGTCAAGACCTTTCTCTTCTCCCAGGCATTTGGCAGCATAGGATAAGTTTTAATCGATCCTGGATTGTCTTATGGTTATGGTTGTTTGCTTTGAAATTGCTTGTTTGAAGTTGTTTTAGATATATGTTCCCTTGTGTATATTTTCTGTTCATGTGTGTTTTTATGTAAATGGCTTTTAATCTCTGTATACTGTATTTTTACTGTTTTTAATGTTTGTAAACTGGCCAGAGAGCTTTGGCTATTGGTTGGTACAAAAATCTTAATCTTAATAATAATAATAATAGTAATAATATAATATGGGGCTAGATGGCTCACCTCTTTCAGCGGTTATGGGGGTGCTAAAACAATGCAATGTGATGCTGCCACAGAATATTGTGATTGGGCCATCCATTTCCATGCAACAACCTTTCATGACCTGCCACTCTGATACTTTAGTCCTAAGCACACTCTCCAGATTAATGGGACACAGGAGCAATTCCCACATTTGTTCTTGAGGCAGCAGAGTGTGTATGCCAATGTTTTACATCTATAAATCATTTCTATTACATTATGAACCAGTAAGGGCCAGCCCAAGGCATTTTGCTGCCTGAAGCAAAGGACAAGATGGCGCCCCCTTCTATTCCATGTACAAAAGCTGACTGGATTGGCAGATGAATCTGTCTTCAACCCTAATGATGGGACAACATTCTCTGCTGAACTTGTAGACAGCAGACTAACTTAGGGGGCACAGAGCAGGCTGCACGGCATGCAGTTCTCTCCTTGAACACCTTGCTGCTGCCTCCTAACATATGCCGCCTGTGGGCAACCCTTTCATGTGAAAAATGAAGACGTTATCACATGAAAGAGGTGCTAATTCAATTCATAAACTTTATCTGCTGGAAATTAAGATGGTGAAGTGACAGCCTGTTCAGCCATCTCAGAAACAAAAGTGATAACTAGGCCTTGGTTTCTGATAAATATGTTTAGGATTGAGTTTCTACTTGGCTCCTTCAATTAAAACAAAATAAAAATCTAAAATCAAGGAGAGGCATGGTTAGGGACTCGTAGGCTTCAGAAAATGTTCCCATCGGTCATCTCTTGCAAAATTCACTCTCCCCCCGCCCCTTCAGTGCTGCTTTCTGAACGTTCATATATCTTTCTTGCAATTCATCCTACACAAACTGTAAGCTAAGAGACATCCACCTTGGTTCTTCACTTGACAGATACAGTTTGTAGAAAATATTTCACACAGTGCAATCTATAATCAAAATATTTCTTATACCATTCTAAAGAAAATGTGTAACTACAGAAGTGAAAGCCTAGTCTAATAAATATGTTGCATTCAGCAAACATATACTTATTAAAATGGGAGACGTTAGAGGATTTCATAGACAGACAAATGCAGTGATTGGCTTTAGACAACTGGTTCTGTGCCTTAGGAAACAGTATTGGAATCTTGAATTTCCATCACTTCAAGAAGGATTCGAAACTAATCCAGACAACCAGAATCTCTTGTTGAACACAAGTATAAAATGCAATATGGTTATTCCAGGGGGCACTTGGCTTCGGGCCTACCTACAAATTACACACAATCATGCATAACATATGGAACCCAACAGCCCTTTGTTTGGTGATGAAAGTTATCAAGATTTTTCCAGAAATTTTAGAAAAATTCAATTAAAAAACAAACAAAATGCAGGCGAAAATGAAACTGACAGACTTATCCATCACTAATCAAGCAGCATTACCAAGTCTGCTGATTCTCCTCTGAACCAGTTCCCCAGTGAGCATTGCTGTTAAAAGGGGTTCTCTGGACTGCCACCTGGACTGCATAGTTAAAACCATAGATTATCATAGAATCATAGGGCTGGAAGGGGCCTACAAGACCACTGAGGCCAACCACCTGCTCAGTGCAGGAAGACTGATTCCCAGGCAGTCTCCCATCCAAGTACTATGCTGCCATGAGATGTGGCGATGGCTGCCAACTCAGATGGCTTTAAAAGAGGATTAGGCAAAATCATGGAAAACAAGGTTATTGATGGCTACTAGTCACGATGGATATATATTAGCTCCAGGATCTGAGACAGCACGCTTCTGAATACCTGTTGCTGGGGGACAGTAATATTGCCCTCAAAACCTGCTTGTGGGCTTGACACAGGCATCTGGTTTGCCACTGTGCAAAACAGGGTGCTACACTAAATACACTTTTGTTCTGATCTAGCAGGGCTCTTAAAAATGTTTTTAGGACCTGTAGTTCCACTTCATAAAGGTGGTAATTAAATACATTTTTTAAAAAAATCATAAATTCTAAATATCAGATGCTCATCAAAAATGAAAAATGACAGTGTGCTTTCACTAGGAATAATTAAATTATATCTTGATCCTAAACATCTTCACTTGATTCCCTGCCTCCATGCTACCCTAACATTGTGGCATTCTCTATTGTTTCTGTGCACTAGTCAGTAGCACTTCCTATCTTAAGAATTCATTTGCTGGATGAAGCTGCAAGTCTAACTGGTAAATTCTATGGGACAACATGTATGCAAAGAAGGATGAATTTCTGCACATCAGTGATGTTTTCAGAAGATTATTTTTTTGTCAATTAAAAGGAAAAAAAGATGAAAATAACCTTCCTTTCTGGAGTGAATTTGGTTTTAGTGTCTCCTACAGCACCATAGTCTTCCGTTTTCAAGGAAACGGATCAAAGATGAAAGATAGCCTCTCATTTTATATGACTGGTCTCCTCCATTCCATGACCTCGGTGTGTGTGTGTTTTCTCAGAACTGCTGAGGCCTGTAAAGCTTTAACTGAACTAGCTGATTTTGTTGTGTCAGCACAAAATTGATTTTAAAAAACACAGTTCATAGAGTGTTCTCTCCCTTTGTAATGGCAGTTTTCATGGTCCATAGAGCACAAATGAAAAAAGGCGGAAAGGTGTTCCTGCCAAGGATGGTCCTACATGAAATGAAAAATACAGTGCTGGGCAAAATAAATCCCATAGTGTAATTCCATTGTTCTGCAAAAAAAGGGGAGGGGAGAGGGAGCAGGTTGGCTTTAGAAAGCCCAATATAATTAGATTAAGCATTCAAACTAAATGAAAGGTAACACTAATTGACAGTTAATTCTAGATTAGGAGCGTTGCCCTTATTTTCACTGTAGTCTACGTAAATCTTTACGTAGACTACCCGGGCCCAAATAAGGAACACAAATGGCGGCGCCCATGGGCGCCGCCCATGGGCGCCGCCATTTGCATACGTGCTTTTTTTTTTTTTCAAAGTCACCCGTGATAGGCTACGTAACGATTTCCATAGCCTATCACGGCTGACTTTGGAAATCTAGCCATGATAGGCTATGTAAATAATTACGTAGCCTATCCCGTGTGTGTGTGTTGTTTTTTTTACATTTACTTTTTTATTTCGTGGCCGGGGAGACGGGGCGCTTCTCCCCAACCTGAATTTCGGCCGGGCGAGGCGGGAAGCCTCCCCCCCCCGGCCTGAATTTCGGCCGGGCGAGGCGGGGCACCTCCCCCCCCCGGCCCGAACTTCGGGGGGAGAACCGAAGCGCCTCCCCCCCACTGCGAAGCAAGCTGCGGGACCAGGTAAGGGACTTTCGTCCATCCCTACTCTGTTGCAGAATCACTGCGAGAGCAAGTGTGTTTGTGCACATCTCTCTCTATTTCTCTGCAGGGTGGAGAAAAGAGGCAGAGTAACCTCCCCAACCCCTCCCTCCCTGTCATCAAAGGCAGAGGATAAGGGCTGTGCATTGCTCTGGTGCCAAATCCGAATACTAAAGTGAATCAGGCTGCTTTGGGGGTGCCTTGTTGAGATCTGAAGTAGATCAGTCCAGGACCAAGGCGGTCTGAAGCAAAGTGGGTCACTGCCGAAGTGCCTCGGTCTTCCTAAGAGATTCAGAGCTATTCTGAAGCCTTCTGAAGCCCAGACAGCCTACTCCTAAATATCAACTTGCAAAAGATCAGGGAAGAAGGGGCGAGGAGGAAGACGGAGGGGGGAAGCAGACAGGAGGAGGAGGGAGGGGAGAAATTGTGAGCTTTGGCAAATGGCAACTCTAGTTGCCAAATTAGGGCTGAATTAAATCCAGCAGTCTCCAATCAGTGACAGTGGTGGTGGTGGGCAGAAATACTGTAGATATTGGAGATCAGCCTGCATTTGTTTCATTGTGTGAGAGACAGCTGGTTAGAGTTGGTTAGAGAGAGTTGGCTAAATCTGTATGGTGTGTGTGTTGTACTGTAGCATTGTCGTTCTTCTTCCTTCCCTCCCAGCCCTTCTCGATTCAACTATTCCCTTTCTTTATTTTCTAAATTATTTATTTTTTAAAAGAACAAAAACATTTTTAAAGTACTTTAGTTTTCTCCTTTCCTTGCCTTATTCTTTGGCTCCCCCACCCCTGCCCTTCTCAATTCAACCATTCTTATTAGTTTTCCATTTCTTTCTTTCTAGATTATTCATTAAAAAAAAAAACAAATTAGAAAGCACTTTAGTTTTGTGCCTTGCCTTGTTCTTTGCCCCCACTATATCAACTATATCTTTGTAGTTTTCCCATTTCTTTCTTTCTAGATCCTTTATTAAAAACAAAACAAAACTCAATATATAAAATATATATTTTTAAGTATTTTCCTTTCCCTGTTCTTGGCTCCCCACATCCCCACCTGTACCCTTCCCAAATGCTGTATTCTTTCTCTTCCCATTTTTGAACTCTATATCTTTTCTCTATTTTTTTAAAACCCTTTTCTTTGCTTGTAGTTAGTTCTGTATTTGGTTTTCTTTTGCTCTTGTGTGTGTGTGCTAGCACTGTGGTCAAGCAAACAGTGTACGGCACTACACAGAACTCCACATTTCAAAATACAGTGGGCAAAGCACTACACACATTAACATATATTATTTAAATTTAATATTACACTGTGTGGCAAAGGAAGCCCAATATAGGATGTATTCGAGGTCTTGCCATGGGGGCTGCCTGTTGCCCAGATTTTATGCACTTCTGTGCAACCAGTGAAAAGTTATAGCTCTTTGCTTTGAGAGTGTTTGTAAAAAAAGTAGCACATAGCACAAAAACTACTCTGCCAGCCAGCCTGTTTTCCCAGATAATGTGTATTCCATTCAGTCAAAGAGAGCCCGAGGTCATCCACTATGAAGGTGAATAGGAAAGTAGTACTAGGGGAGAAGACATGGGGTCACGAAGAGTCGGACACGACTGAACGACTGAACAACAACTAGGGGAGAGGGGTTATTTGCACTTCAAAGAAACTTACACCAGAGACTAGGGATCGTGACCTCCAAATCACTGCTTAAACACCTGACTTCTCTGATTATCCCTTTATGACCTTTGGTTTGAGTTTCTGAGAACAGCACATTTTACCTGTGCCTAGTACAAAAACTACTTAGACAAACTGTCTGAAATTTGGCAGAAGGAATACCCTCTATGGGGGCTGGCAGGTTCCCAAATCTCATATATTTATCCTGAAAACTGAAAAAGTTATGGCCTTTTCTATTTTCCAGTGCAAGACAATGGGAAAATGTCAAATCTGAATAATTTGGATATCTGAATCTTGCTTCGGATCTGAATCCAAAGCAAAGAATATTGGGTCCAAACTGGTCCAAAATAAAGCGGAGGGTCTGTGTACAGCCCTACAGAGGATAAGGACAATGAAGAGGAGAGAGGTGCAAGGAGAATCTCTTTCTTCCTGTTGCTGTTGGGTACCAGCAGCAGCAGCTAAAGCCACCAAGTGAAAACAGCTGGAGTCTTGGGATATCGCAATTGTGATCAAATTTTGAACTCTCATAAAAAATAACTTTTATGGAGTGTTTTCAATGTTGTTCATAATTGCTGGTGCAAACTGATTGCCCATCACCAGTCTTAAATTATGCAAATGACCTATGGGAATGCTATTAAGATCCTATTTTGGGCTGGTCTTTGACCGTAATAAAGATCTATCTATCTATCTATCTATCTATCTATCTATCATCTATCTATCAAGATTTAATGCTGCAAGTCTATATCCACTTACCTGGGAGTAATCCCTACTGAACATGATGGGACTTATTTCTGAGTAGATATGTAGAAAAGTTTGCTGTAAGTTAGTGTTGTGCCAAATATTGCTATACTTTTATTTTCAGCAATTTGTGTGTGTGGGGGAGGGGGCAGAGGGGAAATGGAGAGTTACTTGAAAGTGAAGGGGAGGAATTTTAAGAAAATCCTAAGTAGGGAATGGGGTTGGGCAGGAATTTTGCTTATCTTATTAAGAGTGTGGTGTGGCTGGGTGGTCTCCTGCCTATTTTTTTACTTTAAAAATGCACACTTGCAATGCCGCGTGGTCCCGTGGGCTGACAGCCTGTCTGAGAAAAGCCCTGAGATGTGGCAAGCCTGTTTCACATGAAGGAAAGAATTTCTCCAAAGCTGGGAGAGGGTTTCAGCACCGCACTAGTGCCAGTAACATAGGAAGCACTCCTTGCATGATAGCACTCCTGAGGCATGTTCAGCCTGGAGATGAGTTAAGAATTATATGCAGGCAAAAGAATTACTGTTAGAAATCTTGATTTGTTTCTTAGAAATCATAGGGTAGTGATCCTTTCTTAGGTAATTGCTATTGCTCATGATGCTGAATGATGTCAAAGAAGATAAATCAAGGGAGTTGCTTACGTGCACTGACACAGGTCTTCTGTTTTGCTGTCAGAGACTACGCAATGTCACCTGCCTATAAAGAAGTCTTGATTTTGAGAGTGCTTTAGAAAGGCGAATGAAATGTTCACCTCTGCTCATACTGCCTGCTGTCAAATACAAATTATAATTTAGGACCCGGCATGAGAACACTTAGCCTCTATTATTAGTTTTTAAAGCAGTTCCACCCTATATGGCAGAGAGACGGGGCTTACAATGTTTTGTTTCACACCAAGAAACTTGGAGTAGAAATTAAGTCTGAAAATACTATCTTAAAAGAAAGGAGCTTACCTATACCAGATAGCCAGGAAATTGTCTCAAAATCCCAGGCTTAAGGTCTCAATAAGTTTATAGAGCCTTCATAGTGACAAGGAATCTGCACATACAACATTCCATGGTATGTTTCTGGCATTTGTAGAAGACTGCTTATTACAGTCTGCTAGAAATGCTCCGCCCTGCTGAGATTAAAAAACACACTTGTCATGCAGTGATGGGATCCAAATGAAAAATCACCTTCCCTTATATCTTTATCCATTTTTAAGGGGGAGTTTTCCCTATAATTCTCTCCAAATCCCTTTGTAATAAACACTGTGCCTTTTTCTGCCCTCTCCATGTTGGTTAAGTGTAACTGAACCATTATTTCTAGATCAGCCATAAAATAGCATAACATTTATAAAAGCATAAAGTGGCATAAAATTCAGCACTAATTATTGGCCACACCTCAAGGTAATGAAATATATATATATAATTTCCCCCTTCATGGATCACTGCCTTGTCTTCCGACCGGCTGCCGCCACTGCCATTTCCAAGTAAAACAACAACAACAACAAATGTGATAGGCTGCGTAAAGATTTACGTAGCCTATCACGGCTGACTGCAGGCCAGGGACGCAAACGGCGTTGGCTATGGCCGCCGCCATTTGTGTCCTGGCAGGAGAAGAACTTTTGCGGCTGGAGAGGCAGGTCACTCCCCCCCGGCCAGAATTTCGGTGGGGAGGGACGGTGCGCCTCCCCCTTGGCCAGAATTTCGGCGGGGAGGGACGGGGCGCCTCCCCCCCGCCCAGAATTTCGGGGGGAGGGATGGAGCACCTCCCCCCCACCGCGAAGCAAGCTGCGGGACCAGGTAAGTGACTTTCATCCATCCCTAGTCTGATGAGGCTTTACAAGTAGCTGAAGAAAGAAGGGAAGCGAAAAGCAAAGGAAAAAGGGGAAGATATATCCAGCTGAATGCAGAGTTCCAGAGAATAGCAAGGAGAGACAAGAAGGCCTTCTTAAATGAACAATGCAAAGAAATGGAGGAAAACAATAGAATGGGAAAGACTAGAGATCTTTTCAAGAAAATCGGAGATCTCAAGGGAAAATTTTGTGCAAAGACAGGCATGATAAAGGACAAAGAAGGCAGGGACCTAACAGAAGCAGATGAGATTAAGAAGAGGTGGAAAGAAGACACAGAAGAACTATACAGGAAATATCTGAATGTCCCTGATAGCCATGATAGTGCGGTCACTGAACTTGAGCCAGACATCCTAAGTGTGCCTTAGGAAGTATTACTAACAACAAAGCTAGCGGAGATGACAGTGTTCCAGCTGAGCTATTTAAGATCCTAAAAGATGATGCTGGTAAAGTGTTGCACTCAATATGCCAACAAATGTGGAACACTCAACAGTGGCCACAAGACTGGAAAAGGTCAGTTTACATTCCAATTCCAAAGAAGGGCAATGCCAAAGAGTGTTCAAACTACCACACAATTGCGCTCGTTTCACATGCCAGCAAGGTTATGCTCAAAATCCTATAAGCTAAGCTTCAGCAGTATGTGAACTGAGAACTACCGGAAGTACAAGCTGGGTTCTAAAGAGGCAGAGGAACTAGAGATCAAATTGCCAACATTCGCTGGATCATGAAGAACGCAAGAGAATTCCAGAAAAATGTCTATTTCTGCTTCATTGACTACGCTAAAGCCTTTGATTGTGTGGATCACAACAAACTCTGGCAAATTCTTAAAGAGATGGGAGTACAAGACCACCTTACCTGTCTCCTGAGAAACCTGTATGAGGGTCAAGAAGCAACAGTAAGAACCAGACATGGAACAACCGAGTGGTTCAAAATTGGGAAAGGAGTACAACAAGGCTGCATATTGTTGCCCTGCTTATTTAACTTATATGCAGAGTACATCATGAGAAACGCCGGGTTGGATGAATCACAGGTCGGAATTAAGATTGCCAGGAGAATTATCAGCAACCTCAGATACGCAGATGATACCACCCTAATGGCAGAAAGCAAAGGGGATCTCAAGAGCCTCTTGTTGAGGGTGAAAGTGGAGAGTGCAAAAGCTGGTCTGAAACTCAACATTAAAAAAACTAAGATCATGGCATCTGGCCCCATCACTTCCTGGCATATAGAAAGGGAAGAAATGGAAGCAGTGACAGATTTTATTTTCTTGGGCTCCAAGATCACCACAGACGGTGACTGTAGCCATGAAATTAAAAGACGCTTGCTCCTTGGGAGGAAAGCTATGGCAAACCTAGACAGCATAGTCAGAAGCAGAGACATCACCTTGCTGACAAAGGTCCACATAATCAAAGCTATGGTTTTCCCAGTAGTAACGTATGGCTGTGAGAGCTGGACTATAAGGAAGGCTGAGCGCCGAAGAATTGATGCTTTCGAACTGTGGTGCTGGAGAAGACTCTTACGAGTCCCCTGGACTGCAAGGAGGTCAAATCAGTCCATCCTAAAGGAAATCAACCCTGACTGCTCATTGGAAGGACAGTTACTGAAGCTGAAGCTCAAATATTTTGGCCACCAAATGCAAAGAGAAAACTCACTGGAAAAGTCACTGATGCTGGGAAAGATTGAAGGCAAAAGGAGAAGGGGATGGCAGAGGATGAGATGGCTAGATAGCAGCACCGATGCAATGAATATGAACTTGAGCACACTCCGGGAGAGAGCGGAGGACAGGAAGGCCTGGAGTGCTATGGTCCATGGGGTCACGAAGAGTTGGACATGACTTAATGACTGAACAAAAACAAATATACATATGCCATTTCCTGAGGACTCGTGATAGTCAACTACACAATATAATCAAAATCTAAAATAATATTCAACATTTTCTTTGCAACAAATTTGCAAAGAACTTTCTGAAAGATGCTGTTTTTAGAGGTTGTTTGGAAAGAGATAAAAATGATTTTAGCTCAGTAATTCTTTACTGTATGTGAATTATCACCAATATTGGAACAATACATGCTGGATGAAAACAACAGAACAGAAAACAACAGAACACCTTCCTGGGCAAGATGCTTGAGCGAGTGGTTGTAGGACAGCTCCAGGCACTGTTGAATGAAACGGATTATCTAGATCCATTTCAATCGGGCTTCAGGCCTGGTTTTGGAATGGAAACTGCCTTGGTCGCCCTGTGGGATGACCTCTGCCAGGAGAGGGACAGGGGGAGTGTGACCCTGTTGATTCTTCTGGACCTCTCAGCGGCTTTCGATACCATCAACCATGGTATCCTTCTGGATAGGTTGTCTGGGTTGGGAGTTGGAGGCACTGCACTACAGTGGTTCCGCTCCTACTTCGATGGCCGATTCCAGAAGGTGGTGCTGGGGGATTATTGCTCTGTGCCATGGCAATTGTGCCATGGGGTTCCACAGGGCTCTATTTTATCCCCTATGCTGTTTAAGATCTACATGAAACCGCTGGGGGAGGTTATCCGGAGGTGTGGGCTGAGGTGCCATCAATATGCGGATGACACTCAGCTCTACCTGTCTTTCTCATCAAAACCAGGTGAGGCAGTGGCTGTTCTGAATCAGTGCCTGGGCACGGTAATGGACTGGATGAGGGCCAATAAACTGAAACTCAATCCAGACAAGACGGAGATACTGTTAGTGGGTGGTTCGTCTGCCCGGCTAGGTGATATTCAACCTGTTCTGGAGGGGGTTGCACTCCCCCTAAAGGATCAGGTTCGTAGTTTGGGGGTGCTCTTGGATCCAGAACTGTCACTTGAGGCACAGGTGAACTCAGTGGCACGGAGCACTTTTTATCAGCTTAGGCTGGTATACCAACTACGCCCTTATCTGGACAGAGATAGCCTAGCTACAGTTATCCATGCTCTGATAACTTCTCGTCTGGATTACTGCAATGCGTTATACGTGGGGCTGCCTTTGAAAACAGTCCAGAAACTTCAGCTGGTCCAAAATAGGGCAGCAAGATTGTTAACAGGGACTGGCCTGTGAGCTCATATTACGCCAGTACTTTTCCAGCTGCACTGGCTGCCAGTCCATTTCCGGGCCCGATTCAAAGTGCTGGTATTAACATTTAAAGCCCTTAACGGCTTGGGGCCAGGTTATCTGAAGGAAGGATCACCTCCTCCCATATGTGTCTGCCCGGACCTTAAGATCATCGTCAGCAGCCCTCCTCTATGAACCCCTGCCAAAGGAAGTGAGGCGGGTGGCTACTAGGAGAAGGGCTTTTTCTGCTGTGGCACCCCGGCTCTGGAATGAGCTTCCTAGCGAGGTTCGCCTGGCACCTACATTGTATTCCTTTCAGCGCCAGGTGAAGACCTTTTAATTCTCCCAGGCAATTTAGCATTTTAGCTTTCTGAACTTTTAGCTTTGCTGTTTTAAATCTGTATTTTAAACTCCTTCACTGCTGCTAGGTTTTATTGTGGTTGCATTGTTATATTGTGGTTTTAATGTTCTATATATTTTAAATTGTTTTATTGTGTGCTGTTTGGTTTTAATTTTTGTGAACCGCCCAGAGAGCTTCGGCTATTGGGCGGTATAGAAATGAAATAAATGAAATAAATAAATAAATAAAAGATATACAATGAGTCTACCACAGTCATCTGAAAAATTGCCTTGCTGTTAGCAAACAGGTCATCATCTTTGGAAGCAAATCTGATAGTTTAATAGTTTTATCTTGAGCATCTGTATTCACAAGTACACTATCTTTACAAACAACTGAGGCAGTTATGAAGTAACTACAGAAGACTGCAAAGAACAAGAAGCATAATAAGCCTTTTTCTTTAATATCTAGCTGCTAATAAAGGATCAAATGAGCCCCTTAAGCACATGCAAGCCCTCCCACTCCAAGTTTCCCTTCTCCCCCACCCCAGCTGTACTGAAGTGGAGGCTACTGATGAAGTTGCTCAAGTTTCTGAAGCAGATTTTCGGGCAGCCTTCAGAACACATCTCTCTTTGTCCCATCCAGCCACTTGCACCTGTATTCACCTATAAGTCTCTTATGTTGTCTCTGCATTAGTCCGTGATTTAAAAAAAAAAAATCAAGCCAGTAGATAGCTAAATTCCGGTTTGCACATTAGTCTGGAAAGTGTGGATCAAAACAGTTCATACCAGAATTTGCAAAGATTGAATTCCTCAGTCATCCCTACTTCAAAGGGGAGCTCTCCACATGGCCCTTTGGATCTTGACCAAACATTATTTTTTTATGTAGGGGTAACTACATTCTGGCTTGACATGGATTTCAGTTCTTTCATGTAAGTGCAAATCTTTGTGTCTTTTATTCTCAAGAAAACCCTGCAATTCCATTATTGAAAGGGCAGCCATGCTGGGTCAGACCAATGAGCTACTCACAAAGAAAATATCCTGTCTCAAACCTTTCTAACTCCAAGTGCTTAAAGCAGCACAAGGGATCACCATTAGTGGGCATTCTAGTAATCTTCTATCATTCTCACATGCTAAAATGATATCTTCAAACAGCACACTTAGGCACCATTAATATTTTATTGCACAATTCCATATGAGTTACTTTGAGTTTTCTTCACAAGATATTGTACATTAATTATTTGCAAGCAAAGCAGTCCACATAGCTATACCATATATTCCATCTTTAAAACCATTTTTTAGAACATGAGGGAGAACATTCTTAATATAAAACTGATGAACGCATAATTGGTTGAAAAGTTTTGGATACGACTAAAGATCAATGAATAACCCATTTTCAGTACCTAGGCCAGATAAGCTCAACCCACATTGGATTTTTTAGTCCTTCATCACCACTCAAAATTCCAAGTAAAAAATGGCAAAGACACTGAAATGTGGGGTTGAGATTATGTGGCCTAAGTAGTGAAAGCGGGGATGTATCTAATGTTAGTCTAACTTAAGTCCCATTCCTTTCAATGGGCCTACTTTAAGTAGGATCAGCATTGGATACAACCCAATGGCTGGGTTCATACAACACACTAACCAACACTCTGTGGTACAGTGTTTTGTTGTTGAACTGTGGGTTGTTGTTGAACTGTAGGTTATCGTGTTGTCTGAATGCAGCACGTTTTCTGCAAGGTGGCTTGTTAACCATGCAGTGTGGCTTGTTAATTATCCAACAAATGAACAACCCAACAAGAAGCCATGGGTTCTCAAGGTGGCTTGTTTGAGAAAAATAAGCCATGCTGCATGGTTAACAAGGCACCCTCAGAAAACATGCTGCATTCAGACAACACGATAACCCCTGGTAAGACAACCCCCGGTTCAACAACCCACAATCAACCACTGAGTGTGAGTTAATGTGTTGTGTGAACCCAGCCAATGTCTTTATGTATTGAAAAATCTGGACTTGGATGCACATAAGTTCTTTTTAAACATTTCCTCCAATGTTTCCCTATGTGTGGAGATGGAATAAGATGACAGTTCAAGGTCCTGACATTGTTTAGTTCCTGTCATCAGCCACCAATGTCTGTGCATTTAGCATGGATGTCTGAAAAGGTGCACCCACACATGAGAAGCTGTATGTGTATAGCTGGTCCACATAATCAGACCCCCCCATCATGTAGGGTAGTGACTGTGTGAAGCAACTACATGTGAGCAGTTGTCTTTTGGGATGGCTACACATAACGCATGGATGTCGGGAGTGGGAATAGTATCTGCGTGAGATTGGGGCTGGAACCTGCTCAGTCCTCCACATGTAGGAAAACGTGTGAAGAAAAGAAAACAATTGTCACAGTTTCTCAGTCCAACCCATTCAACTCTATAACTCAACCTATGCTTCAGCATGTTTTCCCAGTCATACAAATTAGCCCTAGGCCCCTAAGCACTTTTATATATGGAAACTGATTTCCCTTTCAATGGATCTTTGGTTTAGGATGAACATGTTCAACGTACCATGCTATTATGATAAAATGAAGACACCACTGCCAAATTTGAAAGGGTAATGAACATTAAAGCTTTGATGGTTATTGACAAGCTGTAATGTCAGAAGCCACCTTAAGGGTTGCATTTCAAAAATAAATAATAAAATAAAGGCAATTATGTAAATAGCTCAAATGGATAGTCTTCTGGCCTCAGACACAGACCGCCTATGTAGGATGATAGCAAAAAAAAGGCCATCCACATTTAAAGGTTCTTGCTCTTTTTAACGTCTGGCTGTAATCACTGTATGACCAAAGCAGGCCACAAATGACTGCCTTGGGAGGGGCAGCAGGTTTAGTCTGGACTGTCAATTAGAATGGAATGTATTTCAGAAAAAAAATAAAAATAAAGTACAACATGGTGACCATCAAGGACATTAAACATGTTCACTTCCATCTCCTACTTTCATGCTGATCTTTCCATTAATTATTGTACAGTGGATGTTCAGTTTCAATTATATGGAGAAATAGTTTCATGCAATTTTTTGGTTTCTGTTTTGGCTAATGCCTGAACATAGCCACCTGTGTTTTAGAATTATCCACACATAGTGTTAACTCTGAACCATGATGACCAAAAGAAAACAGAGAGACTAGAAGTCAGACTGACATGTCTTTAACTCACCCACTACAGTAATTTATTACTACTCAGCCATACCCTGTGGCAAGTGCATATGTTTCAGAACAGCACTTTGCAACACTCTAGTCATAAGTCTAAATTGTTGAGTCAAAGCAGCATCCAAACCTTGAATAAGAGGACTGCCAAGAACAGTAGGTCACATCCCCCTCTAAGGATCCACAGCATCATTGAAATAATCACAGCAATTTTATACAAATGGTTTACAACTGATATTTGAAAAGACAGAGGGATGCAGGGGCAGAGAACAGAATGAACTGGAAAGAGAATCAGCAAGCTGAAAGAGATGCAGGTATTTATATACTCCTTTGCATTTTCAGTGCTAGAAGGGATACAGGATCACAGATTGTGATAGAAGGAGTGCCCATGTGGGTGACAGGCTTCCTGAGGGATAGAGATTCTGAATCCAAGGTTCCCAGAGTTTGAGTTTCATGAAAAACCCCACACACATATGCAGAACTGATAACTGCAGACCATAACGACAACAATATCCTCAATAAATTTAAATGTCAGGATACAGTTCCAAACCAACCCAATCTATGCCCTGGCAGAAAGCCACTGCTTAACACAGCATGTGACAAAGCATGCATCTTTCCAAGCATATTTCCTGCTTAAACAGATAGCTGTGCCTCTTCCCGGGAGAATGTTCTATGTTACAGAGAACCATACTGCCAAAAGGCCCACACATCAAACTGTGTATGCTGCACTTTAGTATTCAGAGGTAATTTTAGATTCTGGATTTAATGGTATTATCCGCATCACCACCACTTTAGATGGCAATGTGCATTACTTCAGTTGTGAAACACACAACTACATTTCTCTTCCACCACCCCTTACTGTATACCACGCCTTCCAACTGCTTTCACATTCCTGGTATGTTACCATAATGACCCTAGGAATAAAATTTGCTTCTGCTGCCTGATGCCTTCATTATCTGCTGCTGTCTGGGTGCCCATTTGAATTGTAGGGCCCTAAATTTTGGGCCCATAGTCCTGCCCAGCTGTACCACTGAAGGTTACATTCATTTTGACACATGGGATACAAATTCAACAATACTTTCAAAAGTCTGAAAGTTCAACCTGAATTTTGTGTGCTTTGAGGAGGGGGCATTATCATTGAAAGAGGGGGTAATAAGCCCCCCTTCCTACTATTTGCATCTTGAGGAACACAATTTCCAGGGGAGGACTTATGGGAGCTTTCAAAACTCTGTTGAGCTGGTGGCCAATATTTTAGATTTCCGAGAATGGCCCAGTCTGAGGAGCATTTGTGGGGAGGAACCGTGGCTGCTATCAATTTTTTCTGGTAGACACCATCCCATCCCCTGAAATGCCCTCGGAACTGGGCATTTCTGGAAAGTCTAAAATGGCAGCACCTTTGACAGAACTTTGAAGAGCTCTGGTAAGGTTTGCCCACCCACACACCCCAAATTGTCACACATTCCTGAAAATAAAAAATACATCCTATTTTATGGCAAATGAGTTTCACCCAGCCTTAAATAGCAACAACTACTGAAACTTTCGTCTCAGAAAATGAACACTCAGAGCTGAGTTTCTGACAGCCATTTTTACTGAATGAATCATTCACTGAAGCCCAGATTTCTAGACTTCTTAGCTTATAGTTATGCCATCTTTAATATATAAAATGGTAGAACAATGGTATATGTACTACATGCAGTATTGCAGAAGAATAATGATCTGGAACACTTTATAATACACCTATTATGTCCCTGTGTTAAGTTGTACACCAACAATGTTTAAAGGGGATGGAAATTGAGACAAGAAGAGGGACTATTTCTGGCAGATAAATGGTTTATAAAAGAAGCACTGAACATTCATTCCTTCTACCACCTTAATGCATATGTTCCTACTTCTCAAGAAGGACACATATTTAATAAACTATGGATTGCTTGATGGTATAGAATGGCAAGGAAGGGACAAGCAACAGGCAACTGGCAAAAAAGTAGCATAGTTAGGACAGAGTGCTGGTGTGAGCCTCAGGTGGGCACCACTCCAGCCCAACAACACCGAAGGACACACTGAAAGGATGGTAGGGAGAGCAGGTGAGACCAGGGACTGTATTAGGGGTTGATTCACTAATGAAGCTGTGAGAAGGAGGGATGTACAGACTGTGTAAAATCCACTCCATCTGTGTTCTGCGGATTGTCAGGTGCCTTTCGTTCCATCATCCGCCCACAGACGGATGCGAATATTTTTTTATCATGCAGAAAAATACGTAAATAATTTATGTAAGTATTTACATGATTTACCTCAGTACATAACATTTAGTGTATTGTCCCCCATTCATTCAACATTTCCTCAGCATTTAACAGATTTTTCTATGGATTTATATGCGTAAGTTTTGGGAAAGTAAAAAAATCATCTGAAGGTCTGCGGACTCCGCATGGCCTGAGGGGGGCGCTCCGCAGTAGATTCCACAGGTCAGATTCTTAGAAATCCTAGCTCATTTTAATCTGTCTCAAATTTCTCCAGCATCTCTAGTGAGAAGTAAAGGTAGCCAACTGGGATGGGTGTGGAGTATCAGCTGGGAGATCTAGATAAAAATTTGAGGAAACCATTGCAATACTTTAACCAGACTGTCCAAAGTGACTATTAATTATCCTTCTGAAAGTCCATAGAACTCATTTGTTAATAAGGAGAGTGCATGAAAAAACTGGATATTAGATGAGCTTGGTATGGGATAAACCAACCCCAGGATGGACCCTGGGAAATTAAGGAGAATGGTTTTAACTGCATTTTAAGTTTATTTCTCCTAGAGATGGGTGAGAATTTTCTTTCAGTTCAGTTTTGATAAGAATTTACTGAAATTCACAAAGTTATCAATATTCAAGTAAAAAAAGAATTTGAGATCATTTAAATCCTTTGAATATGGGAGAAACTGAAACAGACACATTTGACCATCCAGGCCCAGGGGATTTTAAGGGCTTGGCCCTTAAAAGCCTGGATTTGAATCCCTGTGCATTCAACCATGTTAGCCCTGATTTAGAGTTGCCAGCTCTTTTTTCCTGACAGGCTCCTCATCTTTAACAGCTGTATGGCAGTCAGGTATATCATGATCCTGTCCATGCTGGGAATAGCTGTACGTATTGAACTTGGCTGGAGCCGACAGGTGAGAATTTCATTTGAGTTCATTTTTGATTAGAATTTACCAAAATTACCAAGTTCTTCATATTCAGGAGAAAAAAAAAACTTTGAGACTCTCAAAATCTGAATGTGACAGAAAGCAAAACTGACAGATTTCCCCATCCTTAATTTCTTCCGCATTAATAACATTTGCCCTGAGGCAAGGCTTGAAATTATTTTTCACCAAAGCTTCATTTTATCTTCTTGATTGATTATTTTGCCACAGTTATGGACATATAGTGCCCAAGTAGGAACAATGTTCAACATTTTTGCTTAAATAACATCATCATCATCATCATCATCATCATTATTATTATTATTATTATTCATGACATTATTTGAGAAACCCAAGTTAACTGGTTTGTAGATTGGGCTACTTGCATAACAATTTGAAGATTGTTTAGTATAATTTCCTTACCAACTTAACTGTTCATAAATAATTAAACCTATGATGCTAAGGCATATTACATGGAAGTAATTACCACTGGAATCAGCAGCTTAGTACCAAGAAACCCATTTATGATTAGTACATAAATCTAATATTTCATTAGGCAGGATGAATATTCAGTGACCAAAATAAAATAATACCTTGGGCAGCTTTTCTGTATTACCTTTAAAGCCTCAGATTAGCTATAGCCTCAAATCAGTGACAGTATTAGTATTTAAAATTATATGCTTTCATTATTATTAGTAAGACCCAGCATGATCAAGATACAGGTTCAAATCCTTGTTCAACCAGCTAGCCTTGGAAAGTCACTCTTCGACCCTCTTTGCAATATAAAATGTGAATGATGGTGACCTAGCATTCAAGACTGTTATGTGAATCACTGAGACATGGACAGTAAAGCAATCTACAGATTAAAAGTGTTGCATCATCTACATAAATTAACTGGCCTTTCAAAGTATTAGACTAGATGGATGGTACAGTTCATTGAGCCAATGCATTTTACTATTTTGGGTAAATACATCAGGTACTGGTTTGTGGCACGGCAGTTCTCAGAACATGGAGTGTGTTGATAATTCTATAGAATTTCAGAAACAACGACAACAGACATTTCTTGCAGGAAAACGCTATGTGCTTGAAGACACCAGTTACGGTGTTGCTGTTGTTAAGCTGTCAGTCAACCAGTCTATCAACTGGTTGTCAAAAAGTCATTGTGCTATTGATCTGACATCTTGCTGATGGCAAATCAAGGTTCTGAGACTGAGTAACAGTGGGAAAGGCTGGAAAGTTAGATTTAAATTGGTAAATTTATTAGTTGCAACAAAAACAAAAGTAAAATTTAAAAAATATGAAATCCTACTACCTCAACAGTTCATTCCACTGCATATGTCATACCATACATTTTTAAGATACCTTTTAAATTTATTTAGCTGGAGAGGGTTCAGAGGAGGGCAACAAAGACGATCAGGGGAGGGACTGGAAACAAAGCCCTATGAAGAGAGACTGAAAGAATTGGGCATGTTTAGCCTTGAGAAGAGAAGACTGAGGGGAGATATGATAGCGCTCTTCAAGTACTTGAAAGGCTGTCACAGAGAGGAAGGCCAGGATCTCTTCTCGATCATCCCAGAGTGCAGGACACGGAATCATGGTCTCAAGTTACAGGAAGCCAGATTCCGGCTGAACATCAGGAAAACCTTCCTGACCGTTAGAGCAATACGACAATGGAACCAATTACCTAGGGAGGTGGTGGGCTCTCCCACACTGGTGGCGTTCAAGACGAGGCTGGACAGCCATCTGTCAGGGATGCTCTGACTTGGATTCCTGCACTGAGCAGGGGGTTGGACTCGATGGCCTTGTAGGCCCCTTCCAACCCTACTATTCTATGATTCTATGATTCTATGCTCTTCATTTTTGTTAGGTATGCATTAAAGTGTTGCTAATAACAGTAAATGTACAGTCGTTGACTTAAATTCTAGCTTACAATTCACTGTCTCCTTGAAAGCTCTGTATATGTTTTACATGTATTCTGTTTCTAGAACCTCTAAGGAGGAATAAGCTCTATGTTTAAATGTTAAATGTTCTGCATAATGGCCACCCAAATGCATGGGTCAACTCTTGATGTCATTATCTCTCCACATCAATCAGTCACCAATGGCTAATACGGATATATTAAAAATGACCATTTGCTCCAAAGGCAAAGATGTATCAAAAATGTATTTTTAAAAAATGTATTGAAGTTTTACTGGTGTAGGATAAAGCAGAAATATGCAATGGAAACGCTTGCCCTGTGAACTGTTAAAGCTATGATATTTACTCAGCAGAGCAACCTGATAATTGGATTTAAGAAAGCACCCAGTACCTAAGTCCTTTCCTTTATATTCTAGACCACGGACTGGGCCTGTCCACTTAAACTGCCCACTGGACCCTCCTAGACAACAAGAAATACTATAAAAGGGCTTTGAGCTTTGCCTGAGCAACAAGGTCTTCCTGGCTCAAGTGTATTCTTGTGTGTACTTCAGCCTGCTGATTTGGTTCTGATTTCTGGCCTCCTCCTCAATTCCAATTCCTGTTTATTGTTCCCAGCTCTAAAACCCAGATGCAACTACTTGCTCCAAGTTCTTATTGCCCAACTGAAGTCAGAGAGCTGCCTAAGAAAGGACTAGGATGAGGGTGGAAAATGAGCTTCATTGTGAGCCTAATCCAAACTCATATCATTTTGGCTTCTCCTTGAATTGGGAAACGACTTTTTCAGCGGGGGCAGGTTTACTTTTTCAGGCTTTGAATACTCATTTTTAGTCTGCTATGGTATTGGGTTTGTGATATAAGAAGACCTAACTGAAGGAAATAGCATAGCTCAGAACTCCTGAAGAAGTTCATAAATAAATAAAGCAAACCCAGATTTCTTGAACGTGGGGATATAAAGGATACTTCCAATAGAATCAGCAGAATCAACTCTAGCTGCCTTTTGACAAATATCTGATGCTGGCAGCTTGATTATGTGTTATGATGTTTATGAAGAATACTCAAGCGAAGCCTTTAGGGATCTACAGTTGTTATCTTCACAAAGTCACAGATGCATAGTTGCTTTAGACATCATGAAATCATTACTATGTTCCATACCCTCTACTTTATTCATAGTGTTTGACACAAATACTGTGTCAAAGAGCAGACAATTGCATATGGGCACCCTGCTGTATCTCACAAGGAGCCTCCCTGACAGAGATTGCTGGGATGTGGCTTCTGGGAGGCAGCCATTTATTTATTAGTTATATTTGTATCCTGCCTTTCCTCCAAGGAGTCCAAAGTGGCATACATGATACTCCTCCTCTCCATTTTATTTTCATAACAACCCTGTGAGGTAGGTTAAGCTTAGAGTCAGTGACTGGCCCAAAGTCACCCAGTGAGCTTCAAAGCCGAGTGAGGACTAGAACCCGGGTCACCTGAGTCCGAGTCCTAGTCCAATGCTTTAACCCAGGATCGGCAACTCAGCACCCACAGTCACCATGGTGCCCAACAGGGCTCCTAGGTACATCTGCCAGGACCCGCATTCACCCCACTCACCCCCACCACTGTTTTTGCAACCACTTATTCCTAACTTCAGCCCAGCAGCAAGGAAACAGGAAGGTGGCAGTGTAGAGTCTAATCACTACATCACACTGGCTCCAATGGAGTAAGAAAACTCAAGCTGCCAGTCTTCTCGAGTTGGCATTAGCCATTACTTAAAAATATGGTAATTGTAGGGATGTACGAAAGTCACTTACCTGGTCTCACAGCTTGCTTCGCGGTGGGGGGGAGGCGCTTCGCTGCTCCCCCCGAAGTTCAGGCCAGGAGGGGGAGGCTTCCCGCCTTGCCCGGCCGAAATTCAGGCCGGGGAGAAGTGCCCCGTCTCCCCGGCCACGAACTTAAAAAAAAAAAAAAGCCCCGTGATAGGCTACGTAACGATTTACGTAGCCTATCATGGCTAGATCTGCAAAGTCAGCCGTGATAGGCTACGTTAATCGTCACATAGCCTATAACGGGTGACTTTGAAAAGAAAAAAAAAAGTGCGTACGCAAATGGCGGCCCCCATAGGGAGCCGCCATTTGCGTTCCTTATTTGGTCCCTGTAGTCTACGTAAAGATTTAGACAACGCTATTTGCGTTGCCCTTATTTTCGCTGTAGTCTACGTAAATCTTTACGTAGACTACAGGGACCAAATAAGGAACGCGAATGGCGGCTCCATATGGGGGCCGCCATTAGCGTACGCACTTTTTATTTTTTTAAAGTCACCCGTGATAGGCTACGTGACGATTAACGTAGCCTATCACGGCTGACTTTGCAAATCTAGCTGAGATAGGCTACGTTAATCGTTACATAGCCTATCACAGGGGCGTTTTTTTTTTAACTTTTCTTGTAATGGCGGAGGCGGCAGCTGGTCGAAAGACCAGCTGCTGCCCCTGACGAAGACCTGCCGAACTGCTGCCAGGACCCGCCGCCGGGAGCGACATTCGTGAAAGGTAAGTCCCATCCCGGGGGGGGGGGGTGGCGGGGGGGTGGCAGAGAATTTCTCCCCGAACCATCAGAGGACCGAATGCGTTGGCACTCGGCCCCCCGAAGTTTCGGGGAGAAATTCTCCCTCATCCCTAGGTAATTGGGTTCAGTCATGGAGAATGTCAGTATTTCTAAGCCAAAAGAACTGTCCACCCTGATCCACTGCTTTGCAGAAAAGGCCATATGCCACATGTTGGTTCTGGAAAAACCCAGTTTTCCTTCTGACTGTCTGGAGCTACAATCAAATCGACCTCACTTACTTTCGCTTTGTTGTTTATTCGGTCAGTCGCTTCCAACTCTTCGTGACTTCATGGACCAGCCCACGCCAGAGCTTCCTGTCAGCCGTTGCCACCCCAGCTCCCCCAAGGTCAAGTCTGTCACCTCCAGAATATCATCTATCCATCTTGCCCTTGGTCGGCCCCTCTTCCTTTTGCCTTCCACTTGCCCTAGCATCAGCATCTTCTCCAGGGTATCCTGTCTTCTCATTATGTGGCCAAAGTACTTCAGTTTTGCCTTTAATATCCTTCCCTCAAGTGAGCAGTCTGGCTTTATTTCCTGGAGTATGGACTGGTTTGATCTTCTTGCAGTCCAAGGCACTCTCAGAATTTTCCTCCAACACCACAGTTCAAAAGCATCTATCTTCCTTCGCTCAGCCTTCCTTACTCTCACTGCCCCTTCCCCAATTATGAAGCCATATCCAGCAGCAAGTGTACTCAGAAAGGTCACTTTATGAAACAGCTGGTAGATGTTAATTGTTGCATATTGTCACTGACATTAATTATATTTATTTAAAACCTTGGCTTTGATGTACATGGCACTATCTCATAATGTCCTACTCGTCAAGCAATTGTGTCTTTGTAAATAATTCGGCATGGGATTTTAGAATCAGAAAATGCCTTGGCATGCCAGTGAAATCATCCATCATTCAAGCTTCACCTTGTGTTTTATAGACATGTGTCTTTTGGATGAATAATTATTGATAGCAGTCTATTTCCATCATCCAGATGGCAGAAAATCATAAGGATTAGCAACTGAGACCAATCAGGCTGTACAACTTTTCTGTTTGTAATTGGCCTCTTAAAGTGAAATCAACAGGATTACAAGTGTCAGACAAAGAAGAAAGTATTCATTCATCTACACTAAATTATTTATTTTAAGGACAAATAATCAAAGTGATGATGATGACAGTAAGAAGCTACAGCTTTGCTGTGGGTTATTACACCTAAAATTCATACAGCACAATGGTCAATAGGTATACATAATCTAGGGATGTTGGAGGAATCCATTTGGGGGTTGGAGCTCAATGAGCTTTCCTTGGTTTGGTCCCTGGACTTTGGTCCATTTTCTGCTGTGGAGCCTGACTCAATCTGCAATGAATCAGGCCAGTTCACAAATTTTCCGCACTTTTTAATTTGCACAAATTTTGGCAGAATTTTGCACAAATTTGTGTAGATTACGGGAATGTCAGGTGCAATTTGCACAAATTTTGGCTGTAATTTGTGAAAATCTCTATTGCGCAACATATATGTGTGTGTGTGTGTGTGTGTGTGTGTGCGTGTGCACACGTGTGCAAAATGTTCCTGAAGTTTGGGGAGAAAGCCACAGCTCAGCCCGCAAATGCAAAGCAAGAGGGGCATGCCGTGGAACTCCATCAAGCCAAAAAAGAAATGTATTTCCCAAAGACGGACATCCCTAACATAATATCATGACTAGATCCATTCCACCAGTATCATTACAACATCCAGGATGTTACACAGTGCAGCAGCACCTGGGATTAGAGCTACAGTGCCAGGGAAAGCCATAGTGGCCAAAAATGGCACTCAAAGCCGTTCTGCAGAGAAATGTGTGAAGATGGTCCACGTGATGGGTACACAATAACAAAAATAACTGTTATTCATTTATATCTACAGTCCCATCCAGATTGCTTTTTTTGCAGGGTTTTACCAATGCACACAAGCAACTTAGTAACACAGAGTGGGGAAAGATACAATGAAAATGAAAGATTAAAAAGCTGAGGCAAATTGCTCATGTTTCAGTCCTGGAAATAATTTTACAAATTATCCTAGCTAAATTGGAATTCAGAAGTGAAATTTAGGGCTGTGCATGGACGCCCCCCCACCACTTTGCTTCGTATGCTGATTCAGACCTTCCAAATCAGCCCCGCTTCACTTTGGACCAATTCAGGCCCAATTTGCTTCACTTTGGATTCAAAATCCAAAGTGAGATTCAAATATACAAATTGTTCGGATTTCACATTTTCCCACTAAGTTCCATTAGAAAACAGAAACAGACATACCTTTTTCAGTTTTCATGATAAATACATGAAATTTGAGAACTTGGCAGCCCCCATGGAGGTAATTCCACCTGCCAAATATCAGACAGTTTGGCCCAGCCGTTTTTGTGCTAGGTACAGGTAAAATTTGATTTATTTCAACAAAAACTCTTAAAGCAAAGAGCTATAACTTTTCACTGGTTGCACAGAAGTAAATGAAATTTGGGGACCTGTCAGCTCCTATGGAAGCAATTTCACTTGCCAAATTTCAGTCAGTTTGGCCCAGGAGTTTTTGTGTTAGGCACAGGTAAAATGTGCTATTCTCAGAGACTCAAACCAAAGGTCATGAAGGGATAATCAGACAAGTTTGGTATTTAAAAGGTGATCAGGCAGAGGTCACTATCCCTAATCTCCCCTAGTACTACTTTCCTATTCATCTTCATAGTGGATGACCTCAGGCTGTCTTTGTCTGAATGGAATATACATTACCTGGGAAAACAGGCTGGCAGGCAGGCTGGCAGAGTAGTTTTTGTGCTAGGTGTAGGTAAAATGTGCTTCTTCGAACCCAAACTCTCAAAGCAAAGAACTATAACTTTTCACTGGTTGCACAGAAAGGTCTCAGCAGCAACTCGCCCACCTCTGCCCCTGCCAAGACCCTGAAGATGCCTCATATTGGACTTGCTTTTCCACACAGTGTAGTATTAAATATAAATAATATATGTTAATGTGTGTAGTGCCTTGCCCATTGTATTTTGAAATGTGGACTTCTGTGTAGTGCTTTACCACACACTGTTTGCTTGACCACAACACAAGCACACACACGTGCATACACACACACAAGAGCAAAAGAAAAGCAAATACAGAACTAATTACAAATAAAGGCGGGGAGGGAGATACAATGCACTATAATCCTCACAGAAGAGAAAGGGTTTTTTTGTTTTTGTTTTTAAGGGAAAATATCTGGAGTTCAAAAATGGGAAGGGAAGGAAGACAGGAATTGAGAAGGGCGGGGGAGCCAAGAACAAGGAAAGGGAAGTACTTATTTTTTATATATTTTGTTCTTGTTTTTAATAAAGGATCAAGAAAGAAAGAAAGAAAGAAAGAAAGAAAGAAAGAAAGAAAGAAAACTATTAAAAATAGTTGAACTGAGAAGGGCGGGCGGTGGGGGAGCCAAAGAACAAGTAAAGGAAAGGAGGTAACTAAAGTACTTTTTAAATGTTTTTGTTTTTTTAAATAAAGAATATAGAAAAGAAAGGGAATAGCTGAATTAAGAAGGGCTAGGTGGGAAGAAAGAACAACAAAGCTGCAGAACAACAATGCACACGCACACACCACAGAAACTCTCTCTCTAACCAACTCTAACCAGCTCTCTCTCACACAATGAAACAAACACAGGCTTTCTCCAATATATACAGTATTCCCCTCCCTCCTCCACCAGTGTCACTGATTGGAGACTGCTGGTTAAGTTCAGCCCTAATTTGGCAACTAGAGTTGCCATTCGCCAAGGCTCACCATTTCCCCCCTCCCTCCTCCTGTCCCCTTCCCCCCTCCATCCTCCTCCTTGACCGCTCCCTGATCTTTTTCAAGTTAATCATTTAGAGGTAGACTGTCTGGGCTTCAGAAGGCTTCAGAATAGCTCCGAATCTCTGAGGCGGACTGAGGCACTTTGGTGGAGACCTGCTTTGCTTCAGACTGCTTCAGTGCTGTTCTGATCCACTTTGGATCTCAATGAGGCACCCCCAAAGCAGCCTGCTTCACTCTGTTATTCGGGATTCAGACCAAAGTGATGCACAGCCCTAGTGAAATCCAACGTCCCACTGTCACCATTTATTTATGTATTTATTTGTTTATTTATGAAGTGTTTAATATCCCATCCATAATTGTAAAACAATCTCAGCATGGTCACAATATGCAATGTATCATTATAAAATATAATAAAATACATAATAAGATACACAAAATTTTGTCAGTGTCAATTTCAATATATACCACCCTTTTGACTCAGTTATTTTTGTTTTAATTTTTTGACCTAAATCACAAGTGGACCAAAAGGTTTGCTGTACTCCATTTTCTGTTACACTACACTTTGAAGCGGAAGGAGAGTTCTTCTTGGAGCTTGGGACACTGAAGTATTTTAAATGCGAGTATACAAAGGCACATGGTTCCTGATTTAGTTTTAGAATTTGTTACTTTTGTTTTCAAGCTTCATAGTCACAAGCCAGTGGTCTTAATCACATTGACATAAACTGACTTAAACATGCCAACACCACTATTCGGTTGTTGCCAGTTCCAGCTACAGCACCTGATATGATAGGGCAAATGCTAGTCCCATGGGCACAGAGGGCCACCAAGGCTAATGGTGGCATCCTTTTTAAGAACAAAGCAAAACATTTTTCAATCAGTCAAATGCTCAGCAGAGCAGTACTGCATGAAGCAGCTGCAGTGGCCATCTCCATCTTTATGCCCAGAGGTATTCTAGGAAAATAAAAATGGTGGTGGCTGCTACAGCAGCTTTGCTCAGCACTTTCCTGCTCTGCTGAACCTGAGCACCAGGCGGAGTGCCACTGCCTGTTCCTGCCTCGCGTGACAAGTTACTGGGGGTGGGGCAGGCTGCAGCAACAGGTGGGCAGTATCTAGGGATATATGAGAAGTTTCTTTCAGTTCATCTTTTATCAGGATTAGGGATGGACGGGCACCCCCCTCTCTGGGTCTCTGGGTGCCTGCCCTACCCCTGCTAGCACCCCCCTAGACCCATGCTCGAGCTCTCCACCATTCACCAACCTGTCAGCACTCACCCAGGACCTGTTGAGCACCGCATTTGCCATTTTGCAAAAAAGAAAAAGAAAAATGGCAATCATGAATATGCACACATCTAGGTGTACATAGCATGGCACCATGAATGGGCCATATACGCAAGTTTACAGGTGTAAACGGGCTTTTATGCCTTTAATCCTGCTTATATGAGCCATTCACAGCACCATTTTGCATACAACTAGATATGCTCATATTCGCACTCGCCATTTTTTTGCAAAATGGTGCTCGTGGCACTTGCAGACAGGTCCCAGATGGATGCTGGTGGCTTGGCAAGCCTTCGGGGGGGGGGGGGCTTGAGCAGAGGCAGGGGCTCGGTGGGCTCGGCTCGGCTCGGCATTTACCCAGTTTGCACCATCTGGATCGAACACAGACTTGGATGCAATCTTGAGTTGAAGTTTGTACATTTCAGAGCTTACAATGTCATATACGGACGAGAAAAGATGTGTTCAACACCATCCACACGTTTGAAAATTGTGCATAAAAATGTGTGATTTTGAAAAATGCACATAAATAAGTATTAATGAATGGAAGAAGAATTCGTACATTTCAAAGATGCACGCCATTGATGCGTACTTTTGGAAAAATACACATGGAAATACACACAGGTTTTTGTGCAAAAAGAAAACAACAAAGCTCACAATCTAATATGGGCTTAAGTCGGAACAAGGTTTGAGATGGAACAGGGAGAATTTTGGTGATCTCAAGTTTTGCTGATTTGTACATCCTTAGCAGTGTCACTCAGCAAGCCACAGAAGTATTGAGCAAAACAACTGCAATTACATCACTATTTATATTTACAGGAAGCCCACCAGAGCACTGCAGCTTGCCCAGTGCCCCCTCAAATGAGGCTCTGGTCCTGACTGTAGCGTGTGTGTGTGTGTGTTTGTAGAAGGAACTGATATAGTTCAACCATTTATTGTGATGGGGGTGGAACCTGAAATTTTGTGGAGAGACAAAGTTCATATTTCTGAACTCTTCCTAAATTCTGAGTTCTTCCTAAATTCATTTCAAGTTGGACCCAGGTCTCTTAGGAGTACCATTCAATCCTAAATGGAGCTGCATCAGCTCTATCCCAAACTTATCAAGGGCAGCACCAAGGACTTGTGGCAACCATAGTGACTTTGGGCCTCTCAGACAGAAGTTGAGTGCTGTCACAATAGGAAATGGATCTGTACATTCAGGTGCATTGGGTTACAAATCAGCATTTAATGTAGGGGCCCCTCATGAGTAGGATATGAATAGAGACGTAACTTTTAGAGGAAAAATCTGGTTTGGATTTCAGGGAGGTTATACTCTTCAGATAAATCTATCCGAACAACATAAAGCTTTTCCGTTTAAATTTAGTGTGTGTGTGTGTGCGTGCGTGTATATATATTTATATATATATATATATATATATATATACACACACACACACACACACACACACACACATACAGTTTCCCCAGCTCAGAACTGTTAACTGAAGTGATTTCCTAGCTTATCTATCTTTCCACTCAGCACTAAATATTTTAATCCATGGCAGGTATGCAAACAAGAAGAAAGAAAGAACTGGTATAAGGTATATAGAGACCTGTGTTTGGACAGAAAGGAATAGCTTATCACTTTTTGACAGAAGGTCATACTGTTAACCACAAAGAAGTATAAAATTATTAATCCTTTTCTGGTCAGTTTATCACGTTTAGCAAGATTGTCTGTGTCTCTCCACACACCCCAAACATACACCATTCTATCACCATTAAAAAGGGAAGCTGTGTGAGTATTAAATTATTTATTTTTAAATAAACTGTTTAGTGTGGTTTGGGTATGGGGCAGAGTGGATGAGTGTGTCATAAGTCATTTGGTGGTACTTTTTCCTAATGTAGCTTGCTTTATTTATTATTTATTAATTAACCACATTTCTCACCAATAATGGCAGCTAACAATAATAAAATAGAGATTAAACATAAAATCTTAATTAAAAACATAAAAGCAAAAAAATTAAAAACACAATTAAAAACTTCACAATAAAAGAAATAAAAAAACCCAACCAGTTAAAAACCCCTTCAGCAACAGACTAGCTTGCATGCCAAAGTCCTATCTGAATTAGGGGTGGACGAAAATCCCTTACCTGTCCTCGAAGGATGTTCGCGGTGGGGGGGAGGCGCTTCGCTGCTCCCCCCGCGAAGTTCCGGCCGGGGGGGAGGCTTCCCACCTCGCCCCGGCCGAAATTCAGGCTGGGGAGGAGGCTTCCCGCCTCGCCCGGCCGAAATTCAGGCCAGGGAGGAGGCTTCCCGCCTCGCCCGGCCGCGAATGCGAAAGTTTAAAAAAAAAAAAAACGCCCCCTGATAGGCTACGTGACGATTAACGTAGCCTATCACGGCTAGATTTGCAAAGTCAGCCGTGATAGGCTATGTCAATCGTCACGTAGCCTATCACGGGTGACTTTAAAAAAAAAAAAAAGCGCGTACGCTAATGGCGGCCCCCATAGGGAGCCGCCATTCGCGTTCCTTATTTGGTCGCTGTAGTCTACGTAAATCTTTACGTAGACTACAGCGACCAAATAAGGAACGGGAATGGCGGCTCCCTATGGGGGCCGCCATTATCCGTACGCGCTTTTTTTTTTAAAAGTCACCCGTGATAGGCTACGTGACGATTGACGTAGCCTATCACGGCTGACTTTGCAAATCTAGCCGTGATAGGCTACGTGAATCGTCACGTAGCCTATCAGGGGGCGTTTTTTTTTTCTTTTATTGCAATGGCGGCGGCAGCAGCCAGTTGAAAGACCGGCTGCCGCTCCCGCCCCGCTCGAACACCCGCCGAACCGCCGGCCGGACCCGCCGCCGGGAGGGACATTCGGCGAAGTTAAGTCCCGTCCCGGGGGGGGTGGGGTGCGGGGGGGGGTGCGGAGGATTTCTCCCTGAAACTTGTTCGGGGGGCCGAACATGTTGGCGCTCGGCCCCCCGAAGTTTCGGGGAGAAATTCTCCGCCATCCCTAATCTGAATACAAATGTCCTTATATGCTGGCAGAACGTCATGTCCCTCATGTCCCTACTAAACATGATGGCAGTGGGACTGAAAGAAGGGCCTTCCCCAAAGGAGAACCTTAAAACCTGGCCAGGCTTATATGGGAGAATGAGTTCTTTCAAATAGCCTCATCCCAAGTCATATAGGGCTTTATAGGTCATAACCCGCACTTTGGATTGTGCCCAGAAACAGACTGGCAGACAGTGAAGCTGTTGCAACAAAGGAGTCACATGATCCCTGTAATTGGCCCCAGTCAACAAAATGGCTGCAGCACTCTGGACCAGCTGAAGTTTCCAAATACTTTTCAAAAACAATCTAATGTAGAGAGCATAATAGTAGTCCAAATGGGATGTAACTAAGGCATATGCCATTGTAGCCAACTTCATAGTATTAAAAAAGACTGAAAGATTAGATAGATAGATAGATAGATAGATAGATAGATAGATATAAGAAAGAAAAATAATAAGCTGGTAAAAGCAAATGTTTAATGGAGACATTAATCAAAGAAGATGATGAGGAGGATTAAAGTATATGAGGTGAATGGGGAATCCTTTGGCTAAAATAAGAGAGATGTCCCTCCCCAATTCTATTAAACTAACAATTTAATCCAGAATAATTTTATTACAGTGGAACATAAAGATTACCAGATCAGAATCTGATTACTAAGATACTCTAGGCAAATTTTTAATGAATTTTCAGCTCATCTTTTCAAGGCAAAAGTGTTCAGGTCTGTGATATATACTGAGATTAAGTAAACCTTAAGGATATTGGGTGGGGATTTTTTAATGTTCTGATCTGTAGGGGTGGGGAGGGACAATTTGTGAGAAAGATCAAACAGAATCAGGAGGTGCTTGGTTCTGAATAGTAAGAATGGATTTCCTGTGGCTTGCTTGAGTAACTTCCCTATAGAGAACAAAATGCCTGGATCCTGCTGCATGCTCATGGCCACAGTTAGAGATACCAGGAAGCATGGGAATTACATGATCTATCTTACTACAGAACCTGAACGCTGGTGTGTATGTCTGCCACATAATTCTAATCATAATTTCCTGGAAGATTCCTTTGCCCTTCAGAAGTCTTAAGAGGAATGGAAGCAGAGAGACAAAAGGGCTGGCATACCGGACCAGAATTAAGACTTGATATAACTTCTGTTCCGAGAAAGCATCAGCTGTCAATGAAATGGTGCAGAGGTTTCACCAGAAGCAAATGATCCCTATGCTCCATGACAGAATGATTCTGTCAAGCATATGGCTAGAGAAGGAAACAGGGAAGAACTATGGGCCATGTTCTTAGCAAATTGTGCTATTTATGGTTGTGATTTTGCACAGATCGGGACTCGCACATATTTTTAAAAAGCAGTAAAAGTTCCTGGGTCTGGGGAACTAGCCTGCCACTTGGCTCGCAAAGGTGTGCTGAGTCAGGGACACCATGGGGATCCATCGAGCCAAAAGTGAACAGGATTTCCCCTCAATGGCCAGCCCTACTTTTATTGTGCTCTCGTGATTGCTCACTCGCAGTAGTTTGTGGGTCCTTCAGCAATGCCTCGAAACACTGATTCAACTAAACTTATGTTCCAAACATATCTGCATATTTGGAGAAATAATCTGGTGGAAGCAACACTCCACACAGAACATCTTTAAAAAAAGACCCTTCACATTTCATATAACTTAATATTTTCAATCATTGTACAAAAACGTAGCAAAGAAATGAAACTGAGGAGTCTCACATGATATCACTAAAACATGAGTAAGCCCATGGACACAGAAGTATGTGTATCTGTGCTAGGAAAGATGCACGATACATTAATTTTGGCTCCTCACCTACAAAATACATTAATTTTGGCTCCTCACCATGCATATATAATTGCCCAGCCAACAGTCAGCTGTTGGGAAGAGCTGACACACATACAGTTTCCCCACTGTATGGATATGCATGTTTCCCTGCTTAATATTTTCTTGTTTACAAAAATTAGAAAATCAGAAATGGGGGGAAAGAAAACAAAGTAAGCTATAGAATCCTATTATCATGATCTAACAATGTTTGTTCTAGAACCTTGTGAGGATTTTGTTGGCTAATCTCTCCTGATGAAATATATAACTCTTTCATTCCCAAAATGAGCTATCCTCTAATAACACCATCAAGTACTCAATATATCTCAAGGCTCTTCTACTGTAGATGATATCAGAGCAATTTCTGACTGCAACCTAATACTGTTGGCATTACATGACACACATCTGGGTTTTCTAGATGTTTTAAAGCAGACATTCTTCTGTAGCTTTCTCTCCATGCTTTTTGAAAACACCATCCTTCTCATGCTGAATCGATTTGTAAATTCAAATTCCTGACACAACTCTCAACATAATAAATGGAAGCTACCAAATGTAACTGCAGACAGGGTAAGGCTGCAAGGCTTTTCATTTCATAAAGCAGTATGTGCAAGATTCTATGATCACCAGGACAAATGCACGTGTTCCCCAACACTCATTAGTAAAGCAGAGCCTGTGAATTAAGTAATGTAAAGCTGCCTCATGTGAGAGCCATTTCTGATGAGGTATTAATTCATATTCCACACTTCCTGCACTCATGGTAGCAGAATGGCATAAGCTATTTCATTGTCTGAGAAAGATACCGAAATACAAAATGCACGCACGCTACATCAATAATTAAGGGTTAAGACATGCTAAATATAGTTTTTCCTTTTAAAGTGCATAGGAATACTGAGCAGGAAAAGCCTGTGATATGTTTTACAGGAAAAAAGCCATGGGGGGGGGGAATCCACGCTTTCTATACAATTAGTACATTGCACAGCTGTGTGTGTGTGTGTGTGTGTGTGTGCGTGCATGTGTATGTTGGGGGGGTGAAAATTGGGTGATGATAAGGTGTGAAACTTCCTCAAAAATTCAGAAAGGCTTACTACTTGTGGAGGCAGTGGCAAGGCTGTCCTTTATAAAAAGTAGTTTTTAGCTGCTAATTTTTCCCAGGATGCCCTGGGACAACAGTAAGTTCAGACAAGGGCAGTGATGGCTACTACCCAGTGGCTACTAAGAAGATTCCACTTCCGTCTGTCACAGGCAGCAGCAGGGCTAAAGTAGGTTTTTTTTATTTTTCAACTGTGTTCATAAAAGACAATTTGCTCAACATGGGATATGCCCATTTCATGCTCAAAGGTTTTTTGATAATCATCACTTTTTGGTGTTGATTATTTCCTAGATGCACTTGCATGTCATTTTAATCTGCAGCTTGAACACTGACCGATGCCTCCAAACTAGGACAGAAACTGATGACAGAAACATGGACAACTATACATAGTCTAACAAAGTTGATTTAGTACCATCTGAGCTCTCTACTTGTATGCCTTTTGTAAGGAGAAAATCCTTTAGATAAATCAGGAAGGTCTTAGGCTGGGAAACTTTAGAGTACGAGAACATACTTGTACCTTTTCTGACACCCGTCAGTACTAAAGGAACGGTGACCCACCCAATAGTGGGAACATGTATGTAACAAAGGATAAAGCATGGATGAGTTCTTAGCATGGTAAGTACAGTTGGCTTGTTCATTTGTTGTCCAAAACGCTGGTGAGTGTGCCCCTCTTCCCCCCAATCCTTCCCTTTCACTCAGTTCTGTCTAGAGACTGGTAGGGATGGATGGACTCACCCATGCCTGGCTTCATCAGGTGCTCACTGAGCCGCAGCCGCTGCCCCTCCTTGCAGCTCTGCATGAGCTTCTGAACAGCCCGGCAAGCGCCTGAGGAAGCCGCGGGGGGGGGCACCCTCATAGCAAGCTGCCATTGTGTGCAACAATGGTGGCTCTGGAACACCCATATTTTTAATGTTGCAGAATTGGCGGCCATAAAGGCGCCATTCACCCAACATCAGAAATACAGACGTTCGAGAACACAATGCACCATGGTGGCTACCAGAGTCCCTGTCACTGCCTGTTAACCCCTTATTCTCCCTCCTTGCAAGGAGGGGAGAACAAGGGGTTAAGGGCAACTCCTGCCTCCCCTGCCTGTCAAGGCTTGACAGGTGGTGTTAATCCCCTGTTCTCTGCTCCTTGCAAGGAGGGAGGAATCTGCCAGAACCGTCCGCCAATGCAGGGCTGCTCCACATGCGGGCCCAGGTGAGCATGGAGGCTTGGTGAGCAGGTCTGGGGGCTGTGAGCAAGGGGGAGCCCACCGCACTCCACCCCCTTCCTGGACTCTCACAACATCCCTACAGACAGGGTATGTGCTGATTTTGCTTGCCTTGGCATTTTGCTGCCAGGCCAGTTAAACATTGCAGTCTTTACCCCATGGAATTAGGTTTGACATAAAAGAGAGGGGTAGAGTGCTATAATGGCTGCTGGTGTCACAAAGGCACTAAAGTAGGTGAAAGCAATTACATCCGGTGAGTAATTAGGGGGAAACAGGGAATCTCTCTCTCCCTCTCTCTCACACACAACACACACACACACTGGGCATTTCTACATGAGGCTTTTAGCCTGCACTTTTCCTGCACCTTCTGCTTCTGTATTCTTTGCGTGATTAAGATCAGTTCTTTACACAGCCATTTTTCTTTGAATCCGTAACACTACCTGCCATTTACACTGGTGGGTGGAACCTGGTGGGATGGTGTCAGATGTCAGCAGTGTTGTACGCCCTCTGTCCTCCCCCTCTGGAGTAGCCCCTCCCCACCTCTCGGCATGAACTTTTCCATTTTGACTTCCTTGATTCCCCTTTTCACTTCTGTTTGCCTCCAATCCCTACCTCAGCCACTTTTACACAGAATCCACTGTACTTTTGCAACTTCGGAAATCTGCTCCCCCCCCCACCCCCCAGCAAGCAATTACCTTTTCTCATATGTGTGTACATGAGGACCAAGTGGAAAAGGGTTAAAACTTTTCTGGGCAGCAACTGCAACGTGGAGCGACCGATCCCTCAATCCCATTGTAAAGTGCTGAAAGGAGGAGGAGGGAGCTGAAAGGGGTTGCATGAATAGAATCCATAGTACTTTCACAAATTTGGAAATGTGACCCCCCCACCCTCCACACAAACATAGCAAGCAGTTGCACTTTTCTCATTTGTGTATACACGGGGATTGAGTAGAAAGGGGTTAAACTTTTCTGGGCACCAAATGCAGAGTGGAAGTGGAACGAAGCACCAGCTACAATGCCCCCGCCTCCAATGATGAAGTGCTGAAAAGAGGAGGAAGCAGCTGAAAGGGCTTGCATGTATCCATAGTACTTTTGCAACTTCAGAAGTCTGCTCTTTCCCCTCCCCAAAGCACATGTTACACCTTTTCTCATTTATGTGTGCATGGGGACGGAGGATTGTTGTGGGAGTCTGAGAGAGGGGTGGAGTCCAGTGGACTCCCCCTTGCTCAGCCCCCCAGACCGCACTCACCAAGCTGTCGCCACTTATCAGACCTGTTCACCAGGTGCTCACGCGGTCTACCAATGCCCAGCGGTCACCTGTCCCCTTAGAGAGCCACCATTTTGCACAAAATGGCGGCTCAGTGTTTTTCGGAAAAGGAATGTTGCATAAATGGCGCCTTTACAGTCACCATTTATGTAATATTCCTTTTCCGTAAAACCCCAAGCTGCCATTTTGTGCAAAATGGCAGCCGCCAGTATCCCCATCATTGTCTGCCAGCCCCTTATTCTCTCCTCCCTGCAAGGAATGAGCATTTGGTGGGCGGTGCCGGTTCTCCTGCCTCCACCGCCTGTCAGCACCTCATGGTCTCTTTGCAAGGAAGGACGCTGTGAAGGGCTGACAGGTGGTGGGGGCAGGAGAACCGGCACCGCCCACCAAATGCTCATTCTCTCCTTGCAAGGAGATAATTAGGGGTTGGTGGGGGGCATCAGGGACTCCAGTGGCTGCCATTTTGCACAAAGGGTGGCTCACTGAGGATGGGCAGCCCCGCAGCACTCGCCAGGTGCTTGCCAAGCCATCCAGAGGCTCGCACAGTGAACAGAGCTGAGTGGCAGCGGTGGCTCAGCAAGCGTCCAGCAAAAACAGGCACGGCTGAGTCTGCCCGTCCCTACTGAGTGGGGACTGAGTTGAAAGAGGTTAAAACTTTTCTGGCCAACAACTGCAGAGCAGAGCGATCCTGCAATCCCACTGTTAAGCGGAGGCAGCTATACCTGAAGTGGCTGATGGGGGAGGTGGCGGCAGGGGAGACTCCCACTGTCTCATCACTGCTGACATCACACGCACACACACAGAGCGGATCTAACACCATGGCAGAAGGACATGGGCAGGTAGTCGCAGCATCATTCTGGAACTGCAGAAAATATCACACTTTCCCCCTTCAGAGAAAACACAGTTAAAGCAGGTAGAAAGCACAGGATAAACACTGGAGGAGAATGACGTCATGTAAAGCACCTGGAAAATACCGTGCCTGAAGAATGACAATCATACCACGAAACCCTTGTGTAGAGAACACCACCACCCCTCTCTGGTGAATGGTAATTCTCTTTCAAGTCCCTTTTCCAAAGGGATTTCCCCTTTTCAGGGAAGCCTTTGTTACAATGCTCTAGTCCCCATGCTGGAGAATCCCTGCTATAACTAAACACACACACACACACACACACACACATATATATATATATATGTAACAGTAATAACACATATTTTTTTCCTGTTTATCCCTGCCTCCCCTCACTCTGTTGTTTCCCTGTGCTGAATTATACATTGTAAGCCTTCTAGATAGGGACTGTCCACTTATATACTGCAAAGAACTATGGACACTGATGGTGATATATTATTATTGCTATTGTTATTATTACACTACTACTACTACAGATTCCGTGAGCCCAATGGGTTGGATTGGTATGCCTCTGAAAACCATTTGCTGCGGAACAATTCCAGAAAAGTTCAATTGCCCTCCTGTTCCCATAGGCATCTGGTTAGACACGGTGGGAACAGAACACTGGACTAGACAGGCCTCTGGTCTAATCCAACAAGACTCTTCTTATGTTCAGACTAAGTCGGTTACACTTAGGTCCCACTGAAATCTATGTGAAAAGTTAGTCATGACTCAAGCCCCGTTGATTTCAATGGGAAGTAATGCAACCAGTTTAGTCAGGATCCAACCCAGCCTAATTATCCCTCTCAGCATTCAGACTACACCTTTCCTGCACATGATCACAAAGCACTTCAAGAGGTGGAAAGATGAACAGACTTCCACAGCTGTGGATCATGATTATAATCAGTTTTTGGTTCCTAAAGATTTGTCAAGGCTTTCCTTTCATCTTAAAGATCCTTACCATTAAAGAACTCTCTCAACAAGCAAATCACCACAAGTGTGCTTGTGAGAGAAACAGAAGCAGGCACTAAAAATCGAGAACAGTGTTGAATCAACTATTAATATCAGTTTTTAACAGAAGAGAATGCCTATAAATATACGTTTAAAAAATAAAAACACAGTACAGTAGGTCTGTCTCTTAATTGTCCCTAAGGTGAGCAGACACCTACTGCGCAATGCCATCCTGATTAGCCATGAGGTAGAAGTCCAACAAGAGACCAACTCCAAATATGAGTTTGCAAGTCTTGGAGCAATAGGCAAAAGGGAAGCAAAGGGCAGTTTGGTGATTCTGACAGAACAAATATTCAAGATGATGTGCTTCAAACAGTTTCCAAGGTAACTGGCTGTGAGCCTGGAATCTATAAATAGGGGGTTCAAACTGGTTTGCAGCTCCAAGACAGGAAAGCAATCAATGCCATTAAAGAGAGAAAGAAAACCAAAATAAAAGAATACAAAAATGTAAGAACACTTGACTCAAGGTCCAGGAAAGTCTAAAAGAGATATTAACAGTATACAACTGGAATGGGATAAATAACTGCAAAAATAAAGCAAAGTGACACACATTTTGAGGAGACCAGATAAATATTTCTGATTCTTACACTGTCACAGTTTAACCTGTCAACCACTGAATGTAGACATAAGTACGGTAAAAACTGTTAACAGTACACTCAACAGCTTGTAGATACAGATGAGGCAAAACCAGACGCTCCATGCAGCAGAGGCACATAACTTTCTCCTCAGCATTTTTTTCCCTTCAAAAATGAAAAGGAACCTCAGGAGGTTGCTATCCTGAATGAGGGTATTAAACCCTTTCCCTGGCAGGATGTTCACTCAAGATCAGTGCTTTTACCCACATGGAAGAACCCAGCTTTGTGAGATGAGTTAAACAGCTTGTCTCGCACCACCTTCCTTGACTTCTGGGTTTTTAAAAACACTAAGTCACAAGAAATTTATTTGCGTCTGCATGTAACATCTAATTTGGCCTGGAGTTCTATCATTTTTCACTGGGATTTAAAAATATAAATAATCATGGGTTGGACAGTAACGAGCAATGTATAATGCAGGGATGCTGAACCTTGTTCAGTCCAAGGACTGTGTTCAATTTTAGAGTGGCCACAGTCAAGGGAGAAACAATGAGGCCAAAGGCAAATGGGGTGAGGCCAAAATACCAAAAACAGCAGCATAGCTGAGCTTAAAGCCCTGACTAGGGTTGGACAGGCACACACATACACCTGGCCTGGGTTCTCCGGGTGCCTGCCAAGCCCCTGCACCTGCTGGCGTGCCCCTGGACCCGCACTCAACCTCTCCCCTGCTCGCCAAGCCACCCGCACGCACTTGGGAGCTGTCTGGGAGTGTGGCAAGCACCATCTTGCAGAAGAAAATGGCGATCGCGAGTCTGCACACATCTAGTCTTATACAAAATGGCACAGTTAATATCCCATATACACAAGATTACAGATGTCAATGGGCTCAAGGGTGTGAGCAGGAGTCCGCTGGACTCAATCCAGCACCCACACCCGCGCCATCCCTAGCCCTAATTGCCAATAACTAAGCCTTAAGAGAGGTGTTATAGCCTTTTAGGGTGGGGGGAGCGTGAGGAGAAAACATGCAAAAGCTAGGAAACCACCAAACAGTCAGCAGTCAGGGTAAAGAGGGTGGCACCAGAGGAAGAGGTGTGACCGTGGGGGGAACCCAGGGCAGATTGTGACCCAGGCCGACTGGATTTGGTCCCTGGGCCTGAGATTCTGCACCCCTGGTATAATGTCGCCAAAACAACCTCCATGCAGCAAGTGAACCCAGACATGGTTGGAGCTTCTATCAGGCTCCCACTCAGAACGTGTAGCAGAAGCATGGAGATCCTGATCACGATGGTGGGTTTGTGTGGTAAATAGTTCAGGATACTTGCCCCAGGGAAGTTCTTATTAACTACATCCCCACAGCAAGTATAAGGATCACACCAAACCTAAGTCTCACTGGAATCAGTGGAACACACCATCTGCACATTTGCGAGGAAGGATCTCGTCCACAAATACCATTCTAGAAAGCATCTCCTAACCTACACACCAAAGGTTATTTACTAGGGATGTCGGGAAAATCCATTTGGGGGGTGGAGCTCGACGGATTTCCATCAGCTCAGCCCCCCGGTCTTCAACCCGTTTTCTGCTAACTGGCCCAACTTGGTCTGCAGAGAGTTGGGCCAGTTAGCAGATTTCCCATGCTTTTCTATTTGCACAAATTACTGCTGTAATTTGCGCTAATTTGCATAATTTGTGTGAATTGTGCAAAGTATGATGACAATTTGCAAAAATTATGCAAATTTCAGCTGAAATCTCTATTTGTAGGGGTATATGAACCCCGTGACTTCCAGTTTGGGGAAGGGGGGTCTGCAGCAAGGAAATCTGGGCAGCTCAGAGCCCTGTAGATTTCCCTAGATCAGAGCTTTCCAAACTTTTCATGTTGGTGACACACTTTTTAGACATGCATCATTTCGTGACATGGTAATTCAGTTTTACTAGCAAACCGGAGGTTAAACTAACCCGTTATAAGAGATACGGACACATACATAAATTGTAATAACGAAATGTATGGAGATAGAACATATCTCATGAAAACCTGTCATTTATATTTTTTTAAATATATGATTTGTAAGAGAATAACATACATTGTTGTCATTTATGAGTAACAGTATGTAAATATGTGCAAGAAAATGTGAAAAATAAACAAAATTAACTAAAGTATTTACAATACATATTAGGACACATAGGCCCAGGTAGGAGCTCAGCTGCAAAAACACATGAAGTAGAGAAGCAAAAGTCCAACAAAAATGGTGTAAATATATATGTCTCACTACAAGGCTATATTGCTGTAAATATTTGCAATGCCTATGTCCAGAGCCCAGTTCCAGCACTCTCCGGTGGTACACTGCCGGTGGGTGGTTAATCCACAATTACAGCAGAGTAAAAATAAAAATAAATGGCAGAAATCAAATTATAAGTGCCACATGGTGGGTGGCTTGCTGTTTGCCACATTGGGTTTGGGAGGGTGGCCTCCCTTCAGCCAGCAGCAGGTGGGTTGACTGAGTGACAGCCTGCAGCTGCGCTCACCCAGGTGATTGGGAGCACGCTGATTCTGAGGCTTCTGGCCTCCACTGAGCTCTGTTCTGACTGGCCAAGATGGTGGACGGCCCGCTTGGTGCAGTCCCAGTCGCAGGCAGCGTTTCCACCCACGCGCTACTCTGGCCTGGCCACGCAGGAGCGCGGTGCAGAAGTCCGCAAAGGGTGCGCTCGAAATCTTGCAGGGCTGGTGGCCGCTGCCACTTCTCCACGCTGGCGTTGGCCAAGCCCTGCTCCCAAGGTGGCGCCTCCCCTCCCCTCTCTTCACCCTGTGCCTCTACCTCGCCGTACTGCTCCAACACCACCAATCACATGCGCCCTATGTCAAGATGCCACATGATCCTAAAGCAGCTAATGTTAAAGCAGCTAAGCCTTAGCTGCCTTAACATTAGCGGCTTTAGGAAGTTCCGGGGGAGGGGCCAAGGGAAGCAAACGTGAGTAAGGGAGCTCTGCGGTGCCCTTCTGCACAATTTTCTGCATTTCGCACGACACACCTACACACTGCTGCCGACACACTAATGTGTCACGGCTAGGGTTGGCGGAGAATTTCTCCCCGAAACTTCGGGGGGCCGAGCGCCAACGTGTTTGGCCCCCCAAACAAGTTTTGGGGAGAAATCCTCCGAACCGCCCCCGCCCCCCACACACCCCCCGGGACGGGACTTACCTTCGCCGAATGTCCCTCCCGGCGGCGGGTCCGGCCGGCGGTTCAGCGGGTGTTCGAGCGGGGCGGGAGCAGCATTGCAATAAAAGAAAAAAAAAAACGCCCCCTGATAGGCTACGTGACGATTCACGTAGCCTATCACGGCTAGATTTGCAAAGTCAGCCGTGATAGGCTACGTCAATCGTCACGTAGCCTATCACGGGTGACTTTAAAAAAAAAAAAAAGTGTGTACGGATAATGGCGGCCCCCATAGGGAGCCGCCATTCCCATTCCTTATTTGGTCGCTGTAGTCTACGTAAATGTTTACGTAGACTACAGCGACTAAATAAGGAACGCGAATGGCGGCTCCCTATGGGTGCCGCCATTAGCGTACACGCTTTTTTTTTTTTTTAAAGTCACCCGTGATAGGCTACGTGATGATTGACGTAGCCTATCATGGCTGACTTTGCAGATCTAGCCATGATAGGCTACGTGAATCGTCACGTAGCCTATCGGGGCGTTTTTTGTTGTTTTTTTTAACTTTCGCGTTCGCGGCCGGGCGAGGAGGGAAGCCTCCCCCCCGGCCTGAACTTCGCGGGGGGAGCAGCGAAGTGTCTCCCCCCCCACCGCGAACGTCCTTCGAGGACAGGTAAGGGACTTTCGTCCACCCCTAGTCACGGCACACAGTTTGGAAAGCTCTGTCCTAGATCCTTACTGCATCCATGGGACTTTGTGGGGTGGCTCTCCTCCTGGCCATTCTGTGCCCCTTCTTCTCCTGGAGAGGAGGCCAGGGAGAGAGCTCTGGAGGCTGGCCACACTGGGACCCTTTTTCCCCATGCCAACTGTTAAGGAAGCCCTTGACAGCCGGAGCAGTGTAAAACAGCCTTGGCAGCACCCCAGTATTCTCCCTCTGGAGGCCAGGGAGAGTGTGCTGGGGGTACTGCTGAGGCCCTTCCCTGCGTCAGCTGTTAAGGAAGCCCTTGACAACAGGCGTGGGGAGGAAGGGCCTCAGTGGCACCTAAATAAGGAACGCAAATGGCGGCTCCCTATGGGGGCCGCCATTCGCGTACTCGCTTTTTTTTTTTTTTTTAAGTCATCCGTGATAGTCTACGTGACGATTCACGTAGCCTATCACGGCTGACTTTGCAGATCTAGCCGTGATAGGCTACGTGAATCGTCACGTAGCCTATCAGGGGGCGTTTGTTTGTTTTTTTAACTTTCGCGTTAGTGGCCGGGCGAGGCGGCAAGCCTCCTCCCCGGCCTGAATTTCGGCCGGGCGAGGCGGGAAGCCTCCCCCCTGGCCTGAATTTCGGCCAGGCGAGGCGGGAAGCCTCCCCCCACGCCTGAACTTCGCGGGGGGAGCAGCGAAGCGCTCCCCCCCACCGCGAACAAGCTGCGAGAAAAGGTAAGTGACTTTCGTCTACCCCTAGGAAAAGGCCTTCTTTCCAGAGGAAATTACATGTGGAACATCAGCTTCCCACTGAGAATTCTGGGACTTGTAGCTCTAGTCACTCTTGCAGGAAAAGTTTCCATACTGAGGGTTGCGACTGCCCACTGCCACCACCATTCCCTCCTGAAGGTAAGTTTTGTGGCCTTTGGGCAGGGGGAGGTAGCAACAAAGGCAAGAGCAGGCACTAATTTTCTTTTTCAAGTGTTTGACTGAAAACACTCGGAAAGTTCCTCAAGGATTTGGGGGTGTAAGGACATTAAAAATAGATCAACCCTTTTCCATGGGACCAGGAAGACAAACAGCCATTCCTAGGAAAGGTACAGTACTTCTTAAGCAGCACAGCTCTATCTACAAGCATTGTTCCTTTTGCACATGCACCTGCCCTTTCTATGGGGCTTGAGCTAATTCCTCTGTAGCACTCAATGCCATATAGGTTACGTACATGCAGAAGGAATTGAAATGGCTTACTGCTCTTGTTTCTATCATTTCCTTCCAACAAAAAGCAATTGTATTAGGAACTGCTTGATTCCGAACAAGTATTAAATAAATGCAGCAGAGAAATATCAGAGTGAAAACAATTCAGGATATAAATGTTATTTTTATTCCTGGTCCACTGTCGCTTTTTTCTCCTTCTTACTTTTCCCTTCCATCCCTGCCTGCCCCACACCCCGCATCTCTCTGATAAAAACAACTGAATGAAATATATCCATTTTGCCAGCTTTCAAGCTTTTCCTTTTTATCAGGAGCTTAATGGGGTGAATGGCAATGAGATTTAGGAGTGTCTTCAAGCTAGCTTTGAATATTTTCTGCCGCAGCAGACTTTAAATCTCAGGGAAGCAGCTTGCTATAGTTCTGATATGAAACAAATTGAGAAAATCAAATGGACTAAATAATTATGCAGCCTTCAAAAGGCATTTAGGTGCCTCTTGTCTCCTCTTCTAGCCCTAAACTAGAATTTAAACTAGAATTTCTCTTGGGGTGAGAAAATTCACACAAAGTAAGTTCACTGTGTAATACTGTTTTTAAACAATGAGAGAGAGAGAGAGAGAGAGAGAGAGAGAGAGAGAGAGAGAGAGGAGTTGCTAGCAGGCTTAAGAAGGAAGGGAAAGGAGACCCTTAATGTTTGTGGGAGCAGAGACATAGCTGAAGGCATGATGAAAAAATGAAAGATGGTTAAGGCAAAGACTTCTGGATCTCTCAAAACCCCATCCAATTTTCCCACTCAATCCAATTTTCCCACCCCACCCAATTTCAGAGCTTTTCAGAATTCTTTTTGTGCAACTATTAGTGTTAGAAATACATTACTTTGAATTATGGAAAGCTCACATTTTCAGCAGCCTAAAAAGAGCAGAAGACAACAGAATCCCTGCTACATGGGCAAGCTTTAATTCATGGACTACAGCCATTTAAATGCCTATATCACCCATAATCAATCCATTTATTTTTCTGGCACCTTCATTTACTGAGAGACCCTGGGAATAATTCACAGAGAAGCATGTAAACTGTCCATCAAGATACTAATGCTATTACTGCATTCAGAGCACATGATCCTTATCAAGGATAAATCACTGCTGCTTGCTATATGACTGATTGATAACCAGGATCCCCTAGTTTGGATATGTACTGTTTTCACAGTTTTCATTTATATGTGAAGCAATTTAATCTATTATTGGATAGCTTGAGGTTTGTTGATAAATGTGAGCACAATCAGTATTGCCAGCTTTCATTTGTAAGTCCTTACATTAGCAATTAGTGTTACTGAGTCTGCAGGAAAGAAAGAAATTAGAAAGAAAGAAAGAAAGAAAGAAAGAAAGAAAGAAAGAAAGAAAGAAAGAAAGAAAGAAAGACAGACAGACAGACTAAACATTATGGTAAACCAGACTAAGCACATAGGGAAGCGTCTTGGCACATGGTTGCAGTTTTCAGTAGCAGCCCTGTGTCCAGCATCACATCTAGTTCTGCTCAAACATGCAGCAACACTCATTTACACTACAGATCATGTGGCATCTGATGCTTTTCTGAAATACTGCACACTATTTGAAGTACAGTGCAGATGATGTGAGTTGGTTGCACAGGAATGTATGTATGGAATGATTGCCCTGGCCCCTGACCGTCTGCTAGGATAGAGACAGTTTAAGGCTTAAAGGATATATTGCAGAACCAGCATGTGTGCAGAATATCCCACATTACTTTTACTGTCAAGACAGAACGATGGTATAGAGGATGTTATGAGTTCGGCCTTGTACGGTTGCTTCCCTAAAAGAACTATGCAAAAAACAAAAACAAAACCCTGCCATGGCTGCTTACCATTCTATGAATTATGTCCAACTGTGTCTTCCTGCCAGCCTCTTTCACATCAGGGTTGATTAATTATTATTTACTTATTAGCAATATTTAAATACTGCTTCTCATTTGAAACAAATTCCACAAACAAGGATGATTATGGGACCATCTGGAGCAGAATTGGGGGTGCAGTGGGGTGGAGTAGAGCAAGGAGACTTCCTACTTTGTGAGCAAGTCTGCCTGCATAACATTAGATGGAACCCTATGAACATAGCATTCTTCTTAATATGATTAAGGGCACAATCCTATGGAGATAGATGTCAGCCTCTGAACTTGGAGACTGATACCTATCCAATGCAGGGTGGACATAGCACACAGGTGATCCTTGCCTCCATGCTCCCACTGCTCTGCATTTTTGGCTAGACGCATGATTTTGTGCATCTAACTAGGAACTTTGGAGTGGGAGGGTGGAGGCCATGTGGTGCATAAGAAGCCTCATAAAGTGGCTTCCGTGGTCTCCTACCCTCTCCGGCCCTGAGACCACCCCCTGTTCTCCCTTTCTGTGCTCCATTTCCAAGAAGAAGCTGGTGTGGAAAGAACCACGCTGGCTATGAGGGAGTAGGGGAGGGGAGCGGAGCGGAGCGGAGGGGAGCATGGTTTCTGGGAACCGTGTTTGGAGCCCTGGCTCTGACTTCATTTCCCAGAAACCAAAGAATCCTATGGCCCTCTAGACAGTGTCTAGTGGCCATTGTGCTCCTTAATTGTGGCAATGACATTATCAATTGTATGATGATTTTGATCATACTTTGAAACACCACCTGGTATCAGCAGGGATGGAAAGTGGTTTAAAAGCATATTTAATGAATAAAAAATGTTTTTTTAGTTGCTTTTAGAAAACAAACAGCAATAACAAATCCTAGGCTTGATCAAACAGCTAGTTAGATTTTTTATATGCAGCATGCATACAAACATCAACAAGACCTCTGTGAAACACATAAGCATTCATCTATTTGACAATACCAGTTGCCCTAGGCTTATGCTAGCCATATGCATTTCAGTCTGAAATAACTGGGAGAGATATCTCCGAAGTGTTATACACTGTAAATGTAATTAATCCTGCAAACATTTTTAATACTGTCCTACTCTCCTCAATGGCTTTGTCTTTGCTCAACTCCTCAACACTAGGCCTCTTTCACATATTCTCCCATAAACTATAGCAACCTGGGCCAGCTGAAGTTGCCTACATCTTGCTAAAAGCACCAGGAAGTGGAAAAGTATTTAGTTATGTATTTATTTAAAGTCTAGTCCACATTTCCACACTCCCCCCACCCCCCAAATGATAAGGCTTCTACTTTAAACACAAACATTCTGGTCATATATAAAGCTGCCATTTCTTATCCAGTATTTGACTCCAGTTGCTTGAAGAAGTGACAAGACACTGATGAAGAAGTGGTTTGTGAAAAAACTACAAATAGTGGCTAGTCCACACAAACCACAGTAAATACATATATAAATTAAAAGATATTTGTAGCAGAGATTAGCATAATTATTCCTAAAGAGAGCCCTGTTATCAACTTCCCAGTAGTATCCTGAATGGTACAGTCATCATGGTCCAACCGAGAACAGACAGAGCTGAAAGATGGGACTGATATATATCTGTCTCTCAAAGCAACCCCCATCAGTAATTTTTAAAGGTCCACAGCAATAAATTACCAGTGCCATTTTGTAATATGTGAACAATATGTGCTTCTGAACAAAAGCCAGGGCTTTTCAGGAGCCCATCTTTACGCATCCTGCATTACCCAGAGTTTCTCTCTCTCTCCCCGCTTTGCTGCTTTCTGAACACTAAAAAATAACAACCCGATAACAGAAGGGCCCAGCTGGATCGGACCAAATGTCAATAATCCAACATTCTGTTTCCATCAGGAGTTAACCAGATGTCTCTGGAAGCTCATAAGCAGGGCATGGATGGAATGGCCTTGCCCTATCTTTTGACTCAGCATCTGGCGTATTCGGAAAAATACAGCCTCTAAACATGAGATTCTGTTTAGGTATCTTGGCTGGGGATGGGGGAGCAATTCATTCGGCTCACATTTTAATGTGAACTTACCTAATTTTGCACTTTCATGCAGTTGTACAGGAGGCATGTGTCAGGCTGGTGTGGAATTTCTTATGGTTCCTTCCCCACAATAATAGATACAATCAGATTCCTTTACTTCATGCAATGAAAACCCAGTGCTAAAAATACAGCAATGAGGATATGCAAAACTAAGTACAAGTAACTTTTTTTAAAGACAAAAAGCTCCCTAAAAACCAATTTCTCTGCTCAGTGGGATAATCCATATGCAATATAAATTATCAAATTAAATGGCCTTCATAGTAATGGGGAAGCACAGTCTTGAAGAAGCACTTTAAAAAACAAAAACCACCCACATTCACATGCAATTTGGGGAGAGATACCTTTTATCCAATCAGGTATTGATTAGTTAACTGTGCGCAACTCTGATGACAGAATGCTTTAATATCAAAGGGCCTCAGTAACAGCAGCCACGGTAGCATCCCCAGCCAGAACCACAGAAAGCTTCACAATGAAGATGCAGCACACGGCAGGCTGCCCATTTTCCCAACTTCCTTCTGTCAGAGACTGCCAGATTGCTTAAAGGCTATGACACAGAGATAGTGCAGAGATAATAAGCTGAAAGAGAGCAATTTTCTAAAAGAAAAATGAGATGAGGGTGAACATCCAGCAGCTGCCAATCAGAATTAAATGATACTATGAAGGTGCTTACCTGACAGTCGATGAATGACAGGCTAGCAGGTCTCTGAAATTCTTCAGTAAGACCTTTCATACATAAAACGTCATTTTAAAAAAAGATATGAAGTAGTAGAGACGTGTGTCCCTTTTTATAATGAATGAAACTAGATAATAAAATATATATACACATAGTCAGTTTTCCTGATTTAAGTTCTCTCTGTCTCTCTCTCTCTCTGCTTTACCATGGTGTGCTGATGATGTCTTACAGAACTATTTAAGAAAAATCCTCTGATATACTTGTTCTCACTGACACCCCTGCCAGATTAACTGGTAATATTCTGACGTTCCTAAGTGGAAGGTACACCCCACCTTTTAATTCATATTTAATTAGATGGGGGGGTGCCTAGGTTAAACAATGTTCTCTATTTATTTTGGGAACAGGTAAAACCCCAAAGACCAATAAGCAGCAATAATTTTGCAATCCTTCTTCAAGAGCTTTTTCTACCTTAATTCAGATATAAAATAGTTTATTCCTTGAAAAATTGCAGTGTGCTGTACCCATCTCTCATTAACCATTGCTAGCTGGGTGGTTTGTCACATCCTGGGATCATCCAGAGAAGCTAAGTGGTGGAAGATTCAGGACAGATAAATGGAAGCACTTCTTCACACAGTGCTTAAACTATGGAATTCAGCTACAGAAGATACAGCAGTAGCCAGCAAACAGATGGCTTAAAAGGAGATTAGACAAATTCATGGAGCTTATATCAATGACTGTGCAGTCACAATGACTGTATATTACTGTACCTGAGGATCAGAGGCAGTATGATTCTCTATCTCAGTTACTGGGGAACATGAGTGGGAGGGTGCTGTTGCTTGCATTTATATCCTGCTTATGAGCTTTCCATAGGCATCTGGCTGCCCACTTTGGGAACAGAACGTTGCACTAGATAGACTTTGGTCTTATCCAGCATGGCTCTTCTCATGTTCTTCCATCACTAAAGTTCTCTTTGGAAATGAAAGCCCTGTTCAATAAAATGAGTTACGTTCATAAAGACGGGGTTTTAATTTCACTCTTCCTGTTTACATCACAATAATATTAGAATGTATTTTGATAAAAGTCCTTCCGTAGCCCTGACTTTGATGCAAATTTCAGTATTGGATCCTATCACATTGAGAGAGAAAGAAATAATGTCTTGAAATCAGCACTTGAAAGAGAATGAGCTTTAGAGGGAGTTGAGATTTACCCCCAAGTTCATGACCTTAAATTTTGTACTATTGATTCCCCCCCCCCCTTCAATTACTCCAGATCATTCTGCACAACTATGACTTTGGTAATAATACCTCCCATCCTGGATTAACCACATATCTAACCAATCTGCTCTTATATTCCTCCCCAAAGTTACTGAAGCAAATTGTTAATACAACTAAGAAAATGTCCATCAAATACTGGGGATATTGTGGTAAACATGGATGATAGCTGAATGAAATTGGAAACAAGCCAACTTGGAACCAACTTTATGAAGCTGAGTTATTTTCACTAACTGTAATTAAGATAACCACAGTTTATGATTTGGACAACACACTAAATTGTGGTTAATCTAAAATGGATGTGAAAGCTTCCAATATTCTCCCTGCTGCCATGCCAAAGGAGGAGAGGGGAAACATGAAAGCCCAGTGCAACGCTAGGCTTATTCTCATAACACAGTCAATGATAATCAAACCAATACAAAAAGCACTAAGACAAAAGGACCCTGTTACAGGAGGCATACTATCCAGACTAGAGATGGGCAACTTGTGGCCCTAAAAATGTTTTGGCCTACTACCCCCATCAGCCCTCACCAGCACAGCCAATGGTGAGGGGGTATGGGAGCTGTCGGTCAAAACATCTGGAGGGCCACAAGTTGCCCACCTCTGTTCTAGACCAAGAGATATGAGAGAAAAGAGCAGGATCAAAAATGGATACAACTAAGGTTGTTTTGATAGTATTACTCAAGTACCATTAGGTTATGAAACCACATAGCAAACTGCAGCTATTCAACGCCAAAGCAAATACTGCCAAATGCTCCCTACCCTCATGACTCTAAACAGTACTTCCTCCTTTTCTCAGCCACTTACAAACTTCTGAGTTCATGCCAATGCTGCTTATGCCATTTCTATCCAACTTCTACTAAGGAGTTCCAAAAAAGCAGCATGTTAACAGCTGCAGAGCTACATTCCTTGCAGCATACTGAAGGCAAAAAAACGTGGAAAAGAGCACTCTCTATAAAATGCCCAAATTCAAATTGCATAATTATAGAATAGTCTGTGATGGTACTTAAAGAGGTCCTGAACTATTCCGTAAATAACATGTGTTTAAGCACTAATTACTCAACGGCTTTTGATTACAGGCTATTAGGTAAGTATATAATTAGGAAGTCCTTTCTATTTTATCTGTAATATGATCTAAAGGTATTTTATGGGTTTGTTTCTACTGTGATGTGATAAGTAAAGGTCATTTACCCATAGAGAAGAGCTGTGCAAAAGGTGTCTGTGAAAACCTGGTCCCTGATAAGATGAATATATTGGAAAGGAGCATATTGAAGAATTTCAACAGCACAAAGCTACACAAGGAAAGATACCCAAGTCAACACTTTTATTTATATCACTTTCAAAATGAAAGTAAAAAGGAATAAAATAATTAGCTCCAAAATAGCCAAATAGGTTGGCTCCCCAAGATGTAACATTTTCTATTACTTTTATAATATACCACAACTTTCACATATTTAGATTTTCCTCTACTACTGCATAAATAAGTGCGGCAAACAATATTCTGTGTCATAGTTCAAATGTGCATTTATCATGGCATAAGTACCAGCTTACTGTACAGTCTCAACTCTTGCACAAGTAAGTATCTTTATTTCAACTGGGGCTTTCCAGTAAACTCAGAAGAAGTTAATCAGTGTATCTGTATTGTATGCGCACAATCTAATTTGACATTCTGATGCACTCCACAGACCACAAAATGTTTCCTCCTCCCACTCTGCCTTTCTGCCACTGCTGCCCATAGTGCTGACACCAAAGGTTGAGAGTCAATAGCCATGTTCAGATGTTATTACCTGAACCCAGGAAGAGAGAGTGGGATCCCATGTACTGGCTCCACCCATGCCCTTCCTGCATTGAGCAGGAAGATCTCAAGAGAAATTTGAAGTGAGTTTGGCTCAACATGCAAAGTATCTTCCTGATTATCAGGAACTCTGATACTCCAAAAAGTTCAGCTCAGTGCAGAATTCTAAGGAAATTCAGCTCTGTGCAGTAAGAATCCCCCTTCAGACCTTCCTGCTTAACACAAGAAGGTTTGGGGTAGGGCTGGTATGTAATGGGGAACAGGGCAAATGCACAGCCATGCTCCTCCCTTGATGGGTTCAGGAAACTAGGCAAATAGGCCAAAAATATTGGAATTATGGAGAGAGGGGAGTTTTGGCAGCACACTTAGCAACCCATCTGTAACCTGAAAGTGGTCAGTGATGGTAGCAAATCAATCAAAAAGTGATCCATTGTCCCCTAGAAGTCACTGAAGGTAGCCACTTAATGATAAAGATGTCTCGTCTAATGGTATGAGTCCATGAAGACAAAGGGACTCACTGGACACACAATATGCACCTTTAGAAATCAGTTTAAGTCACCTCCCTGTGGAAAACAGATTGACACATGGACTGAACTATTTTCACCATGCAATTCCATGGCTTTGTAAGGTCTTACCACGGCAAGAAGAACATTCACACAAATCAACACACATGAATGGCTTTCAAAACTGAGTTATTGACCAAGAGGAATAATCTAAAGAAGCAACTATGGCTGAGACTACAGACTGAAGGCAACTTGTGTTTGGGAAACACCACCTCAAGCCTTGGCTGCAAATCATCACATCTCTCCATGATACCCTCAGAGGAGAAGTGGTACCAAAATTTCTAAACTGTAATTGCCTATGGAATGGCTCTAATGGGAGGTCTAATGTTAGTGCTATGCAGACAAGCCTGCTCAAGCCTCAGACTCCCCCTGACCACTCCTCTGGATAACAAGAAGGCTGCTTCCAATCTTCTCCTCTGGTGCATGCCACAGGAGAGGAGGGTGTGTGTGTGCTCAAGTCCAAGATTCAAGCGGGCTCATTTGCAAAGCACTAAGCCATAGGTTAGTATTACAACTTGAGCAGTTCTGGCCTCTCTCACAGTTGTACAGCTTGCACTCTTTGTGAGTACTTAATGCATGTGAGTGCCAGTATTTAATGCATGTGAGTGCCAATTTGAAACATACTTAAATATAATAGAAATGTCAGATTCACTTGCAGTTCTTCACAGAATCGGAGGTCCTCTCTTGCTTGCTCGCTCGCTCTGGAAACCTATGAGCACACCATAGTATTATCTTTGAAAGAAAGTGTAAAAATCCTAGAAGCTGACAGACAAACAAACATCACTCAGGCAAGCTACACTTGCATAGCTCTGTGTGTGCAAACAGAAAGAAAACACCACTGTCTGGACTTAATAAAGAATGCAAACAAATATATTGCTAGCAATGCAAAGCAAACCATACAAAATATGTGCAACACAGGGGTCCTGTTCAGACATTCAGGAACTCTGTATACTAAATGAATAAGGAGCAGGAGTGCATTAGCCCCACCCCTTCATTTATTAGCCCCAGCCCTTCCTTCATCATTTCTGGCACCCTCTAAACATGCAGGACAAGTTTCTAAAGCGGAGAGCTTCCTGTATCTATGGAGGCTGTCCACACGACTTTGCTTATTTAATTTTTCCAGCATTCCAAATCACAGATACAAGAAGCTCTCCCCTTCAGAAAGTCATGGTCCTCCACATGTAGAAGGTGATGGGAAAACATGAGGGGGTGTGGCTAGCACATTCTTCCCTGTCACATGTTTAGCATACACCGTTCCTCAATGCCTGAATAGCGCTAGGGAAGGGCTCTGAAGCTCTTGTTTCCTTTCTGAAAAATTCCATTTGAGGAGGGTTCCTATGGCTATGACAGACCACACACACCTTTCACACAAAAGACCAACTGTTCGATCTATAGTATTTCTAATTAAGAAATCAGTATCATTATCTATATATTTATATTTTAAATGAGGATGTCAGGTTGTGAGGCTAGGAATTTATTATTTATTTAATTAATTTCATTTCTATACCGCCCAATAGCCGAAGCTCTCTGGGGGCAGAATTGGTGGTAGAATTTCAAGATTATATTACAAATGCAAGGATTCAACTACTGATTTCGTTTTTTAGGTATTTTACTTGTGCCACCTGTAATTGCCATGAAATTGCAGATTGGGGGACCACATGTTTAAAATGGATAGTTAAATATATAGTTGTAGGCTATTCTGTTCTATAATATAACTTTTGCTTGGCTAATGTGAAACAGGGCCAGACCGTAAACACAGACACACACAAGTGATCTTTTTCACCTTTGTAATTCAGCCAGGTATGGATCAAGGATATATTCCACCCTGACACCATGAGCAAAGACCAGCTCACGAAGTCTGCATTAATGAGACAGACAACAGGCTCCTTCAGCTGGTTAAGTGATTCAGCATGAGCAATGAGAACTAGGTTACTAGGCCTACTGGGAAATAGATTTTCAACAGAAACTAGCACATGAACTAAGATGTCCGATACAGAGCCTGAAGTGAAACATAGCAAGTGATGAGCCCCCATATGTTATCAAGATCACTCCAGACAGAGAAAATCAGACTGTTATATGCACAGTGTTTCTCTGCCATTAGACGTTGGGAGGTTCAGGGACAAAGAGAGAAGAGACATGTTTTTCCCTTGGAGCATTTTCCACCATAATTACTTTTTAATTATCCCATCCATCTTCGTTTATGGATATATATGTACACACACACACGCACGCGCGCACACACACACACACCACAAACGTGTGCTCTAAAGTGTTTTTGTTTCTTTTAAGTAATGACCTTCAGAGCACATTTTATTTTCCCTGAAGAATTTCTTCATGTACAGCTGCTGCTGCTGCTTTTACAAGATGCAGATTACAAATGAAAAGAGACACAAAAGTTCCATCATGGAATACTTCATTTCTCACAAGTATGTGTTTCAGCTGAGGTAGGGTTTGGCTTGGTTTTTCAGCCTCCAACAGAGAGCTTGGGTAGTCCCATGACTATCACTTTGGAAGTGAAACATGGCCGGAATGTTATGAGCAATTAAAGACATGGGATGTTGAGAATGTGAGTTTAAAAGACACCCACCCACACACACACAGGAAAATAAAGGAATTGTCCTGTCTGAGTCAAATATCTTATATTATCCTGGAGGAGGATTAGGGTTGAGGGGAAGGGGTACCATGAGGTTAAAGCTCTGTTAAGCTGGCAGTGTTTTTTCTCAGAAGAATGCCATATTCTAAGGGGCACTTGAAGGGGGATGGCAGCTGCTATTTTTCTATGGGAGACACGATTATTACCAAAATGTCGCTCAGAATGGCCATTCTGGGGAAACTAAAATGACAGCCACTGGTCTGATAGAGCTTTAAAGAACTCTGGTAAGTCCCCCCTCCCCAAATTGTTAGAAGGGGCCCCCTATTTCACAGTAAATGGGCCTGTGGAATTGGGCAGGCATTTTGCCCTGCCTTACTTTAAACATCAGACTACAGGCAGGATGAAACCAGCTGGAAAATGTATATGTTGGCCTAGGGATATGCAATACCCACCCCAGAGTCTTCCCCCAAAATTTGTCTTATTGGATTTTTTTGTTTTCCATTTCCTTGGATGTTTTACCTGAGGAGGAACCTGTACACTTTGAATGTCACTTTAGGAAAATCCAGTGACAATCTGAAGATTTGTGGAGATGACATGAGAAGTTTAGCTAGTCTTACTGAAACTCTTGGTTTCCCTTGGAATTTCTCACATATTTTGCCTGAAGAGGAACTTTAAAATACACTTCCGATTTCACTTTCCGCAAACTACGTGTGCAACTCTGTAGTCTTAATTCTGTTGCTTATTGATTTCTGATTCCTGTCTTTCTGAAGGAGGATTCCTGATTCTGAGACAGAGCATCATGGGTACTACTGGGTTGCATTCCAGTATTGCTCCTGAGAATATTTTGCCATTTATCTGAACCCTTTACTGATGAAGGCTACTGGTTTGTAAAATAGGTGGTGTTCGGCTACCTGTTGCTAGGGATGTACGAAAGTCCTTTTACCTTTTACGAAATTTGATTCGCGGTGGGGGGGAGGCGCTCTGTCCCTCCCCCTGAAATTCTGGCCGGGGGGGAAGCGTCCTGTCCCTCCCCCCCAAAATTCTGGCCGAAATGGCCCATGGGCGCCGCCATTTGCGTACGTGCGGTTTTGTTTTTTTAAAACTCAGCCGTGATAGGCTACGTAAACATTTACGTAGCCCATCACAGTATTTTTAAAAAATCTAGCCGTGATAGGCTACGTAAATCTTTACGTAGCCTATCATGTTTGTTATTGTTTTTTTTTAACTTGGAAATGGTGGTGGTGGCAGCCGGTCAGAAGACCGGCCACCGCAGCTGCCAAACCACCGCCGCCAGAGCCGCCTCCGCCACCAGGGAGATTCGCCCAAGGTAAGTCCCGTGCCAGGGGGGCGGGGAGGTGGCAGACCGTTTCGCCACCGATTTCGGGGGGCCGAGTGCGCTGGCATTCGGCCTCCCCAAGATTCATGGCGAAATTCTCTGACATCCCTACCTGTTGCTAGATTCCATTGTTGTTTTCACTGAGCAGTATGTGTGTTTTAAGCCCTATCAGAGTAATGACAAAAATACTTCAGTCTTTTAATATATTGTCAATAACCTCATTAGATACTGTGAAGGTTTGAGGCCTACAGAGGCAAGGAAAAGAAAAAGGGTCAAGCCTGGAGTTTTTTGTTGGGAGGGGACAAACCTGAGAGGAATACTTTCATTTCTCCCAGTTTAGTTTCAGTTTCATTTCCCCAGTTAAATTTTATTTCTTCAGGTTTGATTGTAGGGACGTATGAAAGTCACTTACCTTTTCGAAGGGGTGATTCATGGTGGGGGGGGCGCACCACACCTCCCCCCGAAATCCTGATCTGGCCAGCTGTGCTCTGCGGAAATTCCGTGGAGCCACTGGCCAGGGCTGCCCGCAGCAGGACATCCGGCCGCTGTGCAGCCTTCCAGAAAAGAAAAACACGTGTATGAAAATGGCGGCGGCTACGGCTGCTGCCATTTGAGTTCCTTTTTTTTTTCTGTTTTAGCCTACATAAAACTTCATGTAAGCTATTACATCAAAAAAAAGGGGAACGCAAATAGCGTAGTGGACGCCATTTGTGTTCCTTTTTTTTCACCGTTTTAGCCTACGTAAATATTTACGCAAGCTATTATGGCGAAAAAAAGGGGGAACGCAAATAGCCGGCAAATAGTGCCCACTATGCTATTTGTGTTCCCCTGTTTTTCGCCGTAATATCTTACGTAAATATTTACGTAGGCTAAAACAGCGAAAAAAAGGGAACGCAAATGGCAGCTGCAGTAGCCGCTGCCATTTACGTATGCTGGTTTTTTGTTGTTGCTGCCATGATAGGCTACGTAAGTATTTACGTAGCCTATCACGGCAAAGGCAGCTACGCAAATGGCGTGGTGGCCGCCATTTGCGTGGCTGCCTTTGCCATGATAGGCTATGTAAATACTTATGTAGACTATCATGGCAGCCTGGCCGGACGCAAATGGGTTGAGTCCATTTGAGTCCGCAGCAGCTGGCCGAGGGGCCAGCTGCTGCTGCTGCCGCCGGAGCCACCACCGGAGCTGCCACCGCCGGAACATCTGCCCCAGGTAAGCTTCGTCCCGGGGGGGATTCCCTGGGGGTGGGGGGTGGGAGGCCGTTCCGCCATGGGTTTCGGGTGGCTGAATGCCAGTGCATTCGGCCTCACTGAAATCCATGGCAGAATTCTCCGCCATTCCTAGCTTAGGGGTGTACGAAACCCCACTTACCTGGCTCTGCCAGGTCCCCTCCCCCTGGAATCCTCGCTGGGGGGGAGGCGCTCCGTGCCTCCCCCCCACCAGAATCCTGGCCGGCTGGCTCCGCTCTGCGGCCAAGCCGCAGAACCGCCGGCCAGCTCCGGCCGCCCACAGCCGGACATCCATCTGTCGTAGCCACCGTCATTTACATCTCTGCAGTGAGCCGTGATAGGCTATGTAAATATTTATGTAGCCTATCACGGCAGGGGGGAAAAAACCCAGCCTACGCAAATGGCAGTAGCCGCAGCCATTTGCATATGCTGGGCTTTTTTTCCCCCTGCTGTGATAGGCGACATAAATATTTACGTCACCTATCATGGCAGGGGGGAAACAAACCCAGCATACACAAATGGCGGTAGCCACCGCCATTTGCGTACGCTGGGGTTTTCCCCCCCTGCTGTGAAAGGCGACGTAAATACTTATGTAGCCTATCACGGCCTCCACAGGGACACAAATGGCGTCCCTGCATTAGCTGTGATAGGCTACGTAAGTATTTACGTAGCCTATCACGGCTGAAGGAGGAAGCGAATGGCAGCCGCAGGATGGCCGCCATTCGCACAACAGCGCGGACGGGAGCAGGTAAGTGCTCCATTTCGCATGCCTTTCATGGGGTGGGAGCGGCGGGGACTTCGTCCCGCATGCCTTTCGTGGGGTGGGGGGGTGGGGGCTTCATTCCGCGATGGATTTCGGGGGGCCGAATGCACTGGCATTCGGCCTTACCAAGATCCGTTGTGGAATTCTCTGACATCCCTAGTTTATTTGCTTTGGAAGCTAACCCCATACAACTTGCTTTCTATGTAGAAATTGAGACTAGAATTCAAAAGGAACAAGGCCCAGCATTTTTTTTATATAAGTAGACCAAACAAATGCATTTCCGGAATGTCTATATAGTGTATGTACATGGATGGAATAATAATCACAGCCTAGGACCACTGGGAGGCTGCACCCTCTACTTCCCAGGAATGACATCAACCAACGGGGAGACCAACCTGGCCCATCCATTGGCTGGAGAAGAAGCAGCTTCAGGGAGCTTGCTTCCCCCTCCCAATCAGAAAGAACACTCATCTCCAAGGGCTTCATGCATCACACGGAGCTTTTATCCTGTGATTGAGATTGCTCCTTCACAGAAGTTTGCGGACTGTTTACATGACGCCATGACCCTGCCATGAGCCTCCTGCACTAAATGCCCTTTGTTCCATTTTTAAATAGATCGCAGATAATGAGCTATCAAATTATCCGGTTCTGTTCCGCTTCAGTTTCCTCCGTGAAAAGACTTAAAGCGGCAAGAAGAGGAGTGAGATCAATGGAAGATAATGGAAGATTCAGATACAGGGAGAAGGGTGGGGAGAGAAGGAAGCACGTGTAAAGGGAGTCAGTGGTGATCCTGCATTTAAAACAGAAGCAGAAAGACCCATTTCAAATGCAGGATTTTAGGCTGGTGTAGAGATGTCCGAACTGACAGCTGCCCTGCTGGGACTGCAGAAGGAAGGGGAAAGAACAGTCTGGCCCCATCCATTGGCCTAAGCCTCAATGAAGCAAGAACACTGGCAAGGGAAGATCAGCCTGGCCCGAAGAGCATTTAAATGCCCGCTTACAAGCTCACCACCTTGTTCTGGCCTTGAAAAACTGACCTCCCTCCTCTTCCTCTTCCCTACACTGCCCCTTCCCTTGCTTGTGTTGTCATTTAAGTTCGTAAGCCTGAAAGCAGGGCCTTTTCCTGTTTTTTATATTGATGTGAGCCACTTAGAGAGACAATAAGTGTCTGAAAAACAGGATTAAAATGCAATAAATAAATAAGAAGGAAAGAAAGATTTCTTTAAAAAAAAATCTTCTATGGAAGAACCTGACATGCAGCAGATGCTTATATTACCAAACAAAAAAGGAAAGCAATGACTTAAAATGTATGATCTAATAGGCAAAGTAGAATATGTCCTATGCAGCATTATCATCCAGTGGATGTTGATTTGGCTCTCGTTATCAAACAAAGCACAGATCTTCAGTGGATTAATAGTTGAAGGGAGGATCTGTTTTATATATGTTGAAAATAAATATTCATTTAAACATTCTTAAATCCAGAACCTGGAACATGCTACTGCTCATTAGGGATGTCTGGTGCTGTGGATTCCAGCCCTTTGGAGGCTCAATGGACTCCCTCCAAGCACTGGACTCAGCTTGCATTTGCGTGCCAAGCCCCGAGGCCTTTCCCCAAATCCAGGAACTTTCCCCCCACATTTTAAAATGTGCATAAGTAGAAATTTATGTAATTTACCACAATGTATGTAATTTGCACAAATAGTGGCTGAAATTTGCATAAATCATGCAAATTCTGCCCTGTAATTTGTGCACATTTGTATTTACATAAATTTTTTAAACCCAGAAAAATCTGCAAGCTGGCCCAACTCGATGCAGATCAAATCAGGCCAGCTTGTGGGGAAACAAGACGAAGCTCAGCTATGAGGCTGAGCTGAGGAAAGCTGGGCAAGCTCCACTCCCTGGATGGATTCCTCCAACATCCCTACTGCTCATGCAATGGGACTTTGCCTTGCCCTCCAACCCCCTGTAATCCCCCATACACCTTCCCAATCTCTTCTGGAGGGTCCCCTAATTCTCTGGAGCAAATTTGGGGGGCTTATGGGGGAGGGGAAACCTGTTTGGCCAGCAGGTTGCCTCAGGATAGCTTGCCTCAGGACAGAAAAAATGTAGTTGTGTTTTGAGAGCAGTGATACTACTATCACTGTCTTAAAACACTGACTATGTCCGGACATTACAACAACCCAGTGTTTGTTTGTTTGTTTAAAAAACTGGGTTGTTGTAAATGAAGTGGGAGCAAGTGAGTGTTCTGATTCTCACCACCTGATCACTCTCTCTGGAGCTAAACAATCCAGGATGCTCTGTCCCTGGGTTTAGTGTGATGTCCAAATCAGAAATTCTGGGTTCCTGTAGGAAAAGCAACCCAGAGAGGTGTCTCTCCCCAAAACAACTCAGAATTCCCAGTTCAATAGTCATGCTGAATAGCACAGGAACAGAGTATCCCTGGGTTGTTTAGCTCTTCCCACTTGCAGTTGCAGCCCAAGTGATCGGGCAGTGGAAACCAGCAGGTTTGTTCGCTCTCACTTTGTTACAATAACCCGGAGTCTAACAGAACCCTGAGTTGTTCTGATGTCCAAACATGGCCATTATCTCTCTTTCTCATCTGGGCTGTGTACAGTGGTGCCATCACAACCCTTCTCAGCAAGATGAGGAGGAGGGCCCCCAAATGCAGTCGGGCTGGCTTACCACCTTTTGAAGTTAAGTAAAACACATTACCATCTAAAGAGTGCCAACCCCTCCCCTGCCCATAGAAGGTGATTGTCCAGGGTCTAAAATTACTTAACCACACACTGCTGGCTGTAGAAGAGAATGTTGCCTCAACAGGTTACAGCAGTAAGGCAAGAAAGTATCCTACTGTGGAGTAGAGGCCAAAGAGGGACAATTATGAAGTATGCTCCAGTATCACACCATGACTCAGGTCACACCATCAAAACAAGCCACTGTGGCTTCTTTAAATTGGTGGTGGATGCTGGGCACCATTAGCCTAATTACCTGTTGTCTAAACCTGGGCAGCATAGCTTGGTCGAGGGGGAAACAACCCTCAAATAACCCAACAACAGCCCTTATTTCCTCCTCCAACAAGCTATGCTGTCTGGGTTTGGATGACATGACAAGCAGGTAATTAGGCTAATGGCACCCAGCATGAGCTGCCGATTTAATCAAGCCACAGTGTCTTGTTTGATCATGTGAAATGGCCCAGTATGTAGCTCTTTCTCTGATAAAAATGAGACTGAAAAGAAGGTGTCAAGAGGTTATATTTTTGTACAATGTCCTTGGACAGTGTTTTCAAAATGTGGAAAATACACTCTGAAAGATGTTTTATTTATTTATTTATTTATTTATTTATTAAATTTATTAATCGCCCATCTGACTGGTCACCCAGCCACTCTGGGCGATGTACAATCCCCATAAAACAATTTAAAACAATAAAATTTTACCATATTTTTTTTTTTTAAATACCCTAACCCACCCCAAATGCCTGCTTGAACAACCACGTTTTTAATGCACGATGGAAGCTCATTAAAGAGGGGGCATGACGGAGTTCCCTAGGGAGGGAGTTCCACAGAGTGGGGGCCACCACAGAGAAGGCCCTCTCCCTCGTCCCCACCAGTCTAGCTGTCCTGGCTGATGGGACAGAGAGAAGGCCATCTGAGGCTGATCTTGTTAAGCGGCCTGTCTGGTGTTGCTGGAGGCGCTCCTTTTATATGATCACTGTCAGCTACCAGGCATTAATAAAATTATAATTATCAAAACATGTTATCCTTCACTGCTTTTCTTCTCAACAGTAACTGGCCAGCTTAGCAAAACTAAATGAAAAAGGCATCATTAATTAAGCAACCAGCTTTTATCAGTGATTAAAGCAGTACCAGAAAACAATGCTATTATTAGAGCCCTTTAAGTATCTCTAGCCTACTGTAAATCTTTTATTCCAGGTTTTAATACCTTGTTCATAAAAAAGTCTGTCTTGCCTGACAATTGATGGACTTAATAGGGCAGATTTCAACCAACACTTTTCATTGTAATTGTCTGAAAAAGTCAATCATACCTCATGGATCTATTTTTAACTTTAATAAATGATCTGTAATATGCAAGAACTAAAAAGTCATGGGAGTCACACTTTAGTGTGTTTCTTTCACTCCAAATGCTTGCTTTCAAAATAAAACTTCAGATATCTAGGTTATATTATATCACTGAATGTCTTTACTACTTTGAAATGACATTTAAAACAACACTGACAACTGCCTCGCTGTCTTAAACTTGGGCCTGATCCAGCCAGGACCCCCACACACACTAAACAGATTTGAAGGTACCAATATGGTTTAAGTCCACTTGTGTGAAAGAATGATCGTTTATTCATAGAAAATGGATGCAGATAATAAAAGCAAAGGGAACTCCATGGGAACTCCAGTTCCCATGAAATGACGGGTGTTGTCCCAAGGGGCAGTGTCTTGAGCAGGTGGTGCGCCTCCCCCTCTCAGGTGAGAACCCATAGCAGGCCAATCTGCTCAGGATTTTATAGGGCTTGTCTCATCAGACTGTCAGGTCCCACACATACACGCACACCTTCCTCCACCCAGAAGGAGAAAAGGCAGGAAAACCGTTTCTCACAGCAAAGGAATAAGCATTCTTATCAGAGAAAAAAGTACACATCATACATAGCAGCCACTGTACATTATCTAGCTTTTGCTAATAGCAAGAAGTGCTGACCTTCTCTGTATGTGAATGCAGCTATGGGAATAAACTAAAAATTGCCAACTGCTCAACCAAATTAGCATACATTTAATAGCATCCTATTAAACACTGCATATGACTGTGTGAATTCACACCTGACTCCTTGCCATTCTTCTGAAACCAAATCCAATACACTTGCCCTCCCCAGCATTTTACCTTTTATAACTGATTTTTAATTAATTTAAGTAGGTTTAATTTCTGCATACATTGTGGAGAATATTCAACCAGTTTCATTAGGGTCATGATAATTTTAGTAAACTATCACAAGTTTTCTGCAATAATAATGTACATGTTACTGTATTAAAAAAACACACACATTCTTTTATCCAAGTGACATTGTAGTGCTTTCCAAAATCAGAAGTGTTGCTAAACAGTGCACCATGTTAGCGATTGCCAAGAATAACAAGCTTAACATACTGAAAACAGATTTCCAGATATTTGTCAGACCAGATATACCATACATACAGGTCCGTAAACCAGTGGTGCCTTTTTTGTGCTGAACAATGCATGTTCAATAGTAAATATCTGAAGTCACTCTCTGCTACTGTTTCTAAGTACTTTAAAGAACAGAGGCAGCATTTTGCTTGTGATGACTGCAAAGCAGGAATCTCTTCTTCTTTCCACACCCTGTACAAGTTAGGGATGTTGGAGCAATCCATCCAGGGGGTGGAGTTCACCAAGTTTTCAGCAGCTTCCCCCCCCCCCCCGGACTTTGTGAGCTGGCCCGACTCAATCACATCAAGTCAGGCTAGCTCAAAGATCTTCTCAGGGGTTTTTGGTTTTGGTAAATCACAATTTGCAAAATTGTGCAAATTTCAGCCAGAATATGTGTAATGTGCACATATTGCGGCTGTAATTTGCGTGAGTTTTGCAAATTTCAGCTGCAATTTGCATAAATTGTGATTTACCAGGGGGGAACCCCAAGAAAAGTTCCTGGATTTCAGGGAAAAGCCTGTGGGTCAGCTCACAAATGCAAGCTGAGCCAGGGCACTAGGGAAACCCGGTGAGCCTGAAAAGTGCTGGATTTCAGGGAAAAGCCTGGGGGTCAGCTCACAAATGCAAGCTGAGCCAGGGCACTGGGGAAACCCGGTGAGCCTGAAAAGTGCTGGATTTTCCCGTGACAGACATCCCTAGTACAGGTTGAACATTTCAACAGGCCTTTGCAGGCTGTGGGAGGAAGGACTCATGGATGATTTTGAAAAATGACCCCACTTTCAATGAAAGGAACACTTTGAGTGCTTGTGAACAATGGTGCTACAGACCTGAAAGGTCCAACCCAGAAGAGGCAGGGATGTAAACACCACCCTGGAAGCATATACAGTTAATATATATTGATACAAATCTTCAAAGAAATCCTGTTTACATTATATGCTGTTTCTGTTGTAGCTTTCCAACTACTTGGATGTTAAGCAACTTAACTCTTCCAATCCTTTACCCTCACAATTAATAAATTGTGGATTTCAATAAAAAGAAAATTTTATTGCTACATCCTGCACTGATTCATCTCAGTAATAAAATAAACTTGAATTCACAGCAGACAGGAAAATGTCAGGGGACCTGAAGAATTATAGTCTGTAGACTCTAATTAGTTGTAATTGCAATATTTAATAATCAAGAAGACACCTACCTGTAATGGTAATCACAACACCTGACTGAACTCTGCATGGTGTATATGCTGGTTCTCATGCAGTGGTTTTCAATATTCTAATAAAAACAGGGGCTTTATTGATGCATTCTCAGAATATGCATAATTGTTTTTCTCCTTTGGGGGGGAAAAATCTATGCTACTATATCTTTTTGACAAAGCAGATGCAATAAAGAGACAAAGAATTTGCATAGATTTGTTATACATTTTATATGCGATCCTGATTAAAGCAGCACATTTTATGCCACTTAAGCAGCCACCAGAGTGGCTCAATGATATGCATCCTATTGCTTCTTCTCTCCCTATTTCATCTAAATTACACTGCTCCACATTTCACATTTCACTGAGCATGCATGCATGAAATATGTTTGGACACACTCCATCAAACCTTGGCTTCAGCGTAAACCTTCACTCAGTACAACAAAGGTGTTGAATGGCAGATCCACATAAGGCCCATTGAAATAAACAGAGTTTGAATAACACAGCAGTGTTTACTGGTTTCTCATAATTTGACAGTGACAGAAAAGTAGAAGTTATTACTTCTTAGCCATTTTAATAAAATCTCGTGATAAATAACACCCCCTCTATGCTATATTGAAAAAACAACGAACAATAGTATTTCCTCAAAGCTCATGCCTACATTCATCCCAAGTAGCTACTCCACATAGGAAGTAACAGACTGATGTCTGTACATGTCCACTAGCATTTTCAAGTAGGGATGCATGAGAAATTCATTTCAGTTCATATTTTACCAGTCCACACCTCTTAGAACCAAATGAAATGCAGACCCGAACACAATCTGTAATCAAAGTCCATACATTTCTTGCAACTGATTTGTGGAGGGGGGCGGAATGCATTTAGAAAACGTGCACCTTTGAAAAATGCACACGGAAATACACACACAGTTTCATGTGAAAAGAAAAATCCACAAATCTCACAGTCTGGTAAGGACACAAGTAGGGATGTCAGAGAAATCCGCTGTGGATTCAAATGAGGCCGGATTCCTTGGAATCCGTCCTCAGGAATCTGCAGCGGATCAGGACCACTTACCTCCATTCCAGGAGGACTGGAGGCGGAATGGCACTCGGCTGCTTCTTGCCAGCCACAGCCATTTGCCTTCTCCCTGTCCCTGCCAATTGCCATGTATTTTTTAAAAAAGAAGGCGATCGGGAGGATGTGCCCATAGGCTTACATGCAAATACAGTCATGAATCTTGCATATAAGTCTATGTGTCCATAGGCTTATATGCAAGATTCACGGCAATATTTTGCGTATAAGTCTATGCGCACATGAGATCAGCAGGATGTGCCATAGACTTATACGCAAAACAGAGCCGTGAATCTTGCGTATAAGCCTATGGACACATAGACTTATACGCAAGATTCATGACTCTATTTGCGTATAAGTCTATGGGCACATCCTCCCGATCGCTATTTTTTAAAATTTAATTTTTAAAGACATGAGGAGGCAAATGGCTCTGGTTGGCAGGAGGGAAGGTAAGCACCCTCCCCAAGCCAGCCCCCCCCCCCCGGGAATCTGAGCAGAGCAGAACCGCTCTGGAGGATTCGGGGGGGGGGGAATGGATCGCCTCCCCCCCTCCCATGGATTCCCCACCAGAATAGATGGTGGGGAATCCATACACCCCTAGACACAATTTGGAACAAGCTTTGAGGTGAAATGCAAAGAACTTCAATGAGCTTGAGTTTTGCTGATTCGCACATCTCTGCTCCCGTGTTCATTTAATGTAGAGATGGCCGGCATTACCAGCCCAGCTCTTTCTGGACATTTGTTGGGGGAAGAGGCATAAAGAAATCACTCCTGAAAACTGGGTAAAGTTGGAAGACATTTCTAAGACATTTCCATGGTGGCACGGGAGTGGAACTAGGGAGATGGTTGGGTTTACCTTACTTTATAGAGCCAGGGCCTGCAGGAGAAGCTGCCACCACCGGGGAAGAGGCGTGCCTGCTGCTGCTGGGCCTGCTGTAGCTGCTGCCGCCACCAACACCAGGCCTTCCCTGCAGACTTCTGCCTGGCAGACTGCCAGTCCCTGCAGGACCAGGCCCCCAGGTACCGAGCCAGCTGTGCTGCTCCACCTGCCCCTCCCTGGAGGGGCTACATAAGCTGGCTGGCTGAGGTGGCCTGGGAGAGCCAGGGCCTGCAGGAGAGGCCACCAGTGGGGAAGAGCTGTGTCTCCTGCGCTGCTGCTGCTGCTGCTGCTGCTGCTGCTGCTGCTGCTGCTGCCGCCGCCGCCGCCGCCGCCGCCGCCGCCACCACCACCACCACCACCACCACTACCGTGGACTCCTGCCTGGCATTATTTTTAAGGGGATTTAAAAAAAAAATTAAAAAAATTCTGGGGGATTCTGTTGCGTTTTTAGGGGTGGGTAGCCTGCCTGATAGGCGGGAGCGAGGGGGCATGTGTCCACCTGATGGAGGCAGTGGGGGGAGTGTTGGGGGCCAGAACATACCGAGGCTGGGTGGCAGGCGCTGGTGGAGCGCTAGGGGCAGGCCATGCCAGGTAAGGGGAACAAGGGAGAGATGTGTAGTATCTCTGCTCTGGGCCTGTCCAGAGCCAAAGGATGGCTGGGGGAGGCATGACTCCATCTTCGGGCCTTCATTTGCTGCTCTGCAATGCCAGGTCTGTTACCCAGAAAACAGCCCTCATCAACGACATGATCCTGGATGAGGGTGCAGACCTGGCATGTATTACGGAGACCTGGCTGGCCGAGGCGGCTGCTCCAACCCTTGCAGCCATGTGTCCAGCAGGATTTTCGTATGCACAGCAGCCAAGGGCTGGGGATCGGGGAGTGGAAGGGGGAGTGGCTGTTATCTACCAAGAGTCCTTGGTCTTCACCAGACCCCCTCTCCGGGAGACCAAGATCGCTGAGTGCATGTACCAGGGATGGCGGAAAATTTGTGCACGAATCTTCAGGAGGCCGAGTGCCGACGCATTCGGCCCCCCAAAATTGGTGGGGAAATTCTCCGCCGCCCCCCCCCCCCCGGGATGGGACTTACCTTCAGCGAATGTCCCTCTCGGCGGCGGGTCCCGGCGGCGGTTCGGCGGGGGCGGCGGCCGGTCTCCCGACCAGCTGCCGCCGCCGCCATTACAAAATAAAAAAGTAAAGTTAAAAAAACACACACACCCGTGATAGGCTACGTGACGATTTACGTAGCCTACATGGCTAGATTTCCAAAGTCGGCCGTGATAGGCTACGTAAATCGTCACGTAGCCTATCACGGGTGACTTTGGAAAAACAAAAACAAAAAGCGTGTACGCAAATGGCGGCGCCCCATGGGGATTTACATAGACTACGGCGAAAATAAGGGAACGCTATTTGCGTTGCCCTTATTTTCGCCGTAGTCTACGTAAATGTTTACGTAGACTACCACTGTCCAAATAAGGAACGCAAATGGCAGCGTGCATGGGGCGCCGCCATTTGCGTACACGCTTTTTGTTTTTGTTTTTTCAAAGTCACCCGTGATAGGCTACGTGACAATTTACGTAGCCTATCACGGCTGACTTTGGAAATCTAGCCGTGATAGGCTATGTAAATCATCACGTAGCCTATCACGGGTGTGTGTTGTTGGTTTTTTTTCTGTACTTTTTTTTTTCACGGCTGGGGAGAAGGGGCGCTCCTCCCCAGCCTGAATTTCGGCTGGGCGAAGCGAGGTGCCTCCCCCCCTCGCCTGAACTTTGGGGGGAAAAGCGAAGCGCCTCCCCCCCACCGCGAAGCAAGCTGCGGGACGAGGTAAGTCCCTTTCGTCCATCCCTAGCATGTACTCGAGGTTGGGCCCGAAGGGCAGTCTGGGGATTCTGCTCGTGTACCGTCCACCCGGCTGCATGACTCACTCCCTGGCCGAGATGCTTGAGGTGGTCTCTGATGTGCGTGTACAGTCCCCTAACTTATTGGTGTTGGGAGACTTCAATGTACATTTGGAGGCCATCCTCACAGGAGCACCTCGGGACTTCATGGAGACCATGGCTTCCTGGGAGCTGCACCATATTCTAACTGGGCCCACCCATGTAGCCGGTCATGCACTAGACCTTGTGTTTGTTTCTGGAGAAGCGGGGAGTGATCTGGAAGTTGGGGGTATATCCACCACCCCCTTGTCATGGTCAGATCACTGTCTGGTGACGTTAGACTTCTCGGTTCCACAACCCCTCCACAGGGGTGGAGGACCCATTAAAATGGTCCACCCCAGGCGTCTTATGGATCCAAATGGATTCCTGAATGCGCTTGGGGATTCTTTGGAGCACGCCAACGGCCACTCAGTCGAGACCCTGGTGGGTGGCTGGAATGCCGCAAGCACTGGGGCATTAGATCAGGTGGCTCCGAAACGCCCTCTCCCCCTGAACAGGGCTTGGACTGCACCATGGTTCAATCCGCAGTTACGAGCTCTGAAACAGGAAGTGAGACAGCTAGAGCACCGGTGGCGGAAGTCTTGCTCCAAAGACGATCAGACACAGGCTAGAGCTGTATCTTCAGCCTATCACGTGGTGGCGAAGGCAGCAAAAAAGGAATATTATGCTGCCTCTATCGTGTCCGCAGAGTGCTGTCCCGGGAGGCTGTTCCAAGTGGTCTGGAGCCTGGTCAGTCCAGTGGCTCCAGAACCACTAGAGCATTCTAAGGCCTCCTGTGAGGCCTTGGCAAGGCACTTTGCAGATAAAATTGATCGGATTAGGAGTGTTACTCCGTGCACTGTGGATACATTTAGTGAGCAAGAGGCGGCCTGTGGCAAACCGGTTTTGTGGGATCGGTTCCAGCTTCCTTCTGATGAAGTGGACAAGGTGCTTTCATCTGTAAGGCCAACCACCTGCTTACTTGATCCTTGAAAGACCAGGTCCACAGCCTGGGGGTCATTTTGGACTCCCAGCTGTCCATGGAGGCTCAGGTGTCAGCTGTGAGCTGGACAGTGCTGTATCAACTCCATCTGATACGGCGGCTGCGCATCTTCCTTCCCGACCATCTGCTCCCATCGGTAGTACATGCCCTGGCCTGGTCTCCTCTCATTTAGACTACTGTAATGCGCTCGACGTGGGGTTACCCTTGAAGACGGTTTGGGGTTCGGAAGCTGCAGGTGGTACAGAATGCGGCGGCTCGCCTGATTAAAGGCAGCTGCTGGCGAGATCACATCACTCCAGGGCTGAATGAGTTGCACTGGTTACCAGTTGTTTTCTGGGCCAAATTCAAGGTGTTGGTTTTGACCTTTAAAACCCTATATGGTTCTGGCCCAACCTATCTCAAGGAGCGCCTCCAGCAACACCAGAAAGGCCGCTTAACAAGATCAGCCTCGGATGGCCTTCTCTCTGTCCCATCAGCCAGGACAGCTAAGCTGGTGAGGACGAGGGAGAGGCCTTCTCTGTGGTGGCCCCCACTCTGTGGAACTCCCTCCCTAGGGAACTCTGCCATGCCCCCTCTTTAATGAGCTTCCGCCATGCATTAAAAATGTGTTTGTTCAGGCAGGCATTTGGGGTGGGCTAGGGTATTTTAGAAAATGTTTTTATTGTAGAATTTTATTGTTTTAAACTGTTTTATTGTATGCTTGTACATCACCTAGAGTGGCTGGGTGACCAGCCAGATGGGCAATTAATAAATTTAATTAATTAATAAATAAATTTATATGATAAGGTGGCCAAATGATTTCCTCTGATCTATTTTGACACTTGAAAATGCAAACTTCTTTTCTAAGTATTAACTGCTGTGCTAGGGAGTGTTCCATCATGACTGCACCTGGCAAGGGAACTGTTGTGATGCAAATCTCCCCATGCTTACTATTAGGGATGGGAGAACCAGATATGCTCAGGCTCGCTGAAATTCTGAACTTTACTCCAAAGCTTGGCTCGGCTTTTTCCCATTCTGATTTCTGACCTGTTTTTATGTTTGTTCGAACAGGAAAAGTACATGTTTCATGAGTGCACACTTTCCTCCCATTGACTAAAGCATGAAGATGCACAACTTTAAAGATGCACAACTTTAAAGATGCACAATGTAAATTGTGCATCTTTAAAGTTGTGAGTTTTTAAAGTTGTGCATTTTAGAAACTGCACATTTTGCAAATGCAAGTTTGGGAATTGGCAAACATTTTCAGAGAGCATGCACTCCCATTTGCATTCAGGTTGCAAACGTGGCTTTTCAAGTGGTTTGCAAACTGAAACAAATCCCTCAGACATCCTAAGTATTACTTTTTTAAAAAACCACACAATCACATTTTTTAAAAACCATGCTGCATACTATTAATTTAATGGAATTCCTCCTTTCTGTGAAAATCTGGCACAGGAAGAGGAACTCAGGAGACTGTAGTGGAGAGTGTCAAAGTACACGAAAAAAAGACAATCCTTGCCCACCTTGTCTTATACAGTAAGGTATGCCCAGCCTGCCAGTGTGAGAAATTCTTAGAAGTTTCTCCCCCCATCACCTCAAAAGCAACCACAACCCTAATTCTACTGAGCAGAGGGGATGAGTAATCCTGAGAAAATGGGAATTTCGGACCACCACTAAATAAATGGAGGAAGCAGATCTGGTTCTATGAAAACGAATGGGCCAGCTTGCATGCTTATCAGCAACCATATGAGATTCTGGATTGGGACAATTCTGCTTTCTTTCAAATCTGATGCTAAGTCATTGCCCTCAGTATCCATGTTACTCCATAGTAAACTGAAATTATCTTGGTAAATACTTGCCTACCTCTAAGTGAGTTAAAACACAGCAGTTTTAATTAATTTCAACATTTTAAGCAGAAATAAAAAGGTAAAGGTGTCCCCAACCAGTCGTGTACGACTCTAGGGTGCAGTGCTCATCCCCGTTTCTAAGCTGAAGAGCCAGCGCTGTCCGAAGATGCTTCCGTGGTCATGTGGCCGGCATGACTGAACACCGAGGTGCACGGAATGCTGTTACCTTTCCCACCGAGGCGGTACCTATTTATCTACTTGCAATTTCTTGCTTTCGAACTGCTAGGTTGGCAGGAGCTGGGACTGAAGACGGGAGCTCACTCCGTCACGCGGCACTCGGGTCTCGAACTGCTGTCCTGCCGACCTTCCAGTCTGCAGTTCAGCGTCTTAACCACTAAGCCACCGCGGCCCAATACCAAGGGATAAAATCTAAAGTACATGTAATTATTTAGGCCACTTGGTCACATCGAAGATTTCACATGCACTGCAATCCACTCACACACCTGGGCAATTAACCACATTCCATGACAGAAGCACACATACCAGGGCAGGTGCCAGGGCCTTCAGGATTCAGCAGGGCCCGCCAACATTGATGCTTGTCCCTCTCACGGTGGGCATGCCTGATCAGCCCCCCTGGCATTGCTGATTGGCAGCAGCACTGTTGTCAGTCAGGCCCCTGATTTTAAATTTCCCTCTATACAATACTTGCCATGCTATGCCACTGTGATTGGTGTTGATCCATTTCCATTTGAGGCACCCAGAGGCTAGCTGGGATATGCCAGATGAGACTGAGCTTGAAGGATGGGTTAGTAGGTTCCCCAATCAAACTGTGACTTTGTTCCCCTTCTTTTTCTTCTGGTCCTTTAACTTTTCTTTTATCTTTCCTACAGTATTGAAATTGTTTCCCTCTTTTGCTTTAACCCTTCTCTGTTCTGTCTAATTGGATAGTTAAGTTGCCACATATTTTTGCCTTCAAACCAAAAGCTACAGATGGGGAAATCCAGTCCCTCTAATCCACCCCACTACAAATCTGAAGGTCAGATTTTGTTTACATACATATAACATGATTTGCCAACAGATGGTAAGGGCTAGATTAAACATCCAGGGAAGCCATTGCACAATGTCAGGAGACCCCAGACTGAAGTTCCTGGCCCATTATTGGGGCTTTGAAATTAACCATCAACACACCCCAAGTAGAAGAATCATCTTTTAGTTTAACTTATATCAAAACTACATATTTTATCCAATGCATATTCTTTCAGACAAAAGATGTAACAACCAGTTAGTATATTAAATAAAACGTTAGAAAGGGCTAACAATGACAGAGGGTATAGACTCCATACTGCAGAGGATGGTTCCTCAAAAGAGGGAAGAAGATTGTCCCTATTCTTCTCTCCTTCTGCCACCACCACCCCATTTCCTTCTGCCATCTGTCCTCATGCTGGCAGGCAAGCAGCTCATCCTCTCTCCCATTGAGTGAGGAAAAGTAACTCTAAAAGTGGAAAGGGAATATCAGGGAGGAAAGGGGGTGAGCATGTTGATGGTAGAGCTAAGCCACATCCATTCAAAATATACAGAATTAGTGACTGGAAGAGAATTAGACACCTGCTATTCTTATTTGCATGTATATTTTTAAATTGAAGCTCCTATGCATATATTTTGTACTAGGGTGTCTTTCATGGCTGGTGTCAATACCCAGCAGACAGCGGCTAGGTCCCCAGGTCCCCAACAGGGCCATTACTGATACATTGCCTGGGCCTTAAAAAGCAAAACAAACACACACACACACACACACACACCCATACAGGCTCTAGGCAGCTGCCATCTTAATTCCCAGCAGTGACCCAGAAGGTGAATTCTAGGGCATTGTAGAGGGGACACATGGCTGGCTGGAGCCACAGGTGCCATGAAGGTAAGTCCTCAGGGTTCCCCAGCTGGTACATTGCATAGAATCCCCTCAAACGCAGAATAAAACTCTTATCATGAGAAGTGGTGCTTAAACAATTTCCTAATGATTAGGTTTAAACCTCCTTTGGGCCTGTTGCACCTTGTATATATGAGTATGTGCAATCATCTCTCAGGTAGATTAGACAGAGGGTAATAATCTTTTTTAATTTAGATATGCATTTGGGTCAAACTAATGTGAACCAAAAAAACACCCTTAACTTCCATTTGTGACAAAGGCTTTCTGGAATATATCTTAACAGCAAGGCACAATAGTTGAGAGAAAACATGTTCATGCCATTCTTGATACGCATTGCTGATTAGGGGTGTCAGAGAATTCCGCCACGGATCTCGGTGAGGCCGAATGCCAGTGCATTCGGCCCACCGAACTCCATGGCAGAACGGCCTGCCACCCTCCCGTCCCCTGCAGATGCCCCCCGGGATGAGACTTACCTGGGGCAGATGTTCCAGGTGGTGGCAGCTCCAGCGGCGGCTTTGGCAGAGGCAGAGGCGGCTGGTCTTCCGAATGGCTGCCGCCACCGCCATTTGCAGTCTGTTTTTTTTTTCCCATTCGTGATAGGCTGCGTAAAGACTTACGCAGCCTATCACGTCTTGCTTAAAAAAAAAAAACACGTACGCAAATGGTGGCGGCTATGGCCACCGCCATTTGCATTCCTTATTTTTGGCCGTCTTAGTCTACGTAAATATTTACGTAGACTAAGACGGTAAGAATAAGGGGAACGCAAATAGCATAGCGGATGCTATTTGCGTTCCCCTGTTATTTTCGCCATCTTAGTCTATGTAAATATTTACGTAGACTAAGATGGCGAAAATAAGGAAAATGCAAATAGCGTAGTGGACACTATTTGCATTCCCCCTTATTTTCGCCGTCTTAGTCTACGTAAATATTTACGTAGACTAAGACGGCCTAAAATAAGGAACGCAAATGCATTTGCGTACGCGTTTTTTTTTTTTAAGCCAGATGTGATAGGCTACGCAAGTCTTTATGTAGCCTATTACGGCTGACTACAGGGATGCAAATGGTGGTGGCTATGGCCACCGCCATTTGTGTCCCTGCTAGCCAGTGGCCGGATGTCTGGCTGCTGGCGGAGCCGGCCAGCAGCTCTGCGGAATCCCCGCAGAGTGGAGCCGGCCGGCCAGGATTCCGGGGGGAGGGACAGAGCGCCTCCCCCCCCAGTGGAACCCGGCGAAGCCAGGTAAGGGGGGTTTCATACATCCCTATTGCTGATTAATCATTTGGGGTAATATGTAATACAGTCCTAAAACAAATTTAAGAATTACATGCAGGTGGTTAAAATTGGGAAAGCTTAAAAGTATTGTGAAAAACAATAACCATGGCTGAATTTTTTGGACCAATACCATACTGAATTTCAGACCATTTAGTTCTTCCTTTCAGTGAGTATAATGGTTTATTTCATATAAACATGAATGCACAATTATTTTTCCTCCCAGTTTTCCACCATAAAAATGAAGGACCTGTTTCTTCTTTGAGACTCCCCTCCCCACCCCCACCCTCCAAAAGTGTCAGTAAGTATAAGATCCCACACTGACAACAATTATCCACTATCTGGTGCCTTAATGTGCCTGCTCAACATCTATCCATTAAGTCACTTTTGAGGCTTTTAATTCCCTGTGGGGCCGTCTCTCTAAACATGACCCTTTGATTGATGCAGTGAGAGTCTCAAGTCCTATGCCACAGTTCTTGGACCAAAACCAGCCTTAAACCATAATATTTGAAAAGCAGAAGTCTTTACACATGAATGCTCGGGAGAGATGAAGCAACTATGCTTCCAAATTCTTTATTTCTGGCATGAAAACAACTTCATTTCTTGATTAAAACTATCTCCAGAGTAGTATGTTCAGTTGTGGAGAATGCAATGGCTACTGAGGGAGCAAATGCCTGGCCCTCCAATGAACAACTGGATCAATTCTATTTGGCAATGAAAGAAGTCGCACTATTTCGGTTTAAGTATACTAAAGCCCTAATCATCTATTGCGATTCCCCCAACAGAGGGAATCTCTAACTTCTTAACTATTGAAACTATTTTGGCAGAGCTTGGGTAATAAACCCTATCATATTCTAATTTTCTGACAGCTTGAGAGAACCAACATTCTTAGTAGAGATAAAATGAAATGAAGCACTTTCTCTCCCATAGGAAAGTCTTTCACTCATATTCCTTGATGCCAACTAACCTTCACATCTGCTGTTTCCCTGCAGATCTCTAAAAGTTGGCATGATAAGAACCAGAGTGCCTGATGAGGCATTTCCATTATAGCAGTTGACTTCCCTTTCCCAAACAAAAAAAGGAAAGGGGGCACAATAAAATAGTTTCTGGACTATATCTTCAAGGGAATGGCTGTGCACAAATTTCTGAGATGATTATGCGATCATCTCTCAAGTGCAAAAAACAGCATGTGTAGAGAGAGAAGTGGATTTAATTCCTTTGTGCTATCATAAAATTAAAACTGCTTTTAATGCAGATTAGATATATGTTAATCAAATAAAGGATCTCTCTCTCTCTCTTAAGTGGAAAAACATCTATGATGAAATGCATAGAGCTGTCACTGTTCACTTTACAAATGAACCTGAAACCAGTCACTACCAACGACACAGGTAATTTAATGACAAAACTGTTATTATTACATATCATTCAATGGAAAATCTCAATTAATGCATAGCAATAGAGCAGTATGCCCTAGCACAATTTAAAAAAAAAAAATTAAGAAAGGAACAGCACCCAGGGTTTTTTCTAAAAAAAAAAAAAAAATGAAAATGATTTGAAATATATATGCAATAGGATGAAACTAAATACTTTAATAGATCTCCCAACAAAAGGTTATCCGAAATGCAAAGTCTAATTGAGCCATATAAACTCACCAGCTATATATGGTGACCCACCAGACACTTCATGAATTTCCTGGTTTTCTATGGCCTGCCTGGGATGGCAGGTACAAGGCAACCGACAGACTTTTAGCAGGGCCATATTACATGGTTGCTACGTATTGGAGCTATGTTTGACTTGAAGCATCACAGGTTCTGCAGGCCTGTTCTATTCACTGGAACAGAAGCAAGATCAAACATGACCTTACAAGACTTCTGCTGCCAAAGAATTGGCTGATGGTTCAAAACAATATGTGAAAGTCAGCTCTTCCCTCCTTCACTGCTTTTCTGGACCTCCTTGTCTCATTAGGGTTCCTCCCCTTAAGGTTCCACTTATAAAAGCAGTTCTCTTGGTGGAATTTCTTCACTGGATTTCATCTACTGATAATAACTCACCCCAAATGGACATTCCCTTTTAGGAATGGACAACCTAGTCTACATCCACTCTTTGTCACTTTTGCACGGGTTCACTCATAAGTCTCACTCCATCCCATTTCAGCATAAAACTATTTTTAAAAAACAACATCTGAACAAAAATTAACATTTACATTCACATTTTAAGGGAGCAATCCTACCGGGATAGGCTGAACTCGGAGGCAACCGCCTATCCAATGCAGGGCAGGAGAAGCGCGGAGGGAATCATCCCCTCCATGCTTCAGCCACCTTGTATTTGCAGCTAGACAGCCAATTTCAGCTGTCTAGCCGCAGGAAGTCAGAGCAGGGGAAGTGTCGTACTGGCATTTCTGAGTTCCTCGCCTTGGCACGTGCCCAGGAATGCCCCGTTTTTGCCACTCCGCACTCCACTTCTGACCGCAGAGTGTGGGTCCATTCCACACTGCCTATGAGGCAGCGCAGGAGGGGGTGAAGGTTAGTTCTCAGGGAACGACCTCGGAACGTGGGTTCAGTTCCAGGGTCGGTTCCATTGAACCGACCTATCCTATGGCCATCTAGCCACTGACTAGCAGGTATAGGATTGTGCCCTAAGAGTATTTTTTTTCTCAAAATACACATACCTGAATATATTTTCTTGTTTTCAAAAAAATACACTCTTCTAAGAGTGCAATCCTAGAGGTTGAACACCTGATAGACAGATTGCTCTGAGGTCAGAGTCCCTCCCTACCTTATGCCCCGCCGGCAAGAACTAGTCAGGGCAAGAAGAGGAGAGAGAGGCAATTTCTCCTCCATTTCTCTGTTTAAAATACAAAAAGCAGCTAGACAGGCTTCTTAACCCATGTAGCTGATTTAGCTTTTGTTGGGTAGGGAGGGGACTGGAGAAGCCATAGAATACTGGTCATCCCATCCTCTCCCCTCCTGCCCACCAGCACGACTCCTTTTCTCCCTCTCCAACTTGTCTCATGAGGTTGCAATTGCATGGAGGACAAGGTCCATAGCATCCTATGGCACCACATCTTCTCTAAGACCATAGGATTGCTCTCTTAAGATACTTTCTCTCAAAATATGCATTTTCTAAAAAGCCAATAATGGCCTTGGTATATTAATGAAGTGCAGAAGCCAGCGGATGACCAAATTTCAGTTTTCACATTAATCCAGGATTATTTCATCATATCAAAACTCACAGAGATTAACTTCATGCAGCATTCATATAAAAATGGTAATTGTTACTTGGTATTAAAAAAAACCCCAATTAATTAGTCTAATAATTGTAATTGTAGCATGATGAAAATTTAGGAAACAATATTATCCCTAAGTGGCAGCAAATATGAGAACATGCACAATCTTCCTGGAGTCTAATTTTGGTTTTAATAATTTGATTGCCACAACTATAAAACTTTATCCTTGACTGTAAAGTTTGTTCATGCAAATCTGTGCCTAGAAATCAGGTTTGCCACTTGCTTCTAACAAAACTTTCAAACTGTATTATTGAATTATTGGTCTACGTGTTGCAAACTTGCACTTGTCACCCAAATTCAATTTATTTATTTTTTTAATGGGTGAAATTTGGTGGGTAGGAGAGACAAGCTTTCCTAGTTATGACATAGCTACATCTGCCATGCCAGTGGAAGATAAATGAGATATCTGTTCCTAATCATATCAAGCAAACGGAATCATGTGGGCAGATCAAAAGAGCATGTACTAGATTCTCTCTCCATAGAGAATGGCTTACTCTTACTGCCAAGAAAAATTTAATATGGAAATAACCAAATAAGCTCTTATTAACAGCTCTAACCCATTACAGATATGGAACAAAGGTAGATATAAATGGGTGAATTTTACAATGGAAAAAGGTAAATAGTTATGTTCCTCAAGAAGCTTTGTGGAACCAATACTCTTTTACTCAGACTTTCCCAACCTGGTGCCCTCCAAATGGTTTGGACTATAACTCCCAGCATTCCTGTTCACTGGCCATGCTTGCTGGGGCTGATGGGAGATGAAGTCCAAAATATCTGGAGGACATCAGGTTGGGCAAGGGTGCTTTAACTTATGAATAAACATCTAAAGTGAGAGCATAGTGAATTGGCTGTGATTGTTTAAGGCTGGCATTTTTCTTCTATTGTCAACATAGATATCTATGTAACCTTTACTGTGTACAAAGCTATTTCTAAGATTTAAAACATTATGTTCATTTGGGAAGAAACTGACTTCTGTACAAACTTATGTGAATCATGAAACAAGTAATTGCTTGTGTACTGAGGAAAATCCCAAGCTTACCTCTGTAAATAAGCATCTGGAGGAAAAAGAAAAGAAGCCATATTTACAAAGATGGACATTTCAATACTGTCTTCAAATAAGCATGTAAAATATAATAGGCCTAAGACATCAAGAAGTATGAGAGAGAGAGAGAGAGAGAGAGAGAGAGAGAGACCAAGCCAATACAAAACACTTTATCTGAGTATTGTACAGCCTGAAATGTAAGGTCAACTATGAGGAACAACCAAACACAGCGGAGGAGCTTAGCCCTTTAATCTATTGTTAAATACAGATATTAATTTAGAATTACAAGGATAGAAAGGAGAATATTCCAGGAGGAATTAAAGTTGTGTTTTCTTTTTTAAAGAAACAATGACAACTTAACTATCACTGATTGGAGGGTATACTCAATACAAAACAAGACACTGAGTATGGTATCCAATTAATCTCTCCCACTGACAAAATGGTTTCCATCAGCAAAATGGGGAGTGAAGCAATTCTCCCTCCTTCCCTCCCATTCATCCTCAAAACTTGCTCCAGAGAGTTGGGAGATCCCCTGGAACAGATTTGGGTGTGTGCAGGGGTTGCAGCAGGGAGCAGGAGAGGAGGGGGAAATCTTGTTGCACGAGTGGAAGTTCTACTTTGTACAATATTGGATTTTCCCCGCAGCTGTCAAAAGCTACCTTTCAAATCTGGGGGAAAAATACACATTCTGCCAAATCTTAGAGTCCGAAAGAAAGAAAAAGAAGAAGCATAAAACAACATAATTTCTGAAAACATTAAAACAGAACAACAATCTAGTAATTTCTAACTTAATGAAAAAGGAATTTCAAATATAAATTACTAGACTGTAATGTTTCCATGTTCAATTTGGCATCTCCCCACTCTTTTTCTCACCTATTACTGTTTACATATTGTGTTCTGATATTACTTTATTGTGTAATTATTTCTGGCCTCTGTTCTGATGGGTGTACTTCTACAGCATAATGGGTTGCATCTAGTCACACTTAAAGCAGTGTCTCTGAAATCGATGGGACGATTTATTTATTCCCAAAAAAAGTCTACACTACTGCAAAAGTGGGTTCTAGAGCAGTATACAAAGAAAAGATAGCAGAGCGACAATAAAATAGAGTAAAACATGAATCCAAATATGAGAGGTGAAAAAAAGTCATCAGTCAACTAAGTTCATACCACAGCATTCATATCATACAGGGATGTATAAAGCGGTATATGTGTGCTTTAAAATTGTGTATACATTCGTGTGTTGTACAGCAACTTCTGTATTTCTGTACAACCAAGTTTGCATTTGTTGTTGTTGTTTATTCATTCAGACGCTTCCGACTCTTTGTGACTTCATGGACCAGCCCACACCAGAGCTTCCTGTCGGCCGTCGCCACCCCAGCTCCCCCAAGGTCGAGTCCCTCACCTCCAGAATATCATCCATCCATCTTGCCCTTGTTGGCCCCTCTTCCTTTTGCCTTCCACTTTCCCTAGCATCAGCATCTTCTCCAGGGTATCTTGTCTTCTCATTATGTGGCCAAAGTACTTCAGTTTTGCCTTTAATATCATTCCCTCAAGTGAGCAGTCTGGCTTTATTTCCTGGAGTATGGACTGGTTTGATTTTCTTGCAGTCCAAGGCACTCTCAGAATTTTCCTCCAGCACCACAGTTCAAAAGCATCAATCTTCCTTCGCTCAGCCTTCCTTATGGTCCACCTCTCGCAGCCATAGGTTACTATGGGGAATATCTAAGGATGTCAGCGAATTCCATCACGGACTCTAGTGAGGCCAAATTCTTTAGAATCCGGCCCCTCGGAGTCCATGGCGGAACGGCCTCCCACCCGCCACCCAGCGGCGGATGAAGCGCCAGTGGCAGCTCTGGCCACTGCCAGGCTGCTGCAGCCACAAATGGTGGCCATCATAGCGGCCGCCAATTGTGTCCCTACACTTGCCCATGTTAGGCTACATATATATTTACATAGCCTATCACGGGCTAGCGTAGGGATGCAAATGGCATCCCCTATGTAGGGAGTATGAAAGTCACCGTTTCGCGGATCTGCTTCGTGGGGGGGGAAGCGCTCTGTCCCTCCCCCCGGAATCCTCAATGGGGGGGGAGGCGCTCTGTCCCTCCATTCAGAATCCTGCCCAGCCGGCTCCGCTCTGTGGGGATTCTACGGAGCCACCGGCCGGCTCCGCTGGCAGCCAGACATCCGGCCACTGGGCAGCAGGGACGCAAATGGCGGCGGCCATAGCCACCGCTGTTTGTGTCCCTGTACTTAACTGTGATAGGCGACGTAAATATTTACATAGCCTATCACGGAAAAGTAAAAAAAATGGCAGCTACGGCAGCCGCCATTTGCGTTTGCTATTTTTTGCTGTTCTAGCCTACGGAAATATTTATGTAGGCTAGAATGGCTAAAAATAGCGAACGCAAATGGTGGCCACCATAGCCGCCGCCATTTGCGTATGCTGCGTCCAGCCGCGGCTGGCCAGGAGACCAGCCGCTGCCGCCACTGCCCCTGCACCTTCCGCCGCCGCCCCGCCGCCCCGCCGCCCCTTCCACCGCCCCTGCCGCCCCCGCCTCACCTTCTGCCACCGCCACACTGCCCCCACCGCCCCTGCCGCCCCTGGCGCCGCCCCTTCCACCACCCCCACCGCTGCACCTTCCGCCGCCGCTGCCGCGCCACCGCCGCACCCGTTGCCGAAGCCTCTGCTGCATCCGCCGCATCCACTGCATCCGCCCCAGGTAAGTGACGTCCTGGGGGGTTCCGCAGGGCGGACGGGGGGGCAGGAGGCCGTTCTATTTGCTATTGGCGTTGCCCTTATTTTTGCCGTAGTCTACGTAAACATTTACGTAGACTACAGCGACTAAATAAGGAACGCGAATGGCGGCTCCCTATGGGGGCCGCCATTAGCGTACGCGCTTTTTTTTTTTTTAAGTCACCCGTGATAGGCTACGTGACAATTAACGTAGCCTATCATGGCTGACTTTGCAGATCTAGCCGTGATAGGCTACGTTAATCGTCACGTAGCCTATCACGGGGGCGTTTTTTTTTAAAAAAAAAACAATCGAGTTCGCGGCCGGGGCGAGGCGGGAAGCCTCCCCCCCAGCCTGAACTTCGCGGGGGGAGCCGCGAAGTGCCTCCCCCCCACCGCGAACAAACTTCGACAAAAGGTAAGTGCCTTTCGTCCACCCCTACTGTTAGTTCCTTGCCATCTTTGTTTTTGATCATGCCCATTTTTGCCTGGAATTTATCTCCGATGTTTCTAATTTTCTGGAAGAGGTCTCTTGTCCTTCCTATTCTATTATCTTCTTCCACTTCCATGCATTGCTTGTTTAAAAATAATTCCTTATCTCTTCTGGCTAACCTCTGGAATTTTGCATTTAATTGGGCATATCTCCCCCGATCACTGTTGCCTTTTGCTTTCCTTCTTTCTTGGGCTACTTCCAGTGTCTCAGCAGACAGCCATCTTGCCTTCTTGGTTTTCTTTTTCTTTGGGATGTTTTTTGCTGCCACCTCCTGAACAGTGTTGCGAATTTCTGTCCATAGTTCTTCCGGGACCCTATCTACTAAATCTAGTCCCTTAAATCTATTCTTCAGCTCCACTGCACATTCATTCGGAATATTAGTGAGTTCATATCTAACTGCTCTGTGGGTCTTCCCTATTCTCTTTAGTCTGATTCTAAATTGTGCAATAAGAAGTTCGTGATCTGAACTACAATCAGCTCCAGGTCTTGTTTTTACCAACTGCATAGATGTCCGCCACCTTTGGCTACAAAGGATGTAGTCAATCTGATTTCGGTGTCGACCGTCTGGTGAGGTCCACGTATAAAGTCGTCTTTTAGGTTGTTGGAAGAGAGTGTTTGTTATGCAGAGTGAGTTGTCTTGGCAAAATTCTATCAGCCTATGTCCTGCTTCATTTTGTTCTCCCAGACCATGCTTGCCTGTAATTCCAGGTGTCATTTGACTACCCACCTTAGCATTCCAGTCTCCTGTAATGAAAATAACATCTCTTTTTGGCGTATTATCCAGTAGGTGCTGCAGATCCTCATAGAACTGATCTACTTCTACTTCTTCAGCATCTGTGGTTGGGGCATATATTTGGATCACTGTGATGTTAAATGGCTTACCCTGAATTCGAATTGAGATCATTCTATCATTTTTTGGATTGTATCCAAGCGCTGCTTTAGCTACTTTATTACTAATTATGAAGGCTACTCCATTTCTTCTGTGGTCCTCTTGTCCACAGTAGTAGATGTGGTGGTCATCTGATGTGAAGTGGCCCATTCCAGTCCATTTCAGTTCACTGACACCCAAAATGTCTATATTTAATCTTGACATCTCCCCAATAACCACATCCAATTTGCCCTGGCTCATAGATCTTACATGCCAGGTTCTTATGGTGCGTTGAACTTTAGAACATCGGATTCGTCATTCACCACCAGCACCATCGGCCGCTAGCCATCCTTTCAGCTTTGAGCTAGCTGCGTCATCACATCTGGGGCTAGTTGAACTTATCCTCTGTTCCTCCCCAGTAGCATCTTGACCATCTTCTGACCTGGGAGTCCCATCTTCCAATGGTATACCGACATATCTCTGGTTGTACTGATCCATTTAGTTTTCATGGCAAGAATACTGGGGTGGGTTGCCGTTTCCTTCCCCAGGGATCGTATTTAGTCTGACCTCTCTGCCATGACCTTCCCATCTTGGGTGTCCCTTCATGGTTTAGCTCATGGCGTCATTGAGGTGCTCAAGCTCCAGCATCACGACAAGGTAACAATCTCCTTTGCTTGAGCCAAGTTTGCATAGAATTCCAGAAAAAAATTTAAAAAATGGTCCACAGATCCATGGAATCTATGAGGCTCGGAAAATCTGGTCCACTATGGATTTTGCAGGATGGATTCATAGAAATCTGATGTCATTTCAATCTATTGTGGATGGACACTCTTGTCTCTAGTACATTTATTTATTACAAATAAATACATGTACTCATACCAGTCAGAATCCTAGTTGCCATATTCATGACTAACTTAACTCCCATTGATTTCACAGTGTCTGCTTGAAATATAACTGATTCTCAATCCAAAGCATTGTTTGTTCCAGTAGGTTTCACCTTTCCCTCTCTTTCACTTGCTTCTAGAGTTCTCTACAATGACCTCTACTACTTGATGCTTTTATAAGTACTTCTTTGAGTATTACATCCTGCAAATAACGAGGAAATATTCTATCCAATCACAGGTCATCTGTTATAGAGCAATGCATCTTTCTGTCCTGAAATTCTCTTGTTAATATTTCATAGGTGCTAAATGAGCAGGCAAATTTATTCTGAATACAACCTGAGTTCACTAAGCATTCATGCTAAATGAAATTAATCGCAATATCCATATAAAAACTTTTTACTTACCACTTACTGATTTCTATAACAGATATTTCTAAACTCACATTAGGGAAAGTGATATCTGCTACTGGATTATGATTATTGTGGAGAGTATTAACTCTGGGACCCCACAAAGTTAAAAGAAAGAGGCATTAAGAATTATTTGTAAATCGCAGTTAAAAAAAGCAATTTTCTGTGTCAGGATAGAACTAAAGAGGGATAACAGTAACATGATGTCGATACGCTCATCAAGTGTGATGCCTCTGCACAATGAGTTTGTGAGTTGAAATTATCTCATATTAGAAGATGAAATATACCATTATAATTTAAAATGGCTACTGTCCACACTCAATACCACTATCATAGCATAACACTCCTAGAATCCCATGTTAAACACACCTATTATGACACTGTCTCCTAGATATATACTAGAATCCAAATCTGCTGATAAACATATCTTTGTCAGTGCCAGCTTGGACAATGAGCACAATGCATATCACTTGGAAAGGTGAGATAACAGCCTGTGACAAGCATTCTGTTCAAGTCCATGACTAACACTGGGGAGGAATGCTTTATCTAGGTTACGAAACTCAAGGTGGCATTCAGGACAATGCTGTCTCTGAAAACATCCCACACACAAAAGCAGCATTAATACAGGTGAACACCGCTTCTCTTATACCATACATCAACTGACAAGGAGGAATCAGACGTTCTGCTAATATAGCTAAAACTCTCAAGCCTCTTCATTCTGAAGGCTGCGAAGGATGTTCCTATAATAAGATATAAGACTGGTTGCTTAAAAATACATTTCACCCAAGGAAATGGCCCTTGCTGTTTTGTTACATGTTTTGCAATCATGGCAGTACACTGACACAGAATTATTATCATGAATGGCTCATCATGAGCAAGAAGTCAGCATATAGAGGAATATGTTCTGCTTCGCCAAGATCTAGGGATGTACAAGAAATTTGTTTCAGTTTGCAAATCATGCTAATTTGCCCTGTTCGTAATCCTGAAGGTGAACATGAATGGGAGCACATTTTTTTGGAAAAAGCTCACAAATTCCCGAACTTGTGATTGCATTTGTAAAATGCACATTTTGAAAAACAAACAAACTGCATTTTAACATTTTTAAAGTGCATTTTTCAATAAATACACATTTTCACGCTTTATTCCATGGAGCAAAAGTGCAGACTTTTAAAAAATGCAAATGGAAATGTGCACTTTTCCCATTCAAAATGCACACTTTTCCTGTTTGAACAAAAAGAAAAACAGGTTGCAAACGAGAACTGGGTTGAGACAAGCCAAGCTTTGAAGTGGAGTTCGGTGAATCTCAGTGAATTTGAGCATCCCCTGCTTTATCATCTCTACTAAAACCTCTCCTCCAATTTCCTGAAAGTTTTCTTCCCCTGAGAAAAAGGCTTTCATTTTTCTGCTTCATTCACACAGTGCTTTAGAATTTATTTTGAATTTCTCTGGGTGGTGTTTTTGAGCTTACTTTATTGTTGCAACGTGTCTGAAACCTGTGGGTGTTGTGGGAGGGTTTTTCTTTCCTCTTAAACATCTCTCCATCACTTTGAACTAAGGCTATGCACCGCTTTGGCCCAAGGCCTGAACCCCGAGTCAAAGCGGGCTGCTTTGGGTCACTTTGAGCCCCTTCTGAGGTGAAGCGGAGGGGGCACAAAGCAACCCAGAGTGGGGGGGGGGGGTTCTCTGAAGCGCTCGGTGTTGTTCGGCACCCCTGGTCCAGCTGCGCCAGCACTTCCAGGTCCTTCCTTACCTGAGCTGCCCGCATTCTCCGCCGTCATCGCCACCTTCTCATCCTCTGCCGCCATCATCGCTACTGCTGCCTTCTCCTTGTCCTCCTCCACCACCATCATCGCCGCCACCATCATCGCCGCCACCACCATCTCTGCCTACACTGCTATCATCGCCACCGCCCCATCTCTGCCACCAGGTCCTGAGGCCTAGACGTGCTCCGACTCTTATTGCAGGGAGTTGCCATTTTTAAAATGGCAACTTCCAGGAGGTTGCCATTTTAAAAATGGCAACTCCCTGCAAGAAGAGTCAGCGTGTGCCCAGGCCTCAGGAGCTGGTGGTGGCGAAGAAGGCGGCAGTGAGGAGAAGGCAACAGTGGAGGTGGCAGTGCAGAAGGTGGAGGCAGTGGTGTTGGAGGAGGAGGAGACAAGGTCAGGAGCTGGGAGGTTGCACGGGGGCATCCGAAGGGACCCGAAGCGGGGTTCAGCATCCAAATCCCACTTTGGGTTCAGGGCTGAATCAGCCCAAGCAGAATTGGGCCTGTCTCCGAAGCCACAAAGTGGCTTCCAAGTCGGATTGGGGGTCCCTGCACAGCCCTACTTTGAACCCCAGTCTCCTAACCAGAAAATGCCCCATGGGAGGACTTACCTCATGACACCTTCAACTGGGCTTTAATTGAAATCAAGGAGGCTGCAGACCACCAGAAAGATGATTATACAATAAAGAACAGTTCACTCACACACACCCATTGGCACCTCATAACTAAGTTAAGTGTAAGAACCGTGCACGCCACAGACAATACTTCCACTGAAATATTCTTCTCCTTTGGAAAACAAAATCAAAAGCATTCTTTTTTTAAATCAAACTGAATGAGAATAGTAAGAAGAATATGGGGGGAAAATACTAATCTTGAGCAAATAACTAACAGTCCCTATGTATTCTATGGTTGTGTTCAGCTTTGGCTAATGGGTGCAATGTAATAGCTAGATAGACAGACAGACAGACAGACAGACAGACAGACAGACAGACAAGAAATTGTGTGTGCTGCTCAGTTTTATCAAGAAGAGATTTTTTAGTAGAGATCAGAAGCACATTTTCATCACATACAGGATGCTAAATCATGTCCCATCGCCCAATGACTTATTTAGGCCCCTTCATCAACATGAAGGACCTGAAGAAAAAAAAAAAGCACAGAGAACAAACAACATGTCTGACTTTACCCATGCCAGCAACACACACACACACACACCACAGCATCCAGCCCAAACCCTCTCAGTGGGTGCATGGTCAACAGATTTGTGTCTTGGGTCTTCCCTTATATTTTCTATGAAGAATAAATCACAGACTTAAAGTAGTGCGACAGCAAATTATCAAAGGATGAATACATTTTTTTGTTACAAAAGATCAGATATTTGGTTGGGTGAATATTTTCTTTGGTTGATGAATAGAAGGGTGTATGCGTAAACATGAGAAGAAACAACATATTCAAATCATGAACTCAGATGAGATGCAATACAGTATACCCACCTGACATTTAAGCACTATTTTAAAAACATTATTTCAGGGAGCAATCCTATGGCTGCTAGTCAGTGGCTAGACGGCCATAGGATATCTTGTTTTCTGGCAACTGACATTCCCCCCCTTCCGTGCTCGCAAGCATCCACTACACCATTTACAGCTGCATTTACTTTAATCTAAGACGTTTACGGCCGCAAATGTCATACTGGACACCATTTGCATCTGGAGACAGTCGCCCTCAGCCAGTAATACGGCAATGGCGGCTGTATCACTGGCGCTCCGGAGCTGGCCGGCAGCTCTCCAGATTAGCTGCGGAGCGGAGCCAGCTGGGTAGGATTCCGGGGGGAGGAATGGATCACCTCCCCCCCCCGAGAACCACCCCCCCCAGACCTAGAGGTAAGTATTTTGTATATCCCTACTTCCTACTGGAAGTGCTAAATCTCCATTGTGCAAGTGGTGAGTCCTGCTACCTCATCTGGATCAGTGAGAGGGGCTGCTCATGCAATGGAATCAGCAGGAGAGACCATAGAATCATAGAATAGTAGGGTTGGAAGGGGCCTACAAGACCACTGAGTCCAACCCCCTGCTCAGTGCAGGAATCCAAGTCAGATCATCCCCGACAGATGGCTGTCCAGCCTCGTCTTGAATGCCTCCAGCATGGGAGTTTTTCCTGATGTTCAGCCGGAATCTGGCTCCTGTCACTTGAGCCCATGATTCTGTGTCCTGCACTCTGGGATGATTGAGAAGAGATCCTGGTCTTCCTCTCTGTGACAGCCTTTCAAGTACTTGAAGAGTGCTATCATATCTCCCCTCAGTCTTCTCTTCTCATGGCTAAACATGCCCAGTTCTTTCAGTCTCTCTTTGTAGGGCTTTGTTTCCAGTCCCCTGATCATCTTTGTTGCCCTCCTCTGAAGCCTCTCCAGTTTGTCTGCATCCTTCTTAAAGTGCGATGCCCAGAACTGGACACAGTACTCCAGATGAGGCCTAACCAGTGCTAAGTAGACGGGAACTAGTACTTCCCGGGATTTGGAAGCTATGCTTCTATTGATGCAGCCCAAAAGAGCATTTGCCTTTTTTGCAGCCACATCACATTGTTGGCTCATATTCAGCTTGTGATCTACAACAATTCCAAGATCCTTCTCGCTTGTAGTGTTATTGAGCCACTTATCCCCCATCTTGTAACTGTATTTGGTTTCTTTTTTCTAGGTGCAGAACTTGGCATTTCTCCCTATTAAATGTCATTCTGTTGTTTTCTGCCAAACGCTCCAGTCTATCCAGATCACTTTGAATTTTGTTTCTGTCTTTCAAAGTATTAGCTATCCCACCCAATTTTGTGTCATCTGCAAATTTGATCAGCATTCCTTGCACTTCCTCCTCCAAGTCATTAATAAAAATGTTGAAGAGCACTGAGCCCAGGACTGAGCCCTGCAATACCCCGCTTGTTACCTCTCCCCAGTTTGAGAAGATCCCATTGATAAGCACTCCCTGAGTCCGATTCTGTAGCCAACTGTGGATCCACCAGATCGTTGTTTCATCTAGCCCACTTTGAGCTAGTTTGCTCATCAGGATATCATGGGGCACTTTGTTGAAAGCTTTCCTGAAGTCGAGGTATATTATGTCCACTGCATCCCCACAGTCCACAAGGGGGGTTACTTGATCAAAAAATGAGATCAGATTTGTCTGGCAGGATTTGTTCTTGACAAATCCAGGTTGGCTTCGAGTAATCACTGTGTTGTTTTCAAGGTGCTTCCAGATGGATTGCTTTATCATCTGCTCTGGAATTTTCCCAGGGATTGATGTCAGACTGACTGGTCTGTAGTTCCCAGGTTCCTCCTTTTCACCCTTTTTGAAGATAGGGACAACATTAGCCCTCCTCCAGTCATCTGGCACTTCCCCCGTCCTCCATGATTTCTCAAAGAGAATAGACAGCGGTTCTGAGAGTTCTTCTGCCAGTTCCTTTATTACTCTAGGATGCAGTTCATCTGGCCCTGGAGATTTGAACTCATTCAAAGTAATTAGGTGTTCCCTGACCATATGCCTATCGATCTCAAGCTGCAATCCTGGCCCTTCAGCCTGTACTTCTCCTTTGCCAGGGGGGTCATAGACCTTCTTTTGGGAGAAGACTAAGCCAAAGTAGGAATTGACCACTTCTGCGTTTTCTTTGTCATCTGTTATCATTTTGCCATCCTTATTTAATAGGTGAACATCCCTAACTCAAGTATAACATGGTCACTTTCCCCCAGAGTTCTCGTAACTGCTACTTTATCTACTAAGTCATCTCTGTTGGTTAGGATCAAGTCAGGGATAGCCAATCCTCTAGTTCCTTCCTCTACTTTCTGTAGGAAGAAGTTATCCGCCACACAAGTCAGGAATTTCCTGGAGGCGCCTTGTTTTGCAGACCAGTAGTGCAACAGCCCTATTGGATACTGCCCTATGTTTGGTTCTCTTGGCTACTATCCAAAATGAAAAAGGGTGTTTTCTGGAAGAAATCCACTTTCTCTACTTCAGTGACACAGTAACTAAATAAAGTTATACTGATATACATTATGTTTACTGTAGGCTTTTTAACACAACCACCTCCACCATTACCACTCCAGATACTGAAGGTGAATGATTAGATTTCTTATTTACTTTTCCAGCCACAGGAAAACATGGCTTTAAAAACTTGAAATTAATTTCACACCTGAGAAATGCACTATAAAATGAATGGCTGCCAATGGTGTGTGTGTGTGTGTGTGTGTGTGTGTGTGTGTGTTTGAACAGATTCTAAGAAAACTTCAAAAAGTTACGTGGGGGAACTATTTTTTAAAAATGAACTCATATGATTACTTTTATTAAAAATACATTATTATAAATCATTTTCTACTTTAGCAGTAAATGTATTATAGAAATCAATGCAGCAAGTTCACACAGACACACTTAACAGTAGGGAGGAGACACTTTACTGGATTTGACTAATTTAGAATGACAATCCACTATCCTTTCCACTGTTTGTTTTTCTTGCCAGCTAGAAAGAAAGCAGGGATGCAAACAATGTTCATATAGTTCCTGCTGTTGCTCCTCCTAAGTGTTGGAAGCGTTTCTTCCCATTCAAGCAACTAAGTGGATGGTCAAAACAAAATCTCCTCTTTCTCACCTTTTCTCACTGCCCATTCACCATACTTTGGGCTAAGCTAGATGCTACATTTAACACGTCACTCACACGCATCTCACCTTCATCACATTTTTAACAGTGAAGTAAGTACACAGGGCCCTGATCCACATACATAGAGGTAGGGCAGGTGTAAACCTTCCCACCCAGCTACTTTTTCCCTCTAAAGTGCCCCCACCCACTTCATGCGGGCTTAAAAAAAAACTGTACTGATGCCAAAGGGAGGGGGAGGGGAAAATGGGTTGGTGGGAAGGTTTGAAATTTCCTCACCCATGCACAGTGGACCCAATCCAGATTGCGGCCTGCATACTTACTTCAAGATTTAAAGAAATTGTGAAGTTCAGCTGCACACTGTGTATTTAATGTAGCATATAGTTTAGCCCTTTGAGTCTTAGGACAGCTTTGTATGTTATTAGAAGTATGTTTAACACATAACAGGAAGTCTCCCAAGCAACCTTCTAAACAACAGCATATTTATTTATTTATTTATTAAATTTATTAATCGCCCATTTGACTGGTCACCCAGCCACTCTGGGCGATGTACAACCCCCATAAAACAATTTAAAACAATAAAATTTTACCATAATTTTTTTTTTAAAAAAATACCCTAACCCACCCCAAATGCCTGCCTGAACAACCACGTTTTTAATGCACGACGGAAGCTCATTAAAGAGGGGGCATGACGGAGTTCCCTAGGGAGGGAGTTCCACAGAGTGGGGGCCACCACAGAAAAGGCCCTCTCCCTTGTCCCCACCAGTCTAGCTGTCCTGGCTGATGGGACAGAGAGAAGGCCATCCGAGGCTGATCTTGTTAAGCGGCCTGTCTGGTGTTGCTGGAGGCGCTCCTTAAGATAGGCTGGGCCGGAACCATATAGGGTTTTAAAGGTCAAAACCAACACCTTGAATTTGGCCCGGAAAACAACTGGTAACCAGTGCAACTCCTTCAGCACTGGAGTGATGTGATCTCGCCGGCGGCTGCCTTTAATCAGGCGAGCCGCCGCGTTCTGTACCATAGTATATCTTAACCATGATATACTATGGACTACAATCAGTTAGCTTCCTTTTACCCTTAATTAGTAAATATTGATAAAATTTGGGAGACCATGATTATGTGCAAACGTACTTAACAAATACAACAAGAAAGGAATCTGAAATTCATCATTATCATCATCACCATCATCATCACCTCTGCCGCCTTCTCCTCCTGTGTGGATGTCCTTCAAGCTTCTGATCACATTACAATTAAAAACAGATGCACACACCTTTTCTACCCAATATCTGCTCTGCCTCCCCTGGTTCCATTGCATTCACAGGACCCAGTGCTTGTGCAATGGGGCTTTGGCATTTCTAAAAATGACCCCAGAAATGAGTTGAAATGCACGTACCCACATAGGGATAGGATTGCAGAATTCTGCTAACCTGTCCCATTCTGGAAATGAGCATTTCTGCACATTTCAGGCTATTTTTGGAGGTGCCAAAACCCCACTGCACACGTGATTGGTCCCACAAGTTCACAGACAAAATAGGGTTCTATGATTTGGCTACATAAATTAAACATCCAATCTCTATCAGTAGTAAGTGAGCTTCTCCTTAGCCTGTTCTCACAAGCTTAACCATGATATACTATGGACTACAATCAGTTAGCTTCCTTTTACTCTTAATTAGTAATCTTGTTGTATTGTTAAGGGTGTTCTTCCTTATTTTTAATGTCATTCCAAATAAGATTCCATGTTGAATCAAGGGATGCCCAAATACCCCATGCATTCTCATGCTGCTTTTATGAATTTTCTGCTTCTGTCTGCCTTCTATATTCTATTTTGTTTCATTCTAATAAAGGTATTGTAAGCTGACCTGATAACTGGACTGGACGGGGATAAGTAATAATAAATAAATATTACACGAAACATGCAAAAAGATTATTTGTAAGCCACATGCATATCCTTTGTAGCTGTGTCTAGTAACTAGTAACCTGTTTTAACAATTACAGCCTTGTAGCATGCAACCTTGTAACATGCAAAACTGCTTTTAGTGCAAACTAAAACAAGACAAAGGTCCAAAGAAAGCTGCCTAACTTGGCCATTCAGTATCTAAATTCTGCAAACAGCACAACCCCATACATGTCTACTGAGAAGTAACCCCCACTGAGTTCAATGGTACTTACTTCCAGGTAAGGATTTGCAGCATAAAAGTGATTATGTTATAATAACATATATAGTTATTTCTGAAGAAAGAGAGATAGCTAATAATCACTAGGCCAGATAACAGAAACAGAGATGGAATTCCTTAAATAGCAAACGGAAGGACAAGGCAAATTGCAAGTATGTAAGAGGCAATCGCTTCCATGAAGAACATATCTAATGCCATAGAATACTGCATGACGTTTGCTCTAGGTCATGCAGGAAATAATTGAAATCCCATTCCAATGCACTGTCAATCAACCATCAATGAAGAGATATGTTCTTTCCAGTCCAGTTCTTCAACACTGGCAGTTGTATGAACTGACCTTTTTTTTCAAACATGTGCAGTTAAGGTATGGGGTGAGAATTAAAAGCAGGAATGTTCAACTATTATTTATTTACCATAGCTATTTTACCCAACCCCAGGGTGGCTCAAAATAAAAAATACAGTTAAATAATTAAAATGTATGAAACAACACCCTAAAAAGATCATACTAAAACCAGCAGAATCTATAAAAGAACAGTATTAAATCAACAGCAGAAATGCAAACAACTAATTTAAAAGGCCGGGGCAGGAAGGGGGGAGGCTATCCTTGGTGTTGAAATTTCAACATCGGTCCTGCCCTGAGAAGAGCATTTCATAATTGGGATGCTACCAGTGAAATTGCTGTGGTTTGAATGAGGACAACAGTGGTTTTTTTGTATGAGTGTTTCTAAATTGTACTACATATGTTAATTGGCTCACCATTGCAATGATATCCGTGTTATCATTCACCAACATTTTGTAAATGACAATTGTTAAGATCATCATTACTATCTGTACTTCTTTGCTTTTCAGTTCCTTCTGACAACACCATTTACATCTCTCCCACCCACCACCACTCTCCTGCATATGCATATATATCTGTCAATTTGAGGTTAACACTTCATCCATCTGATGAAGTGGACAACGTCCATGAAAGCTTATGCCAGAATAAATTTGTTAGTCTTTAAGGTGCCACAAGACTCTTTGTTCCAAATGAAAAAGGCCCTTTCCCTGGGAACCACCTGTCATAGGAGCATCTTATTTGAAGAACGTAATTTATGGACAGGGTACTTCCAGATAACACTTGATTAAAAAAAAAACTTTATAAAAAAACTTGATGTTTATGGACAGGGTGCTTTCAGATACCTTGATTCCAAGCTGAGAAGGTATTTAAAGCTCAAACCAGTGTACACCCCTGTTTGAATTCTTGCAAACCCTCAAATTCTTACAAACCCATTTTCTTGGGGAAGGTGATGGAGGAAGTGACGACAGAGGGCTATCCCACAGAACAGCCTTCCCCAACCTTCAGATATTCTGGACTATAATTTCCATCAATCCCAGCCAGCAAGGCCAATGGTGTGGGGGGATGGTTAGTTGTAGTCCAAAACATCTGGAGAGCACAAGATTGGGGAAGCTGCCATAAAATTATGCACAGAGCACATTTCCCCACTACAAGTAGCACTTCCTACAATTAGCACTTCCAAGACCAGATATAAGGGTGCTCCCCATCCGTCGCTTCTGCTGCAGCAACATCCCCCAGGTAGGTTGTGCAGCCTTTGGAAAAATGAAAGGAGGCAGTGGAGATGGATTCTCAGGGGGGCTTTTTTAATTGTTCAAATGAAACAGAAAGCCCCTTCAGGATTTTCGGGGTTCCTTTGGAACACTCAAAAAGCCCAGATCAATCTTGCTGCTGCTGCCTCCCTCTGGTTAGAGCTGCTTCCGGTGGATTACTGTCAAATGTCAAGTTTGAACTGCTAGTTGGATGTTAGTTTCATGGTAATGTGAGACTTCATACAAACTGAGAAAGCACTGAGTCAAAAAGGAAACAAAGAGGTTAAACTGACATGCGTATAATGATTTAATAGTTTCATTGGCATGGTTCTCAACATCTTTTGTCTGATACTGTAAATTCTGCAGAATGGCTGCCTGCTATTTCAGATAGTGATACTACAAAATCCCAAATCAAAACTGGATTTTAGGCCAGGTTTGCAAATTCTGGCTGGGGTAAATCAATTTCCAGATCAGAACCAGAACCTGCTAATTTCCAGGGAGTTCCAGATCTAGGCTGTCAATATAATGGAACGTGAGGCCCACTGTAGTCCAGGAATACAGCTATGCTATATATTATGATGCCTACACAATCAAAGACAGCTGACAACATATTCAATTTCATACTGGTTGTGCCTAGGCATCTCCAGGCATTTCCAACATGACCTATCAAGGACGCGATCAATTCTAGGCAGGATAGCAGTTTTCTGGACAGACTTGAGAAATTCAGGATAGCTGGCAACCTTGATGAAGGATTAAGACCTTCCGTGTCTTGTGCCAGTAAACAAAAGACATAAATTAACTCTAACTGAAACCTGAAGCCAAAGAATTGGCTAGCTATTCCAAACTAATGTGTGAACTTCAGACCAACTTTCTCCTTTCTTTTTAGCCCATTCTTGCTCTGTTCCCAATTTCCTCTGCTCTTTTCTGCAAGTTCACTACTCTTCCATCAGGTTATTTTCTCATTGTCTGCCCTATGTCTTTTGGCCATGTTCTTTCTGGGATTCCTGCCAGCTTTCCTACCTCCTGAGGTGTCTTTCTAGTACTCAGCAAAACCCACAAATCTACTGCTGTCCTGAAGGCCCTCTGTGAGGTTTTTCAACCCGAACTGAGTTTTCCATTCCTCACAAAAGATGGACCATAACCATTCTCATAGTTCTGTTTCCTGAATGGAATGCCACCACACTCACTGTAGATCCTGATCAGTATCCCAGTTGTTATTCAGAACTCAGTGATTAGCAATGGAGTTTAAAAGCTCTACATGAACATGATAGAAAAAGTAGAGAGGAAGAGGTAGGGTAGAAGAACTTCAGTGTTTTAAAACAGTGGAGAAACAATGCAGACAGTGACCAGGTTGATGAGTTTAACCCATAATGGGCCATGGAGCCTGCAGGCACCAGGCTGCATATGCAACCCCTGCTCGGGGATTGTCATGTCGTGCAAATCCGGCAAGTATGGGTTATGTGAGGCTTGCTTAACCATGGGTTATGCGAGGGTTTGCACAATATGACAACACTTGAGTGAGGACTGTATATCCAAAATGGCAGCTGCACATGCCCTGCATGCACCACAGCCTCACCATAGGTTAATTTTATTTATTTATTTTATTATTAAATTTATTAATCGCCCATCTGGCTGGTCACCCAGAGATGTTGCCTGACTGGGTATGGGAGTCCATTCCACTCCTCCCTGCTCGTACCTCTGAACTTGGCTTGGCAAGCTGCCACCCCCACCTGCCAAGCCACCTGAGTGGCCGGGACTCACTGGACCCATCTGCTTGCACCTGGCAGCCACCCATCCTCCATGCGAGCCACAATTTTTATGGAAGATGGGTGCTCTAGATTTTTGTAGATCTAATGCTGTGCACAACAGTGGCCATAAAGGCCCATTTCCGCCCTTTTTGTATATCTACATTGCGGAAATGGCCCTTTACAGCTGCCATTGTGCGTAACGTTATGGATACAAAATCTAGAGCCCACATCCTCCATAAAAATGGCGGCTCGCATGAAACAGCAGGCAGCTGCAGGGTGCCCCCGGACCTCTCACTGAGCCCTCCAGGGGCCTGTGCAGGAGAGCGGCAGCAGCGGCTCCTTTAAGCATCCACCGAGCACAGACTCATGTAAGTCCGTCCATCCCTAGTTAAATAACCCATGGTGGTTGGTTGTGTTGTGTGAAAGCCCCACTGTAAACCCTAATTAGGAGATACAGATTTTTTTTAAAAAATGTACTACCTCTTTACTCCAACCTTTATGATGTATTAACATACCACTTCTTAATGCAGTCCTGTGCACATGATTCTATTTAGGAACATGAAAACACAGATTTTACCACCTGCTTATGTCTCTTGGGTGTGCCAAGCTTAGGTAAGACCAACACTTTGGCAAAAGCATATAAGTCAACAAGCCTTCACCCACAAACACACACACAGTGTGGTATTTTATTTATTAGCATTTAGAAGGGAAATTATGTATCCCAGAAGGCAACAAACATCCAATAAGGTTCAAATGTCCAAGTGGTGTCTGAATAACGAGTTTTCCATTTCTGGTTTAGATTCTTTTTGAATAAATGTTTGCTCTTCCAAAATATTGTCTATGTTTGAAAGACAACTTTGACAAGCTTTTACGAAGAAAAATTACTTCAGAAATTACTGCCAATCACAGGAGCGGCTATTGTGCCTCACAGAGGTTGGCGCCAACAGCTATTACTGAGATTTCATATTTTCATTTAACATTAAGAAACACTCTGGATCTTTATATTACTATGCTACAGCTTTGCTCAGTTCCAGCAGTTACTTGCTTTAGCTTGCTATATTGAAAATTTACAGATGTAAACAAAACAGGAAGATCAAACTCCACACTGTCACTAAAATCAATAGGAATGAACTACCAACATTATTTTGTTTCATGGCTACTGTCAAATATATGAGATTTCATGGCTACTGTCAGATATATGAGATTGTCTTACATGCATTAGTACAACGGTATGGCAGGGAAGGAATCTTCTTTGGGTGCTGTACCTCAGCCTACAGATACCTGCAAAACTAAGCCTGAGCCTGTGAAACTTTTAGAACTGGGATAGAAAGAAGCTGAACTGAGATCTACTGGTAGATGCTGGGTGATCTGCAGTAGATTGGGGGAAAACCAGGAATGGATTTGTGTGTGGAGGGATTTGTGAGCTTGGTTCTGGTACTGATCACAAATTTCAGGCACCTTGATCCTTAATTCTTAGTGGAGGTCCACCTGCCTCACCCACTGTTTTACACCCAGACCCTGGTTGATGGATCTCAGGGTTCTACAGAAAAACAAAGTAGATCGCACAAGCCTGAAGTTTGCCCACCCCAGTTTTAGGAGACAGCAATATATGGCACATATCTACTGTCTGGTATTGCATATGGAGTCCTTTCAGTGATATATTTACTTTGGAAAATGCCCTATTTGGACTGATTTGGAGACCACCAGCTTCAACTCGGGAACCAAACCTAGGCTGATATTTTGAATTTTAATTAATTAAAGAATTAATTAAAATATTTTAAGGCTTCCTTTAAGGGTAAAAACCCACTCAAAGCATTGAGCCTGTGTGCCTCCCATTGACTGTAGTCCAAGTTTAGAGAAACTAAACCAAAAGTAGGGATAGCGGAGAATTCCACCACAGATTTCAGTGAGGCCGAATGCACTGGTATTCGGCCCCCCAAAATCCATGGCAGAATCGCCTCCTACCCCTCGCCCCCCCGCGGAATCCCCTCCAGGATGAAGTTTACCTGGGGCGGAGGCTCCGGCGGCGGAGGCTTTGGCGGTGGCGGCGGCAGCTGGTCTCTCAGTCTCCCATTTGCGTAACTGCCTTTGCCGTGATAGGCTACATAAATACTTACTTAGCCTATCATGGCAGCCTGGCTGGATGCAAATGGTGGCCACTATGGTGGCTGCCATTTGCGTCCGCAGCACCTGGCCTTGGCCGGAACTCTGGCTGCGGACGGCCCTGGCCAGCGGCTCTGCGGAGCCGCCGCGGAGCACAGCTGGTCCAGGGAGGATTCCAGGGGGAGGGACGGAACACTTCCCCCCCACCGCGAATCCAAGCTGCGAAAAGGTAAGTGACTTTTGTACATCCCTAACCAAATGACACTGTTTGGAGTGGAGGCAGAGTTTCCACATCTCTAAAGTCTAAGATGATAATGAATTCTCATCCAGGTCCAAGTTTGGTTCTGGTCACTTCAGAGGGAAGCTCACTTTATCTTGGGAAGCCCCAGAATTGGTCCGAAGAGACCCAATTCAGCTTGGCTTTGGGCTTCATATGCACATCTTAATCTATTATAATATTCTGTATGGAATTGAACAGAATATAAATGTAATAAAACCCACAAACCCCTTTTGTACACAGAGAGCTCTCAGAAAATACATTTATGGGGATTACTTCACATTATTCATTAATATGTAGTAAGTTATGTGTTGCGATGGATAGTGTGTGCAGCCTCACACAGAACTTCATAGTTAAAAAAAACCCCTCATAAGGCAGTCAGCTTCATAACAATAATTCACATGGTTGTGAATTAAAGGGACCTACAGCATTTTAGAAGATTATGGATGCACTTCTAGATGAGTCCTTTATGGTGTCATCACCCTGTCTCATTCACGGAATTTTACAGCAGATCCAGATGACATCGACTTCAGCTTGTAAACCTCCTGTGTTTCCCCGCTGCTTCTTTCGTCTTTTATCTTACTGCAGATAATCCAGTAAAAAAGAAAAGACAGCAGAGTTGCGTGGTGCCTTCTCACTGGCAGCACTAGGAGCCCTTCTTCTGGAAGCAACCTGCACTTCCCATATGATAGAAACTCTTGTCAATTAACTGTACAGGCCAAGCCCCCAGAATGTCAAGCTTGTCTATCCTCAAAATATACATGTTCACCAAATACCTTATGTTGTCCAGGAACAAATGATTGCATGACTCAATATAAATCTCATAAAACAGCATTATACTCAGTTGAAACGCTAACAAAAATGTAGGGATGGTGGAGAATTCTGCCATGGATCTCGGTGAGGCCAAGTGCCAGCGCATTCAGCCCCCTGAAATCCGTGGCAGAACGAAGCCCCCGCCCCCCCAACCCACGAAAGGCGCGCAAAATGGAGCACTTACCTGCTGCTGTCCATGCTGACTTGCGAATGGTGGCCACCCTGCGGCCACCATTCGCTTCCTGATCATAGCCGTGATAGGCTACGTAAATACTTACGTAACCTATCATGGCTAATGCAGGGACACCTTTTGCGTCCCTGCGGAGGCCGTGATAGGCTACATAAGTATTTACGTAGCCTAAAGCGGCAAGCAAAACCCCCCAAAGCAACGGGTACGCAAATGGCAGCGGCTACAGCGGCCGCCATTTGCATTCCCTATTTTTCGCCATTTTATCCTATGTAAATATTTACGTAGGCTATTATGGCGGGGGGGAAAGGGGAACACAAATAGCACAGTGGGCGCTATTTGCGTTCCCCTTTTTTTTCCCACCGTAATAGCCTACGTAAATATTTACGTAAGATAAAATGGCAAAAAATAGGGAATGCAAATCGCAGCCGCCGTAGCCACTGCCATTTGCATATGCTGTTTTTTGTGTTTTTTTGGCCTGCCATGATAGGCTATATAAATACTTACGTATCCTATCACGGCACCCTAGCTGGACGCAAATGGCGGCCGCCATGGCGGCCGCCATTTGCGTCCACAGCAGCCCATCCGCAGCCGGAACTCCGGCTGCGGACGGCCCTGGCCAGCTGCTCTGCGGAGCCGCCGCAAAGCGGAGCTGGCCAGGCAGGATTCCGGGGGGGAGGAATGGATCATGTCCCCCCCATTGAGGATTCCAGGGGGAGGGACGGCGCACCTCCCCCCCACCATGAATCACATTCACAAAAAGGTAAGTGACTTTCGTACATCCCTACAAAAATGGTAACTAATACTAAAGACACTACTAAAACCTTAAAGATCAATATGTTAAGTCTGGGCCTTTTTCCCCAGTCTTTGATGGCTACACTAGTTCTTTCTAAATTCAGTAGGCCTGCACTCAGCTATTGAAGGTCCAAATGACAAATTTGTGGGGGTTTAGCATTTCATATTGCTAAACTAGATGCTATATCAAAAGCACACATCTGTCTTTTCTCTTTGAAATAGCAGCTGTGGGGAAACATAGCATGTGTGGGCAGTGGATCAATCCTTTCCTCCCATGTCACAGTCTCAGTGAAAATTGCCTCCCCAACCGTGCAACTTTGGACATAAAAGATTGTTTTGTTTGTTTAAATGAGGTTGTGCTAAACATAATACTTGAACGCCACACTGTGTTTTGAATCCTATAGTTCAAGGAGGGATATATAAGAAATTCAATTCAGTTAGTTTTTTATCAAGATTTACCCAGTTTGCACCGTCTGGATTGAACATGGACTCGTACGCAATCAACAGTTAAGTCCATACATTTGCGAGCTTGCAGTGTGATTCGCAAACCAAAACAAATGCATACAACAGCATGTACACTTTTGAAAAATGCTTTAGTAAATGGGAGAAGAATGCATACATTTCAAAGACACACGCAACTGATATGTACATCTGGAAAAATATAGGGATGTCAGAGAATTCCCCCATGGATCTCGGGGAGGCCGAATGCCAGTGCATTCGGCCCCTCTGAAATCGGTGGCGGAATGGCCTGCCACCCCCCCCCACCCCCCGGGACGAGACTTACCCAGGACGAGACTTACCTGGCGAACAGCAGCTCTGGCAGCGGTGCGGTGGCAGCGGCGGCCGGTCTTCTGACCGGCTGCCGCCATCTCCAGTTTAAAAAAAAAAAAAAAGACGTGATAGGCTACGTAAAGATTTATGTAGCCTATCACAGCTAGGTTTTTTTTTTTAAAAAAAGTGATAGGCTACGTAAATGTTTACATAGCCTATCACGTCTGACTGAAAAAAAAAAAAAACCACGCGTACGCAAATGGTGGTGGCTACAGCCGCCGCCATTTGCGTTCCTTATTTTGGCACATCTTAGTCTACGTCAAGATTTACGTAGACTAAGACGGCGAAAATAAGGGGAACGCAAATAGCATAGCGTCCGCTACGCTATTTGTGTTCCCCTTATTTTCGCCATCTTAGTCTACTTAAATCTTGACGTAGACTAAGACGTGCCAAAATAAGGAATGCAAATGGCAGCGGCCATGGCTGCCGCCATTTGCATATGCGCATTGTTGTTGGGTTTTTTTTAAGTCAGACGTGATAGGCTACGTAAACATTTATGTAGCCTATCACGGCTGACTGCAGGGACGCAAACGGCGGCGGCTATGGCCGTCGCCATTTGCGTCCCTGCTAGCCAGCGGCCGGATGTCTGGCTGCTGGCGGAGCCGGCCGGCGGCTCTGCAGAATCCCTGCGGAGTGGAGCCAGCCGGCCAGGATTCTGCGGGGGAGGTGTGTGGAGTGCCTCCCCGCCCCGGTGAGGATTCCGGGGGGAGGGACGGAACGCCTGCCCCCCACCATCAACATAATCCGCGAACAGGTAAGTGCCTTTCGTACATCCCTAGAAAATATGCATGAAAATATTCACAGATCTTCATGAGAAAAGAAAAAACAAAGCTTGCAATCTGATATAGACTCGAGTCAGTATGAACTTTGAGATGGAATTCAGAGAACTTTGGTGAGCTTGAGTTTTGCACATCCTCAAGCAGCACATTATGTTTCTCGTCACAGCGAGTTTCTTAGCTCTTGAAGTATGGGGGACTGGAGCATGCTATATCATACATCCATAACTGGCCAAACTTGTGCAGATGAGTGTTCCACAACCCAGTTATTTGAGGAAGCTCTTGCAAGAATTGGGAAGGATCTGTGAATTCTATAGTGCTGGAAGGCATATACTCCCATTCAGGGGCTGCAACACTAGCTGGAAGACACCAACCAGGGATACACAGGGAAGTGGAAAAGAAAAACAAAGTCTGTGAAAAAGGGAATCTACAATGCATGGGGAAAAAATAAGAAGCATGGGAGATACAGCAATGGAAAGACAGTGAAAAATAAGCCTATTCTTTCTATTAAATGAGAGATTTGGGGAGATCTAGTAAGTCTGATTGCAAATGGGGTGGAAGACACTTCCCAGAAAAACTGCCTTAAAGTTCTTTAGAGTCCAGCATGACAATCAGAAAGAATACAAGATCAAAGTCTTCTACCAGACCAAAAGAAATAAAAAATGAAATGAAAGCCCCATAGTGTTCTTCGGTAACTCAGTCAATGCTCTGTGTCATTTCTTTATGTCCTGGGTCTTTAATCATATTGTTTCTTTTTAAAATGAAACATTATATCCTCTAAACTTTCTCCAAATTTCACTTTGACAGCTTCAAATGTCACTGTCATTAAAACACCTCTAAGTGATTAGCTACTTCTAAAAAAACACCCAAAAAACTTTAGCTCTTTTTCTCATAAAGCTTTTCATAAGACAATATTCAGAACCTTTGTAATGCTACCTGCAAGGTAAAGCATATTTCCAGCATTTTTCAGCCACCGAATATTAATTAGTTTTCATTTCAAGAGACAGCTAAAATTCTAACAGAATAATGTTAATGTTTACTTAACTCTTGGGGTATCAGCAAAAATAGGGAAGCACTATGTTTAGTTATCCATGAAATCATACAGAAATTGGGGGCGCACTCAATTCTCAAGCATTGCAGACCAGTTGGATGTTCCCTGGGGAAAGTAAGGCTCTCTCCCTGTCTCCCAAATGCCAGGATAATCATAGGTTACATAATCAACAATGATAGAAATCTATTCTTCTCTTTAGCATCTTCACATAGGATTTAGTCACTCATTTTCTCCCCGATCATGTTCATATCAAACTTTGCTATCAAAGGCAACTTACCCAGGCCCCCACCCCCCTTTTTTAAAAAAAATAAATAAAAATAAATCTGTTTTAAAATAGCCCTATTCAGGCATTTACCTATCAGGTAGGTGAACACATGAGCCAAGAGTAGAACCATGTTGAGTAGCCCCTCCCCCTGGCATCCACACGTTGGAGATGGGTCTAATCAGCATGGCCCCATTCCTGGTTCATGTGTTTGCCTACTTTGTTAAGTTGAACACACACATAGGGCTAATGACTCACACCTATTTTAAAATAATGTCAGCACATCTTAACGTCAGCTTATCTGTATGTCTTTCTCCTTCTTCCACGCTGAACATACAGGGACAGCTGTATTACAGATTACAGTCCGCAACTGGTACCCTCTTCCATTAATTCCAGAACTTTTGGAACGTCTCCGAAGAGCAGTTGTCTACACCAAACTAGATGTATGTGGGGCCTATAACCTGGTCCAAATCCAGGCTGGGGATGAATGGAAAACTGCATGAGGCAGGGAAACAGTAATTTGATGAGTACTTCACTGCGTCAACTGGCCCCGGCAGACTGAAGAAATGAAGTAACCATGAGCTATCACCACCACTGGGGCATACAACAAGGAACAAAAATGAAATGGGAATAACAGCAGTTCTTCAAACTAGAAACTGCACTGGAAGGGAAGCTTGAGGACACGTAAGAAGCAGGCCCTGTAATCCCCTGTAATCTTTTATGATTATGCTCACAGATTCCACACTCAGAACTACTTCACAAGTTCCACAAGAGTGGCGAACAAGGAAGTCAGAATGACTTCAGCTTCTGAGCCTCTGCTTCCATTACTTGTGCAAAGGCGCTCATACTATGTCCCTGAAAGGGCATATGTGTTTGTGGGCACACGGGGATTATTTACTGGATGTGTTTGTCAGTGTTTGCTCTTGTGTATTTCTCTGTAATCTGAGAATCTAACTTTGAAAACAACATGAACAAATCAAGTGCATCAGAGGCTGGTAAGTATATTAACATAAACGCAGGCAAGATGGGCAGTTCTTATAGTATGCAGATATTTGTCTCAGGAATAAAACACAATAACAATTTTATTTTACATTTTCTGATCTTATGGTGATTAGGTCAAGCCTGCCCAAATTGTGACTCATGAAGCAGAATGTGACCCATCAGCCAGTAACATTTTTTGAAGATATAATGGAAAAAGAAGATAAATATGACAAAATGCACTTCCTGGATGATTCTAATGCTTGAAATATCTCCCATGTGCACTGCAGCAAACAGTGTAGCTTCAGAACTGCTTTAGAGTGTCAGAAACACAAGAAAGCCCCAATTAGGTCCCAGAACTTGAGACTTTACCAGTTTTTAGGAAGAAGACTGATGTATTTCTTGGAAATTCAAGAGACAACAGCACAGATTCATTATATCAAAATGTAAACCCTATTTTCAGTTGGAATAAAATACTAAATTTAAGCCAGGCAAGGGGAGATGAGAGAAAGCATCCAGTGTTCTCCTGAATGATGAAAGTCAACAAAGATATGCAGCCCAACTCTATGCATATTTACACAAAAGTAAGTGGGCATAGGATTGCAGATGTATAGAACAATCCTATGCATGTTTACTCAGAAGTAAATACTACTGTGTTCAATGTGGATTACTCCCTGAAAGTGTGTTTAGGACTACAGCCTTAAAATGAAACTTCACTCCAAGGAAGCAGTTTACTTTCCAAGGATTTTCCATGCATGAATCGGACATCTTACTTTTGCAAACCTGCCCAACTGTGATGTCTTAACGGGGTTTAGATGACCAAAGGGTTACCAGACCTGCTAATGCGGTGCATCAGAATAGTCAGACATCTTTTTCTACAAATGATTGTAAAAGGCCTACCTTAAAAAAGGTCATTGTTGCTCCATCTTCAACTGCTCCATATTCTATCTTTGTCTGCTTCGCTAAATCATCTGCCGAGTCAATAGGGGACTCCATGCGCTCCACCGTCAGAAAGGCGGCTAGATTAGCAGTGTACGAGGAAATGATGATAAGTGTGAAAAACCACCAAATGCCTCCCACTATCCTGGTGGAGAGGGCTTTGGGCATGAGCTCGGAACCTAATGAAAACCAGGGGAAACAGATGAATCTGGCGTATAAACAATATACCTTAATGTTAGAATTCAGTTCTTTTTTGGCACAGGAGTGAGAATGGAATCACTGAGCAGAATAAATAAATGAATAAATAAAGCTACAAGCTTAAATACTGCTCGTACAAACACACAACTGAAGTGAAAAATAAAAACAAATGATACTGAAAGGAAATCTTTTTATGGAAAATAGTGAGTTTGTGAGACCCAAAATATAGCCATGGGAGACCCAAAGCAAGGTTTGGCTCTGATCTCAGGTCATAAGCAGATAGTTTACTTGGCTTTTAAATAAAGTGACAATGAAAAACAAAATAAGAAGGAGAAGATCTTTGAGCTGTCAAAGAGAAGCTTTATAATAAAAACAAACAGGAATCCCAAGCCTCCCAGTTAAAACTTGCAGCAGCTCTTCAAAGCATTTATGAACCACTAATTAAGCAGCTCATGGAATGTTTTGTCTTCCATAACAAATAAGCTGTTGCCCCAAACTCTGGTAACAAAAGAATCGGGGAAAATGTATCGGGGAAAACCCTGATACAAAGAGGAATACAACAAACCTGAAAATGTTATGCAGCCTTTTAAAAAAACACTTATCACAATGGAGCTATATGTGGCAAGCCAATGGTAAAATGAATCATCTCCCATCTCTATAGTTAGCTCCACAGTTTACAGTAAATAAGGGTGGCCCAGCCACACATTTCATTTACTCAAGCAGCAATGGAAATATTACTCTTATGCCTAAGTTAGACCAAGACAGACTATAAGTGTATTGCTGGAGTTGCCTGCTCATGGCCTTAAAAATGGAGGGGGCTTTAGACATTAGTTAGTAATATACATAATTATAAATTTAGAGCCTAATTATTAAGGCTAATTTAGAGCCTAATGATACTAGTGGTAGCACAGAACCTCCTTTTGTGTGTAACTCTTCAAAGCAATCATGTTTGAATTCCTCTTAATTTACAAAAATATAAATGTAAGTTGGCATGCATGAAATTCTTAAGAATGGAAAATTGAATAATTTAATTAACAAATAGTGGCAAGGCAAATATAGACATTTTTCTACAATGTGCAAAAAAGTGTTGCAAGGCATATTTGCAACGAGGTATCTTAAAAGACATATATCTGCAGTGTCATTATGAGAAAGTATTAGAAATTGCAGTTGATTAGCAAGGGATTTCCCCCCCTCCTTTTTGTTTTACTAGGGTAAAATGGAATGAAGGCAAGATGGACTATTTTATTCCTGATTAAGTACACTGTTTATATCGCATCAATTAAGGAACTGGTCCAGCAAGGTAACACATCTTCCAGTGAATGAAGCTTATGTCAAACTCAACATCAATTACAGATCAGAAAATTAAAAAGAAAGAAAAAAAGGAAAAGAAAGAAAAGAAAAAAAAGAAGTGGTATCATAACTGGACTATTTGATCCAAAACAGCCCATCTTACCCTGCAGTTCATCTTACCCTTGCTGTTTCAAACAAAAAAAGCTGACAGACTTGGACATGACAGCCAACTCCAGCGCCAGACTTTGCCTAGAATTCTGCAAGGAAAGAAGTAGAAAAGTACCTTTCGGATGTAGTCGCTCCTAGGCCCTGTCAGTCAGACACTTAAGACACTACAATACTAATATTGCCAAATAAGCCCAACAGCTTTGACTGTTTTCTTAAAAATCAAAACTTAGGAAAGTCAAACAAGACTTGGAAGAAAAGAACAGTAGAAAATGTTTGCCATAGTTGCCCCAATTACCACAAGTTCATATCTTACCCAAGGATTTAAAGAGAGTGCACCAAAGCCTGTGAAACAGAGCCTGGTTAGGGGCTGACTGTCATGTACCCAAGGTAACGTCATGTCCAGCACTATATCCCACAATTTCCTGGGAGTAAAGGGAGTGGGCAAGGAATGTATGAGTTTCCTCTATCATGTAGCCTCCAGCATTCATGGAAATGTGTTATGAAAAAATGGTAATAAGACTATTAGTGTAGATCTGTAGCTATTATAGCTTTTATGGGATCTTTTTAGTTGAAGTTTTTCCCCTGGAATCTTGCCAACTAGGGAACTCATTATATGCATCTCCCACATTCAACATACACTACAAAATTGTGTTTTAGGGAATGCATTTCAGGAAAGCCCAGATTTTTACCATTTGTTGGGAAGGAGTCAAAGAACTGCACAACTAGTTATGATTATCCAAGGGGTCTTTGGGCTTCTGTTTTACAAACTGTAGCCCTGCCTCCCGACCCACCTCTCACCACCCCAACGCCACATGACAAACAACTTTTAAAACTGTGGGGACATTAAAAAGTAGAGTTCTGCTGTATACCATTTTAAGAAGTCAAAAATCCTATTATGGCATGCCTAAAGAAGCTAGTTAGATCCAAGTCCACATTGAGACATTTGTAGTTCCAGTCCCAAGACTTGCATCTGCTTAGAAGAATGAGAAGCACCAACTGTTGAGCTGATACAACACTGCAACCCACACTGTTAAGCTGGTCAGGAAAAAGGCAAGTTATATAGGAACATTCCAGATTGGGATGTGAAATCCTGACTGTGATCAATTCACATAAGTGTTAACTTTTCCTCTCTACACACCATGGTTTGGTTCACACATAATAACAAACCATGGTTTGGTACTCGTGAATGAACCCTGTGCTCGTGTACACTCATCACTCCCCCGCCCCCCTGCCCATTTGAACTGGGTTTGCAATCCTTGTTTATGGGTTAACTATGCTTTGCACATACCAAAGTTTAACCAGCTCAAATGTACTGGCATACTACAGTTTTCTACTAAGTGGGAAGTGAGTGATGAAACAGAGCATATAAGGGTAGGCAGAAGGGGGGAAAGGATATGCATAAGCACAGGTTCAAGTCAAATAGCACTAAACTGTGATTTGGCATTACTTCTGAACTGACAAATGAAGTTCTCAAATCTACTTGAGCTTTCTGGACAAAATGAATTTGGCAGGGCTTTATGTTCTTATGGACCTTGGTGATCCATAACAGTTCTTGTGAATATCTCCTTGTTCATGGTTTGTTCAATTATTCACTGCATCTTTGTCCTTTTTGGGGGATAGCAAATATATATGTCTCCTAGCTCCACAGCAAGAGCTACTGATCAATACTGCTTAGATGAAACATAATTACATTTCAACTTCAAAATATAGCGGAAAATGGGTACACACAAGACTCATTCCCATCCAACCCCCCCCCCCATATCCCTGTGGTTATTTCTAGAAATATGTTTTGCAGATAGTTTTATATTAATTATTCTGTATTTATTTTATTTATATTTAGGATTTTTAAAGTAAAGGGACTCATTTATTCATAGAAGCATGACATGAGATTTGCCGCCACGTAATATATTTGGTTCTTTCATCTGTTGAGCACTTACCTAGAAAATAATTTGAGTATTTCTTCTGCCTAGACAATAATTTAAGTACTGCTTCTGATGGCTGTCTTTTAGATACAAAGGGATGCTATACTGATATACCAATATATATATATCACTGAGATATAGGCTGCAATCCCATACACATTTACGTCACAGCAAATCTCATCCAACTCAATAGAACCGACTTTTGAATAGACATGGGCTTTTAAGAGAAAAAAAAATGCAGACTGCATAGAACACACTAGGAATATCTGGTCCAGTCACAGGTAAGCATTTCTAAGTACCACTAATTTGAATGGAAGATGGAAGCATGTGTTTAACTCTTTCCCATTAAAATGAATGGGACTTAAAGGTGCACATCTATGATGGGATCACGCTCATTACAGTTATTATGGGTCTCCAAGTACCAACGACTTTAAAAACAACAAGCATCCAAAGGGGTTATGAGAGCTCTAATGATTTATTAAAGTTGCACTGGCTTCCTGCTCCTGGTCAATATGTTCTAACTCCTATATTTTTCCTATGACATTCTGTCAAGTACATTAATTACTTTTCCAAAAAGAAATGCTGTTCGCCCCCCACTCTTTAAATGTTTTTTTTTTTTTTCTCCACAGGATACCCAAAGACACATGTCCAGCTTCTGCACTGTTGGTTGCTGAAAATAAGTGCTGGTTTTAGCGCCCAAGTGTGTACGCATACACCCTTAAAGCTGCCAGCTTCTTTTAAAATCTATGATTTAAAAAACAGTAAAAGAAGAGGACAAATCTCTTGGGAATTCCGTGGAAATATGGGTGACATCTAGTAGAGACAAGCAGCAGCATTGGCAGCAGGAAGAATAATGTCTTTTAAAGGAGTCATGTGAAGAATTATATCTCAAGATTACATTGCACTCCTTTTATACATGACAACGTATTACACAGAAAAAAAACCTGCTATTTTCCACAGACTGCATTAGCCATTGCTCATATTAACCATCTTGTAAATCAAACAAAATGGGCAAAATGAGCATAGAGGGGTGCACTGTAAAACCTATTTTAAAAGCCCATTATTGATTATTCTCTGGTTATAATTTTAGCAGCCATTTTTTATTTTAGCACTTAACAAATTTCTTTGCATGCACTGTAGTACACGTACTATATCAGCAATATTTGCCCTGCCAAGTGCAGATGCTCATTTATTAATTCTCCTTTTAAGGAATCTCAAACATAATTTAGTTGCAACTTGTAACAATGACTGCGAACCGAGATAACATTTATTAACCATGCAATAAATGGCATTTTGTTTTAGTACTAAATATGGAGGATGGAGGTCTACATCAAAAGGAGACCACAGCAGAGAGAGGAAGCTATCACGCTTTCAACTCTTGCTTCACCAAGATGTTCCTGTTTGGAAAATACAGGCTAATGCATTAATTAACTGTGGTGACGTGTACCTATATTTGGGGTTACAGCAGAACTCCCTAAGAACATAGGTGTTTGGATTTGTGTTGATTTGCTGGTAACTCTTTTCTGAAAGTGAGATTCAACTGTATAAATGTATTAATGTATAAAGCTGGTTTATGGTTACATGCACAGAGGCACCCATGCAAGCAGTTTGTGCCAGAGAAAGAGAGAGAACTGTAACCCCCAGCAAAAAGTGGGACATGGCGCCCAAGAGAAAGAGCAGGCTGAATCGTATACCTTGCTGCATGAGAGCTCCAACTCCAAACCAGAAACTATTTAGCAAGGTAAAATTGTTTTCCACCACGTCTGAGTCGGGGTTGCAAGGGTGTGGATTATACCACTCATAGGGACTAAACCTGTGGTAATTGACAGAAAAAAGAACATATTTAACAAGCAGTGAGCAGAAAGTCTATCCAGCAAATTTGCTGCAAAAGAAACAGAAAAACAAGAAAAGTTAAATAGAAAATAGAGAAAGAAAGTCTTCACAATGCAACTGCATTTTATAAATGACAGGAGGCATTACAAGACAAAAATACCAGCGATGAAGACCCCCTGTCTTCGTTAACGTGTTTGCACAGAAACATAGTCAGAAATGAGATGGTGCTGGCAGGTGTTGACCAAACCTCACAGTAAGGGACTCAGCATCACTCAGACCCTCAGCAAATATCACATCATGTCGCTCTTAGGCATGTTGACACACACATAAAGAAAAGGGGGCTATTAAAATATGGTAATTAACAAGAAAGTAATTACAGTTTAAAATTAATTAAGACTTTGCACAAAGGCTTTCAGATAACCATCATGGAAGGAAAACTGTTAAAAGATAAATGTGTTAATAGGGTGGCATGAGTCTAGTAAAATAGCATCTGCAAGTAAAAATGGAATTGTTTATTAAAGCAAACCTTAACGGTGCAATCCGATGGGTGTTTAGACAGAAAAAGGTCCTACAACTCCCAGCATTCCCTAGCCTATGACTTTTTCTGTCTAAACATGCACAGGATTGCACCCTGAAAGTATGTGGGGGTTCAGCTGTTAGATTCGATAGGCTTTGCCTAAAGAATCAAGAGTACTCAGCACTCCACAGGACTACATTTAGGACTGCCACTTGACTGAGTTCAAAATAATTCCAAATAGAATCCTAACATCTTTCTGCTTCCCTTGCATTCGCTGGTTCTAGAAAACTCTTTAGCTGGTTAATGGACAATTTTAAGTCTACATGCATTTCTAAGACATAATTCAACCTAAGGAGAAATGGTCTTCTCTCTTCTTGGACAAATGGTATCATTTTCGAGTTAATAAAAACAACACTTTAATCACCACCATCATTGGATTGAGAACTACAAACATGCAAATTCATTGATTCTTGGAACTGATATTGACAGCATAATGTGTGATACTTACATCACTGATAGCTTCTCGTAGGAAACCTTATTTGCCAAATTATGGCTAAAACATGCAAACATGTCCACTCATTTTAAGTTATTGTTGTCTTCATATACAAACACACTTAAAGAAACAAGTTCCAAGTGAAACAACTTTGAGATCAACACGTCTGATATGCAGAGCTCTCTATTCTCTTCTTTTCACCTATATTTTGATAACACTACTATGGTGCCACATAATTTTTTTTTTTTTAATTACTAAAATACATCAAAAATCCACCTCAGGCATACAGCTGGATGATAGGAGATTAATTGTTTTGGAAATCATGTCTTTTAAAATTCTGCACTGTTTCTGACTCTCATGCTTAATACCTGTCACACATTAACAAAGGAAAATACAGAGCATAGTACACAATGGACCATAACCATTACAATAATTATAAACTCATAGGAATTTAAGTGCTAAACTCATGATAATGTGTGAGTGTTTTTTTATATATATATAACTTCTCAGGTCTTTAAAGCCACTCTGTTACAAACCCAAATTCGAATATGCACTCCATTATGAATGTATTAAGCAAAAAATCTATCATGTAATTAAAGCTATCTGAATAATGTTGATGTCACTTCAGAGAATGCAATTTTCTTTCCAATAATCTTTTCAACACATTAAAAATTCAGAAGATCAAACAATCCATTTTTATCCTCTTAATACAGTGATAGAACATCTCCTGTCTTAAAAGCCTGTGCTTGAGATGCAAAGAAATGTTTCATTTGGTTCTCAAAAGTAAAACTGACATGCTGCTCAGAAAAGGTTGACTGGGTTGTAATTAAGTATTCTGACCTTATTTCTTGTACAGCCTTCCAAGAAATCTAGACCTCTTCTACATCTTATGTTGTGTGTTGTTATAACAAGAATCTTTTCAATTCATTTTTGTGTTTGATACACTAAATTATCCATGTTTAAATTGCACCATATACTTAGCTTTGTCATCTCACTTGTTTAGAAGACAAAAATGTGAACTCAACAGTTTTTGTTTCACCTATTTTGTTGAAAAGATCAGGCTTTATATGTTTTAGGCACTTCAGTATCAACAGAAGCCATTTTATATCTCTCATTACTTTGGACATACTACAGAGATCTCTTACAAATTGAGTAAATATAAATACACTTATTTTCATTGCTTTACCATTTCATCATCTGACCATATTTTAATGCTAATAAAACATATCTTCTGGGATTTTTTTAAAAAAAGCAGTGCACTCACAGTGGTGCAAGGCATGCTCCGCAGATTCCCACTGGCTGCACTTCCTGGAATGCCTTTGGGGTGATGCCGTGTCATCTTGCTCCCAAGGCATTCTGGGAAGTGCAGTCAGCAGGAAGCTGTGCAGAGTGCATTATGCTACTTCTATTTTTAAAAAGCAAGAAAAAAAATGAAAAAGTCTTTGCTATCTTGTAAGGTTACATACAGTAAATAGGAACACGCACACACACTGAAAATTTCAACATTTTTCCCCCTCGGCCCAAGAAATAGAATTGGGTGAAAGAGCGATGTTTGAGATTGGCAAATTTCTCTGAGCATTATGTCCCTGCCTGGCTCGTGCCCAACTCTTGTTTGCGTTTGCGATCACTGCTCGCTCTGCACAAATGGGAAACTTGCACAAATTGAGCAGTGGTCAAACGGGAGATTTGCACAAATCTCCCCAAATTTGCGCAAATCTCCCAAAATCTCCTAATCTGTTCAACTTTCCTCCATAGTCTAAAGTGGGGCTGATTCAGTCTACAAAGCAAATTTGCGCAAATTAGGAGATTTGAACAAATCTAACTGGGAATCAGGAATGAGATGAACGGGAGCAGGTGTTTGACAACTGGCAGATATTTTTGGCAGATATGTACTCGCACACATGTTTGGGGCTTTGAATGGGCATGCCTGCATGTTTTGCGAGCAAAAAAAAAATTCTCAGACATCCCTATGAAGCTATCAGTAGAAAATTGGGCCCTGTTTTTCCAGAGAGAGAACATTTTGGGGAAATATGTCCTGCTTGTGGACTTCCTGTAAGCATCTGGCTGGCCACTGTGGAAGCAGAATGCTGGACTAGATGGACCCTTGGTCTGATCCAACATGGCTCTTCTTATGTTCTTCTTAAAGTGAGGAGTGGGGAGCACTCCAGCCCAGACTTATTTCAAACCCTTTTCTGGTTTATGAAAGTCAAAGTAGAATATTTATAAAGTTTTAAAATGAATGTCTCTGAAAATAAAATGGTAAAGACTGAGCACAAGCCAATGTTCTGCAGGTCTCCTTGGCACATATGTAGCACTATAAGCACAACGCTATACACACATAGGGCTGCCCTGCTTTTTCTATGTCAGATAATGGTTCATGTATATAATAATGAATCTCTATTGCTCACATTGGGCATTCTCTGATTCATAGAATAATATAGGCAACCCTTCTACAAAGAGAGATACGTGCATTGTGGATGTTGTGGACTGTGGTGATGATTAAAATTCACATAATGCATTCACATAATTGAATTTACATGGGGGAGAGTATGTGAAACACACATACACTAACTTGCCATCTAACAAAATGTGAAATTAAAACTCCTGAGAATTATTATATTTATCCAAGGTTTAGCCTGTATAGTATTAAGTAAATTAGTCCAGACATAGAATAACTGCCATGGAATACCTAATATGTAAAAAAGGTAACTGTCAGTGTTTGCTAGCATCTCCTCCCCCCAAAATGAAGCACATACGTTGAAAAAAGTAAGCTGACCCTATACTAGCACCACAAGCCAAGGAAGAATTATGCTGACAGCCGCAAACTGAAGTTTACTATGATACAGTCCCATCTGTTTGATGCGTGTGAAAGTTTTATAGCAAGTCATAGAAAACGTTAAAGATAGCTCTCTACTTCCAAGAAGGGATAAAATTGATTTTGGATACACGTTCATTTGTTTCCTATCACTTTTTTTTAAAAAAGAAAACTAGTGTGTGTCGGGGGGGGTAGTAAAGAAAAATACTTTTTTTCCTTAGGGGGCTGAATACTCACTTCATGGAGAAAAAAAGCTGGATGGAAAGACTCTGATAAATCACTACTTAATGAACTCTCAGAAACTTCTAGGATACCTTTTCTCAAAATTTACTACAGAAGGAATGTGTCTGCAGTAGAATAAGCATATCTGAAGCCTGCAGAAGGAGATAGAGCACTATAAAACACTCCAGAGAAAGAAACATACCATTTATAAATCTTGTGAAAGTTACAATTTGTTCTACAGATGGTAGAAGATTCACTGCTAAAGTAGATAAGAGGCATGTGGAAAGAGTGGTAGAGAACCCCAAGAGAAAATATGAAAGCTAATTATTGCTCCAGCCAAGAATAAATGCTTATCATGAGTATGCTTTTACCATGAAGATAGGGTGGGTTTTTTCTTTTGTTGCCAGTTATCATATAGGAAGACACCAGGTTGGACTATATGAGGGATCTGACATGCAGCTTTTGGGTATCAGATCTGATTAATATGACATTGCCTCAGAATGTATTAGTTTCTCTGCACAGCAGAGTTTCATGTGAAACTTTCGGTGAGTTAATTTCCAAAAACAAGAAAAAGAACTTCTTCAATATCACCTTCACTCTGAAAGGAATTGGGGCACATGTGAAATCCAGGTTTGATCAGTTCAACCAGACAAAACGTGTTATCATAGAGCAAAACAACAACAAGAATGAAACTAGATGAGCCCAAGAATCTACTGCCGATCAGCATAAAAAGAGATGATGCTTTGCAAGGATATAAGAGCAGATCCACAGTGGAAGGTAGAATCAGGAGGGAGCTACATTTTTCCACTGTCCAGTAGCTTGGATACAGCACTGTAGATCTAATCTATCCTTGTGTTTTGTTCTTTCCAAATTTAGAAAGAAAAAATAGTCTCTCCCTTCCCAAGGGGTAAAGGAAAGGTGTGAGAAGAAAGATAAATGAGGTGGTTCCTTTTGTCATCCCACTTCTTGCTTTTCCAGGCTGCAGCCTTGAAGGACCCTATAAGGACTCACTGATACCAGCAGCTACTGGTGAGCAACTGGAGAGATCCTCTGTCCATCTTCTACCTGGCCATGGCACGAACGTTTCTTGCTTTCTTTCTGCATTGGTGAGGATAATAATTTTGCCATTGGAAAGGGAACCACTGCAATATTTTATTATCAACTAGGCAGGCACCACATGGTTAATGCATACAAAAGTAGATGGACACCTGAAAGAGTTGGCTGCTGAGATTATCGCTTCCCCCTCTTTCCCTGGGCCCAAATGAGAGTGGTTGGGTGGAGGCACTGGGCAGTATCCTATACTGCCGCTGTGCCTCCGCTAATTCCGTTGCACCCACGGGACTAGCCATTAGTGCGACAGGGAACTAGCACTTCCCAAAGCAATGTCAGAGACACTCAGTTCCAGACTGGAAGAGGTCAGTGGATCTCCACCGACCTAGCATGTTTCAGAAGCATTTCCACTCTTTCCGGATGCTTCAGGAACCACTAGCTTCCCATGGCACTAGCAGTGAGTCCCACTAGCACACACGCAGCATGGGATACTGCCGATTGTGTCCAGTCCTGGAGGAGCAGGGCACAGCCACAGAAAGTGCAGATAGATGTTGTGTCAACATGTCAAGGGGGGCGGGGAGCTGTCCTATATGAGGCTGCCCTGCCCTCACCAGAGGCATCTCCCCAGAGGTTCTCCAAGGTGACATTTTGTATATGACCTTATATCCTACCAACAGTAACAAATACACCTAACTAAAAAGTAAGTAAGTCTTCAGATTGTCAATGTTTATACATGTATATATCCTTAACTTAAACATGCTTCAATCTGTGCCTTATAAACAGTACAGAGTGCTAGTGCATGCATCATATCACAAGAACATGCAAGGTTCACTAGCTGGTACAAGAACAAAATGGGCACCTCTTTGTGAAAATATTTCCCCTAAAATTAAATCCCTCTTAACAAAACAGATGTTTGAAAGCATTTTTTAATGAAATATGTCTGTAGAGCCTTTTTCACACACTTTACTCACACCCTTGAAAAATTAAAATCAAGATCACTGCTCTAGTGGTGACAGACCCCACCTACATACAAATTAGAATTGATCTCTGAAAAATGGATTGATTTCAAATCTGTGAAAACTCTGGGCCCCTGCATACTAATGTTGTTGCTGGGAGCACCTTGGGGCCCAGAGACTTCCCTAAAACCAGCATTCCTCCTGACCATCAACAAGTCAAGGGACCACAAGACTTCGAGAACCACAAAACAAAGAGAATGGCCCCAATCTGGCTTTGTACTGTAATGTTATTGCATTATTTTATTAAACACGCAACATGTCAACTGCTGGTGGAGCAATATAAAATAATTATTACTGTTTATCAATAAACAATCCACCCAATATAATCCCTGTCCTGATGCACCAAAAGAGAAGAAAATCAGACAGAACTGTGAAAAAGCAGATGTTTTGTTGAAGAATGACCTGGTGATTAGAGCAGCCTGCTACTCTATGACGTCAAGCTATCTTCTTGTTTACACTAACCTTCCTTGCAAAAAAGACAGCAACCCCCATATCCACCCCCAAAAAACCCTGCCGGGCTTCAAGGTGCAGGGTACTGTAAACTAATGACAACATGCCTATCATACATATACATAACTGCATGGGAGCAACATCATATCTAGCTAACCTAGAGTGGTGAACTTAAAACAACATTCATTCATCAAGTCTTCTGATTTAAACTACAATATTCACTATTTAGAACACCTTTTTGCCTTCTGATTTGGAGGAGATTGATATAAGCATAAAATACATGCAATAAAGATGAGGATAAACACAACACAGGTGTCCTGTTTCTAATAATAACAGAGTTGGATACTAGCAATTTTTTAAAGATTATTTAAAGGTTGCGATTCATAGCCCAATCATTCCCAGAGACAAAACTGAGGCTGCTTTAGAGCAAATGCACTGTGGATGATATGAACTTGAGCACGCTCCGGGAGAGAGCGCAGAACAGGAAGGCCTGGCGTGCTATGGTCCATGGGGTCACGAAGAGTCGGACATGACTGAACGATTGAACAACAACAAACTGTGGATGATACCTAATGATACATTCTGTGGCACTGTGGTTGCCTTTTTGCACTCTGTGACTCTGTGGCTGATAGAAGATATTAATCTATTAAGGATATCCCACTACGCAGAGAGGTGGGCAAATGAGCCATTTCATCTTCTTCCACAACAACCTCCAGTGCTGAGCAACAGTGCTAGCATCAGGGGGCAGCACCATTGGGTCCCTGCTGAGAGCCATGCCACAGTACGAACCCATTGCCAACCCTTGGACTCTCTTGTCCCTGCTGTCCCTCCCACTTGGTACAGCATGACAGTAGTTCAAAAGTATTAAATAATGTAAAACCACGTAATACCATATGTATTTTCTAGAAAAAAATAATGTATGTCCTAAAAAAAATATGTGTATGCATTTCCTAGAAAAATAATAATGTAAGCTATTTCTTCTCCTCAAATAATTATGCTTATTTCTGGTCCACAGTGGGGTTCTTGAGGTCATGTGGGCTAGGCCTGCCCACCACTTGAACAATGTACTGCCTCCCGGATGAACTTTCATTGGGATGTTCATCAGGGACATCCACTGGACGTTCATGTGAAAGAGTGCTCTGCAAATACAGACGTACACACAGAGAGCTCCCATACTTGCAGAGGGATGCTGCTCAGTCAGGACCCCACCTCCACTCCTGTGTAACAATAAAATGGAGGTATAATCAAATGCGTTTTGCATTATATTTTTAACAGTAGAAATAGCTACATCTAGGTGAGTTCACTAAGTTTTAGAAGAAGGAGAGACCTCTGGCTTCTTAATGTCCATACTGAGAGCTGTTATAACATCAGAAATGGTGCTCAAATTTTTAAAAAAGTTTTAAAATATGCAAAGGATGATTGTGCTAAAGATCCGAGATCCACCATGGCTGACAAAGTTAAATGGTAACTGCTTTTTATTTAGGCAAAAAATACACTTGTGATAATCTGAGATACGGCTGAAGAGCTACCATTCGTATCTGCTGAAAGCTTAAATAATGAACTCCATGGCTGACTTATTATTTGCTGCACAGACACTTCTCACAAAGAAGTCTCAGCACTTGCTAATTCAGAAATGAGCCATCTGATACCTGCTAATCATCTCTACTACGAATTAACATGTATGAAGCAAGCATATTTCATATTCTTCTTATATTCAATGTCCAAGTCAATCTTTTCATTAATGCAAAGTACATTTCATAAATGTCTATAGTGAGTATTTAATTTCCACTCACACCTGGAGCCCTTGATTGATTCTGTCCAAAAACAGAAGTGTCAAATTACATCAAGTATTTCCAAATGTAAATTTGTACAAAACAGATTTACATTTACAATGTGGATAAAGTCAAGATAAGCAACTGAGCTGAGGGTTAGAGCACAGAGATGACCTGAAAACAAAAAAAAGCACACATAGAGAAAGTGGAAGGAAGGCCAAGCAACAAAGGAAGAGTACAGGCAGGTAGCACAGAACTGCAGGGATGGCGTCAGGAAGGCTAAAGCTGAGAAAGAGCTGAGGCTAGCGAGGGATGCTAAAAGCAACAAAAAGGCTTTTTTCAGATATGTGCAGAGTAAAAGACAGAGGAAAGAAATGGTGGTTCAGCTATTAAATAAGGATGGCAAAATGATAACAGGTTACAAAGAAAAGGCAGAAGTGCTCAATTCCTACTTTGGCTCAGTCTTCTCCCAAAAGAGGGTCTATGACCCCCCTGGCAAAGGAGAAGTACAGGCTGAAGGGGCAGGATTGCAGCTTGAGATCGATAGGCATATGGTCAAGGAACACCTAATTACTTTGAATGAGTTCAGATCTCCAGGGCCAGATGAACTGCATCCTAGAGTAATAAAGGAACTGGCAGAAGAACTCTCAGAACCGCTGTCTATTCTCTTTGAGAAATCATGGAGGACGGGGGAAGTGCCAGATGACTGGAGGAGGGCTAATGTTGTCCCTATCTTCAAAAAAGGGCAAAAAGGAGGAACCTGGGAACTACAGACCAGTCAGTCTGACATCCATCCCTGGGAAAATTCTGGAGCAGATTATAAAGCAATCAATAAAGCAAGATGATCAGGGAACTGGAAACAAAGCCCTATGAGGAGAGACTGAAAGAATTGGGCATGTTTAGCCTTGAGAAGGGGAGACTGAGGGAAGATACAATAGTGCTCTTCAAGTACTTGAAAGGTTGTCACAAAGAGGAAGGCCAGTGTCACGATCCTTTGTCCTCCCCCTTCGCAATCAACACACTCCAGGATACCAGGCTTCAGGCTCACTACTTTATTAGTTAATAACTAGCTTCCTTACAAATGCAAATTCTGAGGAAACCCTCAGACTGCAATCAAAACAGCTAATCCACACATTTATGAATATCAATAGAGGAGCTGAAGTGGAAATTAGAGAAGTTGCCAGCAGTCTCAGCAAGAACTTATCAGCCAGACTAGCTTCACAGGGATGCCCCTCCCTTAAGGTGGCACCTTCCTACATAGGCTTTCACACATAGCTAACCTGGTGAAGCATCTGAGCTCCACCTCTAACTTTTCCTGCTTCACTCTGCGACACACTCTAGCATCCCTCAAGTCACACCCCTCATTCTCCTCCTACCCTGAAACCTGGGTTCTTATGGAGGAGGAGGGAGGGGGCATTCAGGCTGAGCCATCCATGTGTCAAGGCTGTTCCCATTCTGAATCTCAGCTGCTAGACATCTCCACATTCTCAGATTCATTCCTGACTGCCAGGATCTTTTCTCGATCATCCCAGAGTGCAGGACATGGAATTTTCAGCTCAAGTTACAGGAAGCCAGATTCCAGCTGAACATCAGAAAAACTAGGGATGGGCGGATTCCCTACCTGCTGTTCCGGGTGGGAATCCGCCCATGGTGGGAGGCGATCTGTCCCTCCCCCTGGAATCCTCAGGAGCCAGCTCTGCATCGCTGGCAATATGGCCAGCCACCATTGCCATGCTGAATCGCTGGCTGAGTAAGGGCTAACTAACTCTGGACGCAAATGGCATAGTGGATGCCACTTGCAGCTGTAAAGCTGTTAGATTAACCTAAATGCAGCCATTTATGGCTGCATTTAGGGTAATCTAACAGCTTTACGGCTGCAAATGGCATCCACTATGCCATTTGCGTCCAGAGTTAGTTAGCCCTCACTGAGCCAGCAATACAGCACGGCAATGGCGGCCATATCGCTGGTGCCGCAGAGCAGGCCAGCAGCTCCGCGGAGTCGCCGCGAGGAGGATCTGGCTCTGCGCGGGTCTGGAGGAAGGCAGAGGTAAGTAGTGATGTTCTGCCATGGACTCTGGAGGCCTCATTGGGGTCCGTGGCGGAATTCTCCATCATCCCTAGGAAAAACTTTCTGACGGTTAGAGCAATATGACAATAGAACCAATTACCTAGGGAAGTAGTGGGCATTCCCACACGAGGCATTCAAGATGAAGCTGGACAGCCATCTGTCAGGGATGCCTTGACTTGGATTCCTGCACTGAGCAGAGGTTGGACTCAATGGTCTTACAGGCCCCTTCCAATCCTACTATTCTATGATACTGTTTGGAGGAACTCATTCACTGCATCCATTTCTCACAAGCCACATGTATCCTAAGCTGAACCCACACCTATTGGCCCATCTGAACATCATAAGGGGTCCCTAATGGCATATGTAAAGACTATGATGTTGCTATCATGCAAGGTGAGATTAAGGATGCTTACAAAAATCTCCCCATCTGGATTACCCTCTGCACTGTGAGGTTCTAAGACTTGGTCAAGAAATTTGCTTGATCATGGTTTGGTCTAGCAAAGTGCTTTGTCAAATTTGTCCCCTCCCCAGACAGTTTCAGCTATTGGGCAGTATGGAAATATAATAAATAACTAAAATAAAAATACATCTTGTTGTTCTAGCTTTCCAAAAACATTGATCTGGGCAGTATTTCAAGAATGTGCACATTAAAAGGAAATAAAAATTAAAATGATGTATTTCCTGCAATTGTTATTATTTGAAGGGGTTTATTATTTATTTTACATTCCTAACAGTGCTAGTTGTGCATTCCTGTAGGTAGAAAGAAAGAAAGAAAGAAAGAAAGAAAGAAAAGATCAACATGTAAATATAAAAATCCTAGCTGAAGCAGTTACCTTCAAAGGGGTTCAACTTTTCCATTGTTGTTTTTATTGTTGCACTTCAACAGAAATAAGAAATACATGTTTCTTTGCCTATGCACTTACTTATGAAAGGGTTTAATCTGTTAACGACATGCCTAAAATCTCCTTACTTGCCAAAAGCCACTTAAAGCAGAACTCAAGGCACAACTGAACTGTGCACAAATAAGTGAGGGAATCTGCCAATCTCTAAAAAATACTTCCAAGTCCTGCTGACTGTCGAAGGAGAGATTTACGCTTATGCTTAACTCTCCTTCTGAAATCAGTGGGACTTGAAAGTTACCTGACTCTGATTGGATAGGTGCCCATAGTATTGTGTTGTAAAGCAAGGTATCCAGCTACTTCACCAATCTTTTTTTTTTTAAAAAAAAGCTCAGATGAAATTGAAATTCAGTGGTGAAATTCCATGGTGTCTGTTTGCCAACTGATTCACCCTCCCTCCTGCAACCTCCCTGTGCCTCCAAAACTTGCTCCAGAGGGTTGTGGGGCCCTCTGGAGCAGATTTCGGGGGTGGGGGGCACAGGAGGTTCAGGGGAGATGAGAGTAAGGGAAAGTTCACTGGCACAACATTGTATAGAACTGAAAATAATTGACAAAGAATTATTTAAATTTGGATATATTTAAGTAACTTTATACTGCAAACAGGCAATGGCTTTTTGCTCTCCTCCTTTGAATAATAGTTCCCACTGTATAATCTATTGTAGGGAACTTAGTTGTCAGAGTCACCCTACAGCAAAGCCTGACTCACTGGGGAAGACAAGAGCTGAATCTACACATAGCAGTTATTATACTGCAGTGATAACTATTGGTGTCCATTGGTGTTGTGTGCACCAATAGTTATCATTTATCATAGTTATCATTGCCGTATGATGTAGATTCAGCCAAGGTTTGGGGCTGTTTCTTCCCCTTGAGAGCCCAGGATGAGCAACATCATAATGAGTGTTTTATTATTATAATTTTATTTTTAAAGGAAAGTAATAAACATGTCCTGAAAATAATTATTACCTGAACTTGTATACATATTCACAACTCCACTACACTTAATGCAGCTAATGCAAAAAAGCAAAATATATAGAGAGAACATTGCCTAAAACCCATAGATGAATATTTAATCAGGGTCTACTATTTCTAAATCTTGTAGTATTAACTTCTTTAAACATGCAGACCTTTTGAACAGTGATACAAGGAGGAAATGATTTATTCACAAATGTGCTTCCAAGAGAGACACCTGCTTTGCAATTTCTCGTTTCACAGTATAGGCAAGGAGTGGAGGTTTTCAAAAGTCACATGCATAAATGTTTCCCATTATTTGGATGTGGGAATTATTCATAGGACCACTTCTGTGACTTACAAAATGAGGAAAGCTCACCTCAGTTCTAGCATTATTCCAAGTGTCACCCAAAGTTGTCCAATTTTATCTCTGCTCCCATTGTTATTTCTCTCTGACAAACTAACTTCATTCTTTTTTTTACTATTTTGTCTGACCTGGAATTATATCAGGAGACAAAAACATAGTTTATTCTATATTGTTTCCTTCTGCTGAAGAACATAGCTCCTACTGCTACATATAGTAGGGGAGTTCATCGGACCAGGACAAATGAAGAATCTGGACAATTCATACAGATATGGGATTCATCCAAAGTGAAACAAAGGTCCTCTGAATTACTCTGAAATGAATCTGGATCCTACTAAAGCTTCATGAGAAATTTGGAGAGACACAGAAATACAGACAGTGCTTCTTCAAAAATTGGACACACTGTCCCCCAAGTTTTCCATAGTATAAAGAAAAGGGCAGCATGGGGAGAAGGGGAGCGAGAAGAGGGGTGTAGTTTTGTGACTGACAGCTCTAGTTTGCAACCATGGAATAACTTTACCAGGCTCTCATTTTACTTGCAATCACAGTGCTCTTAGAAGGGACCAACTCCCCACTCATCTATGTAGAGTTCCAGTGAGTCTCCACAACCTATGTCAATCTCCCCCCAGCCCTTCCTGTCCTTCCTCTTAAAGGTGATTCCTGCCTACAGTTTATAATAAGGAATTACTAACTCCAGGCAGGGAGTAGAGCTGGAGGTTGGGGGAGAACTGGATTTCCAAACTCTGCTGCCTAATTTTCCCACTGCTTAATGTAAAACTCAGGGCCTGTTTCCATGAGCGATCTACTCTGAACTGGGTGTGTGTGGAGGTCGTTAGGCATACATGACGTCGTAGCCATCCAGCAGCCATCCCGGTGCTTATCAGGGAAAACCTGATTTTCCTGAGACTGCTTAAAGTCCGATTCTTTTCCTCAAGTTGGGTTCTCCCTAGTATAGTTGCTGTGTGCCCAACCCCCACATTGACCTCAGGTATGCTAGCCTTGCCTAGGGATATGCCTTTCACCAAGACCCGGGCCAAGAGTTGTTTCCTGTCCCCACACAAACCAATTAGTGTCTCCTCAAAAGTAACTCCCATTGTGGCCAATGAGGCTTGTCTTCTGAATACACACATCAGTAATTATAGATATCCCCCTCAATTGAAATGACACAGTGTAAATTCCAGTTCCCTAAGTGTGGTTAAGTGTGATCTTGAGGCTCCAATTCTCCGTTGTTTGCTTTATTGCCTTAGGAAGTAACTAATTCACAGCTTCATTATAGAGATCCTGTGCAGTATCAGTTTGGTTAGAAAGGGGGCTGGTTTCCCATCCTTGTGTCCTCCTCCCCCTTTCCCAGCACAAGCATATGTGTGTCTACTCAGAAGTAACACCCATTGTGTTCAATGACGCTTGAGGCTTGTTGGGAGGCTTGTCTTACAAATGCGCAGAAGGGGAATGTAACTACTTTGCACCTTCCTTACAGAGCCTGGGGGGGGGGGGGAGCTCTCTTATTGGTTGAGCAGCCCATGCCACTCAGATGATATTCACTCCAATCCCTACCCCACTCTACACAGAAGTAAGTTATATGAAGCTGCTTAAAATGGTGCGATCCACACCCTCGTGGAGCCTGGACCAAAAGCGACTCCTACAAAAATGCAGGTGAGCGCCACTCCTCCCTTCTGTTTCCATTGTCATGTAAACAGGGCCCCAGTGTTCACCTAGGCTTCTCACTCTGAAACAAAGAGCAAGAAGACATCTCCTTTCTCCTTGAAATAATATACAGGGAAGAGGTTTATGAACAAGTAGGGTTTTGTGGTTATACTCCCCCTCTCTCCCTCTCTCTCTCTCTCTCTCTCTCTGTGTGTGTGTGTGTGTGTAATGCAGTCACAAAACAAAGACCACAGCAAATTGCCCACAAAGCAGGGGAGGGAAACCCTTTTAAAAACCCTTTCCAATGATAATCAATGGCGGGACATGAAGCTTCAGATTTCCAAAGTGAGATTCCAATTTGTTTCTAAGTCTAAATGGGGGGCGAGAGTGTTGGACTGGGAGCCGGGAGATCCAGGTTCTAGTCCCCACTCGGCCAAGGAAGCTCACTGGGTGACTTTGGGCCAGTCACAGACTCTCAGCCCAACCTACCTCACAGGGTTGTTGTTGTGAGGATAAAATGGAGAGGAGGAGGATAATGTAAGCCGCCTTGGGTTCCTTGCAAGAGGAAAAAAGGCGGGATATAAATGCAATAAATAAAATAAAATAAATAAGCTGAATTAGGCTGTTTTCCAAATCACCAAATCAAGGTTCAAACTAAATCCTGTACTCGGTGTACACTACTAATATATACCAGGTTAGCCAAATATGCTGCATCAAATCTGTAAAAGGTTACATGGATTTGCCACGATGTTCAGCCAGTAATGCTGTAAGTCTCAAAACCATTTAGAAAGCATGCTGGGGAGCCAATCAAATGCCCTGTTGTGCTGTAGCTATTGACAGAGTTTTAAAATGCTGTATATGTAACACTTGCATTTTTCCTCTTGCAATACACCTGTTATGGAACAATTTTCCTGAATTATTTGCAATAACAAAGCTTGCACAATTTATTAAACTGCTTGGCAGTATGTCATTCCCAAATGTTTTCAGCTAACAACATATTTTATATTGAGTGGGCTAAGACCTGAGCTATAATACTCTCCATTAGTTTTCACTGAGAAAGTCTGAAGAGCGCTGGAAGCCTGTAAACAAAATATTAAAATGCATGACTGCCTAACATGGTAGACCGTATAATCTTGTGATAATTGCATTCATTAAAGATGAGGCATCAAAATTGCCACCTGCTCACCTGCTAAAGAGAAGCAAATCAGAACCATGAAGCTAAAAATTGAAGCTTGCCCATAAGTTGGGCATTTTCAAAACATGCTATGACTAATCTTGGATCTTATCCTCTGACAGCTGTGCTTCATTCATCCTTTTTCCTAAAGTGAGGGAAGCTTATTATGTTATGGTATTTGTTCAAGAAAGTAATATTCTTATTGCTATCAGGGCTGGGTAGGCATGGTAGGGCATCTGCCAAGACCCCTCACCCAAGCAGGGGCCTACTGACCAGGGCCCCCAGGACTTGCTCCTCTTCATCTTTGCAACCCTTTTGTTCAGAGGTTAGAGCCTCTTGCTCTAACCCAGACAATGGTGGTGGTGAAAAGAAGGAGGTTCTCTGCCTATCAGGCAAGCAGGTGTAGCAATGATGAGAAGGAGGATGAGGAACCCAGTGACAATGTTAGTGAGAAAGTAGACTCGCTGAGGAAGGGTGCCCAATTAAAAAAACTGGGGCCGGCACTGATCGCCATTTGTCACAGTACAGTGAATCGGCTTTTCCAGCACATCAACTATTAGAAATGTACACCACACATCCTATGTAACAGGATGAGCCAGGTATCTCTTTAAAGGATGTGGGCAACAAGTTTTGAAAACTACTGGGGAGAAAGGGAAAGTAATTGCCTTACATCACTGATTATGGCCAACTTCTTCGTGACGGGGGATTGTTGATTGGCCAAGATGCTCTGTCCATGTCTTCATTAAGCCCATCACCACCCCCATTGAGCTGAGGGGCGTTTGGCTTCATATGCTGAAGAACCTGGCAGGCAGGCACCCCTCATATCAGGAAATCAGTTGTCACACTAGAACACAAAACAAACTTCTGGGAAAAGCTCCTGTCAGATACAATGGTACTACTTGCACACTGAGTTGAGAAGTGACAGTGCCTCTGGCCATGTAGGAAGGGATTAAATGGAAAGAGAAGGGTTAAAGTGACAGCCAAAATCTAACCACAAAACAGGATGGAGCCACCACCTAACAAAAATGTAATATTCACAAGTCAATGGGTCTTTTGAAGGAATCTCTACGAGTGCTGTGCTCTTTTATTTGGCTCTGTGCTTGCTCAGATGTTAAATGGTCAATTTTATGCTTCTCCACCTGCTGTACAGCTACAGTATAATCTGTCACTGACTGATCTATATAATATTCAGCATTGCATGGATACAGTACTATCTTATGGATTTCATATATTCCTACAGATAAAATTCTGTGTGGCATTTCTATTTATTGCTCCTATAGTGAACAAAATAATATGTATGCATCACTATCTGAAAGTCTTAAATTATTACAATTCTCTTAGCTAATGCTAACCTTTTTCAACCTTTTCCAGGAAGAGGCAGAGAGGGCCAGATAAAAATCTGCTAGGTCCCGAGTTCAGCTACTCTTGTTTTAGTGAATCATGAAGCCCAGGTGCTTATAAGACAGGTAACAGATACAGGTATCTATAGATAGATCTAGATACTGGAACCCAGCCTTGCCAACCAAGGATATATTCACACAACCAATTTTTTTCTACAGTAAGGTAGGGATGTCAGAGAATTCCACCACGGATCTTGGTGAGGCCGAATGCCAGTGCATTCGGCCCCCCAAACTCCGTGGCGGAACGGCCTGCCCCCCCCGCCCCCCCCACAGATCCCCCTCGGGACGAGACTTACCTGGGGCGGATCTTCTGGGCGGCAGCGGCGGCAGCTTGTCTTGGAAATGGAAACCGCCATTTCCAGTCTTGTTAAAAAAAAAAAAAAAAGAAGACATGATAGGCTACGTAAAGATTTACGTAGCCTATCATGGCTAAGTTAAAAAAAAAAACATGACGTGATAGGCTACGTAAATCTTTTTTCGGCCCCTGAAACTACTTTGGGGGGGCCGAATACGTTGGCACTCGGCCCCCCGAAGTTTCGGGGAGAAATTCTCCCCCATCCCTACACTGCCATTTGCAGTCTGGAGGTGTGTGGGGTTTTTTGTTTTTTTTTTACAGAGACATGATAGGCTACATAAAGATTTACGTAGCCTATTACGGCTGGGTTAAAAAAAAAACATGTACGCAAATGGCGGTGGCTACAGCTGCTGCCATTTGCGTTCCTTATTTTTCGCCATCTTGGTCTACGTAAATATTTACGTAGACTATTATGGCGAAAATAAAGGGGAACACAAATAGCGTAGCGGGCACTATTTGCGTCCCTTTTTGATTTGCCGTTTTAGCCTACGTAAATATTTACGTAGGCTAAAACGGCGAATCAAAAAGGGACGCAAATAGCGCCTGCTATGCTATTTGCATTCCCCTTTATTTTTGCCGTCATAGTCTACGTAAATATTTACGTAGACTAAGATGGTGAAAAATAAGGAACGCACGTGGCTTTGGGTTTTTTTTTTGTTTTTTTACCCACAGCCCTCTGTGGCCGGAAATCCGGCTGCAGACGGCTCTGGCCTGGGCCTGGCCGGCTGTTCCACAGAGCCGCCGTGGAACACAGCCGGTCATCGAGGATTCTGGGGGGGAGGACCAGATCACCTCCCCCCCCGTCAAGGATTCCGGGGGGAGGGACGGAACGCCTCCCCCCCACCGACAACATAATCCATGGAAAGGTAAGTGACTTTCGTACATCCCTAGTGATATTATGAGGGAATTGAGGATTACAATTATACTTTTGGAAGAAAAATAGTTACTGTGCAATTGTTCAGATTCCTTTATATTCATTTGCCGTACCGAATTACTTAAAGGCAAGATTTTTTTACTTAGTGTCACTTACTTACTATGAAAAGCTTCTATGCCGTAACCTAATATAGTTATGATGCAATTCAGAGCATCTCTACACCAGCCCCAAATCCCACATTTAAAATGGGTCTTTCTGCTTCTGTTTTAAATGCAGGATCACAATGGACTCCGTTTACACGTGCTTCCTTTTTCACCTCCTTCTCCCCCTTATCTGAGTCTTCCATACGTTTCATTGATCTAGTTCCCTCCTTGAGGCTTTTCTTTTTTTGCGGAAGGAACTCAAGTGGGACACAAGTGGGGTAATTTGATAGCTCATTGTCTCCGATCTATGTAAAAATGGAATAAAAGTCATTTAGTGCAGGAGACGCCCTGGAGGTTCACGACGTCATGTAAGGGCCTGCAAACTTCTGTGAGTGAGCAATTTCAATAGCAGGATAAAAGCTCCATGTGAAGAAGCCCTCAGTAATTATGAAATCCATAGTCTGAATTCTTCCTGTGCCATAAACTCCATGAAGTGTTTTAGTGACTCATTTAGGAGGAAATCCCACTCTGCATATGTTCAAAGGCAACTTTTGTTCATGGTTTGCATATCACAGAGCTGGGGAAATGATTTGCAGAGAAAATGATTGCCAGAAGGCTACTCTGGCGTGTACAACATCACATTATAAACATGTGCAACGTCATGCTGGCATCAGCGCAATGTTCATTTCTGTCCTGTCTGTTCTCTCACACTAAATTAGCTAAAAGGAAAGAGGCTTTAGAATGTTTTACCGGTGGCAGGAGTCCAGATGAAATGACCTTCAAGGTCCCTTCCAACTCTATAATTCTGTGTTGATGGTATTGGTTGCCAGCTGGGTACTTGTACGGATGTCAGAGAAATCCATAATGGATTCAAATGAGTTGAGATTTCTATGAATCCGACCAGTGGATAACACAGCCGACCAGCTTTTTCTGAGTCATGTGGACGTAAAAAGACCAGTTTTTACTTTTGAGGGAGGTTTGTGGAAATGTGTATTTGCACAAGTGTGAGTTAGTGCAAATGTTCATTTGCTATCAGGAACGAAATTCTCATACATCCCTAAAACAAAATTCCAATTCTGTCAATGAGTGGGCAACAGAATGAATGACACCTGACAATCTGCAAAAATACAGATGGAACAGATATAACAAAGTCCGTTCATCCCTAGGTACTTGTAAAGTGGAATGGTAGCTTCAGCTGCATAGACTCCATGTGCCTATTCCAGTGAAGAGACAAATCTGGTCTCACATTCTGCCACTGACAGCCATCCAGCTCCAACCAAGGTAGTGGGGAAGCTGGAACTAACCACAGCACAAGATACCATACCACGTGCGTACTGCATACACAACTGCCATGCCCTTCCTAGCTGTAATTTCCCAGCATTTTGGAGTTGGAGTGAACATGGAAAGCCCGTAACGAAGCATGTTAAACTGAATATCCCGAATATTCATAGGCTATTCAATTTGTTAACTGAATATCCTGAATAGAGAGCCAGTGTGGTGTAGTGGCTAGAGTGTTGGACTGAGAGCCAGGAGATCCGGGTTCTAGTCCCCACTCAGCCATGGAAGCTCACTGGGTGACTTTGGGCCAGTCACAGATTCTCAGCCCAACCTACCTCACAGGGTTGCTGTTGTGAGGATAAAATGGAGAGGAGGAGGATTATGTGCGCCACCTTGGGTTCCTCAAAGAGGAAAAAAGGCGGGATATAAATGTAATAAATAAATAATGAATGAATGAATGGAATCCATGTTGAACCACCACATCAGGGGGGAAAAAGTTTGTGTGAGCATCCGGAACTCAAATGAAATAAAGTCAATGATCTATACTATAAGAATGCTCTCTGGGATAAAACTGCTGTCTTGAAGGAAGTGACTAGTATTTGAGAGATGTGGATATACAGGCATGCCACCAGGCATGACTTTATGTTGACATAAAGAAAAATCTGACCTTTCAATCTCATGGCTAAGTACCATAAATGGTTCTTAGGGACCTTGGTCCATGGTTTTGGCATTCTGTGGAAGGAAGAATAAAACATGGTTCCATGGCATTAACAGTGTGAGAATCTTTTACAGGCCAAATGGAAAGCCTTACTCTGACACCAGTCTCTAGTCCCCACAACAGCACATAGCTCAGAAAGAGCATAAGATTATGAAATGGGACTAAATGAAGAAGTTAATTGATCATTCCAAAATTTCTAAACTTAGTTCAGAATGCCAGCAATGTGCTTGTGAAGTATCCTACACACACACACAGCTGCCTTAACATTTTCAAGCTTTGTTACAACAGCACTGTCACTTACATTGGTTCTATCTAATCTAAGGCTGCTGTGACAGGCTGGATTGCCTGCCAATTTCTGAGGAGAGGTGTAGATGTGAAAAGCCCTGTAATTAACTGCAGCATTAGGTTAAACAAGAACGATCAATATACTGCCATTGCCTTTCACTGCCACTGCCTTTTACATACACAGCAACTCTCCTGAGGAAACATAACAAAGAATCTGACATTCTGCTATGCCCTACATCAAAAACCATCTTCAACAAATGTAATACTATCTGACACACTATTAATAAATGGTTGATATTGATACCATCCGGAAGATACAAATGTGATCTCTGAGATGCCTTCCAGCTCTTTGATAAGCTAACATAATAATTTACCAATGAGACCAACCAATTTACACAACTTCTCTTCTGGGGCTTAATTCGATCTGCATAGCTGTTCGTCGGTGTTTTTGTCTGTAGGTTAAGTGAGTGCATGTGGCAAAGAACTCAGCACAGGCGCAGAAGCATATGGTGGACCAAGGAATGCTACAAATTCGCTCTATGCACATTCAGTCAGTCAGTTCTGGAAACAAAGTTGTAGCCATGAAGTGGTTGCAACTTTCAGAGGGATAGCTATGTTAGTTTGTTTTGAGTAATCCATAAATGCAATTAGAAAAAAGAGGCAAATGTTGCTAAGCGCTGATTCATGTTAGAGCTGTTACCCAGTTTGCTGAATTGGGTTGCTTGAGCAAATTGGAGTGGGGTGGATGTGCACCCACAAACAGGGGAGGGATTTTCAGGGGGATTAGGAAATCAGTTTGAGGGGAGAAGGCTGTGTGTCATTTTTTTAAAATGTTACTTACCTCTATATTTGAGGGAGCACCTCTCCCTATATATGTGTTAGGGGTGTGCAAAACCCCACTTACCTGCGTCCATAGGGGGTCCACCGGGGAGAAGGCTATCCATTCCTCCCCCTGGAATCCTCCCCAGCCAGCACTACTCCACGGTGAGTCCGCCGCAGCCTGACATCTGGCTGCGGCCAGGCTGTGGCCGCAAATGGCGTCCTGCGTAGGGGACGCCATTTGCGTCCCTGCTTTGCTGTGATAGGCTATGTAAGGATTTATGTAGCCTATCACAGCAAAAAGAGAGGCACGCAAATGGCATAGCGGACGCCATTTGCGTCCTTTCCTTTGGCCATGATAGGCTACGTAAATCTTTACGTAGCCTATCACGGCCAAAGGGAGGCACACCAATGGCGTCCGCTATGCAGGACGCCATTCGCGGCTGCAGCATGGATGGCGGCCAGCAGCAGCTGGATCAGGACCTGGCAGAGGTAGGTAGAATCCGGTCCATGCAGACTTCGTGGGGCGGCAGGGGGGATTGCTCCGTTCCACCATGGACTCCAGGGGGCCAGATTCCAAAGAATCTGGCCTCACTGGAGTCCGTGGAGGAATTCTCTGCCATCCCTAATATATGTACCCGAGAACTGAGGGACCCTCCTCTGCATCCCACCAGTACAAGACAGACACTATAGTGGGATGTGGGAGAGGGCCTTCTCTGCTGTGGCACCCTGGTTGTGGAATGCCCTTCCCTTCGAGGCCCAATTGGCACAGACATTGGTCTCATTTCGAGTAAAAATATGGCTTTTTAACAAAGCCTTTGAGGGCTAAATGCATTCCCTTTGTTTTACATTGTTAAACTGTTAAAAACAGTTTTAACTGTTTTATTCTTCTAGATTCTATTCTAACTGGTTTTAGCTTGTTTAATAGTTTAATATGTTTTTAGGTGTTTAAATTATTTGTTGTTTTATACTGTTTACATTGATTTTATCTGTATGCTGCCCTGAGATCTTAATGATATAGGGTCAGATAGACATGTTATACATACATACATACATACATACATACATAAAAGCATGGTGAGCAGTGGCTTACTTACATTTTACTCCCCCTTCCTTATCTGTTTTTTTTTGGGGGGGGGCAGCAATGTACTCAACCGTTGCTGCAGCTTCTGGCTGACCAGCTATCACCATTCCTTTGCCCTCAAAGATGCTCTACAGAGAGTGTGTCCACACAACGCCATCTTTGAGTGGCAAGGAGATGGTGGCTGCTGACTTACTGGCCAGCACCAGCAATAGCTGTGTCTTCCAGCTGGCTGAATATATCATTCCCTCCTCCAAAGATAAGGAAGGTGGAGGGAGAATAGGGAGGCAGCTGCTATTCCCCGTTGTATATAAATCAGATTTTTTCTTAAAGATCACAGTCTTCCCTCCAACCTTGAACTGATTGACAAATTACACCCTACCCCACCCCTACCCCAGAAGATTGGCAATACTGGGTACTCCCCTTCACTGACTGAGATTTCAGTGGCAAATTCAGGGAAGGCATTTTGCATAGCCTTACACTTTGATTTTGCAGAAAAAAATGTGGGGTACTGTGCTCTGTGAGAACCACTGAAACTCAAGGAAAAGCTCCATCAGATTGCTTCATTGGGTGTCTACTTTGTTGTCCTTGAAATCCAAATAAATTACATCCATGTTTCCTTGACAGAATTAATTTTGAATGAAATATGTAGGAAAAGCACAGTTTATTATTATTATTATTATTATTATTATATTTATTTATATCCCACCTTTTCCCCAATACTGGGACTCAAGGAGGCTTTACAACACTAAACATAAAAATAAATGAGCTAAATATAATTGAGAATGCAAAAGAAATTCATCCAAGTTTATCGGAAGTAACCTATACAAGAAAATGGCAATGAAGAAACAAAACTGGGATGAATAATATGCTGCACAAGTTTATTACATTAAGTAAAGCATGTTGACTCCTATGTTTTTTCTACACTATTAACTTCACAGACTTCTCCACCATAGGCAACATTATGCCCACACAACTCTCTCAGGCAGAAGACTCACTGATTTGGATCCTGAAATCTGTGACTGGAAGGAAGTTCATGGGAAGAGATTTTTCTGTTCAGTCCTTCCTCCTGCAGCCCCCTAACCGTAATCCCCAATCTATCTGGAGGGTTTCCACTTCCTACTGCATCCCCCCATACCCCATCCCACACTTTTCAAGAGAGCCCCCAACCCTCCAAAGAGGCTTTTGGATGGCAAACAAGAAGGCTGTAGGAAGAAGGGAGAGCTGGGGAAGTCCACTTGGACTTCTTTCTGTTCATAGATCTCAGGGTCCCAGGCACTCTGCCCAATCCCTTGGGGAAAAAATGCTTAGCAACTGGATCCCAGGAACATCCCAGGCAGGTGTTAATTGTAAATTATGAATCTCTTGCTTATGATTAGCAGCTTTTGATCTCTGAGACAGAGTCCCCTCATCCAATCTGCACTTGGCAAATGTTAAGCAATGATAAGCAAATGTTCCTTCAGCCACACCCCAGCTTAAGTTTCAGGAAAAATGGATTGTCTCTATTGTTTACATAGCCTTTTACACTAGGGCCAAAATTCATGTTACACTAAACATAGGCTTTTAAAAGCATGCTCAGCATTCGCCATGGTACACAAGGGGCAGGGTTAATCATCTGACCCTTTTCCTCTAAAAAAAGAAAAAGAAAAATTAGCTCCAGCTGTCATTTGCCCCCAAAGCACTTTTTTTTTTTTTTAAGTAAACAACACCTTTGGGGGAAATAGCAGTGGTGCTGATTTTCAGCAGGAAAACAGTGCAAATAGAAAATGGCGGAGCCACATTACTTTTCCTAGTTTAGGGGGGGGGGAAGGCAAGAGTTAAGCATGCTTTTAAAAATAAGTGCTGAATATAAGGCTTAGTTTGACCCTTAGATACTTGAGAGGTGCACCAATGGCCAGCTTCAACTTGGACAATGATTCAGCACTTTGGAAAATGGCCCAGTTGGAGTCTATCCACTTCAATTTGGTACCAAATCTGAGTTGAGGTTTGGAAATCCAAGGCTTCATACTTCCCATTGACGGTCATGGGAAATAAAAAGAAATCCTATAACCTTTTTTCCCCTTGGTCAGATTTGGATGATAGTTGCAGGTATAGTAGCCCCTTAGATTAAGCCTACTAAACAAAAGAAAAATAGGTGCAGGGGGCTTGTGCTACACACCTTTATATTTTGATTGATTTTTTTAAAGTGAACTGCTGATACCTTTTCTATTTCTTAGCAGAATAGGATGAAATTTTCAGGGGTTATTGCCTCTTCTGAAAAGGTAAAATCTGCCTAATTTCAGAACAATAACTGCAAGGAGTTTGTGCAAGAGTACCCTTGACATTTTGAACATCACCCAAAGGAGATGTGCTTATCTTCCTATGTTCTTTGTGGACCGTTGTTCTGAAAATGACAGGCAACCTAGAGGTGTCCCTAGTAAGAAACCTGCAAAGTTTCAGAAGAATAGGTGCAGCAGTTCATGTGGATGGAGAGTTCTCAAATGTAAAGAGGGGAAGTGATTTGTTTCCCCTTCCCTTCCCCCTGTTTCAATTTGTATGAATATAGCATATATCATAGGGGTGCCCCCAGGCAAGAAACCTGCACAGTTTCAGAAGTATACGTGCAGGGACTAGAAAGTTATGCTGTATAAAACCAGTTTAAGGCTTTTTTAAAGCAGGAGAATAACAGCTCTAATATAATATCATAATTAATTAAACACACACACGAAAAACTGAGTGACAACACAACTAAATTCAAATTACTTAATTTCTTTTCCATGGCTAGGGGAGGGAGAGATGGATTTACTACCTAATTCTACACAAAGACACTCTCACACACAACACAGAATGACTGAAAATTTAAAGCAGGGTATCTCAAAAAGATTTTGCAGGAAACAGTCTGAGAGAAGGACTGAGTTACAGCAGAAAGGAAAGGATGAAATTAAACAAACAAAACTTGAAGCCAAGCCACCCTAACCTGCTTAGCAAGAAAGAAACTATTACTTTATTTCTAAGCTGCTACACCGTACTGAGAGAAATGGAAGACAGCAAGAATTTTTATGAAATACTCAAAATAACTCAATCCTCCCCCCAAAGCACAGTGATGAAATCCTATGGTAAAACTTGCCCTAGGATTAGAAGGTGGACCTGTCAGTCACTCAACTGCGCTTCCCTCCCTCCTCTTACCCCTGCTTATAATCAATGTTTAGAGAAACGAAACCAAAAGATGCTATTTGCAGGAAACAAAGTCTGTGCATCTCCAAAACACAAGTCATTAACGAAGCCTCATTTGGAAGCAGCTTCAGTTTTCTTGGCTTCAGAGGGAAGCCCACTTTGACTTGGAAAACAAAGGAACCAGACCAAAGCACCCCAATTCTGCTTGAGCTTTGGGCTTTGTCTGAATACAATGCACATCCCTAATAGATACTATGCTATCAGCTACTGAAAAAGGGGGGAAAAAACATTCATATTGCATACAAGCAAATAAGCAAATAAATTGAGTGGTACTATATTATACAACAAATACAATGCTGTAACCCAAATATGTATAAATGCAAATATGGATTTGAGTTGTTAAAATGTTCTCCTAATATATTAGATGGCTAGGAAAGAACACAAAGTAATACAATGGGTTGTAACCAATATTAGTCCTACTTAGAGCAGTCTCTTTGAAATGAATGGGGCTTAACTTAGTCCTGATTAACTTAAATCCCATTAATTACAATAAGTCTACTTCAATTATGCCTAACATTGGTTACAAACTATAGTATTAACATACTGCCCTAAATGTAAAATATTTGAAATGAAAACCTTGAAGGTAAGCTAGCAATGCAATTCTATACATGTCCACTCAGAAGTAAGTTCCATTGAGTTCAGTGAAGCTTGCCCCAGGTATAGGATTGCAGTCTTATTATATTATTATAATATTATTATGAAAAAATTATATTATTTTCATCCTAAATGTTCAAAATATCCCTGTTCTTGTACCTTTCAGAATCCTAGATCGTTAAAAAATAAAAAGGTATTGTCCCTAGAATTTAGTTGAGAACACATAACACCATATATGCTCTATATGTTCAAGGACAGTAATTTAATATTAATTGGTGGCAAACCAGTGCAGACTGATATATTATTAAGTTACACTGAAATGTGACTTTTAAAAAAATAATTAAAAAAAATAATTACAGTGTTCTGAAAGTTTGGAAAACTTCATTATGCTACAAATAAGGAGTCCAGTTCCTTAAGTTCAGTCTTTGCCTGTCCTCCTAAGTTGACATGTCTAAAATATTTACATGGTGTAATTTCAAGATTCAGTAATATTACTTCCAATCACCTTACTACCTTGCATACAAAACTAGGCCCATTGCAAAACAGTCTTTTTCTTGCTTATGTATATGTATATTTAGTTTTTGTCAGAGTGGCTTTAAAGAATAAAACATTCAGGCTGCAATCCTATGCACACTTACTTGAGAGTAAGCCTCGCTGAACTCAGTGGGACTTACTTCCTAGTAGATATGTACAGGGTTGCACTGTAAAAGTCCAGTCCCTGCTCTCATAAAAGCACGAAGGCTTAGAATTAATACCCACCGTAGTCATTTAAGACGTTTCCAATTAGGAAATTAGCTGTTATAGATCATTCTCCACTATGCTGGAAATACTGAACAAAATCCACCAGAAATTTCTGCCATTGAAATGAATGAGAGCTGCCTAAGAGTGACTCCAAATTTATATCCCAGTTCATTATCGGGATGAATGTACATAAACCTAGTCAATTGTGGCTAATGTAGGCAGCATTAATGGGAAATCATTTAGGAATCAGAATAGGACTTTCCATCCCAGTGTGCATCACTAGTACAATAACTTTCATAAACATATTTGCTGTTCTAGCATCAGTGATTTGCAGCAATGTAAAGACACACACAAAACACCATCAATTTTATATCTTGTTCACATCTAACACTGCTTTAAACAATTTAAAGCATTTAAACATCTATCATTATTGATCTCTCCTGCACCGACATAATTACAGACATTATAAGGGAGTGACAGATTTATTTAGCCAGCACACTTAAATATGAATTAAATACGGCAACCTTTTTTAATTCATGTATTGCTGAGAGCTTGCTTCTCTGAATTTGTAAAAGCAAATATCAAAAGGGCATAAACGAAGAGAAAGAACTAGAAGACTGAAATATGCACAGACCGTAATGGCAAACAGGTATAGATAATATTTAGGATAACGTTTAGGTATTCATAATTCAACGCAACCATAGGACAACAGCAGTTATCAGATAAGTCATCTATGTAAATAAGTCAGCTATGCAAATAGAACATATGCAAATAGCTTACAATATTATGATATGAAAATCTATCATTTTTTCATTTTTCTGTTTTCATGGTGTGTGTGTGTCTGTGTATGATGTTACCTTTAAATGTTATAGCACTTTATATTATTTGAAAACAAAATATTTCCAAAACCTTCCTGGATTGTGAGATTAGAGGTTTCAGATTGTTGTTGTTTCTCTCCCTCCCCCAGATTTTCACTAAACATCCTTTCTTTCTATCTCGGAACAAGCGACTACTTCATCACCGAGAAACACATTGGAAATTCCATGCAACATATTAATCTTCTGATTGACTCATTGTCCACAGGACAGAATGCTTACCTGTTTACCAGTCTGTAATGTACAGTCACACAATTGCAAAAGTAACAGCTTTCAAGCTTACTGCATCCTGTATAGCCTAGCAGGGTAGTTAGCATTACTTTCAAATTAAGAATTACAAACAGGGGAAAGCAGGGGAAACTTACCTAAATTCTTTTCATTTAAATATATTAAAATAAATATTCAGGTGCATATTCTGAACCAACTTAGATGACAGTTGCAGCCCTGGATTTGGAATGGTCATAATGCCAGTAACATTCAAAAAGGCCTACAGAAAAGGCGATTCCCATCACCACCACCATTGATTCAAATACTAACACAGAAGACTTAACAGAACATCTTGTTATTCGTAAATGTATCCACTTGAGCAGTTTTATCTGGAATGAGCTACATCCTAATCTAACCACCTTAACCATTTTGCATACTGTACATGCATATTCAAATGTTATCAACACTGAGTCAGAAAGGACAGGCTGGTTTAGGGCTTTGGTTTAGAGTTGTGTTTTTTACATGTTTGTATTAATAATCTTTAATACATTTCTACACTGTAAGTAGGGACATAATGGAATATTTAAAATGCTGAACAGGAAATGTATTATTATCCGTCATATCGGGTCAAATAGTAGAATACTAGTGATAAAAAGTGCCATCATTGGCCAGATTAAATGGTATATCTATTCAATCCTTTGTCTCGATGATAAAATATACAAAATATAACAACCACATCCCTGTCATTTGTGAGAAGTCCCATTGCAATCAATAGTCTTCAGCATAGCTTTCTTGCACAAACTTGCATACATGATCATTATAAATTGATTGGTTAACAGCTTTTATACCCTGTTTCATGATTATCTTAAACTACTGCAATCACTGAAAAATTCCCAGCCTATGCTATATCCTAAAAGTAGTGTTGGTCTGGACCTAAGTCCAGACTTTTTTCAGCATTGGGCTGATCTTTGGAAGTAGGAAAAATTCTCAGATATCGGGGGGGGGGGTGCTACCATGAAAGCTAAATGGATTTGGGCAGGGGGTGGCAGTGGAGCATGGCACATCAGAGGATACGTGATGTATGGATGAACATCATTTCCTACGCCTGGGCAGATGGGAGGGGCTTCCTGAGAGTTGTCACTCAGGGCTGTGGGACCTGTGGGTGGGGTAAGGATTGATTTGGGGGCCAACCTGGCTCACCCACCCAGAGTCATGGGGCCTGGGAGGGGAATGCAAATCATGTAAGCCTTCTTGAACACCTGAAGAGGTGTGGTCAGATGGGGAGGAAGTAGTAATAAAGAGCTAGATATGGCTTGCCCTGTCAAGAAGCAAGGATAGTAGCAAGGTAGCTCCTGAATTTATAGTACAGTCCTGCATGGTGTTAGTGTAGGTACTTCTTGCTATGTTAAAGTTAAATAAAGTTGTGGCCCCAGTTAACCAGCCAGCTGAGGTGATTCCAGAAGCTGAAATGATGTTTCTGTGATAGGGGTGTACGGATTCCCCACCGTCTGTTCTGGTGGGGAATCCATGGTGGTGAGGAGGCAATCCGTTCCTCCCCCCCCCCCGAATCCTTCAGAGCAGTTCCGCTCTGCTCGGATTCGGTGGGGGGGACTGGCTTGGGGGCGCTTACCTTCCCTCCTGCCAGCCAGACCTGTTTGCCTCCTCCCTGTCCCTGCCAATTGCCTTTTAAAAAAATGTCTTAAAAAAAAAAAAGGCGACCAGGAGGATGTGCCCATAGACTTATATGCAAATAGAGTCATGAATCTTGCATGTAAGTCTATGGGTCCATAGGCTTATATGCAAGATTCACCGCTCTATTTTGCATATAAGTCTATGGGCACATCCTGCTGATCGCAAGTGCCCATAAACTTATACACAAAATAGAGCTGTGAATCTGGCATATAAGCCTATGGACCTATAGAATTATATGCAAGATTCATGACTCTATTTGCATATAAGTCTATGGGCACATCCTCCCAATCACCATTAAAAAAAAAATACATTTTTTTAAAAGGCAATCGGCAGGGATAGGGAGGAGGCGAATGGCTCTGGCTGGAAGAAGCAGCCGAGTGCCATTCCGCCTCCAGTCCTCCTGGAGCAGAGGCAAGTGGTCCCGATCTGCTGCGAATCCGCAGCGGATTTCTCTGACATCCCCATCTGTGCATAATTTCCTATGGGGATCTAGGCATTTGTGGGGTTTTACACCCAGAGGAAATTACAAATCTTTTGAAAAATAATTTCAACTTGTGGGCCACGTCAGCTGAATGGCCTGGGCTGTGTAAGCCTCCCTTGCAAACGTTCTTTTTTTACTTACGAAATGGAGAGGAACTGACAGTGAAAGGGAGGTTTTTAGAGGACTACCAAGGAATGATTGAAAACAAAGACATTTTTGAGCTGAATGATAGGATGTCAACCTTTTGCCTATGTAAGACTATTAGCTTTAACATCTAATGACAATAACTTCCACATTTTAGCTGGACACAGTGTTACTAAATGCAGATGTCATGCATTGACTTCTGGCTGAAGTAATGATATTGAGTAACATTTCTTCCCATTAAACTGAAGAGTTTTTACCCTTCTTGTATCAAGCCAAGATTTATTTGGCTACAGCATACTTAGAGAGCACAGACAGACATCACAATGAAGTTCCACTGAAACCTGCAGTCCTATTTAGGGATGGCGGAGAATTCCGCCACGGACTCCAATGAGGCTGGATTCTTTAGAGTCCATGGCGCAACGGTCCACACACCTCTGCCACCCTGGAACAGATCCTACCTCCCATCAGCCGGGTCCAGTCCGTCCGCTGCCGGTCTGCAGAAGCAAATGGTGTCTGGTGTAGTGGACGCCATTTACGTCCCTTCTCTTTGCCGTGATAGGCTATGTAAAGATTTACGTAGCCTATCACAGCAAAGAGCAGGGACGCAAATGGCATAGCAGACGCCATTTGAGTCCCCGCTCTTTGCCATGATAGGCTACGTAAAGATTTATGTAGCCTATCACGGCAAAGAAAGGGGACTCAAATGGCGTCCGCTATGCCATTTGCGTCCCTGCTCTTTGCTGGAAGTTTGGCTGCGGGCGGAAGTCCGCCTGCAGATGGACCTGGCTGGCAGCTCTGCGGACTTGCCACGGTGCAGAGCTGGCCGGGAGGGATTCCGGGGGGAGGGACGGATCACCTCCCCCCCCCCGTGGACCCGCCAGCGGACTGGTGAGTGGGTTTCTTACACCCCTAGTCCTATTAAGGACCACTCCAGGATATGGCCTTCTGGATTACAGCCTCTTTTCTTCCCTCTCCTATCTTATATTTTTGAATGAGCATGTTGTCTATCTGTATGACAAGGCACTGATTGATTCATCACCTTCTTTCTTTCTCATTTGGTCTCCTAAATATAGATGAAATGATATCTGCATTCTTCTTTGTTCTCAGACATTGCATGTATAAAATAAAGAACCCCCCCCCCCAAGTTGTGCCATATTAACAATGCACACTATGGCAAAACTTTTATAAGCAGACTTATAATATTATATTACTCAACTTGTATCATATGTAGCAGTGTGCATGAGAGAGAGAGAGACAGAGAATTATTACTATATGGACCTTGTGTGACCTTTCAACCTCTGTGTACTGCCTGTATAACATGAATCACATGGTTGTAGCAGTGTGCTTTGGTATCTACTGTTTCGACAGACTAGAACAATTAGCTTCTGTGATTTACTTAGCCAGGCTCTGTAGTGCTTCCAAATAGAAACAAATCGGCAGGAGCTGAGTGCGGTGCCCAGAAGCTAGTCTACCAAAAATATTTATTGAGCTGACACATTGTCTAAGACTACAACCAGTCTTCCTGCCCCAGGGAGTCTAAAGATTTGTGTGTGTTTTTGTTTTAAGATAGGACCTAGGCAAACATTGGGAAGAACAGAACAAGCATCTTATATTTTCCAGTTTGTAATGTGATAAACATAAGACAACCACTTCAATTCAATTATTTACAGCCATTACTTATACTGATACCAGTGTTCATAACACAATAACCATCTTTCTATGCAAGGCTGATATTATCTGAAATTGCATAAGGAACTGCACTGATACCTAATATTTCTGGTCCTGTGAGTGTCGGGTGGGTTTTTTTTTGGGGGGGGGTACTATTACTATTATTACAAACCAAACCAATATTTCACAATTTCTGTTAAGTTTACAGCAGTCAAGTTCCTGCTCCTTGGAAATCAACTATATACTTCTGAATGGTAGGTTCAAAACACTTTGTTAAATTAACCTGAACTAAAAGATGAAAGCAAAACGATTACCTCAGCGTTGAACATATAAGTACAGATATTTTCACTTGTTTGTAAAACTGAAATTGAGAAGCCACACAAGGTAGTGTAGATGCTGCACTAACCACATGAAGGCTTCTTGAAACAGCCACCATATGGTGGTCAGGTATGTCATGTAGGGAGAGAGTATGCATGACAACTCCATAGAGTAGCCACTTAAATATCACCAAAAAAGAGGACAGAAGAGGGCAGCGATTTGCATATGCTAATTTATAGGTATAGATAAAAATTTAGAAATAATTATAATTTAAATATGAATACAGTATTTTTCAGCGGTGTGGAAGTCTGTGACCAGGAGACTTGTGTGCCTGCTTGTTCAGTCTGCTGTTCAGGTGCTAACTGCTGATGAGCAAAAGTTATTATGATTTGGGGAGGTTCACCACACAAGGTTTTTTATTTCACAGTTTACCGGGGCTTCTGTTTCTGCATTCTAAGAGAGATAAGGATCGGCTTTTTACACAGGCAAGTTCTCTGTAACCTTGGGACAAAGAGCGAGCAGCGAATCCATGAGTTTCTGAGGGATTCAAGTATCTTTCACTTGTGCTCTCTCTGCAAAACAGCGCAGGGGTGTGTGTGTGGCTTCATTGCTGTCAGCTGTTTACGGGGGGGGGCACTGTCTTCTTTTTCCTCCCCCTGCCAGCTCGGCCCTCACTTTGAGCCCCTCCTAACCCAGTCAAGAACACTCTCCTCCCAGCCCAGGTCAACAAGCAGACATGCTGGAGGAGGGGTAGGGGGAAGGGCAACTGCTCCACCCAATGGCTTCTTCTTCCCAGGCTGTGGTTATAGTGGAACAGCACATTTACACACAGCCATTAAAGTGGATTTAAATTTAAATAGTGGATTATCTCAGGGTTGGGGGGGGGGTTCTGGATAAAGATAAAAACAGCTGGATGTGCCCTGGAGGTTGACAGTGTCATGGAAATGACCTGCAAACTTCCGTGAGTGACCAATCACAAGTGCACTATAAATTATAGCTGTGCACAAATGGCCTTTCAAAAGTCTCCAGCCTATTTGTGGGCAGAGAAATTGGGGGACAATTTCACTGAATTTCTCCTCAGGGAGGAGAAATTCTCCAACTGCTTCTCACAGACAGGGCTCACTATTGGCAGGGTTTGTAGCACAGGTTCTTTCTTTTTCCCTAAGGGTTTTTGGTTTATTGTACTGCTCCTGTCAATGGCAACAGCATCAACTGTGTTGAGGCTTCAACTTTTTTGACTCAGAATTTTGAATTTCTTTTGGTGGAATTTTTGAGCTTACCTAATCACTGTGAAGTGGCCAAGGGTGTTGTGTGTATTTTCTCTCTCTATTACACATCCGTCCATTGCTCTGCAGCCTCCCAGACCACCTGTACTTTCTGTACTGAAAAAACCCCATGGGAGGAATTGCCTCATGATGTCATCCTCATGATGGCTTTAACTGAAGTGTGGGAAGCCAAGAAGGCTACCGGCCCCCACAGAGATTACTGTACAATGACAGACAGGACACTCACACATACTCCTCAGCCACCTTATAAGTAAGGTAAGCACAAGAACTCCAAACCCAACCCATGAGAATGTCTCTGAAATTTCTCTTCCTTTGAATTTTTTTGAAAGAAATTTCTTTTCTATCAAATTGAGTGAAAATGGTAAAAATAAAAATAAATGTGGGACAAATTTTTGGAACAGCATGACTATAAGTGCCTCATATAAAGACAGCCTTTATCTTTAAACAGGAAACGGACAAGCCAACCCTTCAAATAGAGAACAGTCCTCTGTAAAATAAAACACATAGCCACCCTACAACTGCATCTTACCCCTACTCCATGGTTGCTAGGAAAATCAGCAGTGGTTCAATCTCTCAATGTGATAACAGCGATTCTTATGGTAAACTATTCTAAATGTTGCTCAGCACCTATCACATGGAGTCTGTTTGAAACAGCCTCCACATGACAGGTACAAGCATAGGTCAGCCATTATTATTCCTTTTAGTACTGAAAACGATTCGATATACACTTGCTTTTGAGGGGCCTAGAACACGCTGAGGCCTGGAACAAAATCACTACAATTTAACACAAACATTCGGGAGGATATGCAAAGATGTTGCGATTGTAGGTCAGTGCTTCATTACAAATAATGAATTAAAATATCATTTAGAATATAAATATGAAGCTATATATGGGCCTTTGGAAGGAAAGGGGTACAGATTTATGAATTCAAGGTGGAACAATCCCATCTAAGACTGTACAGGAAAAGTGGCATTTCTTTTCAATGTGACATCAGCATTCTCGACAGTAGATTAGCTTAACACTGAGCATCCCAGCAAAACATTTATCCTTTTTAGAGTGCATAATAATTCATTGTTGTCCTTCGCCATACATTAAATGTCACCCATCATAGTGACAGGAGTATAAAAATTATTGCACTACAGCCAGAAACCAGACAAGAGCCGTTAATGTAGGCACTTTGGACATGATCTTTATAACCCGGCTAAATCATCATCCAAAAAAAGGGCGGGGGGGAGAGCCACATTTGAAAACAAGGAAGTGTTTATGGCAGAGTTTTTTTCAAGAGTGAAAGTCAGATGCCCTTCAAGCAAATGAAAGAACTAAAACTTCAGATGCTAAAAATGCCAAACCAATAGTATAAGCCCCATATAAATTCACCAGGTTTTTCAGCTGTTTCACTGAAATTTTCACTGCTAGTTATGTGGAAATACATTACACGTTAAACTTTGCTAACCTAGCCTGCATCTCATAGCCATATAGAAGATGTAGAATGAACCTGAAAGGCACAGCAAAGACACAGAATTGACCTGATTTGCACATTAAGTATTGGAGGGAGCAATCCTATGGCCGCTAGTGAGCAGCTAGACAGCCATAGGATATCTGGTTTTCCGGGAACTGACCTCAGAGTCCGCACTCCGAGGTCGGTTCCCAGAGAACCAACCTCCCCCCCTTCTGCACTGCCTTGCAGGCAGCGCGAAATGGCCCCGTGCTCCGCGCTTGGAAGAGGAGTGCGGAGCAGCCAAAACGGGGCATTCCGGGGGCGTTCCAGTATGGGGAAGGCGGAAATGCTAGTACGACACATCCTATGTGTTGTCCAGCAGCCTCCTCCCCCGCTCCGCCTTCCCATGACTAGTCTAGACAGCCAAAATCGGCTGCCTACCCGCAAATACTGGGCAGGATAAGCACGGAAGGAACAATCCCTTCTGTGCTTCTCCTGCCCTGCATTGGATAGGCAGTCGCCTTTGAGTTCAGAGGCGGACGCCTATCCCCATAAGATTGCACCCTAAGTGGTGGATACCATGGTTTACTTGCTAGACATACTGACAAATTCTCAAAGCAGGATAATCATGAGGTACACCTCTTCCTGGCCTGTACCCCCTGCTGGGGAGGGCATCTCTTGAGTAAATGCTCCATCACAGGAAAAACAAAGAACATTCTGCATTTAGAGAACTAATATGTCTGAATAAGGGCTCTTCTAGGTCAGGCTTCCCTGGAGGTTTAAGGCCTACTACATGTTCCTTTGATCCTTGCCTATTCTCGTTATTGAAATCTCCCATGGCTGTATTCAGAATATGGACCTCAGAGGTAGTTCTGTGCCTTTTGAGGGATAGCATGGTCCCCACTCCAGTACTGAGGCCTTTATTAAAGAAGTCAAATTTAGACCCAGCATTTTGGAATAATACCATCCAGTATCTAATCATTCGTTCTTGGGCAAAGTCTTGGAGCTTCTCGTGGCTTCTCAACTTCTGGGTTTTTGTTTGTTTTATCACTGTTTTTATCACTGTCATTATTGTTTTATTATGTTTATGGTTTTAAGTTTTGTTGTATGCCATCTTGGAACAGTTTACCATAAACGGCAGCTTTTACGTATTTTAAATAAAAACAAAATGTGCTAGCTTTCTTTAAAGTGGGACATTTTGCGATACCTCACTTGCAATTTGTAACGTATCACTTGCAATTTGGAGTGGTAACATGAAATTCTGCAGCATGTTGGCTCATTTTATTTAATACTGGCTCATTTTCTTTCCTTTTGTAACTTTTTTATTGAAACCTAAAAACATATTTATACTTTATTCCTGTGCATATTAACTTGGAAGTAGACCACACTGATTTCAATGGAACTTGTTTCAGTTGTATTGTTAGTTCTGCATTCAGGACAGTATCCAATACTGCCACTGCACTAGCGGGAATGGTCGCTAGCTAGGGATGCTGGGAAACCCACTGCAGACCCAAATGAGGCTGAATTCCCAGGAATCCAACCTCCAGAGTCTGCAGCGGACCGCTCTCCCTTATGTGCAGGGAGGCTCTCCATTTGTGGGAGTGAAGGTGGAAATGAAGAGACAAGACACAAGTGATTGGTATCAAATTGGGCCACGTTTTTTGATCGATCTGCACAGGGGGAAGACCTGGACAGGCAAGTAAGCTGTGCCAACACTAGCTAGGCACTATATCGGGCAAAACAATCAAAGCCTGCTGAGTGGCATCAAAGATATTGCCACCCCCAGGACTACCCCTTTTGGTGGAAGTAGGCCTTTCCCTGTCATCCCCTCCTGGGCCGTGAAATACCAGGTGGGTGAGGTGAGTTGGCCTCACAGGTAACCCTTATCCCCTCGATGGGCCACAAAACCCAGAGCGGGAGGCCTCAGGCATCGCCTGTCACAAAAACAGTGCCCCTGAATGCTCACCATCCCTGTTCTCCTCCTATTGCCCGTCCCTGACAGCCTACCTGAAAATGTAACCAGATAACCTGACCAGCAAATAACGCCAAATTGAACCTGTTGGACACATACTCCCCAGTTACAATGTGGAGTAGGCAAATAGACCGACAGCCCAGGCCCATCAGACTGTGAGACAAAAATTCCTACTTGGCCCTCCAAAGGGTAACCAGCAGAACCTACACTGCATACAGGGAGGGAGGGAGGAAGGGAGCCACGCTCCAAAGAGGTATTGAGGAGGGGCACCGGAGAGCTAAAAGCACGTCACAGTCTCCCTCCCACCCCAGGTGGCACCGTCTGCCAATGGTAGCCTCCCATGTCTCCTCACCCCACTGCCGCCCACAATGGCCTCACCGCCATGGCCAGGCAAGATGTGGGGTAGGGCATTTTTCTAAAAGCCGCGATAGGCTAATAGCGGCTGCTGTTAGCCTATCATGGGAAAAGTATGACCAGAATTGGTATGTTTTATGCCATTTGAGGCTGTAACACACTTGCTTCTACCTAAATTGAGGCATAAACAGCTGCAATTTAGGTAGAAGTAGGTGCTTTATGGCTGCAAATGTCATAAAATACACCAATTACAGCCTAATTTTCCCACAGTAAGCTACTGGCAGCCATCATTAGCTTATCACGGCTGTTAGAAAGATGGAGAGCCACCCTGCATCTCCAGTGGATGTACCAGGGCTCCAGGGAAATCCGCAGGGCCCCAAGCAGCTGAGATTTCCCCACAGCAGACCCCTCCCAGACCCGATGTCAGCTGGTTTGCCCATCCCTACTGCTAGCAGATGGGAAAGTACCCAAAACGACTTCTTCTGAAATGGGAAAAGGCAGCAAATGTCATGGAAGGGACTTGTCCCATTCCAGAAGCGGTGGTTTCCGGTAGGTAGTTTCTTGGGTTGTGCTAGTAAGCACTACTTTCCCCCTGTGCAGATCCCATTTCCCAACAGGTTCAATTTGTTTGGCGTTATTTGCTGGTCAGGTTATCTGGTTACATTTTCAGGTAGGCTGTCAGGGACGGGCAATAGGAGGAGAACAGGGAAAGTAATAGTTTCCCATTACTTTCCATTAGCAGTCATTCTTGCTAGCTCAATGTGTTTGGAGCTGGCAGATTGCCAGCAATGGATACTGCCCTGACAGTGCAATCACATGCACTTTTACTCAGAAGTAATTCCCATTGTGTCCAATGGGGCTTTCTCCCTAATAAATGTGTTTAGGATTGCAGCTAAATTATATTTTCAGAATTCCCAAGCCTAATTTTTCACAAGGTTACAGCTCACATCGTTTCTCCTTACTTAGCACCTTAAGTATAAATAGAAAGAGCTGGTGAAAAACTACGAGGCCCAGTAGGTGCTGTCTAGTACCTCATCTCCTGTTTTTTGGTAGAAACCCAGGGTGTCTTTGCCCTGGAATGCTCTCCCTTAAGAGCATTCTAAACTAGTAACCATAAAATAGATGGGTCCCTGCCATAAAAAGCAAATCACATGTATGTGGGCTCTTTCTAAATGACTTTGCATGTGTATTTTGCATTTCAATATTGCAATCCAAGAACAAAATGCATGATAAGAAGCAGGCCTGAGAGTAGTCAGTCTTGGTGATTGAGCAACGCATAATAGAGCCACTTCTCTAGTTGGAGGACTTTGATATCTACATTTACAGCCTTCATCTAATTAAAGATGCATTGGAAACAAGGTGAAAATTCCTTTCATTAACAGTAAATGAAGGGCAGCCTGGCCAGGATTTTGACATGATTAACTATCGTCACCTCTACACTAACTGCCTTTTCAGAACAGAAAGAAAGAAAGAAAAGTAGTATGTGGAGGACAAATATGACTAATTAGAAGCCTCTTTTTAGATTATTTCTTTTTTTTTATGGCTTGATATTATCTTTGCCAGGCTCCATAAGCACAATAAACTAATGCAATATAGAAAATCCTGTTAACTGCTCCCATTTTTCTTCTGGACAGGTCTCATTGCTTACTTTTGTCAGCCCTGAAACCAGAGTTTTCAGAGCTTTTGGTAGAATTTCATTACTAGGACCTTTCCAAATCCACATCATTTAATAGAGAAGATTTCTCCTTCTTCACACTAAAATTCCACTCGAAAGTAATAAGACTCTCATCAAAGAAATTGTTCCACTTTCTGCTGGCTTAAAATTGTCTAGCTACATGCTGATGATGGCACTATGCTAGAAGAATGCTATTATGATACCTGCAAAGTGTGTGTGGGGGGGAAATCCCATCTAACAGTAGATTCAGATCTTATAGCAACGCAAAGCTAAAGCTATTTACTGTGAACAAGTACAATAAAGTCCTGCTAAAGATTTGAGCTCATCTTACTCTCCGTTCGCATAGTACTGCTGGGAGCTGAATAGCTCTGACCTTGAAAAAAAAAAGTAGGTCTGTCACATATGTAGTAAAAACAAAACTACACCCCCCACCCCACCCCCACAGTATATCCTACTTCATCCATCAGGCAATTATGCTACCCACAAGAAATAATAACAATAACAATAATAGACCTTCCTCTACTTATGTTATCAAAGGGGGGTTGGAAAAGTACAAAATCTGTTTTAAGATGGCAGCCACATTGTTTGTGAAATGGATATATTCTCTCATTGCAGAATGCTCTGGAATTTAGATTCATTACTCAAGCAGTTCTTACCTGCCATTTTGTATATGTGCAGAGGATACATGGCATGCATGAGCAAGCAGATAGCAGTGTTCCCATAATGGAACACAGCGACACCAGGAGTCCCAAGGACTCAACAACTTGCTGTAGAAATCATCTTGCAGTTAGGGTACAGCAAGATTCTTGCCAAGGTGTTCATGTGATTGTGACAAGAAATGCATCCATTCCTTAAATACTTGTATCCAAAGCACATTTAGCCTCTATAAGTTCATCCACGCTTCAGGTAGCAGAGAGCTGGGACTAGCACAGACTGTGCGGTTGTTATAGCAGGAGTGGTTCTATGAAACAAACAGGGTCTGTTGGGGGGCAGGGGGTCCAAGTGATCCTCTGTGTCTGTTTCCAAGATTCCCATTATAATTCACAAGCACCAAAACCAGAATGCAAATAATAATGATAACAATAATAATCCACCCAGGTGTGCCAAAGCTGTGCACTATGCACATGTAAAGGTGTGGCATGCACTTTCCAAACTGAGCCTGTTGCTGCTGGATCTACCATTGCGAAAGGATCTCAGGATCTGAGCATGTGAAAATGAGCTTGCAATTAGCATGTCAGGGAGCAGGGTCCAGGTTAGGCTTTTCTCCAGTATGCTGCTAAAATCTGCAATCCCTAACCTGCAATTTGAAGTGATATTGTGATTCTGCTCATATGTAGATTGGCCCATTTTATTTCAAGGGAGGACAGGCAAACAGACAAGACTCACTTGCTCACAAGTCATCAGGAACATGGTTATAGAAGATGAGTTGGTTGAAATTGTTTTATTAACTGTAGAACAAAAGCTAAAGACTTTATTGTCATGACCCCATAAAATAGTTTGATGTCAATGGCGTCATAGGCACACTGGACTTTGAGATCACAGATAATGACTGCATTCTGTGTGCTCAGACAAGGAATGTGAAAGTTTAAACTGCAAAAGTAAGTCAGCTTTTTAAAAGGACTGCAAGTATATTTTCTTGTTACAATAATATACTTGGGGGGGTGCTTTCTGTCAATACATTATGAACTGAGCACCTTGTTCTCTTGCTGATTTGCTGTTCCTCGCTACTCTAGAGTATTATATCACATGCCGGGGGGAGGGGCAGGGAGCTCAGTGGTCGAGCACCTGCTTTGCGTGCAGAAGGCCCTGGGTTCATTCCCTGGCATCTTCAGGGAGAGCTCAGAAAGAATCCTGACTGAAACCCAGGAGAGCCACTATGAGTCAGTGTCTCCATACTGGGCTAGAATCTAACCACTAGGTAACAGGTGGGCAAATTCCAGGGATTGGTTTTGAGGGGCACATTCCCTCCCCAGACCACTGGGAGCCACTGCCCTGCCTCCACCATACCACCAAATATGCCACCAAAATTTGGTAGTTCAGCAGCAGGGTGGAAAGCCTCCTTTTAAAAGCACAAATCTGCAGATTGCCGGCTAAATTTGAGAGTGGTGCAGCAGGAAAAAGGGGCTATTTTGCTTTAAAATAGCCCCTTTTGTCATTGCCATCACTGAATTTCTGTGGCAAACTGCAAATGTGTGCCTTTAAGAGGAAGCTTCCCCCCAACCACTACACCAAATTCCAGTGGTTTGGTGGTGGCAGTGGTGGACCAGAGAAAAGGTCAGTCGTCGTCCCCATGTGACCTGTGTGCCCCTGCACTAGATAGAAGAATGGTCTGAGTCAGAACTAAGTTCCCTATGCCTTTCATCCAATAGTAGACTCCCCCCCAACCCTAAATATGCTCCACTGAGGAACCTGCTATATGGGGTGGGCTGAATGGGAGGGGGTCCCAAGAATGGGTGGAGACATTGTCCACAAGGCCCTGCCCCACAGCCAACTAACCCTCAAGGGAACATTTTCAAGGGGGAGTGCCTTGGGGAGGAAGGAGTGGGCAAGCCAGCTTCTGCCATGCAGTTAACTCCAATGCACAGGCTTCCCTAGAAGTTTTTATTATGATGATTATTCATTTACTACCTTTCCTAAAAGTTCAAAGTAGGTTTTTTTAGAAAAAGGATACACATACGATAAAAATACTAAGAAATGCAAATATGATAACACTACAATACCAGTATTGGAATTATCCTCACTATGATTTTATGGGGGATTTTTTGTTGTGTTTAAAAAAAAAAAAAATACCTTGTTTGGAAACAGGAGGGCCGCTTCTCATGCTTTGGCCATTATCTGAGGGTGAAACTATACAATGGGCCGGTTCACACGAACAAACCGCCCACCATTTAAGTCATGATGGCTTGCAGTGGATGCCGGCAACCATTTTGAGTATTCAAGCCATGACCATGGCTTGTTGTGCCATCTGAACCTGGGGACTATGGGTTATGCAATGGTTAACTCTAAAACAGGCCATGGGTTCTGCAAGGGTTGTTTAACCCTCACATAGCCCATGGTCCCCAAGTTTGGATGACACGACAAGCCACAGCTGTAACTTGCATATTCAGGATGGCACCCATGGCAGCCCACTGTGATTTAAATAAGCCATGATGAGTCATGGCGATCATGCAAACTTGGTGAGTACGTTAAAAACAGAGGCAAGAAGAAGAAGAAGAAGAAGAAGAAGAAGAAGAAGGCCTCCATTAGCACCAGTGGATGAATTTTAGAAATCAAGTGGCATGAGGATAAGGTTTAGATCTTCCCTACCCATCTGAAGTGGTGCTGATCTGGATCAGGGACCCACACACCTAATTGTGAGTAAAAACAAAAAGAACAAAACAAAACAAAAACAAAGGGCCAGCTCCATGCTCTGTATTTAATATATCATGTAGTTTGACCCTGAGGTGGTAACTAAAGTGGAGAGAGAATGGAGATTGTCAACTGCTTTCTATTTGGCAGGGTGCCATTTATTCAAATATGATTTTGGCAACATATTGCTTTGTACATTCACATACATTCAGCATGGCATACCGATGAATTATGTTGCTACTTCTGCTGTTACTAAGGCTGAGACAGAGTGCCACAGTGAGCATGTAATGAGTGATTTGACTACAAGAAAGCGAAATAAGCTCTCTTTGAAGCTCTTAAGGCCATGATCTTACAAAACACACAAGACTGGCACAACACTGACAGTGAAAAGTTCTTCTGAAAATTCGCCCTGCTTTTTCCAGACAAGGTTGTCATCTAACTATGCTCTAAATAGATGAAATGTCCTTGATGCAGCCATGCATGTGGAACTCACTACTGTGAAAATAATATGCATAGATTCCAAACTGAAACATGACTAGAAGGCATTTGAAAAAAGAAAAAAAAAACCTTTGAAATGCTTACCAGATAGTGATGCAAGCAGCCCAAGTTAGATCTTTTAGGGTGCAATACTAATGGCATCTCGACAGCCATAGGATTTTTCAGTTTCTGGGAACCGAGCTCGGAGCCAGTGCTCGGAGCTCAGTTCCCAGAAATCTGACTCCTTCCCCTGCCCCCACTGCCTCATAAGAGGCACTGCTTGTCCCCAGTTCCACACTCAGAAGACCAGCGTAGAGCAGCCAAAAAGGGGGTGTTCCCGAAGTGGGGAGGGGACTGCAGAAGTGCTGTTAGGATGCTTCCTATGCACCATCCCCCCACCCACTTTGAAGCTCCCCGTTTAGACAGATGAAATCGGCTGTCTAACTGCAAATGCAGGGCGGCTGGAGCACTGGATCCGCCCGCCCTGCATTGGATAGTTGGCCGCCTCCAAATTCAGAAGTGGTGGACAATCCCCATAGGACTGTGCCCTCTGACTGAATTCCCATGTACTCAAGAGGACTGTTGATTTTTCAATGTACACTGCCATAATTGCATATAAGCAGAAGAGTACATCTATGCTAAGGACAATCAAAACTATCTCTCCAATTGCATGAAAATCTGTTCTCCTCCTATTAGCATTTCAGGAACATTTGATTACCATTGCTGACAAGTGTGAAATGTGACTGCTTACTTTAATAGTGTGGCAGGCATCCACAAAATTGATTTGGATCACTTGAAATGTGGTTTCAAGCCCCAAGTTTGTGGACAAAAACAGGTTTGGTTACCTTGATGGATGATATCTGCTGGAAGCTAAACAGGGAGAGTGTCTCCTTGTTTGTTCTGCTAAACCTCTCAGCACCATTTGATATCACAGTATCCTTCTGGATCATTTGAAGAGTATCAGCCTTGGGGACACTCTTTTGCAATGGTTCTGAACCTACCTTGTTGAACATTCCCAGAAAGTCGTACTGGTGGACTATTGCTTGGCCATTGGCCTACAGGGTTCCTTGGCACTCTATTTTGTCCCCTATGCTTTTTAACATCTACATGATGCCCCTGGGAGAGGTCATCTGGAGTTTGGAGGTTTGGTTCTATCACTATGCTGATGATCTCTCTCTCTCTCTCTCTCCCCTCATGCCAAGGAAGCTGTTGAAGAACTGGACCATTGTCTTGATACAGTAATGGCTTGGATGTGGGCTACCAAACTGAAGCTTAATCCAGACAAAATGGAGCTACTGTTGGTTAGTAGACAAGCTAATTTTGGATTGGAGGTTCAGCCTGTTCTATATGGGATTGCATTCCCTCTGAAGGATTAAGTTCACAGCTTGGGGTTGCTTCTAGACCTGGCATTGCTCCTGGAGGGCCAGGTGACTGCTGTGACCATGAACACTTGTGCTCAGCTTTGGCTTTCATACTAGTTGCATCCCTTCCTGGAGAAGGCAAATCTGATGACAGTAATCCATGTCTTAGTCGCCTCTGGCTTAGATTACTGCAATGAGAGGCTGTGCCTGAAGAAGAGTGCTCAGAAACTACAGCTAGTGAAAAAAATATTGGCCAGACTGCTTTCTGGCATGCGCCTTGTTGTTTATATTACAACAGTACTACCTTGTGGTGGCTTCCAATTTGTTTCTGGACAAAATTTAAGCTGTTGGTTCTTATAAAGATGTCATTAGGGATGGTGCAGGCACCGATTCCATCCAGGAATCTGGCGGAACCCCTACACACACACACTCCCACGCCCCCGAACTGCGCTTGCCAAGCTGCCTGCACTCACCTGGGAGGCAGTGGCAAGCTCCACGATCACCATTTTTGAGGAAAAAATGGCAATCACAAAAAAGCACGTATTTGCATATATGCAAAATGGGGCTGTGAGTAGCCCATATAGGCAAGATTACAGGCATTTGTTTGCCTGTAATCTTGCATATATGGGCTATTCATGGCCTCATTTTGCATATGCGTGAATGTGCGCATTTTCGCAAATGTGCATATTTGCATGTGCATGAATATGCGAATTTGTGCAAATGTGCATATTCGCTATACGAATATATACGCTGTATGCTGCCCTGCGATCATGATGACTTACGTTTTAAATAAATACAAATGGGGCTGTGAATAGCCCATATAGACAATATTACATGCAAGTAAACACCTGTAATCTTGCCTATATGGGCTATTCATGGCCCTATTTTGCATAGATGAAAATATGCACATTTCTGCACATTTGCGTATATGTAAAATGGGGGACTTGAATGGCTCATATACGCAAAATTACAGTCAAGCAAATGCTTGTAATCTTGTGTATTTGGGAGATTCATGCCCCCATTTTGCGTATATGCAAATACGTGCTTTTTGTGACCGTTATTTTATTTTTCAAAAATTGGCAATTGCGGAGCTCACCAAGGTGAGTGCGGGAAGTTTGGCGAACAGCAGATAGCTGGAGCCCACCCACCCAGATGTTATGTCCCTGATGGAGGAACCCTCCTCCTCCAAGGAGCTAGAACTCCCAGAGACAAATGACACCATGGAACCATGGATGACACCTTGTGTATATCAGCCATTTACAGCACCATTTTGCAAAACAGCAAATGTGTGCATATCTGCAGCTGGCTTTTTTCTTTTTTTTTGCAAAATGGTTGCTGCAAAGATCACCAGACAGGCCTCTGGTGAGCGCGAGTGGCTCGGCAAGTGTGTGGGGGGAAGGCTTGGTAGGAGCCCAAAGAACTCAGGCAGGAAGCCGCCCATCCATCCCTAGGAACCACCCAGATCAGGAGACCTGAGGAGCCTGGGCCCTCAGGAGAGATGACCGTGGGTCAAGACTGTGTGCCTCTGAGTCAGAACCTAGCCTACGACAGTGTTGTCACCTCAAGAAGCAGGCCAGTGGGGCCTCTTTAAGAAGACATGCTTGATTATGAAGGAGGACTTCTCAAAAGGAAAGGACTCCCGGAGAGCAAGGTCCTCCTCTTGAGTAGAACTTTGGTCAGCGGGCCTGTAACAAACTGCTGCTAAGTCCTGAGTGGGAATCTAGAAGCTCTGGCCATTTAAGCCTTCAGTTTCAGTCTAGCCACTCTTGGAAAAGTGTATCCTGACCTTGCATTGTGTTTGAACCTCTGTGCTACTGACCCCCTGGACTGCGGCTTTTGGACTGTGTTTCTACTTGACTGCCCTCTTGTGTTTGGACCTTGGCTGTGCCTCAGACCTCTCATCTGGAAATCGCATACGTGACTGGTAAATCTGTGCTCTAGCCCTGTGCTTGTTTACTAACTTGCTCTTGGATTCACCCCTTTGTTGGCCCCAATGCTGAGCCTGATTCAGCATATCTGAAAGACCGCCTCCTCCTATATGAACCAGCCCCCAGTTTAAAATCCACCTCTGAGGCCCTGCTGTATGTTCTACCACAAACAGAGGAGAGATTGGTAGGAATATGGGACAGGGCCTTCTCCGTGGCAGTAGCCTGATTGTGCAACCCCTTCCCTAGTGGAATTCCATCTTGGTTCAGCTTTAGGAAGGCCATTATATCTTTTTTTCTCTTCCACATGGCTTTTGAATGATTTTAAATGTAATCTCACTTTCTATCTTTTAAATATTATTATTTTTTCTTGTCTTTAATATATTCATGGTATTGTTTTAATGTTTTCAATTCGCAACTCACCTTGGCAGCCCTTTTTGTGCTGAAAAGTGACTGATCAATTATTTTATATTTATTTATTTAAAATTATTTTACGCCACCTTTAAGGGTAAACTTCTCTCAAGGCAACATACAGGATAAAAAAAAACATACAAAAATATACAAACAGGCAATAAATATATAATAAAATACTAAAGCACTGTAAAAACAAATTATACCAATAAAACCTGCAAACCCACAGATCGTGGGAAAGCCAGTGAAAACAGGTGGGTCTTCAAAGCCTTCCTGTAGACAAGCAAGGAAGGGGCCTGACAAACACCCTGATGGAAGCTGATTCCAAAGGTGTGAGGCCACCACTGAAAAGGCCCTCTTCCTTGTTCTCACCAGCCTAACCCCCTTGGTGGCAGGTGAATAAGAAGAGCCTCATGATGACTTCATATTGTGGGCAGGCTGGTATGGGTGAAGGTAGTCCTTCAAATTGGGCCCAAATCCTTTAAGGCTTTAAAGATTAAAACCAGCATAAAGTTAATTAAAGCTGTTAGAAGTTGAGAGTCTGCAGCCCAGACTTTTTCAGAACTGCTGTCCCTGTCCAGCACACACTCATGTAGTTCTAATATTTGGTAAGTGGTGATAGATGGTGACAGAGCATGGAGGAGTGGAAAATTCAATCAATGGCTTAGAAAAGCACATGAAATATTGGCGTGAGTGGGAGGATGAGGACTTTGACATGACAGTTCCTATTAACTGCCCTGGCCAGAGACCAGGTACAAAAGCTATTAATCAATTGATTAAAAGGTATTAGTTTCCTGCATGATGCTGGGGTATGTGTGTGTGTTTCTATATCTATAATTTAAATTATATTTTGTTTTCTTATAAATAGAGAAATGCAATTAAAAACATAGGGTTACTTTAAAATATTGTTACTTAGCTAATCTGAAAAATGACCAAAAAAAACCAAAATGACATTGAAATTAATAAATACATTGAAGTTAAAAAAAACAAAAGTGTCATACGATCTGATGGGGTGGTGGACAGGAATGATGGGCCATTTAACATCTAGTTTCTGAAACAATCACCATTCCCTAATAGGGTGTATAACAGTGAAAATGAATGTTAAGTTTGGAAGACCACCATAATAATGTCTTCAGTAAGCTTAGTGGTTTTTAAAGATATAGGAAGAAATCAAACCTTCTAGAAATAAAAGGAAAATGATAGTTCAGCCAAGGTTATAGATTTAAACGCCTGCGGAATCCAGAGGAAAGATATTACTATCTGTACTCAACAGAATCTGAAAATCATTTATTATTCCTATCATCTTTGTTATACACTATCCCAGTTTGATGTAGAATTAGAAGCTAAAAAGGGTGAAGAAAAGGGTTGGAGAATGATGTACAACAGAGGCCTATTTTATACAACAGGATTAGTCCGAAACAAACACATAATTCAGTGCTAAACAGATACAGACATATTGTGTAGAATCCTATAACTGGATTAAAGACAATTCTTATCAGTTCAGTTTCCACTACTTTCTAGGAATAGGTAGGAAGTAACTTACAATGAGAGCATGATCCAAGCTGAAGCCATCAAGACTATCTTTGTCCTAAAACAGTAGATTATTTGAGAATCACAGAGGTTACAGGATATATTTATGGATATTTTAAAAGTTCTGCTTGTAAGACCCTTGATTCATTTTGATATAATCACTTCTCCCTTCTACCCTACAAGAAAAAATCATTCTTTTTCTGAACTAAAATTGTAAAAATGTAGGAATAGAGACAATTTTCAATCTGATTATGTTACTACCACATTGTAAAACCAGTAATTTTGGCAAATGAAAGTTTTAGGTCTCTCATGAAATTAACGGTTTTAACAGGAATCCCGTTGCACTATTTTGTTAGTGTATCAGTTCTTAACCTCATGCAATGTTGTATTTTTCAGACAATTATTGATATTACTGGTTTTGCTGCTAGATATAATATGAAACTTGGTGACCTATAGTTTCTGTTAAGGAACAAAGGGGTTATCATTCCAAGACAGAAACCAAGCAATCCTTCAGTCTAAAACACATTATCCACCCAAACAAAATGTCTGTCATACTTCCAGTTTAATCCTGAAATAATATAAGAAATAGAGTTGTTTTACATTTCCTTTACAATTCTTCATTGATGAAATATGCCAGTGACAATACTAGGAACACAAATGTATCAAAAGCACAATTTGACATCGGAGCTCTCTGCCTATCCTATGCCTGGTGGCAAAAGCCAGGCAGGGCAAGCCTCTCCTCCCCATCCCCCCTTTCCTTCCTCTCCAATTTCTCTTACGAAGTTACAGTTGGGACCTCATAAGGGAAGCTTTCCATGGTGGATGGATGGGAATGGGTGAGGGAGGGAAGATCCATAATCAGAACTCTTTCTCCATACTTGCAACTCTGCCTACAGGCACGGAGGAGGAGATCTGCAGCATCCAATGGTGCCCCAGGTACAGGATAGGGGCCATAGGATTGCTCTCTAAGTAGGGTTTATGAATCTGTCAAGTCCATTTCCACAGGTGTCCTCTTGTTCCCAACTCCACGTCTGTTTCAGGGACAGGGGACATTTATGGGAAAAATCTGTACATATGTTTGTGCACATTTTTTCAAATGGATTCAATGCCTCTATTGACTTAAGTGTGCTTATGCACATTTTAGAAATGTACAGTGTTGTTCATGCATTTTTCAAATGTGCACATGATGATGAATGCCTTTTGTACTTTCTTAGAATGCTTTGAAAGCCCAGAGCTGTACAGATTTCCGACCACAAATTGCATTCATTATCACATTCGGTTCCAGGAGGCATGGTAATCTATAAAAAAGACTTGATGGAATGTATTTCTCACCTATCCCTAGTATAAAGATGACAAACAATAGTTGAGTCACCTGAAATATGGGTATTTACTTGCTCCAATCAATATATGAGAATAAGCAAGATGAGAAAGTTCAGTATATTATTGCTCTGAAAAGTAGATGAGGAAATGGCCATCCATGAGGATTTCTGATGGAAATGTAAAGAAAACCTACCTCAGAACAAGATAAAGCAGGTCTCGAGTTAGCACTACCTTGGAGCATTACTCACTTCCTCATGTTCCTTGAAACCTCATGTAAAAGCTGGTAAGATTAAAACTGAATGAACAAAGGTGTTCTTAAAGTTTGACAAACCACAGCAGAAAGGCAGGTTCTTTATATATGTTGAACCTGATAAAATAAAAAATATGTCCACAAATTCTGTACAGTTCAAGGTCTGGGGTCTTCAAATTTCTAAACCTTTAAATTATATTCAAAATAAAATGTTGGACACCCAGATTTAACCTGGAAATAGAGTCTTCTTCCTGGGCTTTGAGAATCTTAAAATCTATGGACTTGCCAGCTGTAAAGTTCACCAGCCTTTTAATTTAAGTACTACCAGATTTGTAGTACTGTTTATTCAAAATCCCTTGCTAGATTTCAGCTGATCCCGTTTGTCGTTTAGAGTGGTTAAATTATCTAAGATTACATATAACTTGGAGCCAAATTTCAAGTTGCTGTTGATATGTAGCAAGCAGCTACATCTGTTTTTTATTACCCCAAAGTAAATGTGGGGAACCTGATGCAGATTGAGACCCCAGCATGCGACTAGAGGGTTTTTAACTATTTGCCACCCATTGTGGAACTGTTCCAGATCAGATATCCTACACCTGCAGCTTTGCATAGGGAAAACAGCCTCTACTGAAGTTAATGGAGACCATTTTTTCCTTACACAAACTGCAGGAATGGGACCACATGGGGGCAATCAGTTAAATCTCTCCTAAACTCTGTGCTAGATTCTTGAGCCAGATTAGCAATCCTACACTTAAAAAAGAACAGAATACCTGCACGCTACAGATTAAAAATAATGTCTAGTTTTTTCTCTCATGTCTCTGTTATTATGAGACTGGTTGAGGGTCTTTCTCACTATTTATTTGACTGCCCACTGACAGAAAAAAAATCTTGCTGACTTTTTAAAGATGCATTTTAAATCAAATGTTCATTCTACAAAAGAGAGATCACTTGGTTTTCAATAATGACTTTAGGATAATGAAAAGACTTGCTACTTCAGTAATCTGTGTCAGATGCATGAGTGTTACTATATCTTTGCCTTTGTTTTAAAAATACTCTCTAAGATTTTGTAATGGCTAATAACAGCTAAATAATAAAAGCAAATCTGGAATTAAACCTATGGAACTCCCTCTCCCCTGGAGATCACCAAAGTGGGAGTCTGATAAATTTCCTGAAGTATTTAAGAATTCATTCTCTGGGTTGGATTTTAATGACTGGGTTCATGAAGGTATGAAGTGATTTCAATCCAATATTTAATTCTAGTATTATTGGAGTATTTTACTTATCGGCTTTACTGCATGTCGGTATTTGTGCTGTTCACCCTTGGCCTTTGGGATGAGTGTGCTAGAGTTTCATGAATTGCATTACTTTTTCTTCTGATTTAGGGGGAGCTCACTTTATGAATCTTCAGGGATATTTTACAACTTTTCTGTCAGGCACAGTAGAAGTTTTTGCACATATCTCTGGCATGATGCAGCCTACTCCTTTCTTCTTTCTATTTACCATCACATTATAAAGTTTAATTATTCAGGCTAATCAGTTTTGAACAGTTGGATATGGACACTCTTACTTTGTTGTAAAGATCACACTGGGCATTTTTGGCACCAGCCTAAAATCCTGCATTTAAAACGGGGCTTTCTGCTTTTCCCAGCAGTAATGTATGGCTGTGAGAGCTGGACTATAAGGAAGGCTGAGTGCTGAAGAATCGATGCTTTCAAACGGTGGTGCTGGAGAAGACCCTTACGAGTCCCCTGGACTGCAAGGAGGTCAGATCAGTCAATCCTAAAGGAAATCAACCCTGACTGCTCAATGGAAGGACAGATACCGAAGCTGAAGCTGAAATATTTTGGCCACCAAATGCGAAGAGAAAACTCACTGGAAAAGACTCTGATGCTGGGAAAGATTGAAGGCAAAAGGAGAAGGGGACAGCAGAGGATGAGATGGCTAGATAGCATCACTGATGCAATGAATATGAACTTGAGCATGCTCCAGGAGAGAGCGGAGGACAGGAAGGCCTGGCGTGCTATGGTCCATGGGGTCACAAAGAGTCGGACACGACTTAACGACTGAACAACAACAACATCACAGACTACCTTTACGTGCACTTCCTTTCCCCCCTCCCCTTCCCCCCTCCTTCTCCCTGTAGCTGAGTCTTCCATTATCTTTCATTGATCTCGCTCCTCTTCTTGCCGCTTTAAGGCTTTTCACAAAGCAAACTGACGCGGAACACAATGGGGTAATTTGATAGCTCATTATCTGCGATTTATTTAAAAATGGAACAAAGGGCATTTAGTGCAGGAGTGTCATGGCGTCATGTAAAGACCCTGCAAAAGTCCATGAAGAAGCAATCCCAATCACAGGATAAAAGCTCCGTGTGATGACGCCCACTGTCTTCAGATCCATTTTCCACAAACACACACCCCACCCGCCCACTTTAATTCTTACTTCTGAAATTCCAATACTGGTTTCTCAGAGTGACAGTAATACATCCAAAAAAACTTGCAGAGCCTGTACTGAGATTCAATGCCAAAAATTAACATGAAGGTCCTCGGTAAAAAGAGAAAAAAATGAACTTTTAAAATAAACAGACCATCTATAAATGCCCTCTGCATTGGGGGCATGAACTACAACAGACTGTAACATTAATGGTTGGTTCTACTTGACCCCAAACTGAAAGAAGAAACAGGCTGACCTGTAATTACATTCTGGGAATCCCAGAAGGGAATGCTGGAGATAAGGCGAATGGACTGAAGTGTACGCTGTATGCTTTCAAATTCTGCATCTGTACAAAATGGAATTAAGTAATTAACCAATTGCAGGAAACCACCACTCACAATGGGAATGAATGGCAGGCTATACTTACTCAGATGTGGAACTATTTTAAACTATTTCAATCTGAGCAGTAGCCCCACTAATTACCCTTGATTTCAGTGAAGTGACAATTTCCTACTTTGATCGCTCTTTGACTAAGTGGTTTAGAAGTTAACATCTTCCACCAGCAAAATCATATAGGCACCTTACCAACACATTCTAACCCAACTGGATAATTAATTAGTGACAAGTTGCTAATTTACATGCAGCCTTAAGCCCTTTAGAAATGGATGCAGGCACTTATCCCCCAAATTGGTTATTTAAAAAAAAATATTTTAAAGTTAGAAAATGTTAACCTCTCTGAAGCCAAGTCAGGATTTAAATTGGTTATTTAGAACATTGTACTTCATACTAAGGTTGCAAATTTGACCACCTAAAACATTTTTCTGAAGGTGGGAAAAAATGCCAACAATGACTTTTTCCTTCCCTAAACACTATTTAGTGCTGCAATATGCCTAGTAGTGGTCAAGAAATAATGTCAAGGTCCTGTTGACTTCTACAGAGAGAGACAAAAATGTCAAGCATACCAAGACCCTTTTTTGCAGAGTAGAAAAATGATCAGAGAGAAACAGCAGATCTCTCTCACTTTGCTGTGACCTCCTTTTGGCTAAAAGTAGCTTAAATGATTTAGGGCCCATCATGAGGAGCTTAAGGAAGTAATCAGTGGGTCAGGGGAACACAGAGGTGTCAAGAAATCCAAGCTGCATGACTCCTTATGTGAAAATAAGATTTAGCAGGAGAGAATTCCTGAGAGAATCAGTAAAATCAGCTGGTTCTACACACATTACTAAAATTACATTTTTTTTACGAACTTTTTATCAGTGAAAAGCTTTAGAATGATTTTATCATCATCCAAGATATAATGAAGTGGGGTCTTTTCCCTTGGAGATAAATTGGCAAATTAATACTGAAAGACATCAGAAAGTTTTCCCCTCCAAAAACTATTTCTTTTTAAGGTAACCTATTTCTTTATGCTTTTGTAACACTATGGCTTGTTTTGCACGTAACATTAACCCATGGTTTATTTACTTCATGGGTTGTTGGAATGCAGTTGCACTAACAAACTATAGTTTGTTAAGCACAAACATTCCAGAAAGAGAACCCATGCTTTATTGTTGGGTTGTTAACTCTGGGTTGTTTAAACCATGGGCTGTTATTACATGTAAACCCAGAATAGAAGCCCTTCTCACTTGCCCAGTGCCAAAGGAAGTCAGGCTGATACTTTTCAGTAGTGGTGCCACACCTCTGGAATGAGCTTCCATTGGGGATTTATGAGGACCCTTCTTTGTTAATTGGCTTACCTAGTGCCAGGATGTTTGTGTTATCAGCTGTAACTGTATTGTGAATGACCACAGTTAATAATGTGGTTGCCACAGTCAGTACTTTCTGCATTTAATTTCCTTCTGACCTCACTATTTGCAATTCTCCACAAAAAGAAGTTATTATAAAATGTATGTTACCACAGGCATAGATACATACTGTATACCACAAATTGTTCTACACGCACATATATGCTTTCTTATGGGCAAAAAAACATTGTTACAGGACTCAGGCAGACCCACATGGTTTTGTGATTACAGCAACATAAAACTATACTGACACTGTAAATAAAGGCAAATAAGCAGTTTGGAAGGGGAGAAATCCTATTTTCATGGCGCATAACAGCTTAGACATATATAGAACACAACTGACCTTAACTTCACATATTATTCTAAATCCACTATATTGAACACTGCATAAGTATGAAATCAGTCAGCAGTCCATTACCATGCTTCAGAGTTAAATAATCTGTCCCAGCAACAGCATCAAGCAAAATCTTTGGGGGACCGTTCTATATTTTCAATATTCATCTTAACATCATAATGCTGTATGGATTATAACACTTCTTTCCCACAAAATTCAATACTAATTGATTGATCATATTAGCAGAGACTGAAATTTAATTAAGCACTGCCTCTCATGTGAGAGAAGAAAAACCCAACCCTATGGCTTGTTTCTGCACATGAATGTTGAACATTTACTTGTACGAAGTAAGACGCACCAGCATTTGATCAGTACTTTGAAATATGCATGCAAACCTCATTATATAACAGACACTTTAACCGAACTTCATATCTTTAAAAAAACACACACTAGATGCATTTAGGTTGGTTTACAATTAGGATGGCTCTTTCAACATCTGACAGAACACCACAAGAGATTTAAAATAGGAAACATTCAAAAATGGCCCTTTAAAACATGGTGCTGGTTTCTGATGATAAATATCCCTCCATGCTGAGTGACTGGGAACAAGTGAATATTTGTTTTTAAGTAAAGACAGAAACTGAAAAAAGTGCTTGAATGCTCAGGAAAATGTGTTTTCTACATAAGAAAACACATTTTCAGGGAGATGTATATTAATTCATCAACATATCACATTATAACATTAGTGAAAACAACCTCTTTTGAACAAACTGTTCAAAATATTGTTCAAAAAGCAGGGAAACATCTTCCAGAGGGAAAGTGAGTGGTGATTTTGCTCCTAGATAGTCAGATAAATAGGCCATGTATGCTGTAACTTGTATCACTGTGTTCCTGTTTGGACACAATGCTTTGTGCATGCACGCCCAGATATTTACAAGTTCACCTCAGAAATATGCTTCTATATATTAAACATTTCGCTGAAAGCTACAGCAACATTTAAGAAACTTTCAACATAAAGACCATTGGCTCTTTATAAGGGCTTAGATCTAGACCCTGCCTTCTATGAACATAAGGGTTCCTTCTGTCCTCAAAGGCTTTTGATGTAGCAGGCCATTTCATTTCTGCCAATGGAGCAAGGGAAGAGCCAAGTTTTCTGATCCTTCCCTCTCCTACTACACCCTCCAAAAATCTGCTTTTCAGGGTTTGGGGGTCCTCTAAAACAACATGAAAGGTGGTACTGGGGACTGCAGGGGGAGAGGGAAATTCGTGAAATTGTCTCGTCCCCCTTCCTGCTGGCTGGAGAGTCCGACTCCTGAGCAAAACTCGGTTCAGGGAGTTCTCTTGCTGGTGGGAGCAAACTCTTGATCCAACCCAATGAGTTCGATCCAAAGGAGCTTCTTCAAAAAGTAAAAGGCACTGAACCTTTTTCTCTGATGGAGGAAGTTTCCAACCCAATGTCTTCTAAGAAGGAGCATAGGATAAGTGTCCTCATAGCAAAATGTGGATTGTGCACATGTATGTGACTCAGTGGCCTCTTTGGGTGAAACTAGTCCTCAGAATTTTACATGCTATACATTCAAGAGCAAGCCTTAAGCTCACATGCTCCATTGTCTACTGCCCTCTCACCACAGCGAGAAGGCATAAAGTGCACTAAGAAGATCCTATTCAAATGTGGGATATCTTGGGCCCTGCAAGATAAAACCTGTGCAGATTCCCTCTCTCAAGTTCAGGGGGAATTCAATTTGTGCTCACATTAAATCAGGATCTCCTGATTTACTTGGTATCTATGTTCTCTCCAGAGTGAGGTGTACTGGGGAGCAGTGTGAGGGAGAGTGCACAAACCCAAGACCAACTCCCACTCTCAAGCCAGGCAGTGTCTTACGAGATAATACTCTCAGAATGCCCCAAAGACTCCACTCAGTACTCTCTATTCAGTCACTCCATTGCATATAACCACCTCATTCTCTCTCTCTCTCTCTCTCTCTCTCCCTCTCATTTTTTTTCCTAAGCTGCATTTTAAGCCTTCTCTTGCCCCTGTTCCATGGAAGGCGATTTTCCTCCTGATCATGTTACCTCCCCTTTCCTGCACCATTTCCAGCCCCAGCTGAACACCACTATTTTAGATACAGGACAACTAAAATTGTACTGGATGTAAACTTGTACGTATATGTAATATATGACATACATTATATGTAATGGCACGGTAACATAGTTTCCTTTTCAATCCATTTCCTATGGCTAAATTTACATTTGCCTTTTAAACTCGGACAGGAGAGCAACACTGAATTTTCAGTGAGTATTCATTTATGCTCTCAAGGGTAGTCCTGGATAGTCACAACAAACTGGAACCCCTTTCAGTGTATTTTTGCTCTTAAATTGAATCTCACGTGCCATTCTGCTGTCTGATTTATAATTCTTGGAGCTTTCCATTTCTGTCTGGGATTTAACTATCCTGGATTTAATTTAGTGTAATCTGCAAACATGTGCTACATAATTATTTACCATACTTCATGGAATTTTAGTAAATTATAATAGCACTGACCCTAATAGACTTCACAGGGTGCCCCATTCTCACTTACCTATGCTGTGTGAATACTATCTGCCCTTGCCCTACTGACTTGTACCTCAAGGGTGCACAACCTTTTCATCCTTGAGGGTCTTATCGGGTACCTGCAGGGGTGCCAGGGGCTGTGTGTGTACACACTGTTAGTGGCAATGAAACAGAGATCCAGGCTGTGTGTGGGTCACTGAAAGAGGAAGTTGCCACTCCTGCCCTGACCACCTTGACCTGACTGCTGCTTTACTGCTGCTATTAGTGGCAGTAAAGTAGCAATCCCATCAGTACGCTGCACTCTCAGTCTATGGCAGAGCATGTTTCAGGAGGCAATCTGAGAGACACTCTCAAGGGCTCTGTGGTTCCTGCCAAAGAAGTTCGCTTCCTAGAGTCTTCCAGAAGGAACAGATCCATGTTTATTTTCCTTTTGTTTTTAGCAGTGCCTCTGCTTTTTGGTGGAGTCTGAGGGTCTTGGGGTACCACCAGACAGGGCTTGGAGGGGGCGGGTGCTGCCTACAGGCTGTATTATTTATGACCCTGTTGTAACTGGTTACCAATCCACAAGAAGGCTTTTTCTCTTAGCCCAGAAGCATGTCTTTAAAATCTTGTTGATGGATGTAGTGAAAAGCTTTCTGAAAACCCAATGACACCGTGTCTGTAAGATACTTGGATCTACATGCTTGTCATCCCTAAAGAACTGTAAAAAAATCACTGTTCTATTGTGCACTGTGTACACATGTAAGCTCATTCTGTTTCTCAATAATTTCACTCACATTTCATGTATGGATGAGTCACAATTATCACTAATATCAAACTATTCCACCATTTCCCAGAGGACCAATGCCATCTCTTAGAATAGAGAAAGCCGTATCAAGGAAATAATACGAAACTCTGGACATCAGTTGTAGTGTAAGATAACTGAATTACTGTAGAATTCACCATGAGCAGGAGATAAATAGAACATGTAAGGCTGCAAGAGGGAGTCTGTGCAAAGAAAAAAGGGATGAGCTCAGGACGATAGACAACTTTGATAATCTTACAAAGAACAGCAGGGCAGTATCACTTCATATGCCCATCTCTCTGACCAATTTGTTACAGTTTTTTCGCTGTGTGTTTATGTCTCATAAAAAGGGGTTCTCAAACTATGGTAAAAATAAGCCTCCCTAAGTCAAGCTTCCTTTTGTGTCACTAAAACAAAACATTTAGTAGTATGGTTTGACCTGGTACCATGCCCTCTCCCCCATTAGCAGGGAGAAAGTACATGAAAGAACAAAGAAGGAAACAGGGCTTCATGCATGTGAATAGACTTTAAAATGCTTAGGAAGATGTCTTAAGGAATCAACAGCTTGCAACAGGAAAGTAACAACAGGGTTGCTTCATTCATGCACATTCAATTTCAACGAGAAACAATTCAATCCAATGGGCAGGCATACAGTCTCATTGACAGAAGGGGTGGCTGGCTGAACTCTCTAGGCCCACTGCTAAACACAGTCAGCCTGAATTCCATTGGGTTCAACAGAATTTGAAACAGTATGCCTTTGTTCAGAACAGCAGCTTCTTGCTCCAATCCAAGGACCAATAGGAGCCCTAGAACACATGTCACTGAAGTCTATGGAACAGATGTTGTTCACATAGGAGCTCTATGTATATTCATAGACTTACTGGATTGGAGCACCTGTCTCAGTTCAGTAAAGACATACACATACACAAACCAATGAAGGTCCTAGGAAGGAAATCCACACTCCTCCTTGAGCCGTTCTCGCATTTCCCTCTGACAGTAATTTGCTCACGTTAGATATCTAGTTTTGTTTTAAAAATATTATTGCCTGCCCCACCCAATCCCAGAACTGAACCATGATTCCAAAAGCAAACAGACAATGGGCACAAACTGGTTAAGTTGTTCGACTCAACGCTAAAGAGAGATTTTAAATTTACAATTTTATACATGTGACCATGAGATACCAGGATCTTAAAATTCAAGCTGGGTTTCATACAACTAATACTTCTATGTATTTGATCTGTGGCTTTGAAATACTCCATAACCCTGTTCAGGTATTCTAAATCACACAATTAACACTGTGTGGAGTGGAACCATGCCTGCTGCCCCGCCCCTCTCCTGCCACACACAGGATCCTCCCATCATTTGGAATGATCAGGGTTAGGGATATAAGCAGCTGCTTTAGACTGAGTCAGACCATGGATCCATCTAGCCCAGTATTGTTGACACTCTTCTAAATCACAGGGAAGCCTATGTATGTGGGTCAGGCTCCCATCTTCAGAATTTCCCCGCAACACATGGATGGAGTGGGGTGGTAGGAGACACAAGGGTCTCCAGTGGGCATGGCCCTACTCTCCCACTCCATACAATATTAATTACATAGTTCAGGACACCCAAATAAGATTCATGAGGGTCAAGGCCTTTGCATCTTTACTAAGAGTTCTCGTCCACCTATTCTATATGTATTTCCTTTTAATACTCTGCCAAACCTTTCCAAGAGAATATGAAGGAAAAAACACACACCCTTCAGTGTTTATCAAAAAAGAAACACTTAAGATAGGGGGACAGAAGAAAACAATATCTTACACCCTTCAAAATTCTTCAGTTTACTGTTAACAGGTGTACTGAAACCAGCCTATTCAAAGTTTAGGGGCATAACCAGCATGCTGAAGGCCATGAGGCACGGAATTGGAGGACATTGCAATTAAGTACAAGAGCCCTTTCAAAGGCTAAATTTTCCTCTATGCACCATAGATTAGTGAATGAGAATAAGAAAATAAGGAAGAATTTGTGACTTTTGACAATTATTCTTGAGAGGGGAAAAGGTAACAATTGCCAAAAAAATCACAAAAGGTTTGACATGTTACCTGGCTATGACAAAGAGCACACAACTGACACCCAAGTAAGCCAGCAGAATATACATCCAGATATCAGGGGAGAGAGGATTCAGGAAGGAGAAGACGCCCGGGTTTGTACCATTGGGCTTGCGGTACAAAATACTTATTCCGAGAGTCATAAAGGGCTTGGAAAAGTCGATGACCGTCTCTCGAACATACGTAATAGCCAGTGGCGCAACTGCAAGGTCAGCTTTCTGTTTGCAAGGGGGGAAAAGAAAGAGAGAGAGAGAAATAGGCCATAAGTCAAAAGCAGCAGGCAGGCAGAAGCAGGCAATCAAATTAAACAAAACACAGACTTTACACTTGGAGAGCCCTGTCCTGGTACCAATTAAGCTGGAATTTAAAGTTCTGCTGCTGCTCCTCCTCCTCCTCCAGTAAAGATGTTGATTTACACTGCTACTTTTCCTCCAGGAGTTTTGAACACTGTTGTGTTTATAGATATGGAGGAAATATGAAAGAAAATTATTAGTTCTGGATTTTTTTTTTAAGATCTCATTTATAACTCACACTTGGTTTGAAGGTTGCTTAAGGTTTTTTTTCTCTTCAAAAACATGCTTGGGGTGGGGTGGGGATCCCAAATGCAAAAGATAATGGATTTAAAACAAGAAAGCTTATTCTCCATTTTATTAAGTGCATTCTGATCAACACTGTTAGAGAATGAGGTTCAGATTTTGAACCACAGTCAATTCAGAGAACTATGCAATTAGATCTGTGCTGAGTACTGGGCTCTTTTACTATTTTTTTTTACTTTAGATGATGAAGATGATTAAATACATTTGACATTCCAAGGAATTTTGGATGCAGTTTGAAAAGCAATGTGAGAAACTGCTGTTATTTCCCTCCCCATCACTTGGGGCATGTACAAGTATTTTCATATTTATAGAGAAGCTCTCTAAATCTCAGTGGCTAGATAGCCATAGGATTTTTTGGTTTTCAGGAACTAACCTGGGAGCTGGCACCCCAAGGTCAGTTCCCAGAAAACCGCCTCCCCACCCCCTCCCCTGCCACCTTGTAGGTGGCGCGGTTTGTCCCCTGCTCCACACTCGTAAGAGCAGCATGGAGAGGGGGAAAAGGAGGCATTCCTGGGGGCAGGGAGGGGCAGGGACAGTGGAAGCACCAGTACAACACTTCCTATGTGCCGTTCAGTTCCCCCCACCACTCCAGCTCGACAGCCAAAATAGGCCATCTAGCTGCAAATGCGGGGCTCCACCTGCCCTGCACTGGATAGTCGCCTCTGAGTTCGGAGGCGGACAATCCCCATAGAATTGTGCCCTCCAACATTCAGACATTTTTAAAAGATAGAAATGTAAAGCAGATACAGTTCTGTATATTCGAGACAACCATTCCCCCACCCACCTACCTACCTACCTACCTACCTACCTACCTCTTTGCTAAAATCTCCCGGAAACTGAAGAAAAAGGATTGGCCACTCACTTCACAACATCACCTGTACTCTCTTGTACAATTGTTGATCAAACACAATCACTCATTTTCAAAGGGACTAGTTACAAAATCCAGTGGTTATTCAGTTTCTCCTAGGAAAAACTCTTGTATTTGGATATCTTAACATCTGTCTTTTCCATATGTGTCTACCTGTGCAGAATGCCGACTCCTGGTTTTTGAGGGCCCTTGGGCAAGGCAGCCTCAATTGGCCCCCTCCCTCAGTGAATCTACCTTCTTACCGCCATGCTCACCAGCTGCTATCGATCCAGGGAGCTCTTGTAAGTGGGCCCCTGCTTGGATGAGAGCCCTCAGCAGGTTGATGCCAGAACTGTCTGTGCACCCTAGATCAACTTCTGAAGGCTTTCTGTGGGCAAAGCTACACCAGCCTAAAATCCTGCATTTAAAACAGGGCTTTCTGCTTCGGTTTTAAATGCAGGATCACAGCGACTCCCTTTTTCACGTGCTTCCTTCTCCCTGACCCATCCCCCCCCCCAATATCCGAGTCTTCCATTATCTTTCATTGATCTCACTCCTCTTCTTGCTGCTTTTCCTCTTTTCATGGAGGAAACTGAAGTGGAACACAACAGGGTAATTTTGATAGCTCACTGCAATCTATTTAAAAATGGAACAAAGGGCATTTAGTGCAGGAGACGCCTTGGATGATCATTGCATCATGTAAAGAGCCCACAAACTTCCCTGAAGAAGCAATCTCAATCGCAGGATAAAAGCCTGGTGTGTAGGAGCCCACTGTATCCCTCTGCAGTACACTGTGCACATCAGACAGGGCACTTTAATCATGGAGCCATGATGGGTAGGCAGTTGTTATTTCAAAGGAAAATACTGGCTGACTCTTGCCTATGTCACTGTGCTGTTTTTTTATTATTATTATTTGTTGGGTGGCAGGGTGTGTGTGGTTTTATTGTATTTTAATTTTTGTTATTGTTTTTATGGTATGCTGTAGTATTACACTGCTATTTATTATTGTTTTTAGTTGCCTTGGGGACCTGTCTGACAGAAAGCAGGGATAAAAATGATCTTGTTTAATAAGCAAATTAGCACAGAAAGCAAACTAGATTTCTAGTACAGAAATTATTGAAGACCGTGAGCTTCCATACATAAGGGTTTTACCCTTTCAGGTCCTGACCCTTGTTTGTAGTTAAACAAAGATCTAGAATACTGGCAGTGGAGAAGTTGCTTCTAGTAGAAGCTACAGTTATCCATGCTCTGGTAAGTCTTTGTCCGGATTGCTCCAATGGTTACATGTGAGGCTGCCTTTGAAAACAGTATGAACTTCAGCTGGTTCAAAACAGGGAAGTGAGATCGTTAAGGGGGACTGGCCAATGTGATCATGTTATGCCAGTACTTCCCCAGCTGCAGTGGCTGACAGTTCCTTTCCTGGGCCGATTCAAAGTCCTGGTATTAACATTCAAAACCCTAAATGGCTTGGGGCCAGGTTACCTGCTCATATATACCTCCCTAAGATCATCTTCTAAAAACCCTCACCAAAGGAAGTGACGTGGGTGGCTACTAAGAAAATTGCATTTTCTGTTGTGGGACCCTGTTTGTGGAATGAGTTTCCCAGCGATGCTTGCCTAGGTTGTGCTCTTTTTGGCACCAGGTGAAGACCATCTTATTTTCCCAGGCATTTTAGTCTTTCAGTTTCTGTTGCTTTAAATCTTTGCACTGCTGCTAGGTTTTATTTTTTGTTTTTGGTTTTCCTTTTGGTTTTATACTGTAGTTTTAAACTTTTAAACTCTTATATTATAAACACCCTTTGTTCTGTTTTTAAATAGATAGCAGATAATGAGCTATCAAATTACCCCGTTGTGTTCTGCTTCAGTTTCCTCCATGAAAAGACTTAAAGCAGCAAGAAGAAGAGTAAGATCAATGAAAGATAATGGAAGACTCAGATACAGGGAGGAGGAGGAAAGGGAGCTCATGTAAAGGGAGTCAGTTGTGATGCTGCATTTAAAACGGAAGCAGAAAGCCCCGTTTTAAATGCAGGATTTTAGGCTGGTGTAGAAATGCCCTTTGGCTTGGTGGCTTACAAATTATACAGGTCTGTCTTCAATAGAAGACACTTGGTTAAAAAAAATCCTAGTCCAAATCATAAAAAATTACCAATAAATAAATAACCCTGAAGATGTTCAGAGATTTTTTACTTTGAATGGTGACATTTTATAATTAAAATCCAGCTCTACCTGGTGTACATAAATTTTTCAGGGACTTTCTTTTACTTGGAAATGTAACATAAATGACAGTGTTCTGAGAGTTCATCTATAGTTAGGTGCAAGATTATAATGGAAGACGGCACTTTTCACTAGACAATTAATTTGAATCCTACCCTGGTTGACATTTTGATTTAGACTTCTGTTAGCATGCATAATGCTTTGGCAGGTTAAAGTGTCTGCAGCCTCAAAATATAAAAACAGTTTGTGTTCTGACTTAATGAGCCCTCTTCTTTTTACAAAGTTTACCAATTGTTGTGATAAACCTCTATACCACTCAAATAACTCTGGCTATGGGGTGGTAGAGAAATGATAGACGGACAGACAGACACACATACACACCCCTACATAAAGTATCCCCACCCCTACCCTGCAAGATAGTGAAAATAGAGTTTAGATCATATAAAGGCGTTTCACCTGTGGGGGACTGGCACACCAAGTATGTTCAGTTGTTGCTCCTAACAGCTTTTATTCTATGAATCACAGGCAGAAATCTGCTTGCAGTTTCGCATATTCACTAAGGGGGCAATCAATGCCATTGTTTTTAACAGGAGGTGACTCCTATCTCTGTAGCAGTAGCACAAGCTACAGTTTATGTACTTGGTTCTGTTTTCATCTTGCACATCCTGAAATAACGTTTGAGGCCATGGTTTAATCCAACCGTTAATGTCCTATGCTGTGTGTAGCATAATGGCTAAGAGACTGAATTATGAATCAAGATGTCTCTGGCATCACCTCGCTAGGTGGCCTTATGCAAGCTACTATTCTTTCTGCTTTAGCCCCACATCTGCAAGGTGGAATAATCACACTCACTCGCTTTACAGGGCTCTTGCAAAGAATCTAACACAATAATGCACGTGAAGCACTGAACACTCAAAAGCACTATACAAAGGCTGATCCTGTATACTAATAGCAGACACATTATCTGAAAATGGATCCCTATGTAGCCAAATGGCACCATCTACACACAAAAGGGAGATATCAACAGACTTGGGGATAGTCCCGTTTACAGAACATAGGAAGCTATAAGGTTGAATCCCCCCCCCCCAAAAAAAAAGCCTAATGAGGAGTGAGCATGCTCATTGGCCACAGAATGCTGAATATCTGTTGTGGAAGGAATGGAAAACAAGAGGGGAAGAGTAATGGAATGGAGTATCCTGAAAGAAGGCATAGCTGGGTAGTTGGCTGGCTGCTCAGGGGCACTCCACATTGCAACAGTTTGTTGCAAATCCTGCTTGTTATTATCATAAACATCATCTTGGATTTCCTGGGGGGAAATCAGTGAGGAAGATTTCTACAGAACCACACACAAGGGATAGAAAATAGGCATATTTGGCTCATAATCACTATCTAGTGTTTTTAATAGTGTATTTAATGTGATTTTTAGAGATTTTTTTATATTAAGCAGTATATAAGTACTATTAATAAATAATAAAAACAAATACATAAATAAAATTCTATGCCAGGCAGAATTGGGGGGCGGGCTGGCAGGGAACAATTCTGGAAAGTGTGAGGCAGGCTACCAGGACTGAAAGACACAAGGACCATTGTACTGCTCTTGCATAGAGTGGGAAGGGACGAGAGGAGAGGGAGGTTGGCCACAAAGCTGATTTCACGCTAATTAGTAATAAAGTAAGGAATGAGATTTTGTGTCTGGCCTTGCTCCTTTCAGGGAAGAGAACTTCAGTGGTGCAGCCCAAGATTATAAATAGTGATTCATGTTAGAGAGAGAACTGTAGGTTTGTGGAGGGGATTTTACTGTATTTTATGACTGGTTTTAATTGTTGTTAGCTGCCCTGAGTGGTGCATAAGCACACACACAGTGAGATACAATTGTTTACATAAGGCCAGTAAAGAAACTGTTACATGCATAACAGATTTTGTGAATGATAAAAGACCAAAAATAAGTTTGAAAGGCACTCAGACATGTTCTAGACCTTAAAATCCCCCAGAGCAAGTTTCCCACCCCTCCAGTATATCACAGGTATAAGTCCCTGCATGGATCAGGACCTTCATGTTGTGAGTTTCCCTATCTGGGATCCATATCAATGGTATTTTCCAAGAAGCACAAGGAAACCTACAGTATGATCATCCTGAGTCACAAGGTGGATTGTCCTAAGGAAACGGAAGTGGGTGCGAAACTCATGCTAATTCCTCTGGCTACAACTGTAATGTCAAAAACTTTCTTGCCAGTTTTGATCTTCCTGTTCATCTACATATTAAAGAAAAACATCTCCCAGACTCATTCATATATTTTTATTGTGACTGACACACTTAAAAAAAATGAATTTCAAAAACAAATTTGATACAAATTTATAATAGATTGTGTGTTATATTTTTTGTGAGTGTGATCTCTGCTAACAGATGCGTGGATCCAGATTTAGTCATCCTTAGAGTAGACTCCTCAGAGAAGACTGAGTTCCATTGATTTTAATGGGTCTCAGCAAAGGATGACTAAGTCAGGATCACGATCCCACCCTCTGAAAAGAGAAGATGTAATTGAAATTTGGTGGTAATGTTTAAAATGAGTGGTTAACGAAATATTGGCTAAGGCGCAATCTTGTCAAGATAGGCAGCCACCTCCAACCTCGGGGGCGGCCGCCTATCCAAAGCAGGGCAGCAGAAGCATGGAGGGGATCATTCCCTCTGCACTCCTCCTGCCCTGCATTTTTGCCTAGACAACCGCTTTCGGCTGTCTAGTGGCAGGAGCATGGAGCAGGGAAGGAGGCTGTTTTATGAGTACGACATATAGGATGTGCAATACAGGCAGTTCCGCCCTCCCCGTCCCAGAATGCCCCCAGCCACGCCCCTTTCCGGCTGCTCTGCACTCCTCTTGTGAGCGCGAGGACGGGGCTGTTCTGCGCTGCCTCCGAGGCAGTGTGGAAGTGCAGGGAGGTCGGTTCCCAGAAAACACCATATCCTATGGCCATCTAGCCACTGTCTAACAGCCATAGGATTGCTCCCTCCATGTATTGTTCTTCTATAATAGAAAAATTGTCCAAAAAAGCAGAACACAATGCTATATTCTAATTTATTGGAGATAATATTAAAGTATTACCATGTAAATGTCGGTTTTGGATTTTCTATTTATCTTAGATATGCAGTGAGATAAGTCCAAGTTTTTTAAAAGCTCATGTTGCATGTAGGTTTTAATAATATGCATAACTTTAATTTATTGCAGAAATATTTTCACTTACCTACTAGAAAATCTACCTTTTAAAATTATTAACAATGAACTCCTACCACAAATCTATAATGAAGATTCTGGCAGTGTTTTTATATATCGAGTGTTAGTATTCCTGTATTAAAACTCACAATACAAATAGACAAGTACACCCGCTTGCTTGAACCTTATTTTTAATAAAAATTTAATAAAGCACTTATCTGGGTTGTAGGCAATGTACAAATATTAAAAGCATAAACATCAGGAAAATGAAAGAAATGCGAATGCAAAGGAATACATTCCACAAGCAATTTATCTGGATTTAGACAAGGGTTCTCAGCCAGGTCACAATATTATAAACCAGCAAAATGCCCATCATTGTGATAGACACAGTACAGTCAGAGGAGAAGCCTGTGTTTTACAAAGAACTGCTCTGAGAGCAATGCATATCTGTGAGCCCTGTATTTTTACTGGCCATTCAAAAGTACGACTAGTTTCTGGTTTTTTCCTGGTTTCCAGGAAAAGCAAAAGAACCTTTACTGACAGAGATGGCCACTGTTTTGCACAATCTTTAAAAATAAAATACATTAAAATCAACAACCAGGCACCTGCAGCATCAGCCATGCAATTTGCAGGGTCCCCCAACACTCTGTTCAAGATTTTGCGGGGAGACCACAGTTGGATGCAGGAGGGAGGTGGAGCAAAGACCTGAAAGTGCTCCATTCTGTGAACAGAGCTCCATCCGTTGAAGTCTAGATCAAAGTCAGTGATTCGCACAATTTGCTGTAGAGGTTTAGGGTGCAATCCTATAAGGATAGACGGTCGCCTCTGAACTTGGAGGCGACCACCTATCCAATGCACGGCAGGACAAGCACGGAGGGGATCGTTTCCTCTGTGCTTCTCCTGCCCTGCATTTGCAGCTAGACAGCCGATTTTGGCTGTCTAGCTGTGGGGAGGTGGAGCAGGAGAGGAGGCTGCCAGAGGACACATAGGATGTGTCGTACTGGCATTTCCACCTTCCCCGCCCTGGAATGCCCTGTGTTGGCCGCTTCGCGCTCCTTTTCCAAGCAGGGAGTGCAGAGCCGTTCCACACGGCCTGCAAGGCAGCGCAGAAGGAGGGAGGTCGGTTCTCCAGGACCTGACCTCGGAGCATGGGCTCCAAGGTTGGTTCCTGGAAAACCAGATATCTTATGCCCGTCTTGCCGCTGACTAGTGGCCATAGGATTGCTCCCTAATAAAATCAAGAGGACAGGATATCAGAAATTATAGGTCTGGGATAAAGAGCTGTATGGAGATATGCAGAGCCCACGGCCTCTTCTACATGTTTTGTTTCCAAAGACTTCATTAGTTACAACCCATACATTCCAAGTAAATTTCTCTGAAATTTGTTTTTTTACAAGTAAAATAAACATTAAACAACTGAAAGTATCAATTACTGATAGCCAATGATACTATAGATGCATGGACTACAAATAACACTGGAGATATTATTCTTACTAATAAATATCAGGGGAGACACCACCAAGAGGGCCCTCTCTCTTGTTGCCAACTTCAGAGCCTTCCTTAGAGGAGGCACTCAGGGGAAGGCCTCAGATGTTGATTGTAGCATCCAGATAGGTTCATGTCACAGACAGGTGCTCTGTCAGCTGTTGTGGTCCCAAGCCATGTAAGGCTTTATAGATTAAAACCAGAACCTTGAATCCGGCTCAGAAACATACAGGCAGCCAATGCAAGCAGGCCAGAACTGGTGTTATATGCTAAGACCTTCTGCTCCCTATTGTTAATCTGGCTGCCTAGGGATGTATGAGAATTTTGTTTTTGCTCAAAAAAGTTAACAGATGAGTAGGCCCTGGTCGAAGCTCCAAACTTGAACACCAGCACATGTCTGCCAAAAATATTTACGAATTGTCAAATATATGCTCACATTTGTCTCAATCCCGATTCCACTTCTATTTGTGAAATTTCTGTAGCCCCCACTTTAGTCTATGGAGAAAATTTGCACAAATTAGACAATGTGTGCAAAATTTTGGGAGATTTATGCAAACCTCCCATTTGATTGCTGGTCAATTTGCACAAGTTTCCCATTCACACAGAGCAAGCAGCGATCACAAACACAGACGGGAATCCAGCATGAGACAAGTGGCGAGACGATGTTTGGAGAATCCTGGCAATCTTCAACATCTCTCGTTCGCCCATCTCTATGGTTGCTGCATTTTGTACAACCTGCAGCTTCTGTACTGTCTTCAGGGGCAGATCCATGTAGAGCGCATTACAGAAATCTAACTTGGAGGTTACCAGAGCATAGACTACTGAAGCAGGTGATTCCTGTCCAGATGGAGGCTAGCTGACCACCAGCTGAAGTGGGTAGAAGGCACTCCATGCCACTGAGGCCACCTCAGCCTCAAGTGGAAAAGATGGCTCAAGGATAGGGGTGGGCGAAAGTCACTTACCTGTCCTCGAAGGACGTTCGCGGTGGGGGGGAGGCGCTTCGCTGCTCCCCCCGCGAAGTTCAGGCCGGGGGGGAGGCTTCCCGCCTCGCCTGGCCGAAATTCAGGCCGGGGAGGAGGCTTCCCGCCTCGCCCGGCCGCGAAAGCGAAAGTTTAAAAAAAAAAAAAACGCCCCCTGCTAGGCTACGTGACGATTCACGTAGCCTATCACGGCTAGATCTGCAAAGTCAGCCGTGATAGGCTACGTCAATCGTCATGTAGCCTATCACGGGTGACTTTAAAAAAAAAAAAAGCCCGTACGCTAATGGCGGCCCCCATAGGGAGCCGCCATTCCCATTCCTTATTTAGTCGCTGTAGTCTACGTAAATGTTTACGTAGACTACGGCGAAAATAAGGGCAACGCAAATAGCGTTGCCCTTATTTTCGCCGTAGTCTACATAAATCTTTACGTAGACTACAGCGACCAAATAAGGAATGGGAATGGTGGCTCCCTATGGGGGCCGCCATTATCCGTACACACTTTTTTTTTTTTTTAAAGTCACCCGTGATAGGCTACGTGACGATTGACGTAGCCTATCACGGCTGACTTTGCAAATCTAGCCGTGATAGGCTACGTGAATCATCATGTAGCCTATCAGGGGGCGTTTTTTTTTTTTCCCTTTCATTGCAATGGCGGCGGCGGCAGCCGGTCGAAAGACCGGCTGCCGCTCCCGCCCCGCTCGAACACCCGCCAAACCGCCGGCCGGACCCGCCGCCGGGAGGGACATTCGGCGAAGGTAAGTCCCGTCCCGGGGGGGGTGCGGGGTGTGTGTGGAGGATTTCTCCCCGAAACATGTTCGGGGGGCCGAACACGTTGGCGCTCGGCCCCCCGAAGTTTCGGGGAGAAATTCTCCGCCATCCCTACTCAAGGAGAACCCTCAGGCTATGAACCTGCTGCTTCAGGGGAAGTGCAACCCCATCCAGAACAAGATTGTCAAGGGCTCCTTGGAGGGCTCTCTGTCTAATCCAGTAGCCAAGTCCAGACTCAGACAAAGGGATTCTTTTCAAAGATTTATTCGTCTTTTATAACTTAACAGCTCTACAGGTAGCAACTAGATCTGAGCAGCAGCATCCCTATGCCCTAAGTTAGAACAGTTGGTCCCCGTTTGAAGGGCAATTACTGGCAGACCCCTGAATATAAGGACTAGGGAGAATCCCTCCCCTTTTCCCTTGGATCCTCTGGGCGCAACCGTTCTTTGAGTGCGAACCATTTGGCGCCGCTCTCTGCGTCTGCGCCGCGCATCCCCCCCAGTCTGCTATCTGTGCTGAGTCACTCCCTGGACTGCTTTCTAAACTAGGAATGTGGGTGGGAGGAAGCTCTGTCAGCTGTTGGTCCTGGGAAAAAAGGAGCGCGCTCCTCTCCCGAAGGAGCGACTGCTCTTCCTCAGCATCAGAACTACTCTGGGATTCTATGGGCTCAGTGTCCACCCTGACAAAGATGAACATCTATCTGGTCAGAAGAACCACTCACTAAGAGCATCCCAGTCTTGTATGAATCATAGAATCATAGAATAGTAGGGTTGGAAGGGGCCTACAAGGCCATCGAGTCCAACCCCCTGCTCAATGCAGGAATCCAAGTCAGAGCATCCCTGACAGATGGCTGTCCAGCCTCGTCTTGAACGCCTCCAGTGTGGGAGAGCCCACCACCTCCCTAGGTCATTGGTTCCATTGTCGTATTGCTCTAACAGTCAGGAAGGTTTTCCTGATGCTCAGCCGGAATCTGGCTTCCTGTAACTTGAGCCCATTATTCTGTGTCCTGCACTCTGGGATGATTGAGAAGAGATCCTGGCCTTCCTCTCTGTAACAACCTTTCAAGTACTTGAAGAGCACTATCATATCTCCCCTCAGTCTTCTCTTCTCAAGGCTAAACATGCCCAGTTCTTTCAGTCTCTCTTCATAGGGCTTTGTTTCCAGTCCTCTGATCATCTTTGTTGCCCTACTCTGAACCCTCTCCAGTTTGTCTGCATCCTTCTTAAAGTGTGGTGCCCAGAACTGGACACAATACCCCAGATGAGGCCTAACCAGTGCTGAGTAGAGGGGAACTAGTACTTCCCAGGATTTGGAAGCTATGCTTCTATTAATGCAGCCCAAAAGAGCATTTGCCTTTTTTGCAGCCACATCACATTGTTGGCTCATATTCAGCTTGTGATGGACAACAATTCCAAGATCCTTCTCGCTTGTAGTGTTATTGAGCCACTTATCCCCCATCTTGTAACTGTGCATTTGGTTTCTTTTTCCTAGGTGCAGAACTTGGCATTTCTCCCTATTAAATGTCATTCTGTTGTTTTCTGCCCAGTGCTCCAGTCTATCCAGATCACTTTGAATTTTGTTTCTGTCTTCCAAAGTATTAGCTATCCTGCCCAATTTTGTGTCATCTGCAAATTTGATCAGCATTCCCTGCACCTCCTCCTCCAAGTCATTAATAAAAATGTTGAAGAGCACTGGGCCCAGGACTGAGCCCTGCGGTACCCCACAATTGAGTAGATGAGGGCTAATAAGTTGAAGCTTAATCCCGGTATGGATTAAGCTTCAATTTATTAGCCCTCATCTTCTCAATTGTCACAACTAGGCACTGATCTAGCACATCCACAGTCTCACCTGATGAAGATGAAAAGGAGAAGTAGAGCTGCATGTCATCAGCATACTATGGCAATGCACTCCAAAACTCCAGATGACCACTCAGTGGTTTCATGCAGATGTTATATAGCATGGGGGGCAAAACCAACCCCTGGGGAACCCTGTTCTGGAGAATCCATGGTGCCAAGTAATACTTCCCAAGCACCACCTTCTGGAGCCCTGCAGTGCAGTACCCTCCACTCCCAGCTCAGACAGTTGTCCCAGGAGGATACCATGACTGATGGTATCAAAAGCTGCCGAAAGATCAAGGAGAATCAACAGTGTCACACTCCCTCATCTCTCTCCCAACATAGGTCATCATGCAGGGTGACCAAGCTTGTTTCCATGCCAAAACCTGGCCTGAACCCTGACTGAAATGATTCCAGATAAACAATAACCTGAGTTAATAACGTAGGTACAACATGGTCCTCTCCATGGTGGAAATAGCTGTACCTATTGAATTTGGCCAGTGTAGATGGGTAGGAATTTTCATTCAGTTCATTTTTTATCAGAATTTAACAAACTTCCCAAATTTCTTCATATTTCTACCAGTTATTTTCCAGGCCAAATTCAAGGTGTTGGTTTTGACCTTTAAAACCCTATATGGTTCCGGCCCAGCCCAGCCTATCTCAAGGAGTGCCTCCCAGTAACACCAGATAGGCCGCTCAACAAGATCAGCCTTGGATGGCCTTCTGTCTGTCCCATCAGCCAGGACAGTTAGGCTGGTGAGGACGAGGGAGAGAGGGCCTTATCTGTGGTGGCCCCCACTCTGTGGAACTCCCTCCCTAGGGAACTCCGCCATGCCCCCTCTTTAATGAGCTTCCGCTATGCATTAAAAACATGGTTGTTCAGGCAGGCATTTGGGGTGTGCTAGGGTAATTTTAGAAATGTGAGGTTTTTAATGTCGAATTTTATTGTATGAACTGTTTTTATTGTTGTACATCGCCCAGAGTGGCTGGGTGACCGGATGGGCGATTAATAAATTAAATAAATAAATAAATAAATATTCTTTGGGATGAAAAGAAACTGAGTTTTTTAAAATAATAATAATAATAATGAAACACCAGAGAAAGCAAAACTGACAGATTCATTCATCCCTACCTTGAAGTACAAGGATCTCCGGTAGAAAAGCACCGTGAGCCTTGTGCGCTCCTTAGCAGGATATGGGATAAGAACATAAGGACTATCCAGGATCAACCAAACATCCATCTGGTCCAGTGTCCTGTTTCTCATAGTGGCCAACTAGATTCCTCCAAGACATTCGAAAGCAGGACATGAAGGCAATGCCCTCACCCATCATGACTAGTAGTCGGTGTGATATTTGAACATCGCTTGAGGTAATCAGGAGCGGACTTTTGCACAAAAGGACTGTTAGCTCACTTCAGTTATGGTACCGAAAACAGTAACTGGGTTCAGAATGTGTCCACCCTGTTCTTTAATTCTAAGGTATGTCTTTTGCACATGGCTCTGGTTGGTGGATCTTACAGATCTAGTAATAATAAACAAGGTTGATCCAACAAGCCTGAACTTTCCCCGTTCCTGATCTAAGCTAGCAGCTATCACTACATCTTGTGGAAGCAAATTCCATAACTTATGTGATCTGTTAAGTATTGATTGGTCTGTCCTGAATCTCTTGCCAATCAGGTTCATTGGATGTCCCCAAGTTCCATTATAATGAGAGGGGAAGAAAAATATACCTCTATCCACTTCCTCTACAACCTGCACAATTTTAATAAAACCCTATATAGTGGGTTGGTTAGTGAGCAAAGACGTGGACTTCACTGTCTTCACAGCATTCCTATATGCTGGTGACAGACCTGTGAAATTTGGCATGACCAGCAGGTTTATAGTTAATGAAGAAGCCCTTTCACACAGGATGGTAATTCACAACCTGCCTTGAAGCTGTTTATGCCAGCTGGATTATATCAGCTCATGATGAGATAGGTGTCACATCCCATGCTAGGATACTGAAGCCCTGCTCTCAGAGAGGAGGTGACTGATGTCCCAGCCTACAATGCTTTGAGCACCTTTGGGAAAGAGATACTTCCCTCCTCCTCAATGACTGTGTGCTGGCCTGTCAGCTTGGCTGAAAAGGGGGAGAGGCATTACCTGTCAGCTCATGACTTGGAGGGAGGCATCTAGCGGAGAAGCTTATAAGATCCAGTCTGCAGGTTTTGCCTTTGGTCTCGCTCCAAGGGAGGAAGCATGCTACCAGCTTGGAGAACGTTTGCCGGTCCTAGGAATAACTTCTAGAATACCGTGGGGACTCAGATATATCAGCTATGACAGCTGTGATATTCATTGGCTGATGAGAGGTGTGAGCTTTTTTTGCATTTTTATTCTGCATCTATTTTCTATCAATAACCTGTTATCCTTTTGCAGAAGTGGCTTTTTTTTCATCTTGGTAATCTAAAATAATCTATTTTGACTGGGCCCTGATAGAATCAGGACCCCAGATCAATACACCCTATAATGTTCCCCATACAGTGTGATGCTACACATGCCTGCTCAAAAATAAGTCCCACTGAGTTCAAAAGAGCTTACTCCCAGTCCCAGGTAAGGATTGCAGCCTTAGTCCCTTTTTTTGATAAACTAAGGGAGCAATCCTATGGCCGCTAGACAGCGGCTAGATGGCCATAGGATATCTGGTTGTCCAGGAACTAACCTCGGAGCCCGTGTTCCAAGGTTGGTTCCTGGAGAACCAACCTCCCCCCACTTCCACGCTGCCTCCAAGGCAGCACGGAACAGCCACATCCTCCATGCTCACAAGAGGAGCATGGAGCGGCTGAAAAGGGGTGTTCCGGGGGGTGGGGCAGGGACAGCGGAAATGCCGGTACAATACATCGTATGCGTCGTACAGCAGCCTCTTTCCCCACTCCGTCCTCCTGTGGCTAGACAGCCATAATCAGCTGTCTAGCAGAAAAAGCAGGGCAGGAGAAGCGTGGAGGGAATGACCCCTCTGTGCTTCTCCTGCTCTGCTTTGGATCAGTGGTCACCTCAGAGTTTGGAGGCTGCTGCCTATCTAGATAGGATTTCTACCTAAAAGGCCAATCTTTGTAGCCATCCCTTACATGGAAGTTTCTCAGTACGTAAGGTGTTGGCCCAAAGACCTCCGAAGTTATCTGAATTTGCTTTTTGTACGTAAACCTGGTAGTTACTTTTCAGCAAGAAAGTTCACTTGGCTGCTCAGCTTAAACTTTGAGGGTTCAAATTACTGATGATCTATAGCCACAGAAAGAGAAGTATTTGTCCTTCTTTATGGGCTGGTTAAATGAGTAAATTACCAATAGATTGTGAAATGGATGGATGTAAAGGAAGTCCAACATATTTTGTATTATCTAATTGTTCAATCTGATTTGAATTATTCAAGCAAACAGTAGCACGGATTTGTTATCTTTGGCTTGCAACATCTTTAGCATGCATTGCTTTGTACAACAGCATATGCTGTAAATCTACTATAGCTTAACTGAACATCAGTGCATGAAATAAAAAAGAAAGTGAATGTTGTACATTTCAGCAAAAGACATTCTAAGTAGTTTTCTTTCCCATTTTGCTATGCTATTTTCTGTACAGAAATAAATTGCAGCCCTGCCATTTTTATTTCTGCTTTACATAAAGATGTAAGCAGACAAATGGGTTTCCACCAGCTGAATAAGATTATCTACATTTTGCTGCCAGGATTGTGGTACAAGAGGACTGGCTCACATTGAAAACGTATGAAGAAATCTAAACTAATCATTTAGAAGTGACTTAAGATAGACATAGTAGAGACAGAAATAAGCACATCTGATTCTTGACATAACTTTAACTTCACTTGCTGATGAGCCCTACAGAGAAATGTAAAAAGATAACGTTATGCCCATCATACAGTGCAATCCCATTGGTTTCAATGGGCGGGAATCCATTAAAGGACAGGAAAACTGGCTGGGGGCGGGGAAGAGTTAAAGGGCCGCTTTGCTCTTACTGCCACTCACTTTGGATATCTTGAAAGCTCCAGCATCAGAGCTCTCCAAGACAAGGTAGGTTTGCCTGTCAGGGTGGAAACTGAGCCCATAGAACCCCAGAGCAGTTCTGATTCTGAGGAGGAACAGAAATCGGTGGGAGAGGAGCCCGCTCATCCCTCACAGGCACAGCAGCTGGCAGAGATTCCTCCTGCCGGCATTCCTGAGATAGTGACCCTGGCAGTGAGAAAGTGTGGGAGGGGGGCTTGCTAGATGCTTGACGCAGATGCAGGGAGCGACGAGCGACGGAGGGCACGGAAAGGAGGCATAGCGCCCATTTGGTGCGCAAGCAATGGCCGCATCCCGTAGACCCAAGGGAAAGAGGGAGGATCTCTCCCTAGCCCATAAGTTCAGGGTCTTCAAGTGATTCTCCTTCAAACGGGGACCAACTGCTTACCCGGAGCATAGGCAACTCTGCTGTTCATTGCTTAGTCACTGGTGATTAGCATCTGAAAGAGTCATTAACTTGTAAAAGGATTAAAGCCTTGAAAAGAATCCTTTTGTCTGTGTCTTGAGTAGGGATGTCAGAGAATTTCACGACAGATCTCGGTGAGGCTGAATGCCAGTGCATTCGGCCCCCTGAAATCCATTGCGGAACGAAGTCCCCGCTTTCCCCACCCCATGAAAGGCACGCGAAACAGAGCACTTACCTGTTCCCATCTGCACTGCTTTGCGAATGGCAGCCATCCTGTGGCCGCCATTCACTTCCTCCTCTTCATATCCATGATAGACTACGTAAATACTTACGTAGCCTATCACAGCTAACGCAGGGACACCATTTGCATCCCTGCGGAGGCCGTGATAGGCCACGTAAGTATTTACGTAGCCTATCACGGCAGGGGGGGGAACCCAGCATACGCAAATGGTGGCGGCTACCGCCATTTGCGTACGCTGGGGTTTTTTTTCCCCCTGCCGTGAGAGGCTACGTAAGTATTTATGTAGCCTATCACGGCAAGGGGGAAAAAAAACCAGCGTACGCAAATGGTGGCGGCTACCACCATTTGCGTATGCTGGGGTTTTTCCCCCTACCGTGATAGGCTACATAAATATTTACGTAGCCTATCACGGCTCAATACAGGGACGCAAATGGCGGTGGCTACGACAGCCGCCATTTGCGTCCCTGCAGGACTACCCAGCGGCCGGATGGCTGGCTGCAGGCGGCCAGAGCCGACTGGCGGCTCCGCGACTTGGCAGCGGAGTGGAGCCGGCCGGGCAGGATTCCGGGGGGAGGGATGGAGCGCCTCCCCCCCGTCGAGGATTCCGGCAGGAGGGAGGGAGTGCCTCCCCCCCACCAAGGATTGCCCGGTGCAGAGCCAGGTAGGTGTTTTGTACATCCCTAGTCCTGAGCTGGCTATTGGAGTAGACTGAAAGAGGCCGCTAGGGCGCTCCTGACATTGCCCTGCCCACTTTCTAAGCAATACTGAAAGGCTAAAACAGGACTTACCCATTTTATTTATGCAATGCAGTAAAAGCATTTGAGTGAAAATCCCTTCTAAGCAAATACATGAACAGAGTTTACATGTTCTTGCAGAAATACTGTACAAGGATATGTTCACCATGTGGACTAGCTATGTCCACTGCGTGTTCACACTGCCACATTCTTCCACATGAGCACACACATGAGACTACATGGAAGAAGACTACCGTGAAATGGACTCCACATATAGGGAACTGGTGTCATACATTTGATCACCTGTTACTGGAAAAAGTCCAGCTGCAACCATGACATTCTACAAAGAAAGCCTAGTTCGCACTAGCTTTTATCCATAAAATTGTATACTAGAGTATACACACAATACGTTGGAGGAATTTGACTAGCTCCATGGCAGGGATTAACCTGGTATCAGAGGAAGAGCAGCACAAGGCCACCGAATTGGCAGCATGAGTAAACATCAAAGCAATATGCAGCACCGTGATCCATCTTGGGAACTGAAAAAGTGAAGTCAGTTCAAGACCACTTCACCTCACTGCTTTCTCCTCTCTGTAACTCACTATCATGAAGCTCTTAATATTCTGTACAACAAAGAAGGAAAATCATGCTTCCTAGAAATCTCCGCTTCAGATCTTCAGCTGAAATCTTCAAGCCATTTACTTCAATTTAGCCAAATGAAGTTAATGATGCTGCTCCAAAAGTAAGTGGTTTGATGATTGCAGTTTTAAAAGCCTTTAGCATCATCGTGCCAAATGTAGGCATATTCTTGGAAGGGAGCAGGGCTCCCTCAATAAAACTGGAATTGGAGCATACGTCATTTCTCAAAAAGGCCTTCCACAAAAAGAGCCACACCATGAACCTTCTTCAAATATGACTTCACCAGGGTTTTTTTCTTAAATCAGGATTAATGGTGGCCATGTTGGATCTAACATAGCAACTGCATACCATTACATAATTTCTGGATGTGAAATGCATTACACATGGATGATACATTAACAGATGTATGGTTTTTTAAAATTATATCTGGCATTCTATTTGTTGTAGTCTGCTTTGGTCTTTCATTCTTAGTGAAAACATGCTAACATTCAGAGTGAAGGCGCTGAAATATAACCTGGCGTACAGCAGTTTTGGATACATCATACTCCAAACATGTCTGCCACTTCTATTCAAAAATGCCCTTAGAACTGAAGCCACAATTTCCGAAAATATTACCAGTCTAGAGTTTGGACATTACAGGGATTGGTAACCTGATTAAAATAAGATGGGAAAGTGTCCAATCTCCTCCCTGCAGGTGTTAAAAGGGAGAAGGCAAGGGTGAGCACATGAGCCCAAGGCTTTATTACTTATTTACATACCAGACAATGATGAACTGGACCAATGTTTGGCTCTGCTGACACAATGTTATGTAACTTATTTATTATAAATGATGTGGGGGTGTTTGGGACTGGGCACTTTGCCTCCACTCCATCTCCTTGCTCCAAGTTCGAAATGTGATCAAAATCCGGGGGTGGGAGGGATGCTGATATGCATCATACATTCTGGTTGTATGAGTGCAGATCACTGTACAGAAGGGGCCTCATTTGATAACCACATAAGCTTATAAATGCAGACTGTCTGAACTAGAGATGTGAAGGTCCAGAAAAAACCAGAAAAAAACCAAGTTTTTACTGTGTGTTTTTTTCTTCCAAGTTTTTGTGTTTTTCAGAATAAATGGAAAAATTGAACAGCTTTGGATTATGAAATATTTTCTTTTGAATTTAAAACAAGGTGTTTATATATTGTTACCAAGCCTTTACTCACCCCAAATGATTTCTTAAAACTATGTAATAAGAAGACTTTTATAGAAAGACTAGAGATGTACAATGTCTGGAAATAATGAATCCATGGTGGGGGGGATGTTTTTTAATCCTCTCTGTAAGATTATCAGCATAGTTATTTCTTCCATTTCTTATTAAAATTATTGATCCAATGTATCTATTACTGATAAACATTTGGGGATTTTCCAAGTCATGCCAGTTTCCCAACATGTGAATAGAGTCACCATATCATAACATGGAAGAAAATGTACATTCTTGACAGTTTGGTTTTTGTTCAACAGAATCCTGTGTTTCTGGACATGTCTTCCTCTGCTTCCAGTTCTTCCTGCTTCTTCTGGCTTCTAGGATGATTGAGATGTTTCAGATAGGGATGGCGGAGAATTTCTCCACGAATCTTGGGGAGGCCGAATGCCAATGCATTCAGCCCCCCGAAATTGGCGGTGAAATTCTCCGCCACTCCCCGCTCCCCCCCCCCGGGATGGGACTTACCTCCCTCAAATGTCCCTCTCGGCAGCGGGTCCCGGCGGCGTTTCGGCGGCGTTTCGGCGGGGGCGGCGGCCGGTCTTCTGACCAGCTGCCGCCACCGCCATTACAAAGTGAATGTAAAAAAAAGCACACACAAACGTGATAGGCTACGTAACAATTTACGCAGCCTATCACGGCTAGATTTCCAAAGTCAGCCGTGATAGGCTACGTAAATCGTTACGTATTTTTTTATCCATAAAATTGTATACTAGAGTATACACACAATACGTTGGAGGAATTTGACTAGCTCCATGGCAGGGATTAACCTGGTATCAGAGGAAGAGCAGCACAAGGGGGGGAAGCACGTACGCAAATGGCGGCGCCCATGGGCGCCGCCATTTGCGTTCCTTATTTGGGCCCAGGTAGTCTACGTAAAGATTTAGTCTACGTAAAGTCTACGTAAGGAGAGCTTCAGCTATTGGGCGGTATAGAAATGAAATAAATAAATAAATAAGGGCAACGCTATTTGCGTTGCCCTTATTTTCGCCGTAGTCTACGTAAATCTTTACGTAGACTACCCGGGCCCAAATAAGGAACACAAATGGTGGAGCCCATGGGCACCGCCATTTGCGTACGTGCTTTTTTTTTTTCCCAAAGTCACCCATGATAGGCTACGTAACGATTTACGTAGCCTATCACGGCTGACTTTGGAAATCTAGCCGTGATAGGCTACGTAAATCGTTACGTAGCCTATCACGTGTGTGTGTGTGGGGGGTTTACATTCACTTTTTTATTTCGCGGCCGGGGAGACGGGGCGCTTCTCCCCGGCCTGAATTTTGGCCGGGCGAGGCGGGGCGCCTCCCCCCTCGGCCTGAATTTCGGCTGGGCGAGGCGGGGCGCCTCCCCCTCAGCCTGAACTTCGGGGGGAGAACCGAAGCGTCTCCCCCCCACCGCGAAGCAAGCTGCGGGACCAGGTAAGTGACTTTCGTACATCCCTAGTTTCAGGGACTACATGCTTAAGTTCCCTCTGGACAGAAATAAATTAGCAACCTAAAATATGTTATGTGTAACTTGGTTTACCCATAAAATTAATCATGTCAGGTATATTAAATTTTAAAGTACAGTTTATTCAGACAATAATTACAAATTTACTGAGCTCACTTTTTAAAGTGTTCAAATATAACAATAATTTTATGAGCAAACCAAGTTATGCATAATATAACTTCAGGAACAGAAAGGCTGCTTTACATTCCTAAAATGGCCTTCCTCAACCTGGTGCCCTACAGATGTTTTGGACTACAGTGCCCAGCATTTCTGACCACTGGCCATCCTGCCTGAGGCTGATAGGAGCCGAAGTCCAAAATATCTGGAGAGCACCAAGATAGGGAAGGCTGTCCTAAAGGAACAAAGTGACTCTGGATCTCTAAAGAGTGCTAAAAATAAAGAAAAGAAAAAAGTATTGCTTATTTTTCAATTTTCACCCCAAATTCCATTTTTTTTCTGAAAAAACACTCCCCCCCCCCACATGGCTTCCAAATTTCCGGCAATTTTACATCTCTAGTCTGAACCAAGCTACACATACCTGGCAGACTTAGCATTATGTATGGCTAGCGGCACATCACACTGAAGTATGTTCGAAACATAGCTGCCACGTGGTTGATCGATGACCATCTAGCTGGTCCTGTCTCACCTGCATTGGCTTCCACTTAGTTTTTAGGCCAACCCAAGTGCTTGATTTGACCTATAAACCTCTACACAGCTTTGGGTCCTCAGTACCTGATGGAATGCTACCTCCCATATATACCTTCTCCTGCCTTAAGATCATCCATGAAAGCCCTTCTTCAAATGCCCCCACATTCTGAGGTGACGAGAGAGATGGCTTTTTTAGTGGTAGCCCACCAGCTCTGGGATGCTCTCCCAACAGAAGCTTGGCTGGTGCCCACACTGCTTTCATTTAAGTGTTTTGTTGTTGTTCAGTCATTAAGTCATGTCCGACTCTTCATGACCCTATGGACCATGACACGCCAGGCCTTCCTGTCCTCCGCTCTCTCCCGGAGGGTGCTCAAGTTCATATGCTTTGCATCGGTGATGCTATCTAGCCATCTCATCCTCTGCTGTCCCCGTCTCCTTTTGCCTTCAATCTTTCATTTTCAGTTCTCCCAGTCTTAAGTATTTTCATATTTTTAGTGCTTAAGACATATTATTCTAGTTCCTGTGGTATGGTTTTATCTTTTGTACCTTAGGGCAGTTTTAGTTTTTACATCATATTGTATTTTATGTTGTGTATGTCTATTGGTTTTGTTACTGTTGTTTTGTGGTTTTATTGTATATACCATGTTTTTAAATGTATTTATTTATTCAATCCCTAGACAATGCTATTATATTGGGGGCTTAATAAATGTAATAAATAAATGTGTGACCAAAAAGATGCCATAAATGGAGCTGAAGCAATTGGTGCTCAATATAAAGTGATGCTCATTATGTTGCATTAGGCACAGCGGAAGATAAAGATGAAACAAGAGGTGAGTAAAAAAATACTGGAACAAATCCACCAGTAACAAAATGGGTGATGATAGCCCTATAGTATGGGTTTAAAAAAAAAAAAATAGCCAACAATGAAACACTTGAGAAGATTGTGGTGAGCAATAGGTCCCAGTGCCTAATAATGGTGACAAAATGGTGTTCCTGGTGGTTCCACATGGACCAATTGGAGCCCACCAGGAGAAGAGCCTTCAGTGTGGTAGCCCCTTTTCTTTGGCACTCCCTGCCCCTGGAGGCCAGGCAGATGCCAACACTGTGTTGCTTCCAGCGCCTCCTGAAATAGTTCTGTTCCAGGAAGCATTCCTTAAATGACCAGCCACGCAGGGCGGGGGGTGGGATTAACTTTTTAATAATTTTAATCTTTTATCTTTTTTATCTTCTTGTGATCACCACTCTAAAATCTGTTTTGGATGGGGGGTGGCATATAAATGTTGTAAATAAAATAAATAAAATAAAAATAAGTGACAATACTACTCTATACTTTGCTTACAGGTGACAATGAAACACAGAATGGATTTTTCTGGAGTGATGGCAGTATGGTGAGCAGTAGAGTCTGATACATGATTATTTGAGGGCCCCTTTGGGGACAGAAAGGCAGCACAGAAAATAAAATATCTGCTTTTGACTAGAATTACATTTCTACTGGTTTTTAAAGGAAATGTAAAGTGTTAAAAATAAGATGGATTCAACTTGTCAGGGATGCAAGGGCAAAAACAAACAAGTCATGCTTGATGTGCTCATTTGGGTCACAACAAATAGCTCTGAAAATAAAAAGGTCAGAGTATTTAATGCAGAGTCTCCTGGGTTGAGCAATTAGACTGTACAGTGTAAAAGTCACAGAGATCTTTACTGGCGTATTATGAATTTTCACAATAAATTATCCTGTGGATGATTAAGAGGAAAAAGCAGGAGAGGAACAACATGTTTCAATAATTGGGGGGTGGGGGGAGAGAGAAAAAGAAGAGAGAAAAATATAACTGTCTGAGAACATTAGGAGTTACCAGGATGCAAAATAAAATAAAATATCACATTCACATACGCAAAGAGATAATGCAATGCAGATGCAGAAGCCTAATTGATAAACAGTGACCAAAACAGAACTATTAGCGGGTAGAAATGAATTAGGTGTCCCTAACCTGACTAAATATTGTGAATCTGTAGGTATGGCTTCACAGAGGCTAGTTTAGGAGGTATGCCAAATAAGCTTAATCAAATATAATTGATAATGATTAACAGAAATTACTTTAAGTGAAAAGAAATGGTTCAGGCATAAAACAATAATGCTTAATCCACATGCTAAATAAATGTATGCCACAAAATAAAAATGCAATCTGAACAGATGGCCTTCAAAGGGCTAAAGACATAAATCAGGAGAGAGCTAAATTAGAACAGCCATGTGATGTTTAAAAACAAAACAAAAAAATGAATAAGCATAAAAAATAAAGATACAGAAACAGAAACAAGCACAAATCTAAGGACAAAGGGAATAGAGACCTTCAGAGATGCCTTTCAAACCATATAATCTATTAAGGCACAGATTTCTATGCTTTCTCTCAGTGTCGTTTATGTGTTTGCTGCCCGTTGTAACTATCTGCGGAACCACAAATGTCCTTCAGAGAACTTGTAGAGAGACCTGGGGCCCATCTACGTGGGAGGTCTTCTCCGATGCTGCTTTGGCTTAATGGCGTTAGGGACACATGATGTTGTGGCCACTCTGCAGCAAAGCTGACATGTCCAGCCTGAAACCCGGAGTTTTCTCAGAGGCGTTTTGTGCCACATTTTCCCTTTAAGCCGGCTTCCGCCCATTTCCAGTGCAGTGTGCCCCATATTCCCAAAGTAAGTGCAGCTTCTTACATTTTTTTTGGGGGGGGGTTCTGCTGTTGCATTACCGTAAGTGGGCTCCCCCCCCCGTTTTTCTTTTTCCCACTGCATCCTTGCTTTGTGGAATGGTGGCCTTGGAGGTTTGGGGAACTCATTGCCCTCAAGTGCACTTGAGCAAAGAGTAAGCAAAGCTCAGCATCCCTACTTGGACGGACGGGAACAGCTGATTGCCAACTTAAATTTTTTAAGTGTGGCACCAGGTTAGGGAAGTAACTGGTTGTCTCCTCACATATCACTGAGCATGGACAGGGGGGTTGCAGAGAGAAGCGAGCCTGTTATTCTCAGTGGGCACTGCTTCTCTGCTGCTGCCTCTGCCAGTGCCTCCTCTCCTCCTTCTCCTGCATTCTTTAGTTTTCACTGTATTGCCCTATCGATACAGTGGAATACTAAAATACCAAGGCTGCAGAGTCCCACTCCTGTCCATTAGTAAACAGCACTGCTCCAATTTTCTCAATGGGGAAAAAGGCACTACAGATTCTCAATGGGAGGAAGGCTGGCAACAGAGGCTGCAGACTGAGAATGGCTGAAGCAGCTAGATCAATATATTTACTCCCTGGAAGTGCACAACTGGGGTTTTATGACTGGGCAACACTGGCTGCAGGTTGTCAGTAAGTGAATTGGCTAGATCCCTGCATTTACTCCCTGGAAAAGGAGAAAGGGGATGGCAGGTCTAACTCCCTGACCACTGGCTGGACTGGGGCAAAACTGCGCTGGAGGGGCGCTCTCAAGGGGAGCCTTCAGATGCTGTTGGGGATAATAATGTGGTAGCTGGGGAGCGTGGACAGGGGCCGGAAACAAGCCTCTCTCATTGGTTGAACAGCACCTGCCCCATTGATGATGTTCAGTTCTCCTCCCCCACCCGACCTGGGAAGTATGTTGCTTTCAAGCACTGTGTGACACGTGAAAAGAGGATTTTTAAGGCATGGTACGCTCAGCTTGTCTTGCTTCATATGTCGCTGACACACCAAAGCTGATTCCATGAAAATCCAAATAATACTCCAACATGCTTCTCATGCCATTGTCATGAAGTTCCCCATGGATCGAGTTAGACCAGGGCCAGCCCTATCAGCTGGTATAGTGAGGCAGCTGATTTGGGGTGTCATGAAAGGGTAGTAAATGGTTAGTTATTTATTATTGTTGTATTTGTAATACCAGGGAAAAGTGGTTGTGGGACATTCTGCCTCAGGTGCCATAATACCAAGGTGGGTACTATGCACCTTGATGGTAGGGGGAGGGGGGCATGATTTGCTGTTCTGTCTTAGGAAACAAAATGTCTTGGACTGGTCCTGAGTTATTGGGGTTACCAGCTCTTACTGAGGTGGTTAAAAAAGATCACTCCATGTCAAAAACTAGATGTCAGGAGAAAGAGTTTTGAAGAAGCATTCAGTCATGCTAGCCACCAAGTGGTACAGCCCAGACAAGTGTTACCACCTCGGCAGGCATTAGACAAAACTTCCAATGCAGAACACAATAGCCCATGTCCTTGTACAGCCTGAACTGTCATGTTGCATCTGCTTTTTCCCTTTCCTGTACTCTTATAAGTCAGGTTCTTTGTTTGGACACTGCTACAGTAGAAGCATAGTGTCATCTCCTGAACATTGCCTATCGAAGTGTAGCAGAAATAAGGAAGACATAAAGGCGTAAAAGAAAAATATTTAATGATGCCACAGATGTGAAATTAAAGTAGAAGCTTAAACGTGCAAAAAAAAAGAAAGCAGGTTATTAGACTATAAACTTGCAGGCAGGAACTGTCTTGTTCTTTTATCTTTGTATGCAAGTCGTAAGAGTTAGATGCTTGATGGTGGTCACACATTTATTTATTACATTTATTACCCAGATTAGCTGGCTGGAAGGGGTTAGGATGATGGGGAGATGCCCCTCTGTTGGCAGAGAGGAGCTCAGTCAGCAAGGGGTATGTGTGTATGGCTGTCCATTGTAGAGGTCCCTGCTACAGTTCCCAAACAGGATGGCCTGGGATCAGGACAGAGATGGGGCACAGGCAGCCTTGGATCCAGTGGATCCAAGACCACTTTGCTCACCAGGGAGACCCCAGGATCACCCCTCCATGCCAGCTTAGAGCTGGTATAAATAATTTCCTCCCTCATTGGTTCCAATGAACAAAAATCACCAAAAAAACAAAAACAAAACAAAACAAAGACTGTTACTAGAGGAAAAGGTTCATCTGGCCCATCCCCTCCCCCATCGAACACAGGAAGCTGCCTTATACTGAGTCAGACCCTTGGTCCATCTAGCCCAGTATTGTTGACACTGACTGGCAGCAGCTGTCCAGCATTTCAGGCAGGAATTTTTCCAACTCTACCGGAGATGCCAGGGATCAAACCCGGGACCATTGGCATGCAAAGCAGGTGCTCTATCACACTGAGCCATGGCCCTTTCCAGCCTCCCACTAGAAATGGCAGTATATCCACCCTTTCATGCATGCACACACAGACACAGCCCACTTAGGGTTGCTCTGTTATAAGTGAATAATAGGAATACCTATTTAAGAGCCACTCTGCCCACAGTAACAATGCAAGGATGTGGATGTCACTGGGAAGATCCTCACTCTTCCAGGAAAGTTGGTGATAGCAAACACTCCTGACCATAGCTGCCACTACTCATATAAGAAAAATGCTTTGTTCAGGATGTCGTCACTTGGAATACAAATGTCATCATTCAGGGGCAGTGTGATACAGTCTAGAACAGGCAAACCATCTTCCCTTTTACTGCATATGTCACCATCAATACTTTTAAAATTTGGATTCAGCTTCATTTTCTTAGTCTCCACTACAGTTTCTCCAAGCACTAGTTCCACTATGTCTCCCACATCATTGAAAATAAAAAAACCAGAGCCAGTTGTCATCGTAACAGTGACAACATCCGATTCTACACTGTTGGATGATTTGTCCCAGCAGTAGTTTGGAACTAATGCAATGCAGCATTCCTATTCCAAACTCCTACAATCAACTAGGAAGTATGGAAAATCAATACTGAAGGCTGCTGAGAAATCCAGGAGAATCAATCGGGTTACACTTACCATGTTGGGTGACTATGATCACTAATGCAACCCTAGACAGGAAAGGGTCAAGCAAATCAGCTTCATTTAGAAATACCTGAAGCTGGCTGGTCACCACACAGTTGCCCCAAAATGGCAAGCTGGAGATAGACCAGAAATTATTGAAATCACTCAACTGAGGATAAGGTTTCTTATATTTAAGTGATGTTCATTCAGTGAATAAATGGACTAGGAACTGCGATGTAATGATGAACGTAAGTGCCCATGTGTATCACTGAAAATGATTCAAGTATTAGGAACCGTGGCTCTTCACCTAAACTGTGAGACATTAAACAGAAGCTGCTCTGAGAACAGAACATTTGATGTGTCATTCACAGTGCCTTTTGGCTGTGATCCTAGCACAGATGTATTTGTCAAATGTGCAAATGTTTACTTCATTGGACCAGCTTGAAGATAACATCCTCAGAGAACACCTCATTACCACTCTACCTGAGAGAGTGTACAGTCAGCAGTGACACATTGCCCAGCATATGTGCAACACCGCTCAGGGGCTTTACGGGATTTGCAGGTGTGACAGAGTCAAAATAACTCATGCTGTGCTTGGACTGGAAGGCAGGGATGATGGAAAAAAGCTAGAGAGACTCTCAATCCTATTCAAATTAACCAAGTGAAATATCCCAAGAAGCAAGTGGCCTACATGAATGGTACTTCATCAAGAACAGTGATGAAGTCAGATCTGTGAGGTAACTACACCTAGCCTGTGTAGTTATCCCAACAAATTTTAAAAACTGCTCTGTGTGCGTCTTTTTGTTGTTGTTGTTGTTTTATTTTGCGAGCGGAGATGGGTTAAAGAAGACGCAGGCAACAAGCTTGGGTTGAAAATTGGGCCACATTTATTGAAATACCTGCAAAGAGGTAACTAGGACGGGCATCTAACTGTGTCAGCGGCTAGCTGGCACTTCTTGGGCGAAAACACACCCAGCCTGAGGGGTGGCGGTGATCTCGCCATCCCTCCGGACTGCCCCTTCTGGGGGAGGTAGACCTTCTGGTGTCACCCCCAACCTGGTGCCACACAACACCTGGGTGAGTGAGTAGGGTTGGTCTCCCAGGCAACCCTTATCCCCCCGCCAAGCCGCACAACCCATTTGGGGGGCCTCAGGCGTCACCTGTCACCATAAGGTGCCTCTGCATGCACACCATCCCTACTTTCCTGTTTTGCCCATCCTAGCCGCCAACTGGAATGTGACCGATGATATAGACCGTATTCCCTTACAGGACACACTCAACCCGCAAAACAGTGTGACGTAAGCAAAAAAGACTCACAGTAATAGGCCAATCGAACTGTGAGCCAAAAAATTCCTACATGGCTCCCAAAGGGCAGCCGGCAAGAAACCCGCACTGCTTAGGGGAGGGTGGGAGGGAGCTGCGTCGAGCCAGGGAGCTGAGATTGGGAGGGGGGCTGAGTTTAAGGCAACTCAGCCTGCCCCTCCTTGCATGGTGGTGCCACTGGGGTGCACCAATCAGAGGCCCCTACGTCTTGTCACCCCACCCACCCACAATGGCCCCCCCTTTCAGTCAGACAAGCTGGCAACGGGGTTAGGGCATTTCTCTCAATATTTCTGCAAACACACATTTTCTCCAAATTGCCCAAGTGGTGAGATGTTATCTTTGTGCAAACAGATTCCCATCTAAAACACCAAAATAAAATGGGCCATTATATCATTCCACTCCCCCCCACCAAAAAACCCCCACCTGTCCTAGCTACTGTGCAAGTTTCTCCACTGAAAAATGGGGTTCCCTGTCAAATAGTAGAGTTTTGAACAAGGAATTGCATTCAACAGTTCAGTCTTTTCTTTTGAATGGGGAATGACATGCAAATACATATCTGTTGTTTAAAAGGAATGCAAAATAACAATTCAGGACTTGTAACATACACGCACACACATACACTTCCACTGCAATGATTGTATCTCTGTTTTCACAGGTAAGTGTTCCAAAGATGAGATGCAAGTATTCAGCAAGTCAGAAATATCCAGAGAAATGAATAAGGTTTTGCACATCTCTATTTCTGTTTGTTTCTCTACAGGACAATTGCTAGAATATATATTATAATTTTAAGGAATTTTTAAATAAATGTACAAACAGAAAAAGCACATAGTTAATATATAAGTAAATAGCCTGGGAAAGTCAGACAGAAGTAAAAATATAAAAGCAGTGGGAATAAAAAATAAAAACAAAAATGGGAACAAATAGAAACAGATTGCTTGCTAGCTAGACACAGAAGGCTCAGAAGGCTGTACTGATAACCATCTCCATTAATCAATCCCTTGACTTAAAGCAACCACTTTGGGGCTAGATATAAATCAATTGGATTACTTGTGTAAGTGCTCACCAATGTGAGAAATTGGTTGCACAGTCTAGCCCTTCCAGCTGAGTTGTATATATCTTTTAACTAAAGAGAGACTCATGTTAGGTAACCTATATTTTCTTGTCTCCTGGTTGTGTGAAGGAGAGAAAAATAAACTGTGTGCATGGGAGCAAGGCAGAAAGAAGACATAACAGGTACACATAGTAGATTATGCAGCCCTGGTTTCCTCCTCCTTTATATTTCAGTTTTGTTTTGTATTTAATGCAGTTGATCTATAAAGGTAATCAGTTTGGATTATTTCAGATTGTTTATCTCTCAGGAAAAGTAATGACAGGATATACTTGCATACTCTCAAATAGAGTACTGGGACCACATCATGGAAAGGAAGCTGACAGGAATAGGCAATAGGAATAGAAAATAGCCTCGTGCTGTAGATACAACTGAGCATAGTTTCTGCCTCTATGGATTTGGACCACAATGTGTGTGTTTGTGTATATGTTTAAGTGTGTCACAGCTTTCCTTTATTAAATAACAGCTCCATGACAGGAAGGCACTTGGAAAAATTGGAAGGATTTCTAAAAGGAATTTGCAATATGTCATGAGGGGCTACTGCTCAAAGATGGGGGGGTGACAGTTGAGAAGCCCACTGGACAAGTATGCAATCATTTGGGAACACCTAAAAGGGTTTCTGGATTCATCCTCAATTGTAGTCTGTCAGCATATCTCAGAAAGAAATCAAACTAGAGGCTTGGGCCTTTGGTAAAACCATGGTATCTGAGCTTGCTGGACACATGTCTGAAATGTAACATGACTGAAATGTATGTTCTAATGGTTCAGAGCTACAAGGTAGGGGTGGGCAGCATGCAGCCCCGCAGCCACACCATGACTAGGGATGGACGAAAGTCCCTCACCTGATCCCGAAGCTTGCTTCGCGGTGGGGGGGAGGCGCTCCATCCCTCCCCCCAAAATTCTGGCTGGGGGGGAGGCGCCCCATCCCTCCCCCCTGAAATTCTGGCTGGGGGTGAGGCGCCCCGTCCCTCCAGCCGCGAAACCTCGTCTCCTGCCAGGACACAAATGGCGGCGGCCATAGCCGCCGCCGTTTGCATCCCTGCAGTCAGCCGTGATAGGCTACGTAAATGTTTACGTAGCCTATCACGGCTGACTTAAAAAAAAAAAAAAACGCATAGTGCCCATGGGCGCCGCCATTTGCGTTCCTTATTTTGGCACGTGTAGTCTACGTAAACATTTACGTAGACTACGGCGAAAATAAGGGGAACGCTATTTGCGTTCCCTTTATTTTCACCGTAGTCTACGTAAATGTTTACGTAGACTAAGATGTGCCAAAATAAGGAACACAAATGGCGGCGCCCATGGGCACTGCCATTTGCGTACGCGCTTTTTTTTTTTTTAAGTCAGCCGTGATAGGCTACGTAAACATTTACGTAGCCTATCATGGTGTTTTTTAAAAATCTAGCCGTGATAGGCTACGTAAATCTTTACATAGCCTATCACGTTTGTTTGTTTGTTTGTTTGTTTTACTTGGCAATGGCGGTGGCGGCAGCCGGTCGGAAGACCAGTCACTCTAGCCGCCACCGCCGAACTGCCACCGGATCCGCCGCCGCCAGGGACATTCGAACAAGGTAAGTCCCATCCCGGGAGGGTGGTGGGAGGGTGGCAGACCGTTCCTCCACCAATTTTGGGGGGCCGAATGCGCCGGCATTCGGCCTCCCCGAGATTCGTGGAGAAATTCTCTGACATCCCTAACGACCCACTACTACTACTACGACGACGACTACTACTACTACTTACAAAAATATATATCTATAGTGGCTATGGAGTGCCGAACAGGTGAATTTAGCTTGGGAACAACTTAGATTTAACCCATGTAGCCCTCTGTAGTGCTACAGAGCCATTTGCCGCTGAATTTCAGTGGCAAATCGGTTTTTTTATCCTCCCACCCAGCCACCCCCCAGCACAGATTGTGGCCCATAGGGAGAGGCCTGGAGGCTGGAAATGGCCCCCGAGATCTTTTGCAGTTGCCCACCCCTGCTCAAGACAGTTTGTAAAATATTAAGTATAATTTTAAATCCCTCTACTGTATAAGCTATGGTTTTAAACAAAAGGGATCAAGAGTAGGATTTTAAGGTGCACATATCTATCAGGGAAGTTGTTTGTAAAGGAGCCCCATTCAAACTATTAGGCCTTAGTGTAAAGAGGCATTAAAGAATGAATGTTTAACAAAGACATCTAAGGGATGATAGTGTTGAGAAGAGTTAAAGGGCCAGGCCTCAAATGACACAGAGGGGGTCTAAAAGATTTGAGAGCCATCACGCAAGTTGTTGGTCACTCTTCCACTGGGAAAAAAACACACACCTGCTGTTTTACTTACAACATTCCATTCTTACCAATGAAGAAGTATATACTTGAATGACAGAACTACCTCTTTATTTTGTTCCATTAAATGGCAGCAGCCCTCAGACTACTTGTGTTATTACAAGTGGCTTTGATCAGATGTCTCTCTATTGAACGGTTTGCCAAAATAAATGCAAATTTGACAAAACACAAAGAAGCTGGAGACAACTGCATAATTTTCAAAGAGACTAAACTCTATTTCCAGGAGACCAGATTCAATTGGCACCACCTACTGAGAGACTATGTTTTAAAAGCTATAAAGTGAACGGATGCCTGACTTACTCAATTATAAACAATTGCCTGTAAAGATATCTGTTTTGACTCACATCGAATTATCCTACTGTTTCAGCATGCATTGATATTTCTGTCTTACTGTCTCAGACTTCTTAGCTGATATTTTAAATGGAGGAGACAGGGCTCTTCTCAGTATATGCTAATGGAATATAATACCACATATTTTAAAGGTTATATATGGATTCCTCTGGGACATAAAATCAAGTCTGGTATCACAAGGAGGGTTTTGATTGTTCCTGAGCTTCCATCTACAGATTCATTGTGCATACCAGATGTATCCAAGCACTTTAATTTGAAACTAAGCCACCAAAGGGGCTTAAGGGTAATATGAAATGCAAACTAAATACATTGTTATTTTTATTTTATTTCTGAACATTGAATATCTCAGTCTTCAAACCAACAAGGATTCCCAGAGAAGCTTCCATAAATAAATTAAAATCCATAATAAAAAACAATAATGCAATTTAGCAATGCAGCGAAGAAAAATATGAACATACTCACCAGAAATTCCACTTGGTAAACTATTACACACTAATGATTCACCAGAGCGAATCTTCCCTATTTAGTTGTATGCATTGTCAAACCAAAGCACATTATACAGAAGAAGTTACAACTAACTTATGAACTAAAGCCTAATCTAAACAAACTGGAGACCATGTGGTAAAGCTGTACCTAAACTGTACTACTTCAGACTGCAGAGACACAGGTAAATGCCCCCCCATCTTCCTGCACATAGAAATGTAGGTGTCAGGAAGAAGATATCCAGTGTAGTCTTCTTTGTGATAAGCTAGTTTTCTGTGCACAGGGATCTGAAGAAAACATGGAGCATCACCATTCCTATACACACACATCCCTGCCATGTGTGTGTATAGGAATGACATTTTACTATGTATTCTTCCATTTATGCTAGTTTTAGGGATGGGGGAGAATTTCTCCCCGAAACTTCGGGGGGGCGAGTGCCAACGCATTCGGTCCTCCGAAGGTTCAGGGAGAAATTCCCCCCCGCCCCCCCGCCCTCCCCCAGGATGGGACTTACCTTTTACAAATGTTGCTCCCGGCGGCGGGTCCCGGCGGCGGTTCGGCAGGTCTTCAGCAGGGGCGGGGGCGGCAGCCGGTCTTCCGACCGGCTGCCGCCGCCGCCATTACAAGAAAAGTAAAAAAAAAAAAAATGCCCCTGTGATAGGCTACGTAACGATTAACATAGCCTATCTCGCCTAGATTTGCAAAGTCAGCCGTAATCGGCTACGTTAATCGTCATGTAGCCTATCACGGGTGACTTTGGAAAAAAAAAAAAAAGCGCTTACGCAAATGGCGGTCCCCATAGGGAGCCGCCATTTGCGTTCCTTATTTGGTCCCTGTAGTCTACGTAAATCTTTACGTAGACTACAGGGACCAAATAAGGAACGCGAATGGCGGCTCCCTATGGGGTCCGCCATTAGCGTACGCGCTTTTTTTTTTAAGTCACCCGTGATAGGCTACGTGATGATTAACGTAGCCTATCACGGCTGACTTTGCAGATCTAGCCGTGATAGGCTACGTAAATCGTTACGTAGCCTATCACGGGGCTTTTTTTTTTTTTTTTTACTTTTCTTTTGAAGTTCGCGGCCGGGGAGACGGGGCGCTTCTCCCCGGCCTGAATTTCGGCTGGGCAAGGCGGGAAGCCTCCCCCCCGGCCTGAATTTCGGCCGGGCGAGGCGGGAAGACACCCCCCCCTCGCATGAACTTCGGGGGGAGAAGCGAAGCGCCTCCCCCCTACCGCGAAAAAAGCTGTGGGACAAGGTAAGTCCCTTTCGTACATCCCTAGCTAGTTTACTTCTAGGTAAGTGTTCTTAGTCTTACAACAAGGGGAGGTAACCTAGAGAGGAGAGGAGACATAAACTAAAGAGAGGACATGAATTACACATAGCTACCAATGAACTTCATGGCCGAGCAGGTAGTAAGTACTAGTAAGTACAACCTTTTTTATTTCAGGGAAGCTTATACAAGTCTCTAGCTCAAGGCCTACTGAGACAAACACAGAATGTTTAGTTTCTGAATAAGAATTTATAAAAAGCAACTTACATGATCAATTAGTTCACGGACCATGCCATTCCACTGTCCGCTGGCATCATCCCGGGCTCCATATTTTCCATCTTCCACCAGCCTAATTTCATACGTGAATCCAAGGAAAGTTGATAGTTCTCTGAGAAGATCGATGCAGTATCCCTCAAATCTATCATTCCCATATAAAGGTTTATCAGACTTCTTAAACATCACATATGGCTCTTCCTAGACAAAGTGAAGAGAGAGAGAGAGAGAGAGAGAGAGAGAGAGACTATTCTTCAATTGATGGTATGATTTCATATACACAGAGCTTTGTTTAATCACGTTACACTGAACACTATCATTATTAGAAGAGATGCTTTGGATTTACTCATATTTTTCAAAATATAGCAGCTGCACTTTAATCTGAAATAGGTACTTTGATCAATTACTTATCAATACCAATTTCATGGTGTGGCAAACACCATAAACTGATTGAAGATGACAGCAATTTAATATTACGATTGCTTGAAAACTGATTTAAAAACCCCAAAAAACCATTCAAAACCCCAAAAAACCATTCAAACCCCAATTAGCAATCAGAAACCAATGCAAACCAGTGGTTTTATGGACCATACACCCACCATAAACATCACTGCAGTACCCATGACCATGTTCCCTCCAATGGGATGGAATGGACTTAACAGTGAATAGCTTTTGCTGGATTGTGTTCAAGTCATTTAATTCCACATTGACCATGGTTGCAGCTCAGCAATAGAACTTTGCATACAAAAAGTCCTGGGTTCAATCCCTGACATCTCCAGGTAGGGCTGGGAAAGACTCCTGTCTGAAATCCTGGGATCAGCTGCCAGTCAGTGTAGACAATACTAAACTAGATGGACCAATGGTATAACTAGATATAGGGCAGCTTTCTGTATTCCTATATTCTGTCACAAACCTAAGAATCAGCCTCAATGTGGTTACTGACTCTCCCCTTAAAATGCTGCTCACAATTACTTCAATAGTTAGAAACCCTTCATTTCACACACACACACACACACACACACACACATTGCACTCAGTTCCATCAGTTTCTGTTTGTTTATTTAAGCTACTTATATACCACCCAATACATACATTAAAAACATTGCAGGAACAGTAAAACAGAGCATGCAATTACACGTCAGCAAAAGCCTCTTCATGTTTCATTGTTTGTGCATCTTCATGTTTCATCATTTCACTGGGACGGGGTCCCATTGAGACAACAGCCTACTTAGGATTGCTTAGTCCATTAAGTAATGTGTAAAATAGCAAACACGCCCTATAATTGACAGTTCATTAGTAAATTTACTTGACAGGAACCCCAAATCTAAAATAAATAGAGAATTTCTGCTAATGTTCTATGACTGCTTTCACTATATTCTGTGTTCTGAAGCAGTGGAGAATGTAACTCTGATTCCAACAGACTAAGGACCTGGTCTTTATGAGATAATGGCTTAAGAAGATAATTGATGAGAGTGGGCTAGGGATGTCAGAGAAATCCATTTGGGGGTGGAGTTTGACAAGTTTTCCTAGGTTCAGCCCCTCAGACTTTGTTCCGGTTCTTGCTGTAGTGCCCAACTCAGTCTGCAGAGCAAGCCAGGCCAGTTCATGGATTTCCAAGGCATTGTGCACATTTTTTCCACAGGGTCTGCAGTTTGTTCAAATTTCTGAACAATTTGAACAAATTATGGGCGAATTTGAGCAAATGGCTCAGAAATCTGAGGAAATTGCAACACCTGAGAAAAAAAAAGTTCCCAGAGTTCAAGGAAAAGCCCACAGTTCAGCTCAAAAATGCAAATAGAGTCATACACGCCACGGAACTCCATTGAGTCAAAAAAGAACCGGATTTCCCAGCAACAGACATCCCAAGAGTGGGCCAACATCCATTTCCTGAGGTAAAATGCCAACTCATTTCTAGCTGCACATGCATAGGGAGGGGTCAGCATAGGCTCAATGGCACTCTCTTCCCTCCCTTCCCCTTCCCAGCTCACCCACAGTGTACCTATGCATAGTAGGTTGTTGCAGCGGCACGCTGGATATTGCATTGAGCAGGAGATCCATGTGTGTTTCTCCTACACAAGTCCAGCCAATGCTTTCCTCCCCAGGGCTCCAACTATTCTGTCAGATCTCAACTATTTTAAATTATAATGAATTGACTAACCCCTTCACCTTTTCTTGTTTCCTTTGCAAACATTTCTGAATGATACTGCCTATTGGTGGTAAATCCCACTGAGTTCTACTGTTTTTTGTAAATATAAGCCATGAAATATAAACAACAACAATAACAACAACAATAACAGATAGGCAAATAATTAATCGGAAGAAAATCCGTGCTTCAGATTTCAAGATTCTTGAAAAATGGCAGATAGCCTAACACAGTATAAGATGCGGTGCTCTGAGGCAAAGATGAGATGTTTTGAGAGCCAGTAATATACCCAGCCAGGAATGTTTCATACACAAACACCCTCTAGTGCTGCAACAAAGATAAATTATTTAGACCTCCTAGTCATGTCAGCCCATATTGACTTTGTATCCCAGCAGAGTTGCACAGAGACCAGAAGCAATCCAAGATCACCTCACTTGCAAGTGTATGTCTGACCAAGTTTCTTGAAAAACTGATTAGAGACACAGAAGCTACTCCAGAATAATTTCCAAAACATTCAGTCATATAAGAAACAGAAGACAGAGCTGACAATGCTTCAAACCACCAGACCTATCTATTTATAGGTTACAACAAGGATGGAACATGATGTTCCATAGGATGGTGTATAGTACTGTCTGCCTTATAATAAAAACGGTATGGAGGGGTGCATATTTGAAAGGTTGAAACCAAAAATATCAAAGTGGACAATACTAGGTATCTTTCAACTATGCATGTATGTATGTATGTATCTATACATAGCCTTTATTTCTCATAAATTAATCTTTTTATGAAAATAAATACTACATATAGTTTATTTTCTGCTAATTTGAGTTATTTTTATTCCCATTCAATGGTAATCTGTTTTATTATGACCTGCTTGCTGTTTTATTATAATCATAGATCTGCAGCCAGATTTGTGTAGTTCCTTCAAATTACTATTGTGGCATCTCCATATTAATCCAAATGAAGTAATGAACTGAACATTGTACACACTGGACTTAAAACATAACTGGAAAGCTTGAGTGCATTAGATCTTATCTTCATAGCTTCTGTGTCTCTAATCTCTAATCTCTAAGTGTCTCTAATCACTTTTTCAAGAAACTTGGTCAGACATACACTTTCAGTTGAGCTGATCTTGGATTGCTTCTGGTTGTGTCATGTGTGCAGCTCCACTGGGCTGAAAAGCAAATTGCCAAGGTTTCGAGGAAGCACGATGTAGTAGTAATGGGGGACTTCAATTTCCCCGATATTGTTGGGAGACAAATTCTGCAAAACATGTCCCCTCCAAGAGATTCGTGACTTGTGTTGCTGATAATTTCCTCCTACAGAATGTAGAGGAAGGAACTAGAGGATTGGCTATCCTTGACTTGATCCTAATCAACAGAGATGACTTAGTGGATAAAGTAGCAGTTATGGGAACTCTGGGGGAAAGTGACCATGTTATACTTGAGTTCTTGGTTCTAAAGGAAGCAAAAGCTGAGTACCCTGGATTTTAAACTCAGTACCCAAATGCATACCCTGGCTTTTAAACTCAGAACAATGATCAGTAAGGTCCCATGGCAAGCAACTCTAACAAGAAGGGGAGTCCAAGATGGGTGGGAGTTTTTTAAAAAGGAAATTCTCAAGGCACAAGTACAAACAATTCCAACAAGAAAAAAAAAGGCGGAAGACAACAGAAGAAGCCAATATGGCTTCATAAAAAGCTTAGCGATGATCTGAAAACAAAAAAGGACATATAGAGGAAGTGGAAGGAAGGCCAAGCTACAATGGAAGAGTAGAGGCAGGTAGCACAAAATTGCAGGGATGGCGTCAGGAAGGCTAAAGCTGAGGACAAGCTGAGGTTAGTGAGGGATGCTAAAAGCAACAAAAAGGCTTTCTTCTGATTAGGGATGGGCAGATTCCCTACCTGCTGGTCCAGGTGAGAATCCGCCCTTGGGGGGAGGCGATCCATCTCTCCCCCCGGAATCTGTCCGGGCCGGCTCCACTTCACGGCAATCCTGTGGAGCTGGCCACTGGGTCCGCATCAGTGGCGATATGGCCAGCCGCCATTGTCATGCTGTATCTCTGGGCTAACTCCGGACACAAATGGCATCCACTACACCATTTGCTTCCCTGTTTTTTCATGTGATAGGCTAGCCTATTGTGTAAAAAACAGGGACGCAAATGGCGTAGTAGACACCATTTGCAGCTGTAAAGCTGTTAGATTAACCTAAATGCAGCCGTAAATGGCTCCATTTAGGTTAACCTAACAGCTTTATGGCTGCAAATGGTGTAGTGAATGCCATTTGCATCCGGAGTTAGCCCAGAAATACGACACGGTAATGGCAGCCAGCCGTATCGCCAGCACTGTCGACCTGGCGGCCAGCTCCATAGAATTGCTGCATGGAGGAGCTGGCCTGGACAGATTCTGGAGAGAGACAGAGGTGAGTGCCCCATTCCGCCACGGACTCCGGAGGCCGGATTCTTTGGAAACAACGCAGTGATTACTTGAAGCCAACATGGATTTGTCAAGAACGAATCCTGCCAGATGAATCTGATCTCATTTTTTGATCAGGTAACCTCCCTTGTGGACTGTGGGAATGCTGTGGACATAATATACCTCGACTTCAGCAAAGCTTTCGGCAAAGTACCCCATGATATCCTGATGAGCAAACTAGCTCAAAGTGGGCTTGATGAAACAACGATCCGGTGGATCCACAGTTGGCTACAGAATCGGACTCAAAGAATGCTTATCAATGGGATCTTCTCAAACTGGGGAGAGGTAATGAGTGGGGTACCTCAGGTGCTCTTCAACATTTTTATTAATGACTTGGATGAGGAGGTGCAGGGAATGCTGATCAAATTTGCAGATGACACAAAATTGGGTGGGATAGCTAATACCTTGGAAGACAGAAACAAAATTCAAAGTGATCTTGATAGGCTGGAGTGCTGGGCAGAAAACAACAGAATGACATTTAATAGGGAGAAATGCCAAGTTCTGCACCTAGGAAAAAGAAATCAAATGCACAGTTACAAGATGGGGAATACCTGGCTTAAAAATACTACAAACAAGAAGGATCTTGGAACTATTGTCAATCGCAAACTGAATATGAGGCAACAATGTGATGTGGCTGCAAAAAAGGCAAATGCTATTTTGGGCTTCATTAATAGAAGTATAGCTTCCAAATCCTGTGAAGTACTAGTTCCCCTCTACTCAGCACTGGTTAGGCCTCATCTGGAATACTGTGTCCCATTCTGGGCACCACACTTTAAGAAGGATGCCGTCAGGGAGGAAACTGAGCCCAGAGAGCCTCAGAGCAGTTCGGATTCTGAGGAGAAACAGCAATCCATGGGAGAGGAGCCAACTCATCCCTCACAGACTCAGCACCTGGCAGAGATTCCTCCAGCCAGCATTCCTGAGATAGATAGTGACCCTGGTAGTGAGGGAGTGTGGGAGGGAGGCTTCTTAGATGCTCGACGCAGACGCAAAGAACGACGAGCGATGGAGGGCACGAAAAGGAGGCGTAGCGCCCATTTGGCACACAAGCAACGGCAGCCTCCCATGGATCCAAGGGAAAGAGGGAGGATCTCTCCCTAGCCCATAAGTTCTGGGTCTTCAAGTGACTCTCTTTCAAACGAGGATCAACTGCCTACTTGAAGCTTAGTCCACTCTGCTGTTCCTTGCTTTAGTCGCTTCAGATCTTGCTTCAGATTAGCATCTGAAAGAGTCATTAAGGTGTAAACGGATTAAAGCTTTGAAAAGAAATTGTTTCATCTGTGTCTTGAGTTGGCTATTGGAATTTACTGAGAGAGGCTGCCAACTCCTGACAGATGCAGACAAGCTGGAGAGGGTTCAGAGGAGGGCAACAAAGATGAGCAGGGGACTGGAAACAAAGCCCTATGAAGAGAGACTGAAAGAACTGGGCATGTTTAGCCTTGAGAAGAGAAGACTGATGGAGATAGGATAGCACTCTTCAAGTACTGGAAAGGTTGTGACAGAGAGAAAGGCCAGGATCTCTTCTCAGTCATCCCAGACTGCAGGACATGGAATTATGGGCTCAAGTTACAGGAAGCCAGATTCCGGCTGAACATCAGGAAAAACTTCCTGACTGTTAGAGCAATATGACAATGGAACCAATGACCTAGGGAGGTGGTGGGCTCTCCCACACTGGGGGCATTCAAAATGAAGCTGGACAGCCGTCTGTCAGGGATGCTCTGACTTGGATTCCTGCACTGAGCAGGGAGTTGGACTCGATGGCCTTGTAGGCCCCTTCCAACCCTACTATTCTATGATTCTAAGTTTTTCTCATCTTCTTCCTAAATACATTTCCCTTCGTTCACTTCCTCCTTCCAACTCTTCTGCACCTACCTCTGCACTTTTTCATTGTCTGCATCACATGAAGTTATGCTAGAGTAACTGGGCTTCTTCTCAGGAAAAGTGGGAGACAGTTATTCCATTCTGGACTCCTCCAGCAGTGACCTGGGCAGGCTCCCAGACCTATGTCCCTTTGCCCAGGCATCTTACTCCCTACACCAGGGGTAGTCAACCAGGTGCCCTCCATATGTTTTGGACTACAGCCTTCATCAGCCTCCACTGGTATGGCCAATGTCTGGGGATTATGGGAGTTGTCATTCAAAACATCTGGAGGGCACCAGGTTGCCTACCCCTGCTCTACACCATCAAAACCTCTCACATGTAGTGGAATCTGTTGGCATGAGCTTTGCTGCACCACTCTGATAATGGCTGGGAAGTGTATTGTAGTTTGCCAGCCCAGGTGATCTAGGAAGCCAACAAGGGCCCCACTAGCCTTAAGTACTAATTACTTAATTGTGAACTGCCCAGAGAGCTTCAGCTATTGGGCGGTATAGAAATCAATACATACATACATACATACATAAAAATACTGCCTCTGGATCAGCTCTCCAGTCTGAGTAACTTGTCATCAAGCATAGCTGCTCTATGGCACCTAAGCCTCACCTCACGTTGTCATGCCTAGTAGAACTGCTGCCTTTGGATCTCGATCCATGCCTGCCTTGGACCATGATTGTTAGCTGCCTTGGGCACATAGTGTGAAAAGGCACAACATTTATTTTATTTTTTTACAATATTTGCCTCTGGCCTTTTGGACTGACAACCAGGTCTTGGGGAGGGGATGTCTGACTCAGCTGGGCATGCAAATGAGAGTATGCAAATGCTGAACAATAAAAGCAAGAGAAAATGCTTTCACCTTTTCTAGTTGGCTAATATGCAACACTGGAGAGGCAGACACAAAAGAATAAAAAGCATTTCTACGGCACTTTAGAGGTAGACCTCCAGATATTTTGACCTTCAGTTCCCATAAGCCCCTGCCAGAATGGCCAATGATCAAGAATGCTGGGAGTTGACATCCAAAACATCTGGAAATGTGTCTTCTGTTCAGCCCTGCTTTAGAATGTTCAAAGCATCCCACGTACATTATGGAATTAAAATACATACATATCCCTTTTGTCCCTACTTTGCAGATATGGCAAGAGGTGAGGAAGGAGCTAAACCCAAAGTATAGTGGCTAGACAGGGGCAAAATATGAGTAATATGTGCTCTTTTAAGTTAAAAATTATTTATTTATTTATTTATTTATTTATTTATTTATTGCATCTCTATCCCACCTTTTTTTCCTCTAAGGACCCAAGGCGGTGTACATAATCCTCCTCCTCTCCATTTTATCCTCACAACAACAACCCTGTGAGGTAGGTTGGGCTGAGAGTCTGTGACTGGCCCAAAGTCACCCAGTGGGCTTCCATGGCCGAGTGGGGCCTAGAACCCGGATCTCCCGGCTCCCAGTCCAACACTCGAACCACTACACCACGCTCGCTCACTCTGTGTATATACATTTTTGTTGTAGATATTCTGCAGCCTTTTATTGCTTTTTAAACTGGGAAATGTAGAACTGCTGAGAAAAGGAAACACTGAGATACAGCCAAATCATATCCATATTTGCTTGGAACTCACTCTTAAATTAGCATGGATATGATTACAACCTTCAAAGAAGGAATATTCTGCTCACTATGGCTTCCAGAGTTTCAGAAGGCTACCATATGTAGTTAACATTTATGTCAGATATAAAGAGTACACAAAAGGCTTTTGCATTCAGCAGTTTGGACTTCAGAGAGAGAGAGAGAGGGAGGTGAAGCTGTCCAGTAGCCACACCATCAGTCCAAACAGTTTAAGGTTCAATCCTATGCATGTTTAGACAGGAAAAAAAAAGTCCTACATGGACTTGTAGGACTTTTCTCTCTCTGAACATTCATAGGACTAACTTCTGAGGGGTGCACGAAAGTTACTTACCTGGTCTCGCAGCTTTTCACGGTGGGGGGGAGGTGCTTCGCTGCTACCCCCACGAAGTTCAGGCCGGGGGGGGAGGCTTCCCGCCTCGCCCGGCTGAAATTCAGGCCGGGGGAGTGGCTTCCCGCCTCGCCAGGCCGAAATTCAGGCCGGGGAGGAGGCACCTCGCCTCGCCCGGCCACGAAAATAAAAGTTAAAAAAAAAAAACGCCCCCGTGATAGGCTACGTGACGATTTACGTAGCCTATCACGGCTGACTTTGCAAATCTAGCCATGATAGGCTACGTTAATCATCACGTAGCCTATCACGGGGGCATTTTTTTTTCTTTTATTGGAATGGCGGCGGCGGCAGCCAGTCGAAAGACTGGCTGCCGCTCACGCCCCAGACGAAGACCCGACGAACCGCCGGCCGGACCCACCGCCGGGAGGGATATTCGCCAAAGGTAAGTCCTGTCCCAGGGGGGGTGCGGGGGGGTGCAGAGAATTTCTCCCCGAAACTTTTTCGGGGGGCTGAACATTGGCGCTCGGCCCCCCGAAGTTTCGGGGAGAAATTCTCCGCCAACCCTATGACATCCTACTAGCCACTTGACAAGAGTCCCATAGGGGTGGACGAAAGTCACTTATCTGTCCTCGAAGGACGTTCGCGGTGGGGGGGAGGCGCTTCGCTGCTCCCCCCGTGAACTTCAGGCCGGGGGGGGAGGCTTCCCGCCTCGGCCCGGCCGAAATTCAGGCCGGGGGGGAGGCTTCCCGCCTCGGCCCGGCCGAAATTCAGGCCGTGGAGGAGGCTTCCCGCCTCGCCCGGCCGCGAACGTGAAAGTTAAAAAAAAAAAAAAGCCCCCTGATAGGCTAAGTGACGATTCACGTAGCCTATCACGGCTAGATCTGCAAAGTCAGCCGTGATAGGCTACGTCAATCGTCACGTAGCCTATCACGGGTGACTTAAAAAAAAAAAAAGAGCGCGTACACTAATGGCGGCCCCCATAGGGAGCCGCCATTCGCGTTCCTTATTTAGTCGCTATAGTCTACGTAAATGTTTACGTAGACTACGGCGAAAATAAGGGAAAATAAATCTTTACGTAGACTACAGCGACCAAATAAGGAACGGGAATGGCGGCTCCTTATGGGGGCCGCCATTATCCGTACACACTTTTTTTTTTTTTTAAGTCACCCGTGATAGGCTACGTGACGATTGACGTAGCCTATCACGGCTGACTTTGCAAATCTAGCCGTGATAGGCTACGTGAATCATCACGTAGCCTATCATGGGAAGTTTTTTTTCTTTCTTTCATTGCAATGGCAGCGGCGGCAGCTGGTCGAAAGACCAGCTGCCGCTCCCGCCTCGCTCGAACACCCGCCGAACCGCCGGCCGGATCAGCCACCGGGAGGGACATTCGGTGAAGGTAAGTCCCGTCCCGGGGGGGGGGGGTGCGGGGTGCGGGGGGGGTTCGGAGGATTTCTCCCCGAAACTTGTTCGGGGGGCCGAACACGTTGGCGCTCGGCCCCCCAAAGTTTCGGGAAGAAATTCTCCGCCAACCCTAGAGTCCCAGCCAGAGAGATTTAATGCAAGATGAACTCAAGATAAACGCAAGATATATGCTCAGTCTATCAGATCTACATGAATAGCTAAACTATATAGTTTAGCAAATCAGCTACATAGCAAATCAGCTATTTGCGTTGCCCTTATTTTTGCCGTAGTCTACGTAAATCTTTACGTAGACTACCCGGGCCCAAATAAGGAACACAAATGGCGGTGCCCATGGGCACCGCCATTTGCGTACGCACTTTTTTTTTTCTTTCAAAGTCACCCGTGATAGGCTACATAACGATTTACGTAGCCTATCACGGCTGACTTTGGAAATCTAGCCGTGACAGGCTACGTAAATCGTTACGTAGCCTATCACGTTTTTTTTTTTAATTTACTTTGTAATGGCAGTGGCGGCAGCCTGCCCCCACCCCCACCGAAATGCCGCCGAAATGCCGCCGGGACCCGCTGCCGAGAGGGACATTCGAAGGAGGTAAGTCCCATCCCGGGGCGGGGCGGGGGGGTGGAGAATTTCACCAACAATTTCGGGGGACCGAATGCGTTGGCATTCGGCCTCCTGGAGATTCGTGGAGAAATTCTCCGCCATCACTAAAGAAGTGATGGTGGATCACTACATCTATACTGTCCTTGAAAATTTTTAAGGTGTCCAAAGATAGGCAGATGCATAACAAAGTATAAAGCCACCTGATTTTGTTTATGTATTTACTGAAGGTAACTTGTACCCTGCTCATTTGTTAAATCTGGGTTGCTGTGAGAAAAGCGGAACTGAGCAGCATGCTGGTTGTTCCTGGGTTGGTTAGTGTGATGTCTGAACATGGAACACTAACTCTGGGTTGTTGGGGGAGAAACCGAAGAACAAACCAGCTACAAATCATAAATAGAAGCCATGCTTTGTTGTTGGCTTACAAAGTCTGGCTTGTTTAAACCATGTCTTAGTGTGATGTCTTAGTGTGATGTCTGAACTCAGAACTGTGGCTCATCCCTGGCTTGTTTGTGCCGTTGTCTGCCCTGAAACAGAGGCACCCAGCAACAGCAACCTGAAAATGAAAACCACTCTGAAGGCTGGCAAAACAGGCAGAAGTCACCAGAAATAGGGAAAACAAGTCATGGCTTGTTTGCTTGTCTAAAGATAGTTCATGGCTAAAGCAAATAACCATGGTTAAGATAAACCATGGCTTAGCATTACCTGTGAATGCAGCTAATATATTTTAGCTCAAATATCATAATAAGCTTAGACAACTTGTCTAAGACAAGCTTAGACCAAGCAAGGTGAACTCCACCAGGCTGCCAGGCACTTGATTGTTCCCCTTTTTATAGTCCCCAGCAAGTAATAAACTCAGAAGGTTTATCAAGACCCGGGTAGTCCATCATACATAGAAAGAAGGTTTAACAAGATCCGGGTAGTCCATCATACATAGAAAGAAGGTTTATCAAGACCTTACCTACATATCATGTATGTAGTCTGTCATACATAGCTGGTAAGCTGGTTCAGCTTGGTAGATCACAAGCTGTGTAGGCCTACCTTAAAGAATTCATAGCACAAAGTAACATTCCATTACTACACTGAAGAAAGCACCAGTCAAAATGTTCTTTGTCCGCTGGCTTCTTCTACACCATCTGTAGCCTGGTCTACTTTAGCAGCTGCCCTTTGTGATAGGACAACATTCCACTGCCATGCAAAAAGTAATTAAAGAACTCCAACCTCTACTTGCCAACTTGAACATCAAATACAGTTTTAACATCGCGTTCAAAGGTTCATGTTGAAAATTAGGTCAATTTGCTACAGACCCATGGCATGTATTTGAAGCGGCATTTATGTTTTGGAAATGACAACCCCCGTCCTTCTACAAAGTGGAAATAGTTAGCAAAAGCTGATCAGATTAAACCCATTGAAAAGTGCTGTTTTTCACAATTCAAAACTAAGTGGAACCTGCAGCAAAATGTTGCAGTGTGGAATACTCCAGTCAGCCAGCCATGTTGTTTTGCAGGATGCTCATTTGATTACTCTGCCAGCCAGTTTTCCATTTCCCCCCAACAGCCAGTCAGCATTCCGTGCCCACTGAATATACTCAGTCTTCATTCGGTCTCCTTTTGGCTTCTCTCCACCCTGCCCCACTTATGTTTCTCCCCTCCCCTTTTGTTTTTTTTTTACTTCTTCAAACCTTAGGGCTTCCCCAAGCCTGATAACACCTCCCTCTTGAGCAAAGGTGCTGCCATTTCAGCTACCGAAGCATCAGCACTCCTATCTAAATATCAGAAATGGAGAAAACACTGAATCTGAAACTCCTTTAAAACATAACAGCAATATAACAGATTCTAATGAAATGAACTGATGCTTAAAGTTCTGCCCTTTAAAGGCCTTCATGACTTGGGGCCTGTCTTGTCTCCACATGTGCCTGCCCACAGAGGCCTTTCTTTGGGTGCCTCCCACCATCTCAGATGTGGTGGATAGCTAAAGAGGAAAAGGCCTACTCGGTGGTGACACCCAATTGTGGAGTGCTTTCATCCCCGAAGCTTGCCTAGTGCCTGCTTTGATGTCTTTTTGGCACCAGGCAAAGGCCTGTTGTTGTTGTTGTTACTACTACTGAGGTTTTAAAAGTTGCTGTACATTACTTTTGTGCTGCTTGGTGTTTCTTTTAATTCTGCTCACTGCTTTTATGGTGCTCTTTTATACTGTGGTGTTTTAAAGTTTTTGTACTGGCTTTATTGTAAAATTCCCTGGGAGCCTTCAGGGGATATATTCTTGACTGAATGAAAGCAGCAATAGGAGAAGCAGACAATAATTAAAAAACACAACAAACCTATTTACTAGTGGTTACTTTTCAGAGACCATGAGGGCACATTGGGAAGAATCTAACTATAAAAATGGAGAGCATGCTCTTAAAAACATTTGTTTTTTAGTTTTTGTCAGTCATCCTTAAGAGCTTCCTTCTAGACAGGCAGAATACAGAATTGAGCTCTAGTGCTAACACTTTTCTGAAATAGAAAGGACTGTGAAATGAAAAATGAGGGTGTGTTTCACAGTGCCATTGTATGCTGCTCAGCGAAGATGATAGAAGTGAAGCTATCAGTAGTTAAGCAGCAATTGAACGCCATGATCCAGAGCCAGAATTATGCCACATGAGGCACTCACAGGTTTTCATTAGTTTTCATCACCGGAGCCTCCATCCTATCAAACTACTTTAGCAAAAAAATCAAGGAGTGCTGTATAGAGCTAACTTCATCAGATGCATGAAGATGATGGTGGTGGTGAAGGTGATGATGATGCCAAAGCTGTTGTGGACTGGAGCCAGTAAAAGTGTGTGCTGTAACAAATGTGTTAGTCTTTATGGTGATGCAAGACTCTTTATTGTTCAAGGAACATGTTTTTACCCAGATTCTAAGCATGCATTCTTGAAAGTACATCCCATTGATTTCAAAGGAAGTGTGTTAGGAGGAGAAGTGTAGGGCTACCTACAACAAACACCTAATGTAATTCTGACATTTGTATCACAAACTAATTCAGCTCAAAATATCATTATGAAACCTTGATACTGTATCTATAAAATTCAGCACAAATTATTAACAGTCTATAAATTTTGATTAGATAGCAGCACACAATTACTCATTTCAGAATTAAATTGCAGAAATAACAAATGATATTTTAAAAATCCACAAGTAGCAATGTTAAAAGCGGAGCAGCTAAGAAAACAGGAGGAAATAATGTTTCACAGCAAAGATTTATTCAGTTGAATTTTGCTGGGTAGAATCATAGAACCATAGGGCTGGAAGGGGCGTACAAGACACCATCAAGTCCAACCCCCTGCTCAATGCAGGAAGCCTGATTCCCAGGCAATCTCCCATCCAAGTACTAACCAGACTTGACCCTGCTTAGCTTCCGAGATCAGACGAGATCAGGTGCATCCAGTTCTACCTGGTTTTGAGGTTTGTGCAGGCAATTTTCATGGCTATATCCCAAATATTATTATTGCTATCACTACTGCTAATACTATTACTACTGCTACTACTATTAATAATAATAATAATAATAATAATAATAAATGAAAAGATAAGGGTTCAGTCCTAGAAAGCCACATGTGTACCAGACGAGGAACACACACACACCCATGAAAGTGTCTGACATATCTATTGTAGTAGATGCTCATGCACAAGGCTTTTGAGGATTGTGACACCATGCCCTATTCTGGCAGGAGCCACATCTAGACAAGAAGAAAGATATAACAAACCCAAGATGGGCTGCCAGGATGAACACACACACACACCTTCTCCAAACCAACTATGCTTCTGCCTAAACTTAAAGTGCTAAGGAAACATAAGGATGTTAAATGGTTAGTCAGCTGAGATTAGAGCACTGAAATTAAAACAAACTTCCATCATTGTAGAAGAGAATAAACTCCCGTAGCTAAATTAACATTTCAGATCATTCATTATACCGTAATTGCTAAGTAACTGTAAAATACGTTTGCATACTGGTCATTACTATCGTAAGCACTATGGCTTTTCTTCACAGTTTTCATGTACAGCTAAATTTCTGGAAAATAATTGCACATATGATTACTTACTAAAACAGATGATTACTTACCAAGATGGTCGTTACTGTTAAGGACCGATTAGATAGGGAATCAGTGATGTTTGCTGGTTTTCCTTTTTGATTCTCAGTCATGTTAAGGCCACTTGCAGGATCCCAAGTTCCAATCTATAAAACAGCATATGCACTTATATATTGTCCATGCATTCTTTTTAGGCCACTGGGGCAGAACAGTACATGACAAAAGTTAAATCTACTAATACTTATAATTCACCTCTGGTGCAATTTCTGCTATCGTTCTCTTAACAGCAGCTTGCTTAAATATGATTCACTGCACTTCAAAATGTGTCTAGCGAAGTGTGACATAAATGATATTCACATGCCAAATTTTCTATTTAAAGTTCCATCCCCCAAGAAAGAATACATCTGATACCCAATAGTGTAGTGAAAATATAGTTGCCATGCATATGCTATCTACCACTGTATGTATCTATCCCTTTCTCTTCTTGATAGTACTATGAAACTCCCAGTCATTCATATATATATACATATATATATATACATATATATATATATATATGTGTGTGTGTAAATACACCCTGCATTCTGCAAGCGTAGATAACATTTCTGGATGCTAACAGAAAACTCATCCCCCACCCCATTTCAAAATGAAAGAGAGTATCCCTCTATTCTAAGTAGGAATGGTGCAGGTGCCCGATTCAGTCCAGGAATCTGGCAGACCCATTCCTGCCTGCAGCCCGAGCCCTGCTCGCCAAGCCCCTGCCCCTGCTTGCCCCCTGCCTGTGCTCAGCAAATGGCCTGCACTCACCCTGGCGGCCTCGTCAAGCTTCACAGTCATCATTTTTTGAGAAATATAATGGCGATCGCAAAAATGCGCATATTTGTGCACAAGCGAAAATGTGCATTTTGTGAATGCACATATTTGCATATGCGTGCAAATGCACATTTTCCAAAAATGCACATTTTTGTGTGCACACTGTGTGCCTTTGCAAAAATGTGCATTTTGCACATGAGAATATGTGCATTCGCAAAATGTGAATTCTCACGCATACAAAAATGTGCATTTTTCCGATCGCCATTTCTTTCTTTCTTTTTAATGGTGACTGCAGAGCTTGATGATGCAGCTGGGGTGAGTGCAGGCTGCTTGCTGAGTGTGACAGGGGCTCGAGCATGGTCTAGGGACCGGTGAGCGGGGGCAGAAGATGGGCAGGCGTCTGGAGAACCCAGATTGGAGTGAGTTCGCACATCCCTAAATCTAAGTACAGATATGTTCCTGGCTGCCCCCAAATCCTTCACCACCAGCCATGTACTAGTATTTCATCCATGTGTGGCTTGACTTTAGAGATAAACAGACTTGCCTTCTGCTACTCTAGAAATAATTTGCCTGAATTTTATGTATTTATTTGAAATATTTCTAGGCTCCCTTTCAGGGTAGGAGCCCTCCCAAGGCAGCTCACAACCATAAAATGAATTACAATATATAAAAAACCCTGATACAGTAATAAAACAGCCAACATTCATAAAAGCAACAAACGTTAGCATAAAGCATCTGGCCTACACACACAGTACAAAAAACCTACAGTACAATTACAGAATTAGATTTTCATCTACATTCTGGCAAACATCCGGACAGTGATTAATTTTGAATCTAGGAAATTGGTTCCTCCTGGCAAACTTGCTGGAATACAATGGGTCCAGAGATTTCAGCAACATCATTGCATCAGACTGATACATACAGGTGGCGAAAATACATATTCTGTTTAATGAACAAAACTAACTTTATTTTTCTAAGATTTTTCTAGCCCTTCACAGTTCTGCCTTGTTAATCATAGAATAGTAGTAGGGTTGGAAGGGGCCTACAAGGCCATCGAGTCCAACCCCCTGCTCAATGCAGGAATCCAAGTCAGAGCATCCCTGACAAATGGCTGTCCAGCCTCGTCTTAAAGGCCTCCAGTGTGGGAGAGCCCACCACCTCCCCAGGTAATTGGTTCCATTGCTGTATTGCTCTGACACTCAGGAAGTTTTTCCTGATGTTCAGCCGGAATCTGGCTTCCTGTAACTTGAGCCCATTATTCCGTGTCCTGCACTCCGGGATGATCAAGAAGAGATCCTGGCCTTCTTCTCTGTGACAACCTTTCAAGTACTTGAAGAGTGCTATCATATCTCCCCTCAGTCTTCTCTTCTCAAGGCTAAACATGCCCAGTTCTTTCAGTCTCTCTTCATAGGGCTTTGTTTCCAGTCCCCTGATCATCTTTGTTGCCCTCCTTTGAACCCTCTCCAGCTTGTCTGCATCCTTCTTAAAGTGTGGTGCCCAGAACTGGACACAGTACTCCAGATGAGGCCTAACCAGTGCTGAGTAGAGGGGAACTAGTACTTCCCGGGATTTGGAAGCGATGCTTCTATTAATGCAGCCCAAAATAGCATTTGCCTTTTTTGCAGCCACATCACATTGTTGGCTCATATTCAGCTTGTGATCGACGACAATTCCAAGATCCTTCTCGCTCGTAGTGTGGTTGAGCCACGTATCCCCCATCTTGTAACTGTGCATTTGGTTTCTTTTTCCTAGGTGCAGAACTTGGCATTTCTCCCTATTAAATGCCATTCTGTTGTTTTCTGCCCAGCACTCCAGTCTATCCAGATCACTTTGAATTTTGTTTCTGTCTTCCAAAGTATTAGCTATCCCTCCCAATTTTGTGTCATCTGCAAATTTGATCAGCATTCCCTGCACCTCCTCCTCCAAGTCATTAATAAAAATGTTGAAGAGCACTGGGCCCAGGACTGAGCCCTGCGGTACCCCACTCGTTACCTCTCCCCAGCTTGAGAAGGTCCCATTGATAAGCACTCTTTGAGTCCGATTCTGTAGCCAACTGTGGATCCACCGGATCGTTGTTTCATCTAGCCCACTTTGAGCTAGTTTGCTCATCAGGAGATCATGGGGCACTTTGTCGAAAGCTTTGCTGAAGTCGAGGTATATGATGTCTACAGCATTCCCACGGTCTACAAGGGAGGTGACTTGATCAAAAAATGAGATCAGATTTGTCTGGCAGGACTTGTTTTTGACAAATCCATGTTGGCTTCGAGTAATCACGGCATTGATGTCAAGGTGCTTCCAGATGGATTGCTTTATGATCTGCTCCAGAATTTTCCCAGGGATTGATGTCAGACTGACTGGTCTGTAGTTCCCAGGTTCCTCCTTTTTACCCTTTTTGAAGATAGGGACAACGTTAGCTCTCCTCCAGTCATCTGGCACTTCCCCGGTCCTCCATGATTTCTCAAAGAGAATAGACAGCGGTTCTGAGAGTTCTTCTGCCAGTTCCTTTATTACTCTAGGATGCAGTTCATCTGGCCCTGGAGATTTGAACTCATTCAAAGTAATGAGGTGTTCCTTGACCATATGCCTGTCGATCTCAAGCTGCAATCCTGCCCCTTCAGCCTGTACTTCGCCTTTGCCAGGGGGGTCATAGACCCTCTTTTGGGAGAAGACTGAGCCAAAGTAGGAATTGAGCACCTCTGCCTTTTCTTTGTCATCTGTTATCATTTTGCCATCCTTATTTAATAGCTGAACAACCATTTCTTTCCTCTGCCTTTTACTATGCACGTAGCTGAAGAAAGCCTTTTTGTTGTTTTTAGCATCCCTCGCTAACCTCACCTCGTTCTCCGCTTTAGCCTTCCTGACGCCATCCCTGCAATTCTGTGCTACCTGCCTGTACTCTTCCTTTGTTACTTGGCCTTCTTTCCACTTCCTATATGTGTCCTTTTTTGTTTTCAGGTCATCCCTAAGCTTTTTGTGAAGCCACATTGGCTTCTTCTGTTGTCTTCCACCTTTTCTTCTTGTTGGAATTGTTTGTGATTGTGCCTTGAGAATTTCCTTTTTTAAAAGTTCCCACCCATCTTGGACTCCTTTTCTCGCTAGCATTGTTTGCCATGGGACCTTACTGATCATTGTTCTGAGTTTATTAAAATCAGCTTTCCTAAAATCCAGGGTACGCGTTTGAGTACACTCGGCTTTTGCTTCCCTTAGAACCAAGAACTCAAGTACAACATGGTCGCTTTCCCCCAGAGTTCCTGTAACTGCTACTTTATCCACTAAGTCATCTCTGTTGGTTAGGATCAAGTCAAGGATAGCCGATCCTCTAGTTCCTTCCTCTACTTTCTGTAGGAGGAAGTGATCCGCCACACAAGTCAGGAATTTCCTGGAGGGGCCATGTTTTGCAGAATTTGTCTCCCAACAAATATCGGGGAAATTGAAGTCCCCCATTACTACTACATCATGCTTCCTTAAAACATTGGCTATTTGCTTTTCAAAAGTTTCATCCTTGGCTTCTCCTTGATTGGGTGGCCGGTAGTAGACTCCGACCACCAGGTTCCTTTTATTCTTTGCTCCATTTATTTCAACCCAGATGCTCTCGATGGGGCTACCAAGCTCCTCCTCCTGTATTTCTGTGCAGAGATATGTATTTTTCACATACAGTGCAACCCCGCCTCCCTTTCTGTTCCTCCTGTTCTTTTTGAACAAGTTATATCCTTCAACTGCTGTATTCCAGTCATGAGAGTCATCCCACCAAGTCTCAGTTATACCTATCAAGTCATAATTTCCCTCCTGTATTAAGAGTTCAAGTTCGTTCTGTTTGTTTCCCATACTCTGGGCATTAGTATATAGACATCGAAGACCATGTGCTTCATAGTCTGGCTTTCTTCCTACATGTGTCTGAAGACTATTATTGGGCGCTATCAGCGCTGTTCTCTCCATTGCAGTGCATGCGCCTACGTCCATTGTTACCCCCATTTTGAAGAAACTGTAAATCCTAAGGGCAGGGACTGTAAGAATGTATGGATTTTATAAAATCCATCCTGTCTGCATTTCGTGGATTATCAGGTGCCTTCCATTCTGTTGTCCACTCATTGATAGGGATGTCAGAGAATTCCACGACAGATCTCGGTGAGGCCGAATGCCAGTGCATTTGGCCCGCCGAAACCCATCGCGGAACAAAGCCCCTGCCCCCCCAACCCACGAAAGGTGCGCAGGATGAAGTGCCCACCACCCCCACCCCGCGAAAGCTGCACGAAATGGAGCACCTACCTGCTCCCGTCTGCGCTGCTGTGCAAATGGCGGCCATCCTGCAGACGCCATTCACGTCTTCCTCTTCAGCTGTATGATAGGCTACGTAAGTATTTACATAGCCTATCATGGCGGGGGGGGGAAACCAAGCATACGCAAATGGCAGTGGCTACCGCCATTTGCGTACGCTCGGGTTTTCCCCCTGCCATGATAGGCTACATAAATTTTTACATAGCCTATCACGGCGAAAGAAAGGGACGCAAATGACAGCGGCTACGACAGCTGCCATTTATGTCCCTGCAGGGCTGCCCAGCGGCCGGATGTCTGGCTGCAGGCGGCCGGAGTCAGCCGGCAGCTACGCGGCTTGGCCGCAGAGTGGAGCTGGCCAGCCAGGATTCCGGGGGGAGGGACAGAGCGCCTCCACCCCCAGCGGAACCTGGCGGAGCCAGGTAAGCGGGGTTTCGTACACCCCTACTCATTGACGGAATCGGATTTCTTCCAATTTCCTGAATGTGCGCAAATGTGCATTTGTGCAAATTTGCACTTGTGAAAATGTGCAAATCCCTCCAAAATGCACATTTTCATACTTTAGCCTATGGGGAAAGTGTGCATTTTTGGCCGGTGTTTTTTTATTATTTTACGTATTTTTCTACAACTAAATTTGTGTAAAATTCTGCGAAGTAAAAAAAAAAGGTCCACAAGTCCTCAGAATCCATGCTACTCGGGAAAAGCTGTTCTGCTGCAGCATCTGCAGGTTGGATTCATAGAAATCCAAACTCATTTGATTCTGTGGTGGATTCCTATGACATCCCTATGGGATTGTGTCACTTTTACGTGCTACTGGTCTGCTCAGCAACGAGATTTACAGAACACTAAGGAAGGAGTGGAAGGTGGTGGGCCAGGGCCATGCCATTGCCAACTAAAGCGGCTGCATAACAAATCTCACAGCCATTCCTTGCTCCACACACTCATTTGACATCAAGGTTGACAACAGGAGGCAATAGTAGACCAGAGGGAGCACATATTGACTGAAACTGCCACTTGGGCATTGAGATCACTATCCTGTTGGTAATGAATAAAATGTGATATACATATAACAGTGATAGTTTGGAAGCAACTAATATAATCCAAATATTCCTCCACTTTACATCTAGGTGTGTAGAATTTTGACTGCTACCCACTCATGTTTGCCTAGAGCCATAAGAGATACCAATTATCATTTATTGTAGTCACTCCTTCTTGAATCTCTAGAAATATCCCTTCATTGCAATTAACTAGTTCCATTAGTATGTTTTATTTGGCTTTCAAAATTGTTTAAGAACCATTTTTAGAAAAGGAACACATACCTGTTTGGCAGGTGTGTTATCTAACACATAATCTCCTGAGGTGCTGGGAAAGGTATGAACAAAGCTCCAGCACATTATGCTATGGATCCTAATGCACTGCTATTGTTAACCAGTAAGGCAGTATAATAACATTCCACTAAAAGCTTTTTCTCCAGGAAAGATTAACCTTGGCACCAAATCTCTTGCTGTGAATTTGCTTGGCACAAATGTCTTAATTCTAAATCTGCTTTAAAAGAACTGAGTAGGTTTGATAATATGTGCTCAACTGGAAGCTAGAAAACAATTTCTTCCAGCCAAAATGTGTGCTGCAATCAGACCCATTCTTTTATCGCATATAACTCAAAATGTAATAACAAATAAAATAAAAGCTTCAGACCTTCCAATATTTCACAAATGAAAAACAGGGACACTCCAGTACATGGGTTTGTGGAGCTAGGAAAGGAAATGGGCAGTATTGGATAATTGTCGGGTAAACCCTATCCAGACTCACAAGTAGGAAGTGTGTTACAGCTACAGGTAGGAAGTGGGAACTAAAAGTGCATGCAGGCAGATGGCTCCAGATGACAAAAGTATTGAGGACAGCTTCTCAGTACATGGCAGGACAAACTGCACATTCATGTCCTATTTTACATTTATAACAGGTAGAAAACATTGAGCCTATTTTACAGCTGAGGAACTCTTTCTAGCTCTCTTTTCTTTTCATCAAACTCTCAGCACAGTTGAAGAAGGCACTTTTCTTTTGCCAGTGTTCATTAGAATGTTTTATTATCAATCAAGTAAAAGAGGAGGTGGATGCCAGAAAGCACTTATCTCACACAACTTTCTCTTGCCGATCGTAGATCTGAGAACAGCAGAGAGGTCTATATAATAGTAAATGCATGAAGTAAAAGTAAAAGCATGAAAAAAAAAACCCAACAACGAAGGCTTTTCAGAGCAAAATTTGGGAGGGGGGAATCAGCACATGTATTTAAAGGCATCTTTTATGTCCCCTTCTTTTCTTGTCTCAGACTACGTAACTGCTGTGATCACCAGTTATAATTTTGGCATCACCGTAACTAACGGAGTGTCAAAGACACAGAGCTGAATGCACTAATTTGAAAGATAATGGGGACACTCCAACCACACCTCTGCAATTTTATTTAAAAAACAAAACAAAAACCCTGCCTCTAAATTTCATTGTATGCACATGATAATTACTTTAATGCAGCAGGGGTGATATACATGCAGGAACAGTCTTCCGTTCATGAATTCTCTTATAGGAACCAAAGGCAGCCATGTGATGATTCAAAGGTATGACTAGGGATGTATGAGAATTTCATGTCTGCTCATTTAAAGCCAGTTCTTGACCCATTCACACCATGAATGTGAGAGTGAGTGCATCTTGTGGGCAAAGCTCATACATTGATGAACTTGTGATACTCATTCCCAAAATGCATACTTCTGAAAAATGTGCACTTTAAAAATGTGCATTTTGAAAGTAGAAGGGCATTTTCATGCTTTAGTTGATGGGTGGGAAAGTATACATTTGGGTGCGCACTTTAAAAAAAATTGCACCCAAATGCATACCTTTCTGGTTCGAGTGGAGAGGCAGGGAAAGCTTGCAATTGGGAACAGGAACGAGGCAGGCTGAGCTTCAGAGTACAACTTGGAGAACCTTGATGAACTCAAGCCTCACTGATTCTCCCATCTTCAGATATGGGAACCAGTGGCATATAAATGGCTGTCACTGCCAGTTTTGACATGGGGATTCAAATTCCTGAAGCAGGGAGCGAGAAGAAATAAGTCAAGGCCTCCTTTTCCCCCCATCTCCCAAGATGGGTGGGAGGAAAGGAGCTAATAGACAGAGATTCCCACTAGGAAGGGCTGTCATGGGCAAATCCTGTTTGCTTTTGGCTCAATGGATCAGTGCAGTGCCCATGACTCAGCGAACATTTGAGCAGCAGGACACTTCCTGAAACTCAGGAGCATTCCCATCTTTTTTTAATCTGCAAGTAAAATCGCAGGTATAAATATTTACAGAAATTGCGATTTGTGCAAAATGGCCATAAATAGTACAATGACCATTTACGCCTGCCATTTTGCACAAATTGCACTATTTATGGCTGCCATTTTGTGCAAATGGTGATTTCCATAAATATTTATACCTGCAATTTTGTGCAAATTGCCACTTACACAAATTTTAAAAAGCAGAAAATTACTCAGTGTGCATTTATTTATTTATTAAATTTCTTTAATAAATTTAAAGAAATTTAAACACTGGCCACTCTGGCACTGAGTCAGGCAAGCCTGGGGATGTGGGAAAACCCGCCAAGCTCTACCCCGCAACCATATGCCTCTAACAACCCTAATTCCCACTCATCCACTGTTAAAGTTGACAGTGCTGATTAAATGTTGAGCAGCTAAGCATGCACAGATGTATAAATATGCAGCTGCGTTCAAATAGTCCACTGCTGTATGCATGTTTCAGGGGTTAGCTTTCTTCCATGTAATTGATTTGCTTAGTCCATTATGTTTTCTATGTAAAATAGAAAATTTAAAAATTATTTAAAAATTTACCCGACTTCTCTGGGTATTCGTCTTTTATATATCCGAGTACCTAGTGAGAAGTTTTATTCTCACTATTAAAAGAAGTTACTGTAAGGCTAATGGATAATCCAAAAGAGAAAGAAGAGGCAAAATAGGAGCATATACAATGTTGAAAATAAATATAAGAAGGAAGAGACCTATTTGTTTGGGGTTACAAGTGAGTTCCAACTTTGCAAAACTTGAAGACTGCTGTTCAAAGTTGATGTTATGTCCTGAACTTTCATACCCAAGGCTCGAAAAGTAACAGCATTGTCAGGTGCACCTGAATCTTCTCCACTGCCCCCAACAAACATCAGACTGTTTCTAGCCAGTGTTACAGCTGTGTCATTTACTCATTTTAGACCCTGGATTTAATATCTTACAGCCCTTGCCTTTAAATGTGTATTACTTCAGTTGTGAATAATACAACTAACTTTTCTCTTCTTTCCCACCCCACTGCCATTCCATAATTTACAACTGTTCCAACATTCCTGATGAGGTTAGAGCTAACCAAGCAAACAAACAAAACAAAACAAAATTGTTTGCCAACAATGACTTAAAAAAATACTCTTGAGTATAGGCAATTTTGCATTTTAAACTCACTTAAATAATCATGAATAGAGGAATAAAATGGACTTTGCTTCTGCTGCCTGGATGGTAAAATATTCACTTGAGAATAATAAGCATCATTTTGTTGTGGAAAATGGTACTATATTTTTAAAGTAAAAATGATAGAATGAGCACCTATAACCATGTTACAGATGTCCAGCCAGCCACTCCATGAGTATAAAATGTTTTGTTTTGTTTAATATGAAGAAAAGATGCTGCAATGAGCAGTGTCGGCCCCGGCCTTCCCAGATGCTGATACATGTTTGTCACTGTCACCACCACCTGCGGCTCTGGGGACCCTTGGGCTATGGGGACCTAAACGTCAGTCCCAAGGTCCTGGCTTACCTGCACCACTATTTCTTGCTACCACAAAACTGCAGTTTCTGCCTTCTGAGCCTTAGAAATTTCTTCACAGGCAAGCTTATTATCAGTCTACAGTCCCTTTATTTAGACTTGCTGTGGATCCAGTCATATCCTTCCTTCTGCTGCCATTTCCAAACCAGCTGCCACTGCTGAACCACTAGCCAGGTGAGCATTTTATGGGGGATACAGACCACATAATACCCCTGATGATGTAATTAGTAGCACAAAGGGGTGCAAGTAAACAAGCTCTGCTCAGTTTGTGAAGCCCAATTCTGAACTGAACTGGGAATGATGGAAATTGTCCATTGTTACTTTCAAAATAAATGTCCAACATTAGAAAATATAAGAATAATAACAAGCTAACCAAAATGCCCTCTCTCCCCACTCCCATCCCTGTTTCTGTATATTGATGACAGCAGCCTAAGAATGTTTGGCCATCCTTTGCCACTCTTTGAGCATTTGTTGCTGCAAACAGGTTTCCTGTCCTGTTAAGTACGTCTATTCTAGAAGATCTCCCCATTAAATATGATCAGATTGTTCCCCCTAAACCAAATATTTCTATGCTTTTGGTTTATTTCTTCTTAAGTTGCTGATGGTTTTATATTTGTTATAAGCCATTTTACTAAACTCTCAGGAATATTAAGCAAGTTTACATGTTTTTCTTCCATTTTCTCAACCAATGCAGCTACTAAACACAGAATCACATTCTATCTACCTTACCTGCCCCATATATTCATAGGCTACAATTTCCATTACATTTTGTAAATGGGTTTGTAGACAGTTTTCAATCTACATGACAGCTTTCCTATTGAAACCAATTTGCATTACTTTTTCTAAGTGAGTATTTGTGAAACATACTGAAACTCGTATCTTACATATGGTTGTATTCCTTTCATTAATTTTCAGTTCCTCTTGATCAACCTTGTTTAGCAGGTTTTAAAATATTCAACTTGTCCTAGAAATCTCTAGCTGATGTGTTCTTTTATTTCGTGCTTCCTCAACTACAAACATTCACTGAGAATTTCATTATATGTTAGTTATTTGACTTAGTGACTAGATATTACGTTTCCTCAGTCAGAAGGTTGTGTCTGTAGGAAAAGATCCTCATAGTTTTCTATTGTGGCTTTTCTTTTCCACCCCCCCAGCTCTCAGCCAGAAGGTCTGCTGTTGTGCTGGGTACGATACAACAGACCCAGTCATTCTAGATATCTAGATAGCACTTCACATATAGGCCCATTCCTCTCCAAGTCCTTCATGAACCTTGGAAGACATTTTGAACCATGGTCCTGGAGTGGAGTGAAGTGGGCTGCTAGTGGAGTGAAGTAGGCTCCTTCCTTGGCTCACTTCCTCTTGAGCTGGGCCGACAGGGCCTTCACTGGCTCCAGTCACAAAGGCTGCTCCTGCTGCTGAAGGAGCCTGGAGACAATCAGGGTGGGGTCTTGTTTAGGTTTTGCAGCTGGTGTAACATTTACCTTTAGATAAGCTGTATTATTTTCCCTGTTGTTTAGATTAGATTTTTGTAGTTCTCTTTTGTTAAGCCTTAGTATGAATTATTATTGGAATGTTTAATCTTAGTGTATATTTATTGTGAGATGTTTAGCTTATTTGTATGACTGTTCCACATTAAAGAGAACATATATATATATATATATATATATATATATATATACACACACACACACACACACACACACACACACATTTTTCTAGTCTTTAACAACAGTTATTTCCCTTCATTCATACCTAGCAAGAGAAAACAATATGATAATTGGCAGAACTTGGGCCCTTAACATTTTCAACCCTATTTTCTAAAACTTTACCCCTGATTCTAGAAAACTGCCCATCATTGTCACCTACAATAGAACACACTGTTGGACATGGAGACCTTGTAATGTGGCTTGTAATGTGTCCCTGTTAATGTGGCATGGAGAACGTCATAATCTATCATTTTTCTTTATCACATGGAGATGCTATTGATAGCTATTTATTTATTTATTACATTTATATCCCGCCTTTCTTCCTCCTTAAGGAAGCCAAGGCAGTGTACATCATTCTCCTTCTCTCCATTTTATCCTCACAACAGCAACCCCATGAGGTAGGTTGGGCTGAGAGTCTGTGACTGGCCCAAAGTCACCCAGTGGGCTTCCATGGCCGAGTGGGGCCTAGAACCCGAATCTCCCAGCTCCTAGTCCAACACTCTCACTACTACACCACACCAACTATCACCATGAACGAGTACAAATGTGAAAAGAATTGCATGATGATTCATACAACACATTACAGCTGTGCTGAGAAGACACAAAGCAAAGTCTTCTCTAAATGAAGCACGCCCTTTGCTTTTGAAATAAAATTTCAGTCTCTTCTTTCTACTTGATTGGAATAGTTCTATTTTTAAAAACACAGCACTTCCACCATCCTGTCTAGTTTGACCCTGACTTTCATCTTGTGATTGATTTATGGCAGGAGTGGGCAACCTGTGGCCCTCCAGATATTTTGGCCTACAACTCCAATCATCCCTCATCACTGGCTATGCTGGCGAGGGCTGATGGGAGTTGTAGGCCAAAACATCTGGAGGGCCACAAATTGCCTACCCCTGATTTATGCTATACATTGTTGCCAATGCAAAGAGCTACTTTAGGCCTGCCTAAGCATTTGTATGGGCCCAGTGCAATTTTTCAAAACCTTTTCAACTTGAACAACAGTCTCCATGCTTTATCACAAACTGATTTTCAAATTCAACTTTTCCGTACGGTAAGGGATCACAAGTCAAAAGTTCCCTTGGGTATGTGGAACTAGTTTCAGAGTTGTTTGGATCTAGGTTTTTGGATCTCGGTCAATAAAAATAAGGCCCTACAGAAAGCATATTCAAATTATGTAATTACTAACACAAAATGCAAGTTTGATATGGAAGGCAACCTTAAACCTTTAGGCACCAAGAAAGTATCAGTGTATTTCAGTCATAATAACTGAATAATTTTCATGAGATTACTTACTGAAACTGAGCCCAATATTTTCCCCCACACCACATAGTGCAGCTATCATATTGCATAAATTGGTTCCACTACTAAGGAGAAATTGAAATATTATATATCAATTGCAAGTAAACAGGCTGAAGTATCTCAAGTACCTTTTCAAGACCTTCTTCCTTAAGGCTAATCACATCTAAGTCAAAATCGGTCCGTAAGCCATTGGTTTTGTTGAAAGTTATCCTGCCAGTCAAGCCTTCCCAGTGAGCCTATGGAAACAGGGGGGGAAAACCCTTTCATATGTAAACAATAAAAGAGATAGGATATGAATAAATTAATGTCTGCCAAAATTGAAATATTAATTATTCATTAAGTTTAAATTATTTTCCTTGTGGTGGAGCAAAAAAAACAAAACCTTATTCACGTCTTGATTCCAGCATTCTTTTGATGATTAAACCAACTTTTCCTTAATCTCTGCATACAGTTCCTTAATAGCTTTCCATTTACACATACACAGACAGACAGACACACCCGCCCGCCCACCCATGCACACATACACAGCATCTTTCCTAGGCTGATAAAAGGCTTTCATTTGAAATTTACACATTGTTTCCTGTTTTACAGGTAGGGATTTTTTCTTCTTCTTTGCCTGTATCTTGCAAATATGCTTTCAATCCTACGACACATTGAGTCTCTGCAGTTCCCACTATGGCAACACAAGCCCTATTCAGGCATTCTGTACTCAAATGGAACAAACAGACAAGGAGAGGAAGCACTCCAGCCCTGTCTCCTCCTCGTGCATTGCTGTCACCTTTTACTCATGGAGAGTGACAGTCTGAAGCGGAGAGCCTCCTGTACCTGTGCAGGCTCTCCACATGAGCCAGAACATGGATTTTCCAGTGTTTGGGATCACTTGGAGAGCCTCTGTGGATACAGGAGGCTCTCCTCTTCAGACTGTCACCCTCCACGAGTACAGAGTGACCAAAACACAAGGGGGGGGCAGTGAATCAGACTCTGGACGTAATGGTTTTATAGGGGCCCCTTTAGATGGCCGTGGGTATTACTTCAGTTGTGAAGCACACAACTAACATTTCTCTTCACCCGCCCCCAACCACCACTTACAGCTGTTTCTATAGTCCCGATATGCCAGAATAATAACAACGAAACTGCTAACCCTGATCTTTAAATAACAACAACAACAACAGCAATTCTCTGAGCAAGTGCAGTTTTGCATTTTAAACTCAGTTAAATCATAGCACCATCATGACTTTAGGAATAAAACGGAGTTTGCTTCTGCTGCCTTGATGCCCTCATCCCCTGCCGCTCCCTGAGTGGTGATTTGGGACCCTGCATTTTAGCCCCAAGATCCAGCTGTAGAGGTCCGTCTCCTTTTCTGTTTGCTCTGTTCAGGTACAGAACGCCTGAACAGGGCTACACGCTGATGCATTATGCATCAGTGGGCCTTTCCACTTTGGGTAGCACAATCCACTTGTGTCATTAGTGTATGCAACACAATTCTTAGGGAATACAGTTATAGCTATTAGGCTGAAGTATTCATTTTTGATAACTGAAAATAAAAGATATCCATTTTGACCTACTGTTTCCTCTAGTAGTAAGAGAAGTATGGGAGGAAATATCAGTGTGTAGAATGCAGGGAACTAAATCCCAGCATCATTTTATGCCAAACGAACATGCAGCATCATTTTTTGGAAATTGTGCAGTCATTATACATGCTGAAATATATTTACAGACCAATTTTTTAAAATAAGTTCCCATCACTGGGAACATAGCCACAGTCACACCTCTCTGAAAATGTGTTTAAGGTCTAATTTCCTTTCAAATGTGTCATCATGTTTGTTTGTTTTTCTTTTTGTTGCCATAGAATGAACTGTACTCTACCTACAATAGTCACTTTGTAGTCCAGGATATCTTTCAAAACTGTAAAGAAATACAGTAGTCAATGGATGACCAAACATTTAAGAAGAGTCCATTTTCTTTTAGGAATTTCTGCACCTATTATCTCCTGTGTGCAGCCAGTATATGATGCAGCCCTTGTTTGTTGATTTAGTTGTGGAACTTTTCCACTTTGAAGGAGTTTTTATTCATTAGTTTTTTATTATAAAAAAAGTTTATGTTTGGCCATTTGCCCAGAAGGTACAAAAAAGATCTCACCATTTATTGTGGACCATCTTTCTTACTATTAATCGCTCCCCCCCCCACGCTGCAATTCTATACAAATCTGAGTTGGGGGGTAGTTTTTGGTCCTCAGAAACATTTGGTTCATTTTGCTTTTCCAACAGATCCTCCTGCCCTTGTACTCACCACATTTTAACAATGAGAAATCAGTTTGTGGGAGGTAAGTAACCATTATTTCTAATTTAAAGCTGAAGAACTGTGAACTTAAATACTGAGACTTGCCCCAAACTGCCTTTGTGTGTTCAAAACTGAGTTTGGACTTGAACCCTTAGTTCTGTCTTGATATTTATTTTTCAACTTAGTAAGCATTTTGTTCCTTTATTTTTCCCATATTAACATTTCAGTGCAACTATTTATCTCAGCTACAAATCCCAAAGCAAAAGGAGTTGCAGATCTGGATTTCTACGTCTGGAGGATAGAGAAAAACAAGATGGAGCATATTTTGTTAGTGACGTACCTCTTTGATGAGATTCATGAAGCGGGTCCCAAAGCGCCATGGTTTGTGCCGATTGCACTGTAATGAACTGACAGTCATCTGTGGGAACTGCTGGACAGCCACTGACACCACATGAACAGCATCATACATTAAGGCTGCATCTGTCTGAAATGATAGTATAATCAACACTGTGAAAATGACTAATTGAAGTTGTGTGACAGACAGCAAACATGGGGAGGAAAATATGTATCTTTCCTGCCTCTATTTATGACAAAGGACAGTAACAATAATGCGACTGGCTTATTAAACAAAAGCATTGCTTCTAAGAATCAATCTTCTCATTTTTTCCCTTACTCAGTAAGGAAAGCAGCAGAAACCCAATCCACACTGAAACCTGGGTTAGGGGGAGACTTTACCCACTTGCCTTCCACCACAGTCCCAATCTGGATCAGGGGCCCTGCATCTGCAAAAAAGGGTTAATAGAAACAAGTGGATCATTTTGGGCAATGCAAACTGCATGTGCAGGGGGCCTGATCTGGATCAGGACCACAGCAAAGGACAAAGGTTTGAATCCCCCTACCCCCATGGTAGGGTCCCAATCTAGATCAAGTCCAAACATTTTGAGTAGAGAAAGCAAGAAAAGAAGACGAAACTGCTAGCTACATCTTTAAAGCAACATATATAATTTGACCCTAAGAGTCTGGCTACACATTACGCTCACTAGAATTCTGAAGGCTCCATAACAGACAAAGAAAACCAAGGAGCATAGAAATTACACACAGCTGAGTGAAGCACAACCTCTAGCTGCCTTTATCTCCCCTTATCTCAATCTCCTTTGTGGCTATTTTTTCCTACTAACTTGGAAGAAGAAACACAGCATCTTAAGTTTGCTGTGAAGAGCAGAAATAAGAGGAGATAAACTATTAGCAAAGGTAGCCAGTAGCTTCTCCTTCAGTCTGTGTGATTTCTATGTCCTCCAGCTTTTTCTGCCTTTTGGTGGGGAAGCTACCAAAATATTTCAGAATTCTCAACCAGCAAACCCCTCACAGTGTGGGGCTGCCCTCACATGATGAATGTAATGAACATGCTGGCTCTACATCATAGAAGTCATGAGGACAGACTAAACATTCTGCTAATCACACATAGCAGAGCAATGCATGATTGGCTTGCTTACTTACTTGAGTATAAATGCACACAGCCCTAATTCAGATTGGGACCATGGCAATTCAGGAGAGGGATTTAAGCTTTCCCTGTCCTGTTTTCATCCCCAAATCCACTCCACTGGGTGCGGGGGAGAGGGGGTTTACAAAAGAAAAACCATCTCCATGGATTCCACTGGTTTAAACTTAAATAAGTAAACTAGAACATTTAGTTTGCCCCACAATCTCCATTCAAAGTCCAACTCAAACTGTAAGAGATGTAACTGTAGAGAACCATTGCTGGACTTTCAGCTGGAGAACCATGGACGTTCTGCTGGCTAGATTATACAGCAGAACCAGTATGCATGAATTTTGTCTATTATGTTTATATCCCAACTTCCTCCAAAGAGTTCAAGGTGGTCTATGGCTGAACATGGCTACTGTTTTTCTATAATCAGGCATACATCTTTCTACAGTGTAATGGGCAGTATCCAGTGCTGCCTGTGTGCCTCTGCCTATTACGCTGAGCCAGTAAGACCCAATGTCGGTGCAACAGAAAACTGGCACTTCCTACAGCAACCCCCAATATGAGCCCAAATGCTCATTTCTGGAATGGGACATATCAGCAGAGTTCCCTTCTGCAAGCTCCGCTGAACTGTTCCATTCCAGAAACAAGTGCTTTGGCTCATGTCCAGTTGATTTAGGAAGTGCTAGCTTCTTCCCATTGCACTGGCAGTGGGTCCTGCTGGTGCAGAGGCAATGCTGGAGACTGCCCCAATTGCGTTATTTATACGCCACCAGAAAAGACCAAAATGGTGATCCAATGGCGCTTACATATGTGATGATACAGCCATTTGTCCTGAATTGAGAAGGCAGCTTTACATATTGGGCGAGTGGAGATTAACCCTGTGCCGCTTGTCCAAGATGCCTTACACAAAAAGGACCCATTGCTCCTCCTCATTGACAAAATCAGTGAACTGTGAAATGAGTTCATTAATGATAGGAAGCCTGGAGATTACTGCATTTGTCATAATGCAACATGATAATACAGAATGAACGTCTATAGTTTATTTCATGCAAATGAATCCCAACTCACTTTAAAATAAAATAAAACATCAAAATGCAAAAGTGTTCTCTGCTGTTATAGACCATAAGCTGATGCTAAAAGAGAAAACATAAGTTTAGATGTAAATGAGTTTCCTGTGGTGGCATTCTAAACCAAAAAGGGGATAAATCTCAGTTTTGAAATAGCTTATAGAGCAGCATCACGTAGTTTGTAAAACACCTAGTGCTGTACTCAGACTTTAACTTCAGTGAAAACATCAGAGGTCCCAAATTGCTCACTGACTTATAACTCAAAGTGCTTTTAAGGCTAATTTTATACCTTTGTAGGAGCCAATACATCTCCTGAAGCCTGACATGGCATGTTGAGTCTGCTTCGTGTAAGTTAAGATTCTGGCGGCAGCGTTTTATGCAAGTTCAAGCCTAGACTGCACTCTTTTCCCGGGGAAACAATAAAACAAAAGCACAACATACTTGTCTGGCTGAAAGGCACAAAAAGAATGTCCAGAGCTTTCTCATAAATCTGTATCATTATTTCTAACCATTTTCTCACCCTAAGTTGCACATACTAATAATTCTGATTATCCAATAGCAAACAAAAGTCAGTATGCGCTAAAATAAAATCCTACACCAATTCTATCCATATTCTATGGCAAGAAAATCTGAGTTCTGTGACCTGTATGTATTATGCACATCAAGCATATTTTGCATGTTTGATTATTTTGCATAATTTGATCTGCTTACTCTAATCATGGAGAAAGGCAAAGCCTAGGTATGACACTGAGGTTTTTTTCTCCTGATGACCAGAAATGTTATTGCACACAACACTTTCACAATTCCATTTTTCATACCTGTTTTTTTTAATCCACAGGGACCAGATACTTGTTTTTTAGAATCAAAGTAAGACTATCAAGTAACTGAATTTTGTATCCAAGACATACTAGATTCTATAGAATGGCAGATATGCACAGCCCTACTATTAGTTTGAACTAAATTCAATCTGAACTAAGAACTATATCAAAGCTACTATCAAAGGCTCATTTCATTTTTCTGACCTTACCAAAAGTCGCCATCCAATTCTTGATTCTCGTCCACTGCCTTTGCTAAAATGTCAGGAATCTGAGAGATGCGTTATGTGCCATTAACCCATGATGTTACCAGGCTCTGTGCCAGTGATTACCATGATATCACTGCATGTGATTGGTTGATAAACTACACCAGGTAACATTTAGGAAAGTGTAAGCCAAAAAGCTCACACATGCACAGAGCACAGCCTGTAATTGCTGTAGAAACAGTAGCAGCAGTGGTAGGAATTACACAACACATTCTGTTTGTGACACACTGCAATATGGATTGTGTAGGTTGTTTTGGAATGGTAGTGTTCTGACTCTGTTCATTTGGTTCTAATTAGCACAACTTCATTACCTAATTTAAAACAACAGCAACCATTTAGAATGTGAAAGAGAACTGAGACTGAGAAATTGGCCCTTTGGGTTGAATTATGATGGCCAAAAATGAAGAAAATCCTGGCAAATAGACTGAAGTGCCAGAGCTATTGAAACTGTTCCCTGCAAATGCAGCATATTGATAAGCTCCCATCACATCTGTCAAATGTTTAACAAAAATGGAAATGAAAGCCACCATTATTTAAAAACAGAACAACAACCCCCTTCAAAACAAATATATTCAGCACAATGAATAAACAGATCTAAGTTTATTCTATGCTGAAAATAAAACACTACTGACAAAAGCCAACTTGCATTAAACTAAAAGGCCAATGGCACAAGTCAAATAGATGATTGCACCTACTTTAAAAAAAAAAGTGATCAGGGTTCTACATTGTATTGGGAGCCTCAATGTGTGCAGTAGGCACCCCTCTTCAGCCCATCCCCCAATGCGTGGATGATGGGGAGCACGGTCTGGAGGTGTGACCCTGCTCTCCCCCCGCATACAATGTTAAGCATCTGAGCTAATAATGCCTGAGAGTCAGACTTCACATTGCGCTAATCACGTAGCATGTAGCTGCAGGTTAGCTTTTTATTTACTTAGTATAAGTGTGCTCAGCCCCAATTCAGACTGGGACCACTGGGCACTGGGAGGGGAGTTTTAAACCTCCCACCCCACTGTTTGTTTTTTCCTGGAATTGCACGCCCCTGCTGCACACAGGAGTTTAAAAAGAAAAGGCAAAAAGCCTCTGAATACTCCCCCCCCCTTTTTAACCCCCCTCCAATCTTTCAGGTAATTTTTTGCAGGGAAACAGTGGGGGAAGGTTTAATTGTCCTCTCCTGAACTGTGTCTCCATGACACCTGAAGGAGAAGCGAATGGAGGAGTAGGGGATTTTTTTTAAAAGAAATCAGCTCTGCTGCGCTTTGGTCCATGCAGGGCTTCATGAGCATGTGCTCTGCACCAGTAAAAATCACTTCACAGAACATACTTCCTGGTGGGGGTGGGGGTTGGAATGTCATCTGACTGGCAGGAGCTGCTCTCCTTTCCCCTGAAACTCCAGATGCACCTGCATTTCAGGAGCAAGCCTCACTGAGCACAATGGGAGTGACTCCCATTTAGGCACACACATGCTTGTGCTGGGAAAGAGGGGGAAGGAGATGGGAAACCAGCCCTCTTTCTAACCACAGGATCTCTATCACAAAGGTGTGAAGTAGTTCCTTCCTAAGGCAATAAACCAAAAAATGGAGAATCTGAGCCTTGAGATCATGCTTAAGAGCATTTAAGGAATGTGCTTTAAACTGTGCCATTTCAGTTGATGGGGATCTCTGTAAGTTCTGATGTGGGCATTCAGGGGACAAGCCTCATTGACCACCATGGGAGTTACTTCTGAGTGGACACTAATTGGTTTGTGCAGGAATAGGAAACACCCCTTGACCGGGATCACGGTGAAAGGCACCCCTCTGGGCAGAGCTAGCATACCCGAGGTCAATGCGGGGGTTGGGGCACACAGCAACTATACTGGGGGGAAACCAACTTAAGGAAAAGAATCTGACTTTAAGCAGTCTCAGGAAATCCAGTTTTTCCCTGATAAGCTCCAGGGGTGGCTGCTGGATGGCCACAACATCATGTATCTCTAATGACCTCAACATGCAGCCAGCTTGGAGTAAATTGCTGGTGGAGACACCCCCCTGGTGTGCAATGCTCCCAATCCAAATTGGAGCCACACATGCTTGCACTAGAGTAAATAAAAAGCTATCCTTCAGCTAGATGCTACGCAACTAGCGTAACATATAGTTTGGCTCTGAATAGGGCTTAATAGTCTGGGAATGTACACTACGGTACTGTCCTTCCCACTCCAAGCCTGGCCAAACATGCACAAAGTTCAGTGAATATGAGGAGATTAGAGGCAGGAGAGGCGAAAGTGCTGGTGCAAAAAAATAAAAAATACAAATATGGCTCATTTCTGTTTCGTCAACATTTTGCATGCTCTGCAAAGATACCAGGGTGGTTTACAAAAGCAAGATAAAATGTAAAAAATAAAATAAACTACAGAAACAGCCTGTTAAAAACCAACAACAATGTATTACATGGAAAAGTCTGGGAGAGTAAAAACATCCTTGCCTAGCACCTGAAGCCAACGCGTGGTGACAGGCAGGTTTCCAGTAAAGAGCTCCTGTGCATTAGTGTCAGGGTGGAAACTAAGCCCAGAGAGCCTCAGAGCAATTTGGATTCTGAGGAGGAACAGCAATCCATGGGAGAGGGGCCAACTCATCCCTCCCAGGCTCAGCACCTGGCAGAGATTCCTCCTGCCAGCATTTCTAAGACAAATAGTGACCCTGGCAGTGAGGAAGTGCGGGAGGGGGGCTTCTTAGATGCTCAACGCAGACGCAAAGAGTGACGAGCGATGGAGGGCGTGGAAAGGAGGCGTAGCGCCAGTTTGGCGCGCAAGCAACGGCCGCCTCCCATGGACCCAAGGGAAAGAGGGAGGATCTCTCCCTAGCCCATAAATTCTGGGTCTTCAAGTGACTCTCTTTCAAATAGGGATCAACTGCCTACTTGAAGCTTAGTCCACTCTGCTGTTCCTTGCTTTAGTCGCTGGTGATTAGCATCTGAAAGAGTCATTAAGTTGTAAAAGGATTAAAGCTTTGAAAAGAAATCCTTTCGTCTGTGTCTTGAGTTGGCTATTGGAATCTACTGATGAAGGCCGCCAAGGCGCTCCTGACAATTAGTTGTATATGCAGGACCGCTCCATAGACATTCTATTGAACCCATGTATGCTGGGGGGGGGGGGTAGAGCTTGCCACTATGTTGCTGCCTTACCCGCCCGCAAAGGTTCATTGTTGTTGTTGTTCAGTCGTTAAGTCATGTCCGACTCTTCGTGACCCCATGGACCATGGTATGCCAGGCCTTCCTGTCCTCCACTCTCTCCCAGAGTGTGCTCAAGTTCATATTCATTGCATCAGTAATGCTATCTAACCATCTCATCCTCTGCCGTCCCCTTCTCCTTTTGCCTTCAATCTTTCCTAGCATCAGGGTCTTTTCCAGTGACTTTTCTCTTCACATTAGGTGGCCAAAATATTTGAGCTTCAGCTTCACTATCTGTCCTTCCAATGAGCAGTCAGGGTTGATTTCCTTTAGGATGGACTGATTGGACCTCCTTGCAGTCCAGGGGACTCGTAAGAGTCTTCTCCAGCACCACAATTCGAAAGCATCAATTCTTCGGTGCTCAGCCTTCCTTATAGTCTAGCTCTCACAGCCATACATTATTACTGGGAAAACCATAGCTTTGATTATACGGACCTCTGTCGGCAAGGTGATGTCTCTGCTTCTTACTATGCTGTCTAGGTGTGCCATAGCTTTCCTCCCAAGGAGCAAGCATCTTTTAATTTCATGGCTACAGTCACCGTCTACAGTGATCTTGGAGCCCAAGAAAATAAAATCTGTCACTGCTTCCATTTCTTCCCTTTCTATATGCCAGGAAGTGATGGGGCCAGATGCCACGATCTTATTTTTTTAATGCTGAGGTTCAAACAAGCTTTTGCACTCTCCACTTTCACCCTCAACAAGAGGCTCTTTAGATCCTCTTCGGTTTCTGACATTAGGGTGGTATCGTCTGCGTATCTGAGGTTGTTGATAATTCTCCCGGCAATCTTAATTCCGACCTGTGATTAATCCAACCCCGCGTTTCTCATGATGTACTCTGCATATACATTAAATAAGCAGGGCAACAATATACAGCCTTGTCGTAGTCATTTCCCAATTTTGAACCAATCGATTGTTCCATGTCCAGCTCTTACTGTTGCTTCTTGACCCTCATACTGGTTTCTCTGGGGACAGGTAAGGTGGTCTGGTACTCCCATCTCTTTAAGGATTTGCCACAGTTTGTTGTGATCCACACAATCAAAGGCTTTAGCATAGTCAATGAAGCAGAAATAAACGTTTTTTCTGGAATTCTCTTGCTTTCTCCATGATCCAGCGAATGTTGGTGATTTGATCTCTAGTTCCTCTGCCTCTTCAAAACCACGCTTGTACTTCTGGTAGTTCTCGGTTCACATACTGCTGAAGCCTAGCTTGTAGGATTTTGAGCATAACCTTGCTGGCATGTGAAATGACAAATAAGTGCAGTTGTGTGGTAGTTTGAACACTCTTTGGCATTGCCCTTCTTTGGAATTGGAATGTAAAGTGACCTTTTCCAGTCTTGTGGCCACTGTTGAGTGTTCCAAATTTGTTGGCATATTGAGTGCAGCACTTTAACAGCAGACTAAATACCTGAAAAGAGGTCATGATGATTCAAGAAATGAGCCACTGAAGGCAGCCATTCAGTTAGCTTGCATATTTTGAATTACCACAAACATGGGTATGAAAGCTACACTGATGCCCAACAGCGTTTGTTAACCCCAGCCATCCCAGTGATAATGGGGTTATGCACCCAGAAATTAGCGGATACAACAGACCTTGGTGTCCAGATAACAGAACCTGCTCCTAACATTATTCCACTTTCTGGTTTAGACTGCAGTACTAGATGACACTTTATATTTTTTGAGGTTGGATGGGCTACTTTAAAAACAACAATAACAACACTTTTTTGCAGCAAGGTTCTCAGAAGACTTTATGCAGATAATCAAACTATCCCAAGGTGTTCTCTCTTGCCTTGGGGCACCTTCCTGCCACAGATTCAGGAGACACACTGTATATAGGGGGGGAAGTATGGGGAAATTGCCATCTGTATCCACCCTGACTTTGGTAGGGGATAGTGGTTTAGTTGAAGCTCAAAATCTGCTGCCCTGAAGCCATTTTTTTTAACCTCACAAACTGACCCCGATGGTAACAGGATGTGAGTGCACCTTATATTAGCAGCTTGGTTCCATCCTTGGCCTAGAAAAGGATTGGCCACCACCACAGAACAAGAGCATCTCTACACAAGCCTAAAATCCCATATTTAAAATGGGTCTTTCTGCTCCCATTTTAAATGCAGGATCACAACTGACTCCCTTTACGCACGCTTCTTCTCGCCCTCTTTCCCCCTCCTTTTCCCCCTTATCTGAGTCTTTGATATGTTTTATTATACACCCGCTAGATGGTGCTGTGGTCTAGCTCCTCTTATTGAAAGCTTTCCTCTTTTCATGAGGGAATTCAAGTGGAACTCAAGCGCAGCAATTTGATAGCTCCTTATCTCTGATCTTTTAAAAAAATGAAATAAAAGTCATTTAGTGCGGGAGATGCCCTGGAGGTTGACGACGTCACCTAAAGGACCTGCAAATTTCTGTGAGTGAGCACTCTCAATAGCAGGATAAAAGCTCTGTGTGAAGAAGCCCCAAGTCACTCTGCCCAACATTTTGGGTGCTGGTGGCCATAAGTAACGCCATAGATATCATGGAGAGTAATATCATGGAGAGAGCGAGAGAGAAAGGGTGAAACACAGTCCATTAGAGTACCATCTCATAAATATAAATAAAAGGGGGCAAATCACTGAGAGGGAGGCTGCTTCCAGGCATTGACCTGAGATTATCTGGTTTCTGATGCAGCTCACAGGACAGTAAGATTAGCATCTATCTCCACCTTCATCTCCACACAAGACTTCTGAATGCAAAGCAAGGATGTTGATACTCTGACGCTCTAACCTAAGCGTTCAACGCCCACGGCCGGGGCGACACAGTTGGCGCAATGAGCAGGGTGTCAAGAATACTGCTGTGTTCAGATTCAATTCTTTGGCACCCTGCTTGCTACGCCAAATGCGTCGCCCCGGCTGTGGGCGTTGAACGCTTAGGTTAGAGGTGCCAAGGTAGTGATAAATCAGATTCAAAGGTTTACTTACAAGGAGACTTTATTGGGTAACTTACAGCACACAGGCAAACCCAATGGTTGGATCAGACAGCTTCTCTGAACCCCGAGCCATTGGGCACAATGGGTTTTATACCATACATGTCAGCAATGAGAAAGCACAGCACTGGCAAGCGCCCCCTGACGTCCATTCCCAGCTAGGGATGGCGGAGAATTTCTCCCCGAAACTTCGGGGGGCCGAGTGCCAACATGTTCGGCCCCCCGAACAAGTTTCGGGGAGAAATCCTCCAAACCCCCCCTGCCCCCCGCCCCCCCCGGGACGGGACTTACCTTCACCGAATGTCCCTCCCGGCGGCGGGTCCGGCTGGCGGTTCGGCGGGAGTTCGAGCGGGGTGGGAGCGGCAGCCGGTCTTTCGACCGGCTGCCGCTGCCGCCATTGCAATAAAAAAAAACAAAAACCGCCCCCTGATAGGCTACGTGACGATTGATGTAGCCTATCACAGCTGCCTTTGCAGATCTAGCCATGATAGGCTACGTTAATCGTCACGTAGCCTATCAGGGGGCGTTGTTGTTTTTTTTTAAACTTTCGCATTCGCGGCCGGGTGAGGCGGGAAGCCTCCCCCCCGGCCTGAATTTCGGCTGGGGCGGGGCGGGAAGCCTCCCCCCCGGCCTGAATTTTAGCCGGGGCGAGGCGGGAAGCCTCCCCCCCCCGGCCTGAACTTCGCGGGGGGAGCAGCGAAGCGCCTCCCCCCCACCGCGAACATCCTTCGACGACAGGTAAGGGACTTTCATCCACCCGTATTCCCAGCATAGACTAGAAGTGTTTGGTTCTCAGCACAGCCACCTGCAGCTCAGCATAAACACATAGCATCATTTCTCAGGCACAGCCTGATAAGGCTTTCTCCTCATTAGCAAGGAATGCACTGAGAAGGCTGTTATCGGCCTTTTGACTCATCTGCATATGCTTAGAGGCTTACTAACAAGGGAATTGCACCAACAATGACCTTCAGCAAGCATTATGGATCTCTAGGCCCCTCTAACACTACAAATGACTTGGCTATGCTCCTGGGGCCAATACAGGTACACAAACAGTTGCTTTATTTGTTCTTCTCCTGGAACACAAACTCGGCCTTTGGTCTTGAAACTTCACCCTGCACTCACACACAGGTCTTCTTCCAGAACTTTCTTTCTCTCTCTGGCCTTCTAGGCCCACCTCTCCACAGACAGCCCTTCCCCTGGGGCTGCCCTTAAAGTTACATGAAGTGTAATCTGACTTTATTTTACAATATTTTAATGGTTTGTGTGGATAAACTTCCTTATCAACAGGGCAGATGTCATTAATAGTTTTAAGTTCTCTTCAGCATTTATTTTTATTGATCATGTCTTCAGTTCTTCATTCTAATACTGATAAATCTACACAGTAAAAGAGATTTATCAATCCACACAAAGATATTAGAAGTGTCAGGATTCCACAAATATGGCCTGACCTTGGTAGTCATGCCCAAATCTGGAGTCACTGGACCTTGCCTCTCCCCTTTTGTGCAATTCTAGGCATGTCTACTCCAAAGGAAATCCCACCATGTCCATTGGGGCCTACTCCTAGGTAAGTATACATAAAATTGCAGGCTGCAGCTCAATAGCAAAAAAGCTGGGGTTTGTTTCGACACAGAAACAATATAGCTAATACAGTAGATTACATAGATACTAAACAGATATGTTTCAGGCTCAACTTTATCCTAAAACGTGTTAATTAAAATGGGTTCCTGCATTTATAAAATTTACTTTGTAAATAACACAACAAAGACTTCTGGGTATGAAATGATAATTTCCTTCTTCATTTGCTTATAGCCTTTAAAAATACAACAAATAAATTTACTTACAGAGAAACATTTTACTTAACGTATCTGTAATCCTTTTACAGATAGCTTATCCCCCCCCATGTCTTGTGAAATTAAGAAATGTTTCCTATGCATCATTAAGATAACTTGGATTCAGAAAACTAATTCATATATTCCTCTAGCCACATAGGTCTTTTCCTGTATTTTAGCAATGATTAAAAATCCGTATCTGTATTGTTGTTGTTGTTCAGTCATTCAGTTATGTCCGACTCTTCATGTCCCCATGGACCATAGCACGCCAGGCCTTCCTGTCCTGCGCTCTCTCCCGGAGTGTGCTCAAGTCCATATCCATTGCATCGGTGATGCTATCTACCATATGTGTATAGTAACCTGCAAATATGTGTTGCCTTCATATGATTGGAATGAATATTTCATCTCTTTGGTCTGCATTTATAACAACACTGGTCATATCTACTACTAGCATGTTTCTTAAAGTCACTTTCAGAAGTTTTTTTTTTCTCAATTCATGGTATTCAAACCATGCCTTGAGGGAGAGGAGGGCCACATGTCCTAGCCCCATATCCAATATCCCCTGGTTATTAGCTACACCACTGTCACGATCTGCTCAGTCTGGGAAGCTCTGCAGCTCCACCCGAGGGTCAGACATAGAAGGCAGTCTGGCTCACAGTATTTGCAGGATTAGGCCCTGGCCCTGCAGGTGCTCCCAGTCGTCTAATGCAGACCAGCTGGGAGCCTCAGGGAGCCCTATAAAGAGCTTCCTCTTCCGTCCAAATCTTGCCACAGCAACGTGAGTTATTATGGTGTCAGTATTGTGTTCCAGTTGCTTGTTCCTGATGCTTGCTGTGCCTTGCTGGTTCTTGACCCCTGCTTGTTAGGACTCTGCTTTTTTTCCTCTGGCCCTGCCACACCTTGTTTGGGTCTGACCTTTAGCTGGGGAGCCTCTGCTGTCTGCCCACCTCCATCCCTTCTGGTTCTGGTGTTCCTGCCAAGGATGCTTGCTGCTCATGCCCTGGACCTGACAACCTCTGTCTTTCCTGTGCTGACTGAGACCAAAGGTCTGAAGGGGGATCCTTTATGCATTTAGTTGAACAGACCTAGAGTCCTCTACATAAGTGGGAACACTGTAGAGAGTTCAGTGTTTGTTCACACTGAACAAAGTGTGTTCAGCTCAACATGAGAAGAATCTTACTTGAGACCTTGGACCCCAGTGCACAAAGGTCAGTGGTGGAGCTGGTGGGGATACTGGGGTGTGTGGGGCTAGGATGTGCAGCCCCCCTTCTTCTCCATGCATTGTTTGAATGCATGGAGGAAACACAGTGCATGAAGCTAGTGATGTGAGAGCCCCTGCCACTCCCAGCTCATGGTGTTTCGGTTTGAAAATAAGCTGAGTTCATTCCCAAATAATCGGGAAGTAGTTTGGCTCATTTCCAAGCCAGTCTGACTTTGAAGTAATACCAAAAAGAAGCAATTACAACATGTAGAGAGCTGATGAAAGCTCTGGCTGATTACAATCCAATCCAATCTAATTTCTATATTCTATCATAGCAATGATCCATTGTCATCACAAGCAGGCACTATTTGAACAAACATTAAAAATAAGTTGTGCCAAAATCTTGCTGACCCATGATTCCAATATGTTGCAGAGGTAAGGTAGGGAAAATGGCTGTGTTAATTCACCTTCTGTGCTCTGTGATGGCAGGGAGAAGGAACTGATGGGGATGCAACAGCTGTGGTGGGGTCTACAGGCATGGCCCTCTACTCTCCCTCACGTTATTGTTAATTGGATGAGGGAGAATACCAGAATAGCACTATCAGTCCTCAAGGCCTTATTGAGTAACAGATATGGGTCTAACTAAGGTAAAGTCGCTAATCATAACTCCAGTCATGTTAGAGCAGTATGGCATTTTTTTCTGTGGACTGGTAGGCCATCCACTTGCCTTTGGCCAGACCCTACAGGAAGAAGTTTCCCTTGACTTAGGAGGTAAACACTTTCTTAAAAATGGTGTTATTGCCTGCAGCTTTCAAGGCTGTAACCCCCAGGATTCATTCTGAAATGAATCTATTGCTAAGCATACGTATACTTGTAGAGTTGTAGTGGTTTCCAAGGTAACTGTAGAAAAACAGTAAAATACATTTTCCACAGAGAGCAAAAGAAAGTAGTCCACCAATGAATTTTAAAGTGATTGATAGTTGAATTTCTCTAAACTTCTAAGCAGAGGGAAACTGTATATTAGGTACATAATAATTTGGAATTTAACACTAGATTTTGCAAGTTATTAATAAATACAGTTCAGCTAATGAAATAAAAGACAGTAACATGCTGACTCTGTCATCTCACCATTAGGTAGGCTTAGATGAACTAAAATGGCATCACATCATTCCTTCTAGCTCTTTCACCTGCATAATTTATACAGACTACTCATACAGAAAATGTAATCTTAATATTTTTTTTTGTCTTTAGGCCTTTTGTTGCTCATATCAGTAATAAGAACAAATGCTGGTCCAGTAAAAGTATTATGCTGATTTGCTATATAACTAAAGATCTTTAGTGCATACCATCTCTGGACTGTGCCCTTAATGGACAGTGTGTTTGTGTGTGTGTGTGTGTGGGGGGGTAATTTGGTGGGAAGGGATACCCTCCTCCTCTTGGCTGAACCACAAGAGGAGGAGTGTATCACCGCCACCTGTTCCTAAATGCCATTTTGACTAAATAAATCCATTTCTACCATGTTAAATGGTGATCAGGGGAGGGTTGATCTAACCTTTATGAAACTGGAATGCTGGTGTCACCAATCTCTCTGAAATGTACACATGCAAGAAAGCAGGGTTGATTTTTACACACCCAAAAAATTTCAGGAAGTGGAGCAAGTATGAGGGAAAAAGAGCAGTTTAAAGGCAAAAAGCAAAAATACAGAACAAAAACCCTCCCTTGGTCAAAAGTAACTTTGATAAATTGATTAGTGATTTTTTGTGCTCACAAGTTCTGAAAAAAAAGGCTTCTCACCTACATTAATCGTTTCCTATTCCTCTTCTATTGTAGTTGATGGAATGCAATTTATTTTTCAAAATTCAATTTAATTTTTAATAGATTTTTAAACATGTAATGAGAGTCTATGGGAGCTGGAGAAGGTGACTCCCCCTCTTGACCCACAGGTGGGGGGGGGGAGAAGCTGCCACATTTACTAGGCTGTTGCCCAAGCCCTATCCTTCGTCAGGGAGGCTCAGGCGGGAGAACCTCTGCTGCCACTTCCTCTGCCAAAGTAGGTGGGCAGCCCCCTGACTTCCTTGGCCACCCCCACCTCTGAGGCCATGCTGATCGCTCCAATGGCAGCACAGAAGCAGCGATCCAAGATCCCTCCTCCCTGCCCCCCCCCACTACTAAGACCTCATGGATCATTGCTTCAGACAGCCCAGATTCCCCTGCCCCCTGACAGCTCAGATCACCCACTCCAGTAGGGATGTGTGTTTGACTTCCCACCACCTAGTATGTGTTTGTGTGCCTCCACACCTGTGTGTGTGCGCGTGCGTAGGGATGTGCAATTCTGGGAATTCTATTCCATTTAAGCCCAATGGGACTCTTCAGCATTCCCATTCTGGAAAGTGGCAGCGGACCGTAACGGATTTTTTTTCTGATTCCGGAAATATTTGCACAATTGGGGGCGGGGTCCCACCATTTGTGCACATTGTTTTATTTGGGGGATCTTGAAACTTGCACAGATACAGATACAGATGTATCTAAAGCAGCAATCTTGCATAAGTGCGCACAGTCACAAGTCCTTCTGTCTTCTATGTAGCCCCGTAGAGGCATATTACCCTCTTGTCAATATCCTTGTCAGTTTCATCCTTTCCAGCACTATTTCATTTAGCCCAGCAGAGCCATATTTCCTACTTGTCAAAGAACCTGTCAATTTCATCCTCCAGTTCAGCAGTTCCTGAGCGGAGGGGGGCAGGGGGAATTGAGAAATTCTTTGACAAGTACAGAATATGGTTCTGGTGAACTAAACAACGCAAATACACTGGAGTTATATTTTCTTTTCAAAAACCAAGGGAATTCAATGATAAACAAAACACTGCTATTTTTAAAGACCAGAGTTAAGGCTACCTGATATTATTTCAAACTCCAAAAAGCCTGGAAATGGGAAGCTAAGGCAGATGCCTTAAGAGACATGACCCATCATCAGTGATGATGTTGTTCAATGTCACAAATTGTGCTTGCTTCCCATTCCCTGGCTTTTTGGAGTAGGGACTAATACAATATAGCCTTAACTCTGGTCTTTTCAACTGGCACTTAAAAAAAAAAAAAATTGGATAGAATGATTGTGAATGTAAGGTACTGTAAAGGGCCAATGTCCTTTAATGTACAGGAGCCTACTTAAGAAGTAAGCTGTTGTTCCATGAGACAACTGACGGGCTGTGAAGTAGGACTTCTTTGGGAGGGACTGAACAGCTGCCAGGAAAGGTGAAGGATCTTTCCTAACCCCTCTCTATCGTGATCACTATAACTAAGCTGCTAGACAAAGTATTGACTCATTGTCAGTTAATGAAATGAACCTGTTCTTCTATTCCCTGCTCTATATCTCTCATCTGCTCTTCTGTTCCCTCCCAGTCCCAGCATTTCTGTACTGCTTGCCAATAAGCTGATTGACAATCTTACATTTTTGTTTTTGTTTTTTTAAAAAAACTTTTCCCTTTCCTAAGGTACCTTCAAACATGCTTTTCATTTGATCAAACATGCAAGTCTGCTCTTTTCCTGAGTGTTAAGGGCGGAGGACAAAACAGAGTACATTTGTCTACACATAAATACTTTTGACAGAGATGGCCCAAATGATTATGGTTTCACTTGGCCTTGTTCAGACTTAGGGCTGATCCTGGCTATTTGCAAATATGAGTCCCATCTTAGCTTTTGTTGACAAGCTCCCAGAAGCAACAGTGTTGTATTCAATACACATGAAATGGGTGTTGGGATAACCCTGTGGTGGCAGGGATTGCCATAATACTGTTTGCACCTTAATAAAATCAGAGTAATGTTACAGCTTAAGTCTTATGGAAGATCAGTCTGATAAGTTGCATTTGTGTTGTTGCTTCTTGGAGTTGGTAAGGTATTGGCAAGAACAGCAGATTTAAAAAACTAAGCATAAGTAGTTACAGTGACTTTTTTTTCCTGATAAGTGGGTTTCCAATTGTCTTTTTCACAGCTACAGATGGTTTCTGTTTTCATAATTAAGTTAGGTAAGAATACTGAACAGTGAAGGGGCAGAGAAAAATCTGACAACACACAGCAGCTACTACAGGTGAGCCCTCACAAGTGGAGGGCCCTTGTTATTCAAGCTGTCTGTCGTTTATCTTGAATGCTAGGCTGTTTGACGAGGCAACAATATCAAACTGCTATTAAAAATTATAGGATTTGAACTAAGGAGCACTGTCAAAGGAAGACTCATGTATATAAGGTCACTATAAGATCTATTTATAAATGTTGACATTTTCATGTTGACAGTTTATACTACATGCTCAGAAAATAGTATTTTAGGAGCCAAGTCCTAATACAGCTATTTGGGTAGTTTTCCTTGCACATAGGAACCTATGTATGTAATATTGTGATACAGCCAATATTATACATGCACTTCATGCATCTGGTGTTTTAGGTTAATGTTAATGATGTTTTCTTTTTGTTGCATATTTTATTGTTTGAAGCCATGAATATCACAATAGATGGCATAATGCAAATATTAGGAATAAATGAAAATAAGTCAAATAAATGTATTAATCATGAAAGAGTCTTCTTTTTCATGTAGTTTATATATAATGTATTAATTATGGGCTCCAATTCAAAGTTTTAACTAAAATTGATATTGTATCTGTTGTATCAAAAGTTGAATAGCTGACATAGTGACAACATCAAGAGTACTACAGATAAAACCTAACATTGCTATATGGCTTCTTTAACTGACAGAGAGAAACGTCCTATCCTTCACCTCCCCCTGCATGAAGCCCTCCCTTTACCATAGCCATGGCAGCCCACTTGGCTGGAGTCTGAAATGCTCTTGCAGGGCTAGTTAGGGATGGATGAAACTGTCAGTTTTGGCTTCTCTCCATTCCTCATTTTTCCAATTGTATGTTCAGTTCATCCAATTCTGCATATCAGTGTGAGAATCATATTTTTAAAAGTTAACACAATTCATGCACATTTGTGTACACAATATTGCCTAATATATCAATTTTCCAAGGATGTATCCTAAAATAATGCATTTTTAATGTTATTCTCACTAATATACACATTGGTGTTCACATTTTCCCTACCGTACACAGTTTTGCACAAGGTTTTTGACTGCAGAATTCCATCACAACATTTGGAAAAGTGTGAATTTTAAAAAATAACTGAATTTCATTTCATGTAAAGGTCCAAACTGTGAAATCAAGGATATCACAGCTGCTAGTGTAAGCTAAGATATACAGCTGTCACGGGGGAAACTGAGCCCATAGAGCCCCAGAGCAGTTCTGATTCTGAGGAGGAACAGCAATCTGTGGGAGAGGAGCTCACTCATCTCTCACAAGCACAGCAGCTGACAGAGATTCCTCTTGCCAGCATTCCTGGGATAGAAAGTGACCCTGGCAGTGAGAGAGCACTGGAGGGGGGCTTGCTGGATGCTCGGCGCAGACACAGGGTGCCGAAAGTAGGCGTACTGCTCATTTAGCGCTCAAACAACGGTCACGTCCCGAGGACCCAAGGGAAAGAGGGAGGATCTCTCCCTAGTCCATAAGTTCAAAGTCTTCCTGTGGTTCCCCTTCAAACAGGGACCAACTGCCTTAACTGCTATCTTTCCCCAGTGCTGTTCCTTGCTTAGTCGCTAGTGATTAGTATCTGAGAGAGTCATAAAGGAATTAGGGATGGGGGAGAATTTCTCCCTGAAACTTCGGGGGGCCGAGTGCCAATGTATTTGGCCCCCCGAAGTAGTTTCAGGGAGAAATTCTCCGCACCCCCCCCCGCACCCCCCCGGTACAGGACTTATCTTTCCCGAATGTCCCTCCCGGCGGCGGGACCCGGTGGCGGTTCGGCAGGTCTTCGTCAGGGGCGGGGGTGGCAGCCGGTCTTTCGCTGCCATTCCAATAAAAGTAAAAAAAAAAAAAACGCCTCCATGATAGGCTACGTGATGATTTACGTAGCCTATCATGGATGACTTAAAAAAAAAAAAAAGCGCGTACGGCTAATGGCGGCCCCCATAGGGAGCCGCCATTCACGTTCCTTATTTGGTTGCTGTAGTCTACGTAAAGATTACGTAGACTACGGCGAAAATAAGGGTAAAGATTTTTTTTATTTCGCGGCCAGGCAAGGCGAGGTGCCTCCTCCCCGGCCTGAATTTTGGCCAGGCGAGGCGGGAAGCCTCCTCCCCGGCCTGAATTTCGGCCGGGCGAGGCAGGAAGCCTCCTCCCCCCAGCCTGAACTTCGGGGGGAGCAGCGAAGCGCCTCCCCCCCACCGCGAAGCAAGCTGCGAGACCAGGTAAGTGGCTTTCGTGCACTCCTAAGCCTATCACGGGGGCGTTTTTTTTTAACTTTTTATTTCGCAGCCGGGAAGCCTCCCCCCTGGCCTGAATTTCAGCCGGGCGAGGAGAGAAGCCTCCCCCCCCGGCCTGAACTTCGGGGGGAGCAGCAAAGCGCCTCCCCCCCACCGCAAAGCAAGCTGCGAGATCAGGTAAGTGACTTTCGTGCACCCATAAAAGGAATAAAGCCTCGGAAAGAATCCTCGTCTGTGTCCTGAGTTGGCTATTGGAGGGGACTGCAAGAGGCAGCTAGGGCACTCCTGACAGCTTGGTCCCCGTTCCTCTTTTTTTTCTCTCTGCTCCTACTGCCTCTGGAGGCCGCCATGGACTCGGCCTTGCAAGCTCTCGCACAAGAGAACCAGGCTCTTTGTGATCAAGTGGCTCAACTGACAACTGCTGTGCAGGCTCTGCAAACTGCGGCTCAACCCCCACCACCTCCGATTCCGCCCCCCCCCCACCGCAAGTGCCCGGGGGCTCTGCCAGAGACGTTTTCTGGTGAGAAAGGACTTTTTCAGATTTTCTGGGCCCAGTCAGAACTGTACATAAGCCTACGACCTGAGGATTTCCTGACAGAACAGGTTCGTGTGGGCTTTATCATAAACCTACTTTCAGGGGTGGCAGCTCGATGGGCTTTGGGACTTCTTCTCGCTAATGACCCCCTGCTTGGAGACTATCAAGATTTCATGACAGCGATGGCCAGATTTTTCAGTGACCCCCTATGCACACAGACGGCTTCTCGGGAAATTTGCTACCTCAGGCAGGGCAAGGACTCAGTTTCCAGCTGCACAACAACTTTTCGCTTGCTGATGCAGGATTTACAGTGGAATCATGCCACGCTGGTGGTTCAGTTCTTGGATGGTTTGAATGATGAGATCTTGGATGAGTTGGCACACACGCCTAGCCTGCCTACTTTGGAAGACCTCATCCAGACCTGCCTCCAGATAGATAGTTGGCTGGAGAGGCGCCAGCAGACCCGGCAGGGCACTGGGGGCCGAGATTTCCTTCCTCCCATTCTGCCACGTTTCCTGCCCCCTCCCCCACCCCATGCCCCTGCAGTGGGGGCGGAGGAGACCCCGTTGCAGCTGGGAGCTACCCGAGCTCCACTGCCGCCAGAGGAACTAGAGCAGCGGCACGTGGAGCGCCGATGCTTTCGGTGTAGAAAGCTGGGACATTTCGCCAAAACCTGCCGTGCCAGACCTGCAGCCCCACTGCCTCCCCCTCCTCTCCTTCCTCCCCCTCCTCATCCCCAGGCCTGACTAGGCTACCCTCCAAGCCTGTTGGGGGTCTCCAGTGTGGGGGTCAGTTCCCCACCAGGTGGGTGCCTTCCGCAACCCCCCACCCTCCCATCTGCTATTGCATGTTCACCTCCACTCCTCCCAGTGGGGTGGGGTGGAGGCCCTAGCTTTAGTGGACTCGGGGGCTACGACCAGTTTCATGGATGAAACCTTCACCCTCTTCCACAAGATTCCTACCCTGCCTCTTCCTGCACCCTTGGCAGTGGAGACCATCGATGGGTGTCCTCTTTCTTCGGGCGTGGTGACCCAGATTACAGCTCTGCTCACTCTGCGCACCCAATCCCATGTTGAGCAGATTCAGTTTCACTTGGCCAAGGTTCCCCAATACCCAATCGTGCTGGGTGTTTCCTGGCTCTCTAAGTATAATCCTCAGATTTCTTGGGGTCTTCAGCAGGTGGAGTTTGTGTCTCCTTAGTGCTGGGAGCATTGCCTCCTGATGGGGGAACCACTCCCAGTCCAGGCCTTAACCCTTTCCTCCCCCTCCTCATCTGCTTCTGGCAGTTCTTCAGCTACCATGATCCTCCCAGAGAAGTATGCGGCTTTTCGGGACGTTTTCGACAAGAAGGAGGCCGACCAGCTCTCCCCTCACTGCCCTTTTGACTGTGCCATTAACCTCATTCCTGGGGCGACCATCCCTGCCGGCCGGCTGTATTCGATGTCAGAGCCGGAACTTTGAGCTCTGCGGGAGTTTTTGGACACAAGCCTCAGACGTGGTTTCATTCGCCCCCCTCCTCCCCCGCCTGCGCCCCTACCAAGTTGGTGTGCAAGAAATCAGGAGAACTCCGCCCGGTGCATGACTTCAGAGCATTAATTCGGTCTCGATCCCCGACAAGTACCCCCTCCCCCTCATACCAGAGATGCTGGAGTGCCTGGGGCAAGCCAAGATTTTCACAAAGTTGGACCTGCGTGGCGCCTACAATCTGATTCGCATCCAGGAGGGGGATGTGTGGAAGACCTCTTTCAGAACCCAGTATGAAGCGTATGAATACCTAGTGATGCCGTTTGGGCTCGCCTCCCCCCCCCACTTTTTCGCATTTTATGAATGCCATCTTTCGGGACTATTTGGACACTTTCCTCATTGTGTATCTTGATGATTTACTTATATTTTCTGAGGACCCCCACGCCCATCAGCACCATGTCTCCACCATCCTCCAGCACCTCCACGAGGACCATCTTTATGCCAAGCTGGAGAAATGTGCGTTTGACCTAAACTCTTTGGACTATCTCGGCTACATTATTTCAGCTGATGGTATCAGGATGGATCCTGCAAAGGTCCAGGCTGTCCTCTCCTGGCAGGCTCCATCCACCAAGAAGGACTTGCAATGTTTTCTGGGGTTTGCTAATTTTTACAGAAAGTTCCTGCCCAGCTTTGCTTGGCTGATGTCTCCTCTCATGGACCTCCTTAACGGCAGAAAATCTCCTTTTCATTGGACGGTATCTGCCCAACAGGCTTTTGAGGAACTTAAGAAGCTTTTTAGTTCTGAGCTGATCCTGTTACATCCCAATGAAGCCTTTTGTAGTGCAAACTGATGCCTCTGACTTTGCAGTGGGGGCGGTGCTTTTTCAGCCAGATCGGGTGGGTGGTGGGTTGCAACCCTGTGCCTACCACTCCAGGAAGGTGAACATGTCTGAGAGGAATTATACCATCTGGGAGAAGGAACTGTTGGCCATCAAGTCCACTTTGGAGACCTGGCGTCATCTTCTGGAGGGGGCACAGCACCCAGTCAAGGTTAGAACCGACCATCACAACCTGGAACATCTTCAGACAGCCCGTGCCTTAAACCAGAGGCAGATTAGGTGGTCGCTTTTTTCCCCCCGGTTCCACCTTAAGATTTGCCATGTGAAGGCCTCTGACAACTTGCAATCAGATGCTCTTTCTCATAAGCCAGACCTCCAGCCAGGGGGTGAGGGAAATCCCCCCCCTCTGATTCTCCCCCCCCCCCCGAGCCTGGTGGCAGCTGCGGTACCTCGCTCTTGAGAGGAGCTTATTCACTCTGAACAGGCTCAGGATGCTTTTGTCTGCACAAAAGTGGAGGAGTTGGGGCTAGCCTCTGCCCCCCCACCACTCTACCCCCTTCTCTTTGTGAGGTGGCCTGCTTTACCATTCCGGCCAGGTCTATGTGCCTTCTAGACACCCCCACGAGAAGGTCCTCCATCAGTGCCACGACTCCCCACCGCTGGGCATTTTGGCTTCGCCAAGACCCTGCACAGTGATACGGGAATTTTGGTGGCCTTGTGTGTGTCGGGACAACAAGTCCTATGTTGCCTCCTGCCCAACCTGCCAGCGGGCGAAGGCCCCCTCAGACAAGCCCACAGGCTTGCTTCACCCCCTGCCTACCCCTTCAGGACCTTGGAAACTGCTCTCCCTTGACTTCATCAGTGACTTGCCTCCCTCACATGGTAAGACCACCATTCTGGTGGTGGTGGATTTGTTTTCTAAGATGGCCCATTTCATCCCCTGCTCTGGGTTGCCCAAGCCAGGGCGATGGCAGAGCTTTTCTTTGGCATATGTTTTCCAGCTGGCCCTCGGATGGCCCGAGGGTCTCATTTCGGATAGAGGGGCCCAATTCACTGCCCATTTCTGGAGGGAGCTACTTGGGCTTCTCCATGTGACGCTCCATCTTTCCTCTGCCCACCATCCACAGACGGACAGTCAGACCGAGCGCACCAATGTGACTCTGGAGCAATATTTGCGCTGTTATGTCAATTATCAGCAAGATGACTAGTTTTCCTTGTTGCCTCTCACAGAATTTGCTTATAACAATGCCTGCCATGCTTCCACCTGCCAAACTCCATTTTTTGCCAATTTTGGTTACTACTCCAAGGCTTTCCCATCCACCCTAGCTCTCTCTTTGATGCCAGCAGCCCATGAGTTTTTAGAGGAGTTGAGAGCAGTACACCACCTCTTACAGGACTCCCTCGAGCAAGCCAAGACAGCCTACAAGGCCTCTGCAGACCGGCAGCACCAGCCGGGTCCGTCTCTGCAACTGAGGGACTGGGTTTGGTTGTCCACCCAATACCTCCCCTCTCACTCACTCGCAAGGAAGCTCGCACCTCGCCTCACGGGGCCTTTCCATATTACGGCCCAGATTAACCCTGTTGCTTTTTGCCTGGCTCTCCCTCCCCCTCCATGAAGATCCATCCTGTTTTTCATCGGTCTTTGCTGTTCCCCCTGGACCCTCATTGTTTGGCTGGCTCCCCCCCGCTGCCAGTGCTGGTGGAGGGGGAGGAGGAGTTTGAGGACATGGAGATTCTGGTCTCTCACCTTTCTCACGGTCGCCTGCAATATCTGGTGGACTGGAAGGGGTACGGGCCAGGTGAGCGATCCTGGGAACCCACGGAAAATGTGCATGCTCCGTTGCTGCTGAGGTGCTTCCACCAGCTGTAACCCCACAAACCCCGGGCCCCAGGGGAGGAGCACAAGGGGGGCCTCATGGGAGCGGGGATGATGTCAGGGTGGAAACTGAGCCCATAGAGCCCAGAGCAGTTCTGATTCTGAGGAGGAACAGCAATCTGTGGGAGAGGAGCTCACTCATCTCTCACAAGCACAGCAGCTGACAGATTCCTCCTGCCAGCATTCCTGGGAGAGATAGTGACCCTGGCAGTGGGAGAGCACTGGAGGGGGGCTTGCTGGATGCTCGGTGGAGATGCAGGGAGCGACAACAGATGGAGGGCGCCGAAAGGAGGCGTAGCGCTTGTTTGGTGCTCAAACAACGGTCGCGTCCCGAGGACCCAAGGGAGGATCTCTCCATAGCCCGTAAGTTTAGAGTCTTCCCATGGTTCCCCTTCAAATGGGGACCAACTGCCTTACCTGGAGCTTAGGCTACTCTGCTATCTCTCCCCAGTGCTGTTCCTTGCTTAGTCACTAGTGATTAGTATCTGAAAGAGTCATAAAGGAATAAAGGAATAAAGTCTTGGAAAGAATACTCATTGTCTGTGTCCTGAGTTGGCTATTGGAGGGGACTGCAAGAGGCAGCTAGGGTGCTCCTGACAACAGCTGATTGTCCTATAATGTTCCTTCCCATTCTTCTGGCTCCATCATCCAGCCCATTAAAGCCAGAAAAATCTCCACAATAGCTGTGTCTCAACCACAGTGCTACACTATTCCCCTAGTTATGCTGGGGCAATCGATTATCACTCTGAAGTCATAATAGAGGGCTACAGATTAATTTCAGTGTGGTTATCTAAAAACCACACAAATGAAAAATGTAATAAAGATTATCATTACTGCCCAAGGATTTGTATTTTTTTCTACTGCACTGTGTTTAAATAGCAATTTGTAGTTGAAAAACAACAAAATCCAGAAAAATTACCAGAAAGAATAAATTTCTTCTGCTCCTGAAATGCACTCTCATTTAATAGCAGTTAGAAAGATTGTATTAAAATAAGGAGAAAACAACCTAAAGGAACTAGTCACCCTGTACCTCGATCAGGTAATAAAGTATATAGCCCCTGAAATAATTTCTCTTAATTCTCACATATCCCACACCACATTTTGCTGAGTGAGATTTAATAAATCTCCTGGTCTGGGATTAAATTTTACTGTTTTATGAACTGTTAAATTGCATTGTATGCTTATTAAAGCTGGTGTTCTCTCACTTCTTGACACATTCAAAACTCCACCCTAGGGTACAATTAAACAAGCAGCACAGATTTTATTTTCATCACCGCAGTCCATCTTGACTAGGAGCAAAACATGAATATCAGCAAAACACCAAACAATTAAAAAATGCACACTTAATTACCTAAATATGTTTGAAGTGGCAAACATAACTATTTTTAAACTGAGGTAATCGCATTAATATTAATTTGTACATCATGGGGGAACGGTTATTTAAACACACACACACACACACCTATGGTTACCCAGGAAATCCTAAGCAGTTTGTATGATTAAGGTAGCATTGCACAGAGGAATTTTGATAAAGAAGCTCCTGAAATCCATAGAGTTTGGTAGAACTGAATTTGGAAGAATTGATAGAAATACTTATGAAAATTAAGTTAATTTTTTAAAGCCACATTGATTTCAATGGTGGGAGAGTTAGATGTGTGTTCACTGGCTCTGCCTTGAAATCAGTGGGACTTAGAAGTGCTTAACTTTGGTAGAATCCTTTCCAAAATTTGTAAATAGCAATTGTTTTGCTTTTCTACAACTGTACCCAAAGTGATACAACATGCCTAGGAAAACACATTATTGTAATGGTTTTCACAACATTAAATAATGTAATGAAAATATTATCTGGGGAAATGGTAGCCTTATTGTTCAAGCTTAAGCTTTGATAACTCATTAAAAAATGCTCGTTATGCCATGAGCTAATGCAACTTCAAAGAGCATGACACTGATACCATCACAGCAGGAAGATAATGCTGGCCTGGCACCTACATTTAAGTTCAATATAGGGTCTGATAAAAGAGGTTATCGCCTATGAAAATTCCTGCCTAATTCACCTGTAAGAGCCATTGAACTCAGGGGGACCCATTTCCAAGTAAACCTAGATGGCTCAAAGGTGCTAACACATTCCATCTTTTCACCACATAGCTACACTTCAACCTTCTGGATCAGCTGGTATGATTTTAAAACTAGCCATGGGTGCATTTCTCTTGGCTCAATTAAAGTTCTAAGTTCTATGTGCTTCCTTTCATGATGTTGTGAATGTTTAAAACTCCTTGTGAGTGTTTAAAAAAAGAACTTCCCTAAAAAAATGTGGACTAGGTGACTCTAGGGATGGCGTGGGAGTCGGAAGAGGGAGTGGAGTCCGATGGACTCCCCCCACATCCAGCCTCCCGGACCCATCTCACCAATCCAGACCCAGCTGCCTAGTGCCCCAGAGCTTGGTGAGTGGCTGGGAGTGCCACGGCACCCAACTTTGGGGGCTGGCCACACTGGGACCCCTCCTGCCTCTGCTGGCTGTCAAGGAAGCCCTTGACAGCTGGCACAGGGAGGAAGGACCTCGGTGGCACCCCAGTGCTCTTGTCCTAGCCTCCTCAAGAGGAGGCCAGGGCGAGAGCTGTGCGGGCCAGGCTGGCTGCACCAAGATCTCTGGAAGTCAAGCCCTTGTGTGAATAAAGCACAAAGGACTGACTGCCGGAGCCCTTGGAGTAGAGAGGAGGGGCAGCTTGGCAGGTGCAGTGAGCAGGGAGGCTCACTGAGTGGGTCCAGGCCGCACAAGCGGGGGGGGGGCAGCTCATTGAGCTCCCCCATGCACTGGACAGAGATGGGTCTGTCCGTCCCCAGGTGACTCCTTTCGTTCAATCTCATTGTGATTTCCCTCCACCCCCATGAATCCCTAGACCCAACCCCTTCTCGAAAGCTAACCTGGCAGCAGGGCAGCAGTGGCAGCTTCCATCTGATGACTTCTGCCTACATAACTCCAGAGACTTAGTACCTCTGGACAGCCACATATTCCAGGGCTCCTTGTAGCTATAGTGCTGCTATTGCAGCATTCCAGTTGCCAGAAGAAGGAAGGAGGAGTTTTCCAGGAAGATGGGGGGAAGGGAGAGGAGAGAAAAGACTCATAGAGAGACAAAAATACTACCTCTGCTCCACAGCCAGGTAAGGTTGAGAGAAGGAAAGACTGAAGTCGGGGTGATCAGCAAACACCAATATGAGCCCAGGCCCAAATATGGGCTTATCATGTCTTGAGTGAGGCATCTTGAAATAGGGGAGCTCTTACTCCAAACTGGTAGGTCATCCATTGAGCCTTCCTGTCTTGCGGTGGTGCTATTTAATGCTACGTCAGTCTGCAATAAGGCTGCACTCATTCATGATTTAATCATGGATGAGAAGGCCGACGTGGCGTGCATTACTGAGTCTTGGGTGGGTGAGCTGGGTGGGTTTGACTTGACTCAGCTCTGCCCACCTGGATACTCAGTGCAGCACCAATATAGGTTGGAGGGCTGGGGTGGGGGGAATTGCTGTGGTTCATAGAACCCCCATCTTCATCTCCAGGAAACCACTCCACCTTGGAGCAGGCCTTGAGTGGTTGCACCTGATGTTGGGCCATAGAGACAGATTGGGGATGCTGCTGGTGTGGTGTGTCGCCCACCCTGCTGCCCAGCATCCTCTCTGACTGAGCTGGCAGAGGCAGTCTCAAGTGTGGTGTTGGAGGAACCCAGGATGGTGGTTCTGGGTGGCTTCAACTTCCATGATGTGGCTGTCTCTGGAGTTCCAGCTCGGGACTTCATAGCCACCATGACAACCATGGGTCTGTCTCAGTTTGTCATTGGCTCGACACATGAAGGGGGCATATCCTTGATTTGGTTTCTGCTCCAAGTTGTGGTCTGAAGGCTGGGGAGTCCAAGTAACCCCACTGTCATGGTCAGATGATTTCCTGGTGTGATTTGAACTCATGGTGTTACTTCCCTCCTGCAGGGGTGGGGGACCCATTTGGATGGTCCGCCCCAGGAGACTGATGAAATCCAATGGATTTCTGAATGCTCCAGGGGATTTTCCAGTGGAGGGAGCTAGTGATCCAGCCGAAGCCCTAGCCTTCATGTGGAACAGTGAGATGCAGAGAGCCATCACCTTGATTGCACCTGAGTGCCCTCTCCAGCACTGTAGAGCCCGCGCTCCACTCCTTGGTATACTGGGGAGCTGCAGTCAATGAAACAGGCTGGATGTAGGCTAGAGTGCAAATGGTGAAGATGACCAAGCTCGCTCTAGAGCACATAATCATGCCTATTTTGTGGTGGTGCAGGTAGCAAAGAAGGTTCACTTTGTTGCCTCCATTGAGTCCTTGAGTAGCTCTCCAGCAGAACTCTTCTGGGTGGTCTGGGAGTTGTTAACACCCTCCCCTGCTAATGGGGCTCTGGCCCCATCAAGGACCCACTATGACCTTTTTGCATCACACTTTGATGACAAAATCGCTTGTTTCCACAGCAAACTTGACACTGTTGTTATCACAGTTCCAGTTGAGGTGTCTGATGCCACCATCTGCCTGATTTTGTGGGATTAGTTCCAGTTCTTGCGGCCTGATGATGTGGACAAGGTGCCTGAAGCAATGCAACCAACCACATGCCCTCTCGTTCCCTGCCGCTCTTGGCTAATAAAAGCTAGCTGAAGAGGTATGACTGAGTGGATTCATGGAGTGATAACTGCTTCCCTGTGGGAAGGGGTGTTCCCTGCTGTCCTTAAGGAGGCAGTAGTGCGGCCACTCCTGAAGAAGCCCACTCTGGACCCAATGGTATTAGACAATTACTGCCCTGTCACAAATATCCCTTTCTTAGGGAAGGTACTTCAGAGAGTTATGGCAGAGCAACACTCTTGGAGGATACTGATTATCTAGACCCATTCCAGTTTGGGTTTTGATCTGGTTATGGGACTGAATAAGCCTTGGTCGCCCTGATGGATTGCCTTTATCAAGAGAGGGACAGGGGGAGTGCAACCCTGTTAATTCTGCTCAACCTCTCATTGGCTTTTGATACCATCAACCATGGTATCCTCCTGGATCAACTCTATGGGATGGGTATCAGAGGCACTGTGTTACAGTGGTTCCAGTCCTACCTACGGGGCTGATATCAGACAGTAACATTGGGTGACTATAGGGATGGCGGAGAATTTCTCCCCGAAACTTCGGGGGGCCGAGCGCCAACGTGTTCGGCCCCCCGAACAAGTTTCGGGGAGAAATCCTCCGCCCCCCGCCCCCCCTCCGGGACGGGACTTACCTTCCCTGAATGTCCCTCCCGGCGGCGGGTCCGGCTGGTAAGTGACTCGTCCGGTGTTCGAGCGGGGCGGGAGCGGCAGCCGGTCTTTCGACCGGCTGCCGCCCCCGCCATTGCAATGAAAGAAAAAAAAAAAACGTCCCCTGATAGGCTACGTGACGATTCACGTAGCCTATCACGGGTGACTTAAAAAAAAAAAAGTGTGTACGGATAATGGCGGCCCCCATAGGGAGCCGCCATTCCCGTTCCTTATTTGGTCGCTGTAGTCTACGTCAATGTTTACATAGACTACGGCGAAAATAAGGGCAACGCTATTTGCGTTGCCCTTATTTTCGCCGTAGTCTACGTAAACATTGACGTAGACTACAGCAACTAAATAAGGAACGCGAATGGCGGCTCCCTATGGGGGCCGCCATTCGCGTACGCGCTTTTTTTTTCTTTTTTTTTAAAGTCAGCGTGATAGGCTACGTGACGATTCACGTAGCCTATCACGGCTGACTTTCCAGATCTAGCCGTGATAGGCTACGTGAATCGTCACGTAGCCTATCAGGGGACGTTTTTTTTTTTTTTTTTACTTTCGTGTTCGCGGCTGGGTGAGGCGGGAAGCCTCCCCCCCCGGCCTGAATTTCAGCCGGGCGAGGCGGGAAGCCTCCCCCCCCGGCCTGAATTTCGGCCGGGCGAGGCGGGAAGCCTCCCCCCCCGGCCTGAATTTCAGCCGGGCGAGGCGGGAAGCCTCCCCCCCCGGCCTGAATTTCGGCCGGGCGAGGCGGGAAGCCTCCCCCCCCGGCCTGAACTTCACGGGGGGAGCAGCGAAGCACTCCCCCCCACCGCGAAAAAGCTGCGAGAAAAGGTAAGTGACTTTCGTTCACCCCTAGGTGACTATTCCTCGGCCCCTTGGCAATTGAGCTATGGGGTGCTGCAGAGTACCATCTTGTCCCCAATGTTGTTTAACATCAATATGAAACCACTGGGAACAGTCATTAGGGGATTTGGAGCCAAGTACCATCAGTATGCTGATGACACACAGCTCTGTCTCCCAGGGACATCTGAACCAGGAGAGGCTGTGCAAGTTCCTGGACTCAGTAATAGGCTGGATGAGGGCCAATAAACTGAAACTGAATCCTGGCGAGATGGAAGCCCTGTGGATGAGTGGTTCCTGAGTCCAGGAGATAGGTACATTGCCTGTTCTGGATGGGGTTGCACTCCCTCTGAAAGATCAGGTTCATAGTTTGGGGGTACTCCTAGATCCATCACTGTTGCTGGAAGCCCAAGTGGCCATGGTAGCTTGGAGTGCCTTTTCCCGGCTTTGGCTGGTTCACCAGCGACAGCCTCTCCTGGACAGGGATAGCTTGGCCACAGTGGTACAGGCATTAGTAACTTCAAGACTGGATTACTGCAACACACTCTATGTGGGGCTGCCCTTGAGGCTGGTCTGGATTCTGGAGTTAGGGCAGAATGTAGCAGCTCAGTTCTTGTCAGGAGCTGCCCCTTTTCTAGGGATGGACAAAAGTCCCTTACCTGGTCCCGCAGCTTTTTTTGGGGGGGGAGGTGCTCCGTTTCTCCCCCCAAAATTCTTGGCGGGTAGGGAGGCGCCCCGCCCCTCCCTGCCGAAATTCTGGCCGGGGGGGAGTGCCCCGCCTCTCCAGCCACGAAAGAAAAAAGTAAAGTTAAAAAAAAACAAAAACGTGATAGGCTACGTAAATCTTTACGTAGCCTATCACGTTTTTGTTTTTGTTTTTACTTTACTTGGAAATGGCGGCAGCCGCCATTTGCGTACACGCTTTTTTTTTTCAAAGTCAGCCGTGATAGGCTACGTAAAGATTTACGTAGCCTATCACAGCTGACTTTGAAAATCTAGCCATGATAGGCTACGTAAATCATTACGTAGCCTATCACGTTTTGGGGGTTTTTTGGTTTTTTTTACTTTACTTGGAAATGGCGGCGGCGGCGGCAGCCAGTTGGAAGACCGGCCGCCGCTGAACCGCCGCCAGGACCCGCCGCCGCGAGGGACATTCGCATGAGGTAAGTCCCATCCGGGGGGGGCAGGGGGGGTCGGAGAATTTCCCCACCAATTTCGGGGGGCCAAATGCGTTGGCATTCAGCCCCCCGGAGATTCGTGGAGAAATTCTCCAACATCCCTACGCCTTTTCAGCATGCAACTCCTTTGCTGAGGGAACTGCACTGACTGCCTATTCACTGCCAGGCCAAGTTTAAGGTATTAGTACTCATGCACAAAGCCCTAAACAACATGGGACCAGGATACCTGAAAGTGCGCCTTCTTCCTTACCAACCTGCCCAGTCACTGAGGTCTTCGGAGGGCTTGCTCCTGGTGGTTCCACATGGTCCTATGGCCTGGTGGGAGTCCACCAGGAAAAGAGCCTTCAGCATGGTGGACCTCTTCCTATCGAAATCCCTGCCTTTAGAGGTCAGTCAGGCACCAATGTTGTATTACTTTTGGCACCTCCTGAAGACATTGTTATTTCGAGAGGCCTTCCCTGAGTGACCAGCTACAGTTTATTATGTTCAGAATCTGTTCTTTCAAAATGTTTTAGTTGTTTTAATTATGGGGTTTTATTCTCTTGTTGTTCACTGCTCAAAATCTCTGATGTGGAGTGGTATATAAATATTGTAAATAAATTTGTTGTTGTTGTTCAGTTGTTAAGTCGTGTCCGACTCTTCGTGACCCCATGGACCATAGTACGCCAGGCCTTCCTGTCCTCTGCTCTCTCCCAGAGCATGCTCAAGTTCATATTCATTGCATCAGTGATGCTATCTAGCCATCTCATCCTCTGCCGTCCCCTTCTCCTTTTGCCTTCAGTCTTTCCCAGCATCAGGGTCTTTTCCAGTGAGTTTTCTCTTCGCATTAGGTGGCCAAATTATTTCAGCTTCAGCTTCAGTATCTGTCCTTCCAATGAGCACTCAGAGTTGATTTCCTTTAGGATGGACTGATTTGACCTCTTGCAGTCCAGGGGACTGGTAAGAGTCTTCTTCAGCAACACAGTTCGAAAGCATCAATTCTTTGGCACTCAGCCGTCCTTATAGTCCAGCTCTCACAGCCATACTTTACTACTGGGAAAACCATAGCTTTGATTAGACGGACCTTTGTCGACAAGGTAATGTCTCTGCTTCTTACTATGCTGTCTAGGTGTGCCATAGCTTTCCTCCCAAGGAGCAAGCGTCTTTTAATTTCATGGCTACAGTCACCGTCTGCGGTGATTTTGGAGGCCAAGAAAGTAAAATCTGTCACTGCTTCCATTTCTTCCCCTTCTATATGCCAGGAAGTGATGGGGCCAGATGCCATGATCTTAGTTTTTTTAATGTTGAGTTTCAAACCAGCTTTTGCACTCTCCTCTGTCACCCTCAACAAGAGGCTCTTTAGATCCTCTTTGCTTTCTGCCATTAGGGTGGTATTGTCTGCATATCTGAGGTCGTTGATAATTCTCCCAGCAATCTTAATTCCGACCTGTGATTCATCCAACCCAGCGTTTCTCATGATGTTCTCTGCATATACATTAAATAAGCAGGGCGACAATATGCAGCCTTGTCGTAGTCATTTCCCAATTTTGAACCACTCGGTTGTTCCATGTCCGGTTCTTAATGTTGCTTCTTGACCCTCGTACAGGTTTCTCAGGAGACAGGTAAGGTGGTCTGGTACTCCCATCTCTTTAAGAATTTGCCACAGTTTGTTGTGATCCACACAATCAAAGGCTTTAGCATAGTCAATGAAGCAGAAATACACGTTTTTCTGGAATTCTCTTGCTTTCTCCATGATCCAGTGAATGTTGGCGATTTGATCTCTAGTTCCTCTGCCTCTTCGAAACCCCACTTGTACTTCCAGTAGTTCTCGGAACTGGAACAAAGTTTACGAACCACCCCAGCATGGTGTCTAGTGTTCATGCTGACTTCTAGTTAGTGAACTGCACACAGAACTCTGCACTGTGGCTGAAATCTAACATGACATGAGCAGAAGTCTGCTCAGCAATGGGGCTTCCCCATCTTCTTGTCCGCCTACATTCCAAATCTGGAGGGCATGCAGGGGAGAAAGGGAAATCTGTTCCACCGTCAGAATCATCACTTTTGGATTCAAGGCACTGACTTTTAACATGCCAGCCGAAGAGATGTTTGCGAGGCAGTCTGAGTCAATTTAACTCATGAACCTGTGAGAGTATAAAACATTTAATGAAATCAAAACTGTTCCCTTCCTTAATCTGAAAATACAAGAGGAAAAGTATGTTTGCTGAAGTGGAATTTTGCTTCCTGGCAGAATCTGTTTTATCCAAACTGTTGGGATTGCTTAATAGTAATGATTTCTAACTACCAATACTAGAGGCAGTTGTTTGCACTAAAAATACTAGAGGCAGTTGTTTGCACTTGTGATGATTTCTAACTACCAATACTAGAGGCAGTTGTTTGCACTAAAAATCAATGCATACAGAGTTCTGTGCACTCTACCAGCCTGCCTGCAAACAACTGCCTCTAGTATTGGTAGTTAGAAATCATCACAAGCACCAACTTGTCATGCCAGCGGCAGTCTTGACAGTCTTTTCTTACTCTTAAGCAATCCCAACAGTTTGGATAAAACAGATTCTGCCAGGAAGCAAAATTGCACTTCAGCAAACATACTTTCCCTCTTGTATTTTCAGATTAAGGAAGGGAACAGTTTTGATTGCATTAAATGTTTTATACTCTTACAGGTTCATGAGTTAAATTGACTCAGACAAAGCCTACTGATTTCAGAAGGACATCTTTGTGTGAATAGAGTGAGTCATCTGCAAATGCGTTTATAGGATCAGGTCCACAGCTCATACACCAATGTTTTATGTACCAGTGAGAGACACACTGAATGATAATGTTCTTCTGTTACCTTGGAAACAAGATGCACTTTTCACATTCAAAGTGTTATTCCCAAACTCAGTTCTTAAAATAATGGTATATTCACTCGAATATTATATAGGAAGAAATAATAATGGTTTTGGAGTGTTTTTCGACTTCCATTCTATAACCTTTTACAGAATGTGTAATATATTCAACTAAAAAGCTGTGTTTTTTCCAGGCAAGAAAGAGAAGTGTTTCCAAAGCTGATCCAATAAAAGGAGATATATGGACCATTTCGGGGACTGTTTAGATATAGTCTTCTAGGCCATGCAGAATCCCATCTAGGAAAGGTCAAGTACACATGTATGTATGTACACACGCATATGCACACACACTTTGTATTCCCTTAAACATGCTGTTCATCTCCTCGACATATTAAACTGTTAGAAGAATGGTGGGAATCAAGTTTCAAACTGGAAAAAGAATTCAGCTGTCTCACAGAATTCGAATTAGAATGAAAATCCAGACTTCTTCGAAGCAACTGTCTCATCAGTGATTTTCAGATGCTGATGGAAAGTGAAAGAGTGTGAACTGATACTCCGTTCCCAACCTGTGAGGCCTCCCATTCTTTCCGTGACCAGCAGTGATAATTTCAGCAATAGAAAATAAAAATGATCTCAGGATGGATACTTCTAAGTATGTTATTCTAGAATGGCACACTTCATTAATCTGAATCATCAGCTTGTCTAGAATTAAAGAAAACGTTAGGTGAAAGAAAGCCCCCTTCATGTAATTGGAGGTACTCTCTATGGTTCTCTGTCACGTGGATTCGATGTGTGAATAACACGACTATGTGGATGAGGAAGATCACGCGGGTTTTTCCTGTGTCACAGAAACCCAAGCCCAAAATTCTCACAGGAACTAAACATCCAGTTTTGGAACATCCCCTTTGCTGTTATTTAGATCATTTGAATATATTACTTCTAGCATGAGGATCACTGCCATATAGAAGACAATGGAGAAAATATCTGCAGGAGGGTCATCCTTAGCCTCTCGTCTGGAGACAAGATTGGGGTCATCAACAGTTATCCTGCTTCTCCTTAAGCAGGGGTAGGCAACCAGGTACCCGCCAAGTGTTTTGGTCTATAACTCCCATAGTTCATAACCACTGGCCATCCTGGCTGGGGCTGATGGGAATTATAGTCCAAAACATCTGGAGGGCACCAGGTTGCCTACCTCTGTCCTATGGCTATCCCAGTAGCCTGTTCCCAGTACTTTTTTTTTTCTCCTGGCTGGTCTCACTTTTGCTTCCATGCCCTGTGGCCACTTCAAAGTCCCTGATGGCAGAGTGCAGCCACTGAAGCAGCATTATACATCATTCAGTTATGGTTACTTGCATTGTATTTAAATTTGATGTAATATCAATGTCCAAATGCACTTTTAGGGTGCAATCCTGTGCATGTTTAGACAGGAAAAAAAAGCCTAATACTCCCAGTATGCCCCAACCACCTATGGCTGGGTAGAGCATGCTGAGAGTTGTAGGACTTTTTTCTGTCTAAACATGCAAAGGATTTTACATTTAACCTATTTTATTTCCCTTTGAGCCAAAATGTATACTGACGTTAGCTTTAATCCATTATACCAATGACAAAACTATTAGGCATATGTGTAATTTTTTTTCCCAATTTTAGATAAAGGCAACTCAAAACTATGATAAGAAACAATAGCCATTTTTCTTGAAAATGTATGTGAAAAATACCCTTCCTGAGCAATTTAATCAGCCTCTGTGTCACTGTCCTTCAGCTGGTGGGCCTGTACACACAACCTGACATACTGCAACAATAGCACTGTCACCATCCAAGTAAACAATTTAAGAAGTGGTTCCCCAAATGTATGTTTGGATTAAAAGTGGGTCTCAGGTCTGAAATATTTGAAGACTAGTGCTCTGTTTTGATACATTAAGGGCACAATCCTATCCTTGGACAGAAAAAAAATAATCCTACAACTCCCTGCATTCCCCAGCCAGCATGCTTGCTGGTGAATGCTGGGAGATGGATGACTTCTTTCTGTCTAAACAAGCATAGGATTGTGCCCTAGGTGGATTCCATGTTCTTTCATCTAGTTCTTTATGAGATCAAATTATGGCATCTGGTCTTATCACATCCATGCATAAATATTACATACATGTATGTATCAAAAGCACTGATTCTAGCAGCTGCTGGTGCTGTTTTACTTCCAACAGTGGTTTTGAGTTTGACAAGATAGTTTATGAAACTCTTATGGGCTTTAGAGGTTTAAACAGTAATCTCTGCTTGGTTAGGCTAAATTTCTACAAGATATTCAAATACAGCTTGGCTTGAACAGAATTTATCATATGGATACAAGCATGCCCTTAAAATTCATTAGCACCATGAAAATGCTGAGAGTGTGGGGATGTCTCCATGAGCAATTTACTCCAAGCTGGCTGTGTTTGGAGGTTGTTAGGGATACATGACATTGTGGCCATCCAGCAGCCACCCTGGAGCTTATCAAGGAAAAACTGGATTTCCTGAGACTGCTTAAAGTCCAGTTCTTTTCCTTAAGTCGGGTTTTCTGCAGTATAGCTGTTGTGTGCCCTATCCCTGCAGTGACCTCGGGTATGCTAGCCCTGCCCAGGGGTGAGCCTTTCACTATGACCCTGGTCAAGGGGTATTTCCTGTGTGTTTCCCTTCCCTGCACAAACCAATTTGTGTCTACTCAGAAGTAACTCCCATTGTGGTCAATGAGGCTTATCCCCTGAATGTGCACATCTGAATTTACAGAGATCCCCCCCCCCCGCCACCGCCCTGCAATTGAAATTCCACATTTTAAAGCACTAATTCCCTAAAGGCTGTAAAGCACTTTCTTGAAGCTGCGATTCTCCCTTGTTTGGTTTATTGCCATTCGGAAGTAACTACTTCCACCTTCCATCATCCCGGTCCTGTGCAGCATTGGGTTAGAAAGGGGGCTGGTTTCCCATCCATTTCCCCTCATCTTTCCCAGCACAAACATGTGTGTGTCTACTCAGGAGTAACTCCCACTGTGGTCAATGAGGCTTGTCCCTGAACTGCGCACTCCCGAGATTCCCATGAATCGAAATAACACATTTAGGCTGCAATCCTATGCATGTTTAGACAGAGAGAAGTCCTACAAGGACTTATGGGACTTTTCTCTGTCTAAACATGCATAGGATTGCGCCCTTAGAGAGCTTTCATGTCAAAGCTTCAATTGATCACAGCAGGGCAGCTAGAACAAGATGTTCCTTTCATGGTTGTGGGGAGGGGAGGGGAGGGGAGGGGGAGAAAGAGAGTGTTTTCTTTGGATACAGGGGAGGAAACCTCCCAGGATTTTATTAAAGGAGAAAGGGGGGAGAGCTGGAGCAGGGGGAGCCTCTCTTATTGGTTGAGCAGCCCCTGCCAGTCAGATGACTTTCATTCCAACCCACCTCCCCACCAGGAAGTATGTTCTGTGAAGCGAATGCACTTGTTTGTGGAGCCCTATGCAGACCAAAGCCGGCTCCTTGAAACATCTGGGTGAGCCACCATTGGCTTCTCCTTCCAGCTCCTTCCATTCTCGTGGGGAAACCCCGTCTCAAGGTAGTTTATGGCTGCATGCCTAAATTGCTAGGATCATGAACCTTGCTTTGATATCTGAGTGCAAACATGGCTCCACCACCTCAGCTCTTAGAACTCACACATCGTTCCAGTCAGCAAAAGGTTTGGCAGTCCACTTTCAAAAGTTAATAAAAACTCTGGGATTTTACAGTGATCCAAGGAAAAATATTTTTCCAGTGCCAACAATGCAATCAGTTAATGGTCTGGAGTAAGATTATAATGACCCACAGTCATCTACCACTTCTTGGTGCTGCATTCTTAGCTTTGCTATGAGCAAATGAATAAATAGGAAGATTTAAGCTTTGGTTCAAGCTAGAATAGCAGTGCGATCTTCCTTACTTTCTTAATTATAGCTTTATATAACATAGTATAAGAGACATGTTTACTGTCTCTGTTAACTACCACTTCAATGACATTTCAAGAGTGATACTTATGGGTGAGTTATCCTTCTTGTTGATCCTTCCATTCTACAACCACATATTTACTATTTTCTTCCTTTGTCATCTCTCTCATTCCTGACTTTGTTTCTAGAGGTTTTGTAGATTTAATTATATTAAGGTTATATATAAGACAATATAAATGCCAGTCTTTTCTGTCTGTAGAAGATGTTAGTTAAGCAATTCAGCTAATGGCTTAACTCGTTTTTTTTAAAGTTACTTAACATTCTTTAAGATGCCACATGGACATAAGTGAGGGTCAGCTGCCTGAGCCTAAACTCAAGCATGGTAATTGTGACCACACCCAGAAATAAAGAGGAAAGTCACTTTAAATTGGGCACTCTGGGGCTGCAGTGTTATAAAAAGGAGATCTGCAGTGGAAAAAGCTGTGCAGGCATTGTTGTATTAGCACGTAGGTGAGTCCCACCCAGCCTTGGGTTTGGTGACTGTGCTCTCACTGTCCCCATCCCTTGACTACACCTTTAGGTACTGTATTTAGTGCCTTTCTGAGCCACTTTCCTCTCAGGTCCCATGACTGGTCCTAAGTGAGTGAGCTTCAAAGGGGTGCTGGGCATTAAAGGGGTGCTGTTTCCTGCCCCCAAAGTACACAGCCCTGGCAGACAAGTCACGGGAAGCCTCTAGGAGCTCACCAAAGACCTATGACTATGCACCCTTCCTTCCCTGCCTTGCCTAAGTTGTGACCAACCTAACTTGTTTACCACTAGGCACTGCACCCCTAGCAGTCAATTAGCTCCCAAAGAGAGCCAGAATAGTGAAAAATCGTGCATGTCCAGCCAATCTTGCTGCATTGCAAAAAAGTCCTTCTCAGCCCCAGAGGTGACCAGCAGTATCTGTACTGAATCCTTCCTTGGGCGGGTGCTGATGAACCAGCAAGTACACCAGTCTTGAGGTGGAGCCAAGCTTTTATAAGTCCCAAGGCACCACCCTCTCACATATCAGCATTGTGATACACCATGCATCCATGCGCTAGGCCCTGGGTGCTCTATGGGGGCAGCCATAAAGGCTGGTTCCCCTGCAGAGGTGTGAGGCCCCTTCAGAGGAGCATACTGGGGTTCTCCCCAGCACAAACTCACTCTATTTGAATGAGCTGAAAGAATACTTATGAAATAAGTATATGTCTGCCTTTAAATATCTGGCCAAGCCCATTCCAAAGATTTAGAACAATTAATTATTTAAACAAAATAACCTGTACTATCTATTAAAATAATGGTACTTAATTTTTGTATATGTTCCCTAACCAAGTATCAACAGTTGCCAAAAAAAGACACAAGTTCTTCTGAGACTTCCAATTGTAATTCTGATTCAGTCATAAAGCAGAACAGGCAACTCCTTAACCTGAATGTCAGCGCTGCAGATCTGTAAGCCTGTCTGTCTGTCTTGGAGGATAAGGCTATGAATGGCTACTAGGCTTGATGGCTAAGTGCTACCTCCAGTACCACAGGCAGTGAGCCCATGTACACCAGTTGCTGGGGAACATGGGCATGAGGGTGCTATTGCACTCACATCCTGCTTGTAGGTGCCCACCAGCAGCTGGTTGGCCACTGTATGAACAGAATGCTGGACTAGATGGACCCTTGGTCTGATCCAGCATGGCTCCTCTTATGTTCTTTGCAAGTTTTTTGCTTCCCTTGTATTACTCACCTATATCGCCCCATCTCCTTCCTTTAAACTGTTTATCCATCCAGACACCAAGGTCAAATCTATTCCCTGTCAAGTGATCCATCAGTCTTTGTTTTGGTTTAGGTTATTTGGAGGTAAAACTCCCATTGGTGCTTGGAGGAGAATTTATTGGTTCAAACAGCGCTCAACATGTTTTGACTAAACATATTTCACGCGGGTGACAGAATAAAATCAATGTGAGCACAACACCATTCAGTGAAAGCCATAGATAACACTCCTTAAAAAAACAACACACAAAGTGAATAGAGCAAGGGGCTATCATACAATATTTTATTCTAGAACCACAATTGTGGCCCTGTGTTAAGGCCAAATTTTGCTGGTTAGTGGACTGCAACTGCCACAAATTTGCTCTGTGTCTGCAGATTTGCCAAAATTTGGCAAAACGACATGTGTAGCTAGAGGAGCTAATCTGTGCCTTGTAAGCGAGTGTTATTTATATACAAGACCATGTCCTTGTTAAGGAAAGGGATGAATGGCCACTGTAATCTCATCCCTTCAACACTGCAGTTATGCTTTGGATAGCTTTGGGTGTCCTTAGCTTCTACCACAATTCCGCTTCTGGATAGCCTTTCCAGGAGGACTCTAGCAACTCCATCATTGGATTTCCTCCCACCAGAAATCACACCTGGCCTTCTTCATGCAAAGGATCATCATTCGGACAGTCCTTAGTTGTGAAATTTAAATGTTATTACAAGTTAGTAACATCAGGCTTTTTTTTTTTTTTGTCCTTAGAGGAGAGCTAGATCTATTGCTAGCACAATATGGATGTGACCCAAAACAAACAAAACAACTCCTTTTGAAAGTATTATTTGGAGCTACAAACTAAGTCTGGTGGTACAATCATACCATGTTATTTTATTGAAACTGTCATGAAGTGCGGGGAAACTCGGGGGCAGGGGGTCTAATTATAGAACATATATAAAATGCACTAATACACTGAACTGTTAATCACATATCCCCAACATTTCACATTATTATTATTATTATTATTACTATTATTTTAAGAGAAACTAGAAAAATAGTCCGTTGACACATTTTAGAGGATTAGAAGAAAAGCTATTGCAAAAAACGAGAGTACTGTAACCAGATTAAAGTCATAAATGTTCATAGCTTCGGTATTGTCCTAAGAAGCTTTTCTTGCTGCAAAAGAATCATGACTTGGAGAGAACTGACTTTCTTTAGTAATATATTCAATCACCATTATAGTTAATTTTCAAGGAATTTGGTAATTTTTAAAATTTGTTTTAGTTCACTGGGCTAACCTGACCTTGATATAAAACAAACCTTTTACTATGTGCAGGAAACTTCATCACTGCTTAAGAAACTCCCTGTAGGAAAGGCGAGTAAATGTATCTCAGAAGCAGCTAACATAAAGGAGCTATTATTGTTGCTAGCTTTTAGGGGTGGGAGAGGATGATATTGCACTCCTAATTGGAAGCTAATCACTTACTTTCACTTACTTCTAAGTGATAGCAGCATCCCACATTTCAGTGAAGGGGGAGAGGAAGAGGAACTTCAGGGAGCTGCACTTCCTTTTTTCATTCTTCCTGCATTACATAAATGAAAGAACATGTAGGTGACACGGGTAGAGGGGATGTGAATGTTCGGGAGGCAGAAGCTGCTGCTGAAGCTGCAAAGTCTGCTAGAGCCAGGAGAACTGCACATGCTGTAAACATGAAAAGAGGGAGTATAACTCAAGTATGTGTTGTCTTCTGCTGTGTTGGTGTCATGTGCAAAGCCATCTTGAGTCACAGGAATTAAGGCACGTGTTCCCTAATTTCTCCTGCTCATTGCAAGCTTTTGAGTTTGTGATGGATGCTGCTATCTCTGTGTTGAGACAAGATCATACCTAAGTCCTTGAAGTAAGTTTTTCATAGCAGATATGACAGGTCAAACAATTAGGTTTTGTGGGAAGCTGGGATTGCTATCCGTCTTCCAGAGAGAGAATAAAGCCTTGCTTCATACGGATCTAATAAGAATGCTATTGGCAGAAACAAAGTTGGAGATGACAAAACGGTGGGAAAACTCAGCAGGTCCACCTGGATTGGGAGGGTGTGGCAGGACACACTTTCTGAAAAGCTGACACACAAGTTGAGAGTGACCAGTGAGTAGAAAAACATGACGCACTTGTAAATACATGGTACTCCTTTAAAATCTATCCCAACAAGACATCCTCACCATATAGTGTGCCTACTGCCCAGCTCAAGTTTGGGAACGTTGCTTTTTGACACTTCTGTGATAACCTGACTCTTCATAGAAGACAAAACTAACTGATGGTTCCACTATTACATTTCCTGACATTGTTCTGTTTTATTTTCTTTGTGTACTTTAATTGATGGGGGTGCACATCCTTAAAAAAAAAAGCATACCTAATGTATCCATTCTTTTCAGAATAAATGTATCAGCTTCCGTCTCTCTGTAAACAGTCCTCTCAGAGTAAACTAAGTTGTTCTGTGATTGTCGACTGCTTTCTAAAAATTGTTGCTTAATTGCTATGGGATCACAAGTGATAGAGTAAAACAGATTATATCCCAGAATCACTCATAGCTAAAATAGATATAACTTTAAATGCGTCTAGCAGATACAAGTTCTTTTCAGTTTTACTCTAGAGTAGGTGCAGGGACCCTGATCCAGATCAGGACCCTAATGTAGGGAATAGGAAGGCTTTTAAGATCTGGATCAGCCCCCCCCCCAACCTACTCTAGAGTAAAAATTTAAAAAGACATAGCTGATAGCAGGTAATGCTAATAAAGTAAGGTTTGTCTTGGCCCACAGTCAGTTATTCTGGGATGTTCAGAATTAACGCTGAAGCTCTTGGTAAACTAAAGGGACAAAGGCAGAGACATTTTTTGTAGTAGTATCCTAAGTAACACAATATTAACAAATCTCCAACTTATTAGATTGCAAGAAATCTATTTCAAAGAGCATATGTTACATTCACCTTTTGTGCAGCTATAATTAAATAATCCAAGTATTTATCTACATGAAATCACCAAGTTCAACAAAGGTGCTGTATTCACACAACTGAAATTATTAACAGTAGATCATTTTCTAAAACATCCTTCAGTCTCATCCTTTAATTTTCATGGGTATAACTACAGTGAGTCTATACAAGTTTTCAAGTATGTTGCGGAACTGGAAAGCAAATAAAATCCCCACTATACTCAACTGGATTTAAGATGTATTGCTCTTGTCTGCCCATGAAAAGATATATTGCACCAAATTATAAAAAGAAATTTCAACTAAACTCGGATTTTTGGGGAACATGTCTGATGCATGTTCTTTCCTTCTTTTCTCCCTCCTTAAGTTTATTTATATATCCATTTAATTTCTAGTTAACATTTAACTGCCACAGGTAACAGCTTTTATCCTAAAATGGGAATATATGGGGAGGGGGTGGGTAAACTTGGTGCGGGGAAGGAAAGTCAGGGCAGGGAAGTAGGGATTGATGCACTGTTTGTGTTGGACTGACAAATGAACATTTAATGCTAATAACAAAACAACCAAACAAAAGGAAAAAATGATGTGTAATTTGTAAGTTGCCTGAACACAGTTTTAGATAAATGAATGCCATTCTGAGTAGCTATATTGTGTACTGATCTAGGATGCTTTGTATTGACTTCTACAAAGCTTGTGGTGATAGTTTACTCGAGTCTCTCAGGTAGGTCTGTGCTCTCTCTCTCTAGTCCACAAGGAATATCTCTGTATACCTCAGAGGCATCCCATCCTCTTTGACAGTAAAACATATCAGGAAGAGGAGGCCAAACAGAGTATGCATTACAAAAAAAATTATAGTAACAAGACACTTAGGGCATTTCTACATGAGGCTTTTAACCCGCCATTTTACCGTGTCTTCTGCTCCCAGATTCTTTGTGGAATTAAGATTGGATCCTCTACAAACTTTTTTTCCAGGGGTTTTCTTTCCCTGCCTTCTATATGTTCTGCTACATAAACTCTAGGTGGCGATGTGGCCAAACGGAATTGTGCAACTATGCCAGCAGTTCGTTCCGCCATCCCCCGCTCCCCCCAAATGCCAGACTTTCCCTGGTCAAAACACCCCTGCAAAAATGTTTGGAAACCACAGGAGAGGCCCTGGAGAATGACAATGTTGCCTAAAGCACCCACAAGCTACCATGACTGAGGAATGGCAAGCGCACAATAAAAGCCCTCATCTAGAAAAGCTCCTAATAAGAAAAAGCCATGCAGCAGACTGCCACTAGCACAACCAACTGAAAACTGAATGCACATTTCCTGACAGCTCATTCAGGCAGTTCTTCAAGCCAGAAGGGCCAACATACCTCACACAGACAATGACAGGGTAAATTAGAAGTTTTAAAAGCATGATTCTCTGACCAATTGGCAAAAGCCCTATTCAGGTGTTCTAAGTCCAATAAGAGTACATTCACAAGGTGGGAGAGCATGTAAGCCCTGCCCCTTCCATCATTGCTTTTGTGCCTTCTACACATGGAGGGTTACTTTGCAAAGAGGAGAGCCTCCTCTATCTGTGGAGGCTCTCCACATACTCTGGACCACTGATTTTCCAGTGTTCCAGACTGTGTGGAGTGCTCCCAGGGAGAATGGATGGGGCGGGGCCAGCCCCCTCCACATGTTTACTCTTGTGGGATTTGGAATGCCTGAATAGGGCTATAATGGTTCAAATAACACACACACACACACACACACACACAAGTACATTAGTTCTTGGGGACTGTGGGCTATGGTACAAAAGCAGATGCAATGTGCATTTTCACTTCCAAAGAACACAACACAGCATAAACATTGCACTTAAAAAGTTATTCTTTACAGCAGTCAATAAAATGGTAAGATTATAAAGCCTCTCTCAGGAATCATGCCTGCTCTCAAGGTTGCAGATAAAAACGTGTGTACCTTGGCCTCTGATTGTTAGAGAACAGAAAATTGAGAGGAAAGAAACGTATAAGTTATCAATGCTCATCACAGTCTTGAAGGAGCTACTCTTGGTAAGAAATCAATATTGCATTTGCCACTATAGCTCATCTAATTATTTTCCTCCTAAATATCCTGTCGGCATGAGGAAAGTCTTCCTGATTTTAATTAATGTTGAAATCATTGATTCTTAGCCCTTTCCTGTAGTGTCAAATACAGATACAGGGTGGGGATGGGAAAATCACATAGAGCACCGACCTTTAGATTGTGATGCATGACAAACTTATGCAGATTGCTGTTTTGTATCTTGATGACTTGTAATGACATTTTCAAACTTTTCACCCACCAGCCACAGCAAATACATTTCTTCCCTACTAAAAACTAGATGGGCCTAGCAGTGAACTGAAAACTGTGTTTGCCAAGCAATTCCCAGCAACAGATTGCTGCGTAAGCCAATTGGTTTTCCCATCTCTTATTTTTAAATATTGTATAAGTTTAATAATAACAATAATAATAATAGAATACACAGGTGAAATTAATTAAGAAGCCATTGCAGAGTCATACTCATAATGTAACTATGGCAATTGTAAGTAACCAAGGACTTGCCTGTTCATCGCTTGAAGATTCATACCTGATGCCATTAAAAAAAACCACTGTGTTTGAGTAAAGCTGGACTGAAATTTCCACCACCACCACTTTTGCAGGTACTCATCACCTGTAAAATGGGAGGATTCTGGGGACATAAAATTTTACAGACATTTTCAAGGGGATTGGCTGAGGATTATTTTTCTTTAACCTTTAAAGAAAAAAAAAGTTTCATTCACAGCAGTGATAGGGTCTCCCTGGAGCTCTTCCCAACTCATTTCCCGGGAGAGAAGGCTAATGAAAACAAGGCATTCCCAAAGCCCTTTTTGCCCTGAAAATGTACCATCAAGCTCCAGGGAGTCCTTGTTGCTATGAAAGGTGCTGAGTTTTTCACAACTTTAAAGAAATTGGGGAAATTCTACCTCATAAACATAGCGTAAGCCAAACCCACCCAAAAATTTAAATTTGGGGGAGAAATCCCCCCTCCCTCACTTTGATGCATTTCTCTTTTGCACTCACCCCAAAATGCTGAAAAACCCTGGCCTGAAGATGTTAGGTAATATGAAAGGTGTGTCTGCAGTACTTGGTCTGTGATAACTCACACAGGGAAGCCGACATCATCAGGTGAACTGGCCCAAGTACTGTGGTTTAATGAATGGATAGGAGTCTAATAAATAAATGTCTGTGTGTCATTTGCACTTGAAACAAACAAAGAAAATGAACCAGTGCTTAACAGAAAAATTACATCTTTATGCCATATAAAATAGATTGTAAAGAAAACTAAGTTGCTATGGCTCAGTTCACACTTCGCTCATCTAATAAGGAAGGAGATGTATAAATGGATGTTCTTTCCTGTCTGGAATTCTGAGGAGGAAGATGTCTGCTTTTCATCAGAAGAAAGAGCTGTTAGGGTCAGGGAAATTTCTCAAGTTCTGAACAGTGGCCCCATCAGGACTGAATTTTGGGGCGCAATCCAGCATCCTCCCAGCCTGGGGGCTCCCAAACAACCACCAGAGGAGACATCAGTGGCAGATGATGGAGGTGGCAGCATAAAGCAGGCACAGGGTAAGCACTGTAAGCGTGGGCAGCCACAAACTGTGGATAATGGCTGTCACCACACAATAACTTTGCATCACTTCATACAGTCAGTGAAGTGCCTGCTGCCTAGGCTTCAGCCACTCCACCATCTTAATTTCACCAAACTGACTCATGGGGTGCCCAACTAGATATAAAACAAGAAAGAGGGACTGCTTTGCATCACTACCTGGAAGGTGGAAGGGAAAGAAAGGGTAATTATCAGGGCAGCAGGGGAGCGGTGAGAAAGTGAAGCAGCGGGGGGCAGGGGAGGAGTGTTCAGGGAGCAATGGACTGAATGGGGACCCATGCCCCCCTCAAAAATGGCAGAGCAATGGGTTTTGAAGCTATTTAAGGTGAATTTGTTTGACTGAATATTTTGTTTCTTATGTTTTTCAATTTGCTGAATCCAAATCTTTCTGGGTGAAATGGACACCACTGGCAAAATGGATTCCCCTACCCCCTGCAGCCCCCCCCCCCTCGAATCTGATCTGGATTGTTGTGGGACCCTTACTGATATAAATTTGTAGAGCTGTGCACAAATGGCCTCTCAAAATCCTCCAGCCTATTTGTGGCCAGAGAAATTGGGGGGACAATTTCACCAAATTTCTCCTAGGGGAGGAGAAATTCTCCAACAGTTTCTTGCACACAGGGCTCACAATTGGCAGGGGATGCAGCACAGCTTCTTCTTTTTTTCTTAACAGTTTTTGGTTTATTGCACTGCTTCTGTAGGTGGCAACAACATCAACTGTGGTGAGGCTTCCACATTTCTGAGGCAGAATTTTGAATTACTTTGGTGGTATTTTTGAGCTTACCTAGGGATGTATGAATCCCTTACCTGTTCTGGCCGGGGCATCTGCTGGGGGGGGAGGCGCTCCGTCCCTCCCCCCGGAATCCTCAACAGGGGGGGAGGCGATTCGGTCCTCCCCCCCCCCAGAATCCTGCCTGGCCGGCTCTACTCCACGGCGGCTCCGCAGAGCAGCCGGTCAGGGCTGTCCGCAGCCAGACTTCCAGCCGCGGACGTGCTGCTGCGGACGCAAATGGCAGCCGCCGTAGTGGCCGCCATTTTCGTCCTTCCAGGCTGCCGTGATAGGCTACGTAAGAATTTACGTAGCCTATCACGGCATGCCCCCCCAAAAAAAACGGCGTACGCAAATGGCGGCAGCTATGGCGGCCACCATTTACGTTCCCTATTGTTCGCCATTCCAGCCTACGTAAATATTTACGTACGCAATTATGGCGAAAAGAAGGGAACCGCAAATAGCGTAGTGGGCGCTATTTGTGGTTCCCTTTTTTTCGCCATAATTGCCTACGTAAATATTCACATAGGCTAGAACAGTGAAAAATAGGGAACGCAAATGGCGGCCGCCGTAGCCACCGCCATTTGTGTATGCCGTTTTTTGTGGGGGGCATGCCTTGTGATAGGTTATGTAAATTCTTACGTAGCCTATCACAGCTGCAAGGATGGCAATGGTGGCCACAGCAGCTCGGCCGCAGCCGGCCAGGAGACCAGCCGCCTCCGCCACCGGAACCACCACCGAATCTGCCGAATCCACCCCAGGTAAGTTCCATCCCGGGGGATTCTGCGGGGGGGGGCAGGGGACGGAAGGCATTCCTCCATGGATTCCTGGGGGCCGGATTCTAAAGAATCTAGCCTCACTGGAATCCATGGCAGAATTCTCTGCCATCCCTAAGCTTACCTAATCACTGCAAGGTGGCTGAGGGTGCTGTGTGTGTTCTCTCTGTGTCACACATCCGTCCATTGCTCTGCAGCCTCCCAAGCCACCTGCACTTCCAGAACTGAAAAAGCCCCATGGGAGGAATTGCCTCAGGATGTCTTCCTCATGACAGCTTCAACTGAAGTGCGGGAAGCTGGGGAGGCTACAGGTTGCCACAGAGATTACTGTACAATGACAGACAGGACACTTATGCACACTTCTCAGCCACATCACAAGTAAGGTAAATCCAAGAACCCCAACCCAACCCATGATAATTTTTCTAAAATTTCTCCTCCTTGGAATTTCTTTTCGCAAGCAATTTCTTTTCTATCAAATTGAATGAGAATGGTCAAAAAACATGTGGGAGAAATTTTCGGCATAGCACTATAAATTTGCTCTTGCAGCCATAGTGTTTAACCAACTTCAATGAAATCTTAAATATAATATTAGGCCAAATGGTTATTGCCAAAGCTTTTTAGGGGTCTGAGTTGAAAAAGCTACAAACTGGCAGCCAATTTTGGCCAACAACATAAAACCTGAATATTGTGAATCCAACAGAGTTATTCATAGAACATGAAGTGACACATAGTTGGATGTGTGGATGGTCTTCTGTGACATTGCAGTGCTGAGAAAAATGGAAATCTCAAAAACCAAAATGCTTGCCAAAAATCACACAAATCAATTAAAACTGAAATATGTGCATCATTACCACAATGAAAACTATTAAAGGTTTGAAACTACAGATATGGTGCCCGTTAATATGTTAGAACAACCCTTTACTTCCCGTTGATCAATTAACAGCTTTCAGAATTACCCAAAGTTATCAATCTACTTGGAGGTCTATTTGAGAACCAGATAACACTTCAGAAAGAATTTGCAGCACTAAGCCTGCAAGACTGATTGATGTGAGCTGGCATGGTTTCAAAGGGTTTTCCTTTCTTCTCAAAACAGGATGATAGTACACCAGACCCTGATCCTTTAATGCTATCACTAACTGTTCTGACTGACCCTGGTAGAAGAAATCCTTATTCTCTCCTTCAGAACAGGTAGATGAGAAGACCCTTACATGCATTCCCTTGAATTAAAATTGGTTTGTGTAAAGCAAACCAAAGATTTGCATGAAAGAATTAAGCACTGCAAAAAATTTACATCATGAAAGCAAAAAATGCATAGCTCCTGCCAAGGGCATCCTAGAAAAAGCACTATTGTGACTGTGCAGAGCTAATTTTCTACAAAAGGAAAAACGGGGAATGGAAGAACTATCATAGTTCTCCTCAATGATACATAATCTATGGAGAGATTGTTCCAGTGGACAAGAGCCAGGGATATGATCCAAACTCTATGCACCGACTTTAGTCCCTTCTTTGCAGAAATTTTGCAGTCTTATCACGTAAAGAATAAAGTGTGTGTTTAGAGGGGGGAAATCTAATATTCCTTAGGCTCACAAAGCTGTTTGTGTCGTGTAGAGGCCTACAGGTTTGAAAGATATTTCTAGACGAAGAACATAGCCTGAAGCACCTGGACTCTCAAATAGTTTATCATTCAGTTAACATGATTTGATCATCCTTGTAATCACCTTAGCTTTGTTGTTAATAAAATACCCCATTAGTAGTTCTATCTTTAATTTCATTCCAAGCAAGTTAGCAGAATGTGCTACAAAAAAGAAAATAGGACCTCTTAATGTTATTTAAACTACCAGCATAAAGGATATTTAAAAGAATGTATGCGCATATTTATTTCTAGAGCTGTGTGCAAGTGGCTTCTTGAAATTCTTCCCCCTATGTGCGGGTAGAGAAATTGCGGGGACAATTTCACCAAACTTCTCCAGGGCGAGGAGAAATTCTCAGCAGTTTCTCACAGGTAGGGTTCACCATTGGCAGGGGTTGTGGCACAGCTTGTTTCTTTTTCTTCCTAAGGGTTTTTTGGTGCTTTTTGTGCTGCTACTGCAAGTGGCAACAGCATCAACTGTGCTGGCAGCCTGGCCACCATTTTGCTTCCTCCACAATGCAGGTGTGCGGGTGGTAGTGTTGTGTCAAGCTGCAGGGAAGAGGTGGAGCTAGTGTTGTGCCAAAATCTGTCCTCCAATTTCCAGAACATTTTCTTCCCCCATGAAAGAATCTTCTGTGTTTCTGCATCATTTTCAGAGTATTTTATAATTCATTTTTGTGATTTTTTTAGCTTGCCTAGTCACTGCAAGGCATCCAAGGGTGCCGTGTGTGCTTTCTTTCTATTGCACATCTCTCAATTGCTCTGCAGCCACAGGCTGCCTGCGCTTCCTGTTCTGAAACAGTTCCTGTTCGCCCTATGGGAGAAATCACCTCATGATGTCTTCCCCTGAACTTTAGTTGAACTGCAGGAAGCCAGGAAGGCTACTGCCAGATATCCTATTGTACAATGAAAAACAGGACACTCGTGCGCACTCCTCAGCCACCTCTTAAGTAAGGTAAGCACAGGAAACCTGAACCCAACCCATGAGAATTTCTCCAAAATGTCCTTCTCCTTTGAATTTCTTTTCAAAAGCAGTTTCTTTTCTATCAAATTGAATGAGAATGGTTGAAAAAGTGTGAGAGAAATGTTCAACACAGCACTATTACATAGAAAGGAAGAAGCAGAGAATCATTTTAAGCATAGGGCTGCAGTGAGCATATTTCATGGTTGGATTCTAGCATGCAGTCTGTCTAGTTCACAAGCTGTATTCGCCCTCTGCCCTCTCCCCAGTTTGATCCCCTGTCTCCCAGTTATTTATTATATTTTAATCCACCCAGTAGCCAGTGTTCTCTGCGTGGATTACAAACAGTTAAACAACGAAGATGCCATGCAAACAGTTAAGGATGTTGGAGGAATCCGGTTGGGGGGTAGAGCTTGACGAGCTTTCATCACCTCAGGCCCCTGGAACTCAGTTCATCTTCCACTAGCTGGCCCAATTTGGCCTACAGCAAGTCGGGCCAGCTAGCAGATTCCTGATGGTTTTTAAATTTGTGCAAATTACTGCTGCAATTTGCACAATTTCCACAAATTTTGGCTGTAATTTGCACAAATCACACAATTTTAGGCCATAATTTGCACAAATTGTGGCCAACACATACACACACACACATACACTAAATGCAAAAAGTCCCTGGAGTTTGGGGAAAACCTGTGGCTCAGCAGCCATTAATTTGCAACAGTCTTTTTTTTTTTTTTTTTGGTAAGTAGCCAAAGCGAGTTTAACAAATCTGGCAGGCAGGCTGGCAGACATATTCCAGATGACAGCAGAGGTGGGATAATGAATGAGGCACTGAATCAGCACCTTTTCTTGCCAGCCTCTAAATGGACATATAATCTCAGAGACTTGGACTTCATATAAAATAATTCCTCCAGGCTGGTATACTAGTTTAGATCACCAGTGGCCAACTTCAGGGGCCAATTTCAACCCCCTGGAACCCCCAGTGGCTGCACCCCACCACTGTCTGCCACTGAATTTTGGCAGCAGCAGCATCAAAACCACTGGTAATTCACCACTGGATTTCAGCAGCAAACTGTGGCAGTGCCCTAAAAAGGCCAAAGTGAGCTTTAGGCTTTAAAGCTAAATGTGGCCTTTTTCGGCCACCATAATGGTTTACCTTAAAATTCAGTGGCAAAACACTGATTGTTTTGCTGCTGCTGCCTCCACAGCAACGAATTTGGGAGCAGTGGGTTGTGGCAAGGGGCACCCTTCAGTCCAGAGGGGGCACATACAGCCCACAGGCCCCATGTTGCCCACCCCTGGTTTAGACTGCAACTGTAGTGGAACTGACAAGAAGGATAAATGCCTTTATATTTACACTGTCTCCATTTGGATAGGTATATCAACACCACTCTCACCACTGCCACTAACACGGTAAAACTAGCTAAACAAGGCATGGCCAAATATAAATGTGCTAATTTCCCAGTAACTTTTTTAAAAACAAAGCTTAAGCACAGAAATGAAATGAGAATTTACATCTACATCATCTGCAATGAACAAAAGAGCATGTAACACCATCACAGCAATCGTAATGCAATTGAGAACAGCCTGCTGTATCAAAAGTAAACGGTGATAAAAAGAATAAAACTGCAAGATGCAGCTTTGCTTCAATCGAAGGAGAAGGTAGCGCTTTAGCTGCCAGTCCTTAGGGAACTCAAAACCGCAGCAAGGCCAATACAGGAAAGTTCTCTGAGCCACAAAGCACAATTGTAAAATACTCTACCACACACTAAAATTCCCACTGGAGCTGTTATCCCGCTCAAACAAATCCATCTCAGTAAAACTGACAGTTGTGCTCTGCTCTTTTTCTTAAAGGATTAACATTAGGCAAAAATCTAAAGAGAGAGAAAAATTCCTTTAATGAGATAAGCCATGTGTATGTGTTTGAGTGTGTGTAATTACATTATATAATGACTGCATGCTATTTTTGTGACTAACCGGTACTATGTAAGAAATGCACGGCAAGAGCATGCCTTGTCCCAGTTCTTTTCTTTTGCAAAGTCTCCCTGTTTCTTAATGAACTAGGGACCATTTTTGTCTGATGGCCTGGTCCCATGCTAAACAATATCTTTTTGCAAAGGGGCAGGGTTCGTTCTTCCTGTATTAGTATAAATCACATATGCACACCACATCGGCTGCAAAACACATAAGGGCCTCACAGAATTTCCATGTGAGCTGCACAGGTGCCCAGATCAACCCCCACCCCAACCATGGAATTCCCTGTTGATGGGGAGGAAGGTGTGTGGGGCAGGTCATCCTCATGTGCATTCCTCCCCATGTAGATTGTACTCCCCCTGGTCTGCCAAACAGCTGTTGGATAGGCTGGGAGGAGCACAATCTTTCCCTGCTGGAATGGAGAGTTTGGCCTTCTCCACCCCATCAGAGAGAGCCTTTGAAAGCCAGGATTGCACTGGCTCTCATGGGTGCAAATCCTTGCTTTCAAGGGGATATTGAAAGGGGAGGTTTAAACCTCCCCATTTCCACACAATAAGATGGCAGGTCCGGCACGGTGTGGGGAGAAGAAGAGAGTGTGTCTGTGCCAGTGTGTCTGTAAAATATTTGTGTGTCTGGGTGTGACTATCTCGGTATGTAGAAAGTGTGTGACTGTGTGTGTGTGTGTCTGCATGCACACATGTATATTTGAGAGGGGGGCCAGGAGAAAGACTTCATGCAGCCATGTACCCATTGCTACATGCAGCCCTTGGGGCAAAAAGGTTGCCATGCCTGTTATAAATAAATTCACTGTTCCTTGCTCCTTCTTAAGTGGCAAGCCCCTCTCTGGCTGTGCTACTCTGATGCAACAGCCCCAGTGCTGCGCAGATCTTTAAATAGAAGTATTTTGTTGTACTTATGGTGTTCCAGGATGTACACATCCATACCCACAGGAACTGGGGATATCCTGAAAATGGACACACCTGTATACTTCAGGTGCACTCATTATTTCCGCTATATGGGGGAGGGGAGAATTATAGAGAAGGGCACAAAGGAAATTCAATGTGAATTGCTACCTCATGTACTATACGAAATTAAAGATGCTGTTAGCACAAATATTGCATTCTTCAAGTGTAAGTCCATTTTCCCCAAAAGCAAGGACAGGTCTGACTGACTCTCCTGTATTGCATATAGGGAAGTCAGAGAAATCTTCAACAGAATCAAAAGAGTTCGGATTTCTATGAATCTGACCCATGCATTCTGTAGTGGACCAGCTTTTTCTGATTTGTACAGATTTCGCAGACTTGTGGCCTAGGTTTTTTTTTTTTTTCCAGAACTTTACACAAATTTGGTTGTAGAAAAATACATAAAATAAAAAACACCAGCCAAAAATGTGCAAATGTGAATTTGTGCAAATTCAGAAAATTGCGGGGGGGAAATCCGATTCCATCAATGAGCACACAATAGAACCAAAGGCACCTGACAATCTGTGAAATGCAGAATGGATTTTACAAAATCTGTACATCCTTAATTGCATGGTCTACTTCTATTTTTTTTTTTTTAACAAAATACTGTGTGTCTACCAATGTGTGTTTTAACTTTACAAAGCAAATGTACATAGTCAGGGACTCTTAACAGTTCATTCTAGTCCAGTGTCGGCAACTTGAAGTCCTCCAGATGCTTTGGCCTACAACTCCCATCAGCCCTCACCACTGGCTATGCTGGCAAGGGCTGATGGGAGTTGTAGGCCCAAATATCTGGAGGGACACAACTTGCTCACCCTTGTCCTAGCCTCTCTCAAAATTAAGGAGTGCCTGTTCTGTATTATTTCATCAAATTCAGCCTTAGATAGGTAACCTGGTCAAAGAGAGGCCACTTGGGCTCCATGAATATAGAACAAATGTACTTTAAATCCTTACTCAAGCTTTGTTTCAAATACTTTTACTTTAAAAACAGAATGGGCAATGTAGGACTAGAATTAAGGGAACCTATCCTTATAGAGTGTGGCAGCCACAGAACTCTCTCTTGGGAGAGCTTAATGCAGGAGAACTGAATCTGAAAGGCAGCAGATTTACAGCCAATGGAGGCTAGTGGCTCTGATTTCATTGGGGCTATGAATCCATTCTGGGTTTCAGTCAGAACCAGCCAGAACTCTAAGGGAGGTATTTAACCTGTTTTGGAGATAGGGTTCAGCACTTTGGATAACTCCTTTGGAGTTCTGGCTGGTTCTGACTGAAACCCAGAATGGATTCACAGCCCCACCGAAATTGCAGCCAGCAGCCTCCACTGTTTACAGGACAGACAGGGAGCAAAATAACAATCTAGAAATAAACTGGTCCAGGTCCAGCGTCCAGGTCATATTTGACTATTGTGGCACTGACAGTATGTGTTTATAATAGTTAGCATATCATTGTACTCAAGCTAGAGCTTCATATATAATTTCCTTAGATGATTCAATGCTGACTAGTGCACATCTGGCCTCCAACCTTGACTCTGACACCTCTTGCATTAAGGCAATGAATGGGAATGTACACTCTGTTTTCCCACTTTCATGGGATCCATTTAGATTAGCTAAGGAAAGAAATCCGAAGAAGATACATGAGATATCTTTGCAAGTGCAACAATTTCTAGCACAATTATAGTAAATGCAAGACTAGATCATAAACGGCTCACTGGGCTTGGACATGGATGTCAGATCCTAAAGAAACATTTTAAAGAAGATTAAGTGGGAATTCTTAATATTTCCAACAGACATTAGTTAGACATGATTTTGCAAATCTTAGATGACAAAAAGGGGGGAAATCCTGAAATCTCTAATTAAATGCATAATCCTGGATTCAGATCTGTGTTACCAATGCTAAATAGCTTCTGCTTTAATGAGCCATTTGAAATGAAATGGTTGCCTGCAATTAGACATCTGCAGTGGTAGGAATGTAAGCCAGCTACATAGTCTGGTGCCAGAATTATTGTTGCATTCCTGAGCAGGACAATGAGGAGAATAGATAACTGTAATTATACCATATACATCTTTTAGCATTCCATGTTGCAGGAAGAGAATGAACAAACAACAGCTCTTAATTCATTTAATCGCTTGCTTCTAATAGAGGGTTGTCAAAAAGGGTTGTGATTTTAATGCATTCCTGTTCCATTAGCAACATCACGAACCAAGGGCATCCCCTTGCCACCTGAGGCTTGGCCACAAATGTTTGGGGAGAGTATTTTCTTATTATGAAACATGTTAATTGTACATACTGAGATTGGAGACATTTTTGAACTGACAGGAAGACAAAACAAGAAAAAGCACATCCAAATATTTGGATGGATACTGCCAACATTACTCCCCCCACCCCCAGGTAAATTAGTAAACCCACTGTTTACCAGTTCAAGGCATTACAATTCACAATCAGCTACATGAAGTGAACTAAATCCACAGTTGTAACTCTAAAAAGTAAAATTATCTTCCTGCAGAGAGCAAATAAAAGTTGGTATGCATGTGATTTGCTTGGAATTCATTTTGCCACACGTTTGTATATCACCGCAAACCCACATTTTCTTTTATCTTCCACACTAAACTTAAACAACACCATGGTGCCACTCACCTGACATTAAGGTGATGAATTCTTGACAACAAAGGAAGTGAGGAGATGTGCTTTAACCAGCTATTTATCAAAGCACTCTGGACATTTGTTATGCCTCATGCATTTTGAGTATAAGGTAACTGTTTAGAGATAAATGTCATAGCATCTCTCCTGTATGAGTGGGTGGTGGTTGTTTCCCCTGAGAGAATACAGGGAGAAAGTAAACCACCAAGGAACATGAAATGTGAACATTGCTTCTGATGAAGACTTACTCAAAATGAAACAGGGTTGCTTAGCATATTCTTTGTTGGATCTGAAATGGATGCTGCTCTGCTTTTTTCTAATTAATTCCAGCCCTCATTTGATATGATTTAAATTTGAAGAAAGGCAAGACATGCCATTTCCATTATTCCTGAGTCAAATCTTCCACTCTGTAGAGTTCTGTAATACTGAGACTCCAAGATCTATAGGTGACCTCCCAATGTCTTCATTTTTGTTTTTTAAACTAAATGCAGCTGCAGGGAGGGGTTTTTCATTTAGTCATGAAAGTGGTGTAGGGGCTGAAAGCATTTAACCTTTCCCACACAAAGACACAAACACACACTGCTTTCCTGATCTGGATCACCCTGCTCAAGCCAATATTTGCTCTACAGGGGGGGAAATGACAGGTGCCTGTATTTTTTTTCCCAGGACATAGCAAAATGCAGCATGTGGGAGGGGTAATTTCGATCAGTGAAACAGCACAAGAAAAAGGATTACACACACCCAATTTCTTTCTGCCTTCCTGATCAAATAAGCAACCACTGCAGCTTCATTTAGTTAAAGGGGTGGGGGACAGAACAGCCATGGAGTTCCCAACATAATGTGTAGTTGGCCCTAAGGTTCCAATAGATGATTCTACTATAGAGAAGAACATGTTTTTTGTGTGTCATCTTGGCAGGAAAAGGAATATGAAACAGGGCTTCAGGATATTACAGCCATGTAGGAGAAGGCATTCTCTTAGATGTGCTTGCTCAGCCAGGGCTCACCACACTTGATCCCTCACATCTAATTTCATGCCAGGGGACTCAGCTCTAGGACATATGAAGCCTAAAGCATCCCTGACCAAGTGCAAATTACATTTCTCTCACCACTGAGGAGCTACAGGGAGTCCATAGACATCAAGGATTGGGGAAAGACTCTCCAATCTGAGAGGGCAGTGTCCAGAAAGACTTAGAGCTTAGCACCATTTTTCCTAAAAAAAAAAAATTAAGCCCTGCTCCAAAGTAAGCTCCATGAGTTTGAACAGCAATTACTTCCAAGAAAGTATGCTTAGAGCTTCAGCCCTGATCCTGATAAAATCATCAAGACTTACAGGTGCTGAGCGACAATTATGGATGCTTTTCATGCTATCATACTCCACTCCTTACAGCTTGCCTAAATAAATGCCCTGGTTATTATCAAAGGACGACTCTAACCAGTTCATGAGGACGTTATGCAATTTAGTTCTCTTTAAGAATTAAATAAAATGTGCATCAGGCTCTATTAGCAACTCCCTTTTTTCACTGGGTACCGTTAACTTCTGTGCACAGTAGCATATTGCTTCAGAGCCAAAGACAGTTGCTTTCACACAGTTGTTCTCAGCTCCCTATTAAAAGTGAGGCACAGTGAAGCAGAACTGCATTTAATGAGGATTGGATGTCTTCTTTAGACATTGTTTTCATAAGGGCTTTTCCAGCACACAGGGGTCATTTCTTGAAGTAAAGCACAGTAATCAGTAAGACTGTTGCCTTTATCCTGACTGCTTGGAGCAGTGTAGTTAGCGATGCAAAAGACTAATGCCCAAATGGAACAGCTATGGTATGTTTCATGTAACACTATCTCACGAAATGACATCTATATCAAGCCTTCTTATTTTCAGACATACAGAAACATGTAAACGGAGGGCAGAACAAAACATTATGATAGTCAGGAGGCTACAGGCAAAAGGGTAGCCCCTGTCAGGGTGGACGCTGAGCCCATAGAATCCCAGAGTAGTTCTGTTTCTGAGGAAGAGCAGCCACTCCTGGGAGAGGAGCTCGCTCATCCTTCCCAAGGCCAACAGCTGGCAGAGATTCCTCCCACCGGCATTCCTGGCATAGATAGCAGTCCCGGGAGTGAGAGAGCATGGGTAGAAGACTTGCTGGACGCGTGACGCCGACGCAGGGAGCGGCGCCAAATGGAGGGCGCGGAAAGGAGGCATAGTGCCTGGTTGGTGCGCAAACAACGGTTGCGCCCAGAAGATCCAAGAGAAAAGGGGAGGGACTCTCCCTAGCCCATAAGTTCAGGGTCTGCCAGTGATTCCCTTTCAGACGGGGACCAACTGTTCCAACTTAGGGCATAGGTACTCTGCTGCTCATATCTAGTTGCTAACAGAGTTGTTAAGTTGTAAAAGAGGAATAAAGCTTTGAAAAGAATCCTTTTGTCTGTGTCTGGACTTGGCTGCTGGATTAGACTGAAAGAGGCCGCCAAGGAGCCCTTGACAGCCCCATGTCAGGTTCTCCCCTATTTCTTATAACAACTGTGAAACATCACTAACTGATGCCATGACATCACACCGTGGAGTGGTTGTGGTTCTCCCCATGATGAAACCATTAAGCTACTAACAGAGGAGGAGGAGGAGGAGGAGGAGGATTAAAATTTGTGAGTCACCCTAGAGCTGATACTCTCACGGCGATGTAGACAATGCAAGCAAAAACAATAATTTAATTTTTGTGAACCACCCAGAGACCTTCAGCTATGGGGCAGTATAGAAATATAGTAAATAAAATGAAATAATGGTGATGTAGAACAGTGGTGGAGAAATTCACTGCTTGGTGATATTACTAGTTAATTGGGAGAGGAGTCAGTGAGAACTAGGCATGAGATAGCCATTTGCAACCACGCCTGTGTGTCTGCAGTATGGTCTAGGTCTGTCCTTAAAAAGGGCAACAGCTTAAAAATTGGGTTAAATGAAAGATGTGGTTTATCCCCACACCTAAATGAAGACATGACATGAGGCAATATACTGAATGAACAGGGCCCCAGACCTATCTGCAACAGGATACGTTCTCTGTACAGTGCAGGTACCACTGCTAAAAATGATTGCTAGGTGGCTTGTCTACATCATGTCATTATTCTCATTGGGTAATCCACCCTGAATCCTAAACTGAGATCAGCCACTGTCTAAACCTTGTTCCCCACAGAGGAACAAGTCTTTCAAGGAACTGAGGGAGCAACAGGCAGCAGCATTAATCTTAAGCATTTCAACCGTTAGATAAATGAAGCAACCTAGAGAGATTCTGGTTCTCTTGCATTAGCCAACTTTGAAGGTTGGCCTGGGTGCTCCTCCCTATCCCATGATGGTGCCTCAGAGTCAGAGTGCTCAATATCCTCCTATCCCTTTCTTTCCCTTCCATGCTGTCTCAGTGACCAAGTATTAGGGCCTCTTAACCTCTATCTCAGCCTCACCTCTGACCAACATTGTAAAATAGGCATCTCTTTCCCCACCCATAAAACACTCAACCAAAGCCTATCAGACAGGAAGCAAAAATTAAAAATACAAATCCAACTTGGCCCCCCATAAATGGCAGCCAGCAAAGCCCTCACTGTTAATCCCAAGCATGGGCAGGCTACTGCTTTGCATAGGGAGGGCAGGCCAGCTGTTTGACAGCTCTTTGCTCCTCCCATCTCAACAGCCAGCCATATCACTTCCAGCTTAACTGAACTGCCACAGTCTTTGTGATCTCACCTTCAGGGGTGGAGAAACTTGCCCACCTCACAACTGATGAGCGGGGAGGCAGGAATGGTGACATTCTTTTAAGCTGGACATATTGGATCAAACTCATGTCGTCTTGTATTACAGATGAACAATATAAACAGTGATTATAATCTATAGCAAAGACTGGTTTTTGTTCTGTGTTAACAGCTTTCCTAATATAGTGTAAGTATATTGTCATCCATTATTTCCAGTGCAATTGAACCATACAATATCAGCAGTAGTTTTAATGTCAGGTTGTCTGCTTCATTCTCTATCAACTAGATCCTCTACTTGCTACAAATGAAACTCAATATCATCAATTATACATTGCAAAGTCTTAGCATGTCATCTGGTCTGTCCTCCTAACAAGGCAAGTACATGCATTATACAGTAGCAATGGTTTTATTATTCAACCATTATTATTATTCAGCCACCATCCTGTGTTGAAACTACTGTGTAGTGGGGAGGGGGCACCAGCTCCTTCTTCCCCTTTAACCCAGCCCTGGCAACTGACCCGGTCTACTGGGGAAAATGACTATAAGAGGTTCCTGGGATCTCAGGCAGGAGGCACACCGCTGAGTTCATTAATGAACAGCTGCAACTGCCAGCAAATGCCAAACGGCGGGGAACCATTCATGGTGATGTACTGGGAAGATAAAAAGACTTCCCCAGCAACATGGGGTGGCAGCAGCAGCAAAAGAGGAAGGAACTGCATCAGGTCATGCTGAGAGAAGGACTGGGCAATCCACCTGGGGGGCCCAACATTGGCATCTGGAAGTGGCTGCCATTCTGAAACTCCCAGCTTGGGGAAGACCAGACTATTCCTTCAGTGTACCAAAGCAAGGCTCCCATTGGGTGGGCAGAGAGATCCAAGATGCTGGATTGAAAAGGACCCACTAAGAGAGCTATCTTCTATATTTTTAGTTGTAAAGAACTGTGAGTTTGCCAGTGTTTTCATTTGGACCGCTAGTAAGTCCCGTGGGTGATCTATATTGTTTTGTTGAACTCTTTCAGAGGCACATGCCAGTAAACGTTGCCCTGGACTCTGCATTATCTTCTTGGTTGTTATTTGATCCTGTGCTTGGCACCACAGCTCTGCTGGTTAAAGGATTTGGGGGGGGGGACCCAGCTGAATCTGTGGGTCCTTCCCTCTTTACACAAAATAAAGGGGAATGCATAGTATTTTATGATCATCTCCATCTTTGTGAATGAGCTTTTTGACAACTCTGGATGCAGACCCTGTAACACAGTGACTGGGTTCAGACAACACATAACCCCACACTCAGGACTGAGTATGTGTTGAGTGTGGGTTGTTGTTGACCCACGGATTGTTATTGAAACGTGGGTTATCATGCTGTCTGAACCCAGCTGCACTAACAAACCATGGTTTGTGTAACCATGGATAAGCCACTAAGAGAACCCATGGTTTGTTGTTGGGTTGTCAACTGTGGGTTGTTCGTAGTTAACAAACCATGGTTTGCTATCATGGCTGGGTTCAGACAACACGATAACCCACATTTCAACAACAACCCATGGTTCACACTCAACCCCTACTCAACTCTTGAGTGTGGGTTATCACGTTGTGTGAACTGATCTTTTTGTTCTGCAGGGTGGAGGGGGATCAGCTAATAATATTGATAACCTTTGTGTTTTGAGTATATTTTGCACCAATGAATTTTCCTAAGAATGGAGGATATCCTAATTCTGGTGCATATTCCCACAATTCAATAGTAATAGCTTTCTATTCATACTGGTCAAGCATGCCATGGTGAAGTGGTGAACATGGTAATGTTGTACACCCAAAGAAGAGATAAAATGTGTTCTGCCTTGATGACCATATGAATACACATCTTCAATGTAGGGCTGTTTACAAATGGAGCATAAAGCCCTACTCTTTCTTCATTGTCATTTGTCTTCACAGTGACCACATAAAAGGAGGTTTGCTCTGCTGAAAACTTGCTATGTTGAAGTAACTGCATATGATAAGAAATCTTGGAATATACTTTATTCCCAAATACACCATGAAGAAAGGATAGATTGGCTTAAAAATAGGAGGAAGAAAAACTGATGATTGTAAATATTGCTTGTGTCATTTTCCCAAAGCACTACAGTATGATGAAACTCAGGATCTGTTTAATATTTTAACAGATGACAGGGAATTCAGCTCCATCACATAGCCATTCAAGCCATTCAAGCCATCACAAATGGCCAGGCTTGTCTGTATTACTTGCCACCTGATAACTATTTTGAGGTCGAATATGTAAAAGAGGTGTCCCCTAGCAACATCTTCTCTAATTTATAGAATATAATAGCATATGTGAAAAGCTTTAAAAAAGGTCATGGGGTGGGGGGAGACAGATTTTAAAAAAAAAACTACACACATGCATCTTGCATAGCTATTCTATCACCTTTTTTAAATCTGAGAAATTTCTTTTATGGCCAATACTTCAAATGGACATGAATTCAACACACTTATAACTCTGTTCTGAATCAGCTCGCTGGCACCATCCAAGCCATTATTATGCCTCTGAAAATTGGCACAGAAGAAATGTTTCAGCTAAAAAGACTACTGCAGATATTCACATTTTCCCACTAGAACATGCATGTAAGAACACAGTCAGGAAACGGTTGCAGAAACATAGATTTGTACTATCATTCACACACTACACTCTTACAGCACAATGCTATGCATGTCTACTCAGAAGTAAGTCCAATTGATTTCAGCAGGAGTTATTCCCTAGTCATTGTGCATAGGATTGTACCCTCAAACACATTTACTAGGGCAGGGGTGGGGAACATGTGGCCTTCCAGATGTTGGTGGGCTGCAGGTCCCATCAGCCCTAGCCAGCATAGGCAATGGTGAGGTATGACTGGAGTTGCAGTCCAACATCTGGAGGGCCACACTTCCCCCACCCCTGCCCCAGTAGTAGGCTAGTCCTACCTTTCAGCTTGGAATCCTGAAGGAGGGCATGAGCTTTCTCCCACAAGTTCTCCCCGCCACACCGAAGGGGGAAGATCAGCCACACAGGAGACAATTAGGAAGGAAGATGCTGGCCCTTTTTCCTCTAGCAAGGAGCAGCTTCTCCCAAAGTGTGACAGCAGCAGGGACTGTCTCTTCAATGAGAAGTAAGCAGTCATGGTACATGTGAAGGGTGTAACCTATAAACCGGTCCTGATATAGGCAACTTGCAAAGCTCCTAGAAAGCCATGTCCCTGGGCCAATACAAAGATGGATGCAAAGTAACAAATAGAAGTACTGCCCACTTTCTTTCCATTCACTCCTAGTATCTGAGACTTTAAAAATGTAGGATATCACAAATACTGTCAGACAGACTAGAAAGTGACTGAAAGATGTTCTGTCATTTTTGCTAGAGCTGGCCCATTTCATTTCCCCAGCTCTGCCACTGTCTGTCTTCACTCTACCCACTCTGTCTCTTTGTAATAGGACTTGCACTATCCAGCCAACTGTACAGACTGAGTTCCTTGAGGAGAACATGAAGAAGGTTTCTACACCAGCCTAAAATCCTGCATTTAAAATGGTGCTTTCCGCTTCCATTTTAAATGCAGGATCACAACTGATTCCCTTACACACGCTTCCTTCTCTGTAGATGGCCATACCCATAGCGTTATGTTCCCGTGAAGAGGCATTACACACGCTCCAGGTTCAGTGATACTTGGTCCTGGGTTCCTGCCCCTTTCTCTCCCCTTACACATTATTGGTGGGTGGGGACTGACATGCGGAAAGCCCCCCCCCACTATTTCCCCAGGCCCCACCTCCCTCTTCCATGCTTTTGGCCAGTCCCTGCCACTTAGCCCCTGTGCTGCTCCTCCACTCTGCCGCCCCCCGTCGCTGCTGCTCTGTTTTGAACAGGCAGGCTGAAAATGGCGAGGAGCAGGAGTGGGAAGGCTGAACGCCCATCAGACCTTCGTCACCACTTTCAACATCATGACCACACGCCCAACAACCACACTCAGCGCTTCATTCACGCTAGGGGAAAAATACACGGGGAAGACATGGCGCTCCATTTGCATATATCTGGAAAAATACTCCATTTTTTTCCATTTGAGGAAAGCACAGGATAGGTGGGAGGAAATAGCAGAATAATGACTGGATGATGACATCATGTAATGGACCCGCACAATTCAGTGAGTGAGCAACCATGAATGCGCAATAAACTTGAGGTGTAGAGATCGCCAAAGAAGCATGGATCATCTGATGCCCACTCCTGATGTTGTACCAGTGCACCCATTGCAGAAGGCGTTTGCTATTTATTGCAGATGACAGCAATTGCAAGAGTGTTTAGGTACAACAGCTCACCAGTGGTTGGGCCAGTTTTACCATGTAGGGATGTACGAAACTCCCCTTACCTGGCTCTGTCGGGTTCCGCTGGGGGGGGAGGCGCTCCATCCCTCCCCCCGGAATCCTGGCCGTGGGGATTCTGAGGAGCCGCCGGCTGGCTTCGCCAGCGGCCGGACATCCGGCCACTGGCTAGCAGGGATACAAATGGCGGCGGCCGTAGCCGCTGCCATTTGCGTCCCTGTAGTCAGCCGTGATAGTCTACATAAAGACTTACGTAGCCTATCACGTCTGGCTTAAAAAAACCACAAAAACGCGCGTACGCAAATGGCGGCGGCTATGGCCGCCGCCATTTGCGTTCCTTATTTTTGGCTGTCTTAGTCTACGTAAATATTTACATAGACTAAGACGGCGAAAATAAGGGGGAATGTAAATAGCGTCCACTACACTATTTGTGTTCCCCTTATTTTCGCCGTCTTAGTCTACGTAAATATTTACGTAGACTAAGACAGCCAAAAATAAGGAACGCAAATGGCGGCGGCTGTAGCCGCCGCCATTTGCGTACGCATTTTTTTTTTAAAGCCAGATATGATAGGCTACGTAAGTCTTTACGTAGCCTATCATGTCTTGTTAAAAAAAAAAAAACGCGACAAGACTGCAAATGACGGCGGCGGCGGCCGGTTGGAAGACCAGCCGCTGCCGCCGAAGCCGCCGCCGGAGCCGCCGCCACCACCCGGAAGATCAGCCCCAGGTAAGTCTCGTCCCGGGGGGGATCTGCGGGGTGGCGGGGGGTTGGCAGGCCGTTCCACCACAGATTTCGGGGGGCCAAATGCACTGGCATTCAGCCTCACCGAGATCCGTGGCAGAATTCTCTGCCATCCCTATTACCATGTCATCTTCTCTAACTGAGAAGATATACAATGAACGATAAATTTTGTCCAGTGCAAGGTAAACAAATAGGCGTAAAACTTAAAACTATCTCAAGAGATTTAAGGTGATGTCTATGTGAGGCTATAACATACATCATTATTTCAGGTCAGTTAGCTAATATTAATTCTTTGTAGTGTTATAGTAAAGGGTAACCATATTTTAATTACCTATTTACTTTTTCAGAACTATTCATGCTGTTTTTTTACCTAAATTAAATCATTTTTTTTCCTTTGCCCTTTCTACATGGAAAGTCCTAATGCAATTGTAAAATAAAATATGGGTTTCAAACAACAAAAAAAGTTCAGTGGAAATCAAGACAGATTTACAATACAAAAAGGATACATTTCTTTTTTTCCTGAGCATCTTCTCCATTACCCAACATTAATAAGGGCACAATCCTACACATGTTTAGACAGAAAAGGTCCTACCACTCCCAGCGTTCTTCAGCCAGACATGTAGAACTTTTTTCTGTCTAAACATGCATAGGATTGCTCCCTAAATTACATTCCAATGCCACAACTGTAGATAATGTTTTAATACTGATATTTATCACAATTAAAATAGCTGGAGACAGTCAAGTACAGTCACATATTTCAAAAAACTGAAGTCCTGTATTATTGTTCGAATTTATTTTAAACTGAGATCAGCAGGACTTAATGGAATTACACAATTAAAAATAAATAAATTGATATCTGTTATTTAACCGTTCTTCACACTCTACAGTAATCCACAGAAAACAGCAACCAGCAAAACACAGGTGGTCGAACAACTACTTTAAAGTAAATGATGAGAGAATAAACAACAAATTCTAAAGCCAACTTTTTGTCCAGTGAGACTCAGAGAGACATAATCATCAGCAAGGCATTCAGAGGAATACCTGTTGATCCTTGTGAGAGCCTAAGCTAAGTCACCCTGGTAATATGTTTTTAACTGGTATATTTACTGTGACAGAAACCAATTCTGACAAGGTTGTGACAGCATGGTGCGTAATGCCTACAGCAGAATGCTGTCAGTCTTGGCTGCCAATTGGCCAATAGAGACTAGAAGCTACCATCCCTGACCTGTTTCTTTGCTCACTCTTGTCTTCCACATTTATTTGGGGGACAGGGGCACCTAAACAGACACTGAAGCCACATATGTTAATCCAGATGTTAATACAAAATCTTTATTGAAACAAGGGGGTTCATCATACAGAGCTTTTATCCTGCTATCGAGATGGGGCTCTCTCAGAAGTGTGCAGGCTCTTTATATGATGCCATTACCCTCCAGGATGTCCCCCACCATTTCCTCCAGCCTATCTCGTGTTTTCCCAAAACCCAAAAAATTGGTATTTTTGATTTTTCCAGCCCATGGAGTAGGAGCGCCATGACCTCCCTGTGAAATTCTCCAATAGCGGGAGAAACCGCTGTGTATGCCTGATGTGGGCATTTGTTTTCAGTTGTTGGGGTGGCCAGGATGATATTTGACAGGACCGAGGGCAAGAATCGCCCTCAGTTGGAGGGAGAAGACAGTACAATGCCGCCCTGCAACAAAGGGAGACACATCTGATCCCCCACCCCACCAAGCTCAGAAGCAACATCCTCTGTTGCTTCAGAGCACACTATTAAGTTCAGTGAGACTTACTCCCAAGTAAGTGTGCCGAGGGTTGCCGACTTACAAGATGATCTTATGTCTACTCAGAAGTAAGTCCCACTGAGTTCAATGCAGTTTACTCCCACATAGGTGTGCCAAGGGTAGCAGACTTACAGCACAATCTTACATTTTATGTCTACTCAGAAGTAAGTCAGAGGTTTCCTGGGGGCTGTGAGCTATGATAACAAGACTCCTTTACACATGCCAGGGAGGGCAGAAAGCAGTACAAACCACATGGCTGCCCTGTAAAGAAGCCCTTCCTAATCCTGCAAATAAACCGAAAGCAGGAAGCTCTGGAAAGGATGTGGGGGTTTGCGGGGGGGGGGGTTGCTTAGTGTAGAGACACCCAAAGTGTAATTCCATTAGCAGGATTTAATAATGTGAGTAAGGCATAATTCCTGCGACCTCCTTCAATGCAAGGCTTGGGGCATGTGGGAGAATGATGCTTTAGTATGGCTATAGTTTCCCAGGTTCTGTTTAGCACATTTTTTTTTGGAATGTGTAGCTTATATTCAATAGATAAATACAGAAAAGTGGACCTTCCTACATGTTGATTCACCTCACCCTGCCATACTCAGGTTGTAAATTCCTTTTTCAGAGAAGGAGTGGTGCCTGAAATCCTGAAAAAGCCTAACCTGGACCCAGCGGACATTAACAACTATAGGCCGGTGGCCAACATCCCCTTCCTGGGCAAGGTGCTTGAGCGGGTGGTTCCAGGACAACTCCAGGCACTCTTGAATGAAACGGATTATCTAGATCCATTTCAGTCAGGCTTCAGGCGTGGTTTTGGAATGGAAACTGCCTTGGTCACTCTGTGGTGTGACCTCTGCCGGGACAGGGACAGGGGGAGTGCGACCCTGTTGATTCTCCTGGACCTCTCAGTGGCTTTCAATACCATCAACCATGGTATCCTTGTGGATAGGTTTTCTGGGTTGGGAGTTAGAGGCACTGCACTGTAGTAGTTCCGCTCCTACTTGGATGGCCGATTCCAGAAGGTGGTGCAGGGGGATTATTGCTCTGTGCAATGGCAATTGTGCCATGGGGTTCTACAGGGCTCTATTTTATCCCCCATGCTGTTTAGCATCTACATGAAACCGCTGGGAGAGGTTATCTGGAGGTGTGGGCTGAGGTGCCATCAATATGTGGATGACACCCAGCTCTACCTCTCTTTCTCATCAAAACCAGGTGAGGCAGTGGCTGTTCTGAATCAGTGCCTGGGCACAGTAATGGACTGGATGAGGACCAATAAACTGAAACTCAATCCAGACAAGACGGAGGTACTTTTAGTGGGTGGCTCATCTGCCTGGCAAGGTGCTGTTCAACCTGTTCTGGAGGGGGTTGCACTTCCCCTAAAGGATCAGGTTCATAGTTTGGGGTGCTCTTTGACCCAGAACTGTCACTTCAGGCACAGGTGGACTTGGTGGCATGGAGCACGTTTGATCAGCTTAGGCTGATACACCAACTATGGCCTTATATGGAAACAGATAGCCTAACTACGGTTATCCATGTTTTGGTAATATCGCATCTGGATTACTGCAATACATTATATGTGGGGCTGCCTTTGAGAACAGTCCAGAAACTTCAGCTGATCCAAAACAGGGCAGTGAGATTGTTAACAGGGACTGGCCAATGTGATCATATCATGCCAGTACTTTTCCAGCTGCACTGGCTGCCAGTCCATGTCTGGGCCCAATTCAAAGTGCTGGCTTTGACATTCAAAGCACTAAATAGCTTGGGGCCAGGTCATCTGAAGGATCGCCTCCTCCCATATGTACCTGCCCAGAACCTAAGATCATTTGCAGGGGTCCTTCTCCTTTTTCTGTGGTGGCACCCCAGCTGTGGAATAAGCTCCCTAGAGAGGTTTGCCTGGCACCTATGTTGTACTCTTTCAGGAGCCAGGTGAAGACCTCCCCCCTCCGCCACCATTTAAACATTTTAGCATTATTGTCTTTTAACTCTGCTGTTTTAAATCTGTTTCTCTGTTATAAATCTCTGTATTGCTGCTATGTTTTATTCTCGTTGTATTTTTATATTGTACTTCAAAGCATTTATATTTATGCTGTTTTTATTCTGTACTTCGTGGTTTTAATTTTTGTGAAGCACCAAGACAGCTTCAGCTATTGGGCAGTATAGAAATAAATAAATAAATAAATAAATAAAAATAAACACAACACCCATGTGGCAACACTGCCATAAACATATTACAAATCATAAGCAATTCAGAAAAAGTCCATATAATTTTGAATTCAAAGGCTTTCCTAAAACAAAACAAAATAACATAACATAACATAACATAACATAACATAAAATAAAGGTGGCAGAGGGAAAGGGAGGGGGAGAGAGAGAGAGAGAGAGAGAGAGAGAGAGAGATGCATAGCCATGGATGGTCATAAATAAATATATGGTGGAATCCATGAGAAGTTAGGCACTGGATGGGTTCTGTAGCATCCTTCAATTATACAAAGTTAAAAAAAACACCAAAACCATCTGGCTTAGGAAAGTATAGTGACATAGAGCTTTTGAAAGAACCTAGGATTAGGTTGGAAACTCATAACACCTTGTCACAAAATTCTCGAAATTATATAGATCTTTGGTTGGAACCAGAATTACACTGGATCAATTGTGCTAGGGAAAGTGAACTTCTCTGCCCATTCCTTCTAATGGCAGCCCTTCCAGCCTCCTGAAAATACTACACAGTGAGTGAGGAGTAGGGATGGCAGAGAATTCTGCCACGGATCTCAGTGAGGCTGAATGCATTCAGCCCCCCAAAATCCGTGGCGGAACAAAGCCCCCCCGCTCCACCACCCCGCGAAAGGCGTGCAAAACGGAGCACCTACCTGGTGCTGTTCGTGCTGCTTTGCGAATGGCGGCCATGTCTGTGGCCGCCATTCACTTCACGATTTTTCCCATGATAGGCTACGTAAATACTTACGTAGCCTATCACGGCTAATGCAGGAATGCCATTTACGTCCCTGCAGAGGCCGTGATAGGCTACGTAAATATTTACGTAGCCTATCACAGTGAAAAAAAGGGACGCAAATGGCGGTGGCTATGGCGGCCACCATTTGCATCCCTGCGCAGCCCAGCAGTGGCCGGATGTCACTGTGGGCGGCCTTGGCTGGCGGCTCTGCAGAGTCACCGCGGAGCAGAGCCGGCTGGCGAGGATTTTGGGGGGAGGGACAGATCGCCTCCTCCCCACCGCGGATGTCACGAAACGAAACAGGTAAGTCGTTTCATACATCCCTAGTGAGGAGACCCTTCTGAATGAGGTGAGCTGTGGGGAATGGAGAGGATCCCCCAAAGCTGGGTGGAGGGATCTCCTGAGAGCAGAAGTCAGATCTTGGCTCTAACTCCTTGTCAAAACTGTACAATTGCCAATGATGCCATTTTAGAAAAATATTTTCCATAAAGCACCAACCACAATGCTATTTTATTAAAAGCTTAATTCATGGCAGACAAAATGAATAGATTATTTTAGAACAGTATTAAGGAAACATTAAATTGTTATAAGGCACAAATGGAGAGCAAAAGATCATTTATCATACATTATCTTCTCAGAGAATACAGTCATAAAAATGTTAATTTATCTAATGTCCCATAAACCCTTAATTCAGGTAATCGTAATAAAAAAGAAAAGAGGATCTAGAGTTAGATTCATATTTAGCCATGTTTGGAGTAGACCCATTGAAATCAATGGGATGTAAGTTATTCATGACCTACTTGCCCCACTGATGTCAATAGGTCTACTCTAAACATCTGGATTCACCCATGTTCTATCAACCTCATAGAACAAATAAACAGAACAGACTTATCATAGCCAGAAAACTAGCTATGGCTTGGCATACCATAGAAGCAGCTTGAGCTTGACTGTGAAAGGAAAAGAAAGAGTACTGCCACCATGGTGGGGGCAGTGCCTCTAGGAGGGAACTCAATGGAGTATTAAATGGGAAATCATCTGTTTTCAGCTTTTGCCTTTTGGCACTATTACATTCCTCCCATGAGCCCTTATCTGGTAGAGGGGACCTTAATCTCCTCATTTTCTGGCAGGGAACTTCATTGCATTCAGCACTGCTATTCATATCGTAATGTGCAATCACCCTCTCATAAGAAATTCCAAGTGAAATGTATGCTTGCCCAGCACGGTGCCTCCATTAGTGCATCTAACTGCCCACTGAAGTCAGAATGCTTAATGTTATTCCATTACAGCCTGTTGAATGTCTCATTATTTAATCTTGGCCTACTTGATGGCTTGTAGCTATGCAGACAGATTTCTTCCCCCCCTGCTTCTTTCTGTGTCTTCCCAAAGGACATTATCCCAGTGGTATAAGCTATAAAACAAAATAGGTAAATAATATAATCTTAATAGCTTGAGAGGCCTTTAGGTCATGCATATTGTTTGGCTGGTCTGAAGTATATTGTTCGTTCCTTTTTTCTTGCCTTCTCTTCTCAGCCCGTTGCTTCCTCCTACCATGCATTTAATGGGGAGGAGAAAATGTAGAAATCATAGCATCCCAAGAAATAATACAGCACAGAGTTGCCTTGCTAGTTTCAGTAAAGCAACTAGGGATGGCAGAGAATTCTGCCATGGACTCCAATGAGGCCAAATTCCAAGGAATTCAGCCTCCAGAGTCCATGGCAGAACGATCCCACTCACCTCCGCCTCGCCGGACCATTGCGGAGCCGAATCCTCCTCGCCGGCAGTTCCATTCCGCAAGCAATACAGCCGCCATTGCCGTGCTCCAGGCACTCTTGAATGAAACGGATTATCTAGATCCATTTCAATCGGGCTTCAGGCCTGGTTTTGGAACAGAAACTGCCTTGGTCGCCCTGTGGGATGACCTCTGCCGGGAGAGGGACAGGGGGAGTGCGACCCTGTTGATTCTCCTGGACCTCTCAGCGGCTTTCGATACCATCGACCATGGTATCCTTCTGGATAGGTTGTCTGGGTTGGGAGTTGGAGGCACTGCACTACAGTGGTTCCGCTCCTACTTGGATGGCCGATTCCAGAAGGTGGTGCTGGGGGATTATTGCTCTGTGCCATGGCAATTGTGCCATGGGGTTCCACAGGGCTCTATTCTATCCCCCATGCTGTTTAACATCTACATGAAACCACTGGGGGAGGTTATCCGGAGGTGTGGGCTGAGGTGCCATCAATATGCGGATGACACCCAGCTCTTTCTCATCAAAACCAGGTGAGGCAGTGGCTGTTCTGAACCAGTGCCTCGGCACGGTAATGGACTGGATGAGGGCCAATAAACTGAAACTCAATGCAGACAAGACGGAGGTACTGTTAGTGGGTGGTTCGTCTGCCCGGCTAGGTGATAATCAACCTGTTCTGGAGGGGGTTGCACTCCCCCTAAAGGATCAGGTTCGTAGTTTGGGGGTGCTCTTGGATCCAGAACTGTCACTTGAGGCACAGGTGAACTCAGTGGCACGGAGCACTTTTTATCAGCTTAGGCTGGTATACCAACTACGCCCTTATCTGGACAGAGATAGCCTAGCTACAGTTATCCATGCTCTGATAACTTCTCGTCTGGATTACTGCAATGCGTTATACGTGGGGCTGCCTTTGAAAACGGTCCGGAAACTTCAGCTGGTCCAAAATAGGGCAGCAAGATTGTTAACAGGGACTGGCCTGCGAGCTCATATTACGCCAGTACTTTTCCAGCTGCACTGGCTGCCGGTCCATTTCCGGGCCCGATTCAAAGTGCTGGTGTTAACATTCAAAGCCCTTAACGGCTTGGGGCCAGGTTACCTGAAGGATCGCCTCCTCCCATATGTGCCTGCCCGGACCTTAAGATCATCAGCAGCAGCCCTTCTCCGTGAGCCCCTGCCAAAGGAAGTGAGGCGGGTGGCTACTAGGAGGAGGGCTTTTTCTGTTGTGGCACCCCGGCTCTGGAATGAGCTCCCTAGTGAGGTTCGCCTGGCGCCTACATTGTACTCCTTTCGGCGCCAGGTGAAGACCTTTTTATTTTCCCAGGCATTTTAGCTTTCTAAATTTTTATCTTTGCTGTTTTAAATCTGTATTTTAAACTCCTGTACTGCTGCTAGGTTTTATTGTGGTTGTATTGTTATATTGTGGTTTTAATGTTCTATATATTTTAAATTGTTTTATTGTGTGTTGTTTGGTTTTAGTTTTTGTGAACCGCCCAGAGAGCTTCGGCTATTGGGCGGTATAGAAATAAATAAATAAATAAATAAGTGCTGTATCGCTGCTGAGCAGAAACAGGAAGAGATCCAGACGCAAATGGTGTCCGCTACGCCATTTGCATCCCTGTTTTTCCTCACAATAGGCTACGCATCTGTATTTACGTAGATATTTACGTAGCCTATGGAGTGAAAAAAGAGGGACGCAAATGGCATAATAGACGCCATTTGTGTCCCTGTATTTCCACGCAATAGGCTACATAAATATCTACACAAATACAGACGTTTTGCATCCATTTTGCATCAATGCCTATTGCGAGAAGAAACAGGGATGCAAAACATCTGGAGATCTACTTTCTCTCACCCCTGCTTTAAAGGTTCTATATGCAACTTTCTCAGAATTAATGCAGTACACAGAATACGAAGTAAGCAATGAGGGACTATACTGTTGTGATTCCATGGGGAAAGACATAAATACCACATTGCTTGATTTCCAAGCAGTTTTGTAAAATGTTATACATGCTGGCAGGAGGTAGCTCAACAGAAACAGCAGGAAACTCTCCCTACTTACAGTTGTGATGTTTTCCCACCAGCAACTAACTTACCTAAAAGATGCCTTTGCTAAATCTCACGCCAGAACTAGCTAAGCACTTGTTACTGAGTAGTATCCCCAGAGGAGCTATTAAGTACAAGCAAAAGTCTAATAAATCTGATGTTTGGAATTCTGACAACTAAAATTCTCTCCTGATACTACTTTACTTCCTACTGTTTTATTGAACGACTTCTTCTCTTGATCTCACATGTAAATCAATACAGGCTACTGACATCCAAACTATAACTAACAGGAAAAAAAAACAACCAGCTGTTTGGTAGGACACTTTGATTCACAAAGTATGCATTCAAAGGCTACATTGCCAGATGAAGAACAAAGTGTAAAGTTATATTTTGTTGCCTGCAAAAGACGTTTAACCCATCGGTATTTATTTGCAAAAGTATGCTTAACTTTCCCCTTAAAATCAATGAGTAGTTAAAGTGCATCTCTGTAGCTGGATTATGCTTTCACTATCTATATGAAAGGTTCTACACACAGAGAGACATGTATGCTGGTTTGTTGCTGAAGGGGTTTTTCTCTGGTTGGGTGCTATTTATTTCTTTTATCATAGTGTTTTTCATTGACTTTTTTATGTTTTTAATCTGTATTTTATTATTATTAACTTCCTTGAGTACAATTTTTGGTGGAAAGGAAGGATAAAAATTTAATACATATAAATGGATAAATAATGAATCATGTATCTGTAACATCTAGGGAACAGGGCTCCTTTCTTCAATGTGTAAAATTCTGGATTTAAGTACATACAAAGAGCTGTCCTGGATCAGACCAAAGTCCTATGTAGTCCAGCATTCTGTTCACACAGTGGACAATCAGATGGGATGCACACAAGCAGGATACAAGAAGAATCCTACCTCTGATAGGTGTGCTGATCATGTATGCACCAAGGGGATGGCGGGCTCTGCTATATCCTATGGGAATCCTAGCAACCACCCAGGAAAGAATGAAAAGGATATTTATGAAGTTTTCTGCATAAACAGGGCACTTTAGTGTTGTAAAGGAATCCATTTTCTGTGTCTTTTGAAAAATTGTCTATAATATCAATGGCTACTAGTCATGATGGCTATATGCTACTCCAGTATCATGGACAGCATGTCTCTGTATACCAGTTGCTCAGCAACATGAGTGGGATGGTGCTAGTATTAGTGCCTGCATTAGCCAATAACATAGACCCAGTTCATATTGACCACCAAAGCCAGGTTCCCTCCAAAACCTATCTGTGTAAAAGCGTGAGGTAGGGAGGATAAGGTAATGAGGAAGGTTTGCTAAGGACAATAGAGGCTCTGCAGGCCTCTCATCCTGGAGGTATGGATGCTTCTGAGCATGTTCAGGAGCTTCATCTCTTGCTGATGTTCATGGCACTTATAGGCTCCTGTGATTTCCAATTTATTGAACTAAGATGGGAAGAAGAAGAAGAAGAAGAAGAAGAAGAAGAAGAAGAAGAAGAAGAAGAAGAAGAAGAGGAAGAAGAGGAAGAGGAAGAAGAAGAAGAAGAAGAAGAAGAAGAAGAAGAAGAAGAAGAAGAAGAAGAAGAAGAAGAAACAACTACAAACCACTTGTTTCCCAGCAAGGAATGACACTTAGGTTGGCCAGGTTTATAGAAGACAGTCCTCTATTTCAAGGGCTGCCGGAGGACTGTTCTGTATTTGAAGGAGCCTTCTATTTGAAGTCCTGTCCTGTCCAATTCCCACTTAAAGATAAAGAACCTTAAGAACTATCGCCCACCCACAGTTAATATGTGAACAGCAGACAGAACAGGAAGGCACACAAGTCACCTGGTCACAGTCTTCCACACTATGATGTGATATACTGCATTTCTATTTAAATTATAGTAATACTGTCTAAATTTGCATCTATCCATATAAATATGCCCTACCCCCAATTGTACAATCCCATTCAAGCTTATGGAGGGAGGTCCTGATTGTTACGATCTGTAAAGACAGAATTCCAACCGTTGGTATGACCACCTGTCTGATGCTGTTTGCTGCCAGCTACCAAATTAGTTTCGGAGGGGGAGTGGGTAGACCTTCTCTTCCCCCATCCAGTGAATGGAAAGTAAGGGAACAAGGCCTTAGTATCAATACTCGGGGACAGGAAGGCTGGCACGGAGTAATAGTCCTATCCAAAGGGGCCCTCCCCAGTTGTGACCGAGCCCCTCATATGGCTTTGTAATGGTTCTGTGGCAGGAGGATACAGTGTGCTTTGTAACTTGTATTTTAGAAAGGTTCTGGGCTTCCTTACAGGACGAGTGTCTGGCCCCTTTTTCTCTGAAATCAGAGATTTATCTACAGTAGGTACATTTGGTTAAATTTATATTTAAGGATACAGCATGCAGGTTGTTAAGTCTGTATGTGGCCTTGTTTGTTTTTACTCTGTGATAGGGGTGAGCAGATCACTTACCCAGTTCCGGTCTGGGGCATCCGCTGGGGGAGGAGGCAATCCATCCCTCCACCCCAGAATCCTCCCCAGCTGGCTCCACTCCACGGCAAAGCCACACAGCCGCCGGCCTGGGCCGGCTGCAGCCAGACTTCCAGCCGCTGCTGCCTCACCGCTACACCAGCCGCCATTTGCGTCCAAGCCTTAGGCTGTGATAGGCTACATAAGTATTTACATAGCCTATCACAGCAAAGAGCAGGGGTGCAAATGGCTGTGATAGGCTACGTAAGTATTTACGTATGATTTTGGTTGAGTTTTAATTTTCTGAAGATTATCAGTGTTTCCTTTTTGGGAACATAAGTTCATCTTCAAGGTAGAGCTGCAGCTGTACTATGATGCCCCTAGTGGGCTGGCTTTTAGGGTCAATTTATAGGATCATTAGGGGTGTAGTGCCATGCCCAAGGCCTGGCCCTCCAATCTCTCAAGATCCCATTATTCAAACTTCTCTTATACATGGCATCGCTTAAGCGGGCCGATTCAAAGCTTAATATCCATTCTCAAATTCCTTGTGTGTGAAGGGCAGGCCTCCGTTCATGTCATTAAAACTCAGTCCTCTTGCAATCCGAATGTTGTGGATCGGGTAGTAGTTTTGAATTTGCACTGCCTCCTGTGTAATATCTGTTTTCTCATGAGGCCATTAATTTGCACCTCTCCTTCTGAGGCGTCATTGTTTTATGTGGCTGCCTTAATGGCTTTCTTTGGAGCCCTCAGAATCTCCAAGCTGGGCTGGGCATCCAGATGTGATGCAACAGATTAGGCCCTGAGATACTTGACGCCCAAGCACACTATGATATTGTCCAGATTTGGCTCAGGAAACTTAAAAACTGACTAATTAGCTAGGGGAGCAGAGGTGTTCCTTCTCCCTACACTAATAGCAGAGTTATGCCCTGTCAGGGCATTGGCTGCTTCCCTGCATCTGTAGGGGATGGTAGATAGCCCAGTCTTTTTCCTTGGATGGTTTCCCCCCATTTAACTATATCAATTTTGGACTGTTACTAAGCTGGCATTGAGCACTCTCAGTCTAGGAAATCCAATTTAGGACACTTCCTTTCAGCATTGGGGCTGCTCCTACAGCCACGTCTTTGGTTTTTTTCACTGGATCAAGTGAAGGCGGGGGCAGGTGGTGCTCCAAGGCCTTCAGGACTTATGTGTGGGGTTTTCCTTGATGCCAGGGAATTCCCTCTTCTATTACTTACTGTTCTCCTTTATCTCCTTTAGATCAATGGAATGGATGTGAACCTGTGCGTGTTCTCATGTGGTCACAGCCTGGTGTTCGGGGATGGTTGGAGGTCTTAGGTCAAGCTGTGGATACCAGCTCTGACTGTCCCAGTGTGCCCATGTTCAGGGGCTTGGCAGACATGGTATGCAGTGAGAGTTCCCTCCCCACTCTATTCCATCTGCGTGAGGTGCATGTCCCCCCCCCACAGGTCTTGGTGCTGCATTTAGGGGGGAATGACCTGGTTGTGTGAAGTCAAGGACCTCATCCTGCAGGCCTTGGCCAATTCTGAGTTATCCGGCACCATGAGCTAGGGATAACTATAATTTGGTCTTGTGTGTTCATAAGAATGAAGTGCGGAATGTTCTGACCCAGAAGGCCATGGAAAGGGCCCATCAGAAAGTGGACTGGGAAACAGCCTTGAGGCTATACAAGCACAGTGATGGGATCATCACTCACCAGGACATCATCTGGACAAGGAGGGAGCTTTACAGACAGGATGGTGAGCACCTGTCTGATGCTGGGATTGACATAATTTTGTTGGATCTGCAAAGGGACCTGCGGAAGTTCTTCAGCGCAGGTGGGGGGAGTTTGACAAGCAATAGGCTGGTCACTCCTGGTAGTGGCTAGGACGGGCAAGGGGGAATGAGCTTAGGGATGGTGAACATTCAGAGACACTGTTATGGTGACAGGTGATGTCTGAGGCCTCCCAAACAGGTTTTGCGGCTTGGCGGGGGGATGAGGATTGCCTGTGAGACTAACTCGCCTCACTCACCCAGGAGCTTTCTGGCCCAGGTGGGGGTGACAGGGAAGGTCTACCTCCCCCATAAGGGGCAGTCCTGAGAGGTGGCGATGCTGTCACGCCACTCCTCAGGCGGTGTATGTTTTTGCCCCTTGTAGTGCCAGCTAGCAGCTGGCACAGTTCAGTGCCCGTCCTAGGTTTTCCCCTTTGCAGATATTTCAATACATGTGGCCCAATTTCAATCTAAGCATTTGCGTCCATCTCTTTATTACCCCTCTCCACTCACAACAGCCTATGCTAACTTTGTGCAAATCACTGTCCTCTTTTAACCTCTTTTTTGTGACACATGTCCTCTTTTTTTGGCAAATCCTAAGTGGCCAGACTAATCCAGCCCTTCAGAATGAGATGCCAAAAAGAGCCTTCCGTTCTGCTAGTCTCTCCCATTCTGCAGGTAGAACTGGCGGGGAGGGTAAGGCCAAACTTCCTGAGGCTTGGGGCTCCTTCACACAGAGCGTTTATCCTGCAATCAAGATTGCTCCTTCACAGACATTTGAGGGGTCTTTGCATGACACCGTTACCCTGCCGTCAACCTCCAGGGCCTCTCCTGCACTAAATGCCCTTTGTTCCGTTTTTAAATAGATGGCAGATAAGGAGCTATCAAATTACCGCATTGTGTTCCACTTCAGTTTCCTCGGTGAAAAGACTTAAAGCAGCAAGAAGAGGAGCGAGATAAATGAAAGATAATGGAAGACTCAGATACAGGGAGAAGAAGGGGGAAGTGTAGGGGGTGCATTTAAAACAGAAGCAGAAAGCCCTGCTTTAAATGCAGGATTTTAGGCTGGTGTAGAGTTGAACTTTTTCATTACAGTGTTCTGCTTCCAAGAAATCTGCAGGAAAGCTACACAGAACAAAAACAATTACAAAGCAAGGAAGGAAGAGTGAATGAGCTTGCCCACCACAATCTTTAACATGCTGCTATCAACCTTTTTCCCCAAGAGCTTTGCAGTGGCAAATTCAGGCAAGCAAGTGGCAAGCTACGATCTGGCTGCACACGCAGCCATCCTGCGTGTCTCTGCATTGAACAATGTCCATGAAAGTTTATGCTGGAATAAATGTGTTCAGCTTCAAGGCGCCACAAGACTCTTTGTTGTTTTTGCTGCAACAAACTTAACACGGCCACCCTTCTGGAAATCTCATTTTACTTGTCACCCTTGCCTTCTCCCTCTCTTATCTTCCCTCTGTTGTCTCCTCTCCTATAGACGCTTAGTTTGTTAGGATAGGGCCCTGCTTTATCTTACTTATTCTACGCAGTGAATACTATGTACATTGGCACTATATAGTAAATGAAACTAACAAGAAGATAAACAGTGGGTTGAGTTGACCCACATTTCAAAAAGCTAAAAAGTTTGTCTAAATTATTGGCAAAAAGTGCTCATACAAACAACTAAATGTTACACTTAAGAAGATTCTATGTCAAAATATAGCAGACTACAGATCTTGATGCTCCAATCCTCAGGCTGCATATACTGAACCAATTCAGTTGAAGAAAAGGACAACTATGGAGTAAACAGGCCAAGAAAACTGTCACCCAAGAGAGCCTGAAGCATAATTCATAGTCGTTCCATTGACAGAGGTGTTACTCTGCCAAGTTCAGGTCAGTCCCACTAGAGTGACGAGCTTGATCCAGATTATACAGTTCTGAAGAATCAAAAGCTCTGGCTCCAAATACACTAAATCCTATGCAATCTTTCAAGTAAACATGCATAAGCTTTTGAAGCTTAAAATCAACAAAGAAATTACTATGGAATGGACACACGCAGTCACTGTCCATTGGCTGTTTCATTCATAATATCTGTGCACAATGGCTGGGTAAGAACAGTTCCTTGTAGCATCACTAGAAGCTGTAACCTCCAACTCTAGTTTGATTTAATAAACAGCACAAAATAAAAATCAAAAGATGAACAGCAATAAAACAGTCTATCAAGGGGTCCATGGAGAAATATCTGCAGTTGCCATTGCTTGTCTGTTAAAAAAACAACAAAACAACAAAACAACATGTGGCTTTGGGTAGCAGTAAGATTAATGCCTATGATCAAATCAGACCCTGGAAACAAATAGTCTATGCAGATGTTGTTTATTCATTCAGTCGCTTCCGACTCTTCATGACTTCATGGACCAGCCCACACCAGAGCTTCCTGTCGGCCATCGCCACCCCCAGCTCCTCCAAGGTCGAGTCCGTCACCTCCAGAATATCATCCATCCATCTTGCCCTTGGTCGGCCCCTCTTCCTCTTGCCTTCCACTTTCCCTAGCATCAGCATCTTCTCCAGGATATCCTGTCTTCTCATTATGTGGCCAAAGTACTTCAGTTTTGCCTTTAATATCCTTCCCTCAAGTGAGCAGTCTGGCTTTATTTCCTGGAGTATGGGCTGGTTTGATCTTCTTGCAGTCCAAGGCACTCTCAGAATTTTCCTCCAGCACCACAGTTCAAAAGCATCTATCTTCCTTCGCTCAGCCTTCCTTATGGTCCAGCTCTCGCAGCCATAGGTTACTAGGGGAATACCAATGCTTTAACTATGCGGACCTTTGTTGTCAGTGTGATGTCTCTGCTGTTCACTATTTTATCAAGATTTGTCATTGCTGTCCTCCCAAGAAGTAAACGTCTTCTGATTTCCTGGCTGCAGTCAGCGTCTGCAGTAATCTTTGCGCCTAGAAAGACAAAGTCTGTCACTGCCTCCACGTTTTCTCCCTCTATTTGCCAGTTATCAATCAAGCTGGTTGCCATAATCTTGGGTTTTTTGAGGTTGAACTGCAACCCAGCTTTTGCACTTTCTTCTTTCACCTTTGTCATGAGGTTCCTCAGCTCCTCCTCGCTTTCAGCCATCAAAGTGGTATCATCTGCATATCTGAGATCGTTAATGTTTCTTCCAGTGATTTTAACTCCAGCCTTGGCTTCATCAAGCCCAGCACGTCGCATGATGTGTTCTGCGTACAGGTTGAATAGGTAGGGTGAGAGTATACAACCCTGCCGTACTCCTTTCCCAATCTTAAACCAGTCTGTTGTTCCATGACCAGAAACAATTTAGTTATCATCTCAGGGGGTAAAAAGGAGCATCATAAGAACACCAACATTCAGAAAAAAACATAATGCCTTAGGTTTGTTCTAAACATTTGCTATCAAGTATATTCATGTGAACATTTTGTACATCACAAAAATTGACACTAAAAGGTTGGATGCACCAGCCACTATCATCAGAGATTATCAAAATGTTGACATTTTCCAGATTAATCAAAGAGAGTCATTGCAATTCAAGGACCACCTAGTTAAATGTTTTCAATATTATCACATCTGATGTTTGGGCTGCAATCCTTCCCCAACATGGTATCCTTGATATGTTTTGGACTACAATTCCCATCAGACCAGGCCAGCATGACCAATGGTCAGGGCTGATGGGCATTATAGTCCAAAACATCTGGTGGATACCAAGTTGGGGAAGACTTCTATAACCATTTACGTAGGAGTAAGCCCACTGAACTCAATAGGGCTTAATTCTCAGTAGACATGTATAGAGGATTGCGCTGTTAAGGAATTTGTTCATCAGAAGTCTTATTTTAAACCTACAAACTTACAAATTGCTGATTTGGAGAATTAACTGATTTGGAGGTGCAAGCCAGCCTGAAAGCCAATTCCTCTGACTTGGAATTCTCCCTCCTCTAACCCCAAAAGAGTGAACAGCTCTGGCAGGTATTACTGAGTGATGAGGACAAAAGCATTTTGTATGTGCTTAAAGGCACTCCTCTTGCTCTTTCACATGTTTCAGAGCTGAGCTCTGGCATTTACAGCAGATTTTGTGTGGAATGCTGGCTCAAACTGACCTCCAATGTGGTCCAACGATACCATTGGCCATAGACTAAATTTAACAGTGGGCACTACAGACTGGAGTAAAATAAATAAATAAAGTAGTCATGTGAGAGAGATTCAGACTTTCAAAGGAAATACCAGAGAACTTCTTGAAATTAGAGCTTCCTAGAAGTGCAGGGAGACAGGAGGAAGGAGGTGAGAAAAGCCTCAAGATATGTCTCCTCAGTTGAACCGTCTTTAGTATTCAAGATTGCCTGTCAGCTTCTGCAGTGCACAGTGTTCACTGTTTGCCAACACAGTCACACTACACTATCAGATTTTCATTCATTGATTTCTAAAGCACTGCTGGGGAAAACTCAAGTACGAGAGCTGCGGTACAAAGCCAACTCTGTATGATTAGCGCCCCCAAATCGTTTTTTATATGTTTACTGACATGATAAGAAAAAAGACGAAGGTCTCAGAGACCTAACCCTATCACATACCTGTTACAATACAAAAGCAGGTGTGTTTTAGCTATGGCACAAAGACAGATGTGAGTTAGAGTCAGCCTTTATGTTTTCAGTAATGTGGGGCAGTCATGCTTCTTTGCCCTAGAATGCTAGATGTCATTGGATACCTGCAACACCCATCAGTGACTAATTCATCAGTCTGCAATCTCCATTTGCAGACCGAGTCTAAACTAGCAATGGGCTAACTTACCCCGAATGAATTCATTATTTACTCGGAAAGTAACACATTCATCCATGTAAGCTCCAATGAGAGTTCTCCTTTAATACAAAATTTAATTCCGCATATACGAGTTGTTGAGCGTGCACAATATCAAGGTGCATCTTGGGAGCTGTTGTTTAGAACTGTTTAGTGCGGCATGATGTCATGCATCTCCATGTTATGTGGCCCTTTTCTCACTGGCTGTTTGCACATGGCCTGCCTGCGTGACACTGTTCACTCGTTCTCACCACTCACCAATACGAAGATGAATTCGCAGAGTCCTCTTCCTATTTGGAGCCAGATCATTGTGGTGGCGGCAGCAACAACAACAATGGAAGCAGCTAATGGACTGCTTCAAGTAATTTGGGTGGGGTGTGTCTATCTAGCTGGTAGGATGACTGAAAATTTAGGGGGGGGTGTACTTCTTTACTGTGCCTGTTTGAAATTTGCAATCAGTTCCAAACTTAATCGCAAATTCTTAATGTATTGATTCAGGCTCACTACAAAGGTGAGCATTATGAACAGGCATGTTTCAAGCAATGAGCAGACTAATTATAAAATTTGGCACCATCACTATTCTTATTCTTATTATTCTTTTTGCAATCATATCCTGCCTTTTGTCCTCTTGCAATGAACCCAAGGCAGCTTACATGGTGGTCCTCTTCTCCATTTTATCCTCACAACAACCGTGTGAAGTAGGTTAGGCTAAGAGTCAGTGACTGGCCCAAAGTCACTCAGTGAGCTTCATGGCTGAGTGAGGACTAGAACCCCAGATCTCCTGAGTCCCAGTCCAACACTCTAACCACTACACCACACTAGCTTTCACCACACTTGCCTAAACTGCACACCTCATGGTCACAACATTTGGCCTAATCTTTGGACTTGGATTTTGGATTATTTTTTCTCACAGTCCACCACAGCTATCTTTGTTTTTGTGAGCATTACATTGATTATTGTATTAATATAATAATTTAGCACCGATAGTCCAATGCATACCTTGGATGCTAAGCAATAAACATGAAGTATGTAAAATGCACAATGATAAAGCATGGGCAGTATCCAATTGTGGAAGCAAGCAGAAAGACTGGAAACATGTGTTTCCAGAATGGGGAAGGTCAGTAGAGGCCTCAGAAGAGAACTCCACTGTCCTGTCCTGTTCCAGAAACAAGTGTTTCTGGGGATGCTTTAAGAAGCAGTCCTTGTTGCGCTAGCAGTTGGTCCTGTGGACACAATGGAACTAACAGAGGTGCAGCAGCAGCACTGGATTCTGCCTTATGTTTTGAAAAATATAACCTTACTATTTATTGAAAGCTTGCATATTTTTGAAAATATGTCACAAGGAGACAAAGACAGTTTTTGCAAAAGTAAGCAAAGTATCTGCAAAGGGGGTGGGGGAATAATAGATATGTATACTATAACAACATAAAAAATACATAACTATAAACACGAGAAAAGAAAAAGAACAATTGGCCCAGTCTAAGGGGGTCCATATGAACTGTGCCACAATTGTATATGTGAAGCAAATTCAAAATAGTTTCGAAGGAAGAGGGGGTGGGACGAACTGAATCCAGCCCCCTGCTGTCACACCTGAACTGCTGATTGGTAGAATGTAATGCTTTTCAAAGGGTTCTATGGGGTGAAGCCAATGGTGTCTGGCTGCTAGCACTATTTACACGCTAGCAAATGAACACTTGTGCAATGTCAGCAGCACATATTTGTGCAATAGTTTTTCCAGGAAACCTGTTGTGCTAGCAAGAACTATTGACAGTGTGTGAGCATTGGTTTCCTCTAGCACAGCATAAATAGTAGTGCTGTGCTGAAAATTTATCCCACATTTTTTTCAACCATTCTCATTCAATTTGATTGAAGAGAAACTGCTTTCGAGAAGAAATTCAACGGTGAAGAAATTTTGGAGAAATTCCCAAGGGTTGGGTTTGGATTTCTTGGGCTTACTTTACTTAGAAGGTGGTCAAGGAATGAGCATAAGCATCCTGTCTTTCATTGTACAATCACCACCTTGGCAGCCTATAGCCTCCTCAGCTCCCTACATTTCAGTGAAAGAGCAGTGGAAGGCATCATGAGCTCATTCCACCCTTAGGACTTTTTCAGATCTGGAAGTGCAGGCAGCCTGGGAGGCTAGCTGTGATTAAAAAAGGTAAAGGTGTCCCCAACCAGTCGTGTCCGACTCTAGGGTGCGGTGCTCATCCCCGTTTCTAAGCCAAAGAGCCAGCGCTGTCCGAAGACACTTCCGTGGTCATGTGGCCGGCATGACTGAACACCGAGGTGCACAGAACTCTGTTACCTTTCCCGCCGAGGCGGTACCTATTTATCTACTTGCAATTTCTTGCTTTCGAACTGCTAGGTTGGCAGAAGCTGGGACTGGAGACGGGCGCTCACTCCGTCGCGCAGCACTCGGGTCTCGAACTGCTGACCTGCCGACCTTCCAGTCTGCAGTTCAGCTGTGATTAGGTAAGCTCAAAAACACCATCAAAATAAATTCAACATAAATTATAGACTGTCCTGAGAATGAGGCAGAACAATGGAAGCCTTTTTCATGGGGGAAAACTTTCTGGAAACCTGAGGGCAAATTTTGGCAAAGCACTAACTCCACCTCAGCCCTGGAGCTGGACACAACACTGCCTCCCCTACACATACACACACACACACACCTGCATTGTGGTGGATGCAAAATGGGGGCCACCCTGCCAACACAGCTGATGCTGTTGCATCATGAAAAAAACCCAAACCCATACTGAAAGCGAAACAAGCTGTGCTACAAGCCCTTCCAGTGGGGAGCCCTGCATGTGAGAAACTGTTGAGAATTTCTCCTTCCCCTGGAGAAATTCAGTGAAATTCTCTCCCAAATTTCTCTACCCACAATAAGCTGGAGAATTTTGAGAGGCCATCTGCGCACCACTCTAATAAATAGCGTCAGTGGCCAGATACCATTGGATCCTTTCCCGTGTGTGCAGCCTACAATCCTGGCTGGAACGGGAACCACGCTCATTGGATCTATTTTTCCATGCAGTTCCCCATCTAGTTGTAAATATGTGCATAGAAGCAGATGAGGTTGAGGATCTGCCCATTATGTGTTTAACTGTTCACTAACACAAGATATTAGAGGCAAAATTGATTTGTTAAAAATGGTACAAACTGGTCAGTTTGTCAAGAGATAGATTTCTCTTTGCTTTCAAATAAGGATCAAATAAAGATACTGAGAAGAGTAGCAACAGTCTTAATGGCCTTAGACACATGCCAAGTTTTATAAATCATATGCAGTCCTGTAGAAGACAGCTTGTTTCAATCATTTTGATTTTATTCTTGTATGTTTTATCTTTGGTTATGCTTACCAGTTACCCATAAAAACTAACACTGGACACTGATATAATGAAACTTTAAATGTTGGTTTGAACTGGTAGTGCTGGATTCAGTAATTCTTTTTTATTTGTTGGGTTGACTGCTTGGTTCAATTGAAGTTTGTTTTTCATTGATTCATGTCTAATTAATTATTTTTTTCGTTTTCTGTCTTCTATGTCCATGTTCCCTGTTTTATATTGAGATGACAATATTGTATATTGGCTGCCTATTTGCTAATGGGCCAGGTTTAAGATTTTGTTATTGGTGTATAAAGCCCTAAACAATTTGGGATCAGGATATTTGAGAGCGTGGCTCCTCCCTTATCAGCCTGCCTGTTCACTGAGGTCATCAGATGAGGTGCTTCTGGTCATTCTGCATGGGCTTGAAGTCTGTTTAGAGTTACTCAGAATAGAGCTTTTAGGGTACTGGTTCCTTGTCTGTTGAATTCCCAGTCAGTCGATGTCAAGCAACTCCCAACTTTGCTGTTTCTGGCCTCTGCTAAAGACATTTTTATTTAAACCAGCCTTCCCTGAGCAAAGGACCAGCCATGGATTTACTGGTATAATTTGATTTTTGATATGTTAATTCTTTTGTGTATTGACATTTTTTTCCATTGTTCACTGCTTGGGAATCTTTTTCAGATGTGGAGCAATCTATAAATGTTGTAAATAAACAAATACATGACCTAACGGGATCAGTACAAATAACGGCCTTGGGAGAATTGAAACATGTTGTAATTTCAGGCAAATGAAGAACACACCCATTCTAAACCTAACGTTATTTATAGCCCAGTATTGTTTACTCTGAATAGCAGAGGCTCTTGACAAATACAGACCTTTCCCATCACCTTCTACCTGATCCTTTTGCCTACAGATCTGCATGCAAAGCTTCAAGGTTTCTCTGTTGGCTGATTTGTTATATTTGTCCACACAAACCTAAAACCAGTGAGAGCCAGAGTGGTGTAGTGGCTAGAGTGTTGGACTGGGAGCCGGGAGATCCGGGTTCTAGTCCCACTTGACCATGGAAGCTCACTGGGTGACTTTGGGCCAGTCACAGACTCTCAGCCCAACCTACCTCTCAGGGTTGTTGTTGTGAGGATAAAATGGAGAGGAGGAGGATTATGTACACCACCTTAGGTTCCTTAAGGAGGAAAATAGGCAGGATATAAATAAAATAAATAAATAAATAAAATCTATCTGCTGAGGATTTGGAGGAATTGTATGGCTGAAAAAAGGGGGGATGGCTTGCATGTGTATGTATGTAATCCTATGAGGCTATATTTAGAACTTTTATAACACATTATCTAGGCCCAGTTCACCACCATTTCTTGTGCTTCCTTGTGAATAATCCCAACACATGATCAGGCACACACACTGGTGAGCAGCCATCACACCAGTGTTTCTCCATGAAGGAGAAACACAGGTAGCTGCACTCAGCTACTGCTAAAGTTACTCTGGTGATCAAAGCAGAAGGGGATAGCACTGTGCTGAATTTTTCAATCTATTTATTTTGAACCATTCATTGGGGAAGGGGCAAAAAGATACTGCACTCAAAAACAATGGGAAGGAGTGAGAATTTTGGAAAACAGACTCGCTGTGCAGGGCTTCAGTGCTTACCTTACAGTAATGAGGTAGCTGAGAGTATGTGTTTGCTCTTTATTTTACCATGTTTATCCCATTCTGTCTTTGCAGCCTCTCTGGCTGCTTGAGCTTCCAGTGCTTCTGCCTGCTGGGTGCCTGAAAGCTGAGCGAGGAGTTGTAATAGTAGTTGTTGTTAAAAAGACTTTTAGTCTTTTAGTAGTTGTTAAAAATGCCTCGGTCAGCTTTCAGGCACTCTGCAGGTGGCAAAGCCCCAAGGAAGGAAGCCCTGGTTAAGTTCTCTAGGGAGCTTTTCAGAAAGTGCAAGCAGCCAAAGAGGCCGCAAGGACAGAATGAGATAAAACTGGTAAAAGTAAGAGCATACACATGAACCCCTCAGCCACATAAGGTAAGCACTGAAGCCCTGCACTCTGAGAAATTTCTCCAAAATTCTTAACATCCCTGCAAAAGAGACAGAAAAATGACTGCCTCTTTCACAGGGTAATGATGAGGCTGTGAAAGGACAGTTGGGGTTTTGGCACTGCATGAGATGGGGAAGGTGCCTACACAATTAAAGAAATATCTCTCTCTCTCACACACACACACACACACACCTGCTTCCATGTGTATAGCCCAGCCATGTTGAAATTTGAAAGTGACTATGTGAGTCTCAATGAAGTCAGATACAAATGGGCGTTTGGTAAATTGGGCTTGACTTCTTAAGAAGTTATAATAGTAGTTCTTTAACACTAATTCTGCAGCCCAGTAAAAAAACACAACCCAATATATTTTTATTATATGACTTTCAAGAGAACCAACATGCCAGTGCAATTGATCTTCTTTAAAGCCCTACTTAATAAATAGAACATATATCCCCCAACTTAAACTATAGACAGTAGTAAGAATATTTTATGGCTTAATAGCTCCATTTGCTCTCATATGAATCTTCCAAGGTATACTGTGCTGCAAGCCACAGCTAAATATGCATAATTAAGTTGACCTACCAAGTTCTGGTGCCTCATTAACATAAAGTTTTCTTTGCTAATTGCTTTTGCCTATCATCCGATAGAGTTCTCTACTTTCATCTTATGTGGGTATGAAGAGGATTTCTCTCCCCTGTTCTAAATATTATTGGCATACTTTAATGTAGCTCAATATGGCTGGTGGAGTGGGGCATTTTGCTGACTGGAAAATGCTAAAGTAGAAGGTCAATCAATAGAAGTATTCCCTAAGAAGAGAAACGTGAAGCACCACTAAATATGCCCAGGCAAAAATGCTGGGATTTGATAGATGCTAGGATGGCTTAGGAGAAGATGAAACAATCTATGGCTTTCTGTTTTAAATAATAATAAATTATTATGAAAATTGGAATTACTAATAGTATTAATACCTGGACACATCACCAAGAATCAGTACATATACCCAACATATATTTTAAAGATCATTACTAGTCATGTAGACTCATAGCTGTTTTCTATGCTAGATAACATTAGTTCTCTGTCCACTGTAGCCAGAATTATGTCCATTTAAAAGTGAAAACTAGATATGTTTGCTCCAGTTGCAAAAATAAATAAAAACAGCAACAAAACAAAAACAAGCCAACAACAACCCATATTTATTAAGTCTTAGGGCTATGACCCAGTGAATTCATTGTTTGTACTGCATTGGTTTTTATACTGTTGTAGATATTCACCATTGTTTACTGTATGATCCTTAAATTGCATGTATTGCTAGTTCATATGGGTTTTGTTTTTAAGATGTCATTGCCTGATTCACTGACTGATTCTGAACAGGATTACTAGTGTGTATTCACAAAAAGGATCCCAAAAGGATGATCTGCATGCCAAAACAAATTTCCAGGCCTGGAACACACTTCTGAATCTGTCCCCATACTGCCCACATATAAAGGAGAATGATGGGGACCAATGCACATACAATACATGGGGTTGTGTCTGTGTTCTGGTAAGACTCTGTGGCCAGTGGTAATTTGTTCAAGGTGCATAGGTGGGTATCCCTTTTCCTAAGAGGTAACTAAAACTGACAAGCATCAATCATCTATTCAGGTGAGTACAGGGATAATCTCTTGCCCTCTGAAACACAAAAGGACTTCTTGCACAAGACCATGCTCTCCTTCAACAGCTGTACTTCCAATTTTATATGACTTGTTCAAACTATAAAGCAAAGATAGCCAAGAAATAGAAGAGGGGGTTTTACATTAAAAATACACACACAGAGGTAACAGAGAAGGTTATGACCTCCACTCTGGGCCAGTTGTTAAAGCTTCTGGCCTAACATTTTAGAAACACAATATTGTCCATGGAGGCAAAGTGTTCAATAAAAATTGACTCTGCCCCACCAAAAGCCACTCTTTCTTGAGTGACACTGATGAACTGTCCATAAAATTGTCTAGCCTTAATTTTGATTTCGTATCTTTCCATGTGTCCAGAAGTCAGAATTCTGTACCTATTAACACCTGGCTAAGTGACATTTAACTAATTGGCACTAGCTAAATGCACACCCATTAGGCAGATTTTTATGCTAATATTGTTCCAAATAAGCAGCCATCAGTATCATTAAGCTAAATCAGTTTCCCAGGAGACATGAAATTAAAATAACTTCCTTGATTTAGCATGTCCCAATTAAGTAGAAGCATGCGCTAATAATATTTTATATTTTCAGAGTACATCCTACAGCACTTAATTTATTATATATAACTAGTATTCAGAATGACACTGTGCTTACAATAGATTCCACTCACGGATGGACAGAAAAATGGTGCCCTTTGATACTGGAATTAGTAACTTCACTTACAAAATCCATTATGAGAACTTGAATGGCCTCATGTGTAAAAGGGGTTCCTTGAAAGCTACAGAGCAAACTATCTGGAGTTAACATTTTCTGAAGAGGTGAGCTAATTCAACCTTCTTTAGACCTCATCAGCGGTTAAGAGATGTGAATATTTGATTTCGTATTTGATGTTTGGATGGCACCAAAAACTGGTTATTGTTTTCTCTTCATTTTTCTTTATACTCTTTATACTTCTTTACCAACTGCTCTTAGCTTTGCTGAAAACACTTCTACTGAATATGTAGGCATCCCATTTTAGTTTCTAAGTGCTTTCTGGTTGCAGCTATATAGTTTGAATGCAGTTGGAAGCATGACAATTTCTTGGACTTCCTTATTAATAATGATGTAGTGCTGTAGATTTTCTAAGTATCATACAAAGATTGGCTAATTAATCTCTCAGACATGCTGTGAGGTAGATTGAATAAGTGTTTGTATACCACTGCAGTAGTTGGGGTACTCAGAGACATGGAAAGTATTTAAGCAATTTATTCATGGTAAATTAGCTTTAAAATCCTAGTTGGAAGCTGTTTCTTGAGCTTCCATCATGCCTTAAATCCTCAACACAGCTCTTTCATGGGATTTCTTGCCTGCACAGTAATAGTGCTTCTTTGTCAAATGCAGTTGTGAAAAGAATCCTCGCATAATCCTAATCTGATAAGATCTTGGTAAAACCTCTGCATTGCTTTGAACAACAGGAAAAGATATTGACTTCTGGAAAATGTTTAAAGGATATGCTTTCTCTAGAACACATTTAACACTAAGGAAGAAAATAGTGTTTCTTACATGCTGACTACAATCCTATGGCAACCTAGTTGGCTGAAGTATTAATCTTGGATGAATTAAGGAGCCATGGGCTACCTTTTCATTCAGCGATATGGGAACTAAAAGGTCAGGCATCTCAGCTGCCACTGTGGTCTCTAACATACCAGAATATGCATTCAAGATTATACAAGTTGCTGTCAATGACATTTGTGATCTACCAGTTTACAAGTTACGTTGTTCACACTAACAGATGACTCTGATCAGCTTTGTTTTTCAAAGTGATCCATGATAGCATGTGACTCAATCCACCGGGGGTCCCCCTTTCCATTGCAGAATAAGTCCATGTGGTACGAGGATCCCCCTAAAAAAACCCCACCCTGCTTCCTTAAAGTGTTGTTGTAACAAAAGAAAAGCCTCCCCAACTTCTGCCCTCCAGAATCAATGCATCAGAGCACTTAATTTCATACATTCTCTCAATATGACAGTGGCTACCTTTAAGCAAAGCAACTAAGTGGTTGCTTTGAGGCAAAGCAACTAAGTTGCAAAGTTGCAAAGCAACTAAGTGGATGCAAGAGACAAAATGCAAGAGGACTGACCACCACTGCCTACCCTCACTGGCTGAATGGGATACAGTCCATCTAGAAGAAGGAATGCTATGCCTCATACTTCGCTTCCCGCCCCTACAGCTAACGGTTCCAGTGAAGGCTGATGGCTCCAATGTCAGTGCGGTGGTGAATCCACTCCAGGTTTCAGTCAGAACCAGTCAGAACTTCCACACCTTGGATAGCTCCTTTCGAGTTCTGCCTGGTTCTGACTGAAACCCAGAGCAGATTCACTGCCGCACTGACATTGGAGCCACCAGCCTCCACTAACTGGTTCCTATTTTGTTCTAAAATTCAGAAGAAGGACTGTGGGAGCAGCTCAACTGAGCATGTCCCTGGAGCCCTGCCTAGAAGAGTAACCCAGAACCCTTCACAGGGATCAGTCCATAGACGCAGCAAAGCCCACAAGCTCCTGCCCACTGTTGTCAGCAGAAGTAAAGATAAGCTTTCTATAGCTGAGGGAAAGATCTAATAAAGCAACCTTGAAAATTCTTCCCTTATACCATGGGCACCCTACTTGCGCAGAAAACGCAAAACATTCAGTACAGTGGGGCTGAATAGATGGTCTCAGATGATAGCTCCTAGGAACCAATTAAAGGGGTTAACTGAGCCATGAGGCTTCATAAACGAATCCAATTCCTTTTTTCTTTATTTCCTTCTATAGCTTGGAGATAAAGCCAGGGGAGATATGCATAAGCTCTAGGATCTTTTATAGCGACAAATGACTGTGTTACCCCTACCAATAATGGGCCTTTCTTCCAGACACAAGGAACTGTACTGAGCTTCCAATTGCCTTACAACATCATGAGAAAAAGAGAACATGAAATGTATAAGCAATATGAGACAGTTCGGAAGCTGCAGCTCGTGCAAAATGCAGTGGCCAGATTGCTAACAGGGACCAGAAGGTCTGAACATATAAGACCAACTCTGGCCCACTTGCACTGGCTGCCTATATTCTTCCAAGCTGAATTCAAGGTGCTGGTTTTGACCTATAAAGCCCTATATGGCTTGGGACTGCAATACTTGACAGCACGCCTCTCCCGAAACGAACCTACCCGTATGCTACATTCAGCATCTAAGGCCCTCCTCCACGTGTCTCCTCCAAGGGAAGCTCGGAAGGCAGCAATGAGGGAGAGGGCCTTCTCAGTGGTTGCCCCCCATCTGTGGAACATGATCCCTGATTAGGTCCACCTGGCACCAACATTATTATACTTTACGTGCCACGTTAAGATCTATCTCTTTTCCCAGGCATTTGGCAGCACATGATGACTTTTAATTGGTCCTGGATGTGTCTTTAGTTATGACTGATAGTTCAATGTTGTTTTTAGTTATATGTTGTTTGTTTGTGTATATTGTCTGTGTGCTTTTATGCACTTTTTTGTAAATGGCTTTTAAACTTTTTATATTGTATTTAATGTTTTAACTTCTGTATGCCGCCCAGAGAGCTTCAGCTATGGGGAAGTATAGAAATGCAATAAATAAATAAATAAATAAATAAGCAAGCAAGCAAGCAAGCACGCAAGCAGTTTAAGAATTTCCCTGCTCTTTTGCCAAACTTAAAAGCATAAACACCAGTGTTAAATGATAAAAATATCTGGCATTGTCTTTCAAAAACTATAAACAAAGAAAATTGTGCAGCAAAGTATACTCTAAGACTGAAACTGATTAATTCTCAAAAAGAGGACTATGTTGATTGATGAACTTCGTGTGCATGTGTGGATGTGTGCATGCATGTGCACATATGTGTTGCCAGTACAACCCACTTCAAGCACTTGCATCTATATTGTACCAAGGAAAAGGTAATAGTTTCTCCAGGTAGCACATTCAGTGCTTTTGTGCTTATTTTTATTTATTTTTAATTTAACATTATTTTTAGGCCACCTTGAAAGGTGGAACCCTCCCAAGGCAGCATATAAGATAAAAAGAACAATATATAACAATAAAATTCAATAAAAACAGTGGTTATAAATAAACCAACAGCCCACATGTTTTAAAGGTCAGTGAATACAGGTGGGTATTCAGAGTTTTCCTGATGACCTGCAAAGAAGGGGCCCAACAACTCCCCAGAGGAAGCTCATTCCAAAGGTGCAGGGCCACTACCAAAAAGGCCTTCTCCCTTCTACTCATGAACCTCAGTACCCTTGGTGGTGGGGAAGGGAGAAGGGCCTCTGTGATGGCCTCAGAATGTAGGAGAGCTAGTATGGTTTGCTGAGTAGGACATGACTGCATGAAATATAAGGCCATGTATTGGATATTTACTGTGATGTAAATTAATAAAGACTACTCATCCTTCCCTATTGCTCATTTCCATACCATCCTGTGTCTCCCTTAAGGGTGAACCCAACTTGAATTTTGGGTTCTGGGGAAGCAGGGTAAAAGGAGGCCAATCCCTTGGCAAATTTCTGGGGTAACTGGAGAATGAATCTCACTACTCACCACTGGAGCTCACAATTTTTCTTCCATCACATGGTGTCACTCTGATGGGATCTTCTGAGGAAGAGAATGGTGGCCACCAGTGAGGGCAACCATTTCTTCCCCCAAAGCCTCCATCAGAGTGACACTATCTGATGGAAGAAAAAGAGAAAAAACAATGACCATCAGCTGGCTGCCACCGGGAGCAGGTCTGGCAGCAAGCCAGGTTTTGGGCTCTAGCACCTCTGAATCCACCACCCCCCCTTCCATTTTGCTGTCTACTAATAGGGAAGCAAAATGGGAGGAATTCTGGTTCAGCACTAGTTTCCCTACCTATAGCCAGAGCACAAGTCTGGTAAAGTGATTAATGGGTTGGTCTTTGACTGTGGAGACAGTCAAGCTATAAAGCTTGCTGGGTGACCTGGCGCTAGTCATCATTTCTCATCCTTACCTGCCTCACAAGGTGTTAATCTGGTACTAAAAGGGTTAAATAGCATTCCTAACAAAGAGTGAAGATGGCTAATTTGATCTGGAATGGTTGAATGACCTGAGTGAGAGTTTTGGTGAGACCTACAAGAAGAACCCCTAAAAGACCCCGTATTTGTATTTAAGAATCAGTTTTATATTCCATACTCTTGACCCCTGGGCGAAAAGACCTTGAAGTTCTATGCTGATTGACATTATCTCACTAACTGAGACTCTAACTAAGATTTTGCAGGGCTGTCTTTGAAGAAAGGGGGGAAAATGCAGCTGCCTTTACAAGCAGCTTCACAGAGCTTGTTCAAAGCCACAGTGTGCTGGCGGAGTGTATGAATGAGATGAACAGAAGAACTGAGCATACTCAGATGCCTACTGAGAGGAGGAAAAGTACTGTTTTTACATCTCGTGGTGTATATCTGCTGATAAGAGTGTCCTTACTCGACGCTAGTTGGGTGGGGGAAGCTGTAGCCCTGAGCACGAACGACACCTGGGAGGAGGTGTCTGGGCAGATATGACCAAAAATGGCCAAAGATGACCGTGAGTTCAAAGAAGATGTACCAGGGAGAAATGCATCAATCAAGATAACATGCCCGGATGGCAGACTTTGGGCCATGTTTTGGGACATTTCAAAGTAACCCATTTGTAATGGTGCCAGATATGTTCCTCAAACAGATAAATTGTGGAAGATAGATGAAACCCCTTACTTCTGATTGGTGAGCGAATGGTCTAACCATGCGCACCCCATTTGGATTGGAAGATGGTTGTCTCATTGGGCCTTGGGGCCCCCACCTTTGACCAGAGCAAGTGTATAAAAGCACAGGTAATGAGAGCTCACGGCTGCTCTTGTTCCTGCTACTGCTGCTGCTTCACTTCTCTCTTTCTGCCTTGCCACCAGGATGTGGGTGACTATGGACCTTTTTAGACTCTTAGACTTTGGAACTTAGAGTATTTTCTGAAGTTAGAACTTAAGACCATTTTCTGAAAGTAGAACTTACAATTATTTCTGAGTTTGGGACTTAAGAGTTATTTCCGAATTTGAGACTTGGGAGTTATTTCTGAAGATGGGATTTGGAATTATTTCCAAGCCTTGGGTTTTCCCTTTCACTCTAACTTCTCCCTCTGTTCTTCACATGCCTAGAGGAACTTAGTAATGCTTTAGTGTAGCTTCTATATTCAAGTAAGGTACAGGAGGAAATAACGGGGGAGTTAACACTTATGTTTTAGTTAAGTTTAGTTTTGTTTTAATTTAGCTTTAAACCTCGGGTAGTAAACAGGAGAAGTTGGAAGGAGGAGTCATAACAATGCTAGCAGCTCAAGCCCTTATCTTGTTAGCCAAATTCATAACACTAGCTTTGGCAATTTCAATTCTTTTAATTAATCTTCTATTTGTGTTGCATTCTCTTTCCCTGTAATTATAGAGAAAGTTTCTTATGCTCACCATGCCACTTTCTTTATATTTTGTATTTTTCTGAAATAAAGCCTTAAATAGATTTCAATTTACAGTTTTGTCTGTAGTGATGTTTGTCTGTTGGGATTAGCTTGGGGTGCTTCAGACCCATTTGGTGCAGGTTCTGGGGTTAAACAGGACTGAATTTACTCAAGGTAGGAAGGGAAAAAATAGGATGGCCTCATGTATAAGTATTGTTGGCTCCTTGGAGGAAAGCTAGGATTCTAAATCTAATAAATAAAACAAATCTAGTAAAGCATTTCTGAAAAAATGACAAATAGCAAGGCTACACTTCTCAGCAATCAAACACTGGTGAATGTTTTGTTGTATTTTTACTTCTTTGGAGGCCACATCAATGCACACTTCAGCTGATCTTTATAAAAGGAGACTGAGGGCCGGTCTACAATTATGGGTTTTTTTGCTTCCAATGAGGTTTCAGCACCCATCTTTCACACTACACAGTACCTGCCTCAAATTGGAACTGGAATTTCCCACTTCCGTGCTCCCGCTTTCAATACCCTGATATCCCGGTATTTCCCCTTAATGTGCTCCAATTTTCTGCCTTCGCTACCATATCTGGTAGTAGTCCCCTCCCCTGCCTGTCCATATACGGCAGTGTTTGTAATTCCCTCCTGTCCAAACACAGCTCTCGATGGCCCCAGGTCGTCTTCCAGCTACTGATCAGATAGCTTCCTCAGCACTCAGTGTTTCCTCAGCAACAAGCAAAGGGCTGGATGTGCGCGCGCTTGTCTGATCTCAGAAGCTAAGCAGGGTTGGCCCTGGTCAGTAGTTGGATGGGTGACTGCCTGGGAATCAGGCTTCCTGCACTGAGCAAGGGGTTGTTCTATCCCTTCAAATGAGACTAAGTTTTACCCCCTCCTATCCCCCGGTTTGGATTTTTTTTTTTTAATTAAGGCATTATCTTCTAAGAATCGTGGCTTCTCCGCAATGTTTTTTTTTTCTAATTCAGACATGATCCTCGAAGATTCAAAAATTTGAAGATTTGAAGCTTCAAATCTTCAAATTTTTGAATCTTCAATGATTTGAAGCTTCAAATCATCAAATTTTCGAATCTTTGAAGGTCATGCTTGAATTAGAAAAAAAAAACATTGCGGAGAAGCCACGATTCTTCGAAGATAATGCCTTAATTTTTAAAAAAAAAATCCGAAGCAGGGGATAGGAGGGGGTAAAACTTAGTCTCATTTTAAGGGAATTTGGGAGTTTGGCTCCAAACAATCTGGAAGCAACATCTGGCACCAGGCTGGGAAAGGCTTGTGTATTTTAAGGGCAGGTATAAGTCTATTATTATTATCATTATCATCATCATCATCATCATCATTATTACATTTATTTGTACCCTGCCTTTTTCCCAGTACTGGGACACAAGGCAGCTTACAAAAATTAAAACATATGAAAATATACAAAAGTTAAAATATAAATTAAACAACAATATAATTAAAATTACATTAAAACAGCATTTTAAAACAGCATTTTAGCAGCTTACCCCCAGGTTCCAACTATGTCCCAAAGGCCTGCTGGAACAAGAATGTTTTAGTCTGCCACCAGAAACACATTAAGGAGGGAGCCATGCTAGCCTCCCTGGGAAGGGTGTTCCACAGCCATGGGGCAGCCACTGAGAAGGCCTTCTCCCAGGTTCCCACCAAACATGCCAGTGACAGTGGTGGGACTGGGGGAAGGGCCTCCCCAGAAGATCTCAGGACATGGGCAGGTTCATAAGGGAGGATATGGTCTTTCAGATAACCTGGACTAGAGCCGTATAGGGCATTATAGGTCATAGCCAGCACTTTGAATTGTGCCTGGAAACAGACTGGAAGCCAGTGAAGCTATTTTAACAAGGGAGTTGTATGCTCTCTGTAACCAGCATCATCTCATTACAACCACACATATACACACAAACACACATCAGGGGGAAAATACTGTTGTGTTGTCAAGTAACATTGGAATTCTCATAACCCACAATTTGGCATATTAAATATCTTCTAGCATTGAAAAATTACATTATATTTAGTTGGTGGTAACAATGCTAACTTGCCTTACACCTGAAATACAATCCAATGTCTGGTAAACAGCCCAGAGCCTAGCCAGCCCTTCTGTATTTGCTAAACATCCTATGTAACTTAGATGTGCATAATTATGATGGTAATAGAAAATATGGTTCCTTCCTGTTCCCATCAATGCCATATAACTATACAGTAGATCTTCAGAGGAGTATCAAGTCAAGGGGCCCAAATGTAGTATGCACATGCCTGTACTAATGCCATACCTTCCCATCTAGGAGTTGCAATGCTTCCACAAAAGGTTGTGTGATTCAGGCCACACAGTTTACTCTTATTCAGATGTTGGGTACCAAACACATGAAGGGGCCAAAAGGAACCTTTGATGACTGATTGGCCACTTTTCCCATCCTGTGTTTGAGGCCCTACATGCATAGAAGTGTCTTTCTTTAGATTGATACCAATTACGCATCAACCGGGGTGTGTGCTCAGCACATGCAGCAGCATCGAGAGGTGGAGTTATCCCTGCACGTTCCTGCTGGCCTCTATGCGTTCAGAACTGAATGCCTCCACTGAGCAATTGTTGGATACTTTTGTTGGATGTTGTTAGTTAAGTTTCACTTCTTAGATCCCATGAACCCAAAAATGAGACATGAAAGAGAATGTAAAGAGACAAAAATAAAACCCAGAGAAGGAAGTGTGTAATGATGCAAACTAAATGAATTAAGGGCAAGTTGAAATTCTGAAACATTTATAGTTAGTTTCAGATGAACTAAACTGTAAATTGGTTTCATACCGTCATAAATCCATCCAGCAAACCTGAATCGGGTTTTGGAGGTGCCTGCAGTCGTTCCATGGACCACTTTTCAATGATGGATGCCACCTGGCTATTTTCTGTATTCAAAATTCTGAATCCAGTCATGTTAACCCCACTGTACCGATACGGCTCCACATCAAGCGCAAAGAGGTCCTGAGGGAAAAGGAAAAGTTAGGTGTTTGTTGATGCTTCCATGCATTTTGAATCTTCATTTTTCCATTCAAACATGTTTTCCCTCCTTCTCAAATGTAAGTATAGTAGCCTTAGGACAATCAGTCATACTTAAAAAGCCCCAAATGCTGAGCATTGAATTAATTGCTAATCATGCTACATGAATGTTTATAGCATAAATGACTATAATTTATGCCTCTTCTAGTTACCTACATATGCACTAAGAGACATAACAAAACTGGAAAGCCATTAACACGGTGCATTTAGGGAAATGTTGAGCAAAGTCACTGAATTGCATCCTGTGCTGTTTACTAACATTGCATAAACTTGCATTAGGCAGCTGTTACGGGTTTCTAATTTAATAAACCTTTTTCTGTGGTTCATCAAATATTACATGTAAGGAAATTAAAGTTACCAAGGCCAACACATGATCTCCAGCTCTAAAACCTACATATCCATTAGCGGTGTACTTTGGATTCAGAAGATGTCCAAATTGAAGCAGGGCTCCCTGAAAGTGAACCAAACCTGAATACTTATGAAAATTTCAAAGGGGGGGGAGGCATAGATAGTGCGCCTCCAAAAATTGATATATTTCTCCATAGGATCTCGGTATAAAGAAAACACAAGGGAGGGCAGAGGAGGGGCAAAGTTCTGTCACTCGCAGCTCCAGCTTCTATTACAGTGAATAGTTTTATCAGAGCTCTCCAATCCCAGTACTTTGTGGGAGGGATGTTAAAGTAATACATCACAGGCCCATCTCAGTGTTCACTACTTTTTGCTCCTTCTGTCTCCCAGGAGTAGGAATGTTAAAAGGGTTTTGTGGAGTCTGTGGGACCTCCAAGAGTCTAACATGTGTGTTTGTTTGCAAAATGTTGGATGTTCACATCCTTATACCTCTGCCACTGTATGCTCCATGTCCATGATCCACCCCTGTCCTATTACACTTTCTGTGACTTTGGTGCCAACGGAGCAGAAAAACAAACAAGTCTTAAATAATTTTTCATTCATTACAACTACCTAACCCCTGCACCTATCCTTCTGATACTTTGCAGATTTCTTGCCTGGAGATACCTCAATGACATATTTCATTTTCATACACATTGCCCAAAATCAAATGGAGGGGGTTAAGGGGAAGTGAGTCCCCTCAAGCACTGAACACTTCCCTTCCACATAAAACACTGCACCTATTCTTCTGACATTTTGCAGGTTTCTTAACAAGGGCCACCTCTATACTGTATGCCATCTTCATAACAATTGTCTAAAAACAACATGGGGGGAATAAGCACATTCCTTTTTCTTTTAACCCCCAAACTGTAATGGCTGCTCATGCACAAAGCTCCCTGCACCTATTCATCTGAAACCTGGCAGGTTTGATCCCTTCAGAAAGGGCAACCATTCCTGCAAATTTCATTGAATTCTGCCAAGAGATAAAAAATTATCAGCAGTTGCATTTTTTTAAAAAAATCAAAACCTAAAGACACGTAGCGCACGCGCACGCACACACCACACACACATCCTGCATCTGTTTTTGTTTTCACATGTTTGAGGCCAGACCATCAGTGGCATCCAGGTCCAGAGACTTTTGGTTTGGATGAGGCTAAATATTTTGATCCTATAAAGTTGAAAGCAGTGCTGGCTTTGGACTGAGTGGGGTAAAAACAGCATGGTGTGGAACCTACATGATTACAATGTTCAAACATATTCCTTAGTGGCATGGGATCACACAGTGGGACAGACCTCCCAGACTGCTGGCTGGCTGGCTGGTTCTCTCTCCTTCCCTCCCTCCCTCCTGCTCTCTCTGTCTGTGTCTCTGTGTGTGCCACTGCCTGGCTGTGATGCTGATGTCGTGACTAGGGGTTTTGTTAAAAACTTTACACCTTTGTTTTGTGGATTGTCATCTTTTATTCCATCATCCACTCATTGGCAGAATCAGATTTTTTAAACCATAAATTTGTTCTACTTGTGCTCATTCACACTAGCACTAATGCACACTGTGCTAATGTGCTAATCCAAATTAGTTAATGCTTTAATATGGTTTTATTGCTTTATTGTCTTTATATATTATCGTTTTTTACATTGCTTATATCCCTGGGTGAGATTTGTGGAAAGGCGGTATCTAAATATTATAATAATAAATCCTCCATATATATACACACACCATTACCACCTATAGATTAACTCAATTCATCCTGACTATAGTCTGTTATAAGGAGAGCGCAGGAGTCAACAAGTGAAAAATGCCCAGCACTTCTCAATAAGAGTTTAATAAAATTATCCAGATGACACCAGCAAGTGAACTGTGCAAGACACTGCAGGAGATGGCAAAAATCCCCACAACCTAGGCCTATTGAACAATTTGGCTAGGTGCAAAACTACTTGGAATAATGCCCCAAAGTCCTTTTCCTTTAAACTTGGGATGCTTCCAAACCATCTTGGACAATTGCAGAAGTAATTATGTAATTTAAACACATCCCTGTTTACTCAAAACTATAATAAATATGCACAACAGTTCAGGGAGATTTAATGAGCTATTACATTAGACTCCAAATCAATCATGGGAAAGTACACTTCCAAACAGCACAGCTAAACAGTGTGACCAGAAGATTTATTGGACAAGACTTTCGCTGTGTCAGGTAAGAAGTAATTAATAAAGCAGAGGAGCCAAAAGTGATACAAGTTACATGGCTCCATTGAGCATAAAAATCTGTCATCTGCTGGCATCTCCCAAATTATCTTCACTTTTCAGGAGCTGAAGTTTATCTTCTATACTTCAGAAAAAACAACCACCTCTGACTAACTTCCCTCCCTCTCAGGTCTATAAGCAAATGGGAATATTTAATTAGGCCAGAAGCCTGATTGCGAAATGTAGAACTCTTATGCCTTATTTTATTGCCCATTTCAAGCATTTATGTATTACACTGTTCCCTTGCTCATTTCCCAAAGAACTCAGAGAAGTTTACTTATGCTTCCCATGAAAACTCGCATCAAGGCAATGCCCAGATAGGCTTAGCTTCATTCACAGTATTGCATTATATGCCTTCATACCATCTCTTTGGCCTTGCTCCTGGCTGACTAAGGATACCTAACAGAAACATCTAGAAGTAATCAAGGCCAACAAAATATGCAGCACACAGCTGACAATTTCAGCAGCGGTGCCTGGAAGCAGCTCATTTTGCAATCCCCTGTAATCTGACAGCCTTCTCTCCCTCCTCAAAACCACAAAGGTTACTACAGTATTCTGACGGAATGCAGAGCTATGTCTCTTTCTGGAGCTCTTGCTTTTTCGACATGGTGCAAGCAACAAATGGCTGGAAACCACCGGCACTATGGAAGGACTCTGCTACAAACTGTAGACAAAGTATTTTCATTCACTGTCAGATCAACACAGATACCAAGGACAGCTTCACATGTGTGCTTATCCTGCTGAAATTTCATGCTCAGTCTCATAATTGGCTGGTTGGAACTGGGGCAGAGAAGCGCACAACATGTGTTATGCTTATGCTACTGGGTAGAGGGAGAAAAGAACACGGAGCTGTAGCCACTTCCTGTTTCTTTATATGCCTAATTACATCCTGACATCACAGGTGGTGGTATCGGAGTTTGCAGAGTCAACTATTCTCAGAACGTAACAGTGTGTCAGGGTTGGATCTGAGTTTTGCAATGGAGTTCTCTAACCAGAAAAAAAGCATATATTGGGGAAAATAACATTCAGAAGTGCATTGTATTAAGAAAATTGCTTGGAAAAATGTGTATGTTAGGCAAAAATGCATAGAAAATGCATATATTAGGAGAAATATGCACTTGCAAACCTTTTCTTTCTTCTTCTCAAACTTTGGGATGAACCAAACTTAAGACCGGAGAAATTCTCAAGGTTCATGATGAACCGAACTTAAGATTGAAAAATGCAAAAACTGGGAGAAACTGAAACGGACAGATTTGTCCATCCCTAATTCAAGCCGGCAGAACTATTATAAAATCAATAATAGTACCCCAGCTCACATACGCCCTCCTGGATGACAACAAGGATGATGATGATGGTGATGATGATGATAAAAATACAGCATTGATAGATCTATGAAAATGCAGGACAGAGTCAGCCAGATGGACCTCACTCAGCAAGGAATTTCAAAGGAGAGCACACCACTGAGAAAGTCTTAGTCTGGGTACCCTCTTGAAGCCCTTCAGAAGCCATGACCTCCTAAGTGTAGGAGTTTTGGATTTCCCTGGGTGAGCAAGGCAGAATCCTTCCTTTGCTTGCTGCCTGTGTGAATGAGTAGAGGAATGAATGGTGTGTGTGTGTTTCTGTTATTCTATATTCCTCCCCCACCCCCCAATAATCAAATCCTCTTCCTTTGCCAGCCCTCAGTGATCACAATGAAGTTCTTTGCCAGGAGTGTGTGGGCGAGTGAGTGTGCTGCTGTGCCACACGCCAAGAGCAGCCAATGTTGTGATGCTGCCCACAAAACTTCCTCAAAATTCAGAATGCGCCCACAAGCCCACAAAGATTGCCTCCCCCTGCCTTATAGTGTTACTTACCAGGTTCAGTTCAAATTGCTGTTTTTGAAATTTAAAGCTCTAAATGCTATCTGGGCTCAGAGTAACTGATGGTGTATTTCCTCCTGTATTTATTTTATTTTATTTATTTTATTTGTACTCTGCCTTTCTACCAAAAAATGGCACTCAAGGTGGCTAATGGCACTCAATGGCACTGTATGTTCCTTTCTGTTCCTTAAGATCAGAGGCAGGCAACCTTTCCGGGCACATGAACACATTTGGCAATTTGAGAAACTGTCCTGGGCACCACCATAAAATGGGCATGCTACAAATGAAAGCACTGGCCCACAGCCATCTGCCATCTCCAAAGAATGTCTCTCACGAAGATGGGAGCAGCAAGAGGCCCTCACTTGGCTTTGATGTGATCCCAGCTACACAATAAGTTTTTTTTTTGTGCACAATAGGAGGACAAAAACTTTGTCTCCCTTTCATTTTGCCTCCCCTCCCCTTCAGAGTGAGATTTACCTTCCCACTGCTGACTATGCCACCCACAATCCCCCATGGCAAATGACTTAGCAAAGCAGGGAAGGAGGACGTAGGGGAGGAAGCGAAATTGTTGGGCAGCTAAGCAGCGAGCGGTGAGGGCAGATGGACAAATGGATGGGAGGAGGAGGAGGAGAATCAGGAAGTGACTGGAGGGGGACGTAAGGAGTCTGGTGGGCACATTGGGGACTCTGGGCAGACACTGGTGTGCCCGCAGGGATCACATTGCTGACCCCTGCTTTAAAGATTGGTGTTCTATAGCTTTTACAATGTATATCCATTAAAAACGTAATGCAGTTTTCTGGCTGTTTGTGAGCATTCCAAACACAGCCTGCTCACTTGTGGGTCCCTAAGGAGATGACAAGATTCTGCCACAGTCTTGGGCACAAAAGCACAATCCCACTTTTTTGTTCCCGTTATAGTTTAGGCAATTGGGGGCACAACAGGTGAGGGCTTTTGCTCCTTACTCCTGTCTGCTCTTGCAGGAGGCCATCAGGTGTACAAGAAGGGCTAAAGCAGTTTATAATGATGTGTGTATTTATTATTTATTTATAGCATTTTTACGGCACTTTATTTGTTCATAATACTTTTATACAGCTTAATATATTCAAATCCCTAAGTGGTTCCCATTAAAAATACAATATAACAGGAGGAAAATAAGATAAAATAATAAATAATTAAAATCATTACAAGAAATAACAGTAAAACAGAGCACTCTTTAGACAAAATGCTCTCAAAACAGCTTAAAAAGATCAGCAGTAAGACAGTTCGTGCCTTGAGGATTATAGTCTAAAAGATGAAGATGATGCACAAAGCAAAAGGGATGGTGAGAGGAAAGGAAAAAAGAAAGCATAGGCACTGGTTCTTAAAGTTTCAGGTGTTATCATGACCAGCTGGGTGGAAACAGTTTGGGCATCCTTCATGCAGTTTGGAATATGAGATATATTTATATATATATTTATTCAATATAGTTCAGAACTTTCTTCATCTAGTTACAACAGCCAAACTCTAAGCTTTAAATGGTACTTTGGGCTTCAAGTTCCCAAATGTGATAAATTGTTTACAGACAATTTGCTTACAAAACAAATAGGATCAAAAATGCCCCCTCCCCAAAAAAAGAGGGGGTGAGAGAACTACTCATTCTTCATTACATGCTGCATTCCTTCAACAAAAAAGTCTGCAAAGCTATTAAAAGCCATCCCCCCTCCTCTCCCCCTCCCCATTAATGTTCAGTTAATATCTCTGAACATTAATTAAACCATCCTCAGGAGCTTCCACTGCAATGTATCAAAATCAAATGGAGAAAACATCCAGTACTTCTTCCCTCCTGTTCCTGAGAGACCACTTTTACTTTGTCAAGTAATATAATTAAGAAAGCAAAGGCCTTTGTCTGAATCTGTCAGCATGTTCTTATAAGCTACTTACCAATGTGGTAAAGATGTAATGATAGTATTCTGTCATCATCCCCATTGCTAATGCCTAAAAAAAATCCAGTACACACAATGTTAACATTTTATAAGTTGCATAACATTGCTTTTAATATTTCTGCGGTTACCTATAACTGCTTTTAATCACACCTATATCAATAATGAAAAGCTCCCAGAAGAATACGATTGGGATGAAACTATAAGGCTGGAATCATACTAAAGTTAGGTCAAGCAAATCATTCCTTAGCAGTTAGAGCAGATTACTGGCTATTAAAGGAATTTATGAACCAAATCTGCTGATAGAAAGATTATTAGCAGACTGTTTAGGGCTGCAAATGTGAAAGAAGCTTATAGTTTTACATATTAATGGGAGCATTTCAGTTGCCATCCAAAAATCGGAATGGAGGATGGTTCCATTAATTGTATTTATTATATGTCTTCACCAGAAAAGGATACCTAATGGGAAAAATGCAGTGTTACTCCAAGCAAACAATATTATTCAATCAAAAAGGCTTTTTAAAAAGTGCTGGCAGCTAGTTTTAAACACTCCCCACTCCCCTGCTCCTAATTTAGCACTACCTTTGAGCACTGAAGCCACACTTCATTGCATCAATGGATCTTATCAGACATCAGAACTGTAATTCAAGAGGTACCATCCAACTAACAAGTGTCCCTCCATCTGTCGAAACAGAACATCAACTTTAGCTGTGTATTTTTGATTTTTCATAATTATTTCTTTGGTTAACATGTGAGGCTGAGTCTAATGTTGTTGCCAAAGTTTGAACTGGTTTCCTTTGCCCTCCGTGACATCATATTGCCAGATCAATGATATCATTGTAAGTATGAGGAAAAGGGCTATTTTGAACAAGACAAAAATGGCACTGAACCTGCAGCCAGTTAGAGCTGTGAAGAGGCTCACAGTAGAGCACTGCTCAGCCCTGAATGGCAAGTTCCAGGAAGGTGCACTTCTTGAATATGTGCCAACAATGTGCCTTCTCCCTGCATTGCCCCTCCTGTGAAACACATTTGAAAAAGGGGGCCCAAAAAATTGCCAAACAGGGTATGTATACACAGAGGAATATCAACCAATAGTCCATTCTGGTAGCTCAGACTCAACAAAGAAAACAGCATGGATAATACTTTTAAACAGCATGGATTTAAACTTTTAATCTTACGCTCTGGACTTTTCAGAGTTGTGGAGGAGAGCGTTTGTTGCTGCCACACAATTATAGACCACATATAGTTTGGGAGTAGGAAGCTCTCATTCTGTTCCACTGTTTATGCAAATTCTACAGTGGATACCATTCTCTATTCTGAATGCAGGAGGTGTCCTGGACTGCAGTGTTCTCGCCTCCCCATGTTGGAAGTCTTGGGTGTGTGAGGTTGGGCTAGGCACAGTCCAGTGATGTCCCAGGGACACACAACAGCCTTGCCCCAATGCTTTCAACATGAAGAGAGGGGAATAAGAACAGGCCAGACCAGTCTTCCCCAAGCTGGTGCCCTTCAAATGTTTTTGACTACAACTCCCAGGATCCCTGGCCATGCTGACTGGGGCTGATGGGAGTTGAAATCCAAAATATCAACTCCCAGTTGAAGTGTACCAGATTGGGGAGGCCTGGGCTAGACTAACTTGCAAGCTCCAAGAGTCTGGTGCAGGGTTCCAGCCGTATCTTTGCCTCTCCCTCCCCACATCAGAGGCCTCAGGGGGAGGGGCTGTGGCTGAGTGGTAGGGCACCTGCTGTGCATGCAGAAGGTCCCAGGTTCAATCCCCAGCATCTCCAGGTAGGGTTGGAAAAACTCCTGCCTCCTGGAGAGCCACTGCCAGTGACAGTCAGTGTTAACAACACTGGGCTAGAGGGACCAATGGTAGAATAAAGAAGTTTCCTATGTTCCTATGTGAGGTGGCAAACCTAGAACAGCTCAGCTATGCTACCTCACGTGCTCCAAAGAATCCAGTGTAGAGAGGCAGCCATGTTTTTCCTTCTTCCCTACATCAAAGGCTTTGGCAAATGCAAGACTGGACTCTAGACAGGTGTCTAAAAAATGCTAATGATTCTTAAGACAACCTGCATAAAATGTGTGGAAATAGACAGGAGTATTAAAATACAGTGGTTTTTATGAGAAGCCCTTGGACATAATGCTCTCCATTGCAGCATATATGTGGCATGGATTCAGAATATGAAACTGTCATTGTGCTGTTACATACAGTATCAACTGAAATAGGATTGAGGGGAAAACACATGGATACTGTGTTCTCAAATTAACTAGTTCTGCTGTCTTAAATATCAATATGGAAGGGAAAAGCTCTAAAAACATAAGTCAAATGCAAAGGGGACGTGCCTAAGAAAGAACTCTAGAGCGGCACTTCTGCTTCAATGTTCCTTTTTTTGCATATTGAAGAAGCTTGAGAATCTGTTTTGTTCATCTGGAGCACTATGCAAATCCTCTCTCTTAAGTAAATGGTAAAGAGATGATTCAGCAAAGAAAAGCCTTTTACTATTTGCAAAGGAGAGGGGTTATAAGGCAAGGGTCCTGCTTTGCTCTAATCCATACATAGTGCCCGTTTCTTTTTGCTGACATGGATACTATTAAAAGCCACATTTGCTGTTCACCTACAACCCATGGGTACATTATAAATAATGCAACTTAGCTGATTGACTAACTTATTGTTCAGGTTGCTGGGTTTTTAGCTAGCTTCAGCCTAGTAAACATTTTGGACCTGGTGAACATGTTTAAAGTGTATGAATCATCAAATGGAGTAAGCAATTTTAGTTACACTTTTAGGCTGTGACCCAAAGAAGCTATGGCTTGGATCCCAACTTTTTGCTCCATGAACAGAAGGAACATTCATTCATGGAAGAATTTGCTGGCTTATGGAACAGGTCCTTCTGCTCACAAAAAGTCCCCTACCACGAGCACAACCCACTTCCCATAGATAGAAGCACCCTCCATTCACAGACAAAACATACGATCTTTGTATTCATGTGTGTGAATACAAAGGAAACCATGGGAGACAGAGGAGGTTTCTTTGAAGATTCCATCACCACTGCTCAAAGAGTTGAACTGAATGGTGGCTGGTGTCAAGGTTGGGCATGGTTGGGCACCCTAGCACAGGACAAGAGCCCCTGGAGTTGTAATTCCTGTCTGTGGAATCCCTTCCCAGAGAGACCAACCTAGCATCTTCACTGCATATGTTTAGATGCCATATTAAGACCTTCTTCTTTCAGCAGGCATTTAAATCTGCTTCTCTGATTATGAACTTTACTCCTGGCTCTTTAATATTTGTAATAGTTTGATATATTTATTGCTATACTTATTATTTTGATTGCTATTGCATTGTTTTTTTTATGATTGAAAACCACCCCTAGGGCATTTGCCAGTTGAGTGGTTTATAGATTTAATAATTTTAATGCATTAAATAATAAATATTGCCATAACAGGTTCCCTTCCCCTAAAACCTGTGCCCATCTCATTCTCAGTTAAAAGTCTCTGTCACACTAACATGTTAAAACACTATTGCTTTTGGGCTGTTGACAGGGGATGGCATGTGGACCTCTGTCAACACTAAATACATCAGAGAACATGGAACTGTGGAGTGCAAAGCAGTCTGAGCACACCAGCACAGAGGCACTGACTGGTAGTGTTTGAACTTTCAAATAATTGTATTTGAAATTAAATGATGAAAGTACAACAATGATGGGAAGAACAACAGGTAGAAGTAAATCAGGACATTTGACTGTAGGGCAGCAGCCGGTCAGTTGAGGAATGAGTGTTCCTTATTCTTCCCTGGTTTATTTTCATTATAGTTTAGTGTTAAATATGCAGTTTCACTAACCGTGGCTATTGCTCACTAGGTTCCATCATAACCAGGTTTTACAAATGTTGGCTGTACTGTATCTTAGTAAAGGGGTGGCGGGGGGGGGGGAGATACATTTAAGAAAAGGGATGGTTACCTGTTTTAAAATGCCTGCTGCCATCTCATGACTGCAGTCGAAGATGACATGGAATTCTTTGCCTCTTTTCATCTCCTTGAGCAAGGGCTTTGCATCCTTTGTGTCAGCTGGTAACTGGCGGATTTTTAGACGCAGGTTGTACCGTGATGGAGCCTTAATAAGCTCTTGCAATCGAATAAGACCTTTTTCAGGAGAGGAAAAAAAGAAGAAAGCAGGCCAAAAGATAAGTTATTCAACTGAGAATAAGACCTTGCAGAAGAGGCTGACTTATCATAACCTTTGAACTGCACCCCCTACACACAACTTCTCTTCCTTTTCATGTACTCACCACTATGTACATATGGAAATTTATGCTTAAAAATAACCTCCTGACTCCTAGCATTTCCTTCTCACAGCTTGTCCCCATCCTTCTTTGCAATACTGATAGACACTAAGCATCCTGAGTTGGGATTACCTTCTGAGATTTAGACAAATCTTCCTTATCTGGGGGTTAGGGAATTTTCCACCAAATAATATGTAGCATAACTCTAATTCACTTACACCAATATGCTTCACTAGTTTGTAATCACACTATTTATTCCAAGTGGCTAATCTATCAGGTTTACATGCAGACTCGGTTTATTAGACCAGCATGGAACATTCTCGCATAATCTGCACCAATGTTCTAAAGCAGTTTTGCCTCCTTAATCACATAATTAGGGCTGCTTCATTCATTAAAGTAATTCATTCATTACATTCTGCATGACAGGGGTTGAAATTGGCTGCCATGACACAGAAGAGGCATTAGAGTGCGGAATGACCCTGTTGAATGGAAAACCTTCTACACTAGTAGCTCCCAAGAAGATTAAACATTTCCATGTCCAATCAAAATAAGTTGAGGCAGCCACAAGAAACCCTTGCCATGCAAAATAATTTTTGGTGATAAATCCATAGCAGCAACAGCATGCTCAATCCGCTCCTAGCAATAGCCTGCTTATGAGGTAGCAACAATGCCATGGTAACAGGACACTAAGCAATAGTAAGCAACCTACTCATATTGCTTTCTTCCGCCTTGAAAAAATATTAAAGTATTGTGAATTATATTATTGTTGTTGTTGTTGTTGAAACACCACCATGTTGATTTATTGGCAATGAAACATTTAGAAGCTGGCTACTTAATTGTTAGGAGAAGGTGAACTCTTGGATGGCTTCCTCTCTTGCCCAGAACATGGCCTTGCCTGCTTAGACTAAAAGGAATGGAGTCCCATATTTGCTCAGGACATCTATGCATTTATTTTATTTATTTAAAATTATGTTTAGGATGCCTTTAAGGCATACTAATACTCTTTGTCAGATCAGTCATTTCACTAAAGGCCAAGTAGGCAATTAGCTTGAAGCTAAAGAAGCTCTCCCTGGACCAGGAAAATCTTAATAATTTTTGGCCAGTGGCAAATGTTCCTTTCCCGGCCAAGGTTCTTGAGTGGGTGGTTGCCATCCAGCTCCAAACACTCTTGGCTGAGACTGATTATCTAGATCCATTTCAGTTACGGTTCAGGCTGGGTTTAGCATAGAAACAGCCTTGGTCACCCTGTATGATGACCTATGTTGGGAGAAAAATGGGGGAGAGTGACCTTGTTGCTTATCCTTGATCTCTTGGTGGCTTTTGGCACCATTGACTGTGGTATCCTTCTGGGATGATTGTTTGAGCTGGGAGTGGGAGGCCATTGCAGTGGTTTCACTCCTACTCAGAGGGTCAGCTCCAGGAGATGGTGCTTGGGGAATATTGCTCTGTAGCAGCCATATCGGGGGTCAGACTAAGTAGCCTCATGCAGTCTCATGCTTCATGTTCTTGCTGAGCTCTTGCTCTCTAAAATATATGTTTGTAAGCTGACAAGATGCAAGAATGTCTTATCTAGTTAGCAAGGCTAAGGTCAGAATAGTGGATATCATGTTCTTGCATATTATGTTCTTTGTTTATCATGGCCTATAACCCAGTTCCTGGGATATAAACAATGGTGCTAAGAGAGGAAATGTTGAGGACTGCAACCCCACACGGGAGGGGGAGGAGGAGCCATTTCATATGTGTCACAATGTCTATAAAAACAATGTGCTGATGTAAATCGGGGCTTCTGGCTCTTTGGAAATGATTCCAGCCTTAAGCCCGTGCATTAAATAAAGAAACTCTTTTTCCTTCACTCCGTGGTCTCTCTGACTCTGAGTTCTGCAACATAAATGGTGCCGTGACTCGGATGTGGCAGGCTCTGAGACAGAGAGGTGGCAGTTGCCTGCTCTTAATCGCCGCACCGGGAGGGAGAGCTCGGCGCACGCTTCCCTTTCTTGGCGCCACCGACCTTTTTGTCGGGTAAACGGGAGAGGGCCTGCACTGGGATCGTCCAAATGGCAGCAAGCAGCAAGAGAACCTTGGGAAGCGGAGAAAGGAACTTGAGCCCTGCCTGTATCGCAGCTGCAATTGAGTTGAAACCCACATTAGAAGCCTTCAGGAGTAAGGCAAGTATGGAGTAAAAGAGGGCCCCGCCTTTAGGGAGAAAGGCCACTGGGCAGAAAAAAAGAGAGCCCCACCTTATGAAGAAGGTCAGTGTTAGTATACGTATACAAAAGAACCTACCCCTTGCGGGTAGAAGGGGGGTCTGATCACACCCCCGAGCGGGTGCCAGTACTCAGCCGGCCAGTACTCAGCAGGAAGCTGGGGAAGCCGCTTTCCGTTCTAGTGAAAAGTGGGAAAACTGGGTGGCAGGGACATATGAATGAAGTGATGAAAATTGATGATTGTGTGAGTGGCTACTGCGGTTTCTGTCGTATACCGTTGACCGGCCGGGTGCCCAGGCCAGTAGCGAAGTGCGTGGTGTGAAATTCCTTTTGTGTCGGCCAGTGAGATCCCTTACTCACTGACCGATCCCCTTTCCCTCCTTGTGTCTGTCTTTATCTTAGGAGGGAGGCTATGGGACATGGGGGAAGCAAGACTTGCACCCCCTTGAGATGTATGTTAAAAAAAAAAAAGATTTTTTTAAAAGGATTCAGAATAAAGAGAGGAAACAGCAAAAAGCTCAAGGCCGAGCTAAAAGAAAAAACAAGAACAAGAACAAGAACAAGATCTGAGGCTGTTAATCAGAGAAATGTTGCAAGACAGCCTGGCTTTTAACGAAGCGTGGGAGTGTGAGGCCGAAGAAGTAGCTAGTGCGCCAGGAGGGGAGGAGGAGAATTGCCCACAAAGTTCTGAGTTGTGCAACATCATCACCTCGCCTAATTGAGATGAAATCCCTAAGAAATGGAAACTGAAAATGAAGACCCGGAAGATGAAGGCGCAAAATGGAATAAAGGTGAAAAATCAGCCCCCAGGGCACAGGCTAGACCCCTCTTCGAGTGGAAAGTGTGCCATAAGACGGTCCCAAGGCAGAATGAAGCGGAGAGACCATGTTGAAGATCTCTGTCAAGGTAACCGTGTTTAGCTTTGAACTGTGTTAAAATTGCATAGAGCCTGTAGCTACTGACCATCAGCTATATGATTTCTGAAGAGCGTAACCATTAAGCTTTTGCCATGGGATTCCCTGCAATGAAGAAATCTCACTGATTTGAGTGTCCAGTGTTAAACTGCCTGAGTGTGTGTGCTGAAGAGACCGAGAAACCAGACAGCATGTTCCTGGCCAAGCCAAAATTATGCTACTACCATGCTCCTGGAAGCTGCAATAAACTGTGTAAGCTGGGAGACCCAACCTGATTGAGAAGAAAAGAAGATATTGGAGTAACTGTCTTGAAAAACAGTGAAATCTGTGTAGCTGGCTGGCTGACGCTGTCAGTGATGTTACAACTTTAAATTAAGACTGTTTTCCTGTTTGAGACCCCAGCGAAGAAAGCTAACCTGAGTTATTTGTTGCCCGTGCCAAAGCAAAGATTTGGCTGCCCTGTACCTCATCGTGTCCTGTTTTAATCTTGGGATTTACAAATACAAACAAACTGGGAAGCTTGCCTTTGAAGTCCTGCAAATCACCCCACCGCCTCCCCGAAGAAGATTAATGGCTGCCTGAAAAAAATGCAAGTATAAAGCGATGCCCCATCACCCCTCAGCATCCTGAGTTTTGGCACTTTGCTTTCGTGTACCAGGTTAAAAGAGAGGGGAAAAAAGAGTAAGTTTTTAAAATGTCTGTGAGAACCTGACAGAAGTAGAATAAAATTTACAGAGGAGTTGCCCAGGTTAAAGCATCACGGCTAGAGAGCTGAGCTGTGCCGCTCTGTTTAGAAAGAGGCCTTGCTAAAAAGTTAAAGGCCCTTGTCTGTCAGAAGGGGTGTAGGGCCACACTTCCCCTTTTTAACCTGATGCAGAAGTGGGGATCCTTTGCTGGAAACATCTCATCTTCATTGCCCAGAGCCTTCTCTGTTTGCCTCCATCATCGTCTGGGCTTTTTAGAGACACTCTGCACATGGACTAAAATTTTGAATTGTCAGAGACTTGCCATGGACAGTGCTGTGAAGCTTTTCATAAACTTGAACTCTCATTGCTGTAGACCATGTGTCTGTGTTTGTAGTCAGCTCAGTGTACAGCTGGATCTGCTCCATCATGCCTTACCATGCAAGAAGTGTTTTCCATTCATTGTGCTAAATTGAAAAAAAAAGTTTTTTGTTTGTATTTTCTGATTTCTTAGATATCATAAAATATATGTGATATTTGCAGATGTTTTTACTGTTAGTTGCAACTCCAAATGATACTGAGTGTGGTTCCCAGTGGTTGACAAGAAGAAAGAGAAAGAACATTTGTAGAAAAAGCGTGGCCATAGTTGCCCCAGGGTGAATTAAAAGCAGCTGATTATGCCTAGAGCTTATTACCTGGGGGTAAAGTAGCCACAATAATGTAATAGTTCTTTAAGATGAGAAAATGTAACTAGAAGGAGAAGAAGAGCCTATCCCAAATGTGCGTCATTGGGACTAGTGTAGAGTAGAAAGGTTTAAGTAAGTGAGTTTAACTTGCAAAAAAGACAAATAAAGAGACAAGGCTAGTGCATAGAGCGGAGAGTTATATAGAAAGTTTGAAACATAATCTGCAATACAGGCAGATCAGCAAAAGAAAGAAAAAGCAAGAGACGGAGGGAGAGATTTCTCTCTCCCAACACACAAGTGGGGCTAAAGCGCCTCACCCAGTATCAAACCCTGCTGTTAGAAGCCATGAGAGCAAGTATAAAAAAGTCAGTTAATATGACTAAAGTGTCTGAAGTGCTGCAAGGTGCCACCGAAGCCCCCAGAGAGTACTTAGAGCGTCTTTTAAATGCCTATCGCCAGTATACCCCCCTCGACCCAGAGGCCCAAGAAGACGTGGGAGAGGAAAAGAAGAAGACCCGGCAGAGGCAAAAGATTCTTAAGAAAGAACCAGTGTGCCCAGTGCAGACAAGATGGACATTAGTGGCATGAATGCCCAAATAAAATAAATCAAATACAAAAGAGAAAACCAAAGGGGCCAGAATGGGCGAAGAAGGAGACAGCTTGGTGGGCAACCACACTGGCAAAAGCAGGGGTCTATAAAAATGTATAAAGAAGCCCCCTTCATTAAAATAGCTAAAGCCAAAAGTCTTAAATAAGACAGACCGGGCCCCCTTAATCTCAGCCCCGGGAAGCCCCTGGTCGCTGCCACTGTGAAGGGCCGTGACATTGACTTCATGATTGACACTGGAGTAGCATCAAGAGCAAGCAAACGTTAGCCTTAAACAAGAAGTCCAAACACTGGGCAAAGTTCTTCAAGCCCAGCGTCATTTTGTCTTAGAAAATAGGCCCCAATTCCCATCACAGATCACCCTTTCCAACCAAAAGATAAAGTATGAGTTAAAGAGGGAAAAAATAACCCTTTAACTCCCAGATGGAGAGGACCAAAAACTGTTATACTTTCCACCCCCACAGCTATAAAAGTAGCTGAAATTAAACTCTGGATACATTAGACACGAGTCAAAAGAGCGAGAGGGGGGAAATAGATTATAAACAGAAATCCTAAAAATCCTTTAAAAATTATTCTGAAAAAGCAGTAAGAAGACATAAAACATTTTTGTTTACCAAAAGATATACCTGCAAACAGGCTTATTAGCTCTTGTCTAATACCTGTCTGTAGACATCCTGAGAAAATTTAAAAAGATACCATGTTACGCAATTATGGTATAGGCTTGACTTATTCCCAAAATGCTGATTGGGGCGTAGTTGCAAAGATCCTACCCCCTACAGAATGTACGTACCCCCATCGTTGCTGAAACAAATGCTACGTGTGCACGAATGCTTAATTGTCAAAATTTTTCCAGAAAATGTAAAGCTATCCCTGGCCCCCCCTTCCACTGTAATGAAATTCAAAACATATCTTTTAATGATGCCCACATACTTTTGCCTCATGGATGGTTTTAGACATGTAGTTCCCGCACTTGGTCATTCATTCCTGCCAACTTGTCTAATAACCACCCATGTTGCCTCAGCTGCCTGGTGCCAATTCTTCCCCCGTGGCCCGAGAAAATCCGTCGACGGCAGCCTCGAGCACTCCAACTAACTAAAAATTGTAATAGTCATGTGCAGTTATATTCTGACTCAGAAAAATTGGCCTTAGCAATGTCACTGGTTGGGGTTCCAGGTTTAGCCTTGGCTAATGGTCTGGAGATCAACCGGTTAGCTTGCAGCTTAGCCAAAAGCATAAATGCCACCTCACAAGCATTGTCATTATTAAATAAAGAGTTGCGTGATCTAAGAGGTGCAGTTCTAGAAAATAGAGCTGGTATAGATTACCTCTTCCTTCTTCATCATTTAAGTTGTGAGACACACCAAAAGCTCTGTTGCTTTAACTTAACTGATAATGGCAATGCTGTAGATGAACAGATCAACAAGCTGCACAATATAGTAGATAACAAAACAATAAGACAAAACAATTAGCTAAATTAGTTAACCCCTTGGCTTCCAGATCTTAGCTGGCTTGAAGCATTGTTCATCCTAATTCTACCAGTGTTGTTAATAAGAGTTCAGTTATGTCTCTGCGTTCCTTGTCTTATGCGCTGTTTAACCAATCTGTTTTATGTCTCAGCTAATAAAACTACTGCCCTCTACGCTCTAATAGCCCAACAAGAGGCTAAGTAATATGTATGTCACAAAAAGCTTTGTATGGCTATCAGAAATGCTATAATTATAATGAAATTATGCATTTAAGGGGGGAATGTAGCAGCCATATCGGGGGTCAGACTAAGTAGCCTCATGCAGTCTCATGCTTCATGTTCTTGCTGAGCTCTTGCTCTCTAAAATATATGTCTGTAAGCTGACAAGACGCAAGAATGTCTTATCTAGTTAGCAAGGCTAAGGTCAGAATAGTGGATATCATGTTCTTGCATATTATGTTCTTTGTTTATCATGGCCTATAACCCAGTTCCTGGGATATAAACAATGGTGCTAAGAGAGGAAATGTTGAAGACTGCAACCCCACACGGGAGGGGGAGGAGGAGCCATTTCATATGTGTCACAATGTCTATAAAAACAATGTGCTGATGTAAATCGGGGCTTCTGGCTCTTTGGAAATGATTCCAGCCTTAAGCCCGCGCATTAAATAAAGAAACTCTTTTTCCTTCACTCCGTGGTCTCTCTGATTCTGAGTTCTGCAACAGCTCGGCCCCATGGATTCTCCAGTATGGGGTTCCACAGGGGTTGGTTTTGTCCCCCATGCTATTTAACATTTACATGAAACTGTCGACTGCAGTCATCCAGAGTTTTGGAATGCATTGTCATCAGTATGTTGTTGATGACACACAGCTCTATTTCTCCTTTTCATCTTCTTCAGGTGAAGCTGTGGATGTGCTGAAACAGTGCCTGTCTGCAATAATGGACTGGATGAAGGCTAATAAACTGAAATTCAATCCAGACAAGACTGAGATGCTGTAAGTGGGTGATTCTCCTGACTGGATGGAGGGTGCTCAACCTATTCTGGATGGGGTTGTACTCCCTCTGAAGGAGCAAGTTTGTAGCCTAGGGATCCTCCTGGAGCCATCTTTGTCACTTGAGGCTCAGGTGGCCTCAGTAGCACAGAGTGCCTTCTATGAACTTCATTTGGTAGCCCAGCTACATCCCTATCTGGACAGGGATAACCTGGCTTCAGTTGTCTATGCTCTGGTAAACTCCACACTAGATTACTGCATGCGCTCTATGTGGGGCTGCCTTTGAAGATGGTTCAGAAGCTTCAGTTTATGCAAAATGAAGCAGACAGACTTATAAGGACCAGAAGGTCCGAGCATATAAGACTGATTCTGGCCCGCTTGCACTGGCTGCCTATATGCTTCCAAGCCCAATTCAAAGTGCTGACACTGACCTATATAGCCTCACACGGCTTGGGACCACACAGTACGTGATGGAATGCGTGTCTCAGCATGAACCGACCTGTACACTATGCTCTGCATCTAAGGTCCTCCTCTGGGAGACTCCTCTGAGGGAGGTTTGGAGGGTGGAAACAAGGGAGAAAGCCTTCTCAGTGATGGCCCTCCATTTATGGAATAATCTCCTTGATGAGGCCCACCTGGTGCCAACATTGTCATCTTTTTGGCACCAGGTTAAAACTGCTGTCTTCTCTCAGGCATTTGGTAGCATATAAGGAGTCTCTTTGATTGCTTCTCGCTGATTGTTTTAAATTGATTAGATATATGCTGTTGTTCTGTGTGCTATTTGTTCTATGTCATTACATGAATGGTTTTATACTTTAATAATGTATTTTAATGGTTTTTTTTAATTTTTGTGAACCGCCCAGAGAGCTTCAGCTATGGGGCAGTACAGGAATATAATAAATGGAATGGAATGGAATGTGGTATTATTTCAAATGGCTAATAAAATTCACAGACACTTTTTTTATCATTTTACATTTTATTTAATGTAGTGAATGAGCAGGCAAATTATTTGTTTTATATGGTATTTGCCATACAAATCCCCTTTTCTCTAAAAGCACAATGCTAAAATACTAGGAAATAAACTGCAATGTTTTGATTTGAAGAATTACTCTGTATCACAGAGGTTATTCTAACAGTTAAGTTGCTGAAGGTCAAACTACACATTGGGTAGTGTGTATTTCAGCTTGATCTTTTTCTTTACTTTAGCGTAACTGTGTGTAATCCCAATTCAGATCGGGATCAGTGTACACCATAACGGGAGGATTAAACCTTTCCCTCTACTTTTTTGCTTCCCCACATTCTGCTCTTCCTCCTCCCCCGCCCCCCGCCCATCATGAAAATATTTTAAAAGTCTTCATTGGAGTCAGTGGAAGCTTTTTTTCTTTTTTTAAATTCCCACATTCTGGGGGTGGGGTGGGGGATTTCAGGAAGCAGATTGATGAAGGAGAAGAAGGTTTAATCCTCCCCTCCTGGTGAATTCTGGTCCCAGTCCAAGCCAGGGCTGCACACAGTTACTCTACAGTAAAGAAAAAGATCAGGCTCAGCTACATACTATGCTAAGGATGTAATTTGACCCTCAGAGTTAAATCTGACAGTGCACGCTTAATTTCACACCATGTTCCTAATCAAAACCATAATACTTTCTGGTATCGATCCATGGTAGAGTAATCCATGGTATAGCCAACACTAACAATATTCTCGTAGTATATACTGAAATGCATTTATGATATTCCAAGTTTATGCTTCTGTTTATAAGATACTGAGGATCTGTTTTTGAGGATGTTCAAAACCATTACGCACTAAAGTGAGAATTTGTTGTAAAAGGGCTTACTTAAAAAAGAGAGGGGTATTTACTACAATACCCTTAAAATATGTGATCATACTTTGTAAAATACCTTCTTCGTTTATGCAACTCAAAACCATTTTGGATTTTAAATATTAAAGTTAGTAACTAAAAAAGGACCCACTTGCTTTTACTGTTTGGAGAAATAGATAAACTACCAGATTATCTTGGGCACTGCAAGCTATTTTTAGCTCATACCTCTCTCCCTGCAACTCCACAAAGAAAGAAAGAAAGAAAGAAAGAAAGAAAGAAAGAAAGAAAGAAAGGATTTTTACACTAAACTGGAATGCTCTATAGGCATTTTGATGCACAAGTTTTTAGAGCAAAATGCAAGTGGAAGGATAGCTTAGGAAATCATTAATGGAATGTGGAACAGTTCAGTCTTTATCATCTGAGAGCATTTCAGCATGTTTTCAGTGAAGTAGATTTGAAATGGTTTCAGTCCAGTTCCCAGTAGAAGGGCTTTCACACCACAGTAAATCTAATGTTAACTATTAGCACTGAATAGGCATGCCAATTTTTTATAAGAAAAAAATAAATATACAGAAACCTCCTGGCTGTATCCTAACACAGCAAATATTGGACCACTTTTCTACCATTTCTGCCAGTGTGGTACAGTGGTTAGAGGGTTGGACTTGGACTCAAGAGATCTGGCTTCTAGTCCCCACTTGGCCATGAAGCTCACTGAGTGACTTTGGGCCAGTTATTGACTCTCAGTTTAACCTACCTCACAGGCTGTTGTGATGATAAAATGGAGAGGAGGAGGATCATGTAAGCCGCCTTGGGTGCATTGCAAGAGGAAAAAAGTTGGGATATAAATGTAATAAATAAATACTTGTTTCTACTTGAGCATAGAATGGCTGCTAGTTCAGGAAAATGAGCCTGGGACCCATTTTGTGGGTATCTAGCACAGACCCATTATTAACAGTCTGTTGTAAGAGTAAAGAACATGGAATCTCTACAGAATTTGTATCATTCTACAAATGATATATAAAATATAAAGGCACTGCTAATGACACAACAGCCTTGTAAAGCAACATCCATGACAGCCAATATGGTATGTGGCTAGAGTATTAAATTTAGGCCAAGGAGATCAAGATGGAGGTTGAAATCCTTGCTCACTAGGTCATCTTTTGCCATTCCATGACTGACTCTCAAACTAACCAATCTCATAGTGTTTGTGTCAATGGGGGATTGACACAAACATCACCCTGAGCTCCTGCAGAGAAGATTATTCAGGAGGTCAGGCCAAGATGTCCACTTATAAAGTGCATTTGATCCTTATAACCCAATTGCCTTTGGATTTTCAGCCTATGCTGGTTTCTCACATATCAAACATAACAGATGGGGATGACTGAAGGACTTGCATTCCTTGTTGAAAGTGCCTACTTTGCCCAGGGCATCTCTTCATGCTTCCCACAGTGGCACAAAATGGGAGTATAGACAGAGATACCAAGAAAGGAATGGAGACAGTCAACCAAGGTGTTACTGGCTTTCTCAGGTAACCTATATTGCGGTTTGAAAACCCAGAGCATTCCAAATCATGCCAGGTGCCATCTGCAACCTTCCAGATTCTGCCCGGTTCTGCCCATGACTCTAGATCAGGCATAGGGAACATGCACCATCCAGATGTTGTTGGACTGCAAATTCCATGATCCTTCAACACTGGCTATGCTGACTGATGAGAGCTGCAGTTCAACAACATCTGGAGAGTTACACGTTTCCCAGCCCTGTTCTAGATTTTACTAGGTCTCCAGTTTGTTTAGTTTCAGCCTCCTTATCTTACACAGGGGAACACTTAATTTGCAGTTAAGGTTTATAATCCTAAACACAGCAGGAGTTATCCTTCAATGAAAAGCCACATCTTATTCTACTATATGTAAAATGGGAGGGGATTAAGGATACTGGATTAGTGGGCAGTGTGAGTTGCTATTCCCCTTCCAACAACTCCTCTCCACCCATTTCCTTAAAATTTCTGGGGTTCTCCCAGGCCCTGCATGTAGCTGCTTCTACAACCACTGCCTAGGAAGTCCTAGAGCCATCTTATCCCATGAGGTTTGGCTTGTTGGAGCCCCAAACTGCTCAAAGCTCACACTATTATTTTCCCCCAAAAAACCCTGCCTGCTGACCCACTAAACTTGTTCAGTGCCAAGAGTCCATTCAATCAAACCCACTCCCAAACAGCCTGAAGTTAGATTGTCTTGAACTGTATTACTAGCATAATTCTAACAGGTAACAGATTCAATTATTTTTCTGCAATACGTTTTTCTAACTGCAAAGCTAAAACAACGTATCATTTATCCACAGGAACGGTTTAGATGAAAAGTTAAAGCTGAAGGAACAAGAGACCATGCACTGGGAAAAGAAGGAGCTGGAAGGGGTTCAACAAGAGCCCCTCAGTTAGAAATATAACATCAATTTTGATTCTTGCTTGTCAAAAGAAGGAGAAAAAAGACATTAAAGACCCAGGGGTAGTAGAAATTCCCTTGAAAATTAAAGTAGAACTTTTAACTAGACTGAAGCAGAGGTTGTAAAATATCATTTTAAATCCCAGAGGTGAAATGAATGAACACATATTTGAGAGGCAGAGCAAGAGAGAGAGATGTGCTATTAGGAAAATAAAATTAATCTTTGTAACATAAATTCCTACTCCAAAACCATTAAAAAAGATAGGTTAGAAATAACTGCTGCATAGGGGAGGGGTACATTTCACCATATCCATCTTTTCTGAGCCTTTCAACAAGCCATTCCTTCTCTTAAGCAGCAACTGTGCTTGCAGCCCGACAGCTCAATGACTAGAAAAATGTTTGAGGAGTAGCTCTTTTCAGAAGCTGCCATCCATTTGAGTTTAAGGGGAAATAGGAGGAGCGTTTTGCAAGCACTCCAGCTGGCAGCTTCTTCTAAAGAGATCAGTCACCTCCTCTTCATGCTCCACTTCCACCAGCCTGGGGAAACAAGCATCCCAAATTTGTTCCAGATACCCAGGTCTCCTGCTCAGCAACCTTACATGCCATGGCCATGCCACCTGCCCAGTCTGTCAAGCTATTTATCATTCCTGTTAATCCCATACAAGAATATTTCACCAGACAACTGCAAAAGGGGCCACATTTTTCAACTCACCTAAAAGCTGCTTCTGTACCAGTTCAGGAAAACCCTGACATTTTGGTTTTGCTTGCTTGTTATCCCTGTACAACAGCAAAACTTCATGAACTTAACCACTATTTCTTATTTACTGTATGTATGCTCCTTTGTGATTACAGTGTTGTTCTATGTATTTTGAGAGTAGACATAGGGTTGTATCCAATGTAAAGTCCTGCTTAGAGTAGAGTCATTGAAATGAATGGGACTTAAGTAAAAGTAACATTGGAGATAGCTCATAGGTCTGCTTTGCTTGGCCATAATAATGTGACAATTAAACGGAGCCAACAATATCCAATATTTTTAGGGGCAGGGAGGAGAAACATGACAGTGACTATAATCTGCAAGATATTACAAGCAGTTTTACCATATTTTGATGCTTGGTTACTTCCTGCACTTTAAGTATTTTTCATGGGTTTTCCACTAATGTATTTAATACTTCAGCATATATTGGGCTGTGAAGAGGAAAAGGAAAAGAACAATGACTAGCCATATGCAGCACTAATTGGGTATTAACTGCATGCTATGTATCACCCAGCAGAAATTATCCTTTGTAGCCAATCATTAGAATGCGATACATGAAATGTTCACAAATCTTGACGATCTGAATGGATTTGGCAGGAAGCATAGGAAGGTGCAAGTCAGACCGTTGGTCCATCTAGAGCAGTAGTGTTTATACTGACTGGCATTGGCTCTGCATGGTTTCGCTTTTTTATTTTCTCTTTTTGCCCGCGGTTTCAAACAGGTGTCTTTTCCCTGCCCTACTGGAAATGAAACTGGAGCCTTCTGCTTGCAAAGCATGTGCTCTATAACAGCACAACATACACCTTGAGCATTAAAGCAAGGTCAATGCCCAAGGTTCAGGGCATGCACAGGCATAGGATTAGAATGAGAATTACCCAGAAAAAGAGAGCAGAGCGCACCAAGAAATGATGAGAACGGAAGGTTCTCCATACAAGACACAATGAGTATTATGTAGGAAGGTTCATGACTGAACTCACATCTAGACTTTTAAATTCAGGAAGGGCTCCAAGGATCAAGCCCTTCAAAGCAAGGCAAGAATAGTGACATCATGCAGGTGACCCAAGGCTTTCCAGCCAAGCAGAGAGGGTCAGCTAGCTTATTGATGTTCATATTTCCAGGAAAACTTCTATGTATCTGTTTGTAAATGTCTGCATGAAGATATATCAGTACCCTAAAATGGGGAAGTGCAGAAGTCATCTACCATTGGTAGACCCCCCCCCCCGATGACTTAGGAAAAGTTTGTGGTTCATTTTTACCACCAGTCAAAAGCAATGGACAGTATCCTATACTGCCGCTGAGTCTCTGTTGTGCTAGCAAAATGGACCCTAGCACAACAGGAACTAATGGTCCCTAAAATAAGCAAAGAAATGAGCAACAACACTCATTTCCAGAATGGGGCAGGTCAGTGGAGCTCCCTTCTGTAAGCTCTGCTGACCTGCCCTATTCCAGAAACAAGCCTTGCTTATCGTTTGCAGTTGTTTCAGGAACAGCTAGCTCCTGTTGCACTAGTGGTTCATTCCGCTAGTGTGGGGGCATTATTTGATGCTGCCCAAACTGTTTTCCTTCCTCATAAACCACTCTGACAAAATATAGAACAAGTAAGTGCACCTAACACAGTCTGAAAAATGTGGGAGGACTACAGAATGGCAAAGGAGCGTAGAGGTTTCAGATGCAGAATCACCCCACTCAGAAGTGTTCCACTTTGGTCTGACATAGAATCAATCAACTGGGAGAAGCAGATCCCAACTAGCCTCTGGGCCTCAGATAAGCCAGGTTGCAACCCCAACATCCCCCCTAAAATCTACTGCTGACTTGAGATAAAAGCAGCCACAGCCTTTCCCACCAATTTTTCCTGGGGGCCTATAGTCTGCCTCATTTCTCAACTCTCTCTCTATCCTGGGCCCCATCTACATGGCACTGCTCTGGCCCCCCACCCTGTCACAACTGCACAGCAATGTGGCTTCAAATCACCATGCCCTGCAATACACTCGCGATGTACTGCACACTTCCCTAAGAGACTCGCCGTGCCTTTTTCAACCATTATACTGAAATGTGCAGCTGTGCAGTCCCATAAGTGTGGCGGTGCAAAACTTCAGTGGCTGTTTTATATTTGAGGGGCTCTGCTGTGTCTTTCTGACCCCGTTTTAGGTAAAAATTGGGTATTTTGTGTGCCTTCATTTCTGCAGCATCAGTTTGTCAGCTCCCCAGCCCAAGACTCTTGCGATGGTTCACACTCACAAGCGTGAGCGCTACGTGCCTAGCCATTGCTCCAAAATGTTGGCCAGAGCAATGTTGTTCCCACCCAAGACCCCCCCAGCCCTTAGGTACTGAATCCAAAAGCAACCATTGCACAGATACGAAGCTGAAAAAATGTGCAAAAGGGTGATTAAATAAATGATAACGTCCCTCTGTGCCTCTGTAACTGTGCAGCTGCGAAGGGATGGGGGAGCAAAGGGGCATCACAGAGTGATGCGGGCACTACACACACCTACAACATGCCCACTGTAAGATGCAAAGTCAGTTCAGGGAAGGAACAGACAGCCCACAACCATGGGGGAACCCACAGCAAACCCAAAAAATCTCAGTAAAACGACTCCTTGGAACTCCGCTTTTTCCAGGCAAAAACCATGGATGGCTACAATGTCGTGACTGTGTCCTCACAAGGGACCTTGACTTGCACCCGCCCCGGAGTAAAAGCCCAGTGTAGATAGGGCCCTGGAGTCCTGCTCCTCACAGCAAGTGGGGAGTGGGGAAGGTAACCAGACTGGAGAGGTAGAAGAGGTGACATATGCTGCCTGATCTCCCAACTCAGAAGTAGAATTACAGGTATAGGGGACATCTTTGGATTTCAGTACAGCAACCTCATATGCGGTAAAGTCCTCCTATGAAGAAACAGTTGGTCATACATGTCCTTCACCAATCTCTTAAGTGATCAGTTGAGGCCCTGCTCAGCATCCCACCCTGACCCCAGCCACAACTTCAAAAGGGATGTGGGCCTGCCTTTGAGGCTTTTGTACCCACTCAGGCTTTGGAATTCTCTCATATTTCAAGTGAATCTGTCCCTTACTCTCCTGGCCTTGCAGGATTATTGTTAAGATTTGGGGCAGTATTGAACACTGCACTACTGCTAAGCTAAATGGAGAGCCAGTGTGGTATAGTTGTTAGAGTGTTGAACTGGGACTGGGAAGATCTCTACCTTGCAGGGTTGTTGTGTGGGTACAATGGAGAAGAGAAGGACCATGTACACTGCCTTGAGTTCCTTGCAAGAGGGAAAAAAAGGCAGAATAGAAATGTAATAATAATAAATAAATAAAATAAATGACATTGTGCTAGCATAACACCAATAGTGCTTGCTGGCATGATGGGTTTCCCCTGAAAACTCATTGCACCAGCAAGCACTGTTGGCAGTGTGCTAGATATAGTTTATATGACCACAATGTCATTTACATTAGTGGTAGTGCAGGACTGATACTACCCCAGTTTTGGCGTTGGTGGGAGGTAGGCTTGGTATTCTGTTGTTATATTTTCTTGTACTTTGGGTGATTTAATTATCTCAACAGTTCTACTTCTCTTTCTATGATGGCTTTTTATTGGATTTAATCTATTTCACAGTGAATTCCAGGACTGAGGGGGCCCTGAGAAACATGCCTTCTGGTGAGCCCCCTTTCCTATTGGTGGGTTCTGATGGGCTAACCTAGTGGTAATGGGAGACAGCAGTCAGCAACAGCACCCAAACTGCACAGGTGGCTGGTTCTAGCTGCTATTTTAATTTCCCACAATGCTTCTGACATAGCACTGCTTGGAGAGTTGGGGAGAATAGAACCAGCTGCCTGGCAATGCTTAAGCACCAGGCCAGGGGTGGGGGGCAGTCAGCAGTGGGCCTTGCTGGGGCCTTGGCAGCAGTCTCAGGATGCAGACAGGGGCATGTTATAGGTTATTTCCAGCAACTTTACCAGATATATAGAGATACATGTGTGTGTGGGGGGGGGGGATGTGGTTTGCATGTGAGTCATTAGATGAGTGCACAGTACTGATTTCTTAACTTTTTCCTAAACTCCATTATTTTTTTGCATAAACTCGATGAGCATGTGTCTGTGGAGATGCTATTGCAAAATAGGCCTTGACAGTAAAATATACGAGGGTTGTTAACTGAAGACATGTTGTGAAAACTGTTCCCTAAACTGCCAGATAGATATGGAGGATGAGGATTTATCACTATGCAGCAAAAAGTGGTCCAGAATCCCAATGAGAACATTCTCAGGCATAGAAGCTGATGGAGGGGAAACAATGATCTTCAAAATGGTTGACATCCATGTGAAGAATTGCTTAATACATGAGGGGCAAAAAGGCCAAAGTGATCCGTTACTGTGACTACAAGAAATAAAATCTCTCAGGATCGCAGTTTCCAGATTTTATGTCAAAAAAGTGTGAGGAAGCATGTAAAATAATCCTGCCTCAGCAAAACGACAAGTTAAGTTATGGTTATAGTTACGGTAAACTATAGTGAATATTATGGAAATGTATGATGAAGAACAGCACCTGGAATTTGGACTGTGTAGCAGCATACTGAACACATTTAATTAATTTGAAACCGATTATTACATTCATTTACACCTTCTGCTGATTTTTAAGTGCTTTGCCTTCTTTAATTTTTTTTTGTTTCAGAATAGCTGAACAAGGCTGGTAGCTGAATGGTGATACAGTGTCTCTGAACTAGGGATGAGGGGGAAATTCATTCAGTGCACATTTTAGTATGAACTTACCTAATTTCCCCTTTTGTACCAATACGTGAACCACAATTCAGTTATCCTTTCAAATCTGCACTTTTCTGAAATTTGCAGTGGAGTCCTCCAATAAAATAATGTGTACATTTGGGGCAAGTACATACAAAAATGTGTATATTAGTGAAAATACCATTCAAAATGAATATATTAGGAAAATTGCTTGCAAAACTGTGTTTATTAAGCAAAATTCTTTACAAAAATACATGCCATATGAAAATGCACAAAGAAGTGCATACAGATATCAATGTGAGATGTGTGTTTTTTAAAAAAAATCTCAATGTTCAGGACAAACTGAACATAAGATTGGAAATATTATCAAGGTTTGGGATGAACTGAATTTAGACTGGAAAAATGAGAAATAGAGAGAAATCATAACTGACAGATTCATCCATTCCTACACTGAACATGCACTTGTAAAATGGCATGTCTAGTCCGTTTAGTTATTTATTTAATTTAAAGTTGGTTGCATTTGCGCTTGCAGTTTTGCATTTAGGCTGGCCACTGTTTCACACCATCACAGTTGGGGGACCTGTGAGATAAACGATCTGGAAAAAAAATAAGAGCAGAGAACCTAATTCAGCCTTCCCCAGCCTGCAGCCCCAAACAGATGTTTTGGACTGCAACTCCAAGGATTCCTGACCATTGGGGCTGGAGGTGATGGGAATTGAAATCCAAAATATGTGGAGAGCACCAAGTTGGGAAATGCATTTAGAATGCTGAATGTTGTGATCCAGTCCACAGGTACCTGAACAGTTAGTGAAACAGAGATATCTTGGAGGCCCTGCACTCCTCAAGCCTTCCTAGGGCTCAGTCAAAGAGAGAGAGAAATGGCAGGCTAGAACGAGGAGGAAGATTTGTCACCTGATTCTGCCCCTGAGAAAAGACTATTAGGCCTTTCAAAGTGAGAACTTGAATTCTATGCTTTGGCAAGACACCCAACACCTAAGCCTCTTACTCTTCTATAGCCATCCAAGTGAAAAGACAAGAAGCTCATTGGGGAGACCATTCAGTGACAATGGAGATCAACATTTCACAACATGGCTTTTCCTCAGGTTTCCACAAATCACTTCACCAGCTTTCTAGTTGCAAGCTTACCTGTTTAGAGATCACCCTTGCCCCCAGTTCTCAAAAACTGCAGATAAAAACTTCCTGGGCAAGGTGCTTGAGTGAGTGGTTGTAGGACAGCTCCAGGCACTGTTGAATGAAACGGATTATCTAGATCCATTTCAATCGGGCTTTCAGGCCTGGTTTTGGAACGGAAACTGCCTTGGTCGCCCTGTGGGATGACCTCTGCTGGGAGAGGGACAGGGGGAGTGCGACCCTGTTGATTCTTCTGGACCTCTCAGCGGCTTTCGATACCATCGACCATGGTATCCTTCTGGATAGGTTGTCTGGGTTGGGAGTTGGAGGCACTGCATTACAGTGGTTCCGCTCCTACTTGGATGGCCGATTCCAGAAGGTGGTGCTGGGGGATTATTGCTCTGTGCCATGGCAATTGCGCCATGGGGTTCCACAGGGCTCTATTTTATCCCCCATGCTGTTTAACATCTACATGAAACCGCTGGGGGAGGTTATCCGGAGGTGTGGGCTGAGGTGCCATCAATATGCGGATGACACCCAGCTCTACCTCTCTTTCTCATCAAATCCAGGTGAGGCAGTGGCTGTTCTGAATCAGGGCCTGGGCACGGTAATGGACTGGATGAGGGCTCAATCTGAAACTCAATCCAGACAAGATGGAGGTACTGTTAATGGGTGGTTCGTCTGCCCGGCTAGGTGATATTCAACCTGTTCTGGAGGGGGTTGCACTCCCCCTAAAGGATCAGGTTCGTAGTTTGGGGGTGCTCTTGGATCCAGAACTGTCAGTTGAGGCACAGGTGAACTCAGTGGCATGGAGCACTTTTTATCAGCTTAGGCTGGTATACCAACTACGCCCTTATCTGGACAGAGATCGCCTAGCTACAGTGATCCATGCTCTGATAACTTCTCATCTGGATTACTGCAATGCGTTATATGTGGGGCTGCCTTTGAAAATGGTCCGGAAACTTCAGCTGGTCCAAAATAGAGCAGCAAGACTGTTAACAGGGACTGGCCTGCGAGCTAATATTATGTCAGTACTAGGGGTGGACGAAAGTCCCTTACCTGTCATTGAAGGACGTTCGCGGTGGGGGGGAGGCGCTTCGCTGCTCCCCCCGCGAAGTTCAGGCCGGGGGGGGAGGCTTCCCACCTCGCCCCGGCCGAAATTCAGGCCGGGGGGGAGGCTTCCCGCCTCGCCTGGCTGCGAACGCGAAAGTTTAAAAAAAAAAACACGCCCCCTGATAGGCTACGTGACGATTCACGTAGCCTATCACGGCTAGATCTGCAAAGTCAGCCATGATAGGCTACGTCAATCGTCACGTAGCCTATCACGGGTGACTTTAAAAAAAAAAAAAGCGCGTACGCTAATGGCGGCCCCCATAGGGAGCCGCCATTCGCGTTCCTTATTTAGTCGCTGTAGTCTACGTAAATGTTTACGTAGACTACGGCGAAAATAAGGGCAACGCAAATAGCGTTGCCCTTATTTTCGCCGTAGTCTACGTAAACATTTACGTAGACTACAGCGACCAAATAAGGAACGGGAATGGTGGCTCCCTATGGGGGCCGCCATTAGCGTACGCGCTTTTTTTTAAAAAAAAGTCACCCGTGATAGGCTACGTGACAATTGACGTAGCCTATCACGGCTGACTTTGCAGATCTAGCTGTGATAGGCTACGTGAATCGTCACGTAGCCTATCAGGGGGCGTTTTTTTTTTTCTTTGATTGCAATGGCGGCGGCGGCAGCCGGTCGAAAGACCAGCTGCCGCTCCCGCCCTGCTCGAACACCCGCCGAACCGCCAGCTGGACCCGCCACCGGGAGGGACATTCGGTGAAGGTAAGTCCCGTCCCGGGGGGGGCAGGGGGCGGGGGGGGTTCGGAGGATTTCTCCCCGAAACTTGTTCGGGGGGCCGAACACATTGGCGCTCGGCCCCCCGAAGTTTCAGGGAGAAATTCTCCGCCATCCCTAGTCAGTACTTTTCCAGCTGCACTGGCTGCCAGTCCATTTCTGGGCCCGATTGAAAGTGGTGGTATTAACATTTAAAGCCCTTAACGGCTTGGGGCCAGGTTATCTGAAGGATCGCCTCCTCCCATATGTGCCTGCCCGGACCTTAAGATCATTGTCAGCGGCCCTCCTCCATGAGCCCCTGCCAAAGGAAGTGAGGCGGGTGGCTACTAGGGGGAGGGCTTTTTCTGCTGTGGCACCCCGGCTCTGGAATGAGCTTCCTAGCGAGGTTCGCCTGGCACCTACATTGTATTCCTTTCGGCTCCAGGTGAAGACCTTTTTATTCTCCCAGGCATTTTAGCATTTTAGCTTTCTGAACTTTTAGCTTTGCTGTTTTAAATCTGTATTTTAAACTCCTGCACTGCTGCTAGGTTTTATTGTGGTTGCATTGTTATATTGTGGCTTTAATGTTCTATATATTTTATATTGTTTTATTGTTTGCCATTTGGTTTTAATTTTTGTGAACCGCCCAGAGAGCTTCGGCTATTGGGCAGTATAGAAATGAAATGAATGAATGAATAAATAAATAAATAAATAAATAAATAATGCAAGGGAGGGGAGGGGGACTGTCTCCCTCCATGCTGATCTTTTATTTCTTCTTTTATTTCTCCGGGGACTCTGTTTTGTTTTTTTTTTTGTTTGTTTGTTTGTTTTTAAAGCAAAAGAACAATATCCCAGCTCACAGAATTGAATGCCTAAATTATGGTGTTGTATTAGTATTACAATATCCTACTCCTGCTGCTGAATTCCCTGCAGTATGATGCTTGCTACTGACTTCTGCCACTTTTTTATACAACTCCCTAAAATTTGCTTCAAAATTCACTGGTCCTAAGTAAATTTAACCTGGTCTTCTTACATTATTTGTGTATGTGTATGGAGGTTCCCCCTATATCTCAGATATAGGCCGGGATCCTGAGTTTGGTCCTGCTGGTAGGAGCATCCTCTGAGTGGAGTTCTGCTCATGGATGCTCTCACCAGCAGAAGTGGGGGGGTGCCTTTCACCAATGCCTGCTTCCCCTTGTACTTCTGAAAATCTGCTCAAGAGGGTTGGGGGACCCTCTGGAATAGTGGAAGGGTCTTCAGGAGAAGGAGAATTGACAAAAAAATGTCTTCCCCCATTATGCCAATGAGTTCCTTCACTGGATCACAGCCCCATTCTTGAACGGAAGGGCTCCTTCCGTCCTTCAACACGTAGTTACAATTGAATACATAGACCTTTGCTGTCAAAATGAGGTCCCTGGTCTCATCAAATCCCATATCCAATTTTAGAAAACCAAAATCAGCCATACTGTGTTGCAACAGTCAGACCCAAGCCAATATCCCTTTCCCATGGGCTCTCTTAAAAACAAAAACAGAAACGGTACTTCCCCCACTCATAGACAAGGAACCCTAAACCTATGCAACTGTGTGGGTTTCTCTTTCTTTACCGTTAGGCCAGGCAGCCAGGCTCGTCTGTCTTCAGACTTTCAGTGAACTTTATACGATTTATGGGGATAAAAAGAGCAGAATATTTAAGCATAAGTCAAATTAATGGTCACAATCATGAGAGATTATTATTACAGAGACGTTAAAGCCATCAGAACAATAATTAAAATATAAATTTTCTCTGCTTTTTAACACTGAGAAACAAACACAGTTAAACAATACTGAACTAATAAAACAATAGCTTTCCATTAAGGAAGGCACCATGCAGTAATTAGTTTTAGCACATAATTACGAATTGTATTTGCCCTTGGAGTTACTTCATAGGTCACTTAAAATATTCTGTACCGAGAGGATACATAGCATGACGCCACCCAGAATCAATATCCTCACACCCACAAAATGGATTGGAAAGTGTTATTTACTAATACCTTATTTTACAGTACTTCTGCTGAATGCCAAAGTCATTTGGGAGATGTAAACTTTCATGCTCTTTATGAAATGAAAATGTCACACATACACCCAACTTTTGAAAATACTGTTAACATTTATATTTATTATCTTTAGACTCACACTAGCAGAAATTGTTTTCGGCCTTCCTTGTCTGTAGAGAAGTAAGAGACCCCCTTTTTGGACATATTCACCTCTTAATGCCAAAACCTCATGCTTTAAAAATATATATATATATATATAGTGATTGTGCTCCTGGAAATCTTTCACTAGGGCAATCTGGACTTCATCTGTTCTAACATAACTTTTATGTTCACAGGTGGGGTCTTGACAATAGGTGTGGTCCTCCTTACAAAAAACAGTGGGCAAGGACATTGAGTAATACAGATAACCCCTTTGTTGTTGCATGTAAAAAGACCTTTAGTCCCTATTACCACCGCAGTGGCTTAGTGGTTAAGACGCTGAACTGCAGACTGGAAGGTTGGCAGGTCAGCAGTTCGAGACCCGAGTGCTGCGTGATGGAGTGAGCTCCCGTCTTCAGTCCCAGCTTCTGCCAACCTAGCAGTTCGAAAGCAAGAAATTGCAAGTAGATAAATAGGTACCGCCTCGGTGGGAAAGGTAACAGCATTCCGTGCACCTCGGTGTTCAGTCATGCCAGCCACATGACCACGGAAGCGTCTTTGGACAGTGCTGGCTCTTCAGCTTAGAAACGGGGATGAGCACCGCACCCTAGAGTTGGACACGACTGGTTGGGGACACTTTTACCTTTTACCACTAGGATTAATGAATGTCTTTATTTTACTGCCATTGGAAAACACACTAAGGTTTCCACAGGGGAACTCACCTTTCTTTACATATCAATATAAGGTTCTGGCAGGGTTTTGTACTTTTTCATTCATGCTGGTATATACCTCTTGTTAACACTCTTCTAACATTTATGGGCAAACAGGGCCATTTCTACAACAAGGAATATCCTCCAACAGGTACCAAAACGTATTAATAGTTGCCTTAATTTGACCAGAAAAGGCATCAAAGGTAATTGGCACTATCATCCCACCAACCTGTTTTTTTTTTGTATTTTGGGCTTGAGTAATGCTCCTCTGTCCACACTTTTAGCCTTATATAGTGCCTGTTTTAGGACCTGGTAAGGATATCCCTTGTCCTGCAGTTGTTGCATAAGTACATTGGCCTGTCTTATAAAAACTGAGATATTACTGCACTTTATTCTCCACATTCTCAGCATTTGGGAATATGGGAGATTTTTTTAAGATGTAAGGGATGGTAACTGTTATATTTCAGAATTGTATTGGCATCTGAAGGTTTCCTGTAAATGTCAATTTGTAATGTCCATTACAGTTTCTAAATTACAGTTTTCACATCTAGGAAGTGCATGCTATCTCTGTCATAAGTAAGGTCAAATGTAATGGTGTTATGTTTAGAATGTATAAATTCGTCAAATCCCTTAAGCATGTTTTCTATTCCATTCCAAATTATAAATATGTAATCCAGGTATCTTTTATTAAAAAAATAACAACTATGGAGTCTCTATATGTATTGCTCTCATGTACTATAAACAATCATTCAAACCAATTCATGGAAAGGTTCGATGAGTCTGGGGCAAAGCAGCACCCTATTGCTGCTCCTGAAATTTGCCCCCCAAAAGTATTTGTGAATTGAAATTTTTTTTTCAATGCTAATGCTGCTAGAGAGCACAGAAGAATGTAGGGGGATTGGATTTATTTTTTATTTATTTACTTATAACATTTCTTGGCCACCTTTCAGGGCAGAAGCCCTCCCAAGGCAGCTTACAGCAATAAAATATATAAAAACAGTTGAAGAGGTTTCCTCTCTGACTCTCAATGTCTCATCCCATAGAGCTTTCACATCCATCATTACTAGACATATTGATGCAGAATTTACTTTAACCTCGTCTATGAAGTTCAAAAAATCTGTAGTATCCCTTAGATAGGAGTCTATCTCAGGGATAAAAGGTTTTCAGAAATGAGTCAATATATATAGCCAGAGATTCGAGCAAAGACCCACATCCAGAAATAATAGGATGGCCTGGAATGGGCAAACATAGTTGCGAATTTTAGGCAGAAGGTAAAATTGTGGCATTCTCCCATCAGTTTGGGAGAGAAAATCACATGTTGCTTTTGAAATATGTCCCTCCATTTATGCTTTCTCAATAATATGCAAGATTTCTTTTTTGATAGGTATCCTAGGGTCATAGTCACATGTCAAAATGGGCGGTATTCCCCAAGTGGCAAAAAGCCTCAGTGATATTCAGTCCTTATTATTGTCATTCATACCTTTGTAACTAGGCTACCTTGGGCTGATTCATACCATTTTTGGATATGCAAAAGTAACTATCTCCCCTTCATTCTATACATAGTGAAGTGATCTTGTGAAAACAGCCCCCAGAGTAAGGCTGCAAGTTACTATATTCCTGAAAGCCACACTATAATTATGAAGTAATTGACCAAGTCAATCCAAGCACTTTGAGGTTACAAAACAATGTATGGTTTAGATTTATAACTAGTGATACCTGCCTTTGCAGGCAGATGATAGATAGATGATAGATAGATAGATAGATAGATAGATAGATAGATAGATAGATGATAGATAGATAGATAGATAGATGATAGATAGATAGATAGATAGATAGATAGATAGATAGATAGATAGATATAAAAAACAAACACAAAGGGACATTTCACACAATGGCCTGGATTGGACCATCAAATTCAGGTTTAATAAGCCAAGTTATGCACAAGCACCATGCACCTTCATATGCACCCTTTGCTGTTGTTTCACTCCGGTATGTGAGTGCACGGAACTTGTGCATATCTTGGCTTATTAAGTCAGAATTTGATCATCTAAACATGGCCTTAATATTTTTTCCTTCCTAGGTACACGTTCATGTACCAAAAGATAGCATGTAGAACAGCAGGATATGCTGACATATCCTGTAAGCATATCCTGCCTTTTCTGTGGTGGCCCCCACTCTGTGGAACTCCCTCCCTAGGGAACTCCGTCATGCCCCCTCTTTAATGAGCTTCCGTCAAGCATTAAAAACGTGGTTGTTCAGGCAGGCATTTGGGGTGGGTTAGGGTATTTTAGAAAATGTTTTTATTGTAGAATTTTATTGTTTTAACTGTTTTATTGTATGTTGTACATCGCCCAGAGTGGCTGGGTGACCAGCCAGATGGGCGATTAATAAATTTAATAATAATAATAATAATTACAGTCAGCAGCAATATCAATGATTGCAATAGAAACTGATCTACTGGTTCACATTTCTGTGAGCAAGTGCATACATGAGATAGGTATGCATGGATCTCTTTTTATAGTATTACGTGAACTGACCCTCAAAACTACTAGATAACTAGGTTCTATATGGAGGAAGGGTGACTAATTAATAAGTAAGATGACAAGAATGAGTTTTGGATATGTAAGGAAATAGTTGCAATTCCATACACACTCAAACATTTTGGGATGGGATAGGGTTTTTTAGAGCAATGTTGTTTTGTTCAGTTGATTATGTAAATTTGTTGTATTTCGTGTTGTTTTTTGTATTGCACGCTGCCTAGAGTGGCTGGGTAGCTGGCCAGATGTGCGGCTAATAAATCTAATAAATAAATAAATACAATCCAGGTAAGTGTGTATAGGATTGCAGCCTGTGGCTACCTAGGAGTAAGCCCCATTGAATTCAGTGCAACTTGCTTCTCAGTAGGTATGTATAGAATTGCGCTGTAAGTTTCCTTTGCTAATTTATGCCTGTTTCCATCCTACTTACCCATCCTTGTTCTGTTTTGAATTGTTTTAATTCTTCCAGAGAAAGAAGAAAAACTGAGAACTAAAATATGAGTAAGTCTGGCAGTATATTTATGATTATTACATTTTGTTTTAACTGCATCATATAATTTCAATGCACTTCATTCTCAAATCAGTTTCTTCCACTTCCGGCTTTCAGTCAGAGACACAGAAAGACTCTTTATGATGCTTAAATCTTTCACCTACAACCTCAGGTAATGCTAATAGGAGGGTGGAAAGCTTCTGCTTATAGCAATACATTTGCATATGCCCTTAGATGCCACTGAACTATGTAAGCAAAAGGTATGAGCAAGTAATCATTTCTGCAAATCAGGAAGCAAGATAACATGTTTCTTGTTACTCACAGAGGCTTCAACCTGAAATCCAGCTTCAAAACTTTAGTGTCTATAAAGTACTCTTTAGAATGGCGCTGATCTCCTCCTTTCAGTTTAGAGAAGATTAGAAGCTTCATCCACAAGGCTAAAAAGCCTGCAATTTACCAGGGCTTCTGCTTCCGGACTCTTTGTGGGATTAGATCGGGTCCTTTCCACGGGGCTTTAAAAAAAAACCCTAAACTTCTATGTGTTTCATTACATACTAGGTGGCGCTGTTGTTTTATTTGCAATAAAAGTGACTTTAAAGAGTATACCCTCATTTATATCGACTCCATGGTGGGAGGAGGGAATATGCTGGACTTTCGTTGTCATGGAAAACACTGCAGTAGAACTCACAAAGAGTGGGAGGTTCCCTGGAGGAGGGCTGTATAGTGTACAGGACCCGCAAACTTCTGTGAGTAAGCAATCTCCATAGCAAGATAAAAGGAGCCCTAGCTTGTGTAGCTGGATTTTTCAGAAATGGGAGGGGGGAGCTGTAAGTCATTTTACTCTCTGTGATTTTTTTAAAAAAAACCTCAGGAGAAATACAAGAAGAGATCAAACCTTGCCATTTGCTTGGTCCAGAATAGAGGGGACAGACTGTGAATCTTTTGCAGGTGCACAGATCAGAGATGGTATAGTACATCACTAACAGAATTCTAAGCATACTGGTTTAGAATTCTCAGACAAATGAATGTGATGTCCATAGGCAGAAGAATGCTGAGATCCAGAGCAAAAGGGTAAGTTGTCTCAGAGTGTTAGCCAATTCTTTGGATAGGATTGTGTCGTAGGATTGCCAAGTTTCAGTATTTAAAAAATACTGACTCCCTGGATAGGGACAGGTGGCAAAAATGATGATGAGATGGAGTTTATACCTGATCCACAGTGGGTATAAAGCAGCATGTGATGCACAGAGACAGAGTAGGTTCTTATCAATCATGGGTCTGGATTTAGGGTAGAATCTGGTAGATCATGGATGGATCATGGCAAAATCTTGTGAGCCTGGTGGAGGGGCAGGGGTCAACAGGAAATCTTTTCCAGACTTCCTCCTTAGTTAGAGAACAGAGAACTGTTCACGCTGTGTTACTTGATTGTTTCTCTGTTTCACTCTGCCCTGTGTTTCACTCATCATGGATTTTGGGTAGCAATGGTCAAGGATTTCATTTAGCATATGTTTGGCATGCAGAGTTCACAGGGTTCACCAACTCCCCTCTCCACACTCAACACACAGCATGCCAAGTGTTTCTCTTTGTCTTGTACGTGTCTTCAAAATATCTCCTTCATAAAAGCAAAAAGTTTTGCATGTAAACCAAGTCAGGGCTGGCTTCTAGGAAAGGGACTGGCCTTTTAGGTGATTTATAGAAGCTTCCAAATGCCCAGAATGTAACTTAATATGTGTGCACGGAATGGAATGGTGTTTCACTGAGGTTTCCCTTGTGCTCTAGCAGTAATTTCTCCTAGCTTCAGTCTCCTAGATAAACAGTCATTTCTCTGCCCTTAGTTACAAAGGACAAGGTCTGCAGTGAACCCCCTGCTCAACAGAGATCTGAATCTGTAGTAAACAGGAATATAGATGATGTCATCTGTATGGCTATTGCTAGGTGGAGCTTAGCCAGCAGGGCAGTTTCTTTTTGTATTGGATGCCAAAGCTGTTAATACAATTGGGCATCCTTTAAAAAGCTTCACTTGACCAGAGAGAATCTGTCAAATTATAGGCTTGTCTCCAATCTCCCCCTTTCAAGGAAATGTTTGAATACATGCCGGCAATCAACTTCAGGTGCATCTGGGTGAGGCATCCTGTTCAGTCAGGTTTCCAACCTGTTTCTACTGTTGACAGAGCATCGGTGTCCTAATAAACAATCTGTGTCGAGAAGCCAAGAGGGCAATGCTTCTTAGGTTTGTTCTTACATATCTTTTAGCAAATTCTAGCAGCATCTAACCTGAACAGCTTGAACAGTAGACATTATGGGGCTTGCTTTTGGATGGCTTTGCTCTTTTGTGGAAAAGAGCACAAAGATGGAAGTGTTCGGAGAGCTCCTACTCAGGCAGGATTCCACAGGGTTGATAATATTGCCTATGTTTCTTAGCATCATAGGAAGCAGCTGGGTGAGGCAGCCTAGATCAGCCCTCCCCAACTTCCTCCAGATGTGTTGGACTACAATTCCCAGGCCATGATGGCTGAGGCTGTTGGGACTTGTAGTCCAACACATCTGGAGGACACCAGGCTGGGAAAGCTTATCTAGATCCTCTCAGTGGGGCATCCACAATATGCTGGTGATACCCAGTTCTATACTTCATTAATCAAGCAACTTGAAATGGCGGTGTCTGTCCTAAATCGATGTTTGGGGGCTGCAGGTTGAAGAAGATGAAGCCGAATCCAGAGAAGATGGAGGAGAGCAGATGTTTTAGGAGAGGAATCCGTGGTTGATGGGATGATAAGGAAAAACAGCAGTTTTACAGCCTGGAAGTACATCTGGATCCAGCTTTATATCTGAAATCACAAGTTGCAGTTGTGGCTAGCAGTTGTGGCTAGGACTGCCTTCTATCAGCTAGAAACAGGAAATCTGCATCCCTTCTTAGAGATAAGGGAGCTTAGCATTGACAGCTTTACCATTGCAGTATCTTGGTTGGACTACTCCAGTGTGGTTTACATGGGGGTGGGGCTGCCCTTGAAGATGACTTGGGAGCTTCAGCTGGTACAGAATCCTGCGCTCTGCCTCCTATTTGTTTATTTCTAAGATGTTTGAGTGGCCTGTCTGCCAAAGCACTCACCGAGGCAGCTTAAAACAGCAAAACAAAACGTAAAATCTCTACTATGGAAACAAACAAATTTGGCATCAGCAGCATCAAACCCCTTTAAAATAAAACAATCAATAAAAACAAGTTGACAAATATTAACTGGGGCAGGGAAGTAAGAATAATACAAAAGAGCACAACACATCAAAAACAACAAAACAAATCTCCAAGCACATAGTCAGCAGATAAAAACAGATAAAAGGCTGTAGAACAACGAATTATAGCAACAAAAACAGCGAAACACGACAGGGCCATAAAATGTCAACTAATCACCAGCAAAAAAAAAGCCTTTTCAAAATAAAAACATCTTCAGTAACTGCTAAAAAAAAAACCTTAAAGAAGTAGCCAAGCAAACTTCCCTTGACAATGAATTCTACAGCCTGCGTACAGCACCTGCCGAGGTCCTGCTCTAAGACCTCACAGAATTTATTTGAGCTAAAGATGGAAACTTAGATCTCGAGAAATGGGCTAGGAGAAGATGCTCCCCTAAGGCAGCCTTCCCCAAACTGGTGCCCTCCAGATGTGGTGGATTATAAATCCAATCATCCCTTGGTAGTGTGGCCGTTAGCAGCACGGCCATTGAGCTTACACGCATTACAATTCATGAAATCTATTAAAACAAATACTTGCTGTGCTCCAACTCGGAGTTCAGCATGCTTAAGTCCACTGAAATCATTGTTGGATTGTGGCCATCCTGGGCAATATGCTGCCTATGTGCATCCCCTGATTATGTGAGCTCCTTCTGTGAGGTCTGCTGACCTGTTCCATTCCAGAAAGGAGCACGTTGGTTTGTTTCTGGAGCACATTGGTTTGTTTCCATTCCAGAAAGGAGCATGTTGGTTTGTTTCTGATTGTTTTAGGAAGTACTAGCTTCTTGTTGCACCGGCTGTGGGTCCCTCTGGTGCACAGACAAGGTTGCATACTCCTATGTTTTTTTTTTCGGGGGGGGGGGTTGTCAAATGCAAAGCTAAGCCCAGTGCAGTGTGTTGCTTAACGTGTACACTTGTTTGTCCTTATCTCTCCCTCCTTTCCTGCCTGTAACTTCTTTCCATTGTTATGAGCTTTTAGGATTGATGGCAGATAATGCTTGAACCTTCTTTAAATAGAGTTATCTCATGTTTCCTTCTGCATGTTCATATCCCCACTACTACCACCACCATTACAGCCATTCTCTAATCACATCACATCATCTTTATTACAGTCACTGACCAATCTTTGAGCATTCTCTAATCATGAGGTATAAACTTCTTGTTATTAAAAGTCATGGGCATTTGCTTATTTGTTAGAATTACATGACACTGTTTTGTTACCTCCAGAATGTGTTCATGTTTGTACATGACGCATCTAATTTTGGAATAAAAAATAAAGTATCGAGAGGAACATATATGGGAAATGTCTACAGTAGGGATGTATGGATTGTGTAAAATCTGTTCCATCTGTGTTTCGTGGATTTTCATTCCATCCTGTGCTCATCAATGGAATTGGATTTTTTTTGTTTCTGAATCTGCTCAAATTTGCACAGACAAAAATGCACAAATTCCTCCAAATGCACATTTGCATGCTTTAACCTATGGGGGAAATGCACATTTTTGGCCAGGTTTTTTTTTTGGGGGGGGGGCTGCTTTTCTATGGCAAAATTTGCCCCAAATTCAGGGAAGTTAGAAAGCTGGTCAGCAAGTTTGCGGAATCCGCCTGACAGAAGAAAAGCTGGTCTGCTGTGAATCCGTGGGTCAGATTCATGAAAATCCAAACTCATTTGTTTCCATTGCAGATTTCTCCGACATCCCTAGTCTATAGACTTCTAAATATTCAGGAAACACCAAGGATCTGATTGGATTCCCATCCATTCCCTTTCATTCCATCTTATTCCGGAGAACTAAAAACTAGTGATGTATGAACCTCGCACTTTCCGATCCGGGTGGGGGTTCGTAGAGGGGCCCTCCATGCCGCTCAGGGCCCCTCGAAATCCTTGGGAGCTGCTCCGCATCCGGGGCAGTTCACAGAGTGGCTCTCTGACCCCCTATACAAGGCGATATACTAATGGCAGCTGCCATTAGCCTATCACCGGGACAAATACAGGTGCAAATGGCGTATTGGACGCCACTTGCAGCCATAAAGCCCTGACTTTGACCTAATTGCAGCTGTTTTCGGCTCTATTTAGGTTAAAAAACAGTGCTTTATGGCCGCAAGTGGCGTACAATACACCATTTGCATCTGTATTTGTCCCGGCAATAGGCTAATGGCAGCCGCCATTAGCATATTGCCTGCACTAGGGAGCCAGAGTGCTGCTCCGCACAAAATCCTCCACAGCTGGAGGTAAGTGATGCTGTTCCACTGCGGAATCCGGAGGTCAGATTCTCTGGAATCCAGCTTCATTTGAGTCTACAGCAGAATTCTCTGCCATCCCTACTAAAAACACATTAAACTAAATGTAAACAATTATTTGGAGAATTAAATACACATTATTAATGCATAGCATGAAAGCGTATAAATGGTGGCTGTTGCCAACCATATACATGTGATCTGCAGTCCAATAAGGATTGGGGCCCCACCTGTGTGTTTTGCTGGCAAAAACAAATTGTAAGTGTATACCCTGTTAATAAATGATATTACATATTTTTGCTTTGGTGAATAGCTTCATGGGCAGAAAACGTGATGTGATTCTCATACTAATTTTTTTGTGCACTATGATCACTGCAGTGTTTCTACCCATCATTTTTATTCTGTGGTCACTGGTCACTTCTTTTGGGATGTAGCCTCCCTTTTTCTTTTCTGCTTCCTCATATTGGCTCAATTCAGAATTGAATTCAAGGTCCTGGTTAGTAATTAGTTTTGAAGCCATAGCTTGCCTGCATCTGACATGATAGCCTTAAGGTATGGCCAGTCACAGGATTCTCTGTAACACTCAGTCTGCCTCTTTGTACTTATCATCTTCATATCCGTAGATGACATTGGACTATTTGGTTTTGGGCTCAAAGTTCCTGGGGATTTGCCTGACCCCACTCTCCTAGAGAAACTAACTAAAAGAAAGTGTTGTCGTTGTTTCAAGATAACTTTGCAGATCATGTTTGCATCAAAGGCTTTCCTTATTGGGGGAATACACTTTGACCCACCAAAAGAATTACACATGTGTAATTATTCACAATTAAGCCCCCATTTGATCTACCTCAATAAAGAGTTGCCAAACTATTGCTAAAGCCCTTCTTTATGGGCAGAATTACTGGCTGAGTACGTCTCCACAGGGCTGTTTCAAATATCAGCCTTGAGCACATACATGGACAGACACACATGCCCTGCAGATCTACTGAACAGCTAAGAAACCAAGGTCTTCCATGCCTGCACTGACAATCTTACTGGGATGTCTGTTCAGACATTCTGCAGAACATCACAGGAAAAGTCAGTTCCATATCATATTAAGGTCTCATTTTCAGAAGGTAGATGTACCGCATGTTTTCAGCTTTTTCATTAAAAATGGAATAGATAGTTATAAAGTACAACAGATAAAATCCCTTTGTTATAACTATAGTTTATCACTCCTTTAACAGGTCTTTATGCTGTGCTTGAAATAAGTTGCCCATAAATCAGACATTTTAAAAAATATTAATTATTTATATTGCATCCTTAAAGTACACAGCACTTTATAACTGCCCAAGTGTGTGCCGTGCTTCCAACCATAAATTATTTATTACAAATTGTACAACTTTTAATATAATATATGACCTGTACATTGTGTTAATTTATTTATTTGTTTGTTTGTTTGTTTGTTCCTACTTGTACCCCATCTTTCTACCAAGAAAAATGGCACTCAAGGTGGCTTTCAAGAAGTGGACATTTTGCCAAAGGGATATATCCAAAGAGTTACCTTCCTCCCCCCACCTTTTTGTTGTTGTTGTTGAAATTTGAACAGTCAGGTTAACTGCCTAGAAATTCCATGCATGTTTCTGTGAACTATAAAACCAGTAGCTGCCAAAGATCTTTCTCCTCAGGGTTGTGACCACTAAGGACGTAATGAACATACACACCTATGAACAATGCATTCTGTAAAACTTAGAAGGTATATCAGCACATAATTGGAAAGATACTGAACTTATTGCTAGGTGGATCAATGGTCAAACATTCCACAACTTTCACACACTCTCCCATGGCACTGGTGGTGCCATGCTGATCCAGATCAATGATACATTTCATCTAGATTTTAGTGTGTCACAGACATTGACCGGCTGGGTGTCCTTCTTTACAGAGGACAGTCTCCTATTTTGGAGAAGTGGTAGAGACAGTCCTTTATTTGAATATGTCCTCTATTTGAAGAGATGGTCCACTGTCTGATTTAAAGTCAAAGAACCATAAGGAGGGAGAGCAAGGGCCTTGAAGTCAAAGAACCTTCAAGTACATGAAAGGTTGTCACAGAGAACAAGGCCAGGATCTCTTCTTGATCATCCCAGAGTGCAGGACACGGAATAATGGGCTCAAGTTACAGGAAGCCAGATTCCGGCTGAACATCAGGAAAAACTTCCTGACTGTAAGAGCAATACGACAATGGAACCAATTACCTGGGGAGGTGGTGAGCTCTCCCACACTGGAGGCCTTCAAGATGAGGCTGGACAGCCATTTGTCAGGGATGCTCTGACTTGGATTCCTGCATTGAGCAGGGGGTTGGACTCGATGGCCTTGTAGGCCCCTTCCAACCCTACTATTCTATGATTCTATGACCTTGAAGTCAAAGAACCATAAGGAGGCAGAGAAAGGGCCTTGACGTCAAAGAACCATAAGGAGGCAGAGCAAGGGCCTTGATGTCAAAGAACCATAAGGAGGGAGAGCAAGGGCCTAGGGAAGTGGTGGGCTCTCCCACACTGGAGGCGTTCAAGACGAGGCTGGACAGCCATCTGTCAGGGATGCTCTGACTTGGATTCCTGCACTGAGCAGGGGGTTGGACTCGATGGCCTTGTAGGCCCCTTCCAACCCTACTATTCTATGACCTTGAAGTCAAAGAACCATAAGGAGGCAGAGAAAGGGCCTTGACGTCAAAGAACCATAAGGAGGCAGAGCAAGGGCCTTGATGTCAAAGAACCATAAGGAGGGAGAGCAAGGGCCTTGAAGTCAAAGAACCATAAGGAAGGAGAGGAAGGACCTTGAAGTCAAAGAACCATAAGGAGGCAGAGCAAGGGTCTTGAAGTCAAAGAACCATAAGGAGGCAGAGCAAGGGCCTTGAAGTCAAAGAACCATAAGGAGGCAGAGCAGGGCCTTGACGTCAAAGAACCATAAGGAGGGAGAACAAGGACCTTGAAGTCAAAGAACCATAAGGAGGCAGAGCAAGGGCCTTGATGTGAAAGAACCATAAGGAGGCAGAGCAAGGGCCTTGACGTCAAAGAACCATAAGGAGGGAGAGCAAGGGCCTTGACGTCAAAGAACCATAAAGAGGCAGAGCAAGGGCCTTGACGTCAAATAACCATAAGGAGGCAGAGCAAGGGCCTTGACATCAAAGAACCATAGGGAGGGAGAGGAAGGGCCTTGACATCAAAGAACCATAGGGAGGGAGAGGAAGGGCCTTGACATCAAAGAGCCATAAGGAGGGAGAGCAAGGCCCTTGAAGTTGCCCAGCTTCTCCATAATGGTGAGATGTATTGTGTTTCTATTTAAATAATAGTTATTATTTCTAAATATGTACCTCTACAAATAATGTAGATGTGCAAATATTATGCAAATTGGTATCCTCGTTTGTCCTCTTTTTTTGGTGATGTATTTCCTCTGGTGATGTGTAAGTGGCAGTCCTACACAGACAGAGAGAGAACAGATCTTTGGGTCAATCATATAAGGCATCCATAGAGGCACTGAAGCTGATATCTTGGAAGGTCCTCCAAACACGTGGGGTGAGATGCAGAGGCATAGTTATTTGAGGAAAGCTTTCTATTGGCAGTGTTCCCTACCACATTCTGAAACCATTCTTTAAATTTGTGTATGTATAGGAACCAGGATTTCTTATGTAGCAGTTATACCTTACAGTGGCTGTCTACCTGCCCAGGGCTGAGCCATGTAATTAAAAAAATAGAAGCAAAATAATTCTGAATAAGATCTCAGTCCCAAGAATAATGTTCCCCTGAGTGGGGATGTTTTTACTGGTGCCAGAACAGTGGTGTATATTTTTTACCTCTTTTTGCGGGGGCGGGGGTAACTTTGCCATCAGACCAGTTTTGCAAGCAGATATTAAAAGTTGGGGACAAGCTCCTAGGATAGTGTTCCATTAGCACAAGCAGGTAGGCATTTCATTAAAGTGAAATATTTACATACCCAGATATACAGCTTAATGAGCCCTTTAAATCTGATAGCATTCAAATCTCATATGCATAAGGAGCTCTTTGATGGCAGGGGCAGCATTTACATTTGCATTTGCATTCAGGAAGGCCACTTGCTCACATTGGAGCTATTGTGAGTGCTGAATGGCCCAAGTATGCGAGAATGAGTATGCCTTTCAATTCCCTGCCCCCAACATCATGGATGAGCATTTCAGGACTTTTATGAAAACAAACTGCAGGTTTAAAATTGCAGATCTTCCTACAAATTATTTATTTATTTATTTATTTATTTATTTCTATACCGCCCAATAGCCGAAGCTCTCTCTTTATAATTATAAACTATAGGATCCCCTGAGTGCTCACCAGGACAAACAAACAAAAAAGCTGTACTCTCCCTGATTTGTTTTTAGCTGAAACAGCAAAAGGAGATGGTTCTCATGAAATTTTCAGATGTTTGCCTTGAGTCAAGATGCCTAGAAAAATACTTAGATAAACCTTTTAATGCACTGATCTGAAATTCTCCTCTCCTGTCCCCCCAACCAATGTAAATCAAATATATAGAAACACTTTATGCATAATGAGCACATTGTATGTAGTATGAATATATGTGTTTCTTATGAGATAGCTCATAAAGAGAGGAGACGGCAAGAACACAGGTGGAGGAAAACTCGTGCTGAGTCTGACCGAACACAGGTTAGAGCTCATTATTGTGCCTACTCTGGTGGTGAGGGTGGCAAAGAGAGAGTTCTTTTCCACCAGCATTGCATCTTGTTGCTCAGGACAGCTTTTCCGAGTGGTTCACGGCCTGTTACATTCTGGGCCAGGGAGAGAGACTGTGGAACCCTCAGTTGCACGCTATGACGAGTTTGCATGGCACTTTGAAGACAAAGTCGCTCAGATTAATCATGAATTGGTCAGACATAGGGGTGGACGAAAGTCACTTACCTTTCCTCGAAGGACGTTCGCGGTGGGGGGGAGGCGATTCGCTGGTCCCCCCGTGAAGTTCCATCCGGGGGGGGAGGCTTCCCGCCTCGCCCGGCCGCGAACGCGAAAGTTAAAAAAAAAAAAAAAAGCCCCCTGATAGGCTACGTGACGATTCACGTAGCCTATCACGGCTAGATCTGCAAAGTCAGCCGTGATAGGCTACGTCAATCATCACGTAGCCTATCACGGGTGACTTAAAAAAAAAAAAAAGCGCGTACGCGAATGGCGGCCCCCATAGGGAGCCGCCATTCGCGTTCCTTATTTAGTCGCTGTAGTCTACGTAAATGTTTACGTAGACTACAGTGACCAAATAAGGAACGGGAATGGTGGCTCCCTATGGGGGCCGCCATTATCCGTACACACTTTTTTTTTTTTTTTTAAGTCACCCGTGATAGGCTACGTCACGATTGACGTAGCCTATCACAGCTGACTTTGCAAATCTAGCCGTGATAGGCTACGTGAATCGTCACGTAGCTTATCAGGGGATTTTTTTTTTTTCTTTCATTGCAATGGCGGCGGCGGCAGTCGGTCGAAAGACCGGCTGCCGCTCCCGCCTCGCTCGAACACCCGCCGAACCGCTGGCCGGACCAGCCACCGGGAGGGACATTCGGTGAAGGTAAGTCCCGTCCCGGGGGGGGTGCGGGGGGCAGGGGGGTTCGGAGGATTTCTCCCCGAAACTTGTTCGGGGGGCCGAACACGTTGGCGCTCGGCCGCCCGAAGTTTCGGGGAGAAATTCTCCGCCATCCCTAGTCGGACACCATGATTAATGCAGTTCCATTGGTAGAGGCGTTCAGAGCACTGTCTCGTCCAGTTTTATTGGATGAGTTTCAGTTACTGAGGCCTGAGGATGTGGACAAGGTGCTTGGCTAAGTCTGATCGACCACTTGTATGCTTGACCCTTGCCCTTCATGGCTTATTAAATCAAACAAGGAGGGGATGTCCGGCTGGGTCCAGGAGGTTGTAAATTCCTCCTTGAGAGAGGGAGTGGTGCCAGCCACTTTAAAAGAGGCAGTAATCAGACCACTGAAAAAGCCTAACCTGGACCCGGCAGACGTTAACAATTATAGGCCAGTGGCCAACATCCCCTTCCTGGGCAAGGTGCTTGAGCAGGTGGTTGCAGGACAGCTCCAGGCACTCTTGAATGAAACGGATTATCTAGATCCATTTCAATCGGGCTTCAGGCCTGGTTCTGGAATGCAAACTGCCTCGGTTGCCCTGTGGGATGACCTCTGCCGGGAGAGGGACAGGGGGAGTGTGACTCTATTGATTCTCCTGGACCTCTCAGCAGCTTTCGATATCATCGAACATGGTATCCTTCTGGATAGGTAGTCTCGGTTGGGAGTTGGAGACACTGCACTGCAGTGTTCTGCTCCTACTTGGATGGCCAATTCCAGAAGGTGGTGCTGGGGGATTATTGCTCTGTGCCATGGCAATTATGCCATGGGGTTCCACAGGGCTCTATTTTATCCCCCATGATGTTTAACATCTACATGAAACCACTGGGGGAGGTTATCCGGAGGTGTGGGCTGAGGTGCCATCAATATGTGGACCCCCAGCTCTACCTCTCTTTCTCATCAAACCCAGGTGAGACAGTGGCTGTTCTGAATCAGTGCCTGGGCACGGTAATGGACTGGATGAGGGCCAATAAACTGAAACTCAATCCAGACAAGATGGAGGTACTGTTAGTGGGTGGTTCGTCTGCCTGGCTAGGTGATAATTCAACATGTTCTGGAGAGGGTTGCACTCCCCCTAAAGGATCACATTCATAGTTTGGGGGTGCTCTTCGATCCAGAACTGTCACTTGAGGCACAGGTGAACTCAGTGGCATGGAGCACTTTTTACCAGCTTAGGCTGGTATACCAACTACGCCCTTATCTGGACAGAGATAGCCTAGCTACAGTTATCCATGCTCTGATAACTTCTTGTCTGGAATTTAGGGATGGCGGAGAATTTCTCCACGAATCTCGGGGAGGCCGAAAGCCAACGCATTCGGCCCCCCCGAAATTGGCAGTGAAATTCTCCGCCCCCCCGCCCCCCCCCCCCCCCGGATGGGACTTATCTCCCTCGAATGGCCCTCTCGGCGGCAGGTCCCGGCAGTGGTTAGGCGGGGACAGGGGCCGGTCTTCCGACTGGCTGCCGCCGCCGCCATTACAAAGTGAATTAAAAAACAAACACACACACACCCGTGATAGGCTACGTAACGATTTACATAGCCTATCACGGCTAGATTTCCAAAGTCAGCCGTGATAGGCTACGTAAATTGTTACGTAGCCTATCACGGGTGACTTTGAAAAAACAAAAGCGTGTATGCAAATGGCGGCGCCCATGGGCGCCGCCATTTGCATTCCTTATTTGGGCCCGGGTAGTCTACGTAAATATTTACACAGACTATGGCAAAAATAAGGGCAACGCAAATAGCGTTGCCCTTATTTTCATCGTAGTCTACGTAAATTTTTATGTAGACTACCCGGGCACAAATAAGGAATGCAAATGGAAGTGCCCATGGGCGCCGCCATTTGCGTACGTGCTTTTTTTTTTTCCAAAGTCACCCGTGATAGGCTACGTAACGATTTACGTAGCCTATCATGGCTGACTTTGGAAATCTAGCCGTGGTAGGCTACGTAAATCGTTACGTAGCCTATCACGGGTGTGTTTGTTTTTTTTTTAAATTCACTTTTTTATTTCGCGGCCAGGGAGATGGGGCGCTTCTCCCCGGCCTGAATTTCGGCCGGGCGAGGCGGGGTGCCTCCCCCCCGGCCTGAATTTCGGCCAGGCGAGGCGGGGCGCCTCCCCCCCAGCCTGAACTTCGGGGGGAGAACCAAAGCGCCTCCCCCCCACCATGAAGCAAGCTGTGGGACCAGGTAAGTGACTTTCGTACATCCCTAGTCTGGATTATAGGGATGTAGGAAAGTCACTTACCTTGAACGAAATTTGATTCACGGTGGGGGGGAGGTGCTCCGTCCCTCCCCCAAAATTCTGGCAGGGGGGAGGCGCTCCGTCCCTCCCCCCCGAAATTCTGGCCAGGGGAGGAGGCGCTCCGTCCCTCCATCGCCGAATCCTGGCCGGCCATGCCACAAATGGCGGCGGCCGTAGCCGCCGCCGTTTGCATACCTGCAGTCAGCCGTGATAGGCTACGTAAATGTTTACGTAGCCTATCACGGCTGAGTAAAAACAACAACAACAACGGCGCATACGCAAATGGCGGCGCCCATGGGCGCCGCCATTTGCGTTCCTTATTTTGTCATGTCTAGTCTACGTAAACATTTATGTAGACTACGGCGAAAATAAGGGGAACGCAAATAGCGTAGCCTATCACGGTATTTTTAAATATCTAGCCATGATAGGCTACTTAAATCTTTATGTAGCCTATCACATTTTGTTGTTGTTGTTGTTTTACTGGAAATGGCGGTGGCGGCAGCCGGTCGGAAGACTGGCTGCCGCCGCCAAACCGCCGCTGCCAGGAGGATTCGCCCAAGGTAAGTCCTGTCCCGGGGGGGCGGGGGGGGCAGACCGTTTCGCCATCAATTTCGGGGGAACGAATGCACTGGCATTCGGCCTCCCCGAGATTCGTGGCGAAATTCTCTGACATCCCTACCCGGGATTACTGCAATGCATTAAACATGGAGCTGCCTTTGAAAACAGTCCGGAAACTTCAGCTGGTCCAAAATAGGGCAGCAGGATTGTTAACAGGGATTGGCCAATGAGCTCATATTATGCCAGTACTTTTCCAGCTGCACTGGCTGCCAGTCGATTTCCGGGCTCGATTCAAAGTGCCGGTATTAACATTCAAAGCCCTTAATAGCTTGGGGCCAGGTTATCTGAAGGATTGCCTCCTCCCATATGTACCTGCCCGGACCGTAAGATCATCCTCAGCGGCCCTTCTCCATGAGCCCCTGCCAAAGGAAGTGAGGCGGGTGGCTACTAGGAGGAGGGCCTTTTCTGCTGTGGCACCCTGGCTGTGGAATGAGCTCCCTAGTGAGGTTTGCCTGGCACCTACATTGTATTCTTTCCAGTGCCAAATGAAGACCTTTTTATTTTCCCAGGCATTTTAGCTTTCTAGACTTTTAGTTTTGCTGTTTTAAATCTGTGTTTTAAATCCCTGCATTTCTGCTAGGTTTTACTCTGGTTTTATTCTGGTTGTATTGTTATACTGTGATTTGAATGTTTTATATATTTTATATTGTTTTATTGTGTGCTCTTTGGTTTTAATTTTTGTGAACCGTCCAGAGAGCTTCAGGTATTGGGTGGTACAGAAATGAAATGAAATGAATGAATAAATGAATAAATAAATTATGTTTTGCGACATCTCATTGTAGCACTAAGCTAATAGGCTGTGTATGTTAAAATATAATACATTGTTTGGTTAGAGGATTATACATAGGAAATTCACCCACGAATACAACTACATAAAAGTAATACAGTCATGCTCACCTGTGCTGTCATCATAAACAACTGTGACAGTTTTCCACTTGAAGAACTGCACAAGGTCAAGGATGGCACGGCTGAGTGAAGAGAAATCTGGATAAAGACTGACATAAAATGAGTCTTTGTTGTCTGAAACCTGATGCTTCCAGCGTGTCTGTATATGTGGAACCCCCAACGCATTGCAGATAGATTGCACAGCATTAGCTGAAGAGCTATGTGAAGGCCCAAAGATAGCAGCTACTCCAAGAGAGAGCTGATCACAAGCTGAAAAAGAAGAAAGCCACAATTATCAATGCGCAGGGAACAACAATGACAAAAACAACAACAACATCTCTAGTTTTTTTCCACCAAGTCAGGATTGTTTTCCATGCAGCTCTCTCTTTCTAGGCAGAAAGTCATTTATTTTAAGTGGAAATATACAATTAGTGTTAAGCTATAGGAATGGATCCAATGGTGCGAAAGCAGGCTTGTTTTGATGCAATTCTCTCTTTCCAGGCAGAAAATTGTTTATTTTAAATAACTATGTTTTAGAAATACATAGGGGCTGGATCCAAGATTCTTTGATCCAATAGATGCTTCCATGGGCAGAACAGGGAGGGAGATTTTTTTTTTTTAATCCATTGTCTCTCTCACACCCTCAATAATTTGCTCCAGAAGTTTAGGTGACCCTTCAGAACTGCATGGGAGGTGGCTCAGGGAGCTACACGGAAAAAAGGAAATCACTGCAAATCACCACTGAGCCCATTCTGTTGAGTAAGACCTTTGCTGGATCAAAGAGTTTCCATCAGCAGAGGGACACCACTGGATACAACCAGCATGAACACCTTGGAGTGAGCTGTCAATGTCAACAGTTCAACTGCTACTGCTGGATGGCTAGAAAGGAGGCACACATTCTACCACAATAATGACAGAGATATATGGAGACAGAGGCGTATGGAGACAGAGACTATTAAGACCCCTTCCTTTACACATTCACTTGTCTTTGGCAGTTTAGGTATAAATTACCTCAAGTATTATTACTAGGGATGAGGTTGAAATCCATTTGGTTCGCATTTTAATATCAACCAACCTAATTCCCACTTCCCAAACTAATATGTGAACTGGAATACAATCATCTTTCAGTTTTCACACTTCTCTGAATTTTGCAATGCAATTCCTCATCAAAAATCTGTACAATAATGCATACACTGTATACAAAAACATGGACATTGTGGAAAATTGTGTACAAAAAGGGCATATATTAGGGGAAATTGCATATAAAAATATGTATGGATTTCTTAAAACTGGGATGGAACAAACTTGTGCTTGAAAATATGTGAACATCATAGCAAAAGAAGCAGACAGAATTGCCCATCCCTAAGTATTACAGAGTGGCTCTACTATCAACTTCATGGGTTACAGGAACTAGAATGCAAGCTCTCAATTTTGCTTTCATGTTAACTTTCCAACACTTCCACTTATTATTAGCTAACCAAAAAGGATAGCCTTGGGCCATCAGATTCATAAGCTGTTGTTTGCACTTTGTTACTAGTAGGCAGTGCATCCATAAAGACAAATTCTCACTACCTGTTTCTAAACATTTGCACCAGCATATCTGTCTGAGCCATAATTTCCCTGCCATGTAAAATTATAGCTTTTTTGACCATCCATTGGTTGTCTTAGTATCAACCTCATATTGTGCATTTCTTTGCCTGTATTTGTTAATATCATACATAAGTAAGAAAAGCTCAGTAAATCTCAACACACTCTGGATGTCACAGCAAGAGAAAAGAAGTCAAGATGTACTTTAATGGAAAAAGGTGAGGTAAAAAATATGGTGATCCACTTTGGCTTTCTAAGGAACATGAATTCAAGATCTAGGTCAAGATATTACCACTCTGCCTTGGTGCTAGACATCCAAAGCTATCCACTATAACTGCAGCTATATTTATAGGAAAGCACCTTATTTCTATGCTGTTTGTACATTTTAATGCATCCATCTTTTCTGTATAAAGAGAATTGTGTTCATGTAAAGATAGATTTATAACGTTTTCCCTTAGTTTCCTTGCTAACTACACAATAGGCACAATCCTATTGTGCCCATGTGCCAGTGGGACTGACTGCTGGCACAGCAGGGACTCAGTGATTCTAAAAGCAACCCCAAAGGAGGGGAAATGCCTATTTCTGGAACGGGGCAAGTCACGTAGCTAGCAAAAGGGTGCTCAGCTGACCTGTCCTGATCCAGAAATGAGTATTTCCACTCATCTCAGGCGTTACTTTTAGAACTACTAATTCCCTGTTGTGCAAGTGGTCAGTCCTGTTGGCGCAGCACACTCAGCGGAAGCACAGCACTCCAGTCCAGTACTGCCCCATATCGATAATCTAGAACGGGGTGTTAAACTTCTTTCATCCCAAGGGCTGCATTCCAGTGACCAGCAGAGCTGAGGGCAAAGGAAGTGGAACCAAAGGCAAAAGGGACAGGGTCCCATCCCCACCTCTCAAATACCAGCATATTTTAGCTTAAAGCTCTTACAGCCAGTAAATAAACACTACGAGGGGCATTTTAGCCTTTTAGAATGGAGAAATACTGCACAAAAGCCAGGAAAACAGCAAAGGAAAGGTGGTTGTGGGGGGAAGCAGGAACCACCTCGTGATGTGGGGGAGAGGCCATGGCCATCTGGGAACTCTGGAAGGATGGATTGACACCCCATCAGGGCTGGATTTGGACCCCAGGCCTGAGGTTCAACACCCTTGATTTCAAAGAATCATCCACAGAAAGCTTCTTCATAAAACAGTAGTCAGATAACTTTGGTTGGAAGGGTCTGAGGAAGATGTTATCTGGTAGTAGCGTGTTTTTTTAAAAAATCAATTTAATAGTGACAAAGCAGGGGATCAGCACTCCTTTATTTATTTGTTTACAATATTTATATACCGCTCCACATCATGAAGCTGAACCCTGACAAGACCGAGGTACTTTTGGTGGGAGACAAGAGGAGGCTGGGGTATGTTGACCTGGTGTTGAATGGGGTACGGCTACCCTTGAAAGACCAGGTCTGCAGCCTGGGGGTCATTTTGGACTCCCAGCTGTCCAGGGAGGCTCAAGTGTCAGCTGTGAGCCAGACAGCGCTGTATCAACTCCATCTAATACGGCGGCTGCGCCCCTTCCTTCCCAAGCATCTGCTCCCATAGTGTCAAGGGGTCCTTGGAGGCCTCTCTCAGTCTAATCCAGTAGCCAAGTCCAGACACAGACAAAGGGATTCCTTTCAAAGCTTTATTCTTCTTTTACAACTTAACAACTATACCGTTTGCAACTAGATCTGAGCAGCACAGTACCTATGCCCTAAGTTGGAACAGTTGGTCCCCGTTTGAAAGGGAATTACTGGCAGACACCTGAACTTAAGGACTAGGGAGAGTCCCTCCCCTTTTCCCTTGGATCCTCTGGGCGCAGCCATTGTTTGCGCGCCAACCAGGCACTACTCCCCCTTTCCGCGCCCTCCATCTGGCGCCTCTCTCTGCATCTGCGTCACGCGTCCACCAAGTCTGCTATCCGCGCTCCGTTACTCCCTGGACTGCTATCTAAGCTAGGAATGTTGGTGGGAGGAATCTCCGTCAGCTGTTGGCCCTAGGAAAGAGGAGCGCGCTCCCCTCCCGGGAGCGACTGCTCTTCCTCAGAATCAGAACTACTCTGGGATTCTATGGGCTCAGTGTCCACCCTGACACATCGGTAGTACGTGCCCTGGTGTCCTCTCGTTTAGACTACTGTAATGCACTCTACATGGGGTTACCCATGAAGACAGTTCGGAAGCTGCAGCTGGTACAGAATGCGGTGGCTCGCCTGATTAAAGGCAGCCGCCAGCAAGATCACATCACTCCAGTGCTGAAGGAGTTGCACTGGTTACCAGTTGTTTTCCGGACCATATTCAAGGTGTTGGTTTTGACCTTTAAAACCCTATATGGTTCCGGCCCAGCCTATCTTAAGGAGCGCCTCCAGCAGCACCAGACAGGCCGCTTAACAAGATCAGCCTCGGATGGCCTTCTCTCTGTCCCATCAGCCAGGACAGCTAGACTGGTGGGGATGAGGGAGATGGCCTTTTCTGTGGTGGCCCCAACTCTGTGGAACTCCCTCCCTAGGGAACTCCGTCATGCCCCCTCTTTAATGAGCTTCCGTCGTGCATTAAAAATGTGGTTGTTCAGGCAGGCATTTGGGGTGGGTTAGGGTATTTTAGAAAATGTTTTTATTGTAGAATTTTATTGTTTTAAACTGTTTTATTGTACGCTGTACATCGCCCAGAGTGGCTGGGTGACCAGCCAGATGGGCGATTAATAAATTTAATTTAATAATAATAAATCTAGAACAGATTTCAGAGCAGTGAACATAAAAGATAAAACAGTAAAAGAATAAACGATTAAAATACCGCATTAAAATTATACTTAAAAAACACACACAATGCCAATAGAAACTGTGACTGGTCAATTAAGGAATGCCTCCTGGAACAATGCTGTTTTCAGGAGGCACTGACAACGCAGGGTTGATGCCTGCCTGACCTTCAGGGGCAGGGAATTCCAAAGAAAGGGGGCCGACACGCTGAAGGTTCTTTTCCTGGTGGACTCCAATTGGGCCATAGGTCCATGTGGAACCACCAGGAGCAAGCCCACCGATGACCTCAGTGACAGGAGATGTTGGTCAGAGAGCAGGTGCTCTCTTGGTTATCCTGGTCTAAAGTTGTTTAGAGCTTTGTACACTTAACAAAACTGCTCTGTCAATAGCCTCTCCTAGAGTAAAAACATTAAAAGTTTAAGTAAGCAATACAAGAGAATTCAGGGAATGTTGGTAAACCAAAGCTGTAAAACTGAGGGACACTGTGGAGCCATGGTGTCTAATTTGCAAAGCCCTATGGCATTAGTGTCCTGGAATATGTCGTATTTGAGAACAAGGCACAATTCTTTAAAAGCTGTGGGATGCAGTCCAGGTCCATTCTGTCATAATTCAATGGGAGCTTTGCCATGGACTTCAGTGGGATGTGGATTTCCCTATGATGCTTGGCACTTCTTGGCACAGCCGCCCACTCTTATTCAGTTGTAACTGGCAAGTACAAACCTTTCTTAAAAAACAAAAAAGCCTTGGTATTGTTCACTAATGTGTTTACCTTGTATACCTGTAGTTGTACAAATGCTGTGAGATGAAATCTGTAACAACAGTAATAGCTGGCAAATGCAATTCTTCTATTAGTCTTTAAAGAAAATCACACACACTAAGATTTTGAAATATGCCATTCTTCTGCATGTGGTTTACAGTGATTCTATTCTAAGTTCACAGTATGATCTTTAAACAAATGCAGTAGGGAGAATTTTGATTGCATTTCCGATATTCTTAGTTCAGATAATATCTTGGGAAAATTCTGGCCTTGCCTAGGGCTTCGTCTTCAGTTCAGTGCTTTTAAAATCAAATTAATTTCCCATCTGTACCCTATTCCAGGCACCAACTTGATAAGCACATGGATATACAGCCAGTTAAATGTATGGCAACGGCACTAAACCTGGTGAGATCCATGAGGTCTAAAATAACAATAATGTTGATGTGACATTTGCCTGGTTGCAAATTGGACATTTGTTTATTTTGTTTGTAATAAATAAATTTAATAAGGCAGGCATTTGGGTGGGTTAGGGTATTTTTAGAAATATGGTGTTTTTATTGTAGAATTTTATTGTTTTAAACTGTTCTGTTATATACTTTGTACATCTCCCAGAGTGGCTGGGTGACCGGCCAGATGGGCAATTAATAAATTTAATAAATAAAAAATAACAATTGTTAGCCATTGCTAGGGATGGGCAAAAATCTTGTTTCAATTCAAGTTTTGATAAGAATTTACCAACATCTGTAAAGTTCTCCATATTCAGGGCAAAAAGAACGTGAGGTTTGTTTATTTGTTTTATGTGGGAGAAACTGAAACAGATTTGTAGGGATGTACGAAAGTCACCTTTTCGCAGGGGTGCTTTGCGGTGGTGGGGAGGCGCTTCACTTCTCCCCCCAAAGTTCAGGTGAGAGGGGGGAGCCGTCCCGCCTCGCCTGGCCGAAATTCAGGCCGGGGAGAAGCGCCCTGTCTCCCCGGCCACGAAACAAAGTCTAAAAAAAAAAAAAAAAAACGTGATAGGCTACGTAACGATTAACGTAGCCTATCACGGCTAGATTTCCAAAGTCAGCCGTGATAGGCTACGTAAATCGTTACGTAGCCTATCACGGGTGACTTTGGAAAAAAAAAAAAAGCACGTACGCAAATGGCGGCGGCCTATGGGAGCCGCCATTTGCGTTCCATATTTGGTCCCGGTAGTCTACGTAAAGATTTACATAGACTACCGGGACCAAATAAGGAACGCAAATGGCGGCGCCCATAGGCCGCCGCCATTTGCGTACATGCTTTTTTTTTTTTTCAAAGTCACCCGTGATAGGCTATGTAACGATTTACGTAGCCTATCACGGCTGACTTTGGAAATCTAGCCGTGATAGGCTACGTTAATCGTTACGTAGCCTGTCACGGGGTTTTGTGTTTTTTTTTACACTTTGTAATGGCGGCGGCGGTGGCAGCAGCCGGTCGGAAGACCAGCTGCCGCCCCCGCCCCCGACGAAAGGCTGACGAACCGCCACCGGGACCCACCGCCGGGAGGGACATTCACCAAAGGTAAGTTCCATCCCGGGGGGGGTGGGGGGTGGCAGAGAATTTCACCACCGATTTCGGGGGGCCGAATGCGTTGGCGCTCAGCCCCCCGAAGATTCGGGGGGAAATTCTCCGCCATCCCTACATTTGTCCATCCAGGCCCAGGACTTTGAGTGCTTAGCTCTTAAACGTCTGGGTTTGAATCCCTGTGTATTCAGACATGCTAGAGGAGCTGAATTAGGGTTGCCACCTCTTTTTACTGACAGTTCATTTTTTTATAAGAGTTTATGGAAACTCACGAAGTTCCTCATATTTGGAAGAGAAAGAACATGATCTTTAAAAGTTCAAATGCAGGAGAAAGTGAGACTGACAGATTCACCTATCCCTGGCTACCACACCACTCCTGTCACAATAGAAGCACCATTTTATCAGAACCTTTCACCTTCTATTCCTGACTTCTCATATCATATAGAAATGAATCCCAGAAACCATGCAAGCAAAGCTATGTAAGTGGAGAAAATATTAGAACTGTACCAAAGAGACCTGGATGTGTTTTTTTTAATGTATTTTTATCCCACTTTCCACCTCCTTATGTAGGTACTCAAAGAAGCTTACAAAATCCAGCAAACAGTCGGAGTTAAAACAACCATTACCTACATAGTTAAATCATAAAATAAGTAATACTACAACATAAAGAAATAACTTAGAAAGGTTCCAAAAGGTAGGACTTAACTTAAATAGCCACAGACAGAAAAGCAGAACAGCACTAAAGACAAAGATAAGTTCTTGGGCAGTGATGTCCATATAGAGTGATACCATAGAAAAGGCCCTGCCACAAATTGCTACCAACCATACCTGAACAACCCTTGGTAGTATGCACAAGAGGGTCGTATCAACTGAACGTAAGCGACGGGCAGTTTCCATATCTCAACAAATCCCAAGTAACCTTTATGAGTCATAAAGGTTAATGATAGCCTTGGGCAAATACAATTCTCTCAGCCCCAATTTCCCAATCCTCAGAAAAGTGTCTGTGTATTATTTATTTTTAAAGTTTCTGCACCACTGTTTTTTACTCAACATGTACAAAGTGGTATACAGATACATACATTGGCATGAGATGTCTGGCATGAGAATCTCACTAGGTGGACTTTGTTACTTGTAGTAATTCCATGACTGCTGCTTCTGCTGTAGAAACCAGGGAGAGCCATTGATTTCTAAAGGAGAAGGGTAGAGAGCTGTAGTTGGGAAGAACACTGAGGTGGACTTTACTCTCTGGATATAACCAAAGGCTGGGACAGTCAAACATAAGGCAGCTAACTTATTTTTTTCCATGACGGCCACATTCCCTTGACAGTAATATGTGGGGGGGGGTGCATGTCACTGGTTGGGCCAAATCTAACAGTGGACAGGGGCAGAACCAAAAGTGTGTGGGTCACCCCTTTTCTCTTTTTGCCACCCCTTTTCTTTGTCTCTATCTTCCTTCCCACGCTGGGCTGCCAGGGAAGAGACAGGTCACTCTTACCAGAGGTCTGAACTGATTGCATACAGAGGGCTTTTGAAATTAGGCTGAGGGCCACCTGAAATTAAGCCAGGGTCTACAGGTTGCCACCCTTTAGAGTCTAAACTTAGAAACTTACCTTTTTTGGATGCTTCAAAACTATCATAGAGATTTATCTTCTGGGTGTCATATGTTAATGTGGTGTTTGGTAACAGAGTTCTGTTTCTGTTGATTGTGTTCACAGCAAATCTGAAGGCCAGTTCCTCTGCTCCCATTGCTCCTGTAGGGCCAGATTCCACACATTCAAATATACCCCCTGAAGAAATGGAGAGACATAGTCAGAGAAAAATTGAACTTAATATCTAAGATCATCAAGCTAATGGCTATAAGGGTACAAGTAAGAACGAATTGCCTCAAGGAAATCTAATTTTTAGCTGGGTTTGTATCAGGGCCTAAACATTAAAAACAAGGCCCAAGACATATGTAGATCATACATTGCAATGCAAAAACAGTGTATGGGACAGTGATATCAGTAAAACTTTGCTGCCCACAGCAAACAGCAGTAACATAATTATACCAGACACCACACTGACAGCCACCTGGATGTTCCATCATAGCTGAAACCCAGAGACATCTGAGATGTCAACCGATGTCAAAGAAAATAGGAATGTTAAAGCTCTAAACAACTTGGGTCCAGGATACCTTAGGGATCACCTGAACTCTTATGTCCCTGTGTAGTCTTTGCATTCCTCAGAAGGGGCACTTCTGATGGTTCCTCATGCTTCGGAGGCTTGCCTCAGAAGTACTTGTAACGGTGCATTTATGGCTGCAGCCCCGGCCCCTGGAATGCATCTCCATTGATATTGGGCATGTATCTTCAGTTCTGATCTGCTTAAGACCCACCTCTTCATGCAGACTTTCCTAAGGTGTGACCCAGGGAGTATAGTGATAGTTTTATTGTTGACGAGTGATTATTTTATTGTACTTTATTGTTATATTCTTATGGTTATATTCTTATGTTAACCACTTTGATAGTTCACAGGAAAACAGTGCATAAAGCTGTGTAATAAAATAAAATAAAATAAAATAAAGAAGACGAAGACGATGAAGCATCCTTGCAAAAGCAAGCTAATATCTATGTAGGCTTTCTGGCCAAAGCTTATGTCACCTCTCAGTCCCTTTGAGGAGGAAGAACATAGAACACAGTTCATGAGGAGGCTCGTACCTTCCCAGAAATCTCCTTCTCTGTGAGTTTTTTTAAAAAAGAAATGTTGTGAGGTGGCTATGGTCATGGTGCACAAGTGTGAAGGGGTCTTGGACTTGCCCAGTGCATCATTGTGGTTACATTTGAATGCTAGTTCCATTCCCCCATGATCATCGTCACCATGGAATGGAATGGAGGAGTGGAGAGTAAACACTTTATACCAGGCATAGAAAATCTTGATGTCCTCCTTTCACTGGCTTTAAGAATATGGAACTTAAGAAGAGCCATGTTGGATCACACCAAGGCCTGTCTTGTCCAGCATTCTGTTCCCACAATGGCAAACCAAATGCTATGGAAAGCCCACAAGAGGGCATCCCCCTGCTCATGTTCCCCAGCAACTGGTATTGAGAGGTGTCAAGGAAGGAGGTGAAGGAAGATACCTGCCTCTGACCCAAACTCCCTGCGAGGGAGGGCCGCCCAGGACCAAATCCTGGGACCCCCTTCCCAAAAACAGGACTGGCCAAACCTGGCCTTTCAGTCCCCCAAAATACCCAGTAGCCACCCTCTTAAGCCAAGAGGCACTGAAATTAGCACTGAGATTATGCAGAGAGATCACACCAACTAAAGGTTGGATAAAGGTTTATTAAGATCAAAATAAAGGGGGAAAGGGAAAGGGAAGAATGGAAATAGCAAGCTACACAGAGGGTACAAAGCTAAATCACTTAACTATATACAGAGAGCTTCATGAATGGATACCCAAGCAAAACAATAAATCTACCTGGCCTATCCTTGCTAAGTATAGCTCTCCCTGGATAGCAACCAGCCATCTGCAGGTCCAGGAACACTAGGATGAAGGGAGACCCCATGCCTTGACCTCAGCCCACTTTTAAAGCCCAGCCCTGGCAACCCAGGGCAGATTTTGCTTCAGCCAATCACCGGCTCAGTCCCTGGGTGGGCTGCCCTGGCCTCCGAGAGGCTGGAACTCCCCACCACCTCCAGCTGTTGGCACTTTCTAGTTAGCAGGGGCTGCGTCTGGCCTTGGGCAAAGGGCCGAGGAGCCTCTAGATTACAAACCATTCCAGGTGGTTACATTCAACATGACAGCCTGACCCAATCTTATGGTGGAAAGCAGGCCATTATCCTTGACAAGAGGCATACTGCCTCTGATTCTGGATGTAATATATAGCCATCATAACTAGTAGCCACTGATAGCCTTACCCTCCATGAATTTGTCTAATTCTCTTTTAAAGCTGTCCAAGTTGGTGGATCGATACATGTTGTAGTAGCAAATTCCATAGCTTTGCTATGGACTGTGGGAAGAAGTACTTCCTTTTGTCTTTCCTGAATCTCCCATCATTCAGCTTCATGGGATGACTCCTGGTTCTAGTATTATGAGAGAGAGAGAAACTGTAGCCCTTTTGTTTTGTCCACTTTCTTTTAGGGATCTAGCTTGTAGTTAAGGATGGCTGTATAGAGCAATTTCCTACTGGAAGTCAGAAACTAGAAGCAGCTAGTTTAAAAATGTGACAGAGGAGCAAAGAGAACAGGCAATAACAGGTGCTTCATAAGTTCCTTATCACTCTCCTATTTATAATATTATCAAATCTCTGAAGAAGTTTAGCCTCATAAATCATCTCCTTATTTTATCTTCTGTCTCATCATGACTAGGGGAAAAGACCAGCATTTTTTTCCTATTGTTGAACAGGCAAACACACTAGAGCCTGCCTCGCATACCGCTTGCCAGACCCCCACTGGCCTCCCCTGATTGGCTCACCGTGCAAGCTGTCAGACGGTCCGCAGGCACCTGGCAAGTGGCGTCCACATATCCCACGAGCTGCCATTTTGCATAAAAATGGCAGCTCCACTATTTATGTAAGTCACCATTTGCGTAAGAGGGTGGCCATAAATAGCCCCATTCATGCAAAATTATAGGCATAAATCGTATAATTAGGCCATAATTTATGCCTACAATTTTGCATAAATGGGGCTATTTCTGGCTGCTATCTTAAGCAAATGGTGACTTACATAAATAGCGAAGCTGTCATTTTTACGCAAAATGATGGCTTGTGGACAAGCAAGGATCCCTGTGCTTCCCTGTAGGGGTGTACGAACCCCACTTACCATTCCGGCTGGCAGCGTCCACGGGGAGGGGAGGTAATCTGTCCCTCCCCCCGGAATCCTGCCTGGCCGGCTCCACTCCATGGCAAGTCCACGGAGCCGCTGGCCGGGCCCATCCGCAGCCAGACTGCCGTCCACTGCCGGGCTGCTGTGGCCGCAAATGGCGGCTGTCGTAGCTGCCACCATTTGCATCCCTGCCCGTGGCCATGATTGGCTACATATATATTTACGTAGCCTATGACAGCAAAAAGCAGGGACACGAATGGCGGCCACTACGCCATTTGCGTCCCTGCTCTTTTCGTGATAAGCTACGTAAATATATACGTAGCCAATCACGGCTAACACAGGGATGCAAATGGTGTAGCAGCTGCCATCTGCGTCCCTGTGTTAACCATGATAGGCTATGTATATATTTACGTAGCTTATCACAAAAAGAGCAGGGACGCAAATGGCGTAGCAGCCGCAATGGCGGCCATATCACTTGTGGAACAGAGCCGGCCGGCGGCTCCACAGACTCGCTGCGGAGCTGGCCAGTGAGGATGCCAGGAGGGAGGAATGGATTGCCCCCCCGCCGCGGACCCCTGGCGGACTGGAGGTAAGGGATTTCATACATCCCTACTCAGCATGCGCCAAGTTAGGCAAGTGCACGGATCCCCAGACTGGTGTCCAGGGGCTGAGCCAGTGAGAAGTCACTGAACCTCGAGCCCCAACCAGACTCTTGCGACATCCCTAGTTCAGCCTATAAAAACTCAGCCCTTGGGAAATGGATGCTCAAATACTATGAAAATAGAAGCTGGAGGGAGCAATCCTATAGGGCTAGGTGGCCACCTCTGAACTCAGAGGCGACCACCTATCCAATGCAGGGCAGGAGAAATGCAGAGGGGATCATCCCCTCTGTGCTTCAGCCGCCCCGCATTTGCGGCTAGACAGCCGATTTTGGCTGTCTAGCCACGGGGAGCCAGAGTGGGGGAAGCACCTGCCAGATGACACATAGGATGTGTCATACCAGCATTACTGCCTTCCCCGCCCTGGAGTGCCCCTCAGAACGCCTCATTTTTACTGCTCTGCACTCTTCTTCCAAGCACGGAGCATGGGGCCATTCTGAGCAGCCTGTGACGCAGCATGGGAGTGGGGGAAGGTCGATTCTCAGGGAGCTGACCTTGGAGCGCGAGCTCCGGGGTCTGTTCCCGGAAACTGATGTATCCTATGGCTGTCTAGCCACTGACTAGTGGCCATAGGATTGCTCCCTTACATACAGAGAAAGTTATAAATGGCTGCTTAAAATGGTACCAATTTAGATCTCAATGATTCAACAAATCAAGGCGAGATGCTGAATACATGTAGACACAGAAACTGAGTTAGCAGGAAAAGAATGCTCTGTGAATAACCATGAGAAACAGTATTACAAGACCGCTATCTCTCCCCCAAACAAAGGAATAAATACGCAAACCTAGATAATAGTCCAGTGATATTAAACAAAAAAAGGGGCAGGGGAGCTGAGTAACAGAAAACACCAATATGAAGCTGAGAGACAACCTAGTATCCTGTGGAATAATGGAGAGCGCAGATGAGAATTGTAGAGTTGGAGAGGGCTTTGGAAGCAATCGAGTCCAATGCTAGTTTGATGCAGGAAACTAAGAGCGAGAGTCCCCCCAACAGATGGCTGCCAGCCTCCAATGAGAGAGAGCCCAACACTCCTCCAGGTAACACTCCATTCTTGAACTGCTCTTACCTTCAAGAAGTTTCAATTAATGTTCAACCTGATATCTACCCTCCTGTAACTTAAGCCAATAAGAATCCAGTTGTTGTTGTTGTTCAGTCGTTCAGTCGTGTCCAACTCTTTGTGACCCTATGGACCAAAGCACGCCAGGCCTTCCTGTCCTGTGCTGTCTCCCGGAGTGTGCTCAAGTCCATATTCATTGCATCGGTGATGCTATCTAGCCATCTCATCCTCTACCGTCCCCTTCTCCTTTTGCCTTCAATCTTTCCCAGCATCAGAGTCTTTTCCAGGGACTTTTCTCTTCGCATTAGGTGGCCAAAATATTTGAGCTTCAGCTTCAGTATCTGTCCCACAATTCTATGCATGCATTCCAACAAGCCTAAGGGCACAAGACTATCGAGATAGTCAGTTGCCTCTGACCTCCTCTGAAGTTAGAGGTGACCGACAATCCAATGCAGGGTGGCTGAAGCATGGAGGAGAGGATTCCCTTCCTGCTCTGGCTGCCCTACAGTTTGCTTTAGATGCCTGATTTCAGGCATCTAAGAGTATTTTCAGGGAAGGAGTGGGAATGGGGCTGGAGACCACATTGGAAGCTGTCTGAAACAGCTTCCACATTCTCCTCCCCTTCCCAGCCCCATGAACACCCCATTTGTACCCTCTCTGTGCTCCGTGTTGCAAGCACGGAGAGGCACGGAGGGGCAGCTGCCACAGTTCTGTCCATGCTGGCTATGAGGAAGAGGGGGCCGGGAGCGCGGTTTCCCAGCTCCAAGCTCAGAGCACTGTCTACAAGCTCGGAGCCAGGAGGAAACTGAAAAATCCTATCTCTACCAGACGCTGTCCAGGGGACATAGGATTGCTCTGTTAGATCACCAAAACATTTTATATCAGGCTAAGTCTAAAGACTGATTCTATTTTGAGTTCAGCAGACTCCAAGAAATAGTTTTGCAGAAGAAAGCTGAAGATTATTTCATTTGCTTCTAACCTAGATAGCAACTGGCCAAAAAAAGTGAAAGTGTGTTTGATTCAATATAATCAAGTTTAAACAACAACAAAAAACCATTTGGGTTTTGTTGAGGCAACTGTAACACCTTTAGTTAATTAAAGATATTTGAATAAATAGACTCCATGCAAACTGGATGGGTAATGAAATACTATTATGTTCTAAGCAATAATAGATTCATATCAACAAAAAGGGCAGTTTACAAAGGCTGTAATGGGAAAACTAGTTTCCACTTTATTTTCAGAAGCTGCATCTCTGCCCCCAAGCTGCAATCTGTAATAATCCCCAATATGAGATGACATGTAGGCACTGAGATGTTGCTTTGCCCCAATATACAGAAACGTATCTGGGACTGGGATGGAATGAAGGAAGACATCCTCTCCAGTTTTTCCTCCCAAACCACCTCCAGGAAGTCAACGATGTACAAAGTATTCCTCTCCATGTGTATGTGCAAAACCCTGAGACAGCCAAAACTTTCTTTTACTGGATCCTTGTTCTGTCCCCATAGCCCACCACAAAAACAGCATGATTTGGTGAGACAGTTTGTCTCCATGTTGCTGGCTCAGTGGAGCATCATTCGACTTACAGAACCCAGGCAATCCTGCCTGCAGCTACTCTGAAACATGAGCTGTTATAAGGACCTTCAGCTTCCTGACAGGTTCAGTACTAGGGTGGTATGCCACAGGAGAATCCAGCCCTTTGGGGGCCCAACGGATCCCCATGGTTCCCCTGACTTGCATTTGCGAGCTGAGCGGTGGGTTAGTTCCCAAAACGTGGGAACTTTATCAGGTTGGTTTTTTAAACTTGTGCAAATTGCGATTTTCCTAAAATCACAGCTGTAAATAGTCTAATTTGCACAAACTTGTGGGCATAAATGGTCTAATTTGATAAATTATACCATTTATGCCCACAACTTTGCACAAATTGCACTATTTATGGCTGCAATTTTGCACAAATCGCAATTTGCACACATTTTAACACACACACACCCAATCCACAAGCTGGCCTGACTCATCATGCACTGAGTCGGGCTAGCTTGCGGATAAGCGAGTTGGAGTCCGGCAGCCTGAGCCAGCAAAAACTCACCAAGCTCCATCCCTCAAACAGATTTCTCCAATATCTCTTTTCATTGCTAGTCAATCTGTATGTGTTATTTTCTTACTAATGAATGTGCCCAGCTTCGCATGGGTTGCAAGTCCTTTGATAATGCCCGTATCCCACTGTCTTAAAAATATTGCTGGGCAAGTGTGATAAAGTTCAAATTCAACATAATACAAACTTCATTTGCACCTTGAAGTGGTACTGAATTCAGAAAAAAAAAAAAAAGTGTCCAATTTTCCAATCCTGCAATGAGGTAGATATATTGAAGATACCAGAGTGGATATCACGAACGAATGCCCTCCAACAAAATGCATCCAACAAAACATAGGGCAAAAAAATGTCAGAGAGAGGACTAGGTGGGATCCTTTTTCCTGACACACTAGGTTTCTACATACATGAAGGGTGTTTCATGGGGGAGAATTCTACTTGCAATCCTTTACCTGCGAACTGAACTGGTACAGGCCAGGAAAAGCGTTACTGCTTGATTCTGCTGATTATATAAATTGGATTAGACTTACTTACTGGATTAGACAGTCACAAATTTCAGTAGAATTTATACTATGCATACCAACATCCAGTCAGCTAATCAAATTTACCGTCCTACAGAATGGAAAAGAAAAAAAGAAGGCCATAATACTTTATACTACCAAGTACCACATTCCAAAGGGCTGTCATGAGTCATGTTGGTCCATCCAAACTCATCAGTTGCTCTCCCAGTCGTTGTTGTGCCTATTCGTGATTGCTTTATTAATAATCCAAGTAAGGCATGCAACACATGCTCTCAGATAAGCGGGGAGAGAAGTCATAAATCTTGCAATTCAAAGGTAGACAAGCTGCCAAACCTTTGCCTATCTCTGTCTAACAGCTTGAGGGAGGCAGATGTGGGAGTTGTCTGATTTCCAGTACAGCTTTTGGACCTGAAATTAACACCCACCGAACTGGCACCATCTCATTGAAGTGGGTTCTTTATCCGGAACTGACATAGCTCAAAGTATGTAAAATGCTTGCTTTCTGCACCCTTGCATTGTGTCGCATGGGGCTCTTCTTTGCATTCAAAGCTCTTAATGTAACGCACAACATCAATACAGTACAATTGTGCTTGCGATCAAAATAACTCAAGGACCACGGTCCTTGAATCTGCTACTTGCACATTGTCCAAATGTAATCATGTGTGCTGCACTTCACAATAGGCAGTCAGGAACAGCTGTATGAGGAATGTGGTCCAAGGTTTGCTGCCATGCTGGAAGCCGCTAGGCAAATTCTTGCCAGAATGTACATGTGCCTTAACATTCATCAGATGCTTCATAGAATATTTATTTTTAAAATGTATTATATTCCAACCTTCTGCTGCTTATGTACCACCCAGGATGGCTAACAACAATTAAAAGCAATGTAACATAGAATAACATTCCAAAAGAGAAAAAAAAATATTTATAACTATGTGAGTTCCATATTTATGATAAGCAGGCTCTCCCAAAAGCAAGGAGCATCACTTTCTTACTACATTAAGAAAATGAAAGAGTCCTATGCTTCATTTATACAAGTAAATTACATCAAAATAACTGAACATCACCATCAGTTGTACATCCGGAGGGATAGACATGTTAGTCTGTTGCAGCAAAAACAACAAAGAGTCTTGTGCCACCGTAAAGATTAAGACATGTATTATGGTATAAGCTTTCATGGACTTCAGCATAACACTTCATGCATCTGATGAAGTGGACTGCAGTCTATGGTTTAAATCCAATGTCAACACTAGAGGAAGTCCCCTAGTGCGATAGAACTTTCTCCCTCCCTGCTGGAGCAGATTTTGAGGGTATGCAGGGAGCTGCAGGGGTAGAGTAGGGGAATCACTGTGCTCCTAAGAGCATAAGAACATGAGAAGAGCCATGCTGGATCAGACCATGGGTCCATATAGTCCAGCATTCTGTTCACATTATGGCCAACCAGCTGTTGACTGGAAACCCACAAGCAGGACACAAGTGCAACAGCACCCCCCGCCCATGTTGAGAATATAAGGACATAAGAGCCATGCTGGATCAGACCAAGGGTCCATTCTGTTCACACAGTGGCCAACCAGCTGTTGACCAGGAACCCACAAGTGGGACATGAATGCAACAGCACCCTCCCACCCATGTTCCTCAGCAACTGGTGTACATAGACTCACTGCCTCTGGTACTGGAGGTAGCACATAGCCATCAAGACTAGTAGCCATTGATAGCCTTTTCCTCCAGGGATTTGTCCAACCCCCTTTTAAAGCCATCCAAATTGGTGGCCATCACTACATCCTGTGTGGCAGCGAATTCCATAGTTTAACTATGCACTGTGTGAAGAAGTACTTCCTTTTATCTGTCCTGAATCTCCCACCAATCAGCTTCATGGGATGACTCCGGGTTCTAATGTTATGAGACGGAGAAAAAAGTCTTCCAATCCACATTCTCCACACCATGCATAATTTTGTACACTCTATCATGTCTCCCTGACCCTCTTTTTTTCCAAGCTAGACAAGCATTGACCAGGGGGTTGGATTCGATGGTCTTATAGGCCCCTTCCAACCCTACTATTCTATGAGTCTGTGATTCTATGAAGTCCAGCTGTTGTAATCTTCCCTCACAGGGGAGTTGCTCCAGCCCCTTGATCATTTTAGTTGCCCTTTTCTGCATTTTTTCCAGCTCTACAATATTTTGTTTAGGTTGGTGACCAGAACTGTACACAGTGTTTCAAGTGTGGCTGCACCATAGATTTGTAAAAGGGCAGTTGCTGGGCTGTTCCTCAGCAACTGGTGTGCATAGGCATACCGTCTCTGGTACTGTAGGTAGAACATAGCTGTCAGGACTAGTAGCCAATGATAGCCTTCTCCTCCAGGAATTTATCTAATCCCCTTTTAAAGCCATCCAAATTGGTGGCCATCCCCACATGTTGTGGTAGCGAATTCCATAACTTAACTATGCAATGTGTGAAAAAAATTCCTGGTTCTTCTGACAGAACTACATTCATCAGTGGAACAACACCATTGGATACAGCTCCATGAAAGCTAATGCTGTAATACATTTGTTAACCTTTAAGGTACCACAAGCTGGTTCTTTTTATCAGTTATATACAGTTATATATCAGTTATACCAGTTTATCAGTCTATCAGGTAGACACTGGAGACAATCAAGTGGGAAATCCTTCTGAGCAAGCCCCACTGAAATTAATCAGTGCTGTGAAAGAGTAGCCACTACAGACCTCTGAACCCATTATATCATCTGTGGCTATCTGTAATCCAATAGTAAACATACAGTAAGCATAAAATGGAATTGGTTTCACATGCAGAACACAGGCAGCTCTTCCTGAGCTGTTCATGATAGAGTATTAGTCGAAGTTGCACAAGGTCCTGGCTTGGCAGTGCCCTTTCAGAAGAAGATTGAAAGGACCAGGGTGTTGGGTAAATGTAGTAAAACAAATTCAGGTGCTTTATGAAAACAAGCCAATCCACGCAGCACAGAAGAAGGCAGGAGTGATTTGCATGGATTTCCAGCAAATTTTATGTCAAGACATTGCTTTCAAGGACAAAGGAATTGTGTACATAGTGCAGAGTTGCAAAGCATACCTATGCAAAATAACATTTGACATGCACACCATTCTGACCTCTCATGCAGATGGGGAACATGATATAGATGTGTTATATAAAACCTGAAAGCTGCTACTGACCACTTGAAGAGTCACACTCAGATGAAATCCAGATGGTGCTGTGTGTGACAGACATGGCTAAAAGAACTGCTACAGATGCTAAAGCAGGGGTGGGGAACATTTTGCTCTCCAGATGTTCTTGGACTGAAAATTCCCATCAGCCTTAGCCAGCATAGAAAATGGTGGGTGACGATAAGAGTTGCAGTCCAACAACACCTGGAGGAGCTCACGTTCCCCAACCTTGTGCTAAAATACACCTCCTGAAGCATGCCACCTGGGTTCTTAATGGCAACTTACTAAGATGGCTAAATAATTCCTTTGACCTTTTGAAAAATTACACCTTTCCACATGCAACAGAAGGCCACAACATGACAGGGCGCAACATAATGCTAAAGCAACTGGATTGAATTACATAAATTATGCTAAATCTAAAATAGGACTGCATTATGTAGGAAATGGGCATCCAGCAGTTGATCGTCAGACACAACCTCTGAAAAACAAGTCCATCTAGTCGTGCTATACATGATGAAAAAGGCTGAGGGTCAGAATTAAACATAGTGCATGCCTGGACCAACAGCAATTGATTCCAAAGCTCATAAAATGTGTGGTGCTAAAAGGTAACTCTAACAAGGAATCTTATTTTTCCCATTGTCCAGAAATGACTGATACACAACTATTTACTCAGGCCAGATCTACACCTTGTGTAATACATATCATTATGATCCCATCATGGTAACACTGTATCCCTCTTGTTCATTTATACCTCGTAGGACACACAATGACATTTGTTGTGGTATTTTGGCTAATGTGGAATAAAAAGCAGGAAATAACACTACAAAAGTGGTATATCGAATGTGTCATGTGCCCCAACAGTTATCAGTGCACTTCAATACTGCTATAAGGCAGTAGTATAGATCTAGCCTCAGATATTCTGAACATGTGTATGTAATCAAGCTCTGTGTGGATTCACCTGGCATAGTTGACCAAATACTGGGGCACAGGAATTCTGAGGGGGGTGACCAGAGCTAATGCTTTGCCTGCTGGGCCCCAGTCACAATTTGGTGCTGTGGCCACTACCATTGCATTGTCCCCCTCCGCCATTGGCTGGAAAGGAACCCGAGTGGCCACTTTGCTCTGATCGGAGCTGGGAAGATGCCATCTTTTATTCCTCACAATGCAATGCTAAACCTAGCTCTGACTGTAGCTGCAGCTGCGTCCACCACTTTTGCTGCTTGTGCCACTTTCACTGCAGCTGGAGAAGGTGAAGGAGGCAGCAGGTGTTGGCCGCAGGAGTGCTGCCGCTGGAGGCAGGATATAGCAAGTGGCAGTGGGAGAGGTGTTCAGTACTGGGGTGGCATTGGAAGCATTATACTAAGTCCCCATGCAAGCCTAGCACCAGATCTGCTAAAAACCAACATCAAAGGGCAGTATCCAATACTGCTGCTGTGCTCCTTCCAAAGGGTCCACAACAGGTAGCTAGCACTTCCTCAACCAGCTCTGGAAATGGCCAGAAATGCTCCTTTCTGGACTGGAACAGGACAGCGGAGCTCTCTTCTGCAAGCTCCGTTGACCTGTCCTATTCCAAAAATGAGCATTTCTGCTCATTTCCATTTTCCTCAGGATACTGTTGTGCTAGTGCTGGGTCCTGCTACTGCATGGGCAGTGCTGGATACTGCCCAAACTACCCAGTTCTGGACAGCCATATGCACAGAAGGAAAAACTGTTGGCACTACATACAAAAATAATTTATTTACCAGAACCCTTTCAAAACACAACTCCCCCCAAATGAAAGATTTGGGGTCTGGGTCAACTACTTTTTCACTTCTTAAAAAGAAAAGAAAAGAAATACTAACATGACTTAGGTTTTCTATATTTTTGTCTGCTAGATTAAAGTCCAACGTTGGAAGGCAAAACTACTTTTCCACTGAGCGGGTGTAAATATATTGCGACCATTATTTTAAAAGAAATATAGCTTTCACCACATTAAGGGTCCCTGTGCATGCTCTGAGCAATATAAAGGGGCCTCAGGGGCAAACTGGAATTAGGCAATAAACATTTCCGAACATTACTCGTAATCTAAACAAGACTAATATCTATGGTTTGAAAAATTAAAAAGGGTGGGGGGAATCAGCACCCTGATGGAGTACCACAGAAAGCACCACTGTAGTTTTTCAGTGTTGCTAACTTTTACAATTCAACATTCCCTTCAGCCAGGATGTTAATGGGCCATGACAACAGAGAACAAAACCAAACAAAAACAGCCAACATACTTATTTACATTATACAAAATAGGTTACCCCTCCTACCGCCTTCCTAGTTCTTCACTTTGCATGAAGCAGTTAGTTGGATGGCATTTTTACTGCTAGTCATTAAATTTCCTGCATTCCTGAATGATAAGAACCATACAGAAACAGCAACATTCTGCAACTATTAAAATCACCATTAAAAATTATATTCTCCATTTGCTTCTTCAAATATGTGATATTCTATGGACACACATTTTCCATATAGATTCTGTGGTCCGGTTCACATGATACAAGGGTAGTTAATAAGCCATGGCAGCTTGTTAACCATCCCTGCATGTGCCTGTCACATGCTGGCTCATTTCCCTAACTACCCTCACCAGGCGCAGGTTGTCCTGCTATCCGAACCCAGTGAGGGTGCGTGGCTGGGGAGGTGAACAAGCCACCCAGCAACACTACCACAGAACGTGGGTTCTGAACTGTTTGTTAACCACCTTACCCACCCTCACCAGGTATAGATAGCAGGGCAACCTGTGCCTGGTGTGGGTAGTTAGGGAAATCAGCCAGCATGTGTGAGGGTGGTTAACAAGCAACTCTCGTGTCATGCGAACCTGGTCACTGTCACTGGCTCTAAGAATTTTCATTTAGACAAAATGCACAGTGGGCCGATCTACATTGCGCCCACCATCGCAACCAAGTTGGGGTCCTGTCGGTTAAACGCACTTGCATTAAAACGTGATTATCCACACTCACCCATTTTCCCCCTTGCGGTTCTTGATCGAATGCATGAGCTCGGTTCAGACTCGAGAGCTGTGCTGTTTTCCTGCTCTTAAAGATAGCGGCTTTCATTGGAGAAGCAGAAACTCTCCCTGTTTCTGCTGATTTCCCGCCCACTGTCCCTCTCTTCCTCTATCCCTGTGTGTGTGTGTGTGTGTGTGTGTGTTTGTGTAGGGATGGTGTGAGCATCCTGTTGGGGCTCGAAGCCCAGTGAGAGCTTGTCCCTTGCTGCCACCACTGTAGCAGGTGGGGGTGGAGGGAAGAAGGAGGCACCTATCCTCTTCTCCCCCATCCACCTGCTGGAGGCCAGGGCAAGAGGCTGGGGGGTGTCTGCCAATGCTATTTTCCCCAAACCAGCCGTTTGCAGCCAGTGCAAGGAAGAGGGGCAGCGGCAATGAACCCAGCACTTGCATTTGGGGGGGGGGGCTGCTAGTTTCTTCAAAGCTTCGAAGACCGTGAGATGACATTGCATAGGTTCCTCAGCACTCAAAGCTTTATTAGCAGCAAGGAAATGGCTGGAGGTGCCAGCTCTTGTCTGATCTGGGAAACTCAGCTGGGTCTGCCCTGGTCAGAATTTTGGATGGGAGACCACAAGGGAATCAGGCTTCCTGCACTGAGCAGGGGGTTGTTCTTTCCCTTCAAATGACACTATCTTTTACCTCCTTCTATCCCCAGCTTTGGCTTTAAAAAAAAAAAGGATCACAACTGAGTGCCTTTACAAACCACCATTCTAGCATAACTGGTGCTGTAATATTTTCTCACGGCCCCAATCCTGGGCACTCAATTACATGGGAGTAAGCCACATTGAACTCAATGGAACTTACTACTGAGTAGACATAAGATCACCCTGTAAGTCTGCAAGCCTCGAGTAAGCCCCATAGGGTGCTCTGGAACAAAAGAGGACATTGCTTCTGAGCTTGGTGGGGTGGGGGATCAAAGGTGTCTCCCTTCATTGCAGGGAGGCATTTTACCCTCTGCTCCCTCCGACTGCGAAATGCAGAGGCTGGAGACACTCAGGTGGGGGGGGGGCTGCTTCCATCTTCAAAGACTGCCCAGTGACGAAATTTATGCTTGTGTGTGGGTAAATCAGGCTGGAGAAGGCCTATTCTTCAAAGATTTGAAGATCTGAAAATTCGAAGTTAATGCCTTAATTTTTTTAAAAAAAACTCACAGGGTGAGCTTATGCCTACTCAGTAGTAAGTTCCATTGAGTTCAAAGTGGCTTACTCCTGAATAAGTGAGTGCCCAGGATTGGGGCCACGAGAAAACATTACAGCACCAGTTACACTAGAATGGGGCGGGGGGGGGGGAAGGTTTGTAAAGGCACTCAGTTGTGATCCTTTTTTTTTTTTAAAGCCAAAGCTGGGGATAGAAGGAGGTAAAAGACAGTGTCATTTGAAGGGAAAGAACAACCCCCTGCTCAGTGCAGGAAGCCTGATTCCCTTGGGGTCTCCCATATAAAATTCTGACCAGGGCAGACCCAGCTGAGCTTCCCAGATCAGACAAGAGCTGGCACCTCTAGCCCTCTGCTGGTTGGTGATAAAACTTCCTGTACTAAGGAACCTGTGCTATCAGTAGCTGGAAGACCAGATGAGGGCATCTAGAGCTGTGATTGGACAGGAGGGAAATACAAACACTGCCATATATGGACAGGCGTGGGGGGGACTATGACCTTATAAGGTAATGAACACAGAAGAGCAAAGCACATGAATGGGAAATACGTGGATATCAGGTATTGAAAGCGGGAGCACAGAAGTGGGAATTACAGTCCCAATTTGAGGCGGGTCCTGCGTAGTGTGAAAGATGAGCGGTGCAACCTTATTGGAAGCGGGGGGAAACATAAGTGTAGATTGGCCCAGTGTTTCTGGGTAAGTATTTCTCTAGAAGCATTCTCAACAGTACAGTTAAGGACAACTGGATATTAAGTGGTGCTGCTGCTAATGGATTTTATTTGATGTTAATTGTTTCATGTGTTTATCTTTTCAAGGTTTTATTGTGATTTTATGTTTGGTAGCTACCTTAATCTCTGGGTTGAAGAAGTGGTACTCTTCTAAATATTTTAAAAATAATATAACATAATATTACCATTCTCAACAAAGGAGAACAATTTACTTAAGGTGACACGAACCATCTTCCCAATGAACTCCCACCTTTATAAACACCTCCTGCCAAAAAAAAAATTTTGGAATCCTCAGTATCAGTGCAAAATCTCAGGCCATGGGGTCAAATCTAGTAGCCATTTATAGCTTTATCCTCCATGAATTTGTCTAATCTAATTTCCTTTTGAAGCTATCCAAATTGGTGGCCTTCACTACATCGTGTGGTACCATATTCCTTAGTTTCACTATGTGCTATGTGAAGAACTATTTCCTTTTCTCTGTCCTGAATCTCCTACCAATCAGCTTCATGGGATGACCCTGGGTTCTCATATTATGAGACAGGGAGAAAAATGGAAGACCAAATCCCACCCCTACCCCGCACTGGGCTCTCTGCAGGCTGAATAATGTCTGTGGGCCACAGGCCAAGCCCCACCCCCTGGAGGAATTGAAGGAGCCTCTACAGGCTAGATAGGGAAACTCTGCAGGCCAGGTTAGGCCTGTGCCTGGAGGTTCCCCATCCCTGAACTAGGACTATTTACCCACAGTGGAAGCAGCCAATGACATGGGGGAGAGACTCTCGATGTGCCAAATGTGTAATGGTATGCACTTTATTGCAGAAAAGGAAAAGAAATCCCCTCCCCCCCCAGGAAGTGCCATTTTTGCTGGCATCCCTGTGGCTCAGGTAACAGGTAACCCAGCTACCAGTCCTTAAGTTTTGCATAATGGCTCTTTTTTTACATGAATTCTGTAAAGTAGAAGTCCAGTTCAGTAAATAAAGCTTTCTCGTCTCACCCCCAACTCCTTTTTTTAGCAAGAGCAGAATAATCAGGACAATTGACGGCCGAGACATCATACCAAAATAAACAAAACATTACTGCTACCTGTCTGTGGGACTTTGAAGCACTTGCTGCAGCTGTTGGCTAGCCAGATCCATTAATGCTTACACAGAAAACAGGATTTTGATTACCAGTCCATTATGATCCATTGGGGAGCCCTTAAGCATCAGACTTCTCTGTCAGCACAGCATTTCCCCCCATCAGTGGTAAAGAGTGAATTTCAAAGCAGACTCTGCTGAACCACTTAACTTGGCAATCTTTTCTTTTCAGGCCATAATGGTTTCTGATATGCTTGCAAAGGGGTAGCTGGTTATGTTTTCGTTGATATACCATTCCTCTAAGTATCCATTTCAAGGCCCATGGAGGATTCTCTAATGCTAATGAAGCTTTTTGTTATGCAGCCACAGAGTGGTATTTACATTCATGCAAATGGGAGTCATATCATTCCACGCTTAAAAGACAAACAAGACAATCACTCAAAGCAAATATCTCGATACAGCAGTGTGGTCTAATGGGTGCTTAAAGGTGGACATTTGAACACAAGGCAAACAAATGGCTGTCACCTGATACAATTAGGGTAACTTCAGACATTGCAATTTTAGCAAAAACACTTTACCCATAGCGCACACCTATTAAAATGCTAATGACTTTAAAGTGGTAATAACCTGACTTTTAAAAAATATATACATGCTATGGGGACATGTGGCAAACATTCATGATCGATCAAGGCACCCTGCTGAACATACCTGCAGTGAAGCTTAGAGGTACATGCTTTGGAACTGTTATATGTACCTGCTAAAATGTAATGTATGAAATGGCCCTTAAAAGAGAGCATGAGAGTATTCATACTAGCTTTATTTATTTACTTCATGTCCCACCATTTCCTCCAGGGGGGTCAAAGGAGCATGCATGATCCTCCTTCTCTCAATTTTATCTTCAAAACAACCCTGTGAGATAGGTTAGGCTGAGAGTCAGTGACTGTCCCAAAGTCACCCAGTGAGCTTCCATGGCCAAGAGGGGAGTTGAACCCAGATCCCAAATCCCAGTCCAACACGCTAGCCACTACACCACACTGGCTCCCTCTGTCTTCCAATGACCACTCCCGCTCTCTTCCAATGTAAGGTCAGTCCCAATGTAACACTTAACTAGGCTTAAGGCTCATAGGGGAAGGGAGGTGGAATTCATGACAGCTGGGTGAGCAGGTACCCAATCTCATGTCTCTCTGATGGTTAAGAGATCACCAGAACTGCATCCTAAGCAAATTTCCCTTAATATTAAGTTACTTCCAAGAAAGCATTCCTAGGACTGGAATGTAAGGTTAATGTTGTAGGTTCTGATGCTGCAGAACATATTCATGGACGTGCACCTCTTCCCCCCCCACACACACACACACTTTATTTTAAGTGCAGTTTTTGAATTTCTAGGGCTTGGTCACTCTTTGACAACCTTTTTATTTCCAAAATATTTAGAAAACTGTAATATCTTGCTTCACATCCTTATAGTTTAAGAGAGGTGCTATAGCTGAGTAGAGGGACACAGGTTCCCTCTACTATTTTGCACCCAGAAAGTTCCAGGTTCAATCTCTGATATCTCCAATTAAAAGGAACCAGTAGCAGGTGACTACGCTAAAGCCTTTGATTGTGTGGATCACAACAAACTGTGGCAAATTCTTAAAATGATGGGAGTACCAGACCACCTTACCTGTCTCCTGAGAAACCTGTACGAGGGTCAAGAAGCAACAGTAAGAACCAGACATGGAACAACTGAGTGGTTCAAAATTGGGAAAGGAGTACGACAAGGCTGCATGTTGTCGCCCTGCTTATTTAATTTATATGCAGAGTACATCATGAGAAATGCCGGGTTGGATGAATCACAGCTCAGAATTAAGATTACCAGGAGAATTATCAACAACCTCAGATACGCAGACGATACCACCCTAATGGCAGAAAGCAAAGAGGATCTAAAGAGCCTCTTGTTGAGGGTGAAAGAGGAGAGTGCAAAAGCTGGTTTGAAACTCAACATTCAAAAAACTAAGATCATGGCATCTGGCCCCATCACTTCCTGGCATATACACGGGGAACAAATGGAAGCAGTGACAGATTTTACTTTCTTGGGCTCCAAGATCACCGCAGACGGTGACTGTAGCCATGAAATTAAAAGACGCTTGCTCCTTGGGAGGAAAGCTATGGCAAACCTAGACAGCATAGTAAGAAGCAGAGACATCACCTTGCCGACAAAGGTCCGTCTAATCAAAGCTATGGTTTTCCCAGTAGCAATGTATGGCTGTGAGAGCTGGACTATAAGGACAGCTGAGCGCCAAAGAATTGATGCTTTCGAACTGTGGTGCTGGAGAAGACTCTTACGAGTCCCCTGGACTGCAAGGAGGTCAAATCAGTCCATCCTAAAGGAAATCAACCCTGAGTGCTCATTGGAAGAACAGATACTGAAGCTGAAGCTCCAATGTTTTGGCCACCTAATGCGAAGAGAAAACTCTCTGGAAAAGACCCTGATGCTGGGAAAGACTGAAGGCAAAAGGAGAAGGGGAGGGCAGAGGATGAGATGGCTAGATAGCATCACCGATGCAATGAATATGAACTTGAGCACACTCCGGAAGAGAGCGCAGGACAGGAGGGCCTGGCGTGCTATGGTCCATAGGGATGGGGGAGAATTTCTCCCCGAAACTTCGGGGGGCCAAGTGCCAACGTGTTCGGCCCCCCGAAGTAGTTTCGGGGAGAAATTCTCCGCACCCCCCCTGCCCCCCGCACACACCCCCAGGACGGGACTTACCTTTCCCGAATGTCCCTCCCAGCGGCGGGTCCCGGCGGCGGTTCGTCAGGTCTTCGTCAGGGGCGGGGGCAGCAGCCGGTCTTTTGACCGGCTGCCACCGCCACCATTCCAATAAAAGTAAAAAAAAAAAAAAAACGCCCCCGTGATAGGCTACATTACGATTAACGTAGCCTATCACGGCTAGATTTGCAAAGTCAGCCGTGATAGGCTACGTAAATCGTCACGTAGCCTATCACGGGTGACTTAAAAAAAAAAAAAGCACATACGGCTAATGGCGGCCCCCATAGGGAGCCGCCATTCACGTTCCTTATTTGGTCGCTGTAGTCTACATGAAGATTACGTAGACTACGGCGAAAATAAGGGCAACGCTATTTGCGTTGCCCTTATTTTCGCCGTAGTCTACGTAAAGATTTACGTAGACTACAGCGACCAAATAAGGAACGCGAATGGCAGCTCCCTATGGGGGCCACCATTTGCGTACGCACTTTTTTTTTTTTTAAGTCACCCGTGATAGGCTACGTGACGATTAATGTAGCCTATCATGGCTGACTTTGCAGATCTAGCCATGATAGGCTACGTTAATCGTCACGTAGCCTATCACGGGGGCGTTTTTTTTTTAACTTTTTATTTCGTGGCCGGGCAAGGCGAGGCGCCTCCTCCCCGGCCTGAATTTCGGCCGGGCGAGGCGGGAAGCCTCCCCCCCGGCCTGAACTTCGGGGGGAGCAGCGAAGCACCTCCCCCCCACCGCGAAGCAAGCTGCGAGACCAGGTAAGTGGCTTTTGTGCACTCCTAATGGTCCATGGGGTCACGAAGAATCGGACACGACTGAACGACTGAACAACAACAACAAGTAGCAGGTGATGGGAAAATCATTCTGCCTGAGACTCTGAGTAGCTCCTGTCAGTCAGAGTCGACAATACTGGGCTAGCTGAACAAGCCAGACTGTACAAGGCAGCTTTGTAGAGGCACACAGTGTGCTGAAAGATGCTGCAATAGGTTACTTCTGCAAACAGCTTCGTATCAATGTATTCTGATGAACGTAAGCATTCCTTTAAAAGTGTGCATTCTAATTGGCATCAACGTTGGCACATGAACAATTACCAAATTACCCATATGCTTAGAGAGACTCTCCAACACTGAAACAAAAGGAGTATTTTCCCAAAGTGTTTCTAAACAAGGAAGAACAAGGAAGAGGAAGAAAAACCCACACACAGTGTGCCTAGTAAGTCAAATTATGTGCTTGGGCGTACTGTTTTTTTCTTGTTTTCAGGGTGCAGTGTACAGGGAGAATTACTACTATGCTGAGTCTTGGGTATCTTTCTTTTATTAAAACAATTTTTCTCCCTAAATGAAAAGAACAACCAAACACCATAACATCTAATGAGCAATCACTCTTTAGCGTAATAAAAGCCTTTCTCGGATCCCTAGTGTGCAGAAGGATGGTCTAATTGTTTTGTTTTATCCAGAAAACATGCCCCTCTGATTCAGGGAAGAGTATCATTCTTCCATAACAATAGCAGGTGGAAAGCACAATACAAGGGATCAGAAGAAGAAAAAAACTTACACAATTGGCTATCGTTGTCTAAAACAAGGACACTTTATACAGACAACATTTAGCAATGCCTCTATATTCTAGCTCACTTTATGAAGCACAGTATCAAGAAGCCATTAACTACCCATCAAACCAATGTTGTTACATTTAATAACCACTGGTATTAATAAGGCTAAACAGAAAAATCATACATACCGTTCTGTTTAATTATATCAAAATGACATAATTGATTTAAATGACTTCTAATGGTGTTACAAGTCAGTATTAGTTTTCAGATTTGTTGTGAGCTGTCTTGAGCAACTAGCTAGAGAGGATGGGTAAAATGTTTTAAACTAAATATGGGTTATTCCATTTTTTGCATATAAGAACTACTAAAAATAGAACTAGGGAGTCAAAACATGCCAATTAAATGTCTTCATCAAAATCTGATTAGGTTTTGTTGTTGTTTAGTGTCCAGATACACTACTGCCCCAGTCTATACCCTGAAAAACGCCACTTATCTTTACCTTCAGCTCCATTTCCAGTCACTAACAAGTTACTAAATGCCTGTTGTTTTCTGCCCACAAGTACACTGGTTCAGAACTGTTCTAAATATTTTAAGTGTAAGCCATCTCAAATGCACATTATCATACTTTCAGACTAGATAGAAGATGTGAGACTTCAGAAGCAAATGAATCACATGAGAGATATATACATGCTTTCTACCCAAAACAGATTTTCACACTTTTCCCCAAGAGAAGAAGTAATTTGGATCTAATTATCATATTAGTGGCTATTACTGCATAATAATCATATATCAGCTGCTAAACATCTTAACCACTAGATTTTTAATGAAAGAAAATCTCTGAATTTAAATACGGAGTAGCCTGAACCTAAACATTCCATCTGACCAGTCATTTATTTGGAGGATGATTGACGCTGAACAAGGACTACAGATCTGTAAACAAAAACAAAGGGTGAAAGTGTGGTGGAGGACCATTGCAAGACTCTCCTCTCCATCTCGCAGAGTCTTCAGTGAGAAGAACCAGGTCCTCTGCTCAAACACCCAATGGTGTGGAGGCCAAGTTGGTTCAAATCTTCATCCCAAGGAACTAAGAGTGAAATTTTCATATCCCACTCAGATAAGTTTAGGGCCTCTTCACACATTATGTGTTTCACACATAATGCTTAAAATGGCAAAATATTGAGGAGAATCAGTGGGTGGGAATGTAATGCTTAACTTCCAGATTCTCCCATGCACCTGGCTCACTTCCCTGCATTCACATTATCTTGGCAAATACTGGTTTGGGGATGCACACTTGTCAAGTAATTCCACCCTAAATGCACATCCAGCAGTGTAATTCATGAAGGCAATAAACAGGAATGGGTTACACACAGGTATGCTTGTCAAAGCTGGGCTTGGCTGTGGCCTTGAGCATATATATACTTGGCAGCAAACATGAATTAGTTCACTGTGTTGTGTGTGAAATGTGCATGCCAGTAAAATAGGCTGTCTATTACAAGAATTATTTTACATTCTCAACATAGCTTTTGCTAGTGCTGAGTTGAAAGTTCTCCATCATCTCAGATCAATTTTTTTTGTATGTGGGAGGCAAGGCGAAAGCAGGGTTGAAGCTGCCCAGCATATTTCAGAGGCAGGAGCAGAGCTGACCACTAGAGCTGCTCCTCATGGCTAGTAGCCACCACTGATTTCTCTCCAATCCCTTGGGAATGGCGCTATATAGTAGTATAACATCATTCTGACAGGGGCTTCGGGGGCGGGGGAATAGTGGCCACCAGCCACTAGGAGGAGCTCCAGCAGTAGGTAGTGACTTCTGTCCTCACCTTAAAATTTCATGGGCACCTGAAATATCAGCCAAAATTCCAATTTCACTGCCCATAAATGGGATGCAAAAATGGGGGGGGGGCTGGTTGTGGACATTATTCACCTACTAATAGTCTGAAAAGTGGCTTCCCAGCCATATTGGAAAGGCAGTGACTATCCATAAGTACCTGGACTGCAAATTTACAAGACAGATCACTAGGAAAGTTGATAGAGACATGTCTGAGCTCTGTCTGTCACACTCGAAGATGCTTGAAGCTTGGCCAAAGGCCTTAACAGTTAAGACTTAACCAAAGGAGCAGCCTCTGTTAGTTCACTGCTGGGATCTTGTAAAAATTAAATCAAAGGATTAAATTAAAGCAAGCTGAAATAAAATTAAAACAAACAATGGCTAATGATAGCAGCACCATGAGAAATGGCAATTTCCAGCATATTCCAGTCTTAAATGAGATTCTAACAATGTGGCAATCCATGCACTCCAACCCATAATTCCATAGCAAAATTTACAAGGCTCTTCATGGAGCCAGAATCTAATCAGATCTCTTTGGGGATGTGGTACATTTCATATTAGTTACTCATACAAAAACACAATTATGCTTGGAGACTATGACTGTAGCCTTTTCTTTATTATTGGCCTCAATAGAAATGTCAATTTCAACACGCTCAAATTTCTACCCCAAAGCAAAAAGCAATATTCAAATCAATCAAGCCTATTTGAGGAGACTGTAAACTCAGATCTCTTTATGGCCTATAGTAAGACTCCCCAACTACCTTCATCTCAAAGTGTCCCATTTGAGCAAACCCTGGGCTACAAACAAGAAAAGTGTCCCTCAGGTGCCTTTGAAATTGTTGGACCATTGTGCATAAATTAAGCACATATTTGAGTCTTGGAACTTAGCCAAAAAAAATTATTCCCATGAAATACTATTACTTGAAGTAAAAAATATTGAAGTGTGCATATATAGTATAAGTTTGGTTATATTTTCTTTTTTTCAAAACATTGAAAAGAGGCATGTCTTGTTTAGCTTTGTCCAATGCCTTCGAAAATCTGAATTAGAAAACTGAGAGGGACAGTTCTGAGAAAACTGAGAAAACTGTACACACAAAACATCAAAAAGGAAATAATCGAAAAGCACCACATAAATCCTACATTTATGATATTTATGAAATGGTAGTGACTGAAAGAAGTAAATATTATTGGCAAAGGCTGTATTGGCCATCACAAATGGTCCAACGTCAATCAACGAAACCAGTGTCTCAGAGATCTCACATACAGCTATGAGACACCCATCATAAGCAAAGACAACACTTAACAGTTCAGGCCACTAAGCATCTTTCCATGACAGAGAGATCACACTTTTGCCCTGTCCAATGACTGAACATCTCCCAAAGTAAAATGAAACTGTGATCCAAGACTGACAACATCCTCTAGTACTCACTGTGCCTAATGCATAATGTATCTGGTGCAAGAATGTCTCTGCCTCAGCAGTTAAATGCATTAGTTTCTCTTAAAAGTGGGGCTAGTTTATCTCTAATATCTGGAGCATTTCACACCCAGTTGACAGATAAGTTTCAATAAACATTTCTTGGTGACAACATATAGGATAAAACTCTTATTAAAATGTATCAAAAAAAAAAAAGAAAAGGTCACAGACTAAATTATACTTTGTACTTGTGGGGCTGTCAAACCATAAAAGGTGAAAGGTAAAGGTGTCCCCAACCAGTCGTGTCCGACTCTAGGGTGTGGTGCTCATCTCCATTTCTAAGCCAAAGAGCCAGCGCTGTCCGAAGACGCTTCCGTGGTCATGTGGCCGGCATGACTGAACACCGAGATGCACGGAATGCTGTTACCTTTCCCACCAGGACGGTACCTATTTATCTACTTGCAATTTCTTGCTTTGGAACTGCTAGGTTGGCAGAAGCTGGGACTGAAGACGGGAGCTCACTCAGTCATGCAGCACTCGGGTCTCAAACTGCTGTCCTGCCGACCTTCCGGTCTGCAATTCAGCATCTTAACCACTAAGCCACTGCAGCCCTAAACCATAGCCACATTTTTTCCAGAATGTAGATAAGAAACTTCAATATATCCAAATTGTGTGTGTGTGTTTGTTTCTATTCATATTCCTGCATGGTTTGTTACAGGGGCATAATGAGGCAAAAGTGCACTGATTCAGAGGTGCCTTGGCATTATACAAGGCAGATCAGAACAGCACCAAGGCGCCTCAAAGTGAAGCAGCTCCTATACGAGGCACCTCGGTCTGCCTCAGTGATTCGGAGCTCTTATGATGCATTATGAGCAGCCCAGACAGCCTGGAGCCAAATTATCAACTTGCAAGAGATCAGGGAGGAGGAGAAGGGAGGTGGGAAGGGGAGAAGAGAGGAGGGGAGGGAGGGAGCTTTGATGAATGGCAACTCTAGTTGCCAAATCAGGGCTGAATGTAACCCAGCAGTCTCCAATCAGTGACAGTGGTGGAGAAGGGGAGGGAATACTGGGGTGGAGAGATCAGCCTGTTTGCTTACTTTCATTTCATTGTGTGAGAGGGTGTGCGCTGGTTAGGTGGTGGTTCTGTTGTTAGAGAGAGACTAGAGAGAGATCCTGTGTGCAGCTTTGTGTGTCTTTCTTTATTCCCTTTTCTCAATTCCCACCGCCCACTTCCCCTGGGAAGTTTTGAAGTGGAGAATGAAATTGACAAGTACTTTGACAAATATGGAATATGGCTCTGCTGGGCTAAACAAAGTAGTGCGTGGAGAGAATGAAACTGACAAAGCTATTTACAAGAGAGGAGTATGCTTCTGCAGGGCTACACAGCAGACAGGCAGACTCACGATCATGCCCGCTTGTGCAAGATCACAAATAAAAAAAATATTTTAAAATATTATGACCCCATTTGCACAAATGGTGGGAGCCAGAAAAAAATCATGTAAAACATGTACAGAATTCAGAAAAAAATATCTGCTAAAGTCTGCCGCCACTTATCATAACAGAAAAACTGCAGAATCCTGTTGGACTTAAACAGAACAGAATTCCCAGCGTCGCATATCCCTAGATATGATAAATATTTTGAAAGGCAGGGACCAGAGAAATGGAGGCTAAAGGGAAGATTTGGCCTCTTTCTCTCAGTATGCAAAGCCATGAGAGAAGAATGCTTTAAGTCCTCCTCAGGCCAATCCTGTGGTCCCACTAAGCCATAGCTAGACTGATATGCCCATGTAAATTAATCTCTCCCAGTTGCAAAGTCAACAACACAAGAAGAACAGTAGAAACAAACTTAGCAACAGCCACTGCTGCAGCATCCATGGCAATTCCACCACCAACCAATGTTGCATATTAAAAGTCCCGCATTCACAGAAAGTGCCAATTGAAGCACAGTGACAGTGAAACACTTCCCTCATATCATCCCACCTGGTACATGTGCAACCAGACTCTCCTCAGACAGCTGTTCACACCCCTGGACACCCTATATAACAGAAGGCTCCTAACCCATGCCAATTTGGCAGGGAAACGGCCAGGATCAGAAAGCAAAGGAAGAGCTGACATTCTGTTCATAACCAGTATCTATTTCCATAGCCCAATGGGAGGCCTGCACAAAGAAGGGCCAATAGCAATCTTGCTGTTGGAACAATGCTCCCACACAAACAGTTATCAGCTCACTCCACTACAGACAACATTTATGAATTGATGTCTATGTATGAGAGATGATCATTTTGCAACGGAGATGTCCAGATGCACAAGGAAGGATGGAGTCAAAATAGCAAGAGTTCACAAGTAGTAGCACAAGGAAAATGGGAGGTGGGGTACGGGTTCTGCTGTGGAATGATGCTGAAGTGACTTTCCTATGTGAAAGCATATTTTTTGGGTCATCTGCCAGCATTAATGATTTGGGATGCAAGAAATGGGGACAGTCAGCACTAGAACCCAAATCTCCCACAGAATAACTCCCTAAGAATGCAGCTATAGGAGCAAAAAGGAGAAAGAAGCATGATAGGGCCTTCATAGTCTCCCAAGGGTCCAGCCATGACATGTTCCCTTTTTATGGAGACATGTACTCATAGAAAAAACATAGGACTCAATCCCTGCACATAGTCCCAAAGTAGAAAAAGCTGGAAGAAGCTATAGTATAGAAGGTAGGAGATCCTAGCCATTAAGAGGGAATGGTGCATGGACCAGACCAGTAGACTACTCAGTTAATTGCCTGATACCTATATGCCTCAGGATGCTGTCATTTTACCCAGCCATCTTCAGTCACATTCAGCTGTACCTCACTGTGCTCATTTTGCTGACCACCACTAAGCAATCAACTATGTCCCATCAGACCTTGCCTCTCTCTCATACACACACATAGGGATGTATGAAAAATGCATTTCAGTTTGTTTTTATCCAGAATTTACCCACTTCACACTTCCCAGACCTGAATGCAGACTCAAACATAATCTGTGGTCAAAGTTTGTACATTTCCATCCCCACATTTGCAATGTGATCTGAAACATGCATTCAACAAATGTACATAGGAAAAATGGACATTAAAAATACGTACTGTTGAAAAATGTGCACAAACATGCTTTAATAAATGGGAGAAAATGCATACATTTCAAAAATGTGCACAATTGATGTTTACATTTGGGAAACTGCACCAAAATGCACACAATTTTTTGTGTGAACAGAAAATCAAAGCTCGCAATCTGAGACAGGCATGCGTCAGAATGAGTTTTGAGGTGGAATTCCAAGTCCCTTGACAAGCTTGAGTTTTGCTGATTTGCACATCCACACACATCCACATAGTTCAATATCACACCAGCAGTAAAGAGCAGGAGGCAGGAAGATAGTGAGCATGTTGAGCTAACCTTTCAGTGGCACAGTTAGGGCTGGACCCCATGGCTTAGGTTTGGGGCCTTACAACTAGGTAGTACCAGACGACAGGGATGGCAGCACAGCAGCAAACATACCTGATGTCAGCAACCAGCCTGGGCATCATTTTATTAAAAAAAGAAGAAGAAAACAGTTTACATGGGCTGGGCACCCTGTGCAGCACAGCACCAGCTGAGTCTCTAGCTATGTTTGCCATCTGCAGCGGCATCTTCCATTCAAGAAATGGAGATGTGGGCACAGCTGGAGCCTGGAGCCCTTTGCTGCACAGCCCATAAGCCCCTGGTAAATGTGGGGGGGGGGTTAAAGAAAGAATGAAAGAAGGGGGGAGCCATCCCCTTCCTGCTGCTCTCTGGTAAGCTTGGGAAGAAAGAATGGGGTGGAACAGCCAGGGCAGTAGGGGTGGAGTGGGGGTGGGGAGTAGAGAGAGAAATGTGGTCGGCGGTGGCAGGGAGGAAGGAGAAAGTGGTAGAATGGGCAGGGCAGCACAGGGGTGGGGACAGAAAGCGTATTGCCTAGAGCTCATTCAAATTTGGCAGAGCCTCTGAACGCTATCAGCTGTGCTGGTGCTGCAACTGCATGGCTGAAAACAGGTTGCAGATCCTCAGCACTGCTGCCTGAGGTTTTCCAGCCCAACCCACATGCCCTTCCAGTATGCATATCCCATCCCAAAGACAGCTGAGAAGGGAAGCTATCTGATCACAATCAGAATGTGACCGTTTACAATAAACATCTTCTCCTCCTCTAAAGTGAATCAGCCTGGGATCTTCCTTGAGTTTCTAAGGCCCTTCTCATTGTCCTCCAGACAAGAGGACTGCTGATGGTGGGAACAAGAGGGATGGACAGATTATTTCTTTGTAGATCATGAAACAGACTCCCAAGAGATGTCTGTTTGCTGCATGTCTATACTGTGCAACTCTGGGTGGCTGTTTGACTCCTCCTTTGCCCCCTTTCAAGCATGCACTTCTAATGATTTTATTTCAGTACACAGCTGTTAGTTAGGACCTTAGACAATTTGTTTTATTGATGTTAGTGACTATGTTTTATGGTTATTGTTTTATGGCTGCTGTTTGCTATTGTTTTTTTTAGGACTGTATTTCAGTTTAGGATGGTATTTTAGTTTATTTGTTATTGTATCTTTTAATCTTGTATGCTACCTTGTGCATGCATATGTATAGACTGGTGGGATATAAATGTTGAAATAGATACATTTAAATGAGCATCAGAGTCCAAAGTCCCATTGTGTTCTTTAATTGGGCACTAAGGGGTTAGGATTGCAGATGCCCATTTTTTAGACTTGAAATTCACCGAAATGATACATGCAGTGTAAGTCACTGCTCTATGCAGTAAATAAACAAAAACAAACAATATGTGTAAAATACAACAGCCTTACTCCCAACTTGCTGTTCTCCAGATGTTTTGGACTACAACTCCAATAATCCCTGACCTTTGGTCATGCTGCCCGGGGCTGATGGGAATCCAAAACATCTGGGAAGGCACCACATTTGAGAAGGCTAAGATATGAAATATTTATCAAATTAAATCCTTTATAGTGCAACTAGTTCACAACACGGAACCCTTTGCCCATACTTTTCTGCAGAAAATTATCTGAATAGACCATAATTTCCTTTTACTAGAAAAAAGCAGCTGATCAGACAAATTCAGGACTAAAAAGATCTGGTTGTACTGAACAACACCACAGGCCTTCATCCTTTGAAAACCTATTCCTTTGACCTCAGCAATACTGAAATATCAGCTGATAATGTGATCTAGAAACACCTTGTGACAAATGTTGGCGATCTGCTCAGAGAAGAAATGGTCTGGAAACATGTTATATAGATTTCAGTGTGTAAATGCAACAGTGTTCCATTTACTCCCAAAACAATCCTGTGAGGCAGGTAACTTTTTCAATGAATTTTACAGATGCTGTTGTGTTCTGTGGCCTGGGACTCTTAGAAATAAAGATCTAGATTCAGATGCAGATTAACAGTTGTAGAATTTTATTTTATAGTTCATTCCTATAGAAGTCATAAGCAGATACCTGTTCTTCCTTCCAGAATCTCCATGCCCTGCCAGTCTAGTGTAAGTCCTGGGCTGGAGCAGCCTGTGATTAACCCAGGGCATTCTGAAATCCTATCCTGGATCAAGGAATGGATCTGCCACACAAATTATAATAATCATGTGTAACCTGAAGCACATTTTCATTCGTTTAATTGAAAATCACTTCCAAGTAAGGAGAAATGCTAAGGAATGCAGCCTGAAAAGGACTTGTCCAAAGTCACCCAGTAAATTTCCGAGCCTCCGTTAAAGCTAGCGAACGTACCCTAACAGAAATTGCAATTTGCTCACCACGTCCCAAATTCTTTTGTCTACTTTCAAATGAAAGTTTTCCACTATCCCGAGTTCTTGTTTTGTGTATATGAACTGCAACAAGTGAACAGACCCCCTCCCTGTGGACCAGCCAGCCACCCCAGCCTGCCTCATGCCCCTCCCGAGCTCATCTTCCCTGAAACGCCATGTGCATGCACTCATAGCAAATGCTGCTAGCAAATGCCGTTGACTTCTCAGATAGCATTTCAGCTTGGCAGGCACTTCCTGGAATGCCCATATGACCACCCACACAATGCGCCCCAACATGGTCTCATGACCATTCCAGGAAGTGCCTGCCAATCTGAAATGCAACCCATGAAGCCAGCTGCCCCTGCTACAAGCATGAAGGGTTTTTTTCTAAAGTAGTAAGAGCTTTAGAAAAAATCTCCTTGTGTGCTTGTAGCAGTGTGGCTGTATTCAGAAAGAGTGTTTCAGCCCAGGAGGCACTTTCTGGAATGGCCATGTGACCATGTGCATCACATAGGCATTCTGGGATGTTTAGATAATCAATCTTGATGCGAATAACGAAGCTCGTTGGATAGGCATCCAAGCTCTGTAAATATGCGAGCATTATGAACACAGCAGATTCGACTTACAAGCCACCTAATTCCAAATTTTGTCAGCATCTCTAGTGAAAGCTTTGCCTTGTTGGCAACACCAGATGCAATCCAAAATAAAACTCTTTGTCCCTAAAGCTTACACATTTGAAATTGAGCAATACTGTACATGCAATGGGGAGGCAGCCTACACACATGCCTGTCGTGAACATATGATGCAATACTTATTGTATTGCATCATACTTACGCATACTTATGTACACCCTACATGGGATGCTCTGGAGCATTCGGAGATGGAAAGCAACTGGCATACATCTGGATCACATGTTACATACTATGTGTGGTGGGGACACATGGGTCCTTTGTCCCCGCCACAAATATGCATCGCATGTGATGTGACTATATGCCCAGGAGAGTACTGCCAAATTTCTAGCATATGACCTGGCCCCATTGAAATTCATCAGACGTGTCACCACCTGCTCTTACACAACATAATCTGGTAATACAGCAGTAGAGCTCTTTTCCCCAAAGAGGCCAACCTGCAATAGTCCAAGGCTCAAATCTGAATGCCTTCAGTGGATTTAGTGTATACCTAAGTTACAACCCAATCCTAAACATGTCTGCTGAGAAATAAGTCTCACTGCATTCAAGGAGGCTTATTTCCAGGGATGGGGAACCTCTTGCCCACCAGCTTCTCTCCAAGGGACCATCCCCTTTTCCCAGACCTTTCTCTAGTGCTGAGCGGAGCAGGGAAACCTCACTCTTATCTGTGATAACTGTTTGAAGATAAAAGTGGGGTTTCTCTGCTCTGTACTACAGAAAGGTAGCCTTTCTCCGCTGCTGAGCAGGGAAAGGCAGTCCCTGTCTCCATGCAGAGAGAGGCATGTTCGCTCCATTCCTTCTCTCTGCAGGGACAAGGGGCAGTCTACAGCCCCATTTGGCTTTCTAATGTGGATAAGGATATTTAACTTGCCCACTTTCCTCATTGTCCCTACTGTCCAATGAAAGTAATATTTGCTCAGAAAAACAAGATTTTGCACCTGGACCTGTGTTAGAGGGTATCCCAGGCTGTTGGCAAAGCAAACAGGGCTGTGGTTTCCGTACTCCCCCTTCCTACTACTAGTAGATTGGGCATCCACTTTTCATTGCTCATTCTTCACCTAACAGCTGTGAATAGATGCTGTCCTGTAGCCCTGAGAACAAACCCAGTGCAGACATACTACTGCTGAACCATGGTTTAACCAGGATGGATTTCCTCTCCTTGCCTCTTGAATTATACCAGGGGGTTTCCCTCTCCCTTCCTTTCTCCCTGTTTACTATGTTTCATGACACATACATTAGGAATGTCAGAGAAATCCTCAATGGAACCAAACAAGTTCAGATTTTCATGAATCCAACCTATGGATTCCACAGCAGCCCAGCCTCCCCACTCCCATTGGGCAGATTCCACGGACTTGTGGACTGTTTTTCTCACCTTTGGGAATTTTATGAAAATTTCATCAAAGAAAAATATGCAAAAATTTAAAAACCCATCCGAAAATGCACAGTTCCCCCCTAGGCTAAAGCCTGAAATTGTGTATTTTGTGGGGATTTGCACATTTTTTCAAATACAAATTTGCGCAAATTCAGAAACTAAAAAAATCCAATTCCACTGATGGATGAACGACGGACTGAAAGGTGTCTGACAACCCATGAAACACAGATGGAATGGATTTTACATAATCCATACATCCCTAACATACATCAACGCAAACCCAACCAGACCAAGTACCAAACTCATGGCTTGCAAATCATGGTTTCAAGGGAACCTAACTTCCATTCACCATGGCTTGGATGCATGTTCATGTAACACATAGGTATGCAGCATCCAGTCTGTGGGCCTAATCTGGCCCGCAGAGGTTGCCCTTCCAGCCTCTGGAGGCTTGGACTCCCTCGGTAGGCTCTGCCCACTGCTGTCTCTAACCCCCTTCCCTTGCCCAAGCCCCACCGACTTGCCTGGATGCTACCAGAGGCTTTGGAAAGAGGTGGGGAGAAGAATCCTCTTGTTATCTCTGATCTCATCCTGCAAGCAAAGGACAAGCAAAGCTGGGCTGAGCAACTTTGCCTTCCCCATGTCATCTCACTAATGGGAAAACGTGTGAGGCATGTGAGGCAACTTCAGTGCACGTGGGCTTTGAAGCTCGTTCCCGGCAGATGCACTGGGGGGAACACCCACCCAGCAGGGACCAAATGACATCAGGGGTAGCCATTCCCCTTTGACATCATTTGGCCCATGTGTGGGTGGGGTCATCCAGCTCCCCATCCAGTTTTGGTTGCCTGCTCCAATGTAACAGAAAACTATAGAAAGAGAGGGGAAATTGTTCCAGACAGGGGAGATGAGAGGAGGGCACACACACTCACAATTTGTGACCCATGATTTGTAGGGAGCTACTGCGTCACATCTGGACACAATACCTGTAGGAATGCAAACACAGACACTGGTGTCCAGCTTCTGTGGCTCTCAGAGTTATCCAAGCAGGTATAGTAGGCTTGCCTTTGTGCATACAAGCAATACAATTAAATCTAATTCCTAATCAACATTGTTGTTCACTAGGGGACCATACATACATCTTAGAAGTGATTCCATTTTTGTGCTCCATTACATTTCTTTTTACTTCACTCTTCTGTTATGGCTTTTCTGTTGAAGCAATACAGTCACCACCTGTTCTAATATTACAGTCTATGAAGTGTTTTTGTTTTTATAAGATTCATAAATTTGCTCAGCAACAAAGCACAGTTTGTTTGAAAGAAAACGGTCTGAGATACATAGAAAGAACATAGACATCTGTTCTATTTTCATCATGGTACTTTCCTTAAGGTTGTTCAAATGATAACATTTTTTTTTAAAAAATGAACTAAATGTTCTTACTATAAAATGAAATTTACAAGAAATTTTCCCAAATTATGTTTTTCCCTACCTTAGTAAAAAGACTTTTCAGAATAATAATAATAATTTAAAAAGAGGTGAAAAGCAATTGCTTGGCATCAAGGATACTGAGATTGCTTTGTGGTATTTATAGTTATCGAGATAATTTAAATTACATGTAAACAAAGTTGTCTTAAGTTACAAGCCAATACTAATTAGCAGCTACCCTTAAGAGAAATGCAGGTTTTCTGATGCAAGCCATTGATTTGTTCAACTACTACACTCACCCCCAACCTTGTCTCGATAATGCAATTCCAAACTAGAATGAGTCAGAGCTGTAGAAAGCCCTATTCTGAACAAGCACTGGCAGGTTGCTTGATATGCTGCTCATGGTTTGGAAACAATGAAGTGTGACATTTTGTGCATTAAGAAGACTTGCTGCAAGTCTCCTGAAAAATAAAACCAGAATCATCATTTTCCCCACCCCACCTCACCCCACCCTGGGGAGTATGGAAAGTTTTTTTAATTTATATCCCACTCTTCAAACCCCAAGAGACTGTCTAGGAATCTGAAATATATTATTCCAAATGCCATTTTTAAAATTCAGTAGATTAACAATTTTAACAAGTCCCAAAGTAAAACCCATAGAACACACAACATCATACTAGCCAGTTCCTCAAAGTCCCCTTGATTTTTGATTTTACAAAAGAGGGGTTGGTTCCAGATTTAAACTGGATAAACTATGCTGGCAGAAGGGGGATTCCTTGTCCCTTCCTTCCCATGACAACCCCTCCAGCCCCCAAAACTGCTTCATGAGAAAGTAGTATGTTGCGGTCTTATCCTGACAGTGTGACCCAGGATGACACCATGGCTGATGATATTGGCTCAGTTCACATATCACAACCCAGGTGTTTTTTTGTTTTGTTTTTTAATGCTCTGTCCCTGGGTTGTTACATGCAGACCCAGACCTCTGGTTTGTCTCTCCCCCAATAAGACAGAGAAATGGCCTAAGAACAAACCTTAGGTCGGGAGAGAGACAAGCCAGAGGCCTAGGTTTGCATTCAGTGCTAAACAACAGAGGGACAGACCAGCCCTGGGATTTTTAGCCGCTCTCACTTGTAGTAGGGGTGTTCAGGCAGCATGCACCAGCATGCTGCATCATTCATGACAACCCACAGCTTTTAAAAATTGCATGTTGCCTTGATATGTGAACCTGGCCACTGAGTGTCATTGAGAAGTCCCGGAAGATCAACAGAGTTGCACTGCTCCCATCCCTCCCACATGGAAGCCTTCTCCGCATAACTTCATCGTACAAGCAGTGATGTAGTGGTAAATTTTGAAATGCAGGCCCTCGTGACAGTCCCCATAGCCACACCCCACAAGTGGAGTCCAAAACTCCAAGATCAACAAACCAGTTCTAGGAGTTCTCATCTGCTAGGAGCAGGTCTTTTGCCATTCAAGACAAATCCTTCCAAAACTACTTTCTATTACAACAAGGAACAATATATTGCTGCAGGGAAAATTGATTTGACAGATGATGTCAGCATCCCGGCTAATAAAAAAGTGCAGGCACTATATCTCTGTGACCCTTGGCTACACTACACCACTGCATACAAGCCATACATATAGAAGTAACCTGGAGATTCTCAGTGTGAAAATATGGGTGGTGTTATGCAGATGCGCTACGCAAAGCAGAGGGGCAGGAAGTACCCATTCTCTATGCCTATACTAAGCCCTCATTTGCTTTCCAGGCCCACTTTTTCCCTCCTCAGCTTTGTCTCAGTAGTGTGTGTGTGTGTGTGTGTGTGTGTTTGTTTATTATTGCATTTATATCCCACCTTTCTTTCATCATGGAACTCAAGGTGGCTACATGTAGTTTCCAGGTAGGTCCCCCTCCAAGCACTGACCAGACCCAAACCTGCTTAGCTTCAGCAAGGTGGCTGACTTATGTGCCTTCAGACTATGCCGTGGGACATAGTATTCACCTGTCAGTTGCAACACTATCACTATCACACACCTGACAATCTTCCTCTTTCCTTTTGAAAGTTGTGCGAACATCATTATCAGTTCTTTTGCTCTCCATCCGCTACCTCTTTAGCAACTAGCATGAAATTTCCTTCCCATTGCTTTCCCCCTTTTGTAGCAGCACAAACATAACCATTAATGGGGATCTGGCGAATTTGGAAGCAATTGCTTCCATTTCAGGGGTGGGATCCCTGTTATCTCTGACAGTCACTATTAAAAGCAAAGAGCTAGGCCTTCACATCTGTACTACCCCACAATGCTATGCTAGCCTAAAGCGTCTTCAAGTTTTTAAACATTCATATTAATATCATAAGGGGCCGCGGTGGCTTAGTGGTTAAGACGCTGAACTGCAGACTGGAAGGTCGGCAGGTCAGCAGTTCAAGACCCGAGTGCTGCGTGATGGAGTGAGCTTCCGTCTTCAGTCCCAGCTTCTGCCAACCTAGCAGTTCGAAAGCAAGAAATTGCGAGTAGATAAATAGGTACTGCCTCGGTGGGAAAGGTAACAGCATTCCGTGCACCTCGGTGTTCAGTCATGCTGGCCACATGACCACGGAAGTGTCTTCGGACAGCGCTGGCTCTTTGGCTTAGAAACGGGGATGAGCACCGCACCCTAGAGTTGGACACGACTGGTTGGGGACACCTTTACCTTTTTATTAATATCATACATGACAAAGTCTTTAGATATCATTTCATTATCAAAGATAAATAATGTTGTTAGTTAACTCATTAATGCCAGCGGGGGCTTTTCTCTAAGCCCCATAGCCATGAGCATGGGCAATCATTGATAAAAATCACAGGTGGGGAGGGAAGAATTAAACCTCCTCTCTCACTGTGCAGGGGGTCTTCCAATAAAAATTGGACACGGGAGTGTAAAAACAATAAAGAAAAAAATGTGTAGTAATTTTAAAAATTACGTTTAGTTTGATCCTTAATTTACCTGGCAGTTCTGAGTATCTTCTTCTTTTAGAGCACTGTGAGACCTTGCAGCATCTAAGTCAAGCCAATTACCTGTTGAGGTTTAAATTTTGCATGCAACCTAAGAGTTTACATGTGTTTTGTACAGCTGCTCTTTTCTGCCCCCCCCCCCCCAGGTCTTTTCTCGCCAGCAGAGTTACAAGTCCAGCTCTTCACTGTGGGTTAATCCAGTCTTATTTGCCTGCTAAAGAGAACAGCCGGCAAGCAGACTAGTAGAAAATAAAAGGTACACAGAGTTATCCAAATCAATCATCCATGGCACAGCTAACATTTTGGACTTCTTAATGGCAAATATACTCAGGACTGTATTCTTGTTTGACAATCTATTTTATTTTGTTTTTAAAGAGGCTTTCCATATAATATTGGTAGGTTTTGGATTCTTCACCCCATAAGGATTGTGTAAGGTACAAGAGCACAGTTCTGCTCATTGATCAGAAGAATGGGCCACCTAAGCCATTTTTGCTATTATCATCACTGATTTGTTAAAACAGAATATGTAGGAGAGGTTTCAGGCTTCTTTAGTGGGATAATAATATACTAGAACAGCCTTCCCCAGCTGGGCCCTTCAGATGTTTTGGACTGCAATTCCCAGCATTCCTGATCATTGGCCATCTTGGCTGAGGCTGGTGGGAGTTGAAGCCCAAAACATATTGGATGGCACCAGGATGGAGCAAGCTGTACTAGAATATTCACACTTGGTATATGTGAGGTAAATACCTAGGACTTAATGTATGAACTATCAGTGGCTACTAGTCCTGTTGGCTATATGCTATCTCCAGTATGTATGTATGTATGTATGTATGTATTTATTTATTTCTATACTGCCCAATAGCCGAAGCTCTCTGGGCGGTTCACAAAAATTAAAACCAAACAACACACAATAAAACAATTTAAAATATATAAAACATTAAAACCACAATATAACAATACAACCACAATAAAACCTAGCAGCAGTGCAAGAGTTTAAAATACAGATTTAAAACAGCAAAGATAAAAATTTAGAAAGCTAAAATGCTAAAATGCCTGGGAAAATAAAAAGGTCTTCACCTGGCGCCGAAAGGAATACAATGTAGGCGCCAGGTGAACCTCACTAGGGAGCTCATTCCAGAGCCGGGGTGCCACAGCAGAAAAAGCCCTCCTCCTAGTAGCCACCCGCCTCACTTCCTTTGGCAGGGGCTCACGGAGAAGGGCCGCTGATTATGATCTTAAGGTCCGGGCAGGCACATATGGGAGGAGGCGATCCTTCAGGTAACCTGGCCCCAAGCCATTAAGGGCTTTGAATGTTAACACCAGCACTTTGAATTGGGCCCGGAAATGGACTGGCAGCCAGTGCAGCTGGAAAAGTACTGGCGTAATATGAGCTCGCAGGCCAGTCCCTGTTAACAATCTTGCTGCCCTATTTTGGACCAGCTGAAGTTTCCGGACCATTTTCAAAGGCAGCCCCACGTATAACGCATTGCAGTAATCCAGATGAGAAGTTATCAGAGCATGGATCACTGTAGCTAGGCGATCTCTGTCCAGATCAGGGCATAGTTGGTATACCAGCCTAAGCTGATAAAAAGTGCTCCGTGCCACTGAGTTCACCTGTGCCTCAAGTGACAGTTCTGGATCCAAGAGCACCCCCAAACTACGAACCTGATCCTTTAGGGGGAGTGCAACCCCCTCCAGAACAGGTTGAATATCACCTAGCCGGGCAGACGAACCACCCATTAACAGTACTTCCATCTTGTCTGGATTGAGTTTCAGTTTATTGGCCCTCATCCAGTCCATTACCGTGCCCAGGCCCTGATTCAGAACAGCCACTGCCTCACCTGGATTTGATGAGAAAGAGAGGTAGAGCTGGGTGTCATCCGCATATTGATGGCACCTCAGCCCACACCTCCGGATAACCTCCCCCAGCGGTTTCATGTAGATGTTAAACAGCATGGGGGATAAAATAGAGCCCTGTGGAACCCCATGGCATAATTGCCATGGCACAGAGCAATATTCCCCCAGCACTACCTTCTGGAATCGGCCATCCAAGTAGGAGCGGAACCACTGTAGTGCAGTGCCTCCAACTCCTAACCCAGACAACCTATCCAGAAGGATACCATGGTCGATGGTATCGAAAGCCGCTGAGAGGTCCAGGAGAATCAACAGGGTCGCACTCCCCCTGTCCCTCTCCCGGCAGAGGTCATCCCACAGGGTGACCAAGGCAGTTTCCGTTGCAAAACCAGGCCTGAAGCCCGATTGAAATGGATCTAGATAATCCGTTTCATTCAAAAGTGCCTGGAGCTGTCCTACATAGGGGTGGACAAAAGTCCCTTGCCTGTCGTCGAAGGACGTTCGCGGTGGGGGGGAGGCGCTTCGCTGCTCCCCCCGCGAAGTTCAGGCCGGGGGGGGGAGGCTTCCCGCCTCGTCCCGGCCGAAATTCAGGCCAGGGGGGAGGCTTCCCGTTGCCCTTATTTTCGCCGTAGTCTACGTAAACATTTACGTAGACTACAGCGACCAAATAAGGAACGGGAATGGCGGCTCCCTATGGGGGCCGCCATTATCCGTACGCGCTTTTTTTTTTTTTTTTAAAGTCACCCGTGATAGGCTACGTGACGATTGACGTAGCCTATCACGGCTGACTTTGCAAATCTAGCCGTGATAGGCTACGTGAATCGTCACGTAGCCTATCAGGGGGCGTTGTTTTTTTTTCTTTGATTGCAATGGCGGCGGCGGCGGCCGGTCAAAAGACCGGCTGCCGCTCCCGCCCCGCTCGAACACCCGCTGAACCACCGGCCGGACCCGCCACCAGGAGGGACATTCAGCGAAGGTAAGTCCCGTCCGGGGGGGGGCGGGGGGGGTTCAGAGGATTTCTCCCCGAAACTTGTTCGGGGGGCCGAACACGTTGGCGCTCGGCCCCCCGAAGTTTCGGGGAGAAATTCTCCGCCATCCCTAGTCCTACAACCACCCGCTCAAGCACCTTGCCCAGGAAGGGGATGTTGGCCACTGGCCTATAATTGTTAACATCCTCTGGGTCCAGGTTAGGCTTTTTCAGGAGTGGTCTAATTACTGCCTCTTTTAAAGCGGCAGGCACCACTCCCTCTCTCAAGGAGGAATTTACAACCTCCTGGACCCAGCCGGACAACCTCTCCTTGTTTGATTTAATAAGCCATGAAGGGCAAGGGTCAAGCACACAAGTAGTCGATCGGACTTGGCCAAGCACCTTGTCCGCATCCTCAGGCCTCAGTAACTGAAACTCATCCAATAAAACTGGACCAGACGGTGCTCTGAACGCCTCTACCAATGGAATTGCATTAATGGTGGTGTCCAATTCATGACGAATCTGAGCGACTTTATCCTCAAAGTGCCATGCAAACTCGTCACAGCGTGCTACCGAGGGTTCCACCATCTCTTTCCCTGGCCCAGAATGTAACAGGCCGTGAACCACTCAGAAAAGCTCCGCTGGACGACACTGAGAAGATGCAATGCTGGTGGAAAAGAACTGTCTCTTTGCCACCCTCACCACCACAGAATATGCTCGATAGTGGGCTCTTACCTGTGTTTGGTCAGACTCAGCACGAGTTTTCCTCCACCTGCGTTCTAGCCGTCTCCCCTCTTGCTTCATTGCCTTCAGCTCAGGTGTATACCAAGGAGCTGGCTGGGCTCTGCTCAGAGGGAGGGGGCGCTTGGGCGCGATCGTGTCAACCGCCCGAGTCATCTCTGCATTCCACAGAGCGACCTGGGCTTCGAGAGGACAGGAGCACCAGCCATACCAGTAGGAAAATCCCCCAGAGCCCTCTGGGATCCATCGGAATCCATTACTCTCCGGGGGCGGACCATTTTAATAGGTCCCCTACCCTTGCAGAGGGGAAAGGCCGCCAGGAGTCTAAACCTCAGCAGGAAGTGATCTGACCATGACAAAGGGACAGATGTTAATTCCTCCACTTTCAGATCACCATCCTCCTGCCCAGTCGAGAAAACCAGATCAAGCATGTGTCCTTTTATATGCGTTGGGCCGATGACATGTTGGGACAGCCCCATGGTTGTCATGGTGGCCATGAAGTCCTGAGCCGCCCCGGATACAGCGGCCTCGGCATGGAAGTTGAGATCCCCCAGGATCATCATCCTGGGGGTCCTCAACACCAAGTCCGAGACCACCTCCATCAGCTCAGGCAGGGAGTCTGATGGGCAGCGGGGTGGGCGGTACACCAACAGAAACCCTAATCTGTCCCGGGTACCCAACACAAGGTACAAACACTCAATATCTGCACTCGAATGAGCAGGAAACCTGGAGAGGGAGATTGAATTCCTATAGACCATGGCAACCCCCCCTCCCCAACCCTCAAGTCGGTGTTGGTGCTGCACCGAGTACCCAGGAGGGCACACCTGGGAGAGAGTGACCCTTCCCAGTTCCCCCACCCAGGTCTCAGTAATACATGCCAGGTCAGCCCCCTCATCCACAATCAAATCATGGATGAGGGAGGTCTTATTTTGGGCCGACCTGGCATTCAGCAGCAGCAGCACCAGACCCGAGGGCAGACTGGTGAGGCTGCCAGGAACCATCAAGCTGGGGGAAGAACCAGAAGAGGGGACAGCTGTAAGGTGTCTAGCCCCTCTTCTCCCCAGCTGGCCTGTTAATCCCCCAATGCCATACCTCCCCCTGCCCATGACCACAGTTATGGTGGCACCTCCCCCACCCCCTGAGTTGCCCAATAGTCCTCCCAGGCACATATTAAAATGTTAGGATATAAAATGCACAAAAGTTTAAAAGAATATAAAAGATAAAAGAGATAAAAGAGAACAGCAGCTAAGAAGGAGCAGATAAAGTCCACGTTTGCCCCTTTCCTCTTGTCTTTAAAGCTGCTGCCCTCTGCTGCTGCTATTTGCTGCTAGTATTGTGGCTGCTGGTGTCTCTGGAGAGGCAGGTGGGTAGGTCTTCAGATCCTACGCGACTCCAAGTGCGACGCTAAGTGAGCACTTAGCGTCGCACTTGGCGCGACGCCGAGGCGCTGCCTCTGGCAGCCCCGCCTTTAGTACCTGTGGGCGGGGGCAGAAGCAGGCTCAGGATCAGGATCCACCCGGTGCAGCTGCTGGCTGGTCCTCCTTCCCCAGGCTCCTGGGGAATTTATTTATTTATTTAATTTCTGTACTGCCCAATAGCCGAAGCTCTCTGGGCGGTTATCAGAGGCAGTAAGCCTATGTACACCAGTTGCTGGGGAACATGGGCAAGAGGGTACTGTTGCACTTGGGTCCTGCTTGTGGGTTCCTAGTTGATAGCTGGTTGGCCACTGTGTGAACAGAATGCTGGACTGGATGGACCCTTGGTCTGATCCAGCATGGCTCTTGTGTTTTTATGAGGGGTGGGGAGAAGGAGGGATTCCTTAATGAAAACTACAAGCCCCAAACCTTGATTCTCCCTAATTTTAGCCAAGTCATGCCCCCACCTCGAACTCTTCTAAAACAACACAAAAGAAAAGAAGAGGACCGCCTTCTTTGTAATCTGAGAACTGTGCTCGGAAGCTTAGAAGGCACTCAAGAAAGAGAACAGAGGGCACACAAGCAAGCCCAGTAGCAGCACATGGATGCTCATGGCCAACTTCAACACTCCAAAATGATTCTCCCTGTCATTTGAAGCATCTATAGCCCTATTCAGGATGCTTGGTACCCATGGGTACTGAACACATGAAGGAGCAGCAGAATCATGTAGAGCTATCCCCATTCACTTGATACAGTGTGAGCACTGGCAACATCCTCAGGCCAACAACACATGATTGAGGTCAGTCTGAAGGGGTCTTCTTTTACACATTTAAGGTTTCCTCCACAGGGTTGGGAACCCTGATCAATCAGGGTCCCTGTCCTTCTGAAGGAAATCCTGTGTACAGAGAAGCAGCCCTCTTCAAACCAGAGAAATCCATTGCAGACTCAAATAAGGCCAAATTCTCAAGAATCCGACCTGTAAAGTCTGCAGGGGACCAAAGCCACTCACCTCCAGATCGGCAAGATTTCCTGCAGGATGGCTGTCCTCCATTCTAAATAACACGATTGGCTAATGGCGGCCACTCGCAAGAAAAATATGGCCATAAATTGTGTAGTTTTCAGTAGGGCTGTGCAAGGACCTCCTGATGCAACTCGGAAGCTGCTTCACAGCTTCTGAGGTGGGCCCGATTCATCTTGGGCAGATTAAGGGGGCCCCTGACCTACGTCAGCCCTGAACCTGAAATGGGGTTTGGATGGCAGACCCCGCTTTGGGTCCCTGCGGAACCCTCCGGCTCCTTACCTGGGCCGCCAATGCCTTCTCCGCTGCCATCGCCTTCTCTGTCAATGCTGCTGCTGCCTTTTCTGCCACTGCCACCCACCACCAGCCACCGTCGTCACCATCTCCTGAGGTCTGGATGCGCAGCAACTTGTCTTCTTGCAGGGAGTCACCATTTTTAAAATGGTGACTACCTGCACGAACAGTCGTCGCACGTCCAGGCCTCAGGAGCTGGTGGCGGCAGGCAGGCGGGCGGCGGCAGCGAAGGCAGCAGCGGCAACTTCCCGCAAGAAGATGAGTCACTGTGTGTCCCGGCCTCAGGAGATGGCAGTGGCGGTAGCATGCGGCCAGCGGAGAACATGGTGGCGGCGGTGACAGAGAAGGCAGTGGTGGTGAGGGCGGCGGTGGCGGCAGAGGAGGCAGCGGCGAAGTTGACAGCGGCGGCAGCAGCAATGGCGGCGGTGGCGGCAGCAAGGACAGTGATGGCGGCTCGGGCAAGGACCTGGAGGCTGCAGGGGGGCTGGGCTGGGGGGCAGGGGGCTTCACCTCGGAAGGGGCACAAAGTGACCTGAAGCAGCCCACTTTGACTAAGGGTTTGGGCCTCAGCATTTTTGGCTGTAAAGCATGTCCTTCTATGTAAATTCCAGCATAAATGGCATTTTTCCTGCGATTGGCTAATGGTGGCTTCCATTAACTGATTGCACCATTTAGAATGGAGGAGAGCTGCCCTGCGAAATCTGATGGATGCAGTAAGGCTCTGGGGAAATCCGCAGGACCTCAAGCAGCCCGAATTTCCCCACTACGGACCCCCCCCCCAGACCAGACGTCGGGGGGGTTGTACATCCCTACTTCAGACTGACACTGATGATATGCCAGCCCAGGGGTGTGGGCAGCACTTCTATTAGCACTGAGGGAGCAGGATCATAACTGTGCATTTGCTACCCCGTTCACAAATTTTGTACCAAGGGTATCAAGAGCTTGAATAGGGCTTATGTCCCTGCCATTATTCAGCCTGTTTGGGGCAGTTGGTGGAAGATGAATAGGTTATACAGCTGTTGTTGAGAGATTTCCAAACATTACCCCATTGTGTTTCTTTACTCAATACATCCACTTGTGGTACTCTCAATAATTTGAACAGATTGACATAAGTAAGCTTTTCAAAACAAAAACAATAGGTTGTTTTGTTATTGGGTGCTTAACTGTGTAGAGGTATTTTGCAGGTGAACCTCCACAAACAATAGATGGCATTTAGAAAACAAACATCTTAAGAGATGCCTCTGTCACTTCTCAGACATTCTGACCCTCAAAAGGCCCATGTAGCCTCCTAATCAGTGTTTTAATGGCCACAATTTTAAGGTCCTGGCAAGAGTGGGTTGTTGGGGTGGTTTACAGGCCACCCGCATCCCTAAAACAGCCCATCAACCACCCCAACAACCCCCCCTCACCATGTTTGCACATAACAAGAACCTGTGGCAGTGTCAGGGTGGAAACTGAGCCCATAGAGCCCCAGAGCAGTTCTGATTCTGAGGAAGAACAGCAATCTGTGAAAGAGGAGCTTACTCATCTCTCGCAAGCACAGCAGCTCGCAGAGATTCCTCCTGCCAGCATTCCTGGGAGAGATAGTGACCCTGGCAGTGAGAGAGCGCTGGAGGGGGGCTTGCTGGTTGCTCGGCGCAGACACAGGGAGCGACGACAGATGGAGGGCGCAGAAAGGAGGTGTAGCGCTCGTTTGGCGTACAAACAACGGTCGTGTCCCGAGGACCCAATGGAAAGAGGGAGGATCTCTCCGTAGTCCATAAGTTCAGGGTCTTCCCGTGGTTCTCCTTCAAACGGGGACCAACTGCCTTACCTGGAGCTTTGGCTACTCTGCTATCTCTCCCCAGTGCTGTTCCTTGCTTAGTTGCTAGTGATTAGTATCTGAAAGAGTCATAAAGGAATAAAGGAATAAAGCCTCGGAAAGAATCCTCGTCATCTGTGTCCTGAGTTGGCTATTGGAGGGGACTGCAAGAGGCAGCTAGGATGCTCCTGACAGGCAGTGGGGGCTTGGATCACCAAACTGGTGCCCCAAGGCACCACCTGCAACCCACCATGGCTAATAAGCCATGGAGGGCTACGGTGATTGTGTGAACCAGGTCATTATCTAGCTACCTAACTAGCTAGATATACACACTGTCATGAAAAGATCATGCGGATATTTTACAACATGTACACGTATTGCAGAAGACACAACCAGATTCCCAGTGTGTACATATGTTAGCAAGCTTCACACGTACACACATACAAACACATACATCCACACTCTCCAAAAGAGGTGCATACTTCTTTTGCTACAGTCATGCAGAGAAAAAGTCATGCAATGACTGCAAAGTGGCACTTGCTTGCATGGTTAAAATGCCAAAGAGAACTGTCTTGCGGTCTGCACATTCTTTGCCTCTCTGCAGGGCCTTGTTATATAAAATTAGAGTGAATACTTTTCCAATATATTCATGCTTTTTAATGGTTGAGTTTGCCTCCACCACAGTCTTAAATAGCCTTAGTTATAGATTTTAAGAATGTCAATGAACCATGTAATTAGAAGTTCAGTTGTGTTTTGTTTAAACCTACAACCAAGCAATTATTTTGTAAGAATTTGTCTTGCATATATGTGGCTTAATGGTATCTATTCTGGAAACAATGTTTTATTAAGTCCAACTGCATACGAAGATGTGGGTCACTCATACTGTGATCTGTAAACCATATTCAGAGCATCATCATCCAGTTCCACATTAAGATACATGGGGCTACAGATGTGTAGAACTCTATGTTCTACACATCTGTAGATGTGTGCACTACACAGATGTATGCACTACACAGAACTAAGCTGAACCCTATGCAAAATGTATGTACACGTGGGATCCATGACCTCATCCTGCAATCTGTAGGGGTCTGATTGGTGGATATATTGAAAAGTTTATAGAACCCTCTGAGAGCTTTGATCCAAATGACCATACCAGGCAGCTTCCTAAATCTCCAACAGGTCATTCCCTCCAAGTCTTGGATATGGTAGGTTTTAAAGAGTGTTTGTGAAATTGAACCACTTTTAAAAATTGGGATAGATAGCTAAGACCAAAGTTGTGTTTTCAACATGTATTCCTAGAAAGATCTTTGTAAAAAAAAAAAAAATCACCCATGGTCCCTTTAATTATTTTTCTCCTTACAAGGTTGCTGCAGAGGTAGACAGAAAGGTAGGCCAGGGTGAACTTGTTAGTGAGGAGGTGGGCAAGAAAAACAGCCTGTTGCCAGGCAGAGTGAAGAAGGAAGATGAAGTCTGGGAAAGTGCCAATGAAACAAACTAGGATTAAGCTGGGATAGTGGGTTCAGACATAATGGGGCTGTTAGCATGTAACGGCACCAAATCATGGGTTAATTAAAAATAATAATTAACCCAGAATTTGCCGCAGCACATGCCGGGCCCATTCTGCAGCCTTTTTGAATATTCAACCCCCAGTCGGGGTGATTGGGGGTTGCTATGTGACATCTGAATCCAGATACTCTAGGTTAATTGTGGATGAAACAACCCACAGTTAACCTAACTAATCATTGTAGGTTAACAGTGGGTTTAACCCATGATTAACCTATAGCATCCGGGTTCAGATGTTACATAGTTCTCTGCGCTTCTGATGCCGTGTGCCCCTATCCTCCACATTTACTTTGGCATGATAGCCTTGCCCAGGGGTATGTCTTTCACCTGGCCATGACTTCACTGAGCCTTTCCGGCCTTCAGAATCTCCCTGCACTCCCATTTCACCAGTAATTGGCCCCTGTGATGATGCACTTCTCTGATGCCTGCATTACTTTGCTTCTCCATTGTTGTGTTAAATCACATCTCTGATATTGTGTAAAGTTGCTTCTTTGATGTTATATGAAGTTGCTTCTCTGATCTGGTGAGATCTCAGGAGCCTGTCATTGCAAGCAGGGAGAAAGTGCCCAGAGAAGGAGAAATGTGTGTGGGGGGTGTAAGCAATAACTCTGCAACATTTTGCTGGAATGGGGTAAAATTAGGGTTGGGGGTGAGATGCTCTTAGACAGAGCTTTCAGATGCTGCACTCAAGAATCAGGATTTTGGCTTCTCAAGGCAAAAGTGCACACATTGGGTTACAGGAAGCCAGATTCCGGCTGAACATCAGGAAAAACTTCCTGACTGTTAGAGCAATAGGACAATGGAACCAATTACCTAGGGAGGTAGTAGGCTCTCCCACACTGGAGGTGTTCAAGACGAGGCTGCACAGCCATCTGTCAGGGATGCTCTGACTTGGATTCCTGCAGCAGGGGGTTGGGCTCGATGGCCTTGTAGGCCCCTTCCAACCCTACTATTCTATGATTCTATGAACAGGGGAGAGAGGAATAACTCCAGAGGCACATTGCTGGAATGCAGCAAAATGGGGGGGGGGATGCTCTCATAGGAAACCTTTTATTTGCTCTTCATTCATAATACTGTAGTAGCAGGAGGGAGCCTGGGCATGGGATGGGAAACAAGCCTCTCTCACTGGTTGAGCAGTCCCTGCCAGTTTGATGATATTCAGTTCTACACCCCCCACCCCACCCAGAAGTATGTTCCTTTCAAGCACTGTGTGACCTCTGAAACCCAGATGTTAAAGGTACAATACACTAGGCTTATCTTGCTTCATGTGTCCCTGATGAACCAAAGCCGATTCCATGAAAATCCAGGTAGTACTCCAATTAGGGATGTCACGGACACCTGACTGGGTCTGAGAGTCCATCAGACACCTCCCCCCCGCAATCCCTGGACTGCACCTGTTGAGCCCCTGCCCTCGCTTGTGCCCCCCTTGCGCCCTCCTGGACTCACCCCGACCTGTCCGGTGAGCAGCTCCCATTTTGCTGCCTTTTTTAATGGAAAAAAGGGAGCTTAGAAAATGTGCATATTTAAATATGTGAAGTTTGGGGCCAGGAAAGCTTAATATGCACAATATTAGAGGCATTATGCCTCTAATATTGTGCATATTAAGCTTTCCTGGCCCCAAATTGTGCATATTTAAATATGTGCATTTTAAAAAACTCCCTTTTTTCCATTTAAAAAAAAGGTGGCAAAATGGCAGGTGCTCACCGGACAGGCCCATGGTGAATGTGGGTGACTCACCAAGCTCGTGGGGCGAGCGGGGTTGGTGCTTTAGGGGGCTCCTGGAGAACCTGAACTGGGGTGCATTTGGACATCCTGAACTCCAATGCGCTTCTCATTCTGTTGTTGTGAACATCCCCCCATGGTTAGTAATGCTGCACATTTGCAGTGAGACTCTGCAACGTCCCTTCCTCTATTGCCTTTCAATGAGAGTTTGCCAATGGAAGTGCTGCTGTGGAAGCTTTGTGTCTAGGTGTGTGTTTTAGAATTCTCTCTAAAAAAAGGAGGATGCACTTTAAAAAAAAAATGGAGGAACAGGTGAGACTGGTCATCTCTTCCATACCTGCCCCCTCCCCAAATCCCCAAACGATGATCTCCCCACCCTGCAAATCCCCAAGCTATGAGCTAGTTTTTCCTGGCTCCAGAACTCATGCACTAAATATAAACACAAACACAACACACCCACGGTTTACACATGATTATACTGCTCTCTTCAGCTTCGGCAGTTAGCAAACAGCCTGATCCTATGAATGTTTGCTCAGAAGTAAGTCCCATTAACTTACATGACAGTAAGCCCAGACAATACCCCATGGAATACAGTGGGACGTACTTCAGAGAATACACATTGAACCAGGCCGTAAAACAAGCCATGGCTGCTGCTGTTCTGACTGCCATTACCACCACTCAAATATTCCCCTAGCTCATATGAATTCCTGTTTCTTCTTCTGACCTTCAGGCTAGGCAAGAGCAAAAACAACAACAACAACAACAACAACAATGGTCTTCTGTCCTGCCTGAGGTTCTACAGAAGAACAGGAAAAGTCTTGATGCTGTGATTTTGCTCTGCTCTGTGGAGATCTTACCCAGCAGCTATTCTGAGAGGCTCAGGGGAGAAGGAGGTGAGAAGGCAGCTATAGCAAGGTGGGGGAGAGGAAACAAAGAAGAATCAGCCAGCACAGTGAAAAACTATGAGAAGAAGATGGGAAAGGAAGCTTGTGCTACCTCAGAGGCCACTGAAGCAGCTCCAAGTCTGGCAACAAGGAACACCACTTGCTGAGGTCTGGGAAATCTCTCCCCACAACCCACTTCCTGGCCTCCTGCTGGGCTGTTAGAGCAGAACTGCACTAATAAAAATGCCATGCGAACAGGATACAACAAAGGGAGTTGAGTGGGGATGTAGGTCCATTCCACCAGCCCTGCTGAAGACCATCCCCATGAAGGTCTTCCTCCATCAACCGTTACCACCAGCAGCCATTCTAGCAAGGCTGTACTGAGGGAGAGAAGGTTGGGGGAAGCAGGGCCATTCCACCAGCCCTGCTGAAAGGCTTAATCTTGTCCTCTTCCCTTCCCATTCCATTTCCTTGTGTGTCACGTCTTTTTAGATTGCATGCCTGTGGGCAGACTCCATCTTGTTTTACTGATTATATGTAAGCCGCCCACTCTGAGAGCCTTTTTGGCTGAGGAGTGGGATGAAAATACTTTAAATAAAATAAAAAAAGAAATACAGATTTTAAAACTCAGGAAGTGCCTTCCACCCAATTAATTTTCAAATTTTAATGAGGAAAATAATGCCCTATGTAGTGCCATGCGAAATCACTTTCAACAAGAACATTTCAGCAGTATTAAAAGGCTTACAGAAATATCCACCTATAACAATCAGCTACAAGGACATGGTGAATGTGTATACATAAAAGGATATTATGCTAGCTACATACAGCGGCAATGAAGATTAAATACACCTTTTAGGCTGAAGTCTCAGTCTTTGGCACATACAAACATCTCATAGCTATCATGGAAAGAGGTCGATTAGAAATTGGGTGGCGGGAAATGGAACCCACACACAATTTATTTTCTCTGGCATGGATGGCAAATTGTCTGCTATTAATTTGTGTTCCACACAACATACTATCATGATTTTACACTGATATAACAGTGCAGTTTTGTGCTACCTAAGTGTCATGTATTTTCTGTGCAGCAAAGCAGTGTCGGGCAACCTGTGGCCCTTGGCCACATCGGTTCAGGGATCAGTTCAGAACTCTGCGATCTGTTCAGACCTCTGGCAAGAGCGATCTTTCTCTCTCAGTAGCACATTCAGCAAGGAGGAAGAGGGGAAGAGAGGGAGGGGAAAGGAGGAGACAGCAAGAGAAAGTAGTGTGTCCAGGTGTCCTCTTTTTCAGAGGACAGTCCTCTATTTGAAGGGCTGCCAGAGGATTGCTGTCTATTTTGAAGATGTCCTCTATTTAAAGGGCTGTCCAGTCCATGCCCAGTTTAAAGATAAAGAACCATCAAAAGGAAGAGCTGGGCCCTGAAGCTGCCCATCAGAAGCACCTGGACAGCAGACTGAACAAGTCACAATCTTCCACACTAGAGTGAGATGTATTGTATTTCTATTTAATTTAAAATAGTTTCTAAATGTACATTTATACATATAAATTAGCATATGCAGATGTTATGCAAATGGGTGTCCTCTTTTTTTGGTGATTCAGAAATAGCCACCCTAATGCAGCCCCCAACAGATAACCACCAAGGGAATGCAGCCCAAACCAAGAATCGTCTGCCATGTCTGTTGTAGAGAATAGACCCTTTGATGTTTATAGTCTCAAAATGCTTCAGTGGGCAGTACTAGAGTCAAGATCCCGTGGTGGAAGTGACTTACTCATAGGGATGTACGAAAGTCACTTACCTTTAATGAAATTTGATTTGTGGGGGGGGGAGGCGCTCCGTCCCTCCCCCCGAAATTCTGGACGGGGGGGAGGCGCTCCATCCCTCCCCCCCAAAATCCTGGCTGGGGGGAGAGGCGCGCTGTCCCTCCACCCCCGAATCATGGCTGGCCAGGCCCGCAAATGGCGGCGGCCATAGCCGCTGCCGTTTGCGTCCCTGCAGTCAGTCATGATAGGCTATGTAAATGTTTACGTAACCTATCACGGCTGAGTAAAAAAAAAAAAAAAAGTGGGTACGCAAATGGCGGCACCCATGGGCGCCGCCATTTGCGTTCCTTATTTTGGCACTTCTTAGTCTACATAAACATTTACGTAGACTACGGCAAAAATAAGGGGAACGTAAATAGCGTAGCTTCTACGCTATTTGCGTTCCCCTTATTTTCGCCGTAGTCTATGTAAATGTTTATGTAGACTAAGACATGCCAAAATAGCTTCTACGCTATTTGCGTTCCCCTTATTTTCACCGTAGTCTACGTAAATGTTTACGTAGACTAAGACGTGCCAAAATAAGGAATGCAAATGGCGGCGCCCATGGGTGCCACCATTTGCGGACGCGCTTTTTTTTTTTTTTTACTCAGTCGTGATAGGCTACGTAAACATTTACGTAGCCTATCACAGTTAGGGATGGACGAAAGTCACTTACCTGTCCTCGAAGCTTTTTGCGGTGGGGGGGAGGCACTTTGCTGCTCCCCCCACGAAGTTCAGGCTGGGGGGGGAGGCTTCCCGCCTCGCCAGGCCGAAATTCAGGCCAGGGGGGAGGCTTCCTGCCTCGCCCGGCCGAAATTCAGGCCGGGGAGGAGGCGCCTCGCCTCGCCCGGCCGCGAACTAAAAAGTAAAAAAAAAACAACCGCCCCCGTGATAGGCTACGTGACGATTAACGTAGCCTATCACGGCTAGATCTGCAAAGTCAGCCGTGATAGGCTCCGTAAATCGTCACGTAGCCTATCACGGGTGACTTTAAAAAAAAAAAAAAAGCGTGTACACAAATGGCGGCCCCCATAGGGAGCCGCCATTCGCGTTCCTTATTTGGTCGCTGTAGTCTACATAAATCTTTATGTAGACTACGGCGAAAATAAGGGCAACGCTATTTGCGTTGTCCTTATTTTCGCCGTAGTCTATGTAAAGATTTACGTAGACTACAGCGACCAAATAAGGAACAGGAATGGCGGCTCCCTATGGGGGCCGCCATTATCCGTACGCGCTTTTTTTTTTTTTTTTTAAGTCACCCGTGATAGGCTACGTGACGATTGACGTAGCCTATCACGGCTGACTTTGCAAATCTAGCCGTGATAGGCTACGTTAATCGTCACGTAGCCTATCACGGGGGTGGTTTTTTTCTTTTTTCTTTGATTGGAATGGCGGGAGCGGCAGCCGGTCTTTCGAACAAAGACCCGCTGAACCGCCAGCCGGACCCGCCGCCGGGAGGGACATTTGCCAAAGGTAAGTCCCATCCCGGGGGGGGGCGGGGGGGCGGAGAATTTCTCCCCGAAACTTGTCCGGGGGGCCGAACACGTTGGCGCTTGGCCCCCCGAAGTTTTGGGGAGAAATTCTCCGCCAACCTTAATCACAGTGTTTTTTAACATTTAGCTGTGATAGGCTACGTAAATCTTTACATAGCCTATCACGTTTTTTTGGTTTTTTGGTTTAAAAAACTTGGAAATGGCGGCAGTGGCAGCTGGTCGGAAGACCAGCCGCCGCAGCCGCCACCAGGAAGATTCGCCGAAGGTAAGTCCCGTCCCAGGGGGGCCGGGGGGGCAGACCATTTTGCCACCAATTTCGGGGGCCGAATGCACTGGCATTCGGCCTCCCTGAGATTTGTGGCGAAATTCTCTGACATCCCTACTTACTCATACTACTTGCTTGCAACTTCCACCCAGAGTAGAAATTATTGAGTTAGTTGCTTTAAAATTAGAGTTTCATCTGGCTACTGTTGCAAAATGCTGATGTTCTCAAGAGCTGTAGCTCCTAAAAGCGCCTCAAAACATTTCAGAGCCAAAGAAAGGACATGAACCCAAATGGTATGAATGAAATGATATGAACATCAGGCAAAGAAAACTGTTCTCATTGTGGAGAAACATGCTAAGGCCGTTAAATAAGTTATGAACAGCTTTCCTAACTGTTGAATCATTATTCATTAAACATTGGAGCATAATTGTTAGTTTGATGCATCAAACAATTTTCCACTATCAAGCTCCTTACTGCTTTGATTTCTCTTATTGCACCTTCTTTATTTAACACAATATAGTCATTCTCTAAGGTTAGAATTTCCAAACTGGATTTTATTTTTTATTTTGTTTATTTTTTGCAACAAATCAATATTGGTCTTAGTAAAATGTGATTGAGTTACTCGAGACAGGAAGGAGGAGGGACTCCTGCTGCTTTCAAGAGTCAGTGCTCAGAAAAGATTTCTACATTGCCACACAACAAAGTAGCAATAAGAGAAAGAACAAAGGAAGACAGATAGGAACATGATCAGGACCCACAGCATTGAACACTGGTACTTCGTTTGAGGTTGCCTACCAACCGAACTCCCACCCACTAGGTAACATCATCAAATTAAACTGAACATAGTGCAGCATGCAATCTAGCAGCTTGCTATCGTGCTGCTCATGATAAATTCCCCTATTGCTCCAGTAGATTTTGCAGATACAGCTGTAGGGTTAGCTTTTTACATTCATATCTGCCTCACTGTGTGTTGCTCCCATACCAAGCCTCCCCCTATGCTTAGAGTAACGGACCATGATGAAAGCTTGCCTCCTTGAGACACGGCTTGTGCTTGCATGATAACATGTTGATATAAATAGAGAGAGAGCATCCACAGCTTCAGTAAACACCCTGAGCACTCTGGATTTGAGTGGGAGGCTATCAACTTTCTAATAGAGGAGTGTTAATGAAGAGGCAGAACAGTTTTCACTGCTGAGCTTTCTGCATTTTAACTTTATCTACCTCACTGAAGTTGCTGTAGTGCTCTCAAAGCCTTTACATCCCTGTCTGACCTGTTATTTTTAGAAACCTTTCTGTTGTTGTTTACCATTTAGGTGATGCTGTCAGCATGGAAAGCACTTTACAAATCTCATTCATTCATCCTCAAGGCTACATGCTGAACAGATATGACTTGATGCAGTTTTATCAATTGAGAAGCAAGCCTCCAATCCTGTCTGTAGGGTGGCAGCAGAGAAAGGGTGACACTCTGTCTGTGAAAAGGGGGCATTTGCACTGGTGCTATGGGTGCCAATTCTCATGAGTGGCAACAACCAGAAAAGCTGTACATGTCCTGAAATCCAGATCCTTCAAGCACCGTTCAGCTGATTGAGTGTACCTACTAAAATAATACTAAATTCAGAGTATGGTGGCCAGCGTACATGATTGTCTCACCGTGGGAGAACTCAGCTCGGTTTTTCCATTCACTGCCTCAGGATGAAATGGTTGCCAGCAAAGGAACTCGGTGAGCGAGCCACAATCTCCTGCCATTGTCATAGTTATATAAGTAACACAAAAGAACTATGAAGATGCATTAACAGCAAAAGTGGCGGTTGGTCCAAGCCATGAGATCAGAGAGGTCTAATGGGAAAACACTCAGAAACTTTGTTCTTTACTCCTTTTGTTCAAGAAGGTTGAAAAGTGATCTTTTAGCATACAAAATACACTCCAAAGCAATTTTCCATTTCCATTTGCAATTATGGTTGAGCTATTAGTAGGCAGAGCATTACACAGAAGACTTAATGTTGAACCAAACTGTACAGCCTCCTTATTTTAAAAGTTTGTTTTGTCTGTCTCTTCGTGGCACAGTAAGGTGCACAATTTTGTACACAGACAATGACTGAACTAATTAGGGTCAGCTGAAGCTCTTACTGAACAATAGCGCTATCCACTGAAGACAAAGCAGTCATCAGTGAATACAGTTTTCATGGCACAGAGGACAATAAAGCATCTGCCATGAATTCTATTCAGTGCATTTTAATAGGGTGTGGTGTGGGAGATTAAGAGTTAAGGTATGGAGCCTCAAGTTAGATAGAAGAATGACAAAGCAAAGCAACTGCTTTGAGAGGGCTAGGTATAGTGGTTAAATGTCAGACTGGGACTCAAGAGGTGCAGGTTCTAGTCCCCACTCAGCCATGAAGCTCACTGGGTGACTTTGGGCCAGTCACTGACTCTCAGCCTAACCTACCTCACAGGATTGTTGTAATGATAAAATGGAGAGGAGGAGGATCATCTAAGCCACCTTGGGTTACTTGCAAGAGGAGAAAAGGCAGGATGTAAATGTAATAAACAAACTGTGAATGGGGTTCCATTCAAGGCTCTGGACCCTAGAGATCACTGGGTAGATCACTCAGCTGGTCAACTAAAGCCAGAATGTCCCTAATACCCCCTCCCCCCAAAAAATAACCTGCTGCCACCACCTACTGATTTGCAGAGAGAACAGGATTTTCCCCTTTATATCCTTTGCTGTGTATTTCTAAGCCAGTACATGGTGTGAGATATGCCAACCTTATAATCCACCCAGACTGGAACAGAGGCAATTATACCATTGCACATATATTTATTTATAGAACATAACATCCAAATCAAATAGTAATCTGATAAATAATAATAAATAAAGATTCTAATAACCTAGCCAAACATCTCTGTACTCATTAATGCATCTCCCTATCTTCTAATCCGCTCCCTGTGTCTGATCCTACTTACTAGCTGACTAGTGAATGAAAGATCATCATCTGATGGACAATGATGCAAATTAGACTTTCATAAAAAGATGCAACATTTATTAAAAGTCAAATTGCCTTTGCTCAGAAAAAGTTTTAACCAACAGCAAATACAAGATAAATCTTTGTTGTATTCTCTCTATCTTCCCAAAATGTTTCTAGTAGACGCATGCCCTAACTCTTGTATTTATACCCCCACCTGCTTGTTCACAATGAAAGACATTAATCAGGGGGGAAATGCCTTTTGTTCATGCTCTGGGTAGAAACAATCTTTTAGTGATGTCAAGCAATCCTGTCATCTTGTGTGTGTGGTTCTTTTTTATAGATCAGGAACTATTTATATAGGTCATATTCCAATGCAATTCATCTTCCAGCTTCAAACTCCCGGAAATGCTTATCAGGAAAGGAACATGTTATATATGAGACTTTTTCTATTCATTTGTTATGTTATTCTGGCTAACTGACATCTGCTTCCAGAATTCAAACTAGGGATGTTTGCCACTTCAGTGTCCTATGATTACAAAGAGAGAGAAAAGGATAATCTAAGGCTGCATTCTTCAAACCACTTATTTCCCTTGGCTTCAGTTGGTACTCTTTCAGAGTATGTAATTTAAGGACTACTACTGAAGTGTTAATGGGGTAAATAATTTACACTAGCAATTCTTTATTTCAATTAGAATTAGCTACCTTTCTTTTCTGGCTGAAATTCCTATGGAGTTGTGTGCAACGATGTTTGTATTCTGTCTTGGGCCAACAGAAGTCAGTTCAACAAAATATACTGCCTTATCTATATTGTATCTCTGATTTGCCTACAGGCTGAAAATGCCCTTATTACCAACAGTGGTGATCTGTATTTTCCCTCAAGCATCCTAAGAAAACCTTGAGGAACAGCTACATCGAGAGTAGGGGTGGACGAAAGTCACTTACCTGTCGTCGAAGCTTGTTCGCGGTGGGGGGGAGGCGCTTCGCTGCTCCCCCCGTGAAGTTCAGGCCGGGGGGGGAGGCTTCCCGCCTCGCCCGGCCGAAATTCAGGCTGGGGGGGAGGCTTCCCGCCTCGCCTGGCCGCAAACTCCAAAGTTTAAAAAAAAAAAAACCGCGTACGCTAATGGCGGCCCCCATAGGGAGCCGCCATTCGCGTTCCTTATTTGGTCGCTGTAGTCTACGTAAATCTTTACGTAGACTACAGCAACCAAATAAGGAACGGGAATGGCGGCTCCCTATGGGGGCCGCCATTATCCGTATGCGCTTTTTTAAAGTCACCCGTGATAGCCTACATGACGATTTACGTAGCCTATCACGGCTGACTTTGCAAATCTAGCCATGATAGGCTACGTTAATCGTCACGTAGCCTATCACGGGGGCGGTTGTTTTTTTTTCTTTGATTGCAATGGCAGTGGCGGCAGCCGGTCGAAAGACCGGCTGCCGCTCCCGCCCCGCACGAACACCTGCCGAACCGCCGGCCGAACCTGCCGCCGGGAGGGACATTCGGCAAAGGTAAGTCCCGTCCTGGGGGCGGTGCGGGGTGTGGGGGGGCGGAGAATTTCTCCCCGAAACTTGTTCGGGGGGCCGAACACGTTGGCGCTCGGTCCCCCGAAGTTTCGGGGAGAAATTCTCCGCCATCCCTAACGAGAGTACAATGGAAACGAAGAAAAGGAGAGTTTTATACAACTCTGAACTTCAAAAAGTACTGAGGATCACTTCACATGTTATCTGGCAACAAATGCACATGTATACGTATGTGGTATGTGTGGCATGGACTTATGGTCAGTTCAGCTCCCTGGTATGTGGTCCTATACAATTCATGTGGTTAGATAATAACCCATTTGTCTTACACATATATGACATTAAGTGTACATATACATCTTTCGCACTGGTGCACCTTAAAAATGGAATGCACAAACTGTCCTTTCTCCCTGCCACTGTTTGTATATGCAACAGGTCAGGGTCAGGCAACTTGTGTCCCTCCAGATGTTTTGGCCTACAACTTCCTTCCACCCTAGCCAGCATAGCCAATGGTGAAAAATGATGGAAGTTGTAAGCCACAAGTTGCCCACCCCAGTCCTGACTCCCTGAAACATTATCTTGTAAGATACATGGAGTTGAAATGATGCATGCACACATTAAAGTTCTATGGCAAGACTTCATGCAAAATATTTTGTGTGTGATATATCCTTCACTGATACCCGAGTCTGCAACAGTTTACTTCTTATATACACATTGCAGTTCCTTGAAGGTAATAGAATCATACTGACTCCATTACTGTATGAAGAAGTATCCCCATTTCATATACAACAGTAGGAAAGACATAAGAAGAGTCTGTGCAGGTACAGATGTTCGATATGTTCCGGCATACACATCCCAACTTACAATCCACTCTCCTGCAGCTAGGGATATATGAGAAATTCATTTCAGTTCATTTTTTATCAGGATTTACCTGATTTGCCGGGAGAGAGCGCAGGACAGGAAGGCCATGGTCCATGGGGTCACGAAGAGTCGGACACGACTGAACAACTGAACAACAACAACAAAAACCTGATTTGCACCTTCCAGATCAAATATAATTCGGATGCAATCTGTGGTCAAAGTCCATACATTTCCGAGCTTGCAATGTCATTCACGGACCCCCCCCCCCCCCAGGGCATTTGACAGCATGTGTACATTTGAAAAATGCACATAAAGGGGCATACTTCTGAAAAATGCACACAGATATGCTTTAATCAATGGCAGAAGGATGTGTACATTTCAAAGATGCACACAATTGATGTGTACATTTGGGAAAATGCACATACAAATATGCACAGATTTTCACACGAAAAGAAAAAAAAGCAAAGCTCACAATCTGATATGGACTCCAGTTGGAACAAGCTTCAAGATGGAATTCAGAGAACTTCAGTAAGTTCAAGTTTTGCTCATTTGCACATCCTTACCTACAGCTCTTTGTTCCTCAGCTGACCTCTCAGGGTTTCACAGATAAACAACACCGACAACAACAGTAAACTCCCATGACTGCCTCCCTCATGATTTCTTGTTCCTCAAATAAGCTGTTTTAAAAATTCTCTTCAAGAACGATAGATTTCGAAGTGTACTTATCTCTGTCTTTCCCTTAAACACACACACGCGCGCACACACACACACACACACACACCATCATTACCTAACATTCCTTCATCTACCCTGCAGGAGACCTGTGTAGTTTCCTTATACATGTAAAGAGCTACATGTGAGCAAGGCTTTATTGAGTATTAAATATTAATACAGTAATTCTAGTTATTAAGTCAAATTTACTGTGAAATCCAATGCAGTCTTTCCACTCTCATGGGAAATGAATAATTCCTGTCTGACACTATGCATTTGCAAGTCTTTGCTTTGGAAGGCCTTCTTTAGCACAAATGGAAAAGCAAAATGAAAAGTTAGATTCTCCTTGACTGTCATTAAGGGATACGAGGTATAGGTAGGTACCACTGTAGGTAGGTACACCAACTGGCATAGCGCATTAGTAAACAAGCATTGTTCCTGACCAACTCACTTTTCATTTCAATAAGTTTTAAGCTCAGGAGATTTCATATTTTGGTCTGGTTCACAGATGCATGTTCATCACTTGATAAAGTACACGTGTGAATGAGCTGTAAAACTACACCATATAGATAGCTTTTTTCTACTGCCTCACATCACTTTAAAACACATGCTTTTTAATGGGTTTTTTTTTACATATTCGTATGATCAATGTAATCAATGCTGAATAATCAAGAGATCTACAGGGCATGTGTGAAATGGTCCTTGGATGGCATGAAACATTTATGTGTAACAAAAGAAGTTACACATAACAAAAGAAGCCATATACAATATTTTCACGTCACCAACTACTGGGTCCTCTATTGTGTCCAGCAATATCCTGTCCTTTTTTCAAGGAAATCAGGGTGCCATACATGGTTCTTGAATCCCATTCATCATGTGAAGTAAAAAGTAGTGATGGTGACAGGACCAATGTCACCCAGTGAGCTTCATGGCTAACAGGAGATTTGAACCCTACTCTCCCCAGTTCAGTCTAACACTCTGATCCAGTGATGTGAAATGTGTAGCTCTCCAGATGTTGTTGGGATGTAATTGCCATCATCCCTCACCACTGGGTATGCTGGCTTGAACTACTGGATGCTGCAGTCCAACAACATCTGGAGGGCCACATATTCCCCAGCCCTGCTCTAACCACTACACTAACTGGCTATTACATGATTTTTAACTGAAGTTGTTAGCAGTCTTGAAGGTAGGATATAAATCTTTTAAATAAATATATATACATGCATATATCACATACTGGATGTATCCAGTGATGGATTTGTGCTAAGCACCTCTATTTGCTTATTTTGCTGATCTGCCACCTACTGCAACCCACAGTGCTGTTGCCAGAGAGCTCTACTTCATCCCCAATTTGTCACTGCATTTCCATTTTAGCCTTTCAGTCTCCATCTTGTCTGTAAAAAAAACTTGCTGGCAAGAGCTGACTATCAAAGACAGAGTGCATTTGCAGGACCAATTGCCACTCTACCGATATGGAAAAGAGAACATTCTGCCTCCCTATGCCTCAGGCTGTGGAATGTGCAAAAATACAAAGTCTCCTGAACCCTAATGCAATCAGGGCAACACCTTACCACAATTGAGAACCCTGAGTTCTTTTGTGACCAACTAGCACCAACCCAAACTCATCCAATATTTAGTACCTTCTGTACAGCAAAGCACAATTCCTTTTTGCTCACCAAGAAATCCCCCTTTACACTCTGTTTTTTGTTTTCAAGGAAGTTAGCTAGGGTCATCACTCGTTTCAATGAACCAGGTGGATCCATAGAGTGGGAAGAGTGAATTCCCCCTCCCACTTTTTAGAGGTGTGGGCAAAAACTTCCACTCTTAAAAAAAAAAAAAACCTTTATGCAGCACGGCACCATGGAGGACAATAAAGCAACTTCCATAAATTCCATTCAGCATATTTCAGTATGGAGCACACTCTAGTTTAAAAAGATATGCAAAGAAAGAAAAAACACCCACACACCATAATTATACATTTTGACTGGGTCCAGTCTTAGTCATGCTAAGAACAGACCCAATGAAATAAACAGGACTTAAGTTTGTCATGAGTAAGTTGCCTCACTGATTTCAGTGAGTCTGTTCTAAGAATGATTAAGTCTGGATTCAACCTGTGCTCTTATATTATCAAGCATTCAAAATGTTGCCCTAAGGTCAGATGGTAGCCTACTCGGAGTCTGTTGTCAGACACTTCTAGAAATCTCAGGGTACGAGGATGAAAGAAACCTCTGTGAAATTTTTACAAAAAGAATCCCACAAATCTCTCCTAACGGAAGAACTAAGGACACAATAAAGGCAGTGATTTATCAGGAGCAGGTACTGGGAAAGTAAGACAAATAGAGACAAGATGAAACAGCTATGACCCTAAGGCAGCCTTCTCCAACCTGATGACCTCCAGATGTCTTGGACTGCAACTCCTATCAAACCCAGCCAGCATGGTCAATGGTCAGGGATGATAGGAGTTGTAGTCCAAAACCTCTGGAGGGCCCCAGGCTGCGGAAGGCTGCCCTAAGGCACATCCCCTGCAAAGGCATAACAAGGTACTCTTTGCTTATTCTGTAAAGCACGTCTTGCAAAAAGATCCCCTTGTCTCCTTGGCAACAAGTAATCATCTATGTGTAGAGGAGGAGATAAGTAGCTGCTAATGCAACATCAGTGACTCAATCAATATGCACCATCGCTGCATAGAGTACCCAAATGTGAATACTTTTCACAAATGACATTTTGGATTTACTCACAAAGACCATGGAAAAAGCAAAAGCAGGGATAAACAACAAACAAATGGCAAAATCCAAGGATGAACAGCATCTTCAAGTCATGAGCTCACATCAGCAATGCAACCAGAGGCCCACGGCTCATTTGCATCTTGTAAATGCATGTAGAATAAATGCACTGGAACATAGGGATGTACGAAAGTTCCGCCACGGATCTCGGAGAGGCCAAATGCCAGCGCATTTGGCCCCCCGCAATCGGTGGTGGAACGGCCCACCACCCCCCCCGCCACCCCCCGGGACAAGACTTGCCTTGGGCGGATCTTCCTGGTGGCGGCGGCGGCCGGTCTTCCGACCGGCTGCCGCTGCCGCCATTTCCAGGTAAAAAAAGACAAAAAAACGTGATAGGCTACGTAAAAATTTATGTAGCCTATCATGGCTACATTTAAAAAAAAACACCGTGATAGGCTACGTAAATCTTTACGTAGCATATCACGGCTGACTTTAAAAAAAAACAACAACGCATGTACGCAAATGGCGGTGGCCATGGCCGCCGCCATTTGCGTTCCTTATTTTGGCACGTCTTAGTCTACGTAAACATTTACGTAGACTAAGACAGCGAAAATAAGGGGAACGCAAATAGCGTAGATGCTATTCAGCCGTGATAGGCTACGTAAACATTTACGTAGCCTATCACGGCTGACTGCAGGGACGCAAATGGCGGCGGCTACAGCCGCTGCCATTTGCGTCCCTGCTAGCCAGCGGCCGGATGTCTGGCTGCTGTCAGAGCTGGCCGGTGGCTCCGCAGAATTGCTGCGGAGCACAGCTGGCTGGCCAGGATTCCGGGGGGGGGAGGAACGGAGCACCTCTCCCCCCAGCCAGGATTCCAGGGGGAGGGACAGAACAACTCCCCCCCACCATCAACATAATCTGCGGAAAGGTAAGTCACTTTCGTACATCCCTACTGGAACATCACAGTGAAGCCAGACAGAGCGGTGGGGAGCTGATGGGGGACAAAAGGGGGCTTGGATAATGATGGTAGTGATCAAGGGCTCTTAAGTTTCACAGCTTCTTTCCAGGTTGGAGGGAGAGGGCAGGGACAAGGGAAAGGCAGAAATACAGCCCATTTGGTATTCACACATAACAGGTTGCCAGATGAACTAGATTCCTGGTGGTAAATGTATGTCTTGGTTGGTTATAACATGAGCTGGTGCTGGAGGGACGGAGCAGGGGCCATTGTTACTGATTCCTCCTTCCTATTACAGCCTCGTGTGCCTGAAAAGCTGCTCCAGAGGATTGGGGGTCTCTCCAGGAGAGTATGGGAGGGGAGAATGGAGTGTGCAAAGGGGAGGGGGAGCCAGGAAAAAAGTATTGCCACACCCTCTTCTTCCAGTGATAAGCCTAGGGATGTATGAGTAGTTTTTAAATCCCAAGTTCTTTCTCTCCCAGATATGAAGAACTTTGTGAATTTTGGTAAATTCTTATACAGAATGGTCTGAAACAAAATTCTCACCATTCTGCACCAGCCAAATTCTGTAAGCCTCCTTGTGTGCCATTTTTTGGTAGAAAGGTGGGGTACAAGGAAAATAAATTAATTAATAAACATCCCTCCACTAAGAAATCTGTCAGTTTTGCTTACTCCCAGATTTGAATATAGACAGTTATCATTGCATGGATGGCCATCGAGGATAGTATACTGGAAATCTTCCAATTAAAGTTGGTAAAATATATGATGGATCAACTGTACTGGTGGACCTTGCCTTCCCCTCCTTCCCACGGCAGCCCCTCCAGGCTCCTAAAAGTAATAGACAGGGAGTCAGGAGACCCTGATGATAAATGGGGTGAACTATGGTGTGGGGAGTTCCCCAAAAACTGGACAGAGGGACCTGACACACTGTGGTGGCTGGTGACTCCAGTTCTGGAGGGGCTGTGATTCCTTTCAGGGTTTTAGTTACCACCAGCCAAAAATCTAATGGTGCTATCCAAGGTGCTGAACCCTATCCCCAAAATGGTTTTGGCACTTTGGATAGCACCTTTCAGCACCTTGGATAGCACCGTTAGGGTTTTGGCTGGTGGTAACTACAACCTTGAATGAAATCACAGCCTCTCTGGAACTGAAGCCACCAGCCACCACTGCTTACATGAGCAGAGCCCTTCATCTCATGGAAAACAGACTCTGGATCCAACTCCTGGTCCATAACTGCCACCCAAAAATCCAGGGGTACCCCCAGAATACCTACCCTCTTCCTTCAAGGCGACCCCATTCATTTAAAAGGTCATATGTTGCAGACATTAATGGGAGGAATAAATAAAAAAGCTGAGCAGAAGTAAGATTCACACAGAGAGCAGAGCAGTTGTTGTTCCTGTTGTTTATTCGGTCAGTCGCTTCCGACTCTTCGTGACTTCATGGACCAGCCCACACCAGAGCTTCCTGTCAGCCATCACCACCCCCAGCTCCCCCAAGGTCGAGTCCGTCACCTCCAGAATATCATCCATCCATCTTGCCCTTGGTTGGCCCCTCTTCCTTTGGCCTTCCACTTTCCCTAGCATCAGCATCTTCTCCAGGGTATCCTGTCTTCTCATTATGTGGCCAGAGTACTTCAATTTTGCCTTTAATATCATTCCCTCAAGTGAGCAGTCTGGCTTTATTTCCTGGAGTATGGACTGGTTTAATCTTCTTGTAGTCCAAGGCAATCTCAGAATTTTCCTCCAGCACCACAGTTCAAAAGCATCTATCTTCCTTCGCTCAGCCTTCCTTATGGTCCAGCTCTCGCAGCCATAGGTTACTACGGGGAATACCATTGCTTGAACTATGCGGACCTTTGTTGTCAGTGTGATGTCTCTGCTCTTCACTATTTTATCAAGATTTGTCATTGCTCTCCTCCCAAGAAGTAAGTGTCTTCTGATTTCCTGGCTGCAGTCAGCGTCTGCAGTAATCTTTGTGCCTAGAAAGACAAAGTCTGTCACTGCCTCCACGTTTTCTCCCTCTATTTGCCAGTTATCAGTCAAGCTGGTTGCCATAATCTTGGTTTTTTTGAGGTTTAACTGCAACCCAGCTTTTGCACTTTCTTCTTTCACCTTCATCATGAGGTTCCTCAGCCGCTCCTCGCTTTCAGCCATCAAAGTGGTGGTATCTGCATATCTGAGACTGTTAATGTTTCTTCCAGTGATTTTAACTCCAGCCTTGGATTCATCAAGCCGAGCACGTTGCAAGATGTGTTCTGCGTACAGGTTGAATAGGTAGAGTGACAGTACACAACCCTGCTGTACTTCTTTCCCAATTTTAAACCAGTCTGTTGTTCCGTGGTCTGTTCTTACCGTTGCTACTTGGTCGTTATACAGATTCCTCAGGTGGCAGACAAGATGACTTGGTATCCCCATACCACCAAGAACTTGCCACAATTTGTTATGATCCACACAGTCAAAGGCTTTAGAATAGTCAACAAAACAGAAATAGATGTTTTTCTGAAACTCCCTGGCTTTCTCCGTTATCCAGCGCATATTGGCAATTTGGTCTCTAGTTCCTCTGCCTTTTCTAAACCCAGCTTGTACATCTGGCAATTCTCGTTCCATGAATTGCTGGAGTCTACCTTGTAAGATCTTGAGCATTACCTTCCTGGCATGTGAAATAAGTGCCACTGTTCAATAGTTTGAACATTATTTGGTGCTTCCCTTTTTTGGTATGGGGATATAAGTTGATTTTTTCCAATCTGGTGGCCATTCTTGTGTTTTCCAAATTTGCTGGCATATGGCATGCATCACCTTGACAGCATCATCTTGCAAGATTTTAAACAGTTCAGCTGGGATACCGTCATCTCCTGCTGCCTTGTTATTAGCAATGCTTCTTAAGGCCCATTCAACCTCACTCTTCAGGATATCTGGCTCTAGGTCACTGACCACACCGTCAAATCTATCCCCGATATTATTATCCTTCCTATACAGATCTTCCATATATTCTTGCCACCTTTTCTTGATCTCTTCTGCTTCTGTTAGGTCCTTGCCACCTTTGTTTTTGATCATACCCATTTTTGCCAGGAGCAGAGCAGTACAGTGGACAAAATGTAAGACTTGAAGCATCTCCACACCAGCTGAAAATCCCACATTTAAAATGGGGCTTTCTGTTTCCGTTTTAAATGCAGGATCATGAGGCGCTCCCTTTACATGAGCTTCCTTCCCCCACCTTTCCCCCCTCCTTTTCCCCATTTATCTGAGTCTTCAATATGTTTCATTATACAGCCACTAGATGGGGCTATGGTCTAGCTCCTCTTCTTGCTGGTTTTCCTCTTTTCATGAGGGAACTCAAGCAGAATTCAAGCACTGTAATTTGATAGCTCATTATCGCCAGTCTTTAAAAAAAAAATGGAATAAACGTCATTTAATGCAGGAGATGCACTAAAGTTTGACCATGTCATCTAGAGAACCCACAAACGTCTGTGAGTAACCAATCTCAATAGCAGGGTAAAGGATCTGTGTGAAGAAGCCCTTGGACTGCAGAGGCCTGGGTTCAAATCTCCACTCAGCCATAAAGTTAACTGGGTAGTCTTGGACAAGTCACACCAGCTCTCAGCATAACCTATTTATTTAAAATGTATTTTAAATTATTTTAGTCTGCCTTTTTGGGTAGAACCCTTCTGAAACCTACAAATACAACTGGGATAAAATATGATTGACTCTGGACTGAGCTCCTTGGAGGAAGGAAACAAATGGAATAAAATAAAGGACTAATTGCACATTGTCAGGTGCATGGAATTCTACAAGTAGAATAGTCATCAACAAGTAGAGATGATGGGAGCAGTACATGTGGGCAGCAGAGGTCGAAGAGGATGTGGCTGACGACCTATTTGGGCCCTTTGTACACCAGAAAAGATGGTGATGATGATGATGATGATGATGATGATGATTTATTGCATTTCTATACTGCCCCATAGCCGAAGCTCTCTGGGTGATTACAAAAGTTAAAACATTAAATACAATATAAAAAGTTTAAAAGCCATTTGCAAAAAAACCACATAAAAGCACACAAAAAATATAAACAAACAACATATAATTAAAAACAACATTGAATGACCAGACATAACTAAAGACACATCCAGGACCGATTAATACTCAACATGTGCTTCCAGATGCCTGGGAAAAGAGGTAGGTCTTAACCTGGCACTGAAAACATAATAATGTTGGCGCCAGGCGGACCTCTTCAGGAAGCTTGTTCCACAGATGGGGGGCCACCACTGAGAAGGCCCGCTCCCTCATTGCTGCCTTCTGAGTTTCCCTTGGAGGAGGCACTTGGAGGAGGGCCTTAGATGGTGAATGTAGCATACAGGTAGGTTCATGTCAGGAGAGGCGTGCCATCAGGTATTGCGGTCCCAAGCCACGTAGGGCTTTATAGGTTAAAACCAGCACCTTGAATTGAGCTTGGAAACATATAGGCAGCCAGTACAAGCAGACCAGAGTTGGTCTTATATGTTAGAACTTTCTGGTCCCTGTTAACAATCTGCTGCATTTTGCATGAGCTGCATCTTACGAACTGTCTTCAAAGGCAACCCCATGTAAAGTGCATCCCAGTAATCTAACTGGGAGCATAGACAACTGAAGCCAAGTTATTCCTATCCAGATAGGGGCATAGCTGGGCCACCAACCGAAGTTGGTAGAAGAACCTCTGTGCCACTGAGGCCACCTGAACCTCAAGTGATGAAGATGGTTCCAGGAGGACCCCAAGCTATGGACATGCTCCTTCAGGGGGAGTGCAACCCCATCCAGAACAGGTTGAACACTCTCCATTCGGTCAGCAGAACCACCCAACAACAGCATCTCAGTCTTGGCTGGGTTGAGTTTCAGTTTATTAGCCTTCATCCAGTCCATTATCGCAGACAGGCACTGATTCAGCACATCCACAGCCTCAACTGAAGAAGATGAAAAGGAGAAATAGAGCTATGTGTCATCAGCATACTGATGACAATGCGCTCCGAAACTCCGGATGACTGCACTCAACAGTTTCATGTAGATGTTGAACAGCATGGTGGACAAAACTGACCACTGTGGAACCCTATATTGGAGAATCCACAGGGCCAAGCAGTGTTCCCCAAGCACCACCTTCTAGAGCCGACCCTCTGAGTAAGAATGAAACCACTGCAATGTAGTGCCTCCCACTCCCAGCTCAGAGAGCCATCCCAGAAGGATACCATGGTTGATGGTATCAAAAGCCACTGAGAGATCAAGGAGAATCAACAGGGTCACCCTCCCCCTGTCTTTCTCCTGACATAGGTCATCATACAGGGCGACCAAAGCTGTTTCTGTGCCAAAAAAACCTGGCCTGAACCCTGACTGAAATGGATCCAGATAATCGGTCTCATCCAAGAGTGCCTGGAGCTGGTTGGCAACCACTCATTCAAGGACCTTGCCTGGGAATGGAACATTTGCAACTGGCCTATAATTATTAAGGTTTTCCGGGTCTAGGGAGGATTTCTTCAGGAGTGGTCTCACCACCGCCTCTTTCAGGCAGCCTGGGACCACTCCCTCTCGCAAGAAGGCTTTAATCACATCCCTAGCCCAGCTGGCTGTTCCTTCCCTTCTAGTTTTTATTAGCCAAGAAGGGCAAGGATACAATATGGAAGTGGTTGCACGAACCTGTCCAAGCACCTTGTCCATGTCCTCGAGCTGTACCAACTGAAACTCATCCAGGAAAACTGGACAAGACTGTGCTCTGGATACCTCGCCAGATTCACCTGTAGTAATACCGGAATCTAAATCCAGTGGATGCAAGAGATTTTATTCTAGAAGTACCTAGCCAGTGCATTACAGCGGGCCTCAGATGGTTAACATACTTAACATGTGACTAAATGTAACCACATGGAATTTGTCATAGTATTCCATTATGGATAGTGCAACTCCAATCCAAAAAGGCACAAAAAACCCATCATAGACATTAGATAAGGAAGAATGGCTTCAAATCCCCAGTCCCTATGACCGCCCCCCCCCCACCGCCCTATGGTATTCATTTCAAATGAACTCTGCAACTGAGGGCTTTTCAACATCTCAGAAGGAGGCATTTGCACTTGACTGCTAATTTATTTAATTGAATGCTGTGCAGGTGTTCTCAGGCAACCAAAACAGCTTCATTGTATGATGATGCTGATAACTGTCTGGCTGCATCTCATTTCAGCAGAAATTATCAGAGTTGGAGAAGAATAAAATTAGGCTGTGATCGGAGACTGCACTTCATTTTCATGCAACAAAACCAGGCAGTGATATGCCATTATTTGGCAAGTCCCACATAACTAACAAAGCAGAATGATCTCAGCTGAAGCCCAGTATTTCACAAATGCTGCTATAATGTATAAACAGGACAAAGATTTACAATTATCACCCATAAAAACATCATATCATATTTTCTTGTCCTTGTTTTATTTTTACATTTTGTCACATGGTTTCTGTGATATGTTTTAATGCCACTCCGATTCTGTTGTACTGCAACAAAGCCCATTTGCTTTCAGATGAATCTGTGTAAACGTTTGCAGGGCTGCTGTAGTGTGTGCTATTCCCTCCTAACCTTGCAGAAAATGTGGCATATTTTTGTGCTACCAGAGTGATGCCATTTCAGCGTTCAGGCATGAGCAATATGTTAATGATGCAGCATACCGCCTGGCAAAAATAATGTCAACATAATCTGCAATCTGTACAGCAAAAATGAAATGTCAGCCAATTCCACCAAATGGCAAATGATTTTTACTGTTCAGAGACATGCCTTATAAATCTGTTAGCTCAGGCACGACAAAACAAAAATGGGAAATTAAAGGCTTTCAGAGATGGGGGAGGAGGAATCGATGCAACTTCAACTTTTACATGTCCTCAAAGACAAGGATAGGGTTTATTTAGAAGTTATTTGTTTTCACAAAGCCTTCTCCTCCTCTTTTACAGTTGATATGCTTGATTGATCTAATGGCAGAAGATGTAAGAATCAATATTGTTTTAATGTCTCAAAATGAATTACTTTAAGAAAAGTACTTGTTTATCCTACTGTACAACTACACCACCAGAACAACACTTCATATGAAAGCAAGATCTATAAGTATTTTGCTAAGGTGCTAAATAAATGTCTTAGGCTACTAAAATCGATGGGCCATATCCTTAATGCTCTTGGACTGCCTGGCTATTCCTGGATCAAGTCCAGTTCGTTTCTGAAAAGACAAGGCAAAGGAAATCTGATATCAGTCTGTCACACCCACTTGGGTTATCTCTAGCAGGGATAGGCAACCTGGTGTCCTCCAGATGTTTTGGACTACAACTTCCATTAGCTCCAGTTAAGATGACCAATAGTCAGAGATTAATAGGTCTTCAATCCAAAACATCTTGAGGGCACTGGGTTGCCTATCCCTGATCTACAGCTAGGGATGGACGAAAGTCCCTTACCTGGTCCCGCAGCTTTTTTCAGGTGGGGGAGGTGCTCCGTTTCTCCCCCCGAAATTCTTGGCGGGTGGGGAAGCGCCCCGCCCCTCCCCACCGAAATTCTGGCCGGGGGGGAGCGCCCCGTCTCCCCGGCCGCAAAAGAAAAAAGTAAAGTAAAAAAACAAAAAACAAAACGTGATAGGCAACGTAAAGATTTACGTAGCCTATCACGGCTAGATTTTCAAAGTCAGCCGTGATAGGCTATGTAAATCTTTACGTAGCCTATCACGGCTGACTTTGAAAATCTAGCCGTGATAGGCTACGTGACGATTTACGTAGCCTATCACGGCTAGATTTTCAAAGTCAGCCGTGATAGGCTACGTAAAGATTTACATAGCCTATTTACATAGCCCGAAATTGGTGGGGAAATTCTCCGCCCCCCTGCCCCCCCCGGGATAGGACTTACCTCGTGCAAATGTCCCTCGCAGCGGCGGGTCCTGGCGGCGGTTCGGCGGCGTTGTGGTGGCGGCGACCGGTCTTCCAACCGGCTGCCGCAGCCGCCATTTCCAAGTAAAGTAAAAAAACAAACAAAAAAATGTGAAAGGCTACGTAAAGAAATGTGAAAGGCTACGTGAGGTGTGTCCTCACCTCTATAGCTATAGCTGTTGAAGGATGGGGATGGGGCAATCATGAGATGAGAGGTTTATATAGAGCCAGGATGGACAACTTGTAGCCCTCCAGAAGTTTTGAGCTACAACTCCCATCAGCCCTAGTCAGCAAGATGATGGGAGCTGTAGGCCAAAAACAACTTGAAGGCCACAAGTTGCACACCCCTGACATAGAAGAAGCTACAACTCCTTTGTGGGTTGTAAGAATCAGATTGTTCTCATGAAGAAACTATCACCTGGCAACAGCCAGACTGTCAGGTTGCAGTGAGGGAGAAAGGGAAGCAGAGCCAGCATCAGATGTACCCTCTCCCTCAGCTATTCCCTGGTAAAAGCCATATCATCAGCAGTGGTGCAGCTAGGTAATTTTACACCTTGAACATAATGCTCTTGTGGTCTTTAGACAGCCATGTGCATTACTACAGTTGTGAAGTACACAATGAACATTTCTTCCCACCCCACCCCTGCCCTGCCCTGCCCTACAACTGCTTCTATATTCCTGGCATTAGAGCAAAATACAATAAATAAATAAATCCCACTAAAAAAAAAATATGCTCTGAGCATGTGCATTTGTGCATTTTAAACTCACTTAAATCATAGCACCATCATGACTATAGAAATAAAATGGAGTTTGCGTCTGCTGCCATGATGCTAAATACATTAATTTGGGAGCATACACCATTTTGCTGTAGAAAAGCGTAACACATTTTTAAAGTAAAAAGAATACAATGAGCATCTGTAACCGTATACAGGAGCATGCTCATGGTGGTTCCAGATGGACCTATGGCCCAACTGGAGTCCACCAAGAGAAGAGCCTTCAGTGTGGTGGCCCCCTTTCTTTGGAACTCCCTACCCCTCAAGGTCAGGCAGGCACCAACACTGTTGCTTCCGGTGTCTCCTGAAAACAGCACTGTTCTAGGAGGCATTCCTTAACTGACCAGCCACAGTTTTTAAAAAGCATAATTTTAATATGGTATTGTAATCTTTTTATCCTTTTATTATTTTACCTTTTCTGCTCCAAAATCTGTTTTAGATATGGAGCGGTATGCAAATAAATAAATAAAAATAATAAACATACATGCCTGTCTGGCAACTCCTTGTAAATAGAAGAAGAGGAGGAGGAGGAGGAGGAGGAGGAGGAGATGCTCTGGCGACTAGCATCATCCCCAGTACACCCCATCATACTGATTGATTGATTTCCAAAATTTATATACCGTCGTTTATTCACAAGGGATCCCAAGGTAGTATATACAATATTCTGGATCAGGTGCAGATGCTGGGCCTGTTTGCCACTGGCCCCATCACCTGTTGCTATCTGGATGGTCATGTGGGGGCTGCTGGGGTCCAAGGCACTGGAATTTGGTCCCAAGATCCTACCCTAGAGGCCCTACTGTCCATCAGGTTGCAGCAGATGGAGAGGCAGGAAGCATGGCCACTCCATCAGCTCAGCTGAGGGACCAGTGACATTTTGCTCCTCTTCTCCTTGAACTATTTCCATTCCAGCTGGTCACTACAGTATATGAATTTTGTAACTAAGGACTAATGCCCGAGATTGCTTTTTTCCCTCCTCCCTCTCAGTCCCTTTGCCTTTTGTGTCATGTCTTTTAGAGAGCATTATTATTGATCTTCGGAGCCTTTTTATTATGGATCACTGGGAGGCTTTTTCAGCTAAGGAGCAGGATAAATATGCTTCAATTGCATAAACAATACAGAAAAAGCAGAGCATCTCTTCACATTAAATGCATTGGACACTTAAGCACTAGTTCCTGGATAACCCAGAGTATTTACCATTTTTTGTATGACAAAACAGAACTAATTGGAAAGAGGTATTTTTAGAATATGCAGCATTATCTCCAAAATTCAGTTTACGTTATTTCAAGGTAAAAAGGTCCTCAGTCATTCAAAGCTACTAACAGTTTTGTATTTCAGATTCTGCAATGAATTGCCAATAAAAAAAAAAAGTGAACAGTTAATGGGTCACTTCAGACATCTTTGGCTTTTCAGTAGCTTAAGGGTTTAATTATGACTGACTGAAGAGTTTAATCACAAACTCATCTGAGATTCTTCAGAAGCTCTCAGGTGAAATCTAATACTGCATTTTTATGCCACATCATACAGAATAAGTAATTTCTGAAGCATCATCAGAGGGGAGAAGAATATATCTGTGAGATCACTGTGTTGAAGTTTTGTTATGGTCAGATATTAATATATGGAAAACAAAATTTGATTGTACAGAGATCATGCAGATTACTTGAACAATGGTACTTAAAGAACTGAATGGCTTGTTGTTAGACCATCTATTTCATACTTTCGTACACTTAAAAAGTGGCTGACTCAAAATACATTTTTAAATTATTATTAATATTAAGTGAAAGATGTTCAGTGCAAACCTTCACATGGTACATAGCTCCTCCTATTATGAGAAGGATTGTGAGGTGACCCACAATCTGTACACTTAGTGAAACTACTGGATGAGTACTAACAAACACAACCTGTAAAAATAGCAAGGTGGTTGTTGGGATTAGCCCTAAGCAATAGAATCACAGAATTTTAGAGTTGGAAGAGACCTTGGAGATCATCTAGTCAAACCCCCTGCTCAGTGCAGGCTCTACAATACAAGATGGAACTACAGCACCCCTGACAGATGGCTACCCAGCCTCTGATTAAGTAGTTCTAGTGAAGGAGAGTACAGATGTTGGAGAAATGTGCAATGGATTCAAATGAGTTTCTACTTCTATGAATCCAACCCACAGTGATTCCACAGTGGACTGGCTTTTCCTAAGTCACATGGATTCCGTGGACTTGCAGAGCTTTTTTGTTTTTTACTTTCCAAATTTTATGCAAATTTAGTCATAGAAAAATACATTACAAATTTTAAAAAAACCACTGGCTGAAAATGTGCATTTCACCCATAGGCTAAAGCATGAAAATGCGTATTTAGGGGAGATATGTGCATGGGGGGAGGGGCTTTGCACATTTTTGCAAGTGTGAATTTGTGCAAATCCAAATTTCCGCAAATCCAAATTTCCGCAAATTCAGGAAATTGGGGGGGGGGCGGGGAGAGACATTCCGTCAATGAGCAGACTACAGAATGAAGGGTGCCTGACAATCTGCAAAATGCAGACAGAATGGATTTTACAAAATCAATACATCCCTGAAGGGGAGTCCACCATGCAAATGGTTGAATAGCTTTTATCATTAGGACGTTTCTCCTGATGTTTAACTAAAATCAAATTGCCTGCAATTTCCACCTATTGGTTCTAATCCTGACCTCTGGAGCAATAGAAAATAAGTTCTCTATCTTCTGCATGACAACATACTTCCTAAAATGTGATACCCACAACTGGATATGGTACACCATGCACGCTGATCAGAACAGAGTAGAGTGGAACAATTACTTCTTGTGGTTTGGACACTTTACTTCTGTCCATGGAGCCTAAGACTGCATTAGCTTTGTTAGCTGCCATATTGCACTACTGGCTCATGTTCTGCTTGTGATCAACTATGACAAGTAGTAGATTCTTTTCATATATACAAAAGGAGTGTTTAGAACATGAATGCTATTATTGATGGCCACTTCACAAGAGATCACTCACACTAAAATTTAATTGAAATTCCAAATTCTGAAAGGGATATTGATGGAACTAACCTTGTTTTATCAGCAGTAGAAATTACAAGAGTTTAAATTAGGGATGTATGCATTGTGTAAAATCCATTCTGTCTGTATTTTGTGGTTTGTCAGGCGCCGTTTGTCTGACATCTGCCCATAAGTGGAATCATAGAATCAATCATAGAATAGTATGGTTGGAAGGGGCCTACAAGGCCATTGAGTCCAACCCCCAATCGATTTTTTTCATTTCCAAATTTGTGCAAATGCAAATCTGTGCAATTTCGTGCATGCAAAAGTATGCACATCCCCCCCTCCCATGCACATTTTCATGCTTTAGCCCATAGGGGGAAATGCACATCGTTTGCTGGGTTTTTTATTGCGTATTTTTCTATCCGCAAAATTTGGGAAGTCAGAAAATGGGTCCGCAAGTCTGCGGAATCCACCTGAAAGGGGGAAAAACAGTCCACTGTGGAATCTACAGATTGGATTAATGAAAATCCAAACTCATTTGGTTCCATTGTGGATACATGCAATCCAGCTTTCAAAAAATAAAAATAAACCAAAATAGGAGGAAGATTCTGTAAGAGGCATTGTTTACACGAACTGTTAACCCAAAAGATGAAAAGACCATGGACACTAATTAAGAGAAATAGAAATAATTATTTTTAAAGGTACAAAGGGGAGCAATCGGTTTTTGATCTGATGCACAGAATTTTTTTAAATGAAAGACAGTATTAGATGCACAATATGTTCTCACATGAAAACCCCTGGAAGGTTTTACACACTACCAAGTAACAGGCAGATAATTGAATTTTGGGGACTTGGGGATCTCTCTGTTAGTCAGCAGGATATCAAATTATCTGAAGATTTTCATATAGATATCTTGTGAGTTTGTAATATAGCCTGCCTTTTATCAATTCTGTACATCAGATCTTTGAGTATTATAAAAACTTATTGTTCTATTTAAAAAAACAACAACCCCTACTTAAATAATTATTTCCATTGCAGTATTTTCCTGCTGCTTTTCTTCTTTTGGATCACAATAATGCCTCATACTACCTTCCTAGTGGTTCTACTCTGTGCTATTCACAATATCTTCTGTTTGCTAGATTATTCAACTTCCTGCTACATGAAGCTTCACAGCAGCTACCACCCCAACAACCAGGAGAGGGCAGGTGTGGATCTTGTTTAATAGGCAACAAATCTAAGTAACAATATACAAAAGAATGTGCTCCAAAGAATCCATTATTGTTAGGGAGAAGGGAGTGTTGTCACTTTCAGCATTGTCAACTGCAAGTAGTAAAGTGAGATGCAATATTCTGCAGACCAAAAGAGAATGTCAAAATGAACAGACAATAGTAAGGACATGAAGGTTCAAAGAAGAATAATTACACAATTAAAATACTTAAAGGGAGGTCTGATTCTAATTAAACCAGCCCCAAAGGATTTGGATATTTGAACTCTCTTGACACGATTATGAAAAACTATTGTGTCCAATATGTACAGTTAAAATACATATCTGTCACAAGTTGTAAGCAATGAAAGGCTGCAATTCTGGAATTCATGGATCCGTGAAACAATGAACAGAACAGAACAGATACTGTCCGCAATGCAGTCTTGAAATCATGTATTACTCATCATTGATGCTAACGATATTTCAAAACAAGTGGTTGAAGCAAATAGTTATCCAGTTGTTCCATTGTCCCTATTTAGGACTGGTCACATTAAAAAAAAACAAAAAACAGAGAAGACATTGAAAAGATAGTCTATGCCAGTGATGTCTAGTTGCTCCCAGGAAGCTTTGACACAACATCATTCATAACGTTCCGTACTAATAAAGTCCCATGATAAAGATTGAAAGGGTGAAAGTTTTAGAGTACCAACACAGTAAATATATATTCCTAGGGATGTACGAGATTTCATTTTAGTTCGTTAAAAGTCAAAACTTGCTCCATTCACATCCCTCAAATGTGAATGCGAGTGCATCTTTCAGGCAAAGCCTGCATATTCCTGAGCTTGTGATCACATTCGCAAAATGCATTCATTAGAAAAATGCACACTTTAAACATGCACATTTTGAAAAAAAAAAAATAAGTATTTTCATGCTTAGGCCATGGGGGAAAGTGCACATTAAAAATATGTGCATCCAAATGTCCACTTTTCCCATTCGAACAACAACTACAAGCTTGCATCTGGGAATGGGAACGGGAACAAAGAGGACCAAGCTTCAAGGTGGAATTTGGAGAACCTCCCACCCCTACTTATTCAGAAAGGGAAAGACAACATTGTTAGGGTTAGGTCAATGTCCCCCTCTCCTCCCTAACCCCTTTGCCTCTCAGGGCTCTGAGTTGTGTCTTGCCTGGAGGCCTTTTGCCGTTTGGAGATGGATTTCTTGTCACTCATCCTGCTTTTGTTTCAGCTGGGCTTCCCAATTGGGATACTGTAGCAGCAGTCTTTGTTCCTGCCATCTCCATCTCCACCTTTGGCCCACTCCTCAGCTTCCTGCTCTCTTTGGGTATCCTCCCTCCTTGTTCATCCTTTCTCCTCCCTCTACCCCACCTTTCCCATTATATGTTGCACCCAGCGACTCCACCACTTCTCTCCTGGATTCTTTCTGTGAACCCCTTCCTAGCTCTTTCAGTGGCCTGTGACTGAGCTCACCATAGTTCCTGTCAGGGTGGACACTGAGCCCATAGAATCCCAGAGTAGTTCTGATTCTGAGGAAGAGGAGTTGCTCCTGGGAGAGGAGCACGCTCCTCTTTCCCAGGGCCAACAGCTGATGGAGATTCCTCCCACCAGCATTCCTAGCTTAGATAGCAGTCATGGGAGTGACAGAGCGCGGGAAGCAGACTTGATGGACGTGCGATGCCGACGCAGAGAGCGGCGCCAAATGGAGGGCGCAGAAAGGAGGCGTAGTGCCCGGTTGATGCGCAAACAACAGCTACGCCCAGAGGATCCAAGGGAAAAGGGGAGGGACTCTCCCTAGTCCTTAAGTTCAGGTGTCTGCCAGTAATTCCCTTTCAAACGGGGACCAACTGTTCCAACGTAGGGCATAGGTACTCTGCTGCTCATATCTAGTTGCTAACAGTAGAGTTGTTGTAAAAGAGGAATAAAGCTTTGAAAAGAATCCCTTTGTCTGTGTCTGGACTTGGCTACTGGATTAGACTGAGAGAGGCCTCCAAGGAGCCCTTGACAGTTCCAATCTTTCTACCACAATTTCCTCAGCTGTGTCTTGTGCCGCCACTGAGCTCCTCCTCTGGTTTGCTCCATCATCTCATGCCCACAGCCAGAAATCTCCTCCCAGAAATCTCCTCCTTAGCTGTATGTAATAGGCATATAAATGCCTAGAGTATAAAGAATCTAAACAGCAAGTAAGTTGTTTTACATGCTGTATGTAACTGCTCTAGTATATAGTCACTGGTTATTCTCAAATCAGAAAAACTAGAGTGAATGAGCTGTTGAAAAATGGGACCTATAGATCTTGAAATCATGGAAGTTGAGAATTATATTCCTGCCTTCCTGTCTTCCTTGTTTCACTTGGATTTTGCCATCTTTTTTTCAAATAGGCCTCTACAACCATGAGACAGTATCCAATACTGCCTGCATGCCAGGACACAGTGATTTCAATGGGAGAGAGTTAAGCAAATGTCTAAGAGTATCTCTACACCAGCCTAAACTCTCACATTTGAAATGGGGCGTTCTGTTTCCATTTTAAATGCAGGATCACAACAGACTCCCTTTACACACGCTTTCTTCCCCTCTTTCCCCCTCCTCTTCCCCCTTATCGGAGTCTTTGATACGTTTCATTATACACCTGCTAGATGGTGCTGTGGTCTAGCTCCCCTTCTTGCAGCTTTTCCTCTTTTCACGCGGGAACACAAGTGGAACTCAAGCATGGCCATCTGGTAGCTCATTATCTCCATTCTTTTAAAAAATGGAATAAAGGTCATTTAGTGTGGGAGACATCCTGGAGGTTGACAACGTCATCTAAAGGACCCACAAATATCCATGAGTAACCAATCTCAATAGCAGGATGAAAGCTCCATGTGAAGAAGCCCTAAATCAATCTCTCCCATCACAATCAACATGCTGAAAAGTGCTTAACTTTGGCTTATACCCATGTTAACAAGCATATTTGGGTTCTCTCTCAAGGGTTCTGTTCCTTGCCTCTTCTGCTTTGTTGGCTTCTGGATAAGTAGCATAAGGTACTTCAGAGTTTTAATTAGGAAGGCAATTCATTATGAAGCTTTATTGCAAAGGTGATAAATGTGCAGGATCAGACAGTGGAAGCAGAAACAAAATTAAAATTGGACTCCTGCTATAGGATTCCACAGATATAATCACTTCTATTTTGCTGTTCTGATGGTATCCTCTCTCCTTTTTTGTTGTTGCCATTCATGTATTTAGTGAGTAATGTGTTCCAGTCTCTTTCACACTCATCTCAGTAACACTACTAAGAATGTGATTGCTATTACTTTATCGTTACTGTAGTAGAGCCTGGAACTGAACTGGGATTAAAAATGTTGAACGTTCCTCAGGCAGAGGGGGACAGGTCAGTCTTTCTTTCTTTCTTTCTTTCTTTCTTTCTTTCTTTCTTTCTTTCTTTCTTTCTTCCCCATGGTCAGAGAATTGACTTTGGAAGAAACAGAACTTTATAACAGACAATTCAGTTCTGATGTGCATAGACAGCATAGAGCTCACTACCACAGGCATTAGGAGCCATGACATGTGAACACTCCCAAAGTGAATGAGTATATGACATGCAGCAGTGAAAGAGATAGGATTAATCCAATGACATTGCTCACAAACGGCATGTAGGTGCAGATGCAGATATACACATATAGCCCAATGTAAGGACAGCTGAAGAAGTTAGGGAATGGAGTGAACAGCTTAGGATGTGTATCAAAAGAGACAAGCAGCGAATCTGCTCAACCCAAGGAACTCCTTGGATGAGCATATTGTAGTAGGAGTACTCATTGGGTTCATGAAAAGGGTTCACATCCACCATTGCCACAAGCCTGCTTGGCCTGGGGAGATCTCAGACTAAAAGTGAAATCCTAATTTATACACACACACCCTCCATTTATGTTGATGGCAGGGGGTGAGGGTGGTGCACTGGTGCTCTCCACTGAGGTCTTCTGGAGGGAGAGCTCCTCCACAGTAGAGGTCCCCACTACACCTGGGCAGGTAGTAAGCTACTGCCGGTGCTCCTCCCACCAACAATAGCTGGCAGAAAGCTGGCACTGGAGCTGGTGGATCCAAAATTGCTCTTTCTCCTGAGACTGGCCCAATCTGGGCCCATCAGTGATGACAGCCTGGAGCTGGCATACTGAAAATACAAAAAAAGAAGAAGCCCCAAACCCCACACCTTCCAGCAGGGCTTGAAATGTAGTTATGGATCCACTGCTCCACTTATCCTCAGCCCCGCTTTAGATTGCTCTGTAAGTATACATGCAGCAGCAGTCACTGATTGTCTGCAACTTGGCTCAGTGGAGATGGATTCATCATATCCGAACAGTGCAATCAAGTCAAATCCATTTATGGAGGTGCTGCCAGTTATATTTAACATTGGGATAGAGATATGGATAAAGGTATCACACTGGAGCGCAGAATATGTAGCTATACAGAAAAATACTGGCTGGCCAATTTGACCATCATCACAAGGAGGAAGGAAGGAAGGAAGGAAGGAAGGAAGGAAGCCAAAGCAAATGCTAACTATAATCTTTGAACATTTACAACTATCAGCATGGTTCAGGATTCCACATTGCAGAAAAGGATTTAAACAAGCAAGGAAGCACCATCTCATTTATTTATTTAAAATTGTCCATCTTAAATGATGCTCTAATTAATTCATGCCAAGAGCACTTTCCAACGCACCCAACAAGGTCATGTGGGAATAGCACTGGCTTTGGGGTACAAGTGAGGAGCATCAACTTAGCTAGAACTCCTCAATCTTCTATCCTTCAAAGGGGAGGATGAAAGAAAGTGTACACTTAGCAAATGTCTTCCTGAAGACAGATCAGTAAAGCAAATGACTAAATTCTCTCTTCTCTGTCTTTTTCATGGAGGGATAGGGCTTCATGTTCTCCCTTTACTAAGGCTTACAATCCAATAAGATGTCAGGCCAGAAGAAAAAGGAGTAACACGAAAGGAGAGGATGAAGGAAGGGTGAAAATAAGGAGGGAATTAGACCTTTAACCAGCTTTAACCACCACTAAACTAAGTTAAGGGAAATAACCAGTTTCAGAATAAAAAGAGAATAAATGAAATGTATTAATTAAATAGCAAAAACTCATCTGGTACCCCCAAATTAAATATCCTAATCTGTGTTTATATAAATACTCTGGCAATAATGCTTATCATACTGCTGAAGAACACAAGATCAGAGGCATAATCTTATATATGCAAGCTTTAGCCCATTTGCTTAAAAAATGAGGGGAGGGGGATTGAAAACAGGTGAGAGGGGGAAATTTAGCTTGTCCTTGTGCACTGTGAAATATTCTAGCAACTACCCACCTTTCCAGCTCTCTGAAAAACACATTTCTGGCTATAACATCCTTCATCATCCATAAACTATGCTCCAAGGTCACTCAAAGTTCACTCAGTCTAACTATGTTCCCAGGATATTCTCTGCCTTTATGAGAGCTAGAACGTCAGTACCTAGCACTGCAGTGCAGTGTCCCTTTGTTGCTGTCTGCGGCTAACCTTGACTAACTTTTATGTTTCAAAGCGTAAAACACAACCTCGGGGCACTCTAGAAGAATGGAGTGCTATAAACTGGTACAAAATATGGCAGCCAGGTTGGTCCCTGGGGTATCCCATGGATACCATATTATGCCAGTTTTGAAATCTTTACACTGGCTGCCAGTGCTGGTTTTTACCCTTTTACCTTTAAGGCCTTAATATGCTCTAGGCCCAAGGTACCTCAGGGAGCGCCTCCTCCCCGATGTCCCAGTCCGCCACTTACGGTCCCCTGAGGGTTATCTGCTGCGACTGCCTAATGTGAGATTGGCAGCCACACACGAGAGGACCTTTTCCTTCGCCACCCCTCAGCTGTGGAATGACCTGCTGGATGAAATGCACCTGCTGGCCTCTTTGAAGGTTTTTAAGTGGGAATTAAAGACTCTATTATTCCAGCAGGCCTTCCCTTTTTAGAATCCTTATTTCTCATTGCTGATTGTTATATACTGTTTCTAGGCTGTACTTTGTTTTGTTTTGTGTGTGTGTAATTTTGTTTTTAACTCTGTATGCCGCCTAGAGTATTATGTATATAGGCAGGTTATAAATTGAATAAATAAATAAAAAATAGGGATCCACAAACATATGCTAGGCCCAGTAGCTGTGCTTTCTTGCTTCCTGCTCAAGTGCCCAAGCAAGTTATCCTTTTTTTACGCACTACCTCGGTAGGATTTTGTCTCTGTTGTCTGTTTTTACATAAGAGAGAAGCAGATATGGGGGGGGGGGGTGTTTGTAACAAGCCCTTCCCTCCAACGCTGATATTGTACCTCAGCACAAGACACACCCTGGTCTTTTTGAATGAGGCACACATTTTGAATGAGGCACTCTGCCCCACAATGAGGCACTCTTTGTCCCACAATTTGTGTTTTTAATTGTGTCTCTTGCAGAGTTCGGTCGCTGAAATCTCCAGGTTAACTATACCACTTGCAGAGTACAGTTGCAGTCTATGGTGGAGGCTTTCCCTTGTTGGTTGCCAGAATTAAATTTCTGGTTGTCACTGGCAACTGTATTTGTAGACCCCTAGCTATAAAGCTGCGGCTGGCTTGTTTCAGCCAAAAAACAAGAGCACCGCTGCTAAGTGCTGCTGTGATTGGATCTTTTTGTTCAAAAAACAGAGAGATCTAAAAGAAAAGAGAAGAATTATGGCATTACTGCACCGGCCGCTCCCTTAGCAGCATTTACAGCTACCTTCAGTAACAGCAGCTTTTCTCAGAAATGTTACTGCTGCCAGCAACAGATATTGGGTGGGAAAATGAATAAGCAGCTGTAAGCTACGACCAGGGTCTTGGAAATGGTGTGAGGAAATTTTGCATTGAGACAAAATGCTGGCAAAAATGAGCAATTTTGCAGATATTTTCTAGAAAATACAGCCTTCTCCACATGTTCAGGGACACTCAGCATTCCAGGTTGCACTAGCAATGCCAAGCAATGCAGAGAAACCTCTGAATCCCTTTGAGGATAGTTTGTGAATGATTCATTTTCATAAGAATTTTGCTGCAGACCTTAGTCAATGGAAAGACCCCTTTGTGTGTCCCATACAGAATAGGATGCTATGTTCTGGCTGCTGTGTGTAAATTATCCTTCATGCAGTCAGTTCTGAAAAATTAAGAATTTTTTTCAGAACTTGACTAATAATATATAAATATCTGTGGGTCTTTTCAGCTCATCAGCTCCAGTTCTCATCTATTGCTTTTTGACTGCACACGATTCACACATTTTCTTCAAGTTTATTTTTCTTTTGTAGAAGTACATTTCTTTCAGCACTTAAAGAACAATATTTTGTTGCTCATTAAAAAAGAAAAAGAAAAGGCAATTCTTCCCCAGGGTAACACAATAATATCTATTGCATTCATTAAGTGAACTGTGTCACAAGGTCTAATTGTGGTAAGTGGTGGTGATGATGATTTACATCTATGAAGTGCTTTAGAATGTTCAAATCACCTCACATACATTAGTCGTATGCAGGGATTCAGCCAGCTCATGCGAGGGCTAAACTTGCAGAGGGGACATGCAAGCTCCACCCACCGTAAACGGCTTTGGTGATTTATTCTTAGGATCTTGATAAGGAAGGAAGCAACTTTGATGTCTCGTTTTATTTTAAAAGCAACTGACTGTTTCTGAACTCCTTTCTGCTTGGTTGTTTAATAAATATTTTGAATTGGAAACTGACATTGATTCTCTTGCCTGTCCTTGACGTTGGCCTCCCCATGAGCTGGGCTGCTTGGCAAACAGGGCCAAAATGGATATTACTTTAAGGGTGCAATCCTATGCAGGTAGGCAGCTGCCTCCAAACTCAGAGGCGACCGCCTATCCAATGCAGGGCAGAAGCATGGAGGGGATCGTTTCCTCCGCACTCCTCATGCCCAGCATTTTCAGCTAGACAGCTGATTGTGGCTGTCTAGCCACGGGAGGGCCGAGCGGGGGAGGAGGCTGCCGGATGACACATTGGATGTGTCGTATCAGCATTTCCGCCCTCCCTGCCCTGGAACAACCCCTGGCATGCCCTGTTTCAGCTGCTTTGTGCTCCTCCTGTGAGTGCAGAGGACAGGGCTTCCTCGGACTGCCTGCGGCGAGGCAGCATGAAGGGATGGAAGGTTGGTTCCCAGAAAACAAGATATCCTATGGCTGTCTAGCTGCTGACTAGTGGCCATAGGATTGCTCTCTCCATCTGTGTCTAGGAGCTACAGCTTTGTTTATTTTTACCTAAAGTAGGTGGAGGAGGCTAAATCTGGATCTTAAAAGCCTCCCTACTCCACATACACACACTAGCATCCAAATCCAAAATGTCTCTCTGCACCTACTCTAGTGTGAAAATGGAAAGAAAAAGACATAGCTGCTAGACACAGATGTAAAGTAATGGCTGTTTTAGCCCTAACCTTGTTGTTAAGGGCTTTAAAGGCAGTTCTGCAAAAGTTAAAAAAGGGGCCTATCTTTCTCCACCTATACAAGCTTCATGCTTTCTCATGTGGGCCAATGAAGGGATCTTCAAAATACACATGAGTAGTGGTAGTACTACTTCTGAAGAATATAGACAAAAGGGTGTCTTGCAGCCTGTCCTACCTCACAGGGCGAGAGGTGCAGACACACAGAGCATGCAAGTTCATCAAGGCTTGTTCCTGTAGCACTTAACCAGTTTTTAGTATTACATGCAAAATGGGAGACTGACCAAAAGCCTCAAGGGCGAGTCTTGAGAAATCCATTTTCAATTCCACCTTTGCAATGAGGTCACCCGACGAGGGACTGGCAAAGAGCTTTGCTGCTAAAGTGGCAGCAAAGCCCCCTGCAAAGCCTCAAGGCACTGCCACCCCCAAACCTGGCAGCCTCTAGTGACTGTTAAACTCCAACTCCCATCAGTGCCTGCCAGCACAGCCAATGGTCTGGGCTGTTTGGAGCTGCAGTCCAACAACAAGGCACCCAGTTGGGGAAACCTGATCTGGACAATCCTTTTGTCAGCCCCCTAATCTGTTTCAGTTCTTTACTGCCTCTACCCCTTGACATGCTTCCCTCTTCTATGCTACAGTGCAGTGCACTTGTTCAGCCTTTAAGAAAAGACAAGAAACAGGGCAGCCATATCTCCAGCAGCAGCCCTGAGTATTACTCCACCCAAGTTCCCGCAAGCTAATGCATTTAAATTAAAAGAGGGATCATGCTAGGGTGACTTGTGGGAGTATCTCACAAAGGAGGAAATGCAGCTGGGGCACACTTAGCTTGATTGGGTGGAAAAGCCGCTTGTGGAGATCTCGCTCAACATTCATCAAACCACATTTTAGATTAAAGTTGCCCCAGGCTGGAATTTCACAGGGGAACTACAAGCAGTGCTTCAAGACTACACAGATCCATTGACAAAACAATACTGGGATAAATAAATGAGAGTTACAGAAGGCAAAGAGTCTTCTCACGCAGGATAAATATAGTCCGTATCAAGCTAACCAAGACTAGCATTTAGAAGAAAACACTTTAGAGGTGATTATATACAGAACAGGAAGCATATTAGCATACTATTTTCTACAAGAGCAACCAAGTCAGAACAGACCTGGCACACCCAGAATAGACCTGAGTTAGCAGCTCTCATAAATACCATGTAATCCCCTCTGTATGCCGGTGGTATACAGCTCCAGAGCATTCTTCATTTCAGAGTCAAAGCGCAAGGAGAGGAAGAAATAGCAAATTAAAGAGCAATAATAGGACTGTACGTACAGTGGCAAAGAAAGTGATGGATATAAAACTCTTTTGGTTATGCAATGAGAGGACAAGCAAGTTTTGAGTCAAGGTACGCTATTATCTATGTTCAAGGTTTTGTTGCTGACATTCAAAGCCCTGAACAATTTGGGACCAGGATATTTAGCCAACCACCTTCCCCTAAACACACCAAATCACCCACTGAGATATTCTGAGGAAGCTTTATTGGTCATCCCATGACCAATGATTTGTCGCCAGGTATTGGCATGTAAGTGGGCCTTCTCGGTAGTGGCACCCACCCTCTGGAATGCTCTCCCACATGTGGTTCGAGAAGCAGAAACTGTGGTGAGCTTTATATGCCTCTTGAAGATGCATCTGTTTACTCAGGCTTTCCCTGACTTGGAATCAACCCTGACACTGCTCTGTTTTACACTTTTTCTTGTAATATTTTTAATGTATTATTTTATATTGTTTTTATGTTGGCTTTTATATTGTATGTCTTATATTGTATGTAAACTGCTTAGAGATCTTAGGATAGCAGTAGAGGGGTTACAATAAATAACTAAATAGATGGATAACTATGGTACTTTCAAGCTATAACACACAAAGGAGTCTTGTGGCACTCACTGGCCCTCTGGCTCCTCAGCTGATGTCCTAAGATTGCTCACTGACAAACACTGTGACAGAAGGAAAAGAGGCTCAATAGAATGTTGAGAGAAAATCTCCTCTGAGGAAAGGTCATTTATTATATTAGATGCCACTGTTTTGCCAATGTACTCAAGGGAGGTGAAGCCACCACAGAATTCAAATTGAGGAAGATAAAGGGGAACCATACATGCTGCTTAGAGCTCTGTAGAGGATGAATTGCCAGAGTCTCCCTAAAAGCAATGAAAGGTGGAAAAAGATGGCGTGGTGGAAAGAGTTCAGCCCATGCAGCACTGTAACTGACTCCCTAGTAGCGGTGAGCTTCCAATCTGAATGAATCCCAATCCCAAACAAAAACGGGCTGATTCAGACAGATTTGGCAGATGCCCAAATTGAAGTGGGGCTCCTCCAAAGTGAACTGAATCTGAATACCTGTGATACAGAATTTGGAGGAACACAAAGACACAGACCATGTCTCCAAAAATTGATACATTTCTTCCCAAGCTCTCCAGATAAGGAACAAAACAGGGTGGGAAGAGCAGGGAGGGAGAGGGGAGGGGCATAGTTTTGTGACTGACAGCTCTAGCTTCTAATCACAGTGAATAGTTTTACCAGAGCTCTCCAATCCCAGTGCTTTGTGGGAGGGATGTTGAAGTAATGTATCGCAGCTCTTCACTAATTCTCTCTCCCAGGAGTAAGAACAGTACAAGAGGTTTGGTGGAGTCTGTGGGACCTTGGAGGGTGTAGGAAAAGGGCTAGCTTGGAAAATGTTGGATATTGAAGGCGTTCTGCCCCTGCCACTGTATGTTCCACATCCATTATCTACCCCTGTCCTGTTGCACTTTCTGTGACTTTGGTGCTAACTGAGCAGAAAACAAAAGAAGCCTATGATTTTTTCATTCATCATAAGTCCCTAGCCCCTGCACCTATCATTCTGACATTTTTCAGGTTTCTTGACTATGAACATCTGCTGTTTTCATACAAATTGCCCGAAAACCCATGGAAGGGGATAAGGCTAAGTGAATTACTTACTTCCCCCTGTCCCTGCCATTTGCAGGTTTCTTAACTAGGGTCACCTCCATGCTGTCATTTTCATAACAATTGAAATCTACGCTGAGTCTTTGTGAGTTGCTCTGTCTGTCTAAATGGTGTCATTTTTCTTTCTTTTTTAAAATAAAAAATGGCTCTAAATGGGTCTTTAAAATGATACTTCTGGAATGGAGAGGCTATGATATCAATGTCATCTCTAGAAATACTGATTAGCTGCTGCTATATTTGTTCTTCCTGGAACTCTTTGCTCTCAGAGAATCTAACTAGCATTCTCTGATAATTAGAGTAACCATGGTACACCACTGGTGTGAGTGCTTGCCAGTCCAAAATAATTTCAGTGACATGATTAATATAGCTACCATGCCACCTAGAACGTATTGATTTAACTTAAAACCCCATTTCTCCATTTATATAACTAAAAGAGCCACCAAATGCCTTCATTTTAAACATCACATAAATTAAAAATTGTTTTATGAGGTTGCGTGAAATTCCTGTTATGTAAGTAGTGGGAGATTATTCAAATTAAAATGATGTGATTAGATATATCATGTGTATTACGCACTTTAAGTGGATCTCTACATCTCTAAAGTGTAAGAACATAGATTTACTTGATGGGAGAGATTTATCCTCAGCCATGATCACTATGGGGGCATCTAGTAACAAAATATTTTGGGTTCTTGGCCAAAAGAGGTGTTAGATGACATGAAATGTATTCCAGCTTGGTGGCAAATAGCCTAACCCTGAATGTGTCTTCATAGAATCCAGTGGGGGTTCATATCATAGGAAGTATGCTTATGACAGCAGCCAAGACCTATTAGACTTGTTCGTAAATGTCAGATGTTATACTCTAACCTATCTACAACACTTTAAAGGAAGCTCTGAAAAAGGGGTTTCTTTTTTCTTTTCTTTGAAATATATGATATCAATCTGATGAATGCAGGGAAACAGCAAAATAATCCTGAATAAAACAGCCAAGTGAGTTAGATGAGAGAGAGAGGTCTTCTCCTGGCACCTAAAATAGGGCTGGGCAGAAAGTAGATCTCCAGATATTTTGGACTTCAGCTCCAGCATTCCTGACCATTGGCCATGGCAGGAGCTTATTGGAATTCAAGTCCAAAACATCTGGAAATCTACCTTCTGCCAACCCCGTCCTAAAAAAACATTAGTGCTGGCACCACGCAAGCCTCCATGGGGACAGAGTTCCACAAATGGGGTACCACAACCACAAATGCCCCTTCTTAGTCACCACCCACATCACCTCAGATGGTAGGGACATCTCCAGAATAGATCTTAGGAGTACCACAGAGAAATGAGTACTTCTGAAAAAGATCTTGGTGTAGGGGGAGGGTTGGGGAGAAGACACTCACATCTTTGGAACTCCCTTCCCAGGGACGTACGTATGGCTTCATCATTGCTGGTTTTTAAGAGCACTATGAAGATGTGCTCTTCATGTTTGCTTTATGTACTTTAAATTTTTAAAACTGCAGTTGGTTTTAAATTAATGGTTGAGATTGTAATTTGCTATATCTATGTGTTGTGTTTATGATACTTGTATCCGTTCTAAACCCTTTTTCTAAACTGCCTTGTGAGGGTAGTGTGTCCTAAAAAGCAGGTTAGAAAGGAATCGTCATCATCTGTCTTTGAAGTTAGATCCACCCTTGAATGGCTGACAACCTGGAAACTCCATATGTGCTACTAAGAGGATGGACAAGACAGCTTTGCAAGCAAGCGCACGATCCTATGCGTGTTTAGAAAGAGAAAAGCCTACAATTCCCAGCCAGCAAGGCTGGCTGGGGCATGCTGGGAGTTGTAGGCCTTTTCTCTGTCTAAACATGCATAGGATTGCACCCTCAGTCCATAAAAGTTAGTAGCTCAAAAGATTGATCAATAGCCTGTCTACCAATGCATGTCTGGGTTATTATTTATTTATTTAAGAGAATTTCTATACTGCTTTTTGGGAGGGGGGGTTAAATCCCAAATTGGTTCACAAGAGAAAACCATAAAATAAATAAAATAAAATAAAATATATAATAAAATACTATAAAAACCAATCAATAAATACAAATAAGAAAATAAAAGATCTCATTAAAATACCCAGAGGTAGCTGGCAACGCTAACAGTTAGGGAAACACCCAAACAAATATGTCTTAAGTTGTCGGTAAAAACACTTCTCACTAGGAGCCTGCCTGATCTCAGTGGGGAGATCATTCCACATTGTGAACTCCACAACAGAGAAATCCCTCATCCACACCATCACCAAATGAACATCAGTAAGCTGTGGTAGAGTAAGCGAGGCCTCTGCCTCAGAATATCGAGACTGGGGCAACCTATATCGGGGAAGACAGTCCTAGAAGCTGGGTGGGAAGACATGCCAAACGTCTTCCCACCTGCTTCTAGGCTACCATAAACGACTGAGAGACTGCCAAATATTCTTTCCATCTTCAACAGCTTTCCTGCCTGGAGTGACAGGTTAGCAGCTATTTAGAATTTTAAAAATCAAATACATTAATTCAGCAAGCTATCAACATGGACAAAATAAGCTGAAAAGGAGAATGTTCAGTTTACAAGGAAACTGAGGCAGACAGTTTGAAGCCCAAGGATGCCAAGAGTGCATTCCAACATGTGCATTCCAAATGGACACGTAAGAGAGAAGCAGGGTCAGAAGACCCAAGAAATTGGAATCAGATCTTTCCATCTACTTTGCAACCATCTTCTGTCCCTTCACATCAGTTCTACACACCATTCCCAGATGCTTTCCAAGCAGAGTATATATGCAATGAATTATCTGTGTGAGAGTAACCAAGCATATAATCCATATGCACAGCTTAGTAAAAAAACAAAAACAAAACAAAACAGAGGCCTAAAGATGCAACAGCAGCAAGAATCAATTTAAACTGGCAACTAGGATCTCCAGAAAGAATGGTCTTGGGGGTGGGGGAGCAAGGAGTGCCTTGGAATAAAAAATTGAACATGTGGAGCAGAGATGAGTTTTCCTGCCCCCTGCCAAGAATTTGACCTAGATCTGCCACTGGTTGTAAACCATGTATGTGTTTAGCACCTGTCACCTTTCACCTAAGGATCCCAAAGCACTTCAACATCCCCTTACGGTTGCCAATTCTCACCATTGCACATTAGCTACAGATGGAGGGAGAGAAAACAAAATCTGAACAGACCCTTTTAGAAAACAATTTGCATTCATTTTCTCATTACATGCAGCTTAAGTTTGAAGTGTTTAAAATTCTCTGTTTAGAAATATGATAAGCCCTCACTCAGGAGTCAGGACTGGCCCTCCCATGAGGCAGGGTGAATCCCCCACCTCAGGCCTGGAGCAGGAGGAGCAGTGAATTGTGCATGCCCCCTACTCCCACCAGAAGGGCACCCTGCCACTGCCTCGCTCCAGCCACTGTGGTGAGTGATCCTTAGAACAAAACAGAGGACAAGTGGCTGCTCTCAGCCACCTGCCCTCTGGCTCACTCTGGAGAGCCATGTTGGCCGCAGCTGGTATGACTCTTCAGAAAGCCAACTTTGTTGTCTTTTAGGCACATTAAGGGTCCAATCCTATCAGGATAGTTGGCTGCCTCTGAACTCGGAGGCAGACGATTATCCAATGCAGGGTGGGTAGAGCACGGAGGGGATCCTCTTCTCCACACTCCGGTCACCCTGCATTTGCAGTAGACAGCTGATTTTGGCTGTCTAGCTGGGGACTTCAAAGCAGAGGGAGGAGGCTGCATGGCACATAGGAAGCATTGTAGTTACATTCCACGGTCTCCTCCCCTCCCTGCCCCCAGGGATGCCCCCTTTTCACCCGCTCTGTCCTGCATTTACGAGTGCGGAGACAGAGAAGACCCACACCACTTACAAGGCAGCAGGGGAGGGGGAAGGGAGCACAGTTTCTGGGAACTGAGCTCTGAGCTTTGGCTCTGAGCTCGGTTCCCAGAAACTAGGGATGTACGAAACACTCACCTGGTTTCATCCAGGGACATCCACAGTGGGAGGGAGGCGCTCCGTCCCTTCCCCCGAAATCCTCCCCGGCCAGCTCCACTCTGCGGTGACTCCAGCTGGGGCTGCCCGCAGCCAGACATCCAGCCACTGCTGGGCTGCACAGGGATGCAAATGGCGGCCGCCATAGCCTCTGCCATTTGCATCCCTGTCTTTTGCCGTGATAGGCTATGTATATATTTACGTAGTCTATCACGGCAAAAGGCAGGAATGCAAATGGCGGCCGCTACACCATTTTCGCCCCTGTCTTTTGCCATGATAGGCTACGTAAATATATACGTAGCCTATCACGGCAAAAGACAGGGGCGCAAATGGCATAGCGGCCGCCATTTGCATTCCTGCCTATTACCGTGATAGGCTACATATATATTTATGTAGCCTATCATGGCCTCCGCAGGGATGCAAATGGCATCCCTGTGCTAGCCATGATAGGCTACGTAAATACTTACATAGCCTATCACAACCATTCGTGGGAAGGCGAATGGCGGCCGCAGACGCGGCAGCCATTCGCAGAGCACCGGGCAGCTGCAAACAGGTAGGCTCCGTTCTGGGCCCATTTCGGGGGGTGGCAGGGGGGGTTGCTTCATTCCGCCATGGATTTGACACAGGGTGTCAAGAAGGGGGGATTCTGTTTGATTCCCGGACGGAATTGGGCACCCACACTATCCCTACATCCACTGCCCCACATCACAACTTCAGAGAGAGGAAGCCCCCCCACAGGCTCTTTCTAGAGCAGGGGTAAACAACCTTTTTGGGCAATGGGCACATTTGGCAATTTGAGGAACTTTCCTGGCCACCTCTGCAAAGTGTCTGTCATGGGAGGCGTGGAAAAGGACAAGTAAGTAACCTGCCCAAAAGATGGAGTACAAGGCAGAAATGGAGTCTGAGACACAGCACACTAAACAACTTGTTTGAACCCACAGTTTTCAGCACCAGCAGAAATCTATTTCACAGTAATCCTAGCTGTCAGTAAGAAAATGTGTTAATTTCTTTAAGCTGGAGGAGTAGGGCACCTTGGAGGGCATCAAGAAAGGTGTCCATAGGGCACCATGTTGCCTACTCTGGTTCTAGAGTTTACAGAGCCTCCCAAACTCATCTCAACTTCCCCAGCTAGTAAGAAGTTTCACAGATGGGTTTGGTTTCCATTCAGGTCTTGACTGATGGGGAAGGAAGTCTCCACCAGGGTCAGGATCCTATCGCTCCCTGAAACTTCAAATGCACGCATCCTTCAGGCATCCTGAACCCAAAAGGAACTGCTGCCCCACAGTTTTAAAACCATTGCCCCAAATCCGGACCAAGTGCAATCCGGAGATTCAGGAGTCTTTGTCATAGCTATAAGAATTAGAATCTTGACATCGCTATGGCATAGAAACACCAAGAAAATTATATCCTCATTAGAATAATTTCTCATTCATTTGGGGAAAACATTCTGTACATTTATTAAATGCAGTGTTATGCTGTAGGATCTAGTCCTAACACCAACTGCTGCTTTAGAGAGAAGCATTGCAGCCGAAAAGAATAAAATTTTGGTATAAACTAGAACATTGTATACCAATGCCAATAAAAGTACTCACAGTGAATCTCATTAACACTAGTGAGATATGCAGCTGAACTGACAAAGCATGAAAGACTGGAATCAGCATCAAGTGGTTTATTCTTAATGAATTTGGCATGTTCTTCTATGAGAAAGAAACTGTGTGTGCTCTGGTGACATCGATCTAATTAATTTCTAATCAGGAGTTGTGCCAATTGCTTGACACAAGTTAGGGCCAGAGCCAGCTGTTTGGAGACACAAGTTTACTCAGCCACATATAACCGTTTCTTCTCTACCCTCTGGTAAGATGAGCAGCATACTTAGCTCTATCAGGGCTTCAAGACACAAACTTCTCTTCAGTAGTTTTGCAATGAGGTCAAGAAAACATGGATAAGACTGTAATCCTTTGCCCAGCTGTGTGCATGTAACCCCCACTGAAATTAATGGGACTTGAGAACAGAACTGTTCTATTGTGTCAAAATATGAGTGCATCACACACATGAGTGCACACACACTATAACTATGGGATGCAAGATTTGTTTCTAAGGGCGCAATCTTATGGGGATAGGTGGCCGCCTCCGAACTCGGAGGCAACCGCCTATCCAATGCAGGGCAGGAGAAGCACGGAGGGGATCATTCCCTCCACACTCCTCTTGCCCTGCATTTTCGGCTAGATAGCTGATTGTGGCTGTCTAGCCACGGGAGGGCTGAGTGGGAGAGGAGGCTGCTGTACGACACATTGGATGTGTCGTACAGGCATTTCCGCCCTCCCTGCCCCAGAATGCCTCCTGGAATGCCCCTTTTCGGCTGCTCCACACTCCTCTTGCAAGTGCAGAGGACGGGGCTGTTCCACGCTGCCTCTGAGGCAGCATGGAAGTGGGGGGAGGTCGGTTCCCAGAAAACAAGATATCCTATGGCCATCTAGCCGCTGTCTAGTGGCCATAGGATTGCTTCCCCTATTTGATACATCAAGTATAGTGGGATGTTTGCTTCTCCCTTATCTGTGACTGATTTAGTTACTTCAATCTTTTGTAGAACACCACATACAGAATAAATACACTGAAGCCAAGAAATTTAAAGGGAAAGAAGTGTTTGAATTAGAAAGAATAAATGTTCACCAGTGGGTGGGACCTAAAACAATCTTCATCTTTTTAAAAAAAGAATAATAGCACAACTTCTGCTTTTATATCACAGATGTATCATTAAAATTACAGTACGTTAACAATGCTAGTTTTCTCCCCAAATGCAGTAGCAATTTTTAAAAATGTTATTGTTTTGGAATTCATTTTCATCAAGTGACCCTATTGATCAGGATTAGTCCCTATTGGTTTTGGTACTTGCCCCTGATAAATTGCGGTCTCTATTTTTCCACATCGGGATGTCTTTTTAAGGTTTTGTTAGTGAGCATAGAGTTCAGCAGGTTTGTCCTGCTATGGCTGGTTCAGGGTCAGCTTAAGGTAAACTATAGGGCAAATCCATTAGCACATCAGCAGAGAGACAAAAGGGTCAAACACAGTTCTATCAGTTCAGCAAGAGGGCAGTTCAAAGCAGGAGAAGTTGATAAGCAGGCAAAGTTCAAGAGCACAGGATTACTAGTCAAGAAAGAAGAATTCCAAGAGAAGGGTATGAAGCATGGCCAAGGTCAACACACAGGTAAGCAGTATAACACAAATGCATTCTAAGGAGCAGAGTCTAGCAGGAGTCCGAAGGTCAGTGGCACAGTTATTAATCAAGAGTTCAAGGTACTGGAGCTAAGGATGTTGGAGAAATCCATTTGGGTGGTGGAGTTTGACAGGTTTGCAGTGAATTGGGCCAGTTCACAGATTTCCTGGGCATTTTGCGCATTTTTTCACAGGTTCTGCAATTTGCGCAAATTTTTGAGCAATCCTCTGAGGGGAATTCTGCCTGTGAGTGCATGGCAAGGTTTCAAATTCTTTCCCCAGCTCTCGAGACCAGGCTTCCCCAACCTGGTGCCCACCAAATGTTTTGGACTACACTTTACAGCATTCCTGACCATTGGCCATGCTGGCTGGGGCTGATGAGAATCCAAAACATCTGGAGGGTGCCAGATTGGGGAAGGCTGCTTTAGACCCTAACAGTGTAATCCTAGACACACAGAGTAACCTACTCCCAGGCAGCCTTAATCTATGAAAGTGGAAAAGATGCCGTTGTAAAACTAATAATCTTTCAAAACATCTCAGGCTTTTTTCTTCTTTTTTTAAGGTAACTTATAGTCTGTTTACAAACACACTTGCTTCAAAACAAGGTATTCGGGGTAAATTAATACAAGTGTAAGTCTGTGGGGGAAAATACTATAGTTTGTGTATAATGGCCTAATATTTGACCTTATATTTTTGAGCGGAACTCATTTAAACCAAACACTTGTAGATAGAGGGAGAAAAGGTGGCACAGGCCAAGTCCTTCAACTATGGATGCAAAGGCCAGTGATTTTTCCTAACTGGTCCATTTTGAATACTAAGGGACTACTAAAAGATCCATCCACACCTCATAGGTTTCTCCACACACACCACCAGGGAAGGACCATCTCTTTTCCTCTCCATAGGTCCACTGTAGTGCCCACACATCTGTACACAGAATATTCCATTTACTAACAGATCTGATCATAGAATATGGAGAAGATCCTTCAACACTGTGTATGGGAGGAGAGTGTCTTTTCCTCATGTAATGATGCTTAGTTTGAGACTAGGGTGTCCCTGTTTTCATCTGTGAATAAAGATTTGAAGTTATGGAAGTCTGTCTTAATACAGATTGCACATTTTACATTGCACTATTGACACCCCAGTGGTACACATGCTGGGTAAAAGTTCTAGTCCAAGGATAAGAAAAGAATGGGGCTTCCTGACTAACTTAAGGACCAAAACAAAATATATGTTTTGTTTTGGTCCTACATGATTTTAAGTCTGTGACTAGCAGCTATGCCTTTTTAATTTTTTTACTCTAAAATAGTCAGAAGTGGACAATCCAGACATTAAAAGCCCCCTAAAAACCACAGTATGGTCCTGATCCAGATCAGAGGCCCTGCACCTGCTCCAGAGTAAAAATAAAAAAGACATAGCTGCTAGACAACACATTTAAAGTAATGCCTGTTTTGGCCCTCACTGATTTCAATGAAACATAGGCAGACCTAACTTGTGCTGGATGGTGTCATTCATTTGGCAGTGTATTCCTTGAGCTCAGTGGATTTTGCAACTGAACTTTCTGGCATTACTTCAATTTTCAGTAAAACCTTCTGTGTTATTTTCATGCACTTTTTAATGCATAGGTAAAAGAATGAAAGCATATACCCACATATATAAAAACATAGAAAGAGCCATGCTGGATCAGAGCAAAGGCCCATCTTGTCCAGCATTCTGTTCCCACACTGACCAACCAGCTGTCTCTGCAAAGCCCACAAGCAGGCCATGAGTGCAATAGCGCCCACTCATGTTCTCCAGCAACTCAAAGCGTGGGTTGTAGGGTGGGTGAAAATGAACTATGTTGTTTGAACCTAGTTCAAGCACAGAACACAGCGCAAGTAGGGTAAACCCCATTGAACAGCCAGGGGAAACAAATGACACTGCATTGTTTCCCCTGCTGATCATCCAGACTCAGCCACTATCAATGGCTACTAGGCATAATGGCTATATATTACCTACTAGTCCCACGTTTTTTCAACCTTTTTCATTCAATTTGATAGAAGAGAAATTGCTTCCAAAAATAAATGAAATGGTGAAGAAATTTCCGAGAACTTCTCATGGGTTAGGATTGGGCTTCTTGGGCTTACCTTACTTAGGAGGTGGTCGAGGAGTGAACACAAGTGTCCTGTTTTTCATTGTACAGCCATCTCTCTGGCCACCTGTAGCCTCCTCAGCTTCCTACACTTCAATTAAAGCCCAGTTTAAGGCACCATGAGGTAATTCTTCCCGTAGGGCTTTTTCAGATCAGGACATGTAGGCAGCCTGGGAGGCTAGCTGTGATTAGGTAAGCTCAAAAACACCAGAAAAATAAAGTATAAAACATCCTGAATGAGGCAGAACAACGGAAGCCTCTTTTGTGAGAGGGAAAATTTTTCAGGAAATCGGAGGACAGATTTTGGCAGAGCACTAACTCCACCTCATCCCTGAGCACAACACTGCCCCCACCTGCAGTGCAGTGGATGCAAACCGGGGGCCGACCTGCCAAGACAGTTGATGCTGTTACAGCACAAACCCCCCAAAACCCCTTACCCAAAAAGAAAGAAGCTGTGCTGCAAACCCTGCCAATGGGGAGCCCTACCTGGGAGAAATGGTTGAGAATTTCTCCTCCTCCTGGAGAAATTCTGTGAAATTCTCTCCCCAATTGCTCTGTCCATATGTAAAGTGGAGAATTTCAAGAGGCCATTTGCACACAGCTCTATTACGTTCAGTATCAGAGGCACAAGCAGGAGGGTCCTATGGCACTCATATCCTGCTTCTGGACTACCTACAGGCATCTGGTTTGCCACTGTGGGAACAGGTGCTGGCCTAGATAGGCCTCTGGCCTAAGCCAGTGCTTTTCCATTCTTATGTACTACAGTGCTCTAACTTGATTTGCTTTTATCAGATTCTCTTTTAACAATGTGACAAAAAGTATTTAGGTCACTCACAGGAAGCAGGAACATTCAGCCAAGAAGAGTCTAGATGTATGTATTTATTTTATCTATTTAAAGGTAAGAAAAAGCTGGAATTTCAAAAAGATCACACAGCTCTGGATTTTCTTCCCCTTTAAAAGTTGTATTTGTTAGCTATAAGGTATGCCTCACTCTAAAACAACATAGCTGCAAGCAGTATTTTTGATGCAAGTTGTAAAAAGACTTTTTTTTTACCTGCCATTTTTAATAGAACTGTATAAAACCGTCACGCTGCATGCATGACCACAAAAGCTATCCTGACACACATCAGCTGTAAAAGCCTTCGTATTTGCAGCTGAATGTAATGGTATGGTGCACACACCAGCCACTAGTAGTTGAAACCGCGCGGAAGAATGTGTCAAGTCAAATAGCACCGAACTCTCTTTCAGGGAGTGTAACGCCAGTAATCATTCCAATGATGCTATTCCAAAGAGGGTTCTTATTTCTTTTCTTAAAAAAAAAAAAAAAAAAAAGCAAATGAGATAGGCCTTAAAATGTTCAAAGAAAGGATTTCAGGTGTGTTTAAGTGGAAGACTGATATCCAGGAGACAGGTGATGAAAAAAAAAAAGCTTTTCTGTCTCTAAGGCATGCACATTCACCACCCCGAATACACACACAAACACACACACCTCTACCTTCCTATTCAAAAGCCACTGGCAGAACCAAGGAAGGAATTTTCAGATCAGAATTTTCCCAGGGATTGATGTCAGACTGACTGGTCTGTAGTTCCCAGGTTCCTCCTTTTTACCCTTTTTGAAGATAGGGACAACATTAGCCCTCCTCCAGTCAACTGGCACTTCACCCGTCCTCCATGATTTCTCAAAGAGAATAGACAGCGGTTCTGAGAGTTCTTCTGCCAGTTCCTTTATTACTGTAGGATGCAGTTCATCTGGCCCTGGAGATCTGAACTCATTCAAAGTAATTAGGTGTTCCTTGACCATATGCCTATCGATCTCAAGCTGCAATCCTGCTCCTTCAGCCTGTATTTTGCCTTTGCCAGGGGGTCACAGACCCTCTTTTGGGAGAAGACTGAGCCAAAGTAGGAATTGAGCACCTCTGCCTTTTTGTTGTCCTCTGTTATCATTTTGCCATCCTTATTTAATAGCTGAACAACCATTTCTTTCCTCTGCCTTTTACTGTGCACGTAGCTGAAGAAAGCCTTTTTGTTGTTTTTAGCATCCCTCGCTAACCTCAGCTTGTTCTCAGCTTTAGCCTTCCTGACACCATCCCTGCAATTCTGTGCTACCTGCCTGTACTCTTCCTGGGTCACAGCTCACATTCTCAGCTAGCTATTGTGCTGCGCCAACTTTCTCAAGCTCCATATGGAAATCTAATGTATCTGTCTGCAGTTCTCTCAACACTTATGCGCACGATGTGGCTAGACATAAGGAAAGCTTGTTCAAGGGCTATTTGCATATACATTCCTGAGACTGCAGAACATCAGAAGGCATATTCTAAGTCTACATAGTCTAAATGCAACCTTGCTCCAGTAAACCTTGCACATAAAACTCAGATTAATATTCATCAGGGAGCTGCCTTTCACATATCTTTCAGCAGGCTTTGAAGAACATAAACGCAGTATGTCACACTTAGAGATAGCATATAGAGTTCTAACAGTTTCCTGCGTATTTTCTTTTTTACAGATATGGTGGGATGCCTTATTCTCAACCACCTTTTAAACCCAAAAGAAATGAGATACAGTGGTGGCGGGGGCGTGAGGTTGTTCTTACTGAATAAGAAACCTACATACCCGGACATTAAATATGTTTTCGGTGAATGCTGTTGATGATGAGCAACACATGAGACAATGAGTTCTATATACCCAAATACTAAGTGGGAATGGGCAGGATGATACCACAGTTGGTATGCTCACTAACAAGTGGAATTATGGCACAGCCAAGATGGCAGTGTCAGTTCCAGGTTTTTGAGGGTCATTGGGCAAGGCACCCTCAATAGGCCTCCTCCCACAGTGAGTCTACCTTCTCACTGCTACTGTAACCAGCTGCTACTTCTTCTCATCCTCTTTCTCATCATTGCTAGTATTTGGTTGTTTGACAGGCAGGGAGCCAGTGAGCAAGTAGGCAGTGGCATCTACTGCTTCTCCTTCTCACCACCACCATTGTCTGGGTCACAGCTGATGAAGAAGCGGGTTGCAAGGGCAAAGAGAAGAAGCAACTCTGGCGGCGGGGGGAAGCCTGTAACCAGCCTAAAATTTCAGGGGGGGTGCTGAAAGGGTAATGGGGTTGTTCATCTGGTTTGCAGGCCCTTTAAAGACAAGATCATAAACTCTTTTTTAAATTATTTGTCTGTAAAAGAAATTTAGGGGGGCAGAGAAAATTTAGGGGAGCAGCCCCCGCCCCCAGCCTACCCCTGGCTACAAGCCTGTTGTCAGCAAGCCTCTGTTTGGGTGTGGACCCTCAGCAGGTGTCTGGCCCTGCCCACCCTTGACACCAGACCAGTCCAGCAAGATGGCATACCCACAACATAAAAACTGATCCAACAAGCTCCACAGTGTGCCACACCAAACAATGATGTTGCCCTATGTAACCCACACACTCGCTCTCTAATAAGAAATCAGGAAAATTGTGGAAAATGCTGAGTACTGTTGCTTTGTGTACATTGTGATGGACAGCAGGCCCCAGCAGGGTATGAGAAACAATGCAAAATTTAGATTTAGTGCTGTTCGCAGCACTAGCTCACAGCCCTAAATATGCTTATCCTAAGCATGTTTAAATCAGAAGAAAGTCCCAATGATTCCAGTGGGGCTTCAGAGCAAGTTAGTTAGGGCTGCAATTCTAAACACGTTTGTCTTAGTAGGGGATATGACACATTACATTCCAATTCCACAGGCCCCCTAGGAGAGCGCCACAATCACCTTCCACCCCCTTAAAGCACCAATCGGGTCCCAGTGGCAGCTGAGAAAATATAAGAGTCGTCAGGTCTAGAATTGCCAACTGGCCAGAAAAATACAGACTCTTGGACTGCTCTTGCACCTTTAACAGCAGCCTGATACAGAGGAATTAACGGCTGAAGATAAATATTGTCACTGGCTAATTGCTGCAGATCAACTGGCAGTTAGAGTCCAGTTACGGGGGCTAGTTTAAAATCTGGCAGCCCTAGAGCTGAGACCAAGTAGAAAATCAACAGAAGCCTTAACTGTTTACTGTCATACTTCTTCAATTAAAAAGATAGTTAGATTTAAGGCTACACAGAAGGAACGAAATTATGAGGACCAGACTATGTCAAGGTTCCCAACCTTGTTTTTCCTTCATAATGCTAATGTGGTGGATTGAGGACATCTGCAGGGAAAAACCAGCCAGGAGAGGGTGATTAATCCTTCCTCTACTCTTCAATTCTCCCCTGCAAATGTCCCTGTCCAGCAAACAGAGTTGTTTGCCTCCAGCCAGGCCTCAAAAGCAGATATGAACCCAACTGGAGAGCTTGAGGAGCACTTGCAGGGATGAGCTGTTGGGTGGAGGAGTGGTTAAGTACCCCGTCCATCCCTCCCACCAATCTGCACACCCACATACATATTCCCCATTGTCTTGCCAAATGTGGCATTGGGACTGAATATTTTCTAAAAGAATGTATTGTTTGGCCCTAAGATAGGGAGGAGAAAGTAGTTATGTTGACAAACATAGCATCTTGAATGTTTTGGAGTCAGCCCTGAAATACAATGTTGGTTTTATATGATAAGGAATTCCATATCTACCATGTCATTTCATATTTGAAAACCATGGAAGTATATATTCTTTATATCTTACATTTTCACCCTCCCTTTCTTCCATTATGGAACTCAGTGTGGCCTACACAGGATTCCTCAGAAGTCTCCCATCCAGACCCAAACTTGTTTACCTTCAGCAAAGTGGCTGTATCAGGTGCCTTCAAACCATGCCCAGGGATAATAAGTTATGCACTGTCACCTTGGACAATTATGTAAAATAAAAGGTTTAGTGACTGTCTTACAGAGAAACCATCCTTGGCCTGCTTTATTCTGGCATTTTCTACTATTCTGTGCAATCAAGGCTGAATTCTAGAAGATTATTATTATTACTATTGTTGTTGTTGTTACTGTTATTATTTACATTTCTATACCACTCAATAGCTGAAGCTCTCTGGGTGGTTTATGAAGATTAAAAACATTAAAATACAATATACAGAGATTAAAAACCATTTACATAAAAAAACACATGAACAGACACTATACACAAAAGAAACATATCTAAAACAACTTCAAACAAACATTGTGTTGGACTACACCACCCAGCATCATGCAATGGCTGGGGGATGCTGGGATTTGTACTCCAACATATTTGGAGGGCACCAGGTTGGGGAAGACTGATTTCAATTACTGTAACAAAATTAATTAGCAGCAGAGAGCTGCTGCAGCAATAAGTAAAAATTAAGGCAACTTTACATCAGAGTTGTTGACAAATATGCCAGTACAAATCTTGTGTTATTTGCTGGGAGGATTTAAAGGGCAGGGGGAGGGAAAGAGCTTCATATGCTATTATCATGATGCTACAAACTTTTGCTCTCTTCCCTAGCCCCCTGATTCAGAAAGATACTTTCTCACATTTTAAAATTCATGTATAATTCAAAAACACATTTTACAGAATACAGAGTGCACTTTTCTTCACACAAGGGAAGGTAAAACTAAGATTACATAAAAGCTCACCATTTAACTGATCAGCCATTTTGACAGATCAGTAAAATCCAGGTAATTTGCTTAAACACTGGTTGCAATCGTATGCAGAGATGGAGCTTCAATATACTGGACAACCTGAAAATGTATCCCTTCACTGAGCTATTCGCTATGTAACTGTGAGGCATAAGGGGTGCTTGTTTGATGCCAACAAATATGTGTCAATCATCTCCTGCCCCAACTTTAAGAAACAAAACAAAGACAAACTGATCTGGAGTTTTAAACATTCTTCTGTTTATGCAGTGCAGTCCTATGCATGTCTGCCTGGAAGCCAGTCCCACTGTGTTCAAAGGACCTTACACCCAAGTAAGCATGCACAGGATTCCAGCCATACACACTCAGTGGAGTACTGGAGCCAGGGCTCACAGGGCTGAAGCACCAGGATTTTTTTTTAATTAGCAGAGACAATGATGTCATCTGCCACCCCCATCAGACTTCCCTGTTTTCTCTGAGCTTAATTACAATCCTCACCATACCGTGGGGGGGGGGGATGGATTTTCTCAGCTACAAAATATTGTTGTGACCTATCCCTGTTGTAATGCAAAGTATTTTGGGTAGCTTAGTCATGAATGGCCAAATCCTATTAGATTTACACTGCCCTTTGCCAGCTAACTATTCTGTGACTGTCAGCTCATCCTAATAAACGGCATATTATGCTATGTACTGCTGCTATTTGATGGGGGCGGGGGGTGTTGCATACACATATACAGAGAGAGGGAAGGGGAGAGTTAGATATAGATCAACACAGTTGCCTTGGGGACATGGTTATAGGGAGGTATGATGAGTGACCTGCACTTCAAAATTTACCACAAAACCACTATACATACGTATGTAGCTGTCGGTCCCATTGAACTCAGTGGGGCTTTCTTTTGTGTAGACAGGCACTGAATTGCTCTGTAAAAGTTACTATCAGGACAGCTTCACACATTTGACACCCTGATAAATTGTGGATCGCTGTACATCCAAACACTGCCATGTTTCAAGACTATGATTATTTCTTTGACCCCATTACACCACACAACAGCATCCAACACATATGTGCCATTTCCAAATGTAACCATGTACACTGGTTATAAGGTGATTCTGCCCTCCACGCATAGAGACTATAGTCCTGTAGAAAAAACATCATGTGTAAAGTACCATTCAGGCATTACAAAAATTAGCCTGAGTTAGCTGTCAACATAGAACATCTGTGAGCCAATTTTATAATAAGTGTTTCTCTCTGATAGTCACAAAGTAGCTACCCAAATTGCCCTTATGATTTGTTACATATATAGAAGTTGGGGGGAAATGCACTTAATTCATACCTATCAATAAAAATGGAAAGATCTCAATAACTGATTTCCCCACATAAAATTGTTGTGCTAAACAAAGCAAAAGATTTAGAAAATAATCATTTTTTCATAGTTTTGTTTAGCAGATATGTAAAAGGAGACAAGAGAAAGCTCCAGAAGCCCCATTGGGGTTTGAGATGTCCAGACTGTGATCAAATAATGCTTTGGTCACCCACACAGGGGAAGGTTTTGATCATTCTCAAGAAAGCAGAATCCAGATTGTGCTAGAGAATGTTTTTGTAGTTTTACTTCTTTAAAGGGTAAGTTAAAGACAAACCCAGTTGATCATTTGCAGTAATTGTTCAGTACTTTATTGAAACAAAAATTACTAGCAAAATTATAGAAGACAGGCATGCAGGTATTCTACAGTTGATAAGACTGCAATAAAAGATGGCACATGGGTGGGTCCAAAGGAAAGTTTTATGCTAAAAAGTAACTAATGGAGCTCCCTTGCCCACCCCACCCCCCGCCCCCAGGCCAAAAAACCAGTTCTTGGAACAAATGTTACCTACTCTTTCAGTCACCCACAATAGTTCATTTGTCAAGCATGATAAGCTAAAGGCAGAGACTGTGTCACTTCTAGGTTCTGTATCACAGCCCCGATGAAAGATAAATAGTTGTTACCAGCATATCGTCAATAAACGTCCAGACAAATCAACATCTGGTAAAAGAGAATAACCTTTTGTTGCGATAAGCATTTTAGATGATCCCCAAGGTACCCAGAAAAGCTCTTCTGGTGTTTAGATAAAAGTCCATTTTACATAATCAAGATTCTTTGTCCATTCCAAAGAAATGCACAAATGCCCACATGACATGTTGCTCTCCAGTAACTTTTTTAATTAACAGGACATGGCTCATACATAGTAAAACTAATTGTTTCTATACAGAAACAAAAATCATACCAAGTGTTGCTGTTTTTTAATTTAAAGCAAGTGCAGATGGTTCAGCTGTCTTGTTTCAAATATGGATTCCATGTGTTCCTATGAGATTTGTATATCATCAAATTATTCACCACACAGACATTTACTTTCCCCTCCTCTCCAGCATGAGCATCTCAATTTAAAACTGGCCACAAAGCGTGCTTACAGATCTAGGGTTAAGAAGGTGGAGGTCCAATCCTGCTCTGCTGTCTTCAAAATTTCCCTGCTGGATCAGACTAAGGTCCATCTAGTTCAGCATTCAAGTTTTCAATACCAGGAATATCTAAACAGATGCCTCTACAACTTCACTACCAGGGCATGATCAAAGAGATCGCCTTACCCTATTTTTTTGTCCTAGCATCTGGTTTTCTCTGAGGTACATTCTTCTCCGTACATTTAGGCCACTATATCATGCCTCTGAAAACAACTAAGCTGCTTTTTATCATGCAAGGCATATAGTGTGTTATAAAATCTAAAACAGATTCTGAAAGCAGAGGAAGAAAGATGATGTAGGACAGGAAAAAGATTTAAAAATACAACAGCAAATGAATTATATTTCCAGGTAGATAATGCTGTTAATAAATAACTGCAGAGGTAGAGCGATTATCGTGATACATGGCCACTGGCATTACAAGAAGAGGCAAGCATGAACCTCAGATTGTGTACTCCCTGTTCCCTTCTTCCTCCCTCCACATGCTATTCAATTCTGATCTTGGTTTGTAGAAAACTATGTTTTGCCATTTCTTCTAATTCCGACACGCTATGATTTGCACAAACCATAATTTGCCCACAAACCAAGATCTAATCTTTTCCCTTTGTACTTGGTGGGATGAGAAAGGGGAAGAGGGGATGCATGAACCCCAGGTTTATGCCTAGTTCTTTTCACAATACCAAACCATGATTTGGTATTACCTCTGAATAGGCTCAGATTGTATGAGCGTATCTATAAAGAGAAAGACAGAGAGAACTGTTCAAAAAGAGGAAAACAAAAACAGTAGTCTGGACAATGAACAGCATAATCCTAAGAAGGTTTAGAATCATAGAATTATAGAATAGTAGGGTTGGAAGGGGCCTACAAGGCCATCAAGTCCAACCCCCTGCTCAATGCAGGAATCCAAGTCAGAGCATCCCTGACAGATGGCTGTCCAGCCTAGTCTTGAATGCCTCCAGTGTGGGAGAGCCCACCACCTCCCTAGGTCATTGGTTCCATTGTCGTATTGCTCTAACAGTCAGGAAGTTTTTCCTGATGTTCAGCCGGAATCTGGCTTCCTGTAACTTGAGCCCATTATTCCGTGTCCTGCACTCTGGGATGATCAAGAAGAGATCCTGGCCTTCTTCTCTGTGACAACCTTTCAAGTACTTGAAGAGCGCTATCATATCTCCCCTCAGTCTTCTCTTCCCAAGGCTAAACATGCCCAGTTCTTTCAGTCTCTCTTCATAGGGCTTTGTTTCCAGTCCTCTGATCATCTTTGTTGCCCTCCTCTGAAGTTTGTCTGCATCCTTCTTAAAGTGTGGTGCCCAGAACTGGTCACAGTACTCCAGATGAGGCCTAACTCAGAAACAAGCAATACTGAGTTCAATGGGACATACTCCCTAGTAAGTGTGCTTAGGTTTGCAACCTAAACATATGTAGTTTTGTATGCAGCATTAGGATTAAATTCAAACCTAAGCACAGCCCTGGAAAAAAAATTCCACAGTGCTACAAGTCTGTCCTATTGTATAGGGAGCAATATTGAATCTGTTCCTCTAAGCATGTGCTGAGTACTTTTCCCTCACCACTGAGTAACCACAGCCCACCACACACATTTACAGTACAGACTATTTGAGCCCCAGAGCTGGCTCACAAGTTCAGGCCCTGGCAACTTCTTTTTTGTTGTTCAGTTGTGTCCGACTCTTCGTGACCCCATGGACCATAGCACGCCAGGCCTTCCTGTCCTCCGCTCCCTCCCGGAGTGTGCTCAAGTTCATATTCGTTGCATTGGTGATGCTATCTAGCCATCTCATCCTCTGCCATCCCCTTCTCCTTTTGCCTTCAATCTTTCCCAGCATCAGGGTCTTTTCCAGGGAGTTTTCTCTTCACATTAGGTGGCCAAAATATTTGAGCTTCAGCTTCAGTATCTGTCCTTCCAATGAGCAGTCAGGGTTGATTTCCTTTAGGATTGACTAATTTGACCTCCTTGCAGTCCAGGGGACTCGTAAGAGTCTTCTCCAGCACCACAGTTCGAAATCATCAATTCTTCGGCGCTCAGCCTTCCATATAGTCCAGCTCATTTAGTTAATGCCTTGAGTTGCGATGGAAATCTGGCACTGGGTGTTGCTGGGGCAGGAGAGAGACAGAGGCGTGTGCAGTAGCAAGGAGTGTACGAAACCCCGCTTACCTGGCTCCGCCGGGTTCCGCAGGTGGGGGGAGGCGATCCGTTCCTCCCCCCAGAATCCTCGATGGGGGGGAAGGTGATCAGTTCCTCCCCCCCAGAATCCTGCCCAGCTGGCTCAGCTCCACAGCCACGGAAAAAAAAAAAAACAGCAAACGCAAATGGCGGCGGCTATGGCAGCGGCTACGGTGGCTGCCATTTGCATTCCCTTTTTTTTCTGCCATGATAGGCTACGTAAATATTTACATAGCCTCGCACGGCAAATATGCTACTATTATATATGCTACATAATAATAGGCTACGTAAATATTTACGTAGCCTATCACGGTGGGGAAAAAAGGGAACGCAAATGGCGGCCGCTGTAGCCGCCGCCATTTGCATTCCCTTAGTTTTGCCATGATAGGCTACGTAAATACTTACGTAGCCTATCACGGCTTCCGCAGGGACGCAAATGGCGAAGCTATATGGACGAAACAAATGGCGGCCGCGGATACGGCTGCCATTCGCTATGCAGTGCGGCCGGCAGCAGGTAGGTGCTCCGTTCTGGGCCCATTTTGTGGGGTGGGGGCAGAGGGGCTTCGTTCCGCCACAGATTTTGGGGGGCCGAATGCACTGGCATTCGGCCTCACCGAGATCCGTGGCGGAATTCTCCGCCATGCCTAGCAGATGCTAAGGCATTTGGGCAATCCCTGCAGCAAATCCCTGGAATTGATCTCAGTTTGTTTATTAGTTACTGCCTTTCTTCTTGGCTGTAACTGTCCTTCTTGAGTTGCACTGCTGGTGCTACGTCACCCACATTTCAGAATGAAGGTGTAAACCTCATCTGACATATGAGTTGTGGATGCATGCCTTTCTCCTTTGGGACCCATCCCAGCCCCATTTCACATATTGTAGTGTACACACACTCAACTGTAACATGTAAAGCAATGCCTAAAGAAAACAAGCCAGGAGAGGAATCCCTCTGCAATAAGATTAGGCACACAATGGAGGCAACTGCTCCACAAAACAATTAAACTGTGCCTTAACATCTGTTGATGGTTGCCATGGTACTGAGCTCAAGCAAGGACATAGTCAAGTTTCTCGTTATCAAACTCCCACAATAGGTCGTTTTCCTAGCAAACACACAATTATAATTTTCATATATAACTGAGTATGTGTGTTATATATGTGTATGGGTATCTATATCTATTATATCAAACTATTTCACACACACACACAATACACATACATACATGAATGAAACTCTCAAAACAGTTTGCATTTAAATTTTTATTTTGCAAACAAATTGTGTTCACAGATAAATAAATGGCTGGTGGCTTGTAGAATCTTCTATCCACCTACTCAGTTTCTAAATGATCACACCCATAATTTCCGAATTTCTGTTAACAGAGAATTAACTCTCTTTTGGTAGGGAGAACATTAGGGGTGAATACAGTCAACTATTTTAACGAGTGTTAACTTGCCATCATGGGCACATAGCTTATTAAGCTCGTCATTCAAAGTGATAAGGACTGTGCCATACATTTACATCTGATCAAAAATCAAGGGAAAGAGAAAAGATTTTCCATCACCACTTGGTAAGACACTATTTAAAGCCAGTTCTTACATACATGCACATACAGAGGGGGCAGTTCCAGACTTGCCGTGAATGGAGAATTACTCCATTCTCGCACACAGGATGCTCCACTGAAAGAAGAGGGGAGAATGTTCACCAAGTTGGCCTTTCTCCCTGCATCCCACAGTGCCCATGCTGTTCCCCAACCCTTCCAAGCAGCTTGGGTGGGGGCACAGGGGGAAGGGGGAATCAGTTAAAATTGCCTCTCTTCCCCCTTTCCTAGGAGGAGCCTTTACTGGGTCAGAGTCCCTTCTGTAAATGGAAGGAGCACTGCAGTTCATGGAAGGGCATGTCCAGATACAACCCATAATACTTACTGTGGGTTTTATTGCACTTTTTAAAGCTAAGAGCTACTCTGAGAGTGCACAAGGCTGATAATGCAGCATACATATGTAACAAATATGTATAAAAAAGCACTTGACTCACAGCTGAAATCAGAATGTATCTATCTGTCAGGAGAGTCTGAAAAGCAGTGGATGGCAATACTTCTGCTATCGGATCTATTGCTCATAAATAACCTCACGGTGTGCACTTTCCATCCTTTTGTTTTTGCTCCATATTATTCTGCATAATTCTGGCTGTTAGAATAACTCCCGTTCCAACTAATTGGGAAATGGGATATCGTTCATTTAGAGTTTTTGTGATAGCTGGACCTGATATTTTACTTTGTATTTTTGTTGCTATGACAATGAAAGGTTGATTGCTAGTAAGAATAGATGTTTTTAGCATGTACCTAATACTAGCCTTTGAAGAGCTGTGTGCCTATAATATAATGCTCTTATTTTAAAAAGGAGGTTTTTCAGTTAACACTGAAAAGTCACAGATGGTCTGTGCAGCCAATTCAATCCCTGGACAAAAGGTGTGGCCAGGCAATTCACAATACCAGTTGTATTGTGTATTTTGGACAGTCAGGAATCTATTCACCTTCCATCCAATTGCCATATGCTTTCATCAGAAACATGAATCCAGCTGCATAATTCTGAAAGCTATGCTGTGTGAAAACTGTCCAATGACAAGATAATGCATTAACAAGCACATCCAAAAGCACTTTGCAGTTCCAGGAAAGGAATAGAGGTAAGGACATTCAAGCCTACTGTTCCAGCATTTGACAATTGGTTGTCCTCTCTTCATAACACCTTATTATGCCTTCCATTAACTGCCACCACACCGGTGCTGAAATGCAACAAGCAATGCAAGTGTAAATAGAGAATTACCTGGATTATTAGCTAGCACAGAGCACTATCAAAGGATTGGTGGAATGAGAGGGGTTAGATCTTGGCCTGGGCAGGGCAGGGCAGCACTCTTAACATGTGAAGTAAATGTATATCCCTTTGGAGACTATGGATAAAGGATGCATTTTAGCTTTTGCAGGAGAAAACTGAAAGCAGCAGATCCATTCTTTTCCATTTACTTCTCTTTCAACAATGCACAAGCTACACAGAGGTGGCTGAACTCCGCAAAAAGACATGTAGAGTCTACCAGTGAACCGATTGCAGCTCTAAGAACCTGCCACACTCCTTTAAAGCTCGGAAGTTAACATTGGCAAGAGTTCCCACTTTAATGATCCAGGTCCCTTTTTAGCGAGTGCTTTTATCTCACTGTCAAGGCTCCACTTTGATCAAAACTTTTCAGTGTGAAAGCTGATCAGAACCTAAGTACAATATCCACAATGTTCCCCTCACCTACTGTGGCAGATATAACTTTGAAGAAGTCTGATGTGAACTTGAACATGTCAGTTAGAAGTGATCAACTGTGATCAGTCAGGCACCAAGCCTCTAGCCCACACTAATTTGATTGCTGAAGAAGCAATCCATTGTACCTGCTACAAAGATAAAATGACAATCCAGAATACCAGAACCTTTTGTTATCCCACATTTTAAAAAGTAGACTGTGGACACAATTTCATGTGAATTTATTCAGCATTATTCCACTATCAATTAGAGGTGACAATTACAGTTTGCTATTTATGTCTAAAAATGGTTTATCCAAAGATCTTGGAGATATATTTCTAGGGGGCTTGATATCATTCAGCTGAGATCTGGAGCAAACATTTGCTCTAATCATGGGCACAATCTTCTCTGAAGGAATTCACCTTTGCAAGTTCCTTCCAAATAAACAGGTCCTGGTCAAGAGTATGTAGTAGGTGATTCAGGTCTAGAACAGCTCCTGTGCAGCTCCTATTATTTTCAGTGGGGCTCATATCTGATCACTTCCCAGTGATTGCAATGGAGTAGATCAAATCATCTCTCCCCCCTCCCCCAGTTCAACAAAGCAGTCCTGTTAAAAGATATCATTGAAACACACACACTTCCATTGAATTCAATTGGGAGGCAGGAATCCAGAATTAAAATGGAATTTTAATCTTTTGGAAATAAAACACTAGAATGCTGTATTTTTAAAACTAGCTGTTATTGTCAAAGCATAACTAAAGAATTGCAGCTCAATATCAGAATGGCTCTGTTTTTTGCTTGAGGGTCTATTCTGAAAAAACACTGCAATGTACAATTAACATTCAAGAAAAAGGGTTTGATATTCCCAGAACTCCTCATGTCTTTGTCCTTGGTCAGGTCAAAGATAACCAAAGAAACTCTTATTTTGATGCTGTAAGCAAGCTGAAGAAAACAAGACGTATGCAGTTCTTTCACTTCCTCTGCATGACATCTGTCTAACTGATTTATCAGCACTGCCAGAGTGGATATTCTTCTTACAAACCAGGGTCAGCGTGGGTTTTGGCAGCCCAAACAAAGAGAGCTAGAGGTCACATTGCAGCAGGTGAGTGGTATCATATCCAAGCCAGGTGGAGATGACTCCCTATGGGGAAGGTATTTCCTCTGCATTTAGTACTTTACTGGGCACAATTCAAAGTGCTGGATTTTTTGACCTGTAAAGTCAGAAGGAGGAGGAGGAGGAGGAGGAGGAGGAGGAGGAGGAGGAGGAGAAGAAGAAGAAGAAGAAGAAGAAGAAGAAGAAGAAGAAGAAGAAGAAGAAGAAGAAGAAGAAGAAGAAGAAGAAGAAGGCTGGAACAAGGGAATCTTCAGGAATACAAAGTTGTTCATCAACTGAAATCTTCCAAGGACCTTCTCCAGGTGGCCCTTCAGAGGGCCATCCCTGGTACCTTTCAGCTGAGACTATGAATTTGCCACATGTGTTTCATTTCATTTCATTTCATTTCTTTTCAATTACGTATCTATACTGCCTGTCAGGGTTCCCCTTATGACCTGGACCCCCTGAGCAATTCCTTAAGGATCTCTTGCCTCCTAAGATTCCCACCTTCCTTCTTTTACCTTCCCCATTCCAATAACGTGGGGTTTAGGCTATAGACGTGTGTTGATTGACACTCTAGACACAGGGTTTAACCACAACAGCTTAATGGTAAATTAAACCAAGCAAATCACAACAAGGGATGTGTGAACCCACCCACTGAAGCGCCACCCCCTGCTTACCCTCACCCTCCCTGGACCCGCAGTCAAGTCCTTTGGAGCTCAGCGAGTCTCCCACACTCACCCCAGGCCCATCCGGCAAGCGCCCGCCATTTTGCCGCTTTTTTTTTTTTTTTTACGAAAAAGGGAGCTTAAAAAATGAGCACATTTAAATATGCGCAGTTTCTTTTTGCTCCCTTTTTTCATAGAAAAAACTCAAGTCAGCAAAATGGCTGGTGCTTGCTGGATGGGGCCCGGGTTACTGTGTGGAGCGTCTGGGAGGGTGCCTGCAATGGGGTGCTGCCTCCTCTTCCTCCTGCCTGGTCAGCTGTCAAGGACAGCAGACTGGGGAGAAGCAGCAGGAGGTGCAGGGCACACATCAGCCGCTAGCCATCTCTTCCTCATGAGCAGGAGATAGCTAGTGGATGGGGTGCAGCTTCCTCTTCCTCCTGCCTGGTCAGTTGTCAAGGTACAGCTGACTGGGCAGCCAAGTCCAAGCTGTTCCCTGCTGCTTCTCAGGCTCCAGGGCACTCGTTGGCTGGGCACATCAGTGCCCTGGAGTTCAGCGAGTGGGGGCTGGGGGGCCGGGCAGGGGGGATTTCACCAGCCTCCTGGACTAAGTTGGATGCTTGCAACATCCCTAATCACAACTAAAGGTATTTACACACTAGAGCTGAGTGATACAAAAGGCATTAAGAGAAAATAAAAGTTGCCAAAAAAATACAAGTACTTATAGGGATGGCGGAGAATTCCGCCACAGACTCCAATGAGGCCGGATTCTAAAGAATCTGGGCCCCCAGAGTCTGTAGCAGAATGGACCACTCACCTCCGCCATCCCACGAAGTTCGTGCCGGCCAGATCCTACCTGCCGCCAGCCGGGTCCGGGTCATCCACTGCCATCCGCTGCCAGTCTGCGGATGCCATTTGTGTCCCTGCTCTTTGCCATGATAGGCTACGTAAATCTTTACGAGGCCTGGGTTCTTCTGGGCAAAGAGAAGGGATGCAAATAGCATCCGCTACACCATTTGCATCCCTGCTCTTTGCTGTGATAGGCTACGTAAAGATTTACATAGCCTATCACAGCAAAGAGCAGGGATGCAAATGGCATCCACTACGCCAGACGCCATTTGAATCTGCAGACCGGCAGTGGACGCAAACCGGTGGATGGAAGTCCAGCAGCGGACGGACCCAGCTGGCAGCTCCGCAGACTCACTGTGGAGCAGAGCCAGCTGAGGAGGATTCCAGGGTGAGGAATGGATCGCCTCCCCCCTGCCCGCGGACCCCCCAGCAGACTCAGGAGAGTGGGGTTCGTACACCCCTAAGTACTTCTAACCTAGCTGTACTTAGACTTCTCCAGGCTGCTTCTTCCTGCTCCCTCTTCCTGCTCTGCTCTTCCTGCACTAGTCTTTCTGATGCTCTCTTTTTATACCCTCCTCCCCCAAAACTGAAAGTACTGCTTCAAACCTGATGAAATGAAACTTAACCAGGGAAATGAAACTGAAACTTAACCGGGGAAATGAAACTACTCCTCTCAGAGATACTGCCTCCCAACAAAAGAACCCAGGCCTCTAAGCCTGACCATTTTTTCCTTTGCCTCTGTAGGCCTCAAACCTACACACTGCCTAATAGCCAAACTCTCTGGGTGCATAATATAAAAACAGTTTAGCTACAACCATATAAACAGATAACAGACACATATACATGCACACATATCCAAACAATACCCATGACCTGATTTTAAAAAATTACATGCTGCCAAATGCCTGGTGGTAGAGGAAGGTCTTAACCTGACACCAAAGAGATAACAATGTTGGCACTAGGTTAGCCTTGCTGGGGAGTTCATAATTGGGGAACCACCACTGAGAAAGCCCTCTACCTTGTTGCCAGCTTCCAAGCCTTCCTTGGAAGAAGACCTTAGACAATGAGTGTAGTGTTTAGGTAGGTTCATGCCAGGAGAGGTGACTCATCTGATATTGCAGTCCTGAGCCATGTAAGGCACTGTAGGTCAAAACCAGCACTTTGAATTGGACTTGGAAACATACAGGCAGCCAGCGCAAGCAGGTCAGAATCAGCGTTATATGTTCTGACCTTCGTGTTGTTTCTGTGTTTGATGGGAGTCACTAGATAGGGCTCCCTTTCCCCTAGCCTAGTGCTTAGTGGCTTCAGCTGGCCTCGGGGTGGGATGCTTGGTTGGGCCAGGGGCAGAGAGCTTGATACTACCTGTGCACATCGTGCTCTCTCTAGCTCAGGGGGTTGGCTTATCAGGATGCACAAGAGGGACAGGTGCTGCTGCCAGAGTGTATGAGGCAGGTAAGGTTGGGGGGATGTCAGATGAACTAGGGAGGGTGGGAAGGAGGAGGTCTGCTGGGATGCTGCCCCACAGGCCTTTCAGTTGAACTGGCATGGGTGGGCCTTGGCCTTATGGATTGCCAAGGAATGGCTGATTAAATCTTGAGGCTGGGGACTGGGGTGCTTGTAGTCAGAGTGCTATTAGCCTCAGACCCTTCCTTGCAGGGCTTCCTGAAGTCTCTTGGTAGCTGTGTGCTTGCTGCCTGTGCTGCTGAGGCCCACATGTTGGGGGTCCTGATGTGCATGTTGACAGGGTGTGGCATCAGGATGGCCATGCCACCAGATCAGTCACTGTGAGATGGTTCCCTCTGTTTCTGGGTGGTGTCAGGGAGCCATCTCCACCACATCCTGGTATGGATGGGCAGAGGCTACATTGCCCAGGATGCTGGGGGGCACCGCTGCTATATTTGCAGCATCTTTTATTTTTCTTTGTGCCATTTTTCCCCTTCCTGCCCTGGCTTGGGCATGCATTGGATACAGTTCTGCCAGTGTAGCAGCGGCACATCTCTGACCCCAACATAACTGCAATATAGGATTGTTCTGTGAAGTGTATGCTTAGCTTTCATCCAACTTTGGTCAGTTCATGTCCATAGTATTTGAAATATATGATCAAATTATGGGGTGAAAATGTTATTGTCATCATCGTATTATTGTAGATAAAATCCACTTTGCCAGAATCACAATGTTTTGTGTGTGTCGTTTCTCTCATTTCAGGTGCTACAGCTAAAGCCTACTTGAAAACAGTAAATACTGCCGTGGCTTGCTACCAAAGTTACAGAACTACCCTAAACAAAGGTTAAAAGCCAACTCTGGAAATTTCCCTTGTGTAAGCCATAACAAAATGCAATAGGTGGCTTCTCTGTTCCTTATTACAGGTAATCAAAAGTGATTTATCTTTAGGTCACAGCTATGTTTTTTTTTGAAGTGTGGCAGTGTAGTTAAAGCTTTGCTTTCAATTTTTTTCATATCATACCGTTAAGGAAGAATTTACCACACTTACATTCCACCAATGGCTTTAAATGGAGGAAAAAATACTATTATAAAGGGTATCTAACAGCTGCTTCACAATTCACAGTTGAAAGATAAGGGGTTGCCTTCATGCATGCCTATCTGAAAACCCACAAAAAGTGTAAAATTAGAACCCCACACCTTATTTGGCATACCCACCTGGTGCCCTCCAGATGTTTTTGGACATCAGTTTCTATCAGCTCCAGCTGGCATGGCCAATGGTCAGGAATGCTAGGAGTTGTAGTCCAAAACATCTGGAGGGTACTAGGTTGGGGAAGGCTACCTTCGATACAATGAAGAAGAGACCCCATCACTTGTCATACAAGAGCAATGAATCCTGCAGTGAAGTATTAAATCATAATACAGTCCCCACTTAGCAGCATTCTTTGGACAGCATTACCCAGTTTAGCTTAGGAGAGAGCACTGGATTGATCATGTTTTCATAATATTTACTCAATTGTCAAATATACAAGCAGAATAGGTCCCCAAGGTGCTTCATCTGCCGCCATCTCAAGAGCTCTCTACATTTCTACATTTCTCATCTCAGGCCCCACCCAGGCATATAAATTGCCCATTCAGGGGACAATGCTCCAAAGGCAACAGTTATACTTGGGGATGGTGGAGAATTCCACAACAGACTCCAATGAGGCCAGTTTCTAAAGAACCCCAGAACACTTACCTCCACCTCCCCGCGGAATTCTCTTCGGCCGGATCCTCCGACTCTGGATTGCCAATGATATGGCCGCAATGCCATATGGCTGGCTGAAGGGGACTGACTGCAGACGTAAATGGTGTCCAGGGCACCATTTGCGGCCATAAAGGTCCTACTTTGAGGTAAATGCAGCCATGGCTGCATTTAGTTAAACTAAGACCTTTACAGCCGCAAATGGTGTCCTGGATTTCCGACGGACAGGCAGGTAGGGAATCCGCCCATCCCTATGCTAGGGATATACTCCCACATCTAATTTCAGATTGCGTTTCTGTCTTGGCAAGTAGGGCTGGAGAAGAGGTACTCTTCAAGAAATTTTTCTGAGCTGTATTTGCAACAGAAACACCTACATGTTAGCTTTGTTTCAGAACCTTTGGTGAGAAAGAACAACTAACAAGTACAGTTTAAAAGGGAGGGTATTCTTCCTTTGTGAGGCTGGTGTGGCCCCATTTCAGCCCTGTTCAGGCATTCGTCTGAATGCGTGGATGCTAAAACAGTTTTGCGGGACAGGACTGTGCACACTGGGCCCACCCCAATGTCCCTGTGCATGCCATGCCCCGCCCCCTCAGTCCTGACACAGCAAGGTGTCATGGGGTGTTCTACTCATGTTGGATTGAAGACAAGTAAAACTATCAGTGCATTTGGGGACTCTGGTTTAAGGGAGGGAGTGTAGCTCAGAGGTAGAGCACACAGGTGGAGCACATAAGACAGGGTTAGGGGAGGGGGCATAGCTCAGTGGTAGAGAACATGCTTTGCATGCAGAAGGTGCCCAGTTTGATCCCTGGCATCTCCAGGTAGGGCTAGAGATGCAAAATTTCTGGAAATTTTGAGACCATGGGAAAAAATCATTTTTTTCCGGGGGGGGGGGGGGGATCAGGAAAAATGGATATTTGGGGTGAAATTGAAAAATAAGCAATACTTATTTTTAGCACTTTACAGATCTAAAGTCACTGTGTTGCTTTAAGCCATCCTTCCCCAACTGGTGCCTTCCAGATATTTAGGACTTCAGCTCCCATCAGCTGCAGGCAGCATGGCCAATAGTCAGGAATGCTGGCCATTGTAGTCCAAAAGATCTGGAGGCCATCAGGTTGGGGAGGGCTGCTTTGGGAACATAACACAGCGTTTCTGTTCCTAAACTTATTTGATGTATAACTTGGTGTCCTTATAAAATTATCATTATATTTTAAAACTTTTAAAAGTAAACTCAGTAAATTTGTAATTAGTGTCCAAATAAACTATACTTTTACATTTAATTTACCAAACATGATAATTTTATGAGCAAACCAAAATATACATAACATATTTTTGGTTACTATTTAATGTCTGACCAGAGGGAACATCAGCAAATAGTCCCTGAAACATCTGAAGCATCCTAGAAGCCAGAGGAAGCAGGAAGAACTGGAGGCAGAGGAAGACTTGTGTACAGCATCTGTTCCTATTTGTTAGGAAGCTTAGGGAAATTCTTAAACCAGTTGCTGTTTCTGGGATGGAGTTTAGGGAAATCTGATCTGAAGGAAAAGCTGTTGAGATTTTGTTTAGCAGGAAAGACTCAGCTTAGGAATGTCTACAAGTAAAATATACTTTATATCAATAATTTTAATAAGGAAAGAAAGAAATAACTGTGCTGGGAATCTTACAGAAAGCATTAAAAAACATCCCCCATGACTTCATTATTTCCCGACTTTTTACATTTCTCGTCTTTCTATAAAAGTGTTCTCATTACAGTTTTTTTGAAATAATTTGGGGGGAGAAAAGGCTGGGTAACAATATATAAACACTTTGTCTTAAATTCTAAAAGGAAATATTTCCTAATCCAAATCTGTTAAATGGGGGGGGGGGACACCATGTTTTTTCCCCTAGTAATTTCTCTGGTTTTTCCCCAGACCTTCACATCTCTAGGTCGGGGTGGAAAAACTCCTGCCTGAAACCCTGGAGAGCCACTGCCAGTCAGTGTCAAAAGTGGGTTAAATGGACCAAAGGTTTGACAGCTTCCTATGTTCTACTCACATTCAAGTGAATGCAAGCCATTGCTTCTTCAGACATTACTGCATAATGCACCAAGGTCAGGGACTGAGGGGGCAGGGGCTGGCATATACAGGAACATTGGGGGTGGACCTAGGATGTGCAGCCCCATCCCTCTGCAGAGATTTAGCCATCACACATTCAGGCAAATGACTGAACAGGGTTTTAGTGAAGGCCAAAATATATATGCAGCTAAAACTAGCATGGATGATTCAATTTTTTTAGTTCCTTGCATGCTTTCATTGGCCATTAAATTTAATGTAAAGGTGTTATTTTTCAAACTGGCATATTCCCACATTTCAACGAATTCAATAAATTCATTTTAAAAAAACCTGGGAGACAGCCAAATTTGTTCACATTAAGAACAAAGTCTATTTATTTTAGGCTATGCCCTTATTAGTTCAATTAATTCTCACTAAACTAAGAATGGTCTGGTGAACATTAATCTAAAAACAAACAAACTAAATCTTTCAGTTTAGGGAGCTTGTAAGGAAGTTGTTCCAAACATGTAGCTTTATTTCCATTTTCATGTCACAGGAAATATGTCAAAGCCAAAATCTCTAGCAAAGAAGGTACTAAAACTGCATATGACTGAATATGCTCAGGAAATACATGGCATGCTGGTTAAAAATGAGCATCACAAAGTATGTATTTTTGCAAGAGATTAAATGCATTCCTATGGGCTTTCCATGAACCGTGCTGGCTTCAATGACTGAAGAATACACAGTGATTCCAAACAGAGAAAAATAACATCAGAGGTTTCAGGTCCAAGGGAGCCTTACACTTTCCAATATTTATATTGGACATTAAATAAGGCAGACGGAATTTTTGTAAAGACAACAATCAGATGGTCCCCAAGAAAGAAACAGTCATCATACCCAAACACAATGCAGGGTACATCTGAAAGAATTTTAACACATTCTGAGGCAAGAGGCATTCTAACAGTAATTTTCTTTTTTGGCTTTACAAGCATTTCTCACAATGCTCTGAGACTTGGATCTAATCACTGGATCCAATCAGCAACAATTGCAAATACTGCAGTAGTTGAGGAAATGTCTCTTATGGTCATGGGAATTCTTGCTGACTACAACGGTGATCTTCCAGTTCACACATTATCTCTGTCCACACACCTGGGGAAGATTGCAAGTGCTTCCATGGAAAAATGGACATTATTTGAACCAGCCCTTTGGAGACTGGTTCCATTCAGCCACAGATTCCTTTGTTTTCTTGTTTTTAGCTGAGGAAGAGTAGCAGAGAGGTAGAAAACTGACGATAGAAGGAAAGCAGAGCGGTAGAAAATCTCCACACAGGACCTAGAGTCAGGGAGAGTTGTGTGAATTGTTCAGGAACAGTGTAGACTGGCAAGGAAGGTTTTGGAGACTGGGTGATTGCAAATCAAGGCTCTAGCAGGGCAGGGAGGGAGGCCATTGAAGAAACAGAGAACATTTTGTACAATTATTTTAATTAGTTTCCCAAACCTTTGGCTGTAGGTGCCTAGTAAATAAATATTTTCACAGGGAAAAATTAAAATGGGGTTATTTATTTAGCAAAAGCATATTTGGCATGGCATCCTTACTCTAAGGCCTCATTCCATTTGAGAAACAAAACTGATATAAGATCCAAGCCTATTCACTTGATTCTGCAAACTAGCTCCAGTAGAGGCAGAGATCATCGGTACTTCCAGAAGGGCTCCTTGCACTGTCAGAAGGCTTTGTACAATTCTGCTGTCATCTTCTTGTTAACTGACCTTCTGCATTAAGGGAAAAGATAGAAGGAGCTTTAAGAAAACACAGGAGGGTCATGAGTAGAAGATCCTGAAGCTTCCCAGCTGGCATGTCTAGAGCATATGATTGCACCCTTAGAGATGTAAAATTCTGGAATAGCCTCTTTGAAACAGTTATGCACTTGTAAGGATTTGCTGATCTTTAGGCAAGGTTAGATGGACTTATTAAATATGTGTTTGTTTTAAATTTGAAATCCCTGTTGTGACTGATTCATGGCAGAAAGCATCCTGCCCTTGCATCTAAAACTGTAGCTGTGTCACTCTTCAACCTTGGACCAAAAGAAACCATTTCAAAAGAAGAAAAAAAGGGAAAAAAGCTCTCTTCAAAAGACTTAATTCTTGTTTTGTACACAAAGTAAAAGAGCCAGTTGGTACAATGCTGAGGCAAGTGGCCAGTAGCATTTTTTGTTGCTGTTGGCTAATGTTTTCCAGAATGATCATCAGAATGGCCTGTGTGTACCGCCATTCCATCTCCTGTAAAATGGTATATGCACCTGAAAGAGTGTCGAGTCCAGATAAAGTTGAATATCTGCCTTTTCTGATTGGACAACAAGGAATCCTTTGTCATGTCTGACAGATCCATCTGATGAAGATGGCTCTAGTTTATGAAAGCTTATGCACAATAAATTTGTTCATCTTTAAGGTGCCACAGGGCCCTGTTTTTGTTAGACCAAAGGAGCACCATTACTTGCCTGGAGTTTCTGTTTTTGAGCCAGTATTTGTGGCTGTAGCACAACGTTTAGCTTCCAAATATAGCTTCCAAATCATGTGAAGTACTAATTCCCCTCTATTCATCACTGGTTAGGCCTCATCTTGAGAACTGTGTCCAGTTCTGGGTGCCACACTTTAAGGACACAGACAAACTGGAGAGGAGAGGGTTCAGAGGAGGGCAACAACAATGATCAGCGGACTAGAAACAAAGCCCCATGAGGAGAGACTGAAAGAACTGGGCATGTTTCGCCTTGAGAAGAAAAGACTGAGGGAGATATGATAGCACTCTTCAAGTACTTGAAAGGTTGTCACAGAGAGGAAGGCCAGGATCTCGTCTCGATCATCCCAGAATGCAGGACATGGTTAGAGCAATATGACAATGGAACCAATTACCTAGGAAGGTAGAGGGCTCTCCCACACTGGAGGCATTCAAGATGAGGCTGGACAGCCATTTGTGAGGGATGCTTTGATTTAGATTCCTGCACTGAGCAGAGGTTGGACTCGATGGTCTTATAGGCCCCTTCCAACTCTACTATTCTATAATTCTATGATTCTATGACTACATCTGCCCCCCCCCACTTCTTTGAATGAGGAAGGGTGATGGCATTATAAATTCCTGGTCTGGGATCACCCCATATCAGAAAGATGAGCAATATTCAGGCCAGTGAATTGAGTATGGTGATATTGAGCATCAAGCTCAAGAAGATCTGTGAATCAGGGTTGTTGCAGTAGTGTGGAAAAGAATAACAGCTAATGCATTCCAGAAAGACAGAATACAGTTTGGCCCTCAATGATATTACAGCTAAAGATGGAACATGAGGAAAACTCAGTTTCTTAGATCCTGAGGTCAATTTGTTAGGCTGGCAGTTGTGGCAGAGTTGTGGTTGAATCTTTCCTAAACTATTGCATGAGAAAGGAAGCCCATTAATTATTTCATTTTTACATAATCATTGGGGGGAGGGGTGGATATGATATCAAAAGCTGTATAAATATTATTGTTTATGTAACTTAGATCACTATTGTTCCTTAAACAGCATGACAGTGGGCAAGGACGTGATGGGAATGCATTTATCTCTCGCAGGAGGGCTGTCAGGACAGGATTTTAGTATACACTCCATTGCTTCTGTGTGGAGCAGCGCAATATACCCAAGGGGTATGGTTCACTGCTGACTGATACACAGCAGGCAGAAGGGGGATTAGCCAATTCCTTAAGGACTTGTTGCTTGAGTCTTACTTTTAGCCTGTTCAATCTTCTTGAGTGCTGGGGAGAAACTATAGCCTGTTGGCAACACAGGAGGGCATGAAAGAGGAAGCCATTCATCCACTAAAATCAAATATGGATCAAGCCAAGTTATTGCTCAAGCTCCACCTGCTAACCTGCACATCGTAATATGAGTGGTACATGTATGATGTCCTTTGATGTCCATGAATGACCTTACTGCAGGAAGTCTACCTAACTCCCTGGCAACCCCCAGTTACAAACAGAAGTGTTTGGAATTAAGGACTGGTTGTTATTAATAAATGATATTCAAAAGTCTCTACATACAGTAAATGACGAGTATTTAAAGAGCTTCACATGCATTACATCAGTAGTCTTTACAATCACCCTGTAAGATAGGTCAGTATTATCCCTATACTGCAGTTTGGGAGATGAGGAAATTGAAGTGAAAAGACAGCGGCTTGCCTAAAGTTCACCAATGCTACAAATACAATCATCAATGTATTTAATGGGAGCGTAAATCCCATTGAACTTCCTGGGACTAACTTCTTAGACATTTGTTCTGCTAGTGAATTCATGGCTAAAGTGAGATTTGAAAAGGCGGTTTCCCAGCTCACGCTCTTGGTCAATACACCACCTCATTGTCCACATACTTCATGTCTTAGAGATATAAAGGAAGTATCACATGCAGCAATATCAATCATTACTCCAACGTGATATTCAAAATATGAGATTAGGGTGGTTCCAAACAACGAACTGCCAAGTGCTGGCAGATTCAGTTGTGTATGTGTATCTAAAATGGCTCTTCTGCCGCAGCTTGTCTTCAAACGCAAGTTTATTTGGAAGTCATTTATCGTTCTTTGCTTTGCCTCCAGCTTTCCAGCAGTCTCTATAAAAGGGAGCGGGAAAAGGTGGTTGGCAGATGATTTCACACAGACTTATTAAAGAATTAGACTGACAATTCTTTTGACTGAAGATGAGACTTCCTGCTTCTTGGAATGCAATTTTTTTTGTCTCCTCAGAGTTGCCCATAAGGAACAATGGAAAAATTCAGAATTCAGCTGTGATTAGCAGCAACATGTCCCACCCAAAACAAAAGGTAGCTGCAAAGACAAGATTTCATGCTCTAACATAAGTTCAACACAAGTCTTATTTTGTTGGGGAAATGCAATTTTTGAATGTTGAAACATTTAAAGATTGCCCTGCCACTGACAATGCACACTGCATGTCGGTGAGGGCCAGGGAGGGGTGGCAAAAACATTCCTTACAACAGCCCTGAAATGTGGTCTACTGTTAACATTACACATTAGAGGTGGGGCCAAGGGTTAGATATTGGTTTACAACAACTTTGAACATGGAGGGGGTGAGGTGAGAGTAGTAAGTATGCAACAAACCTGCAACCTAGTCCAGTTTCCAGGCAGTTATTCTTTCTTTGAGAGAAATATAATCTTGTGGAGAAGTGAGCTGTGAAACTGATCACAGCACTGATACTAAGAGAGAGGTGATTAAAATCACACCCCACCCCCAAGGCAGTTCCCATCATTTTCATCGCAACCCCCCACCCCCAGCATGGTTTTTCTAGTTGCTTCACACGACGTCCTAATTTTGTTGCCTACTGGAACTGGAACTGTGAAAAGGGGCAATCGCTTGTCTGCTTTTGGCTCTATGGGTCACCAATTGTGCTAGGCCTGAATTAAGCAGCAGTGATGCCAATCTGAAATATCAGGTAGGTATGTCAATTCTGGGAAAGAGCTGGCATGGTTATTTTAAAATGAATTAAGGAAGTCCACACAGTTAATGCAACTCATCCATGAAGAAGTGAATCTCAATGTTGTCCATTTATCTCTGCTTAAGTACTTGTAGGACTTCCTTCCTATCTTATTGTATTAAGAAATAAACTCTATGGAACACTCTAAACTTCTGATTACCTGCCAAAGAATGACAGGAAGTGCCAGTAACTGAACCCAGTTCTGCCTCAGGAAAACACAAAACAAAATAGATCCAGAAAGGTGTCATATCCTCCTTAGGTAGGCAGCCCTTGCCTGTGGAGTCAGACTGTGTGACTGTGGAGTCAGATCCATTTGGAGTTGGCATGCTGAAGTGCCTTGTTCCAATGCCTAGTCATTAAATGGGCCATAAGGTAAAGGAACATAAAAACAAACATTGGCTGGATCTACACTTACCGCCTTTTTTCACTTCCAATGAGGTTTCACCGCCCGCCTTTCACACTATGCAGTAGCCGCCTCGAATTGGAACCAGAATTTCCCACTTCCGTGCTCCCGCTTTCAATACCCTAATATCCCAATATTTCCCCTTAATGTGCTCTGATTTTCCACCTTCGCTACCATATCCAGTTGTAGTCCCCTCCCCCACCTGTCCATATGCGGCAATGCTTGTATTTCCCTCCTGTCCAGTCACAGCTCTCGACAGCCCCATGTCTTCTTCCGGCTACTGATCACATAGCTTCCTCAGCAGCCCCCGTATCCTCAGCAACAAGCAAAGGTCTGGATGTGCGTGCGCTTGTCTGATCTCGGAAACTAAGCAGGGTTGGTCGCGGTCAGTGCTTGGATGGGAGACCACCTGGGAATCACGCTTCCTGCACTGAGCAGGGGGTTGTTCTATCCCTTCAAATGAGATTAAGTTTTACCCCCTCCTATCCCCCGCTCTGGATGTTTTTTTAAAAAAATTCAGGCGTTATCCTCGCAGAATCAGGGCTTCTCCACGCTGTTTTTTTTCTAACTGAGGCATGATCTTCAAAGCTTCGAAGTTGTAAAGCTTCACATCTTTGAAGCTTTGAGGATCATGCCTCATTTAGAAAAAAAACAGCGCGGAGAAGCCCCGATTCTGCAAGGATAACACCTGAATTTTTTAAAAAAACATCCAGAACGGGGGATAAGAGGGGGTAAAACTTAGTCTCATTTGAGGGGATACAACAACCCCCTGCTCAATTTTAGAAAGCCTGATTCCCAGGCAGTCGCCCATCCAACTACTGACCAGGGCTGACCCCGCTTAGCATCTGAGATCAGACAAGCACGCGCAGGAAAACAGCACAGCGCTCGAGTGTGAACCGAGCTTGCGCATTCAATGAAGCACTGCAACGGGAGAATGGGTGAGTGTGAATAACCAAGTTCTAATGCGAGAGCATTTAACCCGACGGGACACCTAATTCATTGCGATGGCGGGCGCAATGTAGATCGGCCCATTGTCTGTCAGTGTGAGGTGCCTTCCTAGAGGTACTGGTGCACCCTGTCGGGATACATATTTTTTCTTTTAGAGTATCTTTCCTTGGCAGTGAATATCTTACAACTGCTTAAGCATAGCCAAAATATTGACATCCTGGATGAATCAGACCTATAGGCTTTGCTTTTCTGGAAGGCTTAAACTGAAAACACATATACCTCTCTCTCTCTAATTGCATATCTTCCTCTACATAGTATCTAAAACCCAGATATAGGGATATATCACTGTCACTGGGAAATTCAGTTCTTTTTTTGGCTCGATGGAGTTCCGTGGTGTGTACGACTCACTTTGTGTCTGCAGAGTGAGCTGTGGGCTGTTCCCCAAACTTTGGGAACTTTTTTGCACAACTGCGGGGAGCGGGGGAGGTTCTGCAATTTGCACAAATGTCTGAGCAATTTGCCTGAATTACGGCCAAATATGTATTTATTTCATTTCTATACCACCCAATAACCAAAGCAAATTCAGCCATAATTTCCGCAAATTTCTCTAAAATTTGCACAATTTGCAGAACTTTTTAAAAATGCGCAGAATTCTTGTTAAATCTGTGAATTGGCCTGACTCACTACAGATCAAGTCAGGCACCACAGCCGGAACCAAAACAAACTCCAGGGGGGCGAGTGTAGGAAAACTCAACTCCATCCCCCAAAACAGATTTCTCTGACACCCCTACCAGAGAAGATATAATGAGAACAGGCCCTACTGATGGGCAGAGTGAGGCAACTGCCTCAGGCAATAGAGGTTGGGGGGAGCAGTGGCAGCTACCCCTTCAGCCACTCCTTCTGAGCCCCCTGACCATTCTCTCTGTCAGTACGGATGTACGAAAGTCACTTACCTTTCTGTGGATTATGTTGATGGTGGGAGGGGGAGGCTTCCGTCCCTCTCCCCGGAATCCTCGACAGGGAGGGAGGCGATCCGTTCCTCCCCCCCAGAATTCTCCATGGCTGGCTGTGCTCCACGGCAGCTCCGCGGGGCAGCCAGCCAGGCCAGAGCCATCTGCAGCTGGGTTTCTGGCTACAGAGGGCTCGGTGGGGGGAAACACGTACGCAAATGGCGGCAGCTACGGCTACCGACATTTGCGTTCCTTATTTTTGGCCATCTTAATTTTTATTTTTTATTTTTGGCCATCTTAATCTACATAAATATTTACGTAGACTATGACGGCGAAAATAAAGGGGAATGCAAATAGCGTAGTGGGAGCTATTTGCGTCCCTTTTTGATTCACCATTTTAGCCTACGTAAATATTTACGTAGGCTAAAACGGCGAATCAAAAAGGGATGCAAATAGCACCCGCTACACTATTTGCATTCCCCTTTATTTTCGCCATTATAGTCTACATAGATATTTACGTAGACTAAGATGGCCAAAAATAAGGAATGCAAATGGCAGCGGCCGTAGCCACCGCCATTTGTGTACACAGTTTTGTTTTTTTTTTAAACCCAGCCATGATAGGCTACATAAATCTTTACGTAGCCTATCACGTCGGGGTTTTTTTGTTTTTTTTAAACCCAGCAATGATAGGCTACGTAAATCTTTACGTAGCCTATCACGTCGTTGTTGTGTGTTTTTTTACAAGATTGCAAATGGCGGCAGCAGCAGCCGGTCGGAAGACCAGCCACCGGAGCTGCCGCTGGAGTCGCAGCCGCCCGGAAGATCTGCCCCAGGTAAGTCTCGTCCTGGGGGGGATCCGCAGGGGGGTGGGCGGGTAGCAGACCATTCCGCCATGGAGTTCGGGGGGCCGAATGCACTGGTATTCGGCCTCACCGAGATCCATGGCAGAATTCTCTGACATCCCTATCTGTCAGGCACAGTGGGACTTACTCCTTATTAGACATGTACAGGATTGCACTGTAAAGGATCTTGCACCACTTTATCTCTGTGCTTTGCTTTCTCTGCAGTCTTCCAGTACTATCTTTTAAAGCCTTTTATTCTTGTGCTCTCTATCATTTATGACTTTTGTTGCAGCACCACAACTCTTTTCTCTTTACTAATCATTTCACTATTGCTCTGTTCTTTTTAAAACCTTTTTTTTCTTGCTTTTCCACTAGGATTCTTCTTGCATAGTTGTTATCTTGATTTCTATTTCTTTCTGGCCCAGCATTAACATAGCCTCTTTCTTCCTTTCCCCATGACTTTTGTCTCTATCTCATTAGAAGTAAGGCTTTTTTTGTAATGTTATTGAACAGTGCTTAAACTAGTATATTGGGAAAAGTGGTGGTGATGATGAAGTGGAGGACAAACGATAGGTTACACAATTACAATAATGTCCATGACATCAAATATGCATCACAGATTCCTTATAATGCACCTAATAATGGCAAATTACTAGCATGAAACGTGCAAGACGTCAGCACAGCTCTAATGGAGAAGATCAACAATTAATGATGACCTTCAAACATGAGAGGCAAAGGAACTGCGACATCAGTAAGCAATTTAAGTCAACTTTCCTGTTTATGCATTCCTGAGGATGGCAAGATCACAACATGCACACAAATTTCAGCATGAATAGTGATATACAGGTCACAAAATTGTACTTCAAAGTCCAAGTGGAAAGAAATGTTGCAAGTGTAGCATAAAGCAAATCAACCCTTTGCTTTATTGAATGTTCCAATACCTATATTCTTCCTCTTTTGAAAAGATGCTTAAACTCAAAGTCATTGCCAGCAGCGCTTTCCCTCCCAGAAACAACAGCACGGTAAAGGGAAGACCAACCTGGCCAAAGCCATTAGCCACAGAATGAAGAGAGCTTTTCACCAGCCCTAAGACACACCTCACACCTGCCAAAAAGAATTCTGTTCTGCAGTCCCAGGAAAACTGGCGATCAGGACAGAAAGGAAAGGCACTCCAGCCTTCAGCAGCCGCCAGAAACCTGAGGCTTGGAGTGTAGTTTTTGTATAGTGTTTAACCAGGAAGCCACCTTGGAGATCACTTGACTGAATAGAGGGCAATACATATTTTTATGTTTATTTTTTGAAAAGAGGTATCTGTGGGATGAAGGTCCAAACAAGGCCATATATACATATGCCAAAAATCTTTTCACTGGTGATGTTCTGATTAAGCCCTATTTAAAATCCACATTAAGTCTTCAAGTTATTTTTCTCTTTACAGAACTAGTATAGCACAGACACCAAGGGATGAATCCAGGAAGCCTCTGCTTCAGATGTGCCGCTGCCTTGAACTCATTGGCCTTAGGCAGACCTAGGGATGTATGGACTGTGTAAAATCCACTCTGTTTTGCGGATTGTCAGGTGCCTTTCATTCCATCATCCACCCACAGACGGGTGCGAATATTTTTTTTTCGTCATGCGGAAAAATACGGAAATATTTACGTAAATATTTATGTAAGTATTTACATAATTTACCCCAGTACATAACATTTAGTGTATTGTCCCCTATTCCATTATATTTTCCTCAGCAGAAACTTAAGTATTTTTCTACAGATTTATATGCGTAAATTTCGGGAAAGTAAAAAAATCATCTGGAAGTCCACAGACTCCACAGGGCCTGAGGGGATTGCTCCACAGCTGATTCTGCAGGTCAGATTCTTAGAAATCCGAGCTCATTTTAATTCATCTCGAATTTCTCCAGCATCCCGAGGCAGACCACTACCTCAGCTTCAGACTGCAGTCAATTAATGGGACTTATGCCTGAGAATATATGTCTAGCATATGCAAGGTCAGCCTTCCATCTACCATAAATGGATACCTTACAGGGTTATTGTAAGGAGCGATAGCTCAAAGGCAGGCAATATGCTCTGCATGTAGAATGTCCGAGGGACAATCTCTGGGGTTACATCCAATGTCACACTAAAGGAAAATCCACTAACGTGATGAGACTTCCTCCCTATTTCCTCCCCACCCCCACCCCTGCAGCTATCCAGGCAACCTGAAAATCTACTTTGGAGGTTCTCCAGATTAGATTTTGAGGGTGCATAGGGGGCTGCAGGGGCAGGAGAGGAAGAATCACACACACATACACACACACCGATTCCAGTGAAGGAACTGCTTCTACTTGCAGAATGACACCATTGGGTACAAGCCCCTGGAATCTCAAATTTAAAGGCTCTCACATATCTAGAAAAGAACCCTTACTGAAGACTTGGAGAATGATTATGAAGTCAGATAGGCTAATTGATGATCCAGCTTGGTAGGAGGCAGCTTCATAAGAACATAAGAAGAGCCATGCTGGATCAGACCAAGGTTCCATCCAGTCCAGCATTCTGTTCACACAGTGGCCAACCAGCTGCAGACCAGGAACCCACAAGCAGGACACCAGTGCAACAGCACCCTCCCACCCATATTCCCAAGCAACTGGTGTACTTAGGCATACTGCCTCTGTTACTGGAGGTAGCATAGAGCCGTCAGGACTAGAAGCCATTGATAGCCTTCACCTCCTTCAGATGAGCCAATTATATGAAATCTGTGGATGCTCAAAAAGCACTAAATAAATTCTACATATTATGAATATTGGTCATATGCCTGAACTATTTAGCTGTAAACCCTTCTGATCAGATGGGAAGTTTTTCAGTGTTGTATTGAAGAATGAGGGCTATGAGCCAAGTCATCCCAAGTTCAAATCTCACCTTCACTATCAGTTCATAAGGTTCTTCTTGACTCTCAGCCTCAGCTCCCTTATCTATAGTAAAGAGATAATAAGGCTAGCCTGGCTACAGAACTGCTGTAATGATTACAGAGAACACAGATGAAGTTCTTTGAATACTCAGAAAAGATTAGTTATCATCATACCCCTTTCACCAAGACATGTTAGTTACCCCCCCCCCAAAGACACAAAGATTATTTTCTTACAATGCCATCAATATTCTTGCCACTGACCTACTTAGAACCAAACATGCTTTCGTCCACATAAACATATATTTCCAGAAATCTGGCTCCTTTCCCTCAAGTTGTTTAAATTGCATTGACTGGAGAAAAGGATCTTTGTGAATATTTCATTTCCGAAACAAATGGCCACTGAACAAATGCTTAAACAAGTGTGATCTAATCATGACCAGAACATCTGTAGACTAATAAAGGAAGACTGTACAACCCATTCAAAACACGAAGCCCAAGTCTCATTTTCAAATGACTGCATAACCTTGAACATAATTTGAATAAAGCAGATGTTACTAACTGCAAGGAGAAGAGAGCTCTTAAGCCTTCCAATACACTCACTTTTCTCCCCCTTCTCATCTCCTTCATTAAAGTGCAAACATTCTGGTCATGAATAAGTCACATTCAATCATTCATTCTGCAGTCATTAACTATGTATTACATATACTACAGGCACTCCGAATAATTAAGTATTAGTGTTCTTTATAACCCATGTAGATCTTTTTGTCTTAAAAAAGAAAAGAAAAAAAGATTCTGCTATACCATGCTTTCTTTACCTAGACATGCTATTAAATATTATGCACAGCAAAAAATCTTTAAAAAACAAACCAGTTTTGTAGAAGTATTTGAAATTATGTTAATACTACCACTTCCGCTTTTTGTTTACAGTATGTCCCTTCACAGTTGTCATAAAGTATCAGAAACATCTCAAAGATTATAGAACATACATCATAGGAAAATATATACATCTGTAAGAGCAGCATTGAAAATGTGCCATGCTAATGAGGCCCTGTGATCTGATAAGTGCTAGAATCAATTAGTAATTTGCCTATTTGAAATTTCTTTTCTCCCCCTCAAAAGTGCAGAAAAAAGGAAAGACATTCCTCTTCCCACGGTTGCTCATTTAAAATTGGCATTTTCACGTGGCAGATGGCAATCTAGTCTCAGCGCTTTCACTAAGATCATTTTTGTTAAGCCTAAACAAGTGTGAACAGCACTAATTGCCTGCAGCACTCAGAACAAGAATGAGAGCATAGAATTATTGGAAGAATCGTCCATCACCACATTCAGGAGCATACCATGTGCCAATACATTTGGTTACTATAGGCTATTTTGTGGGAGTGTGCTGATTTGTCATTAGCTCAAGGCTTATTTCTGTTCTGAAGGACCCAGACACAGGTGTTCATAAATAGGTAGATTACTGTTATTTTTAGTTGCATATAAGAGGCATAGGATGACAGCTACCTGCTCTTGCTATAAAAGTTGCAGTTATAGGCTTGCACCAGTGCAGCTATGCAACAGACGTGCAGCCATTCAAGTCTGCAGCCAGGGCTGTGCAACATACTGATCCACAAGAGGCCTTACGTAGATTCATGATGAACTGAGATGTAGGATGAGAGGGAAGCATCAGTGATTATATTTGTTAGCATCCCATCAGGAAGGGACTTCACCTTGGACCCATATAAAGTTAATTTGTTGTTGGCCTCCCAACTGTTCCCAGAAGCTTGCTGTTCCCATTTAAGGCTAGAATGAAGTGTTATGGCTGGTGCTGTAAACATCACATCTCTCTCTCTCCCCCCCCCCCACATAAACACACAAATGTTTATATTTATTTATTTATTTATTTATTTATTTATTTCTATACCGCCCAATAGCCGAAGCTCTCTGGGCGGTTCACAAAAACTAAAACCAAACAACACACAATAAAACAATTTAAAATATATAGAACATTAAAACCACAATATAACAATACAACCACAATAAAACCTAGCAGCAGTACAGGAGTTTAAAATACAGATTTAAAACAGCAAAGATAAAAATTTAGAAAGCTAAAATGCCTGGGAAAATAAAAAGGTCTTCACCTGGCGCCGAAAAGAGTACAATGTAGGCGCCAGGCGAACCTCACTAGGGAGCTCATTCCAGAGCCGGGGTGCCACAACAGAAAAAGCCCTCCTCCTAGTAGCCACCCGCCTCACTTCCTTTGGCAGGGGCTCACGGAGAAGGGCCGCTGCTGATGATCTTAAGGTCTGGGCAGGCACATATGGGAGGAGGCGATCCTTCAGGTAACCTGGCCCCAAGCCGTTAAGGGCTTTGAATGTTAACACCAGCACTTTGAATCAGGCCCGGAAATGGACTGGCAGCCAGGGCAGCTGGAAAAGTACTGGCGTAATATGAGCTCGCAGGCCAGTCCCTGTTAACAATCTTGCTGCCCTATTTTGGACCAGCTGAAGTTTCCGGACCGTTTTCAAAGGCAGCCCCACGTATAACGCATTGCAGTAATCCAGACGAGAAGTTATCAGAGCATGGATAACTGTAGCTAGGCTATCTCTGTCCAGATAAGGGCGTAGTTGGTATACCAGCCTAAGCTGATAAAAAGTGCTCCGTGCCACTGAGTTCACCTGTGCCTCAAGTGACAGTTCTGGATCCAAGAGCACCCCCAAACTACGAACCTGATCCTTTAGGGGGAGTGCAACCCCCTCCAGAACAGGTTGAATATCACCTAGCCGGGCAGACGAACCACCCACTAACAGTACCTCCGTCTTGTCTGGATTGAGTTTCAGTTTATTAGCCCTCATCCAGTCCATTACTGTGCCCAGGCACTGGTTCAGAACAGCCACTGCCTCACCTGGTTTTGATGAGAAAGAGAGGTAGAGCTGGGTGTCATCCACATATTGATGGCACCTCAGCCCATACCTCTGGATAACCTCCCCCAGCGGTTTCATGTAGATGTTAAACAGCATGGGGGATAGAATAGAGCCCAGTGGAACCCCATGGCACAATTGCCATGGCACAGAGCAATAATCCCCCAGCACCACCTTCTGGAATCGGCCATCCAAGTAGGAGCGGAACCACTGTAGTGCAGTGCCTCCAACTCCCAACCCAGACAACCTATCCAGAAGGATACCATGGTCGATGGTATTGAAAGCCGCTGAGAGGTCCAGGAGAATCAACAGGGTCGCACTCCCCCTGTCCCTCTCCCGGCAGAGGTCATCCCACAGGGCGACCAAGGCAGTTTCCATTCCAAAACCAGGCCTGAAGCCCGATTGAAATGGATCTAGATAATCCGTTTCATTCAACCGTGCCTGGAGCTGTCCTACAACCACCCGCTCAAGCACCTTGCCCAGGAAGGGGATGTTGGCCACTGGCCTATAATTGTTAACATCCTCTGGGTCCAGGTTAGGCTTTTTCAGGAGTGGTCTAATTACTGCCTCTTTTAAAGCAGCAGGCACCACTCCCTCTCTCAAGGAGGAATTTACAACCTCCTGGACCCAGCCGGACAACCCCTCCTTGTTTGATTTAATAAGCCATGAAGGGCAAGGGTCAAGCACACAAGTGGTCGATCGGACTTGGCCAAGCACCTTGTCCGCATCCTCAGGCCTCAGTAACTGAAAGTCATCCAATAAAACTGGACCAGACGGTGTTCTGAACGCCTCTACCAATGGAACTGCATTAATGGTTGTGTCCAATTCATGACGAATCTGAGCGACTTTATCCTCAAAGTGCCGCGCAAACTCGTCACAGCGTGCTACCGAGGGTTCCACCGTCTCTCTCCCTGGCCCAGAATGTAACAGGCCACGAACCACTCGGAAAAGCTCCGCCGGACGACACTGAGAAGATGCAATGCTGGTGGAAAAGAACTGCCTCTTTGCCACCCTCACCGCCACAGAGTAGGCTCAATAGTGGGCTCTTACCTGTGTTTGGTCAGACTCAGCACAAGTTTTCCTCCACCTGCGTTCTAGCCATCTCCCCTCTTGCTTCATTGCCCTCAGCACAGGTGTATATCAAGGAGCTGGCCGGGCTCTGCTCAGAGGGAGAGGGCGCTTGGGTGCGATCGTTTCAACCGCCCGAGTCATCTCTGCATTCCACAGAGCGACCTGGGCTTCGACAGGAGCACCAGCCATACCAGCAGGAAAATCCCCCAGAGCCCTCTGGAATCCATCGGAATCCATTAATCTCCGGGGGCGGACCGGAGATTACTAAACATTACTAAATGTTTAGTAATGTGATGTATTCCCCACCTCTGTAAGTAGCAGCCAATGAAGTGAAACAGGGGTGGGTAACGTCTCAGTGTGATGATGTCACATCCTTGTTTTGCATTACTAAACATTACTGGGCAAGAGATGAGGAGGAGATGCTGGGCCTCTGCTTTCATCAGCAGGCATGCCAACTATAATATGCAGCACTAGCCTAAGATTTCCAGTGCAGAGAGGAACATTTCATAATGAACATCAATCTGAGATGGAATCAAGAGTGGGAATCAAAGACAATCTGATGGATTCAAGCCTTACAACAGGTTTAGCAGATTTTTTCTGGCTCATCCTGCCTACTGTGGAACTGGGTACTGGCAATCAAGAGAAGAGAGGAATTCTGGAAGATAATATTCAATGATATGCAAGCAACAGGATGGGGAAAGTTAAGAAAGGCAGAGGGGGAAACAGAACTGAGCAATAAAATATGTATTAACCAAACTGCAGCCAAAAGTATAAATATGTCATAGCTGAACTTAACTAGACCAAAATAGATCTGGAGAGATTTTTCTCCCCTTCCATAACTTTATTTAAGTTCTATGAATGAATTCCTGCCAAATAGGTTACCCTTTAAAAAAAATGCTCTGCAAATGGCTCTCCAAGTCTACCTGGGCCTACAAAAATTGCAATTCACTACATTCCTTTCAAAATGATGCTAAGTGCAATCATAGGCCTGCAATTCACCAGCATTGCCGGGCAGACTTCTTCTGAGTTCCCAAACAGCTGACGTTTCCTGGGCAATCCCCCATAAGACAGCAGGCTCACAGACAGATCAGTTGTTCCCAACCTGGGGTCCCCACATCTTGAACTACAGCTCCCATCATCCTTGAACACTGTCCATGCTGGCTGGGGATGATGGGAGTTGAGAACCACTGCTAGATAGATGCAATGCAAGGGCAACATTTGTATATATTCCAAGTGTTCCTATTTACCAGGGGCAGACCGTTTTTTGGTACCGGCTGGCGCTTATAAATCTCCATTTTGCCTCCATATGCTCTTGCTACAAGGCCAGCCAGCTCTTTGCAGTCATCTTTCAAATGGGTTCATTAATGGTCCTCAGACACAGAAAACGGTGGAAAGAGTTTCTTTCAAGAAATCCATTTAAATGTACAAAGCTCAAGATTTTAAGGTGACATCCTTATCTACAAAGAACAAAGGCCTATACAAAGAAGGCACATCACTATTTTCTCTTCTGCCTATGTGAATATTTATTAACTTTGCATAATTGCCAACACTATATGCACCAGCCAGCTCCCCAGTGCCTTATGTAAAGTTAGAGAAGACAACATTAGCAAAAAAATCGTGGGGCAATATATGACCATATGGTACGAAACTTTTAATTTTTTTTTTTTTTAAGATGCAGTTAACATCTTTGAATGCTTTAGAAACAAATATTGTGCTCCATGCACATGATTGCAACATTTTGTCTTAAACAGGTACTGAAATATTGAACTACTGAAGTCCCATTTCCAAGGTATCTATATGCATCCCATCCCCCCTCCAGCATCGCTGTGCAGGATGATCTGTCTTCATTCTCTCTTTAGGTGGCTATTTTAAGAGCCAAGATTATTTGCCACTGGGGTAAAGTAACGTTTTCCGCAAGGTGTGCACTGAAAGAAAAATTAATCTAACGTACCTACAGTGATGAACTACTAAGGCAAATGCTGTCTTTATGATAGACTTCTGTTCAAACAATGAATATACAAATGTGATTTAAAATATTCTTCTTCCTCCCTCCCTCTCTCTCTCTTCCTTCTTTATTTTTACAATTGCCAGCCTCCATTTCCTGTCAAACATGAGATCTATGCTATTATTTTATTTAATAATAATAATAATAATAATAATAATAATAGACCACCTTATCTGATAAAAAGCTATCACAACAATTCAAAACCATGACAATTTAAAGCAAAAAAAACAAGAAAAAATTAAAAAGTAATGTTCAGCTCTTTCAGCACTACAAGAAAGGCAGACATTCAGCAGGTGAAGCTTTTTCCATCACTGCACTGCAATGGGGGCAAACAACACCTGATGAATTACTCCTGGCACAGCTGTTTGTGGAACAGAGTCTCAAAAGTGGCAATTCCATAGAATTCCCTGCCTTCAGAGGTCGGGCAGGCGCCAACGTTGTATTGCTTTCAGCTCCTCCTGAAAATGTTGTTATTTCAGGAAGCATTCCTCGAGTGACTGGCCAGAGTTTATTATATTTGGTTTTATCACAACTCTGTTTCTTTTAAAAAAAAAACAATTTAATTTTTTTAACATGCCGTTTTTCTTCTTTACCCTGTCTGCTGTTCACTGCTCCGAGGTCTTTGGATCTGGAGCAGTATACAAATACTGCACATAAAATAAAATAAATAAGGATATTCTTGTTTTTTCAATTAAAGAAAAACAACCTTTGTAAGCAAGTCATCGAAATTGCACATGCCTGTGCAGACAGTCTCTGCTGTTCTTGCTTAGATCATTCATTCTAAATTGGAAAGGTATCCACTACTACTGGGGTCTCTTGGCACCTGCCAGGCTTCCTCTCTGTCCTGATTTTTATTTCATTTCTTAAGATTCCCCCCCCCATTTGAACCCGAAAGCTGGCATGCTGCAAAGCATAGTGCTTTCCTCCAGTGACGGTTGGCCACTGTGTGAACAGAATGCTGGACTAGAGGGACCTTTGCTCTGATCCAGCAGGGCTCTTCTTATGTTCTTAGTGCCATCTTTCTTTGGGTTCCAAGGACTAGTTTTATGTTTTGGAGCAAGTTCCTGGCAGTGGTGTAGTGGAGGCAGGGCTCTCAGGGATGCAGCCCCAGCACCTTTTCATTAGCAGGGACTCTGATGTCATTTCCCACCTCTCTCAGAGAATTCCCTCTGAGCTTAGCTGCGATCCTCACTGTGTGTGTGTGTGGGGGGGGGGGGATGAATTTTCCAAGCAACAGTATATTGTTCCATGTTGGAATGCAAAGTATTTGGGATGACTTGGTCTGGAATGGGCAATTAAGACCTATTCGCTTTAACAAAGACGTGCTCCTGGTGGAAATGAAAACCCATAGAAATGGTTTGTTGATACGGATCGACACAGCTGCCTGAAATTTTTGGATTGCCCTTGGAGACTGCCACAATGAGCTCCTATATTTCCAAATTTACTCTGTGTGTGTGTGTGTGTGTGTGTGTGTGTTAGTTCTACCGAGCTGTGTGTGTGGATGTTTCTCTTGGAGGGGGAGATATAATGAAGGAGCTTTGGGAAGGCTAATGGGTAACGTTGGGGCGCTAAGGGAGTGTGCAAGGGGGCTGTTTAAATGAGAAGGGATCTGTCCAGGAGGGCTGAGTTGAGAGGGTGAAGCTTCCACAGAGTATCATGTTTTGAAAACCTAAAATGTTTGTGAGTGAGTGAAAAAGATTTTAACACCCCTGCATTTTTTCTCAGATGTCCAATGGAAATACCCCTGCCTTACTCTCAGCTGCACTGTTTTTGGATCCCAGTTGAAGGCTGTATATCTTACAAGGTTGTATGATCTTAGAAGGGGGCATGGCTGTGAGGGGCGTGGCTGTGACTGTCATGAAGGGACCTTGCACTTCTGAATTTGCCACTACACTACTGGTTCCTGGACAAGTTGCTTTTCTTTCAGTCTCACCAGTTTGCCTTCTGGGAAATTAGTGTTTTGTGGCCATGCCCATCATGGCAGCCACTTTGTGAGAGTCCCCACAACACTCCCTCAGAATTTCACATGGGCCCACCACCCCAAAAAGCTGGGGCCCTCCCGCACTATCTTGTACGATTATTGATCCATATTGAATGGGGAGGGGGAACCACCGCACATAACTCATCACTCTCAGAAAAAAAACGTTCTAAAATCCACAGCTGGGCAACAGCATTTAAGAACCAACCAACATGTCACAAAATATTGAGCAAAGTTTCAAGTTCTCCAGAGCTTTTCATCAAGCTAGATGATACAAATGGCAAGGGGTGGGGGTGGGGGACAAAGGAGTACTGAAGTTAGGCCAGTTGTAGTGGCCAATGATGCCTTTGTTTCAGACCACTCTCAAGATGGAGACTGCAGGCTGAATGAATTCGTTACTGCTAGGTGATGCAGGTATCAGGTTAAACCAGCATTCTGGGACAAAGAAGAATAGCTAACCACCATTTGGGAGGTAACATAAAGCCTGGCTATTACCCAGATCTATTTCCAGCTTTGGTCCAAGCAAACACCCCCACTCTTTATTCTTCATCTCTGCTGACATACATACCCTAAGGCAGCCTTCTCCAATGTGGTGCCCTCCAAACGTCCAACTCTCGCCATACTCAGCCAGCATCATTACTGGGGATGATGGGAGTTGTAGTCCAACACATCTGGAGGGCGCCAGGTTGGGGAAGGCTTCCCTAATGCAACTTGCTCCATATGGCCTTTTCCTTCTCCCTTAGCTGCTCAACAACAATCAGATAACAGAGTCTCTAAACATCTCAAGATTAGTCTATGCATGCAGCAGCATGAAATGTGTACCAGAAATGAGATAGGAGAATGGACTATCGCTGTTGAGTGCTTCTCCACCACCACCAAAAAGACCCTTCTTGCCAATAGATTACCAGTAGATCAGAAAGAGGTTCTAACCCTGATGTGCTGGCTGGTTTTCTTTTTACAGGGAGTTTTTAACATGGAGGATTCAGAAAGGGCATGTCCTACTGGTACTCCGAAGTGGTGTGGCTCATTCTAGCATCTCATTCTGTTGCATGTAGACCAGGCCTTAGAGGCACATGAGGGCTGGAGATGCCTTTCAAGAACTAGATGAATTCTATTCTGCAGGTGTAAATGAGACAAAAGATGGATGTTTCATGATTCTCCCAAGACAGTTAATTACCCAAGATTATAGCTGATAGCACTGATCACTACAGTAGATTATGGTTGGTTGGAGGATGTGAATTTACTTTATATATTGTGCCTTTTTTCCAAGGAGCTCCAAGCAGGGTATACATGGTCCCTTCCCCAACGTTATCCTCACAACAACCCTATGGCTTGGTTAGACATAGTGACTGGCTCAAGGTCACCCAGCAAGCTTCATGGCTGAATGGGAATTTGAATCTGGATCTTCCCAGTCCTACTCCAACAGCCTAGCCACTGCACCAGAATGGCTCTCTTATATCATTTCTATATCCAATTGTCATGGGTTCCTCCAAAGATTCCTGGGAAATGTAGTTTGGTGAGGATGCTGAGAAATCTGTTAGAGACCCCTACCACCTCTCTGTCCCAGATCCACAGTGTCAAGAATTCTCTGGGGGAAATGGAAATCTATTAAAAACAGTTTACATATGTGATGTTAATACATCACAAGTGATCATTCTGAAGGGAAAGGCAGAGCTTTCTGTGAAGGCGAACAACACAAATGCTTAAAGAACAGAAAAGAGTTTGTTGTAGACAGAGAAAATTCCACCTTGGAAATGGTGTCTGATCCTTTTCTTACCGTGACCTCAATTGCCATCATTGATGCAAAGAATGCCATAAGCAGAAAAAGGTGTTCTGTAAATACATGATGCATAGAAGGATGTAAAATAAAAACCCGATAGCTGATTTGTCATGTTTTAAAAGAGTCCAGAGTTGAAACCATTTATTTTTCTTTCTTATTTTGTAGTCCAAAGACTGAAATGTGTGAAGATTTTAATTTAAGTTCAATAAAATAAAATGGTAGAATTTGATATGGGTAATGTTTTGTGGAGGGGTATTTTCAGTTTGGTGATTGATCCCCAAAATACTTTTTTCAAAGCCAAGGAAAAAAATAGTTTTCTTAGAACAAGGTTGATAAATATAATGTTCAACATAGCTATGGGCACAAAGGGTCCTTTGAAAATGTTGGAAGAACAAGGTGTATACAGAAAACTAATAATAGCACTGGGTCGCTCAGCTGTTATATGAGTGCTGTGTGGAGATTGTAAACAAACTGGAAAAACTCTGTGTTCTCCTCCTGCATGTGCAGGATGTAATTATGGTGTTAAAATGTTATAGAAAACTAGAAAGAAATATGTTCTGGATGTTCACTTGGACTTCCTGTGCATAGGTATGACAAGCTGCTAACATGTTTATGGAATGCAGTCAACTTGAGTAAGTTCTATTGAAACTGGGTTCTTTCGTAGCATCATAGGCCAGTAAATAGCTCTAATGGTGGTGACTTGAGGGCATTTGTCCTAAAGGCACTGGCATAGTCAGCAATCAGTTGTGCTGGATATAGACCTACTACTCTATTGTCCACAGGCAGTGGGATCTAGACATTACTCATCTGTTTGGGGGTCAGGCTGTTTTGCCAGTACAATTCCTGCTTGCTTGCTAGCTTTATTTATTTATTGTATTTTTATCCTGGTCCTCAGCCAAAAAAGGCTCCCAGTGCGGCTTACAATCAATGAACAAAGAAGACAGTCCCTGCCTGCAGGCTTACAATCTAAAAAAGACACGACACACAAGGAAAAGGCAATGGGGAGGGGAGAAAAAAGAATTAGGTAGACTGTCAGCAGGGCTAGTGGGATGGCCCTGTTCCCCCCTCTCATCTTCCAAAGGAGGGGCAGTCCAACTGGAGCAGGCCCTGATGTTCCCTTTGCCTGCTTCCTCGCTCCTTCTTCTTCCCCACAGGGCCATGGATGTCATGGGCATCCCCACTCCTGTGGGGGGGGGAGTCTACACATACCAAGTCTTGCAGGCAAGACAGTAAGTGAGAAAGAGCAAAGTTCACCAACGAAAAATGGTGTTCTGTTCGGCCTCTGTTGTGATGAGAGCTTATGAGTGCTGGTGAGGTCCGTGACCGTGTTACAGGGTTCCATTATGGGTTGGCTGTTTACCAGTAAACAGACAACCTGCAGTGGCTGTTGCCTTGCCTTGCCCCAAACTGTTTGGGGAAAGGCAAGGAGGCAGGAACAGGAACAGAACAGCACCTTGGCGAGCTCTGGGTTGAGTTGGGGCTGGAAGCCAGACAAGCTTGTCTGTATGTTGCTCCAACAAGGAGCAGATTGAGACTGAGTCTTATGAAGGGGGTTGGCTTCCTTTAGATTAGTTGGCCCCATCTGAGGCCTTTGCATTTCAAGGGGCCATGTCTGTTTTAGCAGCCTCAGGCTGTTATGGGAATAGCTAGACTCTTCAAGGCTGGGGTCCTCAGAATCAGAGGATGGCAATGCTACCTCCTCTGGATGCAGGGGGGAAGGACCCTGGGGTCTTCCTGGGGAATTGGGTCCCAGGGAGGTGGAAGCCTTGGAAGCCTCTCCCTAAACTCAGGAGCCTCTTCTTCTGAGGATGAGGAATCAGGATCCACTCAGGATGTGGGTTCTGGATCTTGACAGATGGGAAGACAGGATCACTTTCAGGTTTGAGACAGCCCTTGGCAAAGTATCCTCTTGTGGGCCCCCTCCTACAGTGCTGGGCCCTGGGCTTGCCTGGTGGTCATAGATGGCAGCAACAGCACTGCGATGATTGGTGGGCAGCTCGGAGCCACATTCTAATTTCCCACAATGCTCCTGACAGTGTCATTGTGGAACACAGTGGTAAATTTTAATGGTGGGCAACTTCCAAACACAGCTGTCCAGTACGGAGTGGGTGGTGGCCAGCAGCTGCCTAAGAATGCCATGTACTGCATCAGGCCTGCCTCTTTGTACATTCCACAGAAGCAAATGGTGATGTGTGCTTCCTCTTCCGTGGCATCCAGGTTTTTCATGAATGGGGAGGGGGGCTATGCACACATCCCTGTGGAGAGATCTGGATTTTGATCCTGCATCAGGCCAACACAGAGTTCTGTGCCAGAAACATGCACATCACCCTGCTCTGCACGAAATATGGAAGCAGAGGGAGGAGAATTGCAGCTCACACGCTTCTTCTTTTGCCACTTTGGTGGAAAATGAGAAGTGACCCTTGTGATGGCACTAGTCTTTGGCATATTTAAGTGCTCTCCTCAGCCACAATGAAGTATTCATCTTTTTTTCTTTCTTTTTTTGCAAACGGGCAGGTCAGAATGAACCACTCTCCACTGAAGTGAATAATTCTGAATCCATAAACACCTATTTACGTTTGAGGGCTGACATTAAGCTAGCAGAACCGACAAAACACACTCTCCCACAGATGTAGCAGCTATAAAATAAATGCAGTTAGAGCAGTGAAAAGGAGGGATAATTATTTTTTTGCAGAACACCGAAATGCCAGGAGGAGCAAGAAAGCTAGACAAGGCAATCAATTTAGTGAAACCTCAAGCTTGCCATAAATTGCATGTCTTATTGCCTGCAGTAAATTACACTAACACTTTTTGCTAAAGTAAGGCATCCAAGCTTTGGTTTCAATTAAATAACACTGGCTATAGTTTTGTATGTGGGCTCTTACCTCTTCCCTGCCCTCAGTTGTGTAATAGGAACTTACACACATAAAGTACATACAAAGAAAAGAGGTTCAATAGGTCACCAAAAAACACACTTTCTCTGCAGAAGAAAATCCATTTCTTCCTGCAACAAGTGAGAATTGCCTAGAAACAGACTGAATAAATTGTGTCCAAATCAGACCACTTATAGATACATTCACCACCTCAGGTGTCAGACTATTTCTTTCTCCACTCTGCCTGCTCAAGGACTCCATTAAGCACTGAAAAACTGTAAATTAACATGACTTGTAACTAGCCTGATCTTCCACATGTATAAGTTTTTCAAGCTGATGGGTGAATCATTCTTTAAAATGAGTAATCAAAGAACTTTAATAAGGGGCAGTGGAACAATTGTGAAATGCTACAAAATCATCATGATAAAGGATAGCCAATCAGCTAACAGTAATTACCCATTATCCCTGTTTAAGAGAAACACCAAATAAAAAAGTTCACCTAAAAACACTATTCTTTCTTTAAAAACTTTGTAGATTTTTCAGCGTACTTACTGGATTCAAGTGCATCAAGATATACTATGTGTGTGTGTGTCCATGAGCATATAATATGCACTGCGTTCAAATCCTGCACACAGAGTCCTTAGACTGACATCCTCTAAAAACACATTTCCCAACCTACAAAAGCTGAGACATCTTTCCAAGTGCCGTGGACAATTCGCCAGATAGATAGGTAGATAGATAATATAAAAAAACCATTTTCTTTCTTTTTGTGGTCTCTCCCTAGGGGCAGAATAAACTTTATGCTGAAATGTGGCACAATAAGGAAGAAGAGGTCTTTGACAGGACAACTTCTCTAGAGTATTAAATGGTTAAATGGGAAATATCATTCTAGAAGAAGTTGTGATCTGGAGAAATGTAAGCATTTCATACTGTCCTCAGGTTTAACCAGACACAACCAAACAGAGATTATTCCCCAACATATATCTCCTTCCTCCACCTTACCTAAGCAATTTCTGCTCACAACAAAACAGTTTCCAAGCAAATCCTACTCAGTTTTCAAATGGCCCCTAATTTTGCACAAGTTGTCGTCTCCCTGTGCCTCTGCATTTAGTTCAGGGCTACTGCTTGCTACTATTACAGGAGGAACCTGGCAGCTGATACGATACCAAAGGAAGGACAATAGTAAACAATGGAGGTATAACAAGCAAAAGAGTAAACGCCAGCTCAGTTGCCATTGATGTTATTTGTTGATTGGGAATTCCTTTTAGCATTTTAGAAGTCCGTGCCTTTGTTCAAAGTCTGTCACCAATTTCTTCTGAGTAAATTAGCAGTTATGGACTAAGAGAAGTGTGCACTTATGGATGGTTAAACAACAGAAAGCAGAGGGTGGGAGTAAACTGACAGTTCTTTTAATGGAAAGTAGTAAATAGTGGGGTCTTTAGGGATCGGTGTAGGGAGGAACGATGAAGTGGCCAAATCTAGTGGATGCCTCCCACAGATGATATGAAACCATTGCTATAAATCTAGACTAGCACAATATGCCACGTGGGGGGGGGGGGGAAGAACTAGAAATACATGCAGAGACATTGACCTGGTTTGCACAATCACTGCAGCCCATGGGTTGTGGCACCCCAGGCACCACGTTACCAATTCAAGGTTGCCGATTCATGGCTTCTTGTGTCATCAGAATCCAGCGATATTGGCTTGTTGAGGTGGCTAACAAACCACCCTACAACCCTACAGCAGGCCTGGGGTTCTGCGTGGTTTCTTAATTACCGCAAAAAGCCACCCTTGCCGGGTTTGGGCAACATCAGAAGTCATGACTGGTGAGGGTCATTACGTAAATTGGGCCGACATGTGACTGGCACGCACAGGGTAGCTAACAAGCCACTGTGGCTTATTATTAACCACCATCGTGTCATGCGAACTGGTCCATTAACTCAAGCACAATCTCATCCACAGACTATGCATTGTTGTTGTTGTTCAGTTGTTCAGTTGTGTCCGACTCTTCGTGACCCCATGGACCATAGCACGCCAGGCCTTCCTGTCCTGCGCTCTCTCCCGGAGCGTGCTCAAGTTCATATTCATTGCATCAGTGATGCTATCTAGCCATCTCATCCTCTGCCGTCCCCTTCTCCTTTGGCCTTCAGTCTTTCCCAGCATCAGGGTTTTTTCCAGGGAGTTTTCTCTTCGCATTAGGTGGCCAAAATATTGGAGCTTCAGCTTCAGTATCTGTCCTTCCAATGAGCAGTCAGGGTTGATTTCCTTTAGGATGGACTGATTTGACCTCCTTGCAGTCCAGGGGACTCGTAAGAGTCTTCTCCAGCACCACAGTTCGAAAGCATCAATTCTTCGGCGCTCAGCCTTCCTTATAGTCCAGCTCTCACAGCCATACATTACTACTGGGAAAACCATAGCTTTGATTAGACGGACCTTTGTCAGCAAGGTGATGTCTCTGCTTCTTACTATGCTGTCTAGGTTTGCCATAGCTTTCCTCCCAAGGAGCAAGCGTCTTTTAATTTCATGGCTAAAGTCACCGTCTGCGGTGATCTTGGAGCCCAAGGAAGTAAAATCTGTCACTGCTTCCATTTCTTCCCCTTCTATATGCCAGGAAGTGATAGGGCCAGATGCCATGATCTTTGTTTTTTTAATGTTGAGTTTCAAACCAGCGTTTGCACTCTCCTCTTTCACCCTCAACAAGAGGCTCTTTAGATCCTCTTCGCTTTCTGCCATTAGGGTGGTATCGTCTGCATATCGGAGGTTGTTGATAATTCTCCCGGCAATCTTAATTCCGACCTGTGATTCATCCAACACGGCATTTCTCATGATGTACTCTGCATATAAGTTAAATAAGCAGGGTGACAATATGCAGCCTTGTCGTACTCCTTTCCCAATTTTGAACCAATCGGTTGTTCCATCTCTGGTCCTTACTGTTGCTTCTTGACCCTCGTACAGGTTTCTCAGGAGACAGGTAAGGTGGTCTGGTACTCCCATCACTTTCAGAATTTGCCACAGTTTGTTGTGATCCACACAATCAAAGGCTTTAGCGTAGTCAATGAAGCAGAAATAGACGTTTTTCTGGAATTCTCTTGCTTTCTCCATGATGCAGCGAATGTTGGCGATTTGATCTCTAGTTCCTCTGCCTCTTCTAAACCCAGCTTGTACTTCCGGTAGTTCTCGGTTCACATACTGCTAAAGCCTAGCTTGTAGGATTTTGAGCATCACCTTGCTGGCATGTGAAATGAGAGCAATTGTGCGGTAGTTTGAACACTCTTTGGCGTTGCCCTTCTTTGGAATTGGAATGTAAACTGACCTTTTCCAGTCTTGTGGCCACTGTTGAGTGTTCCAGATTTGTTGGCATATTGAATGCAGCACTTTAACAGCATCATCTTTTAGGATTTTAAATAGCTCAGCTGGAATACTGTCATCTCCGCTAGCTTTGTTGTTAGTAATGCTTCCTAAGGCCCACTTGACTTCACTCTCTAGGATGTCTGGCTCAAGTTCAGTGACCGCACTATCATGGCTATCAGGGACATTCAGATCTTTCCTGTATAGTTCTTCTGTGTATTCTTGCCACCTCTTCTTAATCTCATCTGCTTCTGTTAGGTCCCTGCCTTCTTTGTCCTTTATCATGCCCGTCTTTGCACAAAATGTTCCCTTGAGATCTCCAATTTTCTTGAAGAGATCTCTAGTCTTTCCCATTCTGTTGTTTTCCTCGATTTCGTTGCATTGTTCATTTAAGAAGGCCTTCTTCTCTCTCCTTGCTATTCTCTGGAACTCTGCATTCAGTTGGGTATATCTTCTCCTTTCTCCCTTGCTTTTCGCTACCCTTCTTTCATGAGCTACTTGTAAAGCCTCATCAGACAGCCACTTTGCTTTCTTGCATTTCTTTTTCTTTGGGATGGATTTCGTTGCTGCCTCCTGAACAATGTTACGGACCTCCGTCCATAGTTCCTCAGGCACTCTGTCTATCAGGTCTAATCCCTGAAATCTATTCCTCACCTCCACTGTATATTCATCAGGGATATGATTTAGGTCATACCTGAACGGTTTAGTGGTTTTCCCGACGTTCTTCAATTTAAGCCGAAATTTTGCAAGAAGCAGCTCATGATCTGAGCCACAGTCAGCTCCAGGTCTTGTTTTTACTGACTGTATGGAGTTTCTCCATCTTTGGCTGCAAAGGACATAATCAATCTGATTTCGATATTGACCATCTGGTGATGTCCATGTGTAGAGTCGCCTCTTGTGCTGTTGGAAAAGAGTGTTTGCTATGATCAGCATGTTCTCTTGGCAAAACTCTATTAGCTTTTGTCCTGCTTCGTTTTGTACACCAAGGCCATGCCTGCCTGTTATCCCGGTGATTTCTTGACTTCCTACTTTAGCATTCCAATCCCCTATGATGAAGAGGACATCTTTTTTTGGTGTTAGTTCTAGAAGGTGTTGTAGGTCTTCATTGAACCGATCAACCTCAGCTTCTTCGGCATCAGTAGTTGGGGCATAGACTTGAATTACTGTGATGTTGAATGGTTTGCCTTGGATTCATACTGAGATCATTCTATCCTTTTTAAGATTGTACCCCAGTACTGCTTTTCCCACCCTTTTGTTGACTATGAGTGCTACTCCATTTCTTCTAAGGGATTCTTGCCCACAATAGTAGATATGATGGTCACCTGAATTAAATTCGCCCATGCCTGTCCATTTTAGTTCACTGATTCCCAAGATGTCGATGTTCAATCTTGCCATCTCATGTTTGACCACCTCCAGCTTACCTTGATTCATTGATCTGACATTCCAGGTTCCTAAACAATATTGTTCTTTACAGCATCGGACTTTCTTTTCACCACCAGACATATCCACAGCTGAGTGTCCTTTTGGGTTTGGCCCAGCCGCTTCACTCTTTCTGGCGCTACTTGGAAATACCCTCTGCTCTTCCCCAGTAGCATATTGGACACCTTCCGACCTGAGGGGCTCATCTTCCGGCATCATATCTTTTAGCCTTGTGTTACGTTCCATGGGGTTTTCTTGACAAGAATACTGGAGTGGGTTGCCATTTCCTTCTCCAGTGGACCACATTTTGTCAGAACTCTCTGCCATGACCTGTCCGTCTTGGGTGGCCCTGCACGGCATAGCTTATGGCTTCACTGAGTTACGCAAGCCCCTTCGCCACAACAAGGCAGTGATCCATGACAGACTATGCATAAAGTCATTAAAATATTGCATGCATATATGTACCATATTATCAAGGAAACAGCATCTGTAAAACAGGTAATTTTTTCTGTCAATCTAACAGCAGTAAAAGGTTACCTATTAGAACCCAAGATAATAATACTGGGGTAGGCTTACCCTTTAAATTGAATTGGTAGCATGAATCCCACTTCCACTGCCGCCCTGCCCAAATTCCACTCTTGAAGACAGAGACAAGCATGTTGAAGATCATGTAAAGCAGGAATACAGAACCTCTGACCCTCACGCTGTTGTTGAATGCTAACACCCATCAGCCTCACCAAATACAGCCAATGGTCAGGGATGAAGGGCATTGTAATCCAACAACATCTGGAGGGCCACAGGTTCCCCACCCCAGGTGTAAAGCAACACATATGCATTCTGCAGATTTGGAAAATAGATCAAAATGATGAAGCGACTTTTCCCACTTTTGCTGGCAAAGCTATCACTAATATATGCTTCTGCAAATCTCCTATGATTTTTATTAAAATAGCTAAGTGGAAGGAGAAGTAGTGCTATCTCAACAGCCAAATTTGAAGTCAAGTCTTGTTGCCAGTTCCCCAGCTTCCTGCCAGTAGCTTTCCTCTGATCCTTTGAAACGAAGGGCTTTGAAACATGAGGATTTTAACCCGCATCTTTACCAAAGCTTCTGCTTCTGGATTCTTTGCAGGATTAAGATCATCTCCTTTACAAGTTTTTTTTTTTGGGGGGGGGGTTCTTTCTCTGCCTTTCTATATGTTCCATTACACAACCACTAGGTGGCCCTATGGTATAGCGGAATTGAGCAATTACACGAGGCTTCTATAACACCACTCAGGAAACTTACCATACTTTCTTCCTTAGGAATTAAAACATGATAATGGTTGCAAAGCATGGGAGAGGCCCTGGAGGAGGAGGATGTTGTATAAAGGGCCATCAAACTACCATGAGTAAGCAATCATGGGTGCACAATAAAAGCCTCGGAGGAGGGCTGGGGTTAAATCCAACATTAATCCTACTCAGAGTAGACCCATTGAAATAATGGGACTTGATGTAAACATTCATTTCAACGAATCTATTCCAAGTAAGACTAGCTTGGATTCAACCCATTGTTTGTTGTTTGTTTCTGGTTTGGTACATGCAGGTCTCCGAAAGATGGGCAATATAAAAATAAATGGCTACATCTAACATCACACATGAGGACAATGGGATGTTCCTTTACCTTCCCCCTCCCCCAAAGCCCCCCCCACTATGCACCCCTTGAAATATGCTCCAGAGGGTCTCCCAACCCTCTGGATCCAATTAGGGGGGAGAATGCACAGGGTGCTGCAGAGGGAGGGGAAATCCATTCTGCCAGTGGTGTCTATTCCACTAGCAGGTGGAAACCTATGGATACAATCCAAAGTAGATCTGATTATTAACTGGTTCAAGTTACATACACAAAAAGTGCAAAGCAACCAGCTAAAAAAGGAAGGTTGATAAAACTTGGGAGACTATGATCATGTATAAACTTACTCAGAAAGTACAGCAAGCTAGGAATCCTAATTGTAAGAAAGTTATTATGGCACAGTATTTTCCACTTGTTTCCTTTGTGGAAGCCCTTAAAACTTTTAATCAAATTCAAGTACAGTTGCATATATATTTTTCTGACCAATACACATGCATGCACACACACGCACACACTTATATATTCTATATAACTTTTATTTTCATTCTTTCATTAGATAGTGAGTTTGTGTTTAGGCTGTTTTATTTTAGCTGTTCTGCAAGCTTGCTGATGACAGACTACAAATTATAATTCGTTATTTAGTGATCTTATTATCTTATTACAGCCTTTCCCAACCCAGTGCCCCGCAGATGTGTCAGAGGACAACTCCCAGTACCGACAGCCAGCATGCTGGGAGTTGTTGTCTAACACATCTGGAGGGCATATTTTTGTTGCCTTTTTATTTTTAACTTTTCAAAAAAATAAAATTTAATGATGAAAACAAAGCAAAAGAAATGTAAAAATTAAGCTGGTAGATACACATATTGGCCCCATATACATGACCAAATAAAACATTTTCATATATGTATGTATGTATGTATCATCACTCCAACAAGCCTATGACCTGCTTGTATTTTGTTGTTCTAAACCGATGGGAGTGTATCTGTTTAAATGGTTCTTTGGGCTTTTCTGTTGAAAGCCTTGTAAGGCCCCCTTCTCACATACGCAGAGGCAGGGAAAGTGCCTCATCCTTGTTCCTTGCATCCCCTATTGAATTTTGGATGCCTTTGGCTTGTAGAAAGTTGCCTTTTATGCATACACAGGATCTTGCATGCGGCGTGTTAAGCCTGCTTAGTTTAGACCCCACAGCTTACGGAGTGTGATTCATTGCAAGGTGTCACTAGCCTTCCATGCAGAAAAGAAAGACAGAAAACTATCAATCTGCAGGACAAAACACTTTTAAAAGAATGGGCTGCGATTGCTCCAGCTGGCTTGACTTGTAAAGGCAGAGTAACACTCAGCATGGGTTTTAGAGAGAAGGTTACCAGGGAATATTGATTCTCCCTTCCTCTTAAGTGACATATTGTGATTTCTGTTGCCTTGTTAATGTTAGGAGGCAACCAGATGTCACTGCCTCACTGGGACTTGGAGTCTTTCAGTCCTTCCCTCCCACCCCCCACCTCGCATTGTTCCTTAACTCAGCAGAGGATCATATATACTGTAAAACTGTAAAAGCACAGCCCTGCACATAACCATTTGCATGATACTGGTTGACAGCTCTTTCATGCTAATAAAAAGTATGTACTTCTAGAGTATACAGGTGTCAGGAGCGCCCTGGCGGCCTCTTTCAATAGACTCCAATAGTCAACACAAGACACAGACGAAAGGATTCTTTCGAAGGCTTTAATCCTTTTACAACTTAATGAATCTTTCAGATGCTAATCACCAGTGACTAGGCAAGGAAACGCAGAGTGGCCTATGCTTCAAGTAGGCAGTTGATCCCTGTTTGAAAGAGAGTCACTTGACGACCCTAAACTTATGGGCTAGGGAGAGATCCTCCCTCTTTCCCTTGGGACCATGGGAGGCGGCCGTTGCTTGCGTGCCAAATGGGCGCTACACCTCCTTTCCACGCCCTCCATCGCTCGTCGCTCCCTGCATCTGCGTCGAGCATCTAACAAGCATCGTTCCCGCACTTTCTCACTGCTAGGATCACTATCTATCTCAGGAATGCCGGCAGGAGGAATCTCTGCCAACTGCTGTGCCTGTGAGGGAGGAGCTGGCTCCTCTCCCACGGATTGCTGTTCCTCCTCAGAATCAGAACTGCTCTGGGGTTCTATCGGCTCAGTTTCCACCCTGACATCAGGTGGCTTGATATTTTTTTAAATGTCCCAAATGCTGATCACTACCTGTTTGCTACCCTTCCCCAACCTGGTACCCTTCAGATGTTTTATATTTTGACTCCCACCAGCCCCAGCCAGCTTGGCTAATGCTCAGGAATTCTGGCAATTGTAGCCAAAAACATCTGGAGGGCACCAGCTTGGGGAACACTGCTGTGAGGTATAATGTCAACAAGGGAGCCCTGGATTCAAATCCCATTCATGAAGCTCACTGGGTGGTGCGAGGAGAAAAAAGGGGAAGAGGAGACCCAAACCCTGAGCTTCCTGGGAAAGAATGGAATAAAAATATACTAAGGGAGCAATCCTATTGGGGGGGGGCAGCCACCTCAGAACTCGAGGCAACCGCCTACCCAATGCAAGGTGGGCAGAGCGCGGAGGGGATCTTCTTCTCTGCACTCCGGCCACCCTGCAATCATGGCTGATTTCAGCTGTCTAGCTGTGGGACCTTGAAGCAGGGGTGGGGGAGGCCAGAAAACACATAGGAAGCATCGTACCAGCAGTTCCGCACTCCCCTCTCCTCCCCCGGGAATGCCCCCTTTTGCCCCACTCCACACTGCTCTTATGAACACAGAGCGTGGGCACATTCTGTGCCGCCTATGAGACAGTGGGAGAAGGGGCAGGGAGGTGGTTCTCCAGGAACCAACCAATCCTACGGCCGTCTAGCCACTGTCGAGTAGCCATAGGATTGCGCCCTTAATGAATAGCAAAGGTCCATCCTATATCATCCTGGATCCCTTGTAGGCCTTGTAGAATTGAACCCATGCCATCCGCCCCACTGTGTGCCCTCAAACATCCTAGTCCTCAGCCATAGCCTCCAAATACACTACAGCAAGGATGGGCAAAAGGTAGATCTCCAGATGTTTTTGACTTCAACTCCCAGAAGCTCCTGCCAGAATGGCCAATGGTTAGAAAAACCAGATGTTGAAATGCAAAACATCTGGAGTTCTTTATGCCCAGCCCTGCACTACAGCAGACTTTCCTAATCTAGCACCCTCCCGATGTGTTGAGAAAGAACTCCCATCATTCCCCGTAAGTATGGCCCTTGGGTAATGGGGTTGTCCTACACATCTGGAAAGCACCAGTTGGGGAAGGCCGCACTACATCCAGCCCCCTAATTGTTGTGCAGCCCCACAGCCTCATCTGGCACCACATCCAAGTCTCTTTTCTCCCACAAATGGTGAGGTTGGGGCTCATCCCTCACCAATGGCCATGTGGCTAGAGCTGATGGGAGTTGCAGTCCAACAACATCTGGAGGGCCACAAGTTGCCCATCACTGTCATAGAGTGAGCAAACAAGAAACAAAGTAGTGATTATACTTTGGAGATGCAGTCCTATGCACACTCACCTGGGTGTAAGCTCTATTAAACACAGCACAACCTACTTTTGATTAAGATGCATAGGACTGCACTGCGCATCACCTTGGGACCATAGAAAGCTGCCATACAAAGTCAGTCCACTGGTCCATCTAGCCCAATATTGTTGACACTGACTGGAAGTGACTCTCCAAGTTTTCAGGCAGGATTCATTCCTAGCCCTACCTGAAGATGCTGGGAATTGAACCTGGGAGGTTCTGCATGCAAAGCACATGCTCCACCATTGACCCACAGCACTTTCCTACTGCATGGATGGCTCTGATATCTGCTTCAGGGCTTCATTTACTTCCTGCCCCACCCCAATTTCTCTCACACACACTCACTATGCTATTTTTCCCCATATACCCTTGTCTTCCTCCTCCCCAACCCACCATGTTATCCTTCAAGGAGAAGTGTAGGGGATCATATACAGCTGACTTCCTTGGTATTCTGGTGGATAGTAAAGCTGAGCAAAAATGTGAGTCCCCACATCTCTTTATTGTGCACTTACTGTATGGCCATAAAACCAAAGGAATATTTTGAAATGATTCGTGTCATTATGCCTGTTGAAGACGAGGCACACATCATTATTTTATCTCTTCAATTCTGCCTAAAGAGTGTGTTTCAGAAATTTGTTTTTACACTACATTACTTGCATTTCTGACCTCTGTGTGACTCACTGAAAGCCTACACTTCAAAGTGCTTTCAGTGCAGAATATTTGAGGATTGCAGGCATTAGTAAAAAGAAAAAAAAGCTGTTTGTAATGAAATATGTAAACTTTGAAAACCTGCCAAATGTGGCTGGTGATGATATCAATGCCACGTTGTGAACATGGCAGGAGAGGGCTGGGAGTGAAAACGGCATATATCGTATTGCAATTAGGGTTGGCGGAGAATTTCTCCCCGAAACTTCGGGGGGCCGAGTGCCAACGTGTTCAGCCCCCCAAACAAGTTTCGGGGAGAAATCCTCCGAACCCCCCACCCCCCGCACCCCCCCCCGGGACGGGACTTACCTTCGCCGAATGTCCCTCCCGGCGGCGGGTCCGGCCGGCAGTTCAGCGGGTGTTCGAGCAGGGCGGGAGCGGCAGCCGGTCTTTTGACCGGCTGCCACCGCCGCCATTGCAATAAAAGAAAAAAAAAACGCCCCCTGATAGGCTACGTAACGATTAACCTAGCCTATCACGGCTAGATTTGCAAAGTCAGCCGTGATAGGCTACGTCAATCGTCACGTAGCCTATCACGGGTGACTTTAAAAAAAAAAAAATGTGTGTACGGATAATGGCTGCCCCCATAGGGAGCTGCCATTCCCGTTCCTTATTTGGTCGCTGTAGTCTATGTAAAGATTTACGTAGACTACGGTGAAAATAAGGGCAACGCTATTTGCGTTGCCCTTATTTTCGCCGTAGTCTACTTAAAGATTTACGTAGACTACAGCGACTAAATAAGGAACACGAATGGCAGCTCCCTATGGGGGCCGCCATTAGCGTACACGCTTTTTTTTTTTTAAAGTCACCCGTGATAGGCTACGTGACGATTGACGTAGCCTATCACGGCTGACTTTGCAGATCTAGCCGTGATATGCTACGTGAATCGTCACATAGCCTATCAGGGGGCTTTTTTTTTTTTTTTTTAACTTTCACGTTCGCGGCCGGGCGAGGTGGGAAGCCTCCTCCCCGGCCTGAATTTCGGCCGGGCCGAGGCGGGAAGCCTCCCCCCCGGCCTGAATTTCGGCCAGGCCGAGGCGGGAAGCCTCCCCCCCCGGCCGGAACTTCACGGGGGGAGCAGCGAAGCGCCTCCCCCCCACTGTGAACGTCCTTCGAGGACAGGTAAGGGACTTTCGTCCACCCCTAATTGCAATGTCTTTTCTGCATGGAACATGTGCAGTATCCTGTTCCACACAGTTAGTTTCAGTAAGACTGGAACATGCTTTAAATATGCCAACTTAGCCTGAATGTATTTTCTCTTTCTTTTCTGTAGCTTAGTTAGGGATGAAATATTGCATAGTAACAACCCAGTCATGCGTGTATCTAACCTTCATTACCGGGTAAAAAATATATATATTTTTCAAATATTTATTGCTTCATTTTCAAGGCTAGCCTAAGACATTTTGCTCATGTGGTAGAGCAGCATATGGCACTCCCACGCCAGTACTATGCACCCCAGTCAAGTTATTTTGGCAACTGAGGCAGAAAATCCCACAAACACCTCTCCCACTGTGGCAATAAAAATGCTTTAATAATACATTAAATAACTACCAGGCTGCTACCCTTTCATGACACCCCAAATCTGCTGCCTGAGGCAGCCTCCTCACTCTACCTAATGATAGGCTGGCCCTGTTCATTTTAGGATTCAGCGGAGGCTGGTGGGTCCAATTACGGTGAGACCATGAATCCATTCTGGGTTTCAGTCAGAACCAGCCTGAATGCTAATGGAGCTATCCAAAGTGCTGGGCCTATTTGGGGGGTGTGGTTCAGCACCTTGGACAGCTCCTTTAGAGTTCTGGCTGGTTCTGATTGAAACCCAGAATGGAACTACAGCCCCACCACAATGGAGCCACCAGCCTCCACTATTAGATATAGGGATGCTGGAGAAATTCGTGACAGACTAAAATGAGCTTGGATTTCTAAGAATCTGACCTGCAGAAGCCACTGCGGAGTCACCCCCACAGGCTGTGTGGAGTCTGTGGACTTTCGGATGATTTTTTTTACTTTCCCGAAATTTACACATATAAATTTGTAGGAACATTCATAAGTTTCTGCTGAGGAAACATTGAATGGAATGGGGAACAATATGCTAAATGTAATGTACTAAGGTGAAATATGTAAATACTTATGTAACTATTTGCGTATTTTTCCGCATGACGAAAAAAAAATTGCATCCATCTGTGGGCAGATGATGGAACAAAAGGCAACTGACAATCCACAAAACACAGATGGAGCAGATTTTACACAGTCATCCCTAGATGGTCAAGTATTCTGAATTGCATTTCTTTGGGAAAGTAGTCTGAGGGAAATGTACACAGCAATACTGATCTACTGGTCATATAGCTAGACCTCCATTCTTAGACACCACGTGCAGGGCCACCCAAGATGGACAGGTCATGGCAGAGAGTTCTGACAAAATGTGGTCCACTGGAGAAGGAAATGGCATTTAATGGGTGAATTTAATTCAGGTGACCATCATATCTACTACTGTGTGGGCAAGAATCCCTTAGTAGAAATGGAGTAGCACTCACAGTCAATAAAAGGGTGGGAAAAGCAGTACTGGGATACAATCTCAAAAACGATAGAATGATCTCAGTATGAATCCAAGGCAAGTCATTCAACATCACAGTAATTCAAGTCTATGCCCCAACCACTGATGCCAAAGAAGCTGAGGTTGATCGGTTCTATGAAGACCTACAACACCTTCTAGAACTAACTCCAAAAAAAGATGTCCTCTTCATCATAGGGGATTGGAATGCTAAAGTAGGAAGTCAAGAAATCACCAGGATAACAGGCAAGCATGGCCTTGGTGTACAAAATGAAGCAGGATAAAGGCTAATAGAGTTTTGCCAAGAGAACACGCTGATAATAGCAAACACTCTTTTCCAACAGCACAAGTGACGACTCTACACATGGACATCACCAGATGGTCAATATCGAAATCAGATTGATTATGTCCTTTGCAGCCAAAGATGGAGAAGCTCTATACAGTCAGTAAAAACAAGACCTGGAGCTGACTGTGGCTCAGATCATGAGCTTCTTATTGGAAAATTTCAGCTTAAATTGAAGAACATAGGAAAAACCACTAAACCATTCAGGTATGAGCTAAATCATATCCCTTATGAATGTACAGTGGAGGTGAGGAATAGATTTCAGGGATTAGACCTGATAGACAGAGTGCCTGAGGAACTATGGACGGAGGTCTGTAACATTGTTCAGGAGGTAGCAACTAAATCCATCCCAAAGAAAAAGAAATGCAAGAAAGCAAAGTGGCTGTCTGATGAGGCTTTACACGTAGCTGAGGAAAGAAGGGAAGTGAAAAGCAAAGGAGAAAGGGGAAGATATATCCAACTGAATGCAGAGTTCCAGAGAACAGCAAGGAGAGAGAAGAAGGCCTTCTTAAATGAACAATGCGAAGAAATCAAGGAAAACAACAGAATGGGAAAGACTAGAGATCTCTTCAAGAAAATTGGAGATATCAAGGGAATGTTTTGTGCAAAGACGGGCATGATAAAGAAGGCAGGGACCTAACAGAAGCAGATGAGATTAAGAAGAGCCTGGAAAGAAGACACAGAAGAACTATACAGGAAAGATCTGAATGTCCCTGATAGCCATGATAGTGCGGCCACTGAGCTTGAGCTGGACATCCTAGAGAGTGAAGTCAAGTGGGCCTTAGGAAGCATTACTAACATCAAAGCTAGCGGAGATGACAGTATTCCAGCTGAGCTATTTAAAATCCTAAAAAGATGATGCTGTTAAAGTGCTGCAATCAATATGCCAACAAATTTGGAACACCCAACAGTGGCCACAAGACTGGAAAAGGTTAGTTTACATTCCAATCCCAAAGAAGGGCAATGCCAAAGAGTGTTCCAACTACCATACAATTGCACTCATTTCACATGCCAGCAAGGTTATGCTCAAAATCCTACAAGCTAGGCTTCAGCAGTATGCGAACTGAGAACTACTGGAAGTACAAGTTGAGTTTCAAAGAGGCAGAGGAACTAGAGATCAAATCTCCAACATTCGCTGGATCATGGAGAAAGCAAGAGAATTCCAGAAAAACATCTATTTCTGCTTCATTGACTATGCTAAAGCCTTTGTGTGGATCACAACAAACTGTGGCAAATTCTTAAAGAGATGGGAGTACCAGACCACCTTACCTGTCTCCTGAGAAACCTGTACGAGGGTCAAGAAGCAACAGTAAGAACCAGACATGGAACAACCGATTGGTTCAAAATTGGGAAAGGAGTACGACAAGGCTGCATATTGTCACCCTGCTTATTTAACTTATATGCAGAGTACATCATGAGAAACGTCGGGTCGGATGAATCACAGGTCGGAATTAAGACTGCCAGGAGAATTATCAACAACCTCAGATATGCAGACGATACCACCCTAATGTCAGAAATTGAACAGGATCTAAGGAGCCTCTTGTTGAGGGTGAAAGTGGAGAGTGCAAAAGCTGGTTTGAAACCCAACATTAAAAAAACAAAGATCATGGCAATTGGCCCCATCACTTCCTGGCATATAGAAGGGGAAGAAATGGAAGCAGTGACAGATTTTACTTTCTTGGGCTCCAAGGTCACCGCAGACGGTGACTGTAGCCATGAAATTAAAAGATGCTTGCTCCTTGGGAGGAAAGCTATGGCACACCTAGACAGCATAGTAAGAAGCAGAGACATCACCTTGCCAACCAAGGTTCATATAATCAAAGCTATGGTTTTCCCAGTAGCAACGTATGGCTGTGAGAGCTGGACTATAAGGAAGGCTGAGCGCCAAAGAATTGATACTTTCGAACTGTGGTGCTGGAGAAGACTCTTACGAGTCCCCTGGACTGCAAGGAGGTCAAATCAGTCAATCCTAAAGGAAATCAACCCTGACTGTTCATTGGAAGAACAGATACTGAAGCTGAAGCTCAAATATTTTGGCCACCTAATGCGAAAACTCCCTGGAAAAGACCCTGATGCTGGGAAAGATGTACATCGCCCAGAGTGGCTGGGTAACCAGCCAGATGGGCGATTAATAAATTAATTAAATAAATAAATTAAATAAATAGATAGATAGATAGCATCACCGATGCAATGAATATGGACTTGAGCACACTTCAGGAGAGAGCGGAGGACAGGAAGGCCTGATGTGATATGGTCCATGGGGTCACAAAGAGTCGGACACGACTTAATGACTGAACAACAACAACAACAACAGGGGAAAAGAGTAACTCTTTCAACTATTTTTTTATAGATGAGTTCAAATCCTTAACCTGACCACATTTAACTGATTACTACATGGATCAAACAAATTGGGTTTAACAGAGCAATAAAACATTAATGTAGGCAATTTAAAAGTTTATGCCTCTGAGGTAATCTGTATGGAAACATAACTAACTACACATGTATATGACCTCAGGCTACAAAGATCGGCAATTCATAACCCAAGCAGCAGTGAAGGTAAGACCTTCCATGCAAGAAGAATTGATGGATGAACCTGACTCAAATGTTGCCCTCAGTGAAGGCAGTGGGTTATGTAAGTGTAACTGATGTCTGGATACAGCCGTGCAAATATTCATCCTATGTCAAACTTCACAGTGAATGTTTTGCCCTGTGAAATGACATAAAGCCACACTTGGGCTGTTAAAAAAAAAACCCATTGCTATACTTTGGTATATTATTGCCTCATTCCTTCCATTAGGTTATCTCACAAGAGCACGATGTCATATAAAAAAAAATAATTTACATGTTTGGGAACCCACTGCACTTCCTTGAACTACAAGGATAAAAACCTTTGCAAAATAAGGCCTTACATTTAAAAAAAGACATGCAATCCATTTGATAGATTGGCTTTCTATTCAGCCCTGCAAAAAGTGACATGTGTCACTGCAGCAAAAGCTGCATTAAGTGACTCGCTGATGGAACAATACCACTAGTTCTGCCCTCTTTACCAGTTACTTATACTCCATGATACAGTGGGATAAAAGACCAAAGATATCATTGTCTGCTAATGTTGTGAATGTTCTGGCACCTTAGTTTGAGGGTATCTGAACATGTGTAAAGTGCTTTTGCCCCAAAAGAAAATTGAAAAGGGCCCTAAATATAAAGTGCATCTCAGCTTGATCTAACAGCAGAGTGCTTTTGAGAATGTGTAGACTGCTGTTCCCTCCTCCAAATGCACATTCGAAAAAACACCCTCGCTGGAGTTTAGAAGAAGGGCTATCCTTAACATAAGTCTAGCATTTGAGTATAAATATCTGAATAATTAGAATTTCTCCACATGGGATAAATGCAGACTAGAGTTATGGCTACACAACTGCAAATAGCAGTTGGACAAGCAGACACGACCGGAGACATGTTTCACAGGTTAACTTCCTAGAACTCCAGCTTTCCTACTGACATCATAGAATAATAGAATAGTGGGGCTGGAAGGGGTCTATGAGACCATCAAGACCAGTGCTCAGTGCAGGAATCCAAGTCAAAGCATCCTGACAGATGGCTGTTCAGCTTCATCTTGAATGCCTCCAGTGTGGGAGAGCCCACTACCTCCCTAGGTAATTGGTTCCATTGTCGTATTGCTCTAACAGCCAGGACATTTTTCCTGATGTTCAGCCAAATCTGGCTTCCTGTCACTTGAGCCCATTATTCCATATCCTGCGCCCTGGGATGATCAAGAAGAGATCCTGGCCTTCCTGTCTGTGACAACCTTTCAAGTACTTGAAGAGCACTATCATATCTCCCCTCAGCCTTCTTTTCTCAAGGCTAAACATGCCCAGTTCTTTCAGTCTCTCCTCATAGGGCTTTGTTTCCAGTCCTCTGATCATCTTCGTTGCCCTCCTCTGAACCCTCTCCAGTCTGTCTGCACTCTGCACCCTTTTTAAAGTGTGGTGCCCAGAACTGGACACAGTCCTCCAGATGAGGCCTAACCAGTGCTGAGTAGAGGGGAACCAGTACTTCACATGATTTGGAAGCTATACTTCTATTAATGCAGCCCAGAACAGCATTTTCTTTTTGCAGCCACATCACATTGTTGGCTGATAGGAGGAAGAATAGACCTTTCCTAACTAATAGTAAAAAGCCACATGTGCTACTGTAAAAATGTGGCAATCTGTGCAATGCCTTCATGTGATGCATGTGCTATGAAAATACACAGATGCAGGAAAATAGCTCAGCTGTACGTTTTTCTTATTTTGTGTATGCTCATTCTGGCGATCACTAACGGATTTCAGTCAGCCAACCAATGGGTTGTTATGGCTTCTTCCAGAGGGAATTTACTGCAGACCGATGAGAATTTTCTATGAGGAACACTTAGCTCCTTCACAGCACTTCAATTTGAGGAGGTTAGTGGGGAGTCAGAGTGTGAGGACTTGTGTAGGCATACCGGGTATGTGAACAAGTTGTAGATAGATCATCTGCATTTTTCAGGTGTGGGAAAGTTATCCTTCTCCATGTTTATTTTCCCTCTCTGTTGTGGTGATCTATAGGACATATGCATGTTTGTGATCCACTTGCTCTCCTTGCAAATGGAGTTGTTTGAAATATGTATACAGGGTGGCATGCTGTTTAATAAATATGTAGCAATACTGGAGCTCCAGTTTTTGGGTGGCACAATATAGTTTGTCCTACATGGGAACTGAGCCTAGAAACTTTGCAAGCATAATATGAATATATAATATAAATATTTGGGAAATGTTTTCAGGTATTTATTTATTTATTTCAGACTACTGGAAATGCAGCTTTTAAAGATTAATTGTCAAGGTCTTTGGAAGAGAAGCCACAAAACCCTACAAAAATGGCTTGCTGACCCAACAGCCACTTATGCTCAAGTGTACATCTTTTCTTTGTCAAATGTTGGAGGGTATGTGGTTTTCATGCCAACACTGAGATTGGTCCCCCAGGCCTGGCTCATGTACAAGGGCACCAATTATGTTTTTCCACTTGGATTTTTAAATGCAGTGACTCACAGGTGCAGGCCATAAACATGAGGCAGGCTGTCAGTCACACTTAGAGGAAAGTGATATCAGTTGCACAGAGTTCCACTCCTGCCTTGCTATTACTACCGCAGTCATTTTCTCCTGAGCTAAGAACTCCTTATCCCTTTGACTCCCCTCGTATGAACATCACCAACAGAGGTTCTGCCAGAGTTCTCCTCGATCTACCTCAGCCATTCACTGCCCTGTGCATGCAAAGGTACAGGCAAATGAGAACGAGCAACTGAGAAACATGAAGGAAGAACCTGGCCAATTTATTTATTTATTACATTTATATCCCGCATTTTTTCCTCTATAAGGAACCCAACACGGCATACATAATCCTCCTCCTCTCCATGTTATCCTCACAACAACAACCCCATGAGGTAGGTTGGGCTGAGAGTCTGTGACTGGCCCAAAGACACCCAGTGAGCTTCCATGGCTGAGTGGGGGCTAGAACCTGGATCTTCCGACTCCCAGTCCAACACTCTCGCCACTACGCCACACCGGCACTCTTGCTGTTCACATTAAGCATGTGTGTGTGTGTTCATTCTCCCTTGTTGGAGGTCTTTAAGCAGAAGCTTCTGCTGGTCACTGGAGAGCATGGAACATATGATGGGTCTCTGTTCCTCAGCTTACTTACCTGGGAGGAAGTGCCAGATGGTAGGTGCCACAACTGAGAAATCTCTTCTCCTTGAACCTGTCAGACTAGTCTTTAAAATTCCCTTCCCACTTCCCCCCAACAATTGCCCTCTAGCGCAACAATTTGTCTTGAAAAAAGACTCCCATTGTCATTTTTTATAAGCCTAATTGCTGTGTGGGAGGCAGAACCATATAGGGAGGGATTGGGGCTGGGTTGGGGGAGGTCAGAGGTTCCCCCCTCCTGCTTTAAAGTCTGACCCAGATGGAGCAGGGGCTCATAAGGTGATAAACCCCTAGTCAGCAATTTGTTTTTATCAAGGGGCATTTTTTGAAACAAGCAAGGGCTGAAGGGCCAAGCCAACCACATTTCCTCTACCCAATCACTCACTGACAGTGCCGTAGGGTGGCCATGTGCTTTTCTTTACAGAGGACTGTCCTCCATTTGAAGGGCTGCCAGAGGACTGCCCTTGATTTGAAAGTGTCCTCTATTTGAATGGCTGTCCAGTCCAATTCCAGTTTAAAGCTAAAGAACCATAAGAACTATCGCGCATCAATGGTTAGCATCTGAACAGGTAGGGACATGGGTTACTTAACCATACTCTTCTGTGCTATGGCCAAAGTTACTGTATGTCAATTTTAATCTCTAGGGTTCATGCATCTCCAGGGAGCATGTTCAGTTCCTGCAGTAGCAATCCTTCTGCCCCACCTGCTTGGATGGAGCCCCTGCTGCAACCAGTTAATGCCTAAGAGTAGGATGAGCAGCAGATTCAGCTCAACCAACATTGCCACCAAGATGCCACCAAGATGCCAAGATGCGATGCCTTAGAATTCTGCGGCAGCTTCTAGGAAGGTGCAGGCCACAGGAAGGCTGTAGAATGGAGGCTGCCTGTCCCAGTAATATAATAAGGAGGCTGAAAAGAGTGAATAGCTTTTGAAAGCAGTAACAGGAAGGCATTAGTCAGTACTTACTGGAACTGCAGTAGGGAAGGCTAACCTTCTTTAAAGGAAATACAAGGTCTCAGTAAAGTAGTCTGGACAAACCTAACTATATTGAACACTTCAGCTGCTGGGAAGAAGCTAGAGGGTGGGAGGGGCAAAGCAGAAGCAGAGAGAGAAAACTTTACAGAAATACATGAAAACTGGAGTAGGTGCAGAAGACCTCCATTTCACTGGTAGTAACATACTAGGATACTCATGTAACCACATGGGAAGAAATTTGTCTGTAGCATTTTGTCACATGTTAGGGACAATTTTACCAAATGCTACCAGGTAGAACCCCTTCATGGATCACTGCCTTGTTGTGGAGAAGGGGCTTGCCTAACTCGGTGAAGCCATAAGCTATGCCGTGCAGGGCCACCCAAGGCGGACAGGTCATGGCAGAGAGTTCTGACAAAATGTGGTCCACTGGAGAAGGAAATGGCAACCCACTCCAGGATTCTTGCCAAGAAAAACCCCATGGAACGTATCACAAGGCTAAAAGAGATGATGCTGGAAGATGAGCCCCTCAGGTCAGAAGGTGTCCAATATAGCATGACTGATGCAATGAATATGGACTTGAGCACGCTCCGGGAGAGCGCAGGACAGGAAGGCCTGACGTGCTATGGTCCATGGGGTCACGAAGAGCTGGACACGACTGAATGACTGAACAACAACAACAACAACAACCAGATAGAAATATGAGGAAGCAAGAACTCAGTAAGATCTCTTCACTGTGTATCCATACACTCCAAATGACCAGCTTCCAATGGCCCAGTTCGAGTGATCACCATGGCTTGTTTAAACTGTGGCACATGCTGGGCATAATTTGCCTAATTACCTGCCCAGGCGCAGCTTGTTGTGTCATCTGATCCTGGGTGGTATGGCTTGTTGGGGGGAAAAACAACCCTCAAATAGCCCAACAAGCTACCACCTGGGTTTGGACAACATGACAAGCTGTGCCTGGGAAAGGAAATTAGGCAAATGAGGCCTGGTCCATACCACAGCTTAAGCAAGCCATTGTGGCTTGTGGTGATCATGTGAACCAGCTCAGTGTCTACACCAAGGTAAGCAACCAGGTAGTAAATGTCAGCTATAGCTACTAGTCACTCTTAGGCAGCATCTTATACCCACTTACTTGGAAGTAAGGCCAGTTCAACTCAGTTGGGCCTACTTCTGAGTAGACATGGACTGCATTGTATTGTTAGGTATGTAACTATGAAAAGGAAGATGCTGCATTAGTAAAGGGCTTATAGACCAATGTGATGGGTAATTAGAGGAACAAATGCTCTTAGCTAGGTTTGCAATAATTAATGTATATGCAAGCCTTTTATAAATATGACACAATGTACAGTTAAATGTAATGAGTTCAACTTCTGCATTTGCATTATTTATAAAATGCAACCAACTGGCTAAATGGGAAATATACTATCCAGAACTCCATATGCAAGTCCTGCTAATTGAGTAGTTAAGCCAGAATGACTGACCCTTGTAACATCTTTCACTTGGCCTCTGAATAATTGAACAGAAAGTATTGTAGCTGTTTTAATGAATCAAGGATGACCTCTAGGGAAGTACCAAGCTCAACATATGGGTTATTTTTATTCTAACATCACACTAGTACTAAGTTATATATAGAAATATCATGTTTTCTTTGCTACATTAAACCTAGTTATTCCTGTTTTCACCTTCCTCATGTAAAACCACAAGCATACTCATGCTGAGGAGAGAGAGCACAAATCTGCTAAGATGCTGAAAATATTTTCTTTTCTGTGTTTCCAAAAGGAAAAACTGTATCTCTCTAAAAGACAGAGTATATGATCAAACCAAGAAATCCAGGCCCTCATCTTACTGGGCCACATTCCCATTAAGCATTGCTCCAAGAGAAAAAAACCTGGAATTCTGGGAGAGGGTATGTTTTGCCCTCTTTTTTGTATGCCACCTTGGGAGGGTTTTCCCTAAAATTTGGCTTAAAAATAACTTCAAATAAATTAATAAAATAAGCTCTTCCACCTACTGCTACACTTTCCTCACGCAGGACTTGAATACAATTTTGAACAAGACATGTCGCATCTCTGTGCAAACGGGGAAATGGAGACCAAATTCACATCATTGGCTGGGTTCACACAACACACTAACCCACACTCAGTGGTTGAGTGTGGATTGTTGTTGAACCCTGGATTGTTTGTTGAACTGCGATGGGTTAGTGTGTGTTGTCTGAACCCAGAACATCTTTCACAGGGTGGCTTGTTAACCATGCAGTGTGGCTTATTTTTCTCTAGCAAGCCACCTTGAGAACCCATAGTTTGTTGTTGGGCTATTCCAGGTGGTTAACCAGGCATACTTCATGGTTAACAAGCCACCCTCCAGAAAATGTCCTGGATTTGGACAACACACTAAGCTACCACAGTTCAACAAACAACCCACGGTTCAACAAACAATGTATATGTTTGTTTGAGTGTGGGTTAGCATGTTGTGTGAACAGCCCCATCGTCTCTGAGAGTCTGTGGATATAGATGTAGGTTCCTAGATGGCATGGAGAGATTCCACAGATACAGGAAGCTCTCATATTCAGACTGTCACCCTCCTGGAACACTCCGCTCCTCACACATTCAGTGAAACTGGGAATTAGATTCCTTGAACGGGGCTATATTGTCCTGGGCATGACAAAGATATGCTAACAACCAGTAACTGCACCAGAAAAGTAACATTTTAGGGAGTTCTCCATATCCATCATCACATTCAAAATAATGGTAGTGTGTCAAGAATAGTTGCAAACCCCAACTGCCAAGTAAGCTAAAAACAAAAATAGGAGTTATTACAATGTATGTATTAAGTTTGTACCCTACCCTTCCTCCTAGTAGCTCAGAAAGTGAAGTTCTCTCATTTGATCTTCACAGCAACCCTGTGAGTAAGGTTAGATTGAGAGACAGCAACAACCCAAGGACTTTGAGGAAGGATTTGAACTCAGTTTCTCCCCCCACCCCCCAGGTGAACACTCTGTATTACACTGGCTTTCTAGGTACAAGAAATTGTCTATCTTGCAAGAGAAAAAAAGTAACAGCAATAACAACAATAAAACAGCAAAGGAAACAAAAGAAAAGGCAAGGTCTCAGAATGGTACTGAAAAATGAATCTTTCTCAAATAATAGTAGTCCTTATGAAATTGCCCAAACACATTTCATTTGATGACACCCTTCTTCAGGGCACAAGTATAAGGTTCTCCTGTCAAGGTAACATCTTTGAAGGATGTCATTATTTCAGAAAGACTTTTATTTGATCAAGATTCATTTTCCAATATCACATTGAGACTTTGGCTCTTCTTTTGCTTCCCACCTTGCAACAGCCAAGTGTCTATCTAGCCACTTCAGTGAGCTAATCTATTTATAATAACAGCAAACTCTGAGGCTCTGTAGCAAAAATGAAGCTACTAGGAAACAAGGGAGAGGAATGCTTGGGGGAACCCCAAGATTTGCAGAAGTAGAACAAATACTGGGGGGGGACCTAAGGGGCGGACCCCCCTCCAAAAACACCCCAATGAGAACTGAACATAAGAACATAAGAAGAGTCATGCTGGATCAGGCCAGGGTCCATCTAGTCTAGCATTCTGTTCACACAATGGCCAACTAGCTGTCAACCAGGAAACTACAGGCAGAACAACAACACCCTCCCACCCACGTTCCCCAGCAACTGGTATACATAGGCATACTGCATCTGGTACTGGAGATAGCACATAGCCCTCAAACCTAGTAGCTATTGATAGACTTTGCTGGGAATTTGTCTAACCCCCTTTTAAAGCCATCCAAGTTGGTGGCCATCACTACATCTTGTAGTAGCGAATTCCATAGTTTAACCATGCAGTGTGTGAAGAAGTAATTCTATCTGTCATGAATCTCCCACCAATCAGCCTCATGGGATGACCCTGGGTTCTAGTATTATTTGAGAGGGAGAAAAAAGTCTCCTTATCTACATTCGCCACACCATGCTGATGAGTGGCCATGGAATGCTGGGCAGGGTGGGATGAAAAGTCAGAGGGAGGCAGAATGGAACGCCTAAATGAAGGCATGGCTAGCTGAACAAGAATAGTCTACGCTGCAACATTTTGTTCCACTTGTTATTGATCATTTTTAACTGGTTTCACCCAGCTTATAGTAATAACTCAAAACCACATGCTTACACTACCTTTGTCATGCCTAAAACAACAATTAATACATAAAATATAACTGTTCAAAAAGATCAGTGCTTCAAAGAACAATATTCCAAGCCAAGGTTTCTCTTCAGAACTTAATGAAGTTCTTCTTCTCTTTTCTTTAAAAAAAGGGTGCTATGCAGCTTACTCTCATGAGTACAGAGAGTACATCTTGAGTTCTTTTCTTTTAAAGTCACTGACTGGAAAGACCCTGGTACTGATAAAGTAGAGCACCAAAAGAAATGAATACTTAGTGAACTCTAAGAACCCTTCAGGGAAAACTCTTTGAGAATATGCACTGAAAATAAAACAAGGCCCCAGAGAGAGAGAGAGAGAGAGAGAGAGAGATACATATATATATATATATATATATATATATATATATATATATATTTTCCCCAGACACTTCCAATCTACATTTCCCTAGTCTCAGAAGAGAGACTTGGGGAGGAAAGCATTCCCCCACCCCAATTCATATTTAGACCAAAAATAAAGGAAAAAACAAAAGAAAACATGTTAAATGTACCATTTGAACAGTTTACTGGAAGATAGCATCATATTTTTCATAGCAGGTGTGGTATTGATATTCATATTTCTCCACAATGATCTACAATGAAGGGCTCTTATTATGTTCTAATTATATATATGCCAAACTAGGTGGACCCTTGGTCTGATCCAGTAGGGCTCTTATTATGTTCTAATTATATAGATACAGACCTTGAATTAGATCCAGATTTAGTCATACTTAGAGTATACCCATGGAATCAATGGGACTTAAGTTCATCAGGACCAGCTTAAGTCCCACTGACCTTAATGGTACAGCTGTGCACAGACCCCCGCTTCGCTTTGGATGCCACTTTAGACCCTCCAAATCAGCCCCGCTTTGACTCAGACTATTCGGACCCCCTCCGCTTCAACTCAGTTCTGGTTCCAAAGTGAGATTCGGATATCTGGATCACTCAGTTTGGGCGTTTTCCCATTGACGTGCATGGGGAAATACAAATGGCCATAACGTCTTCAGTTTTCATGAGAAATACATGAAACTTGGGATCCTCTCTGCTGACATGGAGGGGATCCCACCTGCCAAATTTCAGACAGTTTGGCCCAGTAATTTTTGTGCTAGGTGCAGCTGAAAGTTGATTTCCCCCCACAAAAACCCTCAAAGCAAGAGCTATACTTCTCAGCCCCGCACCACTGCCTCCTCCTGTCTGCTCGGCTGTCAAGGACTGCTACCCATCTCTAGGGATGTCACAGAATTCCGCCACAGATCCCAGGGAGGCTGAATTCCAGTGAATTCACACACACACACCCCGGAATCCATGGTGGAATGGAGCAACCTGCCCCACCACCCCACAGAAGCCCCTCGGAACGGAGCCTACCTGGCTGCGGCTCTGGAGGCAGCTCCAGCCGCTGCCGGGCTGCAGCCGCAAATGGTGGCTGCTACACTGGCCGCCATTTGCATCCCTTCGCTGAGCTGTGATAGGCTATGTAAATATTTACATAGCCTATCACGGCAAAAGCAGGGACGCAAATGGCGCAGCAGACGGGGAGGATTCCAGGGGGAGGGACGGAGCGCCTCCCCCCCACCGTGGATGCTACTTACAAAACAGGTAAGTGGTTTCGTACATCCCTAGCCATCTCCTGCTCATGAGGAGGAGACAGCTAGCGAGTGGCTGGTGCTGGTCAGCTGTCCTTGACAGCCGACCAGGTAGGAGGAGGAGGTGTGGCACTCCCCTGCCTCACTGCTGGCATCTCCTGCTTGTGAGGAGGAGACAGCTAGCGAGCAACGGGGGCATGCACCATGCCTCCTCCTCCTCCTGCCTGGGTGATTCACAGCACTTTTTGCATATAAGCCTATGTGCGCACATAGACTTATACACAAAAAGTGCTGTGAATTGCCCATATTCTCAAGATTCATGGTGCTTGTTCCATATAAGTCTATGTGCACATAGACTTCCAATCACCTTGTCTTTTAAAAACATGGCGATCCCCACAGAGGGACCGGCAAGTGCAGCAGAGGTGGGGTGGGGGCATCTGGAGAACCCAGATGGTGGTGGGTTCTCACACCACCAGAATGATCTCTGTCTCTAAAATGCAGCCGTTTTTCTCCAGTTATTCAGTCTTCCCTCCTCCACCACCACTGTCACTGATTGGAGATTGCTGGGTTACGTTCAGCCCTGATTTGGCAACTAGAGTTTCCATTCACCAAAGCTCCCTCCCTCCTCCCTCCTCATCCTCAACTCCTGTCTGAACTTTCTCAAGTTGATACTTTTGGTGCCAGGCTGTCTGGGTTGTTCAGAATGAATCACTGAGTCAGACAAGGCACTTCATATACAAGCCGCTTTGCAGAGTCTCGTTGCTATTCTGCTCCACCTCATATCACACGCACCTCCAAAGCAGCCCGCTTTGACTCATTATTTGGGCTTCGAAGCAAAGCGGTGCACAGCCCTGCTTAATAGGTCTACTCCAACTAAGTCTGGATCCAACCCATAGGTATATAGATCATATGACTGTAGTCACAACAATGTACTGCTTTATTAAAGGTAAAGGTGTCCCCAACCAGTCGTGTCTGACTCTAGGGTGCGGTGCTCATCCCCGTTTCTAAGCCGAAGAGCCAGCACTGTCCGAAGACGCTTCCGTGGTCATGTGGCCGACGTGACTGAACACCGAGGTGCACGGAACGCTGTTACCTTTCTCGCCGAGGCGGTACCAATTTATCTACTTGCAATTTCTTGCTTTCGAACTGCTAGGTTGGCAGAAGCTGGGACTGAAGACGGGAGCTCACTCCATCACGCAGCACTCGGGTCTCGAACTGCTGACCTGCTGACCTTCCAGTCTGCAGTTCAGCGTCTTAACCACTAAGCCACTGCAGCCCCACTGCTTTATTACATTAATCTAAATTGCTGCTTTTAGGAGCCCCAGGAGATAAATACAGTTTAAATTGTTTAGGCTGCAATTCTACACCCACTTACCTGGGAAGAAGTTCTTTTACGTTCAATGGGCCTTACTTCTGAATAGATATTTATAGACTTGTACTGTTAAGAGTGCAAGCCTATACCTGTCTACTCAGAAGTAAGTCCCACTTAGTGCAATAGCGCTTCCTCCCAAGTAAGTGGGTATAGAATTGCACTTTTAGTTTTAAATTGTTTGTTCAGCATACTCGAGTTGAAGTTAAGATCTTTCCGAAGACCACACAAGTCTCTTTTCTGTTCTCCCTTTCTTTCAGCACCCATAACAGTGAGCTAACTCCACATCTGGAAGATCAGCATGCATTCCACAGCTCTTGCCTCGTGCCTAAAAAACTCTCAGGCAAGAAGACGTAGTCCTGGTTTACCTAACTGTTTCAATTCACTGTACATTTTAACAGGTTATATCAGTCAGTGCTTCCTCCTCCCCCCACTCCAAAGATTCAATGTTTTATAGGGTTTTTTCCCATTTTTTACACAGTATCTACTTATGTTCATTTAATACTTTGCCTATCTATTTTATCCCAATGTCCAGCAGATTTAACAGGCACATCTAAAAATATTTGCTCAAGGCCTGGCATAAATATATAATTTGGTTTGTCTGTACCAAAAAAGCAAGTGTTTTCCAAGGCTTTCCTTTACTATGGTCATCAATTATTTATGCACTGTTGTTTTCTATTCACATTCAATTTTTTCATTGGTTTAGGAATGCTTCTTTTAAAGCTGTTCAGTGATTACTCCCAATTTTAACACGGTTCATGCCATCCTTGCTAAGAATTAAGTACTGTATATTCCATAAGACAACCATGGAGCATTCACTTTGATGGAGGTAATTTCAGGCTACAATCTACTTTAATCTATTTTAAAGTAGATTAATACGATACCATGCATTGATATAATTGATCACATTACAAGTGATCAATGTGCTTCACATACATTATATCACCAGATGCATTTATGCAGCTGATGAGGTAGGTTAACTATGAAAGCTCATACTTCAATATATTTGAACATAAGAATATAAAACAAGCCCTGCTGGACCAGACCAAGATGTCCACCTAGTACCACAGTAGTAGCCAGATGCCCCTGAGAAGTCCACAAGGAGGACACAGCCACTCTGAATCTTCGGGCTCCATCATGACTAGTACCCATTGACAGACTTACCTTCCATGCATCTGTCATTTAAAGCAATCTATGTCAGTGCCCCGCCCTGCCCCGCCACCATATCTTTTGGCAGAAATTTCCACCCAATTGTTAGTATTACAAATGATACAGTACTCTTGGTTGTGCTTCTGCAAGAGATGCACACATTTGTGGTTTGAAATACATCAGCTGAGTGATAGTAGCATACCAAGGCCACCCACTGTGTTCATGCAGCACAATCCTATGCATGTCTACCCAGAAGTAAGTCCTACCAAGTTCAATAGGATTTATACCAGACAGGGCTGGCCCTCCCATGAGGTAGGGTGAATCCCTCACCTCAGGCAGCATATCAGAAGGGGTGGAGAATCCCCCCATCATGCACATCATTCTGCTAAGAGGACCCTTTTCAGGGAGCAAGCCAGTTCCAAATGCCTGACTCTGAGACACAGGTGTTCTCCAGGGCCACCACGCGCACAGTGCCTCACTCTATGGGCCCCTCCTCAAAGCAAGACATCTGGCCCTGGCTGGCTCTCTAGAGACCCCACTCACTCAGTCTCTAACTCTGAGGAAGTACTCTGGAGCAAGAGGCTGGGGGCAGGCACACAACAGTAATGGAGGGACAGGCTGGAGGGACAGTAATGAGAGGGAGTGATGGCACATGCCCCCCCACCTCAGGCAGCAGGACATCTTGCACTACTACTGCTCCCAGGTTAGTGTATGGATGGGATTGCAGCCATGGTCACTGGGACTAGTCCAGAAAGAATGGTCTAGAGCTGGGGTTCCCAGTGTAGCACCTGTTGGTGCAATAGCACCCATGAAGACCTCCCCGGAAGCCATGAACTCACTGCCTCCCTCACCGACTCACTGCCTCCCTCCCCACCCCTTTGGAAGTGGGAAGGGAGTGATATCAGCCCTGAAAAGTAGGGAGACTTGAAGGAGGAAATGAAAAGAGTGTCACTCCCATTTCCTCTTTTTTGACTCTATGGCACTTTCCAGGCTGAGATCAAAACCTGAGCCTCAATCCAGCCTGAAAAGTACATAGAAGTGAGGGAGACAGCAGAAAGAGTATTGTATTTTCCAACTTTCTCTCTGAACTGTTCAGTACCTTTCTACGTTAAGCTGAACAGAAAATTCAGTGACCAGAAGGGAAAGTGTCGTGCAAAATGTTGAAAGAAAGAAAGAAAGAAAGAAAGAAAGAAAGAAAGAAAGAACACTTACGTGAGGTGGGGAGGAGTGTAACCTAACTGGCATGATGGGGGGGGGGAATTAGGTAGGGGTGTGTGTGTGTGTGCATATGCTCTTCTCTCTGGTCTGTGTGTCATGACAGCCATTTTGTGAATGTACAAACCCCCTCTCCCCCAGGCAGCCATTTGTGATGATGCCCACGTCAGTCTTCCAATATTCCATATTCCAAACTCTCAAAAGGTTGGGGATCCCTGGCCTAAGAAATGCAGGCAAATTCTCTTAGAAAACATGGCAAAAACTCACGAGATAGAGGTTTTCCCATGATCTTTGGGAGACTCTTAAGAAGAAGAGTGAATAGGGTTGTCTGGCAATTACCTTTAATCTAAAGCAATACTGAAGTGTTAGTGGTACTTAAGTACAATATCTGTGTGATGAAAAGGCCGCATTTCCATGAGCGTTTTTGAAGGTGACAAATGAGAAGAACTTCATTTAAAATTACTTCCACCCCCACACTGCAACTTTAATGAATATAAAACAGGAAAACATATTACAGTACAAAGACTCTTTTCCTTTCATACACACTCAATTTACACATTTGAGATTCCACATTTATCAACTCCCGCCATCAAAATTTGGTCACTTTTTAAAAATTCCTGAAACAGACAATGCCTGCATACATGAAGGGCCGATAATGAAAAGCTACTTGATCCCTGTTATTAATGATGCAAATCATTTCCAGCTCTTCAGACTTCAGCTTGGATTTCTAGATTTCTGATCTTTAAAATTCTTGTATTTCAGTGGCAGAATATTATACTGCTCTAAAGCTTATAATTGTTTGAGGTTGGCCTTTTTATTATTTTGCCAAACTAAAATTCCTACCATTCCTATTTTTATTGATTGATCCCTGCCCCAATATAGCATATGCTTATAGCCTGTATGTTCTGCGCACACATTACATTGTCCGTCTTTCAATAAAATGTATCTATTCAAAAATTTAGACTGAATGGAACAATTAAAAAAATAAAATAAAATACATTTTAAATGAATAAAAATAATTTTAAATAAATCAAATAAACAAAGAGACCTGTCCCTACACTACCTTGGTAGCAGTGGCTTGATAATATCAGGGAGACTAAAAGCTGTTTCTGTATGACAATTTATTCTCAGGTTTACATTTGATTACAAAATAGATATGCCTTGCATCAGAGTTGAAGGGTGCACGCACGTATAAATGATAAATTACTTATTTTATTGCATTTGTGGCTGATCATTCTTTCACAATGGAACTCAAGACAGCATACTTACAGTTCCAAGGCAGCCACTCATCCATGTGGTGATCAGGCCCAAACCTGCCTACCTTCACTATAATTGCTCTATCAGTTGCCTTCGTACCATACCCAGGCCGGTTTTCCTTATATACTATATGGAATCAAGGTTCTGATCTTTTACTGGTCACTGCTCATGTGTGTTTTAAAGGGAAACACTATGCTTTGCACATGCAGACTTTCTTCACATCTGACATGATACATATGGGTGTGCATGTATTTTCTACTCAGATGCAAGAACTCAAGTACAAAATGTCACATTAGAAGTTAGCTTGAAACAATAATGGATCAATAGAAACCAGACATCATAATTCATGTCAATGTTCTTTGCCAAGCCTTGTCAAGTTTTTCATGTTTTCTCAGTAGAAGCGTTGGATGCTACATCACTGACTTATATTATTACCCTTTGAGATGTGTAAAGTGTGCTAAAAGAATAGGATAGGATCCAAACACGGTAAAGTAAATCCTTCAGCGGGGACTTATTACAATCCAACAAGAAATTAAACAAAGGCAGCCCCAACACTGATCCAAGGTCTTGGGCTATGCTGGTACAATGCAGGGATACTATTGTATGGCTGAAAACTGTGCAACGGATTGTATAGCATAGTGCTAATGTAACACTTTTTCTTCAGGATCTCTAAAGAGACTCACAGCAAAGGCCTTGTACAGATACAATTAGCATATATCATTATAATTTCTTAATTAAAAACAGTAATAATGCATATGCAATAATTTCACATGCATAACCATTCACTTACCACCAAAACGATAAAACAGAGCACAGCCCTCCCAAAGTTCTGTCTTTCAGCTTGAGTCCACAACAAAAATATAAATAAACCCCCTCTCTAAAGCTTGATTTTTCTGCTGGGTGAAGAAAGAAAACAGTCTCCACTCAGTTCATTCCAGCTCTGCAGCAACCTTCTCAAAATGGACCAGGATCCAGCAACACAGGAACAACTTGTTAAACAGCTCTGTCTCAAGGGTTCAGGGTCTTACAGAGAGGGGAAAACAAACTTCTTCCACACAGCATTTTGCTAATTGCCTAAAATGGTGGCCACTCCCTATCTCACTCCTTTACTAAACATGTGCAGGAATATTCCCACTCAGAATTGTTAAAGAAAAATATACCAGTGGGGTACATGAACATACCATCACCCCTGCAGTTTGGCTACACTGGCTAAGGTAGGAGTTAACAAGCAACAGTGCAGCAGGTTCAGGAGATGAGGTAGAATGTGATCACCAGAATGTGGCCTCTGAAAGCTTCTCCAAAATGGAATTCAGCCTTGGGCTGAAAGAGGTTCAGCACCTCTGCTCTACAGGTATTCTGTCCGTAAGCAGTAGTGCTCACTCCTAGATCCTGAAGTAGGGTAGGTGTTGCTACAGTTACATAAAAATGAATGCCTTTCTCAGTACCAGACCCCAATCTCTGGCACTACTGTAACAGCAGACAGAGCATCTGGTGCATTGCGCCATCCTATCTCTGTCCTTGTGCAATATCAGTTCAAGCAGCAAATGAAACTATTCATATCATATGCCTTTTCAGGAGCAGTGATGATAATCAGCTGTCTCTCTTTCTCTCATCTTCAGGAACAGCCGTTCTTCAATCATTATCCTCAGGCTAATTTGCACATGATAATTTCCCAGATTTTTACATAGACAGGGGTCACTTCCGCATCTTTATATATAGGAAAACATGATGGAGAAGATGACAGCATTTATTTCTCGCTGGCAGCCAAAATCAGTGAAATCTAAATATTCGATTGCATGGATCCATTCACCAGCAAGTTCTGTGCTGTTCCGCTTCTACATTATGTTTAGCCATATGTGAAGACTGGAGAAGTTACCTCCTCATCTTGAGGGGGTGGGGGAGAGGAAGGAAACCATTTAAATTTGACTCCACCCCTGCCCTGCCTTCTTTCACTCTTTACCTATGCAATGATAGCCTAAGCTATGAAATGTACTCTTCACTTATTTTCTCTTCTCTGCTACCAGCAAGGAATATAGCTGCAGTTCACAATAATAAAGCATTTAAGTCAATCACATTGCTTATTTTAGGATTAGTTTACCATGATAACTACGACATGTGTCTTTTTAATTTATTTATGTATTTCTTACATTTATATCCCACCTTTCTTCCATCATGGAAGTCAAGGTGGCTACATGTGGTTCCTAGGTGGTCTCCCCTCCAAACACTGACCAGACACAGACCTGCTTCAATTCAGCAAGGTGTCTGCTTCACCTGCCTTCAGACCATGTCCTGGGACCATATGTTTGTTACATATGTTTCACATGCATTTGTTTCCTTTATGAGGGAAGGCAAGACCTTCTCCCACCCCACCCCCATGACCAGTGCTTCTGAACTCAAAGGAATCCAGATACAGCCAAAGGTGTACTGAATGTTCAGTGTAAGAAGACATTTAACAAGGAGCCTAGTTAACAACGATCGACAGTGCTAGATCAAAAAGGGAATATTCTCCAACAGCTCCTTATCTCCATCTTCTTTCCATTCTTTTGTAGCAATTTCCTCTCGCCATATGAATCTTAGTACACAATTATCAACTAATGTCAGAATTTAAGTACTGACATGAAATAAAATTTGAGAAGGAAAGGAAACTTTAAAAGAAATTAAAACCACTACTGTACATACTTTCAATGTTTCCTCATTTCTGTACATATATGTTGTTGTTGTTCAGACGTTCAGTCGTGTCCGACTCTTCGTGACCCCATGGACCATAGCTTGCCAGGCCTTCCTGTCCTCCGCTCTCTCCCGGAGTGTGCTCAAGTCCATATTCATTGCATCGGTGATGCTATCTAGCCATCTCATCCTCTGCCATCCCCTTCTCTTTTTGCCTTCAATTTTTCCCAGCATCAGGGTCTTTTCCAATGACTTTTCTCTTCGCATTAGGTGGCCAAAATATTTGAGCTTCAACTTCAGTATCTGTCCTTCCAATGAGCAGTCAGGGTTGATTTCCTTTAGGATTGAATGATTTGACCTCCTTGCAGTCCAGGGGACTCGTAAGAGTCTTCTCCAGCACCACAGTTCGAAATCATCAATTCTTCGGCGCTCAGCCTTCCTTATAGTCCAGCTCTCACAGCCATACGTTACTACTGGGAAAACCATAGCTTTGATTATACGAACCTTTGTCAGCAAGGTGATGTCTCGGCTTCTTACTATGATGTCCAGGTTTGCCATAGCCTTCCTCCCAAGGAGCAAGCGTCTTTTAATTTCATGGCTACAGTCACCGTCTGTGGTGATCATGGAGCACAAGAAAATAAAATCAGTCACTGCTTCCATTTCTTCCCCTTCTATATGCCAGGAAGTGATGGGGCCACATGCCATGATCTTAGTTTTTTTAATGTTGAGTTTCAAACCAGCTTTTGCATTCTCCACTTTCACCCACAACAAGAGGCTCTTTAGATCCTCTTCACTTTCTGCCATTAGGGTGGTATCGTCTGCATATCTGAGGTTGTTGATAAGATTGCCGGGAGAATTAATTCCGACCTGTGATTCATCCAACCCGGCGTTTCTCATGATGTACTCTGCATATAAGTTAAATAAGCACGGCGACAAGATACAGCCTTGTCATACTCCTTTCCCAATTTTGAACCACTCAGTTGTTCCATGTCTGGTTCTTACTGTTGCTTCTTGACCCTCGTACAGGTTTCTCAGGAGACAGGTAAGGTGGTCTGGTACTCCCGTCTCTTTCAGAATTTGCCACAGTTTGTTGTGATCCACGCAATCAAAGGCTTTAGCGTAGTCAATGAAGCAGAAATAGATATTTTTCTGGAATTCTCTTGCTTTCTCCATGATCCAGTGAATGTTGGCAATTTGATCTCTAGTTCCTCCGCCTCTTCGAAACCCAGCTTGTACTTCCAGTAGTTCTCGGTTCACGTACTGCTGAAGCCTAGCTTGTAGGATTTTGAGCATAACCTTGCTGGCATGTAAAATGAGTGCAATTGTATGGTAGTTTGAACATTCTTTGGCATTGCCCTTTTTTTGGAACTGGAATGTAAACTGACCTTTTCCAGTCTTGTGGCCACTGTTGAGTGTTCCAAATTTGATGGCATATTGAGTGCAGCACTTTAACAGCATCATCTTCTAGGATCTTAAATAACTCAGCTGGAATACTGTCATCTCCGCTAGCTTTGTTGTTAGTAATGCTTCCTAAGGCCACTTGACTTCTCTCTCGAGGATGTCCGGCTCAAGTTCAGTGACCGCACTATCATGTCTATCAGGGACATTCAGATCTTTCCTGTATAGTTCTTCTGTGTATTCTTTCCACCTCTTCTTAATCTCACCTGCTTCTGTTAGGTCCCTGCCTTCTTTGTCCTTTATCATGCCCGTCTTTGCCCAAAACATTCCCTTGAGATCTCCGATTTTCTTGAAGAGATCTCTAGTCTTTCCCATTCTATTGTTTTCCTCAATTTCTTTGCATTGTTCATTTAAGAAGGCCTTCTTGTCTCTCCTTGCTATTCTCTGGAAATCTGCATTCAGTTGGGTATATCTTCCCTTTTCTCCCTTGCTTTTTGCTTCCCTTTTTTCCTCAGCGACTTGTAAAGCCTCATCAGACAGCCACTTGGCTTTCTTGCATTTCTTTTTCCTTGGGATGGATTTAGTTGCTACCTCCTGAACAGTGTTACAGACCTCCGTCCATAGTTCCTCAGGCACTCTGTCTATCAGGTCTAATCCCTTAAATCTATTCCTCACCTCCACTGTATATTCATCAGGGATATGATTGAGGTCATACCTGAATGGTTTAGTGGTTTTCCCTACATTCTTCAATTTAAGCCAAAATTTTGCAACAAGCAGCTCATGATCTGAGCCACAGTCAGCTGCAGGTCTTGTGTTTACTGACTGTATAGAGCTTCTCCATCTTTGGCTGCAAAGGACATAATCAATCTGGTTTCGATATTGACCATCTGGTGATGTCCATGTATAGAGTCGCCTCTTGTGCTGTTGGAAAAGAGTGTTTGCTATGATCAGCATGTTCTCTTGGCAAAACTCAATTAGCCTTTGTCCTGCTTGATTTTGTACACCAAGGCCATGCTTGCCTGTTATCCCGGTGATTTCTTGACTTCCTACTTTAGCATTCCAATCCCCCATGATGAAGAGGAGATCTTTTTTTGGAGTTAGTTCTAGAAGGTGTTGTAGGTCTTCATAGAACCGATCAACCTCAGCTTCTTCGGCATCAGTGGTTGGGGCATAGACTTGAATTACTGTGATGTTGAATGGTTTGCCTTGGATTCGTACTGAGATCCTATCGTTTTTGAGATTGTACCCCAGTACTGCTTTTCCCACCCTTTTGTTGACTATGGTGCTACTCCATTTCTTCTAAGGGATTCTTGCCCACAGTAGTAGATATGATGGTCACCTGAATTAAATTCGCCTATGCTTGTCCATTTTAGTTTGCTGATTCCCAAGATGTCAATGTTCAGTCTTGCCATCTCATGTTTGACCACCTCCAGCTTACCTTGAGTCATTGATCTTACATTCCAGGTTCCGAAACAATATTGTTCTTTACAGCATTGGACTTTCTTTTCACCACCAGACACATCCACAGCTGAGTGTCCTTTTGGCTTTGGCCCAGCCGCTTCACTCTTTCTGGCACTACTTGGAAATTCCCTCTACTCTTCCCCAGTAGTATATTGGACACCTTCCGACCTGAGGGGCTCATCTTCCGGCGTCATATCTTTTAGCCTTGTGATATGTTCCATGGGGTTTTCTTGGCAAGAATACTGGAGTGGGTTGCCATTTCCTTCTCCAGTGGACCACATTTTGTCAGAACTCTCCACCATAACCGGTCCATCTTGGGTGGCCCTGCATGGCATAGCTTATGGCTTCACTGAGTTATGCAAGCCCCTTTGCCACATGATCCATGAAGGGGATCGCTGTACTAAACTATTATATATACTAGGAAACATTTAAAAATAGTATTGCTGATTTTGTAGTCTGTGAATGATGCCGTTTTGCCTTCTCAGAGATTTGAAGGAGGCAAACTCATTTTGAGCTGGAGAGCCCATTATTAGTTCATAGAGATGATTTCTTGGAGAGAATTAAGGCATGAACAGTGAAAATTGAAGATTCACTGCAGGCGGATAGAAGCCCCGCCGTTCATATATTGAATGCAAATGCAAACGGTGGGCGGTTGCCTTATCTCTCTATATGAGATGATCACCAAGAGTTAATATCAAATTGTTCATCAAGCATTACAAAGACGATGGCATATTGAAAGGTCATTCCTGTTTATTTTCAGGATGGTACCCATTATTATATAACAAACACAGCAGAATTGGCATAGTATTGTATGTTCTCTTTGTATTAATTCACTATGGATCTATTTTTTTAATAGATCCCCTGGGGAGCTTTGTGTATTTTTCTTTTATTAAGCAAGACAGACACATTTAAAGGAGTGGTGCAGTTTCCACGCAGCTAAGAATTTTCATGAAGGTATCATCAGAAGATGGTGTATACTCTATGTTGTTGTACGCTGGACCTTGTGGGCTTTATTTTCTGTGAACCACCCAGAGAGCTTTGGCTATTGGGTGGCACAGAAATAAAGAAATAAATATTCATGGGCTGTGATCCAGCACTAGCTCGGTGTTCCATCAAAGTTAATAATGGGCTATTTTCCCCACGAGCAGCTGACCTTCCAACTGGCTCCAGGTTTTTGAGGGCCTCAGTGGGCCTCCTGCCCTCCTCCCTCAGTGAGTTTATCTTCTCACCACCACGGTCGCCAGCTACTATTGCTCCTCCTCATCTTCTCTCATCATTGCTTGACAGGCAGAGCGCCAGCGGCATCTACTGCTCCGCCTTTTCATCGCCACTGATGCCTGGGCCACAGCGAGAGGCAGGTGAATAAGCAGGTTGCAATGGTGAACAGGCACGACTCTAAGGGGCTCCTGTCAGTGGGCCCCTGAGGGGTGGTGGGGGTGGTGGCAGGTGCTCTACCATGCACATGCTTGACACCGGCCCTGCCTTCCAAACCCACAAGCCACTTTCTACAGAAAAAGCAGCTGGCATTTCATCAGAAGGAGCTCCTGGAAGAGCACCATTTCGGCAAACAACAGCATGCATAAAATCTCCCTGCAGGACTGGGTCATATCTTCCAAGCAGCCCAATCCTACCCATCTTTTTGCGGAAGTTCATTTCATAGAAGCCACTGGGACTTACTTTCCCCACCTAAGTATGCATATGATTAAGTCCTATATTTAATATATTGTAAACAATTTCAGATTGGCCATCAGAGCTTAGTCGACTCACGCTCCACCTGCTCCACACGTATAATGGATGACCGATTATTCTGGAGGAAGTAGTACTTCTTTGTCATGAACTACAATGACAAAGAGTGCAGTCCATAACTTATTCATTCTAGAATCACACCAGTGCAGTCTGTGACAATGCTATGGGGTCAGCAGGTCTGGAGTTGCAGCACAGAGATGGGTTGTTGCTTATATCTTCCACCTTTTATACCGAGACAGGCAGTTTCAAACCATAACAACCTGAATACTAGGATTTGAGCAGACATGGTATCAATGCATTAGCATGGTGACAAAAATACTGCGGTATGAGGCAGGAAGTCAATGAATGTTGCTTTGTCATGAATTCACTAGGTTGCCTTAGGAAAGCCTCCCTCTCTCCGCCTCAGTCCCTCCATCTGCGTTATTGGGGGGGGATATAAAATTGTAAGGCTCATAACTAAACAATGCATCTGACACACTTTGAACACCTGAAAGATCTATAAAAATGTTATTACTTCCTTGGAAATAATACCTACTTTATTCAGTGGGACTTACACCCTAGTAAGTGTGCATACGATTGCAGCCTTAGAGCTGCTTCCTTTATCATACAGTTATGAGTTACTACTGGCTATATTGTCTTAGAGAGAAAAGCTAAATGCACATACATGTAAACCAATATCTGTAACATAAACAAACTGATTGGCATGTGTTTTCAAGTGATAAATAAAACAAAAAAGTTCTTTCATAACACTGCAAAGATCATACACTGACATTTCCCTTTGCTACTACTTTGCTGTACACTAATTGATCAAAGTGTTCCTCACCCATGCTATTGATTCAAACAGCCTGGAAAATATAAGATGTTGCTCTCTTTGATAGGTTTCACAGTAGTCAAACTTGATGGGGCTGCATTCAAAAGCATTTTCAGGCCAGTAAAAGCACATTGTGTCCATATTTCAGACTTGTGTCTGACTACTCCCACATTTGAAAGACATTCATACATCTGTGGCCTTCTAGAAACTTCCTTACATGCCTTGTCAAAATTTGGATGGAGACCACATGCCTGAAGGTATGGCCTGTGTTTGTTCTTACATTGGTACAAAACAGAGGAACGATACATACATAGCTCATGCGCCACCTTAACCACAGTTATGAAAAGGAAGCGACAAAAAGAAGGAGCTTAACACATCTCCCTCACCAATCATAAAGGATGTGCATGTGTTTACATGAAGCTTTCCCCTTAAGAACATCTGTCTTCAATTGGTGGGCTGTGATCCACAACTAGGTCACATCCTTATTTACAGTGGCACTTACAAGAGCGGTGTCAAAACAATTAAGGAGAGAGAGATCAGGGGGTGGGGGGTGTCAGGGGAGAGAATAATTCTATGCTTCCTTTAGTAAAGCAGATCCCATGTGTGCAAATGTACTAGGAAATTATATAGAGGTCAGTGGGGAGGGAAGGGTAGGAAAGGATCTCTATCGATGGCAGGACAATATTAGGGTGGTTTAAGCAAGCCACATCCTCTCCATAGCCCCCAAAACCAACTTCAGCTGTCAGTGATTCATGCATTTCCTCTATGGTTGGAAAATATCTCCAGCAACTGAGGGCAAAGTACAGAGGCTAGCCCTGACCAGGGACAATGTGTGTCCTGCTTAAAGGGAAGCTAAGGCTGGAGAAGGTTCTAGCACAGAGTCAGAGTCTAAGCCTCTAGGGTTTACACAAAAAACATAGGATGAGTACAAACATAGAGTTACAAGACAATGTGGGATCTACTCACAGAAGATCCAGCAGAGAGAGGACTAGGATATCAAAGGCAAGGTGCTTAGGGACTAGAGAACATAAGAAGCATGATGCTTTATAAGACCAAGGTCCATCTAGTATAAAGACATTGTTCCAGCAGCCCTTGTCTGCCTAGAACTGAGGCTTATAAACTAGAGCTTCCAGAGCCCCACCCAAAACTCAGCTGGAGCACATCCGAGGCTTCTAGAAGAAGGCTTCCTCATGAGGTGGGCCCTGCTCACAAGGAACCCTTTACTCATGAGGAGGCTTCCTCTGCAAATGTCCATGCCTTCTCACAGGGGTTCTTCTGGCAAGCCTCTTGAGACATCAACTCTCTCAGGGGCTAGGTGGTTACTCAGCCTCCATCTCAGAGATGGAACTCCCTACCTCTTGCTGGGATGGATCCATGGTCATATCTCCCAAGGACCCAGGCTCCTCCTGGACCAACTCCCAGTCTCCTGGTAGGTGCTGCTCCTCAATGCAGTTTGTCCTTGGCAGCTCTAGTTCCTCCTCTGAAGGTCCTCCAGCAGTGAGCTTAATTGAGCTAGCTCACTTACTTCCCTCAACCAACAAAAAGAGTGGCAAATTCCTCCCAGAACCTGTGGTCTTGTGGTTGAAGAGAATCTAAGCTGTCCTCCAAAGAAACTCTATGGGCGGGGGTAGAAAGGGAACAGTACCTGTTGGTGTGCTATCTCTAGGCTGAAAATCCTCCCACTGGACCCCTGAGCACAGGGAGTAGCCTGTGTGTGAGGGGAGGAAAGTGACCTCAGTGGGGAGACCTTAGTAGCCACCTCTGGGGCTAAGAGAGGCTGATCCACCCCCATCTGAAGAAAATATAGGGAAGGGAAACAGATACAGGGAAACAATGACATTTGGAGGAAGAGCACAAACTACACACTGAGAGAGAAGACTGCAGTGACAGAATTGTAACATATCACAAGGGACCTCTTTTTCTGGTGTTGCAGCCTTACTGCCTATGTGAGGCTTTCTTCCTGTCCCATTTCCCTGCCATCTTGGATGGTGAGAGAAACAAAACTCCCAAGCAGGGCAAGAAAATGCATGCGGCTCTGTTAAGGATCTGTGTATTCCTTCAGAGCCATAAATTCAGGGTGAACTGCAACCCCATTGCCATGACAGCAGGGATGAGGCCACACCAACAGGAAGTCCCATGAGAATCCAGGGAACTCTTGTGAGATTATGTTGAGTGCAGCACTATATATGGCAGAGGTGGGTGGGAGACAGTTCAGGCCTTCACTCCATTGCCTGGAGACAAGACTAGGTGGAAATAGAACTGGGAACTTGCTAAGTCCTCCCCTCTATTTCTGAGGCCAAGGGAAAGAAAATCCAGGGGGGCCAAAAGAGGAGTCAGGACAGAGGCCAATTTTAAGCCTCCCTGCATAGTAGCTCCAAAATGTGACTTCTGTATTGGAGACTGGAATTACAGATTAATCCTAGCTGTGGAAATGTTGAAGGCCACTGCTTTAGGATACTCAGACGGGTCTAATCTTTTTGCACTTGCCACCTTTGAAGTGTGCATTAGACCTTCATAATTGATCTGGGTTGTGTGCATTTTGTATTCAGCATACAAAATCAGCCTCCATTCATCCTTATACAAGAACTTGGTAAGGTAAATGGCCATTTGTTTAACAGATGGGAAACTAAATCTGAGAGAGAGTTCAAGTTGTCAAGGCCACCATGAATTCAAGACAGTGCTGGGATTTGAATGGTTATCTGCCATCCCCAAACCTAATGTTTTTACCCACTGGGTCACCCTTGACCACAAACATGCTTGTCAGCTTTCCATAACATGACATTAAACTTACTAAAGCAGACCTGGAAGCACTAATCAGTGAACTGATGTGATTGATCAAGTGACTCATTAATCACAGCTTTCAGAATTGGATTTTATTTCAAATTTTAATCAAAGCAGTCCCCTCTTAAAAGTGATCACCACTGTGGGCATTGTCTAAACTGTTTAAGTATATCTTTTTATAATCAAATGGAGATGATGAATATCCAAGGAGCACAGGGTCCCTCTGCCCCCGTGTTATTTAGTGCAAAGTCAATATTGTCTCCATTAAATATCCTCAAAACATCTTTTGTACTGAGTTTATGCTATAGCCTTTATTTTAATTAATGCACTGAGTGCAAAATATTTTGAGCCAATCCTATGGTCCCTCTGGAAGCACATCCAAAGGAAAGTTCAGACTCCCCATCCAAAGGCCATACACATCACCTTGGAATTGGGATCCAATTCCCCATCCCCACCCTGTCACAGCCACCACAGAAAGCACCATGCTGGCTGCTTCCTCAGGTTGCAAATGTGGCCTCAGCAGGAGGGGAAAGGGGGTGTTCCAGTGGGTGAGGAGAGGAGAGGAGAGGCCAGGATATGAGAAATCCTATGGCCTCTCTAGCCCCCACCAAGCCCCTGCCACTGTGCCTTCTCTAGATGGGCTCAAAGGCCTGTCTAGAGCAAAAACATTTAAAAGGAGGATGGAAAGGTGAAAAATCTCCTCTGTCACTCCTTCCACCCTGCCAGCAGCAGCCCAGCAGGGCATTGGATACACAGAAGCCACCAAGATCTGAGCCTTCCTTCCTTCCTTCCTTCCTTCCTTCCTTCCTTCCTAGATCTGTTAAAAATCTATCAATGGAACACCTTGATAAAAGAACTTTCATGACATCTTGTTCAAGTGATCACATATATTGATGGTAGGCTATACTTTTATGTTTTAACCCCCGTATTGGACTGCATGAGAGTTAGATAAACCTGGAATGGGAGAACAATGACGGAGCATGGAGTGGGAAAAAAGGGATACAAGCTGCCTCCAAAAACAGCTTTACTTTGGGGGTGGGTGACAATTGCATTCAATTCAGTTTTACAAGAATCTATCTATTGATCTATCTATCTTCATAAAGAGGAGATGACAGAAAGAACTTGAGATTTAGAAAAATTCAGTTGTGGATAAATGTGAAATGGATAGCTGTGTCCATCCCCACTTGACATTGACCTTGATGGCAGTGATACTGTGGCTTTGTAATGCAATGGCTCTTTCCTCCACAGCTGGCTTGCAGCTGTGCATAAAACTTTTCAGAAGGCAAAAATACAGAGTAAAGCATCTTCTTCAGCCTGGGGGACCAGACTAGGGATGAGCAAATCTGTCTGCTTCACTTTCTATAGCATTTACATTCTTTCAAGCACAAGTTCGTTCTATCCTGCTTCTGCACCAGTTTTTGATTTCTTTAAAAAGTCCACATGAAAATCATTTGCATTTTCATGCACATGAAAATTTGTATGCATTTTTGTACACAGTTTCCCCCTAATACATGTATTTTTGCAAGCATGTTTCCCTAATATATGCCTTTCTGTACACAACTTTCCCTAATATATGCCTTTTTGTACACAACTTTCCTGACTGTATGAATTTTTGTATGCAATTTTCCCCTGATACATGCTTTTTTGTATGCATTTTTGATCAGAGAACTGCATCACAAAATTCAGAGAAGAGCGAAAACTGAAGAATCAATGTGTTCTGGTTCTCATATTAGTTTGGGAAGTGCAAGTTAGATTGGTTCATATTAAAATGCAAAGCAAACTAATGTTGACCCCATCCATAGTCCAGAGCCACCCTGGCTGATTAGGAGCTAGATCCTCTCCTTGTCAGGACATCACCACTGGCCCAGTACACAGGTTCCCTAGACTTTAAGGATCTGTTAAATTGTGCATCATAGGAGCCTCTGCAGCTTTATTTATTTATTTGTTAGATTTGTTTGCTGCCCAATTGGCACATGCCCTTGGGGCATCATGTTTATTCCTGGCAGAGGCACCTGCCAGATAGGAGTAAGGTCTGTGCTTCCTTACACCCAGCCAGGGCTCACTCAGGGGAGGGTGCTGGCCAGGCCAAAGCCCATGCCAGGGCCCCTCCCAGATGGTTGTGCCCCTCCCAGTGCTAAATAAAAGGATGTTCCTGAAGAAGCCTCTGCATTATTATGTAAACCACACCCCTGACTCTCTTTGAATGGCTAGTCTAGGACAGTTTCCAAGGCTAAGCTAGATAGCAGAGTATTACAGTGAGATGAATCCTTATCTAGGCAGAGAAAGAGAGAGAGAGAGAGAGAGAGATCTTCTGCCAGATTCATGTATTCATGTAATACTAAATATTCCCAGAGGTTTTTATTTTGACAGAATGCCTTTAGAAAAAGGTTATAAATTGTGGGATTTAGACAGCATCTTTTATGCAATCCAGATTCAGCCCAAAGAATGAAATGTATCACCTTGGTAAAGGAAGAAATAAAAAGATAAAAAAGAAATATCTTCAGTCTGCTTGTATATATTTTAAATACTAGACATGTTGAATGCTACACCCTATTAATTTTCCAATTAGATCCCTTTGCCATTTTCTTTTCTCTCTTCCCCCCCCCCAACCTTTGTAGAGTATTATAAAGCAAAAAAAACCCTATGCTTTGAGTATTGATCAAAGCAGAAAAATGTTTGGTAGTATGTAAAAAAACAATATTTCCCTAACATGTAATACTTCTATGTCATTATAATATAACTTCAAATGTACCACATGGCACAAGATCCTAGAGAACTGATACATTTATAGAGCTTTTCTCCAAAATGTTCATGGTGGCCCATATAATGTTGTTGTTGTTCCTGTTGTTTCCATTGTATCCTTGGGGCTTTTCATTCATGGAGAATAGATTTGTCATATATACTAGTGAATTCATCCCTTGGGTGCTGATTCTTAGATAGCACTATCCAGGCACAAGACAGAGGTATCAGCAGGGTTGAGAGAACCACAAGGTTTGCAGTGGAACAAAAAAAAGTATTTATTAAAAAAGAAAATAAGGGGGGACCCCAAAATAGCTCAGGGAGTACTGAGCATGCTTAATGGGCACAGAATGCTGGGGGCGGGAGGGGAGGAAACAGGATGCTGGCCTTAATAGGCTTCAGCCTGATCAAGCAGGGCTCTTATGTTCTTGTCTTCACAAAACAACTGAGCAGTGATTTGAACTCCAATGTTAAGGTTTCAGCCATCTGTTTTGGACTTCAGCTCCCATGAGCCCCAGTCATTATGGCCAATGGTCAGGAATCCTGGGAGTTGAAGTCAAAGACATCTGGAGGGCACCAGGTAGGGGAAGGCTGCTATACATCATCTTTTACCATTCTGTTATCTCTAAAGGGGCTTCCTACTGCAGCGCTCACTGGTCTGCAAGATGGATAGGGACTCACTACACCTGAGTTATCGAAGCTCCTATGTTCTCTGCCGCCTTGTAGAAGACTGGTGAAAAGCCTGTCCAGAACTATTGCATGGTAGCCACTGCCTCCCTCCTGCCACCAAAGGGAATGAAAGAACTGCTGCTGGCAAATTTGGAAGACTGCCATATCAGTAGCTCCTTTGGATGGGAGAAACCTCTAAAGGAGGTGACTGCTTCATACTCTGATGCAAGGGAGGAACAGAACAGCTTTCTTCACAGTATTATAATTGAAAACTTCCACATGGAATTCAAAAATGCAGCAGAGTATGGAAATAGAAAATTAACTGTCCATTTTTAGTATGTCATAACATTTGGATTTGTAACTAGAACAAAGGAGGAGTTAAAGGTGGAAAACTTTCTTTCTCAGGTATAGCATAGGATCCATGTGAAGAAAACTACTTCTGCAGTGGCTGTGATAGAAATTCACCCACTACACAGCAATATTATTAGTTCAGCCATGGTGCCAACTGTTTTGTTACAACCGTTGTTCAGCACATAAGAAGAGCCTTCTTGCAACAGATCGAAGAGATGCCCATCGCACAAACAGGGCAGGAAGGCAACAGGCCTCTCCCAAAGTTACACGCACACACCTGCATCTGAACCTGGAAGTTCCATTGAGCTATTATAGCTACTAGCTGCACATAAACCTTCTCTCTGTGAATTTGTCGAATCTCCCTTTAAAGCATCTAAACCACTGGCCATTAATTCCATGGGGTTGTATCCAGTTGTGTCATTCCACTGGTGAGAACTGTTGGTGGAATAGATTTCCCTTCCTTCTCTGCAGTCCACTATATACACCCCAAATCTGCTTCAAATTACTGGAGGGATCCTCTGGAGCAGATTTTGAGCATGTGAGGGGGCATGTAGGGTGGAGGAGAGGAAAGAATCCTGTTGCATGAGCGGACTTCTGCTCATGTGAGGGTTGGATCCAACACATAAGGTGCCAGTTGTTTTCCGGGCTCAGTACAAAGTGTTGTTTGTAACCTTTAAAGCTTTAAATGGTTTAGGGCCTGACTATCTGAGGGGACCACCTGTCTCTTTATGAACCTGTCTGGTTATTCAGACAGGTAGAAATCAGAGAGGCCCTTTGGAGGGCACAGACAGAGAGAGACACACACACCACTTGCAGAGTCCCATTTGTAAGGCACACGTAGAAAAGGCTTTCTCCTGCATCGCTCCCAAATTGTGGAATGCTGTCCCTTCAGAGCTAAAATAGGTCAGCTTTTCTGAAAAGAGTTAAGACACCTGTCTTTCATTTGGCAGTTAAAATAGTGGATAGTAGTTTAAATGTTGTTTTAATATGGTTTTATTGTGTTTATATTTTTATTGATTATTTTATTGGAATTGCTGTACACCTCCTTGGTGACACTTGTGGAAAGGTGGTATATAAATATTATAAAATAAATCAATCCATCAATCAATTAATGTCTGTTATAATAATACAGTTACTTCTTGAAAGGAAGTCCCCTTGAATTCAGTTGGGCTTACTGCCACAGAAATGTGTTTAGACCTGGTGCATTTCTAAGATGCTTTTTGTCTCCATTCCTGCTAGTTTCTGCATTCCCTCAGGCTAACCTTCTGGAGACCACAACCCAGGGGTAGACCGCAATAACCCTATCCCTAATATAGGTTCAGCACCTTGGGTAGCTCCTTTGGAGTTCTGGCTGGTTCTGACTGAAACCCAGAATGGATTCACAGCCTCACTGAAATCGGAGCCACCAGCCTACCAGTGCACATATACAAATAAACACACACACATGTATTCTCATGCATACATACATAATGCACACATAACTCACCCATTCTGTCCCACATGAAGAAATATACACACCCCATGGCAATAAGGCTTGAAAATAGCCTCCCATTGCAACCAATAGAACACTTTTTTCAAACCTATCTGATGCAGAGGAGGTGGTCTTCATGGAGATTGCAGCATGAAGGAAGGGCTAACCTTTCTCTCCCCAGCTGCAATTGCAATGAAGTCCCTCCCACCCCGGGAGGTGGCAGTCAGGCTTGGAAAAAAGCTCCCATTGGATACAATGCAGGTGTGTTTTTTTTTAGCATAATTTCTGTGCCCAGGTGGGAGAAAGAAAGTGGGTTGGCGGTTCCCCACCCATGCTCTAATGGATATTGTGTGCTTTTAATTTAATGTATTTATTTAAACCATTAAACACCTCCCTCCAATCCAAAATGCCTAGGGTGGCTTATAAGAACACAATAAAACAATTTTCAACAGTTAAACGCAGCACTAAAAACAATCGCAGACAGCAGAAAAGCACAGCTTTCCAAATCTGACAGGCATTGTTCATGCCTGTGTAACCTTGCGCTTAGACTGCAGTCATGTCCTCTATGTGTAGCTGCCTAGAATGACTGACTGAAAGCTTCATCAAGTACCAGACACTTCCTGACAGAGGTGTATTGCTGGAAATCCATTATTCCCATTCTCCAGAATCTACATTTGTCCTTATAGCATCCCAGTTACAACCTGAGCTGCCAGTATTAACCAGCCCGCAGTGGCTGAAGTATTTTATGCCTTCTGCCCTGTGTTCTGCCACAATCTCTGCAAGGTAAAGTTTTTCAGGTGTTTTAAGTGGCCAACACAAAGTGTGGTTTTAGTAGACAGTACTTTATGTGTGGATTTTATTGGGTTCTGTTTTGACACAGATTCTTGGGATTCAGTGTGTGAAGCTCTACATATATACATTCCCTTATGGTTTCTTTTCACATATAAGGTAATAGATGAAATTTATTTTGGATCCAGATCAAAAATATGTTGTATTTCTATATTACAAAGACACTTGCTACAAACATCTTTTTTAAGTCCTTATACACCCCACCCCATTGGAATTGGAATCTAAACTTTAGAAGAAGCAATTTCCCCCATATTTGTAGATCAAGATTTTCATTTCCTTTCCACAGATTTCACCATTCTTTATCATATGGCTCTTCAGGATTACTGTCAGTCTTAATATATATGTTGGCATAGATTGTAGGTATTCATTTTTATAGAATGTTATAGAATAACCTTGTAGAGGAACAGTGAAAAATTCTATTGGTCTGCAAAGAAGGATGTTATTTGTTTAAAATAAATTCATATAATCATCTTTGGCTTTGATATGGAAAGTATGTGGGGAGATTTATTTTTGTCGTATAATTATATGGGCTTTAAAACACAGGACCATCAGGGTTTTTTTCTGACTGCAGGTTCCATTTTATATTTCACCACACGGTTAGAATGAAATATTGGGTTTCTCAAAATGTCCAGCTGTACGGTAACTGCTCAGGAAACAGTAAGCTTCGGGTTGTCTAAACATGCAGTATAGTATTTGCAAAACAGTCTTCTGCATATATTAAAACACCCTGTAGCCTAAAGCCAGAAATGCTGTCAATTCGGGACCATGGATATAATAAAGCAGGGAAACAAGGCTGTGCATATCCCCTACCAAATGGGGACGGGAATCTTCTTTTCACTTGAGCTCCTGTCATCATCTTACAGTTACCTCTAATTCCAGCCTCAAATCTTGGCCCTTACTACTCTTCCACCCTTTTAAAAATGGTACTTTTGAAATCCAGACTCCACAGCTAAAGAAAGCCAATTGGACCAGGCTATCCCTGAGATGTGGGAGCACCATTGGTGGACATTATAATGGAGGAAAACAGCAGCAACCCTTCTCAAGACATCAGTTTTTTAATAGCTTTGGTACAGCTTTTAAAGCTGGTTAAGTCAGGATGTCAGGACTTGCCTACATTGTCAACCACTGTTATTGCCTCCGTTTATGATATATGTCCTGACTTATATGGTAATCTGTTTAATTTCTAAAAGCTACATGAGCAACATGGCTGTAAAAAGGCAATTGTCATGGTTGAGATTTTGCATAGGATCTACAGAAGGGGAACGCATATGTGGGAGAGCTGTACGATATATAGAACAGAGGTGGGCAACACACAGCCTCCAAGCTGTATGCAGCCCCTGGACCTTTTTGCAGCCCCTGCCGCCACCACCACCCTAGTCACTGCCACTGAATTTCGACGATGGCAAAAATACTGCCTTTTCTCTTTAAAACAAGATGTGCAGGGAGCATGCGGCTTGTTTCAGTGCAAATTCACGCTCCCTGGTGCATGCTTATCCATTATATAAGATGTGTGCTTCCTGCATGCTTTGTTTTAAAGAGGGAAAGTGGCTTTTTTGCTACCGTTGATTTTGGCAGTGGGGGGTGGGGCATGCAGTAGGTTGGAAATTGGCCCTTGGCTGCTCCAAAGTTGCAGAACAAGCCAGGAATGCATTATCGCAGGCTGCCAGGAGGCGGCAATAGAGTTCACCCCACACAGTCGTAAAGGAAGAACTGGAAGGCTGACTAAAAGTTTCCCAGTATCTGGCTACTTCCATTCTTGCTGCTGCTAAAAGAAATAAGGGAAGGTCCTTGTGGAGAACCTTTGTGTGGCTTTCTAAATATTGACAATAGTGCTACAACAACAGTTGCCACTGCTGGAGTAGCAAGACAGGTACCATTGCTCAGGGCCTGAACTTGGACCCTTTTGCATAGAAAAAGGTGTGCTGAGAAATGAAGGACTCTGAGAATGGGGGAGGTGCTTTCCCTGGACCATTTCAGGAAGCAGCCATGGATTAAGGCAACCAGTCTTTCAGAGATTTTCATGGATGAGGAAGCATGCCAAGGGTCTGTGCTTTCTCTTTGCCCTTCTCCTGAGAATGTTTCTTTGTTAACATCTTCACATTCCAGTGCCTCCTTCCCACACACACACACACACACACACACACAGAAACAGCAGGAGGCATGTGTATGGCAGGCCAAAACCCAGGGCCCTGCAACCCAGGGCCCTGTACCCGCCCCAATGCCCACCCAAAGAGCAGCAGCTGATGAGGACTGTGGCAAACATACCCAGTGTCAGCACCTGGGCTGGCACCGGAGCTGATGCTACGCATCACAGCATCCTTTCTTCCTCCTTACTTTAAAACAAAAACAGATAATGGTCATGGGGTGGCCAGCTGAGCATGTACGTAGGCACAGATGCTCGTTTTATTATTTTTATTTTAAAAATCCTTTTCTACAACAAAACGCTGCTTATCCCTAAATAAATATGTATAGCACCAGCAGCACACTCCATTTTATTCCTCTCTTCATGATGGTACTCTGATTTGAGTTTAACACACAAAACTGCACATGCTTTTATCGGGGCTGGCAAACTTGTTTGTTTTCCTTTAATGTAGCAGAAACGTACGCAATTGTAAAGCATGCAGTGGCCAGAGCGGGGATGAGGTGGGGAAATTATAGTTTTGTGCTTCACAACTGAAGCGGTCCACATGGCCATCTAAAGCCCCCATCCCCCCAATAAGACCATTCAGTCCAAATTCTAAAATTACCTAGTTGCACCGCTGGTGAGCGTTACTGCAATGCAGGCCTCAGATACAGAACAGAGCAGATTTCCCTTAAGGACGTAGGGCTAAAAGCACACACGGCCCTGCAGGATTCTTTTGCAAACAAGGCAGCCTGTCAGAAGGCTTCAGCCTACCATGGGAGAACCAATCGTTGATTTCCTTCTCTCTGCACTAGGCCGGTGGTAGTTAGCCTTGGTCCACCCTCCAGCCGATGTTCAGTTACAAAAGCAGCTCACTTGGTTTTTGCAGTGGAAATTGCTACACTGAGAAGCTCTGGCTGTGTGTGTCTATCTTTTAGGTGTATATATCCCTTCTTTGGACTCTAGCCTTTATGCTACCTTGTTTGCAAATAATATAATACATAATTCCAGAGATGCTCAGTTCTGGCATTCATACTTCAACCAAAATGTAAATATGCTTTTTGGGCTCCCCTGGAGTATTGGAACAGTCGTCTTTCTCTCTGTCCCAGAGGATGTGCAGCAATTTCCACTGCAGATGGTCCCTAAGCACAGATGGAGTTTAATGCTTAGACAGTGCCTTGTCAGGGCATACTTTTTGCCTATTGTCATGTCAGTTGGTCTTTAGCCAATTGATCAAAGGGTTGGCTGTTCAACAAACAAAGGATATACAATTTCTAAAATCTCAAATATTTGATGCATCTTGTTTTGTTTTGTTTTCTATCGCTGATACTAAATACTGGAGAGAGAAAGCAGGAAAATGTTTTAACTGCAGCTATAGTCATTCACCCTTAACACAAAAAAAAGATAATGGGACATGAAGTAGTCGGCACAAAAGGATTCACTCCACACCCCCTGCACACCAATGCATGTGTAGGGCACACTCTGTCATCAAGGAAGTTTAACTACTGTTAGAGCATTGATGTATTTTGCAGGATAATTCTATGCACATCTACTCAGACTTACTCCCATCCCAGGTAAGTGTGTATAGGATTGCAGCCATAAAGGAGCGTTGCATGCCTCCCAAGGGAGAAAGAAACTGAAACTACTGAGACATGGAAATGCAACACTGAGCTTGACCATCAGACCTGATTTCAGAAACCTGCAAAATAGACCTAAAGGGAGTAGACCAGAACTGCTAGAATAATATAGACATCTTATGCTTGATGTTGGATCAAACACCAAGGCATCCATTAGATAAATGCAGCAATTCATTTTCTTTGAATGCCCTGGTCTTATGTTTCAGTTTTTAGTGCTAGTCTATGAGACATATCCCATGTAGAGCTATGCAGAACTGTTTTACAATCCAATTTAAAACAACACACATCTTGCAACTGTTCCACAAGTTCCAATTGCATGTTAATTTCATAAAAGCAGCTTGAAGGAATTATCAAAGCACTTGCCTTAAAACACACTGGAAATTACACGCTAATGGAAGCAAACATACATTCTGTTTTTATCCTGCCTTTTCTGTCTTTATTTTTTCTGCTCTTTTTTTAAAGTGACCTTAGTTGTACGTCTTTGGCTTCAAAAATATTCTGTCAACCCTTCCAGAGTGCTTTGACAAATATGTATTTCTCATTATTTCATAAACCACAAGCTGAAAGTGGAATCTGCAATCTGAAAAATAAATATGATTCATGACAGCCCTATTAAAATGTCCGCTTAGCCTTTCAATTAGATTATTACCCCACAATTCAATGACCTGGGCCTGTGTCCCTGCTGTCAAGGAACCTATATAGCCCTAGGGTTTGCAAATCTACAATTGTTAACAGCACGTACTTTGCATACAATATTAATATATATGCAAATTGTATGTGCATGACTTTGCATTCTTCTATTAGAGTTCACTCATTTTAACATGAAGAATACAGTACTTATCATTTGTAAGTCACTTCACTATGCTAATGGTGCTGGGCTTAAAAGAAGCTAGAGGCATGCTTTCAAACCCAAAATCAACTTGCAGATGTTTAGACCACATATCTCCTAAGACATCAAAGAAGTTTACAAAATATACATTGACTGGGTCAATGTGGCTGGGTTCACACAACACACTAACTCTGAGCGGGTCTAGGAGCAAAAACTCCTTGGTCCATCAACTCCATCAGAGGCACAGCTTTAACTCAAAAGATTAATAAGAAAGACTCTCCTAGTTACAACACTGGTAGTCTTCAACCAGAACATAAAACAATTGGGGAATTGCTCATTCATTAGGAGAATTCTCTCCACCTTCACCTACAGCAGGGACTGATGCTGGGCAGATAAATAATCCCCACACACACAGTTTGGCTCTGCCAAATGCAGCGCCCACAGCTGCTAAATCTTTCTCTGCTGGTTTCATCCCAGTACCTTTCCTGGGGATAATGCCGACTCCTCCAGTATTGAGCAGGAAAATCCAGTGCAGCCTTTTTGGAGCTTGCTCTTTAAGGGGCAATGGAGGAAGGGGGACAGACCTCTTCTCTCCCAATAGATTAAGCAGCCCCCAAGGAGCTAAGTTTGTTGTCTCCCCGGTAAAACGCTGTTCTTCACTCCTGGATTGTGTCTTTCTCTCCTGCTGTCAGGGTCTCTGTTTGTCTCCACATCTCTTCTCCATCTCCTCCCTCTCTATCACTTTCTCCCACTTTTTATCCAGTGTCCGCCAGCTTCCCCCCCCCTTTTCCCCCAACCTCTTCCAGGTGAATCCTGTCATAGTGATTAGCACAAGCCTCGGGCATGTGCTGGCTGGTGTTGCTATTCATTTGCACTGCCACCGCTTGCCGCTGCCCTGGCATAGCCGCTGTCCTTGAGCCCAGCATTTCGAAGGGCGAGGGGTGCCCCGGCAATGCTGTGATGGGTCTGCAGGATTCTAGGTAAGAGATGGCAAGCCCCACCAATCCCTCACATATCCCCGGAGGGGGTCTCCATCTTGCTCATTGTTCCACAGGCTCTGACGGGGAAAAATAATCTACATTAGGATGATGCCAACCATGCTTGTATTGTACCGTGAAGGCATAAGGTTGCAATGCTAAATCCCAGCGGGTCAAATGGGGATTGTCATCTTTCATGCAATTTAGCCACTTTAAGGGAGCATGGTCAGTTACTAGTATAAAGGAGCTACCCCAGAGATAGTGACAGAGTGTTAACACCGCCATTTGACCGCTAGAGCCTCCCTTTCAATGGTAGAGTATTTTTGCTCATGGGGATTCGATTTTTGACTTAGATACAATATAGGATATTTGTTATCACCCTCGCCTTGAGCCAACACAGCCTCTAAACCAACACATGAGGCATCTGCTTGTAAAATGAATGGCTGGGAAAAATCAGGAGACCTAAGGACTGATGATTCAAGCAGACAAGCCTTCAGATCCTGAAAGGCTAGTTCTGCTTCATGTGACCACTTTAGCTGCCGAGGTCAGTTCTTTTTAGTCAAATCAGTCAAGGGGGCCATTCTAGATGAAAAATGGGGAATGAATCTCTGATGGTAACTGGCTAAGCCAAGAAATTGTTGTACTTCCCTCTTAGTCCTGGGTCTAGGCCATTGACTAAGGGCCTCAATTTTCTCTGGCACAAGCCAAGTGCAACCTTCCCCAACTACATGTCCCAGATATTGTATTTCTTTACAGCTGTTGTACACTTTTGGAATTGGCTGTTAGCCCACCCGTCTTAGTGCCAACAGGACCTGGGATAAATGGGTAAAATGCTCCTCCCAAGTTTGACTGAACACTATTATATCGTCAGTGTATACCATGGCACAATAGTTTAAGTGTCCCAACACATTATCCATCAGTCGCTAGAAGGTGGCAATAGCCCCATGTAATCCAAACAGCATGTACTTGAAGTGAAGCAGCCCTAGGGGAGTAGGGAAAGTGGTCTTTTCTTTGGAGGAGAGTGTCAATGGTATTTGCCAGTACCCTTAGGTAAGATCCAAGGTAGACAGAAAGGCAGCCTATCCTAATAATTCTAACAATTATTCCACTTGAGGCATAGGGTATGCGTCAAATTTAGTAACAGAATTAACTTTTCAGAAATTAATACAAAAGTGAACACTCCCATCGGGTTTGGGAACTAACACAGGTTGGCTCCTCCAAGGACTGACTGACTCTTCTATTACCTCCAGCTGGAGCATATTTTTGACCTCTTCTATCACCACTTGTTTTAGCTTATGAGGACACGGGCATGCGGGGACCCTCGCTCTAGTCCCGGATTGTGTCTCAATATGATGGGACGATACCTGAGTGTGACCTGGTAATTCCACAAAAAATCTAAAAAAACCCCTCTTCTAGTTGTCTTACCTGTTCTTTCTGTGGGGTCAACAAATGAGGACCTAGTGACAAAGTGGCATTGGGGTGTGCTACCCTTGATTCAGGGCCCATCCATTCTTCAGCACATTCAGCAGTCACCCCCTGGCATTCCCTTTCCTTCCACTCTTTCAGAAGGTTGACATGAAATATTTGAGTAGAATTCCTTTTGTTGGTCAAACGTATTTCATAATCTACAGGCCCAACACACCACTTCCTAAGGACCTTGCCACTGGGCAAAGAGTTTTCCACTACCTGTTGGAAGGAGTAACAATACCCTCTGCCCTGGCTTGAACTCCCGGGGCCGCACCTTGCAATTATAATAGTGGGCCGGCTCATGTTGAGCTTGATGGAAGTGGGCGGTGGCCCTCTGGAATATATCTCTAAGGTGTTGCCTCCATTCTATAACATATTGTAGGGTAGATCTGGATCCTGGAGGGCTCATTTCCCACCCTACCTTCACTAACTCTAGGATACCCCATGGGAGACGCCCATACAGAAGCTCAAAAGGGGAAAATCCCATTGAAGCTTGAGTCACTTCTTGGACTGCAAACATCAGGGGTCTGAACAATGGGTGCCATTGGCATGGATAAGCAGCTACAATTTTGTTTAACATCTGCTTAAGTGTTTTGTTGAAGTGCTCCACCAAGCCATTAGTCTGTGGGTGGTAAACAGAGGTGCAGAGAAGGTTAATCTTCAGAGTCTTCCATACTTTCCTAAGCACCAGACTCATAAAGTTTGTCCCTTGATCTGTTAGGACTTCCTTAGGAGGAAACCCACCCTCAAAAACATTAATTCAGGTGCTAGCATGCTAGCCATGGTCCACCATAAGGGAATAGCCTCTGGGTGTCTAGTGGTATAGTCGACTACAACTAAGATGTACATATGGCCTTTGGATGTTCGTTCAAGGGGCCCCACTATATCTATGCCTATCCATTCAAATGGCTCTGACATAATGGGAAGGGGGGTCCCGCTGGTCCCCCCCCCCATCCTGGCCTTGTGTCTTTTGGCAGTCTGGGCATGATACACAATACCAACAGACTTGTTTGTATATCCCAGGCCAACAGAACCATCGAGTTAGCCTTTTGGCAACAGCTAAATGACCGGATGCTGGTATATTGTGTGACAGCCTCATTAAAGTGGGCCTTAATGGCTTGGGCACCACTAACTGTCTTAGCTCAGGGCTGTTTTCCCTAGAAGGGACCACTCAATACAATAAGTCACCATCAAGTTCAAAGTATGGCCCTGGCCCTTTAGGAGTAGCTTCCCCTGCTGCAAGCTGAGCTTGTGCTAATGCAGGTGCCAGGGTAGAACCACTTTGTTGAAGTAGGGCCAACTGGGACCTGGAAATCTGAATGTCTTCTAAGGAACCTGCTCCCAACCCTTCTCCTGCCATAACAGGTGCAGGGGAAATTTGTTCCACTAATTTCTCAAACTGTGGCCAATCTCTTCCGATCACAAGCCCATAGGCTAGGCTGGGAACCACCCCCACCCTAAGCAAGTAGGTTTCTCCATGCACCTCTATCTTGGCCCACCTAGTAGTATAAGATTTCATATCCCCATGTATACAATGGATCGTAAGGATCTCACTCTGCAGGGCTCCTCTATTCTCCTTAAATAATGTTCAGCTACAACATATCTAGCAACCCCTCGATTGCTTTCCCATCTACCCAGGCAGGTACTATCCTTGCACGTTTAGACTGGGGACTCACCTGAGCCACATACCAAGCATTCACACAGGCACATTCCATAAGGGGACAGTCCTGCTTGACGTGCCCCTCCTTCCTACAGGTGAAACAGACTATAGGGCAGTAGATTGCTTCTCTTCCTTTCCCGCTTTCAGGATGAGGTGCTAAATGATGTGCTCCTCAACCTATGGCAGTGGGAGTTGCAGCAGCCCTCGTTGTTAAAGCAGACTTCTCATTATTAGGGCAAGTGGTAGATGTCCCTCTGCCAGTGCTGCTGCTCCTGGTCCTATCTAAAAATTTGGGCTTGGGTCCTTTTCGCTGGTGTACATCATCAGCCCCAGACCGACTCTGGTTCCCCCACTCTTCTGGTTCTTCAGCTGCCACAAATGTCTCCCTTAGCTGAACGGCTTCTTCCAGGGTGTCTGGTTTGGGGCACCTAACTCAGTTCTTTGTGGGCATTGGCAATATACTTATGAACTGTTCCAAGAGAACCACTTTTGCAATCTGTTCCGAGGTATGAGCTGCTGGTTTTAACCACCAAAGACCACTGGCCTTTATTTTTTGTCCCACCACTCGGGGATGTGGTCCTGGATAGTGAGCCCCACCAATCCCTCACACTAACCCACACTCAGTGGTTGAGTATGGGTTGTTTATGAACCATGGGTGGTGGTTGTACTGTGGGTTATTGTGTTGTCTGAAAACAATGCGTTTTCTGCAGGGTGGCTTGTTCACCATGCAGTGTAGCTTACTTTTCTCAAACAAGCCACCTTGAGAACTCATGGTTTGTTGTTCAGTTGTTCAGGTTAGTTAACAAGCCACACTGCATGGGTAACAAGCCACCCTGTGGAAAACATGCAGCATTCAGACAACACAATAACCCATGGTTAAAAAGCAACCCACACTCAACCACTGAGTGGGGGTTAGTGTGCTGTATGAACCCAGCCATTATGTGTGTGTGTGTGTATGTGCGTGCGTGCGTGCATATATGTGTGTGGGGGGGGGAATCAGGGTTTGAACAAGTGTCTAAGAAATTAGAGGTAACCTTGCCTTCAACCTGTATGCTTTCAAGTAGACAAGATACAGCTGGAGCTCTATGATGAGCGAATTTGTCTTGCAAAGTATTTCTATGAAATCTGGTGCTGCTTCAACATGGGGTTTCCTGCCAGTTGGCATAGCACAATGCTTGAAATAATCTGAATGGTTGTTGATGGGTTTGGGGAAGGAGCAATGCAAATGTAGATTTTAAGCAGTAAAGTAAACTTCAAAGGCCCACTTATTAGAAAGAGAAAAGCTCCAGGGCACCTGGAGGTAAAGAAGTGGATGTGATTGTATGCTAAATATGAAACATTGGGAAGAAGAGAGGAGTATTTATGCTGCTGCCTGCACGGAAGGAGCAAAATAACTTTATTAACTGCTCTCAGGCAGAGCCTGATTAGTAGAACCTTCTCAAGGTGGTGCACAAGATAAAAACCACATACAGTGGACACAATAAAAATCCATATGAACATATTCAACAAAATCCATAAAACAGATTAAATCTGTTTAAAATTAAGATCAATAAAAACAAAACTTACCAATAAAAATGGAATGAAAGCAAATGAAAAGAGAGCTCTTCAGAGCTTTCTTGAAAATCTGCAAAGAAGAGACCCAATTAACCCCTGATGGAAGTTGATTCCAGAGGTGCAGGGCCACCACTGAGAAGACCCTCTCCTTTGTACTCACCTGGCCACTGCTAATAGTCCTTAGCTGTGGGCAGGTGAGAAGGGCCTCTGTTGATGACCTCAGACTGCAGGCAGGCTGGCACAGGAGAAGGTGGTCCTTCAAGTGTGGAAGAAAAAGCCTGTATAAGGCCTGAACCAAAGTATCAGGCCTGAACCAAAGTCTCCAAAATACAGAGAATATTGTAACGGAGTAGCTGAGAAAAGCAAGACACAAAGAACTGGGTAAGAGGGTAGAATAAACATTCCTGCACACAGATAAAGGAGGCTCCAAATCCTATCTCATGTAGGGATGTCAGAGAATTCCACCACAGTGGTGCCAGTGCATTCGGCCCCCCGAAATCTGTGGTGGAACGAAGCCTCCCCACCCCGTAAAAGGCACGCAAAACGGGACACCTACCTGCTGCTGTTTGCGCTGACTTGAGAATGGTGGCCGTGGCCGCAGCTGCCATTTGCTTCATCACTATAGCCATGATAGGCTACATAAATACTTACGTAGCCTATCACGGCTTCCCTGAGTTAGCCATGATAGGCTACGTAAGTATTTATGTAGCCTATCATGGCAAAAAAAAGGGAACGCAAATGGCGGCGGCTACAGCGGCCGCCATTTGCGTTCCCTTTTTTTTTGGCCGTGATTGCCTATGTAAATATTTATGTAGGCTATTACGGCAAAAGAGAGGGGCACAAATGGCATAGTGACTACCATTTGCGTTCCTTTTTTTTTTTTTTTGCCATAATATTCACGTAGCCTATCACGGCCAAAAAAAAAAAAGGGAATGCAAATGGCGTTCACTGGTTGGTTGGTTTTTGCCATGATAGGCTACGTAAATATTTACGTAGCCTATCACGGCAAAGTACAGGGACACAAATGGTGGCGGCTACAGCATCGCCATTTGTGTCCCTGCAGGCTGCCCAGTGGCCGGATGTCCGGCTGCGGGCGGCCCCGGCCGGCGGCTCCATGGAATCTCCACGGAGCGGAGCTGGCCGAAGAGAATTTCGGGGGGAGGGGCAGAGCACCTCCACCCCCCACGAATGTCACCCTTCAAAAAGGTAAGTGACTTCCGTACATCCCTAATCTCAGGAGGACAATGGCAGACAAATCCATTCCCTACTGAGAAAAGGTACTGCCTGGCTGGAGGAATTTGCAGATCATTGTGCCCCAGCTGTGTTAAGGGGTGTATTCATGGTTAGGGAGCACTGAGGCATATGTGAGCACTCCCAACCCTAATGTGGTTGGATATAGATAATATATGTAAGCTTTAATTGGCTAAAGTCTTTCTCTTCATATTTTTACTATGTATTTTGTTTTCCTATAAAAACCCATGTAACCTGTTCCCAATTGTAGTTCCTTTGTGAGCTACCCGTGTATACACGTCCAGTAATAAAGTGTGATTTCGGATACATTGACCACCAGCCTCATCCTCTGGGCGGGGGTGGTTCTCATTCCTTTTTGGTTCCCCACAGTTTCCCACACACAAGTAACTTAGACCCAAACAATTTAAGGCTTTGAAAATCAAAACAAGCACTTTAAAATGGGCTCAGAAACCCACTGGCAACCAGTGCAGGTAGCGCAATATCGCTTTCACATGAGCTGACCACCCAGCCCCCAACCAATGTCCATGTGGCCATATTCTGCACCAGCTGAAGTTTCCAAACTGCCTTCAAAGGCAGTCCCACATACAATTCATTACAATAGTCCAGCCTAGCTGTCACCAGAGAATGGCCTCCCTCTCCAGAGGCAAGTTCCTCCATCTCCAGATAGGGCCACAACTGGTGTACCAGTCTAAACTGGTCAAAGTACTCCTGGTCATCACTGAATTGAGCTTCCCCAGTTAGCACCAAGTCTAAAACACACCCAAATTGTGCACTGGGTCCGTAAGGAGGAGTGAAACCCTCTCTAGGACCAGATATAACCCTCTATCCAGATTGGTTGATTTCCTCACCCACAGTACTTCTGTCTTTTCTGGCTTAAGTCTCAACTTGTTTGGCCTCATCTATCCCAAAACCACCTCCTGACCCTGGTTCAGGAGTTCAAGAGAGGAGCCTCCCTAGAATTATTAGATGGAAATGAGAGGTAAAATGGAGTGTCATTTGCATATTGGTGGCAGTTCAGCCCAAACTTCCAAATGACCTCTTCCCCCAGTGGTTTCATGTAGATATTGAAAACCATGGGTGATGTTATGGATCCCTGCAGCACACCAACGGCCAATGACCATAGGGTGGAGCAGAAGTCCCCAAGCACCACCTTCTGAGACCATTAATCCAACCTGAACCTGAATATAGTAACATGAGTTGCAGTCTGCTAGAATATTCTCCTATTGAAAATGTATTATAAATTGCAGGGGGCAGATTGTTAGCTAGCAAAACAAAGACATCACTGTATCAAAGCTGGTTTATTCCTTAGATTGCATTGAAATCCCCATCTAAATTTATGAAGTGCAAATTTCGAAGCCAGAAAATAGCTCAATAAAATATGTATGTATACATTTTTAAAAGTAAACATGGACTTCCTTCCATACACAAACTATTCACTAATAAGGAGTTGTGTGTATCTTCCAGTGCTTTTCCCTCAGACTGTCTTCAGTCAAAATGTTTTTACAGCAGGCTTGCATGTAAATAAATTATTCCTAGCATTCTAGCATGTGGCAAATTTCAAACGGATGGAACATTTTAATTCTAATGCTGTTAATAAGACAATGAACCCCTTTCCCATTAGGGAAAGTTAACAGTGACTATCAATTTGGACTATATGCATGATATTTCAAATACATTTTTGCCATATAACAGGTTTGCAAGTCTTAAATGGTTTCACATTTCTCTAAACCACAGTAAGAGCATAACATGAATATTTTAAGCAGCTTAACTTTGATTTAAATATATTTGCTCAGGATATGCTGGCAGCAACCCAAAAAGCAGTGTAATACCCTCAATGCTGGCAATCCCAAACTCAATTTAAGAAAGCAGATAATATGGACTGGCAGCATTAAAGCAAATAAAGTCAATTAACCAAGAGGTTTTTTCTTAATTTGTTTTCTCTTGCTTGAAATTGCAAAGGGTGGATATAGCTGAGGGATTAATGAAGAAAGAAATTAATGGAAATGGAAGGGGGAAGAAAAGGGATTTGGAATTCAAAGAGCTATTGTTCATTAGTTAGATCTTAATAGTGGGTTGCGGTCTCACATTAAAAGAGCATTTATTGGAGTCATTTGTTTATTTTTCAGTGTTGCACCTGTTAGTTCCTTAGGCAACTAACAATATAAATATACTAAAGTATCTATCGTTCTATCTGTTTGTCTGTCTGTCTGTCCATCCATCCATCATCTATCTTTCAGTCAATCAATTGATCAATCATCTATCTGTTATCTCAACTTAGTAGGACTGAAAAGCTCAGTAGGAAGAGCTCAAGGAAGTAGAGGAAGTAGGGAATAAGACAGTGTTGGGCAACTGAAGGAAGCCCAGAGGCTATTTTCACCCCTCTGGGCATCCACTGTGGGCAACATGGGATAGAAAATTAGAATTAAAAAAAATTGCCAGTTTGCTGCTGAAATTCAGTGGCAAACCACTCCATAGCATTCAGTAGCACTAAAAGTGTTAAGGTTAGCTTATTAGCAAGCTAAATTTTATTCTTTTAGCACTCCATAGTAGCTATGGAGCGCTAAAATGGACACATTTAGCTTGCAACCAAGTAAAATGTCATCCTTTTAGCACTCCGTAGCTGCTATGAAGCACTATTTTGTTCAGTTGGTTTTTGTTTTCATTTTCATTTGGGGCATGACAGGGTCAGTGGGGCTGATGGGGGCCACACCATGGGGCAGTGGGGAGCACATGTAAATTCAGGGTTCCAGAAAGAAGGGGGAAGCAAAGCCAAGTGAGGACTAGGATAAGAGGTTAAAGGGGCAGAAGGCAGAGGTGGCAACTGAGGGCAGAGGTGGCAACTGAGACCAAAGGGAGAGAGAGATATGAAATAGGAAACTTGGAGAAATGCAGTTGTCTACAGGAATAGCAAAAGATTTGGAGGAGTGCAGATATATGGCAACAGGAGTAGATAAAATAGGTCAGCCTGATAGAAGTTAGAACTGGAGAGTGGCAGCTCTGAAAAAAATACAGGAAAGGGGAAACTGGGAAAGACAATTGACATGCCATGGCCAGTAGCCCGAGAAATAGCTTGAGAATTGGATATAAACAGTCTGGGCTGAAGAACACTTGGAGACATTGGGCTGAGGCCATGTGGTTCCAGGGGCTTTTTGGTGGGGAGGGTGCCTTTAAGAATATACGAAGAGTCCTGCTGGATCAGATCAAGGGTCTATCTAGTCCAGCATTCTGTTCACACAGTGGCCAACCAGCTGTCAACAGGAGACCCACAAGCAAGACATGAGTGCAACAGCACCATCCCACCCATACACCCCAGCAACTGGTGTACATAGACTCACTGCCTCTGGTACTGGAGATAGCACATAGCCATCAAGACTAGTAGCCATTGATAACCTTTTCCTCCAGGAATTTGTCTAACCCCCTTTATATCAGGGATGTTGACGAAATCCTCAGTGGATTGAAATGAGTTCAGATTTCTATGAATCTGAGCTGTGGATTCAGCAGTGGACTGACTTTTTCCAAGTCACATGGATTCTGTGGACTTGCAGACCAGCTTCTTACTTGGGGGGGTGCGCAAATTTGCACTCGCTCTAATGCACATTACGGCTAGTGCACACTTGCGCAAGTGGAACGAAATTCTTGTAGGTCCCTAAAAAAAATCCGATTCCGTCAACAGAATGAACAATGATGGAATGAAAGACACCTGACAATCCATGAAACACAGACAGAACAGGTTTAACAAAATCTGTACATCCTTAGTTTAGATAAGCATGAAGCACTAGAATTTCATATATAGATTGCAAATACTTGAATCATTCATAAGCTCACTTATGTCACAGAAGATCCTTCAGCATTCACCCTAGGGACGACCTGACAAAGAAATATTAGTCAACTAGTCAGGTGCATTTTAATCTGTGAATTTATGGACATGTTGAAGCCTTAATTCAGGCATTATACCTAAAAAGGGAATTTCAACTCTTGTAGGGCAGCAAGGGCAGTGAGGGTGGAGGTGGTATGTGCCAGCCCCACTTCCAGTGTTACCATTTGCTCTACCCCCAACCTTGAGCAGGAAGGTCTGAAAGGGGTCTTCTGTGCATATTTGGCTGAATGTGATTAGAAGCCCCCCTGTGATCAGGAAGCCTCCTTTATCAGACCTTCCCACTCAGTGCATTACAGCTGGGAGTGGAGAGGGCAGGGCTGTCTCACATAGGGATATTGGAGGTGGAGGCAGTACCTGCCACCCCACACCTCCTACACAAGCTGAAACTCTGTTTAGGCATAACACCTGAAGAGGGCTTGATTTAGGCTGTAATCCTAAATACACCTGCTACAGGGCAAGTTCATTTAACTTAGAGGAAATCAATACTGTGTAAACAGGTGGCTTAGGACTGCACAGTTGATATTCATAAATGTGTTCGTGAATAAACAGTCATTCTGAAGACAGTCACGTTTTCTTTGTTTTTCGATGATGCATGCAGCACTGAAGTAGGCACCATATTAGATGGACAAGGCTATCGCTCAGTGGTAGCATGCATGCTTTGCCTGTAAAAAGCTCCAGTTCAGTCTCTGGCATCTTCAGGTAGGACTGGGAAAGATGTTTGTCTGAAATCCTAGATACTACTGCCAGTCAGAGAAGCAGGAGTTAATTTAGCTCATTAACCAACTAAACATTGTTGTCCTGAGCCACTCTTCTAAAGAGAAGGGTCAGTCATGGAATGTTAAAAATCACTCCAACTGTTGAAAGTGAAGTTGATTGGGCTGGGGAAAATCCTCACACAGGATGTTTGGACACATGTAACTGAGCCTATACATGGTCATGGTAGATAGGGAGCTTCACAGAAAGGAAATCTTGGGGGGAAGGAGTTGCAAGGATACAGAAGGGAGATGGGGAAAAGACTAATAGTTCACAGGGACAGATGAGACAGGATACAGTTGGTGGGAAGATATGAAAAGGACTGAGTTTCAATATAATCCAGGAATTCAATATAATCACTCAAGACTAAAGCAAGAGATGGCGCATGAAGCTGATACAGCATTTCATATATTTATTTTAACTCAAGCTGAGAGTTGGGCTGGTAAGGCAGGATATACATTTTTGAAGAATAAGCTAGATCTGTTATGCAGATATGCCTACATACATCTAAAATGTCCCCCAGCTGGCGATTGAAAGCCTGCTTAAGTGAAACCATTGCTTCTAGAAAAGTTCCATTTACAGTTGGAAGGAATTATAGCAGGCAGGGATAGGGGAGACAGTGAGAATGCTATCTGTATACTCTTGCTTCTCACTGGATGCACGAAGGGTCTGCAGTGATCTTAATGAGACATAAATGACTAAGCGGTCTCAAGAGTCTAAGCCATGTATGCCTCTGGCCGTTATAACAATACAGCACCACTGGACAAGATGGCAGCCTTGTATTTAAACCGACTACCAACACAGTCCTAAGAAAGTGTTTGTTTTTGTTTTGATTTTATTCATAACATACAAAAAGTACACCAATAGAAAAATCAGTATTCAGTACTAAGCCAGTATTGGGGAAAATGGCTGCAAAGTAAATGCAACATTACTGCAATTCTAGCCTCTGATGTCATTCATGGCAAAACCTTATCCAATATAACCGTCTTTTTGTGGCTTGTTATCCAGATAAGGTTTGAGACTTCTGTTTAAATTGGTATATTTTGTTTGGCTGGTATTTTAATTTGCCCTTTTTTATATTTACAAAAAAATGTATAATTTTATTGATTTTTCAGGCAAAATGCTTACTTGCTGAAAAGGAACATTATGATGACAACAAAAACAATAATATTATTCCCCTTCCCCATCCTCAAAAGGATTATACGCTGTGATGTGCATGACCTCCTATGACTCGGGAGTGCTCTCCAATTCTAAAATAATATCAGAAATATGGCCAACTTTTGCCAGGTAGGTGCATTGCCTCCACAGTACCCTGGCTGGGACAGGAACAGTCATAGGCTTTCTTCACACAGAGTTTTTACCCTGCGATTGAGATCGCTCAATCACGGAAGTTTGCGAGCTCTTTATTTTTTCATTTCATTTCTATACCGCCCAATAGCTGAAGCTCTCTGGGCAGTTCACAAAAATTAAAACGAAAAAGCACACCGTAAAACAATATAAAATATAAAAGCATTAAAACCACAATGTAACAATACAACCAGAATAAAACCAGAATAAAAAGGTCTTCACCTGGCGCCGAAAGCAATACAATGTAGGTGCCAGGCAAACCGCACTAGGGAACTCATTCCACAGCCGGGATGCCGCAGCAGAAAAGGCCCTCCTCCTAGTAGCCACCCACCTCACTTCCTTTGGCAGGGGCTCACAGAGAAGAGCCGCTGAGGATGATCTTAAGATCCAGGCAGGCACATATGGGAGGAGGCGATCCTTCAGATAACTATTAGTTCCGTTCCACTACTGTTTTTATGATGGACTGGTTTGGAGTGGGTTTTAGTTTGTATAAGGCACTTTCTCAAAACATTTCTAAAGGAAAGGCAGCATATATTTATTTAAAACAAGAGAAAAATCTGAAATGGCTACTTCAAATTTCTTTAAGGACTGTTTACGAGTAGCTTCCAGTTTCTAGCTGAACACATAATGGCCATTAAAGCAAATATGACAGTAAACTTTAGTATGACATTGCAAAGTTTAAAACAGCCAGTTAAAAAAATCACTTTATGAAAGAATTTGTGACAGACAGAATAAGGAACACCAAGGCATCTCCTGCACTAAATGCCCTTTGTTCCATTTTTAAATAGATCGCAGATAATGTGTTATCAGATTACCCAGTTGTGTTCTGCCTGAGTTCCCTCCATGAAAAGAGGAAATGCGGCAGGAAGGGGAGGCTCGAGATCAATGAAAGATAATGGAAGACTCAGATATGGGGAGAAGGAGGGGGGAAAGGAAGTGGGTAAAAAAGGGAGTTGTTGTGATCCTGTATTTAAAATGGAAGCAGAAAGCCCCGTTTTAAATACAGGGATTTAGGCTGGTGTAGAGATTCCCACAGTCTTTTAAAAAAATCTGAACACTGTAAGCAGGGTCAAGGTTATGGTATCACAAGAGAAACCTGATGGGAAGGAAGCTCCAATAAGGAGGCCTACCACTGGTTCCACTAAATATTCAGTGAAGTTTACTTCAGTCCTAAGTCACAAGGACAGGGGCCTATATCCAGTGTCATGCAAGCAGATTTCCACCCATGCAATGGAACTTCCCCTCCTTCTTCCTGTTTGCACTCCTTGCACCCAGCCAGAGGGTCCCCCAAGGGGGAGAGAAATCCGTTCCACCATCATTATCTGTTCTGCTAGCAGACACCACTAGATACAACCCAAGTTTTATAGAAGGAAAATGAATAAAATATACAGATACAGAACGGACTCTCAAACCAAAAGAAACATACTTAATACAATTCAAGCTACACTATCATGAAGGCCATTTATAGGGCAGTACAGCTATATGACAGGGGCAGGCTTAGATCAGATCATCTGGCTTCTCCCTTTCTCTTTCCCTCTAAGTGCCTTCTCCCAACTGAAAATGTCCCAACTTCCAGGGTGGCTGTGCTTCTCTCCCCACTCCCCTCCAGGAGGAGAGCTGGACAGAGAGCTCCTCAGACCTAGCTGTCAAGCCTGCCAGATCACCTTGGTACACACACATAAAATAATTCAATACAGCTCACTATAAATTATCAAAGGAAACTTCTTGACGCTTTATATCTTATAAATAATTTTGTACTCCCCTGGTTTCAATGATCCTTGCTCATCAGCATCTACATAACTCAGATATTTCAAGACCTTTATTTTTCTTCGGAAACCTTGAGTGATTTGTTCCAGTCCAAAGATCCAAGGATCCATTAGCTTTGCATAACTGCAGTGTCCCAACACTTACATGCCTATGGTTAAGTTGTAAGAGCCTGAACACTTTTCAAATGTTGAGCTACACAAAAGTTTGCTGCTATTAAAACATCAATTAAAACATCTTTGGAAATATAAAATCATAGGGCAGTATCCAACAGGGCACTTACAGCCCTACCAATTCTCCAGCACGCTGCCAATTCCCATCCACAAGAGGCACTCACTGCTTGTGGAATGAAGATTTCGTGCTTCTGGGGGCAACTGGAAATGAGCGATAACACTCATTTCTATAACGAGGCAGGTCAGCAGAGCTCACATAAGGGAGCTCTGGCAACATGTCCCAATCCTGAAATGAGTGTATTCGGGGCTTCCTCTGGGAAGTGTGAAATTTCTGTTGTGCAAGCAGTGGGTCCTGCTTGCACAATGAAGTCAGTGGGACCCACTGCTTGTGCAACAAAATTTATGGGGTGCAAGAGAATTGGCTGGGGCATAAGTGCCCCATTGGATTCTGCCCTTTCAGCTTTCTAACCATGAGATTAATTTTTGGTGTATGGAAATACCATTTCTTATGCAAGAATGCAATAGCACTCTCTCGCTCATGTCCCCCAGCAACTGGTATACAGAGATACTGCCTCTTAATCTGGAGGTAGCATACAGCCATCAGGACTAGTAGCCATTGATAGCCTTCTCCTCCATTAATTTGTCTAAACCCCTTTTAAAGCCATCCAAGTTGGTGGCCATCATTTCATGTTGTGGTAGTGAATTCCATAGTTTAAGTACGCACTGTTGTAAGAAGTAGTTCCTTTTATCTGTCCTGAAACTTCTACCATCCAGCTTCATGGGGTGACCCCGGGTTTTAGCATTATGAGAGGGGGAGAAATACTTAAAAGAGCCTTTCTCTACATCCATTCCAACAGGTACCATTATCTTTCTTTACATGTGTGCTGAATCAGTCTGCTCAGGTGTTACATACCATCTGCTCAAACTCTTATAATTAACTTCCCCTGGAGAAGCACTTAGAAAATTGTTAAATTTTCTGCCTTACTTACATCAGCCCAGTCATCCTTTCAGTTATTCATTTCCAAATTTGTCTCCCAGTTAAACATGTATTGGGGTGTTTAGAATGGGGCAGCAATAAGCAATTCTACAATTCTGAAATCAAACTTTAGAATCGATTGTAGGAGCCCAACAAGTTTTTGCTTCATTAAAAACATACAGTGATGTTATAAAGAGTGTGATTTCTATTGATATTATATAAAGACACTGAAGCTCCATTCATTTACCCGTACTGTTAATGTGTAAATTCTTCATCATGATTGATAACATCTCAGAATTTGTCTGATCTGTATTTGCTCCAGTTTGTGTAAGCACCCCTCTCCTAACCCAGAATAAAAAGTGAGAAATGTTTTATTTTCCTCAAAATTCTCCAACACTTGTGAGGATTATTGTTCACCAATCAAAAACATATCTAACAGTGCAATCCTATACATGTCTACTCAGAAGTAAGCCCCATTGAGTTCAATGAGACTTACTCTGAGGTAAGTGTGTATATGACTGCAACCTAAGGAAGCTGGGTCAACAGTCGCCTCCGAGCCCAGGGGCGACCCCCTATCCAGTGCAGGGCGGGAGGAGTGGTGAGGAGCAGATCTCCTCCTTGCTCCCCCTGCCCAGCTTTTGTGGCTAAAAGGAATTTTAGGGCGCAATCTATGGCTGCTAGTCAGTGGAGAACCGACCCCCACCCCCAGCTGTCTAGCCATGGGACCTCGGAGCACGGGAAGCCGCAGCCAGACGACACATAGGATGTCTTGTACCAGCATTTCTGACTTCCCCACCCTGGCATGCCCCCAGGAATGCCCCGTTTTCACTGCTCCATGCTCCTCTTCTAAGTGCGGAGCATGGGGCCATTCCAAGCTGCCTGCGAGTCAGTGCAGGAGGGAGGGAAGGTCGGTTCTCAGGGAACCGACCTCGGCGTGCGGGCTCTGAGGTCGGTTCCCAGAAACCGACCTACCCTATGGCTGTCTAGCCACTGACTAGCCACCATAGGATTGCGCCCTAAAACATTCTGATTTAGTTCATTAACCTTACTATATCCCAGCCTTTATCCTTAAACACTGCTATAACACTGTGTCCATGATCCTATGTCTCTTTATGTTCTAAATAGATCTGTCATCTTTCACCAAGAATTGAAAATATATGGAGATAAGTACACTGCTATAACTGAAACAAAAACAACTATGGCAACTACAAATTCATTTGTATTGCAGCCGATCTGCCAAGCCAAGATAGCCCAATATCCTTTAGGTCAGATCCACGACTGGTTGGGGACACCTTTACCTTTTTACTCTAAGTATGACTAAGTATGACCCTTTAGTTTTGTCAGATATTATTTTCCTGCTTTATACAGTGATGCATAATTTAATTTGATTAATTGCATAGCCCTATGCTCGTTCACTGTGCAGTTAGCCCCACAGTGTCCAGCCGTGCTTACTCCCAGGTAAGTGTGCATGGGATTGCAGCCAAATCTCTTATATTTGCGGAAATATAAATCTACAAATGTGTCATCGCATCTATCCATTTAAAAGGTACTATACTGAATTTCAGCTTTAGTACTATGCTGAATCCACCTCTGGTGGGTCTGATATGTTCAGAATTTCTGCTTTTTTTATTCTTAATTTTATTCCCTGACATTTCAGCACATTTTTGGCAATTAACTTAAGATTTTTAAAAAAACATGACATTCATAAACAAGCTTGTCATTTCGCAGTTTTCCATCATCCATCCCATCCATGCTCGAATCCTGTCTGATGACCAAATCAAAGCAGGGCTAGCTTCAAGGGTAGGCATGGCTGGATACCTGCCAAGAGCCCATGCCCCAGCAGGGGCCCACTAGCAAGAGCCACCTGGAGTTGCTCCTCCTTTTCATCATTGCAACTTGCTTGTTCACCTGCCTCTTGCTCTGGCCCAGAACACAGTGCTGGTGAGAAGGAGCAGCAGTAGATCCCTCTGCCTACTTGCTCATGGGCTTCCTGCCTGTCAAGAAAGCCATGATGAGGAAGAGGATGAAGAACAATAGCAACTGCTGAGAATGGTAGTGAAAAGGTAGACTCACTGAGGGAGGAGCCCCTCAAAAACCTGGAGGCATCCCTGATCTAAGGCCATCAATTGGTTCAACTTTCCCCACCTAAATTAGGTTGCTGAAATGAAGAAGGCTTGGAGGAACCAGCAGTGGACCTTTGCCTGAAAGGACTGTGAACTTCAGTTCTGGAATTGAGAACAAATTCCTAGGCTCAGAATGTGCTCAGAGGCACCTGTTCTTTAATTCAAAATGTATGTCTTTTGTACCTGACCCTACTTGGCAGATCCTGGAGTTCTAGTAAAAAGAAAAACCCCACAGTAGATACTGACAAGCCTGAGGTCTCTTCACCCCTGGTCTAGAATATAGTAGTTTTTTCCTTCTTTCGATAATTCAAGTTTGATAATATGCCTTGATTGGCCCTTTGGTTACAGATGATGGTGTAGGAGTTATTGCGCTCTTTCAATATGAGGTACTTTAAACGGACAATACGAAACCAATTTTGTTAGGCATTTCATGGAGGGAGCAATCCTATCTGGATCGACGGTCACCTCCGACCCTGGGGGCAACTGCCTATCCAGTGCAGGGTGGGAAACATGATGAGGAGCAGATCTCCTCCTTGCTCCCCCTGCCCTGCTTTCACAGATAGACAGACAATTTCGGCTGTCTAGCTGAGGGACCTCGGAGTGCAGGGAGAGGCAGCAGGCCGACACATAGGATGCGTTGTACTGGGATTTCTGACCTCCCCACCCTAGCCTGCCCCCAGGAACACCCCATTTTCTCCACTCTGTGCTGCTTTTCTGAACGCGGAGTGTAGGGCCGATCCGCACTGACTATGAGGCAGTGCGGGAAGGGGTGGGGGTCGGTTCTCTGCTGACCAGCGGCCATAGATTGCGCCCTAAAATTCCTATTACATTTTTATCTTTGGCTCCATAACAAGATCCCCGGTGAAGGAGGTTACATCTTCACAAACAGATTTCAAGATTGTCCAAGTTCATATATTGTCAGGGCCAGAAGTATTGGAACAAGGATAACTGTTTTGGCAGTTGGCCTCTGTACACCACCACGTTGAAGTTGGGAGTTGCAGTGAACAGCTACCAAATGCAAATGTAACACTCAGAACCACCTCCAGGCCTTTTATCTGCTTGATTGGTTGTGGGGTACCCAGGAAACAGGCCACACCTGGCCATACAGCTGCTTGTCAGCCATTTGTTCCATTACTGATGAGCCACCAAGGTTGAGTGTGTGTGTATGCCACTGGCTGTCCTTCCTGAATGGTTAGTGCCCCACTTTTGTCACATCCCTTGAATTACAGCTGAAAGTCCTGACTTTGCTCCCATCTGGGCGTGTTTCCTTTCAACTTCAATGTGGTGGTGTACAGAGGCCAACTGCCAAAACAGTTATCCTTGTTCCAATATTTCTGACCCTGACTGTATATTTCTTCTTCATTGTTGAATGAATCATTTAATGTCAGTCTGTGCTTCCTGCCCTAATTCAAATGAAGCATTAGTAGATTTGGAGCCGTATCTGCTGAAATTCCTGCTTCCAGAAAAGCCTCGGTCATCTTCTGTTTGTGATTTTTAAAACAGCTAAAGAAGTTCTTTGTTTCATTTCATAGCAAAAACCTAATGCTTGGCTGAAAGTATTTTCCTTAATAGGGAAGTTTCATTTCAGTTACCTGGCAATGGATCAGAGCATAAGACACCAGTGTGATCAGGTGACATTACACTTGATATTTTTTTTTAAAAACCATGTTGTAACACTTGCAGTTTGCCACTAGGATTTCCTATTCTGCACTCCTAGTAGCACTATAGCCAGATGCAGCTCCAGCTTTTAAGGGTCCTGTACAGGCTGCCCACAGTGGGCCTCCTAACACCTGCTGCCACTTGCATGCATCCCCCATGCATGCAAGAGAGCAGGCCAGGCTTACCTGAAGTTGGCAGCCCATTACAGTTCCACTGCTGGGTAAGCCTACTCACAAGTGAGTGCAAGTGGCTCCCAATAGTACCCACTTGCAGGCTTACCTGGTGGCGGCGGGTAAAGCCACTTGTCCTGCAGGGTGGGGAGGGGTAGCCGCTAGTAGGGATGCATGAGAAACTTATTTCAGTTCATTTTTTAAAAATCAGGATTTGCCCAGTTAGCATCCAAGTCTGTGTTCAATCCAGAGGATGCGATCAGTGATCAAACTCCATACATTTCTGAGCTTGCAACGCCAGCATGCATACATTTGAAAAATGCACATGAAAAAAATGCATACTTTTGAAAGATGCACACGAATTTGCTTTATTCAGTGGGAGACGAATGCATACTTTTGAATGATGTAAACCACTGATGTGAACCACATTTGGAAAAATACGCAATGCACACAGATTTTTGTGTGAAAAGAAAAAAAACAAAGCTTGCAATCTAATATGGACTCAAGCCAGAAAGAGCGGTGAGATGGAATTTGGAGAACTTTGGCGAGCTGAAGGTCTGCTGGTTTGCACATCCCTAGCCACCAAGGCACACACCCCGTGCTTTCACACAAGTGGATTTACCTAGCGACAGCACTGTAGTGGGCTGCTATAATGGGCTACTTGTGACTGAGCATGAGGGGGAGGCTGGAAGAGCTTTGCTACCAGGCGGGAGGGTGTCAAGTGGGAGCAGGGGCTGGATGTAGGCCCAGACAAGGCTTCAGCCCAATTGGACACGTGGGCCCAAGAAAATGCCCCTGTATGCCAGGTGCTGGTGACAGACTAGATTATAGCCGCATCTCATAAGAAAATACAGCATTTCCTAATCAAACAACAAAACAGATGTCAGTTCTTCATTCAGTATCTGTGACAGGGACAGAAAATCCACTTAATTTCCATGGAAACTGTCCTGTTTTAGACCGAGGCTTGCCTGTTTGCAAGCAAATACAGGGAGTGATGCAAAAGAATAGTCAAGCTGGCAAGCAAACGGTCAAGCACTCAGGTTTCAGTCCAAGGAGGTGTAGGCTAAGGCAGGAGTAGTCAAAATCCAGGCAGAGGCCAGAACACAGTCTGTCAGGCAATGAGGGTCAGGCAGTGGCAGGAGTAGTCAAGGTAACAAGCAAGAGGTCAAACATCATAAATCAATTAGATGCATTACACAGCCCAGAAGCAGGTCCGGGAGGCAAGATACACACCACAGGAGCTGGAAGAACAGAGTTGTTCCAACACTGGCTGGATTTCCAGTGAAGGCTTTTAAGCCCAAAAGCCAGCTGGACCCCACCAGAAACTCAGCTGCAGTAATCAGCGCTCCTGTTCCAGAGCCTTCTCCTGAGGAATCCCTTTCTCCTGAGGAGACTTTCTCTGGAGGTGAGCACTCCTTTGCACAGGAGCCCTACTAGCCTGTCGCTGGAGGTGACGACACTCCTGGGATCCGGGGATGGCTCAGCCTCTGCCTCAGAGGCAGAGTCCCTCTCTCCTGACAGGGATGGTCCTGCAAGCACTTCCCCCAAGGGCTCAGGCTGCTGTGGGTCTGGTGGCAGCCCCTGGTCTGGAGCACCCTGGGCTTCTGGGGCCTCTAGCTCCTTCTCTGAGGAGGACTCCTCCAGTCAGGGATGCCTGGAAAGGCCATTCATATTAAAAGTCCTTAAAGGTATGTGTGTGTGGATGGGGACAAACTATCATCAACTATGGTAGAGAAACATTTTCTTTAACAAGAATTTTAAAGATCATGTGGGTTTGTGAAAAGGTAAACAATGTTCAATAATGTAAACATCTCCTAATCCAAACCCTAAAGTTCAGGCCCTAAACATTCATGCTAGTGTGCATGCATGTGACACTCATATCAGAGCTCTTGTGAATACTTGATGATCTGTCAACAAGTGTTGTGCCATCTTGTGAACTATTTAGTTGATTGTGAGACATAAGCAATTGCAGGCCTACTGATTTTCTAAACGTGTGACATGAGCTGAGAGTTAAAGATACTGGAAATACAAAGTACATACTTATTATTGGAGCATAACAGTTGGATCCAGATCTGCATGGGATCAACTGCGCTTGGAGAAGTGGACTTCCTTGTCCCGTCCTTCCCATGGCAGCTCCTCCAGCCCCCTGTAAATGCTACACAGAGAGTCAGGAAACCCTGCTGAATGGGGTAAGCTGTGCTGTGCTGTGGGGGGCCTCAAAAACCAGGCGGAGAGACCCTCTGTGAGCAAAGCCCTTCATCTTATGTAAGGCAGATTCTAGATCCAACCCAGCATAAGTACAATACATAATCAAACATTTATGGTGCACCAGCAAGTCTAAGGAGCAAATTGTGAAATGGTTGAAATCCACATACATCAACAAGTACAGTGGCTCAGGCTGAAAATAGATCCAACCAGATGTTGTTGCTGCTGCTGTTGCTGCTGTTTTTCCTGAGAAGCAAAATAGATTGGCTCACATGGTCTTACCACTTTTCAAAAAGAAGTGTTATAAATATAGTTAATAATCAAGTGAATTTAAATAACTATTCTGCATAAATATTTTTGTGTTTTTTTCCCCACTAGTTCAGATAAGGCAAGTTAATTCAGTTCACTGTAAAGTCAATTATGTAAGTGGCTCTGTTTGGAGAGCAATGAGACGCTGGCAAATGGATGTTTTAAGATTGGGATAGCAGGCAGAAGAGCCAAAAATGGGTAGCAAATACCAATACATTTCCCAACAAAAACAAACCATTTGCAATATTTAGTTTATTGCTTGGAGACATTTCAATTTTTGATGCCTGGAATTCAGTTGGCTTAAGAGCTGAGAAAACACATTCTTTTTATTTTACACTCCCCACACTTCCACTGGAGATGTTTGTGAAAAGAGCTACTGAATGGTTTGTTAGGATCTCAGCAACTTCCATTGATAGATACGATATTTTGTAACTACCACTTTATTTCCAAGTAATATTATGGTGCCAGCTGAAGGTCAATAGCCTTTAATTGTACCAGCACAACATGCTGAGCTCCCTCTCCATTGCATGACATGTTTCTTTCCGAGGATGTGTTATGACATATGGAGGGCCCATATGTCTTTCTCGGGATCCATATGCTTTGATTTGATTTATAGGCTTCATAATAACATTTGATTTTGGCACACATCTCAATTTTTGAGGGAAATGAAGTCTGCACACTATTCAATTTGGTTAACACAGGAGAATTCCTCGTCTCCATTACTTTTTTTTACTGATAGAATTGTATCTCAACAGTAATGAGATCACCACTGTCCTTCATCTGGAAATTACATAAAACAAATATCAGCTATGATAAGAATTGGATGTGTAACTTTATAACATCTGCCCAATCCACAGAACATTAAGTGAATCTGAGATCCGCTGAATACAGTGATACTTAAGGTCACAGTAAGGAACTTAAGAACCATTCATTTTTAATAGGATAATGCATGCTTAATTTCCAATGCATTGAACCATATGAGTTGAAATATTTAGATTTTGTAACACTATGAAGATCACCTAAGTATCTAGATAGCTAAATGGATTTTAAGCAAGTTTTTTTTTTTTCATAGCCCATTCATTCCTGCCAGTTTCAAAGCAAACAGTGATGACTTCCTGGATGAGAACCAATGAATGAAAGGGTCTGATGAGCAGGATATGGGCTTATGCTGGAGAGCACTAGATCAGAATACTAGGATTGAAATATAGCTTCTGTCAAACATCATTGGCTAAAGATTGGTTGTTGCTATTATACATCTGTGCCGTAGAGAGAGGACTCTTTAGCTTTCATATTTTACATACAACTATATTGGAATTCTAGATTATGTTAATTATAGATATTGATCACAAATTATGCTCAAATAAGGTATGTGCATGCACCAGTATCCCACAGTCATGTCTGGGGGAAACGGATTATGAGCCACATTGTGGTCATAGATCACGTACTGAGCGGAGTACAGCTATACTAACATCAGTCGGTCAGTTCTGTTATTCAGTTTAATTGAAGATGAATTGTGCCCTAAATCATTTAGTAAACTGAAAGTATTACGTCTGATTTGCCAATTGACATTGAACATCATTTTGTTTGTTACAGTTTTAGTATGTACCAGTACCGAATATACTAAAACTGTAATGTGAAGCTTACATGTGTTCAAATATATGTTTGATATATTTAGGGTGCAATCCTATGCATACTTAGATTTAAAAAAAGCCCTACAATTCCCAGCATGCTTAGTGCCAGAAAGCCCTCCTGAATAGCAGCTGCCCTCCCCAGTATACACCCAGTGCCAGTTCCAGGCTTTTGAGGGCCCTTGGGCAAGACCTTAAAGGCCCCATCCCTCAGTGAGTCTAACCTCTTACCACCGGTGGCACTGTCCCCTACATCCAGAGGAGGTCACAATTCCATCCCTGGACTCTGAGGAATCCGGCTATGAAGACGGCAGCATGCCACAGCCACCCCCATGTTGTCGCAGCCTGAGGCTGATAAAACAAATCAGGCCTCTTTAAGAGAAAGTGCCTTAGTCAGTGTCAACTAGGCAAGGTTAACCAGACTAAAGGAGATCAAACCCCTGTCTAAGGCTCAGCCACAATCCGCTGCTTGTTGGGGCAACATACAGACAAGCTTGGGGCTTCCAGCCCCAGCACCACTTGGAGCTCTCTATGATGCTGTCCTATTCCCATTCCTGCCTCCCTGGGAAACCCAACTTGCCCCAAACCCTGGTAAAGACTGTAACAGAGGCAGAACAGAGCAGAGGAACATGTGAAGGAGCCCTTCTCAATGCAATCCTAAGCATACTTCCCTGGAAATGATTTGCATCAAAATAATTTGTCATAAATTGTGTTTAGGATCTGGGTGTCATATTCTCCCCCTTTTCCCACTCTAATTCTGCAATAGTATTTGCAAGGAAATGGAACCTCAAGAGTAACTAATAATATTCCTACTTATCTATTCACAGCTTACCTTATTTGTTTGTCTGACTCAACAGCGCACACTGTAGAACTTGTTGTTGTTGTTGGTTTACTTTCTATATTATTTTAAAATAGATCATTGTTTTCTCATTATATCTAGTGTCTCCTAGTACTGGTTCTCAAGGAAGACGTTTGTTGTGTGTGTTGACCTTTCGATTTGCTGCTCTTTGCACTACTAAATTCCTTTGAGGCAACATTCCCGCTGAGTTAAATCCAGCAAAAGGACATAGACTATTCAGACAGAACCCTAGTAAGTTGCCATTCAAATGTTTAGACTGCAGAATCTGTGAGGATGAAGATGAAGCTTAGCAGAATGAAAGGCATTTTGAAAGAAGTTATCATTAATTGTTATTTGTTCAGGATTACATGGCTCCATCTTTACCACAGCTATAGCAGTAGTGTTCAAATGTCGTTCCTAGGAAACCTAGGAAGCTTAAAGGGGTTCCTTGAGGCAAAGATCAGTAACAGTAGACATGTTTCTCTGAAAGACAGCTTGTCAGTCATTATCTTCCCACAGGCACTGTAGTTGCAGATGAGCGCTGGGCATTGTCTAGGGGTGTGTTCTCAGTTTGCATAGAGGGTCATTGAAATAGGCAACAGATCTAGCAGACTGTGAGTGCCCGATATAGGCAAGAACACTCTGCACCAGAGGTTTGTTGGCAGCTGAAAAGTGTTCCCAGATGGTAGGAAGTCTGAAAGGTACTGACCTATACTAATAGCCATTTTGTACTGAGTAGCCTTCATAATTAATAATAAAGTGGCTAAAGCAGTGCTTGGATACAATCCAAAAAATGATAGAATGATCTCAATTCGAATTCAGGGTAAGCCATTTAACATCACAGTGATCCAAATATACGCCCCAACCACAGATGCTGAAAAAGTAGATCAGTTCTATGAGGATCTGCAGCACCTACTGGATAGTACGCCAAAAAAAGATGTTATTTTCATTACAGGAGACTGGAATGCTAAGGTAGGTAGTCAAACAACACCTGGAATTACAGGCAAGCATGGTCTGGAGAACAAAATGAAGCAGGACATAGGCTGATAGAATTTTGCCAAGACAACTCACTGTGCATAACAAACACTCTCTTCCAACAACCTAAGAGATGACTTTATTCATGGACTTCACCAGACGGTTGACACCGAAATCAGATTGACTACATCCTTTGTAGCCAAAGGTGGCGGACATCTATGCAGTCAGTAAAAACAAGACCTGGAGCTGACTGTAGTTCAGATCATCAACTTCTTATTGCACAATTTAGAATCAGACTAAAGAGAATAGGGAAGACCCACAGATCAGTTAGCTATAAGCTCACTAATATTCCTCATGAATATGCAGTGGAGGTGAAGAATAGATTTGAGGGACTAGATTTAGTAGATAGGGTCCTGGAAGAACTATGGACAGAAGTTCGCAACATTGTTCAGGAGGCGGCAACAAAAAACATCCCAAAGAAAAAGAAAACCAAGAAGGCAAGATGGCTGTCTGCTGAGACACTGGAAGTAGCCCAAGAAAGAAGGAAAGCAAAAGGCAACAGTGATCGGGGGAGATATGCCCAATTAAATGCAAAATTCCAGAGGTTAGCCAGAAGAGATAAGGAATTATTTTTAAACAAGCAATGCACGGAAGCGGAAGAAGGTAATAGAATAGGAAGGGCAAGAGACCTCTTCCAGAAAATTAGAAACATCAGAGGTAAATTCCAGGCAAAAATGGGTATGATCAAAAACAAAGATGGCAAGGACCTAACAGAAGCAGAAGAGAGCAAGAAAAGGTGGCAAGAATATACGGAAGATCTGTATAGGAAGGATAATAATATCAGGGATAGATTTGACGGTGTGGTCAGTGAGCTAGAGCCAGACATCCTGAACAGTGAGGTTGAATGGGCCTTAAGAAGCATTGCTAATAACAAGGCAGCTGGAGATGATGGTATCCCAGCTGAACTGTTTAAAATCTTGCAAGATGATGCTGTCAAGGTGATGCATGCCATATGCCAGCAAATTTGGAAAACACAAGAATGGCCACCAGATTGGAAAAAATCAACTTATATCCCCATACCAAAAAAGGGAAGCACCAAAGAATGTTCAAACTATCGAACAGTGGCACTTATTTCACATGCCAGTAAGGTAATGCTCAAGAACTTGCAAGGTAGACTCCAGCAATTCATGGAACAGGAATTGCAGATGTACAAGCTGGGTTTCAAAAAGGCAGAGGAACTAAAGACCAAATTGCCAATATCCGCTGGATAATGGAGAAAGCCAGGGAGTTTCAGAAAAACATCTATTTCTGTTTTATTGACTATTCTAAAGCCTTTGACTGTGTGGATCATAACAAATTGTGGCAAGTTCTTGGGGGTATGGGGATACCAAGTCATCTTGTCTGTCTCCTGAGGAATCTGTATAACAACCAAGTAACAACGGTAAGAACAGACTTTGGAACAACGGACTGGTTTAAGATTGGGAAAGGAGTACGGCAGGGTTGTATACTCTCACCCTACCTATTCAACCTGTATGCAAAACACATCATGCAACGTGTTGGGCTTGATGAATCTAAGGCTGGAGTTAAAATCACTGGAAGAAACATTAACAATCTCAGATATGCAGATGATACCACTTTGATGGCTGAAAGCGAGGAGGAGCTGAGGAACCTCATGATGAAGGTGAAAGAAGAAAGTGCAAAAGCTGGGTTGCAGTTCAACCTCAAAAAAACCAAGATTATGGCAACCAGCTTGATTGATAACTGGCAAATAGAGGGAGAAAACGTGGAGGCAGTGACAGACTTTGTATTTCTAGGCTCAAAGGTTACTGCAGATGCTGACTGCAGCCAGGAAATCAGAAGACGTTTACTTCTTGGGAGGAGAGCAATGACAAATCTTGATAAAAGAGTGAAGAGCGGAGACATCACACTGACAACAAAGGTCCGCATAGTTCAAGCAATGGTATTCCCCGTAGTAACCTATGGCTGCGAGAGCTGGACCATAAGGAAGGCTGAGCGAAGGAAGATAGATGCTTTTGAACTGTGGTGCTGGAGGAAAATTCTGAGAGTGCCTTGGACTGCAATCAGATGAAACCAGTCCATACTCCAGAAATAAAGCCAGACTGCTCACTTGAGGGAAGGATCTTAAAGGCAAAACTGAAGTACTCTGGCCACATAATGAGAAGACAGGATACCCTGGAGAAGATGCTGATGCTAGGGAAAGTGGAAGGCCAAAGGAAGAGGGGCCGACCAAGGGCAAGATGGATGGATGATATTCTGAAGGTGACGGACTCGACCTTGGGGGAGCTGGGGGTGGCGATGGCCGACAGGGCGCTCTGGCATGGGCTGGTCCATGAAGTCACGAAGAGTTGGAAGCAACTGACCGAATAAACAACAACAAACTCTAACATTGCACTGCTTTAAACCACTAAATTGCTACATTCTATTGCATTTATTATTTAAATAATTACATTTATACCCCACCTTTCCTTCAAGAAGCCCTAGACGGTGCATATAGTTCTCCCCCCACCCCCGCCGCTCCATATTATTCTCACAACAACCTTGTGAGGCAGACTGGATAGAGATTCACAGGTGAGTGAGGATATGAATGTGGGTCTCCTCAGTCTTAGTCTGACACTTTAATCAATGGCTCTTCCATTCTTATTATAGATGACATCGTTAGACTTCTTTGTCGCTCATTCCTCTTGTGCAACATTTATGAAGATCTTTTGATCCCAAGGACTTATGATGTGTGTGGAGGGGGTGCTGCAAGGGAGTGCTACAGGCAAATCTGCAAACACAATCTTTCCAGTGCAACTGGATTTTTACCATTGCATTTTATGCTTTATGGGCAGTACTGTAGTGGCAAATTCAGAAGTGCAGGGTCCCTTCGTGACAGTCACAGCCACACCCCCTTGTACAACCTTGTAAGATATGCAGCCTTCATCTGGGATCCAAAAACAGTGCAGCTGAGAGTAAGGCAGTGGTATTTCAATTGGATGTCTGAGGAAAAAAATGCAGGGGTGTTAACCTTTTTCACTCACTCACTCACTCACTCACTCACAAACATTTTAAGTTTCCAAAATATGATACTCTATGGAAGTTTCAGCCTCTCAACTCACCCCTCATGGACAGATCCCTTCTCATTTAAACAGCCCCCTTGCACACTCCCCTTAGTGCCCCAACATTACCCATTAGCCTTCCCTAAGCTCTTTCATTATATCTCTCCCATCCCCCAACAGAAACGTCCACACACCCAACTGGATTGAACCACACACACACACACACACACACACACACCTTCTTTCTCCTCTCCCTGCAACTGATTTTTTTCTGTTTCCCTTCCCTCCACCAGGGTTTGTTTGCCCAGGTACGTGCCAACCTTGTGCCAAAAAGTGTAGCTGACAGAGCAGGTTGCATTTGGCAATTCTGTTTACTGTAGAATGTAATGTTCAAGAATTAACAGTGCAATCCGATGGGTCTGTATTTCAAATTAAATTTACAGAGATCTTGGGAAGGCAGCTAAGGCTGCAGTCCTGCACACACTTACCTGGGAGAAAGCCCAATTGGCAATTGAACATAGTGGGACTGACTTCTGAGTAAACATGCACAGGATTGTGTGATAAATTGTAAAAACTGGCACAAAGCAGCCACCTGCCCTGCCCCGCCCCGCCCCATAAATAAATAATGGTGGCAGCACTTCCCTCCCCCTCGCCCTCCTACTGCTGCCGTGGCTAGCAGCAGCAGCAGCTGTGAACGGGTGGCCAGTGTTGCAGGAGATGAGGGCAGTGCCAGGCACACAGGAACAGAGCCGAAATGGGCAGGGACGGGTGGAGAAGCCAAGAGCTGAGGAGGAGAAGGAGGGCGAGAGGAGGCTGCAGAGCTCCCTAAGGGTCCCTCCCTCCCTTGCCCTCTTGCTCGCTCCCTTTGTCTGGCCAGCAGCCAAGAGGCAGCCGCCCACACTCCCTCTGCTCCCTCCTCCTTCCCTAGCAGACTGTGACCCAGCTGGGGGCTGGCTTCAAAAAAAGTGCCAGAGCGACGCCCCGGCGGGACCCACCACCACTACACTGCCGTTTACAGGAAATGACTGATACAATTGCATTAAAAAAACGAGCAAGTACTCCCCAATAGTCAAAGTATTTCATTTAAACCAGTTTTGTCCCAGTGACTACAATGGGATTAAGAACTTGATCCACTATCTGGTTCAAGCAACACACTTTTCTTAGGAAACTGGCTTAATTCTCCACACTTTGTAATTAAAAACAAAACAAAACTGGATTCAGGATGTCTGTGATTTGGAAAAAGGGTTCAATTCTTCAGCACAGGTAGAATAGTACCACATAAAGAACATTGCCACTTTGCCAGTATTATGGGCAAACAGTGTGAAATACTGGACAAAACAGGATGTGATGGAGTCAGTGAAGATCCAAGTAAGAAGGTAAATGTATGTTTCCTGGTCTTTATTTATTTGAAGGGATTTTTACTTGACAAGAATCCTTGTTCTAGTGTTTTTAATAACTTTTTATGTAATTAGTTTTAATTAGCTGCTTGTCCAAAGCCAAAAGGACACTCAGCTGTGGATGTGTCTGGTGGTGAAAAGAAAGTCCGATGCTGTAAAGAACAATATTGTTTTGGAACCTGGAATGTAAGATCAATGAATCAAGGTAAGCTGGAGGTGGTCAAACATGAGATGGCAAGATTGAACGTCGACATCTTGGGAATCAGCGAACTAAAATGGACAAGCATGGGTGAATTTAATTCAGGTGACCATTATATCTACTACTGTGGGCAAGAATCCCTTAGGAGAAATGGAGTGGCACTCATAGTCAACAAAAGGGTGGGAAAAGCAGTACTGGGGTACAATCTCAAAAATGATAGAATGATCTCAGTACAAATCCAAGGCAAACCATTCAACATCACAGTAATTCAAGTCTATGCCCCAACCACTGAGGCTGAAGAAGCTGAGGTTGATCGGTTCTATGAAGACCTACAACACCTTCTAGAACTAACTCCAAAAAAAGATGTCCTCTTCATCATAGGGGATTGGAATGCTAAAGTAGGAAGTCAAGAAATCACCAGGATAACAGGCAAGCATGGCCTTGGTGTACAAAATGAAGCAGGACAAAGGCTAATCGAGTTTTGCCAAGAGAACACGCTGATCATAGCAAACACTCTTTTCCAACAGCACAAGAGGCGACTCTACATATGGACATCACCAAATGGTCAATATCGAAATCAGATTGATTATGTACTTTGCAGCCAAAGATGGAGAAGCTCTATACAGTCAGTAAAAACAAGACCTGCAGCTGACTGTGGCTCAGATCATGAGCTGCTTCTTGCAAAATTTTGGCTTAAATTGAAGAATGTAGGGAAAACCACTAAACCATTCAGGTATGACCTAAATCATATCCCTGATGAATATACAGTGGAGGTGAGGAATAGATTTCAGGGATTAGACCTGATAGACAGAGTGCCTGAGGAACTATGGACGGAGGTCTGTAACACTGTTCAGGAGGTAGCAACTCAATCCATCCCAAAGAAAAAGAAATGCAAGAAAGCCAAGTGGCTGTCTGATGAGGCTTTACAAGTAGCTCACGAAAGAAGGGAAGCAAAAAGCAAGGGAGAAAGGGGAAGATATACCCAACTGAATACAGATTTCCAGAGAATAGCAAGGAGAGACAAGAAGGCCTTCTTAAATGAACAATGCAAAGAAATTGAGGAAAACAATAGAATGGGAAAGACTAGAGATCTCTTCAAGAAAATCGGAGATATCAAGGGAACGTTTTGTGCAAAGACGGGCATGATAAAGGACAAAGAAGGCAGGGACCTAACAGAAGCTGATGAGATTAAGAAGAGGTGGCAAGAATACACTGAAGAACTATACAGGAAAGATCTGAATGTCCCTGATAGCCATGATAGTGTGGTCACTGAAGTTGAACCGGACATCCTAGAGAGTGAAATCAAGTGGCCTTAGGAAGCATTACTAACAACAAAGCTAGCAGAGATCACAGTATTCCAGCTGAGCTATTTAAAATCCTAAAAGATGATGCTGGTAAAGTGCTGCACTCAGCATGCTAACAAATTTGGAACACTCAACAGTGGCCACAAGACTGGAAAAGGTCAGTTTACATTCCAATTCCAAAGAAGGGCAATGCCAAAGAGTGTTCAAACTACCATACAATTGCACTCATTTTACATGCCAGCAAGGTTATGCTCAAAATCCTACAAGCTAGGCTTCAGCAGTATGCGAACCGAGAACTACCGGAAGTACAAGCTGGGTTTCAAAGAGGCAGAGGAACTAGAGATCAAATCGCCAATATTCACTGGATCATGGAGAAAGCAAGAGAATTCCAGAAAAACGTCTATTTCTGCTTCATTGCCTTTGATTGCATGGATCCCAACAAACTGTGGCAAATTCTTAAAGAGATGGGAGTACCAGACCACCTTACCTGTCTTCTGAGAAACCTGTACGAGGGTCAAGAAGCAACAGTAAGAACCAGACATGGAACAACTGAGTGGTTCAAAATTGGGAAAGGAGTACGACAAGAATGTAGATTGTCGCCCTGCTTATTTAATTTATATGCAGAGTACATCATGAGAAACACTGTGTTGGATGAATCACAGGTCGGAATTAAGATTGCCGGGAGAATTATCAACGACCTCAGATACGCAGACGAGACCACCCTAATGGCAGAAAGCGAAGAGGATCTAAAGAGCCTCCTGTTGAGGGTGAAAGTGGAGAGTGCAAAAGCTGGTTTGAAACTCAACATTCAAAAAATGAAGATCATGGCATCTGGCCCCATCACTTCCTGGCATATAGAAGGGGAAGAAATGGAAGCAGTGACAGATTTTATTTTCTTGGGCTCCAAGATCACCGCAGACGGTGACTGTAGCCATGAAATTAAAAGACACTTGCTCCTTGGGAGGAAAGCTATGGCCAACCTAGACAGCATAGTAAGAAGCAGAGACATCACCTTACCGACAAAGATTCGTATAATCAAAGCTATGGTTTTCCCAGTAGCAACGTATGGCTGTGAAAGCTGGACTATAAGGAAGGCTGAGCGCCGAAGAATTGATGCCCTCGAACTGTGGTGCTGGAGAAGACTCTTACGAGTCCCCTGGACTGCAAGGAGGTCCAATCAGTCCATCCTAAAGGAAATCAACCCTGACTGCTCATTGGAAGGACAGATACTGAAGCTGAAGCTCAAATATTTCGGCCACTGAATACGAAGAGAAAAGTCACTGGAAAAGACCCTGATGCTGGGAAGGATTGAAGGCAAAAGGAGAAGGGATGGCAGAGGATGAGATGGCTAGATAGCATCACCGATGCAATGAATATGAACTTGAGCACACTCTGGGAAACAGCAAAGGACAGGAAGGCCTGGCGTGCTATGGTCCATGGGGTCACGAAGAGTTGGACATGACTTAACGACTGAACAACAACATTATTTTCTTATTTCCATGCCACCTTTCAAGGTGGCATGGAAATAAGAATAATAATAATATTTCACAGAAATAATATAAGAAACAATTTTAACAATGTAAAATCCATATATAAAATATTAAAACTAAAATAGCACCATAAAACAATTCAAACTCAGGCCAGCAATGTACAAGGAGATCATATAAAACAATAAGCAGTGGCAGTTTAAAAATCCAGGCTAACATCATTAATTAAAAGCAGATTGGAAAAGGAAAGTATTTCAAGCCCATTTAAAAAACAGCTGAAGAGAGGGAGAAACATCCTATGGGGAGGGAGTTCTGCAAAGACACGGCCACCCACTGAAAAGACCCTGTGTATTATGTCCACCAATCTGAGGGTTGGGTCTCTGCAGACAATTTAGTTGTTATAGTTCAAGGCTGTACTACAATCCCCATCAGCCCCAGCCACATGGCTAGTGGTCTGGGATTATGGGAGTTATAATCCAAAACATCTGGAGGGCACCAGGTTGTCCAGCACTGTTACAGGTTTCTACTATGTATTCCTGTTTATTTTACTGTAATGAATATGTTACCTATATATTGGCTTAAATCCAAAATGCCCTTTTAGCAAGCAGAAAATACTTCTGCTCGTGAACTTGTGATGGTGGTGGGAGGCGGGAACGGAGTGTCCACCAATCTCTACTGATTTCCATCCTGCACTCCATATTTTGTTTTTTGGAGGGCACAATGGACTACAGTTGAAAAAGAGGGCAGGAAAACCCTGCTGTGCATATGGAACATGGTTCTCTGGATTAAAATTACTGTGTTGCACCGTGCTGCACTTTACATGAGAGACAGTGTGATGTAGTGGTAAGAGTGTCAAACACCTTACTGAGTGGCCTTGGGCCAATCACCATCTCTCAGCCTAAACTATCCCAGTGGTTTCTGTATGCGAGTAACATGAGAACCTTCTATACCACCTTGAGCACTTCAAAGGAAGGATGTGATAAAGATGGATCACATCATGGATCAATATAAATTCTTTTGCATGAGGACATTAGTTGATGATTATTTTTTCATGGCTAACTGTACAATTTCTTCTTACTTCTTTGTAATTGGAAACAGTCAACACGAACCATGTTTTTTTTAATGTCTTACTATTTCTCACTATATTATATCCAGAGAAATGTATTTCAGAAAAGCATCACATCAAAAGTTTTAGCATCCTAACACGAACTCTTGTTGTTCTGGCTCCTGCATTGTTTACAAGTCTCTCAACATATAGTGTGCTTAATAAGACATCAACATTGCATTGAATCCCTCCATGAAGATGCTGAATTAGAAAATCATACTGTTTTATTTTGTGCAGCCACAGAGCCAGGTTCCTTCAGGGTTCGGGGGCTTTCAAGAACCACAGTGCATATTGAAGAATAAAATTTCCCCCATGGAGGTAATGATGAAAGTGATCTATTGATATGTCAGTGACCACTGACACTTTACCTGTGATTCAATCTATGCTCAATGCAGCAGGAAAGTTTGACTGGAATATGAAAGCCCTCCCTTTGTCTGGTTTCCAAGCTCTTCAAAATAGTACTGATAACACAAAATAGTCCGGGTCCAGTCCTGAAATAGCCGACATGGATGTCCTGCTGTAATCTTTTCCAGACATTGTAAGCCAAGATGTTGGAGTAAATTCCAATTATCTAAGAGTTAGAGTTCAAGAGTTCCCTTTGAAAAAAGCAACAATGCAAGGAGCTGACAATGGGACAACTACTGTTCTTTCAGATTAATTCAGCTACCTTGGTTTGCAAACCTAGACTAGTTCAAATGCCTCCCACTCAGGTTTAACAGAGAATGAACACATTTTGAATTGCTCTGGAAATGCATTACTTAAAGGGGCACTTTGGATTTAAGTCCATGGGCTGGTTCATATGTAGCATACCTCCATTTATTAGTATGAATCCCCATATGACATTCCTTCCCTCCTCCATTCCTAGTGTGCCATGACTGAACACTTCCACAGCTACTTAACTACAGCTTGTTGTTATGTCTTAACTGGGAAACTACGGCTAGCAGAATTGGAACAAAACCAGGACCCAAAACCAGAATGAAGAAGACAGCCAAAGGAGATAGTGTGGTAATAACAGGTGACTTCAGTTACTCTCACACGGACCAGGTAAACGCATGTTCTGGCCACAACAAAGAGGCAAACTTTATAGATACCCTAAATCAGGAGTAGGCAATACATGGCCCATGGGCCACATCTGGTTTTCAGAGGCCACCTTTGCAACCCATTGTGGGTGCCCTAACCCCCCATTTCTCCCTCCCAACATGGCCTTGCCTCACTGCTCCATTTGTGTCAACTTTCTATCCTCAGTTAGCTAATCTGTTGTGTCCCTTGTCATTAGATGTGCCAGTGAGTAAACAGCCATCCTCCTCACATTGCCTTGCATAGGCAGATACAGGCCTGATTGAAACTCAGCTGGGTGTCACAATTTTCCATGTCACGGCCAGGATGAATTTGGGATGAGTGAAGAACATGGCCTGTCAAAGGATCATCCCTGGCCCTTTTTTCTTGCCTTCTCCCACCTCCCAAATCCTAACTGTCACCATATTGCTCAATATTCCTTGAAAATATTAATGATGGGCAATTTGTGCTAATCCCTGGTCTGCTTCTGTAATACAGACAGGCCATTCAAAGCCAAGGCCATTTGCATTTCAGTTGCCTTGGAATGTTTTAATAATGGTTTCACTGCAGTTCTGGGGAAAATGGTGTCTATCTTGTCTCATCCTGGCTGCATCATGAAGCCACAATTTCAAATGTGAAATTGCTGATCTTCTAACAAAAATACATATCTTGTCCCTAAAAGCAGCTTCCAGGTCTTCATGTTGTGCTTGTGGGTTTCCCATAGGCATGTAGGTGGCTACTGTTGGAACAGGCTGCTGATTTAGATAGGCCTTTGGTCTGATCTAGCAGGGCTTTTCTGATGCTCTTATATTCTTATGAACTCCCTGTTAACATTAAGCACAGTTTCCCAGTTCAGATGTAATGGAAAGGTATGGTTAATTAGGCTACTACAATACTGGTATGCCAAGAAGGAAGGAGGGAAGGGGCAGCATAAGGATGAACTGTCCAGTCACAAGGCTTATGCATACCTTTGCTTAATAAGCTGAGATACATTACATCTGAATCATGCCTATATATAGATAAATATTCAATAGTGCTCCTTACTTAGAAAAAAACTCAAAACTCAGCAAAGACGGAGGCTTTGAAAATGGCAGGCAATGAGTAAATATATTAATAGTACACCTTTTGTTGTTGTTTATTCATTCAGTTGCTTCCGACTCTTCATGACTTCATGGACCAGCCCACACCAGAGCTTCCTGTCAGCCATTGCCACCCCCAGCTCCCCCAAGGTCGAGTCCGTCACCTCCAGAATATCATCCATCCATCTTGCCCTTGGCAAGAATATCATCCATCCTCTTCCTTTTGCCTTCCACTTTCCCTAGCATCAGCATCTTCTCCAGGGTATCCTGTCTTCTCATTATGTGGCCAAAGTATTTCAGTTTTGCCTTTAAGATCATTCTCTCAAGTGAGCAGCCTGGCTTTATTTCCTGGAGTATGGACTGGTTTGATCTTCTTGCAGTCCAAGGCACTCTCAGAATTTTCCTCCAGCACCACAGTTCAAAAGCATCTATCTTCCTTCTCTTAGCCTTCCTTATGGTCCAGCCCTCACGGCCAAAGGTTACTACGGGAAATACCATTGCTTGAACTATGCGGACCTTTGTTGTCAGTGTGATGTCTCTGCTGTTCACTATTTTATCAAGATTTGTCATTGTTGTCCGCCCAAGAAGTAAACGTCTTCTGATTTCCTGGCTGCAGTCAGCGTCTGCAGTAATCTTTGCGCCTAGAAATACAAAGTCTGTCAGTGCCTCCACGTTTTCTCCCTCTATTTGCCAGTTATCAATCAAGCTGGTTGCCATAATCTTGGTTTTTTTGAGGTTGAACTGCAACCCAGCTTTTGCACTTTCTTCTTTCACCTTCGTCATGAGGTTCCTCAGCAGCTCCTCACTTTCAGCCATCAAAGTGGTATCATCTGCATATCTGAGATTGTTAATGTTTCTTCCAGCGATTTTAACTCCAGCATTGGATTCATCAAGCCCAGCACATCACATAATGTGTTCTGCATACAGTTTGAATAGGTAGGGTGAGAGTATACAACCCTGCCGTACTCCTTTCCCAATCTTGAACCAGTCCATGGTTCTGTTGGTCTGTTCTTAATGTTGCTAGTTGGTCGTTATACAGATTCCTCAGGAGGCAGACAAGATGACTTGGTATCCCCATACCACCAAGAACTTGCCACAATTTGTTTGACAAAATACTTAAAGCTGGACCTGATTTTTATCTAAAGCTGTAGTTCTAAGCATGTTACCTGCAATTAATTTCATTCGATATTATTTTTCTATACTGTCCCATAGCCAAAGTTCTCTGGGCGGTTCACAAAGATTAAAAACCATTAAAAATATGTTACACAAAGTACAAAACCATTTACATAAAAACATATAGACAAACAACATAGACAGTGACAACATATAGCTAAAAACAATTCTAAAAACAGAATGGGACCTTTGTGTTACCATGGTTGGAATTAGGGTTTAAGGTAGTCATTGGCATATGTGGTTTTGCCCAGAATACATCCATCCACTTTTTCAAAGCTATTTTATAACTATTTTCAGCATATATTAAGAGCAGCCCAGTTGTCAACCCAAAGAATCCAGCTCTGTGAAAGTGCCTCCTAACATTATTTCTTACAGTTCACATCTTTTGCGCATATGCCAGGAAATGAAGAAGATATAACTAAGGAAGAAAATATGACTGAGGAAGTGAAGAATATGTGATTAAGATATGAATCTGGTTGCCTGGATTCAAAGAGCCTTCCTAGCTGCATGCAACAGTCTTTCATTTCAGTGCATTTGGCCATTTCCTCCCTGCCTGCTTGCATGCATCTTAGAGATGTAAGGGAAAGCAATGTTGAAACTGGCCCTAAATTCTCCTAATTCTGAATATGTGTCTCCCGATTTATTTCCTTAGGTTTGTTGATCCTTATTACTTTTAGGGTGCAAATATGTGACCACTTTACGACACATTGGTCAATAATTACCACAAGCAGCGGAGGTTGTGTAAGTGCATTGAGATTATTATTTATTGCATTTATGTCCCGCCTTTTTTCCTCTTGCAAGGAACCCAAGGCGGCTTACATTCTCCTCCTCCTTCATGAGCATCAAATCTGGTTTGGGAGGTGAGGAATAGGTTATTCAGGGCTATGTAATGCAACAACACAGTCTGACAGCTTGGGTGAGAACATATGATGTGTTAAAAATACAAGGTACACAGGCATACCATGAAAATTGCTCTGCAGAGAGACCCAATTTAAGCCCTAATTCTTTACACACAACCCCCCCCCCAACTACAAGGCACTGTAAAATTAACTGCCATAGACTTCTGAAGAATTTCTTAATGGGAGATCTGCCCCGCCCCCTGCAAACTAACACTTTTGTCCATCACTGATGAGGGGTGTGTAGGGATCCACGGATTTTGTGAAATCCCTTCTGTCTGCATTTTGCAGATTGTCAGGTGCTTTTCATTCCATTGTCCGCTCATTGACAGAATCAGACTTTTTCCAATTTCCCAAATTTGCCTATGGGGGAAATCTGCATTTCAGCCAGTGGTTGTTTGTTTAACAAAAAAAAAGGTATTTTTCTATGATGACATTTGCATAAAATTCCAGAAAGTTAAAACAAAAACAAAAAAACAGGCTGCTAGTCCACAGAACCTGTGCAACTCAGGAAAACCTGGTCTGCTGTGGAATCTGAGGGTTGAATTCATAGAAATCCAACTGATTTGATTCCACTGTGGATTTCTCCAACATCCCTGGGGGTGTGACAATACAAGCCAGGTACCCAGTGCTCTGACATTTTAGAGAAAAACAGCACACATTTAAAAAATACTGCACAGTTGAACACTTCAACACGTGCTAATATGGTTGTGTATTTGTAGCCTTAACTAGAGCTGTGTGCAAATGGCCTCTTGAAATTCTCTGCCTTATTTCTGGGCAGAGAAATTTAGGAGACAATTTCAGCGAATTTCTCCAGGAGGAGGAGAAATTCTCAGCAGTTTCTCCCAGGTAGGGCTCCACCTTGGCAGGGCTTGTAGCACAGGTGCTTTCTTTTTTCCTAAGGGCACTGGGGGTCTTCGTGCTGCAACAGCATCAACTGTCTTGGTAGGCTGGCCTCCAGTTTGCATCCACTGCAATGCAGGTGGGGGCAGGGTTGTGTGTAGCTCCAAGGACGAGGTGGAGTTAGTGCTCTGCCAAAATCTGCCCTCCAATTTCCTGAAAGTTTTCTCCCCCATGAAAGAGGTTTCCATTGTTTTGCCTCATTCAAGGTGTTTCATGATTTATGTTTGTGGTGTTTTGGGGCTTACCTAGTCACAGCTAGCCTCCCAGGCTGCCTGGACATCCTTATCTGAAAAAGCCCTATGGGAGGAATTACCTCAAGGTGCCTTAAGCAGGGCTTCAGCTGAAGTGTAGGAAGCTGAGGAGGCTACAGGCTGCCAGAGAGGTGATCGTACAATGAAAAATAGGACACTTGTGCTCACTTTTCAGCCAACTCCTAAGTAAGGTAAACCCAAGAGACCCAACCCCAACCCATGAAATTTCTCCGAAATTTCTTCACTATTGAATTTCTTTTCAAAAGCAATTTCTTTCTATCAAATTGAATGAGAATGGTCGGGGGGGGAGGGGAAGCGGGAGAAATTTTTGGCACAGCACTAGCCTTAACTAATCTGCTTAACTTAACTATAAATGGTTTAATTGTATGGATGCTTTTTAAAGTAGTTTTATTTTCCATCTCTTGAAAATAAATATTGGTCTTTCCCTTTGGAAGTTCTGAACAGTTCTTATTTGCTGAGGATTGGAATATTTTGCTTTCCTTCATTCTTTCCCTTGGTTTTGGCTGCTTTCCATCTCATCTCTCCTATGAATCCCTTAGATGGCTTTTGTTTCTATCACTGTCTTCCTAGTTACAGTGAAGTTCTCACCAGGTGATGACATTTCTGCCACCTTCACTATTTTTCTGAACTTCCATTTTCACCCCCATTGGCATGAGACAGATGCAAGACTTTTCCCAAATTGCAAAGATTTAGCCTGAGGCAATTTGAAGAAACATACAGATGCACACACACTGATTCACATACACATCCCACTGCTTGCAGGGTGTGTGTGTGTGTGTGTGTGTGTGTGTGTAATCTCACTTTTCAAGAAGCTCTTAAACAAATGACAGCATTTATCTTTATTGTATTGAATTCTTTTGTGTAAAGGAGGCTGAACAGGCAGAGGAAGGCAAAATCAAGATGGGCCCAACCATCAGGCAAAATGATGCAACAAATTGTACATTATTTACTTTAAAGTACAATCCTACACATGTCTACTCAGAAATAAACTCCTTTGAATTTTGTAAGTAGGTATAGGATTGTTACCTTATAGTTATAAGAAATTATTATAGTTATTCCACACCAGTTGAGGAATGCCCTCCCAGAGAGATTAGCCTTGTGCCTATGTTGTAGTCTTTTCAGAGCCAGGTGAAGACTCCTTTTCCTTTTTACCAGGCTTTTTAGCAGTTTAGTTTAAAAAAAATGTGTTAGAGTATTTTAAGACACTTGCAATGCTGCTGGCTTTTTTGTGTTGTTTTTTACTCTAGTTTTATTCTGTTTTAAACTGTTTAGGGCGCAATCCTATGGCTGCTAGACAGCAGCTAGATAGCCATAGAATTGGTTGGTTCCCAGAGAACCGCTTCCCCACCCCCTCTCTCACTATCTCGTAGGCAGCATGGATCTTCCCCACACTCAGCACTCAGAAGAGCAGCACAGAGCAGGGGAAAGGGAGCGTTCCCAGGGGCAGGTGAGGCGGGGAGTTCAGAATTGCCAGTATGACCCTTCCTATGTGTCGTCCAGCCTCCCCACCCTGTGCTCTGATGTCCTGCAGCTAGACAGCCAAAATCAGCCATCTAGCCATGAATGCAGGGTGGATGGAGTGCGGAGGAGATGATCCCCTCTGAGCTTCTCCCACCCTGCATTGGATAGGTAGTCCCCTCCAAGTTTGGAGGCAGCCGTCTATCCCCATAGGATTGTCCCTTAATGTTTTTATATTGTGTTTTATGTTATTATCCTCTTATATTTTATGGTTTTAAGGAGTATAATGAATGAATGAATGAATGAAATAGAATCATAGAATCATAGGGTTGGAAGGGGCCTACAAGGCCATCGAGTCCAACCCCCTGCTCAAAGCAGGAATCCAAGTCAGAGCATCCCTGACAGATGGCTGCCCAGCCTCGTCTTGAACGCCTCCAGTGTGGGAGAGCCCACCACCTCCCTAGGGAATTGGTTCCATTGTTGTATTGCTCTAACAGTCAGGAAGTTTTTCCTGATATTCAGCCGGAATCTGGCTTCCTGTAACTTGAGCCCATGATTCCGTGTCCTGCACTCCGGGATGATCAAGAAGAGATCCTGGCCTTCTTCTCTGTGACAACCTTTCAAGTACTTGAAGAGTGCTATCATATCTCCCCTCAGTCTTTTACTAAATATTTTCTAAATATTTTTACTACAGGTTGGAGAGGAGCGTCATTTGAACTTTCTGTCTCAGGCACGAAAACGTTTTGGGCCAGGCATGAGCACCCACATAATAGAAAAGAGATGCCTAACACAATTGCATTGAAGAGCCAGACTCCCCACTCAACAGATTCCTGAGGACCACACCCATATTTTTTTCATTCAAAATTTCTTTTGGCCTGAATTTTACATCAAACCATCAATTCCGCCCCAAATAAGTACACATTTTTACATTCCTTTGTTTGCATCCTACAACTCCAGCAAATCAGCAGCTCTTGCTCATTTTTATTAAGGTGTCCTGAGTTTTCAGGCTGATCACATAGGGCTGGAAACAACCAGACAGCTGTTAATGTAAGTCCTGCTCAAGATAGAGCCCATGCTCATATAATTGAGCCTCTTCTGGTTAATGGTTAGCTATGCACTTTCACACACACACACACACACACACACACACAGAGCCCAGGGATCTGCCAGGCTGGGAGGGGCAAAGACATCAAGCTCAGAAATGGCATGTGAGAAAGTTGTGTACAACTTCTGAGCCCCAGTGGTACATGAAGAGTTGGCCCAAGGGCTTCTGCAATGATGTGGAGGTCTCTGGGATGCCTCTCCATTTAGTGGAGGGAGGGTCAACAGTTCAGAAACAGCAGCTGCCATGCTGCTTTTGGCCTGGGTGCTACTGCTTCCTAACAGATCTTCTCAGAAAGCAGCAGATGGGAGAGCATCAGCTGGCAGCATCTTAGCTCTCCCTGTTCTCCATGGAAGAGATACCCTAGAAAAGCTTCCCCCAACGTGGGCTCCATCTACATGAAAACAGAATGGAGAGCACATCCTGGTTATATGTGGATTTTCATGAAATCGCTCTGGTCCATCAGGGGCACAAAAAGCAAGAGAAGCAGAGTATATACTACCTAAAAACTCGCTTTCATGGGCCACATAGCACTTGAAAGCCCCATACTTCGGGGTTCAGTGGGGCAGAGTAGAAGTGAAGGTTATCAATCCCATAGGTGCTGCTCAGCGAATGAGAGAGGCATGTTCCCCACCCTTGGAAGCGCTGAATTAAGCCCCTGCAATTTACCCCACACCTCTCCCCTCTCATCCACCACAGGAATATTGTGAAAGATTAAAAGTTACTGAGCTATTCTGAACGGGGAAAACAGGTTACATACTGTGAATGAAGAAAGAAGGTACTGTGCTCTCTGAGTGCCTGAAACAGCGCAACTGCAATTTTCTGAATGGGAAATGCAGGCTGCAAACTGGCTAGATATTGTGAATGGGAAACCAGCCCTACTGTGAATGTGGAAAAAGAGGGAAGGGGGGGAAGGGGGCAGCCTCACCCTTGACCAGTTCACTTCCAGGTGTCAGCCAGGTCACATAAATAAGCATGCCCAGGATTCAATGCAGCGGGACAGGGCACACTGCAGTGGAACTATGAGGGAGACTTTCCGAAAATGTGCCTTTTCCTGAGGGAAGCTGCGGGATTGCTGCAGATTGGCGAGAGCGTCATCTGTCACAAATGTCCCTGATGTGCTGTCACTCCACATGAAATCTGACATGTAGATTGGGCCGTGGTGCCCTCCAGATGTCTTATGCTACAGCTCCCAGCATGCCCTAGCCATGCTGGGAACTGAAGTCATACCGACACATCTCAGGGGCACCATGTTGGTCCCGGCGGTGGTTCGGCGGCGGCGGCAGCCGGTCTCCCGACCGGCTGCCACCGCCGCCATTGCAAAAAAAAAACTGCGGTAAAAAACAACAACACACACCCGTGATAGGCTACGTAACAATTTACGTAGCCTATCACGGCTAGATTTCCATAGTCAGCCGTGATAGGCTACGTAAATCGTCACGTAGCCTATCACGGGTGACTTGGGGGGGGGAAAGCGCGTATGCAAATGGCAGCGGCCCATGGGCGCTGCCATTTGAGTTCCTTATTTTGGCACATCTAGTCTACGTAAAGATTTACGTAGACTACGGCGAAAATAAGGGCAACGCAAATAGCCCTTGCGTACGCGCTTTTTTTTTTTTTTTCAAAGTCACCCGTGATAGGCTACGTGACAATTTACATAGCCTGTCATGGGTGACTTTGGAAATCTAGCCGTGATAGGCTACGTAAATCGTTACGTAGCCTATCACAGGTGTGTGGTTTTTTTGTTTTTTTACTTTTTTTTCGCGGCCGGGTAGACGGGGCGCTTCTACCCAGCCTGAATTTCACCGGCAAGGGATGGGGCGCCTCCCCCCCGGCCTGAGTTTCAGCCTGGCGAGGCGGGGCACCTCCCCCTCCTTGCCTGAACTTCGGGGGGAGATCCAAAGTGCCTCCCCCCCACCGCGAAGCAAGCTTCGAGGACAGGTAAGGGACTTTCGCCCATCCCTAGATACAGCTGCGAGTTTGGTTGACTTCTGTATGTGGAATGGGGCAGGGGCACCATCTTGTCCTTTGACTCAGGCAGTGAAGTATCTTAGGGCCTGTCTGCAACCCCCCCCCCAACATGTTATTTCAATTCATGTGTGGGTAGGGGTTCATGTGAAGCATCTTACTGCTTGTGGAAGTAGGCTACTAGTATGAGAGAAGAAGAAAGTAGGTAGGTTCCGTTAAGCTTGGGTTCCCTTCCAGGGCAAGAAATGGTCAGTTATTTAGTTCATTGTGTTGTATTGTTTTTCCCACTTTGGGGATGCATCATTTTGATATTCTGCCAAAAATGACTTGGACTGCCAGTGGAAAGGAATCAACCGAAAGTACTTATTGAACCTGCCCTATGACCTTTTTCTCTGTTTTACAACCAGGTGAATAGACAGAGAGATGTCCTCTCACATTACAGATGTTAGCGGTGGCTTTTAATTTTTATTTTATGGTTGCCTGTCACAGGGAACAATGAAAGAGTGGTGCTGGTACCAGAAAGGAATAAAAATGAAGCCATTCGAAACACTTAAGACTTTTCTCCTTTCTTTCTTTTTTACCCTAAAGCCTTTGAGTAAAATTACAGGCCTGGCATGAAGTCACCAAACCCTGGAGATTCACATTAAACTGTAAAATGTGAGTGTCTAGATACAAAAGGTCACTACTGGGCAATGCTCAAGATAATATCCTGATGTGCCTAGATAATGTTAGTTTGATCTTTAAATGTGATTTTCCCTTGCCTTCAGATGTTTAAGACAGATCCCTTAATGTCTTTTTAATGTTTTTTTTAAAACTACGTGAGGTTGTGTGTTTTTAATCCTTGGCACAGTTTGCAGACTGAATGAGTGGGCAGATAAATTCACTACAAAGAATGGAGAAACTGTTGATATCTGAGAATAAAAACCATATTACTAATGCATATAATTTTTCTTTCCTGCTGTTTTTTTATTCTGAAAGAGTATGTATATACCATATCTATATAATTGTATAATACCATTCAGACAAAGTTACAAGTGCTAATTCTGAGCTAGTAGAAGACTAATGAAATATACATACTGCAAATAACTCTTAATATGGTTCATTGTCCTGGATGTCATTTCTAGTTCCCGCCAGTTCATTCAGAATGCATTTGTTGAAGTCTATCACACATTTCTTCCTTGATGTCACTGGAGCTTTGTTCTTGATAGATTGTGCCTGTTGACTGATTCTTTATGGAGACTACGCAGGTCTCATTTAACAGCAGGAAGTTTAAACTATGCTGTTATTTTCCAGGATAGCACATGTATCTAAAACTCAAATCACATCTGAATTCAACAGAGAACATATTGTTAATAGTATGAGAGTAAAGACATTATAACAGGACATGGGGGGTTGAGAGAAAAGACAATTAATTGGGGTGGGGGGATTAAGAGGAATGTTAGAGGTCTGAATTAGATGGCCATTCTACAGGTCATGCAACTTTTCATGAAAAGGACTTTGTAAACATTATGTGTTGGTATCTCTGAGTTTATTATAATCCTTGTAGTTTTGATTCTTTCCAGTTTTACTGGGAGCCCTCTGGTCTGTTGACTTCCTGACTGGAATACTGTAATGCATTATATGTGGGGCTTGCTTTAAAGACAACCTAGAAGCTTCAACTGGTGCAAAATGCAGCCCTCATAATTTCAGTTTGTACAGCCAGATGGGATTATATTACACTGATTCTGAAAGAGTTGCACTAGTAGTTACCTATTCATTTCAGAGCCAAATTCAAGGTGCTAGTGCTGGTGACAGGCAACATCAAGATCCCTGCTCTCCCTTCTTTTCTTTTTTTTATGTCTTTAAAAGTGGAATTGGAGTAAACAGCCCTACAAACAGAAGATGCTTCCATAGAAAGGATTGTCAATATGGCCACCCTAGTGGGATCTTCATTTCCAGCTCATACCACAAAAGACAGAGAGAAGACATTCCCATCACACACCACACATGAAGAACAACTATTAGAAAGATTCTAAGGGTGCAATCCTATGCATGTTTAGACAGAAAAAAGACCTACAACACCCAGCATTCCCCAGCCAGCATGGTTGGCTGGGGAATGCTGGGAGTTGCAGGACTTTTTTCTGTCTAAACAGGCATAGGATTGTGCCCTAAATATTGTAAACCAGATCAAAATCAAAGAAGTAATAATGCTGCAAAGTAGCTTTCTCAAGGTGCTGAGTCTTAATATTGCCCCTTGTTAAGCACTGTAATGTGCAATGAAAGAATGAATTATTTATGTAAAACTTAAACCTATTCTTAGAATTTCTGAAGGACTCCAGGTGAAATATATGACTGACTTTCAGCTGCTGAGATGAGCAGAATGTTTATGAGAGCAAATTAAGCATTCATTCTGCAGATAAGGCACTGAAAAGCTAGTAGAAGATTAGAAATTACTTTAATTTTAAGAGAATCAGTCATCTCTTAAAAGGGGCGGGGGCTTTGATTTCGATAAAGAACTTGGCAATTCTTTAATATTCTGATCCATGGTTTTGATTTCTTTGAGGGTATATTGCAAAACATACACAACCATTTCCTGCACTGTGTAGCAAATCATGCCGTATTATATCAGATTAGTTTTATAAAAAAAATAGAGTCTATTTAAAAAAAAATACAGAGCTCCTTTGTGATAAAATGTCTGGGAATCTTTAGAGTTGATGACTATATAAAAAATATAATTAAAAATTAGACATGACACTAAATGCATCATTAGGAAGCCTCGTGTGGCGCAGAGTGGTAGGCGGCAGTATTGCAACCGAAACTCTCCCCATGACCTGAGTTCGATCCCAGTGGAAGCCGGGTCTCGGGTAGCTGGCTCAGGTCGACTCAGCCTTCCATCCTCCCGAGGTCGGTAAAATGAGTACCCAGCTTGCTGGGGGAAAGGTAGTCACAACTGGGGAAGGCAATGGCAAACCACCCCGCTACAGTCTGCCATGAAAACACCAGCGTAAGCAGGCGTCCCTCTAGGGGTCAGTAATGACCCGGTGCTTGCACAGGAGGAACCTTTCCTTTCCTTTCCAGTTGTGCTAATAGCAGCAAGGAGGAGTGATTTCCACTGGAATCTTGGTAGGGGAGTACAGGGCTAAACCTCTCCTCCCACAGTACTGTGATTCTCATGAAAACAAGGCCCAACCTCTCCTGCTATAATTTGTTTTTTAACCCAGGCAGGTTTCCTGATGACAGGTTTATCATAGAATCATAGAATAGTAGGGTTGGAAGGGGCCTACAAGGCCATCGAGTCCAACCCCCTGCTCAATGCAGGAATCCAAGTCAAAGCATCTGTGACAGATGGCTGTCCTGCCTCGTCTTGAATGCCTCCAGTGTGGGAGAGCCCACCACCTCCCTAGGGAATTGGTTCCATTGTCGTATTGCTCTAACAGTCAGGAAGTTTTTCCTGATGTTCAGCCGGAATCTGGCTTCCTGTCACTTGAGCCCATTATTCCGTGTCCTGCACTCTGGGATGATCGAGAAGAGATCCTGGCCTTCTTCTCTGTGAAGAACAGGTTTAGCATCCTGTCTAGTTTGGCTCTCATTTACCTATGCCACAAAAAACACCTGGTTGCATAGGAGTTACTGTCATAAACCAGGTGTTCATATCCCATCCGATCATTTAATTCCTAACCAGTAGATATCACTTTAAAAGTTACTTCTACTTCATTGTTAATCACATAAAGTATTCCAAACCCAGGACCTGTGTGTATTCAGATGGACATACTAGGGTCGTTGTTGTTGCACAAATTGTGTGTGTGGAAGAGATACTCATGTCAATGGTGTGCCAATTCACATGCAAAGGGAGGCATGTGTGATTCAAGTTCCTCCATTGAACAAAATGTGAAAGCCTGTTAGAAGAGCACTCTCTCTTCTCTTCTCCTCTCCATGTTGAGTCCCATGCCAGAATGCTCTAGATCAGCCTTACCCAATCTGGTGCTCTACAAATGTTTTGGACTACAGTAGCCAGTATTCCTGACCATTGGCTGGCTGGGGCTGATGGGAGTTGAAGTCCAAAACATCTGGAGGGCACCAGGTTGGGAAAGGCTCCCCAAGATTAAGATTACAGGCTGTACTCTGTAATCTCAATCTTTTCACTGTGGATGAAAAGTCTGTAATTTACACTATTGTTGAAGAGAGAGCCCCATTAACCTTAACAGGACTTCCAGCCAAATTCTCTGCATGTTTACTCAGGAGTAAAACCCCAATGACCTCAACAGGACTTAGTCACAAGTAAGTGCATATGATTTTAGCCTACAAGGAATATTCCAGATTGCAGGGAAGACTGGAAATCATTTGGCACAGATGGCAATAAATCCAGGTTATCTATCTTTCTATCTTTCTATCTACCTTCCTACCTACCTAAAAGTGCTTATAGGCCACCTCTAGAAAGAAATAGCCCTCTCCAGGCAGCTTTTAAAATTCATAAAACTTCAATAATACATAATTAAAATCCCATTAACAACTTAATAAAAACAAACAAAAAGACTAAAACCAAATACAAACATTAAAACCAATCATACACTGAAACAACTTCCCTCAAGCAGCCCCATAAAACCCTTTGGAGAAGGCCACTGAAAATAAATGTGTCTTTAATGCTCTTCTAAAGGACTGCAGAGATGGGGTCTCACCAGTTCCGCAAGTGTGGTGCCACCACAAAAACAGCCCTAGCCTTTGTGCCTGCCAATTTTATTGTGCATAAAGGGAGGCACACAAGAAGAGCCTCAGCCAAAGACCTCAGAGTGCGGGGATGTTGTTATGGGTGAAGATGATTCTTCATATCTCTAAGTCATAGGTGGGCAGAGATAGGCTTGTCAAATCTACTTTGTTTGTCAAATCTAGCCAGGACCAACAACCAGAGTCAGGTACAAAGACGTTCACTTGGAATTAAAGATGAGGGTATCTCTGAGTGCATTCTAAGCCTAAGGACTTGTTTTCAATTCCAGAAATGAACTGAGCACATAGTCCTTTCACACAAAACTCCATTCCTGGTTCTCCAAGCTTACTTCATTTCAACAGCCTAATTTAAGTGGGAAAAATAATTTTATTGTTAAACAATTGGGAGTCGCAAACATTTACAGATCTACTGAAAATCACCCAGAGATCTACCAGTAGATCCTGGTCTACTCTCAGCCCACCCCTGCTCTAAGTCACCCATCTCTAATTTGTTCACATTACTCTGTCCAAAATTAGAGTGCACTGAACAATTTACAAACATGCAATAAATATGAGAAAATAGCTTCCAATACTTATTTTCAGTCCAATCTTTTTCCCCTCCCTCTCTCTAATACACACACACACACACACACACACACAGAGAGAGAGAGAGAGAGAGAGAGAGAGCATCACGTACATGACTTTCTATCTCAGTCCTAAGGTTTTCCTTGTATGCATTAAGACATTTTAATTTATCACACGAGAAAGCCTCAGAATGTTCTGTTTGGTTAGGGATTTGTTTGGATTAAAATGCCTTGTGGCTATTTGCTTTTGTTTAGCAAACTTCAGTGCATAAATCAGCTCTGTCAAAATGAATAGATTCACAAGCAGTGCACAGACCCCAGCAAAGGACCCAAATATAGCTTGGATGCAATTTCGATCTCAGAGCCACCCACCTGGACCTGTTCCCAGTTCATAGCCAGTGCGGAGATTCAGGTCATGGCTTCCCACTTCCAGCAGTTGCATCCTGCTCTGCAAATGCACCTGGGTTCCAGAAAGGCTCACAGATACATGGAGTTAACAAAAGGTAGCAGGGATACTAGAGATCACATCATTCACTTCTTTAACCTTTGCATGCTGCATTATTATCATTATCATTTAAAGGAATATAGGAAGTTGCCTTATACTGAGCCAGACCCTTGGTCCTTCTAGCCCAGTACTGTCAACACTGACTGGCAGCAGATTTCATGGGTTTCAGGCAGGATTCTTCCCTAGCCCTACCTTCTGCATGCAAAGCATGTGCTCCACCACTGATCTTCAGCCCCCACCACTACAGCAGGATTTGGACCATGACATGGGGAAAGGGGGCTTTAAGACTTTGCCCCTGCTAGGGCCATGATCAAAAATGCCTGCACACACACACACACACACACACACACCACACTGGCTATTTGCAAAGGGAATTATTCTTCTGCTGGCACCAATGGGAGCTCTCCTACTGCAAATAACCAGCATGCCCCCTGCTCAATTTGGATTGGAAATCATGGTGGGTCAAGGCTTAAAGCCCCTCTCCCCACACACCATGGTCCCAGTCTGGCTCTGGGGCTCCTCCGTCAGTTATTAAACAAAAACAAAAACAAGTACACAAAGGCTAAAAATGTAATGATGTCACATCTAGAAGATTTAAATGACATCACATCTTGTTTGGTCCTTAGCAGAATGGAAAGGAGGAGGAAGGCAGATTAGGTTTATAGATATAAATGAAGGCAGGGCTGAAATCAATTTCATGGAGTGCTTCTCAGTATCTCAGTTTAAAGTTTATAAAGATAGGACCGAAGCCCTACATAGACATTTTGAAAGCTAGATCTTATTCAGAATTTTAAAAATCCATCTTGGCATTACTTGTGTTGATGATATCATGCTTCTGCAAACAAAAAAACATTAGGACCAAAACTTTCATGGGCTCACACATGGAGGGCTTCCCATGGGGTACAACAAACCCTGTTTGCCTGCCCTTTCCCCAATCTCCCACTTCACCATGCAGATTCTGTGGCCTCTGCCAAGTGAAGGGAGGAGGTTTAGTTGAGGATATGGAAGACACACAGAGATCCAATTTCTGTAGCAGGCTGATGCACTGAATACCCAGGCTCATGCACTGAGCAGGGAGAGGAAAACAGGTCTCAATTTTGCCCCATGGAGATCTCTCTATGCATGGGGACTGCAGATGAATGAGAAAGGATTGTACCCTGAGTAATTACTTCAGGCTCTCATAGTACTTTCTGTTCTAGGATAACTAAGTATCTTGATAATGTTATGATCCAGTTAAGATAAGAAAATAGTTTGGGAATGTGGGATATTTTTCCTCCTATTCAGGAGAGCACATATTTCACCTCCATGGTATGTTTAATGTTTAAAGTCTTGTATAAAGTTTCATCATTAGTCAAAGCAGTACACCAGTAAAGGATCTCTGCAAAACCTCCTTCCTTGAGTTGGTGATGCCTTAGGTATGGAATTCTGAGGGATAATAGTTAGAGTAGAACTATACTAGTTGACATGAGCATGTACATCAGTTGATGATGGATATAATACTACACTGAATATTTGCTTGTAAAGTACCCCCTGGGATGGGGGACCAGCAAAGGTACCCTCTTGGAGAATCACAGCTACTGTCTTTCCTTTCTCTCTGGTCTTCCCCCCCCCTCTCTCTCACTGGTTGAGCCCAACCAATCAGGGATCATGTAGTGAGTGTGATTATGTCCTGGCACCATGATGCTACTCAGATCCAGCTACCTGGAAATGTCATTAAGGACAAATGAAGCCCTCATATTGCCCTCACTATGAAACAGAGGAGACAAGGTGTCCTTACATTGCAAGGGAATCAGGTGGTGCTCTGTGTCTTTCTGTGCTGCAGAGCTTTCACCGCTGCTGTCACAGTGAAACATGGCAAGACAGGAAGTACCATCATGTTGCCTGAGCAATGTGGGGATGATTTTCCTTTTCCTTGTCCCTGCATGATGGGTGAACATTTTCACCCCTATTCAAAAGGTGCCCTGAAAATCCAACAGAAAGCTTTGATGAAAGCATTCACAAAATGCATCCTTTGTGTTGGCTCAGCTCTAGACTAACATCAAGCAATGACTTGCCTCTGTAATTTTTTTAAGTCTTAAATTCTGTCTCTAAACTTTACAGTTAACCAAGTGAGCATTTACCCACACAGCCTCATATCCTTCTGCTTTGCTCTCTTCCACTTTTGTGCCCTGCCTTTTAGGCTGAATGCAGGAGCTTTCATCTTTTGTAAAGTGCATTTGTAGGTGCCGTATAGATCAATAATAATATCAATATATTGTTCCTTGTTGTTTCTGCTAAGCAAACTTCATATCACTGGAGTCGAAGTCCACATAATGAGAAATACAGAGCAAGTAACGTGATGCCTTCTATTGAAATCACTCATCTAAAAAATATAAAACCCACCTCAAAAGAAAACTAGAAGAAGGGTCCCAGGCTACACAGAACTCTTATTGAAAATTAGGTGCTTAAAGCAAGAATAAAAGAGGTATCAAACCAGACTCAACTAGGCAAATATCCCAGCTATGCAGCATTTTTATGTTCTAAGCCCTGGATTTGGAAGATTGTTTGTAGTAAGCTTCTGTATAATTTGTAAGATCACTTCCAATCCTATAAAATACATTTGCTGACTTTCCTTATGTAACTGTTCTAGAAGCATGTAAAACAGCCTCCATATTAAGTATCTCTTCTGATGTTACCACATGCTGCTCTGTAAATATTAGATCATATAGCTGTATTAAGGGGAATAATCATTTTCTATATCACAATAGTTATGGCACAAATACATTATTCCACCATCACTTAGTTCCATGCGTGTTCATATAGCTACATTATGATGATGGTGATATAATGAAGTTCCAAATAAAGGAGCATAAATTTAGGAAAGCACAGAATGATGACCCCACTTTAATATGCTGGCCTTTTCATCCCCCAGATATGAAAGTGTGACTCCATAATGCTATCCATGGCATTTCCTCTAATCTCCCAACATACAGTATGTGACAGTACCACATCTCTAATGAGATTGCACACAGACTTGAAATCAACAGCAGACTGTCCAGTTTATTTTATTTTATTTTTGACTGGGCATCTAACAATACATTCATTGTGAGATATTAAACAGAGAGGAAAGATTAAACTTAAGAAGAAAACAAGGCTGTCTAAGTTGCAGGATGGGGGCTCAGTTTCAGGGAACTAAAGCAGAGGTTTAAATGGGGAATCTTTCAAGCCTAGAATCCACAAATAAGATCTAATCTCAAATTCCTTATCTTCAGTAGCAGAAAGTACATTACTCAACATCACTCACATTTATATTGATAGTGTTAATTGAACTCTCCATGACTTCCAGAAACCAAAAGGAGCCAGTAAAAAAAAAAAAAATCTATGTTACATTTCTGATCAATAGGACATCCTTTCATAAGTTTACTTGGCTTTCAATATGGAGTGGGGATTCTCCAAAGATTACCCCGTAGAAGAGAATTTATTTGACCTGCCTTAAATCTTGATAATGCATTAATGAGTCTTTTAAAAGGGATAATTTTAATTCCCCTATCTCCAACCATAAAGACTGCATACACCTAATCGGGTTTGCCCTTTCAATTAAACCTGTTCCAGGACATTCTATTTAGTCAGCACCCTGAATGGATCATTAAAATTCTTGTTCGGTAAGAATTGTGTGCCGCTCACTGTTGTTTTTAAATTCCATTAAATCCAAATGGTCTTTATCGCCCCATGACCACTGTGACTTCAATCAGCCAATTTAATTACCTTACAAAATTCTCAGCACATGCAGCAAAGAAAAACAGGAAGGGCTGTGACGTTATCAAATTGAAATCTTCCTCTCTGCTCTTTAATCTGGACCAGTCAATAACAATGCTCTGCACCCCCTTCCTTCCTTCCTTCCTTCCTTCCTTCCTTCCTTCCTTCCTTCCTTCTAGAGACTCTTAACCTTTGGTTTCCTCTGAAGATTTTCTAAAATTTCTTATTTTGACTGCTGCTTCTGAAAGTAAGTTTAAATACCTTGCTAATGCATATGAAAGGCCTCTTGTCCTTAGCAAGTGAAATGTTCCCTGGCTCCTGATAAACAAACAAACTGAAGTGGGAGAGAAATACCCCCCACCCAGTTCCACAGAGGCTGCAAAACCAACCAGCTCTTTCACATCTCTCTAAAATCAAAAAGGCAGAGTTGCTCTCTGCCATACAAATACCCTCCAGCACAGTTTAAGTACCTGCAGAAAAATAGGGAGGAGGTAGGGGGTGATTTATCCAAGTTCAATGTGTTAATGTATAATTCAGTTTGACTTGACTTTCCTTCTTGGAGGACTGACTGCAAGAACAGCGAAGAGTCGTTTTCCGGCAAGAGAGTAATCAGTTGGAAAGAAATCTGACTCAAGTTGCCTGCTGTGGGCACATTCAGGTAAAAGACACCACTCCAGTACAGAAAGAGACCCTGGGAAAGACATGGATGGTCCCAATGTCCTCCTTTTCTGCCCCCTGTTACTATAATAACAGCCTTACAAAAACAATCATCCAGCTGTCAATACTATATAATTAAATCTCCATTAGTGAGAGCATTAGTGGACCATTCCATACAAAAGCCCTCACTACCCATCACTGAGGCTTGGAATAGAAGGTGAGATTTAATTCTGATTGCCTGAATAGCCATCTTCAATTCCGATTCCTTTTATCTGACCTGAGGAAGGCAACAGGCAAATTTAACACCCACAGCTTCCCCTCCTTACTGCAGCCACTGTGATAGGAATTAAATCTCATTCTTTTTTCATTATGTTTGTCTTCTATTGTATTATTTTCCTTCAAAGAGCTAGAGGTCACTCTGAAGGTCTTAGCTGTTGAGATGGTTTGAAGCCTTCCTGTAAGAGCATGATCCTTATTTGCCCAACAGATCCAAGTGGAATGGAAGGGTTGTGAGAATGGGTTCAATGAATCACACAAACATCTCAGCATCTCTCATAATTAAGGATACCATCTTAACTTTTAGTAGGAGTGGCAGGGGTAAGAGAATATTCACATCCAAATTCAAAGGCTTCCTCTTGGATATATTCAAGATTAAATTACAAAAAAGCAAAGTATATTAAAAGCATTTATTTGTGTTACTTCTTATGATTTATAATAGCTAGGGATGTGGATGCTCTTAAAGAATAACTATCTGAAACATGAAGATGGAAGTCCTTCCTAGAGATGTGCAGCCTTGGGGTGGGGGGATTGGGGGAATGGAAAAAAAAAACTAGATTATTTATTAAAAACAATAACAACAACAACCCAGGCCAGGGACTTTTTATCCTTAGAAAAAAATGGTGTTCCCCCAAGAATGTTTCCATTTTTTCCTGAACCTTCAAATCTCTAGTCCCTCCTCACCCCAAACACTAAATGGCACCCCTGCAGACACACAGCCAGAAACTGCATATGGTTCAAAGGCCACATGGGCAACAAACAATCATAAACAAACATGTCAGTTGCCTTTCTTCCCTAGTTATTTCCTTCCTTGCTCAAGAAGACTGTGATGATATCATTATTTTCCAGAAATAGTAATCAGATAGAAATTTGACTCAAGAGACCTGTTAGATCAGAGTTCAGTAAAACACACTTTTGATAGAAACAGACATCTGAAGACCTTGAAAAAACTATATATGACACGATTTCCCCGTGTCTCTTTTCTGTTAGAACAATGGCCTTGAAAAGTAGCCACCAATGTGATATTATTCGATGCCCTTTAAGATGCTCTTTAAAAATTAAATACAGCTACTAAGAAGAAGATGATGAGGGATAAGGAAAAATACAGAGGAGATACAACCCACTACAACTGCAATCCACATACCATGTCCTCTACTTTTTTAATTCCCACTGAAAATAGTAGAGAATATGGCAGAAAAAAAATGTGCTTGAGGACTGTAGGTTGGGTGTGGAGAAAATTACAAGCAAGGTACATATTCAAGTCTTAAATATACTATATATTCAACAATAATTAACATTTGAATGAAATTAATTGTGACCAATTGAATCCTCAAAGGCCACATCTGAGGTCCTAACTGAGCCCCTAATTCTTTCAGAGTAAAGAGAAAGTATTCATCACAGGCACCTTGGAATTAAAGGTTATTATTAGGGGTTGGACTCGATGGTCTTATAGGCCCATTCCAACCCTACTATTCTATTCTACTATTCTATATTATTCTATGATTGATTGATTTAATAGATTTCTATATCGCTGGCCATACTTAAAAATATCTCTAAGCATTTTACATTAAATACATTGACATATATTATGATATACATTAAAATACCATTAAAATACATAGTAATTGCTAAAATATGTACATAAACCATTAATAAAAACATTAAGACCAATTCAAACCAATACAATAGTATATAGGGTGTTGAAATGCTTCTCTGATCTTTAGGCCACACTTAATGTTTTGCAGACACTAACAATAGCATACAGAGATAAGGCAGGCATAATTTCCCCAATTCTAGTCATATTATATTACAGGATATATCATGCATGACCATGCTGATCTCGTATGTAGCTTAAATTTTTGAAAATTAGGATGGCCATGTGACAACGAACCAAAATATGGCCATGCCTGCTACTGTATTCTGAACAATGAAAGAACCTGCTACTGTATTCTGAACAATGAAAAATGCTAAAGGAACCTAACACATGGAGTAGAAGGGACCCAATTTCCACACCAACATACCCTCAGATAGTAGAACAAAATAAGGCATCCTGCTTGATTGTTCTTCTCTATACCATAGTAAAACTCATGATTAATCCACTAGTTTATATCACACTAGAGAGCCAGTGTGGTGTAGTGGCTAGAGTGTTGGACCAGGAGTCAGGAGATCCGGGTTCTAATCCCCACTCTGCCATGAAGCTCACTGGGTGGCTTTGGGCCAGTCACAGACTCTCAGCCTGGCCTACCTCACAGGGTTGTTGTTGTGAGGATAAAATGCAGAGGAGGAGGAGGAGGATTATGTACACTGCCTTGGATTCCCTAAGGAGGAAAAAAGGTGGGATATAAATGAAAATAAATAAATAAAAATAGTTACTACTAGGTAGAGGGTCTTCTCAGTTCTGGTACCCCAGTTATGTACAGCAGTGTTTAATCAATTAATTGGTTAAATGACTACACACACACACACACACACAACATATTAATGCCCCATTAATCAGGAGGAAGTTTAAAAAACACACACACCACTATTCTAGTTTGTATGAAAACTGTAGATTTCATATGTATAGATGGCAAGCACAGACTTAAAGGGGGAAATTCCCACTTCTCTCACACACTTAGAAGACGGAATGCCTCTTCTAAGATGTTGGTCACTGCAACACAGGTCTATCACCTGAAAACCAAGACAGTCTCCTATATGTGTCAGAACAATTGTTTTTACTTTTATGCAAATGTATGTCAATTGATTAACTGAATAAAACTCATAGGATTCATTGGCTAAGATTTCTTTAATCAGGTGACAGCCCTAGTTTTAACAGTGCTTTTAAAATCAAGGTGTAAATATTGTTTGCAGCCTATAACGCTAGTTGGATTAGAAGACCTGAGTAAGCTAGGAGTGAAACAAACACTGTTATAAAAAGCCCATTAAAATGCACAGATCCTTCTAATCAGAAAGAGGCTATACACATTTACCTGGAAGAAAGCAAATATACGTGTAAAGTAAATATATTTGGTGTCCCACTGGCTTCAAAAGGAAACTGTTTCCAGTACATCAACTGTTACAGCCATAAGAAATAAGACTCAAGAATATAAAATGCATTAGTGCATTCAGCTATAATCTATACAGAATTACAAATTCACCTAAGAAACTGCAGAACAAGTGAAAAATCGTCTCATAGTGTCAAGATGCGGAAAAGAGCACAGACCCAAACCACCAGCATTTCCAGGAACTGGCCTTGGTACTGAAATAATATTGTGGTGTAGATACATACACTCATCAAGAACTCCTCACTAAGCCGCGTCCTGTGGCGAGTACTCTTTAGATAAATCAGCACAGAACAAAGAGACATTAAAAAGTTTGGATTTATAAAATAAATGGAAGTCCTTTGGGCTTCACACATTCATGCATGGAAAGGCTGCCTTGCTCTTTACAGAAAAGAACCTGGGATTGTGATTTTCCACCTATGTCTTTATTTGTTGTACACCAAGAAGACCAATTTGAAATCCTCACTGAAACCTGTAGTAATGTTTCCCTCAGTTCTTTGGGGGACGGGACTGCACCCAGTGCACTAATAACCCTTTCCTTGGGCCCTTCCCTTATTGCAAAGCCCAGGATCCAGGTGCAAGAGCCCACTGATAGAAGCCAGGGCTGCACCTTGATGTCTCCCCCCACACCCAGGTTTTCTACCTTTGGGCAATGAGATGTGTGTGTGGGTGTGTGTTGGCAGCCTGCCACAACCATGGCTCTTTTCTGTTGTGCTCAGCAACAGAAGGCAGTGACCCAGGCAGGCCTTGCTGGGTCCGAATTAGTTGAATGGCTCTTGTGGAGATTTTATTATTATCTAGCATCAGCCTTTCACAGTTTGATCCACAGTGTGTGTGTGTGTGTGTGTGTGTGTAACAGCTCAGTTACACACACACTATGAGTGATTGATAACCTGATATTTCAGTGTGGCTGAAGAGTGGGAGAGAAAGAGAAGGAAACAGATAGGAAGATATGTGCAGACTAGCCCCTACACAATGAGGTGGGGAGGGGAATGCCAACAGAAGAGGAGGGAATTCTGCTGGCTGTTGATCTATTGCCCTCATGGTTTCAGACTGAGGGAGAGAAGGAGAGCCAGTGGATTAGTGGCTGGGGGCAGATCTATTCCCTTTCTTCTCAGGAACACGGTCTTATTTCAGCAGGATATTCTCACAGGAACGAACTCCTTAATGTCCAGTTTTTGTTGATTTATTCAGAATAATTGTTTCCGAGTTATTCCTGTCTGGAAGTGTGTGTGTGTGTGTGTGTGTGTGTGTATGTGTGTGTGCATGCACGTGCGCGCACATGCACACACACACACACACACACACACGCCTTGACCAATGCCCTTACACATCCCCTGGCAACTTGGGGCAATGGGCACAGCTGAAAATCAAAAGTGCCCCTCCTCCTATGGCACTACATCTCAACCTTGGCCCTCCTCCCGCCCTCCAAGAAAAAGTAATCTGCTGAGCTGGGGTGGGGGGAGAACTATAAGTGTCTGCATTACATGCCACCTTCAGTTCCAGCCAACAACAGCAAACAACTAAGCCCTAGCAAAGTGGTTAAAAGAGGGGGGGGGCAATGAGATGGTTTGTGTATTGTGAATGATATGACCATTCAGCCACTTCCACAATCCGGTTAAAAAGAAGCAATGGGATTGAAAACTGAGTCTAACGCCCCATTGAACTCAATGGGATTACATGGTTTTAACCACATCTATCAGTGTACATGGACTGTTAGTGGGGAAGAACGGGCGGGGGAGAGAAAGAGAAATACACACTGCACAGACGTCCAGAGTTCCAGCTCCTTCAGAAAAAAGGGGGCATCACCTTTAGTGTCGGATCGATCATCAATGTTCTAGTCAATGTTTCATTGCAAGAACCGGCCAGCACTGATAGGAAATTCCCGAGCAGGGCATCTTTAATTAACCTGGAGAGCATCTTTGGGGAAAGGCATAGGTGGCGGTATACTGACTTTCATAGCCCAGCAGATCCCAAGGCTCAATCACAACAATTAGGAGACCCTGGTGCTGTCACAAAACAACGTTTAGCTCTCCGCTGCTTTCAATAGGCTACAGGTCAGATGGCTCACAATCAACACCCCCCCACACACACACACACACACACAGGTGTTCCAAAGATCATCTTGAGCTCTATTCAAAGGAGCGAGGCGGCATTCCTGAAGACGGTTGCTAAGAGCAACGTGCCTTAAGAATCTTAGACTGGGGGCGGGAAGAGAAAATGCAACTAGGAATCCAAGACACCGGATCAATCCCAACTCGGCGCCTTTACACCACCACCATGTGGTTTCTTCCCTCGATTTGAACAAGTCTTTCTAACTGTCCTCGGGGCAAAACAAGCAAAGCTACAAATAATGGCCATCCGGGTGGAATTGTTTAATGATGACGGAAGAAGAGAGGAATCGCCTCGCTTGGAAGTTAAGGTCGCCTCTCGTTCTGCACAACTTTCCCGTAGCATCATTCATATCCCACGACATGGTAATGAGTCGCGGGGTGGGACCGTTCGAATCAATCCACAGGAGTTTTGCCCTTGACTTCAATGGGATGTCCATTCTACGACGGGATGTCCATTGGCCGGGAAACGGATGAGCGAGTTGCCGCTCCCTCCCGCCATCTCCCAGCTTTGACTCTCGCCTCTTTTGGAGTAACTTTCCTCGAACAAGTTTGCTTCCTGCGCTTCGAGCAATGCTGACCTTGACCCCATCCCGCCCAGCTGTTTCTTCTTTACCCTGACCGACTGGCACGCCAGACTTTGGGTTCGCACAGTTTGTTAAAGGTCATAGGAGATGTTTAGGGAAACGAAAATCGTTCTGTCATTATTATTATTATTATTATTATTATTATTATTTATATCCCGCCTTTTTCCCAATACTGGGACTCATCTCTGTCATCTGAGTCAGTGATTGCCCCTGAATCGTCCTCTCTAAGCACACTCCTGAACGCCTTGCGGTTGCTTTGGCCACGATCCCACTGATCTCCATGGTATTACCCGAGTAGGCTGTTGAAAGACCAGAAACCTGAGTATGCGGTCCACAATCCTCTTCCGCCCAAGTACCCGCGCATAAGCGCGTGTAAGTAATCCCATTGAGTGCATTCCAGAACTATCCTCAATGGGCGTTATTCCATTGACATATGCGACGTGGATTGCACCTGTAGGCATCAGCCACGCCAGTTTCAAAGCACGTCGCCTGGGCTTAAGTGATACATGGATCGCACCCTCTGTGTCACAGTTAGCGGTTCACAGTTCACTGATTACTTGGGGGCGGGGAGCGGGGAAGAAGCAAAAGGTGGTAAGCAGTTTCCTAGTTTTGTCTCCTCGCGACCGGCCTGATCCGTCGCAGTTCGGAGGTCCTTTAAGCGCTAACACACAAACGTGAAAGGGGGAACAGCGCCAGAGGGATCTCCCGTCCAGGGCTGTGGCTAACGTTTAGCCACGTCTGGATGGGCCGGACTGCCAGGGGGACATTTATGGCACTGCCCAAATGGGGACGAAGCCACAGTTCTCCAGAGCTAGAGGCCACCTCACCAGCATGACGGCGAGTCCAAAGAGATAAGGCAAAGCCAGCTGGGTTTGGGAACAGTCCTTCAGCCCAACCCGCCATGCCTCGCCTGGGCGGGCGCTGTTCGCTAGTCCGTTTCCTGGGAATGTTTTGATCGGCAGCCGCTGGGAGAGGAAGGCAGAGGCTCGAACCGGCGCCTTCAATGCGGCCGGGAGGAGACAAAATGCCCCTGTTAGCCCGGAAGTAGCTCCGTCTCCCCCTTTCCCGCCTCCCCCCAACCTCCCCCTCCTTCCCCGGCACAATCCGAGGGACACACAACGATGCCAACAAACGACAGGGACGGCAGGAGAGAGGGTGGGGGGAAAGCCGCCTTACCGAATCTCAGCACATGCGTGGTTCCTTGGGAATATCCAATCCACAGTAAGCAAAGCAGGAGCCGAATGGTGCCTCTGAAGACTGGATGAGTTAGAATCGGGGAAATAATCTTCATGGTGTTTCCTACGCACACTGTACGCGCGCCGCGGTTCCTCTTGGCCCCCTTGCTCAAGCGTCAGGGTCGTCGTCGTTTTTCTCCCACACCCCCGTTCGGGTAAAAAGAGCCGAGGAGCCGTAGAAGTGCTTGTTTTTGTTTTGTTTGGGGCCCTGAGACGCGATCACGGCATGGTCACACCGAGGGGAGAGACTCTCCGCTTCCCAAAGCCATTAGCAATCCCCGCATGATCTTCCTTCACTGCGCCAAGGAGCAGCCTTCAACTGCAAGGAATGGCGGGACATCCATGGTAGTCGGGCGAGAGGGAGGCTGTCGGGGCGCGCGGGCGGGCGGGCGGGCGGCGGGGCGCGGGGGGAGAATCCTTGAGAAATCCAAACACACACACACGCATATGCAGGCGCGATGGCCAGCCGGGCGAACCTAGGAGGCAGGCAAAAGAGGGGGGAGGGGAGGGGGGGAGGGAGAGAGGGAGAGAGATCAATAGGCAATCCGAGCTTGCGAAACCGCCGCCGAGCGAGAGGCGGGCGCTCGCCTGGCCGCTGGGCTCCCCTTCTACTGCACTGCCGCACGGCTTCTGACGCGCAGCCAAGATGAAGTGCGAGAAACTGAGACAGCTCCTCTCGCCTTAAGGCTGCCACAGGCTGCCCCGGTTCCCTTATGCAACCGGTCCCATCGCCTTACCCAGCCACCCACTTGGAGTGTGTGTGTGTGTGTGTGTGTGTCTGTAGAGAGAGAGAGAGAGAGAACGTGGTTATATGACGTGCCTGACATTTTTGATGGCTCTTCTTCCAACAAAGTCTAGTATCCTGGGAAAGGAGCCGCTCGGAGATGCAGAGGAGGTCTGTGCCTTCGTCTGGGTGCCTGAGCTGCACCAGACGAAGTAATCATTGGGACTTAGCGCCCGCCGACGTCTGAGTCAAGGGAGTGAGAGACTTACACCAGCCACAGAGTCGCACCCAGTTAAGCCACAAGAAGATGGGTTGGTTTGGGGCAAGTCAGTTGCCTATGTCCGCAATACTGGCTGCTTGGAAGCCCAAGTCCCACTCAGGGCAGTGCCTCATCGTCAATATCGTCCCAATTGGACTTCAATGGGATTCACATCTGTTTCAGTCCAAAGTCTTAAAACTGGGCTCTGGATCGGGCTTCCGTACAAGCCGTGCGGGGCTTAATGTGTTGAGACAAAGATTCTTCTGTCAACATTAATTCATGACTGACTGGCTGGGTTGACAGTTTAAGAGCTGGAGGAAAAGACGCGATCATTGTTTCAAAACATAGAGCAACCCCCAGTACGGTTTTTCTCTCCCCAATGTCCAGGCATGCTCATTCACTTTCTAGACTGCTCATACAATCCTCATTTCCGTCAGCAGTCCCTTCAGCACTGACTCACTAAACACATGTAGTTTTAGGAAAAGACGGGGACACGAATTGCTAGGTTTAAAAACGTATACCCAGCTGAAGCTGTAATTCTATATACATTTACTTGGGAGTAAGTCCCACTGAACTGCTTCTAAGTAGGCATGTATAGGATTGCATTGTGAAGAAGCTACCCTGTACCCAGGAATGACAGTGAGTGAATAAAGCATGTATTTTTTTTCCTCCAACAAGTCCCTGTCTTTTGCATCTCTGGCTACTGGCATTGGAAAGGCTGTTTTTAAACTCTGGCTCTTTAATAAAGAGCAATAGTGATCATGTAACAGGAATATATGGTCTGTGATAAATGCAAGTTTTTTTCAGTTCCCAAACTGCTTACACCTGAGTAGCACCACTGAGATAAAGGCATTGCACCAGTGTTAGTGACACTGCATCCTTTCGTAGGGTAGAAGATAATTTGCATCTTTAGGTTGCAAACATATACACACTTACCTGGAAGTAGGTCCCATTGAATTTAATGGGACTTCATTCCGATTAAATATGCATAGGATTGTACTGGTAAGGTTTCAATCTCTTTGCTTTAACAGCTCTCTTCTCCCCCCCCCCACCCCAAGATTAAAGATTTATTCACTGCTGTCACCCTTTTCTATAATTCAAAGATTTCTTTTCCCACAAGGGGGGAGGGATGGAAAGAACTGGGGATTTGAACCTTTGTGGAGTCATTAAAACATCTGTGGAGAAGGAACAATCCTTTTATATAAAGGAAAGCCCTCCATGAATCTACTAAAGTATTGACTATTGGGTGGGATGGGGGATGAGGGGAGAGAAAGAGGATTCCTATTATTGCCACATGAAAATGAATGGAGATTAATCTTTTGTCTGGAGACTCTCCTCCACGTTAATGCAGCAGAAAGTCTGAAAGACAGACATTCCACAAATCAAAACAGCAGAGATCTGACTTAAGTGTGTCATACACGTATACCTGCAGGATGACTGACTACCTATGCCTTTGGCTCTGGTGGCATAGATCCAACTGTAGCAAGAAACATAAAGTCTGCTTCTACAGAAGGATTGTGGATCCTACTCAACAATTTATTGGAAGGTACTCCCAGGTAAGTATGGATAAGATTTCAGCCGTAATGCATCTGTTTTCATTTCGAACCTTTAGTACCATGCATTTGGACTTGTGACTGTTAGAAGCATCTGTTAGGTTATAGCAAATCAGAATGACTTTGTAGTGTTTCAGGTACTTCTCTCCTCTGTTTATCCTTCAAAACACCAACAAACTGAAATTTACGTACTGCTAAAGGATTGCTGAACATCACTTGAATATATATATTTTTTAAAGGTGGAAACCTAACTACGATGTCAAAACTAAGTATCATGAATGGCTACTTCTACAGTCTAGCAGGCAATTCAATCAAACGATCTGACTATTGGAGCACTTGGGGGGGGGGAGTACCTAATGTTGAATACAAGGATATCTAGCGACTCCTTCAGTACACAACTGGAATATCTCACCGGGAAATGTTCAGTTTGAGATAGTTTCTGTCTCTTGAATTTTCTGTTCGTTTAAATTTGCTTTACTTGGACCAAGATCAAATTACTAAAATGGGTTGAAACCTAGTTTCTGTGGGTCTTAAAACGATATATATATATATATATATATATATATTAAAAAAAATACTGATATAATGAAGCTCAGGTGCCTGGAGATATGAAGATATGGACCAATGAAAACTACATATACACATTTAATATTCCAGGCTGTACTTTTAAAAAATCTTTGTAACATTACTTTCATTGAAACCTTGTATAAAAGCCAATGCTAGACTGGGGGCCGGGGGGGGGGGAGTCTGATAGTAACTCAATAGGGTGTTTGTTTTTACTTTTTTTTCACCCCTTCCTCACCCCTTCCCGAAATTACCTGCATTTTAGGAGGCTCACTTCATTCTTATTCAAGAAGTGAGACACTGGAAGAAGATATTGCACATATATTTATTTTGCAATATTCTTGGCTCTCGAACAACCTTGTTCGATGCCTTTGAACCCGAAAGGAATCAATCACCACCACGGACAGCAACTGAATATGTCCTGCTGAAATTTAGCTAAGAGGTCGCTCTCCTTTCAGCACCACGGAGAGCACCACAAACTCAACCGAGCGTACTAGCTGGTGCTCCTGATTTTATACACACACACACACACACACACACACACGACATACCATTTGGATGTAAAAGTAAATTATCCCTCCCAAGTCTTCATAACTCAGAGATGAACAAAATATGCACTCTCTGTCTCGGTTTTCCTAGATTGCTTTGCCTTCAGTATATAATATCTCTTCTCTTCATGGTGCTTTAGGGAAATACATTTTTCCTCTCCCCAAGATCTCAGTCCTTCTATCCAGAGTGAGACCACAATGCCTGTCTTAAGGCCACCAACTGTTTAGAAGGTAGACAGAAAAATCATTTGGTCACATTTGGGCTAGAATCCACATCCCATCAATGTTAATGCCTAATGGCTAGTTGATTGTAATGGTTGCAAATTGCTCCCTGTAGACACAGCCCTTTCCTGAAATATATAATTAACTTCTACCTTAGTATCTACTATCCTGATTTCCTTCTGTGAAGACAGGCTACAGGTGTGTGTTTTTTAATGAAAATGAAAATATTATTAAAAGATATTAGGTTTAAAAAAAATGGAAGTGTTCACAGTTATCCTCAAGGCGTTTTTCTCAACCGAGTTTCAAGGTTTCAGAGCCTTGATTGTATGGCATTTTGCTGATAGAGCTGATTATATCTTTCCAGGTATGACTGGCCTGCTATACATCTCTTTTCTGATGCAGGTTTCCTGAAACTGGTTCAACTGCAACACCGCCCTTCACCATAGTGAGTTGCAGGGGGGAAGCTTTTAAATACTCTATTTCCTGTTCTGTCTCTTGATTTACTCTTCCTCTTCACCATACGGAGTCTAGCAGGAACATCTTTTCGCTATCCAAGGTCACAGCGCAGGTGACATGGAAATGAAAATACATGGATCAAGTACAGAAGGTTGGGCTGCGAATAACATGAAACCAATCGAAAAATTCCTGCACTGGATAATAACACCAAGCTTTTATGCCCCTTCTGCATGCAGTATTCCTGGATGAGTAAGAGCTGCATTGGTGATGGATAGTTTCTTTGAACACTCACTGATCAGCTCTTTCCCTACTACCACCTTGTGTTCCCTGAAAAATAATTTGCCATCAAGCTGGCTATCTAGATTTTTTTTACCACAAAGCTTGGAGTGTGGGGACACTTTCCATCTTTGGGGCCAAGGTGATTACATCTAAAATCTGTTTCTGTGAGATGGGCCTTTAACTTTTTTTATTTGATGATTTTCTCTTCATTTTTTAAAAAGTCATCAAGAAAGGTAGGCCGGCCTTCTCCAAGCTGGTGCCTTCCAGAGGTTTTGGACATAAATGCCCATCACCCCCAGACTGGCTATGCTGACTGGGCTGATGGGCACTGTAGTCCAAAAGCTCTAGAGGGCACCAGCTTGGGGAAGGCTGATGCAGATCCTGCCTTTGACAAATGTTGTATCTTGAATTTCTTTTAAGGAGTCTTGGAGAAACAAATGTGGCTTTCATTAGATTTGCCTGCTGCCGCCAGAGTTTGTGAACTGCCATCTTGACGTGAAGAGATTATTGGATAACTCCTTTGCAACACCTGACCAGTATCTCCTATTCTCCTTCAGGTTTGTGCGTGCAGACAGAGGTATCTTGCAGCTTTGCTGAGCTAAGTTACTAAGCTCAGCTAGCCCTTCCTCACCTCCATCCCATTCCCATCCCCCTCTGTGCCTGTTGCCAAAATCCTCAAATGAACGTGATATTACCAGTAAAACACACACACACCACGACCCACACTCCTTCTACTACTAGTATAGTATACTAGTATACTAGTAAAGCGATAGGTTCCCCCTCTGCCTGTTATTAGCTCAGCCCAGATTCACAGTCCCGTTTCTGCTGTACCAATGATTAATGGCATTTTAAGATGGTAATTAATTTTTCAGCTGCCTAAGAGACATGCATCCTAATTAAGGAGCCGAGGATATGATAGATTTACTTGTTCAGGCACTTTTTGGACTCCACCGCGTTGCAGTTCTTCGCATATTTTTAACCAGCCAATGCAAACATTTATGATTTGAGCCATACATCACTCCCCACCCCGCCACCTCTTCTCTCTCTCTCTCCCTTTCTCTCTGAAATCCGCCGCTCCAGTTTCTACCCGCCCCACACTTCACAAAGTTTTTGAGATTTACAAAGCTTTCATTTCTTTTACGACTTTGCCTCAGCTTCTGCGCCCGTTGCTATTTGCGAGGTGTCCAGTTTCTAACTGAGAATCTTTATTTCCTTAGGGAGTGAATAACTGGATCTTTAAGAGACATTGCAGTTGAGCCAATGGGTGTTGCTTGTTTATCTCCCAGGTTGTTTAGCGACGTGGGTGGAACAGAGGGAGCCAGGTGGAGAATATTACTGAAACGCACACTGTTGACCGCCCAGAACTAAACCCTGATCTACAAATCATTTCAACAGGGATGCCTGGCTATAAGCCATTTGGGAACTGGTTGGCAGATATGCAGTTCAGGCATGCCGAAGTGCCTGGATTTAAGCCGATCAAATCCCATTGGTTTCATTCCAAGTACCTCGATGTCTCCGGACTGCGAATCGGTTTCAGTTCGAATACTTTGGCTTAATTGGCTTTGGGATTGGTTGGTAAATAACCCCGCGCCTCTCCTTCTGACACCCAAAGGCTGCTGCAGCCCACATTCTTCAGAGTAGTCCCATTGAAACCAGCGCGTCTGTTGAGAAGTCCAATGCGGTTGTGGACTCTACAACCCCAGAGTGCAATTCCGAGTTATTACCATTCAAATGGGAGTTTGGTCATTGACATCTGTGGACTGCGGATTGCAAATAGATACCGACTGAATGGCAAAGCTTGTTAACTGGGCGATTTGATGTACTATAAAAACTCCCCCACTCCCCCCTCTCTCTTTTCCTCTCTCTCTCACACACACAAATCGTTGCTATGGAGAAGAAAGCTTTTGGATAAGAGAGGGCACAGGAAAGAAGCAGGAAGAGATTACACGCCTAAAACCCCTTTTGGGAACCTCGCAAACTCTCCTCCTCCTCCAAAGCTCGGAACGAAGGGAGAGTCTCCTGAGCTTCGCAAAACGCAGCAAGAAGCTTCGAGGGGAGATACGAGATGCAGCTGAGAAGGACCAGTCTGAGAGGTGGGATGGACTCCGCTTGCCAACAGCATGGGTGGAGGAGGGATGGAGCTGGATTGATGGACAGATGGAGAGGCAGGCAGGCAGGCAAAGTTACAGCTCAGTCCTGGCCATCGTGTTTACTTGAGTCTTACGGATTTCAGGGAAACTTCGTTCCAAGTAAGCAAGCTTAGAATTGCAGAGGGCGGGGGGTGGGGAGGGAGAGGGAAGTGCTACAGAGACCAAGAAATGAAAGATGTGGGTAACGGAGCTCCAGAGATAGGCAGACGCTTCCTCTGTCGGAGTTTTGGTCGCCCCGTCTGTCTTTTCGCCTGCTTGCCTAGATTTGTTTAACGAAATCTGGGCAGCGCCTCTCAGTCACAGCAAGCAAGCGCCCAAGTGCCCGGAGCAACCATCCCTGCCCGTCGCTTCGGGGAGCTTTCCCTTCGCTCGTTGTGACGACCCCCTTTCCCTCCATCCCCCCTCACCCCCCCCCAACGCATCCCTCCCTCTCCGCCCCCCACCGACAGTGTTGGCAAGAGATCGGGCTGGGAAGTCAGTCTCCTCCACGCGGTCTAGGCAAAGAGGCAACAACAGCCGCTGCCGCCCGTTGTTTGGGGGTCCCGGGCCAGATTGCGCGGGGGGGGGGGGCTGTCTTCTTACCTTGTCCGCGGCTCGGAACTGCAGCGAGAGGAGGCGGGAGGGATAAAGGCTTTTTCCAGAAGAAAGTCGCGGAGGAACTGCAGTTGGACCGGAGTCGGGTTGAGGAGCAGAGACGGCGCGCTGAGCTCAATTGAAAGCAGCAGCCGCGGCAGCCAAGCAGAGGCAGGCAGGCAGGCAGGCAGGCAGGCGAGCGAGCGAGCGAGCGAGAGACACGCCTCCTGCCGGGAGCTCCGCGCAGAGCCCTTTAAAGACACAGCGCCGCTTTTCTGGCCGGGTTCTTCTGACTACAGGACGAGGGGGAACAGAACTGCCAGCCGCAACCCGCCAGGCCAGCCGGGGGAAAGATCCTGCCTTCAAGACAGGCAAACACGTCCCTGCTCCGGGTGCCGGATCCGCCTCTCTTGCCTCCCCTCAAAGCCCCATTCCCACTTGTTTCTAGGACTTGTGTTGCCCAGCCAATCGGCAAAGCACTGATCTCCAAGTACCAGGATCTGCTCTTGAGAAGCCCCAGGGCTCCCTTTCAGCCAAAGCAGCTCACTCCGGCGACATTCGGTTAGGAATATGATGTGAAGGAAGAGGGCGCCTCTAGGCATGTGCAGAGTGGGTTTCCCTCCCCAGAGACGAGTAAGCATAGCCGCCCGTCACACATCTAGGATTCTCAAGGATGTGGCTTCCAGGCAACCTGGACTATGAAACCGGTGAAGGGGCCCCTCGAAGCCAATGGGACTGAATCGGCTTTAATTCCAATAGCTAGATGCGATTGACTGGGGGACTGATCGGACTACTTCTCCCACCTTCTCCAAGCCACACACCGCAACATCACCAATCCAGTCTTATCTTTCTAGAGAAATGAGCGCCCCAGCCTCACGATCCCGCCTTTTTCCACCCTGCCCTGAATGAATCGGAGACTACTGTGTAACCCGACCCGACCCTTTACACTTTCAGTGCCCGCTTAATCCAAAAGCACGCATTAAAACACACCGTCTCACCACCCCTACCCATGGTGCCTGCCTAGTGCCATACCACATCCTATGAATGGGACAGGATGAACGCTGAAAAGAGGTTGTGAGATCGAGTTATTGAGTGTTGAGTTTGCGCCTGAGACGATTGGTGGTGCAACCCTTTTGATGTTGATTGCGGGGGGTGGGCGTGGGGGAGAGAGGTAGTAGCAGCTGAAGAAGTAGTTGAAAAGCCAGACAGCGGAGTCTTAGAGGCCACCGCTTTATATGTCAACCATGAGGGCTAGTGGCACTTTTATTGTCTGTCGGGGAAGATCCGCCTTCCTCCATGCTTGGAGGATGCTGATCCAAACGCCTCTTTGCTGTGGCTGGCGGCATTCGATTATCTCGAGAGCAGCAGCTGAACGTTCCCCACACACAAGAGCATGCGCAGAGCGCCTTTCCCTCGCTATTCACACTCTGCCAGCATTCATAAGAACGGGACCTGGGGATCGGAAGGTGTGAATTCCACAGTACATCTCAGCGCACTCAGAGACCGCCTCCTTCTCTCGCTTCCTTGTACCGCACAGTCGGAGAACCGCTTCTTCCAGATACCCAAACCCTGAGGCCCGCCCTCCATTAGAAGACCGTCGCGGAAATCCCCAGGCTTCCCTCTCCGCTCGGCCTGCTGCAGCGGCGCAGGCGTCGCCTGTCATTGGCCATCATCCCCTCGCTTCTCTCCCCTGCCCTTGCCAGCTCAGATCGGGCAATCCCCACCCCGGGATCTCTCTCCCCGCCCCAGCTTTCCCACCGCCCTTCCGATTGGTCGGATAGGAGGGGCCCGCCTCCAAGCCCGAGAGGGATGAGCCGGCAATTCGCCGCCTCTTCTCTCCCAGGGGAGACTGGCAGGCAGCTGCGACGCTGGCCGGCGTCCTGCGCGGCGCCCCGAAGCTGGCCGAGCGGGCTGCCTCCGGGCGGGGGGAGCGCCGACGGCAGCGCCTCCGCTTCCCAGCTGAAAAGGCTCCTGTGACTGAGCGAACAGCGGCCTTGTTGTGCGGCGTAAATAAATAGTCAATGGGGCCGTTGTGCGCCGGGGAGGAGGCAGCGCGCACTCGGAGCCGCGGGGGCTCGGGCGGCTGGCTGTGACTTGCAGCTGAATCGATCCCCCCGCAGCAGGCTCGCGGATGGCTGCCCGGGGCGCCCCCCGGGCCAGAACCGGGGGGGGGGGGAATCCATTAGGGACCTCTGTCCTCCGGAAGGCAGGCCAAGCGCTTCCACCCAGCTGTAGAGTCAAGATTTCGCAGAGAAGAACCCCTGCCATCCGGATTTGCTGTTTTATACCCGGAGGAGATAGCAGGGGCCATGTCCCTTTCCGAGTGAAACATTCCCACGAAGGAAGAGTCAGTTAAGATACCACACGCAGGCGCGCGCACCCGGAAAACAAAAGCACCCTCGTGTTGTGGTTATTTGCTGCAACAAACTGGCAGCCCCTCCAGAAGTGAAATATTGCGACGTTTGCCCTGTCCTCGCTCCTGCTTCAGAAAGATTTCCCGATTTCGTCTTCTGTCCACACTGCCCCTAGTTCTGTTGTTGTTCAGTCGTGTCCGACTCCTCGTGACCCCATGGACCATAGCACGCCAGGCCTTCCTGTCCTCCGCTCTCTCCTGGAGTGTGCCCAAGTTCATATTCATTGCATCGGTGATGCTATCTAGCCATCTCATCCTCTGCCGTCCCCTTCTCCTTTTGCCTTCAGTCTTTCCCAGCATCAGGGTCTTTTCCAGTGACTCTTCTCTTCGCATACCTGCTCACTTTCACCACTGGTAAGGAATGGGATAGTTCTGGAATTGGACTAGATCAGCCTTCCCCAAACTGGCAACTCCAGATGTGTTGTGCTACAACTCCCAGCATTCCTGACCATTGCCATGCAGGCTGGGGCTGATGGGAGTTGAACTCCAAAACATCTGGAGGGCATCAAGTTGGGGAGGCTGGACTAGATGATCTTTCGGTTCCTCCCAATTGTATTATTCTAGCATCCAGACCACTCCTAATACACGTCTTTCGTTGCAGTCACACGAAGAAATAAGGGCTTGTAACTAAGGCAGAATCGTATGCTAATCACCAATGTGGCACTCTATCCCTATTGCCATAGAAGAAAACCCACGTAGTCCCCTGGTTTTCTAAATGCCTGATGGAACATGGGGCACCGGTGCAAGGGATCCAAAGTCACTGTACCAGTAGCAGTGCAGATGTGATGCTCACTAGAGATCACTCTATTACAGAGCAGTTGCCAACTCATTGGGCTGCAGTTGCCTTGTCACTGAACAAAATGTCAAAGTTCAAGGTTGCCCACTTAACACCCACAGTTTTAATATCCTGGCTTCCAACTGCCTCTCGGACCAAGTTTTCTTTATTAAGCTGAGGTTTCCTTATTAGAGAAGAATCATAAATGATGCAATATAGGCTACTCCCCCCTCCTTTTATATGTATTTTTAAAATGTTAAAATTACTATTCACTTCATTCAGAAGTTGAAAGATGCAAGGAATCTAGTGTGCTGAATAATTTACTTCCAGTGACCTAAGGGGATTAACACTAATGATGAGGAACTAAATGACATTCTATGTAAGTCAAAGGAAAATTTCCCACTCCAGTGATAGACTAGAAATCCATGTTTCCCTTTTTGTTTCATAGAATATTCTCTGCACCTCTGTTTTTCCCTTCTCTGTGTGGGCAATTACTTCCCACAACTGCAGCCTCAGATAGTTAGATTCTGCAGCAGGATTGAGCTGGGATCCAGGCTAATTTTGGGTTCTTCTTTCTCCGCCCCTCATAGACTCAAATTCTCACAGATTCTCAAATTCACAGTTTACTTTCAAAAAGGAAAATAACAGATAAACTCAGAGATAAACTCAATCCTTTAGTGTCAGTATTTTAAAGTCAGAAAAGAAGGCACAACCTGAAGTTCTAAGGTATGTAATAACTATGGGTTAGATCCAGATTTAGTCATACTTAGAGAAGGCCCATTTAAAACAATGGGATATGTATATATTTTTATTTTCTAATTCAAAAATCACCCAAGGTCATTCAGGCCACCCTTTAAAACAGGAATGGGGAACCTTTTCTCACGGAGCTGATAAAGAGGGGGGTTCTTCCCCTGGCCTCACCCCATCTGCCACAAAGGGAAAGCTCAAATCTGCAGCTGATAGAAAATAAGAATGTTTCCCTCCCTAACAGATGGTCAGGGTAGGCCAGGGCCAAGGGAGGAAATTGCTGAGTGATTCAGTCCAGCTTCCTACAGAGGATTATCCTACTTACTTCTGAGTAGCAATGCAGAAGCTTGTCCTGTTTACTAGTGAATAGAGTTGATGCTCATCCTTACTTCTGAGTAGAAATGCTATTTTATTTATTTATTTATTATTAAATTTATTAATCACCCATCTGGCTGGTCACCCAGCCACTCTGGGCGATGTACAACATACAATAAAACAGTTTAAAACAATAAAATTCTACCATAAAAACATTTTCTAAAATACCCTAACCCACCCCAAATGCCTGCCTGAACAACCACGTTTTTAATGCACGACGGAAGCTCATTAAAGAGGGGGCATGACAGAGTTCCCTAGGGAGGGAGTTCCACAGAGTGGGGGCCACCACAGAAAAGACCCTCTCCCTTGTCCCCACCAGTCTAGCTGTCCTGGCTGATGGGACAGAGAGAAGGCCATCCGAGGCTGATCTTGTTAAGCAGCCTGTCTGGTGCTGCTGGAGGCACTCCTTAAGATAGGCTGGGCCAGAACCATATAGGGTTTTAAAGGTCAAAACCAACACCTTGAATTTGGCCCGGAAAACAACTGGTAACCAGTGCAACTCCTTCAGCACTGGAGTGATGTGATCTCGCCGGCAGCTGCCTTTATTCAGGCGAGCCGCTGCGTTCTGTACCAGCTGCAGTTTCCAAACTGTCTTCAAGGGTAACCCCACATAGATCGCATTACAGTAGTCTAAACGAGAGGAGACCAGGGCATGTATTTGAAAGTGTTGCTGACTAATTCAGTCCTGCTTCCTTCTGAGCCTGGTCCTGCACAGGCATGTCCTGCTTACTTTTGAGTAGACATGCTGCTCATGCTTATTTCTAAGTAGACATATATAGGCTTGATATTTGGGATGCTGTTTGAAAGTGCTGCTGAGTGATTCGGTCCTGCTTACTTCTGAATAGGCAAGCAGAGGCTTGCCCTGCTTATTTATGAGAAGACATGTGGCTCATGCTTACTTCTGAGAAGACATGTTTCCTGTTATACATTTGTAGCAATGGAATGGCGTGGGGTCAGTCCCACCCAGTTTTGCCTGTGGCCCCACTAATCCCTGGAATGTAGTTTCCTGAGCACTTCTCAAAAATGGAATTCAGCTCTTGGCTGAAAGAGGTTAGTCACCCCTGCTTTAAAACTATGAAGTGTAAAACTAGGGGCATTTTTAAATAAGAAGGAATAGGGGAGATTTGGAGCCCCCAGGCAAAAGTATCAGAAGTACTTTAAACAGAAATATAGATGCAATATTAGTCATAGATTATTGATAGAATCCATTTTTACATGGTCATCTCAAAGAAGATTCAGCACATCCTACCAGGGGTAAGCAGGCCTTAGGTACTTGCGTGCATGCAGCCTGTACAGTAAACATCTAGCCCAATGAAAGACAGCAAGACCAGGTCAGAGACAAAAGATCCGAAGGCAGAATGAGGCCTTTGTAACAGCTTTATGTATTTAAGAAAGAAACCAACAGGAAAGTAAGTAGCAGGTAGTGCTGGCTGCTGATGGTTTAACAAACTGCCCTTAATCCATATAAGGGGTTGGGTCTGAACTTGAAGGTTCTTGATTTGAGCAAAGGAATGGTTGTTCTAGGAAGGAGACTATATAACACAGGCAATTTGACAAGGAATTTTCACAGAAGGGAAATATCACAGAACGATATCAGTTAGGTCTGATCTACATATTCAGAAAAATGTATGTGGTACACTGGGACTTTGCTACTTTAGAAAGCAAATAGACTGTTCCCCCCACACCAATTTTTTGCTGCCCAAGAACATATGAAGTAAAGTGAAAGTCTTTTAGCCAGTGTTTGTCTCATTGATGGGTAACCACAACAGCGTCCATCCACTTAGAATCAGAAGAAAAGGTATTTTAGGATATAGTTTGCCCAGCACCTCCTGTTTTAAAAAGTAAGCGCAGTTAGAGTTCCTGGTTGCCATACTTCTGCTCCTGTACTTCTAGAGCTGTCCCTACCATTAGGTAAAATGAAGCAATTACCTCAGGCAGCAGATTGCTGGGGGACAGCAGTGGCAGCTTCTCAGCTGTTCCCCTCTGTTAGAGGACAGAGCTGTGTATGCTTAGGGTCCCCTAAGCTACTCTGCTACCTCTGGTGCAGTGGGGGACACTATCTCATTGTCAATGTTGAAGTAAGATTCAACTGCCAGGCCAGTTGACTTCCTTACATGGAATCGGACAGGGTGTCATCTTGTCCTTTGCCTCAGGCAGCAAAATGTCTTGGGCAGGCCCTGTGAACTTCAGCCTAGCTCTTGCACAGTAGATTAGGCTCTATATAGTAACAGAGGATCCAGCTCCTGTACAGAGGATCAGAAGGCTACAGAGTAATATGATAACAGATGGACAAGAGTAAAGCTTTTGGGTGCAATCAACACCACACAGCAGATTAGAAAAAGAGTTTGGAAACTGCTCTTAATAGTCTTATGTCATTCCTTGCCAAAAATAAGGGCAAATTAATACAATACAAGTTCCTGCTAGTGAAAAAAAGGAGAAATATTTCTCCAGTGTAAGGTTTTCTTCAGAATTTAATTTAATAAATGGCTAGAGTATAGATTAAAAAGGAACTCATTTGTGAGACAATGCCAAGCAGAGAAGGAAATCTGGATCCAGAATGGGAAAGTGCATTTCAAATAATGGGCAAACCAAATATAGAACTTTACACTTTAATTTGCTGCTGATTCATTGGTTTCTTTTCAATTAATTTTTGTAATAAATAATATAAAAAGTAGCCAGTTTCTCCAATTATTTCTTTAACTCTCCACATGTTTGTTCTAGGAATGTGATAATATTAATATATCTGTGACACACACCAATCATATATATATATATATATATCAGGAAAACATGTACATGTACTCTCTCCTGACTTTGTAGATTGTCTCTTTGTTGATCACCATTCCAGTGGGTATAAAGAACCCTTTGAAGTGAACAAGAGTAATGTAGAGACGCAGAATATATGCCAGACATTTTCAAAAGAGCCAAAGAACAAAGAAATGGGCAGCATGATCCACAAACTAGTTAAGCTAGGGCAATTTGATTTAAATTGAATTCATCTCAGTTAAATTCATGTGGCTTACAGCACAATCCTATACATATCTACTCAGAAAGAAGTCCCATTGACTTCAATTGAACTTACTACAAGCTAAATGGGTATAGGATTGCATCCTGTCTGCAATCCTATACACACTATCCTAGGAGTAAGTCCCATTGAACTCAATAGAACTTACTTCTGAGTAGGTATGCATAGGATTGCTCTGTACACTGACCTAAAACCAAGTACAGTGAGTGGATTGGTTTGCAGACCACAGCCAATTAGTGATCATGTTGTCTTAGAAGTCTTAACCTAAAGCATTATTATGAATCTGATATATTAGCATTCAGTGGATTACCCACAATACCGCATTGTGACATCTTCAAATAAAGAGAAAGCATGCTTTCTGCCATAGAAATAATGTATATACTTACTTAACTGAACTATATTTCATTCATTCCTCTCTCTCTCTCTCTCTCTCTCTCTCTGTCGATATGGTTCTGCAGAGGAATCAAATATCAAACATTCAGAAGTATTGTTACATATTTACTACAGCTGCGCCAAAAATTTGTCCCACATATTTTCTGACCATTTCCAGTTAATATGATAGAAAAGAAATGGCTTTTGAGAAGAAATTCAAAGGAGAAGCTCCCTATATACTGTGACTGCCTTGAGCAGTACATCCTAGCTAGTTTAACTTCTCAGTTCTATAAAGATGAGACTTAAATAACAGTGCTTAATACTGAATGAATCACCATTTCCAGAAATGTGTTTTCATGGAATGGTTAAAAGTTGTTCTAGGGTGCTACAGACAAGAGGATATCAAATATTCATCTACCAGTGTGGTGCAGTTCTTTCATGTTACCCTCATGTGACTACAGCACCTCAGTTTGCCCAAGAGAAACAATGACAGCAAAATCATAGCCCCCACAAAAAGTGAAAAGGCTCCTTTTTCTAAAGAAGTGGGTATTTCCTTCTAGCTTGAGATAAATCTTGGGGTCCCAAACAAAGAGGAAGGAAGATTATCTGTTGTGACAGGCCCCCCGCTATCCTAATATAGCTCAACAGTGCCAGCTAGAGTGTCTGGAACTTTACACTCAAGAAGACTGAATAAGCATATGTCCTGAGTTGGTGTTTTTGAACAAACATCCAGACTCAAGGGTGTTTTTTTCCCCTCAATGCTGCAGCTATTTGGAACTGGCCAGCCCTTTTGACAAGCAAGTTCAGAGTTGTTAGGGAGGTGAACCTAGCATCTAAATAGTTTTGTGATTATTTAGAAAATAATAGTCAGTGGTTGACTAGACCACTGACATCAGAAATGGAGCTTATTGACCCACTAGGCAAAACAACATTCTGTCACTGCTAAGGGGCTGGATTTTACAGATCTCAGATTCCCATAAATATATGAGACTTTGCCCTCAGTCTCTTGCTTTCTAGTAACAGCTAATCCAGAGACTAAGGATGCTTGCTCTCTCTCTCTCTCGCTCTCCCTGATCCTCTTATCTGCAAGGAACTCTGCACATCTTCTGTCATCCAAGAGTCTACTCATGTAGGTAAAATATACCAGATTGATTTTATTGATATTTATTTTGAATTCTCTGTGTGTGATTTGGTGCCTTGCTTGTCCTTTTTCTTCCCTTTCCCCATCTCCCCCTGCCCCTGAATAACCTTCTTTATACAGTCAGGGCCAAAAATATCGGAACAAGGATAACTGCTTTGGCAGTTGGCCTCTGTGCACCACCACATTGAAGTTGAAAGGAAACACACCCAGATGGGAGCGAAGTCAGGACTTTCAGCTGTAATTCAAGGGGTTTGACAAAAGTGGGGCACTAACCATTCAGGAAGGACAGCCAGTGGCATACACACACACCCATCATTGGTGGCTTGTAAGTAATGGAACAAACCAACGTCATTTCAAACTTAAGGATCGCCTTTAATACCTGGATGAAAATCCTTTGCGGTCAATGACTGCCTGAAGTCTGGAACCCATGGACATGACCCAATGCTGAGTTTTCTCCCTCGAGATGCTTTGCCAGGCCTTTACTGCAGCTGCCTTCAGCTGCTGCTTGTTTGTGGATCCTTCTGCCTTCAGTCTTGTCTTCAGTAAGTGAAAAGCATGCTCAGGTGACTGACTTGGCCACTGAAGAACATCCCACTTCTTTGCCTTGAGAAACTCTTGGGTAGCTTTTGCTGTATGTTTGGGTCATTATCCATCTGCAATATGAAGCAGCGTCCTATCAGTTTGGCAGCAGTCAGCTGAATCTGAGCAGAAAGTATAGCCCTATACACTTCAGAATTCATCCTGCAGCTTTTATTTAGACATTTGGCTGCTTCGTTTTATAGGGAGAATTTCTCACTAAAACTTCCCAACATGCAGGATTGCATGGTTGCTAAGCTACCCCTTCTGTTCTTAAGGTATTTCAAAAGGGTTTTTTTTTTAAGTTCTGTGCTTTGGGGCAAGGAAATCCAAAGCACCTTTCTTTTTTCTTTTCCCTCTCTTTTCTTTTTAAACTTTTGAAGGGCTGGATCCTTGCCAATAGGGCTTAGACTCACACAGTCAGACAACCTAAACTGTTCAGACAAGGATCAGCCTGTGGTAGCAGCCTATCATAATTCGGGGGGGAGGGGGATGGCCTTGTACAAAAAAGAGATCCACCAGTTAAGGCAAGTCCTCCCACCCCCAGCCCTGATCAGAGGGCTGACAGAGCAGAGATCAACACTGTCTTCCAGAAACTGTATTCATTTTCTCAGAACCTTCTTGAAGATGACTTTAGTCTGTATTCAGCTACTACTGGCCCAAGAAGAGGATTACACAGGCTCCAGTTTCAAGGACGCTGGAGCTGTAGTGTGTTTGAAATACGCTACATTCAGGCTGCAAGAAAATCTCACAAGCCCTAAAGTGTCTGTCAAATCAATTCTTAGCGAAAATAACTGGCAAACTAGAGTGGAAGGAAACCCAGTTTGTGACATTCCTATATGGGGTGAAAGGCTATTATCCCCTTTTCTTTCTCAGCTCACCTGACAGCTGTTTCATATGGTAAGCTGGAGACTGCTTCCATATGGTGGTGCTATGTGCGGACCTGAGCGCATGAAAAGTCTTCTCACTAGTGCTAGTTAATGGCCAAGCAGGGGCATTGTTAGGCCTTGGCCCATGGGGCCCCAACTCCAAATTTATTTCCCATGGCCCCTGTCAGGGTTCCCCTTATGAACTGGACGCCCTGAGCAATTCTTTAAGGATCTCTTGCCATCTTAAGAGTCCCGCCTTCCTTCTTTTAAACTCCTGCTTACCAATAATGTGGGGTTTAGGCTGGGGACATGGGGTGATTGACACTTCAGATACCTGGTTTACTGGTAAAGTAAAGCAAGCAAATTACAACTAACAGAATTTCGGAATAGAACTGGGTGATACAAAAGGCATTCAGAGAAAATAAAGGTTGCAAAAATGCAAGTTCCTCTACCCTAGTTGCACTTAGACTTCTCTGGGCTGCTTCTTCCTGCGCTCTCTTCAAGCTCTGGTTTTCTTCTCTCTGGTCTTCCTCTCCCTTTATATCCCCTCCTTCCCCCAAACTGAAAGCACTGTTTAAGAACATAAGAAGAGCCATGCTGGATCAGACCAAGGGACCATCTAGTCCAGCATTCTGTTCACACAGTGGCCAACCAGCTGTTGGCCAGGAACCCACAAGCAGGACAGAGGTGCAACAGCACCCTCCCACACATGTTCCCCAGCAAATGGTATACATAGGCTTATTGCCTCTGGTACTGGAGGTAGCACATAGCCATCAAGACTAGTAGCCATCGATAGCCTTTTCCTCCAGGAATTTGTCTAACCCCCTTTTGAAGCCATCCAAATTGGTGGCCATCACTACTTCTTGTGGTAGCTAATTCCATAGTTTAACTATGTGCTGTGTGAAGAAGTACTTCCTTTTATCTGTCCTGAATCTCCCACCAATCAGCATCATGGGATGCTCCCAGGTTCTAGTATTGTGAGAGAGGGAGAAAAATGTCTCCCTACCACATTCTCCACACCATGCTTATTTTTGTACACCTCTATCATGTCTCCTCTTACCCTCCTTTTTTCCAAGTTAAAAAATCCCGCTGTTGTAACCTTCTGTCATAGGGAAAATGCTCCAGCCCCTTGATCATTTTAGTTTCCCTTTTCTGCACCTTTTCCAGCTCTACAATATCTTTTTTTAGGTGTGCTGACCAGAACTGTGCACAGTATTCCAAGTGTGGTCGCACCATAGATTTGTACAGGGGCAGTATGATGTTGGCAGTTTTATTCTCAATTCCTTTTCTAATTATGCCTAACATGGAGTTTGCCTTTTTTACAGCAGCCGCACACTGGGTTGACATCTAGAGAAATAAAACTTAGCTCAGGAATATGAGCTAAGTGAAATGAAACCAACCAGGGAAATGAAAATATTCCCCTCGAGGATACCCCCTCAAAAAAACAAAAAGGCCTTTAGGCCTGACCTTTTTCTTTTCCTTGCCTATGTAGGCCTGAAACCTTCACAGTCCCAAATCTATTCCTCAGAACACTAAGTGTCCACTGATGTCAATAGAAGGTATTTTTCTCAGTTTAATGCCATGCAGGACAGGGAAGGAATTTCCAGGGGAATCACAATTGTGGAGGAAAGGGTTAACCTTCCCTGTGCACTGTGCCCCCCAAATCCCCCCTGCACATGGCAATTAAGCTTAGAAAAAGACCTTCCAATTGATGCCAATGAAACTGGCAAGATATATTGTTTGAGGTAGATCTCAGAGAGGCCACTCAGCTCTTTCTGATGACATACAGAACTGGGCAGCCACTCCTGCATAGGTTACTAGAAGTCATAATGGAAATTGTAATGTAAAATCCATTATTTTAGACATCACCAGCAAAAACTACATCCTCTTGTTTTACACTCACATAAAGCAAAGCATTGGTGGTCTTTCTGAAATCTTTAATCACAATTGTTCCCAAGAGGAAAACAATTCTGATTCAAACTGTGAATAAAAGCAATCGAAGGACATTGTGCCAAACACTTTCTGGGTTTTAAACTCCATTAGTGTCAATGGGATTTTGCAATCAAGATGAATTTGTCCCACTGGCCCTATGGTACAGTTGTACATTGCTGCTGCAGAAAACAGAAATGAGAAAGGTTATCAGCGAGAGAATGCTAGAGTAAAAGCACATCCGTATAATACAAACACTACAGGGCTGAAGATATTGAGCAACACTTTTATTATTAAAAATTTAATGTCTCTTGCTGATCTAACAGTTTGGCAATTAGTACATGTGCTGAGCATAGAAATGATACTCCTGACTCAGGAATTTCCTCAGAATTGCCTTAGTCACCAGTAAAACAGCTTTTTGGTCTGTGCAGTCAAATCTATGTTGACAGTGATTAAAATGCCCAAGATGAATCCTGGCTGCTTGGTACCCCTGATATTGTAGCTCTGCACTCCTTATTGTAATACTTAGGACTGGAGTCAACTCCAATTTCCTTACTACATGTTTTGCAGCCACTTTTGTATACCAAAATCTGGAGTAGTTCCAACCTGGGTTGTTGTTGTTGTTCTGCCTCTGCACGTGGCTAGGCCTGTTTAGGTAGCCATGAAAGATTCTTCTGGGATACCTAATTCTATATTTCTGTTCTTACTACAGTTTATGTTTTAATATCTTATTTGCCTTGAAAACATGGCTACATCTTCTTGCATTCATGAAGGATCTTACAGCTACTCCTTTAAACTACCCTTCTGAGCCTAACTGTACTATGATTTCTGGCACATGCTAGAATTATCGGATCCTTCTTTTGGTGTCTAATTTTCCTCACAACAGGCTCATTAGGTAATCATTTTTTAACCCCAAAATCGCCATTTTGTTAGTTTCAGGGTATGGGAAAATGTGCGTTACAGTTACTAAGCAGAGCACCTGTAAATAAGGAATGAATAAACCTTCTCTTTTGTTTCAACACCCAGGACAGTGTCTCAGTGGCACAATAAATGGTTCAGTCCTACTAAAATGGAGTCTTAGGAGCTCAAATATTTTCAAACTTGGCAATGGCTGATATTTATTTATTATTTATTACATTTATATCCCGCCTTTTTTCCTCTTTGAGGAACCCAAGGTGGCATACATAATCCTCCTCTCCATTTTAGCCTCACAACAACAACCCTGGGAGGTAGGTTGGGCTGAGAGTCTGTGACAGGCCCAAAGTCACCCAGTGAGCTTCCATGGCCCTGTGGGGACTAGAACCCAGATCTCCTGGCTCCCAGTCCAGCACTGTAGCCACTACACCATGCTGGCTCCCTTTCTCTGATAGAAAGAGATGCTCTTTCAAACAGTACGTTTCTCATCTTCCTTATCTGCCATGGATACAGGAAGCTCTCCTCAAAAAGTCACCCAGAAATTTGTGCTATTCTGGTATGCCACAGTGCTCCCTAGAGGTTATATAATATGTAGCAGAAAAGCAGGAAATGCTCCTCATGTTTCTGCGACAAAACCAATTAACAGCTTCATGTAGAAAAGCTCACTGACCTAAGGAAGCATTTGATGGGCTTTGATGCCCAGTGAATGTTCTGGGAGCACCTGATACTGTATGGTCACATAAACTATGCAGGAGCCGATTTGATCAGTAACCTGGATGGGATACCACTGGAAGCCTCATCTAAGCATAGAGTGTAAGTGAAATAAACAAAACACATTTTTAAAAGCCATAAGGAAACACTGAAAAATATGATCTCCACCTACCCCAGCCCATAGTCTCAAGTGGAACAGCCCATCCTACCACTTTAGTTCTTCCTTACTAAAAATGGTATAAGCTAGACATTGATACAAAAGCCAATTCAACTGAAAAGCTTTGTGGCTGTGGACCTGAGAAAGCTCTGTCTGCGGTGGTTCGTCTGTGATGGCTCACAGCTGAGACGTGCTGCAGTCATCAAGAGATGCTGCAGTCATCAGGTGGTGAGCATGCGCTTTCGAACCAGCTCAAAGAGGATTTGAGGTTGGAAGCCATAGGCTGATTCCAAACGAAGGGTGAAACTGGCACATTCTGTAGCCACTCATCCGTCTCTTCTTCAGAATGGTGGGCGGTGTTTGTAGCAGATGGCTGCAAGTACGCAACAACAAGCCATGTGCTATAATGCAAACTCCACCCAGATAGTTACCAGGTGATATAGGGAGAACATTCCTCCATGATGCCAAATATGGCAGTCAGTCAGGTCCTTCTGAATATCAAGTGCTTATCCCCAGGAAATGCAGTGAGTACCATACCATGCCCCTGAGCAGTCATCTCTCATCAGGGTGGAAATCCCTGATAAAGAAATGTCAGTTATTGGATCTCTGCTAAGATACAGCCTTTACTGCAGTGTTCCATCTGCTTTACTATCCATACCACCAAGCGTAGAACAGTCTGTGATGGCTTCTGCCACTTAGTCCCATATGTTGCACTTGTCATTTGCATCCTGCTTTAGGATTTTTTAAAGAAATGTATTTAAAAACAAAAAAATCTGCTACTGACAGTATAATGCTGAATTAACACAGATGAAACTCTATGGTTCAACAAAGAATCCCTTCAGGGAGTCATGCTGTCAACACGCTGATTCTCAGAGATTCAGAGAAATGTACACTGCACATTTACGGGTTGGCAATGTCTTGCGTCTGTGTTTCTGTTGCCACAACTCCACAGATCTTACTTATGCTTCTTAATCAGGAATATTGGCACCTAATAGGCTCGAACAACCCACACAGATATTAACAATGGAGTTCTGGGCCTCTGCAGGCAAGAAAGCCTTTACGCTAAATCTATCTCACTTCCAGAGCTGATCCACTGAATGGGTTAAGAACAGCCCAGCTGTTGGGCTGTGCAATCTTTAATAAGTAAGCATAATGTGTGGGTTATGTTGACTATTGCTTTATAATTGACTATTGCTTTATAATGTTTATTATAAATACATAAGTTAATTTAGCAAATAACCAAAAATATTTTCATCAATATTATTATGAGCATACACACTGTGTTAAACTCAGTACAGTGTTATGGAGGTTGCACACAACGTCAGTGAGAACCATTTGTGAATTGTCTACTGCAGTGTAGGCAGCTATAGTTTGCTGTTTGGTTAGGATATCATTATTAAATGTGGGTCTCTATCCCACATAGCCAATGCCATCCTGGAACAGACATTTGGGTTGACCTACAAGGGGAAAGAGGTTACTGGTGGCAGCAGAAATAGCAGCAGGAAAAAGAGCAAGCAATGTGAGTGTTATGATCTTTGAGTACTCTGCAAAGCTGCATTAATTCAATCTTGTATTTTACTAATCAAAACCTATTGATCTAATTTATATGTTGGGAGGAAAAAGGTTTCACAAACCCAACTCACCTTTTAAACCACCATTGTAGGTACCAGTAGTCGTGTTCCTGAAATCCTGGTTGTTGGTGGGCACCATCCCCACTCCAGATGTCCCTAGAATGGTGGCAGGAAGTGTTGCCCTTCTCTGATTGACATCATGTTGATGATAAGTCATCACAAGATTGCCTTGACCCTTTCCAAAGGTTGGATCTAGGAGCTACCTTTCACAGGCATGGAAGGTCCCTCCACCCAATTTTGCGGGATCCCTTCTCCCACACACACCACAACTCACCCGATTCACCAGGGTCTCCTGCCTCTCTGTGTAGCATTTTCAGGGGGGGTCCAAGGGGCTGCTATGGGAAGGAGGGGATGGGAAAGTCCATTTCCATCCTAGCTCATCTCCCCAGTGTAAATCTGGATCTAACCCCAACTCCATAAATCTGTGCTTCCATTTTCTAATTATTTGATCCATTGAACCAGCCTTTGATTCCAGGGCTGCCTTTTTCTTTCTGTGCTGTATCCGCATTGGACATTGGCAATCACTCGGGCCCACATAACTTTATTTACCGCTGTTTGAAATAAAGAAGTAGGTGTCATTCCTGTCCACTGTCTCAAATTCTGTAGCCATGATGTCCTACATCATCCAGGGGAGGATCTCCACGTTGATGGGTTTAGTTCACTCTCCACTTTGCTGAGGTTTTTGCTGGAGCCAAATCTGCTCTTTCTGGGGACACACAGCGCTTGAAAGCCTGGATTATCCCAAAGCAAGTCTGGGGCTCTCGACCGGTCACACAGCAGTTTACTGTGAATTGTTTGGGTGCTAGTGGGTGGAGTCTCATCCACGTCATCATCTAGAGAGCCTCCCACCCACTCTCACCTTATTCTACCCTTTCTGCTTTCTCTGGCCAGTATGTGTAGCACCTGCCTCCACAACCCAATTCTCCCCAATGTTTTTTTTTTAATTATTATTACTGTCCCTCTAAAACTGCAGTAGCACAATAGGTACTCCCATTCAAATGCACTATTTCACAATCATGCTACAGGGGAATAGCTACTCCCATTCAATACATGAAATGGCAGAAACATTGGGGAAACACAGGCGGGGAAAACATTGGGGAAACACCCCTTGACCAGGGTGAGTGAGGTCACGGCCAGGTGAAAGACATACCCCTGGGCAGGGCTATCATGCTGGAGTAAATGTGGAGGGTTGGTGCACATCACAACAGAAGCACAGACAAGCCAAATTAAGGAAAACAATTGGACTAAAAGTAGTCTCAGAAAAACCATTTTTTTGGCACAAAACTCCAGGGTAGCTGCGGGATAGCCGCAACGTCATGTGCCCCGAACAACCTCCAAATGCAGCAAACTCACAGTAAATTACTCATGCAGACACCCTCAGGTCCTATTTTTCCCTCCACTTTGCCTTGCATTATGAGTTGTAAAAGCCAATATTTCTCATTACGCATTATATGACCGAAGTATGATAGCTTCTTTCCTTTTACACATTCCTGAATTTCTTTGATCTTTCCCATTCTTGATCTTTCCCATTATGTAACAAATGGTGTCATTTGTTACATAATGTGTTCAAGATATTCTAAGCATGTGGCATAGCTTGAATGCTTCCAGATGTTTACAGGCAGGCTCTGTGAGAGTCCAGGCCTCCACTCCATACATCAGCACCGAGAAAACGTAGCACCTTAGCATGTGAGTTTGAATATGAAGCCTTAGGGTTAAGTTACAAAGAACTTTCCTAAGGCCTTATCTATTTCAAGTATAATTGTCAAGTCCAAATGCCATTTTAATGTGCCTAATAATCTTGTTAATTATATATTCAAATAATAAGGATCTCCTGTCAGACAATTTATTTATTTTTTCGCTGAAGCCCATACTAATTTAATTCAAAATATATGTTTGCAAGTTCAGACCAACAATTTTAAGGGCTATGCCTCCCCCAACCATAAGGGGCTACTATAAAACACTTTGAAAAAGAAATTGTTTGCAAGTACCCTAATATCCGCTGTGTATATAATCATGTTGGCTTTTGAAAGCCACACTGTAGATATTTTATAAACAGAAAGGTAAAATAAAAATCCTTCATTATAGTTAAAAACAGTACACAGGAGATTTATTTCATTTTCATTCATAGGACAATTTGTTTTCCTACCTTGCTACTTTTACCCTATCTTTTCCTTTTAATGTAGTAATCTTGTCTTCCTATATCCCACTAACCTTAAACTGGGCCAGTTAATGGGAGGTCTATCTGGACCCCATGTTGGATAGGGGTTACTGGCAACATAACCAAGTCATTAATCTATCATGTGTGCATGCATGCATGCTGAACTGTCCTGTAAGAAAAAGCATATTTTAGTTAATCAGAAACTGCATTTATGTATATTGAGCAGGGCCAGCATCAAGGGTAGGTATGGTTGACAAAGTGCCCCATAATATCCTGATTAGCAAACTAGCTCAAAGTGGGCTAGATGAAACAACTATCAGGGGGATCCACAGTTGGCTACAGAATCAAACTCAAAGAGTGCTTATCAATGACATCTTCTCAAACTGGGGAGAGGTAACGAGCGGGGTACCGCAGGGCTCAGTCCTGGGCCCAGTGCTCTTCAACATTTTTATTAATGACTTGGAGGAGGAGGTGCAGGGAATGCTGATCAAATTTGCAGATGACACAAAATTGGGCAGGATAGCTAATACCTTGGAAGACAGAAACAAAATTCAAAGTGATCTTGATAGGCTGGAGTGCTGGGCAGAAAACAACAGAATTAAATTGAATAGGGATAAATGCCAAGTTCTGCACCTAGGAAAAAGAAACCAAAGGCACAGTTACAACATGGGGAATACTTGGCTCAAAAATACTGCTAGCAAGAAGGATCTTGGAATTGTTGTCGATCACGAGCTGACTATGAGCCAACAATGTGATGTGGCTGTAAAAAAGGCAAATGCTCTTTCGGGCTGCATTAATAGAAGTATAGCTTCCAAATCACATGCAGTACTAGTTCCCCTCTACTCAGCACTGGTTAGGCCTCATCTGGAGTACTGTGTCCAGTTCTGGGCACCACACTTTAAGAAGGATGCAGACAAACTGGAGAGGGTTCAGAGGAGGGCAACGAAGATGATCAGGGGACTGGAAACAAAGCCCCATGAGGAGAGACTGAAAGAACTCGGTTTAGCTGTGAGAAGACTGAGGGGAGATATGATAGCGCTCTTCAAGTACTTGAAAGGTTGTCACAGAGAGGAAGGCCAGGTTCTCTTCTTGATCATCCCACAGTGCAGGACACAGAATAACTTCCTCAAGTGACAGGAAGCCAGATTCCAGCTGAACATCAGGAAAAACTTCTTGACTGTTAGAGAAATATGACAATGGAACAAATTATCTAGGGAGGTAGTAGGCTCTCCCACACTGGAGGCGTTCAAGACGAGGCTGGACAGCCATCTGTCAGGGATGCTCTGACTTGGATTCCTGCATTGAGCAGGGGGTTGGACTCGACGGTCTTATAGACCCCTTCCAACCCTACTATTCTATGATTCTACTATTCTATGACCCGCCAAGGGCCCATATCCCAGCTGGGGTCCACTAACAAGAACCCCCTGGACATGCTCCTCCTCTTCACCATTGCAATGTGCTTGTTCACCTCCCTCTCACTCTGGACCAGACAATGGTGGTGGTGAGAAGGGGAGCAGCAGATGCTGCTGCCTACCTGCTCACTGGTTCTCTGCCTGTCAAGCAAGCAAATGCTAGCAGAGATGAAAAAGAGGATGAGAAGCAATAGTAGCTGGTGGCAATGGCAGTAGGAAGGTAAACTCACTGAGGGAGGGGGCTCATTGAGGGTGTCTTGCCCAAGGGCCCTCCAAAATCTGAAGATTTTGAGAGATTTTGTCCAGATAGATACAAGTTACATCTGGTGCCATCAGTGCTAGTCAACAAATAGAGCACTTTTCTTTTCAAAACATCTTACTCAAACTTCAAAGAGTGAAATAGAATAAAATACAAAGATCAGTATAAAGACAAGAAGGTGAAGTATCCACCTCTGTCTGTAACCCACCAAGTACATAATCATTACGCTGGGTGTCTCCAGGTTCCTATAATACACATCCTCCAATATGATGCAGCAGTAAAAGGAAGAATTGTTTTGCCAGCATGCTATGAAAGAATATTACTTCTCTTTGATTGCCACATTAATGAAACATCAGCTTCCACCTTCCTTCCTTTTGCAAGGAAGGTGAGGTGCAAAGCGCATGAGACAACATTTGCAGATGAACTATCTGACTTTATATATGCAGTCTACCAGCAGCTATCAGTTGTCAAATTCCTACTTGGGCTTTTCAAGAGCTGGAAAAATACACCTCCAACAATTCCTGAGTGCAATTATAGCAGTGACTATGTAAATGGCCAGACACATTTAGTATTGACAAAGTGTGATATGCTTGAGACAGATTGTGTAAATGTCAGTATATCATTAGTGCAATTTACTGGAGAGCTTTGCTAAATATAGAAATGAGGCAGTCGGGCATTCTTCTCCCTCACCTGGGCTGTAGCATTAAATAATGTGAAAAGATGGCCAGCTCCTCAGCTAGTGAGAAAACCAGCCAAGTTTCACTGTGGAAAGACTCTTGAATAAACTCCTTGTCTTTAACCTATTAAAGGTAATAGGTTTTTATCATATGTTTAATAATTAAATTCCCAGAAGAGTTTCTTCTTGTTTTGTACTTGCACCAGCAGATTAGAGCCCAGCTCTTACTGGCAGTTGATTTTAACTATATTAACTACTGACAGACTGCATGTTGCCTCAGAGGAATGATGTCCATCCCAGTTTCATATGCAATGAGTGAGTGTTACTGACCCTCAAAACATGCTCACGAAGGATACCAGGCTTCAAGGTACAAAACGGTAGCTGAAAGGTAGGAGGAGAAAAGAGGGGAATTGGAGCAGGTGCATGTTGACATGCTGGAGAGAGAAAAAGCTCCCCTTTCCCAAAAGACTATGTGGCCTTCCTATCTTCTACCCCCAACCCCCTGCCAAAGTCATCTCTTCCATGAAGCCTTCAGGTTAAGCCCTTAGTCCTCACCCCCAATTGAAACAATGCCTAGGCCCACATTTCTCTACTTGCTGCATGTGCTACATAAGGACACAGGAAGCTGGCTTGGACCAAGGGTCTGACTCAGTCTATCTAGCCCAGTATTGTCGACACTGACTGGCAGCAGCTCTCCAGGGTTTCAGGCAGAAGATCTTCCAGCCCTACCAAGAGGCATGCCGGAGATGGAAGCTGGGACCTTCTGCATGCAAAGCAGGGGCTCTGCCACTGAGCCACAGCTCCTCCCACAAAAAAAATAATGTGCCAATGATTACGTCAGAGATGGGGAATGTGCAGTCCTTGAGCCTTTGTTGGACTACAGCTCTCATAATACCTCACCATTGGTGATGGGAATTCCCTAGGGCTGATGGGAATTGCAGTCCAACAACATCTGAAGGGCCACACATCTCCCACCCCTGAGTTACATGGATGAGAGGGAGTTTAGCCCAATGGCCCTGGTTAGTCAGCTTTGGATTCATCCATTCATCCCATGAGCCAAGGGTGGAGCTGAGCTGGCTTGAGATGTAATGTTGATTACCTGTCACCACTTGTGTTTATGCTGTAGCAAGTACATTGGCCTAGGACGCAGAGCATGTTAAATGGTGTGTGCACAACTTGTGGCCGGCCCATCAGCCATGTAGTATGGTTTGCTTTAAGCGCCTGAACACCCCACGCTGTTATTGCAGTCTGAGGCAGGCAGCAAAACCAGGAGGTTCCTGGTTTTGCACCAGCCATATAGGCATTTTCATACAGGGCTGGTGGCCTATGTTCAGCCTGGAAGGTCACAAGTTCAGCAGAGCATGGCCCAGTTCAGATACAACACGAAGCCACACATTCCAGCTTGTACACTCCCCTTCCCCATTCTTCCTCATTCATGGCTGCAAAGAGATTGGAAATATTAGCTATTAGATCAGCCTTCCCCAGCTTGGTGCCCTCCAGATGTTTGGGACTACAGTTCCTACCAGCCCCAGCTAGCATGGCCAGACTTCAGGGATAACGGGAGCTGTAGTCCAAAACATCTGGAGGGCACTAGGTTGGGGAAGGCTGTATTAGACAAATCAGAGAAGGCTCCAGGTTTTTGTGGGTACTTTAGCAGCAGGGTAGCAGTGGGCCCTTTGACCCCTCCTCAGACCGAACCTCTCCTTCTTTGGCCATTTAATCTAAAGCAAATCTTGACCAAAATGGCAAACCTTTATTGTCAAAGTAAAATGATACACACTTGGGAACTTCACTGGTTGATTCTTTTTGTGAAAACAGATATAACAAATATATCAGTTATATGTGAGAGTCAATGTGGTGTAGCGGCTAGAGTGTTGGACCGGGAGTCAGGAGATCCGGGTTCTAGTCCCCACTCAGCCATGGAAGCTCACTGGGTGGCTTTGGGCCAGTCACAGACTCTCAGCCCAACTTACCTCACAGGGTTGTTGTTGTGAGGATAAAATGGAGGAGGAAGAGGATTATGTAAGATGCCTTGAGTTCCTTAAGGAGGAAAAAAGCTGGGATAGAAATAAATAAATAAATAAGATAAAAGGATAATAACATAGATTTTAATCCTGCTCCATGAAACTTAGAATGCAATTATTCCCTATATGAAGAAACTATATCTTTGTTTAGAACTATCACCACTTAACACATACCTTTTGCGCTAGGTTTTTCCAGAAGCATCTGATCTCAAAACTTTAACTAATTTCTGCAATGTGTTGCACTGGTGAGAACAACAAGCTATAAGCCAGCATTCAGTGAAACATACTGGACTCATATTGCAAATTATTCAGAAGATTTTGCAAACTTGTAGTCACAAAATGATCCATCCGATATACAGACCACAGAGGGCAATGCCAATGTAGTTCTTACAGAGGCACCATTCACTTGAGATCAAACAAGCCAAGCTAATTCTCAGGCTCAGACAAAACAATTGGATGGTGGACAGCTACACCTTCCTTAAGAACAACTTAAATATCACCCTGCTATGAGATTCATCCATCCAAAAAATAGAACCACAACAACTGCAACCAATTGAGACATAATGGAGCACCTGATCGGGCAGGGCAGGGCAGGAGGAGAAGGAGGAGGTTTGTAATAGTATGGTGTCAGGGTTCCCCTTATGACCTGGACCCCCTAAGCAACTCCTTAAGGATCTCTTGCCTCCTTAAGAGTACCACCTTCCTTCTTTTAAGCTTCCTCTTCCCAATAATGTGGGGTTTTGGCTGTAGATGTGGGGTGATTGGCACTTCAGACACCTGGGTTTTAAGCACAACAGTTTACTGATAAATTAAAGCAAGCAAATTACAACTAAAGTATTTAGAGAATACAGCTCAGTGTCACAAAAGGCATTAAGAGAAAATAAATGTTGCAAAATGCAAGTTCCTTTACCCTAGCTATACTTAGACTTCTCCAGGCTGCTTCTTCCTGCTTCCTCTTCAGGCTCTGGTCTCCCTGACTCTGCTCTTACTGGCTCTCTCATTCCCTTTATATACCATACTTCCTCAAAACCTAAAGTAATGTTTCAAACCTAAAGAAATGAAACTTAACTGGGGAAATGAAACTGCTCCTCTCGAGGATATCCCTTCCCGACAAAAAACTCCAGGCCTCTAGGCCTGAGCTTCTTCCTTTCCTTGCCTCTGTAGGCCTCAAACCTTCACATATGGCATTGCTTTTGTCTAGTTTCTCTTTTATTTCTTGTTGGTAGCTACAAGCTGCAGTCCTATTCACATACTTGCCTGGGAGTAATTGTGTTTGAAAATGGGGGCTACTTCTGAGTAGATATGTATAGGATTGAGCTGTTAGCATTGCAATAGTAGGAGGAAGGGTCCAGAAACCATGTTTGATATTGTTGCAGCCATCTGGTGACTGAATTCACAAATACTACCAGAAAGCAAGGCTGCAGTCCTATGCATCCTTCTCTGAGATTAAGTCCTATTGACCTCAGTGGGCTTGCTACTGAGCAGAAATGTATAGAATCGGACAGTAAACATTCAAAACATCATGAGATGCCAGAGATTGTGGGCAAAAACGGAAAATGTTTTTAGATTTTTTTAAATTATTTGTTTTTTACTTCACTTGAAGGCTCATTAGCTTTGTTAGGCGTCGTGCTGTTGATGCCGGCTCCACCTCACTTCTCCTTACGTCCTCATGTGGGCGCACAAGGCTCAGTGGGTGAGTGACTGGGTGCAGCCTCTGCCCTCTGTGATACTAGCTTGCTGGGCAGCCACCTCCTTTGGGTGGCTCAGTTGAGGGCTGGCCTCGTGTGCAGCCGCAGCACTCCCGTTTCCTTGAGGATGCAGGCTGATTGGGTGTCTAGATTGGGTGTCTAGCTGGTATGGACCGCAGCAGCCGCTGCCTCACTTGTGTCAAGGTACAGATCTAGGCAGGTCGTCACCTGCGACTTCACCTCCTTGTGAAAGCCCTGGTGGAGCACCTTGATGGATGGAGGGCAATGGCATTTGCAGGTAGCAGAGGCAACCACCAGTCAACACCTTGTTTGGGCAGGGTTGAGGCTCAGCTGCATCAGCAGCTCAACTGGCACAGCCTCCATGCTCCTCTGATCTCCCCCTTAAACATTCACACTCTCCTTTGGCTGCTCGGTGAGGGGCTAAAGTGCTCCTGCTGCTGCTGGGTGCCCTTGATGATGCTCTTGCTGCTGCTGCTGCTGCTGCCTCCTCACTTCCTCGTGCGGGGCGTGGGCTGTAGGATAACCTTTGGCTTGCTGTGCACAGATGCAGCCTTCAGCTGTGCCTGTGCACTCAGTTGTTGAGAGAGCAAGCGTGAATGAAGCAGTGGCCTCTTGCTTTAGTTGCAAAGCTGCAGACAGAGAGCTCAAAACAGAACAGTGCCTGAGAGACACAGCCTTGATAAATTGGCACTGGGCCTTGCCATCCGCCCCACTTTGCCAATCCCTGGTGCAGGACCTGAGTCAAACCACAGTTCCCCATGATGTCTGAACTTGGGGAATCTTAACATAATTCAAAGTCATCCCTTTCTGGCCGCCTTCCCGTTGACCGATTCTCATGAAACACACTTCCTTGGAAAGCTCCTGACACACAGATTCCACAAATGACAAATTTTCACTATAATTCAAAATTGGGAGTTTATTTATGTCCATACATTTTTTTTCTTTAAAAATTAGGGTATCTTCTTTAACAATGTACTATAAAGTTTTATTTTTTAATATCAAAAAGTCAAGTATAATTAAACAAGCATAATTAATTGCAAATTGGAGCAAAATAAAATATGAACACAAAGAAGTCTCTGTACATCTTTATAAACAGAGGTGCAGGCCAAAGTACAATCATATGCCAGTAATATACAGCCTGTAAACAAATCATGAAGGGATTAAGAGGCACCTACACTTTGAATGTTTCAATAAACAGAGTTCATTAAGTCAAACCTTTTGTTAGATTTTGATTTTTCTCTGCGAACTGTGTTTGAGGGGAACCAACTGCTTAGGTTTAATTTAAACCAGGGTTGAGCAACTTGTGATCCTTCAGATGTTTTGGCCTACAGCTCCCATCAGCCCTATCAAGCAAGCATAGTCAATGCTGAGGGGTAATGGGAGTTGTAGGGAATGACATGGGGAGGGCCACAAATTGCCACCCAATTTAAACTGTTTTTAGCAGGACCAAGTCATGATCAAGCCATGGTTTTGAATCCTGGCTTGTTCTGAAACCATTGTTTAAACAAACCACAGTCCTCTGTGTTTGGATGCCATGGAGAAACTATGGTTTGTTTAAAAGCAGGTAAAAGTCTCCAAACTTCTCCTGAGGTCATGAAAAAGAAGGAAGGGGGACGAGGAGGAGTGCACAAGCCTGAGGCTTGCTGCAGCTCATTTATATAGTTGCTGTAGCTCATTTATGTAGCAGGAAATGGTGATTTCTCATTATGTGTGAGCCTGGCCCATGTGAGATTTGTGTCGATTGTGCCCTTGCAGAGAGTTGTATCACCATGTTTTAGTTTCATCTTTTTAAAAAGGGAAAGAAATGGCACTGTGTTTGTGCTGGTAACATTCAGCTTAATGTATGAAAACACATACATTTTAGAAGTTTGATGACAGGTAAAGGCCCATCTTCAACATATATAAACCCTCTGTACAATCTAAATAGCAGGAATTTGTCTCCTGATGGTACACATAGTGCTGTAAAATCAAACATCTGGAACTATACAGTATTCAGTGGAATACATTCATCAGTTTCATTTGTCCTCCTTCAGCATTATGATTATTCCAAGAACAGTACATTTTAAAATAAAGTGATGAAAATCATTCCCATCTGCCTTACTAGGAATACTAAAATTTAACATGTCATCAAAATATATAGTGGTGGTGGGGGGATGTTAGTGTTTATTTTAACCCTGGCATTCACATTGATTCAGACAGCTGAATACAGCCAAGAAAGAATTTAGTGGCATTTTCCTTAATTCGATCATCAAAAAGGGAACCGTATCAACATATTCTCATTGGTCTCTTTAAGCCTCCAATAGATGTTGCTCCAGATGTTAAAATAACATGGCTTGAAGAGAGGAGATGTGTTGCTCTCCCCCTGAGGCCAATTGTGGCATCCAAGTCTTGCAAATGAGTAACAAAAAGTCCCAAGGGCTTGCATCCAGCTGTTCCTGATTATTTCTCCCAATTTCTCCTACATCCACATGAATTCTCAAAGGTAGGGAAGACCGATCCTAGTTCTATAATACATTTATTGGTCACAGATGATGATGATGATCTTCCTCCTCTTCCTCTTCCTCCTCCTCCTCCTCCTCTGTGGCCTTGAATGAAAAGAATGCTGTTAATTGTTAGGGGCAAATATATATTTGACACATAGACTGAAAGGCTGATGTCCTAAATGTCACTGTTGATAAGACTCAAGTAAACTTTACATGTTTACAAAATATCCCAGTCTACTAAGATGTATGCTGTTTACCCTCTGGCCTTGGTCACGAAGTCCTAGTTTGAGTACACAATTTGTACGCTACAATACACATGAAAACGCCCCCAAGTGGCCCTGTATAACTGAATTGCACTCCTATCCACAGAGCGGTTGGTAGTTACAGTAACAACGTTATGCTGGTAAATGGGATGGGGTGTGTTTGTGAGAATGATCATGTGACACCATCACTCGGATTTCCACTGTAAACCAAGAGATTTGGGGAAGAAAATGGGGAGATCTCTGGAGATAACCAAACACAGTAAGGACTGTTATTCTGCCCAGGCTGCTGGGGAAGCACTAGTATCTGCCTCCAGACAATCAAAGTGTGTTAAAACAAAAGAGGAATGGGAGAAATTGAAAAGCAGAAAATTAGAAGGACCGTTCTGGAAGATGCTCAGTTGCTTTGCCTTAGCAGATGCAAAAGACCTTAGGAATCCTTGCAGGAGGGAAAACACTGCCTTTGATTGTTGGTGACCCACAGTGATCCTGAACAGAATCCCCAGGAGAAGTCTGCATTGGCCAATAGCCCTTTTGATCACCCCTCCAACTGGCAATTTCGGGTACAATTCTATGCATGTTTAGACAGGAAAAAGTCCTACAATAACGGGGGGAAAGTCCTGGCTGAGGCATGACATGAGGTATAGGACTTTTTTCTGTCTAAACATGCATAGGATTGTGCCTTTAGTTGACCAATCCACCATCCCCCTGCCCTCCACACACATACACACACTTAAACTCTCAGCCAGGTCTTCCAGGGATACAAATGGTACCCTGTGGTAAAAATAGAATAATATACTACATAATTTACAATATGCTTCCCTTTAATATTACTCCAAAATTCACTGCTTGAAGACCTAATGGTAGGACAAGTTTCAAGCCTAATATATGCACATTTACTTGGAAGTAAGCAGCAATAGTTTCCAAGTAAACATGGATATAGTTTTGGGCTGTCTGTCTGTGTTTATGGTCCCCTTCCCTTTTCTTTAACTCTGCCTGCCTACAGCTCTTTGTTCTGTATGTCATAATCAGTTGAGTTGTCAAAATATCTTAATTATTGTGAACTGCCGAAAGAGCTTTGGTTATTGGGCGGCATAGAAATGTAATAAATAAAACCTTTGGGGCAAAGTGGATGTTCAACCCATTTCCTCTTGATTTAGGGACTCTTGTCATGATCTAATGTGTTAACTGCTACTTTAGGCATTTATTACTTGATTGGTTTGCTATGCTGGGATAGATTGGAACTAAGTTCTCATAGCTGAACAGAAAATTTAAAAGTGGGAATCAGTGCTTGTGTAAACGGGAGGAATATGAATACCATGGAGTTATATATTATGGGCAGATGGCCTTGTAGAATCAAGCTCCATAGAAATATTTCTGTTATGATGTGTTAAAGAACATCATGTAAATTTAGCTCTCTGCAATATGTAATTTTAAATTGATTTTTGAGAACTCTCGAAAAGGCATCCTTGGAATGGAGGATGCTTCTGGCTGACTGGTTGCTTCAGTGTATAAGCAGCAATAGAATTTAAAACATACTATTCTGGGACCAATTCAATATCTGCTCCCAAATAAACCAAATTCACAATGTGAGGTTAAGTAGAGCTCCAAATTTCTCTGATCAAATCATTTATAAGTTTGAATATAGCAGCATATCACAGAGTGAAGTCTATGTGCCTTATATACTACAAAATAAAGCAGATGCCTCATTGTATAGGTTTGTATTGTAGTGTTGTTGTTGTTTTAACAAATTGCCATATTTAACATTTCTAAAGGTCTGTTGCATTTCTGCTTTTGGCTTGCCCATATTGTGTGAATTTAGTTCATTGAGCTTGTGCTTTCATTGGGCATGATTCAGCCAAAGTTAAATAGTTTTAAGAACCACTGGCTTCCATGGAAGAGATAAGCACATGCTTAAATTTCCCCCATTGAAAATAATCAGAGTTTGGGCAGAGCAATCCTATATGCCAATTACACTGTGGAGGACAGGTACGCTGCCACTACTCTGTCACAACATCTGCCATATCCTATACTTGCCCAACCCAGACCAGGAGGGAACAAAATACACCATTCTGAAAAACAGAGCAAAAATGACAGCCACCATCCCAGCATCCATGACAACACTGCCAAAGCCCATCAATCATGGAACAGTGTGACAGTGTTGCAGAGATGACACAGTGACACCTTCCTGTCAGCCAGACATAGGTGGAGCCTATCCACTCATGGAGATAGGGAGGCATACCCGTTATGTCCTTAGCCCACTCCACCCACAACATTCAATCTACCACAATGATGCCACAGCACTTTCTATCATGGGGCCCTCTGTGGTCCAGGCAGGAACATACCAGTAACCAAGAGTCCGGGTATGCCTACGCACAGATGTTCAATTCCTCTTATAACTCACACTGCTCAAGTGCCATTTTAGACACCCAAAGGGAAGGAAGGAGAAGCCGTGTAACACAGCACCCAAGGAGCTCCCTTGGCAGGAGGTCTGCAAAGCGGACACCCAGCCCTCCTTCAGACAAGGGTTCAAGACCCACTGAGGGAAGAAGAAGGAAATATTTTACCGGACAGCAAAAGGGAAGGACCAGAATTAGGGATGTCAGAGAATTCTGCACGAATTTTAAATGGGATCGAATTCTGACAAATCCTCCTTGGAACGGGGCGGCCTGGTCGACCTGGAACAGAACTCACATGGACCCTTTTTTTTTTGTCCACTGAATGGCAGATTTTATGAAAATAATCACGAAAAGAAATCCGTAAATCGGAAATGGAAGAAGAACGCGAACGGCTTTACCCTTTTTACGATAATAAATAGGCATTTTCCCTGTGACCCGAGGCTTTCTTTCGCTGGGGCTGAGTCACGAAGTCCACGGAAATCCTCCATCTGTTCTGTTTATTGTCTGTGGAGGTGAGGTCAGGTCCAGTCAGGTCAGGTCAGGACAGGACAGGTCAGGTCAGGACAGGTCAGGTCAGGTCAGTTCCAGTGAGGTCACATGAGGTGAGGTCAGGACAGGTCCGGTGAGGTCAGGTGACCAGAAGTTACATGGGGAATCCCCACAAAGGGCTTTACCCTTACGGAGATAAGGGCTTGGATTCCTGCACTGAGCAGCGGGTTGGACTCGATGGCCTTGTAGGCCCCTTCCAACCCTACTATTCTATGATTCTATGAGACCGACGGCGGGCGCGCGAAAAGGATTTTTTGGTGGTACTTACGGAATTATTTTCGTAAGTTCAGGGAGCCAAAAAACCCCAGGGGAATCCGGGGCATGAGGACAGCGGAACGGGGCAGCCTTCGGCTCTGCAGAATCCTCGTGGACAGGAGCCGCTCCGCGAGGATTCTGGGTGGGAGGAATGGCTCACCTCCCCCCCCGCGGATCCCCCCCCCGCGGATCCCCCCCCCGCGGATCCCCCACCAGAACGGATGGTGGGGAATCTGTACATCCCTAACCAGAATAGGCAACAAGGGGAGCCTCAACCACACATTGACACATATGGCATGGGATCAAAGGAGATGTGAGTTCAAGCCCCACCACAGGAAATATGGAGCCTCATTCCTTTTGCAAGCCTGGGCAGCAACAGCCATGTCAGGGGTGAGAGAGGAGGAACGTCTAAGACTCAGACTCACTCTTCAAACACCACAAGCAAGCAGCTCCTACCCACTCAGCCACAGCAACAGAAAGGAAACAAGAGACATCATGAGCCTTTTGTCTTCTCTCAACTAGGGATGCTGGAGAAATTGGAGATGGACCAAAATGAGTTCAGATTTCTAAAAATCCGACCTGCGGAATCTATTACAGACTGGCCTCTGCAGGCCGTGCAGAGTCCGTGGACTTTTGGAACTTTTTTTCACTTTCCCAAAATTTATGCAAATGTATTTGTAGGAAAATATGCATGTTTCTGCTGAGACAGATGCCATCCTGGAAAATATACATGGGGAAAAGTTGAATGGAATGGGGGATATACACTAAATGTTACGTACTAACCTAAATGACAGAAATTTTTGAAAACCCTCTTACGGAATTATTTGTGCATTTTTTTCACATAATGGCGGGGGGAAATCAAATCTGTCTGTGAACAAACAACACTGCACAATCTACAAAACACACACGGGATCGATATCACAAAATCCAGACATCCTTACTCTCAACCACCAGCTGGAAGACCCAGTCACATACACTAGGATCGCACAGATTGCAGGAGGAGTCAGCCTGGTGGAACAGCTCAGGTTTCACATGCAGGAGAAGTTCTTTGCTTCAATCAAATCCAAGGTTAAACCTCTCACTATAAAAGGTGGGGAAGGGCTCCTGAACTCAGGCACATTTGAACTAATCAGGGGGAGCACTGCATGGGCCAACAGCCATTTTGACCCACCTAGAGATGTAAAACATTCCAGAAATGTTGAAACCATGGTGGGAAACCTTGTCTTTAGCTGCAGCGGGGGGGGGGGGGTGACAGAATTTGGGGGGGAAATGGAAAAATATACAATACTCTTTTTAGCGCTCTTTACAGATCTAAAGTCACCTGGTTACTTTAGGAACATAAATGTATTATGTCTAACTTTAAACCAGGTTGGTTTACTTATAAAATTATCTTTAAAATTAAAAACATTAAAAAGTAAACAATTCGTAAGTTTGTAATTATTATCTGAATAAACTGTATTTTTAAATTTAATATACCAAACACAATAATTTTATGACAAAACCAAGATAGATAGATATAATGCATTTTAGGTTCCTATTTTGTGTCTGACCAGAGGGAAGTTCAGCCAGGAGTCCCTAAAACATCCTAGAAGCCAGAAGAAACAGGAAGAGCTGGATACAGAGGAAGACTGCTGTATAGCATCTATTACTGTTTGTGAGGAATTGGAATGAGATTTAGGGAGGTTTTGTCTGAAAGAAATGCTATTGAGAGCTTATTTAGCTGGGGCAAACTCTCTTACCTAACAGGAATGGTAATCAAGTATATATAATTTAAGAACCTTCAAGCAATCTCAATGTATTATTTGAAGAGTGACATTTTATTCCCTTTTGTAAATAATTCCCCATTATAAACATCTTAATTTTTTTCATTGTGAAAGACTGTCTCTAGTAGTGTTGTTAATCCCAGTCCTACACGATAAGAACCAGGCTACTGAGTTTCTTTTACATACAGAGGGGGGTGTTTTGGTGGCAGTAGTTTGAGATTTTGTAGGTGAGGCAGCATTCCCTAATGGTGAGGTCGAAATGAGAACTTTGTTGCAGCAGTGAGTTCTTTTAAAAAAGAAACATAGATGGGATAACCCACACACTGTTCCTTTGCCAGGCTGGTGCAAGCTGTCCTATCACCTGAGGTGGGAGAGCACAAATGTACTACTGTGGTATCACCTCCTATTGTCGCCACATCACACATCGCCCCTGTCCCCCTCTGCCGCTGCCACCGCATGCCCTCAGGGCTATCCAGGGGGCAGACAGCTTCTCTGAAGAGCCACATCAGCCGGAAAGAGAGCTAATATGGCTCTTCAGAGAGCCAGCCAGGCTCAAATGCCTGGGTCTGAGGGGGTCTTTCCTCAAAGCCACACATTATGGAAGGGGTGTCTGAGGAGATGCGGGGGGTGGGGACAGCTGCTAGATACAGATTGAAAGTCTCGTCTGTTTTGGTTCTCACATTCCTCTAGCATAGTGGGAGTTCCTCTGTATCCTGTAGTCCCTCAGCTGGCATACCGCAATTAGAGGATTGCACCCTACAGTGCTTAACTTTGGCAGTGCCATGCCTAACTATTTATATGGTGTCAACAATATTTTATATTGAGAAATTTATCAGACCAACACTACACTAACAGGTTTGGAGTGATGTTTTACAGCTGATGCTATCGGAATCTGTGCCCAGTATTCTTTGGTTTCCACGACATAATTTCTTTGCAGAAGTTGTGACACACTTGGGTGCTTCCCCCCACCCCCGCTATGTCATTGGCTTAATTCCTGTTCTTATAAGGCAGGGGTGTTGAACTTCAGGCCTGCAATCCCAATCCAGCCCCCTGGAGTTCCCCAGGTGGCCACACCCCCTTCCCTGGCACCACCCCTTTTCCCCTGGCCTGGCCTGTTTCAAAGCGGGCAAGGGCCTTGGGCAAGGTGCAGATAGCCCCAGGCACAGCAGCGAGAGAGCAACCAGTTCAGCCCAAGGTTATGCACAAGAGTTCCAAGGAGGTTTTGCAGGCACAGGCAGAGGCGAGGTCAAAGCAATCAGGGGGGTGTCCGAAAGCGTTGTCCAGATAGGTAGCTGAAGGTCTAGGAGCCTGTCAGATCTAGTATCTTGGAATGCAAAGCCAAGGTTAAGGCACTGTTGTTTGCAGCAACGAGCTGGTGTTGGTGGGGCTGATTTTATAGCTGGTTGTTAATCAGCACAGCTGGCTAATTAGGTCAGCGTGTTGCTTTTAAGGGAGGCCCCGTACTGTGACTTGTTGTTCTTTTGCTGCTCACGTCTGATTCTATGCTGTTCAGGGGGATGGATTATCTCAGGTTCTGCTTCCAGCATTTGGGGAAATTCAGGAACTGCTCAAGAGGGGCCAGGTTGCTCCTGTAATGTTTCCAGGGGAGGACTATCAGCCAAGGCCTCCTGTTCCTTGCCCAGCTCTGGCTGGAGCCCATTGTGCTAGCTTTTCCTGTCCTTTCTCAGACAAGTCTTCCTCCAGGTACGGCTTGACATTGCTACTGGTTGTTTGGTGGTGTTCCAGCTTTCACATGTCCCCCCGCTCATTCTAAAAGGTTGAAATGCCCCTGCTAACGCTTAGTTTCTGGCAGGAATTGCTTTTGACGAACATAGGCTGGTATCTTTTGGTCCCTTCCCTTTTGCCCTTGTCCACTCTGGCCCCACACCTACCACTGGAATGTGGCCTGAAGTTGAATTTGGCCCTTGAGCTGAAAGAGGTTCAACACTCTTATTATATAGTTAAGTGCGACCAACGTGCCAAGCATTCGTTGATATTGTCCACCTATGTACTTTATTGTAAGGATCAGGTTCATAGTTTGGGGGTGCTCTTGGACCCAGAACCGTCACTTGAGGCACAGGTGAACTCAGTGGCACGGAGCACTTTTTATCAGCTTAGGCTGGTATACCAAGTATGCCCTTATCTGGACAGAGATAGCCTAGCTACAATTAGCCATGCTCTGATAACTTCTCGTCTGGATTACTGCAATGCGTTATACGTGGGGCTGCCTTTGAAAACGGTCCGGAAACTTCAGCTGGTCCAAAATAGGGCAGCAAGATTGTTAACAGGAACTGGCCAATGAGCTTATATTATGCCAGTACTTTCCCAGCTGCAGTGGCTGCCAGTCCCTTTCTGGGCCTGATTCAAAGTGCAGGTATTAACATTCAAAGCCCTAAATGGCTTGGGACCAGGTTATCTGAAGGATCACCTCCTCTTCTATGTATGTGCCCAGTCTCTATGATCAGCTTCTGGCGTCCTTCTCCAGGAGCCCCTGCCAAAAAAGGAAAGGCATTTTCTGGTATAGCACCCTGGTTGTGGAATGAACTCCCTAGAGAGGTTCTCCTGGTGCCTACATTGTACCCTTTTCAGCGCCGGGTGAAGTCCTTTTTATTTTCCCAGGTATTTTTAGCATTTTAGTCTTCCAGGTTTTTTAGCTTGGCTGTGTTAAATCTGGTATTGCGATTAAATATCTGCACTGCTTTTAGGTTTTACTCTGGTTGTATTTTTATTCTGCAGTTTTAATCTATTACATTTTATATCATATTTTCTACTGTATTTTTGTAGTTCGTTTTATTTGTTTGTTTGTTAAATTTCTTAATCACCCAGCCACTCTGGGTGATGTACAACAGTACAATTTAAAACAGTAAAATTATACATTAAAACATTATTTAAAAACACCCTAACCTACCCCAAATGCCTGCCTGAATAACCAAGTTTTCAGTGTGCCACGGAAGCTCATTAAGGAGGGGGCATGGCAGAGTTCTCTAGGGAGGGAGTTCCACAGAGTGGGGGCCACCAGAGAAGGCCCTCTCCCTCATCCTCACCATCCTAGCTGTCCTAGCTTATGGGACAGAGAGAAGGCCATCTGAAGCTGATCTTGTTAAGCGGCCTGTCTGGTGTTGCTGGAGGCGCTCCTTGAGATAGGCTGAGCCGGAACCGTATAGGGTTTTAAAGGTCAAAACCAACACCTTGAATTTGGCCCGGAAAATAACTGGTAACCAGTGCAACTCCTTTTGTAAACCGCCCAGAGAGCCTCGACTATTGGGTGGTATAAAAATGAAATAAATTAAGTAATTGTTGTGACCTGCCCTGTGAATGTTTACACTGAAAGGCACCATATAGATACTATTAATGATTAAAAACCAATTAACAAACATGCCTCCTCTAGCACATTTGCCAAGATGGTGAAGCTTTCCTTTGTACAAATATTTTACTGTGGCAGCTATAGCTCTTCTGAAGTATCTGCTTTCCACTTGATTGCATTTAACATGGTTCTAAGCTCTAAGATTCTCATAAACTACCAAAGCATTGATGGCCAACATCTTACGTCTCAGGAGCTGTACGCTTCGGCATCTAGCTATTCAGGGTCTGATTTACTAAAACCACTAATGCACTGTTAAAGAATATTACTTATGTGTGTAACCTCAGGAATAAAGAAAGGAAAACTATTTTAAACACACTTTAAAGCTGCACTCCTATGGTTCCCTGGCAGGCATCTGTCGTATAGGTAGAAGGAATGACTGCAGAAGCAGCAGGCCACAAACACAACAGTTGTTTAATTCAGCACACACAGAAGCGACTACTCGAAGCTCCACCCACTGTTGCTACTCCCAGCTCTACAGGAACTGCTAAGGTTCAAAACAATAAGTAAGCCACAGTACCGCCCCCCCCCGCCCCCCCATACATAACAGCATCTTAGGGGGCCATAGGACTTTTTGGATCTCCCTCTCAGAGGGCAGAGAAAGGTCCACTCTCAGATGGGCAGATCCAAACATGTGAGATGCTGTTATGAGCAGCCACTGCTCCTCTGACACTGGAGAAGGGGGAAAGGAGGCATTCTGGTGGCATTCTGGGAGGGTCTGTGACTCTGCAGAATTCAAAACCCTCCTGTTCCCCTGACATGCCCCTGGAATGGGAGGGGTGGGGGACTATGCCAGCCCTGAAGCTAGTAAAGTTTGTTTCCTTCCTCCTGCAATCAGTTGTGGGGGGAGAGGAACTGTAATGTTCCTGAAAAAACAGTGGGGGAGGAAGAACAGCCAACACCACTACCTTCAACCCTGCCAGGTGAGTCCAGCAGTGTATAGGAAAAGGCAGTTCCTCCACCTTGGATTCTCTCTCTCCAGCCCCGTAGTATTGCTCTGTAATTAATTCTATTGAAAATTTGACATTAAAATACCCCACCAAAAAATATTCATCTTATTCATTAACTTAGGTAGGCTCACGAGACCAGGACTGCATTATCTCATGGGATAAATGCTGCCCGTGTGCCATGGGTACTAGTTCATCCCTGACACAGAAAAAGTCCCCCATCAAAAGATCATTTACTTAAGAATGCTCTAAACAATTGGATTTGCCAGTTTGTCTATTTAGTTTTTATTTACAGCATTTTTATCCAGCTCCTCAGCCCAAAAAGGCTCCCAGCGTGGCTTACAAAGATTAATAACTGGAATAGTCCCTGCCTGCAGGCTTACAATCTAAAAGACACAACACAAAAGGAAAAGTGATTTGGAGGGAGGAGGAAAAAAGCAAAAGTCAGGCACCAGGTCTTACTTTCAAAGTTCTTAATAGGTGTTTTTTTCTGGCAAGAAAGGGTGAAACCAGTTTCCTGCAGCTGTTCCTTCTCTGGGTGATATATGGGGCTAGGTTGGTCTCTCCTTCAGTGATGTTTTCCCTGGGAAGCAGGGGCTACATTCTCCTAGTGGCCTTTGGTTCTCTGGCAGAGGGATGAGACCAGACTCTCTCATCCCAGGGAATTGGAGCTGTGTGTTTCTTTCTGGCAGGGAGCAGTGAAACGAACTCCCTGCAGCTGCTCCCTCTCTGTCTGATGTGTAGGGTCAGCCTGGTCTCCCCCTTTCCACAGTATTCTTCCTGGGGGGCAGCAGGGGCAGCCTCCCAAAGGTCCTTGGTTCTCTGGCAGATGGATGCAACCAAAGTCTGCAATCTTAGCAAGCAAGTACCTATCATATGAGTTATGTGTTCATTGATATTCTCCACCTAAATACTTAGTACTACTTATACATGGGGACTGGACTGTCCTTTGGCCCACACACTGAATTACTTTCTCACTCTATAGAATAAAAGGTAAGTCACGCCGATGGAGGTCACCATAATGAATCAGATGTGGCAGCTGCCTCTCTTCATTATGTTTGTCAGTAGTAGAGTGAATTCCAAACTAAAGCCCCCATCTCTAGACTTCATGGATTTCAATACCCTTCTATTTTATTCCAGTGTAAATCAGAAATAGCTGCTGAAATTGGTAAAGTTACACTGATGTAAAAGCAGCACAATTTAGATGAAATCAAGGCTTCATTTCTCGATAAATTTACTGAGCTATTTGGATTTATTTTAAAAAGCACTTATTCCAGGCCCTAAGTGCTTATGCAAAACAATAAAATATAGAGCACTAAAACACAATCTCGCATAGCACAAACTTGCTTTTCATTTAAACCACCTTCCTAATAAATCACCCATAAAATCTCCCAACAATAAAAATAATTTCCTGGAACCCATCATTCCAACAGGACCCATTTTTTACAGCAATTCTGTTCTCTTAACCATTCACAGATCACCAAATCCAGGCAGGCTTGTTTGTTGTTTTTTTTAAAATAGCCAAAGAAGGAGAAGTTGTTTTTCCCCAGTAGCACATATTCCCAAGTAAAAGCAGAACCAGATATATTTGGTGGTGGCACCTTGATTGTAGAACTCCCTCATAAGGGTGGTTAGATTGGCACCTTTTTCAAAGATTTTTTAGGAGGGGGTTTAAGGTTTATTATTATTATTATTATTATTCTGCAAAGCTTTTAACTTACTTTAAATTCTTGCCTGGTTTTTGGATTTGTTTTATTGGCTTATATTAATTCCCTCTGGATTTAACCAAGTTGTTGTTTTAATCCTGTAAACTGTTATGGTGGCCCTTTTGAGGGCCAGAAGGTGGTAGATAGGTGGTTTAAATAAATAATGTTGGAGACATTTTTCCAACCCCTGAAAGCCAGAGTGGGGACTTTTCTTTCACAATAAAAGAATCCATGAAAGTGGGTGCTCCACTCTGGCCCCATGTGCCTTCCCTTCCCTCAGTTGGTTGTTCCAGGCGCATCACTCCATTCCCACCTTACTTTTGGAATCAGAGCTGGGAAGGGAGAAAAAGTACATGGAGTAATGGACTGCAGGGAGCTAAGGCGTAGGAGAAGGGAGAGTTAGCTATAAAATGTGGGGGCCTTTCTGTAAAAACAATTTATTTATATTGGATGGTACAGATGCCTCATGTCTCTACCATCATTATCACATCATGATTGACCATGAGCCTAGTTTGGCAGCCATGCAGTGCAAGCCTATGGGACCTATTCCCAGATAAGTGTGTATACCACTGCAGGTATGGCTTGTAAAACAAGTCACCAAATGCATGAAATATGATGACTGTTGTCCATTCCTACACACTTTCACATCCCCTGCCACACCCAATCCTCCATCCAACAGTACAAGCAGATAATAAGTACTGCCACTGCTTGCCACTATCCCTCTTCTAGAGCATCTAGAGCAATCCGGAGGAAGGTTGATCCAGAGGCAGTCCCCCACAGGCCATGATCCAAGCTTATGAGTCCACCCAGAGGAGACTAGAAAAGTGATACAAGGAGCAGCACAGAGGAAGTTCTGCAATGGAGGAAGTTCCCAGACTTGGAGGGAAACAGGCAGGCAAGGATACCAAGGTGGATGGCTTGGAAGCCACACATCCAAAACAACAATCTGGCTGTTCCCAAGTGGAAACATAGCCAGGCCAGTTCAGGCAGAACCACTGGTGGAGCCAGGAATAATATTTCCCCCTTTCCCTTTCTGTTCCAGGGAAAGCACCTCACTGTTCAAAATGGTACTTCTTTTGATTGGCTCCACCAAATCACACAAGATCTTAGAAGATACGGGCACCCCATATAGATACAGGGGAAAATGTTTACATATACATCCTCAAGCATGATCAGCAATTCAGCCTTGATTCCCTCATGTTAATAGGCTTGCAGCCCAGATAAGGATCCCTCAGACCTAAGAAAAGTGTCCCCATGACCCCAGGGCCAGCAAGGATGGGCATGGTCAGGCATCTGTCAAGGGCCCACACCCCAGCAGGGGCCCAATAACAAGAACCCCCTGTACTTGCGCTTCCTCTCCATCGCTGCAGCCTTCTTGTTCACCTGCCTCTCACTCTGACCCAGACAACAGTAGTGGTAAGAAGGAGGAGCAGTAGATGACACTGCCTAATTTCTCACTGGCTCTCTGCCTGTCAAGCAAGCAAGTGCTGGTGACAATGGTGGTTAGAAGACAAACTCTCTGAGGAAGGGGGGCCATTGAGGGTGCCTTGCCCAAGGGCCCTCAAAAATCAGAAGCTGGCACTACATGTCCCCCCCCCCCGACACACACACATACACGGCTGGCTTACTTCATGGGCACCAGTATGCAGATGATGGGGCTTATGTTTCAAGTCCTGACAGATCTTATTACTTAGCAACAGGACGAACATTCTAACTTCTGTACTAATCCTACCATTATTAGGTTAAATGGAGAATCTCTTACTATCATAGGCTGGAGAAGATTGCATCCTTAGGCTTGGATCCAGATTTAGTCATACCCACAGTAGACCCAACCCTTAGACTTTTCTTTCCAATGGGGTTGGATCCAGTGTTTCATTCTGCAGGCAGTGGCATCTCTGCAGTGGAGTTCTACTCAGAACACTCTCACTGACAGAATGCAAGGGGGAGACAATTTTCACCAATTTCCCTCTCCTCCTGCAGCCCCCAGTGCCACCTCCCCCACTGTTCTGGAGGATTATCCAACCCTCTAGAGCAGATGTTCAGGGGGCCTAAGGAAGGAAAGCAATCTGTCACAGTTTCCCTTATGACCTGGACCCCCTGAACAACTCCTTAAGGATCCCTTGCCTCCTTAAGAGTCTCACTTTCCTTCTTTTACCTTCCCCTTTCCAGTAACATGGGGTTTAGGCTGTGGGGTGATTGTCACTCTAGACACAAGGTTTAACCAGAACAGTTTACTGGTAAATTAAAGCAAACAAATGACAACCAAAGGTGTTTACACAATACAGCTGAGTGATAAAAAAGGCATTAAGAGAAAATAAAAGTTGCAAAACGCAAGTTCCTTTACCCTAGCTGTACTTAGATTTCTCTAGGTTGCTTCTTCGTGCGCTCTCTTCAGGCTCTGGTCTCCCCAACTCTAGTCTTACTGCCCTGGTCCTTCTGACTCCCTCTTTTTATACCCTCCTCCCTCAAAACCAAAAGTACTGTTTGAACCCTGAAGAAATGAAACTTAACTGGGGAAATGAAACTGAAACTAACTGGGAAAAAACGAGACTACTCCTCTCAGGGATACTCCCTCCCAACAAACACTCCAGGTCCCTAGGCTTGAGCTTTTCTTTTCTTTGTCTCTGTAGGCCTCAAACCTTCACAGCAACATCCCCCATTCTGCCAGTGGAAATGCTCCTCTGGATCAGAAGCCTCCCATGGATGGCCTCCTGTGAAAGTCTCCCTTTTGTCTATAGTAGACAAATGCTGGATCCAGTCCAATGTTTGTTTGTTTGTTTGTTTATTTATTTATTAAATTTATTAATCGCCCATCTGGCTGGTCACCCAGCCACTCTGGGCGATGTATACCATATAATAAAACAGTTTAAGACAATAAAATTCTACAATAAAAACGTTTTCTGAAATACCCTAACCCACCCCAAATGCCTGCCTGAACAACCACGTTTTTAATGCACGGCGGAAGCTCATTAAAGAGGTGGCATGGTGGAGTTCCCTAGGGAGGGTGTTCCACAGAGTGGGGGCCACCACAGAAAAGGCCCTCTCCCTCGTCCCCACCAGTCTAATTCTCCTGGCTGATGGGACAGAGAGAAGGCCATCCGAGGCTGATCTTGTTAAATGGCCTGTCTGGTGTTGCTGGAGGCACTCCTTAAGATAGGCTGGGCCGGAACCATATAGGGTTTTAAAGGTCAAAACCAACACCTTGAATTTGGCCCGGAAAACAACTGGTAATGTCTTTCATTTTATGGCCAGTGTTGTTGTAGCAACAGCCAGCTTGTTTTGTTAGCCTGCAGATAAAGTGAGTAGGATATTTATTTATTTATTAAAAGTGTTACTTTACAAAACTAGAAAATTGGTGCAGCAATAAAATATTCATCCTAGGGATGATGTAGAATCTTTTCTTTCTATTTTTGAAGGCTTCAAGGCAATGTTGGAATATATATACCTGGGATGCTATTCGCAGTGGGCATCCTCTTCTTTCGAGGGTTAGATGTTGCCTGCTGGGTCTCTTCCAGTTCAACATATCATTATTTACTTGTGCAGGTACACCTGTGTGCAAACAATTTGCAAGCAATTCTACTTTGCAAACAATTCTAGTGAAATCTCCATATAAGTCTATTCTGTTCCAAGATTTGTAATGTTAGCCACAGACTCCCTTAATAGGAAGTTAGAAAGAAGAAAAGGAACATTCAGTTTCCTTTTGGTTACAGAAATAGTTCTTCTCCATTACACAAGCCTCATACACATTTCAATGTATGTGTTTTGAATGCAACATCCATCTGGTTCTTCCCTAGAGCAAGATAGCAATACCCCTGAAAAACTCTCATGCAGATAAGCAAATGGAGCTCAGATGTTGCAGATTTTTTTAAATGTCCTTTTTAAAAAAGTGTTCACTGGGCCTAAAATCCTAAAACCAGATGCTCAGCTAGTGGCAATAAATCAAACCATCTGAGCAAATGACCAAAAGCTTTCCAAAACAATATTTTTTTAAGGATTTCCTCTTTGGAAATTTCACATTTGCTTCAGGGTCAGAGTTGTTGTTGTTGTTGTTCAGTCGTTCAGTCGTGTCCGACTCTTCGTGACCCCATGGACCATAGCACGCCAGGCCTTCCTGTCCTGCGCTCTCTCCCGGAGCGTGCTCAAGTTCATATTCTTTGCATCTGTGATGCTATCTAGCCATCTCATCCTCTGCCGTCCCCTTCTCCTTTTGCCTTCAGTCTTTCCCAGCATCAGGGTCTTTTCCAGGGAGTTTTCTCTTCGCATTAGGTGGCCAAAATATTGGAGCTTCAGCTTCAGTATCTGTCCTTCCAATGAGCACTCAGGGTTGATTTCCTTTAGGATGGACTGATTTGACCTCCTTGCAGTCCAGGGGACTTGTAAGAGTCTTCTCCAGCACCACAGTTCGAAAGCATCAATTCTTCGGCGCTCAGCCTTCCTTATAGTCCAGCTCTCACAGCCATACATTACTACTGGGAAAACCATAGCTTTGATTAGACGGACCTTTGTCGGCAAGGTGATGTCTCTGCTTCTTACTATGCTGTCTAGGTTGGCCATAGCTTTCCTCCCAAGGAGCAAGCGTCTTTTAATTTCATGGCTACAGTCACCGTCTGCGGTGATCTTGGAGCCCAAGAAAGTAAAATCTGTCACTGCTTCCATTTCTTCCCCTTCTATATGCCAGGAAGTGATGGGGCCAGATGCCATGATCTTAGTTTTTTTAATGTTGAGTTTCAAACCAGCTTTTGCACTCTCCTCTTTCACCCTTAACAAGAGGCTCTTTAGATCCTCTTCGCTTTCTGCCATTAGGGTGGTATCGTCTGCATATCGGAGGTTGTTGATAATTCTCCCAGCAATCTTAATTCCGACCTCTGATTCATCCAACCCGGCATTTCTCATGATGTACTCTGCATATAAGTTAAATAAGCAGGGTGACAATATGCAGCCTTGTCGTACTCCTTTCCCAATTTTGAACCAATCGGTTGTTCCATGTCTGGTTCTTACTGTTGCTTCTTGACCCTCGTACAGGTTTCTCAGGAGACAGGTAAGGTGGTCTGGTACTCCCATCACTTTCAGAATTTGCCACAGTTTGTTGTGATCCACACAATCAAAGGCTTTAGCGTAGTCAATGAAGCAGAAATAGACATTTTTCTGGAATTCTCTTGCTTTCTCCATGATGCAGCGAATGTTGGCGATTTGATCTCTAGTTCCTCTGCCTCTTCTAAACCCAGCTTGTACTTCCGGTAGTTCTCGGTTCGCATACTGCTGAAGCCTAGCTTGTAGGATTTTGAGCATCACCTTGCTGGCATGTGAAATGAGCGCAATTGTGCGGTAGTTTGAACACTCTTTGGCGTTGCCCTTCTTTGGAATTGGAATGTAAACTGACCTTTTCCAGTCTTGTGGCCACTGTTGAGTGTTCCAGATTTGTTGGCATATTGAATGCAGCACTTTAACAGCATCATCTTTTAGGATTTTAAATAACTCAGCTGGAATACTGTCATCTCCGCTAGCTTTGTTGTTATTAATGCTTCCTAAGGCCCACTTGACTTCACTCTCTAGGATGTCCGGCTCAAGTTCAGTGACTGCACTATCATGGCTATCAGGGACATTCAGATCTTTCCTGTATAGTTCTTCTGTGTATTCTTGCCACCTCTTCTTAATCTCATCTGCTTCTGTTAGGTCCCTGCCTTCTTTGTCCTTTATCATGCCCGTCTTTGCACAAAACGTTCCCTTGAGATCTCCAATTTTCTTGAAGAGATCTCTAGTCTTTCCCATTCTATTGTTTTCCTCGATTTCTTTGCATTGTTCATTTAAGAAGGCCTTCTTGTCTCTCCTTGCTATTCTCTGGAACTCTGCATTCAGTTGGGTATATCTTCCCCTTTCTCCCTTGCTTTTCGCTTCCCTTCTTTCGTGAGCTACTTGTAAAGCCTCATCAGACAGCCACTTGGCTTTCTTGCATTTCTTTTTCTTTGGGATGGATTTCATTGCTGCCTCCTGAACAATGTTACGGACCTCCGTCCATAGTTCCTCAGGCACTCTGTCTATCAGGTCTAATCCCTGAAATCTATTCCTCACCTCCACTGTATATTCATCAGGGATATGATTTAGGTCATACCTGAACGGTTTAGTGGTTTTCCCGACGTTCTTCAATTTAAGCCGAAATTTTGCAAGAAGCAGCTCATGATCTGAGCCACAGTCAGCTCCAGGTCTTGTTTTTACTGACTGTATGGAGCTTCTCCATCTTTGGCTGCAAAGGACATAATCAATCTGATTTCGATATTGACCATCTGGTGATGTCCATGTGTAGAGTCGCCTCTTGTGCTGTTGGAAAAGAGTGTTTGCTATGATCAGCATGTTCTCTTGGCAAAACTCTATTAGCTTTTGTCCTGCTTCATTTTGTACACCAAGGCCATGCCTGCCTGTTATCCCGGTGATTTCTTGACTTCCTACTTTAGCATTCCAATCCCCTATGATGAAGAGGACATCTTTTTTTGGAGTTAGTTCTAGAAGGTGTTGTAGGTCTTCATAGAACCAATCAACCTCAGCTTCTTCGGCCTCAGTGGTTGGGGCATAGACTTGAATTACTGTGATGTTGAATGGTTTGCCTTGGATTTGTACTGAGATCATTCTATCATTTTTGAGATTGTACCCCAGTACTGCTTTTCCCACCCTTTTGTTGACTATGAGTGCTACTCCATTTCTTCTAAGGGATTCTTTCCCACAATAGTAGATATGATGGTCACCTGAATTAAATTCGCCCATGCCTGTCCATTTTAGTTCACTGATTCCCAAGATGTCGATGTTCAATCTTGCCATCTCATGTTTGACCACCTCCAGCTTACCTTGATTCATTGATCTGACATTCCAGGTTCCTAAACAATATTGTTCTTTACAGTATCGGATTTTCTTTTCACCACCAGACGCATCCACAGCTGAGTGTCCTTTCGGGTTTGGCCCAGCCGCTTCACTCTTTCTGGCGCTACTTGGAAATACCCTCTGCTCTTCCCCAGTAGTATATTGGACACCTTCCGACCTGAGGGGCTCATCTTCCGGTGTCATATCTTTTAGCCTTGTGATACGTTCCATGGGGTTTTCTTGGCAAGAATACTGGAGTGGGTTGCCATTTCCTTCTCCAGTGGACCACATTTTGTCAGAACTCTCTGCCATGACCTGTCCGCCTTGGGTGGCCCTGCACGGCATAGCTTATGGCTTCACTGAGTTACGCAAGCCCCTTCACCACAACAAGGCAGTGATCCATGAAGGGGAGGGTCAGAGTTATCTGTGATCAAATTGCTGTTCATCCAAACATCAAGCATGACACCATATTTTAGTAACAATAAAGCAGAAAAGCTCCCGAGAAACAGTTTTCAAAAGGAGATATTTCAATGTTCCTTCTATATTACTCATGCTAACACAGTAGGGGAGACTATTATAGATCATAATCTCTATCCAAGCTGATCATTATGCAAACAATGCATATTTAAAATGGGAAATGTCTGGCTTAACTGTAAACTAAACACACTTAGAGCAATTCCATTATTGGCTCATCAGGTTGTGACTCTGAATCACAGCACAAGCACATACTATACCATACGTGAAAAAACAGACTGTTCCAAGTCTCCTTCAGTAACAGTCAATTGCTATCAAGCAAACCTAAGAAAATTATTTTGAGGGACAAAAGGCACATTGCACATGAGTGGATTTATTAAAAGTGTTGCTTTATTTTTGTTAGTGAGAAGCAGTGCGATTTTGATTGGAGGAGCAGCGGGAGGGAAGCTTGACTGTTACCCTTTGGGGTGTTTTTCTGCTCCAAATTAACTACCCCAAGCAGTTTTACTTTCTTCAGGGTATAACTAGATGAGATAGAATGTAACTAGATGGCGCAGAAGATCAGCGCTCCTGCAATTTTTTAAAAGTATAAATACAGCTACAGAGGAAGGGGCCCGGTTCAGATTGGGGCCACAGAACTGCATGGCGAGGATTTCTGGATCTGAACTCCCTCCATTCCAGAGTTAATTTTCTCCATGGGACACTGTACATTTTGTTCCATGGGGAGAATAGCATTTCTAGGGGACAGCTATTTTCAGACTGGAAAACAGTGCAGGGAATATATATATATATATTTAAAACCCTTTGCCACAGCCATGGCCCAGTCCAAATCAGAAACCCCCACAAGTGCATTTTTCCTTCTAAAATGGTTATGGGTGATCAATTGTAGATCTCCTACCAGCTTTTCTAGTCTGGCCCAGAGTCACCAATTTACCAGGTGATGGATAGCAAGGCTGCTAATGTAGTCAGCTTGCCTGACAACATTGGGATATTTTTTATTGTTCATTTAAGAATGCTTTGCTCCAGTAGGCCTGCACAATTTAATAAAAAGAAACATAAACATCATCCGCAAGTTTCATGAACACTCCCTTTTGTAAATCATTAATGGAACTATTAAATCAGCAATGACTTAGCAAAGTTCCCTGTAATAGCCGAAGCCAGATTAATAAACTTGAAGGTCTTGTGACAATATATATTTTAGAGTTCCATTAGCTACCAGCCACTTTTCCTCACTGTGAACTATGTGCATATAGTTCCATATGCGCACACGCAAGACATAAGCTGCTTTGTTTCTACCTCTCATCTTATAATCTAAGAAGGACAAGAAAAATAGCAGTTGTGTGTCTCACGTCAACCCAGGTATCATATTTGTAAAATTACCTACATCTGAAGACATGGCCACCATTCTCCATGTGGCAAGGCACACAGGTTATATTATTCCATTCACCAGCCCACATGCTTACAGAGCCAACAGGATTGTTAGTGTACGAAGATGCACATGCTTTTTAGTTTAGTTTGTTAAATGTAGATATTGCTTCACATAACTAAGAGGATTCCCAATGTGATTTACAAAAAGAAAAAGTACAAAAATATAATATATATAAGGCAATATTCATTAAAGCCATAACAATTTCCTAAAACTGTCCCTCCCAAACATCACCTAATACCATCTCCCAGTGTAGGAATGACTGGCAGAAAACCACCAACATCAGTCCCTTAAAATTATCCAAATGCCCAGTAGAAGTAAAACATCTTTGCCTGGCATGGAAGTCCCTCTAAGCCACGTGAGCTTCCATGAATGCATGCAGCTGTACACGTACATACAGAGGAAGGGCTTTTTAATGTCATACCAACTCCATGGATATCCTGCAGTAAATAGATACAGGATTTTTGGTAGCTGGCACTACCCAATCATCTCTCTGAGGGCCAGGGAATTGTTGGAAACAGTGGATTCACAGTTCCATTGCATACAGACATTTCATTGCTCTAAATCACTGCTGTTTGCAACACTTGTTAAATGTGTTTCAGGGTTAATCTGGCTTTCCAGATTACTTCAACCTACTTCCTGAAAGGACAAAAGGATTGTGTGAATTAGTCCAATGTTAGCTGGATTTAGTTTTTTTCCACTAATTAGCCATAGCTGCAGATAATGGCTGGACTTCATGAGCTAAAATGCATAATATGAGGATTATAAGGCAGGCTTTGATCCAGCAAGTCTCTAGAGGTATTGCATGTGTATCCAGGTTTTTATCATGTTAGCTCCAACTGTGCACACCCGCACACACAAAACCATTTGAACCAAAAATTATGCTTTCCAGATGGATGGCTAGAATTCAAGCATTCTGTGCATTGGGAAATTGATCTCCTTCTCTTCCTAGTAAAAAAACAAAACAGCTGCCTAGACACAAAATTATGATTTGAAAAGCTTTAGCCTGATGAACATTAAAACAGCTGATTCCACTCCTCAAACCCAGGATTTACAGACTGTGAAACACTGTCATTTCCTTGAAAAATCTGATATACATTTAGTATAATTATGATGTATCTGTTTTCATAACAGGGGCCCAGCTGTGATTCTGCACAAGTTTATAAGAGAAGCATTTTGGCGCATTCACGTGTCATGGTTGCTATGCTATACAGACCCTCGGGCTGGTAAACATGGTAAGTTCACATCTGGCAGCAGTGGCAAGGAATGCGTTTGCACAATGATGTTCGGTGCCCCAGCTGCAACCCTTCCTGAACCAGTCTGACTTGGCAATGGTTAGCCATGCCTTGGTTACATCACATTTAGGCTATTGCAATGTGATGGACATGGGGCTACCCCTGAAGAGTGTCCAGAAGCTTCAGTTAGTGCAAAATGCAGCAGCTAGGCTGCTAACCAGGACACAGTATTGGGATCGTATTACACCTGTCCTGAAAGACCTGCACTGGTTGCCAGTTACTTTCCAGGTGCAATTAAAAGTCTAAGGTCTTAAAGTTTCAAGCCCTAAAAGTCTTAGGGCCTGGCTATCTAAGGGACCACCTGTCTCACTATGAATTTGCCCAGGTATTAAGATCTGCAGGAGAGGCCCTTCTGAGAGTGCCATTATCCTCAGAGTCCCGTTTGTCAGGCACTCATGAAAAGGCTTTCTCCTGTGTTTCCTGCAAACTATGCACTCCCTCAAGACCTCTGATTGGCACCCTCTCTCTCAGGTTTTAGAAAGGGTGTAAAAAGTTCATCTTTTCAATGTAGCCTTTTAAAATGTGTATTTTTTAATGTTTTACTGGTTTTGCTGTTTTTCTTGTCCTTGTTCTTATTGTTGCAAGGTTTTATTGTTTTAAATTGTTATATACCACTTGATGGCTTTTTAGCAGATAAAGCTGTATATAAATGTTCATAATAAATAAATACAATTTGGAATCCTGCATATTTAAACAGGAGGCAACAGCAACTGTTATATTATAGTGGGATGCTATAAACCAGTTATACTAGTGTACTTATGTTTCTATCAGTCCCATTAACTTCTGCTGTCAACGGTTAGGTTTATATGTTCAAAGTTTATTCTAGCATTTGTTACTTCAGGGTCATTGTCATGAAACAACAAATCATGTATAAACAGATAAGAAACTGGCAAGGCTTACCCACACATGTTAGTTTGCCATCTTGAGCCAATTCCAGGTTATAGTATGTTAGCATAAATTCCAAACTCTGTGTACCTGAGATAATCATCATATCCTTGTTTGCCTAGTTACTTATTTGGTAACTAAGGCTGGATCTACATTTACTGCCTTTTTTCACTTCCAATGAGGTTTCACCACCCGCCTTTCACACTACGCAGTACCCACCTTGAATTGGAACCAGAATTTCCCACTTCCGTGCTCCCGCTAGGGATGTTAGAGAATTCCACCACGGATCCCAGGGAGGCTGAATTCCAGTGGATTTGGCCCCCGGAATCCGTGCGGAACGGAGCAACCTGCCTCACCACCCCGCGAAAGCCCCATGAAACGGAGCCTACCTGGCTGTGGCTCTGGCGGCGGCTCCAGCGGCAGCCATGGCGGTGGCTCCAGCCACTGCCAGGCTGCTGTGGACGCAAATGGCGTCCTGCATAGGGGACACCATTTGCATCCTTACGCCAGCCCGTGATAGGCTACGTATATATTTATGTAGGCTATCACGGCTAAAGCAGGGACGTAAATGGCGTCCCCTATGCCATTTGCGTTCCTGCTTTAGCCATGATAGGCTACGTAAATATTTAGCTTCACAACTTCAAATCTTCAAAGATCATGCCTGAATTAGAAAAATTCTAATTAGAATTAGAAAAAAACCATTGCAGAGAAGCCCCGATTCTGCGAGGATAGCGCCTTAATTTTAAAAAAACAAACATCCGGAGCGGGGGATAAGAGGGGGTAAAACTTAGTCTCCTTTGAAGGGATAGAACAACCCCCTGCTCAGTGCAGGAAGCCTGATTCCCAGGCAGTCCCCCATCCAACTACTGACCGGGGCCGACCCTGCTTAGCATTCAAGATCAGACAAGCGCGGGCAGGAAAACAGCACAGCGCTCGAGTGTGAACTGAGCTCGCGCATTCGATGAAGCACTGCAACAGGGAAAATGGGTGAGTGTGAATAATCATGTTTTAATGCGAGAGCGTTTAACCCGACGGGATACCGAATTCATTGCGATGGTGGGCGCAATGTAGATCGGCCCTAATTATCCAGGGACTTATTTCTCAGACTTAAACATCCGGTCATATAATCATTACAAATCAGAGATGACACAAATTAATGCATTATCTCAAGATAATAAACCACATCAACAATCCAGAAGACCACAATACTAACCAGGAATAAAACCAAGTAGTCCTTAATTGACTTATACAGTACAGCCTTAGTGCTATGGCCAAACATTTGAAAACTCATCTCCATAAAGTTGATAGCATTTTCTTCGGTGTAAATATTAAGAAAAACCTGGAGTTATCAAAAGCAACAAAGACCAGAGCTTCCAGTTACGGCATGAATGTTCATGGGCTAGAGGCAACTTCATCAGATGCATGAAGTGTTATCCTAAATTGGAGGGTGTATATGCGCATCACCAAACGTACAGGTCCTTTCACGTATAACGATAGCTCATCAGCAAGCTGCCATTTTGTTTCATGCAGTGCACCTTAGCAGAAATAACCTTTGGGTCTTTGCTATGCTTTCTTCCCATGGTGGGAAGGAGGCAGAACAGGTGACACCAAGCCAGCCTAGTACCCTTTGCTCCTCAACAGAGAAGCAAAGGAGACCCGGCCAGCTGTGACCAGGCTTTGCTGCATGTGTGCTTTCTCAGTCAAGGAAGCCCTGTGCACACAAAGCAGCAGTGCAAGGGAATCCCCGCTGTTATCTGTGGTTGGAGACAACAGAGGGGAATCCTTACCTCGCATCCTGCACAACCCCCAGTAGGAGCAGGGCTCGGGGAGGGGCCCGCAGAGGAGGCGCAAGCCCCTGCAGGCCAGCTGCAGAGCCTCCATGGGTTGGAGGTTCTACACCCTGGGCTGTCCCAAAGGAATGGTCATACTTTTCGCGTGCTTCTCATTTCCATCCCTTCATGGACATATTCCAGTCCTTCCTGACTAGGCAAGGCAACACTCCGGACAGCTCCAGGTGGAGTTCGGGCTGGAGAATCATGCAAGCAGGCTCAACAGCCCTTCATTGAGAATTAATTTAAGTCACATAGGGTGCAATCCTATGCATGTTTAGGCAGAAAAAAAGGCCTACAGCTGGCTGGGAATGCTGGGAGTTGTGGGATTTTTTTCTGCCTGAACGTGTATGGGCTTGTACCCTTAAATATTATGGCTGCATCTCAGTCTGAGTGGCTAGCTCCACCTCTGCTGCGAGAAGCCTCTTGCGGCTAAAGGCGCCTTGCCGGTTGAGCAGCTTATGGCTCTGGCAATGTTGGGGGGACTGTGGCACTGCTGTGGTTTCTGTGCTGGAGTCCTCGGGCTCCAGGGAAGCAGTGCAACCTCCTCAAGCTGGGGAAGTGGTGGCAAGATTGGCTTCTCATATGTGAGGCTTCTGGAAAACTGGGGTTATCCAGGGTCAGTGCTGAAGGCAATTCCCTCCCCCACTCCATCACCTCCTCAGGGTCCATGGCCTCACCTGCCAAACACAGGAGTCAGACACCACAGCCTTGACACAAACCAGCAAACAGCCAACCTGTAACAACCACTAAGACTAATTGGATAGTGCCACTGGAATACCACAAGGTGATTTACTGCTGCTTTACTGGGAAACGGCCAGAGAAACCAGCCTTTGATTGTGTCTTATGTATAATGTCAGGATATTAATTCAGATCTTATAATTAAATCCAAAGAACAGTAGATCAAAGGAGAATCATAGGAGCAAATCTGGTCCTGCTGTTCCAATAATAGCATTTTGTCGATTAGTTATTTGGTAAATCTCAAAAGGGTTGGAAGATTAATGATATGTACCCTAATTGAGAAGCTTGTAAGAATTTGTCCACACTTTAGCTCTCCCTGCCCTTCATTTTCCTGTAACCATCGTGCTGCTAAGTGATTGCTCTTTCTTTTTTAGCTGCTGTATTTCAAAGGAAAAAAATCAAAACAAATACTCCAAGTGTAAGAAACCTGACAATACTGCACTGGACCAGTTAATTATTATTATTTTCAATGTTTATAATATATGATGGTACACTTATCCTAAGTGGTGTTTCAAAACAGCCATATCAATTGTAGACAGTGAGTCAATTTTACAAACACAACAATATCAGTTATATCTGGCAGTCAATTACAACTTACAGAAAAGTTATATCTAGCGGTCTACGGACCCCCGGTGTGATTTTTTATTTATTTATTTATTTATTTATTTATTTCTATACCACCCAATAGCTGAAGCTCTCTGGGCGGTTCACAAAAATTAAAACCAAACAACACACAATAAAACAATTTAAAATTTATAGAACATTAAAACCACAATATAACAATACAACCACAATAAAACCTAGCAGCAGTGCAGGAGTTTAAAATACAAAATTTTAAAACAGCAAAGCTAGAAGTTTGGAAAGCTAAAATGCTAAAATGCCTGGGAAAATAAAAAGGTCTTCACCTGGTGCCGAAAGGGATACAATGTAGGTGCCAGGCGAACCTCACTAGGGAGCTCATTCCAGAGCCGGGGTGCCACAGCAGAAAAAGCCCTCCTCCTAGTAGCCACCCGCCTCACTTCCTTTGGCAGGGGCTCACGGAGAAGGGCCGCTGAGGATAATCTTAAGATCCAGGCAGGCACATATGGGAGGAGGCGATCCTTCAGATAACCTGGCCCCAAGCCGTTAAGGGCTTTAAATGTTAATACCAGCACTTTGAATTGGGCCCGGAAATGGACTGGCAGCCAGCGCAGCTGGAAAAGTACTGGTGTAATATGAGCTCGCAGGCCAGTCCCTGTTAACAATCTTGCTGCCCCATTTTGGACCAGCTGAAGTTTCCAGACCGTTTTCAAAGGCAGCCCCACATATAATGCACTGCAGTAATCCAGATGAGAAGTTATCAGAGCATGGCTAATTGTAGCTAGGCTATCTCTGTCCAGATAAGGGCATAGTTGGTATACCAGCCTAAGCTGATAAAAAGTGCTCCGTGCCACTGAGTTCACCTGTGCCTCAAGTGACAGTTCTGGATCCAAGAGCACCCCCAAACTACGAACCTGATCCTTTAGGGGGAGTGCAACACCCTCCAGAACAGATTGCATATCACCTAGCCGGGCAGACGAACCACCCACTAACAGTACCTCTGTCCTGTCTGGATTGAGTTTCAGTTTATTGGCCCTCATCCAGTCCATTACCGTGCCCAGGCACTGATTCAGAACAGCCACTGCCTCACCTGGTTTTGATCAGAAAGAGAGGTAGAGCTGGGTGTCATCCACATATTGATGGCACCTCAGCCCACACCTCCGGATAACCTCCCCCAGCGGTTTCATATGGATGTTAAACAGCATATGGGGATAAAATAGAGCCCTGTGGAACCCCATGGCACAATTGCCATGGCACAGAGCAATAATCCCCCAGCACCACCTTCTGGAATCAGCCATCCAAGTAGGAGCGGAACCACTCTAGTGCAGTGCCTCCAACTCCCAACCCAGACAACCTATCCAGAAGGATACCATGGTCGATGGTATCGAAAGCTGCTGAGAGGTCCAGGAGAATCAACAGGGTCGCACTCCCCCTGTCCCTCTCCTGGCAGAGGTCATCCCACAGGGCGACCAAGGCAGTTTCCATTCCAAAACCAGGCCTGAAGCCCGATTGAAATGGATCTAGATAATTCGTTTCATTCAACAGTGCCTGGAGCTGTCCTACAACCACCCACTCAAGCACCTTGCCCAGGAAGGGGATGTTGGCTACTGGCCTATAATTATTAACATCCTCTGGGTCCAGGTTAGGCTTTTTCAGGAGTGGTCTAATTACCGCCTCTTTTAAAGCGGCAGGCACCACTCCCTCTCTCAAGGAGGAATTTACAACCTCCTGGACCCAGCCAGACATCCCCTCCTTGTTTGATTTAATAAGCCATGAAGGGCAAGGGTCAAGCACACAAGTGGTCGATCGGACTTGGCCAAGCACCTTGTCTGCATCCTCAGGCCTCAGTAACTGAAATTCATCCAATAAAACTGGACCAGACGGTGCTCTGAATGCCTCTACCAATGGAACTGCATTAATCGTGGTGTCCAATTCATGATGAATCTGAGCAACTTTATCTTCAAAGTGCCATGCAAACTCGTCACAGCGTGCCACCGAGGGTTCCACCATCTCTCTCCCTGGCCCAGAATGTAACAGGCCGCGAACCACTCAGAAAATCTCCGCTAGATGACACTGAGAAGATGCAATGCTGGTGGAAAAGAACTGTCTCTTTGCCACCCTCACCGCCACAGAGTAGGCTTGATAGTGGGCTCTTACCTGTGTTCGTTCAGACTCAGCACGAGTTTTCCTCCACCTGCGTTCTAGCCATCTCCCCTCTTGCTTCATTGCCCTCAGGTGTATACCAAGGAGCTGGCTGGGCCCTGCTCAGAGGGAGAAGGCGCTTGGGTGCGATGGTATCAACCGCCCGAGTCATTTCTGCATTCCACAGAGCGACCTGGGCTTCGACAGGAGCACCAGCCATACCAGCAGGAAAATCCCCCAGAGCCCTCTGGAATCCATCAGAATCCATTAATCTCCAGGGTCGGACCATTTTAATAGGTCCCCCACCCTTGCAGAGGGGGAAGGCTGCCAGGAGTCTAAACCTCAGCAGGAAGTGATCTGACCATGACAAAGGGACAGATGTTAATTCCTCCACTTTCAGACCACCATCCTCCTGCCCAGTCGAGAAAACCAGATCAAGCGTGTGTCCTTTTATATGCGTTGGGCCGATGACATGTTGGGACAACCCCATGGTTGTCATGGCGGCCATGAAGTCCTGAGCCGCCCCGGATACAGCGGCCTCGGCATGGAAGTCGAGATACCCCAGGACCATCATCCTAGGGGTCCTCAACACCAAGCCCGAGACCACCTCCACCAGCTCAGGCAGGGAGTCTGATGGGCAGCGGGGTGGGCAGTACACCAACAGAACCCCTAATCTGTCCCGGGTACCCAACACAAGGTACAAACACTCAAGATCTGCACTTGAATGAGCAGGAAGCCTGGAGAGGGAGATTGAATTCCTATAGACCACAGCAACTCCCCCTCCCCGACCCTCAAGTCAGTGTTGGTGCTGCACCAAGTACCCAGGAGGGCACACCTGGGAGAGAGTGACCCCTCCCAGTTCCCCCACCCAGGTCTCAGTAATACATACCAGGTCAGCCCCCTCATCCACAATCAAATCATGGATGAGGGAGATTTTATTTTGGGCCGACCTGGCATTCAGCAGCAGTAGCACCAGACCTGAGGGCAGACTGGTAAGGCTGCTAGGAACCATCAAGCTGGGGGAAGAACCAGAAGAGGGGACAGCTGTAAGGTGTCTAGCCCCTCTTCTCCTCAGCTGGCCTGTTAATCCCCCAATGCCATACCTCCCCCTGCCCGTAACCACAGTTATGGTGGCACCTCCCTGACCCCCTGAGTTGCCCAATAGTCCTCCCAGGCACATATTAAAATGTTAGGGTATAAAATGTTCAACAGTATAAAAGAATATAAAAGATAAAAGAACAGCAGCTAAGAAGGAGCAGATAAAATCCACATTTGCCCCTTTCTCCCTGGTCTTTAAAGCTGCTGCCCTCTGCTGCTGCTATTTGCTGCTGGTATCTGTGGCTGCTGGTGTCTCTGGAGAGGCAGGTGGGTGGGTCTTCACGTGCTGTTCCATGCGACTCCAAGTGCAACGCCTCTGGCAGCCCTGCCTTAAGTACCTGTTTGGCGGGGGCAGAAGCAGGCTCAAGATCCACCTGGTGCAGCTGGCTGGTCCTCCTTCCCACAGGCTCCTTCCTGTGCTGTTTGGACTATGAAAAGTCTTTTTCAGGTGCTCCTGTAGACATAACACACTCAGTTTACAGAGACTGGTAATGCTGAGAAGTAGTTTCACTTCCCTGACTGACTGATTGAATTCTTTGAGTGGTCTACTAGGGGATTTCTACACCAGCCTAAAATCCTGCATTTAAAACGGGGCTTTCCGCTTCCGTTTTAAATGCAGGATCACAACTGATTCCCTTTACACACGCTTCCTTCCCTGTAGATGGCCGTTCCCATAGCATTCTGTTTCTGTGAAGAGGCATTACACACGCTGTAGGTTCGGCAATACTTGCTCCTGGGTTCCTGCCCCTTTCCCTCCCCTTGCACATTACTGGTGGATGGGGACTGACACGCGGGCAGCCCCCCCATCGATCTCCCCAGTCCCCGCCTCCCTCTTCCATGCTTTTGGCCAGTCCCTGCCACTCTGCTGCTCCTCTGCTCTGCCACCCCCCCCCCTCGCTGCCGTTCTGCTGCTCTGTCACTGTTTAGAACAGGCAGGCTGAAAATGGCGAGGAGCCAAAATGGTACAGGTGTGGGAAGGCTGAACGCCCATCAGACCTTTGTCACCACCTTTGTCACCACCATGACCACACCCTCAACAACCACACTTAGCACTTCATTCACGCTAGGGGAGAAATACACAGGGAGGACATGGCGCTCCATTTGCACATATCTGGAAAAATACCCAATTTTTTTCTGTTTGAGAAAAACATAGGATAGGTGGGAGGAAACAGTGGAATAATGACTGGACAATGACAATGTCATGTAATGGACCTGCACAATTCAGTGAGTGAGCAACCATGAATGCGCAATAAACTGGTGGTGTTGTAGCAGCCATATTGGGGGTCAGACTAAGTAGCCTCATGCAGTCTCATGCTTCATGTTCTTGCTGAGCTCTTTCTCCCTTGAATATATTGTTGTAAGCTGACGAGACACAGGAATTCCTTATCTTGTCAAAGGTCATACAATTGTATATCTTGTTCTCTGCTGTTCTCTTCTGTTCTCTCCTTATCATGGCTACCCTATAACCCAGTTCTTGTATTATAAACAATAGTGCTAGGAGAAGAAATGTTGAGGATTGCAACCCCATGCGGGAGGGGGAGGAGGAGCCGTTTCATATGTGTCACAATGTCTATAAAACCAATGTGCTATCCAAATTACATTAATTTGGATTACATTAGCATATAATCTGTTGGCGAAGGATGCAGAACTATCAAAAAGGCAGAAAAGAGAGTGAAAACCTTGTTCAATAGGTGTACATCAGACTTCCCCAACCTGATGCCCTCCGCAAATTTTGGACTTCAAATTCCATCAGCCCCAGTCAGGAATGCTGGGAGTTGTATTCTGAAACATCTGTCGTCCAAAACAACTAGTCGGGTGAGGGCTGCTTTAGACTGACCAGTAGTAGATGAAGAAACTGAAGAATGATGTCATAATCCTGTCAGGCACAATGAGGGCATTTTCAGCCTCCACTCTTGCCAGGCAAACTTCAGAGTTGATTTTCTTAAAAGCTGTAGTAGCTGTAATAGCTATTGTTGTTCCTCCACGTAGTAACTATGCAATTGATGTAATTATGGGACTGGCCCTGAAAGCTGAGAGTTAAGCAAAATCTTCATAGGCGGGAAAATCGTATTGTGGGCAAGGAACCCCAAGAAAAGTAACAATATCGTATTTTCCTTCCTCACACAAATATAAACAAGCTGTTGATATGTGTGTGGTTGTTGTTGTTGTTTTAAAAGGTTGATATCAGATAAATATGCAGTATATTTAGCAACTGTAGTCTATTTTACTAGTAAACCTTAGAAGGTTGAAGGTTGCAGTCCTAAATACACAAAAGCACACAGAAATACACACACACGTTATTCCACAGGAAAGGGCTCCACAAGGATACTGGGGCTTCCTCATTTTGCCCCTGCTCACCCTGGCTCTGTCCACCAACCTCCACTTGTTGAGAGAAGTTCTGAAGCGGGAGCTGACTATCTGTGGAGCTCCTTCACATGGAGGAGTGTGTGAAGTGGTTTTACTTAGAGGGACTTACTTCTGAGTAAACATGCTCAGGATTGCTCTGCATCTCTTGGATGATAACAAAATGGGATGCTCAGCAAGGGCCTATTGAAAAGAAACGTTGCTGACGATGTTGTCCTTGTTGCAGAAAGCAAAAGCTTTGAGCACAGTCTATTAGATGCACATTTGTAGAGTTTTGTTTCATATCAATGGTGCATTGCAGAGGAGAACTTTTCCATGGATTGTATCCTTTGTTATTATGTGGTCAGCACATTCTGTGAGGAGACAGAAACATTCCCTCACATCGGAGTCAAAATTAAGTGAAAGTACTGTAAATACCAGATGTAAACTGTAAGATGCACAATGCCTGGGGCCAGTCACAAGGACCCTCAGATTATATCACAAAAATTAAATAAGGCAGAAAATGAATGATGGGGTCATACTTTTGAGAGCCTAGGCGGAACACATTTTCAGATTGCAGCATCAACCCAATAGCAGTTAGCATCAAGTGACAAGATAAAGATCATGTAGAACATCTCTACAATTCAACTGTTTCTTTAAAAGAGAGGTCCTGTGTAAATACTGTGCCATTGTAAATGTAACAGTTATTGAGACAGCGCCAGATGTAGATTTATCCTAGAGGATTTTATGTGTTTTGCAGTAGCGCATCCCATAAAAATGGCAATAAATATGCTAATTTTAATGTCTTTATAGTTTAGTTTCATATTTTATCAACTTATAAAACAAAGATTAGATGTATATGGATATTGTACTCCTGGATATTGCTTTCAAAAGTGATATGATAAGAGACTATCAAGATTAATATTTCAATAAAGGGGCCACAGCTATCTTTCATTTGGGATTTGGCATGCGTGGATCTTGGCCTTTCAGTGCTATTATCAAGGGACATTAATGGAATTGTCCTGATACGAGGCTTTCACCTTCACTTTTATTTTTTGGCATCAAGTCAACCCGCCTCTTTTGGAGATAGCTTTGTGCCCCCAGGCATTTGGTATTAGTGATTCATTCTGAGTAATGTTCAACTCACTTGCAAAGATGGAAGATGTGGCAGGCCTATTTAACCAAGAAAATGGAAGAAAAGGGTATGATTAGATTAGTCCTTGGGTTAAGTACGCTAAAGACTGGGGCCCGTGTTGAAGTTCTGTCTTTGATTGGCCCCACATGAAGGTTAGACCGCTCACGCGTTTGCCCAAGCTTCTTGGAAATGTTTCATGAATCACAATCCATGTGTTGAGAAGAAAGGGCATAACAAAGGTTGTGTGAAATTGAACACATCGATAGCCAAGGACACATGCCGCCCTTGCGTATATAAAGCTTCAGTTCAAGAAGTACCTCCACCAATGCTGCCTTCAGGTGATGAAGAGAAATAGTGACACAGTTTACACAGTCACCATGCCTTGTTTGAGGCAGCCATGGTGTGTGGGCCAGGCTCCATTTGCCTAATTACCCACCCAGGCACAGCTTGTCGTGTCATCCACACGCAGGCAGCATGGCTTGTTTGAGGGGGAAACAACCCTCAAATAACCCAACAATATGCAATGGGTTATTTGAGGGTTGTTTCCCCATTCAACAAGCCATGCAACCTGGGTTTGGATCACACAAGCCTGGGCAGGTAATTGGGCAAGTGGTGCCTAGCATGGGCCGGTATATGCTGGCATGGGCCAGTATATGCTGGCATGTGCCATGGGTTGTATAAGCCATGGAGATCATGCAAACCAGGTCAATGCCTTCAGAAATGGCCACAAGACCGCCCAATGAATGTGGTAGGGTGGGCCTGTTTTACATGTTTAGTTGCAGAGATTCAGAGAAATGCAAGAGCAAATCAGTATCGTCTTAAGTTCTGATAATGTTATCTCATAGAGCTTTGCTTCAGCTATCAGAGGAAATCAGGGTATTTTTGGCTAGCACGATTTAGCTGGAATATGATTGTAACGTGGGATTGACTCGAACGGTATTGGCGTGGTTTGGATGCAACAAAAATTTGGGGTTTTTAAGACCCGGGATTCTTGTGAATGCGCTAGTCCCCATAGCTCAATTTTTCCACTTGGTTCCTCCTACCAGTGGGAGTGGCTAAATAACCCAAGGATGCTCTGTTCCTGGATTGTGTAGCATAACATCCGAACTGGGAACTTGGGCTTGTCTGTCCCCTGACAAGCCAGAGTTGGGACCCAGGAGTCATGCTGAGCTCTTTCAAAAATAACAAACACAACATCCATTCTTTCTGTGTTACCATTTTATGAACCAATCGGAGGAAGAGCTGAACAACCAGCAACATTGGCTCTGCCAAATGACTTACTCCCACACAAGCCATCACAACACAGACAATGGGTTCTTTCAGTTTGAATGGCAATGGGATGCCTTGGCAAAGTCCCTCCTTAATGCCATCCTTTCCCAACCTGGGGCCCTCCAGATGTTTTGGACTATAACAACCATTAGCCCCAGCCAGCTTGCCAATAGACAAGGACGATAGGGGCTTGTAATCCAAACATCTGGAGGGCACCAGGTTGGAGAAATCTGTTTTAGGCACTCCAGCTACTCAGTCCCATTTTCTGGAGTCTTGGCTATATTAGTGTGGAAGGGAGAAACTGAGTCGCCTAAGAAGATAATGGTTATAGAATTTCTGTTGCTCTTTACTCTGAAAGAGACAGGATTAAAGAGTCATTTGCTTTGGAGAAAGTGGCTGTAGTGAATGTGTGTGTGTGTGTGTGTGTGTGTGCACGCGCGTGTGCATGCATTTATGCGCAAAGGAGGAGGGTCCTTGAGATCAGTAGCTATTCTGGGGGTTGGATGGGAATCCCATTCTATGGGTTTCTATTCTTATTCTATTATTCTCTCCTTATTTTAGGGCTATGCACCTCCCCTCTCTGTAGCTTGATTGCACAACCAATGTTTGGATCTTAAATGAGTAAGGGTTGTATCCAATGGTAGTCTAACTTAGGTCCCATTAGTTTCAATGGGTCTACTCTAAGTGGGACTAACATTGGATACAACTGAAGAACTGCATCTTCTCTGTGCAATTAAATAATTATCTTGAAGGGACTTAAGACACAATAATTTGCCCAAAGTCATGCAGCTGAGCTGGGAATTCAAATCAAGTTGCCCAAGATAAAAATTTCCAAAATTTTAACCATTATACCAAAATGGTTTTGAAACCAATAACTGTGGTTTCCAGGGGTGGGCAACACGTGACCCATGGGCTCCATGAGGTTGCCACAAACCCTGGTGCCCCCTAACTAATCCTGATTTAAAAATAAAAATTTAACAAACAAAATTGCTGGCTACATTTAGCTTGTTTTCAGATTTCAGCAACAAACCGGCAATTAAAAAAAAAAAAAATTCTATTATCATTTTTCCTTCTAGTGCACCCCATGGGGGCGGGGGTTCCAGGAGACAAAAATATCCTCCAGACCTCCTACAGTTACCCAGCCCTGATTTAGACCCTTTTCCTTTCAAATTAGTATTGCTTGTCCAATACTTAGGTGGTGGAAGTCCTATTTATATCACTAACTGCATGTGGATGGCTTCTCACATTTCTTACTTGGCTTTTTTAAAAAAAAGAAAGCTGAGAAGTGGCTAAAAAATGGCCACAGATGCATGTCTTGCCCAAGTGAGGAAAACAATAGGGAGCACAAACTTGCACAAAGGCAATGCAAGCAGAAAATTTTGTTGTTTCTTCGTTCAATCGCTTCCGACTCTTCGTGACTTCACGGACCAGCCCACGCCAGAGCTTCCTGTCGGCCGTCGCCACCCCCAGCTCCCCCAAGGTCGAGTCCGTCACCTCTAGTATATCATCCATCCAGATGCAAAAAAAGCATTTTGAAGAGCATATCACTAACATTATCAAGGCCAACAATAAAGAATTCTTTAAATATATCAGAAGCAGAAAACCAGCTAGGGTGGCAGTTGGACCATTGGATGACAATGGAGTTAAAGGAGGACTGAAGGAGAACAAGGAGATTGCAGGGAAGCTGAATGAATTATTTTCATCCATCTTCACTGCAGAAGATATAGGGCAGATACCTGTGCCTGAACTGATGTTTTCAGGAGGGGAGTCTGAGGAACTGAGGCAAGTAGTGGTGACAAAAGATGAAGTTCTCAACCTTTTTGATAAATTGAAAGCAAGTAAATCACCGGGCCCGGATGATATCCATCCTAGAGTTCTCAAAGAACTCAAATATGAAGTTGCTGATCTTCTAACCAAAATATGCAACATGTCCCTAAGATCAGCCTCTATACCAGAGGTCTGGAAGATGGCCAATGTAACACCTATTTTCAAAAAGGGATCCAGGGGGGATCCGGGAAATTACAGGACGGGTACCTTAACATCTGTTCTGGGTAAACTGGTTGAAGGCACTATTAAAGATAAAATTAGTAAGCACATAGAAGGACAAGCCATGCTGGAAAAGAATCAACATGGCTTCTGCAAAGGTAAGTCCTGTCTTACTAACCTTTTAGATTTCTTTGAGAGTGTCAATAAACATGTAGACAGGGGTGATCTGGTAGACATTGTTTACTTGGACTTCCAAAAGGCTTTTGACAAAGTCCATCACCAAAGACTCCTAAGCAAACTTAGCACTCATGGAATAAGAGGACAGGTCCTCTTATGGATCAGTAACTGATTAAAGAACAGAAAACAGAGAAGACGAATAAATTATCCCAATAGAGGGAAGTAAATACTGGGGTCCCACAGGGGAAAAGGACCAATGCTTTTCAACCTGTTCATAAATGAGCTGGAATTAGGAGTGAGCAGTGAAGTGACCAAGTTTGCCAATGACACCAAATTATTTAGGTTGGTTAAAACAAAAAGGGATTGTGAAGAGCTCCAAAAAGATCTCTCCAAACTGGGAGAATGGGCATTTAATTGGCAAATGCGGTTCAGTGTAAACAAGTATAAAGTGATGTACATTGGGGCAAAAAATCCCAACTTCAAGTATAACCTGATGGGCTCTGACCTAGCGGTGACTGACCAGGAAAGAGATCTTGGGCTTGTGGTGGACAGCATCTTGATGAAGATGTCAACCCAGTGAGCAGCAGCTGTAACAAAGGCAAATTCCATGTTAGGCATAATTAGAAAAGGAACTGAGAATAAAACTGCCAATATCATGCTGCACCTATACAAATCTATGGTGCAACCACACTTGGAATACTGTGCACAGTTCTGGTCACCACACTTAAAAAAGATATTGTAGAGCTGGAAAAAGTGCATAAAAGGGCAACTAAAATGATCAAGGGGCTGGAGTATCTTCCCTATGAGAGAAGGACACAACAGCTGGGATTGTTTAGCTTGGAAAAAAAGAGGGTGAGGGGAGACATGATAGAGGTGTACAGAAATAAGCATGGTGTGGAGAATGTGGGTAAGGAGAAATTTTTCTCCCTCTCTCAAAATACTAGAACTCTGGGTCATCCCATGAAGTTGTTTGGTGGGAGATTCAGGACAGATAAAAGGAAGTACTTCTTCACACAGCACATAGTTAAACTATGGAATTAGCTACCACAGGATGGAGTGATGATGGCCACCAATTTGGAAGGCTTTAAAAGTGGGTTGGACAAATTCCTGGAGGAAAAGGCTATCAATGGCCACTAGTCTTGATGGTTATGTGCTACCTCCACTACCAGAGGCAATGAGCCTATGTATACCAGCTGCTGGGGAACATGGATGGGAGAGTGCTGTTGCACTGATGTCTTGCTTGTGGGTTCCTGGTCTACAGCTGGTTGGCCACTGTGTGAACAGAACACTGGACAAGATGGTCCCTTGGTCTGATCCAGCATGGCTCTTCTTATTTTCTTTTGTTCTTATGTCTTCAAGATGTTGCAAAGGAATAGAGCCAAATATGAGATACATGAATTGCGAATCAGGAAGATCATACAAGAACAACTGTAGATCCACATCTCAGGCTTGCATCTAGCCCTTGTGATGTTAGAGCATCTTGAGCTATTTTCTTTCACCTTCACAGAATCATAGGGTTGGAAGGGGACTACAAGACCATCAAGTCCAGCCCCCTGCTCAATGCAGAGTCCAGCCCCCTGCTCAATGCAGAGTCCAGCCCCCTGCTCAATGCGTTATGTAAACCACAATGGATTATTTAACCCATCGTTGGTTATCATGTTATCTGTCGAGCATTTTTAAATCCACGCTGACTAATTTTGCTGAAATAAGCCACTCCGATAACCTACGGTCTGCAGTAAGGGTTATTTAACCCACTGTGGGTTATTGTGTCATCTGAGGCTGCACTGTGGGTAAAGGGCATCAGCCAGCAAGCTGTTTGGCAAAAGTGGCAGAAACCCCTGCTTCTCTTGCCCAGTGGGGCGCGATCACCATTCGCCGATCACACCCAAGCCGCTGCCCATGCCCCCTTCCTGCCCAGTCGCGACTGCGGTCAGGTCCCTTTTAAAAAAAATTTCCCCAGCCCCATTTTGTGCAAAATGAGGCTTAGGTAAATACAGAAAAATCCTGAAATGGGGGGGGCCAGAATCCACTCACCCCACCAAAGACTGTGGGGGCAACATACTCTTTGGCAGGGGTGGATTTAACACCCACCGACCCACCCCTGATTTTCACTAGGAGGACTTTGAAAATGTAATGTAAGTGAATGGAGCAATGAGCTCCCTTGGCCTGCATTTATATTTTCAGAGTGACCCTCACGAAAATGTGTGTGTGTGTGGGGGGAAATCCCACCCCCCCACACACACACACACACCATGGGTCCTGTTGCCCCGTGGGTCCTGCGGCCTTGGTGGGGTGGTGGATTTCGCCACCCCCGCCCCCGATTTCCGGATTTTTCTTTATTTGTCCAAACCCCTTTTTGAGCAAAATGAGGCTGGGTATCTAAAAAAAGGGGGGGGGACTGAAAGGGGGACTTAACAGCAGACAAGTCGGGTCTGCCACCAGGTCTCCTGGGAGGGAATGAGGAGGAGGGAGGGGTGAGGGGGGGAAATAAGCTACCCACAGTAGCTTATTTGCCCAATCGTGTGATGGGCTCAGTGGCTGATAAGCTACAGTAAGTTCCTCAGGTGAACCACATGAAAAAACTCAAGGGAAGCCAAAAAAGAGTATTGACATAACTAACAAAAATTCCCAAAGTAGTGGTGGAACTGTTTATCCCTATATCCAACTCACTTGTTGGAACAAACCTATGGTTGTATTAAATGCATCTGGCTGGTTCAGACTTATGTGTTGATCACCTGATGGGTGCAATGTCAAATGATGAGTTCTATGTGGGAAGGAGCCACCATACACTCTGCATGAGCAGGGGCTCACCTGGAGAGCTCAGTTCACACTGGAAGCTGTCTGCATGGTAAAGGTACACCCTTCTTCCCTTATGCATTTTCAACACTGCCCTCAGATAAGCCTATGAACCAGAGCAAAGTATTAGATCTTGGCTGACAAACAGAACAGATGCAAGCGTTACTGTTTGCTGCAGATGAATCAGTATAAATCAAGGCACCTCAAAGCAATCACTGAATTCCACTTAAAAAGAAATGGCAACACATGAACAGAAACTCTACACGCTGTGAAGTGCTTCACTGTGATTATGAAATTACCCTTTGACAGAACAGAATCTAAATGCAGATGAGAGCACTGGCAGAGATTTAAACGGTACTTCTGCTTGGGGAAGTGACTTGGAAATGGCATCACGGGGCTCCGTTGTTATTGCCTCACATAAACTCCAGATGTTTAGTCCCCCCCAGCCCCATTTTACAACAATAAAGGTGGTGACCTTCCTAGCTTCTAGGCACATCAAGTCATAGCTTCTTTTCCCCTCCAGGGAAAGGGGGCACATTTTGTTCAGTTTGCACAGAGTTCCTACTAGGAAGAAGAATTGGTTAAAACAGCTTTTACATTTTTTGTTATTTTTCAAGTGCTTTGGGGAAAATCAGTCTGCTGTGTCATTGCCAGGTGATTATGCACAATCAAAGTGATTTCCTAGGAAAGATTCTTATTCATGTGTAAAAATGTTGGCCAGATGTAGCTGTAGCACAGAGCCCTCCATACAGCAGGGGTGGGCAACTTGTGGCCCTCCAGAAGTTTTGGCCTACAACTCCGATCAGCCCAAGCTAGCGTAGCCAATTGTGAGGGATCATGGGAGCTGTAAGCCAAAGCATCTGGAGGATCTGGAGTTGCCCACCTCTGCCATGCAACCTCTGCTCTGGAGTTCACATGTGCCCTTCCCTAAAAAACTCTGATCAATCCCATTGCACCAACCAGAGCAATGCTGCTTGAAGAGTACGGCTCAATATGAAACTGCAACTGTGAAGCCTACATTTTCTGAACTGTAAAGTGTGTATGGGGGCGGGGGGGATATATTTTTCTCAGCTTGAATTCAAGTTAAACTTTGAAGGAAAAATGAGATAGAATTCTGCAAATAAAACAATCAAAACAGAACACGGGAATATTTAAAGAGGACCGGAAGAAAGGCGGTGTAACGGTGCATATGCTGGCACTCCCGTGCAACAGTTCCCCTTCCGGGGCAAATTGTTCACATTTTGAACTGAATGGTAGTTCTGCCTGTACCCTTTTTCTTGTCCCCTCACCTTAGGGAAAGGGGACCCTAAAGCTACATGCCAGTTGACTGTCTGGGATTCGGGGCGGGGGGAGAGAGTACCTAGCTGTGCTTGTCCACACATGCCAATAGCCCACCTCCTTCCTTGTAGGCACAGATGCAAGTCTCAGGTAGTGTCCAAGTGGTTAGGCAATTTGAGGAGAGATTACCTCTCTCTTGGATCTGTGTCAGAAATCCCCCCTCTGCACCTCCAGAGCAAGTTGAGAGAATGCTTATTAAAGAGGATGTCAAAAGAGGCAAGAAAAGAAGGCAAAGAATAGCTAAACAGAAATAAAACCATAAAATGAATCTAACTAACGTACAGAGAGCTCTTGGAAGTAACTTACTTGCACACAGAGGACATAGGAGAATATGACTTGCACCTCATCCTTGGCTGAAAGAGGTGCTGGCATTCAGAGTGACAGCATGTCCAGGTGATGGAGGGCCTCAGTGACAAAAGAACAACGATTCACCTAGCAGACTGGTTATCTCAACAGAAACAAAGGCTTCCTGTTTGTGTATTCAAAAAGCTTGAGAAAGATGTGCCTGAACCACCCGGGAAAGATGTGTCTGATCCAGCCAGGAAAGATGTGCTTGCCTCCCAGGAAGCCATGGAAGCAAGCAGCCTGGCCCCTGATGTTTGTAGCATTTAAGGCAAGGGTGCTGAACCTCTTTCAGCCTGAGGGCCAAATTCCATTTGAGAAAAGCTCCCGGGGGCTGCATTACAGTGATGGGCGGGGCCAAAGACAAAAAGGGCAGAGCCAAAAATGCCTCAAATACCAGTACATTCTAGCTTGAAGCCTTTCCTGCCAGTAACAAAGCCTTAGGAGAAGCATTTCAGTCATTTAGAATGGGAGAAACTGCACAAAAGCCAGGAAACCACAAATGATTGGTGGCTGGGGGAAGGGGGTGGGGGCAGGGGAAAGGGGGTGGGCAACTGGGGACCCCCGGAGGACTGGATTAAGATACCAGAAGGGCCAGATTTGGCCCCTGGGGCCTGCAGTTCTCCAGCATACATTATTTGCCCTAAAAGCATATTTGGCTTTTGATATTAAACATTACTTGTGAGTCCTGCAACATTAAATGTTCATATGCTTAGTACGTTAGTAGCTAGTCTCATTCATTATTCATTTACTTTGTCGATACCAAAGGCATTTTTCTTCAGGCAATTTGTATGTTTATTTAACAGAAGCTTCAGTAGAGTCAAGTATTTTAGTCTTGTGTCCTCAGCCTTAATATGCAGAATTCCAGTTTGGCATTACTTTTCAATGTGGCCATTACTTACATCTTGATATACAAAATGCACGTCTGAACTTTTTTTTTTACCACACCTTCAAAGGATTTTGAAAACTAGAGGGTCCCATCCCATAAAATTCCTATTTATTATGAACTCATGTGATGAAATTCTCCATTCCTTCTCTGATAAAGTCCTCCAGTGACTTCCCAACATTTGATTTCTACTTCTGACTGAGCCAGTATACCAAGCACGTCTTATTTTACGTTTTTGAGAAAATGTGTGTGGTGCATTAAACTGGTGGGGATGCAATAATGAAGTAATGCCCTACAGACAGTTTGTGAAAAGATGCCAGTGTGTGCATCTATAGCTATAAAACTCTGATGCCTTTATTTTCAGATGGTTGTTAGGTTAAAAAAAAAAATCTAGTTTGTATAATCAGAAAGCATTTTGCTGTCATAGTTACAGACGGTGGGAGAGTACTCACGCTGAATTTTAAAGACACAGATGTACTCTTGAGAATCACACTCATGTCACAAAATACATGCAAATATAACACAAGAATGACAATATGCAAACTAGCCAGGAGAGAAAGCCCAAGAGTTGCAGCAGCGCGACAGTTAGAACACTGTCAGAAATGATGCAAAGGTGCCTTTTAGTCAAGGATGCGCCCCTTGTGAATACTGTAAATGCAGGACGGAAAGCAGAAGAAAGCCCATTTTAAATGGAATATTTATTCCAGGCAGTGTGATTTTTAACATTCAAATTACAAAAGATAAAGCTGGTCCAGTGGAGGCTGGTGGCTCTGATTTTGGTTGGGCTTGGATCGATTTTGGGCTTCAGTCAGAACCAGCCAGAACTCTTAAGAAGCTATCCAAGGTGCTGAACCCTATCCCCAAAATGGGTTCATCACCTTGGATAGCTCCTTTAGAGTTTTGGCTGGTTCTGTCTGAAACCCAGAATGGATTTATAGCCCCGCCGAAATTGGAGCTGCCAGCCTCCACTGAGCTGATCTAAGACTCAGTTTGGAAGACACTTTAGGCCAGCTGCTTGCATTGGTGCATTGCAGCTGCATGACTTTTCAATATGAGAGTGGCAACTCATTGAGGTACGTCTAAAATAAACATACAGTATACATTACAGTATACATCTCCAGCAAAGGAGATCGTTACCTTGTCATGGTGCTGGAGCTTGAGCACCTCAATGACACCATGAGCTAAACTGTGAAGGGACGCCCAAGTCGGGAAGGTCATGGCAGAGAGTTCAGACTAAATACGATCCCTGGGGAAGGGAACGGCAACCCACCCCAGTATTCTTGCCGTGAAAACTAAATGGATCAGTACAACCAGAGAAGTCGGTATACCATCGGAAGATGGGACTCCCAGGTCGGAAGATGGTCAAAATGCTACCGGGAAGGAACAGAGGATAAGTTCAACTAGCCCCAGATGTGATGACGCAGCTAGCTCAAAGCCGAAAGGATGGCTAGCGGCCGACGGTGCTGGTGGTGAACGACGAATCCAATGTTCTAAAGATCAACACACCATAGGAACCTGGAATGTAAGATCTATGAGCAAGGGCAAATTAGATGTGGTTATTGGGGAGATGTCAAGATTAAATATAGACATTTTGGGTGTCAGTGAGCTGAAATGGACTGGAATGGGCCACTTCACATCAGATGACCACCACATCTACTACTGTGGACAAGAGGACCACAGAAGAAATGGACTACCCTTCATAATTAATAATAAAGTGGCTAAAGCAGTGCTTGGATACAATCCAAAAAATGATAGAATGATCTCAATTCGAATTCAGGGTAAGCCTTTTAACATCACGGTGATCCAAATATACGCCCCAACCACAGATGCTGAAAAAGCAGAAGTAGATCAGTTCTATGAGGATCTGCAGCACCTACTGGATAGTACGCCAAAAAGAGATGTTATTTTCATTACAGGAGACTGGAATGCTAAGGTGGGTTGTCAAACGACACCTGGAATTATAGGCAAGCATGGTCTGGGAGAACAAAATGAAGCGGGACATAGGCTGATAGAATTTTGTCAAGACAACTCACTGTGCATAACAAATAGTCTCTTCCAACAACCTAAAAGACGACTTTATACATGGACTTCACCAGATGGTCAACACTGAAATCAGATTGACTACATCCTTTGTAGCCAAAGGTGGCGGACATCTAGTTGGCAAAAACAAGACCTGGAGCTGACCGTAGTTCAGATCACGAACTTCTTATTGCACAATTTAGAATCGGACTAAAGAGAATAGGGAAGACCCACCCCACAGAGCAGTTATATATGAGCTCACTAATATTCCTAATGAATAAGCAGTGGAGGTGAAGAATAGATTTAAGGGACTAGATTTAGTAGATAGGGTCCCGAAAGAACTATGGACAGAAGTTTGCAAGATTGTTCAGGAGGCGGCAACAAAAAACATGCCAAAGAAAAAGAAAACCAAGAAGGCAAGATGGCTGTCTGCTGAGACACTGGAAGCAGCCCAAGAAAGAAGGAAAGCAAAAGGCAACAGTGAAAGGGGGAGATATGCCCAATTAAATGCAAAATTCCAGAGGTTAGCCAGAAGAGATAAGGAATTATTTTTAAACAAGCAATGCGTAGAAGCGGAAGAAGATAATAGAATAGGAAGGACAAGAGACCTCTTCCAGAAAATTAGAAACATCGGAGGTAAATTCCAGGCAAAAATGGGTATGATCAAAAACAAAGATGGCAAGGACCTAACAGAAGCAGAAGAGAGCAAGAAAAGGTGGCAAGAATATACAGAAGATCTTTATAGGAAGGATAATAATATCAGGGATAGATTTGACGGTGTGGTCAGTGAGTTAGAGCCAGACATCCTGAAGAGTAAGGTTGAATGGGCCTTAAGAAGCATTGCTAATAACAAGGCAGCAGGAGACGATGGTATCCCAGCTGAACCGTTTAAAATCTTGCAAGATGATGCTGTCAAGGTGATGCATGCCATATGACAGCAAATTTGGAAAACACAAGAATGGCCATCAGATTGGAAAAAATCAACTTATATCCCCATATCCAAAAAGGGAAACACTAAAGAATGTTCAAACTATCGAACAGTGGCACTTATTTCACATGCCAGTAAGGTAATGCTCAAAAACTTGCAAGGTAGACTCCAGCAATTCATGGAACGAGAATTGCCAGATGTACAAGCTGGGTTTCAAAAAGGCAGAGGAACTAGAGACCAAATTGCCAATATCCGCTGGATAATGGAGAAAGCCAGGGAGTTTCAGAAAAACATCTATTTCTGTTTTATTGACTATTCCAAAGCCTTTGACTGTGTGGATCATCACAAATTGTGGCAAGTTCTTGGTGGTATGGGGATACCAAATCATCTTGTCTGCCTCCTGAGGAATCTGTATAACGACCAAGTAGCAACGGTAAGAACAGACCACAGAACAACAGACTGGTTTAAGATTGGGAAAGGAGTACAGCAGAGTTGTGTACTGTCACTCTACCTATTCAACCTGTACGCAGAACACATCTTGCGACGTGCTGGGCTTGATGAATCCAAGGCTGGAGTTAAAATCGCTGGAAGAAACATTAACAGTTTCAGATATGCAGATGATACCACTTTGATGGCTGAAAGCGAGGAGCGGCTGAGGAACCTTATGATGAAGGTGAAAGAAGAAAGTGCAAAAGCTGGGTTGCAGTTAAACCACAAAACAACCAAGATTATGGCAACCAGCTTGACTGATAACTGGCAAATAGGGGGAGAAAACGTGGAGGCAGTGACAGACTTTGTCTTTCTAGGTGCAAAGATTACTGCAGATGCTGACTGCAGCCAGGAAATCAGAAGACGTTTACTTCTTGGGAGGAGAGCAATGACAAATCTTGATAAAAGAGTGAAGAGCGGAGACATCACACTGACAACAAAGGTCCGCATAGTTCAAGCAATGGTATTCCCCGTAGTAACCTATGGCTGCGAGAGCTGGACCATAAGGAAGGCTGAGCGAAGGAAGATAGATGCTTTTGAACTGTGGTGTTAGAGGAAAATTCTGAGACTGCCTTGGACTGCAAGAAGATCAAACCAGTCCATACTCCAGGAAATAAAGCCAGACTGCTCACTTGAGGGAAGGATATTAAAGGCAAAACTGAAGTACTTTGGCCACATCATGAGAAGACAGGATACCCTGGAGAAGATGCTGATGCTAGGGAAAGTGGAAGGCCAAAGGAAGAGGGGCCGACCAAGGGCAAGATGGATGGATGATATTCTGGAGGTGACGGACTCAACCTTGGGGGAGCTGGGGGCGACAGCCGACAGGAAGCTCTGGCGTGGGCTGGTCCATGAAGTCACGAAGAGTTGGAAGCGACTGAACGAATAAACAACAACATACATTGGGCTGCTCTTACTGATAATACATTTCCAGCTTTTCTTACAATGACCCTACAGTTTTCCCCATTAGATCATTCTAAATGGAGGTTCTGCAGTCAAGCCGATTTAAAGCCTCTTATCTTTTAGTAGACAGATGGACATCACCATCTCATCATGCCTACTCAGAGGTAAGCCTTTTCAGTTCAATGAGACTTTCTCTCAGGTGTGCATAGGATTTCAGCCTAAATAAAGCATACTTTTATTTGCTGTGATCTTTATATACTTACTCTAGAGTCAGGCTACATGTAGGCCTGCCATGCTTTGATGATAATAGTATCCGATCGAGAGGGCATGAGTTCTCCCTAAGGCTACCATTACACACAAAATGCCAGCCAAAAGCACATCCCCATGTCAGGTTCTCCCGCATAATGGCCTTGTTGACATAATGCTGCATTATAATTTAGTGTTACAGACATAACCCTGCTGCCACTCCACTCTCCTCAAGTGCAGCCATGAGGAGGAATTTAGAAGCATTCACTTCTGTTCTCAGCGAACCATATTTTGTCACATTTTGTCATCCAAGCCAAAAGCTGCAATTAATTTTAACTGTGTTTTATCCCAGAGGTGCAAAAGCCACCCAAGCCTTGTCTGGAGGCCCCCAGACCCCCAGCAACTATAACAACCACAAAAGTAGGGAAAGGAAAAACAATGTGGGGAAACCCTACAGTTCTTCAGTTCTTCTACAGTAGCTCTTGCTGCAAGACCAAGATCTGTTGCTCTTGGGGTGAATGTGAGTGGTATGCGTGTGTATGCATGTGTGTGAGTGGTGTGTGTGCGCGTGCACATACTTGCACATAGGGATGTATAGATTGTGTAAAGTCCATTCTGTCTGTGTTTCGCAGATTGTCAGGTGCCTGTCGTTTTGTGGTCTGCTCATTGACGGAATCAGAATTTTTTTGTTTCTGAATCTGCACAAATTTCCCCATAATGTGCATTTTCACGCCTTAGCCAATGGGGAAAATGCACATTTTTGGCCATTTAAAAATTGTGCATATTTTTCTACAACGAAATTGTGCACAACGAAATTTGCACAAATTTGCCAGGGCCTGCAGGAGAGGCCACCACCACCACCGGGGAAGAGGCGGGCCTGCTGCTGCTGCTGGGCCTGCTGCTGCTGGGCCTGCTGCTGCCACCGCCGCCGCTGCCACCACCACCAGGCCTTCCCTGGAGACTTCTGCCTGGCAGACCACCAGTCCCTGCAGGACCAGGCCCCCCTGTGCTGCTTCACCTGCCCTCCCTGGAGGGGCTACATAAGCTGGCTGGCTGAGGTGGCCTGGGAGAGCCAGGGCCTGCAGGAGAGGCCACCACCACCACCAGGGAAGAGGCGTGCCTGCTGCTGCCAGGCCTGTGGCGGCTGCTGCCACCACCACCACCACCACCACCACCACCTGGCCTTCCCTGTGGACTCCGGCCTGGCATTATTTTTAAGGGGATTTTAATTGGTGTGTGTGTGTGTTTTCTTTTTCCTGGGGGATTTTGTTGTGGTTTTAGGGGTGGGCAGCCTGCCTGATAGGCGGGAGCGAGGGGGCATGTGTCCACCTGATGGAGGCAGTGGGGGGAGTGTTGTGGGCCAGAAGATACCGAGGCTGGGCGGCAGGCGCTGGCGGAGCGCTAGGGGCAGGCCATGCCAGGTAAGGGGAACAAGAGAGAGATGTGTAGTATCTGTCCCCTGCTCTGGGCCTGTCCAGAGCCAAAGGATGGCTGGGGGAGGCGTGACCCCATCTTCTGGCCTTCGTTTGCTGTTCTGCAATGCCAGGTCTGTTACCCAGAAAACCTCCCTCATCTGTGACATGATCCTGGATGAGGGTGCAGACCTGGCATGTATTACGGAGACCTGGCTGGCCGAGGCTGCTGCTCCAACCCTTGCAGCCATGTGTCCAGCTGGATTTTCATATGCACAGCAGCCGAGGGCTGGGGATCGGGGAGGGGGAGTGGCTGTTATCTACCGAGAGTCCTTGGTCTTCACCAGACCCCCTCTCCGGGAGACCAAGGTTGCTGAGTGCATGTACTGGAGGTTGGGGCCGAAGGGCAGTCTGGGGATTCTGCTCGTGTACCATCCACCCCGCTGCACGACTGACTCCCTGGCCGAGGTGCTTGAGGTGGTCTCTGATGTGCGTGTACAGTCCCCTAACTTACTGGTGTTGGAGGACTTCAACGTACATTCGGAGGCCATCCTCACAGGAGCACCTCGGGACTTCATGGAGACCATGGCCTCCTGGGGGCTGCACCATATTCTAACTGGGCCCACCCATGTAGCCGGTCATGCACTAGACCTTGTGTTTGTTTCTGGAGAAGTGGGGAGTGATCTGGAAGTCGGGGGTATATCCACCACCCCCTTGTCATGGTCAGATCACTATCTGGTGACGTTGGACTTCTCGGTTCCACAACCCCTCCGCAGGGGTGGAGGACCCATTAAAATGGTCCGCCCCAGGCGTCTTATGGATCCAAATGGATTCCTGAACGCGCTTGGGGATTCTCTGGGGCACGCCAACAGCCACTCGGTCAAGACCCTGGTGGGTGGCTGGAATGCCGCAATCACTGGGGCATTAGATCAGGTGGCTCCGAAATGCCCTCTCCCCCTGAACAGGGCTCGGACTGCACCATGGTTCAATCCGCGGTTACGAGCTCTGAAACAGGAGGTGAGACGGCTAGAGCGCTGGTGGCGGAAGTCTCGCTCCAAAGACTATCAGACACAGGCTAGAGCTGTATCTTCAGCCTATCACGTGGCAGTGAAGGCAGCAAAAAAGGAATATTATGCTGCCTCCATCGCGTCTGCAGAGTGCTGTCCCAGGAGGCTGTTCCAAGTGGTCCGGAGCCTGGTCGATCCTGTGGCTCTGGAACCGCTGGAGCATTCTAAGGCCTCCTGTGAGGCCTTGGCAAGGCACTTTGCAGATAAAATTGATCAGATTAGGTGTGTTACTCCTCACGCTGTGGATACAGTTAGTGAGCGAGAGGCGGCCTGTGGCAAACCGGTTTTGTGGGATCGGTTCCAGCTTCTTCCTCCTGATGAAGTGGACAAGGTGCTTTCATCAGTACGGCCGACCACCTGCTTACTTGATCCTTGCCCATCTTGGCTCATTATGAGTTGCAGAGAGAGACTGGGTGAGGGGATCAGGGCGGTGGTGAACGCCTCCCTTGAGGAGGGAGTGATGCCATCAGCCCTCAAGGAGGCAATGATAAGACCGCTCTTAAAGAAGCCCTCCTTGGATCCTCAAGCTTTGAACAACTTTTGCCCAGTCTCAAATCTGCCATTTTTGGGCAAGGTGATTGAGCGGGTGGTGGCGGTGCAGTTGAAGGCACACTTGGAAGAAACTGATTATCTAGACCCATTTCAGTCGGGCTTCAGGCCTGGGCATGGGACAGAAACGGCCTTGGTCGTCTTGGTAGATGATATGAGGAGGGCTCTGGATAGGGGTGAATGCTCCTTCCTTGTTCTCCTCAACCTCTCAGCGGCTTTCGATACCGTTGACCACGGTATCCTCCTGGACCGCCTGGAGGGGTTGGGCATTGGGGACACCGTATTGCAGTGGTTCCGGTCCTTCCCCTCCGGCAGGTACCAGAGGGTAGCACTGGGAAAGGAGGTTTCGGACCCGTGGCCACTTACTTGTGGGGTGCCACAGGGTTCCATCCTCTCCCCGATGCTATTTAACATCTATTTGAAGCCGCTGGGGGCTATCATCAGGAGGTTTGGGGTGCAGTGTCATCAATATGTGGATGACACGCAGCTCTACCTCTCGTTTAAATCTTCACCAAGGTTGGCCATAGAATCCTTGTCCAAATGTCTGGAGACGGTGAGTGGCTGGATGGGGAGGAATAGGCTGAAGCTGAATCCTGACAAGACTGAGGTACTTTTGGTGGGAGACAAGAGGAGGCTGGGGGATGTTGACCGGGTGTTGAATGGGGTACGGCTACCCTTGAAAGACCAGGTCTGCAGCCTGGGGGTCATTTTGGACTTCCAGCTGTCCATGGAGGCTCAGGTGTCAGCTGTGAGCCGGACAGTGCTGTATCAACTCCATCTGATACGGCAGCTGCGCCCCTTCCTTCCCGACCATCTGCTCCCATCGGTAGTACATGCCCTGGTCTCCTCTCGTTTAGACTACTATAATGCGCTCTATGTGGGGTTACCCTTGAAGACGGTTCGGAAGCTGCAGCTGGTACAGAACGCGGCGGCTCGCCTGATTAAAGGCAGCCGCCGGCGAGATCACATCACTCCAGTGCTGAAGGAGTTGCACTGGTTACCAGTTGTTTTCCGGGCCAAATTCAAAGTGTTGGTTTTGACCTTTAAAACCCTATATGGTTCCGGCCCAGCCTATCTTAAGGAGCGCCTCCAGCAGCACCAGACAGGCCGCTTAACAAGATCAGCCTCGGATGGCCTTCTCTCTGTCCCATCAGCCAGGACAGCTAGACTGGTGGGGATGAGGGAGAGGGCCTTTTCTGTGGTGGCCCCCACTCTGTGGAACTCCCTCCCTAGGGAACTCCGTCATGCCCCCTCTTTAATGAGCTTCTGTCATGCATTAAAAACGTTGTTGTTCAGGCAGGCATTTGGGGTGGGTTAGGGTATTTTAGAAAATGTTTTTATTGTATGTTGTACATCGCCCAGAGTGGCTGGGTGACCAGCCAGATGGGCGATTAATAAATTTAATAATAAATAAATAAACAAACAAACAAACAAACATTCGGGAAAGTTAGAAAAGTGGTCCGCAAGTCCACGGAATGTGCCTGACAGGGGAAAGGCCAGTCCGCTGCAGAATCTGCAGGTTGGATTCATGAAAATCCAAACTCATTTGGCCCCATTTTAGATTTATCCAACATCCCTACTTGCACATGCACACATGTCTGATCTCTGCCACCCCAGCAGACACCCGATGTGGCCCTTGAGGCTGAAAACGTTGTGCACCCATCATGTATCCAAACAAGCCATAATCAGAAATCACAGTTCGATTCTGGCTTGTTCTGACAAACTATAGTTTTAAGCATGAGTGGGGAACCAGTGGCCCACAGGCCATATCTGGCCCTCAGCCTAATTCCATGTGGGGTGGCAGAGAGAGAGAACACAGAGAGAGAGTTATGCAATGCTACAAACTTCACCCATTTGGGGCTCTGGCTCCACCCACCATCAACTGCAATCCCCAATTGATTTGTTCCATGAGTCAATGGCCCTTCATAGAAAAAGAATCCCCCACTTCCAGTTTATACTCACCACAGTTTGTCCTAGTTTGGATGAAACAACAACTGTAGTTAGTTGAAAATGGAAATGGATGCTTTCAATCTCTACCTTGCTCCTACACTGGAAGAGGAGAGGGACAGCATAGTGCATGAGCCAAGACTCATTCATTTAGCACAGGACTATGGTTTAGTGCTCTGTCCAAACACAGCCACTGTGCAGGAATTCTTGATGATTTTGTGACATTATCACATTGTGCATTTTTCAGCCCCCACCAGTAGCAGCGAGGGATGCTGAAGAAATTTGAGACAGACTAAAATGAGCTCAGATTTCTAAGAATCCGACCTGCAGAATCTGCTGTGGAGCAGGCTGCACGGAGTCCGTGGACTTTTAGATGTTGTTGTTTTCTTTACTTTCCTGAAATTTACACATTTTAATTCATAGGAAAATATGCAAGTTTCTGCTGAGGAAAAGTTGAATGGAATGGAGGACAATACACTAAATGTTACGTACTAAGGTAAATTATGTAAATAGTCACGAAACCTCTTACATAATTATTTGAGTATTTTTCCACATGACAGAAAACAATTCACATCCGTCTGTGACCGGACGATGGAACAAAAGGCACCTGACAACCCATGAAACACAGACGGAATGGATTTTACACAGTTTTACATCCCTAGTAGCAGCCGGTGGTGGAGCTGGGGCACGCAAACACAAAACATGATGATACCATAGGCAAGTATCACTCCATGTTACTTAGGAGAGCAGAGCGAACTTTATATGGTGGTGCAGAATTACCCATGTCACAGATAACATGATATTCTGCCTGCAGCTACCTTGTTTTCCACTTGCTCCATATAGGAAGCTAGCTGTCGACAACGTGCAACTGCAGTGGTCCATACTGATCCTTGTCAGATGTGGCTCCACAGCCTGAAGCACTGGCATGTTTGGACAGCAAAGCTCAGAAGCGGTTAGACAGCTCTGCTGGTCTTGGAACTCACAGCTGTGTACATGTGCCATGACTGGTAGGTATAGCAGCCACTTGCCTTAAAGTGGAGTGATGAGAGCAGAGCACCTTGTAGATATCAGGCACATTCCAACAGGCATGCTCCTGAAATGGCATCTCCCAGTCACATTGATGCGGATGCTGTAAGAGAACCTCCCAATGTTTTGCGCCTACTGTCTGAGTGTGTTTGGGCCATGTCAAATGTTAGCTAAATAAAAATATAAAGGTTTGCTTTGAAGATTCCTGTTGTGTGAAATGTTGAATTGTGACCTTGATAAGCATTTTGCCAATGGCTAATAATAAACAGCAGATTCCAAATACAATAGCCCAGAATCAGTTTGCATTCACAGTTCTATTAAAGGCTAATGAATAAGCAATTAAACCAATTTGGTCTAATTGTTGCTTCCCTCTGCTACTCTGGAACTGTTAGTTTTCACTTTTAGCCCAAAGTCTTTTACAACATTGTATTTACACACTACCACTGTCAGTGCCTAATGAAAAGCTTGAGGTTGTTCATGTTGTGAAGCCTGTTAACTGATATTGTTTCACCCACGGGGATTCAATTTTCAGTCCACCCAACGTATATAGTTTTGCAGGGTACTTGGCACCCTTTGCCTGGAAGCAGAATGGGTTCTAAAAGTTAATCTGTTAACAAGGCTATTAAAGCAAATGTCAGATATTGAAGGAGATTTTCCCCCTCTCATTATTTTGATGTGTGATTTAAAAAAAACACACACATGAAAAATCTGAACTGTAATCACATAGAGATTTAAGATGTGAGATATTATACAAGGAAAACGTTTCCCTTAGATAATTGAAATTGCGTCAGTAGCTCATGGTTATCTTTTTATTGACTCGAATGTAAGTGCACATGACCCTGATTCATATCAAGACCACAGGAGAGAAGGATTAAACCTCCCCACACACACACCTTTTCCCCCAAAATTCCCTCACGGGGGTGGGGGGGGTAACAAAAAGGAAAAAAAACAATTCATGTTAATGGGGGCTTTTTTCTATTGTCAACCAACACACATTGGGGGGATTTTGGAGGGGAAATGGTGTGAGGGAAAGGTCTAATCCTCTTCTCCTAGAGTGCAGCGGTCCCAGTCTAAATCAAGACCACACACGCTTACACTAGAGTAAACAAAAAGGTACTCCTGAGCTACACGGTACGTGATTAGCATCACATCTAATTTGGCTCTCAGTAATTCCTAGTGAAGGGTGTATAAGTCTGATAAGCCGTACTGTGGGAAATGAAAGGCAAAAGATTTGGAAGACCTCGAGTCATTTTTCTGAGCCTTGGATGGGCTTAGGAAAATGATCTGCCACCCGGCCTCTTAATTGTACCCCTATTCAATGTAATGGAGTACGATCGCTCATGTAGCCACCATTTGAAAACGCTTCAGAGGCAAAACAGTGAGGAGGGAAGCCCATGCCCTACAGAGCACATACACACCCCACTCCCTCATTATTTGCCCCTGTGGCCTCTTACTTTTTCCCTATGCAATGTAATGGAGCTACATGCCTCCATTACATTGCATAAAGGAAGCGAGATCTTCTCCGGAGGATTTCAGTCCAATTGCAGAAGAATTAGGGGGCTTGTAAAGCTAGCCTCTCCTTTGAGGCAGGCTTTTCTGACCCTGGCTAAGGAGAACTTTGCCAGTATCTCTAGCTTAGACAGGCCACTGCTGTAGAAAAGCAAGCGGCAGGATCGTGGGAGCACCATCATGCTCCACCTATCGCTTTGTTGGGCATTCAAGACCAACAGTCAACGAATGCCTGGGATAGATAGGTAAGCAGCAGTCAGACAGAAGTCAGGCCTGCAATAGGCAGGACAAAGATCCGCGGTCTGGTAGTGCAAAGGCATGTCCCAGTGACAAGCAGCCCAAACAGAAGCACTAGATCTGGAAGCTTTATATCAGACAGTGACACTGGATTGGCCAAGAGGATTTCCTGGGCCAAGAGGATGCTTGTCTGTTGTGCACGTGACCCATCTGGAACTGCCTGCAGCTCCTCCCTCTGACTAACAGTGGTGTGGGCAGCTAGTACCTTATTCATAGGAGTTCTTGTTCAAGCCCCATGATGCTCAACACACTTGCTCTGTGGAGACACTCTTTAAAACTTTTCTTTAAATTTCTTTTTCTTGTAACACACACTTCCATACCAGTGGGACTCTATTGTGAACCTCCAGTGAACAGAGGACAAAGCACAGGCTATGCCAGTACCATCAGAAAGCTAGAAACTAGAGACCATGGAAGGAAAAGACTCCTTCCGTAGAGCCAGTGTGGTGTAGTGGCTAGAGTGTTGGACTGGGAGCCAGGAGATCCGGGTTCTAGTCCCCACTCAGCCATGGAAGGTCACTGGGTGACTTTGGGCCAGTCACTGACTCTCAGCCCAACTCACCTCACAGGGTTGTTGTCCGGATAAAATGGAGGAGGAGGAGAACTATGTATGCCACCTTGGGTTCCTTAAAAAAGGCAGGATATATATGTAAATAAATAAATGATTCTCCAGTGGTGGTGACCTGCAATGTGTGTGCCATGTTTGTTTTCTTGCCTGAGATCAACATGGCCTACATGTGCAACAAGTGCAAGTTGATCACACTGTTGGAAGAAAAGGTAAGAGGACTGGAGCGGTGACTGTCAACCCTCCAGGGAATAAGAGAACATGAAGAGTTCTTGGACAGAACGGCAGAACTAAAGCAGCAAGGTGAAGACCAGAAGCTAGAAGAGCAACAGCAAGCTGAGGTAGAAGAGGAAAATACCGAGGTGAGGAAAAATGAAGTAGAGGATACTCCTTGGAAAAGAGTGACAGTTAGGAGCAGAAGAACTAGAAGCCACTCTGCACCAGTGGAGGCAGTGGAGCTGTGGAACTGTTTCCCGGTATTTGAGGATGAGACTGGAGGACAGCCTGCAGAGGAAGAATTACAGGGGAACCTGCATGAGAGCGAGCAAAAGGTTGAAGGTCAGTCAAGCAGAGGCAATGAAACCAAGGCCTACAACAACAAGAAGAGAAGAGTAGTAATAATGGGAGACTCGTTGCTGGGATCAAAACCCAAGTATGTTGTGAAGACCCATGGACTCACCAGGTATGCTGTCTCCCAGGAAGATGGATTAGAGATGTGACTGAAGGGTTGCCTGCACTCATAAAGCCCACTGACAGGTATCCTTTTCTTCTCATCCATGTGGGAATAAATGATACTGCCAAGTTGAGCTATGAAGAAATCACTTCAGACTTTGAAGGCTTGGGACGGAAACTCAAGAACTTTGGGACCCAGATAGTTTTCTCATCCATTTTTATTAATGACTTGGATGAGGAGGTGCAGGGAACGCTTATGAAATTTGCAGATGACACAACATTGGGTGGGATAGCTAATACCCTGGAAGACAGAAACAAAATTCAAAGTGATCTTGATAGGCTGGAGCGCTGGGCAGAAAACAACAGAATGAAATTTAATAGGGATAAATGCCAAGTTCTGGACTTAGGAAAAAGAAACGAAATGTACAGTTACAAGATGGAGGATACATGGCTCAACAATACTACAAGCAAGAAGGGTCTTGGAATTGTTGTCGATCACAAGCTGGATATGAGCCAACAAGGTGATGTGGCTGCAAAAAAGGCAAATGCTATTTTTGGCTGCATTCATAGAAGTATAGCTTCCAAATCACGTGAAACACTAGTTCCCCTCTACTCAGCACTGGTTAGGCCTCATCTGGAGTACTGTGTCCAGTTCTGGGCACCACAGTTTAAAAAGGATGCAGACAAACTGGGAGGGGTTCAGAGGAGGGCAATGAGGATTATCAGGGAACTGGAAACAAAGCCCTGTGAGGAGAGACTGAAAGAACTGGGCATGTTTAGCCCTGAGAAGAGAAGACTGAGGGGAGATACAATAGCGCTCTTCAAGTACGTGACAGGCTGTCACAGAGAGGAAGGCCAGGATCTCTTCTCGATCATCCCAGAGTGCAGGACACGGAATAACTTCCTCAAGTCACAGGAAGCCAGATTCCAGCTGAACATCAGGAAAAACTTCCTGACTGTTAGAGCAATGCGACAACGGAACCAGTTACGTAGGGAAGGTGGTGGGCTCTCCCACACTGGAGGCATTCAAGATGAAGCTGGACAGCCACTTGTCAGAGATGCTTTGACTTGGATTCCTGCACTGAGCAGAGGGTTGGACTCAATGGTCTTATAGGCCCCTTCCAACCCTACTATTCTATGATTCTATGACATGACAGAAGCCAGCAAGAGCAAAGGCAGGGTCCCATTCAGCTGTAACTCTGAAATTATGAGTGCTAAATAAGAAAGGGAAAGACCCCTCTCTTTGTAGTAATGTGATATGCCACTGATTATGCCTGCAATTGACTCTTTTTTTACCTTGATTGTAAACCTGTGTATAAGCTATCCATGTGCAAATCCAATTGAAGCTAACAGCGCGACGAAAATGTTGAAGCAACAGATTTTTAGCTTTATGGATAATGAATGAAATTAATCAAAAGTAAACTCTGAGCATTACTTTTGCTTTTTAAAAACTTTACATGTACAGGTTGTTGGGTTTTTAAAAAATGGGATGTACAAAAGGGATAAAGCAAAGAGCCAAGTGACTTCCATTTGTGATGAAATATAGGAGAAAATATTGATACAGAGATTTATTGCCTTACTTGTATTCTGTAATGAGCTTTCTTGTGCTGATTTGTCTATCTGGAAATTAAAATATTGGATTTGAAATCACAATTCAGCCAGCAAACTGTCACATGTAATATATAAACATGTGCAAAAGTAGAGATCCAGGAAAGTTCAAAGATGTATTTTTAAAATCAAAATACTTTCAGCACAAGCTAACCTCACTTGCATACACAACTTTCGGGTGATCCCCATAAGGCATTATGAGCCCTTTACCCCCCTCCCCCACTCTAGCTTTCAGATAGGTGCAAGTTGTGCCCAGCATTTTACAGGTCACCCTGCCAAAACCCTGTATTGGAGACCTGCCCTTATATCCCATACCGGAATCCAGTATCCCCTTTTCTCCTTAAGGATGCACCCAAACTTTGGGGAAAGCAATGCTAATTGGCAGGTCTGCCCCTATCATGAGCCACAATGAACCATGGAGCTCAGGCAGCAGATAGGGAGGGGCAGCAGATCGCACCCCCATCTGCCACCCACAGGGCTATGGTTGTTGCCACCCCCTCCATGTCTGAACCCTCTGGTGTTCACTAGCCGTGGAGTGGCCAGGAGCGCTCCTCTAGTGCCCTCCAGAGTGCCCATGCCTTGTTCTGAGGAAGGGGTCCTTCCCCATGGCAAGAAGACACTGTGAGCAAGATGGCCCTGGAGCGTGCCTGTGCTGCTGCCAGGTTGCCACGATGGCAGCAAACACTGTTTAGGGCTTAAGCTGAACTTTATGAGTAAGGCAAACTTTAATCAGCATTAGCCACTGTCATGGCAAAGCAGGGTGGCACAGGCACTCTTCAGGGCCACCTCGCCCACAATGCCTTGCTCTGAGGAAAGACTCGCTTCCTTGCAGTGCATCATTGAAAAGGAAGATGGCCCCAGAAAGCCTACAGTCACCATACTGCCAGTGACTAACAGTGCTAACATGTGCAAAACATTTTTTTTTTTTTATGGGCAAGCCGGTATGGTAGGGGAGAGAAAGAAGAGGAGGAGGAGGAGGCGGGGCCATCTCAGGCAGCACAATGTCTTGTGCTGGGCCTGTTAATGGGGGCAATTGCCACAGGCAATTGAAAGGGCTACAGCATCTCTGACAAACTAGACTCTAACTCAGTAGTGGGCAAACTTTTCAGGGCTGAAGGCTGCCTTCCATTTGAGAAGGTGGTTGAAGCCATATACCAGAACCAGTGGGTCCCCTCTCCCATCCATTCATCCATTATTCATTCTCTCTTCCATTAATTCTCTCTCTCTCTCTCTCTCTCTCTCTCTCTCTCTCTCTCTCTCTCTCTCATACACCCCTCCATCCATTCACATAAACACAGATCCATTGACACATAAACACTGGCAGTGTCTACTACACACACACACACAGAGACACACACAGAGACAAACACACACACACACACCAGCTGGTCTCCCTCCCTCTCAGACTCCCTACCTCTGCTCATTCCCAGCCAGTCTAATCCCAGATCATGGGGAGTGAGAAGAACCCCTGAGACATCAGGAACACATGCGGAGGGCTTTCAAAGGCGATACGCATGCTTTCAGGGAGAGAAGAGCACTTGGAAAGCATGGATCCCATCAGATCTGTGCTTTCAAAGCATTCTTCTCTCTCCTTGAAAGTGCTCTTAACTCCTTTGAAGTGCTCTCTGTGCAACCCCTCACACACACACACACACACATGCATGCACATCTTCTGTACTATGATCAAGCCACCAGCACCACGAGGAGAGAAGAAAGAGACCAGCAGGAAGACAGTGAGATCAAAAATACAGAGCGTGGAACCTAGAGCATCATTCTAAGGACATTCTAGGCTGGCTGCCTTGCCACTGTTCTCTTCTTTCGCTTTGCAGCAGCAGCAGCTTAATTCAGTCACCCAAAGGATATGCTGAGAGTGAGGGTGCAGGCACAGGGAAAGGATGAGGGCTGCAGGCATCCTGTGGGCCACGGGTTGCCCACATGTGCTCTAACTGAAAAGAGAAGGGAAAGTGGGGGAGGGGGTCTCCAATGAATGTTCAGTCCGCAGGCCTCTCAGAGTCTGAAAAGGTCCTCGATGCACACAAATGCTGACTGTTATTGCAAGTGTAAGGAAGCTTTGTGCTGGAGCTCAGGCGAGTGGCCGCTGGCCCACTCTATGGGAAGCACCATCTGGGTTTTCATTTAAGGGAATGACTATAGCTCAATCTGACTAGGCTAATGAAAATCCATGACATATGGATTATCAGACACTGGGTGAGGAGAAGATTCCATTGCATGGATGGAGAAAGAGAGAGAACATAGCAAATTCAGATAACCTGCAAGTTTTGGACAACCAAGCTTTGGATAGGCACAGTTAATGTCACTTCTACTACATTCAAAATGAAGCAATTAAATACAGGGAACATTTTTATAATAGCACCGCTTAACATTTATACCGTGCTTTTTAATCCTGAAAGTGCTCCATTAACATTAACTAATTAATGAAGCCTTTGATGAAAGCTTTGATGAATTCTCCCACATAAAGCTATTAAAGGAATGTAGTAAGCACCTGATGAAATGCAAAACATGTTCCTTGACTAAAGATGGGTGCCGAGATTAAAAACCAAGGTTAGGGACAGAAGATTTGTGTTAGCTACACGGCGGAGAGGATAACAGGAAGAGGTGCCCCATCAGAACTGTATTGGTGAATTAGTGTGGCTCGCAACCTGAGGATATGGAAAGGGAAAGCAATCATGTACTTTGAAGTCCCTCTTTAAAAATGACTTTTTGCTTATATGTGTGCAGATTAAACATTTCCAAGCAAATATGGCCCATGTGATAAAGCTGAACGTGAAAAAGACATTGCTTCTAGGACACTGTTATGGACTCTGGGGCTTGAATAATGGACTGTCTGGCCTGCAACTGGATCTAAGTTTACTGAACTACTTAGGATTGTGTGTACTTGAGCGCTGTGCAGAAACAGAAAAGAATAGGGCTGTGCAATATCAGTCCCTGTTATTGGCAGGCAGTATGAAGCCTCCAGGTTGGCCAGGCTTTCTATAAACATAAAGATCCTGGCCATCTTCCATTGCCTGCTCATAAGAGCAGTATCTTCTACCTGCTGCATTTCTCAACCTGACCCTGGCCCCAAGCATCAGGAGCCTTGGGAAAATATATCCTCCAAATCTAGGTTCTGTTATGTCCACCCACAGCCCTTGTGTGGCTCTGAAAAAGGTATTGGCCCAATAATCTGAATTCATGCTTTTTCTCAAGATGTACAGGACAATGCTAAGCATGTCTACTCAGGGGTAAGTCCCATTTCTTTCATAAGAAGAGCCATGCTGGATCAGACCAAGGTCCATGTAGTCCAGCATTCTGTTCACACAGTGGCCAACCAGCTGCCCGTGGGAAGCCCACGAGCAGGACATGAGTGCAACAGCACCCTCCCACTCGTATTTTTCAGCAACTAGATGGCCATTGTTCAGTGGGACCAATTCTCATGTAAGCATGCATAGCACTACAGTCCAGAGATTAAAGGTGCCATCGTATACATATCTACTCAAAAGTAAGCTACCGCGAGTTCAAAGGGACAAGGGCCCTATCTATATGGCACCACTTTGACTCCCCATCCCGTCGCAACTGCGCAGCAATGCGGCTTTGAGTCAACATGCCCTGCGATACACTCGCGATGTACTGCGCGCTTCCCTAACAGACTTGCCGTGCCCTTTTTTTTGGCCATTTTACTGAAATGCACAGCTGTGCAGTCTCGTGAGTGTGGGGGTGTGACACTTCAGTGGCTGTTTTGTATTTGAGGGGCTCTGTTGTGTCTTTCCATCCCTTTTTAGGTAAAAAGTCTGACAGTTCCCCAGCCCGAGACTGTCGTGATGGTTCGCACTCACAAATGTGAGCACTACGTGCCTAGCCATCACTCCAAAATGGTGGCCAGACCGATGTCGGTCCTTCCCTAAGACACACACTCCCGCTGGCCTTGGGTATTGAGTCCACAACCGTTGTGAAGATACGAAGCTGCAAAACTGTGCGAAAGTGTGATTACATAGATGAAAACACCCCTCTGTGCCTCTGTAACTGCACAGCTGCGAAGGGATGGGGGGATCACAGAGTGATGCAAGCACTATGCACACCTACAACACACCCACTGTAAAATGTGAAGTCAGTTTGGGGAAGGAACAGATGGCCTGCAAGCACAGGGGAACCTGCAGCAACCCCCCAAAATCACAGTAAAACGACTCCTCAGAACTCTGCATTTTCCGGGTGAAAACCACGGATGGCTGTGAAGTTGCGACTATATCATCTATCATGAAGGACCTCGACTTGCCCACGCCCTGGGGTAAAAGCCCAGTGTAGATGGGGCCTTAGCCTCAGTAAGTGAAGATAGGATAGCAGAGGCATGGGGGAATGGCCATGGGGGTCTTTTTCCACTCTAGCTGCCATGCTCCATGGTTTGTCCCTCAAGAATACATGACTTCCATGGCTGTACTCTCTCTCATTCTCACTCTCACTCTCTGCAATCCTATACCCAGTTACCTGAGAGTAAGCCCTTTTGAACTTCCTGTAGCAGGATTTAATCTTGGAGACATAGATTTTTCAGAGCTCTCTGCAGGCTACATTTAAAACATTTAACCCCTGTAGAAGACCCAGAAATATATGGTACAAGGCCGCATTGGGCTCCTCTGAGGGATAAAATGTTATTTTTTACATCCTAGGACTTTGTCCTTTTCATGGTTTGATCCACAATCTGCTTTCTCTGGGTGGAAGGCCTCTGTTAATGGGAGATGTTTCTGCCTCATTTGGGGGGATCTCTGTTTTCTTTCTTTCTTTCTTTCTTTCTTTCTTTCTTTCTTTCTTTCTCTCTCTCTCTCTCTCTCTTTCTCTCTCTCACACACACACACACACATGCACACATCCCACAGCTCAGCCCATTCAGTGGGGTCCCCTGGCCCTATGTGTAGTGGAGGAGGGATGGGAAAGTCCATTTCTGCTGGCCCAGTTGCATGTATCTAAATCTGGATACAACCCTTTATTTATTTATTTGGCCACTAACAAAAAGTTCTTGGGGTGACTTACAAGTAAGGGCAGCTTCAGTAGGTAGAGATACTTGCACAGACTCGTGTTCCCAAATATGTATAGCAATGGAAGGTTGAAGCTTGTATTTATGTATTTTTATAGTCAGTGGTGGAATAAACCGAAAATTATGTAAATAGAAATAATAAAAATGTATCTTTAATGTGTATTATTTGAGGAGGGAAGTAATAGCATTAATTCAGTCAGCAAATGTAATGAGTATTATTAAGCGAGGTGCATTGATATACTACTATGTAAATTAGAAAAATAAAAAGTTTGAAACATTTTTCACTCCTCATAGTTCCATTTACAGTGTCAGAAAGTCTGCCTTCTTGGAAAATAGTTCATTTTTCAGTTAGTTTTTATTTTCATTCATTAACTGGTTATACTTTTTGAAAATAATCTATTTTACAACATAGTGTTATTATGGTGCAATGCCATAAAAATAATGTGGATTGAGCTGATAACTTTTCTAGTAATGTTACAGAGCATAAAATAATTATGATTATTGTTCTTGTTTAACTACAAATGATGATTATATCTGAAGTCACAGTAAAAGCTAGAAATTTATAAATCAAAATGAAAGTAACAATGCTACTAGCATGCCACTAAAATAGTTGCCTTACACTGCCATCCAATTTGAAATCCTTTAACAAGCTCAGTATAGACAATATATAGAATACTTAGCAAAGGCACAAATGAGATTACAGAGCATTCTTTTTACAAGGAAAAAATTGCTGAAGTTTGATGTGCAAGTCAATTTTACTGTACCATTTTCTGGTCGCTATGCATTTCAAATACAAAGGAATGAAATCCTGGTAAATTAACCCTAAATGTATTAATTTGAGCAGAATGCTTTCTCTGTATACATAGAAGGAAAAGGAAAGGTTCCTTCTGCGCAAGCACCAAGTCATTGCTGACTCCTAGAGGGACGCCGCTTGCACTGGCGTTTTCATGGCAGACTGTAGCGGGGTGGTTTGCCATTGCCTTCCCCAGTCGTGACTACCTTTCCCCCCAGCAAGCTGAGTACTCATTTTACTGACCTCGGAAGGATGGAAGGCTGAGTCGACCTGAGCCAGCTATCCAAGACCCAGCTTCTGCTGGGATCGAACTCAGTCGTGGGGAGAGTTTCAGTTGCAATACTGCCGCCTACCACTCTGCGCCACACAAGGCTCCTGTATACATAACATGCTTATAAGTGCAATTTTGGAGAAGCTAATGAGTTTTAAAGGAAATGGGGATTTGAAATATATTCTCTTTTGTGCATCACAGAGACAGAAATAGACTGCCTATCCAATGAAGGGTGGAAGCACGGAGGGAATCGTCCCCTCTGTGCTTCAGCTGCCCTGCATTTACGGCTAGACAGCCGATTTCAGCTGTCTAGCCGTGGGACCATGGAGTGTGAGAAGCGGCAGCCGGACAACACATAGGCTGTGTCGTACTGGCATTTCCGACTTCCCCGCCCCGACACGCCCCCGGGAACGCCCCGTTTTTGCTGCTCCGTCTTTGCTGTCTGCGCTTCTCTTCTGAGCACGGGGCTGTTCTGTGCTGCCCACAAGGCAGCGTGGGAGGGGGTGGAGGACGTTCTCAGGGAACTGACCTTGGAGCATGGGCTCTGATGTCAGTTCCCAGGACGTATCCTATGGCCGTCTAGCCACTGACTAATGGCCATAGGATTTCTCCCTTTATTTATTTTTTTTAAAATCTGCATTGAAAGAGTTAAAAATAGAGATTTGACCCACCCTACCAAATTTGGGGAAATTATCATTTTGTAATTATTTTTCCCAATAGGTGCTTGGGGTGGGGTGGGGGGAATACAGAAAAACTTAGAACCCCTTCACACTGAGCTTTTATCCTGCGATTGAGATTGCTCCTTCACAGAAATTTGCGGGCTCTTTAGATGACACCATGACCCTGCCGTGACCCTCCTGCACTAAATGCCCTTTGTTCAGTTTTTAAACAGATCGCAGATAATGAGCTATCAAATTACCCCGTTGTGTTCTGCTTCAGTTTCCTCCATGAGAAGACTTATAGCGGCAAGAAGAGGAGCAAGATCAATGAAAGATAATGGAAGACTCAGATACGGGGAGAAAGAGGGGGAAGGGGGAGTGGGGAAAGGGAGCATGTGAAAAAGGGAGTCGTTGTGATCCTGCATTTAAAACGGAAACAGAAAGCCCCATTTTAAATGCAGGATTGTAGGCTGGTGTAGAGATGCCCTTAATATGAATCTGCAAGATTTTGTATATGTTCCAAATCTGGGAGTCACAGTCACCTTTCCTAAGGGAGATTCTCTTACTAAAGCAAAACGGCAAAAAATACCAATGTGATACATGTCTGTATATTTGCTTAGGAACGTGGACTGTAGTAGGGAATACCCAGAGTCCTTTATTTAAATAAACGCGTTGTTGTTTGTTTAGGTTTTTATCTTCTGCTTTATACAAAGGACTCAGGGAAGGTTAGATTATAACCTTAACGTCCCCTCACAACAACCTAGTGAAGTTAATAGATCTATCTAAGACCCCAGTGGCCTTTCTGGCTCAGAGTGGCTCCACATTATACATGGCAATCATGTTTTCTGAGTAACACCAGAAAAGGTGTTGGAGGCCAGATGAAAAGGTTTCTGAATCGTGATGCTGCAGAGTCATTTCTAATTGGTATTAAAATTAAAACAAGGGAACCAATGCTCTCCGTCTCTGGAGTTGGAATTTAGCCATCTTTACTGTTCTTTTGAAGCGCTGCTTGGGTTATAGCCGATAAGATGTCTAGGCAGGATGCCAGAGTAAATGTTTGCATAATTCTGTTTTCTTTCTCCTTTTTTATATTATATTGTAATAAAATGCTTGTTTGTGTGTATATGTGTGTGTACACATATAAATATATTTTTAGATATGATATTACTTAAAATATACAAATGATTTGCTTTTGTTTTTTGTTTTTTTATCTTTTTCTTAAATTTCTTTTTCTTTTTATTAGTATTATTATTATTAATATTATTATATTATGGGATTATTACTATTCCTTGCTGGCTAAACCTTTAATGTTTATTAATACGCGTTAACTGAATGGTAATAGATGGCCAATGGAAATGGATTGTTTGTTCCCGTTCCTTTCTATAAGACTGAGGTTACGACACTGAAAGATAAGGTTCACTGTTTGTGGTGTAGTGGATTGAAGATTTAATAATACCTGCAATGTTTGGAAGAGTGCTGTATAGGTATAATTTGCAATTGGATTTATATTTGGTTATTTGGTTTGTTCTTATTGAAGTTTAATATAATCCTTTTTCTTTTTTCCCCTTCTTTTACTATCCTCCCTCCCCCCCCCCCCGAATACTGTAATGTTGGAAACGGAAGATTCTGATTATGTTGTTGGTATTGTTTATCTCATTTATAAAATAAAATAAAAATAGATTAAAGAAAACAAAGCTGCAAATTGGGAATAAGAAGGGAAGCTAGTATTGTACAGAAATTATTGTATGGATATTCTTTCTAATTTGTATCACTAAAGTTAAAATTAAAAACAGCAACTAATATTTTTACCACACACAAAAAAAGAAAAAGAAATAAAGAAAATGATCCGGAAACTTCAGCTAGTCCAAAATAGGGCAACAAGATTGTTAACAGGGACTGGCCAGCGAGCTCATATTGCGCTGGTACTTTTTCAGCTGCACTGGCTGCCAGTCCATTTCCAGGCCCAATTCAAAGTGCTGGTATTAATATTCAAAGCCCTTAACGGCTTGGGGCCAAGCTATTTGAAGGATCGCCTCCTCCCATATGTGCCTGCCCGGACCTTAAGATCATCCTCAGCGGCCCTTCTCTGTGAGCCCCTGCCAAAGGAACTGAGGCCGCAGTTGGCTACTAGGAGGAGGGCCCTTCCTGCTGTGGCACCCCAACTGTGGAATGAGCTCCCTAGTGAGGTTCGCCTGGCACCTACATTGTATTCCTTCTGGTGCCATGTGAAGACCTTTTTATTTTCCCAGGCATTTTAGCATTTTAGCTTTCTAGTCTTTTAGCTTTGCTGTTTTGAATCTGTATTTTAAATCTCTGCATTGCTGCTTGGCTTTATTCTGGTTGTATTGTTGTATTGTGGTTTTAATGCTTTTATATTTTATATTGTTTTACTGTGTGCTTTTTGGTTTTCATTTTTGTGAACCGCCCAGAGAGCTTCGGCTCTTGGGCAGTATGAAATAAATAAACAATAAACAAACAAACAAACAAACAAAGGGAGTCGCAGCCCAACCGATCTGGAGGGCAGCAGGTTGGGGAAGGCTGGGCTAAGTATGTCTAAACTGGACATAAACCCAAGGATTCTGACAGGATAACTGGTTTGTGCATCACACTCTAGCACAGCATGTCACACATTATAAAGTTGTCTCAATAAAGTTTCTAGGTCATTTCAGAAGTTGTCAAGATTTACAGTGCAATCTTCCGCCTGGTTACTCAGCCATAAGTCTCATTCATTTCAATGGGACTTCCTTCCAGAAAACTATTGTGAAATGCTCTCCACTTTCCCAGGCAGTGAGGAGTTCTAGGGTAGGGAGAGCCTCCATTCTTAAGAGTATCTTAGAATTGCAGCCCGGCTGATCTGTGAACCGAAGAATAAGGTTAAACCCAAACAGAAGCGTAACCTAAACCTAACTCATGATCCGATGTACACTTAATTGGGAATATAAACCCCACTGAAGTCAACAGAGGTTCCTCCTCAGAAATTCCTTCACAGGATCAGCTTACAAATCAGCAATGTGCACAGTGCGAGAAAATCCTCCATAGAAGTCCTCAAAACATAGCAACACCATGTTTGTTGCCACAATATCAGCTGAAACAGCAAATGTACATGTTCTTTAAAAATACACAAATGTGCTACAGGCATTTAAGGGTTAAACAGATGGCTTGCTTTGCCAACATGCCTTTGCAGATGGTTGGCATGAATTTCTCTTTTAAAAGACTAGTTGCCTGATTTTAAATGTTTGGACTGAACAGTATTTTATTTTTCTCCCCCTCGTTTTGCTTTAAAATTAGAAAACAACCAGTTCTCTGAACTACTAGAATGTAACAGCATCTCTCTTTTTAACAATTTTATTCTTCACCACCACTGGGCCTTGCCTGTATATATGGGCCACAGGCCAGTCCCAGTGGGGGTGAGGTCTAAATGCACTGCCAGGCCACTGTCACTGCGTAGCAACCAATCAGGGAGGGATCTGCTGTTATGAAAGGGCATCTCTTGCTGGTCATAGAAGGAAGCTCCTGTGTGCGCCTGGAGTATGCAGATTCCATGCCTAGAGTGTGGTTCACAGCACCCAATGTGGGCCAAAATGTCACTGGCTTGCACCCTTGTTGGGCACTGCTGGATACTCTGGGTTTGTAGCCGGCACCATACAGTTCTGTGCAGCTTTGCTCCATCCTTGCCATAGGGCTCAGTGGGGGAGTGCATAGTTTGCATGAAGAAAGCCCCTGGTTCAATTCACAGCATCTCCAGTAGGGCTGGAGATGTCTCCAGTCGGAAACCCTGGCGAGCCTCTGCCAGCCAGTGTAGACAATACTGAGATAACTAAACCAACGGTCTGACTCAGTATAAGGCAGCTTCCTATGTCACAATTACATAAGAACTTCTGGTAACAACAGAAGCCCTTCCTGTCTTTGACTAACATACATCTGCATTGACAAAGGCTCTCTTCACACCTGGCATTGTATTCCACAACAAACTGTTCCTTTTGATTCCTTATCCTTTCCGGGATTTAGACTGGCCCTGTATACAGGCATCTCTCATAGCATGTCCCTCCACATTATATCTTTTCATGGCTGGTCCTGAGCTGCACGGAACAATCACAAGAAAAGGGGGCTGCTGGCTCCATACCACCCCCCCCTCCCCTGATCATTGGTTCCTGTAACATCTGTGGGAAGTCAGGGCTTCTGACTTCCCACAGCAGGAGGGAAGTTAGAAGCCCTTCTAGTGACCTGGATAGTGCATCCCTGCTCCAAGGAACTTGCAACCTAAAATCTAACAACAGGTGAAACAACAGAGGAAGGGAGGAAAGGGTGGGGGCAGTGATAAACAGGAAGCTGATACGTGGTTGCTTCAGTTTCATATCCTTAGGCATAGTTACAGACCAAGATACAGTAGGGCAGAGGTGCAGAATCTCAGGTCCAGGGACCAAATCTGTCCCTCTGTGGTTCCCCAAAAAGGCCATGGCACTTTCCCTTGGTCCCATCCCCTTTCTCTCCATCACCAGGCTTTTGTGCAGTCTGCTTCGCCCCATTCTAAAGGGTTGAAATGCCTCTCCTAAGGCTTAGTTACTGGCAGTGGGAGTTTCTAGCTACAATATGCTGGTATTTCTGACTGCCCCCTTTTGCTTTTGGCCCCACCACTGAAAGGTGCCTCCCGAAAGCTTCTTTGCAATGAAATTTAGCCCTCGGGCTTAAAGGGGTTCCACACCCTTGCAGCAGGGCATAAAGGCATAAGAAGAACCATGCAGGAACAGACAGAAGGCCCATAGTCCAATGTTCTATTTACACAGTAGCCAACCAGTTGCCTGTGAGAAACCCACAAGTAGGACATGAGTGCAATAGCACCTTCCTGCTCATGTTCCCCAGCAACTGGTGTGCATAGGCTTATTGCCTCAGACTAGCAGGCATGGATAGCCTTAACCTCCATGAATTTTGTCTAATCACTTCCTTTTATCTGTCCTGAATTTCCTACCATACAGCTTCATGGGATGACCCCATATTCTAGGATTATGAGAGAGGGAGAAAAATGTCTCCCTGTCCCTTTTGTCTACATCAGACATATTTGTGTATACCTCTCTCATGTGTCCCCGCACTCACCTTTTCTCTAAGCTAAGCAGTCCAAGAACCTTTCCTCATAGGGGAGTTGTTCCAGCCCCTTGATCATTTTAGTTTCCCTTTTCTGCAACTTTTCCAACTCTACCAAAGGCTCTAAATCTGCTATATCTACTTTGGGTTTCATCTCAGAATTGAGATCCTAGCACTACACGAGGAGCATTTCCTCTCCTGCTTTTCTGCTACATAACCTTTAGGTAGCACTGTGGTATAGCAGAATAGCACAAATACACAAGAAGAAAGTGCACTTCCTTTCGCTTTCACAATTAAATGCTGCATTTTCCTTGTTCTAAAAAAACTTGCTGAAAGTGCTGGTTAGACACAGAAGCGAAACTGGAGGCTCATGCTGTCATCTAAAGAACCTGTAAACAGGCACAAGTAGAGAATGATGGGCACATTATAAATGACTTGTGTAGGAAAGCCCAACAATATCCCTTTTGAGGTGCAAAGACATTTTCATCAAGCTGTCCACTGCAACTTCAAGAGCTCTTTCTTGGTCAGTCACTGCCAGCTCAGATCCCATCAACATATACATGAAGTCAGGATTTTTTGCCCCAATGTGTATCACTTTACACTTACTTACATTGAACTGCATTTAACATTTTAATGCCTGACCTCCCAGTTTGGAAAGATCCTTTTGGCGATCTTTGCAATCCCTTTTTGTTTTAAACATCCTAAATAATTTGGTATTGACAGCAAACTTGGCCACTTCAGAACTCGCTCTTAACTCCAGAGCATTTATGAACAAGTTAAAAACCACCAGTTCCAATTCCAATACAGATCTTTATGGAACTCAATTGTTTACATCCCTCCATTGTGAGAATTGACCATTTATTTCTACTCTCTGCTTTCTGTTCTTTAACACATTACTGATCCAAAAGAGGACTTTATATCTTATTCCATAACTGCGAAGCTTGCTCAGGAATCTTCGGTGAAGAATTTTGCCAAAGGCCTTATGGAACTTCAGGTAAATAATGTCTACTACTGGATCACCCTGTCCACATGTTTATTGACATCCTCAAAGAATTCTAAAAGTTTAGTGAGACATGACTTACCTTTGCAGAAGCTATGTTGATTCTTTTCAGCAGGGCGTGTTCTTCTATATGCTTACTAATTTCATCTTAAATAATGCTTTCAACCAATTTACCCAGTACAGACAGTAAGCTAACCAGCCTGCAATTTCCCAGATTCCCCCAGATCCCTTTTTAAAAATTAGTGTTACATTGGCCATTCTCCAGTCCTCTGATACAAAGGCTGATCTTAGGGCAAGGGATGGATGGACCCATCTCCATCCAGGGTGGGGGGAGCTCAATGAGCTGCCCTCCCAGCTCACATAGCCCGGACCTGCTTGGTGAGCCTCCCTGCTTGCCCTACCTGCCCTCCTAGCCACTCAAGCCACCCCTCCTCTCTGCACCAAGGACTCCAGCAGTCAAGTCCTTGAGCTTTACATGCACAAGAGCTTGACTGCTGAGTCCTCAGTGCAGCCAGCCCCCAGTGCTCTCGCCCTGGCCTCCTCGGGAGGAGGCCAGGGCGAGAGCGCTGGGGGGCTGCCAAGGCCCTTCCTCCCTACACTGGCAGTCAAGGGCTGCCTTAACAGCCGGCAGAGGCAGGATGGGTCCCAGTGAGGCCAGCCCCCAATGCTCTTGCCCTGGCCTCTTCCGGAGGATGCCAGGGCAAGAGCGCTGGGGTGCTGCAGCACTCCCCGATGCTCGCAGAGCTCTGGGGCACTTGGCGGCTGGGTCTATCAGTGCCCCGGGGCTCTGGGAGCAGGGTCCAGGAGACCAGATGGGGAGGAGTCTGTCGGACTCCACCCCCTTTTCGGACTCCCACACCATCCCTGCTTACAGCATGTAACATATTTTTTGTTAGAAGATCAGCAATTTCACATTTGAGTTCTTTAAGAATTCTCAGATGGATACCATCTGGACCTGGTGATTTTTTAGCTTTCAGTTTCTTAGTAAAATCTAGAACTTCATCTCTTGTTACCACTTAAATATAAGCGTGAAAGATCTTGTCTTTCCAGGGGATTGCTTTTCTCTGAAAATCTGAGCAGGTCTTTGGCCAACTCTTTCTCCAGATATGAGTATGCCTCCAGTCTTCACTCAGACAAAATGCCCTTTTAAAATGGAATCAATAAACTTCCATTTTAAAAGAACCATCCACTTAGTCCAATCCTCCCTCTCTCTTGGGCAGAAGTGTATGTTGGGGGAGGAGTGGACTGAACTTTACACATTGTTATGCATGCCTCTTTAAAGTGGCTTCAAGAGTTAATTTGAAGGATGCAGTCTGGGCTGTGGTATCCGGTACAATCCCTCACCTTTCTTAGGAAGTGATTTGTCAAGAGAGAGCTAGAAACCCTGATTTTGCAATGAAAGAGACTGTGCCCCACTACGGAGCACTCTTCTTTGGAAGAAAACTTCATGCATCCCAAAATGTCACTATCACTGTGAAAAATGAATCCCTCAAAAACTGTCTCATCCTTAATAATTGAGGGTGCAATCCCATGCAGGTTTAGACAGAAAAAAGTCCTACAACTCCCAGCATTCCCCAGCATAGCATAGCTGGCTGGGGAACGCTGGGAGTTGTAGGACTTTTTTCTGTCTAAACCTGCATGGGATTGCGCCCTCAGAGTAGTCAATCTACACCTAAGTGTGCACACGTATCTGTGCTGTCTCACACATGACAAAAACAGGTAGGAGCTCTTTCAATGGAAATGATAACCATCCTTAAGCAAACGTGTGTGTGGCTGGCAAGCCTATTAGCATGTTATATTACAAAGATCTATTTTACTAATTATCTCTTGCGTGATGGATATTTCAACTATAAACATGGTCTAAAGGGCTGCAGCAGATGTGGCAAATTTCCTACCTGGAATGCACTTCTGTGTAGGAAATAGTATGTGAAATACATGGCATGAACATCTCTATAGAGGTACATGTACAGATCAGCTGGGGAACCCTGAATTTTCTCAGAGCATGTACACATAAAAAATAGACATGTGATTATTGCATGCAACCATTACTCTGTAGATGGTTTTATAAATATGTTAGAAGTTACTTTTAACCATTTTGTCTTGCAGAAATGTTTGGAAAGCTCAGTTACTTCTCACTTGGCTGTTACAGGCAAAACCATTTTTAGTAACAGCTACCTCAAGCTTATGTGAAGTGGAAGCTTTATCATTACAAAAGGGTTGAGTTACTTTGGCAGACAAGCTAACAAAAAGAAAGCAAATAAAATTATATGGTGGATGAAGGAGTGATGAGAGTGATGAAGCAAAGCTCTCGTCAGCCTAATGTATTGGGTGAGATAACGAGAACCCATTTCATCAAATAATTTGAGTGTAGGAATGTGTGTGGGCCCTTCGGACACTGCCACTCTAACAAAACTCTTCACAAATGCTAAAGCATTCGCTGTAGTTAGTTTTTCATTGTTTACTAGTGATTTATTGTTTGGGACTGAATCCTCTCTTGTTCAGACTGAACTCCATTAGGCAGGACACCTGGCTAGAATGCTATTCAGTATTCACCATGTTCTCTAATGCTGAGAGCAGACTGCCAAACAACTAGGGGCAGGCCATTGAAGCACACCGAATGTAGTCTTAAAAGCCTCTCTGAGATCCTTTAGTACATCCAGCCACTTGTGTAACTGATAGCAAAACAGAGCTGGTGGGCACACACAATACACATGGGGTAGGCAGAAGGTAGAGCCTGGTCTACTGGTAGATTTCTGAGTGATATGCAGTAGATCAGCAAAGTTTTCTGACTCCTCAGTCCCAGGAGTGGATTTTTTGTGCAGAAGGACTTTGAGCTTCATTTAGTTCTGATGCTCAAAACAAATTCTTAGCCTAAGTATTTTTTATGCCATTTGCACTAGGCTCAGGTTGGTTCTAGAAAAAAAGGAAGTAAATCCCACAAGACTGAAGTCTGCCCACTCCTGCAATATACCAAAGAGGTCTCCACAGCCTCTTTCCTCTCTCAAATCTTCCACTCTGCCTCAGAATCTCCTATAGCAGCTCATCATTGCCTGCCCCCGCCACAACCAAAGTATTACATTAAGGGTGCAATCCTGCCTATTGCATCCTCAGTGATTGTAAGCTGCTGAACTAGGAGGTTTGGAGGCTCATGTCCTGGCCTCTCCAGTCTCTTCCCCTCCCTGCCCACTAAAACGCCCCCTTTCCCCCTCTTCAAGGTCGCCTTCCTGACCTTGGAGAGCAGCCAATGCAGTTCTTTCTACACCGGCTGCGAGGGAGCAGGGGAGGAGGGTTGCACCTCTAACTCCCCCTTCTAAGGTGGGAGCACCGTTGGACTCTGAACAATCCTATGATGCCTCAGACAGTGTCTGGAGGCCATAGGATTGCTCCCTAAGTTATCATGCATTCATCAACCACACAAATATGTGTGTGTTCATGTAATGCATGTAAAGCTGTATGCTTGATCGGTACTCTGGATTAAGTAGGATTCTAGTACCTGTGTACAAATCAGAAATTAACACACCTAGTTAGATTCTGAACATGTATATACAAACAGCATCAATGCACAGTTCAATGTAATGTGCAACCATATGTAACTGAGATGTTCATAGGATGATCACTATAGTGGGGTTCACGTGAATCTCTCCACATGTTCAAGGGATGTGTAGAGAGTTTCTTGGGACTGTGTGGACTAGAACCATGCTACTGCCTCCTCCCTCCCCTGATAAATATCTACTGGACATTTGTGAGAAAGAGTTCTTCAAGCATACAGATGTGCACATGGAGGGCTCCTGCAGTTGAAAAGGGATACTTCTCAGCCAGGGTCCCACTTTGACTGCAAGAGCTCTCTGCCCTTACATCTGTACACACATATTTCTCACAATGGAAGCTTGTCAACTGAGGGCGAGGAGGTGTGTGATTCCAGTGGTGGGAGGGGCTAGCCAGCGCTGCCCCAGGAACCCCTCTGCATATTCATTTGAGGGGTTCATGCGAACCCTCCATAAGTAGCCAGACTCTAATTTCTCATAACTGCGACCAGTTATGACTAGGTGCACACTCAGTTTGTCAAAAATCTAGCTCTATGTAGAGATGAGCTGAGGATCATATGGGTAGGTCCTGGATTATCCAAGGACTACATTCAACAGAGTTTGAAAGAAAGTAGCCCACTGCTTCCATAAGAACAAAAATGAAAAGGCACAGCTGTCAACACATTCTAGTACTTAGAATCATAGAACAGTAGGGTTGGAAGGGGCCTACAAGGCCATCAAGTCCAACCCCCTGCTCAGTGCAGGAATCCAAGTCAGAGCATCCCTGACAGATGGCTGTCCAGCCTCGTCTTGAACGCCTCCAGTGTGGGAGAGCCCACCACCTCCCTAGTTCATTGGTTCCATTGCCGTACTGCTGTAACAGTCAGGAAGTTTTTCCTGATATTCAGCTGGAATCTGGCTTCCTGTAACTTGAGCCCATTATTCCGTGTCCTGCACTCTGGGATGATCAAGAAGAGATCCTGGCCTTCCTCTCTGTGACAACCTTTCAAGTACTTGAAGAGCGCTATCATATCTCCCCTCAGTCTTCTCTTCCCAAGGCTAAGCATGCCCAGTTCTTTCAGTCTCTCTTCATAGGGCTTTGTTTCCAGTCCCCTGATCATCTTTGTTGCCCTCCTCTGAACCCTCTCCAGTTTGTCTGCATCCTTCGTAAAGTGTGGTGCCCAGAACTGGACACAGTACTCCAGATAAGGCCTAACCAGTGCTGAGTAGAGGGGAACTAGTACTTTGAAATTTGGAATTTGGGATTTGGAAGCTATGCTTCTATTAATGCACCCCAAAAGAGCATTTGCCTTTTTTGCAGCCACATCACATTGTTGGCTCATATTCAGCTTGTGATTGACAACAATTCCAAGATCCTTCTCACTTGTAGTGTTGTTGAGCCATGTATCCCCCATCTTGTAACTGTGCATTTGGTTTCTTTTTCCTAGGTGCAGAACTTGGCATTTGTCCCTATTAAATGTCATTCTGCTGTTTTCTGCCCAGCGCTCCAGTCTATCCAGATCACTTTGAATTTTGTTTCTGTCTTCCAAAGTATTAGCTATCCCGCCCAATTTTGTGTTATCTGCAAATTTGATCAGCATTCCCTGCACCTCCTCCTCCAAGTCATTAATAAAAATGTTGAAGAGCACTGGGCCCAGGACTGAGCCCTGTGGTACCCCACTCGTTACCTCTCCCCAGTTTGAGAAGGTCCCATTGATAAGCACTTTTTGAGTCCGATTCTGTAGCCAACTGTGGATCCACCTGATCGTTGTTTCATCTAGCCCACTGTGAGCAAGTTTGCTCATCAGGATATCATGGGGCACTTTGTCGAAAGCTTTGCTGAAGTCGAGGCATATGATGCCTACAGCATTCCCACAGTCCACAAGGGAGGTTACTTGATCAAAAAATGAGATCAGATTCGTCTGGCAGGACTTGTTTTTGACAAATCCATGTTGGCTTCGAGTAATCACTGCATTGTCCTCAAGGTGCTTCCAGATGGATTGCTTTATCATCTGCTCCAGAATTTTCCCAGGTAACTCCTTTTTACCCTTTTTGAAGATAGGGACAACATTAGCCCTCCTCCAGTCATCTGCCACTTCCCCCGTCCTCCATGATTTCTCAAAGAGAATAGACAGCGGTTCTGAGAGTTCTTCTACCAGCTCCTTTATTATTCTAGGATGCAGTTCATCTGGCCCTGGAGATTTGAACTCATTCAAAGTAATTAGGTGTTCCTTGACCATATGCCTATCGATTTCAAGCTGCAATCCTGCCCCTTCAGCCTGTACTTCGCCTTTGCCAGGGGGGTCATAGACCCTCTTTTGGGAGAAGACTGAGCCAAAGTAGGAATTGAGCACCTCTGCCTTTTCTTTGTCATCTGTTATCATTTTGCCATCCTTATTTAATATCTGAACAACCATTTCTTTCCTCTGCCTTTTACTATGCATGTAGCTGAAGAAAGCCTTTTTGTTGTTTTTAGCATCCCTCGCTAACCTCAGCTCATTCTCAGCTTTAGCCTTCCTGACACCATCCCTGCAATTCTGTGCTACCTGCCTGTACTCTTCCTTTGTTGTTACTTGGCCTTCTTTCCACTTCCTATATGTGTCCTTTTTTGTTTTCAGGCATCCCTAAGCTTTTTGTGAAGCCACATTGTTGTCTTCCACCTTTTCTTCTTGTTGGAATTGTTTGTAATTGTGCCTTGAGAATTTCCTTTTTTAAAAGCTCCCACCCATCTTGGACTCCTTTTCTCGTTAGCGTCGCTTGTCATGGGACCTTACTGATCATTGTTCTGAGTTTATTGAAATCAGCTTTCCTAAAATCCAGGGTATGCGTTTGACTACACTTGGCCTTTGCTTCCCTTAGAACCAGGAACTCAAGTACAACATGGTCGCTTTCCCCCAGAGTTCCTGTAACTGCTACTTTACTCACTAAGTCATCTCTGTTGGTTAGGATCAAGTCAAGGACAGCCGATCCTCTAGTTCCTTCCTCTACTTTCTGTAGGAGGAAGTTATCCGCCTCACAAGTCAGGAATTTCCTGGAAGGGCCATGTTTTGCAGAATTTGTCTCCCAACAAATATCAGGGAAATTGAAGTCCCCCATTACTACTACATCATGCTTCCTTAAAACATTGGCTATTTGCTTTTCAAAAGTTTCATCCTCGTCTTCTCCTTGATTGGGTGGCCGGTAGTAGACTCCAGCCACCAGGTTCCTTTTATTCTTTGCTCCATTTATTTTGATCCAGATGCTCTCGATGGGGCTACCAAGCTCCTCCTCCTGTATTTCTGTGCAGAGATATGTATTTTTCACATACAGTGTAACCCCACCTCCCTTTCTGTTCCTCCTGTTCTTTTTGAACAAGTTATATCCTTCAATTGCAGTATTCCAGTCATGAGAGTTAGCCCACCAAGTCTCAGTTATACCTATCAAGTCATAATTTCCCTCCTGTATTAAGAGTTGAAGTTCGTTCTGTTTGTTTCCCATACTCTGGGCATTAGTATATAGACATCGAAGACCATGTGCTTCATAGTCTGGCTTTTTTCCTACATGTGTCTGAAGACTATTATTGGGTGCTATCAGAGCTGTTCTCTCCATTGTAGTGCACGTGCCTATATCCATTGTTACCCCCAACATTAAATCTCCCTTCCCCGTAGGATTCAGTTTAAAGCCCTCCTGATGAAGTTCCTCATGCTGTGGCCAAACACATTCTTCCCGGCCTTTGTGAGGTGCAACCCATCCCTTGCCAACAGCCCATCTTCCAGGAAGTATAGCCCGTGGTCCCAGAATCCAAATCTTTCTCGTCAACCCCACCTTTGTAGCCAGTCATTCACCCGGAGTATTTTTCGTTCCCTTTCTATCCCTCTTCTAACTACTGGAAGGATGGATGAGAAAACTATCTGGGCCCCAAAGTTCTTGAGTTTCCTTCCCAAAGCTTCAAAGTCTGACGTGATTTCTTCGTAGCTCCGCTTGGTGGTATCATTTGTTCCCACATGGATGAGAAGAAAGGGATACCTGCCGGTGGGCTTTATGAGTGCAGGCAACCTTTCAGTCACGTCTCTAATCCATCCTCCCGGGAGACAACATACCTGGCGAGTCCACGGGTCTTCGTGACATACTTGGGTCTCGATCCCACGCAGCAAGGAGTCTCCCACTACTACCACTCTTCTCTTCTTCTTGTTGTAGGCCTGGGTTTCATCGCCTCTGTTTGACTGACCTTCAGCCTCTTGCTCACTCTCATGTAGGTTCCCCTGTGATTCTTCCTCTGCAGGCTGTCCTCCAGTCTCATCTGCAAGTACCTGGAATCGGTTCTGCAGCTCCACTGCTTCCACTGGTGCAGAGTGGTGTCTAGTTCTTCTCCTAACTGTCACCCTTTTCCAAGGAGTATCCTCTACTCCATTTTTCTTCATCTCAGCATTTCCCACTTCTGCCTCATCTTGCTGTTGCTCTTCAAGCTTCTGGTCTTCCCTTTGCTGCTGTGGTTCCCCCATTCTGTCCAAGAACTCTTTGTGTTCTCTTATTCCCCAGAGGGTCGACAGTGGCCGCTCCAGTCCACTTACTTTTTCTTCCAGCAGCGTGATCAACTTGCACTTGTTGCAGGTGTAGGCCATGTTGTTCTCAGGCAAGAAAACAAACATTGCATACACGTTGCAGGTCACCACCACTGGAGAGTCCTGTCCTTCCATTGCCTCTTTTCCCTTTTTGTGTCTAGCTTTGTGATTGTTCTAGCCTAGCCTGTGCCTGCTCCTCTACTCAGTAGAGGTTAAAAGCAGAGTCCCACTGGTGTGGAAGTGTGTGTTACAAGACAAATAAATGAAAAAAAGTTAGTTAAAAAATGAAAAAATGAAAAAAAAATGAAAAAAATGTTAGGGGCCTCCCCCTTGACCTCCCCTGCCGAACTCCCCTGGCCAACTCCTGTTTGCTCCCCCTGGTCATTCGCTCTGGTCGCTCGCTCTCTGGGAGCTTGCTTGCTTCTGTAGTCCCTGGACCATCTGGAGCAGCTTGCTCTGCTCTGCTCTGCTCAGCTGGGAGGCAGGAAACAGACTGAAACTTCCCGCCCACTCAGCTGCTGGGAGTACTCAGGCCACACACCCCCAATTCAGTTGGAGCTCTCAGAAGCCCCTGGTGAGCTCACAGCCACTCAGAAGGATAAAGGGCAGCCCCCGGGCTTCCTGCAGCCCACTTACCTCTTAGCCTCTGTCTCCTTTGTCTTTTCCACCACGGCAACTCCCCTGGCCAACTCCTGTTTGCTCCCTCTGTTCACTTGCTCTGGTCACTCTGGTCGCTCTGGTCACTCTCTGGGAGCTTGCTTGCTTCTGTAGTCCCTGGACCAGCTGGAAGATGTCAAGAGAAGACATTATTATCTCTAATGTCAAGAGAAGACATTATTAACATTCTACAGTAGGGTTGAAAGGCTGTGCTGCATATTTCAAAATATAAACTCAGTAGCAGCATAGCTGATAGAAAGGATACATATACTGTAAAACAAAAGAAAAAAAGGATATGGGAATGATTATGATACAGTCTCATGGTAAGCCAAATTGCTTTGGAAGGATAACACTTGAAAACAAAAGCTAATAGAAAGCAGGGGTAGAGACATAAAGTAAGAATATGATCTGAAGAGTTACCAGAGTAAGAATACAGACTTCCCTGCTCCTAGACTGTTATGAAAGAAATATAGGTTTTTGCTGGGATACTATTCATGCTGTCAGGGTTCCTCTTATGACCTGGACCTCCTGAGCAACTCCTTAAGGGGTTCATCACACAGAGCTTTTATCCTGCTATTGAGATGGCTCTCTCTCGGAAGTTTTCAGGCTCTTCAGATGGTGCCATTACCCTCCAGGGTGTCTCTTGCCATTTCTACCAGCCTATCCCTTGTTTTCCCCAAGTGCAAAAAATGTGGCATTTTTGCCAGCCCACAGAACAGGAGTGCCATGACCTCCACATTCTCCCATAGCGGAAGAAACCACTCTATCTGCCTGCTGTGGGTATTTGTTTTCGGTTGCTGGGGGCGCAGTACGGATGATGAAGGCATTGAGGATGGGAGCAGAGTTGCAGGAAGGAAACCCGAGCAGATTTGACAGGCGTGAGGGCAAGAATCGCCTGTTTATTGCATCTCCTGCTTCTTCATTTCTCAATTGGAGGGAGAAGAGGGTAAAATGCCTCCCTGAAATGAAGGGAGATGCATCTGATCCCCCACCCCACCAGGTTCAGAAGCAACATCCTCTGTTGTTTCAAAGCACCCTATTAAGTTCAATGGGGCTTACTCCCAAGTAAGTGTGCCCAGGATTGCAGACTTATACCATGGTATTACTTCTACTCAGAAGTAAGTCAGAGGTTTCCTGGGGACTATGGCAGCAGAAGTTGAGCTACGAAAACAAGACTCCGCCCCCCCCCTTTGCACACATGCCAGGGAGGGAGGGAGGCGCTCCTCAGTTCAAACCATGTGGCTGCCATGTAAAGAAGCCCTTCCTAATCCCACAAAGAAACCAAAAGCAGGAAGCTCCGGAAAGGATGTGCGGTTTTGCGGGGGATTCGCTACTCACTGCTATGGTGCTTTGCAAATGATTTTGCTACATTTTCTCTGCATTCAGACACCTCATTTCCATGATTTTAAGGTCTGTCCATGTCTCCTTTTGGTTATCTTAATCTTTTTACTGTCCAACAACATCTGGAGGGCCATACATATATTACTCCCAGTTATCAGAGGCACGGTGCCTCTGAATACCAGCTTTTGGGGAATACAAGTGGGAGAATGTTGTTACACCCGTGTCCTGCTTGTGAGCTTCCCATAGGCATCTGGTTGATCGCTGTGGTGACAGAATGGTGGACTGGATAGTTCTTTGCTCTGATCTAGCAGGGCTCTTCTTAAGTTCTTATACAGAGAGTCATTTCTAGAAAAGTTAATTCCAACAAGTCAGTGCAGCTTTACATATACAGCAGTGCAGAAAAAACTGTCCTGTCCAGGACCGATCAAAACTCATCATGTGCTGCCAAATGCCTGGGAAAAGAGACAGGTCTTAACCTGGTGCTGATAAGATAATAACGTTGGCAGCTCATTGGGAAGCTCGTTCCACAGATGGGGGGGCCACCACTGAGAAGGCCTTCTCCCTCGTTGCCGCCTTCTGAGCATCTGTAACCTAGGAAGATCAAGTGAGGAGGGCAAATATTCAGATCCATGGAGTTAATTCTGTATATATGTTTCTGGCAAATTATGGACTTCATGCTCACCACCTCTAATTTTTGCTGGTCTCTGTTCTGCCAACTTCTGCATATCTCCATTTCTGAAAAATTTAAAACATGGCTTAAGCTCCAGCTTTCATTACTGATGTTCTTTTAGCTTCTGTCCAGGTCATGCATATGTCCTTGGCCCTACCTTAATCAGCACATTTTCCCTGACCAGTACATGCATTATATTGCTAGCAGATCATTTATAATAGAAATTTTAATTATGAAGCAATCCTTATTTAAGTCCTTGAAAAATGTCATAAAATTAAAAAAAATTGAAATACAGTAAAAATATAATTCCATTTACAAACTTATTGAGGTTTCATTTTAAACATAATTGTAGCACCTTATGAATCATGCCAATCATGTTCAGTAAGTTTTAAAGTGCCTGTCACTTGACAATCTTTTAATCAGTGGCACTTTCAGGGTACTGTGTATTAATGGTGCTGCTCTCACTTCAAGATGTTTCCATTGTGCGGTATTCACAGATCTGTTTCTTACATAAGAAAAAAGTAATTACCAACATTTTGAGGAAGATATCAGAAAAACCTCAAGAAGCTTTGTGTATACCCCCGCCCCCCCCCCCCCGTGTTAGCCTTCACTAGATCTTGAATGACGGTAGATCAACATTTTATTTCCTGCCAAGCTTTTGTGCCCAGTCACTCAGTTCCTCCAAGTAATCTGTGACGTTCTTATCCCATTAGCATCAGACATCAAATATGATGCAAAAACACAAGAACAAAATTTGCAGAGGAGAATTTATGGGGGAAATTTGTTGCAGTGTTTAGTCTTGATCGATTTGCACATATATCGGCTCCATCCAGTGAAATGAATGGGCCACCCACACGTTCAAGAAGCCCAGTGCACAAGCAAAGCTCTGGGGTGGGGCAAATGAGTTTTCTGGGAATATACAGCTTGCATATATGATTCTCTGAGCAAACGTTCAATTAAAAAAAATATCAATGTGAAAAATAATAATGGTGATGATGACGACAACGATGATGATAATAATTTATTATATTTCTAAACTGCCCCATAGCTGAAGCTCTCTTGGCAATTTACAGAGATTAAAACATTAAAATACAATATACAAAGTTTAAAAGCCATTTACATAAAACACACTAACATATACACAAACAATATGTAACTAAAACAAACTTTGAACAGTCAGTCATGATGACTAAAGACACATCCAGGACCCATCAAAACTCATCATGTGCTGCCAAATGCCTGGGGAAAGAGTCTTAACCTGGTGCTGAAAAGATAACAATGTTGATGCCAGGCTGGCCTCATCAGGGAGCTTGTTCCACGGATGGGGGGGGGGCACCACTGAGAAGGACTTCCCCCTTATTGTCACCTTCTGAGCTTCCTTTGGAGGAAGCACCTGGAGGAGGATCTTAGATGCTTAACGTAGAATACAGGTAGGTTCATTTCAGGAGAGGCACTCAATCAGGTATTGTGGTCCCAAGCCGCTTAAGCCTTTATAGGTTAAAACCAGCACCTTGAATTCAGCTTGGAAGCATATAGACAGCCAGTGCAAGTGGCCAGAGTTGGTCTTATATGTGCGGACCTTCTATGACAAAGAAGAGTGACACTTCCTTTTCATTATGTAAACTCAAGGTCAAACCGGATGCAATGTAGGCGTCTTTTTTGTTTTTGTCAAAAAGCAACCAGGGTGTGTGTGTGTGTGTGTGTGTGTGTGTGCGTGTGTAGGGGAGGGGTCATTTGGATCAGAACCACATCATGGGGGAAGGGATTTGCAGGGCCAGCCCAAAACATTTTGCTAGCTGAATGGAAAACAAGATCGTAGTCCCCTCCAGACTGGCAGCTGAATCGACTGGCAGCACCCACCACCACCCTGAAGGCAGCAGGCTAGCTTAGGGGGTGCAGGGCAGGCTGCTTTGTCCTCCAGCAGGGAGAACGGCCAGGGGGCTCAGATGGAAAGGCTGGAGGGGAAGCTGCCACTATCCCTCAACCCCCGCCACTTCAAGCTGCTTCACTCTGCCTAATGGTAAGCCCGGTCCTGCTCTTACCCCTACACTGATTCCCTGATACAAATCACTCCTCCAAGCACCGGTAGGGGGCGGGGGCATCCAGTGAAGAGAGCTAAGCAATGAAGAGAGGTAAGTCGGAGCTGGTACACTGACATCACTCCAGCATCTCTTTGACTGAGGCTTTTAAGCATGAGCTCACTGAATCCCACCCAGGGCTTGGCTGCCGATAATCAGAGGGGCTCTGGAAGAGGCCCTCCCCATGCAGAAAGCCTTGCTCATGAGTTGCTCTTTAGTCACGAGGAGCTCTCTTTTGTAAGTGGGTATGTCTTTGCCTGGCTTCCATCTTGGCCTGCATCTTTAGACGCCACTATGTTCAGGGCTAGGCGGTAACTCGGCCTCAACCTCTAAATCAGAAGCAGAGCCCTCCACTTCTTGAAGGGCAGACCTGTTGCAATCTCCCCCAAGGGCCCAAGATCTTCTTGGTCATATACAGGGTTGCCTAAATGGCCTGTTCCCTGGGAACATCTGGCTCAGGGGGCTCTAGATCATCCTCTTGGGGGCAGGATGACACAGGCTTTTAAATCACTGCCCCATGCCTTCTCTCACCTCAGGAGACGAGACACCCAGGCTTCCAGATGAGAGAGGACACATATCTGGGCTTTTCCCCTGGGGCTTTTATCCTACTATTGAGATGGGTTAGTCACAGAAGTTTGTGATCATTTACGTGACATCATCAACCTCCAGTGCCTCTCCTGTGCTTTCCAACCATTTCTGTGGCTTTATTTGAAATGGAGATAAGAAGATAATTAAAAACTGTGAATTGAATTTGTCCATGTAAAGAGGGAGTTGCACTATAACAGCATCACCATCTAGTGGCTATATAATGAAACATATATAACTTGCAGATAAAGGCCCCACCCCACCCCAGGAAGTGTGTGTGAAGTAGCCGAGCTTAATCCTGCAAAGAATCCAGAAGCAGAAGCCCCGATAAAGTTGCGGGATAAAAAGCCTGGTGCGGAGAAGCTCTCTGTTACTGGAACTTATGTATTTACTTCTTTATTTGCAGCATTTGTAAGCCGCCCTATAACAAAAAGTTCTCAGAGTGGCTTCAATGTAAAAAGGAACAACCAATGGAGCCGGTGCCATCCCTGTTGCCAGAGCAACTGGTGAAGTGCTTGTGTTCAGCTGAGCACTTTTCTCCTCTGTCTTGGATACGAGAGAAAATATGGACTTAATTTCCATTCTGTTGTTCTTATTACATTCATTTTTCTCCCAGAAGCCTTTGCGCTCCTGTGTAAGCATTCTTATTCTGGCATTTTGTGAACTTTGTAAAGTTCTTGCACTGTCTGAAACTTGTTGCCTTAGTCATCTTTGTTTTTTAGCCTGATTATTGTTGCCTATATCTCATAAAAGATACTGAGAGAATGTGAGGATATGAGTTGAAATCATTCTGATTTTAACAGATGCAATCACTCTGTTTTACTCATGTTGTAACCCAGTCTTTCCCAACATGGTGCCCTCCAAATTTTGTCAGATGTCAGCTCCTTTGAGTCCCAGCCAGCATTGCCAATGGTCAGGAATGCTGGACATCTAGTTCAAAAATCTGGAATGCGCCAGGTTGGGAAAGGTTACTGTCAGCCTTTCACTGTATTTTTCATCTCTCTTCTCTTAACTTACCATTCCTAACTGTGTTCAATAGGATTTACTTCCTAGTCAGTGTGTTCAGGATTGCAGCCTCGGTCTTTGTCCCCTGTGTTACAGTTTATAACAATACTGGCCCATAATATTGTTAATTTCCATCTTATTTAAACCTCATCTGCTCAGTGAATGTGAGAATGTCAGTTAATTAAATGTGAAGGGCAAATTTTAACTACAGTAAGAATATTGCTGTCAAATATTAAAAAACGCTCAATGTTGTAATTAGACATGATAGGATATGTTCCACCCAACTCCAAGAAATAAAGTTCTGAAATGACTGACATAGTGACATTTTGTTCACTCAATGTAATAGAGCAAGATACTTATACACAGAGCTCTGTCAAAAATGTGAAGTGTTTGCCCCCAACAGAATTTATTTTAATTTGTTTCCTGGCAGTGCAATCCTTACACAAGAAATAAGACCCATTAAATTCAAGGGGGCTTGAAGGATAATAGTCTCAATTTCAATCCCACTTTTCAACACTTGTCCCAAAAGCAGTTCACAACCTAATAAAAAGGAGAGCCAGTGTGGTGTAGTGGCTAGATTGTTGGACTGGGAGTCGGGAGATCTGGGTTCTATTCCCCATTCAGCCATGGAAGCTCACTGGGTGACTTTGGGCCAGTCACAGACTCTCAGCCCAGCCTACCTCACAGGGTTGTTGTTGGGAGGCTAAAATGGAGAGGAGGGGGAGGATTATGTATGCCGCCTTGGATTCCTTAAGGAAGGAAAAAACAGAATATAAATAAATAATTTTTTTAAAAAAAACCCAATATGGAACATAAACAATGACCTGGATTCAGAGGTGCCATCATACAATTTTCTCCCATTCTCCCTCCCCAGCTGCAACCTACACCATGCTGTCCCCCCACACACAACCTTCAAGAGTGGTTTTTCAGAGGTCTCATGAAATGAGTGATGATGAGTGGGAAATCTTTGTCCATTCCCAGAGCTTAAGATCCAAGCCAATATACAACATTAAAACATACAATATACCAACATTGTAATTAGGTGATAGGTGGCTTAAATATCAATTCTAAACATCAGTCCAGCACAAAAGAAGTTATAAACCAAAGACCTGACAAAATAAATGAATTTTCACAGCCCTCCTGAAATGGCCAGTGGAGCAGATCTGGTATGTCTAAGGCTTTCAAAGGGGGGGGGGGTGTTCCCCAGCCAGGTGTATGAGTGTGTATGTGGGGGGTGGGATTCATATGCCATTCACATCTGTCACCAGATCAAGCTGAAAAACTGTGCAATATGTTACAACATGCAAGACACTGGGGGGTTCAGACTGGGGAACGTGGCAGCAGGGCCCTGGCACCTTTACTGTTGCCACTGCTAAGGCAGCTTACAGGTGGAGAAAATGGCTGTACAGATCAGGGTGGTGCTGGGAAGCAGCAAGGACAAGAGATACTGCACCTTGTCCAGCCATTGAAATCAGGTGACCTTGGAGAACCAAAAGGGCCCCTGTTGGTTTATATAGCTACTATCTTAGGCTTGGAGGGGCCGCGGTGGCTTAGTGGTTAAGACGCTGAACTGCAGACTGGAACGTCGGCAGTTCGAGACCCGAGTGCTGCGTGACGGAGTGAGCTCCCGTCTTCAGTCCCAGCTTCTGCCAACCTAGCAGTTCGAAAGCAAGAAATTGTAAGTAGATAAATAGGTACCGCCTCGGCGGGAAAGGTAACAGCGTTCTGTGCACCTCGGTGTTCAGTCATGCCGGCCACATGACCACGGAAGCGTCTTCGGACAGCGCTGGCTCTTCAGCTTAGAAACGGGGATGAGCACCACACCCTAGAGTCAGACACGACTGGTTGGGGACACCTTTACCTTTACCTTTTTATCTTAGGCTTAGCCCCCAGTCTGAGCAACTTGTCACCTTAGGCACATTTCTTTCCCACTCATCAGGCCATGGTTTCTCAGAGTGACTAATGTAAGCTTAAAATAATAAGTACTTCAACAAAACAATAGTTGCCAAGTGTAGGTACTTTAGCCCTTTGGGCCCACAGTTGCCCCACATGAACTTGACCCATTCCTGCCCTGGACCATGCTGCTTGCACATAACGACAACCCAGAGTACGAGTTGAGTATGGGTTAAGGATTGTGGTTAATCCTGGGTTGTTGTTACATGTGAACCCTGCACTATGGTTTAACTTAACCTAGAGTTCACTTCCCAACAACAAACTATGGGTTCTATTCCTGGGTTGTTCATGGTTAACAACCCATAGTTAAACCATAGTGCAGGGTTCACATGTAATGACAACCCATGATTCAACAACAACCCATGATTGAATGACAACCCATGGTCCACCCATACTCAACCCATGATCTGGGTTGTTACATCCGAACCAGGCTATGGTGTCTCAGTAGGATGTCCACTAATTTTACAATATGAGTTTGCTCAGTATCGAGCAGTTGTAACAGTTATCATGACAGAAGTATATCCTGTGTTGGGTTTCCAAGAGTTGGCCTTTTGATGATCATTTGGCTTTATTCTGTGATTACAGAGAACAACCACTTTTGAATGTTCACACAATGGCAGTCCTGGGCAGACAGCGGGACACTGATTTTGAAAAAACCCATTACCTGCATGTTTATGACGCACAACCTGAAGGTAGAAAAACTTCAGCCTTTATTGGGGGACCAAGGTATGCTTTTTGTGCTTGTTTCTGAGTAATGCATTTAAATGAGCTTGAAACTGCTTTAGGACAGTTTTCAAAATACTTTTTTTCACTCTGAAGAAGCAATAATTTTTCTTCACATTGATTTAACACTATTTTTTTTCTCCATTCAACAAACTTTGGATGTTTGGTAATCTTGGTGACAGTCATCAATCACTTGCTCCAAGAGATCTCACTGAATTCATTGCCATCAGTTCCAGTTAAGTGGTTCTGAGGCCTTGGTACAGTTTGCACGTAATTCAACGACAACCCATGATTCAACGACAACCCATACTCAACCCATACTCTGGGTTGTCATTACTTGCAAACCAGGCCAACGTTATGTACTTGCATATCCGGGCAATTAGGTCTGATCTCAATACCTCTGAAGGTGCAAAGCAGGGGTGCCAACGTATAACCAAGTATAACATAAAACACTATCAGAATTAGGAGAGCTTCTTGTGTTGAGTTTCTGCTGAAACAGAAATCACTGTGGATCCATTCAAATATTACTGCCTGGCTTCCACTAGAAATTGATTCCCTGTAAGTACCCCTGCCAGCTCTTTGGCTATGTGGATACTTACCATACAATGTGCCCAAGCCACAAGGATCACAGATTCCAAACATAACTACAGCTTTACAGCGCAGACCCCACATTAGTGTCTCTGTGTTCTCCTACGGCAGTTGTACCACTGCCGTAATTCGTGAATCAGTCGTATGATATCTGCATATATGTGCAAAATGTCTTGTGTTAATTATGAATAAATACATCTAATCATGACAAATGCATGCTATCTAAAACCTTGAAACTTCATAACCATGTTCACTGAGGAGTCAATCTACTCAAAAAGAAAAGTTGCAGCTACCTCTGATCAAACCACTGCAGGAAACAGTAACAATTTATCTCCATAGTGGTCAAGCACATTATTGCTTGATTATTTCTAATGCCATTTGACAATGAATAGGGCAATATTTGGGGGAAATCATTTTCTTCTTCTGATAGTATATCATCTATTTTCTGATGAATTGGCCAAAAATGAGCTATAGGAATTTGGACCATATCCATAAAAATGATGAAACTCAATTAGAGTATGTCAGATCTTCCACCAACCCTCAGTTCAGAATCATATTTGTGCTCATGTATTTCAGATATCTGACGTTGTTGATAATTCTCCCAGCAATCTTAATTCCGACCTGTGAGTCATCCAATCCGGCGTTTCTCATGATGTACTCTGCATGTAAGTTAAATAAGCAAGGCGACAATATGCAGCCTTGTCGTACTCCTTTCCCAACTTTGAACCAATCAGTTGTTCCATGTCTGGTTCTTACTGTTGCTTCTTGACCCTGGTACAGCTTTCTCAGGAGACAGGTAAGGTGGTCTGGTACTCCCATCTCTTTAAGAATTTGCCACATTTTGTTGTGATCCACACAATCAAAGGCTTTAGCGTAGTCAATGAAGCAGAAATAGATGTTTTTCTGGAATTCTCCTGCTTTCTCCATGATCCAACCAATGTTAGCGATTTGATCTCTAGTTCCTCTGCCTCTTCGGAACCCAGCTTGTACTTCCGGTAGTTCTCGGTTCGCATACTGCTGAAGCGTAGCTTGTAGGGTTTTGAGCATAACCTTGCTGGCATGTGAAATGAGTGCAATTGTGCAGTAGTTTGAACACTCTTTGGCGTTGCCCTTCTTTGGAATTGGAACCTTTTCCAGTCTTGTGGCCACTGTTGAGTGTTCCAAATTTGATGGCATATTGAGTGCAGCACTTTAACAGCATCATCTTTTAGGATTTTAAATAGCTCAGCTGGAATACTGTCATCTCCGCTGGCTTTGTTGTTAGTAATGCTTCCTAAGGCCCACTTGACTTCACTCTCTAGGATGTCCGGCTCAAGTTCAGTGACCGCACTATCATGGCTATCAGGGACATTCAGATCTTTCCTGTATAGTTCTTCTGTGTATTCTTGCCACCTCTTCTTAATCTCATCTGCTTCTGTTAGGTCCCTGCCTTCTTTGTCCTTTATCATGCCTGTCTTTGCACAAAACGTTCCCTTGAGATCTCCGATTTTCTTGAAGAGATCTCTAGTCTTTCCCATTCTGTTCTTTTCCTCAATTTCTTTGCATTGTTCATTTAAGAAGGCCTTCTTGTCTCTCTTGCTATTCTCTGGAACTCTGCATTCAGTTGGATATATCTTCCCCTTTCTCCCTTGCTTTTCGCTTCCCTTCTTTCCTCAGCTACTTGTAAAGCCTCAGCAGCAGCCACTTTGCTTTCTTGCATTTCTTTTTCTTTGGGATGGATTGAGTTGCTGCCTCGTGAACAATGTTACGGGACCTCCGTCCCTCCATAGTTCTTCAGGCACTCTGTCTATCAGGTCTAATCCCTTAAATCTATTCCTCACCTCCACTGTATATTCATAAGGGATATGATTTAGGTCATACCTGAATGGTTTAGTGAATCACTTCCTGGCATATAAAGGGGGAAGAAATGGAAGCAGTGACAGATTTTATTTTCTTGGGCTCCAAGATCACCGCAGACGGTGACTGTAGCCATGAAATTAAAAGACGCTTGCTCCTTGGGAGGAAAGCTATGGCAAACCTAGACAGCATAGTAAGAAGCAGAGACATCACCTTGCCGACAAAGGTCCGTCTAATCAAAGCTATGGTTTTCCCAGTAGTAATGTATGGCTGTGAGAGCTGGACTATAAGGAAGGCTGAGCGCCAAAGAATTGATGCTTTCGAACTGTGGTGGTGGTGAAGACTCTTACGTGTCCCCTGGACTGCAAGGAGGTCAAATCAGTCCATCCTAAAGGAAATCAACCCTGAGTGCTCATTGGAAGGACAGATACTGAAGCTGAAATATTTTGGCCACCTAATGCGAAGAGGAAACTCTCTGGAAAAGACCCTGATGCTGGGAAAGAGTGAAGGCAAAAGGAGAAGGGGACAGCAGAGGATGAGATGGCTAGATAGCATCACCGTTGCAATGAATATGGACTTGAGCATGCTCCGGGAGAGAGCGCAGGACAGGAAGGCCTGGCGTGCTATGGTCCATGGGGTCACTAAGAGTCGGACACGACTGAACGACTGAACAACAACAACAATTTCAAATATATGGATAATCATGGCCGCATTCTTAATTACCCCATGACCTCCTAGTAGTTTTTCCAAAATAACAATTCAATTATCTTACAGTGAGTCTATTAACTGTTTCATCTAGTATTTTGTCCTATCTTGAAAAGTCTTCTATATATATTGCTACAACAAACCCTCATGATGTTTTACATGTTCTAATATGGACAGATAAATCTGAGTATTTTTTTATTTTTAATCTATTACCTCTAAGATTCCAAGCAAAATTTCTCTTTCCATAGTGGACTATATAGAGGATTATATGAGTACACCTGCTCCAAGCCATACCACATTTGATTACTAAGAAGATCACATCAATCCACGCAAGCTCTTAAGTGGGCTATTTTAAATTAAGAACTACCATTCCATCTGTATCATTAACTCTGCCTTGCAGCAAAGCAACTCTTACTGTAGATCTTTTATTGTCCAAATAAACTTGGAGTCAAATACTATGAGGAACTTCCTGTGGAAATGAATTGAGTATCTGAGCCAATATATTCATTTTCATGGTCAAAATACATGGTCTCGGGGTCATTGCTAGGTTCTTAAAAGATCCAGGGCATAGGCCCATAACACAAATTTGCATATATATATATATATATATATATATATATATGTGTGTGTGTGTGTGTGTGTGTATGTATGTATATATATATATATATATATATATATACACACACACATACATACACACACACACACATATAACCAAGTATAAGCACACCTCTAATGTGTGTGTGTGGTGTGTTTGCATGTGGTGTGCTTATGTGTGTGTGTATCGATTACATACATACATACATACATACATACATAAGAAGTGTGCACTGACCCCCCCACCCACTGACCCCCCCATACTGATTCAGCATTTTGGAAAACATCCTGCTTCTCCTTGGGCCGATTTGTCATCAGACCACTTCAAGTCAGCACCAAACCTGAGTCAGTGTTTGGAAAAATGAGTCTTTATGCTTCCTGCTAACTACCATGGGAACCTAGAAAAAAACTGTAACTTTTTTCACTTGGTCAGAACTGGATGATAATTTCAGGCATAGTAGCCCCCTGGAGAGGATTACACCTGCCCAATGTCAGAAAAATAGGTGCAGGGTTTATATTTTGATTTTCTTTTAAAGGGAACTGCCAATAACATTTTTATTACTTGGAAGAATTGGATAAAAAATTTCAGGATTCATTGCTCAATCAGAGATCATGACTGCCAAGTTTCAGAATGCTAGCCACAAGGGTTTTTGTGCAAGGGTGGCCTTGACATTTTGAGGCCCCCGAAAGAGGACATACTTATCTCCCTATGTTCCTTGTGGACTACTCTTCTGAAAATTACAGACAGCCTAGAGTTGTCCATAACTAAGAAATCAGTAACGTTTCAGAAGGATAGGTGCAGCAGTTCAAGTGGAAGGGGAGTTCTCCAATTTGGAGGAGGGAGAAATTTGCTTTCCCTTCCATTCACCCCTTCCCCAATAGTTTTTGGGTACATTTGCATGAAAATGCACAGGTCATTAGAGCTGTCCTCCAGGCAAAAAACCTGCAAAGTTTCTGAAAGATATACATACATGCAAATTTAGAATTACTAGAATTTATTTACATTTCACAAATGTTAGAGCAGGGGAACATGGGTGGGAAGGTGCCATTGCACCCATGTCCTGCTTGTGGGTTCCTGGTCTACAGCTGGTTGGCCACTGTGTGAACAGAATGCTGGACTAGATGGACCTTCATCTGATGAAGCACAGCTCTCCTTATGTTCTTAAATACAGAGTGACTCTGAGCATATGCAGAATGCTTTTCTATCACCACTGAGCACTTACATTCTGCCCCTACCAGTTCTATTCCCATCCATGCAACCATCCCTCCTCATTCTACCACCCTCCAGCAACTCTTCATAAAAACAGATGTTTTGTTTTGTGCAAATCTCCTCTACCTCCTCCTTGTTATGCACAAGCTCTCAGTGTATCTTCCTTCCCGTAACTTCATTTGTGCCAAGACTTCACCAAGATTCAGCCAATGAGTCTGTTCTCAAAACTAGGGCTAAGTTATGGAGAAACTCTGAGCATGTACGAAGTGCTTTCCCCTCACCACTGAAGCTAGAGTTCATGCAAAACACACACACACGACAAAACATGCATAGGACTGAGCTGAAAGGATAGTCAATTAATTAGATGGAATTGGCTAGGCATTGTGTTAACCCTGCCATACCATGCTCACAACTCAGGACTTGTTTCTGAGTAAACATGCAGAACATAAAAGTGCAAACCTCCCTTCAAAAGTAACTTGTGCTGGAATCCTATGCACACTTTCCTGAGGGCAGGCCTCATTAAACATAATGGAACTTCTGAGTTGGCATACAAAGGATTACATAAATTAGCAATATTTATCTCCCCTCCACTTAAAAAAACAAACCAAAAACTCCTATTTGTAATAAAGCTTTCTGTTCATAGGAACATAGGAAGCTGCCTTATACTGAGTCAGACCCTGGGTCCATCTAGTGCAGTATTGTCGACACTGACTGGCAGCAGCGGCTCTCCAGGGTTTCAGGCAGGATTCTTTCCTAGCCCTACCTGGCGATGCTGGGGATTGAACCTGGGACCTTCTGCATGCCAAGCATGTGCTCTACCACTGAGTACAGCTACCACTGAGCTACCACTGAGCAATTACCTATTGCTGGATAATGGCAACAGGCAAACAGTAGTCTGGATAGTGCATCCTGGTGTAGCAGGGCAGCAGCCCCAGATTTGTTTCTCTGCAACCATGTGAACCCACTTTTCTCAAAGACTCGAGTGAGAAGGAGAAAACCAACCCTCTTGTCTGTTTGTATAAAGTCAAATACAGTTCAGAACTTCTCTTGCCCACCGAAGAGAATTCTCTGTAAGAATTCCCCAAGATATGCCCTGGGTGGAATAAAGAAGAGAAATAAAGAACAGGATAGGGGAGGGAAGAAGAAAAGAAGAATGGTGATTGGAAATGGGCAGGGGGTAGAGAGAATTACCTAAGCCATGTGGCTCCTTTCAGAGAGGTAGTGCTTCAGAGGAATTCAGGAGGCTGTGGAGGGTTTGTAAGGATTGCACTTACTTACATTAACTTTATGAGGTCAGGTGGCTGAGGGCTTTTTCTAGCTTTTTTAAGAACTGTAGGACCTATTTAAAAACCTCATCAGGTCCTTGATCATGATGCCACATAGTCCTAACCCTCCCTTTGGAATAATTTGAGCCCTACAACTATTTAGGAGAAATTAAAGTGGAGGGGAAGAAAGAAGTTTGTGGAGGCTGATTGGATCCTTTGCTGTACTGAAGCTACTAATCTTCTGCAGAAGCGAAAGGTTCCAGTTTGGGGCAGTAAAATCAGATGCTGTGTGAAATACCAGTACTTCACATGGAGTTCTTTCTTCTCTTCCTTTTCCGTCTTCAAAATTTAATTGTAGGCAAGCTCCCAACAGTGGGCATGTAAGAGAAGAAAAGTAGGGGGAGAGAGGTTTTTTGTACCGCAAAAAAACCCCTACAACAGAGATGAGGGATAGTGACCTCCTAATGGTCACCTTAAACATTTTCTGATTAAGATCTCTAATCTCCCGTGTGGCTTGACTGTTTTTACTTTTTGTTTTATTTATTTATTTATTTTACTGCATTTATACCCCGCCTTTTTTCCTCTTGCAAGGAACCCAAGGCGGCTTACATTATCCTCCTCCTCTCCATTTTATCCTCACAACAACAACCCTGTGAGGTGGGTTGGGCTGAGAGTGTGTGACTTTTTAATCTTTGAAAAAAAGAAACTTTATGCATGGCTAGCACAAAAGCCACTGGATGTAACTGTCTGAACTTTGGCAGGCTCAGTCAGCTCCATAGGGGCTGTGAGGTCCCCAAATTCCATGCACATATGTGGAAGCACCAAAAAAAAAAAAAAAATTCTTTGTTTTGACAGATTTTCTTGAAAATAGCAAATTTTACCTGTGACTAGCACAAAAGCCACTGGGCCTAACTGCCTGACATTGGGCAGATTCAATCATCTCTATGGGGGCTACTAGGTCTCCAACTTTCATGTATTTTTCATACAAACTAAAAACGTTATGGCCGTTTCTGTTTTCCAATGCAAGTCAATGGGAAAATGTTTAAAAAAAATGGCAATTAGGACAGCTCAAAAGATCCAGAGCACAGTTCAAAAAAAGATCCGGGGGCCCATGCCCAGGTGAGCCTCCTTTCTATTGATGCTCCTGCATGGTCTCATGAAAATACTTGATTCAAAAGTTGGTGATGTTATTTTCCAAAAATAGAACTGAAAAAAAGAGTTGGTCCAGACTTAGTCAAACTTAGAGGAGATCCACTAAAATCAAAATGTGACTTAAACTTTACATTAGTGATGACAAAATTAAATTTAAAATATGGTCACCTTTTCATTAAATTGTGGAATGGTGAGTTTGGATCAGTTAAATATTGGTAACTGTCCCAGTTTATTTTAATTAACAATGGTATGTATATATGCATGATATGATTAGGGATATGAGAAATACAGTGTTTTGAAAAAATGGTTTAGTCATGTATTAAATGTTTTTACATATGTTTTAAACACACACCTTCAGTATGAGACTGTTCTCATTACAAATAAAAATAAATACACAATGCATAATACATAATTAAGCAAAATGTGTGGGGAAGAGAGGCTTATGATAGCAATTGTATAGCTTATGCTATAATAATAATTTTAGTTCTTAAGGTGCTATAAGACTCTTTTTTACTGAACTCAATGGGACTTACAAGTGCTTAGCTTTGTCTGGTCAATGCCAACAGAATGTGAAAATATACTGAATTTTTAGCATACATTGTTGGTCTACTGAAATAAATCACATGGGGCAGAAGGACACCTTCAAACACACTGAAATAAAAGTGTTGGCTCTTTTCAAGCTATGTTTTTAGGGATGTACGAAACACTTACTTTATCCCGCACCGGGGTATCCGCGGAGGGTGGAAGGCGCTCCGTCCCTCCCCCTGGAATCCTCCCCGGCCAGCTCCACTCCATGGCAGAGGGAGGAGGGGGGACGGGGAGTGGAGGCAGAGGCAGAAGCGCCAAATGTATCACTTTGAGAGAGATCCTGGAGGGGCAGAAAAGGAGGAGGGAGGAGGGAAGGTGAGAGGAGGCAGAGGAGCAGGAGAGAGGGAGCTTTGGCGAATGGCAATTCTAGTTGCCAAATTAGGGCTGAAAGTAGCCCAGAGGAGCAGGGGGAGGAACACTGGAGTTAATTTACTGGAGAAATCAGCCTCCATTTGCTCATTGTGAGAGAGGTGGTGTTACTGCAGAGGAGAGGACTCTGTCTGAACGTTATTTGGCTAGGGGCGTGTGTTTGTTTGTCTACTTCCTTCCTTCCCATTCTATTTCTTTCTGTTGTAGATTCCTTATTTTAAAAACCAAACATTCTGTCTCAACCATTAGTTTGCCCTTACTTTGATTCTGTCTATTATGTGCGTGTGTGGATAGATAGATAGATAGATAGATAGATAGATAGATAGATAGATAGATAGAACTGTCTTCTGCTTGTTCTGGGCTCCCGTCCAACCCCCCTTCTCAGTCCCTGAATTCCATTCCTTCCCTTCCCATTTTTTTATCACTTTTCCTAAAAAAAATTAAAAAACCTTTTTCTCTTCTATTAGGATTATAATTAGTCCCCCCCCCCATTTCCTTGCAGTTTAGTGTTTGCTTTTCTTTTGCTCGTGTGTGTGTGTGTGTGTGTGTGTGTGCTTGTGCTGTGTGGACAAGCAAACTGTGTGTGTCAAAGGACTACACACAGGCCACATTTCCAAAAACAGTGGGCAAAACACTACACACACACACACACACACACACACACACATTAATAGCTATTATTTAAATTATATAATACCATGCTGCGCAGCAAAGCAAGCAAGCACAACATGAGGTACTTTGGGGTGTTGTTGGCAGGGGCAGAGGTGAGCGAGGGCCGCTGGGACTCGCAGCACTGGCAGGCAAGCTGGCTCTCCCCCAGTCTGGATAGTGTGTCCTTGTGTAGCAGGGCTGCAGAGTGGGGAGGCAAGTTGCGGTGCCCGGAGGTCACTGTTTGAGGAGGCTGGTGGTGCAGGCAGCAGCAGTAGCACTGTTGCCAAAGGAGCAGCGTCTCCTCCTGTAGTGGAAGAGGGGAGCCCGCTGATGGACCTTAAGTCAGAGGTGTCTGATGTCCTCAGCATGGTGGAGGGTGAAGAGGCGGAGACCCTCCAGCGTGTGGAGGAGGATGAGCACCTGGCCCCTCTTCCATCATTCGCCCTGCTTGTGTGGTGACCCTCGAGACTCAAGGCAGGCAGTCTCTGTCTTCACAGAAGCGTCAGGAGGGCAGCATCGTGTGGGACCGCTTTGAGGTGGGAGTAGATCCCAGCACTGCCATCTGCCACCACTGCAAGGTGCCTCTGAGCAGCGGGAAACAGCCAGGGCACTGCACCAGCAGCAGCCTGCTCCTGCACTTAAGGAGACCGCACCAGTCAGTCTTGCACGGGGAAAAGGCCCCCACGGCCCAGCAGGCCGGCAGCAGGGGCAAGCAGAAGACTCTTGGTGCCGGAACTCCTGCAAGCTCTCCGTCTCTCACCCCCAGGAGGCTTAGGCAGGCCACCATGGAGGACATGGGGTGGGGGAAGTATGGGTCCCCCAGGTGGAGGTTTCCAGGGCCTGACCAGATCACCAACTGCATATATAAATACATATATACTGGATAAGGATGTGCACTTTGCTACACTCTCAGTTCCTTCAGTTCACTCACATCATTTTTTAAAGTAAAAACTGTCTGAAATTTGGCAGGTGTGGTGTGGCTAAAAATAGGAATTTATTAAAACATAAAATAAATATAAAATATTAATTGTGTGTGTGCTAGAAAAAAAGCACAGTACTTCCAAAACAAACTACTCTGCCAGCCTGCCCGCCAGGTAATGTGTGTATTCAGCCAAAGAGAGCCTGAGCCTGTGATTCTTCTGAATAGGAAGTACTTGGAGAAAGGGGTTGTTTGGACTTCAAAGAAACCTACAGCAGAGATTAGGGATAGTGACCTCCTCCACTTCCACACACCTAACTACTCCTTCTGAGTTTGGTTTGAATTTCTGAGAACAGTACATTTCACCTGCGCCTAGCACAAAAACTACTAGGCCAAACTGTCTGAAATTTGGCAGATGGGATCCTCCCCAGGATGGGGGGCTGAGTGGTCCCGAAATGCCATGCACTTCTATGCAACCAGTGAAAAGTTACAGCTCTTTGCTTTGAGAGATTTTGTGGAAAAAAACAAATTTCACCTGTAACTAGCACACAAACTGCTGGGCCAAACTCTCTGTAATTTGGCAGGTTGGATTCCGTCCAGGGGGCTGAGATTTCCCCAAATGTCATGCACTTCTGTGTAAAAAAAGTTATCGGTCTTTGCTTTGAGAGTTTTTATGGAATAAATCTATAAAAATCCGATGCTGTAAAGAACAATAGCACGCTCCGGGAGAGAGCGCAGGACAGGAAGGCCTGGTGTGCTATGGTCCATGGGGTCACGAAGAGTTGGACACGACTGAACGACTGAACAACAACAACAATGGAATAAATGAAATTTCACCTGCGCCTAGCAAAAAAACTCCTGGGCCAAATTGCCTGAAATTTGGCAGGTGGACACCCCTGGGTTGAGAGTTCTCTAAATTTCATATACGTATCCTGAAAACTGAAAAGTTATGGCCATTTGTGTTTTCCTGTGCAAGTCAATGGGAAAACACCAAAAATGATTGATTCAGATGTCCAAATCTCACTTTGGATTCAAATTCAAGTTGAAGTGGATGGAGTCCAAAGCAGTCCGAAGTGAAGTGGAGCTGCTTCGGAAGGTCCAAATCGGCATCCAAAGCAAAGCGGGGTGTCTGTGCACAGTCCTAGTTTTAAGTCGTTTGGTTTTAAGGTGAGAAGGAAGACTTCATAAATGCTTTGTTGGAGGAAGTTCAATTCACTTATATAGCAAAGAGTGATCATTGCTGATTGCCTATCTGAAGTGGCAGCATTTTTATATTGGCTCTCTTGCCGTGCTTAAAGTGATCTCTTCCCACTTCTAGAAGATTCTCAACACTTACAAAACTGTGGTATATCATGATAGAACTACATAAAGGCACAGGGAACCTAAGATATTTAGAGCCAGTGTATGCTGTTGGCTCAGCCTTTTGCTAAACTAATCATATGACACTCATCCAGAGAACAAAGGCTGGATGTATCCTCCAAAAGCTGCCCAATTAAACATTTCAGCCTGGTTAATTACTTGGACCTGAGAATTTTTAATAATCTAATTAACAGTAATTGGGGGGAAATGCTCTCAACAGAACCACTGGATAATCATCACTACTAGAAGTTGAATCATATGTTGCGGAGAGGGACATAGCTCTAGAGAACATGCTATCCATGCAAAAGGTCCCAAGTTTAAATCTAGGGCATCTCCAGTTAAAAGGATCTTAGGTAGCAAGGCTGTGAAAGATCTCTGCGTCAGGCCTCAGAGAGCTGCAGCTGTCAGACTAGACCAGCCTTCCTCAACCAAATGCCCTCCTGATGCTTTGGACTGATAGCATTCCTGGGCATGGTGTCTGGGGCTGGTGGGAATTGAAGTCCAAAACATCTGGAGGGCACCAGGTTGAAGAAGGCCAGATTACACTTATACAGAAGCAAGCTCCATTAGCCAGGATTTACTTCCAAGAAAACACATTGAAAAGTGGGTTATTTACACAAAGCAACACAGACTTTATTGATGCAAATAAAGAAGAAGAAGACTGCATGCTGCACCCTGGCAAAGTGAAGGTTGTCTGCCACAAAATATTATTTCTTTTTTGTGTGTTGCCACCACTCTGCTAATGCTCCCTAGCAAGTGAGATGCAGAGAAACCTCACAGCTTCTGGATTTTTGTAACTTGGGAGAAGGGAAAGAAAGCCCAACTGAGCCCCCTGTCGCTGCTGGAAGAGTCAACCCTTTTCCCCCTATGTCCCCCAGTGGTGGGAAACCTCTGGTCTGCAGGCTGGATACACCCGGTTGGGGAAGACTGAAGTATACTACCTGGACCGTACACGGCTAGATAGACTGTTGGTTTGACTCAGTAAAAGGCAGCTTTATATGAGAAGCAAACATGTGAGCAAAGCATACTTTTACGTTTTCCACTTGTCTGAAGCCTATGAATCGCCTCCAACTGACACATCAGTTTGTAAAGCTGTAATTCTCCCTGCTCATGAGAGCCCAGGAATGTCATGCTCAGTCAGAGAATCTGCCTTGTTCAGCACTACCTCCAACAATGGCCAGTCAGCCCCTGGAAAGCTCACAAGCAGGACAAGATAGAGAGAGAGACAGATGCTCTTTGTTTATCCCCAGTATCTCATTGTCAAAGGCACACTGCTTCTGTACATGGAAGTTCACTCCTTTTTCTTTCTTCCTTTTAGCTATCCTGGCCAATATTTATAGATGCGATCTCCTATGGCAGCTGATGTTGGGCGTCATGAAAAGGCAGGAAGTCATTAGTTATTCGATTCATTGTTATGGGCTTTTTTATTCCCAGGAAGAGGCAACTGTGGGATTCTTTGCCTCAGAGGCCAAAACAAGTTGGCCAGCCTTGTCTACTATGCAACTTGATGCAGGGTGGGATGGGGGGCACACAAACCATTTACTGTTCTACCTCAGGCAGCAAAACACCTTGGGCCAGCCTTGAACTTGCTTAATCCCTCGTATAAATGTCAACATAAGAGCAGCCATGCTGGATCAGACCAAGCATCCATCTAGTCCAACATTCTGTTCACACAGTGGCCAACCAGCTGCCTGTGGGAAGCACACGAGCAGGACAGGAGTGCAACAGCACCCTCCCGCCTATGTTCCCCAGCAACTGGTGTGCATAGGGGTACATCAGAATGTTGTGTGGCAATAAATTGTTCATAAGCAAATTATATGTTTTATAAAGAAGCAGATTCATGTACTAATTATGCAAAGAGATCTGATACTTAAAGATGTTGATAACATTAAATACTATACACACTGTGACAGTGCTGTTTTCGATACATTTTGTACATCATCATCTTATACTGGATTTTCCCAACCTGATGCCATCCAGATGTGTTGGACAGCAACTCCCATCATTGACCATTCTGGCTGGTAATTGTGGGAGTTGTAGTCTGTATTGCCCTTGCAGTAGGCTTTGAACTCTTAATTTAGAGGTGCCAAGATAGTGATAAATCAGATCCAGGTTTACTTACAAGGAGATACTTTATTGAGTACAATCAGCACACAGGCACAGCCAATGGTTGGCTCAGACAGCTTCTCTGAACCCAGAGCCATGGGGTAAAATGGGTTTTATACCATACATGTTAGCAGTGAGGCCGCATGACAGCAGCAAGTGTTAATTAGCATTCATCTACCACTTTCCCATCATAGACTAGCTTTGCTTGTAGGGAAGGAAAACAACCAGAAACTTTCTCAGCCCAGCCACCTGCAGCTTTAAGAAAAACTTCACTTCCTAGGCCCATCCTGATAAGACCCTCTAGCTTGTTAACATGGGATGTGCTTGAGGCCACTGCTGTCGACCTTTGACTCATGCTGGTAAATCAAGAGGCCTGTTAGGGAAAGCAACAGCCAACTGACCAAAGTCAGAGAGCATCTAAGCCCCTACTAATAGCTTGGTTCAGGTCTGGGACCTTACATAGTCCAACACATCCGGAGGAGTCCGGGTTGGGGAAGGGTGTCTTACACATTCCTATTGAAATACACGTATTGGTTTATATAATTCTTCCAGGTGTTTGTAATTCAGCGAAGCCTTTCCACTGAATTCTGCCTCAGAAGCAAAGAGTAGGAGAAGCAGTGTTGGGTGAGGATGGGAATCTGTAGGCTATAGTGAATAGTTTTGCATCATTGCATTAAAAGCATTCCACTGCATTCCATGGATCAGCAACAGTGTTAAGTGTTCTTGGAACTGGGTCCTCATAATGCATTTGCACTTAAGTAACAAGCATCTTCCAAGATCACACAAGTTCTCATTCAGACACAGACCCCCCGTCCCCCAAAGCCTTTATTTTACCTTACAGAGGTTATGGTCACAGAACTTGCCTGTAAAATTTAATTGCCAGCAACACAGCAGCAATAAACCTCTGTAAACCTTGTTCTTTTCCAGACTTAGATTAAATAAAAATGCAAGCGGAAAGATTCCACCCTTATTGTAGCAGCAGGTGAGAGACACCTGCACAGAGAAATATAAACCTGCCACTACCAAACAGAGTACATGGATATACTGATTTAAGAGGGCCTTGCCATTTAAAGTTTTACAAGCTGTAGCAGGAGTGTTCCTTAGCATTATTTAGTCAACCACACTTAGCTGGCTAGGTAAGAGATGGTGAAACTGAAAGCTTGGATTTATATAAGTTGCAGAGAGTACATACGTACCACACGTTATTGAAATATTATATACACTTTGCTGAAGAAGCGTGAATGTAGTGTTTGAGCATCTGCTTCCTATATTTTATTTTTAAGATTCTGGTCTTAAGGTTTTCCTAGTAGGCATGCCTCCTGACTTTCAAGGACTTATCTCCTATTTCACTTGCAGGTGTGTTGTATACAGGCTCAGTGAATTAGTAATAATAATAGTAAATTTAGGGCACAATCCTATTGCCACTAGACAGCAGCTAGACAGCCATAGGATTGGTCAGTTTTCGGGAACCGACCTCAGAGCCCACACTCTGAGGTTGGTTCCCAGAGATCCACCTCCCCATCCCCTCCCTCACCACCTCTTAGGCAGCGCGGATCGTCCCCAGGCTCTGGGTTCATAAGAACAGCATGGAGCCGCACAAAAGGATGCATTCCTGGGGGCGGCAAGGGACGGGGAATACGGAAGTGCTGGTACGATGCTTCCTATGCATCTTCCATCCTCCCCACCCTGTGCTCCGATGTCCAATGGCTAGACAGCCGAAATCGGCCTCCTAGCTAAGAATGCAGGGCAGCCAGAGCATGGAGGAGAAGATCCCTTCCAAGCTCCACCTGCCCTATGTTGGATAGGCGGTTGCCTCCAAGTTCAGAGGTGGCCACCTATCCCCATAGGATTGATCCCCTGTGTGTATACCACATTTTCCATATTACATTGTGCTCAAATAGAAATTAACTGTACACTGTTCCTTTAAGCACAGCTGAGCTACAGATTCCTCTCATCCTCCTTCTTGACTTGCATAAGGAAAAACCCTGTTGGAGTCCAGCATGTAGAGCCTCTCTACATGAGGCTTTTATCCTGTGATCAAGATTGATTACTCATGGAAGTTTGAGGGCCCTTTACATGACGTCACCAAGCTCCAGGGCTTCTCCCATGCTTTCTGACCTTTATCTCATTTTTTAAAAATCAGGTATAATGAGCTATTTAAATATCATGAGTTGAATTTCTCAGTGAAAAGAGGAAGTTACATTAGAACAGCAGCTATACCACAGTGCCATTTAGTGGCTGTATAATGAAACATATAGAACTTGCAGATAAAGGAACTCCTCAGGGAAAAAAGCAGAAGTGTGTGAAAAGGGACTATCTTAATCCTGCAAAGAATCTGGAAGCAGAAGCCCAGTAAAGTTGCGGGATGAAAAGCCTCTGTGTAGAGAACCCCTAAATGCCCTGCCGGGAAGCTGTATAAAACCCTGTTAATAAACTAGCTACATTACCAAAACCTCTGTGGAACCTGAATTCAGCAACCAAGATTCAACAGACAATATAATGGTTACTCAGTGGTGAAGAAAGAGCACTCAGATAGTTTAAAGACCTTGTCATATTTATTACTTCATATGATTATGGGCTGAGTCTTTCAGGAAACTGAGCCCTGGTTCAAAGGGTGCTTCTCCTTCAGTGTTAGCAAGCCTAGAATCCCCTGTCTCATTAGTTATTCTGACTTTTATGGAAGGCCTGATTCATATTGGGTCCCTAGCATAGGAGTAGGGGGCTTTAATCACACAGTGTGGGTCCAATCCAGTTGGGGGGGGGGAATGCCTCCAATTTCTATTGCAAGATAGTGATCCATAAAAAAAACAAAAAATATCATCACTAAAGTTTATCATCATCATCATTATATAGAACCAGCAACATTCCATAAGTAAAAAAGACTCTCCCCAAGGAGTTTATCTAAATTCAGACCGTGGGGAAGGAAAAGACGAAGGGAATACCATGGTAGCAAAGGATGAATGTGAGCAAATGCCATTACAGTTGGGGATGAAGATCAAGGAACTAAGGGCGCAATCCTAACTAGATAGGCAGCTGCCTCCAACCTCAGAGGCAACCACCTATCCAAAGCAAGGCAGGAGGGGCATGGGAGGATCATTCCCTCTGCGCCTCTCCTGCCTCGCTATTTTTTGCTAGACAGCTGTTTTTGGCTGTCTAGCAGCAGTGGGGCCGACTGAGAGAGGAAGCTGCCGTACGACACATCCAATGTGTATGTCCGCAAGTCCGCAGGTCCACTCTCCCTGCCCCAGAATGCCCTCCGCCCTGCCCCTTTTCAGTCGCTCCATGCTCCTCTGCAAGCGTGGAGGACGGGGCTTCTCTGCACTGCCTCCAAGGCAGCGTGGACAAGGGGAGTGGTTTGTTTTTCAGGAACCGACCTCGGAGCACAGACTTCGAGGTAGGTTCCCGGAAATCAGCATATCCTATGGGCCTCTAGACAGTGTCTAGCAGCCATAGGATTGCTCTCTTAGTCACTAAAACGCAACGTTTACCATGTTGGCTGGCATGATGGAGTTTTAGTTTTATATATATATACTTTTTCTTCTCTTCGTCTTCTTCCTGTTATGTTAATCATGGATTTCTGTATTCTGTGTGTAAGTTGCTTTGAGACTGCTTTTAGCGATGGGAAGCGCTGCATAAATTTAATTAATAATGATACTGTCACCATTACCTCTCAGCTTACCTTTCAAGAGGTTGTTTAAAGATAAAAGGGCTAAGGATGGTGAAACACTAAGTGCACAAACCTATGCATCTTTAGACAGAGAAAAGGCCTACAACTCCCAGCATGCCCCAGCCCTCCATGCTATTGGTACAATCTAGCTAAAGTTAAGCACTTTTACATCCCAGTGGTCTTATTCTCCAAATGGAAGTAGTGGGCCTTAAGAGCGTGTTGTTTTGTCTGGAGTATGCCCTCCCTGTGCAGACAAGGACTAATTCTAGTCTAACAAAATTTCAGAGATCTTTACAATTGTGTTGGGGAAAGGTATGTTGCCCAGACCATTGAGGCAGCTGCACCTGTAATGGGCACAGCCAAGCAGATATGATATCAAGTCTGTAAGGGAAGCCAAACACACATGATGGAGTGGACACCGTGACAAAAATAGAAACTTACCCAAAAAAGTTCATGGCAAACCAGTGAAAATTGTTATTTGAAGAGCTGTAGTGCTCTATTGTGTTGCAAATGTGATTAAACACTGCCAGCTCATGCGAATCTGTTGTTAATGGGGCTATTGTCCATTTTGCAAAGTACTGTAGAGTGATGCAGGCAGTTATCCCAAGCATCATCAAAGCTATTTACAACCATTCATCAGCATTAACTCCCATTGTGGAAATACATGGTTTCCTAGTTTTTAGAAGTAGCAGTTAAAGCTGTATACAAAAGGCAGGAATTGCATGCTCTGATCAATTCAGATGTTTGCTGTACTCCCTGTTGTTGCCACAACTGTATTGTTTGCTCTGGAACTAAAGAGACATAATAGCTTGAAAGACAGAGCAGGGCTATAATGATAGTGCAGCAAAAATGGAAGGCTCTCTGAGGCCTGGAATAATGGTCCCGGAAAGCAATAAGTTGTATCAATCTAGCATAAGGTGGCCACTTGAAAAGATTTGCACAGCAGCAAAAGCCAAGGCCAAAATCCTGCTTGAGTTTCAGAGAAAAGGTTGTCTGGAGAGAATGGGAAATACTTTATGGAAGCAGTGAGAAGCCTCTTGTGATTGTATTCTCATTGTTAGCAAGGGAGTAGAGTTCAGTAAGTCTTCACAATTTGTGACTAAAGCTGAAATCTGCCTTGAATTTTATTTGAATAACATTCCTGCTTGTATTTCAAAGAGCTGTCTCCCAGGCTGTTTTGAAAATATCTTGACCATCAATGACACATGCTTTTTAAGGCAGATAGTGGTGCCATCCTAGCAGGACTTTGAAGAAGTCGTCCAGGGCCACCAGAATAAGCAGCAGTGGAGGCTGGTGGCTTCACTGTCAGTGGGGCAGTAAATCCGCTCCCGGTTTCAGTCAGAACCAGCCAGAATTCTAAAGGAGCTATCCAAGGTGCTGAACCAATTTGGGGGCTAGAGTTCAGCACCTTGGATAGCTCCTTTAAAGTTCTGGCTGGTTCTGACTGAAACCCAGAATGGATTCACAGCTGCACCAAAATCGGAGCCACCAGCCTTCACTCTAACTGCCAGTAACAAAGCTTTAGGGGAGGCATTTCAACTTTCTAGAATGGTGGGACTGTGCAGAAGCTGGGAAACCACCTAATGGTGAACAGTCTGGGGAAATGGGTGGGACCAGTCACCAGAGAAAGGGAGACTGGCCATCTACAGAACCCCAGAGGTCCAGACTGGGATGCCAGGAAGGCCAAATTTGGCCTCTGGGCCTGAGGTTCCCCAACCCTGTGACAGACAGAGCTACAACCTCAGTGGAGAGGGGCTGTTTTTATGTCGGTGCCCTCTTTTTGGCTCCTCCCAGCCACTGTAGAGTTTTCCGTGGTGGCTTCCTCTATGAGATTGCAACTCTGATGTCAGAGAGGGGAGAATATATTTCTAAGGGCCACTTGGCTTAAAGCAGAGCTCTTTACTCTACTTTATATATATTTATATTTAGAATAAACACTGTAACATGCTCCTTTCTTTAGATGTGTAGGGTCTAAATGAAGATTATATATTCAAATCTTGGTATTTCAAATGTCTATGGAAAATAAATGAGCCCAGATTACTTTTTGAGGGTTCTTTTTCATGTATTCAAAATAACCCCATGAAGATTTTACCTATCTTCAAGAAAAAAAATTCACTAAAATTCCTGGGGCCTGTCTTCATGGATGATTTGCTGCAGATTGGGACCGCTTGGAGGTCTTTTGCGGCACATGGTCTTGTAGGCCCCTTCCAACCCTACTATTCTATAATTCTATGATAATGTTATGGCCAGCCACCCTTGAGTTTACCTGTGGGGAAGCCATGTTTTTACAAAGTACTTCTACTCCATTGTTCTTCTTTAATTTGGCTCCCCTGCAGTTCAGCTGTTGTGTGCCCATCTCTCCACTTTAATTTCAGTATGATCGAGGCATTCCTAGTGGTGTGTCTTTCACCTGGCTGTGCCCTCAGTAACCTAGGTAACTAGAGTAACTAGCCTGCCTTTCCAACTCATCCTTCCCGACCATCTGCTCCCATCGGTAGTACATGCCCTGGTCTCCTCTCGTTTAGACTACTGTAATGCGCTCTATGTGGGGTTACCCTTGAAGAAGGTTCGGAAGCTGCAGCTGGTACAGAACACAGCGGCTCACCTGATTAAAGGCAGTCGCCGGCAAGATCACATCACTCCAGTGCTGAAGGAGTTGCACTGGTTACCAGTTGTTTTCTGGGCCAAATTCAAGGTGTTGGTTTTGACCTTTAAAACCCTATATGGTTCCGGCCCAGCCTATCTTAAGGAGCACCTCCAGCAACACCAGACAGGCCGCTTAACAAGATCAGCCTCGGATGGCCTTCTCTCTGTCCCATCAGCCAGGACAGCTAGACTGGTGGGGATGAGGGAGAGGGCCTTTTCTGTGGTGGCCACCACTCTGTGAAACTCCCTCCCTAAGGAACTCCGTCATGCCCCCTCTTTAATGAGCTTCCGCCGTGCATTAAAAACGTGGTTGTTCAGGGAGGCATTTGGGGTGGGCTAGGGTATTTTAGAAAATGTTTTTATTGTAGAATTTTATTGTTTTAAACTGTTTTACTATGTTGTACATTGCCCAGAGTGGCTGGGTGACCAGCCAGATAGGCGATTAATAAATTTAATAAATAAATAAAATAAAAGTGCTAGAGCACTCTTTCGAGCCTTCTGAATTGCACTGCATTTCCTTTTTGTCAGTGGGAGTAATTAGCCTCTGTGATTATGCACTTCTCTGATGTTTGTGTCACTTAGCTTCTCTGATGTTGTGCTAAGTTGATTCTCTGATGTTGTGTGAAATCACTTCTTTGATGTCACGTTACTTCACTTCTCTGTGCTGCTTGCAGTAAAAATGGGTTGGGGAGCATTAGACAAATGTGCATAAGGCCTATATTGTGGTAGTGATCTACCATGGTCTCGGGATCACGGGAGCAGAGAAGTCTGTCACTGTGAGCAGGGAGAATTGGTCAGAGAAGGAAAAAGGGAGGTTGGGAGGTATAACTCCATGACAGTTTGCTGGAATGGGGTGAAATTGGGGTGGTGGTATGCTCTCATGGGAAGCCTTCAGCTGCTGCACTGGATAATTGGAGATTTTGCCTTCTTTATGGAAAAGTGCACTTATTGGGGAAATGGGGTGGGAGCAAGAACTCCATGACAGTTTGCTGGAATAGGGTGAAATCGGGGTGGTCAGGTGCTCTCATAGGGAGCCTTCAGATGCTGTTCTGGATAATTTGGTTTTTTGCTTCTTCATGGAAAACTGAGCATTTCCCCCCTATCCAGCCATTTCCCCCAATCCTCCTCTTTCCTTTGGCATTAAACAAATGTACATAAGAGCTTTATCGCAGTAGTGATCTACTGTGGTCTCAGGATCATGGGAGCAGAGAAGCCTGTCTTTGCAAGCAGGGAGAAGTGTCCAGAGAAGAAGAAAGGGTGTTGGAGCTAGAACTCCCTGACTGTTTGCTACAATGAGGCTTATTTCACTGGTGGAGTGTTCTCATGGGAGCAAATATCTAGCCACCCTTTTTAACACCCTTAAAAAGGATTTCTACCCTTCAGAATTGTGAATTAGTTACCTTCCATTCATAATAATGTTGTAGTGGGGGGAGCCTGGACAGGGGTGGGAAACAAGCCTCTCTCATTGGTTGAGCAGCCCTTGCCAAGTTGATGACATTCAGTTCTACTCCCCACAATCAACCCACAAGTATGTTCCTTTAAAGTGCTGTGTGACCCGTGAAAAGAGGATTTTTAAGGTATGGTACACTCGGCTTTTCTTGCTTCATGTGTCCCTGATGGATCAAAGCCAATTCCATGAATATCCGGATAATATTCCAATGCACTTCTCATTCCATTGCCATGAAGATCCCCCCATGGTGTCCTTCTGGATCCATACTGAAAAAAGCTTAGAGCTACATACCATCTGTATAGGGAATTCACCTGAAATACCTTTACAGTTAGGCCAGCTTCTAAGATAGCAGGCCAGCTAGAGAGACTTGGTCTCTTAAAGCAAAGGGGAGGGGGGGACACCAGGCATTCTGAGAGTCTGCCAGTGGGAAGTGAACAGTAGCCGAGGATCCAAAGGCTCTTAAGCCCTCCTAACCCCCGACCATGCTCCCAACCCAGAAAAAAACCCAGATGTGCCAAAAAAGCAATCTAAATGTATATCACCCATTACCTGCTATGGGAGAGACTGTCTTTTCTTCCATCAGTGAATGGAAGAAAAATACAGTAAACCCCACCTTCCTCCTGACTTCTACTCTGTAGGCAAGATCCGACAGGACATAGGAATGGACAGAGCCTCTGCTGTGAGATTGCTCTCTTAAGCATTTAACTGTGCAGTTTAGTTCCATTTATTTCAATGGTATTTCAACACACCAAATTTTGACTGGATTGCCTCCAGCAGGACCAGCCCACCTATGAAGCAGGGTGAGGTGCCTGCGTAAGGTGGCAGAGCTGGGGGAGTGGCAAATTGCCCCAGCTACAGCCAGGAGAGTCCACCGCCACCCCCAGCAGGTGCTCTAGAGAGCTCCACTAGCCGCTCTCCCGCTGTGGCATTTGCTGCAGTGAGAGGCTGGCTGGCATGGCTGTCTGGAAGAGCCACCAGCTCTCCGTTGCTAAGAGCCTCTGGATCTCATGAGAGCTCATGAGATCTCGCCCCTGTCCCATGATATCTCACGAGACTCGGCCGAGATCTTGCAAGAGCCCTGCAGCACTCACAAGTTCTCATGAGAGCCCCAGCATGACAGGAGAGATAAGGGGAGACGGGTGCACAGCAGGAGGAGGGGAGGGGCATGCCCTGGTGGTGCAAGTTCTGCTTGAGGCAGCAAGAGAGCTCACACTGGCCCTGGTCTTCCAGGGACTGTCTATAAGATATGTCACATCATTTAAGGATTCCACCTCCCTTGTGAAATTTCAACTCATTTTAAGCACCCCTAAATCTCTCCGTTGCCGCAGCTTTGCTACCTCAAGCCTTGATGCATGACATACCAGTGGTCTCCTCGCCTCCCCTGCATTTCTCTCTGCTTGCTGGGCATTAAAAAGGCCCAGTATTCGTATGAACTGTGTTGCCAGCATACTTGCTTATTCTGCATTCGTTGACACCTGCACAGACCAAACAAGCTTTAACAACTCCCAAGACACCAGTGTAGTTTATCAAGTCAGTACAAAGGCTTCAAGTAGGCTGTGGCACAAGGGACTGTTGTGTTTAAAGTGTTGATTTATTAAGGCTTTTGTGCCCTGAAGCCATTAAGGTATATGACCCTCACCCCATCCCAAAAAAGGAATGATTGCATTTGTGTTTCCTGGGTGTGTTCTTTTTAATGCTAGTGACATTTACTCATGATGGTCCTGCCCCAAATGTAGTTATGCACAATTCCTCTCACACACAAAATAGTGGCCTGTCTTGAATAGGAATCCAGCCAGTTAGCGTCCATTGAATATTGTGATTTCATAAGTCTGCTTCTGCACACCACTCTCCATTGCTGAACCGGGGTGTGTATTTTCTTAGAACTCTTGGTTTACCAGAGTTCATGGGACCTGGGAGCAAACCTTGTGCCATCTCCAAGAACATGAAGAACCCCATCACTGTCCTGGTAACAGCAAGTGAGGAGGGCAGGTATTTGGAACCTTTGTCTCTGAAAAAGGAACAGAACATTGTCCTTTACAGAAACATGCCCACTCAGAAGTCCCATTGAGTTCAAAGAGAGGTACCCCTTGTTAAGTGTGTAAGACTGCACTCTAACACCACAATCCTATATGTGTCTACTCAGAAATCAGTTCCATTGAGTTCAGTGAGACTTACTCCTGGGTAAGGGCATATAGAATTGGAGGCTCAAAGTCCTGGGGATCCTGGGATAAAGACATTAAGGGTGCAATCCGATGCATGTTTAGACAGAAAAAAGTCCTACAACTCCCAGCATGGCTGGCAGGGCATGCTGGGAGTTATAGGACTTTTTTCTATCTAAACATGCATAGGATTGCACCCAGATCTGCTGCTTCTGACAGGGGTACACTGATGTATAGACCTACATTAAATAATAGAAGGCCTTTTGTTTGTGGTTGGTATTCAAGGTTTTCAACCAAGCTTGATATTCAAAGAAAACATGACATGGAAATAAAACCTCAGAACAGTGTAATGCATTTTTAATCATTTCCAACTATTTACCTGATGCCTTGCTCCTTTGCAATTTGGAGAGGCTTCTTTGGGAAGCAAATAAAACTGAGCGTCAATGCGATCTTTTTTATGCATATTACTGGAGGGAATAATAATCAGTGTTTTGCAAGTATACCTAATGGTCTAACCAGTTTGTAGAAATCAAGGATATTTGGACTTAAGACAGAAGACAAGAAATAGCATTGTCTTTAATGCACGTCTTTGTTGCCTACATTGTGAGATGTACAGTTCTTAACATCACATATTCACCAGATACAAAAGATATGTATCCATTCTTTCCCCTTGCATGCAGAGGGACCACTAACTGGGGATAGCAGGATAATTTCAAAGGCTTCTCCCCGCAATGACATTCATTCTTCTTCTCTCTAGATTGCATTTTGATTTTAAATTTACATCAGCTCAGGTCTTTATTACCACTCACTTTCTTCTGTAGTTGGTATACAATTTCTCCTCATCCCCATTTTACTTTCAGTTCTGAACTTACAGTATGACATCTTTAATGATGGTGTTCCTTAAAACAACCTTTTGTTACAGTTTGACTTTTTAATCGGGGTGGGGGGCACCCCCCCCCCAATGAATACATCTGCAGTCCAGCCTTAGGAACATAGGAAGTTGCCTTATATTGAGTCCATGGTCCATCTAGCCCAGTACTGTCAACATTGACAGGCAGCAATGGCTCTCCATGGTTTTAAGCAGCAAATTTTCCAGCCTACCTGGAGATGTCAGGGATTGAACCTGGGACCGTCTGCATGCAAAGCAGCTGCTCTATCGTTGAGCCACAGCCCTTCTTTTATCATTACTAGCCTTATGACTAGTAATAATAAAGCAAAGCTTCTGGTTATCAAGAGCTACAGTAAACGACCATGATACTTGAGAGAATGGAGCTGAAATCTGTGGCCTGCATGCTTTAAGGCAAAAGTTAAGACAGGGGCTGACAGTTTCAATTTTCACTTACTGTTTACAAGGAACTGAGGGAAAGAACCATTAAAAAAATGCATTGTTCTTAGATGTGAATTTGCTACATGTCGACAGTTCCCTCACAAAAGTTAAACAGATTATCCAGGCGTATTACAAAGGAATCTTTCTTCATGGTAACCAAGGAATGAGCAAAATCTTGACAGTTTTACCAGCTCAGAACACTGTGCAGTACACATGACATGACCAGACATGGTCCGAAGGCACATGGGACAGCTACCTTGCCGAAGCTAAGCAGGTCTGGGTCTGGTCAGTGCTTGGAGGGGAGACTGCCTGGGAACCACATGTAGCCACCTTGAATACCATGATGGAAGAAAGGTGGGATATAAATAAATAAATAAATAAATAACCATAAAATGATTACCTGTCATTACAGCATACAGAATTAGCGTTTGAAACTAAAAATTGGGATCAGCAGCAAAATGTTCTGGGTTCTAGCAGCCAGCCATGCTCACTTCCAGAACATTCCATTCCATTCTCCTTGTTTTCCATCCCCCCCACCTACCCCCCCCCCCACCAACAGCCAGTCAGCATTCTGTGGCCATGGAACATGCTGAGTTCCCTCTGTGTTGTTCCCCACTACCACCCAAACTGGGCTTTCCCCTCTAAAATTTACTTCTGCAACCCCTGGGGTTCTTCTAAGCTATACCAAGCCTTCCTGGGGTCCCAATCCAGCCTTCTGAGGTTCCCCAGATGGCCACACCCCTTTACCCCAACCACCATTTTTTTTGTGATTTCTCAGCTTTAGTAAAGTTTTTTTTCACCCCATTCTAAAAGGTTGAAATGCCTCACTGAGCCTCATTTCTCCATTTGTAGAATGGGAACGGGAATGAATGAATGAATGAATGAACATCAGAAAGCGCCTGCTGGACCACACTAGGGAGGGATGAATCAGCCAGTTTCTCTTTCTCCCACATATGAATTTTTTAAATCTCAAATGCTTTCTGTCCCAAATATGAGAAAATTTGTGAATTTTGGTAAATTCTCATCAAAAACAATATGAAATATGATTTTCACCCTTCTGCACTGGGCCAATTCAATAGGTACCAATTCAATAGGTACAGCTATTCCCAACATGGAGAGGACCATGTCATACCTGCCTGCCATGCACAGCTCTTAAAGATGAGAAGCCTGTCAGAAAAAAGAGGCAGCAACCCTAATTCAGCAATCATGGATGAATACACAGGGATTCAGACACAGACCTTTAAGAGCAAGGCACTCAGACCTCTGGGCCCAGATGGACAAATCTGTCAGTGTCGCTTTCTCACACATTCAATTTCTCAAGTTCCTTCCATCCTGAATATGGATAGGTTTGTGGATTTTGGTAAATCCTTATCAAAACGAACTGAAACAACGTTCTCACCCATCCCTAGACCACAACAAAGGTCTGTCTAGTTAGCACTCGCTTCCATAGAGGTCAACCAGATGACTCCAGTAAGCCAACAAACTGGGCTTGAAGTCAACGACAGCCCTCTCCTGCCATCACTGGCCAGCAAATGGTATTCAGTAGTTTACTGCCTCTGGACACAAATGGTCCATGCGGCCATCATGAGTAATAGCCTTTGATAGACTTACAGCACCATCCCATGCATCTTTGCTCAAATATAAGCACCACAGAACTCAAAAGGACATAGTCCAAGTAGGTATGCATATGATTGCAGCCCCATTGCCTGTGAATCTTTCAAATTCCATGAATGACCTAACCCTGAGGTTGAGCAAGAGAAAACTGTAAATATATAACAACATTTTCTATTCATATGCTACATGAATAGCAGGATTCATTTGCATATGATGTTAAGTCAAATAGTTTCAGAGAAGGAAACAAACACAAGAAATATTCAGACAATATTGTATTCAGGGCAATATAATACATTTGTGATGAAATCTGGGTATAAATCAAGAAGCTCTAAAGCTGAATTCCAAATTTGGCTTCAAATCATTGCCATAACTCTCAGCATTAGACACACATGAATATGATAACCTACTTCTAAAAATACTAAAATATGAACCAGAAAAATCTCTGGGACCTTAACTGACATTTCAACCTATTTATCGCATCCAAGAGATTGAAAGCTCACTGATAATATTTCACTTAATAATAAAAAATGACCTAACCTAGCAGTCCATAGCACAGATATAAGTTTTACATGGGCATTGAAGGGGGAGATCTGTTTTAATAAGGGACTTCATAGAAGCACATCTGCAGACACCAATTCCAGTTAATGACACCTAGCATGAATTCTGGCAACAGGTACCCATGCTTATCTAGAATGTCAGAATTCTTTGAAGAAGACCCTACTGTGTGAGATAAGGGTGTTCAGTAGATGTAATACACTCTGATTTTTCAAAAGAAGCTTGATAGCGTTGCATCACAACAGGGCTATATGGTTTTGAGCTAAAGGTCTATGGAACAGGAGAAGAAAAGGGTTTCTCAGCAGGAAAGAAATAGTTCGAGAGTTAGTAGAAGGGCACTGCAAGGGAAACTGACATAAGCCGAAAAGGTTTCTGGAATCTGTTCATACAAGTGGGACCTGCAACAAAATGGTGCAGTGTGGAGTGCTCCTGGTCAGGCTTCCAGCCAGCCATGCCGTTTTCCAGGCATTCCATAACCCTTCCCCACCTCCGTATTCTATGGCCACTGAGCATGTTCAATATTCATTGGGCTGTTTTCCTCTTTAGAACCCCCTCCCCCTCCAAAGATCGCTTGTATTTCATTAAACATTTGGGTTCCACAAAGGCTGCTGATGCCACCCCCTTGTGAGTGGATGGCACCATTTTGGCTATATGAGGATAGAGAATGAGTTTGCAATTGCTATAGATGCAGGGGTGTGTCCAGAAAATTTCTTTTGGTCAAACGTAATGAATCCTGCTGGGGCAGGTTGTTTGGGGACAAAATGTGTACATATGCATCCTAACGTGGGTGGACTCTTGGGTGGAGTCTAAGGGATCAGAGCACAGACTGACACCTCCAAGGCTTTCCATGGTGAATATGAACTTACAAAAACAGAGTCTGGATAAGGCTTTCTAGTGCATACTCTTCATTTACGGTGTATAGCTATTCCTCTCCAATGCTAAACAATACCATCTACGTGTCAGGCTCCATAGATCAACATAACTCAGACCGGACTATAGCTGTGCTACGATCGGAAAGCAACAAATCAGTTATATGCAGACCACAAACCTGAAGAAAATGATCCAAGCCATGGATTACAGTTATGTCACATGTGATATGTCTTAAAGTCAAAGGAATTACACATGTATAAAATTTCTTAGAGAACATAGATTCATTTGAGAGATCAGGTACACACCAAAGCCTCAGAGATGGTAACACACATAGCCTTCTCTCTTTCTCATGCACATGCACACAGGCCTTATACATCTAACCATAACACACACCTTCTGTCTCTGAATTCCAAATGCTGGGGACAAACAGGGGAACGTTGCCTCATGCCATATCCCCAAGCAGAAAACCATACCCCAAATCCCGGTTTTCTATTGCAAACTGAACACCCATTTCACAGAAGGCAAACCAATTAATTCTCTAAATCATCTGTCAATTAATTCCTGTAAAATTAATTTTAAGTATCATCTTGTTATTAATTAATGGGAAGAACACTCAAAATAAATTTCCCCAAATTCATTACCAAAACCTATTCCTGTTCAATTAACTCTCAGTCCACTCATTTCCCCCGTGCCAACCAAGCATCCCGCACCATCTTTTTCTTTCTCCCAGCATCATCAGCCTTACATGTACACAGCTCCCCAAAGACCATCTGTGAAATACACATGCAGTTTACTCTAACACTTAGAGTAAAATAACAAAACAGTTTCATAACCCTGAATCTATCTAATTAAAAAAAAAACATAAAAAGAGCATCTATAATCGGTTTCCTACCCCCAATCATCAATGATCACATTGCAACCCCCATAAAGTAAACTGAATTAAAAATTAATAGGGTGAACAATTCCCTTGAGGTGCTGATGGTGTGATCCTACTGTAGGACGAGATACCTGGGGGGTGTTTCCATGACAGCAGAAGAAGCAAATGGAGGAGTACCAGATTTTTTAAAAGGAATCCGCTTTGCTGCACTTTGCTCCATGCAGGGCTCCATGAGCGAGTGCTGCTCAACCAATAAGAGAGGCTTCCCCCTTCCCCCTTCTCCTTTTCCCTGGAGGTCCAGATGCATTGCATTTCAGGAGCAAGCCTCATTGAGTTACTTCTGAGTAGACACACATATGCTTGTGCTGGGAAAGGGGGGGGAGAACACAGGGATGGGAAACCAGCCCCCTTTCTAACCATACCGATACTGAGCAGGATCTCTATAACAAAAGTGTGAAGTAGTTACTTCCTAAGGCAATAAACCAAAGAATGGAGAATCGGACCCTCGAGATCACGCTTTAGAGCATTTAAGGAATGTGCTTTAAACTGTGCCATTTGAGTTGAGGGGGATCTCTGCAAATTCTGATGTGGGCATTCAGGGGACAAGCCTCATTGAGCACAATGGGAGTTACTTCTGAGGAGACACTAATTGGTTTGTGCTGGGATGGGAAACGCACAGGAAACACCCCTTGACTAGGGTCACGGTGAAAGGCACCCCCCTGGGCAGGGCAAGCATGCCCAAGGTCAATGCAGGGGTTGGGGTACACAGCAACTATACTGGGGAGAACCTGACTTGAAGAAAAGAATCGGACTTTAAGCCGTTTCAGGAAATCCGTTTTTTCCCTGATAAGCTTCAGGGTGGCTGCTGGATGGCAACAATATCACGTATCCCGAACGACTTCAAGACACAGCCAGCTTGGAGTAAATCACTGGTGGAGACACCCCACTGGTATGTGGTCTATTCTTTCTTTCTTTCTTTCTTTCTTTCTTTCTTTCTTTCTTTCTTTCTTTCCTTCCTTCCTTCCTTCCTTCCTTAATTGAAAAGCAGCCAGCAAGCCAGTGGCTGAACTGCTGCCAGCTGCTCCTTGTCTCTGCTGCTTTGTACCCAAACTGAAAGCAGCTCAAAGCCCCATGAGAAGGAAGGGAACCATTGTTTCTTTTCCTTTTCCAGTGGCTTGCTGAATGCACAAATGCATGTCTGTATTTCTTCTGACATTTAACTACAGCCATGCATGAGGTCGATGCCTCATTTGATTGCAGTATGTGGGGATGGGAGGGTTAACCCTTCTCCCCACTGGCCACAGTCAATCAGGAGACACACACACTTGCAGCCGCCAGCCAGTGTTTTTTCCTTAGCTCACTGATGGGGCCAGAAACTGCCCAAAGGGAGCCAGGCCCCATCCTGGATACAGTCCTATATGCACGGTTCATCTGCAGCAGCTATGGCTGTTCAAACAATAGAAGCTTCCCAGATAGAAAGTCTGCCTGAATGACTGCCTTCTCCCATACAAGCTTGCCCAGGTTTTAAGATCATCAGGGGAGGCTCTTCTCTTGGTACCGCCTGTTTCAGAAGCACATATAGTAGTGATCCAAGAGAGGGCCTTCTCAGTGGCTGCTCCCAGGCTGTGGAACTACCTGCTGAGGGGGGCTAGGCTGGCTCCCTCTCTGCTGTCTTTCCACCAGCAGGCAAATATTTTTTTTTATTCAAGTACGCCTTTGGTACGTAAGCTGGTCTGTTGGGTTGGGTGCTGTTTTTATTGTTATTATTTTTTAACTGTGCTTTTATTGTATTTGTTTTATTATTGTTGTAACCAAGTTTTTATTTTAAAATTTGGTTCCTATGATTGTTAGCCGCCTCAAACTCCATTTTCTTGGTGGAAAGGCAGAGTATAAATCAATAAAAAAAATAAAATAAAATGGGGTCAGGTCCCAGCCTGGATATGGCCTTTTATATATGGCCCACCTGCAGCAGCTATGGTTGTTCATACTCAGGATTCATGTAACACCCTGGGGAGGGCTGTTGGAAATAGCTCCCTGCTTAGAACCTGCCTGTCCCTCAAGCTCCTCCAAAGCAAGCTGTGACTTGATCCATAGGTGACTCTTTCCCAGTGTTCCGCATTTGTTTTCTTTGGATCATCCCTACATCAGATGTGTTCAGCCCAGAAATGAACGGTTTAGTAAACTGTTGCTACAGACAATCAGCCTAGCATTTGAATAAAAATTACTGTGCTTTCTGTCCTATAAATCATCATCTGTCAGAAGATGCTGCAATTAGATGCAGCTGATGATGCATGTGCCAACAAAGTCCAACTCATTTTCCTTTACTTCACGGAATAATGAAAACAGCTTCAATTCACAGATCCACTCAGATCAATATGCCTGGTAATGATGTGGCGTTTCAGCTTACACTGGATCATAATTTTGATTCTTAAATATTGACACTGAGTTTTCATCAACATTCTGAAATTCAGATAACATAACATTCCACAGGAGAGCAGTGTGGATACCCTAACCAGCTACTAGGCTGCAAGCTTGAATGAGCAGATTCATAAACTGTAGCTTCATCAGAGGCTAATTTTAATCAGTAAGGCTGCATTTTTAAGGGCATGCTAGTTAATTTTTCTAAGGCTGCTTTGTATCTGGTGTGTTACTGTAACAGAAAATGAAAAACAAACTACATATGGCCTTTCTTTGTAATGATGATTGAATTGTAAGTTATCACACAGGTTTGCAAAAACTTCCACACAGGAGCTAGTGTGTTGTAGAGATGCTGCTGAAATTCAAGACAGACTAAAATGAGTTCAGATTTCGAAGAATCTGACCTACGGAATCTGCTGCAGATGGGCCTCCTCAAGCTATGCTGAGACCGTGGACTTTCGGATCTGTTTTTTCATGTTCCTGGAATTTACGCAAATTTATTCGTAGGAAAAAACGTACCTTTCTGCTGAGACATATGCCATCCTGGAAAATATATGTGGGGGAAAAGTTGAATGAAATGGGGGACAATACGCTAAATGTTACATACTAACCTAAATTATGGAAATTGTTGTGAACCCTCTTACAGAATTATTTGTGTTTTTCCACATAACACAAAAAAAATTCCAATCCACCTGTGCACGGATGCCAGAAAGAATGACACTACACAATCCACGAAACACACATGGGATGGATTTCACAAAATCCAGACATTACTAGTGTATTGTAGTGATAAAGAGAATGAATTGTGTGAATTTTCTTTAATGGAAAAAATGGAGTTTTTAAAAATGCAAATATTTAAATATGTGCCGTTTGGGGCCGGGTAAGCTTAATATGCACAATATTAGAGGCATAATGCCTCTAATATTGGGCATATTAAGGTTTCCTGCCCCCAAACTGTGCATATTTAAATATGTGCATGTTTAAAAACTCCCTTTTTTCCGTTAAAAAAAAAAAAGCAGCAAAATGGCGGGCAGGTGCCGGACAGGCCCGGGGTGAGTTCAGGCGACTCATCGAGCTCGTAGGGGCTTGAGCACAGGACTGGGGGGGCCGAGTGGGGGTGGCACTTCAGCAGGCACCCAGAGAACCAGAGCTGGGGTGTGTTCGCACATCCCTAAGAAAGCACCACCTTTCTTGGTCTGTCCCCTCTACGCAGGTGGGACGCAATGTTTTATTCTCAGTCTCCTTTTGGCCAGCTCAGCTAGGCACCAATTATTGCCTAAACAGCAATAGCTGTGATGACATGAGTCCTGCAATGGCGTCTGCATTGGCTGAGGTCACTCCGTTCAAGCGCATGTGGCTACCTGACTATGTGAAAGGTAACAATGCTGAACTACTGTGGATTGTTCTGGGTTCACTGTTATGCTTCATTGGTCACTCTGTCACATCCATTTCATAGATGAAATGGCCAAGAAAAGATATTCCTTTCCTTTTCTTTGCCATCAATTTAGCCTTCTAATGAGGCTAAATTGAGAACATTTGTAACCCCAGCTATAAAAGCTAGAAGGTTTGTCAGGCTTCCAGTACTCCGTAGTATTCCTTTTGGTTGCCAATAAAGCCAGATGTATAAATTTTCTGAAGTGTGTGTGTTGTGCATGAGTTCATTTATATGCTGAAAGAGACAGATGTCAGGGGAAGGAGATGATGGTAGAACTCATAATCTTCCTGACAGCATGAGCTACATTGTTCCAATAACTCAATATGAGTCTAATTCTGCACCTATTAAAGTCAATATGAATTTGGCTGTCCAATTTAAGAGGAGCAGAGGAGCAAGGTGTTGGTGCAGCCAGGCAACAACTTGCCAAAAGAGGAATGCCATTTTATAGATTAAACACTTGAGTGACAACTCACTGAGACCAAAGGCGGTTTTCCATGGGTTACAGTCAAGAATGGGTAAATTTGCCTGTGCAAAAATAACCAGCACATTCCACATGAAGAGATACAAGCACAGCCACGTTGCTGAAAGCATGAACACTAGCCTGGAAGCCATACCTTTACTGCTGGTGACAGGATGTGTTCCCTTCCATCTTTCCAGATGTCTTGCCTAGAGTTCTTGATGAGGCCTGATTGCTTTCCCTGAGACTGTGGGCTAATCCAAGGCAAAGGCTGCTCAAAGGCCAGCATCATACATCAAAGTCACATGTGCTCAGGTATCAGTGTTTTTGCCATTGGTAATTAAATCTATTAAAATCCATAATTAAAATACCAAAATCCATTGGTAATTAAATCCGCTTCATGGATCACTGCCTAGTTGTGACGAAGGGGTTTGCATAACTCAGTGAAGCCATAAGCTATGCCGTGCAGGGCCACCCAAGACCGACAGGTCATGGCAGAGAGTTCTGACAAAATGTAGTCCACTGGAGAAGGAAATGGCAACCCACTCCAGTATTCTTGCCAAGAAAACCCCATGGAACATACCACGAGGCTAAAAGAGATGACGCCGGAAGATGAGCCCCTCAGGTCGGAAGGTGTCCAATATACTACTGGGGAAGAACAGAGGGTATTTCCAAGTAGCGCCAGAAAGAGTGAAGCGGCTGGGCCAAAGCCAAAAGGACACTCAGCTGTGGATGTGTCTGGTGGTTAGGGATGTACGAAAGTGACTTACCTTTCGCGGATTATGTTGATGTGTGGGGGGGAGGTGTTCCGTCCCTCCCCCTGGAATCCTCGAACGGCCAGCTGTGCTCCGCGGCAGCTCCAGCCAGGCCAGAGCCGTCCGCAGCCGGATTTCTGGCCGCGGAGGGCTCTGGGTAAAAAAAAACAAAAAAAACCTGCGTACGCAAATGGTAGCAGCTACGGCCACCGCCATTTGCGTTCCTTCTTTTTACCATCTTAATCTATGTAAATATTTACGTAGACTATGACGGCGAAAATCAAGAGGATCGCAAATAGCGTAGTGGGCGCTATTTGCGTCCCTTTTTCATTCACCGTTTTAGCCTACGTAAATCTACGTAAATATGAACTACAACACCTTCTAGAACTAACACCAAAGAAATATGTCCTTTTCATCATAGGGGATTGGAATGCTAAAGAAGGAAGTCAAGAAATCACCGGGATAACAGGCAAGCATGGCCTTGGTGTACAAAATGAAGCAGGACAAAGGCTAATAGAGTTTTGCCAAGAGAACACGCTGATCATAGCAAACACTCTTTTCCAACAGCACAAGAGGCGACTCTACACATGGACATCACCAGATGGTCAATATCGAAATCAGATTGATTAGGTCCTTTGCAGCCAAAGATAGAGAAGATCTATACAGTCAGTAAAAACAAGACCTGGAGCTGACTGTGGCTCAGATCATGGCTTCTTGCAAAATTTTGGCTGAAATTGAAGAATGTAGGGAAAACCACTAAACCATTCAGGTAAGATCTAAATCATATCCCTTATGAATATACAGTGGAGGTGACGAATAGATTTAAGGGATTAGAACTGATAGACAGAGTGTCTGAGGAACTATGGAGGGACGGAGGTCCCGTAACATTGTTCAGGAGGCAGCAACTAAATCCATCCCAAAGAAAAAGAAATGCAAGAAAGCAAAGTGGCTGTCTGAGATAAGTCTCATCCCGGGGGGGATCCACAGGGGGGCGGGGGGGTGGCAGACCATTCAACCACAGATTTCGGGGGGCCGAATGCACTGGCATTCGGCCTCACTGAGATCCATGGCGGAATTCTCTGACATCCCTACTTAAGTCAAATAAATCCCCAAGGCCGGATGGGTTTACTGGGGAATTTTATAAACACTTTAAGGAAATATTACTTCCGCATCTTCAGTCTGTCTTCAATGGAATTTTGGAGAGTGCCCAACTTTCTGAGGCTTGGACATGCTCCAAAACATTATTTTGCATTATTAAAACCAGGAAAGAACCCACTGAAGATGGACTCTTACAGACCAATTTCATTATTAAATAATGACTACAAACTTTTTATTCTGGTATTAAGAAGCTGACTGAAAAGGTATATGGGGAAACTTGTTCATGCAGACCAGTATGATTTTCTTCCAGGAAGATTTACAGCAGATCCTGTTTGGCGGTTATTCAATTTGATACATTTTTGTAAGGAGCATAAATTTCCGATAGCAATTTTGGCCTCGGATTTGTGTAAGGCCTTTGATTGCATAAATTAGAGTTTTCTGAAAGCTGCCCTATGACATTATCAGTTTGGCCTTAAATTTTTGAATGCAGTCCAAGCTATTTACTCTCCAACTTTGGCATAGATTCGTGTTAATTATTTAGACTCCTGTAATATAAATTTGTGTAGTGGTACCAAACAAGGCTGCCCGCTGTCACCTATTTTGTTTACCCTAGTAATCAAATTTTTGGCAAATCGATTTCAAGCTCACCCACAAATAAGTGGAATTACAGTGGGTAATATGGAATATTTGATTAGTTTGTAAGCCAATGACATGTTATTGACATTGAGTAATCCATCATATGCAATTCAAGCTCTACAAGTAGAATTAGATAAATTTAAGGAAACAGTGGGCCTGAGGGTTAATTTTAAGAAATTAGACCTTTTTTGTTTAAATTTTCCTCCAGGTGAGCAACTAAGAGTTTCACAAAGACTAGGGATTCCATTAGTAAATAATTGTTTTCACTACTTAGGGATTTATCTACCTAAGAATATACAAAAACTCTTTAAAATAAATTATGGGCAGCTATGGAAAAATATCAACTATTAAGATGGTGGTCCTTCCTAAGTTAACATATTTGTTTCATGTATTACCCCCAGAACTTCAATATAAGACATTGTGAATTTGGCAGATTAGAGCAATTTATATTTAAAAACTGGAAAAAGTACAGCCAAAGTTCTTAGATATAGGCAATGTGTAGCAGGAGGATGGGGCATCCCTAATTTAATATTATATTATGAATCGTATCAGTTATGTCACTTCCTCTCTTGATTATTGACAGATATTAATAATCATTGGATACAGCTGGAGAGAACGATGTTACCATCACAGATAGTGAATTCATTTTTATATATTAAAAATGAACTTAAGAGAATATGTGTGAGTGAAACCTCTACACTGAGAGCAATTTTACAGGTATGGAGAGGGAGGAAAGAAAAATTACTACCTCCTACGATATCCCCTATGACTCCCTTACATTGTCATCTGGCTTTCCACTATGAGGATCAACCAATGGATATACTGGCCTTTAAGCAGAAGGGGTTTTATACGTTGAAAAAATGTAAATGCCCTGCCCCTCCCCAGAGAGTTCTGAAGGACTCATTTGAAGGAGGTTGGAATAACTTGGTTAGCATGGCATCAAGTAGGTACGTTCATCAGAAGAGAGGAGATCAAACAAAAGGCCTTGAGAAATTTAACACCATTTGAATCTCTACTCAAACTCCTAGGTAAGGGGGAGAAAGGCCTGGGCTGTGTTTTCACCAGCGATTTACTCCGAGCCAGCTGCATGTTGAGATCATTAGGGTTAGATGACGTCGTGGCCATCCAGCACCCACACCATAGCTTATCAGGGAAAACTCAGATTTCCTGAGACTGCTAAAAGTCTGATTATTTTCTTCAAGTTGGGTTCTCCCCGGTATAGTTGCTGTGTGGCCCAACCCACGCATTGACCTCGGGTATGCTAGCCCTGCCCAGGGGGTTGCCTTTCACAGTGACCCCAGTCACTGGGTGTTTCCTTTCTCCCCTCCCTGTGATTCCCAGCACAAACCAATTAGTGTCTACTCAGAAGTAACATTGTGCTCAATGTGGCTTCTCTCCCAAATGTCCACATTGGAAGTAATTCATTTCCTCCATCCCGTTAGAGCAATCAAGCACAGCAACAGGAGAGAAAGATTGGGGCTCGTTAGGCGGCTTCTCTTGTGCACATCGGAAGTCATTACTTCTAATTTTCACCTTCCTTAGGGAGAAAGGGGGGGAGCCTGGAGGAAGGGAAGCCTCTCTTATTGGCTGAGCAGCCCTTGCCACTAAGATGATGTTTACTCATCACTAAGATGATGATGCCCCCCACCCCACCCTACCTGGAAGTATGTTAGGAGAAGTGACTTAAAATGGGGCAATGCACACCCCTGTGGAGCCCTGCCCAGACCAAAAGCAGCTCCTAGTAAAATGTGAGTAAGCCACTCTTTCCTTCCCCTTCCGTTGTTGTGGAAACAGGGCCCTGGTGTCACATATTTACAGAGTGCTAGGTGGCTTAGTGGTTAAGACACTGAATTGCAGACCAGAAGGTCAGCAGGAGGACAGCAGTTTGAGACCCGAGTGCTGCATGACGGAGTGAGCTCCCGTCTTCAGTCCCAGCTTCTGCCAACCTAGCAGTTCGAAAGCAAGAAATTGCAAGTAGATAAATAGGTACCACCTCGGCAGGAAAGGTAACAGCGTTCCGTGCACCTCGGTGTTCAGTCATGCCGGCCACATGACCACGGAAGCGTCTTCGGACAGCGCTGGCTCTTCGGCTTAGAAACGGGGATGAGCACCGCACCCTAGAGTCGGACACGACTGGTTGGGGACACCTTTACCTTTTTAAAAAAATTGATTTAGATATGGGTACAACTAATCATTTAAAATGAATGTGGGAACTGGGCTGGGAAACAGAAATAGAGAACATGGAATACAATGTTGGAAAAAATTCCATTTAAATCAGTATCTATTAATATAAGAGAACAAGCTTTGAAGGTTATTCAGAAATGGTATATGGCTCCTGTTTGTTTAGCTCATATTCATCGGGAATTGTTACGATTGTGCTGGAGGGGAAGTAAGGAAACAGGATCAACCCAGCATATGTGGCGGTCCTGTGTAAAAGTGGCAAAGTTTTGAATTGCAGTCTTTGGTGAAATTGATAAGATACTTGGACAGCAAATGGAGAGAACACTGTAGGTGGTCCTCTAAGGAGTGTTTTGGGGAAATAATAGAAATTTCTTCTCTAAGCCTTTGGCTGGATTTTTGTTGGCAGCAGCTAGGCTGGTTATCGCTCAGTTTTGGAAGACCTTAAGAGGAGTCTCATTGGACACTTGGTGGGCCCAGATCTGGAAGATTGCCCTAACAGAAAAACTAACAAATAAGTTACGACTGGTGAAAGGAAGTAGGAAACAAGATACATTTACTATGGATTGGTATCAATTTATTATGTATGTTGGCAAAACTCGACTTCATAACACTCTGCCTGTAGCATATTGGCCTCTCTGGTTTATGTGAAATATGTATTTTTTCTGCTTTACCCTATTATAATTTTTTATATGCCTGGATTATCAGATGTAAGGGGATGGGGAAAAATGAAATGAAATGAAATGAAAAGAAAAGAAAAGAGAATGCTGAACTAGATAGATCCTTGGTCTGATCCAGCAGGGCTCTCTTATGTTCTCGACCTCTTGCACAACAACATCTGTTATTCTTCTAGCTCTTAAGCAACAATTTGCAGAACAGTCCCACTGCCAGAATATCTTCTGCTGGTGTAGCTGGATCCAACCATTTAAATACAGTAAAATAAAAGCCTTACTTTCCAGATGATTTCTCCTCAGAATAGATGTGCAGTTTTTCCTTTGATTGTGTAAGATTGGAATGGTTTGTCACTTCCATTTTTGTGCAAACCTTTCCTCATCCAACTCCACATCAGCTAATCTTTCTTTGACTGCCTGGCTGAATCTAGTTCAGCTAGGCAAGCTCCCACTTTTAATTCTCTCTTTTCAGTTGACAGCCAAGTGCACACACACACACACCCCTTCCTTTTCTCACAGCTAGCTACATTTTCTGCTCCAGAAGCAGATAACATAAAATCCTTTTAAGCCACAATGTCTGATAAGAATTATGCCTGGGAACTGCATCTCTGAAAGGAGCTTTGAAATGTACTGACTGGCACAGCTGGTTGTAAGGAAGCAGACACTTTGCAGGCTAGCTAATGACCACTCCTTTCTCCAGCAGTGTGCAAATGAGCTGAACTTTGCTTCTTCTGGTATACATTATCTGTCAACAGGCATAGCTAAACCTTGAAATCATCCACTCATCGAGTTTTAATGGAAGGTGCCATATATGTAGTCAAACAACACCCTGGTAATAGGCCACTTGCTATATTTCTAGATCCCCTGTACCAATGGAATACAGATTGACCACTCTGTAAGTTAAGGGGTGCTGGTATATATGGCCTTCACCACTTATTCTGTGGGCCTGCCTGATCCCTTGCATCTTTACCTGAGACTCTATGGGGGTGTCTCCATGAGCAATTTACCCCAAGCTAGCTGCATTTGGAGGTCGTTAGGGATATATGACAGTGTGGCCATCCAGCAGCCACCCCAGATTATAGCAGGGAAAAACAGATTTCCTGAGTCTGCTTAAAGTCCAGTTCTTTTCCTTAAGTCAGGTTCTCTCCAGTATAGTTGCTGTGTGCCCCAACCCCCACATTTACCTCAGGTATGCTAGCCCTGCCCAGGTCAAGGGGTGTTTCCTGTGTGTTTCCCATCCCCATACAAACCAATTAGTGTAACTCCTGTTGTGCTCAATGAGGCTTGCGTACACCAGAATTTACAGAGATCCTCCTCAATTGAAATGGCACAGTTTAAAGCATAAAGTCCCTAAATGCTCTAAAGCATGATCTTGAGGCTCCGATTTTCTGTTCTTTGGTGTATTGCCTTAGGAAGTAACTACTTCGCATCTTCATTATAGAGATCCAGCACAGCAGCGGGTTAGAAAGGGGGGTGGTTTCCCATCCCTGTGTTCCCCCCCCCGCGCATTTTCCCAGCACAAGCATATGTTACTCAGAAGTAGCTCCTATTGTTGTCAGTGAGGCTTGCTCCTGAAATGCAGGTGCATCTGGAGCTTCAGGGGAAAGGAGAAAGGGAGGGACAGCAGGGCGGGGGAGCCTCTCTTATTGGTTGAGCAGCCCCTGCCAGTCAGATGATGTTCACTCCAAGCCCCAACTCCACTAGGAAGTATGTTCTGTGAAGCGATTTTTACTGGTTCATGGAGCCCTGCATGGACCAAAGTGCAGCAGAGCTGATTCCTTTTCAAAAGTCCAGCACTCCTCTATTCGCTTCTCCTTCTGTTGTCATGGAAACACCCCCTAGGTCAGGTGGCAGGCTGGCTATAGTACAGGACACCCACGTGAGATTTTTCCATGCTCAGTAGAGGCCATCTTCCTAGAATCCTTGCTCATTTCTGCCTGGGCGCATTAATCCAGGGTTGCATCTTGGTCCATCCTTCTGAGAGATACCTCATTGGCTCTTCCCTGGCCAACAGAAGTTCAAAGAAGAGTTCTATACTTGGCTTTAGACAACTTGGAAAGTGGCCTCAGTGCTGGCTCCAGGTCTTGGGGGCCCTTGGGCAAGATGCCTTGAGAGGGCCCAGCTCCTCCTCACAACCCATTCACTTGCCCTCTCCCTCTGGGCCTAATTTGTACAACTGCCCAGAGGGAGAGTGCAAGGCAATGGATACTGCTCTGTCTTCTCACTCTAGTCACAGCTCACATACTTGGAGAGGGAAGGTGAACAAGCAGTGACAGAAAAATGACGCAACAGCAGGGCCAGGAGCCCCTGAGAGTTGACACCCCCTCGACCGCTGCCCAAGATGCCTAACTCTGATGCTGGCCCTAACTGCCCTATTACTTGCTGAAGGCTTAGAGAGTGATGGTCCCCAGCCAGGGCTGCTGACTACATGAATACTGGAAGCGCTGCCATTGCTGCTTGGCATAGGAAATGCCCAAGCATAATTTTTCTTGTACAAACCTGAAACACAGACCACCCTTGTCTCTTTGAAAAATCCACAAGAAAGGACTTCTCTGTTTCCCACTGTCCCTGGGATCTTGGATAGGTGGTTCACACAAACTACAGGCATACATTGAAAGAATGTGTGAGGGGAGTTATGGACTGATGTGGGCTTGCCCCAACCCACTGCCTGTAGCAGAAAGGCTTCCTTGCCATTCCTGTGGACAGACTGCATGGGAAACTAATGTACACATACAGGGCTAATCCACACGAGGAACAACTCTCGCCCAATCAGTGGAGAAGCTCCATCAGTCCATGTAGAGAGACATTTCTTACGCTGCCTGAACACATGGTTGGCAAGGAAGCATTTATTCCATGGGTGCTAGCTGGGATGGCTACGACATGAGGCAGGCTTAGCCTTTTTGGCCCTGTGACCCCACCGTACATGTACTTTCAGTGCATGGTGGGGGAGGTGGAGGTTCATGTGAACCAGCTTAATGTCCCTAATTATTAATGGTGCTCGTCCCTCCTTTTTTTCTGCTACTCGCCTGCCACACCCTGTTGGCTTCTAAGGAACCAAGGAGCTCTAGGAGTTGTCATTCTTGAGAGAGTATGTCACATAAGGAGATGTAAATAGATGAGGGCCCCCAATGGTGACAGCTCACTCTTCAGCATCTTGCTTGTTCTGTTCTGATGCTGCTTCTGACTGGGACCAGCAAATCTCACAATCTGGAAAACCTATATAGATACAGAGAAATAAGTTTGCATAAACATCCCCAAGCATGTCTACCATTTTTAGCCTCATTTTTTTCCTTCATGATAATAGGCTTGCAGCAGGCCAGGTCAGGCCCCCCTTTAAAATGTACAATTCCCTTCCCACACACACACCCACACACACACACGCAGTGGGCTGGTTCATATGACACGGCCAGCCCACCATGGGTTTATTATCCCATGATGAGATGTGGTTTGAATATGCAACCTGAAGTGGGGGTTGCCATATCGTGTGAACTGGGTCTCCAAGGATTATTTGAGGGTTAAACAACCCTCACAAATCCCTAAAACAAACCAAAAGAAGTGTGAGGGTTGTTTAACCCTCAAATAACCCTGGGTATCTGGGTTCACATGACATGACAACCCCTATTCAAGGCTGCATATTCAAAATGTCACCTTGCACACACATGGCTTGAGCCAAAGCTCATTGTGGGTTAAACAACCCCTAATAGACCTGGCCTGTTGTGTGAACTGGGTCACTAAGTTTGGGCCTTGGGTACAGGTTTAGGATACCTTCCTTTCAGTCACACCAGCCTGCTTCCTGTTTTTTGTTAAGCCTAATTGCATTTTTCCCTGTGACTAGTTCCAGGGAGATCAGTTACTCATAAAGCTGCATCACGTCTAGAGACCCGGGTTGTAATCGCCACTCAGCCATGAAGCTCACTGGGTGACTTTGGGCCAGTCACTGACTCAAAATCTAACTTACCTCTTTGGGTTATTGTGAGGGTAAAATGGAGAGGAGGAGGATCGTGTACAATGCCTTGGAGGAAAGGCAGGATATAAATCTAACAAATAAATAGAATAAATAAATATTACTGTTATCACCACTGATAGAATCTTTTTATTCCAGTAGGCCTTTGACTTAACTGATGATTGAATTTTTCTGGCTTTCTTTCCATTTTCTGCATCACAGGTTTTTGTGGTTGTTATTAGCTGCCACTCTGGGTTATTAATTCCTTTCTTTTTTTTACTTGTTTGGGGGGAACTGTTCTTTGTTTTTTCCTGAGCTGTATTGAGAGCCTCGAGTTAAGGCACAAAGGCGTGATAATGATTTTAATACATAAGCACATGAATACTAAATACTGTATGATCAAATAAAGAAAGACCTTTCCAAAATAATTCCCCCTCACACTAGATATGCAGTTGTGTGGGATTCACATTATTTTCCCCACAGTAACTCTACCACAGTACTGCAATCCTCCTGTCCAGCTGATCAGTTATGAGGTCAGTGCTGCATGGAATGCGGTCCTGCAAGTGTCATGAACACCTACTGGAGACATGAGGAGTGAGGAGTGATAACTATCTTCTCCCACAATGCATCTGACATGATTTACATAGCAAATCATATCAGCAATACATGATTTTCCCAGCAATACACTATTGATCTGTGAAACTTTCACTTTCTTCAGATATTCTAGTTAGTTCTTTGATTCCCCCCATCAAATATCAATTATTTGATTTATAATTTAAATTATATTTAAATTAAAGTATACATTTCTATATTTAGTTCTGGGTGCTCTCCCTGCCTCTAGTACTACAATTTACATCTGCCCAGATTTTATAAAATCTAGCCAACAAGCATGGTCACCCACACTGCCCCTAGGCTTTCTGGCCCTGCAGTAAGGCCCGCTGCTATTCATTACATATGAATGGAGCTGTCCCACTACTGGGACTGGATCAGGGGCCCATCAGAAGCATTGCCCTCATGGGAGAAAAAAAAACCTCTGTATGCATATAAACCCCTTCATGGATCACTGCCTTGTTGTGGTGAAGGGGCTTGTGTAACTCAGTGAAGCCATAAGCTATGCCGTGCAGGGCCACCCAAGACGGACAGGTCATGGCAGAGAGTTCTGACAAAATGTGGTCCACTGGAGAAGGAAATGGCAACCCACTCCAGTATTCTTGCCAAGAAAACCCCATGGAACGTAACACAAGGCTAAAAGAGATGACGCCGGAAGATGAGCCCCTCAGGTCGGAAGGTGTCCAATATACTACTGGGGAAGAGCAGAGGGAATTTCCAAGTACCCCAGAAAGAGTGAAGCAGCTGGGCCAAAGCCGAAAGGACACTCAGCTGTGGATGTGTCTGGTGGTAAAAAGAAAATCTGATGCTGTAAAGAACAATATTGTTTAGGAACCTGGAATGTCAGATCAATGAATCAAGGTAAGCTGGAGGTGGTCAAACATGAGATGGCAAGATTGAACATCGACCTCTTGGGAATCAGTGAACTAAAATGGACAAGCATAGGCAAATTTTTATTTATTTATTTATTTATTTATTTATTTCGTTTCTATACCGCCCAATAGCCAAAGCTCTCTGGGCGGTTCACAAAAATTAAAACCAAACAACACACAATAAAACAATTTAAAATATATAGAACATTAAAACCACAATATAACAATACAACCACAATAAAACCTAGCAGCAGTGCAGGAGTTTAAAATACAGATTTAAAACAGCAAAGATAAAAATTTAGAAAGCTAAAATGCTAAAATGCCTGGGAAAATAAAAAGGTCTTCACCTGGCGCCGAAAGGAATACAATGTAGGTGCCAGGCGAACCTCACTAGGGAGCTCATTCCAGAGCTGGGGTGCCACAACAGAAAAAGCCCTCCTCCTAGTAGCCACCCGCCTCACTTCCTTTGGCAGGGGCTCACGGAGAAGGGCCGCTGATGATGATCTTAAGGTCCGGGCAGGCACATATGGGAGGAGGCGATCCTTCAGGTAACCTGGCCCCAAGCCGTTAAGGGCTTTGAATGTTAACACCAGCACTTTGAATCGGGCCCGGAAATGGACTGGCGGCCAGTGCAGCTGGAAAGTACTGGCGTAATATGAGCTCGCAGGCCAGTCCCTGTTAACAATCTTGCTGCCCTATTTTGGACCAGCTGAAGTTTTTGGACCGTTTTCAAAGGCAGCCCCACATATAACGCATTGCAGTAATCCGGACGAGAAGTTATCAGAGCATGGATAACTGTAGCTAGGCTATCTCTGTCCAGATAAGGGCATAGTAATTTAATTCAGATGACCATCATATCTACTACTGTGGGCAAGAATCCCTTAGAAGAAATGGAGTAGAACTCATAGTCAACAAAAGGGTGGGAAAAGCAGTACTGGGGTACTATTTTAAAAACGATAGAATGATCTCAGTACGAATCCAAGGCAAACCATTCAACATCACAGTAATTCAAGTCTATGCCCCAACCACTGGGGCCGAAGAAGCTGAGGTTGATCGGTTCTATGAAGACCTACAACACCTTCTAGAACTAACACCAAAGAAATATGTCCTTTTCATCATAGGGGATTGGAATGCTAAAGTAGGAAGTCAAGAAATCACCGGGATAACAGGCAAGCATGGCCTTGGTGTACAAAACGAAGCAGGACAAAGGCTAATAGAGTTTTGCCAAGAGAACACACTGATCATAGCAAACACTCTTTTCCAACAGCACAAGAGGCAACTCTACACATGGACATCACCAGATGGTCAATATCGAAATCAGATTGATTAGGTCCTTTGCAGCCAAAGATGGAGAAGCTCTATACAGTCAGTAAAAACAAGACCTGGAGTTGACTGTGGCTCAGATCATGAGCTGCTTGTTGCAAAATTTTGGCTGAAATTGAAGAACGTAGGGAAAACCACAAAACCATTCAGGTATGACCTAAATCATATCCCTTATGAATATACAGTGGAGGTGACGAATAGATTTAAGGGATTAGACCTGATAGCTAGAGTGCCTGAGGAACTATGGATGAACAGAGGTCCCGTAACATTGTTCAGGAGGCAGCAACTAAATCCATTCCAAAGAAAAAGAAATGCAAGAAAGCGAAGTGGCTGTCTGATGAGGCTTTACAAGTAGCTGAGGAAAGAAGGGAAGCAAAAAGCAAGGGAGAAAGGGGAAGATATATCCAACTGAATGCAGAGTTCCAGAGAATAGCAAGGAGAGACAAGAAGGCCTTCTTAAATGAACAATGCAAAGAAATCGAGGAAAACAATAGAATGGGAAAGACTAGAGATCTCTTCAAGAAAATCAGAGATATCAAGGGAACATTTTGTGCAAAGACGGGCATGATAAAGGACAAAGAAGGCAGGGACCTAACAGAAGCAGATGAGATTAAGAAGAGGTGGCAAGAATACACAGAAGAACTATACAGGAAAGATCTGAATGTCCCTGATAGCCATGATAGTGCGGTCACTGAACTTGAGCCGGATATCCTAGAGAGTGAAGTCAAGTGGGCCTTTGGAAGCATTACTAACAACAAAGCTAGTGGAGATGACAGTATTCTAGCTAAGCTATTTAAAATCCTAAAAGATGATGCTGTTAAAGTGCTGCACTCAATATGCCAACAAATTTGGAACACTCAACAGTGGCCACAAGACTGGAAAAGGTCAGTTTACATTCCAATTCCAAAGAAGGGCAATGCCAAAGAGTGTCAAAACTACCGTACAATTGTGCTCATTTCACATGCCAGCAAGGTGATGCTCAAAATCCTACAAGCTAGGCTTCAGCAGTATGTAAACCGAGAACTACCGGAAGTACAAGCGGGGTTCCGAAGAGGCAGAGGAACTAGAGATCAAATGGCCAACATTCGCTGGATCATGGAGAAAGCAAGAGAATTCCAGAAAAACATCTATTTCTGCTTCATTGACTACACTAAAGCCTTTGATTGTGTGGATCACAACAAACTGTGGCAAATTCTTAAAGAGATGGGAGTACCAGACCACCTTACCTGTCTCCTGAGAAACCTGTACGAGGGTCAAGAAGCAACAGTAAGAACCAGGCATGGAACAACCGACTGGTTCAAAATTGGGAAAGTATTATGACAAGGCTGCATATTGTCGCTCTGCTTATTTAACTTATATGCAGAGTACATCATGAGAAACGTGGGGTTGGATGAATCACAGGTCGGAATTAAGATTGCTGGGAGAATTATCAACAACCTCAGATATGCAGACAATACCACCCTAATGGCAGAAAGCGAAGAGGATCTAAAGAGCCTTTTGTTGAGGGTGAAAGAGGAGAGTGCAAAAGCTGGTTTGAAACTCAACATTAAAAAAACTAAGATCATAGCATCTGGCCCCATCACTTCCTGGCATATAAAAGGGGAAGAAATGGAAGCAGTGACAGATTTTATTTTCTTGGGCTCCAAGATCACCGCAGACAGTGACTGTAGCCATGAAATTAAAAGACGCTTGCTCCTTGGGAGGAAAGCTATGGCAAACCTAGACAGCATAGTAAGGAGCAGAGACATCACCTTGCCGACAAAGGTCCGTCTAATCAAAGCTATGGTTTTCCCAGTAGCAATGTATGGCTGTGAGAGCTGTACTATAAGGAAGGCTGAGCGCTGCCGAAGAACTGATGATTTCAAACTGTGGTGCTGGAGAAGACTCTTACAAGTCCCCTGGACTGCAAGGAGGTCAAATCAGTCCATCCTAAAGGAAATTAACCCTGAGTGCTCATTGGAAGGACAGATACTGAAGCTGAAGCTCCAATATTTTGGCCACCTAATGCGAAGAGAAAACTCACTGGAAAAGACCCTGATGCTGGGAAAGATTGAAGGCAAAAGGAGAAGGTGACGGCAGATGACGAGATGGCTAGATAGCATCACTGATGCAATGAATATGAACTTGAGCACGCTCCAGGAGAGAGCGCAGGACAGGAAGGCCTGGCGTGATATGGTCCATGGGGTCACGAAGAGTCGGACACGACTGAACGACTGAACAACAACAGTGCATAAATTAATTTCTCAAAATGCTTAAATTGCACTATCAAGCTAATCCTATATGATGTAGTTATAATTTTAAGGTGGAGCACTGTATAATCTGGATTTTTGGACAGTGGAATAGAGAGGAGGCCTTGGGAATTAATATGTGTTTGCGACCTAATGAAATGTCATGCTACTTTCTGTTAGGTTGTGCCTACTTCTGAATCCCCTGATCACAGCTTTATTTTTAGCCTTTCCCCTCTGTGGAACTGCTATTGTATAAACCAGCCCTTTGGGGTCATATTTGGGTCATACTATGGTTCATATTTGTTTTGATGTGGTAGATGTAGATCTAATTACAGTCGGTTTGAAAAGATGGTCTTTTATTAAAGGTCTATCTATGCACATTTTGGACACCAGGGTAATACTCAGGAAGTATCTTTAACTATCTGATTTTTAAAAAATATAGATCTAGATGTATAAAACCAACTTGCTAGTTATTCTCATTGCTGTATACAGTAGAATAAAAAATTGCCAAAAAATTATATTCCCTTAGAGTAAGAGTTCCTATGTAATATTTAATAGTAATCTGCTTTCTATGGGTTTCTTTGTTGACATCTGAAAATAACCTGTTATGTTTGATTACACATTTACGTCTATACTAATTATTATTCCTCAATTTTTAGAAGTACTGGATCTCCAACCTTTATCTGTCACAGCTTTGGGACATCCTGAGTATGAAGCCTTGTACAAATTCACTCATTTCAACCCAATTCAGACCCAGATATTCCATACATTGTATCACACTGATTGTAATGTTCTTCTTGGAGCTCCCACTGGCTCTGGAAAGACAGTTGCAGCAGAATTAGCTGTCTTTAGAATTTTCAACAACTATCCCACATCAAAGGTTTGAAAAACCATTATTTCTCTGAGAAATGTTTGCTTTCTGTATCAGCTTTTCATTACTACTGAACTTGTCAGCAAATGGGCAGCAGTATTATGTAAGAATACTTTGTAACTGTATGTATGTTGACTAAAATGCACTTTACCATACCATGCCAAATTGAAAAACCACTGCTAAAAATGTAAATATTTTTCTTTCGGCTAAAAAAACCTCGGAGCTGTTTTACAGCCAGTCATATCTGCATCCAGGATGTGGGTGGATGGGTGGGTGGGTGGGTGGATGGATGGATGGATGGATTTGTGGCATGTCTGTACTGCCTATCAAAAAAAAGTGAGTCCAGGCAGGTATATATGGGAGGAGACAGCGCTTCAGATAAATTGGCCCTGAGCCACTTAGGACTTTAAAGTTTAATGCCAGCACTTTGAAATAGGTCCAGAAACTGACTCGGGAACAGTGCAGATGACAAAGCATTGGTGTAATATGATCATATTGGCTGGTCCTAGTTAACAATCTTGCTGCCCTATTTTGAAAAAGCTGAAGTTTCTGGACCTTTTTCAAAGGCAGCCCCACATATGACACATTACAGTAATCCAATCAGGAGGTTACCAGATCATGGATAACTGTAGCAAGGCTATCTTTGTCCAAATAGGATCACAGTTGATATATCAGCCTAAGCTGATAAAAGGCGCTCCAAGGTACAAAGGACATCCAGGTGTCAAGAGACAGTGCAATCGAAAAACAGCCCCAAACTATGCACCTCGTCCTTTGCCACCTCCTCCAAAACAGGTTGAACTCTTGACTGGGCAGACAAACTACCCACTAACAGTACCCCCATCTTGTTTAGATGGAATCTCAGTTTATTGGCCCACATCCAGTCTATTGCAGTCCTCAAACATTGGTGCAAGATACCTTTGGGTAGATTTTAAACTAATTTTATTAGAAAAGTTCTCAGAGTTACACTTCTTTATGTGAGGGATGTGAGTAGTTGGGGCTTATTTAACAGGGACAGTTAACAGGGTACAACTTCTTTTAAAACAGCCCAGCTCCCTTTCTAGTGCAGTAGTTTGCTTGGTACAATCACTTCACATACAAAGGAACATCTATATCAGCCTCCCCAATCTTTAACATATGCAGAAGGAGGCTCTCCTCCACATCTGTCAATACCCCGGAATAACTGTGACATGGGAGAGCCATTTAGACTATGGAACTCCCTATCCAAAGGGGCTCATTTGGCCCGCTCTCTGTCTTGGCTTTCCATTGATGAGTTAACATGTTGGTTTTCCAGCAGGCATTTGACCAGCCAGGTTGAAAGTTTTTACTGATCTTAAGGCTGTTTATATGTAGTGATCTGTATCTTTGTGTTTTGATTGATAGACAGACAGACAGACAGACAGATATTTTTTGACATCTTGAGAGAGCGGAAGACAGGAAAGCCTGGCATGCTATGGTCCGTGGGGTCACGAAGAGTCGGACATGACTTAACGACTGAACAACAACATGCATATAAAGGTTACTAGGGAAAGCCCCAAGAGCAGGCCATTCCTTCAGAAGATGCTACTCTCCACAAAATAGTGCAGTGGATCCCAGGAAATAACTTTCTCCCACCAGGGGCGGCCCTAGACAGTCTGTCTGCCAGCAACTGGCGCCCTAGGTGAACCGTGCAATTGGTGCCCCCAGCCCCAAACCCCAAAGGCAGGTCTGGGAGGAGGTTTTTGGTAACTGGGAAACATTTTGCCCCTATTTTCCATTTAATGAAGAGGCAACCCACACACACACACACACACACATCTCGGAAGCAGAAATATTATCATTTATAATCAAACGAACCCAAAATGTGTTTGTTTTTTTACTAAGCATTGTGTCAGTACAGGGGGTCTGATAAAAACAACAAAGGAGACAAGCACAGCCGTCCACTCTGCAAAGGAACAGAAGTCCCACCCACAACACCCGAGGGAGGTCCCTGGAAGAAGGGTTCTGGTTGCATCCTCGGGGCAAGATGGCCAACAAGGCCCCGCCAGGCCCTAGGCTCAGCCCTCCAAGGGGACAGGAAGTGGCTGCTCTTGGGGGGAGCCTCTCACTCCCTGTCTCCAACTGGGAGCAGCAGCAGAGCAGGAAGTATCCTGCATCGCCTGAGGGAGGACCAGGTCCCAAAGGTGGGCAGACAGCCTGACTTAGCCCCACTATCCCCAGTCAGTCCCTCGCTCACCTCCACCGCCTCGGTCATATTCCCTCTGTATGAACACAGGATTGAAATAATGACATCTTTGTTACTTTATTTGTATTTTTTTAATTTTGTATTTTCCCTCTCAAATACACCCCACTTTAACTTGGCGCCCTAGGTGACCACCTAGTTCACCTATATGGATGGGCCACCCCTGTCTCCTGCCCCTGTCTTCCACCCCACACCTTTTTCATGCCACCCACTTCTGATTTGTTGAATGCAATTATGTGAGGAAATTGCCCACCACAAGCATGAAGGCAAATTCTATACCGGCTTTCTCCAACCTGGTGTCCTCCAGATGTGTGGGACCACAATTCCCATCTCCTCCCAGCCAGCACTTCCATGGCCAAAGTCATCTGGTGGTGATGAGAATTCTAGTCCAACATATCTGGAGGACACTAAGTTGGGGAAGGCTGTTCTATACTTCTGTTTTAGATCAGAAGTGATCCGAGATGTGGGCTGCAATAGGGTCCTTCTATTATTGGCTGTGAGGCGTCAGAGTGTTGGAACATACAAAGGTTTTGTATGGAGGTGCAGGTAGCTCTCTTGGTTTCTTTTGCTTTGAACAATATTAAAACAGAAGCAATAAGCTGAAGAAGATGAACAAGAGTCAATGGGAACTTCAAAATCCCATGACAAGATGTATTTTATTCAGATTCATATATCACATCCATCACCGGGCTATGTGGTTTCACACGGCTATTATTCATTCGCATGGCCTCAGTGAAGGTGAAAAGGGGCAGACACCATATCTTTCCAACAGGGCTGTTGCAACTATCAGCAGCTTTTTAATAAGAGAGGTGAGCAGAAGAATCTCTCTCTCTGAGCAGCCTCACTGAAATCTACAGTTTGTTCAGATCACTTTTAGCTGCCTATTCCAGCCCATTTTGATTTTCTACAACATTTCCCCTTTTGTTCTGTGATTTGATATCAGCTCCTTCAATTGCATTGCACTCACCCTACTCACAGTGTAACACACAACATGATGTAATGGAGCTTAAACAATCCTACTCTGTGCTGCCTTACAAAGAGGTTCTATGGTCATCTTCAAAGTGTGGCTGTTATTTCACACACACACACACACACACATACACACACACCATCCCATCTATCTATCTATATTTGTTTCTAAATGCCATCCATCTGAGCTATCCACTCCCAGTCCCCAGAGGGAGAGGACAAGACCCTCTTCTCCTGATCCAAACAGCTGTAGTGGCAGGCTGAAATGAGAACTAGTTTTCTACCGTCCTGAATTATTTAGTCATCTGTAACTAAACAAAGAGGTTCTACAGAGATACATACTAGATGGGCTGAATGATCAAGTGTTATTTACTGAATGTATTTCGAAAAATTGTTTGCCCTAAACCTAAGTGGAAAAACAGGGTTGGTTATTCATAATGTTGGTGGAACGTAAAGGAAATAGAGACAACTAAACAGCTGTATAAAATAAAATTGATCTGCTAGGAGCCTGAATTATTTAGCTTTTTGCTGGATTCAGATTCAAGTCTGGTATAAGCAGGCTAAGTAAAATAACTGACGGTTGGTGGGCTATCACAACCTCTGAATTTGGCCTACTGTTTCCATTATGCCTTTGGAGATGTTAGAATTAAGAATGTCATCATTGTGTTCACTGTAAATGTGGGGAGTGTAGTTTGGATGAAACAGCCCATGAGAGTCAATAGACTTATTCAGAGGATACAGTAATCAATCAAGTCTGACTGAAGCAACTTGAATATCCAGCGTGGTTACCACTCGAGAGTCAGGCAGAGGTAACATGAATACGCAACCCTTATTTTCAGGAACAGATTCTCTCTCTCACTCTCTCACTCTCTTTCTCTCTCTTTTAAAAAGCTAAATCTTTTAACATGTTCAAACCTTAGCCCTGAGATATTAATAGCTGCATGACATCCTAGATCCATTGCAGAAGTTCTTTGCTCCTTCAAACACACTTTAGAATTTAATGGCATTACCTTTTTCTCCTTGGAGCTGAGGTAGAACAGTGTTGTTAACTCTGCCCAGCCTACACATATAGCATACTTCAAATTCATAGAAGTGACACTGGCTCCATTTCATGTTAGAGAAAAAGAGTTCCTTTGGGAATGGAAATGTGTGAAACCCACATAAATTAGATGTATTTTTTTCCTCAAAGTAAGTGGTGCCAAAGTGATTTGTGAATCAAATCCCACTTCATCAAGTCTCCATGCTAGTCCTGTTAAGGCAGAATTAATGGTTGACTGGTTTAAGCAGCTAATTTTTTAAAATATGTATTGCAGAGTCCGTAGTTCCTTATGCTGACACTTGCTATTTCTGTACTATATGCCACTGTTAATTTTTATTTGGCTATGGTAAGAGTGTTCTAGTTTAAATAGCCCAGTTTTAACTTTGAATTCTTTATTAGCTGAATGCTTTAAAATGTAGTAAAACTAAACACAACTTAGCAAGACACCCTTGTAATCCTTTAAATTAATCCTTGATCACACTACTTAAAAAACAAGAGAAGCCACAGTAATAAACTTGAAGGATTAAATTTAAAATACAACCATTTTATATCACATTTTATAGAAGCAACAATATTTGTGTATGAAATATTTTACATGAGAGGAGGCTACGCATATATACATGCATAAAAAGGTTTTGATAATGTAAAGCCTCTTGCAAGGCTAAACAATGAATAATAAAATACAACATACCTAAATTACAGAGGAAAACAACTTGATTTTGAATTTTTTCAACCAAGAAAATCTTGATATGAACCGATCAAGATCATGGAATAGAAGATGTGTATAGGTAATTCAGCTAAGGTGCAAAACATTCAGCAAGAATATTAACATGCAAAATAGCATAATGGATAGGGTCACTGAGAGTAATTTGAGAATATAAACCTTAGGGAAGGTTCAACATATTCAAGGAACCCATAAAGGCTCATGGCCCAGAGGAGACATCACTTTAAGTATAATGTTTCTGAACACAGCATTTTTATGTAGAAAAATACATGCAGGGCATAGGTCAAAAGCATCCACATCTATTTTACTCTACACCCAGGAAAACAGAGATGTGAAAAATTATCACACACTAGTCTTCACAAAATGTGCATGCCATATCCCATGTGGAAGTGCTATCCCTATTGGAAATTCATCACACTTGGACTGCCTTTGAGATGAAACCTGAGAGCAGCTTCAGATGTTTGAACAAGGGGATATAGTGTGTGTGTGTGTGTATGTGTGTGGAAGTGGAGCTCATGCATATCCTCCCAGAAGGGGCTTCAATGTTACAAAGAAGCATGAAGACAGGAAGCTCAAGACATCCATGCTTCCTGTACCCCAATACGTTAAGCTGCTCCAAGAGGCAAAAACATCAACATAAAGAGACAATGAACTTTGGAGGTGTGACGAGTGTATGAAAAAAATGGCAGGAAACAAATAGAGCATGGAGAAGGAAGAAAAAACAAGAATGGAAAACAACAAAAGGAGGAGGAGTGAGAGGTTACGTAGTGGAAAAGCAGGAAAGGGAAAGTTCTTTGTGTAGAGCTCAGATCTCACTTCCTCAACAAAACCAAAAGTACATACAGCAATTAACAGCCTCGTTTAGAAAAGCTCAAAGTACAGTGGGAGTATCAGTGGGCTTTTTCTTGCCAATTATAATTTTGTTGTAATTTGTGGTGCCCTAAAATTATAATATAATGCCCTAAATTATAATATAAACTGCACTGAGTAGGTGTGTGGAATAGGTGACCTCCAAGATCCCTTCCAGTTCTAAAATTCTATGATTCTATGTGAAGATTAAGAGTTGGAAGGGCTCTTGGAGGTCATCTGTTCTAAACCCTGCACAATGCATTTTAGATTATATTTTAGAGCATAACCCAAAGAACGGCACGCTTGTTTAAATCTAGTTGCAATAAATTGGATATAAAGTCAATTAACTTCTCCATATTGTACCTTTAGAATCTGTATCAAGATATATATATATATACCTACCATGAGTTGAGGAAGGATAACTAATAGAGGTAAGGCTCAATAGGCCTAACAGAGCTGAGGGCTGATTCATGCAATATCTCAGCACTCAGTGATATATCACTTGATGTGCAGCTGAATTTATTCATTTATTTATTTCTATACCGCCCAACAGCTGAAGCTCTCTGGGTGGTTCGCAAAAATTAAAACCACAAAGTACATCATAAAACATTATAAAATATGAAAGCCTAAACCTACAATATAAAAGCACAACCAGAATAAAACCTAGCAGCAATGCAGAGATTTAAAATACAGATTTAAAACAGCAAAGTTAGAGTGTTAAAATGCTGGGAAAATAAAAAGGTCTTCACCTGGACTGCTGCCTTTAAATATGTCGACTGTTGCCATTAAAGAGTATATATAAAATTAAATCTATGGAGTTGGATCCAAACCTGCTGTTTTGTGAACAGAAAGGGCACTTCTTTTCACAGAAGTGACTTGGATCCAGCAGAGGTTCCCACTGGAGAAAGGAGGAAGCCATTTTCACTGTTCTGGAGAGTCCCCAAATCCTCCAGATCAGATTTTCATGGGGGGGGGGGCATAGGAGGCTACACTGGGAAAGGGGAATTGGCAAAAATTACCTCTCCCCCCTTCCACCTATGGAAGCATCCAGTTAGCAGAGTTCATTCAGGGAAACTCTGGATCCAGCCCATGGTTTTATCTGTGATGTTCAGCCCTTCAGTGATGTTGTATGTATTGAGCAATAAACATGTATGCCTTTAGAATTCTGCTCGCATTCATTACATAAGATATAAAAGGATAGATTATCTACTTATTTGCAGAGGCTTTATCAGTTTTCAAGGGTATGTTGAACAATAAAAAGTACATGTGTGGAATAAATATTATCTAAAGCAGCACAGTATCATTTGTCTGTCTCTCATGAGAAACAGCATCTCTATATGTCTGATTATGAATATCCCATCCTTCTAAGAAAGACCTGATGTCCCACAGACATCTGAATCATTTGTATCTACAATGTCCAATCAATGGTTAATGGTTTGTTTATTCTTCATTTTTCATCATGTTCCTGCCTAACCTTGAAGTCATACCCAGTGAATCATATTCTCCCAATATGACTAACAAGAGTAGCATTAGCCATTTATCTCCTTAAACAGGTGAGCCACTAATCATTGGGAATTTCACATATCTCAGGCTACCTTGGAGAGTAAAATCAACACCAATTTTAATATAACTTGAAAACTTGCTTGGTAGAATTAACCAGCCTGTTGGAAAGATGAGGGAGATGGTTGTTGGTGAAGACCACAATCTCTGACCTTGCTTAACTTTTACATGGAAGAAGTTTCTATTGGGTGGGAAATACTTTCAGATAGAATATTATTTATTATATACTGCCTTTCTGCCAAGACATTCAAGGCAGTTTGCAATGTAATACTTACACAAACAAAAGTTACAAAAGACAAACAATAAAATAATAGACTCCTTGGTGCTCATCTCTTCAGGAACTGACGGTACCAGGATAAGTTCCCTGGCCTGGGCTTCTTCAAGTAGCCCCTCAGAAAAGAGCTTTGCCCAAGACATTTTGGTGCTCGAGGTGAAGGACAAAATAGCACCCCTCCCTATTCTAAGTTCTCTGGCCTGGGCTTCTTCAAGTAGCCCCTCAGAAAAGAGCTTTGCCCAAGACATTTTGGTGCTTGAGGTGAAGGACAAAATAGCACCCCTCCCTATTCTAAGTTCCCTGGCCTGGGCTTCTTCAAGTAGCCCCTCAGAAAAGAGCTTTGCCCAAGACATTTTGGTGCTCGAGGTGAAGGACAAAATAGCACCCCTCCCTATTCTAAGTTCCCTGGCCTGGGCTTCTTCAAGTAGCCCCTCAGAAAAGAGCTTTGCCCAAGACATTTTGGCGCTCGAGGTGAAGGACAAAATAGCACCCCTCCCTATTCTAAGTTCCCTGGCCTGGGCTTCTTCAAGTAGCCCCTCAGAAAAGAGCTTTGCCCAAGACATTTTGGTGCTCGAGGTGAAGGACAAAATAGCACCCCTCCCTATTCTAAGTTCCCTGGCCTGGGCTTCTTCAAGTAGCCCCTCAGAAAAGAGCTTTGCCCAAGACATTTTGGCGCTCGAGGTGAAGGACAAAATAGCACCCCTCCCTATTCTAAGTTCCCTGGCCTGGGCTTCTTCAAGTAGCCCCTCAGAAAAGAGCTTTGCCCAAGACATTTTGGTGCTCGAGGTGAAGGACAAAATAGCACCCCTCCCTATTCTAAGTTCCCTGGCCTGGGCTTCTTCAAGTAGCCCCTCAGAAAAGAGCTTTGCCCAAGACATTTTGGTGCTCGAGGTGAAGGACAAAATAGCACCCCTCCCTATTCTAAGTTCCCTGGCCTGGGCTTCTTCAAGTAGCCCCTCAGAAAAGAGCTTTGCCCAAGACATTTTGGCGCTCGAGGTGAAGGACAAAATAGTACCCCTCCCTATTCTAAGTTCCCTGGCCTGGGCTTCTTCAAGTAGCCCCTCAGAAAAGAGCTTTGCCCAAGACATTTTGGCGCTCGAGGTGAAGGACAAAATAGCACCCCTCCCTATTCTAAGTTCCCTGGCCTGGGCTTCTTCAAGTAGCCCCTCAGAAAAGAGCTTTGCCCAAGACATTTTGGTGCTCGAGGTGAAGGACAAAATAGCACCCCTCCCTATTCTAAGTTCCCTGGCCTGGGCTTCTTCAAGTAGCCCCTCAGAAAAGAGCTTTGCCCAAGACATTTTGGTGCTCGAGGTGAAGGACAAAATAGCACCCCTCCCTATTCTAAGTTCCCTGGCCTGGGCTTCTTCAAGTAGCCCCTCAGAAAAGAGCTTTGCCCAAGACATTTTGGTGCTCGAGGTGAAGGACAAAATAGCACCCCTCCCTATTCTAAGTTCCCTGGCCTGGGCTTCTTCAAGTAGCCCCTCAGAAAAGAGCTTTGCCCAAGACATTTTGGTGCTCGAGGTGAAGGACAAAATAGCACCCCTCCCTATTCTAAGTTCCCTGGCCTGGGCTTCTTCAAGTAGCCCCTCAGAAAAGAGCTTTGCCCAAGACATTTTGGTGCTCGAGGTGAAGGACAAAATAGCACCCCTCCCTATTCTACATACAGAAGCCAACCAGAATGGCAGTGCTTCACTCTGCCTAGCAGCAGGGTCAGTCTTTCCTAGAAACTAGGGATTCAAGAATGATAAGATACAGTACCTTGATATCAAAGATTATATACTTTGAACAATGAAGACCTCAAAGTGTGGAGAGCAAACCTGACACTAACTGCCAAATTATATGTATTTGTGCAAGAATCCACAAGAATCAGGTGCCCCTATCTTCCAAAGAATAGTATGCTCTTAACCTTTCCAGATTTCTAACCATCTGTCACACACAGCATAGCCTACTAATGGAGCAGTTAGGGAAGGTCTTGTCAAGGTATGTGTTAGTGCCAGGATGGGGTGGTGAGCAGCTGTGCCTCAAGGCTTTGTTCTCCAGGCCAGGGTCCCTCAGGTCAGTTGCTTGATCAGAGAAAGCTGGAGCCTCAAGTGCAGCAGGTAGGAGGTCATATGATTTATCATATTAAGAGCCACAAGGCCAGGCTCTTAATATGTAGGTCAGGCCTGTCTATCTAGAGGCTTCATACTGCATGCCAGTCACAACAGACAAGGTTGTATACCTAGGGTGGTCAAGTGTCCTACTTTACAGAGGACAGTCCTCTATTTGAAGGTGTCCTCTATTTGAAGGTCTGTCCAGTCCAAGTTTGCTTTAAAGCTGAAGAACCATAAGAAGGAAGAGCTGGGCCTTGAAGGTGTCCATCAACATTTAACAGCTGGACAACAGACTAAGTAGGCACACAGGTTACTGTACGTAGTGGTCAGTCTTTCCCATTATGGTGAGAAGTATTTATTTCAAGTTAAATCATGGTTATTTCTAAATTTGCATCTATACATTTACATTAGTATATTCAAATGTTATGGAAATTGGCATTCTCTTTTGTCCTCTTTTTTGGCAATGCATAATCTCTGCTCAGAGCATCAGGACACCAAATAGGTAAACAAGAAAAAATGCATATGTTTGATGTTCTTTAGTATTACGGACGCTAGTTTATTAAGTCAAGGTAAAATTAGCTTTATAACTACCTTCACAATTTCCACAAACTAGATTACAATTGCATTCCATTGATTGCAAAAGTTAGATACAAGAGAGTTAGGCAATGCTTGATTAATGTGACTGTGATTTAACTCAGCCTGTTATTTAATGTGATTTAAGTCAGCCTTTTTGAACCTCAATTGCATTTAATTGTATTACACCCACTTATGTTTCCTCAATATTTCCTCTGTAGGAAGAAAAGTTCATACTGTAAGGGCAGTAGCTATCACTGTAAGGCATCAATTTTTTCTTCTTCTTCTACCACACACCATCCAAACATGGCACTGAATTAATAACATTCTCCTCAGCTTTTTACAGTATTTACCACTGCAGTATATGAGTACTCATAAACATTATAGAATATATCTTTCAAGCACCTATGTGAGCTGAGGGAACTGGAGAACATTAATTATGGCTAAAGTACAGCTTTGGATACTGGCTTGAACTGCCTGGGTCTAATTTTCCCCTATAGTATATTTCATGTTTGTTGTACTCAATAGGTTAAAGAAAGTTCTCATTACAAATATTCACAAGTCTAGGGGCTCAGCACATTTGCAGGAGACAAATAAATCTGCAGGTAAAATCTAAAGGTCTCGCTTAACATCACATTGACCTGGTTCAGATGACATGACAGCCTAGTGTGGCTTAATTTACCCACTTGGGGCTGTTGCGTCGAGCCAGGCGGTGCCCCGTGCGCATCCAGCTTGCCATGGCTTGTCATGTCATGCGAACCCAGGTGGCAGGGGTTGTTTGAGGGTTACACAACCGTCAAATAACCCAAGGCTTGTTTTAGGGTTATTTGAGGGTTGTCTAACCCTCAAACAGCCCCTGCCACCCGGATTTGCATGACATGGCAAGTCAGCTGCCATGCAAAAATGTAGGCTGTCGTGTTGTGTGAACCAGGTAATATTGAGTGAAATGGCAGAGGCAAGGAGGGAATCCAGCTCTCATAGACAATATACATCTGCAGAAACTTTCCCTTTGAAGTCTATAAATATATAAAATAATCAAGATAGTTGTCTACCTACAGCAAACCTGCTGATAATACCAGTCAAAGCAGCCTCAGTGGCAATATGTCAGACCATCTACAAGGTAATACGATAAGGTTTTAATCAGGTCCTGGATTTTCTTATTGTTGATGGTTTAAAATTGCATATATATATTTATATACACACACACACAGACACACACAGACAGTGTGTGTGTGTGTGTGATGTCTGTTGAAATGTTCATATGTCAGCAGTTTTTATACTATGTATAATATTGTATTTTTAAGGTTTTTAATCTTCGTAAACTGCTGACTTGGATTCCTGCATTGAGCAGGGGGTTGGACTCGATGGCCTTGTAGGACCCTTCCAACCCTACTATTCTATGATTCTATGATTCTATTCTATGCCCCAGGAGGTTCGGGAGCTCTTGTCATAAGTGAAATGTCATAAGTGAAATGAAAATGAAATAAATACAGTTCTGCCACATTCTTATTTTCCCTCGAATTAGCTTTGTAAAAAAAGTTTGGTGATTAATACCTCTATTCCTCTCAGTGTAGATACTGAGATACATGCATGCACACACCCACACCTATTCACACACCATAAAAAGTACAGCCAACTTCAAGACTGAAAGAAGATGTGCCGTTTTCCCAACTTATGGCATACTAGCCAATTTAATCAGCAAGTGCATGTGGTTATGGTACCAGACCAGTTAGGAGTGTGCAGGATTAGCCCCGCATATACTGCAGAGAAAGTTATGTGCATTATTAATATTCTTGCTGCACCTGCAGGGGTATCAAAGGATACTGAATTAATGCTGGATACTGGCTCAGCAGTTTCTTTATTATCTGAATCAGCTTGTTTCTGTGACTTGGGGATACACCACTCATTAAACCAAAATTGCAGTTGGTGTATTATCTGAAGAATCAAATTCCTGTATGTAGATGTTTACCTCTAAAGGTGACTTCTGGCCCATGCTGAGCACCTGCTGAGTGGTATAGAGTTCCTAATGGCACTCCTATTCTTGGTAGAGATGCATTCGCTGCATTGACTCTCAGGATACTTGATGAACATGATGCTTCTCCACACTAAAGCACTACTTCAGTGTGAACCAGGAATGGGTGGATCTGTCAAGTCCAGTTCGATGGAGGTCCTCTTTTCCCCACCTACAGTGTATACCATGGCAGTTCTGTGTGGAGGTTTGGATTTTTTAATGGAAAAAAATAAGTACATATTTTTTTGTAGTGCATCCCCAAAGTCATAGCAAAAAACAGCAGCCCCGTACAGATCAATTCTCTATTGTAAAGAGTGTGCATTTTTTAAATTGTATTCATTTTTGTCTACATCCACCTATTGGAAAATGTGTGCTTGTATACATTTTTTAAAATGTATGCACATTTGTCTTTGCGCAGTTCCAAATGAACACACTTTATTGGATGCATTTTTTCTGTTCTGTAGAATGCATCACAACTCCAAAAATGTTCACTCTCCAAGCATAAAGTGTGTCTAGGTCCAGGTCTGTTTCTGAGTGATGCAAATTGGGGAATTCCAATGGAAAGACCCAAGGGGGGGGAGTCCTCACACATCCCTAGTGCAAACATCAGTTTCAATGGTGTCAGAGAACCACTGTGAGAGGAAATGTGGCTTGGCTGTGCATATGGGGTTGTTCATAATGTTAAAATGCAGCAGAATGTGATACCTGTATGACAGAAACTACAGCATTCAGCCACAGCTTTGAGAAGTAGTTCTCCAGGCACCAACTGAGTCCCTTCCCTTCCTGACTGTGTGTCCAAGTGCCAAGAGAGTGCCTTTCTCCATGCAGAGAAAGGCATGGCACTCCATGCCTTTCTTGGCACAGAGAAAGGCAAAATGGGCTGGGTCATCCAGCTCTCCAGATTGGTAAGGGGGAGGGGGCAAGGGCAATCTGGCCCCAGGGACCAATCCTGTTCTCCAGTCCCCATGAGGAACTGTTGCAAAGGAACTTCAGGTTTGATTTGGATAACAGCTGTACAAGTTAGTTTTGAGCTGTACTTAACTCCATGAGGGTAACTTGGAGAGGACTGTTGCATTTGGATCAAGACCCCGAAACAGCAATGGTAATAAAGCACACTACTGGAAAATAATCTAAGTCACAAGCAACCATGAGTTTATAGTTATGGGGACACTCAAGGGAAACAAAAAACAAACACATAACTACCATAAATCAAGATATTAGAATAGACTGCAACCATATGAAATACAAAAATATAAATATGGTGTACAAAAATATAAGCATAAAACTTGATGCAACAGTGATCTGTGAGTCTTGGTATAAACGTGGATCCTGATCTTTACAGGATCCCAGTATAATCCTGTTTCGCAGTAACTGCTTCTTCAGAAATTAAACTGAAAAACTGTAAAAAGTAACCCATGCAAAGTTTCACATTTATAACACAGACATATCTTGAAACATTGATAAAGAAACTTAATTACTAAATATATATCAAAATATATGTTCCCCATATAAGGTTACACATTACCAATCAAATTAGTTAAGTGGACAGTGGAAAATATAAATAAAGAGCTTGGCAAACTCACCACCTCAAAGACAACACACGCTGTGGAAGCAACAATAAAGATAGAAAAGTATTCTCTGATTGTACTGCATTACCTCTCACCACAAAACGTATTGTGTCTCCAGACCCTAAATAAGGCTAAAAAAAAGAAAAAAGAAAAAATTTCAGTGATAAAATTGCAGTACAGTACCGAAAAGGATGAACAACAATGATCTCTGAACATGGTGCTCAGTTTACCTCTTTGGAATTTGAAACTTTTCTAGTAGAATGAAATCTCATACATAGATCATCTGTGTATTATCCTCAAGCTAATGCGGAGATTGAAAGGTTTAATAGAAGTCTGAAAGAGAGTTTACAAACAGGGAAGTTAGAAGGAAAAGCATGGAAAAACTTTACTACTGATTTTTTGGAAGGCTACACAGCATGCAACAACACAAATATCACTTGCAGCTTATTGCAAGAGAGAGAAATGCACACTAAACAATGTGGCTGAGGTGTTAAAAGCTAGATCAGATGTACTTTTAGAGCAGGGATTGGCCAGCTGCTACAGAAGACAGAAATTGTGAAATTTACCTTGTTTTAAAGCTGAATTTGGTCATTTGAGCCTTCTATAGCAGCTTGCGGCCAAAAACTGCCAGCAAATCACCATGTTTTTTTTGCCACCACCAAATTCAGTGGCGTGGCAGCAGCAGGAATGGCTTCTGGACCTGCTGAAGTTATGCACCCCTACATTAGAACCTGGTATAAGTGGGAAAAATAACAAGAGAAATCTAAAATGTATACAGATAGATGCCATGGCGCTAAGGTACAAAAATTTGAATGTGGCCCTCTTGTTTGAATTAGGAAAGCTGGGATTCTGAGGAAGGGAGAATATGGATTTATATCCACTCATAAAGTTGTTGAAACAAGAGGACCTCATACATATACATCTTCTAATGGATGTGTGTGAACTGCTTCTTACCTTGCTCCAGTAGACTGTAGAAATTAGGTAGATACCTAGATTGTCATCTTGTCACCAGCTTTACAGGCTACATCAGAAGTTGGCCTTGATCAGCCAGAGAGTGAACCTGAAAGACAACCTGTCCAAGTTAAATAATCATCTGCTTGGACTAAGGATTATGTCATGAAATGCTGGATCATGAGACTACTGGGGTTTCTTAAGAGGGGGAGAAATGTGATGATTTTGTAGGTAGTGTACCTTTAAGACAGCTGGGAGGAAGACAGTCTATAAAAGAAACAGGAAGTAGGAATGGGGAACTGTTTAAAACCTAGCCAACGCTGCTAAGTCCTGCCCTTGTTACCTTGGGTATTTTTAAATAAAGTATTCTTGTGTATCCTTTTCCTGCTTCTATTATTGGATACAACACAAAGTTCTCCCTTGTGAGCTCTGGATATGTATGACCTGATGCCAGAGAGATATACCCCCATGCTGTGTGCCCTATTATCTGAGTTACTGACTTCCTGTATCAGGTTTATATACTGGTGGTGGTGTGCAATAACTGGGTGGTGAGTTATACCACATCCTATACTCTGTTCTAGTGATGTGAGTGGGGCAGTACTTGAAACTAGGGTAGCTATTTTTTTAATGTTTCCCCAACCATAATAGGAGGGAAATTTCTTGACCTAGTCTGGGGTTGGTGTAAATTAAGTAGATACTTGGACTGTGTGGGATGATATCATCTTGTCACCAGTATTACAGGCTACATCAGAAGTTGGTGATGTAAGTCAGCACCCAGTCATTGCACACCACCACCAGTATATAAACCCAATACAGGAAGCCAATAACTCAGGGCATGCAGCATTTAGATAGATTGTTGTTGTTCAGTCATTCAGTCGTGTCCGACTCTTCGTGACCCCATGGACCATAGCACGCCAGGCCTTCCTGTCCTGCACTCTCTCCCGGAGCATGCTCAAGTTCATATTCATTGCATCAGTGATGCTATCTAGCCATCTCATCCTCTGCCGTCCCCTTCTCCTTTTGCCTTCAGTCTTTCCCAGCATCAGGGTCTTTTCCAGAGAGTATTCTATTTGCATTAGGTGGCCAAAATATTTGAGCTTCAGCTTCAGTAACTGTCCTTCCAAGGAGCAGTCAGGGTTTATTTCCTTTAGGATGGACTGATTTGACCTCCTTGCAGTCCAGGGGATTCGTAAGAGTCTTCTCCAGCACCACAGTTCGAAAGCATCAATTCTTCGGCGCTCAGCCTTCCTTATAGTCCAGCTCTCACAGCCACACGTTACTACTGGGAAAACCATAGCTTTGATTAGACAGACCTTTGTTGGCAAGGTGATGTCTCTGCTTCTTACTATGCTGTCTAGGTTTGCCATAGCTTTCGTCCCAAGGAGCAAGCGTCTTTTAATTTCATGGCTACAGTCACTGTCTACGGTGATCTTGGAGCCCAAGAAAATAAAATCTGTCACTGCTTCCATTTCTTCCCCTTCCATATGCCAGGAAGTGATGGGGCCATGTTTTTTTAATGTTGAGTTTCAAACCAGCTTTTGCACTCTCCTCTTTCACCCTCAACAAGAGGTTCTTTAGATCCTCTTCGCTTTCTGCCATTAGGGTGGTATCATCTGCGTATCTGAGGTTGTTGATAATTCTCCTGGCAATCTTAATTCCGACCTGTGATTCATCCAACCCCACGTTTCTCATGATGTACTCTGCATTTAAGTTAAATAAACAGGGTGACAATATACAGCCTTGTCGTACTCCATTCCCAATTTTCAACCAATCGGTTGTTCCATGTCTGGTTCTTACTGTTGCTTCTTGACCCTCGTACAGGTTTCTCAGGAGACAGGTAAGGTGGTCTGGTACCCCCATCTCTTTCAGAATTTGCCAGAGTTTGCTGTGATCCACACAATCAAAGGCTTTAGTGTTGTCAATGAAGCAGAAATAGACGTTTTTCTGGAATTCTCTTGCTTTCTCCATGATCCAGCGAAAGTTGGTGATTTGATCTCTAGTTCCTCTGCCTCTTTGAAACCCAGCTTGTGTTTCCAGTAGTTCTCGGTTTGCATACTGCTGAAGCCTAGCTTGTAGGATTTTGAGCATCACCTTGCTGGCATATGAAATGAGCGCAATTGTACGGTAGTTTGAACACTCTTTGGTGTTGCCCTTTTTTGGAATTGGAATGTAAACTGAACTTTTCCAGTCTTGTGTCCACTGTTGAGTGTTCCAAATTTGTTGGCATATTGAGTGCAGCACTTTAACAGCATCATCTTTTAGGATTTTAAATAGCTCAGCTGGAATGCTGTCATCTCCGCTAGCTTTGTTGTTACTAATGCTTCCTAAGGCCCACTTGACTTCACTCTCTAGGATGTCCGCCTCAAGTTCAGTGACCGCACTATCATGGCTATCAGGGACAATCAGATCTTTCCTGTATAGTTCTTCTGTGTATTCTTGCCACCTCTTCTTAATCTCATCTGCTTCAGTTAGGTCCCTGCCTTCTTTGTCCTTTATCATGCCCATCTTTGCACAAAACGTTCCCTTGATATCTCCGATTTTCTTGAAGAGATCTCTAGAAGAGATCTTTCCCATTCTGTTGTTTTCTTCGATTTCTTCGCATTGTTCATTTAAAAAGGCCTTCTTGTCTCTCCTTGCTATTCTCTGGAACTCTGCATTCAGTTGGATATATCTTCCCCTTTCTCCCTTGCTTTTTGCTTCCCTTCTTTCCTCAGCTACTTGTAAAGCCTCATCAGACAGCCACTTCGCTTTCTTGCATTTCTTTTTCTTTGGAATGGATTTAGTTGCTGCCTCCTGAACAATGTTACGGGACCTCTGTTCATCCATAGTTCCTCAGGCACTCTAGCTATCAGGTCTAATCCCTTAAATCTATTCGTCACCTCCACTGTATATTCATAAGGGATATGATTTAGGTCATACCTGAATGGTTTTGTGGTTTTCCCTACGTTCTTCAATTTCAGCCAAAATTTTGCAACAAGCAGCTCATGATCTGAGCCACAGTCAACTCCAGGTCTTGTTTTTACTGACTGTATAGAGCTTCTCCATCTTTGGCTGCAAAGGACCTAATCAATCTGATTTCGATATTGACCATCTGGTGATGTCCATGTGTAGAGTTGCCTCTTGTGCTGTTGGAAAAGAGTGTTTGCTATGATCAGTGTGTTCTCTTGGCAAAACTCTATTAGCCTTTGTCCTGCTTCGTTTTGTACACCAAGGCCATGCTTGCCTGTTATCCCGGTGATTTCTTGACTTCCTACTTTAGCATTCCAATCCCCTATGATGAAAAGGACATATTTCTTTGGTGTTAGTTCTAGAAGGTGTTGTAGGTCTTCATAGAACCGATCAACCTCAGCTTCTTCGGCCCCAGTGGTTGGGGCATAGACTTGAATTACTGTGATGTTGAATGGTTTGCCTTGGATTCGTACTGAGATCATTCTATCATTTTTAAAATAGTACCCCAGTACTGCTTTTCCCACCCTTTTGTTGACTATGGTGCTACTCCATTTCTTCTAAGGGATTCTTGCCCACAGTAGTAGATATGATGGTCATCTGAATTAAATTCGCCTATGCTTGTCCATTTTAGTTCGCTGATTCCCAAGATGTCGATGTTCAATCTTGCCATCTCATGTTTGACCACCTCCAGCTTACCTTGATTCATTGATCTGACATTCCAGGTTCCTAAACAATATTGTTCTTTACAGCATCGGATTTTCTTTTCACCACCAGACACATCCACAGCTGAGTGTCCTTTCAGCTTTGGCCCAGCCGCTTCACTCTTTCTGGCACTACTTGGAAATTCCCTCTGCTCTTCCCCAGTTGTATATTGGACACCTTCCGACCTGAGGGGCTCATCTTCCGGCGTCATCTCTTTTAGCCTTGTGATATGTTCCATGGGGTTTTCTTGGCAAGAATACTGGAGTGGGTTGCCATTTCCTTCTCCAGTGGACCACATTTTGTCAGAACTCTCTGCCATGACCTGTCCATCTTGGGTGGCCCTGCACAGCATAGCTTATGGCTTCACTGAGTTATGCAAGCCCCTTCGCCACAACAAGGCAGTGATCCATGAAGGGGATTTTGATGGATACCAAGTATCTATCTAAATTTGTGTTGTTAATGGGGATGTGGTCATAATCTGGAGGAGTACAGGAGACAGCATAAGTGTGCTCCCTAATAGAGTGTATTTTCCGGTGTATTTTCATGGTAGAAACGTATCTTGTGGTCTGCTGACTTAGCAGGGCTTTTGCTATATCTGATGGCCCCTCAGTTAGTTGATCTCAAGTATAAGATTGCTCTATTCATTAAAATTACAGTATTAAAAAAAACAATTGGGCAGATATATCTTCCATTTTTATTTGTTACGTGCACATCACTCATTTTTGTTAAATTATTGTAGTCTCATTACTAAGGTATCTTAATTAGTTCTGCTATAACAAAAGCCACCATTAAATGTGTACACAATTAAAAACAGCTCATTATGTACATTTGAATTTCAAATATATCAAAAAGAGATAATTACTCACTGCATTATTTGGATTCTTAATGCAGGGTCTTGGTTCATATGAGTAAAACAGGCCAGAACTTCCTTATCAAAGGTTTTTGCTCTTTGGAAGCATTTAATATTTGTGTTCCAGTTTAGAAACATACACACATTGCAGTATTACCCCTCTGAATTAATTCCATTCTAATTCTTTGATGTATAGTAGGAAACATTCTAGGTCATACCTAAGAAGCTATGTGATCATCCCTGCTCCGCCTCCTCATGTGGAGACGCTACACATTTTTCAAATGTCTGAATAGGGCTAATGTCTACAGGCTCCTGGCAACAAGCATAATCCTGTTGTGCTAGGCAACAAGGTGGCCCTCAGATAATCAGCAGAGGGCTGTAGCAAAATCAATATTGCCTAGCAAGGGGTAGGTAGCAGCCTTGAAAAGAAAGAGAGGGCAGAAATTATCCATGCCAGTTTGGCCCAAAAGAGTTGAACCTCCAGGGCCCACATTTATTATCTAATCTGGTAATGGACTCAGTTGGGGACCTCATACAAGCCTGCTTAAGTTCTCTGTCCATAGAAAACATATAAAATAGCCTCCCCGAGGGGTTGCTGTGATGAGTGAGTTAAGAGAAATGTCACTTATCCTGAAAAGATACAGAGGGGAAAACTGCTCAATGCAAAATAATTTAATGCCAAACTGAATTCTAATGTGTGTTGGATATACTAGCTCATTCTCAGGGAAAAGTGTTCAACAGTTAAACAGATACAAAAATAACATTCTGCTTAGGTGTGCTGCCCATAAAATGCTGCTATCTCTAAGCTTAGCTAAGGCCAGCTGTGAGGGAAAAAATCCCTCTTTCAGGGGCTCCAAGAATACTAAACCTAGGGTGCTCCCAGATGGAGGGCTCCTAGTGCTACTACTTAGAAGGCATTGACCCGGTTCACACGTAACAAACCATGGGTTGTTTAAACCATGGGTTGTTGGGACTGCGAGCAAGGAAAGAAGTGTGTTGACTCCCGCGCGCTTGCCACTTCCACGTTGAATCAGCTTTCATCAACAACAAACCGGCATGGTTGGGTTGTTTAATCTTACACATGTTATGGATGTCACATCAGACAGCCCAGGAATGGGGCATTCCTGGGTTGTTGATGAAAGCTGATTGAAAAAGCAGAAGTGACAAGCACATGGGAGGCAGTGTACTCTGGCCCTTGCTCACAACCCTGCCAATTCAGGGTTAAACAACCCATGAACGCGTGAACCAGGTCAGTATGCAGCTATTCTGTCTTTTTCTCCTTAATGGATTTTCTGCAGCAAGGAAAAGGATGGAACAGGTAGAAAAACATGGGAGGGTCATGGGGAATGCTGGGAGTTGTAGACTTTTTTCTTTCTAAATATGCATAGGATTGCATCCCACCTAACTCACACAATATATCCCAGAATGCAGATGAAGGATCCAGAGAACAATGCTGAGCCTATCTGGACATTCAGTGTGTGGTTAGAATCGCATGGGGAAGAGCTCTGGGGATGTGTGCACTAGCCCCACCCCCTCCATTGCATTCCCATAACTAGCCCCACTGCCATCCATGTATTGGAGTGGAATGTCTGCAGCAGGGAGTTTGCTGCATTCATGGATCCTCCCTGTGCCATGCTGCAGATGTTTCCCCTCCAGGATGGTGGAGGCAGTGATAAGAATGTGATAGGGGTGGGGTGGAGCTAGCAGGCACATCCTCAGAGATAGGGTGCACATCCTCACTTTCCCTCATGTGATCTGAATTGTGTGGGAGAATTAAACACCCAATTAGGGCTCTAGAGAACTTTATTTCTGATCTTAATATTGAAGAGATGCTAGAAGACTATGAGCCTTTTTACATGAGGCATTTATTGTGCACCCATGATTCCTCGCTCATGGTAGTTTGTGGGTGCTTTACATGATGTCATCCTCCTCAAGGGCCTCTCCCATTCTTTGCAACCATTATAGTGTGTGTGTGCGCATTTTCTAATGAGGGAAGTCTGTTATTTCCATGAATGGCAGCATGAAACCCTGGTGCAATTCCCCTGTACCACAGCACCATCTAATGGCTGTGTAATGGAACATATGGAAAGGTAGGGAAAGATAAACCCCGGGGGGGGGGGAAACGTGTTAAGGAGCCGGTCTTAATCCCACAAAGAATCGAGAAGCAGAAGCCTTGGTAAAGTGGCAGGTTAAAAGCCTCATGTAGAAAAGCGCTATAGGAATCTGTTCAGCAGGTTGGTAGCATCTGTAAAAGCTTTGATCACTGGACTGAACAAAAACTCTTTACCTAACATGTGCATATCGTCTAGCTATTTAAAAGGATAATGTTGCTGCTATTGCAAATAAATACTTCCCATATAGCTCAGAATTATGCAAACTTTTCTTTGTCAAACTGGCACACTGAGCCATTCACTCTATCCATTTTAAAACATCCATTATTTTATATCCAGTCATGTTGCCTTCTGCTTATGGACTTAGATTAGAAGTGGAGTGCACGCACAAGAAATAAGGAAAGGCTGTCTTTCTTGATTATCTTTGTGTATCATAAAAGGACAAAGTGTACCTCTAACCTGTTCTGCTTTAGCTCAAGGCAAAAAGTAGCTCATAATTCTAACACAACCAATATCTGCTGCCAAATCACATTTATGCATAGGAGGTCGAAATATTTTGAATAATTTCACACCCAGCAGTGTCTGTAATGGTGACAGGCAGCCCGAGAGCACATGCTTCATTACTTTGTGCTAATTCTGGTATGACTAGCTTCTGTCAACACATCCATACTGAACAATAGCCACCCCTGTTTGTCCTCATTGTAACTGCTTACCTTTCCACTTACTTCCATGTGGGACAGAGAGCTGGGTCACTTCACAAAAGAATTCTAAAAAACTTCCATTACCAACAGTCCAAAGGACCAAACAACAAGTAATGTTAAATGCATGGTTTGCACTTAAGCCTTTTCATTTAGAAAGAAAGGAAAAAAGAAAAAAAAGAAGTGATGTTGTGGGGCGAGGGGGATTCAACTTTCCATCCCTGTACTGGAGTCATAACAAAAATCAACCCCCTGAAGCTGCTCGTTGTTCTGGAAGGAATGTGCTCTTGGTGCTACAGCATTTGTTATACTTTACCATAATAGTTAGCCATCCTGAGAATATTTTATATTGAAGGGTGGTATATGAACAAATTAGGGGGCTATCCTAGTCACACTTACCTTACAGTAAGTTCCAAGTAAGAGTAAGTTGGACTTATATCTGAGTGGACACTCATCAGATGTAGGCATACATAACACAGCTGTCCTCTGTAACAATATGAAAGAACTGCTGGATTCAGCTTGAAAGGGTTGTGCTTCCTGGGAGGAGCCAGGAAGTGGTTAAGAGCAATGCCCACTGCTTCTGGCCTGTGGAGAAAGTTGACACAGCCTGAGAGAGTTCTGTATTGGAGCCTTTGTTTAAATCAAACTTGTAAATTTGCTTGGAAGCAGAGTCTGTCTGAATATGTGGGGTGCAGTACGAAAACTTTGAATGTCCTCCAGTTTCACATCCCCTCAATTTTTCCCTCAAAGCCAGAACCATTTTTATCAATGTTTTGCTCCAATTCGTCCTCTCAGTAATTTTTTTCCTGACTACATATACCAGTTACCAGTGTGTTGCACATTTCTACCTAAGAGGTATACTATCCAGCGGATTCTATTGTACCGATAGAATACCATCTTTTTACAATATATAACAACTCTGCAAATGTCTACTGAGATCTGAAATTTTGAACATTTTAGCATCTGGGAGCTACTTTGTCTTATATAGTGAAAAACAGTCAGTACTTGGGGGTTGCCTGGGATAGAATGAATTATAACTTCATATTTAGATAATACTTTCTCTAAATGCTCAAAGTACTTTATATGGATTATGTAAATAACTCTTGCAATAACCCTATAAGGAAAGGCCAGTATTATTATCTTCATATTTCATCTGGGTGGAAGCTGACAGACAATGGCTGCTCCTAGAGTTCATGGCTAAACTGACACTTGAATCTGGAATTTCCACCACATTCTTAATCATAGCACTAGGGATGGTGGAGAATTCCTCCATAGACCCAAATGAGGCTGGATTCTTTTCAAGCTGGAGTCCAAGGCAGAATGGATCACTTACCTCTGCCTCCCCCCCGGAATCCTCCAGAGCTGACTCCTCTCTGCAGCAATTCACGCCAGCTCCGTATTGCTGTGAGGAATGAATACAGCCACAAATGGCCTAGTGGACGTCACTTGCGGCCGTAAAGCGCTTAGTTTAACATAAATGCAGCCGTAAATGGCTGCAATTAAGTTAAACTAAGGGCTTTACGGCCGCAAGTGTGGTGTCCACTACGCCATTTGCAGCTGTGTTTTTTCCCACGATAGGCTAGCGGCTGTATTCATTCGTCACAGCGATACAGAGCCGGTGTGAGGCTCTGCGGAATTGCCGTGGAGAGGAGCTGGCTCTGGAGGATTCCGGGGGGAGGAACGGATCGCCACGTTCCTTCCGGGGGGAGGAACAGATTCCCCACAGACCGGAAGGTAGGGAATCCGCCCATCCCTACATAGCACTGCACTACGGATGTATGGAATTTGTTAAATCAGTTCTGTCTGCATTCTGCTCATTGTCGGTTGCCTTTCATTTCATCATCTGCTCATTGATAGAATTGGATTTTTCTCAATTTCCTGAACTAACACAAATGTGCACTTTCAAAAAGGTGCACCCCCCCCCCCCCAAATACACATTTGAACACTTTACCGTATGGGAGGAAATTCACATTTTCGGTGGGTTTTTTTAAAAAAAAAATATTTATTTTTCTACAACTAAATTTGTGTGAAATTCCAGAAAGTAAAAAAACTGGTCTGCAAGTCCATGGAATCCATGCAACTTGGGAAAAGACGGTCCATTGTAGAATCCGCAGGTCAAAGTCATTGAAATCTGAACTCATTTGAATCCATTGTGGATTTCTCCGACATCCCTGCACTGCCTAGGTTGCACTGCTACATACAGTTGGGCCACTTTAATCTGACTAACTTCAACACAAGCCTGACATTGGAGCCTGGTTCATTTCAACAGGACTTAAGTAGCCAAACTGCACAGAGAATTATACCCCAAGTCTTTATGTAAGCATTGCCTTCATGAGGACCATATACTGCAGTGCTTTTTCGCCTGGTCATGATGTTGATTGGTTTACAGAAATATCCTGGGATGTGGCTAATTAAGCAAAAAGGTGAGCTGGTTCATCAGTTCACCATCAACTCTATCAAGGGTGAATTCTCCAATGAAGACATAGATAAGGAGGTCATATGACTTCCTTGCTATCAGTAAGGAGTACTGTGGCTATGGCCAGTGTGGAGGAGGGCCACAAAGACTATTATGGATGGGGATCTGAGTCTGGTTTTTACACATCCAAGGCCATTAAGCCATGATAACATAGTAGTAATATATAACTATTGAGATTTAAAAAGCAAACAAACACCTTAACAGTGCAATCCTATATATGTCTACACAGAAGTGAGCCCCATTGAGCTTAATGGGACTTACTCTAATGATAAGCTTTTCTACATAAGGCTGCTAATCGCTGTTTCTACTTTTGGTTTTGTTTCAGAATTGTGATCTGAGTTCTACACGAAGACCATTTCCTTTCCTGCTTTTTCTACTACATAACCTCTAGATGGCACTGTGATATAGTGGAACCTTTTCTTTCACTTTCAGAAATAATACCCATTTTCCCCACTCTAAAACCCCCCATGAAAGTGTTTTTAAAACACAGAAGCAAAACTAGAGGGTCATTATGTCATCTAAAGAGCTCATAAAAAACAATCATGAGCTCACAATAAATGCTTCATGTAGAGGATTGCAGCCCAAATCTTTATTTTGTAGATCTTTATAGACAAACTATCCATTTTTAATTCAAAATCCTAAATGATCCCTGCTAAGGATAAAGTTAGGAAGATAAACCAGATCTCGTTATCTACATACTGAGTATGCAGATTCAGCTTCCCTATTCTTTTATGCTTCAAATGGAAGAGAGACTTCCAGCATGTGCATCTTTTCTTTCCACTGCAACCTTCCCCTGCCAAATTTTCAGCCCCAACATAACAATGAAAGGGTAAGGAACTCAGTCCTCCTTTGCATCTGGTCATAGTGTTACCGACTCTACCCAATATCCCAGTACTGGATATTTCACAATATCCCAATGGTGGATGAGAGGGGAGAGGCGTGGAGTAAACTACAGGGGCTTAATTCAGTGCTTCCAGTAAACTTCCCTGAGCAGGGGAGTGTGGACAGGGGTGGGGAACAAGCCTTTCTCATTCACTGAACAGCACCTCTGGGGTTGATGACATTCAGTTCTACTTCAACCACCCAACCCCAAAGTATGAGGGTTTCAAGTGCTGTGTTACCCATGGAAGCAGGTTTTTAGGTAGTGTATACTCCATTTTTCTTGCTTTGTGTCTCTTTACAGACCAAAGTGATTTCATGAAAATCTGGCTATAACCAGAAAGCACTTCTCATTCTGTGTCCATGTAGATGGAGCCAGGGTCACTTGGCAATACTACTGGAGTGGACTCCCTATTCAAAAAACATCACTGTTAAAATGAAGAGAATAGCCTTAGCTAACCAGATTTTCTTTCCCTCCAACCCTGAAGCTATTTGCATCAATAGAATGAATGGGTATGCAAGAGGATTTAGGGTGTTGGCTATAAACTGTATAAATCTGAAGGTTTTTAAATGTTTTGTTCTGATGTAAATCCGTCAGTAAGAACAAGTTTATAAATGAATCATTATTTGCTTTGTGAGGCTCTGTACAACTGTTATTAGTTTTAGTTCACTGCATATAGCCCATGGGAGGAAACAGTAGTTAAGCACAAACCATTTTCCTAACCCTAAATGCCACTGGTTTGCCATAAATGTTTCTGTAATAATTTCAGATGTTTTTATAATCTTCTAAGGAACAATGAGTAGAGAATAATTGCATTTCATCCCAGGTACTTTTTATAGAAACCATTATCTAAACCTTTAGCTGTGTCTTTATTGGGAGGTTTACTATAAGCCTACTTGTTAAGAGGAGCATCAAGCATAGGCTCCATGGGCGTTGTATTGTTTATAAAAATGAATCCAATAATATAAAAGTAAAGAGTGAGGTTCCTTATTTTTACAAAAGCATTGTCTATATACAATGGTCGGATTTGTTTAATGTTCACAACAAACATCTCTGCAGTTTAGTGGAAGACAATCACTTTGTAAGTATTTACCTTAGTGGAAAAGCTTAAGAGTTCTGTTACTATTAATGCACGTAGATTTGTATTAGTAAAACTGGAGTGAGGCTACCTTGAAACCCATCATGCATTGCAAGAATGCACACAGGCGCCATGGGGTCGTGCTGCTTAGTCCCAGCCCTTACTGCAACAGCACCTACTAGCCAAATCCCCCACCAGCTCTGAGTACAGCAGCCATGAGAAAGGGTCCTACGTAAGTACTCCTTGTGAGCTCCTCCATATGAGGATGGATATGGATTGGTTCAGGATTCCTCACACACGGAAGAACTTTATGTGCATATGTTGATACGCACATAAGGCCCTTTCACATGGTTGCTAAATGCATGGTTGGTGGAGGTATGGCCAGTGGAGAGAGCAAGGCTGGCAGAGTGACCTACTTCCCCCTGAACGCATGAGTACAAGGAGTTAAGTGTAGCACCTCTTTATTTATTGCTGCTTTTCTCGCACAAATTCAACGTAATATCCACATAGGTATACCTGTAGTCTTAGGCGAGTTCTTGCACTGAGCGGCTTGTATCCTAAGGTGCTTTTGCACAAGTGGAAAAACACTTCCATCTGTACAAAATGGGGGCTCTGATTTTTGCCTATCCACCCTACCCACTACAGCCCCCCTACACCCCCTGAAAAGCTGCTCCTGAGGATTGGGGGACCCTCTGGAAAAGCATGGGTTACGACATGGGCATGGCCTATGGTCAGCAAAAATCGGAAGCCTTGTTTTACATGAGAAGAATTGCTTTTCTCTTGTGCAAAAGCACCTTTGAATACAAGCCATTGTCTTGAAGCTTGGTTCTTTTTCCTTTCATCCAAGGCAATAAGCTCAGAAACATCAACTTCAGGATGGAGTGATGGGGGACAAGGATGTGTGCTAGTGTACGTTGTTGGTGTGGTTCACTCATCGTGTGTGTTCTGCAATAGAATGTGTCTGTATTTCTAACTAAATACTGTAGAATACACATCTACAATCCCACCCATATATAATCCCACCCATCAAGAAATTTATCCCACATCATTGTAGACGTCTCTGTGGTGATTTCTCTTTTCTCAATGGGAGGGACACCTGGCAGCAGTGGAAGGAGCAGAGCGCAACTCTCTCCTGCTCCTCTGCGCACGAGTGGCACCAGGAAATGGATGATTAGACTAGAGAATAGGTGTACAACCTCAGGCCCGTGGGCCAAATCTGGCCCTCTGGGATTCCCCAGATGGCCCCACCCCTTCCCATGGCCACACCCCCTTTCTCCCCCAACTGCCGATCATTTCATGGCTTCCCAGCTTCTGCATGGTTTTCCCCCTATTCTAAAAGGTGAAAATGCTCTCCAAAGGCTTAGTTACTGGCAGTATGAGCTTTAAACTGCAATATGGACCCACCCCTTTTGCCATCAGCCCTGCCCACCACTGGAACGTGGCCCCTGAGAGTTTCTCCAAAACTGAATTCTGGCCTTGAGCTGAAAGAGGTCCAACAGCCCTGGCCTAGAGTCTCTGGCTGGCAGTGAACTCCAAGCTGTGCTGTGAACTCGGGGAGGTCTGACCATACCAAGCATGGTGTATATTTATTTAGTACATTTATATCCTGCATTTCTACCTTCATAGAACTCATGGCAGTATACCTGGGATTCCGAGATGGTCTCCCAGCTAAGTACTTACTAAAAATAATAATAATAATATACAAATATTGTACATTATGTGTATGTAAATTACGGATGTATGAACCCCCCACTGTCCAGTCGGGGGGGGTCCATGGAGGTGCAATTTCAGCCACTCAGGACCCCATGGAATCCTCCAGAGCCCAGCCGCATCTGCTGGAGTTGGTGGAGCGGCTGTCCAGCTCCCTATAAGATGCGATACACTAATGGTGCCTGCCATTAGCCTATCGTGGGAAAAATACAGCCGTAAATGGCATAGTGTACGCTATTTGTGGATGTAAAGCACTGACTTTCACATAAACGGCAGCTCCTTGTGGCTGTTTTTAGGTCAAAGTAAGTGCTTTACGGCCACAAATGGCATACAATACACCATTTATGGCTGTGACTTTCCTGCCATAAGCTAACAGCAGCCGCCATTAGCGTATTGCGTCTTATAAGGAGCAGGAGAGCTGCCCCACGGGAACTCCTCCAGACCCAGAGGTAAGTGCAGCCAATCCACCGCGGACTCTGGAAGTCTGATTCTTTGGAATCCGGCCTCATTTGAGTCCGCAGCAGAATTCTCCAGCATCCCTAATGTACATGCACGCACACACGCACCTTTCCCTTTCACGACAGACGTTCATACAAATGTATCTGGATTTCGAGGGAAAGGATATGTTTATGCATTCATGTGTGCTGAGACTGTAATGCCTTTTTGGGATACTATGCTTTCCCCTGTTGGAAGAACAATGGCATGTGAGTTTATTTATTCCACCTACCCCACCGTGTAATCCAAACACATGGCTGTCATTCAAAGCAAAGAAGAAAATTATGCCTCCTTATTGAAAGTGCTCTCATTTCCAGCATAAAACATGTACTGAGAGTTTGAAATAAACAAAATTCAAATATTGCAATATATCTTGTTTTATGTTTGCACACGCTTCATGTATTTGAACAATAGGAGATTTTTTTTAATCGTGTCTGTTCTGAAGAAATCCACATTCAGATGCTGGCTATGCTACAATAAATGTATCCTTCTACTGATGTGGCATAAACCTGATAAGGGGAGCACAAAAACAAATGCATTTTATTATTGACTTGCTATAATAATTTAGCATTTATCAGGACGCTCATACTGGGGTTGCCTTTATCAACGGCATATAGGCAGAAAATCAACAGCTGAACCCTTTCCTGGCCTGGAGATGTAGTGATGGGGATTTATGCCTGTCATACAACTGAGAATAGCACAGACATTTTGCCAAGTAAAAAATGGTGACCCTGGGGTTGTGTGTGTATATGTACAATATAAGGCTGCAATACCGTGTGACAAATATTTTCCCCAGAAGCTTTTGCGTCTTGCAAGACTCCTGCACCAACCTGCAATAGACTACCTTGCAAATACATATCCAAAATAGTTATTTGATCTTCCACCTTTTTCTCCTAAGTGTATCTCATAAGTTTATGATTTTCTTAAAGAAACAAATGATATATTAAAGTATATTATCATATAAAGGTTGGATCAGTTTGATCCTAACAAAGGCATTCTAACAGAAGCATTTGCATCCGGAGTACCTATTGGGTCGCCGGCCTGGGAAGGAGAACCAATAACACAGAGAGACAGTATTGGGTTATAAACTGGCCACAACTTTAATGGTTGTGACAGGGTATGGGGCTGGATCCCCTCATCTCCCAGCCCACTGCTGACCGATTCACATCCCAGTCCAAGTGCTGGGTGGCCCTGAGAGGGAGGATTTTTAGGCCTGAACATGGGGTTGACCATGCCACAGTGTGTTCCATTCACATGTTTCCCCCTGCTCCCATGAGAGTGGTCCTGGCATGCCAACTCCCGAGCTGCAGACTGTGGGGGGAGGCCCAAACTGTGCACCCCTAAAATAGCTGAGGAGCAGACTGAAGGGAAGACTCCTCTCTCCATTCCTCTCCTGCACCCCCCCCCCAACTCATCCAGAACTGCTGACCAGGCAACACACGTGCAACCCGAGCGACACAGCCACGGCCCTGGCACCATCACCAGAGCACCGGCTGCTCGGCCTCCAAGCTGCACCAAACCCTTCTCCTCCTGGTAGGGTGCCCATGCCACCGTGCAAACTGGAAGCCTGACCAGTCACATACTGTGACTTTTGACTGAACTTCTCACTGACCTCTAAGCTTGCTGACATGAGAAAAGCAAGCTAGAATATTTTCCCAGCTAAACTCAGGAAAAACAAGGTTTCCTACCTAAAGTCAAGAAAAATATATCTCAGATAACAAAGTTGGACTATTGTCCACATGTCCTGCTTATGATGCAAATGGCATGAAATAGTGTGAGAGATAAATAAAACTAAGAAACACTTAAGATTTAAAACAGGACCTACAAAAGAAAAGCAGCTGTTATCCTGTTTTGAATGGAAGCGTGGCTCAGAAAAGTTGACAAGTAATGAGGTATATTACTTTTCAAAAACATAGTTTAGAACTCTGGGGGAAAGAATATGTAATTGTTAAGGAAATTCCTTTCTGCAGAAGGGAAACTTATGTCAGCAGTTCAAAAATATCCTTTAAATATGAGAAGCAAATATAGGAACTCGTGTCCACACAGAACCCAACATCAGTTCTTACAGGACACTACGTATATCTCTCCTCAGGAGGACAATGGCACCTGTCCTCATTGACTTCTCTGCTCTGTTTTGCTCCAGCTCAAAAATGTTATTGGGTGTGATACTTTAATCCTTAAAGGCAATGCTCCTAAATGATTCTTTAAAAGCCTAAAAGATGTGTTTTGTTTAGAGTCACTTTGTATCTTTGTGTGTTCAATGCTCTTATATCAAATGTAAATAATGTAGAAACTGCTTAAGATTTTGGAGTAAAAGATGAAAAGACACACCTGATCTCAGAATACTCTATTTCTAAAAACTCTGTGTGTAAATACCAAGAATGTTGTAAACCAGCAAATTCCTAGGAGACACTTTGTACCTGGAATGGAATATGTTACTTGCTGATCCAAAATCATCTAAATACAAAAATCCTATATCAGAACCATAATATCCCCAGACAAGGACAAATCTGCCTCTGTATGTTCCCCATCTGCCTCACTATGCAGGCAAAAGATTCTCCACCTGTTGAATGTCTGCATTTCATAGAGCTGTTAAAGTCCTTCCCCAAAATGCTGGCAATCCTATTCAATTTTTAGGGTTAACTGAGTAGCCTCTGGATAGGGAGAAACTACACCTGATGTTGAATACATAGCCTGCAGTTGTCTCCACTTTTTGTTTAGTTAGAGGCACAGGGGGAGGGGGGGATTCTTGTCAAGTTTGCAGCATGCAGGGAGATCCCTTTCCAGCCACAGCTCTCACACACCTGCATCTCTCCCCTGGCACAACTAGGGTTTTTAGGGAAAAAAATATCCCATTCGTGCCATTAATCTATGTAGAATGTCAGCCTGAAGATTGAGATTGACGCTGACACGCTGGCCGCAGTCCTATGCAGGTGTACTCAGGTGTTAACAGGTTGCCACAGATTTTGCTGCAGAGAAATTAAGAGCATTGAGATACTCGTTTCAGCCTGGTTGTCCCAGGGCATGGCCCAGTTAGCTACCTGCAGTCTAGGACATTTGTGGGAGATAAAAGAGTGGGTTTAGGGAAAGGGTAGCCCAGTGGGACAATGCATGCCAAAGGTCTCGGGGGGTGGGGGTGGTTTTTTTGTTTATTTTTTTGTAAAATGTGTTTTAATGGCCCAGAGAGCTTCAGCTAGGGGATGTTATAGAAATACAGTAAAGGAAATGAAATCATATCTCCAGTGGTTGAACCTGAAAATCCAGAGAGCCCCTGTCAATCAGTACAGACAATACTGGACCAGTGATCTAACCAATGATGGACTAATGAAGGATAATGCAGTTTCCTATCTTCCTTAATTACTTGCATACCTGGGTCATTGTTGGCACCCTCAACTTCTTTTTTCCCTGTCCAACAGCCTTCTCCAACATGTTGCCCTTCAGCTGTTTTGGACTACATAAGTCCCAACTACTATGGCGAATGGTCAGGGATGATGGAAGCTGTAGTCCAAAACATCTGGGGGGGCACCACACTGGAGAAGGGTGCTATGCATCATTGCAAAATCTTCAAACCTTTTTTCACCTGGCTTGGGTTACATCAGACTGCAATGTTTTTTGAGGCTGTTGAGAAATTACAATATATTTCTTCCGTTCGGGGCCATTTTAGTGCTTTCTCTTGAAATCCCAGGTTTCAGCCTAGGATATTATCCCTTCCCCAACATGCAACCCTGTTGAAATGTATCATGCTGATGTCTCTTTATATTTTCAGCACAAGAGTGCCCCCCACTATCAGAAGTGCACAAAAATGTAGTACAAAATACTTCCGTTATGACATGAGGAAAATTGTACAGATTCTCCCCCTGCTCAGTATAAGTACAGTATTTTTTTCTTGAGTAAACCAATCAACAGTGCAAGCCTATGTGTGTCTACTCAGAAGTAAGTCCTACTGAGTTCAATACAAGTTACTCCCAGGTAAGTGTGAATAGAATTTCAGCTTCTGAGTACTTCTACTCTTCTGTTGCAGGGGTAGAGAACCCATGTTCCTCCGGATGTTGTTGGACTTCCAATCCAACTCCCATCATCTCTGACCACTGGCCATGCTAGCTGGGGCTGATGGGACTTGGAGTCCAACCACATCTGGAGGGCCACAGTTTCCCTCCCCTGTTCTATTGGCAGTCTTTCACTCACCAGGCATTTCCTCCTGATGCAAGGAGGAAATGCCTGATGAGCAAGATCAAAATATGCAGCTGTTGCAGATGTGGGCTGTCATGCTCATCTAGTTCTCTCTGAACTAGATGGATGCATCTGATGTGGAGGAACGTTCCCACCTGGCAGGGCTGGCCCAAGACATTTTGCCGCCCGAGGCAAAGGACAAGATGGTGGTCTCCCACCCTACCCTATCCCCCAACCCCAATTCCATGTACAGAAGGAATCCAGACTGGTTGTTGAATCTGCTTTTCACACTGCCAACAGGGCAGTATCCTCTGCCACACCTAAGGGAAGCAGGACAGCTTACAGCACACACAGCTCTGCTTTCCAACACTGCCCAGCCCCCAGCATCTGCTGCTTGGGCCTGGCCTTTCCATCTGGGCTCACTTCTTGTATGTATCAAGGCCCAGCTAGAACTGCATTGGGGCCATCATTTTAGATTTCACCAAGTTCATCTCTGGATAGCAAGTTTTGGGATATGTTAATCCAGCATTCTGCTGCTCAGTAATTCAGAAACTGTACATGGTTATCAGTAGCATGCAATTATACACTGAAGCCATAGCAATGGTAACACAAAACACAGAGCAAGTGTAGCAATGCTATTACTACTACTACTAGTAGTAGTAGTACTACTACTACTATTTCTAAATAAAAATGAAGTACAGCTATTGGACTGTTTCTGTGAAAACGTCTTCCTCTTTAAATTATTTCTATTGAATTTTAACCACATTTTAAATGTAATCAATGAGCACATACCCCTTCATGGATCACTGCCTTGTTGTGGCGAAGGGGCTTGCGTAACTCAGTGAAGCCATAAGCTATGCCGTGCAGGGCCACCCAAGACGGACAGGTCATGGCAGAGAGTTCTGACAAAATGTGGTCCACTGGAGAAGGAAATGGCAACCCACTCCAGTATTCTTGCCAAGAAAACCCCATGGAACATATCACAAGGCTAAAAGATATGACGCCGGAAGATGAGCCCCTCAGGTCGGAAGGTGTCCAATATGCTACTGGGGAAGAGCAGAGGGTATTTCCAAGTAGCACCAGAAAGAGTGAAGCGGCTGGGCCAAACCCAAAAGGACACTCAGCTGTGGATGTGTCTGGCGGTGAAAAGAAAATCCGATGCTGTAAAGAACAATATTGTTTAGGAACCTGGAATGTCAGATCAATGAATCAAGGTAAGCTGGAGGTGGTCAAACATGAGATGGCAAGATTGAACATCGACATCTTGGGAATCAGCGAACTAAAATGGACAGGCAGGGGCGAATTTAATTCAGGTGACCATCATATCTACTATTGTGGGCAAGAATCCCTTAGAAGAAATGGAGTAGCACTCATAGTCAACAAAAGGGTGGGAAAAGCAGTACTGGGGTACAATCTTAAAAATGATAGAATGATCTCAGTACGAATGCAAGGCAAACCATTCAACATCACAGTAATTCAAGTCTATGCCCCAACCACTGAGGCCGAAGAAGCTGAGGTTGATCGGTTCTATGAAGACCTACAACACCTTCTAGAACTAACACCAAAAAAAGATGTCCTCTTCATCATAGGGGATTGGAATGCTAAAGTAGGAAGTCAAGAAATCACCGGGATAACAGGCAGGCATGGCCTTGGTGTACAAAATGAAGCAGGACAAAAGCTAATAGAGTTTTGCCAAGAGAACATGCTGATCATAGCAAACACTCTTTTCCAACAGCACAAGAGGCGACTCTACACATGGACGTCACCAGATGGTCAATATCGAAATCAGATTGATTATGTCCTTTGCAGCCAAAGATGGAGAAGCTCCATAAAGTCAGTAAAAACAAGACCTGGAGCTGACTGTGGCTCAGATCATGAGCTGCTTGTTGCAAAATTTTGGCTGAAATTGAAGAACGTCGGGAAAACCACTAAACCGTTCAGGTATGACCTCAATCATATCCCTGATGAATATACAGTGGAGGTGAGGAATAGATTTCAGGGATCAGACTTGACAGACAGAGTGCCTGAGGAACTATGGACAGAGGTCCGTAACATTGTTCAGGAGGCAGCAACGAAATCCATCCCAAAGAAAAAGAAATGCAAGAAAGCCAAGTGGCTGTCTGATGAGGCTTTACAAGTAGCTCACGAAAGAAGGGAAGCGAAAAGCAAGGGAGAAAGGGGAAGATATACCCAACTGAAAACAGAGTTCCAGAGAATAGCAAGGAGAGACAAGAAGGCCTTCTTAAATGAACAATGCAAAGAAATCGAGGAAAACAACAGAATGGGAAAGACTAGAGATCTCTTCACGAAAATTGGAGATCTCAAGGGAACGTTTTGTGCAAAGACGGGCATGATAAAGGACAAAGAAGGCAGGGACCTAACAGAAGCAGATGAGATTAAGAAGAGGTGGCAAGAATACACAGAAGAATTATACAGGAAAGATCTGAATGTCCCTGATAGCCATGATAGTGCGGTCACTGAACTTGAGCCGCACATCCTAGAGAGTGAAGTCAAGTGGGCCTTAGGAAGCATTAGTAACAACAAAGCTAGCGGAGATGACAGTCTTCCAGCCGACCTATTTAAAATCCTAAAAGATGATGCTGTTAAAGTGCTGCATTCAATATGCCAACAAATCGGGAACACTCAACAGTGGCCACAAGACTGGAAAAGGTCAGTTTACATTCCAATTCCAAAGAAGGGCAACGCCAAAGAGTGTTCAAACTACCGCACAATTGCGCTCATTTCACATGCCAGCAAGGTGATGCTCAAAATCCTACAAGCTAGGCTTCAGCAGTATGCGAACCGAGAACTACCGGAAGTACAAGCTGGGTTTAGAAGAGGCAGAGGAACTAGAGATCAGATCGCCAACATTCGCTGCATCATGGAGAAAGCAAGAGAATTCCAGAAAAACGTCTATTTCTGCTTCATTGACTACGCTAAAGCCTTTGATTGTGTGGATCACAGCAAACTGTGGCAAATTCTTAAAGTGATGGGAGTACCAGACCACCTTACCTGTCTCCTGAGAAACCTGTACGAGGGTCAAGAAGCAACAGTAAGAACCAGAGATGGAACAACCGATTGGTTCAAAATTGGGAAAGGAGTACGACAAGGCTGCATATTGTCACCCTGCTTATTTAACTTATATGCAGAGTACATCATGAGAAATGCCGGGTTGGATGAATCAGAGGTCGGATTTAAGATTGCCGGGAGAATTATCAACAACCTCCGATATGCAGACGATACCACCCTAATGGCAGAAAGCGAAGAGGATCTCAAGAGCCTCTTGTTGAGGGTGAAAGAGGAGAGTGCAAAAGCTGGTTTGAAACTCAACATTAAAAAAACTAAGATCATGTCATCTGGCCCTATCACTTCTTGGCTTATAGAAGGGGAAGAAATGGAAGCAGTGACAGATTTTACTTTCTTGGGCTCCAAGATCACCGCAGACGGTGACTGTAGCCATGAAATTAAAAGACGCTTGCTCCTTGGGAGGAAAGCTATGGCCAACCTAGACAGCATAATAAGAAGCAGAGACATCACCTTGCCGACAAAGGTCCGTCTAATCAAAGCTATGGTTTTCCCAGTAGTAATGTATGGCTGTGAGAGCTGGACTATAAGGAAGGCTGAGCGCTGAAGAATTGATGCTTTCGAACTGTGGTGCTGGAGAAGACTCTTACAAGTCCCCTGGACTGCAAGGAGGTCAAATCAGTCCATCCTAAAGGAAATCAACCCTGAGTGCTCATTGGAAGGACAGATAATGAAGCTGAAGCTCCAATATTTTGGCCACCTAATGCGAAGAGAAAACTCCCTGGAAAAGACCCTGATGCTGGGAAAGACTGAAGGCAAAAGGAGAAGGGGACGGCAGAGGATGAGATGGCTAGATAGCATCACGGATGCAATGAATATGAACTTGAGCACGCTCCGGGAGAGAGCGCAGGACAGGAAGGCCTGGCGTGCTATGGTCCATGGGGTCACGAAGAGTCGGACACGACTGAACGACTGAACAACAACAACAACAACAATGAGCACATAAAAATATTCTAACAAAGCACAAACATAGGAAATCCAATTACAGTCAACAGGGATCACAAGAGTTTCAATGTCTTAATAGCCTTATATTTAGCCACAGAAGTTCTTCAGGCGTTTAAGATTCAGTTGTAATTATCTAAGGTCACAATCCTATGCATGTTTAGACAGAAAAAAGGCCTACAACTCCCAGCATTCCCCAGCCAGGCAGGCTGGCTGGCGAATGCTGGGAGTTGTCTAAACATGCATAGGACTGCGCCCTAAATGTATCTTTCTGTATCTGTCCATGACCTGGTGGTGGTTTTCTCTGGGAACCTTGTTTGTTAATAAAGTCAATGAATTTATACCAGATTGTATGGAAGATGTCAGATTCTTTTTGTTGTCTTTGTGCCCTTATCTGTTTAGTTAGTTTTTCAGCAAACACAATATTCCAAATGTAGTTAGTTATACCACATAATTATTGATAGATCTGTAGATTCTTTCCAATTCTTTGCTATTAACACTACCATCATAAAAGTCAGCATTTCTTTGTCTGGTAATTGTTCATTATGTACTTTATGTATGTTGCCATTTACTCCATATTATGTAAGAAGGGATTAGTAATCACCTCTAAATTGTTTGCTTTGGAAATTGTAAAAGGAAGACCTTGAATTTTATTTTTGCTAATTCCTATAGACTCCATATTTATCAATTGGTGTTCTTCATTCATAGGAATTAGATTTTGTTGTTGTTCAGTCGTTCAGTCGTGTCCGACTCTTCGTGACCCCATGGACCATAGCACGCCAGGCCTTCTTGTCCTCCACTCTCTCCCGGAGTGTGCTCAAGTTAGGAATTAGATTTACCACTTGCCTAATTTGGAATGTCTTGAAGTATAATTGCATATTTTGTATGCCTATTCCTCTATTTCTGGGGTGTCAATATAAGAGTTTTTTAAAATTCATTCTGTATTTTTTTTTTATTATGAATAAATTTGTTTATAATGTCCTGCCAGGTTTTTAACCATTTATCTTGGATTGCAATTGGCAAAACTTGAAAAAGATATGTGAGTTTGGGAAGGATTGTCATTTTCACTGCTTCCACTTTACCCAGCCAAGACAGGTAAATTTTGGTCCAATTTTAATGTCTTTTTATTTGGTTAATTAGGGGGAGATAGTTTATTTTTTATTAGCTTTAGGAGATTTTTCGTTATTTGGATACCCAGATACTTTAGGCTTGATATACATAGTGTAATTCCTGATTTATTTTGTAAATTCATTTGGGAAATTTTATTTAAGTTAATACATAGGGTTTCAGATTTTTTATAGTTAATTTGAAGACCTGACACCTTACCAAAATACTTAATTTCATCCATTGCTTCCATAATGGATTTATCTGGGTGGGTTAGCATTAATGCAATATCATCCGCAAAATGGTTAACCTTGTATTCAGTTCCATTAATTTTTATGCCTTTGATGTTCTCATTTTCTCTTATCCTAATTGCCAGGAGCTCAATAAAAAAGGCAAATAGGAGTGGCAAAAGTGGGCACCCCTGTTTTGTGCCCCTGTTTAATTTAATCTTTTTGGAGTCTAATTCATTAGTTCTGATTACTGCATGGTTATCTTTGTATAACTGATGTAATAAATTAATAAATTTAGGTCCAAAATTCATCATAATCATGAGTTCAGTTAGAAAGGGCCATTCCACCTTGTGAAAGGCTTTTGTGGCTTCAAGTGAGATAATAGCAGACTCTATGCAATTATCCTTACTGTACTGTATAACATTAAGGATTTTTCAAATGGGGTCTGCTATCTGTCTATTTTTATTGAATCCTCTTTGATCAGTATGGATATACTGTGGGGTCAATTGACCCAGTCTATCTGAGATTATTCCTGTGATATATTTTATCATCCTGATTTGTTAGTGTTATGGGTCTATAAGAATCCACATTATCAAATTCTTTTCCTGGCTAGGGTATGGTTATTATTCTTGAGGTATTCCAGGATGGTGGCATTTTTCCCCCTTGTAATATTTCATTGAAAAGGACTGTGAGATGTGGGGAGAGGGTTGAATTTAGTTTTTTATTAAAAAAACAACAACCCAGGTAGCCTATCTACCCCTGGTGCCTTATGTGGTTTTAGTTTTTTAATGATATTTTGAACTTCCTGCTCTGTGATTTGCCTAGAAAGAGATTCTTGGTGAATATTACTAATTTGGGGCAGAGTCACTTTATGTAAATATTCTCTTGTTTGATTTTCTTCTTCTTCATCATCTCCTATTTTAAACTCAGATACAAATAGTCAAATACAAACAATTGTCGTGTCATTTTGTTAGGAAAATGCCAGAAACACCAATCAAGAGAGGACTGGGGTCTCAGTTCTGTATGTTTGGTGAGACAGTGGTCTCAATACGTCATGCATCATTCACATTTGATGTTTGAAAATTTTGCTTTACTCTGGTATCTGAGTATATTTTTTAAAAGTATTGTTAGTAATACTTTTGGAATACCTTAGGAATACAGGAATACAGTTGCTTGTCAGTAAGCTGAAAAGTTGCAGTCCTACGCATACTGCATGGGGTGGGAGGTGTGAACACTTTGAACTCAGGGACTGCATGGTTTGAGGCTGACAGTACAACAATTATGGTGTTAAACCTATGTGAAGACCCAAGGCCTGGCACAAACCATTCTGAGATCTTCAGTGAGTTGTACCCAATGTTAGACTAGCAGAAAATGTTCAAGAGGTGGTATTGTCCCCCTAGTCACTACCTTTTCTGCCCTGATGGTCACATTGGTAGTGCGAGAGGGCGGCATATGTGTGTGCATGAACACATACATATGCTTATGCACACAAGCCTGGAGTTGGAAGATAAGAGAAGCGTTTCTGTTGCTAGCACTTAGGGATGTCAGAGAAATCTGAAATGGACTCAAATTAGTTCAAATATCTATTAATCTGACCTGCAGATTCCACAGTAGACTGCCTTTTTCCAAGTAGTGCAGATTCCATGGATTGTGAAGCAGTGTTTTACTGGGGAGGGGGGGATTTGCACAAACTCACACTTGTGATGATGTGCATTAGTGCTAATGTGCACTTGCACAAGTGGAATGAAATTCTCGTAGATCCCTAAAAATTCAGATCCCATCAATGAGCAGACGACAGAACAAAAGACGCCTGACAATCCATGAAAAACAGACAGAACAGTTTTAACAAAATCTATACATCCGCACTAGCGAGGAAACCCCTTCCTTATCTCCAACCTCTGAGGAGTGATCGGAGATATGGGAATGCTTTCTCTTGCTACTGCTAGTACTAGCAGAGGAAACGCAGGGCAGTGCTGCAGTGATTTTTTTGAGTGGCAGCAGATGCAGGGGCTGCCAAGAAATGGATCAGTGGGCCACACTTTTTGCACCCTTGAACTAGAGTATCTCTACAGCAGCCTAAAATCCTGCATTTAAAATGGGACTTTCTGCTTCCATTTTAAACGCAGGATCACGACTCCCTTTTTCATGTGATTCCTTTCCCCCTCCCCCTTCTCCCCGTATCTGAGTCTTCCATGATCTTTCATTGATCACTCCCCTTCTTGCCGCTTTTACTCTTTTCACGGAGGGAACTCAAGCGGAACACAATGGCATAATTTGATCGCTCATTATCTGCGATCTATTTAAAAACCGAACAAAGAGCACTTAGTGCAGGAGATGCCCTGGAGGTTCACAGCGTCATGTAAAGAGCCTGCAGACTTCTGTGATTTAGCGATCTCAATAGCAGGATAAAAGCTCCATGTGAAGGAGTCCCTAGTGATTGCACAAGCAGCACAGTTAGCAAAACTAGGGAAACTAACACCTAGCCTAACTAAGTCATAGTGAGCAGTAAAATGACTTGTGCAACTGCTTGTGAAATGACTTGCACAGGCAGAATCAAAGTATTAGTTTTGACAGTTCTGCAAGGATAGAAACAGGATTTGCCCAAGCAGTAGAAGCTTTGCATTAGCAGAATGACACCAAAGGATACAACTCAATATGCACCTGCACCACCCACCAATACAACTGTGATCCGGAAGAACATGTATCTAAAAACTGGGGGTGTTGTTTCTTTTTCAGTGAAACAGTCACCTGCTGCATTAGAAGCCACTTTTGAAATATGGAACTTCAATCAATGAAAGAGAAAAAGGAAACAGTTTTGCTGCATATGCATGCTCTTTTGCATTTGCAGAAATGGACTCTCTGAATTTCAGACGAAGTCCAGTACCTTGCATTTCTTTGCTTTTGTCACTTTGAGGTTTGAACAAGGAATATAGCACTCTCATTGGAAGCTGGTGTACAGTATGATGGCCAGGTGTGTGAGCTGTGGACCCAAATTAAAACTCAGCCCCTACATTACTACATACCTTTAGGCCAGGGGTGCAGAACCTCAGGCCTGGGGGCTGTCCTCGGCCCTCCAGAGATCCTAATCTGGCTCTCCAAAGTTCTCCAGAAGTCCATGCCCCCTTCCCTTGGCCTCACCTCCTTTCCCCCAACTACCAGTCACTTGGTGGTTTCCTGGCTTTTTCAAAGGGTTTTCCCCATTCTAAAAGAGCCAGTGTGGTGTGGTGGCTAGAGTGTTGGACTAGGAGTCGGGAGATCCGGGTCCTAGGCCCCACTCGGCCATGGAAGCTCACTGGGTGACTTTGGGCCAGTCACAGACTCTCAGCCCATCCTACCTCACAGGGTTGTTGTTGTGAGGATAAAATGGAGAGGAAGAGGGGGATTTATGTATGCTGCCTTATGTTCCTTATAGAGGAAAAAAGGCGGGATATAAATATAATAAATAAATAAATAATGAAATGTTGAAATGCATCTCCTAAGACTTAGTTGCTGGCAGTAAGAGCTTTAAGCTACAATAGGCTGGCGTTTGGGGAGGGGGGTTGGCCGTACCCGCTTTGCTTTTGGCCAGGCCCCATTGCAATGTGGCCCCTGAGAGTTTCTCCAAAATAGAATTTGGCCCTCAGGCTGAAAGAGGTTCTGCATCCCAGCTTTAGGCAAACAAACCACTCTCAGTCTAAGCTCTCTTCCCTTCCTGTTGTATTGCAAGAATCCCAAGACACCAGAGGCAGATACTTAAAAGCTTCATGTATAAGCTGAAGGGTTCTGAGCTAGCAGTGAGTGCCCTACAAAGAGATCTTGGGGTTGTGGTGGACGGCTCGATGAAAATCTCAACCCAGTGTGTGGCTGCTGTAAAAAAAAAAAAAAAAGGCAAATTCCATGTTAGACACAATTAGGAAAGGAACTGAGAGTAAGAGCATTTCTACACCAGCCTAAAATCCTGCATTTAAAATGGGGCTTTCTGCTTCCGTTTTAAATGCAGGATCACCACTGACTCCCTTTACATGTGCTTCCTTCCCCCCCACCCCCCAATATCTGAGTCTTCCATTATCTTTCATTGATCTCACTCCTCTTCCTGCCGCTTTAAGTCTTTTCATGGAAGAAACTGAAGCGGAACACAACAGGGTAATTTGATAGCTCATTATCTGTGATCTAGTTAAAAATGGAACAAAGGGCATTTAGTGCAGGAGGGTTATGGCAGGGTCACGGCATCATGTAAAGAGCCTGCAAACTTCCGTGAAGGAGCAATCTCAATCGCAGGATAAAAGCTGCTTGTGATGAAGCTCTAAAACTGCCAATATCATACTGCCCTTATATCAATCTATGGTGTGACCACACTTGGAATACTGTGTACAGTTCTGGTCACCACACACTTAAAACAAGATTTTGTAAAGCTGTAAAAAGTGCAGAAAAGGGCAACAAAAATTATCAAGGGGATGGAGGGAAGGTTACAGCAGCTGGGATTGTTTAGCTTGGTGAAAAGGCAAGTAAGGGGAGACATGATAGAGGCATACAAAATTATGCACGGTGTGGAGAATGTGGATAGGGAGACATTTGTCTCCCACTCTCATAATACTAGAACCTGGGGCCATCCCATGCAGCTGATTGGTGGGAGATTCGGGACAGATAAAAGGAAGTACTTCTTCACACAGTGCATAGTTGAACTATGGAATTCGCTAACACAGAACGTAGTGATGGCCACCAATTTGGATGGCACCATCACTGCAATCACCTTGACCCTTCCCTTCCTCTTCCTCCCAGCTCCTTTTCATACCTCTACTACAACTCCCAAGATGCAATTCACCTACCACAATACCACATATTCTCATCTGTAATATGGACATAACAATACAGATCTACCCTACAGGGCTGTTGAAAGGATTACTGAATACTTTGTGACTTCTTAGTCCTGATAAAGCTACTGTGCTATCCTCACTGGGTTGTGTGTGTGTTTTTTTTAATGGACCAATACACCTCTCTATATTTCTGGCTGAGATAAAGCACTTTTGGTCACATGAAATGCTCTCTATATATGCCAGGTATTAAATGACATTATAATTTATTCTTATTCTTATTATTTCATAGAAAGTTGAAGCTCTATTCTCTGTAATTACTATGTTGATTTTATATAATAAATAGTGCTCCCCAAACCCTTAAAAACAAATCAAACAGTCCCAAAGTTTATTTATTTAAAAATCTTTTTTTTGTGATTTGAAATAAGAAAATGTAAACTTAGGATGGCTAAATGTCACTTCTTGTTGTTGTTGTTCAGTCATTAAGTCGTGTCTGACTCTTCGTGACCCCATGGACCATAGCACACCAGGCCTTCCTGTCCTGCGCTCTCTCCCGGAGTGTGCTCAAGTTCATATTCATTGCATCCGTGATGCTATCTAGCCATCTCATCCTCTGCCGTCCCCTTCTCCTTTTGCCTTCACTCTTTCCCAGCATCAGGGTCTTTTCCAGGGAGTTTTCTAGGTGGCCAAAATATTTGAGCTTCAGCTTCAGTATCTATCCTTCCAATGAGCACTCAGGGTTGATTTCCTTTAGGATGGACTGATTTGACCTCCTTGCAGTCCAGGGGACTCGTAAGAGTCTTCTCCGGCACCACAGTTCGAAAGCATCAATTCTTCAGCGCTCAGCCTTCCTTATAGTCCAGCTCTCACAGCCATATGTTGCTACTGGGAAAACCATAGCTTTGATTAGACGGACCTTTGTCGGCAAGGTGATGTCTCTGCTTCTTACTATGCTGTCTAGTTTTGCCATAGCTTTCCTCCCAAGGAGCAAGCGTCTTTTAATTTCATGGCTACAGTCACCATCTGCGGTGATCTTGGAGCCCAAGAAAATAAAATCTGTCACTGCTTCCATTTCTTCCCCTTCTATATGCCAGGATAAATGTCACTTAAAAGTTTGTAAATACATGAGTAGACTAAACTGACATTGGTGGATTCCAATAGATGACCTGCTATTCAATATAAGAAAGGCAAACACTGTAAAATCCCCTTTGTGGTAGATGCTTGCATTTGAAATGGTTTGAATTGAAATTCTGTGCTATTAGCATTTCGAGGTTCCTCATTTAGCTTGCACCCGATTCTCCTCAAGTCCTATTCAGGCATCTGTCAAACATATGTTAGAGGTGCATGGGCTTGTTCCCAGAGTATATCCTCTTCTTTAGACAGGAGGATACAATCTTAACACACAACATAGCGATTGGGTTTGGATGACATGCTTGTTGTGAGTTATTTAATCCATGAGGAGCCTTGATACCCGTAGGCACCACATTACATATCCAATCCCTGCTCGGTGGTTATGGCGTCGTGTAAATCCGGTGAGCATGGGTTATGTGAGGGTTAAACAACCCTCACATAACCCAAGCTCTCTGGGTTTGCAGAACATGACAACCTCCCAGAGGAGATTGCACATTCAAAATGGTGGCTGCATGTGCCCCACACACGGTGCAGCCTCACCACGAGTTAAATAACCCATGGTGGGCTGTTGTGTCATGCAAACAGCCCTAGTATCAGCTCAGTATAGAAACTGCTGAAGGTAACTGATAAACGGTTCCTACTAAAAAAAATACACTCTGCAGAGAAACTAACAGTACACAGTTAGCAGGATTGTGCCCCCTCTATTGATATGTTTAAAGTGGTTTGGGGCTAAATCGGGGTTTTCCAAATGATTGGGTCCTAGCTTTACCAATCAAAAGACACGGTGGAGCTATTCCTTCTTTCCCTCCATATCAGATTTTCTTTAGTAAGAAAAAAGACAGAAGAAGTGGTGGGGAAACACAGGAGGTTTTCAAATGGAAGATGATGACATCTGGACCCCCCCCCCAAATTCCGTGAATGAAGCAGGGGACTTTTTTGGAAGCACCCTTGGTAGCCCTGTTCATGTGGCCAAGCGGGAGATACTGAATGTGTGGAGGGATCATGGGAGGTTCTGCCTGCCACACATTAGCTGGCTCTTCTGCACACAGCATATGCCCATAGGTATCCCAAAGGCAAAAAAGCAGGGTCCCTGGCTGTGCAGAAAGTGACTACATGTACACAACTTAAATGGACATCGGGTCTGTTCAGGAGAGCTGCTAAATATTGGAGGTGGTGTCTGTTGCTGCTATCCTGCTTCCTGCTCCATTCTAACAGAACCCCTGTTTGGTCATGTGAACAGGGCTCGTTTGCAATACAAATGTAAAACATGCCCTAACCAGAATGCACATTCTGCTTTCTATTTTACATGGACAGCAATCAGATATTCCCAGATACAGTGAGAGACAGACTCAAAGGTGATTTCAGCCCCAATTGTAGTGCTCAGATTATTGGGGTAGGGATGGGGAAGGTAGGGGGATGAATAAAATCCACAAGGCCCACCTCCATTAATTTCAATAGGGTTCAAAGTATGAGATGAAAATAAGGCTGTTTATTGGAAACAGACATGTGTGCGCTTAACTTTCTGCAGTGTTGTGTACTTTGGTTTTACCTACACAAAAGGCATATAGGTAGAACAGTTTGAAGTGTACGTTGACTGCACACATTACTACTTTGGTGCAATTCTGTTCAAACAGAAAGAAGGACATATGACTAAAATAATTACTCAGGCAATAATGAAACAAATATTGAATTACATTGTGAACACAAATTGCAAATAACCTATTATTGGAATTCTGTGCCCATTAAGCACTCAGAGAATTACAACCAGCAAACGAATCAGTACTAGTCAAAGTGCTCTATAAACAGAAAACAAGGTCATATTATTTGACTAAATTACTCATTATAACAATGCTACTCAGTAATTATTTTGGTCTTTAAAAAAAAATCCGGCATCAGGACATGAAAAGCCTCTTCTGTGGAGAAAGGTTTTGTATTCACTCATTAGGACTGTTCCTAAAATGATGATGAAAGTGAAGTGGGCAGCAATGGAGTTCTGGGAAAATATTTCACTCCAATTCATCATTCAGCTTAGAGCCTCATAGGATAACAGAATAGAAAAATTTGTAATCCACTTTCATCTCCTTTCCTGTCTGCTTGTCCCATCATCACCAGCAACCTCTGCAGTAGCAATTACCTGGAAGGGTCTATGCTCCTCACTCTAATGCTAGCCTTAGTTCTGCTTCTCCAGAGGAGAAGTCCTATTCCCAATGCAATCAAACTGCTACAGAGTATCAGAAAAATAGAGCTTTCACTACAGAGAGGAAGAAGTATAGCAACTGTCCATATGCAGCTTTTTAATTGGCTACCAGAATTTCAGGGTTGTGTGTCACTCAAACCTTTTTCTAAGCATTCTGGCTTCTTGATGTTGCACAGGTTGACTTCCCTCATTCCTTTTATGTATAGTTGCCTGCACTATGCCACCAGAACAAAGAAAAGAACGTTATTGATGGATGGGACATTGCCCCAATTCCTCCTTGGCTAAGAGAGATAAAGGCCTCAGTTTTCTGAGTTTCTGAGTGGTGGCTTCAGCAAGATTGATTCCAGAGTACCTCCATTTTGAACTACTGTTGGATTTTCCTCCATATCCTAATCAAGAGACTCCTGAGCCTTCGGTACAAATCTTGACCAGTCACCTTCACTGGGGCAATAGCCATTCCATAAATATTCTCTGCCCACCACCCACTATTGACAGAGGAGCCATTTTCCTGGCTGATGTCTTCCCCACAGAAGTTACCGCAAGGCAAAGTCAGCCTTAGCTTGGCCCACCTGAGGAAACAGAATAGCATAAGGGGAGCCAGGGGCAGAAGGGACTGTTCTGATCTTCAACGAGGTATATGTTGGCCTCTGCAGAACCCAAAAAGAGCATGGCACATTGCCTACATCAGCCCTTCCCAATGTGGTGCCCTCCAGATATTTGGGACAACATCTCTCAGCAGCCCTGACCGCTGGTCATGCTGGCTAGGGCTTATGGGAGGCATAGTCCAAAACACCTGGAGGGCATCCTGTTGGGGAAGGCTGGCCTACATAGATGTAAGCTCAGTAGGGCAACATCACAGGTAAATAAACCAAAAGCAATGTGGGTTTGTCTCACTCCTTTGCTCATTTTCTTTACATGAAGATCAGTGGTGGGAAAGGCTTCACCTATTTCATCTCTGAGTGTCAGGCTGCCCTTAAAAGCACAACTACAGAGCCAGTTACTTAGGTGGCAACCCTTACTAAACCACCCATTACAATCCAATTTCCCAGTAACCCCTATGGCACCAGGGTAAGAAGAGATTAAAACTATCCAAAGTGCCTTGGGGGTGATACACAAGTGTCCTATTAGGGAAGTACCTTATCTAAGGGGTAGGTGACCTGGTGCCCTCCAGATGTTTTGGGCTACAACTCCCAAAATTACTGCCTACGCTGGCTGGGGCTGATGGGAGTTGCAGTCCAAAGTGTCTGGAGGGCACCAGGTTGCCTATCCCTGCTTAGCTGATACCCTCAGTATCAACTGAGAGAGGCTAAAAGCATCTTTGCGTCTGCATCCTACCTACTCTTACCTGAGATTAAGCTTCATTGGACATAGCAGGACTTACTTCCAAATAAACATGCACAGGGCTGCATTGCATGTGCATCATACTAATGTGAAAAATGTGCCGTGCCATTATTTTATCTTAAGGAAGGTTCTGCAAGCTGGTGCCCTCCAGTTACTTTGGACGACTCCCCGCACTTCTGACCATTGGCTAGGGATGTTGGAGAATTCTGCCACAGATTCCAGGGAGGCTGAATTCCAGTGAATTCGGGCCCCCAGAATCCATGGCGGAACGAAGCAACCCCCCCCCCCCGCCACCCCGCGAAATGGGCCCGGAACGGAGCCTACCTGGTGTCGGCCGTCCAGTGCTCCGGAAATGGCAGCCATGTCTGCGGTCACCATTCGCCTTCCTTCGAATGGCCATGATAGGCTACGTAAGTATTTACGTAGCCTATCATGGCTAACACAGGAACGCCATTTGCATTCCTGCGGAAGCTGTGATAGGCTACGTAAGTATTTACGCAAATGGCATTCCTGCATTAGCCGTGATAGGCTACGTAAATACTTACATAGCCTATCACGGCAAAAGGCAGGAACGCAAATGGCGGCTGCTACACCATTTGCATCCCTGTCTTTTCTTTTGCCGTGATAGGCTACCTATATATTTACATAGCCTAACACGGCAAAAGACAGGGATGCAAATGGCATAGCGGCCGCCGTTTGCGTCCCCGATTTTGCCGTGATAGGCTACGTAAATATTTACGTAGCCTATCACGGCTCAGCGAAGGGACGCAAATGGCGGCCGCTATGCCGGCCGCCATTTGCAGCTGCAGACCTGCCGCAGCAGGATTCCCATCTGCGAATGCACCTGGCTGGCGGCTCCGTGGAGTTGCCGCGGAGCGGAGCTGGCCGGGGAGGATTTCGGGGGGAGGGACAGAGCGCCTCCCCCCCACCGCCGATGCCACTTACGAAACACGTAAGTGGTTTCGTACATCCCTACCATTGGCCATGCTGGCAGGGGCTGATGGGAGTTGTAGCCCAAAACATCTGGAGGGCACCAGGTTGGGGAAGGCTGGTGTAAAGTACCAAAGTGCCCAAGGCCAGCATAGGGAGCTTCTTTTTAATGTGACAACTGGGCAAAATTCCATTTGAGTTAAATGGAGTTGTGCCTGCATGCATTCATAGTATGGCTTAGTTGTTTAGCTAATATTCCAGTTCTGCTAGGCTCACTGGATGAATTAAACTGTGAGACTGCCTGGTGAGGTGCAAGAGCACTGATAAGAGCAACAATCAAGATAGGTAGTTTCTGACCCCATGGTGCTTTTGAGTTTGTTTGGGCTGCGTAAGGAGCAACAAGCGATGCACTCCAGATAAGGGAGACTGTCACTGTCTCGGGTGCATGTAAGTGAAGTGAAGCAGGACACAGGAGGCAAGGCTAATGACTGCAAGCTACTATTGTATTGGGAATTGCTTGGCTAAACTCTGTCATTTATGAAACTGTTTGCCTTCGGTCCTTCCTCAGGAAGAATAAAGGAGAAGAGACATGGCTTGTGATAGTGAAGAGAAGAAAACCCAACAGCTGCACTAGTTGAAGGAAGCAGCCACATAAGGCAAAGCGACTCAGCACGGCTCACCAGCTCATGTATGTTGTGTGTGTGGCCTGTGTTCTTGTGTGCTTCTACAGTAACAATGCATAGCATTTATGCAGTGCTTTTTTGAGTGATCAATATATTATATGCATCTATTACCTCAGTAATCCTTAAAAATCCCATGGAGGGCAAGGCTGTATTGTTATCACCATATTTTAGACTGGGCCAGGACTGAAGAAATAGTAGCTAACAGTGCAATCCTATCTACAGGTCTACTCAGAAGTAAGCTCCATTGAGTTCACTAGGACTTACTCCCAGGTGAGTGTGTGTAGGGTTGCGCCCTGAAGCTACCTAGTGATTTTGTGGCAAAAGACAGATTTCAAAATGGAAATTGCTTGGTTCACAGCTCAGTCTCTTAACTAAGGGCTTCACCACACTAGGCTTTTTATCCCACAGTTTACTGGAGCTTCTGCTTCTGGATACTTTGTGGGATAGATCAGCTCCTTTACATGAGTGGCCTTTGAATCACAGACATCTCTTGGTAAAGACATCCTCTCTTGGTAAATTCTATATGTTGCATTATGCAGCCACTAGATGGCACTGTTGATATAGAGCATTAACATCCTTTATCACTTTATCTCTGATCCTTTTGAAAGTGGGATAAAGGGGGGAAAGGGCAAGAGACTTCCTGGAGGTTGACGACATCATGTAAGGGAACCACGAACTTCGGTGAGTGGCCAGTCATGAGTGTGCAATAAAACACAACTGTAGAAATGAAATAACACTGAAATGGAGCCTTGGCTCAGGTGAGGATTGCACCTACAACTCTGAGATTACAAAATGGAGTTGGGTGGTGTCTACTCTACTAACAAAGTTCCAAGTCACAAGGGCAGGCAGACACATTATATTCCATATGCAGAGCCAGTTTGAGGCAGCATCCTTGGGGAACGCTATCTCCTGGGGAAAAGCGTAATTAGGTATGCATTACAAGTTCCAGAAGAATGACAGCATTAGGTCTGCCTTCCTTAACCTGGTGCTCTCCAAATGTTTTGGATGACAACTCCCAGAATTTCTGACCATTGATTATATTGAATAGGGCAGGGGTGGCCAACTCGTCGTAGCCCACCAGGTGTTTTGGCCTACGGCTCTCATCATCCCTCACCATTGGCTATGCTGACTAGCGCTGATGGGAGCTGGAAGCCAAAACATCTGGAGGGTCACAAGTTGCCCACTCCTGTGCTAGGAAGTAATGGTGTGGTGGTAGATTTTGAAGTGCATTCCTCATAGCCATGCCCCCCAAGGAAGGTTGAAAAATTCAGGCAGCTGTGTTGATCTATATCAACAAAACAGTTCTAGCACTTTCCATGCCCACCAGGAACAGGTGTTCTGTAACCATAATGGGTTAGTCAACGCCAGGCCACCAGAAAATACTTTGCATTATGAAAGAATAGCTCACAACTATCTATTGTTGCTGGGGAAATCCATCCCCACACCTCCCACAGCTGATGTGAGGACTGAAGCTAAATTCAGAGGGAACAGGTCTAAGGGGGTGGTAGATGACATCAGTATCCCTGCTAATAAAAAAAGATCTGGCATTGCATCCCTGCAAGTGCTGGCTCCACTACACCACTGCTAGGGAGGTGAAGTCCAAAACATTTGGAGCACAATCATTTGGTGAAGTCTGGCACAGCCCACCACACATGCTGTAACAGCAGCATGGAGAGGACACCACAGGGGTGCTGTTGTAAGTCAGCTCCACATGATGCGTGTCTGCCAAGTATAGTAGGTTAACTTTTGGGATCTAGTTGCAAGGGTATTTCTTGCCGAGGTATAGGTGATAGAGGTCGTTTTGTACCCATTTCTACAACAGGTACTAAAATAAATAATAAAAAAGGAACAAAGCAAATTAGACTTGTAAATGTTGTGCAGTAGCAATACCGTTTGTGTTTTTTGGAGGCACAATGTATTTAGCTCCAAGAACCCACAAACCACTTACAGTCTTCCTGTCATTTTGAAAGGAGGTATTAAAAGCCACAGGAACAAGATCACTGGGAAGAATGACAGCTGATTCTAAACGATAGCAACTCAGTAAGGCACACTGCTGTTGTTTCCATGAACAGTGTGATAGCTTCATAATCATGGGCAATAGAGATGTTGGATATTTTCTGAGGAAGTTGCATTGTCCCCACATAATAACACTGATTTAGGATTCTTCTCACAATTTCCGTAACAGTAGCATCTGCAGAGAGGAGTTTTGTTTCAGTTGCTTGATACTCTCATCATAATGGAGAGCACTCAGAGATCAACCACGAGTCAAGTATGTCTGTCAGGTTTGCCGCCCCCCCCTCCCCCCAAAAAAACCTTCAAAGGAGAACAAAATGGAGATGGAGTATATTAGTTTGCTTCTGACAAAACAGAAAAAGTCAGTGCTGTTCTGAACATTAACCCATCTCCTTTTACTTGTGAAAGGCATTTACATTAAACGTGAAATGTATTTCTCACTCATGCCTTGCATTTTAGTCTTTACCCTCCCATATGCTAGGGGCTTGTGGGAGTTGCACCAAGTTACCCCGATTGCCAGTAAATTCTCACTATGTAGCTGTTACACAAAGAGCTGGGTGCTAATATATAATCTTTATTTAATCATATAAAATACAATTTAAAAATTAACTTAAAGACTCACCCAGTACCTGTGCACTTATCTTTCAACAACAAAAAATCAGAACAGGGAAAACAATGAATACAGCTGAACATTATTTGTAAATTTATCGTTCCAACATATGACAAAGACACTCCATCTTTCAATAAACCTATCCTCAAACATTTATTCTTCTCTAGCCCTTATAATGTTAATTTCATCATTGCTGCCACATCCCAAATCCTATAAAATCAATCAGACAGAGGAGGAGCAGTACCCTTTTTCCAAAATGAAGTTATTGAGATTTTTCCTGCTGTCAAAAGATTAATTACTAATTCCATATCCTTTCCCACACAGTCTTTAAGGGCACAATCCTATGGCCCTTAGTCAGTGGCTAGACAGCCATAGGATAGGTCAGTTTCCGAGAACCGGCTCCCACCCCCTCCTGCACTGCCTCATAGGCAGTGCAGATCGGCCCTGTGCTCGTTGCTCATAAGAGCAGCATGGAGCGGCAAAAACGGGGAATTCCCAGGGACGGGCCAGGGCGCAGAGGTCAAAAATGCCAGTACAACACATCCTATGTGTTGTCTGGCTGCCACTTCCCGCATTCCGAGGTGCGGCAGCTAGACAGCCGAAATCGGCTGTCTAGCAGCGAAAGCTGGACAGGAAGAGTGAGGAGGAGATCCGCTCCTCATCACTCCTCTTGCCCTGCACTGGATAGGCAGTCGCCCCCAGGATCGGAGGCAACCATTGATCCACATAGGATTGCTCCCTTAAATAATTAAGGACTATCCTAAGAGCATCCATTGGAAGCTTATAACCTGTTATCTGCTCAATGTAAAACACAACTAAATTCCAGTAAGTTTCAATTTTAACACAGTGCCAAAAATATGCATACAATCTGCTCCACAAAAATCACATCTCCAACATCTATCATATTCTAAGCAATATATCTTCTTAATTTTGTAAGGTGTTAATATAATTGATGTAATGTTTTAAAATAATTTTGTTTCCAATTCATTGCAATTAGGCTTTTCATATTTTCACCGACCCATTTCCATATTTCTGATAGGTGGGTCTTTTGGGGAGGGTCTTTTTTTAATCCCAGAGCAGTAGCTCTTTGTGACCCCTGACAACCTGCAGGAGTTTGATGTAGCAAAAAGAGCTGCTATTGGGGGCAGGCGGAGGGGGAATGAAAAGCCCTGGCACTCTGCTGGCAAACCTTTGGGTGTACATAAGAAAGCTCTTTGAACTGTGGCCTGAGAATGTGTGTGTATGTGTGTGTGTGTTCATAAACCCGTGTAGTAATCAACTGCTCAACTAGGAAGTCTTAAAAGATAGTTACAATTTTAATGAGAAAAGGGTTATTTTGGGTGCTGCTAAATAATTAATTGACGCTCCTAATATTGTTTGAGTAGTGAAAGGGAAACATTTTCAGAAAATTGCTGGAAAGCCTCATTACACCAAATAATAGCTTACATTTTTTTTCCCCTAGTAAATTGCTTTTGGTCGCAGTCATTAAGGTTTCTATTAGACTTTTTAAACAAATATTTTCTTACTGGACTGAAGTAGCTCTCCAAGCTTATCTAAATCCCCAAACTTCCACCTTCCACCTTCTCGATATTGAAATCACTGTACGTCTTCTTAAATCTTAAGCGCTAGCAAGAATATTGGGTTGATATTCTCACAGGAGATTGCAAAAGGTTGCTACAGACTAGCAAAAGTAAGTTGATGTTAAATTGGTACATGCCCTCAAGGAAAGACAGATGGATACTTACTGTAACTAGCTGCAACACAAGATAGAATAGGTATCTGCCTATGAGTCATTGAGCTAGACTTCAGAAAATGTTACAACGTTCATACAAAACCAGGATTGTAAAAAAAAATTTAAAAAACCACCTGATTCCCTGGTTTGTTTCCTTTTTTTATTTACTACTTTTCTATAATGCCCATGAGCTGAAGCTTTCTGGGCAGTTCACAAAACAAATCTTAAAATCACAAAATACCATAACCTTGTAAAATATAATATAAAAATCTTAAATTTAAAACTGAATAAAACCAAAGTAAAAACCAAGATAAAAGCCAGCAGCAGTGTAAAGAGCTAAAATGCATTAACACAATTTTTAAAATGGAAGAACTAAAAAGCCCAAGTGAATAAGAAGATCTTCACTTGGTGCTGAAAAGACCACAATGTAGGCACAGGCAAGCCTCTTTGGGGAGGGTCCGTATTCCACAACCAGGGTGCCAGCACAGGGTGCCCTCTAGGGGCCTTTCCAGGGAATGCTTTGGGGGTCCCCCCCTTTATTTATTTATGTATTTATTCTTACATTTATAGCTTGCTATTTTTCCTCTTGCAAGGAACCCAAGGTGTCTCACACGATTCTCCTCCTCTCCATTTTATCCTCACAACAATCCTGTGAGGTAGGTTAGGCTGGGAGTCAGTGACTGGCCCAAAGTCACCCAGTGACCTTCATGGCTGAGTTGGGATTAGAACTTGGATTTTCAAGTCCAGTCCAGTACTTTAACCACTACATCAAGCTGGCTCTCATGGCTTTTCTACACAAGGCTGTTAATCTGCTGCATCTACTTTCGGTTTCGTCGCAAAATTGAGATCTGAGCACCATATGGTGTTTCCTTTCCTGCTTTTCTGCTATATAACCTCTAGGTGGCACTGTGGTATACTGGAATAGTACAATTACACAAGGGGAAAAAGCATTGTCTTTCACTTTCAGAAATAATATTGTATTTTCCCCACTCTAAAAAAAACTTGCTGAAAGTGCTTTTAAAAATAAAAGCAAAACTGGAGGGTCACAATATTGTCTAAAGAACCCATAAACAACCATGAGTTTGTTGTGCACAATAAATGCCTCATGTAGAAAATCTCTCAGACCATCAATGTGCCACAAATGATTAGTAGAGGTATGTAAGCGAGTAACTTTCATGGACTTCTGTGCAAAGGTATGTCAAACATTAATTCTTCATGCAAAACATGTGGACTACCACTGAGATACAGCCCTTCCCATACCACTCTAGATATGAAGGAAGGAGACTGCGGAGTCAGACACACAGAGTTGGAGGCATATTTACTAGCTGTTGATTGGCATGAGAAGCTTGCATCTTTATCCTAAACTAAATTGCTTGGGAACCACCATTGATTCCAACAGATTTTAAGATAACCAGGATTGCAATCAACGTTTGTGACTGAGACTATGTACAAATGTAAGGAACTTTTTTCTCCCATGGGGTGAGCTCAGCTTCCTTGCTTCACAATGCATTTGGCAGATATCATTATTAGCAATTTGGAAGTCCTGCACCTCCCCACTTGCTTCAGGTGGGCAGTCCTTCTCATTTATTCTTAAAGGTGTTGCATAAATTGCTGCTGCTATATTTTTTAAAAGGAAAACAAATTTTATGAGTTTGAAATAAACTCATCCAGGGATTGAAGAATGTATATGTAAGACGTAGGTATGTGACAGCACAGGCACTAGCCAATCAATGCTATGCACAGCTGGATTCTGCTGAAAACTGGCAGAACTGGTTTCCCCGAAGCTTGACCTTAGACAGGAAATTGTTCATCTATATACAACATGGTGAGTGCACACCCACAGTGGCTTAAACACTCAAGAACTGCACATCTGTATTACCCAGTCATACAAACAGTGTGATGGAAGTAGTCAGGATATGTTATCTATAACCCACAGGTGACATCACTTTTAAAGAAGATTAGGGCTGAAATCCTATACCCACTCTCCTGGGAGTAAGACCTATTGAACTCAATGGGGCTTACTTCTGAATAATAATGGGACTGTGCTGTAAATGTTCTGATTTTTCCAGGCCCCCATCCACAAAGTGGTTCACATTGGTTGTTTTATTGTTTTTATCCTTTGGGTATAACCCACCCCTTATTACCCATAGCTCCATGGCAGAACATATGCTTTGTATTGCATGCAAAAGGTTTCAGATTCAATCCCTGTCCTCTCCAGGTAGGGCAGGGCTGAAAGAAACTCCTGTCTGAAACTCTGGAGAGCCCCTGAGCTAGATGAACAGTCAGTATAAGGAAAATCCCTACATTCCTAAAATGTGGGTTGTGGGATTTCACAGGACCTTGACCTTCAATAAACTTCTTTAAATTATCCACCACATTATTACTATTTTTCAACAGTCTGCTTTTACATTCATTCATTCATTCACTCATTCATACCCAGGGATGTACAAGCCCCACAATGTCCAGTCCGGGAGGGGTCTGCCATGATGCAATTCAGGCTGCTTGGGGCCCCACAGGCAGAGTGGCTCTCCAGCTTTCTAAAAAATGTGATATGCTAATGGCAGCTGCCATTAGCCTATCGTGGGAAAAATACAGCTGTAAATGGTGTATTTTACACCATTTGTAGACATAAAGCACTGACTCTTTCCTAAATTGCAGCTGTTTACAGTTGTATTTATATAAATGTAAGTATTTTACGGACACAAATGGTGTACAATATGCCATTGACGGCTGTAATTTTTCTGCAATAATCTAATGGCAGCTGCCATTACTGTATCGTGATTTGTAGAAAGCTGGAGAGCTGCCCCATGGGAACTTTTCCAGGCATGGAGGTGAGTGCGGCTGGTCCACTGTGGACTCCAGACACTGAATGCTTTGAATATGGACTTATTTGACTCCATGGCAGATTTCTCCAGCATCCCTATTTATATCCCACCTTTTTCCCTCTTGCAAGGAACCCAAGGCAGCTTACATGGTCCTCCTCACCTCCATTTTATCCTCACAACAACCCTGTGAAGTAGGTTAGGCTGAGAGTTGCCCAAGGTCACCCAGAGGCTTTCATGGCCAAGTGAGAATAGAATCCGGATCTCCTGAGTCCCAAGTCCAACACTCTAACCACTATACCACACCGGCTCTGTTTGCAAAATACTTCAGTCCTAAACAACAACACAAATCCAAATGCAAGCTCTTACTTCCTCAGCATCCTTCTACATATGTGGCACCAGTTCCAAAAAGGAATCTGAAAGGGGAAAACTGTATCTGTGCATGCCTCACCCTTGCTGTATGGGGGGAATAATCAGGCATGCAAGAAATAAGCATCATCTGAGGCTCTGCTCCAAATGCCCCCACATACTGAAATTCAGTGGGTGGCGACTTGTGTGTGGGCCTTTCCTGTGGTAGCCCCACATTGTGGAATACCCTCCCTAGACAGGTCTGCCCGCCACCAACTTTGTTGACTTTTTTGGCAGCTGGCAAAGACATTTCTATTCTCCTATGCTTTTCCAAAAGAATCTTTAAATCACTTGCATTGCTCTTCCTGCTATGCCAGGCATCTGCCTACAGAGCATAAGCTATTCAGAGCACTCCCAACATCAGAGTACTCCTTCAAAGGGTATAGGATTGGGCCCTAAACATGAGTGCTCTGATGTTGGGAGTGCTCTGAATAACTGGTGCTCTGTAGGCAGATGCTCAGAGGAAAGGAAGGAGCAAAGGAAGCAATTTCTGCTTCTCTGTCCTCCTCTCCTCTAGATGGGCTTCTGAGTGCACCTGGACAGGTTGCACTGCTGAGGGTGGGACCGGGGCTGGAGAGGTGACAGGATACTGCATATCCCAGCCTCTCCCCTCTCCATCCACCAGAATGGGTGTCCCACCCTTTTTCCTTTCCCAAAAGTCACATTTGTGACTTGGGAAGAAGCAGCTACAGTTCTTTCCATAGCAGCTGTGAGTGGGTGGAGGAGGGGGTGAGGGGCAGGGATCAGAACACAGAGCTCCCCACCCGAGGTCATAGCAATGTCTACTGCATTGTCAGGGGGATTCTGAAAAATCCTATGGACCCAGGACATTCTCTCAGGACCATAGGGTTGCACCCTTAAAGCTTCATTTTAAATTTGCCTTTTTCCATGTTTTAGCTGCTTGTATATTTATCTCTTCTTTTAAAATTATTTTAAAGTATTGTTTCTGCTTTATTTTCCCCCCAAATGTCATTTAATTTGTTTTATTATTGTTCTTATTGTATTTTGTTTGTACAGTGCATGTTGTCCTGAGAGCATTGGCTGTAGGGCGATTCATATATAGAATGAAGGAATAAGTAAGCATGTATTGCTATTTGCTGTTCTAATCAAATGACATTATCATCGTTTGTCCTTGCTTTCCATGCCATCCAATAGAAAGGTGTATTTCATAGAAACTCAAAGCAGGACTTTTTAATTGAATAGCCCTCTTAGAAAAGCTCACCACATGGCATAGATGATGACTGAGATGGTTCTTAAAACCAGTGTTTTAAGAGCCAGTGTGGTGTAGTGGCTAGAGTGTTGGACTGGGAGTCGGGAGATCCAGGTTCTAGTCCCCACTCAGCCATGGAAGCTCGTTGTTGTTGTTCAGTCGTTCAGTCGTGTCCGACTCTTCGTGACCCCATGGACCATAGCACACCAAGCCTTCCTGTCCTGCGCTCTCTCCCGGAGCGTGCTCAAGTTCATATTCATTGCATCCGTGATGCTATCTAGCCATCTCATCCTCTGCCGTCCCCTTCTCCTTTTGCCTTCAGTCTTTCCCAGCATCAGGGTCTTTTCCAGGGAGTTTTCTCTTCGCATTAGGTGGCCAAAATATTGGAGCTTCAGCTTCAGTATCTGTCCTTCCAATGAGCACTCAGGGTTGATTTCCTTTAGGATGGACTGATTTGACCTCCTTGCAGTCCAGGGGACTCGTAAGAGTCTTCTCCAGCACCACAGTTCGAAAGCATCAATTCTTCAGCGCTCAGCCTTCCTTACAGTCCAGCTCTCACAGCCATACATTACTACTGGGAAAACCATAGCTTTGATTAGACGGACCTTTGTCGGCAAGGTGATGTCTCTGCTTCTTACTATGCTGTCTAGGTTGGCCATAGCTTTCCTCCCAAGGAGCAAGCGTCTTTTAATTTCATGGCTACAGTCACCGTCTGCGGTGATCTTGGAGCCCAAGAAAGTAAAATCTGTCACTGCTTCCATTTCTTCCCCTTCTATATGCCAGGAAGTGATGGGGCCAGATGCCATGATCTTAGTTTTTTTAATGTAGAGTTTCAAACCAACTTTTGCACTCTCCTCTTTCACCCTCAACAAGAGGCTCTTTAGATCCTCTTCGCTTTCTGCCATTAGGGTGGTATCGTCTGCATATCGGAGGTTGTTGATAATTCCCCAGCAATCTTAAATCCGACCTCTGATTCATCCAACCCGGCATTTCTCATGATGTACTCTGCATATAAGTTAAATAAGCAGGGTGACAATATGCAGCCTTGTCGTACTCCTTTCCCAATTTTGAACCAATCGGTTGTTCCATGTCTGGTTCTTACTGTTGCTTCTTGACCCTCGTACAGGTTTCTCAGGAGACAGGTAAGGTGGTCTGGTACTCCCATCACTTTCAGAATTTGCCACAGTTTGTTGTGATCCACACAATCAAAGGCTTTAGCGTAGTCAATGAAGCAGAAATAGACGTTTTTCTGGAATTCTCTTGCTTTCTCCATGATGCAGCGAATGTTAGCAATTTGATCTCTAGTTCCTCTGCCTCTTCTAAACCCAGCTTGTACTTCCGGTAGTTCTCGGTTCGCATACTGCTGAAGCCTAGCTTGTAGGATTTTGAGCATCACCTTGCTGGCATGTGAAATGAGCGCAATGGTGCGGTAGTTTGAACACTCTTTGGCGTTGCCCTTCTTTGGAATTGGAATGTAAACTGACCTTTTCCAGTCTTGTGGCCACTGTTGAGTGTTCCAGATTTGTTGGCATATTGAATGCAGCACTTTAACAGCATCATCTTTTAGGATTTTAAATAGCTCAGCTGGAATACTGTCATCTCCGCTAGCTTTATTGTTACTAATGCTTCCTAAGGCCCACTTGACTTCACTCTCTAGGATGTCTGGCTCAAGTTCAGTGACCGCACTATCATGGCTATCAGGGACATTCAGATCTTTCCTGTATAGTTCTTCTGTGTATTCTTGCCACCTCTTCTTAATCTCATCTGCTTCTGTTAGGTCCCTGCCTTCTTTGTCCTTTATCATGCCCGTCTTTGCACAAAACGTTCCCTTGAGATCTCCAATTTTCTTGAAGAGATCTCTAGTTTTTCCCATTCTGTTGTTTTCCTCGATTTCTTTGCATTGTTCACTTAAGAAGGCCTTCTTGTCTCTCCTTGCTATTCTCTGGAACTCTGCATTCAGTTGGGTATATCTTCCCCTTTCTCCCTTGCTTTTCACTTCCCTTCTTTCGTGAGCTACTTGTAAAGCCTCATCAGACAGCCACTTGGCTTTGTTGCATTTCTTTTTCTTTGGGATGGATTTCGTTGCTGCCTCCTGAACAATGTTACGGACCTCCGTCCATAGTTCCTCAGGCACTCTGTCTATCAGGTCTAATCCCTGAAATCTATTCCTCACCTCCACTGTATATTCATCAGGGATATGATTTAGGTCATACCTGAATGGTTTAGTGGTTTTCCCGACGTTCTTCAATTTAAGCCGAAATTTTGCAAGAAGCAGCTCATGATCTGAGCCACAGTCAGCTCCAGGTCTTGTTTTTACTGACTGTATGGAGCTTCTCCATCTTTGGCTGCAAAGGACATAATCAATTTGGGCCAGTCACAGACCCTCAGCCCAACCCACCTCACAGGATTGTTGGTGTGAGGATAAAACGGAGGAGGACTATGTACGCCGCCTTGGGTTCCTTAAGGAGGAAAAAAGGCGGGATATCAATGTAATAAATAAATAAATAAACCAACCAACCAACCCTGCTTGCTCCATTACACTTTAGCACATCTTTTTGCAGCATTAATAGTGCTGCAGTTTCATCTTTTGGTATGATGGTTTTTAAAACTTTGGGTGAATCCTCTGTGGATTTTTATTCTTAGCCGTATTTTATTTGTTGTTTTCAAGCACTTTATGAAGAGGCAATTTGAATTTATTTGTATGATTTTTAAAATAATGTCACATCTGGGACCCTGGGATTTTTTTTTCTGCACCCTGCCAAACTACCCAAAGTGGTAAGCCTAATTTTATTTTTACGGTCTAACGGTCTTTATTTATTTCTATGTTCTATCTGTTCCTTTTCTCTTTTTAACCAGACCAGGTTTGTTTTTTCAGTAGAGTTTGATAAAAGGAGAAATGCCTCTCTCTCTCTCTCTCTCTCTCTCTCTCTCTCTCTCCAAGAGGAGGAATCATGCTGGCATCGTGCTCAAAATATCCTCACAAGCGTATTGCCAGGAATACAGGCAGCCTGCCCAGAAGGAGTGGGCAGCAGCTGGTGGATTGCTTTCCAGTTTGCACACACTGAAGTGTTTAAAGGAAAGCTGCACATCCTTTTTATTACAAAGAAGAGTGAATCGGTGCTAATTTTAAATTGTCTTAAACATAATACAGAATAATGAAAAAGGAAATGGCGACTTTGCCAGTTGGATGAAGAAACTGCATCCAAAGGTGGCATTGCTTGTTTTACAAACGTTGCAATATCAGGCCACCAACATTTACACTTCAGTACTAAACACAATTCTAAATTAGAAGTTCTGCTGGCTTCCATGAAACCTACTTCGAAGAATGTGGGATTAAGGGAGCAGTCTAACAGTCTGATTACAAACCAGTTAAGCTCCAACAGTCGCATCTACATCCCAATCCTTGATTTCATGCTTGATTTCAAGAGAATGCTCTTAAGAACATAACAACATAAGAAGAGCCCTGCTGCATCAGACCAAGGGTCCATCTAGTCCAGCATTCTGTTCACACAGTGTACGACTGGCTGTCAACAGGAAACCCTAAGCAGGACATGAGTGCAACAGCACCCTCCCGCCCATGTTCCCCAGCAACTGGTGTACATAGGCTTACATAGGCTTACTGCCTCTGATACTGGAAGTAGCATAGAGCCATCAGGACTAGTAGCCATTGATAGCCTTTGCCAGAAATTTGTCCAATCCCCCATTTAGAGCCATCCAAATTGGTGGCCATCACTAAGTCTTGTGGTAGCAAATTCCATAGTTTGACTATGTGCTGTGTGAAGAAGTACTTCCTTTTATCTGTCCTGAATCTCCCACCAATCAGCTTCATGGGATGATCCTGGGTTCAAGTATTGAGAGAGAGGGAGAAAAATGTCTCTCTGCCCACATTCTCCACACCATACATAATTCTGTACACCTTGATCATGTCTCCCCTTACCCTCCTTTTTTCCATGCTAAACAATCTCAGCTGTTGTAACCTTTCTTCATAGGGAATTCCTCCAGTCCCTTGATCATTTTAGTTGCCCTTTCCTGCACTTGATGGTAGGGATGTTGCTAGGTCTGGGCCCTGACCCTGGATCTATTTCTCAGGGCCCCAGTTCTATTCCACAGAGCCCTGTGTGTCCACTGGTGCCAATGGAAGGGCTTTCCCCCCCAGCTTAATTGGAAATTTTCAAGGGAGATTTCAGCTCAGCAAAAAAGGATTAACTCTCCCCTCCCACATGCTGCAACATCCCCAATAAAATCTTCTCCTGCTGGCTTTGCCTTCTGTGAAATATAAATAAATCCTAGTAATTATTTCTAAACGTGCATATGTAGATATTAATATGCAGATTTTACACAGGTTTGTGTCCTATGGGCTGGGCCCAGATTCTTTTAAGTGCCTAGCAGTGCCCTTACTTTCTGGTAAAAGTGTTTAGGACAACAGCCTGTGACAGCTTAAATATTTGTAACCTGGCTTTCCTCCAACAAACCCAGGGCAGCACACAGGGTTCTCACCTGTCCTTTTATGCTCACAACAACCCTGTGAAATGGGTTAGGCTGAGAGATAGTGGCTGGCTCTTCATGCCTGAGTAGGGTTTCTCCATGAAACATGAAGCACTATACCACACTGGCTTTCTGGTATGGCTGTTACCAATGACTGTAGATCCGAGGATTAATTGGATTCAACAGGATTGTCAACTGAAATCCAAGTATTTCTGGTGAAACGCATGGGGACTGGACCTGTTGTTGAAATGTAACATTCATAATCTTTCCTGCAAATTTTGTATAATCTATTTTGTAGAAATATGTGAATTTGCTCTATAGCTGAATATCAATCAGCCTTCTCCATATGTTGAAAGAACACACAGCCATGCAGTCTAGCCCCATCCACAGGCAGAATTGCACACTGCTTTCTTCTCTCCCCTGACAGATGTTCAGTGAACAAGTGAAGGAATTCTTGGTGCCCCAGGGGCAAGCCGTGCCCACCGCTAGAAACCTGTACCTTCTTCGCCTCCCAGTGAACATCGGTGGATGTTCATGAGAAGGACTTCTCCACGCATACAGATGTACAATCAGACAGCTCCTATACTCATGTACTTCCACCTAAGATTCATCAGGGGAGGGGGAAGAGAATGCATGGTTCTGTGGATGGGTGCAGCTAGCTTATGCAGCCCCATGAACCCCTCCACTTGTTCACTGAACATATGGGTGGGATTGTGTGGACCCCTTTAGTATCTACCCACATCTCCCTAAAGCCTGATCCTATTAATCTTGATGTAACCTATATCAACCCCATATCCACAACAGCGCTGAGTGGAGTCAGTATATTGACAATGGAACTTCTACTGATGGTTGCACTATTCCAGTCCTGAATTGCAATAACCAAGACAGAAAATAATAACAAATAATAATGAGAGAGTAGACAGACCATTTATATTATGGGAAATGATCCTTCCCAACTTCAGATGTAAGCAGTTTTCATTGTGTGGCCATGGTGGTACTAGGTGTATAAGTTATTCTGGGGAAGAGCAAACAGAACTGTTATAATGCTATTAATGAACAGCACAATCCTATGCATGTTTACTCAGAAGCTACAACATCCCATTGTATTCAATGGGACATACTCCTAGGTAAGTGTATATAGGATTGTAGCCTTACAGTGCAATCCTATGTATGCCTGCTCAGAAGTATGTCATGCTAAGTCCAAAAGGACTTACTTACTACCAGGTAAGTGTGCATTGGATTTATTTATGTATTTATTTCATAGAATCATAGTAGGGTTGGAAGAAGCCTATAAGACCATCGAGTCCAACCCCTTGCTCAAGTCAGAGCATCCCTGACAGATGGCTGTCCAGCCTCATCTTGAATGCCTCCAGTGTGGGAGAGCCCACCACCTCCCTATGTAACTGGCTCCATTGTCGTATTGCTCTAACAGTCCGGAAGTTTTTCCTGATGTTCAGCCGGAATCTGGCTTCCTGTAACTTGAGCCCATTATTCTGTGCCCTGCACAATGGGATAATCGAGAAGAGATCCTGGCCTTCCTCTCTGTGACAACCTTTCACGTACTTGAAGAGCGCTATCATATCTCCCCTCAGTCTTCTCAAGGCTAAACATGCCCAGTTCTTTCAGTCTCTCCTCATAGGGCTTTGTTTCCAGTCCCCTGATTATCCTCACTGCCCTCCTCTGAACCCCTTCCGGTTTGTCTGCATCCTTCTTAAGGTGCCCAGAACTGGACACAGTATTGAAGATGAGGCCTAACCAGTTCTGAGTAGAGTGGAACTAGTATTTACTTACTTACTTACTTACTTACTTACTTACTTACTTACTTACTTACTGCTCAATAGCCAAAGCCCTCTGGGCGGTTCACAAAAATTAAAACCATAAAGTGCAGCATAAAACAATATTATATATGAAAGCTTGAAACCGCAATATAACAGTACAACCAGATTTCAGTCTTAATTTATGATCCAGCCATGGTTAAGCACTTTGAGACCCACTGATTTCTATAGAGAATTAAGCATTTCCAAGGGCCAGGAGGCAGAAGATGCAGCAGGTCAGGCAAAAGGGCGGCTTCTCTGCGTTGGCATCCTTACCGTCAGCAAGCTCCTGAGCCCAACTGCAGCTTCTTCTGCCCCATCTTTCTGGAGGGAAGTGCTTGGAATTTGGATTGCCTCCAAGACAATAGATTGCCATATACCAGCATAGGCAGTGCGGTGCCCACAGGCACCAATGTGCCCCCGGACATCTTTCTTGCTACCCACCAAAGTATCCTACCCCTTAAAAAAAAATTGACATATTTTCTTACCACCACCTGGGTTGGCTGTGAAATAGGTTTCTGCTGAAAACTGTGGGTTCAGATGAAGAAGTGTTTAGTGTGTTGGGGTTCATACCCCATGTCTGCCTTGTACTCAGTCCTTTGGATCTGTTACTTGTCCTTTGCCATGCCTCCCATGGCAGCCATTTTGTGGTGGTGCCCAGGGCAGTTACTCAAATTGCCAAATGTGCCTACGATCCAAAAAGATTACCTACCCTTGCCATACATGCACCAACATATCTCTAATGATATTTTGAGGATTTTATTTGTAAGCTACTTTGTGAACCAATTTTGGCTTGGGGTAAATGTAATATAATAACGAAATTCTCTGTGTAGATCATACCCCTGGAATTTACTCTACCCCATACTTTTCCTGCAAAACAATAGGGGAAAATCAGTTAAGCCCTCCTGTCATTTTTCAAAAGTTAACATATGTATATATTACACTGCAGAACTAAAATGGTAGTCCAGTTGTAGTGGCACAATTGACAGATTGATTGATTGATTGATTGAATTTATACCCCGCCTTTTTTCCTCTTGCAAGGAACCCAAGATGGCTTACATTATCCTCCTCCTCTCCATTTTATCTTCACAACAACAACCCTGTGAGGTGGGTTGGGCTGAGAGTCTGTGACTGGCCCAAAGTCACCCAGTGAGCTTCCATGGCCGAGTGGGGACTAGAACCCAGATCTCCGAGCTCCTAGTCCAACACTCTTGCCACTACACTGCACTGGCTCAGATATCAAGCAACAGCAGGCCATGTCACTAAACTCTGTACACTCTTGATCTGAACAGACATAATCTGTCAAAGAAAAGCCTGTATATTTGGCCTTATCTTCTTGCTTTGCCCTCCCTACCACAATCGCCTCTGTTGCTCATGCTTTTCCTTTGGCTGGAGTTTTGATTCTATTACAATTTGGACAGCAACCCAACTGTAACACGAGAGTGTTGTGTCCCACTATAGCATTTGAAACTGTGGGAATTAAAGAAAAAAAAGTTGTGGGAAATCTTGTTTCAAATATTATAAAATCTCTGGAAAAAACTTTGACATAGAGGAAATGGGGCAATATTAAATGACATGAGCACGTGGGGGAAATCTGTAGGGGTATTTTTTCTTTTCCAAAATGGACCTGCCCCACCCCCCAAACTTAAAAAGTTGTCCCTATCCTATATTCTAATAGTGAACTCATTCTTTGAGTGTGTATCCTTATGTAGCCAAAATACCACCATCCACACACAAGAGGCAGGACCTCCAAGAGCTGAAGCCCTTTCCTGCAGACTGGATACTGGGGAACATTGTAACTCCAGCTTGGAAACTACATCCCTCTTAAAAAGAGGTTTGTGCTCCCTGGTGTGTGTGTGTGTGTGTGTGTGTGTGTGTGTGTGTGTGTGTCTGCCTGTCTGTCTATCATCATCATCATCATTATCTATCTATCTATCTATCTATCTATCTATCTATCTATCTATCTATCTATCTATCTATCTTATTAATCGCCCATCTGGCTGGTCACCCAGCCACTCTGGGCGATGTACAACAAAAGAACAGTTTAAAACAATAAAATACTACATAGAATCATAGAATCATAGAATAGCAGGGTTGGAAGGGGCCTACAAGGCCATCGAGTCCAACCCCCTGCTCAATGCAGGAATCCAAGTCAGAGCATCCCTGACAAATGGCTGTCCAGCCTCATTAAAAACATATTTCTAAAAATACCCTAACCCACCCCAAATGCCTGCCTGAACAACCATGTTTTTAATGTGTGGCAGAAGCTCATTAAAGAGGGGGCATGGCGGAGTTCCCTCGGGAGGGAGTTCCACAAAGTGGGGGCCACCACAGAAAAGGCCCTCTCCCTCATCCCCACCAGTCTAGCTGTCCTGGCTGATGAGACAGAGAGAAGGCCATCCGAGGCTGATCTTATTGAGAGGCCTATCTGGTGTTGCTGGAGGTGCTCCTTGAGGTAGGCTGGGCCGGAACCATATCGGGTTTTAAAGGTCAAAACCAACACCTTGAATTTGGCCTGTAAAACAACTGGTAACCAGCCGAACTCCTCCAGCACTGGAGTGATGTGATCTCGCCGGCGGCTGCGTTTAATCAGGTGAGCCGCCGTGTTCTGTACCAGCTGCAGCTTCCGAACTGTGTTCAGGGGTAACCCCACATAGAGCGCATTACAGTAGTCTAAACGAGAGGAGACTAGGGCATGTACTACGGATGGGAGCAGATGGTCGGGAAGGTAGAGGCGCAGCTGCCGTATCAGATGGAGTTGGTACAGTGCTGTCCGGCTCACAGCTGACACCTGAGCCTTCATGGACAGCTGGGAGTCTAAAATGACCCCCAGGCTGTGGACCTTTTCTTTCAAGGGTAGCCGTACCCCACTCAACATCAGAGCAACATCCCTCAACCTCCTCTTCTCTCCCACCAAAAGTACATCAGTCTTGTCAGGGTTCAGCTTCAGCTTGTTCCTCCCCATCCAGCCACTCACCGTCTCCAGACATTTGGACAGGGATTCTATGGCCAACCTTGGTGAGGATTTGAATGAGAGGTAGAGCTGCATGTCATCTGCATATTGATGACACCGCACCCCAAACTTCCTGATGATAGCTCCCAGCGGCTTCACATAGATGTTATATAGCATCGGGGAGAGGATGGAACCCTGTGGCACCCCACAAGTGAGAGGCCATGGGTCCGAAACCTCCTCTCCCAGTGCTACCCTCTGGAACCTGCCAGAGAGGAAGGACTGGAACCACTGTAATATGGTGTCTCCAATGCCCAATGCCTCCAGGCGGTCCAGGAGGATACTGTGGTCAGTGGTATCAAAAGCTGCTGAGAGGTCGGGAACAAGGAAGGAGCATTCGCCCCTATCCAGAGCCCTCCTCATATCATCCACCAAGGTGACCAAGGCCGTTTCTGTCCCATGCCCAGGCCTGAAGCCCAACTGAAATAGATCCAGATAATCCACTTCTTCCAAGTGTGCCTTCAATTGCATCGCCACCACCCGCTCAATCACCTTGCCCCAAAATGGCAAATTCGAGACTGGGTGAAAGTTGTTCAGAACTTGGGGATCCAAGGAGGGCTTCTTTAAGAGTGGTCTTCTCACTGCCTCCTTGAGGGCTGATGGCATCTCTCCCGCCTCAAGGGAGGTGTTCATCACTGCCCTGATCCCCTCACCCAATCTCTCTCTGCAGCCCATAATGAGCCAAGATGGGCAAGGATCAAGTAAGCAGGTGGTCGGCCTTACAGATGAAAGCACCTTGTCCACTTCATCAGAAGGAAGAAGCTGGAACTGATCCCACAAAACTGGTTTGCCACAGACCACCTCTTGCTCACTAACTGTATCCACAGCGCATGGAATAACGCTCCTAACACTCCCCTAATGGTAGGGGAGCACAAACCTACCTGGCCAAGCAGTTGGTGGTTAGGAAAAGCCTGAACTATGCCAAAGCAGAACCTCAGTACCCTGTTTTACTACGAGAGCCTTGGACTCCTATAGAGGTAGTGAGTGTGGTGCTGGAGTTGGCCTTCTTGGAGAAGGATTGGCCCATAGAATGGGTAGCGGACCTGCAAGAGACGGGATGCCCCGTGCTTACCTGCGGTAGGAGCAGCTGGAGCTCAACAAAACCAATCAGAGCTGGCATCCTTTGCTATTGAAAACCTTTGCATTTCATATCTTTTGGTATGATAATCCTTGCAAGACTGATTTTTGAGTGTTGGAAATGGTGGTGCTTGTCCTCAGACAAAGGATTTGATTGCTCTGCCTGAAAAAGCTATTCCTGACACACAAAAGGGGATCCTTGTCCTAAGGAGGTACATTGGGGAGACCTGTTCATAACAATTGGCAGCATTCTGGAAAGAGGTCACTCTGTGGGTGAGATATGCACACCTTGCTCAGTTTTACCACCGCCTTTTCCTTAAGGGCATATGCACATTTGCTATGCTCCTTGAAAACTCAATACAAAGTAAATTGCATTTGACTTGATGAGAATCTGAGGATGACTGATCTAGCCTTGCATATGTGACATAGCCGCTGAGGCTTATCTCTTTCTCTGTGTTTTCCTGCTTTGAAGAGGCTGGGGGGGAAACACACTCAGCTTACTGCTTTATGCCAAAATGGAGTCTGTGTGGTTCAGTCTAAAACTGAATTACTTCACTATAGCACACAGCCTGCTATTGCACACACCAAAGCTGCTAAGGAATGTTTTAAACTGTTGTAACATGTTATGTTGCTTGTTGTTTTTTGAAGTTTTTCTGTGGCCAAAAGAACAATCTTCCTTTTGGCTTGTAAATCAGTGGAGGACACACTCTTGCAGAGTGAATGAACACAGTACACAGCCATTCTGCAATGTCTGTTGGATAGGCTGGTCTCACAAACTGTTCTTCAGTATGAGAACAGGGGTGTTACAGCACCCCTGTTTTCATCTGTGAAATGTTGGATGGCAAAATACTTTCATTTAACCACTTTTAGGATTAAAAGTGGTTAAATGCTTTAGGGATGCTTGTTGGTAGGTTTGCCGGCTATAAAAAGTCCACCTTTTTGAGGTCCCTGGAGAGTGCCCCAGACACCAGAGAACATTTTGGAGTCCTCTTCCCAAAGCTGTAGTCACTACAAAGACTTAGGGAGGGGGGTTCCAAAATCAGATTCCTTCCTCTGCCCCCTTGCAGATGCCACAGAAAGAACTGTGCTGGCTGCTTTCTGGGGTTGCAAAAGCATCCTCAGAAAACCTCATAGAGGCAGGGGAGGCTGGTGTCTCCTATTTCAGTGGGGTGGTGAATCCACTCTGGGTTTCAGTCAGAACTCTAAAGGAGCTATCTAAAGTGCAGAACATTATGCATAAAATGGGTTCAGCACCTTGGATAGCTCCTTTAGAGTGCTGACTGAAACCCAGAGTGGATTTACTGCCCCACTGAAATAAGAGCTACCAGCCTCCACTTCATAGAGGTCAGAAAGGGGGTGTTCCAGTGCACAGGGAGGGGAGAGGCCAGGATATGAGAAACTCTATGGCCTCCATAGAAATTCTATGGCCCCCAGCCCCGGCACTGCCCCTGCCATCATGCCTCTGGTAGATGGGCTCAGTGGCCAGTCTAGAGGAAAAAGAAAAAAAAAGGAGGACAGAGAGGCAAAAATTGCCTGTTGCTCCTTCTGCCTTGCTGGCAGCAGCCTGGCAGTGCACTGGATATTCGGAAGCCTCTAAGTTCAGAGGCTTCCGTTTCATGGGGGTGCAACCCATAGGACTGTGCCCTTAAGGATTTACTTTGTATTGAGTTTTGGAGGAGCACAGCAATGGAAAAGACTCATTGATTATCTATAGTAGTAACAGAGAAGGGCAGGCCAAGAGAACCAAATCTCTGCCTTTAGGTAAAAAGACCAACATTATCCCAAAAGACTAATTAACTGAAACTAATTAAATCTTGGGATTTAACTTTAAGATCTGCTCCTCACATCCTCGCAGAGAACAGCAGACTGTGCATGTGCTGAGGTGCATGATGATCTCCATGTACTCCACAATGGCTATGAGGCTTTTATCCTGCAGCTTTACTGGGGCTTCTGTTTCCAGATTCTTTGCAGAACCAAGATTGGCTTCTTTACACATGGTTCCCTTTGTTTTTTCCCCAGGATTTCGTTTTTCTGCAAGTTCTGCATGTTTCATTAAACAGCCACTAAAATTGTGCACTTTACATGCAGCACTATCACACTTCCCAGATTTAATACCCCATTTTCCCTGATAAGGGAAAGGCCACAGTATTGGCCACAAAGGGCGGGAGAGGCCCTGGAGATTGATGTCATGTAAAGGACCTGAAAACTTCCATGAGTGACTAATCATGAGTGCATGATAAAAGTCTCGTGTAGAGAAGCTCTACATGTAACTTCCAGGTTCAGCAGCAGTATGCCTTTGGGGATATTGGGGAGCAACAATAGGTGAGGGGTATTGCCTTCATGCTATTTGTGGGCTTTCCAGAGGCATCTGGTTGGCCACTGTGGGAAATGCTAGACTAGATGGATCTTTGCCCCCCGCCATTTTTTTGTAAATGTTCTTACACAATGTTGTTGATTTGCAAGCATAAGCATTTGCTTCTTCCTTCTTTGTAAACCATCCCAAATATCTTCTAGTTCTTCTCACTTATCCAGGTAGCAGGATGTTTTGAAACTGCCTTTTAATATATATTGGAGACTTGTGGGCTTTTAAAATACCTGTTTATTTACTAATACACACACATTGTACTCAGTTGTCTGTTTAAAGCAGCATCAGTTCCCCAAAGCAACAGCATGCTTTATCCCTTCCTGTTCTTACTAGTCAGCTGCAAAAACGTGGGACTCCTTTTCTCCTTTCCAACTGCAAGTTTCCTTCAGCCCCTCGCTAAGCAGGTGCCCAGTAGCTAGTGGCCACCTACAAACATCAAGCAAGCCACTAAACATGGCCACCAACTTTTCACTTGATAGCATCCCCATTACAAAATCTTGTTTATACACTGAATGACTTCTAGCAAATAGTAATTTGAAACGAGGAATACAAAAGCTCCACAGATCCTTTACATGTTTATACTGAAGTCTCTGGATTTCAGTGGCACTTACTCCCAAGTGCCATTGAAAATCTAAATATGCAGTTTTTCTCTTAATTGCCACTGATTTCAGTGGTATTTTAGCCAGTGCCTGAAGTGAGAGAAAAAAGGAAGTGGGCTGGTTTTTCAAAGCTGGAGAAAAAGGTTTGGCTAGCCTACACTCAATTCTGTCCACCTGGAAAGCAGTGGGATGGGCATAGGTCTGTCGTAAAAGTATTGGGATGACATTCCACCCTATTTCAAGCATTTATTTCTAACAAAATTAATTTATTTTGGATTGTACCCCATAAAATATGTACCCCTGCGTACAGCACAATCCATAGGTCCCACTGATTTTCGATTAAAATCTGTAGCATGTCCCAAAAGGTATTAGTATTTTGATATCCATAGTGGGCATTCATCTATCATGAATTTACAAATACAGCCAAAGTGCCGTATTTGCCAATAGTATTTTTTTTTCTACAGATGATTAAACTAAAGGGTAGGAAGTGCGGAGAGATATTCCTCTTAGAGCAGTTTTCCCCAACCTGGTGACCTCCACATGTTTTGAACAACAAGTCCCAGCATTCCTGACGATTGGCTTTGCTGGCTGGGGCTGATGAGAGTTAAAATCCAAAACTTCTGGAGAGCACCAGGTTGGTGAAAGCTATCTTAGAGACAGAAAGATTAGAGTCCTGCACCTCCTCTAGTTTCTTGTTTGATTTGGAATCTTTGGGAAAATAAGCCACCCCGGCAAGGGTGGCTGGCTGGAGTGGTTTGCAAACCACCCAGAAACACATAGCTTATTTTAGGTTCTCAGGGTGGTTTGTAAACCACCCCAGCCGCTGACCCTTGCCAGGTTCAAACATCATGACAACCTGCACCCAGCGAGGGTAATTATGTTAATTAGGTGGCTTGCATGCACGGGGAGGGAAAATGAGCCACTGTGGCTTATTTTTCTTCCATGATCATGTGAACCCACCTACTGTGAGAGGGGTAAAAGCACAGTACGTCTGCATGAAAGCAAATAGAATACAAGATAACTTAATTCAAGAGACTGGGGGAGAGCTTGAGGGGGCAAGCATCTGTAAATTTACCTTTGCAGCACCCAAAGATTAATTTTGTATGATTATTTTATATACAGAAATCCAAAACAGCCACCAAAATAAAGCAGTGTGTGTGTGTTCCTAATGATTTTCGCTACAGCATTTTAATGAGTATATAACAACCCCAACTGAAGAATGACTACAATGGTTTTGATAGTCCTACATTCATGTTGTTGTTGTTGTTCAGTCATTAAGTCGTGTCCGACTCTTCGTGGCCCATGGATCATAGCACACTAGGCCTTCCTGTCCTCCACTCTCTCCCGTAGAGTGCTCAAGTTCATATTCATTGCATCAGTGATGCTATCTAGCCATCTCATCCTCTGCTGTCCCCTTCTCCTTTTGCCTTCAGTCTTTCCCAGCATCAGGGTCTTTTCCAGGGAATTTTCTCTTCGCATTAGGTGGCCAAAATATTTGAGCTTCAGCTTCAGTATCTGTCCTTCCAGTGAGCACTCAGGGTTGATTTCCTTTAGGATGGACTGATTTGACCTCCTTGCAGTCCAGGGGACTCGTAAGAGTCTTCTCCAGCACCACAGTTCGAAAGCATCAATTCTTCGGTGCTCAGCCTTCCTTATAGTCCAGCTCTCACAGCCATACATTACCACTGGGAAAACCATAGCTTTGATTAGACAGACCTTTGTCGGCAAGGTGATGTCTCTGCTTCTTACTATGCTGTCTAGGTTTGCCATAGCTTTCCTCCCAAGGAGCAAGCGTCTTTTAATTTCATGGCTACAGTCACCGTCTGTGGTGATCTTGGAGCCCAAGAAAATAAAATTTGTCGCTGCTTCCATTTCTTCCCCTTCTATATGCCAGGAAGTGATGGGGCCAGAATCCATGATCTTAGTTTTTTTAATGTTGAGTTTCAAACCAGCTTTTGCACTCTCCTCTTTCACCCGCAACAAGAGGCTCTTTAGATCCTCTTCGCTTTCTGCCATTAGGGTGGTATCGTCTGCGTATCTGAGGTTGATAATTCTCCTGGCAATCTTAATTCATCCAACCCCGCGTTTCTCATGATGTACTCTGCATATATGTTAAATAAGCAGGGCGACAATATGCAGCCTTGTCATACTCCTTTCCCAATTTTGGACCAATCGGTTTTTCCATGTCTGGTTCTTACTGTTGCATCTTGACCCTCATACAGGTTTCTCAGGAGACAGGTAAGGTGGTCTGGTACCCCCATCTCTTTCAGAATTTGCCACAGTTTGTTGTGATCCACACAATCAAAGGCTTTAGCATAGTCAATGAAGCAGAAATAGACGTTTTTCTGGAATTCTCTGGCTTTCTCCATGATCCAGCGAATGTTGGCGATTTGATCTCTAGTTCCTCTGCCTCTTCGGAACCCAGCTTGTACTTCCGGTAGTTCTCGGTTTGCATACTGCTGAAGCCTAGCTTGTAGGATTTTGAGCATAACCTTGCTGGCATGTGAAATGAGCGCAATTGTACGGTAGTTTGAACACTCTTTGGCATTGCCCTTCTTTGGAACTGGAATGTAAACTGACCTTTTCCAGTCTTGTGGCCACTGTTGAGTGTTCCAAATTTGTTGGCATATTGAGTGCAGCACTTTAACAGCATCATCGTTCAGGATTTTGAATAGCTCAGCTGGAATACTGTCATCTCCACTAGCTTTGTTGTTAGTAATGTTTTCTAAGGCCCACTTGACTTCACTCTCTAGGATGTCCGGCTCAAGTTCAGTGACCGCACTATCGTGGCTATCAGGGACATTAAGATCTTTCCTGTATAGTTCTTCTGTGTATTCTTGCCACCTCTTCTTAATCTCATCTGCTTCTGTTAGGTCCCTACCTTCTTTGTCCTTTATCATGCCCGTCTTTGCACAAAACGTTCCCTTGAGATCTCCGATTTTCTTGAAGAGATCTCTAGTCTTTCCCATTCTGTTGTTTTCCTTGATTTCTTTGCATTGTTCACTTAAGAAGGCCTTCTTGTCTCTCCTTGCTATTCTCTGGAACTCTGCATTCAGTTGGATATATCTTCCCCTTTCTCCCTTGCTTTTCGCTTCCCTTCTTTCCTCAGCTACTTGTAAAGCCTCATCAGACAGCCACTTGGCTTTGTTGCATTTCTTTTTCTTTGGGATGGATTTCGTTGCTGCCTCCTGAACAATGTTACGGACCTCCGTCCATAGTTCCTCAGGCACTCTGTCTATCAGGTCTAATCCCTTAAATCTATTCCTCACCTCCTCTGTATATTCATAAAGGATATGATGTAGGTCATACCTGAATGGTTTAGTGGTTTTCCCTACGTTCTTCAATTTCAGCCAAAATTTTGCAACAAGAAGCTCATGATCTGAGCCACAGTCAGCTCCAGGTCTTGTTTTTACTGACTGTATAGAGCTTCACCATCTTTGGCTGCAAAGGACATAATCAATCTGATTTCGATATTGACCATCTGGTGATGTCCATGCGTAGAGTTGCCTCTTGTGCTGTTGGAAAAGAGTGTTTGCTATGATCAGCGTGTTCTCTTGGCAAAACTCGATTAGCCTTTGTCCTGCTTCATTTTGTACACCAAGGCCATGCTTGCCTGTTAGCCCAGTTATTTGTTGACTTCCTACTTTAGCATTCCAATCCCCTATGATGAAGAGGACATCTTTTTTTGGTGTTAGTTCTAGAAGGTGTTGTAGGTCTTCATAGAACCGATCAACCTCAGCTTCTTCGGCCTCAGTGGTTGGGGCACAGACTTGAATTACTGTGATGTTGAATGGTTTGCCTTGGATTCGTACTGAGATCATTCTATCGTTTTTGAGATTGTACCCCAGTACTGCTTTTCCCACCCTTTTGTTGACTATGAGTGCTACTCCATTTCTTCTAAGGGATTCTTGCCCACAGTAGTAGATATGATGGTCACCTGAATTAAGTTCGCCCATGCCTGTCCGTTTTAGTTCGCTGATTCCCAAGATGTCTATGTTCAATCTTGCCATCTCATGTTTGACCACCTCCAGCTTACCTTGATTCATTGATCTGACATTCCAGGTTCCGAAACAATATTGTTCTTTACAGCATCGGATTTTCTTTTCACCACCAGACACATCCACAGCTGAGTGTCCTTTCGGCTTTGGCCCAGCCGCTTCACTCTTTCTGGCGCTACTTGGAAATACCCTCTGCTCTTCCCCAGTAGTATATTGGACACCTTCCGACCTGAGGGGCTCATCTTCCGGCCTCCTCTCTTTTAGCCTTGTGAAACGTTCCATGGGGTTTTCTTGGCAAGAATACTGGAGTGGGTTGCTATTTCCTTCTCCAGTGGACCACATTTTGTCAGAACTCTCTGCCATGACCTGTCTGTCATGGGTGGCCCTGCACGGCATAGTTTATGGCTTCACTGAGTTACGCAATCCCCTTCACCACAACAAGGCAGTGATCCATGAAGGGGTCCTACAGTCATAACAGTGGATAAAGTGAAGCCAGTGTTAATATGGCTTCACCTGCCATATTAACACTGTACTACATTACAACTGTTATCTCTCAGCTCACCCCAATCTCACCTTGCAACATAGGAATAAACACTATTGATCTTTTATTTAAAGCATAAATAATAATTGCAGAGTTCTTCTAACAAACAGCTGGGAGAGAAAGAGCCAAAAGGAGTTGGTCTCTTGACAGAGCTGATGGAGTGGCCCTGTTTTACATCTCTCCTCCTGCTGCAGCCTGATGGCAACTGCTCCTATATGACAGTTGAGAAAAGCCAACTCAAGAGTATGAACTGTATTTGCAGTGCATTAAAATGTTTTACAACTAAAAGGAAATTAATCCAGATGTTTTTCCACACAAAATAAATCTGAGTCAGAAATAGCTCCTGTCTTTGTTTTTACCTTGTGGAGGCAGATACACTCCTCCTCCATAATACTGAAACTTGGGATCACCCAGTGGAACTGTTTGGTTGTAGATTCCAGACAGACAAAATAAAATAGTTGTTCACATAATTCATAATCAATTTATGGGATTTACTGACTCCAGGTGTGCTTAAAGCCACTGGCTTAGATAGCTTTGAAAGTTGATTACAGCAGTTAATGGAGGACAGGCCTATGCACTGCTCTCTTAGCCACAACAACTAAGGTGGCAATCCTATGCATGTTTAGGCAGAACAAAGTCTTACAATTGCCAGCATTCTCCAGGCAGCCAGCTGACTGGGGAATGCTGGGAGCTGTAGGACTTTTTTTTTTCTGTCTAAACATGCATAGGATTACACCTTAAATGGCATCTCCAGTTTCAGACGCAGCATGCCACTGACAGTGCAATCCGATGCGTGTCTACTCAGAAGTAAGTCCCGCTGGCTTCAGTGGGGCTTACTCCCGGGGAAGAGTGTATAGGATTGCAACCTGAGTGCTGGAGAGGAAAATCTGTTGTTGCCTTCCTAGTTCTGCTTGTGGGCTTTTCCCGCTGGCATCCGGAGGTCCACTGCAGGAATCAGGATGCTCGACTGACCCTGGTCTGATCCTGCAGCAGCGCTCTTCTCCCGTCAGGACATGGCGCTGCCGAATCACAGCTACGCTATAACCCTGCAGCATTGCTCCATTCTTTCTTATAGGCAGCGGCCCCTTTCACCCCGCAAGCTACGGGGAGAACATGAACTCTAAGGTAACCCGGAAGCCCCTCCTGCAGACCCCAGAGTTGTCACTCAACAGTATGATTGAGTCTATGGCCTTTCCCAAACAGAACACTCCGGGAAACGAAAGAGAAAGTCGGCATCCTCCAAGGGGGAGAGGGAGGGGCCGCAGCGGCGGGGCGCTCCACAACGAGGAGCGCTCATTCGCCGGCGTCGCGCTTGGAACGCTGAGACGTCACCCACGTTCCAAGGCCTCCTCGGCGCCGCCCGCGCGGCTCAGCCGGCAAAACCAGCGGAAGAGGAGGAGGAGCGCGCTTGCGCAAGCAGAGGAACCCGGAAGCGGCTCGGTCGAAATAGTAAGACACGACCTCCCGCGAAGGGGGGGGGGCGGGGATAGCGAGGAGTCGGCGTGGCCAGTCAGCGGAGCAGCCGGGGAGGTAAGTGGAGGAGCCGGAGATCTGGGTCCTGCTCCCGTTGTCTGGTATCTGTGCCGGGATGCCCTGCGGGATCCTGATCTCTGGGTGGAGGCTTGGATGGGGAGGGAGACGGTGAGGTCCTCTGACCCCCCCCCCCACCACCACCACTGAGTTCACTGAGGCTTCCTCCCAGTTAAACGTACCTTGGATCGCAGTCAGAGAGAGGGAGCGTCCGGCCTTCCCCTTGTCACCAGGCAGTCTTGGCTTTTCTTCATTATTACCCCCTGCAGCCCGCTCTTATGCGGGAAGCGTGCTTTGGATCCTATCTGCATGTTTACCCTTGCCTTGAGTGACTCTCCGTGACTTCAGTGGGACTTACTCTGACGCAACCACAATAACTCCCTACCACAACGTGTAGTGAAGGGCTTCATCACACGGAGCATTTATCCTGCGATTGAGGTGGCTCCTTCACGGAAGTTTGCGGGCTCTTTACATGACGGTGTGACCCTCCTGCACTAAATGCCCTCTGTTCCGTTTTTAAATAGATCGCAGATAATGAGCTGTCAAGTTACCCCGTTGTGTTCCGCTTCAGTTTCCTCCGTGAAAAGGGTAAGAGTGTCAAGAAGAGGAGTGAGGTCAATGAAAGCTAATGGAAGACTCAGATATGGGGAGAAGGTTGGAGGAACCGCATGTAAAGGGAGTCAGTGGTGATGCTGCATTTAAAACGGAAGCAGAAGGCCCCATTTTAAATGCAGGATTTTAGGCTGGTGTAGGAATGCCTGAAGTCTCCAAGTTCAGATCGCTTTAAAAGGGGTTCAGAGAAATTCTTGGAGGTGAAGGCTATCAATGGCTACTGGTTCTGATGGCTGTATGCTACCTCCAGTATCTGAGACGGTATGCCTATGCACACCAGTTGTGCGGAGCATGATCGGGAGGCCGCTGTTGCACTCATGTCCTACTTCTGGATTTCCCGTGGTCAGATGGTTGGCCACCATGTGAACAGAACACTGGACTAGATGGACTTTGCTCTCATCTGGCACAGCTCTTCTTATATAACAGTTGTTGCTTGGATTGCAGCCTTATAGCTCAGCCCTGTTCATGTTCTACTGATGGCAAAGCGACATATTGCTCTTTGTTAGAACCACAGCCAAGCAGCCCAGTGCTATTCATATTAATTTAAAAGTAAGACCCAGTTTTGTCAATGGGCCTTACTCCCAAATAAGTGTGCATGCCCTCTCTCACTAGTGAAGAACCATGACAGCTTGACTATCTCCACACATGCAGGAAAGATTGGGTATTTGAACCTGGTATCTCTTTAAATCAGACTGCCTCTGAGAGGCCCAGAGTAGCTTCTTGTGGATATTTGGAAGAAATAATCTTGTCTCTGTTCTATTCCCATTTAATTCAGATTCATGATAACTGAGTAAAAGTAGCTATCCTTTATCCAGTTGGCATCACGAGTCTCTTCCTCTAGGTCTTGACTTGGTTGCAAGTATGTGATCCAATACTGCACGAACCAGAGCCATAAGAGAGCCAGAGAAAAGCTCTTCAGTCTTTAGCAATAACTAAGAGGGTTTGTGCTCCTCTGTGGCTGCAGTGGCAAAAGAGAAAGAAGCGGTAGTTCCCTTGCATGCCGTTGAGATGCCTAGGAGAGAGTAGGCAGGAACCTGGAAGCTTGGTGGTGGCTGGGCGTGGGTGTGTCCATGTAAGGTTCCACTACCATCTCTTTATTGCAGTTTCTAGAGATGCCAGAGCACAGCTCCTTGGCCACGCTATGCTTTTCTGTTGTGGTAGTGGTATGAAGCTGGGCTTGGTCCCTGCTCACTTGGCTTATGTAGGAAGGTTTTCAGTCTTGCATTTTGCCTGTTACTAAAGTCTTCCATTCGACCTAAAGTTTCCGAGATTTCTAAAGTTTTAAAGAAAAAGGCATTGGCTAGAGTTTGACCCCACTGGCGGGAGCACACTGTGAACAGAGTTTTGCTCATGTGATGCTCTTGCCAGCCAGAGAAGGGGTGTCTTTTGCTGATTCCCCTTCCCGCTACAGCCCCTTCTAACCCGCAATTTCCTCTGAAGGGTTGGAGGACCCTCTGGAACAGTATGGGGTATGCAGGGGGAGGGTGGAAACAGTGAAGATTGCCCTCCTCTTTCTGCCAGCAGGATCCTCTGTTGGATTTAAGAACATAAGAAAAGCCATGCTGGATCAGACCAAGGGTCCATCTAGTCCAGCATAGGAAAACACAAGCAGGACACGAGTGCAACAGCACCCTCCCGCCCATGTTCCCCAACAACTGGTGTACATAGGCATGCTGCTTCTGAAGCCTTCTTTGTGCCATTGTCTCTGTATGGACATCATGCTAAACTATGGTTGAGCAAAATGTGAATTATCTTAGCTTTGTGGGCCTGTGTGCTCTCTCCTCCCCTCCTCCTCCTGGCTGTGTTGTTAACCACAGATCCCTGTATTGTCTGGACCTGTGGTTAGTCTTAACTATAGTTAGTTAGAACAAGCCAGCTTCAAAAACTGTGGTTCAAAGCTGGCTTGTTTGTTAACCGAAAATGGAAGTGAAAGCTTTCAAACTCCTTCTGGCCACATGGAGGCGAGGAGAGTGGGGAAACGTGAGTCCAGGAGCTCGTTTACATTTTGCTGAATCATAATTCAGTGCAATGCCTGAATGCAGGCTAGTGATGTGCGAACTTCCTGCAACAGAAATCATAATTTGCTTGCCAGGTTCTGAATTCTTCTGTCCAATCTCAGATGAAAGCTTTCTTTATTTTGAGTTCTTGCTTTGTATGTACAAACTACTACAGAAGCACAGGTCTCCTCCTTGCCCATCAGCCAACCACCTCAGCCTGCATCACTCCCCTCCTGACCTCCTCTTCCTTAAAACGCCATGTGCGAGTGTGGCTCTTCAGAGATAGCATTTCAGCCCAGCAGTCACGTCCTGGAATGCCCATGTGACCACCCCATGTGATGCACCCTGGTGTGGTCACATGACCATTCCAGGAAGTGCCTGCTGGGCTGAAACAACTGTGCTACAGGAAGCATGAAAGGATGTTTTCTGAAGTATTAAGAGCTTTAGGGCACAATCCTATGACCGCTTCCCTGAGAACTGACCTCCACCCTACTCCTGTGCTGCCTCATAGGCAGCGCGGATCTGCCCTGCGCTCCGCGCTTGTAAGAGGAGTGTGGAGCAGCGAAAACAGGGTGTTCCTGGGGCTGGGCCAGGGCAGGGAGGGCAGAAATGCTGTTCTGATGCTTCCTATGTGTCATCCGGCATCTGACTTCCTGCAGCTAGACAGCTGAAATCGGCTGTCTAGGTACGAGTGCAGGGCGGCTGAAGCGCGGAGGGGAAGATCCCCTCTTCGCGGCTCCTGCCCTGCATTGGATAGGTGGTTGCCTCCGAGTTCACCCTTAGAAAATCTCCTTTTGTGCTTGTAGCAATGTGGTTGTGTTCTGAAACAGTGTTTCAGCCAGGAAAGGCACTTCCTGGAGTGGCTGTGTGACAACGCTAGGGTGCGTCACATGGGCATTCCAGCATTTTTAGGTGCTTGTTACCAATCTCGCATTATGAAATTTGTCAGATAGACATCCAAGCTCAGTACACATGCGAGCGCTGCAAACATGGTGGAGCCATCTTATTCCAACTTCTGCTGGCATTACTAATGAAGCCATTGCATCTAAGTTGGCACAAGTAAATCCAGATCTCTGCTTTAACTTGATAGTGATGGTCATTTTGTGCAGACTGTTTAATTAGTGTCAGGATTAGCAGCCATTTATAAGTAAGCATAAAATAGTGTCTACCTGTTACCATGAGTAACTACTGCTACAGGCACTGGATTAAAGTTGAGAAGGTTATATGATGGAAAATGTAATGAGTAGCCAGAAATCCAGTTTTTACCCAGTAAAACAGCTTGCAGAGTGTTGTTTCTAATGTAATAAGGTTATGTTAATGTAGATTCTTGCATAGTTGTGCATATAAAGTCTTAAATCATTGACATTTCCTTTCAATCATTGGCCCAGTGGAGGTGAAATGTTGGCTTCCTGCAAATTGGAAATGTACCTCCCTCCTTCCACATCTGGCACAAATTCTCCATTCCCTCTTTAGTCATAATCATTGTTCAATATTATCTGCCCCAAAGAGTACTCTGTGTAACTCAAACAAATTAAACCAGGTGTTGAAGCATGTTTGCCAACCCTGGTTAATGGGCAGCGTGATTAGTGTTAACCATGGTTAGTATGGGTGTAGCTAGAAAGCTGAATTATGGAAAGGAATGGGGAAATTTGCACCAGAGAAGGTGGGGAGTGTACATTCCTTAGCCTAGATTCCAACGTACAAACTGCAGTTTCCGGGGTGCCATCATTTGTGCCTGGGCCATCGCCTTTTTCCATCTACTCTTCATTTTGTTTTTAAATGAGAGATTAATGTACTACAATATGTCCTTTTTAAAATAAAGTCTCTCTTCCTTTAAGTTGTTGCCAAGTACTGCACAGGGTATTGAGTACTTTGTGATGTCAGACTTTGGAATCTTCTATGCTGAATTATCTAAGGCTGTTATTCCCATTCAGTTTCTTATTTTAGGAGAGAGAATGCATTAATTATAGACTGAGTGTGAAATCATGAATTACAGTTTTGAAATGTGAGTCTTAGTGTGGCATCAGTTGCGACCTTTCTCCTGTCAAAAATGCAGGTGGTATTGTAAATAATCTCTGTACATATCTGTGGTACTTCTATGATTCTGAAATAATAAACCATATGTCAACAGTGCAATCCTGTGCATGTCTACTCAGAACTAAGCTCTATTCAGTTTAATAGGGCTTCCTCTCAGGTAAGTGTGTATAGGATTTCAGCCTAAGGAAATCCATTCAGTTCTTGGCACAACATGACCTAGCTACTGCTGCACCATAAAATTGCTAATATTTCCTATCTACTCAATGAATATGTGATTCACCTGTTAAATCATGCAAAGAAGCATTTCTTTTTAGAATGTTTTTATAATGGCATGTATATTGTAATCATATTTTATCTGATAAAGTAACATCATTTTGATAATGTTCGTGACTGCTAGGTCTAGGGCTAGCAGTGTAATCCTATACATGTCATTGGATTCAGTGGGATTTACCCCTAGGTAGATGTGTACAGGATTGCACCGTTAGCTAACAAGCGCTGCTTCCACTGTAGTTGCCATTTTTATTCTTGTAGAACAGTTTTCCCCTTTGAATATACTTGCCCCTAAGTTCGTACAGTTTGGGCTGTAAAACTGCACTGACTTGTTGGAATTAAGGTTTAGATCCAAAGGTGCCCTCCCGCTGGGGACCTCCCCTTCCAGAAACTTCTGTTTCTGGTCATTTGGGGGCTTGCCTCCGGAAGCAGTACATTGCTGCTGCCAGTAGTAGGGGGGGCTGCTTGTGCTCTGCTGTTGCCAGGGCTGGCCACGCGCGTACCGGGAACCAGTGGTGCTTGCCACCAGCAGTAGGGCAGTGTTGGATCCTATCCTAAGTGTTCTTGTACACAGAATCATTTCTAGAACATAAGAGCTGTGCTTGATCAGACCAAAGTCCTGCCTAGTCCAGCATTCTGTTCCCGTAGTGGCCAACTAGATGCCTATGGGAAGCCCCCAAATTCCTACTTGGAAATTATTTATGTGAGCGAAAGAACACTGCCGCTGGAGCATTCTAAGGCCTCCTGTGAGGCCTTCCTTTGCAGATAAAATTGATCGGATTAGGAGTGTTATTCCGTGTGCTGTGGATACAGTTAGTGAGCAGGAGGTGGTCTGTGGCACACTGGTTTTGTGGGATCAGTTCCAGCTTCTTCCTTCTGATAAAATGGACAAGGTGCTTTCATCTGTAAGGCCGACCACCTGCTTACTTGATCCTTGCCCATCTTGGCTCATTATGAGCTGCAGAGAGAGGCTGGGCGAGGGGATCAAGGTGGTGATGAACACCTCCCTTGAGGTGGGAGAGATACCATCAGCCCTCAAGGAGGCAGTGATAAGACCGCTTTTTAAAAAGCCCTCCTTGGATCTCCGAGTTCTGAACAACTTTCGCCCAGTCTCAAATCTGCCTTTTTTGGGCAAGATGATTGAGCGGGGGGTGGCGATGCAGTTGAAGGCACACTTGGAAGAAGCCGATTATCTAGATCCATTTCAGTTGGGCTTCAGGCCTGGGTGTGGGACAGAAATGGCCTTGGTCGCCTTGGTGGATGATATGAGGAGGGCTCTGGATAGGGGTGCAGTGCTCCTTCCTTGTTCTCCTCGACCTCTCAGCGGCTTTCGATACTGTTGACCACGGTATCCTCCTGGACCGACTGGAGGGGTTGGGCATTGGAGACACCGTATTACGGTGGTTCCAGTCCTTCCTCTCCGGCAGGTACCAGAGGGTAGCACTGGGAGAGGAGGTTTCGGACCCGTGGCCACTTACTTGTGGGGTGCCACAGGGTTCCATCCTCTCCCTGATGTTATTTAACATCTTTGTGAAGCCACTGGGGGCTATCAGGAGGTTTGGGGTGCGGTGTCATCAATATGTGGATGACACGCAGCTCTACGTCTCATTTAAATCTTCACCAAGGTTGGCCGTAGAATCCCTGTCCCGTCTGGAGACGGTGAGTGGTTGGATCGGGAGGAACAAGCTGAAGCTGAACCCTGACAAGACCGACGTACTTTTGGTGGGAGAGAAGAGGAGGTTGGGGGATGTTGACCTGGTGTTGAATGGGATATGGTTACCCTTGAAAGACCAGGTCCGCAGCTTGAGGGTCATCTTAGACTCCCAGCTGTCCATGGAGGCTCAGGTGTCAGCTGTGAGCCGGACAGCGCTGTACCAACTCCATCTGATATGGTGGCTGCGCCCCTACCTTCCCGACCATGTGCTCCCATCGGTAGTACATGCCCTGGTCTGCTCTCGTTTAGACTACTGTAATGCGCTCTATGTGGGGTTACCCTTGAAGACAGTTCGGAAGCTGCAGCTGGTACAGAACGCGGCGGCTCGCCTGATTAAAGGCAGCTGCCGGTGAGATCAGATCACATCACTCCAGTGCTGAAGGAGCTGCACTGGCTACCAGTGGTTTTCCGGGCCAAATTCAAGGTGTTGATTTTGACCTTTAAAACCCTGTATGGTTCCGGCCCAGCCTATCTCAAGGAGCACCTCCAGCAACACCAGATAGGCCGCTGAACAAGATCAGCCTTGGATGGCCTTCTCTCTGTCCCATCAGCCAGGTCAGGTAGGCTGGTGAGGATGAGGGAGAGGGCCTTCTCTGTGGTGGCCCCCACTCGGTGGAACTCCCTCCCTATGGAACTCCGCCATGCCCCCTCTTTAATGAGCTTCCGCCATTCATTAAAAACATGGTTGTTCAGGCGGGCATTTGGGGTGGGCTCTGGTAATTTTAGAAATGTGATGTTTTTTAATGTTGAATTTTATTGTATAAACTGTTTTTATTGCTGTACATTGCCCAGAGTGGCTGGGTGACCAGTCAGATGGGCGATTAATAAATTTAATTAATAAATAAATAAAATAAATAATCACTCTCCTGCTCATGTTCTCCAGTGGCTGGTATTCAGAGGCATGCTTCCTCTGATAACTGGAGGTGATATATAGGCATCAGGACTAATAGTGATTGATAACCTTATTGTCCATGAATTTGTCTAATCCCCTTTTAAAGTCGCCCAAATTGGTGGCCATCGCTACTTTTTTCAGCAGTGAATTCCACAGTTTAACTATACACTGTGTGAAGAACTTCCTTTTCTCTGTCCTGAATCTCCCACCGTTCAGCTTCACTGGATGACCCTTGGTTCTAGTATTATGAGAATAACTTTCTCCACACCGTGCATAATTTTATACACCACAATCATGTTCCCATCCTCACTATTTTTCTAAATGAAAAAGCCCCAGATATTTTAACATTTCCTCATAGGGGAGTTGCTTCAGCCCCTTGATCATTTTGGATGCCCTTTTCAGTACCTTATCCAGCTCTGCAATATCCTTTTTGAGGTGCAGTGACCAGAACTGTACACACCATTCCAAGTAGATGCACCATAGTCTTGTATAAAGGCATTATGATATTGGCAGATTCCTTTCCTAATGATCCCCAACATGGAGTTTTCCTCTTTCACAGCAGCTGCACACTGAGTCAGTGTATCTTAGAGTAAGGCTCAGTAGTTCTTTCAGAGTCATTCTCACTAATTCTGTTGTGAATCTTGAAAGAAAAGGTTTTCATTTCTCCTATTCATCTTTGAGACTGTCTATGAATTTGGTCTCTATGGGCAGTATCTAGCTGTGTCACTCTGCTAGTGCAAATGATGTTGCGCTAGCTGAAACTAGGTTCCAGACTATACACAAGAGGAAAATCCAGCTAATGTTACATTTTGTGTGAGTGCAGTTGTGCAAGCGGTTTTGCAAGCTGTTGCACATCACATTTGCGCAATGGAAACATTCAGCAGAGCTTTGCTAGCACTATTTGAGTTTGCGGAATGATGCTGTTAGATACTGCCCTAATCGCCTCGAGATGAGTGGTTCATTGAAGGCTTCCCAAGCCACAAGTAAAAAAATTAGGATATTAAAAAAAACTGAACTTCAGACAAAGCAACTTTATTCTGATATATAGGCATATTTTTGATTCATGCATAGATATCAGACATAATTTAATGAGACCTTGTGCTGCCCCTTCCAAAGTTCTGGATGCCTCCCAAGATTTGTAGATCCCTGTCAGGGTTCCTTTTGCCCCTGCAGAACTTCAAAAGCTAAATCAAAACACAGACAAGAGGCTTCCATCCACAGCTTTTAATCCATTACTTCAATGGGTCATGCAGATGCAAATTGTCAGTGACTCACAGTCTACAAAGGAAATGCCTTCAGGGAGTTCAAAAGAAAGGTGCGAAAGTTGCCCACAGTTTGAAGAAAAGGTGGCCTCACTATCCTAACTGAAGGGGTTGGGGAGAGATCTCCCTCTCTTTCTCGTGAGGCCTCTAAGCATAGCTGTTCACGCTGGGCCAATTGGGCAGACCGTCTAAGCTCCGCCCCTGCCATCTCTCTCGGCTCTGCGTCTGTGCCTGGCATCTAAGAGTTCATGCTCTCCAAGCCCCGCCTCTCCCTGTTCGCTGTCTGTCACGGGCATGGGTGTGTGTGAAGAGGGGCCCCCTCTGTCCAGCTGGTCCTGGACAAGCCTGGGAAACTTTCTCCCCCACGTCTTGCGGTTCTTCTTCAGAATCTGAACTACTCTGCCACTCCCTGCGCTCAGAGGCAACCCTGAGATTCCCTCTTTCCGGGGGGCCTTTTGGCACTGGTTAAGAAGTACTGTTCTAGATGTTCATTAATATTCCAGCCTTTCCCTTCTACTTTCAGACTTCTGGTTTCACATGGACTGATGAAGATTTTTCTAAGTGTTGTTTGGGAGCTTGTTTGTGCACAAGGAGGAAGACAAGAACAGCTCTCAAATACCAATGTTCAGGATTGTAGAGTCTAAACACGCATGTTACTTAACTGCTATGCTATTTAGAGGAACTTCATTCACATTTGTTGCTTATGCTGAAGGAGCTTATTGTGTGGCAGAGCATCAATTATTCACGCAAAGTTAACTACCAAAGGGAATGCGCAAATAGGCAAGCAAGTAAGACATCTAGTTCACACATCACAGAAAAAACATGGTTTCCCATTATGAGAAAATACTATGGCCAGCCTTGGATGCGCACGCTCCCCCCTCGTTTGCATGCAAGAAGAAGTTTATAGCTTCCTTTTGTGGCTTGTAACAAGCTACAGTTTCCCATTATGTCTGAATATGGGAAACCGCATTGACAAAGCACTTTTAGGATGCAATCCTATGCATGAAAGTCCTACAACTCCAGGCATCCCTCCAGCCATGCTGGTTGGGGCATGCTGGGAATTGTAGGACTTTTTTTCTGTCTAAACATGCATAGGATTGTTATAACAAACCAGGATGAAGCTATTGTTTTAGATCCTAGTTTGTTATAACTTAATGTGGTTTGTCTGCTACAGTTTCCCATATTTGGACATAACTGGAAACTATAGCTTGTTCCAAGCCATAAAGGAAGCTTTACGTTTTGTCACCTGGTGTGCAGTTTCCTCCACTTGTGCATAAAGGGGGATGGAAGAAGCAAGTGGATGAACTCAGGGTTTACCATACTGCATTCTTGTTGCAAGGAATGATTACAGCTGAAGCAGGTCAAGTGCCCTTTACTGACAAGGCTTAACTTTTGTATTTGTCCATAACCTAGGCAGGTATCTGTCATAGTAGCTAAATAAAAGTTTTTATTGTAACACTTCATGTTGGCATACATACAGTGATGTTTGTGCCAGTACTGGAAACTGTCTAGACACCTAAGAATGTGATCCTGATTCCTAAGAAATCTGGAATATTTTTGCAGCTTGGCTGGCTACTTATTTATTTGATTTACACTCTGCCTATCTACCAAAAAATGGAACTCAAAGTGCCTAAGGGAGCAATCCTATGGCCACTAGACAGCGGCTAGATGGCCATAGGATATCTTGTTTTCCAGGAACTGACCTTCCCCAATTCTACGCTGCCTCAGAGGCAGCGCGGAACAGCCCCATTCTCTGCACACACAAGAGGAGTGTGGAGCAGCCGAAAAGAGGTGTGTCTGGGGGCATTCCAGGGCAGGGATGGTGGAAATGCCTGTATGACACATCCAATGAGTTGTACAGCAGCATCCTCCCCTGCTCCACCCTCCCACAGCTAGACAGCCACAATCGGCTGTCTAGCCGAAAATGCAGGGCAGGAGAAGGGCGGAGGGAACGATCCCCTCCGTCCTTCTCCTGCCCTGCACTGGATAGGCAGTCGCCTACGAGTTCGGAGGTGGCCGTCTATCTGGATAGGATTGCACCCTAAATTATTAAAATGATGTTGGGTTTGAGCTGGTGAATCCAAACTGTGAGTATTTCAAGATGATGTTGTTGTCTTAAATTGCTACACTTTGGAAAGCCTAGCGTTGTTTGACCGGTTAAAGTAATATCCCTACCTTACTTACCTTTAACCTAAAAAGTTTCTAAAGCACTAGCAAAGCTTAATTTTGGTTTTGTTGTTCTTTTTAGGAGTTTACATGTTGGAGATGAATTTAATGTCCCATCATATGGATCACTGAATGGGTAATAAATGGCTCTTCCTCGCCTAACTGGAGCGCTGCGCTCCTTTTCAAATGTCACTAAACAAGATGATTATAGTGAAGAAACTGCTGATTTAACGGTAATTTAAATATTGGGGAAATATTTTAATGTCTTGATTTACTTAAAACATACAATCACTTCGTCAACAACATTGTCACAGGCTATGTATTTCTTGTATACGTTATTGTCTTTGTTTTTTAAAAAGAAAAGCTCATACAAGAGAGATTTGAGCTCTGAGAGAGGTTTTGCTACAATACATTCCGCAGCTTCAGCAATTAGTTAAATGAATGAAATATACAATATTTTTCCACTGACATCGGGCACTCACCTATACTGCAACTGTGCTCCCGCCGTTTCTGTTATTTTTATTTCTTTAGTTTCTTTGTGACGCTTCTGCTAAATATAATAAAATCCCTCAGTTTTATACAATAATCTGTTATGCCAGTGGGATCCACGGCTGGTGCAACAGGAAGGTAGCACTCCCTAAAGCAACTCTGGAAACGAGCAGAAATGATGGGTTTTGGTGGTGGAGTTCTGCTGATCTGACCCATTCCAGAAATGGGTGTTTCCACTTGTTTCTGTTTGCTTTAGGATTCGCTAGCTTCCCGTTGCACTAGCTGTCAGTCCCACTAGTGCACGGGCAGCATTGGATACTGCCCATTGCTGATAACGACGGACATGCCTGAGGGTGACATCCTGTGGGTTGCTTCTGCTTATAGTTTGCCAGTGTCTGGCCAGTAATCTGTAAAGAATTGGGCATCGGGAGTAGTTATTTCGTTATCGATATCCCATGAGTGATATTGTCTTCTGCTTCACCACAAATTGCTCTTATAGATCGGGATACTGGTATGTTAATCCTTCACCTCACTGTACACTCGATCTAATTACTGATTTGAGATATCTGTGAGAAAACGATTCCTATCCTATCATTTTTGGCTTTGTTTTAATATAGATTGAGCCACTAGTCTCTCCTGAAAAAGAGAAGCCAGAACTTTTAACCAATAGCAGACACTTCTGAAACGAAGTAGCAGAAATAGTGGTGCAACTTAGGGGGCGGAGGATTAGTCATTGCAGGCCAATCACATCTCCCTTCAAAGTAAATTGAAAAGAAACAAATTGGCATCTGGCAATTTGTTACTGACATACTGTCTATGCCTACACATACCCAAGCACTTTGGGGCTGATCCTGATTTCTGTCATGATGGTATAAGCCCAAAGTAACTCTCCTGATGTTTACTTTTATTCCATTTTTTCATCACTGTAACTAGAAGAGTAATTTGGCCCTCTCTTTCCATGTCATTTGAAGTAGTGCACTTACACAACTAAATGAACCATTAAAAGAGAATCCATTCACTGAAACGAGCATCAGCAACAGCTAATATAGCATAAATTGAAGGAACATACTGTACAGCACTTTAATGCATTTTTCTTAAATAATCTCTTGATGGATGTCAAAGAGGGGGTGGAATACTAGTTATATTTAATAATAATCTGGATGTACAGTTCTTCTAGTTGCCACTGCAACTTCCCTTTATTCTTCCTGGCTGTTGTTGTTCAGTCGTTAAGTCGTGTCCGACTCTTCGTGACCCCACAGCACAGCACTAGGTAGAAAGGTCCATAACAAGGTTGGACTAGTGTCGAGACATCTGTATATGTTAATGGCCTATTTCTTTTCATCTTTTTGAAAAATGGCAAGGGTTCTAAGGAAGGATGGTGACTAATGGAATGAAGGGTGGTGTGGAGGCAAAGGAAGGAGAATTTTTAAAAAGATGGTGAGAACACCCGTGGAGCGTATAATTGGTGTGTGTGTGGGAGAAATCCTCAAATGCAATTAATATCTGGTACAGGGTGGCCAGTTGTGTTTCACCTTTCCCCGTAGCAAAGAGCGTTTGTGGGGAGGGTGAGATGGGGAAGCCAAGAAGTAGGCCGAAGATCTCTTGAGATGATATATTTCAACAGAAGTTTATTAATAACTCATAAAACTTGTTGGTATGCATTGGAGTTCAGAAACAGATGGGCATGGATCAAATTGCAGACAACTGTATTTGTGTCCACCCGTAAGCCTTGTAATTATAATACTGATATCATGTTTTAAGATATAAGCTGGCCAGCTTTAGTCTGTAAGGCAACCTTCCCCAACCTGGTGCTCTCTAGATGTTTTGGATGTCAACTCCTATCAGGAATGCTGGGAATTGTCGTTCAAAAGATTTAGAGGGCACCAGGTTGAGGAAGCCTGGTGTAAGAAGTCTTCTCTGTGGCATGCTACGTAACAGACATTGTACTGACTTCATGCCATTTCGGGATATTTGTATTAGGTGTAGTGCTAGTAGTAGCAGGCAATGCAAATTTATCCTTAATTCTTCATTCATTCATTATATTTTTATACCGCCCCATTGCTGAAGCTCTTTAGGTGGTTCACAAAAATTAAAAGTCATTAAAATACGTTAAATAAAATATAAAACCAATTCTTATTTTCTCCCTCTACCAATTTAGTATTTTTAACAATGCCTTTTATCAGCAACATTGAATATCTCCTGCTGCACACATTTCCATGAATACCTTGTAAAGAATAAAGAACATGAGTGCAATTTGTTGCAGGGTCAAGTGAGCTTAAAGGCCCCTTCATACATTACTTTCTTAGTTGTAAATCAAATATGTTTTAGCTAATACAATAACGATACTTTCAAAACATATATCTATTGATTGTTTATTTGTCAAGTGTATACTCAGTGGCTAGCCTGAATTTGCCCAGGCACATGGACTGGATGTGTTGTACATAAGGTCATCAGTCTGACTGAGGAGCTGCAATGTGCGCACAGACTTTCCACATGAGCAAAGGTTTCTCTCGTTGTCAGTTACATCACCCGTTGAAGTTGGCAGGGAAGATGTATTATATGGGCTCTTTATGTGTGCATCGGAGCATGCATAGAGCTTTGGATTGGAGCTGACAACCCTTTGTCAAACAAAAGTGAAGAATGTAATTCTGTTGCTGGATTCTTAGGCATCATCTTAAAGTAAGCATTCCAAATGGTGTCATTACTGTTTGTATTTGTATGCAAATGTTAGCATTTGGAGTTTTCAGATCTAATCAGTTACATAACCAATGGTAAGTAGAGTTTGGAAGTGTGTGAACACATGCTCCTTTTCTTTTATCGTATGGAAGGTCCGTTCAGAGAAAACACTTTTCTGATTACTTCTGATGTTTGTGCTCAGGATAAACGATCCAAGTTACAAGGACAGCTATTGAATTCTGGTCTTACCTGGAAGAAAATAGTCAAATTTATTGATGAAAATTCAGCCAAGGAAAACCAGCAATCTCTACAAGGAGATTTAAAGACAGTACTCCAAGCGGCCAAACATATAGGTAAGTGGTCATTTAGAAATGGCCTAATAATACTACACAATTGAGCCACATTGTTGCCAAAAAAAGTCAACAGAATTTAAAAGCTGTACTCTTTTCTTTCTTTCTTTTTTTTAACAAGTCCATTTTCCCATGTATTTGTGGCATAGTGATGGCATGTTGAAGGTAGGTCAGTCTTGCAAATAAGGTCACAAAGCGTACTAGCCTGGCATATGTGCATTTAAAAATGCTTTTTAAAAAGCAGCAACAAAGAGTGTTGTGGCACCTTAAAGACAAATAACATTATTAGAGTATAAGCTTGCATGTGCTAGAGTCTGCTTCTGCAGATGCACGTGGATTCTAGTCCACAAAGGCTTATGACATAATAAATTTGTTAGGGTGTAATCCTGTGGCCCCTGGGTGTTGTTACAGGGGCCGTGGAACACTGTGAACCTTCCCCTCTCTGTGGGTGGAGAGGGAGGCCACCTACGGAGGCCCTCCCCTGACACGTGGCGGAAACCTCTGCTGCCATGGCTGCCCTGCTATCACTGCTCCGATGGTGGTAAGGGCAATAAGGGGAGGTTTGTTCCCCCCGAATTGGAACCAGTGGGAAGGAAAATCTTTTAAAAATTGAGAAAAGTTCCCCCTTGTGCCCTGGCCATTGCGTACCCAGCAGGACTTAGGAAGCGGCAGCTTTTCCGCATTGCCTGTCTTTAAAGTGTCACAAGGCACTTTGTTTTTGCTGCCACAAACCGAAGCGGCTACCCCTCTGAGATTTAGTCTGTCATCTCCAGTTTTAGAGAAAACAAGTTAAAAGCCCAGTTGTTCTCTGATTACTTTTTGTTATCCTTCAAACATTGCTGCCTCCTCCCACTTTTAACTTTGGTGTAATTTCAGAGAAAATGATTTTTCTAGGGAATCTGTTTTAAATTTGGGACTCTGAACCACCACCTGTTTGCAAGGGGAAATTCTGAGTCAGCTTGGACAGTATCTAGTTGCCAGTGGCAACCATGCTCCCTGTTAACAACAAGCCTGTGTAATCAACAACATAATCCAGTGTTTGCTTGGAATCAGACATAAGTGCCCTTTTAGATAGCTGAGTTAAATTCTTCAAAGCTGTTATAACTGCTTCAGGCAGCCTGATTAAACCAGAGGAGGATCACTTCTGAACTATAGGAAATATCTGTGGGGTGTTCAAACATTGGCTACTGACACAATCTGGATAATTTTTTTAAATTTTTTATTTATTATAATTTCAAATACTAAATGCATAGTTACCTCCTCTGTTAAATACAAAATTATTATTTCAGAAAGCAGTAGAGCTGCCATTTTAAAGAAAAGTTAGAGTGCGAGGTACAATAATTTCTGTTGTGCACCCTATCTGATAGTTTATCCATTTGAGTGATTTACAAAACCTGAAATAGCCATTCTGTCATCGCTGAGGCAGCAAGGCTGTAGCAAGGCTTGAGACACTGTCACTAATCCTAACGGCAGCAAAGTTAGGTGAGCTGGAGCCTTACAGGAGGAAATTCAACACACCTCCCCGAGTCTGAAATGGTTCAAAGTTCTGCCAAGTCAGTTTATCCCCTCATTGCATGTAACATGTAGGTTGGCTTTTAGACTCTTTAAAAAGAGCTACCTGGATGCCAAAGGGCCCATGGAGAGTTTGCAAGTGCCCACAAAAACCTCTGAGTCCTTGACACACAAAAAGGTATCCACAGAATGTGGGCCATCCCCCGGAGCTGCCTTCCCTACTGGGCACACGCCAGATGTGATGGAGTACTATTCCCATCATCCCCAGCCAGCATGCTGGAGTTGTGGTCCATCACATCTGGCAGGCATGGGTTGGGGGAGGCTGCTCTGGAGCAAATGGGCACACTGGAGGCACAGCAGTTGCAAGGAGAAGCGGGGATACCCGGGCTGGGCTTATCCAGGCATATGGCGATACACTGTTTTGTAAGAAGTTGTAAAGGAAGATTGGTTATAGCCGGTTTAATTGTTGTGGGCTAAATTATTGATGGAAGGTGTGAATTTGCATAGGTTTTAGCTGCAGAAAAATGTACTGTTAAATAGAAATGCTAACTTTATCACTGCAGAGTGGCTGTATGACTTAGAATTCCTGTCTAATAAAACATTCAAACACTCATTGAGATTGTTGACATGCAGGGTGCCCTTGATGCCCTATTTTCAGTCTTATAAAATAAAGCTTGTACAAAGCATGTCAAAGGGATGAACATGGATTTATTATTAGAAGTTTGAATGTATTATCTGAAGTACAGTTCTTGAGTAAAAATTAGGACTGAGTTGAAAACTCTCTTGTGGTGGCTTTCCTGCCTGCTGTGAGGTGCAGGAGTTTGTGCTTCTCACGTGGGGATGGCTCGGGGACTGCACATCTCACTTGGGCCAAGGCTCCAGGCTTTCGAGCCACGTGCAGCTGCCTGGGAAGTATTAAACTTTGAGGAGGCTGCTGACATGATGTTGACAAAATATGGGGGTGTTTTCTGAACCTGAATGTGTGTATATATAGGTCTGTAGCTTATACATTACAGACAATGAGGTGGTAAACTGACTTGGCAGAACTTTGAACTGCACCATTTCAGACTGCTGGCAGGGTTGAATTTCTTCCTTGAAGACTCTAGCACACCTGACTTTCCTGACATCAGGATTAGTGGCACTGTCCCAGAGCCTTGCTGCAGCCTGGCTGTCTCAGTGGCAACTGAAATACTGCAGCGTGTGGGGAGAGGTGGCAAACTCTGAGCTGGTGCCAGGGATGTATCATCCACCCCAGGAGATGAAAACTGGTTCCGACCAATCACCAAGGAGGATTGGGCTGGGGAATGGGCCTTTTGGCATAGGAAAGAAACAAGAGGGCCTCTTTCCCAGGAAGGAAGAATGCTTCAGTGACCAAGCTCTAGATCTTGTGCTGAACTGCAGGGAGAGGTACTAGTTGAAAGAGAGGGTCCAGGCAGTGTGTGCTCTTTGCCTATATCTTGAGAAAAAAGAAGCATGCCTGGAGCATCATTTTGGTGCCCATCTGTGTCATTTTGGAAAGGCTTCAGTGGGCAAGTATGATGACATTCCTGTCCATATCCCTGTGTAAAAGTTTTCATGCATGTAGTAATCTAGCATGTTGGGATGAGGTATATGCTAGATTTCTTGCTTTGATGTCCGTAGATGATGATGATGATGATCATCAACAACAACATTTCTATACAGCACCATAGCTGAAGCTCTTTGGGCAGTTTACAGAAGTTAAACTTTTAAAATATAATATACAGAGTTTAAAAGCCATTTACATAAAAGCACACAGACAATATACACAAACAACATATAACTAAAAACAACTATGAACAGTCAGTCATACCTAAAGACACATCCAGGACTGATCAAAACTCATCATGTGCTGCCAAATGCCTGGGAAAAGAGAGAGGTCTTATTCTGGTGCCGAAAAGATAACAATGCAGGCACCAGGCAGACCTCATTGGGGAGCTCGCTCCACTGCATTCAGGGTGCTTTTTTAAAAATGAGGGAAGCATTATAAAAACATGATCAACCTTCCATACTTTTATTCTTATTTTGTGTTCCATTATAAAAAAAATCCAAAGGTAGTTGTAGTATAAGTAGCTGGTGAAAATGTAGGTTGTTATCTCCTCTTTCTGACTTTGTTTCCTGAACAGTGGGACCCGAGAATGGACAAGAAGTCATTGAAAGTGGCGCTGTTTTTCTTTTTAAAACGTTCCACACGAAAGAATGTGTTGGCCATGATGAGACCAAAGCCATCAAGCAGATGTTTGGGCCCTTCCCATCCTCCTCTGCTACTGCAGCCTGCAATGCCACCAGTCAGATTGTTTCTCACTTTACTGAGGAACAGCTCACCGCCCTTCTGCAGATGTCAGAAGAGCAAAACGGTGACACAAAACTGTGTTTTGGTAAAAACATAGCATTTTCATTTGACATGCATGACTTGGATCGTTTTGAGGAACTGCCAGTCAATGGCGAAATGGATGAGCAGAAAGTGATAAGCTTGGATTACAAGAAATTTCTGAATAACCATTTGGAACATTTCCCAAACTGTTATGATGAAAGTTCTGGCATGAAGTCATTGGAGAAAGTGGACGATTCTTTTCTGTGGTGTGAGGTCGGGAAGTATCTGAATGAATCGCTAAAGGGAACTTCCGGAGGCCCAACGACGGAGCATCTTTGCTGTACTTTGTATGAGATGCTCACATCACCTAAAAGCGATGATGAACTTCAGAATGAGGTAGGATATGGAAAATGCAGCATTAAAATAGCTTAAGTATCAATGGCTTGGATCCAGAGGTTGCTGGAGGGCAAGCCACATGCATGACAGGGCTTTCATACTCACCCCCATGCACCTGTGCCTCCTGAAAAGCCTTGTGAAGGGCGGGACACCTTCGGAAAGGCCTGGGATTTTGGAAGGGGGAGCTGGAGTAAATTGTGTGGAAACCTCTTGCTTCTTTTCAAAGTCACTCTTTCAAACAGTTCATTTGGAAAAGAGTGTGAGGATAATCCTTGGTGTAAGTATCTGCTGATTTAGCGTAGACTGGCAGTGCTTCAGCTTGTTACCAAAGCAGTAATGGGAAAACATATAAAACTGGGTCCTCTTTTGTTTTTAATGCAAATTAAATGGCATTTTGACCAAATAAAAATGTTAATGTGATGCACAGATATGGGAAGAGTGGTCCCACACTGAGCATGATCTGGAGTTTGTTATTCCTGTCGTGTATTCCATTTGGCTGACTGCACAAGAGAGGGCAGTCTGGGATTTAATTATGGTAAGGTTGCGCTACAGAAACATTCTGTACTGTGGATCTGCTGCCATGTCTAGAAGAAACTCAGAAGCTGGCAGGGTAAAAAGGTGACTTGAGAAGGAAATCTGGCCTTCAGAATGACACAAGTGAAGTTGGGGATTAGATGTGGTGGCAGGGAAACAATCCACTCCTCCCAAGATAATGGAAAAGAGTACATGGGAAGAATGCGGGTTGGGTTAAGGAAGTCCCACAGTAGAGTGATGAGGCTTGTAGTACTTTGTGGTTTGGACAAAGAGGTACCAAGTCTATATTGTTTGCTGAATGTAGATGTGCCTGATTGGCTGGATGTACCTGATCTCATCCGATCACGGAAGCTAAGTAGGGTCAGCCCTGGTTTGTACTTGGATGGGAGACCGCCTGGGAATCAGACTTCCTACACTGAGCAGGGGGTTGGACTCGCTGGTCTTGTAGGCCCCTTCCAGCCCTATGATTCTATGATTCTATATTAAATTGCTGAAAGTTGATCTTGCCAATTTGGTGTTTTAGGTTAAAGAAATAGTGATCTAAATATTCCCACAATACATTATGGCATTAATGTATGAGCGGTTTTTTTCTCATTGTGTTAGGATTTTGCAGAAGTAACATACTGATTGCTCAACTAGGGGGCAGTTCTTCTCTATTCTCTGTCTCTCTGCACATGATACAGGAGTCGGGGGGAGGAAGGGGTTGGTGGCACAAATGATGTATTTATTTACCTGTTACATTTGTATTCCACCTGACCACCAGATGGTGCTCAAGGTACTTAGCAGCAATAATACAGTGTGTATTATACAGTGTGTATAATTATACAGTGTGTATAATATATTATACACATATATATTATATTAATATATATTATATTAATATATATTATATTATATTATATTATATATTATAATATATATATATATAATATTATATATATATATTATATTGTAATATATATATATTATACTATATTATATTATAATATATTATACACATATATTATACAGTGTATAATATATGTGTATAATAATAAGTATTATTGCTTAGCAGCAATAATAATACAGAGAGCCAGTGTGGTGTAGTGGCAAGAGTGTTGGACTAGGAGCTGGGAGATCCGGGTTCTAGTCCCCACTCGGCCATGGAAGCCATGGAAGCTCACTGGGTGACTTTGGGCCAGTCACAGACTCTCAGCCCAACCCACCTCACAGGGTTGTTGTTGTGAGGATAAAATGGAGAGGAGGAGGATAATGTAAGCCGCCTTGGGTTCCTTGCAAGGGAAAAAAGGCGGGGTATAAATGCAATAAATAAATAAATAAATAATACAATAAAATATAAAATTAAGACAACAAAAGACAAAGGCAAGTAAAACATCAATAAAATCAATATAGGCAAACAGTTAAAACCAATTACAAAATATTTACATATCAGCTTAAGTGCCATCCTTTTACCTGCTGGCTTAGGTAAGCAAAAAAGCCATGGGGGTCTGTGTGTGTTAACTACCTCAAAATAGTTTTGTGAAGATAAAATGAGATAGGCCAGCTTTCCCCAACCTGGTGCCTTCTAGACGTTTGGGACTTCAAGTCCCATCAGCATCTGCCTGTATGGCAATGGTGAGGAATGCTGGGAGTTACAGTCAAAAACATCTGGAGCTGCACCAGGTTGGAGAAGGTTGAGATAGGGGTATATTTCACCCTGATCTTACCCCTTGGGATAAATTAATAATATACATGAAAACTGGGGTTTGTGATGGTTTCCTTCTGATTCTCATGCAAAGAACTGGATGTCTCCTGAGAGAGAATGTGGAGGAGCAAGGTGTACAGCAGGTATGAGCCTGACTCAAATGCACCTGTTGCACCTCCTGAAACCACGTATGTGACTTTCTAGGCTGGCCATTTTATTCCTCCCTTCCTTTATAGTAGTCTGTTTCCCAGCCCCAGGTGTGTTACTACAGCCCCCTCTGCTGGCATTTTTTAATGATCTGGTAAAAAAATTCTTCTGGCAAAAGAGAATCCCTTATCCCTCCCCCCCCCCCCCGGCCCGCTTTTTGGGATCAAACTACCTATCACAAAAATGTAGCTTTGAGTTCTTACCTGCAAAATTTGTTTTGTGTTTAACAAAATGCAGCCAGAAAGGCTGCAGCAATTCATCTTGGGGTCGGTGCAGGGAGAGTCCCCCCCCCTCTCCTCTCCTCTGGTCCCTGTGGGTTTTCTGAGGCAGATTGCAGCATCTGTGGCTACATTTTTGGTTCCTTTTAAAAGCCTTCAGGGAAGACTACATGTGATGGTGGGCTGGCTTGCACATAATGCTAAAGCATGATTTCATGTTATGCGCATGAACCTCTGCAAGCCTGAGCAAAGCTTTGGGCCCGAGCACTCTCCCCCACCTTTGTCCTCCTCTCACACAGCTGGGAAGAAGAATAAGCCATGATTCAGTTTCATTTATGTTGATGTCTGACTTAACATTGTGCACAAACAAGGAATCCAGTCATTTGCTAAAACAAGCCAGTTTCTAAGCATGGGTTGTAAATCTGGTGTGCTAATCAACCGAGAGTTTATTTGAAATCCCGATTTCTGATCTGTACGCTGCAGCAGTTTTTCTTGGCAGACCTGGGTGGGGGGTGAGGGGGAGGGAGGTTTATAACACAAACCAAGGAAGCCACACATTGGGGAAAGTGAAACTGAGCCAGGATTTATTCCTCCTCCTGGCTGCGAGAGAGAGAGCTTTAGCTGAAGGCTTCACTCGGGCTCACAGAGCCTCATGTGCATGATGTTAAATTATGGTTTAGTGTTATGTGTGAACTCGTCATCTGGCCCTTGCTGTGAGGAGAAATTGTGTCCAGTAGCTATTTAAAAGAGCTGGCGCTCCTTGTCTTCTTTGTTCATATACTTTAATTAAAGTCTTCTGCAATATGGTACTGTCCAATATGCACTCAAACTAATTCCCTTTGGCATTAGTGGGACCCATCTTACCCAATGCTCCTTCAAAATATTTTATTGTATACCTTGTAACCTTCAGCGAATCCTTCACTGGTTATTTCATTCTTTACAGCATTGAGTACAAACTGTTTTTAAGACTATTTTTGGCTTTTGTTTCCTTTCCAGTTGTGTTGATATGCAGTAGAGTTCCCAAGTGCTGCGAGCTTACTTACTTAGAATTGTTGAAAATCCTTAATATTTTTCTCCCCTGCTGGGAGACAGCGTGCTTTAAGAACTTCCCTTACTGTGATAGCATCCATATATAAGCTGGGGTTGTCTCTTTCACTGTCGAATGTTGCCTAATTGTTTCTCCTCGATTTTAATTTCTCTATCCTGCTGTTTCTACATGTTATTTGTTCATAGTAATTGTAAGCTCAACTTGGCAGAGAACATCCTTGTTATGTATCTGTACATTGCCTAGAATAATGGAGCCTTGCCTTCTAAGTTTGAAGCACCATCACAATAAAATATAGTTTTAATTACAATGGTGGTTATCCTGCACACAATTGGGTTTTATTTATTTATTACATTTCTGTATTGCCCCAATAGTCTAAGCTCTCTGGGCGGTTTACAACAATTAAAACCATAAAATACAACATGATAAAACACAATATAAAAATTTAAAAGTTTAAAACTAGAATATAAAATAAGAATAATAACCAAATAAAACCTAGCAGCAGTACAAAGATTTAAAATACAGTAAGATTTAAAACAACAGAAATGGAAAGACTAAAGTGCCCTGGAAAATAGGATGGTCTTCACCTGGCGCCAAAAGGAGCACAGTGTAGGCACCAGGCAAGCCTCTCTGGGAAACTCATTCCACAACAGAAAAGGCCCTGCTCTTAGTAGCCACCCATGTCACTTCCTTTGGCAGGGGCTCCTGGAGAAGGACTGCTGAAGACTATCTTAGGATCCAGGCAGGTATATATGGGAGGAGATCATCTTTCAGGTAACTTGGCCCCATGCCATTTAGGGCTTTGAATGTTAATAACAGCACTTTGAATTGGGCCTGGAAATGGACTGACAGTCAGCACAGATAGAAAAGTAGTGGCATAATATAATCACATTGGCCAGTCCCCATTAACAATCTTGCCGCCCTATTTTGGACCGGCTGAAGTTTCCGGACCATTTTCAAAGGCAGCTCCACATAATGCATTGCAGTAATCTAGATGAGAGAACTGTTACCAGAGCATGGATAAACTGTAGCTAGGCTATCTCTGTCCAGTTTAGGACGTAGTTGATATATCAGCCTAAGCTAATAAAAGGTGCTCCATGCCACCAAGTCCACCTGTGCCTCTAGTGACAACGCTAGATCCAAGAGCACCCCTAAACTACACACCTGATCCTTTAGGGGGAGCGCTACACCCTCCAGAGCAGGCTGAGCATCACTTAGCCAGGCAGAACTCTAACAGTACCTCCATGTTGTTTGGGTTGAACCCCAGTTTATTGGCTCTCATCCAGTCCATTACTGCACCCAGGTACCAGTTCAGAACAGCCACTGCCTCACCTGGATTTGATGAAAAGGAAAGAGAGCACTAGGTGTAATCTGCCTATTTGTGACGCCTCAGTCCATGTCCTCTGGTAGATGTTGAACAGCATGTGGAATAACATAGAGCCCTGTGGCACCCCATGGCATAACTGCCAAGTGACAGAGCAGTAATCCCCCAGTACACTTCTGGAATCGGCCATCCATGTAGGACCAGAACCACTGCAGTGCAGTGCCTCTAACTCCCAGCCCAGATAGCCTATCATCATCATCATCATCATCATCTTCATCATCTTTATTTATATCCCGCCTTTTTCCCAATACTCAGACTCAAGGCGGCTTTACAACATTTAAAATTTGTACAGTTAAAACATAGAAATAGAAATATACAAAAGTTAAAATATAATTAAATCAATAATATTAAAATGGTATAACATTTTAGAATTTAAAAAAGCCAGCAATATAAATAATACTAGCAATCCATCATATCCATCAGGTCCAGACTGTCTATCCCCAAAGGCCTGCCAGAACAAAAAGGGTTTTGCCTGGGAAAACATACCAAATAGGTGCCACTCTTGCCTCCCTGGAAAGGGAGTTCCAGATCCTTGGGGCAGCCACTGAGAAGGCCCTCTCCCGCATTCCCACCAGGCAAGTGGGACCGCGAGAAGCGCCTCACCAGAAGATCTCAGGGCACGAGCAAGCTCATAGGGGAGAATACGGTCTTTCAGATAACCTGGACCTGAGCCATATAGGGCTTTATAGGTCATGACCAGCACTTTGAAATGTGCCTGGAAACAGACTGAGAACCAGTGAAGCTGTTTTAGCAGGGGAATTGTATGTAGGGATGTCAGAGAAATCCGCTACTGATTCAAATGAGGCCGGATTCTTTGGAATTCAGTCTCAGGAATTCGCAGTGGATTGGGACCACTTACCTCCGCTCCAGGAGGACTGGAGGCAAATAGCTCTGACTGGCAGGAGGGAAGGTAAGCGGCCCCCAAGCCGGTCCCCCCCCCAAATCCTCGCAGAGCGGAACTGCTCCAGAGGATTCTGGGGGGGAGGAATGGATCGCCTCCCCCCCCCATGGATTCCCCACCGGAACAGACGGTGGGGAATCCGTACACCCCTAGTTGTATGTTCCCTGTAGCCAGCCCCAGTCAGCAGTCTGGCAGCAGCTCTGAACCAGCTGAAGTTTCCAAATTCTCTTCAAAGGCAGCCCCACATAGAACGTGTTACAGTAATCCAAGCGGGATATAACTAAGGCATGTGTCATTGTGGCCAAGTCAGACATCTCAAGGAATGGGCACAGCTGGGGCACTAGCTTTAACTGTGCAAATGCACTCCTGGCCATTGCTGAAGCCTGAGCATCCAGGCTTGGGGCTGAATCCAGAAGTACACCCAAGCTGCAAACCTGTGCCTTCAGGGGGAGTGTAACCCCATCCAGCACAAGGTGAATCCCTGATCTCTGATCTATCTTTTGACTGACCAGGAGCACCTCTGTTTTGTCTGGATTAAGCTTAAAATTTGTTTGTCATCATCCAGTCCATTACTGCCGACAGACACCGGTTTAGCACCTATCCAGAAGAATACCATGGTATGCTCGGTTCCCAATGAAATCAGTAAGTGCTCCGAAAAGGAGCTGCAAAAAGGGTGGGGGGAATTAACAGGAGGAGTAGCTGGAGAGTCAGGGAAGTGCTGAAATGGTGGAGGGCACTGAGAAGTGTTGGTTTAACACTTAAATGCGAGAGGATCACATCACCAAGGAGAAATATTACGTGTGCCCCCCCCCCCCTTTCAGTGCTTCTGACTTGGGCTGATGGGTCCTTCCTTTCATTTACTATTAGTTCTCTCTGGGTCCCCACCTGCTCACTTGCAACAGTGTGCAAATTAGCAGATAGGCAGCTGCCTCTTGTCAATTTTCTTGTATATTGCCTACTCCACTTCTGCTCCCTTTGACAGCTGAAATATACAAGGAAATTGACCATGCAAAACTACACATATCAGACAGCCGTAAGCGCGCACTTGCGAAAGACTGACAATAAATCATCATCATCATCAATTACCACCCCAATTGCACATTTTTGAGGCTCCAGAAAATAAAAACAAAGAACCTGGGAATGAATGATGGTCCTTCCAAAGTGCTGTTTCGGCACTGGTGGAAGGGCAGACACTGGCAAGATTGCAAAAAATGAGGGCATTGGATTTTTGCCACTCTTGCTGAGCAGCTCTGTAGCCGATCACCGCAACACATGATAAAATTGCTCTCCTGGGTTTGGACAACATGACGGTCATTATGGGTCAAAACCAGCCTAAAAGAAAGCCATGGGTTCTCTCTGTAGGTTGTTGACAAAAAAAGAAGCCACTGTGCACTAAATGCTCCGGATTCAGACAGCACAACAGCCCATCATGGCTAGCTGCCCACGATGGGTTGTCATGCTGTGTGAACCCAGTCTATGCTAGCTGTGCATGGCTCTTCTAAGAGCTTAGCTATAGAGAGTCTGAGATCAGAGTGCCGCCTCCTAGCTGAGTTGAAGACCAGATTCTCACTTTCAGTTTTGCTTTGTTAACGGTAATAAAAGGTGACTTCTTCCCATCGTGTTTGCATAGTGATACACAACCCACATGGTGAGAAGTTATGTACCATAATCTGGGGAATGATAAAAGCCTACTTCTTGTTGTTCTAAAATCTGCCTATAGTACTTAAATCAGGGGAAAGGTAATGTTGCATTTTTCACGGGGGAGGTACTGAATATGGGGAATGGTTGGCGGTCTTTGGCTTCTCCAGAGAAAAGGATCAGATAGCAAGCAATATAGGAGACTTCTACTTGAGATGCTGGACAGTGTCTGTCATTCAGAGTAGATAATACGGACCATTGGTCCATATTAGTAGATGGACCAATGGTCTGGCCTTGTATCAGGCAGTTTCCCATGTTAGGATATGGGAGGGCTATGTGTAAGAACTAGAAAGGGGAATGCATATGAAGTGCACGTGCATAAATGCAGATAAGATTTTGCTCTTCCTGAATGGTTCAGGTTGCCATCTTTTTCCTGTCAGAGTTCCTGTGTCATTTATGGCAGCCCCTCTTTAGTTCTTACCTAGCTTCTAGTCCTAATTGGGAATCTGGTGTGACTAAGTCAACTGAAGCTGAATCTAACCTAAGGACAGGACCATAGCTCAGTGCTAGAGCACCTGCTTTGTTTGCTGAAGGCCCCAGATCCAGTCCTTGGCATCTCCTGGGAAAAGGCTCAGGTAGCAGATGATGGGGAAGATTTCTCTACCTGAGGCAGAGGTCCTGCCAGTGTCAGAGTAGTAGACGGTAGTAAGTTAGGTGGACAAATAGTTTGACTTGGTATAAAGCAATTTGCTGTGTTCCTAAAAAAAGAAGGAGCAATGTACTTTTCAGAACTATATAATTAGATTCCTCTTCAAAGGCATTCATTTACTGCCAATATATGTGGCCCGTAGTATATTTTAGAACTTGTGCATAATGACCCGGTTTGTATGCAGTGAATGACATTAAGGAGCGAGTGAGTGTGCTGGCCAATTTCTACTGGGTTAAACCACCCAGGGACACCTCATCCCTGGGTGGTTCTCTGTGACATGCAAACCTGGATCTCTTTGTTGTTGAAGGAGAACCAGGTCAGGGTTTTAACCCTTGGTTTGTTCTTGGGTTAAAACTCTGGGTTGTTTCTCCCTCAACAACCCAGCGTTCTGGGTTCGCACGTCACAGAGAACAACCCAGGGATGGGGTATCCCTGGGTTGTTTAGTGTAGTGGAAGGGGGCGAGGGGTCAGGAGCCAGCTCACTTGTTCCCGTGCACTTTGAAATAATCTGTGGTTAACAAAAAGTGTGTTGTTCATTGTGTGTGAATCAGGTCTATACATTGCAGTGGTGTTGTCTTAGCTAAAACTCAAAGAGTAAAATGTAGTAGTGGATGCAAATCCCTTCATTATGAACCCAAACTAGGTCTCATTTTCTTTTCTTTTTTTTAGTGTATTTAAGTTTTGGGATGGCTAATGCTGAACACTGATAATGAACAGGAATGGAATTGTCATATCACCAACTTTGCCTTTACATAGGGATCATAATTTCCTATTCTCTCCTATTTTATGAATACAGGAGAACATGACACACTAATCACCTGGTGTATTCCAGTCAAGCTCAGTGGAAGGCCAGGAGCCCACTCCAGCATCACCTTTTGGAGCCACTTGCTGCTCTGGTTGGGTCAGATAGAAAAATGAGTTCTAGATTGCATAGAAAAAGCCCTGTGTGTGGCTTTTCCTCATACCAGCAATGCCCCAGCTCCCAAACTGAAGGTTAACCCCCCCCCCCTTTAAATGTTCTTTCTTAAAATCTTTGAAGGGAGGGAAGGGGAATGTAGAACAATGATCTTACTGACCTAGTGATTCCCATGTTAGAGGATAGGTGGTTCTTTGTCCTTCAGAGTGGCAAGGAGATTGGTAGATGAATAGTTCTGCCATTCTAGATTTTCTGGCATGCTTTCACCTCAACATTAGCCTCTCTTCTCCTTTTTGAATTAAGGCATTTGAGGAGTACAAGGGACACTCATCACTAAATATTATTGCTTTCTGTAGAAAATTGAAATGTGTTATAAGCCAGAAAGCCTTCTAGATCCCTTTTAAGGTCCTCTTTACAATAACTGTGGTTGCCCTTGTGCAACAAATCTCATCTCTTGGGCCATTTGTACAGTGGAGTAGTTCAGATATTTTTGGTTGGGGACCGGGGATGGGAGCCTTGAAAAATAGTCAGGATGTGCATCTGATTGCCTATTCATAAATGTTGCTACAAACGCTAATGTTTTGCCAGAAAATGTTTTTTTTTTTTCTTTTTCTTCAAAACACACCTACAGGAAGATAGCTTTCAACGGCTGAAGACCAGTGATGTGGGTTTTCCAGAAAATTTTGATTTGGAAAGTTTTCTGTGAAATTTTCCAATGCATATTAGGTTGATTTGCTTAGGGCTATTTGTATAGTAAAATTTCCAATTTGCTTTGAAAAATGTTTTGATGCTCTAGGGCAGAGGTTGGCGAATTTTTCACATAAATTGATGAAGTATCAGTACATCTTTATAGACAAATACCTTCTGAATAGCTCACTGATTTTAGTGCAGATTAGGCTGACTTATTGTGGGGGTAGAATGTCTCAAAGCGCTCCACTTGTTCTCAGTAATCTTTGCAAGAAGTCTGTTAGGACATTATCTTTATCTCCCTATTGCAGATGCGAAGCTGACAGATAAGGCTTCCCACTGAATTTAACTCTGTGGCAAGATCTGAATGGGGAGTCTGGACTCCTTGCTCATACTTTAGCCATTACACTAGTAAATTTCTTAAGAGAAGATCCACATAAAGTTAACCTGCGCTTCATGGGAACAGTGGTTTAGATCCAGAGCAGGTTTGTTGCGCTTGATCATGACTAACTATTGACATTAATTTCAATGAGATCTAAGCTCAGCTAACATGCTCTGGATTCAACCCAATCCATTTCAAGAATGTTTAATGTTTCGGTTTTATTTTTGGTATTCTTTCCTCAAACCATTGGGGATAGAGCAGATTAAAAACTTAAATAAATATGAAAATAGGGCAATAATTCTTACTTTGAAATTACATTCCAATAGAAATTACATTTCCATTTTGCCTTGGACAGAATTATTTTAATAATTTGCTTATCTGTTATTACTAATAGTTTGAATACTTAGGTTTTGGTGTCCTGGTTTTGTAGGATAAGCTTTTGTTATATTTGGACTCTGAGAGCAAACTCAGGTCTGTAATTTGGAGATCTTTATAGGAGTGCTGTTGAGTAGCCTCACAGCCAGGGAACTAGTTAAATTGTCAGGCCATTGCATGGTGAAGATGGGATGCTGATGAATTTCCAGGAGCAGAGAAGAGTATTTCATGTACCGAAACGGGAGGATCATCTCCATCTGGTAGCTTGCTACAGAAAAGGACACTAGTGTGATTGAAGAAGATGCATCTTATCAGTTGGCTAATTGATGTGGAGGCAGCTGAAGCTTGATGGGGCTATATGATTTATAGGATAGCTTGTTTGTCTGTGCATATGCATATGTGGAAGTCCCTATGGTACAGGCTCTTTTTGTGAGACTCTGACTGGCCTAACTTCAAGATTTAACAACCTTGTAGGTCTTAAAAGATGGTCACTTGTCATTTCATTTTATGAAGAAGCCACACCTTAATTTGATTAACCGTGTTACGTAGTAGGCAAGCTTGGGAGGAAATTTAGGTTGGGGCCAGGGGTGGGTCTCCTAGAGAGTGGAGAGATGAGTAAACTCAAAAATGTGCTCAGAATTCAAAACGAATTGTAATGCTTTTTAAATTTAATGTTAAGCTTTAGGTTTTTTTAAAAAATTGTAACCTACTCTGAATCATCTGGAATAGAGTTTTGTTATAAAATTAACATGGAGGAGCCTTCTCCAATAAAGAAATCCCATATCCAGATAGAAATGGAGCTTTTTACTTATCTAAATGTAGAACATATATTGCACATGCCTTTTAAAAGGAAATTAAATTGTGCCAATTCTTCACAGCTCTTTGTGTATTCTGTATTGCACTACAAAAATGTATGGAAAATCTAGCATGTGCTGTTGTTTACCATAGCAGGAAAATTGGGTTTTAATTGTCGCAAACCAGATGCTTCCAAATCTTACTCTCCAGCCCACCCATGCTCCCTGCTGGCACATCACTCTCCAACAACATCCAAGGCTTAGTTTCTCAATATTAGCTGCTGCCCTTTCTCACTCTAGATGAATCAACATCCAAGACTCCCAGATGCCTTCCAGCTGCTGCTTTTCTTCCTGGTTGAAACAGAACCAAAGGTTTTCCTCAGAGCACTCGGATCGCAGCTGCTTTCTGTCTTACCATGGGCAAAGCTGCTGATCTGCTATATAATCAATTGGTTTCTTTTGAAATGGGGAAAAAAGCTGTAACAAAATTGGGACTAAAATTAGGACCTGAAAACTAGTACAAGCAGATTTTTGTAAAAAATATTTTTTTTAAAAAATTAAACTTGCTTTGCTCATAACCTAAATTTATGCCACCCATGAATGTAATATTAATAGTGGAACTGAGTGCTCATGTGGATGTAGGAAAAATTCAAAGCGTAATCTGAGTAATGAAAGCTAAAGTGGTTTTGATCCATTTTCCTTCAGTTTCCTATACATGCAATATTTGTCTTGATATCAGCAGCAACTTGTATACTTCTATATGATTTCAGTCCTTTATAAACTACTATTAATTGGAGTTTCATTGTTGACTCATGTAGACCGAAAAGAAGTAATTGAACTTTCCTTCTCAGGTTCCTGATGAGTCTCCTTTTGGCATTTTCATCAATGCCTACGTATTGATGGTACATCTAATGGGGGAAGTTTTCCCTAATGGACTCAGGTAGTTCAGTCTTAAACAGGGCCACAAGTACAACAATGATGTCATGTTTGGTTATTGGCCAGATTGGCATGGGCCCAAATATCCCATATCCTCCATGAGGGATTAGCAATTTTGCAGTTAAAGCAACCTTACGGAAACAGGATAGAAATGGCAGCTTTAGATCCTGATGCAATATGTCATTAAATGCTTCTGATAGGACATACTATTTATAGTTGCTGTGCATACAAATATTTTGTGGAGTTCAGTCATGCATAGGAATCCTTTGGCACGTATTGATGAGTATACGCATGTATGTACCATTTATTCTGGACTCTATTCTATGGCTTCTTCATTGGATAGTTTTCCTCCACCCCTTTCATCATCCTCTTCCTGCTTTGCATGGTATATAGACCTGTACCAGTTGGCTAATTTCCACTGGCTACTTAGTAGGAAATGGGATTTGGGCATTTGAGTCTTTGCAGTAACTTGACATTTTGCTAGAACTAATAAAAATGAAAATGGATATAATTACAATGGCTGGGTTCCAAAGATCTACTTTAGATGTAATGTTGTCTTGGTGGGTTTTTTAGCAGACCGTCATGCCATATGGGAAACTGCTATTAAAAGCCACCTTGGTTTCAAAAGTTGCTTGCCAGATGGTATGGTGGGTTGCTGTTTGAAAATTATAAACCCAAAGATGTATTGGGCTGCTTTAGTTTAGATCTTGGCCTATTATTTTCTTATGCAAAATACAGTTGATCATTCTTGCTCATGATGTGCCATGATGTGCTATGATGTGTATCTCCAGCGGTGTAGCATATACAAGATATGGAGTAACAGTAAAAAAAAATTTGGGGGGGAAACAATTATGCATATATAACTTTGTACTAAACTGATCAAAATACTGTCAAGATACAGCTATAATTATTAGCAGTACTGTGACAATTGCTTCATTCTCGAATGTGTAGTTCAAGAGATTACTGTGATTCATTGGAGTGTTGATAGTTGAGTTTCACGGCTTTACAATCTTAATTAATGTTAATCATATGTTTTCTGACACTTTGAATGGAAGAATTCTATGTCTCTGTGTAAAAGGAACGAAAACTGTGACAACCTTAGTGGCTCCTCCATATTAGGACAAGCACTTCATTTGTGAAGCCCTACTCCATAAGTGACTTTCTCAAAAAGTACATAAAGATAATGGTTAGGTTTGGACGATCATCGGAGGAAAAGAAACCACCATGATGTGCCACTCAGAGGCCTGCCATTTCCCTAATTACCCACGGCACGGGTTGTTGTGTCATCCATACCCAGATAGGTGCATGGCTGGGGTGGCTTCCAAACCACCCCATAACCCCTACAACAAGCCATGGGTTGCGGGATGGTTTGGAAGTCACCCCCACCATGCACCTTGCCAGGTTCAGATGATGTGACAACCCCTGTCATGGCGGGGGTATTTAGGGAAATGGTGGGCACATGAGTGACATGCTTGAGGCCAGGAAAAGAAGCCTCAGTGGCTTCTTTTCCCCGCTGAATTCTGAACCTGGCCAATGTCATTGTTGGACGAATCATACTGGATCCCATATTTAAGGATGAATATGCCAAATAAATATATAGCATGCACATGGTATATGTTTGGCACATTCATGTATACGTGTGTGTATGTATACATACACACATATAAGACATTCTTTCTCCCTCTGTCTTAGCTGTAGCTCTTGAGTGCATACTTGGCAACCTATGTTTGCCTCTGCATAATATGTGCAATGGTTCTTAGTTTAGTCGTATTCTCAGTCCAGGAAAAAAATCTTTGTATGTGTCTAATAACGATTTAAAGACGCGTCTGTTACTTAGCTGCTTAAAAAATACATGAACATCATGTGACTTCATAGGAGTGGAAAATAAGAGGCTTAAAGAAACTAGCTGTTGTATTTATCTTATTTGAGTGAAAAATGTAAAGCACTAATTTACATAATAAATGCTATAAAATGATTTTAGTGGTAGGGTTGGCACTATTTAAACATTATTGACAGACTATTTTGCCCTGGAAGTAGGTGTGGAAGTTACATGACATGAAGAAGAAAATGATCTGTTTTTGTTCCTGTTTAGAAACAGTAATTGTGAAAATACATTATGCAAAATTATAGATGTGTGGTGACAGAGAATATATTTCTGCTTCACCATGAAGCTTGATAGGATTTTGTGTAGTGGATTTAAGCCATGCCTTGCAAAGCTGCAATGGGAAGGAATTGTTCTCTCTTTTGAAGATGAAGGTACCCTGGATAAACGGGGAAAAAGAGTTGTAGATATAAGCAGTTGGAGCCTAGCTCAGTTGACTTGCAAGCAGGGATCAACAAATATCAGCGTGGCTTTCCAGCTAAGCCTCAATCTGTCCTGGCTACCAATTATACCTCTCCCTCACTCAGCGTGTGCAGAGAGTTTCTGGAAGAGACCAGGATTACTTTATTTTGCACTGCGATTATGGAGAAGTTAAGAAAAAGCAAGAATCTTCTGGCTGTTCTTTATTTCCCCCAAACTGTGGAGGGAGTGAAGACTCTGCCTGTCCTCTAAGCCCTCTGGCCAGCAGAGAGGGCTTGTGAGATGCAGTGTCTAGTCTACTTGGATGGAGATGTGGAGAAATTAAGAACTGTAGAGCAAAGTGCCTCCTGTTTCTGTTTTTGTGCAAACAAATCTCAGTGCAAGACAAATCCCTAATTCTCTTCCAAGCCCTCTGTGATTGCTGGAGGACAGGCAAAGACTTTTCTGATTGCAGGAAACTTTGGAGAAGGACAAAGCAGGAAAAATGCCAACTATTTTGGCGTTCACTAAAGTTTCCTGCAACTCAGAAGACTTTGGCCATGTTGCAAGTCATGATAAATCATTGTTTGGTGCAGTGTGAATGAGCTGAAACAAGCAGCAGCAAGCCTTGGACTTGCATGCTCTGCTCCTCTCCTGTGATGCAGCTGCATGGTTAATGTTAACCATGGTTTCAAGTTGGCTTGTTTCAAACCAGATGTAGTTAATGTGAACCATAGTTTGTTGGTTTGGATGACAAACCAGAATTAAGCAAAAGTGAACGCTTCCACACTGCTCCTTGTGGTTCTGCTAGAGGAGGGGAGGGAGAGGCATGTGAATCTGAAACTCGCTGCTGCTTGTTCAATGTCATTCACATTGTGCTAAAAATGATGGTTTAGCTTGTTACCTGAAAATGACCTTTGCATCTCAGGCTAGCCCTCTAGTGAGCATAGAGGATTGGAGGGAGAGATGGGCTCTCGTCTCATTTCCATGGCTGCTTGCATAGGGACAGAAATAGTGGAAGAGTTGCTGTTTCTGTTTTTATTTAAATGGCTTCACTAGTGAGTGTCACAGGCTATGAGTCTTTCATGCCAGAAGTCAGGAGATACTCTCCTCTGGCAAGCAGTTGAGTGACATTGTTGATGATGCCTGCTTGCAAGCCATAGAAATGGACTGATTTTTTTCTCCATTGCAGCATCTAAACATAGCAATGATTCTTCTTAATAAGATTGTAACATTTCATTTATGGAATAAAAATTTCTCAGATCTTGTAGCAATTTATCTTTCTTGTAAAACTGACAATCAAGGTTTAAAGGCCAATGTTACTCCAAAAAGATAAAATATATCAAGACCTCCGGCTCTCTTAGGACTCTGCCCAGGCTCCCTTTGTGCCTGTTATGGTTGGAATTCCTTCCCAGAATGTCTAGTGGTGCCACTTCCCAATCTTCCCTCAAATTCTTTCTGAAAACCTTTATCCACTCTCTAGTAGAAATGGTCCTAGTACAAGGACTCACATTCACCCCTTGTTACCTTTGTCTCTACCTTCCCTCTGTCTTCCTGCTGCCTATTTTCCACTGCCTAAATTTAGCTCTTTGTAAGCCCTTTGGGTTGAGGGCTGGAATTTTTTTTGTGTTCCTGTATAAAGTGCCCCTTACACAGATGTTGGTATATAATCAAAATAACACATATGAACTGTATTTTCTAGTTCCGTGTATAGGAGAAGATCCCCAATAAAGGGCTCCATTGCACCTTAGTTCTTGTCTTTCACTTTCTTAAGCCTCAGGAAATGTTGTGCACTAAATGCACTGCAGTTGCCACCATAGATTACCTGGGATGGGAAGCCTTGCTTCCAGCTCCCTGTCCCTGTCTGCACATTCAGGCATTTATCTGCATATACCACCTACTTGAGCACTTGTAGCCTGTATAAATGGGAAGGGATGACTGGATCCTTCTGCGGGATGTGAGCATGGGCCTCCCATTCCAGGTAGTATCTGGGCATGTTGTATTGTGCACTCTAGAAGATTGCCGAAGATCATTCTTTTAGCTGTAATGAAAAACATGATGTATGCTTTGGCTATTAAGTCTGCAATTCATTATAAATTATTCCACTCTTTGGCAAGTAGCACTGATATTGTGACGATTTAAGAATGACATGATTAATCTGGACTCCTCTTCCAACACTGATCAGAAAACTGTGATAAACTTGGGTTCTATATGTGGATTATGCTCTGGACTGGATTCTCACAGGCAACTGGTTTTGTCAGGGCTAATAGAATGAACCATCTGCTCAGTGCATGGCTGCTGCTGGAGGGTGTACTGAATCTGTTTGTGTAAATGCATGAAAACTTTCACTCCTGAAAATCAGCCTTTGATCCATTGTAGGATGTCCATTGTAGGGCATCCCCAAGGGCAGCTATGGAAGCACATATCTTGCGCGCACACACGGAGCTCCATATGTGATGGCGAGCAGTGAGAGTGCCATGTATTCTAGAGATTCTTGATTGCAGCCAGTGCTTTCAAACTGCGAACAAGTACACTTCTGTGAAGCTTACTGTAGCCACAAAAAATGATAACACCAAGGCAATTGTATTTTTCTTTTCTTCCCCCTGCCCCACCCACTCAGTTGTTTGAGTTGCTAGGACCTGAGGGATTTGAACTCATAGAGAAGCTCCTACAGAACAGATCTGCGATTGTGGATAGATCTTTCTCTGGACCAAATGATTACAACCTACAAACTCTGCAAGGTAAAGTACTGTACCCAGGATTTTACATAGTTGCATGGCTAAATTCTTGGCGAAAGGCTTAAACCCATATACAATGTGTTATTATTTTGTTTGGGGGGGGAAACAAACCAGCAGGTGGACTGCTGTATGACAAACTCTGGATCCAGTCTAGTGTAACTTTATAAAATTACATACATTTTCTGATTTGGTAAGTTGCATATTATAACTTGAGACCACCAATCAAGGCATTCCTTTTTTCTTTCTAAGTTCTCAATATTTTAAATCTTTAAATTATTTGTGTAAAGTTAAGGAAAGTTTCACCAAGTATGTCTTGAAGAGCAAGCTCATTATTCAATATCCACTTCCTGTCTGAGAAGCAGGCTACATTTTGATAGTGTTCCTGTGTATGCATGTGTGATTTGAACTGAGTATATGAGGTGAACTGAATGCCTCGAATATCATTGATGTAGCTAAGGACATTTGAAATCTAAGTGTCACACTATTAAAAACTTTCCTAGAAAGTAGTTTTAAAACATTTTTAAATAGTGTTTCAAACTACTTTCAACCTTGATAATTTTGCTAAGAATTGAGATTGAAGACAATTGGGATCTACAGATAAGTGTCCCTTTTTCCATGTTCCAGAACACTGCAGAATGCTTGCAGGAGAAAATGCTAAGCCCAATTATGGCTGTCAAGTCACAATTCAGTCTGAGCAGGAGAAGCAGTTAATGAAACTTTATCGTCGTGAAGAAAAACGAAGTGCCAGGCGAGAGAAACGAACTGGGGACGATGGAGATGTTTTTGTAGAAGGAGGAATGAACTTTGATCCCAAGGAGCTGCGCATGCAAAGGTAATAAATCCCATGGGTTGAAAAATGCTGTTCTTGTTAATGTATGGTAAGCATTTACTTTCTCTTAGTTCAGCTTTAGTGATTAGATGGTTATGACGTCATGTTTTATTACAAGGACAGAATTGTTTCAGTATGAAAAATCTAATTTTCTAGAATAAAAGAACAGTGATCTGCTAAATTAGGTTCTTTGCAGCCTAACCCACATGGGTTAGAGCTGCAGATGTAAGAGTTAGCATATCACTTGCAGGTTTGGAGCATTCACCACTAGTTTAAAATGTACCATGTCTGTGCTTGGTGTATTTTGGTGTACTACCCATTTCCTCCTCTCTAGATTACCCTGTACTGCTTTCACATCGCCGTTGTATAGTGGAATGGAGGAGAAAGGCAAAGATGGCGAAATAACAAAGTCTGTGTAGTACTTCCAAAGTGTAATGTGTGCAAGCAGACATCTTGGTGGCCTAGCCACAAAATGGAAAATGGTAGGAGGTGGCAGAGGACTTGTCCCAATAGTAGAGATTCTCCGCTATTGCAGAAAAGGAGCAGGAGTGGAATGAGGCTCAGCTTTCCCCATAACTCTTCAAACCAACCCAGGCTGGGCTAGCACCTGTATGCTTACTTCATGATGCTGGGAAATATATCTGGTGACAGAGGGCAGTGCTTAGCCACTAACCCTTGCCTGCTGGGGGAGAGAATTCAGACAGCTAGTAGAATGCAGCTGCACACACCCCTGCTTATTCAGGCCAGCCCTGCTGCTTGGCCTGTATCCAAGAATCAACACAGCAGGGCCGGCATCAGAGATGGGTGTTGTTGAGCACCTGCTGAGGCCTGGACCCCTGCCGAGGGCCCATGGACATCCCTCAGAGCCTTCAGGCCCTGCTGTTGCTCCTCCTGCCCTCTCCAAGCAAGCGAGTAGTAACAAGGGTGAGAGGGTAGAGCAGCAGCCTTCATTTGCTTTGGGTGCTCCCGGCAGTTATACAAAATGGGTCTAGAGAGGGCAAGCAAATGGGCAGAGTAAACGGAATCTAGAAGGAGTTGGACCCAGTCAGTTAGTGGGCCCATTGAGGGCATGTTGCCCAAGAGCCCCCCCAAACCTGGAGTCAGCACTGGAGTAAGCAGTGGATGCGTTCGAGGAGAAGGAGCCTAGCCACTTACCTCCTTTTCATTTGCTCAAGCCATCTAGACAGGAAAGGTCTGGGCAAGGTAGAATCTGTGTCCTGAGAGTCCTTAGGGTACAGCTTTCACCAGGGTTCTCTTGCCAGCTGGTCCTTGGAGCTAACCACCAGGAGGATTCTCCCCTTTTCTGGGTTGGGGAAAGCAACATCTCATTAAAAGATGTTGCCAGGCTCCCTTTCAAATGCAAGGAACTCAGTGGTGTCCATTAACGGGGCAGGCCATTTCCTTCTCTCGATACCAATGGAGAAACTTAGAGAAAGTAACTGTGCATGTGTGTGTGTCTGGGAGTCATGGTGAGGAAATACAAGGGGAGGGAAGGAAATGAGTCATGGGTGTTTCAGGTTGGGGTGCAGGAGGCCATAAGGGGATGTATGAAAGCAGCCAAAAGATTCTTCTTCTTTCCATTGGCCCACCTTCTACCTCCCTTGCCTCTGCAATTTTCTGCAGGACCTTAGTTGTACCTATCAGATAGTAATCTCTACTCTTCATTGGATTACCATTTGACCAAAAACTTAATTAAAGCCAACATCATTCATTATTTATTTCCTAAAGAGAGAGCCCATGATTTGATCAGCATTTTACATCTTTTGTTTTTAGTATAGCAAACACCTTTTGGCATTTTGTTAAAAGTAATCTCACTACAATTTTTACTTTACTTGGGTAACTAAATGGGAATCAACTTCATTGAACTTTTCCCCTTGTTTATTTATTATTATTAATTAAATTTATTAATCACCCATCTGGCTGGTCACCCAGTCACTCTGGGTGATGTACAACAATAAAAACAGTTCAGAACAATAAAATTCAACATTAAAAACATCACATTTCTAAAATTACCCTAAAATCCCTTTCCACAATCCATAAAAGCATCTCAGTGTATGAATTGGCCTAAACTGCTTGCAGTCCTCCTGAATAGCGATTTTATATAATTAGTCACATTTTCTTGGCAATAGTTATGCCTTAATCCTACATACTAATAGTGAACTCATTCTCCAAGTGCGGTTTCTTGTGTGGCCAGAAAGGCACCATCCATGCACAAGAGAGAGGTATCAGGTTTGAAGAAATACAGAAAACCTTTAGGAGAAAAGCAAATACCTAAGGGGTGGGTGTGGCGACCCAAAAACTTTCAAAGAAGGAGTAAGCATGTTTAGTGGGCATGGAATGTTGACTGATGGTTCAGGAAAATTGGAAACCAGCAGGGAGAAGGAATGAAATAAAATGGAGTACCCTGAAAGAGGGTATGACTGGCTAGCTGGAATCCTGACCATGAATACTCTACACTCAGTGTTTTGTTGGAGGTCCCACTTGTTCTCTTTTGAATATTCATTTCTGAACTGAACCTGTATGAAGGGGGTAGTTTCATTGGACTTTTAAGCAACTAATTATGGGTGTTAGCGTGCCATGTAGAAAGCGGAATAAAATTGAAACCCTAGGTGGTATACCTATTTTTATTTGAAGACAGAAAATCTAGTACATGAAAGTTTGCTCATACACTCCCTAAAAGTGGCCAGTATGTCTAATGCTAATGGCCCTGTTCCCATGTACATGAACCACTTCTGCTTTGCATAATTAACCTCTGATCAGCAGATTGCAGGTTGTTGTGTGATGTGCAAACCCAGATGCTATGGGTTATTTGTGGGTTAAACTACTCAAAGTTAACCGCAAAACTAATCACAGGTTAACCGTGGGTTGTTTAACCCATGAACAACCCATAGTGTCTGGGTTCGCACATAACCCAAGAACTTATGATTGGCCCAATCAGAGGTTTATTATGCAAAGTGGAAGTGGCTCATGTGTGGCATGCAATTCAGCAAATCATAGGTTAATTAATGCATGATTTTCCGCCATTACATGTGAACCAGGTCAGTGTATGTAAATGTTTCTTTGTTTGAACCAATAAGCAATTGCAAAAGAGAAATGTTATAGTTTCTTTGTGTCTCAGTAGGATGCCCACTAATTTTACAATATGAGTTTGCTCAGTACTGAGCAGTTGTAACAGTGATCATGCTAGAAGTATATCCTGTGTTGGGTTTCCAAGAATTAACCTTTTGATGATCATTCGGCTTTATTTTGTGATTACAGAGAACAAGCACTTTTGAATGCTCGCACAGTGCCAGTCCTAGGCAGACAGCGAGACACTGATTTTGAAAAAATCCATTACCCACACGTTTATGACGCACAAGCCGAAGCTAGGAAAACCTCAGCATTTATTGGGGGATCAAAGGTATGCTTTTTGTGCTTGTTTCTGAGTAATACATTTGAATGAGCTTGAAACCGGTTTAGGATAGTTTTCAGAATGCTTTTTTTCACTCTGAAGAGGCAATAATTTTTTCTTCCCATTGATTTAGCACTGTTTTTTCTCTCCATTCGATGAACACTTGCGTGTTTGGTAATCTTGGTGACAGTCATCAATCACCTTCTCCAGAGAGATCTCACTGAATTCATTGCCGTTAGTTCCAGTGAAGTGGTTCTGAGGCCTTGGCAGCCTTTGCCATATTCAGCTGTCTCCCCCCACCTCCCTTGGAATATTGAAAGTGGAGCAATCCTCTTAGAGTTATTCGGAAGATTATATATGGGTGGACCACCCCGCAACTTAAAGATATTGCTGCAATCTTTCAAGGTATAGCTGTAAATTAGATCTGTTCCTGAGCTGAGCTGCACTGGTTTTGGTGGTTCTCAGGTTACAGAATCTTAGGGGTTTCCAACTGAAATAATGGAAAATTAATTAATCCTCTTCTAACATTCATTAGCCTTTGGTTTTAAAATTCTACGTTCTTTAAATAGAAATCAAAAGAAGCCACAATACCTATGCCAGGTGCTGTTGTTAATGCCCAAGAGATCAGGACCATGACCCTAGGTGACACACTTCCCACCACCCTGTTCTTCTATTGTGATATCCTCTATATCTTCCATGCTTTGCTATAATTGTGGTGCAATATATCTGTTTAATGCTAATTATGGTTAGCTTTTAACTACTGGTTGAAGCTGGTTTGCAAACCTTGCTTAAAGTATTGGTGCAGATGTTTCTTGAACCATGATGTAGCATTACAATGGAGGGGAGAAGTTGTGTGGAGGAAGGAGGTGAGGGACTGCAAGAAACTGCAGCATACTCTGTCCCAACGAAGGTTAAGAGAGATGTTGCCAAACAGGGGGCATTCTGGTGCTCTAGTACTTTGTGCTTCAAACAATTGCTTTGGCTGAATAATGGTATAGACCTGGTTTGCGTGTGACGGCAAGCCAGAGTAGGGATTGAGTATGGATTGAGTATGGGTTGTTAAATCATGGATTGTTGTTATGTGCAAACCCTGCACTGTGGTTAACCCGGAGTTCACAACCCAGCAACAAACCATGGGTTCTCTTCCTGGGTTGTTCATTGTTAACAACCCATAGTTAAACCATAGTGCAGGGTTCGCAAGTAATGATGACTCACAATTCAATGATAACCCATACTCAGCCCATACTCTGGGTTGTCATTATGTGCAAACCAGGCCTTTGTGTAACTATAAAAAAAAGCTTGCTGAAACATCTTTAAGGCTGCAGTCCAATACACACTTACCTGGGAGTAGGCTTCATTGAAATCAAGAGGATTTACATCTGAGTAAACATGCGTAGGATTGCATACTAAAAGCACCGGTTGATTCACTGAAATATGTCCCCTTACTGATTATATATCTGTGTCTTTCTGAGATCAACATGCCCACTAATATATTGAAGCAAGCAGTAGGGAATGCCTAGTCTATCTAGTCTCTTGTTCCTGTTAAAATTAGTCAGTCACTTTACTGTTTAACCTAACTGGTCATTGCAACTCACCATATAAGTGTTAAAAGAGGGTGTGTGATAGTAGGAACTAAATCTCTTGCAGAGTTTTACAGTTTAACCTAACAGGGTGATTTTCTACAATTGAAACCCTCAATTTCTGGGCTTCTACCGTGATGTTTTGGTCATTTTGAAAGCTACAACCTTCTCTGGTGCAAGGGAAGTATCTGATAGTAGGTTAACTTCCCTATTGCCCACGAAAAATAGAGATCATGTGACCCCCCCCTTCATGAAAAGAGGGGGATATAACTCACATTTGGATGCCTTCATCACACCAAACCAGAAGGAACCTTCATGGTAAATGTCCAGTGTTCTGTTCTCCCTATTGGACAGTAGAAAGGCAATCTTAAACCATCAAAATTAACTAAACTTACAACTAGAAACTTTTCTCCAGTTTCAGTATAGAGGAAGTACATAATGGCATACAGACTCAAATATATAATTGTTCAATATAGATTATCTGATCTTTCTTCTCTCCTTTAGAAGACATAATTTAGAACCTTAATGCAAAATTGGGATTCTAATTTGAGAAGAATCTCCAGTTTCATTATAAAACTTTACACAAAACTGTAGTGAGCATGAGACTGATTATTTGATGGGATACCAGGGACTTGTTTTACCCATTCTTAGGCACCGTTAGCTTTTTGTGGGTACAGCTAAATAATAATTAAAGATTTTATTTTCCAGACTATGTTTAAACTGACTTTTACCTGTTTGTGTGAGGTTTTGAATCATTGTGTATTCAGCTCTTTACTTCAAGGTGTTTCCCTCCTTTTCCTTGTCCTATTTAATTTTCGCAGATGCTTTTGCCAGAAGCTATTGAGAGAGAAAATAATAAAATGTATGAAGAAGTAAAGATCCCTCATAGTGAGCCGATGCCTACTGGTTTTGAAGAAAAACCAGTTTATATTAAGAATCTAGATGAGGTGAGGAATTTAACTTTTGATTTGTGCTATAGCAATGTCTGCATGTTAATGTTCTCCAGTACCAATATTGAAGCAGCTGTGTGTATGTGAGAAAGAAAAAGATACATTCTATTTTTATAGTTCAATAATTATATAGGGTTGGATCCAAAAGCCACCTTGCACAAGCAAAGTGGCACACCAATCTCCCTCCCACACTGTTGTCCCTCAATAGCGGATTTTGCAGAGAGCTGTAGTGGGAAGTCTGTGTTACAAACTGTGGGCACCATCCAGCCGAAGTTCACTTCAGGTGTCTGATTTCAGAGAGGCATGTGAGAGAGAAGTTTGTGGTAACATTGTTGGGCCTTAAAAGTGCTCCACTTTGGTTGGACAGTGTCCAGTAACTGGCAAAAGAATGTAAGTTTTGGATGTGTACTGTGGAACAAAAAGTAAGATGGGGGCCACTCAGGATTCCTGGAATGGTATCAGTTACCAGATACTCTAGGGGCACTATTGAACTACATCAGAAGCAGAGGTTTGTCACATGAAGTCACAAGCATGGATATAGCATGTAGACACACATACATATATGTGCTGTCTTCTCTGTGGTGAGAATATAGCACTGTTCAAAAAATGTAATATGCATACAGTTGGATAACTTTCCATGGGCTAAATGTTTTTTTTTAAATCTATTTTTATTTTATTTTTATAAATGAAACAAACACTACCAACAATATAATCAAAATCTTCAGTTTCTAACATTACCATATTCTAAGAAAAAGGAAAAAAGGGAGGATAGCAAAAGAAAGAAAAGAAAAAAAAAGAATTATATTAAACTTCAATATGAACAAACCAAATATCCAAACGGTCTTATCGCACAGGAATAGAAGCAAACAGTCCATTTCCATTGGCCATAAATTACCATTCAGTTAATGCAATAATAAACATTAATAATAATAAACATTAAAGGTTTAGCCAGCAAGGAATAGTAATAATAATAATCCCATAATGATATTAATAATAATATTAATAAAAAGGGGAGAGAGAGAAAAAGTTTAAGAAAAGAATAAAAACAGGAACAAATCATTTGTATATTTTAAGTAATATCATATCTAAAAAGATATTTATATGTGTACACACGCATACACACATAAATATGCACTTTATTACAATATAACATAAAAAAGGAGAAAGAAGAAAAAAATATGCAAACATTTATTCTGGCATATTGCCTAGACATCTTATCAGCTAAAGCCCAAACAACACTTCAAAAGAACAGTAAAAATGGCCAAGTTCCAACTCCGGAGGCTGAGAGAGTTGGCTCTCTTATTTTAGTTTTAATACCAATTAAAAATGATTCTGCAGCATTAGGATCCAAAAGTCTTTTCATCTGGCCTTCAAAAAGAATACAAAATGTAGCCGGATATTTAATATGATATTGCAGGTTAATTTGCTTTGCAAAACTTCTTGCCTTGGTGAATTGCCTTCTTCCGTCAGTGAGTTCTTTAGTATAATCAGAAAAGAGCACAATCTTGTCATTTGCTGGTCCCCACTGGAGCTCACTTCGTTCTCTTGCCAAACGCATAAGATAATTTTTTGTGGAGACTCGTGAAAATTGAACAATAACAGTCCCAAAAGTCCCTTTAGTGCCACATATTGAACCAGGAACACGATATGCATGCTCAATATCAAGTAAAAAATCAGATGGTAAAGCAAATAGCTCATGCAAAAGTTTATCCATAAATTCAGCCAGACCTATATCAGTAGCCACGTCTTTAATACCAAGGATACATAGATTTGCTCTGCGTGTGAAGGCCTCCAGTTGAGAAATTCGAGCAGACAAAATATTGTGAGACATTTCAATGGCCGTTTCATGAGCAGTAACCCGATCTTAAGAGCATTAACCTGTGCTTCCATCTTTTGAAAAGAGATATTAATTAAATCCACAGCCCCCTGAAGGGCAGTAATTGAGTCCTGAATTGTTTCAAGTTTCTTTGACTGCTCTGGTAGCTGAGAAGACATAGTTTTTATCAAAGCAAGCAACTCCTCTTCATCTCCAGCATTTCTAGAAACCTTTGCTGAGGGAGCAATTGAGGGGGTAGGTGGCATTCTCAAGCCTTTCCCTTTTTCCTTTGGTACTGCCATCCTCCACTTTCAAAAGCACAACAAGCAAGTATAATTGCAGAAACAAAAAAAACAAAGACTTGCACTAATTTAATTACAGGTCCTCAGATACTGCTGGTAGTTTAAATTCAGAAATGCTATTTGAAGCCGTTTGTCCTTATGTCCCCTAATTGCTTAGGAGTTTCAAACAGCGTTCAGTAGATGACACTCCGGCGTCTAATCTTAGATTTCAGCCCCTCTGTTTCTTCACAGAAGCAGCTGTTCTTCCAAGATTTCATCCAGATGGTATTGTAGCTTCCCCTTTTAATTCAAGGGGAAGATAAAAAGGTTTCTCAACCTTTTCCCAGCTGTTTGAGATAAGCAACCTGCGGAACTCCGCAAGTCACTGCCGGACGCCATGGCTCCAACCGGATGTCTCCCCCTATGGGCTAAATGTTTTGAAACCTTGGTTTGTTAAACAGATACTTTCTCTGATCATACACTTTTCAAAATACGTATTTCTAAAACTTTAAGCAATGTTTTTAGTTCCATAACTCTGAAAAAGGATTTTGAAGTGAATTTTCTTCACTTCAAAAAGTTGCATCGCAAACTGACATTGAAATGATACATTTTATGGCTGCTGTGGCTCAGTTTTTCTCAGCTGAGCTGTCAAATGCTTCATAAATATAGGCAATAGGTATTGTCAGGCAAGACTGGAAGAATATGCTCAGATTCTAATTTTAGCTGTCTTCTGCTTGAAAGAGGACTTTGAAAACATCAAACTAACGTTAGACTTAAGTGTTTAAACACTGGTGGCAGTGCATTTTATACCTACTGCCTAGGTGTTTGTTACTTACTCATCTGTAGGCTGCTTCACACAGACCCTTTTCCTACACAAATAATACACAGGGAGAGAAGGTAAGCATCATCTTATGGACAATACAGCATGAGTATTTATTTTTTCATTACATGAGTTGGAGTAGCGTTGCACAAATTGTCTCCATATCAGAAAAAACAATTGTGTGAAACAGTCCTACATAGGAACAAAATTGTATAATATTCCTTTGTGCTAAATACTGAGGGGTGGGGAGGTGGGCAGCACTACCATTAGTACATTAAATCAATGCATCTTGATCAAGCCAGGGTAATACAGATGCAGTGACATATTTGCTATGTGGTGCTTGCAATTTCTTAAGCTGCTACTATTGCAGTTTTGTGGAGGGATGCTATTATTAAGCTTGTCCTAAAGGAGGAGAATAGAATCTCCAGTTTCACATCAGGCACCATACGGAGAGTCTCCCAGCTTCTGAATGCAGAAATACAGTACCAGATACCTTGCTCTTTCAACATGGAGTTCTTGGGCCTGCAGGGAACGGCAAACCCTCCTTCTGCACACACATAGCTCTTGCAGGATGTGGCCCTTTGTGTTAATACTAGAAGCTATGGGCGAGGTTCTCTCAAAACTGAGCCCTTTAAAAATTGATTTCAGTGGGAGAGTGAAGCACAGGTTAAAACTTCTCCATTGTAATCGGTGGGATTTAAAGCTGCCTAATTTGGGCTGGACTTTGGTCCTGTGTCTTCAACTGGCTAAAGAAAATCATTCAGTTGAATGTGACTTTGCTGAAAGCGTTCCTGAAGCTTGCGAAGTGTATTCATTGTTAAATGTATTTGTATGATTAATAATACAGAGTGTACTAGTGGGAGGGATCCAGAAGGCCGTTTCACAATTAGCCCCTCCTGCTGATTCTGTTGCACAAGCAGGACCCGCTGCTTGCACAATGGAGATTTAACGCTTCCTATAAGAAGCCTCAAAACGAGTGGAAATGCTTATTTCTGGATCCGGACAGGTTGGCGGAGCTCCCTCATGCCAGCTCCGCTGACCTGCCCTGTTCTAGAAACAAGCGTTTCTGCTTGTTTCTGGTTGCTCCCAGAAGTGCTAAATCTCTGTCGCACAAGTGGTATGTCTTGCAGAACGGAATTGGCAGGGGCCCGGCTCCCTGTTGGATACTGCCCATAACGTTTAACTATATTTAAAAAGTTTAGAGGAGGAGTTTTCCACTAACTTGGGGTGAATAGCAATTTACCTTTGAGCAGATGAATGGTGATGCCTCTCCTTCTTTCTGCTGCTGACTTCCACTGTTTTCACTGCAGTGCTGTTTCTGAGTCCAAAAAGGCATTGCGGTGCACTTCTGATATGAAAAATGCGTAGTGTATAGAATTACTTTTATTTTCCTCTTCTAGCTCTTTTAAAACCAGGAGGGATAGCCAGGATTAGTTAACTGCCTGGTGTTCTTTTTCAGCCAGTGCAAAGCCCTGCAGAGCATTCTCCTGGGCTGGGCAGACTGCTGTGGGCCTCTCAGGCCTCCCGCTCCTGCCGGGCCTCGCTCTTTGTTATTGGGAAGTATGACGTTGTCGTAGTGCCACCAAGTTGCTAGCAGGCACGAGAGGGAAATCGCAGGAAGTGCTGGGTTGGAATGGAAGCCAGCAAGCCTGGGAAAGTTGAGCAACCACCTCAGACATGAAACTGTTTACATCTACAATACAAAGTGCAAAAATCTCTTCTTTTTCCATAAGGTTAAAGAAACACCTAACATATCCATGTTGCTGATGAACAGCTCCAGCTTTTTACCTAAAGTGGGTGGCCGTGATAGAATTTATTTCTTTATTTCATGTCATTTCCATTTTTTTCCGCTTACTGTAATTAATTAATGGTCTAAATAAAGTACATATTTTTCTTTTGTGTAATGGTTGAGAGTGATTACAAAAGCAGTACCCCCATTTCCTTTCTGTAATTTTTTCTTGCTTTTATAGTTATACTCAATAAGCAGGGTTGGCTGAAGGTAGACATACTAATGTATCAATGTTACTTTTGACATCATTCTTCAGAATATTTGACTGTTCCAGGTTCATGCCAAGGATGAACTTAATCATTAATTTTTCAAATATTTTAGAAAAGCTTTACAATTCTGATTTCTTTTAAAGAATATCCTTGCATGTGTGGCCATGGGTAACACACAGCCAAAAAAAGAGACTATTCATTTTTTTTTGGTTACAGGTCAAATCTATAAAACAAGTTCGCTTGTTATAATGCAACAAATACAGTACATACAAAACTGACACAGCACAAATGGAAATACAATACAAAGCTAATAAAATACAATAAAATAGAGGAGCTAAAACCAGCCAAGGAATAAAAGAAGTTAAAACCAGCAACATGGAATTTTATACATTTCTTCTAATTTCATAAATACTTCATTAACAGAAATCCTTACCACCTCTTCTCGAGGGCAGGAGGGGTGTGTGTGTGTGTGTGTGTGTGTGTGTGGTGCTGTGGAAAAATTCCTGAGCTTGAATGAGCACAATAACACTTGGTGTGGTTGGACTACCAGATTTGGTGTTAACTTCTGTATTTTAGTAATCCTTTTACATACAAATATTTCTTGTCTGGATGGTGAGTGGGGTGGGCGTGGATTGCCATTTGACTTGGCACTTGTTTATTTATAATTATTATAAAGAAATTGATTTTTTAAATGTTATTTATGTGTCTTAAGAGCTGTTTGGACAGCATAAAATGCACCATTAATAACCTTCAGTCTTGCTCAGATATTCTCAGGTAGTATGGAAATTTATCTTTTTTAAAAAATGGGTCTTTCTCTTACTAGACACATTTAGGCCATGTATCAGATTTTATTTTTATTTCTTTAAAAAACACTGTGCAAGCATTCTTATTAAGTTGATTATCTTCTAAAGCAAACCTCCCAATTATCTGATTGCTAGCAAGGTGTTTGGCTGCAACTAGCTGTGCTTACTTTGGCAACTGGACTTTACTGCTAGATTAGACTCTACAACAGGACCACTTGCATTTTTAGTGTGGATTCATAAAACCGCTCTCGGCACAGTGGCTTTAAATATGGAACCTTCAGCCATGCACTGACCTGCTTTTGACAATCGTATCTCTGCTTATGTAATGGAGATATGCATGAGCCTTTTTCTCAGACACATGGGTCCTTCACTCCTCCCTTCATCGTAAGTTGCAATTAAACTAGGAAGTCTCTAATTAAAAGAAGTCTGTAATTAACTGGGATACTATGATTACCAGCTTTGGAGCAAGCCAGGATCTTAACCCAGCTTCAAATTGCGATTTGAGCCCCTGGCTTGTTACTGAAGCTGGTAACTATAGTTTTCCAGGATCTTACAAAAGGGAAAATTATGGTTAATCAAAGACTCCCTGGTTTAATTGCAGCTTGCCACATTTATTGAAATCAGTTGGCTTAAATGTGCTTAATTCAGTGTTGGTCTTTGGCACACATAATCAATAATCAATAATAATAATAATAGTAATGTTATTTATTAGAATTTCTTGGTCACCTTTATTTTTAAAAAGAATGAAGGCAACTTAAAAATAAAATAAAATATACAAAATATAAAGTAGCTGAAAAGGATTTCCATTAAAAATGCCAAGACATCATACTGGGACAGATGGTAGGAGTTGTATAGGGCTTTATATGTTAAAACCCCAACCTTGAATTGTGCTTGGATATTCTGAACATAAATGACTCTGAACAGTGTTGGAGTCACAGCTTTGGTTCCCCTGAGCAGAGATAGTTCAGTGAAATACTCGAACTTTTCAAAGGTGCCATGGATCTTTCCTTTTCTTGCAAGAATTTTCCTGAAAGGAAATGACATTTTTCTGTTATGAGACACGTTCTCTACCCTAGCATACTTCAACACCAATTTGTAACAGTATAATTTATTAGGTCTCATGTGTGTTTGTTTAGGAAATCTTTTAGACATACTGCCTTTGCATGACAATGTACAGAAACAGTACGTAAGATAAGCAATATATGAAATAATCAGAAACACCCACATTACACTCCTTAAAACAAGTAGTAAAACTTCATCAGGATACAACATTTAATAAAATGCAGATCAAAATAAAAGCATCTTAAGACTTCTCTTAAAATCCAACAGTGATGGGGCCATTTATACTTCCTGTGGAGGGCATTGTACAAGTGTGGTACCATTACTGAAAAGGTCCTATCCTTGGTGCCTGTCTACCCCTAACCGTTTTTGTTGACAAGATGGAGAATAGGACCTCAAAGCTGATCTTAGAACTCAGGCAGGCTCATAAAGGGTTCAGGAAGTCCCAAACCATTTAGAGCTTTAAAGGCCAAAACCAGCACTTTAAATTTAAGGCTAGAAACAGACAGCTGTAATGTTTTCTGTTTGCCCCCCCCCCCCAAACATTCATTTTGTTGGTTATTAACAGTTTATTAGATTTTTTTCATGTTCCAATAAAATAAAAACGGTAAATTCCCCCCCTCCCGGCCACTCCTGCCCCCATTCCCTCCCCTTTAAGTTTCCCCTTCATATCATCCTGTATTTAAAGAGCAAACGCTTCATGTCTGTAAGTAAAATCATTAAGCAAAACAGGAGAGTGGAGGCGTGGATTTCAAATATAGAAGAGCAGGCAAAGCATGTAGAGGCTAACCTGCAACACTGAGAGTAACAAGGAGTGTCTGCCTTGCAAGGCACTGTCAGATCTAGAGGATCCCAGCAGACAAAATAATCTGTGGCTAGTAAGTATTGATGAGTGGGCTGAGGGGCAAGATACTATTGCCTTTGTCAAGGCCCCCAAAGCATTCTTGCTGCCACATTCTATACCAAATGATGTTTCCAAGTCATCTTTAAAGGCAGCCCTGTATTGAGCATGTTACAGTAATCTAGCCTGTTGACTCTTGAATCTAATGATTCAAGATTCTGTCTTGGATCTAAAGGAACAGGGTTGCACACTGACCTTTGTTGTTTGCGGAGTAATAGTTCTTTATGTTCCTCCACCCACCTCCCCTAAACTCTGCATTAGAATTTTGAGGATGTTTGTATATTATATTCAGTCAAGGTACTTTGTTGGTGGGATAAATTAAAATATTACCGGAAATGGGATCGGTCATATATTTTACCTCATGCTGTGATGCTTATATCTACATGGAAATTATGCCCAAAGATAAATGAAATCAATGTTAAATTGCCTCTCCGAGTATTTGAAGGTTTTAAAACATCATTTAAAAATTACAGTAAAATTCAACAAACTGGTAGAACACTCTAGCCATTTTTAGTGCTTTTACCCCCCTTTTCATCTGATAATGCTTCTGTTCATTCGTTTCATTCATTTATTTCATTTTGTATTGCCCTATAGCCAAAGTTCTTTGGACAGTTTACAAAAATTACAAAACATAATATAAAAACTTTAACATACAAAATTTTAAAACAATTTAAAATAGCTAAAAACAGTTACAATGAAATACTGGGACTTGGTTAAACAACTGACATTAAAATACTATCATATACCATCAAATGCTTGGGAGTAGAGGACAGTCTGAATCTAGCACTGAAAAGATGGCAGTGTTGGCGCCAGGCAGACCCCAGTGAGGAGATCATTCCACAGTCGGGGGGCTACCATTGAGAAGGCCTGTCGTTTGTTGCCACCCTCTGCGCCTCCATCAGAGGAGGGACTCAGAGATGGGGCTCAGTGTTGACTATAGTGTACAGGTAGGTTCATGCTGGGAGAGGTACTCCCATCAGGTATTGCAATCCTGAGCTGTGTAAGGCTTTATAGGTCAAAACCAGCAACTCGGATCGGGCTTGGAGCCAGCGCAAGTGAGCCAGAATCGGTGTTATATGCCAGGACCTCCTATTCCCTTCTAGGAATCTAGCTGCCATATTTTGCACAGAGGATCTAACATAAGATCAATTAAAAATGCATATAAAAAAGAAAGTGAAATGTGCGTATGATCTTTGTGTTTGATATTATTTAACACTAATATATCCATCCCCAAGAAAAAGAAATGCAAGAAAGCCAAGTGGCTGTCTGATGAGGCTTTACAAGTAGCTGAGGAAAGAAGGGAAGCAAAAAGCAAGGGAGAAAGGGGAAGATATATCCAACTGAATGCAGAGTTCCAGAGAATAGCAAGGAGAGACAAGAAGGCCTTCTTAAATGAACAATGCAAGGAAATCGAGGAAAACAACAGAATGGGAAAGACTAGAGATCTCTTCAAGAAAATTGGAGATCTCAAGGGAACGTTTTGTGCAAAGACGGGCATGATAAAGGACAAAGAAGGCAGGGACCTCACAGAAGCAGATGAGATTAAGAAGAGGTGGAAAGAATACACAGAAGAACTATACAGGAAAGATCTTAATGTCCTTGATAGCCATGATAGTAATGTCCTTGATAGCCATGATAGTGCGGTCACTGAACTTGAGCCGGACATCCTCGAGAGTGAAGTCAAGTGGGCCTTAGGAAGCATTAGTAACAACAAAGCTAGCGGAGATGACAGTATTCCAGCTGAGCTATTTAAAATCCTAAAAGATGATGCTGTTAAAGTGCTGCATTCAATATGCCAACAAATTTGGAACACTCGGCAATGGCCGCAAGACTGGAAAAGGTCAGTTTACATTCCAAAGAAGGGCAACGCCAAAGAGTGTTCAAACTACCACACAATTGCGCTCATTTCACATGCTAGCAAGGTGATGCTCAAAATCCTACAAGCTAGGCTTCAGCAGTATGCGAACCGAGAACTACCGGAAGTACAAGCTGGGTTTCGAAGAGGCAGAGGAACTAGAGATCAAATCGCCAACATTCGCTGCATCATGGAGAAAGCAAGAGAATTCCAGAAAAACTTCTATTTCTGCTTCATTGACTACGCTAAAGCCTTTGATTGTGTGGATCTCAACAAACTGTGGCAAATTCTGAAAGTGATGGGAGTACCAGACCACCTTACCTGTCTCCTGAGAAACCTGTACGAGGGTCAAGAAGCAACAGTAAGAACCGGACATGGAACAAACGAGTGGTTCAAAATTGGGAAAGGAGTACGACAAGGCTGCATATTGTCACCCTGCTTATTTAACTTATATGCAGGGTACATCATGAGAAATGCCGTGTTGGATGAATCAGAGGTTGGAATTAAGATTCCTGGGAGAATTATCAACAACCTCCGATATGCAGACGATACCACCCTAATGGCAGAAAGTGAAGAGGATCTCAAGAGCCTCTTGTTGAGGGTGAAAGAGGAGAGTGCAAAAGCTGGTTTGAAACTCAACATTACAAAAACTAAGATCATGTCATCTGGCCCTATCACTTCCTGGCTTATAGAAGGGGAAGAAATGGAAGCAGTGACAGATTTTACTTTCTTGGGCTCCAAGATCACCGCAGACGGTGACTGTAGCCATGAAATTAAAAGACACTTGCTCCTTGGGAGGAAAGCTATGGCAAACCTAGACAGCATAGTAAGAAGCAGAGACATCACCTTGCTGACAAAGGTCCGTCTAATCAAAGCTATGGTTTTCCCAGTAGTAATGTATGGCTGTGAGAGCTGGACTATAAGAAAGGCTGAGCGCCGAAGAATTGATGCTTTCGAACTGTGGTGCTGGAGAAGACTCTTACGAGTCCCCTGGACTGCAAGGAGATCAAATCAGTCAATCCTAAAGGAAATCAACCCTGAGTGCTCATTGGAAGGACAGATACTGAAGCTGAAGCTCAAATATTTTGGCCACCTAATGCGAAGAGAAAACTCTCTGGAAAAGACCCTGATGCTGGGAAAGACTGAAGGCAAAAGGAGAAGGGGACGGCAGAGGATGAGATGGCTAGATAGCATCACCGATGCAATGAATATGAACCTGAGCACACTCCGGGAGAGTGCGCAGGACAGGAAGGCCTGGCGTGCTATGGTCCATGGGGTCACGAAGAGTCGGACACGACTGAATGACTGAACAACAACACTAATATAACACCTACATTTTTCTAAGAGCAGTATAGATATTAAGTGATGACAGTTCTTACCTGCAGGCTCACAGTCTAATAGACATGATACAAAAGGGAAAATGAACCAACGAAACGAAGGCCAAGCACTGAAGCAGCTGCACCTTCACTGATGGATGGGGCCAGGTTGGTCTCCCCCTTGCCATGAAGTTCTTCCTGAGAGGCAAGGGGTGCAGCCTGCCAGTGGCCCCGGTTCTCCTAGCCAGTGGCAGAGGCCAGAGGGGCCTCCTTTCAGCTCTGCAGTTTAAATAGCCTCTTCTTAAAGAGGTAGCAGACAACAGCACTTCACTTGCCTGGTTGCTGCTGCTTCTCTTCAACAAGTGCAGCTGCTGTTTTGGGGAGGGGCCGGCCCAGCTCATAAAGCAGCAGCAGTGGGGTCGGTGGGGGTGGCAATTTGACTCACTCACTGCTGCTTCCTCACAGGGGATTTTAGTAGAACATCCAGAGAAGAAATGGGATGCTAAGATTTTTGCTTCAAACTACCTGATGGGCACGTACAGAAGCCAGCTTCTGTGTCCACATCCCAAGCTGTGTGGGAAATGGCGTATGAGATTTTTTTTCCAGGTCAGTCGAGGCCTATGCATGGGTTGCCCTTTCAAACAGTGGATTTGGGCTCCTCCTCCCCCGCTCCCTTCCAAACAGCTGTCTTGCAGGATTTCAGGCCTTTAAAAAATGGCCCTTGCTCATCCACCTGGAGCGGCTGCATATGCACGTTGTTGGCATGGTCCCACTGTCGCTCTGCCAGCATCATCTGCAGTTGTGCAGCAAGATACGTTAACTGCCTCCTAAACAATGGCCTTTTAAGAATTGAGTGGTGGGTTGGTAGTTCATATTGAGTATCAGTATACCTTCAATAGCTGTCTGCCAGGAATATATACATGAATTGTATGGAGGCCTCTAGAGAGAATTCCTTGCAGCAAATAAAAGTACACCAAGTGTTGGTGCCTGTGTAGGATTTCCTTCTGTGTTTTATTTAAGAAATGTATTCGTTTAATAGTCTTAAAAAAAATGTCAGGCATATTAATTGGGGCTTGGTAGTGGGACCCAGGTGTTAGGAATCACTTGGGTTGATTTTAATCACGGTATTAATTACCAGGCAGAAAGCCTCAATTCACATTATTGATTTTAATCAACTGTTTCTATTTGTACATGGGTTAGTCACTACAGGTGCATTCCATGGTTTATTGTTCAGCTGAATAAGGCTTCTGCATTCTGTTTGTTATTCCTGTGTTGGTGTAACAAAATCTACAGCCGTGGAAGAGTAGCACTAAACATTTATTTTAAAACTTTTCAGCTCAGAACATAATGTTGGCCGATCAAGCCATAGGCAATTCAGAGACATAATTGGCTACGGGATATGCAGCATGTAAGCCTGGGGAATCCAGGGTCCAAGCCAGGGTGCCTGAAGTCATGTTATTGCTAAAGTTTATGTGGGAAAGTGGGGAGAGCCCTTGAAGTAGTAATGAGGTACTGAGTTGTAGCTGGGAAGCTGTCCTGAAGGGTTGGTTCTGTGTATCAGGGAAGTATAATTTGGAACTTGTTCAAGACCAGCTTTACTTGACAGACCATATATACTTTTTTTTTTAGAGGGCACTTAATCACAGCCAGTAATTGTAAGGATTTTGGGATCGTGATTTATTTAAGCCCCAGTCAAACCAGATTTGAGGATTGCTAAAGTGAAACGGAGTCACAGATGTGTCATATTGATTACTCAATATCATTTTATTGATTACTCAAAGGTGATAAATGGATGCAGAAAGAGTATGGAAAAATAGCTCACACATCCCTTCAGCTAATCAAAGCAGGCCTTCATCACAGCTGGCTGTGTACTGGGGTCCCCACAGTACACAAGACCCCACCCCATGGACCAGCAGATTTCTCCAGGCTGGTAGTGCATGTTTTCCTCTTTGGAGCAAGACCAAAGAGCAAAACCAGCCTGCTGGATTTTATAGATGTCTTTCCTAAGTTTCATAGCTTGTCATGAGAAAATCACCCCCTTCTCAGGAGAAGGGTGGGGTGGGGGTGTCTTTTGCTTCTCACAAGAGAGAACAACATCCTCATCTCAAAGGAAAAGATCACTTCACATAGGCCAAACAATTGTGGCTGTACTTGTTTGGTACCCATTATCTCATGTGAGAGGCCTACTAAAAGCTGCCCATTATAGAGGCCAACTTTGTCTCTCAAATCTGCCCACTATATTAGGATATACAGGTCTCTATACATTTACAAATAGCATATCGGACACTATGTCAGTTCAAACCTGACTTGTCACCAAGCCAAACTACTACAGTAATCAATGTTCCTTGAGGTACCCAGGACAATCCCATAGATGCTCAAAGTTACTGGGCATATCCAGTGTATTTTCCCACAAGTAAGCGTGGAATGAAAAACAGGTATGCATTCAGAATGAAATTCTTGGAGCTCAGGTATAGCTGTAAAAGCAAGTGTCTATGAAATCACCAGGGTTAGCCCAGTAGGTGACCTCAATTCATTTTTGTTCCGCTACGCTCCTAATGTGTCTTTGTCAAGAGTAAGAGACAAATTCTACAGCCCTCTCAGTTGTTTCACAGAATAAAATACTTAGCATGTGTCTACTCATATGACTTAAGAATGCGTATATAGAAATTTCACATGAAAGTCTTTTACACAATATTGTATTATAGGTTCAATAAGGGGTTCAATAAGCTAGGGGCAGGTTCACTTGCTACAAGCTGCATGAGGAGCTAGACATGGGTGGAGGCTCCCTTGTTGTAGAAGCATGAGAGCAGTCTGCACATTAGCCCAGTTTTCAAAATCAGCCCATGCGTTACTTTAGGGTTCTTTAACCCTCCAACAAGCCATACCGTCCAGCTTCAGACAACATGACAAGCTGCACTCCGGGCAGAGACTTCAAATCCTGCCTGGCATGCACTGCAGCTTAAGCAATCCACCGTGGCTTGTTTAAGCGGTGGCAGTTGTGCAAACCATGTCAACAGCTGGGTTTACACAACATGACAACCCACACTCAAGGTTGAGTGTGGGTTGTTGTTGAACCATGAGTTGTCATTGAACCATGGGTTGTTGTGTTGTGCTTTTTAACCACAACCCACAAACAGAACCCATGGGTTGTTGTTGGGTTGTGAACTCTGGGTTGTTTGTGGTTAACAAGCCATGGTGTGTTAGTGCAGCTGGGTTTACATGATGCAACAACCCACAGCTCAACAACAAGTCACGGTTCAATGACAACCCATACGCAACCTTGAGTGTGGGTTGTCATATTGTGTGAGGCCTGTAAGTGGCTGGGTTTGGATGACATGCCACAGCTCATTGTGGGTTATTTAACCCACAATGAGCTGCAGCGCCCATGGGTACCATATTCCATAAGGAACCCCACTCAGGGGTTGTTGTTTCATGCGAACCCAGCAAGCATGGGTTATGCAAGGCATAATCCTAAAATAGACCATGGGTTCTGCAAGGGTTGTTTAATCCTCACATAAACCATGCTCACTAGGTCTGCATGATACGACAACCGCTGAGTAGGGGTTGAATATTCAAAATGATGGCTGGATAAGCTGCAGCCTCACCATGGATTAAATAACCCATGGTGGGTTGTCACGTTGTGCAAATAGCCCCTCACAGTGGAGCTCTTCACACACCACGCTAACCCACACTCAGTGGTTGAGTATGGGTTGTTGTTGAACTGTGGGTTGTTAGTTGAACATGGGTTAGTGTGTTGTCTGAACCCAGGACATTTTCCACAGGGTGGCTTGTTAACCATGTGGTGTGGCTTGTTAACCACCCTGAACAACCCAGCAACAAACCTTGGGTTCTCAAGGTTGCTTGTTTGAGGAAAAATAAGCCATACTGCATGTTAGCAAACCACCCTGCGGAAAATGTCCTGGGTTCAGACAATACACAAACCCATGGTTCAACAAACAACCCACAGTTCAACAACAACCCACACTCAAGCACTGTATGTGGGTTAGCGTGCTGTGTGAACAGTCCCAGTGTGGAACATCTGCTCCTATACGAAGGGTTTACTCCATAAAAATGTGGAGCACTTTGGATTAAATACATATGTTTTAGCCTTTGCAGAGTTTAATTAGATTTTTAATATGCTCTAGTTTAAAAGCATCTATACTTCATTTTTTTATTTTTAAAAACAAATATCTGTTATCAAATGTAGATGTAAACAGTGTTTGTTTTTATAAAGGCAAGTATTGTGTAATTTCTCCTTCAGGAAACTTGGGTCGGCTTTTATCCATATAATTACTAGGAAACAACTAGTATTTGAACACTGTTATTAACGAGAGTTAAGTTTTTGTTTGGCATGCATGGTGAAAGTTACACAGAAAAGATATTCTAATTATTATAAACGATTTACATATTAAAGACCTGCTGTGGATAAGAGTAATGAAATGCTATCCTTTTGTTACAGACATTAACAGCCCATACACTGTGTGCCCTAGAAATTTGTTGACAATAATTATTAGGAAAACCGTTCTTTCCTCTAGAGCAGCCTGTGATGTTTGATAATATTTTTAGGCACTTTGAAAGTTTGTTTGTTGGAATGTTAGGAAGTATAAAATGTAACTACTTTAAATAGTGAAGTTAGGCTAACTTAACTTACTTAAATAAAGCAGCAACCCAACTTCACTGTGTGTTCCCATCCAAATAGAGGGCAGGCGAACCCGGAGCATGGTAGTATCATGTCTCATGTTTTGAAGTATTTGGACATTACAGGAGAGAGAGGAAGAGACGTGGGCTTCTTGCATTCAGTGGCAGCCACGTGACTCCTGTAATGTCTAGTTCCAACCAGAGTGCTACTTCACATTACGTTAGAAGGGCACACGTTAAAGATTTCAAGCGTACCCAGTTTATCCTAAAATAGGACTTTGCCTGGTGCCCAAAAGATGCATCGAAGAAGGTGCCAGGTGTTCCGGAGCAGGGATAGTACCACCAAAAAGGCCCTATCGCCTGAAGGCTCCTCCAACAACAAGCCTGCCTTCATTACACTGTAGAAAATTCCCATTGCAATAATGTAGTGCAGGTATGTTGTGGAAACACACAATGGTTATATGTACCTGAATTCTTTATAGTGCTATCTTTCCAAAATGCCTGAAGGTCCTTAAGAAAATGCAAGCCAGCGAAGCTTACCAGCTTCTGGGAAACTCCACTGCTAAATTGGTAAGGGAGCAGTTGCAGCTCCCTGTAGTTAGAAATGGTGTATAAATAGTATCATTTTACCTACCATAAGTTAGGTTGGTTTCCTGTAATGTGTGTTTCAGAATCATGTAATAAATATCAGTAGACTGAAACTTTAGGCTGCTAAAAGTATCCATTTAGGATTTTTTAAAAACAAATTATTTTGACAAATACTAACTTTCAGCCCAGTTCTAAATATGCTTACTAAGAGAGGTCTCCCACCGAGTTTGGTACGATTTATTTCCTAGTACGTATGTTTGTAGTCTTAACACTGATCTAATATGTTCAATTTTATTGCTTATATTTAAAACACCTAAAATGTTCTTAGAGCTGTACCAATTATTTTTAAAAAGCCAAGACTGTCCCTGGGAATCTAACAGACACAAATCAAAAGGAACAAGGAGGAAAGAGGAAAGTAAGCAAACTCAGGTTCTTGTTCTTAAAGTTACATAACTGATTGTGATCAGCTGGAATAGCACTGAGAAGGGCATTCTTGGAGAGGAGGAGTCAGAATGGCAGGTGGGCTTTATTTTAGAATATTTATATACTGCTTCCCATTTTTAAAATCCTGAAACAGTTTACAACAAATTATAAAATGATACATCATTATAAAAGCACAGCAACAACAAGTTAATGGTTGGAAAAAGCTAGGGTAAACAGGTACATTTTTAGGAATTGTCAAAAGCACAAGATGGGTGGTTCCTGACATATCGCAAAAGGGAGATCATTCCAGAGGGAGGGGGCCACCACAGAGAAGGTTGGTAGCCATGTTGCTGCCAGGTAGGACTCCACAGGGTGTGGCATGGACAGCAAGGCCTCCCCTGAGGATCATAGTGGTCTAATGGGTCTATATAGAATCATAGAATAGTAGGGTTGGAAGGGGCCTATAAGACCATCGAGTCCCAAGTCCCTGCTCAATGCAGGAATTTAAGTCAAAGCATCCCTGATGGCTGTCCAGCTTCATCTTGAATGCCTCCAGTGTGGGAGAGCCCACCACCTCCCTAGGTCATTGGTTCCATTGTCGTATTGCTCTAACAGTCAGGAAGTTTTTCCTGATGTTCAGCTGGAATCTGGCTTCCTGTAACTTGAGCCCATGATTCCGTGTCCTGCACGCTGGGATGATCGAGAAGAGATCCTGGCCTTCCTCTCTGTGACAGCCTTTCAAGTACTTGAAGAGCACCATCATATCTCCCCTCAGTCTTCTCTTCTCAAGGCTAAACATGCCCAGTTACTTCAGTCTCTCTTCTTAGGGCTTTGTTTCCAGTCCCCTGATCATCTTTATTGCCCTCCTCTGAACACTCTCCAGCTTGTCTGCATCCTTCTTAAAGTGTGGCACCCAGAACTGGACACAGTATTCAAGATGAGGCCTAACCAGTGCTGAGTAGAGGGGAACTAGTACTTCCTGGGATTTGGAAGTGATGCTTCTATGAATGCAGCCCAAAAGAGCATTTGCCTTTTTTGCAGCCGCATCACATTGTTGGCTCATATTCAGCTTGTGATATGCAACAATTCCAAGATCCTTCTTGCTTGTCATGTTGTTGAGCCACGTATCCCCCATCTTGTAACTGTGCCTTTGGTTTCTTTTTCCTAGGTGCAGAACTTGGCATTTATCCCTATTAAATGTCATTCTGTTGTTTTCTGCCCAGCACTCCATCCTATCAAGATCACTTTGAATTCTGTTTCTGTCTTCCAAAGTATTAGCTATCCCACCCAATTTTGTGTCATCTGCACATTTGATCAGCATTCCCTGCACCTCCTCCTCCAAGTCATTAACAAAAATGTTGAAGAGCACTGGACCCAGGACTGACCCCTGCAGTACCCCTCTCGTTACCTCTCCCTAGTTTGACAAGATCCCATTGATAAGCACACTTTGAGTCCAGTTCTGTAGCCAGCTGTGGATCCACTTGATAATTGTTTCATCTAGCCCACTTTGAGCTAGTTTGCTCATCAGGATATCGTGGGGCACTTTGTCGAAAGCTTTGCTGAAGTCGAGGTATATTATATCCACGGCATTCCCACAGTCCACAAGGGAGGATACCTGATCAGAAAATGAGATCAGATTCATCTGACAGGATTTGTTCTTGACAAATCCATGTTGACTTCGAGTAATCACTGCATTGCTTTCAAGGTGCTCACAGATGGATTGCTTTATCATCTGCTCCAGAATTTTCGCAGGGATTGATGTCAGACTGACTGGTCTGTAGTTCCCAGGTTCCTCCTTTTTGCCCTTTTTGAAGATAGGGACAACATTAGCCCTCCTCCAGTCATCTGGCACTTCACCCATCCTTCATGATTTCTCAAAGATAATAGAAAGTGGTTCTGAGAGCTCTTCTGCCAGTTCCTTTATTATTCTAGGATGCAGTTCATCTGGCCCTGTAGATTTGAACTCATTCAAAGTAATTAGGTGCTCCTTGACCATATTCCTATTGATCTCAACCAGCAATCCTGCCCCTTCAGCCTGTACTTTGCCTTTGCCAAGGGACCCTCTTTCGAGAGAAGACTGAGCCAAAGTAGCAATTGAGAACTTCTGCCTTTTTTTGGTCATCTGTTATCATTTTGCCATCCTTATTTAACAGTTGAACCACCATTTCTTTCCTCTGTCTTTTACTATGCATGTATCTGAAGAAAGCCTTTTTGTTGTTTTTAGCATCCCTTGCTAACCTCAGCTCGTTCTCAGCTTTAGCCTTCCTGACGCCATCCCTGCAATTCTGTGCTACCTGCCTGTACTCGTCCTTTGTAGCTTGGCCTTCCTTCCACTTCCTGTATGTGTCCTTTTTTGTTTTCCGGTCATCTCTAAGCTTTTTGTGAAGCCACATTGGCTTCTTCTGTTGTCTTCCACCTTTTTTTCTGGTTGGAATTGTTTGTAATTGTGCCTGTAGAATTTCCTTTTTTTAAAAAAACTCCCACCCATCTTGGACTCCTTTTCTCATTAGAGCCGCTTGTCATGGGACCTTACTTATCATTGGTCTGAGTTTATTAAAATTAGTTTTCTTAAAATCCAGGGTACTCGTTTGGCTAAACTCAGTTTTGCTTCCTTTAGAACTAAGAACATACAGTAAGTATAACATGGTCACTTTCCCCCAGGGTTCCCCGTAACTGCTACTTTATCCACTAAATCATCTCTGCTGGTTAAGATCAAGTCAAGGATAGCTGTTCCTCTAGCCAATCCACATCATGCTTCCTTGAAACATTGGCAGTACTTTTCAAAAGTTTCATCCTTGTCTTCTCCTTGATTGGGTGGCCGGTAGTAGACTCTGACCACCATGTTCCTTTTATTCTTTGCTCCATTTATTTTAACCTAGATGCTCTCGATGGGGCTACAAAGCTCATCCTCCTGTATTTCTGTGCAGATATATGTATTTTTAACATATAGTGCGACTCCACCCCCCTTTCTGTTCCTTCTCTTCTTGTTGAACAAGTTATATCCTTCAATTGCAGTATTCCAGTCATGAGAGTTAGCCCACCAAGTCTCAGTTACACCTACCAAGTCATAATTTCCCTCCTGTATTAAGAGTTCAAGTTCATTCTGTTTGTTTCCCATACTCTGAGCATTAGTATATAGACATCGAAGACCATGTGTGTTATAGTCTGGCTTTCTTCCTATGTTTTTTGAAGACTATTATTGGGCACTATTAGAGTTGTTCTCTCTGTTGTGGTGCATGAGCCTTCATCCAGTGTTACCCCCAACTTTACATTTCCCTCCCCTGTAGGATTCAGTTTCTGAACTTCTGATGAAGTTCTTCATGCTGTGGCCAAACACATTCTTCCTAGCCCTTGTGAGGCACAACCCATCACTTGCCAGCAGTCCATCTTCCAGGAAGTATAGCCCATGGTCCCAGAATCTAAATCTCTCGCATCAGCACCACCTTCACAGCCAGTCATTCACCCGGAATATTTTTCTTTCCCTTTCTATCCCTCTTCAAACTACTGGAAGGATGAATGAGAAAATTCTCTGGGCCCCAAAGTTCTTGAGTTTCCTTCCCAAAGCTTCAAAGTCTGATGTGATTTCTTCATAGCTCCGCTTGGCAGTATCATTTGTTCCCACATGAATGAGAACAAAGGGATGCATGTCAGTGGGCTTTATGAGTGCAGGCAACCCTTCAGTCACGTCTCTAAACTGTCCTCCCAGGAGACAGCATACCTGGTAAGTCTCTGGGTCTTCGTGACATACTTGGGTTTTGATCCCAGCAACGAGTCTCCCATTATTACTACTCTTCTCTTCTTGTTGTTGTAGGCCTTGGTTTCATTGCCTCTGCTTGACTGACCTTCAGCCTCTTGCTTGCTCTCATGTGGGTTCCCCTGTAATTCTTCCTCTGCACGCTGGCCTCCAGTCTCATCCTCAAATACCTGGAAACGGTTCCATAGCTCCACTGCTTCCACTGGTGCTGAGTAGATTCTAATTCTTCTGCTCCTAACTGTCACCCTTTTCCTAGGAGTATACACTACTTCATTTTTCCTCGCCTCAGCATTTTCCCCTTCTGCCTCAGCTTGCTGTTGCTTTTCTAGCTCCTGTACTTTACTTTGCTGCTGTAGTTCCACCATTCTGTCTGAGAATTATTCGCCTTCTCTTATTCCCTTGAGGTTCGACACTCACCGCTCCAGTCCTTTTACTTTTTCTTCCAACAGTGTAATCAATTCTGACTTGGATTCCTGCATTCTGACTTGGATTCCTGCATTGAGCAGGGGGTTGTACTCAATGGCCTTGTGGGCCCCTTCCAACTCTACTATTCTATGATTCTATGAATTGCACTTGTTGCATGTGTAGGCCATGTTGGTCTCAAGCAAGAAAACAAACATAGCACACACCTTTCAGGTCATCACCACTGGAGAGTCTTTTCCCTCCATAGTCTCTATTCCCTTTGTTTCCAGCTTTCTGATGGTACTGGAATAGCCTGTGCTTTGTCCTCTATTCACTGGAGGTTAACAACAGAGTCTCACTGGTATAGAAGTGAGTGTTACAAGAAAAAGAAATTAAAACAAACAAACAAAAATGTTTCCTCCCCCTTGCCCTCCCCTGCCAAACTTCCATTTGCTGTCTCTGTTCATTCGCTCTCTGGGAGCTTGCTTGCTTGTATAGCCCCTAGACCAGCTGGGGCAGCTTCCTCTGCTCTGCTCAGTTAGGAGTCAGGAAACAGAAACTCCCCACCCACACAGCAGCTGAGAGTAATCAGACCACGCCCCTTCAGTGCCAGCTGTCAGGACATGCCCCTTCAATTGGAGCTCTCAGGAGCACATGGAGAACACATGGCAGCTCAGAATAAAAAGTCCTTGGGCTTACTCCAGCCCACTCACCGTTTTGCCTTTGTCTCTTCTTCCACTGCAACTCCCCTGCCAAACTTCTGTTTGCTGTCCCTGTTCGCTCACTCCGATCGCTCACTCTCTGGGAGCTTGCTTGCTTGCTTGTATAGCCCCTGGACCAGCTGGGGCAGCTTCCTCTGCTCTGCTCAGTTAGGAGTCAGGAAACTGAACATATAGGGGGAGTGTACTTTCAGGTAATCTGGTCCTATGTTTAGGGCTTTATATGTCATTAATAATACCTTGAACATGGCTTGGAAGTAAACTGGCAGCCAGTGCAGCTCTTTCAGCACAAGTGTTATGTGCGCATGGTTATGCACTCCCAACAGCCTTGTTGCAGCATTCTGTACTAGCTGCATCTTCCAAACCAGCCTCAAGGGCAGCCTCACCTGGAGACCATGAGAGTAGTCCAGTCTCAATGTCACCAATGCATGGATCACAGTGGTTAAGGTGTCCCTGTCGGGGAATGGGTATAGTTGGGATATCAGCCAAATTTGGTAAAAAGTGTTCCATGCCATAGAAGTCACTTGGGCTTCTAATAATGATGATGAATCTAGGAGCACCCATAAACTGTGAGCTCATATGTTCTTTCCCTTCTCCAAAACACAGCCAAGTAGAAATGGCTGCTCATTGAAAGTTCATCTGTTTCCAAGGGTGGGGAGGGTTACTAACGTTGCATTGGAGGTCTCAACAAAGCAACCTTAGATCTGTAACCAACCCGTGTGTGTGTGTGTGTGTGTGTGTGTGTGTGTGTGTGAGAGAGAGAGAGAGAGAGAGAGAGAGAGAGAGATCAGATTGGTTAGTCATGGAATTTGCGTTTTGTGATGTAATTATAGCTAACTAGGAATGTGGGGGGACACTTGCTAAAAAGGTGTGTGTGTCTTGTGAAACTGCACGTCTGTTTGGTGCATGTGCACAAGTATTAGCAGATATATTCCATCAGTGTACTCCTATGTGCATTGACAAGCTACCATCTGGGTAACCTTATAGAACATACAGCTTTTTATAACATATTTACTTCTTGTCTCATTTTCAGAATGCTTACAAGATGTAATGTGAACATGTCTCATTACTTAAAAGGCCAGTCTAATATAGGTAACTTGCAAGTCAAGGCTTTATATGACAGTATGTCAGGATTCTGAAAGTATTACATCAGTCACCTTGACAGGCATTCCATATCCATGTGCAGACATAGAATCATAGAACAGTAACATGTTAAGTACCATTACAGTACAAAGTATTTAAATGCTAGGGTAACAGGAAATTATACTCTGGAATCACACTGTAGATGCATATTCATGAACTGAAAATGTACAAAAATAGCAGAATGTTTTTGCAAGGGACATAGAGAAAGGCAGCCTGATGACTACTTGGCCAGAGTGACCCTTCTTAAAGTTTCCAAGACATTTGGACAGCCTGGGTGGATAAGCTCCTTGGGAAATCCATATACTGCCTAGCAAGTAACAATGCTGGATGGCTTCCTCCAATACTGAGGAAACGTTTTCTCTGATGCCCCCAAGGGTGCTGAGCAGGTTTGGAGGTATTTGAAAGGGCTAAGCAACTCCTGAAAACTAGCTGATGAGCAGGATGTGTCCCCTTCTCTCTCTAAGGTTTGAAGTCATTTAATTCCTCATCCTCTTCTATTACTGCTTTCAGTTTCTGGGCTTTTTGTTCCCAGTCGTGCCTATCACTGGTTGTTTGTCCTCAAAGGAAATAGCTAGCGTACATTGATCTGAGGTTTCCTTTTCTCAAGTTCTTTCTTTTTCCTTCTGCGCAAATTGGCAACACTTTTTCCAAATGTATATGTCTTTGCTTTAATTTTGACACAGTAAGTGATTCACTGTGAGTGAGAGGTTGAAAATAGGATCTGGATTAAAACAAGCAAAGCTTTGTAAGGCATCAGTCTTTGCTAAGGTCAAAGGTGCTGGTCGTACTATTCCATTGCATGACATTCAGGACAGCCTTGGATGTGCAAGTCCAGTGTAGAAATTTAACTATTCTAGCTATTCACACTTTCAGTGTGAATGTCTTCAAATGTTTCATGAAGTCAAACCTATGGAGCCCCCAGCTCAGCTGTTTGATGTGTCTTGAATAATTGAATGTTGATTGGATTGTTGCACAGATCTATATGTAGCTATTGAGCCTTGTTCAAGGTGTTACTGTTGGGTTATAAGGCCCTAAACAGCTCAGGGACAGTTTATCTGAGAGACTGACTTCTCCAGTATAGGCCGCCCCAGTCTCTACATTCTGAGGGGGAGGCCTTGCTTACCATACTTTGGCATAATGAGGCTGATTTGGCCATGGAGCAGATGAGGGCATTCTTGGTTGTGGTGCTCTCCATATGTAATGATCTCTCCATTGAGATTAGGCGGGCTCCAAGCGTGGAGCGTTTCCACCACCAACTTAAAAAAAACAACACCTGTTTGCCCTGGCGTTTCCCTGACCACTGGCATTGCCAGCTATCCCTGGTTATTTTAATGAGATGTTATTGTTTTATCACTCTTCTGTTGTTTTAATGACTGGTGTTTTTTATCTGTATTTTATCATGAGTTTATCTTTTCAAGAAATCCTCTGAAATGAATAAATAACTACATGAATATCTAGCAACTTGATTATTTTAGGTTTGCAGCTAATTTGGGGACTGTGTGGCTCCTGCTTCCATGGGCCCTCTGTTTGATACTGGAAAGCTTCAGTGAATGTAGCTGCAGTAGGATATTTGCAGGTCCAATGCAAGGGGGTTTTGAGGATTCTGTGCAGCTGGATGTGTATGGAGCACATCTAATTGGATCATATAGTGAAGGTCCAGGAGGAGTAGGCAGATGACATTCTCCAGGCTGGTGTGAGGAAGGCATCCCACAATGGGCTCGCTCCCCCTATCACCCAGGAAAAGTAGGGACCCATGTGACTGAGTTTTAAACACCCTGTTGGTCTGAAGCTGCTCGTAGCCAGTTTGTCTCTGCTTTTTGCCTAGGACAGAGCTGATTCTCATCTCCTATCTCAAGCCTATACTTCTCTCTGTTTCTAAAATTTCTTAAATTCCTTACCTCTTTGAGGGTTTTTTTTCCTCACAACCAGCCTTTATTAATTCACCCTCCCTTACAAAAAAAGATTTTTCTGCTTCTTTCTCTCTGTGCTTGCTTATACCTCTCCATGACCCCTAAGGCAAAGAAAACCATTTCAAAGCCTGAAAAGAACAAGAAAACAATGACTCATGTGAGAGTCCTTAAGAAGCCATCTGCAGACAAAAAGGAGTATTGGCCAGGATGATCAGGGAGATACCCAGTTTGGTGGCTTTGGCTGCCTACTGAGGATCACTGGCGAGAGTTAACCAGTTTGCTAGCTTCAGCTATCTACTGAGTGCCTACTGAGTCTTCCAGCTGCAGAACATCAAATAAGAGATCACCAGCCAGGAGGCTACGGCCCCTCGCTGAGTCTTTTAGACACCAGGAAGGGTGTGATCCTGGCCTCAAAAGAAGAAAGAAGTGGCCAAGGCTGAGGGAGGGGGGGCACTGCAGGCCACCCTCTGCACTCAGAACAGGAGGAAGAAATAATGGAGCAGCAAGGCTAGATGCTCCAACAACATCAAGGGTGAGATCGAATTCATTTTTGTTTTCTCCCCCATGCGGCGGATTCCCACCAAACAAAGCGGGCAGCTATTTTAAGTTGCAGTTCTGATTCCAACTTGCAAAGGGAAGCCCCTCCTCCCTCCACCTCCTTCCTCGCTCAGATGAGGAACAATGAGATAGCACCCCCCCCCCCCCATCACAAGCATGGCTCAATTAGATAAACCAGTCTTATCCCAGATCACTAAAGCACTACTGGGCAATCTGAATGACCATTTATTAAATAAACAAACCTTGAGACCAAGCCGTTCTGCAAAATGCACCAGAAGCTTGAACACATCCGAGTCTTCCTCCTCTCCTCCTCCGCACTTAGAAAACAAAATAAAAATTTCAAAATCAAAATGGCCTAGCCCTGCCCATAATCCGCACTCATCAGTTGGCTCTGAGGATGACTGTCCTGACCTACACTCCACAGCCACAGGTCACACTAACAGACCCAAGACCATCTTCGCTGAGCCCCAACCTGACTGATTCCTCCATAATTTTGCTTCAGGAGTCCATTTCAGAAAGGGATGAGGGTGCATGGTTAGACATAGAGGTTACAGAGCATTCCTCATCTGATGGATTCTTTAACAAAGAGGACTTGTTTACCATTATTGTCTAAAGCAATTGTCTCCATAACTAGTGATCCAGCACCACCTGAGAAACAGCAATCATTATCTAGAGGGGTGGCGATGTTTCCAGAACCCAAGCCAACCACCAGAGAGTTACTTTTTCTTAACTCCTTTAATAAACTAATGAAATCTCCCCACCAGGCAGAAAGGGGCTCAGTACAGCAGAGAGATTTTACACTCTTCCTCATGATGTGATGGAAGAACTAATAGGCTCCTTAGTAGACACCCCTGTGGTGGCCTTGCTCTCAGGCTCTATAATGCCAAAAGTTGGTGACATTTTCCTAAAAGACCATGGAGAAAAGAGGTCTGATACAGCTTTTAAAAAGGCATATGAAGCTTCAGCAATCACCTTAAGGGCCTCAGAGGTATCATTCGCAAAGAGCTATCTTATGGGTGGAAGACATAATAAACAATAAAGAATTGGATCAGACCACTTTATATATAGGACTGAACAAACTCTCTTCATTTTTGTCTTCCTGGAAGATGCCATACAAGATGCATTAGCAGCTGCTAACATAGCCAGCCATTCCATTTGGCTGAATCACTGGAATGTTAATCTTCCCTCAAGGGGAAATCTTTCACCATACCCTCCATGGGGGCGCACCTTTTTGGGGAAAAGGCCTTAAAAGATCTGCTCATAGAAACTAAAGATGTGAAAAGTTACACCTTCTCCTCTCGAGGAGAAGATAAAAAAAACCCCTTGCCCGGTATTATGTGTCCTTTCGCCCATTCTGGAGCACTAACCATATTCCTCTCCCCTGAGAGAATAGTCAAGCTTCAGGACTGTTCGAGGGCTGTTCATCATCAAAGAATAACCAGCTTAATGGATGCAGCACATCTTCTGGTTTTGATGATCTCATGTCTCGGCATCCTTCCGTGGGCAAGACTGTACTCTCACCCCTGTCAGTGGTTCCTACTGTCCTTCCAAGCTCAAATGCAGGGAGAAATCATCACCCTGTACATCTCCGTCAACATGTCAGAGACTCCTTCAGATGGTGGCAATACCTCCAAAATCTACAGGTGAGCAGCCACTTCTGGGAGCCAGACAGGATCACACTGACGATAGATGCCAGCCTTGAAGGATGGGGAGCCCACTGCAACTCCTCCTGGCCCAAGGAAAGGGAAGACAGAGGAAAAATCCCACAGCATCAACTGGCTGGAGCTCAGGGCAGTCCAGCTGGGTCTGAAATCCTTCTCATGCCAGTTGTTACATTCTCACAACCTAGTCAGAACGCGCAGCACAATGGCATATGCACACAGTGTTTCAAAGAGGTATCAAATCCTACTCTCTCCACTTGGAGGCCCAGAGCATGCTGTTATGGGTCAAACAGAACTTAGCCTCCATCTCAACCCGACATATCAAAGGGATTCTGAACAGTACAGCAGACTAAGTCTACAACAAATAGTACGGCTGGAATGGAGCCTATTGTCAGGAGCGCCCTAGCTGCCTCTTAAAGTCCCCTCCAGTAGCCAAAACAAGACTCAGACAAAAGGGATTCTTTCCAAGGCTTTATTCCTTTACAACCTAATGACTCTTTCAGATGCTAATTGCCAGCGACTAAGCAAGGAACTGCAAATTGTATCATAGCATAGTAACCTAAGCTCCATGTTCGCAGTTGGTCCCCGTTTGGAGGAGGGCGGGAAAAGTGTATTTTCTCAGATTGACATCTATGTATTTACTAATAAACTATCTGTTCCTCTGTGGTTCTTCCTTGCCTATGATACAAAGAGATGTTTTCTTCCTCAATGTCTGAGCTTTAGCCATGGACGGAACTGGCTAGGAGGAGCTTCAGACCAATAGAGTGTTTAAAACTCAGTCACGTGGGTCCCTGCTTTTCCTGGCTGATAGGGGGAGCGAGCCCATTGTGGGATGCCTTCTGCACACCAACCCAGAAGGAACCTTCTTGGTAAGTACCAATGTTCCATTCTTCCAATAGCTCTTATGGAAGAAGAATACTATCATTGTTAATCTCTTGCTCTGGCTAGCTACTGTATGAAACAAAGAACTTGAGAAAAAATAAGCTGCTCTAAAAAGTAACTCATGACATTAGTGTTTATTCCTGGGAGAACGTTCTTTGTATTCACAGTTTTCTCACTCCTCCTTGACGGGTTAACATTTATTACCTCTGTCAGCTATAATTACCCTTTAAAGTATTCTATGTTAGTTCTTCCCCCTTTTTGTTAAATAGATATTGTAGCACCAAGCTTGAAGGAGGTGGTTTTATCTTCCCATCATAGGAGAACAGGCAAGTTAAATATGTACTCTGAAAATCATTATTCGGTGCATGCGGAGATCTCTAAAGTGATAAGATTGTTAAAAGCTTTAATCATGACTCATGCATGAGCAGCTGGAAGCTGTGCCATTAGTTTGTGCCTGTAGAGAAGGAAATTTCACTCAGGGCCTTTCTGCTCAACCATTTTATTGCGCAATAAATACACATTTATTGAGCACATCTTCCGACAAATTTGTGCTTCTGTTGCTGTGAAATCATGTTTTCCAAGAACTCAAAGCACAGTAGGGAAATTCAGGTGCTTTCCTAGAATGTGATTGCAGAGCTGAGTGGAATGTGGTTGGGTGCGTGTCACTGAATTATCCATGGCAGTTAGCAGGTGTGTTGGACGTTTCTGTCAACTCTTCAAAAGAAGTCCCATGTAGTACTCCATTCTGGATATTAGCCAGACGTGGCTGGCAGCAGTGTCTATCATCTTTGCCATCTACTTCATGTTTCAGATGAGCAGCCTCTCTCAACCTGGTTCCCTCCAGATGCTTTGAACTTCACATCCCATTAGCCACAGCCAGCATGGCCAATGGTCAGGAATGCTGGGAGTCGTAGTCCAAGTTTTATTTAGGGAGGGGGGAATATGAGTATGTTATTATTTACTTTTTTATTTAATTGATATGTAACCCGCCTTTCCACCTGGCAAAATAGTATTCAAGGTGGTTAACAATAATAAAACACAAGAATACAGAAACACAAGAAAGTAAAAGCAGTATAGTACTCTCACTTGTTACATTGTCCTTGCATTTTAGATTGATTGATTGATTGATTGATTTATTTATTTATTTATTTACAATATTTATATACAGCTTCACATCAGAAGATTTTGGCGCGGTGAACCACAAAGGTAAAAGAATAAAACACCAGGTTAAAACATTTAAAACATTTTTTTAAAAGACAAATTCCAATAAAGTCAAATTTAATAAACCACAGCTGGTCATGCAAGGAAGGCTTCTCGAAATAGCAATATCTTCAGGAGGCGCCGGAAGGAACACAAGAAGGAGTCCTAAAACTTGAAAGTTACAATAAGGTCTGTTTTTTGACCTGATATTCTTTTAGAAAATAAAGTTCTGTATCTCACTTGCGGAGATGTCCCATTTATATAGACCTGGCTGAGTTTTAAAAACCTACCTCTTTTCTAGTGAAATTACTCGATCTGGATTGAAGTCATGGTATCGAGTGGGACAGCCCATTTGAACTATTTTAGCTAATGATCAATTAACTAGTATGCTGGTGGAAGTGGAGAAGTATGCAAGAATCAGAATGGCTAGCTAGAATCTGATGATAATGAACTAAATTCAGGAATACTTTAATTCTCTGCCTCATTGGGAGGTCCATAATTGCATTAGAAGTGGAAGGTATGTGCTTTAGTGTACCTTGTCTACAGATCACAACTTTTTGACCTGATGTACACTTTGCTCACCAAGAGGGATATTTTTAAACTCAAATTGGCCACAGTATTACGGTCCAATAGAGCCATATTTCTATATCTGAGTCTCAAGGAACAGTTAGCTAGACATATACTTGCAACTCTCATGAGTGAGTGCTGGTTGTTGCAGTATCATGCTCTTTCCAGCCTGAGGAACGAATAGAGCCTTCTTTGCCCTTTAAGAAGAGACTGTGTCTCGCAACTACTGTGCAGTCACAGTAGTAGCATGAGACTCATTGCCCAGACCGTGTGGTACTCTGGTATGTGCCCTCCCACCCTTTTGAGGCCTCAGAGGGGGCTATGATAGCCCTCTTGCATTCCTTCCTTTTGTGGGGATTGTGCCCTGAGGCCTTATTGCCCCATCTTCCTGGGTCTTCTGAAGTGAAAGGGAGAGTTGCACGAATACCCCAGAACTTTTTTTAGCCGAGGGAATGAGCTCTGTCCTGCTATTGGTATAAATGTAGGGACTGAGAGGGACAGGGGATGCTGACAGAAAAAGGTGGGCATGTGTTGTCCTAGGAGTAGGTGGGTGAATTTTTAAAATTCTTTGCAAGACCAAATTAAATGTAATTTTAGATTTGCTTTTATATTTGAACTTTAAGCCATCCTTTTTGCTCTTGTCTTCCACCCCAGGTTTCTAACAAACCGGTGTTGCTGTTATAGTGGTGTAGAGGAGAGATTGGAGGGGGATCACCATTTTTGTAACACAAACAGCAGGACTGTTTTCATCTAGAATAACAGAACCTGACATGTTGGCTGTAGGCATAAGGTTAGGTGGAGGGTGGCTAATTGGCTTTTTCCTGTGGCCTGTCATGGTCCAGAAGTACAAGTGCTCTCAACTCAAGCCTTTTCATTGAAAACGTGATGTTATTTGGCTGCTAGAATCAACAGTGGAATAAAGCAAGTGGAAAGCAAGCAAGCAGCTGTGTTTAATTGGGCATTGCTTGGCTGATGATAATGACCATCAGAGTATTATTTGAGGGTAATACTTACTATTGGACTATTGGGGTTTTGAATAATTTAATAGCTTCTTAAATGTAAGTGATAAATACAAGTTCAGTTCTGATACAGTGTGGTGGCTTAATTATCTGGTTTGGGTATGAGAGATCTAGGTTCAAATTCTTTCTTGGCTGCAGACTTCTTGAATAGACTGGCATGGGGTGCTGGGTTCTTCTGGAATAGGTGAGGCAAGACGTGTTCATTATTGAAGACAAAATCTTGGAGGTTGGGTCTGTCAACAGCTATTAGTTTTAACAGCTATATGTTCAGATGTAATATGCCTTTGAGTTTCAGATGCTGGGGGCAATCGCAGCCACCATCATCATGCTCTCCTTAAAAGATTCTAGAGGTGTTGGGCAGGCCACTCTTAGAAACTGCATTCTTGACTAATGTGCCTTCATTTAATCCAGCATTTCCATTGTTAATGTTTGTGCAATGCAATGTAATAATATATGTCTACCCAGAAGTAAATTCCATTGAAATCAATGGTACTTACTCCCAGGTATGTGTGTTAAGTTCTCTGAGTGGGTTTGGGTAAGTTACTATTTCTTAGTCTAACCTACCTAACCTACCTTTAATGTTTGTGGTGGCATTAAAACAGTCTTCCGAGCTCTCTGGAGGAAGGCGATATAAACAATGTTGATAGCTGCATCAGTGAGTCAGTGAGTCATAGGAACATAGGCAGCTTATCAGTGAGTCAGATCTTTGGTCCATCTCTTGTCGACACTGACTGGCAGCAGCTCTCCAGGGTTTCAGGCAGGATTCTTTCCTAGCCCTACCTGGAGATGCTGGGGATTGAACCCGGGACCTTCTGCATGCAAAACATGCTCTACCACTGAGCCACCAACCTCTCTCCATCAGTGAGTCCCAAGCATGCATCCACTATCTAATTTACTTAAAGTCAAACTGCCTGATCTTGAAACTTGTTACTTCCATGCTCAATTCAGAATGAGGAATATTTTCATGCTGCTACAAAGTTAGAAACAATTATGTTATATTGCCGTAATTGTGGTATCATTTCCCAAGTTCAAGACATATATGTCCAGTCAAACCTTTTAGATTTGTATAACAGAATTCTTTAAGATGTGTCCATTATAGCTTCTTAAATTAAAACAAGGAAATAGAATTTATTGCATGAAGGTGTTGAGATTTGATGCATTAAAAAAGCTGAAGCTTACAGTTATTGGTGACAGGCACAAATAGTTAAGCGGAGGAAAACAAATAAACTTGTTTTGCTTCTATTTCAGATAGGTTGGAGAAGACACAATAGATTAGATTCTGCTTATGATAGCACTAAAACTGAGAATGGCTGCCAGCAGACTTAAAGATGCTGAGTCATCTAGAACATTTTTGGGTTAAGTCTGTGTCAATAACAGTTCTTGATGTGGAATTTTATGTATTTTTATTATTTTATTATTTATATCCCACCTTTCTTCCATCATGGAACTCAAGGTGGCTACATGTGGTTCCCAGGTAGTCCCCCCTCCAAGTACTGATCAGACCCAAACCTGCTTAGCTTCAGCAAGGTGGCTGCCTCATGTGCCTTCAGACTATGCCCTGGCATTCATTCATTTCATTTCTATATTGCCCAGTAGCTGAAGCTCTCTGGGCGGTTCACAAAAATTAAAACCAAACAACACACAATAAAACAATTTAAAATTTACAGAACATTAAAACCACAATATAACAATACAACCACAATAAAACCTAGCAGCAGTGCAGGAATTTAAAATACAGATTTAAAACAGCAAAACTAAAAGTATAGAAAGCTAAAATGCTAAAATGCCTGGGAAAATAAAAAGATATTCACCTGGCACCGGAAGGAATACAATGTAGGTGCCAGGTGAACCTCACTAGGGAGCTCATTCCACTGCCAGGGTGCCACAGCAGAAAGGGCCCTCCTCCTAGTAGCCACCCGCCTCACTTCCTTTGGCAGAGGCTCACGGAGAAGGGCCACTGAGGATGATCTTAAGGTCCAGGCAGGCACATATGGGAGGAGGTGATCCTTCAGATAATCTGTCCCCCAGCCATTAAGGGCTTTAAATGTTAATACCAGCACTTTGAAGTGGGCCTGGAAATGGACTGGCAGCTAGTGCAACTGAAAAAGTACTGGTGTAATATGAGCTCACTGGCCAGTTCCTGTTAACAATCTTGCTGCCCTATTTTGGACTAGCTGAAATTTCCGGACCGTTTTCAAAGGCAGCCCCCACATATAACACATTGCAGTAATCCAGATGAGAAGTTATCAGAGCATGGATAACTGTAGCTAGGCTATCTCTGTCCAGATAAGGGCGCAGTTGGTATACCAGCCTAAGCTGATAAAAAGTGCTCCGTGCCACTGAGTTCACCTGTGCCTCAAGTGACAGTTCTGGATCCAAGAGCACCCCCAAACTACAAACCTGATCCTTTAGGGGGAGTGCAACCCCCTCCAGAACAGGTTGAATATCACCTAGCCGGGCAGACGAACCACCCACTAACAGTACCTCCGTCTTGTCTGGATTGAGTTTCAGTTTATTGGCCTTCATCCAGTCCATTACCGTGCCCAGGCACTGATTCAGAACAGCCACTGCCTCACCTGGTTTTGATGAGAAAGAGAGGTAGAGCTGGGTGTCATCCGCATATTGATGGCACCTCAGCCCACACCTCCGGATAACCTCCCCCAGCGGTTTCAGGTAGATGTTAAACAGCATGGGGGATAAAATAGAGCCCTGTGGAACCCCATGGCACAATTGCCATGGCACAGAGCAATAATCCCCCAGCACTACCTTCTGGAATCGGCCATCCAAGTAGGAGCGGAACCACTGCAGTGCAAATACATTTATGTATTTGGAAAATAAGTAAGTAACAAAATTTGCATGGGAAAGCTATTTTAGTTTGAGCATTCAGTAACAGTCCTTTTAGTTAAAAGGGCATCATGGGTTCTACAGAATTACTGTATCTAGTGATATTTGTACTAGTAGCAAGTAACTACAGGAGATACACCAATTCACATGACTCAAAATCAGCCTTGGGCACATGATGAAGGTAATGGGCATTCGGCTGGCCATGGGGTTCTTGCATCTTCTTGTTTGTTCTGACATGACAGTTGGATTTTATGTCATTGGAACCTGGCAAGTAAACATGGGGAAAGTAGCAGAACACCTCTCCAGCCTTGCAAAAGATGAAATGGTTGTAAGTTCTATTTCTCTCTCCCTTTAGAAGAGTCCTAATACTTCCATAGTAATGCTGCTGTAGAATACTGACTTGGACAATAATAATTTTTCCTTATTAGATTCTGGATTTTACTTTTTAAGAGTTAGGTGTTCAGTCCAATTATTTGCCTTTCTCAGTGAATGAGCGAAATCCTTTTTCACGCTAAGGGCAGTATCCAACACGGCTTATCTGCTTACGCTATTGTCATACTGCTAGCGTAAGTGACCTCTTGTGGCCTCCCGTGACATTTTTCTGATTGCCCTAGTCTGTCATGACTAGTACAGAGATGATTGTTTGATAACTTGTTTTTTGTCGCTTTTGTTTCTCCTTCTGAACTGTTCATTGTATTGCTTTTGTGTATGGCAGAAATGTACACCTGCATCTTTCTTTGATACTTTAAGTATCAGGTAATTTGAGCACTGGGTCACTCTTAACTGATTGTATTTATATCCCAGGGTTTCTCCATGGAGCTCAAGGTGGCCAACATGGTTCCCCTCCCTCAATGTTAACCCCACAATAAACCTGTCCAGTAGGCCAGGCTGGGTGTATCACTGGCTCTTAGTTACCTAGTGAGCTCCATGGCAGAGTGGAGATTTGAACCTGGGTCTCCCCAGTCCTAGTCTGACATTCTAACCTAGGGATGCAAAACCATAATGGCGGGGGGGGGGGGATTGGATAAACCTCCCCCCCCACACACACACACTTCATCTATCAGCTATATGATGTCATTTGCTTTTTGGCCAAAGTTCCAGGTGGATCTTCTACCCTGTACTTATCCTAGAGACCAGGCTTTGGTGTGTGGCGGCTTCCCTAGTTTTCTGAAGCCCCATGTGCAGCGAAACCAAGCCAGCCAAGTCCCCTTCACTCCTCTGATGGAGGAGCAATGGGGACTTGATTGGCTCTGCCCCAACTTCATCCTCCCCAACTCCTTCCCCCATTGTGGAAAGGAGGTGGTGCAGGTGAGGCCAAGCCAGCCAAGGCCCTGTCACTCCTCATTGTTTGCAGGGCCTCCCTGTGATTGGAGATGATAGTGATAATTCCTCTCCCTGCTTCCTTTCCAACCCCAGTAGGGATGGGTTTTATGCAGGGGAGGGGCTTGGAGTGCTGAGAGGGCAGGGCCTGTGGGCCACGGTTCTGCACCCTTGCTCTAACCACTGCCACACCCTGGCTACCCAAATATGATGTCTGACCTTGGAAATGTCATGAAAACATGTGAAATTGTGTTTCAGATCTATCTTCATCTTATGGGTAACTTTGGTACAAACAGATGGAGACCATGAAAGAGGCTTTTTGGATAGTGGTTTAATAAGATCATTTGAAATGAGACAGCCTAGTTTTCATCAACAGATCCCTCTTTCACCCCTCTATCATTGGAAGAAGGAATACCAAAATACCTAGGGAGCACACTAGTGACTTTCACTGCAGTTTAGAAAAACGATAACTAAATGTGATTGAGGTTGATAAAAAGATAAATAGTGCAGAGAGTGGATAGAATATTTTCTCTCTCAATACTTGTGGATTACCAAGTAATGTTGATTGGCAGCAGGTTCAGGACAGGCAAGAAAGTACTTCTTGACGCAAATACTAACTAGGTTATAAAATTCTCTGGCACAAGTTGTGGTAATAGCTACTGGTACAGATAGCTTTTAAAAAGGGGTTTGGCACACTCATCCCTCACAATATAAATAAATAAATAAATAAATTCTTGTACCCTTTCAGCTTTCCACGATTCCTGGTGTGGTCAGTTCTGCCACAGAAAACTATCCCTGAACTATGCATTTGGAAACAGGCCTGGGTTTGGCAACCCAGAGCTCTGTAAAATAGTTGCAAAGTGGCTGGCGAATGAGGTGCCATGAAGCAGAGAAAATGGCAACTTGGAGTGGGCTACTTGACCCTTCCCCTGGACATAATTTTACCTTTGCATTCCCTTCCCCCAGATCTCTTGGACAAATTTGCTGCATTGTGGGGGGAAAGTGGCTGTGGGAATGGAGTTGCAGCAAAAAAGTGATACAGGGCAACAGGGGTAAGCACCCCTCTGCTGCTGCCCATTGGCCGTCTGCTGCAAATGATCTTGCCTGGTTTGCAGTTGTTCAGAAACTTGGGTTCCCAGGCCTTGGTCTGTTGTCAAAGATAGAGCTGCTGAAATCAGTCATGTCTCAGGATGATCAAATAAATTGTGGTTGCTTCTCCTCCTTCATTCCAGTGCCTCTTAGAAGTATGTGTTAGAAGAGCTCTCCAAGAACCCTTCATTCTACCCTAGCTTTGATCCCTTGTTCCCACTGTCTTTTAGGACTAGAGATTAGACAGACTGCCAATGCATCTTGAAAAATCTGCCATTGCTCATTGTGTCTATTTTTTTTTTCCTCCTGGGCCTAGTGCTGTGACCTTTTCTTTTCTTTTCTTTTCTTTTCTTTTCTTTTCTTTTCATTCAAAGTATATTGCTAGCAATTCTCCTCCTGAAAACTGTTTCTTCCCTTCTCTTTTTCTCCTCTTACACTTATGCATTGATCACACTTGGAATAGAAAACCTTAAGCTTACTTTGACCTTAATCAAGGCAAGTTTCTGAAAACTAAAGCAGAAACGAAAGGAATTTCGTGGGGTTTTTTTAGTTTTAGTTTGGGGTTTTTTTTAGTCCCAAGCCTAGTTAATGCTGTATAAAACATGATTTACCATTGAAATTAGTAAAATTCTTAGACATTTACAGTCAGGGCCAGAAATATTGGAACAAGGATAATTGTTTTGGCAGTTGGCTTCTGTACACCACCACATTGAAGTCGAAAGGAAACACACCCAGATGGGAGAGAAGTCAGGACTGTCAGCTGTAATTCAAGGGGTTTGGCAAAAGTGGGGCACTAACCATTCAGGAAGTACAGCCAGTGGCATACACACACACACCCATCGTTGGTGGCTCATAAGTAATGGAATGAATGGCTGACAAGCAGCTGCGTGGCCAGATGTGGCCTGTTTCCTGGGCACCCCATGACCAATCAAGCAGATAAAAGGCCTGGAGGTGGTTCTGAGTGTTACATTTGCATTTGGTAGCTGTTCACTGGAACTCACAACATGAGGTCCAAAGAGGTGTCCATGCGAGTGAAGGAGGCCATCATTAGGTTGAGGAAATAAAATAAGCCCATCAGAGAGATAGCAAAAACAGTGGGAGTGGTCAACACAACAGTTTGGAACATCCTGAAAAAGAAGGAATTAACTGGCAAGCTCAGCAACAGCAAAAGGCCTGGAAGACCACGGAAGACAACTCAAGTGGATGACCGCAGAATTCTGCTCATGGTGAGGAGGAACCCTTTCACAACATCTAGCCAGGTCAAGAACGCTCTTGCGGAGGTAGGCATGTCATTGTCAACATCTCCAGTCAAGGGACGGCTTTATGAATGTAAATGCAGAGGCTTCACAACAAGGTGCAAACCACTGGGAATGCTTAAGAACCGAAAGGCCAGATTAGCCTTTGCCAGCAAACACCCCAAAAAGCCTGCCCAGTTCTGGAATAAGATTCTCTGGACTGATGAAACTGAGATTAACTTGTAGCAGAATGATGGGAAGAGAAAAGTATGGAGAAGGAAAGGAACAGCTCATGATCCAAAGCATACCGCATCATCTGTCAAACATGGTGGAGGCAGTGTTATGGCATGGGCATGTATAGATGCCAATGGAAATGGGTCACTGGTGTTTATTGATGACCTGACTGCTGATAAAAGCAGCAGGATGAATTCTGAAGTGTATAGGGCTATACTTTCTGCTCAGATTCAGCCGACTGCTGCCAAACTGATAGGACGCCGCTTCATATTGCAGATGGATAATGACCCAAAATATACAGCAAAAGCTACCCAAGAGTTTCTCAAGGCAAAGAAGTGGGATGTTCTTCACTGGCCAAGTCAGTCACCTGATCTCAACCCAACAGAGCATGCTTTTCACTTCCTGAAGACAAGACTGAAGGCGGAAAGACCCAGAAACAAGCAGCAGCTGAAGGCAGCTTCAGTAAAGGCCTGGCAAAGCATCTCGAGGGAGGAAACTCGGCATTTGGTCATGTCCATGGGTTCCAGACTTCAGGCAGTCATTGACTGCAAAGGATTTTATTCCAGGTATTAAAGGCAATCCTTAAGTTTGAAATGGTGTTGGTTTGTTCCATTACTTATGAGCCCCCAATGATGGGTGTGTGTGTATGCCACTGGCTGTCGTTCCTGAATGGTTAGTGCCCCACTTTTGTCAAACCCCTTGAATTACAGCGGAAAGTCCCGACTTGGCTCCCATCTGGGTGTGTTTCCTTTCACCTTCAATGTGGTGGTGTACAGAGGCCAACTGCCAAAACAGTTATCCTTGTTCCAATATTTCTGGCCCTGATGGTATATTTATGCATCATTTTGCACAAGAACCAATGAGTCATTTGTCTAGTTCAGCATTCTGGGTTGGATCCAGAGTTTCCCCTTGGTGAACAGAAGGGTTCCTTTCATTTGCAGAGGGCAATATCCATCTCTTGTTGTTAGAGTCCCAATTATTGGCATGTCAGAAATATATTCTGATATATATATTCATAGCCATATCCTCAAAAAATTTACCTTATTATTTTTTTTAAAAAATCCATTGATATTAGTGACATGTCAGTGTCTTGTGGCAGTGGGTTCCAAAAGGTAATTGTGCACTATGTGAAGAAGTCTTAAAACTGCTGCTTTTTAATTTTGTTGGATGAGGGAGAAAGCAAAGAACCGACTCCCCTCCCTCTTTGTGCTCCCCACACAACACGTACTTTTATAAACCTCTTTAAGGTTTTTGTAAACTCAGAAGTCCCAGCTTTATTTGTAAGAAAGATGATCAATTGCCATGATCCTTTCAGTTGATAATTACTATTTTTCTCTTGCTCAATGATGTTTCCTTTGACGTAGAGTGACCAGCATCGCACCTGGTATTCTCATAATGTCTACTTCCATATAAATGGTCAAAAATAACTCTTTAAGGAACGGAAGGGCCATGAAGAAACCTGAAGATAGCAGTAAAAAGTTGGTTATGTACAAAGTTTGGGGGAAGCCAGTAGTGTGCACTGAGGATCTATTTGATTTGGTCAGAGTAGTACACTGTAATTTTACCTACTGGATTAGAAACAAAACAAAAGAGTGGTAAAGGAAATGGAGTGGGTAGTATATATACCGTACTTCTAGTGAAGTGGAAAGAGAATTGGCAACTGATGGCAACTGAATGAACTTAAGGAGAAAAAAAGTGAGTGAGGAATTGGATAAATGTGAGATCATGCATTTCACTTAGAGTGAGGATGATCATGTAGTCCATAGCAATGAACTAGACAAGTGAAAATTAGGTAAAGAATTGGGACTTATGAAGATTCCTTCAAGAAAAAAGTTCATAGTGAGTCTTGGAAATATCAGTTCAGCCTTCCCAAACCTGCTACCCTTCAAATATTTTGGACTACAACTCCCTGAATTCCTGACCATTAGCCATCCTGGATGGGGCTGATGGGAGTTGAAGTCCAGAACATCTGGAGGGCACCAGGTTGGGAAGGCTGATACGACATTTCCAAGTCTTTCTTTGAACTTGCTTCCTGGAGGAATTTTCATACATCCCAAGTTTTTCTTTCCATAACTTTTACTAGATAAAAAGGAGAAGATTATGTATAACTGACAATAAAAGTAAATGTTCTTCAAGATACCGAGTTGTATCCAGTGGTGTCATTTTGGTGACAGAAGCAATTCAGTCAGTGCAACTGGGAAGAGGGATAATTCCTTCTGCTCCCCCCACCCCGCACCAGCAAAGTCTGCTCCATTGGCCTGGGAAACCCTTTGGAGTAGATTTTCAAGTGGCATGGAGAGCTGAAGAGGACAGGGAAGAGAGAGGGAGAAAGTCCCACTGCACTAGCAGACTTCTGCTAGCATGACGTTGGATTTAACCCACTGTTAAACTAATGATTCAAAACTTCATTACAGAGGAAAATATTTCGTAAAGATTTAGAATTATGCTTTCTCTTTTTCCATGTGTAGTGATGTTTCATATATTCTCTTTGCTCCCTGTCAGTTAACTATTTTAATTAGTTCTTTAATTAAATTGCTTTTCCTTTCTGGACTTTCATTGCAGATTGGGGAACTTGCTTTTAAAGGCATGAAGAGATTAAATCGAATCCAGTCTATCGTTTTTGAAACTGCCTACAACACAAATGAGAACATGCTAATCTGTGCACCCACTGGGGCGGGAAAAACTAACATTGCCATGCTAACTGTTTTGCATGAAATCCGTCAGCATCTTCAGCATGGAGTTATCAAAAAGGATGAATTTAAGGTAAGAATTTCATGAACCACAGGGTAGCTTTATAACTTGTTAGATGAAGTCCATTGCAGAGTTGTGCACATGTGTATGAATTCAAGATGTTTCAAGGACACTGTGTTTTCCTTAAGTCATCTGACAAGAAAGCCTGTTGATTTACTTCTATCACTGGTATGCAATTCCTTTTTGTATTCTGAAAATCTTATTACCCATGTGAAAAGCTTTGAAAATATCTTTAGCTTTGATGCAGAACCAATTTTCAAAAAAATAAGCCTGCAAAAACAAAATCTATTGTCTTTTAAACTGCTGCACACTTACCCAGTACCGATAACTATTTACCATATACCACTATTAAGTACTCCCCCGCCCCCGCACAGCTGTAAATGCTAGGAATCATATTTCACAATAAATTGTGATTTGTATCAGTTGTTGTGAAACCAACAGTGTTGCACACTTTGCTCATTTATCAAACTGGTGTCTTTTTTTTGGCACAGATTGTTTATGTTGCTCCTATGAAGGCATTGGCAGCTGAAATGACAAATTACTTTAGCAAGCGTCTGGAACCACTAGGCATTACAGTGAAAGAGCTTACTGGCGATATGCAGTTGTCGAAAAGTGAAATTCTACGAACTCAGGTATGCTACAGAGCAGGCATAAATATATCCATGGATGCAAGCAGTGGCATATACATGTGATTAAACAAAACAATAAAAAAGTTCTTTTTTAGTAGGTTAAAGTTCTGATTGTCATACTTGCCATCTTCAGGGTAGTATTGACTCTGCTGGGATACCTTAGTGTGCTGCAGAAGATTCTGGGAAACGTTCTAGGGTCTCACCATTAATGGCAGCTTAAAAATCTTTATTTAAATTTAAATACATGTAAATTAAAAATAGGGCACATTAGCAGTACATGGAGAGCACTAGCCAAACCTGTTTTGAGTCTCATCTCTGCCCTGCACGAACAGAGAGTACACATGCCACGTCCCTGTATGTATGCTTGAGCATTGCAAGGAACAGCTGGTAGTCATGGGCAAATGATCAGCGAAGCTTGTCTTTCATAATGGAAAGCATTCAAGATTCCTTTTCAATTTATACATGCATTTATATTTTGGCCTTTGAATTGAATTGATGTGGAAGATAATGTGGCAGTGATCACAACAATTTTGTACCAAGAATCACCTTGCTGGATGAGGTCCATCTAGTCTGGCAGTCAGTAATGAGTAGTGGCCAGCCAGATGTCCCTAGAAACTGAGAGAACTTGCTCTTGTTTTTCCCCAGTATTGAGTAACCAGAGATATAACACTTTTTGAGCATGGAGATTTAATTTTGTTTCCTAGTTAGGAGTTGCTGACAAACCTATTCTTGACAAATCTTTTTTAAAAGACATCCAAGCTAGGGTCTACCCTTGCATTGTTGAGACAGAGAATTCTGGAAGTTAATTCTGAATTGTGTGAAGAAACATGTTTTGTTTTTCTTTATTCTGAATCTATTGACAATCAATTTAGTTGAATGACCCAGAGTGCTTTTGCTTTGATAAAGTTATTTCTCTTCTACGCTGCTCATAATTTTTTAAATATCTGTTTGGTATCCTATTTCTTTTTTTTCTAAACCAAACTAAAAAGTACAAGTCTTCTAAGTCTTTCTTTGAAGGAAAATGCTAGAAAAACTGGGTAGGTGGATTCGCTTCGAGAAATTCATTTATATAAGTTTTCTGTAAAGATTTGGGCAATTGCAGCATTAATGTCTAATTTAACAAGATTTGTAGTAAGTACACTTATGAGACAGATGTTGGTTTATTATGTTATAGCATCATTCAAAATCGGAGTTGGAGACCTTAATAAATCCTTAATGAGAGTCAGTAGCACAACTCCTACATATAACTGGTTTATTATTTGTAAAAATATAACTTGTTTATGTAAGCTAATATTTCAGTGAAGTGGTTACTGATGCAGTCTTGCTTTTCTCGAATGGAGGAAATAGCTTGGAGGTCTGAATAGAATGTCATCTCAGAGATTAGGTGATTGATTGCACTTGTGATGACAATGCAGGAGCAAGAAGTGAAGCAGACAACATAAGAATTTGGAGTTGAATAGGGTGAGTAGTGCTGAGGGTGGCAAATGACATCAGGACCTTTTCAGTTGTATGGATGAGTACCTTGATGGGTTTTGTCAGCTGATGGGACTTCAAAAACTTGAACTATGATGGCAAATTGTGGCAATACTTGTATTTTCTTCCATCATAACTAGATGGAGAAAATTTTAATGCCGAGTGCTTTGCACACCCACAGAGCTTCAGGATCAGAATATTTGTGTTTGATCGATATTTAGGCAGGGATCTGTAACAATACCAAAAGACATCAAGAGTCTGTTACTAATAAAGAGTAAGGTTTGTTCCTTTTCTTTGCTGCAAAATCTCTTCCAGCGTTTCTCAGTGGCACAGCTTTGCTGAAAGTAATTTCTTTTATTCAGGAGGCATAAAGCTATGCCCTATTTAAGACTAGATGCTTTCCCCTCTTAAATGAACTACAAATGGAAGTATAAAAAGTCTGCCTGTCTTTTTCAGGTGTAGCACAATGTACCCAAAGATTGATAGCGGTGTTCAGGGTTGAAGATACTTATAAAAATGTAAAGCTCCCTTTAGGGAGCTTGAACATCCTTCTCATATGCAATCATTTCTATAATCTGAAATCCTCCTTATCTCACACTGTGTTATCCCTTTATAGTTTTTTCTTTTATAGTGGAGTGGTTTACTCACCCCAGAACAAAGTGTTACTTCCCACTTCATTGTAAATTTTGTCTTCAGGACAGAACTCCATGTTGGGAAATCTACTGCCTTACCCACTCCAAAGTATCTTCTGTCAGAGAAGCTTTTATATCACTCTTCCATGTATGCAACTTTTATGCAAATATCAACATATTTTTATACCTGTTCTTTTTTAGGAGAAAGGGCTGTCTAGGTGGGCAGTATGTACTTAAAGAATTTGCTTAATAGATTTGTCCTATGGAATGGTCTTGTACTTGGGTTGGGTTTGACCCTATCTTAGTGGTAGAACACATACACTGTTTACAGGAAGCCTTAGGTTCTATCTGTGGCATCACCAGTGAAAAGGATCCAGTTGCAGGTGATGAGAAAAATCTCTCTGTCTGCCTGAGACACTGGAGAGCTTTTGCCAGTCAGAGTTGACAGTACTGGGTGAGCTAGGCAAATAGTCTGACCTGGTGTAAGGAAAATTCCTGTGTTCCTGCTTGTTACACGCAAACAGTGGATGAATGCAGATAGCTAATTATCTACCATTACTGTGATTGGACATTTGGATGACCCTTTGTGTTATGCCCTGTTTATAGCTGTGCTTGTGGCCAAACTGGATAGTATGCCATACTGTTCCTTAAAAAATGTATTGTGACAATGGAATATGTGTGTGCGTATGTCTGTGAGAGTGGGGGGAGATAATGGGCTGGATTGCACAATTGAACAGCCTACTGTGGCTTATTTAAGCCATGGTGGGCTGTGGTGAGTGCAGGCAACCATTCTGAATATTCAAGCCACAGCTGTGGCTTATCATGTCATTCAAACCCAGTGGGGGTAGTTTGTTCAAGGGTTAAATAAGCCTTGCATAACCCTAAAACAGACCATGGATTATGCAAGACTTGTTTAACCTTTGCACAACCCACCCCTGCTGGGTTTGGATGACACAACAAATTCAAAAGTTGCCCAGCACATGCCACAACCCGCCGTGGCTTATTCATGTATTTATTTATTTAAGCCACAGTGATTGTCCAAAGCAGGTCTCTGTGTGTGAAGAACTTTGCACATTCAGAATGTGCAATATAAGTGCAAAGTATTATCTAGTTTGTAAGCTACCTTGAGTCTTGGAATAGATTTTTAAAACAATGGCAGAAGACTTGCAAAAATATTTGAAGCATTCTGCTCTTCTGTCTCTTTCCTCCTTTGAATCTCACGCTTAAAAAAAATACACTAAATCTTCTTTTTGATATTTATACTATATTAAATGAGGTTGCTGTGAGGGTGTTTTGGAGGGGTGAGGAGGTTTGGATTTCAAAGCTTTATTGAAGTTCCAATTGACTGAAGCAGCCTTTTTGCTGAGAATATTTTTTTTAGTGTGCACAGTCTTCCAGTTCTTTTATTCACACTCTGAATAAATTCAGTTTTGGTACAGCTAAAAGTGAAATAGTTAAATTCATCACTGCGCTGAGGTTTGATATACAACAGTACCACTTTAAAGGGCTAATGTAGAAGCATAAGAAAAATAATTGTGTTTTGGATCCATCATTGATCCAAAACAGTTGAATATGCTGTGAAGAAATATTTACAGCTTGTTGCCTGTGTGACTGCATGGACTGGTCCAACAGTGTCACCTGCAGGTGAACAATATGTTTTCAATCGTTGCAGTTGTTAATCCAAGAGAAAATGCTATAGAATATAAGAGGTATTGTTTTGTAAAAAGAGAAAGAAAAAATCATTTTTTGAATTCAGCATAGGCTAAGCAAAGTATTTGCCTAAAAGCTCTTCCTTAGAGAAAAACCTTGCCTGCTTGCTCCTGTTCATTACTGAATTAGGAATTACTTCACTCATTCATTACGTTTATACTGAACTTTGGGTGAATTTAAGTATATGGTGCAAAGTTGTGTGATCTAATCTACATGCCTATGCATTTTCTTTCAAAATTTGCCAAATAAAGTTTGGATTAATACAGGTAATCTGTAAATATATCTGGTAGAAAATTTGCAGAAAGTGATTACAGCATATCAACACTGTGGTGACAATCCAAGCAGACAAACATCTCACAACAACATTTGATCATCTTTTATTTAGAGAGCAATCCTATGGCCGCTAGATAGCGGCTTGACGGCCATAGGATATGCTGTTTTCCGGGAACTGATCTCCCTCCACTTCCACTCTGCCTCTGTGGCAGCGCGGAGCAGCCCCGTCCTCCCCCTCGCAAGAGGAGCACAGAGGGGCCGAAAAGGGGCGTGGCTGGGGGTGTTCCGGGGCGGGGAGGGCATAGCTGTGTGTACGACACATCCAATGTGTCCAGCTGCTGTCTAGCCGAAAAAGCAGCGTGGAGGGCACGATCACCACCTTGCTTCTCCTGCCCTGCTTAGGATAGGTGGTCGCCTCCGAGTTCGGAGGCAGCCACCTATCTCAATAGGATTGCACTCTTTTTTTCTTTTTTTTTTACTGAATTCGTCTTTATTAATCGGAAGATAACATGTACAACGATGCTGGGAAAATGTTTTACTTAGACATAAATGAATGATCTTGTCATGGCTTATAAATGCTCTTTTGCATGCTTTTCTCAAGGGGGCTAGCACTGTTGTAGGACTTGGGGAATTAATGGGGCAAATCTTGTTGCCCTTCACATCCCAGTATTGGAAGTGCAGATGTGAACCCCTGACAGTGCTCTCAATAAGCTATTTAGCAACTACAGTGCCTTGCAAAGTTTTCTTTAAATAAAGATTTTTCCTTAAAATCCCTGAATGCCGAGCTTTTTTCTGTTATGACTGCTTACTAGGACAGATAATGCCTCAGTCAATCTTGAACTTTAATTTTTAAAACTTTCATCTGTTTGCCACATAAATAGTGAAAGTGAAGCAACCCGACAAATTGAGAACAGTGATAAGGATAGGATGGATATGGGGTGGGGCGGAGCAGTTGAGTAGTATCATACAACACAACAGGAGACGTTTGTGGTGATCCAGCATTTGCTTTTTAAATGTGAATTATGAAAGTGGATTTTAAGGAGGGGTGTGTGTGTGTATGTTAGGGTGAGGGGTGGGGTGTTGATGTTTTTTTCCTTAGCAGCCTGAGCTCATAGCAGTTAATGGGGAAGCCAGTAGCCTGCCTGACATGTGTCGGAAGTGTATGGGCTGGATTTCTCTATTTACTTTTGTAGCTTTACTTGTGAAAGTGCAGAAATGGACTTCCTTATTAAGTGCTGTCACTCACAGAAAAACAGTGGGGGATCTATTAAAAGTCACTTTGTAAAAGTACAACAAAAACCCTGTCATTCACTAAGGTCAAATTCATGGGATGCTATGGCTAAGAACATCAGGGCTGCAAAACCAGGAAAATAACAGAAATATAAGATGGAGAGCAGCAGTTTTGTCTATATGGTAATGGCCTTGTTCATAGTGTTAAAGTATTAGTGGGTGCTACCTGGAAACACTTGAAGGAAAAATCAGTTTTCCCAGTTGAAAAGTTAAAACAACAGTTAGATTCCTTACAGTGTTCTGCCACATTGTGTTGTAAATGTGTCTGAATAGGATTGTCAATTGTTCTTCCTTAATAAATGGCAAAATTATTATTACTAGACTTGTCAACAATATTGTTAACAGAGACATTTGGAATATCTAACAGCCCTACACTAGGACTTACTGTGCCAGGAATTAACTGATTGCTATGTGGTATACTGATCGCTGTGCCAAAGTTGATGATGTAGTATGTAGTGTCATGTCAAAATTACACCATTACGTTACTTGGTGTTGCAGGCAAATCCCAGGCCAAATAACATTAAGACTTCACTGACTTGTCTTTATTCAGTGAATCTGTAAATCTGAGCATCAATCTGAATACTTGATGAGATCAAGCATGTTTTCTAATTGCATTATATAAAGGGCATTTTTACAGTGTACTCAGTGCATGTCAGGGTGGAAACTGAGCACATAGAACCCCAGAGCAGTTCTGATTCTGAGGAGTAACAGCAATCCGTGGGAGAGGAGCCCGCTCATCCCTCACAGGCACAGCAGCTGGCAGAGATTCCTCCTGCCAGCATTCTGAGATAGATAGTGATCCTGGCAGTGAGAGAGTGTGGGAGGGGGGCTTGCTAGACGCTCGATGCAGACGCAGGGAGCGATGAGCAATGGAGGGCGCAGAAAGGAGGCGTAGCGCCTGTTTGGCATGCCAGCAACGGTCGCGTCCCGTGGACCCAAGGGAAAGAGGGAGGAACTGTCCCTAGCCCATAAGTTCAGGGTCTGCAAATGATTCTCCTTCAAACGGGGACCAACTGCCTTACCCGGAGCATAGGTTACTTTGCTGTTCCTTGCTTAGTCACTGGTGATTAGCATCTGAAAGAGTCATGAATTTGTAAAAGGATTAAAGCCTTGAAAAGAATCCTTTTGTCTGTGTCTTGAGTTGGCTATTGGAGTAGACTGAAAGAGGCCGCTAGGGCGCTCCTGACAGTGCGAGTATGACTTTGACAACATGCTATTCATAAAATAAACAGGATTCTGCTTATGAGAAATATTTCATTACTTGTATTAATATCTTGGAACATTGTGGAATCCCCAGAGTTGGTTACTGATTTTCTTTTACTTTTGCAAGATTTAATGGCTTCTCATAAAATCCTTTTGTGCAACACACATCTGTAAAAGTACTACATAACTCTTTTGTGCTCCCTATCCTACACACACACATACAAAAAGCACTATAAGTGTTAAAGGATAAAGAAGCGGTCTTTATAGTTAATGCAAATGATGCATTAAGCTAGGGTACGATTCCTAGACTACAATTTAAAGGTACTCCGAAGTCCAATTATCTTTGATTTAGCTCTAAAAATTTCAGAATAACAGCTGTGCTTGCTGAGTGAATATTCCTCTGCAGAGAAATGGATTTGAATGAGGGAGAAATGGGGAGATTGGGGGAAAGGGATGGTGAAGCAAAAGTAAAGTAGAAGAACGTATAAATGTTTTCTGGTTGTTATTTTAAACTTTCTTATACAATATTCTTATAGAATAAGGAACAACACTGAGACATACAAGAATACGTAACATTTATTTAAAAGCAACAGTGAAGAATAAATTGTAGATCTTACATATGACATAGACCTGGTTCACATGATCAGTCCAGCCCACTGTAGCTTATTAGCCATGGTGGGTTGTGGCTCCTGTGAGCACCAGGTTGGCCATCCAAGCTCCTGCTGCTGCTGCTTCGCGTTACGTATGAACCTAGCGATGATGAGTTGTGGTGGTGGTTGACAAGCCAACTAGAACGCATGAGCTGTTTAGGGTTGTGGGTGGCTTGTCAGGCTCCTTTTCTCAGTGCTTAGCAGGGGAAAGCACCTCAGTGCTTAGCAGGGGAAATTATCAACATGGTGGGATCTGGAGAGGGCTTCTTCAGTAAAGGTTTTATAACAGCCACCTTAAGGCTGGATGGCGTTACTGCTTCCTCTGAAGTTGCATTTTCCACTCTCTGTACCCACTCAATCAGACCTCCCCTTCCTGCCTTAATCAGCCAGGAAGGGTAAAGATCAAGCACATGTGGTTGATCGCACACTACCAAGGATTTTATCCACGTCCTTCGGCAGTTCAAATTGGAACATATCCATTACAACATGTCAAGCAGGAGCCAAAGGTACATCATCAGGATCTGCTACAATTCTGGCACCTACATCGAAGCGGATGCGAGTGATTTTATCCACCAAGTATCTAGCAAGACTGTCACAGTGAGCAACCCAATATTCTAACTCAATTCCCACCTACCTTGATTTAACAGACATTTCATTACTCAGAATAGCTCCTTAGGATAACTATGTGTTAATGCCATGGTTGTGGTAAAACATGGTTTCTTTGTTCCCATCATCATTACAGCATAGGCCTTAGGAGCTTTAGCCTGTGTCCAGTCAAATTTTTCCTGCGTCTTCTTCCGCTGTCACCCTAGTTGTGTCATCCTGGCTGCTTCATTGCCCTGAGCTTTCTAGAAAGCTAAGAAGCCTGCCTGGCTCTATAAGGAGAGGATATTCAGAAACAATTGTGTTAACTGTCTAGGTCATTTCCCTATTCCAGAGGTCAAACAGGGCTTCAATAGAATTACCAGCTGAGACAGCAGAAAACTCAAGAGCAGTCAGAAAACCATTTGGATCCATATTGCTTATCTGTCCATGTCAAAGGGCGTACATACTGTGCCTCCATACCAAGATCACCACTATCTGCCACCAGGCTTTTTAACAAATTAACAGACAGATGAACTGGAACGTAGAGAGAACCACACTAAGTAACCGTCAGTCCTCCTACCTGTGCCATTCCTTCCTCTTCTGCTTCCTATTCATTCATCTAAGAAATGTCCTTCATTCACCATGGGATAAGAGAATATGGTGGGATATGACTGCACTTGTGTACAGCAGATAAGCTACTATAGCGGAAAGCCAGAATCCTTTTCCTGGATGCAAGGAAGCTGTTCTGTAAAGAAAGAAAGAATATTCCATAATGTGGTAGAATTTCTTAGTTATGTGGGTGCTATTACAGTCGTACCCATGTGATGTATAAAGAACGGAAACAGCCCCACTTGAATTTTTTTGTTTCAGCATGCCCTAACTCACCAATTTGTTTAATATTTCACAATGTAATATGTTCTTAATAAATTACCATCTGCTATTTGTTAATTCCCACACTACAAATTATAGTTATGCCTTACACTTATCCACCTTTTTCTTTAGCTTCATGCAATAATAATCTGATAAAAATCAGCAACAAAATGAGCGCTGGGGTCAGGGGGAGTGAATAGGTTGATTACTGTATGCTATGAGACCCACGAGCTGAAAGTTGTCGTACCTGATTAAGGAGCTTATTGGCATCAATCAAAGGTGACAGTGGAATATCAGAGGTTAGTAAAACCATGATTAGTGAAGTGAATAAGAGCAAAAAAAAAAAGGCAAAGAAAGCAAGATAATAATATGAAATTGTTCTTCTGTTTAAAACATTTAGATTGTTATTTAAACTTGTAGACTGAAAAGCTAAGCTAATTATGCATTTCACAATATAAGTGCTGAATTTCACAAAATACCCAAGCTGTTCTTTCTTTTTCACTCTTGAGGCTAAAAATGTGCTTCGTATGGACAGTCTTTTTAACCCTAGAAAAATGGGCAGGTGTTTTGATGTTGCTCCTTTTCAGTAACCAATCTAAAACATAATATGCATTGTTCTGAAGACTTTCTCCTGTCCCATCCTTCCTAACATTTCCTCTCTGCACTGTTTGGTCTTTCTCCTGTCCCATCCTTCCTAACATTTCCTCTCTGCACTGTTTGGTCTTTCTCCTTTTGTCTGTTTAATGTCCTCTATCTTTGGCTGTTTTTGCTCAATATTATACTAATAGTTAAGAATAAGGCTGCAAGCTTTCATCAGTTTGATTGAGCATAAGTTTTTATAGCTTAATCAAACAAATATGCATTTTGAACAGAGTCAGATTTTAGGTTATGTTTGTTATTCTTCTACTTCATCACTACTTCTCAGCTTCACTCTCTTCTGCTGCAGCCGTTTTCCTAGATCAGCAGTATAAATGGTCCTACCATTATTTTTCATTGTATGATCATCATAAGAACATAAGAAAAGCCATATTGGATCAGACCATGGGTACATCTAGTCCAGCTTTCTGTTTACACAGTGGCCAACCAGCTATCTGTGGGAAGCCCACAAGTAGGACATGAGTGCAGTAACACCCTCCCACTTCTGTTCCCCAGCAACTGGTATACATAGGCACACTGCCTCTGATACTGGAGATAGTATATCCTATCACCATTATTCAGCGTATAAGAATAGATAATTAGATTAGCTTTTAAATGGCAGAGGTAAGAGGTAACGGCTTTTTAAAAGGATTCATCTTTCTTTAATACACACACACACACACACACACACAAAGAGCAATCTGAGAAGTACAAAACAAGAATTAGTGCTAAAGCCTGCAATTAGATGGCCATGGGTTTGATAAAAAAATATGCTTCTGGTCTTCCGTAGAAGATCAAACAAGCGTGGGTCTCATTCATTGGGTGCCCCATTTGCATCCTGCCAGGGGTGTGGGGGGAGATGGGTGGCTCCGCCTTTTTCTCCTGTAGTGTGGCCAGACATGCAGTAAGCTGGGAGGGGCCTGGGACCAATCAGAAATGCTGGCTGGTTTGCTAAGAGTGGACCGGGGAGGGAGAGTTCCCTCTGTAGTCTGTTCCTGGGGCATACAAAGGAGTCCTTATGTGGCTTTAGCCATTGCCATCACTGACATTGCCTCCTACCTTCCCTATGTTTACTCAATTTTCTGTTGGTACAGATGTAGGTTGTGGTAGACAGGGTCAGGAAAGAATTTTATATACTTGCATGGCTGGGCTTGATGCTAGAGTTTTTGTCATCTTCATGGCAACATGTTGGATAATAGTGTTATATGTTAGTTAACTTATAACACTACAACATGCTTGGGAGCTTGGGGGGCATTGGGCGAGATCCATATTTGAGGAGCTGTTGTGGCACCCAACTCCCCAAAAGGGGCCCTGAATGAAATGGTAAGGCTCCAGCCTAACTCTGGGATATCTGCCACACACCGAGGTGGTGGGAGGGGCCGATGCAATGGAAGCATGCCATGATAGGCTGGATAATTCCATTACTCCCAATGTTCACCCCAGCAGTCAGGCTGGAGCAAAGAATCAGCCAACAGTTGGGCTGCCTCATGGTTGGATCCAGGCTTTATGCCATGCCAAACTGACAGATGCAATAAGACTATGCTTTCTCCCATGAACAAGGATTTTTCTCTACTCAGTGGTTTGAACTGGACATAAGTCTACCCATACTTTGAGGTCCTTATCAGAAGTGCTTGTCCTAGTTCTCTCGCCTTCTGTTGTTTGGTGGGTGTTGGCTACCAAGGAGAGGGTGGTAGTTCCCTGGCTTTGGAAGGCTCTCCTCTTCGAGGCTCGCTTGGCACCAAGTAAAATTCTTTTTATTTTCCCAGGCTTTTTAGCTTTTCACATTCTGTTGATCAGTTCTATTTGGATGCTGTTCTTAGCTTTCTTTAATGTATTAGTTATTCTATGATGACTTTTAATATTTTATTGTCAGTCAGTGTAATAATGTATGTGAAGCATGGAACATAAATCTAAATAATAAAGGTAAGGAAAATATGGAACTTTATAGTTATGAAATGAGGTTGATTTGTGATTTGTCACCATTTATATGCTAGATAGAAATAAATTTCCTTTCTTTTTTAAAAACAAAAACAAAAAACAAAGCACAAACCAGGACTCTTTCCCCATCTAAGGTGTCCTTGAAAACTCTTTGAACTACACACAGGTGAGAGGGCATGCCATTGTTGTCTCAGCTGTCTGGTACTCTGGGCACAAAGCCAAAACGCAAGGTGGTTTTTTAAATCTTATTTAATAACTAGCACAACATATTTGCTTGTAAGATGATCTCTGATTGCATCTTGTTCTGAGTCTTTGTTGCTTTTTTCATATTCAGGCTTTTATATCATTACACCCTATAACTGAGTCACGATAGTTCTGGAATGTGGATTAACTGTTTTTCTGTTCTTTATGTTTCTGTCATAAAGAAGCATATTATCACCTGAATTTTGAGGGCTTGATCACAAGGGTCAAGACACAAAGGACTGTACTCCTAGCAATCAAACCTTGATGGTGTTCTTACAATGCAATCCTATGTATATCTACTCAGAAGTAAGTTTCACTGAATTCAATGAGACTTACTCCCTGTGAAATGTGCAAAGACTTAAATATTGAACTTCTTTCACTGGTGTTAATTTCAGATTTGCATATTCTTTTTAAATTTGGCAAGCAACAAACGTCTGTACACATTTAGTCCCTTGGTTTCTTGGTGATGAAACTAATTCTGGAGGTGTTCCTAATAACAATCTGGACATTGCTGAGGGCTTTGGGGAGGAATTACATGGACGAAGAAAAATGTAAGTTGACAGTCAAAATATTGACAGTTAACCCATTTCTATTTTGCCATGCCCTAATACGTAAAGCCAGATTGAAATGTCTTGCATGAGTTCCAATTTATTAACCAAATGTGACACTTTATTCTCTGGTCGTTTTTGTTCTGAGAGAACTGAAGTGGTGTAATAGTGATATAAATGAAAACACAGTGTTACTTGCTGGAGTAAAAGAAAACAAAACTCTAGAAAGGCATTTTAAGACTTTTTTCAGACATGAAACTGCTTTCTGATCTTCTAAAATGAAGATGCTATGACTATCCATGAAACTTGTCATAGGCACTGAAAGTAACTTGTAAGAGACATGGCATGGTAAAACTAATAATTATCTCGGTCCAAATCGTATGTACAACCAGTATGTAACAATATACATTTTGCATTTGTAGCTAACATCTCTCTGGTTTCTGTTGTACTGGCTAGATTTATCTTTTGGGGTAAATGGAGGTGAGCATTACCATTCAGTGCCATTGTTATGCTTAGACCATACTACTCAGAGCATGCTTGCAAATGCAGCTCAATAGGGGCCAATGATTTTATTCCCTAAATATCAGTGAGTATTAAAAAATATCATCCATCCTTCTAGTAATAAATATAGCGAACCCAAACCTAGCATTAGGGAAGTAAAACAGGAGTACCCACAAAGCAGGGTTTTCTCCCCAGGTATGCGGACTCCCCAGGTATGCGGAACAGTAATTGTCCCATGGAGGATCGAGCATGATAAATGACCCCCCCCCCCCCGAGCATCAATTGGGAGAAAACTTGAAACTGGAGCAGAACACCAGGAACTGATCTGCTTGAGACCTAACAATTTATATTATCCCAGAGTGGGGGTTTGGGGTTGGGGAAAGTACACTATGGAGGCATGTGAACTGACTGACCCAGTTCAGGCTAATTTTATTTACTTTATTTATTCAAAATATTTCTTGGCCACCTTTCAGGGCAGAAGCCCTCCCAAGGCAGCTTACAACAATAAAATACATAAAAAACAGTTAAAATATTAGAAGTGATAGAAACAAAAACAATAAAAGCCAACAATAAAACCAGGAACAATGTTAATAGCAGCAACAGCAACAATAGCAGTCATATCAAGAGAAGGCCAAGGTAAAATAATATGTTTTCAAGGCCTTCTTAAAAGCCTGCAATGACGAGGCATGGCGGACCTCCAATGGCAGCTTGTTCCAAAGGTGTGGGGCCACTGCAGAGAAGGCTAATTCATCTGAAGCTTAAAAAAACAAAAATGGTGTTGTGGGTCTAGATTAGGAACTGTGAAAAAGCACTTCCTCTGGTCATAATAAATCTCCCCCCCCCCCCAATTCTTTCAACTCTGACGGGGGAAGAACACATAAACATTTATAGCATCCTGAACTGGGGTAAAAGTTGTGCTGGGAGATGTGCACTATGAGGTGCATATTCTTCAGCCCCAATTTCCTTCTTAAGTTTCCCATATGTCCCATACAGCATATGGAAAGGAGAGAAAAAACCCACCCTCCCTATATTATATTGCTCATCCGCCTCAAGTCTCATGAGACCAAGTGTTACAGGGCAATTTCATTACATTGTTAGACTGCTGAAGTTCTAGACAAGATGAGCAGGAAACTACTCAGAGCGTGAGAGCCAGTGTGGTGTAGTGGTTAGGGTGTTGGACTTGGGAGATGCAGGTTCTAGTCCCCACTTGGCCATAAAGCTCACAGGGCGATTTTGGGCCAGTCACTGACTCTCAGCCTAATCTACCTCACAGGGTTGTTGTGAGGATAATATGGAGAGGAGGACCACCATGTGAGGGCCACCTTAGGTTCCTTGCAAAAGGAAAAAAGGCGGGATATAATTTATTTATTTATTTATTGCATTTATACCCCGCCTTTCTCCCTCTTGCAAGGAACTCAAGGCGGCTTACATTATCCTCCTCCTCACCGTTGTATCCTCACAACAACAACCCTGTGAGGTAGGTTGGGCTGAGAGTCTGTGACTGGCCCAAAGTCACCCAGTGAGCTTCCATGGCCGAGTGGGAACTAGAACCCGGATCTCCCAGCTCCCAGTCCATCACTCTCACCACTACACTACAAATGTAATAATAATAAATAAATAGCAGATTCCTCACTGTTGCTCTGTGGGAAGGAAGTCTTCGAATGATTACTCTCCGCCCTTCCAGCCACCCCCCTCCCAAATGGTTAGTCATAAATCTAAAAGCAAGTGTTATTGTCTCAAAGATACTTGCTGTTCTTCTGACTTTGGGTTCAGACCATCAGGCGTCGATGCTATCTCTGTTCTCAGTTTGTTTGAATGGTGTTTGTGTCAGGGCCCTGTTGAAATTCAAGGCTGGAGTTTGCGCAGCAGCTGTGCTCAATGTGTTCACACTGCCTTCAGTGTAACACTATACAGAATTCCGCATTTAATTCATGTCATTATTTAGAGTGCCATCAGCAACTTTTAATTACAACAGACAGCCATAAAAGAGCACTGCACTTAACACAGAATGTGTCTAAACACTTTAAAACTAAAAAGGGGGGGGGACATGCATCTGTTTTTAATTTTAAATTGTGACAGCATGACTGTGGCACAAGGAGGAGTGTGATCGCAGTGCTACCAGTTTAGCTTTGGCAAATTAGCTAAGTAGCTTGCGTTTGTAGCATTTCACACCTTTAAATTCTTAATATGCATTGCTAAATATATTTCATCGCAGTTTGCTAATTAATGTTCTATGAAAATTACAGCTGCTAATTTTTGTGGCTGACATGGCTCATTTCAGAGTGGTAATAAGTTGCATCTGCAATGGTGTGGTGACAGTTTATAAATTCTGGCTATACAGGCGCTATTTAGAGTTACAGTGGGTTCATTAAAGAACACATTTTGTGTACAAGAAAACTTGTAAGTTATTACCCTGCTATTCCTTGTCTGGACACAGTATACTTTCGTGATAGCCTCAGCCTAGTTCTTTCGTGACTAACATATTCAGCTTTTCCCACATCAGACGACCAAACGGTGGGGACGGGTGATGAGTATCTCTCTGTCTTGCCCCTGATTTGACACCAGTGCTAGACTATATACTTGGACTTCTGGTCCATGCTTATGTTCGTCCTTTGTCACTAACTGTTCTCATTTTAGCAGGCAAACTTGTCAAAAAATTCAAAACTTGATCTTATTTGAATCTCTCTGAGAACTGTGACTGATGCTACAAAATATGGGGGTGGGAACAAGAGGTGCTGGTTCCTCACACTTTTCCCCAATGTCCATATTGTCCAGAATAGAACTTCTGCATCTACTAATGCATCTACTGAATTAAACTTTTGCATTGAATAGGGAAGGGTATCTCACTGGTAGAACACATTCTTTGCATGCAAATGTCTCAGATCTCTGGTATCTCCAGGTACGGCTGGAAAAGACTCCTATCTGAAATCCTGGAAAGTTGCTGCCAGTCAGTAGACAGTACTGAGCTACATGGACCTGACTCAGTATAAAGGACCTTCCTATTGTGGCAGATCAAGCAAATGTTTCATATTTACATCATCTTATCCCTGCTGCTCAATTAGGAAATTCTACAATCAAATGTCTCCAAGAGAATTCTGGAATTAAAAATGAGATTCCAATGCCTAATACCCCCCTTTTGACCCAGGAGTAATAAAAATGTCTCATCTCTGATCGCTTGCCAGATGAGAGACAATTATAGTAGGCCATTAGAAATAGATCATTAGCACTCTTTTACTGATTAGAAAGGAATCTAAATAAGGAGGTGTCAGTGTTAAATTTAGGGTTACAACTTTCACTTAGCAGGGTATCATAAAACAATAAGGGAGATAAGGGGAGGTTGGGGGATGTTGACCTGGTGTTGAATGGGATGCGGCTGCCCCTGAAGGACCAGGTCTGCAACATGGGGGTCATTTTAGACTCCCAGCTGTCTATGGAGGCTCTGGTGTCAGTCGTGAGCCAGGCGGCACTGTACCAACTCTATCTGATATGGCGGCTGTGCCCCTACCTCCTTAACCATCTGCTGCCCTCAGTAGTTCATGCACTGGTCTAGGGTTGGTGGAGAATTTCTCCCCGAAACTTCGGGGGGCCGAGCTCCAACGTGTTCGGCCCCCTGAACAAGTTTCGGGGAGAAATTCTCCGCCCCCCCCGCCCCCTGCCCCTCCCCGGGACGGGACTTACCTTTCCCGAATGTCCCTCCCGGCGGCGGGTCCCGGCGGCGGTTCGTCCAGTCTTCGTCAGGGGCGGGGGCAGCAGCCGATCTTTTGACCGGCTGCCGCCACCGCCATTCCAATAAAACTAAAAAAAAAAAAAATGCCCCCGTGATAGGCTACGTGACGATTAACATAGCCTATCACGGCTAGATCTGCAAAGTCAGCCATGATAGGCTACATAAATCGTTACGTAGCCTATCACGGGTGACTTTAAAAAAAAAAAAAAAGCGCGTACGCAAATGGCGGCCCCCATAGGGAGCCGCCATTCCCGTTCCTTATTTGGTCGCTGTAGTCTACGTAAATCTTTACGTAGACTACGGCGAAAATAAGGGCAACGCTTTTTTTTTAAAGTCACCCATGATAGGCTACATGACGGATTACGTAGCCTATCATGGCTGACTTTGCAGATCTAGCCGTGATAGGCTACGTTAATTGTCACGTAGCCTATCACGGGGGCGTTTTTTTTTTAAACTTTTAATTTCGCGGCCGGGCGAGGCGCCTCCTCCCCGGCCTGAATTTCGGCCAGGCGAGGCGGGAAGCCTCCCCCCCCCCGGCCTGAACTTCGCGGGGAGAGCAGCGAAGCGCCTCCCCCCCACCACGAAAAGCTGCGAGACCAGGTAAGTGACTTTCGTGCATCCCTACACTGGTCTCCTCTCACCTAGACTACTGTAATGTGCTCTATGTGGGGTTACGCTTGAAGACCACTCAGAAGTTGCAGCTGGTACAGAGTGCGGCGGCCTGCCTGATTAAAGGCAGCCGTCAGCGAGATCTCATCATCCGGCGCAGAAGGAGTTGCACTGGTTACCAGTTGTTTTCCAGGCCCAGTTCAAGGTGTTGGTATTGACCTTTAAAACCCTATGCGGTTCCGGCCCAGCGTATCTTAAGGAGCGCCTCCAGCAACACCAGGGATGCCGCTCAACGAGATCGGCCTCGGAAGGACTTCTCTCTGTCCCATCAGCAAGGACAGCTAGGCTGATGAGGACTAGGGAGAGGGCCTTCTCTGTGGTGGCCCCCACTCTGTGGAATTCCCTCCCTAGTGACCTCCGCCATGCCCCCTCTTTGATGAGCTTCCACAGGGCTTTGAAAACCTGGCTGTTCAGGTGGGCATTTGGGGTGGGTTAAGGTTTTTTTTTAGAGCAATATTGTTTTGTTCAGTTGATTATGTTGTATTTTGGGTTGTTATTCGTATTGTATGCTGCCTAATGTGGCCGGGTAGCTGGCCAGATGGGCAGCTAATAAATCTAATAAAATAAAATAAAAATAAAACAGGCCAGATGGGCCATCAGATAAGGTACCAAGAGGCCTCATTGCAGACTGTAAATATGTAAGAAAAGCAAGCTCACAAGATGGGATGATGTCAAGGAAATATGTTTGTGTCGAAAACATACCTGTAACATGTCAAAGAAAGCTACAATGTTTGATTAAGTATGTTGGTATGCATGTTAATCTCAATAAGAAGCTTCAAAATTCATTTCTTAGACATATGAAGATTTAAAGTAGAAAGGTTACCTTTGGAATTCTTGGATAAGAAATACAAACTGTGGTAAAAATAGTTTAGACATATTTTATAGCATACAAAAAGTATATACAGGAGACTCAGAATACACAACAGCGGAAGCTATCCTTTAGGATCAGCTTTCATTAATGTAAATTACATTATTTCATTAATGTAATATAGGCTATTAGTCTGGCCTGTAGAATCAACCTAGTAAACTTGATATTGATTATCATGGAGACCTAGCAAATGTACTTGACTCTGCTTAGAAGCCTTGTTTAAGAATTATGTTAGATGTGTGGAAGAAAACCAGTCTTCACTTTCAGTTTTGGTTAGTAAGTAGGAAAGTCTTTTATTCAGCGTGCTGGGAGCAGTACAGACCTACAGAGATTTCCCACCAGTTCTGAAGCCCTCTCTGAACTAAACCTCAAGCAGATATATTTATAGTACAAGCTGTAGTTACAATTCTACTTGTTTACAAAAGGGCCTTGTTTACTTGTTTACAAACAACACAGAGTTACATTAAGAAAGACAATGCTACTTAAGCCTCAAACATTTGCAGAAGAGGAAGTTACATATCTTAATATCAGATGTGCACATTCAACTATTATCTTATCTTCTTTCCTGGAATGCACTGAAACAATCCATTCAATGTTTCTTTAACATACATTTCTTTGACACTTAACTGAACTCTCTCTTTTGTCACATACACAGGTGTTTTTTTTTAATCCAGTCTAGGCTTAGAGTCAGAGACTCTTGTTTTTTTCTGCTTCTACAGATGTTTCATGTGTTTGAATTTATGCGTGCATAAGCTCTTGGATTTAGTTGTTGTTCAGTCATTTAGTCGTGTCGGACTCTTCGTGACCCCATGGACCATAGCACGCCAGGCCTTCCTGTCCTCCGCTCTCTCCCGGAGCGTGCTCAAGTTCATATTCATTGCATCAGTGATGCTATCTAGCCATCTCATCCTCTGCCGTCCCCTTCTCCTTTTGCCTTCAATCTTTCCCAGCTTCAGGGTCTTTTCCAGTGACTTTTCTCTTCGTATTAGGTGGCCAAAATATTTGAGCTTCAGTTTCAGTATCTGTCCTTCCAATGAGCAGTCAGGATTGGTTTCCTTTAGGATTGACTGATTTGACCTCCTTGCAGTCCAGGGGACTTGTAAGAGTCTTCTCCAGCACCACAGTTCGAAAGCATCAATTCTTCAGCACTCAGCCTTCCTTATAGTCCAGCTCTCACAGCCATACATTACTACTGGGAAAACCATAGCTTTGATTATACGGACCTTTGTCGGCAAGGTGATGTCTCTGCTTCTTACTATGCTGTCTAGGTGTGCCATAGCTTTCCTCCCAAGGAGCAAGCGTCTTTTAATTTCATGGCTACAGTCACCGTCTGTGGTGATCTTGGAGCCCAAGAAAATAAAATCTGTCACTGCTTCCATTTCTTCCCCTTCTATATGCCAGGAAGTGATGGGGCCAGATGCCATGATCTTCGTTTTTTTAATGTTGACTTTCAAACCAGCTTTTGCACTCTCCACTTTCACCCTCAACAAAAGGCTCTAGATCCTCTTCGCTTTCTTCCATGAGGGTGGTATCGTCTGCATATCTGAGGTTGTTGATAATACTGATATGCTAATACTTGGTAGTAAAAAGACAAACAGACAATTCTTGTCTGAGAGAGTGTTTCTTAAGAAATAGAATTCTGTATCACCCATATAAAGAGTAAAGTATCACACTTACTCTTAGATGGTATCTGGTTTTAAGAAAAATCTGATTGTATATACAGTAAACAGGTAATCAGTGGTTGCTAATGTACTGACAATATAGTCCAGGAGAATCTCTGAAACAGGGCATATGCTGCACTATGTTCTGTGTTATTCCGGTTGTGGTGGTGAACATGTAGTAGGAAACACTTGTGCTCTCTGTCCCCCCAACCCCATATTCTACAACAGGGGTAGGGAACATGTTCTGCAGGTGGGGGTGCTGAATGGTCCCAGCTTCTACAGGCTGGGTGACGTCAAACATCATTTGTTCCCTGGCCGAAGCTTCAGCCTGGACTGGCTTTGCTGCACATTTTCAGGCCACTGCCGCTGTTTGTTTTGCTGCTTGCTGCTGCTGCAGCTGCAGCAAATTCAGGGGTGGCAGAGGCCCATGTGGCCCATGGGCCAAGTGTTGCCCACGCTTGCTTTAAACCATTCCTGGAATCTTTCCTAAGCATAAATGCAACAACAGCTATAAGAGCTTCCTATGCCACCCCTTATTGGCAGTTAGCAGGGCTGGCCCAAGACATGAGGCGAAGGTGGCACCCCCTGCCCATTCCAGGTACAAAAGCTGGCTGGACCGGCAGCTGACTTCCTTCAACACTAGCAATGGGACAGTGTCTTTCATCATACACAAGGCAGTAGGCTAGCTTAGGGGGCACATGGCAGGCCATGTAGCACACAGCTGTCTCCTCTAACAGCTTTCTGGTGCCTTCCAACATCTGCTGCTGGAGGCGGTGACTTCATTCTGCCTAATAGTATAGCTGGTTCTGGAAGTTATCTGTCCTAATGCTAAGGACAGTGGCAGAACAATGATGCCCCTCCTATATAAAGAGGGATGTATATGCTAAGTGGACCAAAGTAGGATGCTTTTGCCCCCTGTTTGCCATAAATAGAGTGTGTTGCAGCATCTATAAATATTTCATATGATTAGGCTGTGTGATGTCGCCAAGACTGTGGTCAAGTGAGTTAGCAAATATCTTCTGTAAAAAAGAATGCTTGTTCTTTTTGATATATATTCATTCAGATAGGTCTAAGCAGATAAAACAGTGTTATAGTTGTGGCTTTCATGAAGACCACACTGAATAAATTATTTAACCAGTATAAACCACTTTCAGGTGCATCAAAAATAACTCATCCTAAAACAGCTGTTAATAAACATAAACCTTATTTTCTCCCTGTAAGTTGCATGGGAGTGTACCTGAATTATTAACATCTAAACCTGCAGCCTTCTGTAAAGTACTGAAGCTTGATTGAAATGGTTTGCTTCATTTTGTTTACAAGGTAGTTCTCAAATGTGAAGTTATAAAGTAAGCCCCATTTTAATGGATATTAGTTGGCTTTTCCATTTAAGGAAAGAGGAAGGTTATGTTTTCACATGTCCTTGAAAGCTTAGATTTATTACTTCTAGGGCAGTGATTTATCACTTCAGCCATACAGATGCAAATACACAACAAATAACTTATCTTAAATCTCAACAGTAAGTGCCAGGCAGTAAACACCTAGGAAATTATTCTGGATTTCTGGAGGATGTGATTAAATTCTATAGTGTTAATACAGAAATGCTGATTTTTAGAAGTTAGTGGGCATGATCAGCCTTTATGCACATGGCCCCAAAAGGTCAGTTCAGTCCAGGGACAAAAGGATATCTGGCAGTGGGAGAGCATTTCCTGCTCGTGTGGTGAGGGTTTGCCAGCCTTACTGTTTCCTTGGAACTTTACAGGCTACAATCCAGGGCCATGGCTGTTACATGCTCTGCTGAGAGGAACAGAGGGATTTCTAGTACTATGTCACGGCCAACCTTGCATGATGCATGAGTGATGTTTCAGGTACACAGTGTTCTCTGGGTTGGATTCAGGTGCTGATGTTGTTTGAATTAAGCAATTCAAGGTGCCGCTAGATGTTTTATTTGGAGAACTGTGGTTGGAGCACTTTTGTTTTTAAAAAGTTTAATACTAGCTTGGTGGGGTGTGGGAAAATGATCTGTCTGGAATACCAGTATTTGGGATGGAGGGGTCTGATTGGAATTCTGGTGAAAAAAGCTTCCATTTACCACACACACACAGTTGCAAGAATATCTCAGTGTCGTGTCTAGTTTGGCCATCAGTAGCCTAGCATTGTAGTCTACTAAAATGGAGCTGATCTCATGAGCTGAGTAATTTCAAGATGATAGGCTTAGCTTCATTAGCTTACAGATCTGGTCTTAAGAACTCAGTGTGTTGGGGTTTTTTAAATGCACTGAAGAACAGACAAGAAAACCTAATAACACTCCAGCTCCTTTTGTCTCTTTTTCAGATGTTGGTGACCACTCCAGAAAAATGGGATGTGGTGACAAGGAAGAGTGTTGGAGATGTCGCCCTCTCCCAGCTTGTGAAACTCCTTATTCTTGATGAAGTACACCTGCTACATGAAGACAGAGGACCTGTGCTGGAAAGTTTAGTAGCACGCACCTTGCGTCAGGTATGTGCAACCCCCTCTAGGAGCAAACATCTCAAGTAATAAAATTACCAGGGAGAAATCAAATGACTACAGTTAGTTACTTCATTGTGCCTAAACTGCCTCCAAGTCATTTAGTTGTCAGTCAAGGTTGCAACGAGAAAGGCAGTGTATTTTCATCTCTCTCTCTCTCTCTCTCTTGGGATAGGGAGGGGGTGGTGGTAATGAGCAGAAAGAGACCAGCATCCCATATGAATGAAAAGGACAAATATATGTATTTATAGTTATTTGTTTCTGATTAGTAATCTACATGAAAAAGTCACTTATTCATATGTAGGTTTGATCATACTGAGTGTTGTTGGCTAAGCATCCATGCATAATTTTTGCTTTGGTTGGATGTGATTGAAGAGTGTACAATTGCTCAAGACCTAGCTGTTGTATTGTTCTCACTTTACTCTGGGCTCTGAGCCACATGGCTCATCCTGTATTAAATTTGTTGAAGGTCTCTCAAGCATGGCAGTTGCACTGGAGAGAGTGAGATTTTGTAAGAACAGACTTGATATATAGTAGCGGGTAGATCTGGGATCTTTCTTTTTTGTTGATGTGAATGAGTAACAATTTTGGAATTCCTGAAATGTGACACCTTAAGAAACTTTATACAACAACAAAAAGTTTATCTGCCCTGTGGTAGGCTCCCTTGTAAATCTGAACCAGATACTTGATTGCCATCTTAAGAGTTGGATAACTTTACTTTAAAATGAAAATGGTGATTTCTGCAGTACAGGGAAACAAACCGCACAATGATGCATGTATTGTGGTACATGCCAGTAAAACAATTGCAACACTAAAACTCCAAACTTAGTTAATTATGACAAAAAGCCATTTGATTTATTCTCAGAACAAAAATTGGGAGTTCTAGGCACATAATTTTTAGCAGAGTACTCAATGGCCCTGTTTTTATTTATTTATTTATTTATTTATTTCTATACCGCCCAATAGCCGAAGCTCTCTGGGCGGTTCACAAAAATCAAAACCAAACAACACACAATAAAACAATTTAAAATATATAGAACATTAAAACCACAATATAACAATACAACCACAATAAAACCTAGCAGCAGTACAGGAGTTTAAAATACAGATTTAAAACAGCAAAGATAAAAATTTAGAAAGCTAAAATGCTAAAATGCCTGGGAAAATAAAAAGGTCTTCACCTGCCGCCGAAAGGAGTACAATGTAGGCGCCAGGCGAACCTCACTAGGGAGCTCATTCCAGAGCTGGGGTGCCACAACAGAAAAAGCCCTCCTCCTAGTAGCCACCCGCCTCACTTCCTTTGGCAGGGGCTCACGGAGAAGGGCCGCTGATGATGATCTTAAGGTCCGGGCAGGCACATATGGGAGGAGGCAATCCTTCAGGTAACCTGGCCCCAAGCCATTAAGGGCTTTAAATGTTAACACCAGCACTTTGAATCGGGCCCGGAAATGGACTGGCAGCCAGTGCAGCTGGAAAAGTACTGGCGTAACAGTTCGCACGTAATGGCACTCTGCCTCCCACACACTCCTCATTTTTAATCAATAACCTATGATTAGCCAGGGTCGTAGATCACAAGTGCAACATGCAAACCTGGGGAGCTCGGTTGTTTAGGGTCCAGCCAAACTTGGTTTGTTGTTGGGTTAACTGCTGGGTTGCTTTTGAGCCGTGACCAAAAATAGCATAGCAACATCATGCCTGCAAGACTTATTCTATGTTTAGGTTTTGTGATTTCATACTTGAAAAGGGAGATGTAGAATCCTCAGAATGTGTTGGGCCCTTTCAGAATTTTTAAATGTCAGTTGAAAAAAACAACAGATGTGAAAATGATTTTTTTTTTTAAACCTGGTGTCAAGAGAGATATTATTTCCAAAGTAAAGCTAGCTAAAGTGGTGCTTAAAATTGTAAGTAGTTGTAGATTATCCAAATTAAATGCAAAAAGCTGTTTGTTAAAATATTGGAAGAGCACCTCCGCTGTAAGCTTTTGAAGAACTCTATTGTGAATTAAAGGGATATATGAGAGAGTTGTTTGGGGGATTAGATAGAATCACAAAGCCCACCAGGGGGCTTCATGTCTGATAGCTATCCTTGGTGGGTGACTGGGTGTTGTTTGCGGAGCTCTGATTTTGGTCCATTCAGCTCAAGGGTCAAGTTACAAATACTTTGCAGAGTAAAAGCTTTGTATTGGAATTGCTGATGTGACTTTAAGTAAGAGTATAAAAGCACGACTGCAGCACGACTGCACTTTATGTGCTTTGTGAATTTTTATAAGTTGCTTTTACAAGTTATTTAACTTGAATTGATAAAAACTTTTTAGTGGAAAAAGGCTTTGAGCTTTGCTCATATGCCGCAGAAACAACATCAAAAGACTCCCCTGAAACTAATTTGTACCTTTGATGTTTAAAGTTGTGGATTCCTGAAAATAACACAGATTAGAACGAAAATGCTTAAATGTTTAAAATGGGGTGGGGGGACCCAGCAACCACATAGTATAGTAATATCCACTTAGCAAATGAGTGCAGTTGACATTTTTCTTTTGGCTCCAAGAGAAATACTACTGTGTCTGTGGTCATCATTTGGCTGTTGAGTTCAGAGCTGCCTTTTCATTGTAAATATTTGTTTAAATTAGTGATTGAAGAGATTCCTGTTTGTTCCAAGCTCTGATGGACAAGCCTGGGAGAATACTCTTGAGGTTTGTAATGAGACCAGAAAAAATCCCACTAACCCCTTCTACTCCAAAACCTGTTCTTGGGAAGGGGGAAGAGTGGAGGGGCACACTGGCAGCAGTGATAGAAATGACGGCCTTCATCTCTAAAGGTGCTCAGGCCCTTGTTTAATTACTAGTACATCTACTAGTACATAGACAGTGGATGATCCTGAGCATGCTCAGAACGGTCCATTGTTGTTCCAGAACATGGAGAATGTAGCTTCCAAGGCCTCTCAGCTATCTGAGGCCATCCAGATGAGGCCTCAGTTGCTGCTGGGAGCCCCTTCCTGAATACCTCTCCTTGCAAGGCTGAGCTTTGGGAAAGGGAGTGACAGTGGGTGAGGGCTGGCTCTGAGCAAGCCCATCATGAGCTAGGCTCAAGGTTTAGGAGGGATTGGGACTGAATGTTCATAATGGGTCAGTGCTTTCTAAAGGGGAAGTTTATTTCTGAACTTCTCTCAGTTTTAGTGTAACCACTAGTTGTAGGAAGCAACAGGGCTCCTTGGAGATGCAGTCCACATCATGGAACTACCCTTCCTATTTCCATTGCTCATATCAGCAGTTTTGTTGGGACTATGAGACACTCAGCACTTCATTAGAACCCAAGGGCATGTAAGTCAAGAACAAACTACCCATTATCCCCAAACGTCTTGTGACTACAGGCCAAGCAGCTTTTGACTAGAAAGATTACAGGTTAAGTCTCCATAGGTCTGGCGATGTTAACAGTGGGTACCTTGGGAAGAACCGTCATGAGAAAAGATAGAAGAAAGTATGTAAGTACCACTCTAAGTTCAGATTATAAGAGCTTTAAGTAGAACTACCCCACATAAGGGTCAGATTAGGCATCCACTTGAGAAGTTTAAGTAACTGCCTTGCTTCCAAGAGGGGGCATTACAGCAGAAGGGATCTCATGCATGTGGTATCCATATAATCCTCAGTAATACATAGAATTGCATTGAGGAAAGGGAGAACCTTGGGGCAAAGAATCTGTGAAGTCATGGAACACAATAGGCTTCTTTCAGCAGCTTTCTTTCTCAGTCCTTTGACTAAGTCTTCTTATTCAGAAAGTTCTTGAGGAGGTGGAGACTTCAGAGGAAAGAACCTTTACTTCTCAACCCAAGCAGGATGCAGCTGTAGTCCCCTGGAGCCATCCAAAGCATCCACAGTTCCAGATGAAAAGTTTCCTCTTGGCTGCCCAGTGCATCAGTTGAATCCAGCATATAGGAGGCATGGGGAGACCATTCCCCAATAAGCCAATAAATCAGGGGGCTCTCTCTAGATGTTTCGGATGACAACTCCGATATGCCCCAGCCTGCATGGCCAATGGTCAGCCTACCATATGGAAGTCTAGTAACAGTAGTAAACAGGAAATCCATTCTCTCATAACCTCCCCCCCCCCCCCCGGGTGAACTCCTCAGTAAGGGGTACTCTCTGAAGTTTGTCAGGAACCCTCTGGTCAGTTTTTCAGATCATGTCTGTCAGAGAGACAGTTGGATTTTTGTACTATAGAACTTATTCTCTCTGCTCAACATTGCTTGGTGGTACTCAATTATTGTAATTATTTTTTTACAATGCCAAAATGAGAATGGGGATATGGTCTGAAATGTTTAACTAGTTTGAAAATATGATTCTTCATAAATGCACTTTGATCCACCATAGAGGAATTCAGCAAGGAGATTTTTTTTTGGTTAGCTTCCATAGTTCTTTCTTCTTATTCTGGTTAGGAATTTTCTGTGGCTTTCTTATGATCAGTCTTTTATCTGCTCCCAGGTGTTCACATGCATATTTAGTCTGTTATCTGCTCCCATGGTATTCACATGGGGATTTATGGGAGTCATGATACCCTAATTTGGTTCCATCCTTGCTGCAAGCCCAGAGAGATGTCTGGAGACTATAGCTTCATAGTTAATATGGATAAGCTGTAACAACATTTTGCTCAATTATCCTGCTTGGACATTCAGGCTGGGTATTTCTGGGAAGAAGCACAACAAAAAGCCTGAGCTTGTGCACCATGTGCATTGTCAGACCTGATGAATGTGGTTCATCCTTCGGGGATTCTAGTATCTTGTTACGATTACATGTTATAGGTGCAATTCCATCAGTAGTTCCTCAGGTAGCTTCTATTGCTTCTGATCTCTTAACTATGGTTAGGAGATTGGGAATGCTATTTCTACACTGGGCCAGCACATGTGAATGATAATGTCTTCCCATGGAATCCACCTGTGCTGTGTGTCTCAGAGTTTCCTTAATAGGTGAAGGGCAAAATATGGAAGATTAGTACAGTTTGTGACCTGTTAATTTACAGCATCTAACATTCAGCTTTGAGTGCCTGATTAAAGCTTCTGCTGATGGCATGATGCTTTTTCCTCTGGACTTTCCATATGAATAGCTTTCACATTCTTGGCCTTCATTTGGTCTTCTTCCCATCCTCTAGGCTTTCTCTGAAACTATTAGAAATACTAAATTATGCTTATGGCCGTGAAATAGTGCAGGAGATCTTTCAAATTCTAGATGAAGATTTAAGTCAGGCTAATTTACAACATGGGAGGAGAGGCTACAGTGAAGATAAGAATGTATTTTAATCCATGTTGAGCTCTTTGAATCGGGAAAAAAATAAGAAATTACTTTTCAGTAGAGTCTAGAGCATAGCTGCATCATGTACTTAAAATTAAATCCTGTTGAAATCAATGAGAGCTAGTTGTCCATTAAATAAGGCATTTGCGGTTATGATGCTCTAAATATAGAACTGCCAACAATGGTATCCCTCTTCCTGATTTCATCATTTCAGGCTGTTCAGAATTTCTCTGCTAACAATTTATTTTGTTTTTGTGACTGCTGTGGTAATGTCAAGCTTCTAAATCAGCCTCCCCCAATGTGTTGCTGTCCAGATGTTTTGGACTAAGTCCTATCAGCTCCACCCAGCATGAGCAGTAGTGAGGGGGGATGGGAAAACTATGGCAAACTGGTGAGACAAAAAAGAAAAGTAACTTTAAGGCGGGGTGGGGGCTAAGTTCCAACTCTTTTGAACCCACGGTTTTCTGCTCCAACACCCATGTCACAGAAGGCAAACTGATGAGGCTCAGAGATCAGTAATATAGCCAGGATACTAAGGAGAAGGGATAGGTGGGGGCTGCACTCCAAATAGCAGATTGTATATTTGCACCCACAAAGCCAGTTGATTTCAAACTGGTGATGCTCAGAGAAACATACACAGAGGCAAAACATCCACTCACATCAAAAAAGAGAACAATGAAGCAAAATTCACCTCTCTCTCTCTCTCTCTCTCACACACACACACACACACACACACTAACAGAGAGAGAGAGAGAGGGAGAGAGAGAGAGAGAGAGAGAAGGAAGACCCAGTCAAAATCCTAGCAGTGACCAAAAACAAAACTCCAATCCCAGGAAGGACACATACTACTTCACAACAAACAAATCATGGAACGGGGACACACACACACAGGCAAAATACCCCTTGCTCTCCACTCCATCCCCCTTTAGCCCCCTAGGATGCTCTCTATCACCCCAGATTACCTTTTTTCTTCGTTTCTGAGTGGCTGGAGGAATTTCAAAATGAAGTGCTTTAGCCGTCTGCCATTTTTATTTTCTAAGAATGCCTCTGGGGCAATAAATATAGCATTGGAGGCTGGTGCTTCCCTTTATAGCATGTCAGCCTCCCAATTATTTTTTTAAGCTTAAAGCAAAATTTAAAAATCAGAGAGACAGGAAGCCTTGCTTGATGCCAAAAGAGGTGTCTGTGGGCACCATGTTGGGGACACCAGGGTCGCCCTAATAACTGATAGATCTGAATATCTCAATGTCCTGGTTCTAGAATAACGAGAGTTTGGATTGTAGCCTTTGAGCTTTAATTGGTCCATTATAAAATGTGAAACTGTTAGTTGACAAAATGTGTATTGGTATAGTTTTTTGCATTCTATCCTGTGTTAAGAGTTACCTGTGGTATTCCTCTCTCAAACACACACACACCACACACACACCACATGCACACAAGAAGAGATTTGATTGTGGTTTTTTAGTTGTCAGATGTGAAAGCAGTCTCAGAAAAATTATATGGATGTTCATCCATTGCAGATTAATTCAGAATTACAGGGTGTTTAATGTTGTGTGCAATTAGCTGTTGTTGTTTTGTTTTTTCCCCCTTTTGTTTGATTTAAGGGTACTTTTAATAGAGACTTGTGAGGCTAGAGTATTTTAAACATCAGGATTCATTTGTTAGAATTAAGCCATGTATAGCATTACTCAGTTGCCTAGTTACAAATGCATTTTGTTCTGAATGTTTAAGGCACATATACTTTCATTTCAATGCATGGCATCTATGCAAATTATGCTTGTATTTTTGTGTCTTTACATTTTTATACCTAAAGATTTGTGTGAAACTAAGCATTAAATATTATTAAATAACTATATAATAATAATACTAAATATTTATTGCTAAATAAATGTTATAGAAATTCTTCCCAGTGTAGACCCATGGAAGTCTGTGGGGTCTTAGATATGATTCCCCTGGCCCCTACCAATTGTTTTTTAGCAGAGATATTAAGCAGGGTTGTTTTTTGAGAGAGGCTTAAAGGTTGAGAATCCAGGACACTGGACTAAAATAGCTCAATCTGTCCTTTATGAACATAGCTTAAGGATCACTTCCAAAATTACAGTTCTCACTCTTAGGTGACTGTCTCCATTCACTTCTTGGGGAGGAAAGTTATGAAATGCTCCTGCCTGTTAGAGAAGCAACCTTTTGGAACTGGGGGAAAGCAGTGGGATGAAGAACTTTTAGGGGGGAAGTGGCAGGTGGGAGATGCAGACAAAAGATGAGTTAAATAGTACACATTGCTCCCTCCGCCCCGCCATGCCCCCACCCACGCAGCTGCTTTGCAGAAGAGAAGCAACCCCAAGAGTTTTCAGATGTGACTTGGCCACGTAACATGTGGTTCAGGCCTATGTGTGTGCTGTTTTCATCCAGTGGCACTGTGTATGTGCTGCCACTGGCAGCACCCTGCTTAGCATATTCAACATGCTTGGTGGGTGGAAAACAAGGGCCACTTCTATTTGGGGGGTGGGGAACTAGAATGGGAATTTCTTCTAAGTTTTAGATTTCAGTGTCAGTCCCATAATAATAATATCAATTTCATACAGCCCCCCACAATCTGGTGCTCTCCAGATGTGTTGTACTGCAACTTCCATCATTCCCAGACAGGATGGCCACTGGGAATAAAGGGAGTTAATGTCCAACTCATCCGGAGGGCACCACATTGGGGAAGACTGAGGTGGGAGAACAAGAACATGCTGTAGCTACTACAGATTTCAAGAAAATGTATTTAAAACTGGTGCACATACGTGTTTTCATGTGGTATTCTCCCACTAGAGTGTGCCACAGCACACAGATATGTGTAGGAACATGCCCTGAAAGATGTGCAATAATAACAAAGAATAGTGCCTAAGCATGTGCAGAGTGAGTGCCATTCATCACCAACAATTGCAGCCTGGAGCAAGGATTCCAGGCAGATAGCACCCCCCCCCCATTTTAGAGAGAGAGAAAAAAACCCACTGCCTAAATTCAAGCATTTTTCCCATGTTTTCCTGTTACTGAGGTGCCCTAGGATATAATTTGCCCCCATCCCCTGATAGAGCCAACAAATGAAAGGAGCTTCAGTACATCTATTGTCATCATCATCATCTACATTTTTATACTGCCCAATAATCAAAGCTGTCTGGGTGGTTTACAGAGATTAAAAACATTAAAATACAGTATACGGAGATTAAAAGCTATTTACATTAAAAACACACGAACAGACAATATACACAAGAGACCATATATCAGTCACCTCTCTCTCCCCACATTTCATAGACAGCCCTCCTGCTCTGGTTCCATTTCCTTTGCCCCCAGCGCCAACGTAGGGGGTTTGCCTCGGCAACAGGAAATTATCCAGCAGTAGATGAAAGAACTTGAACAATGATGTCAGATTCTTGTCTTCTAATAGATGGTGTTTTCACTTTCTCTCCAGGATTACACTTTTCAGCCAACTTTGAAGTACTTAATGAAAACTATAACAGCTAGAGCAATTATATGTTTTTCTATAGCTCATTACAGTGATAGTTCATAACATACTGAATTCTGAAATCCCCATTTTTGTGTCTCGTCAATGTTTCTTAACATAAACTGTGTGAAAATGATTAAGGCTAGTTCAGTGGTCCTAAAACAGGCAATTTATGGTCCTAATTAGTTAAGGTGAAATTTGCTCATGCCAGAGAAAAGCTCTATTTTAAAATATATTTTAATTAAAAATAAAGTTTCACTGCAATGTTGAAAACATAGCATAGGGATTAACAGCCTAATAATGTTAATGCTTGTAATTCTAGTACATAATGAAAACAGTCCAATTTTCAGTGAATATTGCTGGCTTTCTTCAAATACACTGACAAATCTTGGACCACATCCTCTGGAACCATTCTTTTATTGTAGTTATGTTCCCCGCTCTACCCAACCACCACCACACACATGTTGGCAGCTATATAAATCTTTGCTGAAATTAGTAAGCTTAATGCTAATTCAAAATCTCCTGAAGGAATGATTACCTTAAAATAACTTAATGGTGGTATTTTTTACATTAAGAGGGATTAAAATAATCCAGCCATGTCTCAATTAATCTTATAATCTGTGTTCAAAATCCCTTTCCCCTCCCCCCCACATAATAAATTCAGTATCAACACCGTGGCATTGCCAACAATTACGTTCCAAATGCATGTTAATCTATGTGGTATCATATACCACTGGCACTGAAACTTAAGAAAGTGTTCAAGATTTGAACTAGTGATCTTCATCAAAATATTTTTCCAGGTTTTTAAAACTTTACAGATTATGAGTAGATTACAAATATAGAAAGATGATGTGCCCTTTTAAGATCTGCAGAAAGCTACTTTAGCTGTTCAGAAAATGGAAACTCTTGTCCATTTTTTCCCCCTAATGTCTTGGAGTAAGAGTAGGTGTCACTGAAAAGCATTTTGACACAGCCATAAAAACTGCTTATGCTCCTCCTTTCTTTTTCATGCACTAGTTTTCAGTAATTGCAGAAATGATATGGTGCCCATATTTTCTCACACTGTTACAGTTGCCTGTCAATTAGATACACCCATAAATCATAACAGGATTGCTCTTTGACTCAAATTGGTTTCGGTGTTACCATCATAATGTGGAACAGTTTAGCCTTCAGACTACTTGGTGTACAAATTAAATTGCTCGTTTTAATCAAAAGCAAGTCTTGTTGGTTCTTATTTCTTAGAAGTAGAATTGTTCACAAGGCTTATCCAACTAAGATTCCTGAAGTAATTCTTTGCCTTTATTTTTTGCTATCTGTCTATCCATCTATCCACTTCTATACCATTTTCCAGTAGTTTAGAATGGTTACATCATTTAAAAATGCATTAAGAAGAAAAAACTTACAATATCAACACACCACTCCAGATTTAAAAGAGTTACAGATGACCACTTTCTCAACTGAAAACAAAATGGAAGAGGTAGGCCTGCCAATCCATCTGAAAAGATAACAAAGGCATTGCTTTCCTTATGTCTTCAAGGAGGAGGTTCTACAGTTTGGGAGCAATCACTAAGAGACCCTGGTTCCTGCAAATTGTTGGTAATTGTTGTTCAGTCATTAAGTCGTGTCTGACTCTTCATGACCCCATGGACCATAGCACGCCAGGCCTTCCTGTCCTCCGCTCTCTCCCGGAGTGTGCTCAGATTCATATTCATTGCATCGGTGATGCTATCTAGCCATCTCATCCTCTGCTGTCCCCTTCCCCTTTTGCTTTCAATCTTTCCCAGCATCAGGGTCTTTTCCAGTACTTTTCTCTTCGCATTAGGTGGCCAAAATATTTTAGCTTCAGCTTCAGTATCTGTCCTTCCAATGAGCAGTCAGGGTTGATTTCCTTTAGGATGGACTGATTTGACCTCCTTGCAGTCCAGGGGACTTGTAACAGTCTTCTCCAGCACCACAGTTCGAAAGCATCAATTCTTCGGTGCTCAGCCTTCCTTATAGTCCAGCTCTCACAGCCGTACGTTACTACTGGGAAAACCATAGCTTTGATTATACGGACCTTTGTCGGCAAGGTGATGTCTCTGCTTCTTACTGTGCTGTCTAGGTTTGCCGTAGCTTTCCTCCCAAGGAGCAAGCGTCTTTTAATTTCATGGCTACAGACACCGTCTGTGGTGATCTTGGAGCCCAAGAAAGTAAAATCTGTCACTGCTTCCATTTCTTCCCCTTCTATATGCCAGGAAGTGATGGGGCCAGATGCCATGATCTTAGTTTTTGTAATGTTGAGTTTCAAACCAGCTTTTGCACTCTCCACTTTCATCCTCAACAATAGGCTCTTTAGATCCTCTTCGCTTTCTGCCATTAGGGTGGTATCGTCTGCGTATCTGAGGTTGTTGATAATTCTCCCGGAAATCTTAATTCCAACCTGTGATTCATCCAATCCGGCATTTCTCATGATGTACTCTGCATATAAGTTAAATAAGCAGGGTGACAATATGCAGCCTTGTCGTACTCCTTTCCCAATTTTGAACCAATCGGTTGTTCCATGTCTGGTTCTTACTGTTGCTTCTTGACTCTCATACAAGTTTCTCAGGAGACGGGTAAGGTGGTCTGGTACTCCCATCTCTTTAAGAATTTGCCACAGTTTGTTGTGATCCACACAATCAAAAGCTTTAGCATAATCAATGAAGCAGAAATAGATGTTTTTCTGGAATTCTCTTGCTTTCTCCATGATGCAGCGAATGTTGGCGATTTGATCTCTAGTTCCTCTGCCTCTTCGAAACCCACTTGTACTTCCGGTAGTTCTCGGTTTGCATACTGCTGAAGCCTAGCTTGTAGGATTTTGAGCGTAACCTTGCTGGCATGTGAAATGAGCGCAATTGTACGGTAGTTTGAACACTCTTTGGCATTGCCCTTCTTTGGAATTGGAATGTAAACTGACCTTTTCCAGTCTTGCGGCCATTGTTGAGTGTTCCAAATTTGTTGGCATATGGAGTGCAGCACTTTAACAGCATAATCTTTTAGGATTTTAAATAGCTCAGCTGGAATACTGTCATCTCCGCTAGCTTTGTTGTTAGCAATGCTTCCTAAGGCCCATTTGACTTCACTCTCTAGGATGTCCGGCTCAAGTTCAGTGACCGCACTATCATGGCTATCAGGGACATTAAGATTTTTCCTGTATAGTTCTTCTGTGTATTCTTTCCACCTCTTCTTAATCTCATCTGCTTCTGTTAGGTCCCTGCCTTCTTTGTCCTTTATCATGCCCGTCTTTGCACAAAAGGTTCTCTTGATACCTCCAATTTTCTTGAAGAGATCTCTAGGCTTTCCCATTCTATTGTTTTCCTCGATTTCTTTGCATTGTTCATTTAAGAAGGCCTTCTTGTTTCTCCTTGCTATTCTCTGGAACTCTGCATTCAGTTGGATATATCTTCCCCTTTCTCCCTTGCTTTTCGCTTCCCTTATTTCCTCAAGTACTTCTAAAGCCTCATCAGACAGCCACTTTGCTTTCCTGCATTTCTTTAACTTTGGGATGGATTTCGTTGCAGCCCCCTGAATAATGTTACGGGACCTCCGTCCGTCCATAGTTCCTCAGGCACTCTGTCTATCAGGTCTAATCCCTTAAATCTATTCCTCACCTCCACTGAATATTCATAAGGGATATGATTGAGGTCATACCTGAACGGTTTAGTGGTTTTCCCTACGTTCTTCAATTTCAGCCGAAATTTTGCAAGAAGCAGCTCATGATCTGAGCCACAGTCAGCTCCAGGTCTTGTTTATACTGCCTGTATAGAGCTTCTCCATCTTTGGCTGCAAAGGACCTAATCAATCTGATTTCGATATTGACCATCTGGTGATGTCCATGTGTAGAGTCGCCTCTTGTGCTGTTGGAAAAGAGTGTTTGCTATGATCAGCGTGTTCTCTTGGCAAAACTCGATTAGCCTTTGTCCTGCTTCATGTTGTACACCAAGGCCATGCTTGCCTGTTATCCCGGTGGTTTCTTGACTTCCTACTTTAGCATTCCAATCCTCTATGATGAAGAGGACATCTTTTTTTGGTGTTAGTTCTAGAAGGTGTTGTAGGTCTTCATAGAACCGATCAACCTCAGCTGCTTCGGCATCAGTGGTTGGGGCATAGACTTGAATTACTGTGATGTTGAATGGTTTGCCTTGGATTTGTACTGAGATCATTCTATCATTTTTGAGATTGTACCCCAGTACTGCTTTTCCCACCCTTTTATTGACTACGAGTGCTACTCCATTTCTTTTAAGGGATTCTTGCCCACAGTAGTAGATATAATGGTCACCTGAATTAAATTCGCCCACGCTTGTCCGTTTTAGTTCACTGATTCCAAGATGTCGATGTTCAATCTTGCCATCTCATGTTTGACCACCTCCAGCTCACCTTGATTCATTGACCTTACATTCCAGGTTCCTAAGGAATATTGTTCTTTACAGCATCGGACTTTCTTTTCACCACCAGACACATCCACAGCTGAGTGTCCTTTTGGCTTTGGCCCAACCGCTTCACTCTTTCTGGCGCTACTTGGAAATACCCTCTGCTCTTCCCCAGTAGTATATTGGTCACCTTCCGACCTGAGGGGCTCATCTTCTGGCGTCATCTCTTTTAGCCTTGTGTTACGTTCCATGGGGTTTTCTTGGCAAGAATACTGGAGTGGGTAGCCATTTCCTTCTCCAGTGGACCATATTTTGTCAGAACTCTCCACCGTCTGTCTTGGGTGGCCCTGCACGGCATAACTTATGGCTTCACTGAGTTACGCAAGCCCCTTCGCCACAACAAGGCAGTGATCCATGAAGGGGATTGTTGGTAATACCTGTTCCAAAAACAGAACTCACAGTGAAGCCTGCTTACTAGACATCAGTTGGCAAGTGGGCTGAGATAGGAAGAGACGGTCTTCAGATTTAAGGGCCCTTGTCCATACAAGGCTTTAAAACTTAAAACTAGCTCCTTGAATTGGGCTGGGATGCAAAAATTGACAACCAATATAAGTGGCATGAAATGACTGAATATGTGCCTGCCTTTCAGCACCTGCCAGAAGACATTTGTACTGGTTGTAGTTTCTGAGACATAAGAACATAAGAAGAGCCATGCTGGATCAAACCAAGGGTCCATCTAATGCAACATTCTCTTCACACAGTGGCCAACTAGCTGTCGACAGGAGACCCACAAGGAAGACATGAGTGAAACAGCACCCTCCCACCCATGTTCCCCAGCAATTGGTGTATATAGGCATACTGCTTCTGATACTAGAGGTAGCATATAGCCATCAGGAGCAATCCCATGTCCAGTGCATTGCAGTAATCAAGCCTGAAAGTTACAGAAGCGTGGATCAACATACCAAGATCTGATCTGTCAGAGAAAAGGCATCTTTATTAGCCAAAAGTGGAAGAAGCCACTCTCAGCAATAACTCCTATCTGCTTCTTAAGAATCTGTTCTGGATCCAGAAGTGGCCTCCACCCCAGTTCTTTACCTGATAATGTCATAGAGACCCCAATCACAGTCAGGCTTATCCCCTCCAGACCATATCCCTTTCCTACCAGCAACGCTTTGGTTTTATCTTGTTTCCATTTTAATCTGTTCTACTCCACCCACTTCACCCCAGCCTCCAAACGTTGGTTCACAACAGAGAGAACTGCTCCTGGGTGCTGTGTTAAAGATATAGAAAGGCTAACTTAGTCAATACCAAGTTTCCATAGAATTGTGAGCACACTCCAATGAATACTGTAATCTGATTTGGACCTGATTCAACATTGCTAGCACCTTCTAATATCAATTTTGTTCATGCTCTGTTTGTCCTGAACTCAGTCATCTTTGAAGTTCTTACTATAACAGTCTTCCTCCTTAAGCATACTTAATTCAACAACAACCAGTTGGTTACCCATGAACACAGTTCACAGAGAACAATCAAATCTAATTAAAGGTTTAACTTAACTGCGTTTATTGAAATATTCAAAGTGTAACATCTTTTATATTTACAAAACTCCCTTAAATACATGTTCTTGGTGTAAACTCCAGGGCGGCCACTTTAACATCCTTGTTGTGGTCTGTGGACAACTTGAAACTTGAGGTTTGCCAATGAGCGCGCACAACTTATGGCAACGTAAATTCTTTCATGATTTGTTTACAGGCTGTATGTTACTGGCATATCATTTTACTTTGGCCTGCACCTGTGTTTATAAAGGTGTACAGAGACTTTTAAATGTTATTTTGTTAAATTTAACAGTTAGAGACTTCTTTTCTGAGCAATAACTAAACTTTGACTGGGTTACTTTTAACTGTAGATGTCTCTTAATCCCTTCATGATTTGTTTACAGGCCGCATGCTATTGGCATATCATTGTACTTTGGCCTGTACCTCTGTTTATAAAGGTGTACAGATACTTTTTGTGCGTTCATATGTCATTTTGCTCCGATCTGGAATTGTTTAATTATACTTGACACTTTTTTATATTAAAAATAAAACTTTATAGTACACTGTTATAGAAGATAGCCTGATTAAAAAAAAAAAAAAAGCTTTATGGGCATAAGCTCCTCACTCTGAATTATAGTGAAACAGTTGTTATTCATGGAATCTACATGTCAAGAGCTTTCCAATGAAGTGTGTGTCATGAGAATCAGTCAGTGGGAAGGCAGTCAAAAAGTGATGACCAACTATGTATACTCTTTAATAAAATTGAGATAACGTAATAGTATTTTCTTTTTCTTTTTACAGGTTGAATCTACACAAAGTATGATTAGGATCTTGGGCCTTTCAGCCACGTTACCTAATTACCTTGATGTTGCTACGTTTCTGCATGTTAATCCCTATATTGGACTATTTTATTTTGATGGCCGTTTTCGGCCTGTTCCCCTTGGGCAGACGTTTATAGGGATCAAGGCAACCAATAAGGTAATTTTTTTAATAAAAGTTTTGAAAGGCGATGTTGAGGGAACTGTTCTTAAAATATGTTTAAGCAGTACTTTCCCCACTTATTTGAACCATCTCTCTAATATCTTCATCCCTAACTATAACCATGCCTCCTCTTTGTTGCCCACCTCAGTTTTAACTTTAGATTGCAAACTGTTTTGGGGCAGGATCTGTTTTATTTCTGTTTTGGTTTACAAACTCTTCAAAGTGCTGCATATGTTGATGGTGTTGTCTAAATAAGTAAGAGCACAATCCTATTGGATCTGCCCTGCATACTCATAAGCCTCTGAACTTGGAGGCTTACTTGTATCCAATGCAGAGCGGGAAGTGCGTTGCACCTCCCACTCTACATTTTAGCTAGATGGGTGTTTTTGCCTGTCTAGTGGAGGCTTCGGGGAGGGACAGCTGGGGATAGTTCAGATCCCCATGTCCCCAGTCCCCTCCCCACCCACCAACATGCCCCCTTTAACCCCTCTATGAGCTCCTGTTTGTGAGCTTGTAAAACCAGCCAGCACGTTTCTCTCTGCACTGGCTGTGAGGGGGAGGGGAACTCGGTTTCTTGGCTCCAAGGTCGGAGCTCTGTCCCCCGCCTCAGATCCAGGAATCCAAAATATCCTTTGTCCCCCAGACTCTGTCTAGGGGCCACAGGATTGCTCTCCAAGTAAATAGATAATATTTATTTAATTTACTGTACTTTTAAACCACCCAATAACCGAAGTTCTCTGAGGAGTGTACTGTAGATTAAAATCAAGTAAAAACATTAAAACAAAAAATAAAAACAGTGCAGAGTAAAGCCAAGATAAAACCAACAGCAAAGAATAAAACCATTACAGTATCATAAAACCAAATTAAAACGAGCAGCAGAATAAGCTACTAGAAGTAATAATGTCTAGTATTTAGCACTTATACTAATATTTCAAAGTGATTCACTGAGTCAAGGTGATCCACTGATTGAGTGAGTGTTGTCTCAGTAATCCTTGTGACAAGCCTATAAGACCAAGGCAGTTTGGCCCCCATATTCTAAATGGGGGAGCTGTGGCTTCCCCATAGCTACCTAGTGAGTCCTTTGCTGAGTTGAGATTTGAATTTGGGACTTATGTTGCAATCTTAAACACCCTTGCTAAGGAGTATATCCTATTAGACACAGTAGAACTTATTTCCAAATAAATATGCCTAGGTTTACACTATGCCAGAGCAGCTACAGGGGAGATGGGTGAATTGCTGCTATGAATTTTATATAGCAACATGTAAATGAGATGTGACTCACTTTTTGCTTTTTTCAGTACTTTTGCCTAACTTGCAAATCTGTCCAGTTGCACAATGCTACAGCAACGTTTGTCTCTGTAAGAGGAAATATATAGCATCTGTTTTTCCAGATTGATTACACTTGTAATTTTGTTCTTCCTTAAACTTGGATTTGAGCATTCTTTGACTTTCTAGATGGAGTTGCATTCCCTTTCCATTATTGTATGTTTTGCCATGATGATAGAGATGACAGTTCCAATTTTATTTCTTTGCTAGTGAGTTATTTATTCACTGCTTTTAGTAATGATGTGCTGCGCACAGAGTACCAGTTCTGACTTTGAATTCCCTGGCTTCAGCTTAAGGAAGCTGTTGGTGCCTTAATGAATTATTCTCCCTCCCTGCTTAAAACCGTGGTAGATTTAGTTATGTTCCAATGTGATCAGGAATTATGCAATTGTTAATATAATTAGAGAGTGAGTGACAGACTACTTATCTCAAGCTGTGTTTTATCAATGTTAATATAAGCCTCAAGAAGCTGTTAAGGATTGCACCAAAAGCTTGTCGATGAAGTTTAGGCTTTTCCAGGTAAGTTGGTGCTTTTCCCCTTTACTTGTATTCAAGAGGAACATACCAAGCTCCAAAGGCAGCACCAGTATATGTAGAGTAGCGGCAGTTTTCTCTCTGGAAAGATTCAGAGGTTGGAGGCAACATCAAGTGAGGATGTGGCACTAAGAACATTGACACACAATATGTTAAATCCAATGCTGTCATTCCGCTGATGGAACTATTTCCACGAGCAGAACTGGAAGGGAGCAATCCCTTCCCATTCCCTCTCCTACACCCTCAAAATCTGCTCTGGAGGGCTGGGAAGAGAGTAACTTGTGACAACCCGGCAGTTTAGTTTGCACTAGATACTGCAAGTCAGGCTCCGAGTGGTTTACAACAACCCTGCAGTGTTGTCCAAAGGCATTAGAATCCCTATTACAGCTTGGGGATTGGGTTGAAGTGAGAGAGTAGCTTACAACAACCCTGCCATGTTATCCATTGTTGCTATCCCCACATTGCAGGTTGGGCTGAAAGAGTAGCATACAATAAACCTGCACTGTAGTTCACTGTTACACTCCTATTGCAGGTAGGAGGGTTGTATGGAGAGAGAGTAGGACCTGATTCACACATAACTACAACCCATGGGTTGTTTAAACCATGGGTTGTTGGTGCACAAGTGGAAACAAGCAAACACACTGCCTCTAGCATGCTTGTCACTTTCACTTTCAGTCAACGACCTATGATTGCCCTGTTCATAGGTTGGTAGTGAGATGTCCAAGCCCAGCCACTTAGGATTGTTTAGGGCTAAACAGCCCAGAGATAACCTACAATTAATTGATGGTGTAGTCCCTAAATAACCCAGAATGGCTGGGTTTGGATGTCACGATAGCAACAGGGTGATCGTAGGTTGTTAATTGAAAGCAGAATTGAGGAGCATGGTACAGGTAGCATGCTCGCTTGCTCCCGTTCACCCCTTCCAATTTGTGGGTTAAATAACCCACAAATTAGAGTTATGTGTGAATTGGGTCTAGCTTACAGCAGCCCTGCAGTCCACTGCTAATATTGCAGTCCAGATGTGGGGTTACTTAAATTGCCCTCTCATACCTCCTCCCAGGGCAAATCAAGCACTTACTAGCATGAAGAAGTCTCATGCTCCATTAACTTGTATGGAGACTGGTAGCACTTTTTAAATGTTTGAAGATTTTTTGAGAATGCTCATGAAGAAAGACCCAAATTACAGCAGATACTCTTGCCGTTGATGATAACATTTTTTCCCCAACCCCCTCAGCCACAGGCTCTGGTAACACACGTAATACTAAATAGTATAATACTAAATAGACAAAATAATATATTTGATGTAGTAAACTCCTAGATATGATTTTATATGTTTAAATTGCTTAGATTTGAGGTTAATATATGTACAATTCTGTGTATTTCTACAGCATCTTAGTGGAAGAGAAATGCATAATACTTTAAAAATATGATTGCATTTATCAAGCACAGAATGAATTTTAGAAATTTATGCCATGCTAAAGATGTAGTGCAATAATGGGGAAAATATGATATTCTAATATGATAATATGATATAAGAAAAGATGATATTAAAATAAAGCATCTATATTGTATTGTTCAGGTGCAACAGATGAATAATATGGATGAAGTTTGTTATGAAAATGTCTTGAAGCAAGTAACAGCTGGACATCAGGTATGCTTAGTTTATTGGCTTTTAGTTAGAACCTGTTTGTGAATAATATCTATAAAGATTTATTATTTGCACACACAAACACTTTGATTCGCTCTGTTCCATTTGGAAACCAGCTGAATCAGCCTTCTGAGGTTTCATTGGCAACAAACAAATTTTAAAATGAACATTTCATGAAAGGAAGCCTACAGAGTCAGATACTGTAGAATGCAAAATGCAGGAGCCTGTAGAATTTCTTAATGCTTTCTGTTTGCCCTTTGTGGAATTACAGAAACATTGAACTGGAGTCCATTTGGTCCGACTTTCATTCATTACCAAACAAATGTCATTAATGATGAATAGGTGCGAATGGGTTCATTTTTGTATGCTGTTAGTTCCCATTGGCCACTCATTCAGGTGTGGGGACAGCCATTTTTCCAAGAATGCCTTCAAATGATGCAATTTTGGGGCATTCTGGGAAAATGAAAATCAGCTCCACTGCCATACAGGTGGCAGTAAAAACAGAAGAGAGTAAAAAAAAGATATCAAAAGAACTTATACGAGTAATGAAAATTAATGTGATTTTAATGAATAACTAAATGAATGTGATATAAATGAATGTTTTTAATAACAAAAATGAATGTAATAAACAAAGAATTTTCCTTGCACACCCCTACTTTCCATGTGTGAAAAAGGTTGGTGAAGAGGGTGAGTAGCACATAGCAAGACAACCTATGACTTTCTGTTGTAAATCTAGCTTATTAGCTAACTTACATTTTCGAGTTAAAAACTCTTGGAAGATTCTAGCCTTTACAGAGCAATCCCATGTATACTTACTTAGAAGCAAGTTTCATTGTGTTCAGTGGTGCTTATTCCCAGGAAAGGGTACATAATTTTGTAGTCTTATGGCAAAATCCAGTTTGTGCATGTGGATTCCTGCTTGTGCAATGGGCATTCCCTCTTTTCCTCCCCACTGCAGCCTCCTGCTCTCGAGGATTCTCCAATCCTGCTTAGCAGTTTTTTGTAGGTGCACAGGGGACTGCAGGGTGAAAAGGGAATCTGTCCTCTCCTCGTTCCACTGATGGAAGCTCTTCTGTCAGAGAAAAAGATTAATTGCATACGACCCCCAGTGCAGATCCATATCAGGAATTGTTTTAGAACAATTTACAACAATTTATTGTTGTAAGCCACCTCAGGAGGGCCTCTGCCCTCAAAGGTGGCCAAGAAATATTTCAAATAAAAAATAAATAAAAATAAATAAATAGAAAAATACAAAAAATACAAAAATTCACACTCACACACACACACACACACACACTACCAATGAAGCTGTTCTTAGGTATTTTAATACAGCACTTTTATACACTCTCCTTTTAAAAGCAGATTTCTTTCTATATGCATGGCAAGTTGCTGAATCCATGCTCCATTTGATTGTTGCTCCTAATGAAAAATGTGTCCATTCCCCCTGAAATAAGTTCTAATGTTTTGTTGTGAATGGTGCGTTATGAGTGGCTTAGGCCTTGTGAGTAAAGAGATGCAATATTACAGAAATAAAGCCTTTTTATTATTACAAAAATAAAGCCAATGTGCTTTCTCTTTAAAATAGCCTGCATGTAATCCAAACCCTAATAAATACTGTCTTTTAGAAAACGCCATACAATTACTTGTGCACCATTCAGGCTGAATTCCCTAAGGGAAAATATAACTTGCCCTTTGAAAAAGTTTTTTTTTTTTTTTTAAATGGAGCTGCATCACATCAGTCCTTCAGGGACTGTACTGGTTCCATATTGCGTTCAGGGCACAGTTCAAGATTGTGGATTTGATCTTCTTCATCTTGAAATGGATATGCAGTTTATACCTGCGAGACTGTCCCTTTATTTATCTCCAGGGTAATCTAGTAATGTCATTTTGCATATTCCGCTGTATGTGAAAATAAGGTGGAATTATTATTATTGAAGAATGCAATGCAAACACAGTGCACTAATGTGAGTTGAAATACTAAGTGGTAAGCACAAATAAATTAAAACAAACTCAAATTAAGCAGCTTTTAATAAAATGTGTTGTTCAGTCGTTCAGTTGTGTCCAGTTCTTCGTGACCCCATGGACCATATCACGCCAGGCCTTCCTGTCCTCCGCTCTCTCCCGGAGTGTGCTCAAGTCCATATTAATTGCATCGGTGATGCTATCTAGCCATCTCATTCTCTGCCGTCCCCTTCTCCTTTTGCCTTCAGTCTTTCCCAGCATCAGGGTCTTTTCCAGAGAGTTTTCTCTTCGCATTAGGTGGCCAAAATATTGGAGCTTCAGCTTCAGGATCTGTCCTTCCAATGAGCAGTCAGGGTTGATTTCCTTTAGGATGGACTGATTTGACGTCCTTGCAGTCCAGGGGACTCGTAAGAGTCTTCTCCAGCACCACAGTTCGAAAGCATCAATTCTTCGGCGCTCAGCCTTCCTTATAGTCCAGCTCTCACAGCCATACGTTGCTACTGGGAAAACCATAGCTTTGATTATACGGACCTTTGTCGGCAAGGTGATGTCTCTGCTTCTTACTATGCTGTCTAGGTTGGCCATAGCTTTCCTCCCAAGGAGCAAGCGTCTTTTAATTTCATGGCTACAGACACCGTCTGTGGTGATCTTGGAGCCCAAGAAAGTAAAATCTGTCACTGCTTGCATTTCTTCCCCTTCTATATGCCAGGAAGTGATGGGGCCAGATGCCATGATCTTAGTTTTTGTAATGTTGAGTTTCAAACCAGCTTTTGCACTCTCCACTTTCACCCTGAACAAGAGGCTCTTTAGATCCTATTCGCTTTCTGCCATGAGGGTGGTATCGTCTGCATATCTGAGGTTGTTGATAATTCTCCCGGGAGTCTTAATTCCGACCTGTGATTCATCCAACCCAGCGTTTCTCATGATGTACTCTGCATATAAGTTAAATAAGCAGGGTGACAATATGTGGCCTTGTCGTACTCCTTTCCCAATTTTGAACCAATCGGTTGTTCCATGTCTGGTTCTTACTGTTGCTTCTTGACCCTCGTACAGGTTTCTCAGGAGACAGGTAAGGTGGTCCGGTACTCCCATCTCTTTCAGAATTTGCCACAGTTTGTTGTGATCCACACAATCAAAGGCTTTAGCGTAGTCAATGAAGCAGAAATAGATGTTTTTCTGGAATTCTCTTGCTTTCTCCATGATCCAGCGAATGTTGGCGATTTGATCTCTAGTTCCTCTGCCTCTTCGAAACCCAGCTTGTGTTTCCGGTAGTTCTCGGTTCGCATACTGCTGAAGCCTAGCTTGTAGGATTTTGAGCATAACCTTGCTGGCATGTGAAATGAGCGCAATTGTATGGTAGTTTGAACAGTCTTTGGCATTGCCCTTCTTTGGAATTGGAATGTAAACTAACCTTTTCCAGTTTTGTGTCCACTGTTGAGTGTTCCAAATTTGTTGGCATATTGAGTGCAGCATTTTAATAGCATCATCTTTTAGGAATTTAAATAGCTCAGCTGGAATACTGTCATCTCCGTTAGCTTTGTTGTTAGTAATGCTTCCTAAGGCCCATTTGACTTCACTCTCTAGGATCTCCGGCTCAAGTTCAGTGAGCACACTATCATGGCTATCAGGGACATTAAGATTTTTCCTGTATAGTTCTTCTGTGTATTCTTTCCACCTCTTCTTAATCTCATCTGCTTCTGTTAGGTCCCTGCCTTCTTTGTCCTTTATCATGCCCGTCTTTGCACGAAACATTCCCTTGATATCTCCGATTTTCTTGAAGAGATCTCTCGTCTTTCCCATTCTATTGTTTTCCTCGATTTCTTTGCATTGTTCATTTAAGAAGGCCTTCTTGTCTCTCCTTGCTATTCTCTGGAACTCTGCATTCAGTTGGATATATCTTCCCCTTTCTCCCTTGCTTTAAGCTTCCATTCTTTCCTCAGCGACTTGTAAAGCCTCATCAGTCAGCCACTTTGCTTTCTTGCATATCTTTTTCTTTGGGATTGTTTGAGTTGCTACCTCCTGAACAATGTTACGGACCTCCGTCCATAGTTCCTCAGGCACCCTGTCTATCAGGTCTAATCCCTTAAATCTATTCCTCACCTCCACTGAATATTCATAAGGGATATGATTTAGGTCATACTTGAATAGTTTAGTGGTTTTCCCTACATTCTTCAATTTAAGCCGAAATTTTGCAAGAAGCAGCTCATGATCTGAGCCATAGTCAGCTCCAGGTCTTGTTTTTACTGCCTGTATAGAGCTTCTCCATCTTTGGCTGCAAAGGACATAATCAATCTGATTTCGATATTGACCATCTGGTGATGTCCATGTGTAGAGTCGCCTCTTGTGCTGTTGGAAAAGAGTGTTTGCTATGATCAGCATGTTCTCTTGGCAAAACTCAATTAGCCTTTGTCTTGCTTCATGTTGTACACCAAGGCCATGCTTGCCTGTTATCCCGGTGATTTCTTGACTTCCTACTTTAGCATTCCAATCCCCTATGATGAAGAGGACATCTTTTTTTGGTGTTAGTTCTAGAAGGTGTTGTAGGTCTTCATAGAACCGATCAACCTCAACTTATTTGGCCTCAGTGGTTGGGGCATAGACTTGAATTACTGTGATGTTGAGTGGTTTGCCTTGGATTTGTACTGAGATCATTCTATTGTTTTTGAGATTGTATCCCAGTACTGCTTTTCCCACCCTTTTGTTGACTATGAGTGCTACTCCATTTCTTCTAAGGGATTCTTGCCCACAGTAGTAGATATAATGGCCACCTGAATTAAATTTGCCTATGCTTGTCCATTTTAGTTCGCTGATTCCCAAGATGTCAATGTTCAGTCTTGCCATCTCATGTTTGACCACCTCCAGCTTACCTTGATTCATTGACCTTACATTCCAGGTTCCTAAGGAATATTGTTCTTTACAGCATCGGATTTTCTTTTCACCACCAGACACATCCACAGCTGAGTGTCCTTTTGGCTTTGGCCCAACCGCTTCACTCTTTCTGGCGCTACTTGGAAATTCCCTCTGCTCTTCCCCAGTAGTACATTGGACACCTTCCGACCTGAGGGGCTCATCTTCTAGCGTCATCTCTTTTAGCCTTGTGATACTTTCCATTGGGTTTTCTTGGCAAGAATACTGGAGTGGGTAGCCATTTCCTTCTCCAGTGGACCACATTTTGTCAGACCTCTCTGCCATGACCTGTCCGTCTTGGGTGGCCCTGCACGGCATAGCTTATGGCTTCACTGAGTTACGCAAGCCCCTTCGCCACAACAAGGCAGTGATCCATGAAGGGGTTAATAAAAGGTACACCTTTGCTTATTGTTATCTATTTCCCGTCTTTAGAATTCCCGTCTTCTTGAGGTATGCCCAAGCCCAAGAATGAGCAGCTTTCTTATTTGCATAAATGTTTAGTGGCTGGTGATGAGCAACTGTTTATTTTAGTGACATGTTTTAATTGTATTTTGATTATATTTAGTGGCATATTAGTGTGTGTGTTCTGGACGCTACTGGTTCCATCCCGTGTTATGTGAACAACTTCTTCCTCTCCTCCCCCCTTCACCCCCCCAAAAAAAATCTTCTCTGGAAGTTCTTCCAACCCTTTGGAACAGATCTGGGGGCAAACAGGTAGCTGCAGCAGGGAGGGGGAATTGATTCTTCCAGCTGTCCCCCATTGGTAGATGGACACAGTTGGATACAACCCCATTTATATGTCTTTTCCCTCTCAGAAACAACAGGTTATAATTTCTAATAAAAAGGTAATTGATGCTGTTTAACAATTGCTGTAGATCAATTCATGTATATCTATCTCTGTACGTTGTGTCTCTTTGCTTGCAGTTATAATTGTACATATAAGCATGCTTGTCTTAATTTGTTTAGACTTACAGGCCACCCTATCATTAAAGCATGGGATGAACTATAATATTTTAAATAATAGTTGAAGCCGCCTTGCCAGACAATTGGGCCATCTATCAGTATTGTCTGCTCTTTCTGAGAGTGGCTCCCCAAGGTAGCTCTGTACTATAGAAAGCGAGTTACATAATGGAACTGACCAAGTCGCCATCTTTTATGTTCCCTTTCCTGCAGTGTAGAATGAAAAATGTATTAACTTCATGTAATGTAGCCAACTATGTATTGCAGACTCCCATTTTTTAGAAGAAGGAGTTGTGGCTTTATTTATTACTCAGGTTAGCAGCTTTTGTTGTAAATGGGATAACTGCAGATGCTATTAATATATAATAGTGTGTTTTTTTAAGTATTCTGTTTCAGCAGTAATTACTCTTTTCTTTTTTGAAAGGATCACTTTATCATCACTTTATACCAAGCATTCTTCTTCCCATTTCCTAATGTTTAAAACATAGGAATGGGGCAATGGAAAGGAATTAATATTGACACTGGAAAGAAAGAAAGGACTGAAAAAAATCTAGAACAAGTGAACTAAAACAGCTTATATGACTATAATTCTAGTTGGAGCAAAACTTGGTCAACACATTTTTCTGGTGCTCAGTCATATTGAACCAAGCAAAAATTTTGATGATGGAGCACTTCAGGTTAAAGCAGGATGTTCTAATGTGTTGGAATGTAAAATATTGGGCCTCTATGAGATAGGTTGTTCTTCATTTACATTATTGTCTGGAATGATCTAATTGTAGAGATGGTAAAGAGATCTGATGAATTTATGATCCAATAAATTGATTATCCTACTCCAACTGTTGCCAAAGGATACAGAGTGCACTTATTCCATGCTACTTAGTTTTCAGTCTCCGTAGCTGGAAAGCCAGTATAGCAGTTACTTTGTCATGAGAAACCATTCATAATCTGTGTTTAGCCATAGAGAAATGGTATCCAATTTATTCTGAACCTTTTTTATTTTAAGTACAATGACATGTCATAGTTTTCACTAATTGTATTAGCACTTTTCCAGTCAACATCTCAGTGGGGGTTCTATGTAACGCAGTTGTCTGAAGGTCACAGATATCTAGCTTACTAAGGGCCAAGGTAGATGTGATGTTAAGCCTGCTGATGTTAAGTGTGTCTTTCCATTTAATGCATGGGTGCGGGGCGGGTTTTTTAAAAAAAATCCAACAGCAGCTGTAGTAGTGGGGAGAGAAGGTGAGAATTATTGGGATACAGCAGATGGGAAGGGGGAGTTTAACCATGTTCTCCCCAACTGTAGTCTGGTCAAAAATTGCTCATTTGAAGCTGCTATTTGCTTTGAACCATTAGAAAATTTCCTCCCCGTGGAAATAGCAGCTTCAAAGGAGTGATTTTTTATCAGAACTGCAGCAGAAGAGGAAAGGGTTAAACTTTCCTGCCCACACACCTGCTACAATCCTGATAAGTATCGGTTTCCATTATCCCGTGGCTGCCACTTGCATGTTGAAAAAGTGTGTTAAATGCAAAGACGAATTTAATGTCACATCTGGTTTGGCTCTAAAAAAGAAGTGGCATTGGAATCCAACTGTGCCAGTCTAGTTCCACTGGCTTTACACCTCAGATGGACCAAAAAAGTAATAATGCAGTTCAGGTGGAGGAGGGGAAATGTCACTTGAAGATGCCCCAAGGTGGTGATACCACTAATTCATTGGGAAGAATTTATTTTAGTGTCAGTTTGCCACTGCTACAGATATCCAAAATTGTTAGTGCTGTATTGGTGATGGCAGTGTGAGAGTGGTATAAAGAATGTAGAGGTCCTTGTATTTTTTCTCTACTCAAATCTAGGACTGGATTTAGTATTATGTGCTTTCCTGTATTTACTAGGCTTTATCAATAGTTTTTTGTGCAACCCTTTTTTGTGATGCTCTTAAGAAATAATATCTGTAGATTGTACTTTAACTAGTTTTATTAGCTCTTCAAGAAACATGGCATCTTAACAAGGCATAACTTACTGTTATACAATTTCTGCTAGGCAGGCCCAGTTACGCTACTTTAGCACAGGGTGTGGTACGATATTTAGTTGGTGTTGTATTGATGTATTTTAATAGATGTTACGTGTGTTATTGCTGTTAAAGAATAAGGACAGTAGGAGGTACTTGTATTCTACACAGGCATGTGTTAAAACAGATGGAGGGAAATCTTTTCATGTTGATTTTTCAACTGTCCTAGTCCGCAAGACTTCGAGCTCTTCTTCGCTACTGGGAAATTAAAAGTTGGCGAATCAGCCTTTAATTTTTATCCATCTGTTCAAACTAATGAGTTGTCTCGTTTGTAGGCTTCACTTTGAATTAGTCAATGCAAGTGCACTGATAACATTCTTCCCTGAGCCGCCTCCCCAGGTGTGAGTTGCTGAAATAATAGATGTCTTAGTCTTGTTGTGCTTTTTCCTCTTTTATGGAAACCTTGCAAAAATCAGTAAAAAAAATTACACCTTTCTGTTGCATACAGAGTTTACTTTCTTTTCCTGTAGTGTTTACTAGGGTATCGGTTTCTCAGACAAGCTTTGTGTTAGAGCACTACTTACCTGCTCCATTAAGATTTCCATTCCAACATTTCTTGTATCTGTTCTAATTAAAACATCAACATTCTCACAAAGTCTTGGATATGACATAGCTGCTGTTTTCTCTTCCCTTTCCAGATGGTTAACTATTGCCTTGATTATTTTCCTATATCTATTAGTTAAATCTTAATTATTGCTTTCTCTCTCTGGGAAAAATGGAAGAAGAGCTTCTTTGTTTTGTTTCTGTTCATTCTGCTAGTAACATAGTTGTTTGAACTCACTGTTTCCAAATCAAAGTTCTGGCTTTATGTTAAGTTCTTTCTGCTCTGACATTAGCCTTGTTAGTCATGGGCAGAGGAGGGCAATATGTCAGTGCAGTGGGTTGTGCTTGGGGACATTTTGGAAAACTGGGAAGGCTGAGTGTTTGTTTGCTTTTAAATTGGCTAACATGGCACAGGGTGTCAGGGTGGAAACTGAGCCCATAGAGCCCCAGAGCAGTTCTGATTCTGAGAAGGAACAGCAATCCGTGGGAGAGGAGCTTGCTCATCTCTCACAAGCACAGCAGCTGGCAGAGATTCCTCCTGCCAGCATTCCTGGGAGAGATAGTGACCCTGGCAGTGAGAGAGCGCTGGGGGGGGGGTTGCTGGATGCTCGGCACAGACGCAGGGAGTGACGACAGATGGAGGGCATCGAAAGGAGGCATTCCGCTCATTTGGCGTGCAAACAACAGTCGCATCCCGAGGACCCAAGGGAAAGAGGGAGGATCTCTCCCTAGCCCATAAGTTCAGGGTCTTCCCGTGGTTCTCCTTCAAACGGGGACCTGGAGCTTAGGCTACTCTGCTATCTTTCCCCAGTGCTGTTCCTTGCTTAGTCGCTAGTGATTAGTATCTGAAAGAGTCATAAAGTAATAAAGGAATAAAGCCTCGGAAAGAATCCTCGTCATCTGAGTCGGCTATTGGAGGGGACTGCAAGAGGCAGCCAGGGTGCTCCTGGCACAGGGTGGGGAGAAATGAGCTTGGAGGAAAATGTGGCACTCCTTTCTTATAATTGCTAGTTTCCATTATGCTGTGAGTTCTCTAGCTAGCAATACTATGTGTAAACATCCCTTTCAAAGGAAGCTAGCCAAAGCACTATGGCAGCTTAGGATAGAATTACATATGCAGGGGGAGGGGAATGGCACCCCAGTGTCAAGTCCTCCCCCTCTGATGTGACATGATGTCATCGTGTTTGTGAGTTTCCCTGCCCACTCCAGCAGCAGCCAGGGATTTGGACCCAGAGTGGGAAAACCTAGGGTCAAAATAGACATTACTTTAAATCTATATCTCGCAGCTATGTCTTTTTTCATATTCACTCTAGAGTAGGCACATCAGGCCCAGCTTGGACCTTCAGGAGTGGGAAAGGAGTAGTTTCCCACTCCTGAAACTATGGTTAAAAATTTAAAATTTAAAATGGAAAAAAATGTAGCTGCTAGCTACATTTTGGCCCTCTTACAGTAATGTCTGTTTTTGGCCCTCATACATTAATTACATCATGGAATGAATATTGATATTTGTTATGGAAAGGGACAGTGGGAAGGAAGAAATTCAGCAGGGTTGCTATATCACATTAATTGAAGGCAAAAACATATTATGTTCTTTTGTGGTTTAAGGGACCCTTTTTTTTGTCAGAGATCGACACTTGCCTTTAATTTTATGGTGCGTGATAAGAATGTGCGTACTTCTGTGAGAAACTGCTTCTTCGCAAGAGAAAGCAGAATATAAATTCTAAAATTAAATACCTGCATTGCATTATGGTTCTCACATGTTTCCTGACATATCTGGGCTTCGTTTGTATGTATCCTTAGCATGTAATAGAATAGAGCCAGCCTTCCACAATCTGGGTCCTCCAGGTGTTTTGGACTTCAACTCCCACCAGCCACAGCCAGCATGACCAGTGGTTACAGGGATGCTGTGAATTGTAGTCCAAAACATCTGGAGTGCACCAGTTTGGAGAAGGCTAGCTAATTAATGCATAATGATGTTTTTTACAGTGATCTTGAAGAACAGCAGCTGTTAAGAATGTCTGTCTTTGGTTACTCTACATATTACTGTGTGTTTTTGTAGACAGAATTTGAGGAATAGATAGCAGTGGCAATGCTGAGTAGTATCTTCTGTACTAATGATTACATTTTAGTTTTTGAACTGTTTGCAACTTCCTCTAATTTCACACATGGATGTTTCCTGATTTATAAACTGCAGTGCATGCACTCCTAGTTTTGTGCATGGTTTTTTAAAGGGCTATTTTGAGGCACAAGTCTGTTTTTTTTCATATTTTAGGAGTGCATATTCAGAACCACTTGGCTAGAATTGCTTCTTGTCAAAAGACAGCTTAGGTTTTTAAATCAGTTATCTGTTTGCATCAGGAATAGTCCCCCAAAGTGGAGAGCCGCAAAAAAACCATTGGGTTTTTCAATTGCAATACTGATGATATGTTCTCAAACCCTATTTCTTTCTTACTCATATTATTTATACTTGCCCCCTCATGTGTACAGCTCTCACACACTATGTAAACATTCAGCCTAATAGTTGATCATCCTCACCACAGTGTTGTTTCCTACTTTGCAATAACAGCTCATGTTCCATTCTCTTCCTCGGTCCTTTGTTTAACTCCTTCATAGTTAGTGTTCTCAAAATGACCACATCATCTTGCTGTGAAAATGTGCCTTTTCCATTAGATAGGTAAGGAATAACAGTAGAGAATGCTGTGCGGTATGCAGCTGCATAATTGCCATGAATTACCTACTATAATTAGATCTGAGGCCTATATTTTAAAGATTTTAATTTAGGATTGCTGATAGGCCATTTTCTGCAACTGAAAGGCTTTGTTGCAGAAGCACAAACTGTCTTTGTGCTAACCTTGGATATATTCAGCAGTGTGCAACAAGATGGTGATCCTGAGAGAATGTTTGCCTTGATTTGTGGTGAGTCATACTAGATTAGGTCTGCATTTCTTACAGCCCATCAAGCTGAAGTGGCCCAGGTGTTTAAGTGGGACTGGAGAAAGCACGCTCAAATCCCTGCAGCTGTGAAACCCATTAGGGGTCACTTCTTTTCAACCTAGCCTACTCCATTGGTTTGTTGTGAAGATAAAATGGGAATGGCCTGGTGTAGGCTAAGCTTTGGGGAGAAAAGGTGGGGTACAAATTTAATAAAGGTGGTGGTGATAAAAATATTATTAATTATAAGTGGAGTAAATTAGTATATCTGGCCCTTGGTCCAAGGAGCTCATAGCAACTGTACATTGACTTCCTACCTGGTTTCAAGTTCAGGAAATAGCATTTCTTTACCATTTTAACTCTAGTGCAGGAGTAGGCAACGTTTTTGGACCTGTAGGCATGTTTGGCAATTTGAAAAACTGTCCTGGTCACCACCACAAAATGACTGCCATAGGAGGCAAGGCAAAGGACAAATAACCTGCCTGAAAGACACAGTCCAAGGCAGAGATGGGGTCTGAGCCCCAGCATACCAAAACAAGTAGTTTGAACCCATAGTTTTCAGCACCAATAAAAACCTATTTCACAGCAAATCCAGCTGCCAGTAAGAAAATCTGTTATTTTTTCAAAGGAGGGGGGCAGGGCACATTGGCAGGAATCAAGAAAGGTGTCTGGCTGCACATTGGTGCCCACAGGCACCACATTACACACCCCTGATCTAATTTGTTACTACCAGTGACAGGACTGTAGAATTTGGCAGACCAGATAAGTATTTGTAGGAGGAGGTGTGGGGGGCGGCGGCAAGATCTGTATCTGTGGCAGCATTTATGGCTGATAAGAATTCTTGCCAGCCATAAATGCTGGCATTACTAAGCAGCCAGAGAGAACAGCAGTCCAGTTTTCCAGGACAAGCCCTGTTTTTCCTTCAATCTGGTACAAGCAGCCTGTAAGGTTGGCGATAGCTTTTATTATTCCATAGAAGGTGAAGAGTTGCGCTAGCCAGGAGCATGCAGTTTAGGTGATGCATTTCTAGATTACATCTAAATGGATATAATCTATTAAATTTTGTTTTGCTCTTATCTACTCTTCCACATAGTGTTAGGGTTATGCTCTGCTTTAATGTTATAAATTATTATAATATATTTTATAGGAGACTGACAATGACTTCTAATTATCAGCGTGCACAATCTCTGTTCTTCTACTTCAAGTCCAGGAATATAACTATCACAATCACCTTGTAATTATTGTGAAAGGCTGCTTTTAAATTTAGCTGTGCAGGTCATCTTTTAGGGGCCTCGTTTTTCAGTTCATATTGTTTTCAATTAATATTGGTAATAGTTTTTCATTTGCAATAATTTAAATGTGGCTGTATTCCAAAATGGCTAACTGTTTGTTATCACATAGGATATGGAATTCGGGAGAGCAACCATCAGGTGACGCAACCTGAGTAGCTATTTTATTATATGGGCTTGCTGAAATGAATTTGGCAGACTAATTTAATTTGTGAAGATGGATTGAAATTAGTTATTATTTGGTTTCCTGCTGTTAATTGGGCTTACAAACATCAGGAAGAAAAGAACTGACTAAGTTTACTTACTAAAAGTAACTTTTGACAACACTTTTATAGCTACAGACAAATGATTTTATAAGCTATGTTTTGCTAGGATGTCTTTAAAATCTGTTCTGTTCATCATTAAAAAGATCTGAGATGATTTTTTTTTTAAAGAACTGTACTGATTGACTTGCTTAATTAGATTTCCTTTTGGTGTACTGAAATATGCATTTCCTTTTAATATTTATATTTAACCCTGTCATTAATATATAGATTATTACTTGCTGACTTCTACAAATTTTCAATAATCCAGGTTGAGCAACTTGGGATCCAACTAGGTGTGACATCAACGACATCTTTTTAACATACACATTTTAAAAATGCAATAGCAGCTGCTGTGTGTATGGGCTAATAACTATTGGGATCGCAGCAGGCACCAATGGGGAATTTCCTCTCAGTGCAGATAGCAGCTTTGAAGGACCAATTTTTTTCAGGACTGCAGCGGGGCGGAAAGGTTAAACTCCTCCTTGCAATCCTGATAATTCTCTCTCACACATGCACACGCGCACGCACACATGCACACACGGTGGCTGCCATTATCAATAAAGAAAAGTGCACATCTGGTTTGGCCTTATCACTTCAATTCCAGTTGAAGTAATGTTCTTGACTGCCTGACTAAATACAGTCAGGCATATTTGAATAAACACTTGGGTTTGGAGAGCTTTAGTCCATAGCAACTGGGATATACCACACTGCCACTCAGATCAATTATGTACAGTGAAACTGGTTTTGGTGTAGCCCTGGTTGCTGGTTACTGCTAGTCAACAGGACCTGACATGCCTGAATGTTTTGCTGTGCCAGAACTATGGATCTGTGAATGCAGTGGTGTATTCTGCTTTTCACCCGGCAGTCTTTGGTTTATTTCTCGTGACCGATAATACAGAGAGGCAGAATACTTTCGTCCTCTGAGAAGACAAGGCAAGGAGTTTGAATCAACCTAAAGCAATAAGGAAACTATTCAGTGGCTAGACTGCTGCGAATGATGGAACGTGTGGCTAGGCTTTCTCATAAATTTCTGGCATGTTCCTTCTTTCTACTTCTAAAAGGGAGCCATTGCCTGGGGTTGGGGACACAGATAACCATGGCAGGCAGTCGGCCATTAGGAAGTAACTCTTGTTAAGGGTCCATTGTGTGCGAGTATGAATTAATCATATGTGTTCTCCTTCTGCCAGCATCCTATGTTTAGCTCAATATGGGCATTCTGTGACTTCCTTTTAGGCTATAAATGGTGGGCAGAAATCCATGAATTAGTTTAGGTTACTATTATTTGGGCAATTTGTTGCTGGAGAAGGTAACCTTTTCTAGCAAGGGAGACTCATAGCTGTGTTCTATGTAGTTCTGAAACAGATGTTTATGTATGTTTATATAAATATATGCATGGTTGCATCCTGACTTAGCTTCCCATAAATGGCAGGGTTCCTTCTGTTCACAGAAGGCTTTTGATCCAGCAGAGGATCCTTCTGGGGGAAGAGGGGAGGAGGTAATTTTCACTGATTCCTTCCCCTCCTCCAATGTTCTTGAGGGTCCCCCAACACTCAGACAAATTTTGAGAGGGTGCGATAGGCTCCCCGGAGAAGGGGGAATTGGCAAAAGTTACCCCCTTTCTGCTATAGGGAATGAAGTCTGGATTTAAGCCATAAAATACATCTCTGTCCTACCAATGTTAGTATAACCCTGTGTTTATGAGCACATGGGTGAGATGATCAACAGTGTCTTTCTATATACAGTGGCAAGAAAACATTTGTGAACTCTAATGAAAATTACGGAAATTCCATGGTTTTACCATGATAGTCTTTGTGAATGAAAACAACTTCTTTTCCAGTAGGGTTTATATTAAATCCAGTAGGATTTATATTAACCAATTCTGTGTCTTGTGAAATAAAACAGTGTATAACTTAGACAAAGAATGAGTGCTTAAGAGTCAGGGTGTGTGCAAAAGTAAGTGAACTCCTGGTTGCATCAGCTCAATTAAAGGGAATAATTAGAACCGGTGTTTAAGTAATTAGATAAATCTTCAGGGGTGATTTTTATAGGGAGGCCCCAGCCTATAAATGATCAGGAACTTTGTGAGTTTGGTCTTCACCATACAGTTGTGTAGAAACACGTCATGACATGATCAAAAGACATCTCTGAGGACCTCAGAAAAGCAGTAATTTCTGCTCATCGGTCTAGAAAGGGTTGCAAAACAATTTCTAAGGATTTGGGCTCTACCAATCCACTGTCAGACAGACAGTCTACAAATGGAGAAGGTTCAAGACCACAGTCACTCTATCTAGGAGTGGTCATCCTACCAAAATCTCTCCAAAAACAAACTGGAGCATCATCCAGGAAAGTAAAAAAAGAACTCCAGAGTAACATCCAAGGATCTGCATGCCACTCTTGCCTTGGCTAATGTGAGTGTTCATGATGCAACAATCAGAAAAAAGACTCATCCTCCGCCAACTCAGTAATTATGGAGTCATCACAGGGAAGATCCCATAGAGTGCATTCCTCTCCAGTGGACAAGGTGGGCAGGAGACTGAATTTGATGGGCAGGCATATCTACTCCACTGCTTCCCTTGGACTATGGGTTACAAATTATCAGGCAACTATGGCTTGTTACCAACTTTTTTTGTGGGAGAAGATTGGTTCCCTGTGTGACTACCTTCCAGATGATCAGCGTGAATTGGCATGGGTTTTTCAATCGGAGGCCATGAAGGTAGCAAGGCAGCAAATTAACACTGCCAAGCACAAGCCAATTCCTATGCCAAAGCCATGGTGGGAGCCATTGCACTTCAAAGACATGCCTGGTTGAGGTCGGCAGGTCTTGCACAAGAGGTGCATTCTTGAATTGAAGACTTCCTGTTTGATGGTGAGGGTTTATTACAAGACCGATGAGGCCATGGACGCTATTCAGAAGGCTAAGACCACAGCAAGGAAGATGGGTCTCTCACAAGCTCAACCACCTTTTAGACAACACCGTTGGTACTGTCAGTACCAGACTCACCAGTAGTCTCGACCTCATTCAGATCGGCCAGTGTGACAGTAACAGGGTTCCCAACAGAAGTGTCGATTTGCATTGACATCATGATTCCAGTCTTCCCGTAGGAGAGCGGACTATACAAAGAAACAACATCTTTGACTGTTCCCTCCTGCCGCTTCTTCTAACAGATCACTTTCCTCTCTTTGGCTCTCATCTCATAGCTCTTTTTCCAGCATGGCAGAGAATAATGACAGACTCTTGGGTCCTTGCTATTTTTTGTCAAGGTTACAGCATTGAGTTCAACACTCTCTCTCCCTTCTTGGGCATCACAACTGCTCCTTCATCTCAACTACTCCTGGAGGAGGTTGACAAGCTTCTTTCGAAGGATGCATTTGAACTGGTCCCTCCGATGGAGTTGCACAAGGGCTTCTATTTCCGCTACTTCACAGTGCCCAAAAAGGGCAGCGGGTTTCATCCAATTCTGGATCTCAGAGGGGTCAATATGTTCATTCCATCCAGAAAGTTCAGAATGACCACACTGGATTCAATCCTACCCTTGCTGCAGAGAGGAGATTGGTTTGCAACCATTGATCTGAAGGATGTGTATTTTCATATCACAATAGAGGAGTTCAGCCAGAAGTTCCTTCGATTTACAGTCAATGATCTTACATACCAATTCAAGGTCCTGCCTTTCAGACTTGCAACAGCCCCACGGGTCTTTATGAAATGCATGGCTGTGGTGTGCGCCCATCTCAGACTTCAGGGGGTCCAGATCTATCCTTACATCAATGATTGGGTCCTCACCACTCAATTGAAGAGCCGCTTGAAAGTTATTTTACTCATGTTGAATTTGTTGAGGGACCTTGGTTTGTGTGTGAACACCGAGAAGTCTGTTCTGGTGCCATCCCAAGTTATCAAGTTCATCGGAGCTTCTGTAGAGGAGAGGAGGGCATTCCTTCCTCAAGATTGGGCACAAGTGTTAATGCAGCTCGTGTCGGACGTTTCAACTTGCCGTACCGTATGGGCTCATATAATATGAAAGCTTGCTGGCAGATACAACAGTGGTGGTCCCGTATGCCCACCTCCACTTGAGGATGTTGCAGAACTGGTTCATCAGGTCATTCAACCTCAGACAGGATCCACAAAGGGTCAGGCTACAGCTCCTTTCTGGCATCAGTGCTTCCCTTCACTGGTGGAAGGTATGGAAGAACCTATTACAAGGCGTACCCTTTCAGCTTCCCAGTCCGACATTGACAGTCATGACGGACACTTTGGTACTAGGTTAGGGTGCTCACTGTGGGCACCTAAGGGTGCAAGGACTATGGTTGAAGGCAGAGGTGAGCAACTACATCAGTGTTCTAGAGCTTCTTGCTGTTGACAAGGCCTTGAGAGCTTTTGAGGCGGTCCTCCAGTGTCGCCATATCCAGATTGCTTCTGACAACACAACAGTTGTGTTCCACCTCAACAAACGAGGGACTCATTCGATACCATTGGTTCAGCTTACGATTCAAATCTTTGAACGGTGCATCACCCGGGCCATCACCCTTACTGCGATTCATATTGTGAGTGAAGACAAAACTTAGGCTGACCACCTGAGTCGCTCCTTCCCAGTGTCTCACAAATGGGAGCTCAATCCGAGCATCCGCAGCTGCTTGTTTTGTTGTGGGGTCATCCTGCTTTGGACTTGTTCACGTTGGAGAAGAATGTGGTGTGGCATTTTCTGCAGAGGTGCTCAGTCTCTCAGAGATGCATTTGCACAGGAGTGGAATGAATGCTTCCTCTATATGTTTCCACCATTTCCTCTCCTCAGCCATGTGGTAGCAAAGTGGAGAAAGATGAAGTGGAGGGCATCCTGTTTGCACTGTGGTGGCCCAGGCAGCCTTGGTTTGCCAAGCTCCTGCAGCGGTCCAGAGGGGAATATCTTCGGCTCCCATCAACACCAGCCCTGTTGTCCAGGGACGGGGAAAATGTGGCATCCAGACCTACTTAGCTTATGTCTCATGGCGTGGAAGATCCAACAGTGGATCCACTAAACTTACCTGCATCACTTCAGTCTGTCCCTGAGGCAGCTAGGAAACCTGCCACCAGGAAATCTTATGCTAGTAAGTGGACACATTTTACTCTTTTTGCTAGAACCCATGACTTCAACCCAGTCCATTGTTCTGTCCAGGATGTTCTGTCGCTTCATGAGTAAGGACGTAAATGTTCTTCTCTTTGAATTTACGTAGCTGTCACTTTGGTTTCCTGTCCCAGTTATGATGGATCCTCAGTTTTCTCACATCCTCTTATCCATCAGTTTTTGAAAGGAGTTAAAAAAAAATCTTTCCCCTCCAGTGAAACTTCTGGTGCTGTGCATGTGCTTACCAAAAAACCATTTGAGCTGCTTGCTACAGTGGATCTTCATCTTCTTTCCCTTAAAGTAGTGTTTTTGGCAGCCATTACCTCAGTCTCATGCTCTGGAGAGTTATGTGCCCTTTGAGTGGATGCTCTGTATTTATGCTTTCATAGGGACAAAGTAGTACTTTGTCTGCAGAGGAAGAGTTACAGGGGAACCTGCATGAGAGTGAGCAAGAGGCTGAAGGTCAGTCAAGCAGAGGCGATGAAACCCAGGCCTACAACAAGAAGAAGAGAAGAGTGGTAGTAGTGGGAGACTCCTTGCTGCGTGGGATCGAGACCCAAGTATGTTGCAAAGACTCGTGGACTCGCCAGGTATGTTGTCTCCCAGGAGGATGGATTAGAGACGTGACTGAAAGGTTGCCTGCACTCATAAAGCCCACTGACAGGTATCCCTTTCTTCTCATCCATGTGGGAACAAATGATACCGCCAAGCGGAGCTACGAAGAAATCACGTCAGACTTTGAAGCTTTGGGAAGGAAACTCGAGAACTTTGGGGCCCAGAGAGTTTTCTCATACATCCTTCCAGTAGTTAGAAGAGGGATAGAAAAGGAAAGGAAAATACTCTGGGTGAATGACTGAGTATGAAGGTGGTGCTGGCGCGAGAGATTTGGATCCTGGGACCATGGGCTGTACTTCCTGGAAGATGGGCTGTTGGCAAGGGGCGGGTTGCACCTTACAAAGGCTGGGAAGAATGTGTTTGGCCACAGCATGAATAACTTCATCAGGAGGGCTTTAAACTGAATCCTTTGGGGAAGGGAGATGTAAAGTTGGGGGTAACAATGGACGAAGGCTCATGTACTGCAACGGAGAGAATAGCTCTAATAGCACCCAACAATAGTCTTCAGACACATGTAGGGAGAAAGCCAGACTATGAAGCACATGGTCTTCCATGTCTATATACTAATGCCCAGAGTATGGGAAACAAACAGAACGAACTTGAGCTCTTAATACAAGAGGGAAATTATGACTTGATAGGTATAACTGAGACTTGGTGGGCTAACTCTCATGACTGGAATACAGCAATTGAAGGATATAACTTGTTCAAAAAGAACAGGAGGATCAGAAAGGGAGGTGGGGTTGCACTGTATGTGAAAAATACATATCTCTGCACAGAAATACAGGAGGATGAGCTTGGCAGCCCCATCGAGAGCATCTGGAACAAAATAAATGGAGCAAAGAATAAAAGGAACCTGGTGGTCGGAGTCTACTACCAGCAACCCAATCAAGGAGAAGACGAGGATGAAACTTTTAAAAAGCAAATAGCCAATGTTTCAAAGAGGCATGATGTATTAGTAATGGGGGACTTCAATTTCCCCGATATTTGTTGGGAGACAAATTCTGCAAAACATGGCCCTTCCAGGAAATTCCTGACTTGTGTGTCGGATAATTTCCTCCTACAGAAAGTAAAGGAAGGAACTAGAGGATTGGCTATCCTTGACTTGATCCTAACCGACAGGGATGACTTAGTGGATAAAGTAGTAGTTACAGGAACTCTGCGGGAAAACGACCATGTTATACTTGAGTTCTTGGTTCTAAGGGAAGCAAAAGCCGAGTCAAACACATACCCTGGATTTTAGGAAAGCTGATTTTAATAAACTCAGAACAATGATCAGTAAGGTCCCATGGCAAGCGACTCTAAGGAGAAAAGGAGCCCAAGATGGGTGGAAGCTTTTAAAAAAGGAAATTCTCAAGGCACAATTCCAAACAATTCCAACAAGAAGAAAAGGTGGAAGACAACAGAAGAAGCCAATCTGGCTTCACGAAAAGCTTAGAGATGACCTGAAAACAAAAAAGGACGCATAGAGGAAGTGGAAGAAAGGCCAAGCAACAAAGGAAGAGTACAGGCAGGTAGCACAGAATTGCAGGGATGGCGTCAGGAAGGCTAAAGCTGAGAACGAGCTGAGGTTAGCGAGGGATGCTAAAAACAACAAAAAGGCTTTCTCCAGCTACGTGCATAGTAAAAGACAGAGGAAAGAAGTGGTGGTTCAGCTAATAAATAAGGATGGCAAAATGATAACAGATGACAAAGAAAAGGCAGAGGTGGTCAATTCCTACTTTGGCTCAGTCTTCTCCCAAAAGAGGGTCTATGACCCCCCTGGCAAAGGCAAAGTACAGGCTGAAGGAGCAGGATTGCAGCTTAAGATTGATAGGCATATGGTCAAGGAATACCTAATTACTTTGAATGAGTTCAGTTCTCCAGGGCCAGATGAACTGCATCCTAGAGTAATACAGGACCTGGCAGAAGAACTCTCAGAACCACTGTCTATTCTCTTTGAGAAATCATGGAGGATGGGTGAAGTGCCAGATGACTGGAGGAGGGCTAATGTTGTCCCTATCTTCAAAAAGGGTAAAAAGGAGGAACCTAGGAACTACAGACCAGTCAGTCTGACATCAATCCCTGGGAAAATTCCGGAGCAGATGATAAAGCAATCCATCTGTAAGCACCTTGAAAACAGTGCAGTGATTACTCAAAGCCAACATGGATTTGCCAAGAACAAATCCTGCTAGATGAATCTGATCTCATTTTTTGATCAAGTAACCTCCCTTGTGGAAAGTAGGAATGCTGTGGACATAATATACCTCGACTTCAGCAAAGCTTTCGACAAAGTGCCCCATGATATCCTGTTGAGCAAACTAGCTCAAAGTGGGCTAGATGAAACAATGATCTGGTGGATCCACAGTTGGCTACAGAATCCAACTCAAAGAGTGCTTAGCAATGGGATCTTCTCCAACTGGGGAGAGGTAACGAGCGGGGTACCGCAGGGCTCAGTCCTGGGCCCAGTGCTCTTCAACATTTTTATTAATGGCTTGGAGGAGGCGGTGCAGGGAATGCTGATCAGATTTGCAGATGACACAAAATTGGGCGGGATAGCTAATAGTTTGGATGACAGAAACAAAATTCAAAGTGATCTGATGTCAGGGTGGACACTGAGCCAATAGAATCCCAGAGTAGTTTTGATTCTGAGGAAGAGCAGTCGCTCCTGGGAGAGGAGCACGCTCCTCTTTCCCAGGACCAACAGCTGATGGAGATTCCTCCCACCAGCATTCCTAGTTTAGTTAGCAGTCCAGGGAGTGACCAAGCACAGATAGCAGACTTGGTGGATACGCGACGCAGACGCAGACGCAGAGAGCGGCGCCAGATGGAGTGCCCAGAAAGGAGGCAAAGTGCCAGGTTGGCGCGCAAACAACGGCCGCGCCCAGAGGCTCCAAGGGAAAAGGGGAGGGACTCTCCCTAGTCCTTAAGTTCAGGGGTCTGCCAGTAATTCCCTTTCAAACGGGGACCAACTGTTCCAACTTAGGGCATAGGTACTGTGCTGCTCAGATCTAGTTGCAATCGGTATAGTTGTTAAGTTGTAAAAGAAGAATAAAGCTTTGAAAGGAATTCCTTTGTCTGTGTCTGGACTTGGCTACTGGTTTAGACAGAGTGAGACCTCCAAGGAGCCCTTGACATCTGGATAGACTGGAGCGCTGGGCAGAAAACAACAGAATGACATTTAATAGGGATAAATACCAAGTTCTGCACCTAGGAAAAAGAACCCAAATGCACAGTTACAAGATGGGGGAATACCTGGCTCAACAACACTACAAGTGAGAAGGATCTTGGAATTGTTGTCGATCACAAGCTGAATATCAGGTAAGAATGTGATGTGGCTGCAAAAAAGACAAATGCTCTTTTGGGCTCCATTAATAGAAGCATAGCTTCCGAATCCCGGGAAGTACTAGTTCCCCTCTACTCAGCACTGGTTAGGCCTCATCTGGAGTACTGTGTCCAGTTCTGGGCACCAAACTTTAAGAAGGACGCAGACAAACTGGAGAGGGTTGAGAGGAGGGCAACAAAGATGATCAGGGGACTGGAAACAAAGCCCTATGAAGAGTGACTGAAGGAACTGAGCATGTTTAGCCTTGAGAAGAGAAGACTGAGGGGCGATATGATAGCACTTTTCAAGTACTTGAAAGGTTGTCACAGAGAGGAAGGCCAGGATCTCTTCTCGATCATCCCAGAGCACCGGACACGGAATAATGGGCTCAAGTTACAGGGAGCCAGATTCCGGCTGAACATAGGAAAAACCTCCTGACTGTTAGAGAAATATGACAATGGAACCAATTCCCTAGGGAGGTAGTGGGCTCTCCCACACTGGAGGCATTCAAGAAGAGGCTGGACAGCCATCTGTCAGGGATGCTCTGACCTGGATTCCTGCATTGAGCAGGGGGTTGGACTCGATGGCCTTGTAGGCCCCTTCCAACCATACTATTCTATGATTCTATGGTCTTGATACTGCTTTCTTGCCTAAATTTGTTTCCAGTTTTCAGTTGCGTCAGGATATAGTTCTTCCTGCCTTTTTCGCCTCGCCCTCAACACCAGTTGAAAAGACACACCTTGGGATGTTTGCAGGGCTTTGGCAGTCTATGAAGTGAGAACAAGGTCATTTCATCGATCCCAGCATTTGTCTGTTATGGGGGATCTAAGAAAGGACTCCCTGTCTCTTCCCAGCGCTCAGTGGCTTGGGTAGTTCAAGCTATTCAATTGGCTTATGAATTGGAGTCCTTGGACTTGTCTGGTCCAGTGACGGCACACTCTACTAGAGCAGTAGGGGCATCAGTGGCATTTGACAGAGTGGTGTCAATACCAGATGTCTGTTGGGCTGCAACATGGTTCCCTTCCACCCCTTCCACATTTGTCAAGCATTATTGGCTCATCATTCAAGCTCAAAGGGACTGCTACTTCGGTCAGACAGTGCTGTCAGAGGTTCTTCAATGAGAACACCAACCCACCTCCTGGTGTGTAAGCTTGTTATTCACCCATATGTGTGATGCACAGAGACCACAAAGAAGAAAGTTGCTTACCTGTAACTGGAGTTCTTCCAGTGGTCATCTGTGCATTCACACAACACCCACCATCCCCGCTTCGGTTTCAATGTCATGTTTTCATGTTGGTAACGGAGTTCCTTGGTATTAGGGGGCCACAATTGGCAGTCTCCTTGTAACTGAGGGACTGAGCAGGAACCTGCTGGAGTATGCACAGTGGATGGTAGGGGAAGGGTTCCCACCTATTTTTCCTCAGTAATAGAAGTTTCCCGAATTGAGGCTCCACGCAGGCACAGAGCCCATATGTGTGAATGCACAGATGACTACTCAAAGAACTCCAGTTACAGGTAAGCAACCTGACCTAAGTTGGAAATATGTGACAGTCCTAAAGGGTTCACAAGCTTTTTCTTGTCACTAAATATAGTGAGAGTGCTTCTCCCTCCAAAAAGTCCTTGTTCTCTTTTTGTAGCATTTGGCTTCATTCCAAAGTTGCTTGTAATTTTGAATAACAACTGTTCTTCAAGTCCATTGGCATCCACAGAAATGCAGTGGTTATCTGTCTAATGACTTAAATTTGCATAGTAATAGGCTAGCTACTCTTGCTTAATTTTTGGTACAAGAATAGACACTGCTATTTCGTTGCTGTCAGTAACAATTCACAGTAATGTTTTCCTTCCACTAGGAGTCAGTAAAGTATTAAGTAATTATTTGTGTCATAGTAAAGGATGTTCCTCCATTTTCTAACCTTCAAGTTGTTTCTACTTAGATTTCCAAAAGGCTTAGGATAGAGTCTCTCACCAAAGTCTTCTGTAAATTTGTTAGTTACAGGGAAAGATGGTTCATCTGGGACCTTGTTTAAAGAACAGGAAGCTGAGGATGAGAGCAAATGGATAGCTTACACAATGGAAGAACATGGTCTCTGAAGAATCTGTACTGGGGCTGATGCTGCTTAATTGAGTCATAAATGGTATGGATTCGGGAGTGAGCAGGAAGTAAACTAGTTTGTAGATGATGCCAAATTACTGACTCTTAACCCAGGGATCCCCAACTTTTTTGGGCCAGTGGGCACATCTCAGATTTTGAAACAGTGTTGATGGCCATCTCATAAAATGGCTGCCATGGTGGGAATGGCCAATCACAAAACACCCATTTCCCAGAAAGGAAATTGATAAGACTAATTGAAAAGTAACATTCTCAAGAATCTGAATACAAGGCAGAGGTGGGATCTGAGCTCCGAAACACAAAACTACGCTTGATTCAGTACCCACTTCACAGAAGGAAAACTTACGAGGCTCAGAGACAAGTAACTAGCCACAGAAACTGAGCATGAGGCAGAGGCGGGGTCTGAGCCCCACATGCCAAACCACTTATTTACCTCCACAATTTTCCACAAAATACCCATTTTACAGAAGGCAAACTAGTGATGCTCAGACAACACACACAGGCAAACTACCTACACAACAGTCTATACACACACACACACCAAATAAACCAGCTAACACACACTACACCGAAACAAGACAAAAAACACCCCCCATACACATACACAGAGAGCAGACAGGCAAAACATTGCCTTCGCTCCCCACCATCCTCTCTAGCCCCCCAGTATGCTGCACCCCCTGCTTACCTTTCTTTTTTCTGGGTGCATTTCAAAATGAAGTGCTTTGCTGCAACTGCCCGCCATTTTTATTTTCTAAGAATTCTTGGAGATAAAGATAGCACTGGAGGCCAGCGCATTGCATTGCAGCATGCCAGCCTCCTAGGTTTTGTTGCTGTTTTTAATCTAAAATATGTATTCAGGAACCAGGAGGGGTTGGGAGCCTGGTGGGCATGAAGGAGGTGTTCGCGGGCACCACTGTGGATACTCCATAGCTAGACTGTGAAGAACTCCAGAGGGATCCCTCTAAATTGTGTGAATTGGCAACAAAATGGACCATGAGTTTCAATGTAGGTAAAGTGATGTATATTGGTACCAAAACACCCCCCCCCCCCAGTTTTCACTCTGTTAGTGAAAGTATGTTTCATTCCAGAAGTCCCTCTTGTGTACTGAATGCAGCTTCGGTTCGCATAGCAAGAATTTAGGATGTGAGATGATGATGATGATGATATTTATAAAGGTTTGGGAAAAATCAGAGCACTGTCTGAAACTCTGGAGAGCCACTGCCAGGCAGTGTAATAACATCTGAATCAGGTGTGGCCGTGCAGGCTCTGGACTGGTGCTTGGATGCAATGGTGGGCTGGATGAGGGCCAATAAAATGACTTTGAATCCTAGCAAGACGGAAGCACTGTTGGTGGGAAGGTCACAGGTCCAGGAAATAGGTCAGTTGCCAGTTCTGGGTGGGGCTAAACTCCCCCTGAAGGAACAGGTGCGTAGTTTGGGGAGTTCATCTTTGTCACTTGAAGTTCAGGTGGCCTTGGTGGCTAGGAGTGCCTTTTACCTGCTTTAGCCAGTACAGCAACTGCAGCTGTTCCTGAACCACAATAGCTTAGCCATGGTGGTACAGGCAGTGCTAACTTGAAGACTGGATTATTGTAACGTACTCTGTGTGGGTGCATGCTCCGGCCATGGGCTGCTAAGGTTTGGAGTGCTGAGATAATGATAAGCCAGACCCAGGTTTGCTTATAAGGAGCCTTTATTGAGTACTTACAGCACACAGGCATACCCAATGGTTGGATCAGACAGCTTATCTGAACCCAGAGCCATGGGGTAAAGTGGGTTTTATACCATACATGTCAGCAGTGAAGCAGCATGACAGCAGCAAGCGTCAATTAGCATTCATCTGCAGCTTTCCCAGCATAGGCTAATAGTGCTTGTTCAGAAGGAAAACAATCAGAACTTTCCCAGCACAGCCACCTGTAACTCGGCATAAACATAGCCTCACTTCTCAGGCACATAGGTCCTGATGAGATACTAGCCTTCGTTAGCATGGAATCTGCTGAGGCCGCACTACCAACCTTCGACTCATCTCACATGCTCAGAGGCCTACTAGCAAGGAAACTGTGCCAATAATGAACCTAACCAAAGCATTATGGATCTCTAGGCCCCTCTAAAACTACAGGTGACTTGGTTACACTCCTGGGGCCATTACACTCCACCCCAGATGATCAAAGGACAATACCAGTCTGCGCGTCACAATCTCTTCTTACCTAGAGGGCCGGATCTTCTTTGCCCTGTCGTTTGATCACCAGTAGTTTGATAACTACTTTACTGTATATTTTAAAATATGACAGCCATATGAGCAAGCACAAAAAGCTATAAAACTACTTATGATAATCATGGTTACTGCAACCACTTGCTTCCACTGCCCTTCAATTCCTTGAAACCAGTCCAAAATTGGTCTGAAGAGGGAGTCCTCTTCTAGGTGATGTATTTTCTCCCTTTGCACATACAAAGCCCATACACGGTGATTTATCACACTCTGCTTGTCAGGAATGTACACCGTCTTGGGCCGCTGTAATCATATCTAAAGCCAGGCAGTTCTGCAAAATAGCAGTTCTTATGCTTGTCAACTCTGTTCTAATGGCTTCTAGTGCCTCAGAGGTGTTGTTCAATGCCATGTCCATTACTCTTCCAAAAATGTTCACCTTGTACATTATGGTAGCCACCTCACCCCCACAGAAAAAACTCCAAACATAATCAGCCGAACTGAATATGTCTTGTTGCCATCTCACCTTCCAAGCCCTGCAATTACCTACTGCAGGGCTCTCTAAGGTATTCACAAACCTATGGGGACTACATTAGCAGTCCCAGAGAGCACCTCTCAATCCACCCTGGGGGCAACCATGGCTACGCTTTTTCTCTACAGATCTAATAACTACCATTAGGGGCAGCCCAGTTAATGACAGGGCACTCTCTCTAATTAGTGCATGCTCATCTTTGAGTGTTGTCAGTTGTTCCCAACACGCTAATGGCTGTGGTGGGGCATACACCTTTGATGGGGCAAGCCATCCTATCTCATCATGTAATTGCTCAAATCTCTTTTTGATTTATATGGATTTGTTTGCCTTCTGTATGTTAACTCTGAAGGCTCTGTCCCGGGTGCTATGGACATCAAACTATTGGGCATCACACTCAGTATCATTCAGAGTTGTATCTGACATTAAAGACGTTTGCAGGTATCACATAGTATTTAAGAAATCATAAAATGCACACAACAAACTTTCATTGAAATCTAACACCATGAGCGGAAAACCTCCTGCATGAGGTGAGGCATGATGGAGCAGATCCAGCAATCGTACTGCTCCTCTAGGCTACATGGTCAGGGCCCATCAAGATCAAGGGAAGGGCATACTCACACATGCAAAGAGTTTTAGGCCACTGCTTTCACATCGGAAACTCCACGCTACATGAGTTCTGGCAGAGGGAAGTCCAAAAATCGTAGATCAAACTCAGCCTGCCATACACTGAGCTGACTACAAACACAGACACACAATCCACAGCAATGAGAGTTCAAGTCTATGACACGACTGAACGACTGAACAACAACTTTTCATGGCAAGTTTTTAACAATCCAAATTTCCAGTCCATGTGCAGAGTGCCTCTCAAAAGGCCAGACAAAGATTGATCCGAACAGAGAAGACTTTGGGCAATGAAGACGAGATGTTTCCAGCAAAGCCTCCCTGCCTCTGCATCAGCTTAAGGGAGAAGGTGAGACTGTACACCCCTTCCAGATCCCTCGACAGACAAGGGCCTTTAGTCTTTTCAGCAAGACTTCTGTCTAAACAGCTCAGCTCTCTAGCAGTGACGCTTCAACCTGGGTGACTGTTCTGCAGATCTCACTCTGCCTCTGTCAGGTTATCACAGACATCTTCCAGCTTTCCTGCCCACCAAGGCTAGACTAGCGGCGGACTGCGAGTTGGGTGACTCCCCCTGGCTCCACACTGAGAATACTGACAGAGTCTGTGTGAGCTTATCTCTGACATTCTAAAAACTGAATAGGCGTAAACTCTTCTTTACTCTTGATTAGAAATTTGATTTCTAATCAAATCTTGGCTATAACTTACAAGGCCTACTGCATTACTGAAGCTGGGGCGTCACATTATTTTTGCTCTCATAACACTTCTTCACTCTAAAAATTTACTCTCTTCCCCCCACACTGTCTTGGCTTGGTTGCTTGGAGATTGGTGAGGGAAAGCGACTGTCTAACTAGGGAGCTTGCAAAGACATTGCCAGTGCTTCTGAGCTTTCAATGGGTCTAGTTGGAAATGTAAATCTAAGCTATTTCAAACACATTAAAAACAACAAAACCATTTTTTTGCAAGGAAAAAAGGAGAGATCTACATGGGCTGTCATTCTTAAAGCTGTTCACGTAGCCATTATAATTGGCTATGATCCCCTCCCCTTTGCAAAAGTAAACTTACCATTACAGGGCAGTTTTGAACTGCAAGGCTCTTAATAGCAAGGGAACAACAATTGTAGTTTTAAACGCCTCTCAAATGAGGACTAAAGAAACTGAGGCTTGAGTGAGGGGAAAAACTCTTGGGGCTATCAATCACTAGTTAGGCTAGCCAGGGATTCACAACATCAACCCCCCCCCCTTTCTTCTCCTGGCACAAAATTTTTCAGGTAGTGCCGAAACTCAGGACGGTACAGGGAGATGGGGGTTGCTTTGTACTTGCATTCTGTATGCAGCCATCAGTCTTCTTTGGGAGGTGGCAAGGTGGTTTGCAGGACTTGAACATAAAGCGTCACAGTTTGTTTGTATTTGTAAATCCTGGGTACAAAATAAGACAAGATGAGGTAAAGGGCAACCGAACCTTTGCTTTGTCAGGGGCGACAAATAACTCAGGTCAGCTTTTTTCCGCTGGGGTCTCAAACAGTGTGGTGTAGTGGCAGGAGTGTTGGACTAGGAGCTGGGAGATCCGGGTTCTAGTCCCCGCTCGGCCATGGAAGCTCACTGGGTGACTTTGGGCCAGTCACAGACTCTCAGCCCAACCCACCTCACAGGGTTGTTGTTGTGAGGATAAAATGAAGAGGAAGAGGATAATGTAAGCCACCTTGGGTTCCTTGCAAGAGGAAAAAAGGCGGGGTATAAATGCAATAAATAAATAAATAAATAAATAAATAAATAAAACAGGAAAACAGTCTTAGTTTGCAGTTGTAACATAATTTACAGTGTCAGCCAGCTAGCTATGCAGGTCTCACTGTTTTTGGAGACAGCTACTACGATATTTTCTTTTTTCTCTCAATCAGGTTAGGTCTTCCAGTTTACCAGGTTTGTTGCAGCTTGCTGGAGCATGGTAGTAGTGTTTTTGGCTTGGCTAGGAACACGCTGTCAGGTTTCTCGATCTCTTCAGTGCACATGCTCAGGCAGTATGACACTGGACACCCAAATCAGTGAGATTTCTTCATTGCAGGGAATCCCATGGCAAAAGCTTAATGGTTACACTTTTCAGAAATCATATAGCTGATGGTCAGTACCTACAGGCTCTATGAAATTCTAGAACAGTTCAAAGTTAAACACTATTACTGTGACTGAGATCTTCAACTTGGTTTCTCTGCTTCATTCAGCCTTGGGACCATCCTCTGGCATGCTTTCCACTCTAAGAGGGGTCTAGCCCGTGCCCTGGGAGCACTGATTCTTCACCTTTACTCTATTCCATGTCTTCATCTTCTGGGTCTTCATCTTCAGTTTCCACTTCTTAGGGATTTCGTCCTATTCAAGCGAGGTGATGATGTTGCGCACTCTGGCACTCTTCGGGCAATTTTCTCAAGCTTGGCGTATCAGGCTAACGGCTACTTCTTCAGCCTTACGCTCCCATGCCTTGTTGGAGGCCAGGCTGTCTTGCAGTGTTTCTGTAATTAACAGCCTTAAATCTTGTTCTTTCCCCAGCTCGTCCTTGAGCTTTTTCGCTTTCTCTCTCCATTCCAACTCCTTCTGCCCAACAGTTAGCAATGCTGTCAGCAACAGCCATGCCAGAGTTCCTGCACTCTGTGCCTCCTTAGCTGACCACTTTTCCAGCTGCAGAGATTTCAACACCGTTTCCAGAGCCACTGGCTTGCAGTCCTTCTTGACCTCTGGGCATGCTCCCAGTATGCTCAGGACCGCCAATTGCTTTGTGACCGGACCGCACAGCTCCAACTGCGGACAGCCCGGGAGTCGGTTTTGCACTCCGACAACCATATCCTCCTTCCTTTTGAATCTGAACGTATCAGTTCTCTTGACACCCTGCTCTCTGTGCCAATTGTATGCCTCGGCTGTGGGCTGCTAAGGTTTGGAGGTGCTGAGATAATGATAAGCCAGACCCAGGTTTGCTTACAAGGAGCCTTTATTGAGTACTTACAGCACACAGGCGTACCCAAAGATTGGATCAGACAGCTTATCCAAACGCGGAGTCATAGGGTAAAATGGGTTTTATACCATACATGTCAGCAGTGAGGCAGCATGACAGCAGCGAGTGTTAATTAGCATTCATTTGCAACTTTCCCAGCATAGGCTAACAGTACTTGTGCAGAGGGAAAACAATCAGAACTTTACCAGCACAGCCACCTGTAACTCAGCATAAACATAGCCTCACTTCTCAAGCACGTAGGCCCTGATGAGATACTAGCCTTCGTTAGCATGGAATCTGCTGAGGCCGCACTACCAACCTTTGACTTATCTCACAGGCTCAGAGGCCTACTAGCAAGGAAACTGCATCAATAATGAACCTAAGCAAAGCATTATAAATCTCTAGGCCCCTCTAAAACTACAGGTGACTTGGTTACACTCCTGGGGCCATTACAGTGGGCTACCCTTAGGCTTGGTCTGGAACCTGCAGCTTGTTCAGAATGCAGCAGCAAGGCTGCCAACTGGGCCCTCTTTCTGACAATAAGTTACATCTCTGCTAAAATAACTGTGCTGGCTGCCAATAAGCTACCAGGCTGTCAGGAGTACCCTAGCTGCCTCTTGCAGTCCCCACCAATAGCCAACTCAGGACACAGACGATGAGGAATTCTTTCCGAGACTTTATTCCTTTATTCCTTTATGACTCTTTCAGATACTAATCACTAGCGACAAAGCAAGGAACAACACTGGAGAAAGATAGCATGGTAGCCTAAGCTCCAGGTAAGGCAGTTGGTCCCCGTTTGAAGGAGAACCACCAGAAGACCCTGAACTTATGGGCTAGGGAGAGATCCTCCCTCTTTCCCTTGGGTCCTCAGGACGTGACCATTGTTTGCGTGCCAAACGAACGCTACACCTCCTTTCTGCGCCCTCCATCTGTCGTCGCTCCCTACATCTGCACCAAGTGTCTAGCAAGCTCCCCTCCAGCGCTCTCTCGCTGCCAGGATCACTATCTATCCCAGGAATGCTGGCAGGAGGAATCTCTGCCAGCTGCTGTGCTTGTGAGAGATGAGCGAGCTCCTCTCCCACGGATTGCTGTTCCTCCTCAGAATCAGAACTGCTCTGGGGCTCTATTGGCTCAGTTTCCACCCTGACACAGGCCAAGCTTAAGACGTCGCTGTTAACATATAAAGCCCTAAACAACCAGGTTACCTTAGGGAGTACCTTACCCCTTACGTCCCTGCCCGATCTTTGCAGAGGAAGCACTTCTGAGGTTGGCACATGCTCCTGAGGTTTGCCTCGTGAGCATTTGCGTTTCGTGTTGCAGCACCCACCCTGTGGAATGCTTTGCCAATTGACATTAGACAGGAGCCTACAGTTTTGAGGTTTAGACATCTTCCTAAAACTCGTCTTTTCACACAGGCATTCCCTGAAATGTGATCCAGCCAGCTATGGTTTGTAGCACATGGTAGAGTGTGCAGATTAATTTTATATTGTTGTGTTTTATTGTTCTCATGCCATTGCATTTTATGTTCACTTCTTTAACACTACTGTGGAAAGCGGCATTTAAATTTGAGTAAGAAAATAAATAAAAATGATATGTGGATGGCCCAGTGGTCTGACTCAGTATAAGGCAGCTCCTTGTGTTATAGGTCTAACCGTAGCCATTTAGCCATGGTAGCTAAATGGAATCTCCATTTTCACAGGATATGCTTCTGTATACCAGTTGCTGGGGGATGTAAAATGGTTCAGTGTAGACTTTCCTGGATCCATTGGTGGCTTTGTGCCAGCAGAAAGTGCTTCTGTTCCCACAAGACAGGACACCCAGTTTTCGCTGATTCCCCCTACCTGCTGCAGCCCTCTGTGCCATATCCCATACTGTTCCAGAGGGTTCACTGACCTTCAGGAGCAGCTTTGGGGGAGCATGTCACAGGGACTACAGTGGGGAGGAGAATCAGCACAAATCAGGCACCCCACCTTGTGCAAGCGGGAAGTGCTTTCCACTAGCACAAGGCCACCAAAGTAAGCTATCCACACAAAAAATATGTTCCTCAACGTGGTGCCATCCAGATGTTTTAGACTTCAGCTCCCATCAGCCACAGCCAGCATGGCCAATGATCAGGAATCCTGGGAGTTGTAGCCCAAAACATCTGGAGGGCACCGGGATGACCAAGGAAGTAAGAAAGTTGGAAGAACTCCTTTTGTCTTTTAATGTCTGAAATTTACCAACTACATTGTACTTTTAACTCAGGATTTTATACTCTAAAGGTGTTGTGAATATGTCATTAGGGGTAATCTTTCATACTGACTGGTAACTAATTAATTTTTTATATTTTTTGTGTAAAGAAGTACATTATGCAAATGTAAATTACATAACATGCTTTTGACTTCCATAAGTTACCTTTAAAAGTTAAATGCTTTGCCATTTGTATTCTGGAATTTTCTTCTGTCAAGCAAGTTTTAGGACTTATTCAGGTCTATTCCAGCCTCTCAAATTAAGTAGAAAGTGAATAATGAGAATTAAATTAAAGAGCTGAAAACATTTTAAGGTCCAGAAATGACATGAGAGATTTGTTTCTGTCCCTTTGACACATGTTCGAGTTTTAATCAGTGCCCATTATTTATTTTAACTTTGCACTTGATTCAATTCTGGAGTAAATTTAAAAAGAATGCAGATGTGATGGTTGTATGCCATATGTTGCTATTCCTTTATTATGTTTTCTCTTCTATACTAATGAAGTCATTTCATAGGTAATTAGTAGCTTTAGTCTACATCAGTAGCTCTGGGAGTATGAGCTCGGTTGCCTTATAGAGACCTAGGCAGCTGTGGATTAGCCTGAACCCTTACCATTCTTATTGTACTTGTTGATCAGTTGGAGGTGGAGTATTAATGTGCTATTTCATTAAGTGCAGCGCTGAGCAGTTTTTGTCCTTATTTTATGTATGAAAGGAAAGGTTCCTCCTGTGCAAGCACTGGGTCATTACTGACCCCTAGAGGGACGCCGCTTGCGCTGGCGTTTTCATGCCAGACTGTAGCGGGGTGGTTTGCCATTGCCTTCCCCAGTCGTGACTACCTTTCCCCCAGCAAGCTGGGTACTCATGTTACCGACCTCGGAAGGATGGAGGGCTGAGTCGACCTGAGCTGGCTACCTGGGACCCAGCTTCCGCTGGGATCAAACTCAGGTCGTGGGGAGAGTTTCAGTTGCTGCCGCCTTCCACTGCCGCCTTCCACTCTGCGCCACATGAGGCTCCTATTTTATGTATAGATGGATGTAAAACATTTGTATCCTGCCTTTCCATCCAATAATATAGGTCTTCAAAACAGGATCCAGCTGTGGTGAAATGGGGAACTAATGCTTTTATTAAAATGTGTGTGTGTGTATTATATTGTATGTATGTATTATATGTATATGTGTGTATATAGCTGGGTTTTGATGTACTGATGGTAGAACCGCATTCTGATTGGGCCTTTTTCCTCAGTCGGGATTGATCAGTGGGGTTCTGAGGGCAGTTTTGATAGTTGGAAGCTGAAGTGGGAGTTGGGTGGGAAGCTGAGGGACAAAGGAGTTAGATATATTTGTTTTGGTTTTATTACTTCAATTGGCTTTGACAGAACATGAAGTGTTACTATTACTTCATAAGAGACTAAAAACATTGTTATTGATCCAGTGGGGCTTAGTGGAGGTCATTACCCAATGAACTGGGGCTAGCAGTCTATACAGCAGCAGCATAGTTTCCCTAGTATAGTTGAGGGTACAGGCATGAGAAATACCTGAAGTAGTGGCAGTGGGCTGGTAATTCCATCCAGTGTCTCTCACTTCCACAGGGTAAGGTGTCAGATGTGGTGGCACTAGTGGTGGGATCAAAACAAATCAATTATGATAAAGCAGAGTCCATAAATATTACAGAAACATATTAAAATGTACTAACAATATTTACAGAGCAATCCAATGACCACTAGACAGCATTTGAGACAGAGCTCTGAGGAAGAGATCCGGCTGTGGATTTCCCCTCAGATCCCTCCCAGCCACTTTGGAAAGCTCCACAGCAGGAAATGGGTATGTTAGGGACGGGGCAGAGGGCAGGGAAAGGAGAGACCATGAATCAACTGGATCCAACAGCCTCTCATCCCCCATCCCTGCTCCCAGCAGAGAGACTGAGTTCAATGGGCTCAGAAGCTCGTCTAACGAAAAATGCTCAAATAGGACAGAGAGGCAAATATAGCCTCTGTTGCTTCTCCCGCCCTGCATAGGAGTGGGAGGAGTGTCTAGCCCATAGGATTGCTGTGTAAATAAATAAAACCTATGAGAAAAGAAAAGCAGATAGCTTTCATGTTGACTGTCAGTGCTAAAAATGAATGATGAATGATGCAACTATAGACATGCTCTCCTTCCAGGCACCTTAAAGGACCATATGCAGTGATTCCTCTTCTCTCCTTCTCTACTCTTTCCCCCACATCCCAGTTTAGAACATGGCTTGGTTTTAACAGGTAGAGCATCCTTTCCTTAATTGAACTGGGAAGACTTGAGTAATTTCATTATTTATTTATTTTACCTCAAGGGGCTTGCGTGGTTTGTTTTGTGAAACAGGTTTAGGTTGAAGAGTTTTACAGTTTAAGGCAGAGTGGGGAACTTGTGGCCCTCCAGATGTTTTGGCCTACAACTCCCATCTTCCTTCACCATTGGCTACTCTGGTTAGGGCTGACAGGAATTGTAAGCTAAACATCTGGAGGACCACAGGTTGCCCATCCTGGCTTTTAGGGATCTGTCAAGGCTTTTAGGCTCTGATGTAAACTGATATGATGTCTGTTTAACAGGGCAGTTCTGTGCATCTTGAGTTGGAAGTCGGTTCCACTGAGTTAATAGGGTCTTCTTCCTAGAAGATGTGTTTAGGATTGAAGGCCAGGATTAAGTCAAGCTGGAGTTTTGACTCAAGGACTGCAAAAATGTATTCCTGTGCAGGTGATCATAGAACGATGAATACATCTGACTTTCTTCCACTTTTCAACCACACTAGCCACCTCGGAGACAGCTGCCCTGGTGGAAAGGCAGGCTGTAAATAATTTAAACAAAAAGACTGTATTGTGAAACATAACCTATATAAATGTTCCCCTCAGAGGGTTTAATTTTAAATTTAAGAAAAAAGTTTGAAGACTAATTCTCTCATGGATGTTGATCACTTCTGCATCAAGTGGTGACTCGGTCCTAAGGTTGATCTAGAATTCCCCACCCAACGTTACCTTTGCCACTTGGATCCATATTGATACACAGGCCAATGAAATGGCATCAGATATTGTAATTACTGGGCTGTTATTTTTATCTTGCTTCTTTTTTGCTGTTTTATTTTCTCTGTTAATTTGGGTTTTGATTTTATATACATTTCTTTTGTAAGCCACCTTTTGTAAGCCCTTGTTGAAAGGTGGGGCATATCAATACCATGAAGAAATACTGTGCAGCCATTCCAATAATTTTCCCTTTAATGTATGCTAAGGTCAGAATCTATAGCTTATATCAACTTGCCATATAAGAAAGGAGGATGGATTGAGATATTTTTGTTCTGGTTCATTTGTAGCTTCTTATTTGATCTGCATCTGACATTTTGCAAAGCATCCTATCACAAGATGAGCTTTTGGAAGATGCTCTGGCTTAATTTCCACTGGTTTGTACCTCTGTACTTGCAAGCTTTTCTAAGTAGCTTGTATCATGTTTAGGCAACTGTAATGAAGAAATCAAGACTGAGTAGCACTTCTAATACAGCTGGCCAAAACAAATGCTTCCAGATTAGTAGGTGTTTGTAGTTCGTGTCTTAAAGAAAGTGGGCAGGTGGATCAACCAGTAATAAGACATAGTGTACTCTAGCTGAAATAGTGCTTGTTGCAATATATACTGCCTTTCAGCAAATGTTGAAGGGCCAAGAGCAGATCTGTAAATCTAGACAGCAAGAAGTAAAGTTTGTACACAACAGGAAATAAAGATGTCTTGCTTGTTGTTATCAGCTGGCCATTTTATAGAGCTGAAATGAAATTGGGTTGTAACTTGTAAATGTTTGGCTTTGGGTGGTCAAATATACGTGAACCTAGGAAAGTTTTTGGAATCCAAAGGGGCATAATGAAGTTCGTGGTTAAAAAGGATTTTCAGCATTTACAATGAGCATGGAGAATATTGGATATAGGAGGATTCAAAGCTGATGTCAGGGAATGAAGAGATTTGTTAGCAAGACAGTCATTCTACTGAAGGGAAAAGTAAGTGGGTCAGAAAGAGTCATTGAGTCCTCTAAAATTCTGCTTCCCTTTATTAAAGTTATAGCAAACAGGACAGATCACCTTTTTCTTTTTCTTAAAGTGATAATTTTCAATCTTCTTCCAACTATGTTATCCCAGTATAGTTTACCTATGTGTGTATATAGATGTAGATAGGTACATACATACACGTGCACACACACACACGCACACACCCTTCCGTTAGGGAAGTAAGTAGGATGCTAATTCCTTCTGGAAGTGCTAGGCCATTAGTATGCCACACTGACTGATATGGGTTTATATCCACAGCTAGTGGAAAGTGACTTTCTGCATTTCAGGGATGTGGATGCATGTCAGGGATGCTTGGACTTAGATTCCTGCACTGAGCAGGAGGTTGGACTCAACGGTTTTATAGGCCCCTTCCAACCCTACTATTCTATGATTCTATCTCCCCCCAGCACTGAGTAACATTAATTTTATTTGTGAACCTGGTGACAAACACATCCATGTGGAAAGAGGAAGCCAAAAAGAAAGGCTAGTGCTGAGCTTAGTAGTTGATTCATAAGATGAAACTCCACAGGATAACAGCTGCAGTGGTACTGGGAGGAGAAAGATTTCATGACTACCTGTGTCACTGCAAAAAAGGACCCATGTTATAATTAGCCAGCTTCAAAGCTCTGGCCTCTAATTTGCCTTTCTATTTCATCTGCCTTAATGTTGCCCTTTTATAGAAGAGCTTTGGTGTTAATGACTGAGATGACACGAACTATGGGGCAGCCATGGAGGTCTGTTCTAAACATTTTGAGAATTTCCAAATATCTTGGAACTCTTATGAACATGGTCCGTCACCCCATCAAAGAGAAGGATTAAGAAGAAGCAGTGCTATCGAAAGGGGTTGTTCTATGACAAGAGTGTTTTACTGGTGCCTTAAGTCAGGGGTGGGCAACACATAGCCCACATGGACTGCATGCAGCCTCACTGGCCTCTAGTGCCCCCCCCCCCATCACCCAAATTTGGCAGCAGAGCAATAAAAAAATTGGTGGCTTGTTATGGAGACTTAAAAGAGACAAATTTAGCTTGAAAAGAAGCTACACTTGCCCCTTTTCAGTGTCCATCATTGTTTGCCACTGAAATTCAGCAGCAAACCAGCAGTGTTTTCAGTTCTGCCAGACCACCACAGCAAGGTCCAGGACGTGGGAAGTGGCCCTTACCCCCCCTCTCAAAGTTGCTCATCCCTGCCTTAAGTGATTTGAATATGCAGAATATTGTAGAGGTAGGGCTACATATAGTAGCAATCAAATCTACTGTTGCATTTCTGACATATGCTAGTAAAAATATTTTTTAAAATTTTAAGTTAGAACTGCCTCTTCTCATTGGAAGAATTGAGACTTACCATGGTACTAGCTCTTTTTACCACTCTGCAAGAATTGTTATTTCCCCCCTCCCCCAAGAAATTCATAGAATTCTGTAGTGCTAACCTGGAGACATTTCCTTTGTGCTTTGCTTGCACATTTTGCCATTTAAAGGCTTAGTTTTTGTGAGAAAAGCTACACGAGCTCTCCGCTCTTGAGACACCAGAACTAGCTTTGAACTTCAGAGTACAGATCTAATTACACAGCTTGTAGCTGTGGAACCACTTTTCTCTATTCCAAATTACTTTTCCCAACTTATTTGCATAATGTAATGCATATTGGTTAGCCACTGAAATTTTTTTTAAAAAATTCTCTTGACATAGTTAGGACAGGCTAAGTTAACCCCCTTAGGTCTGTAGAGTTCTGTTTTATGTGCTTAACTGATAGACTGAAAGGAAAGGATATATTTTGGGAGTTCTGTGTGCTGTGGCTTTAGATCAATGCCGGTTTCACTTTTTTTTTAAATTGTAATATGAAGTAATAGTAAATTAAACTTGCATTCTGCAAGCATAAATTGATTTATTTGCTGCAGTTGGAGAGGTCCCCTCCCACAAATCCAAATATGAAGAGGTCATGGAGCTCCCAGCTGTAGCTCCATGGAGGCCATGGAGCTCCCAAATATGAAGAGGCCATGGAGCTCCCCACCTCTGGCTTTAGTTTACAAAAAAGACAACTACGGGGAAACATAATAGAGGTTCATCAAATTATGCATAGTGTGAAGCAAGTGGATAGAAATAGATTTTTCCCTCTCTCACAAAGTTAGAACACTGGATCACCTAGTGAAATTGAAAAGCAGTAGGTTCAAGACAGAGAAGGAGAATAATTCTTCACATCATGTCTAGTTAACTTACAGCATTTGCTACCTCAGATATGTTGTTGGCCACTGGTTTAGATGGCTTCAGAAGGGAACCAGGCAAATTAACAGAGGATCAGCCTATTAGCCATGATGGCTAAATGGAGCTTTCATGTTGAAGGCAATGTACGCCTGAATGCTACTTGCTGGGAGAAGACCTGTGGATTCTGATCAGGAAGTTTCTAAATCCATATAATTGCAGCTAGAAAAGCAAATGGTTCATCATTCAAATATACTTATTTTGATACATGTATTAATCTCCATGTGGCAGTAAGCAATATGTAATGGGGTCCCAGTAGTTTTATGAAACAGAAATTTGTACTCTTAACAGCACAGTCCTATGTATGTCTACACAGAAGTAAGACCATGAGGTGGGTGCATATAGGATTGCCTCCAAAACCACCCCAAGATGTGCTTTTGGACCCATGAGTGTTGCCATTACACTTTGATATCATTTAAAAACTTTTCAAAAGTATTCAGTGTGTGGTTCAGCATTCCTCTTCTGGGTGAATGTTTTGCACCTATTTTGCATCAGCCACTGATCTCAGTTCTGTGTTTAAATTATTGAGATTTAGGTTTAGCATTCACAAACAGCTGTTATGGTTGTAAAACCTGCTTCTCTTCGTTTGTACCACTTCTGACTGCAAGTGGGGAATCGCATAATTGACTAATCCCCTTTAGAAAACCAAAACGCCTTAATTCTCCCTGACATACTGGTTTTCTCTGTGCTGGGACCCCGCCCCCATCATTTTTCTTGAAGGAGCATTCTGTCATATGCATACTCATATGCAGTTTGAAATGGTCCAGTCCAGGCACAGGTTTATCACCTCGTAAGGTGAAATTGTCTTACTTCTCTGAAAGCAATTTATACAGAATAAAGTGTGTAAGTTTATTTATTTACTTTTAAATATGGTATGTGTGTGTTGGAATAAACAGTGATACATGTGTAACCACAAACAGTTAACTTGGGATGAAATGAATTATATTAAATTGGTTGCCATGATTAAACAGATATTTATCTTCTTTGATTTCAAGGTGATGGTGTTTGTTCATGCTCGAAATGCCACTGTCCGGACTGCTATGGCTCTTCGTGAAAAAGCTAAAAATAATGGTCATATTTGCTACTTCTTGCCATCCCAGGGTCCTGATTATGGACAATCAGAAAAACAAGTAAGTATCTTATATGGCTGATAGGTATTGTTCTCCTACTAAAAAAATATCTATTTATATGTGGTATCTTTCTGTTTATATTACTTGCCATGGTGTGTTTTCATTTTCTTTTAAGAGATCAAACATTGGGTTCCATATTTGAAAATACTGATTCATCCTAAGGGTAAAATTCTGGAAGCATTACTGTTATCATCTTTTCTAAATTATTTGGACTGCACATGAGTTTTTTTCTGAAAAAGGCAGTGATTTAAACACACATGTGCCACTTACAATTGCCATATGTATTTTCATTTGTGTATCTACCACTCAGTACCAAAGATATTGTGAGGAGCAGCCCTTAAGGCTGCTGGTGTTACCTTGTTGAACAGAAGCTGCTGTAGCATATGCCCCACCTGCACCATGCTGGTAGCATCAACTTGGCTATGTGGGAGGTGTCCTCAACCTGGTTCCTTCCCATGCCGTCATTATTCAATTCCCAGAAGGGTGATGCTGACTTGAGAAGGCTCTTCTTAATAGGCTCTCCTTAGCAATACACATCTTCCTGGACCAGTTATATAAGGGGCACCTACTGCAGCAGTCCCCACACCATGAAAACGTGGGGCCTTTGGTTGGACTCTCATTTTGACGTATTTGCTTGAGGTGCTAGAAATGTGATCTAGTAATATTACACATTCATATTATGAAATGGAGCAGCTCCAGTGATTCTCCCTCCCTGCTGGACAAAGCATACTGCTCCAACTGTCTGTTGCCTTGGGACTGCGGAGCTGAATGTAGGTGCTTGTTGGCCTCTGCCACTAGCCAGGGCATGCAGCCAAGGGCCACCGGGAGGCTGCGTGCCCCGCCTCTCCGGAAGATGTTCATGGCAAGAGGAAGACCCATCCATCAACCAGAGAAGGAGCTGCTGCCCAGTGCTTGCTTTCGTCTTCCTTTCCCATTACTTTTTTCCTTTTGCATTGTGTGTTTTAGATTATGTTACTGTGGGGATGGACTGTCATCTTTCAACACCTGTGCAACACTTAGAAAAGAAGGATTATTTTTGTTACAGAACCAGATTGACGCTGATTTCTATTCCTTGTGGTGGTTTTATCTGTTTTCCTCATGTCTGTTGTCAGATATTGCTTTATGCTGAGTTTTGCGGTCAAAACTGGAATCTTCATTAGGCAGAGGCTCAGCCTTTGGGATGAGTTATTCTGGATTTCTCATAAAAACCTGGGTCTCTTTAAGAGGCTCTGTGAGCTTTGGCCACCATAAAGTAGTCCAGAAACAGGAATGGGGTGCAGCTGGACCACCATAAAAAGGGTAAGGGCATGGGGATGTTAAGCTTTTGGTTTGCCACCATTCATCTTCCCAAGTTAGTCACCTGGGCTACTGTGGAAGCTGCCTCGGTCAGACCCTGCCTTCATTTGCCAAACCAACTGTAACCATAGTTAATAAAGTTTCTGGCCTATTTATTCAGCCAGATCTTATCAGTGACTTCCTTATTTCTCCCAGGCTTCAACCATGAATGCAAAGTTCACCCAAAGTTATTTTGCGGTAGCAGAAAGTGTGCTATCTTTTGATGCTGTTCCAGCAAGGAATTTGAGTGTTTTCACTCTTTTGTTTTTCCTGGTACTTCATGAAATGTTATGCCAATTAAAATCCATCTGTTAAGAAACAGCTACACATAACTAAAACATTAATATTATTTTCCATAAGTGACAAGTTGTCTGCTCAAACCCATAGGTTGCTTTCTCATTAATGATAATTAATGGAGCTATTTCACTACCCTGTGAGACACACAAACAAAAGGGAAGTTTTCATCCATTGATGTCTGCAGGAATAATACTTTGTACTTCCTATCAAAATTGTGCCTCGCGTCTGCAAAACATTTATTATAACAAAACCTATGCACCACACAGTACATCAGTGAGTTGGTTCAGATTTAACCTTGTTTAAAAGTTCAGCAGCCTGCTGCTTTTAGCAGTCTTTTTCTACATTTTTGTGGCTGTCTGATTTTGGGGTGTTAAAAGCGATGCCTCAGTATGTTGCAGTGTGTGTGTGTGTGTGTCCATTGGCAAAACAGGAATAAATGTATATTTAATTTTTCTCAGATGTTTTACTTTTCTCCTTCATCAAGATTATTTATATATTTCATACTTACTTTTTATAGTTCTGTATGAGAGTAAGATTTTTTTCCCCAAAGATTATCTAACTTGCTTACTGAGGAACATAGCAATACAATTTCAGGAAAAGATAATGCCTATGTCTTGCTAAGCAGGTCATACAAAACTGTAGATTAATATTACTTTTTGAAAATTGGGGACTAGTGAATTTACAAAAAGGAAATAATGTTTAACATAGGAGAATGGCATATAGCGGGGGGTAGCAACCCACTCTGTCTCCCACAATCCCTTACCATTAACCATGCTGGCTGGGGCTGATGGGAGTTATAGTCCAAAACATCTGGAGTGCACCAAGTTGCCTACCCCTGAAGGAAGTATTATAAACTAACAAACTGTTCCTATTCCCACCTATATTCTGGTAATATCTTTGCCTAGTTAAAAAAGACAACTTGTCAGTGTGGAATGGTGTTTAGAGATGGAAGAAATATCCCATTGTGGCCATCTTGTCAGTGAGAGTATCCAAGGTCACAAAAGTTGTTCCTGAATGACTCTGAACAGTTATTGGAAACCTCTACCTTTCAGCTTTATTGGTAAAATCCAGTGAGCTGTGAAAATAGCAGATTAGTAAGGTTAATGGAAGACTAGGATAAAGATACACAATAACAAGTAATGAAATGAAAATTAATAGAGATTACTTTCAAGATGTAAAGGCACACAATATATTTAGTAAGAAGAAAATGGAAACTATATTTTTATCCATATATACATATTGCAATACTATTGCTGCAGGATACTACTGAGTTCACTAAACAGCAAACCCGAAGATTATAGGTCAGCTCACCATGGTTTAGCATTATGTCTGAGCCAGGTCTTCATCTTTGATTATCTGCTTAAGCTTGTTTTTCATGCAGGACAGTATTTCCAGATCTTTCCAGAACTCCAGTACGGGGGTGGGGGGACGGGACCTTCCCTGTCAACGCTTACTCATTTCTTAATGTTTCTGGATGTGATTGACATCATCCATAATGCCTGAGAGCTTCAGTCAAGAATAAATTCCTTAGAGTAATTCTTAATTACTTACAGATGCCTATTAATTCCTATGAGAAATTTTATTTCAAAATTGAGAGGGCAGGTTGTCTTCTGTAAGGCTCTTAAAAATCCACTAGCTCTTTATTTTGTCAAAATGTTATTCTGTGTGGAATGGAAGCTGTTGAAGTGAAACAGACACTCTTTTCAACGTCATCTTTCCCAGCATGAGGACAAAAGTAATTTTGTTTTCTGAAGCACTTGGGTATCTGCTTTAGGTGTGTCTCCCCCGACCCAACCCAACCCAATTGCTGTATTAGCTTGTATGAGATCGCAGAGCGGCACACAAAGTTCACTCAGTTCATGTTTTCATTCTTTTTGAAAACTGTGCTGGTGTCTGAGTTCACAGCACAAGCAAGCAGTCTGGATGGTGCTCCTGCTCTGTCTGTCTTTAAAAAAAAAAAAAAGGTGTCCCCAACCAGTCGTGTCCGACTCTAGGGTGCGGTGCTCATCCCCGTTTCTAAGCCGAAGAGCCAGCGCTGTCCGAAGACGCTTCCGTGGTCATGTGGCCGGCATGACTGAACACCGAGGTGCACGGAACGCTGTTACCTTTCCCGCCGAGGCAGTACCTATTTATCTACTTGCAATTTCTTGCTTTCGAACTGCTAGGTTGGCAGGAGCTGGGACTGAAGACGGGAGCTCACTCCGTCACGCGTCACTCGGGTCTCGAACTGCTGTCCTGCCGACCTTCTGGTCTGCAGTTCAGCATCTTAACCACTAAGCCACCGCGGTCCCTCTGTTTGTCTTTTAGCAATACCTTAGAAAGGTCTTAAAGGTATTTGTTGCACACATGACCAATGTATTCTGTAAAGTAGATGATGATAGGTTCATAGCAGTCCTTTCATTGCACAGACCATTTTGAATAGCCATTTAATATAGAACAGAACTTTGTACAATTTGGCAGAATCTGTTTCATCACTACGGTTTGATTAAGTTGCTCCTAAATCAGTTTTTCCACAATCCTTTCAGCTGTATTTATGTGACTTTCTAGAGCTACTCAATATGACAATCGTTTTCTAAGACAGTACTCCTCAGTCCCTTTGATGCAGGAGCTGCCTACCAACTTAGGCAATCCTTTGGGACCACCTGTAAACCAACTCTGCCTTTTGAAACATACTTTCTATCTCTACAAAAGAAAATACAGGCATGCCACGTCAATAGTTAAAACGGAACAGGTTTATTTTATTTTTTATGTTAACTTAGGTAAGTATAGGCAGTATGTATTTGAACAGAAATTAAGCATGACATATAAGGCCCAGTTCGCACGTAACACGAATTCGTAGGTTATTCAACCCACAAAGTGGAGGGGGTGAGTGGGCGCGAGTGAGTGTGCTGTCTCCAGCTTTCAGCAAACGACATATAATCACCCCATTTGTAGGTTGTGTGCATAATGTCTGGACCCAGACATCCAACAACAAATTGTAAATGAGCAGGCCAGTATCCCTTCCTTCAATATAACTAGAATAGTAATCCTGAAATTCTTGAATTGAGGGATCATTTTATCAATATGTCAAATCGGTCCCTTTAATACTAGCATAAAGTATGTTATAACTCAACTTCATGTCTCTTTCTGTGTTGTTTCCTTTGAATACAGAGTGATCCCAGTCTAGGGAATCAGATGATAGGATCAATTACTGTCCCAGCACTAGCAGTACTTATCACTAGCACAATGGCAACCTAGTGGCTCCTGAAACAATCCTAAATGAGCAGAAGCACTTGTTTCTGGAAGGGCTCAGAGCAGCGGAGCTTGCAGAAGGCAGCTCTGCTGACTAGTCCCATTCCGGAAACCAATTGAGGTTGCTTTTAGAACTGCAAATTCCTCATTGTGCCGGGGGGGGGGGGGGTCTAATGAGCGCAATGGAACTGGCGGAGGCTGAGTGGCAGCATTGGATATTGCTCACAAGAACAGCAGAAAGCTATTTATTTACTAGATCTAGCATGTTACATCCTTGTGTGTGGAGGGGGGAGATAATAAAAGCAAACTAGAATGAAATAAAAGCAACCCTGAATAACATTGAATTAACTTTAAAAAGCTTATTGAAATTTGCCCACCCTTTGCTGATTTAATCCTGAGAATCAAAGGCCAGCCCAAACAGATAGGTCTTCCAATGCTACTGAAAGTTGCTCTGCCTTGGACCTCAGGGAGGCAGCATTGGGTAGGACAGGTTTCCATAACTGGGGACAGTCCCTGGCATTTTCTTCATGCCCTTGCTGTCTAAACTTGGGGCAGATCATTAAGAGGGCGCTTTTGCTGCATATCCATTACTATGATGAGGCAAAATAGGGGACACAGTCTCAGTCTAAGGTAAGTTGGGCCCAAGTAATTTTGGGGTCTACGTCATTTATTTGCATTCAGCTCTGCCCACTAAGTCTAAGGTAGTCCCAGATGACAAGAGCAGCGGGTGGAGGGAGAGTCATCCACTCTTGGTTTGAGCAGCCCATTCTCCTTGTTTCTGTCTTACTGAACAGGTGATTGGCGTTACCATAGGTCCCATTATTCTCAGGCTAAAAGCTGATGGATGTTCTGCAAGCACTGTAGACTTCATAGCTCATAGCATAATAGCAAGCACTTCACAGTGGCAAATCTTTTGTTAGGGTAGGGGAGCTAAGATTACCCCACCCCAGACAACTGGGTCTGCTGCGGGAGCAACATTACCAACTGCTGGTTGTAGAGCCTATATATTGCATCCAGTACTAGAACCCCTATTAGTATGTATCTCTCAGTAGGAACTTGTTTGTTTCTGTACTAGGATTTAAATTCTCTGAGTTGGGACGTTTGGCCTGGGAATCTAGTGATAGGTTGCCATTTCCCACAAGACATGTATTAAGCATCCCCAAAATCTGCTGCGGCACTAAACTGTACCAGCCTTGTCCTTGGTACTTAAGACTCTGATGTGGTCTTCTTTTGTAATGGAAAGAAACAATCTACGAAAGCTCCATGTGCGGGTTTATAAAAGTTTGCTAATTTAATATTATTCTCTTGCTACTTTTCTACTGTTGTGAGTCTGAGCTGAATGTGAATGCAAAGTTGAGGAAGAAAGGAAAAGACTGCCCCTTTTTAATGTACTTTTGCTGTACACACCTTATGCCAGCATTTTAGTGCAATTGTGAATCACTTTTGAAGAGTGAAAATTAACTTAAGAAAGAAGAATTTTAATGTATTTCTGTAAAATGTGTATGAACGAACACACACACACACACACACGAGTATTGAGAGCCACCTTGTGGCTTTTTTGTTATTGCACATTATTTTCTTCACTGTTTTTCACTATATAAACCAGGTTGCTGCTGTTTTGGAATACCTTATATTTATAGTATGAGCACCCTCATTATATTTTCATTATGTTTTATGAAGTATTTTCTGCTCACAGTGCTGTACAAGTAACTTTTTCCTTATTCTCACTTTAAGGAAAAAAATGTGAATAATGGAATTATTTTAAGAGGGCTAATTTTGTCTGCAGATACTAGCCATGTTCCAACTATCATACCTTGGCTTGAGCCTTTTGCCTACACATGAGCCCCTTTGCTCCTCCTTTAGCATGAGCTTTGATTAAACCAGGAAGTCTCTCCTTATAGTTTTCCATTTCATCTAAACTGGAAAGCTATGGTTACCAGCTTAGGAACAAACCAGGATCTTAAATGCGAGATTGAAGCCTGCATAACCACTTAACCCTTTATGTTCCATCTAAGGAGCTTTAGGCTGCATACATGGTTCCTCCCCTCTCCATTTTATCCTCACAATAAATAACCCTGTGAGATGGGTTAGGCTGAGAGATAGTGACTGGCCCAAGGTCACCTAATGAGCTTTGTAGCTGAGTGGGGATTTGAAATGGGGTCTACCCAGTCAAGACCCAACTCTCTCACCATTACACCACACTGATTTAAGATCCTAGCTTGCTCTGAAGCTGGTAATCATAGTTTTCTGGTTCAGACAAAATGGGAAATTATTATTAGAGACTTCCTGGTTTAATTGCAGATCATGCTAAGGGAGGAGCAAAGTAGCTGCATGTGCAGGGAAAAGGCTCAAAATGTCTTGGTTTAGCTAGGCCACTGTGTTTTTACATGTAGAAATGTAAAAACACATTCTGCTAAATGATAACAGGTGCACAAATAACACAGTACCTTCTTGAAGGTAATCTGTTCTTATTCTTTCCTATTAAATATGCTTTGCTGTTGTAAAACAACTGGATAATTATGTATATCATGGGGATAAGTATGTACATCTTAGTAACGTTACTTTTGTTACTTAAACTTGTAAAGCACATTATAGAGGTCTAATAAAAGTACATTTGGTGCCAGCGCTATGCTATTGCACTGTTAGGGGCCTTAATTGGTTGAATATTTATAAAAACAATTTAACAAACACCTGGTTGAATGTATGAAGTATTCAGTACTGTTTCTATTAAAGAACAACATAGTTATGAAGACAATACATTAGATCTGCAGTCCTAAACACACTTACTAGGGAGTAAGCTGTATTGAACGCAGTGAGACATCCAGTTAAACCTAAGTAGGACTGCACTATAAGAATTACATACCCATTCTTATGTAAGACTAGCATACCAGTGTGGTTTATGTTTATGTTCATCATTTATGTAGTACTTGTCATTAATAACACTGTTTACGTACTTCATTTTCCCCTATTGTGACTTTATGGGTAGGTTATTTTAACCTCATTTCATAGTCAAGCAATGAGATAGGAAGACAACAATTAGTTCAAGGCATGGAATGGGAAGTGATTCTTTATAGATTCTTTCTATAAAGAATCTATAAAATTCTTTATAGAAAAGTGCCAAAAACAGAAGGACTAGCATTTGTGTCATACCACAGAGAGGAGGGACTTGTCATCTTCTCCTCAATAAAGATCCACATCTTGCTTTGCAAGTTACAGTAAAAACAAGAATTTATCTTGCTTTTGCTTTCATCACTCTTCTCTGTAATAGTTGAACAACTGAATCTGGCAAAGGTGGGTGCGTGAACCTAACCCTCCTAGACCCAACTGCAGCATTCTATCTGCTGGGCCATGCTGACATACTTTCCTATTATTAGGGCCTATCAAAGTTTAAAATGAACTTCTTAGGAGGAATATCTGTTATCACAAAATCACTGCTAGCCATAGGAATAAGGAGATGACCACTTATTATTCAACTCGCCTAATATAGTTATGGCAGAAACCATTGGCTAATGGCATGATGGAGTTGATCATGATGAAATAATGGAGGATTTCTGCTTTCTAAAGTACATGCTAGAGATGGAGGAGACATTCATTCACTAATTTTGCACTTTCAAACCACTACGTGAACCAACATTCTGTTACCCTTCAGAATGTGGAGTTCTCCAAATTTTACAGTTCAGTTCTCCAATCACAAAATGCATACTAAATGTGTATATTAGGGAAAATAATGTTAAATGCATTATATTAATAAAATTGATTTCAAAAATGCATACAATTTAGGCATGTATTAGTGTAGCAGAAATCAGAGTCAGAGAGACCACGGAGTAAAGAAAAATGAGTATTCTTTATTTAACGCGCGGGCTTAAGGCTGGAATCTTTTCCAAAGAGCCAAAAGCCCAGAAGCATAGCCACACATTACTTTTATAGAGATGATGACACACAAGCGACCCTTTCTCTCACCCCCTCTCCTGTGGTTTTACAGTTGGTACAGTTGTTTATAGTACAGGAAATGGGCCATAGGACATTCTATCTTGAGAACAAGGATACAGTCTTGCAGTAAGCAAAAAGGCAAAATCATGACTGTGTTGTGCAATTTGGCTTGCTGACAGGGGAAGTCTCTACACTGCTGTTCCTGCCAAACTATGCTAGCTCAGCAAGAACATGAGACCACTTAGTCTGACCCCCGACATGGCTGCTACATTAGGAGAATCATGCACAAAAATGAAAAATTATAAATTTTCATGTGAACATAAAAAATTCTTAAGGTTCAGGACAAACCGAACTTGATATTAGGGAAATACTGAAATGTTGAAATGAACCAAAAATAAGATTGGAAAAATGACAAACTGAGAGAAACCGAAAGTAACAGATTTCTCCATCCCTAGTACTACACCTTATTATTAGTTTCCTTATACATACTAGTAGAAGATTACTAGCAATATTAGCATCTGATTACATGTTATTGAACCCATTGGATATAAAAGCCATTCAGCCCATTTCAAACCCCAGTTCATATAAAGTATTTGGATTTAATCCCATTGATGTAAATTGACAAAAAACATCTTAATCCAAAATAAAAAAGGCTTCAGACTACCCCTAACTATTATGCTGGCCACATGTTAGTTATTATATCTCAGATGAATAAGCTATGCACAAGTGTTTTTCTTCCACATGCAGCCCCTTCAGGAAGTCTCTGATTAACTATAGGCCCTGTTCACATGTAATGACAGTCCATGGGTTAAACAAACCATGGGCTGTCGCAGATGGATGGGAGAGAACGAATGTGCTACCTGCAGCATGCCAGCCACTTCCACTTTTAATCAACCATGGCTTAACTGCTGGGTTGTTTAGTCCCTAAACTATCCAGTGGGCTGGGTTTGGACATCATGCTCAGCAACCTCCAAAGCAGCAGCTCATGGGTTGTTGAGTAAAAGCGAAAGCGGTGGGTGCTGAGGAGACCGCATGGTTGCTCTCTTCTGCTTGTGAATGACAACCCATGGCTTGTATAAACCTTGGGTTGTCATTACATGTGAACCAGGTCACTGTTTTCCAGTTCATCTGAACAGGAAAATTATAGTTACCAGCTTCAGAATAAGCCAAGTTCTTAAATTACAGTTTGAAGTTGGTTAAATATCCTGGCTTGTTCCAGAACTGATAGCCATAGTTTCTTGGTTCAAACAAAATGGGAAATTGTGCTTAATTAAAAGCTTCCTGTTTTAATCATCACATGCAAATGGAGGAGCAAAAAGGTTCACAAGCAAAAGGCTTTGAGTGTATCTCAGCTTAATAAGCTGGGAAATGATCATCCAAAGCAGCTCACTGTGTTCTGAAATCGAATAGCTCCTTTGCTGCCCTTTGATGTATGAGCTCTGTTTTTTGTATGACCTCGTCCTCTGGATCTGGGATTGCATTTTTTTCATTCCCAAAGAGTTACAGGACCTAGATATTTCAAGGGAAAGTGTCAATAGTAAAATGAATCTTTCTCATGTATTGCTTGAGAAGAAATATATCATTATGAAGGTGATTTGTTTTTGTCCTGCGAGAGCGTATGAATGAAGTTTTGTGAAAACATGCAATTTTTAATTTGAATACTAAACTTTACAAGGTTAATGCAGTTAATGTTTCAGAAAAAGAGGGGGCAAGTCAGTATTTCATATAATACTAGATGGGGCTCAGAGGGCTTACAATGTGTTATACACATAAAACTGTGGTGTGTTGTAGGAACAATTACTGTTCTTTGCTCTTGCAAAGTATTTTTGAGGTAACAACCTTACAACACTACATATAATATTTTTCAGTGAAATTATAGAAGGATAAAATTAATAAAAGATGAATGTGTAGCTTTATACCAGGTAGCCCAACTGCTTAAAATCATATGATTTTTATCAAAGAATCCTTTGATTTGTCCTTGATTTTCATTCCAGTCTGTTTTTCTCTCTTTGCATCTAGAGATGAACCTCTTTCCCGAAACCATATCACTAATTATTCCAAAGAGCCTACTTCATTTTCTTAGTTGAACCTTTTCAAAAGAACACACACACACACACACACACACACACACCCTGCCCCAGTCTTGCCAGAGCTTTCATGACATTAGGCCAGCTGCGTATTCATGGTCAGCTATATTGATATGCCAAACCAAATTATGCAGAACTTCCTGATTTATGTGCTGACTGGTTTGCCTTCACCTATCCAACAGCCTTGCACAACACCACTGATTTTAGAATGCAAGATAAATATCCTCTGTGAACCAGTGCATCTCCGTTTGCTTTAGAACCTAAAAAAAAAAAAAAATTACGGAGAAGGCAAACTTCATCATGTGAGCCACCTCCGGTCATTTATATTCGGCCTGCAAAATGGTGAACAGTTCCTGCCATCCTAGTCCAATCTGTAAAATGGAATAATAGCTTTTGCATATTATAGTCTCGTTACCTTCTGTATCTCTACATATTACAATACAGTAGAGATTCCTTATTTGTTTAGATATACATTACACCATTTCTAGGAGAATGCATTATCTGTTTATCTTCATTGCCTTACTTTTGTCATCTTCTGTATTTTCCTCTTGTTTCCAGCAAGGGAAGGGTAAATGTCAGTATACTACTTTAAGAAATTGTATTTTTATTTAAATTGCTGATTTATATATGAGGATGCTGTTATATGTTTCACTTTTGATGTGAGCTGCTTTGAAGGTTTCTCTGGCATTAAATGTCAATTTAAATATAAAAATGTCACATACCGGTGAGTGAAATCATTGTTTGGAAATGGCACTGCATTTTCCTTCTGCTTCTGCATGACCCAAAAGCATTAGGATGTGATTTGCGGTTGCCTGGAATGACCCCATTCCTTGCACTGGTCGGGAACATCTGTTTTAGCAGGGGGAGGAGGGAGATGGTGTATATGTGCATGCACGAGACTTGACAGGCAAGGCAAGGAGCCCCATGTCACTCTTGATCTCTAGCTCAGCAGAGCTGAACCTCTTTCAGCCCAAGAACTGAATTCCATTTCAGAGGGGAGCTGAATTCCAGGGGTGTGTGTGTGTGTGTGTGTGCCGGGGGGGAATACCAGCATATTTCAGTTTAAAACTCTTACCGTCAGATGACAGGGCCATCAGGAAATCCCACGAGGGCTGGATTGGGTCCCCAGTGCTGGGGTTCTGCACCCCTGCTGTAGTTCTTTGGTATGCCAGACCCTTTACCTTTCCTCTTCTGCCTGAAATGGGTTTGGCGTGCAAAAGTATTTGAGTTGGCAACTCGGGGTGTATTTATGCAATGACATTCTTCATACAGCTAGTGTTAGCATTGGAACTTCCAGTTGTCAATGCTTTGTATAGGATTTTCATTACTGTAATTATTTATAACCTCCTTGTTTGCACAAGGTTGAACAAATATAATTGGAAATATCTATAATTGTGATTTAACACTAAAGATTATACACAACAGTATTGACAGCCCATTAAGGTTACTGTACTATGAACAACATTAAATCAAGGCAGTGCAATGCCAAATATGCTTTGGTGACGTTCAAATGGTTGCAGGGCCACTTTCCTTAGAAAGATCTCTTAAATAAGTCAGTTGGGACTGCATTACCAGCCATTTAGTTTTCTCAGTATGTGTTTTGTTGATTTTATTGTATTGTTAATGTGTGTATTGGGGGGGTGATGGGGGGGTTGTTCAAACAATACCAGATTTCACAGTTTTTCCAGTTTCTCAAGAGAAATCCTGAGGGAGCAGTAGCCCTTGAAATTTCAGTTTATCATTTTTTCCCTGTACCACATTCATACATTACAAGCTGTTGCAAAAGCAAGTAAGGAATTCAGACCAGGCTATACATTGAACATACGGCTTGGCTTTTTAAGGTCTTCAGCACATTCTTAAGGAGATGAACTGCATCATTTGGCACCTGGCATTGCTTCAGTACTTGAATGGAATGCAGTTTTTGGATTGCTAACATATTTCTTTCTTGGTATGTTATCTGTATGTCCACTCCTCTGTTCCGAAACATACATATTGAAATAAGTAGCCTTTTGTATTTAGAAGAACTCGGAGAAACAGAGTACTGAACATGAAACACATCCTGCCCTGATTTCATTCAAACCATACTTTAAATTATTTTAATCTAATACATTCCAGCTCAGACTATAAATATTGTCAAAATATTCACAAAAATAATGCAATAAACCATACTACATATACACACACCCTGGTATCAATAGAGGACGTTATATCAAAAAGTGATTGAAAAGGGCGTTTCCATCACAAAAGCATACAGAAGAAACCAAAAGCTTTCTGCTATGTGTCCTCTTGCCTTCAAACAGAGAATGGGCATGAAGATGATTGTGACTCCTTTTCATATCATGCTCTGATAACCTCCCAGTTGGATTAGTCTAATGTGTTGTATGTGGGGCTGCCCCTTAAGATGACTTGGAAGCTTCGACTAGCGCAGCTGCTAGATGTTTTAACAAATGCAGCCAGATGAAATCACAGTACACTTGATCCTGAGGGAGCTGCACTGGTTGCCTATTTGCTTCCATGCCCAATTCGAGGTGACCTCTAAAGCCCTGAAAGACTTGGGATCCAAATACCTGAAAGAATATCTTTCCCTATACCAGCCTGCCTGGGCTAAGGAGGCTCTACTCAAAGTACTTTCCACCATTGTGTGCTAACAAGAGGGAGAGCCTTTTCTGTTACATTCTCCCATTTATGGAACTCCCTCCACATAGAGGTATTACTGACGCCAACTTTAATATCTTTTTTGATTATTTTAGGTGGTTAGTCCTTTTACATTTTGTTGCTTTTTAACTTGTTTTATGTCCATATTCTGTTTTATTTTTTATTGTATTTTAGCATTATATGACCATTTTCAGGTATACTGTCTTGATCTTTGGAAGAAGGGCAGTTTATAAATCCCTTAATCTTCCAAACCCTGTTTGTGTTCTTTTATTTGATTTTTGTTTCAGATCACTTCTTAATCAAAGGTTTGTGGTTATATGCTGGGTTAGAAATCACTTTCTATTTAGAATAATGAAGAAGGAAGCAACACAGATGAAGATATGGATTGGATAAGTGACTATTGTAGCAGAGGCCCAGTTGCCTGACGACTTATCCCAAACAGCAGGTTGTCTCTGACACCATTCACCCTTTGTGGCCTGTATTGTTCATGAACCTGCATAGCTACAGAGTTATCCATTTGAATTATGAGATCAGTTTTGAGTAAGATCAGTGACAAACCATAAATGTGGTTAGAGACACATCTTATTTCCTATTTATGCATATTTGTTGAAGTATGTGTCAATTATATATGTGGTGGGGTTATTGTATTGTGAATATTCTGTTAATTTTATACTTTTCTCCATCTTATCCATGAAAAGGTGCAAAAGTCCAGAAACAAACAACTACGTGAAATGTTTCCAGATGGATTCAGTATTCATCATGCAGGAATGCTGCGGCAAGACAGAAATTTGGTGGAGAATTTGTTTTCTCGTGGATACATAAAAGTCTTGGTTTGTACAGCTACTTTAGCCTGGGGTGTCAATCTTCCAGCTCATGCTGTTATTATTAAGGTAAGAGCATTTTCTCTATCTATATTGGCCATAAAAAATCTATAAGTGTCATATAAGAGGATATTTTTTACTGTTGTTTTCAAAAGGAACAAGGCAAGGGGAGATAGGCTGCTAATTATCTAGCAATTGTTGGGGGTGGCTTGGCTTGTTAAACTGACTTTCTCCTTTGAGAGTCTAGTTGGATAGTAAAGATTTAAATATATCACAGATTATGAAAGGATTAGTTTAAGTACACTTTTGAAATCCTGCCGTATTTGCCCAATTTTGGTCTCTGGCTCATCTGGATTATAGTCATGTGTGTTTATGTTAATTTTATTAACTTTTTGTCAACCAGGGAACACAGATCTATGCTGCAAAAAGAGGTTCCTTTGTTGACCTTGGAATTTTAGATGTCATGCAGATATTTGGTCGAGCTGGACGGCCTCAGTTTGACAAATTTGGAGAAGGCGTCATTATTACAACACATGACAAACTCAGCCATTACCTGACTCTCCTTACTCAGCAGAACCCAATCGAGAGCCAGTTTCTTGAAAGCCTTGCAGACAACTTGAATGCAGAGGTATGTTTTCATAAGTACCTCTGCATAGCTAATACATACAAGCCTTAGGAAACCAATATGAATAAAAAAGGAGAAAAATCCAATACTGTTTATATTCAGATCTATAAATTATAGCAGTTTCACTAACCAGTTTCTGGGGATTGTGTTGCGACACTGCTCACACATTATGCAAGAATAGCAATGCTTTGTAGAGTGCAATATTTGGGGGGCTGTCACATAGTTTTCTGATGGCGTTTTCTTTAACCTATGCATGCTTTCTGGATGACTATTTTTAAAGTACTTAGCCATTTTTATGAATCATTGTAAAAGAAAATCTGATTTAACTGCTCCCAAATAGTTTTAAAAACTGCTCAATGCATCAGAAGATTGTAAGGGCTCTTCTTAGTGTATCATATTGTGTGTAAGAGATTGGCTGTCTAGACCAAAGGGATAATAATTGCATATTATCTGAAGGGATAATACTTGGATTATCCTGACTTGATTATCAGGATAATCTTGATAATTTTTTGATTAGGACTTGATTCAGGACTTGATTACCCTGATTATCAGGATTATCCTGATAATCCTGACTTGGATTCCTGCATTGAGCAGGGGGTTGGACTCGATGGCCTTGTAGGCCCCTTCCAACCCTACTATTCTATGATTCTATGATTATCCCTTTCCTCATTATTCTCTTTGTACAAACTTTTCTCAAGTAGATTCTAATCTGCACATCCAAATTTTAAAAAACAAAACAAAAAAACTGTAAAAAGTTTGAGCACTGGGGAAGAAATAGGGGATGGGGCAGCCCGTTTTCCAAGCTCCCTTGACTTGGCTGCCTTGAATCGAGCTCTTAGGATCTTGACACATGGGAGTGCAAAGACTTCCCTACCCATCAAATCATAAAGATCCAGAGGAGGGAGGAGCAGCATTGGTTGATGTGTTGGCTTTCTGGGCTACTAAAGTTTTAGACCAGGAGTGAGGAACCTGTGGCCCTCCAGATGTATCCAGACCCCAGCTCTCATCAGCCCTAGCTAGCATGGCCAGTGGTTAAGGATGATGCAATATCATCCAGCAATATCAGGTTCTCCACCACTATTCTAGACTATGAGAGAGCTGAGACTAGCGTATCTCAGGCAGAGGATAAGGGAAGAACCTGAGGTAGTGTTCTTTGGGCAGGTCAATACTAACCCTGAGATCCATTGACTGGTGGGGATCAGGTTTGGATTGACAAGCCCTTCCGCTGGTGGAAAGGACTTCCACCAGCAAGGGGGGGGCATGTCCCCACCAGAGGCCCCGGTTAGGCCTGTGGTGAGTCCTGAAGGTCTACATCTAACAGGCCATTCTGAGGGTAGAACAGAGGTGGCTTTGGATCCACTAGACCTAAAGCTCCTCTGTTCTCCTGTGTGGCTCCAGGATTGGGCACCTAATTACTGCTCCATTGGTTTCAATGGGAGGACAAGTTATAAAACTTGTCTGGCTGGTGTGTGAACTGGCAGGACTTTGGAAGTGGCAGGTAATAGGCCACTTCATCTCCCCCTGCCCACTGCGGATTGCTCTCTAAGTTAGCAATAATATACTGGCATAGTGTGGCATAGCAACTATACATAGCAGCGCTATTGACTTGAAGATACAAGCTGTCCACAAATCTGAAACATTTGTGGATGAGAACAAATGGCCAAAACTCAGCAGCTGAATGTATCAGCATGGATAATATTCTTGATGGCTTTTTGTGTGTGATGTTGGTATGTAAAGATTCTGCATTCATAATTGTCAGAATAATATTTTCTTAGAGATCATCCATGGCTCATGATGTTTCCAAGGTTGCTTTCCATATTGCCATACCCTCTCCTGGCAAACAAATAGAACTGAAATTGGGACTGAAATCTGCCCCAATGAAGGTTGAATTATTTATTGGTTTATTAAAATTATCTCAGATGTACATACCCTACCATAAGGGTACACAGCCTGTGTATGCAGCCCCCCAAGGCCTTAACTGTGTCCCCAGGGAGCCCTGATGCCTTCGCTGCCAAATCCCCATCCCCACCCCCCAGCAATGATTTCTTATTACTACCAGCAATGCAGAGCAGTCTTTTCATTGAGGAAAGAACAATCTATTTGAGGATCTCTGGGGGAGAGAGTGAAGAGCCTCAGGATCACTGGGGGAGTGAAGAGTATCAGGATCGCTGGGGGAATGGGTGGAGAGAAGGCTTTCTGCTTCCCCTCCCAGTGATCCCCATACAGATAGCTCTTTCCTGCTGCTGCAGGGAAAGAGTGGGGAAAGAGTGATCTGTATCCAGATCATGTGCGCGTTAGCGTGCATGTGTAGCCCCTGAAGCCCGAGTCAGCATCACATGTAGCCCTCAGCACTGAAAAGGTTGTGCACCCCTGCCCTACAACATCTGTAGGTAGGACTTACAGAACATTATAAAATGTATCCTCTGGGTTGCCGTGGGAGAGAGGAAATTGCCTGAAATTGAGTGGAGAGATCTTGCACCACTTCCACAAAGTTCCTTATTTCGGCTGTTCCCCTCTCCCACTACAGCCCTGTAAGACACACTTCATAGTGTTTTGTAGGATACCCTGCCCCCAGGCAATCCCCTGGAGAGGCTTTTTCCCTTGCAGAGGGGAGGGAAAGATCTCTTGCCTGTGCTTGCCTTCTACCCGCACAACATTAGATTTCACCCATTATTCTCTGAGTTGTATTGCCCATTTATAATCACTTCCCTCTTTTTCCCATCTTTCAGGGAAATGTATTTTTAGAGGCAATAATAGTGAGGTAAACAGATAAGAGAGGGACAGTTCTGCTGGTTTCAAGCTTTGTGTTTACTTCTCATTTTGAAACTGGGCACGCATGTGCTGACTTGCACTGCTTTGAATACTGCCCACAGGAGACAGTCTAGTTTGTAGCAGCATAAGGTTTGCAGAAGAAAAGTTAGAGAAGACTCATTTTTCTTCAGCTGTCCCAAAATGCAATTTCATTTTGGTAAAAGTTTAATTATACTTTAAAAGACCTAGTGCACCGTAAGCATAAAATTAATCTTCAATGGTCAGGAGCTGCGCCAGGTTTCGACAACTGAGGGTCAATGTTGAAGTGTGTTAATGATTTCTAATAAACTTATGTTAGTGAAAATAGCAATGCATCTTAGCTGGTGTAACTGAAAATGCTGAAAAGCAAAAGTGTGAAGCACTGACAGGGCCATGAAACCATTATTTTTTATGTACTCTGGAACACTGGACATGGCTTTTCCTGCTGACATGACAAGCCAGGAAAGATCAGTACTTGCTTGATTACAGAAAATCAATAGTAAGTCAGGCCAATTACAAAGGTCTTTAGTTCCTTTTGATTGTAACTCAGTCATTTATCTCTTTCAGTTCACATCTTCATATAAATATCTTCCCTTCTTGCTTAACCAGCTTTTGCAATAATCTGAGGAAAAAGACTTTGGAGTCATCGTGGACAATTTGGATAAACTTAACTGCTTTATATGTAACACTGCTTGAGAATGCGGAAGTGATACATGCAATAATTAATATACCATCTTCTGCATGCTGAGTTCAGTTGAGATTATCATATGGCTTGGATCTTATAAAACACAAGAGGAGTTCTACTCACAGAATGGGGCTTTTCATCCATCCGTTTTCACTGCAGCTTCCTGCACATCCCAAGAAGCTGTTCGTGAGTTTTTGGGCAGCCTCCAGAATGTGGTTTGGGAGATGCAGCAATGGGAAGGGTGGTGTCAGTAGAAATTGGAGACCCTCACTTGTGTGTGTGAATGTGTTTTCTGGTCACAGTAAGGCTCTGCTAGATCTATGACAGTATATAATGAGTCAAGATATGAACATGACTTTTGGCTATTCTCTCAGCCCCTTCACCCAAGAGAGCAACAAGCAAGCAAACTAGTAAGTCTCCATGCACTGGAGGCATTCAAGACGAGGCTGGACAGCCATCTGTCAGGGATGCTCTGACTTGGATTCCTGCATTGAGCAGGGGGTTGGACTCGATGGCCTTGTAGGCCCCTTCCAACCCTACTATTCTATGATTCTATTAACTATAGTTTCCTGTTTTGTCTGAACTCGGAAACTATGGTTACTAGCTTTAGAACAAGCTGGGGTATTATATCGTGGTTTGAAATTGGCTTAATGTCCCGGCTTGCTCTGAAGCTGGTTAACTAGTTTCCTGGAAGACTTACCGGTTGATTTGTTCCCGTCACAAAGGCAGAAGCAAAGTGGCCAGAAGGCTCGTTCATATCTTGGCTTATTAAGCAAAGACGCGATCATCCAAACTCTATGTGCTTCCATAGCTTGTACTTTAAATGTTTGTCTGTTTTTCTTTTTGTGATGCAATCAGTGCCAGAAATTGAGCAACTACCTGTGATGACAGTTTGCCAGCATTTTCAGCTAGGTAACCATGAGGCTTAAAGCACTTCTTTTCAAATGTACAAAAGCTTATCTGGGTTTAAAAAAATGAGACCATCTGTAAGAGTAGACAGGCTTTCTGAAAGACGGCATAATCTCAGTTGGCACAAGGGAACAATGAGGTCCAAGATGGATTCCACAGGAGACAGCTCCCTATGGGAAAAGCATTCTCTGGGGGTAGAAGTAAACCAATGTCATTGGTTTAAACGACATAGTCCAGAGAAAGGACACACTGAAAATAATGGTTCAAAAAGTCATAAAATGAAAGACTGAAGGACATGATTATGTTACTTCGTCTCAGGCCCAGTTTCAGATGGTCACACAGCTGCCAAGGACCTAGGGCTTCAGAAAGGCACATTCCTGACTCTTTTGACCCAACGGACAAGTTTCCCTGATGGTTGACGGCAGTTTTGAAAAGGAGCTGAAGCTGGACTTGGATCCCATCCACAACAAATGCCTGCCATGTTAGATTACCCCAAATGCAATGTCTGGCCTGACATCTGGTTAGGTATTGCATTTGGAGTAATCTTACATGGTGGGCGTTCATTGTGGATAGGAGCTGAGTGCTGCTTCCACTGCTGTTCAAAAGTACCAGTGTCCTCCACCACAGCCACTCGCCCTCTCTCTCTCTCTCTCTCTGTCTCTGTCTCTCTCTCTCTCTCACACACACACACACACACACACACACACCAAGTTTCCCTAAGTTGGGAGCAGCATTTTTGAATGGGAGCAGATGCTGACTGCAGCCAGGAAATCAGAAGACGTTTACTTCTTGGGAGGAGAGCAATGACAAATGTTGATAAAATAGTGAAGAGCAGAGACATCACACTGATAACAAAGGTCTGCATAGTTAAAGCAATGGTATTCCCCGTAGTAACCTGTGGCTGTTTGATCTGGACCATAAGGAAGGCTGAGCGAAGGAAGATAGATGCTTTTGAACTGTGGTGCTGGAGGAAAATTCTGAGAGTGCCTCAAGAAGATCAAACCAGTCCATACTCCAGGAAATAAAGCCAGACTGCTCACTTGAGGGAATGATATTAAAGGCAAAACTGAAGTACTTTGGCCACATAATGAGAAGACAGGATACCCTGGAGAAGATGCCGATGCTAGGGAAAGTGGAAGGCAAAAGGAAGAGGGGCCGACCAGGGGCAAGGTGGATGGATGATATTCTGGAGGTGACGGACTCAACTTTGGGGGAGCTGGGGGTGGTGAGGGCCAACAGGAAGCTCTGGCGTGGGCTGGTCCTTGAAGTCACGAAGAGTCGGAAGCGACTGAACGAATAAACAAAAAAGAACTAGCACTCTGATCCAAACTACAGCAGCCACCTGCCATGTTAGATTACCTCAAATGCAATGGCAGTGGCAGGCTGGGGAAGGGGAGGGGCAGATGTTTGGTTGGGGGGTGGAATTGTGGCGGCAGTGAAGGTCCCCTATTGGCAGTACCATGTCTGGAGGTGCGCGCGCGCGCATACACACACACACACACACACACTGGCAGTGCCATGCCTGGGGAGTAATGAAGTCTGTTTCTGACCTTGCTAGAGCATGAGTGTATTGCAATCCAACCCTTAGGTGGGTTGTTCTAATGGAATCACTGCCAGGTATTTATTTGGAGAAGGAGGAGTAATATGGAGAAGGAGAAAGATGGATATAGATGGTAAAACCAAAGGTGGATTCTCTGGTGCTAGTTAAGGTTAAAGTTGAATGCCAGAACTAAGACAATTGAAGACTAACAGTAAAAAATTATGGTGAGGGATGTGTAGACAAATAATTTACTCATGTCAGGAAGGAAGAAATGGGTTTATGTTACATGATGTTAATATTTCAAGCCACTCCATTCTGTTCCCCCTCATCCTTTTTCCTGGGTTTTTTTCCCGTTTTTCCTCCTCCAGCAGCTAGCTAGCCTTCTGTGACCACTGAGCATGTTCTGGCCTCCCTAGCTGTTTTGGATTTCCCCTTACATGTTTGGTTTTTTTAAAAAATCGTGCGTATTCCTACAAAACCCTGTTGATACCTCCCTCTTGTACGTAGGTGGTGCCCTTTTGGCTACATAAGGATCCACACTTGGATAATGACTTTGCTCTTGGTATATATAATAATTCATCAGTAAAATAAGCTGTATAATGGGTTTATGGAGTCTGCCTGTGATCCTTGACATTCTACCAAACAAAAGCTACAGTACTGCATCTGGTTGCACACCCAAATGTTTCAGATACTTAACTGGGAAATGTGGATACCCAGATGTTGAAGAGAAGCAGCACATCACACATTTCAATCTGAGGCCTTCCAGTGCCTTCTCTTAGAGAAGCCTGGTATCCTCCGGATGTGTTGGACTGCAACTGCTGGCATCCCTCAGCCATCTATCGAGGGTGTATCTGGAGTGCACTAGCTTGGGGAAGGCTATCTTAGGAGAAACAGTCCATTCTTTGCAGGACCTAAACATACAAGCTGTTCAGGAATTAAGCTGTTCATGGGAATCTGGGGAATTCTGGGTGCTCTTAAGGTATCGCTTGGGCATACCTTGCTGTGTTTTGACATAAATGGTCTGCTGTGGTACAGCAGTGGCACTCCAGGCATGCAGGTGGCATTGCAGGGATGGAGAGGTAATTCTGGAACTTGAGGAAATGTATTGATACCTGGATGTCTGAATAATGGGGTAGGATATGAATGGATAAAAGGGTAGTTACATTTTGTAGAGAAAATGTGTGTGTGGGAGGGAACAGAAGCCTTGGAGTTACAATTGGAAATGCTGCATTTATTAAGGACTTGAAATACAATGGAGGCTATATCCAACTGTTCCAGTGATGTTGTTTTAAACATAACAAGCAAATAGGAGGTTGCTCAGTCAGGACATGAAATGTTAAACAGTTGCCATATGTCTGTTGTAGAAAATAGATGGCCATTCAGAATATGGTAGGATTTCCAAAACAAGCAAACTGGGAAGACTAAAAATGCTGATGAGACACTTGAGAAAAGAATTCATGCTGTGCCAGTTTAAACACAAATATTTTATCTTCTGTTCACACAGGATTTTTTCCCTTGCAAATTTTGACTAAATTATCATGTTAAATACTTCAACCACCTAGTAACTTTTTCATAGGGACATAGTTCATTAAAAGTACGTTACATCTTCATAGATCTTCCTTTCATTGCAATGTCCTCTAAGCTTAGCTCAGGCAAGGTCATTCTTAATTATGTACATTTTACTGATGATGTGCAAGTATGGTTAGTTTGGGGCAGGTGGAAGATATGTAGGCAAAACTGTAATCAACATTACAGTGTTTCTGATCTTTTTAGTGGTATCTTTAAAAATAAAAATGATAAATACATGAAATATAAGAAGTGGACAGTTCTCCCCACCCACCCACCCAGCAGTGTTGGTAGCTATTACCTGACTGTGGCCTGGGTTTCTATAAATCAGCTAATTTTATGTGGACAACCTGCAGTGGCAATTATACATTGCAATAGGGTTTTTTTTAATTCTTTCTGGCATACATTCATTCTAATAGGGATGTGCATCTTGTTTTGTTTGTAAATAGGCAATGTCTGTTTGTAGATTACACAAAATTAACTCAACTTTGGAAAGAAAAAAAACAAGGGGAAAAACTTTAGCAAGTTTTTCTAATCCTACCTGCTACTTTTGGATTTTGTTTAAGGGCAGCCAGAGGGAGACCATGTTTTATTTTTTAGGGAGTAGAGTGAAGTGGTGATTTTTTTTTTTTGTTAAGTTCTATTTTTTGAGAAAACCATGATAAAATGTTAATTCCATAGTTATTAATTGCTTACAGAAATTAAAAGTATTTTCTGGCACAAGCTAAGTAACTTTGTCTTAAGGGGGGAGGTGAGTTCTTGTGTATGTTTGTATGAAACATGCATGTTTGTCAAACAGCTAAACAAACTGCACAAAAATCAAGTGTTTTTCTGTTTGTCCAAATCCTGTATACTAAAATCGCCCAGAGCCTAATTTTTAAGGTTTTGAGAAAACTATGCAGTATTTGGGTTAGCCCACTGAGCACAGGTCTCGGAAAATCTGCAGGCTTTTGGGAGACAGGGAGCTTGGATGGATGGCCAAAGTTGGGTTATCTTGGAGACTTGAGCCTAGGCAGAATTTCTTTATATTCTCTCTGAAACCCTTCCCCCAGCCCAATGTGACTAGTAAGAACATAAGAGCCATGCTGTATCATACAATTAAAACATACAATTTATTGCTTTTTTGCCAATCAGGCCATCTGCACACAAAACAAATAGAATTCTCACATTAACCAAAAGGGAAACCGAAGTACAAATTATTAATAAAATAACTAACAAGAGCAAGTTAGAAACATTTTAAAATCCTAAAACAATATTTGCCAGAATGTTATTACCATGTTTACAGATTTAGTTTTTTTATAACAGTCAATGACTTTCGCCTCTCCAGGGCTCGACTGACAAACTTAGCAGTCCTATATGATGTATAATGATCTGTTCCAGCTAATAATAATCGAGTTATGCTTGCACCGGAAGTATCCTCAAGTGCAGCTAATAGGGGCTCAAGGTATTGCTTCCTCAAATCGATGCACAATGGGCATTCTGCTAGAAAGTGTACCATGTCTTCTACCTTGGGGCAACCAGCTGGGCAATCTGCACTCATGCCATGATGGATCCTATAACGTGCCTTCACCTCCATCAATTGGAGTGAGTTCAGTCTGCACCTAGTCATGAGCCATCTCAATTCATGTGAGGTGATGAAAATCAAATATGGGGGAACCTTCCCCGGAGATGTCATGATGGTTTTATAGATCTTGTTAGAGCGACTTTCAGCAGCAACAGCCATTGTTGTTTGAATATCAACATCTTGTAACCTCTCTGAAATCTCATCCCTAGCTCTGTCATAGCCCCTCACAAGCAAATATGATTGTGAAAAGCCCAACTCAGAGATATATGTGGTTATCTTGTCTGCCCATGAGCCCTTTCCCATAGCTTCATATGCTAATAAGACCAAGGGAGAGGCCAGTTGGAACACTTTTAAGAAAGTGGCAGGTTTTTGGACAAGCATTCCCACTGAGTGACAAGCTGTTTCTAGTCGGACAATGGCCTTAGAAGTGGATCTGGGAACCCTGAGTGCTCTGGATAGAAATTTATGCTGCACTGACTCCAATGAAGCAATGTTAGCATGGGTCCAGGCAGGTGCCCCATATAATATTTGGGGAAGTAATTTGCCCTTGTATAGCTGTATTAAAGGGGCCACCATGCTGTATCAGACAAAGGTCTATCTAGTCCAGCATTCCCTTCACAAAGTGGTCAACCAGCTATCTGTGGGAAACTCACAAGTACAGCGGCAAGAAAAAGTTTGTGAACCCAGATGGTAATTATGGAAATTCCATAGTTTTACCATGGTAGCCTTCATGAATCAAAACCATTCCTTTTCTAAATATCCAAAAGGGTTTATATTAGCCAATTCCATGTCTTGTGAAATAAAACAATGTATAAATTAGGCAAACAATGAGTACTTAAGAGTCAGAGTATGTGCAAAAGTAAGTGAACCCCTGGTTGTATCAGCTCAGTTAAAAGAAATAATTATAATCCGGTGTTTAAGTAATTAGGTAGATCTTCAGGGGTGAGTTTGGGAGGCCCCACCCTATAAAAACATCAGAAACTCTGTGGATTTGGGCTTCACCATATGGTTGTATGGTCAAAAGTCATCTCTGAGGACCTCAGAAAAGCAGTTATTGCTGCTCATCAGTCTAGAAAGGGTTACTGAACCATTTCTAACAATTTAGGGCTCCACCAATCCATTGTCAGACAGCCTACAAATAGAGAAGGTTCAAGACCACAGTCCCTCTACCCAGGAGCATAAAATCTCCCTGAGAATAAACCAGTGCATCATCCACAAAGTCAAAGTGAACCCCAGAGTAACATCCAAGGATCTGCAGGCCACTCTCGCCTTGGCTAATGTGAGTGTTCATAACTCAATGATCGAAAAAAGACTGAACAAGAATGGTCTTCATGGGAGGATAGCCAGGAGGAAACCACTGGTCTCTAAAAAGAACATTGCTACCTGTCTGAAGTTCTCTAAAGATCACATAGATGATTCCCAAGGCTTCTGGAACCATGTTCTCTTGACAGACGAGTCAAAGGAAGAACTTTTTGGTCTCAATGAGAAATGTTGCATTTGGCAAAAAATGAACACTGAGTTGAAACAGAAGAACCTCATCCCAGCCATCAAGCATGGTGGTGGAAATGTGATAGTTTGGGCCTGCCTCAGGACCTGGACAGCTTGCCATCATTGACACAACTATGAATTCTGCAGTGTATCAGAAGGTTCTAGAGGAGAATGACAGTGAGCTGAAGCTGAACCAAAAGTGGGTCATGCAACAAGACAATGATCCTAAACATAGAAGCAGATCTACAAAAGAACAGCTGAGGAAGAAGAAGTTCTGTGTTTTAGAATGGCCTAGTCAAAGTCCAGACCTAAACCCCATTGAATTGTTGAGGCAGGACTTGAAGTGAGCTTCATGGAAGGAGGCCCTCAAATGTCACTGAGCTGAAGCAGTTCTGTAAGGCGGAATGGGCCTAAATTCTTCAAAACCGATATAAGAGACTGACCAACAGTTACAGAAAACACTTACTTGAAGTCATTGCTACTCAAGTGGGTGCCACCAGGTACTGAATCTAAAGGATCACATACTTTTTCCACACATGGATATTGAATGTTGAATCAGTTGTGGATAAGTAAATGTTGAAAAAGCATGATGTTTGTGTGTCATTTGTTTACTCAGGTTATCTGTTGTTCTTTACCTAGGATTATGGGGTTAGATTAAGGCCTAATAACATTTTAGGTTGGAAATAGGGTTCACAAACTTTTTCTTGCCACTGTAGGCATATTGCCTCTTTTACTGAAGGTGGCATACAACCATCATGACTAGTAACCATTGATATCCTTATCCTGCATGAATTTGTCTAATCCTCTTTTAAAGCCATCCAAGTTGGTGGCCATCACTACATCTTGCATTAGTGAATTCCATAGTTTAATTATGTGTTATGTGAAGTACTATTATCTGTCCAGAATCTCCCACCAATCCTCTTCATGGGATGACCCCAGGTTCTAGTATTATGGGAGAGGAAGAAAAATGTCTCCTTATCCACTGTTTTCACACCATGTATAATTTTATACACCTCTATCATGTCTCCCCTCATTTGCTTTTTTTCTAAGTTAAGCAGTCCCAGACTTAACATTAGTAGCTCTGTTTACAGTCATATGAACTGGGGAAATGGTTTAAAGAGAGTATATAATATGACTTTTCCTAAGCTGTAGTTCATGTTTAGAAGCTGACCCAAGTTTGGTCAGATAAGCGTTGGGTTTTCACACCTCTCTCGCTGCCAAGGCTCCAGAGCTTCCAGCTCCTGAGTGTGCACAGTTCCCTCAAGGCTTTAAAATGTAGCTTTTGCACAGCTGTGTCTGAGTTGTCAGTATTGTGCACGACCTGGACAAAGGTGTGCTCCTCGGTGCTCCCTTGAAAACAGGGATCTTTAAAAATGAAATGAAATGAAACAAAACGAAATAGATTGTTTCGTCTCAGCTCTCCTTTTTCTCACTCTCTACCCCCGGCCCCCATTAAAGCAATAATCCACAGGACATTGAAGTGGACACCAGATGGCAGCAAATCTTCAAAAGTAATTTCTGCTCTGTACTCCATAAGCATTCAGTACAGACTATAATAATAATAACACTAAAAGGTTTAACATTTTCATGGCTGCAGCCTTTTAAACCATTTGTTCTGTATTAACTCTGTCGACATTAGTGGGTGCAACACCAGAGTAAAGATGTTTTGATGGTTGTTTTGAATATTTGCATATTTTAGCTCACTTCAGCTATTTTTTCCTTCTGATTACTCGGATGCCTATTTCTGAACCATCAAGAAAATAAATGTGTTAAAAGCAGTATTTTTGGTTGAGGAGGTTAAAAAAAATTGGCAGCTTAATTTTGCTTTAGCTACAGTAGGGCAGGGAGAAAGAGCATGTTGCAAATGAGTTATGTGTTGCCCTTTGTAAAAGTGTTATAGTTTCAGTAGTCTAAAACGTAGTATTCCCAGGGGAGATAAAGTTGTTGTGTAATAGGATGAGATGCCATCACCTCTATTTCAACATAGTACAAGTAAGTACTTCAGTTGAGTCATGGGAAGAAATCAAATGCACAAATTAGTTTAGATAACAAATTATGTAATATGCCTGCGGCCTAGCTAAGTTATCTTTTCCCCGCTTTTTGGTTGAGATGCAGTCATTTAGGATAGATGTGTGTTGTTAACCTTTATGTGGCCCCATTCAGATATCAAAATAACATTTATTTAACTTTAAATTTCCACAGTAGTAGGGAGTTGTGGTTCGGTTGAAAGGAAAAACTGGTGCTGTTAACTTCTTTTTTATTATTGCAGTAGGATAATATTCAGATGTGTGATGGCTCGATAATATCTTAAACAACTTTATGTCATTCTTACACTGGTGGAGGGGTTATAGTAATGTTTTATTTAGGATGAGGTGGAAACCTGGGATGCTGGAACAGATGGGATTGTTCTGCAGTATAATTTTGGACAAAGAAATTGGTTAGTGATGGTTAGACTCAAGGGGAGATGAAGTTCCAAGGGAACAGGAAAGGAGACTTTGTGTGAATTAATTTGTGAGCTTTCCAAACAAGGAAATACTACTGACATATGGTGTAGTCCTGTACTACTTCGTGAAATGATGGTGCCAGGATATAGGCCTTAATAAATTTGGCCATTCCATGGAAGTTAATATAATTTATTTCCAAGTAAATTCATGTGATTCAGTGACGTAAGGTCTACCATTCTAAATGCACCTGTTTGGAAGTAGGTTCCATAGGAAATCAGTGAGACTAACTTCTAATTAAACATCAAGGAAGGTACAGAATTTCAGAATATATTTTATGAACTTTTTTATTTAACGTGGAGCTCTTTTTCTTTTAGTGTGATTCCCCCATAATCTGATGCTTCGGATTTGTCCTAATTATTCCACCTTTCTCTCCAAATAATTGTGTGTATTACTGGGGAGCACAAATTTCTAGTGTTCTTACATTAAATATTGTTTGATTTAAAATGGCGTTGTATACATTTAGGACCTTTCTGCCAGTCCCATCCACATTTTAGCATTTGTGTCATACTCCAGCAAGTCAGCTTTCAGACCCATGTAACAGTACTGGGTGATGGTAATAGTTTTATTTTGGGAATAGCAATCTCATGTTTGTCCTTTAAAAAAAAACAAAAACCTATACTAGATGTGTGATCCCAGTGCAGAGAGAAAACTTTTCTGTCTCCAAATAATAGCAATAATTAAGCTAAACAAAAGATTCAAAAATCGTGTGGGTATGTGTCTGTTTGTGCTAGCCTTGGTACTGATTCCCACATAAATAAATAAAGCTAAATAGATGAGTACAATTGGAGCTGTGCACAGTCTCTAATTTTTATAAAAGTTCAGAATGGTGTGCTATCTAGTTGGATCCAAAGCTTTCATTTTAAATGTGTCCTTTTGTGAGTGCAACTCTCCTTCCATGAACAGAAGCGCCTTCTGTGGGTGGAATGGAACTTTTGTATCTAGACCAATACACAGAAAACAATATCCTGTGCATGCCTAGAACACTTGACCAAACATAGTCTGTATGGCAATCATAGTAATTATGAAATGCACAATCTCTTTTCTCAAGTGTAAAAGGGTGTTTTTTAAAGTGCTCTGCTCTGCGTTTTTAGGAAAATATGACACTCACACAACAGAAGACCAGTCTTGAGGGAAGCGTTGCAAACGGAGCAGCAAATGAGAGAGAAATGCACATTTGTTCCGTTCTCCCCCACTGGCACTTCCTGGTCCCAAATCTCATGAAAGGATCTTGTTTCCCTATTTCACTTATGCCATCAGGGTGCCTGACTTTAAAAAAAAGGGTGGAAAACTGGGATAAGTGTTGGTGCATTCTTAAACATATTTTTGTTTTAAAGAATGAATTGCAACCAATTCATTTGTCAGTTTCATTACAGAATTTTTCACTGTAATGTTACTCTTGAGTATTCAAGTTCTGCTCATATAAAGCTAGAGATGTGAAGGCCCAGAAAAAAACCAGAAAGAATTGGGGTAAAACTTTTTTCCCCCAAGGACCATTTTTGTTTTTTTCTGAAAAGTTGAACAGTTTCGGATTATGACTTATTTTCTTTTAGAATTTAACACAAGAAGTTTATATCTTGTTACCCAGCCTTTACTCCCCCAAATGATTTCTAAAGAACTATGTAAAAAGACTTTTATAGAAAGACTAAAGATGTACAATAACTGGAAATAATGAAGCCATTGGGGAAAAATGTATTTTTATTCCTCTCTGTAAGATACCCAGCATAGTTGTTCCTTCCATTCCTTATTAACGTTTTTGATCTAATGTATCTTTTACTGATACACATTTAGGGGTGCTTCAAGTTATGTTCGGTTTCCCAATGTGTGAGTAAGAGTCATGTTATCATAATATTGAAGAAAATGTGTATTCTTGACAGTCCAGATTTTTTTTTCTACGGACCCCTGTGTTTCTGGACTTGTTCTGGTTAGATGCTGCAGCAGCCAATTAATATAATTCTAATCTAAACCCACATATGAAAAAACATTGTAGGTTATTCCACCACTGTCACCACATGTGATGGAACAGCATGTGGGTTATCCCACCTATGTTTCTTTTCTTCTTTTTCATTAACTTTGAGACTTGGATCTATGGAACCCACTGCCACAGTTTTTAATAAAGTTCTCAATTATTATTATTTTTACTTAACTATTTAAAACATTTGTATCCCTCCCTATGTCATTAAGATTAAAGATCTATTAATTAGTGTTCATCCCTAGGGACTGTTACCTCAGCTATAAAACCTTTAAAGTGCTGCCACTAGAATAAACCCTCTGTACCTAACAGACACTCAGTAGCCTGCTTCCTGTGACATAGACATAGAATTAAAACCACAACTAGAGACAGCCTTTCAAAATGAGGTTAAAAAAACATGTTCATTAACAGAAATTATTTATAAAAGTGAATTAAATGTCACTCAAACAATTGCTTAATGGTTTATTCAGACAATAATTATGAATTTACCCAGTTTACTTTTCAAAAGTTTTAAATATAATGCTAATTTTATGAGCAAACCAACTTATACATTATATAACTTTAGGAACATAAATTTATGTTCCTCAGGCAGCCCTCCCCAACCTGGTGCCCTCCAGATGTTTTGGACTATAGTGCCCAGCATATAGTGCCCAACATGGCCATTGGCCATGTTTCCTGAGGCTGATGGGAGCTGAAGTCCAAAATATCTGGAGGACACCAGGTTGGGAAAGGCTGTCCTAAAGCAACATAGTGACTTCAGATCTGTAAAGAGTACTAAAAAATAAGTAATATATAAAATAAAATCTTATATAAAATAAGGCTTATTTTTTCATTTTTCCTAATATTTCCGTTTTTTTCCGAAACCCCCAGAAAAAACAGTTTTTCTCCATGGATACAAAATTTCTGGAAATTTTTACGTCTCTACCTAAAACTCCGTATATGATGAGCTTTATTCGATCCTAACTCTATAACATGTAAATTTAATTGTATTTCTTCCTACTTGCAGATTGCTCTCGGAACAGTGACAAATGTCGAGGAAGCAGTAAAGTGGATAAGTTACACTTACCTTTATGTACGGATGAGAGCAAACCCATTAGTATATGGCATCAGTCACAAGGCTTATCAGGTAGAAAATGCATGAAAAAACTAACCTGCTTTCTGGTTCTGTAATCCTTTCCTGATGGGAGATTAAATATTTGTCATTGCTGCTTTTCCTGACGTCAGTGACTCCTAAGTGCCTGAAAACATGGAAAATATTCTATAGTACAAAATGTAAAAGACAAGCATCCTAAACCATTTTTCCTCAGTCATCCTGATAGATGAGGTTTTCAACAATCAGGCAAAACACATAGAACATGGCCAAATCAGCATCTTCATGCATCATGTGTGCTAATCAAATCTGTTTTTGTACATTGCTCTCTGTCAGCATTTCAGTGCTAAATGTAACCTTTGCAAACTAAATGTAAGTGATACAGTCAAATACTTTGGTATACATACAAGGAGTGTGTGTGCTCATGAATGTGGGAGGGTTAGTAAGTGTCTCCTGAGACTACCCCCTTGGTGACCACCCATACAGCATTAGTAAGAAAGAGGCACTACCAGGAGGTGTGGTCAGATACCAGGTCAGCAGGCACATTGGCATGATAAGAGCATAATCATTGGAGTGTATTCCTCTTAACTATTCACTCATTAATTTGAACACTCACTGAGAGAGAGAACTGGTGTGGTGTAGTGGCCAAGAGAATAAGCGACAAATCAACACCCACCCACCCCAGATTGAAACATTTGCCATGGACTCACTTGGGAATCTTGCGAGGGCCACTCTCTCTGCCTCAGCCACTCATTTGGAGATAATAATATTGGCTTTCCTTGATTCCAAAAGGAATGAAAAGTGCTTTTTAACTCAAAAAGCATTATTCATGTGCTAAGACTTGTTGCTGTATCATTTTTCAAAACAAGCAGTGATAAATTATTATATGGTATATTTATTTCACTTGGTAATTCAGTTGGTCCTTATCAGTTTTCTGTTCTTTTTCTTTTTTCTTATCTTATTCTGCTTTATTTGGTGTGTGCGGGGAAGGTGTTACATTTTCTTTTTCTTGGAAGAGAAGTGCAGCAACGTAGCTCTGAGCAAGGCCTGAAAAGTTGTCTCATAGTCTGTATCAGGGTATGGCTTGAACAAACCCTGGTGAAAGCTGGGTTTCTATCTTTTCATTGTTGGATATTTAGTTTCACATTGCAGATACTGAAAATTCTGGATGCTGGATGCATGCTGCACAGGCTTGAAGAAGGCCACATTTGAACAATCTTACCTAGGCTTACTAAGCTTAGCTGTGCATGGGACATTTTCCCATACAGGAAGCCCCCATGTATTTGCTGTGATTAAATCAAGAAGTCTCTAATTAACCATAGTCTCCCTGTTTTGTCTGAATCAGGAAACTGTGGTTACCAGCCTAAGAACAAGCCAAGTTCTTAAATCATAGTTTGAATTTGGTGTAAAATCTTGCTCTGAAGCTGGTAACCACAGTTTTCTGGTTCGGACAGAACACAGAAGCTTTGTGGTCAATTAGAGACTTCCTGGTTTAATTGCAGTCCATGCAAAGGGAGGAGCAAAGGGGTTGAAAGGTTTGATTGAAAAGATTTGATTGTCTGAACCAGGCCAAAAACTCTGAAAGAACTTCTTAATCTTCCTTCAGTATCCAGTGTTCAGAGAACAAGTATTCATATCAAATTAAAATATTAACATTAACATTCTAAAATGTTAATCTTTAAGACAAAACATTTAGACCTGTCATAGGGAGATAATAGGGCTTAAAGAAGCCCAGGCTGGGCAAAGAAGAACAAAGTCTACTGGCACCTTGTGTTCTTATGTACTACAGAGAGAATGAAAACTTATTTATATCATCTAGGGCTTTGGAGTCAGATGCCAGCATTCAACCACTCTTTGTAGTAGCTGTCTCCTACAGCACCCAGTGGCTGCATGGAGATAAAACTTTGTCCGTCTCTGAGCCCAGGGCAAATTAATCCCCACCTCACTGTTTCACAGGGATACATCGGGTCTTAGATGGAAAGACTGATTCTAGGAAACAGTTGTACCTCTCCCTCTTGTGTTTCAGATCATAAGCAATTATTCCTCAAAACCGCCCATATCTCTGGCTAGTCAGTGTGAAGTCAGTACAATAAATGCTTCTAAAATACACTGCCTTTTGATAATTTATGTTGAATTCTAAAATCCATATTTACAGTAATATAAAACCTAATATTTTTCTTGTGGTCAACCCATAATACACATGACTTCACCATTTTATGAATATATTCATATTATCTCTCTCTCTTTCATGCACACACACACACACACACACATTTCCTTTCACACCAAAATCTCTTTCCACTTCTTGCACTATAAACTAAAGTTGGTGTTCCTGGCTGATCTCCCAGAGTCTCCCAATGTGTGAACCCATGTTTCCTGTTTCCCTATACCGTAGTTTGATTATTCCCATATTTGACTTGTGGTAGAAAGAAGGTGGCATTAACATATAAAGTATTTTAATTCTAAATATATCAATAGCTTATCTGAGTGAACTGTATCAAACAAAGCCATTAAAAATGTACTACATGTGGTGAAAAATGAAAGGATGCAGGGGAGATATTTTTATATTTATATACAGTAGGGAATAATTTTCCATGCAATACCTCACTGTATTTTAGATGGATCCAAGTTTAGAGAAACACAGAGAACAACTAGTGATTGAAGTTGGTCGAAAGCTGGACAAAGCCCGGATGATTCGTTTTGAAGAGAGAACTGGATTTTTTTCTTCAACAGATTTAGGCAGGATTGCCAGCCACTACTACATTAAATATAATACAATTGAGGTAACATACAACTTTTCTCCATAATTTGTCATATTTTGAAATAAAACCATGAAGTTATATGTAATAGCATCTTCATCTAATGTAGTTAATTAGTTGCAATCTGATGTCTGATTAACTGCTTTTAAATCCAAGTTGAAAAAACTAATCTTGGTGTGCTACATTATAGTTCATATAGTGGGTTCACATGATTGCAGGGTAAAAGAAGCTGCAGAGAGGGTTGGTGTGTCATCCAAACCCAGCGCGTGGTGGGGGTGGCTTCGTACACACCCCACAACCCTTACTGCACGTCGTGGGTTGTAGGATGGGTATGAAACCACCCCCGCCATGTGTCAGGTTCAGATGGCATTCCAACCCGCACTGCAGTGCAGGTAATTATGTAAACACTTGGTGCGGCATATGCAGGGGTGGGGGGGAAGCCACAATGCGTGTGCGGCATGTGCGGGGGTGGGGGGGAAGCCACAATGGCTTCTTTTATCCCTGCAATTGTGCCAACCCGACCATACTCTCATCCTGTAAAGGGGGGTTCTGAGAGTACTACTATTGATTATAGGAATGACTTCAATCATTAATCATCTTCAGCATTTTGGAATCATGTATACTCTTAAAATGAGTATTTATACTCTTCAGATATTTGTGTATACACATAAGTGATGATGCATTTCAAAAAAGCATTGGCACTTTGTTTCACTGTATTCCAAAGTCACATTTTGAAGATCTTATTTGATATGTGTTGCTTCTTTGAACACTGCTGTTTAGGTTCTTTAAAATTCATTTAGTGTTGTCCTCAGAATTAGATGTGTTTACATTTCAATATTTGCTACTAAAATTTTCAGTTTTTAATGCCACTTTACTGGCTGGCTGTTTCCCAGACAAAGGATACCCTCTGCTTCTTTAACAGATCTCAGTCTAAGAATGTAAACATTCTACATCAGTTTTCAAAGTAAAAAAATCTGGATGTTTCTCCTGGAAGTTGCTATTGATCATACAACTCCCCTCCCACTAGCCCTTGTTTAGTGTCTAGATCAGATCTTTTGTTAAATATTCTAAACAGCAAACCAAAGCCTCTTCTTTTTGCAGACTTTCAATGAACTGTTCGATGCTCATAAGACAGAAGGTGACATTCTTGCTATAGTGTCTAAAGCAGAGGAATTTGAACAGATCAAGGTAAGAATGCATCACAAATTTAAAAACAAACGAACTAACAAAAATCCTCTTTCTTTTGTAAGAACCCTGCAAGCTTCAATAGTTGATGTTTTCAAGTGCATCTGGTAAATTATTTTGTTGTATTTTTAGTAAAGTACCATAGGAACAGAACTTGAAATTTCATAACTAATTACATTAATTAATTACATTAATGCATTAAGTCCTTAGATCCCATCTAGGAGTGCATTATACAATGGGAACTCCAGTGTGTGCATGTGTTGCTGAGTACAGGGACTTCTTCATGCATTAGTGTATCAGAACCAATTCCATACATATCTCTGTGTCACATGCACGGTGCTGCCCTTGACGTTGTAGTGAATGCCAAAGCCCATATTAGCAGGGGCTGCTCAAGTGCATAGTTATGGTGTCATTAAACGACACTGCTTATTCTGGTGCTTTCTGTGCAAAATATATTTTCTACCAGTATACATTTTCTAACCATGGATTAACTCTGTTTTTAATTCATTGAATTTGCTTTGAATGGAATGGTCTTAATGATGGACATAACCCAGAGAATTGTAAGCAAATGTTGTGTTTTGGCAGCAATTCAAGAAGTAGAAAAGAGGGTGGCTGTGACTTTTGTTTGCATGTGTGTTTCTTTTTAAGATGAGTTCTATTGACTAGCTTTGTTTTTGCTTCATTAGTCAAGGGTGATAATTTTCCATTGCACAAAAAACTAATCCTTGCAACTTCCCCAAATCTTTGAAACTGGATACATGAGAGCTAAACAGTAGGCAGAGAGGTTCCTCTTCCTGATAGGCAAACTTGACATTGTGATGGGTACTTGCTTGCTGTCACATGGTTGTTGAAACATCAGCCCCTGGTACTTTTATTCATACAAGAGCTGTACACAAGTGCTAGTGTACCAAGAGGTCTGATGATAACAAACCGTTCTGTTGTTAGCAGGGTTGGGCCCTCTTGAAATGAGTAAATGGGGGAGTGATTGAAAAAATCCTGCAAACGGTTCAAGTGATAGACATAACATTTCAGCTTTGATTTCATACTGAATGAGCTGGTCAAGGCTTGATGGAAACGGCCTCTGGATGGTTCCCTGCAGGTGCCAAACATTTACCCTCTTTAAGTAAGTTTTAGACTAGTAGACTTCCATCAAATCAAAGAATATGTAGATTTATGCTCTGTTTTGCAACAACGACTGAGAATTTGAAATACTATGCATTATTCAAACTGTAGATATGAATATTTCTTTACTTGTATCAAGACTTAATCTTATTAACAGTGAAAACCTTAATTCCATGAATCATAGTACTTCAGAGCTTTGAGCTAAGAGCATAATATGCCACATGCAAACTATATGATTTTAATGAATGCATTTAATGTTAATTCAAGTCTGCCCTAATCTAGAAGGACGGAGGTCAAATAGAAAGGGAAATCTCATCAGGTAGAGGATGGTATGGTCAGATGATTTAATTTTTGAGGCATATCACATTTTTATGTGTCAATGGCAACCTTAATAAAAGGTGATGCATAATGAAATGCAATTGTGTCATTATTAAGATAGTTTCAATTAGGTTCTATTAAATACAGTGCTGGGAGACTTGTTTTTCAGAAATTGTAGAATGTTTAAAAACACATTTATTGAGAGATAATTGACATTTAATTTTCATGTGGAAGATTTAACAAGTTGCACCAGTCTTTTCAAAGTCTACTAATTTGTATTTCAGGTGAGAGAAGAAGAAATAGAAGAGCTGGAAGCCTTACTGAGCGATTTCTGTGAACTTCCTGCTCCTGGTGGTGTGGAGAACAGTTATGGGAAAATAAATATCCTTCTGCAAACATATGTTAGCCGAGGAGAGATGGATAGCTTTTCCCTTATTTCAGATTCTGCTTACGTTGCACAGGTAAAACTTTATATTATACTCATTTCTTTAACAATGGTTTACCCCAGGCACACAGGAAACCATCAGTTTTCATATAGGTTCAAGCCCATATACAGTTGTCATGCAATTTGAGTGTCCAAGTTGATGTATAATTATGTTAAACAAATACAGCAATATAGTAGCATAGGCAGTATGCTAAAAAAGCAGTTTAAAAAAATCCTTCGGGGGTGTGGCCTGCGGAAGAGCCAGGATGGACATGTAGGCTTCTTGCTCCTGCCTTCACCCATCATAAGATATATTTACATGGCTTGCAACATGGAGTTAAATGTCTCCCTCTGCATTTTGTGGAGCAGCATGAAGTGGAGCTTTGCTCAGACCCCAGAAAGAGATCTCAGAACTTATTTCCAGCCCTGGGACACTTTGGGCCTAACTCCCTTAACTGCTGATATCACCACAGCCAATATGGCACCAAGTATGACAGTGGCCTGGAGCAGCCAAAACACAGCGGGGCCCTGCAGGAGGAGGACCACCTGAGAGCATTATTTCAGCAACTCCATTGTGAATTACAAGAGGACTGGTCAAAAGCACTGCAGCCACTTAAACTGAAATTGGCCATGTTCTCTGCAAAGCTTATGGAAGTGGAGGATACAGAGATGGCTATGGAGCCTAGTTTTATTCAGCAGTAGCAGCTTAAGCACCTCAAAACTGTAATCTGGACTCCACAGGATAAAGTGGAGGATTTGGCATATCACAGTCAATGCCAGAATATTTGTATCCATGGCTTGATGGAAGGTGAGGAGGAGGGGAATATAACTAAGCTTTGGGTGGCCTCGTTTGGAGAACTGTGTCCTAACATGCCAATCTGCAATGTGGACATTGAGAGGGCTAATCCTGCCCTTTGGCCCAAAGTAGAAAGCCCCAGACCAGCCCCACAACATTATCGTGAGGTACACCAGTTATTACTAAAAAGCCCAGCTCCCCAATATACTTAATCATCTTAAAATATAAATATTTACCAGTGCAAATAAACCAAGTCCACCCTAGGGAAACACTTCAGAGAAGAAAAGCTTTATTCCCTCTCACTAGCAGACTGAGAGAGAATTAGATACAGATGGGGGTTCCCCTTTAAGCTCATTGTTACCCTTGGCAGCAAGATCCTCACTGCAATCACCTGGAGGCAAGCAGCAGCTATCTGTATAGCCTTAGGTATACTGGTACCTCAAGCTGAAGATCTCTCTGAAGATCTTCTGCAACTTCTTCTACAAGAGTCAGGATGGCAGAAATTACAGACTTCCCAGAGAAAGAAGAAAACAAGATAGAAGAAAGGAGTTGGCCACCTTGGCTGATTGCTTTGGTGGAGCAGCCTATCCAGAGGGGAAAAAATCTGTCAGCCATTTTGTTGAGTTCGTTTGTTGAGAAGATTTTTATCAAGAAGTCATCTGGCCACGAGGGAGGAGCATTGTGTCTTATTAATTATAGGTCCATAGCTTTTGTTTTGAGATTTTCTCTCCCTGTCACTGAATATCGTTGAGGGCTCTTCCTCATAGCAGCTGTTTACAGGGAATTTGGGATGCATGAAAACTTAAGCCTAATTGCAAGTACTCTATGTATTGTTTGTCACTTGGCGGGTGGAGGAGCGAGGAGTTGTTGGTTATAGGTTGACTCCATCTCGATTTCCCTTTGAGAAAGCTTGAGAGGCCCAGTCCAGGTCAAAGGGATCAGGTCAGCTGCCTGTCCCAAATGGTTTTGTTTGTATGGGGTTGTGGCTGTGGGGGGTTCCTCTGGATGTTCTGAGTGTTACTCAGTTATATATGTTGCTGTTTATACACTGTGGTATAGAGAACTTCACAGATTCATGGTACAGATATGAGTGACCTTAAAATTTTGTCCCTTAACATCAGTGGGTTATTCTCTGTGGGGAGAAAGCACAGAGGGTAGTCAAAGCAGTTAGAGGAAGCAGGCCATATGTACTTTTATTACAGGAAACTCACTAGAGGATTTCTGTGAAAAGTATTTTAACTCTCCTTTAGTTGGGTGAGCAGTCCTGCTCAGGCAAATCAACCAAATGTTGTGGAGTTGCAATCATGTTTGCTAAACAGTTCTCATTTGTGGTGGAAACAGTACTTAAGGGTTCAAGGGGGCACAATGAATTAGAAAAAGGCTTGGTGGGTGGCAGGTAGCTGATTATAGGTTCATTCTATGCCCCTAACTGATTCCAAGGAGTATTCATTATTGATTTCCTCGACACTCTAGAGGGATTCACTACAGGGGGTGGTGGGAGGAGATATGAATATGACATTAGATAAGATGGTGGAGTAACACACCATTAATAATGGCAAATGGACAGGATACTTAAGAGGCCGTTGTACAGGCATCAAGAGCAGGTTGGGTGGTTGAAACTCGATCTTAAATCGTACCAGCAGCCTTTCAGAATTGCCAGCTTATCTTTATTGTTTGTAGGGATGTGATGGTTCCATGGGTAATAATGGAAACCCTTTGGAACATCACCCAACATGAGGCACTCCTGTTTATGAACCTCTCAAATAAAATTTTAGCTGAAGTAAGAAATCCATTTTTCACAGCCACACTACAAATATGGATGCCATGGGCTAAGGTCCTTATACCTCCAACGTCACCATTATATCCCTTTGTGAATCAACCAGCATTCTGGGGCCTGCACAAACACTGCTGGTATAGGTCATGGAAAGAACAGGGTTTATACCGTTTACAGGACTTGTTCCCAGGGGACAGGCTGATTACAATGGCAACTTTAGAACAGATTTTTTCAGGGGAGAAGCTGAAGTGGATGCAAAAGATCCAGGTTGGCTCTTTTACAAAGAAGTTAGTTGTATGCTAAAGTGGGCTCCCCAAGGTCATTAACCATTTTTTAAGATCTTTGCATGGGCAGTAATGCCACTTTGAAGGGGGTGATATTGTCTCTGTATGGATAGTTATTGCATGATAGTTATGGTAGCGCATGGTTTGAAAATCCATTGGGAAATGGACCTTGATATGCAACTGTTGGAGGCCCAGTGGAAACAACTTTGGGTATCCCTCCACTTTCTCAACCATTTCAGCACAAATTTGACATAAACTGTGTGTTTTACCCCTATCAAATTGTCCAAAATTAACCTGGGGTTGTCTCTGCTGTGCTGGAGGGGTTGTGGGTGCAGAGAATAATACATATGTGGCTGGAGTGCCCAGTGATTCTTGAATCAAACAGTCAACTTCTGTGGTGCCTTAATTTTATTATCTATATGGACTGGTACAAATGAACATCTAATGTGCAAGGACTTGTTAAGACTTTTCTTTGCAGCTGCTCATTTGGAAGTGGTGGCTCATTGGAAGATGGGTGATGCCTCTTGGAACAGTGGTGGTTGGATAGCGTGTGGGCTATAGCATTATCAGAAAAACATGACTCATAAGCTGAGAGTGCTGAAGGGGGTGGAGATTCGAGACTCGCTTAGTACTAACTGGTTTCTGTGTATTGAATGTATCAGCGGAAAAGCAGGGAGGCAGAGCCTACCAGACATTCAGCATAAATTCTGGAGGGACATATTACAACATGAATCTGAAGTTGTATTATCTGTATCTTAAATAAATATAGACTGAGCTAAGTTGTACCCAAGATAGGGTTACAATAAATAAAAAAGTTATTAAAAACAAACCTTCACTGCCAGCCGGTGTCTGCAAACACCATACAAATAGATTTCAGCTGGAAACTGAAAACTGAGTGTGCCGGGAATCTTCATAATGTGGATGCCGCAACAGAGAAGGTTCTCAATGCCAACCATCATGCTGCCATTCTGTGTCAAACTACTGTATATTATAACAGATAACGAATAAACACAATACAGTTGATCACCAACATTTGTTCTGCAGAATGCGGCACGTATTGTTCGAGCCCTTTTTGAAGTAGCGCTTCGTAAACGTTGGCCTGCAATGACATACCGGCTACTGAACCTCAGCAAAGTTATTGACAAGCGATTGTGGGGTTGGGTTAGCCCTTTGCGACAGTTCTCAGTTCTTCCACCGCATGTCCTTACCAAACTGGAACAAAAGAATCTCACAATTGACAAGCTGAAGGACATGAGGAAAGATGAAATAGGTAAGAGATAAGAAAAAGCTAAACTAATGCATCTCAAGTATGTTGAGCTCTGTTTCTCTGTTCTTTTTTTACATACCGTTATATCGGTCTAGCCCTATCTTAGGGGTTTGGGCAGAGTGCGGGGGATTACTTCTATGAACTGAAACTATTTCACTGTCATAACCCAAGGCTCATAACCCAAATTTATATTAGCACAATCACACATACACACACTCACACTCTGAGTCTTGTGTTCTTAGGAACATATGAATCTGTCTAAGTTAGACCATTGGTCTGTACTGACTAGTAGCAGCTCTCTAGGATTTCTGACCAGAGTCTTTCCCAACCCTACCTGGAAATACCAAGGATTGAACCTGGAACCTTGTGCATTCAGAAGGTTCCATTCTAAGTTTAGAATGTCCAGCTTAGCACAAAACCACGCACCATCCATCCATCCATCCATTCAGTCCTTTTCCTTCTCATTTGGGGATGGGCCCTAGCTTTGCACGCATAAGGTCCCAGTTCAGTCCTGCCATATCATATTAGAGGGGTCTGGTAGCTGGACAACTGCCTGAGATCCTGGAGAGTTGCTTACAATACTGGAGTAGAGGGACCAATGGTTTCACTCAGGATCCATCCGTTTTCAGCCTGACAACTTCCCTGCAAGGACCCTGTCGCCCACAAAGCCTAAACAGTGAGCCACTGCATCATGCATGTGTGCTGAAAACAAAAAAGTAGATCTTCTGTCACAAAGCTGTTTACTTGTTTCAGTTACCATTACGGGATAACTGTGTGCCTCAGAATCTTTCAGTGCATCTTCCAGAATATCCCTGCTTGGGATATTCTTTACTGGAAGTGTGAATTTTTGAGCCATGTCATCCAAGAAAACTCTGTTCTCAGTATGAAACACAACGTATCTCAGGATTACAAAAATGCACAAAAAGAGGTGTTCTTTATTACATAAAGTCAGGCTTCACATTTGGTACATTGTGAATTTTAAGTCCTAGGTCAAAAAGTCAAAAAAAGAAAAAAACAGCTTGAAGAGGAACCTGGCTTGGAAAGAGTATGTTAAGTGGTATAAATTCTTAGTAGTTACTTAACCCATTCCTAACAACTAAAATAATTTTAAAATATGGTTTTCTGAGCTGCAAAACACTATCTCAAGTTAAATATTTCTTTGAGCTACATCCAATGTCAAGTCCGCTCATCCAAGAGGAATTCCCCTTACTCTGCTTCCCCCTGCGCTTGTGTGCGCACACACACACTCGTGTGTGCCCCCCTCCCCCCAGATGTGTTCCAGAGGGTTCCCAACTCTCCAGAGCAGATTTGGACAGGGCAGAAGGGGGTTCAGGGATGACGGAGAGCCTGTTCTGCTGATGGTGTCCATTCTGATGGCAAACAACATTGGATATAACCCAATATAAGGGGTTATATATTCGAACATGCCAGGTCTAGAAAATCCCTCTGTTTACCATGGAACAGCAAACAAGCAATAAAATTGTCTGTCTAGCCCAATTTAAAAGTCTTTTGTATTTCCCTAAGCTTCTGGTAAATGAGAATTTGTTTCCAGTTTTATATTTACTTCGCAGGTCATATACTCCATCATGTGAACATTGGATTAAAGGTCAAACAGTGTGTCCAGCAAATTCCCTCCATTACAATGGAAGCAACCATCCAGCCAATTACACGTACTGTGCTGAGAGTTAGGTTGAACATCGCTTCTGATTTCAAGTGGAGTGATCAGGTAAAAACGTCTAGAAAGTAACGTCTGGAGAATGTGCTGAATGTCTTGTGTTCCTCTAGTTCTGGCTAGAGGTGCCACCAGGTGACTTTTAAAAAATACATTCTTATCTATCCCTAGCCTTCAGGTGAGTCTGAAGTCTAAGATCAAATAATAATATTAATTCTAATTGTACTGTATCTCAGTGCACATCACTAAGATCAGACACATATTGGAAGTGAAGTTATACTACCTATATTTGCATCCATAAACCCTATTCATGCATTTGGATGAAAATATGTGGGCTTAAAGTGGGAAGAAGCTTGCAAATGCAAGCCACGCGCACACACACACACAGCATCCCCATGAGCAACAGCTCCATGTTCAGCCTTCGTGTGTTTGGCGCAAAGGTCTGAAGGGGGGAATGCTGAATGTGCTTAGAATCCCCCTTCAGACCTTTATGCTAAACACACGAACGTCAAAAGTGGAGCCAGCATGCTCACCAAAAGTGGTGAGACATGCATGTGCATTCCTGCCCCTCCCTACTTTAAGCCCACAAACATTCAACTGAATACATGAATAAGGTTATAATGCTGCAAACCACTTGCATAAATTTAACTGGTCCTGTGAAACCAGCAAAACTGAACATTCCATAATTCATCTGTAAAAAGAATTCCACAAAGTACAGAAACATCTATTGATCCCATGTGTTCTTGCATGAGGGCATGTAAATGGAGCCCTTCTTTTCTGCACTAAGTAAGTTCAAATATGCCCTGCTCTGTTAAATACAGTAGTAATATGAGACATTTTATCAATGTTTTTAATCTTCTTTCCTCTGCCAAAATAACATGTCCACCAGTTTACTGTAATATACAGGATAAAAGTCTTAAGAGTGTGAATTTATTTTCAATTACTCAACATTTTCTTTGCCACCCTAGGTACATGGAACAGGTGGAGAGCCTTGGTGGATTTGGGTAGAAGACCCTACCAATGACCACATTTACCATTCAGAATATTTTATTATTCAGAAAAAGCAGGTAAATCTACCTTACACAAGTGTAAAGCACATATATCATGTAAATTGATGGGATAGAGTTTCATAAACATTAATTTAATATAACTATTGTAACACAGTACTATTTAATATATGTTCAGTATCTCTAAATTTTGTTTTTGGATTTACATGCTAAAATTAGCTTTGTACAAATCATTCATGGTCATCACTTTAAAAATAAAATCAAATAAAGGATTTGCCTTTCTTCTGTGTCTGAAGGAACAATTACTGGCAAATGAAAAATCAAATATGTGATGATTCCTTCTATTACACTTTTCAATACAGATTATTTCTAGCTACAGTTCCACCAAAAGAAATCATTTAATAAGCAAGAGCCCAGTGTGTTATGTCATTTAGGACAGGATCTGTCTCTGAAGCCCAATTGGATCTCTTCGGTTTTACTGTGTGTTTTTTTAAATCTACAAAGAAGTATTTTACTACTTTGCTTATATATTTTTCTGCATATACATGAAAAAATAATGTAAATTTAGCCATCTGGCAGGCAATAATCATTCTCTCTGTTTTGTTTACCATAGGTCATTGCAAAAGAAACCCAACTCTTGGTATTCACAATCCCAATTTTTGAACCATTACCATCCCAATACTATATCCGGGCTGTATCTGATAGATGGTTAGGAGCTGAGGCTGTGTGTATTATCAATTTTCAGCATCTGATTCTACCAGAGAGACATCCACCTCATACAGGTGACAATCTAATGAGAGCGGCATTCCTGCAAAATTACATATGTCCCTTTGATTTCTGAAGAAATTACGTGTCTAACATTTCATGTGCAGTATTTCAGTGTTGTTTTTCTTCTGCCTGTTGCTAGTTTCGATTTTCATTAATAGGCTACAATGGTGTCATCTGTTAACCAACCATTAATGAACTTTTGGAACTTCTCTCTTGACAGTAGCAAATGGGTTCATACTTCACAGCAGTGTACCTCAATGCTAAACACTAAAAGCAACAGAATTTTCTGTATTTTGTGCCGTAAGGAAAATATTTTTTTACTAAAAAAGGGGGGGATTATTTTAACTATGTTATTTGTTTTAGGTATAATCTCTTAAGCCGCAGGGCACTACTTTCACACTGTTCTCTTCAAACTCCACATTACTGAGTCATGAATACAAAAACAGTTGGCACATGAGCTTGTTTGCTTCTAGGTTCACTGAAGAGCTATACACCAGTGTGCCTATTATTGTATTGACCTCTATTGTCATTATTCCTGTCTCATTTAAAATTCAGCATTCTAAATGCATTCAGAAATGTACATGTCTGGAACTGTGAGCTCCTTTTTTTACATATATAAATTCATACATGCATGTGATATGTTTGACCATTGTTGTGCTGTACCTAAGCTGTCTGGCTAAACATGTGTACCCTATTTATCTAATTGACTGATCAATGAATACTATTCAGAAGAAACAAAAAGATATTTACACATCAGCAGATAGGGGACCTCCAGGATTTATGGTAATTGACTGCCTTTCCCATCTGGTTCCTCTGAAACAATGAAGTGTACAGAGGTCCTGCTAGACAAAGATCAAGAAAAGGCCTTTTCTCCTTTTGACAGATTCCAAGAAATCACAGCATTAGTGGGGGATGATGAAAGAGCTCTGAAGTATCTATGAAAAGTATGTTAAGAATATTAAGCCTTGAAGCCTCAACAAATTTTATGGCTTTCCAGCCATACCTTACTGTGAAGCATCCTAAAAGGGGCACTGAGAGCTTGAGCCAAACAAAACTTCAAAGGAAGCATCTGTGTAGCAGAGTCGATACAAGTGCCTTCTAATTTGATAGAAGTCCAATCCAGTCTGGTTATGTACATATTCCAGCTTCCACATTCCACAGTTCGTAATTGTTTGGCAAGCAGACACCTACAAAATATTGTATATAACCCTTATACTGGAGAACTGCTGTTTTTTCTTAAATTCCTAATTACATTAAGAACTTATTGCAGGGATATTGGCACCAGTGTAATTTCCTGTGGTGATGTGTAATTTCTGTGCTTATTGCAATAAAGTTAACGAACTGTCTTTACTCAGACTTACGTTGCAGTCCCAGGTTTGCCGCTGCTTGCCATAGATAGAATGGGTCCATCATTTTGAGGCATTTTCCCCCCATTGGGCCTTAAGAATTAGTGTGTTTGTATTTAAGAAATTTCTATAGCACCTTCTAAGGCAAAAGACTCATTTTTGTGTTTTATAAAAATATAAATTACAGTTGACTAAAACAGCTGCATAAAACATTCTGTTCCAATACAAATAAAAAATATATGCAACAATTAAAAACCACAACTCATTAAATGTAGACCAGTACCATTATTCCTCTAAAAGCAGATTAAAATATCAAAAAAAGAGAATGGAATAGATACAAATGAACAGTATCACCCAAGATCACCTGGTGTTGTTACAGATACTGGATGATAATTGTCCAGAATCAGGGTATCCAAATTTGGTTTTTGTAACAGGGTTTTAATCACTGCCACCTTAAGGGCAGTGGAAACTACACCCTCTCTCATAGAGTTATTAACCACTTCTGAGATCCAGACAGTAAGCCCACATCTGGCAGATTTTAATATCCAGTAGGGGCATAGATCCAACAAGCAGGTGGTAGGTCTCAAATCTGCAAGTAGGTTTTCTACATCAGGCTGCACAAGCTGAAACCTATCCAAAAAAACGACTAGATGGAGCCTTGGCTGTATCCATCTCTGACTCTCTCAAAATGATGGCATCCAAGTTGGAACAAATATGACTGTTTTTGTTGGCATAATGTAATACAAATAGGTAGTAATGGGCCTTTGGGGGTTCTGTCTGACCTATCAAGCCTGCAGGAATCAAGCTTTTGCTTTCACTGTAAAGAAATCGGTTTTCGCTATGGCATCACTATGTTCACACACACACACGCACTGGAAATCACTGGGACTATGCAAAAGCTTTTCTATGCAAATAACTTGCCATGCGGAACAGCCTACAAATGATAATTCAAGCCTACACATTTATTTATTTATTTATTTATTTATTTATTGCATTTATACCCCGCCTTTCTCCCTCTCACAAGGAACTCAAGGCGGCTTACATTATCCTCCTCCTCACCGTTGTATCCTCACAACAACAACCCTGTGAGGTAGGTTGGGCTGAGAGTCTGTGACTGGCCCAAAGTCACCCAGTGAGCTTCCATGGCCAAGTGGGGACTAGAACTCGGATCTCCTGGCTCCCAGTCCGTCACTCTCACCACTACACTACACTGTTCACATGTACACATGTGAACAGACCTTTTAAAGTACAAGTATAGGAGTACTTCTTGCATTGTCCAGTTCATAGCATTTTCAGGCATAGTATGCAATGACCTCATTCAAACAGAGCACTAAACTATGGTTTAGTGATAAGTGAACAAGCCTTGAGCTCATGCGTTTCTCCTTCACTCAGCTGTGAGGAGATCAGAAGCTTTCACTTCTGTTTAAATACAGAGTAGCATCATGTCCACACCCAAACAGCCTACAGTTAGTCTTAGCTGGCTCACTGAAACAAGCTAACTTCAACCATGGATTATGAAGATGGCTTGTTTCAATAAATAGTTGAGAACAGCTACAGCTTAGGTTTAAGATGCAATGCTAAAGAAGCCTTCCCCATTTGGTGCAATCCAAATGTGTTTGACTGCAACTCACATTAACCTTGGCCGAAATTCAGGCCGGAGGGGGATGGCGCCCCATCCCTCGCCGGCGAAATTCAGGCCAGGTAGAAGCACCCTGTCTACCTGGCCGTGAAAAAAAAAGTAAAAAAAAACAACCCACCCGTGATAGGCTACGTAACGATTTACGTAGCCTATCACGGCTAGATTTCCAAAGTCAGCCATGATAGGCTACGTAAATCATCACGTAGCCTATCACGGGTGTGTATGTGTTTTTTTTACCGCACTTTTTTTTTTTTGCAATGGCGGCGGCGGCAGCCGGTCGGGAGACCGGCTGCCGCCCCCGACGAAACGCCGCCAAACCGCCTCCGGGACCCGCCGCCAAGAGGGACATTCGCGGGAGGTAAGTCCCATCCTGGGGGGGGGCGGGGGGCCAGCGGAGAATTTCCCCACCAATTTCGGGGGGCCGAATGCGTTGGCATTCGGCCTCCCGAAGATTCGGGGAGAAATTCTCCGCCATCCCTACAAATGGAAAGAGGACTTTTGTTCACAGAACAGACACCCTTGATTCCTCCCAGTATAATACCATCTGTTTGTTTTTTATTTATATTTATACCTTCTACTTTATTACTCTGTAAGCTGTAGCAAAGACCTCAATAATAAGGTTAAATGAAAGAGGTGGTAAAATAAGTGCTTGTGTGTTAAATTATAGTTATTTGACCATTTTATCATTTTTAGTAATGTGTGCATCATATTTGAGAAGCTGAATCAGTCTATAAATTAGATTGATTCAGCTTCTCAGATATGGTGTTATATTAGAATATTACCTCAGCAGAAACAAAAAACCCAAACTAAAGCAAATCTCTAGTTTTATTCAGTTAGATATTTTTAGGTATCAGTAGAATACAACAAAGCCTCCAAGTGCTTATTTTGATTAATAATACTATGTGAAAATTTTCTTAACTTAAAAAATTCTTGGATGAGGCTGAATATATTTAGACATCACTTTGTTTTATCGCCTTCTGAGAACAGATCCAAGTTCTTATATTCTGTACTTTAGAAAGAAATCGGTCAATAATTTCTGCCAAAGATTGGTTTTCCTCTGCCTTAACAAAGATGCACGTTATGATTGCAATTGTTGCCATATTTTTCCTCTTTTCTTAATTTTGTAAAATTTTTATAGTGCAGCAAGGATGTCCTTCATGATAATTACAGAAAAGCAGTGAGTGGTTGGAAATGGAAGAGTCGTCTTAAGTTATTAGTGACTATTATACTTTTCTTTTTTTTAACAATAAGTCAGTATTGTATTTTGAGTTTATAATGCATAAATTCCCCCATCATGGATCACTGCCTTGTTGTGGCGAAGGGGCTTGCGTAACTCAGTGAAGCCATAAGCTATGCCGTGCAGGGCCACCCAAGATGGACAGGTCATGGTGGAGAGTTCTGACAAAATGTGGTCCACTGGAGAAGGAAATGGCAACCCACTCCAGTATTCTTGCCAAGAAAACCCCATGGAACATATCACAAGGCTAAAGGAGATGACGCCAGAAGATGAGCCCCTCAGGTCGGAAGGTGTCCAATATACTACTGGGGAAGAGCAGAGGGTATTTCCAAGTAGCGCCAGAAAGAGTGAAGCGGCTGGGCCAAAGCCGAAAGGACACTCAGCTGTGGAAGTGTCTGGTGGTGAAAAGAAAGTCCGATGCTGTAAAGAGCAATATTGTTTAAGAACCTGGAATGTAAGATCAACGAATCAAGGTAAGCTGGAGGTGGTCAAACATGAGATGGCAAGACTGAACATCGACATCTTGGGAATCAGCGAACTAAAACAGACAAGCATGGGCGAATTTAATTCAGGTGACCATTATATCTACTACTGTGGGCAAGAATCCCTTAGAAGAAATGGAGTAGCACTTGTAGTCAATAAAAGGGTGGGAAAAGCAGTACTGGGGTACATTCTCAAAAACGATAGAATGATCTCAGTACGAATCCAAGGCAAACCATTCAACATCACAGTAATTCAAGTCTATGCCCCAACCACTGATGCCGAAGAAGCTGAGGTTGATCAGTTCTATGAAGACCTACAACACCTTCTAGAACTAACACCAAAAAAAGATGTCCTCTTCATCATAGGGGATTGGAATGCTAAAGTAGGAAGTCAAGAAATCACCGGGATAACAGGCAAGCATGGCCTTGGTGTACAAAATGAAGCAGGACAAAGACTCATAGAGTTTTGCCAAGAGAACATGCTGATCATAGCAAACACACTTTTCCAACAGCACAAGAGGCGACTCTACACATGGACATCACCAGATGGTCAATATCGAAATCAGATTGATGGAGAAGCTCTATGCCATCAGTAAAAACAAGATCTGGAGCTGACTGTGGCTCAGATCATAAGCTTCTTATCGCAAAATTTCAGCTTAAATTGAAGAACGTAGGGAAAACCACTAAACCGTTCAGGTATGACCTAAATCATATCCCTTATGAATATACAGTAGAAGTGAGGAATAGATTTCAGGGATTAGACCTGATAGACAGAGTGCCTGAGGAACTATGGACGGAGGTCCGTAACATTGTTCAGAAGGCAGCAACTAAAATCCATCCCAAAGAAAAAGAAATGCAAGAAAGCAAAGTGGCTGTCTGATGAGGCCTTACAAGTAGCTGAGGAAAGAAGGGAAGCGAAAAGCAAGGGAGAAAGGGGAAGATATACCCAACTGAATGCAGATTTCCAGAGAATGGCAAGGAGAGACAAGAAGGCCTTCTTAAATGAACAATGCAAAGAAATCGAAGAAAACAATAGAATGGGAAAGACTAGAGATCTTTTCAAGAAAATCCGAGATATCAAGGGAATGATGTCCATGATAGTGCGCCATGAGAGTGCGCTCACTGAACTTGAGCCGGATATCCTGGAGAGTGAAGTCAAGTGGGCCTTAGGAAGCATTACTAACAACAAAGCTAACGGAGATGACAGTATTCCAGCTGAGCTGTTTTAAGATCCTAAAAGATGATGCTGTTACAGTGCTGCACTCAGTATGCCAACAAATTTGGAACACTCAACAATGGCCACAAGACTGGAAAAGGTCAGTTTACATTCCAATTCCAAAGATGGGCAATGCCAAAGAGTGTTCAAACTACCGTACTATTGCGCTCATTTCACATGCCGGCAAGGTTATGTTCAAAATCCTACAAGCTAGGCTTCAGTAGTATGTGAACCAAGAACTACCGGAAATACAAGCTGGGTTTCGAAAAGGCAGAGGAACTAGAGATCAAATCACCAACATTCGCTGGATCATGGAGAAAGCAAGAGAATTCCAGAAAAATGTCTATTTCTGCTTCATTGACTATGCTAAAGCCTTTGATTTTGTAGATCACAACAAACTGTGGCAAATTCTTAAAGAGATGGGAGTACCAGACCACCTTACCTGTCTCCTGAGAAACCTGTACGAGGGTCAAGAAGCAACAGTAAGAACTGGACATGGAACAACCGATTGGTTCAAAATTGGGAAAGGAGTACGACAAGGCTGCATATTGTCACCCTGCTCGTTTAACTTATATGCAGAGTACATCATGAGAAACGCCGGGTTGGATGAATCACAGGTCGGAATTAAGATTGCCAGGAGAATTATCAACAACCTCCGATACGCAGACGATGCCACCCTAATGGCAGAAAGCGAAGAGGATCTGAAGAGTCTCTTGTTGAGGGTGAAAGTGGAGAGTGCAAAAGCTGGTCTGAAACTCAGCATTAAAAAAACGAAGATCATGGCATCTGGCCCCATCACTTCCTGGCATGTAGAAGGGGAAGAAATGGAAGCAGTGACAGATTTTACTTTCTTGGGCTCCAAGATCACCGCAGATGGTGACTGTAGCCATGAAATTAAAAGACGCTTGCTCCTTGGGAAGAAAGCTATGGCAAACCTAGACAGCATAGTAAGAAGCAGAGACATCACCTTGCCGACAAAGGTCCACATAATCAAAGCTATGGTTTTCCCAGTAGCAATGTATGCCTGTGAGAGCTGGACTATAAGGAAGGCTGAGCTCCGAAGAGTAGATGCTTTCGAACTGTGGTGCTGGAGAAGACTCTTACGAGTCCCCTGGACTGCAAGGAGGTCAAATCAGTCCATCCTAAAGGAAATCAACCCGGAATGCTCATTGGAAGGACAGATACTGAAGCTGAAGCTCCAATATTTTGGCCACCTAATGCGAAGAGAAAAGTCCCTGGAAAAGACCCTGATGCTGGGATTGAAGGCAAAAGGAGAAGGGGACGGCAGAGGATGAGATGGCTAGATAGCATCACGGATGCAATGAATATGAACTTGAGCACACTCTGGGGGAGAGCGGAGGACAGGAAGGCCTGGCGTGCTATGGTCCATGGGGTCACGAAGAGTTGGACACGACTGAACGACTGAACAACAACAATGCATAAATTCATTTCTCAAAATGCTTAAATTGCACTATCAAGCTAATCCTATATGATGTAGTTATTATTTTAAGGTGGAGCACTGTATAATCTGGATTTTTGGACAGTGGAATAGAGAGGAGGCCTTGGGAATTAATATGTGTTTGCGACCTAATGAAATGTCATGCTGCTTTCTGTTAGGTTGTGCCTACTTCTAAATCCCCTGATCACAGCTTTATTTTTATCCTTTCCCTTCTGTGGAACTGCTATTGTATAAACCAGCCCTTTGGGGTCATATTTGGGTCATACTATGGTTCATATTTGCTTTGATGTGGTAGATGTAGATCTAATTACAGTCGGTTTGAAAAGATGGTCTTTTATTAAAGGTCTGTCTATGCACATTTTGGACACCAGGGTAATACTCAGGAAGTATCTTTAACTATCTGGTTTTTTAAAAATATAGATCTAGATGTATAAAACCAACTTGCTAGTTATTCTCGTTGCTGTATACAGTAGAATAAAAAATTGCCAAAAATTATATTCCCTTAGAGTAAGAGTTCCTATGTAATATTTAATAGTAATCTGCTTTCTATGGGTTTCTTTGTTGACATTTGAAAATAACCTGTTACATTTGATTACACATTTACGTCTATACTAATTATTATTCCTCAATTTTTAGAATTACTGGATCTCCAACCTTTACCTGTCACAGCTTTGGGACATCCTGAGTATGAAGCCTTGTACAAATTCACTCATTTCAACCCAATTCAGACCCAGATATTCCATACATTGTATCACACTGATTGTAATGTTCTTCTTGGAGCTCCCACTGGCTCTGGAAAGACAGTTGCAGCAGAATTAGCTGTCTTTAGAATTTTCAACAACTATCCCACATCAAAGGTTTGAAAAACCATTATTTTTCTGATAAATGTTTGCTTTCTGTATCAGCTTTTCATTACTACTGAACTTGTCAGCAAATGGGCAGCAGTATTATGTAAGAATACTTTGTAACTGTATGTATGTTGACTAAAATGCACTTTACCATACCATGCCAAATTGAAAAACTACTGCTAAAAATGTGAATATTTTTCTTTCGGCTAAAAAAACCTCAGAGCTGTTTTACAGCCAGTCATATCTGCATCCAGGATGTGGGTGGATGGGTGGGTGGATGGATGGATGGATTTGTGGCATGTCTGTACTGCCTATCAAAAAAAAGTGAGTCCAGGCAGATATATATGGAAGGAGATAGCACTTCAGATAAATTGGCCTGAGCCACTTAGGACTTTAAAGTTTAATGCCAGCACTTTGAAATAGGTCCAGAAACCGACTCGGGGACAGTGCAGATGACAAAGCATTGGTGTAATATGATCATATTGGCTGGTCCTAGTTAACAATCTTGCTGCCCTATTTTGAAAAAGCTGAAGTTTCTGGACCTTTTTCAAAGGCAGCCCCACATATGACACATTACAGTAATCCAATCAGGAGGTTACCAGATCATGGATAACTGTAGCTAGGCTATCTTTGTCCAAATAGGATCACAGTTGATATATCAGCCTAAGCTGATAAAAGGCGCTCCAAGGTACAAAGGACATCCAGGTGTCAAGAGACAGTGCAATCGAAAAACAGCCCCAAACTATGCACCTCGTCCTTTGCCACCTCCTCCAAAACAGGTTGAACTCTTGACTGGGCAGACAAACTACCCACTAACAGTACCCCCATCTTGTTTAGATGGAATCTCAGTTTATTGGCCCACATCCAGTCTATTGCAGTCCTCAAACATTGGTGCAGGATACCTTTGGGTAGATTTTAAACTAATTTTATTAGAAAAGTTCTCAAAGTTACACTTCTTTATGTGAGGGATATGAGTAGTTGGGGCTTATTTAACAGGGACAGTTAACAGGGTACAACTTCTTTTAAAACAGCCCAGCTCCCTTTCTAGTGCAGTAGTTTGCTGGGTACAATCACTTCACATACAAAGGAACATCTATATCAGCCTCCCCAATCTTTAACATATGCAGAAGGAGGCTCTCCTCCACGTCTGTCAATACCCCGGAATAACTGATTGTGACATGGGAGAGCCATTTAGACTATGGAACTCCCTATCCAAAGGGGCTCATTTGGCCCGCTCTCTGTCTTGGCTTTCCATTGATGAGTTAACATGTTGGTTTTCCAGCAGGCATTTGACCAGCCAGGTTGAAAGTTTTTACTGATCTTAAGGCTGTTTATATGTAGTGATCTGTATCTTTGTGTTTTGATTGATTGATAGATAGATATTTTTTGACATCTTCTTTGTTTTAAGATATTGTGAAATGCACTGAGCATTGTTTGCAATGTTAAGAAAGGAAATCCATATTTTGAATGAATGAATGAATGGATAAATAAATAAATAAATAAATAAACTGCTGATTGGTTCTTCTATTCAGAGCATTCAGTCAAGGAATTCTCTTTCATGCTTAGAAGTTTATAAATCTGAGTAATTTCAATGGTATTTCACAGGAGTAATTTCCAATGGCTGCTGCTTAGTTTAAATACGTACCATCTCCTAGATTAAATATTACGATCATATAATGATGTTGCCATAATGCATATCTTTGTATAAGTTTGTCCCACCATATTTGCTCCTATATTTTTGCATGCCTTATTTTTGCATTTTTGCAAAACAATACAGTGCATTTTATAATATCCGTCTTTGCTTTAGTGAGATGTAATAATTATATTCTAGTTCTATAAATTATTGCTTTGATTTTAAAATTAAATTCAATTAAATTTGTTTAATTGGTTTGAAGAATACAATTTTTGGTACAAGCAATCTATTTCGTTTTGAAGCTTGATACAAGCAACTCAATGCAATATGAAGAGGACCCTTCAAATGTTGGTCTTAACTCTCTCTAAAGAACCTACAAAACCATTATATAACAACACAGTTTGTTACACTTTTCTTTCTGCTCCTCTTGGCTTGTGTCTTGTAGGCAGTGTATATTGCTCCCCTAAAAGCACTGGTGCGGGAGAGAATTGAAGACTGGAAAATTAGAATTGAAGAAAAGCTGGGGAAAAAGTAAGTTTTTTTTTTTCTTTTATTCCTAAGATGATCCAGAATAAAATAAAAAACTTAAAGCCCTGTAATATTCAATATGCAGGTGATAGTTTGTTTCCATTGCATCTGTTTGCCACCACTTCTACAGAACTGTCAACAAATGGCATGAAAAGGAAATTGGTGTTCTTAACAGTTTTGCTGTATTTACAAGTAAAACCTGACCACATTCTTCAGACAGATTCTTGACATTTGTTTTTCTTTAGAACATTCATATGTACAGATTAACATTTCATAAAGCTCTGGACCTTCTTAACGTCATACATGTATACCTGTCCTAGCCCAACAAAACACCTTGTAAGTTGATCTAATTTTAGCTAAGAATCTATCTATATATGAAATGGATACATCACAATTTGAAATCACTTTATAATAGTTTTTACTATTATGGAATGTTTTTACTAGATTATAACTAGACTGGATAGAAGATTGTCAGAGCTTTTTTCTGTTAAGAAGCATGGATCAGTAGGGCCCTGCCTTGGTATGAATATTTTGTCTATTCACCAGGACCTCCATGCTGTTCCTTCTCCCTCAGCTCTAGCACTGGTCTTTCTTGTGAAAGGAACTGCTATAATGGGGATAGAAATTCAGTACTTTCCTTTTTCTGTGAGGAATATGAACAGAAAACAGTATATGGGATGCTATTGTGGATGCAGCCTTGCATTCTAACAGGATAGCATTATTTATCATGTTTATATGAAGGCTTAATGTTCTGGACCTACTGTCTAACTCCAAAACAGATTTTAAAAATTGTGTTGTATCACTTCACAATGATCATTTGACTCCCTTTGCAGGGTTGTGGAGTTGACAGGGGATGTGACTCCTGATATGAGGTCAATTGCCCAAGCTGACCTTATTGTTACTACACCAGAGAAGTGGGATGGGGTCAGCAGAAGCTGGCAGAACCGAAGCTATGTTCAGAAAGTTTCCATTCTCGTCATAGATGAGATCCATCTGCTAGGTGAGCATCATTTTTATCGGTATTATTTCTCTGCTAGGTGAGCATCATTTTTATCGGTATTATTTTTGAAATGGAAGTGTGCTCTGGCATTGCTAGTTGAAGTTTTAAAAAATAGTGATGTTTATTCTTCTTTCCTTCTTTTTTAGGGGATGAAAGAGGCCCTGTACTGGAAGTTATCGTGTCTCGTACGAACTTCATCTCATCTCACACAGAAATGCCTGTCAGAGTGGTTGGTCTCTCGACTGCATTAGCTAATGCCAGGGATCTTGCTGATTGGCTAAATATCAACCAGGTATGTGGAAGAAATTAACATCCATTAATTTGGAGAGTAGCAATCTGGCATTATTTATGAGATAAAAACAACCTTCGACATTAACAACCAGCCATTTACGTTATCTTTTTAGATGGGGCTATTCAACTTCAGGCCATCGGTGCGTCCTGTTCCACTGGAGGTACACATTCAAGGCTTTCCAGGCCAGCACTACTGTCCTCGTATGGCTAGCATGAACAAACCAGCATTTCAGGGTATGCAACTATAGCTATTTTTTTTTTAAGTCTACCCTAGATGAATGTATATCATGTTTTGTTGTGTATCTTCCTGGTTTGCTTTAAGAAGAAAGTCTTTTTAACAGCATGACCTAACTTCAGGTCTCATACATTAACATTGCTAACACAACACACATCAGTGGAACGTAAATGTATTTCAAACAGAATAATTGAAATTACTGTTAGCATTTGACACTGTGAAAATATTTTCCTATTAATGTTTTAAGATTTACAACGTATAAGCCTTTTTCAGTATTGGTTCAGTAAGAGATTTGCTCCTCATAGAAGCTTTAAAAAACTGTAAACAGAAGTTGCATGTCAAGCTAAGCTTGCATAATTCTGATTTTAGGGCAATAACCATAAACTTCAGAATTTCCAGTGTGTCCCAGATATGTCTCTGTTTTCAATTTTTTATTCGTAAACTGGCAAGCGGGATAGATTTAAGAACCACCTTCATATTTTATTGAAACATGTTCTGTGTGGGTTCCATAAGGAATATTTATTATATCAATTAAAAAGAAGTCCACAAATAAATTTTGTGATGTGAACTGCTGTTGATTGTAAGGCGACAGTTGTGAGGTGACTTTTTAGCTGATCTAATTAGCCTTATGACAGAAGTGAAGTATTGATTGGGGACTGGAGACCAATCTTGGCAGTTCAGATTATTTACACCTCAAGGAGGAACATTGTAGAAAAACACTAATGAACAATAAATCTGTCCAGAGCTGTTCAGCCACACCTGTTCCTGAAGCAACAAAAATTCATTAGCTGTCAAGCTTTCGTTAAGAAATAGATATATTGGTATCTATATGAAGAAGATGCAATATTAACATTGTCAACTGTCATACTCATATGTACATGCATTGGTTCTCATTTACAGACATGTATTGGCATGGTTTGTACTAAAATTGTATCAATTAAGTATACATTCATAAGACTACATAAAGGAATAAAATCATTTTATATTTAACAAATCCCTTAAAATGTAAAAACATATTTTATACATATTAATGATTGTACCTGAAACAGCTTGATGCTGTTAATATTTCTTCTGACTGATGAAATTTCTGTAGAAATGTGATTTACAAAGCAGTTTTCTTTCCACTTGTTACAGTCATGACTGTGTCATCATTTTCCATTATAATCTCCATTTTTCAGCCCATAAAATTTGGCTGCAAATTGAAAGTTTTCATTTTCAGCAAGAAAATCCTTTAAAAAAAAAACTTTGCTTGGCTTGAATATTTTACTGTTATAAGTGCGTAACTCCCAAACAAACAAAAAAGTTAAAAAATTTCCCAGTCTTTGCTGCAGTTGTTCAGACACTTGAGAATTCCCTTTAAAGGTGAGTAAATATATAAGTTTTAATTCATTGGCACTTTTCATTCAAATGATTCCATGACTGATGTAAGGAAAACAGCAAAATGCTGGTTTAAGTAATTGCATTGTATTGTTCTGAGTTTTTGTTTATTTTTTAACAGCTATTAGGAGCCATTCTCCAGCCAAGCCAGTTCTTATATTTGTATCATCCAGACGTCAAACTAGACTTACTGCTTTAGAGCTGATTGCTTTTTTGGCAACTGAAGATGATCCAAAACAATGGCTGAATATGGATGAAAGAGAGGTAAACTCAAGCAATTTGTATTAATTCATTTAGGTGAATGCGATTGTTGCGTGGCAGACATATTAAAGGTGAGTGTTACAAGGAATTCTTACATGACTTGGTAATGTCTCCCCACCACCACCACCACCACCACTTTTTTTTTTAGACATAGAGTTGGTACACACAACACTGCTGATAGCTGAACGGTGATAAAGCTTTTGGGAGGGGCCTCAGGATCACCGCCTAGACCCTCGCTTCTGGAACACAAATTCCCTTTCCTTTCCAACAGGTCTTAACTGAAGATATATGTCACATCAGCAACAGTGTTGACCACAGTTAAAGTTTAAAAGGATCTGAAATCAGAGTTTTAAGGCTGAGGATGGCAGAGGAAGAACAGGACAAAATAGCATATTCCCAACCCTCCCTCCTGAAATGCAGTCTTGCAGTCTGCTCCTGATTCCTTAATCACAGCTACTTATGCACCGATCCACAGCGCTCCACCCAATTCCACAGGCACATAGCTTAAAACAAACAAAGAGTTCTGTTGATGATGACTGCTTCTCTGCTATAAATATGTTTTTATAAGATCACAGTCTAGCATCATGATCCTAAAACCTGTCTGCTTGTAACACAGGAGTAACATCCTTGCAATCTCAGTGCAATGTCATAGTCCGGTATTGTCTTTGTTAGCTTCATCATAAACACGCCAAAGGAGTAAAATAATACGGGCACTACTACTTCATCTGGACCGGTTTTAATGTGGCTTCTTTAAAAAATAAGAAAGACAATGTTATTTAAAAGAGACATATTGTTCTACGGCCTTGATGTATGTGTGTGTGTGTGTGAGAGAGAGAGAGAAAGAGAGAGAGAGAGAGAGAGAGGGAGGGAGGGAGAGAGACTGAGGGAGAGGGAGAGAGAATGAAGATGAATCTTAGGTTCCAGTCTACAAATAGAAGTATACGTGATGTGCAACCTGCAACAAAATGTTGCATGGTGTGAAGAATGTTGATAGGGGGACATTCTCTCTCTCATAATACTAGAACCCAGGGTCATCCCATGAAGCTGATTGGTGGGAGATTGAGGAAAGATAAAACAAAGTACGTCACATAGCACATAGTTAAACTATGGCATTCACTCCCACAGGATGTAGTGATGGCCATCAATAAGGGTTCAGACATATTCCTGGAAGAGAAGGCTATCAGTGGCTACTAGTCCTGATGGCTATGTGCTACCACAGGTTTCAGAGGTAGTATGCCTATGTACACCAGTTGCTAGGAAACATGGGCAGGAGGGTGCTGTTGTACTCATGTCCTGCTTGTGGGTTCCTGGTCAACAGCTGGTTGGCCACTGTGTGAAGAATGCTGGACTAGATGGACCCTTGGTCTGATCCAGTACGGCTCTTCTTATGTTCTTAGTGTATCCTCACCCTAACAAGGAGTGCTCCTGTTCATGGCTCTAGTCCAGCTAGCCAGGATCAGGAACCGTGTAGTGCTGCTCAAGTCTTGGGGGTAGGGGAGGTTCAAGAGAAGGGAAGATGAAAAGGACTCCCCCCCCCCCCGCACTTCCACTGTGCTGCAGGAGTCAATTTTGCTGCCAGCCCCAAACATGAGCATGATAATGCTGTATAACAAGGGAGGGGGATTCTGCAAAGTGGGGAAGTGGAAAGGTGTTCCTTCCTCCTGAAACATCCCTATATAGTACAGGGAGGGGAATATTACAGCCTCATGGCATGCATCTTCCCCAACCCTAATCCCCCCTGCAGGATATGTACTATAGTTTGTTAGGGACTTGAGCAGGTCGATTGCCTCTCTCCCCATGCATCCATTTTCCCTTTTTTGTTTTTCTTCAGTTGACATTCTAACATTCAGTGTCGCAACTTTTTTGAACCTTAGACTTGCACAGTGTACCCACCTTCTGCTTCTTTTAGAACCCTTTTTTTTCTTCCTGGGAGTGGAAGTGAGAGCTGCCTGTGGAAAATAGAGGAATCAGATATAACGGAGCTGTGATTTGGCACAGTGTATTTAGAGGCAAAGAGCAAGTTCATATCACTGTTGAACCTGGAAGTTTATATTCCAGACAATTGGGCAAGTTACTCTAGAACTGATATTATCTATAGATTCAAATATCAGCATTTCATCAGTCCTGGGAGCTGACATGTCTTTATAGGGCTGCTTTTGGAGTTGTTTGAATTTTCCTTTTCTTTTAATTTACAAACCTATATATTTCTGTGTACCTAGGGAGTTTGTTGAGTAGTTGGAAATAACTATCTTATGTTGGGAGGGCAGTCCCATTTTGCTTCCAAACTTATGGAAGGAATGATATTCAGAAGTCTAATGCTCAACTTGGGTGGTTAAATACCACTTTCCCCACACTCAACCCCTGTCTCTGCATTGTATTGGGTTTTATTGGTGCAGCAAGGTTTAGACAAACTATTACGTAGCTAGATTGTTGTTCTTAGGTGGTTTGTGGGTTTTTACACTTAGTACTATTGTCTAGTCAAAGGAAATATATACCCAGACATTTGAATTTCTGATTGTAGAAAGTGGGATTTTCTCTTACGCATAGAATCTAGATGCCTATGACTGTTCACTCAATACACCTTGTTTTGGATTTCAGCACTATTTTCCTATATATAAGATTAGTGTTGATATTCCCTGTAATAGCCAAGGCTCAGATAACTAGTGAGCCTTTCATTCCTACTGACAAGGCAAAGAGGAAAGCAGACAAATTATCTATCTCAGCATTGCTACTTCCTGCTCTTTGATTAAAACCAAAAACAAAATGGCTGAAGCTATGGAAGAGAAGATAAAACAGAAGAGCAAAATCTGAGAAGTAGATCCTTTGTTAGTTATGACACACCTGAAGTATTTCTCTGTCACCAGAGTTCCAAGTTTTAGTACAGAGAAGGCCAAGCAACAAAGGAAGAATACAGGCAGGTAGCACAGAATTGCAGGGATGGCATCAGGAAGGCTAAAGCTGAGAAAGAGCTGAGGTTAGTGAGGGATGCTAAAAGCAACAAAAAAGCTTTCTTCAGCTACATGCATAGTAAAAGACAGAGGAAAGAAATGGTGGTTCAGCTATTAAATAAGGATGGCAAAATGATAACAGATTATAAAGTAAGGCAGAAGTGCTCAGTTCCTACTTTGGCTCAGTCTTCTCCCAAAAGAGGGTCTATGACCCCCCTGGCAAAGGCAAAGTACAGGCTGAAGGGGCAGGATTGCAGCTTGAGATCGATAGGCATATGGTCAAGGAACACTTAATTACTTTGAATGAGTTCAAATCTCCAGGGCCAGATGAACTGCACCCTAGAGTAATAAAGGAACTGGCAGAAGAACTCTCAGAGCCGCTATCTATTATCTTTGAGAAATCATGGAGGATGGGTGAAGTGCCAGATGACTGGAGGAGGGCTAATGTTGTCCCTATCTTCAAAAAAGGCAAAAAGGAGGAACCTAGGAACTACAGACCAGTCTGACATCAATCCCTGGGAAAATTCTGGAGCAGATGATAAAGCAATCCATCTGTAAGCACCTTGAAAACAATGCAGTGATTACTCAAAGCCAACATAGATTTGTCAAGAACAAATCCTGCCAGATGAATCTGATCTCATTTTTTGATCAAGTAACCTCCCTTGTGGACTGTGGGAATGCTGTGGACATAATATACCTTGACTTCAGCAAAGCTTTCGACAAAGTGTCCCATGATATCCTGATGAGCAAACTAGCTCAAAGTGGGCTAGATAAAACAATGATCCGGTGGATCCACAGTTGGCTACAGAATCCAACTCAAAGAGTCCTTATCAATGGGATCTTCGCCAACTGGGGAGAGGTAATGAGTGGGGTACCGCAGGGCTCAGTCCTGGGCCCAGTGCTCTTCAACATTTTTGCTAATAACTTGGAGGAGGAGCTGCAGGGAATGCTGATCAAATTTGCAGATGACACAAAATTGGGCAGGATAGCTAATACTTCGGAAGACAGAAACAAAATTCAAAGTGATCTTGATAAACTGTAACGCTGGGCAGAAAACAACAGAATGAAATTTAATAGGGATAAATGCCAAGTTCTGCACCTAGGAAAAAGAAACCAAATGCACAGTTACAAGATGGGGGAATACCTGGCTCAACAACACTACAAGTGAGAAGGATCTTGGAATTGTTGTCGATCACAAGCTGAATATGAGCCAACAATGTGATGTGGCTGCAAAAAAGGCAAATGCTCTTTTGGGCTACATTAATAGAAGTATAGCTTCCAAATCCCAGGAAGTAGTAGTTCCCTTCTTCTCAGCACTGGTTAGGCCTCATTTGGAGTACTGCGTCCAGTTCTGGGCACTGCACTTAAGAAGGATGCAGACAAGCTGGAGAGGGTTCAGAGGAGAGCAACAAAGATGATCAGGGGACTGGAAACAAAGCCCTATGAGCTGAGACTGAAAGAACTGGGCATGTTTAGCCTTGAGAAGAGAAGACTGAGGGGAGATATGATAGCGCTCTTCAAGTACTTGAAAGGTTGTCACAGAGAGGAAGGCCAGGATGTCTTCTTGATCATCCCAGAGTACAGGACACGGAATAATGGGCGCAAGGGACAGGCAGCCAGATTCCAGCTGAACATCAGGAGAAACGTCCTGACTGTTAGAGCAATACGACAATGGAACCAATTACTTAGAGAGGTAGTGGCCTCTCCCACACTGGAGGATTCAAGATGGGGCTGGACAGCTATCTGTCGGGGATGCTCTGACGTGGATTCCTGCATTGAGCAGGGGGTTGGACTCGAAGGTCTTGTAGGCCCCTTCCAACCCTACTATTCTATAATTCTAGGGAAAAACCAATTAGTAGAGGGCTCCGTTCATAGAAGTAGGTTCCATTGTATCCAAACACTTCTAATACAACACATGGTCATCTGAACTGTAGAGTGGCATAAGCACGTATTTTCTTCAAAAGGAACAGTTTCCGCCTTTTCTTTAGTTATACCTGGTTATTGAAAATGGAGAGTCCCATCACTTGAGGATTTGGTTCGCTTTTCTATTATTACAGATGAAGTGATAACCATACTTGAAAGGGATGAAAACAGAATTGCACTCTGAATTACAGACATATTAATGGAATATTATAGGTTAGCTGAAAAGTTGTTTCTGCTTCATGTGCTCAATCTAGCTGAGTTATACCAATGGTTCTACCGTTAGAAACCCTGACCGTTCGCAGCTCTTGAGACTGTTAGGCTGAGGTCTTTCCCAGCCCTGCTTTGAGACCCTTTAATTTGAGGCCTACCTGATTTGAGCATTAGTTGTTGCACTTGACTCTTCCCTCTCTTCCTTTGCAAAGTGAAGAAATCTGCAGCCCTGGCAAGAAGGGAGGAAAGAGATTTTAAAATACATTAGAGCAGGATAAGAGACTAGGTCAGTCGGTGGCTATTAGCCATGGTGGTTACATGCACTTCCAAGGTTCAGAAAGAGTACATTTCTGAGTGCCAGTTGCTGGGAAGCAACAATGGGAAAGGGCTAATCATTGCAATTTTATAGACCCATTAATCTGGCTCAGTTTCCTTACCTTAAACAAACAAACATACAAAAACAACTCTTCAGTTGGTGAATTGTGCTCTGCACATGGACTGTCCACTTAACACAAACTCTGAAAAACTCATGTATCATCTTGCCTTTTGTGGGGAAATTTCCTTCTGAGGATATTTTCATTAGTTGTGCGCTAGGACACAAAAGTAATAGTAAATGCTGGACATGTTCCCAGCTTGGGCAATACAGGATACCTTGACAATTCTACTTCAGATCTAGTAGGGATAGGCAGAACATAGTAATCAAAGGCAGATGTGGGTGAGCAACTTGTATTCTCCACTTATTCATAGATTTTGGTGCCTCCCCTTCTTCAATCAAAGAAGACTATCATATTTCATTTGTCTGTCTGAAAGATCTATGAAAGGTTCACTCCATCGGAGGATGGAGTGTTGATTCATGTTTGCGAAGCAAAGGTGCTACAGTCTCGCTAGACCCAGTAGTGTGTCAGGAAGTCTGATTTGCTTTTAATGTCTTTGATCACAAGGTTTAGCTCTTTGTGATTGATCAATGTGGGTAAAACAAAATTAAGGAGATTTATATACGGTGTATGCAACTTTGAAACTACACATGGGAAATCTGAAATTGTGGATTCAGCCCTATGTAGTAACACCTACATTTTTATAGTATTTATTTAGGAAAGACCCTGTTGAAAACAGAAACTAGTTATTGTAACAAATCTAAAATCTACAATATACCAAATTAATCTTTGCTTGGATTTGAGTTTATTGATCTTTGGCATCGTCTGACATTTCCACTGCTTTTAGCAGTCTGTGAAGATGAGGCTTTTAAAGTGTAATTGCAATAGCTTTCCTACAGCTTATTTCTAATTTTAAATATCTACAGCTTGTTACGGTTGTACTACAGCTAATTCAGTAAAATTAATGTAGCGTCATAAATGTTATGTTTAGTAACACGTAAGACTCATCCAATTCCTGCTGAGGCCATTAGGAAGACAACTGCACACACTGGGGATGTGGATGGAGGCCTTTATTACTTCTGAACAGGAAACCACATGGCTGAGCATGCGTGAAGTAAAATATGTGTTCATGTATCGAGAGGAATATGCTTTCTATATGATCCTAAAAATAGAAGTAAATAGCATTTCATCCTGACTTTCTGCTGTTTAGTATCTGAATGCTGAAGAGCATATTCTTCTACTTTTAACATTTACATCAGCAATCTGATATTTTCAATGTGATTTTCAGTGATGAAACAAAAATAGTGTGATTTTGAATATGTTGCAACAAATTGTGACAGATACTTCTTTAGAAAAATTTAGGGTACAATCTGTACTTAATTTATTTCTAATCTACTGTGTTTGGGGGCTTTGATAATTGGAAACTAATACCTTTATTAATTATCAGGGAAATATCATCAGCTCCTATTTTGAACTTGCTAATTTTTTTCACTGGGATTTGGCTACACTTCTTCATTCTAAGCATATGTTTTCTGTAACTAGTTTGAGAATTTTTTAATGATGTGATATATTGAACAGGTATCAAAAATACACAAGAATAACAGTGCAACTCTGTGCATGCCTACTGTGAAGTAAGTCACACTGGGGTTGTTTGTACATAACGACGACCCATCCGTTTTTAAACGGATGGGTTGTTGTGCGTGCAAGGGGTAGTGCACCCACCTCTTTCGCTTTTACAGCCCAACCTACGATCAGCTTCTTCATTGGCTGTGGCGCATGGGTTCGCATGTCACACTCCACAACCTACAAAGGAGCATATTGTGGGCTCTGCAGTAAAAGCAGGAGAAGCAAACACGCTGCAGGCAGCATGCACACTCATCCCCGCATGTACGCAGCAACTCATCAGTTCTTAAACCAATGGGTTGTTGTTATGTGCAAACCAGGTCATTGAGTTTAATGGGGCTTACTCCCAGTAAGTGGACATAGGATTGCAACCTAAATCACTTCAACATACATAGCACTGGTCGTGCTCAGTTTCGTTTTTCATGTATTCTTTTAATTTATTTAATTTATATTGATTAACAATTGCATTAAGTTTGTTTGTGTATTAACTTTTTGTTGTGTATTTATCTTGCCTTTCCTCAAAATTGCTCAGGGAAAGTTGTCCTCCCACATTTTATCCTTGCAACAACCCAGTGAGGTAGATCAGACTGAAAGATAATGACTTCATCATCCACTAAGCTGATTGGCTGAGTGGGATTTGAACTGACGCCTCCCAGATCCAAGTCTCCTCTGTGCTGCATTGGCTTTTGATACTTAGGATGGGGCATAGCAACAGCTCTGCCCATACATAATGTAGGGGCTGACCTGTTGGGTGGGGTGATGAGGGAAGAACTTTATCAGGGTTTTCAGTAGAACTTTCTTCTGCAGTGTTATGTTTAGCCATAAAAAATACCATTTCACCTTAACACAGCGGCACTGTAACTTCACTTAACATCTGTGCCAGATGTGAAATGTGTAATTATATATTGTTTTAAGACTTCATAACTTTCTTGATTCTTTTATTCAGCCCATCTTTCTTTACCGGCCATTTCAGACAATCAATAAGCATTATGCAGTGGCATATGGTCTGAGTCTGATGTGCTTTGAAAAGGGTACAGAGTACTAATAATGAGGATTCTGCGAAAATGGGAAAACCAGGGCGGCAGATATGCTTTGAGAAAGTATGGGGTTTTAGCATCTTGAAACAATATATCACACTCAAAGGGACAGAATTGGGCTGCACAATCTGTTAGCTCATTCTTGTCCAATCTGGTCTCCTCCTTTCTTTTGGAGCCAGTGTTGTCATCAACTTGCTGAATTATACCCTGACTGGAATGAATTTCAGACACAGGGTAATGTATCTACTTAAATGGAATTCTATCTTTCTATGAAAGCTTTTTAGGTATTATATATTTTTTTAAAAAAATACAAAACAAAACACTGTTAATGTTAAATTGTTCAGAATTTTACAGATGTAAAAGAAGAACAGAGGGGAATTTTCTGCTTATTAGTTTGAGAAAAATCCTGATGATGTTTCGTGCGCCTTGCGACTTTTGTTTTAAAAGCTGAAACATTTTATTTTGTGAAAAGAAGATAGCTACAAAATGACACGTTCATCATTAAACTATGTAACATGAAGGCAATGCTTTTTGCACAGTTTAAAAATCAACAGGTTATATCAACTAATTTAAGATGGGCCAAATCTTTCTTCGTCTTGATATTCATATTACAGTCAGCCCGCATTAGCCCGCCATCTGAAGAAAGTGGTTTTCATAATCAGTTTTTTGATAACAAATCCCTCAGGCAAATTTACAGTGCCTTTTCATGGTTAACACTTGTTCATGCGTTCAAAAGTGCTATTAGATATGCCTGTTAATCTCTACATGTTGCCTTGACTGTTTTTCTTTTGGTGATGGTGCCTTGAGTAAGGCTAGAAAGATAATTAACAGTGCAATCCTATATTTGGCTGCTCAGAAGAAAGTCCCACTGAGTTCACTGGGGCTTAGGATTGTAACCTAAATTCTGCTTTGTGCTTGAGGTGGGCAGTTCATAAACATCCTACAGTAATAGCTGCTTCCTAGATTTCAGTGGAATTATCCCAGCCCAGTTGGTCTGTAAATTGCCTTTCCAGTATCTCTTATATTTTTGTCTTATTTTATAAGGTGAATGTCATATTCATTCAGAAATTGGCTCAAGGAAATTCTAATTCTGAAGACAAAATTAATTGTCTTCAGAATTGTGGAGCCCTGGAATGGGCTTGTGGGTAAAATAGGGTTATTGTTTTTATTGCGCTGATTTATGTGAAAGTGAGGGGGGTCTGCTAGGAATGGCTAAGATCCCCTGCTGCTAGAATGACAGGCTAGCAGTGCAAATGCCAACACTCCTGCTAAGGGTCCTTCAGTTTTACTGTGTGAAATTACAGAACTTTGCAGGTATAACTAACAGCACCACAGGGCACTGCTTAGTACAAGGCAGTGGACAGATTTGGGCAGAGGTTGGGTGAACGACACCAGCAGTACAGCTACTATTAAGAACATCCTCTTTGAATAAAGTGCCTAGTGGTGCAATGCCCTCCCCCGTTATGTTTAAAACTTTATGTTTTATGGTTAAAATTTAATAACAACATGAAAGATTAATATTATAAAGTTGGTTGTCCAGAATAAAAAAAGAAACGATTTCATGCGTTGACATTTTTCTGAGGTCAAGAAGTTCATGGATGTAAAGTTTTGAAATACTACTAACTGCACATGTCTTACAACGTAAGGTTATGATAAAAAGGAAGTTCTGAATATTCCCGGCCTATAAAAACAATGAACGAATGCTGTATGTAGACCTGAACCTTTTAACATCATTGTTATTTACAGTGTTGTTCCAGTGAACAGCTATGTTTTATTTTATTCACGGAACAAAACCTGTGCATTCTTGTACACTCATGATGATTAGTTCTTGGCTCAAAGGATCATTTGAAAATCAAAGCCTGTTATTAAACTATCCCATGGCTAGATTAACTGTTAAACAAAAAATGTATATTTCTTCTCAGAGCAGTGGACATGTAAACAGAAATTTAAAAAGGTTTCTTCTTCCTCCCCTCAAAAGTTTCACCTTTCTTTTTATGGTTTTCCACAGAAAATTGTGAAGGCTCCCTTTATAAATCCACCGTAAGGTAGTGCTATCACATCTTTTAAAACCTATACTAAAGAAGAACCCACTTTTATTCTTCTCCATGTGATCTTTAGTCTCTTTGCCTGCATTCCTTTCTTTCACTGTTTTTATAATAGTCGTCCACTCGAGCTTCTGAAAATATATGATTTCCTTATGTCTCCAACCTATATTCTAGTGTACACAGCAAACTTTCATTTTCCAGCTTACTTTATGATACCTATCAGAAGCATTTTGGTAGCAGTATCCATCTTTGTCCTGAGAGAGGACTAATCTAGGAGTCTCCCTTAATCATGTAAATTGATCAGCAAACTGGGTGTCCTATTGTGCAGCGCTGTCAGGTAATTGTTGTGGCATTTACATTATAGGAGGTTCTGCCTACTTCACAAATTGGTTTAGATTTAGATATATCCGAAATAGATATTACTTTATGTAATATGCATTTAAGAGACTATTTTTCCATGGTTAGTAAATGTACAGTAATATTGATATCACAAACAGATACAATACCTGTTGGTATGATGCAAGATATCATTTGATAGATTATATTCACTTTAAAAAAAACAACGCATCTTTTAAAGTCCAGAGGTTTCTAATAATATATACGTACTTGTATTTGTTATACTGTATGAGAGTTGTAAAAGGCCATTATCAATAGAGTTATTTTTAGCCTACACCTTATTTTTCCTCACAGGAGCTCATCACACTGCATCAGCCTACACTTCTGATGCTTTCCCAAGTTGTAGGGTAGCTTAGAGCTTGCTTTCAGAAAGTGGACCTTCTGAATTCCTTCTGTGTGTGGATATTTGCACACGTATCTTTGTATCAGATCCATAGTCTGCAAGACTTGATTGTCTGAAAATGCTTTATAATTTCAAAGTCGAATAATATGAAACAGTTAAATTGTGGCTGCATGCCTTAAACTCATAGAAGTTTGGCATTTCAATTTTAATAACAAAAGTGTGCATTATAAAGATGACTGTGAGCAGGATCGCACAATTACAGGGGGAGAATAAGCCACAGTGGCTTATTTTCTCTCCTAGCACATGCCAATCACAAGCTGCCTAATTAGCATTAATTACCTTCACCAGGCACAGGTTGTTGTGACATCCAAACCCAGTGAGGATGGGTGGCTGGGGTGGTTTACAAACCACCCCGAAACCCATAGCTTTTTTCTAGGGTTTCAGGGTGGTTTGTAAACCATCCCAGCCACCCACCCTCTCTGGGTTCAGACATCACGATAACCCGGTGAGGATAATTATGCTAATTAGGTGGCTCGTGTCCAGCACACACAGGAAGGGAAAATAAGGTGGCTTCTTTTCCCTCCATGATCATGCAAACCTGCTCTATAGGTTAGATCTAGACTTACTCATACTTGGAGTAAACCCACTGAAGTCAATGCAACAAGTTAGCCACAAATCGCTTGTCCTATTGGTTTCAGTGGGTCTGCTCTAAGTATGACTACATCTGAATAAAAGGCAGTAAGTTTGAATATACTTTTACTGTTTTCCCTTTTCTAGGCTTCTTAATTTGCTTGCTTGATCTGTGAATTCTGTAGTAAAAGGACTGTTTTTTTCCTTTGTTTACAAGTAGTGTGTAGCACATTGATGATTTCTTTTTCAAATAACATCCTTTTATTGCTGAAAATGTTCTGAAAAATTCTTGAATGAATCTTCATATACTGTTCTTTTTTTGTGTTACAGATGAATGACATCATAGCAACTATCAGAGAGTCCAATCTCAAACTGACACTTGCCTTTGGAATAGGCATCCACCATGCTGGCCTGCATGAACGAGACAGAAAAACTGTTGAAGAGTTATTTGTGAACTGCAAAATCCAAGTATGTTTGTTCTGTCCGTAATGCCATACTGAAATGTTTTTATTCACTTTTAAAAGTTGTTTGCATTACACAGATGCCCTTTATCTTTTATCTTTTTAGGTTCTTATTGCCACTAGCACATTAGCGTGGGGTGTCAATTTTCCAGCACATTTAGTCATTGTTAAAGGGACAGAATTTTATGATGGAAAAACAAGACGTTACGTTGATTATCCAATTACAGGTATTGTCACAAATCATCTGTTAGAGAAATACTTACGATATCCTGTATGTTCTTGAAAATAATGTTTGCATTTATTAATTTATTCTTAAATATGAGAGAGAGAGAGAGAGAAAGCTAGCTAGCTAGCTAGCTAGCTAGCTAGCTGAGTTAGGTTTGTCACATCTTTTGTTTGGATTCTTCAGTGATACTTAATCATAGTCCTTACTGCACTTTTAAACTTTTGCTGTGTTTTGAGAATAGTAAATCCAATGAGTGTACATTTTAAAGAGAATCTGAGATCAAAAGTATCAGAGAAGAATTATTACTTAAAAAACAAAGTCATTATGTAACACATGGCGTATAGGGCTTGCAAGCAAATATTGTGTAGCTTATTCGATATATATATATATAGCTGAATGAGAATCTGATATGGGATAATTTTCCTTATCTAATATTTAATCTCAAAACATCTGAGGATTTCCAAGAGTTTTCTTAAAATTTATTTTCAGTTTCTCACCTGTAACATCACAGGTGGTATGGGAAATGCTTTTTTTTTTTAAGTTTGCGTTGATTTTTTTCAATCTTACTTTGTAAAAAATGTGCATCAATAGAATATACTCAAGTGTGGGAATACAGAAATATTTTAGAGAAAAATAGGTACCTTTACCTTAGGGACACCACTGAAATGAGTGTGGAGAACTAGCAGTATGGACGGCCTTGGTCATGCCGTGGTGAGGCCATAGCCTGATGGTAGAGTGCGTTCTTTACATACAGAAGTTCCTAAGGTTTGTTATCTCCAGATTAAAAATAATCTCAACCCCAGCCCTTCTATCTAAATAAAAGGCTATTTCATATGTCCATATGCTTATCCCATCCATTCCCCATCAGCCATGCATAATGAAAGGAACCATGCGGGGTAAAGCATGTCTGTATTTGGGACCATTGAAACAATGGGTACTATGCAACTGTGCTCAGTTCTAATGACTTTGAGCTGTAGTAAACCAACACTCTCACAATGTAACCAGTGCTTGCTAGGACAATGGGAAAATTAGCAACTTGCTACCAACATTCAGCACCATTGCCAAATTTTGGCAGCAAACCACTTCTTTTTCCCATTGGCCTACCAAGCACTAGTTAGATTGCATATATGTCGATTTACATTAGCACTTCATTAGCGCTAGTACTGGGGTACAGTTCAAAGCTACTGAAGATTACCAGTCCCCATTTTTCTGACCCTTTAGCCATAGTTCACTCCTGAGATGTAGGGTATAGCTCAGTCTTTCATATAAGCATTAGAAATCATGTTGTAAATCAAACATTTTGTTTGGTCAGTTGAATGATATTTTTTTGAACTGACATTTTATACATCTTTTAACCAGTGTTTAAGATAAGAAAGCTAATGAAGAAAGTGCTGTTTCTGGACATTTGCCTTCATGAAAGAAGAGTAGACCCTAAACTCTGCTTAATGCTTGTCATCACCTGACTTTTGTAGATGTTCTTCAGATGATGGGACGTGCTGGTAGACCTCAATTTGATGATCAAGGCAAAGCAGTGATTCTAGTTCATGACATCAAGAAAGACTTCTACAAAAAATTCCTTTATGAACCTTTCCCAGTAGAATCAAGGTAAAGGAAAGGACCACTATTATGGGGAAATGTGATTCATTAATGTCCTGTATTCCTGAAAACTGAACACTGGACTAAATTGTACAACGTACAGTTCATCCTTCTGGCTCCAGGTGGACTGCCCTCTTAGATTCTCAGCTTATATCACCAAACTATATTATCATATACATAGTTTTCAAGGTTTCAACTATATCATAGAATCATAGAATAGTAGGGTTGGAAGGAGCCTATAAGACCATCGAGTCCAACCCCCTGCTCAATGCAGGAATCTAAGTCAAATCATCCCTGACAGAAGGCTGTCCAGCTTCATCTTGGAACGCCTCCAGTGTGGCATATATGACTATAATGTGACTACTGTGGTGAGACCTGGCCATATTTCCCACCTCCCCCCGCCACATACACACAGAAAATTTTTGGGCTGTCAAGTTGGGGGTAGCTAAAAGGGCAGGCAATTGAGAGATGGAGCAGTAGTAGCAAAAGTAACATTGTTTATAATCAGCCTTCTCCTTTTAAGCTATATGTGTTCCTGGTGGCTCATTGCCTTCTCCTGGGAAATTCAGCAGAATCTGAATGGGAGATTAGTCCTGCAATTGTAGATAGACCCCTATGTAAGGAAACAAGAATGGGAGTCATCTTCTTACCAAGAGATATCACATCTGTGAATATAATGGCTGCGAGTAGTAGCAACAGCAATAGCAGTGTCTCTCTCAAATGGTCTTCACCCATTTTAGAAGCTTTAAGTACCAAATAAGATCAATCTTAATATCAGTATCCAGGTTTTACAGATTTAACAACTGAATGCAGATGTTAAGACTATTAATCTGCTAAATCCAATTGAGAGTTTTATATACATAATACCATTATCAAATTAATGTAAATTCTTTTAAGAGAGCAGGTACATTTTTATTATGTGATTGGTTGTTTGTTTTTGTCTAGTTTGCTGGAAGTTCTGTCTGATCATTTAAATGCTGAAATTGCAGCTGGAACTATAACTTCAAAGCAAGATGCAATGGATTATATCACCTGGACCTACTTCTTCCGTCGCCTGATCATGAATCCTAGGTGAGCTGTTAAGACATTGAGAGCCAATGGGGCTTAGTGGACAAAGTAAAAAAAACCTTGAAGGCCTTGGCTCAAATTGCTGCTCAGCTTTGGGCTTGCTGGCCAGATAAGGATGTTGGAGAAATCTGTAACAGAATCAAATGAGTTTGGATTTCTGTGAGTCCAACCCACAGATTCCGTAGTGGACTAGCTTTTCTCGAGTTGCACAGATTCTGTGGACTTCTGGGCTGGGTTGTTTTTTTTTTACTTTCCGGAGTTTTATGCAAATTTAGTCATAGAAAAATATGTAAAGTAAAAAACACCATCTGAAAATGCACATTTCCTCCTAAGGCTAAAGCATGAAAATACACATTTTGCAGGGGATTCATGCATTTTTTGAAAGCGCAAATTTGTATTTGCGCAAATTCAGGAAATTGGGGGAAAATCCCATTCCATCACTGAACAGATGCATAACAAAAGGCACCTGACAGGCCACAAAATACAGATGGAACGGATTTTACAAAATCCATACATCCCTATGGCCAGATAACTTTTTCTACTGTGGTCTTTAATCTATACAATGGAAATGCTGTATACTTACCCCATAAGGTTGGTAATATTGTAAATCATGTACATTAAATACTACAGAAGTGGTAACTGTAGACCTGCGAAATATAATAATCCCAGTTTGTGTATTTTGCTCATAAGATTGTTTTTGCTGTTTTTGTTACATCCCATCCCTAAAAGAGAAGAGGGTTCAGGACAAAGAGGAATATATTCCCCTTTTATTCTGCTCTGCACCCTCTCTCCTATGCTTTCTCACCCAATCCAGCTGTGAAATTCCATGCATGGAAGTAGCCTTCAGTACACAAATCACTTGCTGAATTAGGAACCACAGACCTAAAGAAGATGCCCATCCAGTTGCAACTTCTATTTATCCAAACAACCTAGGACCATCACCATCCTCAAATGACCATCCAGAGTGATGGGGACAGTGGAAAAAAGCCCTGCATCAGCACCTACACTGGCATGGGAATGCCTAGCCCCACGAGGGCTGACGACACTTACTGCAGCATCCTAACTTATTTTAAAACATTTTAGAGTTATGGAGTAGCCATCTGTGCATCTTCATGGTTACAGATACTCATTTTATTATTTTTCCTTTTAAAAATGTATTATCCTTTTCTGCAACTAAATGATGCTTATTCGTAAATGGAAGCATGCCATGTGATGCAGGATGTTGCTGCTTGAGAAAAACAAGTCTCCTTGGGCTTGTGGAACTACTTTTCATTCTGGCCACCTTCCATTAATCTTAAATACTTATCATAAATAAGATTTGTTTTTACTAAGGACTAAATCATTGCATTAAAAAATCAAGTTGATTTTAAGATCAAAGAAAGGAATCAATTTGATTTTAAGATTCATATTGTGTGTTTGTCATAACAAGTAACATAGCCACTGAAGCAGACATATTAAAACCAGTGGGTCTACTCCAGCTCACATAGTTTGTGGATTGCAGCCTTAGAAAGAGGGCAAAATCCTCAACTAGAACACCAGAAAGTTATGTTAACCAGAGATTTAAAAAGCAGCTGGCACTTCTAGAATACTGTCCATCTGTGGACCAAATGGTTTTGAACATAGTCACTTATCAGTAGGGAGATCCATTTTAATGATGATATTAACAACAACAAAAACCTATTTAATAGATCACCTGTTGCAACATACTCATTAGGAAGATCTGCTTCTCCTTCAAGTAAATTCTAAAATAGTAAAGCTAATTTTCTGTGAGATCCACAACATAGTGAAATTGATATTTTTACATGATGTGTTAATATACATATGGAATGTCTTTTTAATTTTATGTATTTCATCTTGATACATTATTTTTTGATTCAGAGGAAGTTAGTTTTATATGAGTCCTGTTAAAATCAGTGCAGTTTAAGTTAGATACCACTAATTTAAATCCCTTTGATTTCAACAGAACATAGATGCAAGTAACATTTCTGGCTTGGGGCTCTTACATTAAATGTTCGGAATATTTTTTAAAAAATATGAGCCACAATTTTTCAGTTCCACCTTAGTGTTTTTTATTTTTTTGTAACATACTTGCTTTGATGATGTTAAATAATTAAAATTAGGATTCAAAACTCTGCAGATTACTTTATTTGTTAATTCATCTGCGAATGTCAGCAAAAAATGAATACTTAAACCTGCGCTAGCACTGCTATTCGGCAGCTGGCATTGTTCAAAGGAATGTTGAATAACTAGTTGCTTGAACAGAGATTATAAATAGACCTTGAAAAGCAAATTAAACTAGCAGTGTTGATGAAGAGCCCAAATGTCTTGGAAGGTGCTGTAGCTGCTCCTGAAACAGCAAAGAGAGGTAGGTTTCCCCCAATCTTATTCAACACAGCAGTGTTTAAAAATGTTTTTTGTTCTACCAGAACCGTTTTTGTCCATTCTTAAGAAAATCAGGCTCTAATATGAATCATTATTATTATGAATGTATTGACAATCCTGTTTGTGTTGATCTTGGATACATCTGCTTCTATCTTTATATTGAAGATATAGTTGAAGACAGAAAACGTATTTATAGAAATTCCATCCTGCCTTTCACTCTGAATAGCCTCAAGGTGGCTTGCTATAAAAACAATCAAAGTAGAAAAACACAATATTAACAGTGCATTCCTAGACATGTCTACTCAGAAATAAGCCCCTCTGGATTCAGTGCGACTTACTCCTAGATATGCATAGGGTTGCAGCCTAAAACAACAAATCACTGGAAATAATCCAGCAGATAAAAGAGATAAACATAAAAGCAGCAGTTAAAGGACTATTAAAGGATCTCAGATACCAGTAAAAGCATAGGAGAAAGTGTAAATCAAATATGGCCACTTTATTTTATGTGTGGTTTATCTGACACTGAAACAAAAGTGTGGGTATTCACCTATGACTGTAAAGCTTCAATCCTTTGTACACCTATTGATCTTAATCAATAGGTGTACATAGAGGAGGGCAACAAAGAGGAGGGCAGCAAAGATGATCAGCGAACTGGAAACAAAGCCCTATGAAGAGAGACTGAAAGAACTGGGCATGTTTAGCCTTGAGAAGAGAAGACTTAGGGGAGATATTATAGCGCTCTTCAAGTACTTGAAAGGTTGTCACGGAGAAGAAGGCCAGGATCAATTCTCGATCATCCCATTTCATGTGACTGTACATCCCACTACATTCATCCGCACTAGTTTGTGTGACTTAGCTATATGGGCAGGGAAGGGACAATTCTGAGCGTTCATTTCTTTCATCAATTTTAATCAATTATTTAATTAGTGCTAACTTGCCTTTTTATTTGGGTGCTATTGCAGCATTACTTTTTCCCAACACTTAAAAAGTGTTTTAGCATTTATTAAAACAGGGGTGCATAACCAGAATTTGTGGGGTCAGTTTGCCCGTCTCCAGGCCTCCATAAGCTGGATGACGTCAGTGGGTGTGGCCACAGCCACTGACATCATTGCACTGCCCATTTTTCTTTCTTCATGCTGGACTTCTGTGCCTGTCTCAACATGGAGAAAGGGACTCGGCTGACACTGGGAAGAGCAACCGCTTCCCTAAGTATCAGTCATCCCTCCCTCCCCGCACCAGCCACATCTCTACTATTATCTCCGCTCTGAGATCAGAGGTAACAGTGGAGATTTCCCTGGGATTTCCCAATTGAGTGGCATGCAGGGGATTCCCCACTGTTATCCCAAGTCCCGTCCCCCAGAAGGAACTCAAGGAGGGTCTGTGGGCCAGAGGTTCCACATCCCTGAATTAAAACCTCAGCAACCTCCCCTCCCTGGCCCCCCACCAGCCCCAAAGAAAAACATGATGCTAAAATGGCACCAACCAGAGAGGCTGTGTGCATTTTTAAATGTTTTAAATTTGCTTTAATTTAAGCACTGTCATGTGAATATTTCTATAATTAAAATATAGAGAGTCAAAAGGGCATTTTAGCACAAATTAAAAGATCAATTAAAATATACTGATTAAATAGCACTGACAAGAAAGGTAATACTGAAGTAAATAGATGTATTGGATGAATAAACATTGCTACACATCACCGCATAAGTCTAAACCACGGTTCTTAAAAAGACAGAAGATTATCTATACCTGCATAGTGGTTTGAAAAGAGACAGACAAACCGCAGAGAAAATAAAGGAGAACACATTTTAATAACTATGTCATACAGTGCCTTGCATAAGTATTCACACACACACCCCTTCGACTTTTCCACATTTTATCTTGTTACAGCCTGGAATTAAAATGGATTTAACTGGCATTTTTACCATTTGATTTACACAACATACTGAAAATTGTGCAAAATATTTGTATTATGGCACAAAAGTTAATTAAACAAAAACAAACTGGTATTTGTGGGTTGCATAAGTATTCATCCCGCTGAGTTAATACTTGGTAGAAGCACCTTTGGCAGCAATTACAGCTATGAGTCTTTGGGGGTAAATCTCTACCAGCTTTGCGCATCTGGATCCTGCAATTTTTGCCCATTCCTCCAGTCCATTGGCAAAGTTGGTCATACTCTGTCAGGTTGGATGGGGACCATTGGTGAACCGCAATTTCCAAGTCTTGCCACAGATTCTCAATCGGATTGAAGCCTGGGCTTTGACTGGGCCATTCTAAGACATTCAGGTTCTTATTTTTAAACCACTGCAGTGTAACTTTGGCTGTGTATTTAGGGTTATTGTCCTTCTGGAAGGTGAAGGACAATCCCTGCTGATGCACAGCATTCCCACAACATGATGCTGCCACCACCATGCTTCACACTGGGGATGGTGTTCTCAAAGTGATCAGCACTGTTGCCTTTGCACCACACATAGCATTTTGCGGTAAGGCCTCAAAGTTCAGTTTTGGTCTCATCAGAGCCGATAACCTTTTTCTGCATATTTGCTGTGTTTCTGACATGCCTTTTGGCAAAATCCAAACAGGATTTGTGGTGCGTCCGAGTGATAGTTGTCCCATGGACGGTTTCTCCCTTCTTAGCTGTGGATCTCTTCAGCTCCTTCAGAGTTACCATTGGCCTCTCAGTTGCTTCTCTGACTAATGCCCTCCGCACCCAGTCACTGAGTTTTGGTGGACAGCCTTCTCTAGGCTATCGTGGTTGTGCCATATTCTTTCCATTTTGTACTAATGGATGTAATGGTTCTGCAGGGGATGTTCATAGTTTGGGATATATTTTTATAAAACCTGATAGGTGCTTCTCCATAACTTAACCCAGACTTGTTTTGATAGCTCCTTGCTCTTCATGATGCTGTTTGTTTAGATATACAACAAACTCTGGAGCCTTCCAGAAACAGGTGTATTTAATCTGAGATCACATGACACTTGAATTGCACACAGCTGGACTCCATTCAACTAATTATGTGACTTCTGAAGGCAGTTGGTTGCACCAGAGCTTATTTAGGGATGTCACAGCAAAGGGGGTGAATACGTATGCAATCCAGACTTCCCGTTTTTTATTTGGAAATTATTTTGTAAAATATGTAGATTTTTTCCCCATTTCAACATTATGAACTATTTTGTGTAGATCAGTGATCAATGAGAAGAAATCCTAATTAAATCCATTTTAATTACACATAACACAACAAAATGTGGAAAAGTCAAAGACGAGTCCCCTTCATGGATCACTGCCTTGTTGTGGCGAAGGGGCTTGCGTAACTCAGTGAAGCCATAAGCTATGCCATGCAGGGCCACCAAAGATGGACAGGTCATGGTGGAGAGTTCTGACAAAATGTGGTCCACTGGAGAAGGAAATGGCAACCTGTCCGTAACATTGTTCAGGAGGCAGCAACTCAATCCATCCCAAAGAAAAAGAAATGCAAGAAAGCAAAGTGGCTGTCTGATGAGGCTTTACAAGTAGCTGAGGAAAGAAGGGGAGCGAAAAGCAAGGGGGAAAGGGGAAGATATATCCAACTGAATGCAGAGTTCCAGAGAATAGAAAGGAGAAACAAGAAGGCCTTCTTAAATGAACAATGCAAAGAAATCGAGGAAAACAATAGAATGGGAAAGACTAGAGATCTCTTCAAGAAAATCGGAGATCTCAAGGGAACGTTTTGTGCAAAGAGGGGCATGATAAAGGACAAAGAAGGCAAGGACCTAATAGAAGCAGGTGAGATTAAGAAGAGGTGGCAAGAATACACAGAAGAACTATACAGGAAAGATCTTAATGTCCCTGATAGCCATGATAGTGCTGTCACGGAACTTGAGCCGGAGATCCTAGAGAGTGAAGTCAAGTGGGCCTTAGGAAGCATTACTAACAACAAAGCTAGCGGAGGTGACAGTATTCCAGCTGAGCTATTTAAGATCCTAAAAGATGATGCTGTTAAAGTGCTGCACTCAATATGCCAACAAATTTGGAACACTCAACAGTGGCCACAAGACTGGAAAAGGTCAGTTTATATTCCATTTCCAAAGAAGGGCAATGCCAAAGAGTGTTCAAACTACCGTACAATTGCACTCATTTCCCATGCCAGCAAGGTTATGCTCAAAATCCTACAAGCTAGGCTTCAGCAGTATGTGAACCAAGAACTACCGGAAGTACAAGCTGGGTTTCAAAGAGGCAGAGGAACTAGAGATCAAATCGCCAACATTCGCTGGATCATGGAGAAAGCAAGAGAATTCCAGAAAAATGTCTATTTCTGCTTCATTGAATATGCTAAAGCCTTTGATTGTGTGGATCACAACAAACTGTGGCAAATTCTTAAAGAGTTGGGAGTACCAGACCACCTTACCTGTCTCCTGAGAAACCTGTACGAGGGTCAAGAAGCATCAGTAAGAACCAGACATGGAACAACCGATTGGTTCCAAATTGGGAAAGGAGTACGACAAGGCTGTATATTGTCACCCTGCTTATTTAATTTATATGCAGAGTAGAGAAACGTCGGGTTGGATGAATCAACAACCTCAGATATGCAGATGATACCACCCTAATGGCAGAAAGCGAAGAGGATCTGAAGAGTCTCTTGTTGAGGGTAAAAGTGGAGAGTGCAAAAGCTGGTCTGAAACTCAGCATTAAAAAAACGAAGATCATGGCATCTGGCCCCATCACTTCCTGGCATGTAGAAGGGGAAGAAATGGAAGCAGTGACAGATTTTACTTTCTTGGGCTCCAAGATCACCGCAGATGGTGACTGTAGCCATGAAATTAAAAGACGTTTGCTCCTTGGGAAGAAAGCTATGGCAAAGCTAGACACCATAGTAAGAAGCAGAGACATCACCTGCCGACAAAGGTCCATATAATCAAAGCTATGGTTTTGCCAGTAGCAACGTATGGCTGTGAGAGCTGGACTATAAGGCAGGCTGAGCGCCGAAGAATTGATGCTTTCGAACTGTGGTGCTGGAGAAGACTCTTACGAGTCCCCTGGACTGCAAGGAGGTCAAATCAGTCCATCCTAAAGGAAATCAACCCTGACTGCTCATTGGAAGGACAGATACTGAAGCTGAAGCTCCAATATTTTGGCCACCTAATGCGAAGAGAAAAGTCCCTGGAAAAGACCCTGATGCTGGGATTGAAGGCAAAAGGAGAAGGGGACGGCAGAGGATGAGATGGCTAGATAGCATCACTGATGCAATGAATATGAACTTGAGCACACTCTGGGGGAGAGCGGAGGACAGGAAGGTCTGGCGTGCTATGGTCCATGGGGTCACGAAGAGTCGGACACGACTTAACGACTGAACAACAACAACAAAGATGGGTGAATACTTATGCAAGGCACTGTATGTATGTATGCCCTGGAAAAAAGTGCATGAGCAAAGTATGGCTATTCCAAAGTAAGCTCCTAGTGTGAAAGCGCCCCCGTACTGCTTTCATGTCATAATGTCTGTGTTTTTCTTGAAAAAACAGGTGTAGGAGCTCAGCCATACATAGGAGCTATGCCACCTTCTCAACTACTTAATCCTAAATGTGTGGGAACATTCTGTGGTTGACCAGTGGTATGGGAAAGGCAGTCTTCACATGTTCAGATGCATTTTTCTTCCTCTTTTCTAGAATATAGTCTGTTGCTGAAACCAGATCTTCGGGTTGAGTCATGCCACAACTTAAAGCCCTGCTGGCTTTTCTAGGATCTTGCATAGTAAAATTAATTTTATTAGTAGTAGCAATGTCCTTCAGATAGGTCTGATGCAGATGTAATGTTCCCAGTCTGTTAACCAATGTTATGTCAGAGCCAGACCTGAATCTGTATAGCTGCAGTCATAACAAAAAAAGAATTAAACAATGAAGAGTGCAAGCACTATAGATTATTGTGGGCAGTATCCAATGTTGCCCGTGCACTATTGGGACCCACCTCTGGCACAAGAGGAAACTAACTCTTTCTAAAGCAAACTGAAATGAGTAAAAATGCCCATTTCCAGAACAGTACACGTCAGCTGAGCTAGCAGAAGGGAGCTCCACTGTCCTGTCCCATTCTCGAAATGAGTGTTTCAGCTTGTTTCCAGGGTTACTTTAGGAAGCACTAGCTTCCTGTTATGCCAGCCATGGGTCCCACTGGTGCAACACAATTGGTGGAGGCACAAGTGTAGCACTGGATATACTGCCCGCTATCAAAAGCTGCATTGTGCTGTTATTTTTTTTTTTTTTTGCATGTATCCATACTTGGAAGTTGTACCTCTGTTGATGTTACTGTTACAATATGTACTCCAGTATACCAAATGTCCACAAGTCTCTATGAACTTTAATATCTAGTTTTAATTGAAAAATGCATTTTTCTGGGTAGAAAAAGCAACTAAGCCTCTTCAACTAAGAGCTTGGTAAGATGTGACAAGCAGGAGGGAGGCAAAGAAACATGGTACCTATATTTGCAAATTAATAATATAATTAATCTGCATGATGCTGTTCCTGTGCTTTCTCACCTGTAATACATGCTGATTTCATAGTAAGCCTCCAAAACGTTAATCGTGGCCATGATGCTAAATATACTTTTTCAGGATCTATAACATCAGCTCTACATGTGGATCTTTCTTACTGGTTGCTTTCCAGAGAATGGGCTGGGGCTGGCGAATGCAAACAGTGCTGCACTCAGACTCTGCTATTCAGAGGACAGTTCAGGGGTGCTTCAGGCCTACTCATGCATTACTTGCATGTAGGGCAGGGATGGGGAATGTTTGGCTCGCCAAATGTTTTGACCTACACTCTCACCATTGGCTATGCTGGCTAGGGCTGATGAGATTTGTAGGCCAAAATACCTAGAGGGCCACACATTGCCCACCCCTGATATAGGGCCTTACCATGCTGAAGCAAGAGTGGAGCTGTGCTTTTAGCCCACAACACCAGGCGTCCTTCACATCAAGCGTAGTTGTTTGCAAAAGAACCTCACTGAGCAGACAGCGGCTTGGGTGTAGGGGTTCTGTGCATCCGAGATACCCGATTGCAAGGGTCCTGATCACGCCACCCCCCTACCTGCAGGTATGTCAGTGGTTCTCAACCTTCCTAATGCCACGACCCTTTAATACAGTTCCTCATGTTGTGGTGACCCCCAACCATAAAATTATTTTCGTTGCTACTTCATAACTGTAATTTTGCTACTGTTATGAATCGTAATGTAAATATCTGATATGCAGGATGTATTTTCATTGTTACAAATTGAACATAATTAAACATAGTGATTAATCACAAAAACAATATGTAATTATATATTGTGAAATACTTATTTCTAATTACAAATAAATGAAATTTTATCTTGAAGCATGGTGTAGCATGGGTAACAGTCTTAACAGTAAACTACATTGCTACATTTAATTATATAATTGCTACAATTATTGAGGTAAAACCATACTGTAAAAAATCCTCACTATATTTTCTTTTCTTAACGTTCTTCTCTACACGATCCATTGTCATGGGATGGTTTGCTAATGAAAATAATATATAACAATAGCTTTAATAATACAAAATATGATACATGGCATAGTTCAGTCAGTACACTTCATTAAAGTTTCCTATGATTTACCATTCTCTGTGTTGTTGTTTTTACATACCTGTTAGTATCACAAGGGGGCAGTATTCACATCAACCACAGCTGAATATAAAAAGACCGATAAGCATCCAGATTAAGTTCCCATGGTACAGATTTTTTTTTTTGCAGTCGTTGATGATTTTACAGTACATGATTTTACATTTACCCAGTAATTATAATTCATGAACTGTCATTTTACCTCCATTACTGCTGCTTTCAACACAGTAGCTGCTTTTAACAGAGTAGCTGCTTTCAACACAGCAGCTGCTTTCTACACAGTAGCTGCTCTCTACAGATGTGTGACTGGTCCGCATAAGTACATTGTGGCACCACCCCTCTCACATACACCTGTATTTGTACGGGGTGTATGTGATGGGGTTGGCGCGATGATGTCATCACGCCGGGTACTCATATGTGGGCGTATCTGCATGTGGGCAGACCTGCCTGGAGACGGATAGAGGAGCGGTGTCTCAGTTCCTAAGACCATCGGAAATATGTGTTTTCCGATGGTCTTAGGCGACCCCTGTGAAAGGGTCGTTCGACCCCCAAAGGGGTCGCGACCCACAGGTTGACAACCGCTGAGGTATGTGCTCATGCATTGAAGTGATACCTGCAAGTATCTGCTCATGTGTTGAAGTTCTTTTGCAAATGCCTGCGGTCAATATGTTGATGCTGGAGGACAGATTCATGATGGCGGGGGGGGGCAAAGCTAAATGTGTGGCCCCATTTCCACTTCAATATGGTAAGGCCCTACACACAACTAACACATGAATAGTACTAGAATGAACCTTTTTACAGTATTTCCCTGCTGTTCAGTTTATTTATCTTTTCACACTGACAAGACGATTGATTTCACTCTGGAGCCTCTTCTAGCACTTCTTCTAGCCCCACTGTGAAGGCTAAAATGGAGATAGTATGGGCTGTTGGTAAAGTACTTACTGGTGTGACTGTTCCATGCCAAACTGTCATGTTCAAATGCACCTACCATGTGTATAGGCCCATTTGCATGTAATATGAATATACCAGCAGGCACCTGCCTAGAACACATACAGAAATTGCATTTGATTGTAATGCGGTGTGCATGCAGTGTTTATACAAGTGCATTATCCATGGCCTGTGTCACATCTGTATCAGGCACTGATGTGAAAGGAGGGGGCTAGAAGAAGTATCCTCTCTCTGGTCTCTTCCTTCCTAACTTGATGAGCTTTGTCTAAAACATCTGTCCTCCAGACTCAAACAGTGGTGTGAAGTGGTAAATGCAACAGTGTGCATTCAGCTTTCCATTGTTCTCAGTTCATTGGATCTGAAACAGTGGATCCATAGACAGTACCATGAATTGCCTCTCGCTCCCCTTTCTCTCAGAGTGAAGTTCTGCTCATGGGTAGTCTGGATCTCAGCTTTTATCTCCCCAGTCTTGTTTCTTTGATTGTATGTCTTTTCATCTCTCTGCTCAGGAAATGTCCCATGCCCAACTTCAACTTTGATAACTATGGAACAGTCTTCATGGGACAGAAGTAGTCAAGCTGCTAATAACAAAAACAACAACAGTTTAAACTGTTAATAGTTCTAGGAATAGTTTGGAGAACCATCCACTGAAAAATAAGCACAGAATTCCCATTGAAATCACTTCACTAGTAAACAAAAATATTCTAACTTTAAAGGACAAGGAAGACAACTCTGTTGATATTTCACATTTTCAGTGCAAGATACAGTAGTTTGGAGCATGGCAGGCCATTTTAATAATGAATTTGGTTCACTTTGATTACCAGTCAAAAATGATAATGATGGTCATTCAATGACAGAATCCTCCTTTCTCTTGCAAATGAGCTGGCTCTCCAGGAGGTGTCTGATTTCCTTCCCACTGAGGCATGTTGATCCACAACTCTTGGATTAGATCCAGAAAATATGCTGACTGGATCATTTCTCCAGTGTTCCATCTATCAGGGATATGCTCAGAATCATAGATTTTACCTGAGCCTCATATCTGTGGTTTGGGTTTAGAAAATTTCACCTCAAGAAAAATCTCAACTGCAGCATGCCTTACAGTGAATAAAATGGAACACCCTTTGAGAAGATACCCATTTATGTCTGCCCAGTGTTTTAAATGAAACTTTTATCAAAATGGTATATATAAAAAAAAATAATCATGAGCTGAGTTCTTATGGGGTCCCCCCTAAGAAATCCTCTGAATACTAGCAAAAGCTCTTCTTAATAGTGTTTTTCAGCTGCCCCTGGAACCTGCTTTCATTATCTGTGTCGTTACTACTACCGTATAATCTGAACATAAAAAACATGGTGTTTGTAACAAATGACTTCACAGGCCTGACAGTTATAGCAGCACCGTTTCAAGGCTGATGAAAAATTTCCCAGGGAGATCTTGGGTCAGGTTTACATAAACTAAACAGGAAGCAATTGCCACCGCAATCCACATTAAACCCAAAATGGTCCGTGTAACTTCATCTACATTTTATGTCGCTGCACGTCTCTCACTTTCTCAGCTGGTGAAATTCCACACTTGCTTAGATTAGAAATATAAGTTCATGTTTCTTGTTGGGTTGTTCTTCTAGGCATGTCCTTGAGTTTAGTAGGGGTTTTTGTTTGTTTGTTTGTTTTGTTGTATATTATTTAAAAGCCTGTTTAAAAAGTTAGTTCCTTCTGTGTTTTGATTCTTTAAATGTTATGTACTTTGTAAATTTTTATGGTACCTAGGGGTTTGTTATTGCCTTTTTCCCGGTGGGCTACTAATGGAAGTTAGCCTGTCTACCCCATGTGCTAGATGCTGTTAGTATAAAACTGCCTTTGACTTTCACACGTCTCAGGGGACGAGTAATTGTTGTGTTCAAACAGCCTGTAATTGTGATCCCGCTGGCTTTCTCAGTACGCTTCTGGCTATTAGAATCATTAAACAACTCAGCACCTGTTAACAGCATTGTAAATATTCAACCTTGCTTGTGTGCAGGTTGAGCTGAATATAGGAGAAGGCTTACAGAGCCCAGCCTCATAAATTAGGGCTCCTGACAAGTCAATTATTGTGAAACTGGGTTTCACTGTGAAATAAATGAAATGGTGTGCTGACAAAAAGGTGGGTTGTCTGTTTGCAGCAGAGGGAAAATAATGACTAGATGATTCAATGCAGTGACCATGAAACTGCACTGTTTTTATTCTTTATCTGCAATTAAATAGTTAGATAATACAGTTACCCAGAAAGGGGGGTGGGGGTGGGGAGCTGATATATACTGCAGTTTTGTGTACTTTGAACATATGAGAATTCAAACTTGCATCTACTGTAAGGTGTGTTTTTTTTTAAGTATTAAATTAGTAAAATCCCATCTAAAAGGTGCATAATCTTTCAAGTTGGATTCTTGTCCTGTCTAACAGAATAGAAATATTTTACTTGAGATCATATGTATATGACTTCAAAATCCTACCTATACAGCTTAATTCTGTTTACTCAAAAGTAAGTCCCACTGTGTTCAGTGTGGCTTATTCACCCATGGGTATGTTTAATATTGCAGCCTAAGATTCCTAGAGAAAGTATAACTACTTTAGATTTCATCACTGGCTTGTTTTTAATGTTTAGTTTTTCTTTTCAAGCTGGAAAAGTAGTCATTTTGATGAAGGATGTTCTATGTAGCCATGGTTATGCTAAAAAAAAATCTTATAGGTCTCTGTTCCACATTTTTGGTCTTGGACATGATGCTGCGTTCAGGATGTAAAAAAACATTTCTATTATATTTTTTATTTGTTTGTTTATATTTATTTCATTTCTATACTGCCCAATAGTTGAAGCTCTCTGGGCGGTTCACAACAATTAATATAATGCAAACCAGCACAATTTAACGTATTGTATTCTTACTGAAGTAGCCATTTCCCAGTTCAGTAACTGTGGATCCTGAGTTAGAAATACAAGCAAAAATGAATAGCAGCCTGGGTCCAACAAATCATGCAACTAATATTATGCATCCAGTGGAACTTTAGATTTCAGTTCTCTACCATATGGCAAACTTCTTTTGAAATGTGGGGAGTTAAAAATGCAGTTTGTGATATGGCCCAGGGTTCTGCTGTTGAAAGGGGGAAAATATTTTGGGATGTTCAAGCCATTGGATGCATCTAAAGTAGCTCTTTCGAATCCTGGTTTGTACGAGCCAGCTAAATTTAGGCTGCAATTCTATACTCACTTACCTGGAAGTAACCCCTATTGGGCTCAGTGCGGCTTACTTCTGAGTATACATGTATAGGGTTGCAGTTTTAAGCACTTTTAATTTATATTGTGAGAGATTTAGGCACATCTGACTGAGAGTTAATGTATTAAAAATGCTTATCCTTTGGCTGAATCATATCTTCTTAAACTGCTAAATTAAAATAAAATATAGGCCACTCTGTATTTCTTTCATTTTAACTTTAGTTAAATTTTGGAGCAACATTTTTAATGATAAGCCTATGTTAAGTAATAATTTTCTTTTAGATTAGTTTTATCCTTTTATCATTAAGTATGGTCATCGTAAGTTCCTGTTTACATGAAATGTAGTTAAAAGCAACACCCACCTATAAGATACATTAAGCATAGCTTTATGTTTCGTACTGAAAAACATATTCCATAAACTGTCACAATGTAATGCTCCACTTTCAGAGCTCGCATGCATGTGTGTGTATGTTCATGTGTGTCCAAATCGTATTTTGTTAAAGAAGTAAATACCATCCTCTGATTCTTCTGAAAAGTCTTATACTATCTTGGGGGGGGGGGGGCATTGTCCCATCCTTCTATCCATTATTACCCGAAGGTTTTTGTGTATTTTTAAAATGTATGCTATATTTGTACCATTATACCCCTCAACTTCCTTAATTTGTTTTAGCGGAAGTTATTTCATGATCACAGCACATCTCAAAAATCTCATCAAACCACCTTTTTTGGCATGTTTCATCAAATTTGTTGGGATATGGGTGAACAAGTAGAATGATCCAAATTGTGGGCTGTTTAATAAAAATTAATGAGCTTACAATTAACAGAAGAGTGTGTGTGTGTGTGTGTGTGTGAAATTCACAAGGAAAGTGCAGAAAGTGAAAAAATGAAATTCATTACATTTATTATATTTCTATACTGCCCTATAGCTGAAGCTCTCTGGGCGGTTCACCAAAATTAAAAACCATTATACACATTATACAAAGTACAAATTTTTTTTTACATAAAAAACATATAAACAGATACCACACACAGACAACATATATCTAAAAACAATTCATTAAACAATCCATCAAGACGATTCAGGGCCTAATTACAACTCATTATATGCTGCCAAATACCTGACAGAAAAGGGCAGTTTTAACCTGGTGCCAAAAAGATAACAATGTTGGTGCCAGGTGGGCCATGTCAGGGATATCATTCCATAATTGGGGGGCCACCACCAAAATGACCCGACTTCAATAGCAATCCTGGTCTAGGTACATGATCGCTATATAGCACTTCTTAAAAATGAGGATTTAAGCACATGAAAAGAGACTTCCTTATGTCCAGTTCTGTAAGAGATGCATACTATACTTTTTGTTAAAATGAGATCCACATATTCACATTTTCCATCCTAATACTTTTGCTAATTGCTTTTATGGTTGTAGTGTTTGTTCAAGAATAAGTAGGACTATGCAAGGACCCCCCCCAACCCACTCCGAAGGCCTATTTGGAGCTTTCGAATCTGCCCCAATCCACATCAGCCCACTCTGGAACTGGACCAACCTGCTTCGGCCTCTGGATCTGAAGCATGATCTGGACAGCCAAAGCACAACCCCCAGCCAAGCCCCACACCCACCCATCTGCCCAGTCACACAAGCCCCCTGCTCCTCCTTACCTTGACCCATGGGTGTGCCCGCAGGCACTGTCATCTTGGAGGGAGACATCATTTTCTTTTTAAATGGCAGCTCTTCTTTCAGTAAGTAAATGGTGCATAGATTGCAGCTGTAAAGGAGCTATTGTGGTGTAGTGGCTAGACTGTTGGACCAGGAGTCAGGAGATCTGGGTTCTAGTCCCCACTCGGCCATGGAAGCTCACTGAGTGACTTTGGGCCAGTCACAGACTCTCAGCCCAACCTACCTCATAGGGTTGTTGCGAGGATAAAAGGGAGAGGAGGATTATGTACAATGCCTTGGGCTCCTTATGGCAGAAAAAAGGCAGAATATGAATTAAATAAATAAATAAATAAATAAATAAATAAATAAATAAAATGTATGCATTATTACAGGTGTAAATGGCCAGTTTACGTCTGTAATATTGTGTAAATGGTCAATTTACGTCTGTAATATTGTGTAGATGGCCCCTTTACAGCTGCAATCTACGCACCATTTACTTACCGGAAGAAGAATCGCCATGGCGACTCCCTCCAAGATGGCAATGGCTGCAGGCAGTCCCCACAGGTCTAGATAAAGAGCAAGAGGCTCACACAGCTGGGAATAACTGATCCGCTTCAGGGTTCGGGGTTTGGGCTGATGCGGTGCACAGCCCTAAGAATAAGGTGCATGTTATTTTGCTGCATGGCTAGAAAACCAGCCTATAGTATGCAGCAAACCGGGACAAACTGGCTTAATTTTTTAACTCTTTATATTAGAAATCATTTGTTACATTTTTAACTAAATAACAAGAGTATTGTATAACTGAGTATATAACATAATACATAGCAAGAAAGAAATCAGAATGATTAGGAATAGTAAAAGATGCAGCACGTCTATTTTGTATACATACAACATAATTCAGTAATAAATATATATCCTGTAATCAATAAAGCACTATTGAAAAGAATGTGTGTGGTGTTGGGTGACTTTTTTCCAGCTGTTAAAAATCCATTTAGAGAACTAACCAGAAAACATGGATATTTCTTTGTAATGTAGGACAGATCAAACCCGACAATGAAACCTTTGTCTGGCAAAATTTGTGGGACTACTGGGGGTAGTCACACATCTCCTTATCTGGCCATATCCCCACAGTCACTTTTAAATCTAATGAGGAAATGTAATATTCATAGTGGTCATTATATCCACGTTAAAATATATAACGTTACGTACTTTAGTCATGTTCTGTGCTGTGTTACATGATATCCTTATACATGTGTCAGCAATATTTTAAAAGTATTTAACTCTATTTCATTTTCACTTATGCAGTTACTATAACTTAAATGATGTGAGCCACGACAACATGAATAAGTTCCTTTCAAACCTTGTTGAGAAATCACTCATTGATCTGCAATACTCTTACTGCATTAAAATAGGGGAGGTAAGACTAATGTATACTTTATTCAAAGTTTGAAAAGAACTGGTTAGCAGTAATCTTTATTATGGATTAACCTTTATCCTGATGTTTGTTGAATTATGAAATATGTTTAGGCTGCCATGGGATCTCCTGTTGCAACTACTGGGATTTTTTCATTACTTTGGCATATAAACCAGCAACATGCTGTTTAGATTTTTTTGACTCAGATCTTGCTATTGTTCAGTTTTAAAATATAACACCTCTGTTAGAATACTTTATAAAATGCATGTAGTGCCAGGAGAGTGTTGGGTACCTTGCATTGTATTTATATAATGATATATTTCGCCCTGTGTAATAGGATGACCGCAGCATTGAACCTCTGACTCATGGCCGCATTGCTTCATATTACTATTTGAAGCATCCGACTGTCAGGATGTTCAAGGATCGTTTAAAACCTGAATGTAGTGTGGAAGAACTGCTCTCAATTCTGACAGTAAGTCACTTTGTTTTTTTCATCAAGGTAAATCTTAACCCAAATGAAATACCCTTTTGGCATAGCCAGTATTATGATGAAATGGAACATACACTCTAAAATACAGTTGTTTACTTGCTCCATGGTCTTGATTTACCTAATGTAAGGCCCTTGTTACAACGGCTTCACTGGTTACTGGTCTGTTTCCGGGCAGAATTCAATGTGCTGGTCATGACCTATACAGCTCTAACCAGCTTGGGACCAGCCTACCTGAAAGACCACCTTCTCCCATAGTGGCCTGCCCAGTTCTTAAGATCTTCTGGAGAGGCCTTCTTTCAGAGGCGTGCTTGGTGGCAACCCAAGAGAGGGCCTTTTCAGTGGTCGCTCCCAGGAGGTGGAACTCCTTCCCAAGGGAGGCTAGGTTTACTCCCTCTGTGTTGCCCTTCCACCAGCAGGCAAAGACTGCTTTATTCAAGAAGGCCTTTAGCCTAAAAATGGGTCTGTTGAGTTGGGCGCTGTTTTTAATAGTATTTTTTTCTGTAATATGTTTTTATTGTATTTTTTTTTCCATTTTAATTGTTTCTGTAAGCAACCTTGAGTGCTGTTTTTTGATAGAAAGGCAGGGAAATGAATAAATGAATGAATGAATGGATGGATGAATGAATGAATGAATGTGATGAGCGTTATCCTAGCAAAAATGCCAAAAATCAGTACATTTTCTGGGACAGCCTCATTTTCCCCCAGTATAAGAACATAAGAAGATCCCTCCAGGATCAGACCAAGGGTCCATCTAGTACAGCATTCTGTTCACACAGTGGCCAACCAGCTGCCCACAGGAGACCCAGAAGTTGGACATGAGTGCAACAACACCATCCTCCTCGTGCTCCCCAGCAACTGGTATTGAGAGGCATACTGACTTTGATATTGGAGATAACATATAGCCATCATGACTAGTAGCCATTAATAGCCTTATCCTCCATGAATTTATCTAATCTCCCTTTAAAGCCATCCAAGTTGGCGGCCATCCCTACATCCTGTGGTAGCAAATTACATAGTTTATCTGTTCACTGTATGAAGTACTTCCTTTTATCTGTCCTGAATCTCCCACCATTCAGATTCATAGGATGACCCTAGGTTCTAGTGTTAGGAGAGAGAGAGAAAAATGTCTCACTATCTACTTTCTCCACACTATGCATAATTTTGTACACGTCTATCATGTCTCCCTCACTCGCCTTTTTTCTAAGATAAACAGTCCCATATGTTGTAGCCTTTCCTCGTAGGGGAGTTGCTTCAGCTCCATGATCATTTTGGCTGCTCTGATCATTTCAGTTACCAAATTGCTCCATTTGTTAGATAAAGACCTGAGGCACAGAATAGAATTTCCATTGTTATCTCTTAGTAAGTACAAGACCTTATTTGTGAGCACTGCTGAACACCTGTATGTTCCCCTTAAATCTATCTTGCATGTTTACCTCCTAGCAGACAAGATAGTAATGTAGATTGTATATAAGCAGGAATCAAAACTCTTAATCCACATTAAATTGGAAAACTTTTCTAAAATGAGCCCTGTGCTTTTTTTCAAGTCTTGGCTGTTTTACAGCAAGAATATACAAATGTTGAAAGTCAAATATTGTTTCCTTTGAGTAATAGCATTAAAGATGCTTTTGTTTTGAAGAAATATTTCACACTGCTGAATATGGTTAGAAATTGTGCTGTAAAGTTGGAAAGTTCTTTCATGATTTCAATTTTAAACTAAGTTCATGCCAGCTTAATGTATTGTCTGGCAGTCACATGCAGCTGTTAGGAGAGATGGAACACATGTTATACAGTAGTGTAATTTTCTATTATTAAAAAAAGACTGAAACATATTGGCCAGAATCCAGAGAGCTTCTTTGGGCACACCCAGTGGAATTTTTTACTTTTTCCCTTTGAAAAGTAGAATCCTCTTTCCATATCATAAACTGCTTTTGAAAGCCACCCCCCCCCTCAATTTTAAAAGAAGTGTGGCATGTGACACAAGGGGCACTATTTTAGAAACAAATCCAAAACTCCCTTGGGTGTACAGAATTAGTTGCATGATTCTTTGGATCCAGACAATTGACGAGAGAATCATTGTAAATTTCTCAACATTACCTTTCATGTATCTTTTTCCCCATCGTAGTGTATAGACTTTATCTCTTTAGTTATTTGAATTACACCTCCTCTTTGCTTTTAGTATGCCTAGATTGTGTGGTTTTATTTTTAGCAGGCTGGTAGGTAGAGAATTCTGTCTTTGAGGAAGGGTTGAACGAAATAGCCTTTCAGACCCTTGTAACTGTTTGAGTCTGTCCTTCATGTGTGTCTTAAGATTCAAAATGTAGAAAAACTGCCATTCTGCAAAGCATCATGTACATAGATGATGCTGTACAAATAGTGTGTGGCAATCTTGACTAAACTGTTAATGATTGGTGACCCGATGTCAGCAAAATGTACATGGGTCATATTCACATATTCACTGATTTAAAGTAACTTAATTCCACGGTTCCACAAATGCCATTGCCAGATTGCCATTGGGAACCAGATCACTCACCACCCTTCTCCTGAGCCCTCTGAGCCATAGAACGTGCAAGGAAAGGGAGAGGGTCCAGGATCTGCACAAATAATGGCTGCTTACAAAGTCCAGCTGAAATGTGTGGACTGCTACTGAAGCCAAATTAGTCAAATAAAAGTATTGTTTAGCCATAGATCATAATAATAATCAACAAACCTAACTGAAATATGTCAGCTTAAACTATAAAACATAAAATACATTTGTAAAATGATCTGGATTGCATCCAGACCTGTCCTTCCATGAATTATAGGGCTCTTTCTATTCACAGAAGGGAATAGTTCCAGCAGATGCTTCCACTGGAGAAAGGCAAGAGGTGTGACTCCCCCCTTCTGCAGCCCCCAGCTCCACCTCCCATTCTATTCCAGATGGTCTCCAACTCTCCAAAGCAAGTTTTGAAGGTCACAGGGGGCTGCAGGGAGAATCCGTAAAAATTTCCTTCCTCCGGTGGGAGAGTTCTCTGGATAGAATGCAGCCCACAGTTTGTCTAGCTCCAAATCTCTGTAATTTCACTTATTTAAATTTGCATGACAATCAATAAGATTAATTTTACCAAACATAGATATCCACAGTTGTTAGAAATAAAGTAACTATAGATGTAGCTACTTTTTCCTGTCCATTAAGAAGAAATTCAAATTTCTGAAAGATGGACCCACTGGATATTCTAGTTAGGTTTCTGCCCACTGGGTAAGTGGTTTCATTACTGCAACCAAATACAGTTTTTTTAAGTAATATATTTGGCTGCAATCCTGAAACCACTTATACAGTGGGCACGTACAATGGTCTGTATTAAAATGCAAGTTACGGTTGTAATTACAGTGTAATTTTAATTGATTTTAATGTTTTTATTAATGTTTCATATAAATCTTTTAGCAATTTGTATATATTTTAAGGAATATTATAATATATTTTGAGAACAGCATAGAGATATTTTTAAGTTTTTAAGATATTTTTAAAGATATGTTTAAGATGTTTTTTAAAAAAATTAAGATACGTTTAAGTTCAGCAGTATAGAAATTATTAAATAAATAAAGTTTATTTAGGGGAAAGTTATGTTAGGTTTTAGAGCCTCATGTGGCGCAGAGTGGTAGGCGGCAGTATTGCAACCGAAACTCTCCCCACGACCTGAGTTCGATCCCAGCAGAAGCCGGGTGCCAGGTAGCTGACTCAGGTCGACTCAGCCTTCCATCTTTCCGGGGTCGGTAAAATGAGTACCCAGCTTGTTGGGGGAAAGGTAGTCACGACTGGGGAAGGCAATGGCAAACCACCCCGCTATAGTCTGCCATGAAAACGCCAGCGAAAGCAGCGTCCCTCTGCAGGTCAGTAATGACCCGGTGCTTGCACAGGAGGAACCTTTCCTTATGTTAGGTTTACAATGCTTTGAACATTAGACCTGCCCCAGAAACTTAATGCTCATGTGAAATTTTATTTTGTTTCATTTATTTCATTGCTATAACACCCAATAGCCAAAACTGGACGGTTCACAAAAATTAACCCCAAAATACAGCATAATAAAAATATGATATAAAATCTTTATATAAAAATTTAAAGCTATTTAAAACAGCTAAAAATAATTAGCATTTAAATACCAGAACCCAATAAAACCACTATCCATTTACCATTGCCAAATAACTAAGACTAAATTTCAAATATAAGTTGAATATTCAAGTTTGTATAAATGTTAAACCTAAATAAGTATAATAGTGTCAGGTGACATCTCTTTGTGCTAATGAGTTTTCTTTTATCCACAGAGTTTTACTTTCTTTTATGTTGGTTTTCATAATTATTAGCTAAATATTATCCCAGCTTTTCTTATTAAAGGTGCAAATTGAAAGTTTTTACTGCAACTGTATGCTGTGTGGAAGGTATTGGGCATTTTAACAGAGTTATCACCAGGGTGTTTTTTTTTCTAAACACTATGCATTAATGAGCTTTATAATTAAGGGAGTCACTTCACACCTCTATTGTTAACCAGTGGCATTGCATCTGTCTTGCTCCATTGATGCCCTTCTCACTTACTTACTGAAGCATTTAACAGTTTTGGCAACAGGGAATTACATGGCATGGGGTAAGTAGTCTAATTAGATGCAAGTGAAAATCCGTGGGGAGACAGATATTTCAAAAGTAATTTGAAGAATCTCTTAATGATGCTGGCAGTGAAAACTGTAGGCTATGGTGAAAAATGACATGTCAATATTGCAAAACATTATTGCACTAATAGTCATGCTGTTCCTAATTTGATGTAAGGTTTTTTTTATTTATCCTTAATATTAATGTGAGGGGTTCCTAAAATGTTTTTACTTTGAGATATAGTGATTGGTCTTTTTATTTCATTACCTTTCAAAACTGGAAATGTCTTGGAAAGGATTATCTATTTCCTATTAGCAACACAAATCTCACAGTATGCAGAATGCTTGCCAGAGTACCCAGGCAAAGAGAGGATCTCTACCAATACTAATGAAAATCTAGCTTTATCCGCAAAATCCCGGAGGAGGCACACCTGAGTCCCCCTTTCCTCCCACATCATTCCCAAATGACTGTTGCTTAAGACAGAAGGAGAAAAGGGGGGCTGGGGATAGAGATGTGAAATTTCCAGAAATTCTGATGCCATGTGGAAAAAAACAGGTTTGGGGGGGGCGGGGGAGGAGGAGGGAAAAAAACAACATTGGGGGGAAATGAAAAAAATAAGCAATACTTGGGGGGTTTTAGTGCTCGTTACCAGTCTAAAGTCACTTTGTTGCTTTTGGGCAGCCCTTCTCAACCTGGTGCCATCCAGATATTTTGGACTTCAGTTCCCATTAGCCTCAGGCAGCATAGCCAATGGTCAGGAATGCTGGGCACTGTAATCCAAAACATCTGAAGGGCACCAGGTTGGGGAAGGTTTAAGACCCTTTTTTTATGCTTTAAGAACACAAAGCAGCCTTTAAGTTCCTAGAGTTATGTTATGTATAACTTGGTGTGCTCATATCATTATATTTAAAAACTTTTAAAAGTAAAGTAAGTAAATTTGTAATCATTGTCTGAATAAACTATACTTTTAAATTTAATATACCAAACATTATAATTTTATGAGCAAACCAAAATATACATAACATATTTTAGGTTTTTATTTAATGTCTGACCAGAGGGAACATCAGCAAGTAGTCCCTGAAACATCTGAAGCATCCTAGAGTCCAGAAGAAGCAGGAAGAACTGGAGGAAGAGAAAGACTGGTGTACAGTGTTCTGTAGAGTTCAGGCTGGTGTCCCAAGTTCAGGTGCCCCAGGGTCACCCTACATGGAAACATATCTGTTCCTCCTTGAGTTGGTGGTTAAATTCCTCAATTCCACAGGGCCCTGAGTATCTTCCCTAGTATTCTGTGGTGTGCAGGGTGGTGTCCCATTTTCCATTTGCCCAGGGTCACTTTCCATGGGAAGAGCCTGTTATGTAGCTGCAATAGCACAGAATGTCTCCTGATTCAGCTGGTCCTATGTGTCACTTTTTTCCACTCCTCTACCTCTTGCCTTTGTTTTCTTCCTCTTCCTTGGAATGTGAAGGCACTGTGACATGGTGGTGTCACTTCTACATGGCTACTCTACCACAGGATCTCCCAAGTTAAACAAGGAATTTTTCTGTTTACTGCCTCCCTGAGCCAAGGGGCAGAAAGATCTGCTGTTGCTAGGCTCATAAATTGCAGGGTGATGCAAGCCATCCACAAAAGCAGACCTTGCTGGAGCCTTCTTCTTGCTGAAAGTTCCAAGAGGCAGCAAGGATTACTTCTGTGATCTTTCAGCCTGCTAGTTCCTTCGGCCCAGTGGGGAAAAGGACTTGATACTGCACCTCAGGATCTTGGGAGTGGTGGTTGTAATTGGCTTGCTGCATCAGTGGCAGAAGAGACTGGCTCCTGGTAACTGTAGTTGCACTCCTTTTTTTTAATGAAAAAGCTCAGAGAGAGATGTATGTACTGTCCCCACAATGTATGAATCCTGAATTTGGGGATTACCACAAAAGTAGAAGCATGATTAAATTTGTGCTTCCTGTCTGCCTCCTCTTAGCATCGTCACCATCAAGTGTGAGCATCCAAAGAGAAAGGTTCCAAAGTGCTAAGCTCCAGGCCCAAGGACTGCCCCTTTAAAGGGTCTCCATTCATCAGGCCTGAGGACAGAGACTGGCCTGGAAGGATATGAGGCCTATAGGAGCAACTTCCTTGTGCCCAGTGATCTATCCATGGTTCTGCAAGCCTTGTACCTGGCCCTCCTCCTCCCACCCCCTGAATTCCAGACCTGTATCAGCTGCCTGTCTCTGGTTGTGGATATCATACTGGATTATCCTTCTCATTAATCCTGATCTCATTTAACAGTTTTGACCAGCCTTCCCCAGCCTGGTGCCCTCTAGATGTGTTGAACTACATTCCACGCTAGTATAGCCAATGGCTTTCTGGTTGGGGAAGACAGGAGTTATAATCCAACACATCCAGCAGGCACCAGGTTGGGAAAGGCTGCTGGCTGGACCGCTTGCCTCCCAGGTTGTCAGTGAGCTCTGCTGCCTCAGAACAAGACAAGCTGCTTGTGTGCAGGCATCGATGGTATGCATTAGGGTATGTGGAATGGAGCACAAAGCAGATGCCTACCATTAGAAGAGCATTAAAACAGGACATCTGAGACTCTGTCTGAAAACCAGCCAAGGAAATGGGCAGGATGGGGTACAAGCTGCTAAGCTAAAAACTGCCTTTCTGCGGCATCTGTGGTTAGCATAGCTGTTTGGGTGCTTAATCTGAGTCTGAGAAAAAGTACCTTTGGGGACAGTCCGCTGCAAAACTTACCCTTTCTGGAACTTCAGACCCCCAAATGTCTTGTGCCCTCTTGTGAAGGTTGGTCCTAAGGTTTGGAAATTACCGCCTTATACTCTTGTCTTCTAGTCTGCCCATGGGTCTGTCCTTCTTTGCCAGCTCCTCAGTATTTTCCCCACAAGAGGGAGCTCACAGGGTCCTTCCTGCCTTTTCACAGCAATTGTTTCAAAATGACTTTTTACTCTTTCATAACCATTTATTTTCTACAGGCTTGAGACCTAGAAAGCAGTTATTGGGAGTCCAGCTGCACTAATAGAATATTCAGAGGGGAGACTTTATTTAAGTACCATACCTGGATGTCACAATTTTGCTTGATTATTGGTTTAATATAAGATCATTTTAATTTTTAATGTTTATACTATCTAGTCATATTATCCTGGTGCAGATGTAACAACGTGGTTAGTTGTTTGGGAGTGACCCATAGGTTTGTATTATTCCTTCTCACCCTCTCATATGTCTTCCGCCACCACTTTTTGCTTTTCCACATTAACCATGGTGCAGCCTATGTCTTCATCCATGTCAATGGGAACCATAGGTTACTGAATCCAGAGTTTTAAAACCCACTTCTAACCATAGCTGTGAACTCTAGGGTGGTACAGATCTGATGCTTGGCTGTGACTAGCTCTAAAAACTGAAGGGAGAAGAGAGTTCACACACACAAAAAGAGAAGGAGCCTATAAGACCAGAGGAGCTGAACCTCAGGCCCATGGAACAAATCTGCCCCTCCTGGGGTCCCAATCCAGTCCCTGGGGTTCCGAGAAGGGCCACCACCCCTTCATAGAATCATAGACTAGTAGGGTTGGAAGGGGGCTACAAGGCCATCGAGTCTAACCCCCTGCTCAATGCAGGAATCCAAGTCAGAGCATCCCTGACAGATGGCTGTCCAGCCTCGTCTTGAACACCTCCAGTGTGGGAGAGCCCACCACCTCCCTAGGTAATTGGTTCCATTGTCATATTGCTCTAACAGGAAGTTTTTCCTAATGTTCAGCCAAAATCTGGCTTCCTGTAACTTGAGCCCATTATTCCGTGTCCTGCACTCTGGGATGATCAAGAAGACATCCTGGCCTTCCTCTCTGTGACAACCTTTCACGTACTTGAAGAGCAGTATCTTATCTCCCCTCAGTCTTCTCTTCTCAAGGCTAAACATGTCTAGTTCCTTCAGTCTCTCTTCGTAGGGTTTTGTTTCCAGTCCCCGATCATCTTTTTTGCCTTCCTCTGAACCCTCTCCAGCTTGTCTGCATCCTTCTTAAAGTGCGGTGCCCAGAACTGGACACAGTACTCCAGATGAGGCCTAACTAGTGCTGAGTAGAGGGGGACTAGTACTTCCTGGGATTTGGAAGCTATGCTTCCATTAATGCAGCCCAAAAGAGTATTTGCCTTTTTTGCAGCCACATCACATTGTTGGCTCATATTCAGCTTGTGATCGACAACAATTCCAAGATCCTTCTCACTTGTAGTGTTGTTGAGCCACGTATCTTGTAACTGTGCCTTTGGTTTCTCTTTCCTAGGTGCAGAACTTGGCATTTATCCCTATTAAATGTCATTCTGTTGTTTTCTGCCCAGCGTTCCAGTCTATCCAGATCACTTTGAATTTTGTTTCTGTCTTCCAAAGTATTAGCTATCCCGCCCAATTTTGTGTCATCTGCAAATTTGATCAGCATTCCCTGCACCTCCTCCTCCAAGTCATTCATAAAAATGTTGAAGAGCACTGGGCCCAGGACTGAGCCCTGCGGTACCCCACTCGTTACCTCTCCCCAGTTTGAGAAGGTCCCATTGATAAGCACTCTTTGAGTCCGATTCTGTAGCCAACTGTGGATCCACCAGATCGTTGTTTCATCTAGCCCACTTTGAGCTAGTTTCCTCATCAGGATATCATGGGGCACTTTGTCGAAAAAAGCTCAAAAATGGGGAAATCAGCTTCCCCAGGCCCTATCCCCTTTCCCTCAACCACCAATTTCTTTGGTGGTTTCCTGACTTGTGCAGCTTTTTCCCTATTGTAGAATGTTGTCTTGCCTCTCCTAAGGCTTAGCTACTGGTAGTAAGAACTTTAAGCTAAAACATGCTGGCATTTGTGGTATTTTTGGCTTTACCTTTTTTGCCTTTGGCACTGCCCACCACTATAATGTGGCCCTTGAGAGCTTCTCTGAAATGGAATTCAGCCCTCAAGCTGAAAGAGGTTCTGCACCCCTGCTATAAAACACTGTTAAGTTGGCAGTCCAGTCAATTGACCAGTATTAATTGCCTGCCTATTATTTGACTTTGGTCAAAGATTGTCTTAATTCCCTGAAGTGAAGAATGCCACTGTGTAGGTGGCAGCCTTATTTTTTAATTTCATTGTGATGTCATTTGTTAGCAAGGACAACAGGTGAAGACTGCTTACCCACTAGCCCCAGTAGTAGTTGGGGCCAAACCTAGCAGCATAGCAAAGCTCCTCCCACTAGTTACTTGCTTATATGAGCAGGCATATCTAAACAGGAACACGAGCAGTTACCAGTGGCAAAGATCACTGCCTTATACTACCCATGACTCCATCTTGATTTCTGCAGGAGTGAAGGAGTACCAATTCTATAAAATTCAAATAAAGGAACTGCTCAGTGAATTGATCACAGTTATAGAATCCTTACATAGTGTTGTTATGAGTTACAATAATTCATTACGTTTTTTAAAATGTCGTTTTTTAAAAAAAAATGTTAGTTTCATTATTTCACCATGACAGTGAACTGATTTGTTTTTTCTAATTAGCATGTATTAAACCTGATTGATTAAATTCTTTTTGGTTTTAATAAAATTAATGATTTAAAAACAGACCAGTATTTGATCAGTCATCAGTTGACCAAATCCATTTTGACCTGTTAATTTCCTAACTCTAAGGACATTATTGATCACTTAATTCCTACAGTTAGTCTCTATGATCGGAGCTGTGATCACATATTCTTTACACCAGCTGTTGTGTAGAACCTCGTCTCTTTCTTACTTCACTGACTTTTTGATGTGAATAGTTTACACTTTCTTTTCCCTCAATCATGTTCAGAAGTTGAATGAATGAACGAACGAACGAACGAACCTTTCTGGTTCTATGCCATAGGTCAAAGCCATAGATTTAAAAAACAGGATAAAATACAATAAAAATATAAAAGCAATTTCAAAGCAATATACAAAAATTTTTTTAAAATGACACATTTGCATCTCACTTCCCCTCCAGAGGAACAGCCACAAAGTCCTTCCCCCTAGATTTATATGAGGGTACAGTATGATTCCTGGCTCTTAATTATCTGGCAGCCAGGGCATATTCAGAAGTTAACAAATTGTTTTCATTGTATTTCACCATGATCACAGTGAGTTTTTTAAAAGATTATTTCAGATAAAGTACATGTTTTCTTGGCATTATAAAACTATAGCAGACCAGTCTAACAATCCCTTCTAGAACAGTAGATGATAGCATGCTTACACACACACAGAAAGCCAAAAAACAGGGCTTTATCCAGTGTCATGTGAGCAGACGTATGCTTGTGCAACAGGACTTCCCCTGCCTCTCCTCGCCCTGTGCACCCCCAAATCTGCTGTACGCAATCCATTCCATCAGCAGAGTCTGTTCCACTGGTGGATGGTCACCACTGAACACAACCCAGTGCAGCAGAGTTAATACTAGGAAGCCAAGTCCTTCCTTTCTAGACAGTGTAGGTTTCTGAAAAGACAGGCCTTACCTGAAGGGGTGCTGTGATCGTGCTTCACCTTCCATGTGGTCAGCATACACATAGAGAGAACGTATGAGAATAGCAGTTTCCTTTCCTTGTATCAAGACTGGATTGAACCTAACATGTGGCAATGATAATCCAAAACAACATTCTTTGGCTTTGCATAACTAAGTGAATATGGAATATTCTTTAATTGTTTATTATCCTGGTTACCCTATCAAAATAAAATAGGATCCATTTGATCAATAATTACATTTAAACTCTGAAAAAAAATGTTCTCCTCCCTTTGGGCAGTTCAGTGGATTACACTTTCATAACGGTTTGCAAATGGGTTGATTATATATTACTAAACATTTCAGTTAAATCTGCAAACCAATACAGTGGGTGCCTGCTCATGCATTTCTTTCCTGGGAGAACTCTCCATGTGACCTGAGTCTTGTGCGTTCACTTGTGCGTCCACCTTTGCCATGGCAAGGTGAAACTAAGTAACAAATTACTTGTCCGTACCATCTTTATTTAATCGTATATTCCTACACCTCTGTTCTTTTGGGGGGATAGATCTAGTGGCCAGGGAGATACCACAATCAAATAGATGTGATGCAGTTAGTACATTCTTTACAGTCAGGAAACTTCCTGACTGTAAGAGCAATACGACAATGGAACTAATTACCTGGGGAGGTGGTGGGCTCTCCCATACTGGAGGCCTTCTAGACGAAGCTGGGCAGCCATTTGTCAGGGATGCTCTGACTTGGATTCCTGCATTGAGCAGGGGGTTGGACTCGATGGCCTTGTAGGCTCCTTCCAACCCTACTATTCTATGATTCTATGATTCTGTGATACTTTTTCTCTGCCTTGGACTGGGGAGAAGAGAATATATAAGAGCCAAAGACTCCTGTTGAGATGACTGTTCTTGCTGGAATATAATACCTGCTACCTGCCCATGGTACTGGCCCATGGTAGTGGCTAATTTAAACCCATTTGCAGCTTGATGTATGAGCCACAAACTGGCAGGTGTAGGTAATGGTTTGGGGGCTGCTCCCTAGCAGAACTTACAGTATTACTTTAAAATCACCAGATAAGCAAAAGCAATTACATTGCATATAATAGGGGAAGTAGTATAGGTTCATGTGGGAGCATGATATGTTACTACCTAGGTGTTGTGCAAAGGGCCTTTCAGCTTCTATAGAGCTAGTTTTGTTGGTGCTACAGGTCATGTCCGATATATCCTCAGTAAGGAATTACAATTCTCCTATTTGCATCGCTCTTGTCTACCACAGCTGCATCAGACCAAGATTCTCTAAACCACTGCAACCACATGAATATTGGTATACGAGCAATCTAGAACAATGAATTCCATTTAAATGTTAGAACTACAACTTAACTGGTTTGCGGCTCAGACTTTAGAAAGAGTTTACAATAACACTGATACATAAATAGATTTATTTTGGTTTTCCATAATCTGAGTAGATGGAGCATTTTTACAAGCTACAAAGTCATTTTTCTAGAATATGGTGGCATTCTCTATTTTTCAGTGTGTGCATTCCATGGTCGCATGACCTTAATTCTGAGTGTCTCCCCAGACACAAGTAATTCCATCATTGATTTTTTCCCCTTTTAGTTCTAAAGCTAACTTTAAAGTAGAAACACCTGCTGCTCTCTGCCTTTCCAGCAAAGCACAATCAGTAGGTAAATCAAGATGACAATGCCCACCACTCATTGCTGACTGAATGTGGCATATCGTATTTTTCATGCAGTGCAGAGTTGTTGGGGAGGGGGGGGGGCAAGGGGAGGAGAACTGAGTTCAAAAGCTCAAAAACCTGACATTTGGGGGAGAGGGGTGGGAATGAAGAATGCTTTATCACCCTTGTATAGCTTTTTTTTCCAGTCAGAGTACACAAATGTGTTGGGGGGGGGGTTATTCCATGGTCATGCTATTTAAACTAGCTAGTTTAAAAATAAAGGTTAAAATACTGAGGTAAAGTAAGAAATAAAAGTGTTATAGTAAAACATTTGGACCATCTGTTTCATAGTTTCTGGTGATAGAAGTCTAAAATGGCATTAACGTCTATATCTGAGCCCTCCCACCCGCCATGTCTACCATTGCTATTAACATGATTTAAATGTAACTTTTAATACCATCAGTTTTCTGAAATTGGAAAAGAAAAACAAATTACTAAAATAAATAAGCCATAGCTTTTTTGTTTTTGTAATATATATGTATGTGTTTATTTATTACCAGTATTTCTGTGCCAGTTTTCAGGGCAAGGCAGCTCATGTACAAATTTAAAACATAAAATACAATTTAAAAGTCAATTTGTTTAAGATTACAAAACTAAAACACCATTGTAATAACACGCTACAATTCAGCACAGTAAATCCAGTAAAACAATTTAAAACTGAGACAGTAACAATGTAAACATTCCAGTATAACATTGTGGCATTATCATTACTTACACAACTAGACTATGCACACACACACACACACACACACACGTAGGAAATACTTGTTTAGGTGAGAAGGTAAGTTGGTTTAAGAAAAAGAAGAAGAAGGCTGGTCAAGTTTTCATACTAATGTTCAAGAATAATTACTTTTCCTGATATATGAAATGATGTGTTCATTGCTGCAGGACCTTCTGCATTGGTCTCTCCTGATCTATTTTCATATTACACTATAACATGGCATACACTGTTGCCTGTGTATTTGTTAAGTTTTGAAATTTAATCACAGGGTTGTATGTTACTGGTGTCAAAGGCTTACATTAATATGGACAGATGTCTGAATATGGTAGATCCCTCCATGATATAGAATAGCCATAGATGGATGGTCTGTCAGCTCTACAGATCTATGTTCCTTACTCTTTAGAATAGTGGAAGTTAGTGTTATACCACAGGTCACACAGAATTTATTCTATCAAGTTAATTACTGTATTTTGTTAAAAAAATATATTATTGTATTTATATCCTGCCTTTTTTCCTCTTCCAAGTAATCCAAGGTGGCTTACATGGTCACCTGTAGAGCCAGTGTAGTGTAGTGGTGAGAGTGACGGACTGGGAGCCGGGAGAACCGGGTTCTAGTCCCCACTTGGCCATGGAAGCTCACTGGGTGACTTTGGGCCAGTCACAGACTCTCAGCCCAACCTACCTCACAGGGTTGTTGTTGTGAGGATACAACGGTGAGGAGGAGGATAATGTAAGCCGCCTTGAGTTCCTTGCGAGAGGGAGAAAGGCGGGGTATAAATGCAATAAATAAATGAATGAATGAATGAATGAATGAATAAATAAATGGTCCTCCCCATCTCCATTCTATCCTCACAAAAATGCTGCGAGGTAGGTTACACTGAGAGTCAGTGACTGGCCCATAGCCATCCCCTGAAGTTCATGGCTGAACAGGGACTAGAATCCAAATCTCCCAAGTCCCATTCCAACACTCTAACCACTGTGCCACACTGGCTGTCACTACACCAGCCTGGTGTTTGCCACCAGCCTGTTGATAATGTTAGAAATTTTCGATAACCTGTCGTGCTGTTAGGAGAGAAGCCAACAGCTTCCCCTGGGGGCCAAGATTTGGCAGCTGTTCGATATGAGAGATGGATCATTGGGACTGACAAAGACATTAAATCCTTCTGATAATTTTTTTTAAAGATCTTGCATGTGACTTCCAATCTGTATTGTGCAAATTCCAGTTTCATTTTGGTTGAACATAATCTGTATCCCACTGAAGTCAATGGGAAAACTTCCATTGATTCTAATGGGGCAGAATTGCACTATTGCGTCAATAACTATGCTATGTAAATGGTTTATTTTCTTTCATTCCTTCATTACAGTTCTATACTGCCCAATAGCCAAAGTTCTCTAGGCAGTTCACAGTTTGATAAAACACAGTACAAACCTTTTAACATTCAGAAATTTAAAACAGTCTGAAAACAAGTTAAAAACAATTGACAATAAAACTACCAGGACCAGATAGGAAGCTAAACGCCCAATCATATGCTGTCAAATGCCTGGGAGTAGAGGAAGGTCTTTACCTGGTGTTGAAAAGTTGACAAAGTTGGTGCCAGGTAGATCTCACTGGGGAGAGTGTTCCATAATTGGCCACCACCAAAAAGGTTCTCTCGCTTGAACCTTCCTTGGAGGAGGGCCTCAGATGTTGACCATAGTATACAGGTAGGTTCATATTTGTTATATTTGTGAGATGACCCATAACTTGCATTCTCTGGGTGATGTACAATTACAAAGTTCAAAACAATATTTAAACAATCCAAGTAGTGCAACTGAATGCAGACATTAAAATCCACCAAAACAAGAATACCTACCTGACTTAAGAACATTTTGACAGTTATAATTGTGTATCTAATCACACAGAGTGCTAAAAACAAGCTTGTTGGGCAGGGTGACATCCCAACCATCATAAGAGTAAACAAACAATATCAATATTAGGCATTTGGGGTTTTTTTAATGTTAATGTTCAAGAAAGTTAAAAGATTTTAAAAGATTAAAATAAACTGGAAGAATTAAAACAAAAAAAAAAGTATTCACCTGGCTCTAGGGATAGCATTCTAAGGTGGGGGAGGGGGGACTGAAAAGGCTCCCTCTTTCATAGCCACCCTCCATACTTCAAATTGAGAGAGCACTTGGAGAAGGCTCTCCATAGGTGGTCTTTAAGGCTTGGGCAAATACATATGAGAAGAGGTGATCCTTTAGACCAGAAGTGGGCAACTTGTGACCCTCCAGGTGTTTTGTCCTATAACTCTGATCATGCCTAGCCAGTATAGGAATGAGCCACAAGTTTCCCACCCCTACTTTAGATACTGAGTTTCCAAGCCATACAGGGCTTTATTTGTCAAAACCAACACTTTGTGTTGAGCCCAGAAACAGACGAGGAGCCAATGAAGCCCACCCCACCCACCAAGGGAAGAGCTAAATGTTCATAACCTCTGGTCCTAGTTAGATCTCGTGCTGCCATGTTTTGCACGAAGTGAAGTTTCCAGGCAAGCAGCTAGAGGGATGCATGTCAGCAGTGGGGTGGCCTTGCATACTTTGGGCTGTGGCCCCACCCAGTGCTGTCATGCGGCTCCCAACATGCTTGTCCAGTGCCAATGTGGCCCTGGGGCTGAAAAAGGTTTTCCTATCCCAGCTTTAAAGGGGAGTGCAACCCTCTCCAGATCAGGTTGCATATCACTCATCTGGACACTTCGAGCACTTCACAGCCAGTGTTTTACTTCATCCTCACAACACTTCTGTGAGAGCCAGGTGGGCATTACAGTAGATGGTAAGCTTGTTCTCTGAAAGAACAATGGCCACAAAAAAAGAACTCTGTCTCAGAATTACAATTTTGGATCTCAGCATTTTGCCAGCAGCCACCAGTGAAGTTGGGTAGAAAGCAATAAACAGCCACCGCAGCTGGACTGTAGGTTTCCCACCCCTGCCCTGCGCCAACATGTCCAAAGGTAAGGATGAGCGGCTCCCTCCATCATGGCAGCCATTTATTGCTCTGTTTCCCACTTCACCCCTGCCACTGTTGTCTTCCTGTGTCCTCTGGGAAATGGTTAGAGTTGTGGTATATGAACTTGAGCACGCTCCGGGAGAGAGCGCAGGACAGGAAGGCCTGGCGTGCTATGGCCCATGGGGTCACGAAGAGTCGGACACGACTGAACGACTGGACAACAACAACAACAAAATGACATCACAGATTGACCTGTCACTTTATGTTCCTGTCTAGTTATACATGTGAAAAAGCACGTATAAATCACACATAGGTAGTGAGTTTCCTAGCTTCAGAAACCATTCCGCAAATACAGCTACTGAAATATTTTTCTTCATAATATAAAAAAGTGTTATAAATCAGTCTTCCCAAATCACCTGTTTTAATGTGTCCGTTATAAGGGTTACACAGACACCAGTTTTTGGTAACACAGGAAGCTGCCTTATACAGTCAGACCACTAGTCCGTGTAGCCCAGTACTTCCGACACTGACTGGCAGCAGTGGCTGTCCAGGGTTTCAGGCAGGAGTTTTTCCAGCCCTACCTGGAGATGCCGGGGATTGACCCTATGACCTTCTGCATACAAAACATGTGCTCTACACCTGAGCCATGGTCCATCCTGTGAATTTGAAAAATACTTTCAGACAAGTAAGAGATGTATAAGTAAACCGTCCTTCTTGGAGTGTGCGACTTCATGAGCAAATGTAGTTCAGCTTCTAACTTCTCAGCTTCTTAAGTAAGAAGACTGGCAGGCCATCCGGTCATTATGTAACTTCATTATGAAAGAGCTGGTATCTGTGTTTACGTGTTTTCCTCATCCTTCTCCATACAGCTTTCCTTTTCTGTTGTGTCTATTAGATGATAAGGAAGGGATACTTCTCATCTACTCTTCACACAGTGCTTTGGAGATATTCTAAGTGCGTAATAAATACTTGCAATAATTCCAGTTTGGATTGGGCAGAGTACATATTGTGGGAGAGAATTTATGTAAAAAAACAAACCACAGTCCATTGACAATCTTATCACAGAAATGTGAAGAGCAAAAATTGAAATATGGATGTTTTCAGAGAATGAATCAAACTGAAACATTTACTTCTTATTTCTTCTTGGTAGACAATCACACGGCCCTAGACATGTTTATGTGGAAGTTACCCTATTGGTTTTTGTGAGTATTTCCTTCCAAATAAGTGTGCTTAGCATCACCCCTTAGACAAATCAAATAAAATTGGATACGTTTTAGCAATCATCGACTTAATTTCTCCTGTTTCTAGTACCTGATACAATGCCCAGAATGCAAGCACTAAATGGGCTATCCGGCCCATGAGTTGGAAGATGGTTCACATTCTTTGTCTAATAGATTATGAATATAGAGTGGTGCTGTTGTAAATAGTATGTGGGTGTGGGAGATAGATTATGTTTCTTAATTCTTTGGTAAAAGATTCTTTTATTATTTAGCTAACTATTGGTTTGAAAAGCTGTTAGTGGTGAATACTATGTGAGCTATAAGAATGCAAGCTCTCCTTCTCTTGCTTTGCACAGAGCAGATGGATGCTTGACTGCCTGCTAATCCACAGCTGGAATGGTTTCAGCATTTTCCACGTTGCTGGGTTAGAGTGGCTTTTCTAGTGGACTGAGAGGGCAGCAAGAGAGGGATATCATTATTCATCAGTATCCCAGTGGAATCGCTGCCAGCAGAGATTAATTTTTTCTCTTATGCTTGTAAAACAAGCTCAGGTGGAGTCTCTAATCCTCAGGGCACGGGTGGCAGATCAAGGAAGATGCTACAAAGCTAGTTAATTTTCAGATTCTAGGGGAAACAGAAGCTCTGTTAGATGTATAAATACATGATTGCAAATTTAAGTAGCTCAAATCCAAATGGGATCTTCCAAGACATCTGGTACTGAAAATCTCTGTTTTTCTTTGTTGTTTTAATAGAAGTTCTTGCAAGTTTGAATCACAGCGAAAGTAGCTCTCTTCAGTTACCTTCCTCTATCATTCTTGGCCGATCATGACTTCATAGTTTATATGCTTTTACAAGTGCCACATATAAAATAAGCTGAGTAGAAGTACAGAGCTTACAGGAGTTATCAAATGTGGGTAATGCTAGTCCTATTACAAAATTGGCAAGTTAAATTTACCATTTTCCACTCCCAAGTAAAGATACAAACACACCGAAGGACATCTGTAACACCATTCATTTAGAGGCCATGGCTCAGTGGAAACATACTTTACTCCTAGCAGTTCAAAGAAACACCTACTTCAAGTTAATTAAATGTTTAGAGATTTCTTCTCTGCTTACAGGGAATTATTTTTTTCCTTAAAAGTTTAACCCAGTTTCTGAGAAATAGCCAACTGCCATTATTGTCCATTTATAGCACAGCATTACCTTGTTTTATGCTCACCAAATTTTTGGCTCATTTTAAATTGGTGTGGTTTTATAAAATTTGGTATTAAAAACCATCAGTGTTTATCAGCCTTGGTCCATTATCAGCCTTGGTCTATGTAATGGCCCCAAGCAGCAGCCATGACACTGACACAGAGCAGGAGGAACCAGCTGGATCAGGAGAACTAGCAGTGAAAGTCATGGAGGTCAGAGATAGGCATCCAGGAACCCTTTGACCCAACTCCGCTGAACTGACACCCCCAGGAACAGTGTCCCCTGAGCCAGATTACTCTGAGGAGCTGCCCCCTTTGACAGTGGGGGCCTCACACTCTCTAGTGCCTGCTAACCAGTGTGGCCAATGCACAAAGTGTGAAGTGGCTGAACAGGATGCAGTGGAGTGCTAGACTCCAGGCTAGAGGCCTGTAAGCCTCTCCACTCCTCAGAAAAAAAAGGGGTAGTCTGGTCCAAGGGGGATAAAAGGCTTCATTTAAGCTCTAGACCTTCTTGGAGTATGCATTGAGCTACGAAAGGTCCTGCAACTCCATCCTGACCCTATCTGCTACCCAACCAACTGACTAAGTCACCATCAGGCTTCCATTGTACCGCATTGGGCCCCAGTCATGGTCAGGATAAGACAGTCTGCTAAAATCAGTTTGAATGGATCAAGAATAGCATGAGCAGAAGTCTGCATGCACAGCAAGGCTTTCCTGCCCCTTGAATACCCACTCTAGAGTGTATCCAGAATGGGTGGGGGAAATTGATGCAAAATGGGGAGGGGTACCTTGTTTAAGTGTCTTCCATTTATACTGTATGCCCCCACCCAATTTCCACCAATTCCTCCCCTCCTGTGCTGTTCTGGTCTCCCACCCCTCTAGCTTAAGAGGGCATGGGGGAGGGGAGACGGATTGGGAAGCTTTGCTCACACCACTCTGGATCCAAGCCATTAATTTATCTATAAATTAATCAGTCTCACTTTTACTTTTGTAATTGATGTTCAGAGAGATTGAATTCCATAATCCAAGATGGCACTAGATGTGTTTTTCTCAGATAGCAGGCTTCCCATTCTGCATGACAAACTGCTTTTGAAATTGAGGAAATTTTCTAAAGACTTTTGTGATAAGGTATAGCATGGATGTCTGTTGTTCAAAGCAATTCCACTGGACTATCACACGTACCTGAAGTGATTCTGAGTGGCTCTTTGAATCTTGACCTTCATCAGTACTGCTGACTTATTAATTAGGCATTGGAAAATGGGCAGTCCAGGTCTCCCATAAACCTGGCAGTTCATTTTTTTCCCTTTCTTTTGCAGATGTTTCAGGATTTTGATGTAGTTTTCTAATAGGCTGTAAGACCATCCCTACCTGTGAAGATTTGCCCATGTTTATTATTTTTTTTCACATTCCCAAACTCACATTCTATATCTTAAGGAATAGTCGTTGCACATAGAGACTACTAGATTTGCTACGCAACACAGCAACTCTCTGCAAACACTGGAGTACTGACAGCATTCTAGCTTTGGAATGAAACTGAGCGTGCACCGTATAACTTTGCCAGTAGCTGCTGCTATAGGTTTTAATCAGGCAGGGAAACCTTAATGATATTTAAACCACTGCTCTGAACTTTGCCAGACCAATGGAGAATTGCCTTCCTCAAGAAGCCTGAATAAAGTACATCAGTAGTTTTCACCAAAATATATTATATGCCTGTCCAAAAATCTGTGAATCTATAACTGTATTCTGGATTAAGCACTCTAGAATATTTTTTCAGTAGACAGAGGTTGCTATCCCCAATAAACAAAGTAAAATGCATTGGAATGAACGTGTATAACATGGTGCTAGTGGAAAACTAAAAATATGTGCTGTGTATAATGCCAATTTGCAGTATCGAGAGTTGGGGCATTTCCATCCTGTATCTGAATTCTTTGAAATACATGTCTGGCACCATTCAGAGGCCGAATAAGCTGGGTTCTTCATTTGATCACGCACACGCTCTAGTCTGCTCCAATGCAACTTAAGACAGTTAGGTTGCAATGTTATACCAGCTTACGTGGCAGAAAGCATGATTGAATTCCTTGAGAGTTCTGAGTAGAGATGTATAGAATTTTGCTGGTAGTTCAAAGCTTAAAACAAAAAAAATCGACCGATTGTTTCCTTCTGGGAAGCTGCTAAGCAAATCTGCTGGTACTGCTTTATTACTGTCATCAGCTCATACAAACTGTGCCAAAACAGTCTATTAATCTTAAAAACATGGGCAGACATCCTAATGAAACTGCAATAAGTTAAACTTATTTTTCTCATGACACTAGGCTTAAATCATAAAACCCAGAGATTTTTTTAAGTGCCTCTTAACACTTTGCCAATATATAATAATATTGAAATTGTGTGCAATAAAATATAGGCAAACATTCTTACAGTCTTCCCCATCCCATAGTCTTGCACATATTGTATATGTTACATTAGTGAAAATTCTGGTTGCCTACTCAGATGTAAGGAGAAAGATGGTGTTGGGTGAGGATTCCATGGCTACAGATTTTCATATTGTCTGTACACTTTCCCCCATGTTGAGAATCTTTAGGAAGAATTGTCCCTAGCATCTGGTACTCAGAAATATACTGCCTATGAACATAGAGATTCAATTTAGCTATCATGGTTAATGGCTGCAACTGCCTTGTCAGCATGAGGCATCTTTTGTTGATTCTTATCCAGAAACTTTCCTCCAGATGCTTACAGTGCTTTTCATTCATAATATCAAAAACGTACTGAATCCTGCATAAACTTTATTGTGGTCCAATAACAGGAATGCATCTAGGCTTCAGTGCTCGATGACCTGTACCAATATTGCTGCAGAATTTTAAGTTGAACTCAGAACATTAGCAAACACAACAGTAGTTTGTAGAACAATTGTAGGAACTTGAGTGGAGTGTTTAATCTCTTGAAAGAGTTCAGTTATATGTGAGGAATTAATGCTGTTATAGGTTTCATCACACAAGTTTTTCAAAGATTTGCCAGGAAATTCTAAAATAAACTTCAGTGAATTATTCTTGGTCTTCGTTTCTACAGAGTTCATTCTCATAGGAATTATTCCCACTCTGTCTAAAAAACATCTTTTAAAAAACATGTATAGCTTTTTATTTAATACTCTTCATTGTGGCAGTGGAACTAATTTCTATGAAATGTTTGTGAAGAAGGGCACTCTTAATTGCAGATCCTGTTGTTGATTCTTTATTAAATATTAGTCATCTGTTCCTTCTCCCTCCCCTCCCTCCCCTTGCACCCATCAACACTGCTTTACACTGTGTTGGCACTATATGCTAGTTTTGCTATGCTGAAATGTTTGTTACGCCATGGCAATTTAAGCTCACACCCCAGAAGAACTCTGAACTTTTGATCAGTCTGCCTTGTTTTTAACAAAGTCTGACCTTCCAGTGCTCTTTCACACTGAGAAAGGTCATTTATTCCTGATCCCTTGATAATTACAAATGCTATCCTTAGTTTATAGTGTGCACAGTTAAGCAAGAAGTGAAGTTGAAAGCTAAACAACCCCTCGGGGTTTTTAAATAGCTATGGAGTTGTTTTACTATGCACAAGTGTACTTCTCAAGAATGTTCTCCTACATATATATTTTATGTTAATGGAGTCACGATGTTAAAACATATGTTTAATGTGCTAAAGTAGGCAACATTTTTGTATGTATGGTGCAGCTTATGACACAGTCAAATGTCTGAAGAGGTCACTTCCAATGACGTAACATGTAACTTAGAGGTGCCCTGCAGCTGCTCTGTGTGTGTCTGTGCGCATACACCATAGTGTCACTATGTATATTACTAGAAATTCTATAGAGATTTGTAAGATACAAAGATACTAAAAAAAAGATACAGATTTGGGGTAGCATATGAAAATCCATCTAAGAGGGATGGATATATAAAAGGGGACCATGTTCCATAAATTCCTTGGTGATAGTCCAATTCATATAAGAGCTCCTTTCCTGCAAGAAAGTTGGATCCTACAGTACAGTTGGATCATATAGTATGGTTTTTAGCCACTTGCCTTGGCAAGTAATGAACTGGACCAGTTTGACTTCTGTAAGTCATTCTGCTATGAAAGTATTGAGGGCCAGAAACCACAAGCAGAATTGTACTCAAGAATGTTACATTTTCCACTATGAACAATGCTTCTTGACAGGAAGGAGACAAATAGTTCTTCCCAAGGACTGGAGGCAATATGTAATTTGCGGGATTGAGACGAGGGCCCAAGTTTGGAAAAGCAAGTCTGCCTGAGGCAATATCCTCAGTGATGAGTGAGAGGGTGTGGAATCGTGAAAGAGAGGTACAGGAGCAGGACTGGGAAAATAACAGGAACTGTTCATTCCTTCCCCTCCATTTCCCATCAAACCAGACAGGCCTTTGGCTAGTATATAAGTGTTCCATACACTTACTGTTGGCACTTCTTATAGGGCTGCCTTGTTTTCACTGTCACTATTCTACAGCTCATTCTCAAGTTTTCACCATCTACAGCTTAAATCTTGCCCATATTCAGTCTCTTGACCATTTTCCATCATCTATCTTAATCTAATTAATGCTACTTTTTTGTCTGGACATTAAACTAATACAGACAGTAGATATACTATGAGACCTGATCTTGGGGACTTGGAGACTGAACCTCTGCTCAGACATGACCTTCCTTCATGCCCTAAGGACCGGTTTCAGGTTGTTGCAGCCCAGCATAGACTGCTTGGCAGAGAGAAATGTTTCAACACAGCCCTTCCCATTCCTATTTTCCACACCCCCAAAATATAGTATTTTTCACCCAAGGAAAGGCAACTGAGATGATGCCCTTAAAGGCACCTGAAGTTTGATGTTTAGGTGTGTGGAGCAGGGAGGGATGGAGAATTATAACTGCCGTGTCAAATGAGGATGTATGTGTGTCAAAGATGCATCATGTAACAAAATTAGGGACAAGCAATTTTTAAAAACTTGCCACACTTGCCCTTTAATATTGGGGGGAGCGGCTGAAGCTTTACTTTATTTGTAAAGCATTAAAAAATATTTGGAGAGTGTATGCTTCTGCCTGGCACATCACCAAAACAGGAGCCCTCGCCCAAAGATAGCTGTTTTAGAAGTGGTGAACAAAAGCAACCCCCTTACAACAGTACCTGCCATTTTGTGAACTTTAGGGATGAGAGTGTTTTCTTTTAGCCCTTTGTAGACTTCGCATTTTCCCTCATGTGCAGTGAAACATTAATTTAGTCTGTCTTAAAAAAAAAAAAAAGTCAACTGCGGCAAGGTTATCCCCCCCCCGCCATGAAAAGCCTAGCTGTAATACGCTGCTGCCGAGTGGGGTGTGATGCTGACATCACTGAATCAGGGTTCAGGTTTAAAGGCCTGTCTGTATGATTCATTCTAGGCAGTAAACTCAATATGACTTTCAAGCTCTCTTGTGCCTGTGCTTCTTATGGGAAGAAAATAACAAATCAGTTGTACTGTGCACATATTTGAATGTGCTTTCTCCTTGGCCATTTGATATGTTACTGGAAATCATAGGGATTTAAAATAGGGGGCCAGGGAAATACTGCTTTCAAATAATGCCTTACTGTCGTCCTGCAATGCCTGGAGGGGAGAACTGGATTGAGAGTTTTTCCTTAAATGTAATGCTGGTGCATGCTTTGATCATGCAAAAAAAACCCTTAAGTCACCCTGAAGGTACAAACAGCACATTGCCTAATATATTCAAAGCAGGAGAAAGCACATGACATTCCATATTTGTCCCATAACCCCCTTATAAATATATGGCAAACTCATGTCTGTCCTCAGCTGAGGGCTGTCCTCAGTGTGCTTGAATATCTGCCAGAACAAACAAAAAAGCATTTATATTTTTCTAATACTTTAAAAACCATGTATCCTATAAAGCTGGGTCCGGAAAGCAAACTTCTGTATGGACTAGAAATAAACTCTTATAGATAGAAAGTTGTGAAAAGAATAACTAATAGAGTGCTAATTTTAACTACAGCAATCCTGTTAGGCACCACTGTAATAGAGGCATTTCCTTATGCTTCATTTGTTTGCTTCTTGTAAATCTGGGCTGGACTTAATTCCATGTGCTCACTAGTACACATATGTATAGGCTTATAAATCAGGCTCACGCGTAATAAGCTGTCCAAGAGTTGAATGATAAAGTTGGTTGGTAATATGAATGTATTCTTTTTGAACTGGGGTTTGTGGTGGATCTTTTAATGTCTTGATTATAATGATGGAAAGAGCAACATCTAAAAATGTATGCTGTTTGGGGGGGTTAAATCCTGTAAGAGATATAATAAAACTCTTAAAGTAGAGTTGATCATAAACCAAATGCAGCAGATACCTCACTAGCTAGGCTGTTCTACTGTGTGGCTTGTGACCTTCCTCTGGATCTGGAGGACAATCTATTCATAATTTGTTTATGCTTCATGCCTTAGCGGAGAAACATCTTAATCAATACCCATTTTCTTTCATGTGCTAAGACTGAGCAGAAGACTGCAGTGGGGCTTTCTCTCAGTCAGATCTTGAGAGCAGGGATGAGCAATTTTTGGCCCTACAGATGTTTTGGCCTACAATTCTTATCAGCCTAGCTAGCATAGGCAATGGTGAGGGCTGATCAGAGTTGTAACCCAAACATCTGGAGGGCCACAAGTTACCCACTCCTGCTATAGAGTCTTTATACGTTTCTTGTTTTTCTTTTGCTTCTGTGTTTTTTTCCTTAATTAGAGAACCAGATGACGACTCCATTACAGTTCTCCCAGAAGAATTTAAAAAAAAAGAAAACAGGAAGATTTCTGTTCTCCTTGTCCTGTTGCTGAACTCACCCAGATGCTGTAGTTTGCTGACTCCTTACCTTTTTCTCAGTGTTTAATCAAAGGGGCACCCGTATGCTCACAGAGACCTAGTTCACACAATCACTGCAGCCCACTATGGTTTATCAGCCACCGTGGGGCACCAGGTTGCCAATCCAAGCCCCCGCCACTACAACTTCTCATGTTGTCCAAACTTGGAGAGGGTGGCTTGTTGGTGTGGTTAACAAAACAGCTGGACTGGACTTACTGGTGAAAATAAATATCAATAGAACAAAATCTAATAATAAAGTTTTTATCTATATAGTTAAAATATATACATACAAATAATAAGGAAGAATACACTGTTATTGTGCAATAAAGAATCATACATCAAACAAATAAGAGAGTACAATGTTGTGTTATAAAGGCCTAACCATACCAAAAATAACCAGTAACTAATACCAACTAAACCAAATGCATTTTGACATCCAGTCTTCCTCAGTGATCTAGTATAAGAAATATGTTCTAGTATATAAGAGAAATGCCCAAAAGTAAACAGACATATGTATACAGACACATTGTATCTAACACATACAGCACAATTACCACCATAGGACCCTGCAGTGTTTGGACCTGTGGATATACAAACAATACTATGTTTAAAAATAATTTAATTGTAATTAAAAACTGCTACTTAAAGCTGTATTAAAATATATGAAATAGTTTTTATTACAAGTTTAAAACTCACCAAATTACTAATCTTGCCAATCCTTCCTCTGGTACATGTACCAGCCAAGACATGTACATGTTATGATGATGAATAAACTGCAAAGGGGCCAAAACCTCCACTATAAATAACTGTTTTTGAGAATGAAAAGGAACTGCAGCAGTCCTAAAAGCAATTGCATAAGAATAAATATCAATTTTGAAAGTAAAATGAATTACGAAGTACACATATGTAAAACCACATACTCGCATACAAACGGTAGACTGATAAGGAAGTAAAGTGGCTCTGAATGCTGCCCAAACAGGAGCGTTCAAGCTATCCGCATAGCCTGTGGAGGCTTGGAGCTCTCATAAAACAAGTAAGGGAGCAATCCTATGTGGAGAGGCAGCCGCCTCCAAACTTGGAGGTGACCTCCTATCCAGTGCAGGGCGGGCGGAGCACAGAGGAGGTCTTCTCCTCTGCACTCTGAGTGCTCTGCACTTCCAGCGATATGGCCAGGGGAGCTCAGAGTTGGGGGGGGGGGGAGGCTGGACTACGCATAGGAAGCATTGTACGGGCATTTCCACACTCCCCTCCCCGCCCCCGGGAATGCCCCCTTTTTGCCCCACTCTGCGCTGCTCTTACAAGCCTGAGGCAAACTACACCTCTTATGAGGCGGCGGGGGAGGGAGCTGGGAGGCAGTTCTAGCTGCTGTCTGGCAGCCATAGGATTGCACCCTGAGGCACAGATGCAGAGAATGGAGCCTGATAAAGTTGTGCTTAGTTCCGTAAAGGGCACTCATCCAAAACTGACTAATAACAATGGATTATTTAAAAACATTACCAGTAAAACCGCAGATCAAGCACATAATGGCCAAACATAAAGAACATATACATAGCACTGTTGTTAGTAGTCCATCTTAATACATAACCATCCAGTTAATCTCTTAATTCAGGCCAACTAGAGATTTGGTCTTTAAAGTAAAAATCCAGTACAGTTCTTGATGTAGAAGTCTACAGTGCAGCTGTTGGCCTTGGGCTTTGGCTTTCTCCAAACAGCAGAACTTCAAATCATTGAGGCTGTGCTCACGTTCCAGGAAGTGTTGAACAAGGGGGTCCTGCATCCTCTGGTTTCTTATACAGCTTTTGTGTTCACCAGCCCTGATCTTGATGGCTTTTGCTTTTGCAGACTGCACATATCACACCTCTAGTGTTGCAGTTAAAGAAGCCTGGATATGGATATTGTACATTGTCTGTAGGGTTAATGAAGCTTGTTAACAAATAACACAAATGCTGCAATGACCACAGGCAATTCCCTTTTACTTCTGTCTATCAGCTTGGGCTTAGGTCTGCAGGTGCTATGTACCAAAATATCCTTGAGGTTCTGTTTTCGTTTATACACAAACATAAGGCCTCCCTGACAACTAGATATATCTTTCAAGAGGTGCCAATGTCTGCTAATGATATCTCGAATCTTACTAGTGTATCCATCATAAGTTAAAGGCACAACCATTCTATCTAAGTTTTGCTGGCTCCTTAGGTTGTAAAAATGCCTTCCTACTGCTATTCAGGGCTGTATGCATAGCCCCCCTCAATAATTTCATTAGGTGCCCTCTCCTACTTAATAAGTATTTTTGCCTGCTTGTAGAAATCCTGTGTACTGCTGCAATTTCTTCACAGTCTCAGCATTTGTGAGTAAAGCAAATTGCCTTTCATATGGACACAGTGGTAGCTGTCATATTTCAGAAAAGAATTTGCATCTGAGTTCTTTTGATACAAATCAGTAGTGAGTGATGTGATGTGTGGAAATATGTACTCAGCCCTACAAGCTGCTGGGCCGTGTGTCTAACTTGATCAGCTAAGTTATTTGTAGATCTCCATACAAGATTTGACCAGTGGACTCCACACCAGAACATAAGCAAGGGGACTGAAGATTCTTGATCATTATCCCTCATTTTGGATTGGAAGATAATTTTTTTTAAGGTTTCCACAAACCAGGCTTATCACTTACGTTGACAGATGCTCCATCTGTGTCCAAGGAGGATACATGCATGAAGATGTGCAGCTGCTGCAGGCCCAACTGTCTTGCTGCAGGCATCTTCAGCTACATCCAGCACTCCTTTTGCACTGCAGCTGCAGGGTTCACTAGCATCTATAAAGTACTGCTTTTCATCCCCAGATTTTGTAATGATCTTCATCATTACATATATTTTGTCAGGTCTGGTTCAATCCACAGTGCCATCACACCTCAGGGACAGTGCCACTGTATCTTCAGTATTTATGCACTGCATAAATTCTTTGTGGACATTTGGAGTCGAGTACTGAAAGTCCATCTCAGTCCTGTGTACCAATTCTGCTCTCTTGTAGGGGGAAAACAGATGCTAATTTACTCACTACTCTTGCAGGAAGTGAGTATGCGCTCAAAGTCAGTTTCTTTGCATCTCCAGAAGTGTGCAGGAGGAGGGTGCCAACTTTGCCTGCTGGTTTTTCATTGGCCTCAGATATTGCTTTTCCCATAGAGGAAACCTGCGTGGTTTCCACAGGTGTTAAGGTTGACAGTTGGAGCACTTTAATGCTTTCACTGTGATACGTTTGTTCTAGAGGCTTCTGAATTATCTCATTCCTGTAAATACTCCCAGATTCTTTTGCAATAGGTGCATTTGAGTACTCTTGGGGGGGGGTATTACTGTGTCAGGAAACAATTTTACTATGTCAGTTCTAGTACAGCTGATTTACCAAAACAAATTTTTAGGTAGGAAGGATATACTAGGGATTAACAACTGACTGACCATGTGGGTTAAAGGAAAGCTGAATAAGTGCTTTTTCCCCCTTCTGTCCAAATGTATCTCTACAGACATAAACCTTGTGCTTGTCCTAGCCAGCAAGAAACTCTTTCCAAAGGCAAAGCGATGGCTGGGCTCCACTCTAGCAAAGCAACCTGTGCCCAAAACTTTTTTCCAGCAGCTACAGTTCTCCTCAGAAGCCTTTGGACTGACTTCTTCCTTGCGAGCAAAATGTAGCCTGGGTAACAGAGGGACTCTTTAGTCCCTTTCAGCAGACAGCTCAAAACAGGACAGGACAACTCTCCTTCCAGCTCTTTGTGTAGGCTCCTTGTCCCCTTCCTTCCTACTCTTCTATCTTCCCTCAATTACAACAGCAGCTACAAGACAGGACATACGTTTCTATTGCATCATACTCCAAATCCCAGGGTCCTTTGGGGGCTTGGTGTTCCTGTTTGAACTGTAGAATCCTTGAAGAACACTCATATCCCTGGACTTCCAGAAGGTTCAGTTCAGCACAGGCTCTTCAGGAGGCAACATCTCTCAAAGAGACTCCCAGACTGAGGCCTTACAGCTCAGCCCAGCAGACTGCCAGGCCTTGCAGACTGAGCTTGGCCAAAGAGCACAAGACATCCAGACACAATTAAGGCCGAGCCTTGTCAATAAGGCATGAAATTCTTGTTACATTGCAATAGTGTCTGTCTGTTTTTGTAACTTAGAGTCCGTCCATCCTCTGTCCCCCCACTTTATGTTAAAGCGCCTGGCTTCTACAAGGTTCTACACCAATTCCTGGTGGGTTTTTTCCCAATTGTTTTACCACGTAACATGAAAATTAGATCTCATTGTGCTAAAGCCAGACCTGATCTTCCTGTTGCACCAGTTGCTCCCAAGCCCTTACAACAGATTTTCAGGTTAAGGGTAGCTAGGCAGTTTTTGAGCTGCCATTTTACAAGGAGCCTCTATTCTGTGACAACCATTATCCCTAGTATACCATACAGAACCTTCAGCATATTTTGCAGGACAACAACCATCTTGTGAAAGGATAAATTCTGGTCACCACAATTATAATCAGAGGAGAGAGGGCTCTTAGCCCCACAGTTACACTTTTTGTGGGGAGGAAGTTTCAGTCCTCCACTAGAGTTTAGGGAGGGAAAATAATCTCACCCATTCTTTGCAAGGCATCTTCATTTTCCGTTCTCTTATTTTTCTATCCTTCCTTCTTTCCTTCCTTCTTTCCCTTCCTTTCCTTCCTGCCTCTCTTCTGCTTTATTTCTCTAATCATTCTCATTTATTCTTCCCCCTTTCATATTTTTTTTTCCATTCAGAAGATTTTGGGATGCATTGAGGATGCGGGCTGCACCGGCTTCTTGTGCAGTTCAAGAAACACTTAGAATAAACCCTGGTAAGCTCCTATGCCCCCAATTTGGGACCATGGCTGAATTTCTCATGCCGAAATCTCCCTCGCCCCCCCATGGGAGGTTTAAAAAAAGAAAAAAGTCTACTTGTTTTCTCTCTTTTTTAACCATTCCCCATTGGGGGGGGGGGATTTTGGCATGAAAACAGGAGGGTGGAAGATTAAATCCCTCCTCCCAAATCATCATGCTCCCAAATTAGGGACACATGTGCTTACCCAGAGGTAAGCCAATCATGCATACTGGCATAACTGTGCTAGGAAGTGTTAAAGAAAGAAAACAAATAAAACCCTCAGCCACTAGATCCTAAAAAGTTAGGTCACACACACACCCCAATGTGGCATATATATGTCAACACAGGTGCTTCACAATGCAAGAAAGGGCAGGGAGATAATCTCATCACAGCAGATGGGTTGTGTCACAAAGGCCCCTGGGATACATGCTGGGAGTGAATGGGAGGATGAAGGAAGAAACAAACCATGGCAAGCAACCAAGCATCTGATCATCTGTTGGCAGCAGTGTGGTTTAGCAAGGGATTAACCAACCCACCATGGCTTGTTTTCAGGATGGCTTATCATGACACTCTTCCTAAACATATGCCTTTGGCTAGCTCCTCCCAGTTCCTTTTGTATTCAGTTAGGGTAAGAGGCCCCAAAAGGGGTGTTTGCAGTCCCAAGGCTAATCCAGTTCACCTAGATATTTCTGCTGCTATGGACTGCAGAAGGCTACAACTAGAGGTGATTGTCTCGGCATCAGAGAAGCTGTAAGTTTCTAGAGACATACCTAAGACTCCTTTCTTAATATGCTGTACCCTTAGTTGAGCATGGTAGCCTGGGTACTTATTCCCCCCTCTTACGTGTGCTTCCCTCTCCTGGCTTTTCCCCAAGAAGGTGGCTGCATGGGATGGGGCCCCATTGGGCCAGGCGGGTGTAATTGCTGCTGGTTCAGGCACTCCATCTACTCTGACCTGTTCAACTACCCTCTAAGGTTTTTCTGTAAAAAAAAAACAAACCCTGTCAGGAATATTTGTGCAAATTTAAAGGCTGGGCAGTAAATGGAGGGGAAATTTGCGCAAATGTAAAGGAAGGGCAGTGAATGAAGGGAAAATTTGTGGAAATGCAGTAACTGCTTTGAGAAGGAGCTGTGAAGGGCGGGGAGCCAGAAACTCCCACTTCTAGACTTCCTGGAGACTTGGAGAATTGCTGAAAGCAGGGAGGACAATGACAAGTGTCAATTCAAGGCTTAATAACAAGAGGATGACATTGCCAAGTTGGAGTTATTGTCCCCACCTCTCTTTGGTGCTCCTTTTTGGAGCACTGAACTTTGTTTTTTTCTTTTGCAGTGTTTCTGAATTGCGCAAATGAGTTTTTACTTCCTCCTTGTATTATTTTTTCCCCAGTCCTTCAAAAGTGTGCACAGATTAGCCTATATGCAGTCTCATCTTGTCAGTTTCATTATATGTTACTTACTCTGCTTCGCTCCCTTGGACAGCTGTAACATGCAAGGAAAGTGACAAGGCGAGACTACCCATAGCGGACTCTCCGCTGTTGTGCACTTGCAAAAGATCAGGAATTTTTAAAAAGCCAAACAAACAAAATTCCCCCATCTGCGCACTTTCAAGGCACCTTTTTTTTTAAGGGGGCAAATGAAGTGCTCAGAAAAGGGGTAGCGATCAGAGTGAGGAGGAGGCTGGGATGAGGAGACAAGATGGGTTGTCAAGCAAAAGACACTGGGATACATGCAGGAATCAGGCTGGAGAACTGAGGGGGACTGAGTGAGAAAGAAGCCATGCCAAGCCACTGTTTATCCAATCGTCTGTCAGGAGTAACATGGGTTGGTGAGTGAAAAACAAACCCACAGTGGCTTATCCTCCATGGTGGCTTAGCATTCCATGTGACCGCACCCTTTGCTTCTGAGTTGATGATGCATCACAACTGTCGAAATAAAAATCCGAAAAGAAAGAAAACATGGAAACTATGGTGCAGTAATGGAGCAGTCTGTGAAACTGTGGGGCTCTGTAACAAGGTGTCCATTGAATTCTATCCACCTATCATGTTCATAAAGAAAAAGAAAAGAAAAAAATAAGCATCCATTAAAAATTAGGTAGATTTGGAACCCTAAATATTACCGATAGCAACACTCTACTTTCATGAATAACAGTATAGCACTTTGTCATGTCATGGGCTTCTTTTCTTAATTTGCGGAGTTTTAAAGTAAAGACCTGATCCTAAAAATTACATACCTCTAGTGGTGGCCAGTCTAAACATCTCTAAGTGGAAGCTGAAGTCTGGTAATGTTGTGCTCTTCTTGTGATAAAGGGGACACTTACACCTTCAGTAGTGAAAACAAGCTCCAGGAATGTGAGAAGCTAATTTGGTTTGGTTTAAGACCTTTAGTGTTACAAATTAATCAGCTTTGTCCGAGAAGTCTAGAACTCATTAACTTTAAAGGCTTTGCTAGTTCTCATGGTTGAACTTAAGTTTTAACATAAATAAGGCTTTCTTTTGTCACCTGCATCGTTCATGCTATCCCACATCTTTTATTCACAGCCCAGTCCAATGCAAATTTGCTTAGAAGTACTACTGAGTTCATTGGGACTTACTCCCTGGTTATACTCCACAGGAGTGCAGCCTTACAGTGTAACCCTCTGCATACTTACTTGGAAGGAAGTCTGTATTTAGTGGAGCTTATTTCCAGGCAAGTATGCATAGGACTGCAACTGCAGCCTGCTGTTAAATGTTGTGTTACTTAAATATTATAGCAACTACTATGCAATATAAATCTGCATTGGGTTTTTTATTTTGTTTAAGTAATTTTATGCTTAAAATAATCACTTGAATAGAAGAATAAACATGGTAAAATAAATAAAGCACAGCTTACATGTGAAACTAATTATTAAGGTAACTTAAGACTGACTTTTTTCCAGGCTGTGAACCAGGGTAGTAAGCCATGGGGCAGTATCCAACACTGCCAGTCGGAATAACGCTACTGATGTACCGCTAGCATAAGTGACATCCAACGGTATGTCAGTAGCATCGGCTGGCACAATGTGTTCTCCAGAAAGCCCATCATGCCAGCTTTTGCTACTGGTGTACTGCTAAAGGTTGCTTATACTAGCAGTACATCAATAGTAGAAGTGGACCGGCAGTGTTGGATACTGCCCCATGTTTTTTTCATATTGTACGTCAGTAAGTCTGTTTTTCTACATTTTAACTGTACACTTAACTGAAACTTGCTGAGCACCATCTTTGGCAGAAAGGTGGGTTAATGATGTAATAAATTAATTAATTCCCAGATGATGATGGTGATTATCATCATCATCATCAGTCTGTGTAAGCCACCCTGAGAACTTTGGCTATGGGGCAGTATAGAAATGTAATAAATACATAAATAAATATTTTATTACATTTATATCCTGCCTTTTTTCCTCTTGCAAAGAACCCAAGGCAGCTTACATGATCCTTCTCTCCATTTTATCCTCACAACAACTGTGTGAGGTAGGTTAGGCTGAGAGTCAGGACTGGCCCAAAGTCACTTAGTGTGCTTCATAGCCAACAGGACTAGAACCCGGATTTCCAAAGTCCCAGCCCAACACTTTAACCACTAGACCATACTGGCTGTCTCACATATGTGTGCATGGTTTTAGCTTGGAATCCGTTTTATTCAGGGATTTCTGGGGATCTCAGTAGATTAAATGTTTGCAATCAGTTATTGTCAAACTTTCAAACTAATGCTCCTCTTGACTGATGGTGTACTTTAATGAGGAAGCTACACTTTGGACACAAAGCAACATCAGAGAAAACAAAGTCATTCATATTGATGGCTTCCCCCAAATTGTAAACTTCATGCTACAGTTTTTGAAAGCGATGCTGCAGTAGTGTTATGCAACTTCTTATGGAAATAAATACAATAAGAAACAAAAAATGCAGTGCAAAGTATTTCTCTACATTGATGGGCATTATGGTGTCTACAGCATTTGCAGAGCAGAGTGAGAGCTGTACTGAAAAGGGAAACGAAAGTGGAAAATATTGAGAGAACAGCAGGGCCTATTTGATTTGATTATGAAGGATGTTTCTTTATTCTGTCTGTCTTTGTGCAATCTGAAAACAGTAGCAGGGGGTTACAAGCAGAGTTCATCATAGGGCTGTCAATCACTGTCATTTAGCATTTGCAATGGAAGATGTCTTTATTCAAGGACAGCTGGGCAAATCAGAAGCACAGATTTGCAGTTAGTAGTCTGTCCTGCCTACACTAAACAAACAGGGACAGGGCAGACAGACCGGCCTCTCACATAAAAATATAATGGACTCTGCTGACCTTGGTGCCCTCCATTCAGCTTCATTCCCAGATGCATAAAAGCTCCAGTGCCCATTCTCAATTTCCTTTAATTACTTACATGATGCAGATAAGAAAATGAACTTCACTTACAGTCATCCATCACACAGGAAATGAAGTAGGCAAGTTGTTTGAAACAAGAGGAGTGTTTTGGAAGTAAATAAAACAGGTTGTGTTTGGGGCGGGGGGTGGGAAGGGGGAAAGAAAGTACGGCTGTTTTCTTTTTCTAGAAATACCAGTTAAGCTGCAGCCATTCAGTTGACCCACCCCTTTTCCAGCCCCAATCTGTCTGCTGGTTGTAGCTGCTAGGCCGTATTAGGTAGAAGAAGAAAAAATCTCCTTGGTAAATATTCCTCAAAATATCTTTAAAAGGATGTGAGTTAAATAAGAGCGAAGCAAACATGCAGAATTCTATAGGGCTTAAAATGGCGATGACCTTTAGGTTCAGAAAATAAATGACCACAGTTTTCACAAGAGATCTGGCAGAGACATCAAGGATTAGTTAGCAGTTGTCTTCAGTAAGCCTTATATTTAGGGGGGAGTGGGGCAAGACGAACCTGCTCAAAGAGCATGACATTTTTTAAAGATACATAGATTTTATTTCTATATTACTGAGTGAATACAAGTTAAAAAAAAAAACCCTCCACATTTCAACAGTGTCACTAAAGTTGCATTGCCTCTTATTTACAGCTTCTGTTTGGAGAAAAGAAAGTGGGGGAGAATTATCGGTGTGAACAATTAATCCATAAGGATTTGTGGGAAATATAGCAGTGTTGTGCCACAGATCTACAGTTCAAGGAAGAATACAAACCATGACTATATTGACTTTAATTTGGCCAAATTCACAATTGAGAGACTATTTCACTTGGAATATCTGTATTTCAGATTTCCAAAGTTTCATCCTAACATGCGGATAGAAGGAAAGTGCTTGCTTTGGCAGCAAATGCAAATGTACTAAAATACTAGAAGCACAGTCCAGTCTTCCACAAGTGCTTCTTTGCTTGTGGAGGGGATCGCCAGTGAGCCCTCCACTGTCGCACACTTCAGGCAGAAGAGCTTTAGAACACATGCAGGGCTTTGCCATTTTTTGCTTCCAGCTGCAGTCTCTTGCAGATCATCCCACTCCAGAGGATCCTTTGGCCTTGAAGACTGGTTTGTTAGAGGACACAGTGGCTGTTTTGAGGTGGGGAACCCAAAAATTACAATCTGCAGAAGCAAGCTCACAGTTCTCTACATCCCAGACCTTACGATTTCTGCACTAAAATTCTCTCTTTGTTTTTTTTATTAAGGACGCTGAAGAGTATGCAGACCTCCCAGTACGACACAATGAAGATCAAATGAACAGTGAACTGGCCAAACATGTCCCCATTGATGTCAATCCACATTCCTTTGACAGTTCACACACAAAAACCCATATTCTGATGCAAGCCCATTTTGAACGTGTTGTGCTACCATGCCCAGACTATGTCACCGATACCAAGACAGTATTGGATCAGTCCATTAGAATATGTCAGGTACAGTTGCACTCTTTTATGATCAGTGACCTGTTTCTGGTGTTGATAACTGCCATAATTTGGATCCAGGAATACACCTGAATTGAGCTTCTAAAATGATTCCCCAAAGTCCATTTCTCAAATTTCCCATCAGCTACAGATAGAGGCCTGCAGTATTTAAGAAATGTCAGGAACAGATTAATTTGCTAATTTATTTGCAGAGAGACTACTGGAACAACGTCTTTCCCATTTTAGTGTCAAGCAAGGGAAGATCTTGGATTCTTTCACCATGATGATAGACAACTTTGCAGAGTTTGAGTCTGAGATTAGCCATAAATCTCTCGCCCATCATCACAAAAGATAGGAAAACAATCATATTTAGTCGATGCCAGATGCATTGTTCATTGAAGGAGGGTCATTCAAAGTTTCTCAGTCTCCTTAGAAGCCACACCCAGTTCAGGGGATATTTGGGGGAGAGGGGGAGGATTTTTGTAGCAGTGGAGCAAAATTCATAGAATTGTGATTACAGTAGCACAGCATTCTGGCAAATTTTTTATATGCAAAGCGCTTTGCAGTGCCCATCTCAGGCATCCTCACACCTACCCTGTGGGGTAGGTAGACCTTAATGTTTCCATTTTACAGGACCTATAAGCAGAGAAATCATCCAGTATGTTACTGAATGGCTGATATCGGAATTGAAAACAAGTCCATGATGATCCTGGAACAGTTTTTAAAATTGCTTCGGCATGTAGGCAGAAATGCAAAACATCCATAGATGCCCAGATATGATGGCTGGTAATATTCTGTTTTGAGACCTTTGTAGTTCTCTTTGTACGGTGTAGGCTTTGTTGTTTGAATTACAGTTGATTTGTTCAAGCCCAAAGTGATGGTTTGAGAATCAGTTTTCAAGTTTTTAAGCAGAAAAAATGATGAAGAAAATATAGCTATATCTGTCACAGATCTATCATTTGGGATTCACAAAACTCTAATAAGCAAGAGAACATAATACTAATTTTGCCAATTTATTTCTAGGTCAACTGATATAATATGTTAGCTATTCTTGTCAATCCAAAAAAGATTTGGACTGAACTATGGTATGAAGTTTTGAATTTACATGCAGTCTGCACACACACACACACACACACATATATAAAACACTCAAAAAATGCACACATTTAAAGACCATTTCACAGACAGTGTCTCCACTCCAGTAACCTCTGAAAATGGTTATTGGATGTAAATATTAAGGATTAACACAGTCATGTAGCCGTCAGTGCAGTCTCAATCTGCTAGATCCTGGCCAACGTATTGAATTATTTGAGTATATGGTCATAGCTCAGGTAGGGTTTGATAAAGTCCTGCCTTTTTTTTAATAAGAATCTTAGTTTTTATTTATTATGAATTCCTTAGCTGTCAAAGTTGAAAAGATAACATAAAACAAGGCAATGTCATTCATGTAAATAGGCTTATCAAGCTCCCCACACGCACACACACTGGTCCGGTAGTGTGGATAGTCAAGTTAAACTGCTAACACTGGAGTGATATTTTGTTATGCTTTGTTTAATATAAGCTATAATGAATACATCCATATTCCCTGCAGAGCGAAAGTAAAATGTATAGAAATAAGATAATGCTAGGCTTAAATATTAGACTGGGTCTGTTCTACACATGCAGTAGAATGAAGTCAAGGAGTCATGAAGTGGTATAATGGATTGTTTATTTATTACATTTATATACTGCTCTTTATAACAAATCTCAAAGTGACTTACAAATACAAATAATAAAAAAACCAGTAAGAGTGCAGTTCTCTCAATTGCACCCTCAGTGATCGGAAGCCCCCGAACTCAGAGGCGTCTGATCATCCAGTTCAGGGTGGGAGGAGTGGCAGAGGCAGTCTTCACCTCCCCATCTTCCCACCCTGCAGATTTTGTTAGATGGGCTTTTTAGCCCATCTAGCAAGGTCGCTTCATAGAGGGAGGGAAGCAGGCAGGAAAAGGCTCAAGATAATGTGTATCATGGCCTCTCCAGTCTCCTTCCCTCCTTGCCCACTGGAACACCCCCTTTCTCTTCCAAGGTTGCTTTTCCGACCTTGGAGGCCAGCCATCACAGTTCTTTTCACACCGGCTGCGAGGGGGCCGGGGAGGAGAAGTAGATCTTTGACTTCTGCTTCCATGGTTAGAGCACTGTCTCCGACCTTGGAAGGGGGAATTCAAATAATCCTATGGTCCCTGGGATGCTCTCCCAGGGACCATAGGATAGCTGTCTAATACTGATAAAACAATACTGTTAAACTCTTTAATATTTAGATCGTTTCAGATTGCTAGTAAGGAAATCACATTTTTTAACGTTTTCCTATGTACCAAAAAATCCCTGCCTGCAATATCTGGGTGAGCTGGGCTAGATCCTTTTTTCCTTTTTTCCTCTTTCATATGCTGTGGTATATTTGAATTTAATTCATTTTAAATATTTATAAGCTATCTTTCTGAATATTGTCAATTCAAGGTTCGTAACAGCGATATGACCATAAAAATACAGTAATACGATATTGTATTGTAACATAATACAGCCTTTTCCAACTTGGTGCCCTCCAGATGTTTTGAACTTTAACTCCCATCAGTCCCAGCCAGTATGGCCAATGGTCAGGTCTGCCTGGAGTTGTAGTCCAAACATCAGGAGGGCACCTTGTTTAGGAAGGGTTGATATTATATAAAATTCTAATAAAATGTTTAGAATTAAAAAAAACACACATTAAACTATCAATCAGCCAGTGTAAAAAATAATTCAGCAAGTCTGTTTTTTCAACTTGCAGGGAGTTGATCTAGGCATTCAAAATGGCATCTCGTGACTTCAGTCTGATACTGTACTGTCTGCTCTGCCACTTCATTCTGCTGTATTTATCACCCAGACCCAAAACAGGGAATGCTGAACACGTGAATTCAGTTTGCTGCTCTTACACAAGCCTCCTATAAAGCAAGGGTGAGCAACTTGTGCCCCTCCAGAACTTGTTAGATTGCAACTCCCATCACCTCTAGCCAGCATAGCCAATGGTGAGGGATGATGGGAGTTGCAGTGCAACAACATTGGGAGGGTCACAAGTTGCCCACCCCTGCTGTAAAGCCTAAAGCAACTAATTTATGTTTCTATGTTCTTTTTTCATTTTCAGTTGATTCAGCTGCTTAGACTGTACATCTGGGGTCTCCAGTGTGGTGCCCATGGGCACCAGTGTGTGCACAGACACCTCTTGGCAGGGCTGGCCCTTCCGTTATGCAGCTTCAGGCAGCTGCATCAAGCAACAGAGCGGGAGGTGCAGCAAACTGCACCACTGCCCCCTCCGCCGCCGCCAGGAGGGCCTGCTGCCACCGCCTCCGTAGGGTGTTCTTGAGAGCCCTGCCAGCCACTGTCCCACCATGGCATTTGCCACAGTGAGAAAGTGGCCGGTGGGACTTCCTGGAATAGCTGCCTGCCCTCCCAAGGTTGGGGGCCCCTGGTGTACATTTTAAGAGCAGGGAAACTACATGGTTGTTATGGAGCCCATCACAGTGTACAACCAATAACACAGTGGGGTTCCCAGTTAGTGTCTTAGATTTAAAAAAACAAACAAACTTATTTTTCAGATGGCATCTGTGTTGAGTATAACATTAAGTTCCATGGTGCTGTTAGGGGAAAACATGAAGTTGTATCCAATGTTAGTGCCACTTAGACTAGACCCATTAAATACGTGGGACTTAAGTTAGGCTAACATTGGACTCAACCATGACACTAGTTCAATAGGAGGTTTAAAAATGTTTATATGTTAGTTCCAATTATTTCAGGACAGCACATTATTAGTATAATACAAGTAGCATCACATCTTGTACCTGTTTCTAATTTAATAATATCTGAGATTAATTGTTCCTGTTTCCCTTGTTACACTTCTTTACTGAAAGCTCAGTGATTAGTTCTCATTCTGCTGTTTGAAACTGCCTACTGAATCTGTATTAATTGAAAAAGGTAACTGAAGTAGTCATACGTTCTGTCTCCCATTCAGAGGGCAATCGCTTCTTCTGAGGAATAATCTGACAGTTGCCCGCTTTGTATTTTGATTGGCCACGAGCCTCCACGTGTAGTACAATTGTAGATAAAATATTTTAGCATTGCCAAGTAGTAAGGCTGCCATGGTGGGCAGTCTTAACCTTCTGAGAAGTGTTTACCTATGGATGTGTTAAGCACATCTCAGTAGGGTACCTGTACATTGAGAGAAGAGCCAGGCTTCACATGCTACCATGAGATTAAAGTGGGAGAGACATTCATCCCTTGACTCAGTCACCATGTGATTTGCACTGCTATATAACCTCCTGCTTTTTATGGCTCTAATATTCCTCATTCTCCCAAATCTGATAATGTACTTGGCACACCAAAAACATTAAGGCCAGCTTCTCACTTGAAGAGAGCTCTCCTACTTGTGAAGGGCACTCATGAATAGAAACAGTTGTGTTGCTCCTTAGCATGAAAGCAAGAGTCAGTTCTTTATCATTACTTGCATGTATTTTAAAAAAGGAATGCAGCTGTTCATGCATGCATTTTTCTTAGGGAGCCATATCCCGCAGACAGCTTTTGGGGGCAGGGGGGCATAGGATTTTTTGGATTCCTGGATCCAAGGTCAGAGACCATGCTCCAGCCTCGGACCCAGGAGTCCAAACTTCTCTCCTTCCCCCACTCGCAGCCAGCGCAGAGAGAACCATGCCAGCTGCCTCTACGAGCTTGCACACACGAGCTCAGAGAGGACAGAAAGGGGGTGTTCCCATGGGCGGTGAGGGGGGGGGACTGGGGTAGCGGGGATACAAGCTACATCTAGCTAAATTGCAACTATATCTAGCTAGAACGCCTGCCTTGCTAAATTGCAGAGCGGGAGGCATGGCGGAGGCAAAGATTGTCTCTGCTGCGCCTCCGGCTCTGCATAGGGTGCCCATCAGCCTCCAAGTTCAGATGCTGACCGGCATCTGGATAGGATTGCTCCCTCCACTAGTGGAGTACAGATGGGTATCTCGCTGAGTACACTATATTGGATGAGAAGCCAAATGAGAAGTACACTATGAGACTGCATATATCCAGATAGTAGTTTCACACACTAGCCCAGTTCGCACAATCACTGTGACTTAAACAAACCATGGTGTATTGTTTAAGCCACAGAAAGTGCCAGCGCATGCCAGGCGCTGTTTGCCTGATTACCTGCCTGGGTGCTGCTGGTTGTGTTGTCCAAGCCTGGGTGGCATGGCTTGTTTGAAGGGGAAACAGTCCTCAAATAACCCATGACCTGTAGGGCTAAACAGTACTATTGGGAAATAGTTTGTAGAGTTTTCTGCAGGTACTTACGCAGTAGTTTTGCTACTGCTTTGTTTAGAGTGGGAAGCCCACACCAGCCTACTAATCCCATGGTCTCCTGCAAGTGTCAATGCAAGGATTGGTGCCTCCTGTGTGAGCCACAAATCGCGCTCAGCCTTCAGGGAATTCCATGGACCCTGGGGGCTCGGAGTCAGAGGAATTGTCAGGGGAGGAAACTTTTCCCAAACGAGCACTCATTTTCCACAGGACATTTTCCCCACCCACCCCGTTGGCTAAGGCTTTCAGGGTGCTGAATATTAATGATGATCAGGTGAAACCAGGGGAACTCTTTTCCTCTGGTTCAAATCAAACTGTCACTGTTTTTCCTTCAGAGCTTCCTAAACCTCTCCCTGTTCCTTTCTCAGATTCCTTCCACCGCGCAAGACAGGCAAGATCAAATCCATACCCAAATTTGCAAAAGAAGTTTTAATAATTCCCCCTGACCCTCCCCACCCCAGTGGTCATGGATTTGCTCCAGGCCTACCATGAATGCCGCAGTGGCAGGCCTTTCATCTTCTGCAGTGATCTGAACTGTGGGGGGGGAGGGGGGCAAAGGAACCATGTGACAAGAGGGTGGAAGCAGCCTTGCACAGGGGATTTGAAGCCTCCGTGGCAGCTTTCAAACCTGAATAGCCAATTCTATATTTGCCTGCACCACCTATCTGTGGGCATATGAGCTAACAGGTTTAGATTCTGTTCCAAAACAGCTCAGGGATGATCTAAAGAAAATCTCTATTTCCATAGCATTTCCTGGACACGATCCAGTTTGGGCCTAGATCCATGGTAGCCAACACAGATGCCAGACGGAATGCATGGTAATGCAACTCAAGCATGGATCCTAGTCCCCAAGCACAGCTGCCCATTAAGCCTTTTGCTGGGAACAAGCTTTTTGGAGATACCCTGGATGCTTACATTGTGGAAACGAAGGATTTTTTAAAGAAAGGCATTGCCTAGAGCGAAGGAAGAAGAAAGGCACTCCAGATCCAGGCAGTCCTTTCGCTACAACAAACATCTAAGCCATTTCATTCTGGGGATCCTGATCTAAATAGAATAGAGAATTGAGGTCCATGGACAGGAGAGCTACTCAGCAACCTTCCAGCCATTTTGCCAAAAAGATAAAGAAACCCCCCACAGCATGACGACAGGACTGAGAGCCAAATTACAGGGCGATTGTTGGACTTTGCCTGGGGCTTCGTCTACATGGCACAACTTTCACCCTTCACTCCATCGCAGCTGCACAGCATTTCAGCTTCGAATTAGCTTCTGCTGGCATACACTCTTGATTTACTGCAGGCTTCCCTAACAGACTCAGCTGTGCCCTTTTTTGCCATTGTACTTTAATGCACAGCTGTGCAGTCCCGTGAGCGTTGGGGTGCAACACTTCAGTGGCTGTTTTGTATTTAAGGGGTTCTGTTGGGTCTTTCCCTCACTCGTTAGGTAAAAAGTGGGTGTTCTGTGCTCCTTCATTTCCACACCATCTGTTTGTCTGTTCTCCAGCCTGAGACTCTCGCGATGATTCTCACTCACAAGCGTGAGTCGTACATGCCTACCCATCGCTCCAAAATGGGGGCCGGAGCAAAGTTGGTCCTCCGTCAAGACTCCCCCGGCCCTTGGGCACTGAGTCCAAAAGCAACCGTTGCAAAGATAGGAAGCTGCAAAAATGTGTGAAAGTGTGATTAAATAAATGAAAATGCTCCTCTGAAACCGTGCAGCTGCAAAGGGACGGGGTGAGTGACGCAAGCATTACACATACCTACAACACAATGCAAAATGCGAAGTCGGTTTGGGGAAGGGACAGATGGCTCGCAACTGCAGGAAAACGTGCAGCAAACGAGAAACATCACAGCAAAACACCTCCTCAGAAATCTGCATTTTCCAGAAGAAAACCAGGGATGGCTGTGAAGTGGCGACTGCATCGCCAGTCCCAAGGGACTTCAACTCACAGGCACCCTGGAGTAAAAGGCTCGTGTAGACAGGGCCCAGGAATGGTTCCAGGTTACATCGAAAAGTTGGGTCAGGGACACCATCTCTCAGGGCTATTGCCTGGAGTTCTCCTGGATGCCCCAGGAGAAGTTTATTTCAGTACCAAAAGCAAAGAAGCCAGAAAAACATTTGAAATTCCTCAAAGCTATTCAGCATCCAATCAACATCAGGGCTGTAGAACCTGTTGCGCAATCCCAAGCCGGTTCAGCTGAATACTCAAATTTCATTTGGTGTCAAAGAAAAATGGGGACACGAGCTATAGTGGACCTCAAATGGTTGAACAGGCACCTGCCCAAAAAAAAAACACCTTACAAGATGGAACCGCTCAAATCCATTGTGGCAGCACAATACTCGAACACCAGTAGTTCTTAGCTTCAGTCAACCCATGGGAGGCTTTTCTTCATATACCCATCAGGTAGAAATATTGCAAGTACCTTTGCTTCTGCTACAACAGCAGAGGTATCTCGACAGTATGTGGAAAAACACTGGCTGGTCTGAGGGATCACAGCTTCGTCGTGAATGTGGAGAATAGCTCCTTGGTTCCTACCCAAAAGTTGGAACACTTGGGAGTGATTCTTGACACACCACAGTTTTGAATCTTTCTGATGGAGGAGAGGAGGTTCAAGATTTTGCAACTGGCCAGTTCCATCAGAACAGAGTCCATTTCAAACCTTATGACTCTGGCCAAACTGATGGGCAGGATGGTGTTCTGCCAAGATCTGGTGAATTGGTCTTGCTTTCATTCCAGGGAGTTACAGGAAGTGCTTCTCCCCTTCCAACTGCAGATAGCCAGTTGAGTGCCGTTACTGATCTCACTATCAATGCAGGTCCGGCAGGAGCAGGATTGGTGGCTGCATCCAGGCAGACTGCAGGACGGAATGAGTCTGGAGGAATGGGACAGGATTGTGCTCACCACCAATGCCAGTCTGTATGGCTGGGGAGCTCACTGGAATGACAAGGTGACTCAGGGCATTTGGTCCCAGATTAAATTCAGAAGGTGTATCAACTGGCTGGAGCTGTGGCCAGTCAGATTGGCACTGCAGGAGTTCAGTATGGAAGTTGAGGGGAGACATGTACTCGTCCAGTCGGACAATGTCTCACCCAAAGCTTATATGCACCACCAGGGCAGATCAAAGTCTGGATTCCTCCACAGGGAAGTGACGGAGCTGTTCAGGTGGGCAGAGCAACACCTTCTGTCCATCAAGGTGGAACATCTGGCCAGAAAGGAGAATGTGATGGTAGATTGGCTCAGCTGGACTTCCATTCAGGAGTTGGAGTGGAGACTTGATCCCTGAGTGTTTCATATGGTGATCCAGCACTTTGGTTGACCAGTTGTGGACCTATTTGCAACTCCAAAGAATGTGCAAGTTCCTCCCTTCATGTCAAGGCTCCCATGTCCATATGCATAAGTCACAGACGGTCTGCTGGAGGTATGGCCAAAGGGTCTTCTATGGGCAGGAAGTATGGGTCTTCCTGCCCATACTTCTGCTACCACAAATGATCAGGAGGTTCAGGCAGGTAGGAGTGGAGGTGATCATCATTGACCCGTATTGGCCCAGGTGCTTGTGGTTTCTGGAGCTGTTGAAATTTGCAGGGGAGAATCTTTGGAGGCTTCCATGCTGGAAGGATCAGTTGTCACAGGGCCCTGTTCTTCACCTGCAGCCAGATCCCTTCTGGAAAGCTTGGAAAGTGAAGGGTGCTGGCTGATACGGTTCAGCTATTCTGAGGCTGCACTGAAGAAGCTTCTGTCTTCTAGGAAAGTCTACTTACCAGGCCTGTAGCAACACATGGAAAACACTATCCTGGTGTGCAAGTAAGAGGTAGCCTCCAGTGCCAGCAATGGTTGTTTTAAAATTTTTATAGGATGGTCTTGCTAACAGCATTAGTGCTAATACCATCGAGCAGCAGGCTGCAGCTCAGAATAGCATTCTGGGGTGTAAAGGGAAGGGTGTTTTTTTTCTTCCCACCCACATTCCAAGCATTTTTTGCAAGGGGTAAACTGGGTGTTAACTGCACTTATGGGTCCTCTTTTTGAGCCAATGGTTACTTGCCAGCTAAAATTGCCTACCCTGTAAACCGTTTTTCTGGTGGTTATCACATCTGTTACGTGGATTCTGAACTGGAGACTCTCTCATCTGATCTGCCGTTATGTACATTCCATTCTGATAGGGTGGCCCAGAGGCCAGATCCTTCCGTTGTACCCAAGGTTCGTTCTTTCTTTCTTTCTTTCTTTCTTTCTTTCTTTCTTTCTTTCTATACTGCCCAATAGCCAAACCAAAATTCCTTGTTCCAGAGGTCTCTAAAACTCTTTCTGCCTGAATCCATCACATCCTCAAGAATGGAAATGGCATAGTTTGGATGTGCGTAGAGTGCTTCATTCTTATTTGGATGGAACCTCTGAGCTCCAGAAAAGCAAGGCTCTGTTTGTAACCTCTAGGGAATAAAGTGTCCAGTTCTTCTGTTTCCAGGTGGTTCGGGAATATATCAGACCCTGGGTTAGAGACCACCAGAAAGGATTACTGCTCACATCCTTTGCAAGTGGCAGCCAGAGCTGTTTTTTCAGGGTAATTTTCCCATAGAGGGCATTTGTAGGGCAGCCACACGAGCTTCAGTGCATACATTTTCAAAACACTAGAAGATTGACAAGTGTGCTTCTGTATTGGCACCTTTTGGCAGGAATGTCTTGCAGAGGGTGGGGGTATAGACACTGATCTTTGGAAGCCCACCCCATGTTACTAGAGGCTCTGCTATGTCCAAGATGAGGAATGCCTTCCGTGGGGCTCAGGAGAAAATGGAAATTTTCTTACTGTGGATTTCTGTTCTCTGAATATCACAGTGGGTATTCTGCCCACCTCTTGTCTCTTCCAGTATCCATTTTTTTCAATAAACTAGAAGCTTCTGCCAGCGCCCTACATGTGGGGAGTGGTAGACAGAGCCTCCTAGGCATGTTCTGTGGTGCCATGTTCGTCTTTGTTTCCTGTTCTTTGTGTTTCTCTATGCCTTAGCACAGGTTGTTTGGTTTTGGTTTTCCAAGATACTATGGCAGTTTAGTTTTTTCCAGCAATGTCTGCTGGTTGCTGTCACTGTTTCCAACAAGGGGGAGCAGTTCTTGCTCTTCCAGTCCAGTCTGAGGGATCAGGACAACTCCTCCCCCTGGAGAGGAACAATTTGTTAGATGACCCTGCCTACTTGCTCCAGGAGGAGGTGCCATCCTGAGGTGAGGAATGCTCTGCGTGACACTCGGAGAACAGAAATTCAGAGTATGAACATTTCCATTTTTCCTCTTTAATCAGCGTGGCTACAGCAAGCAAAGTGCTGGATAGATACTATTTGTCCTCGGTTGGGACCTATGACCAATGCTCAAATTACAGATGGGCCAAATAGGGCTCAGCTCCTGTAGCTCCTGTTTTTAGAATGCGTGCAGGGGTAGAGATTTGGTTAAAATTAAGGAAAGTTCCAGGATGGAGCTTATAGATTTCATTAAGAGCTGCTCCAACCTGTTCAAGCCCTGCTTGTGACACAAGTTCCACAGGCGCCATTTGGATGGTTTACCATTTTATTTATTGTATCTATTTAAAATATTTCTTGGCCGCCTTTCAGGGCAGATGCCCTCCCAAGGTGGCTTACAGCAATAAAATACATAAAAACAGTTACAATATTTAAGATGATAAAAACAAAGTTAATAAAATGCCAACAAAAACAACAGTAAAAGGCAACAGTAAAACCAGCAACAATGGCAGTAACCATTTCAAGAAACCTTCTCAAGATTTCACACTCATCCTCTAGTTTTACAGAAACAAATACAGCTACCCCCACCAGCAGCCTTAAAGCACAGATACATCTCAAAGAAAATTTAACGATTTTAAAATTTAAGGATGGTTGTATAACACCACTGCCTCTAGCGTGGTGCTCCGAAGGGGTGTGTTTTTTCCCCAATCATATGTAAGCTGTATAAGGAAACAACTGTAAATCCAATAGGAGGGCAAGCCAGATACATTTTAATCTTTATGAGGACATTTTGATTTATTGTTTGAGTTGTTTAAATCCCTGTAGCATGCCAGTGACATCACCTATAATGATAGCAGCCTCCATATGTGAAGTAATATTTCCTGTCAGTTAAGAAGGGCAGAAGCAACATAGACACGAAAACATCTTGTCAAAACTCTCATCTGTTCTGATATTTTTTGTTTGCCACATGGGAGAGAACACTCTTGAGCACTGAGGGACACTTTGAGGAAGATATAATAAGCCTGCCCTCTATTGCTAATTTACATATTACTCATAAGAAGATGGTGGAAGATATGGTTATTCCTGATGGAGCTGTTACACCTTGTCTGTTATATATTTGTTCAAGGATTGTTTGCTGTGAAGGAGCAGTGTTTCTGGTTTAGTTTAATTCCTCAAAAGTCTTGCTGTAACTTAGAAATCTGTCTTAAGGCGACACTGTGCAAGTGGAAAGCACGTCCACTTATTCAAGGCAGTTTTCATCAATCCACCTGTGTACTGAAGCCCATTGTGACCTCCCAAAAGCTGCTCCTGATGGTTGGAGGAAGCTCCCATACAGCATGGGATGTGGCAAGGAGGCCTTCAGGTGGGGTTGGGGGAATTGGAAAGAAAATCAGTAACTCCCACTTTATGCACATGGAGGCACTTTTGGCCCATGCAATCCCACCTTTGGATCCAAGCCCATGCATTCGGGTGTCTTGCTACTTCCTTTTTTGAACCATTAGCCTATATTGTCATCATGTATTCAAACAACTCCATGTATAAATATACTAAATGAGGCTCTCAGTTACCATAACTGTTAGCAACAACAAAGTGACCTGGCAGAGGGGACAAATGAGTATTTCTCATCGTATATCTCTGGTGCATAACTAATGAATAGAAATGAGCATGTTTAAAAAAAAAAAAACTTGTAGGTTCTAACTTGTAGATGCTGGAGAAATTCGAGAGAGATTAAAATGAGCTCGGATTTCTAAGAATCCGACCTACGGAATCCGCTGCGGACCGACCCCCTCAGGCCCTGCGGAGTCTGTGGACTTTCAGATGACTTTTTTACATTCCTGAAATTTATGCATATAAATCCGTAGAAAAATACGTAAGTTTCTGTTGAGGAAACGTAGAATAGAATAGGGGACAATACATTAAATATTACATACTGGGGTAAATTCTATAAATACTTACGTAAATGCTTACGTAAATATTTACGTACTTATTTCCGTATTTTTCCACATGACGGGAAAAAAAATTTGCATCCGTCTGTGGGCAGATGACGGAACGAAAGGCACCTGACAAACTGCAAAACACAGACAGAGCGGATTTTACAGTCTGTACATCCCTAGTTCTATGTGGAGTTACCTATGTGGAGTTACTTTCCATCTGTCTTCAGATAGGAAATGTATTTTGAAAGCTTGCGATTTTTACATGTTTGTTTTTGAACACCCCAGGTAGCCATAAGAACTGTTGTGTGCTATTATATTTTGTGACAATTTCATGATATGGTTCTCCTTATGTACAATTCGCATCTCTCCTCCGCCCGCCCCCCCGCCCCCAAACTCATGACAAACCTTTTCCCAGTTGGTGCTGGAGGAAATGACTAATGCTTAACCCATTTGTGTGATCAATTCACTTAAGCAGCTACTGTGAAATGTTAATCACAACTTTAATTTGTACTGCATTAGCATTTTGATTAACTTGTAGGCTTGCTAGCACACTTGAAGCACTTTTACTCATAGTTACTGCTCGGAAATGACTTTTTGATTAATTAAGTTTGTTAGATAGCAGCTGAGCTTCCTGAATGCTAACCTTATGGGGCTAAAAGTTCAGGAGAAAGTTATTGTGAACAACTGTTGCTGTTGAAAAGAATTGTTGAAAATACACTTTTAATTTTATTTATTTACAAAATATTGAATATTGTAAGAAAATTGATCTTAACCCTCCAAAGAGTACTGATTCAGCTGGAGAAAATGGATGTAAATTGTCCTTGTACTGGACAACATTGGGTATAGTTGTGAAAATGGATTAGAATTGGCTACATTCTTAAATTTCTGCAGTAATGTTTTTATTCTTTACATAATCATTAGAGATCTTGTGTCTATGAACAGACTATATTGTGTTTCAGCACGTTTTATAAAATAAATATTGGCTTTAAAATGAAGGACATGATCCACCCTTGTGTAGGTATTGCCACCTACACAAGGAAAGATCTACATAGAACTCAGTAAACCTCTGTTCCCTTGCTTCTCCCCCTCAGTGCAGTGGGATGAATTGTGCCCTCAGATTGCTGGACTTCAAAGCTTTGTTTCCCCTTCTCATGGGCAAATTGAAAATCAGCTGTGCATTAGTCAGTCCAGAGTATTTGTGGCTTCTTCATTTGCTTTATTAGAAGGGTTAGTTCTGTGTGCACACTTCTTCTCATGCCCAGAAGTAATGGATTGATCAAGGTCTATCCATTTATTATCTGAAACAGCTAATCTTAAAACTACGCATTTAGGTACTTCTTTCACTCAAACTCAAAATAATTAGTTTAATTCACTGACTACCATGAATATGCTTATTTAATAAATCACTTGGTGATACTTTTGGATCATGTTGTGACAAGAGAAATGTATATTTTCAAAATATGTCAGTTTATATAATAAATTCTAATTGCTAGTTCTCTTAATTAAATTCTATGAGCCATCCTAATGCTGTTTTGATAGAACCTATGAAAGCTAATTATCTTGTAAAAAGCAGTATTTCATTCACCATTATCCAGCTTAATGAAATTCACAATTAATAAGAACATGGATGCCCTGCTTAAATAATTATATCTGTGTGTATGTGTGTGTGTGTGTGTGCACGCGTGCGTGCATGTGCACGTGTGTGTGTGGTATTCTTGATATCACAAATATTTCCTGATAGAGTATATCATCTGTTTTAGTTGAAGTTGCTTCAAAATAAATGTTGATTTCTTAAATGTAATTTTATTACATTTTTATACCCAAAAAGTGTTTAAAGGTTTTTCCAATAAAATAAATCCTGATTAAAATTCAGGATTTAAGTTACATTGTTTCTAACTAAGCTACCCTGAAAATAATAGACTCAAAAAAGAAAAGACAGTGCCAAGAAACAGCCTTTCGAGGTATTCAATCTACTTTGTGCCAGAGTAAAAATTCTGGACAGGATTCAGAATTCCGTTAGGACAAATAATGTTGCACTAGCAGAAACTAGGTTCTGAACTATGCACCAGAGGAGAATCCAACTAAAGTTATGTTTATGCAAGTGGTTGTGCAAGCAGTTGCGTAAGCAGTTGTGCGAGTGGTTGCAGAATGGGAAGACTTGGCAGAGCTCCACTTGTGTTTGAATTTGCTTACGTTATGCCTGTCCCAGAGCTAGCACTACTGAGAGGCAGAACAGAGTGGCTGCCTCAGGTGGCACCATTCAAGGGTGTCTTGAATTTTCTATCTTGGCTGCCAGGAAGTCTTGGTTCAACCCTGCTCTCCCCTCCAGATCCTGTATATCTGTCCAGCTCAGCATCAGACATTCAAAATTAGTAGCGCTATTAAGCAACAAAGCCAGTAAGAATGAACCTTTATTGAGGACTTTGTCACATCAGTCATTGGCAGTACTGCACTGGAAGAGGGTTTTGTTGTGATCCTGTCTGCACAGGGCCATAACGCTTCAGTTGCTTCACTTTATTCTACAAAACGTATGTAGAATGGAAAGGCAGAATGCAAGAGAGGTGTGTTTTTTTTAAGGAAGGTATCAGCTTTACCCAAGAGAGAGATAATGAGTAAGATATTTCAAACCTAATAACCAGTTAACCCCATTATGGCGACGATTGCATGCGCAGAACCAGTACTTCCAGAACAGAGCTGTTAAATTTGTTCTCTGCTTAGTTACTCCAGTATACATGTGGCTGACCTGGAGAGAGCAAACAGAATGACTCAATTTGCTACATTGAGTATTTGCAGGAATTTCAATTTCCATTGATGTGTCAAGCTTTTGTACATTTTGCACTTACTTAATGAATGGAAATGGGAGTGGGTTTCCAAGCAGCAAATGGAAGAAGCCAATTTTGCCATGGTTCTGATTTCATCACAATGTCTCTGTCCAGGATTTCATACCAGGATAGAGATGCAATGGATAAATATTATGAGCAAGAGAGCACAAAATAAGGGAGTGGGAGAGGATTTGCCTTGTGGTCCCTCAGGCCGCCATGTGGAACACACTAAAGTTTTTGTTATTCCTTATTGGATATGAGTAAACTGCTGTCAGTTTCTGCAAATCTCTCTGAGTGGCAAAAGATCCTATAACAAACTTCTGTAGCTGGCAGATTGCAGATTTGCTTGCTCAGGTCCCTTCTCCTTTGTCATTAAATCTGCTGCAGTGATTTAAAAAAAAAACCTAATACAAAAGCAGCAACAGAATACAATGTTCAGCCCACATCCTCTCCTCTTCACCGACTACAAGAATTTTGTCACTATGACTGCCCCATGCATAAATGTCAGTATAGACTAGTTAGCTATTCAAGTAACAATGATGGTAAGAGCTGAAAGAAAAATAAAAGGGAATGTATAGGGCAAACAATAGAAAAAGAAGAAAAATACATTGAATATTGAAACTATGGCTTCAGTGAGAAGCTGTGTTGATGATGTTTTTTCAAAGAATAAAGGATAAATATTGTGCATTCTAGAAGCACCATGGCACTTGAGCTAAGTACACATCTATACAGCACAACTGAAAGTGTCCCTGGAAAAGGTAAAATATGTATTTTCCCACCAGGGACATTCCGAGCTCAAAGTGAAGTGTTGGCCAGGCAGAATGCACATTCCCGTTAGCCTTGTAGTGGTTCCTAATGTGTGAATAGAAAAGGCCAGATGCATTGTTTGGGATGTACAGAAATAAGTTGTTTCTGGACTATTTAAATTTAAAAGGCTGCAGGGAGTCAGTACAGAGTCTAGGCAGCATCACTGAGATGTGCTCCCAGCAGCCCATCCACCCTTTTGTAAATGAATGCTTACCAGTTGTGTCCTCCGAACAGTATTCAGAAGTGGCCCTGCAGTAAGTATATTACACGTGCATGTGGAAATCACTCTCACTCTTAACAAAATATTTGACATTAGCTTCCAGTCCAGATTTTCCTTGCCTCCATTTGAAAACCACAGTGTTGTGTGGTGGTGATGTGGCAACATCAGTGTTCTCTCTCCCACACACACACACTAACATGTAGACCTTCTTTTTTCATAAGAAATCAGGCACAGTAATCTTTGAGCAACATTTTAAATGGTTTGGAACATCAGACTTTAGTTTTTACCTTGATCAAAAAAAAAACCTGTTAAAATGGAAGCATAAACTACCCTTTTTAAGCTGGATCTCTCCCCCACAGCTGAAACCAGCTTTGTGTACCTTTTAAACTCAACATTTCTCCAGGATCAGTGTAATTTAATTGAAATAGTGCTGCATGTGTAAACAACTCCTTTGTTTAAAGAAGATTCCACTGTTTAGTTTGCCTTAAGTAAATGCTGCCTTTTGTTTGTCTGTAAAACATTTGATTAAATGTACAGGCTAATATGGACAGCTTAGCATTCCTCTAGTGAGCTGTAAAAGAAGTCTGAAGTATACATTCTAGCATCAAAATGCAGACTAGATGCTCCAAAAAAAAAATAATAATAATTAAAAACCAAACCCTAGAGTTGCTTACTATTAGAAATAAAAAGCTTCTATTTTCAGTGTTCTCAATGTCTTAATGGCTTCCCTGATATAGTAATGTCAGTATTCTTCCCATTAAAGCATTTTAACACCTCCCTAGAATTGGAGTAACATTCAAACATTTGTCTTAATATTCAGTTTGACCTTAGCTGATGCTGAGTAGAGACAGCTGAGAATTTCGTTTGGTTGGATTTTCAGTAAGAAATTGCCAGAATTCACAAATTTCTTCATAAATGGGGGGGGGGGGATATTGAGATTTGAGAGAGAGAAAATGAACGTGGGAGAAAGCAAAACTGACAGAACTATCCATCCCCTACTGCTAAGGTCAGTACGTGGATCTGACAATTTTCTATAGGGAAGTACCTACCATGTAGTCACTAGACTTGCTGCAAAATCCTTACATTCTTCAGATAGGGCAGACATACAGGTTGTGGGTACATCCCAAAATACATTGATATATCAGTTGTGAAATCATTCATGGCAACACACATGTTTTATATTTAATTATTAAAAGTATTGATATCCTATCTTTCTGCCTCAATGTAAGGCCCTCCAGATGGCTCACAATGTGATCAATGAAAACAATCAAAAACACAAGTCAAGCCTGAGCACATATAACGGAACCAGTTGCATATTCCCTCTTTTTATCCCAACTGCACTTCTCTTCCTCTGTTTCCCGCATGTTGAATTTTAGATTGTAAGTTCCATGGGGTAGACCTTTGCTCTTGTTCTCTGTAAAGCACCATGCATAGTGACGGTGATATATGAATAATAATATAATAATTGTTTTTTAAAAGAAACTAAACAAAAACAGGAAACCATGGGTGATATTAAGCAAATATAGGCGAGGGAGAAGACCAGAAATCAGGAAATACGAATGAAATATCCTGCAGGCAAAAGGTCTGGTGGAACCGAAAGGTTTTCTGTTTGGGTTGGAAAGATAGTAGGGAGAAAAACGAATGGATATCCCAGGGTGGGGCATTTCACATCCTATGAATGACAACAGAAAAGGTCCTGTTGTGCATTCCCACTACTGAGCCTTGGGTTTTGACAGGATGCACAAATGGGCCTCTCCAGACGACTTTCCAGGAAAGGCTGGCTCCTATGGTATGAGCTGGTCTTTTTTAGATATCCTGGTCCTATTACCTTTAAAGGTAATAACCAGCACTTTGAACTGAGCCCAGAAACAAATGGTTAGCCAGTATTAGTTTCTACCACAATAGAGTTCCATACTCCCAAGTAAGTAGCTCTGGTTCACAGGTTCACAGCTATGCTCACATGAATTCTGTTTATTTCCATGGGATAATCAGTTTAGGATACAAGCCAAACATATAAAGCTTGCCTCCTCATACCATGCAATTGATTTAAATGTCTTTTTCCATAACAAAGATGAACACTCATTCTCATTTTCATTCTATAAGAAATGGAAATGTATATAGTCCTTCTGATTGCACTGGAAAACTATATAAACATTGGCCTGGTTCAAATGTTACCAACATTGGCACGATTGCTCCCACACTATTCTGGTATTATTTGAAGGAAACAGATTGGACTGGCAACATAATTACTTCACATGCCAGCATTGTTCAGTCCTGAAGGCTAGTGACGCTGGTGTGGAAAATAACCATGTTGGCAACCCCAACTACATAATCCATGTTGAATGTCTTTCAGGCATTATCAGAGTGGCATGGGAGGACCTAAATATGCTGCTGGTGGCTATATATGAATCAGGATATGATCTCCTTTTACATACTTTACAAAGAATAATGAAATGCTCTGTGTATGCACTAAACAATATTTCTCAAATTACAGGTATCAGGTGCAGGTATCACGAGGTAGATCAATCCTGCACCCAGATAGTGTTATGCTCCAAATGTAGCATGTTTCAACCACAGACTTTGAAGTGGGAGCAGTCAAAAGAATGATGGGATCAATATCTACAGTCTGAATTTGCTAGACTGATGCTGTGGGAAGGAAGGACCGAGGTCATACAGAAAGGCTATTTGAAGATGTTGGTCTCTGAACTTTAGAGACAATAGACATACAAAACAGACATGGAAGCTGCACACATTATTAATTATAATAAACAACAGTCATTGTGCCAAGTGGTGAACCCTAAAAGAACTTACAAATCTGACTTACTTCTTTGACTGGAATAACTATGAGAGTCACAAAAATGTCAGGTAGCTGTGTTGAGCTATGGGGGAGGGAGAGAGGGAGAGGAGTGGTACAAAAGTAGTTAACATCTTTATTAAAAGCAACTGAAATAATAAGTAATCTGCATTTTGTACAGCATTTATAGTGGACTGGAGGAGATGCTTTGCAGATTTAATTAAGTTAGACATTGTCAACTTCAGAAAGATCTCAGTTTTGCAGCAGGGACATGTAGGGTGAAGGAACAATGGCTATTCTGTTAGAAATACAAAAGGCATCAGCCATCATATAAATGTTGCTGAATCTGCCATGTATAACTGACCTTGCTCAACCTTTGCCAGTATCTCACTCCTCGTATTGTGCCAACCCCCCCCCCCACACACACACACACACAAACATACACACACACACAAACCTGACTAGAGATAAGCTGGTCTTGGAAGGTAGTTTGGTTTTTTCCCTTCTGTTTCTCCACTGACAATATGTGTATGGTATTGTTCCCTTACCACTAATGATACGTGAGCACCTTTGGGCCATGGAAATGCCCTCCAGTAAATCATAATGCCTAAAACAACTATGGTGGATATAGAAGCAGTGTCAATGGGAGTTAACACTGGTGGTATGTCACTAGGTATAATGGTTTTATATAAGAGTCTTAATGTTTGTTGCTGTGTTTTAAAGTTTAGAACACCATCAATGTTTAAGTACAAACCGTGAAAATAAACTATTATTCCCTTTATAGTGATCAAAGTGCTCAGTAGCCCAGTTCATACAGTCATCAAAACCATAATTTAGATTATCAGGAACACGCCATAGCATGCCTTGGGTTCGTGCGCTTCTTCTCCCCTCTCTTCATCCACATACTTACATGTCTTAGATAAACCACAGTTCCCTGTTATGTGTGGCTAATTCTAACTCCAGTTAATTGAAACAAATCAGGCTCAAACCCTGGGCCAGTGACTGTTTGGGATCTAAACTAATCAAGACTTTTGTCAAGTCAGAAAGTTCCATTTATCTTAGTGAAAAATTTGCACAATAAGTAGCAAGAAAATTACATTGCTTTCATGTGGGAAATTAAAATGGTTGTCTTCTTGATTTAGGCAATGCTGGATGTTTCAGCAAACCAAGGATGGTTGGTGACTGCTCTAAATATAACCAGTTTGGTACAGATGCTGATTCAAGGGCGATGGATCCATGACTCTTCTTTACTTACTTTACCTAATGTTGAATACCACCATCTTCACCTTTTCAGGTATGCATCTATGCATTTTAATAATATGAGTCAACTGCCTCTTAAGAATTCAAATACTTTAGGAGGCCTTGTCTTCTAGTGGTTGGCGTTATGAGATATGTGGCTCATAACTGAATTATCCTCATGTTCCTATAGGTAATGTACATCATAACGTCAGATATTTCAGTGGCATTTGTAGAAGGAGGAAAGAAAATATCAAAATGTCATTTTCAAAATAAGCAATTTCTAAGTGCTGGGATCTGGTTCACACAACTTATCTGACATGATGGAAGAGCACGCATGCCTGCTTCCGTACCCCAAAGACATCTCTCTTGTGAACCAGGACCACCTCATGTACACCTAATTGTGCCCTTTTTATGATTGAACAGAGATTTTAATATGGTTCTCTCTCCAAGTTACAGCCCAGCACTGTCTGTTCACCACATTGGTACTGTTTGAAAAATACATCCATACAAATGGGCTGGTCTGTGTCGGTATAGGATGAGCCATTTATGTACCTGGTGAATATTCCATTGTATTTCTATCTTTTTTAATTCCATACCTTTAAAAAATGATAAATGAAAATTACAGAACAGTACTATATCTTCAGCTACCTTTTATCCTTCAGCTACCTTTTATCCTTCATGTTGTATAAATGTCTTAAGAGTATTTAAAACAAAAAGGGATAGCAATAAGCTCCAAAAGGACCTCTCTAAACTGAGTGAGTGGGCATTAAAATAGCAAATGCAGTTTGGTGTAAGCGAGTGTCATGTGATGCACATTGGGACAAAAAATCTTTTACATATAGGCCAGTGGGGTCTGTGCTAGTGCTGACTGACCAAGAAAGGGATCTTGAAGCTGTGATAGATAGCTCAATGAAAATATTGCCCCAGTATGCAACAGCTGTGAAAACAGCAAATTCCATGGCAGGGATCATTAAAATAAGAAAAGAAAATAAAGCTGCCGATAACATAATGCCTTTATATAAATTTATGGTGCAACCACACTTGGAAGGCTATGTACAGTTCTGGTCATCACACTTCAGAAAGGATATGGACAGGTGCAGAAAAGGGCAACCAAAATTATCACAGGGCTGGAGCATCTTCCTTGTGAGGAAAGGTTACAACATTTGGTGCTCTTTAAGCTAGAAAAAAGGTGAGTAAGGAGGAAGTTGATAGAGATGTATAAAATTATGTTTGGTGTGGAGAAAGTTGATAATACTCTCATAATACTAGAACCTGGGGTCATCCAGTGAAGTTGAGTGGTGGGAGAGTGAGGACAGATAAAAAGATGTACTACTTCACAAAGTACATAGTTAAATTGCTACCACAGAATGTAGTGTTGGCCACCAACTTGGTTGGATTTGAAAGGGGCTTAGACATATTCATGGAGGATAAGGCTATCAGTGGCTACTGGTCTTGATGACTACATATTGCCTCCAGTATCAAAGGCAGTATGCCCCTTGGTACCAGTTGCTAGAGAATATACGCAGAAAGGTGCTCTTGCACGCATGTCCTGCTTTCATGCTTCCCATGGGTGTCTGGTTGGCCAAAATAGGAACAGAATGCTGCACTAGATAGCCCCTACTCAGATCCAGCAGAGCTCTTCTTATGTTCTTATATTCTTATTTCTAAATAATTTTCTCATTATATACATAAAAGTATTTGGACTTCAGAGCAGAGTGTTAATTAGAATAAACGGACCACTATACTCAGTTGTGAATACATAAGTATATATGAAGGAGTTTGTCATACTAATTTTAAACCGTACACAGAAATCAATAACATTAATCTACACGGTAAAGATAATTTCCTCCTTATTAAACCAGTTTAAAGAAAGATGGGTAAACTGCTGAACTTTGACCTTGGATTGTGGTACAAATAATCTCTAAATTAGCCTGCTTTTTAAGCCACGGAACTTGCAGTATGGCGGGTTTAATAGCAGTCCAGTTTCATTAAACCAAAAGATTATTGATGTGAATTGCCAAGACACTTGAAATGGGTTTTGCATTCTTTTCTTTTAAAATATGTTTTTCTGTTTTCACTTTTTCATCTTTCCTTTCTTCCTTTTCCTCCCGCTTCCTTGAGCTTCAGGGCTCAACTGGATATATGTTTACTGTTTTCCCAGGAAATGGAATCAAGGGAAAAGGAAGGGTGGTTACCAAGGACCTATTGAATGTCTTCCTGAACTAATAGCTGCATGTGATGGAAAAGAGAACATTTTTGCTTCCATTGTAGAGCGAGATCTGCATACCAAGCATATTTCACAGGTAACATTTTCCTGTCCTGCATCCATTTCAATGTCAAAAACAAACTTCTCCCATAGAACAACATGGAAAATATTTCAACACCTGGTAGAAAAACGGAGCAGTTCAATTGCACAATATGAATTCCTCCCCCCTCCCCTCCCATAATTTCACCCATAAATTCCTTACTGGAGCCCAGACTTATTTGCCAAAGCCAGACGCACTTGGTTTGGGCAACAAGTTCACACAACTCACTGTGTATGGATTGGATTGCCGTACCACAGCTTCTGGTTATTGCAAATACCCATGTATCATTTGTGTTCACCGTGTTTTCCAACTGCTGCAACCTCTTGGAGTGTGGCACCTTCTAATCTGTTGTGTGTGGGGTTTGTGAGTGAAGATGACCTTTTAGTTACATTTCCACTACATACCCAGTTGGGTTTTGCAAAGTTTGATTCTGGTGTTCATTCACCGATCCTTTTCTATTCCTTGACAGTCAAGAGAGGCATATATTTGGCTCAAAATCAAAATTTAGGCTAAATGTTTTAAATACATATTAATATATGTCCTTCACATAAGAAGAACAAATATATTAAGGATTAGGTCATGATAAGTCCTAACAGGTTAATCAGCGAAGAAACTTTGCTTGTTACACATCTAGCATCCAGTGTCATTTTAGGGCCGATGCAAGTGTGACAGATTTTTTTGCAAACAGTGCAATTTGCTTTGGTCTGTGGTAGCCACTATACATGAATTGCTCACCACAAAAGTGAGTTTAAAGTGGCTTCACTGGGATGTGTATATATGTTTGTGTACGTGGTACCTCCATATGTTGTATAAAAGAAAACACTCGGATAAGTTTGGGATTGCCACACAACTCATGTCTAGCAAACAGAGACACCCTGGAGTTTGTTTGAATTGACCCTTAAATGGGAGAAATCTAGTATCTCTGCTCTTTTTCTCTCTCTTTTTTTTTTTTAGGGGAAAGCAAAAATACATTTTAAATATTTTTTTATGGTTGTCATAAGTTGAAGCATTTTCTGGGATCAAGAATGTCAAGTTAAATTGCATGTGCACCTGCTAAAAAAAATATTTTGATGTTTTCAGTCATATTCTTGGTGACTTACCTAAAGATAAAATAGAGTGAGTGCCTTTTGCACTTGCCTCTTTAATTTCTGATAAACCAAAATTTGGCTTCCAAGCAGAAGGTAACTATTATAATGTATATACTGACATCTGTATTTTATATATATATATATATATATATATATATGTGTGTGTGTGTGTGTGTGTGTATGTATATGTGTATATATATATATATATATATATATATATATATATATATAAAATTTGTGGCTAAAGATGCATTTAAATCTAAACAAAATCTTTAACAGCAGATTTCAAACATAATACATGTTGACTTCAGTCCAAGTTGTAGATGTGTTGAAAAATTAGAACATTGTTATAATTAGTTCAGGGAAAACTCAGAAGTAAACTAACTTAATTTATTTGCATAAATTGCCGTTCTGTTATCTTTAAAACTAAATGCAAATTGGCTCCGTCTGATACGATGATGGTTATTTGGCTCAAAAGTGCTTCAATTTGCGTAGCAATCTGGTGTCGTCTCTGCAGTGAGACGATCTCAGGTAACATACAAATCCTGAATTATTCCAGAAATTAGTATGTTTAAAGCATCAATTTAAGTGCTAATTGCAGTAGTAATGAGAAAAAGCAGTACTACTGTGAGATTTGCATCTACTTCCCCATCAGTATGCCTGGAACGGTGGCTGACTGGCAGAGGATTTGGCTGCTAATTAAATAATTGTATGCATGGTAGTGTTCACGTCTGATTCAATAGATGAAGATTAATCCTCAGATAAATATGTTTGGCTGGTATTGAAATGTCTTAGCAGTTTCTTCAAAAATAGCTTTTGTGTATGTAGTTCGTCCATATCTTTCATGTGTCTGTTTACTATGTCCGTAACATAAATTGTGCTTACACTGCACATCTAGATGCACGTAAATGTAAATAAAGTACATTATGCTGTAGTATAGAAGTACTGAGTTTGATATGGCCATGCCAGTCATGCACAGGAAACCTGTGGCTGTACTTTGCTCTAAATATTTTCTCACTTTGCTACACTTTGCTACACTTTGTGTACCTGCCCCATGATTTTAAAAGAGAAACTATCACAGAAATATGTTGCAGAGATTAATTGGGCTTACTTTTTCATCTACCTCTTTCTCACCCTACCACTAAACCAATTAAATAAAGATCCAAAGAAAATGTGAATCGCCTGTGAAAATGAGCCTAATCTCAGTGGACATGATCAACTCTCACCGCAAGTGCAGCATCCACCTGCAGACAATTCCATTCGGATTTAATACATCCTTTTTCTTCCCCTCCTTCTCCCCCCAACCCCAGCCTACATGTGTATGGAGGCAGGCAGTCTAATGGGAAGTTGACAGGGATGGAAAGCATTTGTGTGTTGGATAGGGAAACAAGAGATGTTCACACACGCCTCCCGTTCCCCTTAATGTCTCATGTGTGCATGTAGGGTAGGGTGGGGAAATAGAACTCTACTGGAATCCTGCATGTCCAGGCAGTGCACCTACCATGCAAGTGGATCCCGTCCACTCTTTGTACAATTTTAAAACTCCAATAACTTTACATAGGCTATAGTTCTAAGAAAATACATGTTTCCTAAGAAAATTGTAAAGAATCTATTTTTCAGTGCATCTAGTACTTAAGAGTGGCCAGTTAACTGATTAAAACCTATCACTAGCCAAGAATCAAATATCAGACAACCTGGGATTTAGATTCACTCCATGCAGACAGAGCCCCCCCACCCCCAATTTAGTTAAAGGGAAGATTTAATTTGTAGAAGTTGATGTGGCAGAAGAAGCAATTATTGACATTTGTCATGAATACAAAAGTTTGGTATAAGAAGATGGATGGTGTAGCGCTAATTGAAATTTATATAAATAGTGCACTGATATACAATGTGTTTGCACGTGCACTCACATTTTGCAAGCGTGTCTGTGTATAATCAACACACATACAATAGTGTACAGTCTTGAATATGAGCAGTCATTATTCATTGAAGCAATGCCTGAACATCAGCTAAAAAGGAGTTTTCATATTAGCACTAAATAACCGATATTAAAAAAATAAATTCCATAGGCACACACCATTGGAAGAGACACAGTGGTCATCTAGTCTACCCCCAGAGGTAAGACACAGTCTCCATATTGTACCTTCAAAGGATACTTACCCAGCCTTTCCTTTTGAAGTCTCTCATTTGGCCTTAGGACCTTGAACTAGGGATTCTTGCTATCAAACCCAGCACCTTTCCCATATTAAAGTGGCAGCCTGCCAGAATATCAGCATTAGTCATGATTGTTCACTCTTACACCAGTCCAGCTCTGTCACTACAGCAGTCAAAATGTCTTTCTAAAAGGAATGCTTTTGCAGGCCCTCTGAGTTCCAGATGGGCCTCCCTAAGTAGGTTCTGACATGCCCCATCTGAAAGACTCATCTTCAGAGGATGACCTGGAGCCTCCTGAGCCAAATAATCTGAAGGGACCTTGTGGCAGATCAGGGAGATCCTGGCTTGTCAGAAGAGACGACCACTGACCCTTCCCCTCAGGATGGAGTTAGCCCCTTCTCGGACTTGGAGGCCTACACCAAGTGGCCATCTAGCCCCAGGGAGTGGAGGTGCCTAAAAGTTCAGGCTCCACCAGCTGCCAAACACAGAAGTGCCTTCCTGAGGAATAAAAACACTTCATGAGTAAAGATATACTCATAAGCGAGGCGATGCCTGAGAATGGACCATCTCTCAGGTGCCACCAATTGCCTGCAGCTGTGCTCTGGGTGTGGCTCTGAAGGCTAAGGCTTAAAAGCCTTCCGTTCTAGCCAGAGAGTTCTGGAACAGTGTCTGTACACCAGTTCACAGACTCTTACGTTGTATTTCCCTGATAACCTAGATCTTCTCTGGAACTCTCTGTGTTTGGCCTTTGAACTGCCTACTAACCCTGGCTAAACCCCTGGAGCTTTGTCTCCATACCACTGCCAGCAGGAGAGTTCCCCAGTGAGGATACTGTTGTTGAGAGGACTCTAGATGTGGTTGCTTCTGCCAGGCCTCAGAGGGTCGGGGCACTCTAACTGTCGGAACCTGACTTCCGAAAGCTGGGGCACAAGTCTCAGTAAAACCTTTTATTGCAGTAATTCCAGTTATTAGCTATACGCCTTTACATTCCTTATAAAGATCCACAGATAACAGATTACAATGGAGTTCCTTGACAAGAATCAGTTCATGAGCATCACATCAAAAGACCCATTCAGCCCTGGGTTCAGCACACAGAATAAATCCAAATAAGTTCACAGTTCCAGTGAAACCAGGAAGCTTTCCCAGTTACCAAGGTTTTGTTTCCAGTAAAGTCTACTGTCTGTCACTCTGATTTAAATACATGGGAGTGGCCACTGAAGATCACTATTGGACATTCGATCCTGGCAGGGAAACCTGGCCCTCAGACAGTTGCTGAGCCTCATTGCGTGCCTCTGTAATTCCCTCTTCAGTTGATGTTGCACTATAGGAACCCCCTTCCTCGAAACTCCTTCTCTTGCAGAGCCCTCCTGCTACTGCCCTGTTGCCTGGTCAAGAAGCAGGGGCCTCCACCAAGGTCAGGTCTCCCACTGTGGAAGATAGGCTGTATTAGCATCCTGAGTCTCACCCCCTCCCAGCTCATAGGACAGTGGGAGGCCTGGTAGAACTGAGTTCTCAAGTGTCTGGCTTCTCATGGCTGGGGCTGACTCTACAGCTTCACTGTCTGACTCAGAATCAGTGTCACAGGCTATAGCTCCCCCCGCCCCAGACTGGGGCAAGGTCTCATGCTAGCCAGACTTTCTCCAGAAGATCTTATGGCATGAGGGGAAGCATACAGGAAGAAGTGCTCCTCATGTAGCCCCAGGTTATTTAGGGAGTTAAAGGACAACCTCTTACAGGTCATTACTAGTGTTTCAAATTGGGCCTGGAAACTAACTAGTATACTCCAACTAGTATTCTCTCTCTAACTGTAGTTGATGCAGTCAGCACCCTAGCTGCTACATTCTGGACCATCTAGAGGAACAAGAAGTCCATACCACTGTTGCTTATGTACGGATTGCCCTTTGGTGAAGAATCCTTTGCACTTCAGTCCCTTACACAGACTTAACTTTTCCCATCTGCAGTGAGCACAGAAACAGAGGCTCTGTCAGAATTCTTCCTTAGATGCATCAGCTACTCACTTCTGTAGAAACCATCACAGAAAAATCAGAGTGAGCCTCTAAGAGACAAAAGCAAGGATTCTGACAGAACTTCCTTTGCTGTTCTCGTTGGAGTGGGGAGGTAGTTACTTAAAAAGCACAGCAGAGTTGCTAGGTTTTAGGCCTTGCTCAATTGAAAATAAGGTTCCAGATGATCAAGGATTTAAGGAACTGTTGGGAAAACTGATCCTAAGGCACTCCTGAAAACTACCAAGGAGTATAGGAGAAATGATAGTCACTAACTTTTTAAAGGCCATTGAAGATTCAACCGACTTTGCTGCAATAAGCAACTTATAAGTGTGGGTAACTTTATATAAGAATTTGAACTTTGGGGTAATTATCTGAACTGATCCTCTGAACTCTCTGCGGTTTGCCTTATCACTAATTAGCACTTCAGTGACTCACTCATTATGGATTATGTTGGGAAGATTTAATTCAGAATGTAATTATAAGTAGTTTTCAGTGGCTTATCGAAGAATACTTTAATCAGTATGGGTGAGATGATTTTTTTTTAATTTGGACATAAAGTAATCTTTGTAAAGCATGTGTAGTACTCTTGAGGGGTTTCATATTTGCTTTATTTGTGTAGAAGCAGTCAAATAGGAGGCTAAGGAGTGAAGTGTTTATGGTAACAATTCTGGCCATTATATTAAAACAAACAGACCCATTGAATCTTAATGGAAGAATGGGGGAATCTCTCCCCCAAGCACTGGAGAACCATTTTGTGGTTCACTGAAGGAAGGATTCAGAAACATGTTTTCTGAATCCACTTTTAGACATGTTTCTTCTCTTTCTCTCTTAATTACCATGACAATTGTGACTTATGTAACATCAGGTCAGAAGCCTGTGTAGGCTCAGGGCAGTCATTTCTGAACCACCTATCCATGCACTTTCATAACTGTGGCCACCAAAAAATAGGTTCTACAAAGAGCTTGTGTTCAATTCTGTTGCTATTAAATATAATCAGGCCCTATTTATGAGCTCTTAAGCAGCCAGAGTGGCTCTTAATGTGTGTGTGTGGGGCGGGGGATGGAATGGTGCATGGCAATCTAGTTGAGTGGATATACTTGTTTCATCAAAATCACAGGTTGGCTAACTAGCAGTCACTTCTGTACCTGGATAGGGCAAACATGTTGTCGCATCTGCCGACCTCTACTCATGGAGGCTGACTTTCTGAAGAGGAGTCTCGTGTATCTGTAGAGGCTCTGCACACAAGCCAGAACGCTGGAAAATTAGTGCTTTTGCTTGAGTGGAGAGCCTCCATGAGTTGAGGGTGACAAACGAGGCAAAGGAGAAGGGCATGGCTGGAGTACTCCTTTTCCTTACATGTTTGCCCTATTCAGATTCAGAATACATGAATAGAACTTTTGTCACACACATGTATACTAGCCTCTAAATGATCCCAGCGTTAAAGTTAGTGTAGCTAGGGACTGTAGCATGTTTGTTTCATTTGCTGTTTTTATATGTTTTGTACACTGATCCTTGATTTCCATCTATAAACCATGTTTTTTGGTTCCATTTTGAATATTCAGTGGATCCTGTGGTATGTATGATTTTAGAGATTCCTTTCTCACAGATCTCTCCCATGATGCCTTATCCTTGGCCTGCTTACTGGGTTCTGATCTATCCAGATTAACGGTGTGCTCAGCCCAACCATGGAAATATGGCAAATGTAGTGCTTAAGGTGATACTACCTGAGCAGACATTGGGTAGAATTAGTTATTAATACTGAAGAGCCTCCTAAGTCATGGGGAGGTGGTGCATGTCACAATAGGATGTAGCTGAGAAGCCACTGAAATTCTCCGTTCTACCAGTTCCTAAGTGAACTGGCCCTGGAGTCAGTGAACCATAACGTACTGTTACCCAGGCTTCAGAAGTTGTCCATGCCTGATTTAACTGAAGTCTATTCCACTCAAAAGTAGCAGGCCTAGTTGACAAGGGACAGTTTGACCTTCTTACTCCTTCTCTGGTTCTGCCAGATTTGCATTTCCCTCAGCTTCCATCACTATCCATCATGCACAGTTCAGGATTAATGAATAAGGCTGCAACCTTAGTTGATCATTTGGTTAGGTTAATCAATTAAAAATCTCTTTAGTCAACTAAAGAGGCATCCCCAGATTAATTGGGTTACTTATTTAAAAATTATTAGTAATGGAAGTACTTACAAAAACTGCAGATGCCAGGCACCATCTTAGAAAAGGAATTCCGCCTTCATTGGGTTGCATCCAGTGGTGGAATTGCATTAGTGGAAAGGGCTTGCACTCACACAAATTGGGGCATCTGATTTTCACCAGTTGGTCCTAACCACATTCCCCCGCCACTCCAAAAAGCTGCTTCTGTGCACTGGGGACACCTCCAGAACACAATGGCATATAGTGGAGACGGCTGCAGTAGCTAAGAGGGATTGGCGGAAATCACTTTACCCAAACTTGTGCAAGCAGAAGCACTATCTAAGGCAAAGCCACCACTGGATACAACCCACTGTCACATAAGAGAGATACCTCATCTGAGATGGCGCCTGCTGTGTCACATACATGTACCACCTAAAATCAAAGAAAGTATGTTTTTTCTTCAGAACTGTTATTTTAGTCATATGCAGATTATGCAGATTTAATCTATATTAATTGACTGATGAGTTACAACTATTTAAGTGATGGAGGGAGCAATCCTATGGCCACTAGACACTGCCTAGGGGGCCATAGGATATGCTGTTTTCTGGGAACCGACGTCCCCTCACTTCCACGCTGCCTCGGAAGCAGCGCAGAACAACCCCATCCTCCACGCTCGCAAGAGGGGCTGGAAAGGGGTGGGGCTGGGGGCCTTCTGGGGCAGGGAGATCGTAGCTGCCTGTACAACACATCCAATGTGTCGTACAGCAGCCTTCTCTACCAGTAGGCCCCACCCCCCATGGCTAGACAGCCAAAAATGGCTGTCTAGCGGAAAATAGCAGGGCAGAAGAGGCGTGGAGAGAACTATCCCCCCCCCCATGCTTCTCCTGCCTTGTTTTGGATAGGCGGTCACCTCCCAAGTTCAGAGGCGGTCACCTATCTTGATAGGATTGTGCCCTAAGATTTGTTTAATCATGTGATAGCTCTGTTAATTAACACACACAAGCTACAAATTAAATGTCCAAATTAACCTTTTCACCAAAATTAAGGAGGTGAGATTTCTCTACCTTCCATCTCACAATTGTCCTGTGGTTAAGCCCTTGTATTCCATGCTTTAAGGAAAGTTGAACATCTCAAAAGGGGAATACTCTGGGTACTATCGATGCAGTGCGGGTGCTGACTTTGAACCTGACGTTATTTTTCTGCAAATCTCAGAAGTTTGATCTGTCGAACAGTACAGTAAGAAAATATCCAAGGTCGATGTCTCAACACAGTGGGGGCAGGTTCAAAGTATCTATCTGGTATTTCAGACCTATGATGAAATAATGGAAAACGGAATATATTGGAACATTCAGAATGAATGAGATAATTACAGAATGAGATTTGTTTTCAGTGTATATATGTTGGTTGCAGTTGGGTGTTATTTCAACTTGTGTATGTTTATCCTCTTCTACAGGCTTGGCATTTCTTGTCCCACTTGCCAGTAATAGAAGTTAACTTGATTATTAAAGGTTGTTGGGATGATGCAGTTCAAGAACAGAAAGAACTGCCTATTACAATGTTGGCAATGAATGTGCGGGATGACAAAAACTGGACGAAGCTGCATGCAGATCAAGAATACGTCCTCCAGATTAACTTGCGGAGATTGCATATAGGTTATACCAAGGTAGAATATTCACGGTTCTTTTTCCTAGCCCCCCCCCCCATCCCCCTGGTACCTAATGCCCATTTCTTAAGTTGCTTTTGGATATATTAAAATCACCACTTCATCAGATGATAAGAACATAAGAAGAGCCCTGCTGGATCAGACCAAGGGTCCATCTAGTCCAGCATTCTGTTCACACAGTGGCCAACCAGCTGTCGACCAGGAATCTGATGAAAACCCGATCAGCTTCATATGATGAATATTTTGCTTGAAAACACACATGGTTAGAGCTGGTATTTACTAGATTGTAGCTCTAGTTTTCATAAGCCCAGTGCAGATAGTCACAGCTATACAATGGTCAGGAGGTCAGGATTCCACCAACTGGCTCTACTCCCTCATCACAGCTGAAAAAGAATGCCAAAAGTGTAAACCATGCAAACAAATCAATAAGCTTTACAAACACGTTTACATGTTTTGTGTTTTAATATGAAGAATGTGTTTTATATCGGTCATGCTGTTAACTTGTATTTTCTTCGTTCCAGGGCAAGCAAGATAGCAAAGCAGTTGCACCTAGGTTCCCTAAGACCAAGGATGAAGGGTGGTTCTTGATCCTAGGAGAAGTGGACAAAAAAGAGCTTATTGCTCTGAAAAGAGTTGGCTATGTCAGACATCAGAGTATAGTCTCAGTTGCTTTTTACACTCCGGAAACTCCTGGAAAGTAAGATGATACAGAATGATGAGCAATGCTTGTGTTTTTGAAATTGGGCTTCTGTGGAAAAACAACTCATGTCTTTTCTTTTTTATCTTATAGGTATATCTACACCTTGTATCTTATGAGTGACAGTTATCTCGGAATGGACCAACAATATGACATTTATCTGAACATTCTACCAGCTAGCACCTCAGGAAAGGTCAACACACAGATCTCTGATGCCTTAAATGACCTGGGCCTGAAATAACATGGCCTGTGTACTCTCTTGTGCTAGCATGTTCATTCTGGGAAAGTGAAATTGTGTTTTCCTTAGTGCAATCAGCATCCAACTTTGACACCCAGGAAATTGAAAATGACTGCTGTATTGATTCTGATAACACAGAGTTAACCACAGTGGCCTTTCACCTGATAAAAAGTGTTGCATTCTTTTTTTAAAAAATCATTTTGTAGGCTTCTTATAAAGCAACTGTTTTCCTATTAATATATATGCCACATTTGGTTTTGCTAGATTAGGAATTAAAGGACTAGATATTTTAATTTGCAAAAACTAAACTTTCCATTAACACTCATGAAAACATTATTGCAGCCACTTTCTGTGATCCAAAGATGACATTTACGTATGAGTAAGGAAAGGGCATGCACAGCTGGAGATTTCTCTGCAGTAGCTTCCCACTCTTAAAAAGGCAAGCTGTGGTCAGAAGAAAGCTTCAGCTGCACGGAGGTGCAGAAATGATGCCTTTCAATCGCAGTGATTCTATGTACATGGTATTTTCCTCCTTTAATTTATGAGACATAGGAAAAATTTGTTGCTGAGATACATTGCAAGATTTTGTATTGATGACAAATACTTGTGACAAATCTGTCATCTCAGAAGTTTCTATGTGAAATGTATAGGCCATAGTAATAAAGTTCAGCACTTAAAGCACATCATATGTTTGAACAGTCATTGTACTCACTGGCTTTTAAAGAGTTTCAGTATTCACTGTACATTAATAGACTCTGTCTTTCAAGTTACTTTCAAGTAAAAAGGATCCAAGCTGATATTTGAAATGCGAAGGATCTATTGATTTATTATTTATTAGAAAGATTTCTAACCCATTTTAGGACAAATTGCCCTCACAAGGTGGCTTACTAAAAGATTTAAAGCACATCAAAACATAATAAATGCAAGACAATAAGCAAGACATTCCCATTTCAAAACCTTGAATTAAAATCTGCAGTGCACATCTGACGTCTGTAGAATGACTTGCAATATGTTTTGTCCCATGGATATATGTTTCACTTTTCTTCTATACAGAGTGCCCTGCTCCTTCGAACGATGCTATCATTGTGCCTGACAAAAGTATTTAGAAAGGACTGGTTTACCGCTGGTTCAAAATAAATAGTAAGCAGTAGTGAAACTGCTTTGTTTACTTCACCAAGTTTTTGGTGGGCTCAGATAACAGCCAAAAGTTGCAGCTGTGACATTACCCACTTAATGAGCCAAAAGTAGCAGGCAGCTAAAAACTGTAAAGGAAGTACTGCAGTACTCCGTGTTAAGATTTCCCACTGTTACCAGAAATTTCACTTTGTTTCAAGTCTTGCTTAATACATTTTGCCATTATTTTTATGGTAATCTAATTTATGCTTAATAAATAGAGTGACTTGCCAGTATTACTCCTACCTTCTGTGGTACCATTTACAGTGCCTTGCATTGTGTTGCATAAGTATTCACCCCCTTTTGACTTTTCCACATTGCATTGTGTTCGAACCTGGAATTAAAATGGATTTAATTGGCCTTTTTACCATTTGATTTACATAACATACTGAACACTTTGGAGGTGCAAAATATTTGTATTGTGGCACAAAAGTTAGTTGAACAAAAACTGGCATTTGTTGGTTGCATAATATTCACCCGCCTGAGTCAATACTTCGTAGAAGCACTTTTGGCAGCACTTACAGCTGTGAGTCTTTGGGGGTAAGTCTCTACCAGCTTTGCACATATGGATCCTGCAATTTTTGCCCAGCCTTCTTGGCAAAATTGCTCAAACTCTGTCAGGTTGGAAGGGGACCACTGGTGAACAGCAATTTTCATGCCTTGCCACAGATTCTCAATTGGATTAAGGCCTGAGCTTTGACTGGGCCATTCTAAGACATTCAGGTTCTTGTATTTAAACCACTCCAGTGTAACTTGGGTTGTGTGTTTCGGGTCATTGTCCTGCTGGAAGGAGACCAGTCCCAGGTCTCTTACAGACTGAAACAGGTTTTCCTCTAGAATTGCCCTGTATTCTAGGGATGGATGCCCTCCATCCATCTTGCCTTCAATCCTGACTATTTTCCCAGTCCCTGCTGATGCAAAGCATCCCCACAACATGATGCTACCACCACCATACTTCATCATGCGATGAGCACTGTTGGCTTTGCACCACACATAGTGTTTTGCAGTAAGGCCAAAAAGTTCAATTTTGGTCTCAGAGCAGATAACCTTTTTCCACATGTTTGCTGTGTCTCTCACATGCCTTTTGGCAAAATCCAAATGGGATTTGATATGGGTTTTTCTTCAGAAATGCCTTTTTTCTCGCTACTCTTCCATAAAGCATCCAGGTGATGTTGCATGGACAGTTTGACACATCTCAGCTGTGGCTCTCTCCAGCCCCTTCAGAGTTACCGTTGGCCTCTTGGTTGGTTCCCTGACTAATGCCTTCCTTACCTGGTCACTGAGTTTTGGTGGACAGCCTTGTCTAGGCAGAGTCATTGTCATGCCATATTCTTTCTGTTTTGTAATAATGGATTTCACGGTGCTCCAGGGGATGTTCATCATTTCGGATATTTTTTTATAACCCAACCCCAATTGGTGCTTCTCCAGAACTTTATCCCGGACTTGTTTTGATAGCTCCTTGTTCTTCATGATGCTGTTTGTTTAGTTATGCTCTCCAACAAACTGTGGGGCCTTCCAGAAACAGGTGTATTTAATCTGAGATCATGTGACACTTGAATTGCACACAGGTGGACTCCATTCAACTAAATACGTAACTTCTGAAAGCAGTTGGTTGCACCAGAGCTTATTTAGGGGTGTCACAGCAAAGGGGCTGAATACTAATACAATCCAGACTTTTCAGTTTTTTATTTGTAAATCATTTTGTAAAATATGTAGATTTTTACCCCACTTCAACATTATGGACTGTTTTGTGTAGATCAGTGACATGAATTTCTAATTAAATCCATTTTAATTCCAGGTTGTAACACAACAAAATATGGAAAAGTCAAAGGGGGTTGAATACTTATGCAATGTACTGTATATTGCAACAAATTGATTTTGCTCAGACTTGTTTGTTAAACCAAATAGTCCAAGATTAAGCTCTTACACAATTTTAATACAAATAGATTATTAATATATTAATAGGAATATTAATGTCATGGTCATTTGGTTGCATCAGTTGGAATCGAAATTGGCTTAGATATTATGCTACTTAATATGGAACACATAATAAGTCTGTGTTTAAGAGGTTATCCTTGGACACTCAGATCCAAGTGACGTTTGTAACGTTTGGTTGGTTGTTCTTTACCTTGAAAGTATGTTTATGTCTTTGTATTATTGCTGGGTTTGGAGGGGGAAAAAAGTGTTTCAAATGGTCAAAACAAACAGTGGTGCTGCTATGGTTGGACCTTGGGGCCAAAGTCCAGCGGGCCCCAAATGACCACTGAGAAGAGTGGGAAGTGATGGGGACAGCAACAGGCAGACCCAGCAACAGTGCCCGGACCAACATGGGCATTCTGCGGCCGACGCTGCACTCTTCAGCCTCCTTCTTATTTTTAAAAAGTCAAGTTGTGGCCGGCTGGGGAGACATGTGGATGGAGATGCTCATTTTATTATTTTTATTTGAAATATACATTCTCCTTTTCTACAACAAAATGCTGCTTATTCCCAAGTAAATGTGTCTAGCACCAGGACAGCAGAAGCAAACTCCCTTTTATTCCCATAGTTATGAAGGCGCCATCATTTAAGTGAGTTTAAAATGGGAAACTGCTCATGCGCAGAGTATTTCTTTTTTCTAATCAGGGTTGACAAGTCAGAGTTTTCATTTAAATCACATGGCTGTCTAAAGCCCCCCTGTAAAACCGTTAAGTTCAGGGTCTGACTTTACCAAGCTGCACCACTGAACACAAAAAATGCAGAAGAGTATTTCTGGACACCTGTCATAAAAAGAAACTAATGTGAAATTGTATGTGAATTTTACATTATTCTAGCACAGACAATGAGTTGGATAGTTTTGAAGAGTCAGCCTTAAGTGGCAAGTAATCCTTTCAAAGTCAACTTCTATAACAAATCCATTGGAATACCCTCAATTCTGAGAAAGATTGGAAAATGTATCCAATCATTTTAAGGGTTCCCAAAGATCTACAGATACTTTTCCTTGTGTTTAACTTGCATTCAAATGTACATTTCTAAGAATGCTGCTATGTCTTAACGCTATACTTGGAGATACCAAGATATGAATAAAATGGCATCACAGTGTTCACAGCCACAGTGCAACAACTGCGTAAGAGTTCAGTCAGTGTTTTGGCAACTTAATTATATAAATGGTGATAATAAACCGAGGAGTAGGGATGTACAGATCATGTAAAATCCATTCCATCTGTGTTTTGTGGATTGTCAAGCGCCTTGCTTTCCATTGTCTGCTCATTAATGGAATCAGATTTCAGTTTCCAAATTTGCACAAATTCGCATTTGCACAAATGTGGATTTGCACAAATCCACAGGTGTGAAAATGCACAAATTGCTCCAAACATGCATTTTCACACTTTAGCCTATGGGAGGAAAGTGCATCGTTGGCCAGTTTTTTATTTTTGCATATTTTTCTACAACAAAATGTGCATAAAATTCCAGAGAGTTAAAAACAAATGGTGGAATCCGTGGGTCAGATTCATAAAAATCCAAACTCATTTGGTTCTGTTGCAGATTTTTCCAACATTCCTAAGAGGAGTTATTAGCATTTATCCTAATCTTCCTTACTTTTATGAGTAAGGAATTTATTTATGAGTAATAAATAAATAAATAAATAATAAATTCCAGTGTGATGTTGAAGTGGCTCAAGCAATTACTTATTCTCTCTAGTTCACCTGACTCCAAAATTCACTGGGTTACATCTAGACTTGACCTTCCTCAAACAAAAGGGATCCTTCCATTCACAGAAGAGACCAAGTTCATAGGAGGTTCCTGCTAGAGGAAGGGGGCAGGCAGTTTTCACTGTTTCACCCTGCCCCCTGCAAGCCACCATGCCACCTCCCCTGCTACTCTGGAAGGGTCCCTAACCCTTCAGAGCAACTTTTTGGGGTGCTCAAGGGGCTCCAGGGGGAAAGAGGAATTGACAAATCTCCACCCCACCCCCCGCATTCCTCCAGTGGGAACGTCCCAGAGGACGTAAACTAATGTTTTATTTTTTGAGTTGAAGAAAACCATCCAGCAGATGAGATGAGATTCAAAATCCAGTTGTGGTAGCAATCTTGGCTCTTGTCCAATTCGTAAACTACATTCCATATACAAATATGCAGCACTTCTTGGTTATGCATGTTTTCTGCATATGAAGTTGTGCTGTTGACCAAGTGGAGTTTTTCATGCCCAATATCTCTTCCATCTGTATTTCAAATCTTAATTTCATCATTTAGCTCCGTTTGTCTGATATGTTAATGATCAGAATGGAGCTGATTTCAAAATACATCCAAAACACTCTTGAGAGATAGAAAAATGTTGGATTTGTGTAAAAAAAATGCTGAGTCTATATCATGAAGAATGAACTGGGGCAGATTAATTGAAATCAACTTTTATATAAAATATTCCCTAAGCAAAACTCCTACATATGCAAACAGCTGACTGGAGTTTACAGTCAATCTCAATAAAATGATCAGGACAACTGAAATGAAAGGATGTCAAAAGATATATTCCAAAAAGCTAATTTGGTGGTTATTCATATGCTGTATATATGATACAACTGTTTTATCAGTCCCTGTTAAGCCATATGTGCTGGAGAAAACAGGAAAGAGCAATTCTATATTGTATACTAGACATTTTTTGCAAAATTATGAAATTAGGGACAAAGGATGAGGAATTTGGGAATGATCATATAACTCAGTGTGATGACAATGAAAAGAGTAAGAGTTCTTGGGAAATTACATCTTACTGAACTCACTCAGCCAAAAGCCGAGACACCACATGGACAGAAGAAGTAGAGCTGGAAACCAAAAGTTTGGAATGCCATTATACATCTTCATGTACTGGAAAATGTCACTGAAGTGCTGTCATTTTGCTGCTATTAAGGGAAGAAAGATGAAGAATATCAGGAGATAAGTTAGTTTCCAAGGGTGTCTCTAGAATAGAGAAGTATAGGGAATATCAACATTTATTTCAGGACGTAGTAATTCCTACATTGTTCCCAAACTTGATGTTAGCAACCTTTCTTTAAAAATGTACTGCAACATTTGTTTTTTATTATTTTTTGGTGGGGAGAGTGTTTATTTGGACTTTCTGAAGTGAAAGAGCAATGCACAGTCATTTGCAGGCACGCTTTGGACAGAAAACACATAATTTGTAGTGGTCAAATCCAGGGCCAGATAGGCCACTGAACAGTATGTAAGATTGCAGATATTACAGGAGCACCCCTGTGCAATAAGAGGGATGTCCTTTCCATTCTGGCCCATATTCTAATTCTAAGAAGACTGTAATTTTTTTTTTAAAAGTTAACCTCATAGATAATCTAAGAATGGCCTTCCTGTATGAAGCCCAAGCGTTTATCTAGTCCACCAATGCACAGACTTATTCCTCAGGGAAGATAGGATGGTGATAGCCAATCCCTTTGTTTGTTGCCAGCACCAGCACCACTAAATCTCTAACTGCAATAGCTCAGATTATCTCCCCACCCACCCACCTTTTGTAACATCTTGCATGAAAAGGTCTGGGGATCTCAAAAGCTTGCACTATTGTTCTTGTTGTTGTTGTTAATATTATGTGATCTTTTGGTTGGCCTAATAAAGGTGTTACAGTAACATGGATTTCAGATTAGAATGTCAACATTGCCCCTAACCTGACTGTGATTATGAGGATGCTTAAAGTTAATCTACATTCTAATTTGAGGTACTGAGCAGTATCCAATGAGGCATAATCACTAACTTAATTTCCCTGGGAAATCAGCGTACCAGCTAGCACTATTGGAGAGTAGTTTACGCTAGCACGACGTGATTTATGTTAATGGTTGTGCCCCACTGGATACTGCCCATGAATCCTAAGTAATAGTTAAAAAGGGGGGGGGGGTATATTGGCATCTCAACCCATGCTTCAGACTAAATTTAAAAAATAGCAGTCAGAAGATAAAATTCCACACAAATAAAAACCCATCAACAAGTTACAGGAGCATTCGGAGTGTATCACCAACTTCTTTGGTTAAGTTAAAACTTTAGGAACCACTGAACCAAAGACTGCCTTTTGGATGTTCATGAGGAAGATGAAGCAAGATTATAAATTTTGAATGGCACACCCATTTTCTCAGTGTAGAGGTGGAAGAGAGTGGTGTTTCTGTAACAGGCGTGGATAGATTTGCTTCTTAAAAGTATCGTAGTTGCAAAGTGCTGCACTGGACTGAATGAGTCAATCAGTGCTCATCTCATTACATTTAGTTTGTTATCACAGCTACATGTGACAGGCATTTCTGTTTGTCTGATTGTCATGGCTAATAAATTAGCATTTTATTTTAGCATGTTTGTTTTTAAAAATCTGTGACACTGTGCCAGCCTCCACTGAAGAAAATCAAGATTGATTATCCACAGTTTTACTGAGGAGTTTTGGATTTTTCCAGATCCAAAAGCGGGACCTGCAAGAGTGTGGGGTTAAACAACTGTGCCTTTAAATGAGCGAATATAATTTCTATGCCAGGAAATCTTTTGAGAAGGATCTCTAACAAATCTACCACTTAGATCTCTATGTCATTTACTTTATAAATAATTGCTTACTCTAGATAGATGAAATAATCCCTATACAGGAAAAATTGTCCACAGTGATTATATTGCATAACAAATATATTTCTAAGAGCCTTGGTTCATATCTCCTAATGAAGCTCCAGTCTTCTCATTGTAACTTGACTCCTGCATTCTTCAAGTTGATGAGTCCTCCTCATGAAGCATTTATCTGATTCTGTGTACCTGGAAAATTACAATCTTCTCTGCTCTTAGCAACTGAAGGAACCTCAAACCTCTTCTTGCAGTTTATATTGCTTCATTGTTTTCATTTAGTAATGCCTTTATCAAATACATGTACACACACTGAAGGATAATTTGCGAAAGTCCTGTATAACATAAATATTCTACTTATTTATAGATCTGCAATTAAGAGCCAGTAAAATGTCCTAGAAAATTTAAAAGATGCTGGAGGAACTAAGATTATGACTGGGAGCTTGCAATCAATGTATTATTATTTTTAAAACCTCATCCCAATTTTTGTTTGTATTTCATCTGGTGAGTCTTGTCTTGATTGAACATTCAAATGGATGTAAAGCTTATCAGGTGAAAAAATCATCATGATTTTTTGTTTGCTTGAGATGGCAAAGTTTTTGCATGTTTGACTAGATCACAGATATGTAGTAGGATCAAGCAGTCATTCTATCCTGACATGACTTGGATTTCATGATTTTCAAGGACTATCTTATATGTGGTATGGAGAACACCTATCTAGGCCTCCTCGCCATGACATCTAGGCCTACTGGCAATGACATCTATTTTAGAACCTCTGTGTTCAGAGGCATAGACCTCTAAATACCAAACAAACATGGTATTTGTTCCCAAAAAACATGGGAACAAACATGGGAGCAGGGCTGCTGCCTTCATGCCTTGTTTATGCACTTCCCAGCATCTGGCTGGGATGCCCCATCGAGAGCATCTGGGTTGAAATAAATGGAGCAAAGAATAAAAGGAACCTGGTGGTCGGAGTCTACTACCGGCCACCCAATCAAGGAGAAGCCAAGGATGAAACTTTTGAAAAGCAAATAGCCAATGTTTTAAGGAAGCATGATGTAGTAGTAATGGGGGACTTCAATTTCCCCGATATTTGTTGGGAGACAAATTCTGCAAAACATGGCCCCTCCAGGAAATTCCTGACTTGTGTGGCGGATAACTTCCTCCTACAGAAAGTAGAGGAAGGAACTAGAGGATCGGCTATCCTTGACTTGATCCTAACCAACAGAGATGACTTAGTGGATAAAGTAGCAGTTACAGGAACTCTGGGGGAAAGCGACCATGTTGTACTTGAGTTCTTGGTTCTAAGGGAAGCAAAAGCCGAGTGTACTCAAACACGTACCCTGGATTTTAGGAAAGCTGATTTTAATAAACTCAGAACAATGATCAGTAAGGTCCCATGGCAAGCAATGCTAGCGAGAAAAGGAGTCCAAGATGGGTGGGAACTTTTAAAAAAGGAAATTCTCAAGGCACAATCACAAACAATTCCAACAAGAAGAAAAGGTGGAAGACAACAGAAGAAGCCAATGTGGCTTCACAAAAAGCTTAGGGATGACCTGAAAACAAAAAAGGACACATATAGGAAGTGGAAAGAAGGCCAAGTAACAAAGGAAGAGTACAGGCAGGTAGCACAGAATTGCAGGGATGGCGTCAGGAAGGCTAAAGCGGAGAACGAGGTGAGGTTAGCGAGGGATGCTAAAAACAACAAAAAGGCTTTCTTCAGCTACGTGCATAGTAAAAGGCAGAGGAAAGAAATGGTTGTTCAGCTATTAAATAAGGATGGCAAAATGATAACAGATGACAAAGAAAAGGCAGAGGTGCTCAATTCCTACTTTGGCTCAGTCTTCTCCCAAAAGAGGGTCTATGACCCCCCTGGCAAAGGCGAAGTACAGGCTGAAGGGGCAGGACTGCAGCTTGAGATCGACAGGCATATGGTCAAGGAACACCTCATTACTTTGAATGAGTTCAAATCTCCAGGGCCAGATGAACTGCATCCTAGAGTCATAAAGGAACTGGCAGAAGAGCTCTCAGAACCGCTGTCTATTCTCTTTGAGAAATCATGGAGGACCGGGGAAGTGCCAGATGACTGGAGGAGGGCTAACGTTGTCCCTATCTTCAAAAAGGGTAAAAAGGAGGAACCTGGGAACTACAGACCAGTCAGTCTGACATCAATCCCTGGGAAAATTCTGGAGCAGATCATAAAGCAATCCATCTGGAAGCACCTTGACAACAATGCAGTGATTACTCGAAGCCAACATGGATTTGTCAAAAACAAGTCCTGCCAGACAAATCTGATCTCATTTTTTGATCAAGTCACCTCCCTTGTAGACCGTGGGAATGCTGTAGACATCATATACCTCGACTTCAGCAAAGCTTTCGACAAAGTGCCCCATGATATCCTGATGAGCAAACTAGCTCGAAGTGGGCTAGATGAAACAACGATCATGTGGATCCACAGTTGGCTACAGAATCGGACTCAAAGAGTGCTTATCAATGGGACCTTCTCAAGCTGGGGAGAGGTAACGAGTGGGGTACCGCAGGGCTCAGTCCTGGGCCCAGTGCTCTTCAATATTTTTATTAATGACTTGGAGGAGGAGGTGCAGGGAATGCTGATCAAATTTGCAGATGACACAAAATTGGGAGGGATAGCTAATACGCTGGAAGACAGAAACAAAATTCAAAGTGATCTGGATAGACTGGAGTGCTGGGCAGAAAACAACAGAATGGCATTTAATAGGGACAAATGCCAAGTTCTGCACCTAGGAAAAAGAAACCAAATGCACAGTTACAAGATGGGGGATACGTGGCTCAACCACACTACGAGCGAGAAGGATCTTGGAATTGTCGTCGATCACAAGCTGAATATGAGCCAACAATGTGATGTGGCTGCAAAAAAGGCAAATGCTCTTTTGGGCTGCATTCATAGAAGCATCGCTTCCAAATCCCGGGAAGTACTAGTTCCCCTCTACTCAGCACTGGTTAGGCCTCATCTGGAGTACTGTGTCCAGTTCTGGGCACCACACTTTAAGAAGGATGCAGACAAGCTGGAGAGGGTTCAAAGGAGGGCAACAAAGATGATCAGGGGACTGGAAACAAAGCCCTATGAAGAGAGACTGAAAGAACTGGGCATGTTTAGCCTTGAGAAGAGAAGACTGAGGGGAGATATGATAGCGCTCTTCAAGTACTTGAAAGGTTGTCACAGAGAAGAAGGCCAGGATCTCTTCTTGATCATCCCAGAGTGCAGGACATGGAATAATGGGCTCAAGTTACAGGAAGCCAGATTCCGACTGAACATCAGGAAAAACTTCCTGAGTATCAGAGCAATACGGCAATGGAACCAATTACCTGGGGAGGTGGTGGGCTCTCCCACACTGGAGGCCTTCAAGACGAGGCTGGACAGCCATTTGTCAGGGATGCTCTGACTTGGATTCCTGCATTGAGCAGGGGGTTGGACTCGATGGCCTTGTAGGCCCCTTCCAACCCTACTATTCTATGGCTGGAAACAAGATGTTGGTCTAGACAGATCTTTGGTATGACCCAGCAAAGCTCTTCCTCTGTGAGAGTAGATAGATGATGATTAGACAGACAGACAGACAGACAGACACCACACCATTTGCAAAAATTACCAAGCAATTGATCCATTTATATGAATACTTCTCTAGTTTAAAAATACCTCAGCAGGCATTGATATTAACTGGTAAAAGTACTTCATGAAGTTTTGCTCTAAATATGGATTCCTCCAGAAGAGGGTCAAGGAATCATTTCCTCATTCAGTACATAAGAACATAGGAAGATTCCTGCTGGATCAGACCAAAGGCTTATCTAGTCCAGCATCCTGCTTGCACAGTGACCAACCAGATGCCCCCAGGAAGCCCACAAGCAGGACATGAATGCAGGATGTGCATAATGGTGTAATATCCTCTCTCAAGCACATGTGTTCGGACACACACAGCGACCCCATCAACACTAGGCTTTTACTCCAGGGCGGGTGTGAGTCGAGGTGCTTCATGATAAAGGGACACAGTCTTGACACAGTTGCGACCTCACAACCATCCGTGGGTTTTGCCCAGAAAAAATGGAGTTCCAAGGGGTCATTTTACTATGATTTGGGGGTTCCCCTGCAGTTGTGGACCATTTGTTCCTTCTCTGAACTTACTTCGCATCTTACAGTAGGCATGTTGTAGGCATGTGTAGTGTGTCAGGAGTGCCCTAGCTGCCTCCTGCAGTCCCCTCCAATAGCCAACTCAGGACACAGACGACAAGGATTCTTTCCAAGGCTTTATTCCTTTATTACTTTATGACTCTTTCAGATACTAATCACTAGCGACAAAGCAAGGAACAGCACTGGGGAAAGATAGCAGAATAGCCTAAGCTCCAGGTAAGGCAGTTGGTCCCCGTTTGAAGGAGAACCACAGGAAGACTTTGAACTTATGAGCTATGGAGAGATCCTCCCTCTTTCCCTTGGGTCCTCGGGACGCGACCGTTGTTTGAGTGCCAAACGAGTGCTACGCCTCCTTTCTGCACCCTCCATCTGTCGTTGATCCCTGTGTCAGCGCCGAGCATCCAGCAAGCCCCCCTCCAGTGCTCTCTCACTGCCAGGGTCACTATCTATCCCAGGAATGCTGGCAGGAGGAATCTCTGCCAGCTGCTGTGCTTGTGAGAGATAAGCGAGCTCCTCTCCCACAGATTGCTGTTCCCCCGCAGAATCAGAACTGCTTTGGGGCTCTATGGGCTCAGTTTCCACCCTGACATAGTGCCTGCATCTCTCTGTGATGCCCCCTTGCTTCCCCATCCTTTCACAGCTGCGCAGTTACAGAGGGGCATTTTCATCTTTTTAATTGCACTTTCACACATTTTTGCAGCTTCGTATCTTTGCAATGGTTGCTTTTGGACTCGGTGCCCAAGGGCTGGGGCAGGTCTTGGGGGAGGAACAACATTGCTCCAGGCACCATTTTGGAGTGATGGCTAGGCATGTAACATTCATGCTTGTGAGTGTGAACCATCACGAGAGTCTCAGGCCGGGGGACTGACAAACTGATGATACAGAAATGAAGGAGCACAAAATCCCCAATTTTTACCTAAAACGGTCAGAAAGACACAGCAGAGCCTCTCAAATATAAAAGAGCCACTCAGGTGTTGCATCCCCACACTCATGGGACTGCACAGCCCCACAGTATAATGGCACGACGAGTCTCTTAGGGAAGTGCACAGTACATTGCCAGTGTATCTCAGGGCATGGTGATTCGAAGCCACATTGCTGTGCAGTTGCAATGGGTGGGGGGTCAAAGTGGTGCCATATGCATGGGGCCACAGAGAGAAAGAGAGCCCGAGGCTTATTTTAATTCTAAATTAATCTTGCTGGATCCAGAAGACATTATCTAACTGAGAATGCCTACATGACTATTTTTCATGTAGGTGTGACACTTTTAGCTTCAAATCAGAAAACGAGCATGGAAAAATCGGGGTGGAAATTAATGTTTGAAAGTCAAAACCATTGCCATTTATATACATTCCACAATATTTAGTGTTCATTGCACACCCTTTGAAGTGAATGAAGTATTTTTTCCTTCACTGCTTATTAACACATTAGAAACAATTATTTCAAACTACATCCTCCAATCCCTGAAGCATTTGCACCTTGAAACAGAAATGTATCTCATTAATTGCACATAGTGTTAACCTAGGAGATGCTTTCACACTGTGCTTATAATGCTATCTTCCCCTGCTACTAAGGGTTAAACTCTTCCATCTAAAACAAGTTTCTGATGTCAATTAAACTTGGAGGAAGGTTGATGAAGGTGTTTTTCACACAACTTTGTTTATTTGACAGCAAATCTGCTTCATTAGGGACTAATTACTCTGTGTAATTGTCTGTTTCTGACAAATGTGTATCACTTTCCTTTGTGGTTATTAAAAAGTTACATTTTGCTGAAATTCTTATGTGGGAATCAGAGTGTGGATACTATGGTGATTCAAGAGGATATGTGGGTATAGGGATTCCTCTATAAACTTTTCAGTCTTGGATCTCATTCCAAGTGCTCCACAAAATGAAAATTTTCAAACAAGTGTTTTTCTAAAACCCATAGATACATATTATACCCCTTGGGGCCGCATCTCGGTGGCAGAAAATATGGTTAGGTTCCCAGAAAAATCCCTGGTATCTCCAAGCTTTTGTTTACTTTTTTAAAATTTAAATTATCTCTAGTAGATAATGCAGAGGACTTCTGAGGCCTGGGAGAGCTGCTGCTAATCAGAGTAGATAGCAGAAAAGCGTGAATGAATTCTTTGTATCAGTCTTCACTGCAGAAGATGTAGGGCAAATATCCGTGTCTGAATTGACTTTATCAGGAACAAAGTCTGAAGAACTGAGCAAATAGTAGTGGCAAGAGATAAGTTCTAGGCATTATTGACACATTAAAACTACAAATCACCAGGTCCAGATGATATCCACATGACAATTCTTAAAGAACTCAAATGTGAAATTGCTGATCATCTCCCAAAAAATATCATAGCTCCACCTTTCTGCATTCTAGACAGAATGTTTCATTTGGCCCTATGCGTGCTAGTTTTCTTAATCTCCATGTGAGTGCATGTGGCCCCAATAGAACTCCTGGAAGGGGGAGTTAAACCTTCCCCCACATTTTTTTCATTAAATTTCACCATCATCCCCCTTGGAGGATGTTTATTTTGTTTTTTAAGGCTCCATTGACTCCAGTGGAGACTTTTTTTCCTCTTTTTTGAAACCCACCCTTCGCAGGGATGGAATTTCATGAAAACTGGGTAGGGGAAAAGGTTAATCCCCCCTCCCAGAGTGCTGTGGTCCAGATCTGAATTGGGACCGCATGTACTTACAGAGGTAAAGAAAACTAGCATGCATATCTCCACCATGCATGCTAGACAGAACCTTTAGTTTGGCCATTACTTGTCCCTACGGTTGGTTTTTGTACTGGACTGGAAAGTGGCCAGTTTTTAAAAGGAGATCACGTGGTGATCCAGAAAATTTTTACAAGCCATTCAGCTTAACAGTTCTTGGTGAATTGGTGGAAAGTATTATTAAAGATAAATTATTAAATATATAAAAGGACAAGTCTTGCTGGAGAAAAATCAACATAGACTCTACAAAGGTAAGTACTGTCTCACTAAAAAAAAATTCTGTTGTAGAGGTTTTCAAGAGTGTAAATAAGCATGTAGTAATCTGGGAGACATTGTATACAGAGATTTTTTAAAAGTTTTTTTACAAAGTCTCTCACCAAAGCTTCTTGAGTCAGCTTAGCAGTCATGGGTAAGATGATGGATCCTCTTATAGATTGGGAGCTGGTTAAAGAACAGGAAGCAAAGAGCAGGAATAAATGGACCACTGTCACAATGGAGGGGATATTCCAAGAATCAGTACTGTGACTTTTTAACTTGTACATAAAGGATCTGGAAACAGGAGTGAACGGTGAGATGACCAAGTTTGCTGGTGGCACCAAATTATTCATGATGGTTAAACAAAAAGGAGTTGTGAAAAGCTCCTAAAGGATCTCTCCCAAGTAGAAGAACAGGCAATAAAATGGCAAATGCAGTTCAATGGGTCAATAAGTGTAAAGTCTTGCATGTTGGGGCAAAAAGCCCTAATTACATACACACTGATGAGCACTGAGCTGGCAGTGACTGACCAGGAAAAGGATCTTGGGATTGTGCTAGATAGCTCAGTCTCAACCCAGTGTGCAGCAGTTGTGAAGAAAACACATTTTGGGGATCATTAGGAAAGGGATTGAAAATCTAGCTTTTCAATCATAATGCCTTTGTACAAATCTTATGGTGCAGCCACACTTCAAATAGCATGTACAGTTCTGATCACCACCTCTGAAAAAGGATATTATAGAACTGAAAGGGTGCAGAAAGAGCAACCAAAAGGATCAGGGGGGTGGAGCAACTTCCATATGAAGAAAGGTTACAGCATCTGGGAGCTTTTTAGTTTAGGAAAAAAAAAGGCACGTAAAGAGGAACATGATAGAGTTGTGTAAAATCATTAATGGTTTGGAGAAAGTCAGTTTTCTCATAATACTAGAACAGAAGCTTTTCCAATTAAGCTGAGTGGTGGAGGATTCAAAACAGACATGCTTTCTCAGCTTTTGTGCCATTTCTTCCCCCATTCTAAAAGGCTGAAAGGCAGTAAGAGGTTTCAGCTAAAATATGCTGGTATCTGGGTTTTTTGGCTCCACCCTTTTTGGCTTTGGCCCCACCCACCTCTGAAATGTGGCCCCTGAGAGCTTCTTCAAATTGGGATTCAGCTCTTGGGCTGAAAGAGATTCTGCATCTTTCTACTAATCCAAACAGCCACTCAGGGTACAAGCAGGGTCACAATGTGTATCCAGTTGAGAAACTAGTGCGAACACATATGTCATTCCTCCTCCCTTTTCCCCTGCCACTGGTGTTATTGTTTTTCACACTTCCAATTGAGCCTGCAAAAATGACACCAGCCCTGGAGGAATGGAAGCTGCTATGTGGGTAAACACTTGAATTGCCCATGTCACATGACCCACAAATACAGGAAATACCAGCATATTTTGGTGTAAAGCTCGTACTGCCAGGAACTAAGCCTTAGGACAGGCATTTCAACCTTTTAGAATGGGAAAATAAACCATGCAAAAAAACCCACTAAACAACTGGTGGTTGGGGGAAAATGCATGGCCATATTTGGCCCTGCACCCATTGTGGTTTGGAGGACAGGAGAGAAAAGTTTGTGCAATCTGTAATGGCTTTTGTGCCACATCATTTCATTGTGTGCACCTGTTGTGTTTGTTATCCACCATAACCCCTAAATCCTTTTCAGCTCAGACACCGCTTCACTGACTATCACATGTATCACATGAATATCACATGAATATCCTTTTACACATCTACATCTGCTTCTTTCTGATGCCCAACATTTCATATGTGTCAGTTCTTAAGTTCATGTCAATCTTACTTTCTGGATAAACATTCAAATGGCTCCAAGGTAGCATCTCTCATTATTGTAAGGTGAAGAGGAGCTCTCTTCCAAATCTCCTTTTAGGGAACCTCCAGCCCAGGGGACTAAACTGGCCTGCAGAGGTTCCTCATCCAGCCCACAGAGGCTTGGCTCCTTGGAGCCTGCCGGGGGCGGGAGGGCAGCCCCCCTGTTTTCTCTGATCAGTGACCGGAAATAACGGGTGGATTCCTCTCACTTGGCAAACCCCTTGCCTTCCCAACTGGGAGGGGGAGCAGCACTCTTAAGTGCTTTGCCAGCCTAGCATCCCCCCCAATGGGGGAAGGTGCAGGCAAGTGAAGCTGCGGCTATCGGAGAAATCCTCAGCACAAGCAGGTAAGTTCAGATTTTCATGACTCCAACCCACGGATGCCAGCGGGCTGGCTTTCACCCTGTCGGGCAGATTCTGCAGGCTTGCGGACTGGTTTTCCGAGCTTCCTGGATTTTGTGCGAATTCCAGCATAGAAAAAAACAAGAAATAAAAAAGCTTCAGCCAAAAATGCACATTTCCCCCATAGGCTAAATTGTGAAAATGCACATTTGGGGGGGAATTTGTGCGCTTTCACTAGTGCAAATTTGTGCAAGTTCAGAAAAAAAAAATCCAGTTCTGTCGGTGGGCAGACAATGGAACAAAAGATGCCTGACAATCCATGAAACACAGATGGAACAGTTTTTACACAAGCTGTACATCCTTAGGTGAAGCCACCCTGACTGAGGCACAGGGTGCAGAATCACTCCTCCACCTACACTGTGGTTGGGGATGGCTTGGTGTGCACTGGTTTTCCCCAGCTAGGAAAAGCCTACATACACCAAAGCCGAAGCAGCGGTTGGATGAGTGCTTCTCCAGGCGCCAGCTCAGTCAGGGTGGCTTCGCTGAACTTGGGCCTTCCCCAACCCAGAAAGCCCATGTGAAGTGAAGCCAGCTTTGGCCAGGGCTGGATGATGTCAGAGGTGGCCGTGCCCCCTGATGTCATCCAGTTTGTGGAGGGCAGGGTGAGGGTAATTTGACCTCCCATACACACCCAAAATAGGTCCGTCCATCCCCCCACCCTTAGCCTAGTAACTGATTATGGACCATACATTCTCAGTTAATGGGCACTATGACCACTCTTTCACACTGTAAGTAGTAGGGGTGGTATAGTATTAGTCGTAGTAACAAATGGGACCTATAACAAAAATGTTGTTGCTGTTCTTGTTATTCTTGTTATTGTTCTTATTATTTTCATTTCTGTACCACCCCATAGCCAGTTGACAGAAGTTAAAACATTAAATACAATATACGAAGTTTAGAAGCCATTTACATGAAAGCACACAGACAATATATAGAAACAACATATAACTAAAAACAACTTTGAACAGCAGCAATAACTAAAGGCACATCCAGTACTGATCAAAACTCATCATGTGCTGCCAAATGCCTGGGAAAAGACACAGGTCTTAACCTGGTGCCGAAAAGATAACAATGTTGGTACCAGGCTGGCCTCATCAGGGAGCTTGTTCCACAGATTGGGAGGCACCACTGAGAAGGCTCGCTCCCTCGTTGCTGCCTCCCAAGCTTCTCTTGGAGGAGGCACTTGGATGAAGACCTTAGAAGCTGAACATAGCATACAGGTAGGTTCATTTCGGGAGAGGTGTGCTGTTAGGTATTGTAGTCCGAAGCTATGTAGAGCTTTATAGGTTAAAACCAGCACCTTGAGTTGAGCTCGGAAGCATACAGGCAGCCAGTGCAAGCGGGCCAGAGTCAGTCTTATATGTGCAGACCTTCTAGTCCCAGTTATCCATCTGGCCACTGCATTTTGCACAAGCTGCGGCTTCCAAACTGTCTTCAAAGGCAGCCCTATGTAGAGCACATTGCAGTACTCTAACGTGGAAGCTAACAGAGCATAGACAACTGAAGCCAGGTTATCCCTGTCCAGATAGGGGTGTAGCTGCGCCACCAACCTAAGCTGGTAGAAGGCATTCCATGCCACTGAAGCCACTTGAGCCTCAAGTGACAAGGATGATTCCAAGAGGACCCCCAGAAGCTATAGACCTGCTCCTTCAGGGGCAATGCAACCCTATTCCATTCCGTTCACCTTCCCACTGCCAGGTTTTCCATTTCCCCTCCCCAAGATTCAGTGTCCATGAGCATGCTCAATCCTCACTGAGATGTTTGGGGGTCATTGTTGACCCCTTTAGGATGTTTTCCACAGTTGTTTGTACTCTTGCAAATCTTAGTGCTCCCCAAAACCTGCTGATACCTCCTTCTTGTGGATGAGTGGTGCCGTTTTGGCTACATAAGGACCAGCTATCAGCCCTGGACTTCACTAATAGAGGGACCAAGTGGGGCCAGCGACAAAATGTTACAGTGTATTCCCATTTCCTAGCACCACTACTCTTGTTCACGTTTCCAAACACCAGTGGGGGCTGGTAGCTCCTATTTCGGTGGGGCTGTGAATCCATTCCGGGTTTCAGTCAGTACCAGCCAGAACCCTGAAGGAGCTATCCAAGGTGCTTAGCCCTATCCCCAAAATAGGTTCAACACATTGGATAGCTCCTTTAGAGTTCTAGCTGGCTCTGACTGAAACACAGAATGGATGTACAGCCCCACCAAAATAGGAGCCACCAGCCTCCACTGTCAGCCACCCAACCAGCCTTGTTCTCAGTACTGTAAGTTATAAGGAGCTCGAGCTCAGCATTCTACCACCAGGACCCCTTTTGCTGTTTTTTTTTTCCAACTGAAACTCCGCATTCCATGGCTCAGTCCTCACGGGGCAAGTTTTGCAATGTTTTGCCCCTTTCGTGTGTGTTTTTAATGTATTCCTGTACCTCTGCAAGTGTCTGGGTTCCCCCAGCATTTACTTCCTTATCTGGGTAAAATATTTCTTTCTCAGTGGCCCCATTTTGGCTTCATTTCTGTTGGCACTGATCTTCAGGGTTCACTATTAGAGGGAGTGATTATGTTATTATTGGTACTTTATTATCATATGATTAGCTTTTTGTTGTTATATAATCAAAATTAGTTCTCTTTGCAATGTTCTTTGAGTCACACCCACCTCCAGTGTGGCTGTAAGTTACTCTCCCTGGATCTGGCAGATGATATGTACGGAGAATGCTAACCAAGAAATTGGAATGTTGGAAAAGGACAGCTTTAGAGGGTTAAAATGCTGGCATGATCTTGCAGAGGAATGAGTACTGCTTGCCTGTGTACTCGCTGTTGCACCCTGAAATGCCTGCTCAGTCTATGCATTTGTAAATAAACAGATGATTGCGAAGGTGTGATATGCCACCAGTGTCCTCACCTCCTAGGTTTCCCTGAATGGCCCGCTTAGGGAAACACTAATTGGTTATATTCTGACAGCTTATTACAATGGATGAGCACATTACCTCTGGAGCATCTTTTCTTATTCTGAAGACAGGCCAAGTGGACTGCTCTGCTACAGCTTTTCTGTCCCATAGGCTGCTTCCCAGATCCAAAATGTGAATACGCAATTTCGCATTCATGTTTGCTACTCTCCCTCAACTTTTGTTTTCTGCTGCTACAAAGTTGCATATATTTATACGGGTTACATTCTGTATATTTCTCAACCTGTGTGTGTGTGATCTCAAAAACTGCATTAAACAAAAAAAATCAAACACAAACTGGAGGGATGTCAGCCTATGTGTATCTTCTGAAGTGGATGCAACTTCCTCTTGTGCTTATTCATGCACAGAACGTCAAATTCTTAGCAACTCTGATTTAGAACAAGGAAACCCCCCACATAAAGACCTGATCTTGGGAGAAAGATAATGCAAGCAATTTCCAGCATAGAGGCTTGTTATTCAGTGTCATGCAGAGTCAGGAGTTGCCATGGAATCCATTTGCTTCTAAACCAGCTCCTCCTGCTGGAATACTTCCTCATTATCATTTCTGCCAGGAGCACTAAAAGGAGCTGAGTAGAAGAAATGCTGTCATGGGGCAAAGTCGGTTGTACATCTGGAATGAGTCTAGAAATCTAAAATCTACATTCAAAACTAGCTTTCAGCTCCAGGTCAGAAGAATGCAAATTGTGGATGTTCCTTTGAAGTTTTCTTTAATTATTATTATTCCAAACTTCACGGCATAAACAACAGATGATGCTGGATGCTGGATTTGTTTCCTCAAGAGAATCCTCTTAAAGGCCTGGATTTTTGTTCCCATTTTAGAGCTAGGGAACTGAGGCTGGAAGATAGTGATGTGCACAACCCAGTGAGAACTCAAGTCTCTCCTATTTGGCGTTTAATGTTTGCATCCCACTCTTCTTCCAAGACATTGACCTGGTTTGTGCGATCAAAATAAGTCACTGTGGGCTGCTGTAGTGTTATTGGGGGGTCATTTCTCCCTCCAGCAAGCCATACCGCCCAAGTTCTGACAACATGACAAGCCATGCCAGGGTGGTGATTATGAAAACTGCACTGTGTCTGCACCGTGATTTAAATTGGGGTTGGATTCATGGTCTCATAGGCCCCTCCCAACCCTACTATTCTATGATTCTATGATTACATAAGCCGCAGTGGCTTATTCTGATCATGCAAACTGGCCCATTATGTTTTAACAAAATACATATTATGTCTACCCCAATGAATTTGGGGAAGCAGAATATCACATTATATCCTCATGACAGCCCTGTGAGTAGGGAAGGTAGGCTGTAATTGGCTCAGGGTCACCCAATGAATATGGATGAGTAGCAGCATGAAACCAGGTCTCTTCAGTCTGAGTCCCCCTCTTGTTCTACCACACTGCCTCTAAAGAGCTGCTTACAAATACTTTTCTGGTGGCCTCCTACTCAGTTTACACAGCCAGGCCTCCTTAGCTTTAGCAGTAAAACAGCACCATCAGACCACTCCCTGGGCCTGGAGGATTTAGGAGCAGTGAAGGCTGGTGGCTCCGATTTCAGTGGGGCTGTGGATCCATTCTGAGATTCAGTCAGAACCAGCTAGACCTCTAAAGGAGCATCCAAGGTGCTGAACCCTACCCCCAAAATAGGTTCAGCACTTCAGATAGCTCCTTTAGAGGTCTGGCTGGTTCTGACTGAAACCCAGAATGGATTCACAGCCCTACCAAAATCAAAGCCACCAGCCTCCACTGCTTAGGAGTACAATTAGAGGAGAGTGAGCAAGCATGCTGAAGGACTGTTAACGCTGGGGGGACTCCAGCACAGACTTGACCTGAATAGGTATAATGTGCAGTTCCATTCATTCCTATAGGATTTTGAATTAGCGCCTAACTTGGGCCGGCAGGGAGGGGGTATGTCCCTAGGCTTGCTATCTCAAGGGTCAAAGAGCACCCCGGACTGTGGGCCATATCTTACAGAGGTAGTGTGACTTCTTGTACAACAGGCAAAATGACTACCCCTCCTGTCTTGTCTGAATTAAGTTCAGATCCTTCTAAAAGCCTTCCTGGTCTGCCTAAAAACAATCCCCAGAAAAATTGAGATTATAAGCCACTCAGACACTTTGTGCACAAGGAACATTAAGGATATTAGGATGTATTTGTATTTATTGATTATCAAAAGTACACTTAGTAAGAAATTGTATACTGTTATGTGATTGTATGCACTGTATACATCTTTATGTTCTGTATGTTTTGTGCGTTTGTGTATGTGTGAATGAATGAATGAATGAATGAATGAATGAATTGGAGCTTCACCCAGATCCCAGTTAGGCCTTTTTCTGCCCCACAGCAGATGGGGTGTATGCTAACCTTTCTGACTACCAATGCTTCCTGAAAACAGTCAATGATCTTGGGGCAGTTACTCTGCTTCTAGCCACTGGAGGTGCATGTTTTCATCCTTGTCAGTTTATACAGTGCCAGTTTTACAGGGAGATTTAATCAGATCACTAAGGATTTTTTTGATGCTGCTGGCATCCTATTGTTTTCTTGATCTTTCCCCAGAAAACTTTCATGTTCACCACATATAAAATCTCCGGTATATCTATACCTATAGCCATTAACTTTTCCCTGTACAAATTAGGACTGCAGTGTTCATAGTATAAGGCTGTACATGCCTACTCAGAAGTAAACCCCATTAAAGTAAGCCCCTACAGTGCAATTTTATGCATATTTACTCAGATGTAGGCCCCCACTACATTCAGTGGAGCTTTCTCCCAAGTAAGTGTGCACAGCATTGTAGCCATAATCAATCAATTTGATTGATTTTTTTTTTTCAACTCCAGGGATAGGGTTATCCTTATCTTGAGGTAGGACTGGGGTACCTGTGGCCTTCCAGATGTTGTTGGGTTCCATTTCCTATCAGCTCCAGAGAGCCGTGGCCAACCAGGAACTACTACATTCAACAGAGAATAGTAGTTCCTCAACATGTGGAGGGCCACAGGTTTCCCCAGCCCTGTCCTGACAGATAAGGTTCACAGTCTCCATGAGCCTTGGGACTTGTGATCAACTAAAAAAGTGTCCCTTTTTAAATTGGACAGCAGTTTTAAGTCTCTCTGTGTGTGGGGGAGGGGGGGAAAGAGAGAAAGAGAGTAAGTAATCTCTGTGTGTACATGTGTATACACACACACACACACACACACACAAATGCTAATAAAGCTTATAAAATTGCAGAGGGCTAGAATCATAGAATAGTGGGGTTGGAAGGGGCCTATAAGACCACTGAGTCCAACCCCCTGCTCAATGCAGGAATCCAAGTCAATGCATTCCTGATGGCTGTCCAGCCTCATCTTGAATGCCTCCAGTGTGGGAGGGAGAGCCCATCACCTCCCTAGGTAATTGGTTCCATTGTTGAATTTCTCTAACAGTCAGGATATTTTTCCTGAAGTTCAGCCGGAATCTGGCTGCCTGTCCCTTGAGCCCATGATTCCATGTCCTGCACTCTGGGATGATCGAGAAGAGATCCTGGCCTTCCTCTCTGTGACAACCTTTCAAGTACTTGAAGAACGCTATCCTATCTCCCCTCAGTCTTCTCTTCTCAAGACTAAACATGCCCAGTTCTTTCAGTTTCTCCTCATAGGGCTTTGTTTCCCATCCCCTGATTATCTTCGTTGCCCTCCTCTGAACCCTCTCCAGTTTGTCTGCATCCTTCTTAAAGTGTGGTGTCCAAAACTGGACACAGTACTCAGGATGAGGCCTAACCAGTGCTGAGTAGAGGGGAACTAGTACTTCCCGGGATTTGGAAACTATACTTCTATTAATGCAGCCCAAAAGAGCATTTGCCTTTTTTGCAGCCACATCACATTGTTGGCTCATAGTCAGCTTGTGATCTACCACAATTCCAAGATCCTTCTCGCTTGTAGCTTGTTGAGCCAAGTATCCCGCCCTTTTGTAACTGTGCCTTTGGTTTCTTTTTCCTAGGTGCAGAACTTGGCATTTATCCCTATTCAATGTCATTCTGTTGTTTTCTGCCCAGCATTCCAGTCTATCCAGATCACTTTGAATTTTGTTTCTATCTTCCAGGGTATTAGCTATCCCGTACAATTTTGTGTCATCTGCAGATCTGATAAGCATTCCCTGCACCTCCTCATCCAAGTCATTAATAAAAATGTTGAAGACCACTGGGCCCAGGATTGAGCCCTGCGGTACCCAGCTTGTTACCTCTCCCCAGTTTGAGAAGCAGCATCTTAAAAGTGGCATTCTCTCACACAGTCTTCTAAAATGTGTGTATTCTCTAAAAATGAGGCATCTTGCATCAGAAGTATTGTTTTTACCCATCTGTAAATTTAATGGATGAATTGATTAAGCAACTGAAACTCATGATTTCTTTATTCATATTTCTTTAATTGGATTACAACCCTAGTAAAATTACTCAGGAACCTCTTTATCAGCCATCACAAGATGCAATTCTGCATTTTGTGATGGTATTGGTGTATGTGTGTGGGGCGGATTTTTATCTTTTGTAATGTTTTGATCACCACTCTCCTGTCCTTTGGTTTAGCATTTATTTCTGGTAAGGGCTGTTGTACCTTAATTTTATAATATTTTTTATGGTTGCCACCATTTTTAAAACATTCTGAGGTGGATTTAGAAGTCCAAAAGGGGGTTCAGAGCTCTCCGAATATTTAATGCTATAGCCACGTTTTCTCTAAAGGCTGAGAGCAGTGTTTTAACCTTTTGGGGGAGGTTATCTTGAGAGTAATTTTTCCAAGGCCCCACAGAAACTTTTATGGCTGCACAGGGTGTCAAATCTGACATCACAGCTACTTTTCTGAACTGCAGGACATTCATAAAATCAACCAATGGAGCACCTCTTCCTCTTGCATTAATATGCTGCAGCTGCAGAAATCTATGCTTGCTGAATTTCTACTTGCCCTACACCTCTTTAAAAAGTGTGTAAAAAGACAGTGACATGAATGAATAGTCCTTTCCATAAACCAGCAACACTTGCTGGACACGAGTGTGCATGCACTAAGGCATGCCAACCCTTCTGGGCAAAAATATCTTTATTCTCTGTGTCCAACTGGAAGTGGACTTTAGGTTTGACTCCTAGAAAGAATCTAGTACAGCACATTTAGTGACCGTGTAGATTGGGGAAAAGAAGACATTTATATATCACCTTTCCATTTAAAACATCAACACTTAAGGTGGTTTACAACATAATACTAAAACAATCACTCATAAAAAAATATCGACCAATAACACTATTTTTTTTGTGTTCATCAGGGCCTGCAGAGTAAAACTTGAAAAATACATCAATTTCGGAGAGCCTAAAAACACTTACAACTCAGCTGGTCAAATGCTTGCTGGAAGAAGATGTTGCTCCAGGTGGCAAAAGCACAGCCTGGTGAAAGATCGTTTCCCACTATCTTTAGTAGCATGGGAAACACCCCTAGGCGTGCATCCCAACCCTGCAATCCTCTACAGATCTACTCAGAAGTAAGCCCCGGTCTGCTCAGTTTGCCTTATTTCCAGGGAAGTGGGTATATCAGGGTTGCAGTGAACGGCTCTTGCCTGCCCAAAGCTCGTGCCACAATGAAGCAGCGTTTTGGCTGCAGTCCTCGACGACTTCACTTGGCAAAGGATTCTAAGGCGAAGCGCTGCTGCAGACGCATCTCTTGACAGCCCCCGCGTTCGAATGTCTGCTGTAACAGAAAACGAGATGCCCGCGCGCTGCTTCATGGTGGCCACTTCTTTTTCTTGTGGTTCTGTGTATCATTTGGGGTATGATTCTAAGTTGCCTTGGGCTGACCCAAGCCCATCATCATGAGCCGCACCTTCAGTACCCGAAGTGTGTCTGTATCCTTATGTGTCGCAAAGAGATGCAGTTTGTGCTCTCACTTCATAAACATCGGCTGAAATGCAAAGGTTTCGGTTTAACCACCGTGTGGAGACGAGCAGGGGCGTGTTTGCTGCGGCCAAGACCAGCAGGCCCTGTCTCAAAGCGAAGCAAAATTGCATCGAAGGAGCAGCGTTATTGTAACTCAAAAGGGCAGCTGCAGAAAATGATTCCATTTCTGTCGCTCTGTTACTTAGATGGAAAGTCTGGCTGGGGACTTGATTTCTGGAAAGTCGCTTAAGGGCGCAATCCTATGCGTGTTTAGGCAGAAAAAAAGTCCTACAACTCCCAGCATTCCCCAGCCAGCTATGGCTGGCTGGGGAATGCTGGGAGTTGTAGGACTTTTTTTCTGCCTAAACACGCATAGGATTGCCCCCTAAATGGATCAATTGTCCCTTGATTATTGGGGGGGGGGGAGGCCTTAACTCCTCCTGGGCACCTCATTGGGCAGAACTGGGGAGTAGTGAGTGGGGCTCAGAGGGCGATCCTTGACCAGTTTCCTTGGAGCCAAGTCCCACTGGGTTCAGTGGGGTGCCCTTCTTCTTGGTAAGCGCGGTTGGCGCAGCCTGAATTGCGCCTGATTCTGCATCGGGCTGGAGCCAGGAGGTGGTAATCCGTTCCACCTCAATGAGTCAGACTTTGACATCAGTGCTGCAGCGATTCGTTGCTCCAGTTTTGCCCTTCCTAGACATTACGCCCTTTAAGCCCAAGGCCCAGGAATCTAGCTGGGGAATGCTGGGAGTTGCAGGACTTTTTTCCTGCCTAAAGAGGCATAGGATTGCTGCCTAAACCAAGCAAAGGACACCGTCAACCTGCTCACTACTTTCCCCGTTGGGCTCCTTTCTCTCACGGGCAGTGATCTCTTCCGCTATGTACGCAGACTGACGGCAACCAATCAGGACAGGTGGCCAGCGTCCCCCAACCGGGAGACCTCCCGCTCTGTGGGACTGCAACTCCCATCATTCCCCGCCAGCATGGCCAAGAGCTGGCAACCCTATTGCGCGTGGGAGTGTCTGGGGTGGCATGCAACTAGATCCCAAATGCCCCCTTCTCAGAAGGGAACAATCTTCACGCCAAAAACCTTCATAGGTATCCATCCTCTAAAGCACAGCCTTTCCCAACAGGGTGCGCCCCAGACGTGTTAGACTACAACCCCCATCTTACGGCCTGAGGGTGATGGGAGGTGTAGTCCAACACTTCTGGAGGGTACCCAGTCGGGGAAGGCGGCATCGTTTTAAGAGTGACGATCGGATTCACCTTCGAAATATTTCGAGTGAAATCGATCAAGTGGTCCCCGAAGACTGATCTGGTGCAAACTGACCTGAAAATCAGGCCCGGTGAATTTTATTTTAATATATTTTAATTTTATGTATGTATGTGTGTATGCATGCATTTATTTTTACAGAGTCACCGGGTGCAAATCAGTTGCAATTCTGTACGCGCGCACTTGGGAGCGCGCAATCCTGTGCGCACTCGCCTTGAACTGAGCGCGATTTACATCTGAGCCCGTATGCTTAGGGCTGCCCCGCCATCGTTCCGCAACGGCGGGCTTGTTCTGGGTCTGGCCGCCTGAACTTGGCTTCCGGGACACCCACCGCCACAACTGACCTGATGGTGGCACCGAGAACGTTCCTCCGTCGAGGACAAGTTTGCTGTGGTGCCCGGTCGGAGAACGCGAAGGAGAAAAAGAAGCCATCAAGGGGTCTCCCTCTCCCTCCCTCGGCCTTCCGCCCTTCACTGGTGGCCTTCAGCGCAGCTACGCGAAGGGCTCATGGAGGAAACAAGGAATTAACGGCACTTCCTCCCCCCACCAGAACGAAATCATCTTCTCCAATCCGTTACTAGCTGCAATCGTGGAACGAGAGGTGGGGGTGGCATTTTCTGTCCGATTCACATCGTGCTTAACTCACATCGAAATGAAATTGATTTCTCCTTATAATATAGATGACATCCGTTTCAAGCTCGATTCTGCGGAGCTGGGTATTGTGTGGATCGGACCACAGTGAAGAAGTTGCCACCTCCTCCGCCTCCCTTCCCCCTCCCTGGTTTGCACACATATTTAAAGCTGCACACGTTCAATTCTGTTTTCAAGAAGGCCAGCGGTTTCTTATTAATTTCACTTTTGCATGGCCAAAAAGAGATGACTCATCGAATTTGATTCTACTGGGATGGGCTGTAATCTGCGAAAGGGCAGGCTGGTCTGAACGATTATTTACTCGGAAGTCGCACTACGTCAAATGGGATTCTCTCCCTAATAAGTATGCGTTAGAACTGCATCTTGGACTTTCCTAATAAATGCCTGTAGAACAGAGGCGCCTGTTCCTTTGGAAGGCAAAATATGAATGAACCCGCGCCGAAGGTTGGCACAGCTGATCACAGGGCCCGGAAACTGCATTCAGCTTGAAGGTGCGAGTGATCGCTTGTTCCACCCACTTAAGGCGATAAGAAGGGGATATCTGAACTCTGGTATCTTTGGAGGCGTAACAGCTGCATTGTTCTACAGTTACTGAGATGGATTTGTTTGGCTTTTAGCCCTGCCTCTCAAGGCGAGTGCCATTTAGAAAAGGCAAAACCCAAACTCGAAATATATACTTCCACAGTGCAATCCTACGCATGTCTCCTCAGAAGTAAGTCCCATTGCACTCAATGAGACCGACCTGCCGGGAAAGTTTGTGTGGGATTGCCTCTTAAGCGTTGTATCCAATGTTAGTCCTGTTTACCTATAGACCAACTGAAATTAATGGATTTAAATTAGACTAAGGCAAGATAAAACTCTAAATGAGCCACCGAAAAACCATCCTGCTCATCTCCAGCCACCTTGTCCGAATAAGGACCTTCCCGGCACAAACCCAGCCTTCGTCCCCAATTGCCACGTTCGGGGTCTAGAATTCCCTGAATTTGACAGCGGCCACCGCGAACGCCTCCATGGAAGGTCATTTCCCTAAAACGCGCTCTTGCGCAATATCTGACAAACCAGCCCGGGGTGGATTAAATACCTAATCCTACAGTCAAGCAGCCGTGGCCCAGGTAGGCAAAGCCCAGGTAGGCATCCGCCGAGTCCTGCATCCTCAGTGCTGAACCCTCATAAAGAAACCGCCTCGCTGAGCCTTTCAAAGGCAAATAGAAACTGTCCCGTGTCAGCCATTCTCTTAAAAAAGCGTGACGGTGGCGCTTTTAATCCACACGTCTACGGTAAACGAAGAGAATAAAAATTTTTAAGGGCTAGATTTGCGCGAGTAGATATTTAATTAAAGAAAAGTAAATGTGTCCATATCCAGGCGTGCGCCTCTGTGTGAACGTATTTATATGTATGCATACATACATAACGTTTCTATGTACATATACGTCTCTGAGTATATTGGCATATTTTATTTGCTCTTTTCTTTCTTTTTGTTTTGTTGGTACTTATTTACTCAAGATGAGCGGGCTTTTGAGAGCTTTAGAGGGGACATTTGGAGAGAGAAGCAGTAATCCCTCTACACGCGAAAACATCGGCTAAAGGAGGTCTTGTTAAGCGTCCTTCTTGCGAAAACGGAAGCCTTTGAGGCTGCAATCCTGCGTGCTTACTAGGGAATAGATCCCATTGGACTCGATGGGACTCCTCAGGAAACAAGTCACTCGGGATGGCGTTGTAATTCCGCCTCCAGTTCGTCCCGATCACCCATTTTCTGTCGCGTCCCCTTCCCTTGTAGTTTTGATCCCGCCTCTATGATCGTCAGCACGCAAGAGTTTTTGTAGTTCTCTTGAACTGAGCCCCGCTTTCTGCCGACAGAGAGTTTAGACCCGATTTCCATTTGTGTCTACATCGTCAAGAGCGGAGGATTTAAGCGCGGGGAAGTGGGAGTGACTGCCATTGAAATCGACAAGAGGGGCTTCCAAATAGCGCGTTCAGGAAGGATCGGGTGGCAGAGACCCTAAAGCGAATTCTGCCATATTATCTGTTTCCAGACGAGGCTTCCACCTCAAGTCCTAAATTCAATTGCTTGGAAAGAAGTTGGTTCTGTAGAAATTCGTGGAAACGTATTTCCAAATAACATGGAGTTTTCTTCCAAGTACTTAGGATCGGCTTGTTCATCCAGTTCGAGCCCTGGTATCAATCCCTGTATATTTTGTACTGCAATCTTTAATTTATTTACTTGAGCCCTAGAATTTTCCAGACTTAAAAGTCCATGTTTTGGACTATCTCCCCCCCCCCCCCCGCAACTGGAGTGGGCACACCGATGCCACCCGTTACTTTGGAAGACTTTGAACGGAATAAGCGTCCATCTAATAAGTTTACACGCGAGGTGTTGGGGTTCTACATGACCCGTTCCCCACGTGGATGAAGGGCGCAGACTGATCGGAAGCCCCGGCGTGGAGGGGCGTCGTGTGCCCTCGATCTTCTCTGAGTCCATACGCACGAGGTGTCCGCTGCTTTGGAAAGGGGGCCCCGTTGGTGCGGACCTTCCGCATTGCGAGAAGCAAGCCGCCTAGGATCGCGGCAGCAGGACGCACCCAAGCGCTTGGCCCCCGCGTGTTCCTTTTCCCGGGACTGCAGAAGAGACGGCCGGACGCGCCGAGCTCGCGGGGCTTTCCTCGAGGTCTCCCTCGGACCCGGGCGTCGGGCGATCGCGCCGTCTCTCCGCTCGTTAGGAGCCGAGAGGTCACCGACCCAACGCGCGGCGCGGCGACTCTCCGGCCCGCACAAGGACGAAAGTGGGCGCGGCCTGGAATGCGGTGACGCCACTTCGCCGTCCAGCCAGTGAGAGGCCGCCCTTTCGGAGCCCTGTTCCAATAGGAAGCGAGCTGGCCCTGTGAGTGGCATTAAGGCCGGGCTAGAGCGAAGCAGGGCTGAGAAATGAAGTTGGGCAGAAAAGCCCTTTTGACCATCAAGGAAGTTTATTAGGCATTTCTCAGCCTGAAAATTAGGGATTCTTCATTAAGAGCCGCTTCATCCCGATTAGAGCTCAGGGCGAACCTGGTGGGAAGAAAGCGAAGGAGATGGGAAGGAGGAAAACTCCCTCCCCGGCGGCGGCCGCCGGAAACTTTTCCACCTTTGGCGGATCTTCGTGATTTTCATTAAAGCCCCGAGGTTGTCTCCTTGGACGCGGGGACTGCAGGTAGGTGGCAGAAAGGCACTCAGTGCGCGCGGGGGGGGGGGGGGATGATGAGTGGCCCGGAGACCTGAGCACGGGCGGTGCAGGCTGGGGGTTGGTTTGTTTGTTGCGGGGAGGGAGGTGGCCTCTGATTTGGACAAGGTTTCCATGTATGATGCGCTCTTTGGCCGTGAAGATCTGTTTCCAGGCAGAGAATGGGATAGGAAGGGACAGAGCCCTTAAGGTCACTCTAGTTAACACTGCGAAAGAATCATGTTAGAAATCCCACCTGGGAGGGGAAGCACAGCCCGAAATGCGATCGGTCGCATTATGGTTAAATTTCTCCACGGCACGGGGACAGAAGCCTCTCGGGGCCCCACCCCACCGTCCTGAGATTGATACTCACGTGGAGAGAGAAGGGACCGGCCGCTGTCACTATCCGCTGAGGTCGCTATCCTCAAAGCGTTTAAGCCAAAGGGCCCTGTTTAAGAGCTTATTCGTTTTAGCGGGCATCGAAGAGTACTCTGCCTCCGTGAAGCACAAGGATCCGGCCTAACTGGTTTGTGGATCAGAAGCACAGTTTGTGGAGGAGCTGTTCTTTCGATGGAATCCTGGCTGGGTGTTGCTTTTCTGACTGTATTCCAGCCACCCCAACTCCCCCCCCCCCCCGAAGAAGTAGTGGCTGGTAGGAGGAAATGGGAGAATGTGTCGGACAAATTAAATAGTAACAAAGTAACTGTAATAAGAATGGTCCCAGAACCTCTGGGAAATTCTCTTGCGCAAGCCCCATTCGAAATGACCGAGTGCACGCGTGTCTTCGAGGTTTCTGTCCTGAATAATTCTAACAACAACAGTTATTTTCTTGTTAAATCTCTGAAGCTGTGCTGAATGTTTTATGGAGCTACACCGAGCAGAAGCCTCCCGAAGTCAGGGATAGGCACACTCTTTTTCCTCCCCCGGGTTTCGATTCTCTAGACGCGAAGTGGGCACATCCTTAAATGGAAGCCCACCTGGCATTCTTCCAAGGACCCCTTCCTCTGTAGTTCATTCTCCTTTTCCTTTCCAGATGTTGAGAGAGACACATTGGCCCCTGTTGCAGCCCAAGTCACACGCCTGTTTAGTCGGAAGTAAGCCCTATACTCATATGGGCTCGATGGTGTTTACACCCAAGTAATTATGCCTAGGATTGCAGCCATACAGCACAATCCGGTACATGTCTACTCAGAAGGACATCCCATTGATGTCAGTGGGGCATACTCCCAGGTAAGTGGGTAGAGGATTGCAGCCCTCGTTCCACTAGAGCAGCCTTTCCCAACTTGGTGCCCTCCAGATGCATTGAACTTCAGCTCCCATCATCCACCACGGGACTTGTAATCTAACACATCTAGTGGGCACCAGGTTGGGGAAGGCTGCTTTAAGGAAAGGCTGGATCACACGCCCGAGAGTGTTTGGGGTGTTTCCGTGAGAATTAACCTTTCGGTCTCACCATCCCGCCCCTGTTGTCTTTGCAGCTGCCGGGGTCTCCGCGGATTCCCGAAGGCCAGCAGCGCAGAGGCCGGGAAGTTCTTTGCAAGAGGCCTGGAGATTCTCAAGCACAGGAAGAATGAGCCAGTGAGGGCGGCTATCATGTCTCTTTTACAGGGAGTTACATTTGCAGCCGTAAGAGGAAGAAAACCTCAAGGATCCCCTGTCTGGATTGCTGAGATCTGAATCAATCTGGCCATTCACCTGTCCAGCGTTTTTGGATTCCCAACTTTTACTGTCCATTTATAACCAGCTCGGGTTTGTTTACTTGCTTTTTTCAGATATATACTTAAAAAAAAAAAATCAATGGTTTTATGATTGTTGTCCTCAATTCCTAACCTAAAGATCGGACGCGTGTTCATTCCTCTGCATTTTTAAAAGCAATGTCTGAGGTTTCACAAAGATGACTTTGTGATTTCAAAACAAGGCCAAAAAAAGAGTTTGTTTTTTTAAATCACAATGCTTTGCTTGAACTGACCCGCGGCCCCCGCTTTTGGATGAATCCGTGGAGCTCACGTCAAAAAGAAGGGGGAAGGAACCACCATGAAAGAGAAGTCCAAAAATGCTGCCCGGACGAGACGGGAGAAAGAGAACAGCGAATTTTATGAACTGGCCAAACTGTTGCCTTTGCCTTCGGCCATCACCTCGCAGCTGGACAAGGCCTCCATTATCAGGCTCACCACCAGCTATTTAAAAATGCGCGTGGTTTTCCCAGAAGGTAGGTGGCTCCGCTCGGCCGGGATTGACCGTACCCCTCCTGGCTAACCCGGAGGGGATCTGTTGCTGCTGTGATGGGAGCGGAGGCCTAGACGGCTGGCCTCTTCATCTCCCGACATCTGACTGGCCCTGTAGTTAAACCGCGGAGGGGGGATTTCCAGAAGGCGCAGGTAGTCCTTACGTTTGCCACAAGTCACTGTTCCTCTTTTTTTGGCAGAAAGTTCCCTGGCGGTGTTCCTCTTTTTTTATTTCTCCAACTTCTCCTCCCTCTCTCTGCCCCCCCCGCCCCCCTAAACACTTTCGCCTTTTGTACATAGGAAGTGTTTGGTTGGGAGCCTTTGTCAACACCTCCAGGCTGGGAGCTCAGCTGCTAGTTCCACTAAAACAAACAATGCATCCTCCCCCACCAAAGCCACGTGTATTGCCCAAAAGGGCAATTCTCTCGTATTTATTATAGATAAATTGGGGAGGAGGGAGAAGGAAGGAAATGAATTAATACAAAACTAAATATTTACATAGATCTAAGCACAGCTCTGGCTTCTGCACCGAGAAAGGATCCGACAGATGCGAGGCATCTCAGGGAAAGGGGTGGTTGTGGGGCAAGGGAGAAGCCAACGAATTAAAATCCCATCTTGAATATGTATGAACTTGGCACATCTGGATCTGAGGTCCACCAGCCCGATTTTGATCGGGAATATAAATCAAAGCCATGGTTATAGTTAGAAGCGGGGCAGGGGGGAGGAAAACAAAAGAGTCAGTCCATTATGAAAGGTCTTTCTTGGAACTAAAGATATATATGTGAAAAAATATGTTTACAAAGCAACCCCCCCAAATGTTGTTACCATTGGGAAAATAACTGTATAGTTGTCTAATGTAGTATGAAAATCAAAAGGCAAAATTCTATCCTTTATTATTATAATTCCAAATCAGAGAAAGCAAGAGTAGAACCAAGAACATCCACCTGGATCTTAAACTCTGAGGTGGAGTTTAAGAATAGGCCTTATTGTAAACTATTGAGATTTTGATTTGTTTTGTTTTTAAGAACAGGGTGTTACTCTATGATCCTAGTCATTTTTTTAAAGTTAGATGTATTGAAACTTAACCAAAAGGATTTTGTTCTGTCAAATCCCATCCTATCTATACTAGGGCTGAAATACCATCTGCACTTAACTTGGAAAGAAATCCTACTGAACTTACTTGTGTTGTTAACTAAACCTGCGTAGGTTGGTGCAGTTATTTGGAATAAGGGCCCCAAGTATATTCTGTTGAAACCTATCAAGACTTTCTTCCAGGTAAGTTTATACAGGTTCAGAATCATAATATAATTCCCATTGATGGAACTCTGAGTATTTTGTGAAGATTAAACAGGAACCACAGTAGGTAGGAAAGGGGTGTGTGTGCAGGAGAGGAGACTTCCCTTGTAGAGGAACATTTGAAAACAAATCATTAGGATAACTGTAGGTTTAAGGACATATGCAGTGTTATAGGCATGAAATGAATGGATTGGATCCATGGGATGGTGTGTGTCTTTTGGTTGTGGATCGGAGGAGAAAGCTAGTGCTAATATATTTGTTTTTGTCTTTTGTTAATAGAAATGAAATGTCAGCCACTTCATTACATTTGTGGTATTTTAGGGAAACCCAGCCTCAGTCGTATTTGCTTGAAAGTAAGTTTAAATCCATCTAAATAGAACTTATTTCCAAGTAAATCTGGAATCCTAGCATACTTGCTCAGAAGTAAGTTCATTTGCAAGCAGTCTATTACTTGAAAGTGACTGGGCTTGGAATTGGGTGTGCATTGCTGTTGTATAATAGGCAACACAACTTAATATGTAAATTAAGCTGTTTACAGTAAAGTACGATCCAAGTTACATTCTTTAAACCCCATCATTTCAAGGCTTGGAGGAGTTAAACACAGGGTTAAACAGAGATTAGTAAAAGGAAAGTAAAATGATTTTTATGCTGAATTTGGGCTGGATCCTGCCCATACTTCATCATATGTAATTCAATTTGCTGTTATTTGTATGGGCTTGCCTTGAATCAAGGCAGTTTAGAATAGGATTTATTCTGGCTTTACAGTCCTGCAGTTTCTAGTCTCACAGCAAGCCATCCTCAGACTCCAAAACTAAACGTATTTATACGCTAACACCGGTGGAATCAAAGGGATTGACAAGAAAGCCATTTACTTCCAAGACTATTCCACTGATTTCAGCGGAACTCTCTTCCAATTAACTGTGACTGCGATCCAGCTAAATTTAAGTTCTTTCCCCTGATAATTTCAGCGGGAGACCCAGCGCGCGCCGCCGCCTCCGACGGAACTGAAACCTGTTTAATTTTGCCTGGATCGTGCTCTGCCCTTGGAAAAGCAATCAAAGAATTGCACATATATAGGGACTGGGCTGTTATTCCCAAGTGTATGTGTCGAAGATCGGGGTGATAATGGCTATGGGGAAAAGGATGCAGAGAGGCGAGAAAGGGACTTTCGTTAGACTGCGGCAAAGCTTTTGGAGAGCTTTTCTGGAGATCTCCTTTCTGTCCGACATAAGAGCGGGTTTGTTTTTTATTTTTAAAAAGGCGGTTCCCATCGACGGCCCACGCGGGACTCATCGGAGTGGGCCGGCGAGGCCCGTGGGGTTCTTCCAGAGACGATTAGCCCAGATTTGCCCGCTTTCTCGGGCTCCGCGGGCTCCCTTCGGTGCGTGCGTTGCAGCACGTCTGGTCAATTACCGACGCCTCCCTCGCGGGCTGGCTTGATCAGAAGAAGCGTATGGTGTTGCTTGTAGGCTGCGTGTAATCAGAGGAGGCAAAGAAGAGCTGATCCGCCGTCCCAGCTCCCCCTGGCTGGTAAAGCCGCCGAAAGTCTGGGACGAAGGAAAAGCGGACGGGAGGGAGCGGCGAGGCCACCGCGGGATTGTGCGGCCAAGTACGACGCCAGCCAGATGCGCTGTTGGCGCTGGCCGCAGCAAACGCCCCGCTTGGAGCCTTATCAGAGGCAGCCGGCGGGATCCTTTTGGACCAATAAGGCGGCTGGCTGGAGCGAGGGATGGCTGAGGGCGGTCCGGGGTTGCTTCGGCGCTCTTCCCCGAGGGTTGCGTTGTATGCGCACTTCTGCCTCCACTGTTAATCTCGGCCTTGAACACACTGGGCCCGATCCAACACGGAGGCGCCTCAAAGCCCCTTGAAATCGCGCGACTGCCATCCTAAACATGTCCTCCTTGGAAATAAATCCCCCTGAAGTCAGCGGGATTTAACGGCTGTCTAAACAGGCGCAGGGTCTCCTCTCATTGCCCCCTTTCTTCTATTTCTTCTTCGAGGCTTAGTCTTCCCTTCTTTCTTACTACAGGTTGTAGCTGCTTGTTCTAGTAGTCTACAACCTCGCTCCCTCTTTCCTCTGTGGCAGGAGTGGGGGACATGCGGCCCTTCCGATGCTGTTGGTTTGCAACTCCCGTCAGCCCTGGCCAGCATAGCTAAGAGTGAGGCCTGATGGGAATTGCAGTCCAACAACATCCGGAGGGCCGAAGGTTCCTCACCTCTGGGCTAAGGTGGGGCGCACAACCTTTTCCTGGTCGGAGTCCGCATTGGGTGCTGAGTATGAGAGGCCACAGGAGAAAAGGGGGGCGCTGTCCAGATCCTAGCCCCAACCCTTAGCCGCTAAGCTGAGGAAGAGAGGGGGTGAGAGATGGCGTCCCTGTCCTTGATGTACATCAATACGCATCTTAACGGGGAAAAGACACGCACAGAGTCGGGCTGTACGCGTGTTCGGTTCCGGACACTGACCTAAAAGTAAATCCTGTGGATTTTCAGGCAGCTTCCCTGCTTCCCAGCGGGTGGGTAGGATCTTCGCCTTGCAACCTGAGCCGAACCATGTGTACTCAGAACTAAGTCCCATCGATTTCAGAGTGAAGCCTACTTGAGTCGAAGCAGGACGTTACTCATACCCGCCTTTCGGAATGCTTGTAACGCCTCACCTATTTACACATGGAAGTAGTCTCACGATTATCTACCGGGGTGGTCTGGAGCAAGCAAGTTCTGGATTGCTGTTTGAAAGAATGCGAGACGGGGGCGGGGGCGGGGGCGGGGGGGGGGGAGAGAGAAGGCTATTTAAAGAGACGATCCACGAATCAGTTAAGCATGTCTAGATTCTAACGCAGCCCTACTGGAGATGCTGAGGAGGGAACCTGCATGCAAAGCGTGCGCTCTGCCACCGAGCCACGTCCCAGTTGCTAGAAGGCCATTCTTTTCTGATAAAGTACACACACACCAACCAACCCGCTTCGATTCGAGGCGGCTGGCTTAACTGTGCTGGAGGTGACACTCTTTCCCCTCCGCTGTGCTGGGCCCCAGCCTTAAACGGCCTCAGCCTCCTTGCATACCTGCGCTGTGGCGCAGAAGAGACTTACGCTGCAATGCCAGTGTGCATGTTTACTCCGAACTAAGCCCCCCTTGAGTTCATATTGGGGCTCACTCTCAGGAAAGTGTGCGCAGGCTCCATGGCGCCCTCTCTAGTAAGTAGAAGGCCTTCAAAGGCCAACAGTGTCATTTGGCAGCAGGGTGCCACTGTGGGCCTGCTTTGTTGGTTCTTGGCGACAGGTACATGGTCCGTCTTCCACATTTACCACCAGGGGCCCTGAAACGACTGACTATATTCCGCCGGGATCTAGTTAGAATTGGGGCATGGGTGAGTCGTGAGAACGGGTACTCCATAGGCCGCCACTGCAGTTAAACGGTGTGTGTGTGGTGGTGGTGGTGGGTCTCCACACAGATGTTACCTTCTCTATTATCTACGGGAGTGGTGGTGGTGACTTTTGCCCTCTGCCTTTCTTGAGTTAACGGTGACCTCGCAGAGGATTGCAAGGCAAGGAAGAGACGTTCCAGCTCTCCTTTTCCCTTTCCAGCCCCCATAAAGTTTACTAAGTTCGAATCCACACCGATTTTGAGGTCAGGGGGCAATTTCAGGACTCCGTTTCCGCGTTCTGGTCTTAATGGCGTTATAAATGGAGGAGAAAGGGGGACATCACTGCCCCCACTTCCCCCAGGACAGCTGCTTTACTGAATGATAAGTGCATTTAAATGTGAGAAGCTTTGGCTGGTTTCCTTCATTGGACAAACCATGACAGAAAGATGGGAGGTGTTCGGAGACAGCCTTTCCACCTCCCTAGCGTTTGTTAGGGATCCACGTGCCAAATAAGGATTTGTTACAGGAAAAGGACAATTTTGAAGAGACTGGTGTTGGTGTATTTACACACTGAAATGGATCAGAAGGCCATTTCATATAGCCTCCTGGCCTCCCTAGTTAATTTTCCCTCCTTGGTAAAGGACTGCTCGGATTAGATCAGTTTTCCCCAACTTGATGTTTTGGACTTCAGTTTCCATCAGCACCAGCCAGCATGGCAAATGTTCAGGAATTCTGGGAGTTGTAGTCCAAAAACCTGAAGGGCACCAGGCTGGGAAAGGCTGGAGATGATGATGACGATGAGTCTGATGATGACGATGAGTCTGCACAGAGAGGAACCCAGGTTGCTCTAACTCGATAAATTAGTTCTCTGTAGAGAGAGAAAATGCAGCGAATTGGGAGCGTGTGTCTTTTTGTCTCTTGTCTAATATTTTCCAAGCAGTATTTACATTTGTATAATTATTTAGGACCATAGGTTATTATCGTATAGAGATGCTGCTGTACCTGTGTGTGGCTAGACAGATGGGACCTAGCACCCTCTTGATGGGTCAGGATTCATATACTACTTTAGTTTATAGATCCTTTATAAACTTCTAGAAACTAGGAAATGCCTAGTTCATGCAGAAGCCAGCCAACTTTTGAGATGAGTCTAGTGCCATCCTAACTAAGCTTGCCTACTCCGGAGTAAGTCCTACTGAAGCCAATGGGGCTTTCTCCCAAGAAGGAGCTGGGTTGATTTAAATGGGGGCTTTAAGACAAGCCTTCCTGTTTTACTGTGGACACAGTTAAATTGGTCTGTGTAGTGCAAAGCAACCATTTTGATTGATGAGTCTGAAGAACAGGTAGGTGAAGGGATAGTGGATGTCCCACCAGGCAACACCGAACTGTTCCGAGGAATGAGAGAGGGGCGATATTATAGGTAAACTTAAAATAACAGCTGGGGTTTTCTCGGTCTTATTTTCTTGTGTTGCAGGGAGTTGTGGGTTGGTGTGTGTATGTATGTGTAACTTCCCTCTCTCCTCCTTCATAATTTAATTCTTATAATCCAGTAAGAGTGCAATCCTATAAGTGTTTAGACAGAACAAAGTCCTACAACTCCCAGCATTCCCCAACCAGCGATACTGGCTAGTGAATGTTGGGAGTTGCAGGACTTTTTTCTGAGGATTGCCTTAAAAGACTTAATAAAAAATGCTCGGGGTTATACTCCCCGCTTCCCGCGCCCGCGTTCCCCATCACCCATCCAAATCGATAGCTTGTGGAGTTTGCATCACTTTGCTTCCTCTGCGTTGTAACCAATTGGTGCATTAATTTCAATGGGTCTATGCTAAGTAGGATCATCATAGGATACAACCTATCTGCCTTTGATTGCTACAGAGGCGAGAAGCTAGGGACGAACACGACCTTTCTCCTTCTGAGAGATCGGAGAAAGCTTTCAAGTCCAAACGGGGAAAGTGGGGGTGGGGGTTCTACTGGGCAGGAAGGCAAAGCCCTCGAAAGGACAGGAGTCCTTTGCCGCAGGAACCTCTCGGAAGCAGAATAGCTGCCATCAAACCAAGAAGCGTTTTGCTCTTAATTTCTTTCTTCTCTAAAGCAGGAGTGGGCAGATGGTAGATTTGGATCTCTGGGTGATTGGCAGTAGATCGGCGAGGATTTCTGACCCCCGATTGTTTAACAATAGCAGCAGCCAATCGACTCCTCTCCCAGCCTAAATCATCCCGCTGAAATGAAGAGAGCTTGCGGTAACCAGGAGTGGATTTTTGTCTGGAAGGACTGCAAGCTCCATTCAGTTCTGGTATTCAAACAAAACAAGTTCCTAGGCTCAGAATTATTTAATTCTAAGTGTATGTCTTTTGCACGAGGCTCTGGTTGGTGGATCTCAGGGCTCTAGTAGAGGAACCTCCAGAGAGACCGCAAGCCCGGAGTCTGTCCTCCCTGCTTTAAAGCAAACGTTTGTAAAAGCTGCTGGGAGTTACTGAGAGAAAGCGGGGGTCGACGACGGTTGGATCCTTTATTCAGGGAGGACTTTTTACTTTGTTTTACTCCTCTTGTGGTCTTTTAAAAACAAATGTGGAATTTAAAACAACAAGTCCTGATGGGATTTTCCGTGCAGTGACAATTCTCATTGAATTCAATTAACTTCAGGGTTTCTTTTTATGCCGATTGCGTGATCTATCTGTCTATGAATGACGTTATGGACTACGTGACCGGAAAGAATAAGGATCTCCTACCAAAATCACAAAATCTTCATTGAAAAAAAAAATACTTAAAGGGGCACTTGGCATTATGTTGAGTTCTTGGGAGTTAAGATAAAGGAAAGAAAGAGCATTTGCAACACACAACCCACATACACACAAACTCTGGGAACTGCTGCATTTAGTTTGATTCCACCTACTACATGGCAGCACAATTCTATTGCATGTCTACTTTGAAGTAAGGCCCAGTGAGTTCCATGGGATTGCAGCTCATATCTCTGATTGGTCTGTTAGATTTAGTAAAAATCGTTTAAGTATATATATATATATATATATATATATACATACACACCCATGTTCTATATTCCATAACTGTTTTTCTTTTTTACTATTTTCTAAAAAAACAAATTTTAAAATAGGTTAGGATTTCAACATTGAAACCCAGGATCATATTTTATTTTCTGGGGGGTGGGGAGAGAAAAATAACGGGGTGGGCAACCTTGTTTCCCACGTGGATCCATGATTTAATGCTGTTTTTCTTGCTGCTAAGGAAAATGATTGAGCATTGGGTTTCATTGTTTATTTTCTTACAGACGTTTTTCTCGTTTAAAAGCCTTTAAGCTGCCTCCCTTTGTTTAATTCCAGTTTTGATGTGGACTTGAAACGTGAAGTGCAGAACGAAAGCCCTCGCATAACTGCTCCAGAAGCAGATTTATGGCCGAGGAAAACAGAGATCAGACTGGTTGGCAAAACCGTAATTTCTTGGGGAAAAGCCATCTCTCTCGTCAGAGTAAAACGATGAAGAATAAAAAATAAAATTAATAATAATAATAATGGTGGTTGGAGACGGTGGTGAAATAATACTCCCCCCCCCCTTTCCCCTTGATGGATGTTCGATCAAAATGTGAACAATTCTTTCCCTTTGTTGTTGTTACCATGAAAAACCCAAGAGTCATAACATTTTATACCCGACTAAATCGGTTTGTGCATTTTCCTGGTAAAATACGATTCTGTTCTCTAATGATGAATCCATATTTGTCCCCCAATTATTCTACTAATGCCAGGGTATATTTGAATAAAACCGATTTTACAGAAAGATAAACACCGATATTTATTTATTTATTTATGGCACATTAAGCCACTGGGTTCAACTGATTTCGTGTGTGTGTGTGTGTGAGAGAGAGAGAGAGACAGACAGACAGCGCACATGAGTGAGTAAGAGTGAGTGTTCAAATGTGTATTTGTATGTAAAACCGAGATTATTTTTTTTCATGGGCGGTGGCGTGGCGTGGGTAATGTGATCGTAGTTATTTAGAGTGAGTAAAACTGCAGGTTCTATAAGGCTGGTCTGAGACGATCCAATACACATTGTGGGTACTAAGAACAGGGAGTCTGCAGAAAAGCTGTTATTGCTTGGTGCTGGGTTTTAGTTTTGTTCTGCGTGATTAGACCTCCTCCTCTTTCTGTCTCTTCACATCCAGACCCCAATTCGAAGTGGACGTGGTGGATCTGCTCCTTGTTTCCACGGGTTAGTGAAGTATACATACCTAGCCAATACACACGGACATTTGGTCGCTTGCAGTCTCATTTAGAAGGACTGGCTAGCAATCTGCTCCTTTCATCTAAGGCTGATGGCCTTGGACTAGTGTATGAGGTAGATTCAGTCTGGATAGGGCCACATCAGAGATGCCAGAGGCAGGTTTTGGCGAGAACGCTCCACCCCCGCAGTCCTTTTGGATTTGCCTGCTCGATGAAGGGAAGTCGGCTGAAAGTCACGTCCTTTGCTTTCCTATTTTGGTGTGGGCCAAATCAGAATCAAGCCTAAGGGGAAAGGGGCCGGGCCAAGCAGGGCGCAGACTTGCGCCTTCCGAGAGGCAGGGCCGATCCAGTGGAGCTATGGCTAATACTCCACGACTGTCCTTCTGAGAGCGCGGGGACATAGGGCGGAATATTGTATATGTATGTTTTTATGTGATCAGAAACGTCTCCAGTATGACATTAAAAAATAAAGTAAAACAGCAAACTTCCAAACTGCACAGAGCACACCTCTGGAAGATCTCTGTGCCACTGACAGAACTTTAGTCTGACAGAAACAATAATCTGCTGTTCTATATGTAATCTTTCGAGTCTCACTACGAACTTTGCTCCAGGCCCCAAGGTCAAAGAAAACATGAATTTGGGCAAGGTTTGAGCTAAAAACATAAGGACAGTTGTGATGGATCAGACCAAAGGCTTATCTAGTCCAGTGCATTCTATTCCCACAGTGGCCAAAAGACATGAGTGCAATACCACTGTCCTGCTTGTGTCCCCCAGCAACTGGTATAAAGAGACATACTGCCTCTGATACTGGAGGTAATATATAGCCATTGTGATTAGAGTTGCCATCAGGAGCCTTGTCCTCCATGAATTTGTCGAATCCCTTTTTTAAAGCCACCCAAGCTGATGCATTATCATCTCCAAAGGGGACACTTCTGTAAGAGGAGAGTAAGTAATCATAATAGTCATAATTAGAGTGTTGACCTCATAGAAGAAGCAATACAAAACCTTGCCAGAGTGCTGGGGACTGAAAGAAATGAAAGCCCCATAAGACGTCCAAGGGACTGTCTGCTCTATCCTATGCCTGATCTTCTGAAAGGAGTCCTACTCAGTCCAATGGGATTTACACCAAAGTAAGTGTTCCCAGAACTGGAGCCCTAAACACCTGGAAGTAAGTCCCATTGAACTCAGTGGACCTTACTTCTGAGTAGACCTGTAAGTTGAAATGAGTAACTATGGGGAATTCCAAGTATGTTTAGACAGAAAAAAGTCCTACAACTGGCTGGCTGGGGAATACTGGGAATTGTAGGACTTCTTCTGTCTAAACATGCATAGGATTATACCATAAAGCCTATTTGATCTCCACTTAGTTGCACATTTATCACCCGATCCTAAGCATGTTTCCTCCTCTGCAGTCACTTCCAATGTATGCAGTTTGACTTATTCCATCCTAACAACTCACTCATGTACATACCTACTCAGAAGTAAGTGCCACTGAACTCAGTGGGACTTACGTCCAATAAGTGGGCACAGGTTTGCAGCCTCAGTGTGCTTAGATTGCAGCCTTATTACTGCTATTTACTCTGCAGTAAGTCACTGAGGTATTCTCCCAAGTAAGAGATCGTTGTAGGGTCAGCTGTAAATAAGCAGGCTATATTAACATGTCTGTGAATTGCACCTTTGTCAGGGGATCTGAATGTGCAATCTAAACCCAAACAAAAAATCGCCTCACATGAAATGATTCTAATGGTGCTACTGAGGCCGGAAGTAAATGAGGCCTGTTGGGAAGGTGACAGATCTAAACACTTCCACCAAGCTGGGTGGCAGGGACAATGTAGTAAGTCTTCATCTTCCTTCTCCTTTCTGAACAACAGTAATCGAATTAAGACATTAAGCCAGCTGGGGCATGCTGGGAGATGTAGGGCTTTTTTCTGTCTAAACATGCATAGCATTGCACCCTAAGACAAAACAGACATTACTTTAAATGTGTGTCTAGAATCGAGCAGCTACGCTTTTTTCTTTTCATTTAATTCTTACTCTAGAATAAGCACAGGGTTCCCTATCTGGGGGCTTTTAAGATTCGGATCATCACCCCCACTCCAGAATATGATGATCATTTAAGGTAAAATCCTATGTATGTTTAGTGCTGAGAGTTGTAGATCTGTTTTTCTGTCTGAACAAGAATAGGATTGTACCCTTAAAGGCATAGCTGCTAGATATGGGTTTAAAGTTATATCTCTTTTAGCCCTAAGAAGCAATATTTGGGTCGAGGCAGGCTGCATGTGAATCTTTCCTCCTGCTCCTCTGCGTTTCTTTAATCACTGGCAGGAGGAGTGCTGCTTTGGGGCCTCTGTTCCAGGTTGTATTTAACCAGGTATTTGCTTCAGCCCAGCTGTAGAGGGGCCAGGCAGCAGGAAGTGGAGGCTGAGCCTCCTCGGCTGATGTTGAGAGCCTCACACAGCTGCATGAGCCTGTGTGGGGAGGGACGGAGAAGGGTGCTGTGCCCATGACAGCTGGATCCACAACCCGCTTAAGCTGAAGTCCTTGGACTGGAAGCCGTTTAGACTAGCCTTGTCATCTTCAGCTGCAGTGGACAGTTTTGTGGGTCTGTATTCTAGATTTGTCTGCCACTGCCACTTCTTCTGTGGATTAGGAGACATCCTTGTTGGATTGGCGTAGGGAAACAGGGTGATTCCGGTTGCAGAGTCCCATGCTTTGGCCCATGGTTTCATAATTTCTCTTTATTCAAATCTAGATCTCACACAATTAAGATTGTGAACCTCATGCCGACCTAGCAGGCAGCATCTAGCTACAAGGGGAATCCACAACCCAGGTAAATCAAAGGGCAGGGGTTGCTTCTCATTGAGGTGTGGCTGTACCACTTCAGACTGGGGGGGGGGGTCCATCTGATTGACTATTCCTCTGTCTCTCTCTGGAAAACTACCTGCCTATAGAAAGTGATTGTATCAGGGTGAAGGCTAGGCGACAACTCCTCCTTCTCACATCGAGTTTTCCATCTGTGGGCAGTTCTTGTTGTTGTGTGGAGTTTTATCAGGTGATCCCTCACCGGAAGTCTGAAGTGGTACAGTCCAGGCAGAGGTTTATCATTTTAGGAGAACTCAGAGTTAAACTGAATCAGTTCCGATCCATCTTTAGTAGGTGCAAAAGATCAACTAAACAAACGCCAGATGCTCTGGCTCAATTGGTTTGTGAACTTCATTTTTCAAACAATGTGGTTGTAGGATAATTTCTGCTTGAATTGATAGGATGGCTGTGAAAAGTAACTCCAGTGTCCAGCTCCTCCCCCACCCCAAGGCACATTTCAAATAAAATAATCCCATCAACAGGATTCTGTTGCTCATCTCAAAAGAAGCCCTACCCACCCTCTGTTGTATTTCCTATTGTCTATTTTAGATTGTAAGCTCCTTCAGGGCAGGGGCCTATTTTTGCTGATGAAATACTGTGAAGAGCAATGCACACTGATGCAACTACTAATAGTTATCATTATCATCAATAATGATGGCATATCAGGTGTGTGGTATTAAAAGGCCTGAGATTTTGGAAGGCAGGGGAATAGGGTTGCAGTGAGTCTTGCAAAGTCTCCAACCTGGTACTACTTGGTGGAAAGATCTCAGCACTGCCTTCTATATGAAAGGAAAGGGGGTGACTCTCCCCTGGCCCAATAATAAATGTAGGATTTTGGTTAGGTGTAATGTAATAGATATAAATCCCTGCAATGACACTAATTTATAAGATAGCCTTATGGTTTTGTTGTATGGAAAGGGCTTCGAAACACACACAAGGCTATAGAAATGCATTTTCCTGTTTCCACCATTATTGAACAACATAAGCCAGAGAAATTTATCTTGCCCTTTTCCAAATTAGGTTTTACTTCCTAGTGGTCTAAAAATCCATTTCTCTAAATATAGAACCCTTTCCCTGAAAAAGGTGAAAATCGCATTTGAAAAGGGGAATTGTCTTCATTTTCTGTTTGTTTCTTTATTTTTGGTTGCTCCTTGGAAAAGATAACTCACCTATAGCTTTTTTTCTTTTTTTTAAACAGCCCCATTCGATGCATGTTTACTAGGAGATGAGCCTCGCTGAATTAAATGGGACTTACTCCCGGGTAAATATATACAGGACTGCAGCCGTAGTTACTGTGACTGAGAAGGTTTGTCCTCCAACCCTAATTTAAAAGAAGGGACCGTGGAGTGGGGATTGAAATAAAATAACAACTGGTAACAAGTAAGGGCTTATGTTTGCAGCCCAAATTCTCAGGCCTGTCGGAAGGGGCGCTTTCCCTCCAGATCATTGACGAACTCAACACGTGTTAACCTTCGCGTTTCTGTTTACACAACCTGGGAGGATGAACTGCAACTGCAGAGTGGGGATTTCCCCCCCCCCCTTTCTTAGAGGATACATTTCAGAACAGATCCACTGCCCTCTTCCAAAGTACATGTCTAGGAGCCTGTCGAAGTTAGTTCTTAATGGCACAATCCTATGCCTGTTTAGACAAAGAAAAGGCCTACAACTCCCAGCATTCCCCAGCCAGACATAGGATTGTTCCCTGAATCGGGTAGCTGTTCTTAACTGGGTTCTGGGTGCAGGTTTAAATCACCTATGCACCCTTACGTGAGGGTAGGTCCCAGCTGAATCAACTAGCGGTTTAAGGCTTCAATCGTATACTCACGGACATGGGACCAAGTCCTAACGAACTCAGCGGGACTTACTTTTGAGTGGACTGCGTATTAAAGGCACTCTGAAGGGGTGGCTTAAAATCAGCGTAACAGCATGGTCCTTTTAAAAAAGGTTTTTACGGGGATCTTTTTTTTTTTTAAACAGCGACACCTTTGAAAGGAATTACTTTGAATAAAAGTGTCTAGGTAGTAGCTAAATTGTGACCCCATTCAAACCATCTCCCGACTCACTAAGTGGGGATATCTGAAATCAAGCTCGGAATTCCTCAGGTTAGCTGGGAAGCGTGTAGAGGAAGGAGGGTGGAGAGGATGATAATCTCAGATAAAATGATGAGTTAAACTTAGCATTTCACACAGATCTATTACTCGAGCTGCCTTGGGGTGGGGGAGGTGGAGTCATGCAGAGCCCCCCAAAAATCACACCTGGTATGAATGAGAGGATTGATTTATCGGTGAAGACTGTAGCCTTGTTTTGCTCTTGAGGTATTATCCCTGACACTGATAATACAGGGCGGGTTGTAGGTTGGTATAAACTTCTCCTGTAGTCTCCTGTTGTATATTAGTAGTAAAAAATACTACAGTGAATGTTGTAAGTATAGGGAAACATAGACACGGCTCCTTCTACAAGGAAATTAACGTAGTAATAAATCGAGAGTCTTTTCATAGTATAGTACTGCTATACAGCTCTTCCTGTACCTGCATATTTTCCCGAGTTGTAATGCCGTTTTCACCCGTTTCCCTGCTGTTTGAACGGATTTTCATTGTCAAAGTCGCAAACCTAAGAGACAATGTTTCGCTATATTGTAATGTTTACTACTACTGCCATAAAGCACTTATACTACCAGTGTTCTTGGTACAAGGTACTACCAGTAGCTCTTCATTATAATGTGACAACATAGGGAAACATTTTCTATAATGATTGTTACTTCAGTAACGCAAATAACTATAGGCAAATAACAGTAACTATTTTTATAGGGGAAAAAAATCCATGATTGTACATTGGAAGAAAACAAACCCTGTTTTTATCAGGGTGGCTTCCTATTAGATGAGTTCCTGCACATTTATTTGTTTTTGGCTAGTGGATGTGAGGCACCCTTGTCCGCTCCACTCTCCGTTGTCTTGACTGGAACTGGCTTCTTCGTCCACCACATCAGTCAGAGAAGGTGGTATGAGACCTTAGGCCGGGCAGGTGCGCAGAAACAACATGGGCTTGGAGAAATCTATTCCATTGTGGGGTGGGTGGCTCTTTTTTCGCCTTGCGAATCTGCCTGCCCTCGCTAAGCCTGCTCCTGGAAAGGTTTTCTTTCTGTCTGTAGATTTACTGACTTCGGTGTAACTAGTCTGGAGTAAGTTGTATCCAGGACTGCAAAATAGCGCGGGGAGGGTCCTACTTAGGACTTTCGAGCCTCACTCCTGGGGCGGGGCGGGGAAGCTGGATACAGCCCCAAACCTTTTCCAGTCTGGACATCGGTGTTCTAAGCCGTTTGAGTCCCCTTGGCTTCCCCGGGCCTAAAAGGCAACCCGCTCGGCGACGCATCCCAATGAGGAGGAGCTTTCCAGCCCACCCTTACGCGTGCTGGGTTGGGAGGAAGCGCCGATGGGCTCCCCGCAGAGCTGCTTCCTCGCCAGGGGGCCCGGGATGGCGGCTCAAGGGACTCGGCCCAGATCGAAAAGCAGCTAAGAGTGGAAGGATCCCAGGACGACGGTGGCGTGGGACGGCAGCGCGGCGTTGCAAACGCCCCGGCAGGCGTCCGGGTTGCTCTCCTTCGCCCGGAGGAAGCGACCGCAAACGCCTGATCGACGCTCTTCGGCCGACCGCCGGGCCGGGGAAGCCGGCAGCAGCTGCGGGGGGCAGAGGGGCGGCGGCGGGGGCGGCTGCCGCTGCTCCCGTCCACGGGGCCTGTGGGATGAGGTCAATTGGAGTAGATCTCCTCCGCCTCATTTGGTTACTAATTGGTTTCTTGTGTTAGAAATCGAAATCTCATTTTCAGGAAATTACAGCGCCTCCGTGGGCAGGCCGTGAAGGTAATCCGGGGTGGGGTGGGGTGGGGTGGGGTGGGGTGCCCGGGGGGGGGGGGTCGGGGAGGAGGGAGGAGGTAGTCTTTAAATGGAAATCGGAGGGAAAGCAACGGTGGAACTCGGCCCAGCTTTTCAGGCGAAACGTGAGCTCCTTCGATCCATAATAGATACATCCCCCGCCTTTCTAAAGCTACTTATGTAAATGTAGTAAACCAGGCTCGGCTCGACGAGGAGGAGGCGAGGCGCGGAAAGGACATTTATTTTTGATCTTGGAAGGTTAATGTAGCGTAACTTGGAAATCTTCCAAAATAGATGCTGTGTCCCCCCACCTCCTTTTTGTCTTCGACCACTTTAGTCAGGAAAATCCCCCTTCAGACTCCAAGCGCTCGAGTTCCTTCTTCTATTCCAGTTTTTACTCCTTCTCCTCTTGGGCTCTCCCTATTACAAGAGAAGTCTTTAGATCTCCGGCCTGGCTTAATCCCAAAAGCAAAAGGGAGATCTGTGTTTTCTCGCTTTTTTTTTTTTTTTTTAAGGCATTTAGAGGATTTGTAAAAATTTGGTTGCGGTAGGTCAAGTTCAAAAAAAAAAAAAAAGTCACTCTACTCCACTGGTTCGATTGAACGTTAGTAACGAGATGAAGATATTTTTTTACAAAATGTTGAAATAAAGAATGAACCTTACTGTCTCTGGGGATGCAGTCCTATTAGCACTTGCTTGGGAGTAAGTCTCATTGAATGCACTGAGACTTGTTTCCCAGTAAACACGCATACATGCGGGCTGTAAATCGACACAGCTCGAATTAAGCCGACGCTAGGGATATTTACACAGCGCGGTGTGCGTAAGGTGCATTAATTCCCAAGGAGCTTGATTTAATTTTTTTTTTTTTAATCTTGTATCACCTTAAAGACTAACAAATTTATTTTGGCATAAATTTTCCTGGGCTATGGTCCACTTCATCAGATGCATGGAGTATTATGGAGAGTTTCAGGATGTGCACGTGTACGTGTGTGTGATATATATACATATGTATATATATATATTCAGGTACCTATTGGAGGAGAGGGCGGAGAATTGTAATAAATGAGGTCAGATGAAAATGCAGTGGAGAAAGTACTGATGGTGACAATCAGCTATTGCTGATTACAAACATTCTGGCATTAGGTGAGCCAATTGACATATGCCGTGTGATAAAAAATAAATAAATACATAATCCCGATTCAAGCCTCTGGAGATAGAATTTAACCTGTTGATGAATTCTAATTTAGCAGTCTCTCACTCTAATCTCCCTTTGAAGTTCCGTTATGCCAAAATAAATTTATTAGTCTTCAAGGTGCCACAAGACTTTTTTTTTTTTTTTTTTTGCTGCAATAGACTAGTACAGCTACCATCTGGAAGTTGATTTAAAGTTAGCATTTGTATAGTATAATTCTATACATGTCTTCTCAGAAGTAAGTTCCATGAAGATCAATCGGACTTATTCCCAGATAAGTGTGTATAGGACTGAAGCCTTAGGATCAGGGTCTTACAGCCCATTCATTTCAGCTAGACCAAAAAAGAGGTCATTCCATCAGAAGGCTGTAATCCTACACACCCTTACTTGGAAGTAAACCTCACAAACATACTGCCCAGTAAATATTTCTGGCTGTAAGGCTGTGATCTAACCACACTGACTCTACAACTTTGTACCCACTTATCTGGAAGCAAGTACCGCTGAACTCAGACTTACTTCTGAGTCGACATGTATAGGATTGAGTTGCTATCACAGCAACTCAACTGTATAGAATGGGGAAAACATGCTTAGGATCGGGTGATACATGTGCAACTAGGTGTAGATGAAACAGGCCTTCACTGCTCAGTTCAATAGGATTGCAGCACAATCCTATATATGTCTATGCAGGAGTAAGGTTCAGTGAGTTCAATGGGGCTCGGTCGCAGGTAAATGGGTACAGGATTGCAACCTTAAAGTACTTAGCTTCACCGGAATGTGAACTGGATATACTTGAAAGGCATATTGCTGGTAATATTTTCTCTCTTCCTCCCCCCCACCCACGCCCCACCTTTCAAAGCAAGGTTTTAAGGACTTCAAGGGAGCAAAGGATTGGAGTATGAGAGTATGGTCAGACGGTTGTCAGTGAGTCAAAAGAGCTCGCCAGTGGAAAGGACGGGGACATCTGGCATGTCCAGGGCTCCCCAACCCTGGGGACTCGATGGCCTTGTAGGCCCCTTCCAATCCTACTATTCTACTATTCTAACCCACCCTCTCCTTGTGCGTCTCACGTGATGGAATTTGGAAGAGAAGCTTTGAGCACAACGGAAAGCAAATGAGTTGTTTTAAAGAAAATATTGACTCTGCCAATATTGGTTTGGTTGGAGGAAGGGCTCCATCGCGAACAGAAGAGAGGAACTCAGCGCTGCGAGAAAGAGAGGAGACTGGAAGAGATGAAGGACGGCTGGCTGGCTGGGTTGCTTTCTAGCCAAAAATTAACCTGTAATGCAGGCGAATTGTTCATTAACCTACAAAGGCAGGATCTGCTTCTCTTTTAGAAGCCTAGGAAGTGGGTCTCCCTCCATTCCCTGCTCCGCCTCATCTCTACGTTTGGATTAATCAACAACTGATAAAACCTTTGCTGGGAAAGCGCCGCGGTTGGAACGGACGCGCCCGGATATTGGAGACATACCAGGAAGGTTCTCAAGAGCCAATACGAGTAAAAAGTGTGTGTGTGTAGACACGAGGGTGTCCAGAGACGTTGCCCTGCCTTCCTTAGCCGCTTTCTGCAGTTTCCCACCCTGGAAGCGCAATCCATCAGCCCTTCGTCTTCCTTCTAAGCCTGCCTCGCTCCCATAATAAACCCATCCAAACCGCGCGCGCCTCATTCGCATGGCGCTCCACCGAGACTGGTCCGATAACTTAAGCGGGAGAATCGGAGGAGACATTCCTGCTCCCCGTTTCCCCTAGCCAGGGTTCAAGTATTCTCACATTCGCAGGGGAGAAACGAAAGAAACCGACCCATGGAACCCGCAAAGGCGCAGATTTGTGCTCAGCCAATATGGTGCGATACGGCCCGTTGATGGGGCCATTTAAGGCGTAATCCTATGGATGTAGGAAATGGCAACCCACTCCAGTATTCTTGCCAAGAAAACCCCGTGGAACGTATCACAAGGCTAAAAGATATGACGCCGGAAGATGAGCCCCTCAGGTCGGAAGGTGTCCAATATACTACTGGGGAAGAGCAGAGGGTATTTCCAAGTAGCGCCAGAAAGAGTGAAACGGCTGGGCCAAAGCCGAAAGGACACTCAGCTGTGGATGTGTCTGGTGGTGAAAAGAAAATCCGATGCTGTAAAGAACAATATTGTTTAGGAACCTGGAATGTAAGAGCAGTGAATCAAGGTAAGCTGGAGGTGGTCAAACATGAGATGGCAAGATTGAACATCGACATCTTGGGAATCAGTGAACTAAAATGGACAAGCATGGGCAAATTTAATTCAGGTGACCATCATATCTACTACTGTGGGCAAGAATCCCTTAGAAGAAATGGAGTAGCACTCACAGTCAACAAAAGGGTGGGAAAAGCAGTACTGGGGTACAATCTTAAAAACGATAGAATGATCTCAATACAAATCCAAGGCAAACCATTCAACATCACAGTAATTCAAGTCTATGCCCCAACCACTGATGCCGAAGCAGCTGAGGTTGATCGGTTCTATGAAGACCTACAACACCTTCTAGAACCAACACCAAAAAAAGATGTTCTCTTCATCAAAGGGGATTGGAATGCTAAAGTAGGAAGTCAAGAAATCACCGGGATAACAGGCAGGCATGGCCTTGGTGTACAAAATGAAGCAGGACAAAAGCTAATAGAGTTTTGCCAAGAGAACACGCTGATCATAGCAAACACTCTTTTCCAACAGCACAAGAGGCGACTCTACACATGGACATCACCAGATGGTCAATATCGAAACCAGATTGATTATGTCCTTTGCAGCCAAAGATGGAGAAGCTCCATACAGTCAGTAAAAACAAGACCTGGAGCTGACTGTGGCTCAGATCATGAGCTGCTTCTTGCAAAATTTCGGCTTAAATTGAAGAATGTAGGGAAAACCACTAAACCATTCCGGTATGACCTCAATCATATCCCTTATGAATATACAGTGGAGGTGAGGAATAGATTTCAGGGATTAGACCTGATAGACAGAGTGCCTGAGGAACTATGGATGGAGGCCCGTAACATTGTTCAGGAGGCAGCAACGAAATCCGTCCCAAAGAAAAAGAAATGCAAGAAAGCCAAGTGGCTGTCTGATGAGGCTTTACAAGTAGCTGAGGAAAGAAGGGAAGTGAAAAGCAAGCGAGAAAGGGGAAGATATATCCAACTGAATGCAGAGTTCCAGAGAATAGCAAGGAGAGACAAGAAGGCCTTCTTAAATGAACAATGCAAAGAAATTGAGGAAAATAACAGAATGGGAAAGACTAGATATCTCTTCAAGAAAATCGGAGATCTCAAGGGAACGTTTTGTGCAAAGATGGGCATGATAAAGGACAAAGAAGGCAGGGACCTAACAGAAGCAGATGAGATTAAGAAGAGGTGGAAAGAATACACAGAAGAACTATACAGAAAAGATCTGAATGTCCCTGATAGCCATGATAGTGCGGTCACTGAACTTGAGCCGGACATCCTCGAGAGTGAAGTCAAGTGGGCCTTAGGAAGCATTAGTAACAACAAAGCTAGTGGAGATGACAGTATTCCAGCTGAGCTATTTAAAATCCTAAAAGATGATGCTGTTAAAGTGCTGCATTCAATATGCCAACAAATTTGGAACACTCAACAATGGCCGCAAGACTGGAAAAGGTCAGTTTACATTCCAATTCCAAAGAAGGGCAACGCCAAAGAGTGTTCAAACTACGTACAATTGCGCTCATTTCACATGCCAGCAAGGTGATGCTCAAAATCCTACAAGCTAGGCTTCAGCAGTATGCGAACCTAGAACTACCGGAAGTACAAGCTGGGTTTCGAAGAGGCCGAGGAACTAGAGATCAAATCGCCAGTGTTCGCTGGATCATGGAGAAAGCAAGAGAATTCCAGAAAAACGTCTATTTCTGCTTCATTGACTACGCTAAAGCCTTTGATTGTGTGGATCACAACAAACTGTGGCAAATTCTTAAAGTGATGGGAGTACCAGACCACCTTACCTGTCTCCTGAGAAACCTGTACCAGGGTCAAGAAGCAACAGGAAGAACCGGACATGGAACAACCGATTGGTTCAAAATTGGGAAAGTATTATGACAAGGCTGCATATTGTCACCCTGCTTATTTAACTTATATGCAGAGTACATCATGAGAAACGCTGGGTTGGATGAATCACAGGTCGGAATTAAGATTGCTGGGAGAATTATCAACAACCTCCGATATGCAGACGATACCACCCTAATGGCAGAAAGCGAAGAGGATCTCAAGAGCCTCTTGTGGAGGGTGAAAGAGGAGAGTGCAAAAGCTGGTTTGAAACTCAACATTAAAAAAACATGGCCCCATCACTTCCTGGCATATGGAAGGGGAAGAAATGGAAGCAGTGACAGATTTTACTTTCTTGGGCTCCAAGATCACCGCAGATGGTGACTGTAGCCATGAAATTAAAAGACGCTTGCTCCTTGGGAGGAAAGCTATGGCAAACCTAGACAGTAAGAAGCAGAGACATCACCTTGCCGACAAAGGTCCGTCTAATCAAAGCTATGGTTTTCCAGTAGTAATGTATGGCTGTGAGAGCTGGACTATAAGGAAGGCTGAGCTCCGAAGAGTAGATGCTTTCGAACTGTGGTGCTGGAGAAGACTCTTACGAGTCCCCTGGACTGCAAGGAGGTCAAATCAGTCCATCCTAGAGGAAATCAACCCTGAGTGCTCTTTGGAAGGACAGATACTGAAGCTGAAGCTCCAGTATTTTGGCCACCTGATGCGAAGAGAAAACTCTCTGGAAAAGACCCTGATGCTGGGAAAGACTGAAGGCAAAAGGAGAACGGGACGGCAGAGGATGAGATGGCTAGATAGCATCACCGATGCAATGAATATGAACTTGAGCACACTCCGGGAGAGAGCGGAGGACAGGAAGGCCTGGCGTGCTATGGTCCATGGGGTCACGAAGAGTCGGACACGACTGAACGACTGAACAACAACAACCTATGGATGTTTAGACATAAAAAAAACTGCAGCTCCCAGCATTCCCTAGCCGACATGGCTAGCTGGGGAATGCTGGGAATTGTAGTATTTTTCTGTGACCAAGGCTGCAATCCTATCGCCACTTACGGAGTAAGGCCGATTCAACTCAATCGGAGTAAGGCCGATTCAACTCAATGGTACTGAACACTTCTGAATAGCAGGGATGCGCAGACTTCAGACATGTGGGATCTGCTTTGTATTTTTATGAGAGCCCCCAGAGTCCAAGAGAATAGGAGCCAAGTAGAAAATAGAGGCTCAGGTGAGTGAACATACAGGTAAAGGACAGGTGTTCTCTTGGCACACGCTCAGTTCAGGAATGTGTTGTCAGTACCAGAACTGAGTTCACAGTCTTTTCGCGCAAGAATCCACTCTTCGTTCCCTCCCCACCCCCAGCATTCCATTTCAGTACTCTAATTTAGAAGAAAATAAAATAAAAGCCTATTTGTTCCTATTCTAATCAGGACTCAGAAATCTTTGCTGCTCTACTGAAAGTTTCTCCCTCCAGTAGATCTTGATCTCTACCTTCTGTTTGTCCCTGCTCCTTAGGAGTGCTCTGAAAGGCTGCAATTCCGGGCACAATTACCTTAATCTCAGTTGAGCATCGGGGGACTAACTTCTAAGTAAACATGCAGAGTTTGGGATTGCAGTCTTGCCCAGGGCTTCCTTGGAAATTAAGGCCACTGGACTGCCTGTGACTCACTTCCGAGGAGGCACAACTCGAACTGCGTGGGGGCCGATCAGTACTGAACTTTCTTCCGAGTAAGGATCAGTTTGGAATGCTCCTATTCTGATGTTTTGACGCTGCAACAGGTTGTGATGATATCCGTGAGAACGATTTCGATGTTCAGGTGTGAGGGCAACTTTGAAAATAAAACTCCGTGGAATCCACTGGATTTCATGCTGAGACAAGGGTGATCTTTTTATTCTCGATATCACGAGCCACCGGACATATTCCAGCAGAAAAGGAGCCGGGGAGGCAATTGGATGGATGTGCTTGTTTTGGAACTCAGGGAAGACCTGCCGAAGTCAGACCCAAAGGCCGGATGCATACTACATCTTGTTCATTACATGCACGTGGTTTCCTAGGTGAAATCGCTGAGATCTCCAGAGGGGCTGGGAAAGACTCGTGTAAGAAACCCCGGAGAGTGGCTGCCAGTCAATGTAGATAAAGCAGAGGTGGTAGATGTATTTGTATTTATTTGCTTACTACATGCATATGGTGTCTTTTCCCCAAGGGGCTCAAGGCAGCCTACATGCTTCACTCCCTGCCTCCATTTTTTATCCCCCCTCACAAGAACCATGTGAGGAGGCTGATAGTGACAGACCCAAGGTGACTTGGCGACCTTCACAGCTGAGGATTTGAACCTGGATCTCCCCGCTCCTAGTCCAACACTCTAACCAGAAAGTAGATCTCAAGCTGTTTTGGACTTCAGCTCCAGGCCTTCCTGACAGAGGAAGCTGCCTTAAACTGAGTCAGACCTTTGGTCCTAGATCTAGCCTAGTATTGTCGACATTGACTGGCAGTATCTCTCCAGGGTTTCAAACAGGAGTTTTTCTAGCCCTACCTGGAGATGCAGAGATCGAACCTGGGACCTTCTACATTCAAAACATGGGCTCTACCACCGAGCTACAGCCCCTCCCGTCTGTGCTGGCCATGCTGGCAAGGGCTTCCTGGGAGATGATGTCGGAAACACCCGGAGGGCTACCTTCTGCCCACCCCTGCTCTAACCACTACACCGCAGGTGGAGCTATTTTAGCAGCTTCCTATCTGTCCTGGACTGGCACGTGTGAACTTGCTCTTCCACAGAGGCGCCTCCTCCTCACCCTTTTATCTGGCCGGTGGGAGGCTAGGCTTTCCGAGAAGAATGGACTTCTAGCCTTTGTCCGAGTGGATTGAATGAAGATTTGAACCGGATGCCTTTTGTTGCTACCGTCCTCAGCCTCTTGCCAAAATAAAATAGGACCTCGATTGTGTGTGTGTGTCCTTTGTGACTACTAGCACAAAATAATCTCGTGGAGCGTCCATTCAGAAATGGGGAAAAGCCAGCATTGGGCTGGTACCTCCGTCTCTGGATTCCAGGCAGGGACTTGGGGTTGGATCCAATATTGGTCTAATTTATGCCCCATTCATTTCTCTAAGTGGGGCTAACACTGGCTACAACTCCTACTCCTAATATCTGCTGTACAACCAGTAGTCCTAATAACTCACTCAGGAAAGCCAGAATAAACTATAAAGGCCGAAGGGCTTGATTTCACGGCCTGGGATTTTAACCGGTTTACCCCCTGACCCTACGCATCTGGATGTATAGCCCCCTGAAATGCCAATGTAGATCACAGGCGTGTAAATTCTGTGACAGACACAGCGCAATACTATTTATGTTCCACCTTTCTCTACCACCCAATAGCCAAAGCTCTCTGGGTGGCTGACAAAAGTTAAACCCCCAAAAGGCAACACGATAAAATGCAGAACCTCTAAAAGTTTAAAGCAGCATAAAAGTAAAGTAAATAAAGTACGAGCCAGGAGCAGTGTAAAGACCTAAAACGAGAGAAAGAACAAAAAACGAAAACGAAACAAGAGCCAGTAATACATTTTAAAAACAAAGCTGAAGGGCTAAAAACCAATTAAAAGCAATCTGATAAATCTGATAAAAAGAAGTGCCTTTGAATTCAGTAGGACTTTCTCCAAGGGACCTGTGCATAGGATTGCCGCCTAGAGCTGAGATTCTATGCACGCTTTCCTTTGCTTGGAAGAAACCCGCACCGAGGCTTACTTCCGAGTAATCCGGCATAGGTGCTGGGCTGCAGCTCGTCTTCGATCCGAGCGCTCTTCGCCTTGTTCTGACCACGCTGTTCGGCCAGGAATGAGGAAAGGCTGCGGACTAACCAAGAAAGACTCGTCCCGGCTGCAGTGCGTGTGGGGAAGTGGAAGGAGATGCAGAAGGGCGAAAAGGACAGGTGGCTGAAGAAGAGGGGTGCATATGAATGGGGATGGGCAGTTCCAGACACTTGTATTCAAGCCTTCCAAGTATGTACCTTTTTCGTCCATTTCTCTCACGCAACTTTACGGAGGATACGCTAGGGATAAACATCAAGACAGTGCCAGAACATTTTTTAATGGTACGTTTCTAGGCCTCATGGTCTCAAACAAACAAACAAACAAACAAACAAACAAGTATTCGTTTAAAATCTGAATCTGGGACTGCTTCTCTCCGCCGCCAAAGCGCTGGAGTTAATAAATGTCTCCGCTTATAATTGGTTGTTCCCACGTGCCAGGAAGCGCAAAGAAATGCAGCGTGCCAATCGGGGGGAGTGGGGGGCGATGGTGAGAGGAGGAGGAAGAGGGCTTGCGGGAGGGCCCGGTGTTTGTGTAGTCCAGGCACAATCTTTAGCAGGATTTAGTTGCATCAGCATCAAGAGGAAGCTCTTTCGGCTCTTGTTTTCACTTCTAAGCCCACTTACGTGGATGAGACGACTTCAGTGGGACTTCATGCTCAAGAAAATTGCGCTTTAGAATCCAGGCGTATGAAAGGCTGTATGAGTGTGTAGGGGAGGTGTGTTGAGGTTGCGTGACGCACTTTTCTTGCTGGGGTGCCTTTGGCCGGCCCGATCCACAAGTAAAGCCGATGTGCTCTTGGGTTTCTCGATCTTTGGCTCCCTGATCTTCTCTGAGATTTCAGGCGAATGTACACACTTCCAACAGTATTGTGTTGGTTACTTTCGGTGCTAGTCCCGTCGAAGGACAATCGGGTTCAAAAACGAAAGAACGCTGCTTGACTGGAAAAACAGACTTACTTATTTGTGCTAGAACCTGCTTCCGAATAAATTATGCTTGTTGGGATCGCAGCAGGTTAAACTCAGGTGTTTCGATTTAACCCGGTTGCTGTAACATTTCATAAAAAGGGGAAACCCGGTCGCTTTTCGGAAGGGGAGAAAAAATCTCGCGCGGGGGGGGGCGGGGGAGTAATGCCAGCGGAAACAAATTAATAAATTTTCGATTTCGCACGCTCCTCCTTCCCGTTTTGAGGGGAGAGAAACCAAGGCGCCGTTATATCAGATATGTTGTAGAAGGATTTCTGATCTGCCTGTACCTGGATCTACTCTTGGAGGCTGAAGTTGCTCGTTTTGCATGGATTCATCCCACCAGAAAGAAGGGGGTGGGGGGTGGGAGAGACAGTTCCGTTCATTTATTTATGGTATTTCGGTACCGCCTTTCTGGGACGAACCAAGGCGGTTTACAAAAATTACAGAACATAGAAACCATAATCAGATAAAAACAGCCATGTTTATGGCGAAAGGAGTAGGGGGAGACAGATGGGGGAGGCAGAGGACGGCGAGTTAATTTACAGGCGTGGGGAGAAAGAAAAATGGCTAGATGCCCCTTATGAGTTATTGATTTCACCCTGAACAGGCCAGCCAAAGTGCCTACAGGGCTTCGTTGTTGCTTTAACACTCAGTTGCCATGATAATTGATAACACATATGGTCAAGTGGCAACTTTCTCCTCGAGACAACAAGAAGGGAGGTCTGTCTGAAAACTAAAGGTTGCTTCGTTGGGGAGGTTTTAAGGACCCGAACCTACAGGGCACCAGACTTAGCCCAGCTTGGGGTGGGGTGGGGGACCCACACAAGTGGATCCTGACTCCTGAGAGAGCACGGATTAGGGGTTTGTATAGGAGATAATCGAGTATGTGACGCCGATTGCGGAAGTCTCTCGCCAACCCTGCAGTATTTCGTGGCAGGCGCCGCGATCATCTCTTTCTTCGTCCTCCGGGAATTGTGATGTATGTCTCCATCTCCTGCGTGCTTCCTCAGACGTCAATCCCGCTGTGTTAATTGCGATTTGCAAGCCGATCCTATGATTTTTACTTTGAATACATTTGCACTGAGCAATAGGACATACTCCCAGGCAAGGGAACAGGAGATTTCAGCCCTACACTGGGGGGAAAAACAAAAAGCGCACCCCGCCACCCAAACAAAATTTCTTTGATGTGAAATCTACAAACAGGCATGATCTAGGGGTTTTTTTTCTTTTCTTTTTTTAATGATCATCACTTGTTTCTTCTTGCTGTTGCTATTATGTCATTTGGGCAGCTGAATGGTAATCACACAACATGTGTGGATCACAAGAGCTGGACACTTGCTATCATTTAGCATAATGCTTTGATTTGTGGTTCAATGGAAGACTGTTTGATGTCATTTTCCACAGACTTTCTATATCTCTCCAGGATGTTCCATTCGAAATGGGTTTTGTTACTGCATTTTCTGCAGAGAAACTAGCTTCTGCAGACTAGAATTTGGGTTGGAATGCTCAAATTTTGGGGGTGGGCTATTTGCAGCCCTCCAGATGTTTTAGCCTACAACTCTGATCAGCCCCCTAGCCATCATAGCCAATGGTGAGGAATGATGGGACTACTAGGCCAAAATGTCTGGAGGGCCACAAGTTGTCCACCCCTGTTTAAGTGTGAGCAGGGAAGAGTTCAAATGTCTAACAAGCAAGTTAATAAGACTTGTAGTATTTGACATACAAAATAGTTCCAATCTATCAGGAGAAATTACTACACAATCCCACAAAAATAATAATTAAAACAATTTCCACTTCCTCCAATAGAAAATTCAATAGAATTTTGAACAGAATTGTTGTTCAAGGCAGTGGTTTAAGGTTGGAATGACTGGACTTTGGTATATTGCTTCAGTTCAATTCCAGGCATGTTGACATAGAAGTAAGTCCCATTCAATTCAATGAGCAGGATCAAGCTGTTAGCTGCATGAGAACCCAGCTGAACTACATACCTGTATATAAGTTATAGATCAGCCTTCCCAGTCTGGTGCTCTTCTGATGTGTTGGACTACAGTTCCCACCATCCCCAGCCAGCATGGTGCGAGATGTACTCCAACACATTTTGAGGGTACCAAAGATGTAATGAACAGCCTCAGAAACCTTTATGGGGACCCTCATGCCATGTCTCTCTTTGACTAACCTGTTGTGTTTCAACAGGACTTGGAGAAGCCTGGGGCCACTCAACTCGAACCAGCCCTTTGGACAACGTTGGGCGCGAGCTGGGATCCCATCTTTTGCAGGTATGAGAACCCTGGAAACAATGCTTCCCTACTGGTGGTTCTGACAGTGTGACCACAAGCCAGTCGAGAGGACAGGCTTGTCCCATCCCGTGGGGAATGTACATGACTGTGAGCCTTCCCCAACTGGGTGCTCTCCAGATTTTTTGGACTAGAACTCTCAGGGTTCCTTGCCATTGACCATGTTGGCGGGGGCTGATGGGATCTGTAGTCCAAAACACCTAGAGGGCACCCTGTTAGGGAAAGCTGCATTATGGAATGTGCACTAACTTTCTAACAGCTCAGATGTTTGTTTTTTAATTGTTAGTGCAACAGGCTTAGGGAGAAATAGAGCTGTATGCTTTTGATGGGAAGATGTGCAACAGGGAAGTGAGTTTCAAAGTGCTGGTCAGCTGTTAGATTGTGTGTGAATGGCATTGCATATGAGAGCAAGACAGGAATAGTATCTGAATGGCAAGTGGGTGTGACCTCTGGAAGACTCTCACACAGTCTGCCTGGCTTCTGCTTTCCTTGAATCCTATGTTCCTTTCATTTGCTTAAATAAAAAAAACAGATAAATGCAAGAAAAGGCTACAGTAAAGACAGACTGAAGTATTTGAACTTCCATAGGTCTTGGCTGTAAGGGTTCTAGCTTCATTATATTGAAATGAATCTGCATCCCACCTTGAGTCATCACTATTATGGCAGCCTTCCCCAACTTGGTACCCTCCAGATGTTTTGGACAACAACTCCCATCACATCTTACTGCTGTCTATGCTACCTGGGGCTGATGGGAGGTGAAGTCAAAAACATCTGGAGGGCACCCAGTTGGAGAAAATTGTATTACGGAATGCGCATTAACATTCTATCAGCTCAGAGGTTGTTTTTTCTTTTCAACTGTTAGTGCAGCAGGCTTAGAGATATATAGAGCTGTATGCTTTTAGTATGAAGAAGTGCAACAGAGAAGTGAGTTTCAAAGTGTTGGTCAGCTATTAGATTGTGTGTGAATGACACTGCATATGAGAGCAAGACAGGAATAGTATCTGAATAGGTCAGAAGTCCGGTCTATGAGCTTGATGCTAATCTCCATCCAAGTTCCTGAAACAGACTAAATATTTACACTGGGATTGCAACTTCTGGCCCTCCAGATGTTTGGGCCTACAACTCCCACCAGCCCTAGTCAGCAAAGCCAATGGTGAGGGCTCCTGGGAATTGTAGGCCAGAACATCTGGAAGGCCACCAGTTGCCCACCCCTGATTTAAATGCTGAGGAAACATCTGCAGGGTCCTGGACATTTTGCCCTTTGATCCTCTCTCCATTGTTTATTAAAGGCCCATCAAAATAAATGGCTGGAAATATTGCCCTTGCCTTCAGCTGGTCCTAGTGGTATGTCTGCTTCAGAATTTGTGGAGGATTTTGAATCGGGGCACAGTGGGGGGGGGGACATTGCTCAATGGTTGAGTACATGATTACTTCGCCTGTAGAAGGTCCCAGGTTCAATTTGTGGCACTGTCGATTTCAAAAGATCAGGTGGCAGCAGGTGGTGAGGAAAAAAAAGGCATCTCCCTGGGAACCTGGTGAGTCACTACCAGTCGGAGTAAACAGGCTTGAGGAAGATGAATAAATAGTCTGATGTGGTTTAAGGCAGCTTCTTTCTGTAGTGTGATCTCTGGAGAACTTGGAAGCCTGGCATAAAGAGCTGCTGCTATGTGTTTTCTGCACATTTACAGTACAATCCTATACATATATACTCAGAAGTCAGTCCCATTGAATTTAGTGGGGCTTGCTCCCAGATACGTGGCCACAGGATTGCAGCCTTAATACCATTCAAAGGCATAAAACCCAGGCTGCTAATCAGAAGAAAAAGACAGGGATATAAGGCTAAAGTAAGCAATCTAAGGACCAGTCCACAACTCAACTCAGTACCAATACTGATTTTATTTCAGTTAAAACCAGTAAGATGGTTTCAATCCCAGTATTCCAGTTTAAGTGGGTCCTGAATCAGGGGATGAAATCTACACCAGAGGTAGGTGACCTGGAGTAAAATCCAACATGAGTCCTACTTAGAGTAGACCTATTCAAATGAATGGTATTTAAGTTAGTCATGAATAACTTAAATCCCATTCATTCCACTGGGTCTACTCTAGGTAGGACTTGTGTTGGATTTTATGCCTGGTACCCTCCAGATCTTTTGAACAACAATTCCCATAATCCCTGGCTATTGGCTATATTGGCTGGGACCAATGGGGATTGTAGTCCAGAATGTTTGGAGAGCGCCAGGTTGCCTACTCCTAATCTTCATTTTCAATTTAGATTGGATTTATACCAGAGTAAGTGTTTCAGCTTTCCCCAAAGGGTCCTGTGAACTGTTGATTGATGGGGCATTCAGAATTCCCAGAGAGAGATCCCTCAGTAGAGATCCCTAGTCTACAATTTCCAGCTTTCCCGGGGGATATGGCATGACAGTTTACCTAGCAAAATAAGCCTGTATCATAGATTAACAGATCAATCCTAGACATGTCTTCTCAGAAGTAAGCCCCATTGAGTTCAATGAGACCTATTTCCAGGGAGGCTTGTTTAATCCTCTCAGAGGGCAAGAGCCACCAGTGAATGGGTGGAGTAGACTTCACTTCACAGCTGTTTTTTAAAATCCCTTTCTTTGTAGACTTTGGACGGTTTCATATTTGTGGTAGCTCCAGACGGCAAGATCATGTACATCTCCGAGACAGCCTCTGTTCATTTGGGTTTGTCGCAGGTATGTGACGGATTCTGGCAGAACTGACAAAAAAAGGTGGTGGGAGGGCATGAAAGACAACACTTCCCTTGATGGGAGATGTTCACCCAATCCCGAACCTATGGGGAGCAAGGAGGCCAAAGTGAAGCCAATCCATTAGCAGAAATCCAATCCCTAGGTTGTCTCCAGTGTTAGTCTTACTTAGAGTAGACCCACTGAAATAAATGGGGCTTAAGTTAGACTAACGTTGGATACAACCCCAATGTTAGCCTGAGTAGTATTCACGTTGCTATCCTGTGCACACTTACCCGGAAATAAGCCCCATTGAAAACAGTGGGATTCGCTTCCGAGTAACATGCCTAGGATTGGCTCATTTGGTTTCAGCAGGTATTACACCCAGGTAAGTAATTCTTAAAGACATGTGCATATTTATTTATGAGTATTGGCGCATTGAAGTCAGTAAGATTTGCTTCTGAATAGATTGAAAGCATAGATGGTGCTTCCAAATCCCATTGAGAGTGACTTCATTGCAGTGGTGCCATCTGGGTGGGACTTTGGGGCTGAAGTCCAGGGCCCCAGTCAGCAGAATGAGTAGGAGGCCCACCACATGCAGCAGGGCTGGCTTAGCGCAGTAACAGTCAAATCCTGTAGGAAAGCCCCACTAGTTCAGTGGTGTTTACTTCTGGAGAAATGCCCACAGGATTGAAGCATGGGAGTAAGTTCCATTGTGCTCAGTCGGACTTGCTCGTTCCAGTGAACAAACCTGGGCTGCTGCTAATGCTATCCTAGGCACACTGACTTTGACTGATCTCAATGGTCCAGCTGTATCTGGGCTATGCAACTACAGACCGCAGATGGGGGATGTTTTAATCTAAGCAACATGCCTAGGATTGGCTCATTTGATTTCAGTCATGTACATCCCCTCCCCGCAGTCTACAGTGGTATAGCCCAGACCTAGGTTTACCATCTCAATGAATGCTAGCTTTTTGAATAAACATGTGGAGAATCCGCCTACAGGCCCAGTTAACCTAGAAATAGGTGGCACACAAATTCTTACTGCTAAGTAATGAATTAGGATGGGGTACCAGTCCTCTCACTTAGAGCGGTGTCCTGTTTTTTCTGACCGGACTTCTGTGCATGATGAGCTGTATGATGACAGGAGGAAATTTAGCTCGTGAAGCTTTGACCCATCACTTCCATTACAGTAGCAAAAAGCTTCCCCTACTGAGTTTCTGCTTGTCGGGTGCAGCTAACAGTTGTCGGGAATGGCAACTATTCCTCCTGTTCACAGCCATTCTTATACATGCTTACTCAGGAGGAAGCTCCACTTCAAGAGGCCTCTGCTTAAGACTGCACCCTAAATGTCCAGTCTAAGGCAACTTTCTCCATGCTAGCTGGGGCTGATGATGTAGAGTTGTGATTCACATCTGGGTTGGAGAAGGCTGGTCTAAGTGCAGAGGTGGGCAGCCTGTGGGTTGTTGAACTCCAACTCCCATAATCCCTGGCCAGTCAGGGATGATGAGAGTTGGAGTCCAGGAACATCTGGAGCGCCAAAGATTCCCTAAACCCGGTCTAAGGTCTCCAAGTTTGCCCCCGCGGCGTACGCCCGTTTGGACTTTGGAATGGAACAGGAAGTGCCCAAGAAAACGGCCAAGTTACTGTCTTGCTTGGGTTCGACTGGTCCTGTGAATCAGCGTCCTTCGGGGCTACTTCGAAGTCAGAGGCGCAGACAGGAATGGAAGGGCTCATATACCGCGCGCTGCTTCTTGGGGCGAGGGTCGCTGAGATAATCCGGGCACTGCATGGGCAGCTGCGTCGATGGCAATCAAGATGCATCGCCCTTTTCCTCCTCCTGCCCCCCTCCCGGTTCCTCCCTTGCAGGTAGAGCTGACCGGCAACAGCATTTACGAGTACATCCACCCCGCCGATCACGACGAGATGACCGCCGTCCTCACCGCCCATCAGCCCTACCATTCCCACTTCGTTCAGGGTAAAGTTAACCGGGTAAAGCAGCGGGCGGGAAGGGGAAGAAGCGGCCGGCGGCAAAAAGCGGCCTCTCCCCTGACATGCGCGTTGTGCCTCTTGCCTCCTAGAGTACGAGATCGAGCGCTCCTTCTTCCTAAGGATGAAATGCGTCCTGGCCAAGAGGAACGCGGGTCTGACCTGCGGCGGCTACAAGGTGGGTGGGCACAAGAGGGCCAACTAGTGGCTGGCCCAAGAACTGCGTGCGCCCTGGCTGACTGAGGACCAAGAGCGGGGCGCCCTTAAACCTTCGCTGATACGGATAATCGAGGCTAGCGGCTGCAGCGCCCTTCGGCACGTTTTCTCCTCGAATTGATGGGCATTTACTTGGCAGTAAATCCTATCCATTTCCCTGGCACTTAATTCCAATTAAGACTGAGATTCCGTGCTCACTTATTTGGGGGAAAGTCCCGCACAGCGAGATTTACCTATGAGTAAACATGCATAGGATTAGTCTGTAAGGTTGCAATCCTCTGCATACTTGGGAGTAAGCCCCTTGAAATCCGTTTAAGCCCCAGTGTTTTCGATAGGATTGAAATTCAAGGAATGTCCTTGAATTTCCTTCTTCACACAGCACATAATTAAACTATGGAATTCGCTGCCACAGGGTGCAGTGACAGCCACCAATTTGGATGGCTTTAAAAGGGGGGTGGACAAATTCCTGGAGGAAAAGGCTATCAATGGCTACTAGTCCTGATGGCTATGTGCTACCTCCAGTACCAGAGGCAGTGAGCCTATGTACACCAGTTTCTGGGGAACATGGGCAGGAGGGTGCTGTTGTGCTCAACTCCTGCTTGTGGGTTCCTGGTCGACAACTGGTTGGCCACTGTGTGAACAGAATGCTGGAGTAGATGGACCCTTGGTCTGATCCGGTATCAGGGCTCTTCTGATGTTCTTATGTTCTAAGGAAGGCTGTGAATTCCAAGCATACAGAAAACGAGGCTGTGATCCTTATCACACCAGGGAGTAAGTCAAAGGGACTTACTTCCGAGTAAGCATGCATACTTTTGTGTTGTAAGGGTCACTGGATATGCATCCTGATTGTATGGGTCAGCCTTCCCCAACCTGGATTTTGGGACTCCAAATCCCATCAGTCCCGGTCAGCATGGCCAAGGGTAACAAATGCTGGAAATTGTAGTAAAAAATGTCTGGAGGGCACCAGGTTGGAGAAGACTGATATGGATGTTTATTTGGAAGTAAGATCTTGTGAATTCAAGGTCGCTTATTCCCAGCAGGTGTGCAATGGATTAGGATCGTGCTGTATGTTGAAGATATTTCAGAGTAAACATATTTAGGATCTGGCTGTTGGTTTGCTTAAGGCTGCAATCTTATGCACATCTTCCTGCAAGCAGGTTCCATTGGACTTGGGAGGAGGTATTTCTGAGTAGATATGCACTGGCTTTTGTTGTAACAAGACCTCAGAGTGCATGCCAGGCATAAGGGGTATCTTTCTCTGTAAGGTGCAATCCTATGCATATTTAGACAGAAAGAAGTCCTACAACTCCCAGCATTTGAATACTGGGAGTTGTAGGACATTTTCTGTCTAAATAAGCAAAGGATTGAGCCTTTACAGTATTTTTTATAGTCCTATTTTTTATTTATTTTTTACAGAAAGAACCATTGATTTCAGGACATACTTAGCTGACGCACTTAGCCTGCAATCCTATAATACTTACCTGGGAGTAAGTCTCATGGAACTCAGTGGGGTGTATTTCTGAGTAGGTGTGCACAGGATTGCACTATTTGGCTGCAACCCTATGCCACTTTCCTACAAGTAAGTCGCATTAAACCCATTGGGGCTTATTTCTGAGTAGAGACAAAAATTTCATGTCTTCCACACTCCTCATACTTAACAGTTTTCAATGGAGAGTGTTCACACAGTGGCCTGAGAGTCATTATGTACTGGGTTGGTTTGGACATGCATATACATCACCTGAACACTGCACAGTTGATGATGAATGGAATGTCATCTGATTTCATTCAGTAGACTCAGGTAGCTGAGTTGATCTAGTGGGATAGAAATGTAAATAATAATAATAATAATAAACATAATTAATGATGAAGATAATACATAATACAGAAAAATAATACAAAAATCATTCTAGGGCAATGCCTTTATTAGGACCAATTAAAATGTGCAAGCTGACTTCACTGAGAAGCATTAGATGTGAGGTGAGGAGGTGATACCAAAGTTCTGTTTATAATGGCCCATTCACACATGTAAGCCATCACTTGGCGCTATAGTCATCATGTGATGAGCATGGATGTGTGAACTGGGCCTGTGTGGCAAGAAACTGAGGGTGTGATCCTATGCATGTTTACTGTGAAACAAGCCCACTGCGTTCGGTGGGGCTTGCTCCCCAATGAGCTTGTTTAAGCTTGTCATTGGTGTGATTTCTATTTGCGTGTGTGGATATGAATGAACCATCCCGCAGCTCACTGAGACGACTGGCAACAAAAGATTCCACTTGACTTGAATGGACCTCTGTGCCCCCGGCAGGTCATTCATTGCAGTGGCTACCTAAAGATCCGCCAGTACAGCCTGGACATGTCTCCCTTTGATGGCTGCTACCAAAACGTCGGCTTGGTGGCCGTGGGCCACTCCCTGCCCCCCAGCGCAGTGACGGAGATCAAGCTTCACAGCAACATGTTCATGTTCCGGGCCAGCCTGGACATGAAACTCATCTTCCTCGATTCACGGTAGGTTGGCCCCACGGCTTCCTTTGCCCTTGTCCAGCAATGCTAGGCCCAAGCAACCCACCCACGGCCTCTTGTTCTCTCTTTGGCAGGGTAGCCGAGCTGACGGGTTACGAGCCTCAGGACCTGATAGAGAAGACGCTGTACCACCATGTCCATGGCTGCGACACCTTCCACTTGCGCTGCGCTCATCACCTGCGTAAGGAGCCTCTTTCCCTTAGCACCCTTGAAGCCCCAGCTGAGGCAGGTTGGCTGGGAACTGGGAAGTAACCCACGTGGAGTTCAGTGGGACTTACTCCCAAGTCCAGTGGGCTGGCTTTTTGAGCAGCACCGACAGCAGCGCAATGCGAGTTGCGAGGAAGTCCCACCAGTTCAATAGGACAAGCGTTGCCTTAGGATTGCAGCATCCTCCATTCTGAGAATGGGGAGGGAGAGAGAGAGAACCCAAAATCAAAGCATATTTTCCAGGAGGCTGAAAAGTAAAGCGCCATTCCCCTGCAATTTGAGGGAGGGGAGGGATAGAAAGGCAGGGGAGGGATTTCTCCACTCCAGCACAAGAAGAGAGATGCATTGAGACTTGAGAGGGAGGAGCTGCCCCTTTACTTGAATCAACCAGTCTTGATCTTGTAGCCTCAGTCCACATGGTTAAAGGGTGTATTTTCTGGAGCCTCTAAATAGATGATGTGGCTCTAAGGGTGTAGACAGGGAAAAGTTTAGACAGGGAAACGTACTACAACTCCCAGTGTTCCTCAGCCAGCTGTGCTGGCTGGGGAATGCTGGGAGTTGCAAGACTTTCTGTCTGAACATGCATAGGATTGCGCCTTACATTGATGAGGAATCCAATGGTGAGATCTTCTGTATGCGATGCAGGAGAACATCAGTAGTAGGATTCCTCCTCAGGCTATTTCTTTGCTCGCTAGAACAGGGACGGGAACACATGGACTGCAACTCCTATCACCCTCACCATTGGTTATACTGCTTAGGCTGATGGATTGCAGTGCTCCAACTGGAGGGCTACATGTTCCCCAGGCCTACACTAGAAGAGGCAAGTCGGCATCTCTTACCATGAGTTTTAGAAGCAGTGGCATTTTTAAAGTATTGTTCTACTTCTGGTTACTGTTGCTGGTGTCACTGCTGTTGCACAAGGAATGGCTCTTTTACTGTTGAACGTGGCTCCTTCCAGCACAAATTCTCCCCACTGGCACCACCACAGCTTCAGTACCGCTAGTATTGTGGCCAGCAGTAGTTGTTTAGACTTCCTCTGCAGTTCCATTTAGCTTTGGTATCCATAGGCTGTGATCCTAAGAGCAGAAAATCAGAATATGGACACAAAGACTAGACGATCACAGAACAGCTAAGTTTGCAACCCTACCCACCAGGGGTGGGCAGAAGATAGATCTGAATCTACCAGTAGATCTCAGGCTGGTTTGCGGTAGATCAGCAAGGATTCCCAATTATTTAAAAAATAAATATTATTAATTTATAAATAATAAATTATTATTTTATCATTTAAAAATAATAACACCTCCTCTGCAAGTTATACTGCTGAAGTGAAGAAAACTTACGGCAGGGGTAGATCTGGAAGGCACCAGGTCTCCTGCCCCTGCCTTAGAGTAGCCAGGAGTGGGTTTTGGGGTGGAAGGACTGTGAGCTGCATCCAATTCTGGGACTCCAAACTCCTTCTTGGCCTTCGAATTCCTTAGTTCAAAGTGTGTGTCTTTTGCAATAGGCACTGGTTTTGGGGATTCTATACACGTTTACCTAGGAGTAAGCCCTAGTGAACTCAATGGGACTTACTCCTGAGTAGACATGCATAGGGTTGTGCTGTAAGTTGGTGAGTGTAGATCTTGGAAGTAAATGGCATTTCTGGATAAAGTCAGGGGCTCCTCCCGCCCCAAAATTGCTGCTGAGATTCAAGCTTGGCTGGAACTCTCACACACACACCCCCCCGCCCTGATCTGGAAGGCCCATCCCCCTAAATGATGGAGGGAAGGCTCAGGGCTTAGTGGCAGAGCACATGCTTTGCATGAAGACAATCCTAGATTCAGTCCTTGGCACCTCCACCCCGAAAGAATCTGAGTAAGACCTCTATCCAGGACCCCTCAGAGAGGCACTGCCAGTCCCAGCACATAACACTGGGCTAGACAGACCTAGTGTCTGACTTGTATAAGCCAACCTTATATATGTGCATGGTTGTCTCAGTGATGAGAGAAATGTACTCTGCACATGATCAGATGTGCTCTCCTATTAGTTCACTTATTCCAGGGCTGAGTCTGAGATCTAGAAGTGGATCCTTTCTGGAATCGGTGGGATTTATAGCCTGAGTCTAATGTGCCTTATAAATTCAAAGGGAATCTACTCCATCCCAAGCCTCACTCTAAACTCCAAAGTATAGTGGATAGCATTGTGTGTGTGTGTGTTAGAGGGGTGGGAGTATCCAGTGTCTGTCTGAGAGATTTGCATTATGGTTAATAGGAATGACTTTTGTGTACAAGGATTTGTGGATTGTGTTTCTGATGCTATTCCTTAACATGTTTTCCAAGAGAATCTCAGGCCTATTAAGGTCATAAAATATCTAACTCCACCCCTCAAAAAGGCTTATTTTTAGCAAGCAAGGAACAACACGCAGTCCCCCACCCCTGCTCGCCCCAGAATTGCTTTACGATGTGTTAATGGTGGTTGATGGAATACATTTGGCATGAATAAGTGATATGGTTTGGAGATGGGCTGCTATGGAATCATTTCTCAAGCCTGGCATGAGTGAGAATTTCCTAGACAGGAGGACCCTTTGGGTTTAATCCAGAATTTTTCAAATCAGTGGAAATTTTGGTGAGATGCACATACTACTCTCTCCACCCCACCAAAAAAAAATCTTAATTTGAATTCTGACTGTTGCTGTATTCTTCCTACCACTCACTAAGGTTCTATGTCAAAATGTGGTTCCTGATCCTAACTATATTTTTCAAAGGAATGTTCATGTTAGTGGCTTGGAATACACTTTTCCAGAGTAAATCCCATTCCCTGGCTTATTGCTTGGTTTCATCCCCCCTGCCCCCCCCCCGGGCTATATGCCAGTCCTGTGCTTTCTGTCTCTGTGGACAGACAGAAGTTCAGCAGGTGAAACCTTTTCTTCAAGCTGAGCAATGTTGCATTGTTCAAGGAAGAGAATGTCTGCCAGAAAAAAATTAGAATGATAGCCCTGTGTCCTATTGTTGACTTCAAGGCAAGTAGAAGTTAACATGCAGTACTGTACACATTTACCACTGACTTCAAGAGGGGCTTACTACTGAGTAGGCTTGTACAGGATTGCAATGTAAGACCGCAAGTCTTACAAACTTATCTAGGAGTAAGTCCCATTGAATTCAATAGGACTTTCTTCTGAGAAGACATGCATAGGATTGTGCTGTAAAAATCTCAAATCCAAAGAATCCAGGTGGCTTGCTTTGAGATCCCTGGCTTTTCAGGCCCAGCCCCATTAAATCAAAGTATATAGATTTAAATGTGTGGTGTGCCTTTAACTGCTGCCATTCTATCCACATGTATTTGAAAGTAAACTCCATTGAAACCAATGACACTTTTAAGGAAACAAGGTTAAGACTGACTTGCAAAAGATTTTGCATGAATTTTAGCCCCTTCAGGTCCCATACAACAAAATCAAGCTACATTTTAATATTTAATTTTTAATCCAAAATTGAGAACCAGGATGTTTCCTGTAACTATATTACAAATGTAAGACAGACAGTATTACATTAAGAATTATCATTTGGTAATTTACTGTTGGGAAGCATTAGCCTGCTTACAGAATGCCTGTGTTGATGTCAGCCATCTGGACAGCCATCTGTCAGAGATGCTGCAGTTGCATCCTGCATTGCAGAGCCAGCATTGAGCAGGGGGCTGGACTAGATGATCTCCAAGATCCTTTCCAATTCTACTGTTCTATATTCAGTGGGGAAGAAGGTCATGACAGTTGAACCCTTTAGGAGTGTAGACACTACAAACTCCTTAGGCTGCAATCCTGTGGGCACTTACCTGGGGATAAGTCCTGTTGAACTTAATGGGGCTTACTTTTGAGCAGACATGCATAGGACTGCATACACTAATGATAGCCAAGAAAAGGCATTTTCACAAGAGGCCATCAGCATGACATTTGATCTAACTGCTAACACTTGTGAATACCTATACTATAATAACCACATGCTAGAATCTCATTTTCCATTTGATTGACAGCACGGCTGGAAAGTGGACTGAAGCTGCAGTGCAATCCTGTGTACACTTACCTGGGAGTAAGGCCCATTGAACTCAGTAAGGCCTACTTCTGAGCAGATGTAAAGGAGTGCGCTGTTAATGATTGGTGTGCCTTATGGTCAACATGGTCTTTACTGAAGAGCAGTCACTTTCTACCTTTAGTATGGTAGGAGTTGTAATGGGTGGGTGTGGGTGCAATGATCTGGAGAGAGGTGCTACTTTTAAATAGACATAATGTACACAAGTTGTTATTTGTTGCTGTGTATGATGTATTGATGGCCTTTCTGTAATGGTGTTAATGTAATGCTGTAATCATCAAACAAAACAACAATAACAAAAATACAAAGAACTAATAAAGCAATGTTCTAATCTCTGGTGAGAACACTGAGAGTCTTTCCTTGAGGAGTTCATTGCTGATTGGTCAAGTGAGACCCAGTGAATGGAGTATGAGTATTCAATGCTATAGCCTTACTTGAAGCCAAGGCAGAGCCAGCCCCACCACTAGGCAGAGTAAGGCAACTGCCTCAGGCAGTGGATGCTAAGGATTGGAGTGTTGGAGGACAGAGCTGTGTGTGGCCTAAGCTCACCTGCATCCCTCAGGTGTATTGGAGGACACTATCCCAGTTTCAGTGTTGAAATGCTGCTACTCTGGACAGCTTCTGCACATGAAATGGGCTAGTGGGGTGGTGGGACCACCATCTTGACAGTGAGCAAAATGTCTTGGGCCAGCCCTGAGCTAAGGGGAAGTAGATCTGGATGGGAGACCATCCAGTTGCCCTGAACTTTTTCTTTTTAAGAAGCAGGATACAAATAAAATAAATGGTGCAAAACAAAATGGAGCCAGGGCAGTGATTTGCTGTTATCCTTCCTTGAGAGCACAACAGAAATGGGGCATCACCTCCCCAAAATAAAGCTGCAGGTGTCTTTCTTTTTCAGTGCTAGTGAAAGGGCAAGTCACCACGAAATACTACCGCTTCCTGGCCAAGCAAGGCGGTTGGGTCTGGGTGCAGAGCTACGCCACCATTGTTCACAATAGCCGATCTTCACGACCTCACTGCATTGTCAGCGTCAACTATGTGCTCACGTAAGTACCAATCCTGGAAGGCTGCATCCCAATGGAGGGCCTGTGCTGAGTGGTGCAAATGTGGGGGGACATCATGCACCCAAGTTCTGCGAAGGCACAAGTCTCATGTGGGAAGCTGTTGTGGGGTGGGGTGGGGTGGAGAAGTGCTTGATGGATTGCATCAAAGGTGCTCTTCTTTTCTTTTGCCTGTCATGGAAATGTTTTAAGTGGGGTCATAAAAAAGGGCCAATATTTCAGTCCTGCCCAAATGAAAAAAAATCACCCTTCTTTGGCTCTGGCCTTTAGTTGACAAGGCTCATCCCACTCCATGACTTTGGTAGGAATCTAGGGGGTTCTTTCATCTGCCTGAAAGCTTTCCTCTCCTGTCTTCTTCTGTTTCTCTAGAGGGGAAAGAACAAGATTTAGGGCTTTGTCACCCCTTGAGTTTCCTCCCTCCCTGCCTCCTTACAGTCGAAGGGGCACCCTGCATTAAATAAAGTTTAATGCAGCGTAAAAGAAAGGTTTCAACGTACGGAGTTATTTATACTTAACAAACAGGACATCTGTTTTTCTTTTTCTCTGAAAAAGGGGGAAAAACCTGGGAGTTTGAAGTTCTTAATTTTATCCAGAGTTTCTATCAAAGCCCTGTGATTTCTTTCTTGTTCAAAGGGATGGAGCCTTACATGGAGAGAGGGCGGGGGTTGGAGTGACCAGAAGGGGTTCAGTTAGCAAAATAATAAAATATGAGGAGAGGGCAAAGGGGGGAAGAGTCCAATGAAAATGTTGACTTTTGCCCCATACTCCTTATCCCATCATTGCTAATATTTAGGCATTGCCAGAGGTAGAATTCTGCTTGGATGGTATTAGACTGCATACTCAAGGTCACTGAATGTGAATTTGTTACCTCTTAACACAGTGTACAGTGCAGTCCTATGTATATTTACTCAGAAGTAAGTCCCACTGTGTTCAATAGACAAATGTTCATAGGAATGTGGCCTCAGTTGTTCTTCTGTTGCCAGGATCAGAACTGATAAAGAGTAGTGAAGGGGAGATTCCCCTCCTCCCTTTATTCCATGAATCCTGATTTGGAAGAATGCTGGTGACTGTGAGTAGAGAGCCAGCCTAGAGAGTAGGGCAGTACATTTGATTTATGGCCATAATTAGTGTATTTAATGCCATTTATGGCCATAATTAGTGTATTTAATGCCATTTGTGGCTGTAAAGTGCTTATTTATACACAAATGCTGCAATTTACATATAACTAAGCACTTTATGGCCGCAATTTGCCCAGTCACGACTGCTAATCACGACTGCAGTTGGAATATTTTGTCTTATTTACAGAGAGAGACAAAACCCGCTGAAATCTGGAAGATGTGCTAGGGGCTCCAGGGCCCTAAGAGGGCCAAATTTCCCCACAAATACCCCCACCCCCACCAAACATTGGGGGATTCACACATCACTAGAGGAGGGGCATAGTTTTGTGACTGACAGCTCTAGCTTCTAATCACAGTGAATAGTTTTACCATGATTCTCCAATCCCAGTGCTTGGGGGGGGTGGTGTTGAAGTAATGTATCACAGGCCCATCCCAGTGTTCAATACTTTTTGCTATTTCTGTCTCCCAGGAGTAAGAATGTTAAAAGGGTTTTGTGGAGTCTGTGAGAGCTGCAAGGGTCTAACATGGGGTGCTTGCTTGTAAAATAGTGGATGTTCAAAATAGCTGCAAGGGTCTAACATGGGGTGCTTGCTTGTAAAATAGTGGATGTTCAAATCCTTCTGCCTCTCCCACTGTATGCTTCACATCTACCCTCTATCCTTGCCCTATTGCACTTTCTGTGACTTTGGTGCCAGTTGAGCAGAAAACAAACAAACAAGTCTATGCTGTTTCTCAGTCATCATAACTCCTTAACTGCTAAACCTGTCCTTCTGATATTTTGCATGTTTCTTGCCTACAGACACCTCTATGATATATGCTATCTTCCTACAACCCTCCCCCAAGAAACACTGTGGCGGGGAGAGCAAATCACTTCACCACTTCCTTTGAATGCTGCCCTTCCACACAAAAAATGGCTGTAGCTTTCCTTCTGAAATTTTGTAGACTTCTTAGCTAGGGCCAAGAAGGGTAGGGCTACAATTGCATGAAACCTCCTGCATTTATTCATCTGAAACATGGCAGGCTTGACCCCCTCTAATAGCACAATGATGCCAGTGGTGCAGCTAGGCAATTTTAGATGCTGGACTTAATGGTCCATTTAGATAGCTATGTGTATTACTTCAGCAATGCACACACAACTAACAAAAGTATGCACATAACATTTCTCTTTCCTCCCACTCCCACTGCCATTCCATGCTTTAAAACAGCTTCTACACTCCTGATATGTTAGAACAAAACCAAAACTGTTCGGCAACTCTGATTTAAAAAGAAAAGAAATGTTCTGAGCATGTGCAGTTTAGCATTTTAAATTTGCTTAAATCGTAGCACCATCATGACTACAGGAATAAATGGAGTTTGCTTCTGCACCTGCTGGTCTCTGGGAGTGGGTAAAGTCTAGCCTTGGCTGTACCACTGAACAATGCCTGGAAATTTAATCCAATTCTGCCAAGAAATAAAAAAATATATTAGCAGTTCCTGTCTGTCTGTCTGTCTGTCTGTCTGTCTGTCTGTCTGTCTATCTATCTATCTATCTATCTATCTATCTATCTATCATCAGAAATTAAAGGCGCCTAGAACAAAAATCCCTTGGACCTATTTGGCTGGAACTTGGCAAGTATAATTCCTCATAAGGGGGCTACTATGCCTGCAAGTCTAATCCAGTTTGGTCAAACAGAAGAAGCTGTAGCCATTTGTTGATTTCCAGTCATAACCAATTCATTCACTCACTCACTCATTCATCCACTCATTCTATTTCTATACCACACCACAGTTGAAGCTTTCTGGGCAGTTCACAAAAATTTAAAAAACATAAAAATACATTATATAAAGTATAAAACCATTCATGTAAGGACATAGAACAAAACATACACACAGCAACAACATGTATCTAAAACAATTTAAAACAATCAGTCATAGACAATCAGAGAGACTCCTTATATGCTGCCAAATGCCTGAGAGAGGAGAGCAGTTTTAACCTGGAACTGAAAAGATGACAACGTTGGTGCCAGATGGGCCTCGTCAGGGAGATGATTCCATAAATGGGGGACACCACCGAGAAGGCCCACTCCCTTGTTGTCACCCTCCGAGCTTCCCGTGGAGGAGGCTCCTGGAGGAGGGCCTTAAATGCAGAATGTAGCATACAGGTCGGATTCATGCCAGGAGAGGCATTCTGTCAGGTACTGCGGTCCTGAGCTGTTTAAAGCCAATGAGGCACAAAGCTTCAGATTTCTTAATCAAGATTTGGATTTGGTCCCCTGAGTCAAATCAGGCAGGCTCCAAATCAGTCCAAGGAAATGGTGCTGTTTTCCAAATTGCTAGATCAGTGCCCACCCCGACTTAGTGATACTGAAGCACCATCGGCATGTGGCGTGGTTGCTGCCACAAAACGTCTTCCCTGTGTCTGGCTCCTGTGTTGTATCACTGCTGTGAACTGATTGTGTAGGTCACCTGCATCACATGGGCATTGGCCACCTGAGCTGACCCAGCCCCAGTGCAGGTGTAGACGAACTGGTATAGCAATTATGTATATGAATTGGCTCACTTGTGTGTGGTTCTTTTGGGCATTGCAAATGCAACATGGGAGCCGAATGTGGGGAAACAGTTAGGTGGTGCAACCTTGATGCTTTCATGTGGTGTAAAAGGTTTTTTGTTTTTTTTAAATATCACCCCTTAACAAGATTACGCTCCTATAAGCTGAATCAGTACTTCAGTTACAGATGCGCAGAGGGGCCCCACTCCCCCTGACATTTTTATATCTCCCTTTAGCTACTGTGTTTAACAGGCTCTGGGGGGCATGATTTTGCTGAATCAAAGAGTGGGGCGTGCGGATTTTATTAAACCTCCCTCTCTCAGTAGAGGATTTTTTACTTGCACATTTGCTTGCTATTGTTAAACTATTGGGAGCCAGAAAGTTTCTACTGCTAATCATCCACCAATCTTCTGATAGAACAGGGATTTTGTTGGGCTGCAACTCCCATCATCCCTCACCATTGGCTATGCTGGCTAGGGCTCATTGGAGTTGAAGTCCAGGGGCAGCTCAAGGGATTTTGCTGCCTGGGACAAAGGACAAAATGGTGCCCCCCCCCCTGCCATGTACAGAAGCTGATTGGACTGGCAGCTGAATCTTATTTTGACAGTGGTGATGGCACAGCACCCTCCTAAGGGCAGCAGGCTAGCTTAGGGGGCACAGGGCATGGCAGGTGGCCTAGACAGCTCTGTCCTCCAACACCTCACCAACACTCCTGACCCCATATATCAGCTGCCTGAGGCAGCTGCCTCACTCTACTTAGGGATGGCCATGTTGAAGTCCAGCAACATCTGGAGGACCACATCTTTCCCAACACTGTGGTAGATCCTGATCTATCTCCTGCCCACCCCTGATTTATATAGTGCATTTTCAGCATTCAGAGTGCTCCACCAACATATTTAGACCGTAGTCAATATTATTTACCCCAGACTGCGTTTAGCTGATGTGAGGCTAAAACTGAGGACTTCATAACTCATCCCCCCACCTCAGCTACTACACTAGTTTTAGGCTTGCTCTCTTCATGGATTTTAGGGATTTGCATAGGATCATTGCAGAGCATGTGCCCTCCACAGCCAGCTTCCTGTGATGGGTGTGGGGATATCCCATGGAAAGGATGCTTACATTTTCTATAATGTTTTCTATAATGTTCCTTTCATAGCTAGTCGAGCATTACAGTACTCAGTCAGGAACAGGGGAGGTTCCCATTATTTGATGACAACTGCGTAAACCGTGATACATTGGTTACAATAGCAGCTGATCATCGCCAAAATGATTTGCTGATCATGTGGGACGATTAAAACACATGACCAGCTGACAGGCCAGGTGAAAATGTATTTATATAAAATAATGTTTGGTGTCTGCACCTTCCGTGTCATGACTGTATTAATTTGTTAAGAGGGCATGTCTGTTTTGCCAAGAGTCAAAGGTTCTTTTAGGATTCAGGAGCGATAAACACACAGGTGGATAGAAGTTAAGGATTTTATTAAAGAGCAGGCAAAATGATACAGAGAAACATAAAATATTGATACTAATACTGAGCAAGATAGCTTACTTCTCCATTCTGTTGTTGGGAGCTCCAGGTGAATGACAGCGGAGAGACCCCAGTCAAACGGCTGGCACACAGCACCTCCATGGTCCAGATCTGCATCAAAGCTCTCTGTCGGCAAGTCTCTGGTGACTTTTATACCTGAGTTTTCCTTTAGCTATGTGCAGGCTTGAAGAGCACCCTAATTACTCACACCTGGGCTGATGGTCAGATTCTCAGGTCTCACGATGATCATACATTCTTGTACCACCCAAAAGATAAGATAAAGCGAGTGGACAGTGGCCAAGCTAATTGATTCAAGGTTGTACGTTCCCAGGCAGACAACTAGCCTTGGGAAGCAAAGCTTCCAGCCTAGAGGCTTGAGAGCAATTAAGGGGGCCAGGTTTTTAAGGTTCTCCAGGAGATTCAGGCATGTAAGGAACAATTGTGGCACATCACTTTCCTATCTCCTTGAAATACAATCGTCTTCTGGTGCATTTCCTCTACCGTGGCTCAATGGTAGAGCACATGCTTTGCATGCAAAAGGTTCCTGGTTCAATACATGGCATCTCTAGACAGGGCTGGGAAAGGCTGCTGCCTTCTGAAACTCTTCAGTCGACGTAGGCAATAGTGAGCTGGATAGACCAATGGTCTGATTTGATATAAGACAACTCCCTATGTTCCTTTTTCTGATTAATGTACAGAATCACCTTCAGTGGCGATCAAAAAAAGGAGAATAGGGGAAGATTATAAACCTAGAAGCAGAAAATAACATTTTTTTTAGGGAAAGTGGTATTTGCTATATACTTACTGCTAGTCACTGTGATTCATCTATGATTATGGATCTGAGTAAGAAATTAGCACCACAGTCCTAAATCTATCACTTAGAAAGATGTTACTGCAAAAGAAACCAAAGCAAAGGCAAGTGGATCTGAGACAGCTGCCACATTGGCTTGTATCCAGTGGTGGCTTTGCCTCAGCAGACAGTACTTCTGCTTAAAGAAGACATGATTTTTGCCATTTCCCCAAACCATCGAAGCTCCTGTGCCCATCCAAAAGCTGATCCTGAGGGGTGGGGGACCACAGAACAGTATATGGCTGCCTTCCTCAACCTGGTGCCCTCCAGATGTTTTCAACTACAACTCCCAGTATTCATGACCCCTGGCCATGCTGGCTAGGGGATTCTGGGAGTTGTAGTGCAATGCATCTGGAGGGCACCAGGTTGGGGAAGGCTGTGCTAAGGCAAAGCCACCATTGGATACAACCCACAGAGTCTAATTTGAATGGCTCAGCATAGTGCTGGCCATGGACAGTCCATGTTCAGAATCTTCTCTATGCTGCTATTTGTGTGGCATCCCCCCACCAATCCCTATGGCAGGGATGGGGAATGTGCAACCCTCCAGATATTCTTGCCTTGGGCTGATGGGACTTGCAGTCCAACATCTGGAGGGCCACATGTTCCCTGCCCCTAACCTATGGCAAACCACTGCACACAAATGGCTCAAGACACTAAGATAACTTGACAAGCTGAAACAGTGGCAGGTATTTTGTGTACCTTGATGCTCATATGCTTGTGTTGGAGTTGGAATGTAAGCTGTTTTCTAAAACAAAGGCATGTTTATCTCATTGGAGCCAAATGTGTTTTGCATGCATTGCTGGAGGTCCAATTAACTGATGTCACAGAATGGAAGGTTTGAATTTTCCTCTATTGGGGAAAAACAGTATTTGAAGAGATATCAGGTGCAGATCATTTGAAATCTCTGTCTGGGATGTGTTTTCAGACGGCTATTTCACACAGCAATGAGCATTCATATGTAAACAACTAACTATGCAACCCATACCCTTTCAACGTTGGTGGCACTGTAGTCCCATTGATATGAATGTAGACAAGTGGCTGCACCAGAAAAAAATAGAGGGGGGCCTGCACAGAAAGGGGCTCACCTGGGAGAAATTCCATTCCCTCCAGCAACCGTAGGAATCCATCAAGAATGTGTGTGTATTGGGGGTGGGGTGAGCCCTCTGGCTCCGCCTATGACCAGGATCTCACTCAGAGTTCCTCGATTGTTTACAGGGTGTGCTTTTGTTTGGACAACAAGCTTTGATGATTAGGAGTCAGAATACTAATATCTTTCTGTTTAAAATTCGTGAAACCAGTGGTTGCTTCCCTTCGTCAACCTGGTGTACTCTAGATGTGTTTGACGACATTCCCCATTATCCCAAGCTAGGATGATGGCTGAAGATGATGGGAATGGTAGTCCAACACACATGGATCTGCAGGTTGGGAAAGGCTATGATTGGTTCCAGTCTGCCTCACTGATTCTGAGTACTAGAGAAGCCTTCCCCAACCTGGTGGCCTCCAGGTGTTTGGGGCTGTGACTCTCAGGATTCCTGATCATCGGCCATCCTGGCTGAAGTCCAAAACATCTGAAAGGCACCAGGTTGGGGAGAGCTGCTAGAGAATCTGGGAATGGTAATTATTCCAGATTGGTCGATCCGGATTAGGTATCCCCAGCTTTCAGACTCACCAATTAAGAAAGTTTAGCTGCTTATTGGGTAGCTGTTGTTGTTGTTATTATTCAATAATAATGTTGTCGCTGCTGCTGTGATTAAAAGCAGCATCCGGGGATGGTAACAATTTGTTTGTAGTTTATCTTGTGCATCTAGTGGACGAAGGGGCTGACCTTAGGTCGTTTCAGCTTATTCAAAAAGATTTTTGTATTGATTCTCTACGGTAGCTGTGAAGGAAATCTCTTGCTCCAATTTGAAGAGTGCGGGGGCTGGCGACTAGGGGGAGGAGTGATAAGCAAGTGACATTCAGCTCTACCGTAAAACCCCCTGTACTTACACCCACCCACTCTGGGCAGAACCTATTGGGCATCTTGTTTCCCACTGTACCATATTTATCAGTGTATTACAACACGGGGACTCAGTAAGCTTTATAAATCAGAATTGCAGCCTTATCCACAGTTCAGGTAAGCTGAAATATTTGAATTTCTGTCTTTGGAAGAAAAAAAGGCACTGTGTGAAGGCCAAGTACTACGGCTGAACTCAGTTGTGGGTTGGGTAGCTTAACAAATGTTTAGAGTGATAGATGTTAGTTTTTCCTGCCTTTTTTTCAATATAGTTTGCAATTCAGAAATATTTGCTAATGCATATCCAGCAATGTATATTTGGTCCACGCACCTCTGATATTTTACTACAGTCTCTTAACTTAGCCCTGCCTATGACACCCTGTTCTCTCTCTCTCTCTCTCTCTCTCTCTCTCTCTCTCTTGCACTCGCTCTTGCTCTTTCTCTCTGTTCCTTCCCCTTAGGTGGGACTTACTGCATTGGGTTGGCGGTTGCTCTCTTTTATTCCCTCACCATGCATATTTTGGCACTGTATCTACAGTGTAACCACACTTGAAATACTGTGTTCAGTTCTGGTCACTGCACCTGAAAACGGATATCGCAGGGCTGGAAAAGGACCAGAACAGGGCAACCAAAATGATCAAGTTGTTGTTGTTCAGTCGTTCAGTCGTGTCCAACTCTTCGTGGCCCTATGGACCATAGCACGCCAGGCCTTCCTGTCTTGTGCTCTCTCCCAGAGCGTGCTCAAGTCCATATTCATTGCATCAGTGATGCTATCTAGCCATCTCATCCTCTGTCGTCCCCTTCTCCTTTTGCCTCCAGTCTTTCCCAGCATCAGGGTCTTTTCCAGAGAGTTTTCTCTTCGCATTAGGTGGCCAAAATAGTTGAGCTTCTGCTTCAGTATCTGTCCTTCCAATGAGCACTCAGGGTTGATTTCCTTTAGGATGGACTGATTTGACCTCCTTGCAGTCCAGGGGACTCGTAAGAGTCTTCTCCAGCATCACAGTTCGAAAGCATCGATTCTTTGGCGCTCAGCCTTCCTTATAGTCCAGCTTTCACAGCCATATGTTACTACTGATAAAACCATAGCTTTGATTAGACGGACCTTTGTCGGCAAGGTGATGTCTCTGCTTCTTACTATGCTGTCTAGGTTTGCCATAGCTTTCCTCCCAAGGAGCAAGCGTCTTTTAATTTCATGGCTACAGTCACTGTCTGCGGTGATCTTGGAGCCCAAGAAAATAACATCTATCACTGCTTCCATTTCTTCCCCTTCCATATGCCAGGAAGTGATGGGGCCAGATGCCATGATCTTAGTTTTTTTAATGTTGAGTTTCAAACCAGCTTTTGCACTCTCCTCTTTCACCCTCAACAAGAGGCTCTTTAGATCCCCTTCGCTTTCTGCCATTAGGGTGGTATCATCTGCATATCTGAGGTTGTTGATAATTCTCCTGGCAATCTTAATTCCGACCTGTGATTCATCCAACCCAGCGTTTCTCATGATGTACTCTGCATATAAGTTAAATAAGCAGGGCGACAATATGCAGTCTTGTCATACTCCTTTCCCAATTTTGAACCAATCGGTTGTTCCATGTCTGGTTCTTACTGTTGCTTCTTGACCCTCATACAGGTTTCTCAGGAGACAGGTAAGGTGGTCTGGTACCCCCAGCTCTTTCAGAATTTGCCAGAGTTTGTTGTGATCCACACAATCAAAGGCTTTAGCGTAGTCAATGAAGCAGAAATAGACGTTTTTCTGGAATTCTCTTGCTTCCTCCATGATCTAGCGAATGTTGGCGATTTGATCTCTAGGTCCTCTGCCTCTTCGAAACCCAGCTTGTACTTCCGGTAGTTCTAGGTTCGCATACTGCTGAAGCCTAGCTTGTAGGATTTTGAGCATCACCTTGCTGGCATGTGAAATGAGCGCAATTGTACGGTAGTTTGAACACTCTTTGGCGTTGCCCTTCTTTGGAATTGGAATGTAAACTGACCTTTTCCAGTCTTGCGGCCACTGTTGAGTGTTCCAAATTTGTTGGCATATTGAGTGCAGCACTTTAACAGCATCATCTTTTAGGATCTTAAATAGCTCAGCTGGAATACTGTCATCTCCGCTAGCTTTGTTTTTAGTTATGCTTCCTAAGGCCCACTTGATTTCACTCTTGAGGATGTCCGGCTCAAGTTCAGTGACCACACTATCATGGCTATCAGGGACATTAAGATCTTTCCTATATGGTTCTTCTGTGTATTCTTTCCACCTCTTCTTAATCTCATCTGCTTCTGTTAGGATCCTGCCTTCTTTGTCCTTTATCATGCCCATCTTTGCACAAAACGTTCCCTTGATATACAATGATCAAGGGGCTGGAGCAACTCCCTTATGAGGAAAGGTTGCAACATTTGGGGCTTTTTATCTTAGAAAAAAGCAAGTCAGGGGAGACACAATAGAGGTGTACAAAATTACGCACAGTGTGGAGAAAGTGGATAGGCCTCATTTCTCATCCAAGGAAGCTGAATGGTGGGAGATTCAGGACAGACAAAAGGAAGTACTTCATGCAGCACATATGGAATTCAAACTATGGCATTGGTTACCAGAAGATGTAGGGATGGCCATCAACAGGCTTGGCTTTGAATGGGGGTTAGACAAATTCAAAGAAGATAAAGCTATCAATGGCAACTAGTCATTATGACGATATATTATTTCCATTACCAGAGTCAGTATGCCTCTGAAAATCAGCTGCTAGGGAACATGAGCGGTGTGTGTGTGCTGTTGCATTCATGTCCTGCTTATGGGCTTCCCATAGGTATCTTGCCACTGTGTGAACAGAATGCTGGACTAAATAGGCCTTTGGTCTGATCCAGCACAGCTTGTCTTATTTACTTATTATATTTTTAGTTGTAACCTTATAACATCTAAGGTATGAATGTGAGCAGCATATGTCTGAAAAAGCATATATCGTACAACCACATGAGAGAGCTGGGAATGGCTGCTGAGTGTTCACTGGATTGTGAGGCTAGGTGTGTTGTTTATAGAATTAATGGAACTAAGTTCTCCATGCTGGTTTTACAGCTTGTTCTACAGCCCAGTTACACCAAAGCAATTGGTGAGGCCTTGCTTGAAAGTGTCAGTGAGGTCGATGGGATTTGCTTTCAGGCAACACATTTATGATGGGAAGAATTCAGCAGGAATCAGTGGTTTGAGAAACATTTGCCTACTAGCCAGTGGTGATGTTTAAGACCCATTTTAAGCACATTTAGTTGAGTCTCACAGAATTGTGTCAGGCTGGTTCCAATGTTGCCAGATTGCTCCATGTAGAATGGCGCAGCTGTATGGAGTGCCAGTGTGGCCTTGGATACAGGTGTTGCTTCCAGGCAGCGGTGTCCATGTGCTTGCTGACACACTTTTCTGTTGCAAGTTGCTACCTCAGACTAGCAGTTGTATCTAGAGATAAGCAGGGCAGAATATAGCCTTGGGGCTGTATTCCTTGAGATAGTTGGACCACTGCATGGGAAATGAATTTGAAAAATCTGAGCTGTCTCTAAGGGCTGGCTCACAGAGGTGTACAGACTGGCTTGTGATAGCATGATGGGAGGAGTCTGTATGGGGGAAGGGAATTCTATACCCTCTAACATGGTAACATGGGTGGGCAGTCTATGGTCCCCAGCATAATTTCATGTGGCTCTTGGCCTAATTTCAAAAGCCTGCCACATGTCATCAGTTCAGACTCTGGCAAGAGCTATCTGTACCTTCCCTGGGAGGCAGCTGCTTGGGAAAGAAGAGAGAGAGTAAGCAAAGGGGATGGCAGAAGGAGAGAAAAGAGAGAGTGTCGGGAAGAGAAAGGGGTCACCCACTCACTTCTGACTCCAGTCCCACACACCGCCAACTCCAGGCCTGCTCACTACCAAGATGTGGCCCCCAACAGATTTCCCATGAGGGAGTGTGGCCGTTTGCAGAAAACTCTGCTGTAACAGAAATGCCATCCACCAACAGGCAGACTATTGTAATGTACAGTATGGCAGAATTGAAGAAGGAGCTTTTATATGCATGAGTAGCCAAAAGCTGCTCGCTGTGATGGGTGAGGTATATGTAAAGGGTGGGCTTGTATAGCCCAGGAGTGGTGGCTGGGATTGTCTGTCTCCAATTGTAGGACTTTATTTCCCCTAACTTGAGTGAATTGGGCCAGTTCACATGATTGAGCAGCTCATGGTGGTTCTGCTGTGTGCAGGTGGCTGTGGTGGGTTGCGGTGCGGGCAGGTGGCCATTTTGAGTATTCAATCCCTGGCCATGGCTTGTTACGTTGTCTGAACCCAGTTCAGAGAGCACAACAAGCTGCAGCTTGAACATTCAAAACCCGCCTGGCGGCTGTTTTGATTGTGTGAACCAGGTCAATGGCAGCCATTCACTTTTAAGTGGCAAAATAAAGGCGGGCACTTGTGATCAGTATTTGGTGGCACTTGGGCAGTCAGCCCAGTGTTTGGGGGGCATGGATGATACATTGCTTTCTCTCCATTGTGTTCCAGATTACAGCCTGTTTATTTTCCATAGCATTCGGTGGGAGCCGGTGGGAACTTTTGTCAGCTTCTATCTGCATAGCCCCACCCTTTCTTCTTCATATGCTCGCCTCCCAATTCATTTTTTTCATTGTGAGACAAGAATGTGACAGAACCCTGAAATTGTTTGTTTATTTGTTTGTTTTTAAAGATTGTATGACATGCAGTGCAAAGCAAGGCTTACTTGGATTTTCAAGTAATAACATAAAGCAAACATTTCTCTCTTGAGTACACAGGAAAGATTACACTGTATAGGTTTGTTTTTCTTTCCCCCCCCCCCCCGTACAATAATAGGTTCAGCACTAACACAGACAGATACATGGGATCAGATTCTTAATAGAGTGAAATCTCTATTTTATGATAGGATACATGAAAGTCCCAATTGCCCTCTTCATATTACTGATAAGGTTCATAAACCGAGGTCAGTGACTTTATTTCGCAGAGGAGAGTTAGAAACCTATGATCATAGCATTTGATAGTCCTATGAAGGTTTACTGTTGAGAACCACCTTAGCAGTTATGGCCCCCATGTGGTCAAAAGATGGGCCATTAAATAAGAATTTCAAAAATTCTAAACAGGCATACAGCTAAGATTTCCAGTGTATTGTGCGGGTATGTCAGACTGATGTTTCTTTGTCTTAGAATCCACACTTTAAAACCAAAACCAAAATACTGTCTAGAATAGTTGGCGGTGCAGGGGTTACTGTCCCAACAGAAAGGGCCCTTTGCAGATATTAAGAAACTTCATTAGCACCAGAAAACCTTGCCTGGCATCACTGACTGCTATACACTGGTCTGCAAGTTAGGGGCCCATCTATGGTCTTAAAATGTTCCATTGTCTTGAAATCTTTGCCTTACAATGATAGAGACACCATATTCCTAATTCTTCTTTCCTTTCCTTTTCTTCTTGTATTTTTATTTTTATCATTATTGTAAAACGCCTAGAGAATTTTTTTTATGAAGCATTGAATAAATGTAATAAATAAATAACATAAATTCTGCTAGGGACACACCAAATGTTGATCTCTCAAATTATTTCTACTATACTCTCTCCCCCATGCCCGCCCCTTTAAGTACATAATAACAATGGCATATGTGTTTATATTCAAAGACTGAATCTCACATTTCTTTTACCAGTTTAAATAAAGGTGGTGAATATATATTTAGTCAAGCATTACAGCATCAAAGGCTTAAGCAGATTAGAAATGAATGAATCCAATTAAAGACCATGTCTGTGAAATTTGATAGGTCATTGGCATGAATGAACTGTTTGCACAGTAACCATTAAAAAAAAACAACAATTAATGACTAGCAGCCTACAAGAGATTTAATCAAGGATCAAGTATATAAGATGGAGCGGAAAAAAAATGTTTAGGTTAAATAGAAAAGATTTTGAATTTGTATCGATAAATATAACTGTTAATTATGGCTCCTTTCTCTGAATAGCCATAATGCTATTACGTGTGTTTTGTTGATTCCTCATAAGGGGTGATCAGTCCAATATCTTTAAGTCAAACCTCATGGATGTTTATCCAGTCTTGTCCAGGTTTTTGTACCTACAATTTCCCTGGGAATTATTCTTACCATCCATTTGCTTTTCCCTCCCTTGTACTCAGCCCAGTTATGCTTTTTAGCCACTTCAACCACTGCTTCTTACCTGTGTATCGATGTAAAGGAAGTGCAATTGTTTTTTGTTTGTTTGTTTTCATTTTCATGAAGGAAGATCTTTAATGGGAAGGGCTATATATAGCTCAGTGGTAGAGCACATGCAGAAGGTCCAGGTTTAATTCCTGGCATCTCCAGGTAGGGCTGGGAAAACCCCCTGTCTGAAAGCCTGCCAGTCTGTGTAGACCAGTCATTGGCTATACTGGCTGGGGATGATGGGAGTTGATGGGAGTCCAACACACCTGGTGGGCACCAGGCTGGGAAGGCTGATGTAGGTAATACTGAGCTAGATGGACCAAGAGTCTGTCTTGGGTTAAGGCTTTCTATGTTCCTAAATGCAGTGGAGGCTGGTGGCGCCAATGCTGGTGGGGCAGTGAATCTGCTCCGGGTTTCAGTCAGAACCAGTCAGAACTCTAAAGGAGCTGTCCAAGGTGCTTCAGAGCCCCACTGACATCAGAGCCACCAGCATCCACTGCCTAAGTGTTTATAATGCTTTTCTTCTATCCTGGCCTTCTTCCAGCTAGACACAAGAGCCGCAGTTCTAATCCTATTTACTTAGAAGTAAATCCAGACAAAGTTAGCGGGTCTCCCTTCCAAGTAAGCACTCTTCAGATCAGCTTGGAAGTGTACTAAGTCCCTTCCATTTTTTCTTTTGTGTCTTTACTCACAAGGTGCCCGCCTAATCAGGCTTGGCTGTACCATGAGGCAGGGGCATGTTTTGAGCATTGTTCTCAGCAAATTGTCATTGTCAGCTGTTTAATTTACTTTTTACCAGGGAGGATATTTTGGTTTTCTGTCTCATGACCAGTCTGAACTATCTTGGCAGCCTATATGGCAGGGATCCCTGGCATGGCACCTGTGGGTACCATAGTGCCTCTTGGGACCTCCAAGGGCACCCAGGAAGCTCTCCACTCCCTGCCCCCTTTGAAAATGTATTTTTAATAATAAAAAAACTTGACAAACTTTAGGGCACCAGGTTCTCCTTCCTGTTCCTGAATCTGCAGCTAATCAGTTGTTCAGCAGCAGAAAGAGAAGGAAAGAGTGGCTTCCTGGTCCCACCCAATCTTCTTGGATGCACATGGGCCTTTTTGTCTTTGCTCTCTCTGTCCCTTGCCTCTCCACTTGCAGCCTCCACCATAGAATCATAGAATAGTAGGGTTGGAAGGGGCCTACAAGGCCATCGAGTCCAACCCCCTGCTCAATGCAGGAATCCAAGTCAGAGCATCCCTGACAGATGGCTGTCCAGCCTTGTCTTGAACGCCTCCAGTGTGGGAGAGCCCACCACCTCCCTAGGTAATTGGTTCCACTGTCGTATTGCTCTAACAGGCAGGACGTTTTTCCTGATGTTCAGCCGGAATCTGGCTTCCTGTAACTTGAGCCCATTATTCCATGTCCTGCAGTCTGGGATGATTGAGAAGAGATCCTGGCCTTCCTCTCTGTGACAACCTTTCAAGTACTTGAAGAGCACTATCCTATCTCCCCCTCAGTCTTCTCTTCTCAAGGCTAAACATGCCCAGTTCTTTCAGTCTCTCTTCATAGGGCTTTGTTTCCAGTCCCCTGCTTTGCTGAAGTCGAGGTATATGATGTCTACAGCATTCCCACGCTCCACAAAGGAGGTTACTTGATCAAAAAAATGAGATCAGATTCATCTGGCAGGACTTGTTCTTGACAAATCAATGTTGGCTTCGAGTAATCACTGCGTTGTTTCCAAGGTGCTTCCAGATGGATTGCTTTATCATCTGCTCCAGAATTCTCCCAGGGATTGATGTCAGATTGACTGGTCAGTAGTTCCCAAGTTCCTCCTTTTTACCCTTTTTGAAGATAGGGACAACATTAGCCCTCCTCCAGTCATTTGGCACTTCCCCCGTCCTCCATGATTTCTCAAAGAGAATAGACAGCGGTTCTTCTGCCAGTTCCTTTATTACTCTAGAATGCAGTTCATCTGGCCCTGGAGATTTGAACTCATTCAAAGTAATTAGGTGTTCCTTGACCATATGCCTATTGATCTCAAGCTGCAATCCTGCCCCTTCAGCCTGTACTTCGCCTTTGCCAGGGGGGTCATAGACCCTCTTTTGGGAGAAGACTGATACAAAGTAGGAATTGATCACTTCTGCCTTTTCTTTGTCACCTGTTACCATTTTGCCATCCTTATTTAATAGCTGAACAACCATTTCTTTCCTCTGCCTTTTACTATGCATGTAGTTGAAGAAAGCCTTTTTGTTGTTTTTAGCATCCCTCGCTAACCTCAGCTCTTTCTCAGCTTTAGCCTTCCTGACGCCATCCCTGCAATTCTGTGCTACCTGCCTGTACTCTTCCTTTGTTACTTGGCCTTCTTTCCACTTCCTCTATGTGTCCTTTTTTGTTTACAGGTCATCTCTAAGCTTTTTGTGAAGCCACATTGGCTTCTTCTGTTGTCTTCCACCTTTTCTTCTTGTTGGAATTGTTTGTGATTGTGCCTTGAGAATTTCCTTTTTTAAAAAATCCCACCCATCTTGGACTCCTTTTCTCGTTAGAGTCACTTGCCATGGGACCTTACTGATCATTGTTCTGAGTTTATTAAAATCAGCTTTCCTAAAATACAGGGTACGCGTTTGACTACACTTGGCTTTTGCTTCCCTTAGAACCAAGAACTCAAATACAACATGGTCGCTTTCCCCCAGAGTTCCTGTAACTGCTACTTACACTACGTCATCTCTGTTGGTTAGGATCAAGTCAAGGATAGCCAATCCTCTAGTTTCTTCCTCTACATTTTGTAGGAGGAAGTTATCCGCCACACAAGTCAGGAATTGCCTGGAGGGGCCATGTTTTGCAGAATTTGTCTCCCAACAAATATCAGGGAAATTGAAGTCCCCCATTACTACCACACCATGCTTCCTTACAACATTGGCTATTTGCTTTTCAAAAGTTTCATCCTCGTCTTCTCCTTGATTGGGTGGCCGGTAGTAGACTCCGACCATCAGGTTCCTTTTATTCTTTGCTCCATTTATTTTGATCCAGATGCTCTCGATGGGGCTACCAAGCTCATCCTCCTGTATTTCTGTGCAGAGATATGTATTTTTCACATACAGTGCAACCCCACCTCCCTTTCTGTTCCTTTTGAACAAGTTATATTCTTCAATTGCTGTATTCCAGTCATGAGAGTCATCCCACCAAGTCTCAGTTATACCTATCAAATCATAATTTCCCTCTTGTATTAGGAGTTCAAGTTTGTTCTGTTTGTTTCCCATACTCTGGGCATTAGTATATAGACATGGAAGACCATGTGCTTCATAGTCTGGCTTTCTTCCTACATGTGTCTGAAGACTATTATTGGGTGCTATCAGAGCTGTTCTCTCCGTTGCAGTGCATGAGCCTACATCCACTGTTACCCCCAACTTTACATCTCCCTTCCCCGTAGGATTCAGTTTAAAAACCTCCTGATGAAGTTCTTCATGCTGTGGCCAAACACATTCTTCCCAGCCTTTGTGAGGTGCAACCCGCCCCTTGCCAACATCCCATCTTCCAGGAAGTATAGCCCGTGGTTCCAGAATCCAAATCTCTCTCGTCGGCACCACCATCATAGCCAGTCATTCACCTGGAGTATTTTTCGTTCCCTTTCTATCCCTCTTCTAACTACTGGAAGTATGGATGAGAAAACTATCTGGGCCCCAAAGTTCTTGAGTTTCCTTCCCAAAGCTTCAAAGTCTGATGTGATTTCTTCGTAGCTCCGCTTGGTGGTATCATTTGTTCCCACATGGATGAGAAGAAAGGGATACCTGCCGGTGGGCTTTATGAGTGCAGGCAACCTTTCAGTCACGTCTCTAATCCATCCTCCCGGGAGACAACATACCTGGCGAGTCCACGGGTCTTCGTGACATACTTGGGTCTCGATCCCACGCAGCAAGGAGTCTCCCACTACTACCACTCTTCTCTTCTTCTTGTTGTAGGCCTGGGTTTCATCGCCTCTGTTTGACTGACCTTCAGCCTCTTGCTCACTCTCATGTAGGTTCCCCTGTGATTCTTCCTCTGCAGGCTGTCCTCCAGTCTCATCCGCAAGTACCTGGAATCGGTTCTGCAGCTCCACTGCTTCCACTGGTGCAGAGTGGCGTCTAGTTCTTCTCCTAACTGTCACCCTTTTCCAAGGAGTATCCTCTACTCCATTTTTCTTCATCTCAGCATTTCCTACTTCTGCCTCATCTTGCTGTTGCTCTTCAAGCTTCTGGTCTTCCCTTTGCTGCTGTGGTTCCCCCATTCTGTCCAAGAACTCTTTGTGTTCTCTTATTCCCCAGAGGGTCGACAGTGGCTGCTCCAGTCCACTTACTTTTTCTTCCAGCAGCGTGATCAACTTGCACTTGTTGCAGGTGTAGGCCATGTTGTTCTCAGGCAAGAAAACAAACATAGCACACACCTTGCAGGTCACCACCACTGGAGAGTCTTGTCCTTCCATAGCCTCTTTTCCCTTTTTGTGTCTAGCTTTGTGATTGTTCTAGCCTAGCCTGTGCCTGCTCCTCTACTCAGTAGAGGTTAAAAGCAGAGTCCCACTGGTGTGGAAGTGCGTATTACAAGACAAATAAATGGAAAAAAAGTTAGTTAAAAAAGAAAAAAAATGTTAGGGGCCTCCCCCTTGACCTCCCCTGCTGAACTCCCCTGGCCACCTCCTGTTTGCTCCCCCTCTTCACTCACTCTGGTCGCTCACTCTCTGGGAGCTTGCTTGCCTCTGTAGTCCCTGGACCAGCTGGAGCAGCTTGCTCTGCTCTGCTCGGCTGGGAGGCAGGAAACAGACTGAAGCTTCCTGCCCACTCAGCTGCTGGGAGTACTCAGGCCACCCCCCCCAATTCATTTGGAGCTCTCAGAAGCACCTGGTGAGCTCAATGCCACTCAGAAGGATAAAGGGCAGCCCCCTGGGCTTCCTGCAGCCCACTTACCTCTTAGCCTCTGTCTCCTTTGTCTGTTCTACCACTGCAAGTCCCCTGGCCAACTCCTGTTTGCTCCCCCTGTTCGCTCGCTCTGGTCGCTCACTCTCTGGGAGCTTGCTTGCTTCTGTAGTCCCTGGACCAGCTGGACCAGCTTGCTCTGCTCTGCTCTGCTCAGCTGGGAGGCGGGAAACAGACACCCTTGCTATTTCTCTCCCCCAAACCCCTTTCCTCACTATTTCTCTCTCTCCCCCATCCCTAGCCTTCTTCTTTCCCTTTTGTTGGCTCCTGCCAGCTGACCACAGCTGGCAGCAATAAATCACTGGCTGATAACAGGGTCATAAACCTGTCTGAGGCTGCGAGAGGGAAAAGGCATCTGAGGCAGGGAACTTTACCAGGGCAGTCGAATCCAAACCGATGTGGCAAAGAGAAGTCCATGTTCTAATCTGAAGTCCAAAGCACAAAGAAACATGAGCAAGGCAGTGCATCAGGTCCAGGGTCAAGGCTGAGATCTGGCATGAGATACAACATTGTTCTCCAGCAGCCTTGCTCCTGCCTGCTTCCTGCTTTTAACTGCTGTGTCCTGAAGCAGCTGCATCCAATCAATCCTCCTGCCTCTGAGAGCAGTTCTGTCTTAAACGGACAGAGGCTCACCTGTGTTGTTCTCTTACATGCAGCCACTTTCGCTCTGCTGTGGTCAGTGGCATTTCACCCTCTGAATACTCCGGGGAGGCTTAGTAATGGATGGAACACTTACCTTACATTCCGTTCTGTTTCCGCTGGGGGGGCGCTCCGTCCATCCCCCTGGAATCCTTGATGGGGGGGGAGGCGATCCAGTCCTCCCCCCCGGAATTCTGCCCGGCCGGCTCCGCTGCACGGCCAAGCCGCAGAGCCGCCAGCCAGCTCCGGCCGCCCGCAACTAGACATCCGGCCGCTGGGCAGCCCTGCAGGGATGCAAATGGCGGCTGTCATAGCCACCGCCATTTGCATCCCTGTATTGAGCCGTGATAGGCTACATAAATACTTACGTAGCCTGTCATAGCAGGGGGGAAAAAATCCCAGCGTATGCAAATGGCGGTAGCCGCCGCCATTTGCGTACGCTAGGGTTTTTTCCCCCTGCCGTGATAGGCTACGTAAATACATACGTAGCCTATCATGGCCTCCACAGGGACACAAATGGCATCCCTGCATTAGCTGTGTATGTAAGTCTATGTAAGTATTTACATAGCCTATCACGTCTATGAAGAGGAAGCGAATGGCGGCCGCAGGACGGCAGCCATTTGCAAAGCAGCATGGACGGGAGCAGGTAAGTGCTTCGTCCCATGCGCCTTTCGTGGGTTGGGGGGGCGGGGGCTTCATTCCGCGACGGATTTCAGGGGGCCGAATGCACTGGCATTCGGCCTCACCGAAATCCATTGCGGAATTCTCTGACATCCCTAGGGAGGCTGCAGCTGGGCAAGGAACTTCCACAGGAGTTGAGAAGGCTCAGGCCCCTTCTGCACTGGTGCCTTCCCCTGGGTCTGGAGCCTGCCATTCCCCTTCATCCTCAGAGGAGGCCAAGGGAGGCATGACACCTTCCTAGCCCCAGCCTTGGTCTTTCTCTCCCACTCATGCCTTTACCTTGCTGTTTCTCTCCACTTCCAGCTTCTAGTCTCACTATTTCTCTCCCCCCACATGTCTTTACTGTTTCTGCTCCCCCCTAGCCTCTAGCTTCACTCTTTCTCTCTCTTCTCTCCCTTCTACCCCTTTGCCTTGCTATTTCCTTTCCCTCCAAGCCTCAAGCCTCACTGTTTCTCTACCCCCTACCCCTTTTGACTACCCTGTCCCTACTAGCCACATCCCCATGACAGCCATTTTGTGGTGGCACCCACAGCAGTTTCTGAAATTCCCAAATGTGCCTATGGCTCCAAAAAGGTTGGGGACCCCAGCTATATGGCATTTACGGTGCACTCTTAAACACACTTACTAGAGGGAAAGCCCCATTGAACACAGTGAGACTTTTGAGTAAAAATAAATAGGATTGCATTATTAAACTGGGCCCCTTACTTTTCAAGTTTAAAGAAATTAAACACATTATCCACTTTAGGAGCTCATACCGTCTGCTTGTGGAATGCCAGTTCTCCATTCAGAGGGCTTCACCACACAAGGCTGAAATCCCACATCTTTACCAGGTTTTATGCTTCTGGATAGGGATGGGGGAGAAATCCTTCATGGACCCCCAGAGTCCGCGGTGGAATGGATAGCTCCCCCCCACCACCCCCTGAAGGCCAGTTGGGATGGACCCTACCTGGTGGCAGCCGGTCCAGGGCCGTTGTCTTCGTTCCGCAGCCATCCGTAAATGGCGTCTGGCGTAGCGGACGCCATTTGCGTCCCTGCCCTTGGCCGTGATAGGCTATGTAAATATTTACGTAGCTTATCACGGCAAAGAGCAGGGACACAAATGGCATCTGCTACACCAGCTGCCATTTGCGTGGCAGCGGCTGGAAGTCTGGCTGTGGACGGGCCTGGCTGGCAGCTCCGCGGACTCGCCGCAGAGCAGAGCCAGCCAGGGAGGATTCTGGGGGGAGGGACAGATCACCTCTCCCCCGCAGACCCCTTCAGGGGACGGGTAAGCAGGTTTCGTACACCCCTACTGCTGGATTAAGATCAGCTCCTTTACATGGGAGGACATGTGCTTTGAATCAAGGAATTCCTTTTTATTTTATTTTTTATTTCTTGGCAAGTTCTATATGTTTCATTATACAGCCACTAGATGTCACTGTAGTATAGCAGAACTGCACAATTACACACTGCCAATATATTAGATTAATGTTCCTTATCGGGTTTTCGCCAATCTTTTAAAAGGCAGGATAAAAATAAAAAAGCATGGGAGATGCTCTGGAGGTTGACAATATGATGTAAAGGACTTGCAAACTTCTGTGAGTGACCAATCATGGGTCCTGCAGAATCCTAAGCCCAGCTGAAATAAAACTTAAGTGGATGAGTCTGGGGTAACAGGGAAGGAAGGACAATCTGGGCAGCCTCTATGCCGTGACTATGATTTTGCAGGTCTGTGTTGCACTGTTCAGGAGATCTGGTCCAAACAAGCCACATAGTCCTGAACTTGACTGACAGCATATTATCTGCTGCTTCAATTAATTGCACTGCCTCCCTACCCCAATTAATTGAAGCAGCAGATAATATGCTGTCAGTCAAGAATATTACAGATGAATTTAAGAACAGATTAACACCTTAATGGAATGTAGCTCTAAAATGGCTAGTAAGCATGAGAGCTAAGAATGGAATCTCCACATTCAGAAGAGAGAGGTATGCCTCTCTGATTACTTGAAGATGGCTATAAACAAGAGATGACGGTCATCACCTGGTTGGAGATGGAGATCTGGAATTGACAGTCCAGTACATAAGCCACCAAAGTCAATAGTATTTGGACTGAAGTTAATTTAGTCCTGGTAAAGCCAGCGGGGCTGTATTGCCTTGGAGGAAGCAATCCTATTTGGATTTGGAGGCGACCGCCTATCCAATGCAGGAAGATGGCAGGAAGAGCATGGAGGGGATCCTCTCCTCTGCACTCCAGCCCCCCTGCATTCACAGCTAGATGGCTGATTTCAGCTGTCTAGCCATGGGATGCTGGAGCGTGGGTGGGGAGGCTGGGTGACATATAGGAAATTCTGCCCCCAGAAACGCTCCTTTTGCCCAGCTCCATGCTGCTATTATCCTGCTCCACGCTGCTCTTACAAGCCTGCATCCCGGGGACAATCTGCACCTCCTATGAGGTGGAGGGGAGGCAGTTCTCTGGGAACCGACCTTGGAGTGTGGGCTCTGAGGTTGGTTCCTGGAAACTGACTAATCCTATGGCCATCTAGCCGCTGTCTAGTGGCCATGGATTGCAGCTTAACTGGCGTAACTGGGTGATAGTTTGGGCTTTGTAACAAAAGATATTGCTCCAACTCATTTAAGCATATTTGTTTTTCCAGTTGAAATGAACTCACCTAAATCCTGCCTATTTTTTCCAGTGGACTCCCACTGGAACTTAAATCCAGTGTAACTTAAATATAAAAGCTTTCAGAAATATTAATGAGGTTGCCTTCTATGCAGCTTCTTAGCTGAAGCTTCCAAACCAACTCACAATTAAAACCATCATACAGTAAAAATGCTTTGTAGCATTGTCTTTCAGCTCTGTTTTCTATCAAGGACAATGGCAAAATTCCTACCAGCAGATTTAACCAGCAGCTGTGATGGGAGTCCAGTTAGCTTCATGTCAAGTGCTTTTGAAAATCTCACACAGAATGAGTACCCCAGGACCATCTGAGATTCTTATGCTAGTAGCTTGCGAAATTGAACTTGGATCTAGGGATGCATCACTGGAATTAATTATTTTATTGTTATTTTTTTTCAACACGTAAAAAAGATTGCATTGAAGATTGAGGTGAAAATGTCTAGCCTGGGAAACAGTTGGAGGTCCCTGTTAACTTTGCATATAATAGAGGATGGTTTCCTACTGGCATGTGAGGATTTACATTTCTGTGCCATTAATACAAATAAGAGATACTGTTTATGCATAAATGCACAGATATTAAAGTGGAAATGTAGTGCAAAGGCTGGGTTTGAGAAGATGCGTTCTTTAAGGGGAGGGAAAGGGGCTGTTTTACCTCTCATTTAATAGGCTTTCAGCACATTCTCAGCGGACATGCTGCTAAAAAGCATCTGTGAATTTAAAGTAATGGGAAATGATGCTATCAAAAATAAATCAACACACTAACATGCCTGGTGTTGACATGGCAGGACTGAGCCATGGGATTCAGCGCTGTTAAAAGGGTATTATTTGAAAATGAAACATTGACTCAAGTTCCGCTCTTTATATCTTTGGGGCCTATCCAGGGTGATGTTGAGAGTTCTCGTGGTACTTTTCAGACAGCTTCTCCCTTAGCCAACTTTTTTCATTATTAAATGAATCCTAACACTTAAGTACCTTTTGTTAGGTATTGCCAAGTGCATGCTTTCTGCTTATTTAAATATTTGTTGCATTTATAGGAAGCATAGATTTGGACCATTGTGGTAGACGTTAGTATACTGACCACAAGATTCAGTCTGGATGATTTCAGTTTCAGCTATTTTGAAAAGAGCCCAATTCACCTTGGACTGATTCAAAGGCCACCCGATTGAACTCGGGCTAAATCCAAGCCTTGATTCAGACATCCGAAGCTCCATGCCTCCCATCGACTATGGGCAGTATCCAATGCTGCCTGTGTGCCAATGGCACCTACTGCTAGTGAACAGGAAGCTATCCGTTCCTGACACAACTGGAACTGAGCAGAAATGCTCATTTCCTGAATGGGGCAGGTCAACAGGACTCACAGAAAGGAGCTCCCCTCACTTGTCCCATTCTGGAAACGAGCATTTCCAGGGTTGCGTTAGGAAGCTCTAGTTCCTATTGTGCTAGCACTTGGCCCCACAGGTCCAACAAAACCAGTGGAGGTGCAGCAGCAGGATTGGATAATGCCCTATAATTGGAAATCAATAAACAGCTATAGTTTTTTTTCCCCGTTTTGACAAAATTGGATTCAATTTGTAGGACCTGAGGGGATTAAGCCTGCCAAGTTCCAGATGAATAGGTTTAGGAGGTTTTGTGCAAGAGGAGCTTCTTGGGTTCCCCCTAAAAGGATATGCTTATCCCTCTGTTCATTTGTTTTTGTGGGCAATTGTTATGAAAATGGCCTACTGCATAGAGGTAGACTTATCTAAGAAAACCATGCAAAATTTCAGAATGGGAGTCTCTAAAACTTTTTTTTGGGGGGGGGAGTGATTTGCTTCATCTTCCTTTCCCCCCTCTGTGTGTGTGTTTTGTAATTTGTATGAAAATGGACACCATCATAGAGGCGTCCCTCCCTCAGCAAGACACCTGAAACATTTCAGAAGGCTAAGTGCAAAGGTTAGGGAGTTATGATGAAAGAACAACAGTTTAAGGCTCCGCTCCGCTCCGCTCCGACACACACACACACACACGCTGATTTGGAGGACCAGCACAAGCTCTTCCATTTCCTCAGTTGGGGGAGCAAATGCACACTTTCACTGCATCCACCCAGTCCTCATTGCCACCCCTACCATGTCTCCTGCTTCCCTTCCACGTCTCCCCCCACACCCTGCTGCATCTCCCGCCTTAACACTCCCACCACATCACCCACCTCCTGCATCTTCCCCTAGCCCCTGCCCCATCTCCCAGTAGCCCTACCCCAGTTGTTGCCGCCCTTTGACGTCACTTCAAAGAGCAGCAGCTAGAGTTAGGGACAGCCATTGCAGAGGAAAAATAAGTTTTTGGAATCTAGCTTAAGTAATGTTGGTCCCCCAGTAGATGCACAAATTTCTGCAAGGGCTTGGTACGCACCTTATAGTAAGATCCTTTGGACTTCTGGTTGTGTCTGCTCCTTTGTAATTTAGACAGATCCTTTCCTTAGATATAAAAAATTTACCACCACCACTCACAGTAGTAGATATCAAGGGCCTTGTTACTTCCCTTTCATCCAGTAAGGCATCAGGGGAGTATATCATGCCTCTAGAAATATGTGAACGGTTTCCTGACAGGTGGACACCAATAGCAGCTGACCTGTTTACTCAGATTAGTTAGATGGGTGTGTTTCCCACTGGGTGGAAACAAAGCATAACCATTCCATTACTGAGAAAGGGACGTAACCAGAATTAACATAATTACTGTCCGATAAGTCTTCTGAATGTTGTTTCTAATTAATATGGGAAGTATTTACAAGTGACTTGGAAGAATGGGAAGAATGTAACTGTATTATCCATCCTGAACAAAGTGGCTTTTGAAGGAGCCAATGCACAACTGATAATTGAATCAACCTTTATCATGTTGCCCAGCATTGCATTAAGAGTCCTACTAAACACTTATAGATTTTGTAGATTTGGCTGCAATTTTGGACTCAGTCTATAGAAACTGGCTTTGGTACAAATGAGTCGATACTAATATCAACAAGTGTCTTTTATTCTTGCTTCAGGAACTTCATAATAATGCAACTGCCAGAGTAAGAGTAGGGCTGTCGAACTCGTTGACAGAAACTATTCCAGTCAATTGAGGGGTGAAAAAAGCTCCATTACTCTTCAGCCTCTAACTTACTGACATCGTTTTAAGGTTATTTGGTTCAGAATTTTTTCCACCTTCAGTCAGCTTGTGTAAGGTGTCTGTTCAATTCTATGCCAATAATATGATTTTATTATCTTATATCCATGTAGGCCTAGAGAGGATATTATCTAAATGCAGATAATATTATAAAGAAGAAAATTTAGCCTTAAGCATTTTCAAAACCAAAGTGATGGTTTTTGGAAAGAAACCTCACTAATTTCACTGGTCAATAGGAAAGCAGTAGCTTGGGGTATATTTCAGTGAGATAATTTCTTGGGAGCTTTATGTGGAAATAACACAGTCCATCGTTTCTGGAACCATAGGCACCATGCTAAAATTTTACTGTGCTAACAGGACAGTCCTACCTGCTCTTGCAAAGTGCTCCGATGTTGCACCCTGTGACAAATCTGAAGCCGTGCTGGTGTGAGCCTTGCGGGTGGCAGAGAGGCAGAAGTGGCACTTCTGTTTCTGCCCCCTTCATCCAATACCATTTTTCCTTTTAAAAAAATAAATAACTTGGTCTATGCCAGCCCTGGAGCTGGTGTAGATAGACTGTTAGCCTGCTTGGGGGCATGTCTGGGAGCTAGGAGAGGTGTGGACAAGCAAGAATCTACAGCCTCTCCTTCACTGCCTCCAGCCCACCCTGTCATACCTCCTTTTATCCTTTCCCAATGTTGGAGTTCTGACAGTGAAAAAGAACTACTACAGAAGTTTCTGCAGCAGCTGATGGGGAACATTTGAGTTCAGATCTCCTCCTCCAAGAACAGACCTCTCTTTCTCTCTTCCCTCAGATCCCATGAATCCTATGGCTCTTGGTGCACCCTCCTAGGGACCTAGCATTGTGACCTAAAAGCGAGTTTTTGATCAGTCCTGCCCTAAAATATTCCCAAGGTAAAGGAGCAGCTCAAATTCTCTGTGGAACAGAATCCCAGGTTGCAAAACTGGAAATCTTGAAAAAACATTTTTAATGCTTTTAGTTCTTCCACCTGCCATCAAGCAGGTTTGAGTCAGGCAAAGGTTCGACTCCCTTCAGTTACAGTCTGCATGTACAATACGTACTCAGTCATCTGAAAAAACTGAGAAATACCCCAGGATAGCCACTTTCTAAAACTGTGCTATGACATACTACAAAATGGTAAATGTTGGGTTGTTATATGGTAAGCTACATTGGCTGTACTCCATTCCAACAGATTGCTAGCCCTTCCTCACACTGGTATTCAACTCTGCAACTGGCTTTTTATCAAGATAGGCTGTTCAATAGGCAAATTATTTTAAATTCACATTTTTTCAAGCTGGTTTAGGAAATATGAAAATGATAAGAGAGCCTCTTATTTGACTACTATTACTTCCCCCAACTCAGACGATCCTTTACGGCTTTCAAACAATGCCAACTGCCATGATTGATGGCAGATTCTGTTGGCACGATGAATTTTTGTTTGTGGAGCTTCCAAGTTGGAAGATCTCCCACTTATATGCTCTAAATTTCTTGGCACCATTTTAGCCCATTTACAGTCACATTCTGTTCCAGAAAAGTTATCTACTGTCTGACAACTGATACTTCTGTGACCCTTAGGGTTTCTCTTTATGCTCTGGCAGCCTTGAGAATTCATGTAAAAATTATTTCAGGCTCAGTCAACCACCAAGGTGATGTTTTAATCTGACAAATCCATGGGTATATCTGGCAACTATGTTGTTCATTGTGTTAAAGTTTAAATTTCAGGTTTTCGTCTTGAAATCGAATCTTTGGAAGATGTATCTCTGAAATATTGGTTTTATCCACTACATGTTTCTAAAATGCTAACGATGATCCCTCCCCCCCCCACACACACCTCTTGGCTGTTGGTGTCAGTACATGTGATTTTGTAAGAATTCCATGCCATAGGGAATGACAGTGGAGTTTGGATTTACTATTATATATGGTATTCGTCACACTGATTCCCAGAGGTGATTTCAAAATTTGAGGAGGAACATCTATTCAAGGTACTATTACAAGCAGGTTGCATGGTTGGGGTTTTGTATCCTTTAATTTCTGAATGATGGACCATCATTTGGTCATGTAAACCTTTCTTCTGAAGAAGCCAAGACTGAAGTCACTACAGCATGTGGCACACTATCTACCAGCCCCTCCCTTTTGGAAAAGAACATTCATGTGTATGTTGGCTTTCACATGGTTTGTGTCTTTCTCCAGATATATGTAACTTCCTAATGACTTTTATGGTGCTGAAAGGTCAATTTGTCTCTATCAGCTTTCGGTATTGTCACTTCCTGTCAGAGTTTCTGCTAGTTGACTGGGCTGCTGCCCAGTAACTCGGTCCATTTCTGTTCTGCGATCGCTTTGGTGTAAATTCAACCTCCAGTGTGCTGATGACTATATTTCTGGAAGGGCAGTAAAATACACAGCAGGCAGAAACAAATTTGCAGTACACCTTGGTGATTTGTGCAATCAGTGTTTTGGAGGACCTTGGGCAAGATGCCCTTAGTGAGTCACCCCCCACCCATTCCCAGGAGTCAACCTTCTCATTCTCACAACCTGTTACTGCTCCTCATCCTCTTTATCATAACTGCTACCACTTTCTTGTCTATCAAGAAGAGAACGAGGGAGTAAATAGGCAGAGGTTGCAATGATGAAGAGGAGGAGGTAGTCCACGGGGCTTGTGTCAGTGGGCTCCTGCTCGTGTGAGGGCTCTCTGCAAGTGCCCAAGCATGCCTACCCTTGACACTGGCCCTGAGGGTAATAACTCAGCTTCTCTGTCCTGTTTCTCCTGACATCAACATGTGTCTTAAGAACAGCATTTTATTCCTCCTGGAGCCCACAGTTCAATCTCTCTAATTGTGTGATTTTCCTTTGAGGGGCTGGGTGTGAGGAAACCTCATTTTGCCAGGCACAATACCAATCTGTTGTGTGGGAAGATGGGGATAAGTGGTATTCTGCTTACAGAGTGGGTTTCATGTTGGAAAACAGTCAGAAATGTTCTCCACATCTAAAGTAGAGGAGCCCATTCTACCACCTCAGAAATCAGCCAGTTTATTCTACGGCAAATGAAAGCCGGATCTTAGTTATACTATGGAATTTGCCACCACATGATGTGGCAATGGCCATCAATGACTACTAGTCATGATGGCTATATGTTATCTCCAGAATCAGAGTGGTATGCCTGTGAATACCAGTCACCAGGGAACAACAGCAGGAGGGTACTTCTGCCCTCATGTCCTGTTTGTGTGCTTCCCATTCACCACTGTGAGAATCGGGATGCAGGACTAGTTAGACTAGTTAGGCCTTTGGTCGGATCAAAGAGTTCTGATCCAGCAGCGCTTCACTTACGTTCTTAGTGAAGGTTATGTATGTAAGTCAGACCATTTTACTGAACATTCATCGTGTCTTGTCACCTATTCCACTGAAACAAACATCAATGGCCGTAAAGGAGGAACTTAAGGAATGACCAGAAGTGTTTGTATATCCAGATTAATTGTACCTCTTCTGTGAATGGCTAGACAAGCAGGCATGTAAATCTATAGCATTTCATGCAGTTCCAGTTATAAACATTTTTGCACATAGTATTGTATTGACTCATTACTTTTATACAGGATATCCGGCTTTGGACAATCCTCTGTAATGGGCCACTGTTTTCTTGACTTGTTTTCTTATTGCAATGTCTCCAGCTGATAGCAGGCAAAGACTTTCCCTCCCACTGTGCATGATTAACTCCTTCACCAAGAGTTCATTGATCAACCGTGGATTTAATACAGACCCGCACCAGAAATGCTTCAGAAAGCCTTACTTATTATGTAAAACTACTGCAAAATTTGAAGCTGAGCTCAACAGTTCTAGTAATTCCCCCCCCCCCCATGTTTTGCATCTAAATCATAATCAAGGCATAATCTTGCCTGTTCTACCAGAAGGCTCAGGATTTTGGACAGAGTACTTTTTAAGAAAAGTTCTTCTGGCCACTGCATGGTTAAAATAAATAAATAATTCAACTATGTCTTTCTATTGCCTTCTTTAACAACTGGGCGCTTCCATTGTTCCACTTCTTTTCCTTTATTGACACATGGAGTCTGGGCATGTGTATTGGCCCCAGGAGTGTAACCAAGTCACCTGTAGTGTTAGAGGGGCCTAGAGATCCACAATGCCTTGCTTAAGTTACTGCAGTTCCCTTGCTAGTAAGCCTCTGAGCGTCTGAAGATGAGTCAAAGGGCCGATAGCACGGCCTAGCACATTCCATACTAATGAGCAGAGTATCTAATCAAGATGTGCCTGAGAAGTGAAGTTTGTTTACCTTAAAGCTACAAGTGGCTGTGCTGGGAACCAAGCACTGTATACAGGGGCAATCTACATTACAATTTTAAACAGGTTTCAAACCTGTTTTTAGCGATTACGGCTACCAAATACAGGAATTCTAGGATTTGTAGCTCTAGGAAGAGGGGCCGCTTGGGCAGGGGACAGGAGTCTCTAGCAAAGAATTCTCAGTACCCCCATGAAACTGTAGAATCCCTTTAGATAAACCGGTTTGAAACCAGTTTAAAGTTGTAATGTAGATTGGCTCTGATGAGTCTATGCTGGGAATGATCACTGACATGTATGGTATAAAACCCATTGTACCCCATGGCTCTGGGTTCAGAGAAGCTGTCTGATCCAACCATTGGGTACACCTGTGTGCTGTAAGTTACTCAATAAAGTACTCCTTATAAGTAAACCTAAGGTTCTGATTTATCACTATCTTAGCACCTCTAACCTAAGAGTTCAAAGCTCACAGCCAGGCCAATACAGCATGGAGATTTACCACGTTCATCACTAAATTTGAAAAAAATGCTCTGTGTGAGTGGGCATTCCCCAGTGCACACATGAAAGGTTCCCTTGCTTAGGGAGCAGAACTGCACATGCTCAGCACTTTTTGATAGTTTTTGACTGCACTTGTGCTCCTTAGCAATCATGGTGCATGTGCTTGGTGAAATTTTAGCATTGGAACATAGAATAGTAGGGTTGGAAGGGGCCTATAAGACCATCAAGTCCAACCCCCTGCTCAATGCAGGAATCTAAGTCAGAGCATCCCTGACAGGTGGCTGTCCAGCTTCATCTTGAATGCCTCCAGTTTGGGACAGCCCACTACCTCCCTAGGTCATTGGTTCCATTGTCGTATTGCTCCAACAGTCAGGAAGTTTTCCCTGATGTTCAGCCGGAATCTGGCTCCCTGTCCCTTCAGCACAATATTCCGTGTCCTGCACTCTGGGATGATCAAGAAGAGATCCTGGCCTTCCTCTCTGTGACAGCCTTTCAAGTACTTGAAGAGCGCTATCATATCTCCCCTCAGTCTTCTCTTCTCAAGGCTAAACATACCCAGTTCCTTCAGTCTGTCCTCATAAGGCTTTGTTTCCAATCCCCTGATCATCTTTGTTGCTCACCTCTGAACCTTCTCCAGTTTGTCTGCATCCTTCTTGTGGTGCCCAGAACTGGACACAGTATCCCAGATGAGGCCTAACCAGTGCTGAGTAGAGAGGAGCTAGTACTTCATGTGATTTGGAAGCTATACTTCTATGAATGCAGCCCAAAATAGGATTTGCCTTTTTTTGCAGCCACATCACATTGTTGGCTCATATTCAGCTTGTGATCTACAACAATTCCAAAATCCTTCTCGTTTGTAGTGTTGTTGAGCCAAGTATCCCCCATCTTGTAACTGTGCATTTGGTTTCTTTTTCCTAGGTGCAGAACTTGGCATTTATCCCTATTAGATGTCATTCTTTTGTTTTCTGCCCAGCGTTACAGTTTATCAAGATCACTTTGCATTTTGTTTCTGTCTTCCAGCGTATTAGCTATCCCACCCAATTTTGTGTCATCTGCAAATTTGATCAGCATTCCCTGCACCACCTCCTCCAAGTCATTAATAAAAACAATGAAGAGCACTGGGCCCAGGACTGAGCCCTGCTGTACCCCACTCGTTACCTCTCCCCAATTTGAGAAGGTCCCATTGATAAGCACTCTTTGAGTCCGATCCTGTAGCCAACTGTGGATCCACCGGATCGTTGTTTCATCTAGCCCACTTTTAGCTAGTTTGCTAATCAGGATATCATGGGGCACTTTGTCGAAAGCTTTGTTGAAGTCGAGGTATATTATCATCAAACATTGGTCTCTGCAGTGGTAACATCCTTCATGTGGTGGGGCCAGAGACTGGCCCTTGGGAGTGTACATATCCGGCAACATGTGAATGGTGTATTGTATGAGCTGGATGACTGCATGTAACATTTTGAGAGGGGAAAGATTCACACTTTCTAGGTCAGGAATACAGAACCTCAGGCCTGGGGTCCCTGTCCAGCTCTCTGGGGTTCTCCAGATGGCTGTGCCTCCCTTTCCCCAACGACTGACTCTGGATGGTTTCCTGGCATTTGTGCAGTTCTTTCTCCATTCTAAAATTTTGAAATATCAGCCGAAAGCTGATATTTTTGGCCTTTCCCCTTTTGCTTTCAGCCCCACTCATGACGACTGGAATGGGCCCCCAAGAGCTTCTCTGAAATGGAATTTGGCCCGTGGGCTGAAAGAGGTTCTGCATTAAGCATCTTCCTCGCAGATTCTTGAATCAAAAGGCAGTGTTGTTATTATTGTTATTGTTATCATCATATATTTGTATATTCTCTCACCCAGATGACACACACTTTTATTTCTATAGTAATTAATGCCTGCACTCCTTTAGCCCAATCTCAGTCCAACCAACAAGTGATGCCATGGTGGCTAGTATTTAAACGGAATATGGTCTAAGTTGCTGCTGGTCCAGTAACTGCAACCTGCATTTTGTCTCTTTATAATTAAAATATTCCTGATTTGTGTGATTCTAAAAAAGCTCAGTGGGGTTAGTTAAATTATAGATATGTATAGAATGTGGTTAGTCTTTTAAAGAGGCTCCTCCTTCCTAGTCACTGTTTGTTACATTACACTATAGAAACATCTCTGTGTACCATTAAGGTCCTTGTTATTCAATATGTTGGTCCCTAGAGTTAATAAATAATGAAATTGCTTTGGGATATATATTGTCTATTTGGGGGATCCCATGTTGAAAACTGTTGATATTGAAAGCTGCCATGATAGCAAAATGTCTCACCCTTTAGCATGGGAAAGCACCAACTCCACCACACATCAAAACCTGGATGGATGAACTAGATTTTACAATTAAAACATGAATAGTATTTAATTGGTGTGATGCTAATACTGGCCTTAATTCTTAGAGATCTTTGAATCCTGATTTTATTTTATAAAATGAAATGCTTTTATTTTATAAAATGAAATGCTTTTATTTTATAAAATGAAATGCTTTTATTTTATGGATATCTCTTGTGGATCATCTCACTTTCCCCCATGCCCCGCTTTTTCTTTCTCTTGATATCCTTCCCTTTCTCTTCTATATTTACTGGGTCATTATGGAAAGGGCATGGGTTATCCAGGAAGGGTGGGTACAGCTGTAGGTTTGTTTCTTTTACACTCTAATATTAACACAAGCTTCTCAATAAACTTTTAAAAGTTGGAAATGTTGGCATTTTACATGTGTATTAGGCATTAAAGGTGTTTCATTTGAGTTTTGCAGACATGAATTTTCTTTAAAAACCAACAACCACCTCCTGCCACGGGGAAAAGATGAGATAATGTGGGTAGTTTGAATGGAGTGAACTTTGAATATCTGGTGACTAAACATTTGAAAAGAGGACTTTTATAATAATTCCATGCTAGTGTGAGTGTTTGTTGTCATTGCTGCTGCTGCTGAATTTATTTGTCCTTCTAGACTGGCAGACTTGAGAGATTTACACAACATAGTTTCTCACACAGTAATCAAAATGATAATGTGATAGTTGTTGGAATTAAACTCCTGTTGTTTATCCACTTTCACAGACTGCTGATACTTTGCTTCTCAACATCTGCGTGCAAACAGCAAGCTTGCAGATGATCATATCGTATGATTGCTACATGAGCTAGTCAGATCTCAAAATTCTTGTAGATACAGTTGTATGAGTTACATTACTGCTGCCTTTAAGTTGAAAGCTAGATACATATTTCACTAGGTGATTTGCCATTTTGAATGATAGAATTACAAATACTGAAAAGTGTCTTAGGAGGACTTTTCATATGGCTGAGGTAGGCTCTGTGCCATCCGATCATGTGGTTAGGCCAAATGTGTGGTCCAGTCTGGGCATGTGTGTAGCCTGAGATCTAAACCTGTTACAATGTATAAAATTGTTTGACTTCGGAAGATCTCAACTCTTTTTGTAATTATTACACTTGGTTGCAGCTTGGAAAAAAATGAAGAGAAGAGGAAACCTCAACGGTGCACTTGGATCAATGCATGATCAGTTGTACAACTCTTTGTTGGGGCAACTGAGCCAGTTTTTGCAAGGGACAGCTAAGACGCATGCAAAATTGCCTTAGTTGCTCCTTGCAGAAACTGGTTTAGTTGCCCCTGAAGAAGAGTCCTGCACCTCAAACTGCATTGGGTCTTAAATAAACTGGTTCAACTGTACCGTTGAGGTTTCTTCTTCTCTTTTTATTCCTGCCCTGATGCCTTCCCTTCTTCTGTAGTTTGGAAAAGGTCACACATTTGCTACAGGTTTAGACACTGCATAAAATGAAAGCTATACAAATTAGACAGGAGTTGGCCTGGCTCATACTAAATATCATTTCTGCCTTTTATCCAGGGATACAGAATACAAAGGACTACAGCTCTCACTGGATCAAGTTTCGGCAACAAAGCCATCGTTCCCATATGCAAACTCAACCCCAACGATAACTGACAATAGAAAAGGAAGCAAATCACGTCTCTCAAGCACAAAGTCAAAATCTAGGACATCACCATATCCACAGGTAGGAACATTACAACTCTTTCCTTATGCTTGTATTTCATTTGTTTGTAAAATATTAGAAATGCCTAAGATATTACTCAAAGGGTGGCACTGTTAGGCCTTTTAGGATAGTTTAAGATGCCTTGATTGAGAATGGACAAATGACTTGCTTACTTGCGTGATGACTAAAGGACAATTTTGCATATCTTTCCCCCTTTGTGAGATATGCAAGTTTCACATGCATGTGAAGCTCAGGGGAGATGCAGAAGTTCCCTGTTTAGATGTTGTGCATAAAGCATGCACTGAGGAAACATCTTTTCTTTTGGTTCTCTGGTGGAAGTACTACAGTAGCCCTTAGACTATGTATGATCATAAGCACACTGGTTAATAAGTTCCACTGAAATCAAGGAGCTGCCAAGGACATGTATTTAGTATCAGGGTTTCGGTTATTAGATTCTGAATGCCAGAAATTTCTATTGGATTTTACTTTGAAAATATAATGCACACCTTTGTAATAATCAAAATAGTAACTGCTCATCGTGAGCACATGCCAGGAACTTAGTAAAGGGGAAAAGAAAAAGGTAAATTTAGAATCTATACATCACTAAGGCTGAATCTACACATAGCAGTTATACTGTTATCATACTGTTATAATAACTATTGGTGCCCATTGGTGTCATGTGTACCAATAGTTATGATAATGGTATGATAATAGTATAACTGCTATGTGTAGATTCAGCCTAACTCTTGGGTTGGGTTAGAGATGAAAAGGCTTGGGAAGAAACCGAGAAAAATTAGAGTAAAAGCCATTTTTTAAAAAAACAAAGAAGGAGAGAAGTGGGAGGGAGGGGTCAATTTTTTTTCTGCCTACCATTTTTCTGTTCCCCCCTTCAGTCTCTAGTTTGTGTACACACACAAGGGCTGTTCACAAGAACCCCCCCCATGTGTTCTTGGAAGGGCAGAACAGGTCCACACACACTAGCGCTGATGCAGATACTTCTGCTGACCACAACCCTTTAGTGGCCACACATAGAGAGTTCACCTGAAAGAGCCCTATGAACAGAGAGGTCTTCCAAGTGATTGGGAAGCCTGAAACAATCAGGATTCCCATTTGCATGGAAGAGCCCTGCATGTGTACAGCTGTATTTCTGCCAGGCCTGTTCAGACTGTCACCCTACTGGTGGCTGCTCAGGACCTGACAGAGGTGTTGGCATCAGAGCTAGAGGTGGCAGGCATGATCCTACTCGCTCCTCATGATCCTACTCACTCCTCATGCACTCCCTAAATGTGTGAGGGGTTTACTGTGAACAGCCCAAAAGGAAACTGACAGATATCCCAAGACTCTCATGCATGCTTCAAACGAACGCACACATCAGAAACTTTTCAGTGAAGGTTAAAACTGTCCATCTTCATAGTCCTATCTGAATTTTTTAAAAAATGTCTTACATAGCCTTCCCCAGCTCGATCCCCTCCAGATATTTTGGACTACAGCCCCCAGCATTCCTGGCCATTTGGAGGGCACCTGGTTGAGGAAGCCTGTCTTATTCTGTTGTTTAAATCTTTACAGATATGTACACTGTTGGGTCTCACTAAGAAGGGTCATAGTTCATTGATAGAGCAGTAGTGTTGCATGCAGAAACCCTGTAGTTCAGTTCCTGGTTTTCTGGCTAAAAGGGTCTTTGGTAGAAAAACTGGAAAGACCTCTGCCTGGGGAAGCAGTGCCAGTCAAAATAAGCAACAGTGGGCTAGATGGATCCTTGATCTGATTCAGTATACAGTAACTTCATATGTTTCTCAAGCCAATCCTTTGTGCTTATTTTTTTTAATGAACTTCTTATTTTCTAGCGTTGAAAAGTCTGCTGAAAAAATGCAATGTAGCAACTGTAAATAACTTACAGCAGTTAGATTTACTCTGCTTCCATTCATCAATATGCACTTTATGTGAATTGCCATTCTCTGTTAAGGCTGAATGGTGGTATAAAAATGTCTTTATAAATTAAATAAATAAATTCCATTCTTAAAGGAAGAAGAAGAAGAACAAAGAGTTAAGCAAAGTCCAAGTTGCCAAGTAACAGTAGCAGTTTTGCCTTTAATTCAGAGCACATTTTTGGATGTTCCCTCTGAAATTGGTGCAGGTGGTATGCATGATTTATTTGTCATAGAAGAGGGAGAAACATGGAGAGATGTACTCCTAAGGGGTTATTTAGACAAAATTCACCAAAAAAAAAAAAAAAAAAAAAGCCAACCCGATCTTTAAACAGAAGATTTAAGCAAAGTTTAGTGTCATTGACTTCAATGGGTAGTAGTTGTCTTCAACCCAAATTGCTTTATATAACTGGCCTGTGTATTATTGGATTAGGTGTCATCATTTTAGGTTTGGTAGAGGCACCAACATAACTTTTTCAACCATATTTATTCCAGATACCCCAAAACATTTAATTTTATTCTGTACACAAGAAATAGCAAGAACATTATCAGTCATGATCTGAGTTTTCCTTATGACAATCACATATTGAAAAGTAGCCTTCCTATAATGGAAAAACTTGGTCATCATTTGATTCAACCTTTAGTGCTTGTTCTGCAATCTATTTGTAGCACTCTTGCAGAATTTGGTTTTATCCAATGGTTGGAACTGTATTTACAGTTGTAAAGCTCCAAACTTGTTTGTTGTAATAATTGCCTTGCTTTACGGGTGTCAATGAAATATTGTGAAGTTGCCATGTAATAAATATTGAGATCCTGTTGCTTTCTGTCACCCACTCAAAAAGTAACCATCTAGAGTTGTTTTGCAGTCTATTTCTTTAATCCAGGCATGTCACTCATTGACTAAAAGGACTGTGTAAATAGTATATTTAGAGTACAGTCTTATGCATGCTTAGACAGAAAAAAAGCCTACAACTTCCAGCATTCCCCAGCCAGCCTTGCTTCCTGGGGAATGCTGGGAGTTGTAGGACTTTTTTCTGTCTAAATATGCATAGGATTGCACTATTAGGCTGCAATCCTGTACACACTTACCTGGGAAGTCCCACTGAACTCAGTGGGGCTTACTTCTAAGCAGACATGTATACTAGTTTTCATACCAGCAGGTCCATATAAAGCTTTCCCAACTCTGAAAAGTAAAGCGGGGGGGGGGGGACCTTTAATTCTAAAAGTAACTCCCAAACTGGTATAGGCTCACCAGCAGCAGAGGTTATTTTAATGGTCATGCTCTATTACTTTAATCTAAGCTTTTTACCATCTGTTCTGCCTATAACAGTGAATGCAAAAAGAACATACTTCACATGTCAGGGTTACATTAGTAAAAAGCAAGATAAAAGTGATTTAAATGCATGCATATGTTCTCAGTACAACGTAGACTGCATCTGTGATCTCCCTTGTGTTTAAGACACAAATCAAGAGGAAAATTGCAAATGCCCAATGCAGCAGACGTTTCTGATAGCAAAGGAGACTTGACTGAGAAAGGGCTTCCTTTTGCATTGATCAGATACGTTGGCAAGAACTGAGATAAGGAATTGAGACATCTGTTAAGTTTATTTAAACATCAGGCATTGGATATGAAGCCAGGTATTGTCCTCAGTAGGATGGATGTTGAAATCAACAAGGGAATATCAAGGTCTGATACGGAAGGTTTGTGTGCTGTTGCTGAAAGTTACCCAGCAGGAATGCACTAGTACTTCATAGCTTAATACAGTTACATACTTATACATGCTTACGTTCCATGGAAATCTACTGTGTGTGGCCTAAGCTTTCTCGACCTCCCTTCTTAACCTAAGTGTTATACAGCTTTGTAACTGGTAAGTTGATATGTTCTACTGAATGAGTTCTTGTTGTTAGAGACAGAGAGTGTAAGCTTTGGAGCTCTTTCAACAAGAAGAGGGGAAGAAAAGCTAGACCATCATAAAATGTATCAGCTTTCCCATTTTTGTCTCAATATTTATATAAAGCTTAGGTAAAGAGAGACACCATGAAAGACTTTTTACCTCATTTTGGCCGCAGTCCAGACACCACTTAGAGCAGACTCACGTGACCAGTTCTTTCATTGCAGGAAGGGGGCTTTTTGTTATCACCTTGCCAGGGTGATCTATAGAGAGACTGATTTTATAAAATAAGTTACAATGGGGAACTTAGTTTGAGCCAGGGGCCCAGCTATACAACCTTTTTTTAATGCTGGGGATCAGCCGTCACCATTTTAGTCAGAGTGGGTATTTCTGAGCATGCCTGATGCCCCCTTTTAACAGTAAATAACACTCCGAGCCCACACATCTGGGGCTGGAGACAAACCTTTCAGGTTCGAAGGCTGTGGCTTACAGGCAGAGTTGAGGTCCAGCACCATTCCTATTAAAAATGATGGTCAGGAATTCTGGAGCTTGAATGTTCCATATCATTTTATTTATATATTTAACATGGTTTTTACGCCACCTTTAGGGGTAGAACCTTCTCAAGGCGGCGTACAAGATCAAACAAGCAATACAGAACTATACAAAACAAATAACATCAAAATCAATGAATAAATATTCAATAAAAACACTATAAAAATAACCAAGTTAACATCAATAAAACCTGCCACCTACAGACTATAGAAAGGCCAGTGAAAACAAGGGGATCTTCAGAGCCTTTCTGAAGACCTGGAAAAAAGAGCCTGATGAACCTCTGATGGAAACCAGTTTCAGAGTAGCAAGGTGTCCAATTTTAGAGGGGATAGTCCTCTATTTGAAGGGCAGCCAGAGAACCATTTTGTCCTTCATTTTGAAGGCATCCTCTGTTTGAAGGGCTGTCCAGTCCAAGTCAAGTTGAAAGATAAAAAAAATCATTGGAAGGAAGAGCTGGACCTTCAGGTTCTCTATCAGCAGCACCGGGATAGCAGACAGAGCAAGACATAAAGGTCATAGTCTTCCACGCTATGCTGAGGTGTACCATATTTCTATTTAATTTATAATAGTTTCTAGGTTTGCATCAATACATATAAATCAGCAAATGTTGTGCAAGTGGGTGTCCTCTTTTGCCTTCTTTTTTGATGATGCATGTTCTCTTTTGGGGAGATTCACAAGTGGCCATCCTAGCCACCTCTTCCTTATACTCCCAGCCTCACTGCCCTTTGCACTGGGCAGGTGAGATGGGCATCTGCTGATGGCCTCAGAGTGTGGGCAAAGTTATTCAAGAGAAGGCATTCTTTCTAGTAATTTGGTCCCAAACTGTTTAAGGCTTTTAAGATTAGCATCAGCATTTTAAATTGAGCTTGGGAAGACACTGGCAGCTAATGCAGCTGGACCAGTATTGTCATCTAGATTGGTAGACTGCTGTGGACTGTGCATGCTTAGCTATTGGGGCTCTCTTCAGGTGCAGAATGATATTGGGGATAAGCAGCAGTATCCCGTGAGTTTCCCAGACAGTATTAGTTCCCTAAATTGGCCTGTTGTTGTTGTTCAGTCGTTCAGTCGTGTCCGACTCTTCGTGACCCCATGGACCATAGCACGCCAGGCCTTCCTGTCCTGCGCTCTCTCCCGGAGCGTGCTCAAGTTCATATTCATTACATCCATGATGCTATCTAGCCATCTCATCCTCTGCCGTCCCCTTCTCCTTTTGCCTTCAGTCTTTCCCAGCATCAGGGTCTTTTCCAGGGAGTTTTCTCTTCGCATTAGGTGGCCAAAATATTGGAGCTTCAGCTTCAGTATCTGTCCTTCCAATGAGCACTCAGGGTTGATTTCCTTTAGGATGGACTGATTGGACCTCCTTGCAGTCCAGGGGACTCGTAAGAGTCTTCTCCAGCACCACAGTTCGAAAGCATCAATTCTTCGGCGCTCAGCCTTCCTTATAGTCCAGCTTTCACAGCCATACATTACTACTGGGAAAACCATAGCTTTGATTAGACGGACCTTTGTCGGCAAGGTGATGTCTCTGCTTCTTACTATGCTGTCTAGGTTGGCCATAGCTTTCCTCCCAAGGAGCAAGCGTCTTTTAATTTCATGGCTACAGTCACTGTCTGCGGTGATCTTGGAGCCCAAGAAAGTAAAATCTGTCACTGCTTCCATTTCTTCCCCTTCTATATGCCAGGAAGTGATGGGGCCAGATGCCATGATCTTCGTTTTTTTAATGTTGAGTTTCAAACCAGCTTTTGCACTCTCCTCTTTCACCCTCAACAAGAGGCTCTTTAGATCCTCTTCGCTTTCTGCCATTAGGGTGGTATCATCTGCATAGCGGAGATTGTTGATAATTCTCCCAGCAATCTTAATTCCGACCTCTGATTCATCCAACCCGGCATTTCTCATGATGTACTCTGCATATAAGTTAAATAAGCAGGGTGACAATATGCAGCCTTGTCGTACTCCTTTCCCAATTTTGAACCAATCGGTTGTTCCATGTCTGGTTCTTACTGTTGCTTCTTGACCTTCGTACAGGTTTCTCAGGAGACAGGTAAGGTGGTCTGGTACTCCCATCACTTTAAGAATTTGCCACAGTTTGTTGTGATCCACACAATCAAAGGCTTTAGCGTAGTCAATGAAGCAGAAATAGACGTTTTTCTGGAATTCTCTTGCTTTCTCCATGATCCAGCGAATGTTGGCGATTTGATCTCTAGTTCCTCTGCCTCTTCGAAACCCAGCTTGTACTTCCGGTAGTTCTCGGTTTGCATACTGCTGAAGCCTAGCTTGTAGGATTTTGAGCATCACCTTGCTGGCATGTGAAATGAGTGCAATTGTGCGGTAGTTTGAACACTCTTTGGCGTTGCCCTTCTTTGGAATTGGAATGTAAACTGACCTTTTCCAGTCTTGTGGCCACTGTTGAGTGTTCCAGATTTGTTGGCATATTGAATGCAGCACTTTAACAGCATCATCTTTTAGGATTTTAAATAGCTCGGCTGGAATACTGTCATCTCCGCTAGCTTTGTTGTTACTAATGCTTCCTAAGGCCCACTTGACTTCACTCTCTAGGATGTCCGGCTCAAGTTCAGTGACCGCACTATCATGGCTATCAGGGACATTCAGATCTTTCCTGTATAGTTCTTCTGTGTATTCTTGCCACCTCTTCTTAATCTCATCTGCTTCTGTTAGGTCCCTGCCTTCTTTGTCCTTTATCATGCCCGTCTTTGCACAAAACGTTCCCTTGAGATCTCCAATTTTCTTGAAAAGATCTCTAGTCTTTCCCATTCTGTTGTTTTCCTCGATTTCTTTGCATTGTTCATTTAAGAAGGCCTTCTTGTCTCTCCTTGCTATTCTCTGGAACTCTGCATTCAGTTGGGTATATCTTCCCCTTTCTCCCTTGCTTTTCACTTCCCTTCTTTCGTGAGCTACTTGTAAAGCCTCATCAGACAGCCACTTGGCTTTCTTGCATTTCTTTTTCTTTGGGATGGATTTCGTTGCTGCCTCCTGAACAATGTTACGGACCTCCGTCCATAGTTCCTCAGGCACTCTGTCTATCAGGTCTAATCCCTGAAATCTATTCCTCACCTCCACTTTATATTCATCAGGGATATGATTTAGATCATACCTGAATGGTTTAGTGGTTTTCCCGACGTTCTTCAATTTAAGCCGAAATTTTGCAAGAAGAAGCTCATGATCTGAGCCACAGTCAGCTGCAGGTCTTGTTTTTACTGACTGTATGGAGCTTCTCCATCTTTGGCTGCAAAGGACATAATCAATCTGATTTCGATATTGACCATCTGGTGACGTCCATGTGTAGAGTCGCCTCTTGTGCTGTTGGAAAAGAGTGTTTGCTATGATCAGCGTGTTCTCTTGGCAAAACTCTATTAGCTTTTGTCCTGCTTCATTTTGTACACCAAGGCCATGCCTGCCTGTTATCCCGGTGATTTCTTGACTTCCTACTTTAGCATTCCAATCCCCTATGATGAAGAGGACATCTTTTTTTGGTGTTAGTTCTAGAAGGTGTTGTAGGTCTTCATAGAACCGATCAACCTCAGCTTCTTCGGCCTCAGTGGTTGGGGCATAGACTTGAATTACTGTGATGTTGAATGGTTTGCCTTGGATTCGTACTGAGATCATTCTATCATTTTTAAGATTGTACCCCAGTACTGCTTTTCCCACCCTTTTGTTGACTATGAGTGCTACTCCATTTCTTCTAAGGGATTCTTGCCCACAATAGTAGATATGATGGTCACCTGAATTAAATTCGCCCATGCCTGTCCATTTTAGTTCGCTGATTCCCAAGATGTTGATGTTCAATCTTGCCATCTCATGTTTGACCACCTCCAGCTTACCTTGATTAATTGATCTGACATTCCAGGTTCCTAAACAATATTGTTCTTTACAGCATCGGATTTTCTTTTCACCACCAGACACATCCACAGCTGAGTGTCCTTTCGGCTTTGGCCCAGCCGCTTCACTCTTTCTGGCGCTACTTGGAAATACCCTCTGCTCTTCCCCAGTAGTATATTGGACACCTTCCGACCTGAGGGGCTCATCTTCCGGCGTCATATCTTTTAGCCTTGTGATACGTTCCATGGGGTTTTCTTGGCAAGAATACTGGAGTGGGTTGCCATTTCCTTCTCCAGTGGACCACATTTTGTCAGAACTCTCTGCCATGACCTGTCCGTCTTGGGTGGCCCTGCACGGCATAGCTTATGGCTTCACTGAGTTACGCAAGCCCCTTCGCCACAACAAGGCAGTGATCCATGAAGGGGCTAAATTGGCCTAGTCTGGTGTAAATATTAGGATCCTGGATTTCTGCCCTTGCCTGATGAACAGGGCAGTTCCACCTGCATGTTGCACTTTAAGATCTGCATCCCAGGGCCTGCTGTACCAGCTGGAATTGAAGGTCACACTCTCCAGGTCTAGATTTGAGTAGAGCCACCCATGCCCCCAACTTAGCCCTGACACAAATCACAGCCTCAGCATATTCAATATTCATACACCTCACATGGCTTTAACAAAAATCAGACCTGCTGGCTGGGTGACTATGTGGAAGTGGTGGAATTAACTTTCTTAGAAGTCATTCTTGTATCTTGACTCCCTTGTAGTGAAGATAACCACTTGTGTGACTCTGTGCTTCTTAAGGAGTATTCTGGCTGCAAGTCCATGCTCTCCTTCTGCACAAGCACCATTGAAATGAATTGCACTGAATAAGGGTCAAACTGCATGTGATGTTAGCCACATGCTGAACTGAACATGCTTAATTTGGTCACTTTTATTTTGCAGAAAATGCAGCCATGGGTCCCTGATCTGGAAACTGCTCCCAATATAGATTGGGGCCCTGTATAGTTTTTGCACTGTAAATCACTCATCCTATGCCTGAGTATTGTCTACTGTGAATAGTACCTCCAGGGCAAATAGCAGTCAGGTAGCAGGCAATTTCTGGCAGAAAACCAGTGCAGAGTCTAATCCAGATTGGGAGCACATTCCAGTTTGGGGCCCCATGTCTGCTTTATCTCCAAAATAAAAGTGACCCAGTTAAGAACACTTGTTTAAACATGTGACTAACACCATGACCTGGTTCATACATAATGACAGCCGAGAGTAAGGGTTGAACATGGGTTGTCACTGAATCGTGGGTTGTTGTTGAATCACTGGTTGCTGTTACATGTGAACCCTGCACTATGGTTGATAACCATGAACAACCCAGAGTTCACAACCCAATAACAAACCATGGGTTCTCTTCCTGGGTTGTTTGTGATTAACTACCCATAGTGTACGATTAGCACGTAATGAGAACCCACACTTCAACGACAACTCACACTTCAGCGACAACTCATGCTTCAACAACAATCCACACTCAACCACATGCAAACCAGGCCCATATGTAGTTTAGCTCTACATGTTTGGTTGACTGAGCCCTGGGGCTAGTGAATTGCAGCTTACATGCACTGAATCAGTTCTATTGACTTCCATAGCATGATTATTGCAACATTTGTGTGCTTGGCCAACAGAGAGAAAGTACAGTACAATCTGTTTCTCTAGCTTTCCCTAAAATAAACTTCTCCTTGAAGTTTTTCTTGGGACAAAGAAACCCTCCTGACTCTAGCTATGCCTTCCTTGGTTACTCCACAATCTCTTACTTTGCTAAGACATTGGATTCGCACATGGAATGTCAGCCATGGTTTCATGGCATGCTAGTCCATCCTTGTCAGAATCTAGCAGTGTGACAGGAAGCAGCACTGGGATGACTGGAAATGGTCAGAAATAGATTGTAACAGCTCTTTAGGGCTTCTTTACTGCCAGTAGTCCTTTTAATTTTGGAAAATGATGATTGATTTCAGGCACAACTCCAGGCCAAATAAGCTCTTAGTGTTTGTCCCAGCCTTTATCTTATAATTTGACTGGACAAGCCACATAAAAAAAAAATCATAGGAGAATTGACATAAGGAAAATGAGAAGAAACAACTTCCAAATAAGGTTGGAATAGCTCCCCTATCTCCTCTCATTCCTGTTGTCCAAAAGGCAGATGAAGCTCAGTTGGTGACCTGTGTGTGCTTAGCTCTTGACCAGAAGAGCATGCTTCTATTTCGTCCCCATATAATTTTCTTTTAATTTAATTTCTTCTTCTAGAAAACCCAATTTGGTTGCCCCCCCATCCCCCACTTCACCTTCTTCTTAGAGAAGAAGGCATATCAGTCTCCACTGATTTCTGGATTGAAGTCAAAGCATCAAGAACTCAAATTGCTTTTCAGATTGTACCCCACCCTTGATTTCTTCTTCTTTTTCTTTTTATACTGCAGTATTCTGGATTTCATACTGAAAGATCTGAATCTGACCATGAAAGTCAGTGGGGTGGAAGCCCACTGACTGATACTGCATCTCCACAATTAATGGATCCTTCTGAAAGACCAAACTCCCAGCATCATGATGTCTCCTGTGCCTACAGACAATACTCGGACCGCAGTGCTCTCTGCTATGGTTTTGCACTTGACCATTCCAGGCTGGCTGATGACAGGCACTTCCATACTCAGGCCTGCGAAGGTGGCCGGTGTGAGGCTGGTCGCTATTTCCTCGGCACACCACAGCCTGGAAGGGAGACATGGTGGGGTTCTCGAGCTGGCCTTCCCCTTACCAAATCTTCTCCTGAGAGCAGAGAAACCTATGAAAACAGCATGCCGCACATAACCTCCATTCACCGGATCCATGGTAGGTTGTAAACAACAACAAAAAGCTGCTCAAAGGCAGGATGGGTTAGTAACACTGAGTCAGTGTTTCAAAGGCCTGTCAAGATTTCCTCTTAATTTGCTTATTTATGAAGCCTACAACAAAACAAGGGGACATCTACTTGACTACAAGGAGGGATTTAAGGCTCCATGTTGGAATGTCTCTATGCACTTCTCCACACAGAGCTTTTATCCTGCTATTGAGATTGGTTACTCAGGGAAGTTTGCCGGTCCTTTAGATGATGTCGTCAACCTCCTGGGCATCCCCCACGCTAAATGACCTTTATTACATTTTTTAAAAGACTGTCGATAATGAGCTATCAAATTGCAGCGCTTGAGTTCCCCTTGAGTTCCCTTTGTGAAAAGAGGAAAACCCAAAATAAGAGGAGCTAGATCACAGCAGCATCTAGCAGCTGTATAATGAAACATATGGAAGACTCAGATAAGGGAGAAAAGGAGAGGGGAAACTGTGGGAAGGAAGTGCACATAAAGGGAGTCCGTTGTGATCCTGCATTTAAAACGGAAGCAGAAAGCCCCGTTTTAAATGTGGGATTTTAGGTTGGTGTAGAGATGCTCTATGTCTCCTCCTCCTGGCTACTAGAAATGGAACAAAGGCATCAATAAGAAGCTTTCAACAATTATCTCCATCCATCCATTCCCTCTCAATGATTTCTCTTTCTCTTTCTCTCGTTCACTCACTCACTCGCTTACTCTTCAGTCCCACTCCAGCACATCCTTCCAGGCTTATTCAATATGAGCCCAAACATTCTTAGCACTCATCTGCATCTCTCTCTCTCTCTCTCTCTCTCTCTCAGCTTCAAGTTAACATTTTTCTTTGCATTCTGCTCTTCAGCTCTGTCATATGATTTTCATTCAGGTTCTCCCCACTAAATGATAATTAAAAAGTGTCAGTTTTCCAGTATGGCTGTTGCAGACATACAGTCAGGATATAATGTTGGTTTAAGAGATGGTTAGGTTGGGTTTTTTTTCTTTCAAATTGGCCTAAATTTGCTCTGCATTCTATCAAGGACAAGGTAATAGTTTCAGTTTGATTTTTACTCCAGCAGATTAAGAACTGAACTGTCCTCCTTTAATTTGTGCCCTTTAATTAATTCATTTTAAAAGCATTATTTTTAGGCTGCCTTTATAGGTGGAACTCTTTCAAGGGGGATACATCCAATGTCTGGGGCTGTGTGTGTGTGTGTGTGTGTGCATGTGTGTGAGAGAGAGACAGAGAGAGAGACAGAGAGAGAGAGAGAGAGATTTTAAAAAAGAATTGTTTACCTGAAATGTTCTTAACTGCCAGTTATATCATTCTTTCTGCTTGGAAGTAAGATCTGCTGAGTTCAAGACTCCCCATAGTGTGTCTGCCATAGTGGTGTTTACACACAATGTGTGTATCTTTAAAAAACATCTCTACACTAAATGCCTGTATCTTAATGGTTATTGTGATGACCAGGAAAGAGCACAATGGTGACTGTGTTACTGTAACATCATAAACTATGATTCAAGCACCTCCAAGCTGTTGGTTTGGTACATGAGCAGTGATAGTACCATTAGTATGCCTGGAACCGCCAATTTTGTGACAAACAAAATTGGACTCAAGCATTTCCTCCTAATGTAAATTAGGTTGGGTTCAGACTTGGTCGTACTTGGAGCAGACTCACTGAAATCAATGAGACTCTGAAGTGTGGATCCAGCACTTTGCAGTCACCAGGCTTTGGAACTGAAGAGGTCCAAATTCAAAATGGATTTCACCAGCAATGCCCATTGGACAAGCTAGATTTTCATATATTGTTCAACTAGCTTTGACTATTAAGTCGATCGTGTGTTGAACCCCAGCAACCAAGCTATTTCCATTTGCATGCCAATGCAAATATCTATATGTATAAGATACATTGCATCTCTGCCTGCATCTTAAAGAAGCTGTTGAAAGAAAATTGACACTTGGTGAAACCACTTAATTTTTGTGCTGCTTCTGTGTGGATGCCTTTTGTTGTTCACCACATAGTCAAATATATGGTTCTTTCAGTGTGCATTTGTATGGTGTGTTTATCATAATGGGACCCTGATTTTTCTTTGAACTTACAAGTTACTTCTGGAGACACAACATGTCCGTCTGGAAGCCTTCTGCATTTCTAGATTTGGCACTGTAATACACAAGCAGTAGCACAAGAATTGCCCTATGAAAAGGCAGGTATGGTTCCCCTGGGATGCCTCCCATGCTTACTGCAGGAAACCAGCTGTAGAGAGAACACAGATTGTGCTGGTCCCTGCTAATTGTGTGGACCAGCCAGGAAGCCAGTTTGGGATGCAAAGATTTGCAACACCCTGCCTATATTTATGTTGAAATGTTCCAAGACATACCTTAATTTAGAGCCTCCTGGAGATATTCTTATAGAAATCCCTCATAACATTTACTAATAGCCATCTGTCTTGCGTTGTGTTTTGGGGATGAAGCTTCTGCAATGGACTGGCTGAACTAGAGAGGTGGCATGATAATGTTCAGTTGGACAGGGAAGTAAACAGTTTGCAGGGTGGTTTCTGCAAATGAAGAGTAAGTTGGCTAACAACTGGGGCACAGGCTGAGGGTATAGGAAAACTAAAAGACATGGGAACTAAAGGAAAGATGCAGAGTAGGCAATGGACTGAGAAAGGAATCTGAAGGAAGAGTTGGTGGACAGTGAAGCTTGAAGAAAGAGGCAGAGGCAAAACAGAGACTAATCAGAGAAGGAGCTCTGAAGAAACTTCACTGCCCTTAAAATGCAGGAAGGTGAGTGGAGTGTGAGGGAAACTGGTAAGGAGGCAGGCTAGATTAGGGCTGGGGAATATGCAGCCCTCCAGACATTGGTGGATTGTAACTCCCATCAGGCCTAGCCAACATAGCCAGTGTTGAAGGATGATGGGAGTTGCAGGCCAACAACATCTGAAAGGCCACAGGTTCTTCATCCCTGGGCCAGGTAATGCATTTAGGTCAAAGTATGCAGCGGCCTGAAAAGCAAGAACCTAAGGAAATGGTGGGTAATGGAGACATAGAGTTGAAGAAAGGAGATTCCAAGGAGACAGTAGGCCTTGGGCAAGCTCTATGTAGGACATTGAGACTGGAAGAGGAAGTGCACTATTGCTAGGAAGGAAACAGGCAGATAAGAGTGGGAGCCAAGGGGCACAGGGTGGCTATGTCCTGGAGTCTAGACTTGCTAGACCTTCTTGCTGAGGGCCATCTTTCTTTGGCCGACACCTGTTAAGGTCCCCATTCCAGCAGTGGGCATGGCCAGAGCCAGAAGTGGACAGAGTTACAGATGTGGCTCTTATCTTTTTTGAATATGCAATGGAGGGAAAAGCCATTTGCATCCAGGCATTCTCCTGTGCAAGGTTCTTTTCATCATCAGCTTTGTAGTTGGGGAAAAGGAGAAGACAAAACAGATAACATGGAGTGCAGCTGGTAAGGGCATGTGTCCTGGGGAGAGTTCAAAGATCCAGGTTGTGAGGCCTAGAGGTCTGCATTTGGCCCACCACAGCTTGGAGGTTCCCCAACCCTAGTCTTGATCTTGACTGGCGAATTCTGCCAAATGTGCCTTCGCCTGATACTGCAGTATTGTGAGCTGACAATCCTAAGGGGGCAACAAGGGCCAGTATGGGCTGCAGATTAATTTCACTGCAGCAGGCTTATAGTTATTAGAATTGTTATATTCCCACTGGAAATGCATATGTTTTGAATGTCCTGCTGTATTCCATGTTCAGCTCAGTGCTGATTGCTTATCTCCTTTGTTTTTCTCACTTTCTAGGAAGAGGGCACTGGGATGAAGAAAGTGTTGTTAGTTCCCCAGACCCTGGCTCTGCGAGTGAGTCAGGAGACCGATACCACTCTGAGCAGCAGTATCAGGGCAGTCCACATGAGCCCAGCAAAATTGAAACTCTGATCAGAGCAACTCAGCAAATGATTAAAGAAGAAGAAAACAGGCTACAGTTACGGAAATCGACTCCCGATCAGCTGGTTTCCATTAACGGAGCAGGGAAAAAACATTCTGTTTGTTTTGCAAACTACCACCAGCAGCAACAGCTGAGAGGAGACGTCTGCCGGGTCCCTAGCATCGTCAACACGTCTCCCTGTGAGCACACACAGCAGCGAGACGGGAAGATGATGAGCCCCCATGAAAATGACTATGACAACAGCCCTACCACACTCTCTAGAATAAGCAGCCCCAATTCTGACCGAATCTCTAAATCGAGCTTGATCCTAGCTAAAGACTTCCTTCATTCAGAAGTGTCTCCACATCAGACTGCAGGGGATAACCCAGCTGGCTCCCCAACTTATTACAGTTCCCACAGGCAATACTTTGATAAGCATGCATACACATTAACGGGATATGCCCTGGAGCACCTATACGACAGCGAAACCATTAGAAACTACTCTTTGGGTTGCAATGGATCACACTTTGATGTGACTTCTCACCTACGGATGCAGCAAGATCCAGCACAGGGACACAAGGGGACATCCGTTATAATAACCAACGGGAGCTGATGGGTGTTTTCCCTTCTTTTCTTTTAAATATGTTTGTGCTAGGAAGGTATCTTTGCAGTAATAACAGCAGACACATATGTTTTAGTACCCTTGTGGTTACCAGCATTTGATAAACTACAATGCACTAGAAGGAATACTTGTAAGGTAGTGGGGGAGGTATTGGTTTATCCAAGTTACTGTTTAAAATGCACTAGCATTAAGGTGACCCTAAGCAGAGCTATGTTAAAACGCAAAGCTAGCGCCCCATTGTGGAGCAAATCTAAGCTGGGAGCAGGTGTGGCTTGCCAGGTGAGCGGTTTGTGACCCTTGTGTGGAAATCTAAGATGAAGTGGTGGAGGACAAAACGGCTAAGCTGCTGGTGCACCCAAGCCCTAGTCAAACAAAACCACTATGCACTCTTTACAGGCAACAGAGAGAGAGAGAGAGAGAGTGAAATTCATATTTTCAAATGCAAAGCAATTGTTATTTAATGTTTCCACACCCTTTGCTCCCCAATGGCTATAAAGAATGGCTAGCCAGAAAGTCAGAACGTCAGTATGGTTAATAATTTGCTGGGGTATTGAGAGTTATAGAGGTGTCTGACTTGGAAGCATGTATGTTGTGTAACAAACCTGATCAGAAAGAAGACTGCTTGCTCAGACCATATTACAAGGGGATGGACAGAAATTCAGGGGGCCGTTCTTATCCTGGCTTGAGTGATGGAAGAGGTGTAAATGCATAGATTTAGAGGGAAAGGGGCACTTTGAAATGTGATCAGGTACGTGAAAGAAGGTTAGGTTCTGGAGAAGAAAATCATGGTAGGGAAGGAAGAAAGGGCAGAGCACTTAGACATAATTCAGTTCCCACAGCTTGGCATGCACTGAATGCTTCTTCCCAATTTAATACTGAGTATGTTCTGAGGGTGGGCGGGGACAGGGGAAAGCTAACTGTCTTGCTAAACAAGCAACTGGGAGACGTCTAACCAAGGAGGGGTAAGACAGGTGAAATGGTGAGAAACACAGGTGGACAGTTATTGAAAGATACGCTATGAAAAAGACATGAAACACAACCCTAGCAATCTCAAGCAAAAGAGGAGAAAAAGCCAACAAAAGTATACTAAATGGTTGGTTTGCCCAGTTTCAAAATGTTCTGACAATACACCAAAGGGGTCCTACAAAACATGACAATGAAGATAGTTGAACTGGTCTTCATGAAGGGCCAGAATCATTTGCTCCAATCCTAGGCCTGTTCCTTGGGAGTCAAACTCATTTATTTCAGTGATGCTTGCCCCAAAGTAAGGTGTGTTTTAATTAACCAGAGTTTTAATTCATGACCACCCCACGAGAACCTGGTCTTTTCATTTTTGCCTATATAGCTCCCAAGATAAAACAAAGTATGAGTAGCACAGGAGTGGGCTACAGATGATGATGGACTCAAGCTCCCACCATCCATCACCATTGGCCATGCTTACTGGGGCTGATAGGAGTTAGAGCCCAACAACTTATAGAGGGCCACAGGTTGCCCACCCCGTAACATAATCATGGATGGGATGGGACAACATAAAGATATTGAATCAGTTGGTTGATAAATGTATAGCTCAAGAAGCATACTGTTGCTAGTTGCTACTTAGTTGTTGTAGGGGATCCAGGTGTTTCCCCTTAAGGTACTGTTCAGTTTCAGGGCTATCACATTCTCTCAGCATTTCCATTGCAATGTTGTTGTGATTTTTCTGGGAAAATGCATTAAACCTGGCCCATGCATTAAATTCCAGCTGGGATATTCGTAATCTCGATGCAGGGTGGAATGTGGTTGTCTAAGGGTGCAATCCTATGCATGCTTAGACAGGAAAAAAATGCCTACAACTCCCAGCATCCATAGGATTGCATCTTAAGTGTAAAAGGAAACCTGAGTACAGTTATTCTTCACAGCAAGGTTACTGCCCCTCCAGTTTATGGGTATGAGATATTTCACTACCAGCACCCGATTTTGGTAAGTTTTTGATACACCTCTAAAGGACACATTAAAAAAGAAAAAGAAAAAAGAACACCCTGAGGCAAAAGGAGACTTGACCAGTTTGTCTGGAGATTTGGGGGGAAATACCATAAGAAGCAGAAGAAAATGCAATAAAGGTATGTTTTAAAATCTTGTTATCAGAGAGAGACAATGAACCAGAAGGCAATTAATGTAACACTTAACAAAGGCATCTGGGATATATCATTGTTCTTGAACTTGATGAATCATAATGAAAATTCTCCAGCTGAAGTTTTTTTGTGACCCCAAGCGAAATGTGTTTGATCTGTTTTACACAAATGTCAGTAATGCAGGTTACAGCAGGGTGGCCTCACATACCATGAAAAGCCGATGTGCAAGAGCAGTATGAGTTGTAATGTGTGAAACCACGGTAGGAAAGCTAGCACCGCAGCTGTCACCCTAAAGCCACTCACTCTGAAGCATGTCTCATTGAAATCAGTAAGATTTACTTGAAGCAAACATGTTTACAATAGCATCATTAGTCTTATTAATGCAATTAAATAAGCGCTTGTAATGACCTGACAAACATGTACAGCTCAGCACAGAACAGCATGAAGCTAAGCAGCTTGAAATATGTAGAATTTCAAACGTCTGCCTTTGTTGAGGATATCAGCCAGCAAGTTCGTAGACACAATTCCTTCTTAGCACATTTCCCCAAGAAAATGTACAGATATTACTTGTTGTATACTTCCCAGCTTATAACAGATCGAGTCCCAGAATCTCTGTTTTAGCAGGATTAACTCTGTAACTAGAAAGGCTTTTTCAAATTTAGATATGATTAAAAACTATATCTTTAACTGAGAAAGCTGGATTTGAGATAAGTTCAATGGGACTTCCTGCTATGTGTGTCTAGGACTGTAGCTTTAGCAAATACTGGGCATGATTCAGCCAAAATTGTCCATTGATTTCAATGAGAGGATTCAGCATAGGTTTAATGTTCTCCCAGTGAAATCAGTGGGACAATTCAGAAATGTGCTCACCTTTCTTAATCATCTCAAGACAGTGGGAAAATGTGGTAGAAATGAGGTGGGGACATTTTAAAATTAAGAATAAACATTTCTAAGCATCTGTCGATACTGAAATATGTCCAAGGTTGTTATTTACACCTATGCTGTTTAATGTAATGATGAAACATTTACAGAGAGGTGAGATGCAATGTGTATACTTTTGCCTCAATCTATTGAGAGCAAGACACAAGTCAAAACAGTGTTATAGATCTCATTTCTGGCTGCTGGATGGGTTAAAAAGATCTGCATCTAGGACCTGCACTGTGGGTAGAGGAGAGGAAGTGGATACTGGAAGCAGTTGAGGTGCTCCAATCTCCTCCTGGCTGCCAGAAATGACAGCACTGACCATACTGTTTCAGAGTGGGAGCATGCTCAGGAGCTAGGTTTACTGCTGAAGCCATTTGGCTGCCTGAGGGAAAGAACAAGATGGCTCCCATTCCACATACAAATGCCAGCTGGATTGGCAGTTGAAGCTTGCTTCAACATTGGCAATGGGACAGCACATCTGAGGGCAGTAGGCTAGGTTAGGGGGTGCAGGTCAGGACAGAGCTCTGTCCTTCAACACCTCTCCACCTCACAGCAACTTCTGCCTGAGGGGGCTGCCCCACTCCTCTTCATGGTAGGGCCAGCCCTGTTTACTTCTTTCTGTTCTATTCCTGGTTATGCTGAGTTTAGTGTAATGTAGGCCTCCCTGCCTTTCTCCGCACCCAAGATGTTTGTGTGTTTCCTGCACTACATGATTCTAAGCTGGGATGGGGAACCTGTGACCATGACCATTGGCCAAAGTGGCTGGGTTTGTTGGACTCCAACTCCCATCAACATCTGGATAGCGAAAGATTTCCCGCCCCCTGTTCTAAGTGCATCACTGCATTGATTAGAGCAGCCTGAGCTTTCTTACTCATGTTAACTCAGAAATAAGTCCTATTGGTTTCAAATAAACTTACTTCAAAGAAAGTGCATTTAGGACTGCAGCCTTGGAATGTAGAGGCTGTATGCAACAATATAAATGGTTAAGAACATCTTTCTTTCTCTCTCTCTCTTTTGCATGGTGTATTTAACTCCTTTATGTATATGACTTAAAACTGTATATAGTCAAAGACTATGTAATGTTTTGCTGACAATTAGATAAGCTATTTTGAAATACTTGAAATGATTTCTGTTAATATTTGTAAGAATATATTAGCTTAAAGCTATCATTATACAGCAGATACTTTTATCATTTACCAGGAATGCTCATGATTCTTGCCATGGAGCAATATATATACATTTCAGTATAGTGGGCCTAGTCCTGTATTACACACATGTGTGATACACAAAAGACCTATGAAGACATTCTTATTTCTGTAGGCTCTACACCAGCAGTGGACAACACATGGCCCACAGGCTCCATGTGGCCCCCTGCTGACCTCCCAATTCAGTAAAAAAAAAATAAAAATTTTTTTTAAAGGTATCAATAGTGGCTATGGTGTGCCAAAAGGGTCAAAATTGGCTTGCAAAACAAGCCTCTGGACACCATATCTAATTTAAAAAAAACCCAACAATGTTATTATTTGGTGGCCCCAGCAGAGGGTACAGCTGATGGGGTGGGAGTTTGTGGGGCAAACATGCCCCCTGGACCTTCCACAGTTGCTCACTCCTGCTCTACATGAGAGCAGGAACAGGTCCACCAGCTCTGCCCCTCTCTGTCATCATCCTTGTCACCCTCCCTTTGATCAGGGTGAACTTCTGCAAGGGAGAGCCCTGCATATCCATGGAGGCTCCCTGCGCTGTATACAGCTCTGATTTTCCAGGGTTCTGCATCACATGGGAAACCTCCATGGATACACAAGGCTGCAGAATTTCACCCTAAACATGAAGACGGCAGCAGAGGGCAGTGGAGCTAGTACACTCATCCCTGCTCTCCTAAATCCTTGTGTGTAGATGGATAAGAATGTCTATGTAGAGCTAAAGTGGATATGTCATTCAAAGCTGGAAAAAAAATCTTACATTGACCTTAGAAAATCAATTAAAATTGAAACAAAATTGCAACTCTTTATGGGGTTGTGCTCTTAATGGGTATAGTTTACAAGTGTGGGGTCTGATTGCCCCCCCCCCCCATTTCATCACACAAGGCTGAAGTCCCGCATCCTTACCAGGGCTTTCTGCTTCTGGATTTTTTGTGGGATTAAAACCAGCTCCTTTACATGGGCGGACATGTGCTTTGAAACAAGGACATCCTTTCTCGTCAAATTCTATATGTTTCTATATGTTTCATTTTACAGCCACTAGATGGCACTGTGATTATAGCACAACACTGTCATTACACACAGCTGATAGATCGGATTAACATCCCTTATCACATTATCTCCGATCTTTTTAAAAGCAGGATAAAGGTCATAAACCGCAGGAGGGGCCCTGGAGGTTGGAAATGTCATGTAAAGGACCCACAAACCTCTGTGATCAACCAATCTTGATCGCACAATATAAGCCCTGTGTGAAGAAGCTCTTAGGCAATGATACATAACCCACTGAATTTTGTACACACTTTTGATTTCAATGAATTTCAGAACAAGCTGATCAAGTAGCACTTCTTTTTATCAGCAGCTTTGCTGGTGGCCCTGGAAGTATATGCACACTAAAATGCTAACCAGTGACCAAAAGGGTAGTACGCTGCATCTTCTAGTAAGTTAATATTGGCTCTTAGTCAGTCAGGTCTAACCGTAATATTTGTTTTGGGGGTACTACATTTATATCAGGCATTAGTGACACTGATTTTTTTTCTTTTTCTCCTACCCAGATTAGGTCTTTGATAGGTCTGGGAATGAGGTCATCACTAAGCTTTATGAAGTGTTCGGATCCCAAAAGATTCCAAGTGCCACTTGTTCAGGGGCCCATAAGAGCATTTTGGGAGTGACTGAGGCTTATGTACCAGCCCCATTTCTGTGTGAACAGTATCATGGGGGATGTATACACTACCACTACCATTTCTGTGATCCAAATCTGCCTACGTTCGGGATGCTGGTTTGGATCCATATGCATTTGTCCCAGCTATATACAAGCCCTCTGTGCAGCTCAAGCATGAATTTTCATCAATGTGCATGGTGCATTTTTTTCCATGCATGTTACTGAACATGGCCCCTTAAGATGTACATTTGTACATGTATTGGGAACACTGCCCTAGAAACAAGCCCATCGATTTTAGTATGTCAAACACATTTAAGGTCAAAAAAGGAAGAAAGGATCAACATAGAAGACATTCCAGGCCAAATTGAGGAATAATGTAGGTTCAAAGCGGTGATGTCACTGATAATGAGTGACAATTGAGAGAGTTGGCAATAACACATATTAACATTACATACCTGGCCAGCTTTTTAAGCACTGAAATCCATGTTATAAAAACAGAAAGAGGTGAAGGACAATAGCTAATGTGCATATTGTCAGGCTATCATTTATCCATAATATTTGAATGAATTTGGTGAAAGTCTGCTGGGCATATTATACCACTGCCATAATGAATGCGTGGCTAAAGGACTAAACATCTTGATGGAAACTATCAGTTCTATGTTTAGGTATTATTGTACACTTAAGCTATAATTTCCTCTTTAACTTTGGTAGAACTGTCATAGTATGAACCGTCTCATAAGAGCTTTGTTTAAAGTGCTCAAATGGCCTCTTGAAATTCTCCACCCAATATGTGGGCAGAGAAATTGTGTGTGTGTGACCATTTCACCAAATTTCTCTAGGGGGTGGAGAAATTCCCCAGTGGTTTCTCCGGGGTGTGACTTAGCAATGGCAGTTGAACAGCATTTTTCATTTCTCCTAAGCTTTTGTTTTGTTTTGCTTCAGCTGCAAATGGCAGTAATAGCAGCAACTGTGTTGGTAACATGACAGCCATTTTGTATCCTCCACATGTCCCCAGACTTAGTCATTCCAGGGCATGGGGTGAGGGGGGGATGACATGCACTGTCGGAAAATAGTGGAGTATATTCAGAGAAAAATCTGTAAAGTTTTCTTTTTTCTGGAGGGGTGAGAAAAAGAAAAATCTCAGAATTTTTCTCAGAAAAATGTTATCTGATGAGTTTTGGCTCAGCTCTAGTTTAAAGAGGCTCATTGTGGCATAGAACGACCCAGTACTCCTGATTCAATGTAGGTTATGTGATCACATTAGCAAATCTAAACCAGCAGGGTAAATTGGATTGGCCAGCTGCACATCAATTTTCAGCCTAATAAGAGCTGAAATGAACTTGGGAAGGAAAATTCTCAAATTATCTTTGTCTTCAAAAATGTGAGTTTATATTCTCATAATTCTCATGTCTTAAATAAGCTGTAAAATTATTGAATCAGTCAGTTGATCCTTAACATCATTAAAATGGATCATATTCACATTTAAAGTTTAGGAACAATTTCAAAAGCAAAATGTAAAGATGTGTACATTCTAAGTTCTGAAATTGAATCTAAATTCTGAAATTTTTCAGTTTATGAGAAACTTCATTTCATTTCTAGTTCAGACGATGCTTGGTGGAACTGACACAAATTTGGGCTGGTGCAGACTTCGGAGGCTACATTGGGCCAGTCGCAAATTTCTTACATATCCCATATCATGAAAAAACCTGGACACTATAAGTAGATTGTCATGTGTGGCAATTACACATAATTATGGCTTCTCAGCCATTCCATGTACAACAACATAGACACATATGAAATTGCTACGTGTGATGATGTATTCTCTACATAGTTTGAATCCTCCCTTGAAATCTGTAACATTTGTTGTGAAAATGTTTGCTAACAAATGTAACTATTAAAATAGAGAGAAATTGGTTTTCAGGAAATAATTTCTAGCATGCTGGGAAGACACATTTGCTCTCACCAGCTGAGTCAGTCAAGCAAGTGGAATAATTTAGAGTCATGGTGGTATTGATTTGATTGTTCCAAAGTTCAAAATGATCACCCAGAACTTCACAAATGTGCAACATCATGAAACTGGGAAATTTTATAAATTAATTCCTTCTGGTTTCTGAGCCTTTAGTACAGGGGGTGTTGAAGCTCTTCCAGCCTGAGGGCTGAATTTAGTTTTGAAGACGCTCTCCAGGGCTGCATTCCAGTGGTGGGCAGGGGCAAGGCAAAATGGGCAGGGCCAAAGTACAAAAATTACCAGTGTATTTTAGCTTAAAGCTCTTACTGCCAGTCACTACGTCTTAGGAGAGGAATTTTAACTTTACAGGATAGGGGGGAAATGCGCTAGAGCTGGGAATCCACCAAACAATTGGCAGTTGGGAGAAAGTGGGTGGAGCCAGGGAAGGGGGCGTGACCATCTGAGGACACCTGGTGGACCAGATTTGGCCTGTGAGCCTGGGGTTCAACACCCCTACTTTAGCATACGATGCAATCACATTACTAAGCCTTTTCCAGTAGCCTAAATTGTAAGGCCCACTTCCACCTGCACAACAGGAAAATAATTTTAATTTAGAGGAGACTGGGAGGACTGTTTCCCTCACTACATGGCACCCTCTATATACAGCTTGGTCAACTGATAGGGTCCAGTTATGGAAGGATTCCAGTGCCATCACGCTTCTGACTAGCTTTGAAATTGCATTGTGATGGAGGCCTTGTTTGTTGTTGTTGTTCAGTTGTTAAGTCGTGTCCGACTCTTCGTGACCCCATGGGCACGCCAGACCTTCCTGTCCTCCGCTCTCTCCCGGACTGTGCTCAAGTTCATATTCATTGCATCGGTGATGCTATCTAGCCATCTCATCCTCTGCCGTCCCCTTCTCCTTTTGCCTTCAGTCTTTCCCAGCATCAGGGTCTTTTCCAGGGACTTTTCTCTTCGCATTAGGTGGCCAAAATATTTGAGCTTCAGCTTCAGGATCTGTCCTTCCAATGAGCAGTAAGGGTTGATTTCCTTTAGGACTGACTGATTTGACCTTCTTGCAGTCCAGGGGACTCGTAAGAGTCTTCTCCAGCACCACAGTTCGAAGGCATCAATTCTTCGGTGCTCAGCCTTCCTTATAGTCCAGCTGGAGGCCTTGTGAAAAAACCCTCTAAAACCCATCAGGTGGTGCATCCCTACAGACACAGCAGCCATGTGGAAAAAGTGATGCCTGACTTGGTACAGCCGTGTGTAGCCTTTCCGGATTGCAAAGTGAGCTTGGAAGCCCCCCACCCCCCCACACACAATGTTCTTACATACATCAAGATGTAGAAATGCTACCAGTCAATGTAGTTATGCTGGGTCAGAATTTCCTCCCGCCACACAGCGGCCTTCGTGGGTATGACCTGTGTGGAGTATTTTTAAGTGTTTGAAAAGAGTCTTCTGCCTAAATGGTAAACTACTCTAATCCAGGTTTACTTTTTCTTCAAGCTATATGCATTTTTAAGGCTTGTGACACTTGCTTGCTTTATGCAAATGAAAGCTGAGATTGTAAGGATGCCAAGAAGAGTTGGCAAAGTCTAATATCCTGCTTTAAGTTCTGCATGAGGCATGAAAGGGGATCCATTTTGTGCAGTTATTTAAGCTGGGAAGCCTGTATGCTCAAGTCTCAGCTAGATCTCTTCACAATGAAGTGTTCCTGAAATGTCTTCCCTTGATTAAGACGACTACCAACTGTTAAGCTGAAATACTTATGCTGTTCTATCAAAATTCTAAATATGAATTACGCGTGGTTGTATAGCATTTTTTTGCAAAAAGCAGACGAGCACTGAACCAGTAGGCTGTCCCGTGCGGAAATGCTGTTGGTCTTGTTCTCAGAGCTTTTATTAATTATTATTTTTTACATCTAATTTGATATTTTGCATACTAAAGGTGAACATTTCATCCCGCAAATTAGTTTTAACACTTACCGTGAATTTGGAGCACTTAACAAACCTTACAAAATAAATGTTGGCACGATGCTCTTTTTCATCTGGAAGACATCCTGGGGATGTTTGGAGCAGCTATAAATTGACTTTTAGGTTTCAAATGCTTGCTTGCTTTTCACTGAAACACAGAGTTTTTACCTTAGTTTGAACATTAATTCAGCATATTTTTCAAAAAGTGAAATCTATCCCCAAAGCTAAACATGCAGCTAGTACTTGAACTTAAAATAGAAATTCAGCATTCAAACTTTCTGTGGATGTTCAACTATATGTGTGTAGACTAGAGGGTTTTTCCTCTCCAAATTTCATTTGCTGTATAATTTTGCCATGTTTTCCTTCAGTGGGATGATCTGCTCCCTAAAGACAGTTAATGTTCATTTCATGCACACAGAAATATTGTGTTTCATGTATCAGTCTTGCTGTAGTACTCTTCATGGCAGGAAACAGCAAAATTAGCACTATAGACCAACACTTGGATTCAAATGTCGTGGTGTGGAAGGATTCTCTCTTCCAGCTGCAGCCCCCTCATTACCTACTGTTTTGTTCTGGGGAATCCCCCAACTGTGAGGAGCAGGGGTGTGTGTGTGTGTGCGTGCATGCATGCACACACACACACACACACACACACACACGCTCATGCAGGGACTATATAAAGAATGGAAGACAGGAACAGCCCATTCCATGAATAGAACATAAGTTAGGGTCCAATCCAAAGAGTCGGATCCTATCCAAGTTAGGTGCACTTAAACCACTGAAGTCAATAGCCTGAAGTCAGGGGTGGGCAACGTGTGGCAGTCCAGATATGTTGGACTACAACACCCATCATTTTAGCCAGCATAGCCAATAGTGAGGGATGATGGGAGTCATATGCCAAAACACCTGGAGGGCCACAATTTGCTAACCCCTGTCTCAGGTGCCCCTAACTTGCATAGGATTAGGCCAGCCTTCCCCAAACTGGTGGCCTCCAGAAATTTTGGACTACAACTCCCAGAATTCCTGACCATTAGCTATGGTGGAAGGGACTGATGGGGAGTTAAAGTCCAAAAGATCCAGAGGACACCAGGTTGGGGAAAGCTCAATTAGGCTGAGAAAGCAAAGTTTCCAGTTCCATTCCCTGCTCCTAACCTCTTTTAACTGTCAAAGCAAGTATGTTGAATTATTATTGTAGTCATTTAAACTATGTTTTTAAAAAACTATTATTTATTTTAATGCATGTGATTTAGTTTTCAAGTGGAAAAATGTTCTAAAACCAAACAAATACCTAAGCTAATTATAAAAGAGCAGTGTTATACATGAAAAAAGAGAGAACTTATACACAAGTATTTTCTGTTAAGTATTGACTCTTATTATTTTCCTAAAGGAAGGGATTTTTTAAAGGTCTAAATGTGTTACTATACTTAAAAACACTCCTCACAAATGATATCTTCTGTGTTTGCATTTTGACTGACATACAGGCAGCCTGGTCCTAAACTAATTGACTTAAGCAGGATCCATTCATTCTAAAGGGAATTATTTCCAAATCAGAATGCTTGGATCAGCATATAAGGCTATTGCCCTAAGCGTGTATATTTGGAAATAGGTTCTACAGAATTTGATAGGTTTTGCTCCATATAATGTCTACTGATTCAGCGTTCTGTGGGTGTTCAAGGCATATATGGAGGTCTTTATGGACAGGCTGTCCTTTCACTTCAGTGGAAGGGGCTGCTCTGTGCATTGTAAAGGAACATATGCCTACTACGTTGAAATGAATGGGGGAGCTTTTGTGAGCACTTCAGAGCTTCTGTACCACTGGACTGGAGCAAATGCATTTTAGGATCAGGGAGCTGAAGGGGATTACATGAGTGGGTGGCAAAAGTGCAAGATTGCCAACATTACGAATACCATGTCTTGCAATGTTCAGGTTCTAGTGACGTTGTAGTATAACATCTGTAATTTGAACTTTTCCTTTGGAATGTAATGTAGGAAACTCAACTTAGCTATGTTGCCAATATCTTGAAAATTGTTCCCATTTATAATTATTTATATTGTAAATAGATTTCCGAAGTAAATTTGAAGTCAATGTGTATAAGATGTATTTATTATGTGAAGATTTTTTTCTTTAAAAAATACAGCTACCAATATGTAGTCTCTGTCTGGTTTCTTGATTCTGTTTGTGGCTAAAAGCTTGTCCTTTGCACACAGGCATTTTCACTACTTATGGCTGTTCTTTATGAACTGCTATGCCATTTAATGACTTATGCAAAGGTGTGGACCCCCTGAATTGTACCCAACTGTAGTTATCCACCAGCAGAATGGGCACCCCTAGTGGAACAGATTCCTCTTTCCCACCTACCCTTGCATGCCCCCCCATCTGTTCTGAAGGGTGGGGGGACCCTCCGAAATGCCAGATTTGGTGGCATGGGGTGAAGGCAGAAGGAGAGGAAGGGGAAGTCTTGTTGTGTCAGCAGCCATCTGCTTGTGCAATGTTGGATGGAAACCTTGAGCATGAAAACCGTGGAGAAATTTTGCAGCTTATTAAAACTCTCTTGGCTTGCTTCAGAATTCCTCAGACATTTTGCCCGAGCAGGAATCTGGAAATTTGCTTAGAAATTTCACTTTTGTTACCAATGGCAACAACTGAGGACTGCAATTACAGTGATCCCCACAATGACGATTAAACATTTTGGTGCTGATGCAGTCACGGACATCACTTTAATTGCATTAATCAGTACCTGTGACGAATATGTCCCACTCACACAGTGCTTCTCCCATGTAGACATGAGCCTCCTACTGTGGTGCAGTAGCACATGTCTGAACGATCCCTAAACTTCCTTATTTAATCATGCCTTATTTCAAAACTTTTATATGGAGGCAGTTCATACGTTTATTTGTGGATCATCGAGTGCTAGATCAGCATGTGATGAGACATCTAGCAATAACTAGACCACAAGCAGTAGGAGTCAGACTAACTTACCAGTGGAGCTTCTTGATCCTGAGACCTGATTTGTGACACTGAGAGTGGGCAAACTCTTACCTGTGCAGCATCCCACGCACCTGGGGTCACATCTGAACTTGCTGCATGCACAGGTAAGGTAATCCAGGTCAGACATGACACCATACAGGTAAGCTGGGTTGGGGCGGGGGGATGTTAACATAAATTAGAACTGCGGCTGTTGAGGGAAAACCCTTTGCTAACTAATTAACAGCCAATGCAAAGAAACCTCCTCAGTTAACTGTGGTTTGTGCCATCACAGCTGTACTGGCAGCCCATGCCTAGCAAGCAAGGGAGAATCACAATCCATTTTCCCCCTTGCTTATCTATAATAATAAAGGAAGACCTGCATGTGTCGGTCTATCTGTGCAACAGTGCCAAGTCCCTAGGTAAAACTTAGACACCTGAACCTTGCCATGCTTGCTAAAGGGACCTTAGGGGTGTGCACCTCAGGGTTATTTGGCTTTAAATTAAATAATTAATTTAAATGTGTCCATGTGCTGGAAGCCGGCAGTACCATCTTCAGTCACTATATGACAGACTTCCCTAACCATCGCATAGCTTTAGAGGTGGTTTGAAGCTAAAGGGAAATAGTCCAAGGGACAGAGTTATACAGCTGTCCTCTCCCCCCTGCCCCCCTCAGGGCAGCCCCATCTCAGGGGAATGGAGTGGACAGACCCCTTCTCAGAGGGCTGTAGGAATGTACCAAGGCAGGGGCTGTGCCCAGGAGTGCCAGAGGGTGTGGCTTTACTCAGCTGAGGAGGGCAGTATGTGTCCAACCCTGACAGCTGCATAACTTTGCTTGAAAGTTTCACTGGATCAAACTAACGGCTGTTCCAACCAGTGCAAAACGGGGTCCATTCACTAGTTACTAAAGTCGAAAGCAGGATTGTATCATCTTAGTGGCAAATGCCTAAGGCTACTAGGATGCCATTTTGCAGTCAGTGTATAACATGTATTCAGCAGAAAAGAAATGCCTAGATTATCTGTAGGGTGATTATCAGGCCGGATAAGAAAACAGCTGATTCTGATTTTTAAAAACAGAATAGCCTGGGCTTCCTGTAATCAATCTTCCAAAGTACAGTAGTAAATATGCTAAACTGCAAGTGTCAGCAGGCTTTGAGGCAGCCGGAATCCAAATAACATACTGTGGTTCTGCTTTGTAGTGTTGTCAGAATAGTCAACCGCAAGTATAGTTCTTAGTTGTTTCATGGTTCTCCATTCTGAATGAATATTGATGTTTACTATTGGAACCTGATACCATGTAGATGAAATACAAACATACCACTGGCAGAGGAATTTGGTAAATAATATCATTTTAGAATTTATTTATCCAAGTTTGTTCATGGGCCAAGTTGCTGCATGGAGTAATTCCATATGACAGCTTGACCTGAGCTTACTCCAACGTTAACTTCAAAATGGATCTTGGCAAAATGCAGCACCCCATCAGGAAACCATTTTCAGTTCTTAGCAAGGATTTCCGGTAGCTTTCTGTAGTATGTTTGCCTGCTTCCAAGCTATCGGGGTTTTTTGGTGTTTTTTTTAAGCATGTCTGGTGTCTTCAAAGTTAATTTGGGAATACATCAAGGTAGCTTATTTTAGAAGCTGCACTGTGTCAAAAATGAACAGAACCTGAGAAATCTGATGCATCTCAAAGTCATTAAGGGCAATTTTATATTATATATTATAGTAGTTATACACTACTAAGGTCTACTAAGTATATATTTAAAAATGTAAAAAGTGAGTGTACTGAATATGTGTATTATACAGGTATGTTTATGACTGACTGTTTATCTACCAGTTGAGTGTGAACTCTATGGCAGGCTTCCCCAACCTGGTGCCCTGCAGATGATTTGGACTTCAAATCCCATTTGCCCAAGCCAGCATGGCCAATGGCCAAAAATGCTGGGAGTTGTAGTCCAAAACATCTGGAGGGCACCAGGTTGGGAAAGGCTGCTATACACAATAACCTAGGAGTAAACCTAGGGCTTCTCTACACCAGGCTTTTATTCTGCACCATTAATGGGGGGTTGCTTCTAGATTCCTTGTGGGATTATGATCAGCTCCTTTATATGTGGTGTTTTCCGTGGTGTGTGTGTGTTTTTCTGCAAGTTCTATGTTTCATTATACAGCCACTAGATGGCACTGTGGTATACCTGCAATATAGTGGGATTCTGGAACTTTACCAGCCATTGGAGCTCATCAAAGAGTGATAAAAATATATTAGCACATTTTCCCCATTAAGAATAACGCTAATATAATGGCCAGAAAGCATGGAAGAGGCCCTGGAGGTTGATGACATCGTGTAAAAGACCCACAAAAAACTATGAGTGACCAATGATGAGTGCACAATTAAAACTGTGTGTAGAGAAGCCCTTAACTGAACTTGGCTTATTTCTGAGCAGACATGCATAAGATTGCACTGTTAGTGAGTGGTAACATCCCATTAAGCTGTTAAATAAACATTCCTTTTGATTCGATGCAGTCAACGTTTCCAGCTGCTCATCTTCAAGGACATTGGAGTGAATCATATAAATAGTACTGATGCCACTTGGATAACTCTTGTAACATTCCTCCCTCACCTCCTGAACTTTTCTAATTGAATTCAAAAAGCTTAAGGATACAAATGTAGAGCTTTACTTTGTTTTCTGGAGTCTTAACAAATTGATACAGAGTTCAATTTGTGCCAGGCCTCACACCTGGAGTCTGTTTATCCTATCATATATCCTTTGCTGAGTTCCGGGATACTAGGAGTAATAATAAAAGTGCCACTGAAAATGTAAAAAGTGTTGTTCCCTCCCTGGGTATTGGTGGTCTCTCCCATAGACTTAGGGTTTAAAGAGCAGTGGTCGAAGCACAGGACCTTCTTTTCTTTCAAATCATTTTTATTGCGTTTAAAAAGCTTTTCTTTACTTGTAAGTTATCATGGAGGCCTGTTGTCAGGCAAAAAGCGGGATATAACTATTTTAAATAATAAAATTTTAAAATAATACATACCTTTTAATTAATTAATTAATGCCCTGGTTTTGGTAAAGCACCTTGATACCCAGTGTCTCTTTTTAAAACATATGTTGCAATTCTATATATGTCTCCTCAGAAGTAAGCCCCATGAGTTCAATGGGGCTTATTCCACTTACCTGAATTCAATGGGACTTACTTCTGAGGAGACATGTAAAGGATTGCAATGTAAGAGGCTGTGAAGATTTGGTACAGTTCTACTTGGAAATATCATATCACTCACCAGTATTTTTACTCTTCCGTTGAATTCAGAGGTGCTAATTGACATTGGCATTTGCAAAGGGTGGTTCTCAGACAAGCATCTTATGGGGTCACTGAAAAATTACATCAGGTTTCTCCAAACAACACAGAGCAACTAAAAGGACAAACAGATGTGGAAACAACGGTATAAACAAAGAGCATTTTTAAAAAAATCTGTTAAAGGAAAAGAAAAGAAATATGTTTGAATTCTTTTCAAATAGGAAGGAAAAGCCAATGATAGAACTGGTTAAAAAAGTATTATGTCAAGGTTATTTCTAAAATTATATTCTTAGGGAAAATTGCTGATTGAAATCAGTGATCCCACTGCTAGTCAAAATTAGTTGCTTCGTAACATTTTCATAATTGTTGAATATATAATGAGCCCTGACTTAAATCTAATGAACTTTTAAATTTTTAAAATTCTAACTGTGTTAATTTATATTTTTTGGGCCTGCCCTGAGTGGTCTGCATGGTTTGGCAGGTGTGATTCTTAGTAAACTTATGGCAATATGAGGTGGTCTGAGGGCTTTTAGAACATTTTCTTCTTTATTTAAACAAAATGTATTTAGAGGTAAAAACTTCTTGGGCATGCTTGCAGGAGAATAGGGGAGACAATCACTCATAGCTCAGTTATATGTGATTAAAGGAACATTTACTTTGCCCCAGATCATGGGGGCAGGTATCTTTTTTGTTCTTTCTGTACAGCCCCTGGCAACAAGTTTATGTAGCACCTTTTCCAGGGACAATTTCAGCCCCATTTTGAAAACGCCTGGCAGGAGCCACACCTCCTAGCCTCTCAGAGAGGCTTCTATCTATAAGCAGTTGAATCAAATAAAGAAAACTGGTTTAAAAGGCCTTGATGTCACTGTACATTTAGCTATGTTCTCACTTTGAAATATCAAAATAACAGAGAAGTTTTGTCTAACTTAAAATACGGGATTCATAATGTAGTGGGCAAATTATGAATTATGACATTGTCAGTTTGCCCATCACGCATTGAAATGAATTCAGGGAAGCCTAGAAAATTAGAAAGAAACCATTTCTTCAGACCTAAGATAGTAACTGTGCTGAAAGCCAGTTGATGTTATTCAAACCATGCAAGGTGTCCATATAGTACTAGGGATGTCAGAGAATTCTGCTACAGACTCCAGTGAGGCCGGATTCTAAAGAATCCCCCGGAATCCGTGGCGGGATGGCCTCCCCCCCCCCGCTACTCCGTGGAATCCCCCCGGGTTTGAGCTTACCTGGCGGTGGTGGTGGCGGCTCTGGCAGCTCTGGCGGCAGATGCGGTCGCGGCTCCAGCTGGTCTCTTGGCCGGCCACTGCCGGGCTGCTGTGGCTGCCATTTGCATGCTTGTAGTCAGCCGTGATAGGCTACATAAGTATTTACGTAGCCTATCACGGCAAAGAGCAGGGACGCAAATGGCGGCTGCTACGCCATTTGTGCCTCTGCTCTTTGCCGTGATAGGCTACATAAGTATTTACGTAGCCTATCACAGTAAAGGCGGCCACGCAAATGGCATAGCAGCCGCCATTTGCATGGCTGCCTTTACCGTGATAGGCTACATAAATACTTACGTACCCTATCACGGCTGACTGCAAGCACGCAAATGGCGGCCGCTATGATGGTCGCCATTTGTGGCCGCAGCAGCCTGGCTGCAGCTGGAACTCCAGCTGTGGCTGGAACTCTGGCTGCAGCTGGCCCTGGCCGGCGGCTCCACGGAGCTGCCGCGGAGCAGAGCCAGTCTGGGGAGGATTCCGGGGGGAGGGACAGAGCGCTTCCCCTCCCCACAGATTGCCTAGTGCGGAGGCAGGTAAGACTGTCGTACATCCCTACATAGTACTTCAGAACATTTCTGAAGTACTAGAGTCATCAAATTCATACAACACCTTTGTACGGCAGAGAATGGTATTGTTATTATGCTTATACATTCCAATTGGGGTTGCTAGGCACAAATTGGTTGCATAAGGCCACTAGTGATGTCATTACAGAGGTGAGTTTTGAACCAAGGATGTCCTAATTTACAGCTCTGTCTCTTGTCATCCACTATGCTACCTTAGCTCTAATTAGAAGTCTTTATGGGGGCATGTGTTTCTATAATTCTGCCCAAGATGTTTTGATGGTTGAATTAATGCCTAGATAGTCTTCTGCTAAGAGGAAAGAAGCAGTGGTTCCATTTTGTGCCATCTCCATATTTTGTGCCATTTTGAGGCAGCAGTATTCTTAAACTTTCCCTTCAGCTTTATTTCTTAACACAAGATGAAGGGATGACCTTTGTGCCCATTAGCCACAGAGGATGTCTTCAAAGGCATCATGATTTATCACAAGATGTTCTGGTTGGCAGACCTCAAGTTCTATTTTTATTGAGTCCGCATGAGCAAGAGACTACTTGGGAGGGGCACGGGGCATAAAGAGGCTTCACTGGCCCCTCCCCTTTTGAGTGGCGCCATGGGGGATGCCCAATTGCAACCCACGATGTTTCCTCACCCCATCCGCCTGCAACGCCCCCAGCTAGGCAAGCCGGACATAGGGGTACGCCATTTGTGCTCATTGGCCACAGAGGATGTCTTCAAAGGCATCGTGATTTATCACAAGATGTTCTGGTTGGCAGACTTCAAGTTCTATTTTTATTGAGTCCTCCCCAACACACATAATGCAGCACTTTGTTTGTGAATTAATTCCTAGTCTGTCATGTTGCTTTCATGTAAGGTAAAACTTTGCTTAAACTGTTGCCAGTTGATTTAATTGCAGGCAATACATGAGCCAGAACACATTGCAATATGGTTTGCGTTTTAAATAGGATATGCATTGCTCTTCCTGGGTCCAAAGCATTTAGTGAGAAATTGGAATTCCAAACACATCATAGTCAAGAATGCGAGTGGTGTTTGGGTGGGGAAGGGATAAATGTACGCATGATAAAAATGATTAATTTCCTGAAACGTTAGCACAAACAAGTTTCTGTTTTTGTTGCTTATTTGGGTGGCTTGCTCATGTTTGTTTATCATAAAACCTTTAACAGAAGTACAAAACAAAATGTTATTTTGCTTTCTATGGGGGGTTCTTAGTTATGTCTATTGACTCTTTTTTATCATGTTAGCACAACTCCAGCTCTATAGGGTTCTGTTCGTGTATATAATGTGCCACCCTCCAAGACCATGTCTCCATGACAACGGAAGGAGACGCGAATGGAGGAGCACCGGATTTTTTAAAAAAGGAATCAGCTTTGCTGTGCTTTGATCCATGCAGTGCTCCACGAGCAGGTTCTCTGCACCAGTAAAATTTGCTTCACAGAACATACTTCCTGGTCGGTGTGGGGCTTGTAGTGAATGTCATCTGACTGGCTGCTCAACCAAGATGAGAGGTTTCTCCCCTCTCCCCCACACTTTCCCCTTTCCCCTAAAGGTCCAGATGCACCTGCATTTCAGGAGCAAGCCTCATTGAGCACAATGGGAGTTACTTCTGAGTAGACACACATATGCTTGTGCTGGGAAAGGGGGGAACACAGGGATGGGAAACTAGCCCCCTTTCTAACTGCAGGATCTCTACAACGAAGGTGTGAAGTAGTTACCTCCTAAGGCAATAAACCAAGCCAGGGAGAATCCCAGGTTCGGTAAAGCATTTTACAGGTTTCAGGGAATCTGTGCTTTAAACTCTGTATTCAATTCAGGGGGATCTCTGTAAATTCTGATGTGGGCATTCAGAGGGCAAGCCTCATTCAACAAAATGGGAGTTACTTCTGAGGAGACACTAATGGGTTTGTTGTGGGAAAGAGCAGTAATTGTAACACGATGCAGCCCCTATTGTAACACGATGCTGCGCAGGATCTCTATAGCAAAGGGTCCAAGTAGTTACTTCCTAAGGCAATAAACCAAACAACGGAGAATTGGAGCCTTGCGATCACACTTTACAGTGCTTCAGGAATTGGGCTTTAAACTGTGCCATTTCAGTTGAGGGGGATCTCTGTGAGTTCTGATGTGGGCATTCAGAGGGCAAACCTCATTGAGCACAGTGGGAGTTACTTCTGAGTAGACACTACTTGGTTTATGCAGGCATGGGAAACACACAGGAAACACCCCTTGATCAGGGTCACAGTGAAAGGCACCCCCTGGACAGGTCTAGCATACCCGAGGACATCGCAGGGGCTGGGGCACACAGCAACTATACTCGGGAGAAACTGACTTAAGGAAAAGAATCGGACTTTAAGCAGTCTCAGGAAATCTGTTTTTTCCCTGATAAGCTCCGGGGTGGCTGCTGGATGGCCAAGTATCATATATGCCTAACTACCCCCAAATTTATTTATTTATTTATTTATTGCATTTATACCCCGCCTTTCTCCCTCTTGCAAGGAACTCAAGGCGGCTTACATTATCCTCCTCCTCACCATTGTATCCTCACAACAACAACCCTGTGAGGTAGGTTGGGCTGAGAGTCTGTGACTGGCCCAAAGTCACCCAGTAAGCTTCCATGGCCAAGTGGGGACTAGAACCCGGATCTCCCGGCTCCCAGTCCGTCACTCTCACCACTACACTACACAAATGCAAATACAAATGCAGCCACAAATACAAATGCAGCCAGCTTGCAGTGAATCGCTCATCGACCCCACCCCAGGAGACAGTGAGAGGGTTTTCTGCTCCCCTCACCATTACTCTTCTACTGAGACACATACCTAAGTCTGAATATAGCACAGTTTTGCCCTTCTCCCATGCTCTTGGCACACTTTTGACTTTAAAATAATAATAATAATAATAATAATAATAATAATAATAATAATAATAATAATTTAGGTGCCTGGCATATTTATCTGTGCCATCTCTTTAGTGCCTTTTTAAAAAAGAGCCAATCTAATATGTATGTATGTATGTATGTATGTATTATATTTCAAACAAGAGGTGTAGCTTCATTATGACTACAAGGGCTAGTTCATCAGCACTTTGCATAGTTTAGGAGCAAGAAGGTTTCTGTCTAATACTATTCTAGTAACATCTGTCCAGAAGAACCAAATGGGTCAGATAAGTGACATAACTTATTCCTATACTAGCAGTGCTGGTTTCATGTGGGGCTGGACCATGGCAAGTATGTCCCATGAACTGCATGAACTGAGCCTCCATTTTATTGACTTCCTTGTTGCTAAACTCTTTAAAAGCAGAGGGTTGGATTTAGGATCTGCCTTCTACTGATGGCAGGCCTCCACCCATGGAAGGTGGCTCTGTCTGACGTTCAGGGATCCCCCTCCCTGCACCACACCACAGCTCACTGCATTCAGCAGGTCCCCTGACCCTTTGGGCAGCATTTTCAGGAGGCTGGAAGGGAGGAGGGGGCAAGGCAGCCTTCTCCCACCAGCTCACTTGCACACGCCTAAATCTGGAACCAACCTATTATGCTGAGGGTGTTGACTCTCAATTTCTTTTTACTGGTTTTGTGCTTGTATTTATGACAGTTTTGTTTTTACATTGCTTTTTAGCTCAATTGATTTTAAAAACAACAACAACAACAACAACAACCTTTATTGCTACCAGATTTAGAATATGTTGCTTGAAAGGGGTTGTGGAGAAGGCAGACAAGAACATTTTATGAATGCATTTCATTGTGATAGCCTAGCCTTTTCTTTTCTTTTTTTTACTCTATTGCTTCAGTCTGATTTTAGTAGCGTTCACCAGATTCTGCACTTAAGGTTTCTGTTTTAGTGTTATAATCAAGGGTGCCGTAACGTTGTCTTCATAAACAGTCCCAGCTCTGGAATCCAAATGTAATTAGTGCAAAGTTATTCATGGTGTACACCGACAGACATTATTGCAACAGCAACATAAATTCCACAAAGATGATGCATAACCTGGAAAAAAAGCTTGCAAATTCATCATGCTGTGATGCTGGTGCAATATGGATTGCACTTATCTTTTTATTTTCCACAGAGAGCACAAGTTATGTGTAACAGAATGACAATCCATATACTTTAGCATCTGTTCAACCCTATAAATTACAGAGTTCTCCATACGCTAGAGGAAATGAGAAGTTACCAGCCTCCAGCTCATTTGCTTGATATGAAAATGAAGGCGGCCCAAGTAGCTTTAAGCTAATGATGAATTGAACCTAGGAGGCTGAGAAGTTCCTTTTGGGCCTAACGAAGTCTGAGATGAGGCTTTATCCATTAAAATAAGTTTTTCCACTTACTTAATTGGGAGCAGAAGTACAACAGCATTGTCAAATACTCATAAATCCCTCCCTCATATTATTAGGAGAGGTCAAACGAAACATTAAAACCAGTTTTAGAGGTCTCTAGCTCTAGAGGGCCGCGGTGGCTTAGTGGTTAAGACGCTGAACTGCAGACTGGAAGGTCGGCAGGACAGCAGTTCGAGACCCGAGTGCTGCATGATGGAGTGAGCTCCTGTCTTCAGTCCCAGCTCCTGCCAACCGAGCAGTTCGAAAGCAAGAAACTGCAAGTAGATAAATAGGTACCGCTTCAGCGGGAAAGGTAACAGCGTTCTGCGCACCTCAGTGTTCAGTCATGCCGGCCACATGACCACGGAAGCGTCTTCAGACAGCGCTGGCTCTTCGGCTTAGAAATGGAGATGAGCGCCACACCCTACAGTCGGACACGACTGGTTGGGGACACCTTTACCTTTCACCTTTTTTTAGCTCTAGATAGGATATTTTGGATTACTAACTGGCCTGTATCGTGAGCATGCACACAAAGAGGCAAAAAGTCATGAGACTCCAGCCTAAATGGGCTCAGCTTGTATACCTTTTGCATGTGGTTGTGTTAAGGCTAGGGTTGTATATATTTTTCAGGCCTGGATCCTGTACCTTTCACAGCCGTGGGACATACAGAAGCTCATCAGGTGAAGCTTTGCCCATGCTGGGGGAATTAAGCTTCACCTGCTGAATTTCCATTTGTCACACACATGCTACAAGCACAGGAACACTGTGCTTGTAGCTGGCAATACTACTACACGTGATTGTGTTTGGGGTGGTATGCACCTAGATACCAAATGCCCACATCCCCTTCTAACCATTTTGATGGACACCTCTTCAGAAGAATAGAACCATCTTCACGCAAAAGTCCATCATCATTAGGGATGTATGGATTGTGTGAAATCCGTTCTGTCTGTGTTTGCCGATTGTGAGGCACCTTTGTTCCACTGTTCACTCATCCCTGGAATCTGATTCCGCCCCCCCTGAATTTGTGCAAATGTGCATTCGCATGATTTTGCACATGGAAAAATGTACAAATTCCCCCAAATGTGCATTTTCACACTATAGCCTATATGGAGGAAACACACTTTTTTGGTTGGGTTTTTTTTTCTATTTGTGTATTTTTCTACAAAATTCAGGGAAGTTAGAAAACCAGTCTGCAAGTCTGCGGAATCCACCCGACAGGGGAAAAGCTGTTCCACTACAGAATCTGTGGGTCAGTTTCATGAAAATCCAAACTCATTTGGTTCCATTGAGGATTTCTCTGACATCCCTAATTCATCGTTGATCTGCTATAGCACAGTTTTCTCCAACCTGGTGCCCTCCAGACCTGTTAGACGACAACTCTCATCAACACAATGGCCATGCTGTCTGGGGATGATGGGAGTTGTAGTCCAGCACATCTGGAGGACACCCAGTTGGGGAAGGCTGTGCTATAGGGTGGATTCTGGGACTGCAGCTCCCGCTGTCCCCCAAACAAAAATTATGCTGGATGCACAGGCTGTTTGCCAAAGACAAGTTTTCTTCACTCACACACATAGAAGCCTAGATCAGAATGGCTGTAACTCTTCTACTGATGATGCTCCAGCCAGCTGAACCTGTCAAAGCCAGTGCAAAACAATTAGTTAGTGATTATTTATATCCACCTCATCTCAAGCCCCTGCATGGCTTACACAAAGTTTAAATATTTACACTGAAAATGACAAAAGGAAACAAAGAAAAGATCTTCTTCTAGCTGGTTGTTGTTGAGTGGCAGGAAGATGTGACTTCTTTTGACTAGCAACTGGGGCCAGATGATCTTTTTCCTCATCTTTGCAACCGTAGGTCAGCCCTGTGCATTTATCAGTATGTTCAACTGAAGGTTCAGTTCTTTGCTGAAAAGTGGGTCCAACTTCTCTTCCATGTAATACCCAAATAATTCGAGTGACTTCAAAAGATGGCCTGTGATGGATCTTCTTCTTCAACTGCTTTAGAGTTGACTCTATATTCTAGCACTGATGTGTAAGTGAGGAAGCCTTTGACAGCAACGCCTCAAGTATCGACTAAACCTGAGATATGGCACTGTGGTTATAATTCAAATCACATATGGTTCTAATTGATCAACTTATCCTTCCTAATTTTAACATCGTCATTGTGAGATCTAAGGAAAGTTAGATTTATCATTTTAAAAAGAAGAGATGGGGGAGAGGAAGGAAGGAAGGAAGGTTCAAGGCAGCCATTTTTAGGGCTCCTTCACACCGGGCTTTTATCCTGCAACTGAGATTGCTCTTTCATGGAAGTTTGCAGGCTCTTTACATGACACAGCCATCATCCAAGGCATCTCCTGTACTAAGAGCTCCTTCACACTGGGTTTTTATCCTTTATCTTCTTATTTCTTATTTCAAATGTATTGTTTCTTTATCCTTTGGAATAGGTAGGGATAAAATGTTAAAAACAACAACACCACCTTTCTTTGGAAATTATGCATTCTGACCATTCCCCAAAGACATAATCTATGGCACAGTCCTCATAAACTGTGATCAACTACAGCTACTTTTTCCAACATGGCACCCTCCAGATGTGTTAGTCTGTCACATTTACATCCCCAGCCAGCAAGGTGCTGGCTGAGGATGATGGGACTCACAGTCTGGAGGTTGGGGAAGGCTGAGCTAGAGATTGGCCACTAAATGCAGTAGGATGCAACCCACTTTTCCCAGAGTAATTGGAACTATAGTGGGTCAATGTCAAATCATTCTGGCTTCCCATTCCCATCCCTGCTACAATCATTCCCCCCATTGGGCTCATTTCTACATCCTGTGCAGAATATACTATACGCTGTGCAGGATAGCCCTCATTGCATCTGATAATGGTGGCTGGGCTTTATCTTTGGTTTGTGCTTCTGTACTGAGGAGATGTCCTGGAACTTATAACACCATGAAACATGGCCACTGATGCTGTGGCATGACAGCCATTCTTCCTCATACTGGTGGTTGCTTTGTCAGTATACCACTTCACAGGATTAAATACTACTTTCCTTGATGAATACAGGTTCTTTAATAAACGGGTGACTAAACGGGTTCTAGCAGATGGAAGAACACATATGGAATAAGTGCTAGAAACAATCATTTAGTAGAAGGATTTTGTAGCTAAAATCTTGCCCAAAACTTGAACTGAATTTTCTGTTGAGGTACAGAATGGATCAGACTTTTAATTTCCACTTCCTCTTACTAGCCAGGAAAAGAAATATCAAAATACCACAAGAAAGGCTCTCCTTGCATCATTTCCAGCAAGGACAGGAAATACAAGCTAGTGTTGAACAGTCTCCAATCTCTAGTTCATTTACTGGATAGGTTTCAGAGTATTTCCATAACATAATTGTGGAGACCTCCTGTACTAAAATAGTCAAGACTTGATTTAAAATGTTGGGAGATACTGGGAAAAAACAGCCTATAGCCCAGCTACGTTAAAGTGCTTTAAAGAGAATTTATTCCAAAATAAGTTGATTGAGTTATGTTGGCTTACATTCTTCATCTACAGTTTACATGGGTGGATCAGGCTGCCTGAAGTGACTGCAGTCTTTCAGAGTCCTCCAAGGTTTTTTTTGGTGCTGTGTTGTAGTATTCCTAAATAAGCATTGGATAGCCAGTTCTGAAAATCGATACCTTTGTAAAATGTTCCTTTTTTCCACAGCCACTTATGTATAGTGGCATTAGTTCAACGAGTTTTACAAAAATACCAAAAAGTAGTGAAGTTTTGTCAAAACAAATGTATAATTAATTTTTATTTTCTAAAAATCTGGCATAGTTTTACTAGCAAATTATTATATCAGGAAGGCCTCAATATTGCACTGGGGCATGTGTGTATTAGAGAGGGCAGTGTGCGGGGGTGAGTATTCAAGTGTGTGCACACCTTGAATCTCTGTGGCTGAATGTGTACAGAGGTATGTTGTATATATGTAACCCTGATTTGGATATTAGATGTATAGGGCCATTTAAGTCCCAAGAAAAGAAAAGGAAAAACGATGTTGTAGCTGTCTGCAGGTTGTATCCAATGGTGTCATTCCATTAGTGCAAAGTGTCTACCACTTGTGGAAAGCGTGTTTTCATCCTTGTGCAACTGTGAAATCCAATACTTTGATTCCATTTCCACAAGCAATTGCAAAAGCTGTTTCACATGTGGTTGTAGGTGTCTTCAGTAGGCTTGGTGTTGCTTGCATTAATTGAGCTAGTTGTTCCACTACAGAATGTGCAGCTGATATGAGAACAACATCACCTCTTGTACTTTTTGCTGCTAGCCTAATGTTGGATATGCACTTGTCTCTCATTTCCCAACAGTGACAAAATGGTGGAGGAGCAGCCCTTTTCCTGTGGGACAATTACTGCTAAAAATCAAAAGGACATATCTTTGGGGGATAATTAGGCCCTGGAGAGCTTGGCTCAGATTGGTAAACAAAACAAAAGAATGTGAGCTGGGAGGGGAGAGCTCCTGTAAAAGGTTGCCCCGAGTGAGAGATGGGGAAGGGGAAGCAACCTGGGTGTGGGGAGGGTTGCCAAACCAGTTTTTTGGGTTTTGGAAAACCCCATCTCCTAAGGCTGATTTTAAATGGTGTGCTTTTAATGTCCATGTAGGTTTGGGCTTAATTGTGAATTAACGTAATGAACATGCTTTAAAATGCTTTTTTGTGATCTGAAAAATTACTGAAATGTTGATATTTCTTGAGATGCATTGTTATTTATATTACTGAATGATCATTGATTTTTTTAATGTATTGTTGTGTTTTACTTTGTATACTGTGAGCTTCTATGAACCAATTTTGTTTTGAGGAAAGGCAGTCTATCTCTTAAAGTCTAATCTAATAAGGAATTCTGTGGTAGTGGTGGTGATGAAGCCTTTGGCATCAGTTGTCTGACCTACCCTACTGCCGCAAATGGGTGTGACAGGCAAAAGGGTCTTTGGCTGCCATTGGCTGAGCAGTTCTGATCATAAAGGTTTCTGGCTATCATTGGAAGAAGGGCCAAGGCAAGGATGAGAATGAGATAGGGTGGAAGAAGCAGAAGGGTAGAGAGTTGACAATATTCTCTCTTCAAGCTCAGAACCATCCAACCCCTCAGCAACTATGCAGGACTATTCCTGTTCTATGACTTTCATAGACCTCAATTGGGTAATAGGAATACTACTGATGTTTCTGATATGGTTTCACATGTCCTGCTAATGGATCAACTATGAACTATTGAAAGTCAACAGTTTTATGGCTTAGCTAGTACTCTGTAGTTTACTACCATAATTGTCTTTTGAATTTGGTAGTAAGTGTTCTCTGTTCCATAACTACACAAATAGGATAACAAAACAGTGACTGGGTTCACACAACTCAACATACTTGAATGAGGGTTGTCATTGAACCATGGGTTATTGTTGAACCATGGGTTGTTGTGTTGTGTAAACCCAGCCATGCGAATAAACCATGGTTTGTTAACCACAAACAACCCACAAAGAGAACCCATGATGTGTTGTTGGGTTGTGAGCTGTGGTTTGATTATCCTTAACAAACCATGGTTTGTTAGTGTGGTTGGATTCACACAACACAACATCAAGCCATGGTTCAACAAAAACCCACATTTAACCCATACTTTATCTTGAGTATGGCTTGACATGTTGTGTGAACCCAGCCATTCTCTTCCTTTAAAGTGAACATTTGTGAGACTTGTGATTGTGATGACTTCTGATTCCCACCAACAAACAGAAGCAAGTCTTGACTAACTCAGATCAAAGGCACTAGATGCACATTTCTCCCATTAAATGGTGGTCTTCTAGGAGCATGTTTTCTGCATCCTGTTCTGTATTAGATTTCAGGCTGTGCAGTAATATGTATTATATAACACATATAATAAATGTCCTTTTATTTCCAAATCTAAAACAAATTTAAAATATTTAAACACAAGCTCCTGAGAAATAGATTAACTGCGCTGCATCCCAGTAGAACAGGCATTTAAAAATATAATTATTGATCAGTTTTTAAATAGTCAAACAGAAAAGATCTGAAGTCTAAATATCAGCCCAGATGATTATTCAAATAATGTTATTGTAACATAATAAATTAAAATGAACCTTACAGCTTCTACGCATAATTCTTATATTTTCACAAACTCATTTGACAAACCTTAAAGCATATGTTCATTGATGGAGTCTGAACAGATAGTGACTAACCAGAAAATAAATCTTAGGGCAAAGTACACATTGTATTAAAGATATAGCTAGCAGCTATGTCTTTTTTCTTTTCTTTAGTACTCAAGAATAAGCACAGGAGTCACAAAATTGAGACCCTAGCAATTTAACGCTTTATACCAATCTTAATTTCCACCCCCCTCCCCAGGTCTGTAATATATATTGCCAAATAGTGATCCATTTAACAGGTCACTATTTGGCAGCATATACTGCAGATGCAAGAGGCCCTATCTGAATTGGGACTGGAGTGGAGGGAAGGGTTAAAGCCCCGCTACCCAGAAGGTAGAGTGCTGATCCAGATCTGGGCTCTGCATTTACTCTAGAGTAAAAAAAAAAAAAGTGGGGGGAGGAAGCACACATTATATCCTAAAGTACTGTATGCTTTGGGTCCTAGGGTCATGGTGGATAGCTTAATGAAAACACCAATTCGATGTATGGCAGTTTAGTTGTCCTGTGAAAAGGACAACTAAAACTGCCGTTGTGTACAAGTTTATGGTGCAGCCACATTTGGAATACTGAGTACGGTTCTGGTTGCCCCATTGCAAAAAAGGATATTGTGGAGCTAGAAAAGGTACAGAAACTGGGGATGAAAACAATCAGTGAGTCGGAGCACCTTCCCAATAAGAAAGGGCAAAAGCATTGGGTGCTTTTTAGTTAGGGGGAAAAAAAAGATGATGGGGGTGGGGGTTAGAATGACACAACCTAAGATCATCTCATGATTCAGACCATGAAAGCTAAAATGTAGACCTGGTTCTCACGAGATGCCAGGTTCTCCATGGGTCGTTCAACCTATGATGAGCCATGGTGCATGCTAGGTGTCATTTTGAATATGCAACACCTGATCAGGGCATTGTCATGTCATGCAAACCTGGCCATGCAGGTTCAAACAACTCTCAGATAACCCTACTTCTAACTCTCAAATAACCCACGGTAGCCAGGTTCGCATGATATGGCATTGCATATTGCATATGGGGGTTGGATATTCAAAATGGCACCCATTATTCAGCACAGCTCATCAGAGGTTAAACAACCCATGGTGAGCCCAGCACCTTGTGCAAACCGGGCCAGAATGTTCTAAGAGACATGGAGCTGCTGCCAATTCCATCCTCCCTTTCTGTTCCCTATTACTTGTAACATCTAAAACATAAACATGGAGCACGATATTGCCATTCTATGTGTCTCTGCACTGCACAGTCCGCCAACGAATCATGGGAGATATTGGTAGGGATGACAGAGAATTCCGCCACGGATCTCAGTGAGGCTGAATGCCAGTGCATTCGGCCCCCCGAAATCTGTGGCAGAATGAAGCCCCCGCCCCCCCACCCCACGAAAGGCACGTGAAACGGAGCACTTACCTGCTGCTGTCCGCGCTGACTTGCGAATGTGATTCCATTCTTCATCATAGCCGTGATAGGCCATGTAAATACTTACGTAGCCTATCACGGCAAGCAAAAAAAAAAAAAAAGCGTACACAAATGGTGGCGGCTATGGCGGTCGCCATTTGCGTTCCCTATTTTTAGCTATTTGCGTTCCGTTTTTTTCGCCGTAGTAGCCTATGTAAATATTTACATAGGCTAAAACGGGGGGGGGGGGGAGGAACACAAATGGCACCCACTACGCTATTTGTGTTCTCCTTGTTTTTCACCTTAATAGCCTACATAAATATTTACGTAGGCTAAAACGGCTAAAAATAGGGAACGCAAATGGCGGCCGCCATAGCCGCCGCATTTGCATACGCTTTTTTTTTTTTGCTTGCCGTGACAGGCTACGTAAATACTTACGTAGCCTATCATGGCAGCTTCGCAGGATGCAAATGGCAGCCGCCAATTGCGCCTGTAGCAGCCCATCCGCGGCCAGAACTCTGGCTGCGGATGGCCCTAGCCGGTGGCTCCGTGGAGCTGCCGCGGAGCAGAGCCGGCCCAGGGAGGATTCCGGGGGGAGGGACGGAGCGCCTCCCCCCACCGTGAATCCAACCTCTGCAAAGGTAAGTGACTTTCGTACATCCCTAGATATTGTCAGTGAGGCGCGTGGTGGAACAATGTCACAGAACATATTATTTGTATTAGACGTTGCAAAAAAAAAAAGAGTGTACCATCTGTGTGGGATCTTGGTAGGGATGGCGGAAAAATCCGCCACGGACTCCAATGAGGCCGGATTCTTTAGAGTCCAGCCCTCTGAAGTTTGTGGCAGAACGGACTACTCCCCCCCCCCGCCACCCCCCAAATTCTCCCTGGACGGACCCTACCTGCCGCCGGCTGGTCTGGGTCTGTCCGCTGCCGTCCGTTGCCCCAGTCTGTGGATGTAAATGGCGTCTGGCATAGTGGATGCCATTTGCATCCCTGCTTTAGCCGTGATAGGCTACATAAATATTTACGTAGCCTATCACGAAAAGAGCAGCGACGCAAATGGCATCCGCTATGCCATTTGCAACCCTGCTGTTTGACGGACGCCATTTGCATCCGCAGCCCGGCAGTGGACACAAGTCCGGCTGCGGATGGGCCTGGCCGGTGGCTCTGCGGACTCACTGCAGAGCGGAGCTGGCTGGAGAGAATTCCGGGGGGAGGAATGGATCGCCTCCCCCCCCCTACCGCGGACGCCCTGAACTGGAACAGTGAGTGGGGTTCGTACACCGCTAGATCTTGGTCATTCTGCCCAGTAAGGCTTACACCTGAACATATTAATGTGTTTGTAAATACTACCACACATCACATGAGTGAGGCTTTTTGCCAGGCATTGTTTCATGAACATGAATGTCACACATGGGCACAAAGACATTGGGGCTTGTATGCCAGTAAACGGAAATTTGAATGGACATTCAGTTTAAAGGAGACAGGCATAACTATATCCTGATTCTTTTACCATGTCAAAATCACACTTCGACATGGCAAAATCACAAGTCAAAATTAACCAAGTGAAAATCCAGCTTCTGCAACAAGTTTTTCTGACTGGAAAGCCGCTCTTCGTTAGATCTTTTCAGATAGCTTGGCTCCACGTGATTCTCTCCCAGTTGATAACTGCCCCAACTGGCTTCAGCTCCAATGAACCAGTAGCACCTATTCAATAGCCACATATTGGAAGATTATTTTCACAAGTCCCATTCCCTGTAAAGAGACCATCAAGATGAAGGAAACTTACATTTTGTACTGAATGTAGATTACTATGAATTGCCATGTATTCATGGCACCAAATTCTGCTTGAAGCCAGCCTGTGCAGCAAGGCTTCTTAGAATTTTTTTGGAAGCCCTACAGGAACGGGAATTGCTCCTTACTGCAGTGCTGTTTTAGTGCTCTGTTGACGCTTGTGCTTGCCCTGGACTACAGTTAGTAAGGCTGAGTTTTGCATGCTCAGGCATTGATTGGGCATAAACAGGACATGACTTATTATTGCAATGCTTACTAGACTGTAACTTTGGTAGTATTGTGGAAAGAAAGAGAGCATATGGTAGGTTATTTTAGGATCTCTCCCTTAAACATTCTTAAGCTTCTATCTGGGAAGCGATTCAATAACTCTATGAATAGATGATGCATTTAAAGGTTTGTTACTTCTCTGTCATCACTTGTAGTTATAGATGGCACTTATTGATTAGACGGTGAAAAGCACTTTTCCATTTGTATTTTTTGTCTTAGCATCAGGTTTCCAGTCACTCCTCTCCAAGTAATGCTTGCTCGTTCTGTTAGCTTACTGGTACAGGTGGCTGCCATTTGTAGAGTTATCAATTTCTCTGCCTGTTTAAAACCACCTATTATTTATGCCAGCCCCTGCTTATTCTCCTTTTTATTCACTTGGACATGAGGCGCTACAAAACATTTTAAATAGCTTGAGATAAAGGTTAAGCTGAAAGATCACATGTTATCATGCACAACTTCAAAATAAATGGGTTAAATCTGTTCCAACACAGTGTTCAGAAATGGTGTCTTTAATGTGCATTTAATTTGCACCACTCTTTCAGATGGGAAAACATAAGCCAAGCTAAAAAAACAAAAACAAAACTATAGCCATAAAGGAAATCATCTGTACTAGGTTAAAAAGTGCACTATGTGCTTTTTCCCCGGGACCTGTTATTGAGGATCATACGGACCTTTAAAACCTTTTAAAAATCTTTATGGTTATATACTTTCTCCCCCTTACCGGATGTGCTTGTGGTATGTCTCTCACTAAAGAAGCATGCTTATTGAGAGTTGCATATTTAACTTGTGTATAATTTTAAGGTTTCATGTTAGAATTAATGTCTGGTTCACAGCAGTTGTTACAAACTATAAATTATCACCCCATGTCTTGCCATAGAGAGAGATTACTTAGTTGTTCATTCACCATTAGCCATTGGATGCTCTCCAGATGTTGCCTATGAAGTTCTCTGAATTTTTACTGGCATACTACCAAGTTAATCTGTTGTTTAGGACACCAAAGGAATTGTTAACTACCCTAAACTTTACAGGAGCCCAGGTTGCTGTTTAAATATTCGCGGGGGTGGGGAAATCTTTCTTTGCTCTGATTCAGCAATAGCTCTTTAACAATGCTCCACTGTTGCATTGCTGCTGTTGTTTTTGTCCTCTACAGCATAATTTTATGCTAATCCTTGAGCTGTTGAAGAGGCATTCATTTTCTTGCATTAGCTAAACACTTTTACTCTGGCTATCTGATGGCTCTCACCTATGACTTACTATGTCTAACCATTCCTTTGACTCTTGACAATGTTACGGAATAAGTCTACTGTAAATCTATCATGCATACAATCCAGGCAATGAAAGGACTGGGCTTTCATCTGTGTGTTGGAATATGGCCCAAATAATGAATGGATTTCAAAGCAGCTAAAAGGGAAGACAATCATGTTACCTTAAATCCCAGTTCAAATAATCTCAGGCTTTATGCCAAAACACAAATGTTGACCTTGCTGGAAAAAAAAAAAAAATCTAACCTTCAGAATAAGCCATAAAGCTTTGAAAACACTCCCAACATATGTCTGAAAAGATTTTGAGGGGCAATGTTGGCAAAATATCTTTTGGTTGCCCTTAGTTTTGCTTAAATCCCATGGAAGTATTCCAAGTTCCGTGGTGCATTCAACACTTTGGAGAAATGGCTCATCACCTCATCTTCGCTCCGACTGCATGACTGCTTGTGTACTTTGGCCCCCACTTATTTTTCCTGGTTCACCATCAGACTAGACAGCTCTGTCAACTCAAAAAGACATTCTTTTTTCAAACTATTGATCTCTGTTGCTCTTCCAAATCCTTTAGTATTGGCCCTTAGGATTACTATAATGCTATAATCATTTTGTTAAGGATTCAGATTCATGGTGGACTCAAAGGTGGTAACATCAAAAGGATTGAAATGCCCTTGAAGAAATCAATTTTTGTTCATCAAATACAAATGCTGAGAGGCTGCTTTCAGCTAATAATTTATAACTGAATTAATGACACATGACTTCCCACAATAATGGCCTTTCTCTTCTTTTCTCCCTGCCTCTGCTTCTCTACTCTCCCCCCACCCCCACCCTTTCGTTGGGAACTTTTTGCTCTGTGATCTGATTTTATATTCTGTGAAAGAAAATTAGACAGCTAAAGAATTTAACAATGACTTTGTGATTTGAAACGCTTTGTTTTTCTTCTCCTGAGTCACCATGCTATTGATATATGTGTAATTTACTTTGGCAAATGGAATGATTAAAATACATGGTAATTGTTGATAGCATTGATAACATATAGCCTCCTCTGATGTTCTGTTCTCATGAAACTCCCTTTGTTTTCAGTGGGATTTATGTAAAATCAACATATCTCATTAGTTTTTCTTCTCTTACACTTTCCTTATGTTAAATACTTGTTCCTACCAGCAAATACTGCTAAAGTTGGGCACATCATTTCCTCCTCTTTCAAAGACCAATTGGATGTTGGTAAAGCATAAAAGAAGTAGAAATTTGGCACCTTTTGCTGGTTTCTAGCAAAAGAAGAAACAAACCCAGAAGAGCTATCCAACAAATTTCAACTCATACATCCCCTTCCTCAGAGAAGTATAAGTCATTTACATAGAATACACTGTTATCATTGTTGCTATTTTCTTCTTCGTCTTCGTCTTCTTTAGACCAATTGTTTTCTTTTACAGACTATCAATACAATATTCATCGTATTAAAAGACATCAGGAAAAAGTTACCTATATTTCCAGGAAATATCTTCTGTGGAGCCAGTGTGGTATAGTGGTTAGAGTGTTGGACTTGGGAGACCCCGGTTCAAGTCCCCACTTGGCCATGAAGCTCACTGGGTGACTTTGGGCTAGTCACTTACTGTCAGCCTAACCTACCCCACAGGGTTGTTGTGAGGATAAAATGGAGAGAAGGGAAATCATGTATGCCACCTTGGGATCCTTGGAGGAAAAGACGGGATATAAAGGTAACAAATAAATAAGTAAATAAACTCTTCTCATTTCAAACCTCCAGTTATTTGGATAGTTCAAAGCTTACATTAGAATCACAAAGACAACTTAGATAAACAACTGCTTTTAAACTAGTGATGTCATCAGAGGTCATAATTAGCTGACTTGGATTATAAATTTGTTCAGCTCATAATGTATGGCTGTATTGCAAATGGAAGACCATTTGCCAGAGAAGTTCTTCTCTGGTTTGGAATGTAAAATTTAACTTTTTGACATTCTGCACAGAAAGCAGATCAGACACTACAAGTGAGCATTGTAATGTGTGCACAAACATTTTTTTCCCATTTCCCCTTACTCTCACTGAAACACTCTTTGATTACTATAAAACTTTACACTACAAATCCAGCTGTTTTTCAAAGGTACGAAGTTATTTAATGTTTACCCCTTATTCTAGATGAAATTCTTATTGATTGTTGTGGTCTATGTGACCAGATCCACTTACAAAGTAGACTTTTGTTTAGTGAATATCCTCTTTATTTAGGTCAATGCTCTCAAGTATTTCTTTCCTCCACCTGATGAGATCAGTATCTAGACCCCTCTCTTATTCTGTGGTGCCATGTCCCTGCTGGAGGAATCTTCTTCAGAGGAGGAGTTAGAGCTCCTAGATACAAACAACATCAAGAAGCAGTCCATACCAGAAGACAATAAGGAGCTTGGCCCCTCTGGGAAGATGGTTGTGGGTCCATCCCTGCAAGAGGAGAACTCTGCCTCCGAGACAGCGGCTGAGTGATCCCCGAGTGGCGGTGTCTCAAGAGGTAGGCCAGAAGAACCCCTGTGAGAAGGAGAGTCCATTTACAAAGGAAGGCTCCTCATGAGTAAAGGACTCCTCATGAGTAGCGCCCTCTTCACAAGGAGGGCTTCTTTCAGAAACTTCTAATGTGCTGCAGTTGAGTCCTTGGTGGGGCTCTGGAAGCTCCTCCAGCTTATTAGCTCTCAGTTGAGACCTGCTGCTTTCTGGAACAGCACCCTTATTTTATGTGGCTGGAGAATACCTTGATGTTGCTTCTCCTTGGACTGATCTATTTTGCCGATGACCCCTGGACTCCTGATAAGACCCTGCGTTTGGACTGCTCTTTTTCTGGGCTGGTAATACTGTGCTTTTGACCCTTTGTTTACCCATTGACTTTGCTAAATAGATTTTGTCCCTAGTTTGCCCCAACTCAGCCAAAGCAGGACACACAGCATGTTTGTTTTAGGACAGGGGTGCATTTCTAAGTGCTCTCCACCATGGCGTCTTCCGGGAACTTCAATTCAGGGCTGGATCTACATGACAACGGAATGAGAAGCGTGTTGGGGTATTATCTGAATTTTCATAAAATCAGCTTTGGTCCATCAGGGATGCAGGAAGCGGTCCCACTGCTGGGTGCCCCCCCCCCCGCCACACACACATTACTCCCTTCTATACAAAGAATAGTAGGGTTTCCATCTTGTCCCTCACCTCAGGCAACAAAATATCCTGGGCCAACCCTGTGAGCACCTTGCCCGCAAAGGGGATATTTCCAACTGGGTAATAGCTGTTACAATCTGCCTGGTCCACTGAGGGGTTTTTTGGTTTTTTTAAAGAAGTGTCTGAAGATCACCTCTTTCATTGTGGCCAGGCCTACTCCCTCCCTCAACTAAGTATTAATAGCTTCCTGCACTCACCCAGTCTGTCACTTTCAGCTCGATGTAACTAGCCAAGATGGGCAAGGATTGAGGATACAGGTGGTTGGATGAATCTCTACAAGCACCTTGCCCACATTCTCCAGCCACATAAAATTGAAACTGGTCCCATAACACCAAACCAGACCAGACACTGTGCTGGAACCTCCACAGCTGATTTCCAGAGCCAAATCAAGGCACTGATGTGCCCCAGGTTTATCAGGCTCTGTCCCCAACACTGCACATGACATTTGTTCATGCACACACAGAGAGCATCTCTACACCAGCTTAAAATCCTGCATTTAAAACAGGGCTTTCTGCCTCCATTTTAAATGCAGGATCACAAAAGACTCCCTTTACATTCCCCCCTTTCCTCTCCCTTTTCCCCCTTATCTGAGCCTTCCGTATGTTTCATTATATAGCCGCTAGATGGCAGTATGGTCTAGCTCCTCTTATTACAGCTTTCCCTTTTTCACGAGGGAACACAAGCATGATAATTTGATAGCTCATTATCTCCAATCTATTTAAAAATGGAATAAAGGTCATTTAGTGCGGGAGATAGGGATGTCAGAGAATTCCGCCACAGACTGAAATGGGATTGAATTCCCTTCAATCTGTGCAATGGAATCCTCTGCGGAACAGCATCACGAGGTCCTGCGGAGCCAGCAGTCATGCGGCTTTTTTTTTGTCATCCGCACAGAGTCGCGAAATTTTCGTAAATAAAAACGCAAGGTAGTATATTTCGATAATAAATACGTAAGTTTTAAAAAAAATTGTGCTCACCGCCTTGTTTGTGGGTGTTCTTTTTCAATTGAAATCCTCCATCTCTGTTTACTTTCAGCCAAAACACTTCCTCCTCCTCGTCCTTGGGGCTTCCCAAAACAAGGCTGCCCTAGGTGTGCCTGAGCGATGCACTCTTTGTTTAAAGCAATGCTGTTTGAAAGAAAGAAAAAACCTTTTAAAATGACCATGCCGGTCTGGAGCCCCGCATGAGGTATTATTCCCCCTGCTAGGCTTTCTGTTCCCACATCCAGCCTTGTTGGTGACATGGTGAGGCTAAAATGGAGAGGAGAACTAACTCTGTGCATGTCTACTCAGAAGTAAGTCTTATTGAGTTCAATGCGACTTACTCCTACACATGTCAGCACCCCACTTGCCCCCAGCTCAGCTTTGTATTTCCACATCCAGCTCATTAGCAAACCTCCTGTTAGTTATCTCACTGGGTGACTTTGGGATGGACTCTCACCACTATGCCACACTTCTGTTATGAAACTCATGAAGAAAAAGAGACAGTATAATGGAAAGTTCTTTCTGAAGCAGTCACACTTCACTTGTACAAATGCAGCATGAAGGGAAAGGTCAGCAACCTTCTCTTTCTTTGAATAAAAAGCACACTCTGCACATGCTCAGGGAATGGACAAAATGAGGAATAAACATACCAGGGAATATGAAGAACTATATTCTTCCATTATGTGTGTGTGTGTGGGGGGGATCTCCCTCAGTCCAGCTGTTCCCTGAATCCCCCCCAATTCACCCAAGGGTCTTCTGAGGTAACTAACAGGAGGTCTGATAATGAACTGGATGTGGAAATACAAAGCTGAGCAGAGAGGAGAACCAACTCTGTGCATGTCTACTCAGAAGTAAGTCTTACTGAGTTCAGTGCAACTTACTCCTACGCATGTCAGCACCCCACTTGCCCCCAGCTCAGCTTTGTATTTCCACATCCAGCTCATTATCAAACCTACTGTTAGTTATCTCAGAAGACTCTTGGGTGAATGGGTCCCCCCCCCCAGGGAACAGCTGGATGGAGGGAGATTCCACACACACATACACACACACACACGAAGAATATAGTTCTTCATATTCCCTAGTGTGTTTATTCCTCATTTTGTCCATTCCCTGAGCATGTGCAGAGTGTGCTTTTTATTCAAACAAAGACAAGGTTGCTGATCTTTCCCTTCACGCTGCATTTGTACAAGTGTGACTGCTTCAGAAAGAACTTTCCATTATACTGTCTCTTTTTCTTCATGAATTTCATAACAGAAGTATGATGTAGTTGTTAGAGTCCAGTCCAAAGTCACCCAGTGAGATAACTAACAGGAGGTTTGATAATGAGCTGGATGTGGAAATACAAAGCTGAGCTGGGGGCAAGTGGAGTGCTGACATTCGTAGGAGTAAGTCGCATTGAACTCAGTAAGACTTACTTCTGAGTAGACATGCACAGAGTTGGTTCTCCTCTCTGCTCAACTTTGTATTTCCACATCCAGTTCATTATCAAACCTCCTGTTAGTTATCTCAGAAGACTCTTGGGTGAATGGGGGGGGGGGTTCCAGGGAACAGCTGGATTGAGGGAGATTCCACAGACACACACACACACACACACACACACATAATGGAAGAATATAGTTCTTCATATTCCCTGGTATGTTTATTCCTCATTTTGTCCATTCTCTGAGCATGTGCAGAGTGTGCTTTTTATTCAAACAAAGACAAGGTTGCTGATCTTTCCCTTCATGCTGCATTTGTACAAGTGAAGTGTGACTGCTGTCTCTTTTTCTTCATGAGTTTCATATAACAGAAGTATGGTGTAGTGCTTAGAGTCCAGCCCAAAGTCACCCAGTGAGATAACTAACAGGAGGTCTGCTAATGAGCTGGATGTGGCAATACAAAGCTGAGCTGGGGGCAAGTGGGGTGCTGACATGTGTAGGAGTAAGTTGCATTGAACTCAGTAAGACTTACTTCTGAGTAGACATGCACAGAGTTAGTTCTCCTCTCCATTTTAGCCTCACCATGTCACCAACAAGGCTGGATGTGGAAATAGAAAGCCTAGCAGGGGAATAATACCTCATGCAGGGCTCCAGACCGGCATGGTCATTTTAAAAGGTTTTTTCTTTCTTTCAAACAGTGTTGCTTTAAACAAAGAGTGCATCGCTCAGGCACACCTGGGGCAGCCTTGTTTTGGGAAGCCTCGAGGAGGAGGAAGTGTTTTGGCTGAAAGTAATTACTGCATGTCTCAGGGCAGGGGAAAAATACGTAAATATCTAAGAAAAATAGCCTTTCTTACGGAAGTTATGCAGAATTATGGCTGTCGGTACGGATTTATCTTCGTAATTCTTGGAGTGGAAAAAAAAGAGGAGAATTCCGGGGGCTTGCGAATGACGGTACGGAGCACTGGCTGCAAACTGTGGAAGTCAAGCGGCATGCAAGGTACACAATTTGTACATCCCTAGCGGGAGATGCCCCAGAGGTTGACAACGTCATCTAAAGGACCCACAAATTCCGTGAGTAACCAATCTCAATAGCAGGATAAAAGCTCTGTGTGAAGAAGCCCAGAGAGTCAAGGAAAGCAATGTATATATAACAATGCAAGAACAACATTACTTGGTGGAAATCGACTTCCATCCATTCCTGGAAGCAATAGACTTATACATTGTCTATGGTAGAGAACTCAAATACACAAACACAACCTCCCATTTATCACTTCCCCTTTTACAGGGAAGTTTATGCTGCACATAGATACAGAAAACATAAACTCACATAGAAATTGTCTCAAACACACTACAGAAAGAGACACTGACTAATTCACTGCCTCCTTCACACATGACAGCCAAACACATGGGGACAGGCACAGCTGGCCCAAGGATTTTGCTTCCTGAGGTGGACCAACAAACACCCCCACCCCAACCCCCATTTCCTCAGTGGATGACTTTGGGCCAGACACTACCTCTCAACCTAACCTAGCTCACAGGGTTGTTGTGAGGACAAAAATGGAGAGGCCTTTAACTCCTGGAGGAAAGGCAGAATATAAATGTAATGAAATGAAACAGCTTTCTCCAACCTGGTGTCCTCCAGATGCTTTCAAGTACAACTTCCATCAGCCACAGTCAGAATGGTCCATTGTCAAGAGTGATTGGAGTTGCAGTCCAAAACATTTGGAGGGCACTGAGTTGGGGAAAGCTGAAATAAAGTAAAAGACAGAGATACTTGAAAAATGTATGTCTTACATTATATTATTAATATTTCAAAATAAGCACCCCTTTATGGAAAATTGCCACCCTTATTGTGTGCACACATTTACATGCATGTGCAGTAGGGACAAAATGCATACAGTGCCCCATTGGAAGTTTATCTTGGATAGACACTCTGAGGAAGGAACTAAATCATGGAGACACACCTTCTCTTATGACTCATACTAAAATTCAAAATTTGAAAAAGATATTATTATTATTATTATTATTATTATTATTATTAAATTTATTAATCACCCATCTGTCTGGTCTCCCAGCCACTCTGGGCCATGTACAACATAGAATAAAACAGTTTAAAACAATAAAATTCTACAGTAAAAACATTTTCTAAAATACCCTAACCCACCCCAAATGCCTGCTTGAACAACCACGTTTTTAATGCATGACGGAAGCTCATCCTCTTGCTTCTCTTTTGTCCTGTCCATATGCCTCATCATCTGCTTGAACATCAACTAAAAAAACACTTCATTAACAGCACAACCTTATACATATCTACTCAGAAGTAAGTACCACTGGGTTCAATGTGGTTTAATCTCAGGTGAGTGTGCATAGAATTGCAGTCTAACAATGTACTCCTATACATGTCTAAGAAGCAAGTCCCATTGTGTTTAATGGTAAGTAAGTATAGGATTGCAGCCTAAGTCCTCCCCCTTCCTTCCTTCCAGTTGCAACATAGCACTTAATTTCACAGCCCACTGCCCTCCCCACTGCATTTCCCTAAAAACTCCCACAAAGACAGGAGACTGGATAACAACGCTGGACTACACTTGCCAGGTTTTCACTACTCTCTCTCCTTCCCAGCAATATAGGCATAACACCAATGGGCTACTTTGTAGAACTAGCATGCCCCAAGCTCAGCCACAGTGCTATCCCCTCCCTTCCCGCCTACACACACTAAGGGTATAATGGTGGACTTACACCATTAGCACAGTGATTCTTTAAATGATTACAAACTCGATGGAAAAATCAACAACACTTTCCTTTGGACTGAAATAAGACCTGAGCTGGAAAAAGCATGAACTCCTATTGTTGCTGCTACCCGTTGTTTTGGGCTGCATATGTACTGTTGTTTTGGGCTGCAGTGACCAACCTGGAAAGAGATCTTGGGGTTGTGGTGGACAGCTCAGTGAAGAAGTTAACACAGTGTGCGGCTGCTGTAAAAAAAGGCAAACTCCATATTAGGCATAATTAGAAAAAATTGAGAATAAAACTGCCAATATCATACTGCCCCATACAAATCTATGGTGTGGCCACACTTGGAATACTGTGTCCAGTTCTGGTCACCACAGCTAAAAAAAAGATATTGTATAGTTGGAAACAGTGCAGAAAAGGGCAACTAAAATGATCAAGGGGCTGGAGCATCTCCCCTCCCTATGAGAGAAGGTTATAACAGCTGGGATTGTTTAGTTTGGAAAAAAGGAGGGTAAGGGGAGACATGATAGAGATCTACAAAATTACGCATCGTATGGAGAATGTGGATAGGGAGACATTTTTCTCCCTCTCTCTTAAAATACTAGAACCTGGGGTCATCCTATGAAGCCTATTGGTGGAAGATTCAGGACAGATAAAAGGAAGTACTTCTTCACACATCATATAGTTAAACTATGGAATTTGCTACCACAGGATGTAATGATGGCTACCAATTTGGATGGCTTTAAAAGGGGGTTGGACAAATTCCTGGAGGAAAAGGCTATCAATGGCTACTAGTCCTGATGGTTATGTGCTACCTCCAGTACCAGAGGCAGTGAGCCTATGTACACCAGCTGCTGGGGAACATGGGTGAGAGGGTGCTGTTGCGCTCATGCCTTGCTTGTGGGTTCCCAGTCGACAGCTGGTTGGCCACTGTGTGAACAGAATGCTGGACTAGATGGGCCCGTGGCCTGATCCAGCGGGGCTCTTCTTATGTTCTTACTGGCCAGTCACAGCCACACTAACGTTCTGGGTTTCTCAGTTGTTATCCATGGGTGTAAGCACTACTCTGCAAGGCAGATTTTTTTTTAAAGGGTTCAAAATGAACCAGGAAATCCCTTCTGCAGACAAATGGTCACTCTGTCCTTATCTCTGTAGTTAGCACAGCTTCCAAACTATCAGTCAGGGCTGTGACTTCAGGGCTGTGACTTCAGGGCTGTGACTTCATTGGCTAAATGCACTGAAAGGTGGTACAAGCAGGCTCGTTTCACACAAAGCTATCAGATAGAGTATTTATTTATTTTATTGCATTTATATCCTGCCTTTTTTCTTCCAAGGAACTCAAGGCAGTGTACACAATCTTCCTCCTCTCCATTTTATCCTCACAACAACAACCCTGTGAGGTGGGCTGGGCTGAGAGTCTGTGACTGGCCCAAAGTCACCCAGTGAGCTTCCATGGCTGAGTGGGGACTAGAACCCGTACCGCCTGACTCCCAGTCCAACACTCTAGCCACTACACCACACTGGCTCTAGAGCAGAGCCTGAATACTTTGCCTTGCATCTCACCTGGGCCCTATCTACATGGGACCGACTTGGTCCTTCACATTGTTGGAACTGCGCAGCTCCTGCGCTGCGGATGCTCAACCAGCTAGATACAAGGGGCGAGTTACTGAACAGTTTCACTGCAAGAAACTCCGCTATGCCCTGACACATCGCAGTTGCAGCGATGTGAACTCTCACAACTCTGGCAGGATGTGGATAGTGAGCTTCTATGTTGTCATGGCAACCATTTGTACAGAAACGGAAACTAAGTTCCTGGAACACAGGTACCCTCGCGATGCTTCACACCTGTGAAGTCTTGCTCACATGAGCACTAGGTGCCTGTTACTCACCACCCACCCCACGCCCACTACAAACTGTGATGTCACCCCGAGGAATGGTTAGACAGTGCACCCTGCCACGGTGAACCCGCAGCAGCCGTAAGGTTCGCAGCAAAACACCACCTTTGAAATCCACAGTTTTCGGGTGGAAACCACAGAAGACTGAGAAGTGGCGAGTTGCATCATCTGTGCTGAGGGACCTCGAGTCGCACCTGCCCCGGAGTAAAATCCGGGTGTAGATGGGCCCCTGGGGACTGTATACGACTGCAACCATTCCTATGGTATACGGATTTCAACCTTTCTGCTTATCCTGTGGACTATGCAAACTGAAGATATTGTGAAACAAGCATTTGACTCTGCTGTTGCTTAATTTTATTTATTGATGTACGTGTGTGTGTGTGTATGTGTGTGCGTGTGTTTTGCTGCTTAGCTTGTTGTAAATACATTTGGATGATTATTCTTTTTATATTTTATAAGCCATTTTGAGTGACTCAAGTAAATAATAACAAAGTAAATAATACCAAAGAGGTAGAAATGAGCAATCTGGGGTGGAATCAGTGCTGTGAAGCCATGCCTACCAATATTTTGGGGAGGTTCCCATAACTGATACTGTCATCCCATCATTTAGAGCAGCATGCCAGGCTATTAATGTGCTGTTTGAAGATTTGGAGAGCTACTGTGAGATTTGCCTTAAAGGAGCCCCCACTCCCCGCAGAAGCTGAAATAAAGCTTCCACAAACTGCCACACACACCATGGTTCTGGACTTCTCCATTACCTGGCTGGGTAATGTAATCCTAATTAATCTTCCAGGTTATCCCAGCTTGGTATATATGTGTGTGTGTATGTGTTGCCCTAGGCCTTAAGTTATTGTATTGATCTGATACAAATAGTCATAGATACAACAAGTTTAAAAGTGCTGAAAATGGACACCCTTATACTTTTTACTCTAAGCTACGCTCGGAATATATATTTCTTTCAAATTCTGGGGGAAACTACTGATTTAGTTTATTCAGGCTTGGTGAGGAGGTGTGCCTTATCAACTTAGAAAAGAGTAGGTAATTTTGAAGGCTTAGGGAATCACTCTCACTGAAGAAGAGAGGGAGCCAAAGAAAAAGCTATGCTGGAACCCTGTGCATGTTTACTCAGAAGTAAGCTATTCTGAACATACAGGGATATATCTGTTCATTCATACACATGTACTCAGTTAATGAATCATTAGTGTTTTATTATTTAGTTTGTGATTTTGTTTTTTTCAGGACACTGTAATAATAAATTTCCTTTTTAAAACCAGGGAAATTCAACAGTGTACAGAGAGTAGGTTGTAAGCAAACACAATGTGTGACATTGCACAACATCATTACTGATCACAGGGCACATCTCTTCAGGCATCAGCCTTAGCTTCCAGTTTCCTGGCTTTGGGGAGCTTTAGCCAACATGAGATAGCCTTAAGTTTGGTCTTAAATGGGCAGGTTTTTTGATAATTGAACTATACATAATTCTCACTCCAAATCAATGGGCCAACTTTTGCTAAGTTCTGAATGACCTTATATTTCTTTCAAGTCACACACACACACACACACCCCTGTAAAAACTCCATGTACACCATTTTGACTGCTTCAAAAGAACAGAGTATTTTCAAAATTATCTAATGCATTTCAAGTTATTCCAGATAGAAGTTGCAAAATAGCTAAACAATTAGAATGAAAATGGGTCATAAAAAAAGCTTTTAAACTAATTGAAAACATCATAACATTAACCTCTATGACAACTATGGATTTTTTAAAAAGCAGCCAAACATGCAGTGTTTGGCAAGCAACTTTTATTTTAAAACCTCTCCCATCCAACAGTTTAATGCCTTCCAAATGTCTTTCCTATGTTTCTTCTGTCTTATCCCAATCAAGAGCTTTCTTCCCACAATAAGATGTTGGGACTATCTCACTTTCAGTTTTAGTGGGTCCTTATAGTCTTTTATCTATATAGTCAAGTTCAGCAAAGACTTGTGGACAATGGGTGACTTATGTTGCACGAGCACACTTGTGCAAAAGAGTGTTTCCATCTTCTGCTCCCTCTGCAGCCCCCATGTCCCCCAAATCTGCTCTGGAGGGTCTCCCAACCCTATGGAAGAGATTTGGAGGCAATGTCAGGGGCTGCAGGAGAAAGGCGGAGCTGTTCTGTCAGTGGACAGACACAATTTAATTTCACCCAATCCAGTTCACTGAGAGGCAAGTGACATGTTATGCCAGGGGTAGGCAACCTTTTTGAGCCGTGGGCACATTTGGCAATTTGAAAAACTGTCCTGGGCACCTTCACAAAATGGCTGCCATGGGAAGGCATGCCAAAGGACAAATAACCTGCCCCAAAGACTGAATACAATGGAGAGGTGACCGCCCATTCAATGCAGGGCAGGATAACACGGAGGGGATCATCGCCTTTGTGCTTCAGCCCCCCTGCATTTGCAGCTAGATAGCCAATTTCAACTGTCTAGCCACGGAAAGGTGGAGGGGGGGAGGTGGCTGCCGGATGACACACAAGATTTGTCGTACCGGCATTTTCGCCTTCCCCACCCCAGTATGCCCCATTTTCACTGCTTCACACTTCTTTTCTGAGCGTGGAGTGCGGGGCTGTTCCAAGCTGCCTGCAAGACAGTGCAGAAGCCGGGAAAGGTCAGTTCCCAGAAACTGACATATCCTATGGCTGTCTAGCCGCTGACGAGCGGCCATAGGGTTGCCCCCTCTGGTAGGTAACTATATGCAAACTGCCTCATGTATAAACTAGCCTTTCATACTCTCAGAATCCAGTGAGATGTGTGAATCCTATGCCATCACCCTTTGTTATTGGCATTGTGGAGTGAGATGGCCCTGGACAGAAAGAGGCAAAAGCTGTTTTTAAAAAGAAAAGCATAACGGCATAGGAAGCTGTCTTACGCTGAGTCAGACCATTGGTTCATCTAGCCCGGTATTGTTGACACTGATTGGCAGCAATGGCTCTCTAAGGTTTCAGGCAGGAGTTTTTCCAGCCCTACCTGGAGATGCCAGGGACTGAAACTGGGACCTTCATGCAAACCAGGTGCTCTACCACTGAGCCACAGCACTTCCCGTAATCGTTCCTTATCTACAAAAGGTGGGTGGATGGATGGATGGATGGATAGATAGGCCTCTGGTATCAGCTGACTGCAAAATGTAAGGAGCCCAACATAAAAGTTTTGAAATGTTCTCCAGATCACTGGTTGTTTTGACCCTACCCATTTGCCTCCCTTCCCCCAATACCTGTGCTGACAAAGTTCTACTTGGAACATTCGGTATATCCCTGCTTTATTGGTAAAAGGATGGAGCAACAGAACCCATGTAGTGTAGGGCTTCAACTGAAAGACTGAAAGGGAGAAGGGTGAGCTGTACATATCTATTGAAAAGGCAAAATTGTGACCCCATGTGTTTCTGCTTGGAGAACGTTCTCCAAGGCTACAAAGATATGGGGTCTGTAGTGTGTACACAGGTGGCAACCAGTAGCAATGTCGAGACTTGCCAGAGGGGAGCCCGGTGACAGTGACATAGCAGTACACTCCCTGGAGCGAAACCTTCAGAAATATAGCATGCACACCTGTGTGACTAGCTGTTACTTAAAAAAAATGGCCTTAGCTACTACACATTTGTGCATTTAAGGTGAGAAAAGTCAGATTAATGCATGCATGCATGAATGAGTGTTTATCATTTATTTAGTGGACTTAAGGATGTAAATGTGATTCAAAGGAACATTAAAAGAGCAAAAAAAAAACCTTTACAGACAGTTTTAGAATGTCACAGTAACCATCATCATCATTTACACCTATACTAGTTTGGCAATATGTACAAGATAGTGAACACACACCCCATGACAGCAGGTTTACATGGGTGTAAGTCCCAGTGAGGTCAGTGGAGTTTGCTTTCTAGTATAAGAACTATGCATGCCTACTCAGTAGAAAGCCCACTGAGCTTAATGGGGCTTAATGTCAGGTAAGATGGTATAGGGTTAAAGCCTAACTGCGTATAGGACTTTACCTGTATAGTGTGACTCTACGCGTGTGTACTCAGAGGTCAATCTTGCAACATTCACTGCACTCCCAATTAAGTCTGCATAGGATTTCAGCCTTATAGCATGCTTTTACGTTTCTTAACTCAGAAGTAAGTAGCATGGAGTTCAATGGGACTTACACCCAACCATGTGTTCATAAGATTTCATCTTAAAATACTGGGTTGCATCCGTTGCAAGTTTAACATAAGTCCTATTCATTTCAGTGGGTCTACGCTAAGTAGGACTAATGTTGGCTACAACCCATTGAGACAAATAATGCAGAAGTGCTATTTGGGGGGTTACGTCATGGGGAAGGGGGGTTGTAAGTTAAATAAATCACTCTTGTACCTTTCGTCAGTCATCACTGAAATACTACAGTTAGTAAAACTGCCTAGCTGAGCTCATAGCACTGAGTAACTGCGAGGCTCAATCAGCTGGGTTTTTACAACCTTGTAGCTGCCCCACTCAGCACAGCTGCTGGCTGTATGCTTCCTGGTGAATAGTATGCACAATGTTTGCTGTGTGGGTGCTCATTTGGGCAAGTTTGCCTTACCTATATATAATGCTACATATCTGTAGGTGTATCTGCCCCATTTTCAGTTCTGGAACTGCTTTGCTGGCCTAGGTGGAAGAGGTACTGTCTGTCAGAAGGCTGAGAAAGAGCGGAAGTTAATAACCTTGATTGGTTGTCATGGCAAATGACCTTCCAGCTGTGAGAAGCTTCCCAACATGTAGTACCTCATCAGCACTACATACGGAAAACTATGATTAATTTTAGACGATTGTGATGTGCTATACATGTAATGCGTCCAAAATAGAGCTGCAAGATGGCTAACTGGGACTGGGTGTTTTGATCACATTACACCAGTCCTTTATCATCAGCACCAATTCCCAGTCTTTGTAAACCACCCAGAGAGCTTTGGCTATTGAGTGGTATAGAAATGTCATTAATAATAATAATAATAATAATAATAATAATAATAATAATAATATCCCAGTCCAATGTTAAAGGACTAGATTTAACTTTTAAAGCGCTTAGCAGTGTGGGATCAGCTTACCTAAAAGATCGCCTTATTCCATAAATACATATTCAGGACCTTAAGATCCTTTTCAGAGGCCCTGCTCTGTGTGCCTCCACCAAGTGAATTGAAGAAGGTGACTACTAGGGAGAGGGCCTTCTCGGCAGTGGCACCCTGGATGACGAATAGCCTCCCCAAATATATTTATTGCATTTATATCCCGCCTTTTCCCCTCTTGCAAGGAACCCAAGGCAGCTTACATTATCCTCCTCCTCTCCATTTTATCCTCACAACAACAATCCTGTGAGGTAGGTTGGCTGAGAGTATGTGACTAGCCCAAAGTCACCCAGTGAGCTTCCATGGCCAAGTGGGGACTAGAATCCGGATCTCCCGACTCCCAGGCCAACACTCTCGCCACTACACCACAAAGAACTCATCTAGTGGCTTAGTTATCTGTCCAGTGTAGGTAAAGACCTTTTTATCCACTAAAGGCCTTTCAACAACTTGCACCTTAAACAAACGATCTGTGTTTGGTAATTTGAACAGTTAAATTATTTTATTTTTCTTTGCTAAAGATTTAACTTCTATTCTTCATGCGTTTTACTAGTTTTGTATTAAATTGTTACTGTTTTGTTGTTATCATCATCATCACTTGGACATGTTCTTGCCCAGGGAACATGTGCTAGTGAGTGGCCATAAAAATCCAGCACAAGGTGGCCTATGTATGCCTTCGGCAGCTTTGTGACATCAGCTAGAATCACACCAATGCTTCTGCAAGAGTAAATAACAAGAAGCCTGGGCTACTTGAGGGATGATGTGGGAGGGCTAGGCAGCTCTCTGAGGCAGTCCCTCCCCTCCCCGCCCTCTAGGAAGTTGCTGGAAGGGAGGGGTGGAGTTTGGATGGGGCTCTATAGGTTTCATTTTTAATCCAGTTTCATCTCTCTGCTTTCCATCCCATAATCAACTTTGATGGCAGCTAGCAGAAGAGTCACCCATCCTTCTCTTAATATGGCAGGTTTCTTACCAAGGGGCACCTCTAAAATATCTGCTGTGTTCATAGGAATGGAGATATTGTTTTATTAAGCAGTGTCTAAATAATAAATAGCAAGTGCCCACCAAACAATAGTGGGGATTGGGGGATACATATATATATACACACACGCCACAACAAAACTGTAAAGGCTCCCGCTTTACAACTGCTCCTGCACATATTTGCCTGAAATTTGTCAGACATTATCCCCACTGAAGGGAGGGGGGGTCATCACATGTTGCAAAACAGCAACAAAGAAGTTATAGGCACTTGCCTTTAAAACAACAATGGCAAACTTTGAAGGAGCCTAGCACCAAAGCCCCTGCATGTATTCCTATAAAATTTTCAGGCTGCATCCACTCAGAAGGGTCAGCGATGTTTGAAAATAAAATTGTGTTAAAAAGTTAGAGCCATTTGTGGATTTCTGATGTTAATAAATGGGAAACACAAAGCTTCAGACTTCTGCACTTTGCTTTGGGCTTAGACCCCAGTTGAATCAGGCAGCCTCCAAATAAGTCTTGAGTTGAATCGGGCTGTTTTTCAAAATGCTGAATCAGGGTCTCAACTGAATCCAGTGGTCAGTGTGCTTCCCTAATGGAATGTGCTGGAAGAGATACTGTTTTCAACAGCATGAGGTCTGGTTGTTTTGAGTTGTGGTTGTTGAGTCAACCATAGCAAATCCATTTTGTGTTATACATACAACAAAGTGAGAGTACTCAATTTTGGCCCTTTTTGTTTTTAACAGGAAGGCCTGGAAAAGTAACTTAGCCTATAGACATTAAATCCATTGCTTGAAGAGCTTTAACTCACAACATAGGGAAATTAAAAAAAAAATTGGCCCTGATGCTCTATAAGTGTGATATATATATATATATTCTCTCTGAACACCAAACTGCCTTTCCCCTTTTGTTTTTAAGATTTCTATTGATTTCCCCAGTGGATATGAAGTAGCAGCATCTTTTAGACTTTGGACAACAGCTTTATTCCAAGTGTTTCTCCCCCACCCCCACCCTTAATCTTTGTAAACGGAGATCTTTCTGAGCTTATGGCCATGTGTTTCTTGTGTGATATTTATCTAGCTGTGATAGTGCTACTGCTGACATTTCTGAAACAATCTTAGATCCCCACGCTACATTTCTGCAGGTGCCGGTTTTCTTATCGTAGAGGAGTTTAGAATTGGTTGATAACGTCAATATTTGACTACTGCAGGTCTTTTACACTAGTTTGCCAGTTACATATATAGTGTGCACATCAGCTTGGTGTCCTCTCTTATCTCAAGGTATTAACTAACAGCCTAATGCACAGTTCTGCTAAGTGAAAATACTAGACAATTTAAGGTAAAGGTAATGGGTTGGAATCCTAAAAACCACAAAATCTCCCCTCCCCCCCCCCACTCACACACACACACATGTTCTGCTAAGCAAATTGAGACTCACTTTCATGTCAGTGTTCTGATGAAAAGGCATGCATGTAAGTCTTGTAAAATGTCTGAGTAATGTAGCTTTTTTGCCCAGTTGTGGCTCACAGAAGCAACCCAAAACTTTCACCTTGCTGGGCTGCAAATGCTTGGTCATTTCTCTCTCATTAGGAGACAGGGTCTGTGTGCACATGGTTCCAGTAATCTATAATACCATGGCCAGAAGTGGTGGCTGGTGAGGTACTGTGATGGGTAGGAAACAGCAAGACTATTCTGGTGACTTTCAAAGGCAACCAAGGGGGAATGCACATTTCCTTACTGGCAGGAGAGGAGACATGAGGAGGAGGAGGAGGAGGAGGCAGCGGCAGCAGCAGCAAGGAATGGCTAAATCAGTATGGTGCCCAGCTGCTTACTGGCTAGGGCTGCCCAGCAGCTATGAACCTGCATGGTGCTCTTTCAAAGCACTCTGCTGCCACATTGCATCTCTCTCTCTGGTAAGGACTTTTCTCTTCAAACCCTTTGCATTATCTAACCACCCAGGGGTGTTGCTCGGTAGTTTTAGATCCAGTGACCAGTGTCAGCCCACTGGGCCCAGCATGCCCATGCTGGCCCAGGTGCTGAGGCTGAGCCTATTAGCTTCTACCTCCATCACTTGCTACTCTCTGCATGGTCATTTGGGCCACTCCCTGTGCTGTGGGGCCAGCCCTAGCTGCACCACTGAAACAGCCACTGTTGAAGGATTGGACTGAAAGTTTGATCAGTGTCAGTGGATGCAAATTGGCTTACACCAGACGTCCATTTTAGATGCTTATTGATGACATGCAACATGAATCACATAGAGAAGCAACAGATGCAGAGGATCTTCTAGCCTCCCATCTTTTGCTCTGATGCAGACATCTAGGTATATTTAGTTGTTGTTCAGTCGTTCAGTCGTGTCCGACTCTTCGTGACCCCATGGACTATAGCACGCCAGGCCTTCCTGTCCTGCGCTCTCTCCCAGAGCGTGCTCAAGTTCATATTCATTGCATCAGTGATGCTATCTAGCCATCTCATCCTCTGCCGTCCCCTTCTCCTTTTGCCTTCAGTCTTTCCCAGCATCAGGGTCTTTTCCAGAGAGTTTTCTCTTTGCATTAGGTGGCCAAAATAGTTGAGCTTCAGCTTCAGTATCTGTCCTTCCAATGAGCACTCAGGGTTGATTTCCTTTAGGATGGACTGATTTGACCTCCTTGCAGTCCAGGGGACTCGTAAGAGTCTTCTCCAGCACCACAGTTCGAAAGCATCAATTCTTCGGTGCTCAGCCTTCCTTATAGTCCAGCTCTCACAGCCATACATTACTACTGGGAAAACCATAGCTTTGATTAGACAGACCTTTGTCGGCAAGGTGATGTCTCTGCTTCTTACTATGCTGCCTAGGTTTGCCATAGCTTTCCTCCCAAGGAGCAAGCGTCTTTTAATTTCATGGCTACAGTCACCGTCTGCGGTGATCTTGGAGCCCAAGAAAGTAAAATCTGTCACTGCTTCCATTTCTTCCCCTTCTATATGCCAGGACGTGATGGGGCCAGATGCCATGATCTTCATTTTTTTAATGTTGAGTTTCAAACCAGCTTTTGCACTCTCCTTTTTCACCCTCAACAAGAGGCTCTTTAGATCCTCTTCGCTTTCTGCCATTAGGGTGGTATCGTCTGCATATCGGAGGTTGTTGATAATTCTCCCGGCAATCTTAATTCCGACCTGTGATTCATCCAACCAGGTGTTTCTCATGATGTACTCTGCATATAAGTTAAATAAGCAGGGTGACAATATGCAGTCTTGTCGTACTCCTTTCCCAATTTTGAACCAATCGGTTGTTCCATGTCTGGTTCTTACTGTTGCTTCTTGACCCTCATACAGGTTTCTCAGGAGACAGGTAAGGTGGTCTGGTACTCCCATCACTTTAAGAATTTGCCTGAGTTTGTTGTGATCCACACAATCAAAGGCTTTAGCATAGTCAATGAAGCAGAAATAGATGTTTTTCTGGAATTCTTTTGCTTTCTCCATGATCTAGCGAATGTTGGCGATTTGATCTCTAGTTCCTCTGCCTCTTCCAAACCCAGCTTGTACTTCCGGTAATTCTCGGTTCGCATACTGCTGAAGCATAGCTTGTAGGATTTTGAGCATCACCTTGCTGGCATGTGAAATGAGCGCAATTGTGCGGTAGTTTGAACACTCTTTGGCATTGCCCTTGCGAGCGGAGGTGGGTCAAAGAAGATGCAGACAAGAAGCTTGGATTGAAAATTGGGCCACATTTTATTGAAATATTTGCAAAGGGGTAACTAGGACGGGAATCTAACTGTGTCAGTGGCTAGCTGACACTTCATGGGAGAAAACACACCCAGCCTGAGGGGTGGCGGTGATCTCGCCATCCCTCCGGACTGCCCCTTGTGGGGGAGGTAGACCTTCCGGTGTCACCCCCAACCCGGTGCCGCACAACACCGGGGTGAGTGAGTAGGGTTGGTCTCCCAGGCAACCCTTATCCCCCCGCCGAGCCGCACAACCCTTTCGGGGGGGCCTCAGGCGTCACCTGTCACCATAAGGTGCCTCTGCGTGCACACCATCCCTACTCCCTTTCCAGTTTTGCCCATCCTAGCCACCAAGTGGAATGTGACCAATGATATAGACTAAATTCCCTTACAGGATACACTCAACCCGCATAACAGTGTGACGTAGGCGAAAAAGACCCACAGTCTTAGGCCAATCAGACTGTGAGCAAAAAAATTCCTACATGGCTCCCAAAGGGGCAACCGGCAACAACCCACACTGCTAAGGGGAGGGTGGGAGGGAGCTGCGTCACGCCAAAGAGCTGAGATAAGGAGGGGGTCGAGTTTAAGACAACTCGGCCTGCTCCTCCCCGAATGGTGGTGCGACTGAGGTGCACCTATCAGAGGCCCATACGTCTTATCACCCCACCTGCCCGCAATGGCCCCCCCCTTTCAGCCAGACAAGCTGGCACCGGGTAGGGCATTTGCGAGCGGAGGTGGGTCAAAGAAGATGCAGACAACAAGCTTGGATTGAAAATTGGGCCACATTTTATTGAAATATTTGCAAAGGGGTAACTAGGACGGGCATCTAACTGTGTCAGCGACTAGCTGACACTTCATGGGCGAAAACACACCCAGCCTGAGGGGTGGCGGTGATCTCGCCATCCCTCCGGACTGCCCCTTGTGGGGGAGGTAGACCTTCCGGTGTCACCCCCAACCCGGTGCCGCACAACACCGGGGTGAGTGAGTAGGGTTGGTCTCCCAGGCAACCCTTATCCCCCCGCCGAGCCGCACAACCCTTTCGGGGGGGCCTCAGGCGTCACCTGTCACCATAAGGTGCCTCTGCGTGCACACCATCCCTACTCCCTTTCCAGTTTTGCCCGTCCTAGCCGCCACAGGAGTCACAGGCCTATTGCCTGTGAAACTCCCCCCACCTGCGCTGAAGAACTTCCCGCAGGCCCCTTTGCAGATCGGCCAAAAATAAATCATTGCCTATGTCTGACAGGTGTACGCCATCCTGCCTGTAAAGCTCCCTCCTAGTCCAATGAATTCCTTGGTGGTTGATGCAACCGTCACCATGCTCTGACAACCCACGTGCCAGTTCTCTATTCACCTTGCGCCGGGCCCTTTCCATGGCTGCATTGCTCTGCGCCTTCCACATGATTCTCGGGAGCATTGAGGACCATAATATGGTCACCCCCGGCCAGCGATGTCGGATCGTCCGCAGATCGGCCAATGCCTGCTCAATCAAGTCCTTTCCAGGCTTGTAGCCCAGGTCGTTCCCTCCAAGGTGTAACACCAGGACCTGTGGAGGGAAACTGACCAAACCTCGTTGAAAGAGTATGGGGAGCAGACCATCCCATTGCATACCCCGTTGGCCGAGCCATTGTATCGCCACCTGTTGGGGAAACTGCAGCCGTGATCCGAAGGCCGATGTAGAAGCTCTGCGGGCAGCCCAAAAAAACCATACTGTGCCCACAAATGAGCACCCGTACCAGCGTTGGTCGAATCCCATCTAAATAAAACATTGGGGAAGGCAAGAAAATCATCAAGAAGCATCAAGCAACTTGCGAATGTAAGAGCGGAAGGCCCTGGAGCGCCATCTCCCTACCGCTTTCACTTGCTTGGATGAAAAACCTATGGCAGCTGCTGTAGAGGCCGCCCCAATATGAAATGAGTGAGTCCCGAAACGGTAATGCCCCAGACCCAGTGTTGTCAAGGCTAACTTAGTGACTGCCCAAAATTGGAACTTTGTCAGTGGTGAACCATCCGCATGGCAAAATAGGGGACCCTCACTTGCCCCGTGGTGCTCAATGAAAGCCCGCAAGGCCCTGACTGGGCATAACTCATCGGCCTGGGCCTGGTTAAGGGTAACCAATGCTCCCTTGCCTGCCTGATCGGTTTTTGAATGTCAAATATGGAGGTGAATCAGGCTAAGCTGGATCTGGATATCTGAATACCTCAAGGCCCTCCTGGTGGTGTCGGATTTGGAGGCCCAGACCAGTTCTGAAATCCTGAGGGCCCCAAAAAAGGCTGTTAAAGCTGCAGCGTGAAAAAGGGAGGCTTCGTATGGAGAAGAGCAAAGGGAGGGCCACAATGCCTGAAGCCCTGTGAGAATAACTGGCGACAAAGGGTGCCTGGAGTCTGGCGGGGCAGGAAACATCCGTGCCCAGCCTTGCACAGCTCTCCTAATTCGGAAATCTGAGGTGGAGTCCTCTACCCCTCGCACTTTGGCCCAGAAGGCCAAAGAGGCGAGCTTCCCCGAAATGGTCCTAGCAGATAGTCCCTTGTTATGCAGATGTACGCAAAATTGTAACAAGTGGTCCAGAGGTAAGGGCCACACATCCTGCAACTGAAGCCCGCACCTGAAGGCGCCAAACTCCCTACCTCCTCTCTCGTAGGCAGCTGTAGTGTTGGGGGCTATAGAATTCAGGATTGTGTGTTCGACTTGAAAGCGCCAATCTCCCACAGTTCGTCTGGTATGGGGTCTGGCAGCGGACGGGCCCACGGAGCCAACGCAGGGAACCTGTCGATCTGGTTTCGTGACAAAGCATCAGCTACAGGGTTCCCCAGACCCGGCACATGGCGGGCGCGGAACCATATGTTGTGGCGTAGGCATTGGAGGGTAAATGCTCTAACTAACTCCATGACCCTTTGGTTTCTAGAGGATAATGTATTAATGACATGCACTACAGCCAAGTTGTCGCACCAAAAAAGGGCGACAGAGTTGGCCATCAAGTCTGCCCAAATATGTACAGCCACGTAAATGGGGAAGAATTCCAGAAAGGTGAGGTCCCGACAGATACCACCGGCAGCCCAGGTCTCCGGCCACTGGCCCAGGCACCACCGGTCTCGCCAAATTAGCCTGAAACCAAAGGTGCCAACCGTGTCTGAATGGATCTGCACGTCGGCTCGTAGAAGTAATTCGCGTCTCCAAAAGGAGATGCCATTAAAGTCCCTCAGGAATTTAAGCCATACCCGCAGGTCCATGCACATAACAGAGGTGACTCTGGTGCGATGATGCGGGAGTTGAATACCCCGCATTGCCCAGCAGAGCCGTCGCAGGAATGCGCGGCCAGGGGCAACCACCCTACAAGCGAAGTTCAGATGGCCAACGACTTCCTGTAGTTCTCTAAGGGAGACTTTACAAAGGTGCAAGATGGACTGGAGCTTATTTTTAAGTATCAGCAATTTATCGTGAGGGAGACGAGAACACTGTGCGAGGGTATCGAGCTCGATCCCTAAGAACGTCAAAGTAACAGCTGGGCCCTCTGTCTTCTCATGTGCCAAAGGGACACCCAAGTCTGAGGAAAGGGATATGAATGCCCTAATCAGGTCAGAGCATTGACTGCCATCCCCGGGTCCAGCAAACAGGAAGTCATCCAAATAATGGACCACATCGCCGCAGCCCGTCTTGTCCCATATGGCCCATTCCAGAAAGGTACTAAATGTTTCAAACATGGCGCAAGAGATGGAGCATCCCATAGGGAGGGCGCGGTCGATGTAAAATTTGTTCTGGAAGGAAAATCCCAGCAAATCAAAATCCAGAGGATTGATAGGCAAAATGCGAAAAGCGGATTTGATATCACACTTGCCCATCAATGCCCCGCGGCCCAGAGCTCTTATCATGGCTACCGCAGCGTCAAAGGATGTATAACGCACGGAACATAGGTAATCTGGAATTTCATCATTAACCGACTGGCCCTTGGGGAAAGAGAGGTCATGAATTAACCTGAATTCACCGGGCGATTTCTTGGGTATAATTCCCAAAGGGGAAATCCTCAGGTTGGGTAGCGGGGGCGATGAAAAGGAGCCAATGACCCAACCTGACTGAACTTATTTGTTAATCTTATCTTGCACCAGGTGCCGCATGCTAAGAACAGACCGGTGGTTACCGGTCAAATACGGCCTACGCAGGCCCGTAAAGGGGATCCTGAAACCCAATGTAAAGCCGCATTCCAAGTAGATTGCTGCCCGCCGATTTGGGTAACGACCTAGAAGTTGAAGGATTGGAACAATCTTAATTGGGCTGGGGCCCTTTGGGAGGGGGAGGATGCCCACAGCCCTGTTTTCTGCCACCCCGGCCATCCTTTGGGGGACCTCTCCAACCTCTGGCTCTCAGGCAAGAGGAGCAGGAGTGTTGACCGCCACAAAGGGAGCACTCGTGCCGGAAGTGGCATGGGTTATGGGAGCAGGAACCTTTGGAGTTGAACTCCCAGCACAGCCAGCGGTGTTGAACCCCTGGACCTGCAATAGTCTTGGAGGCTATTGCGGGCGACAGCTTGGCCAGGATATGGCCGCTGTTGGACCTGTCGCCGAAGCCTGGCCTAGAAGGGGTCATGAATTGGAGCCAAAGGTCCTGGTCCTTCAGATCCCACCACATGGAGGGGTCGATGGCGGCCCTCTTCGGAAGGCCTCATCATAAGCCAGCCATGCACTCCCCTCATATTCAGAGTAAGCCCTGAATATTATGTCGAGGTACTTGGTGAGAACCCAAGCCCTCTCTGGGAACCTCTGCTGGAGGATGCCAACATAAAAAGCCTGGCAACCAGTTCGCCCAGGTGCGAGGCACCTTGCGAGCTTTGCTCCGCTCAGGATCCCGGTCACGGGTCCTATCTTTGTCGCTGGGTTCGGGCTCACGAAAGAGCAGGGCAAAGACATCGATAAATTCACCCCGCAATATCTTTTCTCTAGTAGCAATGGTTAAGTGAAAACCAATAGGGGAGGACGTAGCACCAGTGGGCAAAGATCCACGACTCAGGTTGGCGCATGGGTCAGTCGAGGACAACTGTGGGGCTAGCAGGGAAGGAGGTAGGGAAGCTAGGGGGTCACTAACCGAACCGGTGGGCCCCTGCCAAACACTGGCGGAGGCGACGTTAAGCGGATGAGCCTGGACTAATGGCGGGGCAGGCGCAGTGGCGTCTCCTGCCGGTAGTAGTAAGGGGAATGAAGCACCAGGCCCCAAAGAACTGGGAGGGCTGGCTGATGAAGCAGCTGAACTAGGAGTTGAGGCTGAGGCAACGGGCTGAGGAGTACTAGCTGCGGGGCCTGAAATAACTGAAGGAAGTGGGCGAGGGGGGACTGGGCCGCCTTGAAAGGTAACCCACGGCACCCAACCCAAGGGGTTGATTTGCCCCATACCCGGCCAGGCGAATTGAGGTGCCAAAGCGGTCTCACCTGTACCGATCGTGGGCATGCTCTGATCCCCAGCTGGAAAAACCGAGGTTGTTGCTTGTGCGCCCAGGGAAGATGAGGCAGCAGAAGGGAGGAGCTCCGCTGAAGGCGGTGAGCCTTCTGGAAGAGCGGAGGAAGAGGAGGTGGATGCCTCAATAGCGTCCAAGCGATCTGAAATAGAAAGGAGCAATGAGCGTTGGGTCTGCTGTCGCGTTCACTTGTGCTGGACCACTGAGGATTTTTTGTGCCTGGCCCGGGGAGGAGGAGGGATCCACGAGGAACACTCAGCAGCTTCCAAACGAGAAAGAATTGATGCCAGTACCGGGTCTGCGTCCTCATCAGAGTCAGAATCGGGCCTTGGCAGCGGTCTTTTGGGGAGGGGGGCGGGGCCTTCCCCTTCACTATCTTACCACCCTGGCCCTTCTTGGGAGGCATGATGCAGGAGGTGGATTAAGCTAGTTGCTATCAAAGATTTAAGAAAGCTGCTGGGCACCCCAGACAATAGGCAGCCACCCCACAGTCTTAAGATCTGTGGGTACGAGTTCCAGACCAAGACAGAGAGGCCTGGGGATGAAGATGGGAGCACTGCACTACCGCTTAGATAGAAAATCAGATTTCAAGAGGCGCAGCCAGGGGCCAAAGGTGATGGAGCTGCGTTTGAGCGCGGGCGCCCTCAGCCGAGGGCACCCTGACTCGGGAGGCGACAAACAGGCAGCCGCTGCTGTTACACAATTTTATTAATTAAATATTTAATAATCATAATTTAATTAATTTTTAATTTTTAATTTTTTGGGGGGGTGGGGGAGACATCCCAAGCCCCTGGGAGGCGACCAATCGGGGCTGTGATATACACGCCCCGACTGGGCTCAGCAGCCAGGCGCCCCTCCCAACAGGCAGACTTGGCTGACGAGTGGGGGGGGCAGGCAGACCGCCGCTTGGAGCGCTGCCGCCGGCAAACACCAGCGCTGCGCTCACCCGCCCGCCGACGCCTCTCGCCAGGAGCAACACCTCAGGGCCGAGGCGGCACCGGCGTGAGGCCGGCAAGGCGAGGAGGAAGGGCCAGCAAGGCCGGCGGCCAGGTAGACAGGTCAGCTGGCAGGCGGGCCGTGAACCGGCCCGGCGGCCGACGGGCCGGTCAGGCAAGCGGGCGGGCGAGCGGGTGGGCGGGTGAGTGGGCGGGTGGGCGAGCGAGCGGGCGGGCGGGCGATTGAGTGAATGGGCGGGTTGAGCAAGCGGGCGGGCGAGCGAGTACACGAGGATAACGAACGGACGGACGGGCAGGCGGGGGGGAAAGGAGCCAGCGAGGGAGGGAGGGAGGCGGAACGATATCACCAATAACTGCCCGGAGACAGCAACGTTGGCTCTCCCGACGGCCAGCAGGCACCGTCCAAGAGGGAGCCGCGCCGGAGCACACAAGGCCCACCGCAAGTGTCGGCAAGTCGATAGCTGTAAAGCGAAGATTTTGGCGTGCAGAAGCACGCTGGGTCCAGGCGGCTGGAACAAGGACGAAACTGTTCTCTAGCAGGCCAAAGTCCCTCATCGTGTCTTTAGCTGCATCGCACCAAAGAGCTAAGGAGGGGGTGGAGTTTAAGACAACTCGGCCTGCTCCTCCCCGAATGGTGGTGCGACTGGGGTGCACCAATCAGAGGCCCATACGTCTTATCACCCCACCCGCCCGCAATGCCCCCCCCCTTTCAGCCAGACAAGCTGGCGCCGGGTAGGGCATTTCTTTGGAATTGGAATGTAAACTGACCTTTTCCAGTCTTGCGGCCATTGTTGAGTGTTCCAAATTTGTTGGCATATTGAGTGCAGCACTTTAACAGCATCATCTTTTAGGATTTTAAATAGCTCAGCTGGAATACTGTCATCTCCGCTAGCTTTGTTGTTACTAATGCTTCCTAAGGCCCACTTGACTTCACTCTCTAGGATGTCCGGCTCAAGTTCAGTGACCGCACTATCATAGCTATCAGGGACATTCAGATCTTTCCTGTATAGTTCTTCTGTGTATTCTTTCCACCTCTTCTTAATCTCATCTGCTTGTGTTAGGTCCCTGCCTTCTTTGTCCTTTATCATGCCCATCTTTGCACAAAACGTTCCCTTGAGATCTCCGATTTTCTTGAAGAGATCTCTAGTCTTTCCCATTCTGTTGTTTTCCTTGATTTCTTTGCATTGTTCATTTAAGAAGGCCTTCTTGTCTCTCCTTGCTATTCTCTGGAACTCTGCATTCAGTTGGATATATCTTCCCCTTTCTCCCTTGCTTTTCACTTCCCTTCTTTCCTCAGCTACTTGTAAAGCCTCATCAGACAGCCACTTGGCTTCCTTGCATTTCTTTTTCTTTGGGATGGATTGAGTTGCTGCCTCCTGAAGAGTGTTACGGACCTCCGTCCATAGTTCCTCAGGCACTCTGTCTATCAGGTCTAATCCCTTAAATCTATTCCTCACCTCCACTGTATATTCATAAGGGATATGATTTCGGTCATACCGGAATGGTTTAGTGGTTTTCCCTACTTTCTTCAATTTCAGCCAAAATTTTGCAACAAGAAGCTCATGATCTGAGCCACAGTCAGCTCCAAGTCGTGTTTTTACTGACTGTATAGAGCTTCTCCATCTTTGGCTGCAAAGGACATAATCAATCTGATTTCGATATTGATCATCTGGTGATGTCCATGTGTAGAGTCATCTCTTGTGCTGTTGGAAAAGAGTGTTTGCTATGATCAGTGTGTTCTCTTGGCAAAACTCTATTAGCTTTTGTCCTGCTTCATTTTGTATACCAAGGCCATGCCTGCCTGTTATTCTTGACTTCCTACTTTAGCATTCCAATCCCCTATGATGAAGAGGACATCTTTTTTTGGTGTTAGTTCTAGAAGGTGTTGTAGGTCTTCATAGAACCGATCAACCTCAGCTTCTTCGGCATCAGTGGTTGGGGCATAGACTTGAATTACTGTGATGTTGAATGGTTTGCCTTGGATTCGTGCTGAGATCATTCTATCATTTTTGAGATTGTACCCCAGTACTGCTTTTCCCACCCTTTTGTTGACTGTGAGTGCTACTCCATTTCTTCTAAGGGATTCTTGCCCACAGTAGTAGATATGATGGTCACCTGAATTAAATTCGCCCCTGCCTGTCCATTTTAGTTCGCTGATTCCCAAGATGTCGATGTTCAGTCTTGCCATCTCATGTTTGACCACCTCCAGCTTACCTTGATTCATTGATCTGACATTCCAGGTTCCGAAACAATATTGTTCTTTACAGCATCGGATTTTCTTTTCACCACCAGACACATCCACAGCTGAGTGTCCTTTCGGGTTTGGCCCAGCCGCTTCACTCTTTCTGGTGCTACTTGGAAATACCCTCTGCTCTTCCCCAGTAGTATATTGGACACCTTCCGACCTGAGGGGCTCATCTTCCAGCGTCATATCTTTTAGCCTTGTGATACATTCCATGGAGTTTTCTTGGCAAGAATACTGGAGTGGGTTGCCATTTCCTTCTCCGGTGGACCACATTTTGTCAGAACTCTCTGCCATGACCAGTCCGTCTTGGGTGGCCCTGCACGGCATAGCTTATGGCTTCACTGAGTTACGCAAGCCCCTTCGCCACAACAAGGCAGTGATCCATGAAGGGGCTTTTATTTCTAGGGGCGGTAAAAATCTCAGAACCTTTCTAAGAAAAACATCTCAGCTCAGCTCTAGTTGTCATTCTTTATGGTTCGGCACCTTCTCCAGGACCTTCCAAGTGTTACATTTCTGAGGGGTGAGTGGATACATCTTGTCTCTAATGCAGGTGCAGAGAAATGATTATACAATGAAAGATTATAGGATGCTCATACAAACTCCTCAGCCATCTCATAAGTGAGGTAAGCACAAAAACCCTGACCCCAACCCATGAGAATTTCTCCTAAATTTCTTCTCCTTTGAATTTCTTTTTCAAAGCAATTTCTTTTATATCAAATTGAATTAGAATGGTCAAAAATAACATGGAAGATATTTTCAGCACAGCACTAGTGAGAATACATTTACGCAACTTGTAGAATGTTGTCACTGGGGAAATACGATTTACCTTCACCCTCCATAGTAGTAATGAGTATTGCGTAGAATGTGGTCACCTATTGTATAGTACCTGTAACATCACTAATGATAGGTGACATATTGCCCTGTACCTCCATCCTCTGAAAGATACGTTGTTTTATGCATCTGAGAGGCTGAACAATGCCTGCTATTTTGAGTCCTTGCCGTTAAAAAACAAAACAATTTAGATGTGCGCAAGCCTGCACATATCTCCCTCAATATTTTTAAAGCAATGAACAATACTATGGGTTTGCCCCTTCCACCAGTAATACTATATTTTCTTGTAAGAAGGCATCCCCGCCCCGGCTGCCCTTTCATAACAGGGTATCACATTAGCAGATTTTACTATGGGCACTTCCAAGAAGGGTCCTGGTGCTAACAATTAAAAGGTATTGTACAGCTATTCTCTCTTTTCTTCCTTAAAGGATTCTTTTCTCATAAGAAAAAAAGATGGAAGCAGTGGTGGTAAAACATGGGAAGGCTACAATTGAAGATGACGTCTTTTGGAGCCCCCATAAAACTTTTTGAATGAGGCAGATCAATTGCACAATAAAAGCCTCATCTGGAAGCACCCTCTATCTATATCCACATATATTTCTATCTGAATAACCATGCTGAACATCTTCTAATAGATTTATTCACCACTGGATAAAGCCAATATTATTTCATTTAAAATGATTTGATTGTATTAAAACCAGTAGGACCGAACTGATTTCATGCGACCTTTTTCTGTTTTGCTGGGTGACGGATAGGGTTGTAGTAAAATACTGCTGTTTAGTGCAATGGAAGAGAAACCTTTCAATGGCAAAGATATTTAAAAGGCTGCACTCATTTCAACTTGGCACAGTAATAACGTTTTTTGAATGGAATTTGTTCCTTTGAAAATCATCTAAATTTCGAATTGCCTCATGTGCAAATCATAATTGATTCATCCCTTAAGGAGAACATTCATACATATTCGTGTTTACCTGAGCTGGAAGTTAGACCACAAAATCATTGGCAGGAGGCTGTTATGGGGGAACGTTGAAAAAAGGTAATTTTTAAAAGGTCAGTTTTCCATGCTGGAATGAATATATATATATATATATATATATATATATATATATATATATTCAAAATGGCAAATGGCCATTTTGGCAAAGCTTTACAAATTTCAGTCAAAGTACTTCCACTCTTTAAAAGCAGCACACACATCAATATATTATCTTATTTTTTCTTTAATGTGAAAGTCAGAAACATGCTTGTACATTGTCTCTGGGCAAATTCTCAAGAAGCTCTTTAAATATAGTAAGCAATTAAGAGCCTCAATGGAGCAGTAGAAGGTGATACTGTGAGAAACAGATTGGAAAATCCAGCCATGACAAGTACTGAGGGAATTGCTGCTATGGAATTACTTGGAAATTGTGGTAGAAAATGAACATTATGAAGCCAGAAGCAGAGGCAACTTAAATGTTGATATGAGCTTGTGTGAGTTACATGTGGGAGAATGTAGATTGGAGTAACTTTACCCAAGGAACAAAGCCACAGGGACTGCCTGGCGGAACCAATAGAAGGATGTTTGTATATTTGTTTGGATGAAAAGCCTGCGTTTTCCCAAGGCAAATATAAAGCAAGCAGCTTGCCTCTTCTTCTACCTTATCTTTTTCTTAATCTTCTTGTATGCAGCTTTCCTATCAATTGCAGCTTTCCCATCTACTGTTCCAGATTTCGTCATTTCCAGACCCCTATGTTTCTACCTGATTTTGCAAAAAAATATGGGCATATCATTCAGCCAGAGTTAGGCACTTTAAAGTCTGACTGATTTCAGTGTGATGGCATTGACCACATGATTACATTTCTCCCATTGAAATCAGTGGCAATGAAAAGGACTTAATTTTGGCTGGATTGTGCCCAGTAGCTACAATCCAGCACAGAGTTAAACTTCAGATCGTGGCTGATGAGATAACTGCTCCAGCCCCTTGATCATTTCGGTTGCCCTTTTCATCCCTTTCCCCAGCTTTACAGTATCCATTTTGAGCTGTGGTCCCCAGAACTGTACATAACACAATGTTTCAACTGTGGTTGTGCCAGAGATTTGAATGTGCCTTTTTCACAACAGCTGCACACCCATTCATTGGGGGATTAACAGATGTCCTCTCACATCAAGGATATACTTCCAGAGGGTGGGGGGCTTGTAGTAGTGGCAATTCAGTCATCAGATACATAGATTTTTGTTGTGCATGTTGACCATATGGGAGACTTTCACAGGCATGTGGACCATATGGGGACCAGCTTGGATAGTGCCAAGGCTGCAGATGTCACATGCCATCTAGATAGCCTGAGAGACAGTGCTGGGGTCAAGACAGTAGTTGTGGTGCACACAAATGACAAGGGAAAATGTTTGTGGTCCTGGAAGCCAAACGTAGGTGGCTAGGTAGGAGGTTGAAAGCTAGGACCTCCAAGGCAACTTTATCAGAAATGCCACGTTTTCCATGCACAGGGCCAGCTAGACAGATAAAGTTGAGGAGTCTCAATAAGTGAACGACACCGTGGCGTATAGGTGTTTCTGTGCTAATGCTAGAAGGCTCTAAGCCAAGAGGGAATAATGGGCATGCTTGGTTTTAAAGGAGAACATAGATATAGTGGGCATAATGGAAACCTGGTGGAATGGAGAGAACCAGTGGGATATAGTTATCTCTGGATACAAACTCTATCGCAAGGATTGGGAAGGATCTACTGGAGGTGGTGTCGCTCTGTATGTATGTCAACATTAATAAAATTAATTAATTAATTAATAAAAAGTATGTATGTCAACGAGGGCATAGTATCAAACAAACTAGAAACCTGCAACGAAGCAGACACCTCCACAGAATCACTGTCGGTGACACTAGCAGGCTCCAAGTGTACTTGGGACCAGAGCAAGCCTTAAGGGTGAGTGAGCTGGGCAGTTGCCCGGGGCGCCCAGCTGAGGGGGGCACCCAGCTGAGCTCAGCGACTGTGTTTTCTGAATGTACTGTCTGAAGTGAGTTAGAGTGGCAAAAAGCAAGTGTCTGTGACCTTTCCCCCGCAAAAGCCAGTTATCTCCCCCCAGTTCCAACTCCAGCTCTCCTCACCAGTCACAAACAGAGTGGCCACTCCGGTGCCATCTCTATTTATCCTAGGACCGGCCCTGCTTGGAACAGACGATGACCCGTGGCCAAAATGTTCAGGGTGATCTTGAGCCCTGCTGAAAAATAATCAGCATGGCTTCTGCAAAGTTAAGTCCTGTCCCACTAAACTTGTAGGGTTCTTTGAGAGTATCAATACATATGTGCATAGGGGTGATTCAGTAGACATTGTTTACTTTTTATTCTTCCAGGCATTTTAGCTTCATAGTTTTTAGCTTTGGTGTTTTAAATCTGTATTTTAAATCTCTGCATTGCTGCTAGGTTTTATTCTGGTTGTATTGTTATATTGTGGTTTTAATGCTTTTATATTTTATCTTGTTTTATCCTGTGCTTTTTGGTTTTAATTTTTGGGAACCACCCAGAGAGCTTCGGCTATTGGTTGGTATAGAAATGAAATAAATAAATAGAATCATAGAATAGTAGGGTTGGAAGGGGCTCATCAAGTCCAACCCCCTGCTCAATGCAGGAATCCAAGTCAGAGCATCCCTGACAAGTGGCTGTCCAGCCTCGTCTTGAATGCCTCCAGTGTGGGAGAGCCCACTACCTCCCTAGGTCATTGGTTCCATTATCCTATTGCTCTAAAAGTCAGGAAGTTTTTCCTGATGTTCAGCCGGAATCTGGCTTCCTGTAACTTGAATCCATTATTCTGTGTCCTGCATTCTGGGATGATCGAGAAGAGATCCTGGCCTTCCTCTCTGTGACAACCTTTCAAGTACCTGAAGAGCTTTATCCTGTCTCCCCTCAGTCTTCTCTTCTCAAGGCTAAACATGCCCAGTTCTTTCAGTCTCTCATAGGGCTTTGTTTCCAGTCCCCTGATCATCTTTGTTGCCGTCCTCTGAACCCTCTCCAGCTTGTCTGCATCCTTCTTAAGGTGTGGTGCCCAGAACTGGACACAGTACTCCAAAGGAGGCCTACCCAGTGCTGAGTAGAGGGGAACTAGTAATTCCCGGGATTTGGAAGCTATGCTTCTATTAATGCAACCCAAAATAGCATTCACCTTTTTTGTAGCCACATCACATTGCTGGCTCATATTCAGCTTGTGATCTACCACAATTCCAAGATTCTTCTCACTTGTAGTGTTGTTGAGCCAGGTATTCCCCCACCTTGTAACTGTGCATTTGGTTTCTTTTTCCTAGGTGCAGATCTTAGCATTTATCTCTATTCAATTTCATTCTGTTGTTTTCTGCCCAGTCTATTAAGATCACTTTGAATTTTGTTTCTGTCTTCCAAAGTATTAGCTATCTCACCCAATTTTGTGTCATCTGCAAATTTGATCAGCATTCCCTGCAGCTCCTCCTCCAAGTTATTAATAAAAATGTTGAAGAGCACTGGACCCAGGACTGATCCCTGCGGTACCCCACTCATTACCTTTCCCCAGTTTGAGAAGATCCCATTGATAAGGACTCTTTGAGTCCGATTCTGTAGCCAACTGTGGATCCACCTGATCTTTGTTTCATCTAGCCCACTTTGAGCTAGTTTGCTCATCAGGATATCATGGGGCACTTTGTCAAAAGCTTTGCTGAAGTCGAGGTATATTATGTCCATAGCATTCCCACAGTCCACAAGGGAGGTTACTTGTTCAAAAAATGAGATCAGATTCATCTGGCAGGATTTGTTTTTGACAAATCCATGTTGGATTCGAGTAATCACTGCATTGCTTTCAAGGTGCTTACAGATGGACTGCTTTATAATCTGCTTCAGAATTTTCCCAGGGATTGATGTCAGACTGACTGGTCTGTAGTTCCCAGGTTCCTCCTTTTTGCCCTTTTTGAAGATAAGGTCAACATTAACCCTCCTCCAGTCATAGAATCATAGAATCATAGAATCACAGAATCACAGAATAGTAGGGTTGGAAGGGGCCTACAAGGCCATCGAGTCCAACCCCCTGCTCAATGCAGGAATCCAAGTCAGAGCATCCCTGACAAATGGCTGTCCAGCCTCGTCTTGAAGGCTTCCAGTGTGGGAGAGCCCACCACCTCCCCAGGTAATTGGTTCCATTGTCGTATTGCTCTTACAGTCAGGAGGTTTTTCCTGATGTTCAGCCGGAATCTGGCTTCCTGTAACTTGAGCCCATTATTCCGTGTTCTGCACTCTGGGATGATCAAGAAGAGATCCTGACCTTCTTCTCTGTGACAACCTTTCAAGTACTTGAAGAGTGCTATCATATCTCCCCTCAGTCTTCTCTTCTCAAGGCTAAACATGCCCAGTTCTTTCAGTCTCTCTTCATAGGGCTTTGTTTCCAGTCCCCTGATCATCTCTGTTGCCCTCCTCTGAACCCTCTCCAGTTTGTCTGCATCCTTCTTAAAGTGTGGTGCCCAGAACTGGACACAGTACTCCAGATGAGGCCTACCCAGTGCTGAGTAGAGGGGAACTAGTATTTCCCGGGATTTGGAAGCTATGCTTCTATTAATGAAGCCCAAAATAGGATTTGCCTTTTTTGCAGCCACATCACATTGTTGGCTCATATTCAGCTTGTGATCGACAACAATGCCAAGATCCTTCTCACTTGTAGTGTTGTTGAGCCACCTATCCCCCATCTTGTAACTGTGCATTTGGTTTCTTTTTCCTAGGTGCAGAACTTGGCATTTATCCCTATTCAATGTCATTCTGTTGTTTTCTGCCCAGCGCTCCAGTCTATCCAGATCACTTTGAATTTTGTTTCTGTCTTCCAAAGTATTAGCTATCCCGCCCAACTTTGTGTCATCTGCAAATTGGATCAGCATTCCCTGAACCTCCTCCTCCAAGTCATTAATAAAAATGTTGAAGAGCACTGGACCCAGGACTGAGCCCTGTGGTACCCCACTCGTTACCTCTCCCCAGTTTGAGAAGGTCCCATTGATAAGCACTCTTTGAGTCCGATTCTGTAGCTAACTGTGGATCCACCAGATCGTTGTTTCATCTAGCCCACTTTAAGAGCTAGTTTGCTCATCAGGATATCATGGGGCACTTTGTCAAAAGCTTTGCTGAAGTCGAGTTATATGATGTCTACAGTATTCCCACGGTCTACAAGGGAGGTTACTTGATCAAAAAATGAGATCAGATTTGTCTGGCAGGACTTGTTTTTGACAAATCCATGTTGGCTTCGAGTAATCATGGCATTGTTGTCAAGGTGCTTCCAGATGGATTGCTTTATAATCTGCTCCAGAATTTTCCCAGGGATTGATGTCAGACTGACTGGTCTGTAGTTCCCAGGTTCCTCCTTTTTACCCTTTTTGAAGATAGGGACAACATTAGCCCTCCTCCAGTCATCTGGCACTTCCCCCGTCCTCCATGATTTCTCAAAGAGAATAGACAGCGGTTCTGAGAGTTCTTCTGCCAGTTCCTTTATTACTCTAGGATGCAGTTCATCTGGCCCTGGAGATATGAACTCATTCAAAGTAATGAGGTGTTCCTTGACCATATGCCTATCGATCTCAAGCTGCGGTCCTGTCCCTTCAGCCTGTACTTCGCCTTTGCCGGGGTGTGTGTGTGTGTGTCATAGACCCTCTTTCGGGAGAAGACTGAGCCAAAGTAGGAACTGAGCACTTCTGCCTTTTCTTTGTCATCTGTTATCATTTTGCCATCCTTACTTAATAGCTGAACCACCATTTCTTTCCTCTGTCTTTTACTATGCAAGTAGCTAAAGAAAGCTTTTTTTGTTGCTTTTAGCATCCCTCGCTAACCTCAGCTCATTCTCAGCTTTAGCCTTCCTGACATCATCCCTGCAATTCTGTGCTACATGCCTATACTCTTCCTTTGTTGCTTGGCCTTCCTTCCACTTCCTCTATGTGTCCTTTTTTGTTTTCAGGTCATCTCTAAGCTTTTTGTGAAGCCACATTGGCTTCTTCTGATGTCTTCCACCTTTTTTTCTTGTTGGAATGGTTTGTAATTGTGCCTTGAGAATTTCCTTTTTTAAAAACTCCCACCCATCTTGGATTCCTTTTCTTGTTAGAGTCGCTTGCCATGGGACCTTACTGATCATTCTTCTAAGTTTGTTAAAATCAGCTTTCCTAAAATCGCGGGTACAGGTTTGGCTACACTCAGCTTTTGCTTCCTTTAGAACCATGAACTCAAGTATAACATGATCACTTTCCCCCAGAGTTCCTGTAACTAATACTTTACCCACTAAGTCATCTCTGTTGGTTAGGATCAAGTCAAGGATAGCCAATCCTCTAGTTTCTTCCTCTACATTTTGTAGGAGGAAGTTATCCACCACACAAGCCAGGAATTTCCTGGAGGGCCCATGTTTTGCAGAATTTGTCTCCCAACAAATATCGGGGAAATTGAAGTCCCCCATTATTACTGCATCATGCTTCCTTGAAACATTGGCTATTTGCTTTTCAAAAGTTTCATCCTTGTCTTCTTTTTGATTGGGTGGCCGGTAGTAGACTCCGAGCACCACGTTCCTTTTATTCTTTGCTCCATTTATTTTAACCCAGATGCTCTCGATGGGGCTACCAAGCTCATCCTCCTGTATTTCTGTGCAGAGATATGTATTTTTCACACACAGTGCAAGCCCACCTCCCTTTCTGTTCCTCCTGTTCTTTCTGAACAAGTTATATCCTTCAATTGCTGCATTCCAGTCATGAGAGTCATCCCACCAAGTCTCAGTTATACCAATCAAGTCATAAATTCTCTCTTGTATTAAGAGTTCAAGTTCGTTCTGTTTGTTTCCCGTACTCTGGGCATTAGTATATAGACATTGAAGACCATGTGCTTCATGGTCTGGCTTTCTTCCTACATGTTTGTGAAGACTAGTATCAGAGCTGTTCTCTCCCTTGCAGTGCATGAGCCTTTGTCCCCAACTTTATGTCTCCCTTCCCCATAGGATTCAGTTTAAAGCCCTCCTGATAAAGTTCTTCATGCTGTGGCCAAACACATTCTTCCCAGTCTTTGTGAGGTGCAACCCATCCTTTGCCAACAGTCCATCTTCCAGGAAGTATAGCCCATGGTGCCAGGATCCAAATCTCTCTCGTCGGCACCACCTTCGTAGCCAGTCATTCATCTGGAGTATTTTTCTTTCCCTTTCTATCCCTCTTCTAACACCTGGAAGGATGGATGAGAAAACTCTTTGGGCCCCAAAGTTCTTGAGTTTCCTTCCCAAAGCTTCAAAGTCTGACGTGATTTCTTCATAGCTCCACTTGGCGGTGTCATTTGTTCCCACATGGATGAGAAGAAAGGGATACCTGTCAGTGGGCTTTATGAGTGCAGGCAACCCTTCAATCAGGTCTCTAATCCATCTTCCCAGGAGACAGCATACCTGGCAAGTCCATGGGTCTTCACGACATAGTTGGTTTTCGATCCCACGCAGCAAGGAGTATCCCACTACTACTACTACTCTTCTTGTTGTTGTAGGCCTTGGTTTCATCATCTCTGCTTGGCTGACCTTCAGCCTCTTGCTTGCTCTCATGCAGGTTCCCCTGTAATTCCTCCTCTGTAATTCCTCCTCTACAGGCTGGCCTCCAGTCTCATCCTCAAGTACCTGGAAATGGTTCCCTACTTCCACTGCCTCCATTGGTGCTGAGGGTCTTCTAGTTCTTCTTCTCCTAACTGTCACCCTTTTCCAAGGAGTATCCTCTACTGCATTTTTGCTCACTTCAGTAGTTTCCTCTTCTGCCTCATCTTGCTGTTGCTCTTCTAACTCCTGTACTTCGGTTTGCTGCTGTAGTTCCACCATTCTGTCCAAGAACTCTTCATGTTCTCTTATTCCCTGGAGGGTCGACAGTCGCTGCTCCAGTCCTCTTACTTTTTCTTCCAGCAGTGTGATCAACTTGCACTTGTTGCACATGTAGGCCATGTTGTTCTCAGGCAAGAAAACAAACATGGCACACACCTTGCAGGTCACCACCACTGGAGAGTCTTGTCCTTCCATAGTCTCTTTTCCCTTTTTGTGTCTAGCTTTCTGGTTGATCTAGAGTAGCCTGTGCCTGGTCCTCTACTCACTGCATGTTAAAAGCAGAGCCCCACTGGTATGGAAGTGTGTGTAACAAGACAAATAATTTTAAAAAAAGAAGAAAAAATTGTTAAAAAATAAAATATAATAAATAAATACAATTTTAGGGGCCTCCCCTGGCCAACTCCTGTTTGCTCCCCCTGTTCGCTCACTCTGATTGCTCGCTCTCTGGGAGCTTGCTTGCTTGCTTCTATAGTCCCAAGACCAGCTGGAGCAGCTTCCTCTGCTCTGCTCTGCTCTGCTCTGCTCTGCTCTGCTCAGCTGGGAGGTGGGAAACAGACACAAATAAATAATTTATTTATTTATTTATTTATTGCATTTATACCCCGCCTTTCTCCCTCTCGCAAGGAACTCAAGGCGGCTTACATTATCCTCCTCCTCACCGTTGTATCCTCACAACAACAACCCTGTGAGGTAGGTTGGGCTGAGAGTCTGTGACTGGCCCAAAGTCACCCAGTGAGCTTCCATGGCCAAGTGGGGACTAGAACCCGGATCTCCCGGCTCCCAGTCCGTCACTCTCACCACTACACTGCACTGGCTCTCACTGGCTATTTATTTAGATTTATTAAATCTAATAAATACTTAGATTTTCAAAAGGCTTTTGATAAAAGCCCCTCCCAAAGACTTCTGAGCAAACATTGTAGTCGTAGAATAAGATGAGAGGTCCTCTTATGGATCAGTCACTGGTTAAAGAACAGAAAGTAAAAGGTGGGAATAAATCGTCAGTTCTTGCAAGGGAGGGTTATAATTAGTGGGGTCCCACAAGGATCTGTATTGGGACTGGTGCTTTTTCATGTAGACCATTGTTCTTAAATGAACTGGAGTGAACAGTGAGGTGGTCAAGGTTGCTGATGACACCAAATTATTTAGGGTGATTAAAATAAAAAGGGATTGTGAAGAACTCCAAGAGGATCTCCCCAAATGGGCATTAAAATGGCAACTACAGTTCAACATAATCAAGTGTAAAGTGATGCACATTGGCGCACCCCCCCCCCAACTTCACATATAAGCTGATGGGATCTGAGCTAAGGGGTGACTGTCCAAGAAAGAGATCTTTGGGTTGTGCTGGACAGCTTGATGAAAATGTCAATCCAGTGTGGCTCCTGTGAAAAAAGGCACATTCCATGTTGGGCATAATTAGAAAAGGAATTGAAAATAAAACTGCTAATATCATACTGCCCTTATACAAATATATTGTGTGACCACACTTGGAATACTTTTTACAATTCTGGTCACTTCACCTCAACAAGGGTATTGCAAAGCTGGAAAAGGAACAGAAAAGGGCAACCAAAATGTTCAAGGGGCTGGAACAACTCCCCTATGGAGAAAGGTTACAACATTTGTGGCTTTTTGGTTTAGAAAAATGGTGAGCAAGAAGGGACATGACAGAGGTGTATAAAACTATGCATAATGTGGAGAAAGTGGATAGGTAGAAGTTTTTCTTCCTCTGTTATAATGCTAGAACCCAGTCTCATCCAATGGTGAGAGATTCTAGAAGACAAAAGGAAGTACTTCTTTACACAGGGCATAGGTAAACTATGGAATTCACTAACACAAGATGTAGTGATGGCCACCAACATGACGGCTTTAAAGGGGGATTAGTCAAATCCACGGAGTATAATGGCACCTGTCAATGGCTATTAGTCACAATGGCTATATATTACCTCTAGTATCAGAAGTAGCATGCCTCTGCATATCATGACCTGTTTTTGTGCTTCTCATAGGCAGCTGATTGGCCACTGTATGAAGAGATTGCTGGACTAGGTAGGCCTTTTATTCAATCCAGCTTGGTTCTTATGTTCTTGGGACAGTTGTTATCATTGTTCATTTAAATGGTTTCAAAATTTATTGTGACAAATGTTTTTCTGGACCACTTCATCAGATGCCAGTTGCCTGTGCGCATGAGTTACAGTCTTATGGGAATATATAAAAGGGTTTCCTTACAGCTAGACTGGTGGGGACGAGGGAGAGGGCCTTCTCTGTGGTGGCCCCCACTCTGTGGAACTCCCTCCCTAGGGAACTCCGTCATGCCCCCTCTTTAATGAGCTTCCATCGTGCATTAAAAACGTGGTTGTTCAGGCAGGCATTTGGGGTGGGTTAGGGTATTTTAATAAAAAAAAAATTATGGTAAAATTTTATTGTTTTAAATTGTTTTATGGGGGTTGTACATCGCCCAGAGTGGCTGGGTGACCAGGCAGATGGGCGATTAATAAATTTAATAAATAAATAAATAAATATGGCCATAAAATGTAATGTGTGACATGACCCTTAGCTCCTGTTTAAATATTCTTGCTCTTTATTTTAAATAATACTTAACTTTACCATATTAACACCATCTTGTGTTCCATTATTTGGAACATGAGTTGGTTGAATACCAACTCTCGTTGGCCATTGTTCATCGACTGTTTTAGTATTTTGAAGATTTGCAAGCCAGGAGATCTGTTCTCACAGGGATGTTGTCAGTTGCTGCCATGGGAAGTAACTGAGTGTCATAAGCATAGTGGCTCCAATCCAGCTAATGTTAATCATGCTGAAGTCCCACTGAAATCAGTGGAAGACCTTAGTAGTGACTAACTTTAGCCTGATAGATTTCAGTGGATTCAAACATGACTAACTTTAGTTGGATTGTGAGCCATGTTTTGTGACCTAGTAATTTCCTTTGGATATCTTTTGATGTACCCTAACATGTGCACTTAAATTCTGACACAGCGAATCTTAGGATTGGGCATGAATGCTATTGTACTGAAATAATCTTTCTCCCTAATGATCATTATCAGGTTTCTCCTCTTTCTAAACCCCTGCACCTAGTGCTTGAATTGCTGCCATTTTCTGTATCAAGTTCAGACTCCTAAAGCCAATGAAATGTCACAGACTTTGTAAAAGAAACTTGAAAGTGTTTCCATATGAGTTCCTTTCAGATGACTACTAAAGGTGCATGTGGGGGCGGGGAGGGGGGTTGATCAGGCCTCCCTAGCCCTTCTCTTGACCACTAATCTTCTGTATAGAGCAGAGGTGCACAACCTTTTTGGCCCATGGACTGTATCCAGATGGGAGGCTGGGGACCACAGATGTGCACACACATGCACAGCATGTGTGCACACTCTCCCTGCCCCCCAGTGCACAGACAGGGGTTTCCCTTGCTACTGCTAGCGGTAACAACGGAAACTGTTCCCTTATCCCTGGGCAGCGTCCCCATAGTTCTGCAGGCTGCATGCAGCCCATGGACCACAGGTTGTGCACCCCTGGTATAGAGCCTACTTACTACTTGTATGTTCATAGGCTCTCTTCATGGTATTTTGCAGGGTATCACATGCTGTGAAGAGACCCTACTATGTGTGCTCATGTAGTACGTGGTTAGACTCTGTGCAGAAGATCTGTTGAATAATCAATTCTTCTCCCACCCCCACCCCATTCCAACACATATTCACTGGGTCATCTGAAAAGGGATACTCTGGCATTCCATGTGGAGGGGATGACGTTTAAAAACAGAAAAATCCCAACTGGCTTTACATCTCACCTATATAATACCAAATCATTATTACTTTATTATATACGTTTCCTACTTAAGTGATTACATTTTCTCAGAAAATGAATCCTACTCATAACTGTGATTATACATTCATAATTACAAAGTAAAACAAAAGCTTAAGACATCTGGAACTGATGGAACTACCCAATAATAACAATGATGCCACACAGTGTATAGTTTCAGTGTAGCGCACCAATGAATATATATTTATATGGGACCTCCGATAAGCATGCTAGTCTCTTCTATAAAACCTTCCATTGAAATTCTACTGCTGTTGTTCTGGATCATATTTTCTTGTCAACAGGATATAATGTTTTATTTGATGCATTATTAAAATATTGGTATTTTTGTTTTGCAAGCATTTGTGGACACACCATTAGCCAAAACGAAGCTCACAGGGCAGTAACAAATGCCCTCTTTTATGACTGCTGTCAGGCTATATATTGTGTACTGCTCCAACATGATCACCAGTCTGAACTTAAATTGTCACAGCCCCCAATCTATGAAACAGAAGATGCATATATCATCTCCACAAGGCCTTGTATTGAACTCTGAGAATTAAATACCAGTTTCAAAGGGGGGGGGGCACTGCTTTTTATTTCTTTGCAGACAAAATGTTTGCATTGAGGCAGCAACATAGAAAGGATTGAAGGGTAGGTAGATTTGTAAAGAACAGCAGGCCTGGCCCAAGGCAGGTTGCCGCTTGAAGCAAGCACCCACCACTGCCACCCTGCTTCTTTTTCTTCTGGGGGTGGCAGCTGTGTCGCCACTGCCCACCCTCCCAGCTGAACTGCTTGGCAGCCAGCTAACCCAGCTGGCCACGCCTGCTTGCCCGCTTACTTTTTTTGGTGTGTGTGTAAATGCACCCGCCTCGCTGCCCTCGCTGCTCTTCTCATATTCTGCTGCCTGATGCACCTGCATCAGGCTGCTTCATGGTAGGGCTGGCCCTGGAAAACAGCCAAGACAAGGAAGGTGTTTCAGAGTTGGTGGACTGCACTCCACAGCTTCAGACAGACTCTGCTTTACAAACAAACTTCCATATTATATTTAAACAAGGACTTCTACACAGAGTTCTCTCTGGCTGTGCCCACTCTCTCCTCCATCGAGAAGCAGTGGGTGCTTCCTCCCAGGAAGCACAACGCACTCAGGCTAAATCTAATAGTTCTTTCATATTGTTTCAGGAGGTAGAATTCCTGAGGACAAGTGTTATACAAGGAGGTGAAAAAGGCAGAAAACTATGTTCTGGGGATGGAGTGGTATTTTGTTTTCAGTTATCATTGATTGTAAATAGTATTTCACTGAAAGCATTTCAGTACCGATCGGCTGGAAAGTTTTGTGCCATTCCTTGATTATTTGTACAGCGCCTCAAAATTTAAGTGTAGATGCAGAAAATTCTGAGCCTGAACTCAGTAACAAATAACAAACAATATGTGCCTATGTACAAGAAGCACTGAGGCCAAAGTGCCCTGGTCTCCTACCTTTGAAAGCTTCCTCTACAGTTAACATGTAAAAGATGTTTCAGGGAGGCCACTCACCTCTCCAGAACTGCCTGTAATTTTGTCTGACTTCCACCATTACTGAACCTTCATTGCACATCGTGTTCACATGCTGCCTTCAGTTTCTGGAGGATATTAGTCAAGGATGCGAGAGCCAGATTGTGACAGAATTCAAGATGTGTGTATACATTTTTGTTAGAGCTGATGCAGGCATCCAAACAACAACTTCATGACACCATGATTCTAAATACATTTGCCCTGCTCTAGCAAGAGAGATCTGTGCCTAGAATTATACGGGTTCTCACCTGGATGTGCACTGACATTTTTATTTATTCATTACATTACGTTACATTACGTTATGTTACATTACAATTCCAGCCATTAGGTGAAGCTATCTGGGCAGTTTACAAGACAAAGTTAAAAACCATAAAATACCATAAAATAAAATAACATAGTAAAACATAATATAAAACCATAAGTTTAAAACAGAATAAAACCAAAGAAGTAACCAAGATAAAAGCCAGCAGTAGTGCAAAGATCTAAACATGTACTAAGACATTTTAAAAAAACCTGAAGGGTTAAAAAGTCTGGGAAAATAAAAAGGTCCTTCATATCCCTGTGTTTACAGTATGTAGTCCCCACTGAAACTGATGAATGTATCTGAGGCAGATGGGGGTTCTCAGTAATTGCACACAACAAAACATGGCTGGAACGAGACCAGGGCCATTGGGAACCAGTGTTTTCTGCTGGTTCCTGTTGACTTGCATGGACTATATTCTCCAAGAACTGCTGTCAGAGATTTCAGGAATTTTCCCGTGTAATGGTTGCAGTCCAGCAGACAATCCATCTGCATATTGGAGGTTTTCTATTGCTGGCTGTTGAATGGGTCTTTTATCTTTGCTAGCCAATAATTAAACTTTTGGATTGTGAGTAATGTGTTTAGGATTGGAGTGTAAAAATATTTGCATTAGTGCCAAATCCAGAAGCCACTTAGATTTAAACCAATTAAATCTGACTGAAGTCAATAATGCTAATAGGCTGATTCTCTGCATGGGATGTGCAAGTGAAATTGATTTCAACCTCCAGGTAGTACATTTAGAATCAGGGTGCCAATTGGTTTAAGTACTTCAGTTTAAGTGGCTTGTGGAGCAGGCTATTAGTAAACATCCCACCCACCCCCACTCACAGTTATATTTTGCCCAATGAAAAATTATGTGTAACTTTTTTGAAAAAGCCCTGGGACTTTCTGCATGAAAAGCATATGCAATACCACTGACTACAGCCCCTCCCTCAACCGTTTGATGCGGTAAAGGGGGATCCCTATGAAGAAATGAGCGCAAACTGTCCCTATTTGAGCAGGTTTCAAGTGTAACTAGTAATCTCTGTGTTGAGAGAGTGTCAATAGAATATTTCTGCTGAGTAGGATTGCCACCATAAAAGGCAAAATTCAACAGGTAAAGCTTCCCCCATCACTGTATCGTCCTGGTGGAAAATATTTTCAGTAGTTGAATTTCAGGCCATCATGCACCAGTTATAGGCACAGGAGTCTTGCCAGAACAAATGGTGGGCAATCTTATCACACATTCTCTGTCTGTGTCTCTGTCTGTCGCTCATTAATAGCAGCCATTTGAGCAGAAAAGTGCTGTAGAGTGTGGCACTACAGGAAAACAATGTGGAAAGAGGGAGAAAAACAAACATCTTAGGAAAGAATGTGTTCAGACTTTCAAATGCATTCTTTGTCAAACACTGGAAGAATTTTGATTTAGTGGGACTCTCAAGTATGCCATTTGCAGTCTGTCTTTCTGAATGGGTGAGGTAAAATACACACCAGGACTGCCACCTAACATTATTTTGAAATGCAAATGGTCGCTGTTTAGTTTGCTTTTTTGATTAGGCAGTTTCAGTTCCAACCACCCCAACTAACCTATAGTTCTGTTTGCTCTGGATTCATTCTGCCCTGCTGGTAAAGAATAGCTGCCATCCATTCATTTGTTCCTTTTCTTTGCTTAGCTTTCTCACTGCTATGACACTTTCCCCTCAAATGCTGCTCTCTCTTTGCTGATCCATATCCTTTGTCTGTCAGAAAACAATAACTAGGAGGGTTGAGGTTTTCTTTTCCAGAACCCAATACAATTTTTTTTTAAGTTTCTTTCAGGTTGTGAACCTTATACTCAACGTGGTGGGCATTTCTTAGCTTTGTTTTTCGCAAGCTGCTCTAGATGAAATGAACAGTAACTGTGTTTGTTCTTATGCTGGGAAAAAGTAAAGTACGGGCCGAGGGGAAAGAGAGAGTGCCTTCTGAGCAAGATAGACAAAATGAAAGAGAACATCCAAAAGACTGTACTGTATATACTCATATGGACACATAGCAAGGTATAAAATAGACGTGCATAATGGTTGCAATGGAAGGATTCCACAAAATGATATGCAATTAAGTCTGTGCTGAAAGGGGAGGGAGGACTTACACTGATATAGTGGAAGCTGTGAAAAGGGCTGTATGTGTGTGTTTTGGTGACTGTTCCAAAAAGGAATGAATGCATTCAACTATTCAGGAAGCATTTCTCTCACTTTGAATTAGTTTTATTTGCCCTCAGAGAAACTAGCATGTGGCCATATCTGATTAGCTATGTAGTGTAAGGCTGTCATCCAGTCCATAACATGATTCCTGAGTGACTGGGACTCACCCATGTGACTGATCAAGGAAGTACTGTTCTACTCTCATTTGGCTCTATTTGACATCATCTCATAGACTAGCTTTACCCAACCTGGTGCCCTCCAGATATTTGGACTTCAACTCCCATCAAACACAGCCAGCATGCCCAGTGGTCAGGAATGTTGGGATTGTAGTCCAAAGCATTAGAGGGCACCAGGTTGGGGAAGGCTGAGATAAACCATGCTTGAGCAGACTTCAGGCTCATGGAATCTACTTTGGTTTTTAATAAAATCCCAGGGTTCAGTAGTGATGCAAAATAATGGCTTACCCACTCCTGGGGTACTTCCAAATGAGACTTTATCATGCCATTGCCCAGGCAATGACATCTTCCGCTGATAATCCTCCCGAGTTTTCACACCACTGCTTCTATCAATTTTCTTAATGAAGAAAATCTGTAAGGAAGAAAAGACAGAATAGTCTTCATAATGCATAATGTCTTCTGATTGGTAGTGCTAGGAGCCCTCCGTCCGGAAGCACCCCTGGTTTTGTCCCAAGCTTTCTTTTTTTCAGTAGCTCAGCTGCTGGGGAGGGGGAAGGCTTTTTGTTGTTGCTGTTGCTAAGCAATTGGGAACCAGGAACCCTTGCCAGTCTATTGCATGTAGGTCCAGATCTACCTGCTTCCTGTGTCTGCAGTAGACAAATCTGACTGGCCACTTATGATCAAAGCATCAACCCATTCACTACATAGCTGCTGACTGGTTAGGCCTGTACATGTAACTATGTAAGTTAGGAGAAGACTGGGTAAAAGGAAAAGAAGTACTGAAGTGCAGCATTCAGTGGAAACCCCAAAACTAAAATGGGTGACCATTCAGAAGCATGGTGTGATAATAATTATAATTACAGGTTGCTGCATTTTATGTCTTCTTTTGTGAAACTTTATCACTGTGGCTGTTACGTATATGTGTGTTTTTTTTCTCATTGCACATTAGTGCATGTATATGTACTACTCTCTTTAGGCTGCTTCCTTTCATTGCTGTCCTCTTGTGCTAGATACACGAATATACGTTCATAGCTGCACTAATTTCAAAGTGTCTCTTGTATTTTGTTCTGTCAGCTACAAGAAAGGAGTTTTGGGGATAGATTTCCCTAGCCCACTGGTTTCAGTAGGAGAATTATGTGCTCAAACCTTCTCCTTGAAATCAGTAGGCACTAAGAGAGCCTAACTCTGACTAGACTGGCCCCATCTAGTACATGCTTAAGTATTCTGTACAAGTAACTTGACATTTGGGATGCCTCAGTGTTCTCTCTCTCTCTGTCTCATATATCTATATATCTATATCTATATCTATATCTATATCTATATCTATATCTATATCTATATCTATATATATCTCCTTTAAAAAAGATTTGAGTGTTTAATGAAAAATCAAAATAAGAATACATAAAAACAGTGATACCTTGAGGCTCTGGCATGAACATGGGAGATCTAATCATATGTGGAGGAGAGTGGGGAGAGATAAAGAAGAGATTACTTGCATGGAGCACTGTGCATATAGGAACCCTGCGGCACTTTGGCTTGCTGCCAGTGTGTGCATACTTCTAGCCAGGCAGCAGCAGGCACAGCAGGCAACAAAAAGGTGCAGTTCTACTGCATTTATCAGTGATTTATACTGGGATTAAGTTGAATCAGGGCTCGCCAGGGCTTAGCTCTGGTAATTGCTTTCAATGGCAAGGCACAGCCCAGATACATTTCATTGACATAATAATAAAGCAAAAATGCTGGTGAGCATGTGCAGACAGTCTTTTCCCTGGCACTGTGTAGTTTCCTGCAGGTGGAGGGCTGCAGACATGGCTGCTGCAATTTCAGGGTGGCCGCTTAGGCATCTCCCAAAAAGAGAGCGGAAATACATCACAAAAAAAGAGGGCAGAGATTTACAGAAGATTTGCATATCAAATGTATACATGTAGATGCAAATTCAGGGAAAAAATACTATCATTTAAATAGAATACAATACGTCTCACCAAAGTGCACCTGCTTAGGCAGCTGAATAGTACTGATGATGGGTAACTTCAGGGCCCCTGTTCTCTCGCTTTCTATAGTTCTTTTATTTCTGTTTTTTTCAACTGGAGTTGGACAGGACAGCTCTTCAGATAGAAGACTGGCTTCTGGCAGCCCTTCCAGTGGAGGGCTGTCCTCTGGAAAGCAGGACTCCTGGCCACCCTATAACATCTGCATGACTGCAGTGACCCCCAAAGCGCTTCTAGCATAGGACAAAGCATGCTCTTTCTGGTTCTCACAAATGGTGCCTTTTGCTTGATCACAGTCCAGGCATGACCCCCACGTCACTCATGTGGGGGACACTCCAAGCATAAACAAGGCCTGTCTGTTAATTTACATTAATTAAATCCAGCTGAGTAATGTGGTAGTATGTATCATTCGGGTAGAATGTGAAAACACCGTGGTCTCTAGCTTATGCAACTTCAGTTTTATCCCGTAACAACAGAGTAATACGTTTTGGTACCTCTTGTTTATCATGCAAGAGAGAATCTGTCTTATTTTTGAAAGCTTAACTTTGTGCCGCAGATGGTGGAGAATTCAGCTGGAAAGAACATGGTGGCTTAAACACAGTTGCAATCTCTCTCTTTTTCTGGCATTTCTTTTAAAGGAAAATGTGGTTCTCTTGGGATTTAGAATTTTCCCTTGCTCTGTCATTTTGTGTTAGTTTTTCAGGACCAGAGTGCCGTGAGATAACTCTGCTATTGATATCAGGTTGTTCCTCTATTTCAAGGCTGTATTGCAATTCAAGCTGGGTTGTGCCAAGAGTAGCAATCACTTTTAACTGTTCCCCAGAGCTCCCATTTGTCTAGTTTGGCATCAGGAAGAGGGCAATGGCAAGCCGTAATCTATTTCCTTTTCACTGGGCTCCTCATATCTTGATGATTGTATTCTGTGTACACAGATACAGCTTTCTTTCTTTCTTTTCCTGGCTAGGGGAATGATAGTATCACAAAGAGCTAAATGCATCACATCCTGCAACCATCTATAGGGGTAATTGAGACTATGGGCCACTCTACATTGCGTCTGCTAGCACATCGAATTCGGTAGACTGGCAACGTAAATGCCATCGCATTAAAACGTGATTATCCACACTCACCCTGTTTCCCCGTTGCAGTAAGTCATCGAATGCACAAGCACGGTTCACACTCGAGCGCCGTGCTGTTTTCTTGCTCTTAAAGATGGCAGCTATCATTGGAGGAGCAGAAACTCTTCCTGTTTCTGCTGATTCCCCGCCCACCGTCCCTCTATCCCTCTATCCCTGTGTGTGTGTAGGGATTGTGCAAGCATCCTGTTGGGGTTCAAAGCCCTGAGAGAATTTACCACCTCGCCCCCCCTCACACACCAGTTCCCTCAGCAAAAAGAGGGGAAGAAGGCAGCACCTCTCATCCTCCCTCCATCATTGCTACAGCAGCAGTGGCAAGGGAGAGGCTGGTCGTTTTCTACATGTTTTCCTGGCCTTAGGGAAATGACCAGATTGTCCCTTCCCACCACTGCTGTAGCAGGTGGGGGTGGGGGGAAGAAGGATGCACCTATCCTCTTCTCCCCCACACCTGCTGGAGGCCAGGGCGAGAGGCTGTCTGCTGATGCTCTTTTCCCTGCACCAGCCCTTGACAGCCAGCGCGAGGAAGAGGGGCAGCGGTGGCAGCACCCAGCGCTCACGTTTTTTGGGGGGGCTGCTAGCTTCTTCTAAGCTTCGAAGCCTCGCATCTTCAAAGACCACCCTGTGTTTGCCCCCTGCTCCTGAGATGACGTTAAAATTGTCCACGGACATTTTTATTGATGTTAGTCCATGGACACTGAGGACTGTCTGCCTGGATATGTATGTGTTTTCCATGCAGCAAGCATGGATGGGACTGTGAAAACATTTACGCTTGCCTGGGCTTGCCCGAGCAAGTTTGCGGATCAGTCGGACTGGAGAAGCTGCGATTCTTCAAAGATTTGCTTCTTCGAAGATTCGCTTCTTTGAAGATTTGAAGTTCTGAAGCTTTGAAGATAATGCCTTAATTAAAAAAAAAAAAAGCCGAAGCAGGGGATAGAGGGGGGTAAAACTCATTTGAAGGGATAGAACAACCCCCTGCTCAATGCAGGAAGCCTGATTTCCAGGCAGTCGCCCATCCAAACACTGACCGGGACCATCCCTGCTGATTTTCCGAGATCAGACAAGCTCGCACACACCCAGGCCTTTGCTTGTTGTTGAGGAAATGGGGAGTGCTGAGGAACCTATGCAAACAGCCAGAAGATGACATGGGGCCGTTGAGAGCTGTGATTCGACAAGAGGGAAATACAAACACCGCCGAATATGGACAGGCATGGGAGGGGACTACAACCAGATATGGTAACAAATGCAGAAGATCAGAGCACATTAAGGGGAAATACCGGGATATCAGGGTATTGAAAATGGTAGCACGGAAACAGGAAATTCCGATTCCAATTCGCAGTGGGTACTGCGTAGTGTGAAAGACAGGCAGTGAAACCACATTGGAAGTGAAAAAAACCCGTAAGTGTAGATTGGCCCAAAATGCTGCTGATACTGAAAACATTGGCATCTGCTTTATTAATAGAGAATTACTCATGCTGCTGCCATCTGCAGGATGGGTAAGTTTCACTGCTTTTCCTGGGGGAGTAAAATTTGTGTATGCATATTAAAAGTAGTTTCTTTAATGGGTTAGAAAAAGGGAGACAGGCTAGGTAGGGTGGGTGGGAAGGTTACCAGGACCTGGAGATCCAGGGATGCAACCCCATTTCCATGGGAGAAACAATTAGAACTAAATTATATATTATGTTTGAGGATATGGGACATTATTTTCCTGTGTCTTTGTATGTATTGACCAGATTTTGTGAGATTTGCTGGAGCCTCCCAGAAGCAGTGTTAGACCAGAACAAGCAATGTTCTGAACAGTGAGTTGCTGCCCTTTCTCTAGGAAACTCTTCTCTAGGAGTTGCCTTTCTCTAGGAAGAGATTTTGTGCTTCTGCAGATAAACTGGTTCACACACATGCACACACACACACACACACACACACGCCATATTGCCACATCTAGTGATAAATACAAATCAGGCATCCAGAAATATACAGGGAGCCTTTCTACATGAAGCTTTTGTTGTGCACTCATGGTTCCTCACTCACTCACAGTAGTTTGCGGGTCCTTTACACGATGTCCTCATTCTCTAAGGTTTCTCCTGTGCCTTGCACCCTTATCATGTTTTTTTTTTTCTTATTGAGGAAAGTCTGGTGTTTTTCTGAATGGCACTATCGGAAACTCGTGTAATTGCACAATTCCACTATACCACAGCACCACCTAGTGGTTGAGTAATGGAAAATATAGAAAGGCAGAGAAAGAAAAAACCCTGAAAAAAGCATGTGTAAAGGAGCTGATCTTAATCATGCAAAGAATCTGGAATCAGTAAATCTGGAAACAGAATCTGGAAACAGCCTCGGTAAAAGTGCGGGATAAAAGCCTCATGTAGAAATGCCCATGCAGTCAGACCATTGTTCCACCCACTTGGTATTATTACTTTTTATTATTTATACACTGCCAGATAGCAGCCCTCCAGGAAGTGACGGCTGGTGGTTCCCATTTCAGTGGGGTGATCAATCCGCTCTGGGTTTCAGTCAGAAGCAGTCAGAACATGAAAGGAGCTATCCAAAGTGTGAACGCATTCGGGGGATAGGGTTCAGCAGTTTGGATAGCTCCTTTAGAGTTCTGATTGCTTCTGACTGAAATCTAGAATGGCTTCAGCGCCTCACTGGAATAGGAGCCAACAGCCTCCACTGTCTCCAGGTTTTCTTACAGGAACCTTTCCTACCAGAAACTCCAAGGGAATGAACCCAGGACTGTGTGTATGCAAAGCATGTGCACACTTCCACCGAGCTACAGCAAAGAAGGGTCATGGGACTGCCTGAATTTTAAGTGGAGATGTGCTGGTGCATAAGCACAAGTAAATGTTCAAGAAGAGCTCTGATCTGGAGACAGACAATAGTTCTATCAGAAAGTTGGACTATCTCTGGTAAACATGTTTTGCAGGTTAGGGTGGTGATCTGAGAGCCTGCACAACCTGTTTGTCCTGAGGCAACAGTGGTGACTGAGTTCAGCAGCCTTTTGCCAGCCTGGTGCCCTCCAGACATGTTGGATTGGCCATGTTGGCTGGAGATGATGAGAGTGGCTGGAATGATGGGAATATAGTACAACAAATCTGGAGAGCCCTAGTTAGGGGAAGGCTGATGTACGGGATAGGCAATGATACCTCTGTCATACCACTTTCAGCTTCCTTAAAAATATTCCAGGTCTACAGCTATGACTTAGTGTATTGATTCTGAATGCTGCATTTGTACTCATAACTCCCCTGTTCCTCCTTAAACATTTTATTTAGGAAGTTTGATTTATCGACCTGTAGTTTATAAAAAAGACGTCTAGAATGCTGTCCACCAAGTACAGTTCCTGTGCAGCCTACGATTCGATCATTTCAGTGGGACTTATGTGGGAGGATTACCTGGATCCAAGCAGCTGCTTCAGCTGAAAGAAAAGTTAATTGATCCCCTGGCAAGAATCAACTATACATCGCAGTGGCACATCATCAATAGCACTACCTTCCCGCCATCCCCCGCCCCCGCTTTGAAGGATCTGTTTCAACAAAAATTCTCTAGTTACATGGGAACTCATCAAAAAGACTGATATTGTCCTAGTGAATCCAAATAACTGTTTGCAAAACTATTCCGATGTGGAGCAGACATCCAAGCACACAGAGTCTTTTGAAGCACCTTCCTCAGGTTTTATGATTCCCTGGGAGCTTTGGGGGGTGGGGGGAACTCATCTGTTTAACGGACTCCTTTATTTATTGTTCCAGAGTGGTGCAGAGGTTATTTTAAACCATGCTTGTTTATTATTATTATTTTTTACTAGCATATGGAACTCATTTTTCCCCCACTGGAGAAAGTGTTTCCTCATTCAGCTTGGGAGTGGGGGTGCACAACAGTTGTTCAGAACACAACCTAACAATGCCAGCAGCTCCAGTGGTTCCCACGCCAAATGGAGCTGTCTCTTTCTTCCTTTCATTTTCCTGGTGGTGACCTGACTTTGTCCTTAGTGCGGCTCAACAGAGAAGGGCCAATGAAACATACATTTAAAAAAGGACATGCTCATCAAAGTCACCTTTCATTTGCTGCAAATTATTGCAATTCTGTTCATTCCTGTTTTACAGGCCTTCTGGCTTCCCTTTCCCATTCCAAGGTGATTGTGTCATATGCAAGGTTAAAAAAAAAAAACAACTTTGATCAGCTCAGTGACATCTATGTGAACAGAGGCAACCCAATAGAAAGTGTTCCACTATTGCTATTATTTTCTTTGCCCAGCTGATGTTTAAATTGGAAAGTAGAAACCCAGCTACTTATCTATAGCAAAAGAGCACTGGGCCATTTCCACAGTGATAACGTTTGTCTCAGTTGCCATGTGTATATGTTACAATTAAACGGGCAAAAAAGGTTTTCTACAGACACTTCAATGTACATTTGTAAGTGCAGAATCTGAATAACATTTTTTTAATCTGCTGAAGTAGTATTGTTGTTTATTAATCTTTGCCTCCTTAATGACAACTCCTTTTGTGCATGCACTTTTTGTGCATACACATAACATGCTAAGACAGTTGTCCCTCTGGAATATAGAGATGTTGTTGCTCACACAGTGCAATTGGGGAAAACGGTGCATTTGGCTGTATGGGTAGCTTTGGTTCTGTAAAGTTAAGACTGATCCCAGATCAGATTTGTTAATGGTGTTTTGGTCCAAGTCAGGAGGGGGGGAAAATGAAATAAAATCAGAAAATAAATGTGTGCCTTTAGCCATAGGCCTGAGTATTTTTTTTACTTTGGGACTTGCTGATCAATATGTCTGTCAAAAGCATTAGGGAGAAAGGGAAAGCTAGCCTTGATCTTGCAGAGAGTTGGACTAGATGACCTACAAGGGCCCCTCCAACTCTATGAATCAATGATGATTCTAAGGTTCTATGATCCTCAAGAGAGAGGGGAAAAACACAGCAAGTCTTCTTATTAGGGTAGATCTCTATACTCCCTAATGTACATCACAGGGTAATCGTAGGGCAATTGGGATTGAAAGACTGCAAGCAGCACCTTGTTTAACTTTTTTTTAACTGCCGTGTTGCAGATACTACATAAACAATGATAATCCTGATGAAAAAAGGGTCCTGCAGCTCTCTGTACACTGAATGTGTTATGTGTGAATAATTCATTATAATTTGTGAAAGTGGGATCAAAGCAGTATAAAAACAAATACAAGCCGCACTGTTTAAACTGAGGTTTCCCGGCATTAATCCTTCCTTGCGCCTGAAGTTATTGGGCCTTTTGGTCTCTACTGCCTGCTCAGTCTAGGTCTTTCAGTCCACACCAAGGAAGCTCACACCTTGTAGACAGATGTGTGTATATAAGGATCTGAATGAGTCACTTATGCAAACACAACCATTTACACAGGGCTGCCTTGTATGACTTTTTAACTTTGCCCTCTTAGGTCTAGAGTATGAGTTACAGGCACTGTACATGAAAGAGTAATTTTGCCAGACAAGTGATCTTGTGAACTGTGTCAAGAAACCTCTGCTGGGAACAGTTTTCCAAGCATCAATAATGCAATGTCTGTTATTTCAATTGGAAATGAGAAAATTCATTTTGCTGGGCAATTGCATGAAGTGTATTGCAAGTTTTTTTAAAAAAATTTTTTTACACCTCATAATAAATGGGAGCAGTTTGCAATTGCCAGTAGCAAACCATTATAGCCCATCTTCTGAAGCGTTCTCATATGTGCAGTAGATGATGCCTGTCTCCAAAAAGAGAACTTGCCCTTTCCTTCCAGACTGTGTTTCTGATTTCACAGGGCTAAGTTCCTAGTTCCCACTGAGACAGTAAACTCTGGGCCAGGACTGTACCACTTCAGACTGCAGGTATGGAGCCCCATATGATTGAATAGTCTTTCATATATAAAAAAGAATGATCCCTGCACACAGAAAGCAAGAAGCATTTCAGAGAAAAGAGCAAATTAGAACCTTTCTCCCTGACATCATATTCTTCCTATGTGAAGAGGTTTGGGGCGGGGGTGTTTTTTGTAAACAGGACCATTCTGTCATGAGAATCCCTATCTGGAGTCTCAGTCTCAGTCAAGGTTAAGATGACTAAGACTTGAAATTAATATACATTCCTGGGAACTTCATAATCCCAGCCCAAAGTTTTAACATCTGGAGGCTCTCCAATAATTTACAGCTGCCATTTTATAGTCGTTTTCCGGGGAATAAGGCCCCCATTTAACTCAATGGGACTTACTACTGAGTAGACATGTATAGGATTGCACGGTAACTGTTTTTGAAGTATGTTTTGATGCATTTCATTACTTTTGACATGCTGGCAAAGCGTTCATGCCCAACAGTGTGACAAAGCAACAGTGTTTCACAAAAAGTCTGAACATACATGGTCTCCAAAAACAGCAGCTTCCTTTATGCAGCTAAGGCTGCAATCTTATACCCATTCACCTGGGAGTAAGTCCCATGAACCCAATGGTACTTTTGTCTGAGAAGACTTGCATAGGATTGTGCTGTAAGATGCATGTACATTTCAGCACCCTACTGAAATAGCTGAATCAGCCAAATCTTACTTTTTGTTCCTCAATACACATTGAGAAGTTAAGCTCTTTCGCACAATGTTTTGTCCAGTTGGAACTGGCCATTTCTTTTGACATGCAAGTTCAGAGTCATTACGCAGTTTGACCTAGGCTGTCTGTCTGTCTGTCTGTCTGGCTAGACCACTGATATCAGAAACGGAACTGATCCCCACTAAGCAAAACAACAGACCATCTCCACTAAGATGCTGGCTTTTATTAATCTCAACTAGGGATGGGTGAGAATCATATTTCAGAGAATTATATTTCAGTTTTGATAAGAATTTACCAAAATTAAAAATGCCTTCCTATTTGGGAAAGAAAAAAGCTGAGATTTGGGGGAAAAACTGAATGTGGGAGAAATGGAGACTGGCAGACTTATCCATCCAGGCCCAGGGCTTTGCATGCTTAGCTCTTAAAAGTCTCAGTTTGTATCCCTGTGTCTTCATCCGTGTTAGTGTTGAGTTAGGTTTGCCGCCTCTTCTTTCTGACAGGCACTTCATCTTTAACAGCTGTGAGCAGGCAAGTAAATCATAGTCCCCTCCATACTGGGAACAGCTGAACCCAGGGCTGGCCTCACCATTACACGGGGTCAAGCACCCGCATCCGGTGGCAGAGCAGGAAAGTGTGGTGAATTGTGCTGCTCTCCCCATGCCGTTCCCACCGGGAGGGACTGCTGCTTCTTTCTATTGCGGGTAGCTGTGGCCAGAGCCACCCATTTGCTTGGCCAGCCACTCTATCACTTGCTTGGGCAGCGGCTGACCACTTGCTCCTGCCTGCCCAGTCACTCCTGCCTTGTGCCTCAGCCATCTGCAGGGCTCCTACAAGCTGGCCCTGGGCGACCTCTCCCAGGAGTTCACTAGACATCTCGAGATAGTTGGTGCACAAGGCGGGAGCAGTGACCATGCTGGCAGGAGCAAGCAATCAGCTGAGCTGGCTGGCCAAGCAAATGAGGGAGAGGCCAGCTGGTGTGGAGGAAGGAAGCCATGCAGCAGTGTGGGCTGCCTGGATGGGGTGCGGCACTGCCACTTCACTTGAGGCAGCAAGTTACCTTGGGCCAGGCTGGGCTGAACCCTGGCCAGTGCAGATTTTATTTATTTATTTATTTATTTATTTATTTATTTATTTATTTATTGCATTTATACCCTGCCTTACTCCCTCTTGCAAGGAACTCAAGGCGGCTTACATTATCCTCCTCCTCACCGTTGTATCCTCACAACAACCCTGTGAGGTAGGTTGGGCTGAGAGTCTGTGACTGGCCCAAAGTCACCCAGTGAGCTTCCATGGCCAAGTGGGGACTAGAACCCAGATCTCCCGGCTCCCAGTCCGTCACTCTCACCACTACACTACACTGGCTCTCAGATGGGGGAGAATTTGGTTTGGTTTTGTTTTGATATGAATTTACCAAAATTTTCACACTTCTTCATATTTGGGATGGAAAGAACTTGAAATTTTAAGAAATTCAAACGTAAGAGAAAGCAAAACTGACAGATTCATCCATCCATACTAAATAACACAGTTCTGTGTTTTCTGTGCATTGGGCCAGAAAATCCAACATGCCTTCCTTTTTATTTTCCTGGGCTGAAGGGAGGGGTCCTTGGTAAGAGGACAGCTGGGCAGCCTGCACAACTGATGGTACTGGGAATGAGATGAGCAAACTCCAAAAATGTGGTGTCCAACTCCACCCATTTTTAGCCTTTGCCCGTGACACATTCTGTTGCTTTCTCTGGAACTCATTTCCATCTGGCTTTAAATAAACCAGGATCAGGTAGTGGCAGCTACCCCAAGTTAGGTGTAAGTGTGGAAATTGTTTGGCTGGCTCTTATTTTGGAGTGTTAAATGCAGCTTCGGGTGATTCTATGAGCATCTGGTACTGTGACAATGACATAATGTTCTTCTCGGTTCTAAAATGAACCGCAGCAATTTGTGGCAGGGGCTTTAATTCCAGATTTTTCATTTTTGAATACACTTCAGCTGAGAGGGTGAATTTCCCCACCACGATTTCAATATATCCTTAAAACAGCCTTTTCTCCCGTTGTTTTAATAGAATGCTTTATCCGTGTGTGTATGCTTGTTTCAGTATTTTTGGCCACATTGTAGGAACCGGCGCTTTACTTAAAAATACACATTGTTGTGATAGACAGTTCTGGGCAACTTGATGTCAGGAAAATAAACAGAGCTAAAACCAAGGATGTAATCAATATTCACCTCACATGTGTGAAGGCAGATTTTCACAGTATCTTGCATGATTCATTTTACTGACATTAGAGCCTGTTTTGTTTTGTACTGGGGGGGGGGAATAGATGTTAGGTTTCCTTCTGTTGGCAGCTGAAAAAGTTAGCCCATAAAGGAGGGCTCTTTGAGGTGGAATGAACAGATGTGCAGTAAATATTTAGATTTAGGCTAATTTATCCTTGGATATACTTCGAAGCAAGTCCCACTAATTTGTATAGAACTTACTTCCAAGTAAGGGTTCCTAAGTAAGAATGAGGCCAGGCCGCTTAATTCTTTTAAGCCACGACAGCTGAAGTAGCACAAGTACTCACCATGGTATCTGAGCCCTTGCAAGGGAGTCAAAATAATCTGCCAGGAAAACCTCCATAAAATGGTGACTACTCACTGAAGAGCAAAATGCTGAGTAAATGGACCATCTGTGCCTCTGCCCCATCCCTGTTTGCAACAGAATACCATAACAGGTGCCCTTACATCATCCCTGGTGCAGAGGGAGAATTACCAAGGCGGCATATCAGTAGATGTTGTTGTGTGACCATGAGGGCAAGGGTCAAATGCCAGTGTTGGCACTATGGCCAATGTTATGGCATTGCATGGACATAAGGACCTCATCCTACCATCCAGTTTGGTGTCCTGATCTGCTGATCCACTTACCAAATAAGCAGGCTATATGGCTTTGATCCCAAGCACTCACACTTCAAAGGAAGTTACATTTAAATAAGAGGCCTGATGACATCAGTGCCAGCTACTCATCTTCTTTCTCAGCATTGCTACCACTTTCTTGCCTCGCACACAGAGATCCAGTGAGCAAGTAGGCACAATCACCTGCTGGTCCTCCTTTTCCCCACTACCATTGTCTGGGCCAGAGCAAGAGGCAGATGAACAAGCAGGTTGCAAAAATGAAGAGAAGGAGCAACTTCAGGGGACTCTTGTCACGTGGCCCCTGTTTGGGCGTGGGCCCTTGGCAAATGCCCAACCATGCCTACCTTGACTCTGGCCCTGGTTGATGTTCAGTGACCATACCACTGGCCCCATCCACTTGGATATGAGAAACACACGTTATTGGAATGATATGACAAGAATCCTCCACACTGATAAAGGATGAATTGGGTCTTATTTTTCAGATAAATGTGTTGAGGATCATAGCATAGATGGCTTTACATTCTTCAGCTTAAGTGTGAACCAGACTTCTAAAAAAAATAGGACCCCATTATGACATGCTTTATGCTGGTATAACTCTGTTGGTTCCAGATGCTGAGGTAACATAGATTTGATTTTTGGGCTCACAGCATTTCAGTCCAAGAAATCAATGTAGAAAATGGGAAGAGCCAGTGCACTTTAATGAATATCTTTGGTCCATTTTTTTGTTTTATGCACTTTCCTTCATGCTAGTTCAGTAATTTGGATCCACAGCCAGTAATAGGGTGCACTTTGGCAGCAAAAATGCTGGCAAGGTTTAGGATGGAAAAGCTCTACAAATTGTCAGCTCACCTCCGAGCTCTAACATGGATTATGGGATCAAAAGTCATTAAAATGGAATGGTTTATTTGCCGTTACATGAATTGGAACTATGTTTACCGTGCAGAACATTTGGTGGCTGGATTTCTTGATGGAATCAAATAGGACTGTTCGTATTGGAGTGTGGCATTTGTGGAGAGTTTGAATTGCTTTGGAAATGCTATGCTCTGGATTTTTATTTTGGTGTGTGTGTGTATGTGTTTATATATTCCTTGCAATAGGAAAAGATGATGTAAAAAAAAAATAAGAAACACAATGGAGACTATAGCTCATAACTTTAGCTTTCCCATGCTTCCCTTTCCTTTGTGCAGTTTACAGATAGTCTCCCAAAAAAACTATTGTTCCACAGCCTTTCCAAACTGATGTCCTTAGATTCTCATTCTCCTGCTGCCTTAGGTAAGAAATGCCCTGCTAATAAATTCTAATACATAGTTAGTCTTCACAAGTTTATGACCTTACAGCAGTAGGGGGTTCCATGTAACACTTCATTCCCCTCCCCTCTTCTGACTCTAGCTGTTTCTCTTGCCATTAGCCCAGTGTCCTTGATTTATGGGTGGGCCACCAGGGGGACAACTCACCTGCAAAAATAGTTCACACGGTGTTGTTTATTGTACTAAGTAGACTTCACGCTGGTTGAGGGATTTTCTAAGGGAAAGGAGCTGCTGTCAGATCTTCCATCATCATAACAAAATTGGCACCAGTGATCTCTCAGATTTCGAGAGGAAATCCAGGAATAAGAAGCCAACATAAGTTGCAGGTTTTTCTTACAGCCAAAAGAACTTGGTTGGAGGCAGAAGAAGACTACCTCTTACTAACAAAATCACTCCCTAGCCTATGCTGAGAAACATGTATAGGATAAACATGTCATACTTCTTTCCCTATCACGTTTTGGTTCACTGTTCTTTCATCGTTAGCTATGTTAAGCACACTTACTGTAGTTACACTAATGGAACTTCCTTTCAAATAATATATTTAGGATTGAAATTCTGGTCTAAGATATTTATTAGTCTTCCAACAGAACTTCCAGAAGACCTAGTTTTCACCCTTCCTTCAAAAATGATTTTATATTAAGTCTATGAATGTGAAAAGAGCTCAGATTGTCCCTTCACTAAAAACATATAAAACATATTGGGCCACATACAAAACACTTATAATTTAGAACTATAATTATAATTTATAGTACAACTGGCATGGTTGCCAAATTACTAAAGAAGTATCTGGATGTAGCAGAGGTGGTAAAAGGTGGTGGTTGTGTTCTATGAAAAAAAACCCAGGTTACACTAATGATTCTATTGATACATTTTCTTCAATTTCTAGATTTTTGAACAAGGCAATACTATAGATGTCAGAGAATTCCGCAATGGAATCCAATGAGTTCAGATTTCTATGAATCCAATCTGTGGATTCCGAAGCAGACCAGCTTTTCCTGAGTTGCAGGACTGGTTTTCTTACTTTCTGGAATTTTACACAAATAGAAAGATACATAAATTAAAAAACACCAGCTGAAAATGCACGTTTCACCCATAGGCTAAAGCATGAAAAGTGCACATGGGGGGATCTGCACATTTTGGGGGAGATTTACACATTTTGGGGGGATCTGTGCATTTTTGCAAGTGCGACTTTGTGCAAATGCGAATTTGCACAAATTTGGGAAATTGGAAAAAAATCTGATTCTGTCAATGAGTGGATGACAGAAAAAAAGGCACCTGACAATCCATGAAACACAGATGTGATGGATTTTACAAAATACACACAGTCCTAGGCAGTACTATTGATCATCATCCAGGTATCATCAAACTTTCTCTCATCAGTCATATATATGATGGTGCAATGTGGTATGTGGTGTGGGGAGATCTACATCCATGACTATGTTCAAGTACCTATAGATCAGGACAGCAGTACAGAATATATGATATATGATACATATACCCTATATGTATTACACATATGTATGTATATACTACATACACAAACTGTATGCATGTATAAATGTATACCTACCACATATGAGAGTGACCACTTGAAAAGGCTAAGGGTTGTATGCAATGTTAGTCCTACTTAGAGTAGATCCATTAAAATGAATGGGGCGAGTTAGTCATGTCTAACCTTTCATTTCAATGGGTCCACTCTAAGTAGGACTGACATTGGATACAACCCCTGCATCTGTGATGACCTAGGCCACTGAGTATTTCTGTTCGTTGCGTTGTCATATGAGTTCTACATTGCTCAGTTGTGGCTATCCAGCAAGTCCTGCATTCTGATCAGGCACCTGTGCACATAAATCATCCAAATGGCTACATTTGCAAAGGGCATTATTAAGGGCATATATTGAATTTATCATGACTTAGCAGCATTCTGGCAACTCGGTCATTACTATTTTTTCCTCAGGCAGGAAGGACTGCTCTCTCACTCGCTCGCTTTCTGTTAATACCAGTTCACCTCTTGGTTTCATTGTGGGAAATTGAAATAGAAAATAAATATTTCAGTGTTTCTGAGAACAAAAGTGATTTTCGTATACATATGTGTCACTTGGCCGTTTAATCAACCAGTCTTTTCTGTTTTATCTGTGTGCAAAAGTGCACTAGTGGAAGTTCCAGTGCTAGAAACCCACCGGCCTTGAAATCCGCATATCATGTACTATAATTGCTAAGAGATCATAGCAATATCCAGGTCTGGAGCCTGACTGGCAGGTGGCACTGTGGGAATTGTTTTGCTGGTATTTGTCAGTCATTGCTTGCAATGTATGGCTGCAACGAATAGTTTTCCTCCCCTGCCCCCATTCCCACTACTCTTGGAATTTCTGATCTACAGAATGGAATATCCTATAACATGTGTAGTTAACAGAGACTACCATTTAAATTCAGACACATGAGACCTCAGAAAACATCACTGGTTTTTATACACTGGGTTGGATCTAGACCAGGGCTGGGGAACATGTGGCTCTCCAGATGTTAGTGGACTGCAGCTCCCATCAGCCTTAGCCAGCATAGCCAATGGTGAGGGATGGTGAAGTTACAGTCCAAGAACATCTGGAGAGTCACATGTTCCACATCCCTGATCTAGACTAACAGAGCAATCCTACATGTCTCCTCAGAAGTCTGTCCCACTGAGATCATTGGGACTTAGTCCCAGTGAATGTGTATAAGATTGCTGCTTTAGTTATGATCCAATCTTATGCATGTCTGCTCAAAAGTAAGTCTCACTGATTTCAATGAGGCTTTCTTCTAGGTGAATGTGCATAGGATTGCAGACTTAGTATGCAATCCCATGCATTTTTAGACAGAAAAGATGTCCTACAGCTCTCAGCATTCCCCAGCCTGCTAGTCTATGCTGGCTGGGGAATGCTGGGAGTTGTAGAACTTTTTTCCTACAACTTTCCCCTCTCCCCATCCCCAGCATAGCTGGCTGGGGAATGCTGGGAGTTGTCGGATGTTTTTCTAACCAAGGATTGCACATTTAGGTCTCACTGAAATTAGTGTGGCTTAAGATACTCATGACCAACTTTTCACATTGACTTCACTGGATCTCAGTGCAATGAACTTAGCCTGGATCCAAGCCATTGAATCTAAATATCCTTCTATTAGTTCTGAGCCTTTATTATCTTTTTTAGTCTTTGTCATCATTCAAGGTATGTGTTGTATTCTGTAGATCCTTACAGGAAAAAATAGATAGATTAGATAGATAGATAGATAGATAGATAGAATTTGAGCCTTCTTTAAAAATTGTAGTAAAGACATAATGCATTGCATCTTCCACTACTGGGTCCTCGCTTGCAATGCAGTGTATTGTATGTATTACGGTTGCATATCCCACAAACCATTTGGCTGATTTGGCCAATTAGATATGCAGTTCTAAGCCTGCTGCATGTCCATGACTTTTAGCCAGTAGGAGTGTGAAGGCCTTGATCAGAACAGTAACCCTAAAGAGGAGGAAGAGAATCAAGAGTACTTTTAGAACAATTATTTAACATATATTTAGCACCAGCCGGGCGACAAGACATACCCCCCTCCCTCCCGGCCCAAAGTAAAAAATGGCTCTATACATGCAGGTACAGATACAAATATCAGCAATTGTTTTCAGCTATGAGCAGTAAAGGGAAGTGAAGCCACTATGACAGCAATTTTATTCCTCCAGCTTTTCTGCCTCTGCATTGCCAATTATTCTTTCCTGATGACTGGTATTCTTAAGTGCATGCTACTTCAGATCTCAGCTATTCCAGCTCTTATATGTTTTCAAATACATCAGGGCACTTTATATCACCTTTGCAGCTTGCAGAAAGCTAAGAATAAATCCTTAGCTGGAAGCAGACCAAGAACTCTGAACAGACTTCAGTATAATAGAAATGAGCTTGAAATATCTAACCTAGGTGTTTCTGTTAGCTCTTATAAACATTTCTTATGAGGCAGAAGCTGAACATATTCCTAGAATGCCCTAGAGTGCTAAAAAACACACACCTACTAATGTTCATTATATCCCAAACACTTAAATATTATTATATTTATAAACAATCTGTAAAAAGAATATTAGTGAATTTACTTCACAGGGGTATTACAGGCCATATGATTATATTTGTAAACAACCCAGGAAAGAGAAACCAAATGAATTAGTTCATGGGGATGTTACAAAGATAAGATGAGTACTGAACAGTATTTTGCATATGAGAGTTGCAATCCTATCTACACTTACCTGGGAAGAAGCCCCATTGAGCTCCATAGGACTTAATTCTGAACAGCTATGGATAGGATTGCCAAAATGCAATAGAAATGATTGTTGATATAATTACTAGTAATAACACCACATTCATGGCATTGCAGCAGCACAGGGGAAGAGACAGAAACTAGCAGTGGGGAGTTTATTTATGAAACCTGAGTGCAATAACTGAGCAAGCTTAATTGAGTCAGCGTGGTGAAATTTCATATCCTTCAGTCCCAACTGACCTACATTAGCAGGGTCTGCATTGCCCCATCTGGAAATGGCCTAGCCCAGCCTTCCTCACACCTGGGACCTGGCACCTTCCAGATGTGTTGGACTGCAGCTCCATGGCCGTGCTGGCTGGTAATTATGGGAGTTGCAGTCCAAGATCACCAGGGTGGGGAAACCTGGCCTAGCCCTTTCCTTGAACTCTTGACACCCTCTTGTCACAGGCAGGGAGAAAATGGTTTGGGGCTAGATCCCTCATTGGAGGTACCAACATCCCCTGTTGGGCAACTGATTCTCAGAGCTAGGAATAGCAATCTGCTTGCAAGACCCCTGGATGTGGGACCTTCAGTCTCCAGCCCACTGAAACTCTCCTCTCTCCCACAGGCTTTCATCTTGAAGTGTAGAAGGTTCCTATCCTTTGACAATGTTCTGTAGAAATACTTACTTTGTATCTTTTTCACATTTATATTCCACCTAGGGATGTTGGAGAATTTCTCCACGAATCTCCGGGAGGCCGAATGCATAGGGATGTACGAAAGTCACTTACCTGGTCTCGCAGCTTGCTTCGCGGTGGGGGGGAGGCGCTTCGCTTCTCCCCCTGAAGTTCAGGCCGGGGGGGGGAGGCTTCCCGCCTCGCCCGGCCGAAATTCAGGCCGGGGGGGAGGCTTCCTGCCTCGCCGAGCCGAAATTCAGGCTGGGGAGAAGCGCCCCGTCTCCCCAGCCACGAACTTCAAAAGAAAAGTAAAAAAAAAAAGCGCCCCGTGATAGGCTACGTAACGATTTACGTAGCCTATCATGGCTAGATCTGCAAAGTCAGAAAATGTTAATCGTCACGTAGCCTATCACGGGTGACTTAAAAAAAAAAAAAAAAAAAGCGCATACGCAAATGGCGGCCCCCATAGGGAGCCGCCATTCGCGTTCCTTATTTGGTCCCTCTAGTCTACGTAAAGATTTACGTAGACTACGGCGAAAATTTGCGTTGCCCTTATTTTCACCGTAGTCTACGTAAATCTTTACGTAGACTACAGGGACCAAATAAGGAACGCGAATGGCAGCTCCCTATGGGGGCCGCCATTAGCGTACGCGCTTTTTTTGTTTAAAGTCACCCGTGATAGGCTACATGACGATTAACGTAGCCTATCACGGCTGACTTTGCAAATCTAGCCGTGATAGGCTACATTAATTGTTACGTAGCCTATCACAGGGGCGTGGTTTTTTTTTTACTTTTCTTGTAATGGCGGCGGCAGCAGCTGGTCGAAAGACCGGCTGCCGCCCCCGCCCCTGCCCCTGACGAAGACCTGCCGAACCGCCGCCGGGACCCGCCGCCGGGAGCGACATTCATGAAAGGTAAGTCCCATCCCGGGGGGGGGGCAGGGGGGCAGAGAATTTCTCCCCGAACAACCTTCGGAGGACCGAATGCATTGGCACTCAGCCCCCCGAAGTTTCGGGGAGAAATTCTCCCCCATCCCTAATGCCAATGCATTCGGCCCCCTGAAATTGGTGGAGAAATGGTCCGCCACCCCCCCGCCACCCCCGGGATGGGACTTACCTTGGTCGAATGTCCCTGGCGGCTCCTGGCAGCGCTGCGGCGGCGGTGAGGCGGCAGTGGCCGGTCTTCCGACCGGCTGCCGCTGCCACCATTTCCAAGTAAAACAACAACAACAACAACAAACATGATAGGCTACATAAATCTTTACGTAGCCTATCACAGCTGATTTTTTGGGGGGGGGGAAGCGCGTACGCAAATGGTGGCGCCCATGGGCGCCGCCATTTGCGTTCCTTATTTGGGCACGTGTAGTAGTCTACGTAAACATTTACGTAGACTACGGCGAAAATAAGGGCAACGCTATTTGCATTGCCCTTATTTTCGCCGTAGTCTGCGTAAATGTCTACGTAGACTACACGTGCCCAAATAAGGAATGCAAATGGCGGCGCCCATGGGCGCCGCCATTTGCGTACACGCTTCCCCCCCCAAAGTCAGCCATGATAGGCTATGTAAACATTTACGTAGCCTATCACGGCTGACTGCAGGGACGCAAATGGCAGCGGCTACAGCCGCCATTTGCGTCCCAGAAGGAGAAGAGGTTTCGCGGCCGGAGGGACGGGGCACCTCCCCCTCCAGCCAGAATTTCAGGGGGAGGGATGGAGCGCCTCCCCCCCACCACAAAGCAAGCTGCGGGACCAGGTAAGGGACTTTCATCCATCCCTAATTCCACCTGATGGATAGCCATGGCGCTCAAGATGTCTTACAAAAATGGCATAAAAATAGAATTAAACACACTGAAAGAGCAAACCCATACAGATTTAAAATATAAACTAGGAATTATACACAGATGCATGATACTACAAGATCAGAGAAGAGAAAGAAAAATCAGATTGGACCAGTTTTACAACAGCCTTCCCCACTGTGGTGCCCTCCAGATGTTCCTGGCTACATCTCCCAGCATTCCTGATAATTGGTCATGCTGGATGGGGCTGATGGGATTTGAAATCCAAAACATTAGAAGGGCACCAGGTTAGGGAAGGTTGTTTGTACAATAAAATGGCTTTGATCGCCTTTCTGATGTGAAGATGATGGGTGACCCTAAGTAGTAAATTCCACAAGATGAATACCACTGAAAACCCCTTCTTATACTTATCAGTCTCACTTCTGAAGGCTGATGTACTCAAACCAGCACCTCATCTGATGACCTGAATGAAGGATATGGAATATATGAGTGATATATATGAGATATGTCATGTATCAGAATATATATATATATATATATATATATATATATATATATATATATAATAAAAGCACAATGATGCAGAATGTCCATATATCTCCTAAGTATCCTTTATTGCAGTCATTTAATATATGATAATCAAATATCAAGAGTTGGGAAGTCTTATATCAGTTAAGAAGGAGGTTGGAAGTAAGTCAATATAGGAAGATAAGACAGCTTGAAAAAATTAAAAACTAATCTAAATTGTGCCTTTATAATGAGGTATTTCCAAGTGTTATGGACACTTTCTGTCATCCTGAAGCATTTCGAGGTGGGAACTGAGAAAGTTATTTGAAGACTCTTATGTTGTACACGTATCTACTTCTGAAATACTACTTTTAAACATTAGAGGCTACAGAGTAATAATCATTATCCCAAAAATCTCTGCTGTTTTTAATTACCTTTGCCTCAATTCTATCTAATCAGATGATTATATTACATGGAAAATTACTGCAGTAAGTAGCAAGAGAAAGGTTAAAATAGATACAAAATTTAAATACCTGAGTTTGCCCAAATGAAATCTTTTATGACATCACAAAACTGAAACTGAAAGCATGATGGAATGTCCAGTTCACAGGGAAATAGGAAGCCCTATTAGTAGAAAATACTTCTAATTTAATTGGATCAAAACTTCAATATTTTAGAGCACAATCCTATGCATGTTTAGACAGAGAAAAGTCCTATAATGCCCAGTATGTCCCAGTCAGCATTATGCATGGCTGGCTGGGGAATGCTGGGAGCTGTAGGATATTTTTGTGTATAAACTTGCATAGGATTGCACCCTTAATCAATTTTACCAGTGCCTAAGTGACATTTTCGTCACACTGGAAGCTGAAACTTATATTAAAATATATAGCAATATATAATAACTATATTATGGTTATATATAGTAACTTATCACATTTACATATTTTGGCAACTGCTGTCACTCATCAAAGCATAACCCTGTCTTCTAAAAGAAATGTGAGGAATGGCTCTTAATACGATCGCCACCTTCTTTTCTTAATTCACACCATCCTTTTCCCATGTCTACCCCTCTGGCACTCATCATAAAAGTGAGCTTGTGATCTTCTTGTTATATTATTTATCATTCTTCATGTCAGAACTGCAGTAAAATAATTATTCAGTAATATAAAACCAGGCTCACACATGATCTTCCATAGATATACAGTGGAAAAATGTGAATGGCCATGTACTCTCACAATGCCTAATAGAATATAATGCTGCCTTCCCCAACCTCGTGCCTCCAGAAATTTTGAACTTCAACTCCCATCAACTCCAGACATCATGGCCAATAAACAAGGGTGGTGGGAGTTGTAGTTCAAAATCTCTGGAAGGCACACTAATGTAATGTGTGACATAGATGTATACTCAGATAATTCACACATTCTCTTTTATTGTGATAAAGGATCTGTGATGGAAACTGAGTCTTCACACAGTTTGATATTTGCTTGTTAGGTGCAGGAACTTCAGTTGCAACTGGCTTATGCTGGTTTTAGAAGCATTCATCCTAAACAGTTCAGGGTGGGTTTTTGATGGCCCTGTTTTTGCCCCCACAGTTTTAAAGGCATGTTTTACATGTTTTCTTTAATTAAAATCAAATGCCAACATGAAGGCTTTGAAGAACAGCACTTATCACAGAAAATAAACCCCATGAAGATTTTATAGAATAACAGCATTGTAATGAATTAATTGTTTATGGCAGTTTAATAGCACGTATGAAAAATCCATTTGTCATTAGGAGTCCCTCTGGTGCTAATGTTATATTGTACAAATGACAGGTCAGCATGCATATGCGTTCTGCATTATAACCTTTATTTCACATCTGAACCATTTCCTAATTCTATTAAATGCCAGACATTCACAACCAACAATTTGGCTGGTTGGTTCAAGTCAACATGCAAAATGATCAGCCCTCTGTGTCCTTCTCCTCCATCTTCGGCCCAGGTTTCCAGTGGTTGGCTGGCCCAGTATCCCTCAGCCTCCAAAGTTTCCTTTCCTGTCTTCTCTCTTCTCACCACACAGACCTTCCTGTGTGACGGTCGGTTCTTCCCAACTCCCTTTTCTCCTTTCTTCAGGACAAAACAGACATTACTTTAAATCTGTATTTAGTAGCTACATTTTGTTTCATTTTTACTCTAGAGTAGGCACAAGAGACCTGGAGAGTAGGGGGCTTTTAAGATTGGCTCCCACACCTACTCTAAAATAAAATAAGTTGTAGCTGCTCCCAGACACAGATTTAAAGTAATGTCTGTTTTGGCCCTCATTCTGTTATTCCTTTACTCTACCTTTTCCTCAGTTCTCTGCTGCCTCCATGCCTTCTTCCTCATTGCCATGCATCTAATCTCCCACCACTATCTTTTTTATTTATTTTCAGAATGTATACTTCACCAACATGACTTTTTAAAAGCCCTCATGGTGGTTACCTTCTTGGTCCTTGTCTCACTCAGCTCTCAGGACCTTATCTTTCCAGAGTAAGCTGTACCCCTACCTGTGTTCATCCTGCCTGTGGTGCCAATACCGCTTGACAACACAATGCAATATGGATGGAGTTATGCAGTGTCTTCATAGCAAAACATTCACACAACCACTTTGCTAGGTGAAAACAGTTCAGCTCCGGATTCAGCGGAAAATGTAATGGATGCACACTTGCACTCTGCTTATATGGTTGCATCAAACTATGGTTCTGATAATGTGTGGCATCCAATGATGTAATTCCACTGATGGAACTGCTTCCATCAGCAGAATTCCCCCTCCATGTGTCATCCAGGATCCCTCTGGAGTACATTTTCAGGTGGCATGGAAGGCTTCAAGGGAAGAAGGGAGGGAGAAAATCTTGTTCTGCAACAGACTTCTGCTAGTAAAACATTAGAGTTATCCCAGTGTTGTTTTTTCTATAGCTTACTATGGTTCACTTGTCTGGCCTAGAACATGGAACATTAGATAAAATGATGAAATGATGAAATTATTTTTATTAGAATAAAGAAATTATTCTTTATGATGAAATAAGAAAAAAAAAACACGTTACCAGGTTAGAGTGAGAAAACTGGATAAAAGCTGGGTTTATCCATATCCCTGGTATATGTGGGATGCAGTATAAAGCTGCATCTTTTGGTAAGTAGGAAAATATGGAAAGCATGATTTCATATATAGGTGAAAAATCAATTAACAAAAATGTTATTGAATAGGTGAAGTCTTTGGTTCCTTCAGTATACATTAGTATGAGCAAACACATACCCATTTAACTTCAATCACATATATATTGATTTGGTATTTTATTGGTTTAGGGAATTGGATCAGTGTGGTCCTCACTTTTATTGGTTAATGTCTGTGTAAACAGTACTAGTTGTAGTGAATAAAGAGTGTAATTTTTAAATGCATGAGATGAATACATCGAATAGGAATTCATTTACTTAAAATTGGATTTTGGTCTTGATAAGATTTGTTTCCTGAAAGTCTTGATTACAGTTAAGTTATCAAGTTATCTAGCTTGTTAGCTACTTATGTGGTCTCTAGGACCACAGCTGAAAATCATTGTATCAGTGCAGAAATGTATCCAAAGTATCATGCTTGTCACTAGCTTAATCAAAACCACATACAAATAAAATAAGATAAACATTTTCTTATGTTAAACTTGTCAAATAATCAGACAATTAATCTTCACAAAAAATGACCCTACATGGAATTAACAGGAAAACTGGATTTTTCTGTAGTGCCATATGTATAGGATAGATTAGACAAATTTTGGATTGTCCGATGGCAAAAATATATGAGTAAAAACATGATTCTATGCATATCAACTCAGAAGTAAGCCTCACCGATTTCAATGGGTCTTAGTCCTGAGTAAGTGACATTGCAACATTGGGAATCCTATACAAGCTTAACTGGGAATAATGCCCATTGTATTGGGATACAGATTTAGACATGCTTAGAATAAACCCATTTAAATCTAATCAAATTAATCATGCCTAAATTAAATCTCATTGATTTCAATGTGTCTGCCACAAGCATAACTAAGTCTGGCTCTAACCAACTGAACTCAACCGGACCTACTTCTACATAGATGTCTATAATAGAATTGCATTGTTATTTTAATTAATACCTTGGGATCCCATTTATACACCTTTTAAACTCTAATACAACATTTTTATGTGAACTGCAGACCCATCCTGTAAACATGGTGGGTTGGATCCAGGACCTGCCTTCCATTCACAGAAGAGCTCTGCTCTCAGAAACTGCCTCCATTCAATTATCCAGGATCCCTCTTCCTGCCCAGCCCCTGTACCACAGCTCACCCCATTCTACAGGGTTTCCTCTTTCCTGGCCCTCTGTGTAGCATTTTCAGGGGGCTGGAAGGATTGCTGTAGGGAGGAGGGGATGGGGAAATCCAATTTCACCAATCCAATTGCACATGCCTAAATCTGAATCCAACCCATTAACTTGGAAGTAAGTCTTCCAATAGGGCTGCAATCCAATATACACTTACTAGGGAATAAGCCCCATTGAATATAGTGGGACTTATTTCCGAGTAAATATGCATAGGATTGCACTGCAAGTGTCCTTTATATTGTAGCCAAAGTAACTTATTCACAAAGGCAGTTTGCTTAGATGAAATGAGACCGAGTTATATAGGTAAAAGGCAAGTCCAAGTTGAGTTCGATGTCAGATGTTGTCATACAATGTACTTAATTATCCTGATGATAGTATAATGGGAGTATTATAGAGGTATCTTGTTCCTTACTTCTTAGTGTGTGTTTGTCTGCCCAAGCCACTGTTTTGCACCTGGTTCCGACTGGTGGATGTCAGAGTTCTAGCAAAAAATAAAGTCTGTCCATCTCTGATCTCAAGAATCACCCAGTTAGTTTTGAAAACTTGAGGAGGTCTTTGGGTGTGTAGTTCTGGAGCAACAGCTTCCTCCCCACCACTATATTGGATGCAGTGGAGGCTGGTGGCTCCAGTTTTGGGAGCGGGGCTGTGAATCCATCTGGGTTTCAGTTAGAACTAGCCAGAACTCTAAAGGCGCTATCCATGGTGCCCAACCCAATCCATGGAGCCCAATCCCCAAAATAGGTTCAGCAGCTTGGTAGCTCCTTTGGAGTTCTGGCTGGTTCTGACTGAAACCCAGAATGGATTTCTAGCCCCACCAAAATCAGAGCCACCAGCCTCCACTGGTTGGATGGCCATTCACTTTTGCAACAAAGGGGAGTTTAAAAAACAGTCTGTGACACCACACAGGTCTGCTGTTGAGCGAGCAGACAGTCAAACCTGGAACAATAAAATCCTACTTGGCTAGCACAAGCCTTGGGTGTAGCCAAAGTAGCCCTTAGTTTGAATCTGAGCCTGGGAATTCAGCAGCAACATGCATGCAAAATACTGGGAAGGGACCTTAGGTTTTGCTGAACTGTACATGTTACTCAAGCCAGTGTGCATACAGCTGCAGGTGCATTGGCACGTGGGCACCTGACCTGATGCATATGCAAGTGGCATCAAGGACACCCAATGGTCATTTCCTCTTCCTAGAGCTTTACTGCCTCGACAAAGGGATAGGTACTTTAGACACACATCACTGCTTCACCGTTTAGCACAGCAGCCTGGTTTTGTAGCTCCTCCTCCTCCTCGTGAGGAGGGCTGCCTGCCTGATTTGGACGCCCTGGCAAAAAGCCTGAGCTCATTGATTACAGATCGCTGTTAATAAAGAGCATTTGTAATGCAGCCGTGGCGCTACAGTCTCCACACGCCAGTTCATGATGGCCCTTCAGTCTCCACAATTAAGTCGTCCAGCAGGCATGCCCCCTGTTGCAGCTGCTCTGTCAATCTCATTTTGGAGTACAAATGATCTTAGACCCAGTGTTTGACATGGGGTTTTAACACCAAAGAAGGCAATTCTGCAACTTCAAATGAGCCTAATTGGCTGTGCGCTCAGGCGTTCACTCAAGCTGCTTCAGTCCATCAGAGGACGATTTCCAACTAATTGAACAGCTCAGAAGAAAAAGAACCACGGAAATCACAATGCGCCGAGCCAGTGGAGAGGGGTCTTTTTCGTGATTAAAAAAGCAACAACGCACCTTCAAAATAATTTTTTTTTTTTCTGGGAGAGAAAACCCCCCAGCCACCTGTCATTCTAGACATTTATCTCCTTGGTACAGACATTTTTGGAGTGAAGAAGTAGTTGTGTTATTAATCAGATGGCTCCACAGGTACATATGCATTTATGTTGTTTTAAAAGAGAGAGACGGAGAACAGAATTTCTCTTGGAGAAATATTTAATTTGGATTGGAATGCTTCAAAATAGCAAAAGGAAGGCAGTCATGGAAATTGGGACTACTTTTCCTATCTGAGGTATCTTATGTGGGTTGCAAATGTATTATTCATTTATTACACAAATTTATAAACCACTTTCCATAGAGGCATCAAAGCAGTGAACATAAAATACAATTTTATTCATTTTCATTAGTTTCATTTATTATATTTCTATACTGCCCAATACCTAAAGCTCTCTGGGTGGTTTAGAAAGAATAAAAAACTTAAAAATACAATATTGTACATAATATAAAACCATTTACATACAAATATACAAACATACAGTGCATGCATGTGTGCGTGCACACACACACCTAATCTTTTTTAAAAAAAATCAATAAGAAATCCCAAGACCCGATTAAACCTTATCATATGCTGCCAAATGCCTGAGAGTAGAGGAAGTTCTTAACCTGGTGCCAAAAAGATGACAATGTTGGCGTCAGGCAGGCCTCACTGGGGAAATCATTCCATAATCGGGGGGGAGGGGGAGGAGAAGGCCTTCTCCTTTGTTGCCACCTTCTGAGACTCCCTCAGAAGAGGTACCTGGAGAAAGACGTTAGATGATGGGCATAGTAGGGATGTACAAATGTTCTGCCACGGATCTCGGGGAGGCCAAATGCCAACGCATTCGGCCTCCCGAAATCGGTGGCAGAACGGCCTGCCCCCCCGCCCCCCTGGGATGGGACTTACCTTGGGCAGATCTTCCTGGTGGTGGCGGCTACGGTGGCGGTTTGGTGGCGTCCGCGGCGGCCGGTCTTCCGACCAGCTGCCGCCGCTGCCATTTCCAGGTTAAAAAAAAAACGTGATAGGCTACGTAAAGATTTATGTAGCCTATCATGGCTAGATTTTAAAAAAACACCGTGATAGGCTATGTAAATCTTTACGTAGCCTATCACGGCTGACTTAAAAAACAACAACACAACCGCTCGTATGCAAATGGCGGCGGCCATGGCCGCCGCCATTTCTGTTCCTTATTTTGGCACGTCTTAGTCTATGTAAACATTTACGTAGACTAAGATGGCGAAAATAAGGGGAACGCAAATAGCATAGATGCTACGCTATTTGCGTTCCCCTTATTTTTGCCGTCTTAGTCTACGTAAATGTTTACGTAGACTAAGACGTGCCAAAATAAGTAATGCAAATGGCGGCGGCCATGGCCGCCGCCATTTGCGTACGTGCGTTTTTTGTTTTTAAATCAGCCGTGATAGGCTACATAAACATTTACATAGCCTATCACGGCTGACTGCAGGGACGCTAACGGCGGCGGCTACGACCGCCGCCATTTGCGTCCCTGCTAGCCAGCGGCCGGATGTCCGGCTGCTGGCGGAGCCAGCCGGCGGCTCCGCAGCATCACTGCGGAGCACAGCCGGCTGGCCAGGATTCCAGGGGGGGAGGAATGGAGCGCCTCCCCCCCGGCGAGGATTCCGGGGGGAGGGACGGAACGCCTCCCCCACCACCATCAGCATAATCCCCGAAAGGTAAGTGATTTTTGTACATCCTTAGGGCATAGTATATGGGTAGGTTCATGCTGGGAGAGGTGCTCCATCAGGTATTGTGGCCCTGAGCCATGTAAGGCTTTATAGGTCAAAACCAGCAATCAGGCTCAGAAACATGCAGGCAGCCAGTGCAAGTGGGCCAGATTCGATGTTATATGTTTGGACCTTCTTGTCCCTGTTATCAATCTGGCTGCTGCATTTTGCACAAGTTGCAGCTTCTGAACCGTCTTCAAAGGCAGCCCCACATAGAGTGCATTGCAGTAATCTAACTTGGAGGTTACCAGAGCATAGACTACTGAAGTCAAGTTATTCCTATCAGATAGGAATGTAGCTGGGCTACCAACTGAAATTGGTAGAAGGCATTCCATGTCACTGAGGCCACCTGAGCATCAAGTAACAAAGATAGCTCCAGGAGAACCCCCAAGATATGAACCTACTCCTTCAGGGGCAGTGCAACCTCATCCAGAACAGGTTGAACACCCTCTCCACCTGATCAGAAGAACCATCCACTAACAGCATCTCAATCTTATCTGGATTGAGTTTTAGTTTATTAGCCCTCATCCAGTCCATTGTCACAACTAGGCACTGATCTAGCACATCCACAGCCTCACCTGATGAAGATGAAAAGGAGAAGGAGAGCTGCATATCATTGACATACTGATGGCAACACACTCCAATACTCTGGATGATGGCACTCAATGGTTTCATGTAGATGTTAAGTAGCATGGGGGACAAAATGATCCCTGTGAACCCCATACTTGAGAATCCACAGGGCCGAGCAATATTCCCCAACCACCACCTTATGGAGCCGACCCTCCAAGTAGGAGTGAAACTATGGCAATGCAGGATCTGTCTCCCATCAAAGGTCATCATACAGGACAACCAAGGTGGTTTCCATGCTAAAACCAGGCTTGAACCCTGACTGAAATGCATCCAGGTAATCGGTGTTATCCAACAGTGTCTGAAGGTAGCTGGCAACTACCCACTCAAGGACCTTGCCCAGGAAAGGAACATTTGCCACCAGCCTAAATTTATTAACATTTTCCAGGTCCAGGGAGGATTTCTTCAGGAGGAGTCTCACCACCACCTCTTTCAGGTGGCCCAGAACCATTCCTTCTTGCAAGGAGGCATTGTCACCTCCCTGGCCCAGCCAGCATCAAAACATCAATTAATATAACAATAAAATAACACAATACAAAATTAATCAGCAGTAAAACTGCACACTGTACCATGTGCTGCAAACCACAGCTGGCGAAGTCACACTTCAGAAAAAGCCTGTGTGAAGAGATAAGTTTAAGAAGATGTCTGAACATTGGAACTGTGGGGAGCTATTTAATGTCAGTTGGTAAAGTGTTCCACAGGGTGTGTGCAGCAAAACGAAATGCTCTACTGCAAGTGCTCCTGAGGTTCTGATGATCGCTGAGATTGGACAGGGACATAAGGGGCAAGGCGCTCCCTAAAGTAACCTGGTCCTAAGTTGTTTAGGGCTTTATATGTTAACAACACCTTAAACTTGGCCCAGTAGCCTATTGGCAGCCAGTACCAAGTTCTTTTAGCAAGGTGGTAGCTTGCTGTCAAAAAGATGCTCCAGTTAGCAGCCTCAGCACTGCATTCTGCACCAGCCGCAGCAGCTTATGGACCAAGCCTAAGGGTAGCTCCGCATTACAATAATCCAGTCTTGAGGTTACTGATGCCTGTACCGCTGTGGCTTAGCTATCACAGTCCAGGAACGGCCGTAGTTGGTGTACCAGCCAAATCTGGTCTCCCAAGTCCCAGTCCAATACTCTAACCACTATGCAACACTGCCTCTCATGTTTCAACCAAACATTCCTAGTGACAATACTATGGATGCAAATTGCATGGTGGTACCTAATCTAGCAGACATGAAACAGGTCGCCACATGGAGCAGTAGCCATGCCAAGGACAGTTTCAAGTGTCTCCCATGTGGCACTACTGAGGAGTAGCCCATACTGTAGCTTTCAAATTGGAATAGACAAGTCCTTAGAATTCCCGATTTCAATGGTATCAATAGTATAAAGGTCTTGGTTTTTAAAATAACACTATATGAATATATTATGTTCTTATTTTTAGCTTCACTGATCCATTATCCATGCAATATTAAAGGGGAAAGCATGGAATGGCAATCAGTCATTGATCAGCAATTAAATGTCATGACAACCATATATGTCTGCTCTCCCTTTTCCTCTTCTAGGTTTATCTTTATTTATCATCTCTCTTTCGCTAACAATATAGTTTCTATAGCAACAGCCATTGGCTGTTGAAATAATGAAAGCCACAGCGAGCTCTCCTGCAGTGAAATCCCTCATGCTGACAAACCCAGCTTCTATTATCTTTGTCCAGTGTTTTTCATTACTTACCAGAATGACCCATTTATCAGGATATATAAGATATCAACTAATTACTTCTGAAATAAATAGACTAGCGGAAACAAGGCCACTGGCTTCTTTTTACACCTAAAAGCAAAACCCTTGCACGATATATACATCTGCCTTAAAACATGAACCAATCTCCTTAACTATGTATGTCTTTTCTTAGCAATGGAAGCTAAATCTTTAGAACTACTAGAAACAATTGGCCCTCCTCAATCAAACACTCTGGCAATCTTAGGAAAATACATGGCACCAATTGGTAACATAACCATGTTGTGATTATAAGCTGGTTATTTGTATTAATATATTTAATCACATTTCAGCACCTGCTAAAAAATCTGGGGGAAAAGCAGAGTGGTAAAATTCTCCTCACCACTTGCGGGGCAGTTCAGAAAATTGCCTCTCTTGTTACATGCACACTTGGTAAATGGTCATATTTATTCAGTCTGAAACTCCTGCTTATTACTTTAGAAAGCTCAAGTCTAGAAAGTTGAAATCTCCTTGAGCTCAGTTGCTGTGATCTATATTCCTGCAACATCACTTAGGACACATTACTATGAATATTGAGACAGAGAAAATTCTGACAACTCCCAGCATTCCCCCAGCTTTCTCTGTCTAAACATGCATAGGATTTCACACTTAATCTCTTGGACAACCTATATCCCAGTCCTATCACCAACTTCTACAGACCTTGGGCTTTACTACATTAGGCATGTATCATGCACTTGTCATTCCCTACTCATGGTTGTTTATGGGTGCTTTAGATGACATTGTGATCCTCCTGTCTAACTGGCACTTTCAAAAAGTTGTTTTAGAGCAGAGAAAATGTAGTATTTAATTGTGAAAGCAAAAGAAAGAGTTAGTTCTTCTTGTGTATTTGCGCTATTCTGCTGTACCACAGTGGCACCTAGAAGTTATGTAGTGAAAAGGCAGAAAAGATTTTTTCTTTTCTCAAGCAGAGTTGAGATCCAAGCTCCTCATGTACAGCTTGGATCTCAACTCTGCGATGAAACCAAAAGTAGATATAGTGGATTTACAGCCTTGTGTAAAAAGCTCCTTGTCTTCTCACATACTTTAAACTCTAGCCCTAAGGTAACAGGATCCATCGCAGCCAGGAATTCAGAACTTCGGTGCTCCTCTTCAATGACCTCAGTATGGTGGGTACATTTTGGGAAACTCCATATTTTGATAGTGTGTAGCTATATTGCCAATTAGACATGCAGAAGTGTAGGTTCTGCCCTTGATGATGTCTTCTAGAGAGCCTCATCCCACTCTTCAAGAAACACTGGGGAAACTGTCATATGTGAAACGGTGGCTTTAGCGGATGGTGCAAGAGACTTAAAGGAGCGATTGAAGCAGCGAAGGCTGGTGGGTCTGATTTTGGTGGGGCTGCCAATCCATTCTGGGTTTCAGTCAGAACCAGCCAGAACTCTAAAGGAGCTATCCAAGGTGATGAGCCCATTTTGGGGATAGGGTTTAACACCTTAGATAGCTCCTTTGGAGTTCTGGCTGGTTCTGACTGAAACCCAGAATGGATTTACAGCCCCACCAAAATTGGACCCACCAGCCTCGGCTGGATAGAAGGCACTCCCTTATTCCAAGTCAGAATATCTCATGCAGCACAGTCTATCCAGCCAGCCGGTGGCTCTTCAAGGGCCTAGCAAAGGATATTGCAGCCTCACGCATCCTTTTATAACTGGAGTTGTCACCGATTGAACATGGTGTCTTATACAGTATATGTGAAGGAGATGCTCTGTCATAAGGTGTAGCCTCTACTTTGATCTTGAAAAAGGTTAAGGAGATGTTCCCAAATAAGCAATTATTCCTTTCTCTCCCCTCCCCCCGTCCTCCATTTTATAGAACTGAAACAGTGTGTTTTCACAGTACAACAAGCTACCTGGGGTATGTTGTTTGTTCCTGTTCCAAACCAGTAATGCTTTTCTTTGGGATCAATTTGGGTTTGTTTCAGAAGCGTCTGAGGAATGCAAAGCATAGCAAGATGATATGTTGATTCTGGGAGAAATTGCTTTGTACTTTTGTTTCCAAGCCCTAGTAATGTGCTTTAAGTGACTGAGAACTTTAAATAACTAGATTATTTATTTCTTTCAGTTATTTTTGATGTGAGGATCCTATAACATACTGCATGCTGCTGAGTGAAGTATTGGAAAACTCCCACTGATTTCAATGGAATTTTTTCCCCCAGTGTTCTTACAACTTGACATCTATGAGAAATGGTTACCAAATTCTGAACAATATGAACAATTGTGCTGATTAAATATGTTTAGTAAAAATGAAATCCAGTGAATTCCCCTCTTCTTGATCTGGGCAATTTCATATAATTTGCATTTATTTTAACGAGCTACATGTGACAATCTTGGGAATACCAAATTAAAGATATAATAAATATTCCTCTTTGGCTACTACTTCCAACAGTTAAGAAGCTACAATTCCACTGACAGATCTGTAGCTAATTGGTCTTAGACAACTGCCTTTTAGGAAACTGTCCTTAATGTCCTCACGATTATTCTCACATGGATCCCATGAATTTTGAGTTGATTCTATCCTAGGATATTAGATATACTTCGTTATCATGGTAAACATGCAAACTATTGCTTTGAATCCCGGAAGTTCTGATTTGAAATATCGGAGCTGCGGGATTTTGATTTTATTTTTTTAGAAAAAAAAAGATGAATGTTTTGCTTCGAAAGAGAGGTGAAATTATTCATTATGTTGCAGACTAAATAAAGCATTACCCAGTTAGTAACTTCAATTAATGCCTGGCAGAATTACTTTCCACTACAACTCTGAGTGAACCTTTGTGTTGTGCTGTTTGTCTAATCACCACCACCCATAATTTATTCTTGTTTTGTACCATTTACATATTTAAATTCACATTTTTACTGATACAAGACTTCTTGGTGTATAAAAATCTAGAACTTTATTTTATCCTCTTTGTGGAAGGTTATCTAATGTGTATATTTTACTGCAAAATTTATGGGTGCTAAAGGGACCCTTTATATATTATCCATATGACTAGTATTTTTTTCTCTTGCTGCCAAGTAAAATATAGCCTAGGCTTTGGGCAGTAAGCCTTGTTCAATGAAGTTTGGTGAGCTGTTCAATGAACCTAAAACTCTATGGTGAAATTTATACTTTTCTTTTTTTTGCTAGTGGTGACACATTAGCTGTTTTGGTCATTGTCATTTTTCTTTCATCTTTTAAATTTAGGTCCTCAAACGTTTTTCCTGCATATAAAAAGTCTAAGTTGTGTATGCATTTTAAAACAATGGCTGTGGTCAAAGGAACCATTTATGTTCATGTAAGGAAAAAAGTGACTCAGTTCACGTGTCGCAACAACCCACGGTTTGTTAAACTGTGGGTTGCTGTGAATGAAGTAGGACCAAGCAAGCGTGCTAGTTCTTGCCCCTTGATCACTCCTGCTGCAGCCTGGCAGAGCTAAACATCCCAGGCATGCTCTGTCCCTGGGTTGTTTATTGTGACGTCCAATCTTAGAATTGTTGGTTGTTGGAGGAGGAACAACCCAGGCTTGTAGCCCAAGAACAAATCATGCTTTACAAGTTTCAGTTGATTTTTCTTCAAGAACCCACAACCATCCCTGGTGCTCAGTGGGAGCAGGCAAGTTCCAGCATCCTCCCATGCTCCTGCTGGTTCACGACTACCCAGGGTTTAAACAAGCCCTGGGCAGCCATGAGGTAAAACTGGGTCATGTGAGGGCCAGTCCAGTGTGATATAGTGGTGGATAGAGGATTGGTCTGGGATTGGTACACCCAAGTTCCAATTCTTAATCCACCATAAAACTCATTGAGTGGCCCTGGGCATGTCAGTACTTCTCAGCCTAACCTATTTCCTAAGGTTCATGAGGATAACATCACATGGGATGACCCCATGAAGAAGCAGGCTATAGGATGGGCAGGTTGCCACCTCTACCTTTGAATTCATTGGTGACTTGGAAAAGAAGACAGTGTGAGCTTCTTTGAGAACATTTTTGTCACAGGGTGGCATATTAAATAAATGAATACATCCCCCCTCCCCACCGTTTTTTCAGCTGCCTCCCTCCAGCTATGGAACAGTCCTGCAGGCAAAAGGGCCAAGGCGAAAATACAGGTAAGAGAAGTGGCCATTTCCTCATCTCCCAAGTTACCAGTGATTCCAAAGGGATTGGGGAATCTCTGGGGTGTGAGCTGGGCACCTTAGCAGGATGTAAATATGATCAGTCAATCAATCAATCGTGGCACAACTGGGACTTCCTTTTTTTTTTTTCACTGGTGCAGCTTCACAACAGCAACAAGAAGGTTGTTTGCCTTGTCAGCTGTGAGAATGACATCAGTAAAACACAAAGCAAGCCTTGGTTGGGCTCACAGTCTCTTGTCTCAGTGTAAGAGGCTCCTTTGGGCTGTAACGTATGATCCCTCTATGGATAAACAATGATAAGGTTTTGTGATGGCTATTGCAGACTTCTGTGTTCCTCTATTGTGTGGGAGTTTGCAAACCTCTTGTAATAGGTTTATCCTCTTACAAACTTGCTTGCTATATGTTTTCCTTTGTTTTGTTTTTTTTCATTTCAAAGGAGTGACTGAGAGTTATTGGTTTGGGGAAGGATGTTTCATCATTTGCCCTCTGGAAAAGTGGATCTCTTCCCCACTGATCTTCACTTATGTCACTTTAGGACTGTGTTTGGAAGGTCGGCATAACATCTCTAATACTGCCAGAAGCACCTCAGCAGAATACTCTCTGTCAATGCAGGAGACCAATGGCATCTCAATGACTCATGCTCTGATAACTTCAGGGCTGGATTATGGCAGCATGCTCTACATGGGGCTGCCTCTGAAGAAACTTCAGAAACGTCAATTGGTACAGAATGTGGCAGCAGTTGCTAGTGGGAGCTAGGCAAATGGAACGTGTTACACCTATTCTTTATCAATTACCTTGGCTGCCTATTCATTTCTGGGCTGGTTTTAGCTAGGGATGGGAGAATTAGGGAGGACTGAACTTGTCGAGGTTTTCCAAGTTCCACTCAAAGCTTGGTCTGCTTTGTTCCCAGTCCTTAAGGTGAGCTTTATTTTATTTATTTTTGTTTGAACAGGAAAAGACCACATTTCAGTGTACATTTTTAAAAAATGCACACCGAAATGCATTCTTTTCCCCATTGACTAATGCATGAAAATGCCTATATATTTGTTCAAACTGTGCATATTTATTTATTTATTACATTTCTATTCCACCAATAGCCAAAGCTCTTTTAAAGTGCACATACCCCTAATGAACTCATTTTGCAAACACGATCGCAAGTTCAGGAATATGCGAGCTTTGCCCCAAAAATGTGTCCATGTTTAGCGGTACAATCAGGCAAGGTCCAATGTTGAACAAACTGAAACAAAATTCTTATTTACCCCTATTTCTACCCTTTAAAGCCCTAAAGAGGTTGCGACCTGGTTATCTGAAGGACTGCCTGCACCCATATGAGCTTGCCTGTGCATTGACATCAATGTCTGGGTGCCTGCTCTCAGGCCCATCATTAAGAGATGTTAGATTGGTGGTATTAAGAGTGGGGCTTTCTCAGCAGTGGCCCCATATTTTTTAAAAACATATTTATTTATTACATTCGTATGCTGCCCAGTAGCTGAAGCTATCTGGGTGGTTTACAATAATTAAAACCACAAAATGCATAATAAATTATATGTATAAAATTTAAAAACTTAAAACTGCAATATAAAAGTACAAGCACAATAACACCCAGCAGCAATGCAGAGATTTAAAATACAGTAACAGCCTTAAAACAACAAAACTAAAAGACTAAAATGCCTGGGAAAATAAACACCAGAGAGAGCACAACGCAGGCACCAGGCAAGCCTCTCTGGGAAGCTCATTCCACAACTGGAGTGCCACAGCAGAAAAGGGCTTCCTGGTAGCCACCTGCCTCACTTCCCTTGTCAGTGGCCCCTGGAGAAGAACTACTCAAGATGATCTTAAGGTCTGGTCAGGTACATATGGGAGGGGACAATCTTTCATATAACCTGGCCCCAAGCCATTTAGGGCTTTGAATGTTAATACCAGGACTTTGAATTGAGCCCGGAAATGGACTGGCAGCCAGCGCAGATAGAAAAGTATTGGAATAATATGACCCCATTAGCCAGTCCCCGTTAACAGTCTCACAGCCCTGTTTTGGACCATCCTGAGCTTCATGTGTCACCATCAGCTTTTAAGAAAGCTTTGAAGCCTTTAAAAAAAAGTCCATTCTGCATTTTATTAATTGCTGTCCTACGAATTTTTAGTACCATTCATTTTAGTGGTGTTTTAAAAATATTTTAAGAATGGTGAGGTTCTATTCGTATTCTTGAATTATTATGTTCTGTTTATTATCTGTATACTACCCAGTGAGGGCTTTCAGCCCTGAAAGGTATTTTAGAAATCTGCTAATAAACCAATCAATATAAAAGGCATCTAGTCTGTACCAGTGCATTCTGGGAAGAAAGTACTAACTGCTATTTGCTAAGCAGTTTCATAAGTGGTTTGGTTTTTGCAAAGTATCTTGTGTTGTTGTAGCAAGGGGAATCAGATGTGCATCTGAACTGTCACAAGATGGGCCTTCCCCTGGTACAAATGTGGAATAAGAATAATGTGGTGGAGAACAATCCATCTCCAACATGGTCTCTGACGTAGTGCAGACACCAATGCACTGGCAATCACACCTGACAGCAGGGTAGATCGCATAGGTGATATGAATACTTGATGTGAAAATAACTCACAGCAAACTGTGCACACCAGGGCAACCTATATTTTAGTGCAGGGGAAGCATTTGATTTTGGGACCTGGCCAGGGTTTTCCAAAATACTTTTTCTATTGATCCCAACCCGGATTTCTCCATGTGATTTGGAGGGTGAGGATAAAAATAGAGCAATGGTTATGGCATGTGATTTGTCATAACCATGTAATTCAGAATGCCTAGAGGCATACAAAGTAATCTTTTAACTTTCTTTTCTTATCAAACTGATGCCAACCCTAGAGACCTTTTGATTAACAGGGATGCTAATGTCATCTGCCCCCCCCTTCAGAATTCCCTGTTCCTTCTGAGTTTAGCTGCAATCCTCACAATAGCTGTGGGTAGGGATATGGATTTTCACAGCTACAATATGGTGTTGTGAGCGATCTCTGTTGTAATGCAAAGTATTTCAGGGTGACTTGGTCTTGAATGGTTAATTATGACCCAATAGTTTTATAAAAGACCTACTCCTGATGGAGATGAGAACTGCTAGAACTGGTTTGTTGGTATGGATCAGACAGCTGCTGGCATTTTTTGGACTGTCCTTGGCGTGCCATTCTGTGCAGTTACACTTCACAATTTACCATTACATCACTGATCGTGATGGCTAGTTAAGATTGTGCACTGGTCATTGCGTCATATAGTCTTCCTGTTGTTTCACTGGCTGCAAAACACCCATTAAAATGCTAATTGGAAGACATATTTTCATGGTGGACTTCCGCAATTCATTTGCTCTGGCTTAACAATTTTCGTAATTGTCGTTGACTTGGTTCATTCCTCGAAGCCCTGATTTATATGTGGAAACGTCTTTCTTTGTGGCAGCACGTTGTGTTTTGAAATATTTACTGTATTAAAGAAAAACACATTTAAAAAAGAAAGGCAATGGGTTATTCTTTACCTATAAATTTCCACACACACCCTTCAGCTTCAATCAGAGCATGTGAAAGAAAGAGTCTGCATTTGGCATTATCATTTTTCTCAAATCTCCTTGACATTCCTGGGATGTTAGGTTCCCAAGAAATATATCTTTGATAGTCTGTCAAATGCCTCCCCTTCCCTTCCTGTGCAGAGAGCTATGCTGAACAGGGATTGTTACATTTCTAATTCTAGAAATAGTATAGAGAAATAGATAATGATCCCGTGCAGAATTCTGCATTAAATGGCCGAAGTTATGCAGTTCAAAGAAGGAAAGTGTTTCTTCCCTTTTTTTCTTCTCTATAGTTTCTGAAGAAAAGTTCCTTAAAACTGATCTGACATGCCCATAACCCTGCAGCTGGGGCTGTTAACAAATAGCCCTTCTTAAAAAAAACCTGGAATATCATTGACTAGTTGGATCAATTGCATCCCTTGGATCTCCATTTCTCATACCCCAAAGATGTTCAGTGGGGATTGCAAAGGGTTTTTTTTTTTTTTTGCTCCACCCACAAAGGGGGTGGAGCCAAAATACCAAAAATATCAGCATATTTTAGCTTAAAGCTCTTACTCCCAGTAACAACTTCTTCTTCTTCTTCTTCTTCTTCTTCTTCTTCTTCTTCTTCTTCTTCTTCTTCTATGTATTAATCGCCCATCTGGCTGGTCACCCAGCCTTAGGAGTGGCATTTCAACCTTTTAGAATGGGAAAAAGGCCATGCAAAAGCTGGAATACTACCAAATGGTGATCAGCAGTCAGACGAAAGGGTGTGTGGCCAGGAAAAGGGGGCATGGCCACTGAGAGAACACCAGAGGGTCAAATTTGAGGTTCCCCATCCCTGTTTTAAGGGCTATGTGGACACAGTCTTAGATACTGAATAGGACTGAGGATTGCACATGCTGTAGCCATCTTCAAGTGCAATTCTCCACTTTCTAGCTGGACTGGAAGGTGGGTTGGGGCTGGGGGAAGTTCAATATTTACGTGGCTTTCCCTTAACTCATCATTCCCTGCTCCTTCAAGTTTTCTTATAATTCATCTTTCTGGTGTCCAGAAGCATAATTTTGCCACACAGAGTGGCCCAATGATCAGGCTTCATAATAAAATTAGTACCTGGCATCTGGCAGCAAGAACTTTGTAGTCATGGAGAACAGGTGCCAAGGCATAGCATTATATATAAATATGTATATTTACATATTGCATACATGCTGTGTACAAAATCAAAAGGAGATATCAAAATATGGAATATATCTACTTCTTACAACACCACAATGTTAGTTTTTCATACAATTGAAAACTGTGGGCACATGATTTTTTTCTTCCATTGATTATGATTTGGCACCAGGGTCAGTTAAAATCAGCTTAGTGGCTGGATTTGGCTAGCAGAATGTTCATGTTTTAAACTCTTTGCCTACAAAAGTAAAGAGGGAGAGCTTTTGGGGTGGTACGATTCCAGTTTTGGAACAGGGCCTTTTCAGTTTGGGCACCCCGGTTGTGGAACACCTCCCCAGAGAGGCTCAAATGGCACCTATGTTTGGAGTATTTTCTGTGCCAGATGAAGACCTTTTTATTCTCCCAGGTTCTTCAGTTTTTATTGCTTTAAATCTTTTATTGTATTTTTAGATTTTTACACTGCTCCTGGTTTTTACTTTGGTTTTATAATGTTGTTTTAAACTTTTCAAGTTTTATATTGTGTTTTGTCTTGTGGTTGCATTTTATGGTTTAAATGGTTGTGAATTGCCAGAGAGCTTTGACTATTGGGTGGTACAGAAATGTAATCAATACATAAAATAAACTCCCTCCCAAAAGAAACCCTTTGGGGCTGTATCAGTTAAAAGGAATGGAAAGTATTTTTTATTTTGGCAGGTTTTCTTAAAGTGACTAGAGCCTAGTTCTCACATGCAGTGGGTGAGGTTGTAAACCCATATCTGGACTGTACAACTTCAGATGGAGGTTCACATGACTGAGTGTTCATCCATGCAAATAATTAACTTGGCATTCAAAGAAAAACAACTAAATGTCAGGGGAAGGGTTATAATCTAATATCTTTTGCTGTAGTTTGCTATGATTAGCGATAGTTTCATGAGTGAGTTTTTCAAAATGTGAGCTCTTACCTGCAGTCTATTATGGTCTGGTACCCTGTACAGTCAGCAATCTGGTACAGTCCTGGCAAAGGTTTATGATCTCTTATGGTTAGACAAATTTATGGAGGAGAAGGCTATCAATGGCTCTGAATCCTGATGGCTATATGCTACCTCCAGTATCAGAGGCAGGATCCCTATGTACACCAGTTGCTGGGGAACTGGTGGGACATAAATGATGGAAATTAATAAATAATATTTAAATAAAGACTATGGGTTAGTAGAGCCACACTATAAATTCATTTTTTAATTTATTTATCAGTCAGATAGAAATGTAAAGAGGCCACACCCAGTTGTTAGTTTTCCTGGCATGCTTTTGCTGCTTTAATGGGCAGATTCATGAAAGAAACTCCCAGATTTTAAAAAGTATGTGTCTAAATAAGAGCACTAATTTCAGAAAAGGTGTGAAATAAGAAATATAGCACACGGCTCTCCTCCCCCCCACCCCAGTCTTTTGCCAGTATAAATAACCCTTTGCACTTCAAGGGTCATTAAATCACGACAGTTTGTAATACAATTATAGTCAGCAGACTGGTCTTTGGGCTGCTTGGTAATTTGCTTGTTAATATATTAGCACAATCCATTGATCAAGTGGCTAATCCAATCACACGCTTCTTATTGATCCATTATTGAGCACAGTGCCCATGATCACTTTTTTTTTTTTTTGCTTAGGCCCAGTCAATAGCAAATGCCAAACAGTTTCTCTCACACCTAATTAGCTTATGAAATAAGCCAAACATTTTCCTTTGCCCTGAAGGCAAAGATCAATGGAAGGCTTTTAGACCTGAATTCAGATGATTTTTTCATCAACCAGCCCTCCCTCCTTTCTCCAGGCACTCAGGTTCACATTGAAATGAACACTTTTGAAGACTTTCTAATTTGAAGACATCTGAAAAGCAGCTGCCAATGTCGGAACGCTAGTACAGCTGTAAACAATCAATCACAATGGTGAGGAATTCTGGCCTGTACATTGGCATGTGGTCTGTCAGACCAAAAAAATAGAGACATAAAAGATCAAGAGGTCAGAGGTACCTCAAGTCTGTGAAATGGAACATACGCTATATTTCATTGGAAAGGCCCTAATCGTACAGAGCAGCCTTTCCCAACCTGGTGCCCTCCAGTTGTGTAGGACTATAACTCCTATGAACCCCAGCCAGCAGGGCCAATGGCTGAGGGTGATAGGAGCTGTAGTCTAACACATCTGGAGAGAAGGGAAGGGAAGGGTGATGCAGAGCTTTATCCTCCAAAACATTCCCTAAATGAGAAGGATGCTGCTTTTACTTATTTCTTCCTGCCTACAGCTAAGAAAAGAGAAGTCATACGGCTACAGGCTTCTTCTGTTGTTGCTGTTCCAGAGACTGGAATCTTATAGTGGAGAATTCCTTTGCCGAAAACATAAACACAATCTGATTATGGGTATAAATTGTTAGACAGATTATTGACAAACAATTGTGATCTCATGATGCTGCCAGGGTCCTTGGTTGTTCTCCATCATGGGAGAATGTTATTGGGCTGCGCTGAAGTGACTCCCTGGTGTCTTGCGGAAAGGCACTTCCAATTGTATCCGGCAGTCCACTATATTCTTCTGATTTCCTCACTGCAGCCCACCCCCTGCCCCTGTGCCCATCCCACACCATTCCACTCAGCAGCAATGTTTGGGGCAGGATCGGGGGGGGGGGGTTGTACTGGGACAAAAGAGTCAGGGAAGCTCCACTGCATGAGTGGAGTTCTGCTTGCTCCTTTCTGGATTGAGCCCACTATTCTCAGAAACATTTTTGGCAATGTCCAAAAACACCCCACCTGCTCTTTTGATGATTTGTTGACAAAACCCGCAAAAATATTTCCCTATCCATTTAGATTAACCTGTCTTCCTCACTCTTCCCCTCCCTCACTGGTCAAAGTTGAGCATTCTGACATCGTCCTGTTCACTATGTGAACCCTGATTGTCTGAGATCAACCATGTGACTAATCCAAGGAGAAGAAAGAAGCAGAAACCAGGGGATTGGAGCGGGAGAAGGGGAATGGTGCAGAAGCAACAGCAGATAAGATAGCCAATGGCACTGACGAAGATAAAACAAAAATGAGTATCTGCATAATCAGTTTTACGCACCAACACTATACTTGTGGCCTGAAGATGGAAATGGGGGGAGGGAGATATATTTAGCATAGAATCCTAGTATGCTAGGTTACAAGATTTGTTATCCATGGAAAAATGGGATTTTGAAGAAACTACTCTCCGTTAAACCAGTTTTCTATGGAAGCAGTCTGCTTGGCGTCAGTCACAGAATTCTCACTGTAGTAGGGCTCTACACTCTCAATACAGCCATCAATTATGCATAGTAAGGGTGTGGAGAGCGAGCATGCTAGGCCCCACTGTCTTCAGTGACGTGTAACACTGTTGCAGTGGGCAGCAAGATGGGGGGAAAGTATAACAGCACAGAGCTATAGCAATGCTGATGTGAACAGAGCTTGAGAATGGCATGGGGATAACAGAGTTTGCACATGCAATCCCTACGCAGATTAATAGATGCCTCCACTGGGTTGGAGCAATGGGCTGTTACTCATGCAGGGCACAAATAACCCCCCTGTTGTGCGCGTGTAGCTCTGAACAGTGGATCCAGCTGTCCATCTTTCAGGACAGGTTTTTTCCCCTGTGTGTGCATTCATGTTTTGAATGGATATTTTTCCATTTAGTAAGGGGTCTTTGAGGAACAGAACAATAGCACAGTAATGGTAGCTGAGATTAGTTAATAAAAAAAGAGAAAGGTCTTTAGTTTTCTTGCTTCAGCTTATTACTGTTAGAACTACTGCATGCTGCTAAATGACGTTTTTTCCCTTTGAATCAAATTTATTCCATGAGATTGTTTAGATTATTAAGATTTCCATTTTCCTTGTTATCCTACATGCTTTAAATTACTTAAAGTTACAATTGAATAAAACCTAGGCACTGTTTAGAATCTATGTATGCATTTTTAGATTTGTGAGGTCAAACCATTACTAAAATAATTTAGTGACTTGTTTTGTAAAAATAAACATGGTCAGATGGAAACAATAATGATGATAATGTTTCCAAAAACATTTTTGCCATTGCTATTAGCTATGTTATTCCTAAAAGCAGAAAACATTGTATAGCAAGCTGTTTGTTTATTTATTTTAGAATATTTATATACTGCTTCCCATTTTAAAAATTCCAAAGCGGTTTACAGCAAATTATAAAACAATGCATCATTATAATAACACAAAAACATTTAGATAAGTTAATGGTTGGGGACAGCACAGGATGGGCAGTGCCTGATGCATCACAGAGGGGAGACCATTCCAGAGGGAGGGGGCCACCAGAGAGAAGGTCTGTAGCCATGTTGCTGCCAGGTAGGACTCCACAGGATGTGGCATGGACAGCATAGTCCATGAGATTCATAGTGGTCTAACGGGTCTATATAGAGGGAAAAGATCTTTTGGGTAACCTGGTGCTAAGTTGTTTAGGACTTTATATGTCAATAATCATACCTTGAACCTGTCTTGGTAGTAAACTCGCAGCCAGTGCAGCTCTTTCAGTACAGGTGTTATGTGCGCATGGCGATGCACTCCCAACAGTTGCATTGCGATGCATTCTGCACTAGCTGTATCTTCCGATCCATCCTCAAGGGCAGTCTCACCTAGAGAGCATGAGAGTAGTCCAGTCTCAAGGTTACCAATGCATGGATCACAGTGGTTTAGGTATCTCTGTCCAGGAATGGGCACAGTTGACATAATAGCCACAGAAGTCTCTTGGGCTTCTAATGACAATGAAGAATCTAGGAGCACCCACAAACTGCGTACTCATTCTTTCAGGAGGAGTGCAACCCAATCCACAACAGGGAAACTCCCTAATTCTCAGATTGGGAAACCACTTAGCCACAGTGCCTCCATGGTGATGATTGATTATTACATTTATAGTACAATCCTATGGTCCCTGGGAGGGCATCTAGGGGCCATAGGATATTGAGGATTTCCTCCACCACAGGTAGAGAAGGAGGTCCACTTGCAAAGAGGGAACGCCACTATGGAGATCCTCCCTTGACTGGTGGTGGAAAGCTCTATGTCATCCTGAACATCCTGCTCTGCAGGCAGTAAGGGCAAAAAAAGGCAGGGGAGCATTCCAGGGACATGCCAGGGGCAGTTTGGGAGAGGCTTTGTATTTTCTGGATCCAAAGCCCCCTCATTCCCCAGATGCCACCCCAGATTTTTAAAAAGAAAAAGAAAAAAGGGGAAGATCAAAAACCGCCCTCACCTTCTGTCCTGGCCAGTGTGAGCCCAAAAGGGCTTAGAAAGTGCTGGTTCCTCTGCCACAGACTCTCCCCCCACCCCAACCTCCATAGGCTTCCTCTTTTAGGCTGCTCTCTTATACCCACTTTCCTTGGAGTAAGCCTGCTTGAACTCATTTGGACTTACTTCTCATAGACATGTATAGGATGGCTCTCTGAATCAATCACTTACAATTATTAATTGATTAAATACCTTTTGACTGACTAATAGGTGATCCTGAGTAATCAGGCAACAGATTTCTAATTATTTTTAATGTAATTACTTCTAAAACTGCAGGGACATTTCCCCTTCTCTATTCGAAGATGAGGACTGCTGTGATACATGCATGTATCATCCAATTGCAAAAAGTATGCCTTTTCCTTCAGGACTATTCATGTACAAATGTGTGTGTATGTAATCAATACAATCCTATGTATACTTACTTGAGATTAAGTCCTATTAAAATCAGTGGGGCTTACTTCTGAGCAGACATGTATAGGATTGTATTGTAAGCAGGGATGTTGGAGGAATCCGTCTGGGGGTGAAGTTCACTGAGCTTTCATAGCTCGGCCTCCTGGACTTTACCTTGCTTACCCGTGAGCTGGCCCAATTTGATGCAGATTGAGATGGGCCAGCTTGTGGATTTGGGTTTTTTCCCCCCTTAGAGCGGCATTTATTTATTTATTACATTTCTATACCACACAGTAACTGAAGCTGTCTGGTGGTTCGCAGCAATTTGTGCAAATTTTGACCATTATTTGCTTAATTTGTGCAAATTTCAGCTGTAATTTTCTTAATTTGTGAAATGTAATTTGCTTAATTTGTGCAAATTGTGACAGTCATATGCTTAATTTGAGGAAATGGTGGCTGTAATATGCTTAATTTGCACAAATTGCACCTGTGATTTGTGCAAATTGTAGGTGCAATTTGCACAGATCAACCATATTATGGCCACAGTTTGCACAAATTGAACAAATTATGGCCGAAACTTGCACAAATCACGCAAATTGCCTCTGTAATTTGCATAAATGTCACTTTAAGAAAGAAAAAAGAAGAGTTTCTGGATTCTGGGGAAAACGTCCACGGCTCTGCTCGCAAATGGAAACTGAGCTGAGGCTCCAGGGAAATCCAGTGAGCCTAAAAAGGGCCAGTTTCCCTGCGATGGCCATTCCTAACTGTAAGACATCTTTAATCAGCCCAAACAACAAGAGCAACAACACTGATGTTTTACAAAATCATACAATAAAAAAGACAGTACCCTGGAGACTTATAATCTAAATTTCATCAGGGGGTGGGGGGTGTCATCAAAAGAAGGGATGGAAAGGGAAGGGGGAGGGGCAAGCATTAAAAATGGTGGAGGGAGGGGAGGAATGGGGGAAGCAAGGGTAACATGTGATGAATGCAAGCAAATACAGTTATTTAAGCTTCATTTTGGTTGAAGATGCTGACTAAGATGTCACAATGATTTAACCTCTTTCGGCTGTCATGAAGCTGCTTCTAGGATTATGCTAGTCTGAGTTTGGCCTATAAAGAAATGAATTATTCATAGGAACAGAGAGAGTCACATAAATGTCTAAATCATGCCACTTTGAATAGTCTAGTCACCTAAGCTGGGGAAAGTGTCTTCTTTTTCCAAATGTTTTGTCACCCTATCCACTTTTCTATGTCTCACGTATTGAAAGAGCCACCACTGTGGGATAGTGTTTGCCAAGGAGATCTGGATTCAGATACCCATTGAGCCATGAAGCTCACTGGATGGCACTAGGCAAAGTTCAATCCCTGGCATCTCCAGGTCAGTCTGGAAAACCCCCAACTGAAACCCTAAAGAGCTGTTGCCCATCAGTGTAGAACTGACTGAGCGAGATGGACCAATTACATGACTTGTTATAAGACAGCTTCCTAAATCTGTGCCTCAGAGGATCTTGGGATGGGATATCCTCATTTGCTCCTTGAAGGAAGGGAAATAGTGAGAAATGTTCTACTTTCTAGCATCCATTTTAAAAGCTGAGCTAGATTTAAATGACTAATTCCAACAAGCCTGAAGAAAAAAATGTAATAGGAGGTTGTTCCAAATGTTTGTGAAGCTGAACATGTTTCCCTCTTTCCCTGTCATGCCCCCTTCCCACTCCTGAGAAAAGCTAAAATGATCACACTGAATTCTCAGATGTTATTTGCAGAAGGTGGGCAGGAGCGGGGGGAGAGGGGAGATCTCAGGGGCATTGAATGCTTGTTGCTGTACTGTGTAGCAGAGGCTGAGCTCTGAATCAGCTCAAGCGGTGTGCGAGGCAAAAGGCCTGCACAAGGATCCCTGCGGTGTCTGGCGTCTCTGCTCAGGCTGTCAAGCAGCAGCCCAATGCTCTGGCTGTCGTGAAAGCAGCAGCTGACAAAACAACCTGCACTGCCGCAACATTTGGAGTCCAGCTGAACGGAAAAGGGAACACTGTCAATCAGTACTCACACATGTACAGTGAGAAACATAATCACCGGGGCTGTTGTTTTTTTTAGCAGCTCTCCTTATGATTGATGCTTGTCAGTCATTGCTGTCTTTTAGAATGAAGATGGCAGTTCGTCCCGGCATTTCCAAAGTGAGACTGATCAGCTGAAAGTCCAGAATAAGATAGATTTATAATGGTGTGTGTAAAGACTGCTAGAATGGGTCAAACAGGTTGGTCAAGTTCTAGATCTGTGAATGGGAAGCCTCCCCATCCCCTCAGGAATGTGCTGATTTGAGTCTGGGTTAAGAACAAAGAAAACAGGGGAGCAGTCTGTGCTGGAAGTGGATCTGAAAAGGAGAGCAGAGAACTGACTTTGCTTTCTGCCAGAAATCCTATGGCACAATAGGGTTTCTCCTGGACATCTGATGGGAAGCAGGAATCTGTTAAAGTGTTAATGTTGTGAACTCCTATCTTCTGCTCGGTCTGTTTAGATCTGTAAATAAAGCCTATATCACAGAAACACCATCAGTCTCTAGTGACCTCCTTCTAATCCTTAGAATCTAAGGAAACTCAATCCTGGGGAAGCGCTGGAACTTCTCATCGCTTGGGAGTGGGCTGGGTGCACAAAAGATTACATTTCATATGACACCAAGGACAGGTTGTTAGCTGGAAAGTCCGTTTATGTTATAGGAAAGCTTTTCATAGGATCCCCACCAGCTTAATGCAGCCCCCCTGGTTAGAAAGAAATGTGTGAAGTAACAACAGCAGGAGTCATCTACTCTTGCTTGGGCAAGCTACAAAGTCACCTCAGAGAGTGGTTCTGTTACTGATACGAAGTTGGTGTCACTCACAACAATCTATTCTATTTGATTTTTATACATAGTTTTGGTTATAGGTAGAAGAGCTCATTTTTTGTCTCCATATATATGTGTGCCTAAGGCTTGATGCAGATGAAATTGAGGGCCATGGTGGCTGCTTTAGATTGATTCCATTAAGTGAACGCATATGCCGAACAGGACAGTTTTGCATTCCCCTGCAAACCCACATTTGGGGGTGCGGGGAGTTCATTTCACTCTCCACATCACAGCTCCTTCACATAAATGGCTCCCCAGTTATTATTACTTGGAAGCAACAGCTTGAGTAAATTCACACCAAATACCGCATGCCCCAGATCCATCTTGGCCCTGTGCGAATGCCATCTGAGAATTGTGAGAGCTCTGGAAATGATTCAACATGTGGCCCAGACAGTTTTGTTTTGTTTGTTTTTTTAATCTGGCCTTTTCACTGGATTCACTGGATTCCAGGCAATGATGTGTGGCTGCTTGAAGATCATGAATTTGAACCAAGTTCGACCCATCTGCCTCCTTCTCCCCAAATCCTTCCTTAAATTCAAGAGTGATAGTGCAAATGTTTTCTCTGTAACCAGCACCTTCACCTGATGATCTAACAATAACACCACTGTGACTTTGTAATCCTTGTTTTTTTTGTAAATCCAAACTTGGCCACCCACTTAAAAGAAAGATATGATTTTGAAAATGTCCTTTCAGTTTTGTATCCTGTATGTGTCTGCATAATTAGAATGTCAAACTCCAGCAAGGGAAATAACAGGCTATGAAGAACCAGTGAAATCAATGAAGTTTCTAATTGCCAGGTCACTTATGGAACAATCCTATACCTACTGAGTAGAAGGAGGTCTACTCAGAAGTAAGCCCCAATAAGTTCAATGGGATTTACTCCCACAAAACTGTGTATAGCAGGGGTGTTCAACCTCAGGCCTGTGGGCCAAACCCTGGCCTTCTGGAGTTTGCCTGATGGTCACACCAATTCATGCTGACCAGCAATTGTTTGGTGGGTTTTGTGCTGTTTTTTTCTGGTTCTAAAAGGCTGAAGTGCCTCGCCCAAAGCTTAGTTATTGCCAGTAAGAGTTTTAAGCTAATCTAGGTGTTTGTGGCCCTGCCTGTTTTGATTTCAGCCCCACACACCACCACAGTGCAGTCCCCAAGAGCTTCTCAAAAACTGAATTCGCCCCTTGCGCTGAAAGAGGTTCAACACCACTGGTGTATAGGATTGCAGCCTTAAGGAAATCAGTGTGAACACGCATGGCATGCAATGCTTCAGTGACAGGATGGCTCCAAGGAGAAGCAGATCTCTCCCTGCTCCATCTTCCCTCAGCCACCTCTCTTTCATCAGTAATTTAAAATGCCAGTTTAAAATCAAACATAGCAAAGAAGCCAGAGGAAGAGCATCATTTCAGTGTGAGTTGATCCACCACCCCAGTCATGATTTCTTTATACTTTAATTGGTTTTTGCTTCATGGGGTGCAAGATATATGCAGTTATTTCTACCTGCAGTGAGAAGAGAAAGACAGCAGTCAGTTATTTAGTTTGACTGTTTGGCTTGTGTATCTTCATGCAGTCAAGGCTAAAAATCAAAGTCTGAAGGCAACACAGGAACCAGCTCAGATTTTTATAATATTGCCTCTTAAGAAAACTTTTAAAGTTTAACAAGACTGACAATTTAAACAATTTTTTTTAAAAGAACTTTCCCCCTCCCTTGCAGGAGGGGTAAATCCTTGTTCTCTACTCACTGGTGTACATGCTAGTGTTTTACTAGTGTTAGATAAAAAGTCCTTGCTTTCGGTTTAGAAGAAAAGAATGCCAGGCAGGCAGCAGTGGATCCAACACTATTTTATTGAACGTTTTGCAAAACGGGTGCAGAGCAGTCTGGACCCCGAGACACGTGTGCAAAAGCCTTTTATATCATATCGCTTCTATTGTTCTCACCAGTAACCAATGAAACAGTTAGTACATCGGCTCACTAAGTTAATATCCAATAAACAGTCACTATCAGCTTACCAAGCCGTTAGTCATGAGTGCGTCAGTATGATTCCCTTTTTGCTCCGCCTATATTTTCCCGCCACTCGGGCTCTTACGTAACTTGAGACGCCAATGGTTATGGAGTCTCCTTTTTCTAACAATTCCCTCCTTTAAGTCTTTATTCACGTCTTAAAGCATTTAAAACGGAGTTTCTTTATCAGCACAATAAAGCAAGAGCATCTGTTTTGACAGAGCGGTTTCAATTAACCGCTGGGATAAGCCTCTAGCGCAGGGGATAATGCAACAACCAAATAGCACTAAAACTCCTATCATCACTACAAGCGAAATAAGGATTGAGGCTGCTAGGTGTTTCCATTTTCCAAACCATCTCTCCAACCAGTCAGTCACGGGGTTGTTAATCCCTGAATTCTCGGCTAATTCTTCAGACAAGGCGGTGAGACCCTGCAAAGCCCTTGTTACCGTGCCATCTGGGGCAGTGTTGTTAGGGATGAAGGTGCAACACCGTCCACCTAGCATGACACAAACCCCTCCTTTTTCTGCTAACATCATATCAAGAACACGCCGATTTTCCCAAGCCATTTGGCTGGTGGCATCTAGCTGCTCAGCCAATCCTTTTACAGCATCTCGAGTATAGTTTATAAACCTCTGCTGATTATAATAAACGTAATTGATCCAATCTACATTTTTGTTAATGGTCACCCACTAAAACAGGGTAGATTCAAATCCTGCAGAAATTTGATTTCTTCCTTTGAACTCATCTGGCACTCCCCTTGGTACTCCTATGGAGTCAATATATATTTGATCATCAAAAGGGGTTACTGATCGTTTCTGCCGGGGTTGGCCAGTCTTCTCTGCTGGATGGTATGCAATTGAAAAGGGGACTGCCAACTGAACTAACCCACAAGCTCCGGACCAATTGGAGGGCAATACCTCATACAACTCTAGGCCACCACAATACCACCAGAGATCAGCTCGTGGGATTGAAAGGGAATTATTCCTAAAGCGGGTAGAATTAACACATCTTACTTTACTCGTCAGGTTCCCTATACGCCCCTCTGTGTCTGCAAGGTTTCAGTGTATGCATCTGGTATGGTTTCTTCTTTGCAGGAAGACTGTGGAAGGTCTGACACGATCCTTTGATTTGAGTGGGGGGTATAATTTATTGAGGGTTTGGCATTCCTCCTCTCCCCATGCATCAGGGTGTTGGAACAAACGGATCACGCAGGTGAGGAGGGAAGGAGTGTCCCATCCCAGTGGAAAGGGCAGCACCTTTGCCACAGATCTCCCTGTGGCACAAACAAAACAGTCAGACTTATTTAAAGACTTGGCTGTATACTTTATCCACTCTAACCACACATTATCAGTTTCCTCTGTTATTGGGATCCCTAACCTGGTTCTCCAGGGACGCCTCTCTTTCTCAGGGATCTGTACCAGAAGTGGTCTGAGGGGTGTTGGTGTGACATTTCGGGGTTTTATCTTAAAGCTGTCAAGCCCAAGTCCTTGAGGTATCACGATCCACGTTAATATTTCTTTAACCAACATTACCAACACCACCCACAATACTTGCTTCATATTACAAGTTTTTTGTAATTCGAACCCGAGCTTTTCCCTGATGTTGTGACTTGTATATTACAGGCGATTGTGGCTCCTGGATGGCTTCTTCGCTTGTGTCCTTGGCAGCTTCCAGAGGGGTGCCAGGGAGCAAAGGACCGTTGCCTGTGTCCTCCTGTTCTTTCCAAGTGACAGAAGGAAGCGAGGGTCGCTTAAATGGCTTTATCCGGCTGCAATGTGTCCATTTACTAGAACCCACAAGCTTTACACACGAGTGGCTGGTTGGTCCCACCAAATAAGGCCCCTCCCACCCTTCCTTTAAAGCTTCTTTATTCCACTTTTTCAGCAACACCTCGTCTCCCGTCTGGAAGAGATGGATAGGTGCATCTAACGGCAGTCTCTGAAACGGAACGGAATAAGCTCGTAGCTGTGAAAGAACAGACTGTAGAGAAGTCAACTGATCCCTTAGCATCTGATCACCCACCTCCCACTTGACTTCCTCCCTCCTTCCGCAGTGTACCCGAGGCGGGAACCCAAACATCAGTTCAAAGGGGGACAATTTTATGTCTTTTCTTGGCATCCTTCGAAGCTTCATTAAAGCTATTGGCAGAGCCTCAACCCAAGTGAGCTTCACCCCTCGTTGGAGTTTGGTTAAAGTCTCCTTGAGGCTCCGATTGATTCTTTCAACCTGCCCACTTGCCTGGGGCCTCCAGGGGCAATGTAAATGCCACTCTATTCCCAGAGCTTGTGCCAGCCCCCGTGTAATAACTGAGGTGAAATGTGAGCCCTGATCGGACTCTATAACTTCGGGCAGGGAGAACCGGGGCACCACCTCCTGTAACAATTTAGCAACAACAGTTTTAGCTTGGCAGTTCCTACATGGAAACGCCTCTACCCACCCTGTCATTTGACATACTATTACAAGCAAATACCTGTAACCCCTACATGGTGGCATCTCAGCAAAATCAATCTGCGCCCTCTGGAAAGGATAGTAGGCCCATGGTCGCCCTCCTTTTGGAGGAGGGGGTGCCCTGGGAGGGTTGGTTTTCTGGCAAACTTCACAGGTTGCGGCTAGTCGGTGGGCGCATACAGTTAAGCCAGGGGAGACAAACAGCCTCTTGCAATAGTCGATCATGGCTGATGCTCCAGGGTGTCCAAGAGAATGGTGAACTTGCTCTAGAACAACCCTCTGCAGGGTCTGTGGAAGAAGCAGTCTTCCATCTGTCATCTGGATCCATCCGTCATCACAGGGACTTATTCCGTGTTCTTGTGCCATTCGTAACTCAGCAGGGGAGTATGTGGGGCGCTCTTTTCTTTTGGGTAGAATGAGGAATGTTCCTTGGATTCCCTCTCTGGCTGCTCTTTTTGCGGCCTCATCTGCCTTCTGATTTCCCTGTCTCCATTTTTCCTCTTTTTCTTTCCCATGGGCTCGGACGTGGACAACAGCTACTTGTGAGGGTAGCTGGAGGGCATCCAGAAGATCCACTATTAGGCCGCCATTAGCCACTGGAGATCCGTTTGCTGTAAGGAATCCCCTCTCTTTCCACAGTTGCCCATGAGCATGCACAACGGCGAAGGCATTTTTGCTATCGGTATAAATATTTACTCGCTTTCCCTTGCTGGCTTGCAGGGCTCTTGTCAGGGCTACCAGTTCAGCGGATTGGGCGGAGAAATGAGGAGGCAGCCTTTCCTCACGCACACTCTCCTCTAGAGTAACGACAGCCGCGCCTGTGTAGCGCCTTCCATCCAGCATATAGCTAGATCCATCTACAAACAGATCTCTGGCTCCCTCTATTGGTTCATCCTCAAGGTCCGGTCGGCCTTTGGTGTCCAGGTCTAATACTTCAAGGCAGTCATGATCTGGGAGTCCTGATCCGTTTGTGCCCAGTAATGTTGGCAGCAGTGTGGCGATATTAAAGCTGGAGCAAGCCTTAAAAGTGAGGTTTTCGTTTGTTAGTAAACCTATTTCATATCGGGAATGCCGGGCTGGGTTGAGAAATTTGCTTCCTCCTCCTGATCCCAAAATTTGTGGCACTCCATGCGGCACCCAAATTTCAATGGGTCCTCCCATTGTCAATTTCTCCACTTCAGCGCAAACCAGAGCCGTTGCCGCTACTGCCCTCAGGCAACTTGGCCATCCTCGCGCTACGACATCTAGGACCTTGGAGTAATATCCCACTGGTCTCCAAGAGGGCCCTTTTCGCTGGCAAAGCACTCCCGAAGCTATGCCCTTATTTTCATGCACATAAAGTCTAAATGGCCGGCTGGGATTTGGCATGGCTAGAGCAGGTGGTGACACAAGAGCAGCTTTAAGACTGAGAAAAGACTTATTCATTTCCTTAGTCCATTTCCATTTATCCAGTCTATCTTTCTGCAGCGCCTCATACAGCGGCCGCGCTGTCTCCCCATAGTTTGCTATCCATAGTCGGCAGAATCCGGTCAGCCCCAGGTAGGCCCTCAATTCGCGGGGGGACTTAGGGACAGGAGTGTCACGGATGACTTCAACTCTTTCTTGCCCTAGGCTCCGAGTCCCCTTAGTTATGTGGTAGCCTAGGAATTTTACAGTTGGTTGGGCCAACTGTACTTTTTCTTTTGACACTTTATACCCCCCCCCTGCTAGATAGTTGAGGAGGGAAACCGTCCCACTCAGGCACGCATTCTTGGCCTTGGCTGAAATCAGGAGGTCGTCACAGTACTGGAGGAGATGCACCTCTGAGTGCTGCTGGACCCAGGGTTCGAGATCCTTTTGGAGCTGCTGGCCAAAGACCACCGGTGAGAGATTCAGCCCCTGAGGGATGACTGTCCATGCTAATTGAACTTTTGACCCCCCCCCCCGGGCTTTCCCATTCAAAGGCGAACAAAGGCCTTGAATCAGGGTGGAGGGGGATGCTGAAAAAGGCGTCTTTTAGGTCTATGACAGTGAACCAGGCGTGCTCTTCCGGAATTCCTACAAGGAGGGTGTGTGGGTTGGGGACCACAGGATGGGGGGCCTCGATCTGCTGATTAATGAGCCGGAGGTCTTGCACTAAGCGGTAGCCCTTGCCCCCCCCTCCCCTTTTTGGCACAGCGATGATGGGCGTGTTATAGGGAGACATTATCTCAATGAGCCGGCCTTCTTCTCGGAGCTTTGTTATTACTGGTTGTAGGCCCTCCTTTCCTTGGCGGGAAAGGGGATACTGTTTCACATGAACAGGCCTTGCTCCCTCCTTGAGGGGAATTTTGTATGGTGCTGCCGACTTGGCACGAGAGGCCCCTCCAATCCCGGCCCAAGCTAGAGGGTTGACTCTGTTTTCTATTAAGCTCCAGTCCTCGGTGGCCTCTGGGATGGATTCTTCTGCAACCTTCAAAAGGGCCATTTGGTAGTTACTACTCTGCTGTTTAGGGAGCCGTATCTCCATCCTTCCGTCAGGAGTAAAAGCAATCTCAATTTGGAGTTTAGTCAATAAGTCCCTCCCTAGCAATGCCACCGGACAGGAGGGGGTACAGACAAATGCATGTTCTAGGTGTGTTTTCCCAACCTTGGTGAACAGGGGATGAGAGAGGGGCACTTGAGTTGCCCTTCCCTCGACCCCCATTATGGTGGTGAACCCCCCACCTCCCGTTGGGGGCTCACTGAGGGGGAGGACGGACAGGGCGGCCCCTGTGTCCACAAGGGCTTTGTAGGAGTGGCCCCCAACCTTTATTTTTACCATGGGGTCCCGTCTTGCCTCAGAGACGGCTAAGAGGGGGCCGGGCCCCGGTCTGTCCTAATCTCTTTCCTGTTCATACAGAACTCTCTGCGCTTCTCCCGTATTTTCCCCTCTCTCTTTCTGCTTCAAAGCCTCACAGTCACGCTTCCAGTGCCCCATTTTCTTACAAAAGGCACATTGATCTTTCCCCAGGGGAGATCCTTTCCTTCCCCCTTTCCTCCCCTTCCTAGCTCCCTCCTTGTCAGGTTTAAGAACCGCAGCAAGGAGCTTGGCCTGCCTCTTGTCTTTTTCTTTTCCTTCTTCTTCTTCTCGCCTCTCATAAACCTTTTGAGCTACTTCAACTAAAACTCCTAAGTCAGCTGCCAACCCTCCTTCAACTTTTTGCAACTTCTTTCTGATGTCCTGGCAGCTATTTCCCACGAACTGAGTCGTGAGGATCCTTAAATTATTTGGATCATTCAAGTCAATGTCAGTATATTTAGCGAAGGCTTCCCTCAGCCTTTGGAGGAACACAGCAGGAGGTTCGTTTTTGTCTTGCTTTAGAGTCAGGACTTTTTGCAAACTGGGGGCCCTTCTCGCGGCTTGCTTCATGCCTGCTAAAATGAGTCGAAAATAGTCAGCATGTAAGCGTCTATGTGCCGCTGTGGCCACCCCCCAATTGGGTCGCCCTGTGGGCAGAACCTCCACTGTCTCCTCCTCAGTTGCTTGGGGATTTTCCTCCCTATACTTGGCTTGTGCCCCTGCAAGGATGGTTGGCTTTTGGCTGAGAAAACAGGTGTTCAATAGCATTTGTGTATCGTCCCATGTGGGGTTGTGAGTAAGCCTCACATTCTCCATCAGAGACAGGAGTGGCCCGGGATCCTCTTCAAAGGAGGGGTTAAATTGTTTCCAATTATACAAATCAGATGTTGTGAATGGGACATAAACAAACATCGTCCCTTGAGGATGTTGGGCGGTAGGGTCGGGGACTTCTCTGATGGGGAAGGTGAACTTCACCGGTGGTTGGGGGTCCTTTCGCAGGTTGTAGTTAGGTCCCCCTTTTGCCTCTCTCTGTAGGACCTCCAATTTTTCCTCTAGGGAATATAGACGATCTTGGAGAGTGTCCTGGCGTTCAACTAGAGGGGTGGGGTCCTCCGGTACTATTTCATGAGAGGGGTCCTTCTCGGGGGCATCTAACCGCTGGGCGGGCCCCTCAGGAGAGGGTGGTGGTTGCAACGAGCGCCCTGCGACGGCTGTCCCGTAGGGAGGAGGAAGCAGTAGGTCCTCCGGTGCCGTGGCCACGACCCTGGGTGGTCCTTCTTTTGGTGGTTTCCTTTTGACCACCATGGGAAGGGCAAGGGACATGCATTTAACAACCCACGGAGCAGGCCTGCCGCCAAGGGGCACACAAGTTGCCCACGAATCAATATAAGGGAACTGGTCCCAACTTCCCCTCTGTGCTACTATTGTTCGCACATCAGATACCAAGGTTGGGTCAAAAGACCCCTCGGGTGGCCATTTGGGTTCTAATATTGGCCATTCCCGGGTGCAAAAAAAGACAAGACGATCCTTTGTCATCTTAGTTCCATAATCCTGCTTAAAATGTGACCATTTGCGCAAACAACACTCCAAGGGCGTATGGGACTTCTTCGCAGACTTAGATTGGGACCCGCCCATGACGGTGGGAATTTCAGTCAGCAATTCTTGCGCTTCGCCCTCCTCTGACCTAGCCCGTCTCCGGGGTAAGGAAATGCAGATCGGGGCTCCTCACTCGCTTCGCCCATAGGCGTCTCACACAATCACAAACACACCACCGTCCCGCGTTTATCCCCTGATGTAAGCTGTTTCACTTACCCCAAAAGCCTCTTCTGTCCCGCCCGCAGCTGCGTCCAGCTGCTTTATTGATCCACTGCCGGTGCCTAAAAGGAGTGATCACGTCTCCCTCTTCCTCTGGCGTTGGTCCCCAGGCACTTCTGCCGCCACCGTCGTGAGGAGAAGGCAGTATAAAACAACCGCCTGTGGCCACTTCTCCTCCGCGGCCCCTCGGCTCAGCGCGAAGGGGACGCGCCCCGAAGCAGGATCCGAGTCACGGCACCAAATTGTTAGATAAAAAGTCCTTGCTTTCGGTTTAGAAGAAAAGAATGCCAGGCAGGCAGCAGTGGATCCAACACTATTTTATTGAACGTTTTGCAAAACGGGTGCAGAGCAGTCTGGACCCCGAGACACGTGTGCAAAAGCCTTTTATATCATATCGCTTCTATTGTTCTCACCAGTAACCAATGAAACAGTTAGTACATCGGCTCACTAAGTTAATATCCAATAAACAGTCACTATCAGCTTACCAAGCCGTTAGTCATGAGTGCGTCAGTATGATTCCCTTTTTGCTCCGCCTATATTTTCCCGCCACTCGGGCTCTTACGTAACTTGAGACGCCAATGGTTATGGAGTCTCCTTTTTCTAACACTAGCAATGGTATTGTTACACACACCTCACTTCTCTGAGTGGTGAGAAGTCCCAGGGGTGCAGGGCTTATCCAGGTTTGGTTTCCATTTATTTATAATTATATAAAATGAGCACAGCCGGAGGCAGAACTTAAATACTCCATCTGACAGGCAAAGGCCACAGTGATAGCCAAAGGCCACTGTTTGCATATCATCACTATAAGGAGAAAGCCAGCACCCCAAAAGGCTGTTAGCTTACAGAGTCCAAAGACTCCGTTCTTTGTCTCATCATCTCTGCCAGGAAGTTCGCACAACCTTCCCCCACACCTCCATGCACTGAAGGGGGTGTGGGGCACAGCCACAACCCCATGAACGGGAGACATGCTTCTCTGCCCTCTGCATGTTCAGACAGCACGGGAAAGGGCTCTCTACTTGTGCTGAGGTGTATGTAGAGCTCCTCCATGCAAGGAGGGAGCCTGAATGGGCCACAGTCCCTCCTTAGTCATTTATTACAATTACTTATTTGCCACCTTTCAGAAAACAAGTCCTACCAAGGAGGCTTACAAATAACAGAGAAATAATAATTTGCAATAAATAATATTAACAGTAATTTTATGGTGGTGGTGGTGGTGGTGGTGATGATGATGATGATGAAGGAGAAGGAGAACCTGTCTATCAGGGCAGTTGGTGGAAGATGAGCTAGGGGACAAGGAGAATCCAGCTCAAACAGGAGCAGGTGTCTGGTGGCATCCTTATCCACCTTCCTCTGTCCTGGAATTCTTCCTACAGAAAAGGTGGTGGAAGATGGCTCTGTGGCGGGGGTGTGGGGGGGGGGAGTCTATCCGGAACAGGCTCTGAGGTCTTCTTCTGCACTGGCTTCTCTCCCTATTCTCCCTTGTGTGGAGTAGCTCCACACATGTGCATCAGTATGCATTGAGAGCCCTTTTTATGTCACCTGTATGCATGGACAGAAGTGTTTCTGCCAGGGGCAATGACGGCTGGGAGTGTGGCTGCAAGCCACGGGGGCAAGGCTAGCCTACATACCCCCCCACCTTTCAAAGTATACATCAGGGGTTGGGGTTCATGTGAACCTCCCTGGTCTGTGTCCCTACATCTTCCGTTTACCACAGACATCTGGGGTACATCTTCCCTTCTAGGAGTAGGGGCAGGGAGGAAGCCACGACCTTTTCCCAAAATGGTTCCCACCTTTCAGAACAGTCTCTCTCCGATCTGGTTTGTGTGACACAGCAAGGTGCCATGGGTTAATTCACCCAAGGGGGATCTGTGCTGCATGCTGGCCAGCATTTTGCATATGCAAGCTGGGCGGGGGGGGGGGGCGGGTGCAGCTTGGCTAGTTTGGCTCTCACAATAATATTTTCCTAGTATTGGCCTGCATTCTAAGGTAACTTAATTTAAAGAAGTTAATAGAAGGAACGTATTTCTGGCTCCTCCTCCTCCCTGTATCCCCCTGTGACTCCCATCCCCAGAAAGCTCTCTGGAGGGTTGGGGCCCCTCCTGGACAATGGGGCATGAGGCACAGAGGGCTGCTGTGGGAAGGAGAGGATGGCCAGCGTTTGTCAACTTAACCTATTTTAGGATCCAAGCCTGGTTCTGGGTGATTTCCCCCCATTTCGCCAGACCCCTGTATCACATCATTGAGGAGAGCCCCATGACCTCCCAGAGAGGCTTTGGGGGGCAGAAACAGGTGGCTGCAGAGGGAGGAGGAGTCAGATATCTTTCCTTCCCTTAAATTCCTTAATGGCACAATCCTATGCATGTTTAAACAGAGAAAAGGCCAACAACTCCAGCATTCCCCAGCCACCAAATCCCTAAATTAACTTAGATTAGGATCTAAGCCAATAAGCTGAGGTGCTAACACTGTGATATGATATGATTCATACATGCAGCTTCAGATAAATGGTCAAACAGTCCCGATAGGGTTGCTTTCGGTCTTGGATCTGAATCCTTCAATCATTTTCTAAGTTAAAACTACCACTGTTGGCAAACCCCATTCTCTCTCTCTCTCTCTCTCTCTCTCTCTCTCTCTCTCCCCCCGCCCCTCTTTCACTCACATGTCTAGCCTTCTTCAGCCTAGTGCCCTCTAGATGTTTTGGACTATAACTCCAATACAGCAGAATCCAATGCTGCCCATCCAGCCTGCTGCTTCTGGTCTGCAAGTGGCCCCTACCGCTTCCGGAACAAGCATTTAGTGCTTCCGGAAGCGAGCCCCAAAACAAGTGGAAATGCTCATTTCTGGAAGGGGGCAGAGCTCCCTTATATGAGCTCCGCCGACCTGCCCCCTTCCAGAAATGGGTGTTTCCACTCATTGTGGCTTGCCTCCGTGCTAAATCGCCATACCATAAGCAGTAGGGTCCGCTTGTGGGCTGGACATGGTGGGACTGGCCATGTGCGGACCAGAAGTGACAGCCAGCTCCACTAGCAGATGAGCAGCACTGGATTATGCCCATTATGTCCAATGGCCATGCTGGCTGCGGATGCTGGGAGTTGTAGTCCAACACATCTGGAGGATACCAGGTTATACCAGAATCTGTACTCCATGTTACATGGGCGCAAACTGAAGTATTTAAATATCCCATGGGTAAAAATGGAAGAACTTACACACTTTTTTTTAAAGAGGCAAGATTATAATAATCAGAACTGGACCCTGTGTTGCCTCAGGCATTGATGATACGCTGTGATGTGTGAAGTGGGACTCATGGATCTTAAATATGAGTTTCTGGGTTTACAGATCTCACCATATGTATGATAACTATAACCCTTGAGTCTCACTACAGAAATTACTGCAGAAGTGAGGATAGAAGATGTATTATTTATATCTGCAAGTAACATATTCTAGGTAATATATGAACTCTTTAAAGTCTGGTATGAACCAGGCTTTAAGGACTGGTTCATATACATACATACATACATACATACATTTGATTTTTCTATATGTAGTGACTGTATAATTGATTATTTACAGCTTTCTGTATAAACTGATTCCATTGTGTAGCATTTGCAATGATGCAAAATTAAAACTCTGTCTAGGTTGTTTATCAGCATTGGCTCATTCGCACACCTGGCTCATTCACCTGGTGCTTTCATTACTATCTTTTAGGCACCTGGCAAAGTCCATCCTGTTCTTTCATGTCATTTATGGCTTCTAATAATGTCTGAGACCCATTTTAACTGCTTTTTGCTACTTTGATGTATTAATTGCTTTTATCAGCTCATGGCCCATTTATACATGTAAGTCATCATCTGATGCTACAGTCAACAAGTGATGAATCTGTGTGTGTGAACTGGCCCATAGTCTCTCAGCTCAGCCTACCTCATAGTGTTATGCATAGGATTGTGCTGTAAGGCTGAGCCCTATGCATGCTCATCTGGAAGCAAGCCTCATTTAACATAATAGGGCTTATTTCTGACTAACATGCATAGACTTCAGTTTTAGGACTGCGATCCTACGCATGCTTATTTGCAAATAAGCACCACTGAATACTATGGGCTTACTTCTGAGTAATCATGGGAAAGGCTTGGGCAGCCAGTCTACAGTCCTATGCATATTTACCTCAAAGTAAGTGCCACTGAACAGAGTGAAACTAGCTTCCAAGTAAACATGTAAAGGATCAGTGTTTTTCTTGCATGCATTGATGTGTTGTTCAATGAATGTGTACAGAAACAATAAACACAACAGAATTATTCTTCAGAGGTACACTTTAAAATAGAATTTTCATGTAGAATTGGGGCTTTTACTGTTGCTTACCTCCCCCTTTTTTTCTTTCCCACTAACCAGTTTCCCATTAACCAGTCAAAAGTAATTTTAAACTGTGCAGATATTTAAAATAATTACATGCAAATAACATTTTTTGTACTCCTGGGAAAAGTTGCATTCTTGCTAGGAATGAGCTTTTGCTTCTGAAGGGTCACTTCAGCATACCTAGCTGTTTGGAACTGGTTAGTGCAAGTACAACTTCAAGGTACTATTCCTCACAATTAGTACTTCATAAAAAATAAGAATCATAGAGATTAGCAGACATCAAAGACCATGGACTGTGTCGGCCAGAGATCTTTTGAGCTTATCTGAACATGCCCAACAAATTTCCAGTATTGTTAAGTGCATAACATTCATAGATGGACTTTATGTATACCATATACTTCAAAACAGCTGACATAAAACTTCACAGTCCTTTGATCAAATAGTTTGGAAATATGCCTTAATGCACTGACAGTCTGGAGTAATAATGTTTCAGTCATTCTAATGCATAGTTAACTTTCAAAAATCACATGCAGATTTTGAAGGTAAAAATAGATTTTTGTTCTACGTTTTCTCACTTTGACTTACATGGAGATAAAAGTGCAGGTGCTGTGCAAATAGGGATGTACAAAAGTCACTTACCTTTTCGAAGGGTGACATTCACGGTGGGGGGGAGGCGCTCCATCCCTCCCTCTGAAATTCTCTCCAGCCGGCTCCACTCTGCAGAGATTCTGCAGAGCCGCTGGTCGGGGCCGCCCGCAGCCAGACATCCGGCCGCTGGGCAGCCTGCAGGGACACAAATGGCGGCAGCCGTAGCCAACGCCATTTGCATCCCTGTATTTTGCTGTGATAGGCTATGTAAATATTTACGTAGCCTATCGCGGCAAAAAAAAAAAGCGAAGGCAAATGGCGGCAGCTACGGCGGCCGCCATTTGCGTCTCCCTTTTTTTTTGCCGTGATAGGCTACGTAAATACTTACGCAGCCTATCACGGCTTCTGCAGGGACGCAAATGGCGTCCCTGCATTAGCCATGATAGGCTACGTAAGTATTTACGTGGCCTATCACGGCTATAGTGATGAAGCGAATGGCGGCCGCAGCTGCGGCCGCAGCCACCATTCGCAAGTCAGCGCGAACGGCAGCAGGTAGGTGTCCCATTTTGCACTCCTTTTGTGGGGGGGGCTTCGTTACGCCATGGATTTCGGGGGGCCAAATGCACTGGCATTCGGCCTCACCGAGATCTGTGGCAGAATTGTCTGACATCCCTATGTGCAAATTGGTATGAGTTCAGGAAGTTACCATTCTGAAAATATTGCAAAGAAGAATGAGTACGTCTCATTTACACTAAAATCGTTACAGCATTTCCATTAACAATATAGTAGACTGATCCCATGCACATTTAATTGGAAAATAAGTCCCACTAAGTTCAATGGAACTTACTAAGAAGTAAATATATGCCATTTCAAGAGCATGGATAGTCAGGATAAAATCTTTCAAAGAAATAAACAAGATTTAAGCCTAGGTGTTCATGGATTTAAATACAAGAAAGTATGCATCAGTAGCAATGAGTATGATAGGCTACATCCGATGTCATGTGAGTGGACTGTGCTTGCACAATGGGACTCCCCCCCCCAAATGTGATCTGGAGCATCACCCAACCCTCCAGAGCAGACGGGGGCATGCACAGGGGGATGCTGAGGGAGGGGAATCCATTCTACCAGTGTTGTCCATTCCACTGGCAGACAGGCACCATTGGATACAACTCATTGACCTGGTTTGCATGATCACATTAGCTTAAACAAGTGACATGCTGGGCACCATTTGCCTAATTACTGGCCCAGGAGCAGCTTGTTGTGTCTGCTGAACCCAGGTGGCATGGCTTGCATGAGGGGGAAACAACCCCCAAATAACCCATGACTGGTTGTTGGGTTGTTGGAGGGTTGTTCTCCCCTCAAACAAGCTATGCCACCCAAGTCTGAAAGATAATAAGACATGACAAGCTGCACCTGGGCAGCTGATTAGGCAAATGGCATCCAGTATGTGCTGCGGCTTAAACAAGTCAGTATGTGCGGCTTAAACAAACGGCTTAAATGGTTGCTATGCCGTTTGAACCCGGATGGCTTTCCGCAGGGTGGGTTATTTTTCGGAAACAATTTTTCTTCCTGAGCAATCGCAGCCAAGCTGCTTACAGTGCCCCTTTCCCCTTGTCAGTGATAGCCCCTCCAACTGTGCCCAAAGGGCACTTTGGAAGGGCTGTCATTGGCCCCCTTTGTCCCACTGATCCCCCCATCCCTGCTCTGCCTGTGATCCCAAGGCCATATATATATATATATATATATATATATAGCGTAAAAATCGGGCCAGGAATTTTTTTTTGCATTTTCCCAGCCCCGTAGAATGTGTGGAAATGCCCCTTAAAACCAAAAAGTACTTTAAAAAAAATTGTACTTTCAGACTTGCACAACTCCACAACTCCGCCTGTCCGAAATATGCAGGCTTGCCTTGCCTGGACCCTGGTATGTTTGAACTTTCAAACATACAAGGTAGCAGACAAGGCTAGACTGTATAGAAGCTGGATTAAGAGCCTTTGACAGTTGACAGATGGGGAAACGAGGTGTAAATCACTCCCTTAGTAGGGTTATCCCCAGGATCCCAAGGGTTGTCCTGAACCTTGGGGGTGCCCTGCTAAGAATCCCCACTTGCCTGAGCCCCCAGCAACTGTTTTTCAGAGTACCCAACACACCACCCCATTTCTTGCTCCCAAATGCAGTAATTACTTCTAGTAGTGGTAGTAGTAGTAGTAGTAGTAGTTTCACAGCTGTGCTGCAGCAAACCAAAACAGGTTGTTGCACCAACTACTTTCTGTTAAGGAATATAGGTTTTCCCCCCACACCTCAATAGTGCTTCCTTCTAAACATGTTGGGAATCATACCAACATGTGTGGCTGTCTATGCTATCAGTGGCTTAAATCATTCACCATACACTTTTTCAATGGGACATATTTATCATGAACTTAAGTTGGATAGGGGCATTTTGGTTTAATAAAATGGTTTGGGTATTTGTTTTCTGCACCTATGTCTGGGGCAGGTGGGGGAGTCGGGAGTCTTGATAATGGTTCAAAAGTGTTGGGTGTGAAAATGGCATGAAGCTTTCTTGTTTTTAAGATCATCTGTTTTTCATTCTACCTTACTGGTGTTGAGGCTGACAAGTGCATGGGACACAGCCTTTGTTGACCAGGCTGTGGAAATTGCCTTCTTCAAGAAGTGTGGTTGGCCCCTCTCTCTTCTCTTTCTATTTAATGTGTTTGTTTTGTTCTTTCCACGAATTTCACTTGTATTTATTTTTCTTTCTTTCTTTTAATATGGAATTTTATTTTGAAATAAAACTTTAAAATACAGGCAACACAAAAGACCAATGCCACAGAACAATAATTAAAATCAATACTTAAGGAAAGTATCCAATACTTAAGGAAAATACTCAGACCCACTGAAATTAATGGGACTTAAGGGAGTCATGACTAATTAAAGCCCCATTGATTTCAATGGGTCTACACTAAGCATAAGTCTGGATCCAACCCAGTGATTACAATTTCCTGAGAGGTAGCTGTGCTAGTTGTTGTAGCAAAACCAATGAAGAGTCTTATGGCACCTTAAAGATTAACAGATTTATTATGTCAATGAAAGCTTAGGCCAAAAGAATACCTGTTAGTCTTTAAGGTGCCACAAGTCTCTTGGTTGTTTTCACTGATTACAGTCCGTAGTATATCGTGGGTATACTTGTGGAACAATTGGATTAAAAGAGCCTAAGCAGAAGCTCACTATCTGTTGAGAGAGTTTGGATGTGTAGGTGATGCAGCTAGATCATAGTCAGAAAAAAATAATAGTACGAGTCATCAGTGTAAAACCTGCAGGAAAGAAAGCATTATGTAAAGTAAGGATTTCAATAAATATTTATCTGTCTGATTTAGAAAAAAATGAAGGAACCTTACAAACTAGTGGAATAATCATGTCACTGCAACCTATGGACAAAGAAATTACAGGGTTAATTAGTTTGCTATATCTGTTTGACTGCTCATGATGAGGAGTCAGGTCTTGTCCAGTATTTCCTTTGAAAAGAAAAACACAACTCATTTGAGTTCATGAATCACTTTCCTTCTATGTTTTTATTTACTTATTTGGTTATTTTAGGACATTTCCCTATTGTGCTAACCAGCTTAAAATCCTTCTTCAGCATAAGATCAACATCTCAGGCTAGAATTTAAAGTTGAGGGGGGAAAGGTAGCGAAGAATCTTTAATTTATGAAACTGAAGAAGTAGACTTATCTAAACATCTCTAGGGCTTTAATGGGGGATATCTATAATTCTCTGAATTGTATTCCTTTCACAGTGATATTTTGTAATTCCATTCTATTACCCTTGCTTAACATTAATGAGATAAAAAGATCACATTATGGCGATTGATGTTCTTCAAATTAAATGCGTGTTTCCATGTACAAAGCTGCCTGCTAATTTAAAAAACATAGCATGTAACATAGACTCATGACTACGGTCATCACTCAGCTGGGATCAGATAGCATTTTTTATCTATTCATTGGATTTAACAAGGCGTGAGATGGAAGCAGAATACAAAGTGTGGCTAGATTATCCCACATCCCCCCTTTTGGCCACTTCTTGGCACTCTCAACAAGGAAACTGAGGCTTCAGGTTGCCATGGCAATAAACCTCAAGGTCAAAGGGGCATATGGAAGGTCAGGCAATGACAAAGGAACATCTGAGAGGCCATCTGGATGAGTGACCTGACATAATTAGTCATTAATCCCACTCTTGGGAACAATAGAGTTAGCCGGGAATGTGTTTGGACTTTGATCGTGGTCAGGGTGATCTCATGGGGGAAGGGGAAAGAAAGCTCTACTTGGTAGCTAAGCAGATTATGCTGGCATTCTGTTAACTAAAAGAAGAACAGGCAGGCAGAAGTGGCCACTGGGATATGCATTTTACATGTGCTACGTTTTCCCTTCAGTCACTACAAGGCCTTTCTCTGGAGCCATGTGGCTCTTGGATTAGCTTTGGGAGAGATTTTTTTTTTTTTTTTACAGTGTTCAATGAAAAGAGAGCAATAGTTTACTTAAAATTCTCAGGCAACAGATGGGAAGAGAACCGACGCGCCAAAAGTACCAGGCAGCTTGGTTTACAGGTGTCAATATTTACTAAGCAGACTTTGCCAGGATCCCTTTTGGGGGAAGAGGAGAGAATAGTTAATCAGTTAAACAATAGCAATCAGCCCTGTTGTCTAAAACAACGGTTAGAATTAAAAGATGAGCAAATGTATGGTAAGAGCTACCCATTAACATCTGCCTTTTCTTCCCTCCTCCCCTTTCACTCCCCTTCCCCCTTGCATGTCATGTTTTATTATGCAGACCAAGGCTTTGATCAGAAGATAACCTTCACGTGTAGGTTGGGGTTCTACTGCTTGAAAAGTTGCTGATGTGTCGTGATGGATCACCAACATTTTTGTAGGATGTGAACATGATAATGGACTGTGTTAAATCTGTGTGGTTAGGCCTGCTGAAATAATTCTCTCCCCCTAGGAACAAATGATTATTTTCATTGTGTCAACAAGGCTAGCCTGAGGAAGCAATATAATCATAACAGGAAAGGTGTGTGTGTGTGTGTGTATACACACACACACACACACACACACACAACACAACACATTGGGAGAGTCAATATATTTCTTTAAGGATATACAGTGCAGGTTATTGTTGAAATTCAGGATGTTTTAAGAATGGTTTTTTAGCCTCAATATCTATGATCTATATCTAATTTTACACTTTATTTATTAAACTAGGGAGCCAGGTGGAGAGAGCACCTGGATATTGCCTTGATATTGCAAGGCAGTGGCTTTTTTCATCAGTGGAAGTTGCTCATCCAGGTTTTGCCCCCACTGCAATGGTGATCCCACATTCATTGTTGTTGTTGTTGTTGTTGTTCAGTCGTTCAGTCGTGTCCGACTCTTCGTGACCCCATGGACCATAGCACGCCAGGCCTTCCTGTCCTGCGTTCTGTCCCAGAGCGTGCTCAAGTTCATATTCATTGCATCCGTGATGCTATCTAGCCATCTCATCCTCTGCCGTCCCCTTCTCCTTTTGCCTTCAGTCTTTCCCAGCATCAGGGTCTTTTCCAGGGAGTTTTCTCTTCGCATTAGGTGGCCAAAATAGTTGAGCTTCAGCTTCAGTATCTGTCCTTCCAATGAGCACTCAGGGTTGATTTCCTTTAGGATGGACTGATTTGACCTCCTTGCAGTCCAGGGGACTCGTAAGAGTTTTCTCCAGCACCACAGCTCGAAAGCATCAATTCTTCGGCGCTCAGCCTTCCTTATAGTCCAGCTCTCACAGCCATACATTACTACTGGGAAAACTATAGCTTTGATTAGACGGACCTTTGTCGGCAAGGTGATGTCTCTGCTTCTTACTATGCTGTCTAGGTTGGCCATAGCTTTCCTCCCAAGGAGCAAGCGTCTTTTAATTTCATGGCTACAGTCACCGTCTGCGGTGATCTTGGAGCCCAAGAAAGTAAAATCTGTCACTGCTTCCATTTCTTCCCCTTCTATATGCCAGGAAGTGATGGGGCCAGATGCCATGATCTTCGTTTTTTTAATGTTGAGTTTCAAACCAGCTTTTGCACTCTCCTCTTTCACCCTCAACAAGAGGCTCTTTAGATCCTCTTCGCTTTCTGCCATTAGGGTGGTATCGTCTGCATATCGGAGGTTGTTGATAATTCTCCCAGCAATCTTAATTCCGACCTCTGATTCATCCAACCCGGCATTTCTCATGATGTACTCTGCATATAAGTTAAATAAGCAGGGTGACAATATGCAGCCTTGTCATACTCCTTTCCCAATTTTGAACCAATCGGTTGTTCCATGTCTGGTTCTTACTGTTGCTTCTTGACCCTCGTACAGGTTTCTCAGGAGACAGGTAAGGTGGTCTGGTACTCCCATCTCTTTAAGAATTTGCCAGAGTTTGTTGTGATCCACACAATCAAAGGCTTTAGCGTAGTCAATGAAGCAGAAATAGACGTTTTTCTGGAATTCTCTTGCTTTCTCCATGATGCAGCGAATGTTGGCGATTTGATCTCTAGTTCCTCTGCCTCTTCTAAACCCAGCTTGTACTTCCGGTAGTTCTCGGTTCGCATACTGCTGAAGCCTAGCTTGTAGGATTTTGAGCATCACCTTGCTGGCATGTGAAAAGAGCGCAATGGTGCGGTAGTTTGAACACTCTTTGGCGTTGCCCTTCTTTGGAATTGGAATGTAAACTGACCTTTTCCAGTCTTGTGGCCACTGTTGAGTGTTCCAGATTTGTTGGCATATTGAATGCAGCACTTTAACAGCATCATCTTTTAGGATTTTAAATAGCTCGGCTGGAATACTGTCATCTCCGCTAGCTTTGTTGTTACTAATGCTTCCTAAGGCCCATTACTTTCATTTATATCAGAAAAAAAGCAATGCGTTTATCATCATCATCACATATAAATCATGAGAACATAAGAAGAGCCCTGCTGGATCAGACCAAGGGTCCATATAGTTTAGCATTCTATTCACACAGTGGTCAACAAGCTGCCTGCGGGAAGCCCACAAGTAGGACATGAGTGCAACAGCTCCCTCCCACCCGTGTTCCCCAGCATACTGCCTCTGATACTGGTGGTAATATATAGCCATCACTCAGGACTAGTAGCCATTGATAGCCTCCTCCTCCAGGAATTTGTCTAATCCCCTGTTAAAGCCATCCAAATAGTGGACATCAGTACACCTTGTGGTAGCGAATTCCATAGTTTAATTATCCACTGTGTGAAGAAATACTTCCTTTTATCTGTCCTAAATCTTCCATCAATCAGCTTCATGAGATGTCCTGGGTTCTAGTATTATGAGAGAGGGAGAAAAATGTCTCCCACTTTCTCCATCCCATGCATAATTTTGTACACCTCTATAATGTCTCCCCTTACTCCCTTTCTTCTAAGCTAAACAGTCCCAGTCATTGTAAGCTTTCCTCATAAGGGAGCTGCTCCAGTCCCTTGATCATTTTGGTTACCCCTTTCTGCACCTTTTCCAACTCCACAGTTAGTGCTGGGCAAAAACCCCACCTGCCCTTTCACAGGCTTTTTGTTTCCCTGCGAACGAAGCAGTCATTTTTCTGCCTCTTTCGTTGGGTTGCTGAGAATTTCGGAGACATTCCTCAGGGCCCAGGGCTTCAATGTTTTCCTGACTGTAAGGAGGTGGCCGAGGGGTGTGTGCGTGTGCTCTTTCTTTTACCATTATCCCCATTCTGTCCTGGCAGCCTCTCCGTCGGCTTGAGCTTCTTGGAAAGGCCCCTAGAGGACTTGGGCAGGACTTCCTCCCTTGGGGCTTTCCAGAGCGGCTGCCTGCTGAGTGCCTGAAAGCTGAGTGAGTTATTTTTCTTATTATTTTTCTTTTTTGTTGTTGTGTAAAGAAATTTTAATAACAACAAAGCAAAACCAAAACCACTGTCACTCTGCAGGCAGCAGCACAGGGAAGCTCCAAGGGAGGAAATCCTGCCAAAGTCCTCCAGGTGGCTTTCCAAGAAGCTGAAGCAGCCAGAGAGGCTGCAAGGACAGAAGGGGAGGGGGAATGGTAAGAGAAAGAGCACCCCCACTCCCCTCAGCTGCCCCCTTACAGTAAGGTAAGCACTGAAGCCCTACACCCTGAGAAATTTCTCTGAAATTCTCACTCCTTCCCACAAATTTCCAGGTGCAATTTCTTTTTGTCCCTCCCACCAACGAATGGTCGAAAATAAACAGATCGAAAAAGCCGTCACAATGCTATCCACAATATCCTTTTTTAGGTGTGGTGAACAGAACTGTACAGTATTCCAATTGAGGGAAGGGCAGTATGATATTGGAAGGTTTATTTTCCATTCCTTTCCTAAGCATGTCCAACATAGAACTTGCCTTTTTCACAGCGGCCACTCATACTGGGTCAACATTTTCATTGTGCTCCCAGCACATCCACAAGATCTCTTTCTTGGTCATTTACACTACTCAGATCCCATCAGCTTATATGTGTTTTGGGGATTTTTTGAACCAACATGCATTACTTTACACTTGGTTACACTGAACTGCATTTGATACCCATTCACCCAAATTGGAGAGAACCTTCTGGAACTCTTTGCAATCTCTTTTTGTTTTAACCACCCTAAATAACTGGTGTCATCAGCAAACGTGGCCACCTCACTGCTCACTCCTAATTTTAGGTCATTTATGAACAAGTTAAAAAGCACTGGTCCCAATACAGATCATTGTGGTACCCCACTGTTTACATCCCACCATTACAAGAATTTACCATTTATTCCTACTCTCTGCTTTCTGTTCTTTAACCAGCTACCATAAGACCTCTCATCTTATTCCATGACTGCTAAATTTGCTCAGTAGTTTTTGGTGAGGGACTCTATCAAAAGCCTTTTGGAAGTCCAAATAAACAATGTCTGCTGGATCATCCTTGTCCAAATGTTCAAAGAATTCTAAAAGATTAATGAGACAAGACATACCTTTCCAGAAACCATGTTGATGGTTTTAGCAGGACCTGTCCTTCATTATGCTCAATAATTTTATCTTGTGGCACCTTAAAGACTAACAGATTTATTTTGGCATAAGCTTTCATGGACATAATAAAACTGTTAGTCTTTAAGATGCCACAAGACTCTGTGTTGGTTTTGCTATGACAGACTAACTCAGCTACCGCTCTGGACATTTGTGGACACTTTCTTTGATTGGAGAAATCCATTCTAACATTTGGAGAGGGCCAAAATTGAAAGGATAGCTTTGGTGTGTGCATTGGTTTAGAAGTAAGAAATTATGTAAGTTCGCATTAAAATACGAACCAAACAAATTTCTCCCCATATTAACATGGAGTCTGACACAAACATCCTAGGCAGAGATTGTTCTCAGAAGTGCTTCCAGACAATCCTTTTAGCTGGAGATGCCGGGGAGCAGACATGGACATTCTGCATGCAAAGCATGTCCTCTATGACTGAGTTACAGCCTCTCCCCTTCCCTGAGCAAGGAAGGCTAATTAAAAAAAAATCAAAGGAGTATTGGTCTACACCTTAAATGTGGGGGATGAACTTAACTGCAAATGTTAAGAGGAAATATAATTAATTTGCAAACATTATTTCTGGAAAACCAAATGCCATTTCACTATAACGAATATTTTTCTAAAGGTAACTTAGCTCTTAAAAGTGACTATGGGGGGTAAATTAGAAAATAATAAAAAGCTGTGTAAACAGAACACTGCCTAGTGATATGCAATAGCTTCTTTTAAAAAAAGTCAAATCATTTTTAGACTCACAAAAGAAATCTAAATAAAGATAATTATTTCTATAATTTGTATGTGATTATCAGAACACAAGATTAGAAAGATGGAAGTGTTTTCACTCTTTTAAATCAGAAGTGAAGTCTTAAGAGTAATTTCTTAATTTAATAGATACAAAAGTTGAATTAATTGCCTTAAAAAAATATTGGAACAGGCACCATCATTTCTGGTGTTCATTGAGTCCTAAATCTATGTTGCTAATGGTATTACTTTATACCAATGGGCCACTACTACCAGATCTGAACCCTGTTCAGAGGAATTTGCTCTGAGAAGAATTTTGCATCATGTGGATGCCAAGGGTGGGGGGCGACATGTGAAACTGCCTTATACAGAGTTGGACCATTGGCCCGTCTTGCTCAGTATTGTCTACTCTGAGTGGCAGTAGCATTCTGTAGGCATGGACAAATGTCAGTTTCAGTTTCTCCAGGTTCTCATTTTTCCATTCGAATGTCTAGTTTGACTTGAACTTTGAGATTTATTTCTTTTAAAGGGTTGCATACACATTTGTGTGCATTTCTCCTGACACATGCATTTTTGTATGCAATGTTGCCTATTATACACATTTTTCTTAATATAATGCATCAGTGCATTTCTGAACATTATTTTCACTAATATACACATTTGTGTGTGCACTTTTCCTTAATATAAACATTTTTGTATGAAATTCAGAGAACTGCATTTTGAAGAATAACTTAGGGAACAATCCTATGGCCGCTAGTCAGCGGCTAGATGGCCATAGGATATCTGGTTTTCCAGGAACTGACCTCAGAGCCCATGCTCTGAGGTCAGTTCCTGGAGAACCAACTCCCCCCCCCCCATTCTGTGCTGCCTCATAGGCAGCACAGAACAGCCCTGTGCTCCACGGTCACAAAAGGAGTGCAGGGCAGCCAAAATGGGGAGTGCTAGGGGGTGTTCCAGGGCGGGGAGGGCAAAAATGCCGGTACAACACATCCTAAGTGTTGTCCGGCAGCCTCCTCCCCCACTCCGCCATCCAGCGGCTACACAGCCGAAATCGGCTGTCTAGCCACAAATGCAGGGCAGGCGAAGCGCGGAGGGAACAATCCCCTCTGTGTTTCTCCTGCCCTGTATTGGATAGGCACCCGCCTCTGAGTTCAGAGGCGGCCGCCTATCTGCATATGATTGCGCCCTTAGTTTTTCATTGGGGTATTGGTTCAAAAATGCAAAATGATTACATTTCTCTCCCATCCGTGTTCCAAAGTCTCAGATTTAGGTCTTTTCCTGCTCTGTTACCTTAGATACTTTAACTGGAGCTGCTGGTCTTTGAATCTGGAAGCTTCTCACCAGAAATTGTACTAGAGGCATATAGAAGGTCATTATTTTTTTTGGCACTAGCTAGGTGCAGTATATATGCATTGGTGTGGTGTACTTCAGACAGAAGTAGAGTGCAAACATCACATGTATACATGTGTGTACATGTGCCTGTATATTTATATACTACCTTACATGTTTCATCTAAATGCCAAAATGCAAAAAGCCAGCCCTATCTTACCACAGGGATTCTTACCAGTGCTAATAATTATTGTGATAATATATCATTGAACTTTCTGAAAAGTTCATCACAGTACTAAAACAGTGTTGCAAGGGCCATCAAAGATGTGCTACCTCCAGAACCAGAGGCAGGGAGCCTATGAACATCAGTTTCTGGGGAACATGGGTGGGAGGGTGCTGTTGCGCTCATGTCCTGCTTATGGGTTCCTGGTCAACAGCTGGTTGGCCACTGTGTGAACCGAATGCTGGACTAGATGGACCCTTGGCCTGATCCAGCACGGCTCTTCTTATGGTCTTAAAGATAGGTTATAGATATAATATTATACATGTAATAATAAAAAATCTGAATAATAATGTATATTCAAAGAAGTCTTTGAGAAATTCTTTTTCCAAAAGTCTTTCTGAAGGTCTTTTAAAAGTCTTTTTCCAAGAGTCTTTTCTGAAAGTTTTACAGGAACCCACTGTGATCTGTTTTGCATATACTGTATATCGCTTCTTCAGATTTAAAAAAATGCCTCAGACTTAACAGAAACGCCACGGCAATGATGTAAACTGAAAAGTTTTTTTGATGAACTATGCTGCTTTATCTGTTGGCACTGATTGCATTTTGTCTTGTACTGCTTCACCCAGCTCAAACCACAGGCTGATAATTTTGCATGCCCTAATGGCTGTAAGTTGAGCCAACAGCTCAACAAGTGTCTCTTCAACTGTGGCCATATTTTTTTGTTTTATGTCTTAAAGATAGGTTCCCATATGGATCCTTCCTAGTCTTTTGTATCATTGCCCTCCCTCTTCGTTCTGTTACTGGTGTCAGGTCCAGCTTGACCTTTAGTACTCCAAAATATTGATTTGGTTGCTACTGAAGACCTTTTCACAATGACCATCAGAGAAAACTCCATGCATGGTCATCCTGGCATGGTGGTCCTGGGGTCATCCTGGCTCTGGATGATGGGAGTTGCAGTTCAATACATCTGGATGGACACCAGGTTGGGGAACACTAGCCTAAATTGACTGTGAAAGTGGTAAAGTGGCCATCAGAATGCTCAACTATCTACACAGCCATTACACAAATTCTACTATGGAGCACATTCATGTTTTCTTGACCTTTATGTTTACTTGTTGTCCCAGAGAAAAAGAACAAAAATGGGCAGGAACATGCAATTAATTTAGCACTTTCTACTGTGCATTGTGTCACACTTCACCTAGCATATTCACATCACATACCTCTAGAGAAGGTTCATAGAATCATAGAATAGTAGGGCTGGAAAGGGCCTACAAGGCCATCGAGTCCAACCCCCTGCTCAATGCAGGAATCCAAGTCACAGCATCCCTGACAGATGGCTGTCCAGCCTTGTCTTGAATGCCTCCAGTGTGGGAGAGCCCACCACCTCCCTAGGTAGTTGGTTCCGTTGTCGTATTGCTCTAAGAGTCAGGAAGCTTTTCCTGATGTTCAGCTGGAATCTGGCTTCCTGTAACTTGAGCCCATTATTCCGTGTCCTGCACTCTGGGATGATCAAGAAGAGATGCTGGCCTTCCTCTCTGTGACAACCTTTCAAGTACTTGAAGAGAGCTATCATATCTCCCCTCAGACTTCTCTTCTCAAGGCTAAACGTGTCCAGTTCTTTCAGTCTCTCTTCATAATCATAGGATTTTGTTTCCAGTCCGCTGATCATCTTTGTTGCCCTCCTCTGAACCCTCTCCAGTTTGTCTGCATCGTTCTTAAAATGTGGTGCCCAGAACTGGACACAGTACTCCAGATGAGGCCTAACCAGTGCTGAGTAGAGAGGAACTAGTGCTTCCCGGGATTTGGAAGCTATGCTTCTATTAATGCAGCCCAAAAAGCATTTGCCTTTTTTGCAGCCACATCACGTTGTTGGCTCATATTCAGCTTGTGATCTACAACAATTCCAAGATCCTTCTCGCTTGTAATGTTGTTGAGCCATGTATCCCCCATCTTGTAACTGTGCAGTTGGTTTATTTTTCCTAGGTTGTACTAAGCCTTCCCTATTCTCAAGGAAAAGTGTAATATTGACAAAGTAAGCAAACGTCCACACCTTGCCTTGTTAATCAGTGACTTGAAGATAAGTTGTTTATCAGTGCAGTAGAATTCACAGAATGCCAAAAGAAAGAAAGAAAGAAAGAAAGAAAGAAAGAAAGAAAGAAAGAAAGAAAAGCAACTAATTCTTTGCCTCGGTGTGATGGGGGTATTCTGGGAATCACTTCAGCTCCCAAACCACTGGGGGCTTTCAGCACAAATTGTATTATTAAAGATATATGCCTCTTTCTGGAACCATGACATAATCCTGAACATTGCCTGCATCTGGTTCTTTTCAGAACGTTTGTTCTATCTATATTACAGCTGTGCAGAAGGGATACTGTAATCATTATGGAGGCACCGTCACATCCACTCTGTGCCCCCTATTTTCAAGAGCTTATTATCGCTCTGAAAAAATTACCTCTTCAGGCTTGTTTTTTTCTTTTCCATGCATGTTCTCACCTCAAACATCAGCAGTTCTGGAAAGTATAATAAAAGTCTGGCTGTTACCAGAACTAGAAAAAACAAAGAGATGTTAAAGGCCTTTTACAGATGCTTGCTTTCTTCTTCATTCAAATAAATTAAATTGGGATTACTTTTTTCCTCAGTCCAACATGAGGTAGCCCACAATGAGAACTATCTTGGAGATGTTTCTCAAGCAAAACTACCATTGCCTTAATTGAGGAGAGTGTCTGTCCTCATTCAGAAACTGTTTGATTTGCAAAAACAAATAAATCAATTTTAATGCCATACAGATCTTGGTAATTGTGCAATGGTCTGTTTAAGTGGTTTTGAAAAACAGATTTCAGCTGTGAAGGCTAGCAAAAACTTGGATTGTCTGGTCTGGGCCTGCATAGGATTACTGCCTAAAAAGGACCATAGAATCACTGAATCATTAGAAGGTACCTCAAAGATTATCTAGTCCACTTCCCCTGCTGATGCAAGAAATAAGTTGCTATAGCCTTCAACATGTAGAAACCTGATGCAGACAACACACATGCAGAATATGTAAGTTATGTGCCAATAACTTGTATATTCAAGACAGAACTAGATGGTATCTTGGCAAATACATGTTCCCAAACTCACTTTTGCAGAGATAACAGGAATGTGGAAAGAAGTGCCCTTACGGGATTGGACTGGGAAGCAGGAGAGGGAGATGGTGAACCCCGCTCGTGACTCCTGATTCCCCAGTACAAATGTCTCTCCCAGTCAGTGGTGCCATCAGGGCAGAACTTTGGGACAGAAGTCTTGAGAACCCACCCAGCAGAATAAGTAGGAGGGACCCCCAAACACAGTTGGGCATTTTGAAGTGACATATTTATGTATTTAATTTATATCCTGCCTTTCTGCCAAAAATGGTGCTCAAGGCAGCTAACAATAATAAAATACAGGTTAAAACAAAATCTTAACATATAAACAGATCCATTAAAACACAATTGAAAACACAGCAATAAAAGAAGTAGGCAGCATCCAACCAATTAAAATCAAGTAACACACATTGCCATTTAAGAAGGTAAGATCATTAAATCCAGAGTCCGAAGTTACCTAACTACACCATTGTCTCCAGCTATTGCATCCCCCACCTCCCTGCCAAGTTGGCCTTACATTCAGAATAATTTCAAAGTCCAGTTGGAGAAAAAAGAAACTAAAAATGGCCTTGCAGAGGGATGTCCAGGAGAGAATGGGTGGGTGGGGCAGAGATAAGTGTCCCTCCCTCTCACTTGCCAACTCTTTCCTGCAATTGTCCCTTGCCTTTGCATTAGCATTAAGGCAAAAATATGCAATCGGGAACCCCATGTTCCCCTTGTAAATTCCAGTTTCACCCTCATTTATTCTTTTTAGAATGTAGACAGGCAGATTTAATATGCAAACTTCAGGAGACAGCCCTATCTGCCATGTTTGTATGTTAATTAACTTCTCATAATGAAACAATCTGATGCACAGATTTGCAACATACTGTCTTCAAGTAACTTCACATTCTCATTATCACCTCCCTAATTTCCAAAGCAAAGCTAATGCAATTAAGGATCAGATCAATACATATTGATCTGAAGTTGCTTCAGTGGAATGTGAGGCTAATGTCTTCAAAAGAAGAAAGAGTTGATGGTATCAATTCATGTAGGAAAAATAATTATGAAGAATTCGGTTTTGAATGGCATATCATAGCCACATTCAGCCAAGTAATGGGCAAATGATATTCATTTTCCAAGAAGTCCACTTTTTCTTATGTTTATAGTAGCAGTTGGCATTTCTCTTTGGCCATCAAACCATGATTTCCATGGTAAAGAATTGTTCATAAGCAATAGTGGGAGGTTTCAATTTTTATTCTAACATATACATTAAAGCCAGATACACACTAGAATAGAACCACAGAGTATGCACCACAGTGCACTGGTATGTACAGTTAAATATTTACAGGAAAAACATGCAACTCCAGAACAAGGTAGCTAGATAAGGTGCACGCCTAGAAATCAGAGACAGTGGCTTGGAGCCTGACTACCACAAGGAGAAGGATGCTCGTATGAGAGACCTTTTCTGTTTCCTCTTCCACCCTCCAGTGCCTGCCTCCCAGGATCTTTGGATGATCAGGGGACTTTCCTAAACAGCAGCCAGTGGAGGCTGGTGGCTCTGATTTCAGTGGGGTCATGTATCCATTCTGGGTTTCAATCACAACCAGCCAGAATTTTAAAGAAGCTGTCCAAGGTGCTGAACCTTGGGGAGGGGATAGAGTCCAGCACCTGAATGGATGTAAAGCCCCTCTGAAATTGGAGCCACCAGCCTCCACTGAGAGCATGGGATGGGAAAGCTGCTGCAGGAGGAGGGAATAGCTCTAAATCAGAGTGAGCCACCTTCTGTAACTGGGCCAGAGTTCTCACAAGGTACCTCTGGCTGATTTGGAGCAATTTCTCCAGCAGCCCCCTCCCCCCCACCAACACCCTAAAATATTTTAAGCTTTAAAAAATTGCTGCCTGTGGCATCATTCTCTGTGTCCCTCCTGCTCTCTTCATACACTGTTGTTGCTGAGTCACTTCCTGGTAGCTGTTCCCTCAAGCATTCCCTCTGTGTCACTTCCTTTCTGCTCCCCCAACTCTCCTACCTAGTTCCACTCACATACATCAATACAGAAAAGGTCATGTTGGTGTAGCTGCTACTGTTAAACAGTGGGGACTCAGAAACACCTAGCAATCTTCTGCGTATTACTCAGAAAACTATGAGTAGATCCCGAGGTACCTTCTGCCCACCCCTGTTGTGTAGAACTAAGGGAGCAAGCAATGGCAGAAAGGTATGGAGCTGAGGGGCTGTAGGGATGAATGTCTGAGCCATGGGAACCCATTATGTTCCAAGGACTGGGCACTGGAAAATGTGTAAGGTGTAGTAAAGTCTTGAGGAACTGGTTGGCTGGCTTCACTGAGTTCATACAAGGTTCAGTTAGAAAGAACTGAATGAAGAGGGGCTAGCAGCCTGTAGAATACGATTTGGGAGTACGCTAGAACATAGTTTAATATTTTTTCGTAGAGCACAACATTGCCTACAGTTTGTCCTGCACTCACCAATCTTTTAACCAAATCTGCTTAAAGGAGGAACAAAAGAAGGATTTTCCGTATTTTGCTTCCAGAGCGAGTAATGAATAATCATACTTGGTTACCTGCTCCAAAAGCCCTGCTTTCAGGTTTTTTGTAGCCATTCTTTGGTACGCCAGAATGGGGAACAGTCCCTCTTTAGGCTCCATAAGCTGGACATGGCCAGGTATCGTGAAGATTCTGGTAGGCCTCACTGTTATATTATACTGTTTGTACTGGATCTGTTATAATAAAACATGTTCTTTCTTTTCTCCTTTCTTTTTCACTATCTCTTTGCATCTTCCTGGGTCTATGAAAGACTGCTATGGAAACATTAATGATTTAAAAGTTGCAGCTGGATTTCAGTTTCACATGGAAATTTAACAATTCAGACAAAGGATCGCATGGCTCCTAGTCTGTCTCTGAGCTACTGAAGAGCAATGGACCACTTGTAGTAGGCACAGTCTCTGTTTCAATCTCATAAGATTGTGTTGATTGAAGCAGTGAGCAGTTCACTTGCTTCCCACATCCTAAGAACACCAGAGAGCTCAACCCCCTTTTTCCTAACTCATGTTTCATTACTGCATTTCACAGCAGCTTTACAATGCGTGAATAAATTCTCTTGGTGTAAGTGATAAACCAAAATTACTTTTTTTAAAAACAGGTAATGAATTTTAAGTGTTTTTCTTTCAATTTCCACACCGTAGGAAAGTTAATAAAATTCTTCATGGTGGATAAATTTATATGCAGTGATTACCAAATGAAAGGCAGAAACAGGTGCATTTTAAAGCTATATAAGCACCTATAGCATTGTCCCACTTACATTTTTAAAAGTGCAGCTTTTGGCTGCATGCTTACCATTCATTACATTGAACTGTTTGGAAACTAAAACATGGTGCTTATAAAAAAAAAGCCCCATCCTCACTGTGGCAGCAAGAAGATAGATATTATTATTATTATTATTTAGTGAAAACACATAGCGCCTTTTTTGCTAGCAACTGATCACAGTTTTATGCTGCTTATTCATGCTAACTACAGACCGGAGAAGGCGAAACTCAGAATCTTGGCGGGGGGCGGGGTGAGCATGAAAAACTTTGGGAGGCATTGATAATATAGAGGTCATGAATTTCTGAATTTGGCTACAATTTGTGGGAGTGACTAAGCTGATGTTGAATTCATAGGAACAAAGCTAAGCAAAGCTGCTCTTGCAATCATCCAAAGGAAAGGAGACGTTTGGGTAAGTCTGCAGAAGGAAAGGGAGTATCAGGGAAGTACTAGGCCAAAAGTACTTGGATGAGGAGTATAAGAACAAAGCTTTCCTCAACCACAAAAGGAGATACATACAGATGATTTTATGCTTGATTGGTGGGTGGTGTTAGATAAAAAGTTCTTGCTTTCGGTTTAGAAGAAAAGGATGCCAGGCAGGCAGCAGTGGATCCAACACTATTTTATTGAAACGTTTTGCAAAACGGGTGGAGAGCAGTCTGGACCCCGAGACACGTGTGCAAAAGCCTTTTATACCATATCACTTCTATTGTTCTTGCCAGTAACCAATGAAACAGTCAGTACATCAGCTTACCAAGTTAATAGCCAATAAACAGTCAGTATCAGCCTACCAAGCTGTTAGTCATGAGCGCGTCATTATGGTTCTCCTTTTTGCTCCGCCCACATTTTTCCCGCCACTCAGGCTCCTACGTAACTGAGGCGCCAACGATTATGGAGTCTCTTTTTCTAACAGTGGTAACATTCTCCTTCCTAGCTGGCCAGATGATATACGTCTGGTTCAGATACCGACGCGGGCAGCAACCATCTTTGCATGATGGAGAAGTGGAGATATCCTCCCCTTCACCACATACGTAACATCATAAAGCCACTAAGAAAAGGGCCTTTTCGGTGGTTGCACCCCAGTTGTGGAATGACCTCCCTAGAGTGGTGTGATGGCACCCACTTCATGGTCTTCTCAGCACCGTGAAAACTTTTTTATACCTCTAGGCCTTTTTAGCTCTTCAGTTTTGTTTTTAAATGTGTGTTTTTAAAATCTTTCCCTGTTGCTGCTTTTTACTCTTGTTTTATTTTGTTTTGAACATTTAAAGGTTTTATATTACATTGTATCATGTATGTTAGGGTATTAATTTTTGTCAGCCACCCAGAGAGCTTTGGCTATTGGATGGTATAGAAATGCAACAAACAAACATCACATGTGATGCAAGTTCTCCACATCAGTTCCGAAAACCCAATTCATGTGATCTTCTCCCTCTTTTTTGAGGGGAAAGGATTGTACCAATTGGATGCTGCACATATGAACTTCTGTGTGGAGCACTGTGACAAACTGGTGTGTCTGCACCTACAACCCTGAAAAGCAGTACAGGCTGCAAGACACCCTTTGTCTACATTCCTCAAAACCAGGCTGCCACCACTGGCATGTTATTAACACCTCATGGAATAGTAATATTTATTTATTTACAATATTTATATACCGTTCCATATCTAGAACGGATTTTGGAGCGGTGAGCACAAGGAATAAAAGGATAAACAGATTAAAAACATGACATTAAAATTATACTTGTTTAAAAACACAGTGCCAATAAAAACCGTAACTGGTCAATTAAGAATGCCTCCTGGAACAGTGCTGTTTTCAGGAGGTGCCAGAAACAACACAGTGTTGGTGCCTGCCTGACCTCCAGGGGCAGGGAATTCCAAAGAAAGGGGGCCGCCACGCTGAAGGCTCTTCTCCTGGTGGACTCCAATCAGGCCATAGGCCCTTGTGGAACCACCAGGAGCAAGCCCTCCAATGACCTCAGTGACCAGAGAGGTTGGTAAGGGAGAAGGCACTCTCTCAGGTATCCTGGTCCCGAGTTGTTTAGGGCTTTGTACATGAGTACTAAAACGTTAAACCTGGCCCAGTAGCAAATAGGGAACTCCCGTGCAGTTCCCTCAGCAAAGGAGTGACAGGCTGGGAAGGGGTAGCTCCCGACAACAGCTGAGCTGCTGCATTCTGCACTAGCTCCAGCTTCCGCAGCAGTCTTAAGGGCAACCCCACATAGAGAGCATTGCAGTTATCCATCCTTGAGGTTACTAGCACCTGTACCACTGTGGCCAAGCTATCCCTGTCCAGGAGAGGCCATAGTTGGCGAACCAGCCAAAGGTGGTAAAAGGCACTCTGAACTGCCATGGCCACTTGGCAGTGATGGATCTAGGAGCACCCCCAAACTATGGACCTGATCTTTCAGAGGGAGTGCAACCCCATCCAGAACAGGCAAAGAGCCTATCTCACAGACTTGGAAACCACTCACCCACAGGGCTTCTGTCTTGCTAGGATACAGTTTCAGTTTATTGGCCCTCATCTGAGTTCAGGCACTGGTACAGTACTTGCACAGCCTCTCCTGATTCAGATGTCACAGGGACATAGAACTGTGTGTCATCAGCATACTGATGGCACTTCGCTCCAAATCACCTAATGACTGCTTCCAGTGGCTTCATATAGATGTTAAATAGCATTGGGAACAAGTTGGTACCCTGCAGAACCCCATAGCTCAACTGCCAAGGAGCCAAGGAATGGTCACCCAATGTAACTCTCTGAAATCAGCCCTGCAGGTAGGACCGGAACCACAGTAACACAGTGCCTCTGATACCAATCCCACAGAGTCAATCCAGGAGGATACCATGGTCAATGGTATCAAAAGCTGATGAGAGATTGAGCAGAAATAATAGGGTTGCACTCCCCCTGTCCCTCTCTTGATAAAGGTCATCCATCAGGGCGACCAAGGCTGATTCAGCCCCATAACCAGGATGAAACCCAGATTGAAATGGGTCTAGATAATCATATTTAATAACTCATACCCTTGACACATGGGGAGAAGGATAGATGCTTGTTTCTGAGCCTCCTTTAAACTTCTTGAAAACAGGTTAGTGTGTTTGCCAAGCTGTCTAACACATGGGTAAGGTGAACTCCAAGCTAGGCTTCCAGTTTCCCATTCAATATATTCATTAAAGAAACAAGCAGAGAGAAGTTGAGAAATAGTCAGTTGCTTTTCAAATGAAACAAAACACCAAACTAGGTCACTGAACTTATCAGGAACCTAAGAACAACTCACCAAAACAGCTTTCAGGTTGGGGATGGGATGAGGCTCACATAGGCTCCATGCCGGGCTTGGCCTTGTGTTCACTCTTTGCCAACCAGCTGGACACAAAGAAAAGGGTTTCATAATACAGGTATTTTCTTGGGAGCTGGGCAGCTCCCAGATGGGGAAATTCAAACTGACCAATCACTAGCCTGGGAGGACCTAGTCATGCAGCCTCCAGGTGATTTCTACAGCAAGGGTGGGCAGAAGGTATATCTCCAGATGTTTTGGACTTCAACTCCCCAAAGCCCCTGTCAGCATGGCCAGTAGTTAGGAATGCTGGGAGTTAAAGTCCAAAACATCTGGAGATCTACTTTCTGCCCACCCTGTTCTACAGTAACTCTTTTACATGAGCTGAATTAGGCTGGAAAGGTTAAACAAATGCAGATTTTGTGTCTATCACAGTCTGACCATATCTGGAAAGTTTTTTGTTCAAAGATATTTCTATAAGGGGGTGCAGGCGAGAGGAGATTGGATTTGTTACAAGCACATATTTTATATGCAGAGTGGAAGGGTGGGACATGCCGTGTGAAAATTGTGGCTGTTAGGTAAGCATCTGAAGTGAGCCACAAATATCTGGCTTACAAAGTGGTAACATATACACCATAGTACATTATCAATTGGTTTTCTGATCCACCCAGTGTTCCAATCAGCTATGGTGGTTGGTTTTGCCTCTGTTGAATCAATCAGCATATGCATATATTGCACTGGTTGTAATAGTGCAGGAAGAGAACCATGCCTAACAATATCAATCAAAGAACTTGCTCCTTTACCAGTAAAAGCCAAATGAAAACGAGTCCCATTATTGCAGAGATTTTAGTGGCAATATTTTTCACAATTAATGCATATTAGATGGAAGAGATGGCGTAAATTATCTTCTATTTCATTTCATTTCTATACCACCCAACAGCCAAAGCTCTCTGGGCAGTTTACAAAGATTAAAACCCTAAAAATACAACATAACATAATGCAAAATAATTTACATACAAAAATAGAAACAATTTTTTAAAGCATCAATAAAAATCCCAGGACCCATTAAAAACCTTAACATATGCTAGGAAATGTACAGGCAGCCAGTACAAGCAGGTCAAAATTGTTGTTATACGTTCAGACCTTCTGGTCCCTGCTAGCAATCTGTCCGCTGCATTTTGCACAAGTTGCAACTTCCATCTTCAAAGGCAGCCCTATGTAGAGCACATTGCACTAACAATTTGGAGGTTACCAGAGCATAGATTACTGAAGACAGGTTATCCCTGTCCAGATAGGGGCATGACTGGGCCAACAGCTGAAGCTGGTAGAAGGCACTCAGTGCCATTGAGGCCACCTGAGCATCAAGTAACAACACTGATACCAGGAGAACCTCCATCAATTTCCTCCGTCAAATATTTTCTCTTTGGGTCTTCACATTTCGGATGCCCAACAAAACAACAAAAAAGTAATCTTAAAGGGAAGAATACTTAAGCACTACTGAAGCACTAAGCTTACCTCTTATGTCCTTCTCCACGAATTCATCAGTGGTGATACAATTAATATGTCTTTTTCTACTTCTACAACAATTCTAGAGAGATTTTCAGCATTTCTAATTGTTCAGTGAATGGACTGATACAAATGTTCATTTAACCATATATTCTACCATACATTTTACCACATATCTGCACATCAAGTGTGGTAAAATCCTCCTTTAAGCTTGACAAGCTACAGCTGCCTAAGCAACCCAAATATGAGAGAATTAACCCTGATGTAGTTTGGTCATCCATATTGAGATCATTGACTTGAGCGGGTTTACAGGAGCCCCCCCCCACACACACACACACAGACACACACACTTCTAAAATGAGGATAAATTATAGAGGAAAAATAGAATGTAAAAAAATTAAGCTTTTGCAATAATCCAGATTTAATGCATTTTGTATCCTTCTTTCCTTGTTAAATGTGATTTTTTTAATGATAAGATTATGTGGTAAAACTGCTGCCATAGGACTTAAGTAACATGTAGACAATGCACCTGCATTTTTTGGCTGCCACATTAGCCTTTTTGTTTCCTGTGATGTTTAACTTTCAGGTTTCAGTGCTGGATCTATGCAGTAGTTGGACTGGTTTTCAGTTCTCCCACCACCACCTCCACTCCACCCCGCCCCTTGAATTAATTCTATTGTATCCATGTAGCTGTTGTTCAACTAAATCACACATATGCTCTTGTGTCTATTGATAGACATTTTGTTTTCTTTGGGCAAGCAAGATGGCTTTCTTTTTATTGATGAATTGGTACTGACAGTCATGACAAACATATGGATAGTAGCACTCTTGCCAGCAGGATGCTTATCTGTTTTACTGGTTCAGAAGGGCCTGATTGATGGGAAAGACCAAGGTCTCCCCAAAGATAATTTAGCCATTTCCATACAGTTTAAGGTTGTGTTAGCTGTATCCTGCAGGGGATTCCCAGGGGTGGGGGGTTGTCTGACCTTCCTTCTAAAAGGTAACACATCGGAGATTCCTAAAGGAGCCATCATCGAAAAAAGACTAATGATAGCTTCCATGCCTATTATCATTCAGAGACATAGAAAGAGACTTTAAAAATGCACTACCACATTCCTCCCTTGATGTTTCTCATGATCTATTAAAGCATTAGATGCCAGATAAATTAATCATTAAAAACTTACAGTTAAGTCCTTACAAATAATAACCAGATGTATGCTGATTATCTTTGATCTTGATATATATGGGTTTTTTTCTATCACTAAATGCAGATGATCCTAGGCAATTTGCTTGCCTAACAACTTATAGCCAGCTAAAGTTCAGGGAAGGGTGTTAGTGCCTTTAGGATTTGGATGCAGAACAAGTCAGATGGATTAGAGCAAAACATCAGTTTTTCATTTCTGCTGAATCTTCCGATTTGTAGATCATTTGTCTTTCTTGTTACGTCTGTGGGTTTGGGTTCTTGTGATGATGAGCTACTACTGTGCTTAACAAAACCTTTAATTTATTTCACCAAGGTTTTCTCACTTTCTGTTTAACGATCTTTGCCCATAAGATATAGTATGAGATACTTGTTAAGCAGTGAACTTATTAAATGATTGTTCAGTTCCTAAAACTAATTTCTGGTGGGATGTTTGGCTTGGATACATTTACCAGTCTCCTCAAACAAACAAACAAACAAACAAACAAATCAAATTATTAGCAAGCTTAAATCTTAGAGATTCTTTTAGCTGCTTGAATATTTAACTCTTTAAACTTATTTTAAATTATTGTTGCTGCTTTTAGAGCTTTTCAAAAATATTTTAATGGGTTACTATTTTTATTACTGTTTTATCCTGTTTGCTTTTATTATCTACGTCACCCTGAGAGCATAACCCATAAACTGAATGAATAAATACATGTCCATCTGGGAAGAGCATTTTTTTACAGTGCAGTTTTTGCTCAGAACTCCCTTTGAGTTCAGTGGGGCAAACTCCCAGGTAAGAGAGTATAGGATTGCAGTCTTAATGTTGGGCTTGCTGATATTTCCAGAACCTCTGCCAAAGATGGGCCTTCATGATTGAAAATGGCACTTCAGGCTTGGGAAGGGGAATAAAGAAAGTTATTGCTGGTAACCTTCCTAGTTAGCTGGCAAAACATGATAATTTTTTTTGCGTGCTCCGCCTATTTATTAGTGTTGGTTCCTTCCTTCCCTTCCTTCTTGATGACATCCAGCAACTTGCTGCTCACCATGCCATCGCAGCTGGTACTCTTAAGTTACAGGCTGCAATACGGAGCCCAGCGTCTCCACAGGCAAGTGATGTATAGCCTCATCTGTCAGCTACAGGAAATAAAACAGGGCTATATAACCAGACAGATCAAAAGGTTGCCTGGCATAAGAAAATATTAACAGGCTGAAAAATATTGAGAGTACTGTTCATCTTATTTGGTGTATTTACTGTTTCAGAGATTTTTTTTTAATCCTACAACCATAGATCAATTTTACATAGAGCAGTGGCCACAACAAGCCCAGGGCAACAACGGCATACCGTATGGCTTGTCATTCACAGCTAGCAGCACGTGATTTTTGCACTAATTAAATCTCCCAGTCCTGTAATAAGATTAATTAATGCTCAGAATGTAAGGATATACACCATGTAAAACATTTCAAGAGCAGAAAAAATAAGGATGAATAGAGCAGTGGCAGGTCATACACTTTTGGTGCACAGAGAGAGGGCTGATAATGAAAGAAACAGGTTGATGTGTAGAATATCAGACTCCTGCTCTTGATACACTGTGTCCATGCAGACACACAGAACCCACAAAAGCTTAGGGCAATATCTAACTGTGTCATTCCATTACTGCAAATGATATTGCGGTAGTGGAAACTAGGTTCTCTACTGTGCACAGGAGGAGTATCCAACTAAAGCAACATTTGTGCAAGCATTATGCTTGTGCAGTCCATTGTGCAACTAGTTGCACATAACTCTTGTGCAATCCGTTGTACAACCCGTTGCACATTCCACTTGTACAACCAGTAGGGATGGGCAAACCCTCCGACATCCGGTCCAGGGGCGGTCCACCGCGGGGAAATCCGGGCTGCTTATGGCCCCGTGGATTTCCCCGGAGCCCTGGAGCATCTGCCACAGTTCGTGGGGTGGCTCTCCAGCTGGCTAAAAGGCACAATAGGCTAATGGTAGCTGCCGTTAGCCTATTGCGGGAAAATTACTGCCATAAATTGCATAGTTTATGGCATTTGTGGCCGTAAAGCACTTCCTTTTACTTAAATTGCGGCCCTGTACACCACAAATGCCATAAACTATGCAGTGCTTTACGGCTGCAAATGCCATCAACTATGCAATTTATGGCTGAATTTTCCCACAATAGGCTAATGGCAGCCACCATTAGCCTATCATGTCTTTTAGGCACTTGGAGATCCACCCTGCGAGCTACAGCAGATGTGCCAGGTAAGGGGGTGCTGGCCTGCTGTAGAATCCGGAGGTTGGTTTCCTGGGAATTCGGCCTCATTTGCATCTGCAGTGGATTTCTCCAGCATCCCTAGCAATCACTTGTCAATTGCTTTGTACCTGTTTTGCAACCCACTGTGCACCCAGTTGCTCATTCTGCTTGTGCAACCTGTTGTGAAGCCAGTTGTGCAACTGTTTGCACAGTAGGCATGTCAGAGAATTCTGCCATGGATCTCGGTGAGGCCGAATGCCAGTGCATTCGGCCCCCCGAAATCCGTGGCGGAACAAAGCCCCCCCGCCCCGCAAAAAGTGCATGAAACGGGACACCTGCGGCCGCCATTCACTTCTTCATTATAGCCGTGATAGGCTACGTAAAAACCTACATAGCCTATCACGGCAAAAAAAAGGGAACACAAATGGCGGCAGCTATGGCGGCCGCCATTTGCGTTCCCTTTTTTATTTGGCCGCCATTTATTTGGCGTAGTGGCCGCCATTTGCACCTATCTCTTTTGCCATAATAGGCTACGTAAATATTTACGTAGCCTATCACAGCCCCCAAAAAAGGGAACGCAAATGGCGGCCGCTGTAACCACCGCCATTTGCGTTGGCTGTTTTGTTTTTGCTTTGCCGTGATAGGCTACGTAAATATTTACATAGCCTATCACGGCAAAATACAGGGACGCAAATGGCGGTGTCTACGGCAGCCACCATTTTCATCCCTGTAGGCTGCCCAGCAGCCAGATGTCCAGCTGCAGGCGGCCCTGGCCAGCAGCTCCATGGAATCGCCATGGAGTGGAGCCGGCCAGAGTGAATTTCGGGGGGAGGGATGGAGCACCTCCCCCCCACAAATGTCACCCTTCAAAAAGGTAAGTGACTTTCGTACATCCCTATTGCACAGCCAGTTGCGCAAGGATAATGGGCAATCGCTTGCGCAATGGAAAGATTCTGCGGAGCACCACTAGCACTATTTGAATTTGTGCAATGACACCATTGGATACTGCCCTTAATTATGATTTGGCATGCTGTTTGAATTGACAAACCATAGCTCGTGATAGGATTCAGAGTCAGAAAACATGGTTTGAAGTTAGTTTTCAAAGAATGCCAGCTATAGTTTGGCATGAAGACTGACCAAACATAGCTATGGCCATCATCACTTTGTCTCCAGAAGCTGCTGTACCATTGAAACAGAGCAGGTTCTAGAGTAGGGATGCATGAAAAATTTGTTTGTGACCAAAATTTACCCCATTTGCACCTCCCAAATGCGAATGCAAGTGTAATCTGTGGCCAAAGCTCATACATTCCCAAGCCTATGATACTGTTCGCAGGGTGAAAATGCATTTGAAAAGTGCATACCTGAGAAAGATACACATGAAAAATGTTAGTCTTTTAAAAGTACGCACAAAACGCTTTAATCAATGGGACAAGATTGTATACTTTTGAATGTGCACCTAAGTATCTACCCAATCATGCACTGAAGTACTTCGTGATTTTCACAAGAAAAGAGAAACTCTCACAATTTGATATGGACACAGATTAGACCATCCTTTAAGGAAGAACTCAGAGAACCTTGATGAGCTCAAATGTTGCTGATTTCCACATCCCTAATCTAGAGGAAACAAAAAGAAGACAAGCTGCTGTAACAAAACCATGGTTTGGGTGTTGTGTGTTTGGAAGCTCAGGGATGGATACCTAATTTTAACTGACATGGCTTCTTCCCAAATAATTCTGAAAATTGTAACTCTAGTGTAAATAATAATAAAAAAGAACAAAAAGAAACCCTTCAATCATCTCACCTATAACATAAGCCAACTGCCCCTGAAAATTTAGCAGATATTTCTTTTCCCCCTCCAAAAGCAGCCCCAAATTCCCCCTTCTGTGGAAGTTTAATAATCACATGAATGTGCGTGGAGTTCAGGACAATTTTAGATTACACCAATTTTCAAACCAATGGAAATATGCAGTGTTGATGGAGCCATTAGATTTCATGTTGTACCATACGATTGCAGCCATGTGTAGTGCCAGATTCAAATCTAACTTTTAGGACTTGCTCCAGCATACCCCAATTTTTATGCTTCCTACTAGGAACACAATAGTGTATTCTGATGTGAGTTCAATGCATCAGGATTATGCTCTGTAGTTGCTGTAGCTCTCTGTAGTAGCCCAATGCCATTTCTAGTGCTTGTTCACTCTGTATTTTCATCACTGTAACAATAATGTGTTTTCCATATATCCTCTAATACTGCAGTGCACTGCTATTAGCTAACTTCTACTGAACCTTTAATGTGTGTGTGTGCGTGTGCATGTGTGTGTATGGAAGACATGCAGTTTGTCATATCCAACACGTATTTGATCACAGTGTATAATTTTTTTGGTTAAACAAGGAAATGGAAACCCATTACTATCTGATTAATAGTGCAGAGCTGAATGGTAACCTTCTGTCTTTTTTCATGCTCTCCATACTAAAGGGTGCTTTATCTAAAATTAGTTCAGCCTCTCTCTTTCAGATATGCTCCACCTTGAAAGGTTAAAAGGTGAAAGGTCCAGTTCATTTGTAAGGCAACCAGGATTGGATAGTTTGCCGTATTTTCCATTTCCTTTTGCACAGACATCATGCAGGTTTGTGAACATGATAAAAAAAAATGCTTGTAAGGAAATTGCAAGGCAATCAATTTACCACCTAGCCCTCAGGCTATTTCAGATGTCAAGATGGGTCAGTGTATTCACAAACCTTACAGAATAAGGGCACAAGCCAACCAACATTAAGCATAAGTCCTATTGATAACAATGGAAGCAATAAGCACATGCTTATTAAGTAAGACTTGCAGCACAATCCTATTTATTTATTTATTTATTTATTGCATTTATATCCCGCCTTTTTTCCTCTTTCAAGGAATCCAAGGCAGCTTACATTCTCCTCCTCCTCCTCCTCTCCATTTTATCCTCACAACAACAACCCTGTGAGGTAGGTTGGGCTGAGAGTCTGTGACGGGCCCAAAGTCACCCAGTGAGCTTCCGTGGCCGAGTGGGGACTAGAACCCGGATCTCCCAGCTCCCAGTCCAGCACTCTCACCACTACACCACGCTGGCTCTCATGTCTACTTATTCATGTCTACTTAGACATACACATAAGCCCCACTGAGGTAAGTGTGTATAGCAGCTTTATATGCATATTATGCTGGGATCAGAGATATGACACTGCTATTCCAGCAGAACAGATGACATATACAATGCATGTTCAAGAGGGAAGGGGAAAACACACACACGCAGAAAATACAAAACACTGGAAAATGACAGATCCTCCCCAGGATCCCCGGAAACACCACCACCCACCCACCAGTCAGGGACTGTGCCAGTGCTGCTACCCACACACATGGTTAGCAACTGGCCTTTCATACAGTGTTGAGCTGAATACTGGCATACAAATGTCACTGATTGTCATGGGTTAGATACAGCAACAATACCACTGGTCCACATCCTCTGTTTAGGCTAGAGATTGCAGTTGAAGCAACCAACTTTAATATAATCTCTACTTTCAATGCTTGCTAATTTTTTCATCTGGAATTTCTAACTGAATTATAGTGGCACTGTTATAATTATTGAGAACATGTACCAAGGACTTGGTTTATTGAATCTTTATCTTATATTGTAGTTCTATGATGTTACTATAGATATAGTGTGGGACTTTCTTCCCTGGTGCTGTATGTTCTTTGGGTGGCTATCTTTTCTCTGCTTCTGCCACCCACAACACACCACCCCAAATTCCTAATTACAACAGCAGTTCAGCAGGTGAACTTGTGAATCCTCCTCCCTCCTGGAAAGGTTGGACTAAATGGACCAGGGCATCCCTTCCAAGTTTAAAATGCTGTAAGCGGCTCCTTAAATCAGATATCAATAATTCCCTCAGATTAATGTAAAATAGCAAAACTAACATGGAAATAAACAAGTTATTTGTTGGAAATATTGAAATATAATTGACAAGAGATTCAAGTTATCCAAAAACAACATAGTTCAACTTCCAGAGGTCATACCAGTATAAAAGAGTCCCTGAACCTCTGTAAGTAAATATTTACTGAGCAGCTTCTCTTTTCATGCCTTTCCCGAATTCTGCATGCTTTAGAGTCTGCTGTAAACATGCACATGCCCACGTAAACATGAAAGGAAATGCATTGGACAGCGTACTTTTTTGTTTTACTTTCATATGATTCCAGGTCCATATTTTCTCACTCAGATTTCATCACAGACCTAGCAGTGAGATAAATAAACAGGGTAGTGGAGGACACTCTGATTTACTCATTCCAATGTTTAATAAAGACACCTCATTGTTTTTCTTGGGCTATGATAACTGGATTTGAATTACATGCTCTATAAAATTTCCCCTTTGGGTGACCCTTTGCTCTTTGTTGATCTCCATATATGTTAAACTTCATTCCTTCCTTCCATTTATCTTGCTGACAGAAGCTATTATTTTTATTCCTGAATACCATTTCCATTGGCTCTTCCATTTTGCATAAGGCCACCACAGCGTATCACATATTTAGGGCTACAACAAATCCTGATCCTCTGCAAATCTTTTTTTAGCTGCCTATCTAGAAATATGCTTTCCACAAAACTGCCATCAGGATTTTTATTTTTTTGCTATCTGGGTATATGTTGGGGGAAAGCTGTAGTGTATACTAAGTTTAAATATTTCCTTGGGAAGACTGAAAATCCACATATGCATTCCAGTTCTTGACTTCATATCAGCTGTAAGTTAGCACAATTTCCCTCATCTGTGTACACGTTGTACCTTTCACATGTTTTGGGTAGAGGGCAGCTGTACCCATGCATACCCCTGCATGCATGGATAACTGTCCTCTCCATTGAAAAGAATGAGGGAGGCTTGCTGGTGATGAAGCTCCATCTATGTATACCTAGAAGGCCTTGTGGCCATAAGGGATTCCTGGTTCAGGCATGTAAAAGAGACAATAGTTAAAATAAGATACTACATGTGGGAAAAAGGCCCAATAAGGTCAGTGGCTAATCTCACTGTTACTAAACCAGAGGTAACCTTGTCTAAGAATTAAATAGAATCAACTGGATCAAGGTATTATATATAAAATACACCTCAGCTGTTTTGCATTGGGTTGGATCCAGAATTGTGTGCAGTGGAGTTCTGCTGGCAGGATGGTGATTTTTGTCCATTCCTCCTTCCTGCAGCAGCCCCCTGTGCCATCTTAAAAACTGCTTCAGAGGATCAAGGGACGCTTCAGAACAGCATGGCAGGTGGCACTGGGGGCTGAACATCAGGAAAAACTTCCTGACTGTTAGAGCAATACGACAATGGAACCAATTGCCTAGGGAGGTGGTGGGCTCTCCCACACTGGAGGCATTCAAGATGAGGCTGGACAGCCATCTGTCAGGGATGCTCTGACTTGGATCCCTGCACTAAGCAGGGAAGTGTATTCGATGGTCTTGTAGGCCCCTTCCAACCCTACTATTTTATGATTCTATGATTCTATAGGGGGAAAGAAGAATCAGTGAAAATCACCATCACAACCACTTCCTCAGGCAGGGAGCTTCCACTGGAACCTGGTTCCCTCTGCAAAAGGAATGAGCTCTTTCATTCATGGAAAGGCAAGTTGGGATCCAACCCATTATTTAATTGCCTTTTTGTGCATTTATTCAGCAAACCTAGGACTAAGAAGGAGAGACAGACTGAGTTCTGTTGCCACCAGAACCTAGGCCAGAGCTGCCATCAAGTCAGCAGTCTGTGCAAAGAAGAACTGTGTGGCAAGAGCAGCCTTGACCTCCTGACCCAGTCATTGTTGTCTGTTCTGCTGGTCCTGGACAGGCCAAGTTAGCCAGAACTATCCCTGATACTGGCAACAGAGGAGGGCAATTCCATCAAGCCCTCTGCTGTGAGCCTTTTAACTGCCATCTAACCAACTTGCTGAGGGAAGAACTATGTGAGAGGAGGAGCCCTAACCTCCTAACCTGATGTCCATGAGCAGGAGCTTGACAGGAAGTAGGGATGGACAAATTCTCTTTCTCCCACATTCAAATGTTTTAAATCTCAAGTTTGTTACACCCCATTTATGAAGAAATTTGTGGATTTGGTAAGTTCTTATCAGAAAGGAACTGAATGAAATTTTCACCCATCTGCACTAACAAAATTCAACAGGCATAGTGTGATCTACATAGTCCCTGGCTGTACTGCAGTCTCTTCTGATGTGTGGATGGCTCTGGTGCAATAGACAGGCAGCAGTAATACATCCCAAAAGGTTTTGAGGCAGATTAAGGAAGATTTCTGGGGTGGGGGCTTGGTTCCTGCCAGATAACCACCTCAGTGGCCACAGATGCTTGTGACACTTAAGGTCAGGGGTGATGGGCTAATGAATTTTTGCTACCTTCAAGAAACCAGGATCTGGCACCATTGGAATAGATTTTTGCATACACTTTTTATCATGAACGGCTATTGTTTGAAGTGCAGGATTCACTTGGTTTCTATAGATCAGGGGTGGGCGTCTTCAGGGGGTCTGGAGGACATTTTAGCCCCCCCCCCCCCACAGGTAGCACTCTGCAGGGTTCTGGGGAATAAAATACGGCTTGCCAATGGTTTCCAGTGGCAAACTGCTAAGAAAGCCTAAAATGTGCAAATCTTGCTGGGTTTCAAGCAAACCTTGGCTGTTTTAGTCTTCTGTAGCAGTAGTGAACTGCTGTGGAAGCCTAAAATGGCCAAATCTCACCTGAAAACAAATGAAATTTGGATGTTTCAGGCTTCCTTGGACCTTTGCTGCTGAAAATCCTCAGCAAACAGGCAATGCTTTTGCTGCTGCTGCCACCAGGAAGTGACACAAGCCACACCAGGGGGCGGTGAGGGCCACACATTGCCCACCTCTCCCATGGATAATACTGGGTTGGAATTTTACCTCTGATTAGATGGAATATTGGCTCAGGCTTTCTTCTCTCTCTACAGCATGTGGCTACTTTCATTTGGGGGCACTTTACATTGTGAGTTAGTTTGCAGGCAGCAGGAGTCTGAAAGAATCTGCCTAAAGACAAGTATTTGGACTAGCTAACCTTCAGTTTCCTTTCAGCCCAATAACTCTATGCTTCTATGAATGGTCAGTTTTCATGCAGCCTTTTGAGATGTTCAGCAAACAGATTTTCTATTTTAAAAATATGCTAAGTACATAAACAAACTGTCTATTAACTGGCTGCCATGTGTTGCAAAATTTCCACTTTTTAACTAATCATGAAAAAGATGCTGGTGAATATTCAGAAAAAGATAGAAACGAGAGAGCACATTAACATTCCTAGACCTGAATTTCTGGAATGGTCTCTATGGGTGAATTAACTGTGCATTAAAGAAGTGCCCCTAACTGGCAAATTGTCACAGCCTAATATAGATATGTACTACTTCTTTGGGTGGCTCAGTTTGAAAGAGAACTATTGTATTCATGTACCAAACACAGTCCCCAAGAAGAAGCAACTCAAGAGGTCCATTGTGGTGGCAATGTTTTTTTTAGAAGAAATGTGTGACTGGAGACGTGTGCCAGGATTCCATACAACATCTTAAAACAGCCTTCCCCAACCTGGTGAACTCTAGATGTTGTAACTCCCAGCATTCCTGACCATTGCCCATGCTTCCTGGGGCTGATGGGAGTTGAAGTCCAAAACATCTGGAGGGCACCAAATTGTTGAAAGCTGTCATAGAAGGCATCAGGGCACAACTCTCAGATCACATGGAGCCCCAACATTCATTGAAGAATACCTTTCTTGAAGAATACCTAGAGTATACCTTTCAGATCATGTGGTACAGCCACTTGATGAGAAAGGTGCCACCCCAATGGTGTATTAGCAAGAGGCTAATAATGAAGAAGTAGAGGCAGGAGATGAATGGCCATGCCCCTATTTTTGTTCTGTGCTTGAATTCATGCAGTGGTATGTGTACAAATATTTTTTGTCCCATTTCCAAGTACTACTATATAATAACAATGGCAAGAAGTAATTGTGTGTGTACCCTGTATCTGGATCACCTCTGCTACAGTGACTGGGTTTGTGCAGCACAACATCCCACCATGGACAGCCAGCCATGGTGGATTGTCATATCATTAAAAACCAGTGTGTTTTCCACAGGATGGCTTAATTTTCATGAACAAGCCACCCTGAGAACCCATGGCTTGTTGTAGAGTTGTTCATGCCCATGGTGGGTTGTTGTGTCATTCAAACCCAAGAGAGTGATGTTATCATGGGTTGCCAGAATCTACTACAGGGCCACTTGGTGACAGCAGCAAAAATCCTAGTGCCACTCTTTATGATCTCACCAGTACCAGCTCCAGTCTCCCTTGCCAGTGACTAGCCTTCCACCGATGCCGAAATGGCACTTTGGAAGGACCGTCACTCATTTGCCACCTTTCTAAATAAAAATTTGGTGCCTCAAAATTGTGCAGATGGGGTCGTAATATTATTATAGTCCGTCTTTCACAAGTGCGCAACCGCGCACTTACAGCTGTCCAATTAGTCTTGTCTGGTCAACTTCATTGTATGTTTCAGCTGTCAAGGGGAGTAATGAAGTGGAGTACATAAAATGGTATGGAGTGAATAGGGCCCCATGGGGGGAGACAGGTGTAAGTGCTGCTGGTGCGGGTGCCCCGTTCGCTCTATCCTATTCAGTCGCCCTCTAAGGGTTTCTTTTTAAACTGTCAAGAATATTTGTGCAAATTTAAGGGCTGGGAAGTACATGGGGGGGATTTACTATCCTTCACAGCAGTGTGCAAATTAGCCTGTATTCAGCCTCGTCTTGTCTATTTTCTTGTATGTTACCTACTGCACTTGGGTGCTCCCACTGACAGCTGCAACATACAAGGACATTAACGAGGCAAGACTACACATATTGGGCAGGTGAAAGTGCACTCTTGCACACTTGAGAAAGAATGGGAAAAATTAATAATAATTTAAAAATTACGAACACAGTTGCATACTCCTGAAGCATAATCTTAAAATAAAATTATTATAATAATTTTTAAAAGGTGGCGAACAAAAAGGGGTAGTGATTGGACCAGGGAGGGGGTCAGGGCTGGGGTGAAGAGACAAGACGGGTTCTGCCACAAAGCTGCTTGGGACACATGCCGCAGCTGGCTGGAGGACTGAGGGGGAAGGAGGGGGAGAACAAGCCATGGGAAGCCCATCCATCTGTCAGGCATATTATGGGTTGTTCAGCGAACAACCAATCCACCATGGCTTATTCACAGGGTGGCTTAGTGTGACATGCGAACCCACCCACTGTTATGGATTTGGATTTTGCTGAGTATTTTTAAACTCAAACTATAGTTCCAGTATTTAGGAAGCCTTTGCCTGCCAACTGACTATCTATAGCTGATTAATACACTTCAAACCAAATATACACAAGAATTATTTTCATATAATCACATTAAATATAACCAGTATAAAATAAAACTATTTCTTGTTGTTAAAAGAGCATTGCTAAAGATTCTTAAATCTTAATAGCTTAAAAGCAAATAGCACTTCATAAACATTTCTTGTTCTTAGGCTTCTAGTGCTAATAGGTTAAACAGAGAGATCTCATCTATGTACGAAGTTTCCAATTAAGCTCTGAATAGCTATTCAGCTGCCACGTACACAGACCTTGGTGAGCTTCCAGTCAGAAGCTACCTCATTCCAAATTTAGTGCATACTTAATAGCTTTCTGTGTAGAGATTACCTCATAGCTAATATTATCTACTGTCTCCTAAATTAGGAATCAGTAATTATCTTAATTATCTCATTACCACTAAATATTCCTTAAGAAATTTAAAAAATGCTTAAATATACACCTTTCAGGCTAGATAATTCTGAATCACACTGTTGAGAACAGAACTCCTTACTCAAAATTTGCTATTTAAACTTAAGTCTATAAATTTTCTAAGCATCTGTATATCAAGCTTTTTGATGTGTAGAGATTACACAATTTTTTTGTCATTAATTGATAAGCAAAAACTATACTTTTGACCTGAAGTAATGTAGTCTCACACCTGTTCATTACTCAGAATAACTCTTTGGTCCAAGTGATAGGACTTTAATTCAGTATTTCCTTTTTGGATATGATCCAGGTCATCTTGACAATTATTTTTTGAGACCAGTTACCCAGAATCGTAGAATAGTAGGGTTGGAAATGGCCTACAAGGCCATCGCGTCCAACCCCCTGCTCAGTGCAGGAATCCAAATGGCTGTCCAGCCTCGTCTTGAATGCTTCCAGTGTGGGAGAGCCCACCACCTCCCTAGGTAATTGGTTCCATTGTCCAATTGCTCTTAACAGTCAGGAAGTTTTTCCTGGTGTTCAGCCGGAATCTGGCTTCCTGTCACTTGAGCCCATTATTCCGTATCCTGCACTCTGGGATGATCAAGAAGAGATGCTAGCCTTCCTCTCTGTGACAACCTTTCAAGTACTTGAAGAGTGCTATCATATCTTCCCTCAGTCTTCTCTTCCCAAGGCTAAACATGCCCAGTTCTTTCAGTCTCCCTTCATAGGGCTTTGTTTCCAGTCCGCTGATCATCTTTGTTGCCCTCCTCTGAACCCTCTCCAGTTTCTCTTAGGGATGTCAGAGAATTCTGCCACAGATCTCGGGGAGGCCGAGTGCCAGTGCATTCGGCCCTCCGAAATCAGTGGCGGAACGGTCTGCCCCCCCCCCCCGGACGAGACATATCTGGGGCGGATCTTCCTGGCTCCGGCGGTGGCGGCGGCCGGTCTTCCGACCGGCTGCCGCCACCGCCATTTCCAGTTAAAAAAAAAAAGAACGTGATAGGCTATGTAAAGATTTACGTAGCCTATCACGGCTAGATTTTTAAAAAACACCGTGATAGGCTACGTAAATGTTTACGTAGCCTATCACGGCTGACTTAAAAAAACAAACAAAAAAAACACGCGTATGCAAATGGCAGTGGCCATGGCCGCTGCTATTTGCGTTCCTTATTTTGGCACATCTTAGTCTACGTAAACATTTACGTAGACTAAGACGGCAAAAAGAAGGGGAACGCAAATAGTGTAGACGCTATGCTATTTGCGTTCCCCTTATTTTGGCACATCTTAGTCTACGTAAACATTTACATAGACTAAGACGGCAAAAATAAGGGGAACGCAAATAGCGTAGATGCTATGCTATTTGTGTTCCCCTTATTTTCGCCGTCTTAGTCTACGTAAATGTTTACGTAGACTTGGACGTGCCAAAATAAATAACGCAAATGGCAGCGGCCATGGCCACCGCCATTTGCGTACCCGTGTTTTTTTGTTTTTTGTTTTAAATCAGCCGTGATAGGCTACGTAAACATTTACGTAGCCTATCACGGCTGACTGCAGGGATGCAAACGGCGGCGGCTACAGCCGCCACCATTTGCATCCCTGCTAGCCAGCGGCCGGATGTCCGGCTGCTGGCGGAGCCAGCCGGCAGCTCCGCAGAATCCCTGCGGAGCAGCACCGGCCGGCCAGGTTTCGGGGGGGGAGAAACGGAGCACTTCCCCCCCCGGCCAGGATTCCGGAGGGAGGGACGGAGCGCCTCCCCCCCAGCATCAGCATAATCCGCGGAAAGGTAAGTCACTTTCATACATCCCTAGTTTGTCTGCATCCTTCTTAAAATGTGGTGCCCAGAACTGGACACAGTACTCCAGATGGGGCCTAACCAGTGCTGAGTAGAGGGGAACAAGTACTTCCTGGGATTCGGAAGCTATGCTTCTATTAATGCAGCCCAAAAGAGCATTTGCCTTTTTTGCAGCCACATCGCATTGTTGGGTCATATTCAGCTTGTGATCGATAGCAATTCCAAGATCTTTCTCGCTTGTAGTGTTGTTGAAACACGTAAACCCCATCTTGTAACTGTGCATTTGGTTTCTTTTTTCTAGGTGCAGAACTTGGCATTTATCCCCATTAAATGACATTCTGTTGTTTTCTGCCCAGCGTTCCAGTCTATCAAGATCACTTTACATTTTGTTTCTGTCTTCCGAAGTGTTAGCTATCCCACCCAATTTTGTGCAATCTGCAAATTTTATCAGCATTCCCTGCACCTCCTCCTCCAAGTTATTAATAAAAATGTTGAAGAGCATTGGGCCCAGGACTGAGCCCTGCGGTACCCCGCTCGTTACCTCTCCCCAGTTTGAGAAGATCCCATTGATAAGCACTCTTTGAGTCCAATTCTGTAGCCAACTGTGGATCCACCAGATCGTTGTTTCATCTAGCCCACTTTGAGCTAGTTTGCTCATCAGGATATCATGGGGCACTTTGTTGAAAGCTTTGCTGAAGTCGAGGTATATTATGTCTAAAGCATTCCTACAGTCCACAAGGGAGGTTACTTGATCAAAAAGTGAGATCAGATTTGTCTGGCAGGATTTGTTCTTGACAAATCCATGTTGGCTTCGAGTAATCACTGCATTGTTTTCAAGGTGCTTCCAGATGGATTGCTTTATCATCTGCTCCAGAATTTTCCCAGGGATTGATGTCAGACTGACTGGTCTGTAGTTCCCAGGTTCCTCCTTTTTACCATTTTGAAGACAGGGACAACAATTAGCCCTCCTCCAGTCATCTGGCACTTCACCCGTCCTCCATGATTTCTCAAAGACAATAGACAGTAGTACTAAGAATTCTTCTGCCAGTTCCTTTATTACTCTGGGATGCAGTTCATCTGGCCCTGGAGATTTGAACTCATTCAGAGTAATTGGGTGTTCCTTGACCATATGCCTATCGATCTCAAGCTGCAATCCAGCTCCTTCAGCCTGTACTTCACCTTTGCCAGGGGGGTCATAGACCCTCTTTTGGGAGAAGTCTGAGCTAAAGTAGGAATTGAGCACCTCTGCCTTTTCTTTGTCTTCTGTTATCATTTTGCCATCCTTATTTAATAGCTGAACAACCATTTCTTTCCTCTGGCATTTACTATGCACGTAGCTGAAGAAAGCCTTTTTGTTTCATTTAGCATCCCTCGCTAACCTCAGCTTGTTCTCAGCTTTAGCCTTCCTGACTCCATCCCTGCAATTCTGTGCTACCTGCCTGTACTCTTCCTTTGTTGCTTGGCCTTCTTTCTACTTCCTATATGTGTCCTTTTTTGTTTTCAGTTCATCTCTAAGCTTTTTGTGAAACCACATTGGCTTCTTCAGTTGTCTTCCACCTTTTCTTCTTGTTAGAATTATTTGTAATTGTGCCTTGAGAATTTCCTTTTTTAAAAGCTCCCACCCATCTTTGACTCCTTGTCTAGTTAGAGTCGCTTGCCATGGGACTTTACTGATCATTGTTCTGAGTTTATTAAAATCAGCTTTCCTAAAATCCAGGGTACGCATTTGACTACACTCGGCTTTTGCTTCCCTTAGAACCAAGAACTCAAGTATAACATGGTCGCTTTCCCCCAGAGTTCCTGTAACTGCTACTTTATCCACTAAGTCATCCCTGTCGGTTAGGATCAAGTCAAGGATAGCCAATCCTCTAGTTCCTTCCTCTACTTTCTGTAGGAGGAAGTTATCCGACACACAAGTCAGGAATTTCCTGGAGGGGCCATGTTTTGCAGAATTTGTCTCCCAACAAATATCGGGGAAATTGAAGTCCCCCGTTACTAATACATCATGTTTCCTTAAAACACTGGCTTTTCAAAAGTTTCATCCTTGTCTTCTTGATTGGGTTGCCGGTAGTAGACTCCGACCACCAGGTTCCTTTTATTCTTTGCTCCATTTATTTTGATCCAGATGCTCTCGATGGGGCTACCAAGCTCATCCTCCTGTATTTCTGTGCAGAGATATGTATTTTTCACACACAGTGCAACCCCACCTCCCTTTCTGTTCCTCCTGTTCTTTCTGAACAAGTTATATCCTTCAATTGCTGCATTCCAGTCATGAGAGTCATCCCACCAAGTCTCAGTTATACCAATCAAGTCATAAATTCCCTCTTGTATTAAGAGTTCAAGTTCGTTCTGTTTGTTTCCCATACTCTGGGCATTAGTATATAGACATCGAAGACCATGTGCTTCATAGTCTGGCTTTCTTCCTACGTGTGTCAAAAGACTATTATTGGGTGCTATTAGAGCTGTTCTCTCCATTGCGGTGCATGAGCCTTCGTCCATTGTTACCCACAACTTTTCATCTCCCTTCCCTGAAGGATTCAGTTTAAAGCTCTCCTAATGAGGTTCTTCATGCTGTGGCCAAACACATTCTTCCCAGCCGTTGTGAAGTGCAACCCGTCTCTTGCCAACAGCCCACGTATAGGAAGTATAGCCCATGGTCCCACAATCCAAATCTCTCACGCCAGCACCACCTTCACAGCCAGTCATTCACCCGGAGTATTTGTCTTTCCCTCTTCTAACTACTGGAAGGATGGATGAGAAAATTATCTGGGCCCCAAAGTTCTTGAGTTTCCTTCCCAAAGCTTCAAAGTCTGACATGATTTCTTCGTAGCTCCACTTGGCGATATCATTTGTTCCCACATGGATGAGAAGAAAGCTTCGGCTATTGGGTGGTATAGAAATGAAATAAATAAATAAATGGGATACCTGTCAGTGGGCTTTATGATTGCAGGCAACCTTTCAGTCACGCCTCTAATCCGTCCTCCTGGGAGACAACATACCTGGCGAGTCCATGGTAGGGATGTTGGAGAAATCCGCCACAGACTCCAGTGAGGCCAAATTCTTTGAAATCCAGCCCCCCGAAGTCCGTGGCGGAACTGACTACCCCCGCCCCACCCCCGAAATCCCCCCGGGATGGACCCTACCTGGTGGTGGATGTGGCAGTGGCGGCGGATGTGGCGGCAGCGGCTCTGGCTCGTCTTCCGGCCGCTGCCGGGCTGCTGTGGCCGCAAATGGCAGCCGTCGTAGCAGCCGCCATTTGCGTGCCTGCCTTTTGCCGTGATAGTCTACATAAATACTTACGTAGCCTATTTATGTAGCCTATCACAGCAAAAGGCAGGCACGCAAATGGCGTAGCGGCCGCCATTTGCGTCCCTGCCTTTTGCCATGATAGGCTATGTAAATACTTACATAGCCTATCACAGCCTAGTGCAAGGATGCAAATGGTGGCTGCTACAATGGCTGTCAAGGGCTCCTTGGAGGACTCTGTCAGTCTAATCCAGTAGCCAAGTCCAGACACAGACAAAGGGATTCTTTTCAAAGCTTTATTCTTCTTTTACAACTTAATAACTCTACAGGTAGCAACTAGATCTGAGCAGCAGCATCCCTATGCCCTAAGTTGGAACAGTTGGTCCCCGTTTGAAAGGCAATTACTGGCAGACCCCTGAATATAAGGACTAGGGAGAATCCCTCCCCTTTTCCCTTGTATCCTCTGGGCGCAACCGTTCTTTGAGCGCGAACCCTTTGGCGCTGCTCTCTGCATCTGTGCTGCGCATCCACCCAGTCTGCTATCTGTGCTGAGACACTCCCTGGACTGCTTTCTAAACTAGGAATGTGGGTGGGAGGAATCTCCGTCAGCTGTTGGTCCTGGGAAAAAGGAGCGCACTCCTCTCCCGAAGGAGCGCCTGCTCTTCCTCAGCAGCAGAACTACTCTGGGAATCTATGGGCTCAGTGTCCACCCTGACATCGGCCGCCATTTGCGGCCGCCGCAGCCCGGCAGCAGCCAGAAGTCTGGCTGCAGCTGGCCCCGGCCGGTGGCTCCGCAGCCTTGTCGTGATCACCTCCCCCCCAGTGGACCCATGCAGCAGACTGGTAAGTGGGATTCGTACATCCCTAGTCCATGGGTCTTCGCGACATACTTGGGTCTTGATCCCATGCAGCAAGGAGTCTCCCACTACTACTACTCTTCTCTTCTTGTTGTTGTAGGCCTGGGTTTCATCGCCTCTGCTTGACTGACCTTCAGCCTCTTGCTCACTCTCTGAGTTCACGATTTCATCGTGAACCTACTTAGGTCTTCCTTTCAATGCAATTACTATTTTTTTTTACATATTTTAATTTTTACTTTTTAATTATTTATCATTGTCAGTTGTTCATCACTTGGCATTTCATAAAAAGACATCCTATATTGCAGAGGTATGCACTGACCACCACCCCCACTTTGACTCAGACCCCATTTCAGTGCTTTGGAAAATGGCCTGCTTCAGCTCAAACCAATTTGGAGTCAGTCTATTTCGACTTGGAACTGAACCCAAGTCAAAGTCTGGATAACTGAGGCTTTGTGCTTCCTGTTGACTATCATGGGAAATTTTTAGCTGGCTATAACCTTTTTCCTCTTGGGCAGAACTGGATGATAGTTGCAGGCATAGTAGCCCCTTAGGAGGGGATTACACCTGCCCAAAGTCAGAAAAAAATAGGAGCAAGGATTTTTGTGCTACGCATCTTTATATTTTGATTTTTCTTTTAAAGGGAACTGCCGATAAAGTGTTTTATTTCTTGGCAGAATTAGATGAAAATTTCAGATGTATTTGCCTCTCCTGAGGGGATCAGGCCTGCCAAATTTCAGAATGATAAACTTATGGATTAATGTGCAAAAGCAGTGTTGACATTTTGAAGGTCTCCAAAAGAGGATGCACATATCCCCCGGTGTTCCTTGTGGAACATTGCTCTGACAATTACAGACAGCCTAGAGGTGTGCCTAAGTAAGAAACCTGCAAAGTTTCAGAAAGCTAGGTGCAGTGTTTCATGTGGAAGGGGAGTTCTCTAATGTTTTTGTGGGGGGAGGAGTGATTCACTTCACCTCCCCCATAGTTTTATTATCAATTTGTATGAAAAGGGCACAGGCTGTAGAGTTGTCCCCAGACAAGATATTTGCAGAGTTTCAGAAGGATAGGTGCAGGGATTAGAGAGTTATGATGCTTGAAAACTGGTTTAAGGCTTTTCATAGTGAAGTGTGGTGGCACAGGCCTTGCCCTCCATTAAAGCACAGTTATTGGAGCCCATGGTACCACGTACTTTAACATTAGAAGGTGGACATCTCAGTCACTCAACCATACTCCCTCCTTCTCCCTCCGCCTGCAGCATTTAGAGAAACAAAACCAAAAGACGCTATTTAGAGAAAATGTATGCAGGCTCATATACGTAACTGAAATAAGAGTTGGTAATGAAGCCTCCATTTGGAGAGGTTTCAGTTCTGCTTGCTTTGGAAGAAAACCTGCTTTGCCTTGGGACACAACAGAATGAGACCAAAGTGGCCTGATTATGCTTGGGCTTTGGACTTTGTCTGAATATGATGCACACCCCTACTATATTGTTTTGAGAGACGTAAGTTAGCAGTTTCTTAGCAGCTTTGCTAGCAATTCCAAGAAAGCAAAATCAGCTATTTCCTAAATATCTGGGAGAACAACAAGCAATGCAGCTGGCGTTTCCTTCACAAAACAAAAAGAGGAATATTCTATACAAGGCAACAAAGCTAACGAGGCCACATCTGCTGTGCTGGTCCAACCAAAAGCAATGGCAGGCTATCATTCTTGTCTGTTAAGACAGTACCATGTGGAGTCAAGCACATGCTTTTGTTAACTCTGCTGTAATCCTAGCTGGCCACACTCCTTCCAGCTGACTCGTCACTGAAGTTGCTAGACAGACTAAATGATGCAATTGTGAAATAAAGAAGGCAATACATTGTAATATATGGAAACACATGGCAGCCATAGACAGTGTTGGCTCTATTTAGAATCACAGGGTCATCGTAGAGATGGAAACAGCACATGCAACATGTAATGCAACTGAATCCTCCACAGCAAAATGCTTTAACACTAAAGATACCTGTTCAACTTTTCCTTGGAAAGTGTCAAAGAAAGGCGTACTCCCTCTTCCTTAATGCTGTTTTCTGCCTTGTGCTTTCCACCACTCCAAGTCTTCCTCCCAGGCTCCCTAGCAATGTGGTTAGAAGAAGAGCATTCCTCAGAATCCCACTCTCTCCCATCCAAATAAGGGCAGCTAGCTTCGCAACCTCAGGATGTAGTGGCCATTAGGTGTGATTAATGTGGGGGTGAGCTTACCTGCTCAACTTGCAATTTATCCCTAGACTCTGCTCTCCTGGCAACACATTTCAGAGCCAGGTACAACATTTATTATCATAACACATGAGAAGAGACTAACTTCTGAGGAACCTCATGCCATACTGCCTCAGCTCCAAGGCCTACGCTAAGAGAGGAAAGGAGAGGCCTCACCCAGGCCTCCAGAAAAGAAAGAGAAACTAAACCTTACAGGCTCTCTTAAATATATATGCACATATACATACATCACATAAAATGCCCACTGTGTCAAAGCAAGGCTTTTGTGGTCTGCAAAAAGTGACAGCAGAGACTGATTTGGAGAGAGAGACAGTGAAAGTCCAGCTTAGTGACAGTAGCTAGAGAAACAGAGTCCCATCTTCCTCCCATATAAAAGACAGCCACTTGCTCACCGTGAGTCTGACAGGGTTTGGGAGCATGACAGGTGACAGCAGAGCTATCAAAAGGCAAAAAAAGTGAGTGAAAATGCAATAGAATAAGCTGCAAATGATCAGCAGTCGCTGGGGGAGGTAAACTGTGGTGTCATAATTCTGTCAGCCCATAGAGGTGTTTTCAGTTTCTCTCCAGAACTGCAGGTCAGTTAACTTTTTAATGAAAACTATAAAAACTAGAGCGATTATAGGTATTCACTGAGTAAATGTTGACAACACCATGAATCCTGAAATTCAGGAGAAATCCCCATGCTTTTAGAGATCTCAGCCACCCTCTACCTCATTCCCAACATTTTGCCCTCTATGCTTTTTAAGATGTACATGAAACCACTGGATAAAATTATCTGCAGATTTGGGCTGAAGAGTCATTAAGAGTGAAATCCTATGCATGTTTAGACAGGAAAAAGTCGTACAACTCCCAGCATGCTGGCTGGGGTATGCTGGGAGTTTTAGGACTTTTTTCTGTCTAAACATGCATAGACTTGTGCTCTAATATGGTGATGAATACCCAATTCTTTCTTTCATTTTCATTGGGTTGGATCCAACTTAGTTATGCTTTTGAGTAAACCCACTGAAATCAGTGGGAGTTAAGTTAGTCATGACCAGCTTGTCTCATTGATTTCTCTAAGTCTACTCTAAAGCATGATGGAACCAACTCATTGTCTCGTAGGGAGGTGGTAGAAATCCTAAATTATTGCCTGGAGGCAGCGAGGACCTGGATGTGAGTAAAGAAACTAAAACTTAATCCACAGAAGAAATACTGTTAGTCAGTCTTGGGATAGGTATACCATGTACAACCTGCCTGAGATGGGGTTGTACTCTCTCCTGTCCTGGAAGACACAGGTTCACATCTTCAGAGTACACCTCAATCTAGTGCTTCTTCTGGATGCTCAGGTAGTGATGGTGAGCAGGAGTGTTTTTACCAACTTTGCCTGGCACATCTTCTGATGAAGACAGATGTGTCCATTGTCATTCATATTTTAATGACCACCAGATGGACCTCTGTAACACTCTCTCTGTAACGCTGCCCTTAAAAAGCATCTGGATATTTCATTTGGTACAAAATGCTACTGCCAATTGAAGCATATGATCCCCAATCCTTTTTTTGAACATTCCTTGGTTACCTATTCATCTCCAGGCTCAATTTAAAGTGCTATTCTTACCTTTAAAGCCCTAAATTTAAAGGTTCTGCATATCTTAAGGGTCATCTTATCCATATGTTTCCTCCTCCTCTACATTCCAATCAGCATCAGAGGACTTGTCACATATTCTCCCACCAATTTAGGTGGTGTGGTCTTTTCAGTTGTGGTACCAATACTGTGGCATGCTCTCCCCGAAGAAGCATGCTGGGATTCATCTTTAATTTAGTTTCCCCATCTAGTTAACATGTGGATATTTAGGGAGGGTGGGTGAAGGGGCTGACCAGGCTGTGTCTTTTTCTGCTGCTATGGGGGTTTTTTTTGGGGGGGGGGGCCGGCGGCAAGATACCCATTTTTCAACTGACTGCTATATTTTATATATATTAAAATACATAATCATAATTATCACCATCATTATCTTTAAAAAATCCTTTTCTGATATGGTTTCTCTTCTATTATTGTTTACATGATTTTGTGGGTAAATGACTACAATCACTTAAATCCAATTTGAGAGTGGAAAAATAACTTTTGTGATATTTTCAAGAAAAAGACAAAAGTTGTTGATGATGAGTCCTTTTGAGAATAGTGAAGAGCTAGTGTGTTAGTTTCTCGTGTGAACAATTTCCCAGTTTCCTATTTATAAGCACATATAAAATGGGCCTAAGTTAAAAGGAAATTTTTATGAGAGCATGAATATCTTAGTATGGCACGTATGTGTTCCAAATATAGAAATTGTTGTCATTAAAGACAACACCATACAACAGCATTTGTTGCTTAATTTTTAATGGCACTCAAAGTACTTATGTTATGCTTTAGATAAATCAAATGGCTGGCTGTTCTACTGATTCAATATTAACTGGCACTTAAAGTTATGCCTGTTATCTCCATAAGAGACATGAAGTCTAACAAAGAATAATAATCCCACTTCTGCAAGGAACAAATACCCATACTGAGAAAGAATAGATATAAAATAGATTATTAATGTATTCACTTTCAGATGTCTTGTTTGCATGATTTCATCAGAAAAAGTGGTTATACATACATGATAAGAAGAGTATCTATTTTCACTATTTTGCTCTTTTTTAAAATGCTAAAAAACAAAAAACAAATAATAGGTTGGATCCAGACTTAGAGTAGACCCACTGAAAACAATAAAACTTCATTTAGACTAACTCCAGTCCCATTGATTTGGGTCTGCGCTGTCTCTCTCTCTCTCACACACACACACACACCCAATCTGCAGGTGCTAAGAATTTAAAGCAAATTAAAATTGGATAAAACTCTTTTCTTAAGACTTAACATAAGGTTTATATTCAAATTATGCGCATCATTGAAAATTACACTGAACCTCATTTCACATATGAGGTCTGGACTTTGACTAAAAGCCCCTGTGTCCCTTTTAGTCCTCAAAAAGGCCACCCAAGCTTCTGAAGAGTGGGTTGGGTGGGGGATCAAATTTCTTGGCACAAAACCTACAGATTTTTCAAAACTTTCATTCTGTACAGTGAATATCAAGTCATAACCAAATTGAATTTTGTACATTTCTTTCAGCAGCACTTAACGTGACAATAAGCTAGGTGGCACAGAAGAAGAAGGAAAAGATGGAGGAGAAGAAAAGGCAGGAAGAGAAAAGGCAGGAGAAGAAGAGAGAGTAGAGGGGGATTTTTTTAAAAAAAATGTATTGTCAGACTTTCCCGTAATTTAGTCTCAATCCATAACTCAGCTGCAGAACACATCATGTGGATCACTGCACTAGTCCCCTTTAGGTTCTTCAGCCTTGGCAAATCCAGGGCATATCTGGGTTTGGGAAAACAGTGTGATCCAAGTGATGTGCAGCAATAGCATGAGTTGTGGAAGTAGTTACACAACTGTCCTTGGGAATGAGCCATAGTTCTGTGGTACCATGTTCTTTGGCCAGGAGTTGTTGGGCCATGGGTCTGTTCTGACCAGCCACAGCAGCACCAGCTGTTTGTTGCATAGCCGTAGCAGCTGGGCTATGTGGTATCCTGACCACAGTTAAATTGGTGTGTGTGAACGACTTGCATCTTGATTCAATGCACCGGGGTGGGGAGGATAACACCAGCATGTACCACTTACATTTTCTTTCTACTCAATCCTATATTGTGTTCAGATACACATCAAAAAGAGTTGCTGAGATACCTCTGCCCCCCCCGCCCCCCAGGAAAGGAGACAATGGTTTTCTAATTTGCAGATACTTGTCTATAAATATGTCAGTTCTTGTCAAGAACATTTCTGAAGAACACCATGCACATATGAATAATATTATTTACATGCTTGCAGAGTTCTTTGGAAATGTCTTGGACTGAGAAAGAGCAAAATTATATAACAGCATGAAGACTGTCGTGTTTGGGTAGTGTTTTTGTCTTGAATTTTTTAATTAAGCATGAAGAATATAATGAGTGAGATGGTCTTGGTGAGCAACCCTGGTATACCGATGAAGAAAATTGGCAACAGAAAACAGAAAAATTCCTTTGTCTTCACAGTATTTAGTAAGAGATTGAATCCAAATGTTTGAGCAGAGCATTGCAAACAGCAATAATAATAATAATAATAATAATAATAATAATAATAATAATAATAATAATAATAATAAACATGGTATGTACCTGTTGGCAAAGTGGATCTGACCCAGATAAGATCTGCAGAAAAACAGAATGGAAAAGAAGAAAATCTGTAAGTTAGTAGGATCTAGGTGGCAGTAGGTGGCTGCCCAGAGCAATGCTTTGTAGGAGGTTTAACTTTGGTAGGGTCAGATTTGGGCATGTGCTTCTTAAAATCAGTAACAACAAGGGCTGGGAAAAGGGCAGAATCAAAGGCTGCACTGAAATTTCAATGTATATAGTATTGAGCTTGTGGTGGTGAAGCCTTATCACCACACCAACTGGCTAAGCTAGTGCAATGGCAATGAATGTTGCTCATGAACATTCCAACCACTCAGGGAACAAACCTATCAGAATGCTTGCAGTCCAGATTGTGTGAGGGAAGGAAAAATGGCCAATTTGGCTGAAATTAAAACCTTACACATACCTTAAGGACAGTCGTAGTTGTGGAGTAGGCTGAGGACTGGAAAGAAATCCCAGGAGGTAAGGATGTTAAAAGACAGGAATCCCAAAGCCAGGGTTGCTGAAAGAATGGTGTAGAAAAAGCCATGAAAAACAGGAAGATAGGAAACAATAGGAGAAGGAGGTATGAGGAAAAGGGCAAAGGAGAGTGAACATTAAGGCACGTATGGGTTCTGAAGAAAATGCTCACACTACTTAGGGCCAGAAGGAAGACATGCTGAGATGGAGAGCAGACAGAAATGCTAGGGAGGATGGCCAAAGAGACAGCAGGACTCAAAAGCAGGGAACTGGAGAAACAGTGGCTGGTTCAGATGTGGATCTGAACAGATGAAGAGAAAGTAGGGATGGCTCAAAACACTGAGTGGAGGAGTAGAGGGCAGGAAGGAATGAGATGAAAATATAAGGGTGATTTAGAGGACTGGAAATGGAGGGCTAGGTTTCTTAGGTCTAGAAGACAGCTGCTGTAACTTTAAGAGTTACATTGATGGGAGATTTTACTTGTTGCAAGGTCTGCTGCTGTCACTGCAGTACTGTGACCTCGCAGCCCTAAGGGGGCAATGAAGGCCAAGAAACCATGGGAGGAATGTCTAAATTTCATGTGTTGATTTGAACTAACCAACCAATTCTTTGGCTGCAGGCTTCTGGGCACAATGCATTTGCTATGTGGGGGAAGTACTGCTATTTTCCCAGGTACAAAATATTAGATATGCAGTGCTCATAAAATAATATCCCTGCAAAAGAAACCTTAAGGGAAAACAGGAGGAATGTGCAACAAATCTGCATTTATTGTATGACAAACCAGTTGTGTGAAAAGGTCCTAATGAAAAAGGAAAGGCCCTTTTTGAAATCAGGGAGCCCAAAATGTTTAGTAATATCTAGAAGTTAAATAGATTGAAGACAGTACTTTAAACTGGGTCAAAAGCTCATAGGCAAAATCACATTTCTCTGAATCCACACATCTCCTCCCCCAAACCCTCACCACCATGCTTATACACATATGATTTAGAAACCTGTGAAAAATCTATCTACCTCTTATAGAGGATTTTGTTCCAGACCTGGGAAAGCCATTCTCTTTCTCTTGTGATGCTTTGAAAATAATTTGTCATCTAGATTATATAATCCATAGCTACACTTCAATTCAAACGGCATCCACCAGAACCACAAGTAGGGTGCATTCCTTACATGCTTACCTGGGCATAGATCCCATTGAACTCAATGGACTATTTCTTAATAAAAATGTATATAAATGTGCTGTTAAAAGATTTATTTTGCTGTTAAGGAATCTACAGCCATAGGTGGAACTGTGTGGATTGTAGTGAAACATTCATAAAAACAGAACTATTGGGAAATTTAAAAGTCTGTCTTGTATGGGATTGAAACATTTGCGGGGTATGTCTTCATTTTGTCCCAACAATAACTAGAAAGAAGTCTTTGCTCAGCAAATCATGTCACTAGTATTTTATCTAAAATACAAAGTACTTCTGTACATCTGTGAAATTAGTTGGGGTCTCCAAAATCCAGTTCAAAAGGAAGAGAAGTGGTAGAGAGAGACCTTTGTTATTTTCTTTACCTCAACCACAATGCAGGCTAAGGATGTTCCTTTTGTTTTTAGAAGTGATATTTGTCATTAATGAAATAATGAGAAAGAAAAATATTCATTGACTTGGCTTGACAACTTTGAGGGAATACACTATTTTCTGGAGGGGAAATAACTTTCATGGTAAATTTGGGGAAATTCTTGAATTCTGAGAAGGTGCTGCCATCTAGTGATTTTTTTTCTCCTAAGCAACATGACACATTTATTTCTTTGTCTATTTAAAACATTTTTATACAGCCCTTCATCTTATACGATTTCAGGGCGGTGTTCAATATATGAAAATCATAATGCAATAAAACGCTAACCTGAACATCATAAAAATACAACAGTTTTTACTTAAAAAAACATTCAATTTAATTTACATGTTATATAATGCATACCATTGATGCATTATATAAAGTTTAAAATGCCTGGGTAAATAACAATGTCTTAACCCAGGGTGCTTCCAGGTGGAGAAGTCCTACCATTACTAATCAAAAAGCATGGTACAGCAATTCCATCTTTTTGTCCTTAATATATAGTTTCTAGTAAGAAAAAAATGGAAGGAGTGGTTGGGAAATACAAAAGGGTTAGAAGTAGAAGACAACGTCATCTGGAACACCCTTAACATTTTGTGAATGAGGGTCAAATTAAACTAAAGGGTCATGCATCTGCTATATGTGACTGGTTTATTTTAGTGCTGTGACAAATTTGTCAATCTGTTTATTGACTAATACCAATCTAAGATGGGGGGATTGGAGTGTTTCATATTAAAATAGAATATAAATATAATGGATATATTACAAATCTAATGAAACAGTGTGAGTCAGTAGGATATATTTATCCCTGAATATATAATATATTAAAAGTACAGGAAGCAGCTGTGAAGACTCTTGGGTCAAGCAGTGGTTTACTAGCTTTCCTGATTTGCACCCTCAGACAGTTAACTTAAAATGTTAAACATATTACAACAACTGAAACATAGTAGCTGTTTGAACCAACACAAATATTTATTTGTTAATTATTTATACAACTTATTACCCACTTTTCATTATAAAATATCTCAAAGCAGGGTACAATACCAATAAACACAATAAAATCATACAGGATTGACCAATAAAACAATAAAACAAGGGAGAACAGAAACATAAGATAAATAGCTTTACAAGTCACAGAACCACAGATCCAATCAAAAGCCTGGGAGAAGAAATAGGTCTTTAGTTGTCCCCAAAAGTTTGTAAGACTATATGAAAGTGAGGGAGTTCACAATCAGGATGCCTGTATGAAGAATGCCCTCTCTCGGGTTGCTGCGTATTGAACCCCAGTCAAATGAAGCACCATCAAGAGGGCATCCCAACTAGATTTTCTTATCTGGGCATGTACATAAGGGAGAAGGCATGCTACCAGGTATCCAGGTCCTAAGCCATGTAGGCCTTTGTATGTTAGCACAAGCACCTTGAACTTGCCAGTGCAACTCCGTCAGAACTGGTGTAATATCTTCCCATGGCATTTTGCACCAGCTGCAGTTTCCAGGCCAGCCTCAAAGGCAGCTCCACATAAAGTGGATTGCAATAGTCCAGTCTTCAGGTTAGCAGCACATGGATCACTGTGGCCAGGCTATCCCTGTAGCTGGTGAACCAACTATCCCCGTAGCTGGTGAACCAACTTGTAAAAAGGCACTCCTTGCTGTGGAGGCCACTTGTGTCTCCACTGACAGTGATGGATCTAGGAGCACCACCAAGCTATGCACGTGTTCCTTCAGATGAAGTGTAACCCCATCAAGAACAAGCAGCTTCTCTAATTCCTGGAGAAGGGAACTACTTATCCACACTGCCTCCATCTTGTCAGGATTCAGCCTCAGCTGATTAGCCCTCATCTAGTCCACCACTGCATCCACATACTGGTCCAGGGCATGCACAGCCTCTCCTGATCCAGATTATACAGAGAAACAGAGTTGGATATCATCAGCACATTGATGGCAATCCAAATGATGGCCCCCAACAACTTCGTATAAATGTTGGGGACAGAATAGAACCCTGCAGGACCCACCGCTTAACTGCCATGGTGCCGAGGTATGGTCACCCATGTTATCCCCTGGCCATGACCCCATAAATAGGAGCAGAACAACTGTAGCACCGTGCCCCCAAATCTCAACCCACAGAGCTGGTCCAGAAGGATATCATAGTCATCAGTATCAAAAGCTCCTGAGAAATCAAGGAGAATCAACAGGGCTACACTCCCCTTGTCTCTCTTGATAATGGTCATCTGTCAGTGCAACCGAAATGTATTTAGTTCCCAAAACAGGCCTGAAGCCAGAATGGAAAGGGTCTCAGTCAGGGGTGAGCAACTTGTGGGTCTCCAGATGTTGTTGGACTGCAACTTCCATCAGGCCTAGCCAGCACAGGCAATGGTGAGGGATCATGGGAGTCGCAGTCCAACATCATCGGGAGGGCCACAAGTTGCCCACTTCTGGTTTAGATGAATAGGCTTGCCTTTGGCCCTCTATGAATGTGGAAATGTCTTGGCTGCTTATATTAATCCAAAATATTGGTTTCTCGTTAATGTAGAGAACAGTATACCATTTAGTAGATGTAGCTGCCTAGTCTTTGAATCCAGAAACAAATTAATACAACAGATTAAAATGGATTTGTTAATTAGAAAATTAACTAGGAATTAGGAATTAAATTAATTAGGACTTGTTTAAACATAACAGACAACAAAGGTATTTCTAAATCTGTCAAAAGAAAGAAAGAAGTAAATCTCTTTTGTTCTGTGATGGTATAAAGCAGCCTTACCCAACCTGCTGCCCTCCAGTTGTGTTGGCCTACAACTCTGACAATCCTTAGCCACCATGGTCAATGGCCTATTTCTCTAGACCAGGGATGGGCAACTTGTGGACCTCCAAATAGTTTGGCCTACAACTGCCATGATCCCTCACTACTGGCTATGCTGGCTAGGGAAGATGGGAGTTGTAGGCTAAAACATATGGAGGGCCACAAGTTGCCCTGCCTAATCTAGACCCTTTCTAGTTTAAGTTCAGGCCTGGCTTGGGGGCTGAATCAGCCTTGGCCACCTGACAGAAGACCTTTATTGGGAGAGAGAAAGGGGGAGTGCAACCCTGTTGATGGCCATGCTGGCTGGGTATTATGGATGTTGTAGTCCAACACATTTGGAGGGCCCCAGGTTGGGAAAGACAAAGGACATATACTGTATGTGCAGTTACCTAATTACTAAGTGTCCTTTTCAGGCCATTTCAAAGTCACATAATCCAAAATTATGTCAGCCACATGTTTGCTATATCATCCCTGCTGTCTTCAAGCAGCTCCAGCCACACACCATGTGTGTTTCACTTCAGCAAGAATGAAACCAAAAGGGGAAAAAAGGAAACCTGGGCAAGCATCTATTTTCAAAAATCTAAATTCTTCAGGACTGAAGGACCTGACTTCATCCAATTTATGTCGACGAGTCAATATTTTCAAATTAGCAAGAGGCAGGTTTTCGGAAAACCCAGCCAGGGAAACTTATGGTAATCAGAAGTTTCCATTCTCCATTCTAATGAAGGCTGAGTTGAGTAACAAATTTCTGCCTAGTAATAAATATATTAGCATTCCAATGGGAAGTTCCAAGGAGTATAGAATTTCTACTCAACACCTGCCAGGGTGTTGACATAACATAAGAACGTAAGAAAAGCTGTGCTGGATCAGACCAAAGGCCTATCTAGTTGAGCATTCTGTTCCCACAGGGGTGGGTGAACCAGATGCTTCAGTGGGAGGCCCACAAATAGGACGTGAATGCAATAGTGTTCCCTAGCAACTGGTATTCAGAGGCACAATGTCTCTAATACTGGAGTTAATACATAGCCATCATAACTTGTAGGCATTGATAGCTTTATATTCCATGAGCCATGACCAGTTCCCTCCACTTGTTACATAGGGAAAAGACAACCGAGGCCACAAACTCTGAGGTTGTCTGCTTTGCTGTCTGCCAAAATGGAGGTTCACCTTTAACAAATCAAAGCTATTAATGTTAAATTGGCCAACTCTTAGGCAACATCGCCATTGGGAATTCCCTTCATTGTGCAGGTGTCCTGGTGTCTCTCACTATTTCAGAGGAGGTAAAGATTCCAATAAACTAGAACGCTCCATAGGAACAAATCCCCCCACACAATCATTATGAGTAGAAATATATTGCCCCCAAACCCTTGTTGTTGTTGTTCAGTCGTTCAGTCGTGTCCGACTCTTCGTGACCCCATGGACCATAGCACGCCAGGCCTTCCTGTCCTGCGCTCTCTCCCGGAGCGTGCTCAAGTTCATATTCATTGCATCCGTGATGCTATCTAGCCATCTCATCCTCTGCCATCCCCTTCTCCTTTTGCCTTCAGTCTTTCCCAGCATCAGGGTCTTTTCCAGGGAGTTTTCTCTTCGCATTAGGTGGCCAAAATATTGGAGCTTCAGCTTCATTATCTGTCCTTCCAATGAGCACTCAGGGTTGATTTCCTTTAGGATGGACTGATTTGACCTCCTTGAAGTCCAGGGGACTCGTAAGAGTCTTCTCCAGCACCACAGTTCGAAAGCATCAATTCTTCGGCGCTCAGCCTTCCTTATCGTCCAGCTCTCACAGCCATACATTACTACTGGGAAAACCATAGCTTTGATTAGACGGACCTTTGTCGGCAAGGTGATGTCTCTGCTTCTTACTATGCTGTCTAGGTTGGCCATAGCTTTCCTCCCAAGGAGCAAGCGTCTTTTAATTTCATGGCTACAGTCACCGTCTGCGGTGATCTTGGAGCCCAAGAAAGTAAAATCTGTCACTGCTTCCATTTCTTCCCCTTCTATATGCCAGGAAGTGATGGGGCCAGATGCCATGATCTTAGTTTTTTTAATGTTGAGTTTCAAACCAGCTTTTGCACTCTCCTCTTTCACCCTCAACAAGAGGCTCTTTAGATCCTCTTCGCTTTCTGCCATTAGGGTGGTATCGTCTGCATATCGGAGGTTGTTGATAATTCTCCCAGCAATCTTAATTCCGACCTCTGATTCATCCAACCCGGCATTTCTCATGATGTACTCTGCATATAAGTTAAATAAGCAGGGTGACAATATGCAGCCTTGTCGTACTCCTTTCCCAATTTTGAACCAATCGGTTGTTCCATGTCTGGTTCTGACTGTTGCTTCTTGACCCTCATACAGGTTTCTCAGGAGACAGGTAAGGTGGTCTGGTACTCCCATCACTTTAAGAATTTGCCACAGTTTGTTGTGATCCACACAATCAAAGGCTTTAGCGTAGTCAATGAAGCAGAAATAGACGTTTTTCTGGAATTCTCTTGCTTTCTCCATGATGCAGCGAATGTTGGCGATTTGATCTCTAGTTCCTCTGCCTCTTCTAAACCCAGCTTGTACTTCCGGTAGTTCTCGGTTCACATACTGCTGAAGCCTAGCTTGTAGGATTTTGAGCATCACCTTGCTGGCATGTGAAATGAGCGCAATTGTGCGGTAGTTTGAACACTCTTTGGCGTTGCCCTTCTTTGGAATTGGAATGTAAACTGACCTTTTCCAGTCTTGTGGCCACTGTTGAGTGTTCCAGATTTGTTGGCATATTGAATGCAGCACTTTAACAGCATCATCTTTTAGGATTTTAAATAGCTCGGCTGGAATACTGTCATCTCCACTAGCTTTGTTGTTACTAATGCTTCCTAAGGCCCACTTGACTTCACTCTCTAGGATGTCCGGCTCAAGTTCAGTGACCGCACTATCATGGTTATCAGGGACATTCAGATCTTTCCTGTATAGTTCTTCTGTGTATTCTTGCCACCTCTTCTTAATCTCATCTGCTTCTGTTAGGTCCCTGCCTTCTTTGTCCTTTATCATGCCCGTCTTTGCACAAAACGTTCCCTTGAGATCTCCAATTTTCTTGAAGAGATCTCTAGTCTTTCCCATTCTGTTGTTTTCCTCGATTTCTTTGCATTGTTCATTTAAGAAGGCCTTCTTGTCTCTCCTTGCTATTCTCTGGAACTCTGCATTCAGTTGGGTATATCTTCCCCTTTCTCCCTTACTTTTCGCTTCCCTTCTTTCGTGAGCTACTTGTAAAACCTCATCAGACAGCCACTTTGCTTTCTTGCATTTCTTTTTCTTTGGGATGGATTTCGTTGCTGCCTCCTGAACAATGTTACGGACCTCCGTCCATAGTTCCTCAGGCACTCTGTCTATCAGGTCTAATCCCTGAAATCTATTCCTCACCTCCACTGTATATTCATCAGGGATATGATTTAGGTCATACCTGAACGGTTTAGTGGTTTTCCCGACGTTCTTCAATTTAAGCCGAAATTTTGCAAGAAGCAGCTCATGATCTGAGCCACAGTCAGCTCCAGGTCTTGTTTTTACTGACTGTATGGAGCTTCTCCATCTTTGGCTGCAAAGGACATAATCAATCTGATTTCGATATTGACCATCTGGTGACGTCCATGTGTAGAGTCGCCTCTTGTGCTGTTGGAAAAGAGTGTTTGCTATGATCAGCATGTTCTCTTGGCAAAACTCTATTAGCTTTTGTCCTGCTTCATTTTGTACACCAAGGCCATGCCTGCCTGTTATCCCGGTGATTTCTTGACTTCCTACTTTAGCATTCCAATCCCCTATGATGAAGAGGACATCTTTTTTTGGTGTTAGTTCTAGAAGGTGTTGTAGGTCTTCATAGAACCGATCAACCTCAGCTTCTTTGGCCTCAGTGGTTGGGGCATAGACTTGAATTACTGTGATGTTGAATGGTTTGCCTTGGATTCGTACTGAGATCATTCTATCATTTTTAAGATTGTACCCCAGTACTGCTTTTCCCACCCTTTTGTTGACTATGAGTGCTACTCCATTTCTTCTAAGGGATTCTTGCCCACAATAGTAGATATGATGGTCACCTGAATTAAATTCGCCCATGCCTGTCCATTTGAGTTCGCTGATTCCCAAGATGTCGATGTTCAATCTTGCCATCTCATGTTTGACCACCTCCAGCTTACCTTGATTCATTGATCTGACATTCCAGGTTCCTAAACAATATTGTTCTTTACAGCATCGGATTTTCTTTTCACCACCAGACACATCCACAGCTGAGTGTCCTTTCGGCTTTGGCCCAGCCGCTTCACTCTTTCTGGCGCTACTTGGAAATACCCTCTGCTCTTCCCCAGTAGCATATTGGACACCTTCCGACCTGAGGGGCTCATCTTCCGGCGTCATCTCTTTTAGCCTTGTGATACGTTCCATGGGGTTTTCTTGGCAAGAATACTGGAGTGGGTTGCCATTTCCTTCTCCAGTGGACCACATTTTGTCAGAACTCTCTGCCATGACCTGTCCGTCTTGGGTGGCCCTGCACGGCATAGCTTATGGCTTCACTGAGTTACGCAAGCCCCTTCGCCACAACAAGGCAGTGATCCATGAAGGGGTCCCCAAACCCTTACCTCCCTGACAAAATTCTGAGGATGACCTTGGGATGGAAAAGAAATTAGGAAGGCAGCCAAATAAGGAAATGTAATAACAAGTGACTTCACCTACCCTTACATTGACTAGGTAAGTACATTCCAAGACAAACAACAATTTTTAAAAAAAATCTAGATACGATTAGAATAGTTAGTCATGGATCTGATTAGGGAAGGCAACCCTTGTGTTAATCCTGAGTTCAGTCCTGAGCAGTCACTTGTCAGGCTAATTAGGAACAGTCACCTTAGAAGTTCCAGATTCAACATAAGTGTAAGTGGGAAGTTGCTCAGAAAGTCCAACACTGACACATTTAGGGCCCAATCCTATGCATGCTTAGACAGAAAGAAGTCGTACAACTCCCAGCATGCCCCTGCTAGCCATTTCAGAAATTTAGGAAGTTGTAAGAGCAGATGTGCAAGTAGACTTTCACATCTACTTTTTGTGCATCTTGTATAATATCTATTTGTATCTTGTGCCTGTGAACTTTGCTACACAAGACTGTTCATCCACTGTTACTCTGTTGTATCTACTTTTGGTTTCATTGCAGAATTGAGATCTGAGCACTACACAAGAGTGTTTCCTTTCCTGCTTTTCTGCTACGTAGCCTCTATGTGGTATTGTGGTATAGTGGAATAGCACAAATTCACAAGTGAAAAAAGCAATTTCTTTCACTTTCACTATTAAATGCGGCATTTTTCCTGCTCTAAAAAAACTTGCATAAAGTGCTCATTAGACACAGAAGCAAAACTGGAGGGTCATGACGTCATCTAAAGAACCTGTAAATAACAGCAAGTTATGATGAGTGCACAATAAATGCCTCGTGTAGAAAACCCCCATGAGTCATATGCTCAGGAGCTCCACAAGTTCTCCCTTGAGACACATACATTGTTGGTACTTCTTTGTAAAGTCTGACATCATCCACGGTTTCCTGTATAAGCATCGCTTGTCAGCAAGAAGGCTCAGCTTGAACACTTTTTCCTGACATGCTAGTGTTCCACTGCAGAGGGTCTGTGGTATGGCAAACGTTCAGATACGTGATCCTGCAACTGTGGTCTGGAGTGGTACAGTCCTCCCACACCTGTAACACAGACTGCTTCTGCATGTTTGATTTGGCTCTCAAGCTAAACAGATGTGTGTGCGGTTAGTATTTCTGTCCCAGTGTTCGTACTGGAAATACTTCCCCAAAAATAAAATTTCTCCACTTCATTGAAAAAATCAGACAATGATCCATTTCTAAAATGAAGATTCACATCAATTAAGTGAATTAAATAATGGATTCTAAGAAAACGGCTATAGATGAAAACAGGGCACAGCACCACAATTTATTTTCTACATCATAAATACAATATATTCTCAGTATCTGGAAAACCCTTTATGGTCTGTGGTTAGAAGGCCACAGGATGTATTCATTCTCTTCCAACTCTACTGCTGTGTTCCAACAATTCCTTGCTAGAGTCCCTAGTGTATATTCAGCACACTCACTTCATTACAAAAGATGAGTACATGGAAGTGTCACCTCCAGTGAAGTGAATGGAGATCCTCAATAGTACAGAAAGTCCATTTGCATGTTGTATGCCACAAAGAGATCTAGAACAGTGCAAATGGATCTGGGATTCTATGTATAAACCTGCTGAAATAGAACACATTCTAAGTGGCTTCTCAAGTCAGCAACGGCGCTGCAGTGTCATTAGCTTTTCAAAGTAATTAATAACAGCATTTGTTCAAGTGCTTGTAAGTAAAGGGAAATCAACAATGAATGATTCTAAAGGAAACATTAATGTTGAGTTAGATGATATTTCTTAAATATCTCCTGAATGTATTTGCCAATGGATCGGTCGGGGCAGGATCAGAACGTAGTTCTTAAAGAGCTTTCATTTACAGTGAGCAGCATAATTTACATCTGCTTTGCATCCATCCCTGTTTATATCATATGCACTCTACATTATATGCACTAAAACCGTTTTGGAAAAATATTACATTAATACCATGTTTTTATTTACTTGGTTCTACTTCACATTAGGCAACAATGACACAAATGGATTTCGTTTGCTTTCTTTAAGACCATATTTTGGGCTTCTCACTAATGAATAGCACTGAAATAACAACCATCTGGCTTGTTGAAGTCATGCATTACCAAACCACACTCAGTATTATACCAAGAAATAAAGCCATCCTGGACTGTCTCAATCCCTTTGCAGAAGTAGCAATTGGGAAAGAAAATGTCTCAATTCATATTCTTTTCTCCCTTAAATACAGCTATGAGCCAATCTAGATGTAACTGCAACAGTTCCCTGTGTTTAAACTACTGCTAACTTTACACACACACACACACACACACACACACACCATTTTGCCACCCCATCGACCGGTGGCAAAAATGTTGGCGATCTTCAGAGGCAGGGCCGGTACAAGACCTCGCACCATCTCAGGTGCCACCACTCTTCTCTCCCCCCAATCCCACCAGTGACAACAGCAGTGGTGTGTGCCCACCCGTTCTCTTCCTCCTCTCTTGTCCCCCATGACAATAGCAGTGCCTGCCCTCCTCCTCTTCCTCCCTCACCCCCCCACTGCCCTCTCTTGTCTCCCCCCTGGCTGCAATGACAATGACAGCCACCTGTCCCCTCCTCTTTCCTCCCCCCCATTATTATGATGGTGGGCATGGCAGCTGCCGCCACCCACCCTCCTCCCTGCTGGCTATGACTACGGTGCCAGCATACCCCTCATCCTCCTCCCTTCTCCCCAAAGGCAATGGCGCCTATCTCCTTCTCCATTCCCCCCCATCCCCCCTACCTTTTCTTCCCTCCCTCCTAGTCACAATGTCACGATGATGGCCTGGCACTCCTATCTTTCCCAGTGGCAATGGCAGTTGCTGGTCATTGACACCACCATTCTCCCCCTTCTCCTCCCCCCTTTCCCCTGATTGTGATGGCAGTGGCAACCACTACTGCACCCTCTCTTACCCCCCCCCCCACTGCAGGCCTCTCCACTGTTTTTCTGGGTAGCTGGCAGCCACCGCTATTATATCCCACAATGCCTTGGGATACCATGCTACATTATCATGTAGTGTCATTCCTGAGAGGCATCTGGGGGAAATCCAACAAGTTTCACCACTATTTCCCAATGTTCAAGCCAAACATTCTCACCAGAGTTGGCCCAAGTCCAGAGTTTTCTATGTTGTTTGAAACGTGCAGGGCCAGCATCAAAGGTAGGTATGGTTGGGTACCCTGGGGGCTACACCCCAGCAGGGACCCACTGACAAAAGCCCCCTGGATGTGCTCCTCCTCTTTACCATGGCAACCTGCTTGTTCATCTACTTCTCACTCTGACCTAGACAATGGTGGTGGTGGTGGTGGTGGTGGTGAGGAGGAGGAGGAGGAGGAGATGCCACTGCTGACTTGCTCACTGGCTCTCTGCCTGTCAAGCAAGCAAGTGGTAGCAATGATGAGAAAGAGGAGGAGGAGCAATAGCAGCTGGTGACAGTGGCAAAGGGAAGGTAGACTTACTGAGGGAGGGGGCACATTGAGGGTGTCTTGCCCAAGGGCCTTCAAAAACCTGGAGCTGGCACTGGATGCTCATATGGTCTCCTGCTTGAACAGGCTAGTCCATTCACTACAATGGAGATATCAACCCTACATATGCAAATGGGGAGGGACCTTAGCTCCATGACAGAGCACATGCTTTGCGCAGAGAATGTCACAGGTTCAGTCCCTGGTATCTCCAGTTAAAATAGGAATGCCTGGTAAAGACTCCTTCCCTTCAGTGCATTTACCTAGATTAAAAGGAAAAAGAAACACCTGTCTAATAGGGTTGGAACAGTGAAAGCTCTCATTCTTGCTTTCTCTGTGTCAGCAAAGTTGCTAGCCAGGGCTTCCGTTATATCAATAGCAGATGATACCTATTAACAGATGATACCCATAGACCTGGACTATAAGGAAGGCTGAGAGCCGAAGAATTGATGCTTTCGAACTGTGGTGCTGGAGAAGACTCTTACGAGTCCCCTGGACTGCAAGAAGGTCAAATCAGTCCATCCTAAAGGAAATCAACCCTGACTGCTCTTTGGAAGGACAGATACTGAAGCTGAAGCGCAAATATTTTGGCCACCTAATATGAAGAGAAAACTCACTGGAAAAGACCCTGATGCTGGGAAAGATTGAGGGCAAAAGGAGAAGGGGACGGCAGAGGATGAGATGGCTAGATAGCATCACCGATGCAATGAATATGAACTTGAGCACGCTCCGGGAGAGAGTGCAGGACAGGAAGGCCTGGCGTGCTATGGTCCATGGGGTCACGAAGAGTCGGGCACGATTTAACAACTGAACAACAACAACAACCCATAGACCGTGGCGGCTCTAGATAAAATATGTGAGGACATCCCATATAAACCTGAGGTCCATTGAGATCATCAGTGGAGGCCTTGCTCTAAGTACTGCTGTCTTCAGAGGTGAGACAGGAGATGAAAGGAATCAGGGCCTCCTCCATTGTGGCACCCCCACCTTTCTAATATCCTATTCAGAGAAATTCAGTTAACATAATCTCTGTGCTCATTTAGATGACAAGTCAAAACTTCTCTTTTCTCCTAGGTGTTTTAGGGATGGCTGCTGTTGCTTAGTTGCTCTGCTTCTCTGACCTAGTTGTTTTCTTAAAATATGTGTGGCTGGATTAAGATTTATATTAACACTGCAATCCTAAACACACTTACTAGGGAATAAGCCCCAATTAAAACATACACAGGATTGTGCTGTAATTAATTTTTTTATTTTATTTTATATAAACTGCCTTGGGTACGGAATGATTTAAGGTGGGGTATAAGAAAGCAAGCAAGCAAGCAAGCAAGAAATTGGGTGCAAATTCTGTCTTATTTATTTTATTACATTTATATTACATTTGTATATACTGCCCAACAGCCAAGTCTCTCTGGGCAGTTCACAACAATAACATGCATGAACTGATAGAAGGAAACATAGAAAACTAATTTCCTCCTTTAGAAGCTTTGATCCCACCTCTCCTAATGCATCAATTATTAATGGTCTGTTAATTGTATTATATTGTACATTGCCCTGGAGGTCTGTTGTCAGACAGGAAAGCAAGTTATAAGTATTTTAAATAAATAATAAAGAGTGATCAGTGGTTCCAATGGTGCTCTGCAGTGATGTTGGGTGAAGGGGACATAGATAATTTTTGGTAGCAGGTATCTGACCCATTTAGTACAACCCTGCGTCGAGAACTATGGGAGTGGATCATAAGCATGCTACTTGGCAGATGTCAATTTATTATCATGTGATGTATGGGCAATCTATGAGGCATTTTTAAAATAAAAACATCTAAAATACAAATTATTGTGAGGAAGAGAACTCTTGTAAAACAAAATGAAATTTTGTATTTTATTAAAAGGGTCATTTGACACCACCAGCATTGAAATAACTCCATTGCTTCTTTCTGGTTAATAAATTCCATAAGCAGCATTTAACTTTACATTTTGAAATGAGGACAAACCATTAGATTTTTGGTACAAGAAATGAACAGAAGCATGTCAAAGATTGGAGATATTTGCAAGGCACAAAACAGTGTTTATAAATAATGTTCTTAGTACTCATTGCAACAGCACATACCTATGATAGCAAATATTATATAGATAGATGCTATTCAGGGTCATTTCTCCAAAGTATATGTGGGACGTGTAGATCATAAACTGGTTGGATAAATGGCAGTATTATCTACAAAGGATTACATTATCATGAGATACATAAGGAAGGCACAGCGAATTCAGATAAGTCAGAGTTCCGATAACAGTGATTTAAAATAATATGGAACTATTACATTTATATTGAGACACGTTTAGTTCATATTTCTGCTATTTACTGGAATATTTATTCCATGTTACAACAATTTTATGGTTTACTAATAGCACTGACATTCAGGGAGACTAGACACCATGGTATTTTGAGAGCAGAGATTTATACTTTTTCATTATATGCCATCCTCTTGTAGATCTTATAAACAATATGAATTATAGTGCTTTTACTATGACCGACATTTCCTGGAAGACAAGGACAAGGTAAATACAGCCCTCATCTCCTACATTTCTATCTGATCATTCTGAAATATGAACATCTTTTGCCCTAAATCTAGATGATGCATTCTCACCATCTCTTTCTCTAGATATGATTTAGAAGCAACCGTTTTATACAGTAAAGGATAAAAAGTTCACAAAAACCATCCACATTGTGAAACTGAAAAGCACACAGCTTAAGTCCTTATTCAGAATATACATTTTTTGAAACTTACTCCCAAAGGAGCTTTGCCCAAACCCATCCCTTTCAATTTTAGAAAAAAATATAAATGATGTTTTTGTTTTATTGAGATGAGATCTGAGTACTAAAGAGATCTTTGTTTGTTTGTTTGTTTGTTTGTTTGCTTGTTTGTAGGGATGATTGAATATACTGAATATACCATTTTCTCACTGAGCCCAACCAAAGCTGGGATAAAGCTGCCTAATGCAGCCAATCACCTGAATTCACCTGAATAACAAGAGCCTGTCTGGTTGCTATCCAGCCAGGTATACAGTTTGGCAGTGTGAAGTGGGGGGGGGGAAGTGGCATCCCATATGCTAGAGTATCCTGGGACAAACCATCCCATACACCAGAGTTTTGTCCTGGGATTTTTTTAAAAAAATTGTTACTTAGTCCCTAAATCAGGGGTGAGGAACCTCAGGCCCATAGGCCACATCAAGACCTCCTGAGGCCCCAGTCCAGCCCTCTGGGGTTCCTCAGATGGCCATGTGCCTTTTTTTAGCCACACCCCCTTTCCCCTAACTGCCTATCATTTGGTGGTTTTCCAGCTTTTGCAAGGCTGTTCCCACCCCGCCCCTTCTAAAAGGTTGGAATGCCTCCCCTAATGCTTAGTTACTGACAGTAAGAGCTTTAAGCTAAAATATGCTGGTATTTTTGGATCCACCCCTTTTGCCATTGGCCCATCCCAGCACTGGAATACAACCCTCGAGAGCTTCTCCAGAATTGACTTCAGCCCTGAGGCTCAAAGAGGTTTCATACCCCTGCCCTAAACAGACAACCTTTGTAAACATATGAAGCCTAAGGAGCAATGAGGGGGCTGCCATGTTAAATGTTAAATGAGCAAGCCAACCTTACCTATCTAGGGCTGGTGTCACCCCTGAATGGCACACATGCCAGGTCAAGACCTCCAAGCTGTGCCTTGTCTCTTTCTTCCCATGTTGAAGGCGAAACTTCCACCACTACCTGTTGTTCAGCTTGGAGTTGGGCTGAACCTGTTTGAAGGCCTATAAACTGCAGATAACAGATATATCATGTGCTGTACTACAAAACCCCCCACAACCTTATTCATAGCTAAGAAGTATGCAGGGACGTCATGGTACATTGGATTTGTTTGTAAATGCAAACATTTGAGAAAGGCACACTTGAAAGCTTTCTATAAATTACAATTAAAAAGCAAGTTTTTCAGGCAAGCCAAGGTTACTTTGTTTTCAATCATTTGGAATGAAGAGCTTTGAAATTTTCTAGGGTTACCTAGCGGCTGAGGTAACCATGGAAACTAGAGTGCAGAACTAATGTGCTCTGGAGAAAGGGGTTTTCCTTCTAATAAACCTTGTCACTATTACTCTTCCCTTCTGCTTTTGTTTTATTGTTTTCATTTCACAGCTCAGAGGTAAGGCTTCTAAAGCAGCCATGCCTTTTAACCCTAAGCTGCATTCTAACGACCAACTTTAGCTGTCTTAGCTGACACCCACTGATTTCCTGTGATGCTTCTGCCACTGTCATTATTTGTGGTATGAGTTCACGTGTAGCGTTCCATGCTCACTTACTACACTTGCTGCAGGGTGCCCAGGTGCCCTTGATGTAGGCACTCACCCTGAGGTATATAAATATATATAACACTGAGGAACTAGTGCCTGACTTTCAAGCTCCCCCATTAGAACAGGTTGTCACTCTGTTCTCAAGGTTAGGATTAGATTAATATCTCCCGCACTCCACCCTCCATCTCTCCTGGTCAAGCAGTATTCAGCCCTCTTCGTATCCTATACATTTCAAAATCCTTATGTAACATTTTCTTAATTTTATCTTTTAGAAACGTAAACATAGTGGGGGTGTTCAAAAATGCATATTTTAAAATGTCATATATAAAAATTTTAAATGTAACTTCAGCCTGGGGATTTTTTTTATTGTCCTTTTTCTTTCACTAGAACAAAGATCTGAATCTTTCCAGAACAACAATGACATCCAGTGGCTGTTGAGCTGATCAGCAGCTTTTCCTTCCAGTTCAATATAACAAATGTACTGAATGCAACAGATGTGTTCATGATAGTTTGTCTTTAAAAAAGAAAACCTTGCTAAACTAATTAAATTTAATTAAATGTTAGCTTAAACAACTTTATAGAAAGTTTATGTCAGTGTACCACTTAAAATGATCTCTTCAAGGGGAGTATTTATTTCCTTATCCATGTAAGGGGTTACTTTGTCCATGTGCGTTTTATTATATCAAGCAAGGACTATATGCACATCCTGCCCAATAGTGACTTAGGCTACAATCCTATGCATGATTAGACAGAGAAAAGTCCTACAACTCCCAGCATTCCCCAGCATGGCTGGGGAATGCTGGGAGTTGCAGGGCTGGCTGGGGAATGCTGGGAGTTGTTGGACTTTTCTCTGTCTAAACATGCATAGGATTGTGCCCTTGGGCTGTTTATTTGCTGGGAGTAAGTGCCACTGAACTCCATCAGACTTACTTTTGAATAGACACGCACAGGATGTGGTATTAATTGCTGTGCACTGAAGTGCCCAAAAACTTGATGCTTGCTTACTAAAATGCTCAGTGCTGAGAAAATGATAACTGCTGGTCTTACCAAAAAAAATTCCAGATGTATTCATCTGAAAGTTCAATGGCCTAGGTCATAAAGAGCAGCTTACCCCATGCTTTGCTATCATTATTTTTCCATTGGACCTCAAATCAACCAAGGCCTCAGCTTTCATCTCAGTTCACACAGAAAACACATGGGAGGAAGCAGCCTATAAATTATGTGCCTGTAATCCACTTTACAATATATGTTGCTTCATCTGAAGACATGAGCCCCAGGTCCAGGAGTATTACCCATCTCTAGTCTGCTTGCATTTTGGCCACCTAATGCAAAGAGAAAACTCCCTGGAAAAGACCCTGATGCTAGGAAAGATTGAAGGCAAAAGAAGAAGGGGACGGCAGAGGATGAGATGGCTAGATAGCATCACCGACGCAATGAATATGAATTTCAGCACACTCCGGGCGAAAGCGGAGGACAGGAAGGCCTGGCATGCTAGGGTCCATGGGGTCACGAAGAGTCGGACATGACTTAACGACTGAACAACAAAGTCGGCTTGCAGAAGTCTGATCTAAGCTTCAGCCATTTTATAGAAAGATTCCATTTCCTTTGCGAAAAAAATAGCATGTAACAGATGACTAGAGGATCAAATGCTGAAATTAGTTGTATTTTAACCATAAGATGAGGAAATGAAAATGGTACACATAACGTATTAATTGGAAATGTAACAAATAAATAAATGTACCCAGACTAAAATTCTCAAATCTTTCTCAGAATGTGTTTATTAATTGCTTTTACTAGGGCAAGCAGGGAATTAGGTTAGTCTTTGCCTAATGCAATCTTCCCCAACACGACACCCTCCAGATGTTTTGGACTACAACTCCCATCAGCCCCAGCCATCATGGCAAATGGACAGGGATTATGGGGGTTGTAGTCTAAAACATCTGGAGGGTGCAGTTGTTGTTTATTCGGTCAGTCGCTTCCGACTCTTCATGACTTCATGGACCAGCCCACGCCAGAGCTTCCTGTCGGCCGTCGCCACCCCAAGCTCCCCCAAGGTCGAGTCCGTCACCTCCAGAATATCATCCATCCACCTTGCCCTTGGTCGGCCCCTCTTCCTTTTGCCTTCCACTTTCCCTAGCATCAGCATCTTCTCCAGGGCATCCTGTCTTCTCATTATGTGGCCAAAGTACTTCAGTTTTGCCTTTAAGATCATTCCCTCAAGTGAGCAGTCTGGCTTTATTTCTTAGAGTATGGACTGGTTTGATGTTCTTGTAGTCCAAGGCACTCTCAGAATTTTCCACCAGCACCACAGTTCAAAAGCATCTATCTTCCTTCACTCAGCCTTCCTTATGGTCCAGCTCTTGCAGCCATAGGTTACTACGGGGAATATCATTGCTTGAACTATGCAGACCTTTGTTGTCAGTGTGATGTCTCTGCTCTTAACTATTTTATCAAGATTTGTCATTGCTGTCCGCCCAAGAAGTAAACGTCTTCTGATTTCCTGGCTGCAGTCAGCGTCTGCAGTGATCTCTGCACCTAGAAAGACAAAGTCTGTCACTGCCTCCACGTTTTCTCCTTCTATTTGCCAGTCATCAATCAAGCTGGTTGCCATAATCTTGGTTTGTTTGAGGTTGAACTGCAACCCAGCTTTTGCACTTTCTTCTTTCACCTTTGTCATGAGGTTCCTCAGCTCCTCCTCGCTTTCAGCCATCAAAGTGATATCATCTGCATATCGGAGATTGTTAATGTTTCTTCCAGCAATTTTAACTCCAGCTTTGGCTTCATCAAGCCCAGCACGTCACATGATGTGTTCTGCGTACAGGTTGAATAGGTTGGGTGAGAGTATACAACCCTGCCATACTCCTTTCCCAATCTTAAACCAGTCCGTTATTCTGTGGTCTGTTCTTACCGTTGCTACTTGGTCGTTATACAGATTCCTCAGGAGGCAGACAAGATGACTTGGTAACCCCATACCACCAAGAACTTGCCACAATTTGTTATGATCCACACAGTCCAAGGCTTTAGAATAGTCAATAAAACAGAAATAGATGTTTTTCTGAAACTCCCTGGCTTTCTCCATTATCCAGCGGATATTGGCAATTTGGTCTCTAGTTCCTCTGCCTTTTCTAAACCCAGCTTGTACATCTGGCAATTCTCGTTCCATGAATTGCTGGAGTCTACCTTGCAAGATCTTGAGCGTTACCTTACTGGCATGTGAAATAAGTGCCACTGTTCGATAGTTTGAACATTCTTTGGTGCTTCCCTTTTTTGGTATGGGGATATAAGTTGATCTTTTCTAATCTGGTGGCCATTCTTGTGTTTTCCAAATTTGCTGGCATATGGCATGCATCACCATGACAGAATCATCTTGCAAGAGTTTAAACAGTTCAGCTGGGATACCGTCATCTCCTGCTGCCTTGTTATTAGCAATGCTTCTTAAGGCCCATTCAACCGCACTCTTTAGGATGTCGCTCTAGCTCACTGACCACACCGTCAAATCTATCCCTGATATTATTATCCTTCCTATACAGATCTTCCATATATTCTTGCCACCTTTTCTTGATCTCTTCTGCTTCTGTTAGGTCCTTGCCATCTTTGTTTTTGATCATACCCATTTTTGCCTGGAATTTACCTCCGATGTTTCTAATTTTCTGGAAGAGGTCTCTTGTCCTTCCTATTCTATTATCTTCTTCTGCTTCCGCGCATTGCTTGTTTAAAAATAATTCCTTATCTCTTCTAGCTAACCTCTGGAATTTTGCATTTAATTGGGCATATCTCCCCCCATCACTGTTGCCTTTTGCTTTCCTTCTTTCTTGGGCTGCTTCCAGTGTCTCAGCAGACAGCCATCTTGCTTCCTTGGTTTTCTTTTTCTTTGGGACGTTTTTTGTTGCTGCCTCCTGAACAATCTTGCAAACTTCTGTCCATAGTTCTTCCGGGACCCTATCTACTATATCTAGTCCCTTAAATCTATTCTTCACCTCCATTGCATATTCATGAGGAATATTAGTGAGCTCATATCTAACTGATCTGTGGGTCTTCCCTATTCTCTTTAGTCTGATTCTAAATTGTGCAATAAGAAGTTCGTGATCTGAACTACAATCAGCTCCAGGTCTTTTTCTTACCAACTGCATAGATGTCCGCCACCTTTGGCTACAAAGGATGTAGTCAATCTGATTTCAGTGTCGACCATCTGGTGAAGTCCATGTATAAAGCTGTCTCTTAGGTTGTTGGAAGAGAGTGTTTGTTATGCACAGTGAGTTGTCTTGGCAAATTCTATCAGCCTATGTCCTGCTTCATTTTGTTCTCCCAGACCATGCTTGCCTGTAATTCCTGGTGTCGTTTGACTACCTACCTTAGCATTCCAGTCTCCTGTAATGAAAATGACATCTTTTTTTGGCGTACTATCCAGTAGGTGCTGCAGATCCTCATAGAACTGATCTACTTCTGCTTCTTCAGCATCTGTGGTTGGGGCGTATATTTGGATCACTGTGATGTTAAATGGTTTACCCTGAATTCGAATTGAATTCATTCTGTCATTTTTTGGATTGTATCCAAGCACTGCTTTAGCTACTTTATTACTAATTATGAAGGCTACTCCATTTCTTCTGTGGTCCTCTTGTCTACAGTAGTAGATCTGGTGGTCATTTGATGTGAAGTGGCCCATTCCAGTCCATTTCAGTTCACTGACACCCAAAATGTCTATATTTAATCTTGACATCTCCCAGTAACCACATCCAATTTGCCCTGGCTCATAGATCTTACATTCCAGGTTCCTATAGTGTGTTGATCTTTAGAACATCGGATTTGTCGTTCACCACCAGCACCATCGGCTGCTAGCCGTCCTTTCGGCTTTGAGCTAGCTGCGTCATCAGATCTGGGGCTAGTTGAACTTATCCTCTGTTCCTCCCCAGTAGCATTTTGACCATCTTCCGACCTGGGAGTCCCATCTTCCGATGGTATACCGACATATCTCTGGTTGTACTGATCCATTTAGTTTTCATGGCAAGAATACTGGGGTGGGTTGCCATTTCCTTCCCCAGGGATCATATTTAGTTTGACCTCTCTGCCATGACCTTCCCGTCTTGGGTGTCCCTTCACGGTTTAGCTCATGACGTCATTGAGGTGCTCAAGCTCCAGCACCACGACAAGGTAACAATCTCCTTTGCTGAAGGGAGGGCGCTAGGTTGGGCCTAATGGTTTTAAAATACTATGAGTCACGAATACCTCCAGGGGGCCCCCACATGCCTGGCCAGCAAGGAAGACTTCCAGAAGACTCAACCTGCTGCATTAGTATTATATTGCTGCAAACTATATCAGTTAGGGCTGCGCATCGCTTAGGATATGGATCCAAATTCCGAGCCAAAGTGGGGTGATTAGGCCTGAATCGGTCCAGATCCAAAGCAGGCTGGGATTGGCCTGAAGCAGTCTGAAGTGGAGCAGATCAATCTGAATCAGTTTGGATTGCTTCAAAGTGACCCAGATGCCCCCCCTCCGATGCACCCAACAAGCGTGCGAGCTGCCCACTGAGCCGCATGAGCCCCCTGCTCCTTACCCAGACTCACTGCAAGTGCCCACAGTCATCAATCTCTTCAAGGGAGTCACCATTTTCTTTTAAAACCTGTAAGGTTGCGTAAATGACTGCCTTATGGCTGCCATTTGCACAACATTTGATATATGGAAATAGACGAGTCACCATTTTTAAAGAAAACGGTGACTTGTCTATTTCCATATATCAAATGTTGTGCAAATGGCAGCCATAAGGCAGTCATTTACGCAACCTTACAGGTGTGTCCAGGTAAGGAGCAGCAGGCTAATACAGCAATTCTGATGTCTGGATCTCATTTCGGATCTGGAGTCCATAGTGGGTCAGACTGGGCCTGAAGCAGGCCAAGGCAGATCGAGGCCGATTTGAAAGCTCTGAATCAGCCTCCACAGTGGGATGTGGGGTCCGTGCACAGCCCTAATATCAGTAACAAAAAAAATAAACATAGATTCATAGCCCTTTGTCCTAAATATATTGTCCTTAGAAAATGCCCAAGGAGTAGGATTTCTCAAAGTGGAATGCATGACTCACTTGAAAAGAATGCAGGAAGCTCAATTGATACTGCAAGCTGCAAACCAGGATGCCAGTATATGGATGCAGTAGGAAGAGATTAAAGGTTGTCATTCTGAATAGCTCTTGGCTTTAGAGGGTAGAAAATATTGTGAAAACACAGGGAGTAACTAAGGCTGATACTTCTGAAGGGACTATGCAAAAGAAATGGTGGGAACTGTGCCCCAGAGAACAGAAACATATAATGGGGTCCATTTATTACAGATGCTGGCATAAATGTGTAAGGCTACTAAGATAGAGGGAAATATCCAAGTATTGAGACAGAAAATAGAGAAAGGCAAAAAACATTGCAAATCAGAGTTCAATCCAGCCAAAGTTAAGCACTTTTAAGTCCCCCTGATTTCAATGGGAAGGATTTCAGCATATGCTTAACATTCTCATTGGAATCAATGGGATTAACTTTGGCTGGATCATGCACTTTCTTTTTATTGAACACAATGACAAATGAGTAGGTAAGGCAGAACAGCATATTTCAGTCGCAGGATAGGCTGTGCCAAAGGTGCAGCTGAGGAACTCAGGGGTGAGGGAAGGCTATGCTGCCTTGAGGATATACTTTGAAATGGGTAATGTACAGATGGGAGGAAAGCCTTCCATGATCCATAGCCAAATGCCTGCCAAATGACATGACGAATTGCCTAATCGTGAACACTCCTTACAAACCCCATGAGTGCTTTTTAAAGCACAAAATAGAATCCAGTCTGCCAATTCATGCCCACATCCCAGTTTTTAGCTCCTACCCACATTTCCCATGGTATTACAGAAGACAGCAGCTTATAGCCAACATATAATTGTCCTGCAGAAGATAAAGCACAGCTCTGATTGATAGATTAATAGCTTTGGACATTAGAGGGCAAAGACTAGAGAAATCCAAATGTTGTTTTCTGCTATATAGAAATCTATTAGATCTCTCTAAGGAATTCAGTGTCCTAGAGCTCATGTAGTGAAATAAATTCTTGAGCTTTATCTAGTGGAATTATAGTATTTTAAAATCTCAGTATCAACTAATTAAAAAATCAGAGAAAAACTGAATATGCCTAAAAGAATGTGCCCTGTTTTAAAGGAAAATTGCACTTCCACGAGCACATGGATTTGCATGAAAACAAGGTGTGCTCTCCCTGCATGCCTTGTTTTAAAGGGAAATTGGCTCCCTCCCCCTGCCCTATTGCTACACTACCAAATTTTAGCAGCAAATTTGGCAACACAGCGGCAGCAGGGTGCAGCCCCTGGTGGATTTTATCGGGGAGGGGGGGTGATTGGCTTCTGGACCCCTGGAAGTTGCCTATCCCTATTCTGCACAGAGAAAAGATTTAAAAAAAAAAATGTCTAAAAGCTTATCATTGTCAAAAGGACCAATGGTTTTTTAGGGCTAGTGCAATACCATGCTGCAGCAGCCTTCTCAGAACCACCTGGCAGTGCCTTCTATGAAAAAAAGATGTTAAAATATTAAGCTCTAAACAACACTTATATAACATGAAGTCAGTAAAGTCATCATTTTAAATAAAAAATAAAGGGTATATATTATCCTAAATGTCTGCAATTTTGTGTGTGTATTCAGATGTCAATAGGGGCACTCTTCAAGGACTTGAAAGGTTGTCACAGAGAGGAAAGCTAGGATCTCTTCTTGATCATCCCAGAGTGCAGGATATGGAATAATGGGCTCAAGTTACAGGAAGCCAGATTTCAGCTGAACATCAGGAAAAGCTTCCTGACTGTTACAGCAGTACCACAATTGAACCCATTACCTAGGGAGGTCGTGGTCTCTCCCACACTGGAGTCATTCAAGATGAGGCTGGACAGCCATCTGTCAGGGATGCTCTGACTTGGATTCCTGCATTGAGCAGGGGGTTGGACTCGATGGTCTTATAGGCCCCTTCCAACCCTACTATTCTATGATTCTGTGATCTCCAGAGGAATTTTGTGAATGACCAAAACTTGTTGGTGGACTTGGTTCAGAAGACCAGCTTATAAATATTTAAACAAATAAATACTCAACTACATGAAACTGAAGGCATTCACTTGTGCATGTCCAACAAATGGTGAAAGGTATATTTATTTTTTTGGGCCGCGGTGGCTTAGTGGTTAAGACGCTGAACTGCAGACTGGAAGGTCGGCAGGACAGCAGTTCGAGACCCGAGTGCTGCGTGACGGAGTGAGCTCCCGTCTTCAGTCCCAGCTTCTGCCAACCTAGCAGTTCGAAAGCAAGAAATTGCAAGTAGATAAATAGGTACCGCCTCGGCGGGAAAGGTAACAGCGTTCTGTGCACCTCGGTGTACCGTCATGCCAGCCACATGACCACGGAAGTGTCTTCGGACAGTGCTGGCTCTTCGGCTTAGAAACGGGGATGAGCACCGCACCCTAGAGTCAGACACGACTGGTTGGGGACACCTTTACCTTTATATTTATTTTCAGACATACACAAAAGGCACCTGGGATTATCAAAATTCACATATGAATGTCAAACATTTGCTAAAAGTTGTACATTCACAGTAACACATCTCACAATTAATAGGCATTAGTGGGCAGAAAACAAGAGTAATAGATAGAAACTGGCAGAAACCTTCTGAAGTCATATAAGAGTCTGAGCATTTTAGCCATAGGTTTTCAGTGAGCCCATGACATCATGTTTATGCGCAAGCCACTGAATTCAGCCCCAGATTTTGGATGCACCACTTTAAACCTTTTTAAATCCTTTGAAACTAACAGTGCAACCCTATACATGTCTACTCAGAAGTAAGTCCCATTGTGTTGGATGGAATTTACTCCAAATTAAATATTGTAAGTATTAAATATAGGTAGGATCCAGCTGTTCCCTAGTGCTAGACTAATGATGTTGCACTAGCAAAACCAACACTTGCCTAATGTAACTAGAGAGCTTGCTAAGGCAATGAGAAAAGATGGCAATTGGCCACCAAATTTTGATGCCGCTGCCAAAACGCAGATGCAAAATGCTGCTTTTTTCCGTTGCCCTAGAAAGTGCTACTTAATGTTGTGCAAGTTCTGGTTTATGCTAGCACAATGACATTAGTGCTGGGGCACAGTTGGATCCTACCCATAGAATTGCAGCCTAAGTGTTTAGGGTGAAATCTGTGCATCGAAATGCTGTGCCCACAACTGCTTCAAAACAGACTGATGGACCAAGTCAGGACAGTTTTACCTGAAAGCCACAGTGGCCACATGCTAAAACTAGTTGAGCAATTACAGCCTTCAGATAGTCATGCAAACATTTCTCAGTATTTTACTAAAGTGGAAAATAAATCTACGCTAGATAGCTCTGCAATGCGACGCTGCCAATATATGAAGCATAAAGATCCTGCAGCCTGCAAGAGCACATCAGAAGATTTACTTCCAAGACTTTTCAGTGACTTCAGTTGCCGCACAAATTAAAATTACATCTCAGGATAGTCGAAGATAGAAAAGTAAATGACATCAGGAGACTCTTCGCTCTCAGACTGATCCACCATTTGATTTAAGGGATGGACTCCATTACATCAGGAGGCACTTCCACCAGTATAAGGAGCTGCCAGCTGCTTTGGAGAAGGGTGGCATGAAATTGTAATAACACCTAAAACCATCAGCCTTTTTGACAGCAAAATGCTGTGTGTAGGCACTCACAGATATGTGTTTGATGGCCAGAAAGCTTCTCATCTACTGTCCTCCCAGCATATAACCTTGCCCACCTGAACTATCCTATTCCCCCCCCACCCCAACTCTGTCTAAGGGCCATAGGTTTGCTCTCTGAATCAAGTATTACCATCATGCTTTTTTCCTCCTCCCTCCCAGTGCCTTTCCTCATGTCTCACATCATTTTAGATTGGAAGCCTGAGGGCAGGAAATGTCTAATTATGAATTCTTGTAAGCTTTTCAGAGAGCCTTTTTGTGTGAAGAACAGGGTAAAAATGCTTTGAATGAATGAATGAATGAATGAATGAATTTCTCAATGGAAAAAATCCACAAGTAAAGGAGGATCATTACTGGCTTCACAGATGCAGGGAAAATATATGACATCCCACAGGGAACCCTAATGGTGGTGCCAGTGCACAGTGTAATGTTTAAATCCCATTTAGTTCAATGGGCCTTAGGCGCACTTAACATTTGATGGGTTTTGTCTAATATATAATCAAAATATTATTGTATGCGTGTTTTATAGTCAATATTTTAAATGTCCTTTGGACAAAGTTAGTTCCTATTGTGGGTCCTTTTGGGTTATAAATCCACATAAATGGGCACACATAAATTGACGTAGGGTGCAATCCAATGCATGTTTAGACAGAGAAAAGGCCTCCAGCTCCCAAAATTCTGGGAGTTGGAGGCCTTTTCTCTGTCTAAACATGCATAGGATTGCACCCTTAATTTAGTTTGGTTGTCTGTGCGGGTGCGCACACACATATAACGCCTTCTCTGTGACCCTTCCTTTTTCGCTGTTTCACACACAAACCCACCGCTGCTCACAATACTCATATGCAATGGTATTATTCAGACATCTCTCACACATGCCGTTTCTATCTGTCTGTCATACACACAACACATTCACATTTTCAGTCAATCAGTTGGCCAGCGCTTCTACTGACGTGTCTACAAACATCACTGCAGAACTCATTCTCATCAACAGCCATAGCTCAGTGGTAGAGCATCTCCACTGCATGCAGAAGGTCCCAGATTCAATCCATGGTATCCCCCGGGGCCAATCTAAACGGAAACCCTTTGTGAAGCAATTTGGGCAAAATACGCAATTTCACAGAATCGAATTAGCTCTTTCCATGATGCACGCACTGCTGTATTCCTCCGCCTTTGTGGGGTAAATGGGAACTGAAGTCACATTAGTTGGTGTGGGGTGGGTGAGTCCTGCTGCAAGTGAAAATGAACATCAGCAATTGCGTAGGTGTGCGGCAGGCAATGAGCGGAGGCTTGCTCCCCCTCCCTTGTGTGTTCAACCAAGTGCAATGGAGAAGTTGCTTATGAGTAAGGATGTTGGAGAATTTCGCCATGGATTCCAGGGAGGAACAAAGCCACCCACCCCACCACCCCGCGAAATGGGCCTGGAATGGAGCCTACCTTTGTCAGCTGTTCCGGTGCTCCACGAATGGCGGCCTCCTTTTGAATGGCCATGATAGGCTACATAAATACTTATCTACTATAAAGTATTTACGTAGCCTATCATGGCTAACCCAGGGACGCTATTTGCGTCCCTGCAGAGACCATGATAGGCTACATAAATATATACATAGCCTATCACGGCAAAAGACAGAGACGCAAATGGCGGTGGCTACGGCGGCCGCCATTTGCTTCCCTGCGCAGCCCAGCGGCCAGATGTCCGGCTGCAGGTGGCCCCAGCCAGCGGCTCCACGGAGTCTCCATGGAGTGGAGAAGGCCGGGGAGAATTTTGGGGGGAGGAATGGAGCGCCCCCTTCCCAAAGTGAATGACCCCGGACGAAACGGTGAGTCAATTTTGTACATCCCTACTTATGAGTAGACATTTGTGACAAACCCCACATACTCACACACATTTATGAGGCAGGCAGGCAAGCAGGCAAGCAGGCAGCGGCCGCCTGGAGACTGAGCAGAATGAGCAGGAGTGCAAGAGGTGCAGAGAGCGAGGAGCCGGTGACGAGGGAGAGCGACTTGCACGTTGTTTTTGATGCCCAACTGCCCAATCAACAGGCCTCCCTCCCTCCCAAACAAACAAACAAACCAACACAGGCTCAATGAACTGCTTCTCAGTACACGTTCATGAAAAGCATCTGCCCTGGCACCCACCCTTTCTTAGCTATGCAGTTTCAAATCAACAGGCGCCAACCATTTCTTAGCTGTGCTCCTTCGTAGCTGCACAGTTTCAAAACAGCACAGCTGGCTCCCCTCCCCACTCTCAGGCTCAATTACTATTTAAAGTGAGAGGCAGCGACTGGGCCCACGTTGGCAACAGCACAGTTTCAAAGCAACACAGCCGCTCCTGTACTCAGCAAAGTGGAACTGAAGGCAATGAGTTACTTCCAGGTAAACATATTTACCCCTCTGCTCTCCCCATGCCCACACCCCACACAACTTTCCCATCTACCAATCAGCACCGCTTCCACCAACCCGGGCCCAAGCCAGCTGAGGTCACATGGACTCCAAAACAGCACTGAAGCCACTGTGACAGGAGAATCCTACACAAAATGTGTTTGGGGAAAAATCGGATTTATGGCAAGACATGCCGGGCTAGCTCTGGAGAGCAGCATGCGTCATCTGACACTAGCGACTTTGGGTGGAGTAAAACCAGAGTGAAAGCCCCATGTAGATGGGGCCCAGGTAGGGCTGGAAGATCTCCCACCTGAAACCCTGGAGAGCCACTGCCAGTCACTGTGGATAATACTGGGTTACATGGACTGATGGTCTCACTCAGTTTAAGGCAGCTCCCTATGTCCCTAACAGCACATAGTCTACACTTATCCTTGTATAATGATCCAAAAACAGCAACTTCTAAATAGTTGATATTTTATTTATTTGTTTAAGGGCGCAAACCTATGGGGATAAGCAGCCGCCTCCGAACTCAGAAGCGACCGCCTATCCAATGCAGGGCAGGAGAAGCACAGAGGGGATCGTTCCCTCCGTGCTTCTCCTGCCCTGTATTTGCAGCTAGACAGACGATTCCAGCTGTCTAGCCGCGGGAAGGCAGGGCGGGGGAGGAGGGTACTGGACAACACATTGGATGTGTCGTGCCAGCCTTTCCGCCTTCCCCGCCCCAGAACACCCCATTTTGGCTGCTCCACACTCCTCTTCGGAGCGTGGGGCTGAAGAGGGGGAAGGTTGGTTCCCAGAAAAACCCATATCCTATGGCCCTCTAGCCACTGACTAGCGGCCATAGGATTGCTCCCTGAAGTTATTTTTTAGGGTGAAACTCCCTTATTTTCTAAAACTGCCCTAAAAGGTTATCTGAAGGTTGCTTGGACTTCTCAAATAGATCTACAGATACCTATTTGCTACTGAAAGAAGACATTACAGATTCAGGATAAAAGACATAGAGGAGGGCCTGCATTCCGAGGCCCTGTCTCTCAGCTCATCACCATTCACATACAATTGTGGGCCCAGGTAAAATAAATGCATATACACAGCATACCTCTGTCCTGTCCACCACATCCTGCTGTGTCTCTACATTCCCCTACAGCACAATGAATACTTTTCTCTGCATGCTGGGCAGCTTAATATCACTCTAAATTCTCCTTGAGCTAGGAAAAGTACCCGTTTTATGATGAGGAGAAGCAATTTATTTTTGAGATGCAGGGGTTTGCACATGCAGCTGGCAGGAATGATCATTGGGCAGCAGTGCATGGTTTGAAAGCAGACCACATCTTTATTGAGGAGCTAAACACTGACCCTACGTGATTATGTGTGAAGCAGAACCATCCCAATTCAGTGACTCCTTGGAGCTCCAAAGGCTCCTGGATATATATGGAGCTTCCCCATCTGCAAGGAATCCCGCATTCATTTAGGATGGTGCAGATATGAAGTTGCTCCCATCAATGAAGAAAACGGGGATCTGGATTGAGAATGTTTTACTTACTTAGAAGTAGATGGCCCCAAGTCAGAACATCAACTGAATTTGCTCCAAAATAACTGTGTTTAGAATGTCAGCCTAACCACAACGAAAAGGTAGAGGATCTGCCTATAACCACTCTCACATTTTATGTAAAGATATTCTAATATTCCGAAGTCTCTTGAAGCGATTTGAGTTTTTCTCATTTTAAAGCCATTTTTAATGGCTTAAAAATGAGAAAACAATCACTCTCAGATTATGATTACTGTTATTAGCGAAAGATAAACTTAGCTCAGGTGAACTTATTTTTTCCTCAGAAAGAAATTAATTCACCCATGTTAGCTCAGACAAGAGTTCTCCTTTAATATGAATTGTCATTACGTGTATATGAGTTTTGGGGCATGCTCAGTATCAAAGTGATTCTTGGGAACTGTAGTTTGAAAAGGCAGTATGACATTATGTGTCACCATGTGAAAACAACCTGATTAGTTGTTTTCACATGGCCTTTCTATGTAATGTTTACATAATGAGAAACGGGCTGGGTATACACCTACCTGGCTGTTTCTTTGAATGTGATTGGCTGTTGTTAAAGTGACATCATTACATTTTATCTTGAGCAAGAAACAGTTGATCCAACCAACTCAGTGCATGTGCAGAAATGGTGATGTTTAAGTGCCGACCGCACACAGTCCAAAACTCACAACGAATTCTGAACTTAATGGCGAATTTGTAAAACGCTGATCCAGGCTCGTTACAAAGCTGAGCATTATGAATGGACAAGTTTTGACCACTGAGCCCACTAATTACAAAATTTGGTGGTATCACTTGACGATGTTGATGATGGCGATGATGCTTATTATTACTACTGCTACTACTAGTAGTAGTACTAGTAGTACTAGTACATTTCTCACCTTCTTCCCTCTTGCGAAGAACCCAAAGCAACTCACATGGTCCTCCAACGCTCCATTTTATCCTCTCAACAAGCCTGTGAGATAGGTTAGGCTGAGAGTCAGTGACTGGCCCAAAGTCACCCGGTGAGCTGATCTTAGTGTGACTTATTTCCATGTCATATATTTAAGATCATAATTTTAATTGCGTTTAAGCATTCGAGACAATGAAAGTAAAAAGTCGGAGTCTGTGTGGTGTAGTGTTTAGAGTGCTGGATTAGGACTGGGTAGACCCCGGTTTGAGACTGCACTCGGCCATGAAGCTCACCGGGTGGCCTTGGACCAGTCACTGACTCTCAGCCTAACCTACCTCACAGAGCTGTTGCGAGGATAAAATAGAGGGGGGGATCATGTACCTTGGGCCCCTTGGATGAAAGGCAGGATAGAAATGTAACAAAATAAAGAAATAAATGGCTTGTTTAGTAGCTCTGAAGGCTTTCAAGAGCCTCTAGATCAGCCCTCCCTGATCCGGTGCTTCCCAGATGTGCTGGCCTACAACTCCACAGCCAGCATGGCACCATGGTTGTTGTGGGTGCTGGGAGTTGTAGTCCAAAACCCCTGCAGCCTCTGCCAGTAGCTCCTTGCCCTTACAGGATATAAAAAATGTGGTGGGAATGCCCTTGGGAGGACAGCATTTGGCCAAACCAGCTGGTATTTGGGTCCTGCTCCCTTTGCCCTTGGCTCTGCCTTCAGCCCTGAGAGCTTCTCCAAAATGTAATTCAGTCCTTGGTTGAAAGAGGTTTAACACCCCTGTCCTCCTGGTTGCACTGTCCAACCAAGGGACTGTAACATCATCATATTCTATCAGCCTGTCTTCTCTTCCTGAGAAATATATGCAGAGCCATCACTGCCACCATTACCCCAACGTCTCTGCTGTATGGGGGAATGGAAGGGAACAGACTGTTGTAACCTTCAAACATCAGTATCTGAATTATTTTGTTTTGATAGATGTATAAAAAGTGGAAACCACTGATCTGTAATCCTGAACTACCACTGAATTGCTCAGCAGATGCTGTTGTTCAGCTAATTATAACTGAGACTTGCTTTCCTTGCTCCACTGTGTGGGCCCAAAGAGTTGTGGGTCCAAGAACCTAAAAAAACGCAGTGCAAATAAGATGCAAGCTAAATACTGAAGACCTTGCCAACAAGCATGCTTAGCCACAAAGAATGTCATATTTGTGACCTTTGGAAAGGCTAATTGGAAAGAATCTAATACTGATCTGCAGGCACAAGTGGGGTTTCATGTATTAGGATAATTGAACAAGAAGAGCCACAAATCACGAGTTACATTTCTTAAAAAAAAAATGCAAAAAACAACAACCAGTAGAAGTTGTTGCAGAATAAATTATTTTTTTTTTCTGAACAAGGATAAAGATGATACGGAATTATTCATATGACCAAAAAAATTCAATCTGAGAGTGTCCGATGATTGATGTTATTGTATGATGAGGTCTGAAATGATTTTTTGGAGGTGGGAAAATTTGTCCAATTTTCACATTCAGATTTTGAATGTTAAATTCAAACCTAACATTCTTCTTCTTTTGCATTCATATACAGTCATCAACTTTTAAGTTTAATGTAAGTTATCTGTATGAAATCCCCTTGTGTGATTTTTGTCAATTATAGGGTATCAAATGTCATAAGATGTCAAATACAATCAGTGCTGGTTCCAGGTTTTTGAGGGCCCTTGGACGATTGCCCTCCTCCCTCAGTAAATCTACCTTCTCACAGCCACTGTCACCCATTATGGTTGTGCCTCATCCACTCTCTCGTCATTGCTACCCCTTGCTTGCTTGACAGGCAGAAAGCCAGTGAGCAAGCAGGCAGTGGCATCTCCTGCTCCTCCCTCTCACCACCACCATTTTCTGGGCCAGGGCAAGTAGCAGGTGAACAAACAGGTTGCAATGGTGAAGAGGAGGAACAACTCCAGGGCCCCTCCTGGGATGGGATGTGGGCCTTTGGCAGGTGTCCAGCGATACCTGTCCTTGATGTGGGCCCTGATCAACTCTTAAATACCAACTGGCAGCTTCAAAATACTGAAAAATATTGAATACTATTGCAAAGTAATTGTGAAATGCTAAACACTAACTGCACATGAATAGAATTACACAATATTATTGAACACTGAGAAATATTCTGTGGTGGCTCATGTGGCAGTTCATTGGCAGTCTACCAGCTTCTGCTATTAAGCACAGCTGAACAGGGGAGGGTGGCCTGATGCCCTTATTGAAGCATGTCAAGGATGGAAGCAGTTAGGCTGCTCCTTCAGTACCATGCTGAGTGGACAGCAGTGCTAAGCATGGGCCCTACTATCCAGTAGTATACTGGATACTCGCTCCAGTAGTATACTGGATACTCCAGTAGTATACTGAATACAGTAATATACTGGATACTCACTCGCTGGATCATCACCTTGCTGTGGTGAGTGGGCTTATGTGTTCCAATGAACTCTGTGAGCAAAGCTGTCGGGAGTCATGTACTCCCAGCAGGGCCACCCATGGTGGTAAGGTCAAGGGGGAGGAACCAGACAAAGAACGATCCAAGAAAGTCCTCAACGGCAGAACAGGTGGAAGATAACAAGGTGTATGTTACAACGGCTGTGAAGGCGGATGAAGGCTGCAGCAGATAAAAGACTACCAATCGTCATGTTATTCATGCCACTGGATTAGAGCCTTTTTCTGTGAAGACTGTGTGTTGATCATTGTGCACTGATATCCACACATAATTTATTTATTTATTTATTTATTATTTCTATACCGCCCAATAGCCGAAGCTCTCTGGGTGGTTCACAAAAATTAAAACCAAACACACAATAAAACAATTTAAAATATATAGAACATTAAAACCACAATATAACAATACAGCCACAATAAAATCTAGCAGCAGTGCAGGAGTTTAAAATACAGATTTAAAACAGCAAAGATAAAAATTTAGAAAGCTAAAATGCCTGGGAAAATAAAAAGGTCTTCACCTGGCGCCGAAAGGAATACAATGTACATAAAACAAATTCACGCACAGGCATCTTCCAATCCAAACCCCAAACAACCAAAAGTCCCATGGCGATCGGTGAATGGTAACAGGGGCAGGACTGTGAAATCTGGACACCCCTAGTCATGGACCAGCACATGGGCGGTGGATACAGATTCAGTCGTCCTGACTCAGGGACCGAGGCAGTTGAGTGGTTTGGCAGCTGTACCCACAACTGAGCAGTCCTGTTTAGGATCCACTCTGCTCACCCCATATGGGGAGGGGGCTAGAAAAGGTGCCCTAAACATAGTCTGCCTCACCTCTTCCCTGACTGGATTACCACGTCCAGTGGGGTCACCATTTATCAGTCGCAAACAAATGAATTTTGGAACATGGAATATACGGACACTGCTGGACAATACAGATAGTGAACACCCTGAACGTAGGACTGCCATCATTGCAAGGGAGCTGAGACATTTTAACATTGACATAGCAGCACTCCAAGAAACCTGAAGAGCAGGAGAGGGACAACTGAAGAAAGAAAAAGGAGGTTATACCTTCTTCTGCAAAGGACTGCCTGAACAAGAATGACAAATACATGGAGTGTTGTTGTTGTTCAGTCATTAAGTCATGTCCGACTCTTCGTGACCCCATGGACCATAGCACGCCAGGCCTTCCTGTCCTCTGCTGTCTCCCGGAGTGTGCTCAAATTCATATTCATTGCATCGGTGATGCTATCTAGCCATCTCATCCTCTGCCGTCCCCTTCTCCTTTTGCCTTCAATCTTTCCCAGCATCAGGGTTTTTTCCAGTGACTTTTCTCTTTGCATTAGGTGGCCAAAATATTTGAGCTTCAGCTTCAGTATCTGTCCTTCCAATGAGCACTCAGGGTTGATTTCCTTTAGGATGGACTGATTTGACCTCTTGCAGTCCAGGGGACTTGTAAGAGTCTTCTCCAGCACCACAGTTCGAAAGCATCGATTCTTCGGTGCTCAGCCTTCCTTAGAGTCCAGCTCTCACAGCCATACGTTGCTACTGGGAAAACCATAGCTTTGATTAGACGAATCTTTGACAGCAAGGTGATGTCCCTGCTTCTTACTATGCTGTCTAGGTTTGCCATAGCTTTCCTCCCAAGGAGCAAGCGTCTTTTAATTTCATGGCTACAATCACCATCTGCAGTGATCTTGGAGCCCAAGAAAATAAAATCTGTCACTGCTTCCATTTCTTCCCCTTCTATATGCCAGGAAGTGATGAGGCCAGATGCCATGATCTTTGTTTTTTTAATGTTGAGTTTCAAACCAGCTTTTGCACTCTCCACTTTCACCCTCAACAAGAGGCTCTTTAGATCCTCTTTGCTTTCTGCCATTAGTAGGCTTTGCTATTAGAAATGATCTTATGAAGCTCTTGTCAGAAGTTCCTACTGGCATTAACAAACGACTCTCAACCCTTTGAATAAAACTCACCAAAAACCAGCAGGCAACTATTTTAAGTGCTTTTGCACCAACATTAGATGCTGATGAAGACATCAAAGAAAAAATTTACTCCCAGCTGGATACCATCTTATCAGAGATACCTAAGGAGAACAAAATTATCCTCCTGGGTGATTTCAATGCAAGAGTTGGACGTGATTTTGATTTGTGGCCGGGGACCATTGGGAAAGAAGGAGTTGGCAATAGCAACCAGAATAGAATTCTACTTCTGACTAAATGTGCAGAGCATAATCTTGTTGTTACCAACACACTCTTTCACCAGAAAAATAAATTTAAAACATCATGGAAGCACCCTCGGTCAAAGCACTGGCATCTCCTAGATTATGTAATTGTCTGTGCCAGAGATCGCTGCGATGTACTCCTCACCAGAGCTATGATGAGTGCTGACGACTGCTGGACAGACCACCGATTAATTCATTCCACGATGGCCATTAAGATTGTCCCTCAGTGTAGGCTCCAAGGAAGAAAACTAAGATGTAAAATCAACACCCAAGCCCTTCAAGATCCTATTAAGCGAGCCTGCTATCAAACAACTCTTAAGGAACACCTACCTATGGAAACCCCTGAAAATGTCGGGGAACACTGGAATAAACTGAAGACCTCCATTATCGCAGCCTGTGAACAAACTATCAGATACCAAACTAAGAAACATCAGGATTGGTTCGATGAGAATGATAGGGAGATTGAACATATTATTGATAAGAAAAGGAAGGCCTTCCAAATATGGCAAAAAGACATCAACCGTGCCGCTAAGAAAAAAATCCACACCAGTGCAAAGGCTGAGGTCCAAAGAAGAACTAGAGAACTTAAGAACACCTGGTGGATAAAGAAAGCTCAAGAAATCCAGCATTTTGCAGATGCCCATGATGCACGGGGCTTTTTTAATGCCACAAAGGCCATCTACAGACCAGCAAATCATGATACAAACCCCCTACGCTCAATAGATGGTGCCAAACTCCTAAAGGACAAAAAGTCTATTGCACTGCATTGGAAAGAGCATTACCACAATCTCCTTAACCATAACTCTATTGTGGCTTCTTGTAAATCCCACAAAAACAAACCAGAGATGAGCTTGCAGTATCCCCTAGTTTGGAGGAAGTCAGTAAAGCTATCAACCAAATGAAAAATAACAAAGCTGGCGGACCCGATGAGATCCCTGTTGAAGTCTATAAAGAAGATGGGCCTGAAGCTACATGACAGCTTCACAAGCTCATCAGAAAAATCTGGATAAGGGAGGAGATCCCAGCAGACTTCAGGGATGCCATAATTATCACTCTCTACAAAAAGGGTGATAGAACAGATTGTGGAAACTATCGAGGCATCTCCTTTCTAGCTATGGCAGGCAAAATCCTGGCAAGGATCCTCGCAAACCACCTTTTACCTATCTCAGAAGACATCCTCCCTGAATCCCAAAATGGCTTCCACCCCTCCAGGGGGACAGGGGATATGATCTTCACCACACGACAGCTCCAAGAAAAATGCAGGGAGCAAAACTAACCTCTGTACATGGCATTTATTGATCTGACTAAGGCCTTCAACACTGTAAACCGAACTGCTCTCTGGACCATCCTTGTGAAAACATGATGCCCTAACAAATTTGTGAACATCTTGCGGCTCCTCCATGATGACAACAATCTTGGATAACAATGGCTCTCAAACTGATCCATTTAAAGTGGGATCAGGTGTTAAACAGGGATGAGTTGTTGCTCCAACTTTATTCGCTATCTTCATCGCTATGATTCTACACCTTGTTGAAGGGAAACTTCCCACTGGTGTAGAAATCATATATCGAACAGATGGAAAACTTTTTAATCTCAGTAGGCTGAAAGCAAAAAATAAAGTAATTACAACCTCTGTCATAGAACTTCAATATGCTGATGATAACGTAATCTGCGCACATCAGAGGAAGATCTCCAAACTATCCTAGACATTTCGCAGAAGCATATGAAAAGCTTGGCCCCTCGCTTAACATCAAAAAAACCAAAGTGCTTTACCAGCAAGCACGAACCAACCCCTCTGTAGCACCATCAATCCAGCTTAATGGTGTGATGCTGGAAAATGTCTATCACTTTTCTTATCTTGGCAGCCATCTCTCCACAAAAGCCAACATAGATGCTGAAATTCAGCATCTCCTGAGCTCTGTGAGTGTAGCATTCTCCCGAATGAAGCATAGAGTGTTCGAGGATCGGGACATTCGCAGGGAGACCAAAATGCTTGTTTTCAAAGCCATTGTACTTCCGACCTTACTGTACGCCTGTGAAACATGGACCACCTATAAACGCCACCTCCAACTAGGGATGTTGGAGAATTCCACCACGGACTCCAGTGAGGCTGGATTCTTTAGAATCCAGCCCCCCGGAGTCTGTGGCGGAATGGGGCAATCCAGCACCACCACCCCACGGAAACCCCCCAGGATGGAGCCTACCTGGCGGCGGCTCTGGCAGCAGCTCCGGCGACTTCAGGTGGTCTTCCGGCCATGTTGTTGTTGTTGTTTTTAAGTCTTTACGTAGCCTATCACGGCTGACTACAGGGACGCAAACGGTGGCAACTACAGCCGCCGCCATTTGCGTCCCTGCTAGCCAGCGGCCGGATGTCCGGCTGCTGGCGGAGCCAGCCGGAGGCTCCGCGGAATTCCTGCAGAGCAGAGCCGGCTGGCCAGGATTCTGGGGGGGAGGCACAGAGCACCTCCCCCCCCCCAGCGGAACCCGGCGGAGCCAGGTAAGGGGACTTTCGTACATCCCTAGAAAGATTTAATCAACGCTGCCTCCAAAAATTCTGCAAATTACTTGGGAAGACAGACGGACTAATGTCAGCATACTGGAAGAAGCAAAGACCACCAGCACTGAAACAATGATTCTCCAACATCAACTTCGCTGGACCAGCCATGTTGTTCGAATGCCTGATCATCGTCTCCCAAAGTAGCTACTTTATTCCCAACTTATGAATGGAAAACGGAATATTGGTGGACAGCAAAAGAGATTTAAAGATGTTCTCAAAGCTAATCTAAAAAAATGTAACATAAGCATTGAGAACTGGGAAGCTCTAACCCATGAGCATTCCAACTGGAGGTCAGCCTATATTAAAGGCACTATGGACTTTGAAGAAGCACGAGTACAGGGCAAAAGGGAGAAACGAGCTCAACGGAAGGCAGGTCAAGCAAACCCTCACTGTGATCGCCTTCCACCTGGAAACCTATGTCCTCACTGTGGGAGGCTGTGTGGATCCAGAATTGGCCTTTACAGCCACCTACAGACCCACTGCTAAGACTCAACCCCTGGAAGACAATCTTACTCAGTCACGAGTGATCGCCATGCCTATCTAGTTCCAGCCATGCACCAGGACAGTGCTCAAGTAGCAACCCCAATCCTGTTTGAGGACATCCTAATTAGGGTGCCAGATTCCCCTCCCCTATTAAGTGGCACTGAGCAACAGAAGCTGGACATCCAACAATATTTGACAGTTGACATGGAATAGTATTATTAAAAACCACTGGATGTCAACTGTCAACTCTTCTTGAAGATTAACTGCATCAAATGCCATCTATATCAAATATCCCAGAATGATTCAATGCATAGTCTGATACCTACTTTGTTTTTTCCCTAGAACCCCAAAATCCACCAACCAGAGCCTGGTGTAAAAGACCTGCACTCAGAATTAGAGGATTTAGAGCCTGAACCACTGTAGGGGCAGGCTCAGAGCACACATCCTCCCCACAAGTTGATTTTAGCCCCTTTTTGAATGCCTGAACAAGTTTGTTTACTAGCAACTATATATTTGCATTTCAATACATACTAACAGTCTATGCATTTCAAAGCCTTCTGTATCCATTCTGCATCCACCAGCTGTCCATAGTAACAGAGGAATCTAAATACAAAAAATACTGCTTCTGATTTATATTGAACAGAGGTGAAGGCAACTGCAAAAATAAATTTGATTCTACTATAAAAATAACTTACAGATTAACCATCAGCCCCTGAAAACATATGCTCAGCATTGAAGAAGAAAATCAGAGCTAATATTGCCCAGAGGCCATGTTTGCTTCCCTCCAAACCAGCTGAGGTCCAGTCCAGCCCAAAGAGTATTTAGAGGAGATTTAAAGAAGCCCAGTGTTATGCCTGCCTGAAAAGAGCCCCAAAGCATCATTCAATATTCCAGGATACTTTGACATCAACAATTTGTAACGTGTTCATTTAGGAAAATGAAAGATACAAAACAGACTCTTCTTGGCCCAACTTCTGTTGGTTAAATGGTATGTAAGCTTCTGAGGGGGGGGGGTGTCTGTGTGTGTGTGTGTGTGTGTGCGCGCGCGCACATCTGCATGGTTCAGAATATAGTAATTCAGCATTATTATACTGCTGGGGTGTTGAACCTGGGGTCCCAATCCAACCCTTTGGGGTTCCCCAAATGGCCACAGCTATTTTTGAAGCTGCCAATTGATATTTCAGATTTGATCATATTCAGGGCCCACATCAAGGATAGGCATCGTTGGGCACCTGCCAAGGGCTCACACCCCCAGCAGGGGCCCTGGAGTTGTTCCTCCTTTTCACCATTGCAACCTTTTTGTTCACCTGCCACTTGCCCTGGCCCAGACAGTGGTAGTGGTGAGAAGGAGGAGCCGTAGATGCCACTGTTTACTTGCTCACAGAAGGCTTCTTCACACGGAGCTTTTATCCTGCTGTTGAGAGTGGTTACTCACGAATTTGCTGGTCCTTTAGATGACATCGTCAACCTTCAGGGTGTCTTCTGTGCTAAATGACCTTTATTCAATTTTTTTAAAAAAAAAAAAGATCAGAGATAATGAGCTATCAAATTACATTACTTAAGTTCCACTTGAGTTCTCTTGTGAGAAAAGAAAAACTGCAATAAGAGGAGCTAGGCCACAGTGCCATCTAGCAGCTGTATTATGAAACATATGGAAGACTCAGATAAGGGGGAAAGGAAGCCCGTGTAACGAGAGTCCATCATGATTCTGCATGTAAAACGGTAGAAAGTCCCATTTTAAATGTGGGATTTTAGGATTGTGTAGAGATGCTCTGACTCTCTGCCTGTCAAGCAAGCTAAGGTGCTTGGTGGGGCTGATTAACAAACCACCAGCAACCTGAAAGCAGGTTCTGGGTGGTTTATTAACCACCCCAGCCACTCATCCTAGCCAGGTTCAGACACCACAGCAAGCCATGCCGATGAGGGTAATTATGTATATCTGGCTGACACATGCAGGGTGGTTAACAAGCCACCTGAAATTGTGTGAACCAGGGCTATGTACAAACTGACTCAGCAAGTGCAGCAAGCAACAGATCCTATTTTAAGGAAAATATTATGGCACTATGGTACCCATTTATTTCCTTTGTTGAAGCCCTTCAAACTTTTGATCAAATTCCAACCAAGTACAGTGCATTTTTTTTTTCTGGCTAAAAGACATACACATACAGTCAGGGCCAGAAATATTGGAACAAAGATAACTGTTTTGGCAGTTGGCCTCAGTACACCACCACATTGAAGGTGAAAGGAAACACACCCAGATGGGAGCGGAGTCAGGACTGTCAGCTGTAATTCAAGGGGTTTGACAAAGGTGGGACACTAACCATTCAGGAAGGACAGCCAGTGGCATACCCATCGTTGGTGGCTCATAAGTAATGAAACACACCAATATGATTTCAAACTTAAGGATTGTCTTTAATACTGGGATGAAAATCCTTTGCAGTCAATGACTGCCTGAAGTCTGGAACCCATGGACATGACCAAATGCTGAGTTTCCTCCCTGGAGATGCTTTGCCAGGCCATTACTAAGCTGCCTTCAGCTGCTGCTTGTTTGTGGGTCTTTCTGTCTTCAGTCTTGCCTTCAGGAAGTGAAAAGCATGCTCTATTGGGTTGAGATCAGGTGACTGACTTGGCCAGTGAAGAACATCCCACTTCTTTGCCTTGAGAAACTCTTGGGTTGCTTTTGCTGTATGTTTTGGGTCATTATCCATCCACAGTATGAGCGGTGTCCTATCAGTTTGGCAGCATTCGGCTGAATCTGAGCAGAAAGTACAGCCTATACACTTCAGAATTCATCCTGCTGCTTTTATCAGCAGTCAGGTCATCAATAAACACCAGTGACCCGCTTCCATTGGCAGCCATACATGCCCATGCCATAACACTGCCTCCACCATGTTTGACAGATGATGAGCTGTTCCTTTCCTTCTCCATACTTTTCTCTTCCCATCATTCTGGTACAAGTTAATCTTGGTTTCATCAGTCCAAAGAATCTTATTCCAGAACTGGGCAGGCTTTGTTTGCTGGCAAAGGCTAATCTGGCCTTTCTGTTCTTGAGCGTTACCAGTGGTTTGCACCTTGTTGTGAAGCCTCTGTATTTACATTCATAAAGCCGTCTCTTGACTGTAGATGTTGACAATGACATGCTGACCTCCTCAAGAGTGTTCTTGACCTGGCTAGATGTTGTGAAAGGGTTCCTCTTCACCATGAGCAGAATTCTGTGGTCATCCATTTTAGTTGTCTTCCATGGTCTTCCAGGCCTTTTGTTGTTGTTGAGCTTGCCAGTTCATTCCTTCTTTTTCAGGATGTTCCAAACTGTTGTATTGGCCACTCCCATTGTTTTTGCTATCTCTCTGATGGGTTTATTTTGTTTCCTCAGCCTAATGATGGCCTCCTTCACTCGCATGGACACCTCTTTGGACCTCATGTTGGGAGTTCCAGTGAACAGCTACCAAATGCAAATGTAACACTCAGAACCACCTCCAGGCCTTTTTATCTGCTTGACTGGTCATGGGGTACCCAGGAAACAGGCCACACCTGGCCATGCAGCTGCTTGTCAGCCATTCATTCCATTACTTATGAGCCACCAACGATGGAGGTGTGTGTATGCCACTGGCTGTCCTTCCTGAATGGTTAGTGCCCCACTTTTGTCAAACCCCTTGAATTACAGCTGAAAGTCCTGACTTCACTCCCATCTGGTTGTGTTTCCTTTCAACTTCAATGTGGTGGTGTACAGAGGCCAACTGCCAAAACAGTTATCCTTGTTCCAATATTTCTGGCCCTGACTGTATAGCACATGCTCCTTATATTATGTGCTGGATAATTTGTATTTTCATTCATTCATTAGATAGTGAGCTCCTATTTAGGCTGTTTTACTGTACATGTTCCATGTCCCATATCAGTGATAGGCTAAGAATTATAATTAGTGAATATCTTTGCTTCTTTGGTGATATATTGTATTATTATTATTATTATTATTATTATTATTATTATTACACTTATATCCTGCCTTTTTTCCTCTTGCAAGGAACCCACGGTGTCTTATATGGTCCTTCTTTTCTCCACCTTATCCTCACAACAACCCTGTGAGGTAGGTTAGGCTGAGAGTCAGTGACTGGCCCAAAGTCACCCAGTGAGCTTCATGGCCGAGTGGGGACTAGAACCTGGATCTCCCAAAGTAAGAACTGTGTGAGTTCCTTCAAAGTAAGAATTGTTTCTAATCTGGCACAGTAACAGAAGGTGCTATACTTGTTGAGAGAACCGAGGTTTACAATGCTTGGAAATTTTCTTCTTTCTTTCAAATATTTGCTTATTTAAACACAGCCTGCTCCATCCTGAGGCTTGGAACCAATAAAAAAATACATCCCCAATACCAAAAATATCCAGTTAAAAGGAAAAACAACTGATAGAAAATAATGCCTGAAACTCTACCTTCCTACAAGACCAAAAGCCAGTCCAAATAAAAATATCTTGCAACATTGATAAAAGAAGTTTGGACTAATTTTATTTACATTTACTTTTGACATTTTCACTCAGCCTTTCAATGAAATAGTCAAGGTGGCTTAGATTTTTCCTCCAGAGGGAGGGGGTTCCATATTTAAGGTGCAGTCCTGCCACCAAAGTCCAGCTTACTATCTTTGCTCAATCCTTTTGAAAAGAAAAGTAAGGGCTGATTCACAAATGAATGTCTCCTCACCACCTCACTTCATGGAAGAGTATTCACCCCAATCCAGCATGGGGCAATTTTCACCTGGATTCCAAGACTAGATCATGGTCCTGTGTGGATAAAAAGATACTGAATGCACAATTCTCCTTGTAGTACCCTTATGTCCAATACTAGAGCTGTGTGTGCAGTTCCTTGTGCCTGTTGGCTCCCCTCTGCACACCCCTGACAAATAGATAACGCACGCAGACAGCTTTGACAGGGGCAACAGTCTTTTTACAGGCAGATCCAGCACATGGTTGTTTGGAAGTTAAGTTCCACTTGTGGCTTACTGTCTCAGAAGGTTGTGCAGCCTTAGGAGTTTTCCAGGTGCTCCATTCCGCACTCCCACCAAACTGGTGATCATCGTTGCTACATGAGCAAATCTGCAGATTGGGGAGACATGGTTTAAATTAAGCTCTGTAGTTCTTAAGTGGTGCTTGTTTTTTTGTTTTGTTTTTTGTTTTAGATTTGTGAGCTGCATCCCACACTGCAGTCACTGAGTGACGATCATGCAGGTGTGGACTCATCCTTAGTGGACGGTGTGAAATGAGTCCTGGCCTCTGATAAAATAACATGGGCAAAAATGGCTTGAATTCTGATGTGATAAGCTAATGTAGTTTAATGGCTGCCGGGTACACTTGACCTGGGTTCAAATCCTACCAATTGACATTGGACAACTGCTCCCTCTCAGCTTAACCTCCCACTTATTTATTTATTTATTTATTTTTAAAATTATTAAATGCCCCAGAACATAAATTTCTCTAGGCATTTTACAAAAACATAATAATGTGAATAATATTCTGATAAAATCAACAAAACAGTCATAAAGGAACTGGCAGAAGAACTCTCAGAACCGCTGTCGATTCTCTTTGAGAAATCATGGATGACGGGGGAAGTGCCAGATGACTGGAGGAGGGCTAACGTTGTCCCTATCTTCAAAAAGGGTAAAAAGGAGGAACCTGGGAACTACAGACCAGTCAGTCGGACATCAATCCCTGGGAAAATTCTGGAGCAGATCATAAAGCAATCCATCTGGAAGCACCTTGACAACAATGCCGTGATTACTTGAAGCCAACATGGATTTGTCAAAAACAAGTCCTGCCAGACGAATCTGATCTCATTTTTTGATCAAGTAACCTCCCTTGTAGACCGTGGGAATGCTGTAGACATCATATACCTCGACTTCAGCAAAGCTTTCGACAAAGTGCCCCATGAAATCCTGATGAGCAAACTAGCTCAAAGTGGGCTAGATGAAGCAACGGTCCGGTGGATCCACAGTTGGCTACAGAATCGGTCTCAAAGAGTGCTTATCAATGGGACCTTCTCAAACTGGGGAGAGGTAACGAGTGGGGTACCGCAGGGCTCGGTCCTGGGCCCAGTGTTCTTCAACATTTTTATTAACGACTTGGAGGAGGAGGTGCAGGGAATGCTGATCAAATTTGCAGATGACACAAAATTGGGAGGGATAGCTAATACTTTGGAAGATAGAAACAAAATTCAAAGTGATCTGGATAGACTGGAGTGCTGGGCAGAAAACAACAGAATGACATTTAATAGGGACAAATGCCAAGTTCTGCACCTAGGAAAAAGAAACCAAATGCACAGTTACAAGATGGGGGATACATGGCTCAACAACACTACAAGCGAGAAGGATCTTGGAATTGTTGTCGATCACGAGCTGAATATGAACCAACAATGTGATGTGGCTGCAAAAAAGGCAAATGCTATTTTGGGCTGCATTCATAGAAGCATCACTTCCAAATCCCAGGAAGTACTAGTTCCCCTCTACTCAGCACTGGTTAGGCCTCATCTGGAGTACTGTGTCCAGTTCTGGGCACCACACTTTAAGAAGGATGCAGACAAACTGGAGAGGGTTCAGAGGAGGGCAACAGAGATGATCAGGGGACTGGAAACAAAGCCCTATGAAGAGAGACTGAAAGAACTGGGCATGTTTAGCCTTGAGAAGAGAAGACTGAGGGGAGATATGATAGCACTCTTCAAGTACTTGAAAAGTTGTCACAGAGAAGAAGGCCAGGATCTCTTCTTGATCATCCCAGAGTGCAGGACACGGAATAATGGGCTCAAGTTACAGGAAGCCAGATTCCGGCTGAACATCAGGAAAAACTTCCTGACTGTAAGAGCAATACAACAATGGAACCAATTACCTGGGGAGGTGGTGGGCTCTCCCACACTGGAGGCCTTCAAGACAAGGCTGGACAGCCATTTGTCAGGGATGCTCTGACTTGAATTCCTGCATTGAGCAGGGGGTTGGACTTGATGGCCTTGTAGGCCCCTTCCAACCCTACTATTCTATGAATCTATGAATATAACACTAATAAATGTGCCCAGCACAGCACAGAATACAGTATCAGGTAGAAGGTAAAACCAGATTGCAGGGATTAAAATAATAAAGCACAAAAATATTACAATATTTCTAAAGCATTAAAATACTTCTAAAGGATAAAAGAAAACCTTATACATTAAAAGACTTTAAACAATTTTATAAGTCTGGGAGAACAGAAAAGTCATAGCCTGGTGCCAAAAAGAGAGTAAATGTGGACACCAGGTGAGCTCCCCTGGGAGAACATTTCAGAGCAAGTAGGCAGGGGAACAGTACCATGGGGTTACTATGAACATACAATAGCTGTGGCAGCCTATGTCATCCAGATTACCTTGGAGATAAAGGCGTAACACAAATATATACCATACACACTGAGATAGCCTCTGGTACAGTTTTCCACAATCTGGTGCTCTCCAGAGGTGTTGGACTACGACTCCCACCATCCCTCAGTCCGCATGGCCATCGATAACTCCCATCACCTCCCAGCCACCACGGCCAATGCCAGCTGGGGATGCTGAGAATTGTAGTCACATTCAGCTGGGAGGCACCAGGCTGGGGAAGGCTGAACCAGTACAACGAGCCAAGACGCATTTTTCATTTCAGGACCTTTACACTGACCACCGGCTGTCTACTTTACCCGTATGCGCTCCCCTGCCTTTCTGGGCCGGGGGGAGTGGCGAGTCTAGACGTAGCGAGGGCTTCGGGGGGCCCTTCCGCATGTGGCCTCTCCTCCCTCCGTAGGGGCTGAGCGCTCATCGCCAGCTATGGGTCTCCCTCTTCGCGCTTCTGGGTGGCGCTTGGCGACGTCCTGACGACCTGGGGCGTTATGGGGCAGAACACGAAGCCAGGCAGAGCGAGGGCTGTGCCGGGGAGGGTGACGGCAGACTACTTCCTGCGGCAGGCAGGCAGGGAAAACGAACGCCGCCGCCGCAGCCTACCACCTCTAGAGCAATGCAAAGGAGCAAGAGTTGCTCTCTGCAAAGAACATGGGTGCTCTGGGCTGCGAGGGTGCCTCTTTGCAGTCGCGCGTTCGGGCTCAAGTGGGGGTGCAGACCACCACATCACGCGGGTGTCTGGAATCAGTGATTTCTTCCGGCGAAGGCAGGAGAGGACAGAGGGCTGCTTTGAATGTTGTCGTTTTTTCTGGATCCCAAGTTCAGCTTTGCCTGTTTGACTCCTCAGCGCAGCGGGACGGAGCTGCAACCACAGCCTGAGCGCGATGCGTTCGTCCGGTGGATTGGAGATCCTGATACACTGGCACCGTTTTTCTTTCGCCGCGGCCGCTTTCAGTTATTCTTGTTCTGATATCTGCATCGACTTCTGCTGGGGGATGAGGAAAGTTTTACAAGCCCTCGCGCTCGGCAACTATGAGCATCTCTACACCGGCCTAAAATCCCACATTTAAAACAGGGCTTACTGCTTCCATTTTAAATACAGGATCAGAGGGACTCCCGTTACACGCTCTTCCTCTCCCGCTCCCTTTCCCCATCCTCTGAGTCTTCCATAGGTTTCATTATACAGCGCCTAGATGGTGCTGTGGTCTAACTCCTCCTTGCACATCTTCCTCTTTTCATGAGGGAACGCAAGCCAAACTCAAATGCTGTACTTTGATCGCTCATTGGGGTTCGCTACGTGGAGCTTTTATCCTGCTATTGAGATGGCTCTCTCTTGGAAGTCTGCGGGCTCTTTCGATGACACCGTTACCCTCCAGGGTGTCTCCTGCCATTTCCTCTAGCCTACCTCGTGTTTTCCCCAAACGCAAAAAAAAAATGTATTTTTCCCAGGCCACAGAACAGGAGCGCCATGACCTCCCTGTGAAATTCTCCAATAGCGGGCGAAACCGTTGTGTCTGCCTGCTGTAGGTGTTTGTTTTCAGTTGTTGGGGGCATGATCAGGATGAGATTTGACAGGTGCGAGGGCAAGAATCACCCGCCGATTGCGTCTCCTGCCTTTGCATTTCTCAGTTGGCGGGCGAAGAGGGTAAAATGCCTCCCTGTAAGGAAGGGAGACACATCTGATCCCCCACCCCACCAAGCTCAGAAGCAACATCCTCTGTTGTTTCAGAGCACCCTATTAAGTTCAAGTGGGGCTTACTCCCAAGTAAGTGTGCCAAGGGTTGCAGACTTACAGGGTGATCTTATTTCTACTCAGAAATAAGTCCCATTGAGTTCAGTGTGGCTTACTCCCACATAAGTGTCCCAAGGGTTGCAGACTTACAGCACAATCTTACATTTTATGTCTACTCAAAAGTAAGTCAGAGGTTTCCTGGGGGTTGCAGGACTCCCTTCCAAGGGACGCCCATCTCACGTCCTCTTTCCTGACCTTCCAGAAGTTGGTAAAGGCCTCCCTTTTTAGGAAGGCATTTGATATTTATAAGCTGTTGCTTTGAGATGTAGTCTTGGGGTATAGTAATCTCTTGTACCTTGTTGTGCATAGAATCTTGCAGGATTTGTAAATAATCACAGAATTCTATAACTGTCTTTTTTTCCTATTGCCCAACTTAATGGCATACCCAGCTCAAAACTGTCATCTGTCTTGAGAGCTTGTGATAAGGAGAGAGAGAGAGAGATACAGAGATACAGATATTCTTTTTTTTTAAGGGCTCAGGGACTTACTCAGCATCCCTGAGCACTAATTTTGCCTTCTGCCCAGCCTGTTTTTGCTCCCTAGCTCAGGTTTGCCACCTCACACAGGTCTACTGCTGTGTGCCATAGTGCTCCTTGTGGATTTCATAGTAAGGCAAACTGAGCAGCCTTCCTGGGGCCATTTCTGAGACTTGAGAGGTTGACAGACAAGAAACTGCCAGGATGAATGAACCCTAAGGGTGTGTCCACATTTCTACTGGGTGACCTTCAACGTTGTGCTGGCAGAATGGAATTCCAGGAAGATAACTTCCCTGCCTCCTCCTTCCTCCAGCAGCCCCCACCCCAACACCCACTGAAAATGCTATGCAGAGGGTCGGGGGAATCCTCCTAATGGACTGGGCTGGGCTGTGGCACAGGGGCCAGAAAATTGAGCAGAGGCGCCTTCTGCGGGTGGAGCTCCTGCTCACGTAAGATGCCTTCATCTGGTTTGGGGGGATTCCCCCTTCCCCCCCCAGTGCCTCCCCCATGGCACAGAAGACGCCCAGGAGAGTCCCCTTGTAGCAGCCATATCGGGGGTCAGACTAAGTAGCCTCATGCAGTCTCATGCTTCATGTTCTTGCTGAGCTCTTGCTCTCTGAAATATATGTTTGTAAGCTGACGAGATGCAGGAGTCTCTTGTCTTGTCAACAAAGGCTAAGGTCAGCATAGAATTGTTTATCATGTTCTCTGCTGTTCTCTTCTGTTCTCTGCTTATCATGGCTACCCTATAACCCATTTCTTGTATTATAAACAATGGTGCTAGGAGAAGAAATGTTGAGGACTGCAACCCCACACGGGAGGGAGAGGAGGAGCCATTTCATATGTGTCATAATGTCTATAAAAGCAATGTGTTAATGTGCCTCGGGGCTTTTGGCTCTTTGGAAGTGATTCCAGCCTTAAGCCCGCGCGTTAAATAAAGAAAAACTCTTTTTCCTTCACTCTGTGGTCTCTCTGACTCTGAGTTCTGCAACATAAATGGTGCCGTGACTCGGATTGTGGCAGGCTCTGAGACAGAGAGGTGGCAGTTGTCTGCTCTTAATCGCCGCACCGGGAGGGAAGGCTCGGCACACGCCTCCCTTTCTTGGCACCACCGACCTTTTTGTCGGGTGAACGGGAGAAAGCCTGCGCCGGGACTGCCTGAACGGCTGTGCGCGTCAAGAGAACCTTGGGAAGCGGAGGAAGGAACTTGAGCCCTGCCCATACTGCAGCTGCAATTGAGTTGAAACCCACATTGGAAGCCTTCAGGAGAAAGGCAAGTATATGGAATGAAAAGAGGGGCCCGCCTTTAGGAGAAAGGCCACTGGGCAGAAAAAAAGAGGGCCCCGCCTTATGAAGAAGGTCATACGTATACAAACGGTGACCCACCTGATTGGGGGTGGAGGGGGGACTTGATCACTCCCCCGAGCAGGCACTAATACTCAGCAAGGCGCTGAGGAAACTGCTTCGCTCTAGTGGAAAAGTAGGAAAGTGGGTGGCAGGGACATATGAATGAAATGGTGAAATTGATGATTGTGTGAGTGGCTACTGCGGTTTCTGTTGCATACCATTGACCGTCCGGGTGCCCAGGCCAGAAGCAAAGTACGTGGTGTAAAAATTCCTCTTGTGCCAGTCAGTGAGACCCCTTACTCGCTGACCAATCCCCTTCCCTCTTTGTGTCCATCTTCATCTTAAGTGGGAGGTTATGGGAGGTGGGGGAAGCAAGACTTGCACCCCCTTGAGATGTATGTTAAAAAAAAAAAAAGGAAAAAGATTTTTTTTTAAAGGATTCAGAATAGAGAGAGGAAACAGCAAAAAGCTCAAGGTCGAGCTGAGAGAAAAAAAAGAACAAGATCTGAGGCTGTTAATTAGAGAAATGTTGCAGGACAGCCTGGCTTTTAACGAAGCATGGGAGTGTGAGGCTGAAAAAGTAGCCGTTAGCCTAGTGCGCCAAGAGGGGGGGCAGGAGAATTGCCCACAGTGTTCTGAGTTGTGCAACATCATCACCTCGCCTAATTGAAATAAAATCCCTAAGAAATGGAAACTGAAAATGAAGACCCAGAAGATAAAGGCGCAAAATGGAATAAAGGTGAAGAATCAGCCCCCAGGGCACAGGCTAGACCCCTCTTTGAGTAGAAAGTGTGCCATAAGACTGTCCCAAGGCAGAATGAAGCGGAAAGACCACAATGAAGATCTCTTTCAAGGTAGCCATGCTTAGCTTTGAACTGTCCTAGAATTTCATAGAGCCTGTAGACCATCAGCTATATGATGTCTGAAGAGCGTAACCATTAAGCTTTTGCCGTGGGATTCCCTGCAATGAAAAAATCTCACTGATTTGAGTGTCCAGTGTTAGACTGCTTGAGTGTGTGTGCTGAAGAGACCGAGAAACCAGACAGCATGTTCCTGGCCAAGCCAAAATTAGGGTTGGCGGAGAATTTCTCCCCGAAACTTTGGGGGGCCGAGCGCCAACGTGTTCGGCCCCCCGAACAAGTTTCGGGGAGAAATCCTCCGAACCCCCCCGCCCCCCGCACCCCCCCCAGGACGGGACTTACCTTCACCGAATGTCCCTCCCGGTGGCTGGTCCGGCCGGCGGTTCGGCGGGTGTTCGAGCGAGGCAGGAGCGGCAGCCGGTCTTTTGACCGGCTGCCGCCGCCGCCATTGCAATGAAAGAAAAAAAAAAACGCCCCCTGATAGGCTACGTGACAATTCACGTAGCCTATCACGGCTAGATTTGCAAAGTCAGCCGTGATAGGCTACGTCAATCGTCACGTAGCCTATCACGGGTGACTTTAAAAAAAAAAAAAAGTGTGTACGGATAATGGCGGCCCCCATAGGGAGCCGCCATTCCCGTTCCTTATTTGGTCGCTGTAGTCTACGTAAAGATTTACGTAGACTACGGCGAAAATAAGGGCAACGCTATTTGGGGAAGAGAAGAAAAGGGGGGGTGATATTGTAAATCCCTGGCTAGCTTGTCTAGTGATAGATAGCCCCGAGAGCCCCCCCCCTTTCACAGTGCTGTGAGGCTTTTCATAAACTTGAACTCTCATTGCTGTAGACTGTGTGTCTGTGTTGTAGTCAGCTCAGTGCACAACAGGCTAAGTTTGATCTATGACTTTTAGATTTCCTTCTGCTAGAACTCATGCAGCATAGAGTTGCCGATGCAAAAATGGTGACCTAGAACTCTTTGCATGTGTGAGTATGCCCATCCCTTGATTTTAATGAGCCCTGAGCATGCAGCCAGAGGAGCAGTATAATTGCTAGATCTGCTCCATCATGCCTTACCATGCAAAAAGTGTTTTCCATTCATTGTGTTAAATTGAAAAAAAGTTTGTTGTGTATATTTTATGATTTCTTAGCTATCATAAAATATATGTGATATTTGCAGATTAGTGTTAGTTGCAACTCCAAATGATACTGAGTGTGGTTCCCAATGGATGACAAGAGAAAAGACAGAGACAAGTAGAAAAGACAGAGAAATAGATAAAGTGGCAGACAGATAGAGAAAGGGAAAAAAAGACAGAAAGAGAAGGCAAGAGGAAAAGAAAAAAAACATTTGTAAAGAAGAAGCGTGGCCATAGTTGCCCCCAGGGTGAATTAAAAGCAGCTGATTGTGCCTGGAGCTTATTACCTGGGGTAAAGTAGCCACAATAATGTAATAGTTCTTTAAGATGAAACAAATGTAACTAGAAGAAAAAACATTGTCTTTTAGATGCCTATCGCCAGTATACCCCCCTCGACCCTGAGGCCCAAGAAGACGTGGACGAAAAAATAGAAGAAGACCCAGCAGAAGCAGAGGCACAGTGTGCCCAGTGTGGACAAGATGGACATTGGTGGCATGAATGCCCAAATAAAATAAATCAAATACACAAAGGAGAAAACCAAAGGAGCCAGAACGGGCGAGAGAGAAGACAGCTTGAGAGGGGCCATGACATTGACTGTGAGGGGCCGTGACATTGACTTCATGATTGACACTGGAGCGGCATCAAGAGCAAGCAAACGTTAGCCTTAAACAAGAAGTCCAAACACTGGGCAAAGTTCTTCAAGCCCAGCGTCACTTTGTCTTAGAAAATAAGCCCCCAATTCCCATCACAGAAGTTCATCCTTTCCAACCAAGAGATGAAGTATGGGTTAAAGAGTGGAAAAATGACCCTTTGACTCCCAGATGGAGGGACAGAAAACTGTTATACTTTCCACCCCCACAGCTGTGAAAGTAGCTGGAGTTAAACCCTGGATACATTGGACATGAGTCAAGAGAGCGAGGGGGGGGAATGGAGTGTGAACAGAAATCCTGAAAATCCTTTAAAAATTATTCTGAAAAAGCAGTAAGAAGACTCAGGCTAGACCTTACTGTGGGCACACCGGGAGACTGTCCACCCTGCGTACGGTCAGACCTGCCACTGGAGAAAATTAAAGAAGGGGACTAGACCCTACTGCAGCTAGCCAGGTGAATAGCTGCCCAGCGTACGGTCAGATCTCAAAGAAGATCAAATATGCATGTTGTAGTGTTAGTGGTGCTGTATTATAGTTCCCTAATAAGGTGTGAAAAAGGGGGGTCTGCCCCTGGAGGGGGAAGTCTGTCCCAGCGATTCGCTGATAATTACTGGCTTCACTTAGCTAACGTCACTGGAGTAAAGCATTTTTGTTTACCAAAAGACATACCTGTGAACAGGCTTATTAGCGCTTGCCTAATACCTGTCTGTAAGCATCCTAAAAGAATTCAAAACGAGACTATGTTAAGCAATTTTAATATAAACTTGACTTATTCCCAAAATTCTGACTGGGGCATAGTTACGAAAATCTTACCCCCTACAGAATTTACTTTATGCACCCCCATCGTAGCTAAAACAAATGCCACTTGTGCACGAATGATTGTCAAAAATCTTCTGGGAAATGTAAAGCTATCCCTGCACCCCCCCTTCCACTGTAATGAAATTCAAAACATATCTTTTAATTATGCACATATACTTCTGCCTCATGGATGGTTTTGAACCTGTGGTTCCCATACCTGGTCATTCATTCCAGCCAACTTGTCTGATAACCACCCATGTTGCCTTGGGTGCCAATTCTTCTGTTGCCTGGTGCCAATTCTTCCCCCGTGGCCAGAGAAAATCCGACGGCAGCCTAGAGCACTCCAACTAACTGAAGATTGTAATAGCCATGTACAGCTATACTCTGACTCAGAAAAATTGGCATTGGCAGTATCGTTAGTTGGAGTTCCAGGTCTAGCCTTGGCTGGTAGTCTAGAAATCAACCGGTTAGCTTGCAGCTTGGCTAAGAGCATAAATGCCACCTCACGAGCATTGTCATTATTAAATAAAGAGTTGCGTGATTTAAGAGGTGCTGTTTTAGAAAAAAGAGCTGGTATAGATGACCTCTTCCTTCTTCATCATCTGGGTTGTGAGACGCACCAAAAGCTTTGCTGTTTTAATTTAACTGATAATAGTAATGCTGTAGATGAACAGATCAACAATCTGCACCATATAATGGCTGACATAACAATAAGACAACATAATTGGATCGATTGATTAACCTCTTGGCTTCCAGATCTTAGCTGGCTCAAAGCATTATTTGTTCTGATCTTACCAGTGGTATTAGTAGGGGTGCTGTTATGTTTCTGTACTCCCTGGTTTATGCGTTGCTTAAACAATCTGTTTACTGCCTCGGCCACAAAAACAGCTGCCTGCTACGCTCTAATAGCCCAACAGGAGGTTAAGTGATATGTATGTTATAAAAAGTTTTGTATGGTGCTTTGCAGACTATTATGAGCATTCGCTTATCAGAAATGCTATAATTGTAATAAAATTATGCATTTAAGGGGGGAATGTAGCAGCCATATCGGGGGTCAGACTAAGTAGCCTCATGCAGTCTCATGCTTCATGTTCTTGCTGAGCTCTTGCTCTCTGAAATATATGTTTGTAAGCTGACGAGATGCAGGAGTCTCTTATCTTGTCAACAAAGGCTAAGGTTAGCATAGAATTGTATATCATGTTCTCTGCTGTTCTCTTCTGTTCTCTGCTTATCATGGCTACCCTATAACCCATTTCTTGTATTATAAACAATGGTGCTAGGAGAAGAAATGTTGAGGACTGCAACCCCACACGGGAGGGAGAGGAGGAGCCATTTCATATGTGTCATAATGTCTATAAAAGCAATGTGTTAATGTGCCTCGGGGCTTTTGGCTCTTTGGAAGTGATTCCAGCCTTAAGCTCGCACGTTAAATAAAGAAAAACTCTTTTTCCTTCACTCTGTGGTCTCTCTGACTCTGAGTTCTGTAACACCCTAACCTTCTGTGTTGCATTTTCGGGAAAGCTATGACATGGCTCTGTGCATTAACACAGAAATTATAGAATATTCTTGAGAAGATGGATGATGCCAGTTTTTATACCCACCCATCCACTTTTACCTCTTCGGTGAATGTTTTACTAAGAGAATGTGCCTGACTAATTCAATATTCAGATAATCAGATCCCATGGATAATTGGTTTTCTTTTGCTGTTCCAGTGTAACGAACTAAAGCTCATGAAGAATGAATGGAATCTAGCCTTCCCATTGGAACAGTAATGCTGACATGCCTAACTTAACCTGCAATGGAATAATGGAGGGAATCCATATCAAGGAATCGGTACAGCAGAAACAATTCTCCTCCCTTCTCTAATTGAGATGATGTATTCCACAGGATTAGGAGGCAATGCCCTCATTGTGTTCACTATTCTAAGGTATCGTATGTGTCCTAGAAGAGTCATATTGCTCTAAGGAGATATCCAGGCATCTAAGAGTAGGCATGATCCAAAGAGCCCCATAAGGTTTATGCATTCAGTTGAAATCATGCACTGGGTTGCTTCTAAAATCCACTTGAAATTTGGGCAAGGCTTGTTTGGAATCCTAACCAAAAGTCCTTGTACTGCATTGGAATGAATAAATAAATGGATTGGCCTATGGACATGCTTAATCTGTAATCAGGAAGGTTCTAATGCATATGCTTATGTTAATTTCTGTGTTTGCTGAATAGGAATTATTTTCTGATCTGGGGCTCTACAACTAGAATGATCCAGCATTTTGTAACTAAAGTGGGATTAAGGAAATAGTTTGTAGGATATGTGCCTCCAGTTCCACTTACAGCATCTGATGAAGTGTGTTGAAAAACATGAAAGCTCATGCACATTTATTACAACATCTGAACAACTAAAATTATCTGATCAGCTATATGTGTACTACACTTAGTGTGCAATCCAAAGCATGTTTAGACAGAGCAAGGGCCTACAACTCCCAGCATTCCCCAGCCAGCAAAGCTTTTCTCTATCTAAACATGCATAGGATTGCACCCTTAATCCTAAAATTCAATAATAATGTTATTTATTTGTCATTTAAATTCATACCCCACCTTTCAAATATATCATCAGAGTGGTTTACAGAACAACACTAAAACCACCATAAAATAAGCTAAAACAGCCATTCTATAAAAGCAAGATGCAAAAATGCACAGTCAGGCATTACCTTTATTCAGACCAACCAGAAATGTACAAAATTGTGGGAAAACTTTGAGAACTCCAGGTCTCTTTATCAGGCAGTAAGTTACAAAAAGCAGGTGTTGGGAGGGGAAGAGGAGAGGGAAAAAAGCTGATGATATTGAAGTTATGAAGTCTACATGGTCAGAGGAAGGTGCACAGATTTAAATGAATTGGGGTGCAGTCTTATGCATGTGTAGACAGAAAAAAGTCCTACTGGGAGTTGTAGGACTTTTTTCTGAATAAAAATGCATAGGATTGTGCCCTTAGGATCTTAAGATGGAGTGTAGGAGGAGGTGCAGGTTTCAGGTTATATCAAGGAATGTTGGGAGAAAGAATCACATAATGGCTGTTTCTCCCATTTCTGAAAATATAAAATCCAGTTGTTACTGGGTGTTGTCCCCAACCTTACATGAAGCACAGGTTTGTACATAGAGAAAAATTTAGAAAGAGAAAGATAACAATGTTTATATTAGCAAAGCTGGAAATTAATTTTGGATGGTCCTCTAGGTTAAAAAAAATCAGTAGAAGCCAAATTGGGTAGTGTGCCTAGTGTTTGGAGGGGAAGTAACCCTCAAAGTGTAATCTCTCAAGTGGAAGATACTCAACATCCTCCAACTGTAGAATCTCGCTCCTGATTGGCTAAATTAGGTATTTTACAAGTTGCACATAAAACAAAAGTGAGCCGTGTTGGTCCTTATGAAACATTGCCTCCAAGTCTTTGAGAACAGCATCAGAATCAATGATAGGCAAGCAACTCTTGGGAGAGCATTCTACAGGCTGGGTACCATATGAGATGGCCCTCTCTCCAGACATAATCTGCCTAATGTCCAAAAGCAAGGTACTCAGAGCAGGGCCACCTATGATGATCTTGGTGGCCTGGAAGGCTCATGCAGGAGAATGTAGTGTTGGTGTAACCCAGCCTTCCCCAACTTGTTGCCTTCCAGATGTTTTGGAATTCAATTCCCATCAGCCCCAAACATCATGGCTCATAGTCAGGAGAGTTGTGGACCAAAATAACTGGTAGGCACAAGCTTGGGGAGGGTGATATAGCCTATCCCCCCACTGTCTCCACAGACCAAGAGTCAAGGTGCCAGGGTTTCATCTGTATCTGCTTTACCTTGTCTCTACTGACAAGTAAGAACAACACCTTTGCAATGCAGTATAAATCTGCCAGAACCTGTGTTCTATTTTTAATTGCATGAAGGGCAGGGGGGGAAATAATCTTTCATTTGATACTAGTTAAACGTCCTTTATTGACAGTCTATGTTTTTATATAGATGAGAAAGAGAAGAACGTATCCATTATGTATTAAGGGGGTTACTGATACAATGGGAGTTTGCTTGCCCAGCTTTTTCCTTAGGTTGGTTTCAGAAACCGAAACTTGAAATACTACTTTAGCATTCCCTCATACACTGAACCCATATTAGAACTGATAGATATCACTACAAATGGTATTCTGTGGTTAGACTGAGAGATTCAATTTATTCTGGCATGTCATTTTCCCTGAAGATATGTTGTTATTTGCCTGTGTGCTAGAGAGACTGTGTCTCTCACACACATGGTCTCTCTCTCTCTCTCTCTCTCACACACACACACACACACACTCAGAGAGACACACACCTATGCATACACATGTATATTTTGGGCATTTCAGGAAATAGTGAGGAGGGTTACTGACCATTTACACTGGTATTACCCCATTGAATTTTATTAACAGGATTTCATCACTGCAAATGGGAAGTGAATTTCCCCTTACAAAAGGGGAAACAAAGAAAATATGAAGCAGACCTACCAAAGGCACTGGAAATCCATATCCTAGTACCAGCTGATAGTCCAAGCAATGTTATTGGGGTGTTTTTTTAATTAAAATCAACAACATAGGAAGCTGCCTTATACTGAGTTAGACGACAAGTCCATCTTGCCCAATATTATCCACACTGACTGACAGCAGCCCTTCAGAGTTTCAGGCAGGGTTCTTTCATGGCCACGTGGACTTCCAGTTACATTAGTTCAACAGTGCTTCAGCTGCTTTGGAATGTCGCCTCTGTAACTTTGGTTGTTTGTATTTCACACATATTTTCACAGGGGAGCAATTTACGCTGCCATTTCCAAGTCCTGTTCTGTGTTCTGATTTCCCAAGATCTCTCTCCTCTACCGGAACACCTTGAAAGATCAATAGTCCCCTGGGAGAGGGGAGGTACTGAATGTCATCTTTTTACCTGAAGCATCCACGCAGAGAATTTGTTTACTTTGGATAGGAAAATTAGCAGCTTGAAGTAGGTTTACTGGAGATTTCAGGGTTTTGTTGTTGTTGTTTCCTTCAATGCTACAGGCTGTTTGCTTCTGCTACAGGGGAACAGAAGAAATGCACAAGAAGCCTTCTCTCCAAATGCTGCCATCAGCAATGCCAGCAAGATTTTGCAGAGTGGGATTTTTCAGCAGATTTTCAGGCCCATAAAGAGAGAGGAAAATTCATTATCTGAAAAGTTGGTCCTAGTTGGTCCTTCAAGCTATCATTTGTGTTGCTGATGCACTTGCTTTGTAACTATCATAGATAAGGATGGGGAGGGATCCTGTCATAATGCCACAGATGGCATCTTCATCCCACAGGCTCTTCAACCACACACACACACAGCCATGGTCAATCATCAAGGTCTGCTTGGGCCACAGCAACAGAAGTACTGATTTGCATCCTAGCCACTCAAGCAGCATCCTAAGCTTGGCAAGTGGGACGGAGCCATGCACCCGTGCTCCGCTTGCTATCAAAAATGTTGGGAAAGCCTTTTTAACATAAAATATCCCAGATACAGGTGTGTGTGCTGCTGCATGGGCCCCAGTGATGACCAGAGGTGACATTTGTCAGCCCCTTTCTCCTTTTAAAGCTACATTCCCTAGCCAGACACTTCCAATCCCTTGATTAGGATGATGGCAGTTGTAGTCCGACACATCGGGGGTGGGGGCACCAGGTTGTCAGCCCCTTTCTCCTTTTAAAGCCACATTCCCTAGCCACTTGGACAGTCTTCCCCTCCTTGAAGGGGGTGATGGCAGCTGTAGTCCAACCCATCAGAGGGAACTGGGTTGGGGAAGGCTGCACAAGGAGCACGGCCCAAGATCCTCTTTGGAGGGGCCATAGCTCAGTGGTAGAGCACATGCTTGGAATACAGGAAGATCCAAGGTTCAGTCCCTGGCATCTCCAGTTTAAAGGACAAGGTGATGGGGAAAACAAACTCCACCTGATGTCCTGGAAAGCCACTACCAATCAAAGTAGGGAATACTGGGCTAGATCAGGGCTGGGGAACCTGTGGCCTTCCAGGTGTTGTTGGATTCTAACTCCCATAAGCCCCAGCCAGCATGAAACCAATGTGCATGCAGTGAGTGCAGTCATGAGTTTGGACAGGATTGTAATTTGATTTAAAAGATGTGCTATTTTTCACCTGTGCTTCATCTTACCAAAAAACACACACCAAAGCTCACAAATGGGCCTGTGCTAGAGAAATATATTTGTCCCAAGGGATGGGTACATTTATTCAGGATAATTTCTAAGCATGTATTTAGGAGAAACTGAACTAGTTTCTGAATAGTTTAGGAAATGAGCCAACAAGGTGTGCTTAGCTTTCAGCAAGTGTGAGGATCTGCTGGGCCTAACCGCCGCCCCCCAGGCTCTTGAAGCATCAAGAAGCCCAGTCAGGATGTCTGCAAATGGCAATGGCCCAATCTGATAAGTCAGGTGGCTGTCACTCTTCCATGGTCCATTCTGACCCCCTGGATGAATTACATCTACCAAGGCAAAATTCCAAGAGAAGAAGTTGATTGCTTAGGGTTTGAGACAAGGAGATGAATCCTTGAAGGAAGTGAATACCGAATAGAGAGCCGAGCCCCTCCTGTCACAGAGTCTGAATTATTGATGTTAGGTTGCAAAAGGGAAGGTGGCAAAGAGAGCTCTGTATTCCTTGGAGTGATTCAATGCCAGTGCTGTAACTAGGCTGAATCTTAATACAACTCCTGTTTGAGAGCACTTTGGGCTCATGGTATCCATGAATCAGGGTGGAATTGATGTACCATTCCCTAATGACCCATGCACAGCAAGGAAGTACAACTATTCTGTCTGTGGGGAAAGCATTCCAAAGTAAACTTTCTATAACAAGTATTTCTGATTTATTTATTTATAAATAAATATAAATATAATAACGTTGTTGTTGTTGTTCAGTCGTGTCCGACTCTTCATGACCCCATGGACCATAGCACGCCAGGCCTTCCTGTCCTCCACTCTCTCCCGGAGTGTGCTCAAGTCCATATTCATTGCATCGGTGTTGCTATCTAGCCATCTCATCCTGTGCCGTCCCCTTCTCCTTTTGTCTTCAATCTTTCCCAGCATCAGGGTCTTTTCCAGAGAGTTTTCTCTTCGCATTAGGTGGCCAAAATATTTGAGCTTCAGCTTCAGTATCTGTCCTTCCAATGAGCACTCAGGGTTGATTTCCTTTAGGATGGACTGATTTGACCTCTTGCAGTCCAGGGGACTTGTAAGAGTCTTCTCCAGCACCACAGTTCGAAAGCATCAATTCTTCGGTGCTCAGCCTTCCTTAGAGTCCAGCTCTCACAGCCAAACGTTGCTCCTGGGAAAACCATAGCATTGATTATATGAACCTTTGTCGGCAAGGTGATGTCTCTGCTTCTTACTATGCTGTTTAGGTTTGCCATAGCTTTCCTCCCAAGGAGCAAGCATCTTTTAATTTCATGGCTACAGTCACCGTCTGCGGTGATCTTGGAGCCCAAGAAAATAAAATCTGTCACTGCTTCCATTTCTTCCCCTTCTATATGCCAGGAAATGATGGGGCCAGATGCCATGATCTTAGTTTTTTTAATGTTGAGTTTCAAACCAGCTTTTGCACTCTCCACTTTCACCCTCAACAAGAGGCTCTTTAGATCCTCTTCGCTTTCTGCCATTAGGGTGGTATCGTCTGCATATCTGAGGTGGTTGATAATGTGGTCTGGTACTCCCATCTCTTTCAGAATTTGCCACAGTTTGTTGTGATCCACGCCATCCAAGGCTTTAGCGTAATCAATGAAGCAGAAATAGACATTTTTCTGGAATTCTCTTGCTTTCTCCATGATCCAGTGAATGTTGGTGATTTGATCTCTAGTTCCTTTGCCTCTTCAAAACCCAGCTTGTACTTCCAGTAGTTCCTGGTTCACATACTGCTGAAGCCTAGCTTGTAGGATTTTGAGCATAACCTTGCTGGCATGTGAAATGAGCACAATTGTACAGTAGCTTGAACACTCTTTGGCATTGCCCTTCTTTGGAATTGGAATGTAAACTGACCTTTTCCAATCTTGTGGCCACTGTTGAGTGTTCCAAATTCGTTGGCATATTGAGTGCAGCACTTTAACAGCATCATCTTTAGGATTTTAAATAGCTCAGATGGAATACCGTCATCTCCGCTAGCTTTGTTGTTACTAATGCTTCCTAAGGCCCACTTGACTTCACTCTCGAGGATGTCCAGCTCAAGTTCAGTGACTACACTATCATGGCTATCAGGGACATTAAGATCTTTCCTGTATAGTTCTTCTGTGTATTCTTTCCACCTCTTCTTAATCTCATCTGCTTCTGTTAGGTCCCTGCCTTCTTTGTCCTTTATCATGCCCGTCTTTGCACAAAATGTTCCCTTGAGATATCCGATTTTCTTGAAGAGATCTCTAGTCTTTCCCATTCTATTGTTTTCCTCGATTTCTTTGCATTGTTCATTTAAGAAGGCCTTCTTGTCTCTCCTTGCTGTTCTCTGGAACTCTGCATTCAGTTGGATATATCTTCCCCTTTCTCCCTTGCTTTTTGCTTCCTTTCTTTCCTCAGCTACTTGTAAAGCCTCATCAGACAGCCACTTGGCTTTCTTGCATTTCTTTTTCTTTGGGATGGATTGAGTTGCTGCCTCCTGAACAATGTTACGGACCTCCATCCATAGTTCCTCAGGCACTCTGTCTATCAGGTCTAATCTCTTAAATCTATTTGTCACCTCCACTGTATATTCATAAGGGATTTGATTTAGGTCATACCTGAATGGTTTAGTGGTTTTCCCTACGTTCTTCAATTTCAGCCGAAATTTTGCAAGAAGCAGCTCATGATCTGAGCCACAGTCAGCTCCAGGTCTTGTTTTTACTGACTGTATAGTGCTTCTCCATCTTTGGCTGCAAAGGACATAATCAATCTGATTTCGATATTGACCATCTGGTGATGTCCATGTTTAGAGTCACCTCTTGTGCTGTTGGAAAAGAGTGTTTGCTGTGATCAGCGTGTTCTCTTGGCAAAACTCGATTAGCCTTTGTCCTGCTTCATTTTGTACACCAAGGCCATGCTTGTCTGTTATCCCAGTGATTTCTTGACTTCCTACTTTAGCATTCCAATCCCCTATGATGAAGAGGACATCTTTTTTTGGTGTTAGTTCTAGAAGGTGTTGTAGGTCTTCATAGAACCGATCAACTTATATGCTGTTTAATATAGTAAAGATCTCCAAGTGGTCCTTATTACATCTTTGTACATGTTCAGAATGTACTAAATAATTAGTATACTTGTTTAACACCTGCATACATTTTTCCCTGTGTTGAGGGTGTGGCTGGGGATTGGAAGGGCTTTGGATCCTATGGATCCAAACCCTTCCCCAATTACCTTCCCCCACCAGATATGCCTCCTTTTCCTCATCTCTGGCTTTGGAGCTCCAGCACTGGAGAGGTACCAGCTGCAGAGGTATGAATAATTTCTTCCTGAGATAATTCCACCACCACCACACCTTTATGTCTTTCCTGTCTGAACAATTAATAATGGCTGGTGAGTAAACTTTAATTCTGCTCCATTTTCTTTCTGTTACCTTTGCTTGATGTTTCTGCCTTGTTCAGAGTGTGTGAACATTTTTTTCTGTTTTTGTTCTTTGCTATACAATTTGAGATTCTTTTATAACAATGGTGAACCAGTGGGGCTTTTTTTTTTTTTTTTGTAATGATCTCTTTCTCTTGATTACAGTTGTAATAAATTATTGCCTTAAATTCTTGAGTATAGTTAAGATTTGGCTATATTTGACCAATATTTGACTTGTCAACAACTCACCAGCTTTTATTCTTTATCAAATGATAAACCATAAACCACTATACTTCATATAGTGTGTGTGTGTGTGTGTGTGTGTATATATACACATATACATATATGTATATGTGTATATATTTACATATATATATGTATATGTGTATATATATACATATATATATATGTATATATATATATATACATATATATATATGTGTGTGTATATATATATATATATATACATATACATATACATATATATATATATATACATACATACACACACACATATATATATATGTGTGTGTGTGTGTGTGTGTGTGTGTGTGTTTCTTTTGCCTAGGGGCTCCTTCACACAGAGCTTTTATCCTGCGATTGAGATTGCTCCTTCATGGAACTTTGCGGGCTCTTTACATGACGCCATCACCCTGCCATGACTTTCCAGGGCGTCTCCTGCCCTTTGTTCCGTTTTTAAATAGATCACAGATAATGAGCTATCAAATTACCCAGTTGTGTTCTGCTTCAGTTTCCTCCAGGAAAAGAGTAAACGTGGCAAGAAGAGAAGCAAGATCAATGAAAGAGAATGGAAGACTCAGATACAGAGAGAAGGAGGGGGAAGGGGGTGGGGGAAAAGGAAGCATGTGAAAAAGGGAGTCAGTTGTGATCCTGCATTTAAAATGGAAGCAGAAAGCCCCGTTTTAAATGCAGGGTTTTAGGCTGGTGTAGAAATGCCCTCAATGTCACTATTGGTCAAATAGGCTTTTGATAAATACATCAACCTACATAACCTATTTAGCAGAGGAAAAACCAGGACGTATGTGCCACACACATAACAATTAATCTTTGGTCCTACTGTCAGCTCACTGAAAAAACTATCTTCACTTTAAAAACAAAAAACAAAACCCTCATCAGCTGATTAATTTCACCTTAGAAGCACAAAACCATTAAAAAAGATTTTTGTCTTTATACAATAGCACATTGGACAAAACTGAAGTAAACAAAGCCTTAGTCTGGTGAAGGTCTATGATATGCGATCACTTCCTTGAAATGAGCTTTTGTATATTAGCTAATCAAAATGCTTTTTGTCATTCTATTACATCTTTCATTAAGCATGTTTAAAGAATGTTAAACATTAAACATTAAAGAATGTTTAAAGCATGTTTTTCATTTTTCCTTGAAAGTCTTTCAGAGTTTGCCTTTTGATGCTTCCAGCAATGCTCCAGTAATGTTCAGGATAAGCAGTTCATCTCAGTTGATTTCCACCAGACCCATTCTGGACCATATGCCTATCTTTATCACTGCTATTGAAGTTTTGTTGCAGGGAAGGTCAGAACACCATCATCCTTAGTCAGTATAGGCTGGTGACTACACAACCTGATAATTCATATCTCGCACCGGTGAATTCTTGGCCTGCTGATGGCTCATAGCACTCCCTCAAGGGACTGTGTGAAAACCAGAGTTGCCTCTTGTCTTGGTGTCTTCCTAGGTTAGCAGCCAGATTGAGCCAAAGGCCTGCATTTGGGCAATCCTGTGCCATTACTTGCTACATCCATACCTGCACATAGAAACTTGAGCAGTGAGTGTGGCATTGCTGAGAGACTGCCACAGCAAGACAAACAGTAGCTGCCCAAAAAGACAGAGGGGAAGGGGGTCAGAGGATTGCCTGAGCCAGAGCTAAAGCAAGGTGTGGGGAGGGGAAAGGGATAACTCCAGTCCAGGTAGCAAATCAGTGCTACCAGATAGAGCAGCAGACGCCAGGAAAAGAGCTTGGCTGCAGATATGGAAGCAGGACATACATGCAAGTTTACAAATCTTGCACGTATATCATGCAAATTGAGCACCAGCCTGCAAGGATTGGTGCCTGGAATTTATCCACACATGGGCTTGTCAGCCCTTAGGCACTGAATCTTAATTCAATGTTGCTTGCAGTATATGCTTGTTCAGTTTTTAATTTCACCTTTCAAAGCAGTTCTGCTAGCCCCCAAGTTCATTCTCTCCTCTCCCTCCCCACCCTCCATGTGTGTGAGGGGGGGGGGGTTGATTCTGAGGGTATGGAGATAGCAGTTCAGATTCAGAAGGGGAACAGCCAGAACCAGGGGAGACATCTGCCTCAGCGAGTTCAGATATGGACAGGCGTGCTTCTCAGGAGGCTAGCACCCAGATGGCTAGCACCCAGGCAGCTGGGCCTGAAGCCCCCACCGCCACTCTGTGAGACTCCAGGAGGAAGAGGAGAGAGCAGGGCGTGACCTGAGGGAAGCTAGACTGTGGCTCAGAGCGAAGCAGGAAAAGTTAGAGGCAGAGCTCAGACAGTCACCCGGTTGGCGATGCATGAGGGTCGATGTAGGGGAACATCACTGGATGGGAGGGGTTTCCCTTCTTAAGTTATTCTAGCCAACAAGGTCCTGTTCAAACTGCTGGCAACATTGCTCCCATTTGGATTCCCTGCTGTCATTCCTTTGTAGCCTGAGAGCCTTTGGGGATTTGCATCTGTAATGAACCTGTTGATAGTGAATTAAAGGTGTGAGACTGAAGCCTCCCTTCTTGTGTGTGTGCATGAGGAAGGAGGGGGCCGAGGGAACATGAAAGTGTGAAACAGAGAGTTCATCTTCACTGTCCACTTCATAAATCTCACATAGATATGTATTTTCTTCACTCTATGCATTCTCTATAGTACTGATGAGGGATTAATGTCGCTGAGGAAGATAAAGTGATACCCTTCACCTCAGAGCATTTCACTTGGCTTTTGAACAATGCCAGTGGAAACCACAGCAAGCTGGAGAGTCCAGACAGTAGAGAGTTACAGGCTGTGTTTCGGTCATTCTCAATTAGTCTACACACATTTGGGATTGGTGTCTATGCTAGATTGTCCTCTCACACCATCACTAGCTTTCAAGATGTGGAACACAGTGGGAAGGATCCAGTGGTGTCATGGCACTGGCACTATTGATGCTGGCCTACTGCAATGTCAGTAGTACTTGCTAGCATGATGGGTTTTCCGCTATCGACACCAGCGTCAATAGCACTAGCACTGAGCCACCAGTGGATCCTTGCCCTTGCATTCATTCCTCCCCTATTCTGCCACATACGCATAAATACTGGAGCAGTTAGGTGAGTTTTTACTCTAGACATAATGTACTTAAGCTCCCACTGCTACTTTAGATGGTAATTGATTGATACTTCAGTGCTGAGACATCAATTTCTGTCTTCATCTTTCTTCTTCATCTTCATCTATCAAATTTGCAGATGACACTAAATTGGATGGTGTAGCTAAAACCCTGGAAGACAGAAACAAAATTCAAAGTGATCTTGATAGACTGGAGCGCTGGGCTGAAAACAACAGAATGAAATTTAACAGGGATAGATGCCAAGTTCTGCACCTAGGAAAAAGAAACCAAATGCACAATTACAAGATGGAGGATATGTGGCTCAACAATACTACAAGTGAGAAGGATCTTGAAATTGTGGTAGATCACAAGCTGAATATGAGCCAACAATATGATGTGGCTGCAAAAAATGGCAAATCCTAGCTGCATTAATAGAAGTATAGCTTCCAAATCCCGGGAAGTACTAGTTCCCCTCTAGTCAGCACTGGTTAGGCCTCATCTGGAGTACTGTGTCCAGTTCTGGGCACCACACTTGAAGAAGGATGCAGACAAACTGGAGATGGTTCAGAGGAGGGCTACAATTAGGGGACTGGAAACAAAGCCCTGTGAGGAGAGACTGAATGAACTGGGCATGTTTAGCCCTGAGAAAAGAAAACTGAGGGGAGATATGATAGCACTCTTTAAGTACTTGAAAGGTTGTACTTGAAGGGAGGAAGGTCAGGATCTCTTCTCAATCATCCCAGAGTGCAGGACACAGAAGAATGGGCTCAAGTTACAGGAAGCCAGATTCCAGCTGAACATCAGGAAGAACTTCCTGGCTGTTAGAGCAATATGACAATGGAACCAATTACCTGGGGAGGCAGTGGGCTCTCCCACACTGGAGGCATTCAAGATGAAGTTGGACAGCCATCTGTCAAAGATGCTCTGACTTAGATTCCGGCATTGAGCAGTGGGTTGGACTCAATGGTCTTATAGGCCCCTTCCAACCCTACTATTCTATGATTCTCCTTATGGTGTTGTTTGAAACAGGCCACTTCACCCTGCTGTAAAGCAGGGTCAGCACCACCTAAAGTGGTACACTTCAGACAGAAGTTTCTCATCAGGTATTTGTGAGAACTAGACCCCAATCAGATAGGGACCCTGAAAACACAAGTCATCTGTGTATACTTTTTTATTGTTGGTTCTACTACAGATTTTCTACTTGCTTCTTTTTTCAGTACTTAATGGTAAATAAACAGCTGCTAACCTGTTAGTATCATGGTGAAATGTTGCTGTTACTGTTGCTGTTGTTGTTGTTGCTTTACAGGGTGGCCAAAGTATGCCAAAATGGGGCATCCTATAATTTTTGGATTTATCATGCAGGCAAACATCTGTGTAGGTCAGCTGCAACCAAGTGTGACTGCTTAACTGGTGGAAACAGATGGATGGGCCTGCATGTTAATGATCACAGTTAATGGGCTGTGATTAACTTGAACAAGACAAGGCTAATTAAAAATCTTCCTCCTCTGAAATATGTGCTTTGCAGGTGTGGGTTTCACAGCAGAAATGACACCTGTATGGATTATTAGCAAGTTAATCATCATTTTTATGTCTCTATTAAAACTATACAGCATGCTTCTGCTTTCTTGCTTTCTTGCTTTCTTTCTACAACAACACTCTGATGTATGCAGTAGCTGTGATGTACCAGGGCATGAAGCTTGAGAGAGTGAGCACCTTGCCCAAGGTCACCCAGTGAGTTTGCAGCACGCAGGATTTCAGTCCATGTCCTCCACAACCAAGTTCATTCTTTCTCCCATGGATGACACCAGGATGTATGCCAAAGTTAAGGCAGGTAGATAGAAGACTTGTTCAAACAAACAGTGTAAGGGAGGGGGTTCATTCAGTATTACTTCTGTACTGCTCAGTTATGGGAAGAGAACATCTCTCAGCAAATCCAAAAATATGTCTGGCTTCTAGTGTCCTTTACGTGTGGTTGGGGTCCCACATCCCATAGGTAAGATATTTTTTTTAAATGCTAACCATATATGTCACCCACCTTGCATGGTTACTTTACAGGATAACCCAGATCACAGGGTTACTTCCCACATCAGCAGTCCCAATGGAGATACAGTGCTGGTCCCGGAAGTAACCATGTGCTCTACACGGCTAGCTTTCCTGCATTAGAAAGGCTGACTGCAGAGAAGCAGTTGGGTGGTTACCAATTCAGTTGGCATAGGTGACGTATAAACTGAACCTTGTTCAGAGGCTCTTGAGAAAGGAAGTGTATGAGCAGAATGTCTTAATAGATTCACATCCTTAGGATCCATAGCTATGGGAATTAACTGCATAAATAAAGGCACAAAGTGGCCCCTATTTGCAACCCTATTGAGTTGGATCCAGACTTAACCATATTTAGAGTAGATCCATTGAAATCAATGGGAATTAAGTTATTCATGACTAACATAATGTTCTTTGGTTTCAATGTGTCTATTCTAGGTATTCCTATTCTGGATCCATCCCATGGACTCCAGTAACATAAATCATGTGCTTGATGTTAAGTATGCCCTCGCATAGTACACCCCTGTTGCAGATAATAATAATAATTTCCATTTACCAAGTTATGGACAATGGTATGAGTGAGGAAATGAGGAGTGAGATTCTACTACATTCTATTCATACCAAAAAGCCAGATTTTATTTTTATTTTTATATATTTATTTTATTTTTTAAACACACATACACACATGCAGTATGTTTGAATGACGTTTTTCAAGAAATAAAGAAAATGCTCATGAGCTGTTGGGATGTATCAGGGCCAAATAGACATTTTTTTGGTATTTTTACTCTAGGGTAGGCACAGGGGGTCTGATACTGATCAGGACTGTAGCATGGGGGCATAGGCGGACTTTAATCTCCCCCCCCCCAGTATGGGCCTGATCTGGATTGGGGCCTCACACTGGCAATTGGTATTGCAAAATGGGCCACTATTTTGCAATATAAATTGCAGATGTGGACCCCTCAATCTGAATTGGGGCCAGGGGGAAAGGGTTAATGGGTCATCTACATCTCTTAAATGATGTTTGTTTGGGTCTTCAGAGAACTATATTATGGGTAAAGCTTTCTCATCATGTAAAAGATGTATGAATGGGAAGTAAGCAATTGGCCCTATCTACACTTCAAATGTGTATCAGTCATAACTATCCTGCTGTTCTTCAAAGAGTCCTGTAAATGTTAATTTTCTGTGGTGCTGAAACTTTAATACAGATTTCTCTCTCCCTCCTCTCCCAGAACTACAGGGCACTCAGTGTGGCTATGCCTTTTATCTTATCCCATTTTGATCTCCACATGAGCTGGTCATGTTCATTCACACCGAGTCTCCAAAATCCATTCACATTGAGACAAGAGATGGTTCTTTGCAAGCTTCTGAGACATAGCATATCCCAACTCTTGTGGAGAGTTAGAAATATACTGTTAAACTGAGTTAAGTATAAGGCTCTGTTAAGTCTGTGTTTCTGTTGGCCAGAGTGCCTCCATTACTATATAGCCAGGTGACATAGAGTTACTGTCTGCTCCTAACTGCAAACTCCTGGCTATCACAGACACTGGCAAATCATTTCAAATGTGTCTTTCTGCAAAGACAACTCTGAGCTGGCCTTCTATATGGAGGAGATAAAGATACTGTTTTGGGGAACTGCTCAACTTCAGGAAGCCCTTTGTGATACCATCTCAGTATCCCTGGCTACCTTCCTGAATCACTTTGTACTCTCAGACTAATTTCCGTTTATTTTTTCTGTACAAATACAGCCTAAGCTGTTGTAAGATGTCTTCAGTCTGGTAGAACTTGGGCTCACTGGATTCTATGTTGTCCCTTGTGGCACAGAATGTTTTGTTTGAGTCAACAAGCCCTGGCATAGTGAGAGCTTAGCTTCATTGAGAACTATGAGGTTCAGTTTACAGGTATCTTCTGTGGAACTGGTTCACACTGAGGACTTAGGGCAAGTCATGTTCAGTTTTCTTCTGACCAAGCAGGAGTCAGGTTTCTAGAAAGCCAGGCTAGCACCATGGAGAGCTCTGCCTGATACTGGAGCTGGAAGTTGCTCCAACAAGCAGCAGATTGTGAATGACCCTTAAATGTGGTTTTGGCTTCCTTTAGGTTGGTTAGCCCTGCCTCCCTGCTGACTGAGGCCTTCTCCCTTAAAGAGCACTAGTCTGTTTCAGCAGCTTTGGGCTACAATGTCACATAAGTGTCTGCAGCGTGATAGCATCTTCATGGCTCAGAGTCCTCAGAAACTGATGTGCAATCCAATCTCCAGACACTGGGATCTGATCCCTGGTCGCTTCCTGGAGAGCTGAGCCCTAAGGAGATGGAAATCTTGTGACACCCTTCTGTGCCCATGTCCTCTCCCTGATCCATTAACTCAGGAGCCATCCTCTGAGGACAAGGAGTTCAGGGCTCTGGACCATAACACAGAGGCAGAAAGTGACTTTGCCTTCTAACCCAGAAGCAACTGCTTCTTGCTATGGAACTCCAACAAAAAATTATAAAACCTACCTACATTATCTAGGGCCCAGAAACCATGTTTTGCTTTTTTAAATTTCTTTGATTGCAACTTTATGTATTTTAAATGATAAGCCTGCCTTCCTAGTTAAATAAGCCTGTTTGTTCTGATCTGGGAGAGGGGATTCAAATAGGCTTATCTTAACCTATGTTAATGTCTTTGTCCTCTTAGAAAGCAACCCTAGGCAAGTGGGCAGGGACCATAAGATAATTCCCCCTCCCTCTGAGATCAGAAACAGCACTCCCACCTCTGAAGGTGGTGCCCCCCCCTGACACCTCACATATGCCCCCCCTCCCTGATACCTCACAGGAAGCACAGAGAGAACCACACTGGCTGCTTATCCAAAGTCAGAAATTTGACCCTGGAGAGGGGGGAAAGGGGGTGTTCTGGTGGGCAATTTATTCTTAGCCTCCTACCACCTCCTTCCCTCCCACTCTGAAGCACCCTTACTAGATGGGCTGAAAAGCCTTTCTAGAGAAAAATCAAAGAAGGGAGGGCAGGGAGGCAAAGATAGCCTCCACCGCTCTTCCCACCCTGCTGGCTTCAGCCCAACAGGGCACAGGAATCTTGGAAGTCCCCAAGTTCAGGGGCTTCCAAGCAGTGAGGGCACAATCCTATTGATTACACCCTTAGCCAGATTTCTAAGGAAGAATACAAACAAAATCATATAAACAAACTATATAAACCTAACCTAGATAATTAAACCAAAGTAACTTTGCCCTCATAATTATTAAGAGTTCCTATTGCTGCATTACTCAATAGATGGTGATTGGTTTATGCTGTTAAGCTGGGGTGGAATTAGTCCCCGCAGTAAAGGCTGTGGTATGTAGACTGTTCCATCAAACCTAATTTACCAGTGACCTCTGGCATACTGAGATAATGGTAAAAGTAAAAACTCCTGAATTGACCTCAGGAACATCATATCAAATGATGCTTGAAGATATATTCAAATACTAGTTCTGTCATGAGCTTACTGGGTGGCTTTGGGAAAGTCCATCCTGTTTCCAAGATATTTCTGTCACACACACCCCACCCTATTTTTCAGATCCAACAGCAACAAAGCATTTGTGTCAACTGTACAAGCACACACACCACATAGGCCTTTTACAAAAACATGCATATGTATGCCCTGTCATACAATAGCAATGGGGATTGTTGTAATGTTCATGGGTGGTTGCTTTCACCACCAAACCAGAGTATTTGAACTTTTTTTGGTTGAACTAATTTAGACAAGAAATACTTCTAAAACCGGAATGGAACTATGCTCAAGAACATACTTGGAGAACAAAACCAAAGAGCCTGTGAAGTCAAATTACCAGACAAGAGTGTTTTGCATCCATTATTCAATAAGGAAGAAGTTGACTTCAATTTCCAGAAATCCCAAGAGCATAATAAAAAAACACTATATAATTAGAGATAAACTACTGAGAGGAAACAATGTAAGAACAAAAATGGGTTGGGAAATGTTATTGTACATGAGATTAGGTTGCTACTAGACTTTTGAGGAGGATGAGTAACAAATTAAGATAATGTGATGTGGTAAAGAACTACGTTTATGGATTTTCCAGAGGGGAATGACTATATTTGAAACAGGATTAGTAGAAGACTTGAAATGGAAATTCAGTCATGGAGTATGTGAGAATTATTTTTTCCTCTGGAAATATACTTTCTTATAATATAGAATTAGTGTTCTGTGTTCAGTTCTTTGTCAATGTACCTTGTACAGAAAGTATGAATACTTCCTAGACATACACACAGAGAGAGAGAGAAATACCAGATATCTTGATTAAATAATTTTCTTGATGGTTGCATTAATGTTATGTAAAGACAGCAACACCTGCAATACACAGTGCATGTGTATGTTAGTGGCATCTTACTGAGGTCAACAGAGCAGCCTTCCCCATCCTGGTGTCCTCCATCTGTTTTAGCCTACAATTTCCAGGATTCTAGACCGCTGACCATGCTGGATAGGCCTTGAACTCCAAAACGTCTGGAGGGCACCAGGTTGGAGATGGCTGAGTGTTGTCGCTTTAGCATTGGTTCACAATTTGCAATGAGTAACTGAAGAATCTGTATACATCCCTGCCTCAAAGAAATTTGGGGGGAAATGAATAACACTCTCCCCCCTTTTGAAGGCATATGATCAAAATTAGAACATAAATATGGAAGATGCATGTTTTATTTTTATTCTTACAATTGTCAATTCATCAATAAAATAGAGACTCCACATTCTGAATCTCTAACACCCCAATCATAAAAAATTACCTTGAATTTGGGTTGCCAGACCTTCACCTGAAGATGATACCTGACTCTTTTTTAACATGTCATCTTTGCTCACTGGCGAAGCAGAGAGGTAGGAGGTGCAGTGAAGATGCAGTCACTACATGCCTCACTGCTTCAGTAGCTCCTGTTCCCATCTCTTGCTTGCTTGCTGCATTCCAAGCTGAAACCTTGTTTACTATAGCAAATAGGATGGGCGACCATCAGGAAACGTGTTAGCTTTACCCTATTGACAGGGCATTGTTGCAACAGTAATCCTGCTTGGTACAAGCACCAAACATTCAGATATTTGATGTATGCGCTTGCACATAAGTGGTTAGGCTGGGATAAAACATTAGGTATCAGGCTGGGATAAAACATCAGGTATCATAGTAAAACAATGTAGGATTATGCTGTCATTGCAGTGATACTTGAAAGTTGTATGCAGAACTGCCTGTGTGAATGTTTAGTATTTGGGTATAGGAAAGCTATTGTCATTATTTCCTTAGGTGATGCATTTTTTTTTTTAGTGTTATGTGTCACCATATGGACAAATTACTATAGCTGCCCTGGCAAAAGTCATCTCCTTGCCAGGTTCCAAACTTGGCCACTAATGCTGAGATAGATACTCATGTGCATCCTGATTCCACATGCTAAATTCAATCCAAGCCATATCACCAATATGGACATATTGTTTTTCATTCTTCCATTTGCTCAAGTGGTTGGATATTTCAGGACAATCTTTTACAGTTTCCTACGAGAAGTTACTGGAGATTGATTTAGAATATCTGTTTACAAATATATACATGGAGCAGCCACTTAGGAAGTACTAGTCTAGAAGCAGTGTCAGTCCCCCAAAAGCAACAGCTCACCTTTGCAGTCCCCCAAAGCTGCTTCTTGCTGTCCAGCTGCAAAACCTCAGGCTTCTATTTCTGTCCAAATTTGAACTGCAACATTGTCCCCTGTAGTTTCCACTGAGAAAGTGGAATGATTCGCAAGTGCTATTAGCTTAGAATAGCCCACCTACAGTCAAAGACCTTCAGCTATCAAGCTGTGGAAAAGGTTTAGGGCATATGGTGTTACTCAAGAGCATCGTTGTTGTGTCGTGTCCAGACCAAACTCCTCTCTGCCAAAATGTGGCCCCCGCCACACCACCAAGCTGTGGTTTGATCAGGTGGTAGAAAGATTAGCCAGCGCAATGCACCGTTACCAGTCTATGCCTGATTGTACAACAATCTTCGAGGAGGCTCCTTCCATGTACTCCACTCAAGAGCATGTAAACAATACTGTGTGGGCAGGAAGTTTCAGTCTGTTTCCCGCCTCCTAGCTGAGCAGTGCAGAGCAGAGGAAGCTGCTCCAGCTGGGCCAGGGACTATAGAAGCAAGCGAGCTCTCAGAGAGTGAGTGATCAGATTGAGCAAACAGGGAGAGCAAACAGGAGTTGGCCAGGGGAGGTCAAGGGGGAGGCCTCTAACATTTTTATTATTATTATTATTATTATTAAAACATTTTTTAAAAAATATATATTTTTCTTGTAACACACACTTCCATACCAGTGAAGTTTTTAACCTGCAGTGAGTAGAGGACCAAGCACAGGCTACTCTAGTACAATCACAAAGCTAGACACAAAAAGGAAAAAGAGGCAATGGAAGGACAGGACTCTCCAGTGGTGGTGACCTGCAAGGTATGTGCAAAGTTTGTTTTCTTGTCTGAGAACAACATGGCCTACACCTGGAACAAGTGCAAGTTGATCACGCTGCTGCAAGAAAAAGTAAGAGGACTGGAGCGGCAACTGCTGACCCTCCAGAGAATAAGAGAACATGAAGGGTTCTTGGACAGAACGGTGGAACTACAGCAGCAAAGTGAAGAACAGAAGCTTGAGGAGCAACAGCAAGCTGAGGCAGAAGAGGAAAATGTTGAGGTGAGGAAAAATTCAGTAGAGGATACTCCTTGGAAAAGGGTGACAGTTAGGAGCAGAAGAACTAGAAGCCACTCTGCACCAGTGGAAGCAGTGGAGCTATGGAACCATTTCCAGGTACTTGAAGATGAGACTGGAGGACAGCATGCAGAGGAAAAATTACAGGGAAACCTGCATGACAGTGAGCAAGAGGCTGAAGGTCAGCCAAGCAGAGGTGATGAAATCAAGACCTACAACAAGAAGAGAAGAGTAGTAGTTGTGGGAGACTCCTTGCTGCGTGGGATCGAAACCCAAGTATGTCGCAAAGGCCCGTGGACTCACCAGGTATGCTGTCTCCTGGGAGGACGGATGAGAGATGTGACTGAAAGGTTGCCTGCACTCATAAAGCCCACTGACAGGTACCCCTTTCTTCTCATCCATGTGGGAACAAATGATACCACCAAGTGGAGCTACGAAGAAATCACATCAGACTTTGAAGCTTTGGGAAGGAATCTCAAGAACTTTGGAGCCCAGATAGTTTTCTCATCCAACTGAATCCTACGGGGAAGGGAGACATAAAGTTGGGGGTAACAATGGACAAAGGCTCATGCACCGCAATGGAGAGAACAGCTCTAATAGCTCCCAATAATAGTTTTCACAATCATGAAGGAAGAAAGCCAGACTATGAAGCACATGGTCTTCGATGTCTATATACTAATGCCCAGATTATGGGAAACAAACAGAATGAACTTGAACTCTTGAACTTGAACAAACAGAACAAACTTGAATACAGGAGGGAAATTATGACTTGATCGGTGTAACTGAGACTTGGTGGGATGACTCTCATGACTGCAATACAGCAATCAAAGGATATAACTTGTTCAAAAAGAACAGGAGGAACAGAAAGGGAGGTGGGGTTGCACTATAAGTTAAAAATACGTATCTCTGCACAGAAATACAGGAGGATGAGCTTGGTAGCCCCATTGAGAGCATCTGGGTTAAAATAAATGGGGCAAAGAATAAAAGGAACGTGGTGCTCAGAGTCTACTACCGGCCACTCAATCAAAGAGAAGACGAGGATGAAACTTTTGAAAAGCAAATAGCCAATGTTTCAAGGAAGCATGATGTAGTAGTAATGGGGGACTTCAATTTCCCTGATATTTGTTGGGAGACAAATTCTGCAAAACATGGCCCCTCCAGGAAATTCCTGACTTGTGTGTCAGATAACTTCCTCCTACAGAAAGTAGAGGTAGGAATTAGAGGATCAGCTATCCTTGACTTGATCCTAACCAACAGAGATGACTTAGTGGATAAAGTAGCAGTTACGGGAACCATGGGGGAAAGCGACCATGTTATACTGGAGTCCTTGGTTCTAAAGGAAGCAAAAGCCGAGTATAGCCAAACATGTACCCTGGATTTTAGGAAAGCTGATTTTAATAAACTCAGAACAATGATAAGTAAGGTCTCATAGCAAGCGACTCTAATGAGAAAAGGAGTCCAAGATGGGTGGGAGTTTTTAAAAAAGGAAATTCTCAAGGCACAATTACAAACAATTCCAACAAGAAGAAAAGGTGGAAGACAACAGAAGAAGCCAATGTGGCTTCACAAAAAGCTTAGAGATGAACTGAAAACAAAAAAGCACACATAGAGGAAGTGGAAGGAAGGACAAGCAACAAAGGAAGAGTACAGGTAGGTAGCACAGAATTGCAGGGATGGCGTCAGAAAGGCTAAAGCTGAGAATGAGCTGAGGTTAGCGAGGGATGTTAAAAACAACAAAAAGGCTTTCTTCAGCTACGTGCATAGTAAAAGCCAGAGGAAAGAAATGGTGGTTCAGCTATTAAATAAGGATGGCAAAATGATAACAGATGACAAAGAAAAGGTAGAGGTGCTCAGTTCCTACTTTGGCTCAGTCTTCTCCCAAAAGAGGGTCTATGACCCCCCTGGCAAAGGCGAAGTACTGGCTGAAGGGGCAGGATTGCAGCTCGAGATCGATAGGCATATGGTCAAGGAACACCTCATTACTTTGAATGAGTTCAAATCTCCAGGGCCAGATGCACTGCATCCTAGAGTAATAAAGGAACTGGCAGAAGAACTCTCAGAACCACTGTCTATTCTCTTTGAGAAATCATGGAGGACGGGTGAAGTGCCAGATGACTGGAGGAGGGCTAATGTTGTCCCTATCTTCAAAAAGGGTAAAAAGGAGGAACCTGGAAGCAACAGACCAGTCAGTGAGACATCAATCCCTAGGAAAATTCTGGAGCAGTTTATAAAGCAATTCATCTGTAAGCACCTTGAAAACAATGCAGTGATAACTCGAAGCCAACATGGATTTGTCAAGAACAAATCTTACCAGATGATCTGATCTCATTTTTTTGATCAGGTAACCTCCCTTGTGGACTGTGGGAATGTTGTGGACATAATATACTTCAACTTCAACAAAGCTTTTGATGAAGTGCCCCATGATATTCTTAAAAAAAAAATTACTATTTATTTTATCTTTATAAATGAAATAAACAATACCAAAAATACCAACAACCTGATCAATACTACAATTTTCCAACAATACAATATTCTGATGAGGACACCACAAAAACAAAGAGAGAAGGGGGGGGGGAGGACATGGGAGGCGGAAAGGAAGTGAAGAAAAAAAGAAGATTCTTTCCCCTTCCCTCCCCCTCTACCTCTCCTTCCCCTTTAAAGAATTAAGTTTAAAGTCCAATACCACCCAGCCTCTGATGCCATTCTATTTTAAAAACTATATCTATAATCTTACAGTTTAATAAACAACCTTACATTTCAATGTCATATCATCAATCTTATATCAAAGAAACAGGTCTACAGTTCATTCCCACTAGCCTATATTAATAATAATAATAATAATAATAATAATAATATAAAATATAGTGTTATATAATAATAAAACTTAAAATAAACCTTCAACAGTCAGTAATATATTTTATACTAGATATATAAGTGCACAATATACCCTCAAACAATAAATTTAAATACAGTATACCATATCTATTTTGAAATAAAAAATATAAAGAAAAGCAAGGAAAAAAAGATAAAAGAGAATAAATGAATATATGTATAATCATTTATCTTCTGAAAGTGCCCCATGATATCCTGATGAGCAAACCAGCTCAAAGTGGGCCAGATGAAACAACGATCCGGTGGATCCACCATTGGCTACAGATTCAGGCTCAAAGAGTGCTTATCAATGGGATCTTCTCAAACTGGGGAGAGGTAATGAGTGGGGTACCGCAGGGCTCAGTCCTGGGCCCAGTGCTCTTCAACATTTTTATTAATGGCTTGGAGGAGGAGGTGCAGGGAATGCTGATCAGATTTGCAGATGACACAAAATTGGGCGGGATAGCTAATACTGTGGAAGACAGAAACAAAATTCAAAGTGATCTTGATGGGCTGGAGCGCTGGGCTGAAAACAACAGAATGAAATTTAATAGGGATAAATGCCAAGTTCTTCACCCAGGAAAAAGAAACCAAATGCACAGTTACAAGATGGAGGATACTTGGCTCAACAACAGTACAAGCGAGAAGGGTTTTGGAATTGTTGTCGATCACAAGCTGAATATGAGCCAACATTGTGATCTGGCTGCAAAAAAGGCAAATGCTATTTGGGGCTGCATTAATAGAAGTATAGCTTCCAAATCCCGGGAAGTACTAGTTCCCCTCTACTCAGCACTGGTTAGGCCTCAACTTGAGTACTGTGTCCACTTCTGGGCACCACACTTTAAGAAGGATGCAGACAAACTGGAGAGGGTTCAAAGGAGTTCAATGAAGATGATCAGGGGACTGGAAACAAAGCCCTATGAGAAGAGACTGAAAGAATTGGGTATGTTTAGCTTTGAGAAGAGAAGACTGAGGGGAGATATGATAGTGCTCTTCAAGTACTTGAAAGGTTGTCACAGGGAGGAAGGCCAGGATCTCTTCTCAATCATGGTCTTATAGGCCCCTTCTAACCCTACTATTCTATGATTCTATGATCCCAGAGTGCAGGACACGGAATAATGGGCTCAAGTGACAGGAAGCCAGATTCCAGCTGAACATCAGGAAAAACATTATGACTGTTAGAGCAATATGACAATGGAACCATTTCCCTAGGGATGTGGTGGGCTCTCCCACACTGGAGGTATTCAAGACGAGGCTGGACAGCCATCTGTCAGGGATGGTCTGACTTGGATTCCTGCATTGAGCAGGGGGTTGGACTCGATGGTCTTGTAGGCCCCTTCCAACCCTACTATTCTATGATTCTATGAATATTTTCAAGTATTTCCAGTGACTGCCAAGACCTGATGTGCCAAGACCAAATTTACAACGTGGACTGAATTCAGTGCATGGTGTAAGTATACACATCAGTGGCTTGGCAGTGCACCAAGTGATATAGTGGAAAGTCTGCACAAGCTGATTTTCTTTCCTAAGGCTGCCATGAGCCAAGGCAGTTCTGTGAATAGTTAGTCTGTAAAGTACAAATGATAAGTCATGCTAATTTCTGTTATGAAGGCACAACTGAGTATGTTCACATCTTTTCCGGGGGGGTTGTTTGTTTATTTCATTCATCTGCATTCATTTCAACCCAGACATTTGTAGCCAAATCATACCACACTAATGTTGCATTTGATGTACGGCCAATGCTACCTCATCCCTTGCCAGTTTAATGTCTCTTCTAGCGACCTGCTCCTTTCAAAAATTATTACACTCCAACTGAGCATGTTAAAGATCTCTGTCAAAAGCTGACGGTTAGTATGTTATTTTTCCATACAAAGTCCTGCAGACATTTGACCTTTTTGGATAATGCTTTAAATATATCCTGGGAAAAATGGGAAATAAGGCTTTCATGATTCACAGCATGATTAATCCACAATAAGTACTGAAATGAATTGTTCCTTTTCCATTGGGAGTTAATAAGGTTTGAGATGTTTCATACTCTAACTATCAAATATTTTTATGGCTTGTTCTATATTCCTTAAAGCAGTAAGTATTAATGTTTTCTCTGATTGCTTACTGAACTGATTTAAAAAAAAAAATACCGTTCTCATGATTGATATACATCCAGATAGACTCATCTCTGTTATCCAAACCTTGGTTATATGACACTTCATATTAGAATCTACTGTGTGGCCTAATTTAGAGGTATATCCATGCAGATACAATTGCCAATAACGTAGGATATCTTCCAACCAAAGTTAAGGTGGGAAGAGATCATCCATCAGGGATGGGGAACATGTGCTGTTACAGAAGTTGTAGGACTGCAACTCCCAACGTTCCTCTCCATCGGCATGCTGGTTAGGGCTGATGAGATGTGCAATCCAACAACATCGGAAGGACCACGTATTCCCGTTCCCTGCCAAAGCTCAACGAGGTTCGAGCTATGCGTGCAGAAAGTCCCAGTTTCAGTGCCTGACATCTCCATTTTCAAAAGGATCAGACAGCAGGTGAAGTAAAAGACATCTGCCTGACATTCTGGAGAGCTGCTGAGTTAAATGGACAAATAGTCTGACCTGCTTTAAGCCTGCTTCCTAAGCATGGTTAAGGCCCATTGATTTACAAGGGGACAGTTAAGCATGTTAACGCCCTTACTGAAATCAATGAGGCTTAGAAGAACTCAGGTTTGGCTGGTATGTGCCCATTGTTTAAGATACCTTAATGAAAAGCCTCCAGAAGATCTGACTATGCTTCGTCAGGAAGGCTGACGTACTCATGAGCCTTACCGATGTGGGCTTTCCATTCAAAGTCAGCAGTTCTTTCTATAGGCAGGCAACTCTTGGAATGGTTAACCTGCCTTTTAATCGTGCAGTGTAAACAGGGAATGAGGGTCAATAAAATGCAGAAGCTCCATTGATGGATAAATGCATGAAATAGAACTAGCGGGGGGGACGGGCTTAAAGCCAGGGAGGCCCACATGCCTGGGTAAGATTATGTAATTTCAGAAACAGTCCCTCAATTTGCTTGCTTTCCTCTTCCCTCCACATTCTCATTAGACTGTGGGCCTGCAGATAGGGACTGTCTTCTGTGCTGTGCTTAGAAGTTGTTGTTGTTGTTGTTGTTGTTAACCATAATACTGGAAGGGACAACAGCTCATCTTGTCCAGCCTCCTGCCCAAAGGCAAGGCCATCCGTATACCCGCCCAACATAGATCAGCCCACTCAAAATGAAATATAGGCACTTAAAACAACCAGCCACTAAAGTAATGGTTGGCAAGGCGATTAGCCAACCTTCAGCTTGGTTTCTCGTTTGCTCGGTCAGTTAAAGCTAGAAGCATTGCTCAAACTGCTGATCAACCTGTGCAGCACACAACTGTACACTGATCATCCTTGACATTTCATCCAGCTTTTCTAGGCCTGAAAAAGGCTTCTGGTGACATCAAGTTTCAAAAACAAAAACTAGAGTGTTCATAAGATTCCTCGGAACACCAGTTCCAATGATTTTACAGCTTTGTTGCTTTTCCCTAAATGGCTTCCGGGGAAGAACTACATGTTCTACTGGCAAACAGATCTGGAATCAGCACCATTTCCTTTTGATCCACAGACATGCTTGTTGAATTGTGTTAAAAATATCTCACCTGTCAGTATTCATAATGTCTTAATGTACCTTCGACTATTATCGATATTTTGTATTTTTTATATTTGTGATAATTAAAAACAACAGCAACCTGGAATCAGCAGAATTCTCCATTGCAAATGTTCTCCCATTGGTGTTTCCCTCTGCAAATGGGATTCTTCTGGTTTTTACACCTAGATGAGGGGGGAAACAGCTGAGACCATTTCCAAGGGAGAATCAGGAAGGGTTAACTGCTCCCCCTTCCACATGTCAATTCATCCTGCAAATGGCACAGCCAAGCCCAAACCTCTGGAGAATGTACTACTTACATAACACATGTGTTTTCAAGCATCCTTTTGTTGCATGGACTTGACAGGTTTAGGTGTATACCTTACAAAATGTAACGTGTGAAGAGACACTCAGTTTGTCTGCATTTCAAGCAGATGATTCACATGCCTTTGCTAGACATTTTTGCTCACATCAACAGCACAAGTTATCTGATTTGGTGTTGGCCCCTACTTATTGGAATAGGGCAGTGACCATTTTGGCAAATTCTATACATTACCTGGCAGCAAACCCAGATTTGCCATCAAGTGTACAGTCTACCAAGTATTCAAAGCATGTATGATCCACATGCCGACAAAGGTCCGCATAATCAAAGCTATGGTTTTCCCAATAGTAACGTATGGCTGTGAGAGCTGGACTCTAAGGAAGGCTGAGTGCCGAAGAATTGATGCTTTCGAACTGTGGTGCTGGAGAAGACTCTCACAAGTCCCCTGGACTGCAAGGAGGTCCAATCAGTCCATCCTAAAGGAAATCAACCCTGAGTGCTCATTGGAAGGACAGATACTGAAGTTGAAGCTCCAATATTTTGGCCACCTAATGCGAAGAGAAAAGTCACTGGAAAAGACCCTGATGCTGGGAAAGACTGAAGGCAAAAGGAGAAGGGGACGGCAGAGGATGAGATGGCTAGATAGCATCACTGATGCAATGACTATGGACTTCAGCACGCTCCGGGAGAGAGCGCAGGACAGGAAGGCCTGGCGTGCTATGGTCCATGGGGTCACGAACAGTCGGACACGACTGAACGACTGAACAACAACAACAACAAAGCTAATGGCCATCACCATCTCTTGTAGCAGTGAATTCCATATATTGATTACATGTTGTGTAAGAACTATTTTCACTCCTCTACTGTGAATTCACTGCCAATAAATTTCTTTGGGTGATCCCAAGGTCTTGTATTATGGGGAGGGGGGCAAAGATTATTTTTTAATACATAATATTAAAAATCCTTACCATGTCCCCATAGTCATCTTCCCTCCACTCCCTAAACTAAAATGCAGTGCAGGCTCCCAATTCATGAGGGACTTTGGGCAAGACACCTCAATGGCCCCCCTCCCTCAGTGTGTCTGACTTCCCACTGCCATTGTTTCCAGCTGCTATTGCTGCTCATCTGCTCTCTCGTAATTGCTACCACTTGTTTGCTTGACAGGCAGAGAGCCAGTGAGCGAGTAGGCACTGCTGCCTCACTACCACCGTTGTCTAGTCCAGCGCAAAAGTCAGGTGAACAAGCAGGTTGCAATGGTGAAGGCAAGGAGCAGGGAGGTAGCTCTTGTGGGACCCTGCTGGGGTGTGGACCCTTGGCAGGTCCCCAACCATGCCTACCTTTGATGCCACCTCTTCTAAAAAAAAAAAGTTCCGGGTGGTTCAGCTTTTCTTCACAGGAAAGCTACTCCAACCATTGATGGGTTTCATTGCCCTGCACCATTTCTTCACCATCTCTAAGATATCCTTCTTCTTTTTTTTACACAGAGAAACTAGAACTAGTATTCCAAATGCGACTACACCAGATTGATTTTTATAAGGGCATTATGATACTGGACATTTTATTTTCAGTTGAACAAAGGAAGAAAGGCAGAAGAAATAAATCTAGAGCACTTAACCAAGAATCAGATCCAGAGTGTTTCTGATGAGCACTGGCAACATGCCAAGAGAGAGAGAGAAAAGCATGAGTAGAGAATAAATCCAGAGATCCTAGTTGACTGTGTTTCTCACAGTGATTTAAAATGTGTGTGTTTTTAATGCAAATGGAAGAATTTCCCATAAGCCTGAATTATGTAGCTAATGGATTGATTCTGTTTATAACTAGCCAAAATTTTATTTCCCATGTTCTAGGGATGGCTTTCTTGGCAGCCAAAAAAAAGAGGGGGTAATTCTTGAACTATTTAGCTAAAAATGGCTGCAGAGTGACTATTCTTTCACATCTGGAGCTTCATCAGGTTTTGCAATGACAATTGATATTTGAGCTGTCAGAAACCATTTTCCACATGAAGGCTATATTTCCCAGACAGGGCTTATGTATCTCTTCAGTCAGTAAGGGGATTCAATAAAGAAAAAATAAATAGGGGTCCAGGGTCTGTATTTGTAATGTGTGAAGAAGCCCTCAGCCTAATTTATGCATGGGTTTCCACACATGAAATCATATCATAAGACTGAGGTGTTTTCCCTTTAGCAGTTGCAAATACAAGATTAAGATATGATAGCTAGAGTGAAGTTCAATCCAGTCTAATATAGAAATATCAATAAATGTTAAGGTGGGAACCATTTTTACAGTTTTTATTGTGCCAAACTGGCTTCTGATTGCCAAACTAGGTTCTAAAGAAAACAGCCGTTCTTAATATGTGGAACACTATGGTAATAACATAAATCAGTACGTAGGCATGAAACTGATAAAACTTCAGTAGTAAATGATTCTAAAAATATGGAAAAGATCAATTCTTTAATATGTCAAACATCTGCTATTACGTTAACAATAGAGATACACTTTATATAGCTTTTTTATAGCACTATAAACTGCATAGAAGGCATTCCTTTCTTGCCACTTTTATCAGGGGGTTCTGAAAGCATAGCAAAGTGCATCCCAGCATTAGAGGATGAGTAATACCAGCTCCTGGAAAAGTTAATTTGTCTGTACTCCACATGTGCCATTATTAACTCATTCTCAAACTTTCTATTTAATAGACCCCAAAAGCATGTTCGGTACTTCACAGAGAAGATATAAAAGGCCTTCGTCCCTAATGCAAAATATCAGGGCATCTACATTTTTGTACATAGCACACATGACATACAATTATAGGAAGGCAAAAGAATGTAATCTTAAGTGTCTCAACACTGGTGCTAATGGTGCTATGCTTGTGTAAACTAGCGCTTGCGTGATGTAACTAGTATTGGCTAGTTACCAATTTGCTGCCAGCATTTGGTAGAATGGCAGCAAAAAGGGGTGATTTGGGGGCCCCGCACCACTGAATTTCAGCAGCAGATTGACACTTTTCCCTGTTGCGCTAGCATAGCTAGTCACATTGCACAAGCGTTGGTTTCCTCTAGCATAACGTCATTAGCACTAGCACTGGAACACCACTGGATACCATCCGGGGTGTGAAAGTACACACGCTTGCATTTGACCAGCTTCAGTGCTTCATAAAGTTGGTGTCTATGTGCAAGCTTAGTTTTAGGTGGCCCAGGCAAGGAAACTTTGCCCCCACAATTCACACACTATTCCCAGCACAGACCTGAAAGTGGAGGGTGGCACTGCTCTCTTCCTTCAGCCCAGACTCAGAGGATGCATGTTATCCAGCATTGGCCACTGCTACCCACAGCGGCAATCATTATGCACCCTGAAACTCATGTGTGAGTCACATTCACTGTCTACTGTTACCGATGTTCCACACTCACTCATAAGGGCTGGATGCACCTGATCTCGTCTGATCTGAAGCTAAGCAAGGTCAGCCCTGGTTCTTACTTGGATGGGAGACCGCCTGGGAACCAGGTTTCCTGCATTGAGCAGGGGGGTTGGACTTGATGGTCTTGTAGGCCCCTTCCAAGCCTATGATTCTGTGATACTTCTATGATACTTCTACTATTTTTGTGGTTACCAGAGCAGAATTCAGGATGAAGTACATTTAGAATACTGGGAGTCAGTGGTGTAGTGGTAAATCTTGAAGTGCAAACGCTTAACATGACATCCCCATCGCCACCCCTGCAAGAACAGTCCAAAATGTAGGCAGCTGTGTTGATCTATGTGTGAGGGTGTATTATTGTGTCTGTGTTTACACACACACACACACACACACACACGAGCAGCAGTACATAGTGTAATACCCAATTTGTTAGGGTCAGCTGACAGTCATTGAATAGTGGGGGCAGTGATGCTGGTTAGCATGTTGGGCTTTGGCTGGAGAGACCTGAGATTTCATGAGAAGGTTAAAGAGAGGGACACAACATGTCCCCAAACAGCATAAGACCACCAGCTCAAGAATTCCAGGAGATTCTTTGCCCAGCACGAGGGAGAAATGGTTGACCTCAGTGTCAACAAACCAGTTCTAGCCATGTTTTATCTCCATCTAGCACAAGCCTTCTCTAAAACTAATGGGTTTCATTTGCCCATTCAATATCAAGCCTTCCCAAAATACCCTGCATTACAACAAGGAGAGCTCACAGGGTATATTGTTGCTGGGAAAATCCATTTCCCCCCAGCTACAGTGAAGACTGCAGCTAAGATCAGAGGGAACTGAGAAGTCTGAGGGGGGTGGCAGATGAAATCATTGTCCCTGCTAATCAAAGAGTCCTAGTGCTTCAACCCTGTGAGCCCTGGCTCCACTACAACAGCACTGGAAGTCCTGGCACTGCTTTGATGACCTCATCATTCTTTAGGACACAGAGCTGACTCAGATGGTTGTCACTATTTCTCCTAAGCATCCTTTCTCACTGAACAGAGCTGGTTTTCCTGGTTGACTTGGGGTAATAAAATAGATGGGACAACCAGCTACAATACATATAGTAGAAAACTCAACATGAAAACTCAACATGAACGCAGGCAAGAGCTCATTGTAGATATTGTGTGAAATGGGCTTTTAAAAGACAGCTACATCTTTGAGGGGAAGATAAAGGCTTTCCCCCCTCCAAGTGAGTGGAAATTTGAGAGTTTGTTATTGTTTTTCAGATTGTTTTCCTAAACAAGTTTGACCTGCTTATTTCCTTGACAGCAGAACCCACAAACATGCGATTCAGGATGCACCTGCAGTGTCCCTCGCCGCCCCCCGCCACCCCGAATTTCATTTTGATCAGAAGACTCACGCCCATACTAATAGTTCAATATGATGTGAAAGGACTGAATATGCCATTTACCCAAACCTCCCTCAATTAGGACGAAGTGGTCCCTAATGAGGTTTCCCATCTGTCACATTTTTTTAATTACCATTCCCTTTCAGGTGATAAATGAGGACATTAATTGAGTGACAAGCGCTAGCTGCTTTGGGATGCAAAAAGGAAGGCTGTTCTTTATGTTTAATCACTCTTCCGTTTCCTCCAGTTTCTCTAGAATAATACGAAATGTACTCAGTGTTTCTGGAACTTTGGGGAGAGATGCTTTGCTTTTTAACCTGAAATACAGATGTCCTTCAGAATCTAGAAATTCACAAAGTCTCTCCTATGCCACGCGTCACATTTTAACCATGTCCATTGACTTCATAGTTAGAAGGCATTCTGTACCAGCACCATCAACCAGTTAAGAGTTTCAGTAAACATGAGAGATCGGTTCGCGGGCAGCCATGTCACAGGACCAGCTACACACCATGATCTGTGTGGGGAAGGGAGACCAGGCCAAATCAGGTGCCCCCCTCCTGTTTTTCCTTCCCTTCCTGAGACCTTTCTGCTACCAGGAAGCACAGCTCCAGGACATTTTTGAGAGCAGGACCTATGCCATCATCTGCCTGACCTTCCTGGCGTAATGAAAATAGGATTGTTCTCTAACTTTAAAAAAAGTAGCATTTGACACACAGTTGTTCACTTTACATTAAATGAGTGAAGTGCTCCATCTGCTGCCAAAACCTGTTATTGCAGCAAAACGACTCGTTCTAGGCTGGCCTACATTATGTCTTATGTTGCTGCATATGATATGTGTATTTTATGTTATACTGTGGTTTAAATGCTTTTATATTTTATATTGTTTTATCCCGCACTTTTTGGTTTTAATTTTTGTGAACCACCCAGAAGCTTCAGCTATTGGGCAGTATAGAAATGAAATAAATACATAAATAAATGTGTAAGAACTGTTCTTTTACAGAGCAATCCTATGAGGTGGTGGGGAGAGAAGCCATAGCAGGTGCAGTGGCAGGGCAGAAGGAGCAGGGGCAATGTTCTTCAAGTTCCTTCCATCCTTTTCAGCCACTGTGGGGCAGCAGGGTGGGGGTGGGGGGCAAACAGTTTCCTTCCCATTGTTCTTAAGACCGCTAGCTCCAGGGCTGGTGTTCTTTTTCCCCAAACTGGGAGCATAGTAATGGGAGGGCTTTGGAGCCAGCAGATCCAAAGCTTCCCCCCAATCCACCTCTGGAAGCCCCCTTTTTGCCCTCTCTGCAATCAGAGCACTAACTGCAAAGGAGAAACAGTGGCAGAGCTTTTTGCCCTAGCTGTGGGGATGCCTCCAAGGACAGACCTCCCTCTCTTCCTGCTATACCCCATGGCCCATGGGATGCCCTTCTAGATTCGTAGGGTTCCTCCCTTAATGATATAAGCATCAAAATGGCCAGAGATGTTCTTCTGGACTGGGGGTGTTGAACCTCTTTCGGTCTGAGGGCCAAATTCCATTTTGAAGAAGTCTGGGACTCCCATTCCAGAGTCTGGGACTCCCATTCCAGTGGTGGGTCAGGCCAAAGGTAAAATGTTGACCCAAAATACCAACATAGTTTAGCTTGAAGCTCTTGAAATGTGTCTCCTAAGTAACTAAGCCTTAGGAGAAACATTTCAAGCTTTTACAATGGGAAAAAATGCACAAAAGCTGGGAAACCACCAAACAACCAGTAGCTGGTGGAAAGGGGGTGGGGCCAGGTGAAGGGGGCATGACCATTTGGTGAGCCCCAGAAGGCTAGATGTGGGGCCCCGAACCTGAGGTTCTGTACCTTGCTCAGTGGTGGGTAGTGACTCCAATGTCAGTGGGGTGGTGAATCCACTCCGGGTTTCAGCCAGAACCAGTCAGAATTCCAAAGGAGCTACCCAAGGTGTGAAGCTCCTTTAGAGTTCTGGCCAATTTTGATTGAAACCCAGAGTGGATTCACCGCCCCACTGACATCAGAGCGACCAGACTCCACTGTCCACGTTGTAGAGTCTAGAATCTAGACATTTCGAATATTCTCAGACATAGAGCCACAATTGGTTCTGAATGTTTTTAAAATGGCTGTCAAACTGAGTTCCCTCTAAAGGAAAATTCATATCTCAAATGTGTAGCATATTAGGAAGTCATTCCTGTGCGAAAGACAATGGAAACAGTGTCCCTCACACAATTGCCTCACCTAGAATGGCCAACTCATTTCTGAAAGGCGCCTATGTCAAAAGAATGAGGTATGTAGATGAAGTTATAGTGTGTGGCTTAATCATTTTGTTACTCAGAACTCACTCCATGCTCTGTGAAGGTATATCAGTTAGCAACAAACCTGTACAGTTAGGCGAGTGGTGCCAGGTAAAAAATCAGCAACATGTTCAGTTTCACTTTTGGATCCTCACACTACACCAGGAGCTGCTGTTGCTTTTCTATCTTAGATCACCACAAGACGGAGATTTCACATAATTCCAAGAAGCCATCATATCCTCTGCTTCAGGCAGCAAAATGTCTTGGGCTGACCCTGGCTCCGTGTAATTATTATATACATGATGCCTGCCTGAATTGCCCTTTGGTCAGAATCCTGTCTTCCATTGTGAATGGGGAGTGGGGAGGAGGAGGAGGAAACCATTGACCGGCTTGCATGATCACAGTAGATTAAACAAGCCATGGTGTATGCCTGGCACCATTTGCCTTATCGCCTGCCTGGGCGCAGCTTGTCATGTCATCTGAACCCAGGCAACATAGCTTGTTGGAGAGGGAAACAACCCTCAAATAACCCATGCACTGTTGTTGGGTGCCTGGAACCCTCTGAAGGCAGCAAGAATAAGGCTTCCTGTTCCTCTCAAGCTTTACTCCCCCTGCCCTGCAGTGCCTCCTGCTGGGGTTCTGTTTTCCCCACTGCACTGATGTTGCTTTGCCAGTAAAGGAGGATGCATCACACACACACACACACACACACACACCCAGCTCCAGTGGCATAGTGTTGTGTTTTGCTGGCATGAGAGGGCTTAGGGACAATCCTTTCCTGCCCACTGGGTATAACCTGAGGATTAGATAATTCTGTCAGTCATTCAGCTTTCCCGCTTGGAACAACAAACTGATTCTAATTTACCTTGGAAAACTGTCTGCTGAGGAGATAATTTTGACTTTCCTTACATTCTCAATTTATGTAACAGCGATATACTCAGAATCTATAGTTTTTTCAAGGTCATTGTTGCCCTTGTTATTGTTCTGTGCCTTAAAGAACAAACCTGAAGTAGAAATGTCATTCAGAAATGAGTTTGTTTTCTTATGATTTATTTTCCAGCCTTTATTCTCAGCATAGTTTTATGATCATTTATATAACAATGTACAGAAAAAAGAAAATAGCAGGACTAGCTAGGTAAGGTATCCTAGGCATTGTTGTTGTTTTGGCTCTGTCCCTGTCTCCCTCCCAGTTCTAGACTTTTCCCTATCTAGTCATCAAAAACACTAAGGGTACAATCCTATGCATGTGTAGATGGGTAAAAAATCTTACAGCTCCCAGTATGCCCCAGTCCTAAATGAGAAAGGAAAAGAGCCCTCAGTACACATAGACCTGGATTCCCTCCCAAACATATTCAATTATATCTTAATCGGCTACCACTGGCTGAGTGGCTGAGAATCCACCAATGATGGAAGGCTAAGCTTTCCTCTAACCCAGAGATGGGGAACATGTGGCTCTCCAGATGTAGTCATTCCTCACAATTGGCTGTGCTGGCTAGGACTGATAGGAGCTGCAGTCCAGCAACATCTGGAGGGCAATACATTCTCCATCCCTGGTAAGTGGGTATAGGATTGCAGCCTCAGAGATGCTACACATAATGTTAAATTATCCGAAGTATTTGTTTTGCCTTTAGTTCCTATCCCAGGGTTTAGGACCACTCCCTTAGACTTGTAGGAAAATGCTTCTTTGTGCCCCAGAGCATGGGGGGGGGGGACTGTTTATAAATATGTTGCTTATTCCCTTCTGTCACTGTGTTCTTGTGCAGCTGTTAGGTTGAGGCAGTCACAGCAAGATGCACTACAGGGTAAAACTGACTGTTGTCAGGCTTTATAAACCATCTGGAATTGCAAGCTGCTCTGAATCTCTATAAATTGAATGTGTTCCCTCCCCCGCACAATACACATAAACTAATACATTCATTTAAAAAGTAAGCTGTAAAGTCCACAAAGGTTTGTAGCCCACCTTACAAATAACTCCTCAAAGCTTATTTGCCCACCAGATATTTTATTAGCCTCTTCTCCAGCACATACCTATCCGTAGTATTTTGTGGCCCATCAACAGCCTGAAATAAAAAGAAAGCCAGCCCTCACCTGACTGACAAAAAACTTTCCTGGCTAGTTGTCTGGAGACAATACCTACCTACCCCAGATGACCAGATGAAATGTATTAGGAGTGTGCCAAATACTAAGCTGCAAAAAATGTTCAGGTAAAACAATTTTACACCCAGAAGGCTCAAAATCAAGATGTTTAAATGTAGCAGAAATCAAAGTCAGAGAGACCACGGAGTGAAGGAAAATGAGAGCTTCTTTATTTAACGCGCGGGCTTGAGGCTGGAATCTTTTCCAAAGAGCCAAAAGCCCTGAACTATGGTTACACATTTCTTTTATAGTAATGATGACATACATGCGACCCTTTCTCCCGTCCCCTCTTTCGTGGTTTTGCAGTTAGCACAGTTGTTTACAATACAGGAAGTGGGCCACAGGATGTTCTATCTTAAGACATGGTTACAGCCTGCAGTAAGCAAAATGTTAAAGGCATGACTAGGTTGTGCAATCAAGCTTGCTGACAAAGGGCAGTTTCTTCATTGCTGATCTGTTGCTAAACTATACTAACGTTGCAGAAATATAAGACCACTCAGTCTGGCCTTAAATATGGCTACTATATTCCCCCCTTAAATGCATAATTTTCCTTACAATTATAGCATTTCTTAGCAACCTAGGTTATTTTATATCTTGCAGTGCTAACAGCGTATAGCGGGCAGCAGTCTTTGAGGTTAAGGCATTCAGCATATTTTTCAGGCAATGTATAAACCAGGGGATACAGAGACATAACAGTATTCCCATTAACACTACAGGCAGAATTAGAACAAATGCCGCCTTGAGCCAATTAAGATTTGGAATCTAAGAGGTCAGCCAGTCAAGCTAATCATTTTTCCCTATTGTGATATCAGCCACAATTTGGTGCAGTCTGTTGATTTGTTTATGTATAGCATTGCTATTGTCAGATAAATTGAAACAACAGAGGTTCTGATGGGTTTCACAACCTAAATGATGAAGGAGGTAGAGGTAATCTATACCAGCCCTGTTTTCTAGCACGGCACCTCTTAGGTCATGGAATTCTTTATTGAGCAAGGACAGAGCTTGTGAGGTGGCGTTTATACTTTTTGCCATGGCATAGGCCAACCGGTTAACCTCTAGACTATTTTCTAAGGCTAGGCCCCCTATCCTAACTAATGATACTGCTAATGCCAGCTTTTCTGAATCGGAGTAAAGTCGCAAATGGCTATTACAATCTTCAGTCAGCTTTAAAGCTCGACGTTGTCGGTGATGGGTTTTCTTTATCGGCCACGGGGGAAGAAAAGGGGCTAGGCGACTGTGGCAACATGGTTGGCTGTCGGACAAGTTGGCTGGAATAAATGACCACGTACGGGAACCACAGGTCTAAAACTATCCATCAGGTAAAAGTACATGTGCAAAATTAAAGGGAATATCCTGAACTGTTTTGCAATTTATGGATGGACCAGGGACAATTTTACATCTTTTTTTATAATTAATCATTCGTGCATACGTAGCATTTGTAGCGGCGACAATAGGGGTGTTTAAATAGAACTCTGCAGGGGGTAGAGTTTTTGAGACAGTACCCCATGAAGGATTATGAGAATAAGACAAATCTGTAGTATAACCCCTAATTTCTATTTTATTAGGTTGTCTACAGACAGGTATTAGACATGTGCTAATGAGCTTACTGGTGGGTAGGTTCTTTGGGAGGCAGAAGTGGGTGATTCCATTGATGTTAGCTAAGTGTAGCCAATAGTTTTCAGCTAACTTTTGGGGCAGACCTTCTTCCTTAAAGACACCGCCTTGTGGGAATTTCTTTTTCTCTTTTATATCAGGCAAGAAATTTGGGACATCACCTTCTAGAACCTCTCTTTTACCTAGGCCAGGTCCCCCTTTTTTACATGCTGTTAGAGAAACATAATTTACTACTACTAATATTACTAGCTTAGCAGCACTCATACTTGATCTTCTTGGGATCTGACCGTACGCAGGACAGCTAATTTCCTGGTTAGCTGCAGTAAGGTCTAGTCCCCTTTTTTAATTTTCCAGTTGCAGATCTGACCGTACGCTGGGTGGACAGTCTCCTGGTGTGTCCACAGTAGGGTCTAGTCTGAATCTTCTTACTGTTTTTTCAAAGTGATTTTTAAAGGATTTTCAGGATTCTTGTTTATAGTCCATTCCCCCTCCCTTGCCCTCTTGACTCGCGTCTAGTGTATCCAGGGCTTAATTTCAGCTACTTTTACAGCTGTAGGGGTGGAAAGTATAACAGTATTTGGTCCTTTTCATTTGGGAATCAGAGGGTCATCTTTCCATTCTTTGATCCACACCTCGTCCCCTGGTTGGAAGGGATGAATTTCTGTAATGGGAATTGGGGGTCGGTTCTCCAAGACAAACCGGCGTTGAGCTTGGAGAACTTTGCCCAGTGCTTGAATTTCCTGCCTTAGACTAACATTCGCTAGTTCTTGTAGGTCTCCTCTTAACCCAACTAATATTTGAGGAGGCCTGCCGTACATTAACTCAAAAGGGGACAAACCAGTAATTTTGTGAGGAGTACAGCGAATTCTAAACAGAGCTAAGGGCAACATTTCTGTCCATTTTCTCTTAGTTTCTTGACATAACTTGGCTAAGTGGGTCTTAAGGGTTCGATTCATCCTCTCTACCTGTCTAGAACTTTGCGGACGGTAAGCACAATGGAGTTTCCATTGAATGCTAAGTAACGAGTTAATTTCTTGTAATACTTTGTCAATAAAAGCAGGACCATTATCAGATCCAATGAATAGAGGTAGGCCATGTCTGGGGATAATGTCCCTCATTAAGGCCCTTATAACTTCTCTAGCTTTTTCAGTCCGGGTGGGATAGGCTTCTACCCATTTGGTATAAGTACATACAAAAACTAATAAGTGGCGATAATGTCCTGCCTTGGGCATGTCGGTGAAATCGACCACTAGGGCTTCAAAAGGGAGAGAACCATATTGCTGAATTCCTGGTGGAGGCCCTTTTCCTTGTCTTGGATTATTTTTGGAACATTCTACACATCGCGCAGACGCTGAATTGGCAAGGCCGTGCATGCTATTGATGTAAACTTGCTTCTGTAGCAATGCTGCCAGGGCAGTTTTCCCTAGATGGGTAGCTTTGTGTGCCATCTGTACAATACTTCAAGCGAGCCGATGAGGTACATAGATTCGTCCATCTGGCAACTCCCACCACTTTTTGGCTGTTTTTTTAGCTTGGAGGGAATTAACAGCCATCTGATCTTCTTCTGGAGTATATGCTGGACACATATCCGCCAAGTTGACTTGGAACAGCGGAGTTGCTATGACCGTTACTTCTTTTTTTTTCTATATTTTGTCCCTTTTGGAGGGCAGCTTGTTTTGCTACTTGATCTGCCCATCTATTTCCTTTTGCTACATCGCTGGTCCCTTTTTGATGTCCGCGGCAATGCATTACCGCCACTTGTTTAGGGTGCCATACAGCATCTAATAAAGCAGATATTTCTGCAACGTTCTTGAGACCTTGGCCAACTGAATTTATTAATCCTTTTTCACGATACAATGCTCTATGGGCGTGGAGGGTAGTGAAGGCATACTTGGAGTCCGTGTAAATATTGACGGTAAGTCTAGCGGCTAATGTTAGAGCTCGAATAAGAGCAATTAATTCTGCTCTTTGGGCTGAGGTTTCTACAGGCAAGGGATTGGCCTCAATGACTTTGTCATTTGTTACTATTGCATAGCCGGCATATCTTTTTCCATTTTGGACAAAACTGCTTCCGTCAGTAAAATAAGTGACATCTGGGTGTGGCCAAGGACTATCACGCAAGTCTGGACGGCTGGAGTAAACTTCATCTATAGTTTTGATGCAGTCGTGTTCGGGCTGACTTCCTGGCGCTATTGGTAGTAACGTAGCTGGATTTAAGTTGGATGACACTTCTAACTTGATACGCGGGTTCTCACAGAGCATGGCTTGGTATTTGGTCATGCGCTCATTGGTGAACTAATAATTCCCCTTGTATTCCATCAGGGTGAGTACTGCATGTGGAACTCGAACAGTTAATTCTTGTCTCATTGATAACTTATCTGCTTCTTGGACTAAGAGGGCTGTTGCTGCAATGGCCTTTAAACATGCTGGCCAGCCTTTTGCGACCGGGTCTAATTGCTTAGATAAATATGCAACAGGTCGCTGCCAGGAGCTTAGCTGCTGTGTTAGTACTCCTACAGCTACATTGTCTCGCTCGTGCACATACAGTAGAAAAGGCTTAGTTACATCAGGCAGTCCTAGAGCTGGCGCTTGGAGTAGTGCTGTTTTAATATTTTTGAAAGCTTTTTTCTGGGACTCTTCCCACTGAAACGGTGCCGTCTCGGGGCCTTTAGTAGCTTCATACAAGGGCTTGCACATGACAGCGAAGTTAGGAATCCAAATTTTACAGAATCCAGCGGCCCCCAGAAACTCTCGTACTTGTTTTCTAGTGGCCGGCTCAGGCAAGGCACACACAGTCTCTTTTCGTTCGGGGCCCAATTCTCGCTGATGTTGAGACACTATAAACCCTAGATACCACACCTGGGTTTTACATAGCTGTGCCTTTTTCCGGGACACTTTGTATCCGCGTTCCCACAGAAGGTGTAACAATTCTCGTGTCCCTTGCCAACACTCAAGTTCTGATGATGCTGCAAGAAGCAAATCATCTACGTACTGCAGCAGAAGTCTTTTTCCCGGTTCCGAATGGAAATTTTGAAGGTCTTGACTTAGGGCAGTCCCAAACAGCGTAGGGGAGTTTTTAAAACCTTGTGGTAAACGACACCAAGTTAATTGGGTTTTTCTCCCTGTCAGTTGATCTTCCCACTGAAATGCAAAGATAGCTTGACTTGTGGGGGCCAGTCGGATGCAGAAGAAAGCATCTTTCAGGTCTAAAATAGTAAAATGAGTAGCTTCGGATGGAATTAATCCTAGCAAAACATAGGGATTTGGGACGACTGGATGTATTGTCACGGTTGCTTGGTTGACCATCCTCAGGTCTTGCACTGGACGGTATTCTTCAGTGCCGGGCTTCTTTACTGGCAGAAGGGGTGTATTCCACGGTGACTGACATTCTCGGAGTATCCCATATTTTAGTAGATGATCTAGGTGCTTCTGTATTCCTAGTATCGCTTGGCGTGGCAGTGGATACTGTCGCACATGTACTGGTATTGCTCCTGGTTTTAACTCAACTACAACTGGAGGCACACATCTGGCCATTCTTGGAGGGTTATCTTCCGCTCATACTCCAGGCACCTGAAAGGCTTGCCATGGCTCTTCATCAAGAACTGGCATGGTCCAATGTAGTCTCCACTCTTCCTCTTGCGGATAAGTGAGTGTCAAAAGCTTGCCCTTGGTATTCTCCTTGATTCCCTTCTTGGTACATTGATGGTCCACCTTGACACTCACGCCACCAATGTCCATCTTTTCTACACTGTGCACACTGATTTCTTCTCAAAAGTTCTCTTTTTCTTCTTCTACATCCTCTTTGCCCTCTGCCTCTTCCTCTGCCTCTTTCTCTAGTTTGTGGCCCTACTAGTGCTGCAGCTAGTAGTTCTGCCTTTTTAACCATTCTCTTCTCTTTCTCTTTCTTTTCTTCTTGATCTCGATTTACATACACTTTCTGAGCAACTTCTAAGAGTTCTGTCAAATTTTTTCCTGCAAACCCAGTCAACTTTTGAAGCTTTTTCCAGATGTCTTTGTAACTTTGGGCTACGAAAGCCATGTTGACTACCTTCAGGTTATCTGGGGCTTCGGGGTCGAGGGGGGTATACTGGCGGTATGCATCTAAGAGGCGTTCTAAATACTCTCCAGGGGCTTCGGTTGCGCCTTGCAGCACTTCGGAGACTTTAGTCATATTTATAGACTTCTTCATACCCGCCCTCATAGCCTGCAACAGCAGGGTTTGATACTGGGTAAGACGCTCTAATCCTGCGGGGGTATTTGGATCCCAATGGGGATTCTCTAAGGGCACTCTTTCTCTCATCCATCCTTGGGGGTTTACATGGTTTTCAGGAGCCCTTTCTAAGGCAATACGCTCTACCTGTTGATGGATTCGTTGCCTTTCTTCTGTGGTGAATAATGTCAATAGTAGCTGTTGGCAATCTTGCCAATTGGGCATATGCGAGGCCATAATACTAGAGCATAGCTCTACTAACTCATGAGGTTTTGTAGTATAGGAGGCATAATGGGTTTTCCAATTTAATAAGTCTGAGGTTGTAAAAGGCGCATAGGTATAAGCTTGAACTGGAATATAATGCGCCTCTGCCTCTGGGTCCAGGTTATGCACTATCTGGGTTACTTGCCTCAGGGGAAATAAATGTTGAGCCTCGTTTTCCGACTGATGAACAGTAGGTGAGCTCTCTTCGTCACTTTGTTGGAACAAACATCTTTTCTTAAGGGCATTTGCTGATTTTACTAAATCTGCAGCCCAATTCCTTAAACTTTCCAGTTCTTCAGTTTCCTTACTTAACGCTGTTTGAGGCGATAAAAGAGAACCTTCAGACCCTACAGAAATAGACGTCTCTGCAGGCATCATGGGGGAGTTGGGGGCAGTAGTTGAAAGCGGCGAATTATTGCCTGCTAGGCTTGAAGCCGATGGTGACAGTTCCAAATCGAAACGTGGGGCTATGGTACGGTTTCTGCGGGGAGGCCGGGGAGACGACATAGGCTCAGGAACTCCTGTGTTTTGGCGCGGTGGCCTCACAGTGACATGGGCCCGCGGTGGGAGCGGGGCATAGGCGGGTGGCAACGCCGTTAGCTCTGTTAAGTCTTCATTTGGGGCGTCTAACACTGGTTGCATATTATTGGCTATCTTTTCCTTTCTAAGCACTAAAATTTTGGCCTGGGTTTCTAAGCATTTCTTAAGCCAGGGGGGAGAGGTGCGGACCACAGAATCCCATGAGTCAATGTAGGGAAATTGGTCTGGATGCCCAGGCTCCCCTACTACAATGGCATATACACGACTAATTGAGCTAAGATCTAAAGAGCCTTCAGTGGGCCATCCCACACCAAAAGACGGCCACTCTACTTCACACAAGGTTTGCAACCGTTGTGGAGTCATGGGGGGGTCACCATAATCTCCACTGAAACCCTTCTTAAAATTCTTTAACATACATCCCAAGGGGGTGCAAGGTTTGCTTCCCCCTCCACCCATAACCTCCCTCCTAAATTGAAGACAGACACAATTAGGGAATAGGGATTGGTCAGTGAGTAAGGGGTCTCACTGGCCGACACAAGAGGATTTTATACACCACGCACTTTGCTACTGGCCTGGGCACCCGGACGGTCAACGGTATGCTTCAGAAACCGCAGTAGCCACTCACACAGTCATCATTCTCTCCACTACATCCATATGTCCCTGCCACCCACTTTTCCCACTTTTTACCAGAGCGGAAAACGGCTTCCCCAGCTTCCTCAGCTTCCTACTGAGTACTGGCGTGCTGGGTACTGGCGCCCACTCGGGGGTGTGATCAGGCCCCCCTTCTACTTACAAGGAGTAGGTTCTTTTCGTATACGTATACTAACACTGACCTTCTTCACAAGGCGGGGCCCTCTTTTTTTCTGCCCAGTGGCCTTTCTCCCTAAAGGCGGGGCCCTCTTTTCCCATATACTTGCCTTTCTCCTGAAGGCTTCCAATGTGGGTTTCAACGCAATTTCAGCTGCGATACAGGCAGGGCTCAAATTCCTTTCTCCGCTTGCAGGGGTTCCCTTGATGCTCACAGCCGTTCAGGAGATCCCGGCGCAAGCGGTCTCCCGTTCACCTGACAAAAAGGTCGGTGGCGCCAAGAAGGGAAAATGTGCGCCGAGGTCTCCCTCTTGGTGCGGCGAAAAAGAGCAGGCAAGTGCCACCTGTCTGGCTTAGAGCTGCCACATCCGAGTCACGGCACCATTTATGTAGCAGAAATCAAAGTCAGAGAGACCACGGAGTGAAGGAAAATGAGAGCTTCTTTATTTAACGCGCGGGCTTGAGGCTGGAATCTTTTCCAAAGAGCCAAAAGCCCTGAACTATGGTTACACATTTCTTTTATAGTAATGATGACATACATGCGACCCTTTCTCCCGTCCCCTCTTTCGTGGTTTTGCAGTTAGCACAGTTGTTTACAATACAGGAAGTGGGCCACAGGATGTTCTATCTTAAGACATGGTTACAGCCTGCAGTAAGCAAAATGTTAAAGGCATGACTAGGTTGTGCAATCAAGCTTGCTGACAAAGGGCAGTTTCTTCATTGCTGATCTGTTGCTAAACTATACTAACGTTGCAGAAATATAAGACCACTCAGTCTGGCCTTAAATATGGCTACTACATAAAGAGAGGCAGTGTTAAAGAAAGACATACTGCCTCCAATATCAGAGGAAAATTCTGAGAGTGCCTTGGACTGCAAGAAGATCAAACCAGTCCATACTCCAGGAAATAAAGCCAGACTGCTCACTTGAGGGAATGATCTTAAAGGCAAAACTGAAGTACTTTGGCCAGATAATGAGAAGACAGGATACCCTGGAGAAGATGCTGATGCTAGGGAAAGTGGAAGGCAAAAGGAAGAGGGGCCGACCAAGGACAAGATGGATGGATGATATTCTGGAGGTGACGGACTCAACCTTGGGGGAGCTGGGGTGGCGACGGTCGACAGGAAGCTCTGGCATGGGCTGGTCCATGAAGTCATGAAGAGTCAGAAGTGACTGAACGAATAAACATCAAAAAGCCTATATACACCAGTTGCTGGGGAACATGGGCAGGAGGGTGCTGTTGCACTCATGTCCTGCTTATGAGCTTGCCATTGGCAGCTGGTTGGCCACTGTGTGAACAGAATGCTGGACCAGATGGACCCTTGGTCTGATCCAGCGTGGCTCTTCTTGTGTTCTTATGTTCTTAAAATGTTCTCTCCAAAAGCTCATCACTCTGACTTTTTGTGTTCCTCCACACGCACACAGACAACATACACACACACGAACACACACACTGTTCAAAGAAGTTGGTTCTCCTCTCTGCTGAGTTTCGCCAACCCCAGGTGATTCCAAGCTCTGGGAAAGTGCTTTTCACCCTCCCCCTGCAGCTAGCTTGTTTGTTGCTATTCTTCAGAGTGCTGTGTGGAATGGGCTTGTGTAAGTGTCATGGCCCCTATTACATGATGCTTGTAACATTACCAGTGATGAATGCAACAACTCCTACACCATTTATGAAGCATGGCTGTGAGGAGATGGGAATGGAGTAATAGCTCTATTACTTAGTCCAGACTTCCCCAACTGCTGGCTGGGGATGATGGGAGATACTGTCAAACACATCTGGAGGGAACTGGTTTGGGGAGGGCTAACTTAATCTGAGCCAGGACTAGACCCTAAATCAGATTCTTCTATCTCCAGATCAGATTCTTCCTCTGAAACCATGGCATCAGGGGAAGGCATGACATCCCAAGGAGAGGCTAGAGCCCTTGTTAAGGGAGGGGACATGACAGAGGTATCTAAAATTATTAATGGTGTGGAGAAAGTGGATAGAAGGAGGTATTTCTCCCTCTCCCTAATATTCAGCAGCACCCAATGAAACTGATTCAGGATGGATAGAATGAAGTAATTCTCTACAAAATGCACAGTGAATTTATGGAATTCACTGCCACAAGATGCAGTGACGGTCACTCACTTGGACGGTCACTCACTTGGATAGAAGGCAATTCTGACAAATTCATAGAAGATAGATCTATCAGTGGCTCTTTGTCTTGATGGCTATATGGAACCTCTGTGTTCAGGGGCAATATCCCACCGAATACCATTTGCTGAAGGAGATCAACAGCAGGGGAAGGCTGTTGCTTTTGAGTCCTGCTTGTAGGCTTCCTGGAGGCATCTGGCTGATCACTGTGAGAAGTCGCATGCTGGACTAGATGGAACTTTGGCCTAACCTAGCACGGCTCCTTTTACATTCCTATGATAGAATGGCCTCTGCTATTCATGAGTTTAAGACAGGGACACGGGAAGCTGCCTGCTACTGAATCGGACCATTGGTCCATGTAGCCCAGTATTGTTGACACTGACTGGCAGTGGCTCTCCGGGGTTCTGGGAAAGGTTCTTTCCTAGCCCTACCTGGAGTTGCTGGGGATTGAACCCGGGACCTTCTGCATGCAAAGCAGGGACTCTTCTTTTGCAGACCATCAATCAAGTTGAACTCTGGTTAATTCTGTTTTGGGTCTACTGCAGCCTTCTTCCATCTGGTGCCTTCCAGAGTTTGGACTGCAGCTCCAGCCAAGATGGCTAATGGTCAGGAATGGTGGAGCTTGTAGTCCAAAACAACTGGAGGGCACCATGTTGGGGAAGGCTAGTCTACTGTCTGGGGGGGGGGCATCTACTGTTGGTCAAATACTATAGGTGTTCAGAAACACTTACACTCAAAGTAACTAATACCTTATAGCGGGCAATCAGGTGAATGCAGAGAACAAAGTGGGCATTAGTTCATTTATTCACTGGAAGCATATGTAGGTAGAAAGACCATTAGTGGCATAAAGCTAAAACCACCATCTACCCAGTGACAATTTACCATAGTAGCAAGTAATCACTTGCTAAGTTGATTCTCTGTTACACCATGCCAGGTGGTGAGAAGTTTACCAATCTCCCACTTAACTCAGTTTCTGATCAGGTACAGCAGGGGAGGGCAACCTCTGGCCCACAGGCCTAATCCTGCCCACAGAGGGTTGAGCACTTTCTGAAGCCCCCCCCCCCCCCGACCTTCCCAAGCCCACCCTCTGGGGGCAGAGGAATCCCCATTGATGAGTGAGTGGCACAAAGGGGACCCCCTTTTCTTATCTTCAGTGAAAGATAAGCTGGGGATTCCCTTGCACCACTTGGCCAGGGCTTCCTCAGGCACTAGCCAACTCCCTTCCCCTGCTGCTCATGCCCTGATCTACACCTGATGTAGATGGTGTGGAAAGCGGGAGCCCACCTCTGCCAGGGGTTGCAAGAGACAGCTCCTGAAAGCCCCAGCCAAGTTCCTTTAGAGAGAGGCACAGAGCTCCGTGCCTCTCTCTCCATGGAGATGTTTGCTCTATTTTTAAAGGAGGGTGGGGTGGATGATATCATGGGAGGGGAGGGGCTTCAAGGAGGGGCCCCAATCCATCTGGCCCCTCAGCTTGGTCCAGGGGTATAAACCAACCTCGGAACCAAAAATGGCTGCCCTTCCCCTGAGGTACAGATATGCTTCTTTGAATCCTGTGCAGGCCTTCAGTTCCAAAGGGGTGGTCAGGGAGAAGATGGATAACCTTGTGGCTCAAGGAGCCAGGGGGCACAGGCTGCACTAGCCAGAGTAATAACCTCTGCTATTAATCCAGGCTTAGCTTCCCTCTCTGGACTGTTATTTATTCTTTTATGTTTTCTAGATTGGTTGCACTGAATATTCAAAGATCGAAGATTGATTGCAACTCATTTTCTTTTATTGTTGTCCCACAGAACCTACTATGCTAGGCTTTGAACTAGGGAGTAGATAATTAATTTAGATCAATCCTGATTTCATGGCAGTAGTGAATGATGTACTGTAAACCTGTAAAATTTGGAACCTGTAAACTTTGCAGTAAAAATTGAGTAAAACACAACCTTGAAATAATCCATCAATTCATCAGCCTGGCTAAGTGATGGTCAACGTTATCCTCAAGTTTTGAAGTGTGGAACTGACCCCTGGGGATCCCCCCTTCCATTGCACATCTCCCCAAGTCTCCAACAAGTGGTTTTGAAGGTGATCTAGGGTTCATCCCATTTTCACAGCTCCCCTGTTAGTGCGAATGGGAGCTGTGAAAATGTGGTGGACCATAGATCACCTTAAAACCACTTCCCCTTTCCCCTCACCCGTCAACCATCAACCACTGTCAAATTAGCTTATATGAAATCCTGTCTTATCAATTACCCTGTATGTTTCCTAGTACACTTTGTTCCCTTTGACAGCTAAAACATACAAGGCAATAGACAAGTCAAGGCTATATATTATTTGACAGCCAGAAATGCACTTACACAATTGTGAAAAATGGGGGGGGGGGGTTAAAAAAATAAGTAAGACATTTGCATATATTTCTGGGGCGCATATATGTGTGTGTATGTGTGTGTGTGTGTGTGTGTATAATCAGCCCCATTTGCGCAAATGTCGGGGACTGGGTTTTTTTTTTAAGCTAGAAACAAAAAGTGGTTGTGAGCAGAGTGGGGAGGGGAGGGGAGGGGATGGGCAGACAAGACTGGTTCTGCCATGCAGGACCTTTGGATACCGGGTGGAGGACTGAGGGGGGAGGAGCAGGAAGAGGGGGGGAAACAAGCAGCAGCAACCCCAATTGTCTGTTGGGCACACAAACTACGCACTATGGGTTGTTCATGGAACAACTTACACTGCGTAGCTATAATCCACAATGTGCTGTCATGACATGTGAACCCGCCCACTGAGTTCAATGCAGACTAGTTCTAGTGTTTACAGTCAAATCTGGATGTGCACACTGCTGAGTGGTTGGAAACTGGTGATGTCACCTCCCAAAAGTGATTTTTTCTATGTTTTTAAAATGATTATGCTTTCTTTAAGTCCTGCTCTGGACTTAACTATTAAACCAGCTAATTTTCTGTCATTCTGGATACTGTGGTGTGGCACTTACGAATGGGGTGAATAACAAGGCCTCAGACAAAATTATTCCCGAACAAATTTTGTTTTTACTAAAGGTTTTTGTAAGGTATTAATTTAAGCAGTTAGTAAGATCTTTTTAGAGGAAAATCCCAATTTTAGACCAGTTTGCATAGTCAACCATTAGAGTAAATGCAAATAACAGAGGATTTTTTTCTAGGATTTTTCTGATTTCTAGGATTTTTCGGTTTCTGGGAACCAAGCTCGGAGCCAGGGGTCCAAGCTCAGTCCCCAGAAACCTCACTCCCCACCCCCTCCCCTGCCTTGTTGGTGGTGCTGTTCATCCCCACCTCCATGTTTGTAAGTGCAGAGTACAGCGGGCAACAAGGGGGCATTCCCAGGGGCACGGAGGGGAGGAGACAGCAGAAGCGTCATTACGATGCTTCCTATGCACTGTCTGGCCTCCCCGCCACCCGTGTCCCCAGCTAGACAGCCAAAATCAGCTGTCTAGCCACAAATGCAGGGCAGCCGGAGCGTGGAGGGGAGGATCCCCGCCATACTCCGCCCACCCTGCATTGGATAGTTGGCTGCCTCTGAGTTCAGACACTGCTTACTATCCCCATAGGACTGTGCCCTAAACATTCTAGACTGTTTTCCTAACTCACCAATAAAGCAGTTTTTGACCTTCTCAGTTCAGCTTCTTGAGCCTAGATCCAAAGCAGGCCTCTATCCTGGCCTCCTTCTCTTCCTCTTCCTCTTCTTCTTCTTCTTCTTCTTCAGATTTCAGCTCTTTCTTCTTTCCACAGCAGTATTTCAACTTCAGTTCTCACTCACTCAAATTCTTTCTTCTTCTAACTCTGTTTTCTAGCTGTTCATATATACATTATTTTCACACACACACACACACACCACACACACACACCTCCTAAACCTTTGTCCAATCAGAAAGGGGTTAGAGTCCTGGTTAAGTTTCCATTGCACCAACTTTTATTTGTTTGTTTGTTTGTTTGTTTATTTAGCTCTCTCTTGCTTGCTCTGTCTCTGTGTCTCTCTCTGTCTCTGCATCTACCAGATTCATGTAATCCGGAGCGGTTGCTAATATGGCAAGAGATACACATCTTAGTATATCTTATCACAGTATATGACTGCAGTATGACTGGCCGTGGCTTGAAAGCAGACCTAGGTGTTCCCCATCAGCAGCTGCTTGATTCACTGGACTGGAGATGCCAAGGACTGAACCCTGCTGCTGAGCTGTTTTCCTGCCCATAGAACAAGCAGAAAATGTAATAAATATGTAAATGGTGCCTTGGATCATCCATACCTATTCTTTTGGAGTACCCATATTTTGAAGCATCAAGGAATCCCAATTTGGAATATAATGAAAATCGTTAGAACTTTGGCTCTGTGGGCCAGCAGCAGAGGGCGATATTGGCTAGTTTGCCAAACAGTATCAAAGAAGAAGGCTGGCTTGTGGAATCATCACTTTTGTATATCTCTTGGGGCAGTGAAGGTCCCTGCACTGAGTTGCTACACTGGCATGAATATCCAGCTCACAACCACTCCCACCCCATAGTTTTCAGGGAAGAATGCTGTCCAGTTGTGTATAGAGGAGACAAGGAACAAAGGCCAGATCTACGCCTCGTGTCATATCATTATGATCCCATCATTGTAATGCTATATCCCTCTTGCACATTTATACCTCGTAGGACACACAGTGGCATTTGTTGTGGTATTTGGGATAATGTGGAATAAAAAGCAGGAAATATGCTACAAAAGCAGTATATTGAACCTGTAATGTGCCCCGACAGTTATCAGTGCACTTCAATGCTGCTATAAAGCAGTAGCGTAGATCTAGCCTAAGGCAAGAATGGGCTCTGGGGCAACCTCATAGTGCTTCTAGGCAGGAGAAGCCCGAATAGTGCTTAACCGGGGGTTGGGGGGGATTGGGGAGACAGGGGTTCTAGGGATCTTGTGAAGAGACTGGAAGGCTGTGAACTATGGGTCATGCAGCCTAGGGGGCATTGACCAGCCTTCCCCAAGCTGGTGCTAGACTACAACTCCAACAGCTTGGGCAAGAGTGATCTAGGCCTTGTCAGGGCCTCTCTGCCTTAATGACTGCATGCAAGGGAATGTTGGCAGCTATGGTTTTTACTGCCACTGCTCCATTGTGATCTTGCCTGATCAACCTCAGGGCGTAACGAGGGCCCAGAAGCCAGGGGGTGGCAGCTTAATTTCCTATACTGACTGGACGTACCACCCAATTTCTTGGTGGGGGCTTTTATTACAGCCTATGGGGGGTGGGGGGTATACTGCTTGTGAAATATTTGTTGCAAACATCCACATTTTCAATAAAGAGATGAAAGAAAACAATAACAAGGAATTATTCATATTTTCAGTAGTTTTCACATGTAGCTTCCAGGTTTGGGGATCCCTGAACTAGCCTTGGTACCCCATGTCCACCAGCACCTTCCCCCACCACTTAGTACTAGTTGGCAGGCAGGCAGGCTGCCTGCCAGACAGCCAAAGATAGTGCCGCCTAGTGGTTCTCTGGCCTGTACAACATGCATGCAGTCCCTGGTGCCATCTTAATTATCCCAGCTCTGCTTCTGGCAGACATACATCAAGGGCAGGGCCAGCAAGTACAGGGAGCTCTACTGAGCCCCACCAGTGGGCCACACATACCCTGCCCTTGACAGCCAGTAGTGGCAGCAGTGGCCATAGCCTGACAGCCCCAGTAACCAAGCAGTAGCAGCAGCACTGAGTGGGGTTCCAGTACCCCACACCAGAACTCACTGGCTCTGCTATTTCTATTGTACCAGCGCTGCCCCTGATGTACATGGGGCAGCATAGTCAAGATGGTGGCACTGTGAGCTAAGGGACGTAGTTGCCTGGCCAACCATCCCTCCAGTCTCTGGCTATCTCCCAACTGAGTCACGTCAGCTGAAGTGGCAGCAACTGGTCCGTAGCCCCAAAAGGCCATGTACTCATGTTAGGCATGGTCACGGTTAATGTCCGTGAGATTCCAATGTAATGGAATTCATAGAATTGCTATGGCATTACTTTCCAAACAATGTTATGAGAGTTACATAAACTGCAAAACTGGGCCAATCAAAGCACCATAAAAACACTTATATGGTATAAGCGCAAAGAGTACAAGAGTCAGTGTCAATGGGTGATGATCAGTAGATAATTGAGCACCTATGCATTGGGTGTGAATACTCAATATACAAGCAGGCATATAAACAAGAATGCAATACACATCATATAGACAACATAGCAATGAATCAGTAGATAAGTGAGCTCCTATGCCTCAGGTGTGAGTACTCAATACACAAATGAACATCTAATCAGGAGTGCATTGTACATATCATATATACAACATGGCTGTTGATGAAAACTTTGGATTGCATTTTCGTTTCCGTTCTTCAGAATAATAGAGCAATTATCTTTATTTTGTTTGTCTGTTAGGGACGGCAGCCAAGCTTGATCCCCCTAATTCCTATATTCTTTTTTGCAATAGAGCATAAAAGCAACAAAGTAATGAATAATAAACTAAAGCAAACCTAATCAGGTTTACTGATATTATTTACTTTACCTGAAATCTTCCAAAATTAGGTGACAAAAATGCTCCAATGAAATTAAATGCCAAGACTGTGCTCTTCCCAGGGAATAATATCCCTAAAATTGCAAAGTAACAAACCAATTTGTTACAGTTGATACCTAACTACCATCATGTGCCATTTTCTGCATGATGTAGTCTAGAAAATAACTTGCCAAAAATATTCAAAGCAATATACACTAGAAAGAAAAGAGACCATAAGCTTGAAAGAAGAGATCCGTGGCTGTTCCTGAAGGAACACCAACAGATAACATTATATAGTGGAATAAGATCAGCTGCCATTACAAACATGAACAGTTTGAAGAGACAACGTACTCTTATATAGATACAGCTCTATATGCAATTTTAAATCAAATATTGAGAAAGGGTCCATTTGATGAAGAGGGACACTCGATGACATCACGGCCAAACAAATATTTACAGAAAAACAGCTAAACCTATTCTATCATTCAAGCCCAAGAGGGACATGGATTTCAATTTATGAATCCAAAATGCTTCCTTCTGGCCAATAATTCAAAGAAATATGTTTGAAAGGAATAGTTTGTATATGTCCCAATACATTGTTCCTTCCATTTGTCCAGTTTTGTATCTCTCCCTGATGGACCTCTTTCTCCCTCCTCCCTGCCCCTTTTTGGCACTTATAGTTACGTACATTGCTCCATAAAATCTAACTATCTAACCCCTCTTGAGTCTTTGTATTTCTAGGCGCAAAAATTACTGCAGACACTGACTGCAGCCAGGAAATCAGAAGATGTTTACTTCTTGGGAGGAGAGCAATGACAAATCCATGAAGTCACAAAGAGTCAGAAGCGACTGAACGAATAAACAACAACCCCTCTTGAGGAAGGTCATCTGTGCATACACCTGTGCATCTGTCCCTGCCTGATGACAAGGGCATACTTGTGGGAGGGATGCCCTTGTCATCAGGCAGGGACACCATGCGGCCCAGTGGCTTGCAACCACTAGCACACAGAAGGGCTGGGGACTAATATCTAAGACATTCCCTTCACTATCAGGAAGTGACGGTGCCTGATCAGGGTTCCCGACTGCACAAAGCTCTGTAACCATGTTCACCTGAACATGGCTACATTTCTGTTTCAGACCTTCCCAGTAAACACAGGAATGGAGGAGGTGGGGCCTCAGCATCCCTGCTCACCTCCATACTTACACTTTTTGAATGACTGAATAAAGCTACTGTGTATAATGCGTTACGCAGTTACCAAGACTTGTATGACCATGGACAGGCCCAGATCATGAAGCAAAAGGCACAGTCAGAAAACCAACCAAAGCTGGTAAAAATGATTCTGGTCACAGCTTCAAACTGCACATTCTGGGCCTATTGCGATTTCTGGGCCTATTGCGATTTCTGGAAGTACTGTTGCACATCCCAGACTGCTGGTAACATAGAATCACAGCTAACTATTGTTGATACATCTCAGAGTGCCACACCTGAAGACTAAGATTGCCGGATGAAAGCCGGAGGATGTGTAGATACCTTTAAATCTTCTTCCAATGGAACAAAAGAGAAGGGACCTTGGCATTTCCTGCCCATTTCCTCTCTGTCCCATTCTCTATCCCTCTCCCTTACTTGCTATGTGGCAGATCTGGAGCCCTGATCATTTACAGCAGGTCAGGGAAGGATAGGCAGGAGAAGCCACACATGTGGAGATTCAAAGGTATATGCACGTTTCAACCTGGCAGCCCAAAGTCTGGAGTGAAAGACTTCTGCCACCCTATCCTATGCATGTTTACTATGAAGTTAAATCCTATTGAGTCTACGGGACTTACTCCCAAGTACGTGCATACAGGACTGAAGCCTCAGTCTTAATAAGAATTACACATTGTTAGCATGAATTTGTTTAGCAATCGCGCAATGCGTTGTTCTAATGTTCTTTACTAATTTGTGTTTCATTTATTTACCTAGTTACGCATTTTTCTTACAATCCAGCTGTAGTTCTAACAGGCTGGAGTCTGCCAAATAAACAGCACTAAGCATTCCATATATGCCTAATAAACAAGAAAAGGTTTGAGAATATTAAGAGTGATTGCCGGTGCCTTTGCCCAGTTTTCCGTGATGTGTTAGAGAATCTTGACTGCAGGGCACCTGTAGTCTCAGTTAATAGCAAAGGCTGCTTTCATCTTACCGCTCATCTTATTGCATTGTGATGGTGGTTGGTTCATTTATGCATTTTACTTGTGACATGTAAGCATTTTGTCTACTTAACTGCTTAAATGTAATGAGTCCATTTGCAATAAGCAGTTGCAGCTACTCTAAGAAATTGTCTGGCAAGTGCAAAAATTACCCCTCTGTGAAAGGAAATGTGGCAACCTCTCTGAATGAAACCGGTGAGCATAACAAGGGTTTAGCATTACTGGGGCTCTGCAGCCTGATTCCAATCCGGGTGAGTTGAGTGTGGGGGCCTCTTTGTGTGGGCCTCTGGAAGGAGGCAGGGCCGGGTTGCTGGTGTCTGACACACACTGCGTCCCAACAAACATGGTGCAGGGGTGGAACGTCACATATATAAGCCCACCTCACCCAATGCCAGCCCTGTTAGGCATTTGTTTGATGTGTAAGCAGCATGCTGAGCGGAACTCCAGGGTAGACCCAATCCCAGAGGCCTGGAGTGTGGTGAGGAGTAGCTACCCAGTGAGGGAAGCTGCAGGAAAGGCCCAGCTGCAGCCTGGTCCCCAGCACCCAGCAGCAGTGGCCTCACACCTGGGAGTGGCACAGGAATGTTGCCGTGGCAGTGGTCTGTTCACTAGCATCCAACACCAGCAGCTGAAGACCCAGGAACAGCATGTGAAAGGCCTGGGAGGGTGGCCAAGTGTCCTACTTTACAAAGGACAGTCCTCTGTTTTGAAGGAATCCTCTGTTTGAAATGCTGTCTAGTTCAAATCCAGTTTAAAGATAAAGAACCATCTGAAGGAAGAGCTGGACCTTGAAGTTGTCCATCAACAGCAGACTTGGCAAGGCACACAAGTCACCTGGTCAGTCTTCCCCACTGTGGTGAGATGTATTGTATTTCTATTTAAATTATAGTTATTATTTCTAAATTTGCATCTACATGTATAAATTAGCATATGCGAATGTTATGCAAATTGGTGCCCCCTTTTTCTGCAGTGTGTAAGTGGCTACCTATTTCCAAGCATTTTTCCCAGGACATCGCAATGAGGGCCAGGTGCCACTGCAAAGCGGCGAAGGCCACACAGATTTGGGGGCAAGGACAGGGGACCCAGGTGGTCATTGGTGTGGGGCTGAGAGCACCTTCCCCCTCCAGATCACACATCTCAGCCTGGAATTCAAGCTTGGTCTGGCTAGAGGCAATACAGGAGAACAGAGGCCTTACCTTTCCTCGCCACCACTTTCTTGATATGGCTGGACAGAGAGGCAGCGACTACAAGAAGACTGAGAGTTGGGAACCAGGACACACACACACCCTTGTTGGCAGCTATTGGGTACCACCACATTAGTTAGCACCCATTAGCATTTTTTAGAGCAAGGGTAGGAAACAGTTTCAACTTGGAAGGTGAATGACACCCCAGCTGGCCCTGTGCAACCTAGATGACAACAGGGGTATGGCCATGGCCCCTGCCATCCCAGGGTGGGGCTACTCCCTTCAATCCTCTGGTCCCTGGCCAAATGCCAGCTAGTTCACCCCATACCTGTCTCTTGCCTCTTCTAGGTGGGCACACAAAGTGAATACATGGGGAAGTAAACAGGAAGTGAGTGTAGAATCAGGAGGTATGTGCTAAGTTTAAGGCTCTTCCATAAAGTTCCACAGGGAATCTAGTAAGTAATGGATAGAAGACACATTATCAAGTCCCAAGTGTTTGCTAGGGATAGAGAGCCTGTTCAGCACTTTGCAATATGTATGAATTTGTTACTGCTATTTCTGCCACATTCCTTCCTTTCTCTCCCATGAATTTGATATCCAGAGATATTTTATTTCAATAATTGATATTTAATATAGATATTTGATGGCATTTGGTACTTGACATGGAATTATGTTATGTTTAGTTTCTGACACAGGATATAATATTTGGCATGCAATTATTTGTAATATTTGATTGTATTTGACAATTGACAACTTATGAAATTTCATATTTGATGTATGCTAAAAACATGATGATGAAGAGATGGACTAGTGTAAAGCATCCAAATCTTTTTCTTTGTTTTTATTTTAATGTGAAATAGTACATTCCAACGCTGATTGTGAATTTCAAACTCAAAGTGGATAAAAACTGGAATGACAAAACTGAACATTTTTGGTGAATTTCAAATATTAGTGAATATTCATCTAAGGTTCACACAGTGCCCATGGATCAAGTAACATATTTGGGATGAACCGTAGTAGGGAGCATTTTAATTGGCTTAGGCACAAGTACAAGCAATGTATACCAACTGAAAGGTCAAGGACACATGCTGCCCAAAATCTGTGCCCAGTTGACCCTTATGGCAATTGTGTGCACATAGCTCTAGGCCAACAAACGCTGTGGCTTCTGAATGTCTGCCTTCTTCTAAATGTCTCCATCGGCTTTCATGAGTGATCTGTACCGTTTGTTACAGTGGGCTGAAAAATATATTTTGCAACAAACTACCCTATGTAACAAGTGTGTTCCGACAAGCCTCCTCTTCTGTCTCCTTTACTGGCATGACTCAAAAGGAACGACTGTCATTTTTCTCCAACAGATGCAGCCTTTTCTCTTCATTTTTGTCTCAATGGCCGCCCTTCTTTCCAATAACTGCCATTTGCACCGACAACAGCCCCTTTCTGCCACACGATTCTCTTGTCAACAACGGCCACATTTATTAATAAATGAAGCATCTCTGCAAAGTTTGCTCCCAAGACTTGCACAATGTATCTGTTTTAGCAGAAATGTTCCTGCTCAATAATTCCTTGTTTTTTCTTACATGCTGGAAATTCGGTGGCCACGTGCAAATCTCAAAAAAGACACCGATTTGCGTGAAATTTGCATATAGTAATTTATATGTATAGACACACATTTAGAAATAATTTTTATGGGCAGTATCCAATGCTGCCCAAGTGCCAGCGGGACCAACAGGGATTTAGTGCTTCAGATAGAAACCGGAAACTAGCTGAAACGCTCATTCCAGAACTTGGCAGGTCAGCAGAGCTCACATGTTGGAGCTCCACTGACCTGTCCCAATCTGGAAATGAGTGGGTCCTGCTTGTGCAATGGAATCAGCAGGATCTCAGCAGTCCCACTGGATACCACCCTATAATTTAAACAGAAATACAGTATGTCTCACCATATTGTGGAAGACTGTGACCAGAGGACCTGTATGCCTTGCTCAGTCTGCTGTCTAGGTGCTGTTGTTGGCCAATGTCAAGGCACAGCTCTCCTTCTGATGGTTCTTTATGAACCGGAAATCTCACAGATTGTCATGTTCAATGAATTAGTGCTGGGCTATGCAACAAAGGTAATGTGTAGCTTGGCCCTGACTGGTACCTCTCTGAGCAGTTTTTGCATGTATTGTATGGCACATAACAGCTTTCTCGGGTCACAGTCATTATGCTTTTTGTTTACAGGTAGTGTTCGAAGTTGGGTGGGATGGCATGGCATGCCTTCCCACTTCCTTTCAGGCAGACCTATAGCCATTCCTCCTATTTGGGAAGACAAGAGGGAATTTCCAAGTAGTGCCAGAAAGAGTGAAGCAGCTGGGCCAAAGCCGAAAGGACACTCAGCTGTGGATGTGTCTGGTGGTGAAAAGAAAGTCCGATGCTGTAAAGAACAATATTGTTTAGGAACCTGGAATGTCAGATCAATGAATCAAGGTAATCTGGAGGTGTTCAAACATGAGATGGCAAGACTGAACATTGACATCTTGGGAATCAGCGAACTAAACAGACAAACATGGGCGAACTTAATTCAGGTGACCATTATATCTACTACTGTGGGCAAGAATCCCTTAGAAGAAATGGAGTAGCACTCACAGTCAACAAAAGGGTGGGAAAAGCAGTACTGGGGTACAATCTCAAAAATGATAGAATGATCTCAGTACGAATCCAAGGCAAACCATTCAACATCACAGTAATTCAAGTCTATGCCCCAACCACTGATGCCGAAGAAGCTGAGGTTGATCGGTTCTATGAAGACCTACAACACCTTCTATAACTAACACCAAAAAAAGATGTCCTCTTCATCATAGGGGATTGGAATGCTAAAGTAGGAAGTCAAGAAATCACCGGGATAACAGGAAAGCATGGCCTTGGTGTACAAAATGAAGCAGGACAAAGGCTAATCGAGTTTTGCCAAGAGAACACGCTGATCATAGCAAACACTCTTTTCCAACAGCACAAGAGGCGACTCTACACATGGACATCACCAGATGGTCAATATCAAAATCAGATTGATTATGTACTTTGCAGCCAAAGATGGAGAAGCTCTATACAGTCAGTAAAAACAAGACCTGGAGCTGACTGTGGCTCAGATCATGAGCTGCTTCTTGCAAAATTTCGGCTTAAATTGAAGAATGTAGGGAAAACCACTAAACCATTCAGGTATGACCTAAATCATATCCCTTATGAATATACAGTGGAGGTGAGGAATAGATTTAAGGGATTAGACCTGATAGACAGAGTGCCTGAGGAACTATGGACGGAAGTCCGTAACATTGTTCAGGAGGCAGCAACGAAATCCATCCCAAAGAAAAAGAAATGCAAGAAAGCCAAGTGGCTGTCTGAGGAGGCTTTACAAGTAGCTGAGGAAAGAAGGGAAGCAAAAAGCAAGGGAGAAAGGGGAAGATATACCCAACCGAATACAGATTTCCAGAGAATAGCAAGGAGAGACAAGAAGGCCTTCTTACTTGAACAATGCAAAGAAATTGAGGAAAACAATAGAATGGGAAAGACTAGAGATCTCTTCAAGAAAATCAGAGATCTCAAGGGAACATTTTGTGCAAAGACGGACATGATAAAGGACAAAGAAGGCAGGGACCTAACAGAAGCAGATGAGATTAAGAAGAGGTGGAAAGAATACACAGAAGAACTATACAGGAAAGATCTTAATGTCCCTGATAGCCATGATAGTGTGGTCACTGAACTTGAGCCGGACATCCTCGAGAGTGAAGTCAAGTGGGCCTTAGGAAGCATTAGTAACAACAAAGCTAGCGGAGATGACAGTATTCCAGCTGAGCTATTTAAGATCCTAAAAAATGATGCTGTTAAAGTGCTGCACTCAATATGCCAACAAATTTGGAACACTCAACAATGGCCACAAGAATGGAAAAGGTCAGTTTACATTTCAATTCCAAAGAAGGGCAATGCCAAAGAGTGTTCAAACTACCATACAATTGTGCTCATTTCACATGCCAGCAAGGTTATGCTCAAAATCCTACAAGCTAGGCTTCAGCAGTATGTGAACCAAGAACTACCGGAAGTACAAGCTGGGTTTCAAAGAGACAGAGGAACTAGAGATCAAATCGCCAACATTCGCTGGATAATGGAGAAAGCAAGAGAATTCAAGAAAAACATCTATTTCTGCTTCATTGACTACGCTAAAGCCTTTGATTGTGTGGATCACAACAAACTGTGGCAAATTCTGAAAGAGATGGGAGTACCAGACCACCTTACCTGTCTCCTGAGAAACCTGTACGAGGGTCAAGAAGCAACAGTAAGAACCAGACATGGAACAACCGATTGGTTCCAAATTGGGAAAGGAGTACGACAAGGCTGTATATTGTCGCCCTGCTTATTTAACTTGTATGCAGAGTACATCACGAGAAACGCCAGGTTGGATGAATCACAGGTCGGAATTAAGATTGCCAGGAGAATTATCAACAACCTCAGGTACGCAGGCGATACCACCCTAATGGCAGAAAGCGAAGAGGATCTAAAGAGCCTATTGTTGAGGGTGCAAGTGGAGAGTGCAAAAGCTGGTTTGAAACTCAACATTAAAAAAATAAAGATCATGGCATCTGGCCCATCACTTCTTGGCATAAAGAAGAGGAAGAAATGGAAGCAGTGACAGATTTTACTTTCTTGGGCTCCAAGATCACCACAGACGGTGACTGTAGCCATGAAATTAAAAGACGCTTGCTCCTTGGGAGGAAAGCTATGGCAAACCTAGACAGCATAGTAAGAAGCAGAGACATCATCTTGCCAACAAAGGTTCATATAATCAAAGCTATGGTTTTCCCAGTAGCAACGTATGGCTGTGAGAGCTGGACTCTAAGGAAGGCTGAGCACTGAAGAATTGATGCTTTCGAACTGTGGTGCTGGAGAAGACTCTTACGAGTCCCCTGGACTGCAAGGAGGTCAAATTAGGCAATCCTAAAGGAACTCAACCCTGAGTGCTCATTGGAAGGACAGATACTGAAGATGAAACTCAAATATTTTGGCCACCTAATGCGAAGAGAAAAGTCACTGGAAAAGACCCTGATGCTGGGAAAGATTGAAGGCAAAAGGAGAAGGTGACGGCAGAGGATGAGATGGCTAGATAGCATCACCGATGCAATGAATATGGACTTGAGCACACTCCGGGAGAGAGCGCAGGACAGGAAGGCCTGGCGTGCTATGGTCCATGGGGTCACGAAGAGTCGGACATGACTGAACAACAACGAACAACAAATTGAGTCTGGCCTGGCCAGCTCACTTCCTTATTTCTCCCACTCTAAAACCATCCCACTTCAGAAACTGTACGCAGGAGTGATTTATGAGATCTCCCCCTTGCTTTAAGCTCAACCATATGTGAAACAAGTATAACAATCCTTGATCTATCTCATGGGGGTTTGTAGGGTATGTTTATAGGAAAGTTGTAACATCTTTTGCAAACGTAGTGTTAAGGAAGAAAAGATGGAATTTCTATCTTGCTGTAACATGAACAGGCTACGAGTATGACATGAATTAAACTGCAAGGGTTTTGAGTCGGGGCTAAATGTTCAAAAGAATCACTGTTGCTAAGAATGGTTTGAGAGTGGATTCAGGCCACCTTTCCTTCCCAACAGCAGTAGATCTGCACTGGGTTTGATCATCCAGATAGATTTGGATGTCACAACCAGCTGCTGCCATCTCTCTTGTTTAAAATATACTGATATCAAAAGTCCACTATGATTCAAAACCCTCCAGAGAATCCAGTTCCAAGTTGATTCCACCAGATGGTAAGTTGAAAAATCATCATATGATGATGGAAGAAGCAGGGTTCAACTGTGTGAGGGTTTTGAGTGGATAGGATACAAACTATTTCTTTTTCTTGATTGATTGATTGATTGATTTAAAAAATCCAAACATGGTTCACAAAATAAATCATGCTAAAATAGAATAAAACCAATCACTAAAATAATAAAGCAATAATAAATAACCAAGGGTACCAAGGGTAGCTGGCAATGCTAGCAGTCAGGAAAACACTTCGGCAAACAGAGAGGTTTTAAATTGCTGATGGAAACACTCCACACTAGGATCCTGCTTGAACTTTATGGGGAGATTATTCTACATGGTGGGTGCCACAATGGAAAAGGCCCTCCTTTGCACAATGAACAAGTGAGCATCAGTAGGCTAGGGTACGGTAAGCAAGGCCTCCCCTGAGAATGTAGAGACCAGGGTGGGCTATACAGGAATCTACAATAGTCCATAAATGCCTGGATTGTCATCTCACATGAATGGCAGACAGCCCAACTCTGATCTGGTATCCAGTAATGACACAAAGCTCAAGTCTGTGGCACACAAACAGTGCACTGGACAGTTGTTGGATATATGAATATAGAAGACAGGTTCATTTTTCTGTTACATTTATATCCCACGATCATAGAAGTCAAGGGAGCAGATATAAGGTTCCTAGATAGTCTCCCATCGATGTATTGACAGGACCCAGGCCTGCCTGGCTAGGTTCCTGAATCATGCACCTTCAGGCCATGCTCTCGGAGCAGGTTAAATTAGGGCTGCAACCTGATTAAGGCTACAATCCTATACACACTTACTTTGAGTAAGCCCTGCTGCAGCTAGAGGGACTTACTTCTGAGTAAATATGAATAGGATTGTGCTGCACAGACTCGGTTAAGCATATGGTATTTTGTCAATTAATTATTTGATCTGCCAATTACCTTCCTATGTATTTGCATATAGATAAATTGCACTGATATAAGTGGATTACTTCCCTGCCCCTACTTTCCACAGCAGCCCCTGAGGCCCGTTGAAAATGCTACACAGACAGTCAGTAGACTCTACTGAATGGGGTGAACTGGGGGGGATCCCCAAAACTCAGGAGCAGGGACCTTCCGCAAACAGAGCCCTTCCTATTGCAGAAGGTCCCTTTCTCTTGCAGAAGGTAGATTCTGGATCCAATCCAATACTCCTGAAGCAAGAAGCATATTTTCTTTGTTTTCAGATTATTTCCCGTAGTGGAGATACTGCTCTTGGGTGTTGGAGAAGCCAGGTTTCTTTTAAAAGATGGTGCTTGCTATCTGTAGTTTTTATAAGCACTTTTGTTTACAAACATTAATTTGCCATTACACCTTTTAAGGTGTATACACTTTTTAATTGATTACTTTAACCACTCAATCAATTGAACATTGCAGCTATAGTTTAAATTCCTGCAAAGGCATGAAGGTCACTGGTTGACTTTAAACATGCCACCGTCTCTCAGAGCCTTAGGCACCGCACTTAAGGGATGCTGTATGCAACAGCAATTTTAAAACACTTTGTTTGCTGGGAAGTGCCATAGAAATGATAAAAAATATCAACGTTAACAAGCATTTTTCTCTTTTCTTTGTTTTTTATTGGGTTACAATTAAGTTCCTCAACAATCATTGCATAACTCTGGTTCTATTTGCAATTATTTTAAGAATACCCACTGGCTAACTCGACTTTGTGTGACTTGTGCAAGGGAAAATCAACATTCTAAGTATTGGGTTTGAAGGAGCTAGACTTAGTCACACTTAGAGAAAAGCCAGAGCCACGTAGCTGGTAGAGTGTTGGACTGGGTCACAGAAGATTGGGGTTCTAGTCCCCACTAGGCCATGAAGCTCATTGGGTGACTTTGGGCCAATCACTGACTACCTCACAGGGTTGTTATGAGGATAAAATGGAGGCAAGGAGGACCATGTAAGCCACCTTGGGTTCCTTGCAAGAGAAAAAAAAGGGGGGGATATGAGTGTGATAAATAAAATTAATTTGAAAAACCATTTAAATAAATGGGACTTGAGTTAGTAATTTAAGGCACAATCCTATGCATATTTAGACAGGAAAAAAAGTCCTATGGTTCCCAGCATGGCTGGCTTAAGAGATTTATTTATTCTATTTTATTTATTAGATTTCTTAATCGCCCATCTGGCCGGTCACCCAGCTACTCTGGGCGATGTACAACAGTACAAACAGTTTAAAATAATAAAATTACACATTAAAACATTGTATTTCTAAAAATACCCTTGTTGTTGTTCAGTCGTTCAGTCGTGTCCGACTCTTCGTGACCCCATGGACCATAGCACGCCAGGCCTTCCTGTCCTGCGCTGTCTCCTGGAGTGTGCTCAAGTTCATATTCATTGCATCGGTGATGGTACCTAGCTATCTCATCCTCTGCCGTCCCCTTCTCCTTTTGCCTTCAGTCTTTCCCAGCATCAGGGTCTTTTCCAGAGAGTTTTCTCTTCGCATTAGGTGGCCAAAATAGTTGAGCTTCAGCTTCAGTATCTGTCCTTCCAATGAGCACTCAGGGTTGATTTCCTTTAGGATTGACTGATTTGACCTCCTTGCAGTCCAGGGGACTCAAAAGCGTCTTCTCCAGCACCACACTTTGAAATCATCAATTCTTCAGTGCTCAGCCTTCCTTATAGTCCAGCTCTCACAGCCATACATTACTACTGTGAAAACCATAGCATTGATTATACGAACCTTTGTCAGCAAGTTGATGTCTGTGCTTCTTACTATGCTGTCTAGGTTTGCCATAGCTTTCCTCCCAAGGAGCAAGCGTCTTTTAATTTCATGGCTACAGTCACCGTCTGTGGTGATCTTGGAGCCCAAGAAAGTAAAATCTGTCACTGCTTCCATTTCTTCCTCTTCTATATGCCAAGAAGTGATGGGGCCAGATGCCATGATCTTTATTTTTTTAATGTTGAGTTTCAAACCAGCTTTTGCATTCTCCTCTTTCACCCTCAACAAGAGGCTCTTTAGATCCTCTTCGCTTTCTGCCATTAGGGTGGTATCGTCTGCATATTGGAGGTTGCTGATAATTCTCCCAGCAATCTTAATTCCGACCTGTGATTCATCCAACCCGGCGTTTCTCATGATGTACTCTGCATATAAGTTAAATAAGCAGAGCAGGACAATATACAGCCTTGTCGTACTCCTTTCCCAATTTGGAACCAATCGGTTGTTCCATGTCTGGTTCTTACTGTTGCTTCTTGACCCTCATACAGGTTTCTCAGGAGACAGGTAAGGTGGTCTGGTACTCCCATCTCTTTCAGAATTTGCCACAGTTTGTTGTGATGCACACAATCAAAGGTTTTAGCATAGTCAATGAGGCAGAAATAGAAGTTTTTCTGGAATTCTCTTGCTTTCTCCATGATCCAGCAAATGTTGGCGATTTGATCTCTAGTTCCTCTCCCTCTTCGAAACCCAGCTTGTACTTCCGGTAGTTCTCGGTTCGCATACTGCTGAAGCCTAGCTTGTAGGATTTTGAGCATCAGCTTGCTGGCATGTGAAATGAGCGCAATTGTGCGGTAGTTTGAACACTCTTTGGCGTTGCCCTTCTTTGGAATTGGAATGTAAACTGACCTTTTCCAGTCTTGTGACCACTGTTGAGTGTTCCAAATTTGTTGGCATATTGAGTGCAGCACTTTAACAGCATCATCTTTTAGGATTTTAAATAGCTCAGCTGGAATACTGTCATCTCCGCTAGCTTTGTTGTTACTAATGCTTCCTAAGGCCCACTTGACTTCACTCTTGAGGATGTCTGGCTCAAGTTCAGTGACTGCACTATCATGGCTATCAGGGACATTAAGATCTTTCCTGTATAGTTCTTCTGTGTATTCTTTCCACCTCTTCTTAATCTCATCTGCTTCTGTTAGGTCCCTGCCTTCTTGGTCCTTTATCATGCCTGTCTTTGCACAAAACGTTCCCTTGAGATCTCCGATTTTCTTGAAGAGATCTCTAGTCTTTCCCATTCTGTTGTTTTCCTCGATTTCTTTGCATTGTTCATTTAAGAAGGCCTTCTTGTCTCTCCTTGCTATTCTCTGGAACTCTGCATTCAGTTGGATATATCTTCCCCTTTCTCTCTTGCTTTTCGCTTCCCTTCTTTCCTCAGCTACTTGTAAAGCCTCCTCAGACAGCCACTTAGCTTTCTTGCATTTCTTTTTCTTTGGGATGGATTTCGTTGCTGCCTCCTGAACAATGTTACGGACCTCCGTCCATAGTTCCTCAGGCACTCTGTCTATCAGGTCTAATCCCTTAAATCTATTCCTCACCTCCACTGTATATTCATAAGGGATATGATTTAGGTCATACCTGAATGGTTTAGTGGTTTTCCCTACGTTCTTCAATTTCAGCCAAAATTTTGCAAGAAGCAGCTCATGATCTGAGCCACAGTCAGCTCCAGGTCTTGTTTTTACTGACTGTATAGAGCTTCTCCATCTTTGGCTGCAAAGGACATAATCAATCTGATTTCGATATTGACCCTCTGGTGATGTCCATGTGTAAAGTCGTCTCTTGTGCTGTTGGAAAAGAGTGTTTGCTATGATCAGCGTGTTCTCTTGGCAAAACTCGATTAGCTTTTGTCCTGCTTCATTTTGTACACCAAGGCCATGCTTGCCTGTTATCCCGGTGATTTCTTGACTTCCTACTTTAGCATTCCAATCCCCTATGATGAAGAGGACATCTTTTTTTGGTGTTAGTTATAGAAGGTGTTGTAGGTCTTCATAGAACCGATCAACCTCAGCTTCTTCGGCATCAGTGGTTGGGGCATAGACTTGAATTACTGTGATGTTGAATGGTTTGCCTTGGATTCGTACTGAGATCATTCTATCGTTTTTAAGATTGTACCCCAGTACTCCTTTTCCCACCCTTTTATTGACTATGAGTGCTACTCCATTTCTTCTAAGGGATTTTTGCCCACAGTAGTAGATATGATGGTCACCTGAATTAAATTCGCCCATGCCTGTCCATTTTAGTTCGCTGATTCCCAAGATGTCGATGTTCAGTCTTGCCATCTCATGTTTGACCACCTCCAGCTTACCTTGATTCATTGATCTGACATTCCAGGTTCCTAAACAATATTGTTCTTTACAGCATCGGATTTTCTTTTCACCACCAGACACAACCACAGCTGAGTGTCCTTTCGGCTTTGTCCCAGCCGCTTCACTCTTTCTGGCGCTACTTGGAAATACCCTCTGCTCTTCCCCAGTAGTATATTGGACACATTCCAACCTGAGGGGCTCATCTTCCAGTGCCATATCTTTTAGCCGTGTGATACGTTCCATGGGGTTTTCTTGGCAAGAATACTGGAGTGGGTTGCCATTTCCTTCTCCAGTGGACCACATTTTGTCAGAACTCTCTGCCATGACCTGTCCGTCTTGGGTGGCCCTGCACGGCATAGCTTATGGCTTCACTGAGTTATGCAAGCCCCTTTGCCACAACAAGGCAGTAATCCATGAAGGGGAAAAATACCCTAACCCACCCCAAATGCCTGCCTGAACAACCATGTTTTCAATGCGTGGCAGGAGCTCATTAAAGAGGGGGCATGGCAGAGTTCCCGAGGGAGGGAGTTCCACAGAGTGGGGGCCACGATAGAGAATGCCCTCTCCCTCATCCTCACCAGCCTAGCTGTCCTGGCTGATGGGACAGAGAGAAGCTCAGAGAGCTCCGAGGCTGATCTTGTTGAGTGGCCTGTCTGGTGTTGCTGGAGACACTCCTTGAGATAGGCTGGGCTGGAACTGTATAGGGTTTTAAAGGTCAAAACCAACACCTTGAATTTGGCCCAGAAAACAACTGGTAGCCAGTGCAACTCCTTCAGCACTGGAGTGATGTGATCATGCCGGCAGCTGCCTTTAATCAGGCAAGCTGCCGCATTCTTCACCAGCTGCAGCTTCCAAACCGTCTTCAAGGGTAACCCTACGTAGAGCACCTTACAGTATTCTAGCCGAGAGCCTGGTTGGTCCTGGCTCTTAAATATATTAGGCCCCCTTGTTTCCACCTATGAGAACCCACCCCTTTACCCACCCCTAAAAAGACAACAACCCCCCACCAACAACAACAGTTAAACAAAAATCAAAACAAAACATACCCTTTACCAATACTGGCTCTCCCAAGCCACCTCAGCTCAGCCAGCCAGCCAGGAGGAACAGTGGCGACAGTCAGCAGCAGCTGGCTCAGTACCTGGGGGGCTGGTCCTGCAGGGAGTGGCAGTCTGCCAGGCAGAAGCCCACAGGAAGAGCGGTGGTGGTGGTGGTGGCCGCAGCCGCAGCAGCAGCAGGCACTCCTTCTTCCTGGGTGGTGGCTCTCCTACAGGTACTGGCTCTCAAATATATTAGGATTTGGATGCTACCCTTATATCATTAAGAAATTGCATTATAAATTGGCTTTCTGCTTTAAATCTAGAACACTCTACTAAGGCAAATGCATTTTTCATTAAAAATTGTGTCCAATTGTTTATCCATCGTAACAGCTGGCAAAATTGTGTACAGGCAGCTTTCAACAAACCTACTGACCAACAGGCCAAGGGTGAGAAAGACTTTGATCTTGGGAATCCAGAATGTTCAGGGAGGGAGGCTGCATTACAGCAAGTAAATTAGGCTGCCAGAAAAACCTGGAGTAGATTTTTGGGAGAGCATCTGTTCTCTAGTTTGGAATGGCAACAGCAAAGTTTTCTTCCCATTTGTCTTCCTTCTCTTTCTGGGAATGCTGGAGATCCAGTTGGTGGGCTGAAAGGAGAGGGCTAGTTGTACAGTATTGTTTCTCTCCATAGATGAAGCTGCTTCTCCCATGGAGCCTCTTTTGCTTCCATCCTCCAGCACTGTCCTCCTCGTGGAACTCACCAGCAGCTGCTAAAAAAGCTTTGCAACCCCCAGCCTTCACTCCCCCACCCCATAACATATTTGTTCCAAATACTTCACTGTTGGCAAGTTACTTTATTCTAATTGCAGGTAGATTTTTTTAAAAAGAACAAGAAAGGTTTGGTTTTAGGGATGGCGGAGAATTTCGCCATGGATTTCAGTGAGGCCAAATGCACTGGCATTCGGCCCCCCAAAACCCGTGGTGGAATGGCCTCCCACCCCCCCGCCACCCCGCGGAATCCCGCTCGGGATGAAGCTTACCTAGGGCGCATGTTCCGGCAGCGGCGGCTCCAGCGGCAGTTCTGGTGGCGGTGGCAGCTGTTCTCTTGGCCAGCTGCTGTGGCCACAAATGGTGGCCGCCATAGTGGCTGCCATTTGCGTCCTGCCAGGCTGGCATGATAGGCTATGTAAGTATTTACGTAGCCTATCAAGGCAAAGAGCAGGGGCGCAAATGGCGGCCGCTACGCCATTTGCGCTGCTGCTCTTTCCGTGATAGGCTACGTAAGTATTTATGTAGCCTATCACAGTAAAGGCAGCCACGCAAATGGCGGCCACTACACCATTTGCATAGCTACCTTTACTGTGATAGGCTACGTAAATACTTACGTAGCCTATCACGGAAAGAGCAGCAGCGCAAACGGCATAGCGGCCACCGTTTGCGCCCCTGCTCTTTGCCGTGATAGGCTACGTAAGTACTTACATAGCCTATCACGGCAGTCTGGCAGTACGCAAATGGCAGCTGCTACAGCGGCCGCCATTTGTGGCCGCAGCAGCCGGCCGTGGCTGGAACTCCAGCTGCGGACGGCCCTGGCTGGCAGCTCCACAGAGCCACCACGGAGCAGAGCCAGCCCAGGGAGGATTCCGGGGGAAGGGACGGAGCACCTCCCCCCCCACCGCGAATCAAAGCTGCGAAAAGGTAAGTGTCTTCCATATATCCCTATTTGGTTTAAAAACTGAATGACTGGTTTATTTATTTATTTATTTATTTCTATACCGCCCAATAGCCGAATCTCTCTGGGCGGTTCACAAAAACTAAAACCAAACAACACACAATAAAACAATTTAAAATATATAGAACATTAAAACCACAATATAACAATACAACCACAATAAAACCTAGCAGCAGTACAGGAGTTTAAAATACAGATTTAAAACAGCAAAGATAAAAATTTAGAAAGCTAAAATGCCTGGGAAAATAAAAAGGTCTTCACCTGGCGCCGAAAAGAGTACAATGTAGGCGCCAGGCGAACCTCACTAGGGAGCTCATTCCAGAGCCGGGGTGCCACAACAGAAAAAGCCCTCCTCCTAGTAGCCACCCGCCTCACTTCCTTTGGCAGGGGCTCACGGAGAAGGGCTGCTGCTGATGATCTTAAGGTCCGGGCAGGCACATATGGGAGGAGGCGATCCTTCAGGTAACCTGGCCCCAAGCCGTTAAGGGCTTTGAATGTTAACACCAGCACTTTGAATCGGGCCCGGAAATGGACCGGCAGCCAGTGCAGCTGGAAAAGTACTGGCGTAATATGGGCTCGCAGGCCAGTCCCTGTTAACAATCTTGCTGCCCTATTTTGGACCAGCTGAAGTTTCCGGACCGTTTTCAAAGGCAGCCCCACGTATAACGCATTGCAATAATCCAGACGAGAAGTTATGGTTGGCTGAGAGAAGGTAGGGGGCAATTTCATATCTTCTTTTTACTTCCCTCAGTTGTTTAGTACCTGCTTTCTTCTCTCTACCTACCAGTGCAGGCCTTTTCCATTCTCCAGCCACACTAGCAAGCGGAGAAATAAAAAGCAAGAAGAAGCAAAAGAAGACTGGCTTGTGAAGGGAAGCTGCTTTAGGGAAGGAGGGAAAATATGGAATGGATTGCTTTGGGAGAGAGGGAAAGGCTTGTCTCCTAGCCTTTTTTTTTTACCCTGATTTTGAAAACAAATGCTTGCTGTGCTGTGGTGGAGCTTAAAAGGGAGTAAAGTTTAATTTTTAGAAAGACACCTTTAGGGGACTCAGGCTTATGGGGAACAATGCAATCTGTGCTATTTGCCTGGTGGTAGGCAACCCATGTTGGTCCACAGGCACATTTTTCAGTTTGAAAAGTGCCCCTGGCATCACCACAAAGTGCCATGGGAGTGGGTAGGTAATGTCCTCCCCCCACAGTGCTCTCTCCACCAATCCCCCCCCAACATCACATGCTGACTTCCTCCTTTCCCCCGTCATACTCACCTCTGCCACCTTCCTGCTGCCATACTTGCCTCCTTCCCCTAGCTGTGGTTACCTCCACCTCCTCCTCCCTACTGCTACTACCACGCTCTCTTCCTTCCCTGCTGCTGCCCTCACTTCCTCCCTGCCATACTGTGATCACTTCCACCTGCCATACTCACCTCTGCCTCCTCCCTCCACCACTGCTGTAGCAGATCTGACTTCCTTCTTCATTGTTAGGGTTCCAGTGAGTGTAGAGGTAGGTGTGTGGGGGGGGACCGGGGCAGGAGGAGAGTGGCAGTAGCAGGAGTGTCATGGACGAGCACCCTGAACCCTCATCCACAGAGGATTCTGACCCCTCAGAAGAGGCTCCAGAGTCAGTAGGAGAAGCCTCAGCCACAGAAAGGCATCGCAAGACATCCATCTCCCCAGGACCCAGTTCTCCAGAGGAACCCAGTGGGCAACTCCCCTGTATCCAGAGGAGGCTCTATTACTGTCCTCACACTCTGAGGACTTACGCCATGAAGACGCTAGCATGCCACAACCACTGCCACATTGCCACAGCCTGGGCTGCTAAAACAAACCAGGCCCCTTTAAGAGTCAAAGCTAAAGATAGAGGTGGAGCTAACCAGCCTAACTGCCAGCAACTTCCTATTTAAGCTTCAGTTTTGCTTTGACTTTTGTTGGAATAATGTACAGATAATCCTGGGAATGTGCTGGTGGGCTGGTTGGTGTGTGTGTGTGGGGGGGGGAGGTCTGGTGGGTGTACTTAGGGGTCCTGTTGCATGCTGCTGCACCTGTGAGAGCTGTGTTGCTGGCGCATGTATCCTTCTCCTTAATTCTGTAGGTGGAGCAGGCTTCCACTTGCTGGGTGGAAAGGGAAAGGCACTCTGCATGTGTTCAGAGGCATGATTGCTATATTCTTGCTCATAGAAGAAATCATTTTTGGCTGCTGAATTGTCTGCAGCTCAATGCAACATATGTTTACTCATAAGTAAACCATGTTCAATGGCATATTCTCTATAGGTGAGCGCAGGACTGCAGCCTTACTATTTCCATGTACAACTCTACTGTTAAAGAAATAAAAAGGGAGAAATGTTAGCTGTTAATTAAATTAGTTTCCAAAACTGAAAGCATTAAAACAGCTATGCCAGAGGAGAACAGAACACAGTAAACCATTTTTGTACTCATTGGTGTACATTTACACTTCAAACTGTGGAAGGGAAATTTGGCAGAGCAAACTGATCTTTGCATAAAAATGGACTTCAAAGCTCCCATGTGTTCCTGTTCATCTTGTGGCTACGGATTTCCAGTTGAAGTTGATTGCCTCTGATTACCTATGCCCATTGTAATAGCATTTCATCTACAGCTTTTAAAAAAGCTATTCATTGTCTTTTGTTGACCACAACAACTGTACCAAAGGCTTTGCGGTACATGTGTAAGTGGCAGGTGTAATTGAAAAACAGGCTAAATCTCCTGGATTTTTGTGATGCAGCGTACTATGAATAGGGGAATAAAATGTCTTCAATGGCCCGATATTTATTGTTACTTTGAAGCTTCCCTCAGCTCCTGCCACCACTGGAACTGACCAGAAGCTAACACCCACTCTTTTAAATAATTATTGGATTAGGTTTTCTCATTCAGCCTATTGTGAGCACCATCCCACTTGATGTTATAATTAGTTCTCCAGAAGAGGAGGGGGGGGGGCTCCTTTTGCAGCAGACACGGCCTGGGCTCTGCAATAGCAGCTCTATGAAAACTATGTTTAGTCAAGAGAAGACGACCATTTCTGTCACTGTCGTTAACAATAGGGACAAAATTGCCATGTGCTACTGTGTTGGAGGTTACACACAAGCCCAAACTTGATATGATGTAGTGTTCAGTTATACTTAACGGTTTATTAACACAGTCTCTAGCAAGGTGCCGTTTTTGCTGTGAATCTCCATTCATCCAGTCTCTGGCAAAATAAGCACGGGATGCACAGTTGTAGTACTTTGTGGAAGTGGAGGCTGGTGGCTCGAATGTCAGTGGGATGGTGAATCCACTCCAGGTTTCAGTCAGAACTCTAAAGGAGCATCTTGAATAGCTCCTTTAGAGTTCTGACTGAAACCCGGAGTGAATTTATCGCCCCACTGACATTGGAGCCACCAGCCTCCACTGCTTGGTGGACTGCACCTTCAGATTCAGATCAGGGACCTGTTAAACCCACTTCTGAATCATAAGAATATTTTTTTCATTGTGAAAGGAACTCTAATTTTATTCTTTCTTTTTTCTGTCTCAGAAATTTCTAGCAACTATGTTGAATCTCTTATATTGCAAGCCTATCTATGCATACGAGTTCATTAGGGCATACTCTCAGGCAAGTTGGTATAGGATTACAACCTTAAACTATTGATGTGAAATATCTGTATATATCAACAGCATATTAGAAAGCACGTTAGAAAGTATTTGCATCATATCCAGTAATGTCCACAGCATCTTCCACAGTTCCCTTTCTGCATGTTGTTGGTCGGGCACACATCTGTACTAAAGCTAATTAGGTCTCTTCAAATGGGCTCTAATTGATAATGGCACTTTTGCAGGTTCAGATTTTCACACATGCAAACCAAAAGTAAATTTATGACCAGCAATTTTGACAATTACAGTCAATTGAATTTGACAACATGACATTGATGTCAGTGGTCCATATGTACAATCAAAACCTCAAGTTTAAACAAAAGCAAGTTTAAACAAAAGTTTTTCTATAGAATTTTTGAAATGGCTTAAAATCATATACTCAGCTCCAACAGCAAGAGTAACGACTAACAGTTTATTTTCAGCTTCTTCTTTTTTTACTTGGGCAGGGCACCAGACAAGGTTGTCCACTCTCCCTATTGATATTCAACTTATGTTTGGAACCCCTGGCATGTGCTATATGGATTTTCCCATTTTGTTTAGAATTTAAAATTAGCCTTTATGCTGATGATCTTTTGTTGTTTATCTTGAAACTTCAGTCCAGCTTTGATGAAATTGATTAATACTTTTAGTGAATTGTCTGGCTGTTCATTTAATTGGTCAAAGTTGGAAATAATGCTCTTGTCTGGAGTCTCTCTTTAAATAGATGGCATTAGGTTCTGGGCATATTAAGGAAGACAGAGCTCCTCCCAGAATTTTGGCAGTTAGAGGAGTGCGGCGTATAATGTCATGCCAATTACAGTTTGATCCATTTTCCCATGCCAAATTGACTTTATGGGGAAATCCGGATTTAAGAATTGGAAAGAAAATGTTTTTATGGTGAATCTGGACAGATAAAATTATCTTTACCCTGGATCAATTAGTGGGGGTTGATGATTAATTTTTGCTATTTTAAATTTTGTGAGATAAATTTGATTTGCCTTCTACAGCGGAATGGCAGTACTTGCAATTGAAACATTTGTTAGAACCACCCAGTCAGACGCGCATCAAAGAGCCAAGCCAGAGGTTCCACACAACAATCTAGATTTGGTCCTGCTGCTTTTACTGCTATCTAGATTTGGTCCTGCTGCTTTTACTGCTTCAGAGTCTCCTTTGCTACTGGAAATACCCATTGAAGCTGATCAGATATATCGACCTACGATTCATGTTTATAAATATTTATTATCAATGAATAAATATGATATAAGTAGTTTGGAACAGGGAATTGGAATGTCCTATTTTGTTTAATCAACGGACCGCCCTCTTGGCATCTGTATTTGTCAATGGATCTTCGGATATGCCCTATTCAGCAAAAATGTTGGTTTGGGGTCTTTTGGACGCCACAACGTCTCTTTAATAAAGGCTTGTCAAACTTGGCTAATTAGGTGTAATGTAGTCAATGCTTCTCTTATTCATATGTTTTGGAAATGCCCAATGGTTTTCTCCTTTTGGGAGGAAGTTATTATACAGATAAATTTTGTATTGGAAAGCTCTTCAATATTTACTGATGTACATGTTCTTTTAAATTACCTACCTGCTTCTTGGAATGTAACACATGGTCAGCGTAAATGGATCTTTTGCACCCTTTTGGTTGCTAAAAGACTGATACTATGATACTGGAAGGATAAAAGCTCACCCTATAATGCAATGGATTGAAGGCTTAATCACACTCGCAACATTTGAAAGAGTGGTATATAGGTGTAATTTGCAGATGGACTTATATTTGGATATCTGGTCTGCTTTTACTGAACTTTATGTGTAACCTCTTTTTCCTATTTTTTCGTTCAGAATATTGTAATATTTGAAACTGAGGATTTTAGAATATGTTGTTATATTTTTAATTTTGTTTTGGGTTTGTTATGTTTTCTGTTTGTTTTGTTTTGTTAAAATTCACAATACATTGATTTTAAAACGTTTAAATGAAAGTACTTTAGTACAATAAATAGCCTTTCTTTAGGAAAAAATAATAAATATCTGCCAACGTTTAATTCTATTTAAATATTTTTTATTTACCTTTATGTGATTTTAATGTATGTCTTGTTGCTGAAAAATATTTACTTGGAAGTAAATTCCACTGAGATTACTTCAAAGGCTCACCAAACAGTTATGTCACTGAAGTTTGTAATTTCCAGATTGGAAATTGCCTTCAAGATGACGTGAGCATGTATTTATTTTACTTATTTGTATAGAGATTTCTGTGCTGCCCTTCTAGTGCCTAGGCAAAGTTGCATGAAGGTAGTAGAAGGGGGGATAGAAATCTTTATACAAATAAAGGCATAGTGATGTGATGTGGCCCTGTGAGTTTTTGTCTGGCTCAGATTGTAATTTGAGCTGGAAAATAACTCCTCCCTTCTACCTCCTTACTTACCTGGCCTGGTAGTATCAGCACCAACCAGGAGATCTTGTTGGAGGACTTCATGCCTTTCCGCTGCAGCAGCATCCCAGGTGCCAGAGACTCTGCAAAATGCAATTTTCCCAGGATACCTGCTGACCATAAAAAGGATTCAGAAACCATGAGAAAATTACATTCCCAAGACCCCCTAGTCCCTGAGATGCTGGCACAATAATATTCCAGAAAGTACTAGGGATCAGGCATGCAGGCAGGCAGGCAAGATTCCAATGAAACTTCCCTGTGCTGCTGCAGTCAGTGGCCATCACTGTTCGAGGAAGAGATGGAGGCTGGGAGGCCTCCACTGAGAGCTCCCTGCTGCTATCGTCTCTGCTACCGCTGTGGTCACTGATACCACCAAAGATATGGGAAGGGGGTAGCAGGGCAAGCAGTGGGGGCTTGCAGATAGGGGTTACGGGTAGGCTGACCATACGTACCGTTTTAAACGGGACAGTACCATTTTTTTCATATTTCCCAACCGTCCCGTCATTTTAATATAAATGTCAATTTTGTCCCGTTCTTAATTTTTTGTAAAAAACTGAACACGTTTATCATAAGGCTCTATGCTAATCAATGCGTGCAGTAAAACTACTAGTGTGACGAAAGAGGAAGCTCCATTTACTTTGTCCAGTCAGGGCCAGGCTTCTTGAGCTAGCGACGATCACACTGTCTGCAGTGGCGGGGAATTCAAGAGGCAGTCGCTAAGCCCCATTCAGCGTGTGGGAGCCAGGAGGGTGAGTGTTACTGTTATTTCTACCATCATTCCGTTATTTGATGTTATGAATGGTATGTGGTCAAAGGAGAAATCTAGATTAAGTGTTGAGACAATGAAGGCTATGTTAGTTGTAAAACAAAATTGTGTCATGGAGTGTGAGAAGTTTTATGATAAGGTGTTGAAAGACCGAAATTTGCTGCGTAAGATTACTTCATCAGAGAAATATTCATGGTACGATCATGGTGAAATACAGTCCCCCCCTACGTCTACCTAAATTTGTGTATGAGTTCTGTCCCTGAAGAATAATTGTTAGCTCAATATGTTCATGTAATAAAACTTTTGTTATCGCCTTACTTTTTCATGAATACGGAATATTACATAACCCCATCCCGTTTTTGTCATCCCAATATCCCATTTTTGTCTCAAGGAAATATGGTCAGCCTAGTTATGGGAGGTATTCAGACCATGCCATGCATACGGAATAAACTATGGGTGGCATTAAAATTGCCCACCTGGGCATGGGCCCCAGAGCTTTTTGAATTTTGCCTCAGATTTTTTTGAGCTGCCTAATTGCAATCATTTGCCTTAATACAAGCCTACTTCTTCCCTCTAAACTTAGCAGCTTTGCAGTTCTTAGGAGACCTTAGGACTCGCTCCCTTAGCAGACGAATAGGGAGTGTAGCATGATGGCACCAGCCTTTTAAACTAGAGGGAAGACTGCCACCTGTCCTTCCACAGTCTGCTCATTATTTTCATCAAGTCCAGAGTCCAAAATTGCCTAACAGCCCTACTGTCACACGACTTACTCGGAGTGTGCCTGACTCTGCAGAGACCTGTCCAGCCAACTGCGACTGGGCAATTGCTCTTGGGCCATTGTAGGCAGTCAAGCCCTGACAAGTGCATTGGCTGCTCATATATCAAATGGAGCACCAGAGGCCTTCCTCATCTGATGCTTCCTCCATGCTGGCCCAGGCCCCTTACTTAGTGGAAAAACAGAACTGGGTTTGCTTGCAAAAAGGGTTTGAATGTCTGAATTTGGGGCAAGGTAATATATGACTGTATGACTTGCCCTGGCTTGCTTGAGTGTGTCTGGAGCTCCTTGGCTCTGTAATCATCTTTCTAGAGTGGACCTGCTTTTTGCACGATCCATGTAGCCAGATTCTTGGCATCAGGAGTTTACACTAGGCTAGAGAAAGGTGAAGAGATGTGGGAGGAGGATAGGGACTTCTTGCTCTTTTGGCTTCAAAAGCCACAATCCCTTTTGACATCTTAAATACTCACAAATTTACTATGGCATAATAAGCTTCATGGACTGGAGTCCACTGTACAGAAAGTTATTTTGAAAGATGTCACTTTCATGTAACTGGAGACAAATGGTACTTGCTGAAATAAAGGTACAGGAGCCCTGATGATCTCTGTTGCATCTGATCCCCAGGGACTACTTGTCTTTTTGCCCATATGTGCTTCACCTCCTGCTAACTCCCTTGAATCTTTCTGGCTGAGTTGTTTTTAATCAAATGCCCTCCTCTACCCTATCCATACATCCCTTTTTACAAATAGGGGTGTCCTTAGGAGACAGGATCCTTTAAAGACACACACACACACACTCTTTAGAGCCTGAGGCAGCTGCCTCAGACAGCTGATTTGGAACATTCATTCATTTATTCATTGATTGATTGATTGATTACATTTGTATCCCACCCTATATCATTAAGATCTCAGGGCAGCGTACAGAATATGAAAAAGCTGCACATTATGCATCATTTAATTTAGTAATTATTGTTATATTTTCACTTCCTGGGAAGGGAAGAGGTGCTTGTGGGATTTTCTGCCTCAGGGGCAAAAACAACTTGACTGGCTTTTAGTACTATCATGCACCTTGACTGGGGCAGGGGGCATTTTCTTTTCTGCCTCAGGCAGCAAAATATCTTGGGGCCAACCCTTGAAATAGCTAAGAGACCTGTGGGTTGGGAAATGGTAGCTCAGATAGTACAGGAAATTATGTGGGGTAGGGAAACAACTGGGGGGTACAGAGAGAACCGTGGATGGGGAAACGTGTTCAGGTTTACATCAAACTTACTGTGTAATCCTAAACATATTTACTCAGAAGTACATCATACTGAGTTCAATGGGATGTACTCCCAGGTAAGTCTTTGTCTTACTCCGTAGTAAATATGCACAGACTTGCAACCTGCTTATCCACCCTGATTGGTGCTTTCAGAGCTGATAGCGCCAACCATCTGTCCAGTAGGGAGATTCCCATGAACAGGTGTATGCAAGGATCTGTAGTTCAGAGCCAATATGTGTAGACATGAAGAGCCAATTCCACCCACAGTCTATATTCTATGACTTCATATGATTTAAGTAGTAGGATGGACACCACACCTGTGCATTGCTTTTTATTCTTTTTCAGTCGATGTAACAGTGTTTAACCAGAATACACACAGGACCATGTCTCTGAACTTTATTATGTTTTCATATGCTTTGGATACATTATAAGAAAGATGGTCTGAAGCCAGACTGTGGACTGCCCTCCCACGGAGGTTTATAGAAAGCATTTTTAAATTACTGCTTCGTCTCCAAGAGACAGCTCTCTGTGCGGCTTAACTTCAACATTAATGCCCTTCTGAATGTGTCATTAATGTGACACATCAAACCTTTGAAACTTTACATAGTTTCACTCAGTGTGATTTATGGACTTCACTGTGGGTGTCCCTTACAACACTCCTTTTAAAAAACACACATACAAAATGAAGAATGTGTTCTTGAATGAAGGCAATGCTGCTGAGAAGCAGACAGCATAATAATGCAGTCACCTCGAGGCACATCGGCACCAGATGCAGCCATTTTGTAAGGGCCACTTATACATTGGCTTCATATCCATGCAAAACCACCCAGTCAGACGCGCATCAAAGAGCCAAGCCAGAGGTTCCACACAACAAACAGGATCTGTCAATGTAGTGCAAGAACATTGCTGAAATCTGTGTATTTAAAGCACTGGATTGCCTCACCATTTGTCCCATTTCAGATTTTAAGGAGACAAATAGATTTCAGTCCCATTCTTGATCCAGACACTCAACATTCAGTGAGGAAATGTTCCCTGATAGGGCGGGGATTTTGGATATATTCAAGAATCAACTGCAAAAGGGCAGTGCATTTTAAGAGCATTTTCTGCAGTCACTTTTTTACAGACACTCTGTGTTTGCATGTGCGTGCATGAGTGCACACCAGATTGCAACTGCCCCCCCACTCAGAAAAGCACTACTGGATGGCACTGTGAAGATCCAATGGAGGTGGAAAATAAATCCTCCTTTACCACTGTCACTGCCACAGAACCTGTGTTCAGTTGAATTGCTACCAAACATGCAGCACAGATTGTATAGCCTGAACATGTCTGGCACAATTTGGAGTCAAATGCCCTATCATAAAAAGACTTATTTATTTATTTATTAAATTTCTTAATCACCCATCTGGCCGGTCACTCGGCCACTCTGGGCGATGTACAGCAGTACAACTTAAAACAGTAAAATTATACATTAAAACATTATTTAAAATACCCTAACCCACCCCAAATACCTGCCTGAATAACCAAGTTTTCAGTGTGTGGCGGAAGCTCATTAAAGAGGGGGCATTGTGGAGTTCCCTAGGGAGGGAGTTCCAAAGAGTGGGGGCCACCACAGAGAAGTCCCTGTCCCTCGCCCTCAACAGCCTAGCTGTCCTGGCTGATGGGACAGAAAGAAGGCCATCCGAGGTTGATCTTGTTAAGTGGCCTGTCTGGCAGGAGGTGCTCCTTAAGATAGGCTGGGCCAGAACCATATATGGTTTTAAAGGTCAAAACTAATACCTTGAATTTGGCCTGAAAAAGAACTGGTAACCAGTGTAATTCCTTCAGCACCGGAGTGATGTGATCACGCTGGCAGCTGCCTTTAATAAGGCGAGCCGCCGCATTCTGCACCAGCTGCAGCTTCTGAACCGTCTTCAAGGGTAACCCCATGTAGAGCACATTACTGTAGTCTAGACGAGAGGAGACCAGGGCATGTACTACCGATGGGAGCAGGTAGTCGGGAAGGTAGGGGCGCAGCCACCGTATCAGATGGAGTTGGTACAATGCTGTCCAGCTCACGGCTGGCACCTGAGCCTCCATGGACAGCTGGGAGTCTAAAATGACCTCCAGGCTGTGGACCTGGTCTTTCAAGGGTAGCCGTTCCCCATTCAACACCAAGTCAACATCCCCCAATCTCCTCTTGTCTCCCACCAAAAGTACCTAGGACAAGTCAGGGTTCAGCTTCAGCTTATTCCCCCTATCCAGCCACTCACTGTCTCCAGACATTTAGACAGGGATTCCACGGCCAACCCTAGTGAAGATTTGAACAAGAGGTAGAGCTGCGTGTCATCCGCATATTGATGACATCACACCCCAGACCTCCTGATGATAGCCCGCAGCAGCTTCACATAGATGTTAAATAGTATCGGGGAGAGGATGGAACCCTGTGGCACCCCACAAGTGAGCAGCCACGGGTCCAAGACCTCCTCTCCCAGTGCTACCCTCTGGTACCTGCTGGAGAAGAGGGACAGGAACCACCATAATACAGTGTCTCCAATGCCCAACCCGTCCAGGCGGTCCAGGAGGATACCATGGTCAACGGTATCAAAAGCCTCTGAGAGGTCAAGGACAACAAGGAAGGAGCATTCACCCCTATCCAAAGCCCTCCTCATATCATCAACCAAAGTGACCAAGGCCGTTTCTGTCCCATGCCTGATTGAAATGGATCTAGATAATTGGCTTCTTCCAAGTGTGCCTTCAACTGCATTGCCACCATCCGCTCAATGATCTTGCCCCAAAATGGCAGATTGGAGACTGGGCAACAGTTGTTCAAAACTTACGGGATCCAAGGAGGGCTTCTTTAAGAGCGGTCTTATCACTGCCTCCTTGAGGGCTGATGGCATCACTCCCTCCTCAAGGGAGGCATTCACCACCGCCCTGATCCCCTAACCCAGTCTCTCTCTGCAGCTCATAATGAGCCAAGATGGGCAAAGATCAAGTAAGCAGGTGGTCAGCTTTACAGATGAAAGCACCTTGTCCACTTCATCAGAAGGAAAAAGCTGGAACCGATCCCACAAAACTGGTTTGCCACAGCACAGGCCGCCTCTCGCTCGCTAACTGTATCCACGGCACATGGAATAACACTCCTGATCCAATCAATTTTATCCACAAAGTGCCTTACCAAGGCCTCACAGGAGGCCTTAGAATGCTCCAGTGGTTCCGGAGCAACTGGACCGACCAGGCTCCAGACCACGTGGAACAGCCTCCTGGGACAGCACTCTGTGGACGCGATAGAGGCAGCATAGTATTCCTTTTCTGCTGCCTTCATCACCACATGATAGGCTGAAGATACAGCTCTAGCCCGTGCCCGATTGTCTTGGGAGTTAGACGTCCGCCACCAGTGCTCTAGCCGTCTCACCTCCTGTTTCAGGGCTCGTAACCGCAGATTGAACTATGGTGCAGTTCAAACCCTGTTCAGGGGGCGAGGGCATTTTGGAGCTACCCAATCTAATGTCCCAGTGATTGCAGCATTCCGCCCACGCACCAGAGTCTCGACCGCGTGGCCATTTGCATGCGCGAGAGAATCCCCAAGTGCGTTCAGGAATCCATTCGGATCCATAAGATGCCTGGGGTGGACCATTTTAATGGGTCCTCCACCCCTCCGGAGGGGTTGTGGAACCGAGAAGTCCAATGTCACCAGATCTGACCATGACAAGGGGGGGCGGATAATATACCCCCGACTTCCAGATCACTCCCCGCTTCTCCAGAAATAAACACAAGGTCTAGTGCATGACTGGCTACATGGGTGGGCCCAGTTAGAATAGGGTACAGCTCCCAGGAAGCCATGGTCTCCATGATGTCCCGAGGTGCCCCGTAAGGACAGCCTCTGAATGTAATTGAAGTTCCACAACACCAATAAGTTAGGGGACTGCACACGCACATCAGAGAGCATGTGCACTAGCCTTTCCCACCCTGATGCCCTCCAGATATTTTGGGCTACCATTCCCATCCTACCTCACCATTGGCCATGGTGGCTGGGGTTAATGAGAGCTTCACACTGAGCTTTTATCCTGTGATTGAGATTGCTCCCTCATGGAAGTTTGTGGGCTCTTTGCACGATGCTGTGATCATACAAGGCATCTCCTGCACTAAATGCCCTGTGTTCCATATTTTTTATGAGCTGCGGTGTGATGTATACAAAAGGTTGAACACATCTTTTGCTGATCTGCTACCAACCTTCAGTTCCATTACAGCACACATCCAAAAAAATATTCATTGCTATAAAAAAGTCACTTACCTTCTTGGATCATGATGACTAAACAATGCTGAATTGGAAGAAATGGATGGTGCAGCCACCCAAGTGCCATATTTATTTTATTTATTTTTATTTATTATATTTTTAATCTGCCCAATAACCAATGTTCTCTGGACAGATTCTGGCCTATACCAGAAGAACCGATGACCACGTGTGAGTGCAAAAACACATGCCATACAGGAATGTGCAAATGCAGGAGGTTCTCGGTGACTTGCTTTACCATATACAAATGTGAAAAGCTGAGTCACAACGCTTCTTAAATAGCAACTCAAGCTCAAAAAATTGTCGCCTTTATCAGTCAAAAATGAATGCTATTGTTTGAATGTAGTCTCTGATTCAGTGTCATTAAATAAATATCCTTTTTATTCCACCCTTCCTTCAAAGAAATCAGGGTGCTGCACATGTTCTCCCTTCCTCTTATTGCCACAACAGTCCTGTTGAGGTAGGTTAGTCAAAGAGATGGTGATGCAGCTGAACTGCTCTTGGCGAGCTTCAAAGCAGAGCAGGGATTTGAACCCACATCTTCCTGCTCCTAGTCTGGTATTCTATCCGCTAGATCATATGGGTGGTAACAGTGACTAATAATAGTTCTTCTACCCATCTTGACTAAAAAAAACCCTCTATATTTTGCCCTCCAAAATGAGCTTCCTCCATGTATTTGTTCATGAGTTATTGAATGCCCCCCTTTGCATGTCAGCCATCTTGGAATATGGCAGCTACAGAATTGATGCACTAGAATGGTGCATAAATGTGTTCTTACATGGGTCTGAAACACATACAAATTTCAAGATTCTCTGCACATCTGTTTTTTAACAGGGGTCTATGGCAGGTCCTACTTAAAGAGTAACAAATTTACTCTGGCATGAGCTTTCGTGGATGAAAGTTTATGCCAGAACAAATTTGTTATTCTTTAAGCTGCCTCAAGACTCTGTTGTTTTTGCTGCAATCAACTAGCATGGCTACCCTGTGGAAATAAGCCAGAAATTTTGTGTTTCTGGGCTAGATGGACCAATGGCCTGACTAAATATAAGGCAGTTCTGTACATTCATTAGAATGTGGCATTTTCTGTATTTTTAAATAATTGTTTTGTTATCTCAATTTCTGTCTTTGACCTATAAACTTATTTTTATAGTGATTGAGGCTCAACACACACATCACATGTGGACTGCAAATAAAAGCACTGTAAGCAGCTTTGAGCATGGTTTTACCCTGGGTATGCAGCATACAAATAAACTGGTAGTGATGATAGCATGTTTGCCACTGAACCCTGTCTCCTCTCATCATGATCTGAAAGTCTTAGGGGGATACCCCCCCATAAATGGTACCCCTCTTCAACTCCCTTTTAGATTGTTTTATATAAATACTTTACCCTGGATCCTAAAATGTATGCAAAAGAAGTATCACCAATGGGATTTGTAAAAGAACATCACTTCTAACCCAAAATGTTATATATACATCCTTTTCCTCTTGTAATAAATTGTCTATAGCACCCAGTAATAACAGCCTTGGAGTAAAAATCAAGGCTGCATTATTCCTGTGAATGTGAATAAATGGTTTTAATTTAAAATTGAGTAAGTATGCAAAATAGTTATAAAACAATACTAAAAATGGAACTTAAAATGTATAAACTTTATTGTTCTTTCAAACTTTGCATAATTCAAAACATTCAGAAACCATGTCAGCTTCTTGGAGGTCATGTGATTCCACCCATTCTGTGTTCAGCTCCATATGTTTCATCCTTCTGTTGCAGAATTTTTGTTTTCCAAGAGCTTTTCTACACAAGGCATTTATTGTGTGCACCTCATTCTCTGCTCACGGTTGTTTACAGGTTCTTTAGATGACATCCTGACCCTCCAGTTATGCTTCTTTTTTTAAACAGCACTTTCCACAAGTTTTTTTAGAGAAGGGGAAATGCAGTATTATTTCTGAAAGTGAAAGCAAAAGCCTTTTCCACTTGTGTGATTGCATTATTCTGCTATACTACAGTGCCACCTAGAGGTTATGTCATGGAAAAGCAAGAAAGGAAATGCTGTACATGTAGTGCTCAGATCTCAATTTTGTAACAAAACTGAAAGTAGATACAGTGAATTAATATTCTCGTGTAGAAAAGCTCCAAGTCTCTCACAGTCATTAAAATAACCCAGACATCCAGTAAGGGGGTGGGGGGTGGAATTAGGTATTTTGGAAGAGCACACATTAATTATATTTAACTATGAAAAGACACAACAATACAGTTTTGAAGTTGGATTCGGATTAACTTAGTCATGCTTAGGCCCATTGAAATCAATGGTGCTTAAATTATGAGTAACATGTCCAATTGATTTCAACGGAACTAAAGTATGATTAACTTACAGTGCAATCCAAGGCATGTCTGCTTGGAGATAAGCCACACTGAGTTCAATGGTTTTTACTCCCAGTGTTCGAAGAATCTCAGCCTCATTCTGGATCCATCCCTTCATTTTTTACACTTCTGCTATGAAGAATTCTGTACCTCTTATTTGGCAGATAAAAAGCATTTCTCCAGTACCCTTGTCTAACCTTAATACTTATGTAAAATCTGTTGTTTACAGGAAGCTCCTTCCAGCTATGGACAACAATCTCAGTTAGGATTTTGCTGAGTGAAAATCATGCGGGTAAATAATTTGTTATATTTTATCTTTTTTTTCTTGTTCATTAGCCATATATTCCTTGTACTTATTGTTGTAAAAAAGAAGATAGAACGCAATAGTAAGCATTCACAATGGCCTTTATAAAAACAGAATGGATATGATACCAAATCCATTTTAAAGCAAGCAAATCAAGTTTATTCTCAAGTCTTTTCTCAAGACGCTCAAGGAATTATCAGTGTAGTTCATAATTGACATGGAGGAGGAAAGGAAGGATGTTAACTGCAATTCACCCATTTTAGAGCTTTTCCAATGACTTCAGCAGAATCGCCCTGGAGTAAGTGGTTTATGGAATGCTGCTTGGTACTGAATCAAAAGTGTGACTCCTTTTTACACAACCTTGTTTAGGCCTCTTTGTTCTACACAAATTCTACCGCTTTGTTTTTAAAGCTTGAGGCTCCTGTTTAAGAAGTGGGAAGAGGACTCACAAGACTGTGTCTGGACTAAGGATGGATGGACCTATTAATTTCATTCTTGCCAAGATAGTCGGATTTTCAAGTTTAAGCTTTTTCTGTCCTGCTTCCACATTAATTTTTGTGAACCGCCCAGAGAGCTTCGGCTATTGGGCAGTATAGAAATTAAATGAATGAATGAATGAATGAATGAATATGTATGTATGTTTTGGGGGGGGGATTAAGTTGACATGAAAAATTGCATTTTTGTGCACATGTCCCCCAAATATATGCATTTCTGTGTGCTTTTTTCAAATATGCCCCTTTTTTCAAAGTTCTTTTCCATTGATATAGTGCAGTTTTGTGTACATTTTTCTCTAACGTACACATTTTGTGAACACTTCCCACTAACATGCACAGTTTTGTGCACATCCCCCCCACCCCTTTCCCTGATGAACTGCATAGCCAAGCTTGGAAAAGGGCAGATTTCTGCATGTGACTCTGTCTCAGCTCGCTTATTAGCCCAGGAGGTGTAAATCTGGCAAATTTGTATAAAATCTCAATGGAACAAATTTCTCACCAGCGCTACTCTGGACATGCTGATTACACTTTTCACATGCACACACATACACTGACTTTGGTACACTGTTGTGAATTTGCAGCCTTCCTCCAGTTATCCATAATTACCCTCTCCTTTAATTCGCCTTCAAATAAATTATGGGGATGGAATTTGTGATGGTTAAAGAGTATTGATGGGGACAAGAATCCAAATTCCGCTATCACAAAGAGAGTTTATGTTGCTGTTTCCTCTCCAACTAGTATAAAAGAATGACAGAATCAGTAATTGCCAGAAGAGTTTATTTTCAAGCTGGATTTCAAATTTCCCAGTAACATAAATGCTCTGCTTACGGGTAAACAATTTAGGCTGCAGTCCTATTCACACCTTCCTGGGGGTCAGCCCCATTGTACATAGTGGGACTTACTTCTGAGTGAACATGTGTAAGATTGTGTTGAAAATAGGGATGTCAAGAACATAATGTACTGTTTATCCCAGAGTGAATTCCCTAGTTCAATGGTTGCACATTCCACTCATTGTTTATGGAAAAACTGCTCTCACTATCTGTGTAGCAGAACAAATCCTCACCACCAATGGGAAAGAAACATGGTATCAGCAGCAGTAGGGGCTGTATGAAGCCCAGATCTGATATATACATAGTCACATATGACACCCACTTTTGCTAAAGACCAAAAAGTGAACAGTACATGGGTTCCTCTCTTATCTTGTACCCATGTGGGTTCTGCATAGAAATGGGACAGACCTTGAGTGAGTTCCAACATCCTATGAGCAGGCTTCCACTCGTGCAATGGGACTTTCCCCTCCTCTACCCTTCAGTCCCCCATGTGCCCCTCCAAATCTGCTTTGGGGGATCTCCAAAACCTCTGGAGCAGTGGGCTGCAGAGGGAAGGGGGAATTGCCCCCTTCCCCATTCCACTGACAGAAGCCATTCTGTCAGGGGGAGGGGTTAATATACCACCCCTACTACTAACCCTTGAATTTCATGGCTACGTAGCCACACTGTAAACAAATATTTTCTCTTGACTTATATGCATGTATCTCTGCCAATCAAGGATAGCGCTTCATACACTTGACAAATCTCTACATTATAGAAGCTATCTGTCTTTGACACAGGACTCTGTGTTGTTGTTGTTGTTTGTTTGTCTGTTTGCTAGAATAGACTAACAAGACTCTCTTGAATTTATTTATTTATTTCATTTATATCCCACCATTTTTCCTCTACAGATCCCAAGGTGACGTACATGATCCTACTCCTCTCCATTTTATCCTCACAACAAGCATGTGAGGTAGGTTAGGCTGAGAGTCAGTGACTGGCCCAAAGTCACCCTGTGAGCTTCATGGCCAAGCGGAGATTACAACCCGGATCTCCCAAGTCCCAGTCCAATCCTCTAACCACTGTACCACACTGGATCTAATTCTTTGTCTTTTACAGCTGCCCTTTAGCTTAGGTCCAGTGTGGTTCTTACAAGCAAATGAAAAGGAAAACCTTTGTTGCTGTTAGTTCTGGGGAGGCAGCAGTCAGGGGGAAAGCTTGGTAGAGAAGGAAAGGACCATATAAAAGCCATATATTACCTTCCCATTTTTATTTCCCCAACATCCCCCTGTACTGTTATGACTTGGCAGCTTCCTTATGCATCCCATAATAGAAGTGTCACATGCATTTTATATATAATGATGCATAACCATTTAATTGTAGAATGCCAACTGGTGCCTGGGTCACTTTAGAAAGCACAATAAACTGTACTCAAAGCCCACTGAAAGTATAAAAATAAGGACATCCCAGATAAACATTAACTAAAAGTGCCACTAAAGCTCACCAGTTTTTGCCCTGGAAACAAGTTTTGGAAACTCTGATGTTATTCAAGGCTTCTATCCCGCTTTCTTTGCCATCTCCTTGATCCACAAACTTTCCTTTCCCCCATTCATGATTATTTACCAGGCCAGCAAAGGGAGGAGTGAGAGCATACTGGAAAAGGGATCAATGGCTCTTTGGAACTGTAGTTCTAAAATGGCAGTAGTCTTGGAAAAGCTACTTCTCCCCATACATAATTTTTAAAGGGAAAGGTGAAGGGTTGGGGGGCTGGCAGGAAAGATGCTTTGGGTACTGAATGGGTCACGGGATGAGGCAAGTTAGGGTGAATTCTGAGGATTGGCTTGGAAGACAAGCTGTTTAGGATGGGGGCTCAAATTTTGGAGTGGATCGCCTTATTTTTCATGCCAGTCTGCTGTGAGCTGCAGTGGCAGGGGTGGGGGACTCACCCATCAATAAGTATACACATATTTTTAAAATAAAAAAGGAGAGGGAAGGAAATATATACCAAAGAGTAACCAACAGGATAGACATCAATAACAATGCAGTGTGGGAGTACTGCACATATACACCCCGGATGTGGAGGTGGGGGGGACCATCCATGCAGCATGCTTTTGCACATGTTCAGAAGAATGATCTGCATGATGGCTACTCCTGCTGGATTGGGCTGATACTACTTCTCTCTATCTCATCCCATATACAAATCTCTAAGCTCAGCAGTTTTCCCTCTTTCTGCCCAAGTCAACCATCCATTTTGTGACACTGATCCTGAACTGATCAAGAGATATGAAAGTAATAGCATGAAATATACGGCCACTATCATCATGATTCCCCAGTAGTAATGTATGGCTGTGAGAGCTGGACTATAAGGAAGGCTGAGTGCCGAAGAATTGATGCTTTCGAACTGTGGTGCTGGAGAAGACTCTTACGAGTCCCCTGGACTGCAAGGAGGTCAAATCAGTCCATCCTAAAGGAAATCAACCCTGAGTGCTCATTGGAAGGACAGATAATGAAGCTGAAGCTCCAATATTTTGGCCACCTAATGTGAAGAGAAAAGTCACTGGAAAAGACCCTGATGCTGGGAAAGACTGAAGGCAAAAGGAGAAGGGGACGGCAGAGGATGAGATGGCTAGATAGCATCACGGATGCAATGAATATGAACTTGAGCATGCTCCGGGAGAGAGCACAGGACAGGAAGGCCTGGCGCGCTATGGTCCATGGGGTCATGAAGAGTCGGACACGACTGAACGACAACAACAACAACAACAACATCATCATGATTCACTGCAATCAATGAGAGCCACACAGTCAAGAGGAGACGGACATTTTTGTTTTGTTTGAGAAAACCCATCATTGCTCATTGTGGATATTTCCTTCTTTCTTTCTTTCTTTCTTTCTTTCTTTCTCCCACTATCGTCTCTAGTCAAACAGGTTTTGAAAGAATGTCATAGTGCCATCTGCAACAGTTGTATCATCGTCATTAATATTAAATACCAAGCTGTGATAAGTCAGAGGAAATATTGATAATTAATTTACCCATTTGTTCATTCAATAATCTATAGCCCAACTTTCTATAACTGTACCCCAGTTACAACACTGGCAAAGAATTTCCTGTTTGAGCAACTGCAATATTTAGTAATACCTTCAGATAAAATATTAGTTAAACAATTAATAAATATTTCAAAAATACATTTGCACCTTAAAAACTACATCTTTTAAAATAAATGTATCACAGTATTTCCTGTTAATACAAAACAAAGACTAAGAAAGAAAATCACATAAATATTTGGCTTATACAACTACAAATTCATCAGCATAAATTTATTAGCTGAGGACTTCAATTCAAAAGAAGTCTCTCTCTCTCTCTCTCTCTCTCCCCCTATATATATATATGTATGCTTACTAGAAGAAAGGTAATAATACAAAAGATTCTAGTTTATTTCTTTTCATGTGGCTTTCCTTTCTCCCTGTATGTGAGTGTTCCATATTATATTATATATAACTGACTATTCAACTAATGCTTTAATTACAGTATATGTTTGCAATTCTCTAATTGTAGCATATTATTTCTCAACATAAAATCTCATTTTTAATAAATGTAATAATCTAAATTAATTTAATATGACTGCTGGTAATATCAAAGTATATATGAGAAAATCTTGACTAGAAACAATATAAGGAAAGAAGAGGATTTTGAACATGCCATCCACTCTCCATGACAAATGCTTAATTTGTGCATAGACAGAATAGTAGATCTGTGTGAAGTTTGCTCTCTTCATAGCACATCTTTCAATGCTGGATATGCATCATCTTGTCATGCACAACAAATACTTAAATTAATATAATAGGTATACTTTTAGTTGGAAAACTGTAGGCTGTTTCAAACAGCCATACCTTCTAAAAAGCAGTTATCTGAAACAAAAATGTATTTAAACACTAAATAACTCTAGCTGCTTCTCTTACAATTGATTTACATTAATTTAACACCAAGCCTTTTAAGACAGCTGGACATTAACCGATTTTTAAATAGAGATTTCTTCTAAATACATATTTTTATTATTAAAAATATATGAATCCTCTCAATCATAAATAAATAAGCATTCAAAAGATGGGTTATACATAGTTTGGGGGGAAAGCCACCGTAGTTTCATCAAATACCTTTGCATACAACTTACCCCAGACCTCAGCTGCCCAACGTAGCTGCCTCTTGGAGTCTTTTATAGAGACTTGCTGCCATAGACCTATAACATATGCTGTGGCTGTGGTATTGTTTGTATGTGGAAATATAACTAGCATTGAAGGTTATTATAACAACATGGATAAACTATGGCCAGTGGTTAGAATACCTTCTGCATGAAGTTCCCATAAAGCATAAGGTATTAAATAAGCATCCTCTTGAATTCTGACTCCTTCTAAATAGAACTGAAAGCTTGTCAAAAAGTTGAAATGATACTTTAACAAATTGACCAAATTAATATACAGTATGATGAGCTCCTTAAGCATAAAAGAGAGCTAGTGAGACATGCTGATGTTTTTACCCCTTTAATTAAAAAGATTCTTCAATATACCCATGGGAGTGGGGTCATATTTCCACAAAGAATTGTTTAAATGATAATCTAAGCATCCAAATGCAGTTGTTGCTTAACATACATACATTCGTTAGTGTGGTGTCCTAATGTAACCACCACCACCCCAAAAAAATCTAAATGCTGCCATAGATAATTATTCGTGCCTTAGCTGTCAGTTAGTCGAATCATCTAAAAGACCAATTATTCTGATGATACATAGGTTGAAAGGCTGGCTAAAACAGAGTTTGTTGTTGACATTAGGTCATGTTTAGTGAGTTGGGGTTCAGCAAGAATTTTTTTTTTCATGGCAATTATAATAATGCGGATAGTTTACATTTAGACTGAGAGTAACTTTTTGGCATCATCTGCATTTTAACCCTTATTAATTCATTAATTCACAGAATCTATCCCCCACCCCATCCCCATCCCCCAAAAAGCAAACAGCAAACTCAGAAGCTTGGATCCTGAGATCCAGTGAGCAGAACTCTATTCATGGGACATTCCGGCTGGCATAAGGGGACCCCTTGAAAATCTGCTCCAGCGATTGGGGGACTCATGGAATAGCATGGGAGGGAATGCATGGGAAACTGGTGAAAATTGCCTCCCTCTTCTGCCATCAGGAGTCTCCGCTGGACCTACTGTTAGTAGAAGGGAAATTCAGGATCCAAGCCACAGGGCTGTTCAGACATGCAACAACCTCCTCTACATGGACATCATGTGTGCCTGTGATGATGTAGACCAGGTCAGGCATGCTGCAGCCTCTTCTCTTAGAAGTCCCAAGAATCATGTACACATGCAATTGCATAACAGATGCACTATATGAACTGGAAGTGTAAGTATAGCTGGCTACACACAATTCCAGTGATCCCTGGAATCACAACATGTCCAAGAAGACCTGTCACAGAATGAGTAATTACGACAATCATGTATAACAGGATACATGTATGTTCAAATCAAGAGTCTGTTACATTCTTCACTATTGATTGAAGAACTTCTCATCAGTGTGTGTGTGTGTGTGTGTGTGTATATATATATACACACATGCACTGAACTGCATCTCTCAAAAAGATTTTGCATGTGTCATGTAAAGCACTTCTGATCTCTTTCCCATGTTGGTATGCATATATGAATGCCAGAAATATAATTTTGAGAGTACTTGTATCAGGTGTTTACATTTATCGATGGCCATGCTGGAAGGTGGATTTACATCTACTTTACAACTTCCCTGCATTACAAAAAACAAAACAAAACATGTGTGTGTGTCACCTGTCAACGGTTGCATTCTAGATGGAGCCCAACATTTTTTCTCCATGGAGTTGTACATATTTGGGAATGGTTTTTCCCCCTCTTCACATTTCCACCTCTTCTACCTGTATATGAGTATGAGGAAAAGTCTTGCCAGATTTAGTATATTCCCTTCTCCAGTGAAACTGACAAGGTTGGAGGAAAGCCTCAACAGTTTCATTTATCCTGAGAAAGCTTTACCCATATCCCCTCCTTTTTTCTGCTGCCACTGGTACTGCTCTGAAGAGGGGAAGGGGAGTTTTGTGGAGTGGGCCTTCAAAAGAATATGTATGTGCACCACTAATGCTGGTGTACTGAGTAAGACTTCATTGTTAAAAAAGAAACTGACAAGGCATTGGTAAAAACCCATCAGGCTTTCTCTTGACCTTACCCTTGACTAGGGAGTGTGTATGTGTGAAGGAAACAGCAGTGGGGCAGACCTGAAAGATGCCCGTATAATTGCAACCAAATCTGGTTGCAGGACAATATGAGTCGGCATCTGGGATAGGCAACTCATGACTATTTTGTCTCCCCATAGCTGGAGACAGTGGAAGCATACTTTGTGATAAGTGTTCATGTGCATTAGCGGTCACCATTAAATGTGATTTTGGCCTTATTTTTCTAGGAGTAAAAAGCGTATCAATGAAGAGATACCAATAAAGGCTGCTTTCCCTAAACTGCCCAACTGAAAGGAACTTTGTTTGTTTATACAGACCTGCCTTCCCCAACCTGGTGCCCTCCAGACATGTTGTACTACTACTCCCATGATTCCCAGCCAGGATCGGGAAGGCTGCTATAGAGTATTCTGATGCAAATAGCTTGGGTCATGAAGCATAAAATTCCATAATACGCATTCTATCTATACATTGCTATATAGACACTGGTTGGATCAAGACTTAGTCATACTTGGGATAGATCCATGGAGATCAGTGGGAGTTATAATTAATCTAATTCCCATTGATTTCAAAGGGTCTGCTCTAAGTGTGACTAGGCCTCGATCCAACCCAGTAGCTTGGAAAATTTTTATGTTAAAATATGCATACAGTGCATAATGGCCTAGCTGCCCATGTACCAGTGTGTGTGTGTGTATGTGTGTGTGTGTGTGTATACACACACACACACACACACATACACAACTGATGCTACAAATAATACCCTGGACTATATTAAACTACACTGAAATCATCATATCATTTATCTGCACCACTGAAAAAGTACTCAGCAAGTCCAGTGTCTATCTAGCAGCTTCAATGTGCACACAGAACTTAACATATGCAAGGTGTCTCCCATTAGTTACAATGGTGGGTAAAACTCTACAATGTCTTTGCCCAACGATGGTGGTTAAGAGCATGAACCATAAGTTGGAAGCCCCTAATTCAAATCTTGTATCAGCCATGATCTGTGGCCTTAGGCATCACCCTCAAATCTATTGTATAGGAATGATATAAAACAATTATATACACTGACTTAAAACAACTGTTTTGCTGAGCTAGCATCCATGAAATGTTTTTAATACTTAGAAAAAGCACTATATAACATTTATATTATAAATACTAAGTATTGTATTATTATTCCTTGACCCTAAAGTGAATGTATAATTCTTAAAATCTTACTAGCAGTTGTCAATAATATGATGCTTTAGGTATATTCTGCCATATGCTTTATCCTCTCTGAAGATATGCAGCTGATTATATACTGTCTTTGATGTATCTTGTAGCACAACAACACACGCTTTCTACCTTACTGTTCTATTACTAAGTTCAATGGGACTTTCTGCCAGGTAAATGTATATAAGATTGCGCCCCTAATGTATGCATTCCATGCTATGTGAGAAAATCAAGGATTCAGGGAACATATTTTCTTTGTAGGTTTTAGAGTTTTAAAAGGCATTTACACACAAGCTCCCAGATATGATGTAAATATCTCCAGATAATTATGACAATTATTAGAGAATACATAAAAAAAAAAGATAATATATTCTGTTCTTTTCGGAGCAAGAATAATCTGTCCAGAACTGTTCCTGCTCAAGCCCCATTCACTGATACAATGTTTACACTATAGCAGTGTTCAAGAACTGGGTCCTAAGGGCACAATCCACCAGGACCATCATTTGCCCTAATTTCAGTGGGGTGTAAGTAGGAGAAGTTCCAGGATGTCCCCTAAGGGCTCATTCACACGGAGCTTTTATCCTGCGATTGAGATTGTTCTTTCACAGACGTTTGCAGGCTATTTATTTACATGATGCCGTGACCCTGCCATGACCCTCCAGGGTGTCTCCCGCACTAAATGCCCTTTGTTCAGTTTTTAAATAGATCACAGATAATGAGCTATCAAATTACCCCGTTGTGTTCTGCTTCAGTTCCCTCCGTGAAAAGAGGAAAGGCAGCAAGAAGAGGAGCGAGATCAATGAAAGATAATGGAAGACTCAGATACGCGGAGAAGGAGGGGGGACGGGGAGGGGGGAAAGGAAGCACGCGTAAAGGGAGTCTGTCATGATCTCGCATTTAAAATGGAAGCAGAAAGCCCTGTTTTAAAAGCAGGATTTAGGCTGGTGTAGAGATGCCCCAAATCTCTATTGGCATTTTTTAACTGTTTGTAATCTGCCCAGAGAACATTAGTTCTTGGGCAGATTAGAAAATGAATGAATGAATGAAGAAAGAAAGAAAGAAAGAAAGAAAGAAAGAATAAACCTTTTCTCTGGCACACTTCACATGCCTTTTAAATTATGCTTTGAAATATGATAGGGTTCTGATGAGGAGCAGATGCATTTGTTTCTTTGTTTGATCCACCGTTCCTCATCTATAACTCTACTGGAACGTGGTGAGGTTAAACTGGCCCAGAGCCAATAGCTTCATAGAACAGGGCCAAACTTTCCCAGGAAAGAATTTGCTGATCCATTTTCTGAGAATGATCTTTTTTTTAGGCTTCCCTTGAACTGTTGGGTAATTTCAGCCCCCACCTAGAGAGAATATTTAGCAAAACTGCTATCTCAGTTTCACTGCCCACAAATAGGGTGGATAATTTTGGAAGGCCATTTTCCCTCCACCCTAGATTGGAACCTCAGTTTCTGTTATCCAAAACTAAGGCACCCAAGCCAGCATATTTATATATTTTAAGTCAAGGAGGAAACAAAGACTATAGCCAAAGTGTGTGTGTGAGTGTGTGTGTGTGTGTAGTGGTGTAGGTGCCAAGATATTACACCACACCCCATGTTCAAATTTCATTGTTAAAAGTAACCTTCTGGCCCTTGCACATGCAGAGATAAGAGAAAGTGTGCCTGTTGCACTCTGACCAAGTGCTCACTAACAGCTAATGCAATTAAGGCTGAAATCCTATACACACACCTGGGAGTTAGTCTCACTAAATACAAAAGAATAAAAATATTTAAAATCAAGTTATACCAATGAAATCATGGCTAGTCGTTCAGAAAAGGCTTATTTAAATAAAAATGTCTATAGCAGATGCCAAAACAAAAGCAACATTGGCACCTGCCTGACATCAACTGACAGGGAGTTCCACAGAGGTAGAGCTCAGCTAGTACACTGAAAGCTCTATTCTGAGTAGAGTCTAAACAGACTTCTGATCCATGCAGAACCACCAGGAGCGCCTCATCCAGTTACCTGAGTGGACATGCATAGGATTGCACTGTAAAGGTGCAATGCTATACAAACGTACCTGAGAGTAAGCCCCAATGAACTCAATTGGATTTACTTCCAAGTAGATATTTAAAGGATTACACAGGTGATAACTTTACACACAATAGGATACCTGTCGGTTATGTTCTGTCTGTTCTGCAAAGATTCCTCAAGCCGCCTCACCATAACATTTCTGGCTACAGGCCTGAAGGAAACAAAACTGGGTTGCTGTTATTTTGTCACAACATGCTTCTGTTTCAACCTATCACAAAGAGATTTAGCACATCCTTTTGCTATAAAGCAACATCTCGGCTCGCATACGAATCAAATGTTAAAAGTAACAAAATGAAAAGCAATGAAATTGGTTACTTTTGAGACTTTTATGAAGCATTTTATTTAAATGTTACACAGGATGTAAAGGGTGTGTGTATAATTAAAAATGAAAGAATAGTGCTGGATTAAATACAGACCTACAACTAGGTTCATTCTTGTTTGCGAATAGCTTACAATCTTTTCTGCCTATAATGCCATGTATTGTAATTACAAATGAGGGCGATGTCATTGCATTCTCCAAATTATGCTCCAACTGTAATTTTAGCAGACCAAATTATTGTTTTAAACAGCTCATAAATTCAACAATTCCAGCTTCCTTTGTTATCTGCAATTTTGCTTCACGAACAATGTACTTTGCAAAGATAGTTGATTTGTAATTACAAGTTCCCAGTGGTTCTCGCTTATACAGAAGCCTCATTCTGAATAACAAATATTTACATTACCCATTTTGATTTGGCCTACAAATTTAGACCAACATCACTCAGCAGAGCCTTTGATTCTAGAATTTAAGCAACATATAATATGATCTCCCCAACATGCTACTTATATTTTGGAGGAATGGGAAGCTTGAACTGTTCTGTTCATAATAGAATAGTATTCTGTTCAAGTGTTCTGTCTCATCTATAGTTCCTGTTAAAAACATTGTTGGTGGGTACATCTAAGAAAGGCAAGACACAAATTTATAAAATCAGTAATGAAGAAAAACCCAGAAACCATTCAAACATTTTTCAGTGTTTTTTTACAGCCTGCTTTGTAATAGAGCAGAAATTAATTTGCTCCAAAACATTTTCTTCAGAACTCTCCTAGGGTGGCCATCTGTCCTATTTTACAGAGGACAATCCTCTATTTGAAAACATCCTGTCTTTGAAGGGTCATCCAGTCCAAATTTCTTATCTATAAATTGAACAACAAAATTGGACTATTTGGCAAATTTTGAATATTTGGGAATATTCACTTAAACTTTAACCTGTGGTGTCTTTTTCCCAGCCATCTACACTGCTGCATCTTAATGTGCTCCTTAGTGATGCACCAAAATGACATTTTCAATGTTGTTCACCATTCGGAGTTCCATTGGAAAACCAATCTAGAAATAAAGAATGTATACAGAGGCCTGTTCACATGATCACCATGGCTTAAACAGGTGTGATGGTGCATGTTGGGAGCCATTTGCCCAATTACCTGCCCAGACACAGCTTGCTGGGTCATACAAACCGTCGCAGCATGGCTTGTTTAAGGGAGAAACAACGCTGAAATAACCCAACAACCAGCCATGTTGAAGCCACGGTGATGGTGCGAACCAGGTCAGTGAGTGCACTGCCTTCTGACAGGACCTAAAAATGTCATATAATACAGTGTAGCTATTCTGAGCACAAGCAATCATTATGAAGTATATATTGTGTGAAGTTTTAAGAATAAATGACAAGTAGCCAAATTAAAATGTATCAGAAGGCAGGGGAGGTTGGTTTATGATTATGCAGCTCATGCTACATTTCCTTAAACAGCCAACAATCAAGAGGGTTAAACCAATAATCTCTTCTGAGTTACAGGATACAGTGTCTGTGGGGAATAAAACAGCAGTGCTTTTTCCGAGAATGGTTTCATACCAACCGATAATAGGTGGAAGAGTTTATATGAATAGTAATGAACTGATAACAAGAATATTGTTTAAAAGTCCAAACAGGCAACTATGAGATATTAAGGCTCCAATCCTGTTCCCATTTTCCCAGGTGTAAGCCCCACTGAAATCAGTGGGGCTTACTTCTGAGTAGACATGGCTAAGATTGTTGCTGTAATTGTATTTCCCTGCCCTGTTACTCTATGTATATGTCATTGGAGCCAGCGGAAAGGAAAATATACCATATCACCACCAAACCGCAGGCATTTTTCATACAACCTAGTGCAAATCCAAAGCTTTCTGTAACTGTCTGCAATGAAGAAAAGAGCTATAACTATTTTTAAATACATCAGGAGTCCATGACCCCATAAGTAGTAACTTCCCTTTCTTGACAGCGTGCACATCTCACTTTTGTAAGTGTCAACGATTTCTGGCTGGCTGGCTTGATACCAAGGCTCCTCTGTTTTCCTCCTAAAAGGGCCATGTCATTCTTATACAACTTAATCAGTGGCTACATACAGGAAAGCAACAGTGTAGCCTTTCTGATCATTTTAATGAGGACCCCTGGCTATTCAGTCATTGAAATATAATTGACTTGCTCTTCTCTTATTTTCATAATAGACACTCCAACCTCAACCACATTTATTTTGCTATAAGAAATGTCAAGAAAGATTGGTAGTTTTCAGAGTGTCCCCATTAAAAACTGAAAACATGCCACCCTGTCTTTTACATGAGCTGCAGTCATTTTATACTGGGCTCATTATGCAGATAGGAGATGCAAATGCTTCAGCTATCGCACATAGAACCAAACTGCAAGTGCCAAGAAAATAAGCACATGAAAAATAATGTTCTCATTATGGACCTGTGTGTGTGTGTGTGTGTGTGTGTGTGTGACAGAGAGAGAGAGAGAGAGAGAGACTGGAATGTGCTTCTAAGTATGTATATGTGGATATCTTTAAATATATATAAATACATCTCAAAAGCCTAGCATTACCTGATATTATGTGGTCAACGGAAGTATAATGGCATATGTGATCATTTCAAAGTAATAGCAGTATATTTCTTTTCAGATCTGCAGTATATTTTCTCTTACTAATAGCTTGTAAATCTTTAATCTAGCTATGTCAAAAGGTACTGACTGAAAGTACCTTGTGTTACTATACAACATGACTACATACCCTGCTTTTTAAGTGTATAATTCTTTAGCCTTTCCAGTCTTTTCAAAACAGGCATGTTAGTCATAACAGAAGCCTTACATTTTCTCAAAAACACTGATTTAGACTGTGATTCAGAGCCCACTTAATACTGGGTGCTTCCAGATTAAGGGATCCTCATGGTAACACTCAAAAGGCATTATGCAGCTATTCTGTCGTTTCTTCCTTATTAGATTTTTTCTGGTGAGAAAAAGGATGGAGGAAGTAGTGGGAAAGCACAGGAGGCCTAAAACTTGAAGATGGCAACATGGGGGGGGGCCCCCCCACCGGGAGGGAAACACACGCGTAAAATTCTGTGAATGAGGCAGCACAATTGCATAATAAAATCCTCATCTGGAAGCCAGCACATATTCTGGTTTTAAACAAATTACTGGGATGTAAGTATCATTTGGGGCTGCAGTGGCTTAGTGGTTAAGATGCTGAACTGCAGACTGGTAGGTCAGCAGTTCGAGACCCGAGTGCTGCGCGACGGAGTGAGCGCCCGTCTCCAGTCCCAGCTTCTGCCAACCTAGCAGTTCGAAAGCAAGAAATTGCAAGTAGATAAATAGGTACCGCCTCGGTGGGAAAGGCAACAGTGTTCCGTGCACCTCGGTGTTCAGTCATGCCGGCCACATGACCACGGAAGCGTCTTCGGACGGCGCTGGCTCTTCGGCTTAGAAACGGGGATGAGCACCGCAACCTAGAGTCGGACACGACTGGTTGGGGACACCTTTACCTTTTTTTTTTTAAGTATCATTTACTTCCAAGTAAGTGTGCTGATATGTTTTGGGCTATAATCTCTCAACTACTTACTTTGGAAGACTTCTCTACAAGTCAATGGGACAAAGGGCCAAATGAGATAAATCATTAAATGCATGTCTGCATTTCAGTTGCACTGATCTTGATCAGGCTCCTCTATGATGGCTATTTAGAAAGAAAGAAAGAAAGAAAGAAAGAAAGAAAGAAAGAAAGAAAGAAAGAAAGAAAGAAAGAAACATTCAATACAAACTGCATGAAAATATATTATCTAGTTTGGCCCTAATTTAGGATAAGTAGTCTAAAGATTCTAATAATTACCCCACTGACCTAAATAACCTCTGCTGGATTAAATAGCTTGTCCAAAATGCCAGCATTTAAACTGAATTATTGTCTGACTCAGTAAGCTTAAAATATGTAGACTTAAGCCATTTTTGTCTCATTGAAGTAAATGCAATTTGCAGTGTAATCCTGTTATACATCAGGGGTGCAGAGCCTCTTTCATCACAAGGGCCAAATTCCATTTTGAAGATGCTCTCAGGGGCCATGTTCCAGTGGTAGGTAGGGCTGAAGGGAAAGGGAACAGGACACCAAACCATAAATACCAGTGTATTTTAGTTTAAAGCTTTTCCTGCCAGTAACTGAGCCTTAGGAGAGGTGTTTCAACCTTTTAGAATAGGGGAAAAAAACTGCACAGAATCCTGGAAAACCCCAAGTGATCTGTGGTTGGGGGGAAGGGGAGATGACCTTCTGGGGAACCATGACCAGATTTGGCCTATCCAGGCCAGATTTGGCCCCTCCCTGCCTGAAGTTCTATATCCCTGCTAAATCTGTCTACTCAGAAATAAGTCCCCGCAAGTTCATTGAGGCTTACTCCCCGGTAAGTGGGTATAGGATTGAAGCCTAAATCTGCTGCCATCTTAAATATGCTATATAGGATGTGAAGAACTACACACCTAGGGCTTCTTCATACAGAGCTTTTATCCTGTTATTGAGATTGCTCACTCACAGAAGTTTGCTGGCCCTTTAGATGACGTCCCAGGGCATCTCCTGCACTAAGGGCACAATCCTATGCATGCATAGGATTGTACCCTAAACAACCTTTATTCCATTTTTAAATAAATCGGAGATAATGAGCTATCAAATTATCCCACCTGAGTTCCCTCCATGATAAAGGAAAAGCCACAAGAAGAGGAGCAAAATCAGTGAAACAAATGGAAGACTCAGATAAGGAGGCGAAGGAGGGGGGAAAGGAAGCATGTGTAAAGGGAGTTTGTTGTGATCCTGCATTTAAAACGGAAGCAGAAAGCCCCATTTTAAATGCGGGATTTTAGGCTGGTGTAGAGATGCTCCTAGTTGTGCATACCATGGGCAAATAGCCACATGGCAACCCTGCCATTGGCAAACTGAGTGAAGTTTCAGTAGCAGTTTGGCCTGAATGAGGTCTGCTGTTGGAAGACATTTTGAAAAGAACAAAACAGTTGGCATGCCCAAGATCTTCACTGTGTGCCTAAAGGATCCTGCCCACTTCTTTGAAAAATAGGTTTCATTGAAATCAACCTGGAACCAGCCTGCAAAGAACCTAATCCAATTAAGGCTGCAGTGCTATACACATTTACCTATGGGTAAGCCCCACTGAATTCAACAGGACTTATTTCTGAGTATACATGTAGGGTTGCACTGTAAATCTGTTTAGTAGCCAGTTGCAAATTTTCCATTTATATGACCTTGTGTTTTGAGCTTACGATTTCTAGTTGAAGAGATTTACAACATAGACCTTTGCATGTCTACTCAGAAGTAAGTCCCACTGAGTTCAATGGGACTTACTCCCTGGTACAGTCAGGGCCAGAAATATTGGAACAAGGATAACTGTTTTGGCAGTTGGCCTCTGTACATCACCACATTGAAGTTGAAAGGAAACACACCCAGCCAGATGGGAACGAAGTCAGGACTTTCAGCTGTAATTCAAGGGGTTTGACAAAAGTGGGGCACTAACCATTCAGGAAGGACAGCCAGGGGCATACACACACACCCATCGTTGGTGGCTCATAAGTAATGGAACAAACCAACATCATTTCAAACTTAAGGATCGCCTTTAATACCTGGAGGAAAATCCTTTGCAGTCAATGACTGCCTGAAGTCTGGAACCCATGGACATGACCAAATGCTGAGTTTCCTCCCTGGAGATGCTTTGCCAGGCCTTCACTGCAGCTGCCTTCAGCTGCTGCTTGTTTGTGGGTCTTTCTGCCTTCAGTCTTGTCTTCAGGAAGTGAAAAGCATGCTCTGTTGGGTGGAGATCAGGTGACTGACTTGGCCATTGAAGAACATCCCACTTCTTTGCCTTGAGAAACTCTTTTTTGCTGCATGTTTTGGGTCATTATCCATCCACAATATGAAGCTGCATCCTATCAGTTTGGTAGCATTTGGCTGAATCTGAGCAGAAAGTATAGCCCTATACACTTCAGAATTCATCCTGCTGCTTTTATCAGCAGTCAGGTCATCAATAAACACCAGTGACCCGCTTCCATTGGCATCTATACATGCCCATGCCATAACACTGCCTCCACCATGTTTGACAGATGATGAGCTGTTCCTTTGCTTCTCCATACTTTTCTCTTGCCATCATTCTGGCACAAGTTAATCTTGGTTTCATCAGTCCAAAGAATCTTATTCCAGAACTGGGCAGGCTTTTTTAGGTGTTTGCTGGCAAAGGCTAATCTGGCCTTTCTGTTCTTGAGCGTTACCAGTGGTTTGCACCTTGTTGTGAAGCCTCTGTATTTACATTCATAAAGCCGTCTCTTGACTGTAGATGTTGACAATGACATGCCTACCTCCGCAAGAGCATTCTTGACCTGACTAGATGTTGTGAAAGGGTTCCTCTTCACCATGAGCAGAATTCTGTGGTCATCCACTTTAGTTGTCTTCTGTGGTCTTCCAGGCCTTTTGCTGTTGCTGAGCTTGCTAGTTCATTCCTTCTTTTTCAGGATTTTCCAAACTGTTATGTTGGCCACTCTCAATGTTTTTGCTATCTCTCTGATTAGTTTATTTTGTTTCCTCAGCCTAATGATGGCCTCCTTCACTCGCATGGACACCTCTTTGGGCCTCATGCTGGGAGTTCCAGTGAACAGCTACCAAATGCAAATGTAACACTCAGAACCACCTCCAGGCCTTTTATCTGATTGATTGGTCATGGGGTACCCAGGAAACAGGCCATACCTGGCCATGCAGCTGCTTGTCAGCCATTCATTCCATTACTTATGAGCCACCAATGATGGGTGTGTGTGTATGCCACTGGCTGTCCTTCCTGAATGGTTAGTGCCCCGCTTCTGTCAAACCCCTTGAATTACAGCTGAAAGTCCTGACTTCGCTTCCATCTGGGCGTGTTTCCTTTCAACTTCAATATGGTGGTGTACAGAGGCCAACTGCCAAAACAGTTATCCTTGTTCCAATATTTCTGGCCCTGACTATAATTGCACCGTTCAAGGCCACACAACGTATTAGCAGATAGTTTTAATTTCTCTTCATCTAATGTAACTGCTCTGGTTCCACCAGGAAGGCATACAGTGCAATCCTATGCATGTCTACTAAGAAATAAGCCTCACTGAATTCAGTGGGACTTACTCACAGAAAATACATATAGGATTGCAGCCTTAATTTCAAGCAGTAGGGATTTAGCATTAACTCACACACATATTGGATGGGGTTGTGGCAAACTGAGGAACAAATCCACATGAAAAGTACCCGTTATTTCCCTTCTTGAAGAGGTGGTGACACAGCATCCTCAGTATTAACAGGTAAGTCTTTACTGAGGTACTATTACAGAGCCTGGGGTTACTTTCATCTTCCATTTATCTCCTCAGTCTCACTATTGCCCTGCACAGGGCTCCTGGGGTGGATCATAAACTGTATGATCCATCATACAGCTTATGTCTGATGGATCAAAAGGTCCCTGACCACCTCTGACTCCACGGAGCCCAAGCTACATGGGTCTCCAAACCCCTAGCTCTGGCCACTGCCTCTCCCTCTGTCTCTTCCTGCTCCTTTAGCCACCATCTTCTCACTTTCTCCTCAGGTTCCTGCTTTTGATCAGCCACTCCCTCTCCACTCTCCCTCTGAGCCCCTTTTCTGTCTCTGGTTTCCTCTACTATCCCACTCTCCAAACTTCCACTCTCCCTGTGTCTCTCTCTGTCTCTGCCTTTCTCCACTGCCTCTTGCTTCTTCCTGGGACAGACTTCACCCTATCACCAGTTCCCTTTCCTCTGCATTGCTACTACTGCTCAGCACCTTCTTCCAGCCCCAGTCCTGGCTTGCCATCACCATTCTGTGATCTTCTTTCTGGGTGACAGGTGCCACAGTTGGGTTGGCCGCCATCTTCTTCAGTACCAGAGCCATGATGGACAACAATGTCAGTTCACAGACATATTTATTTCTTTGTAGCAATACATTAGCATGTAATATTACTTCTATACGTTTATTTTATTTCTTTACTTGGAATATTTTTGGATTGCCCCTCTGCTCAATTGTCACTCAAAGCAATGTCACAAATAAAGGCAAATAAAATATAATGCTCTATTGATGGTACATATATTTTCTCCATGTACACTTTCTCCTAACTAGTAGGCAAGCAAAGTCATCACTACAAACCTTTTTCTATATTTTAAAAATGTTGCTCCAGAGATCATAATGTTATAGGACATTACAGGAAAAAACAGAAAAGCTTTATTTATCCCATGAGCCCTAATGAGATTTTCATCTTGGCTACTATATTTCCTCCAAAGTTTCTTATATTAGGCTAATAATTGCATGCTCTTATAATGGAAGAACATCATTAAAGTAATTACTACAAGGTCTAGTAATTTCAAGCCTACATTAGAACAGAAGAAGCAAATTGTGTTTCATGTTTGTAAAGAAGGTCAAGATGACTGACGCTGGGATATTAAATACTACAACTGAAAGTGCCCAAACACATCATACGTTGCATGGCCGCTATCAATGAAATAAAGAAGAATTGAGGCATTTTAGAATAGCAATTACATAATTCTATGAAGATGACAAAAGAGTACTGTGATACCTTAAGGATTAAAGCTGGTTTAGGACTGTATTTACCACACTGAAGTCCATGATTTGCGATATATTTCCTCATCACACATCATGATTCCCTCTAATAGCAAACTGAGATGGTTAAGTGCCAATAGGATTCAAGCCAAAGCAAGGCCGGTGAGAAACAAGAGGCAACTATCAGTGTGTTTCGATAAACCCCAAGGCATGGAGAAATACAAAACATTTTAAAAAGTGTGTGTGTGGGGGGGGGGTTAAATAACAAAGATACAAAGGTAGCATGCTCAGTGGCCTTCAGAAACCATAGAATATTGAGGGTCCGTTAATAAAGAAAACCAGACTATGGCAGGGGAGTGAGAATGAATTGGCCAGTAATCTGGAAGAAGGCAAAGCTGGGTGATTGGAATCCTGAACAGGAGTGAACCTGTTGGGGTATTAGGATACACTGCAACATTTTGTTACAGGTCCCACTTTTTCTTTTTAATAGAAAATTCAGGTGGGTGAACACCTAACAGTTTGGAAGCAAAATGGGGCCACTCCAAAATAAAGGTGTCATTTCTATATACTCAGAATATATAGAGAGTATTTCTATATACCTAGACTCCCTAAGTATGCAGAAATATATGTGAGCCAAAGAGGGTTAAAAAGAAAACCTGTCCAACAAGCATGCATGAGCTTCTAAGACTTACAGAATGTTGATGGCAGTTGAGCCTATAAAGAGAGGGAAAGGGGGTCTAAAGGAACTAGAAGTCAGCCAGCCTGTGCAACTCTAGTAGTTCAGTCTATCATCAAGAGACACAGATCGTTGGGGTATCAATTGAAGAGCTGAGACAAAATTGCCCTGCTCAAGTTCCTGACAGCTTATATACTGGAGAGGTAGGGGCATATGGCTGAAGGGAAGTGTGCCATGAGGTTAACCCCCATCCCCACTATCCAGATATGTTTAGGGACCAAGAAAAATAAAAGGACACCCTTTCCCTTGCCCACTCTCCAGAGCCCAGATTCCAGGCTGGAATCCCTCTAGCACAATGTGGCATAGCAGAAAAGGCTAGAATGGATGGAAAACAAAAGAAAAACATGTTATTATTTTATCTTCATCCCTCCTGAAACTTCCCCTCCCCTGAGATGCCTGAAGAGGACTACAGGCTCCTGTTTCAGGTTGTCTCCTTTTAGGCACTGGAGCACACTGTAACATTTTGTTGCAGAGCAGATCCCGTTTGGACATACTAATTACTGAGAACACATTCTTTGTGTGTGCTAGGGACTGGGAGCGTACAACATATGTGAATGAATGAATTTGTGTATAGTAAGTTCATGTCCAAAACAGCCCTAACTAGTTTATTGTATTGTCCCCTACATCATAAGATGCAATATTGTTAATTCTTGCAAAGGAATCAAAGTATGTCCCTATTTATTGAGCCAACAGAGGGCAATGCTCTCATGTCTTCTGATGTCTGGTTTTTTCTGTATTAACTATAATACAGGCAAAGGATCTTTTCAAGAAGCACATTTTCTGTTAGAGTACAGAATCCTATATGTCTGGTTAGATTCCTGTTGTCACAGATCCCCTAAAACCTTAAAAGGTCCTGCCTGACAGAAAGGCTTGCAGGATTGGATAAAGAAGAACCGCAAGATCCAGTGATAGCTACTGCTACCTATTTACTGGCCAAGGATGTCAGACGTGGTGGGAAAGAAGAGTAATAAGCCAACCTTTTCGCTGTCACCCATTATGCAGCCTCAGGACAGGCAGATAGGACTGGTAAGAGAATCTGATGGTGGCTACAGTAGCACTTTTTTTTCACCCCATTCATGAAAAGGGGAGGAGCAGATCCCTTCTCTCCATAACCGTTAATATCCCAAGGGCAAATAAGCACATGTCTTACTTGCCTATTTGTCACCCTGCTGCTTTCATAACCACCCTAATTCCTGATGGCATAAGAAGGAAATATGTTGGGAGCATGAAGCACTGGATGAAGAAAGAAACATAGAGGAAGGCAGATCAGAACAGGAGTTGGATGAGGCAGCTTAAGTGAACAGAAGGTCATGTAGGTAGGGATGTTGGAGAATTCCGCCACGGACTCCAGTGAGGCCAGATTCTTTAGAATCCAGCCCCCTGGAGTCTGTGGCAGAATGGACTACCCCCCCTGCCACCCCCGAAATCCCCCCCAGAATGGACCTATGCGGAGGCTCTGGCGGCGGCTCCGGCAGCAGCTCCGGGTCATCTTCTGGCCGCTGCTGGGCTGCTGTGGCTGCAAATGGCAGCCGTCGTAATGGCCGCCATTTGCATCCCTGCCAAGCCGTGTTAGGCTGTGTAAGTATCTATGTAGCCTATCACGGCAAAAGGCAGGGACGCCAATGGTGGCCACTACGCCATTTACATCCCTATCTTTTGCTGTGATAGGCTACGTAAATATTTACGTAGCCTATCATGGCTTGGCAGGGATGCAAATGGCGGCCGGCGTTGCGGCCAGAAGTCCAGGGGGGACTTCCAGAAGTCCAGGGGGAAGTCCGGCCGGAGGATTCCGGGGGGGGGGAGGGATGGATTGCCTTCCCCCTCCCGTGGACCCCAGCGGACGGAGGTAAGTGGGGTTTTGTACACCCCTACATGTAGGAGACTTTTCAGGAATGTGATGATGCTACGTTACAGGGAGCTGAAATAAGAATGAAGAGAAGTTGCAAGAGAAAGGAATATAGGAGGAGTGCAGAACTTCAGGCTGGGGGCCAAATCCAGTCCTCTTGGGGTCTAAATGCAGCCTTCCAGAGTTCCCCAGATGGCCAGGCCTTCTTTCCCAAACCACCGATCTTTTGGTGGTTTCCTGGCTTTTGTGTAGTTTTATCCCCATTCTAAAAGGTTGAAATGCCTCTCCTAAGGGTTAGAGCTTTCCAACACAAAGCATTTATTATGCGCTCATGATTCCTTATTCATGTTTGTTCACGGGTTCTTTATTGTGATCCCCCAGTTTCGCTCCTGTTTTTTCAGAGCACTTTCGGCGGGGGTAGAACAGGAAAAATTGGGTATTATTTCTGAAAGCTCTGTTTCCACTTGTGTACTTGCACTATTCTGCTATAGCACAGCTCCACCTAGGGGTTATGTGCCAGGAAAGCAGGAAAGGAAAAGCTCGTGTAGAGTTCGGATCTCAATTCTGTGTCAAAACTGAAAGTAGCTACAGCAATTAACAGCCTTGTGTAGAAAAGCTCATAGTTACTGGCAATAAGAACTTTCAGCTAAAATATGCTGCTATTTTGGCCCTGCCTTTTTTGTCTTTGGCCCCATCCACCACTGGAATGTGGCCCCTGACAGCTTTTCTGAAATGACTGAAAGAGGTTCTCACCCCTGGAATATAGGGTGGCCAGTTGCGAAAAACGACTGGGGTCCTGGAGTTTTAATAGCTGTATGGAAGAGGAATTGCAGCAGGTATAGGTTGTCCTGTAGGCTATACCTGCAGAGATTCCCCTCTATACAATTATTAAAGCTGCAGTCTGGCCACCCTAAGGGAATATGGTCTGAGGGCCACAGCAAACAAGCCTCCATCCATATGTCTTAAGTGTGAGCCCTACCGGAGAAACAAGACACCCAGGGCCAAACAAAGCATTAGCCTAATCAGACATACTGTAGATATGTGTGATAGCTTTCCTTACTCTTGTGTAAGCATGCACAGCTCCAGTTTGGATGAAGACCATGGTGCTCTGGGAGGGGGGGCTCAAACCTTCTCCTCACACCCATTTTTGTCTGAAAATTGCATACACTCACCAGGGGGAGAGGGGGGGAAAAAAGCATCCCTTGACTCTATTGGTTCAAATCAGGCTGCACACACTAACCTGAGACTAAGTAAAAGTATCATGCATTTAGTCTGGCCACTGTTCTGTCTTATCACAGCAGGATAAGACCCAAAACTGAGCAGAACAGCCCCCACTCCCACCCCAAAACTATATTCAGGGGGAAGAGCAACTAATGTGCAAATGCACCTGGCAGAGATAGCTGCAGTGTCAGTCCCGCAATAAGAAAGCGATGTTCATGTGTCAGTCATATGAGTATATAACTAGAGATACTTTGAAAAAGCCATAAATGGGATTCCTCACCACTACCACCATGTATAATGGAGGGAGGGGGAGAGAGAGAGAGGCAAAACAGAGACCAGCTACAAGAGCCTTATTGAACTGAGAGCTGTGTCCAAAATGAGTCTGGGAGCTGTTCACCTGGCAACCTGCTCTTTGTAATTTTAGTTCCATTAATCAAGTTAGATTGTAGGCTGTATTACTGAGAAAATGATCAGTAACACAGGGCTGCCTTTGAAAACTGTTTGGAAACTCCATTTAGTCCAGAAAGTAGCATCTAAACTCTTAACTGGTGCTAGTTGGAGGGAACATATTACGTTTACTACCAGCACTGGTTGCCAGTTTGTTTCTCAAACTAATTTCAAGTTCTGCTGTTGAGCTTTAATGCCTTAAACAGACTGCGTTCAGGCTGGGCATCTTAAGGAATACTCCTCCCCCCCTGCTAAAATGTCTTTGGATGAGGATCTGCTTTGTTTTCCACATCACTGAGATAAGGATGAGGGCACCATTTCACTGGAACACCTTACACAGGAAAACATGAAAAGCCAAATCATGACCATCAAAATATTAGCCAAGACCTTCTTGTTCAGGAAGATTTGGGGAGACTCAGGAGAAAGTGAGGTTGGTCTATTATATTCTATGGATTTGGAACTCTGTCTTAGTGTTTTAACTGATGGTGTTAATTTTTCTTGTGGTGTGGTTGTTGTGTTTATGTTTTTATATTTTGGAAGCTGCTTCAGTATCCTATTTGTATTAGTAAGGTGGGCTATAAAGTCTGGAAATGAAATGATATAAGCCTTTCTTGTGCATTACAACTAGAGAGGAAATCATCCAAATTCAGCCACCCTTTTTATTTAAAAATAAATTGGCCCTCCAGGTGGCAAGTGGTCTTTTGGTACATCCCTATACTTGAAATGCAACTCATGTGATCTGACATCAATCATGAACACTGCTTTAATCAGTTTCATCCTGTGCATCAACACACATTGTCTAAAGGCCAATGCTAGTTTAACATCGTACCAAGCTTTTCAGTAGCATTATCTTGGGTCTTCTCTTGCAAATTTGAGGGAAGGCACCCAGGAAGCTTTGGGGACTCCAGAAAAGATCCAAAATGCCTCACACCCTACATCATGAACTTATTTTATTTTATTTGTCCTGGATGCCCTATAAAAATGGGGAGGGTGAGCTAAAGATGCTTCAGTAGCAGGAAGGAAACAATTTCAACAAATTAAGGAGGTGTAAGCAGTGTATCCTCTGAACCAGCCACTATCAGTTGCAACCAGTCGTGTCAGTTTCTGCACTTCAGGCTGTGGTATAAGTCAGAAGGTCACAAGTTTGATTCCTGATAGCAGGCATCGCATCTGGGGTTTCATCAGGAGTTTGTCAGACCCCTTCTACGGAAGTCTTCAGGATAGCTCTGAAGACACACCTCTTTTCAATGGCCTTCCCATTGTGTTTTGGGCTTCTAGTTTTTAATGATAGTATGTCTTTTTATTGATTTAAAAAAAAATGAAAACCACTGTTTTAATGGAACTTTAATTAAATACATATTGAATTTTTATTATACCTGTTTAATATTGTTTTTATCTTGTATGGTACCTTGGGAGTGTTCCTTGGGAGCGTCTCTTAAAGGCAGCATAGAAGTAATTTTAAATATAAATGCCTATTTGTATATGTGTGTGTACACATATAAATAAGCCTTTAGATAGGATATTAATTAAAATATACAAATGGTTTGCTTTTGTTTTTTACTTTTTATCTTTTTTGTAAACTTTTTTCTTTTAATTATTATTATTATTTGATTATTATTATTATTATTATTATTATTACTATTTCTTGTTGGTTAAACCTTTAATGTTTATTAATACATGTTAACTGAATGGTAACATATGGCCAATGGAAATGGATTGTTTGTTCCCATTCCTTTGCTATAAGACTGAGGTTATGATATTGAAAGATAAGGTTTACCGTTTGTGGTGTAGCAGATTGAAGATGTAATAATACTTGCAATGTTTGGAAGAATGCTGTATAGGTATAATCTGCAATTGGATATATAATCTGATATTTCATTTGTTCTTATTGAAGTTTAATATAATCCTTTTCTTTCTTTCTTTCTTTTTTCTTTCTTTTTTTTTTCTTCCTTCTTTGCTATCCTCCCTTTTTTCTTTTCCTCGGAATACTGTAACGTTGGAAATTGAAGATTCTGATTATGTTGTTGGTAGTGTTTATTCCATTTATAAAAATAAAATAAAAATAGATTTAAAAAGAAATAATTTTAAATAAAATCAAAATAAATAAAAACCTGGTCATTCACCTATTAAGTTGTCTGGGATGCCCCATAAAAATGGGGGAGGGTGAGCTAAAAATGCTTCAGCAGCAGGAAGAAAACAATTTCAACAAATTAACCTGACAAACACTCATAAAAAGGAAGAAACCAACACAGGCAGCTGTATTAACATTATTAGTCAAGAAGAAGAAAATAGTACGCTGATTTTCATTATAATTCTACTTCCTTTAATTGTTATTTTATTCCATTTAACAAGAGCTTAATAATCTATATGCTACTCTAAAAAATACTATATAGGGTTGCTTCCAGATGAGGCTTTTAATGTGCAGTTGCCATACCATGTCACATAATTTTACGGAGGTTTCAGATGATGACATAGAATCATAGAATAGTAGGGTTGGAAGGGGCCTACAAGGCCATCGAGTCCAACCCCCTGCTCAATGCAGGAATCCAAGTCAGAGCATCCCTGACAGATGGCTGTCCAGCCTCATCTTGAATGCCTCCAGTGTGGGAGAGCCCACCACCTCCCTAGGGAATTGGTTCCATTGTCGTATTGCTCTAGCAGTCAGGACGTTTGTCCTGATGTTCAGCCAGAATCTGGCTTCCTGTAACTTGAGCCCATTATTCCGTGTCCTGCACTCTGGGATGATCAAGAAGAGATCCTGGCCTTCCTCTCTGTGACAACCTTTCAAGTACTTGAAGAGCGCTATCATATCTCCCCTCAGTCTTCTCTTCTCAAGGCTAAACATGCCCAGTTCCTTCAGTCTCTTCATAGGGCTTTGTTTCCAGTCCCCTGATCAACTTTGTTGCCCTCCTCTGAACCCCCTCCAATTTGTCTGCATCCTTCTTAAAATGCGGTGCCCAGAACTCCAGATGAGGCCTAACCAGTGCTGAGTAGAGGGGAACTAGTACTTCCCGGGATTTGGAAACTATACTTCTATTAATGCAGCCCAAAAGAGCATTTGCCTTTTTTGCAGCCACATCACATTGTTGGCTCATATTCAGCTTGTGATCGACAACAATTCCAAGATCCTTCTCGCTTGTAGTGTTTTTGAGCTATGTATCCCCCATCTTGTAACTGTGCATTTGGTTTCTTTTTCCCAGGTGCAAAACTTGGCATTTATCCCTATTAAATGTCATTCTGTTTTCTGCCCAGCACTTCAGTTTATCAAGATCACTTTGAATTTTGTTGCTGTCTTCCAAAGTATTAGCTATCCCGCCCAATTTTGTGTCATCTGCAAATTTGATCAGCATTCCCTGCACCTTGTCCTCCGAGTCATTAATAAAAATGTTGAAGAGCACTGGGCCCAGGACTGAACCCTGAGGTACCCCGCTAGTTACCTCTCCCCAGTTTGAGAAGATCCCATTGATAAGCACTGTTTGAGTCCAATTCTGTAGCCAACTGTGGATCCACCGGATCGTTGTTTCATCTAGCCCACTTTGAGCTAGTTTGCTCATCAGGATATCATGGAGCGCTTTGTCGAAAGCTTTGCTGAAGTTGAGGTATATTATGTCTACAGCATTCCCACAGACCACAAGGGAGGTTACTTGATCAAAAAATGAGATCAGATTTGTCTGGCAGGACTTGTTCTTGACAAATCCATGTTGGCTTCAAGAATCACTGCATTGTTCTCAAGGTGCCTCCAGATGGATTGCTTTGTCATCTGCTCCAGAATTTTCCCAGGGATTGATGTCAGACTGACTGGTCTGCAGTTCCCAGGTTCCTCCTTTTTGCCCTTTTTGAAGATAGGGACAACATTAGCCTTCCTCCAGTCATCTGGCACTTCACCCGTCCTCCCTGATTTCTCAAAGAGAATAGTGTATTTCCAGATATAGTCAAGTGGTCTATAAATTGATTAAATAAATACATAAATAAATATACAGACAGGCTTCAAAGTTCTGACTGTGTGACTTTGGAAGATAATTAATTGTGTAATACATTCTGTTGTTTTATCTATGAATCACTTTTTCTATTGCTACCATAATTGTGACTGTATCACTGTTCAGTGTTGCATTGAGTCTCTATGGGCCACCCTTTCTTTAATTATAGTGAGCCAGATCACTGGTCCATCTAGCCCAGTAATGATGACTTAGACTGCCAGTTGTTCCCCAAGATTACAGACAAAGATCTTACCTGAGTGTCTGGGACTTCTCCATTCAAAGCATGTCATCTTCCATTGAGCTATGGTCCATCCAGCATAGATCTGTCCCTGTTATCATGGGACTTTGTAAGTTTTGGAGTATCTGCATTATCAAGAGTGCTTCTAGGTCTGGATAACACAGTCCTGACACCCTCATTTGTATGAATTTACCTTAGGTGCTGTATGTAAAATGGTTCAATTTAGATAAATTGATCTAAATAATATATAACAGACAGAGACTCATAGAATTATAGAGTTGGAAATTACCTCAAAGGTCATCTAGTCCTGCCTTGCTGATGCAGAAAATCCATGACATGGAATAATAAACGTGGAAGGGGCCCCAGATAATCAACCAGTTGGATAAGCATGTGAATGCTGTTACACATAGTAACTCAGGAGGAGGTGGATGTATACAATCCATTTGTTGGTGTATGAAATCTGAATAACTGAAAGTTGATAAACAGAAGTCTTGCAAAGTGTTGTGTGCTTCCTTAGGAGTGATCTTGGATGCCTGAAGGAGGGTATCCTTGGGCAAAACATTTCAAACTCATATGCCTAAATTTAGGTAGCCCTCATGGGATATGTTCACCCCATATTAACTTAGACAGGAAATGCATTAATAAGCTTCAGAAGGGGCTTGCTCGAGGTTGTAGAGCAACTCTTTGACAGATCCATAAATAGAAACAAGCTCGTCTTCCATGTCCTGTACTTTACATGTACAGCCAGCAAAAGGAGTAATCTATTAGTACAACAGTTCATAATAAGTTTGATTTTCTTTATTTAGTGCCTTTGGCAACAAGGACAGAGAGCTGCATTGGTAACAATGATTTTAAACCCATACGATGTACAAACCATAGCTAAATTCTGATTTGAGAAGCTGAAAATGAGGGCCTGACCAAATTGCCACCATAAAGAGAGAGTGAAAATTCAATTTATATTTAAGGTTTGCTAGTAACTTGCCAGAAGTATTCAGTAGATCTTGCAGCAGCACAGTGTTGTCATTTGCACTGCTACATAATAAAGCTGTATTGAAGGAAAAGTGGAGTGTTATTTTCCCCCTGTGGGATGCTGCGTACATACAGCAAAATGGTCAGCAGTTCTATTCTGGACACGGGAACGAACACATTCCGTCCAGGGGGGAGAAGAAATGGCATGCCCTTAGGGATAACATGTTATATGACCAAATGGGGTGGTGGAAGTTGTGCTCCTTGTTGGAAGAGTAAAAAGAGTGCAACAACAGCTTTGTAAGATGGAGAAGATACAGTTGTATTGGGATGGCTGTGATACGTTGCTATTCCTTAGTATCCTATTTGTATGATGCTAGAGCAGCCTTCCCCAACCCGGTGCCCTCCAGATGTTTCAGACTTCAACTCCCATCAGTCCCAGCTAGCATGGCCAATGGTCAGGAACACTGGGAGTTATAATCTAAAATATCTGGAGGGCATCATGTTGAGGAAGGCTGAATTAGGTCATTCTTTCAAATGATGTAAGCAAATATGTGAAAAAAACAAAGTAGTAGAAAGATACTGTTATGCACCGCAGTATCCATATTTTTAGGGCAGTGTCCAACTGTGTCATTCTGCTAGCACAAATGACATTGTGCTAGCAGGAACTAGGTTCTGAACTATGTGCAAGAACGGAATCAACTAAAGTTACATTTGTGCAAGTGCAGTTGTGCAGGTTGTTACATAACCTGTTGTGCAAGCAGTTGTGCCTTATGCTTGTGCAACCGGTTGTACAGTGGATTGGACATTTCCATTGGACACTGGAAATACATCTCGAAGCAGTTTACAACATAAAAGTTGTAATGTCCACTGTTAAACATTTAAAAACACAATCCAAAACATCTCAGTTAAAACATTTTTAAAAACCATTCTCAGTTAAAACATTTAAAACTGGACAACTAGCAATCAACAAACTGGACAGTACAATCAGTCAGAGAAGGACTGGGTGAAAAGATAGATCTTTAACTGGCCCCTGGAACATGCCTCAGTTGGTGCTTCCCACATGCCAAGGGAGTCAGGTAGATTGTGAACTGAATACCAAAACTACCACTGACTTGGGACAGAGTTTTGCCTTGTCTTTATTTCATTTCTTCTTAGACCCCATTCATGTGTAAAGCAGGGGTTGCAAATGAAAGGGCCAAAGAGATGTGAGGCTGAGCGATGCTGAACCATTCCCCATTCCCCACTCTTACCCTCACGTTCCCTTCTTCCTGAAGCTATACACCCAGCCAGGCTCCAAAACAAGAAGTGAGCACTGCTGGAAGAAAAGTGTCTTAGAAGGCTAACAACACACACACACAATTGAAAAAAGCACAAGGGTGGTGGGAGTACAGCATGGGAGAAGTACAGCATTCCACAACCCACATGCTTCCTTGGCACTTTCAGCTGAGTTACACTAACCCTGTTTTACACACAGAGGGGATGTATGCACATACATGGATCTGCTGCTGTTGTGTTTGCTTGCTTGCTTGCTTGCTGGGGGTGGGGTGTGAGGTGTTGGGGCTTTCTTGCTGTCTATTTTCTAGCTCCTTACAAGAATGATCTTCCATTTGCTTGTCTCCCTGGGAATCCTGCCCTCAGCTAGCACACTTGATTAACATTTAGTGCATGGCCTCTTGGCTGCCTCTGCTCATCCCCATCTGCTACACTGGCATCATGCCTGCTTACAGGTTGATGGGACTGTTTCACTAGGGCACAGGTGACAGACTGTACTGCACTTAAATGGGAAGCATGCACAGCACCACAGGCTGTCATCATGTCATCCTCAAGCGTGCTGTCCACGTGACCTCCGAGAATACTACACAGAAACTGAGAAGGAGCAAAGACAATGGCAATATTGTGTTTCGAAAAACACAATGTGGCTTGTTGTTGTTGCCGCCGCTGGTGTTGTTGTTACACTTATATCCTGCCTTTTTTTTCTCAGGTAAGGAACCCAAAGCGGTTCCTTACCTGGTCTTCCTCTTCTCCATTTTATCCCACAACAACCCTGTGAGGTAGGTTGGGCTAAGAGTCAGCGAGTGGTTCAAAGTCACCCAGTGAGCCTCATGGCTGAGTCCGGGTCTCCTGAGTCCCAGTCCAATACCCTAATCACGACACCACACTGCCTGTCACCCACCTTTCCACCAAAAAATAGTGCTCAAAGTGGCTGACAATAAAACACAGATTAAAAACAAAATCTTACTTAAGACATAACATAAACACCCAAAAATAAAAACACAATTAAAAACACACAATTAAAGAAATAACCACACCCAACAAATTAAACTCAACTGCCCTGTGAGAAGGAAGGAGCAAAGGAGACAAGAGCAGGCCAAGGGGACATCAGGTCCTGGTCCAGTTGGACTGCCCCCCCCCCGAATAGGGCCAACTGACCATCATCTGCCCTGTGAGACGGAAGGAAGAGTGAGGAAGACAGAAGAGGAGGAAAGGGGGGATGACATCCGGGGACAGGGCCACACACCCCTGGCATCATCCAGCCTACAGTGGGCCTGGCAGGGGGTGGGGGCAGTAGGCACTTTGAACACTCCAAAGCACCATATAAATGCCCTTGTCACTTGAAACATCTTGGGAGTCAGTCTAAACACTTCTTTGTGCTTCAGCTCAGCACCGGTTCCAGCTTTGGGGAAGCCCTTCAGCAAGATGCTTTCAGTGGGTCCCCTTCCCTGAGTGTGCCCATCTCCTTGCTGCTGTTGCCAGTGCCTGTTGGCTTGCCTCTCCCTCTGAGCCCAGTCCCTGCCAGAAAGGTTGGACAGAGAATAAGGCATGAAGAGGTTGCTGCTCCTTCCCCTCACTCCTCTCACTGACTAGGAGAGGACAAATGAAGAGACATCAACAACAAGGAGGCAGAGGAGGGTCAGAAGATGGCAGCGGTCCCCCTATTGGAGCATGGGCCTTGACAGTTGCTCAACAATTCTGACTTGTGACACCGGGCCTGCTTTGGCTGTTTAGGTGGGTAAGAACTTCAACACCGCGCCGATATATTTTCTCCTTGATCACTCAACATCCCGTGTGAAGGCTCTCAGAAGGGGTTTCCCTTCACCAGGCTAACTGCGCTCAGCCCTCTGGCCTTTAACACATTGAACACCTGTGCCACCAGCGTTGCCTGTAATGGAAGCTTAAGGACTGAGAGACTGTCAAATGCGTATGGGGGCCATTGTGCGAACCTCTTGTACATCCGAGGATTCCAAAGCTATTCTCAAACAATGGGGGATACTGGAGCAACGTGCAACTACATCCCCATTGTGACAGTGTAGCCCTGATCTGTGGGTCATGCTGGCAATCTAGCAGTCCAACAGTGCTAGGCTTATGCCATGTCAGTCAGCATTAAACAGCTCAATTGAGCTGACGAGCAATAGAGCAAATAGATTTGCAATTAAAGACAAAGTGTTACTGCTTATGTCAAGTTGAGGGAATTTGACGTTGGAAGATTATTACTAGAACTGGCCCTGTGGAAAACAGGGCTGGGGTAGGCTCTAACAGCCAGAACCAACCAGAACCAGAAAAAATGCACCTGTTTACCGGTACAGATGATATAATCCTAGGATGCCTGATAAAACTTTCATGGAATAACTGTCAAAACTACCAAGTATGGTGGCCACTTTGTATTACCAGATATATCCCAACAAAAATAGTGATTGGTTTATTATAATATAGCAGTAAAAGTCAGAGGGAACAGAAACACTATATTCACAAAACATTAGCCCATACACATCCCTAAACTTAGGTCTAGTTCTCACTGATAGGTTAAATCTGGGTCTGGGTTGAACCATATCTGGTTCACCTCTGCCTCCGAATTAGTGAAAATTATCAGTGTAAAAATGCAATCTACTTTTATCACTATTAACATCCCAGTTATAAATTCATGCAAAATGCCCACTGATATTAATTTCAGTAGGACCTGCTTCTGTATTGTACGTTTAATATCGAGGAATAAATGCACCATATTTGTGTGTGTGTGTGTGTGTGTGTGTGTACGTATGAATGTATAGAAGCTCATGATAAATCCACTACACTGCATGTATTACCCACTATGGACTATGGCAACATAAAAGAGAAATACAGACAGCACTCAGAAAATACACAGAATTACGGGCAGAGATGGAAGAAAATGACAAATGAATCTCAAAACGAGTAGAATAAAACAATATGTATACTTGTCAATATACATATTGTATATTGACAAGTATAAAAGTTGTCAATGTACTATAATAGCTATTACTTTTATACCTACTATAATGGCTAGAATATACCTATTATAATAGCTGTTACCTTTATACCTATTACGTTTATATCTATTATACCAATACCTGACTGTTTAAATGACTGGTTGTTTGCATACTTTCTGACATATAAGGGAGCATGGCAACATAATTAATTAATTAATTAATTGAGCCATTTCTATCTTGCCATATGGCTTATTCTGTCCCAGGAAACTTAGAAAAACTGGGGCAAGCCAGGAGATAATGAGCTGCAGTCTTGCCACATGCCTACAACATTTGGGCCCTGTTATGGAATTGCCTTATAGCGAGTCAGGCCATCTAGTATCATCTACTCTGACTGGCATGTCCCTTTTTAATCAAAGCGTTGGTGAACTGAACTCGGGAACTTGTTCATTTCAAATTATGTGCTCCAGAACCACATAGAACCCAGCTCCTGCATTTTAAAAGGGGATGTTAGAGCCACAAAGGAAGCACAGGACTTGAGTCCAATGGCTTGGCCTTATTATTATCATAGTCTGACTATCTGAGATAGCCAGTTGTTGGGTGCCATAATGCTAAAACAGCTTGCCACACCAAAAACAAAACCCCTTCCGACCTCAGTCAACATCTCAACTGCTCATCTGAATCCTCCCCCAAAAGGGAGAATTTTACCCTTTCCCATATATATCGTCCCAGATCCTGCCACCTTCATGAATGCATCATCCATAACCCAAGAATATGTAACATTATTTTTAATTGCCAATTTATTTTTTGATAATCTGTGGATGGAGTTGGTGACAATCCTGAGATCATAGTAGTGATGACTCTAGGGGAAAAAAAACTAGTTTGGGAGCGTAGGGTAAAGACCTTTATTGGGAGAGCAAGGATTTTGATCTACACATTAGAATGGAGGTAAATTGGAGCTCGGCATCTAAGCTGATTTGCTGCTAAATTGGGTTTTCAATGTGGTAGGTGCCGCTATTCCTTTTTTATGGATGTGCTTTTATTTGTCATTCATTTTTATTTTAATTTTATTCAGGGGTATATAAATGCCACAAATAAATAATAATAAATACAATTTGTGTTTTATCTGGTGTGGGGATTTTATTGGATGTGTCTTTAATTGTTGAGTTTTAATCTGTTAATTGTAACTGCCATTATTTCTGTACTGCATTGTTAGCCTCCTTGAGCACTGTTGTACTAAAAAGTAAAGAAAAAGCTAATCCTTGGCCACACACTATGCAGTCAGTGTGATGTGTAGCTTGGGTCTAGGCTGAAAGGAACTTGATAGGTGGGTTCAGATTTTAGACAGATTTATGCATTGGCCACTGCATGAAGGGGTCCTATGTGCATATGTGTGTAGAGAGCCTCCACAGGAACATAGGAAGCTGCCTTATACTGAGTCAGACCATGGGTCCAACTAGCCCGGTATTGTCAACACTGATTGGCAGCAGTTCTCCAGGGTTTCAGGCAGGAATTTTGCCATCCCTACCTGGAGACACCGGGGATTGAACCTGGGACTTTCTGCATGCAAAGCGAGTGCTCTACCACTGAGCCTCAGACCTTCCACATGTGAGGAGGGCCCCTGGCCCACAAGGAGGAGCTCTGTGCACTAGTCACCCTTCACACACTGGCCAAACATAGAGCGCAATCCCCCTCACAGGTTCTTTCAAGACAAGGGGTATCCTTTGACCCTCTAATGGGACCCTCATTTTCAAGTCCAGACTTGTGAAGACACTGCATCACCTTCTGCTCAGATGGCCACAAATCCAATGGTCAGGCAGAAATTTTAGGTTTGGGTGACTGAAAATGTCTACAGGAAGAACTAATAAAGCTATTTTGAGTAGGCTAGATGAGGTGAAATTGGCTGATTAGATTTGGTTTAGACAAAGGCAAGCTAGTTCACAATGGAAGGAAGGAACAATATGAACTGCGCCTACATGTTGATGGCTTTTACATTAACTGTAAACACTCAGGAGAAAGACCTAGAAATCGTTGTTCGGCTTAACAAAACATGCACCAAAGTGCAGCGGTACCCAAAAAAGGCAAACAAGATGTTATATTGTATTAGAAACTGAAGTATAAATTAAAAGGTGGGTATAAAAAACAAAACTGAAAAATTTACAGTGCTGTCACATAAAGTGCATAACCTCACTTTGTTTATAAGATTCTGTTTGGTAAATCTGTGTCACAGTTCTCAAAGTTTATTATGTTGAGTTTGTTTGTTTATATGTATTTATGCTACCCTTTGTTTATATTCCCAAAGGAACAAAACAATTAAGATGCAAATCTAAAAAACATGATAAAATTAAAGTTGCAAAATCATAAAAGCAGAATAAAACAGTTCGGAGGTTTAAAATATGATGAACAGTGCGATCCTATGCATGTTTACTCAGAAGTAACACTCCCAGGAAAGTATACGTAAGATTGCAGCTTCATATAACTAATATTTCATTTTTTAAAAAAAAAACTTTCATTTTAGCATATAGTGTTAAGGGCTTTCCATGTTCACTCAAGCTCCAAAATGCTGGGAAATTGTGGCTGTTAAGGACATGCCCTTAACAGGCATGTTATGTATGTGATATGCATATAGTATGGTATCCTAGCTGTATTCCAGCTTCACCACTACCTTGGAGCTGGATGGCTGTTAGTGGCAGAGTGGGGCCATTCCACCTGAGGGATGCACTCACATTCCAATCTATTCCCCCCCCCCCATCTGTAAATATGAGCTTATGAAATTCCATGGGCTAAAATGGGGTGGAAAATCACACTTTTTTCAAACCTACAAATACCTTATACTTCTTCTGGGACACAGCACATACTATACGTTCTCCTTGACCTAACATGACAAACCATTTTCCAAAAGGCGCTATACAAACAGAGAAATGTTACTACGAAGTTAGCCCCATGTAAGTCTATAGGGAGGAAAAACAGACAATACCTGTCAAATTTCTGGTGAGCACTTGTCAAACTTTAAACTCCCATAAATAGGCTATTTCTTGCCCTTTCTACCACAAAATTGCCACGGACCATTCTCAAACCCCTCTCGCCAACACTGCTAAGTTTCAGATCAGCCTGTTGAGTCGTTTTCTCAGTACAAGCCATAGAACCAACTGCCCCCTCCCAATTTCTGGTTATAATGGCAGAATGTGATTCAGCCGACTCATCCTTAACATAGGGCCACTGTAGCGGCCCTATAATAAAATAGAGCTGACCAGGCACAATCCTATCAGGAACTCGAAGGCAACCGCCTATCCAGTGCAGGGCAGGAGAAGCGTGGAGGGGATCGTCCCCTCCGCATTTCAGCCTCCCTGAATTCACAGCTAGACAGCCAATTTTGACTGTTTAGCCACAGCAAAGTCAGAGCAGGGGCGTGGTGGCGGATGCTAGACGATGCGTAGGAAGCGTCGCAATGGCACTTCCACCCTCCCCGCCCCAGCACGCCCCCAGAACACCCGGTTTCCACCACTCCTCTTCCAAGCGCGGAGCGTGGCGCCGTTCTGCGCTGCCTACGAGGCAGTGTGGGAGGGGGTAGAGGTCAGTGAACCAACCTATCTGATGGCTGTCTAGCCGCTGACTAGAGGCCATAGGATTGCACCCTAAGTGACTAAATACTGGACTGCAGCCCATACTGGACTGTAGCCTATGTCAACACAGAATTCTCTTCCTGCTTTCTCCTGTGAAGAGTAATGTCTTGCTACTTGCTGTGGGCAACTTGCTTTTCAACACAGAGCTCCTTCTTGCATGTTCACAGCAACTTGAATCCCCTCTTCTCTCCCCTTGTCTTCTTAGTCTTATAGCAATGAGGCTCTCCTCTCCTGCTTCCCAGGGATACATAGAGAAGTACATGGAGTACATACTTTGCCAGGGACAGCAGATAACAAAGTGGGAATCTGGTTCATTTCCAGTGTACATACAGAGGCAAAGTATGTTTGAAGAAATTGCATTGTATTATAGGCAATGGCAATGCAGGCTGAAATGCATTAAAATTAGCACTGATTTAAAGACTGGTAATTAACAACTATAGAAAATTCTGGCTTGCTATACAGCTAGCGCATCCAGATTCTTACTCACCCAGCTAGTAGTATTTGTCTCCTCCACCCTAGAGATGTTTGTCGTAACATTGTGATTTCTAAAAGAAGAGGGAAAAATGGAGGCAGGCCATATCTTTGTCACTGCACAGAATCATTCCAATCAACACGCATTCATCATGCACATTGTATACACTATAATGCGCTTGAGCTTATCAGCGGACAGACAACATAGCCTGTGAATAAGATCCCTTTCCAAATCAAGAAAACTAAATTACACTGTCTGACAGCTGTTTACTGATCCATCTAAAACAATTTAATGGTCTCAGCCTAGTTCCTAGTAGACAGGTGTCTTCATCACACACGCACACACCATTATCATTCTAACGTTAATTGCACAGCCATGTTGGAGTTATGGAACAGATAACTCCAAACAGCACTGGAAGGAAACCTGAACAGTTTTCCAATCAACTGTGAAATGACAATAGCAAAGTATATATATATTATTATTATTGTATTTCTGTACCACCTATCTGGTAACAATGAAGTCAGTTTATAAACATTCCAAAACAAGAATGATATGCAAATACAAATTTAATACAACAGTGTAGTGTGACGGACTGGGAGCTGGGAGATCCGGGTTCTAGTCCCCACTTGGCCATGGAAGCTCACTGGGTGACTTTGGGCCAGTCACAGACTCTCAGCCCAACCTACCTCACAGGGTTGTTGTTGTGAGGATACAACAGAGAGGAGGAGGATAATGTAAACCGCCTTGGGTTCCTTGCAAGAGGAAAAAAGGCGGGATATAAATGCAATAATAAATAAATAAATAAATAACCTTTAAACTATAACAATTAAAAAACCCAAATTAAAAAGATGCATCTTGACCCCTTTCTGAATGCAGAGAATGGGGGACCAGTCATAAGCCCAGAAGGACTGCGCTACAGAGTTTGGGAACAATATGAGATAAAGCCCTTTCCCAAACGCCTGATAAGCAGGCCTCTGCAACTGAGGGTGTCTCCAGAAAGGCCGTTCATGCTGATCTTAATAACCACGCAGGTTCATACCGGTCCCTCAGATAGCCATGCTCTAAGCCATTAGGGGCTTAAAGGTTAAAACCAACACCTTCAATTGCATCTGGAGTACAACTGGTAGTCAATGCAGATCTTTCAGTATTGGAATCATGTGATCCCGATATCATGTTAGCAGCCAAATCTACTGCATTTTGGACCAACTGAAGTTTCCGGACACTTTTCCAGGGTAGTCCCATTTAGAGCACAGCTGTTGTCCTCTAAGGTTTATGGGAAATATGGAACTGTGCAATGTCCAAACATTTTAGTGTTTGTATTTTTCTTTCCATCATGTAAACTTTTTCTCAAAGTTCATTCATCACAATTTAAATCAAAACTATTATGAAGTACAGAATTTGGTGGAAGAGGATTTGGCAGGTGGCAGGGACAAAACTAGGAAGCTTCACCTATACACAGTCCTAAAACTGTTTCATCCATCACCTAGTCAGCTATGTAGGCACAACTCTAAGTGCCTTAGGGAGCAAACCTATGGGGATAGGCCGCCATCTCTGAACTCTGAGTAGGGATGTCAGAGAATTCCGCCACGGATCTCGGTGAGGCCGAATAGCAGTGCATTCAGCCCCCCAAAATCTGTGGAGGAACGGCCTGCCCCCCCACCCCCCCGCGGATCCCCCCCGGGACGAGACTTACGTGGGGCGGATCTTCCGGGCGGCTCCGGCGAAGGCCGGTCTTCCGACCGGCTGCCGCTGCCGCCATTTCCAGGCTTGTGAAAAAAAAAAAAAAAGACGTGATAGGCTACATAAAGATTTACGTAGCCTATCATGGCTAGGTTTTAAAAAAAAAGAAAAAAAGACGTGATAGGCTACGTAAATCTTTACGTAGCCTATCATGGTTGGGGGTGGGTTAAAAAAAAAACACGCGTACGCAAATGGCGGCAGCTACGGCTGCCGCCATTTGCGTTCCTTCTTTTTGGCCGTCTTAATCTACATAAATATTTACGTAGACTATGACGGTGAAAATCAAGGAGAACGTAAATAGCGTAGCGGGCGCTATTTGCGTCCCTTTTTCATTCACCATTTTAGCCTACGTAAATCTTTATGTAGGCTAAAACAGGGAATCAAAAGGGGACGCAAATGGCGCCCGATACGCTATTTGCGTTCCCCTTGATTTTCGCCAGCATAGTCTACGTAAATATTTACATAGATTAAGACAGTAAAAAGAAGGAACACAAGTGGCGGCAGCCGTAGCCGCCGCCATTTGCGTAAGCATTGGTTTTTTGTTTTTGTTTTTTTACCCAGAGCCCTCCGCGGCCGGAAATCCGGCTGCGGACGGCTCTGGCCTGGCTGGGCTGGGCCTGGCCAGCTGCTCCGCAGAGCTGCCGCAGTGCACAGCCGGCCGTTTGAGGATTCTGGGGGGGAGGAACGGAGCGCCTCCCCCCCGGCCAGGATTCCGGGGGGAGGGACGGAACGCCTCCCCCACCACCATCAACAGAATCCGCGAAAGTTAAGTCACTTCTGTACATCCCTAACTCTGAGGCAACTGCCTATTTAATGCAGGGCAGATGGAGAACGGAGATCTTCTCCTCCGCGCTCCGGCTGCCCTGCATTTGTGACTAGATGGCCAATTTCAGCTGTCTAGCCGTAGCACTTCAGAGCAGGCGGCCGGCCGTACAACACATACGAAGCATACCATCCCTTCCAAGGTCCCTTCTCCTCCCCCAGGAGCACTCCCTTTCCTCCCACTCCTCGCTGCTCTTATGATCCACGCCGCCTACAAGGTGGCAGGGGAGGGAGAGGGGAGGCGGTTTCCTGTGAACCGACGTCGGAGCATGGGCTCCAAGGCTAGTTCGCAAAAACCAAATAATCCTATGGCCATCCAGCCGCTGTCTAGCAGCCATAGAATTGTGCCCTTAGTAAATTCACAACATGCCTTTCATTAAAGCAGATAGGATGCAGATTATAATATACTATAATAGCTACTGGTGAATAACATACATACTGCACCTCACTATTAGATGCCTTTTAATGGCAGCTAGGTCACCCAGTGCTGGGGTAAAGCAGTGGTGGAAAACCTGTGGCCACCCAGATATTGTTGGCTACATCTCCCAGCATTCATTACCATTCACCATTCTGGCTGGGGCTGATGGGAGTTGGAGGCCAACAACATCTGGAGGGCCACAGGTTCCCCATCACTGATAACCATTTCCTTACACAGGAGAAAGTAAACAGGCATACTGTGGGTCACCATTGGGGTCTGTACCCGTGGCCCACAAATTAAAATTCAAACCTGCACAGAAAGTACTTATTCACATAGCATATAGTTAAACTATGGCATTTGCTACCATAAGATGTTGTGATGGCCACCAACTTGGATGGCTTTAAAAGGGGATTGGACAAGTTCATGGAGGATAAGGCTATCAATGGCTACTAGTCCTGATGGCTATATACTTCTAGCCTCAGAGGCAGTATCCCTCCATATACGAGTTTCTGGGGAACACGGGTGGAAGGGTGCTATTGCACTCATGTGGGTTTCTGACTTTTTGTCTGATCCATCATGGCTCTTCTTATGTTAATTTCTCCTATCTGCACATTCCTGCCTTTATATTCGCATAGTCCCATCATGCGTTCTGTTTCTTGGTCATGCTACAGAGGGTGTGTGTGTGTGTGTGTGTGTGACAGCTATTTATATCTATAGGACATGGGCTTTCTAGCACAAGTTTTATTCCCTTGCCTATTTACTTAAGGACCTCACTCATCAAATCACATGAGATACTTTCCCTTTGAACTTTATAGTCCAGAACTCTGTGTGCTCCAAAAGGCTGACCTTATCATCTTTCCTGAGCCATCCTGACTTGCACAGCTGCCCAAAGAACTTAATAGCATTTGTCCTGTGCTGACTAATTTAAATCTGTCTAGCAACACTTAACCAGCCCATAAAATATGACTTTATTGTTTTGCTATGGTACAGTGGGTAGGGAGGACTTTTTCATAATACTAGAATGAGTATTAATTATCATCCAATGAAGCTGAATGGTGAGAAATTCAGGACAGATAAAAAGAAGTGATGCAATTGACTGCCACAAGTTGTGTTCATGGCCACTAACTTAGTGACTGTTAACATTCATTTGCTTATGTACAGCATTTTTATACCGCCAATTAATAGTAAATTCTCTACATGATGTGCAAGAAATATATAAAAGAATAAAATATAAAAACACAAAAGCAAACATAAAAACAAGTTAAAACATCAGAATAAAATAAACAGCAGTAGTACTCAAGATTTAAAAAACAATGAAACATGATTAAAGCCAGGGAAAACTAAGAGATGACTTAGTGGATAAAGTAGCAGTTACAGAAACTCTGGGGGAAAGCGACCATGTTGTACTTGAGTTCTTGGTTCTAAGGGAAGCAAAAGCCGAGTGTAGTCATACGCGTACCCTGGATTTTAGGAAAGCTGATTTTAATAAACTCAGAACAATGATCAGTAAGGTCCCATGGCAAGCGACGCTAATGAGAAAAGGAGTCCAAGATAGGTGGGAGCGTTTAAAAAAGGAAATTCTCAAGGCACAATTACAAACAATTCCAACAAGAAGAAAAGGTGGAAGACAACAGAAGAAGCCAATGTGGCTTCACAAAAAGCTTAGGGATGACCTGAAAACAAAAAAGGACACATATAGGAAATGGAAAGTAGGCCAAGTAACAAAGGAAGACTACAGGTAGGTAGCACAGAATTGCAGGGATGGTGTCAGGAAGGCTAAACCTGAGAACGAGCTGAGGTTAGCGGGGGATGCTAAAAACAACAAAAAGGCTTTCTTCAGCTACGTGCATAGTAAAAGGCAGAGGAAAGAAATGGTTGTTCAGCTATTATAAATAAGGATGGCAAAACGATAACAGATGACAAAGAAAAGGCAGAGGTGCTCAATTCCTACTTTGGCTCAGTCTTCTCCCAAAAGAGGGTCTATGACCCCCCTGGCAAAGGCGAAGTACAGGCTGAAGGGGCAGGATTGCAGCTTGAGATCGATAGGCATATGGTCAAGGAACACCTCATTACTTTGAATGAGTTCAAATCTCCAGGGCCAGATGAACGGCATCCTAGATTAATAAAAGAACTGGCAGAAGAACTCTCAGAACCGCTGTCTATTCTCTTTGAGAAATCATGGAGGACAGGGGAAGTGCCAGATGACTGGAGGAGGGGTAATGTTGTCCCTATCTTCAAAAAGGGTAAAAAGGAGGAACCTGGGAACTACAGACCAGTCAGTCGGACATCAATCCCTGGGAAAATTCTGGAACAGATGATAAAGCAATCCATCTGGAAGCACCTTGACAACAATGCAGTGATTACTCGAAGCCAACATGGATTTGTCAAGAACAAGTCCTGCCAGACAAATCTGATCTCATTTTTTGATCAAGTAACCTCCCTTGTAGACCGTGGGAATGCTGTAGACATCATATACCTCGACTTCAGCAAAGCTTTCGACAAAGTGCCCTATGATATCCTGATGAGCAAACTAGCTCAAAGTGGGCTAGATGAAACAACGATCTGGTGGATCCACAGTTGGCTACACAATCGGACTCAAAGAGTGCTTATCGATGGGATCTTCTCAAACTGTGGAGAGGTAATGAGTGGGGTACTGCAGGGCTCAGTCCTGGGCCCAGTGCTCTTCAACATTTGTATTAATGACTTGGAGGAGGAGATGCAGGGAATGCTGATCAAATTTGCAGATGACACAAAATTGGGCGGGATAGCTAATACTTTGGAAGACAGAAACAAAATTCAAAGTGATCTGGATAGACTGGAGCGCTGGGCAGAAAACAACAGAATGACATTGAATAGGGATAAATGCCAAGTTCTGCACCTAGGTAAAAGAAACCAAATGCACAGTTACAAGATGGGGGATACGTGGCTCAACAACACTACAAGCGAGAAGGATCTTGGAACTGTTGTCAATCACAAGCTGAATATGAGCCAACAATGTGATGTGGCTGCAAAAAAGGCAAATGCTCTTTTGGGCTGCATTAATAGAAGCATAGCTTCCAAATCCCGGGAAGTACTACTTCCCCTCTACTCAGCACTGGTTAGGCCTCATCTGGAGTACTGTGTCCAGTTCTGGGCACCACACCTTAAGAAGAATGCAGACAAACTGGAGAGGGTTCAGAGGAGGGCAACAAAGATGATCAGGGGACTGGAAACAAAGCCCTATGAAGAGAGACTGAAAGAACTGGGCATGTTTAGCCTTGAGAAGAAAAGACTGAGGGAGATATGATAGCGCTCTTCAAGTACTTGAAAGGTTGTCACAGAGAAGAAGGCCAGGATCTCTTCTTGATCATCCCAGAGTGCAGGACACGGAATAATGGGCTCAAGTTACAGGAAGCCAGATTCTGGTTGAACATCAGGACAAACGTCCTGACTGCTAGAGCAATATGACAATGGAACCAATTCCCTAGGGAGGTAGTGGGCTCTCCCTAGGGATGGACAAAAGTCCCTTAACTGGTCCCGCAGCTTGCTTCGCGGTGGGGGGGAGGCGCTCAGTTCCTCCCCCCAAAATTCTTGGCGGGCGGGGAGGTGCCCCGTCCCTCCGGCCGCGAATCCTCCTTGCCGGCCGGGACACGAATGGCGGCAGCCGTAGCCGCCGCCGTTTGCGTCCCTGCAGTCAGCCGTGATAGGCTACATAAATCCTTACGTAGTCTATCACGGCTGACTTTGGGGGAAAAAAAAAGCGCATACGCAAATGGGCAACGCCATCTGCATTCCTTATTTGGGCACATGTAGTCTACGTAAACCTTTACGTAGACTACGGCGAAAATAAGGGCAACGCTATTTGCGTTGCCCTTATTTTCACCGTAGTCTACGTAAATTTGCGTATGCGCTTTTTTTTCTCCCAAAGTCAGCCGTGATAGGCTACGTAAGGATTTACGTAGCCTATCACGGTGTTTTTTTAAAATCTAGCCATGATAGGCTACGTAAATCCTTACGTAGCCTATCACGTTTGCTTGAGGTTTTTTTTTTTACTTGGAAATGGCGGCGGCGGCAGCCAGTCGAAAGACCAGCCTCTGCCGCCGCCACCGCCAGGAGCCGCCAGCGCCAGGGACATTCGGGAAAGGTAAGTCCCATCCCGGGGGGGTGGGGGGGTGGCGGACCGTTTCTCCACTAATTTCGGGGGGCCGAATGCGTTGGCATTCGGCCTCCCGGAGATTCGTGGAGAAATTCTCCGCCATCCCTAGCTCTCCCACACTGGAGACATTCAAGACGAGGCTGGATAGCCATCTGTCAAGGATGCTCTGACTTGGATTCCTGCACTGAGCAGGGTTTTGGACTCGATGGCCTTGTAGGCCCCTTCCAACCCTACTATTCTATGATTCTATGAAAATAAGAAGGTCTTCACCTGGTGCTGAAAAGAGTGAAATTTAGGCCCCAGGCAAGCCTCTCTGAGGAGGACATTGAACAACCAGTAAAGCGCCACCATTGAAAATGCCCTTTCCTTAGTAGACACCTACCTTACCTCATTTGCAGGGGGCATTCGGAGAAGAGATGATCTTAGTGTCCAGCCAAGTACATATGGAGGGAGATGATCTTTCAGTTAGCCTGGTCCCAAGCTATTTGGGGTGTTCAAAGTTAATACTAGAACTTTGAACTGGCCCTGGAAATGGACTGGAATGCAGTGCAGATCACAGACATAATATGTGGGCTAGATGAAACAACTATCAGGATGAAATTTAATAGGGATAAATGCCAAGTTCCACACCTAAGGAAAAAAAAAACCAAATGCACAGTTACAAGATGGGGGATACTTGGCTCAACAAGACTACAAGCAAGAAAGATCTTGGAATTGTGGTACATCACAAGCTGAATCAGACTAAAGAGAATAGGGAAGACTCACCCCACAGAGCAGTTATATATGAGCTCACGAATGTTCCTAATGAATATGCAGTGGAGGTGAAGAATAGATTTAAGGGACTAGATTTAGTAGATAAGTTCCCGGAAGAACTATGGACAGAAGTTCGCAACATTGTTCAGGAGGCAGCAACAAAAAACGTCCCAAAGAAAAAGAAAACCAAGAAGGCAAGATGGCTGTCTGCTGACACACTGGAAGCAGCCCAAGAAAGAAGGAAAGCAAAAGGCAACAGTGATCGGGGGAGATATGCCCAATTAAATGCAAAATTCCAGAGGTTAGCCAGAAGAGATCAGGAATTATTTTTAAACAAGCAATGTGCGGAAGCGGAAGAAGATAATAGAATAGGAAGGACAAGAGACCTCTTCCAGAAAATTAGAAACATCGGAGGTAAATTCCAGGCAAAAATGGGTATGATCAAAAACAAAGATGGCAAGGACATAACAGAAGCAGAAGAGATCAAGAAAAGGTGGCAAGAATATACGGAAGATCTGTATAGGAAGGATAAAAAAATATCGGGTATAGATTTGACAGTGTGGTCAGTGAGCTAGAGCCAGACATCCTGAAGAGTGAGGTTGAATGGGCCTTAAGAAGCATTGCTAATAACAAGGCAGCAGGAGATGATGGTATCCCAGCTGAACTGTTTAAAATCTTGCAAGATGATGCTGTCAAGGTGATGCATGCCATATGCCAGCAAATTTGGAAAACACAAGAATGGCCACCAGAGTGGAAAAAATCAACCTATATCCCCATACCAAAAAAGGGACGCACCAAAGAATGTTCAAACTATTGAACAGTGGCACTTATTTCACATGCCAGTAAGGGAATGCTCAAGATCTTGCAAGGTAGACTCCAGCAATTCATGGAACGAGAATTGCCAGATGTACAAGCTGGGTTTAGAAAAGGCGGAGGAACTGGAGACCAAATTGCCAATATCCGCTGGATAATGGAGAAAGCCAGGTAGTTTCAGAAAAACATCTATTTCTGTTTTATTGACTATTCTAAAGTCTTGGACTGTGTGGATCATAACAAATTGTGGCAAGTTCTTGGTGGTATGGGGATACCAAGTCATCTTGTCTGCCTCCTGAGGAATCTGTATAACGAACAAGTAGCAACGGTAAGAACAGACCATGGAACAACGGACTGGTTTAAGATTGGGAAAGGAGTACGGCAGGGTTGTATACTCTCACCCTACCTATTCAACCTGTACGCAGAACACATCATGCGACGTGCTGGGCTTGATGAAGCCAAGGCTGGAGTTAAAATCGCTGGAAGAAACATTAACAATCTCCGATATGCAGATGATACCACTTTGATGGCTGAAAGCGAGGAGGAGCTGAGAAACCTCATGACGAAGGTGAAAGAAGAAAGTGCAAAAGCTGGGTTGCAGTTCAACCTCAAAAAAACCAAGATTATGGCAACCAGCTTGATTGATAACTGGCAAATAGAGGGAGAAAACGTGGAGGCAGTGACAGATTTTGTCTTTCTAGGCGCAAAGATTACTGCAGACGCTGAGTGCAGCCAGGAAATCAGAAGACGTTTACTTCTTGGGAGGACAGCAATGACAAATCTTGATAAAATAGTTAACAGCAGAGACATCAAACTGACAACAACGGTCCGCATAGTTAAATCAATGGTATTCCCCGTAGTAACTTATGACTGCGAGAGCTGGACCATAAGGAAGCGAAGGCAGATAGATGCTTTTGAACTGTGGTGCTGGAGGAAAATTCTGAGAGTGCCTTGGACTGCAAGAAGATCAAACCAGTCCATACTCCAGGAAATAAAGCCAGATTTCACTGCTCACTTGAGGGAATGATCTTAAAGGCAAAACTGAAGTACTTTGGCCACATAATGAGAAGACAGAAGATGCTGATGCTAGGGAAAGTGGAAGGCAAAAGGAAAAGGGGCCGACCAAGGGAAAGGTGGATGGATGATATTCTGGAGGTGACGGGCTCGACCTTGGGGGAGCTGGGGGTGGTGACGGTGGACAGGAAGCTCTGGTGTGGGCTGGTCCATGAAGTCACGAAGAGTCGGAAGCAACTGACCGAATAAACAATAACAAACAAACTGAATATGAACCAACAATGTGATGTGGCTGCAAAAAAGGCAAATGCTCTTTTGGGCTGCATTAATAGAAGTATAGCTTCCAAATCCCAGAAAGTACTAGTTCCCCTCTAGTCAGCACTGGTTAGGCCTCATCTGGAGTACTGTGTCCAGTTCTGGGCACCACACTTTAAGAAGGATGTAGACAAACTGGAGACGGTTCAATGGATGGCAATGAAGATGATCAGGGGACTGGAAACAAAGCCCTATGAGCAGAGACTGAAAGAACTGGGCATGTTCTTCAAGTACTTGAAAGGTTGTCAGAGAGAGGAAGGCCAGGATTTCTTCTTGAGTATCCCACAGTGCAGGACATGGAATAATGGGCTCAAGTTAAAGGAAGCCAGATTCCGATTGAACATCAGGAAAAACATCCTGGCTGTTAGAGCAATACAACAATGGAACCAATTACCTAGGAAAGCAGTGGGCTCTCCCACACTGGAGGCATTCAAGATGAAGCTGGAAAGCCATTTGTCAGGAATGCTTTGACTTAGATTCCTGCATTGAGCAGGGGGTTGGACTCGTTGGTCTTATAGGTCCCTTCCAACCCTACTATTCTATGATTCTGTGATCCAACTAAGATGTCTGAATTAAGCACTCTCTACTTTTATCTACTGACATTTAAACTAGATACTGATACATTCTAATTTCTTTCTAACATTTACATTTGAACAACTCAGTATGACCTATTATAGTGCTGTTTTGCGCAACACATTTCAGAGCGATTCATCACATTCATTATCACATATTACTTTCATTGGATTATCTATGTCACTGGATAGCCTCAATGACACGGAGTGCTGTTTACCAGCTTTGACTGCTGCCTTGCAACCTCTTCTGGGCAGGGCTAGTTTAGCCACAGTTTTCCATGCTCCAATAACCTCCCAATTGGACTACTGCAGTGCACTGCATGTGGGGCTGCCTTTGAAGATGGTTCAGAAGCCACAGTGGGAGAAGAATACAACTTCTCAGATTGTAACTGGGACAGATGACAGATCACACAGGGCTTCACCACACCAGGGTCGTGTTTCCATGCTATTGGCTTCACTTCGTTTGCAACTTTGTTGCGATGTTTCCCCAATCCCATCTTCTCCTTTTCCTGTTTCCACAGCCCTTAAAGTCCCAGCTTATCATCACTGTAGCCTGAGGCTCTGTGCTGTTTCCACTGAGCTCTAATTGAATTGTTTTCTTGATGGCTGGGTGGAGTCTGTGTGGAGTCTGGGTTGGGTCTGATTACTTCATCAGTGTTCCTACCTCAGCCCTGTTTCCAGGACAACGGAAGGAGAAGCTAATGGAGGAGTAAGAGATTTTTTTAAAGGAATCAGCTTTGCTGTGAAGAGAGGCTTCCCCTCTCTCCGCCCCTTTCTCCTTTCCCCTGAAAGTCCAGACACACCTGCATTTCAGGAGCAAGCCTCATTGAGTATAATGGGAGTTACTTCTGAGTAGACACACATATGCTTGTGCTTGGAAAGGGTGGGGGAGAACACAAAGAGGGAAACCAGCCCCCATTTTAACCCAGAGGACCTCACTACCACAGTGGGAGTTACTTCTGATGAGACAGTAATGGGTTTGTTGGGGGAAAGACAGCAGTAAACACAAAGACAGAAACCAGCCCCCATTGTAACCTGCAGGATCTCTACAACAAAGCTGTGAAGTACTTTCTTCCTAAGGCAATTCATCGGAGCCTCGTAATCCTGCTTGGTCACTTAATCACACTTAAGGAATTGGGCTTTAACGTGTGCCATTTCAATTGAGGGGGAATTTCTGTAAGTTCTGATGTGGGCATTCAAAGGCAAGCCTCATCGACCACAAAGGAAGTTACTTCTGAGGAGACAATAATGGGTTTTTTGTGGGAACAAGATTGAAACCAGCCCCCATTTTAACACACAGGATCTCCGTATGGAAGCTGTGAAGGAGTTACATCCTAAGGGAATGGACCGGAGTCTCGAGCGATTAAATGCTTAATCACATTTAACATATTGGGCTTTGACATGGGTCATGTCAATTGAGGGGCTTCTCTGTCATTTCTGTGGGCATTGAGAGGGCAAGCCTCATTCAGCACAATGGGAGAAAACACCCCTTGACTGGGGTCATGGGCTGTGTTCTGATGCTTATTTTCAATGATGTTTTAAAGGATGGTCCCTCGGCATCCTGCTCCAAAACTGCGATGAAACTTCCAGAAAACAGGGAAGGAAAGGGTTGGGTCGCTGAGCTCAGAGCGACACACCCACAAAGGCCAGCCTACACGCCCCATGGGCAGGACTACGATAGTGAACCCAGTGCAGTTGTGGAAACAGGTCGGTAATGGAGACAAAGTAAGCTGGAAAAGTCGGACTATAACCAGTCTCAGAAGAAGTGGTTTTTCCACATTAAAATATGGGGCTGGTGCTGAATGGCCATGACATCATGGAAACACAGAGACCTCACCGTGCAGCAAATTTGGAGTACATCGCTGGTGGAAACACAGCCCAGGCTTTTTATCCAGCAATTTGCTGGAGCTTCTGTTTCCAGTTTCCTTGTGGGATTTAAATTGGTTCTTTACACAGCTGGCTTTTCTTTTATTACATAATGCTACCTGCCATTTACACTGGTGGGTGGAGCCTGATGAGATGTTATCAGATATCAGCAGTGTTGTACGTCCTCTGTCCACCCCCTGGGGTAGCTCCTCCCCGCTCTTGGCATGAACGTTTCCATTTCAACTTCCTTGCCTCCCCTTTTCACTGCTGCTGCCTCCGATCCCTACCTCGGCAACTTCTATATGCAATCCACAGTATGTTCACAACTTCAGAAGTCTGCTCGCCCCCTATGTGTGCAAGTCAATCTTTACCATGCTGTACTAGTGAAATGCTGGTATGCTGCACTTCCGAAATCCCCACCCCCAACCTGAAGTGCGAAAGTGGGTTTGTCCTTATAAAAGCAAGCAGCAACACCTTTCTCATTTGAGTATACATTGGGAGAGGAAATTGAGTGGAAAGGGGTTGCAACACTGCAGGCATTGGAAGCAGCAGCAGTCTCTGCCGTGCAGTACTAGTGAAATGCTGGTATACCGCATTTCTGAAGTTCCCAGTGTTGTTCCCAGGAGTGGAATGGCGAAGGGGCTGGAGGTCAAGGGAGGCAAGGGAGGGTGACACTCCCACCCGATCATTGTCACTAGGTGACGTCAACACCAAACTGCCCAACACTTACCTGTACAAAGCATGGCATAGCATGATGTTAGCAACACACAGGTGGGTGATGGCGGATCTGTTGCGCTGCTGCAAATAATACTGCAAATAATACATAATACCAAATAATGTACAGAAATATTATGGGGAAAGCAGGGGGAAGGTGTGGGACAGCTGCTGCAGGACAAGGACGTTGTGTATTGCACGTGGGAAATACCATGAGTGAAGAATGATAATCGCACCCCAAAAAAACCTGTGTAAAGGACCCCTCATATTATCTCCCTTCACTTTTAAAAGAGGTTCATGGTTGCCTGCCCGCTTCTGAGCCCAGTTCAAAGTGCTGGTGCTTATAACCCTAAATGGCTTGGGACCCAGGTGCCTCAAGGAGCACCCACTTCCATATCAACTTGCCCAGGCTCAGTCATCTGCCAATGCCCTTCTCCATGTGTCTTCACATGTCTAAAGTTACTTGAGGAACCCTCTTCCCCCATATAGACCTGTTAGATCTTTAAGATCTTCAGAGGGGGGACTTGTTGGTTGGGCCATGTTCTCTAGCACGTCACTTGGCAAAAATGGGCTTTATCTGTGGTGGCCCCTACTCTCTGGAATGCCCTCCCTTCTGTTATGCAGGAGGAAGTACCAACAGTACTGTGTGCTTCCGATGGTTATACATCTCTTTGTGCAGGCTTTCTCTGACCATTAGCCTGGATTCTGCAGTTCTACATTTTGCTATACTTTGATATGTTTTGTTGTTTCTGATACTTGGGATTTTTTGTATATCGTTTTAATATATGTTTCAGTGTTGCAAACCACTTTGAGGTGTGGGGGGTTTTTTAGTAGTAAGGAGTTTTGTGTACATAAAGATATATTTTAACCTTGTAAACCACCCCGGAATTAAATGCAGGACTTCTGGCTTTCAATAGTGTGCTTCAGCCACTAAGCCAGGGGTGCTGAAACTCTTGGCTAAATTTTGGAGACACTCTTTGGGGCCACAGTCCAGTGGTGGGTGGGCCTAAGGTCAAAAGGGGGAAGGCCAGCATATCTTATCTTAAGGGTCTTACTGCCGGTAACTAAGCTTTAGGAGAGGCATTGGAACCTTTTAGAATGGGAAAAGAACTGCACTAAAGCTGGGAAACCACCAATCTGTGGTCAAGGAAAAGGAGGTGTTATCAGGGGAAGGGGATGTGGCCATTTAGGGAACCCTAGAGGGCCAACTGGGATCCCAGGTGGGCCAAATTTGGCCCCCAAGCCTGAGGTTCTCCACCCCTGCACTAAGCAATGAAAGCATCCTCACTATGTCAAAAGATTAGCCCAGCTTTAGCTCCAAGATGGGGAGCAGAAGTGAAACAAGCAGTTCCATCCAGATATTATTTGAAAGAGGAACCATTATTAAGTAGGCTCTCCTTAGGTTGGTACTGGAGAACCATAGAAAGAATAAATTAGGGATAATGAGAAGTGAAGAGGGAAAAGGCTGAGTATGTTTAGGCAGAAGAGAACAATGGAGTCCTCTGTTGCAACAGATAAAAAGTCACCAATAGAACATCATCCAAGGCTTGGGCCAAGTTCTCACTCAGATAATAAACTGCTGCCTCAACTGTACCATTGTAGCCTGGAGGTGAGGACTCACAAAACTGAATACTCCTCCATATCAAAAAGAAAATAGTAATCCTTGCAAATACAAAATCAATATATCGGGGATAATTTATTTCTTCATGTAGTTTATTTACAGCATTTATATTCTGCCTTTCTAATCATCCAAAGTTAGGCTAGAATTTTTCTCCCTGTTATCCAGTTTTCTACAGCCTTTTACACAGGTTTAAATGCATCTAGGAATTTTGCAGGTTGTCCTTACAACTCATTAACTCTGTGAACAGTGTGTGAAAAGTCAAGAATAGAGATGTGAAGGCCCAGGGGGAAAAAAGGAAAATAATTGCCGGGGGGGGGGGGAGGACGGGGTAAATTAAAAATAATTTTCACATGGACTTTTTTTGCCCTGGGGGGGAGGGGGAACCCCTGTTTTTCCCCTAATTTTTCTTCTTTTCCGTTCTGATCCCCCCCCCCGCCCCCCGCCCCCCGCCACCGCCACCGCCCCTGGTTTTTTTTCTAGACTTTGACATCTCTGGTGAGGAATGAGGACAGAGGGCCCCTTTACATGTGTTCACATATTTTGAATATACATAAAGAGCTTATATAAAGAAGGGAATCTTTATATGGAGAGGAGCATTCATTCATGTGAGCCCCCATCTTCAAACTTAAGTGATACAGCCCAGACACAGGTTTACCTCCTCAATGAGTGCTAGACGTTGGAGTTTTCCAGAGGCAGGACATTTTCACTGGTGATCCAGCCAAACAGAGTGCAATATTAGTATGTACCTATGCCATGGTTTTACCCTGCCCTTTGAAATGACTTTGCAGTGATATGTCCACTCCAGAGTAGCTTTCCTATCTTCCATTTCTCTTTACTGATTTAGGAAGAAAATGCTGAGGTCCTCCAATATATATTGCATAACAAAGTGAGGTAAAGAGCAACTCAGCAGCTGATATGAATATAAATTCACATGCAACTATATGTTAACTTTGCCACATGTATTAACTCAGCTGGTGTCACTGAGCCTGCTCTATTCATTTCTCTCCTCCCACCCCCACCTTGCCAGCTATTATGACAATAGGTTTCAGAATCATTTGTTCCTGGTATGTCTGTACATAATCAGCATCCTTTTGTTAAACACTAATTGCGCCTAGTACCCCACAGCTGTGCATGTGAAAATCTTCAGATAGAAAATCTTCATATAGAACTCTCGCATGACCAAAGTCCAAATCCTGTTTTTGGTCATCTCTTATTCCATGTTCTACACAAAGGCGTTTACATTACAGCAGAATGTCTCCTAAACCAGGGGTGAGCAGAAGGTAGATAGGGATCTGCTGCTACATCACTGGGTGATTTGCAGTAGATCAGCAAGGGTTTCTTTCTGGCTCCCAACTGTTTAACAATAGCAAGAACAAAGTGACGTTTTCCACCTAAATTCAGCTGCTGAAATGAAGAAAACTTGGAATAACCAGGAGTGGAATTAAGTATAAGCTGAAAACAAATTCCTGAGCTCAGAATGTACCCTGTTCTTTAATTCTAAGGGTATGTCTCTTGCACCTGGCTCTGGTTGGTAGATCTCGGGGTTCTAGTAAAAAAAAAAAAAAAAGTAGATCCAACAAGCCTGCCCTGCTCTGATCTAAAGTGTCAATCATTGCCTCCCCTGGCATAAATCTTTAACAGTACCTGAGGAATGTAGTCCTCAGGAAAGCTAGGTCTTGTTGCAAGAGTTAATATGTATCAAGGCGCTACAGGGAATCTCAGAACATCCCCACCCCATTCCCCCAGGAGGAAGATTCCACTGGATCTCAGTTTCCTCCACAAACTGAAGGAAGAAGTCTGGATCCAGTCCATTAAGTGCATAGCTCCAATGGTGTCAACTATGCTAATACAAAGTAAGATTATTGTATCTAAAAGTGTAGAGCTGTTGCCTACTTCTCAAACAGAAAATAAACAAGATCAGTTGTGGTAGTAGCAGTGATCAAGATGGCTGGAATTAGGGAGCAGGGTAAGAGCTTATCTATCCACCTATCTTTCTAAAATCAAATAATTATGGATTTTAAAATATAAAACAATTTCAAAAATTATGGCATAAACAGTAAAAGCAGCAAGCAGCAATATAACACCAAATAAAATAGCACGTAAGCTTAAAACCCTAGAAACACAAAAAGGAGCAGCAGATCAGATCAATCATTAAAAGCATTGGAAGGCCTGGCTAAATAGAAGTATCTTAGCCCAGTGCCAGAAGCTCATGATATCTGGTGCCAGGCAAGCATCCCTGGGCTGAGTGTTGTGCAGACAGGGTGCCACAACAAAGGAGGCTCTTTTCCTTTGTGAACCGCCCATAGAGCTTTGGCGAATGGGCATTATATAAATGTAATAAATAAATAAATTCCCATTCACCACCTCTGCCCTCTCTTGGTAGGGATGCCCAGAGAAGGGACTCTAACAATTATCTTAATACATGGGCAGGCTCACATGGGAGTGGCACTTCATCATCTTCAAGTTTCTGAAGGTATGTGATTTTGAACATTTCCTTGGTTTATTCAGTGAAGAGCTCATTGAATTCCTGCTCATTTTGAAATACAGTAGAGTAAACTCTGTTGACATACATGGGGCCAACTTCTAGGTAAATATGGGTATCAAAACATTATTGCTTTTCATACGTATTCCCTATGACAGTATTTGCCAACTTGGTGCCCTCCAAATATGTTAGATTATAGTTGCCATCAGATGATAGGAGCTGTAGTCGAACATATCTGGAGGGATGTAGGTTGGGGGAGAACAAACATTCATATGAATCAAATGCATTATAGTTGTTACACTATGTGTCAACAATACAAATGATGGAGAAAATGTAAAAGAAGGTTCCGCTCACTTATACAAATTATCATCCAAGACTATATGCCTGGTGATATATGCCTAGACCAGATTATATATGCCTAGACTATATGCCTAGACCAGATTAGAGGTCTAATCTGACCTCTGAAGCCTTTCCTGGTGGACATGCCCGTTTTTTAAAAAATGCCCCTCTTATATTTGATCAGTCCTCCCTCCACACCTTTCACTGGTGTTTTCGCAGGGCTTTTTTCTTGGGCACTGAAAAAAAGGCTTCCTTTCTAAGCATTCACTGCTTTTATCTCCAATCAGCTGCAGATTGGAGATAGAGCTTTTCCCTGTAGGGAAAGGGAGATGGGGCCTGGGGAGAAAGCTGCTGGGTGATTCAGACCTGCTTACTTTTGAGTAGACGTACAGAGGCTTGGTATTTGGGCTGCTATTTGAAATTGCTGTTGGGTGATTCAGTCGTGCCTATTGCTGCGTACATGCTCAGAGGCTTGCTCTGCTTACTTCTGAGTAGGCTTTAAATCCCCACTTTGCCTTTGGCTCTGTCCACAGATGGAATGTGGCCCCTGAGACCTTTCCCAGATTGAAACTCAGCCTTTCTACTGAAAAAGGTTCCCCACCCGTTATACGCCATATAGCCTCCTTTCCTCAGCAGTCTTGCACAGAATTACTGGGATGGGGGGCAGGTTAAACCCTCACCCCATCCCAGCAATACTGCATGTGTATGTGTGCTCACGCATGTGAGGCCTCCTCCTGACACCAGATGCAGTCCTTGGGACCAAAAAAGTTGTGCACTCCTGCTATATGGCTTTTTTTCCCCTTTTTTCTTCACCTTGCTGAGTGGCTATAGAAAGATTTGCATTAATACCTGATTGAAACCAAGGGGTGGCTTCTCTTTCTTCTTTTTAATTTTCATCATACATTCGTATTTATTTTTATTAGACACCATTGAAGATGGGATACACCAGCTTTAAACCTTTAGCAGAAGAAAGAAAAAAAGGAGGGGGGAATTATATCAACCATGGGGACAAATTCTCTCTAGCAACCTGTGGCCTGTCTACAAACCATAATTAGTTAGAGAGATCATGATGTAGAGCCTCTTGAAATGGGAGTAAGAATAGTTGTTCTCTGTGGAGAAATAGAACAACCTTTTGTACCTTGTAATTTAAGGAGCAGCAACAGGCTAATAGGCAGACAACGGAGGGTGTAGCATGTGGTTTGGTTCTCAGCAGAACAGCAGGCCTCTAATGAGGCCTAGTAGTGGATAGCAGCTGGTAAACTCTGCACTCAAGTAGGAGGCTCAGAAAGCTTTTATATACTAACAAAGGGCTGCAAATTGCTCAAAGGCTTGAGTAGGGAATGAGAACATGTTCATATGGTCAGCCGGTATATACTCTCTTTTTTTTTAGATTACAATATACAACTCTACACTACCATGAAAAGCTATACAGGTTCATGATTTTGTGCATTTTTTAAAGAATAAGTTGTATATAATCTTAGTATTAGTTTTTCACTAGGAACAGTGCCACCTGCTCCTCTATACCATAATGCCTGAAATATCTGAACAAAGTACTGGCCTTATTAAAAGGGCAATAATTCAGATCAGATAGGCACAGATTTCATAACATCAAATGGGTAGCATTCTCTTTCCAAACAAAGTGTGGGCACCCTGAACGTCTCTCCTGTGCAGGCCCTGTTGAAAAGGACGGGAGCTGCATAAGAGCACTACCCTGCAAGTTTGTCATCACCACCATTCCAGAGATAACAGCCCTACTCAGGCATTCTCTCTCACATGACTCCAATCTCGTCAGAGGGAAAAGCTGGACCATGCTGGCTGGCCCTGCTGTTTCTTTCACATCCCTGTCGCTTGTCCCCACCACCTTCCATGCATTTGTGAGGAAGGGGCAGGTCTGAAGCAGGGGACCTGCTCTCATTTGGGTCAGAAAGAATGGCATACAGTAGAGATAATCCTCCCTTGGCAATTTTGTTTCCCCGACCTCTATATAGAGCCTATATAGAGGCCAGGGAAATGGGGTTGCTGGGAGAGGCTGCACACAGAGATATAAAACTGGAGCAACTGTCTGTGTCGTTGTTAAGGTGACAAACGTCAGCAAGTCAAAGGAGGAGGAAGTCCTATGTTTATGAGTAAATGCACATAAGGTTTCTCTTTGCGAAACAGGTTGTACTGTTTAAAATGAATTTTAATTACATCTTCAGCATTTACAAGCAGGACAGAATACATCTGCAAGTCTGATGTTCTATGGATGCTTGAACTGCTGGTTTATTTATTTATTTTATTTATTTACAATATTTATATACCGCTCCTCATCAGAAGATTTCAGAGCGGTGAACAACATAAGAATAAAACAATGGTTAAAAGAGTTTAAAAAGTTGAAACATTTTTAAAAAGACAAATCCCAACGAAGTGGAATTCAACAACCCACGGCTGGTCATGCAAGGAAGGCCTCTTGAAAGAACAACATCTTCAGGAGGCTCCGGAAAGAACACAATGTTGTCGCCTGCCTGACCTCTAAAGGCAGGGAATTCCATAGGAAGGGGGCCACCACAGTGAAGGCTGTTCTCCTGGTGGATTCCAACCGGGCCATAGGTCCATGTGGAACCACCAGGAACATGCCCTCTGATGACCTCAGTGACCAGGCAGGTTGGTAGGGAAGGAGGCGCTCTCTCAGGTATCCTGGTCCCAAGTTGTTTAGGGCTTTGTACACAAGTACTAATACCTTAAACCTGGCCCGGTAGCGAATAGGCAGCCAGTGCAGTTCCCTCAGCAAAGGAGTTACACGCTGAAAAGGGGCAGCTCCCAACAACAGCCAAGCTGCTGCATTCTGCACTAGCTCCAGCTTCCTGACCAGCCTTAAGGGCAGCTCCACATAGAGCGCATTGCAGTAATCCAGTCTTGAGGTTACTAATGCCTGTACCACCATGGTCAAGCTATCCCTGTCCAGGAGAGGCCGTAGCTGGCGAACCAGCCAAAGCTGGTAAAAGGCACTCCGAGCTGCCGCGACCACTTGGGCCTCCAGCGACAATGATGGATCTAGGAGTACCCCCAGACTACAGACCTGATCTTTCAGAGGAAGTGCAACCCCATCCAGAAGAGGCAATGAGCCTATCTCCCAGACCCGGGAACCACTCACCCACAGGGCTTCCGTCTTGCCAGGATTCAGCTTCAGTTTATTGGCCCTCATCCAGCCCATTACTGAGTCTAGGCACTGATTCAGGACTTGCACAGCCTCTCCTGATTCAGATGTCACAGGGACACAGAGCTGCGTGTCATCAGCACACTAATGGCATTTAGCTTCAAATCCCCTAATGACTGCTCCCAGCAGCTTCATATAGATGTTAAACAACATTGGGGACAGGATGGTACCCTGCGGCACCCCATAGCTCAATTGCCAAGGTGCCGAGGAATAGTCACCCAATGTTACCTTCTGAACTCAGCCCCGTAGGTAGGACCAGAAGCGCTGTAGCACAGTGCCTTCAACACCCATCCCACGGAGTCGATCCAGGAGGATATCATGGTCAATGGTATCAAAAGCTGATGAGAGATCGAGCAGAATTAACAGGGTTGCACTCCCCCTGTCCCTCTCTCGATGAAGGTCATCCATCAGGGCGACCAAGGCTGATTCAGTCCCATAACCAGAACGAAACCCAGACTGAAATGGGTCTAGATAATCAGTATCCTCCAAGAGTGCCTGCAATTGGTTCTCCACAACCCTCTCAAGTACCTTCCCTAGAAAAGGGGTATTTGCGACTGGGCGGTAGTTGTCTAATACCGTTGGTTCCAGGTGGGCTTCTTCAGGAGTGGCCACACTACTGCCTCCTTAAGGACAGCAGGGACCACCCCTTCCCGTAGGGAAGCATTTATCACTCCCTGGACCCACCCAGTCATACCCCTTCGGCTAGCTTTTATTAGCCAGGAGGGACAGGGATCAAGAGGGCACGTGGTCGGTCGCATTATTGCAAGCATCTTGTCCACATCATCAGGCCATAACAACTGGAACTGATCCCACAAAATCGGGCAGATGGTGGCATCAGACACCTCGACTGGTACTGCACTAACAACAGCATCAAGGTTTACTTTGGTTTTACTTTTAGTTAATCATCCACAAGCTTGTGCTCTGCAACTTAAGATAAACTTTGCAAGAGTCTGGCTGTGGCTCCATAACACATAAAATACCAACAAGGAAACATCATCCCAAGTCAAACACAACTGAAGCCAAAAGCAGCTGGAGCCATTACTATAGTCCTGGGGTCTCCAACATGATACCCATGGGCAGCACTGTGCCTGCGGGCATCTCTCTTGGTGCCTATCAGGCTCCCTGCCCCTCCTGATTTTTATTTTATTTCTTAAGATTTGTTGTAATTAAGATTTATTAACTGGGATGCTGGCATATTGAAAAGCAAAGTACTGCCCTCCAGCACCATCTTTATTGGGTTCAAAATAACGTTTTTGTGTTTTGGAGCTCAGACCCCACCTCTTCCTTGCAATTAGGTTCTTGTGCAAGTTATTTTTCTTTTAGTCTCACCAGTTTGCCTTCCGGGAAATGAGTATTTTGTGATAAACCATGCTCACAATGGCAGCCATTTTATGAATGGGCAAGCTGCCCATGGCAGCCATTTTGTGATACCCCCTCAAAATTCCAAATGTCCATTCTAGCTCACCATCCCCAAAAGGTTGGGTGCTCCTTGTCATTAGTGGGATAGGTGGTAGTGATTGTGAAGAAGCAGAAACAGCAACTGAAGCCAGGGAGCTACTACCTAGTAGTAATGAGAGAATGCCTAGCAAAGTAAAGAGAACCATCGCGGTAACCACCAGCCACCATCGGTTTTGGTACTAAGTTTTAGCAGGTTTGATTTAGAACAGCCACAAATAAAGTATCAGATGGTTCAAAATAGAACCAAAAACCCATAATGATGTCTAATGCATTTAAAACAATAAGCCTAAAAGACTCTTAATACAATGAAACATAACATATTGAACTTACTGAAAATCCTAGCAATGTGGAAAAGACAAGCTGAAAGCGGGCTATAATTTAATTACCTGGTTGCAACAAAGTTAGTTATTGTCAGAGAAGTCAATGAAGGCTGACGAATGCATAATTATCTCTAGCTTCCTGAAAATGCACACTTCTTTAACTTTGATTAACTTTACTCAGTTTGCATAGATGCATTTTTTTAAGTGTTCATTCAAATTACAAAATGCTTCAGGTCCTAAATAAATTCTGAGCACTGGCCAGACCCTTACTAGCCTTTACATTTAATAATGTCTCATAAGCGTAACAAAAGCAAAGACATCTGCATGGTGGCTTTCTCAGATCCATATTTTTAAACACATCCCTTATAGAATTTTGATAGTGTGTATTTTTCAAATGAAACATAGATCAACTAACAAATCAAAACAACAAATATTTGTGACTCGGCAAATATGACGTATATGTTCCATGCAGAAGAAAAATATATTAGTAGCCATTTAGGCTTTCTTCAGGCAGAGCTTTTATCCTGCGACTGAGATTGCTCCTTCACTGAAGTTTGCGGGCTCTTTACATGATGCCGTAACCCTCCAGGGCATCTCCTGCACTAAATGCCCTTTGTTCCGTTTTTAAATAGATCGCAGAAAATGAGCTATCAAATCACCCCGTTGTGTTCCGCTTGAGTTCCCTCCGTGAAAAGAGTTAAAGCGGCAAGAAGAGGAGTGAGATCCATGAAAGATAATGGAAGACTCAGATACGGGGAGGAGGAGAGAGAAAGGGGAGGGAGGAAAGAAAGAAAGCGGGTGAAAAATGAAGTTGTTGTGATCCTGCATTTAAAACAGAAGCAGAAAGCCCCGTTTTACATGCAGGATTTTAGGCTGGTGTCGAGATGCCCTTAGACTAGCCCCAAAGGAAAGCTAATGAATGAATGAAAATCAACTCTGTTAATCATCAACTTAAAAGCTATGCTACAACAAAATAAACAGTGTAGAGAAGGATTAAGGCTAATTTCTGAAACCGTTTCGATATGCCTCCTCATTCCCCAAATTCCAACACAGCTGGGCATAATGGTCTGTTTCTACAATCCAGAGTGAACTCAGCCATGCTAACAAACCATGGTTTGTTAACCACGAACAACCCACAAAGAGAACTCATGGTTTGTTGCTGGGTTACGAACTGTGGGTTGTTCGAGCGGAATCCAATGGGGTGCTTACACCCCACCAATTACTGATTGCAACCAGGACCCACTACTTGTACAAGGAAGATTTAGCACTTCCAAGGCAACTGGACACGAGTGAAAACTCTCATTTGTGGAATGAGGCAGGTCAGTGGAGCTCACATATGGGAGCTCCTACAACCTGCCCCTATTAAGAGTAAGAGCATTTCTGCTCATTTCAGAGTTTCTTATGGGAAGCGCTAAATCCCTGTTGCGCAAGTGGTGGGTCCCACTTGTGCAACGTAATCAACAGGACCCACCACTTGTGCAAGACAAGTAGTGGGGCACAAGAGAATCAGCGGAGGCAGAAGTGCCCCATCGGATTCTGCCCTTCATGGTTTGTTAGCAGGGCTGGATTCATATTACACAACAACCCATGGTTCAACAATAACCCATGGTTCAACAGCAAGCCACAGTCAACCTCAGTTTTGAGTATGTGTTGTCATGTTGTGTGAAACCAGTCAGTCAGACACACACATACACTGATTATGCTTTTAAAGAAATTTCCAGTGGTGCCAATGGAAGTTTTTTTAATGACTAACTGCTGCCTGGAGGCCATTTTCTGGAGAATCACAGAATGCAGGGACGACAGGGTTAACCCTTCCCTCTCCAACTCTACACTCACCAGCAGCAGCAGCAACACAATTAGCATGACAGTAATTTTTTTTTTTTAGGGGATTGCAGTGAATGGGGAAGGGAGGGTTCCCTCCCCATCTGTATCCCACCCAAAAAAAATGCCCACCAATGTGGCAATTATGCTTTTTCAAAAACTTCTGTTGGCACCAACAGACCCTTCTGAAAAAAACTAACTGCTGCGGGGGGATGGAGAGAGATCATGTTGGCTACATACTGGGAGGGGAGCACAGCCACATCCTGTCAGGTATGAATCTGAGCATGTGGAGATAGTTGGCAGCTCAGACTCAGAATGGAAACAGCCAGAACCGGGGGAGGCTCCCTCCCTAGTGAGCTCAGGTATGGCAAGGCCTTCTTCTCAAGACCTTGGCACACAGATGGCTCAACCTGAAGGGGCCCCCTTTCCTTCTCCATGAGGACCCAGGTCTCGAGGGAGGAGGAGATTGAGGGGAGTGACTTGAGGGATGCTAGGGTCCATCACAGAGCGAAGCGGGAAAAGTTAGAGGCGGGGCTCAGATGCTCCACCAGGTTGGCTATGCATGATAGCCTACATAGGGGGGAGCAACTGTAAGGGAGGGGAGTCCTCCCTAAGCTAGTCTGGCCAGGAAGTTCTTGTTCAAACTGCCGGCAACTTCTTTAACTTCCACCTTGGCTCCTCTGTTTTTATTCATAATTGTGTAGAGTAGCTACTTCCTTTGTAGCTTGAGAGTTTCCTAGAATTTCCATCTGTAAAGAACCTGGTCTTCAACTAATAAAGTAGTGAGCCTGAAGCCTGATATCTTAAAGTGTGTTGACTGTGGTTTCTTAGAGTGTGTTGATTGCGAAGAGAGAAAGGATGAAGGAACGTGACACATCCAGCCCATTGGCTCCCCATCCATGTAATAGAGGCCATCATGTCTTCGTCCTCTGCTTTTTGTGAGTCTTGCAAGAAGAGTAAGTACTAAAAGGTTTTCATTCTGGCTCTAGACAAACTTTTATTGCATACCAGGTAACTGGGCAAGAAGACAAACTGTAAGTAGTGATGGGTAGGGGTGCTGGAAAAATCCACAATGGAACCAAATGAGTTCGGATTTTTATGAATCCAACTGGCGGATTCCTCAGTGGGCCAGCTTGCCCCCTGTCTGACAGATTCTGCTGACTCGTGAACCATTTTTGTAACGTTCCGGAATTTTGCACAACTTTTGTCACAGAAAAATACACAATTTAAAAAAAAAAAAACAGCCGAAAATGTGCATTTCCCCCATAGGCTAAAGTGTGAAGATGTGCATTTTGTAGGATGTCTGCATTTTGTGGGATTTTGCACATTTGTGCATGTGCAAATTTGCACAAATTTGGAAACTAAAAAAAAACAAACTAATTCCATCAATGAGCAGATGACAGAACGAGAGGTGCCTGATAACTGCAACACACGGACGGAATGGATTTTACACAATCTAGTAATCCCTAGTAATGTGTGAAACCCCTGTCCCACCCCATCAAGCTCACAACTGGGCTTGTAAAAACTTAATTACACACCTCAGCTCAGAAAATAGTCAGTTTTTCCCCAAAAAACCTGATTCCAGTCTTGTCACATCTCTGATTATGTCACTGGGAGTGCAACAAGGTTGATCGCTCCCATTACCACCCTGTGAAAGTCCAATACTCCTGCCCTTACCCACCCAGCTGCCTCCTGTTCCATCCACACTTTGCTTTATTGCTGCTCCAGTGGCAGCAGGGGAATGGAGAGAGATCTGTCTCCCTCCTCTCCTCTCTGAGGTCTGGTGTGCTGCTATGACTGTGTGCCGTGCATTTTCATTTACCCAGAACTACTAATGTGGATCCCACTGTTGATCAATGGAATGCAAGGATGTTCCTAAACAGTCTCCCATCCAAGCATAGACCAGACCTAAACCTGCTTAGCTTCAGCAAAATCACTGCATCGGCCACCTTCAGGCCATGCCCTGGGGCTGTCTCATGGGTGCATTGACCCTGGGGATTAGATGCTGGTGTGGGCAGCATCCACATCTCAAGCTCTCTCTCCTCTCTCTCTCTCTCTCTCTCTCTCTCTGCCACACACACACACACACCCTAAGGCTTATTTGCACATGCAGATGTCTCTGCACTTCGTTTGCCCTCCATGCACAAACAAGAAGGCTGTCTTGCGCCCTAGATAAGCAATATTAAAACGAACGACATGTATCAACATTTATTTATGTATTTATTTAAATCTGTTTTAGTGTTTTTATGTCATACATTTTCCCTGTCGAATCCAAAGCAGCTTCTTGGCACTGAGAGGAATCAGAGCAAGAAATGTGGTGCTTTAGTCCCACATCAGTGATAACTGCACCTATAAGCCACGCTGTGCAGCGTCACACAGCCATATGTAGCATAGTCGTAAATGATTCAGTTGGAAACCGGAAGGTCCATGTTTCAAATTCTGCCTCAGTCAACCACTCAGTAGGAGGTGTCAGGAAAGTCATGCTTTTCTTAGTCCCCCTCTGCAACTGAGAAAAATAATGTAAAATATAATGCTGACCTACCTTTGCAGGATTTTTGGCTGCATTGTTGAAATATTGTATGCGAAGCACTTTGGATACTTGAAAGGAATATATGAATGCTAAGCGTTCCATATATCTGAACATACATAAAAATTTGCACCATATAACACTGAGGAGGTGTTAAAAGGTTGCTATTCATTTTGACCACATTATTATTGTTACAATTATTATAATTATTTTTTATTGTAAAATTTCAACAAAAGAAAAGAAAAACGTGGCTATGTAGATTTGAATATATCCATTTCAATGCATACGTATGAAATGTATATACGTATGAAAATACAGGTTTCTAAGAACTATACATAAATATCAAAAGCAGACCAAATATTCAAATAAGTATCCATTCGCAGATGGCATCTATACACCACCTGTTCAAATGTTGAAAGCACTGCAAGGTCTTCAGCCCATTGCATTATAGGAGGTGAGTGTTTATCCTTCCAACATTTTAATATCAGTCTATTAGCTGTCAGAAGGGTGCGGAGAATCCATTTGCACTGACCATGCATTAATTTCCAGGAAGCAGGTAGATCATTTAAAAGAGCATGCACATAAGTAAATATTAAGGAGTGTTCCAATACAAAATGTATCCATATAATGACCTCCTCCGAAAAAGAGGCAACTACTGAACATTGCCAAAACATATGCTTAAAAGAAGCATCAGCTGTGTTATACCTCCAACAATTAGCTGACCTAGATAAACCCTTATTAAAGAGACACTGTGGCATCCCATAGATACTAAACAAATGTTTTTTGCAGAATAAGATGCAACCTGAGATCCATAGATGCATCAGATACAGATGCCAAGGTGGATCCATTAATTAGGGAAAATGAGACAATCCCGTTTCCTATTCCATTCTTGCTTAAGACCCTGTATATCATATTTATTCACCAATAATAAGTATTTATGGACATGGATCATAGATCGATTTGCCTGATCAGCTTCAACAAGTGCTTCCAGTAGTGAGGGAGATGCTGAAACTGTAAAAGTAGTGGGGTAAAATCTTGATACAAACAAATTTTGCAACTGCAGGTATTGCCATTCAGCCATAGCTGGCAAATCATATTTAGCCAGCAAAATAGAGACTGACAAAAACTCATCATAAGAACCCACCAGTTCATCTAAGGTAAACATTTTCTTATCTGTCCATGTCCACCACAAAAATGTTTTCTTGCCAATTTTTAAATCTGGATTTCCCCATAGTGTCTATTTAGCATGACAAAATGGATCAAAATGTGATTGATGTGACACTATATGCCACATACCTAACCGTCATAACTGTGGGAGCAACCCTATCCCTTCTAATATATCTCGATCCTAATGCCATCCATTTAGAGAGAGGGTCCAGCCAAGAAGATTCCAAAACTGACCAAGGTGAAAAATCTGATCTAAACAGAAAAGTTCAAAACTTAGTGCAAGTCAACAAATAAGCTCCGTGATATAAAGCAAGATCCAGAAAAGCAAGCCCACCTTCTTTAACTGGAAATTGCATCCGTTTCAAAGATAATCGTGGCAGAGAGGACCCCCCACCCCAATTTATGAAACAAAGCACTGATTTTTTGAAAATATTTGCCAGGTATAGATAGAGGAATCCCATGTATAACATAAACAATGTGAAATATAGTATTCATCTTGAGTGTATTTATCCTGCCCCACAAACTCAGCTTTAAAGATGCCCATCTATCTAAATCCCAACAAAGCTCATTAATCAATTTATTCAGGTTAAATATTTGCCCGCATTATGCTTTCACGTATGCTTTCATTATCTATTTCTACTGAAGAAAATGTTATTAAGGCTGCAATCCAATAACCACTTATATGGGAGTAAGCCCCTTTGAACTCAGTAGGACTTACTTCTGAGCAGACATGCACAGGGTTGTACTATAAGTCCCTATGTTTAAAACATGTTTATGTAACTTCAAGAGATATATACAGATATAGATATATATGGTTACATAAAACAATTAGGTTTTTCGAAAGCCTTGTAGTCTATAACTGATGATTTGACATATTAGTTCCCCTTAAACAATCAATAAACCAGTTTCAGGTTGTCTGATGTCAACTATAAGCAGCTTTTTGTGTTTGCATGGTTGGTATTGCTGCCAGCCAGTCCTGAGGGCCTGGCTATATAAAAATATGTCACACGCAGGAGGAGCCTCTCAGGCCTGCTGCGGCACCAGCATCTGCTTTGTGTGTGTCCCTGTGCAGGGAAGCTTAAGTAAGTGTGGGAAAGTAGCAACTGCAGACCAGGGATTGCCATAAGGCAGGACCTAACGCGTCGCTCTTTCTGGTTTGTCAAAAACAGATGGAATAGCACATAATAGGCCCAGGCCACAGGTCCTCAGATCTTTTCTCTTCCTTATGAATATACAACTAAACATTGGCCAAGTGTAAAGGGAAAGCCACTTAGGAAAGAAATATCTACTTCACTGCAGAGCCATTTGTTGCAAATGGCTTGAACTGAAATAAGTTCAGGGTATATTGGTTAGCGGTAGTGGGGGGGGGGAATACACATGCCATTTGCTTTTGAAGCCCACGCATCCATTTTCACACAGAGATGACTTAGTGGGTAAAGTAGCAGTTACAGGAACTCTGGGAGGAAATGACCATGATGTACCTGAGTTCTTGGTTCTAAGGGAAGCAAAAGCCGAGTGTAGCCAAACATGTACCCTGGATTTTAGGAAAGCTGATTTTAATAAACTCAGAACAATGATCAGTAAGGTCCCATGGCAAGCGACTCTAATGAGAAAAGGAGTCCAAGATGGGTGGGAGTTTTTAAAAAAGGAAATTCTCAAGGCACAATTACAAACAATTCCAACAAGAAAGAAAGGTGGAAGACAACAGAAGAAGCCAATGTGGCTTCACAAAAAGCTAAGAGATGACCTGAAAACAAAAAAGGACACATATAGGAAGTGGAAAAAAGGCCAAGCAACAAAGGAAGAGTACAGGCAGGTAGCACAGAATTGCAGGGAAGGCTGAAGGTGAGAATGAGCTGAGGTTAGCGAGGGATGCTAAAAGCAATAAAAAAGCTTTCTTCACCTATGTGCATAGTAAAAGACTGGGCAGAAAACAACAGAATGACATTTAATAGGGATAAATGCCAAGTTCTGCACCTAGGAAAAAGAAGCCAAATGCACAGTTACAAGATGGGGGATACGTGGCTCAACAACACTACAAGTGAGAAGGATCTTGGAATTGTTGTCCATCGCAAGCTGAATATGAGCCAACAATGTGATGTGGCTGCAAAAAAGGCAAATGCTCTTTTGGGCTGCATTAATAGAAGCATAGCTTCCAAATTCCGGGAAGTACTAGTCCCCCTCTACTCTCACTGGTAAGGCCTCATCTGGAGTACTGTGTCCAGTTCTGGGCACCGCACTTTAAGAAGGATGCAGACACGCTGGAGAGGGTTTAGAGGAGGGCAACAAAGATGATCAGGGGACTGGAAACAAAGTCCTATGAAGAGAGACTGAAAGAACTGGATGTGTTTAGCCTTTAGAAGAGAAGACTGAGGGGAGATATGATAGCGCTGTTCAAGTACTTGAAAGGTTGTCACAGGGAGGAAGGCCAGGATCTCTTCTCAGTCATGGTCTTATAGGTCCCTTCCAACCCTACTATTCTGTGATTCTATGATCCCAGTGCAGGACACGGAATAATGGGCTCAAGTTACAGGAAGCTAGATTCCAGCTGGACATCAGGAAAAACGTCCTGGCTGTTAGAGCAATATGACAATGGAACCAATTACCTAGGGAGGTAGTGGGCTCTCCCACACTAGAGGCATTCAAGATGAGGCTGGACAGCCATCTGTTGAGGATGCTCTGACTTAGATTCCTGCACTGAGCGGGGGGTTGGACTCGATGGTCTTGTGGGCCCCTTCCAACCCTACTATTCTGATTCTGTGATATGATTCTATGACATCGTATTTTGTGATCCACACTCATGTTTAAATTGAGATAAAATTTGTCTCCTTTATTCAGATTCCATGTATGCATGGGAGTTGAATCTCTTGTCTTGTTTGTTTGTTTGTTTGTTTTTTATTTGTTTGGATTACTATCAGTTTTGGTACAATTTCAACAGTGCTTTTCAGACTTCCTACTCCCAGGGGACACTTTCCAAATCAGCTTGTTTTGTTTGCTAAAGAGTCCCTGAGTGTCTGCCATCAGATCCCTATGTGTTGCAGAGGATTCTGGAACATATCCTTGAGTCCAGATGCAATTTACACTGGGCAATATCCAGGCCAGTTGGGCTTGACCATTGTCGTGTATTAACTGAGAGTGTATCCTAGACCACATCCAACACTCCCCTTCAGCTGCAGATGTCTGAAGAAGATTGACAGAGATGGGCTAGCTGTCCACCATTACTGGAATTGACCGCTGATAAGCTCCGAAGATACCCAGAGCAAAGTCTGAAAACCAATGCATTACAGCCATGTGGAAAGCCCTTTATAATGTCTTGTGTGTATAACCGGCCATATGTGAGGATGAAGAGTCAGACAAGGTTTGCAACCATTTCTGAAGCCATTCAGAAAGTGGATAGGTCTTGGGAAACCTAGTCCAATGCCTCTTTTTTAGCCACTACAGTATGAGCAGAGGTTTAGTACCAGAACCATTATCATCCAGCCTTTTCCCAGTTACCATAGGAAGCCTTTAAGTTCTCCCTACTGCAAAAAGTCTTTATTCTCACAATCCAGAGTAGAGATGTAAAGTTTCTGGAAATCTTGAGGCCATGGGAAAAAAACAGTTTTTTTCCAGGGGTTTTTAGAGAATTGAAAAAAATAGAAAAAATGAAAAATAAGCAATACTTATTTTGTTAGCATGCTTTACAGATCTAAAGTCACTTTGTTGCTTTAAGACAGCCTTCCCCAATTTGGTGCCATCCAGATATTTTGGACTTCCACTCTCATCAGCCTCAGGCAGCATGGCCAATGGAAAGAAATGCTGGGCACTGTAGTCCAAAACATCCGGAGGGCACCAGGTTGGCTAGTGCTGCTTTAGTAGTCTTTCTCTTTCTAATGTTATTTATGTATGACTTAGTTTGCTAATAAAATTATCATTATTTTTTAAAACTTTTACAAGTAAACCCCGTTAGAAAATTTGTAATAATTGTCTGAATAGGTTAGAACTACATTAAATGACTGCTACAGCATCAGAAACACAGGCTCTACAGAACAAAACCCACGCTATCAAGAATGCACATTTACTCTCAAGAACGCACAATGGTGACTCTACACAGATGTTGGGATACCAAGCATAAATGTCTAGCAGTAAAATATACTTCAGATCAATAATTTTAAGTAGGAATGAAAGAACTAACTATGCTGGGAATCTTACAGAGAGGATTAAAAAATATTTTCCCCCATGGCTTCATTATTTCCAGACAGTTTATATCTCCAGTATTTCTATAAAAGTGTTTTTATTACATAATTTTTAGAAATCATTTTGGTGGGGAGTAAAGGGCTGCAGTGGCTTAGTGGTTAAGACGCTGAACTGCAGACTGGAAGGTCGGCAGGTCAGCAGTTCGAGACCCGAGTGCTGCGTGACGGAGTGAGCTCCCGTCTTCAGTCCCAGCTTCTGCCAACCTAGCAGTTCGAAAGCAAAAAATTGCAAGTAGATAAATAGGTAGCACCTCGGCGGGAAAGGTAACAGCGTTCCGTGCACCTCGGTGTTCAGTCATGCCGGCCACATGACCACAGAAGCATCTTCAAACAGTGCTGGCTCTTCGGCTTAGAAACGGGGATGAGCACTGCACCCTAGAGTCGGACACGACTGGTTGGGGACACCTTTACCTTTACCTTAAAGGCTGGGTAGCAATGTATAAATACTTTGTCTTAAATTCAAAAAGAAAATATTTCATAATCCAAAGCTGTTCAATTTTTCCAATTTTTCAGAAAAACAAAACAAAAGCAGTCCTTGGAAAAAAATGGGGGGGAAGCACATTTTCCCCCAATTTTTCCAGTTCTTCTCCAGGCTTCATGTCTCTACTCCAGAGCAACTGTGACAGTGCGTCCTGCCTTCCTCTCTCTCTCCTGCCCATACCCTTCTTTGCCCCCATTTCTTTCAGAAAATTGTGAGGATAAAATGGAGAGGAGGAGGATAATGTAAGCCGCCTTGGGCTCCTTGCAAGAGGAAAAAAGGCGGGGTATAAATGCAATAAATAAAATTAATAAATAAAATATCATTTTTGTGGTTCAAGGAAGCCGTATAAGAGCTGGGATGGAACACTGATCCTCAGCAGCATGGTGGCATTGTGTTGTACCACAGTGGTAGGTGTTCCCAGTTGCAGATTCAACAGCATTCACTAAACCATGTTAATAATAGATGGGAACAGCATTCTATCAACCTTTGCTGGAGCAAAGGGAAACTATGCTATGGTGGCACTGGCAGTTATCTATAATGTGGAACTAAGGAGATCCTTTCAGAACAGTCCCTCCGCCCGCTCCGTTGGACAAAATAGGGGCACAGTAAACTGAAATAGTCAAGTTGGGTTTTATATATCTGTGTGCATCAATAACACAGCGAATATTCCACTGACCTACACAATCCCACATGACCCACAATAGAGCCTCTGGTTAGTTGCACATCGAATGTGCTATCAACCTGCTTATCTTCACAGCCGAATAGTGTGATCACTGGTGCATTTGCAGTGTGATTTTGTGCACTGTGTCAGAAGAGGCATCAGTGCTGGGTTGTCCTTTGCTGTGCCACACAGTTCCTTCTTTAGACAGAGCCGTTCTGCAATCACATCAGAAGAGCCACTGGAGCAGAAAGATGCAACCTTACTGTCCAAACAGCATTCCGGGCACATTGGTTTTGGTTTGGTTTTTAAAACTAGATGCTTCAGGGGCTTTCTTCAGGATCCCCGTGATGCCACCTGCAGATGCTTGTACAATGTTAGTTTTGCAGGGGCAGGGTGAACCTAAAGAAATTAACTGCCCCAGGCAGCTATATGTCAGAACCTCCTATGAAAGGATAAGGAGCCTCAGGTAGCAGTGATGTCTCCATCTTCTCTGCCTAAGAAGATAGTCCTGTCCTCTGTTTCTGAGGACTTGTCCCTAGAACCACCTTCAGCTTGGTAAGCCACCCATCCACACAGCTTTCACTACCTTGCTCATCCAACAGGGAGCTTTCCAGCCCTATGCACCCTGTGAACTGGGTTTGGCCTCTTTAAGGTCAAGCAGTTTTCCTCTGAGGAGGTGAAGCTTGATGCATCACCAGTCCATCCCCACCCCACCCCACCCAATCCACACTGCTAGATATGGATCGTCCTTTCCCTTCGCAATCAACACCACAACGGACAAAGCTTCAGGCTAATACGACTTTATTTTGTTAGAGCCTAGTCTCTCTACAATTGCAGATTCAAGGAAAGCTCTCAGGATGCCTGCAGGTTCTAAACAACTAATCAATGATCTCTAAGCAGAGGAGACAAACCAGAGGGAAAGAAAGTTGCCAAGGTGTTTGGGGTATGAGCCTCCTGGCCAAGCTAGCTTTGCAGTGAAGCCCCTCCCTTAGGGTGGCTCCCTCCTATGTTGGCTTCTAAGAGTGGCTATCTGAGTGGAGCATCTGAGCCCTGCCCCTAACTTTTCCCGCTTTGTTTTGCATCATGCCCTAGCATCTTTCAAGTCACACCCCTCTTCCTCCTCCTCCTCAGAAACATGCATTCTCAAGGTGGAGGGAGGGGGCAAAGACTCGGTCTGGGCCATCTGTTGGTCAAGGTCTTAGGAGGACTCTCTTCCAGCGTTTTGGCTCACTAGAGCGGGTACCTCTCCCAGGCTTTGATCTAGCTGCTGCTCCAACTCTGATTCAGAACTGGAGCTGTCAGACATCTCAAGGTGCTTAGACTCATCACACACACACACGCACACACACACACGCACGCACACACACACACACACACACCTTGGGCCAATCTACATGAGTGATTTCATGCAGAGAGAGAGAGCAGTTGAGGTCCTTTGCAACACGTGACATCGTCACCAATCCACAGCCAACCAGCAGCTTCCCTCTTGAAAAGCTGCATTTTCAGAAAGTCCTTTTACTCCATATTTTTTACCTAAAGCGGCTCCCAAGCAGTTCAGCTGTCATGTGCCCCATCCTTCCACATTAAATCCTGGGCATGCCTCTGTGGTATGGCTGTGACCTGGCAGCGATGTGGTCAAGGGGTGGGGGCGCCCTTTCCCCCCAGTCACTCTTTCACCAGTCGAAGTAACTATCCTGCTTTTTCAATTTGTAAATGCGCTACAGCGCTGTTTCTGCCATTCGCAATTGCACAGTTGTTGGTCCCTCTCTCCCCCTGCCCCATTCACTCTTTCACCACTGGGAGTACTTAGCCTGCCTTTTCAATCCATACATTTTTAATTTAATTTGCCCCAGATTATTATTTTTTCTGAGGGTGCCAGGTTGGGGATCGAATTTGCTGAAAAGGCACTCGTGGGGACCACATTGGGGAAGTAACTGGTTGTCTCCTCTCACATATCACTGAGCATGGAAAGGGGGGTTGCAGAGGGAAGCGAGCCTGTTGTTCTCAATGGCCCTGCATTTCTCATTCATAAAAGTGCTACAGCGCTGTTTTGGGGCTTCGGAATTGCGTATTTGTTGCTTTCGCCCATCAGAGCATCTAGCCTTTATGTCCCTTTCATAAAAGTGTGGGCAGGAGACAGAGGCTTAGTTCATGATCGGGAAGTGGAGGCGGCGGCAGCAGCAGCCCTGCTGCTGGCTCCAGAGTGTTTAAGGAAAACTACAATGTTACTTCTCCATGAAACTTCCCTGAGCAGAGGTGCATGCAGCGGGGCAGGGAGCAAGCCTCTCTCATTGGCTGAGCAGCATCTATGGGGTGATGATGTTTACTTCTACTAGCACGACTTCTGCCCACTCAACCCCAAAGTGAGGCAATTTTAACTGCAGCTTGACCTTGGAAAACCAGGATTTTAGGTACTTTTTACTCTGCTTTTCTTGCTTCATGTGCCACTGATGGACCAAAGCGGATTTCATGAAAATCCAGATAATACCCCAATGCGTCTCTCATTCCATTTTCATGTAGATTCCGTCCCTCCCTCCCTTGCCAGAGGACTACTTTTGGCTCTAGTCTACTGCTGAAGAACGCTTCAAATTTCCTGTTTATTGATTTGCCTAATGTTCAGCTTTTTCTTAAAAGTTGGGCCACAGTGAGCTGTCCACAGTACTGACCATGTGTGTGGTCTGCCCCAGACTCTTGCTGTGCTTTGCTGGCATGCCCTTTTGGCCTTTATCCTGGAATGGGAGATTGCATCAGGGAATATGCCCCAGGATCCCTTGCAATACTACTGAAGGTCGCTGGAACAGTCGCTGGAACATTCTTACCAGAGCTGCGCACAAATGACTGCTTGAAATTCTCCAACCTATTTGTGGGGAGGGGGGGGGGCAATTTAACCAAATTTCTCCAGTGGGAGGAAAAATTCTCCAGTGGTTTCTCAAACTTAGAGCTCACCACTGGCAAGGGTTGTAGCACAGCTTCTTCCTTTTTTCCCTAAGGGTTTTTTTTTGGGGGGGGGGTTGCACTACCATTGCAAGTGGCAACAGTAGGAACTGTGTTGGCAGCCTGGCCCCCATTTTGCTTTCTCCACAGTACCCCATACCTATCATTATTCTGGGGCATGGGGGTGGGGAAGGTGAAACCCACCAAAATGTGGGGAAGAAAAATTGGGTAAATTCTACAAAATGGCCTTTTATTTTTAGGGGGATGAGAGAAGAGAGATCTCAGGACCTTTCTAAGAAAAAACGTCTTCTGAGAAATTTTGTCTCCACTCTAGTTGTCATTCTTTAGGATTCAGCACCTTCTCCAGGATCTTCCAAATGTTAAATTTCTGATGGGTGATGGTGGATGCATCTTGCCTCTAGTGCAGGTGCAGAGAGATGATTATACAATGAAAGACAGGATGCTCATACACATTCCTCAGCTATCTCATAAGTGAGGTAAACACAAAAAACCTGAACCCAACCCATGAGAATTTCTCCAAAATTTCTTCTCCTTTGAATTTCTTTTTGAAAGCAATTTATTGTCTGTCAAATTGAATGAAAATGGTCAAAAATAATGTGGAAGAAATTGCAGCACAGCATTGGTTCTTACACTGTGCATAGGTGTATGCACCCTGAGCACCATCTGAAACATTGCTTGGATTCTGAGGCAGGCCTCCCAAGCCACAAATTGGCATCCCTAGAAATGTTACTCCAGTAAACAAAAATGAGGGCTGTTTCTACCATCAGGCTGGCTACTTTGTTTGTGTGTTTATTTAGAACAGGAGTGTTCCAAGCTTTCAACACTTGAACGGGTGGCATATAGCACCACCTTCAAATGGATACTTATTTGGATATCTGATCTGCTTTAGTTGAAGACTATGGATAATTGCTAGAAAGTTGTTTTTTCATATACGTATATGCATTTTATATGTACTAATTGCTATGGATATATACAAATTCATGTATGTATATTAAAAAGAAAAAGAAAGAAAGAACACAAGTGGAGAACATTTTTGAGAGCTGCATTCACCCCTGGGCAAGTTCTTGGGATGCACATTCCTGGGGCAAAAGTGGGTGAGAATTCACACACACACACACACTCACACACACAGACATACACATAAGCAGGAATATACTCACAGACAGGCACACACACCATTCGATCAGCTGAGCAGCTTGGGGTGGAGGCAGAGATCATGGGGAATGTGAGATTTAAACCATATCCTGTGATCCCCCACTGATTGCACACTGCTCATCTGAGGGCTCGAAAACAACAGAGCAGCAGGGAAGATGGAATTCCATAGCCCCCTCTTTTTTTTCTCTGTTCAGGTGCTTTCCAACAATACAGGGAAGGAGGAGAATTGCAGGGGGCAGGGTGAGGCGGGCCTGGCAGGAAGCTGGTCAGTCAGAGAGGAAGGTCCTGTGAGCAACGTCCAGTCCACAACCTAGAAGTTCCTTATGCTTTGTTTAAAAGATCTGTCTTTACACCTGACAGGTGTAAAACAGATCGGAGGGGGGCGCTAAAATGACTCAAACAACAAAATCAGTTAAATGTTGTTTATTCGGTCAGTCGCTTCCAACTCTTCGTGACTTCATGGACCAGCCCACGCCAGCGCTTCCTGTCGGCCATCGCCACCCCCAGCTCCCCCAAGGTCGAGCCCGTCACCTCCAGAATATCATCCATCCACCTTGCCCTTGGTCGGTCCCTCTTCCTTTTGCCTTCCACTTTCCCTAGCATCAGCATCTTCTCCAGGGTATCCTGTCTTCTCATTATGTGGCCAAAGGACTTCAGTTTTGCCTTTAAGATCATTCCCTCAAGTGAACAGTCTGGCTTTATTTCCTGGAGTATGGACTGGTTTGATCTTCTTGCAGTCCAAGGCACTCTCAGAATTTTCCTCCAGCACCACAGTTCAAAAGCATCTATCTTCCTTCGCTCAGCCTTCCTTATGGTCCAGCTCTCGCAGCCATAGGTTACTACGGGGAATACCATTGATTTAACTATGCGGACCTTTGTTGTCAGTGTGATGTCTCTGAACATTTTTAAAAACAGCAGGCTACGGAGTATTAAAATACTTCATACATACAAACACAAATGGCTCAAAGTCCTGAGAGAATACAAAGGGTTTTAGCTGGTTCCTGAATGATAGCAAAGTTGCCCTCCCCCCCCCCCCACTCTGGTCTGGAGCTGATTGGGTTTTTTTAAGGTCATACAGAAATGGACACTGGAGGCAGGAAATGGCTCCTTCTTGGGATTCTACTGCCTGGTGCAACTGCTTCCTCTCACGGCAATAATGCTGCATTGTGGAAAGAGGAGAGTTTTTCTCACTCTTTGCTCATGCAGAGGACTGATCAAAGGAGCTGGGATGCTTTCTCAAGCATGCAGGCTTAGGGATGTGTGCTGCCAGTATTTCCATCTCGTTGCTCTAATCTGGGGCACTAAGGGTGCAACCCTATGTGTGTTTAGACAGAAAAAAGTCCTACAACTCTCAGCATGCCCCATGGCAGGGAGTTGCAGGACTTTTTTCTGTCTAAACACACACAGGATCGCACCCAAACTGCATTGTTTTTCACTGCATCCAACTGTTAGATTGTGCATAGATGCAATATTTTGCCAGCGCAGTCCAATGCAGGACCAACATAGTTGTTCAGTCTACACAGTTGTTTTCCCAGAGTGAGCACATATGCATACTAAACAGAGAAGGTGACTGCCTGTTCCAGGGTCACCCTAGCAGTATTGTTGCACTGTTGTCCTGCGTAACCTCTGTGCCAAAGGCAACTGACCAACTGTGCCTTATGGCCTGCCAGGTGCTTAACAACCTCCATGTCTTTTCGTTCCAGGCAGCCAAAACAAGACGTTTATCAAGCTCCTGCTTGATCAATTTGAGACACAAAATTTTGAAAGCTTATGCTAGATAAAAATTATTTTCATCAGCCACCAGCCATTTCAATTAATATATGCAAAATTCAGACATACAGCTGAGCAGATAAAATTACTAAATTAAAATTAGAATAAATTTAGGCTCAAGATATCATAGAAAGACTTTATCTTAATAGCAGCTGCTAAAAACGTTGCAGACTTTACTGCCACCAGGCTGTCCTGATGTGCAAGGAGAAAAGACACTTAAAAATCAGAACAGCACCCTGGGAGAGTCAGTAATAGATTATACATTACCCAAGATATTACAAGGTTTAAGATCCCCCAAAGGAGAAAACTGTTACTTCTGGGAGGTAGTGTTGTTTAGTGAGTAGAGCAACTGTCCTTGACCTGGTGCCCTCGAGGTGTTTTGGACTATAATTCCCAGCATCATTCTTGGCCATTGGCTATGCTGACTGGGGCTAATGGGAGTTGAAGTCCAAGACATCTGTAGGGCACCATGTCAGGTAAGGCTGCTCTACCCACTATACAATACTACCTCTTGGGGAAGCCTGGGCTAGAGTGTTGGACTCACTAGGATTTTGGAGGCATGGCTTCACATTCCCACTCAGCCATGACAGTCATTGGATGACCTTGAGCCAATCCATTTCTCCCAGCCTATTCTACCTCACAGGGAGGCTATGAGGATAAAAGGAAAGAGGACCATAAACACTGCCCTGAGTTTCTTGGAGAGAAGATGGGATAAAAATGTAATAATTTTTCAGCTATAAGAAAAAGAAAAGTATTTATTCTGACCTGTTTTGTGACACATGCAGGTAGCTGACTCCTCCGTCCCCCCAGACTGGTTGATAGAACTTTAATTCCTTGATTAGTGTCAAAGTGTAAGGAGGACTTTGTGTGACAATGATGCTTCTCCCATCATTTCAACCACGACAGCCTCTTAAGCAAAAAGAAAAATCAAAGTCTTGTAGAATGCCATGTAAGTGTGACGGCAAAACTGAAGGCAATAGTAGCTTTTGCAGCCACTACAACACACCTGGTACTCCCAATAGGAGGAGAACACTCAAGAAAATTGAAGCTTCAAATGAGATGCTTCCACCTAACAAGCTATAATTTCTCTCCTTGGAGAGAGGGGAAGAAAAGGTCAGAGAACAGAATTTGCCACAGCAGTCCGTTTGCTCTGTCTGCGAGGAGAGGTTCAAGATGATCTTCAGAATGCCACGAGACAAAAGCATCATTACCTATAATTACTGTCTACCAGTGCCCACGGATTGATAACAAGCTTCCTCTGCCAGTCTTCTTCTGCCTTTATTAGAAGAGATGATTACATTAATTAACAAATCAACTTTTCCATACCACATTGGCTGATTGACCTCCAGAATAAATGATATGGGGCTAGTTAAATGTTACTGGATGACAACTGAAAACTATCACATGGCAAGATTAGTAACAGGAGAAAATAAAGGGATTAATGTAGCATATTATTTCTTGGGAAATTAATAAATATTTTTCCCTGTTCTGACAGATTACACTACCTTCCCTTTCTCATTCATATATATATATATATATATATATATATATATTAGAAAGAGAGAGATGTTATAAACAAATGTGACAGTCATATAAGCAACAACAACAACCAAAGATCAACATTGTCTAACATTGTCACAAAATTTATTTATTTATTATATTCTTGAGACACCCAATAACAAGCACTCTCTGGACAGATTACAAACAATTAAAAGAATAAAATATAATACTAATAGTTAAAACAGTCAAATACAATGCAATGTCATTCAAAACACCTAGCTTTATAATGATAGACAGAGGCAAAAACAAAACAAAAAAAATTATACAGTGTAGAATCAACTGCAAAAAAGGGACAAAAAGGACACACATTTTACAAAAGAAAAATGTCTGTGCCTGTTGATGTTCAAATGTCTAGCCCTCATGAAGTCAATAAAAAGATGCCAGACATTTAAAAAGTTACAGTGTCTTGTTTCAAGTTGCATCACTGAAGAAAATATTTGAGGCTTAGTTGATGGTTTCTATATTTAATTCAACGAATGTAATATATCCTAAGAACAGAAGGGAAAGAACAAGCTTAATACATGAATTCCTGTTCTTATTAGTACAACCATATCGCTAATCTGAGTTCAGGGGTGGAGATCAGCATAGTCCAGCCTTCCCCCAACCTGGTGCCTTCTAGCTGTGATGGACTACTAACTCCCGTCATCCTTGCCATCAATAGCCATACTAGCTGGGGATGATGGGAGTTATAGTCCAACACATCTGCGGCACAACAGCTTGGGGAAGGCAACTGTAGTCATTGTCCTTTTGTTCTGTTCTTTGCCCACCTTTAACAATGTCCAAAAATGTAACCAAATTGAGTCTTTATGTAATATTACCACTACAGTGAGCTTAAACATGAGATCTAACATGAGCTTGGATGAGGCAGCCCACCTCAGGGACTAGATTTTGAGGAACCATTGAGGGGCAGCAAATTGTCAATTATTTCATTGATTGGGGTGGGGGGGCATTACCACCATGGTGTGCCATTTAAATTTTCTGCCTTGGGCATCACAATGTCTTGCACGTAGGCCACTGCAAAAGGTTGAATGAAATGGAATGGTACACTAGCTCTAACAAGATTCAAGATTTGCCTGTTTGTTTAAAAACAAACAAACAAGAGTACACGTGGGGCAACTGTGCCATGCTGCACAGCACCTACCTGGATGTGAAAATATTAGGAATTATTAACGTCCAATGCCTCCTATATGTCCTTTGTGCCAGGTATTCTGAGGGCATTCTAGAATGTTTATTTTGCTATATAAATCTTCCCAGGTTTTTCTGCCAGTGGTGCTGGAGCTTGAGCACCTCAATGACGTCATGAGCTAAACCATGAAGGGACACCCAAGACGGGAAGGTCATGGCAGAGAGGTCAGACTAAATACGATCCCTGGGGAAGGAAACGGCAACCCACCCCAGTAGTCTTGCCATGAAAACGAAATGGATCGGTACAACCAGAGATATGTCGGTATACCGTCGGAAGATGGGACTCCCAGGTCGGAAGATGGTCAAAATGCTACTGGGGAGGAACAGAGGATAAGTTCAACTAGCCCCAGATCTGATGATGCAGCTAGCTCAAAGCCGAAAGGATGGCTAGCAGCCGACAGTGCTGGTGGTGAATGACAAATTCGATGTTCTAAAGATCAACACACCATAGGAACCTGGAATGTAAGATCTATGAGCCAGGGCAAATTGGATGTGGTTATTGGGGAGATGTCAAGATTAAATATAGACATTTTGGGTGTCAGTGGACTGAAATGGACTGGAATGGGCCACTTCACATCAGATGACCACCAGATCTACTACTGTGGACAAGAGGACCACAGAAGAAATGGAGTAGCCTTCATAATTAATAATAAAGTGGCTAAAGCAGTGCTTGGATACAATCCAAAAAATGATAGAATGATCTCAATTCGAATTCAGGGTAAGCAATTTAACATCACAGTGATCCAAATATACACCCCAACCACAGATGCTGAAGAAGCAGAAGTAGATCAGTTCTATGAGGATCTGCAGCACCTACTGGATAGTACGCCAAAAAAATATGTTATTTTCATTATAGGAGACTGGAATGCTAAGATGGGTAGTCAAACGACACCTGGAATTACAGGCAAGCATGTTCTGGAGAACAAAATGAAGCAGGACATAGGCTGATAGAATTTTGCCAAGGCAACTCACTGTGCATAACAAACACTCTCTTCCAACAACCTAAGAGACGACTTTATACATGGACTTCACCAGACGGTCGACACCGAAATCAGATTGACTACATCCTTTGTAGCCAAAGGTGGCAGACATCTATGCAGTCGGTAAAAACAAGACCTGGAGCTGATTGTAGTTCAGATCACGATCTTCTTATTGCACAATTTAGAATCAGACTAAAGAGAATAGGGAAGACCCACAGATCAGTTAGATATGAGCTCACTAATATTCCTCATGAATATACAGTGAAGGTGAAGAATAGATTTAAGGGACTAGATTTAGTAGATAGGGTCCTGGAAGAACTATGGACAGAAGTTCACAAGATTGTTCAGGAGGCAGCAACAAAAAACGTCCCAAAGAAAAAGAAAACCAAGAAGGCAAGATGGCTGTCTGCTGAGACACTGGAAGCAGCCCAAGAAAGAAGGAAAGCAAAAGGCAATAGTGATCGGGGGAGATATGCCCAATTAAATGCAAAATTCCAGAGGTTAGCCAGAAGAGATCAGGAATTATTTTTAAACAAGCAATGTGCGGAAGCGGAAGAAGATAATAGAATAGGTAGGACAAGAGACCTCTTCCAGAAAATTAGAAACATCGGAGGTAAATTCCAGGCAAAAATGGGTATGATCAAAAACAAAGATGGCAAGGACATAACAGAAGCAGAAGAGATCAAGAAAAGGTGGCAAGAATATATGGAAGATCTGTATAGGAAGGATAATAATATCGGGGATAGATTTGACGGTGTGGTCAGTGAGCCAGAGCCAGACATCCTGAAGAGTGAGGTTGAATGGGTCTTAAGAAGCATTGCTAATAACAACAGGAGATGTTGTTGGCAGCAGGAGATGATGGTATCCCAGCTGAACTGTTTAAAATCTTGCAAGATGATGCTATCAAGGTGATGCATGCCATATGCCAGCAAATTTGGAAATCACAAGAATGGCCAACAGATTGGAAAAGATCAACTTATATCTCCATACCAAAAAAGGGAAGCACCAAAGAATGTTCAAACTATTGAACAGTGGCACTTATTTCACATGCCAGTAAGGTAATGCTCAAGATCTTGCAAGGTAGACTCCAGCAATTCATGGAACGAGAATTGCCAGATGTACAAGCTGGGTTTAGAAAAGGCAGAAGAACTAGAGACCAAATTGCCAATATCCGCTGGATAATGGAGAAAGTCAGGGAGTTTCAGAAAAACATCTATTTCTGTTTTATTGACTATTCTAAAGCCTTGGACTGTGTGGATCATAACAAATTGTGGCAAGTTCTTGGTGGTATGGGGATACCAAGTCATCTTGTCTGCCTGAGGAATCTATACAATGACCAAGTAGCAACAGTAAGAACAGACCACGGAACAATGGACTGGTTTAAGATTGGGAAAGGAGTACGGCAGGGTTGTATACTCTCACCCTACCTATTCAACCTGTACACAGAACACATCATGCAATGTGCTGGGCTTGATGAAGCCAAGGCTGGAGTTAAAATCGCTGGAAGAAACATTAACAATCTCCGATATGCAGATGATATCACTTTGATGGCTGAAAGCGAGGAGGAGCTGAGGAAACTCATGACGAAGGTGAAAGAAGAAAGTGCAAAAGCTGGCTTGCAGTTCAACCTCAAAAAAACCAAGATTATGGCAAACAGCTTGATTGAGAACTGGCAAACAGAGGGAGAAAACGTGGAGGCAGTGACAGACTTTGTCTTACTAGGCGCAAAGATTACTGCAGACGCTGAGTGCAGCCAGGAAATCAGAAGACGTTTACTTCTTGGGAGGACAGCAATGACAAATCTTGATAAAATAGTTAAGAGCAGAGACATCACACTGACAACAAAGGTCTGCATAGTTAAAGCAATGGTATTCCCCATAGTAACCTATGGCTGCGAGAGCTGGACCATAAGGAAGGCTGAGCGAAGGAAGATAGATGCTTTTGAACTGTGGTGCTGGAGGAAAATTCTGAGAGTACCTTGGACTGCAAGAAGATCAAACCAGTCCATACTCCAGGAAATAAAGCCAGACTGCTCACTTGAGGGAAGGATATTAAAGGCAAAACTGAAGTCCTTTGGCCACATAATGAGAAGACAGGATACCCTGGAGAAGATGCTGATGCTAGGGAAAGTGGAAGGCCAATGGAAGAGGGGCCAACCAAGGGTAAGATGGATGGATGATATTCTGGAGGTGACAGACTCGACCTTGGGGGAGCTGGGGGTTTCGACGGCCAAAGGAAGCTCTGGCATGGGCTGGTCCATGAAGTCACGAAGAGTCGGAAGCGATGGAATGAATAAATGACAACAACATACCTTGTGGAATTAGGATGTGAACATTCTAAATAGGAAAGGAAAGGAACTGAAACAAAACATTTCACTTAATAATAGCTATTCTGCTAGCAATGATTGCTGCAATGCTTCACACAACTATTCCATGTCCACAACACCTTGAAAAGTGGGTTGTTTATTTGTTTGTTTTGTCATTTCCACTTCACAGTTGGGTAAATTCTGCTGAAGGGCAGCAACATGTCTCTGGCTGCCTACTCTGCAAGTTCCAAAGAGGAACTAAACCTGAAGACCCAGGGCCAGGTACAGATGTGAGAGGACTCCTCAGTAGGGTGCCCTCTGGTGGGCTCTCTCTGACATCAGTGCACCCAATGGATTTACTGGCAGCACCAGTAGCAACAGCACCATGATCCGTGGTAGGAGGCTGTGAGCTGCCCACCTATGCAAAAGTTCCAGCAGTGCATTACCAGTGCCACTACTGATGTTGCGGTAACAGAAGCCAATCCTTGCACTAGGATCACAGCAACAGGTTTCCTGGGAAACTCATCATGCCAGCAAGTGCTATTGACTTCGTGCAAGCATTAATTTCCACTAGCGCAACATCAGTAGCGGTAGCACACTGTTAGATCCTTCCCATAATAATTACCAGCTGCACCACAATGTAATGTTATCCAGAGCATCTTTCCCTAACCTGGTGCCCTCCAAATGTTTTGGGCTGCAACCTTCAACATTCCTGACCAGTGGCTCTGCTGGCTGGGGCTGATGGGAGCTGAAGTGCATGACATCGGGGTGGGGGGACCAGGTTAAGGAAGACTGCTCCAAAGGATTGTTGGCCGTTGAAAATAGCACTTTCCTAGCTAGTCACTGCTGCTGCTCAGTAAGTTAGAACCCTGATGTCAGCACCAATGAGCTCTTGCCAGGGCAACTGGCCAAAGATGCTGGATGGTGATGCCAGGCCAGCTCAGATCCAAGAGAGACCAATGCTGTAGTCCCTGGCACCATTTCCTTCAGTACATCAGATGAAAGCACAGACTACCTCCCAAGTTAAACTCTAAAGAAGTCTATGGCAGGGTTGCTGCTGGGTTTCTTGGATGTTTTCTGAGCTCTCTCATCATGCGTATTGTTTCACACATTTGGTCTCTTTGTTTTTCAAAAAGTGATTTGACAAAATCCTAATCACATCAACCAGGATAATTACAGCAGTAGAGTTTCTCCAAGTTAAAAAAAAAGGAGGGGGCAAGAACATTAAGTGCTATACTTCAGAACAGAGGTCAAAACTTTTTCGCCACTTTGTTAAGGAGGCATTGTGAGATTTTGTCATTTTCCCATGAATTATTTCCTTTCATGCCACTGGAAAGTGCGTTCAGAGGTTAGAATTCACTGAGAGAAAAAGAAAACCTTGAATGAAAATGAAAAACTTATTTTTAATTGCACGGCAATTTGATGATATTTTCAAGCTGTTCCTTCCACAATCGCATTCACAAGCTGACTTAATGTGCAACTATTGTTTTAATGTGATTTCAAGTGCCTCACTGTGTTCAGGCTTGTTAATTAAATGCATTATTGAAAACATACAGCCCAAGTTCTTCAAAACTTCATCAGCCCCTGCTTCATCTTTGAAAAGATGACCTTGGAACAATGCCAGCACATTAAATAGAAAACCACTTATTACAAACCAGGTAGTCAGTCTTTTACCTGTATGCTTTATCTTGAAATGCTGCATATTATCTTCACCCTTCTCTTGTATTCACAGTTAAGAGTGAGCTGTTTCTATAGAACAAATAGAAGACATCAAGTGATTTCAACCCTTTCCAGATGCATAATACTGGAACAGCCGCACTGCCCCATTATGGAAAGCCATTCTCTCAATAGGCTTGATGTGACTTGATCATGGACAATTAGTCCTAATTAATGAACCAAAAGTGAAGCAGATGAATTTAGCCCATTTTAGTGGTCTGCTACCTTGGAATGTAGTTCAATTTACACTTACCTGTCCTGGTGGAAGCTAAAATGAGCTTTCTCTACAGCAGCCCTCCCCAACCAGGTGCTCTCCAGATGTGCGGGACTACAATTCCATCATTCTCAGCCAGAATGGGCACTGCTGAACACTGGAGATGTTCAACACATCTGAAGGACATCAGGTTGGAGAAAGCTGCTCTACAGTGTGGGGCAGATCAAGCACATCTTTCATATTTGCATGATCTTACCCCTGCTTTTCAATTAGGATGTTCTATAATCAAATGCCTCCAAGAGAATTCTGGAATTAAAAATGGGATTCCGATGCCTAATATCACCCAGTATGGTCTTCTTGCCAAGAAAACCCCATGGAACGTATCACAAGGCTAAAAGATATGACGCCGGAAGATGAGCCCCTCAGGTCAGAAGGTGTCCAATATACTACTGGGGAAGAGCAGAGGGAATTTCCAAGTAGTGCCAGAAAGGGAGAAGCGGCTGGGCCAAAGCTGAAAGGACACTCAGCTGTGGATGTGTCTGGTGGTGAAAAGAAGGTCTGATGCTGTAAAGAACAATATTGTTCAGGAACCTGGAATGTAAGATCAATGAATCAAGGTAAGCTAGAGGTGGTCAAACATGAGATGGCAAGATTGAACATTGACATCTTGGAAATCAGTGAACTAAAATGGACACGCATGGGCGAATTTAATTCAGGTGACCATTATAAGTCTGTGGGTAGGAATCCTGTAGAAGAAATGGAGTAGCACTCATAGTCAACAAAAGGGTGGGAAAAGCAGTACTGGGGTACAATCTCAAAAACGATAGAATGATCTCAGTACGAATCCAAGGCAAACCATTCAACATCACAGTAATTCAAGTCTATGCCCCAACCACTGACGCCGAAGAAGTTGAGGCTGATCGGTTCTATGAAGACCTACAACACCTTCTAGAACTAACACCAAAAAAAGATGTCCTCTTCATCATAGGGGATTGGAATGCTAAAGTAGGAAGTCAAGAAATCACCGGGATAACAGGAAAGCATGGCCTTGGTGTACAAAATGAAGCAGGACAAAGGCTAATCGAGTTTTGCCAAGAGAACACGCTGATCATAGCAAACACTCTTTTCCAACAGCACAAGAGGCGACTCTACACATGGACATCACCAGATGGTCAATATCGAAATCAGATTGATTATGTCCTTTGCAGCCAAAGATGGAGAAGCTCTATACAGTCAGTAAAAACAAGACCTGGAGCTGACTGTGGCTCAGATCATGAGCTGCTTCTTGCAAAATTTTGGCTTAAATTGAAGAACGTAGGGAAAACCACTAAACCATTCAGGTATGACCTAAATCATATCCCTTATGAATATACCGTGGAGGTGACAAATAGATTTAAGGGATTAGACCTGATAGACAGAGTGCCTGAGGAACTATGGACGGAGGTCCGTAACATTGTTCAGGAGGCAGCAACGAAATCCATCCCAAAGAAAAAGAAATGCAAGAAAGCCAAGTGGCTGTCTGATGAGGCTTTACAAGTCGCTGAGGAAAGAAGGGAAGTGAAAAGCAAGGGAGAAAGGGGAAGATATATCCAACTGAATGCAGAGTTCCAGAGAATAGCAAGGAGAGACAAGAAGGCCTTCTTACATGAACAATGCAAAGAAATCGAAGAAAACAATAGAATGGGAAAGACTAGAGATCTCTTCAAGAAAATCGGAGATCTCAAGGGAACGTTTTGTGCAAAGACGGGCATGATAAAGGACAAAGAAGGCAGAGACCTAACAGAAGCAGATGAGATTAAGAAGAGGTGGAAAGAATACACAGAAGAACTATACAGGAAAGATCTTAATGTCTCTGATAGCCATGATAATGGTCACTGAACTTGAGCAGGACATCCTAGAGAGTGAAGTCAAGTGGGCCTTAGGAAGCATAACTACCAACAAAGCTAGAGGAGATGACAGTATTCCAGCTGAGCTATTTAAGATCCTAAAAGATGATGCTGTTAAAGTGCTGCATTCAATATGCCAACAAATTTGGAACACTCAACAATGGCCACAAGACTGGAAAAGGTCAGTTTACATTCCAATTCCAAAGAAGGGCAATGCCAAAGAGTGTTCAAACTACCATACAATTGTGCTCATTTCACATGCCAGCAAGGTTACGCTCAAAATCCTACAAGCTAGGCTTCAGCAGTATGTGAACCGAGAACTACCGGAAGTACAAGCTGGGTTTCGAAGAGGCAGAGGAACTAGATATCAAATCGCCAACATTCGCTGGATCATGGAGAACGCAAGAGAATTCCAGAAAAACGTCTATTTCTGCTTCATTGACTACACTAAAGCCTTTGTGTGGATCACAACAAACTGTGGCAAATCCTTAAAGAGATGGGAGTCCCAGACCACCTTACCTGTCTCCTTAGAAACCTGTATGAGGGTCAAGAAGCAACAGTAAGAACCGGACATGGAACAACTGATTGGTTCCAAATTGGGAAAGGAGTATGACAAGGCTGTATATTGTCACCCTGCTTATTTAACTTATATGCAGAGTACATCATGAGAAACGCCGGGGTGGATGAATCACAGGTCAGAATTCAGAATGCAGGGAGAATTATCAACAACCTCAGATACGCAGACGATACCACCCTAATGGCAGAAAGCGAAGAGGATCTAAAGAGCCTCTTGTTGAGGGTGAAAGTGGAGAGTGCAAAAGCTGGTCTGAAACTCAACATTAAAAAAAACGGAGATCATGGCATCTGGCCCCATCACTTCCTGGCATATAGAAGGGGAAGAAATGGAAGCAGTGACAGATTTTACTTTCTTGGGCTCCAAGATCACCGCAAACGGTGACTGTAGCCATGAAATTAAAAGACGCTTGCTCCTTGGGAGGAAAGCTATGGCAAACCTAGACAGCATAGTAAGAAGCAGAGACATCACCTTGCCGACAAAGGTCCGCATAATCAATGCTATGGTTTTCCCAGTAGCAAGGAATGGCTGTGAGAGCTGGACTATAAGGAAGGCTGAGCACCGAAGAATTGATGCTTTCGAACTGTGGTGCTGGAGAAGACTCTTACAAGTCCCCTGGACTGCAAGGAGGTCAAATCAGTCCATCCTAAAGGAAATAACCCTGCGTGCTCATTGGAAGGACAGATACTGAAGCTGAAGCTCAAATATTTTGGCCACCAGATGTGAAGAGAAAAGTCACTGGAAAAGACCCTGGTGCTGGGAAGGATTGAAGGCAAAAGGAGAAGGGGATGGCAGAGGATGAGATGGCTAGATAGCATCACCACTGCAATGCATATGAACCTGAGCACACTCTGGGAGAGAGCGGAGGACAGGAAGACCTGGCGTGCTATGGTCCATGGGGTCACGAAGAGTCGGACACGACTGAACAACAACAACAACATGGTCTTCTCACCCAAGAGTAATTAAAATGTCTTAGCTCTGAGGTTTGCCAGATGAGAGACAATTGTACCAGGCAATTAGAAAAGGATCATTAGATCCTTTTACTGTTTAGAAAGGAATCCAGATGAGGAGGTGTCAATGTTAAATTTAGGTTTACAACTTTCACTTAGTAGAGTCTCGTCAAGTTATTAGGTCAATGGGCCATTAGGTAAGTGACCAAGAGGTCTCACTGGAGACGGTAAATATGTAAGAAAAACAAGCTCACAAGCCAGGATGATGCCAAGTAAATATGTTTGTATCCAAAACATGCCTGTAACATGTCAGAGAAAACTAAAATTTTTAGATAAGTATGTTGCATTTTAATCTCGAAAAGAAACTTCAAAATTTGATAATCTTATTTAGACATATGAAGATTTAGAGTAGAAAGGTTATCTTTGGAATTCTAGGATAAGAAATATAAAGTGTAGATAAAATAGTTTATACATATAGCATCCAAAAAGTATATAAAGGAGACTCAGAACACACAACAGTGGAAGCTATCCTTTAGGATCAGCTTTCCCCAATGTGTTGCCTATAGAATCAACCTGGTAAGCTTGATATTGATTATCATTGGGAACCAGCAAAAATACTTGATTCTGCTTAGAAGCCTCATTTAAGAATGATGTTTGATGTTTTGTGTGTTTGAATTTATGCATGCATAAGCTCTTACATTTAGTACTGTTATGCTAATACTTTGTAGTAAAAGGCAAAAAGACAAATCTTGTCTGAGAGAGTGTTTCTTAAGAACTAGAATTCTGTATTACCCATATCAGAGTGAAGTATTGAACTGGCTCTAGATGGTAGGGATGTCAGAGAATTCCGCCACGGATCTCGGGGAGGTCGAATGCCAGTGCATTCGGCCCCCCCGAAATCAGTGGTGGAACGGCCTGCCACCCCCCCTGCCACCCCCCGGGACGAGACTTACCTGGGGTGGATCTTCCGGGCGGCAGCGGCTCCGGCGGCGGCTCCGGTGGCGGTTCAGCAGCAGCAGCGGCTGCGGCAGCCGGTCTTCCAACCGGCTGCCACCGCCACCATTTCCAGTTTTAAAAAAAAAGACGTGATAGGCTACATAAAGATTTGCATAGCCTATCACAGCTAGGTTTTTTTAAAAAAAAAAAAAAACTGTGATAGGCTACGTAAATGTTTACGTAGCCTATCACGTCTGACTTAAAAAAACCAACAACGCGCGTACGCAAATGGTGGCGGCCACGGCCGCCGCCATTTGCGTTCCTTATTTTGGCACATCTTAGTCTACGTCAAGATTTACATAGACTAAGACGGCGAAAGTAAGGGGAACGCTAATAGCGTAGTATCCGCTATTTGCGTTCCCCTTATTTTCGCCGTCTTAGTCTACGTAAATGTTGACGTAGACTAAGACGTGCCAAAATAAGGAACGCAAATGGCGGCGGCTGTGGCTGCCGCCATTTGCGTACGCGCGTTGTTGTTGTTTTTTAAGTCAGACGTGATAGGCTACATAAACATTTACGTAGCCTATCACGGTTTTTTTTTTTTTAAACCTAGCTGTGATAGGCTATGTAAATCTTTATGTAGCCTATCACATCTTTTTTTTTAAAACTGGAAATGGTGGCGGTGGCTACAGCCACCACCATTTGCGTCCCTGCTAGCCAGCGGCCGGATGTCCAGCTGCTGGCGGAGCCGGCTGGCGGAGCCGGCTGGTGGCTCCGCAGAATCCCTGTGGAGCGGAGCCAGCCAGCCAGGATTCCGGGGGGAGGGACGGAATGCCTCCCCCCCACCAACATAATCCGCGAACAGGTAAGTGACTTTCGTACATCCCTACTAGATGGTATCTGGTTGTAAGAAAAATCTGACTGTATACACAGTAGACAAGTGATCAGTGGTTACCAACATACTGACAATATAGTTTGAGAGGATCTCTGAACCAGGGCATATGCCACAGGACTACATGTGCATACCACAGAATGAGTTTGGAATTGGCTCAAATAGTTGCTAGAAAGATTTGGGAGGGGAGCTTCTAGGGTACAACTGTTGCTATGAATTTGATACTGCCTGTGTACTTGCTTCTGTGCACCTATAATGCTTTCTCATCCTGAATATTTCTGAAGAAACAGAGATTTTCAGAAAGAACCCAGAAGTCACCAGTGCTCAGTTTTCCAAAGGAAATTGACCCTGTAAACTTTATCCTGTAAAGGAACTTGGAAGCTTTAACAACTCAGGGAAGGGTGGGGAAGTGGTGGTGGGGGATGTCATTTTGGTTAGATAGTATACCTCCATATGTCCTCGACAAAGAATTACAGGGCTGAAGAGGTAAACATTGAGTTTTCAGGCAGGGCTGCATAACATTTGGTACTAGATATAGATATATGAGAATGATGGGAGTTGCAATCCAACACATCTGGAGAGCACCAGACCAGGGAAGACCGTATTACAGAGATTGCTTTAGCCGGGTGAGAGAGAAAGGACAACTAAAGGTGCAATCCTATGCATGTTTAGATAGGAAAAAAGCCCTAAAACACACAAGATTCCCCAGCCAGTGGAGTAACAGCAGAGTCATTATCTGAGTTGACTATAATTTAAATGTTAAGAAAATTGACAGCATGCAAAGATTCATGTTATATGTCTATACTCATTTTAGCTTTGCAGTAGATTTTTTTTCTCGGTATGTAGCATCTTCTTTTTAGTACATATTTGTGGATTTATCAGTAGTAGTATGCCTCTGTACACCAGCTGCTGGGGAACATGGGCAGGAGGGTGCTGTTACACCCATGTCCTGCTTGTGGGTTCCTGCAGGTGGCTAGCTGGTCACTGTGTGAACAGAATGCTCAACTAGATGGATCTTGGTCTGATCCAGCATGGCTTTTCTAGTTTTCTTATGTTCTTAAAGGCTTGAAATCCCATTCCCTCTTCCAATGTTTTGCAGATGGAACTAGGGACACGCTTATATACTTGCAATACCTCTATTGCACCACTAAAGTTCACAGCCTGAGCATTGCTCTCCCGCTCCAGTGCATATTGTTTAAAGCTCCAGTGCATATTGTTTCTAGGGATCTGCGAGAAATCCACTTCATCTGGGGTTTGGTTTGGATTTCCCCAATCTGCATCATCTGGAAAGAGATGCAGATTGGATGCGCTGTGCATTTGGAAATCTGTACATTTCAGGACTTGCAATGTGTTTGCAAAGCAGGAAAAACGCATGCGATAAAATGCTCACATTTGAAAAGTGCAAAGAAAAATGCAGACATTTAAAATGCACAAACATGCTTTATTCAATAGGTAAATGGATGCATACAAAAATCTGCATGAGCACAGCTTGTCATGTCAAATGAACCACAGGCGGCATGGCTTGTTGGAGAGGGAAACGACCCTCCAATAACGCTACAACAACCTTTGGTGACTTATTTTGATTATGCCAATTGGGCCAGTGACTCTTTGCATGGGAGATTACGTAGGGATGGAAGGGAATCAGTACACTGTTGCTTTCTGTCCATTTGCATGCATTTACATGTGTTACGTGTGCTAGAGTCAAGATGCATCTGCCCTCTAGTCAGAGATTTAACTTCTAGAGGCCCAAGAGAGGACAGCAGTTTTAGTACAGATGTATGCAGACTACCAACTTTAAAAAAAAGTAAACCCAAAATATAATCAAGAAGAAATATTTAAACCTAAACCTTCTCCTTTGACCCAGAGGGATTATATCACTGATGCCAGATGTGTTAGAACAGCACATTTTTACACATGCATGTGGGGCATGGAAAGTAGAACCTGGGAGATTTGTTCTTCTTCAGTATGATAATACTATGCTTTACCTATCATACCAATATTGATTCCCAAATGTTTTTAATGGAGTTGCCGCTAGGTGGGTGTGCATTACAGAGCAAACAGGGCAAACAAGCTGCATTCATGGCACAAATACGTGCAGTAAATCCTGGTCCATAATTGTCTCTGCAACAATATGATATCATAGGTTACAACTTTTAGTGTTCAGACAGAGAACCCATGTTAAAGTGTGTGTGTGTGTGTGTGTGTGTGTGTTAGGCTAATGTGAGTTGAACGATTAATGTGCATAACAACCAGACATTGTGCACATTCACCACGCTTCAACATATATACATATACACACACATCTATATTGTTTTGAAAACCTTTTGTGGTTATTGCCAGAACAACTAATTTGACTGACTATATTTTAAAATGAACCACATAAGGAAGATGTGTAATCCTGTTCAAATGTGCAATCCATTTCATCCACAAAAATGTAGTATAAAGAAGATGCTACATAAAGAAAAAATAATCTACCACAAAGCTAAAATGAGTAGAGACATATTAACATAAATCTTTGCATGTTGTCAGCTTTCTTAGTGTTTAAATTATAGTCAGTTCAGATAATGGCTCTGCTGTTACTAAATTTTATTATTATTAGTTTTGGATTTGGGGGTTATTTTATTATTATTGCATTTATACCCCGCCTTTTTTCCTCTCGCAAGGAACCCAAGGCGGCTCACATTATCCTCCTCTTCTCCATTTTATCCTCACAACAACAACCCTGTGAGGTAGGTTGGGCTGAGGGAGTTTTGAGAATATGTTTTGATTGTTGTGTTTATGTTTTTTATAGTCTGTAAGCCACTTTTTTGGAGGGCGAAATGGGGTAAAATTACTTAAATAAAATAATCAGAAACAGGTTGTTATTCTGGAAAGTTTTTTTTTAATGTTAAGAACCATTTCTTTTCCCCTTAATCCTGACAGTTTTCCATTGGCATGACCCACATGCATCTTTGCCTGGCCTGGGTTTAAGGGACTCGGAATAAACCTAGCTGGTTTTCATGTGAATGTGTTTGGTAGTTTGAAGAAGGGCTGTGAGACATGTCATAAAAACAGCTGCCTCTGTCTTTTCCAACCAGCCAGGAATAAGCTGATGAGAACAAAGCTTTGAATGAAAACACCTCGACTTTTCATGCAAGGACAAAAGGTGGTCATTATGCATACCAGGAAGGTTCTTTTATAGCTGGTAATTACACATAAATTGGGGAGTTACATTTTTTAAAAAAAATCATTTTTCTCTTCATTTATTTAGAATATGATTTCTGCAGTCATTATATAATTTCTGGTATTTTTAGCAACATTATTAAGAACAAATAAGATTACTGATTCTGAAATTATTCTAAAGATGCAAATACAGAAAGTTTCACTGTGGAACTGGTCTTTCAGCTTGCAGCAAATGAATAGAGCCTTTGAAAAAACTAGAAACTTAAACTTTTTTCAGTGGGAAGATGGGATCAATTTTTATCCCTGGGGGATTTTTTAAAAGTAAATTAGCCCCATTATTATTACTGATGTAATAATTCAATCTCTGAATTTTTCTCAAGTTCTCCTCTCTGAAGGAAGCCACCAACGATGACTGACCTCAAGTGCAATGGTGGATTAGCATGTCGTGCAAACCAGGTCAATGCCTGATATAGCAAAACCTGTTCCAAGCCACCCCAGTTGCTCTTTCCCAGAAGACAACCAGCCCATCAATTACTGAACAGTGCTGTGTTTTCATGACAACCAATAATGAATTCACATTGACAGTATGGAGTTTGCAATAAGCAAGATAAGAAACAGAGTGTCTCGGTTAAAAAGATGTGGAAATAGCCTGTTGTTTAAAAAATGAAATCTCCTAAGGAAGCAGATCATGAAACTAGCTACCTGTATGTTTCTGAGCCCAATTCAAATGCTGGTTTTGACCTATAAAGCCTTACACAGCTTGGGACCACAGTAGCTGATGGACAGCCTCTCCCAGCATGAACTGACCCATACACTATGCTCTGCATCCAAGGCCCTTGTCTCGCACCTCTTCCAAGGGCAGCTCGGAAGGAGGCAACAAGGCAGAGGGCCTTCTCACTGGTGGCCTCCCATTTATGGAATTATCATACCTGACAAGGCCCACCTGATGCCAACATTTTCATCTTTTTGGCACCAGGTTAAAACTGCCCTCTTCTCTCAGGCATTTAGCAGCATATGACGAGTCTTTTGATCAGGTCCTGGATGGTCTCTGACTGATGATTTTAAATTGTTTTAGATATATGTTGTTGATGTGTGTGCTATCTGTTTTATGTCCATACATGAATGGTTTTATACTTCATATAATGTATTTTAATGGTTTTTAATTTTTGTGAACTGCTCAGAGAGCTTCAGCTATGGGGCAGTATAGAAATAGAATGAATGAATGAATGAATGAATGAATAAAATCATGCAGCATGGAGTGCTCCTGTTCAGTGCTCCAGGTAGAGGTGTACGAATTACTTACCCCATTCCGGTCCGGGGCATCCGTGGAGGGGGGGAAGTGATCCGTCCCTCCCCCCGGAATCCTCCCCAGCCAGCTCCACTCTGCGCAAGTCCGCGGAGCCGCCGGCCAGGCCTGCCCGCAGCTGGACTTCCGTCTGCTGCCGGCCTGCGGCCACACATGGCGGCCACCGTAGCGGCCGTCATTTGCATCCCTGCGTTAGCCGTGATAGGCTACATATATATTTACGTAGCCTATCATGAAAAGAGCAGGGATGCAAATGGCGTAGCGGCCGCCATTTGTGTCCCTGCTCTTTGCTGTGATAGGCTACGTAAATATATGCGTAGCCTATCATGGCTAACGCAGGGATGCAAATGGTGGCTGCAGACCGGGGCAGCCATTCGCAGCCACAGACCAGGGGCAGCGGACGGACCGGACAGCCGACACCCTGGACAATTTCGCGGGGTGGCGGGGGGGATTGCTCCGTTCCGCTATGGACTCCGGGGGGGCGGATTCTAAAGAATCCAGCCTCACTGGAGTCTGTGGCGGAATTCTCTAACATCTGTAGCTCCAGCCAGCCAGCAAGACAGCCATGACTCCATTCACTCTATTCTATACGCCACCCCTCCACCCTGGTTTCCCATTTTCCCTACCCAACAGACACTCAGAATTCTGTAACCACTGAGCATGCTCAGTCCTCATTGGGCTTGGGGGGGCACTTAAGGTTTTTTTCCTAAATATTTTTCTTGCTTCTGCAAAACATGGGGCTCCCCTGAGTATTTATATAAGTAAATATATACTTATATACCTATAAGTATATAGGTGCTATATAAGTAAAAATAAATACTTATATATATACTTATATATATATAAGTATTTTTACTTATATAGCACCTAGATACTTAAGACATAATCCAGCCAGAGGTGGACTGTTTATCTTTGGCTGATTCTTGCACATGCTAAATACAGGGTGTAATAATAGGCAAGTCCCAGCACCACAATGGCATATAGTTTAGAAACAGACAAAAGGAAAGGGGAAAGGGAGAGGGTAACAAGAGAACCAGAATATTCAGATAAAAAAGTTAAACAGTTTAATGGGGTCATTGTTTTTAATTGATAATTGTTTTAGCTCTTTTTAATAGGTATGTGTGTGTTAATGTATTTGTAAGTCGCCTTGAGGCTTTGTTTTAGAAAGGCATCTAAGAAATTTAAATAATAAATTGTTATTATTATTATTATTAATATAATGATACTCACAAATGTTAAATGGTCAAAACAGCTTGAGATACAAGCTATAATTAAGCTTTCAGACAGAATAAATCAGTCAATAGTAAAGAAGAAAAATGAGGAGGGAAATGCAAACAGGCAGATGGGAAACAGTTTCTCTATTGCTGCTCTAGGGCATACCCAGACGGCCGTTTCCCACGCTCTCTATTCACTGCTTGCCCACTAAAGCAGAAATGGAGGAAGTGGGACAAAGTGGATTGCCTGAAACAGCAGGTACCTTTTCTTACAGGTTCAAAGTCAACTCTTTTGCAAGTGCGAATCACATCACCAGTACTGGCTCTGCAATCATTGTCGCTTCTTGCTGGGAACAGGTGGAGGACCAGCCCAAGATGAAGTCATTTGTATCCATATTCACCCCCCTCCAAAATAATTTCCTCTATTTCTGAAGTTCCGTGATAAGTGTGGATCCTTGTGTAGCCAAAACAACACCATCCATGCACAAGAGGGGGGGAAGAGCAGAGTTAGAGAAACCCCACGGTTTGCAGAACTAAGAAAAAACAGCCCAATGAGGACTGAGCATAGTAAGTGGCCCTGTAATGCTAAGAACACAAGAAGAGCCCTGCTGGGTCTGAGCAAAGGCCAATCTAGTCCAGTGTTCTGTTCACACAGTGGCCAACCAGAGGCCTCTGGGAAGCCCACAAGCAGGACATGAGGCCAACAGCTGACTACTTGAGAGCAAATGCTGACGTAGGAGAAAACACAGAAAACTGGGTGGGAGGGGGAATGGGGTGGAGAGCTTCAGCTACTGGATGTACAGAAATGTAAATAAATTAATGAATGAATGAATGAATGAGCTGAAAATTTATTCCACTTTTTTCCCGGACCATTCTCATTCAATTTAATAGAAAATAAATTGCTTTTGAAAATAAATTCAAAAGGAAAGAAATTTTTGGAGAAGTTCTCATGGGTTGGACTGAGTTTCATGGGCTTACCTTACTTAGGAGGTGGCCAAGGAGAGAGTGCAAGTGTCCTGTCTTTCATTGTACGACTCTCCAACAGCCTGTAGCCTCCTTGGCCCCCTGGGCTTCAATTAAAGCCCAAGGAAATATATCAGGAGGTAATTCTCCCATAGGGCTTTTTCAGATCAGGTAGCACAGGCAGCCTGGGAGGCTGCACGGCAATGGAGAGATGTGTAATAGAAAGGGAAAAAACCACAGAGCATCCTCATCCGCCTCACAGTGATTAGGCAAGCTCAAAACACCACCAAGAGAGATTCAAAATAAATTATAAAACACCTTGAGAATGAGGCAGAAAAATGGATGTCTTTTCTATGCAGAAAGAAGACTTTCAGGAAAATGGAGGATAGATTTTGGCACAGCACGACCTCAGCCTCTTCCCTGGAGCTGGACACAATGGGCAGAATCCACTCTGGCCCTTGAGTACATGGCCAGCCTGCCACTTGAGATCCACAAGCAGCCCTGCCACTTGCAGAATGGCGATTTAGCGCTTCCAGAGGCACGCCAAAATGAGCAAAAATGCCCGTTACTGGAATGGAGCAGGTTGGCAGAGCTCCCTTAAGTGAGCTCCTCTGACCTGCCCTCTTCCAGAAACGAGTGTTTCCACTCATTTGAGGGGTTGCCTCTTGAAGTGCTAAACTGCCATTTCACAAGCAGTAGGGGCCACTTGCAGACCAGAAGGTGGGGGGGGGCTGGCCACGCATGGACCAGAATCTGCGACCAGCTCTGCTAGTGGGTGGGCAGCATCGGATTCTGCCCTGTACTGCCCCCCTCATGCCTGCTAAAGGGCTTTCAGGGAAATAGCGGTATTATATGCATCTGCATTCGAGACAAGATGTATCCAGAATCATCCCTCAGAAATGTAACGCTTGGGTGACTTCCAGTCAGAGCCAATGTCACCCTTGCAGCATGCCGCGGAGCTTCCGCGGGACACTATCTCAAACAGCTTTTTAAAAGGTTGAAAAACCTTTTCATCTCCCCCCTGGAATGATAAGGGGGCAGCAGCAGCTTTGGATCAAGTTTCGGAAGATTAGTTATCTCTGCGTATTAGCAGGGGGGCTGGACTCCGGAGCTAGTCTGCCAAATCTTAATCATCACTCAAAGCTGTTTTGAACCTCCTATTTAAATAGGAGAAAATAGGGCTGATGTGCTCCATTGTAGTTTATGGATTAAGAAATGCCAACAACATTTGAGGAATGGATTACGATATATCAACAATATTCGAGGACCTGCAAGATTTGTTTGAAGAGAAGGATGACTACTTTAATGCAAAAAAAAAAAAGTTCTCCGCCTACCCCCCCACACACACCTTCCTTGGCAAAGGTTCCGAGAAGCGAAAATACAGAGGAGTTGCTTGCTTTGATAAAAACTTTGTCCTTGCAATTTGCAGAACAGGCTAAGAGACTGGATACTATTCAAAATTCCACCACCGCCCTGCAAGGGGCTGTGGATTTAATCAACATTTCTTGGCAAAAAAAATGGAGGTGAAGATTAACGAGCTGCAAGATTGGGTGGCAGGGAATGAAACAACATCACAAGCTTTTTTCAATAATTTTCGGCGCCAGGTGAAGACCTTTTTATTTTCCCAGGCATTTTAGCTTTCTAAATTTTTATCTTTGCTGTTTTAAATCTGTATTTTAAATTCCTGTACTGCTGCTAGGTTTTATTGTGGTTGTATTGTTATATTGTGGTTTTAATGTTCTGTATATTTTAAATTGTTTTATTGTGTGTTGTTTGGTTTTAATTTTTGTGAACCGCCCAGAGAGCTTCGGCTATTGGGCGGTATAGAAATGAAATAAATAATAATAATAATAATAATTTGTCAGAATTTCTCAACTCAAAGCTTCTGTATGCAGGGCAAATGTACGTATCATTGGTATTAAAAATTTACCTACTGATGTAAATTTGTCTACTTTTGTAGATAAGTTCCTGCATGAGATACTCCCTGAGCCATCTGATTATTCATTTGATATTGAACAGGCATTCCATGTGTCAAATGCCAAAGGGACTGGTTATACGGTTATAGTCCCATTTGAAAGAATCTCCACAAAAAATTATATCCTGCATTTGGCAAGAGAGGGTGGAAACCTTTTTTGGAAACAAGATAAAGTTATGCTATTTCCAGATTACACCAGAGAGGCTGCTGATAAAAGAAGGGAATTTACCAAGGCAAAAAATCTGGCAAAACAAATGAACTTACGATATCACTTAAAATATCCTGCTACATTTTGCATTTTTTTCCAAAGGCCAGATGAAGAAGTTTCTAAATCATGAAATGGCGGAGGCGTGTCTAAATGGAAAATCGCATGAGAGTTCTGCTCTACCACCATGAACTGGAATCTACAAACATGTTTTGCTAACTGGCTTTGTTTAGTCTGGAAGATTCAGACTAGGCCAGAGATAATTGCATATATATATATATATATATATATATCCATTCTTTTTGTTTATCTTCTCTCATTTTTTCCCCTTTCTCTTTCTCTCTTTTCTTTAAATCCTTTCTTTTTAAAATGGATATGATATACTGTACTTAAATTTATTGTCTGATGGTGTATAGAAATGTGCACATTCATTTATATATCTAGTACAAAATATATTAGTGATGGTTCTAAGGTTGTTTTTAAGATTTATTATATAATATTATAAAATTTATTAGTGATTTGTTAGTATTATTATTAATCCTTTTAAATCTCCTTTTTATTATTATTATTACTATCATTATTGGTTACTAAGATTTTTGGCTGGTTAAATTGTTAAGGTTAATATTATATATTAGCTGAAGGGCAATATATGGTTACTGGAAATGAATTGTAGTCCTGCTTCCTTGCTATAAGTCTGATGATATGATATTGAAATGTAAGGCTGATTATTTATACTGTATTGAATTGTAATATTGCCAGTGTTATAGGTATAATTTTTAAGTGGAATGGGATCTGAAGTTACTGTGTAATGGAGTTTAAAATTAATCCTTTTCTTCTTTCTCTTTTCTTTTCTTTTTCTCTTTCATTATTGCTGTGTCCTCCTAAGAATACTGTACTGTGGGGAAATTGTAGTTATTGATTAGGTTGTTGGTATTGTTTATTTCATTTATAAAGATAAAAAATAATAAAAAGTATTTTCAAAAAAAGAAAAGAAATGTAACACTTGGAAGACACCGTGGAAGGTGCTGAACCCTGAAGTTTGGCAATGGGAGCTGAACCAAAATTTCTCAGAAACTAGTGGCCATGTTGGCTGAAGATAATGGGAGTTATAACCAACACTCCAAGAGGGCACCAGGTTGGGGAAAGCTTGTGTACTCTGACTGGCAGTGGTTCTCCAGGCTCGCAGGCAGAGATCTTCCACATCACATCCTACTGGATCCTTTTAACTGGAGATGTGACAATACTGGCATACAGTGGAGGCTTTGCCCCTTGGATAGTTCCTTTAGAGTTCTGACTGGTTCTGACTGAAACCCAGAGCAGATTCACTGCCTCACTGACATCGGAGCCACCAGCCTCCACTGCTGGCATAATAATAATAAAGACCTTAAAGGGTTGTTATAAGGATTACCGAGATATGTGTGAAATGCCTTAAACCCTCTGTATAGCAGGGATGGGTAAGATGGCTTCTGTTCCCCCATCCGGGGCCATTTTTTTTCCATGTTAGCGCTATGGAGTGCTCAACAGGCCAACTTTAGCATCAAAACAAAACAAAATTGGGCATCCTGTAGCACCCCAATGGGGTGCAGCCCATGGGTGGGTCCAGGGTGGTGAAAATGGACCTCCCAAAGTTGCCCACTTGCTAATGCCAACCAACTTTCCCTTTCAACTTTCAACCAGCTTGTGAGAAAGTGGTGAAGAAGAATGGGAGGGTTTGTTTTTGTTTTTCAAAAAGAACAATAAAAGTAACTGCTCTGTATAAGATGTTACAAAATACTTGGGAGTTCATAAAGATGCATTTATCATTGTGAACGCACATCGCAAGGTCTTCAGTAAAACACTTGTCTTTCTCTCCAGATCAAACACAGAAACTCATTTACAAGTGAATGTCGTTTCATCTTTGCCAGCTTGCAAAGTGCGCCGTATTTGCATGCCTTTGTTTCTCTGGCAGAGTGCTGTACCAGTCTTCTACAGCTGGTGTGAGCTGTACTCAGGACCTGCTACTGGCTACTAGACTTGGCAGTGGATTTAACTAGCTGCAACCTTGAATGAATGTAAAAACTGGAAAGTGGTTGTCCAAAAGCAGGTATTGGATAAGCAATGTTCATAAGAAATAACAATACTTAATTAAACAAAAGTAGCAGAATTGTGGGTTGATATGAAATTCAGGGTGATGAAATTCAGGGCAAAAAAATTCAGATTAATCCACAGGTCTCCGGACCATGCCATGAAAACGCCAGTGCAAGCAGCATCCCTCTAGGGGTCAGCAATGACCTGGTGCTCGCACAGGAGGAACCTTTCCTTTCCTTCCCAGGGCCACCTTATGTGATCGGGTCCCCAGCTGCAGTGCCAGCTCCCAGACCAAGGCACTGCCTGGAAGAGCTGTTACAAAGCGTGCCTAAATTCTGCTGTTCGGGGAAAAAGAGGCCTGTATTTGGAAGGGGATGGGGGAGTGGGGGGAGGTTGGCCTTGGAGAAGAGCAGAAAAGCAAGTTCCATAGGATATGTGGATGTCCCAAGTGAAGCTGCAGACTTCTTGCAAACAACATTCTGGCCAGCCAGGGTGTTCTGATTGCCATAATTCCTGTGTTGCCACTTGCATTTTTCAGATCTTACCACAGGAGCCCCCACCATGAAATATTTTATGCCGATTAAAGGTCTTGTTTAAGGCAGATGGAAGGAAAAATTAGGAATTCAACATCTTTTAAAGGCGTAAGACCCTGAAAAACCCAATATTGTGTAAGCAGACATGCCTATGTGACACTTTTGTCACCTTCGCTTAAGACAGTCACCAAAATCCTCCTGGCTATCTTGCTCACCTAGACTTCTGATAGCCAGAGTCCCTCTCGTCAGGAAGGAAAAGGGAGCCCATTGTCTTCTTTCTTCCTGTAATGTCTGACACCTAAAAATCAATTTTCCAACATCCTATGAGCAAGCTCTGAGAAAGGACTTGCTTTGTTTTATTTTAATTACTAAATCCTGAGAGGAGAGATAAAAAGAGCAACCCAAATCCATGGATTTTACAAGGACCAGGTTTGCATGATCACAAATGGAAAATAAGCCATGGTGGTGTGCAGGGTCTGCGGGGTTGGGAGCTGTCTAATTAGCTCTCAGGTGTGGCTTGAGGGTGGGTGGCCAGGGCGCTTTACTTTTTCCTCCTCTCTGGGGGTGTTCAGATGATCAGCAGGGGAAGCAATGCAGCGTCGGTTGTTTTGCCTGTCTCTGCATGTGCTGGTTGCATGACCAGGATTACCCTAAGTACCCACACCACACTGCAGGTTGCCATGTCATCTGAACCCAGCCAGGAGCTGTAGGGTGGGTGAAAAGTTACCACAGTTGTGCCATGTGCCAGGTTCCGACGACATGGCAACCCACGACACAGTGTGGGTAATTAGGGCAATCCTGGTGGCACAACCAGCGCATGTGAGGAAACAACCAACACTGTGTTGTTTCCACCACAGACCGTCTGAACCTGGTCTCTCTCTCCCCTTCTGTTCCAGAGAATGAGCTCAACAGAGCTTCCCATTACTTCACAAGTCAGCAGATATGGAGTGGTAAATCTTTATCTTCTGCTTTTCTCCTAAGTGGTCCATACTCCTAACTCCAATCATTCTCTTTTCCTCCCTTTCTCCTAGTACTTCACCCCATTCCAAACTCCAAAAGCTCCTTGTTACTCTTTTCTGCCTCTCCATCCACTTTATTCCAAAACCCCTGTATTTGCTCTAACCCCCTCCTCCAAAATTATCTCACAATCCCCCCAAACAGTCTGTTTCTCCCCCATTCAAATTCTCCCAGGCTGAAACTTCTTTCTTCCCCTTCACTCTCTTCCCCCTTCTCCATGATCAACTTCACACACACACACACACACACCAGAGGTGTTGCTGGGCACATAAAAGTTTCAGGGCCCAGGCCCAAAAGATTGCAATCTGAAGTAAAATTCACATATGCTAATTTATATCTATATATGCAAATACAGAAATAATTACTAGGACTTATTTAAATTTCACAGAAGGCAAAACCCACCAATTAATTTCCCATCCAAATTGCACCAAATAAATGCTTTAATTAATTTGCACCCCTCTCCTCCCAGATCATCCTATATCCGTAGTTCCTCTTCAAGTTACAATTCATTTGGAATGGCGGTGTACAGACGTGAAAAAAAATCACAAAAAAGTGAGTCTGGTATGTTTTTTCATGAGGGGGAGGGATTGCAGCATGTGGGAAGAGGAGAATTCACCCGTCCCTCCCCCATTGTGATCCCCCTTGACAACTGTCCCTTGCATTGCAATTAAGCTGAGGAAAAAACCTTGGAGGAGGTTAAGCTCCTTAAGCTGGAGGAAAAAACTTCCATTGGCACCAATGGACACTCAGAGTTCTGAGTAAAAGATCCAGGGCTCTGGTAAATAGTTTCAGGGCTGGGACCCCATAGGCCCAGACCTAGCAATGCCCCTGACACACACACACATGCACACACACACACACTATGACTGGGTTTGCATGGTTATGGAGGGAAAATAAGCCATGGTGGCTTATTTTTCCTCCCCACGTGTGCTGGTTGTGAGCCACCTAATTAGCATAATTACCCTTACTAGGGACAGGTTGTCATGAGGTCTGAACCCAGTGAGGGTGGGTGGCTGGGGTGGTTTACAAACGGCCCTGAAACCCATGCTTGTTCTAGGGTTTTAGGGTGGTTTGTAAACCACCCCAGTCACCCACCCTCACTGGGTTCAGACCTCATGTCAACCTGTCCCTGGTAAGGGTAATTATGCTAATGAGGTGCATGCAGAAGGAGGACAATAAGCCACCATGGCTGATTTTCCCTCTGTGATCATGCAAACCCACCCATATACTCACACCTCACTAGGAGTTAAAACTGTGCTCTTTGAGGTGCCCCACTTCCATCACCTTTTATTTTTTAACAAACACACACACACATACATGCTTTTCTATGCATCCAGGTGCACCTAGCTTCACTACTGACTTTAAATGCTTGTTATCTTTAACTTTCTCACTGTTAATGTTTGATTCTAATTTCCCTGATACATGTGTGGTTCTAATTCCCCTAATGTGTGATTTTAACTCGTTTTAAATTCTTCTTTAATAAAACAAAGAATTACTTTCAATGACCTCTTTGTGGTCTCTGACAGTATCAGGTTTGGGGGTATCAGGTTTTCCTAAGCACCCGGAGTTCAACGCCAAAAGACCCCTCATGTATGTGTTTAGTTTACATGTATGTAAGATGCATGCCCATGTACATTAAAGTATACTTCTTAACAGAGCACTCCAGCTGTGCCTCACTTGGTGAGCCCTGCTTTGCTCAGTCTAGGCTTTCCCCAGCTAGGGAAAGCCTGGGTGGAAGGAGGCCCACTGAGATGCCACCTTCATTCCTCATCCTCCACCTTCCCCTCTCTCCCATCCCTCATCCCTTCTGAGGGAGAGGCCTCGCCCAAGGCCCCGCAGGCCAGTTGGACCTGCTTGGCAAGCCAAATGTGGTCCATGGGCCAGAGGTTCCACATCTCTGCGTCCAAAGATGATCTTGGACAAAATTATAGAGCTCATCCCAACAGTCACTTAAATAGCACAGGGATGGGACTGTGCTATTGTAACTGGCATTGAAATATCACTGCTGGTGACTTTACCCCTGTTCTACTGGGGTCATCAGTCGCTGTCTTTTACCAGGTCAGACCACTGGTCCTTCTAGCCCAGCATTGTCAACTGTGATTGGCGGCAGCCCTCTAGGGTTTCAGGCAGGAGTTTTCCTATCACTTGTTACCTGATCCTTTAAAAAAATAAAAAAATAAACCAGCCACATTAGGCATTGAACATGGGGCTTCCTGCATGCAAAGCAGGTGCTCTACCACTGATTTACAGTCCCTCCCCAGTGGGTGAAACTCCAGGCCAAATATTTGCAGCCCATCTCTCTTCTCTCTCTCTCTCTCTCTTCTATTTCCAGTCCCCACAACAGCAGTTCTTAAAAGCTTCTATCCTTAAATCAAAACAGGGAATAATTAGGGGTCCTCAGACATAATGGGATGTTTTATTATAGACTTCTGAAAATCCCAGATGAATGTTATGATGTCTGAAAATAGATACTTTCCCCCCACTTTTCGAACATAAACAAGTATCTGATGCAACTATGGATCTCAGGTTACGCCTCGTTCTGCAAAAACTTTTGTTTTGTGTCTATTGGACAATGCAACGTATCTTTAATAAGAGCTTGTCTAAGTTGGCTAATTGTTGGAGGTATAACACAGCTAATGCTTCTTTTAAGCATATGTTTTGGTAATGCCCAGTACTTGCCCCTGGAGGAGGCTTCTGAGATTCCTACATCCTACCAGGCTGAAGCTGGTCCTGGCAGGAACAGTGGAGATGACCTTTGCCTCCCTGTCCTCCAATCTCCAAAATTTTCTCTAGACAGGCTTTTCAGACTGTTTAGCACAGGCCCTTTGGAGGCGGAGGGAAGGAGTCTGGGGGAGGCTCAGGATAAATTGTATCCTGGCCTTTCCAGTCTCCTCCCCTCCCCACCCACATCCCCATCCCCACTTCCCCCACACCAGAACACCCCCTTTTCCCCCCTCTCCAAAGTTGATTTTCCAGCCTTGGAGAGGCAGCTGGCATGGTTCTCTCCACACCAGCTGCATGGAGGTCGGGTCAGGGTCAGATCTCTGACTCCCCCTTCCAGGGTTGGAACACTGTGTCCAACCTCAGAAGGGGTTTTTCAAGCAATCCTATGGTCCCTGGGATGCTCACACAGGGACCATAAGATTGCTCTCTTAGTCTCATAACTTATGCCCCACTGATTTCAGTGAGTGTGCTCTAAGTATGCTGAAATCTGGATCCAACCTGTAATAAAGAAATACATTAAGGTTTTGAAACATGGCACAGATCAGGGGGCATATTCCTTTCCTTCTGTCTTCACTGAACCAGAAATATTCACAGCATTTTCAGTGGCATAATCCCAGCTATGTACCAGATGAGTAAAGAAAACCTTCCTTTCTTTTTTAAATCAAGGTCTTGGCATCAGGCAATATATTTATGTGCAAGCAAATCCAAGTGAGACACAGAGCAACTAGTTTTTTTAAAAAATAGGCAAGGAAGGCATGAGGAAGATCAGAAGAGAAAAGGAGCTGAGAACCAATTGATACAAGGCCTTGAGAAAGACAACAATGCATTTGCACAGCCTTTAAGAACTAAACTGCCAGCAGTGTCTCTAACAATGTTTGCAATAATAAACTTTGTCTCAGATGCCTTAATGTAAACATTGATTAAATGTTCAGCATCCTGTTGATGAGAGGTTTTTTCAAGAGGTTAACCCCTCAATTCTGTATTCAAATTGTTTTCTTAACCTTGTACTCACTGAACAACTGTATGGTTTTCTCATGACAAAGCTCTGCTTTATTAATCCCAAATAGAAACACCTTGGAAAGACAAATATTGACTGTCTTTGACAGAGAGAGAGAGAGAGAGAGAGAGAACTCAATGGAACTCACCTGGCTGATGCACAGGTATCCTGGTTGTAGTGGCATGTAGTCTCCATCTAAAATTCCGTCAGTCACCAAGATTACCATCCCCCTTTGTACTTTACAGAGAGAAAAAGAAATGGCCAAAGTATAATACCAGTCACACTATGCTAGGGTCATTACAAAGAGGGAGGGAAAAAAGGGTAAAGGTGTCCCCAACCAGTCCTGTCCGACTCTAGGGTGCGGTGCTCATCCCCGTTTCTAAGCCGAAGAGCCAGCGCTGTCCAAAGACGCTTCCGTGGTCATGTGGCCGGCATGACTGAACACCAAGGTGCACGGAACGCTGTTACCTTTCCCGCCGAGGCGGTACCTATTTATCTACTTGCAATTTCTTGCTTTCGAACTGCTAGGTTGGCAGAAGCTGGGACTGAAGACGGGAGCTCACTCCATCACGCAGCACTCGGGTCTCGAACTGCTGTCCTGCCGACCTTCCAGTCTGCAGTTCAGTGTCTTAACCACTAAAATATGGAAGCAGGAGCAGTTGCTTGCAGAGGAATAAGCGTCTCCATAATGACCCTCATTGTTCAGTTTATATATTTAATTTGATTGAGCCACAACTTCAGAACTGTTCCTTCCCAAACATTGATCTGATTTCCATGACACAACAGCCCATCATAGGTTAATTAACTCTCAAGCAGCTCTGGTGCATTCCGGTCCCAATTATGAATCTGCAACTCCCAAACAGGGTTTGCCATGGCTGGTCGTGTCATGCAAACCCATCCAGCATAACCCTACATGGTCTGTTTCAGGGTTACGCGAGGGTTGTTCAGGCCTCAAATAGCCTGCGGTTGCATATTCATAATGATGGCTGTCATGCACCGCAGCTCCTTGAATGTAAAGTAACCCATGATGGACTGTTGTGTAGTGCAAACCATCCCACTGTAATAAGTGTGAGTAGTTAATACTGCCCCACTCCAGACTTATTATGGTTAGCCCATGGCTGCCGGTTAAGAGAGGAAGTGGAAGTTCCTGACATTTTTGGTCCTCTGTGGTGCCAGTTCTCTTTCCATGCATCCTCAGCAGGTTCTCCCAGCTAGGGATGAGGGTGGGGGCAGAAAAATGCATTCAGTTCTCATTTTAATGTCAACTGACCTAACTGTGCCCTTTGGAACTACCAGCAAACCAAAAGCTCAATTCTTCTTCAAATTTTGCACTTCCCTGAATTTTGCGATGGAGCTTTCCAAATTGTTTTTAATGCATGCATTAGCAGAAAGTGCACAATTTTTACCTGTAAGGCAGTCTAAAAATAATTCTAAAAAATTAAAACAATTGAGTAAAAACGTGTATATTAGGGGAAATAATGTTCAAAAATACATAATATTAGGGGAAACTGCTTGCAAAACTGCATCTGTGAAAAAGGATTGTATACAACAATGAGTGTTTTAAGAGAAATGCACCCAAAAACATGTATGAATTTTTATGCTTTATTTTAAAAAGCACAGATCTCACTGATGTGGAATGGGATGAGTGAACAAAAGATTGGAAAAATGCCTCAATGCTGATGCTTGTTTAGGTTTTTATTGAAAATGTATCTGTTTGTTTTGGCTTTCCCCCAGCAATGAGCAATCTTTGTACCAAATTCGTGTGTGTGTGTGTGTGTGCGCACACGCGCGTGCGGTTCCATTTGTTTGCTTTGCTTTTGTTTGTTTTTATTCTTTTGTAAACCGCTTTGGGATTTCTTTCAAATGAGAAGCGGTATATAAATATTGTAAATAAATAAATAAATAAGGGGAACTCAGAGAAATGGAAATTGACAGATCTGTGTATCCAACAGGAACTTTCCAGGCCAGAACACAATTCAGAATCCTGAATTCCATAGACTGCAGCTGCCATCCTCAACTCCTCCTTTTCCTAGGCTCTCGGAATTCACTATGTGTGGCTGGACAAGGCAAGGAATAGAAAAGAGACAGTACCTGAAGTACTTGAAAGGTTGTCACAGAGAGGAAGGCCAGGATCTCTTCTCAATCATCCCAGAGTGCAGGACACGGAATAATGGGCTCAAGTTACAGGAAGCCAGATTCCGGCTGAACATCAGGAAAAACGTCCTGACTGTTAGAGCAATATGACAATGGAACCAATTCCCTAGGGATGTGGTGGGCTCTCCCACACTGGAGGTATTCAAGACGAGGCTGGACAGCCATCTGTCAGGGATGCTCTGACTTGGATTCCTGCATTGGGCAGGTTGTTGGACTCGAGGGTCTTGTAGGCCCCTTCTAACCCTACTATTCTATGATTCTATAAGAAGCACCAGTCCTGGCTGAACCACATGTACTCTAACAGGAACATAAGGCACTCCCTGTGCTTCAGCAAAGAGTTGAATATCTCCATCAATGGCAACTTCTGAAATATGGCCCTGCCTTCCACACTGTAGTTGTAGTTTTACATCTTTTCCTCTTTGCTCCTTCAACTGCCACTTGTGCTGCCTTGGATCCTCAGTTTTGTCAACTTTTCTATATGACTTGACTATAGGTATCTGTCTGTATTCTAGCATGATTTTTTTTAACTGCTGTTTTCAGTCTTGAATCAGTAAGACAATAGTAGGAATGCAGAAGGAAGTCATGTTACATCCCCAGAGAGAGAAGTTGGCATGGTGAGATTTGTGGTTCTCTTACCTTTGGAGACAGTTGGTTCAGATCAGATCAGCACATCACCAGAAGAATTCAAGAGTGCTTGCAATGCTAGTGCCATATTGTACACACCTCTTAAATAAAAGAGCATCACTTAGCAAGGCTATGCTTCCACTACCTTTCACATAACTTATAGTTAATCGACATTAAGTTCATTACAATTGCTTTCTAACCTTGGCATTTTAAATGGGTTTCTAAATGTTGTCAATAACTCAAATTTACCAGAAAAGAGACACTCCTGAGCAGAAGATATGTATTGGGCTGGGGGGCCAGGGGGTGGGGATAGCTGTAGACTGCAACACAGTAAAATAGTTGACTTTATAAGGATCTCTGTGATATACAATATTTACATGTCATATGCCTTGTTTCCTGTCATACATCCTTCTGCACAGAGAAAAATCAAATTGACATATAATCACAATAGAGCACCATCTGATAACAGATTTCACTTTAATATAAATTTTTAAAATGTATATTAAATACTTATATTCCACATTTATATTCCGTTACGCTTATTTTTCTTGTTAAAAAATTTTAATTTTCTAAAGCTATGTAATTTGTCCGCCTGTTTAAAAGGCAAGTATGACTATTGAATTAAAGCAGAGCATCAACTTGGTCAGATTTCAATCAATTGGTGCAAGGATGGACTAGAATGATCAAATGGAAGGGGTTGCCTTTGGCCGGTGATTCCCACATGGTTGATTAAGGCCTCTGATGGGTCGTAAAAGCCTTGGAAATGCTGATAAGTTATCAGTAGGAACCCTTAGTAATTATGTTGTCCAAGAGGTTAAAAGATGAGCTCTGGGTTGGATCAACCTGTAGATCATAATCCAAGACACACGGACATGAGCTGCTGCTGCTGCTGCATTGTGACTTCCCCATTCATTTAATTGGGGGAGGCAGCCATGTGGAAGTACACATAGAGGTGTGCCCTCTATTGAAGTTAATGGAGAAACCATTGTGGGTAAAAGGGGTTATATGCTCATCAAAACCATTGTTCCTTCCCTCAGCCATTTGCTGGATCAGGATACAAATTCTGTTGCTGAAGTGCCTTCCTTATTAAACAGTTTTCAAATCACTGCCAAGCTCCTAAACTGAAACCTACTTTCTGACTATTAACTCTAAAGTTGAGGATGCCTCCAGACACACACCTCCAATATCAGATACACATTTGAGTATCCAGACCATAGGTTGGACCCAGACTTAGTCATTCTTAGAGTAAACCCATTGAAATTAATGAGACTTAACTGATGGTTAATTTGCCCCATTGATTTCAATGGACCTGCTCTAAGCATGACTTAAGGCGTAATCCTATGCACATTTAGCCAGGAAAAAGTCCTGTAAGTCCCAGCATGCCCCAACAGCCGTGTCAGACAGATTTTGGTATTTCCCTTTTTAAAATCTTCCTCCTTATATTGCAACAGAATAGAGACTGTGAGAACTGCAGGGGTCAATGGATGAGAGCTAAGAAGATAAGTGATGAGCAATGAGGAATAGGCACAGGAATGGCTTCACTAAACCAACTTCTCTTTTTCATGTTTTCTTATTTCATATTTAGTAAAATGAAGTGCAATTTGGGATAATCACTATTATATCTCCATACTCAGGGGCAACTACTGCAAGGTTAGGGCTGGGCCTACTGTTAGGCAAAGTAGCAGATTTGAGGGTACCCTTAAAGAGCAGCAAATTGCCAATTATCTAATTTATTACTATATTTTACCACCATGGTGGATGATGCTACTTTAATTTTCTGCCTTAGACACTAAATTGTTCTAAAAGGGTGGCCTTTAGAATAAACATATGTTTTTAAAGGATAGAATGGCAAATGTGTGTAACCAGTTTTTTCCAAACAGATGATTTATGAAATATTGCACGAATTACACCAAACAATAAACAGAACTAACATTCTCTGCAAAGAGTATATGGCTATTTCCCCTGCAAAATGGAGTATTATTGCTCATTTCAAAATATTAGGTTTAAACATGTACAGCTGTAAACTTCCATAAATCTGCTAATGCAGTTCCTTTCCTGTGTCATCCCACTGCCAAGAATTTCCTTTTTTGCAATGTCTTGCAAAACCACAAATAAGTCTACAAAATCCAATATGCTATAGGAAACCATATCTTATTAGATTGACTTTGAACATACCTGAAAGCGTTTTGTTGCTCCTAGAATTTATCTGATATGGTCCAGTGAACTAAAGCGCAGTTGAACCTGACCTTGACATGTTCTTCTTTACCTTCAGGTGATAACACAGAAACTGCTCTGACCCAACTCTGACATTATCCTTGATACTGATTTTTTTTTTTCTTAAGATACAGAAATAAAGATTAAAAATAATCTTTGACCATCACTGTTTTCTGTCCTGAAACAGATGGTGGCTGGATTATTTCCCATCCATATCTTCTTTCACAGACAATGTTTTGACCTGAAGCTTTCTGGCAAACCCTTCAGATATATTTCTTTGCCACACTGTGCTTAAAATTATGCTTGCCGGTTTCAGCTTGATCCTGCCCATGTTTGCTCAGAAATCAGTCCCATTACTTTCAATGGAACTTACTTCCAAGTAAATATGGTTAGGATTGTCACCTTCATTTGTTATCACCCATAGGGCCAGAACAGACATGTTTATCTAGCAGCTACACCTTTCTTAATGTTTACTCTAGAGTAGGTTCAGGAGCCTGATCCAGGCCTTAAAAGTCCCTTATCCCTGCATGGTCCAAATCTAGATCAAGCCCCTTGACCTACCCTAAAGTTTTGTTGTTGTTTTTTAAACATAGTTGCTAGACATGGGGTTTAAAGTGTTGTCTGTTTTTGCCCTCAGAAGCAGTAAATATTGACAGTATTAAGAAGGCATTTGGCGTCATGCTTGCATAGAGCTAGGAGGCTTGATCTCATTGGTTTCAATAGGGCTTATGAAACTAAAGCTGCAATCCTATACACACTTACTTGAGAGTAAGCCCCATTTAACTGAATGAGGGTTTTTTTCTGAGTAGACATGCATAGGATTGTACTGGAAGAGTGCAATGCTATGCACACTTACCTGGGAATAAGCTCCTTTGAATTCAGTTTGACTTACTTCTGAGTAGACATGCATATAAATTGTGTTAGGATCGCAAACTTGGGGTTTTATTTTTCCAGATCAGCATTTGCAGATGAATCCTCTTACCTAGTTTTCTTTACCATATTATGAAATTATATCTTTACAAATTGATTTTTTAAACAACATAATGCCCTTAATTTCACATATGAAGGCTCACATAGACAATATCCTTTTGGCTTATTTTACAAGTTCGAGACACGAGTATGAAACAAAACTGCATGAAGAAGAAGAAGAAGAAGAAGAAGAAGAAGAAGAAGAAGAAGAAGAAGAAGAAGCAGCTTCCCTATTTCAGAGTGTCCCAACTTTGCCCAGCTGAGCTCCACAATTAGCCATTTACCCAAAGGCGATGTTTAATCTGCATTTCATGGAACAGATTGCAGACATTGTTTATTTAAGGCTAGTAGGAGCATTGCTAATGTTGACTTCTGACTTAATCAAGGAGCATCACAAAGGTGCACCTAGCCAGAGCTCTGCCTTCAAGGGAAGCAGCAGCTGTCCATCACTGGTGAAAAAATCAAGTCATTTCTTTGATCCCTAACTGGAGAGAACCGATTCTAAAAATTAAAGATCACACACTTATTGGGATGGGTGTTTCTTCCCCACTGAAATCCATGGGACCTGTTTCCAAGTCCATATGCTTAGATCTGCTTCACACATGGTTGGTTTTCCCCTGCACTGATGTCGCTTCTGCATCAGAGTGTGTGCTGCACACATGCATCATTGTGTGGGAAGAGCACATCTCAGTCTTCTTAGCCAGGTTAACTGGCCACAGCTTCTCTGTCCATGTGCTAGCACAGGAGTGCAGGACCTCAGGCCCAGGGGCCAAATCTGACCCGCCAGGGTTCCCTGGATGGCCACGCCCCCTTCCTCTTGCCCTCACTACCAACAGTTTGGTGGTTTCCCGTTTTTGTGCAGTCCTCCCCACCCCGCTCCTTTCTAAAAGGTTAAAACACTTCTCCTAAGGCTTCGTTGCTGGCAGTGAGAGCATTCAGCTAAAATATGCAGGTATTTTTGGCCCTGTCCCTTTGGGCTTTGGCCCCTCCCACTGTTGGAATGCAGCCCCCGAGAACTTCTCCGAAAGGGAATTCAGCCCTCGGGCTGAAAGAAATTCAGCGCCCCTGTGTTAGTATTTGTTATGCTCAGGCTCTGCTCTTCCTCTGACAAGTCAAAAGTGGCTTATATGTGGCTCCCAGACTGTCTCCCATCCAGGCTGCTTAGAGGACCAGACATGCTTGGCTTCGGCAGCAGAACTGTACCATGTCCCTTCAGGCCAGTCTCTGAGCACATCCAGCCAAACAGATGCTATGTTCTTCTTACGTTATTACATACACACATTGCGCCTGCTGTTTCTCTGCATGGAAACTATATAGGGAAACAACCCATCTGAAATTGCCCTAAGGCAAACATTTTATCAAGGAGGTCCAGCCATGGAATGCTGGTCTTTCTGGGGCTCCATTGTAAGTCATGATGTCTGCTACCCTTTCTGTTTAACACCTACTGCTTACAGCATGATGAATGGCCCATGAGATTTTCACTGCCCACTGGTAGAACTTGACCCCATTTTTCTGGGAATCACTGGTTTGACTTCCTCAGCCCTTCCACTTCAGGCACTCATAAACTCATGGCCAAAATAAAAGGGCAACTGTCAAGGAGAAAAACACTGTGCATGGTCCATTACCAGTTCCGCATTACAGATAACTGGAGCAGCAGGAAGAGGAACATGGACAAGACTGGTAGGTCACAGGCAACCGCCGGCCCAAATGGGAGCGTAGAGCACAAAAGCTTGAAGAAGAGTGGCTACACACCACACTCCAGCAGCTCCAAACAAGTCGACACATCATGGAAATAATTTGATTTCTGGGAGCTGTTAAACTCTTGAGAGTGCAACCCAATGCATGAGTTCAATGGGGCTGACTCCCAGGTAAGTGGGAATAAGAATATAGGGGTGGGCAACCTATGGTCCTAATTTCAAAAGCCTTCTGCATATGACCAGTTCAAAACTCTGAAGGGTGATCCATCCCTTCCCACTGCATGGGAAGGATGAGAGGAAGAGAGAAAGGGGGTGGCTTAAAGAAAAAAGGGGGACCCACCCACTTTGGGCACTGGCCCTGCCCTCTGCTGGCTTCAGCCCTGCATACCACCAACATGCAGCCCCTGACAAGTTACCTGCAAGGAAATGCAGCTCTCAACAGAGAAAAGGTTGCCCACCCCTGCCTTAGACTAACTGATGCTGGCCTCCTTCCAAACAGCTTCAGAAGCAGATGGACCAACTGTATACAGGACAAGCCATGCATGTTATTTGGAAGTAACCCCCAGTGTCTCCAAAGCCTTTAGGACTGCAGCCTAGAAAGAAAGAAGATCTAAAAGGTTGGTGGGCAATTGTTTTGCCATGCTTATGAGAACACTCCCTAGAAACCAGTGCCAGCCTGAGGTGAAGAACAAGATGGAGTCCCCTTCCATGTGCAAAAGCCAGCTGGACTAACAGTTGATTCTTTCTTCAACACTGGTTATAGGACAGCATCCTTCACCACACCAGAAGGCAGCAGGCTAGCTTAGGGGGCAGAGGGCAGGCTGTGCAGCACAGAGCTCTTCCCAACAACTTGCTGCTACCTCCCAGCACCTGCCGCCTGGAGTGACCTGCTCACTCTGCTTAAGGGTAGGGTCGGCTCTCATGGAAGCATTTAGAAAGGCCAGGATGCGTCAGAGTCAACAGGGACTGGGGCAGCTTGCTGAGCAGAAGTGCCACTTTCCTCTGTCACTCCCCACCCCACTAAGCTAATTGCTGTTTGTTAGAGATTTTGTTGGCTGTTTACTTATTACTACAAACTAAACTGAATTCCTCACACAGGTGTTGGAGAGGTTAAAGAGAGGGGGACATGTACACTGCCCTTGTTGGAAGAAGGATGGGATAAAAATGTAATTCATAATGAGAAATAATAATCTGGAGAAAATCTGCATCATCTTTCCAGTGTCCAGACTCCAGCTCTGAACAACTTTTCGCCTGCCTTAAACCATAGGGAGATGAATGGGCCCTAAACATGGGACAGCCAAAGAAAGAGCAAGCTTAGTAGGACGTTATGGTTGGACCGTGAAGGCTGAGTCCGGATCACAGCATCAGAACATAGCTTGATGGTTTATGGTAAATCAGACTAACAGTCCACCCAGCACAGCCAATAGTCAGGGATGGTGGGAGCTGTAGTCCAAAACATCTGGAGGGCACCAGGTTGCTTATATCACTGCAATGACTGGCAGTGACGCTCCAGGGTTTCAGACAAGCATCTTGGAGATGCCATGACTTGAAATTTGGACCTTCTGCATGCCAAAAAAGCACATCCTCTACCACAGGGCTATGGTCCTCCTCCTGATCTTGGTCAAGCAAAGCCGTCACTTCTCGAAGCTCTGTCTGGAACTTGGGTCTCCTCACAAAGAGGGGTAGGCACCCTGGTGCCCTCCAGATAAGGTATGGCAGGTTCCGACCTATTTGGGGATAGGGCTCAGTGCCTTGGATAGCTCTTTTAGAGTTCTGGCTGGTTCTGACCAAAAGCCAGAATGGATGCACTGCCCCACCGAAATCAGAGCCACCAGCCTCCACTGGCTCCGAGGTAGCACATTGGCCTCCCTTCTGTCAGGGCTTCTTCTGCGACCACAGGCAAGCGACGTCTGCCTCAGTGAAGTCTGCCGCACGCCCGCCCCCAGGTCCGTCTCTTCTTGCAGAAAGCCATCCTCCTCGCCCCTGCTGCTTGCTGGCTGCCTGGATTAGGATGCCTGTGCGTGTGTGTTTGCTTGCTTGCTTGCTTGGTTTCCCCCGCCCCGTGCTCCTTGTGGAGCTGACGTCTGAGAACCAGCATTGCAGGCCAAATCGTTTTGTACAGGAGCTGCACAGCCGCAGTACAGGCAGACAGGAGAAGACACGTCGGGGAACCCGCCCCATTTGTCGCCAATAACAGCAGTTGACATCATGCGCGGGGATGCCGCGGAATCGCCGGAGGGGTGCGAAGGCCAGGAGGGCAAGCTCAGCGCTGGAAAGGGCCCCGGACGGCACTGGGCAACCCCATTTCTCTCCTTCCTCCGGCAGCGGGCTGCTGTCTTGTGCAGGCGCACTCTCTTCTCTCACCCCGCATCTCCCTCTTTCGAAGGTGACACACGCCTCAGCGCGTCCCCACGATCTTTCCACTGGAGTGGTCGGAATTTGTTCCGGGAATCGTCCCCTGCGGATGAGGTTTTCAGAGGCAAAGAAGAGCCAGCCAATGAAAGCCTGGCCTCCGGGCAATCGAGAAGCCCATGCCAAATCCTTTTTCAGCAGCAATGTCTAGGGTACCTGGCTGCTTCGTTGAAGAGGCAGCCCAGTCCTAAATATGTGGCTCTGCGTCCTGGTAGGCGTGCTTAGAATTATAATCCCACCAGTGCAGGCTGGTGGCTCAAATGTCAGCAGAGATCCACTCTGGGTTTCAGTCAGAACCAGTCAGAACTCTAAAGGAGCTATCCAAGGTGCTTCATCCGGTGCTGAACCCTATCCCAAAACAGGCTCAACACCTTGGATAGCTCCTTTAGAGTTCTGACCAGTTCTGACTGAAATCTAGAGTGGTTTCACTGACTGACTGACATCGGAGCCACCAGCCCCCACTAAATCTATGCCTGCTTACTTGGAAGTAAGTTCCCTTGAGTTCAGTGAGGCTTACTCCCAGGTAAGTGGGCACAAGAGTGCAAGTTTAGGGGGCGGACAAATCTGATGCATATTTACTCTAAAGACAGTTTTTCTGAGTTCAATGGGGCTTCTTTTCAAGTATGGGTGCAAAGGAGCCTTCCCGCACCTGGTGCTCTCCCTATGTGTTTGATTACAACTCTCATCATCCCCAGCCATTCGGCCAGTCACAAACCTGGTGCCCTCCCAGTGTGTTGGACTACAACTCCCATCATCTCCAGCCACCACCATGGCTGAGGAAAGATGGGGTGTGTAATACATCTCGGGGGGGGGGGGCTACAAATTCAGGTAAGGCTGCAAGGGTACTATTCTTCTTGAACCAAAAGGACGAAAAGCCCCTGCCATATCCTAAGCAAAGAATGTACACTGTTACTGCAGTATTCCTGGTGTGGACTCGAATACTGATTAGGCAATGCCAGATGCGTAGTACAAATGATTTTGACCCAGATATTATGTTCATTATGAACAGGGACCTTTTTATTATAGAGATAATATTGCAGAGCAGCCCGACCAGCAATATAAATGTATAAGGTGGAATACCTGAATGTCCAATCAACTGGGTCTCACTGGAGTCAAAGAGTAAAATCCAGCATTAAGTAGGACTAACTTAAATCCCATTCATTTCAGTGGGTCTCCTTTAAGTAGAATTTAGGTTGGGTTTTACCTAAACGAACTAGCACCATCTAAATAAGTTCGCTTGGAAATCAATCCCACTGATTTCATTGGAACTTAACAGGCAAGTAAATGTGCTGGGCTTGTCCCAAATTAACCTGGCTCTTTGAATACAAGTGCTGTGGCTGAATTAGCATGTGGGAATCAACGAAAGGGAAAAGAACTGAGAGCTTTATTGATATTCTGGTTCTATCTACATCTATATTATATTACCAGTCGGCATTTTCATAAAGGAAGCAAGAACAAACTTGGAACTCCAATTCTATGGACACTTACTTGGAAGTTAGATTGAACTCAGTGAGAGTTGCTTCCATACAAAGAATCACAGTGCTATGAATTAAGAACATAAGAAGAGCCCCGCTGGATCAGACCAAGGGTCCATCTAGTCCAGCATTCTCTTCACACAGTGGCCAGCCAGCTGTCGACCAGGAACCCACAAGCAAGATATGAGTGCAACAGTACCCTCCCACCCATGTTCCCCAGCAACTGGAGTACATAGGCTCACTGCCTCTGATACTGGAGGTAGCACTTAGCCATCAAGACTAGTAGCCATTGATAGCCTTTTCCTCCAGGAATTTGTCTAACCCCCTTTTAAAGCCATCCAAATAGTAGTAATAATGGGGGCCTTCAATTTCCCCGATATTTGTTGGGAGACAAATTCTACAAAACATGGCTCCTCCAGGAAATTCCTGACTTGTGTGGCGGATAACTTCCTCCTACAGAAAGTAGAGGAAGGAACTAGAGGATCGGCTATCCTTGACTTGATCCTAACCAACAGAGATGACTTAGTGAATAAAGCAGCTGTTACAGGAACTCTGGGGGAAAGCGACCATGTTGTACTTGAGTTCTTGGTTCTAATGGAAGCAAAAGCCGAGTGTAGTCAAACGCGTACCCTGGATTTTAGGAAAGCTGATTTTAATAAACTCAGAACAATGATCAGTAAGGTCGCATGGCAAGCGACGCTAACAAGAAAAGGGGTCCAAGATGGGTGGGAGCTTTTAAAAAAGGAAATTCTGAAGGCACAATTACAAACAATTCCAACAAGAAGAAAAGGTGGAAGACAACAGAAGAAGCCAATGTGGCTTCACAAAAAGCTTAGGGATGACCTGAAAACAAAAAAGGACACATATAGGAAGTGGAAAGAAGGCCAAGTAACAAAGGAAGAGTACAGGCAGGTAGCACAGAATTGCAGGGATGGCATCAGGAAGGCTAAAGCTGAGAATGAGCTGAGGTTAGCGAGGGATGCTAAAAGCAACAAAAAGGCTTTCTTCAGCTACGTGCATAGTAAAAGGCAGAGGAAAGAAATGGTTGTTCAGCTATTAAATAAGGATGGCAAAATGATAACAGAAGACAAAAGGCAGAGGTGCTCAATTCCTACTTTGGCTGAGTCTTCTCCCGAAAGAAGATCTATGACCCCCCTGGCAAAAGCAAAGTATAGGCTGAAGGGACAGGACCGCAGCTTGAGATGGATAGGCATATGGTCAAGGAACACCTCATTACTTTGAATGAGTTCAAATCTCCAGGGCCAGATGAACTGCATCCTAGAGTAATAAAGGAACTGGCAGAAGAACTCTCAGAACCTCTGTCTATTCTCTTTGAGAAATCATGGAGGACGGGGGAAGTGCCAGATGTCTGGAGGAGGGCTAATGATGTCCCTATCTTCAAAAAGGGTAAAAAGGAGGAACCTGGGAACCAGTCAGTCTGACATCAATCCCTGGGAAAATTCTGGAGCAGATCATAAAGCAATCCATCTGGAAGCACCTTGACAACAATGCCATGATTACTCGAAGCCAACATGGATTTGTCAAAAACAAGTCCTGCCAGACGAATCTGATCTCATTTTTTGATCAAGTAACCTCCCTCGTGGACTGTGGGAATGCTGTAGACATCATATACCTCAACTTCAACAAAGCTTTCGACAAAGTGCCCCATGATATCCTGATGAGCAAACTAGCTCAAAGTGGGCTAGATGAAACAACGATCCGGTGGATCCACAGTTGGCTACAGAATCGGACTCAAAGAGTGCTTATCAATCGGACCTTCTCAAACTGGGGAGAGGTAATGAGTGGGGTACCGCAGGGCTCAGTCCTGGGCCCAGTGCTCTTCAACATTTGTATTAATGACTTGGAGGAGGAGGTGCAGGGAATGCTGATAAAATTTGCAGATGACACAAAATTGGGCAGGATAGCTAATACTTTGAAAGACAGAAACAAAATTCAAAGTGATCTTGATAGACTGGAGCACTGGGCAGAAAACAAGGGAATGACATTTAATAGGGATAAATGCCAAGTTCTGCACCTAGGAAAAAGAAACTAAATGCACAGTTACAAGATGGGGGATACGTGGCTCAACAACACTACAAGCGAGAAGGATCTTGGAATTGTTGTAGATCACAAGCTGAATATGAGCCAACAATGTGATGTGGTTGCAAAAAAGTGCCTAAAAAAGGTCTTCAGCTTTGCTGAAGTCAAGGTATATTATGTCTACAGCATTCCCACAGTCCACGAGGGAGGTTACTTGATCAAAAAATGAGATCAGATTCGTCTGGCAGGATTTGTTCTTGACAAATCCATGTTGGCTTCAAGTAATCACTGCATTGTTTTCAAGATGTTACAGATGGATTGCTTTGTCATCTGCTCCAGAATTTTCCCAGGGATTGATGTCCGACTGACTGGTCTGTAGTTCCCAGGTTCCTCCTTTTTACCCTTTTTGAAGATAGGGACAACATTAGCCCTCCTTCAGTCATCTGGCACTTCCCCCATCCTCCATGATTTCTCAAAGAGAATAGACATTTATAACTCAACCTACATGTATAAGGTTGAGCTATAAATTTTCCGAAAGATGCAAAACCTGATTCGCCACGCTTGTGAAGCCCAAGCCACAAGACTGTTGAGGACTTAGCGAGCACACCAATATACATTCTTAGTTAAAAGTGGTGTATAGACATACCTCACCACCAGAAAATCCAATATAAAGTTTCACCATCATCTATGTTGTGTTTGTTTATTTGGCTTTGTTTTAGTCTAAGAAAATTCAGGATTTCTTTAAATCAAATTAGGGCATGAATATAAAGGATCAGTCAGGAGTGTAACACAAGTGTGAGAATCTGGGGGACCATGTAACACTCACTTTGGCTTGTGGCTACTCAAACGTGGCCTTGAGGTCAAACAGTTTAAACACACACAGGGTCTAAAAACACACCACCAGCTAAACAACAACATCGCATCTCAAATCAGTTCTCTTGGTCTGCTTCTTGGCCTTTGACAAAACCTGTGGTAGACAGGCCCTGTAGGTTCTTGTGATGTCAGTGACTACATGGAATAGCAACTCCGATCCTTAAAACTTTAATGTCAGTTGATTTCAATGACCCGTTGGCATTCATGGGACATACACGAAGCTGCTTAAGATGGGAAGATGCTTCCCAGTGCCTGGCATAGCAGATCAGCTGCCACAGACTGATATCGAGAACTCCATAGAAGAATCACAGGATTCACCTCTGGCGGGTGCACACACATCCAAAGCCTAAGGCATTTGTGTGACACCTTAGGACCTAGTAAATGCAGGTTGGGGCAAAAATCCCTTCTTAAGAGCAGGGCAGTAGAACCTGCCTCCAGAATGGCAACATGTGGGGAAAGCACAGAAAGCAGACCCAATTCTGGATATAAACTGATTTCCAGACTGATCCCAAGACCCAAGCACATTTACAGGCTGCTTGTTTTTACTTCAATGGAAGTCTCATACATGCATTGATTTTAGTGGGAATTACTTCCAAGTAAGTTTAACACTACACACTACACGCTTATTGGGAAGTTAAGTCTAATGGGAGGTATTTTCCAAATAAAGGTGCTACTGCGCAGGATTTCAGCCTGAAGTTTTAAGGGTGCAATCGTATGCATGTTTAGACAGAAAAAAGGCCTACAACTCCCAGCATGCCCCAGCCAGCCATGCTGGGGCATGCTGGGAGTTGTAGGCCTTTTTTCTGTCTAAACATGCACAGGACTGCGCCCTAAATCGATTTAAAGTCCTATTCCCACTTGACCAGTTGGTGAATTGCGTGGGCAATGAGATCTCTCATCACACTGTTACCGGTGGTGGGTTTAAGGAGGTTCAACCCTGTCCTAAAGACTGGGGTTTCATTTGCTTAGGACCACCGCAGCAAATACAGTACTGTTTTGTTGTTCTGGATCAGTCCTATACCCACTTACCTGGGAGTCCCATTAAACTTCTGAATAGACATGTATAGCATTGCACTGCACCTCCTGAAATTCCCTAGCATTTCCAGTATATTTCTGTTTACCAGCCAGATCCACAACCCAGTTGAAAAGAACTGCCAGGACTGAAGCATATTTGGGCTTCGAGGCTCAGTAGGCTGGCCTAATTTGTGGTGTGTGTGCAGGGTGCATATGGGGATTTCTGTTGTCAAAGAGACACACAGTCTACTCCTTAGAATACATCCATGGACCTGTGGCCCTGAAATCAGCACAGCTTACTTCCCATCCACTGCTACCAAGTGTGCTTTGAATCAGAAGGCAACAGTAAATTCTATATGTCTCTACTCAGAAGTGTTTAATTTATTAACCACTTCAACTGCATAGCAGGGACTAAAATAGAAACTCGCTAAAGTATTTTTAGGGTAAGATCCTATGCGTGTTTAGATAGAAAAAAAGTCCTACAACTCCTAGCATGCCCCAGCCAACCCATGCCCCCTTAAAGTCTTTAAAAGCCTGGAACAGGGAAGTCTTAACTTGGCACCCCAAAGATAAATGTAGGTTGTAGGCCAGTGAGCCTCCCTTGAGAGAGCATTGGGGGGTGGGGTTACCACCAAAAAAGTCCTCTCTTGTTACCACCCTCTGAGCCACAGAATGACATCAATGGGACTCACTCTCAGGCAAGTGTGTTTAGGATTAGAGTCCAAGTTAATAAAGAGCATAACGCTTCTGTCAGAGAGGTAAGTACAGCTGAAATCAGTGGGAACTACATTGAGGTAAAGTGCTGGTGTTTAGGTTGCAGTACATACCTTAATTCCTAGCACTTTGGCTAGGAATGGACTGTGGATAAGGCTAGTCCTATGGAAGCCGGAGGCGGACATTAATGTAGGCCATCCAGAATGGGCTTTTCCAGATACATCTGCTTTAATGCAGATCCTCGCCACCACTGACCTCCACTATCTTTACTTGGCTTCTGTTGGACACATTGCAACTTCTGAGTAAATATTGTTAGGCTTGGCTGCAGGGTCTGCCCAGCCATAAATGCAAGATAAATTAAATGGTGGTCTCATTAGGGGCTAGTAAGAATGTGGACTGCTTCACTCCTGCCTACCCCACCCTCCCAAATTAATGACATAAACTGTCCTAATGGAACCGAGTGGAAATAATTTAGTGGGAGTTGCTTAAAATAAGCCGTAGTTGGATCCATGGGCAAAAATTACCACCGGTTGGTTGGTTTTTTTTTTAATCTGGGAGAGAACTTCATTATATATAACATTTATTTTATTATAGTTATACATACACACGTCAAAACTACAGATTATGCTAATCACATAGCATGTAGTTGAGGCTTGAGTCTTCTTTTTAGGGGGGGACAATGGGGAGTTTAACCCTCCCCATCCGAGCACAGTGGCTTACATTTACACTACACTAAAAAAAAGAAGAAATAAAAGGACAAACCTCATCTACGCAGCTAGGTGATTAGCAAAATATGTTCTTCAGCTCTTAGCCACAAAGGACACTAAAAAAAATGTAACTAGGAAGGGAAGGCTTCTCTGTTTCACTGACAGTCTCAAAGCTTATCAAAAGTAATTCTTGTCAGTGCCTTCAGCTTTGCCGGAGGGGCTACTCTCAAGAAGGTCTCATTAATTTCACTTTATTCCATCTACATTCCAGGCCGGAACACATTTACATGTAAATACAGCCCCATTTGAAATCAATCTATTTTACTGCCAAGTAAATGCGCAGTCTGACTGTCACAGTCTCAAATCAAATACTTTGTCCTGAAAATAAGGACTTCTCCAGCACCACCACCACCAAAAAAAGAAGTATTTTGTCCGTTCATTTTTAACTTTGCTGACTATGAAGCTTCAAATCGCTCATTCTCCAATTAATATAATTTTTCCAGGCGGAGCAGCCACCGGTGTTACTCTGTTTCACCCAAAGCAACTACGAGTTTTGTGGCTCCATAAAGGCGTACAAGATTTACAGCGCAATCCTCTCCATGTCTACTGAGAGTCCAGAGTCCACCCTATCAGATGGACCAAATGGAGTGGACTCTAGACCACAAAAAGGTTATAGTACAAAGGCAGTGCAATCCTATGTGTGTCTACTCAGAAATAACTCCCACTGTGTTCAGCAGGACTTACTTCCAAGAAAGTGTCTATAGGATTGCAACCCAAATCTATTACGTGTTGAATATAATTTCCAAAGTTGGTGCTTTTTTTCAAACTTGAGAGAACAGGTGTAAAGCAAAATCAGGATGCGCAACAGTATGCGAGACTCCTGGGCAAGGGGCAAGGATGATATACTCATAACCATATAAACCCCTTCAAGTCAATGGGACTTGTCTGGTATAAGCAGCTGGTAATCAATCAGTGCCCCTGGTACTAAAAAAGATAAAGAGATAATTATCTTTAGCAGCAATCCTGTGCATTTAGGCTACTTAAATCCCAATGATATCAATGAGATTTCATCTGTGCAATCTCATTCTGGCCAGATCCTCTGGCCAGATAAACTTGAAAAGCAGAAGTGTAAAACAAGTAAATTCTCTTGGTTTACCAGGATTTACACTCCGTCTAAAAACACATTATGTCCCATTATGTTCAGTGAAACTTAATTCGAAATAACCAGTCAAGCATGCAAATCAGTTTGAATCGAATGCTTCTGTCTAATGGTACTTCTATCAAATCTTGCTTCTTTTGATGTTACCATTCCAAACAGTATTTTCACAAAGAAAAAAAAGTTGAAAATCCTTTTCAGTGAATTAGACAAACAGTAGTTTGTCAGTAACTTTATTTTTTAAAAAAAATTCATCACAAACTGCAACCAAGACCAAAATACTTTACCCATTGTACATCATTCATTATAAAACAAACATACATCACATATGTAGTCTACGATACCCAAAAAAGTATCTTGAAAATGATATAGAGCGTGCTTTTATGATTCATGCATCAATATTTATTTTACAAATGTTAATCAAATATTATTCTGTTATAAATAAGCTGCAAATGGGGTGTCTCTGACTCCACCAGGATCTTACACCCCCTTTGTGGTATGCAATCCTAAGCATCTTACTCAGAAGTAAGCCCCAATGATTTCAGTGGGAATAACTGTAGTTAAGATTGCCACCTTACTTGAAAGCCAGTTCCATCTAAATCCAATCCCAAAATGAATCCGGTAAAATTTATTTATTTATTTATTGCATTTATACCCTGCCTTTTTTCCTCTTGCAAGGAACCCAAGGCGGCTTACGTTATCCTCCTCCTCTCCCTTTTATCCTCACAACAAATAACCCTGTGAGGTGGGTTGGGCTGAGAGTGTGTGACTGGCCCAAAGTCACCCAGTGAGCTTCCATGGCCGAGTGGGGACTAGAACCCGGATCTCCCGGCTCCTAGTCCAACACTCTTGCCACTACACCACGCTGGCTCTGAAACTCAATAGGACTTCCTTCTAAGTAAACGTGATTAAGTAAACATATACACAGGGCTCTGTCCACACCTTGGAACTGGCTAGAACAAGCAAGACAAAATACTTTTTTTTTTTTTTAGAAGGATGTTTTTCCCCCACTCTCCCCATCACCTGGCAAAAAGGCATGGTTTCCTCCAGGCAAAGGTTCAGTAGAATAAATGGGCTGGGTGCTAAAGTATCAAAGTTGCCTCTTGGCTGTTTTGTAGGAAATGGAATCAAGAATGCACTTCTCTACAGGGAAGTGTATCTTCTCTCTGGACCACACCCTACTTAAGCCCAAGAAGCACTTGGACTGAAGAGATTCTTGTCTTGAACTCGTTAACCTCAAAATAAGTACACAAATTTCACCCCATCCACAATACCTTTATTTAGAAGCCCACGCATCTCAAAGAAAGTTATTTAGGAACACAGGCGGCTGCCTGCTACTGAATCAGAACATTGGTCCATCTAGCCCAATACTGTCAACGCTGACTGGCAGCAGCGGCTCTCCAGGGTTTCAGGCAGGATCCTTTCCTAGCCCTACCTGAAGATACTGGGATTGAAACTGGGACCTTCCGCGTGCAAAGCAGGTGCTTTGCCACTGAGCCACAGCCCCTTTTCAAGTAGGTCTGGGATCTTAATCAGACATTCGTTCCCAATGGGTTGTATCCAATGTTAGTCCTACTTAGAATAGACCCACTGAAATGGATGGGACTTAAGTTAGAGTGACATTGGATACAACCCATTTGTCAATTCTTTAAAAAAAAAAACTGTTTAGGAACAGGCATAGATGTGCTTAGAAGTGATCCAAGCACCCCTGAACCATATTGTGAAAATAACTTTCAACGAAATCACAGGTCTTATTATCAAGTTCAAGTATTTGCTTTAATTCAACACCTGTACTGCCCATGTCCTTCATGTCCTCTGGCTAGAAATGAGGTGGTGGCTCTCAATTGTTGTGGCTATTTTCTCTGAGGCAGTAGCCCTAAGCAGGCATACCTGGAAGTCGAATTGAAATCAGCAGCGTTAAGATCACACTGAATGTGAACTCAGACAGAACTTTTGAGGTCATCAAGACAACCTCCTCCATATGGAGACAAGTTCCTCTATAATCCCTAATAGTATGCCCGTATCATCCATAAGATTATCGAGTGGTCGAGGGAGGAGGAATGAACTCCACCATAGGCACCAGAATAAGGGAGGCCAATCCTATCCATGTGTACACAGAATTAAGTTCCACAGTGTTCAGTGGGACTTTTATGCTAATACTGAAATGGGAGTAAGACCCGTTGAAAGCAGTGGGGCTTACTTGCAAGTAAACATGCACAGTCAATCCCAGGTAAGGTCTGGAGGAGAGTGGGGAGCAGCTAATAATTTGAAATGTTATAGGGGAGGCCTTAAAACGAGCCTGGACACAGCCAGTGTTGTGATTACGCAGAACTTCCCTTTTGCTCACTTTCAGAAAAGTCGATTTACTATTATGAAGACTATGTTAAACACAGTGGAGCCTGGTGCCTCCTATTTCAGTGGGGCTGTGAATCTGCTCTGGGTTTCGGGCAGAACCCCAGGAGCTATCCAAAGCGCTGAACCTGATCCCCAACATAGGTTCAGCGTCTTGGATAGCTGCTTTGGAGCTCTAACTGAAACCAAGCGCAGACTCACAGCCCCACTGAAATCGGAGGCACCAGCCTCCGCTGCTTAAACATTGCCCCCCTTCGCCAAAGGAGCAACGACGCACCAGAGCTAGGTGAGCCGGGGAAGAGGCAGGTTGGCGCAGCGCTGTTCCGCCCAAGCTTCGCCGCGGCCGATTATTACTGCTGCCCCTCGGCCCTGCCGCCGCCGCCGCCGTCCTGGTCGCTTTGATCGTCCGTGAAGCAGACGTCGACGTCGCTCTCGTTGTCCGTCTTCGGCTCCAGGAGGTCCTGGCGCGCGTAGCCGGCGGCGGCGGCGGCGCTGCTCCTGTCCTCCGCGCCGCCTTTGGGCACGCTCTGGCCCGGGTGCCGGGACTTGACGTGCCTCTCCAGGTCCCGGCGCCGGACCAGCACTTTGCCGCAGAACTCGCAGCGATAGGGCGTGTTGCCCTCGGCGTGGAGGCGGATGTGCTTGTTGAGGTTGCTGGGGTCGCCGAAGGGCCGCAGGCAGACCTTGCACTTGAGCGGCTTGTAGCCGGTGTGAGTCCGCATGTGGATCTTCAGGCCGTACTTGCGCGAGTACAGCTTGCCGCAGTACAGGCAGAGGTGGCCGCTCTTGGGCTTGCCGCTGGCCGGGCCCGCCGGCGCCGGCTGCAAGCTCTCCAGGCGGCCGCGGCTCTTCTCGGCCGCCGCGATCTCCGACAGCTGCTGCGTGTGCATGGCGATCTCGCGGTCGATGCTGGCCAGCGAGCCCAGCTCGGCCGGGTTGAGCCCCGCCGCCGCCGCAGCGGCCGCGGCGGCGGCCCCGTTGAAGTAGGACAGCGAGTCCGGGTACTTGAGGAGGCTGCCGAAGTGGAGCTTGAGCGGGTAGTAAGGGGCGCTGTAGAGGAGCTCGCCGTTGTAGACGGTGAAAGGCATGAAAGGCGGCAGGCTGCATTCCCCTGAAGAGGCGGAGTAGGGCTTGAGCCCGTCGAAGGGCGGCAGGGCGGCGAAGCGCTCCAAGTGGAGTCCGGCAGCCCCGCTGGAGAGCGGAGGGTAGCGGGAGGCGGGAGGCGAGAGGCCGGCGTGCAGGCCCCGCTCCACGTGCTTGAAGGCGGAGGTCTCCTCGAAGTGCGAAAGGAGCGGGAAGCTGCGGACGCCCCCGGAGTAGGCCAGCCCGGCCGCCGCTGCCGCCGCGGCTGAAGGAGGCGGGGCAGAAGCCGCGTGGCATTTGGCGTGGTGGTGAGGCGCGGGGGCCTGGGGCGGCGGCGGCGGCGGCGGCGGGCTGTGGTTTCGGAGGCGGCTGCCCACGCCCGGCGGCCCTTCGCTGCTGGGGCGGCTGCCCTTGAGGCTCCCCAAGAGCTTGCTGACGCCGCTGCCTTTGCCCTCTTCCCGGAAAGCGGGCGAGTCCGCCTGGCTCCCTTTCGCCAAGCCGGCGGGCTTGAAGGCCGACCTCACCCCGGGGTAGAAAGACAAGCCGTTGCTGCCGCCGGAGGCGCTGCCCAGCAGGCCCAGGAACGGCCCCGGGCCCCGCCCCGCGCTGACGCTCATGTCCAAGGCCTGCTCCTCTTTGGCCGCCTTGCGCCCGCCCCCGCCCGCTTTGCCCAAGGCTGGCGAGCTCGAGGATTCCCGCTTGATGCTCTCCCGGGCCCCGGCAGGGCAGTTGGGCCGCGGGGGCGCCGGCGCGGCCGCGGGTTTCAGGGCCGGGCTGAACAGTTCCGCCGGCCTGGCGGGCTCTGGCGGGCCCAGGAAGCCTCGGCCGTTGTTCAGCGCGCAGTGGAAGTGGACGTGGGCCTTCAGGCTGTTGGGGTACTTGAAGGTTCGCCAGCAGTACCAGCAGATGTAGCGCTCCTCGCCTAGGCAAGAAACACAAACCAGGGGCCCGTTATGATGATGATGATGATAATAATATATACGAAAACATGACTGCTAGCTATCTCGTTCGATGGCTTCCAATGACATTTCGCACGACTTTGAAATGTGCGTGCGGGGGGGGGGGGGGGAGACTTGAATCTGCCACGTAAGGAGGTTTGAGATTAAAACCTGAAAGTGAGAAATTCTTGAAGAACATTTAAATCTGAGGTCAATGTGAAGACAACTTGAGGAATGATTGCTAAGGTACCAGATTCATCACTTTGCCTCCTGTAGATGAAATTCAACGTTATGCATACTTGTGAATGTTGCATGAGTAGGAATAGCCTATAAAATTTATTTTTGCCAGCGTTAGGAGAATCTGCTTGATAGAGATTTCAGCTTTGTTAGAATGCACAAGAGTTATGTAAGGGAGAGCAGTCTTAAGGCCTAGTTCTGTGCTGTCAACTGCTAATGTGGAGAAAACTCAGTTCACTCATAAGTATGTATAGAGCAAGAGAAACCTATTGTAGTTAATTGTCTTTTAAGTTAATTTTTGTTGTTTGTTTGACTAGCCATCCATATACTCTTAGAACAGACAGGGACCAGAGTAAGAGTATCAAGTGAATTCACATGTATATCAGCTCCCCACCTCTTTACCAGCAAATACATACACAGGTTAACCCAGATTATAGACATTGCCATTACAGACCAACCATCTCCTAAGAGATCTGACTGGGACATTCGGTGCACTTCAGCCAACAAAGCCTGCATGAAGGCTGCCATTGCTATCTCAGAAGATAGGAATCTGTACTGAAAGGTTGGTTTGCTAGCATTCATTACTACATAGAAATGTGGATGTAGCAAGGTTGGCTTTGCCAGATGTGGTATATCACCCTTCCAGCTTATGCTGACATTCAGTACAGAGGACTAGCTTCTGGAGTGGCTGCAGTCCACCTCTCTGGTGACACCATAGTGGCTACCATTCTGAAACCACCTACCCTGGTGTCCTTGGCCAAGTCACTTAGCCAATTATTATTATTGGTTTTTATTTATTGCATTTATACCCCGCCTTTTTTCCTCTTGCAAGGAACCCAAGGCAGCTTATATTATCCTCCTCCTCTCCATTTTATCCTCACAACAACAACCCTGTGAGGTGGGTTGGGCTGAGAGTCTGTGACTGGCCCAAAGTCACCTAGTGAGCTTCCATGGCTGAGTGGGGACTAGAACCTGGATCTCCCAGCTCCTAGTAAGAATCCTTTGTCAGGGAAGAGCCATCCTTTTCATGCAAAAGATTCCGGATTCAGTATTTGCTGTCTACAAGTAGGGCTCCTGTCTGAAACCCTAGATAGCTGCTACCAGTCAATGTAGATTTCATGGGTGGGGAGCCTGTGGCTCTCCAGGTGTTGTTGGACTCCAAGTCCCAGCCAGCATAACTGGGAGCTGTAGTCCAAAAATGTCTAGAGGGCCACAAGTTGCCCACCCCTGATATATAGACAATACCGTTGATTAGGTTTGAAGATGACATGACCATGGGGTATATTAGACTGTCCAGCCTAGTGCCATCCAGATGTTTTAGATCAACTGCCGTCAACCCCAGCCAGCATGGGCAATAGTCAGGAGTGCTGGGAGCTGTAATCCAAAATATCTGGAAGGCACCAGGCTGTTGTAACCTGTACTGTGCCTTTAGGATAGGGCTCAACATAACTATTTCCTGCCCTTATTAATCCATTACACTCTGTACCTTGTTTGTCCTCAATGACAGCAGCCTCGTGAAGCTGAGAAATGGTGCCCTCACCCAAGTCTCCACTTAAATCTATGGCTGAACAGAGTTTTTTTAATCAAAGCCCAACATTAGGTCATATCAACTCTCAGAAACCGTTCCAGTCGAACCCCTGTCAGCAGAGGTCACAAAATCAGGCCAACATCTACTCTGGCATGGTGTCAGGGGCTTCCCTTTCCCTATATGTAAACAGGGAACAATAGAGACAGGACTGGTGTAAGAGCGATAGAAAGGAGTCAAAAGGACTTCAGAAATGTTCTGCAAATGCTCATAAATAATGATAGCATCTTAGATCTCCAGACATTGGGTAGACTCATTGAAATCAATTATATCTCTTGTTTTCAACATGTCATACATAGAGTAGACACATTGAGAACAATGAGATCCAACCCTTATAAAGCGTAAGTAAGGCTGGAGCCCAGCAATCACCTACAAGGCTACAACAGATGCAGTGTTTGGCTCTGTAGTGAGACTTTTCCACCATGAATGAGGTGTTCTGATTCACTGCCTAGGTGGGGCGGAAAGTCACCCTACCTGAGTTTAAGTCAGTTCAGTAGCAGAGAAGCTTCTGGAACTAAACCATCGATCCCATTTAAATACCTCAGCTTAACTGGATTGTGATTGGGGTTTAAGTTCTTATCCTCTCTCTCTCTCTCTCTCTCTCTCTCTCTCTCTCTCTCAGGAGAGCAGGGGAAATAGATACTGTTGCACTGCAACTACCATCATCCCTCACCATTGACAATGCTAGCTAGGGCTAATGGGAGTTGCAGTTCACCAACATCTAGAGGGCCACAAGTTCCCCATCCCTGCTCTAAGAAAAACCAAAGATCATTTAGGCTGCAAACCTATGCAGATGTTTCTGGAAGTAAGCCCCAAATGGGACTTAGGGACTTACTTCTGAGTAGATATGCATAGGATTTCACTACATAACGTAGATCCACATACCAGTTCACTTGCTCTGATGTCCTGACTCTTCCCGTTCTCTCAAGGCAAGTTATGATACACAGTAGTGACTTTAATATGAACTTTATCCCACCATGAGTTAACTAGCTTGCCAATGTGAGGATGAAAATTTCTCCCACATTTTTTTCCCATTCTCATTCCCAGTGGAAGGCATCATGCAATAATTCCTCCCATAGGGCTTTTTCAGATGAGGAAGTACAGGCAGTCTGGGAGGCTAGCAGTGATTAGGTAAGTTCACGAACACCACAAATATAAATTATAAAACACCTTGAGAATGAGGCAGAACAATGGAAGGCCCTTTCATGGGGGAAGAAAACTTTTAGAAAATTGGAAGACAGATTTTAGCAGAGTACTAACTCCACCTCATTCCTGTAGCTAGACATAACACTGCCTCCCACACCTGCATTGTGGTGGATGCGGGGGGGGGGGGGGGAGCTGCCAACATAGTTGATACTTTTGCAGCATGAAAACCCCAAAATCCCTTACCCAAAAAGAAAGAAGCTGTGCTATAAGTTGGGAGGCCTACCTATGAGAAACAGTTGAGAATATCTCCTCCCCCTGGAGATATTTGATGAAGTTGTCTCCCAACTTTCCCTGCCCACAAATAAGGTGGAGAATTTCAAGACACCATTTGCACACAGCTCCAATCATTTTAGACCCTGTACTTTTAATCCCACTAAATTCAAAGGGATGTGCTTCCAGTATTGGCCTTTTGAGCCCATCCTTAGGGTAAAGTAGAAAGGACCAATTACCCTTTTATTAAATAAGTGCCCATTTGTACAATCGAAGCGGTTTATAAGGAGTATCCGGATGGATTTTCCCATTATGTGTGAGGGGAGTCTAAGCATGTCGCTGCGAATACGGAGCCAAAGTAGAAATTGTTTGAGACTAGGAATAGGATGTCGATGTTACATATGAATCCTAAACCACTGGTGTCTTTCTCTGTTCTTTTCCTTTTAATCCTGATGAGTAAAACCGGTTGAGCGGGGGAGTTCCCGCACACCCTGGAACTGGGTAGCCTCTGGACTACAGGAGGAGACAAATGGGAGCAGCTGTTTCTTTAAAGCCTGTGTCCGGCAGCCCATCTGTTGAAGTTTGCAGAATAGGTAGCTTATGTCAGGGAGTTGACTCAACGAAACAAAGGCCAATCTAATAATCATGAGCTCCTCATTACCAGGCCAGACAATACCTTCTATGTATGGCCCATACGTAATAGGCCCATTCAAAAGACAATGCCCACTGTGCCCACCCGGGCATCCTTAAATGTTTAGCATTCCCTAAGGCGGAACAAACCGAAATGGCCCTTCATGGGCTTACTAGTTCTTGCTGCTGCTATGTTACATGTGGTCCTTTTCTGTGCTTTGGACTGTCTAAGGCAGAAAACAAACGTTGGGCCATTACAGCAGAGCACCCTCATGCACTCATGACTAGAGGGTAGTATCCAAGGTAGAATAGACCTAGTGAAATGAATGGGACATGTAGCTAACTTAAGCGCCATTCATTTCAATGTGTCTGCATAGGACTAACATTGAATACTACGCAGAGTTAATCTGGGAGGGTTCACTTAAGCGATCAGCATTTCAGACTATAAAACATGTCCTAAAAGAGGTTGAAGCCACCTTGGAAGGATTTCTATCCTGAATGGTGGGCTGTAAATTATTGGAATAAATAAATGTCACATCCCCAAACACAGATGACAAGTGACTGAAAATCCCTAGCTGCATTCAATAAATTAACAGTCGATATGAGACACATGAATCATAACATTGCTTTTAGGAAGTTGAAGTATGGATTGTGAAGTGCCTTCCTGGGATAGATAATAAAAGATTATTGTATTTATTCTATATATTTCCTGTCCAGAATCCCAGGGCGGGTAGAGTTTGTGAAAACTATTCTAATCTTGAAATGTAGAGATTTCAAACATGTAGGAGTGTCTCTTTCATAGAGAGATATAGATACATTACTAGTCTAGCAGCTTGCTCTTTTTTTCTTTTGAATGAGTAATATTTTTCAGGCTTTAAACCTTCTAAGTTTATATATGTATCAAGCTTTGCTAGTAAGGTTTGTGATCTGAAGTTGACCATCTCAGCAAAATATCTGGTAAACCAAACAGCCTTTTACAATGACATTAAGTTCAAGAATCAACCAGTGTGGATTCATTCACTTGCGGAAAAATAAAGGTCTTTCAGCCCCTCTTCTTCCCCCTTCATTGGAACACTCCAGCACACCCTTTCCCAACTTTGGGTCCCCAGATGGTGTTGGACTACATTGCCTATCTTCCCTGCCCATTGCTCATGTTGGCTGGGGATGATAAGGATTGTAGTCCAAAACTTCTGAGGGTCCTAGATTAGGAAGAGCTGAGGGTTGTATCCAATGTTAGTCTAACTTATGCCCCATTCATTTCAAAGGTCTACTCTAAGTAGGACTAACATTACATACAATCCTGAGTCTAGCACTTAGCTGATTAATAAATGCACAGACCCAAAATAGTTCCCTCTCTCTCTCTCCGCCCCCCATCTCTCTCTCTCCTCCTGTTCCGTGGCTTGTTTCACGCATAGCCCTTATTGGCTTATTAGTTTGCCTTGAGGCCTGTAGAGAGAGAGCACCAGGGTTCTACGTTGGGGGAGGGAGACTGAAAAGGGGGAAGAAAGGAAGGAGAGTGTCTCAATGCTCTGCAGTTGCTTAGCGATTGTTCACTCGCAGCCCGATTTTCAGCAGCTTCACCAGTCCTATTACCATGCGCTGGGAGAGGCAGGTAAGCCTGTTGCAAAAGCTGAATAGGCAGCCGCTAGAAAAATTCGCGGACTACTAAACCTAACTGTTCGGATTGAAGAGCGTTCGCTGTCCGGCGATCTTGTCGAGGCTACTCTTTTCGGTTCTGTTTGTTTGCAAACAGCAGCGATCCCGAAGTCCAGGCTCCTCCTGGCTTCGGTCCTCTTCCCCCACCCCTCAGTTCTGCTACTAAGAGCCCCGTTTGCTCAATCAGCAACAAAATGGAGCGAATCAAACCCTTTGATTAAACTAAGATTGCCTAGCTTGGCAATACCACCCACTTCCCAAGGCCGGTTGATTTTTTAAATTTTCTTTTAAGAAAAATGTTTTGTTGGAGGGTTGTTTTTCTGTATGGGGGGGGGGGGTTTACACTGTTTTTATTTTTTTAAAAAAATAGGCCTTTTTTGAGGGTGAATCAAGGTGGCCTAAAACCCACACTAGGTGGACACAATAAAAAGCAATAACCACGACTTATTAATGTTTTCCTTGAGAGCTTTTCTGTCATGCTAAACATGTTACTCCATTGAATCCAGTGGACTTCTCAGTAAACATGCAAAGGGTCGCCCTGTTAGGGCAATATGCAGCCCCCAGTCTATGCATATTAGAATCGCGGTCTTGAGTTCCGTGATTGGAGAGAGGCAAGATATAAATGTAACTAATGCTGCTGTCCTACACACACTTATCTGGGAGTAAGTCCCATTGAATTCAATGGGGCTTACTTCTGAGTAGACACATAAGATCGCACTTAGACAACTATTACCCAGAAAGTAAGTGTGAGTAGGATTGCTGCCTTACTACACAGTCTTTAATTGGAATTCTCTACCCGCTTACCTGAGAGTAAGCCCCACTGAATTCAGTGTGACTTACTTCTGAGGAAACATATATAGGTTTCGCATGTTAACTCTAATGGGTTTACTTCTGAATCCTGATGGGTTCAGTGGGGCTTATGTCCAGATACTTGAGTTTAGAATTGCAGCTTTAGACATCTACTTGAGAGTAAGGCCCGCTGAATGCAAGGGGACTTGCTTCTGAGTGGACATGCACAGGATTGCACTGTCATTTTCTTATTCTAAGCATTCTCCTATTGCTTACATGTAAGAATCAGTGTGGTGTAGTGGTGAGAGTGTTGGGCTGGGACTCGTGTTCTAGTCCCCATTTGGCCGTGAAGCTAACTGGCTGACTTTGGGCCAATCACTGACTCTTACCTTAACCTACTTCACAGGGTTGTTGTGAGGATAAAATGGAGACAAGGGGGATTGTGTAAGCCGCTTTGGGTTCCTAGTAAGAGGAAACGAAGGTGGGATATCAATGTAATAATATATTTTTTAATGACACCAGGTGGGGCTTACTTATGACACCAGATGGGGCTTACTTCTCAGGAATTGTCTTTAGGACTGGGGCCGCCTCTATTAAGGTCAAAGAGACTTGGGCTGAATTCCATTGAAATCAATGGACCACATAAGTTACTGGGTATAAGTTAGAAAGTTGAACCTAAGAACCAGCTTGGCACATTTGTCTTAAGTAGGGTTGTCAACTTTTTTTCAGGCTGGGGTCCTGGCCTGTAACAGTTGTGAGGCCGACAGAAATTCAGCAGATGTGTTTTAATTTTTGTGAACCACCCAGATTGCTTCGGCTACTGGGCAGTATAGAAATGAAATAAATAAATAAAATGTATACAGGCAGTGTGTTGCGAGAATGTGATGGGGAAAGGTTCATCTACTGAATGGTTGCACTTCACATAGTTAATAAAGGCGCAGGCATGGGAGCTGGCAACTTCAGGGAAGCCAGCGGTGTTGATTTCACCAGAACTTCAGTCACACATATTTTAGGTATCACTGAAGACGGAGCTGCTGAACCAGCTCCTTCCGTGCAAATAAATTGTGGTTCAAGTTGTTTCCTACTGTCTTCCGTTCTTGTAGGACTGAAAATTAAGGATTTCTTATTAAGTGTTTAGTATTTAAGAAACGGATGCAGCCCTGGAAAAATAAATGATTGACTAGAAAAAGTTTATATTCCTTAATAAACTTATTTGAATGTTGCATAAAATCTGTAACAGTTGCTTGGGATTAAGTGTATTACAAAGCAATTACTTCACTGTATGAACAATACTTGCGACATCCATTCTAGACTCCACGGAGGGACTTTTTTTATAATGGATTAAACACTGAGATTGACCGAGGTGGGGAGAACTGGAGGAAAATATTAGGCTTCCAAATAGCTCAATCCTCTGAGGCTGCAATCTTAGACCCACTTATCTGGGAGTAAGCCTCATTGAACTCAATGGATTTACCTTGGGTAGACCTGTATAGGATTGTACTGCTAGTGATGCAAAGAGATATTGTGCCTGAGATACGTAGAGTTTTAGGAAGATGGAGGGAGTCATAGCACTAATTTTCCATTCAGCAATTCCTTTCAGCTGCAGCTCCAGATATCTCAGATAGCAGAAGCAGGAAAGATACTGCCAATGAAAAGAAACCACATTGGCTGGATGACTGGTCTGACTCGGTATATAGACAGCTTTTCTAATGCTATTGAAAGCTTAAATTGCATGCAAGTGTGTTTGCCTTCTCTTGGTGTGCCACTGATTCCCAGCTGCAGAAAGCAGAACACAAAACTCCTTTATCTCCTCCCCATCCCCCACAAGCAAATCTATCCCATCCAAAGCATCACCTCATCAACACAGAGATACACGAGTCCTCCTCCCTATGGCATAGCACAATTTTCCATGTTGGATGGCGATGATGGAAGTTGTAGTCCAACACATTTGGAGGGCACCTTGCTGGGGAAACCTGGGATCTGATTTGGGCTCAGATCCAGAGCAGCAGCAACCTCTACAAAGTAACACTGTAGTCCTATGTCTACTCAAAAGTAAGCCCCACTAACTTCAATGAGGCTTGCTCCTAGGGAACTAGGCATCAAATCGCAATCTCAGTTGGATATTTTTGATATTCAAATGAGGAGTGGGGAACTTGTAGCCTTCCAGATGTTATTGGACAACAGCTCCCTTGTTAGAAATGTATCCAATAATATATATTGAGGTGATACAGAATGACAGTTTTTAAAAGAGCAACAAGATATTATACTAAAACATGGAGGGTGATGTCCTAGAATTGTGTCTAATACAAGAAACCATGCACTGCAATCTTATGAATGTTTACTTCTGCATGTTCCACCGCACATCCTCCCTACTGCAGCTTTCCCCAACTTGGTGCCCCCCAGATGTTGTGGACTGCAACTCTCATCAGCCCTAGCCAAACATGGTCAATTATCAGGAATGCTGGGAGTTGTAGTCCAGTGTTAGGGAAGGCTGCCCTGTTGTGTGTGTGTTGAGGGTTGCAATCTTACGGTAGCTCAGTGACAAAGCACATGATTTTTGTACACTGAAGGTTCCAGATCCAATCCTCTCCACCTCCAATTAAAAAAGGATAAGGTGATGGGAAAGAGCCCCTCTCTGCCTGGAGAGCCACTGTCTGCCAGTCAGAGGAGACAGTACTGGACTAGATGGACAAACCCTCTGACCTGTGGTATAAGACAGCTTCATATTGGCCATTGCTGCCTGATGTCTCTGAAGCCAAGGGGTTCCTGTGTTACTGTCAACCTTTACTTAGAGGGACGTTTTGATGCATCTGCGCTAGCCTACTGAAATTCCTTTTACGATCCATCAGCCTTGCCCGACTGGGCACCTTCCAGACGTGTTGGACTACAACCCCCATCATCCACTTCCAGCTGCAGGCAGGGATTATGGGTGTTGTAGTCCAACATGTCTAGAGGGCGCCCACTTGGGCAAGGTTAAGCTCCACTAAGGTGGCATCCCCAGGAGACTAGTAGAAGTTACCATTCATTTAGGATATGTAGTTGAGGATAATAATACAGTGTCCAGTCTAGCTGTGAACACCTGTGACAAAATGAAATACGAAACGAGCTCTCAGACTGGTTACTCATTGAGAACTTTTTCAAGTGGAGTTTTCTTGTACTTAGAGCTCTCTCTCTCTCTCTCTCTCTCTCTCTCTCTCTCTCTTTGATCTCTCACATTGAAATTATTTTTTCTGTGTTTGGGTAATTCCTGTCTGGCAGTTTGTTTTTGTTGTTGGAAATTATCTTTCTTCCTCTATTCTTTTTATCTTGTTCTGGAATACAGTTCTCTTATAGCACTTGCCCTGAAAACAACTGAGGCTTCAGCCCTTCTAAACACATGAACTAGGTAACAACCAAACTTGGTGAGAGCTTCCCCTGATTTCTATCACCTTTCCCAAGTGGTAAGCAGGATTATAGCCCACACCAGGTACAGATACGTAGTAAAACATTCAGTTAAGTGGTGGCCAGGAGCCACTTTTTGCATTTATACATCAGTGGAACTTACAACAAGTTTTACTTTGCTGGGACTAATCACCTTAGATTCAAATGCTTCATTTTAACTAATGATGTTCCATCCAGGGCCAGCTGTACCATTAGGCAGAGAGAGGCAGCTGCCTCAGGGCAGATTTTAGGTGTCATGAAAGGGGAGCAAATTGCTAGTTACTTGTTATTATTGTATTCTTACTGTCAAGGACAGGGAAAGACACTTGTGCAATTTTCTGCCTCTTGTGACTTTGGATACTATGCAACTTGACTTGGGGGGTGGCATTTGCTGCTCTGCTTCAGGCAGCCAAAAGTCTTGGGCCTGCCCTGGTTCCACCTCAGTATGGTACTCAATCCTGTGCATTTTACTCAGTCATAAGAGTATATCCCCATCTGTCGGGGATGCTCTGACTTGGATTCCTGCATTGAGCAGGGGGTTGGACTCAGTGGTCTTGTAGGGCCCTTCCAACCCTGCTATTCTATGATTCTATGAAAAAGAGCCCTGCTGGATCAGAGTACTATTCTGCTCCCACTGTGGCCAGTCAGAGGCCTCTGGGAAGCCCACAAGCAGGACATGAGGGCAATGACCCTCTCCTGCTGTTGTTCCTCAGAGACTAGAGGTAATATTTAGCCATCATGATTAGTAGCCATTGATAGCCTTACCATTCCTGAATCTGTCTAATCACTTTTTAAAGCCATCTCAGGACCAAAACAGCCATTACTTTAAATCTGTGTCTTGCAACTACATCTTTTTTTACTCTAGAGTAGATGTAGGGGGCCAATCCAGATCTTAACCCCCCACCCTCCACACTAGGGTCTTAGTACAAATCAGGGGCCCTGCACCTGTTCTAGAATAAAAGTGAAGGGGGGGAAATGTACCTGCTAGACACAGATTTAAAGTAATGGCTGTTTTGGCCTAGGTTGGGGACCATAAGAACATCTCATGGAAACAAATTCCATAGTTTAACTATGCTCCACTTTTTCCACAACATGCATCATTCATCTTCCCACTCCCTACACTAAATAGCCCCAAACCTTGTAACCTGTCTTCCTGGGGCGTTGCTCCAGCTTCCTGATTATCTTGGTTACTCAGAAGTAAGTGCCACTGAGTTCAATGGCTCTCACTCCCAAGGAAGTGTTCATAGGATCTAAACTCTTCAACTCAATGCTCTGCAAACCCAAACTTGCAAAGCCTGCTATCCTTTTCTGAACACAGTGGGACTTCGGAATAAACATGCACAGGATAGGACTGAATGCAAATTGAAAGACTTCTATAACCCGACATCCCAATCTACAGCCCACATGAATGGAAGCAGGGTTTAAGCTGCCATTCACAGTGATCTACTATTCTGCTAAACTTGCTTGGTTTGGCCAGGGTCACATTGTCTTAAATGTAAACCAGCTTGGAGTGATCCAAGTCAATGGGGTAAGAACATGTATGCTAAACTTGCACTCTTGCTCTCTTGTGGAAATAAGCTCTACTGGAATCAATGTTTGGATAGGGCTGTCTGATGCTTAACACCTAACACTCCGGCTTCATTAATTTACAATGCAATCCTAAAAACTATTTGTTTAATTTCTATTCTGCCTTGCCCCCACTGCCAAATGGCACTCAAGGTGACTAACAATACAATCCAGATGAGCAAAATCTTGATTGAAACATATTTTTACACTGAAAGTAGGCCTATTGTGTTTAGTTGGAATTAGTCCAAGGAAAGTGTGCATAGGATTGTAACCAGGGTCTCACTGTCCGTTCTACCCTTGAAAATTATTTCTGAATAAAGCCATTTCCCTCACACATATGCATATTTTAACGGGATTTTGTTGCCTCTTTACTGTGGCTCACAAGGTAATAAGTCAAAATAATCTACAGATATGGTTACAAGGGCCTGCGGATCCCCAGGACATTGAATCGAAGAGGGTCGGAAGCTCCACTTACTTCACTGCCTGAGCCAACTTGTCTTAAAACAAACTCCTTCTGGCCAATAGACAGAGGCTCCACAAGCAAGAATGAGCTAGAAAGGGTTCCTAGAAAAGATCTCAGGATATAAGAGGATGCTATTGTTCGTTACCAGAGTGAAAACACACCTCCTTTTAAAAATGTGAATGGAACCAAAAATCCATTTCAAAATATAAACTGTTGGCCCATGAAGGGGGATCCGTAGATCTGAGTTCTCCTCTGGCTCATTACAACCATAAGAAACAACTAGTGAGCTTTGTTTATTTTGTCCTGGGAATTTCGGAAGACTTTCAAACAGCGCTAGTAGTGTGCGACACTTTAAACACCGCTTTCTGCCAACATACATATTTTCCTGCATTAAAAGGGTTATAACCGTCACAAAGAATAACAAAGATCTCACTGTTACAAGGAAGGTGGTAATCAGGGTTGCAAGTCATAAAATGAAGAAGAAAACAAAACAAAGCGGGGGCGGGAAGACTTTAAAATAAGTCTCTTTTTATTTAAAAAAAATCTTGCAGGAAGAAAAGTGTGTGAGTGTGTCTGTAGGTGTGTGTAGAGGGAATCTGCTCATATGTCGAAAAAGGCTGGTCAGTACCCTGGTTGAAACTCTCCAGTCTACTATACACACTATAACAACAGCAAGTGTGCATTGAGATTAACCGCGCGCGGGAATCCATATCTAGAAAGGGTGGGTAAGTTTTCCACGTTTGTTGCATGCATCTACTTAAGCTAGTTTCCTTATGGCCGCTAGCTCCATTTCTGCCTCTTTATTGCAGCTCCATCAACAATCTTGTTCTGCCGGATTAAGTTTAGGAAGCCCCACTCCCCTCTCTGCACCACCCTCTTTCACTCCCCAAGTATTTCCACTTTGCTTGACTGAGGTCTTCCTATACACAGCTTACTTGTAAGCAAATCCCATTAACGCGGGGGGGGGGTGTCTTCCTTCAAAGTTAACATGAGCAAGATCCGGCTGCTGCACATAGCATTGATTTTCAAATGTATTCCAAAGATTTCAAGAGGTCCCACATCACAGTTGAACAGCTCAGTTAAGCTAACTCTACACACACACACACACACACACACACACCGTTCAGTGGGATTTACTTCCAAGTAAAGTGTTTAGTTAGGATCTGCTTGTTCAGTGCTTCTGAGGGGCCGAGGGAATAAAGTGTCGAAGGGCTCAAGCCTATTTAGACAGGAAAAAGCTGACTGGGGAATGCTGGGAGTTGCGGAACTGTCTAAATATATGTAGGATTGCGCCCGAAACTGACTGATCGTCTCATGCACACACACTTTAAGCACATTTACTTGCCGAATAAACCAGTGTTGACTTTAATGGCACTTACTTCCAAGTTTATTCTACCTACGATATAAGGCCGCCGTCTTTAAATGGTCTGTGACCGAGCCGTTGGCCCCTGTGTTTTGTATTAAACCCAGAGAAGAGTTGCAATGCTCAACAACTTACTGCTGTGTAAATTCCATTGAACTCAGTGGGGCTGACTTCTGAGTAAAGATGACGCGCAATGAACTGCAGGGCTGGAATCCTGCCCTTCCTGCAGTTAGTAGCAAATCTCCCCTTGATTCGAATGGAGCTGAGTCATCATAACAACCCGAGCGCTCGCTGGCAGCTCTCCCGCCTCGGGAGAGTCGCTGGCCAAGGTGCTGTACGTACCTTTCTCGTCGTGCGTCGGCGTCGCCGTGGTCGCGATGTCAAACCACTGGGCCAACGAGTTGGAATACCACGCGGTCAGCTCCTCTCCCGGCTGGACATCTCTCAGCGCCCGGTAGAAAATCTAGGAGAAAGGAGAGATCTCGTCAGCTGCCAAGACAGCAAGGCAAATCCAGCGGCGGAAAGCGAAGGGCCCGCCATCCACTGCTAACGCCAGGGAGATCGGAGAGGGTGTAGGTACCTGTCCGCCCGGTAGATCTGCAATAGCTTCCAAAGTCTGTTCTTGGGAGTGTCTGGCAGCCCGGATTAACCCTATCCACTCCACAGCGGGGCCTCCGGCTTCGTCCACTAGTTCCCCTCTCACCATCCGCACCTGGAAGAATGGATAGCAACGGCTGTCATTCCGACTGCCAACGCGATTGCTTTCGCCACAACATTCGTTGTGCAGAGCAGCTCAACAAAATGTGGGTTTAAAATAGAAAGCCTTATCAAAAGGCCGGCTTCTTTCTTTCTTTTTTTTGTCTAATTTTACATAGTACGAATCCTTTCTGAAGATCTATCAACAGAGTGGGGGACGTGGGGGACGGGGATGTAACACCATAGGTTACATCCTAGTAACTAAGATCTAGTCTGAGACCGCGGCCAGAGGACGTTTAATAGAGCAATCCTATGCATGTCTACTCAGAAATAAGCCCCATTGAGTTCAATTGAGTTTACTCCCAGGTAAGCTTGGACAGGATTGTACCCTTAGAGGGGCCACCATCCACAGCTCTCACCACCTTAAACCGGGATAAGGCAAAGCCGTTGTTCAAGGGGTTTGAGGACTGGAGCCTTATTTTATAAGCGACGGGTTGTGTGGATAGAGTGTGGAATTGAAATACTCGGTAGGAAATTCTTACTGCGTTAAAGGGGACTTATTCTCAGGTAGGCGCGCCTGAGATTGCAGCCTTAAGCCTATCCATTCAAGTGGTTATTGTTTGATTCCGTTGAAAATGCTCCCCTATAAGTACGCTGGGTGATGGGAGTTTTCGTTTCGTTAGGGAGATTTAACAGGCTGATCCTCTTAAATCCAGGTAGGTCGAAGTACTGAGGATTTTCACTCAGATTCTAGATTTGTGCAGTTACCCTGCGAGGAGCCTCGGTCAGTCGAGCTCTCTTCCATAGATTGCCTTTAGGATCAACTTAAATAGTAGTCGATGCGGTGCGACTTAACCAGAGTTAAAGATCAGGTTCCCATCCAGTTTGAATCCAAGCGTCACGGCTTCATTGGTTTGCGTACTGTCGCCATCGATAAGGGGCAGCCTCATTCTATCCATCTTTACTCGTCAGTAAGTCGACCGAGTTCAGTAGGATTTACTCCCAAGTAAGTGTGCGCACGATTGCAGCCTCGGGCTGGAATGCAACTGTCTTATTTTCACAGGCACGTTGAGCCCTGCGGTCAGTAATTCCCAAACTCCATATGTTCCTTTTAACAGCATCCCAGAGAGTGGGGAAAACCCTCTGTTCAAATCCCTTCCGTTTCCTTTCACTTTCACTAGCCTATATTTATCTCTACATCCTCCTAATGGTTGTTTCAGGGGAAAAAAAACTTTTAAAAATCATATCCATTTTTTAAAATGCTATTCAGGCTTGCAAATGGCTACACTTACATTGCATGGGCTCCAAGCCCCTGCAGGGCAATTAATTAACGAATAAGATAATCAGCCTTGTTTCCGGAGGGGGGAGAGGGCCACAAAGTCTCTCTCATCCTTCATAATCTGCTTGGTCATAGGCAGAGAAAGAGAGCGCGCAAATGAGGGGCTCCCTCGCGGAATAACCAGGCAATAAAAGTCACGCCAACAAAGGCAGCCTAAAGAGAGCAAGCAACCGAGCCAGATGAGAAATAAATTTGAAGAGGCTGGCAGAGCGTTTAAAAACAATTAAAGGGCATTCAGAATCCGAGCGGAACTTATGACAAACCTCCGCGCTTGGGAAGAAAGGAGACAACGTCGCCTTATGCTAAGTTCATCCGGGGAGATGGCTGGAAGGCTGCATATACAGCCCCCTCCCTCCACCCCAAAAAACCTCCTTTCCACTTTGGGCTCCTTTTATAGACTTCTGTGTAAGCTGAGCCAGAAGAAGTGCCCTGGACAGGAGCAACTTGAGAAATCAGCTTGGCTATCACAACCCATTTTTGCTTGGCAAAATCATTTCATCTGGACTGAAATTCTCTTTAACAATTGAAGTTTGTTTTTTTTTTTGAGTGGAGGAGAATTGTAGCGTTAAAAGACGTCAGATGTTTCAGAAATGTGGATCATGGGGGGGGGGTAATTTGCAGCATCACCCGCTGGATCCATTGCAAATCTCCCCCAATTCTTCTTTGGGCCACTTTGTTCTTATCTTGTGTACATTTGGGCTCTAGATGGACATGTGAAAAAAAGCAACAACCCTCTTGAACTTCGTGGCCCTCTGGACCCACTGTTCACAAACTTTTCTGTGTGTCTATCTCTACCATTTAATGGTCTCTAGTCTAAGAAAGCTGCTGTCACAATAAATCCGTAGTCTTTAAGGTGCCATAAGACTTTGTTGATTTTCCTCCAGCAGCCTAACACATGCACCATCCTCCCTTCTGGATATCTGTGCTTAGAAGCCTGTTTTGTTTTGTCTGAAGTCTGACTGCTGGTTTGTTTTTGTTTTGTTTGTTTTTCTTTATCCAGCTTTCTCCTGTATAAGAGGCAAATCTCACCTTGTGGCGTTAGGAACGTTTACATTTGGTTTCACTTTCATCTAAGAGGTATTCTACCCCCCACCCCTCCACCTTTCAAAACCAAAAACATCAACAACCCCGAATTCCGAAAAAGAATGAAAACAAACTAAAATAAATTAAAACAGGGCAATCAGTAAAAGGAGCTGGTATCGCAGGCACCCGGGACTCCGACACTAATTCATTAATTTAATGAATAATTTAATTTAACGAATTACTTTCAATTTTGCATTCATCGCTCTCCTGACAATTTAAGGCGGGCGGGCTTCAGCCAGAGGGAACTATTTATTCTGAAATCCAGATTATCATTTGTAAAACTGGGGATGGGGAGAAAACAGATAAGGAACCAGGGAGCCTGTTGACCTGCCGCCCGCTCTCGCTCTCTCTCACTCGCTCGCGCCTTCCCCTCCCACGAGTCCATCCAAAGTCCGCAGTCTCCCCAGAAAGCCCGGGAGGCCTGAACAGCAGAAGCGCGAGATGGCCACCCATCCCCGGAGCCTCTGGGCTTCACCAAGCTCAGAAGGGCAGAGGCGCTTCGTGTTAACGGCCAAAGCGCTCGTTGCCTTTCTGCTCCGAAGGGGAAGCGGAGGGAGACGGAGCCGCCCCACTCCCTGGCTACCCTCGGAGCCCCCCTCCGCCCCTTTGCGCCCCTCCCCTGGCGATCAGGCGTCTCCCCCCCCCCCGCCCTGCTTTCCGCCAAGGTGCGGGAGCAATACCTTTTTCTTGGGTCCCGGCTCCCTGCGATCGGACAGGTACTTGCCCAGTTTGAAGGCGCCGGACACGGGACCCAGGCGCAGGCCGGCCGGGATGCTGCTGTCTGCGGCGACGCCGAGGGCCGGCGGAGCCCGGCTGGCTTGCATCGCGCTGCCTCCGGGGAGCGAAGGCGCGGCGCGGCGGAAGGCGCCCCGGACTCTCCGAGGGCTGGCGGGGTGGCAGAGGGCGGCGGCGGCGGCGAGGGCAGAGCCGCACCGGCGTTATCTCCGCCCGCAGAGTGACGCGGCCGGCGGGGCGCGCCGCCTTTTCAAGCGCCAGGCGAGGGCTCTCCCGTTGGCAAGGCGCGGCTGCTCCAGGGCGCCCGATTGGGGTGGTGAGAGACTTTGGTTCCTGGAGCAGCTGCCGAGCTCCATCCAAGAGGGTCACATGGAGCTTTTCCCGAGCGCCCCCTCCCTCTTTCTCTCCACCGCCCCCCCGCCAACGCATAATCGAGGGCTTTTTTGAATGGGACAGCCAACAATGGCCCGGGCGACCTTCCCATTCCTAAAAATCCAATTTGTCAAGGGCAAAGAAAAGGCGCTGGTGAATCAAAGGTCTGGAGGGACCATTAATCCTCAGCATGGGGGATTGTCCCCGAGACAGTTACGATATTTTAAGTGACAAATCCACTGTATAATTTCTCCATAAATTTTACTTCCTTCGATTGTTCGCCGACAAACCAGTTTTGGAAAAGAAGGGAGTGTTTTAAGTCTACTTGGCTGAGCCTTTTGTCAGCCAGGAGACTTCAAAGATTTTTAATTCTCTCTCCTTTGGCTGGATTGTAAAGGCGATTAAACAAAGAGATGGGGGGGGGGATGTTTGGAGGACTTGTTAACTTCTATTGATTCCTGGCGTGTGCCATACAGAAATTGGGCAGGTACTTGATGGGAAAACACCAGAAAATACCTACACTTAAAAAAAAAAAAAGAAAAAAAGAAAGCAACTCTGCTATATTACCAATTCAGTGGGTTGGTTTGAGCCTAGAAATCAGTCTAGAGAATGGCTTTATTCTTTCACTCTTATTTTCTTCTGCTTTTAATGGCACAAAACATGGAATCCTGGCTGCGAGCTGAAAGCTCATTCGAAATGCTTTTATTTGACTTATCGAGGGAAGCACCTTGTACTGGGGAAAAGGCCAAACAATTTGGCAGGCAAACTTCACACACACACACACACACACACACACACACACGTGGTCCTGGGAATGGATTCTTTCTCAATTCGTGTACCCAGTACCCATTTCCTGATCCAGGTCTCTAAGCCAGTAAACACTTCTTTCTCTGGTTTATTTATTTTATCTATTCGTTTTTTAAAGAAGTATAAATGGAAAAGTAAAACTCCGAATAAAATAGAATAAAATGCCGTCCAAATGATTAATGAAAATTACAAAAACTAATAAGACCCATATTGAGGAAGTGTTGAGGGGTGGGGGAGAAATAATATGGGATGTGTAGTTGTGCATGTCCTTATGTATTCACTGAATCCAATCATTCAGTGATTTGAAGAAAGAAGAAGAAAGGAGGGGGGGAAACCCAACGAACTAGGTCAAATTCTAAATATACTTCTTTGCAAGTAAAGCCAATGCTTGAAATTACAGAGTCTTGCTTCCACATCAGTAGGTTTAAGGCTACAATCCTGTTTACACTTACCTAGGCCTAGGCCCCAGTGCATTCAGTGGAAATTGCTCCTGAGTAGGATTGTGCTGCACGGCTGCAATACAGTGTGATTACTTACTTTGGAGTAAACATGCATAAGGTTCACTTGCTAGCCTAAGGGTACTTTCTAGGAAGTAAGCCCTATTGAAATCAAAGGGGCCTACTTCTGAGTAAGGATGAGGCCATCCCAAACAGGATGCCAATGTGCACATGTCCTCCATAACATTTCTCCTATTTATGTGCTTCTGGATTTTCTGTGCTATTTTCTGTGTTTCTTGGAGGCACAAGAGGCTGGCTGTGTTTGGCTCCTACACACAGAGAGAGCTACATACACTCTTCTCATAAAATGTTTACCTGCCCTCCTTCTGAAGTCTGGAAATGTATATTCAAGACATTTCAGCATTGACCAGGGGATAGTGAACCTAGTTTTTGCTCACATTATGAGGACATTTAAGGAGATCGATTGACTTTGGTGATTAAACATAGCGACATCAGAGTATAACTGACAGAGAGGTAATTCTCCAATACGTTTATTTGCAAAGCTTCAGGAAGGCCTTAGCCTAATGAAATCAATGGAACTGAGTTCTCCTTGCCTGTGTTAAGGACACAAAGTTTAGCGTTGATCAGGGGTGACCAACTGGTGCCCCTCCAGATTTTGCTGGACTGCAGTTCCCATTAGCCTTTGCCAGCATAGTCAAAGGTGAGGGATGACACTCTTGAAATCCAAACAACTTCTGGAAGGCCACAAGTTACCTAACTGTGGCATAGATCTTCAAAACATTCAGTATCCATCCATGTTTGATGAGACTGGGAGTTGTGCAAGTTGATTCTGTGCACCTTTGCTTGGATATAGTCCCGTTAAATCCAGTGTATGTGTGTGGGGGGGGGGATCTTACTCCCAAATTCTTATGCGTAGGATCGCAGCCTTCCAGTGCAATCCTATGCATGTTTACTCGAAAGTCAGTTCTATTGTATCCCTAGGTAAGCCTGTGTAGGATTGCAACCTTGATCTTTAATTTTCTGTTTACAAGAATCATTCACACTCCTTTCATGGAACAAGCCCTAAGAGTTTTGTTTTATTCCCTTTGCAAGCATGGAATTGGCAGAATGTCATCAAACAGCTCCGTTTCATAGTCAGTGGCCTGGTGTTGCACGTTGCTTTAAGGAAGCAGATGCACGAATCTGTTGCTCTTTTCTACCATACACACACACACACACACACACACACACATTACTACTACTGCTGTGCTATGCTATGCTATGCTATGCTATGCTATGCTATGCTATGCTATGTATGGTCTATCCGCGCCCTTGGGAAATACATTATCGAAAAGCTTGGATAGACTATACTTAGTATAGTATTCTAGAAGACAGCCAGATCCACAACCAGGTGGTGAAACCTGACGGAATCGTTTGGATTGAAGCCAAAATAGAGCTCCGTTTGCTTGGAAGGAATTTGCTTCCTAGTAGGTATGCAAAGGCAGAGGTGGCAGAAAGTAGGTCTCCAGATGTTTTGGACTTCAACTCCCAGCTTGCCTGATCATTGGCTATACTGACAAGGGCTTCTGGGAGTTGAAGTCCAAAACATCTGGAGATCTGCCTCCTGCCCACCTCTGCGGTAATGTATCCCCAGCTTTGTAAGCTGCTTCTAAGCACGTCCACTGGAAAGTAAGCCCTATCGAAACGACTGGGATATACTTCCAGGTAACCTTTTTGATCGGGGTACCGGTACGAAGGACACGATCTGGCCGAAATACTTTAACATCCGACTTTTTTCAATGAAAGCAGAAGCATATACTTTAACCGCCACCTGAATCGAAATCAGTGGGACCTAAAACTGTTCAACATTCCCTGCACCATACCCAAACGGACCAAACTGGCTTGCACGCAATTAAGGCTGCAGTCCAAAATATGTTTATTTGGGAGTGACTCCTATTGAGGTCAGTCGGACTTACTTCTGAGTAAGCATCCATAGGCTTGGACTGTCAGGCTGCAATCCTATACACGCTTACTTGGGAGTAAGCCCCGGTGAGATTTATTTCCCAGCAAGCACGGGCATGTTCAAGGTGCAGAGCCCATTGACTTCAGCGGAACTTCTACGAAAACGGGTTTGGAATGTAAATCCACTCAAGGGCTCCTTTTCCTTGGGGTTAGGGTAGCCAGATGCAAAGGGCACGGGGCTCCTGCACCTTTAGTGGTTGTGCTGAAATACCATCTCCTACACAAATATTAAAAGTGCAGGAGATCTGTGCACTTTTTCATCTATCTGTGGATCGGGCAAGAGTAACAATGCGATCCTACGCATGTTTACTCGGAAGCAAGTCCCACTGTGTACAATGGGGCGTACTCCCCAGGAAGGGTGCTTAGGACTGTACTGTAAGACAGCCTGGAACTTTTTTCAGTTCATGAAAACATTAACGTGACCTTTGATTTTGTGTGGGTTCTATTCAGCTCTGCAGGTTTCATTCTACTCGGCTGCTCAGAGCGCTCAGAAGCTGACGTTGACTTCCACGCAGATATGTTTGTGTTGTTCTTCAAGTACCTTGACACTTACAAGATTTCCTGGCCGTTAACCTAGTAGAACCTCATTGTCTCCCCATCCCCGGGTAAAAAAAAAAAAGAGCGAATTTTCCTTTTAGAAGCCACATGAACCGTTAACTAACTTGAGGCGTAATCTTATGCACTTTAGACAGGAAAAAGTCCTACAGCTCCCCAGCATTCCACAATTTCTGTGTCCAAACACGAGTAGGATCGTGCCCTTAGGTACATAAAAGGGAAAGGTGTTGACTTCCGTTTAGCCTAAGTGCATCACTGGGAAGTTAAGTCCAATTGAAATCAACCGACCTTACTGTCATGTAATTTGTAGAGGACCCCAGCAAAAAATATCCCCAGGGATTCTCTCATGCAGGGTAGGCAACCTGGAGCCCTCCCATGTTTTGGTCTACAACTCCCAGAATCCATAACCATTAGCCATACTGGGAGTTGTAGTCTAAAACATCTTGAGGTCACCAAGTTGCCCCTGCTCTTATGTGTGCCATTCAAGAGAAGGCATGTGGAACGAAAACCACACACACTGGCAGCAATTCTATCCATGCTTACTTGGGAGTAAGAGCACCACTGAACTTAGTGGGACTTTTGAATAAACATGCATTGGCTGCGGTTTCACACCAAGAGCTACCTAGATGCCTAACAGCGCAACCCTATCCATATCTACTCAGAAGTAAGTTGCATTACAAGTATAGAATTGCAGCCTAATTGAGGCAGAGCAAACAACCAGAAGAAGAAACTAATTTAACATCCTGAACCTAAACACATTTACATTGAAGTAGATCCTATTGAGGTCAGTGGAAATTATTCCCAAGTGATTAGGGCCCCAGCGTTAGATGCTACACTATACTTGTTAGCAAATTCCACTAAAACTAAGGAGCCCAACATCCAAATAAATCAGTATATGGACTCCGTCTTTACAGGCTTGTGACTCAGGCAGTTAAGACTGGGGAGCAGGGGTTACATTTTTTTCTGGGCTCAAACAGTTCTCTGAGTTGGTCTAAGACAGGGGTGGGCAACTTGTGGTCCTCCCGATGTTGTTGGTCTGCAAAACCCATCATCCCTCACCACTGGCTATGCTGGCTAGGGCTGATGGGACTTGCAGTCCAACAACATCTGGACGGCCACAAATTCCCACCCCTGTCTGAGAGCATCTTAAAGACTAACGATATTATTATAAGCTATAGAGGGCTAGAGACCTTTTTGCATCCCATTGAAATGGGCGATACAGCTTATGTCACAATAAAATAATCAGTCTTTCAAGTGCTACAGGACTCCTTGGCTACAATCCTATCCTATACCCATTTACCTCGGAGTGAGCGCCTTTGAACTGAATAGGACTTACTTCTGAGAAGACATTTAGGACTGCAGTGCTGATTGCTGAGGGAATAACATGCAGCTTCTCTAAAATTAGTTGCTTCCAATTAAGGACGGGAAATCCTTAACTCTTGTCTACCCTTTGGATTTAAGAGGACTTTACTGTGACATCTTCCGTTTTCTTCGGGAATGGCAGGGCATTTTCAAAAGTGTCAGGCACAATTAGAATCCTAGAAGTAAGTTCCGCGATGTTCGGTGGGCTTGCTCCCTAGTTAACCATGCAATCCTATACATGTCAACTATACATGTCAACTGAGAAGTAAATTCCATTGAGTTCAATAGGGCTTTCTCCCTGGTAAGTGGATATAGGATCGCAGCCTTGGTGTATTTAGGACTGCAGCTTTACAGCGCAGTCATAGAGGTTGTTAATGTGGATGAGGACGCCAGAGAGCTCTGGCAGTTTCAGATCGAACAGATAGTTTCTGGCAAGTGTAGGGCTGAGATTCGAATTACAAGGCAACAGGAGAAGAAGGGATGGCGAGAGAGTTCTAACACCAAACTGTGAAATCAGCCTATTTTTGTAGTGACCCAAGACCAAAAAAAAACCCCTTTCTTTCTCTCCTGGGTCAGGTGGAACTGCATAGGCGCGACCCCAGAAAGGGCTAATTTGGGTTTATTCCCAAATTACTCCCTTTCCCTTGCAGTGGGGGTTTCGGGTCGGGCGGGGGGAGGCTCACTGAAGATGACCCCTGTGATCCGCATCCTGAATGGGAGGCAAAGAGCTCAACAAAAAGCGGAGGGCAATAAATTCAGGCCAAGAACAAGTCCGTCTAACCTCTGGCCTGCCGGCTTTCGGATGACACCCGGTTGAAATATACCCCCCACTCGCCGCAAGGGTACTGATCGATGGCCAAAAAGAAAAAAGCCACCCTCCCGAACCACTGGTTCAGTGCTGGCTCAAATCAAAGAGCGTGAACGCCACGCGAACCGCCTTCTCCAGAGCAGGGGATGACCGACTGCGAGGGGAAGTTATTAATATATATTCCTAACTGTGCCTGGTTCCCGTCCCCTGAAAAACATAAAGACTACAGCGAAGACGTTGCAAACCACACGGACACCAGTCCTCTCGATTTGATTGGATTCATTATTATTATTATTATTATTATTATCATTATTATTATTCCTTTCCTGTAGCTCAATTGCCTGCCTGGAAACTTCTTTCAGTTGCAATAAATGCTCCCCCCTTATTAAAAGAAAAAGAAGGGGAGAAAAGAGGCAAAGAGCCACGTTTACTTTGATTTTTGTTTCTCCCCCATCCTCCTCCCTTTCCCTAAAAAGGCAGGCTGAAATCGATCTAATGTGCCCATTGGAGCAAGCCATGCCATGAAAGGCTGGGTGTTCATTAAAAAAAAAAAAAAAAGTGAAAGGGACCTTGGGAGCAAATGGGATGGAAAATTAAATGAAATTAAATAGCTTGAACGGCTTTATTGTCCCTTATTAAAAGGACACATTAATTACATGCTTCGAGCTTTATTCTGAGACAATGTTGGGACTCAAAACATTCCACTAGTCCCTTTTGAGACACTTCAACTGGGCCGCTGGAAAGACCAGTTAAAAGGGGGGAAATCACTTTTGCCCAGCGACCAAAAGAGATGGGGGGAGTTCTCCTTCCCCTAGCCAGCTTTCCCTCCCTCTCTCCCTCTCCAGCGCTGAACTGCCAACGCCCCCGAGAGAAGGCTTTGGCTTCAGGGCTGGCTCTCTTTTGGCTTGAACAGGTTGCCCCATAATGAGGCATGAATGTTAAGAAACAACAGGCGTCCAAAGAGGCACCGTAGAGCTTAGCAATGTCCCACCAGGGAGTGCCATTCAAGCCATCAAACTGCTCCGGCACTGAGAAGGTTCAACATTACATTCAAAACAGCATGAATGCCTGTATACAGGGCCAGCTCCATTATGTGGGGGGGCAGGGGGGAGAAACACAGTGAATGCTTGAACAAAAAGGGGGGGCGAAGAAAGAAAGAAAGAAAGAAAGAAATGCTGCAAGTTCATTCCAGATTCTCCGAGTGCAATCGGATCAGACGATTTTCTCCCCTGTGTAAAACCTCATTCCTGTTTGGGAGAACGGAGGGGGTTTTCTGTTTGTTTGTTTGTTTGTTTGTTTGAAGTGTATTTCACACAGAATGACAGCTCCCCATCCCACTGTAATGTTCAATTTCTGAAAGTAGACAGGGGCAATCCAATGCATGTTTAGACGGGGGGGGGGGACTCCTACAACTCCCAACATTCCCCAGCCAGCATGGGAATGGTGAGAGTTATCGGACTTTTTCTGTCTAAACATACATAGGATTGTGCCTTGGAGCTTCTTCCATCCATCTCCAAGCCCTTCGTTCTCCTCTCCAAAGTTCGAATAAATCGGATTGTTGTGGCCGGTGTAAATAAGTTGTGTAGGATAAAAAGCATTCTACGTGGCATCTAAGTTGAACCAGTTAACAGGTCAACCCTGGCTAAAAAAGCCTCGAAGTTCAAACCCTTTATTCCATAATACATTTCATGAACCCATTATTCGCTTTTCCACTGCAACAAACTGGACGGCTTGTGTAATCTTCCCTCTCAGCTCCGACCTTTCCCCACAAAGCCAGCCCTGCATAATTCTTCCGGAATAAAATCCACTCAATGTCAACTTTTATTTTTATTAAAAAGAAAGAAATTTCTATCCCTCGTGGCTGTGTGTGTGTGTGTGTATGTGTATGTATATATATATATATATATATATATATATAATTTTAAAATCCCACCCCCCCTCTGCACACCCTGCATTAAAAATATATCCAAGGATAACCATCATGTAGTCTGCTTTTGACTAGCGACATTTGATTCTATGGAAACCATCTTTGAGGACTCCTGCCTTGAATTATATTCTAAAATAGAGGTGAGGTGAAAAGGAGGTTTTACTCTGGCAGCTTCTTTGCGGGGACCTTTTAAAATCTAACTGTATAATCTTTAATAGTTGTTTCTTCTGCTTTTGTCGATCTTCCCTTTTCAGTTGTGAAGTCTAAAATGAGATATGCTGGTTGTGAAGCCTGCTAGAAGGCCAGGCACTTTGACCAGGATACCCAGCTTCTCATCTCAGGGGCCTGTTGCAGCTATCACTGGTATAGAGGAAGGAGCTCTGAACATGCCCAGGGGCACTGCCATCCCTATTACCGGGGAGGAGGGCACTGAAAATTAATCCCATGACTACGCTCTGGCAGTGGTTTCTTTCAAGGGGAGGGAGGCCGAAAAGCAAGCACTAATCCCAGGTATTAGGGGGACAGAGGGTATTTGGTTAAAGACATTCGCTTTACGCATGCTCCGAACAGTGGCGCATATCTGTAAAAGAGGCATGCCCAAGAGAGAGCTCCCTTTACCTGACGTATCTGCCCCCAGAGATATAGAGGAGAACTGTCGTTGACTAGTGCCAAGAGCCTGCACCCTGCATATGCTTAGGAGCACTTTTATTTATTCTCCTGCCAGGACGCTGAGGAGTCTAGGACTGATCTACACACGCAGCAGAGTGGCACCGACGCGCCGTCCTGAGGTGGTCATGGCGATCACCCGTGACCGAGTAAGATTGTCTTCCAGAGACAGAGTCTTAGCCGTGGGTCTGCAGGTGGCTGTGAAGGCCGATTCTGGATCCACACAGCCTCCCACAGCGACGACATAGGTTTCCAGGTGGAACGGTGAGGGTTTGCTTGAGGTGGTAGAGTAGACGGCACCACTTTAGACTGTCACTGTCGCTGAGGGAATCATATTTCGAAGCCTCCTCTGCGCCCAAAAACAAACACTTCTCTGTACGTGGAAAATTAGCACATCAGGAAGCAGGCTGGGTTAGAGCTTCTCGTTCTGATGTGCTACGGTTTTTTGTTTTACTGGCAGCAATATTTTCCCCTGCTCAACAATGACATTTCCGATTTCCGCCCTCCTGAAGCCTGAAGTGGTAGAGTCCTCACACTCTACCGCCTGGTTCTACTGACGCGTGTAGCGCCGGCGGTCTCGTTCTGCCTAAGCCCTGCCCTTCCAAGGAGGTCCTGTCCAAACTAGGGTGGGGGACCTGTGCCCCCCAGATGTGATTGGACTGCACCTCCCATCATCCCTGACCATTGGCTATGGTGGCTGGGGTTGACGGGTGTTGGAGTTCAGCCACATCTTGAGCGTCACAGGTGCCCAGCCCTGGCCTAAACCCTGGAAACGCCCCTCGGTTCTGATCTGATCTCACGCTCACCTGGACCGTCTGTCCCTCCTCTCCCAGCAACTGAGCCATGGCCCCGAAAAGGGGTCCAGGCGGGCCTTAAATTCTGGCTCCCACCAAGCCCCGTTTCGTTTATGTTTCTCTATGATGCAGGTTATTATTAATTATTGTTCTGCATTAATGATTATTATTAATTATTAATTATGAAATATCAATCACTAATTATAATAATCATTAATTATAATTATTAAGCGTTGTTGTTTATTAATACTAATGTGTTTATTGTTACCAATTAGCCGTTGTTGTTGTTGTTGTTGTTGTTGTTGTTGTTATTCTAGACGCGAGTGCTCGGCTGCCGGCTTAAAAGGCCGGCGCGGCGCGGCGCGGCGCGGCGCTTGGGCTCGCTTGGTGGCTGGCGAGGCGGATCTCCGAGGCCCTCAACCAGCTGTGCGGGGAAGACGCGATGCGGGTGGGACATTGGAGCGGCTTTGAATAGTGATGATTAGGCTTCTCTGGGAACCCCTGCAGATGACACGATCTCGCGGGCTGACTCCCCCCGCTTCCTCCGAGATCGCCTTCCTCGCCCGGCGCCCTTCGGGGGCCGCTGCAAATCCCTCCTGGACGGGAAGAGCCCCCGGGACCGGACCGGACCGGACCGGCCCCGGGCGGTGGGTGTGGTGTGGATGCGCTTAGGACGCGCCGCTGGGATGCTGGCGGGGAGAAGCGGCCTGGCTCGGGCGGCGGCGGCGGCGGCGGCCACAATCGGCCCCTTTCGAAAGGGAAGGGCCACTTGCCGCATAACGTATTCAAAGTCTGTCGAAAGAAGCCGGCTGCCCCCGCCCGCCCGCCCGCCCGCCCCGCTTCTCCTTCTTCTCCTTCTTCTTTCTTCCCTCCCTCCCCTTTTCCTTGCCTTGGCCCACTTCTCTCCCCGCTCTTTCGGTTGACAGGGTGCAAAGAAAAGTCGCCCGACTTGGGGCTGAATGGCAATGTTTCGGTGTACCTTATAAATTCATACCTTTTCTCCCGGCCCTCGCCTTCCAATGAGCCCCGGCCTCAATTCGATTTTCCTTGCTGCTGGGCACATTTAGCGGCGCCTCTATGGGCGAAGTTCATTTCTAGGCAAATGTATTCAAGAGCCGAGGGGGATGAATAGGACCGTGTGTCAGCCGCCCCTAATTGGGATTAAAGCACTTCGGACCATATGCGGAGAGTGACAGAAATTCTCAGGTCTCATTGTGCTCGGCCTTCCACCCGCCTGGACGCTCCTCCTTGAGAGGAGATGTACAAAGCTGGCCCGCAGAAGCTGAGCACATAAAAGAGACGGACCCTGCCAGAGGAGAGGGCGAATGTCTCTCTTCCCTCCCCGCCCGACCGCCCCCGCCGTGCCTCCCTCCCTCTCCCTCCCTCTGCCTCGCTCGACTGTGGGACTTGCCAGACCAGCAAATGGTCGTGACAGCTTCTGAGAAGAATGGAGGGAAAGATGAGTTTTTTAAAAACAAACCCAACTAATTAGACTCTGATGGGATGGTGGCCCAGATAATTTCCCCTAAATCCTGCCTGGAAACAGCCATGGCTATTGTTTGTTAAGTGTAGAAATAATAATATTGTTGATGATTAGATCAATTCTAATCTTTACTGCTATTATTAGTATTATAATAATGGGAGTCGGTGTAGCGTGATCCATACGTAGCGGAACGGAAGGTAGGTTTGGATTTAGTGGTGGATGTCTAGGTCGTTTGCAGTAGGTGGGGCGAGGATTTCTGACTCCCAGTTTGTTTAACAATAGCAGAAACATGCATTCTCTCGATTATACTGATGAAATGGAGAAACCTTGGGATAACTGGGACTGGCTTTTTGTGCGGCAGAACGGTGAGCTCCATTCCGTTCTGATACCGAGTTCAGAATTATTTAATGCTACGCTTCTGTCTTTTGCACCAGGCTCAGAATGGTGGATGTGGGGGGGGGGGGGAACAGTTAACAACAAGTGCATCCTACATGTTTGAAGTCTCCTTAACTTTGATGTAGTGCAGCTGTGGGAACCTCAGGCCCAGGGGACAAATCCAGCCGTCCTGAGGTTCCAATTAGCCCCCCCCCCCCCCCGCGCGCAGGTTCCCCAGATGGCCACACCAACTTCCCCTGGCCCCAACCCTTTCTCCCCAAAAGCCAACTATCAGTGGTTGGCTTTTGTGCAGTTGTGTCCTCTTCTAAAAGGCTGAAATGCCTTTCTTAAGGCTTAGGTACTGGCAGGAAGAGTTTTACGCTACAATACCGGGGGGGGGGGGGTGGAGGCTGGTGGCTCCTATTTCGGTGGGGCTGCAGATCCATTCTGGGTTTCAGTCAGAACCAGGCAGGACTCTAAAGGAGCTGTCCAAGGTGTCGAACCCTATACCCAAAATAGCTTCTTTAGAGTTCTGCTCGGTTCTGATTGAAACCGAAAATAGATTACAACCCCACCAAAATCGGAGCCACCAGCCTCCACTACTTTTTTGGTATTTTGACCCTCCCCTTTGGCCTGCAGCTCTGCCCGCCACTGGCATGCAGTCCCCAAGAGCTTCTCCGAGATGGAATCCAGCCTTTGGGCATGGGAGGGGAGCCTCTGGCTGATGGCCTAATCCATCCTGCAGAGATTCACTATCCTGTTCATGAGCCACGTTGGATTCCTGAAGGACCCTGCCCCCGTGATGGAATCCCCCCTGTTATATCAGATCTGAGATGCAAGTGGGAGGGGACTTGGCTGGCACCAGGAGGACTGAGCCCTGAGCTGAGAGAGAGGAAGTCGCTGCTCAGGATCCCTCCTCCGCCATGCACCCACTGGGTGCCCCAGGTAAGCCACTCACTCAGCCTCAGTCCTCCCATCTGCAGTATGGGAGATAATAATAATGACTTCCTTACAGGGCTGTTGCAAAGATTACAACAAGGTAGTGCATGTGAAAGCGCCACACAAATGTTAAGTATTAATAATACTAATTAATATTCATTAATAATATTAATCAATATTAATACTGATGATGATATCGATAAAATTATGAATAGAGGGCAGTGGTGCAGCTAGAGCTGGACTTTGGTACCAATGTTCAGGGCCCCCAGCCTGGGGAGCAGGGAGGGCGGGGGGGGGGGTTGAATGACCACACAGGGAGTGGCAGGTGGAGAGCAGTGGAGGCTGGTGGCTCCAATGTCAGTGGGGCCAAGTGCCTTGGATAGCTCGGTTAGAGTTCTGACCAGTTCTGACTGAAACCCTGAGCAGATTTATTGCTCCACTGACATCAGAGTCACCAGCCTCCACTGGTGAAGATGCAAACTCCATTTTAATCATGGAATCATAGAATAGTAGGGTTGGAAGGGGCCTACAAAGCCATCGAGTCCAACCCCCTGCTCAATGCAGGAATCCAAGTCAGAGCATCCCTGACAGATGGCTGTCCAGCCTATTCCTGTAGTGAGGATGGTGCTATGATTTAAGGGAGCTGAAATGCAAAACAGCACATGCTCAAAGTATTAATTTAAAAAAGAAGAAAATCAGGGTTGACAAGTAGTTTTGTTGCTGTTCTAACCTATCAGGAATGTGTCAGCAGTTTTTAAGTATGCAGGGAGAGAAATATTAGTTGTATGCTTCACAACGAAAGTAATACCCGTGGCCATCTAAAGGGGACACCCCGTGATAAGAATATTAAGTGCAGGGTCTAAAATCACCCAGCTGCAGCACTGATAGAGTATGGACAACAGTACGGAAAAATATTTCTCCCTCCTTTCTGATACTGGAATTTGGGGAGGTCCAATAGAACTGGTGGACGCTTGATATAGGACAGACAAAAGAAAGGACTTCTTTATGCAGTGCATAATTAACTTATCAAATTCACTGCTACAGCAAAGCATTAGACACATCCCTTAAGACTACAAGATGTAGGATGCAGTGAGTAACTACACAATAGGCCAGGCACAAAACATAGATTATGCACTGCATTTCCATATATGCAAAAAACAAAACAAAACAAACCGGTAAACTGAAGAAAACCACAGATAAATGGAAGGAATAGCAACATAGATTGAGTCAAAAGAAAGCTGAACAGATTGATGCATTTCTGTGGCAAACACTTATTTGGAGCTCCATCTACATATGGTTTCAAGTTCTATTCCATGGGTTGTATCCAGTAGTAGTCTAAGTCTAATTCATTTCAATGGGTCTACTCTAAGTGGGACTAAAACTGGATACAAGCCCATAGCTTCTCAGCCATCACAGCACTCTGTTGATGCTTGCTTTACTATTTGCAGAAATACATAAATGTATACCTTCACTTCTGTAGATGTAACTTTATAAATGCCTTTAATGAGAGGAATGGATCTTGTGGCAAGTTTTTTGTTCACATTTTTTGGTTCAGTAACCTCTGCATTAGATGCAACGTTTTCTAGCAACGGAGTTCTCTTTGGGTTTGTCCAGACTGTGTCTACCCATTGTAGATGTCTTCATCGTTCATTCATCATGGCAGTTGTTGTCATCCTTGTCACTGATCACAAAGGTTGTGCAAATTCTTTTGGTTCGAGTCCCCAAAGACCTTGCAGTCTCCCCACAGGGTTCACCCCCAAGCCTGGAGATTTTGTGTTCTGCATGCTCGTGGGTGGAATGACTGTCAGGAAAGAGGTCAGGGTTTGGTGGCAGCCAGTTTCCATGGCTTGCCAGTAAATTCCATGTCAAAATGCTTCTTCAGTGAACTCTGCTTGCTGGAGCATTTGTTTCCAGTTGTTCGGTTTTTGGCCATCTTGGAGATGGATCTAGTGCAGCTGTGGGTGGAGAGGTAATAGCTGCATGGCCACTGAACCAAGCATGCTGCCAGAAGGGGCCAGGATGGTGCACACATGTGTCTTGGGCCAGAAGCTGATCGGCTTCTTCCTGCCGCAATAAGAGACTCTGAATCATGTAAACATCGAGGGTTCTAAAGCAAGGCTTGCTGCCCATCGTTGAGTCAATTACACTTACCCTCTTCACTCTTTTGTGGTCTTTTTAGGAGTACATCTAATTTTCTTTGAAGTGTGCACATAAGCATGTGGAAGCAAAATATAGGTGTTTTAAGACAAGTGCATCTTACAGGTCCACTTGCAGCTACTGAAGTCCACTATTTAGCATAAAGTAACTCAGTGGCAAATGCAACGTGCTGTCGTGTGATATGTGAAATGACTCTATATTAAATCAGATCCATACCAAACACCTTCAGTCCTTTCAAACATCCCATTTTCTCCCCCATCCCCAGGAACTAGATAATGTTTCTTCTTCCTCTGTCATGCACACTTTTGCAACAACAGCAAAAATCCTTTCCTTTATTTGCCATGCCCTATTTTAGAGACAGACACCTCTCCTTGCTAATAAGCACAACAGCTACAAACTAGGGAGTTTGACATATACGTGACACATACTTGTGTCAAGTATGGAAGAAGTATGGTATCTTGTTTTCACAGAATGGATTAGAGCGGTGGAGTTAGTATCTTTGCTGTGATAAGGGTAATCATGTTGTTGTTCAGACTAGAGTAAATCCAGCTTTGCACAATGTGGAAGAACATAGCGAGCAACAAAATTGGAAGATAAAAACAAAGCAAAACAAAGGATCTTTAAATGATAGGGCAGTGCCAATGGAAAGCAGAGGGGGGTAGCTTTGCTAATCGCCCTTTTAAAAGAAATAGTGCTCAACACATACTCCAGTGCCTGGGATTGCACAGCAAGGAAGCCAGTGTAGTTAGCTAGTGAGTGATTAGACTGGGTGGGGGGCAGGGGTGACTCGTTGAAATCTCCACTCAGCCATGAAGTTATTGGGTGACTTTGGGCGAGTTACTGTCAATCAGCCTGACCCACCTCACAAGGTTGTTGTGAGGATAAAATAAGGGAAGACCATGTGTGCTGCCTTGAGGTCCTTGGAGAAAAAGTGTGTGTGGGGGGGAGATAAGCATACTAGGGCAATTAAAATGTTTCTTTGGTGTTTAGATCAGTTGTTTTTAAGTTCACAAAATGACACAAGAAGGAGGGGGGGAATATGTGTCAGTTGCTCATCAATAATGATGTCCAACACATTAACTGATGGGTGAGCATGGGCCTCCTGCAGCCACGTCCCATATGGATGCCCTCTCGGGGAGAAGAATTTGATTTTCACAGTGCTAAGAAACCTTCATGTAAGCAAGGTCTATGTCATCCCTGCTGGTCACCAAAGGCACCATTAATGTATTTCTACTTGCTTTCTCTTGAAATTAGCAAAATGGGTTTCAGCTGCTCCAAGCTGCAAGCAAATTCTTCTTTGCCACATCTATCTCTCTGGCCCACAGCAATACATCCCCAAATCCAGAGCTCTTTGAGATGTGCATGAAGAATTCTAGAAGGCAGCAAGTACCGCTGTAGAGAAAACCCATTCCCCACTCCAAGTTCCACTGTCCCACCTTGTAACACACAATATTTCATGTTCAGTCACAGGAAACCAAAAGGGAGTTTAGGGATAGGTAAGAACATAAGAAGAGCTGTGCTGGATCAGACCAGAGATCTTTCCAGTCCAGCGTTCTGTTCATACAGTGGCCAACCAGCTGTCAACCAGGAACCCACACCAGCACAAGTGCCACAGCACCCCCCTGTCCATGTTCCCCAGCAACTGGTGTACACAAGCATACTGCTTCTGATACTGGAGATAGCATATAGCCCTCAGAACCAGTAGCCGTTGATAGCCTTATCCTCCATAAATTTGTCCAATCCCCTTTCAAAGCCATCCAAATTGGTGGAAATAAATTTCATAGTTTGGCTATGCAGTGTGTGAAGAAGTACGTCCTTTTCTTTGTCCTGAATCTCCCACCATGAGATGACCCTGTGTTCTAGTATTATGAGAGAGAGAGAGAGAGAGAGAGAGAGAGAGAGAGAGAAATGTCTCCCTATCCACTTTCTCCACACCATGAATAATTGTGTACACTTCTATCATGTCTCCCCTCACTGACCTTTTTACTAAGCTAAACAATCCCAGATGTAACCTTTCCTCATAGGGGAGTTGCTCCAGCCCCTTGATCTTTTTAGTTGCCCCCCCCCCTTTGGCATTTTTTCCAACTCTACAATGTCCTTTTTTAGGTGTGGCGGTCCAGAACTATACACAGTATTCCAAGTGTGGTCCCACCATAGAGTTGTATAAGGGCAGTAGGATATTGGCAGTTTTATTTTTGATTCCTTTCCTAATTATGACTAGCATGGAATTTTTCTTTTTCACAGCAGCCACACACTGGGTCAACATTTTCATTGAGCTGTTCACCACAACCCCAAGATCTCTTTCTTGGTCAATCACTGCCAGCTCAGATCCCATCAGCGCATATTTGAAGTAGGGATTTTTTGCCTGGTTTGTCCCAAAATGTTCCCAAGTGCCTAACAAACCTGAACCCCCCTCCCTACATGACCATCATGCGTTGAGTCTCCTGAGTTTTGCCTGTCTAGCTGGCGCTGTGTGTGGAACAGGTAGCATCCCAGAGAAAGCCAATTTGGTGGTCCTGGATTTCAACCTCCTATCTAGCAACCTAAAATTGGCTTCCAGGACCTCACAACTACATTTCTTATAGATAGGAACAACTAACTATAAGACCTAAAACATGAGCCTACACAGAGCCCAGACTGAATCTAGCCTACACTATATTGTTCATAAGCAGACTTTTCTGCTAGCTAGGGCTGCACAATTGTCAATATAGATCTATAAATCACTTTTACTGACCCTTCCCAAACTTAGGTTTAGTTTAAGTACTTGGTTAAGGTGTTCTGCAACCACTCAGAAATCTCTGTTAGAGCAGGGCTGCAAGAACTCTTAAGATTCTGCTGAATTCCCCCACCCCACCCCAGGATTTAGCTCCCAACTTGTAAGTTTGTAAAGGGCTACCCTTCTGGGATTTCGCTCCCTTTGCTGTGGTCTTGTTTTGGCTTCAGCTGATGATTTATGAGTTTAAATTAGTTTTAAATGGATACCTGAGAAAATTTAATCAATAAATAAGTAAATCACACTTACCTTTTCCTTGCACAGATGTTGAATTCGCATCTGGGCTAAAATAATTCTTTTTACCTTGATGCTTCGTCACTGAGGCTCCTCGCACTCAGTGAGCTGATAAAGCAGTTGCACAGAATAAAGGGAACGTGGAACAAATGGCTCAGCAATGTGTTGGACTGCAACGCCCATCATGCTCAGCCAGCATGACCTCTGGATGGCACCAGGCTGGGGAAGGCTGATCTGCGTGCATTCAGTGCTGGGGAAACATGATTTTGCTACAACAGAAGCAATACTTGAGGAAGAACCTCTGGACTATGCATAAGAGACATACTTTTATATTTCCCTAACAACTGTATGGCAATGGCATCTGCTTCTGCTGCTGCTGAAGTTCATGCATTACCTGGGGCCTTTGCATGGTGGAGGAGCAACTTTCCTTCAGATATAGAAGGGGTAGGCAACCTGGTGCCCTCCAGATGTTTTGGACTGCAACCACCGTAATCCCTGACCTTGGTTATGCTGGCTTTGGTTTATGGGAGTTCTAGTCCAAAATATCTGGAGGGCAGGTTGCCTACCTCTGATGCATAAAATATAATGTCTGTGTGTGTCTGTGTGTTTATACAATCACATGAATGGGGTTTCTATGTGATCAGGCATTTCAGTGGGGACTCCAGCTCATACTTCATGTCATCTGTGTGGTGGAGCAGAGGAGGCATGCCACTCTTCCACCATGCTAAGGGTCCAGGTAAGATCAGAATCAGGCCTCTGACACTCTCCAAGAAATCTTACATCTGGCTGAGAAACTGCCCAATCCACAGTCTAGCCCAACTGCTGAACCAGAACTGAAACTGACTTTCCTCCATTGACTTCAATGGGACTAGGTAAAATTGTCCATCTTCACTGCAACAAGCTGTAAAGCAGAGCTGGGGAATCTGTGTCCTGCCAGATGTTGTTGGACTCCAACTCGCATCAGCCCCAGCTAATGAGACCAATCATCAGAGGTCCAACAACATCACAGGTTTCCTACCCCTGCTGTAAAGTATCTACCTGCAACCACTGTGAACCCTCAGACCCTTCCAAAGCATCTTTTTAAATTTTCCTCTGTCAAATTCCAGTTATTTCTTCTTGCCTACATGGTCCTCTCCAGTATGGCATGTTCCTATGTCAGTTACTATTTACTTTCACACTCTCTTGCCCTATTAGCTCAACTGAAGATGCTGGTCTAATTGCTCTCTTTATGACTTCAATGAAGCTGCCATTATCTAGAAACCTTTCCTTGACCTCATTCCATGCCTCAAGCTCTCTTCTTTTAATCTCTCAACATGCACTTTCCCTGCAAGTTATTACTATGCACACCAATGCCCTGTCCTGCTCAATAATGGTTGGCATAAAATGGTTTTAAAAAGGGCAAATTGCGGAAGGATTTTCCAAAATGGAGAACCAGAATTACTATGCCAGTAGGTGACATTTTACCAGCATCATGTAAACACAAGGTAATTATTGTAAAAGGTGGATAAACTAGCGAATATAGCTAATCCATAAAAGAAAGAAAGATCATTGGGCACTGTCCAGCCAGATTTAAGAATGTTTAGGCTCCATTAATTTCGAAGGGAAAATTAAGGATATACTTAAATAGCTCCCATTGAAGTATTTAACCTTGACTTCATCACAATGGCCTTAAAAATGAAAGAAAATGAATTTCACATCTAAAACTCCCCTTTCAAACAAATTATATATCATCGTTTTTAAGGGATTCCTGGTCCTCTCTGTGCATCCAGTGTGAATGTCACTCTCCACAAGGAATGTCTGGATTGGGTTCAAATTCCTGGTACAGGAATTTCTGCCACATAGGCCCCCTCTCTCTCTCTCTCGCTCGCTCTCTCTCTCTCTCTCTGCCTCTGCCTAACCTTACAAGATGTTTGGGAGAACAATGAGATAATATCCATGTATACCATCCTGAAATCTTTGAAAGCAGTTTGGGGTAAAAACGTAACTTTGATTAACAGCTGGCTCCATAGATTCATTCATACTTAGATCCGAAGTGCGTGCGGGATCACGTCCTGATACCCCAATCTCAAATCTGGAAGCAAATCTGACTGAAATCAAAGCATGGTGCAGCGCAAACCTATACAGTCTACTCAGAAATAAATCTATTGACTTCAGTGGAACTTATTCTCAGTGTCTCTAGGAGTGCAGCCCTAACTGCCGATCATCCTGAAGAAAATCCTTTCCTTAGTTTTTAGATAGAATGTAGAAATAACTTATCAGCGCCCGCGCTTCGGATCACCTTGCCGCTAGATCCGACTGACGGACAGTCTGTATTTAGGGTCTTCATTTCAGAGGCAGCTACACCATATGCTATTTAGCTGTATTTTTGGCCAGGTCACTGTACATTAATCTGGTTCTACACACCAAGTAACACTGGGTTGTATTCACGGGCTGTATTCACGGGCTGCAGTGGAGGCTGGTGGGTCCGATTTCGGTGGGGCTGTGAATTCATTCTGGGTTTCAGCTGAACCAGCCAAAATGCTAAAGGAGCTGTTCAGGGTGCTGAACCTTATCCCCAAAATAGGCGATAAGGTTCGGGTGTATCCATCCAATATTACTTCAACTTAAGTGCCATTCATTTCAATGGGTCTACTCTAAGTTGGACGAACATAGGATATAACCCTATTGTTACAACTATACAATGCGTCAAAGCGCTAGGAATATGGATGCCCCAAGGAACAAATCCGTTTGTTTTAAAAACAGCGGCGGGGGTGAGACAGTGTGTGGATAAGGTTGCCATAGTTCTGTTAGGAGCACGGGCGGCTCCGATTTCGGTGGGGCTGTGATTCCATTCTGGGTTTTAGTGAGAACCAGCCAGAACTCTAAAGGGGCTAACCAAAGTGCTGAACCCATTTGCGGGAGAGGGTTCAGCACCTTGGAAACCTTTAGAGTTCCTGCTGGCTCTCACTAAAACCAAGAATGGGGTCACAGCCCCACCGAAATCCGAGCCGCCAGCCTCCACTGGTGGTTGGAAGGTATTTTTTACGGAAGTACAGGACTCGACGGAAGAAAAAAAGAAAAGTGCTCTCAAAATATTTGGAATTTTGTTGTGACTGTGTGTGTGTGTGTGTGTGTGTGTGTCTATATCTCTATATCTCCAAGGGAGGATCTTTGGGCCTAGCTGAAACTTGCTCCCGCCCCCCCCCCCGCCTTCTTTCCTCTCCACATCTGAAAAGGAGCCTCTGCCTTTCATTTCCATAACAGCGGAGGAAGTTCTGGCCGCAAGAAAAGTCAGACGGATCACGATCTGACCTCGCCATTCCTGAGGAATTAGCCTCGCTTTACAAGCGGGCTTCATCTGGAAGCCGGGGAGGGAGTGGGGGAGGGGGGGGGAGGGAGGGAGAGAGAGAGAGAGAAAGAGAGAGAGAAAGGGTAGTGCAGGAACGAAGACGAGGCAGCACCAGGGAGAGAGTCGCCCTGTTTGGCTGCTGGCTGGCTGGTAATCATCTAAAATGTGGAGGCCGAGATTGGCTAGGAGGAAGGAGCGGCGAGAGCGCCGCGTTGTTTAATGAGGGCGCATCATGCTGTCCACTGGGTTGCATGCGCTTCTGTCTGGCCAGAGATCAGCTCAGAATAAATCCAAGCTTTATCTTCGTGCGCGCACAACAGCCAGCCAGCCAGTCAGAAACTGTTCGTTACACTCAGCTAAACATTCCCTCATGGTTAAATAGCTTAAGGAGAGGGAGAGAAAAGAAGGGTGTGGGATTCCACACACACACACACACACACACACACACTTTTTCTTTCTTTCTTTCTTAGGATCTGGACTCAAGGATTTTGACAAGCAGAAGCCCTCTCCTCCGAGTCCTGCGTTCCCAAAGGGCGTCATAAAGCTTGGCTAGGCGTGAGCGCGCGCGCGCGCGCGCGGTGTAGATGTTTGAAGCAGCAAATTCAATCGGTGTCACTGTAACAGAAGTCGAGAGAACCAATCCGCGCCACAGTTCTGGCTGTCGGGCTTCAGGTCTCACAGGATACTGGGTGGGAAAGGGAGGGAGATTTAGCGCTGCTGCCGAAAATTGCTTAAGGCAGGGTTGTCCAACCTGGTGCCCTCCGGTTGAGTTGGACTACAACTCCGGGCATCCCCCAGACAAGCATCTGTCACGGAGATCAGGAAGACGAGCGATTGAGATGATATTTCTGATTTGACATTAAAATGAAAAAATAAATTAAAATTAAATTAAATATTAAATTAAATTAAAATTTGACATTAAAATTTCTGATTTGACATTAAAATGAAAAAATAAATTAAAATTAAATTAAATATTAAATTAAATTAAAATTTGACATTAAAATTTCTGATTTGACATTAAAATGGATTATGTTTTGTATCCCTTTTAATCAGTGGAGGCTGGTGGCTCCAATTTCAGTGGGGCTCTTAAGCCGCTCTGGGTTTCAGTCTCAATCAGTCAGAACTCTAATGGAGCTATTCCAGGTGCTGAACCCAGTTTGAGGACTGGGTTCAGCACCTTAAATAGCCCCTTTAGAGTCATGAATGGTTCTGGCTGAAACCCTAATTCACAACCCCACTGTAATTGGAGCCACCAGCCTCCACTGCTTTTAATCTTGCTCTTCTTAAATGAGAAAAGCCCTTCCCACTCCAGTGATGATAACGAAGATGATATTAATAACACACTAAACCTGTCTTCCCCAACCTCGTGCCCTCCAGATGTTTTAGACTTCAACTCTTATCAGCCCCAGTCAGCATGTCTAATGGTCAAGAATTCTACAACTGAAGGGAAGTTGTGGAAAGCTGCACGAAACAACTGACTGCCCTTTAATAGCACCGGTAAACAGCTCCTAGAGGTGTATGCTTTACTCTGCCTAATAGCAGGTCCTGCACTGCCTCTTCAAGGTTTTAGTTTAGCTCTGTTAGAAGAAACCAGTGTCTTTCTGGCCTCCGTTCAAACTTCAAATTCCAGTTGCTACTAAGGTGTATCTATCCACGTCTCTCTCAGCCTGGCTGAGCTACAGACCACGTTAAGTCCAGGCATTTCTGTGGGACTTTCCTCCAACGAAGGTTGCAATCCTTATAGACACTTAACCTAGAAGAAACTCCCTTTGAATTCAATAGGACTTACTTCCGAGTAGCCATGTGCGGGATTGCACTGTGAATCTGCGTTAACCCTGCCAGTTGAGTTACATACTGGCTCTTCATTTTAACTGAGCGTTGGATTGCAAAGGGTCCCAGGTTCAATCCCCGTATCTCCAAGTAGAGCAGGATAATGTTCTGCCTGAAACCCTGGATAGCAGCTGTCAGTCAGTGTCAACAATACTGGGCAAGGTTCAGCACCTTGGGTAGTTCATTTAGAGTTCTGCCTGGTTCTGACTAAAGCCCAGAATGGAATTACAGGGCCACCGAAATTGGAGCCACCAGCCTCCACTGGATCTGACTCGGCATAAAGCAGCTTCCTATGTAGGTTCCTATTTTTGACCAGAAACGCGATCCTAATCCTGGAAATATGAGACCCTCGGTTCAACTTGTGTTTGAAATCAAAGGTGCTAAACTAGAATCCAGGTAGCCCTGGAATAGTCCTTTCTTATTCTGAGAAGGCAGTGTAGTTAAGCACGCCTAAACCCATATATAATAGATTAAGGGTGCAATCCTATCCATGTTTAGACAGAAAAAAGTCCTACTTTTTTCTGTCTAAACATGCATAGGATTGTGCCCTTAGGTGCGGATCACTCTGCCTAGGAAGAGATGTTTGCAACACCTGGAATAAGGGTGCAATCCTATGCATGTTTAGAGAGAGAGAAAAGTCCTAGAACTCCCAGCGTTCCCCAGCCAGTCATTTCTAAACATGCATAGCATTGCACCTTAAATGCCAGTGGCTGTCTAAAGGGACTATTTGTAATCCGAAACAAAGGAATCCGGATTTAAATCGAAGAAACCTAGGTTCTTTAGCATGTTGTACCTCACTAAACACAGCCTTAACTTCGCTTCAATGTCTGTGTTTTTCATCAGGGGCAAATCAAACGTTACTTTTATGGCGTGTTTGAAGCCTGTATTTGCCATACATAGTGAAAGCGACTTCCCCCATCCCATGCATGAATTTAAAAGCGAATGGACGCTCGTTTTTCAAACAACTCTCTTCTGAACGACCGCCTTGCATTAACCTCATTCAAAACCTGTTCCAAAGGGGAAGGCGGGACTTGATTGTGTTAATTTTTTTCAAACGATCGTTATTCTAAAGGGAGTTTTATTTTCGCGATCATTCCCCCTTATTGTGGTTCCATTTTTCAGTGTTTCCTTTCAGGTCAACCACCTCTATTTGGTTGCAAATGAGGCCTTATTCTAAATTCACAGATTTGGCACTCGGATCCTTCATATGTGACCTGTAATTAAATTTGAATCCCACTGAAATCAGAGTGACTTGCTTCCATATACGTTCGAAGCAATCCCCGGTTTCCCCCGGTCCGGATTTCCCCTTCTATTTGCTTGGTTAGCTTTGGTTAAAAAACTTGATTTTTCTTAACGCTGTCCGTGAGAGAGATATTATTACATTTATTGCATCAGGGTGATATACCTAGCGTCCCGGACACTGCCTATTTTATCCTCACAACAGCCCTGTGAGGGAGGGTAGGCTGAGAGAGAGTGACTGGTCCAAGGTCACCCTGTGAGTTTCAAGGCTGAGTGGGGATTCGAACCAGGGTCTCCTTAGGCTGACAGTCTATTACACTCCACTGGCTCTATATTACTCCTTTTATATTGTTCTTCACGCAAATTCGCCAAGGGGGGCGGGGGTGTCAAAGCGACTTAGGAAAGCCCGGATTGCTAACAGACAGTCAATTATTTGTACTTCAGGAAGCTACTCACAGTAGATGTGGAAACAAACATCTAATTAGCACTCCCTTGAGAATCAGGCTGCAATCCTGAACACATTTGCTACGAAGTACGACCCATTGATCTCAGTGGGACTTCTGAATAAAAATGCTTTGGATTGTTCTGTAAGGCCCATTGAACACAGCGAGACGTACTTCCGTGTAAACAGGCATAGGATCGGGCTTTAAGGGCATGCATAATCGGGGGAGGGGAGGAGTCCCATTTTCTTCCGCGTAACGTGCGCCAGATCGGGCTGCAAGAACCCTGGTCTGTGTAAGAGAGCAGATTTCTTCCCGGGTGTGTGTGCGTGTGCGTGTGCGTGTTGATTTTATTCTTTTTTACCTTTGCACATCAGACCATGGAGTGATTATGCATATTCTGGGAATAATGAGCCCAAATCTGTCTCCCGAGATGACTTCCCGGTAGAAGTCAAATGTAAATGCAAATGTTGGCATTTGCGTCACAGAACACCTGAAGCTGTCATCATGATTGACCCAATGGTACGGGGGGGGGGGGGAGGTGCCGGGGGGGGGATGCCAACTTGTGGGTTATGTGACCCTCATTTCATATACATATCAACATTACTGGCATTCACAATAGCCCCATCAATGCCACTAAGTCGAGCAAGAATCGAATCTCTCCTCCTCTGGCATGCCTTTGTCTTTTGAGCCAGACCGCATGCACACGATCCTTGTATTACAGCGTAATTAGAGTCCTGCTACGGTAAGGAGAATGAGGTGATAGAACAGCCTTCCTCAACCGGATGCCCTCCAGATGTGTTGGACCGCAATCCCCAGCATGCTGGCTGGGAATGGTGGGAGCTGTAGTCCAACACATCTGCAAGAGCGGACGTGGGTGGGTGGCGATTGGCATATCTCACTCCAGGGGTTGGCTTTGAATTACACAGCTAAGAATCTTTCTACAAATCAGTAGGTGGTAGCTGGTGTTTTGCGGGGTCCTTGGGAAGTCTGGACTAGAGGCCAGAGCCCTATGGGCGACCCCTTGATATGTCACAACGGACAAATAGTCTGGCCTAGTATAAGGCCGCTTTTTAGCTTCCTAGAGCACTAGATGGCCCATTGAATACTTGCGGGCGGGGTGGTTCTGGAGAGCAGGCAAGGTGTTTTTTTTCTTTCCTCCTCCTGACATATCCGTGCCTAGCGCAAGGAGAGGTTTTCTTTCGTTTTTTAACTTGACAACACCCATCTCCCAACCCCAGTTCCCCCACTACAGGATCCTAGATACCAATAGCAACTCATTGTCCTAGTGCCTTATGTAGCCAAAATGGCAGCATCCACGCACAAGGGGGAAGTTGGTGGGGGGTGGGGGGAACCTTTAGGGCTTAAAAAAAAAAAAAAAAAAACTTGCGAGGAGGGCCAAAACAGGTCAAATGGCTATCGTTCTTACAGCAGCCCCATGCTGAATAGATCTATCTAGTCCTGCTGTTGTTTACACGGGGGCCAACCAGCTGCCCGTGGGAAGCCCACAAGTAGGACATGAGTGCAGCAGCATCCCCCCCTCATGTTTTCCAGCAACTGATATATCTAAGTTGTGCAGAAGAGACGGGCTGCAACAGGCAGGAAGACGTGCACCTCGGAATCCTGCAACAGAAGGGCTTGCAGAGAATACTAAAAGACCACCCCAAAATTACGCTTGAGACCGTAGATAATTACCTTTATCACCATTATCTTTTTAGCTTTCTTCTGGGAGTAAATCCTCCCCAGCCCGCAGCCCCAATCATAGCAGCTATTTTCTTTGGGATAAAACCTACAGCTTTCTTTTACAAATCCTTCATACCTCCAGGAGGAGGAGGAGGAAGAGGAGGAGGAGGAGGAAGAGAAGTTTGTGGTCAAGAGAACCGATATAGTTCAAATAAGTGTGTAAGGCGAACACGTGCAGCCCTAAAGTGGCAACAGAGCGGCTCACTCACGTAGACTTGGTTAGGAATGGCTGGAAGGCTGCAAAACCTTGGGCTTAAAAGCCACTTTAACTGGTGGTCTTACTTTTGCATAAATTTGGCTAGGGATGGCCATAAGGCTACAATCCTAGGAAGTCACAGTACAAGACGGACTACGCAGAAGTAAGCCCCACTGGGTTCAGTCCTAAACTCGTTTACTCAGAATCAAGCCATTATATTTTCTGGGCGATTGCCATATAAGTGTGCATAGGATTGCAGTTTCACAGCGCAATCTTGTACATGTCTATTCAGCAGTAAATCTCAGTGAGTTGAATGGGGCTTACTCCCAGGTAAATGGGTATAGGATTGCATCCTAAATCACATTGCTTTTGTAGAAATATACTATGCGGGGGAGGCAACCTAGTGCCCTCTACATGTTTTGGACTACAATTCCCATCACCGCTAACCATTGGTCATGGTGGCTGGGGCTGATAGGAACTGTAGTCCAAGACTTCTAGAGGCACTAAGTACCTACCCCTGAAATATAGGGCTGAATCTGGACTTAATTGACCTTAGAACTTGAAATCAATGGGAACAAGTTAGACAAGACTCACTTGAGTCCCAGTGATTTCAATGTGGCCGCTGCAAACATGACTAAGTCTGGATATTCCCACCCATACGTAGGATCACGCTGCATTAAGAAGAGAACGGGCCCTCTCTCTGATATGCTCAATCCTCGGTCTTCATTTGAGAGGCACTGAAAACAGTTCTAGAAAATGGAAGCCAAGATGAACAAGAGAAACTGAGACCAGCCATATAAAGCCTTGTTAAGAACTGCGCATGCAAATGACCCAGGGAAAGTCAGATCTTTGTTGATTTCCCATCAAGCGTGAGGTCTTTAAGGGCGAATTAATTCCATCTTTCCCTCTGCCCCCCCCCCCCTTTTCCTGGTCACTTCTTCCTCTCCTGCGGAATTGCTCTGAGACGGAAACTTTTCGTAGCGCTCCCGTCTGCCACTTCCTTTACCCGTAGGTGAATGTTTCGGAAAGGCAAGACGTTGGGTCCTTTCGAGCGTCAGGGCTAGACAAATTTACTTTGGTGGGAAATAGTCCAACACATACACACACGCACGCACGCACGCACCATGAAATGCCTTGCGCGATGGAGAATAACTAAACAAAGTAGAAGTTTTTAAAACACACACACACACAGCAACAACGGGGAAAGGCGCTGAGGCAGGAAAGATGCGCTTCAAAGTGCCTTTAATTTCCTAATCGGGACAAAACAGGTTTGAGAAGCGAGAGAGACACGGCTTTGACCGAAGGCGCTGGGACCGGGGAGGGTGATGCGCATCTTTGATGCTCTGATGCTCGCTCTCCGTAGCCTCATCAGCACCAGTCAGCTTCGGCATCCTTCTTCATCATCATCTTCTTCTCTCCCCGCTCCTCTCCCCCAAGTGTCTTGGGGAATTTAGACTTGGTCTGTCCTGAGCTGTCCTGGGGACAGAGAAAAGGAGCTAGGAAAGGATCTGGTGTTAATGAGGGAGAACATGCCGCAGAAAAGGGCAGGCAAGCCAGAAAGGCTGGTGTGGTGGGTTGTAATTAGGCGCCCATGGAAGAGCCTGCTCTGCTCTCTGGGTGGACGAGAAGGGGCGAGACGATCATCAAACAGGCAAAGCGCTCTTGACATCCATCAGTAAACCGGTTGATTTCATCCCCCCTTTCTTCACGATTTCTATTTCCTTAGAGTAGCACGAGAAGATATACAAGAAACATTTACATATCTCGCTATGGGTTGTGGCCAATATTAGCTCTACTTAGAGTAGACCCACTGAAATGAATGGAACTTACATTAGACTAACATTGGATATAGCCTATAGCTTTCTCCCATGAACAACGAAGGGAAGCGGCAAGAGGGTTGACCTTAGAAAGACTGGGGAGATCTAGGCTCGACATTCCCGTTCTTGTTTAAAGCTCACTGGGTGATCCTGGGCCAGTCTCTATCTCTCAGCCTAACCTACCTCGCAGCGTTATTGTGAGGATAAAATGGGGAGCGGAAACCACGTTTGCCACGCTGAGCTGCTTGGAGGAAGAATGGCTAGAATTGTAACAGCACGATGGCTACACAGCATTAAGTCCCTCTGTGTTGAATGGGGCTCACTCCCAGGTAAATGAGTATAGGATTGCAGCCTAACAGCGACCCTATATATGTCTAGCCAGAAGTAAGTCCCTTTGAGTTCAGTTCAGTTCAGTTTTTATATTTCTATACTGTCCAATAGCCAAAGGTCTCTGAGCGGTTTACAAAGGTCTATCGATCCGTTCATTCAATACCTTTTCATATAATCAGTCATCTCCACTTATGAACTGACCGACTTTGGAAATAAATTGGATTCCATTACTCAAACATCCAGCCTCCTTCGTTCTCTCCCCCGCCCATTCCCCTCTCCCCTCCCCTCCCCTCCCCTCCTCGTCAAATAACTCGCACCTCCGTCTTTTTCATTAGGTTCATTCCCAGCCGGAACAGCTTCCGTCGTCCGGAAGAGACTCAGATCATGGTATGAGTACAGATGGTGGCTTTCGGGTGTGTTTGCAGTTTACGACTAGGGAACTTTGAGTTACGACAAGGAAATGGAATTAATTCTACAACCCTATGCAGGAATAAGAATGAGAATAAGAATAAGTTTGTTTTTTAAACTGCAGGGATCGGCGTGCAGAAGAGGTGTTCCTTCCTGTGTGCAAGACATGCGCATCTTCAAATATGGTGCTTTCCAATTATTATTATTATTATTATTAAACTGCTTTCCCATTAGTCTGGGCTAACTTCATCAATCAAAACTTTTTAATTCGTTAATCAAGCAAACCCTGCAGCCCTGGTTAAATTGAAATGCTCCAGTATAAGCTGAGCTATGGTTGAAGCTATCTTCAACCAGTGTGGTGTAGTGGTTAAGGTGGGGGGGCAGTGGTGGAGTTGGAGTGTTGGACTGGGCCTCTGGAGATTTAGTGCACACATCTCCGTGGCAGCTATTCCCCATGGAGAGGCGTGGGCTTATAGGCGGTAATCTTAGTCCACTAGCCTGCCTGCAGTGGATGATGGTGGGCACAAGGATGCAGCACAGGAAATGCCAAGTCAGCTTTAGAGCTGCCACTTTTTTTCTGGCAGGAGACCGTCCTGTGCATGCAGGACAAGCAGTAACACACCAGGTGCAACTGGTCCAAGCACGGAGATGGAGTGATCCAGAAAGCTTTGCCTCTCGAATTCCCGCCATGTCTTGCAGCTGTTGAAAGGCCCAAGAGACCTGCCAGAAGAAAAGGTCGCTGCTCTAGCGAAGGGAAGGGATGAATCGCACAGGTGGATTTGGAATACGAGAACATCCCGTTCCCAGGAAGCTTTCCCTGGGCCACCTTTGTCTGCCCAACAAGTACCAGAGGCAGCAACAAGTCCAGCTGCCTCTGAGCGCCTCGATTTGGTCCATGCCAACCTTCATTGTGCTGCAGTTCTTCATTGAGCGGGATTGGGGGAGGGGGTTGGATTAGATCAGGGATGGGGAATATCCTCCAGATATTGTTGGACTACAGCTCCCATCATCCTAAACCATTGGCCATGCTGAAGTCCAACAACATTTGGAGGAAAACAGGTTCCCCATCCCTGGGCTAGATGACCTCCAAGTGTCCTTCCAAGCTCTAAAATGCTGTGATTATCTGATGCACAGTCACCTGACAGCAACCAGCATTGAACTAACTTGCTTCTCAGTGGGCATGCCAAGGCTTGGGCTGCAGATAAACCAGTCCACTTTGCTCTCCAGGCTTAAATATGGAAGATTCCAAATGCAGACAGCTATGCACACATTTATTTAAATGTCTAACTGGGCCTTTCCATATTGTTGCGTATTGGTCCAATGCTACTCAATAAAATCGGCAAGAGATGATAGATAGAATGAATAGAAGCTATTATGCTAAAAACAAATTACAGTGTAATGGATAAGTAGCAATTAAGTACTGGGGACTGACTTCCGAGTAATTCGTTTATGATTGGGGTACCAAAAAGGTTCCTTTGCACCCCGATTCTAAAAATACTGGGCACCATCCAGCCACAGGTAAACGCACTTAAGCCCCATTTGTTTCAATGGCATAGTTAAACGCGTGGTCCATTCTCTTCCGTTGAAGTCAATGGGATTTAAACATGCTTAACTAAATATGTCAGTATACCATCGGAAGATGGGACTCCCAGGTCGGAAGATGGTCAAAATGCTACTGCGGAGGAACAGAGGATAAGTTCAACTAGCCCCAGATGTGATGACGCAACTAGCTCAAAGCTGAAAGGACAGCCGATGGTGCTGGTGGTGAAAGAGGAATCCAATGTTCTAAAGATCAACACTCTATAGGAACCTGGAATGTAAGATCTATGAGCCAGGGCAAATTGGATGTGGTTACTGGGGAGATGTCAAGATTAAATATAGACATTTTGGGTGTCAGTGAACTGAAATGGACTGGAATGGGCCACTTCACATCAGATGACCACCAGATCTACTACTGTGGACAAGAGGACCACAGAAGAAATGGAGTAGCCTTCATAATTAATAATAAAGTGGCTAAAGCAGTGCTTGGATACAATCCAAAAATGACAGAATGATCGCAATTCGAATTCAGGGTAAGCCATTTAACATCACAGTGACCCAAATATACGCCCCAACCACAGATGCTGAAGAAGCAGAAGTAGATCAGTTCTATGAGGATCTGCAGCACCTACTGGATAGTACGCCAAAAAAAGATGTTATTTTCATTACAGGAGACTGGAATGCTAAGGTGGGTAGTCAAACGACACCTAGAATTACAGGCAAGCATGGTCTGGGAGAACAAAATGAAGCAGGACATAGGCTGGTAGAATTTTGCCAAGACAACTCATTGTGCATAACAAACACTCTCTTCCAACAACCTAAGAGACGACTTTATACATGGACTTCACCAGATGGTCGACACCGAAATCAGATTGACTACATTCTTTGTAGCCAAAGGTGGCAGACATCTATGCAGTTTGTAAAAACAAGACCTGGATCTGATTGTAGTTCAGATCACGAACTTCTTACTGCACAATTTAGAATCAGACTAAAGAGAATAGGGAAGACCCACAGATCAGTTAGATATGAGCTCACTAATATTCCTCATGAATATACAGTGGAGGTGAAGAATAGATTTAAGGGACTAGATTTAGTAGATAGGGTCCCGGAAGAACTATGTATGGACAGAAGTTCGCAAGATTGTTCAGGAGGCGGCAACAAAAAACGTCCCAAAGAAAAAGAAAACCAAGAAGGCAAGATGGCTGTCTGCTGACACACTGGAAGCAGCCCAAGAAAGAAGGAAAGCAAAAGGCAACAGTGATCGGGGGAGATATGCCCAATTAAATGCAAAATTCCAGAGGTTAGCCAGAAGAGATCAGGAATTATTTTTAAACAAGCAATGTGCGGAAGCGGAAGAAGATAATAGAATAGGTAGGACAAGAGACCTCTTCCAGAAAATTAGAAACCTCGGAGGTAAATTCCAGGCAAAAATGGGTATGATCAAAAACAAAGATGGCAAGGACATAACAGAAGCAGAAGAGATCAAGAAAAGGTGGCAAGAATATATGGAAGATCTGTATAGGAAGGATAATAATATCGGGGATAGATTTGACGGTGTGGTCAGTGAGCTAGAGCCAGACATCCTGAAGAGTGAGGTTGAATGGGCCTTAAGAAGCATTGCTAATAACAAGGCAGCAGGAGATGAAGGTATCCCAGCTGAACTGTTTAAACTCTTGCAAGATGATGCTGTCAAGGTGATGCATGCCATATGACAGCAAATTTGGAAAACACAAGAATGGCCACCAGATTAGAAAAAATCAACTTATATCCCCATACCAAAAAAGGGAAGCACCAAAGAATGTTCAAACTATCAAACAGTGGCACTTATTTCACATGCCAGTAAGGTAATGCTCAAGATCTTGCAAGGTAGACTCCAGCAATTCATGAAACGAGAATTGCCAGATGTACAAGCTGGGTTTAGAAAAGGCAGAGGAACTAGAGACCAAATTGCCAATATCCGCTGGATAATGGAGAAAGCCAGGGAGTTTCAGAAAAACATCTATTTCTGTTTTATTGACTATTCTAAAGCCTTGGACTGTGTGGATCATAACAAATTGTGGCAAGTTCTTGGTGGTACAGGGATACCAAGTCATCTTGTCCACCTCCTGAGGAATTTGTATAACGACCAAGTAGCAGTGGTAAGAACAGACCATGGAACAACCGACTGGTTTAAGATTGGGAAAGGAGTACGACAGGGTTGTATACTCTCACCCTACCTATTCAAACTGTATGCAGAACACATCATGCGACTGCTGGGCTTGATGAAGCCAAGGCTGGAGTTAAAATCGCTGGAAGAAACATTAACAATCTCCGATATGCAGATGATACCACTTTGATGGCTGAAAGCGAGGAGGAGCTGAGGAACCTCATGACGAAGGTGAAAGAAGAAAGTGCAAAAGCTGGGTTGCAGTTCAGCCTCAAAAAAACCAAGATTATGGCAACCAGCTTGATTGAGAACTGGCAAATAGAGGGAGAAAACGTGGAGGCAGTGACAGACTTTGTCTTACTAGGCGCAAAGATTACTGCAGACGCTGAGTGCAGCCAGGAAATCAGATGACGTTTACTTCTTGGGAGGACAGCAATGACAAATAAAATAGTTAAGAGCAGAGACATCACACTGACAACAAAGGTCCGCATAGTTAAAGCAATGGTATTCCCCATAGTAACCTATGGCTGCGAGAGCTGGACCATAAGGAAGGCTGAGCGAAGGAAGATAGATGCTTTTGAACTGTGGTGCTGGAGGAAAATTCTGAGAGTGCCTTGGAATGCCAGAAGATCAAACCAGTCCATACTCCAGGAAATAAAGCCAGACTGCTCACTTGAGGGAATGATCTTAAAGGCAAAACTGAAGTACTTTGGCCACATAATGAGAAGACAGGATACCCTGGAGAAGATGCTGATGCTAGGGAAAGTGGAAGGCAAAAGGAAGAGGGGCCGACCAAGAGCAAGATGGATGGATGATATTCTGGCATGCAAAGCAGGTACTCTACCATTGAACTATCGTTGGGGTGAGAGAGAATCATGATTCCGGCTGAACATCAGGAAAACTTCCTGACTGTTAAAGCAATACGACAATGGAACCAACTACCTAGGGAGGTGGTGGGCTCTCCCACACTGGAGGCATTCAAGACGAGGCTGGAGCCGCTGGACAGTCATCTGTCAGGGATGCTCTGACTTGGATTCCTGCATTGAGCAGCGGGTTGGACTCGATGGTCTTATCGGCCCCTTCCATCCCTACTATTCTATGATTCTATGATTCTTGATTCTATGTACCACCTTTAGCTCCTTGGAGGAAAGTCAGGATATAAATGTAAATAATGATGAAGATGTTCAGCACTGCACTGTTAGTTGAGCCTAGAGCTGTTGCGCTCTGTTTGAGAGTAAATCCAATGGAACTCAATAGGATTTGCTTCCAAATAAACATGAAGAGACAGGTCGGGATTCTTACGTTTAAGTAGATTCCATCGAAATTAATATAACTTCAGTGTTTCTCTCAAGTGCGGTTGATTTCCTAGGCATCCCACAATTCTTGGGGCTGTGCTCAACGCCATTAGGATCGGCGTATGTGCCAAAATCCAGTGCACAATGATGCATGCTTTTTGACCCATTGAAATCAGCAGAGGTCCAGTTGCCTATTCGAAAGTAAATATCTCGTTTCTTAATGTTTTCACTCTTATATACCTGATCCACTCGTTAAAAACAGCGGAGGTGGTGCTAAAAAAATGGAGTGGGGGGGGGGGCTTTGTAAACCGGTTTCTAAAAAACGGTGTTAGATTCCCTGATGATTCTAGTGACCTGCGTGGTTGCAAGCCTTACATCGCCTTCTTTATAGTGGTTATCAAACCGCGATCTATTCCAGAATAAGGATTCTGAGGATATATCATGTCCTGGGTTCTGGGTTCAGTCCTATTATTTCTTACAGTGTGTTCAGGGCTTAATAACTACGGCGGCTCCTTCGTTTGAAGGGGGAGTGAAGTTAATTAGTCATGGAAAAACAAGGGGCAAGATCCAGCCAAAATGAATCACGTCTGTCCCATTGAAGTCCCAATGAGAGATTTTACGCACGTGCTTCACTCTTCTATTGGAATCAACTGGTTCACTGAGAAAGAACGTCCCACTGAGTTCCATGGGACATTCTCCTCAGCAGTGTGTAGAAGCGCAGCTTTACAGAGTCCTCACCTCGGCTTTGAACCTTCCCAAGGTGAAAGGTTAGCTAGTATTACAAGCAAGCACAACAGAGGACGAATATGCAGTGCAGTCAGCAAAGCTACACACACTTACCTGGGAGTAAGCCCCATTGAACACAATTTCCACAGTGCCAAGTAAACATGCAGAGGATTGCGCTGTCAAGGTGGTCCCTGCGCGTTTCGAGTCAGGATGCTCTTATTTATTTCATCTTTCTAATTGAAGGCATTTATATCCCACTCTTCAAATAAGTTCCCAGGGCGGCTGTTCTGTAGGACATTTATTTATGCATGTATTTTAAAAAATCCTATGCCATCCTTTAAAATAAATATTCTCTGTGCAGCTTAGATAATGATAGAGTAATAGAATAATAGGGTTGGAAGGGGTCTACAAGACCATCGAGTCCACACACAGACCGTTAATGGAAGAAGCCTGATTCCCAGGCGGTTTCCCATCCAAGTACTACCCAGGGCTGATCCTGCTTCGCTTCCGAGATCAGACGAGGTCTCTGATGTCATGTCTAATAAATAAAATGATAAATATAATGATAATAGCCTAGGTTCGTAAATGTTAGGTGTTGGCATGGAGACTTGCTTATTATAAATATTGGGCACAGCCCAGCCGAAAGTAAGAACGTTTAAGGTGCAATCCTATGCACACTTACCTGGGAGTAAGCCCTGTTGAACTCAGTGTAACATACTTGTGAGTAGACATGCATAGGATTGCATTGTAAGTCCTTTTTTTTCCACCAGGGCAAGCTTAGTTCTCCTCCATAGGACTTTAACAGAACAATCCTGTAGGTATCCACGCAGAACTAAGTTCCTGTAGAGTTCAATGGGACTTACTCCTAAGTGTAAGTGTATAGGATTGTGGCCTAAAGTGCATAAATTTGGCTCAGCCCTGCCCATTTAAGCTGCAATCCTACACCTGCTTACCTAGAAGTAGATCCATAGACATCAATGGGACTTAGAAGTCCCTATTTATGACTTCTCAGAATAGGATGGCATTGTCAACTGTACCTTTGGATTCCCACTACACTTCAGAGTCTTGGATTTACCTTAATATGGTTACAATGCTAATCGGTAACACATAGGCAGCAGCTTTGTGTCTCTTCAAGCCCATCAAATATTTCAGGTGTTCGCTATTTTTCAGCAAAATGTGCAGTTTATTTTTATTCATAAGCAGCCAAACTTTTCTTTTAAAAATTGTATTTATTTTAATGAACCGGTATTGCTGTTCCATCAGGTTCACCACTGTGGCTTGACACAGAAGGTCACAAAGAATTATTCTTTCAATCCACTTCCCTGTCTTTTCTTACCGCTTCCCTCCCCCCCCCCTCCCTGCCCACTCAAAATATAGCCTAAAAGGCCACTGTTACTGGAAACATCTCAGACGTCTGTCACATTACCTAACTTACTGAGATCATAACAAAGGGCTCCATTAGAAGTGACAGAACATAAGCTCGAAGGGCTTTTCAGATCCACTTACACTTCTTTTGCAATCCCTGATTTCCTCCTGGAAATGTCTCACATTCGCCTCATGTTTGGGAGGAAGCTCGATGAAAATCAAAAGAATCTAGTTTTTGTCGTAGTCCTTGGTTTCCTGGGGGATGGGGGATGAGAGATAGGATATCGCGAACATGAACGTTTATTGTCAGATCTACAAGGGGGGAGCGGGAGACATATCTAAAGATGTCTCTCTATGTGTGCCCCTAGAGAGACCCTTTACCTGCACATAGTAAATAATATGCATATATTTCATAGAGAAATGGAAACAGGTCCGACTAAATTATATGGGGGTGTCAAGAAGTGTAATCAGTCAGATCATTTTAACAGAGTGGAGCAGTTAACCATCTGCCCATGTGCCTTCTTGTGCTAAATGACACTCGCATGTTTTTAATTTAAAGACATTTGCCTACTGAATTCGGATGTATGTCTCCTTATTCTCCTGCCTTTTGCGCCCTACATGCATCTCTAATTAGCGAGCTTGCTCTTCCGTCTGTCTGTCTGTCTGTCTGTCTGTCTGTCTATGCACGTGTGTGTGTGTGTGCTTCGAGAGATGCACTGGTGAAAATCCTGAATATGCTTGTCACCGAACGAGGCTCCCCTTCGGATAAGCGAAATGTGACAGCTGATTTCACATTACCGATCTGGCGAAGTCTAATTTTACCTGCAGGTTCTCGGCTGCCATTCCTTCATACTCTGTCTGAATGTCCCTCAGAGCAGGCGACGACCAGGTCTCTCTCTCTCTCTCTCTGTCTGTCTGGAGAGACAACAGCACACGCAGCGACGTCGGAGTTTTGTTTCATCGCATCTTGCCTTTCTTGTTTTGACAGAAACACACGCAGACACACACACGGACGTGATCTGCGATATGCTGTCTTGGCAGCAACAAGCGATGGTGGCGCTTGCTTGGGACGAGGCTCAGCAGGCGCAGGACCGAAATGTCGATGCGCAGGCAACCCAGTTTCCCACCTCTTTTTCCCCGTCTCAGAGCCAGGCAAGGCGCATTCTAGGAGCATCCGCGCCGCGGCCTTCTAGAAAAGCACAAAATACAGTGCCGCGCATAAGACGTCTCCCACGGAGTCGGTTGTCTGCGAAAGCTTACGGCACAGACATGCGACAATCTTAGACGTTTACTCGGGACCAAGCCCAATCCAGTTCAATGGGGCGTACGTCTGAGTAGAAGTGAATAGGATTCAGTGGAGGCTGGTGGCTCCGATTTCGCTGGGGCTGTCAATCCATTCTGGGTTTCAGTCAGAACCAACCAGAACTCTATAAAGGAGCTATCTAAAGTTCTGAAGCTATTTCGGGACTAGGGTTCAGCACCTTGGATATCTCCTTGAGAGTTCTGGCTGTCTCCCTTGATGGTTTTCCTTCAACTGTCAAACAAGACTTGCCTCTCTGGAATAGGGCCCCCAGGGCCCACCAGTACAGTGAGCCCTCTGCAATTTACTCCCCAGGTGGGATCATCTGCTTTCTTTAGACTGCTTCCTTTAAAGTACACGTGTACAGCCAGAAGCTATGCATGTTTATTCCACAGACCACAGTGTCACTTCATCCAGCCTAAGACTGCAAGCTGAAACTTAAGATAAGATGGAGGTACTGTGGGTTGAGAAACCAATTCCTCTGGATAGAGGTTTACTACTGGTCTTAGGTGGGGTTGCACTCCCCCTAAAACACCAAGTGCACAGTCTGGGAGTCCACCTGGACTCTGCACTAACTTGAGAAGCCCAGGTGGCTGCAGTGTCCAGAAGTGCATTTTACAAGCTTTGACTGGAATGCCACCTGCAGCCCTATCTGGAGATGATGGACCTTGCCTCAGTTATCCATGCAACAGTGACATCCCAGCTGGACTACTGTAATACACTGTACATGGGGCTTCCTTTGAAGACAGTGTGGAAACTTCAGCTGGGGCAGAATGTGGTCACTCCAGTGTTGGTGGGGACGATCCAATCATACACTGCCTATACTGGGGCAGCTGCACTGATTCCCAAAGTGTTTCCAAGCCCAATTGAAAGTGCTGGTTTTGATCTTTAAAACTTTAAATGGTTTGGGTCTAAATTACTGAAAGGACTGCCTTCGCCCATATCAGCCTGGCTGCACTTTAATATCAGTTAGGGAGGCCCTTCTCACTTGCCCACATGTGAGGACAGTTAGGTGGGTAAGTAAATGAGAGAGGGCCTTTTCTGCAGTGGCCCCACACCTCTGAAATAAGTTGCCATAGAGGGCCTGCAAGGCCCCACCATTGCAGGCTTTTAGGGAGATCCTGAAGACCTACTACTTTGCTCTGGGATTCCCCTGATTATGTTTTATCAGACTGGGTTGCATCTGCAGTTTTACATGGTAGGTTATGTTTGTTGTTCTTAGGATGTTTGCTGTTGTTGCTGTTTTTATTTCTGTATCAGTTTTTATTATACGAGTTTTATCGTTGTGCTGTTTTATTGTTTTTATTACTGTGTCAGTTTTTAATATGTGAGTTTTATTGTTTACACTGCCTTTGAAGGACTGTGGCGCTGAAAGGCAGCCAAGAGATATTTTAAATAAATAAATAAAAACCGAGTGCAGTCCCATCCTGCAGAACAGCCTTCCCCAACCTGGTGCCCTCCAGATGTTTTGGACAACAACTCCCAGGATTCTTGACCATTGGCCATGCTGGATGGGGATGATTTGGGTTGAAGTCCAAAACATTTGGAGGGCACCAGGTTGGGGAAGGCTGCTATGGAGGTTTATTAGGAAATCAGTCCCACTGTCTTCATTCTGGCTTATTACTCTCCTGTAAATGTGTCCTTTCCACTTCTATCTCTAGCACGTCTACCATCAAACAAATGCCCTTGACTGAAACCAACAATAGTTGCTCCCATAAGTGAAGGCCTTTTGTCATCTATCCTCAGTGGAGACAGGTGGCTCCTATTTCAGTGGGGCAGTGAATCTGCTCGGGGTTTCAGTCAGACCCAGTCAGAACTCTAAACGAGCTATCCAAGGTGCTGAACCCATTTCGGGGAGTTCTGACTGAAGCCCAGAGCAGCTTCACCTCCCCACTGAAATAGGAGCCACCAGCCTCCACTGTCTAACTTCCATGGATGCCAGTAGCAACACTCCCATTCATGTCGGTAGCCGGCATCCCTCTGCCGATCCAATATCAATAGAGGCCATAAGGGGACCCTGGCATTGGTTCCTGCGCAGAACCATCCCCGGGTATTTCGAGGGCTTGCTGCTGCTGGGGCTCAGCTTTCCCCGAGCTGCTCCGTTGTCTCCTAAGACGAGTCCCACCTGCCGGAGGCCCAAGACAGAGAGACTCCTGTGTGCTTCCTTCCTTCTGTTGCACGTCCTCCTGGGAAGGTTAGTGCGTGGAGAGGGGGTGCGGGGAGGCTGAGCGAAGCGCCGAGGAAACGGTCCCCCCCCCCAGACCTATCGGGGGCTGTCGACAGGCACAGCGTGTGCTGCGCTGCAGCCTGATTTTGAAAGGGAGGTGTGTTAACACTCGGGTGGATGCAACGGACAAGGCAGCGTTTGTATACATGAAGATGATCAAAACGCACTAGGCAAAACCAGGCGTTCCTGATTGCGGCTGCCCAAACGTACACGTTAATTTTATCTGCGTAGTGCTGGCCTCCAGTGCAAGGTGGTGGTTGTTTACACATTTCCAATGTAGGGCCCAATCCGAATCAGAGCCCTTGCGTGGGGGCCTTGCCGTTTTCCCCTTTCTGGCTGCTGCTCCTATCCTGACCTCGCCCGCAGCCCCTGCGCTGCAATTTGCGTTGTCCAAAAAAGGATCGATTATTTCAACGATTCCTTTTTTCAGCAATGCAGATTGCAAGCGCCCACGGCCAGATTCAGAACCCACCGCAGCGGGGGCAAGTGGTTAAAGATCCCTCCCTCAATGCTAGGGTCCCAATGTGGATCGGGCCGCTGCGCTGATAATTTCTATCCCCCCACCCCACCTCAAATGATATTCTTCGCACTATGCAGAAAAAGGAACGTGTGGTTCCAGTTCGACGCTTAAGTCTCCCGAGCCCCAGTCCGACACTTAAGAATGTAATGCAGATGAGAGAATGAAAATATGCTCTGAGTAAACATGGGGTGCAGTCCTAGATTGGCGTCGTAGACTGGGACCAGAGGGACCTGGGTTCAAATCCTCTTAGCCATGAAACTGATTCGGTGACTCTGGGTCTGGGCCACTCTCCCTCTTTCTCTCAGCCTAATCTACCTGAGAACATAGTACTGAAAAGGAGGGAAAGAAAAATAAGTTCACACCCTGACTTCAGGGGGACTTAAAAACCACCAAATATGTTAACGATGAAAGCCTCACAGTGCGATCCTATGCGTGTCTACTCTACTCAGAAGCAAGTCCCACTGTACTGAATGGGGCTTACTACCTAGTAAGTGTGTTTAGGATTGCAGCCTGCAGCCAAGGTGGGATTGACAGATATCAGAGTAGACATAGTCAGGATTGTGTCACGTCACTGCAGGACCGCCATCAATGTAATCTGGTGGCTTTTTGTGCTGGCTTTTAAAAGCCTGCTCAGGTGCGCAGGCTATGCTGGTTGCCATTAGGGGGGGAGTAGGAATTTTTTGATCTAAAGCCTAATTGGCTGGTAGCCTTAATTTTTTTTTTCTCCTACTCAGTACTATCAGCTAGGGCTGCAATTGGACGTTAGGGGTAGCAGTGGTTTAAGTAGGCTAACTGGTCACAACAGGCAGGCAGTGTGGGCAGGGAAAGGTTCAGGGAACATGGGTGAGCACCTTGGGGTGACTTTAAGGCAAAAAGGGGGAACCTGGTACCTGCCACCTAGGGTCTTGGGACTTGGGGTGGGGAAGGATTCCCTTTGGGGGCTTGAGTCACCCATCTAGTTTTGGGGGGGTGACTCAGGAGGGCACCCCTCGACACCTTGAGATGTGCCAGGGGGTGGGGGCAGTGACTCTGATGCCTCTGTCCTAGGGCTGGGTATGCTCACCCCGTAAGATGGCAGGGTCCCACACTGTCTTCACTGCTGCAGATCATGTCATTAAGTTGATGTTATATAATAAAACTGTGGCCCAAGTTTACCCAGCCTTCTGTGTGTCATCTTCTTATTTCCAGGTTTGGCCACACAAGTGTTAAGTCACTGCAGGAGCACCATCAGTGTAATTCAGTGGCTTTTTATGCTGGCTTTAGAAAGCCTAGATTCCAATGCCTGCCCAGGTGCATGTTCACAGGATCTTATTGGAAGAAAATAATAATGCCCTTAGCCTGTTACAAAATGGGAATAATAGTGATCCATCTGACAGGGTGTTGTAGAATCATAGAATAGTAGGGTTGGAAGGGGCCTACAAGGCCATCAAGTCCAACCCCCTGCTCAGTGCAGGAATCCAAGTCAGAGCATCCCTGACAGATGGCTGTCCAGCCTTGTCTTGAATGCCTCTGGTGTGGGAGAGCCCACCACCTCCCTAGGTAATTGGTTCCATTGTCGTATTGCTCTGACAGTCAGGAAAGTTTTCCTGATGTTCAGCCGGAATCTGGCTTCCTGTAACTTGAGCCCATTATTCTGTGTCCTGCACTCTGGGATGATCGAGAAGAGATCCTGGCCTTCCTCTCTGTGACAACCTTCCAAGTACTTGAAGAGAGCTATCATATCTCCCCCCAATCTTTTCTTCTCAAGGCTAAACAGGCCCAGTTCTTTCAGTCTCTCTTCATAGGGCTTTGTTTCCAGTCCCCTGATTATCTTTGTTGGCCTCCTCTGAACCCTCTCCAGCTTGTCTGCATCCTTCTTGAAATGTGGTGCCCAGAACTGGACACAGTACTCCAGGTGAGGCCTAACCAGTGCTGAGTAGAGGGGTAACTTACTTGTGAAGGTAAGCAAGCTATTGCTTTTAAAGAGCCAAGCACAGTGGCAGTGCCTTAGGTTCATAGCAAGAAGGAATCAAGCAGCAGCAGCTACAGTTGGAGCTTTTTAGGCACTTTCTTTATGGAGAGGGTGCTCACAGGAACCCAGCTGTTGGTGCTGCTACTGCCTCTTTACCTGGAATTTCCTGGGACAAGCTGTAACAGCAGAGGTGGGTCTGTCTGCATGTCTTATCTACCCAGACAACATCCAGGGAAACTTTATGGTTGGGAGTAGGTACCACAACAAGCCACAAGCAGACACCTCACCTTCTCCATGAAGGAGAAGTGCCACAGGACTTCTTAGGTTAGGGAACAGTTATCAGTGTCCCTGTTTCTCCCCAGCCAGCATCATCAGCACCCGGTTCCTCTCCATCTGGCCCATGAATAGCACATGTGTGCTAGACTCAGCTTCTAGGACAACCCCAGTAGCCTGATGTTAATATGCATGTGCTAATTCTGGGCCATCGTTGAAAAGTTGCAGGAGACAGGGAAGTTGGCATCCTCTATTTTTGGCCAGTCTTAAGGATCTTTCTTCCATCATTAGGTTACCATCAGCAGGCAATCTGAACACTGCTGTGTGTGCAGGGGTGGGCCATTAATGGAATATATGGTCTACTATGGTCTATGAGCAGTGACAGTCTGAACTAAGAAACATTCTGTCTAAAAAGCATGCTTCTAGAAAAACTAGGCTGTTGGGAGTTTGCCCAGTGCTTTCCTTGAGATTTGGGTCTTCAATTAGCATTAACCTTAATATAAGTGTGATGTGGAACTGTGCTTTTATGAGGTTACTAACAACTGTTAGAGCACAAGGGGGCAAGGTAGATCTGGAGCTACTGGTAGATCTCCCGGTGATTTAGTAGGATTCCTGATTCCCAATTACTTAACAATAGCAGCAACAAAATTATTCTGCTGAACTGAAACGAGTTTGGAGTAACCAGGAGTGGATTCTTGTGTGGAAGGACTGTGAGGTGTTGAGTTCGGGTGCTCTAAAACAAAGTAATAGACTCAGAATTCTTTAATTCTAATGGTATGTTTTCTTCACCAGACTCTGGTTGGCAGATTTCAGAGATCTAGTTAAAAATAAAAGTAGATACCACAAGCTTGAAGTCTGCCCCCCTCCCCGCTCCTGCATTAGAGAGCCCAAGCTCCCTGCAGCTGTTTATATCCAAGGCATTTCAGGCTTTGGAGAAGGCCCACAGAGTCACCATCCCAGATTTCTGAATTTGCTTTCCTTGCTCTTTGAATCTCTTGTTTGTTTGTTTATTACATTTCTGTACTGCCCAATAGCCAAAGCTCATAACTAGACACTATGGAAATGTTCACAAATTAGCTGTCTCCAGCCAGCTTCCCTGATAGATCTCCACATCCTTTTCAAAGTTTCCAGTGTAAAGATGAATAGTCTGAAAAAATCAAAATACAGTATTTTCAGTGGAGACAACTCAAACATTTACCTTCAGCTCATCCAGTGCTAGGTCATGGAGTGAGGTCCACCTATTGATGATGATGATAACTGATTGATCAATTGATTGATACCTGACATTTTTATCAAGGTACACATATGGGTGAAACAGCCCTTAGCAAACATAGGCATGACATATGATTTGCACATTGCTACTTGAATAAAATCCACTTCCAGCATCTGTGCCAAGGAATAATGTTTTTAACCAATGGATTGGCAATAACAGTTGTGGTACTATTTCAGATGTACAGGTTTCCTCCTTCAGAATGAAAATAATCCCCCCTCCATCTTATAAATGAATACTGGTGGACCTTGTCAGGAGAATCTGAAGTAAACCTTGTCAGCACATGAGATTATAGAGAGAGCCAAATAATTATAAGGAGCTGGATAGAAGGGTTGGGGACAGGGGAAAGAGAGTTGGGAATGAAGGATATTGGGAGGTATAGAGACAATGGGTGTGCCTATATGGTTTATAAATGGAAATAGGAGGATGGCAGTCTGAGGACTTTTGTATTTCCTTCCTTCTCCCACCAACAGCGTCTTGAACTGCCAACTAAACGTATTGTTCTTTACTTTTTATTTTGCAGCTTTATTATTTTGTAGCTATTATTGATGCTCACTCATGTGGACAACCCACATATACAAAACATGTGGTGCATATTTGCAACACACATAGCACAGACAAGTATGTACTACACTTACACACACACACACACACACACACACAGACCCCTCCGGGTGATCCCTGCATGTACCTTATAAAGAGATAAGTCGTGGTGAGTGTGTGTGAAGGGAGAAAGCCAGCCGTGAACCTGTTCCGTTCCGTTCCTTTCCTGAGAAATGAGAAACAGTAAAATTGAAATGCCACAAAAAAGTGCTCATGCCATTTTCTGTGTAGGCCAGCTGATGTAGATTTCACTGTTCCAGAATCAGCAGGTTTCAAAGGACACCCGGACACAGACTGTAGATGATGACTAACCTACTATGTCGTGATTATTCAGAAGTAAATCCCCCTGTATTCAATGGGGCTTATTCCCTATTAGGTGTATCGTTCGTTTCCTTTCTACCTTCTGAAATAACATTAAAGAAGAGCCTCCTCCTGTGATAATATAGGAAAAAATGGCAACAACGACCCACTTCTCTTTATCTCCCACGTTTCCGAACGAGGCTGAACTTATTTTGCGGTTCATCTGAACAAAGTACTACTGTTCCTTGCCCCCTTCCCCGGCCAAGACCAGAGGAAAGCAAGCGGCCCCAAACCAAAAATGGAGTGAAAGCTGCCCACCGCCTTTTATTTGCTGCGCCAGTGTTCCTTGAAAGTAAACGAACGCCACTGAAATCACCGGCTCTTGTTTCCTTCCAGGGAAGACGCTCACTCAGCGCAGTGCCTTGGAAGCCCCTTTGACATCGATTGCACGCTTTCTCAGGCGATGCCTTTGAGATCGAGATACGAAGGGATTGGGGATCGAGGGGGGAACAGCATCTTCGAATGCCTAGGGTCGCTTGCATCGGCTTCTCTGTGTGGCTGCTTCCAGCGAGCAGCCTTTGAATCGAAGAGGCAGCATCTGCGCCCGCTGCTGCCCCCGGAGGGCGCACGGGCACGCGCGGGAAGCGGGGAAGCGCCGCTCGTTGCCCCTTCAACTGGGCGAGCCGAGGGCTTCCGCAGCGAGTCTCGACAGCCGTCGGGCCAAGGGAAAGCTCCGCCCCGTGTCTCTCTTGGCCACGCCCCGATCCCGTCTTGACCGGTCCGCGCGAAGCCGTCGGGTGGCTGAGTCGGTCCTCCCGCCCGCCGGCTCTCGCACTAAGCCGCGGCGGATTGCCGCTGCTAGTGTGGAGCTGCTTGCTCGTCCGACGCCGCGGGCCGGGAGGAGGCGGGCTGGACACTCGCAGCCGCGTCACTGACGCGCCGCAGTCTCCTCCTGCGCTTCCGCCGCCGCCTCTGTCTGGCAGGCTGAAGAAAGAGCAAGCGGCCGCGACTCCTGCCGGCCGGCTCGGAAACGCCGCCAGGGAGTCTCAGCGGCAAAGCGCGCTTGGTTCGGCCGCTGGGCGGGTGGAGACGGGAAGGGACGCGAGAAGCGTAGCGTCCCCCGGAAGGGGCAAGGGGGCTGCAATCCTATGCTCACTTGCCCCGATGACCACAGTGGGGCTTACTTCCGAGTAGCTATGCATCGGATCCGATTGTAAATGATGATGTTAACAGCTGGCGACGTCGTTTTAGCGTTAGGCAAGCGGTCTATAAATTGCAATTCTGAGCGGGAGAGATATTGGGGAAGGGATAATGGGGAAAGGGTGGACAGTGTCTGGAGTTGGTGCTGCCGGTATAGTCAGAGGACATCGCAGGCGCAGCACTTGGCTGGATTTCAGGATTCTTTTCTCCCCAGAGTACCAAGACGAAGAAATATTTGCCGTCTCTCAGCAGGCGAACTCGTCTTTTCCTCGTCAAGAAATGGGAAGAGCTACAGCAGCAACAACATGACGAAACAGGGAGGTTGATCTAACGCCTGGCTGGGGTTGTTGAAGTCATTGAACATAAGAAGAGCTGGGCTGGATCAGACCAAGGCCCATGTGGTCTAGCATTCTGTTTACACAGTGGCCAGCCAGCTGCCTGTGGGAAACCCACGAGTAGGGCATGAGTGCAATAGCGCTCTCCCACCCACGTTCCTCGGCAACCGGTGTACACAGGGAAGCTGCATCTGATACTGGAGATATCCAATGTTACTCCTACTTAGAGAAGACCTATTGCAATGAATGGGACTTAAATTAGTCATGATTAACTTAAACCCCATTCATTGGATATAATCCATTGGGATTAAGAAACCTAACAGTGCATGGGGAGGAGGACAATCTGCAGCCCCAAAGGGGCGCAAATCCACATCCCATTGGAGCCTATGGCGCAAGTTCCATTGATTGGAATGGCTTTGAATGGACACCCAAAGGTGGTGCAGTCCAATTTGTTAAGCAAGTGGATGGGTACAAAACGATGTTCACTGCAGTCTGAGTGGGCATCGTCCAGCCAAAGTTCAGCCCATTTATGCCCTACTATTGATGACAACTTCAGACCAGTCTTCCACAAGCCGGCACCGTCCAGCTGTTTTGGACTACAACTCCAAGAATTCATGACCTTTAGCCATGCTGGCTGGAGCTGATGGGAGCTGAAGGCCACAATATCTGGAGGGCAGCAGATTGTGGAAGGCTGCTTAAGACCCTTCCCTTCAGTTTCAAAATGTTTCCCAGGCAGCTCACAATTAAAAGAAGAGGAGAAATGCACATAACTTTCTCATTTAAATATCAGTAGTCGTGCAGCCCAATGCTTTTACTTGTCTGTGTCAAGAATGCTCATTTCAGCATTGGGCCACGTGAACTGGGACACGAGCATACATATTCGCAGCATGCATATTGCAACATGCATATTGCACCCTCCTCAAAACTTTGTTAAGTTTGAAGGTGGAAGCAGTCTAGTGTCCTCTGTTATTATTTTTACTCTGAAGCTTGCCCGAGCTGTCTTGGGGTTGACGCTGGCTGTTTGCTGAACCCTCATTCCTTCTCAGGCTATCCATTTGTAAATAAATCAGATATTACAAAGACCCCATTATGCTGCTTTCTTCTCTATGCTTACTTGGGAGTAAGCTCTATTGAATTCAGTGGAACTTCTTTCTGAGTAAACATGCATAAGATTGCATTGCCTCCCGTCATGCTGTCTGTTCCCAACAAAATTTACCCTGCAAAGGCTGTCTCAGCCTTCCCCAATCTGATGTCCCTCAGAAGTTTTGGACTACACCTCCCAACATTCATGACCATTGGTCATGCTGGCTGGGGTTGATGGGAGATGAAATCCAAAACATCTGGAAGGCATCAGGTTGGAGAAGGCTGCTCTATTACTATTGGGGGAAGGGTGTGTGAAAAAAACTCTGTGAGGTTTGGATGCTGACATGCTGTTACCAGTATGCAAACCAAAATAAAGTGTCACCTTTCATACTTGTGTCAGTGAAGGTTGACAAGAGGGATCGATGTTGATGGATAGATAGATAATTAGGAGGAATGTATATTGTGTTACCAAGACATTATACTGAGGCTCTTCATACTCCATCTACATTACTAATTATAAGTCAGCAGCACAGTATTGGTGGGTATATCTAGCACATTAGTGGCAGATGGTAACCCACCCACCCCAGAATTTTTTTCTTACATGCAAAAAGTGTGCAAAGATGCCATTGCACAATATTGCCTTACAGATTTTTTTAGAACCCAGTAACATGCAAGGCAAAATTGCACTCTGAGAACTTCGTTTGAATATTGATTATGTCCAACTGTACTCAATTGTACTACAAACTGCTTACAAACTCCTGATGTATGTGGGCATTGTTTTCGGCTATCCTGTTCCAAAGCTAAAAGCAGCAGTAGTCAATCACCATGGCAAAAAGGGGTTTGCTGATCTGCAACTGCACTGTAACATTTTGTAACAATACTTTAAAAAAAATGCTATTATGTACTTGCACCAAAAATGAATTAAAATATGAGCTATATGTTATAATTCTTTATATCAAAGTTAGAATACCACTTAGGAGGAACTTATTTCATTTGAGTTCTTATCTCCCCATCTTCAGACTTTCTTTTTTTCTTTTCCCTTGACTTGGGAACTCTTTGCTGGTCAATTCCTGTTAATCGTCACTGTATATTGTTTTCATTTTATGTATATGGTTTATTCTATGGGGAAAAGACAGTTACAATCTAATAAAATACAAAGTTTTAAAAGCCTGTGTAGGCTAATGGCAAGAGTGTTGCAGGAAAGGTAATAACAGAAATGCAACACTTAAGCAAAAAGATGTGGGAAAAGACACCATCATCAGCCACATCACTGCCTGAACCACAGAACACTCCTCTGCAGAAGGCTAAACAATACAGAGCAATGCCAGTCTATCTAAAGAAGAACAATGTTGTAATCCTGCCCGTTTGGTGAACCCAAACCTTAAGTACATTGAGGCTTCATACAGGTGTTGATAACCCAACAGATTGCTTAAATAGGGTTATATACAGCTCCCAGGCAAGGCTACAAAAATAGGCCTGGGGGCTACAGCAGTATTTGTCCTGGTGACAAGGTGTGGAATCTGCCCCTCCAAACGTTGGACTCCAACTCCCACCAACCACAGCCATCATGGTCAATGGTCAGGGATGATTGAAGCTGAAGTCCAACAAACAAATGGAGGGTCATATATTTCCCACCCCTAGCACTAGTCTAAGGTAAGAGAGGCAGTGGGGAGTCTGGTTGGGGTAGGCTAAAGGAAGGGGTGGGCAACTTGTTGCCCTCCAGATGTTTTGGCCTATAACTCTCATAATCCCTCACCATTGGCTATGCTGGCTAGGACTGATAGGAGTTGTAGGCCAAAATATCTTGCCCATCCCTGGCTTAAGGGTACCATGTACAGTTAATTCACTATGCCTCAATACAAGACGTTGTTTGATACTAAAATTATTTTCACAAATGCACATTTGAGAAAAATGGGAAGATAACGAGGAAAACATTTGAATGTATTGGTTTTGGAGTGATGTCATCTGGATTCTAAGGAATAATGTAATAAGCAAATGTTTCTATTACAGAGGAAAAAGTTAGACAAACTGTTCCCTCTGTAGGACTAAGGTTACTTAGGGTGCAATCCTATGCATGTTTAGACAGAGAAAAGGCCTACAACTCCCAGCATTCCCAGTCAATGAGGGCTGGAGTTTTTACATATAGTGAGCCACTGCAGGGATGTGTCTAGGAGGGCTTAAAAAAATCACTAGTACTCCCAATTTCCTAGGTACATTCTCCATTGAAGTAGTGGGTAAACATGGTAAAGCTGAAAAAGAAGACATGTATCCCTTGAAGAAGATAGCTGGACTTTGTGTTACCCTGACAGTGAAAGCACTGCTCCTGATATCAAGACACATTCGACTTTCTCATGTCGCCAAGTTAAAATTGCTTTATTTTCTGAACCTTTCACAGCAGCTTCATCTCGATCTACTGGGGTTTATTGCTATAGTGCAGCAGCAACGTCCTTGTTTATTTTGTAGTTGGTTTTTAGATGTGATCCCATTTTAACTGTTAATTGCTTTGCAGTGCAATCCTATAGATGTTTACTCAGAAGTACGTCTTACTGTAAGACTAGTAACCTATGTTTAGAATTGTAGCCTTATTGTATTTGTCCTACTTGAATTTTGTTTCAAGCTGCCTTGAAAGCTATATGCAGAAAAGCTGCCTTTTTTAAAAAGCCAAGATAGCATATTGAGTATTAAAAAAAATAAAATCCAAATTCCTTATTAGTGTAATGCCAACCTAAGATTACAAAATATATACAAACTTTTCAGATCTCCAGATTTCTTCAATATGCAAGATGTTACAACGGGGGGAGCCTGACTTGATGGTGAACTTACAATGTCCGCATATTTAGAGTCCCAAGATGAAGTGGGGTTCGAAGGATTGTCTGCAGATATTCAGATTCTGCTCCGCAGGACATATGGAGGTTACAAGGTTAGACCTGGAGGTGCTGATAGGGTTACTGGGAGTAAGAAAGGGAAAATAAATAAATAAACAAACAAACAAATAAAAATAAATAAATGACAAATGAACGCACATGTATTGGGCAAAACAACTTCAAGGCCCTGGTGCACAGTCTAACGAACCCACCCTTGAGCAGATAAGGAGAAAGCTGAGCGGTGGGCTGGTTTTGCATTTCCACATCAGGAACTTGTCTGCGAGGGAATTGACGTACCGGACGATAAAGGACGAACACACGGGACTGAGGTTGCCGCTTCTATGAGCGCTGCTGCTTTTGCGGAGTTCTTCCTGCTGCTGAAGCTGTTCCTGTTCCTGGAACAGGGGAAAGAAAAGAAGGTTGCACTGGGCACCGGGGTTGGTATTCTCTGCTTGGGCAAGCAGAAAAGAAAAAGCTCCCCTCGCCCCGACTCCTCTACATGGCAGGGAATTTCTGGCAGAGCTCGCATTAGTAAGCTATTCTCGTTTCTTTCTCGCAGGTCTGGATGTTTCCCGGGTGGGAGGTGAAGGTTGTACGGATTGCCGGGTCCGGACAAATAAGGGGATGTAAAGGGAGGAGTGTAGTAAGCTCCCTCTGTAGAACTGAGTTTGGTGAGGATAGGTAATGGGGATTTGAGTACTGCAGCCTAGTGCCCTCCAGATGTGTTGGACTACACCTCCCATCCTTCCCAGGCAGCATGTCCAATGGGCTGCATTATTGTGTTTAGTGGGATATTACTTCATGGGTAGACAGGGTGTGCCTGGAAGTTGGGGATTTAAAAAATATATAGGATGTCTATTCCAGGACTGTTTTTAAGAACTAGAATGCTTCTTTAAACGTGGCATGTTTATTATGACTTGTGTGCCAGAAAAGCTATCTGCTGTTAGCTGAAGAAAAGAGAACTAGACAGTGTGTTCTTCAGATTGAGCATGCATTCTATTTGCTGATCGTAAAGTATCTGTGATACCAGTAATGTGATATTTCATGTAGGACCAGGTGCTTTTGACATAATAAAAGTGTGCAGCCTGGTGTGTTATATGGAACTCTGTGCTGAGCCCCACCAAAGAGTTTTGTATAGCTAAAAAGAACCTCTGACATGGCCATCTTGTCTGCACTCAGCAGTTTGGTTCAATAAAATATATCATCTTGCCTATTTTGTGTCTTATACAGCTTATGCAAACTATCCTTAACCATTTTTGCTTTCATTTTAATTTGTTCAAAAGTAAAGAAACAGTACTTACTAAACTCACATGGAATTGCAAAATATGGGATGTTCTAATATATATTTGGGTTAGGTATATGAGGAGGAAGGTAGCCTGTTTGAATTCATAATTTCCCCTTCTTTCCAGAGCATTTTAGCACTTGCATACAGCATATTTTGCAGAACTAAATATTGCTATACTTTCCCAAAACTGGGTTGGTAATTCCACCCCATCATCTCCCTGCCCTCCCAAGGAGTTTAAGGTGAATGAGGCATTGTGATATTATAATGCTAGAGAATTTGCAACAGATAACTGATAGTAACAAGTATCAGTCATGAAATGACTTGACTCAAATTCAGATACTTAACAAAGTGAAGGTGCATCTTACAGGTTAATGCAAATTTGAACCTTCAAGTAGGGGGGAAATAATTTCTCTGTCTGGTAATAATTCTCACTACTGCAGCAGTCAGTTTAGTTCATTTTGACCTCTTTTTGTGTAAATTATCACTGGCTGAATTCTAAATGCATTTATTTGTAAGAAACGTGTCCAAGGAGGACATCATAAGGTCTGGTTGTTAATGCTTAAATAATTACTAAAAGATGTGGTGCATACATTGGCTTATTAACAGCCAGATACCAAGACTTGCTTCACCATGAGACTAAAGCCTAAGTTGGAGAGTATCCAAACACTACACAACCATATCATTGGAAACCATGATGCTACAGAGACGCTATTTGTACAGGCATTACAGGCAGAAAGGCTGAACTGAGTATTTAGGACTAATGTGTCTGTATGCTTTTCATAGTCTTTAGGGCAGTCTTCCCTAACATGGTGCCATCCAGATGTTTTGGACCACATCTCCAGAATTCCTGACCATTAGCCATGTTGGCTAGGGCCAATGGGGGTTGAAGTACAGAACATCTGGAGGGTACCAGATTGGGGAAGGCTGATTTAGGGTATGCATGCCCCAATTACTAACCAAAGTTCTTGAGGCAGCTTGCAATATATTTAAATACAACAAAATAGACAACCTAGGCAGGGCATAAGTGCATACAAGTTTTTCCCTAGATGTTTCACAACTGCCACTCTGCAGCTGAATCTCTGGGCCACAGCAGATCTCATGTGAAACAATCCTGGCCTGGAAATGGCCTACAAAGCAGCCAGATGTTAGTCTCTCATAGGCTAGGGTTTCCATACTGTGCTGCTGGTGATATCTCTTACAGCTTTTGGCTCTGGCAGCAGACACAAGAGGCTCTGGGGGAACAAATTAGTACTGAGTACCTCTTATGGAATATTTAGGAAAGCTTGTGTCTTTGACATAAGGCTGTGTAATGAAAGCTGAAAGAAATGTTGTTTTCTGTTTGTCTGTGGTAGGTTGCTAGTCTGTTTGGTGACTATAACCTAAATTGTTCTGAAAATTATTCCCCACCCCCACCCCTTTCTTCCTTTGTAGCTTACAATGGATTTTGGATAAACAAGATCTGTTGAAAGAACGCCAAAAGGACTTAAAATTTTTGGCAGAAGAAGAATATTGGAAGCTGCAGATATTTTTTACAAATGGTAAAATGGTTTCAGATCTAACTTGGCCCATTGATGTTCACTGTGTGTGTGTGTGTGTGTGTGAGTGAGAGAGAGAGAGAGAGAGAGAGAGAGAGAGAGAGATGGTTGAATGAGTCTGTGTTAATTTCTCAAAATACATACAAATTTATCATAAATTAATCTTTAGAGGAAGGGTCTATTAGGCATTTAGCGACATGAACACTTTACAGGCCTTTTACCATGTTTCCAGAAGAAGCCTTAATGCAGCTTAAATATGATATTGTTCAAGACTGATAGTTTTCTCCTAAAGTTAATCATCTGTTTTCTTTCTGGGACCTTGTGCATGCAAAGCATGTGCTCTACCACTGTGCTTTGGACCCCTACAATATGTTGACTTCATACGACAGTCTCGCAAATACTGGTTTAAAGGCAGTAACACAATATTTGATCTATATGTCATGTGCACACAGTATGAAAAGATGGGACTTTTAGGGAAGCTGAAATTGACTAGCCTTCAGATAAAGTCTACACCGCCCTCCTCCTAGTGTTTCAGTTCAGAACTTGGTCTTTCTCAGGTCCAGCTGTGATACTGGGGACTTGCTGTGATACTGACAAGGGACTTCTCAACCTTTCAGCTTCTCTATAGGCCGCCTCTCTGCAGAAAGAGCACTGATCATAAGCAGAAGGGTTACTACCAGTGCATGGATTGGAGTGTGTGTGTGTGTGTGTGTGTGTGTGAGAGAGAGAGAGAGAGAGAGAGAGAGAGAGAGAGAAAGATTCTGCTACTCATCATCCCTGATGTCATGGATGCTATCTATTAAGTACTCATGATCCTCATGCAACCATATGCCAGCCAGTATTGTGGTATGAGTACTGGTAACATGTGATATCCTTGAAGCATTTTCTTGAAGGCTAAAACCCATGCACCAATTGCTGCATAATAAAATGATAATCAGGTAAATCTTTACAGTTCAGTTCTGCAAGATAGTGAACAATTAGGCTATCATCTAGAACAGTATTTTTGCTTAATTTCAGTAGTTCTTGTGTTCTGAAAGTTAAGCATATGATTAAGGGCGCAATCCTAAGCAGATAGACTGCCGCCTCTGAACTCTGAGGCAACCGCCTATCCAATGCAGGGCAGGAGAAGCATAGAGGGGATCATTCCCTTCGTGCTTCTCCTGTCCTGCATGTTTGGCTAGACAGCCGACATTGGATGTGTTGTACCAGCATTTCCGCCCGCCCCGGATCGCCCCCCGGAATGCTCTGCACTCCTCTTGCGAGCGCAAAGCATGGGGCTGTTCCGCACTGCCTGCGAGGCAGCACAGAATTGCGGGAAGGTCGGTTCCTGGAAAACCAGATATCCTATGGCCATCTAGCTGCTGACTAGTGGCCATAGGATTGCTCCTTCCATGATTTACTGTATCCATCAGAGCCTACAGAACCAGGCTTTTATAAACAAAACAAAACTAAATGCTGTGACTGAATGACACGCAGAAAGAAATGCGTTTGACATAAATGGAGTTTAATTCTAAGTAAATATGTATAAATATGTGTAGATTCATGTGTGGGGAAGGCTTTGTTTGCAGTAGTTTAAATTATTTTTTAGAAAAGTCTTGTAATGGAAGAAGGCTCAGTGGATACGTGGCTCAACCACACTACAAGCGAGAAGGATCTTGGAATTGTTGTCGATCACAAGCTGAATACGAGCCAATAATGTGATGTGGCTGCAAAAATGGCAAATGCTATTTCGGGCTGCATTAATAGAAGCATAGCTTCCAAATCCCGGGAAGTACTAGTTCCCCTCTACTCAGCACTGGTTAGGTTTCATCTGGAGTACTGTGTCCAGTTCTGGGCACCACACTTGAAGAAGGATGCAGACACGCTGGAGAGGGTTCAGAGGAAGGCAACAAAGATGATCAGGGGACTGGAAACAAAGCCCTATGAAGAAAGACTGAAAGAACTGGGCATGTTTAGCCTTGAGAAGAGAAGACTGAAGGGAGATATGATAGCACTCTTTAAGTACTTGAAAGGTTGTCACAGAGAAGAAGGCCAGGATCTCTTCTTGATCATCCCAGAGTGCAGGACACGGAATAATGGGCTCAAGTTACAGGAAGCCAGATTCCGGCTGAACATCAGGAAAAACGTCCTGACTGTCAGAGCAATACGACAATGGAACCAATTCCCTAGGGAGGTGGTGGGCTCTCCCACACTGGAGGCCTTCAAGATGAGGCTGGACAGCCATTTGTCAGGAATGCTCTGACTTGGATTCCTGCATTGAGCAGGGGGTTGGACTCGATGGCCTTGTAGGCCCCTTCCAACCCTACTATTCTATGATTCTAAGGCATGATGAGATATAAAACAAACAAGGAAAAGTGTATCTCAGTTTTAAAAAGGTAAAGGTGTCCCCAGCCAGTCGTGTCCGACTCTAGTAGGGATGTCAGAGAATTTCTCCACGAATCTCGGGGAGGCCGAATGCCAGCGCATTCGGCCCCCCGAAATTGGTGGAGAAACGGTCTGCCCCCCCGCCCCCCCCCCCGGGACGGGGCATACCTTGTTCGAATGTCCCTGGCGGCGGCGGCTCCGGCGGCGGTTTGGAGGTGGTTCAGCGGCCGCCGCCATTTCCAACTAAAAAGAAAAAACAAACAAACGTGATAGGCTACGTAAATGTTTACATAGCCTATCATGGCTGACTTTGAAAGAAAAACAAAAAGCGCGTATGCAAATGGCAGCACCCATGGGCGCCGCCATTTGCGTACGCGCTTTTTTTTTTCTTTCAAAGTCAGCCGTGATAGGCTACGTAAACATTTACATAGCCTATCACGGCTGACTGGACTGCAGGGATGCAAACGGCGGCTGCTACGGCTGCCGCCATTTGTGTCCCGGCAGGAGAGGAGGTTTCGCGGCCGGAGGGATGGGGCGCCTCCCCCCCGGCCAGAATTTTGGGGGTGAGGGATGGGGCGCCTCCCCCCCCGGCCAGAATTTCGGGGGGAGGGACGGAGCGGCTCCCCCCCACCGCAAAGCAAGCTTCGGGATCAGGTAAGGGACTTTCGTCCATCCCTAGACTCTAGAGGGTGGTGCTCATCTCCATTTCTAAGCCAAAGAGCCAGGGCTGTCCGAAGATGCTTCTGTGGTCATGTGGCCGGCATGACTGAACACCGAGGTGCACGGAACGCTGTTACCTTTCCCGCTGAAGCGGTACCTATTTATCTACTTGCAATTTCTTGATTTTGAACTGCTAGGTTGGCAGGAGCTGGGACTGAAGACAAGAGCTCACTCCGTCACGCGGTTCTCGGGTGTCGAACTGCTGTCCTGCCGACCTTCCGGTCTGCAGTTCAGTGTCTTAACCACTAAGCCACCGCAGTCTGTAGCTCAGTTGGCTCTAATTTTGGAAATTGAGGCTTTCTTTCTTTCTTTCTTTCTTTCTTTCTTTCTTTCTTTCTGAATCCTGATGGTAATAGATTCTGTAAAACCTGATCACAGTGTGTAAAGATTTCAAGTTTTTGCATAAATGAATCTCACTTAGATCAGTTGTAAACGTGTCTCAACATGGAGATAACATATTTTTGCTTTTATAATTCATCAACTAAGAACAAATTAACAATGTTCCAGTCATCAAGTGATGAAACTGCATATGTGAACCAGCCATATGTGTATTTTATGTTTTGTATGACACCTGACACACCAAAGGTATAATAATGATGATGGCAATAGTGTGTGTGTGTGTGTGTGTGTGTGTGTGAAAGATGTGATACATATCACATTTCAAGTACTCAAAATACTTCTTAGTAATCCTTACAACAACATGGCAAGATATGGTGGAGGTCAGGTTAACAGTGGTTTGTGTAAACCTGCCTAGTTAGTTTGCTATACAAAACATAAGGTACAGATAATGCTGCATTAAGATTATCCCTAGGGACCTCCTGGTTTTTAGTTCCTATTCTTAACCATTATCACAGCTCTGTGTAAAATTAAGCTAGGAAAGATAGGTAGTGCTGGATGGAGAATGCTTGCAAAGTGCTGCTAATTGTTGTAGCCTGATACTCTTGATATCTTGTATGTACTCTGCAGATATATCCTTTGACTTGGCATACAGCATGTATTGATAGCATTAGAATGTGGCTTCAGGTTGATCGCAGTTGTAATGGCTGTTTCTTGAGCCAGTCATCTTATGTGCAAATGCTTGTTTGGCTGTCAACCCTTTAAAATCTGTGCATAGACGTGTGAATTGAAATAGCAGAACTTGCAGTGCTGTTTGAAAATGGCAGAATAATTATATAGCACTGCCATGTCCAGATTATGAATGGATGAGGGAATTCAGGAAAAATACCAACTAATCACCTTATGTTTCATTCCATCATTCTGTCCTTCCACCTCTGCTTGGTATCCCAGACGGATGTTTCTAACATGCTTGACACACCTCCTGTGCCTAGAAGGCCAAATAAGAGCTACCTGCGCAGCTGACACCAGGGTTACGTCTTGGCCAACTGGCAGTCAGAGCTTGTGATGGAGCAGCTGATGAGTTCCTCTGGTCTCTCTTCCCCCTGCACCCCACTCCCTTTCCCTAGACTAAATATGTCATACTTCAAACACCTACTGCCTCTGCCAAATCCAGCAACTATGCTGATTCTGACAGCTTAATTCATTGGACAAATAACATCCATTCTGTGATGTGCTTAAACATTGCAAGCCAGTGATAGTTCAGCTAAGGGCTTCTGGGCCTCCAAAAGGCACACCATGTAGTTCTTAAACCAGTGACAAGTTTGAAAATTGCACTAAGTTGCACATCATACAGCAAACAGTTGCCTTTACTGTATTGAGGTACTACCTACACATGCACTACAAGCCTCGTCTATCCTTCATAGAGATGTGACGAATTTGATGGGACAATCTTTAGATGGTGGAAATAAGTACCATCTGTCTGAATTTGAACTAGTTTGGTTTAGGGCATAATCTTGCTGTCTGGGGAATGCTGGGAGTTGCAGGCCTTTTCTCTGTCTAAACATGCATAGGATTGCGCCCTTAGAGGGTAGTGTGTTGGAATTTACAGTGGGGTTCACCTTTTAGTCCACTTAGTAATCATGGGGAAATCACAGGCCTAGTCAGGATATATATTTCCTGGCCTGCTAAACACATTTTAGCATCTGGGAACAATAATTGGGACCATGTGTTCCTCCTTTCCTTGGTACACCAGTCCTGGTTAGTTTAAACTACAGTTATAATCAAATGTCAGTTTAATATTTAGTGTTATGTGGTTTAATGTCAGTTAACGAAACAGGATCTTAATCCATACTTTCATATTATGGTTTAGGAATATGGGAATTATATGTCCCAGGCCAATGTGTCATGGTCTCAGTTCGCCCATCTGTAAAATAATGTCATTGACGTGTCTTGTAAGGTTCCTGAGAGGCTGAATGAGCTAAATCTGATAGCTGCAGTTGTATGTACGCATCTGTAGATGAAGAAGTAAGTTTCATTGAAATAAGCAGGGCCTACTTCTGAATAGAAATGCAGAAGATCAGATTGTAATGCTGCTGCAGAAATGTTGGAAAAATAATAATTTTACAACCCTATGGAACATACTTAAAGCACTTCTGATAAAATGCAAGGTTGAACTTTGAAACTTTAACTCAGTTTTGTTTTTGTTTGTAAGCTATCCAGGCCTTAGGTGAACATCTGAAATTAAGGCAACAAGTTATTGCTACTGCTACTGTCTATTTCAAGAGGTTCTATGCCAGGTAGGACGAAGAGCAATGATAGCAGAAGAACATTTTTTTTTCTTTTAACTTTTAACAGAAGATAATACATTGTCTTTATTTCTGTGATACAAATCTTTTAGATTGATAACAAATCTGCAAAAACATTTTAAAATTTATATTATCACTTTTCAGGTACTCCCTAAAAAGTATAGATCCAGTACTTATGGCTCCCACATGTGTGTTTTTGGCATCCAAAGTAGAGGCAAGTAGACTTTTTTGCTTTATTGATAAGATGGAGAGAGGGAATAGATCTTAACCCTAAAAATAACATTTTAACTTGGAAGACTTGGTGACTTCATTTTTCCATGTCCTGCTGAGAGAGAAGATCCAGTGGTGCCAATTAAGAGTAGTTCATTATTGTTCTAATCTGTCATATTTACTGAGTTTCTGGCTTGGCTTCTCTCCATCCTAATGGATGTAGGAATTTAGCAGAGTAAATAGCACTTCTCCCACCAGGGGTTCCTGCAATATATTTTTTTCTATGCCTCCTTCATAATTATGGTTGTTCTGCTGGTCATTTATACAAGCCTATTGATGGCCTCTGTCCCTTGATCACACAGGGCTTGCCCTGAGGGTTGTTTTTCTTTCCTTGTGGTTACAAAAGTCTGGCATTAACAGGGTCATCCTGGCAGCATTATTTCAACTGACAGATCCTGTTGAAGGAGAAGAAAATAGCCTCTTTCTCAGACAGGGTCGTTATAACCCACAATGTTGTTGTAACTATGGTAGGGCAAATGGGGTAAAGGCAGAGACCCTTTTCATACCAGCTCACCGTGGGCTACTGTGGAGTTGGGCCATCTGAATATGGAAAGTGCCCTTGCTCTCATTTCAAGGGAACTCCGGCCCCTTTAACTAATCATAATGATAAGCAATTTGTCTCTTTGTCACAGTGTGCTTCTAGTGTGGTGTACCATGCAGTATGATTTAACTTATTTTCTTGTTCTAGGAATTTGGAGTGGTTTCAAACACAAGGTTGATATCTGCTGCTACTTCTGTATGTAAGTGTAAATTAAGCCCAGATAAAATTGCTGTCTTTCACAGGTAGATATCATCAAATACTGCTTGCCATAGTGATGCTATATAGAGGAATAGTATGGAAGCTGTTGTTGTCATTTGTTCTTTTAATATACGGACTCCTAAAATTTAGTTTTCAATCCCAGCAGAGGTGAAAATGAGTTTGACTCTTAATATCTGTGATACTTTATTAAGGTCTGTCTTGTTTAGTTGTTTGTTTGTACATACATGATAGTGGAAAACTAATTTCCATCAGGAGGTGAATACTTCCATGCTAGTTGAAAATTCAAGAGAAATACAAGCTTGCAGAGGCTCGTGAATATTTTCTTAAAGCTACTTTGACATTATTTTTTCCCCTTTTGTAGTATTCTGAAAATAAAATGCTTTAAAAAAATGCCCTGGCCCTTGTAATGCTACCTCATTCATTAATGTTTTCTGACTGCTCATTGCAGCTGAACTCTAATCTCAAACGTTCATATGCTTCAGTAGACATAGTTTCCTGTTATTCTCCTGTGCTTTTAAATGTAAATCACTTCATTCAACAACTACTGTTATGGCTGGGATTAGGGAGCTGAGAGAAAGATCAGTACATTGGTGTAGTTTTTCTCACTTATAAAAAATGCTTCTTGATTTCATTGCAGTGAAAACTAGGTTTTCGTATGCCTTTCCGAAGGAATTTCCTTATAGGATGAACCATGTAAGTATGCTGCATAAGCATGCCGTTGTCTGGAGGGATATGGATAATCTTAGCACTGCCTCTGTCTGTCTGTCTGTCTGTCTGTCTGTCTGTCTGTCTGTCTATCTTCTATTTATTTGATTTGTACCCCTCCTTCCTACCCAAAAATGGTACTCAAGGCAGCTAATGGCACTCGGGTACCTTCCCTGATGCAGGCTTGCAGACAGCTCCCTCAGTGCTCTCGCAGCCCCCTGCCCCACCAATTATTGTTTTAAATCTTTCTTTTTTTTAATCCTGAGAGACCAGGCACATTGCAAAGCACCAACCTCTGGCACCATCTGTCAGGAGTGCCCTAGCTGCCTCTTGCAGTCCCCTCCAATAGCCAACTCAGGACACAGACGACGAGGATTCTTTCCATGGCTTTATTCCTTTATTACTTTATGATTCTTACAGATACTAATCACTAGTGACTAAGCAAGGAACAGCACTGGGGAAAGATAGCAGAGTAGCCTAAGCTCCCAGTAAGGCAGTTGGTCCCCGTTTGAAGGAGAGCTGCGGGAAGACTCTGAACTTATGAGCTATGGAGAGATCCTCCCTCTTTCCCTTGGGTCCTCGGGACGCAACCGTTGTTTTAGCGCCAAACAAGTGGAGCACCTCCTTTTGGCGCCCTCCATCTGTTGCCGCTCCCTGCGTCTGCGCCGAGCGTCCAGCAAGCCCCCCTCCAGCGCTCTCTCACTGCCAGGGTCACTATCTATCCCAGGAATGCTGGCAGGAGGAATCTCTGCCAGATGCTGTGCTTGTGAGAGATGAGCGAGCTCCTCTCCCACGGATTGCTGTTCTTCCTCAGAATCAGAACTGCTCTTGGGCTCTATGGGCTCAGTTTCCACCCTGACACCATCTTCATTTCCCCAGAACTCCTCTAGGCTCTGCATGGGGCCTAGAGGCATTTTTGGGAAAAGAAGCTGGAAGCTGGTGTTTTGCAGTGCGCCCAGGTGCTCGGAAAGGTTTACTTTTAAAAAGAGAAAGGGGCAAAAAAGAAATGGGGTGCCACCGTTGCTGCCTGGGGAGCTGGGAGGAGGAGGTGGGCGTGGAGTGCGGGTGGCGGAGCTATCCCCAGGGATGAGTTGGGTGGCAGAGAGAGAGGGAGTGAGTGTGTGTTGGGGGGACAAGATAAATTAATGGGCTTCTGTGAAATTGATGTTCTGTTGGAGCAGAAAACTAGGTTCAGTGGAGTGTTTTTGTCTTTTGAGGGCCAGACTCCACCCATGCCTTGTATTTGGTTTCTTGGATGAGTTCCTTGCTGAGTGTCAAATGGGTGTTTTGCTGCATTAGCAAATTTTGTGAATGGTCATGCCAACCGATGCCATCCATTTTGTGATGGTGCCTATGACACTTTTCTTCAAATGTGCCTATGGGCCCAAAAAGGTTGGGGGCCTCTGTCTTAGTATATCTGTTCTGAATTATAAATTAGTACCACCACCATAACACATATTTATTTGGTAGAAAGCCCCACTGATTTTTAAGTGGAACTTAGTTTCTAATAAGTGGATTTAGTATCATAGCTTAAGTTGGGATGGGTAGATTGATGTAGTTCCAGTCTGTTTCTCTTTCCTTCCTCTGTTCCTTCAGTCTGTTTCATTTTGTTTCTATATAAATGTAGAGATTTTTTTTAAAAGTGCAGGAAAATGTGTTATTTAATTTACATTTTTATGAGGTGGCACAAAGGTAAAAAGATATAGCGGAGGGAAAAGAGAAGAAAGAACAGAAAGGAAAAGAAAGGAAAGGAAAGGAAAGGAGTGAGATGGTAGTTTACTGTCTTGTGTGGTGTGGTATTTTCCAGTTGTATTGACACATATCTTTTATTCTGCATTTAGGTCAAGGAAGCTATTCCAAATTGTTTGCAATTTTTCCTCTTTTTGTAATTTAATGAAGAATATATTTTCATGGGCTGCCAGTGCAGCCTGTGTGAATCCAGCTGTCAGTGCTCAAGGTGGTTTTGGATTTCCAGTGTTACAAGATTATGCGTTGGCTGTCAGTGTGGCTCGGGCAAACCATACTGGGTTAACGGTCCATCTTCTATTATAAGTGATTTATCTAGGCTCATGATGATTCTTACCTTAACTTCTGTCCAGAAGGGATCTGTGATTTGACATTTCCATAGAAGTGGTGTGAGGCCAGCTTGCCCACATCTCCACCACCTATCCTCTAGAGTCATGCCTAAGCGTCGGAAGTGAACTGCTGTCTGGTGCGCTCTGTACATGATTTTTTTGTTGTATTAATCTCAGCCTAATATCCAAACTGGAATATTTGATTGCAGCGCTGCTTTCCAGTGTGGAGGTTTTAATTTTATTGTTAATTCTGTGTTCCATTTGACCCTTATAGGTCTAAGCTGGGGGCTAACGTTCCTGGATGGCAATGTATAGGAATTTGTTGGTTGTGTATAATGCTGAGAACTGTTGTGCTTGTAGAACAGGGTGAATTATGACTACCAGCTGTAGCTTCATGTGAATGATGTGCATGTTATCTCAGTCATACCTACAGTCATAACCACAGTTCCCCAGCTCATCTAGTTTTGTTTTTGTGGACTTAAGTTCCAAACATGTCTTCCTTTTTAGATAAGACATATGATTGATCTTACTAACTTATTTTTATACCCTTGCAGATACTAGAATGTGAATTCTATCTCTTAGAATTAATGGTAAGTCCCTCTGTTTACTTACTACTGCATCAGTTTAGTTTTATATAGCAAAAGTATCCTGCCTTCTGCACTTGAGATGTAGGGAGCTGCCATCCATGGCTTTGGCTTTCCATTCTACAAATCTGTAGAGCTGTGCCTGTGTGCACACACCACACATTCAGCAAATACATGACGCAGGAGCAGGATCATGCCCAGTGAGTATGCCACATGTTCAGTGTTGAAGTGGCTAACAGGCATAATTCTTTTTCTTCTCATGTATTCACTGAACACAGTGTGTGGGGAGTGGGGTAGGGGAGAGAGAATAGTCTGTGTTCTGTAATCATCAAGGAACTGTAAGAGCAACTCAGAAACCTTCAGATTGACCTGGTAAACCTTCAGATTGACCTGGTAACAACAGGCCATGGTTTAAACAACCCATGGGTTGTCATGCACAAGTGGAAGACAGCAGGCACACTGCCTCCTGTGTGCCCATCACTCGACTTTTGATGAACAACTTAATGATTGGTTCGTTCGTAAGTTGTTAGCATGACAACTGAACCTGGACACTTCGGGTTGTTCATGAGTTAAATAGCCCAAAATTAACCTACAATTTGTTCTAAACCCATGAACAACCCAAAGTGTCTGGGTTTAGACATCATGCTAACAAACTATAAACGGGTGTTCGTAGGTTGTTTCTGAAAACCAGAAGCATCTCACATCCCCACAAATCTTGGGTAAAATAGCCCACAATTTGGTGCCAGATGCAGCCATGATGTGTGAAGAGCCCCACTATGTCTACACTGGTGGATTATTTTCCATGTTTAAGAGGATAGCTGCCCCAGTACATTCTTGTACTGTTTCTTGGGCATGTGAAGCCCATATATGCAATAAGCACCAAAAAACTGCTTCTAGCCTCCCGTGATGAGAAACAGGCTGTGGAACTTACACACAAGTGGCTCTGTTGAAGCAAAGAAGCCCAGCATGCCATGTCAAATGGTAAGCTGTATCCTGTCCCTGTCAGTGCTGTGGCTTGTTGCCTGAAATGGCTCGTTGGGCCGCCTACCAGTGAGTAGATCAGATTTTGAGAGAATGTCATAATAGAGGGAAACGTATGAGGAACAATGTTCCCGTCTGTGTTCATTCAGTCTTTATGAGGAACATTGTTGGAAAGTTAGAGGGGAGCCCTTATCTGAATGAGGTGTGGGCTGTGTTATTTCCAAGATGGCCTAGGACCTGTTCTGGGGAAAATAGTTGACTTGGACACACCCAGACTTTGATATTGGAAGTGAAGCCTTGAAATGCACTGAATAGCCGGAGTCCTAGGAATGCAGAACAGTCCTGATTAACTGTGTTTCGTGTGAAGCCATACTGCGATCTCTGCTGAATGAGATACATGTGCCATGGCTTGTCATAGGTATATGATATATCATATGCTGCATGATGGGTTCAGGGTTTAGATAGAGTGTATTCTTTGATTGAAGCAGTGGTGAAAAGCTCGCTGTCATCATCTTAAGGGTCTGATCCTGGAAACAGAGGAGGCATCCTTCTGCCTCATTCTTATGCTGGATCTCCTGAGCCTAGGCCAGCCTTCTCCAACCTGGTACCCTCCAGATGTTGTGGACCTCAACTCCCATCAGCCCAGGGCAGCATGGATAATGGTCAGGAATTCTGGGAGTTGTAATCCAAAACATCTGGAGGGCAGCAGGTTCAGGTAGGCTGCCTAAGCAGTAAGGCCTACACAATTCCTTTTTTACCTCTTCCAAATTGCATCGCAAATGTTCCTTAGGAAATGAGTATTGCCATTTCATGCTAATTCATAGTTTAGTTCAGCCATCCACAGTCTGGTGTCCTCCAGATACGTTGGACTACAGCACTCATCATCCCTAGCCACCATGGTGATGCCATTCGTGGTGGGAATTGTAGTCTAATGTATCTGGAGGGTACTGGATTGAGGAAGGCTGGTTTAGTTTATGATAGTAAAGAAAGTGAGTTAAGATTAGGGTTATAAAAAGGAGTGTATATGAAAGTTGAGTTTTTTCCCTATACAGATATTTACATTCTCAGCATTTGGATTCATGCCATTATTCAGTTTGTGAGAAGTACTATAAATAGTTGCCACAGTTTTATCTTAAGGATTTGAGGAACTTAACTTTTATTGAAAGGGATCCAGATCAAAGAACATAAGAATCCTCTTTCAGATCATGTTCCAGTGTCCCATAAATCTTTCTCTGGAAAGAGATACACTCTTGACTGCTGTGTACATAATGTACAGCTGCTCTTCCAACCATTCTACTAACCAGTGCAGGGAACTCAGTCATTCTTCTTCAAAATGGTCACTGCTTTTGAAGCATTTGTTGTGTAACAGCCACCTTAACTCTGAAGTCTTATGAGACTAATACAAAGAGCCAGAGAGGTGCAAGCCCCACAGAGTAGATATCTGGGCTAAAATACTCTGGTCCCAGTGTGCCTGAGGCAATATGCTGTAGAAGACTTGGGATGTTAATCCAACCCTGAACAACTCCTCAAAAGCTGAAATACTGATCTATACAGCTAAGCCACATTCCCCTTAGAAATCACCTTAATGCTGGTAATTGATTTATAATAAATAACCTTCTAAGGGATACCTTATGAGTAATAAGATTTGGGACTTTTAAAAGCGTGGTTTGCAGCACGCTAACTCTTGTGCATTGCATCCCCATTTCTAATTCATGGCAGAGTTTTCTCCTGGCGTAATCCATCATTTGTCCATCAAGATGAGAAGGAAGAACATATTTACATTCCAGACTAGTCTGTTATTTTGGCAGGCTTCTTGTTTATGGTGTATAGTAATAGACTGTTCTTTGGCAGTGTTTATTTCCAATGAGGAATCAAAGGTCTGTTGGGAAATAAGGTTTCTGTGTGCTGCAGAGGTATCACTTTGTGTCTCCTGGGGAGATAGAAGTTGACAGGCTGCCCATCGGTCTGTAGTGAAATATTCTAAGGAGAAGACCATTGCTCTCATTTTGACAGAGTAAAGTGTCCCACACACTGACTTTTTGAAGGAAATGTGAAAGGAAGGCAAGAAGCACCTAACTAATTGAAGCTGAATGTTTTGAATGCATGCTAATGATAATGACCTTTGTACTGTGCTGAATTTTAACTTTCCTTTTTAAAAACACAATCTTTCTAGGACTGCTGTTTGATAGTGTATCATCCCTACAGACCTCTACTTCAGTATGTGCAGGATATGGGCCAAGAAGACATGCTGCTCCCCCTTGCCTGGTAATAAAGATAAATGTCAGATAGTCTTTTCAGTTGAGTAAGAGTAGAAGATGAAGGAAAACGATAGAGCTGAATTCCAAACTGACTTTGCAGGCAAAGCTTTGTCAGCAATTAAACTTTATCCTAGTTTCCCAAAGCAACATGAACTAATAGACATTGCCTAGGGATTTGTACTAGTTTAATCCACCTAGGAAAATGCATGAAACCAGAATTTGGTTGTTGTTGGTTTTTGCCACAACAGGATTGTTTTATATATGGGATATCTTAACAAATAGCTGTATAGCCTTTTTTGAAGAATATCCACGCTGAACAGAGTAATAGGACATCCTGATTACTAAACTTGCTTTGCTGCATGGAAGATAACCTCATATCCTAACTCTGAATACTGCTCTATTTTTTTGCAAGAAATTAAACTGATGTTTCAAATGGAAAAAGATATAGAAACAATCTATATCAAAATGTGCCCCCCTGCTTAAAATATACCCAACACCCTGATTCCATACAGTGTGTAAATGTCTAAAGAAAAAATAAGCCCGTCTCTGTGTCATATTACCTCGTCTCTCTGATGTGGAGTCATGAATGATAGCATGGTGATCTGTTGCTTTTGTCTGTGCAGGAGGATAGTGAATGACACATATAGAACTGATCTTTGTCTGCTGTACCCTCCTTTCATGATAGCTCTAGGTAGGTAATCTGTTAACGTGCTGTATCGCTACTTGAATGGAGTAGTTTGGTGTAGAGCAGAGTTCCATCCTTGGCCATCTTCATAGAAATTCTGGTGTTGATATCGAAGCCTCAACCATTTCATTTTTCAATAAATAACTGAAATTCTTAAATGCTTTTGATAGTGCAGACATACAGTTCAAACAATGAAAATGAAAAACTGGTAAACTAAACTTAACATGTATATCTTAAGTGAGTATTAACAACGTGAAGTATCTAGAATGGCATAATGAAAAATTCACTCTTGAGAGGGAGATTATAGTACAGAGAACATATTCTGGCAAATGTACTTTTGTCTTTACTAGTTTATTATCCCTTATTCTGCAAATACTGTCGCTTACACTACATATCCAATATATGCTTACTTTGCAGCTTGCCTACATGTTGCATGTGTTGTCCAGCAAAAGGATGCTAGACAGTGGTTTGCTGAGCTTTCTGTTGATATGGAGAAGGTAGTTACATTTTATTTACTAGCTACAGATTTATTAAGACATGGGGAAATGTGTATGGTAGCCACTTTGACCTTATATAAAGTGGTATATTGTTGGCCCCAGGGTGTTGAACAAATTGGACTGCCTGAAAACATCTTATTGGCCTAAAATCTCATGGTGACAGCTTGAAAGCTGAAAACTTGTACAAACCTTTGCAGCTGGTATTGGAAAGTCAACCCTGAGCTTAGGAGCAAAATCAGCTACCAGCTGATTATATGTCAGACTACTTAGGTGAGTAGGTTAAGAGATCACAGCAGTTTTGCTAACTGTTACAAACTACACACAGTCACAGTTTAATCTACTCCAGATTTGCGTGAGAAACCCCCAGGAAGCAAGTATTCCAGCAAATTGCCTTCCAGCTTTAATACTAATTTATCCACCTGAAGAAATGCTAGTATGAAATATTTCTGGGTTTGCAGGCTCTTGGATAGAATCAAAACTACCTGTTCATGTTTTTGGTTCCCCCCTGCCCCCCCAGTGGGGTTTGTATTCCTTTTTAAAAATGAATTCTTAGAAAACTCCAACTGAGATATGTTTGTATGTTTCTTCTGCAGTACAATAACCTGGTAGTCTCCTTCTGTCTGTATGTGGAACATTACTTCATTCCTGCTGATAGCATTTCATTGTTCTGCAGCTGAAATGCAAACACGAGTAGAAAGGCTGTCTGAGACTGAAACTACATTTGGCATTCAGTTGCATGTATGTTTCCCACAGAAGTTGCAGTCTCAATTGGAGAATCTGTGAGGAGAAGCTCCAGGACCCGTTTTGTTCTTGACTATGTTTCCCCTCAAAAAATATTCAGCCTATCTTGTGTTTTTCTCTGTAGCTTTTCCCCAAGGATGGAAAAGTGTGTGTCTGTGTATAGAAATGCTCAAAGTGGAAAGAGTTAAGCTGCCTCTTCTCCAAGAACCAGTTTTCCACTCAAGACGGCAGGCTCCCATGGCTACCATTTTTTGGTTTTAAAAAAAGCTGATGAATAAATGCTAGAGTATGTCGCATGGAATTTTGGCACAAGCGCAGGTTAAATTAACATGTTGTATGTGAAGCTACCTTGGAAGACTGTTTGGAAACTGGAGTTTAAAATAAAGCTGAGAGGCTAACTGGGACTAGGTATTGGAATCATACTTTACTAGTGCCTAAGGGCACAATCCTTTGCATGCTTAGACAGAAATAAGTCCTATAATATCTCAAGATCATAATAGAAGTTAGTTATGTTAATTTCTAATAACAAAGCCCAAACCTGAAGAGTACCAATGGTTTAGGGTGCAATCCTACCGAGATAGACGCCAGCCTCTGAATCCGGAGGTTGACACCTATCTGATGCAGGTCAGGTGGAGCTCAGAGGGGATCCTCTCCTTCATACTCCAGCCGCCCTGCATTTGTGGCTAGACACACATTTTTGTGCATCTAGCTGCAGCTTCAGGGAGGGGGAGGGAACAGGTCTGGAGACCCAATAAGAAGCTGTCTAAAGTAGCTTCCACAGTTTCCTCCCCTCCCCCAGGACTGCTCCCTTTTCGCCCTCTTCATACTCCATTTACAAGCCCGGAGGCAGCGGTGTGGAATCGCACCAGCTATGCAGGGGAGGGGGCAGGAAGTGCAGTTTCTGGAAGCCAAGGTTGGAAGACCTCGGTTTCTAGAAACCGAAAAATCCTATGGCCGTCTAAACAGTGTCTAGATGGCCATAGGACCGCTCTCTTAAGGTGTTAAATGTTTGAGGGTGGGTTCAAAGTTTGGCCTTCACCCCACCCAAAGGGTAAAATAGTATCCGAAGATACAGAGGGTAAGTTCACTGAAGACAGAATATTTTCAGGCTGTTCCTGAAGTGGATGCCTATTGTATAGACACACAGAATGTGCCTACAAATGTTTGTCATCTAGGCATATTTTTTTTTAGATCTTAGAAATAATCAGGGTTATCTTGAAACTGTATGAACAATGGAAGAACTTTGATGAAAGGAAAGAAATGGCTACTATTCTAAGTAAGATGCCTAAACCAAAACCACCTCCAAACAGGTAGGTGTCCTGAAATTCTGTTTTCCCCACTGTGGCTATGTAGAAGTTTTGGAGAAGCTCTCAGGGTCTGCTTTTCAGCCAAAAATACAACCCCACCCCACCCCCAACATATTGTAGCTTAAAGCTCTTATTGTCAGTAACTAAGCCTTAGGAGAGGCTTCAGCCTTTGAGAATGGAGAAAAACTGCCCAAAAGCTGAGAAACCACAGAATGATAGGGGGTTGGGGGACTCCAGGAGGGCCAGATTTTCCCCTGGGCCTGAAGTTCCACATCCCTTATTTAGCTTGAACCATTTGCTCTGCAGGTATCTTCCTACAGTGAACCCTGTCTGCTTACACAGGCATACCTGTAAGAACCTGATGGGTAGATTGGTGTGATTTTGGATAGGATCTGTGTCGCCTTTTGCCCTTTACAATTCTGTTAATGAATTGGGCATGAGCTTACTGTGTGGGCTATATTGTATAGCTAAATTAGTTTTGCATATAAATGTCCATTTCAGCTTTAGTAACGGTAAGAGCAAATTAATGTGTGAGCAGCCACACCTCTCTGTACATAAGGAGCAGTTAACATAAGTAGGTAAAAATATGAAAATAAAAGCAACAAGGATTCAGAAACCAGAGAACTTCCTTTTCCTTGCACTCATGATTAAAGCAAGTCTCACAATTTGAAGGATTTTCCCAGGGGTCATTTGCCCCATACATTTTTCATTTATGCTCAAGTGTGCCCACTCAGAAGTGAGTTCAATGTGGGACTGGCAGGAAGATGGATCTTGGCCACAGCAACATCTGTGACCTTGAAGGTTTCAAATTGTGCTTTCAAGATTGTGGAAGTGTCCATAGCAAAGTTTGTGTTATCTTGCTTGCATGTTAATAGTCAGAGATGCCTTCGTAGTCTTCACAGAGGTAAAACAAATAAAAAATGTATCATATGTTCACATCTGCTTTACTCCAAACAGTGAAGGTGACCAGGGTCCAAATGGGAGTCAAAATTCTAGCTACAGCCAGTCTTAAGACATTCCAAAGAAATTCATTGTGGACCACTTTGGATTAAGACACGTTGGGATCTTTTCCTGTGTGGAAGACACGGACAGGTTTCAATACTGTCTTTTGAGAAAGAACTTGAAGAATGTTTCTGTCAAGCATACTGAAAGCATTTCCTTAGACATGCACCCATTTGAATTGTGGCACAAATACATAAGCAAGCCTCCAAACAAATCACAAGCCTTGGATAACACTAGAAAAAATGATTTAATTCAGTATGGACAGAGTTCAGTACTTTTGTTGTTTAAAAAAAATAGCGAAGAGTTTAAGAATCCCTGTTAGCATGAAGCTGGATGAGTGTAACTGGATCTTTGTTGCCCTAATACTGATTCAACTACAGGAGGCAACTTGAAATGTTGGATACGAGATCCTAACTTTCCAGATATATACTCTGAATGCCAGTGGATATTGTACAAGGAGAATGCACTTCATTAGTAAATGCCTGGGATGGGGGGGAACACCTTTAAATATGGAGTTAGACAATGTGAGATGCTCTTAGTACCTACAGCTTGTAACTGGAAAATAAATCCAGCATACCCCCAAAAGTGCAATATGTATAATGCAAATTGTGGCTGTTGTAGGGAAGAACATTTCACTCTTTACAAATGCTAAACAATTAAGGCCTTGTACAAACTGAAAGTCAATTTTTGTAATCTAATCAAGTTGAGAAGTAAAGAATCTATTTGAGGTTGTAATGGTGATATGTTGTGTGCTAGAATTTAGTATGCTTTCATTGGTTACTATGAATGATTTTTAACAGGGGTCTCTTGAGAAAGCAACAAATATTCAGATGAGACTAGATTTGACTTAATAGTAAAATATTTATTATAAATTACTGTAAGAATTTAACTAGACAAACTTAAGGTGTAATCCTATGCATGTTTAGGCAGAAAAAAGTCAGACAGCTCCCAGCATTCCCCAGCCAGCTTGTCTAAACATGCATAGGATTGTGCCCTAAGTTGCTTTTTTTAATTGGAGGGTTATATCCTGTGCTCTTCACTCAGGCAGACCCTCCACTGAAAATGGGGCTTGGTCCAAAGCCCTTAAGATTTTAAAGAACAGATTTTGCATTTCATAATAAGTGTATTTGTATCCTATCCTAAAACAAAGTCAAAAATAACTATTGGATTTCAATCTAAGCTCTTTTCCCAGAGAACAACGTTCCACTGCTATAAAAACAGAGGAATGTTGGTTGGAAGAGTCTTGTCACATGGTGCTTGTTCTAAAACTTGATTTTAAAAAAGCAGCAATGCCTGCCTCTACTTGATCTGTCTTTCAATTAGGTATAACCAAAGTGTTTTTGTATGCAAGTGCTTGGGCTCTTTGCACTTAACTGTTGAAATTATTTTTATAAGGTGTGTGTTTGGGTACTGACTTACAAAAACATTTCTGTGAGAAGTGATGTGTTTCTGGCCTTTTCCTTCTCCCCTTAGTTGTTTTGCTTATTTTATTGATGCCTGTGATCTTGTTCCAAACCCTTGCTAACATGATTGGTTGAAGACACCATGTCTGTAGTAGTTTGGAAATTAATTTTGTTCCCTTGAGGTTTACACTTTATTTGTAATATGGTAGGAATAAAAACAAATGCAAATTGAGTGTTTCGACTAGTTCTTTTATTCCACAACTGAAAACAAGCACTCCAAAGGTATGGTATTACATAAATCAGATATAAACAGAGTGAAAACCTGATGCACTAAAAATCAATGGAAGATGTCTAATTAGAAATAGATTGCATCTTTTATTTAACAGTAGCTTATAGGGAATAGTAACTCTGGATTGTGGATGTAGTGTGTTAAATGTGTGGTCCACTTCCCCCTGCTTGGACAAATGCATGTTCCTACACAAATTTCCACAAACATTTAGTGTCAGACTACAAAAAAGTCAAGGAAGGGAAAGAAACTCAAGTCACTCTGGCTAAACATTTGATCTCCATTTCATGTCCAGTTAAAGTTGTTTGAGGCAATATATTATCTTGCTGACCTATCTACTTTCTAGTTTTACAATACAAAAAAAATCATTTGAGATCGAGACTAAAGAGATCCCAAACATGATTTAGTTCCAGTGGGTTAGATGCAAACTTGGTCAATCTTAGAGTGGATCACTGAAATCAGTGAGACAAAGTAGTCGTGACTAAGTTAGGTCCCATTGATTTCAGTGGGTCTAATTTAAGATTGGTTTGGAACCAGATTCCGTCAATGTAATTAAAGACAAAATCCACCATTAAGGGAAACATGATTATGATTAAACTACCAGAATGAGCCATTGCAAAATTCTTAAGTTAAAGTAGAACTTTTTATTTAAGAGGGAATTTTCAAACTTTCGGGATCTTTGAAAAAGATTCCATTAGGATGAAAAGTCAGATTGAATATTGGAAATAAGCATCAATTCTTTCTTGCTGTCCTAAGACATAAAAAAGTTCTTAATGTGTATAGATCTTTAAGATAAATGATGCTAGTCATAGCCCTGTACATTTTCAGGATGCTGAATAATTCCAGAAGTCATTTTTCCCCTGAAGATTCATACTTTGCCCATTCTTGAAAGCCACCACCATATTGCTGAGCTCTGAAAGCACATAAATCAACTTTTGTAACTTCTTATTGTATAACGTACTTCACACTTAATTTCATTGTCTCTCTAAAGCACACTGGTCAGATCAAGGGGAGATTCACTGATTTGCCCAGAGCCACTCAGTAGGCTCATAACTCTGCAGTGATATTAACCTTTCACATACAAAGTCAAACTCTATTGCTGCTGGTGCAACAATTATCTTTTAAATGATAGGAAGGAACAAAGGAACTTTCACAATGTCCTCAAACAACAAACAGCATGAACCACACTATCCTAAGCCAAGGTCTTATTTTTCAAAGCAGATGTACCACTGTTGACTAAAAATCTATTTTGATATCACACTAGTTCAGATGTTCTGGGCTGCAGACAAAAGTTAGTAAGGTAGACAGTTTTAAATTCTGGCTTCTGTTGCCTAGCAGCAGCTTAAGATAAAGACTGAGGGTTTCAGTAACATTTCTGAACAGGCTGTGGAAAAAGTGACAAAGTAGAATAAGGCAGTGCCTTGTGTTCTTCAATTGCAACCAGGTTTGCTTCAAAGAGGAAAGCTATAAAATGTCAGCTGGCAATTTTGGTTTACTTCCCCTCAAGGAAGATCTAGTATTATATTTCCAAGTGTCACACCCAACCGTGGATAGCATACCTATGATGGGAAGTGTAAAGTACTGGAAAATGCAAGTGCTTACTGACTTCCACAAGGTTGTTTTCACTAAAAATCCAAAGTCCGTCTTGTCTAAACATTGTGTCTCTATTCACTGAGTAGTAGTAACATTGGATACAACCCAGAGTGGACCTATTGAGTCTGACTTAAGTTAGACCATTGGATACAACCCATTGTCCTGAATTGATGATTTACCAATCAATATTCTTCTAGAAAAGTGGCAATATTTCCAAGTGTTACAGGAAAGCTTTTGTTCATATCCAGTATCTTGATGCCATTTTGTTTTTCTCATGGTTTCCCCTTTAATAAGAACAGTACAACTATAGATAGTGAGGAGAATCATCAGCTGAGTTTACCATGGGGCATGACAGCTTCCACTAAAGTTCAATGGGGCTTACCTAAGTAAGCTTGAATAGAACTGCAGTCTTAAGTTCTGAACTTGGCCAGACTAGTTTCTGGACTATTCATAGTGCAATTACAGTAAACGCATGAATTGTATGAATGCTTATTAACTTTTTGCATGAATGACTTAATCCTGGCAATCCTCTAAACCATGGCTATGAGGGCTGTGAACAAGCCTTAGGTTTATACTTAGGTTTATACTATCCCTTACTTGTACACACAAGTGAGGACAACATCACTTGCCAGAATTTCTAAGGGCACAATCCTATGGCTTCTAGACAGCGTTTAGATGGCCACAGGATTTTTCAGTTTCTGGGAACTAAGCTTGGAGCCAGCGCTCTGAGCTTGGTTCCCAGAAATCCAATTCCCCACCCCCAACACCTCGTATGAGGCGCAGTTCATCACTGGCTCCACGCTCAGAAGAGCAGTGCAGAGTGGCCAAAAACGGGGTGTTCCTGAGGGTGGGGACTGCGGAAGCACCATTACGATGCTTCCTATGCACCATCTGGCCTCCTCCCCCCTGCTCCAAGGCATCCTGGTTAGACAGCCAAAATTGGCTGTCTACTGTTTAGCTGCAAATGCAGGGCAGCCAGAGCATGGAGGAGAAGATCCCCTCCACACTCCGCCCACCCTTCATTGGATAATTGGCTGCCTCTGAGTTTAGAGGCAGCTGGCTGTCCCCATAGGATTGCGTCCTAATGTACGGTTTCACCCAAATGCAGCGAATCTTGTGTTGGATGATCATCTGAACTGAGCCCATCTGAACAGGAAAAGACTCAAAATCAGATGCCAAACTTTCTGGTGGATAGTATATTACAATGGAGGACTTATGCCCTTTGAAGGCAGTATCAGTACTGAGGAGAGCAGCAAAGTCCACAGCATTCCACTTTATTCAATTAAATAGTTATACTCATACGGAACTACAGTTACTTTGTGTTGTATTGCTATGTTGTTCCTATAGGTCTGACTAAACCCAAATCACTTGTCCAGGCAAGACCACCCTACTTAGGATTCCCTTAAGATACTCTTTTCATCTCTGGTTTTCAGAGTGTATCATTCAGGGAGTTTGCTATCAGCCTATATGCACAAGAATGTTCTTTTTTTTTTTGTTCTGGTAGCTTCTCTCAAATGAAATACCTGAGGTATTTCATTCCAAAGCATAATAAAACCAGTTAAACAACTAGTTAAAGAGACATAAATTGCACTTGTTTAACCAGCCCTGCTACAGCCATGCTGAATTGCATAATTAGTTCATGTGATTTCAACTGTAATCATTAAAGATTCAGGGATGGTCGAAAATGTTGAATAGTTGGTGATAGGCATTCCAGCTCATTTGTGTCAGGCTTGAATCTTCAGAGAGCAATAAGTTAACTCAGAAACAGAAGGATGAGATCTAGGGACCAAAAGCTGATGGGTAAAATCCAACATAAATTCTGTGTACAGTAGAGCCATTGAAATGACTAACTCAAGTCCCATTTATTTCAGTGGGTCTACCCGAGTTAGCCATTTCAATGGGTCTATTCTAAGCAGACTTATGTTGAATTTTACCCACTGATTAACTGCACTTCAAAAGTAGAATATCAAAGTATGTACTGTATGTTCTCTTCACTGACTACCACCTCTGTTTTAAGTCTACCCTAAAATAAAATTTCTGCTATGCTACAACTGTTCCTTTCACCAAGAAAATTGAACTGTCCTATACAATCCTTCCAAGGGTGTTATACTCACCTGTGGAAACCCAGAGACTTTGCAGAAGCCAGAGCTTGGTTGCTTCTCACTCCTGCCATACAGGAGAAGACTAAATGGTCTGATTTAGAAGGCATATCATGCTTGTATCTTTCTTTAAAATGTTCTGGGTCCATCTGTAAAGCATCCACAACCTCACCCACTGCAAAAATAAAGATTCACTATTGATTTAATTTGTTTCCTCTGTGACAAAACATTATGAAATAAGAGAAAGTATCACCTGTAATCAAATCCAGTACCATGATTTAATCAAATTGTAGTTGAATCTTATGCATCTCCTATTACGTATGACTTTGACTTTGTGAAAGCATTGAACCAGCTAGCTTCTGTTTCCTGCTCCATCTGCTCAGGATCAGTAAATGATGTAACTTACATGGAATGCTGATGGATCCAGGTATTTTCCCATACTCTCCAATTTCCCATTTCTCTCTAACATCAATAAGCAAAATGGCCTTAGATTCCAGCAAGTCCTTGAGTTCTTTGTAGGAGATATTAAGATCTTCAGCACTGCAAAAGTGGCAAACAATCACTCTTTCAGGTTTTAGATCTGAAAACAAAAAGAAAAAAACCCACCACAGTAAGCAGTACTGCAAATTCTAATATGGCCACTAAGATACCAATTTACTCCAGTGACTTGGATATGGTGCCATGGTCCAGTTATAGTTAAAAGCCAGTTTGGAAATAAATACTCTAGAAAAACATTAAGTGGGGTAAGCAAAATCCTGAGTTACTTCCCTAATGTTTTCCACTATGAACTGACAGTTCTCCAAATCATGAGAACTTTACATGCTCCTTTTCTTTTCCCAAGAGAAGGACCATTGCACAGGCATCTTAAGATGCTTCAGCTGGAGGGGTCCTTGCACCAACAAGACAATGTGCAGCTATCCCATCTTCCTTACCAGATTTTCCAAGGGAAGAAAATAAAAACCTAGAATGAGGCAGGGTGATGGCATAAATGCCTCTGCTGGAAGCACCCATAGGGTGAATTTATGTGATCACTTTGCAGAAGTCATCAGCTGGAAGATTAAATCATCTTGGTGTCTTCTGGACACATTCTACTCTCATTTGGTTCTCAGCCTCTATCACAAAAGAAGTCGGTTTGTTTTTATGGCTGCACGTTTTGTATAGTCCAGGGAACTAAATTCATTGGTGATCTGTTCACGTGGATGTTGCACATGGACTTTGCCATATAGAAGTGTCCACAATAACTTGCAGTGGGGAAAAGCAGTTGTACTGATTCACCCAGTGTCAGTGCTCAAATGGGGTGGGATGTCATCCCACTTCTTTTCAAGCAGAAATAAGCCACTCTGGCTTAATCATCCCACTTTTTTGTCCTACTTTGAAAGTATCCCACTTTTAAAATCCCTTCCTTAAAGCACTGCCCACTTTGAGAGGGCATTATAGCAGAAAAGCTAGATCCAGTAAGGGTGCACTTCTATACACACTTATCTGAGAGTCACTGAACTCTCTAGATTGTAAGCAATGCTGGCTCTCCACCAGTGAAACAGAAACTGTTGATGAAATGGATTTCCCTTCCCCCTTGCAGCCCTCTGCATATGCCCCAAATTTGTTCCGGAGGGTCCTCCAACCCTCTACAGCAGATTTGGGACATGGGCAAGAGAGCATGAAGTCATTCTGTTGCTAAGTGGAAGTTTGCTCACACAACATTGGATTTAACCCAATGGGAGACTTCTGTGAATAAATTGTCTCAGTCTCAAGTATTTCAGATAGGGACGTAAACATATTTCTGCATTTCACTAAGTCTATGATGCAGATGTAACACACTTATTTGCATACTTCTACTGCCACAAGACTAGTGCTTGCCTTGTTTCTTCCTCAGAACTTTTTCCTGACCAGCAAGCAGACTTCTGCAAGAAGAGGGTAATGAACAATGTTCCCCTATACCTCCTTTCCCCTACTCACTCAGACTGCAGCAACTAGTGAGGCTTCTGTCCTTACTGTCAACTCAACACACTTACTGCGCACACACAGGAGCTGGGATGAAATGAACACATCCCTGCTAATGAATTCAGTGTTTCCCATTTTTAAGATCACCAGATGGGAGAGTGCTGCAGGTGCTGCTAGATGAGGCTTTTATTGTGCAATCACTCTGCCTCTTTCACAGAAGGGGCCCCCAGGTGATGTCAACTTCCATTGTAATCTTTCATGTTTTTCTTACCACAAAAACATCAAGGAGGAAAAGATGGAATTGCTGCACATTGCCTTTTGATTTGTAGCACTATAAGCCTTCCATCTGGAAGAACTCTGGGTGCCTTCACCAGTTATGTAGAACAGATAATATCAACAAGTTCAGCTTTGTCTTAAACCTGGGGCCTGATCTAGCCAAGACCCACACTAAACAGATTTGAAAGTACCAATGAGACTCCACTTGTGTGAAAGAATAATCTGGTTTATTGATAGAAAATGGATGCAGATAATAAAAGCAAAGAAAAGCTTACACACGCCCCTCAACTGGTGTTGCATTGGCTCCCTGGATGCAACAGGTGCCATCCTGGGACCTGTTTCCTGAGCAGGTAGCGCACCTCCCCCTCTCAGGTGAGAAGTGGTCGCAGACCAGTCTGCTCAGGATTTTATAGGGCTTGTCTCGCCAAGTTTCAGACTGTCACAAGACATGCATACATTCCCTCCCTTCACCAAGGAGGAGAAAGGGGTGTGTGTGTGTTAATTTCTAGGAAAGAAATTTCTCATAGCAAAGAAAGAAGCATTTCTTATCAGCAAGAAAAGTACACACCATGCAAAGCAGTCACGGTGCATTAGCTAACTTTTGTTAGTAGCAAGAAGCACTGACCTTCACTAGGAACCAATTCTTACTTCATAATAGTTGCCAACTGCCCTACCAAATAAGTATGCATATACGACTAGACATTGCATATGAATCTGGGTAAGTTTGTGCCCGAGTCTTAGCCATTCTTCGAAACCAAATCCAATACAAGCTTTTCTAATAACTTAAATATATACATGAGCCCTATCTCCCTTTGCAGCTGGTGCCCCTATTCAGTTGTAACTCTTCTCTTACTGAGTCTGCAGTAGTTGTTTAACTCTGGAATGTAAGCCAGCCAAGCCTCACTAGTCCTATCAACGGATCCCTAGTACTGGTGTTCCTGTTACGCTTGTGTAAGTTGTCACCCTTTCCCTCTCGATTTGGGAATGACTGAAATAAATAGTTGCTGATCTGCCACTTCCTCCTAAAATGTTCATAACATGCAACAGTACTTACACCTTTCTTCATACAAGTGTGACATGCATTCTCATTCCACTTTTACCCATGAAGAACTGAGGCTGAAAGATAGCATAGCAACTTTGCCCAAGACACCCAAATAAATTGGTATTTGGACCTAGATCTAGCATGCTGGTCTCTAGAGACTACAATAGATCCTAATCCTAAACACATTACTAAGAAATGCCCCCCTTCTACTGCTATTAATTGAGTTGGGGGGCACAGACTGAATGGTCAAGGGACCCCTAATGCTGCAGAATTGCTGAAATTACGCAAGAGTGGATCTGATCCGTCCTTTGGATGAAAGACCACTGAGAGCCTCCTTTACACGCAGAAAATAAATAACATTTAAAATAATAATTAGTTTAGGATCAGAGTTTAATGAAGCGAAATAATTTCCCATTATTTCAGACGATGTTGCAGACTGGGTACAGTGATCGAGAGTAGGAGAACACCCCTAAAACACGCACACGGACCTTGCCTATCTCTCCCCATCCACCTCGGGCACTTACAGTCTGAACTGCAGAGGGGGCCATCACCTAGCGCCAATTCTCGCCGCAGAAGGAAGCTCTTGCGGCAGCCCCAAGCCAGCTGGCTCGCCCCTCGTCCGCCGCCGCTCGCCCCGATTGTCGTCCGCTGTGTAAGCAAAGCAACGGACGTCCGGCACAGCCGCTTAAAACAACCCCACATGCTTCCCACCGGAGCGCACAGGCGTCTGCCTGCTGGAGGCTGTCTCCTCCCATGCTTGCCGGGCTTCCCGACTTATAGTAGGCCGCGTTACTTGCCTGTCTTCTTCGGCTCGGCTTTCTAAGAATTTCGCACCAGTGCCGGGTTAAACAGTAGTCACTCAGCAGCCCAATTCTATGTACATTTACTTAAATATCTCAGCGTATTCAGTAGGGCTTACTCCTCCTTAGTGAAGTGGCAGTCCTGTACATCAACCTTTCCCAACCTCGGGCCCGCCAGATGTTTTGTATTACAACTCCCATCATCCCCGACCATGCTGACAGGCTGATGGGGGCTGTGGTACAAACCATCTGGAAGGCACCAGGTTGGAGAAGGCTGCTATACACACTTAGCTGGGAGTAAGTCCCATTGATCTCCATAGGGCTTACTTCTCAGTAGATAGGACAGCCCTGTAAATGTGCCAAGGATCGAAGCTCAGGTATTCATTAAGATCATCAAATAGAAATCTAGTTGAAGTATTAGTAATCCATTTTAAGAGAGCTGAAGATTTTGTAATCCCTTTTTAAAAAAACCAGGTGCTAAAGCGATTAAGAGCAAGCTAGCAGTCATATTGTCTTAGCAGCCAAGGGTGTGCGTGCGTGCGTGCAAAACATTTCTGTATAAGAAATAATGTGCCATTTGCATATAGTTAGGCCTGTGATTATTGCACATAAATGTACTTTGCAAAACAGAATTGGGAAAAGTCTGTGTTGAATGAACTTGCAGGCAATAGTCATACATTACTACAGACATAGGTTGTGTATTATTTCTGATACCGATACATTTTTCATGTAGGAAAAATGTACCTACATAAGTGCCCAGAGCCTGGACACAAGACTGCTCTCCTTGTCTACTTGAGGAATTTTAATAGTTATGGAGAAAAAGTTCCAGCGATGTGTTTTATCAAGACAGTGCTACGGGAATGAGAAAACTGCATCTGCCAAAATTCCTTCTTCTGCATACAACTATTACGCCTACAGGAGCTCTTGTATCTAATAGCCATGCTTGTCCAGGGGTCACAACTCAAATCACTCTGAGAAATACTTTTATATTTAACTCACTTGATTAACAGCAGGAATGAATTTTTGCTGCACTGTTCATTTAGGGTGCAATCTATAAACGCTTACCTGGGAATAAGTTCTACTGATCTCAATAGAACTTGCTTCTGAATAGACATGCACTGTCAAATGTTTTCTTCTCAACTCGTGCTCTGTATGCCCCCTTTTTGCTGGATGCTCCTTAGAGTGCCCTCTTTTTCCTTTCTGCAACTTTACAGATCTGTCTCCGAAGCTCTGTTAATCCTTTTCCTTTTCTCTGTAATACTTTTTTCTCTTTCCACCCCATAATACCCACATTTTCTCTATACCCTCCTCTCTTTTACACCCTTTTTCTTATATATTCACAGGTATCTCTGCAGCTGTTTCTCAGTTATTTATTTATTGCATTCATACCTCGCCTTTTTTCCTCTTGCAAGGAATCCAAGGCGGCTTACATTATCCTCCTCCTCTCCATTTTACTTTTTCCCCTCTCTGCACCATCTCAGGTCCCTCTGCACTCCATATCTATTAACTTACATGTGTGAGTGTTATCTGCTTGATCAAACAGTACCAAAATCAGTTTTAAAATATAGAGAAATATAATAAAAATCCCCAATTCTTATCTATCCCACTTTCCTCAATTTAGATTTCATTTTCTCTGCACCTGTTATCCCTTTTTATGAGTACCCATAACACACTCTATTCCCTCTGCATTAACATCCATCTCTGCACTCCCAGTTCTCTTTTTTCCTCTTTCTCCACTCAAGAGATCTCTCTGCCACCCTATTCTCCATTTCCCTCTTTATCTTCCTTCAGTGTCTTTGTTTTCTCTGTTTCTGTACCCTTACCTCCTCCTCTTCACTGAAATCAGTAGCAACAACACACAAGTCTTTCATTCTCCCAGCAATTCTTATCAATGAAGGAATCTCAAACATAGCTGTAACAATAGGCTAGAAAACCTGGTGCCAACTCCACAATGTGTTTTGGAATTCAGAGATGCAATGATTCAGTGATTCTCCACTGCCATTTTTGATGGGTTTGGGTGGCCTTAGAATGATGTTTCCATAAATATTTGGGAAAGGGCTACAAAAAATGTGTATTCGGAATGCCCCCAGAAGGGAGCAAGAGACACTGAAGAAACTGCAATTGTAAAGGCCTTTGCCAGTATTTTCTGTTCTCTGGCTTCCAAGGCCTAAATGGTATTGGAGGTACAGGCATACATGCCTTAACTCTTACAGTACAATCCTATACATGTCTACTTAGAAATAACTCATGTTGATTTCAATGAGGTTTACTCCCAAGTAAGTGGGTATAGGATTGCAGCTTTAAAAGCTTAATCCACTCCTCTGGAATTGTTTGTAATTTGAATCATACCAGCAAGCATATATGTAATCCAATTTAGTGTATAGTGTGTGTATTCTTTCTCCTGTAAGACAGGAAATTTCTGCTCTGTACATTTAAGCTTAAGAAAAAGTTCTGCATAACTTGAAATATTAGATCAAACACTAGGTGATCCAAAGAAAGATACTGACACATTGTCTCACTAGAGATGTTATCTTTTATCACTTTAACACATCTGACTCAAGGTTTTCATACATTTTAATACTGGGTGATGCTAAGAATGACTGTATCTATAATCCATTGTGCTACTCCTAGGAAATAAACTGTTTAAATTAAAAACTTCTTGAGCATTTGAATGTAATTTATATATTAAAAAACATTCTTTCTTATCTTTGGCTATTGGGTGGTATAGAGAGCTTCAGTTATTGAGCAGTATAGAAATGTAATAAATAAATAAATCTTAATTTGTTGGTAAAAGATCTCAAGTATTATATTTTTAAAAAATATTAAGAAGTGTAAGATTCTTTAGTATTTTAGTGTTTACAATGTCTAAAGAACAGTAATGTCAGTGTTCACAGTGATCTGTTTTGTAATTTGTTTTAAATAATAATATATTATTATTAATAATAATATTCAAAATGAGAACGCTTGTTATACTGTTGCTGTAGGCTGTGCACAGTTTGACTGTTTCTATCCCATGGAATTCAGTGAGATTCAAGCAGCCTGAGAGATCTTCTTAAAGCAATTAAATTAGAGAGCAATCCTATGGCTGCTAGTCAGGCTGCGCAGAACAGTCCTGCGCTCCATGCTCCGAAGAGGAGCGTGGAGCAGCCAAACCGGGGCGTTCCGGGGTGGGGAAGGCGGAAATGCTGATACGACACATCCAATGTGTCGTCCAGCACTCTCCTACCCTTCCCCGCCTTCCCGCGGGTAGACAGCTGAAATCAACTGTCTAGCCGCAAATGCAGGGCAGGAGAAGCACAGAGGGAACAATCCCCTCTGTGCTTCTCCTGCCCTGCATTGGATAGGCGGTTGCCTCTGAGTTCAGAGGCAGCCACCCATCCCCATAGGATTGCGCCTTTACCTGCTTATCAGAGGACCACTGTGGCATCTGCTTCATATGGAGACCAGTTATTTGCTAGATGTTAAACTCCCTGCATGATCCAGTGCTGTTGCTGACCGTTTTATGTTTTGATAAAATTCCTCTTTAATATCATATGGTTCTTATCTGAATAATTGTATTTGTGTGCACACGTGTGTGTTATATGTACTTGTGTATTTGATGTATGGCTATAGCTATTTTGTACTACTTCCTCAATACATAATTTTAAAAAAGAAGAACAAGTGTAAGATTCTATATTTACCCTTTGGCTAGCCTTGGGGAGCAAAGATCACTACTATACTTGGCCCTTCCACATGGCAAACCTTGTGCTACCAGCTGAGACTACAGACTGGTGATTCACCCCATAGCATTATGACAGAATTCCTTATACGGATATGTTTCAAATTGTATTGATCTAATGGAAAAATATTTTTCATGAAGGACTGAAGCTTAGTCATTCATATGAAGTCCTGACTACCAGCAGGTTTACTACCAAATAGTCACAACTGCCATTTTTCAAAGTGCCTTCCTGCATATCTATAATGGAAAGAATCTGTATTATTTTAGATAAACGATTCACAGTATTTTGAAAGGCCTTTAACAGCCAGCCCAGTGGCATATGGTGGCTTTGCATTTCCACATGCAAGACCTATCACTGGTATAAACCAATCATGTCATATGATAGCTAGCTACAGTATGGTACTTCATAAACTGTTATCTGAGCTCTCGCTGAAGAAAGCATAAGGTAACATATTTAGAGGTTAAAGCAAACACTGAAAATTATGAGCCTTGTGCTGGAATTGCCAGTGCCCTTGCTCCATAATAGTCCCAGCAATAAATTATCACATGGAGCTATCTCAGGACAACAATAATTAAGGCCCACTTTCTGGATGTCTTTTGTCTGTTGGTGAAGACATTTCTATTCTGGCAGGATTTTGCTTGCTTTTTGTTTAAAGTTTGTTTTATCTATGGTCTCTGCCTCTGTATTTTTATTGAATTTATTATTTTATAGTGTATTATTGTGACCTGCTCTGAGTGATGCACAGGCAATAGAAGGGTGGGATATATAGCACACATACACGTTTGGGATTATAATCAGTTTAAGAGCTCCCCTGTTCCACTTACCAACCTGCTCGGTTGCTGCACTCATCGGGAGATACCCTCTTGGTGGTATCTAAGATTTTGGAGGTTTGGTCCATTATGGCTCAGAATAGGCCTTTAGCATAATAGCACCCACTCTCTGAAACTCCCTACAACTACAAATTAGGCAAATGCCAACCCTTCTGGGTTTTCAGCATCTACTAAAAACATACCTTTTCCAGCATGCATTCCCAGGAAGGTAATCTTGTCCTCTGTACACTGTTCAGAAGTTCTTTAATATAAGTGATTCATAAATATATTAAATAAACACATAATCAATCATAACCTATGCCCTGAAGACAGCTTCACCATAAGCTTTGTTAATTTGCTTGAGGCTTCCAGACCAAAGGTTGCTGTGGATTGGGCTGCATTGTGAGCCATTGAAATCAATGCAGCATATTTCTTAGACCATTATTTCTTAGACCCTGATCTATCCAGGGATTTCTTGCACATACAGTAGCTCCTATGTACATATGTAGATCCCATGTTGCAAACCTTCCTGTTCACATCAATGAAATAGGAGGAACATCACCATGCATTTATTCCTTTGCATCAGTGCATAGACGGAAATTTGGCTCAGAGCCACTGGCTCTGAAATTTGGAAAAAATGCTGCCTCTTTCTAATATTGTTTGACCAGCTCTTCAAAGATTGTGATCAAACATTATTTTTCAATCACAAAGGTACATTCTGAAAAACTGCATTAGTGGCTTTCTCCTTGGCTTGAATTAAAACAAGGTTAAAACATCTCTCTAAATGGGAAAGTGTGACAAATTTAAGCTGGCGTGCAAACTAGTTCACTAGTTGCTGGCTGCTTGCCTGTCCATATGGCATCATTTTCTACACATAGTTTCAAAATGGCCTTTTTGTGATAGCTTCATTAAAAAGAAAAATCTAGTGATGTAATAGATCCTTAATATAAAATTATATTATAAATGGCTTCATGGAGGATAAGGCTATCGATGGGTACCAGTCATGATATACTACCTCCAGCAGTGGAGGGAACATGCCTCAGAAGACCAGCTGTTGGAGAATGACAATGGGAGAGGGTTATTGCCATCATGTCCTGCTTGTGGGCTTCCCATAGGCAGCTGGTTAGCCACTTTGGGAAACCCGATGCTGGATTAGATAAGCCTTTGGTTTGATCCAGCAGGGCTCTTCTTAGGTTCCTACAGACAGCAATATTCTTTTTGATTCTGTCTCACAATGATAACTTTTCCTATACCTGAAGATGGGCCTAATCCACATCTGTGTACTCCAGTAAACTTGCCTATTCATGTGGCCTACTGAGAAAGATGGCAAGAAGAAAAGCAGTGGAGTTAGTGATATAGGGCTGTGTCAGACAAAAATAAAATAAAATTCACAATGACTTTATAGAGCCATGGCATCTGTTCTGATAGAGCTTTTAGGTTTGCATATCCTATGCAGCCACTTGCTAGCACTGGGTGTGCTCTAATTCATTCTCATTTCATGTGGGACAGTAATAGTGAGGCAAAAGAGACCTGACATATAAATGTACAGTGCAATCCTACACATGTCTACTTAGAAGTAAGTCTTATTGTTTTCAGTGGAGTAAATGTGAATAGGACTGCAGCTGTAGTGTGTTCTGATGACACTTCTGGAGAATGCAAGCATGCAGTATATGAATGATTGGGGTTTCTCAGTGCTGCAAGGAAAGGCACTCTGCATATGATCGGAAGTACAATTAGTACATGTTCTAAGCCTGCAAAATGACACTGAAAATATTTCCCCTGGTTTAAGCTAAGTCTTGCAAATCCTGTTTGTTCAAAAGTAAATCCCATTCATTAGCCACGCAAAGCAAGGGCTTTTTCTTTTTTTTTTTTAAGATTATATCCCACCTTTCAATTGAAAATATTCAAGGTGGCTTAAAATAAACAATGCCAGCAACTAGATAAAATTATAAAACTAAAAATGATAAAACAGTAAAAGCAGTAGAAAACCTGCCAGTACCACCAAAGCATCAAACAATCCTGAGGAAAGCGTTGCGAAGTTGGAGTGCCCTATGAAAAAGGCTGAATCTGTGGTCACTGTCCCTCTAGCCTCCTCAAATGCAAAGGGTCTCTATTGATAATCTTGATGAATGGCTAGGTTTATATGAGAGCGGGCAGTCTTTTAGATATCTGGAGCCCAAAGCTTTGTACAATATTGCTTAACTCAGCCTTCCCCAACCTGGTGCCCTCCAAAAGTTTTGGACTACAACTCCCAGCATTCCTGACCATTGGCCATGCTGACTGGGGCAGACTGGGGTTGAAATCGAAATCATCTGGAGGGCACCTGGTTAGGAAAGCCTGTCTTGCCTGGACAATTCTGCAGTGTGTCTGAAAATGCGTTCTTCAGCTTGCATGTCAAGCAATAACTCTGTTGAATATTGAAGAGTGGAATGCATTTCAGTGCTTCCATTTGAGGTGCAGTACAATACTATAGCCTAGTTTGGGAAAGGGACAATAGCTCACCTGTAGAGCTCATACTTTCCATGCAGAAGGTCCAAGTTTCAATCTCCATTTCAAAGAATTGGTAGCAGGTGATGGGGAAGACCATGGAAAACTATTGGATGACACTGGGGTAGGATTAGGTGTGAGCAGCCTGCGGCTGCATGTGGCCCTTGGCTTAATTTCAAAAGTCCTCTGCAAGCCTTCAGTTCAGACCGCTGCAGAGATGGTCCTATATTTGGGGCAAATGTCGCAGTGACCCCTTGTCTGTCCCCACCCACTTACAGCAGATATTTCCCCCCACAACCAGGTACATTTGCTCCATTGCTTCCAAGTGCCACAAGAGGTCTTCCCCTGTACGCCTGCGATCTCAATAGAATACTGAGCATCCGCCATGGACTCAGCCCTACCAGCCCTAATGGGCACCAGCGGCCACTGGACCTCTGTTAAGAACAACCTGTCCTTTCTCCAGCAGCCCCCTGGGCAGGAGAGGGAGAGAGAGAGAGAGACAGATGGAAGGGGTGCGTGGGTGGGGAGAGAAGGGACGGGTCCACCCACGTTTGAGTTTTGCCCCTCCACTATTAGCATCCCCCATCAATGTTCCCCCATGGAAAAAAAGGTTGCCCACACCTGGATTAGACGGACAGCCTGACCCGGCATAAGGCAGATTCCTACGTTTCCCTTGGTGGTTGTTATTGAGGTTGTACAACTTCGGTATGCAGGGGTGGGGTGGCGGAACCCACATACCCCCAAACCTCTCCACATAGGAAACAGGCACACCGGTCTTCAAGGCGGGGCGGGAGGAGAGAGAATCCAGAACACCGCGCAGTGAATGGGCTACACCTCTGCCCTGAAGCTGACCTGGGAATGAAAGGTAGCGTGCACGGGTCCAGGGCAACCAGTAGTCTGCACTTCAAGAAAGAACTCCGCCCGGGTTTCAAGAGGGTTAAGCTGAGCGAGGCGGCGGCTCCTCAAACACCCTTAGTCGTTTGAACCGGGTTGACATGGATGCACATGTGTTGCGGTTGCCTATTTCCTATGCACCTGCTGGTAGCGCTTACACGGCGACCGACCCTCGGCCGGCCCGCTCTCGGTACAAGACGGGGCGGGGCGGCCCGGGGCGCCGAGGGAAGCGGCCCAGGCAGGAGCTCGGCTTCCTTCGCCGCTTCCTGCTCCTCCTCTTTCTGCCGACGTTCCAGCTTGCTGCCTCTTCCGGGCGAAGTAGTCGCCCAGCGTGGTGAGTGAGCAAACGGGAAAAACAGGCGGGAGGCCGGGCTGAGCCCAAGCCAGCGGGTGCGGGGGGAGCGTCGTGGGAAGTCCCTGCTTGCTTTGCCCGGGACGCCGGAAACCGCAGCTGGGGTTGCACTGCTAGCTGGTGAGGGAGGACGGGGCCTGGCCGGGGGAATGGGTTCTTGCGAGCCCTTTTAAAGCTGGTTAATGGCCGCAGGGGAAGCGCCTTCCTACAGAGGCTTCTGTCCGACGAGAGCGCAACGCGTTGGAGCTCTCTTAAGGCCCGCGCGCCAGAGGAGGCTCGGAGACGGACTGAGCTGCCCCTCAGCCCGGCCTTTTTAATTTATGGCCTAGGCAGACCGTTGTTTGTTGTCCTGCGACAATTCTGGGATTTGTGCCACCTTCTTGAGCCTCTGCGTGGTCATCTTATTGGCCTCGAGTGTAGGCAAAACAGGGCCAGGATTGTTAGCTTCTTCCTTCCTTGCCCATCTAACAAACCAGCCTTACGTATAATGTACAAGGAAGGAAGTCTCACTGACGACTGGTAGATACCCAGATGTTTTGGACTTCAACTTCCAGCATTCTTGACCATTGGCTGTGCTGGCAGGGGCTTCTGGGAGTTGAAGTTCGGAACATCTGGTGAACTGCCCGTCTGTTCATCCCTTGCTAGAACACCACACTCCTGTGCGTATGCCTCATTGAACAACTTGGGATTGACCCCCAAGTAAATGCATTCAGACCATATACCCAAGGTTGTTGTTTTGCTGGTTCCTGAGAACATGATATGTAAAAAGCCTAGAACCCAAGGTGGAGGAAAATGTATTCTGTATATGTCTACAGTCACTCTGAGCTGTGCTTTTCAATAGTAAGAACAACGTTGGTTTTAGAGAGTTGGTGCTATATTGGTCCTAGAATAGAAGAAACAAAATAGGTAAGCTGATCTGTCTGACTGGGCTGTCTTCTGTTAATGCAGGCTTTTGCATGCTGTAAACTTTACAGTGTAAAGTTTCACAGAGCTCTTAGTTATCTGAGAGAATCACAGCTAAATACTAGCCAAGAGAGGAAGTGTGTAAAAACAAACTTGAAATTGTCAGAGCAAATAGCACAGAACAATATTCTGCCAATAAATCTTGGATTGTGCGCATTTACAATTCAGCATTTGTAAATGATCCATATTTACCATTCAGATTTCACTAGCAACTTGGAGTTCCAGGGTTTGTGAAGGGAAATTCTTTGTAGGTTACAAATTTTAAAACCTTGGAATAATCTTTGCCTTCAGTGAACTAAGGCCAGCTTTTGCAAACACATTTGGATTCTTGCTTGATTGGGGCTATTTGGCTCTGATTGAATAATAACAAATTGTAACTTTGGATTTGGGAGTAAACCTTCTCCATTTCAGTGGGATTACTGTCAAATAAGTATGATTTGCACTGTAGGTTTATTCTACGAACCTGACCAGAGTGAACCACTCCCTTGGACTTGTATCTGTTCTCTAAGTTTGCGGTCATTTTGGAAGGATCATTCGTATTTCAGCTGTTGCCAACTTGCCATCCTAACACTGAGGGAAGATTTGCACAGTTCCTAAACTGGCCTTAGACTGAGAGTTCTTTCTAGGTTGTCCTAGTGACTGAAGGATACAAGACGTAGAAGAAAATACCCTTTTATAAGTCATGCAAGTTGTAGTATATAAGTATATGCAAATTGTAGAGTCAAGCATCATTATTCCTAACTTCATACAGTAATGTGTTTAACTGTATTAATGACTTCCTTTTATCTGTTAGTGGCTTCAGCTGTGTGTGTAAAGACAACTATGCCTACTATCCACAGTAAATTATATTATATTTATAATGGTATTCAAACAGGTTATTTAGATATAATCCTGTGTAAAGTTAGGCTTCATACATTCCATTGTCTTTAAGGAGATGTAAGCATCTAACTCTGCAGCCTTTAGTATTGGGCTATATGCAATTTAAGTGGAGGTCAGCCCCATTAAGTTCAGTAGATCTTACTTTGAAGTAAGCAAGTATACAATTGGCCTGTTAAATTCCAGCATTCCCCATGGAGGAGTTGTAGGACTTTTTTCTGTCTAAATATGCATAGGATTGCACCCCTAGGGCACAATCCTAACTAGATAGGTTGCTGCTTCCAACCTTGGAGGCAACCACCTATCCAAAGCAAGGCAGGAGAGGCATGGGGGGGATCGTTCCCTCTGCACCTCTCCTGCCTTGCTACTTTTTGCTAGACAGCCGTTTTTGGCTGTCTAGCGGTGGGGGGGCTGACTGAGAGAGGAAGCTGCCTGCACGACACATTGGACGTGTCGTACATGCAGCTCTGCTCTCCCTGTCCCGGAACGCCCCCCCGGAATGTCCCTTTTCAGTCGCTCCACGCTCCTCTTCCGAGTGTGGAGGACGGGTCTTCTCTGTGCTGCCTCAGAGGCAGCGCGGATGAGGGGGACAATCATTTTCCTGGGAACCGACCTTGGAGTAGTGTCGAGTGGCCATAGGATTGCTCCCTTAGTGTTTCAATTTTGGTGACACAAGATAATAGTTCTTTACAACTTTCCAGAATTGTCCATTAATTTTATAAGCATCTAATTTCTTCACTACAGGACACTAACTTGCTGTCAGCTTTTTCTATCACAACACTTCCCAAACTTTTTCAGGTCAGTGGTTTTAGGAGTATCTGACCATCCAACATTGCAGCTGTGATGGTTCGTTGTTAAATGAGTGATTAGCTCCTTTTGATTCCTGTATGTCGCTACCTTTTAAAGAACATTAATTAATACCTCTCTAGACTGTGCTGCCTCTGACCATTAACGTTCCATTTAGCTATCCTAATACCTATATTCCATTTAATCAAATATTTCAGATTTGGTCCAGGATTTTCAGAACACATTTGTTTTTATCTTGCATGCTGTGTATATGACATTGCTAAACTGAAGTGTTAACATGGGTCATCCACCTCTTATGAAATACAGTGACTCTTGAATAGCAGTTAACTTTGTGCGAAGTTATTGGTGTATGCTATATTGAGCTAAATACTTCAAGATATTGGTGTTGGTTACTATAATTTAGCTTCTTAAAAATCTCTCTGACTTCAAAATGGAGTCAGTGTTGCAGCTCACAAGGAGGCAATGTGTTGTTCACTTTAGAAGTTTTCTCTGTAATGTACTTGACTTGTAAAGATGTTGTCAGATTTCTTCAGGAAATATTGCAAAACTGGTATTCAGTAGATTTGTTTCCCCTTAAGTTGTTCAGCAGCACACCATCTGTCTATGGGTTTTGCTGGTAGTGTCCAAAGCAGAGCAACTTGTCCTTCATTTGAGATTGACATGTGTCATGAAGAACAAACTGGGACAGCCTGGTATGGAGAGAAAAAGTGAAATAATATTACACTCTCGGCAGTTAGTCACTGGCTTCCTGGGAAACAGCGCTAATCATTCCATCAGCCTGACATCCTGCTCCCTTGTCAACTACTGTATGTTTCTCCCCCCCTTGGCTATACTAGAGCCGCACATCTGAACCCGTTGTCTCCAAGCTCTGTGGGTACTCTTACTATAGAAGCAACATATACATTGGATCATAAAACATGGCCAGCAAACATTTTATTCCTTTCATCATAACTTTTCATCTGTGGAGGGTTGATGAATATTTTTGTGATAAAGCAGGCTGAAAAGTAGTGAAACCTATAAATGACATTAGCAACTTGCAGGAGAGTAACGATCAGGTCGTAGCTCTTTTGTGGTGTGGCTTCCACATGGTAACTGCATCCTGTTCACATGACCAAACAGGTTTTGAGAAGGTAGACTGTGTGGACTGGTGCAGAATTCTGTACATAGTGATGTGGACGTATGATAGCTTCAGCGCACACCATAGGAAAGCTGCCAAAAGGGATTTAACTTTTGAGCTGGGTATGTGATGAAGCCCTGGTCTCTTACCTGTCCCCGTCATTAATATTAAGCAATTACAGAATTGAGGGATGCATTCTGTAGTCCCAGTGGTTGCATTTTATATAGCTTCAACTATAGATGCACATTAATGTTCTTTTTAAATATATATTACTGTTCTGGGGCTGAGAAAAGCTTTTGCTTTGAATTAGGAATGTACAGATTTTGTTAAATCCATTCTGTCTGGGTTTTATGGATTGTCAGGTATCTTTCATTGTCCCCTCATTGAAGGACTTGGTTGTTTTTTTTTTAAGGGATGTACAAGAATTTTGTTCCACTTGCGCAGTTGCACATTAGTGTTAATATACAAGTATTAACACAAGTACAAATTTGCACAAATCCCCTGCCCCAAAAGTAAAAAACGGGTTCACAAGTCCACAGAATCCATGTGACCTGGAAAAAGCCAGTCTGCTGCGGAATCTGCAGCTCAGATTCATAGACATCCGAACTCATTTGAACTCATTGCAGATTCCTCTGACATCCCTATTTTGGATAGAGACATATGTGGGAAGATATTCTATAGCTTCAGTTTTAAAAGAAGTTTCTTTGGACCAAATATTGTACGCTTTCTACGCAATTGCATTTGAAGGGTCAGGAATAATGCCTTGAATCCCAAGTGTCCCAGGAACGGAAGGACTCTTTCTGTTCATGGAAGGCTTTTGATCCGGTGGAGCATCCCACTGGTGGAAATGGGAGAGGCAAATTTTGCCAAACCCCCCTCCCCTTGCACCCCCCCGCATTGTTCTGAAGGGTGACCCAACCCTTTAGAGCAGGTTTTCAAGCGGTGCAAATGGCTGAAGGGTAAATCTAATCAGTGAAAGCCACTTCCCACCCTTCTGCTGGGGAGCATCTGGTGAGTAGAACTTTGTTTACTAGAGATTCTTACTTGTGGAAGGGCACTCGGATTCAAGCCAATGCCTTATACAGGAGATAACGGACACTGACCAAATAAAGATACTGATAAAGCCTTATTTTGAATACTTTTTTTTTTAAGTAGTCTACTTGTGGGAGCAACTAATCCATGCAAGACTGTCTTCTCCCTTCCTTTAACAGGAAAATCACCATTTTTATTTAAGGTACCAAATTGCAATTTTCCAGTTCAAAGGTGATTTTGCACAAGTTTGTTCCTTCTGTGTTATGCAAACTAGAATGATACAAACCTCAAATTACACAATGAATTTCCTCTATGATGGCTTGGTATGGAAACTAACATGTCTAAATTCTCTGTCAGTCGGTATATTTTGCAACAGGATAAGTAGAATGAGTTGCTATGATTTATAAAGAAACTTCCTCCCACACCAACTTCTCTGTTTGAGATATTATTATTATTATTGATAACTATAATTATAATATTTATATCCCACTTTCAATCCAAAGTGGCTTATAAAACCAACAAAAACCCAACAATTCACAATAAGAAAAATACGAAATTTACAATTAAACAACAACGTAGCAACATTGGAAGAAAGCAGCTTCTTGAATACAGGAAAAAAAAGCTTTCAGAACCCATCTAAAGACAGGAAAAGAGGGAGCCTGGCACATTTCTCCAGGGAGAGCATTTTGAAGAATTGATGTCACCACCAAAAAGGCCCTGTCTCTTGTACCTACCTGTGCTATCCATATCAAATGCACATACCTTGTGTTGGGCACAGTAGATGGACTGGTAATTCTGTCAGTATATCTACCACCCCACTGCCTGTATTATCTTGGGTGACTTCCACTTGTATGTGGAGGTTGCTTTAAGAGATGCTGCTCAGGTGTTCATAGCTGCCACCGGCCTTCTCCAATGTGCATCTGGTTCAAAGCCTATTATAGGTTATACTTGGGAATCTGGTCATTCATTCTGTGCAGGGATTTGGGTTGTTATCCTTTGTCAAGGATGGATTGCTACCTGGTAAAGGTTGGGATTTTGGAATCTTATATGTGTCTGTAGATAGCTAAGATGGTCTGTCCCAGCTAGTTTCCAGTGGGCCTGGTGTCCTCCAGTTATTTTGTACTATAACTCCCAGCATTCCTGACCATTGACCATGCTGTCTGGGGCTGATGGGAGATGAAGTCCAAAACATCTGGAGGGCACCAGGTTGGGGAAGGCTGCTTTAGCTGATGTGGCCAATTGTCTGTCAAAGCTGTAGCTGATGCCTGGAATAGGGGACCGAATTGGTCAGTTGACACAATGGTTGCTGGGTGTTGTTCCCACTGGCATAGGCGAGGGCACTTCATGGGATACTGGGGAGCTATAGGTGATGAGGCAGACTGGACAATGGCTTAAGTGAAAGCAGAGGAAGAGTATAATCTGATTGAACACTGCTTTAGAGCCCATGTGAAGGCTTACTTCATTGCACTAATGCCCACCATCATGTCCAGCTGAGCTTATCCAGTTAACTTTTCAAAATGGTTAAGGGCCTATTGCAACATGTCTCTTCTCTCGTAGAGAAACAGAAACTGTCTGTTACTCACTGTGATGAAATTGGGAAGCTCTGGTTTACTTAGGTTTTTTGTAGATAAAATCACTTGGATTTGGATTCAGAGTTTGTAGTCATAGGGAGGCAGTTGTTTGGGATGAGCCTGGAGTTGCACTAGGGAATCGAAGACAAGGGAAGCTAGAAGTCAAGACTGAAGGATAACCAAAGGATGCAGGAACACACCAAAGGTGAAACTCTGTTGCTTGGGCAATGCTGAGCTGGAACAGGAAGTCTGTCTATGCTTATTCCTGTCCAGGAAGTTTGAGTGGCTACTCTGGGTGCTCGGACTCAGTTTCATTTCAGTGCCACCGACAGATTTCTGCAGAACCTCCATGGAGAAGAACGGCTGTTCCCCAGCACCGCCTTTTCGAAACCTCCCAATAAGGTTTCTCGCGATGTGCTAGTCGTGTGTGGGACATGCCTCTAGTACAAGATATCATGGTTATGACATGCTGAGCATTTCAAATGGCAATTGGGAGTGAAAGAAATGTTGCTGCCACTACCAGTCTGTAGTTCTGGTTCTTTTACTGCTCTAGGAGGCAATAAGTGATTGGATGCTTGTAAGGCTTTCAGAGCTGTCACCATGCTGAAAGATCTGATCTGCTGATAGATGACATTGTCCAGTTGCTAGTCATGATGAATGTAGTCTTTGCCAGTAATTGGATGACAGCATCTAGTTCTGGACAGCCAAAATGCCACAGGTAGTTACGAAATGCATCTGCATGCAGCTCCTATGGAAATGCAACACATTTGTAAACATGGCATTCTTAGAAATGGAAGGAAGCACCCTCTGTTGTCATTCAATCTAGCTTTGTCCTACAACATCCATGAGTTTTAAGTATTAATCACGATTGTATAAAACAGATAAAAACATAATTGTTTTCTTTCATTAAAATTGTTTTTAATATAGTGAAAAGAGCCAGTGTGATATAGTGGAAAGACATGGTACTGGGATATCTGGATTCAGATCCCCACTTGGCCATGAAGCTTGTTGAAGGGCTTAGGGCTGAGTGACAGTGACTAGCCCTATCTGCCTCTCAGGGCTGTTTGGATAAAATGGATAGGAGGAAACTATTTGTACCACTGTGAGCTCCTTGAAAGTAGGATGGGATGAAATGTAAGGTATAAATAATGGACAACTCTTGGGGGAGCATGCCTTGCTACTTGTCTGAATAAGAAATACCTACCAGTTGGCTTGTTGTAAGGCATTCATTTTCCAACAAAAGCTCTGAGGTTGCTTAGTTTGAGTCTGCATTATGCTGGCAGTGTTACATTAAAATGCCTATATTTTGATGTACTCCCTTCCTACAATTTCTGGCAGGATTAACTGCACAGCAGCATAGGTGTGGCTTAAAAGAAGTGTTTGGGACTGTCAGCAAGGCAGTGGGAAGAACTGCTACTAGGGAACTTTCCAGGCCCTTTATTTGGTTTGAGGGTTGGGCTGCTTACAACATTTGTATGTCAACACAATGTGGAATCATAAGAGTTGCTTATGGCAGCCAAACCTTTGCACATTACGAATACCTATTTCATTGCTCATTCCCTTTTCAGCAAATAACAGATGCGGGTAAAAGATCCAGCAAGGGTTATCCTTGACAAAACCAAGAGACACAAAAAGACAAATCAGCATCAGGATGAAGACTCTTCAGATGACATTGCAGGTAAAAAACGCCATGTCATGGTCAGAGCCAATGTGGTATGCGGTAGTGACTTGTACTTGCTGCATCTGTTGGTTCCTGACTCTGGTGAGCTGGTTATGTGGAGATACTACTACCATGCACCAGGAAGGCACATGCACACCTCCACTCCAGTAAACTTTATTAATGCGGGCTGCAAAAAACGTCATGGTGGTGCCTGCGTGCAACTGTCTCACCACAGACAGGGAGGTAATATTTGCTGTAATTTTATGGAGATTTTGAGAAGCTACCAAATGCCTGGGGATGGAGCGAATTAGCTCTTAGATCTATATCCAGCATCGTGTGAGTGGACTTCCACCCGTACAACGGATCTTCCCTGTCTTCTCCTCCCCCTTCAGTCTGCCACACACTCCCAAAATCTGTTCCACAAAGCAGATTTGGAGAAGCACCAGGGCCTGCGGCCGGGAGGGGGAACCTGCTTTGCTAGCAGATAACTGTTCCATCAACGAATAGACACAACTGGATTTTCTTCCTTGGTCATCAAGGAAAGCATCATCCATATGGTTTCAGTTATCCAATAAGGTGAATATGTGTGGGATTTGGGTATTCCCAGTTTGTTTGGAAGATTTCAACAGGAGAGATGGTTGCAGTCAAACTTCTATGGCCTGATGATTTATGAAATGATCTTATCCTTAGAGTGCTCTGTATGCTTGTAGAAATGCATCTCTTTATGCTTGAATGAGATAATGAGGATGGCCTTTCTAATTTGTAAAGATGGAAAGAAACATGCAGAAAGATTGTTGGCTTATACAACAGCTACAGTTCCAGCTGTGGATACTATTTCTGCTCATATTCTGAGGGGAATGGAGTGCACACATGTTAAAGTTTCTGGAAAACGCTGAATGGTAGTCTCATAGTCCTGTGTTTTTTTTCCTTATTCCTAAATCCAAAAATATTTTATCAAAAGTCCACTTCCACAGTAAAATGTCTGTCTTAAACATTTTAGTCCTGTTTAAACTTCTTCTGTAGGTCTGACATGCCAGCATGTAAGCCAGGCTGTAGATGTGCATCATGTGAAGAGGGCGGTAGCACAAAATGTCTGGTCAATATGTTCAGAGTGCTTAAAGGAAAGAAGAATATGTGATGGCGAGCCAGTAATGCCTTCTGACATATGGCTCTGCCTCAAATGTGGTTCTCAGGTAAATAACTTTTAAACCTACAGATCAATTACTATATTGCTCTTATAACTACGACTAGCATCTCATTGACTTCGTGGAGCTCTACTAATGTACCAATATGAATCAGTCTAGGACTAAGTGTTTGGAATTTTATTCATTTGTGGGATCTGGACAGTAACATTTTAGCTCTTGCTTAGGAACCTCCAGCAGCTTGATCTTCCCCATGGACTTCCAGCCTTGCTATTCTTGGGAAATGCCATAATAGAGCAGTCTGTGGAAACCTGGTGAACAGTAAGCTGCTAGATGTTCCTGGGTGTTGCTGAAGAGTCTTATCATGGACAGAACGGCCTGGCTGTGATGCTGCTTACCTGGCCCGGAGATAGTTCTGTGGGAGAGGGCTGTGTCAGCTTTTATACTGCTCTGTGTATGGTTAGGGTGAGCAGGACCTCCACATTCAGTCAAGAAAAATGTAAATGGACATATCTTGCATGTTAAAGTCTCTTGAAGTGCTTAAAAAAAGAGAGCAAAAGTGCCCTTTTGTAGAACAAAACACATTAGCTGAGTTTACTGAGGAACATAACCATTTTGATAACAATATTTTAACATTTTATTAATGAACTGTAGGGCTGCAGTCAAAACTCAGAAGGCCAACATTCTTTAAAGCATTTCCGAACTGCACAAGCAGAACCTCACTGCATTGTAATCAACCTCAGCACATGGATCGTATGGTAAGTTAATATGTATTTGGAGCGGGAGGGCTGTGTGTGTTGGAGCAAAGATATGCATTTGTAAGTTTAGTAGTATGTACATGTAATTACATGTAAACAATTACAGGGTGTGTTTTTTTGTTATTTAGCTATGAATTAAAGATGCAAAACAGCATCATAGAAGTAATTCTTCTTGGAGTTGTAGTAGCGTGGAAATATATCACCACTGATGTCGCCTCCTGTTTTTTGCCATGAGACAGCTGTGCCATCCAAGCCCAGTTGCATGGTTGTGGTGGGGGTGGAAATGGGGAAGCAGGGAGTCCCTTCCATCTTCCGCATATCCGTGCATGACTTCTTGTGAAGCAGCACCAGAGCAATGTGACTGCACTGTTTGTATTTAAGAGGAATTTTTTTACTTTCTAGGCATAGATTACAATTCATCTGCAGAAGTTCTTCTGGCACTAATGCAACTTCAGCCAATCCATGTGATTGAGAGCCAGACTAGATATGACATGGCAGATCTATGCTCAGATCTTTTTTTCTTATAAACAGCAGCTGGGGCAGGGGCATTTTAACCCTTTCTTCTTGTGCCTTTCCCCCCGGAAATTCTCCTCCTCCCAAGCTGCTATCAAATGTGAAAATAGCTTTAGGGGTAGGGGAGGGATTTAATGTGAATGAACAGCACAGGGGGGAGAGAGTTAAAAACAAAACAAAAACCTTTCTCCAGAGCTAAGGGCCTGATCCAAATTGCCCCTCCCCCATTGCTGCTTTTAACCAAAGGAGAAGTTTGGGAGATCTGATCAAGACTCTGTCATGCCATGTCTAATTTGGCCCTGAAATGCCCATTGTTAACCACAGTTTATCATTATGTGCAAATATGAGCAATACATCTGAAGTTACATTAGTGTAAGAAAAATATTTTAACATTTTTTTTTAGTTTTAAAAAGTGCAGGCAAAATGGGAACTGAAGTGTTTGAATTTCTAAACATTAATCACTTAAGATAACATAACTTGTTTATAGCAGTTGTTAATATGTGGTTCACAGAACAGCAGTGCTTGTGCAGTCACTTGAGCTGAGGAACTGCAATGCTTTTGGACAGTATACAGAGTCATAAGAATTTACTCATTATCTTGAGGTTAGTTGTTACAGTATTTAAATTCTTATTCTAGGTGTTACGAATGTAATGAAGAGTTGTCAACACACTGCAACAAGAAGGCTTTGGCACAGATAGTTGACTTCCTCCAAAGACATGTTACTAGAAATGAATCAAGTAAGTTACTTCAAAAAATTTACATGGGTCTGAAGTTGATATACCCCTATTTAAATATGTCAGAAGTATGAGATCCAGGGGCACAGAAGGCCCTTTAGGAGTCCCCATTGTCCTAATAGGTTTATTTGTATGCTGCTTTTCCATGGTGAAACCATGCTCAAAGTGGCTTGCAGCAACTTCAGAGAAATGTACATAATAAAATATCACAGCAGCGTTGCAACCAAACTCCAAACAAATGACTGAACTATCTTTACGGCTAAGAGGCAGATACCCTTAGTAGAGAAAAGGGGTTGATTCACTCACAACTTGCTACTGAGTGCTACAGTGATCAACTTGTAAAAGATAGGCACCATGCCTTGATCCTACACTGACTGACCAGAAACCCTGATTTCTAGTTGCATGTCTGGGTTTGAGAGGTTACTCTGTAATGAAGGAAATGGCTTTAGCAGGACACGGGAGTATTATGTGAACATATTCCGTACTTCTTTTGTTGTCCTATTCATGCTATAAATAAGAACTGAACTTGCCAAAGCTTTCTGACTTCCCCTCCCACCTCTTACCTAATCAAGATATAATTGATAGTTTCATGTTGGATTCAGGTGGAATTGATTATTTTTTTGGTGAAAAACTATGGGTGTCACTGCTGGATGGGACAATTGGTCCCCTGAGCCATTTCAATTTGACATGTATGTCCTGTTTCTGAACATGGTCAGTCTGCATCTGGATGATCAAAAGTGGAAAATAGGAATTTGGGTGGGGCTGTAATGGGGTAATGGGGGGGAGGGGTTCAGACCAATTAGTCATCCATACTTCTTTTCCACCACCAGCCCTGCAAATTCTACCACCCCTGGACATTATATGCTCCTCCTTTCTGAGTCTTTTCCTCCAGTCAAGCTAAGATCCCACAATAAGTTTGATGGTGAAGATTGACTTAGCTGGGAAGGATAAAACTAGTTTTGGAAACAAAGGAATTTTGAGAGAGAAATAGCATCAGCACAACAGCTCAGAGTGTGCATCGTGTGTCCCATGTATGAGCCAGATGTTGGAATATTGGGATAAAAAGCTCATGTAGATTGGCCCTTGGTTAGCACGAAGACCCACTTGGGAAATGGAATCAATATTGGCATGTCTTTTAGCACACAGGGTCTCATGTACCATGCAAACAAGGACTCAAGGAATTGCAATTCCAGTTAAATATTCTGGGGTTGGTGATACAAGAAGAGCACAAAATCCATTTGGCATCTGATTAAAGGATCGTGCTCAGAACATTGAATTCAGTAAAGATGCTTATTGATGAATTAGTGTGTGATGGTTTTATGTTTGGTTTTGCTATATGTAAGCGGGTTTGAAGGAAACTGTTTGCCTAGGACTGTTGCCTGATTACAGAAATTTTACAGTACAATCTTATACATGGCTACTCAGAAGTAATTCTCTGGGACTTACTCCCTAGTAAGTGTGCATTGGATTGAAGCCTTATAGTGCAGTCCTTCTACATGTCTGCTCAGAAGTAAGTCCAATTGAGTTCAATGGGGCTTACTCCAAGAATTGCAGCCTTAGTCTATCAGTTGCATACATTTTAACTGACTGATTGCTTTTGAGTACATTTGTATGTGACAAACAATAGCTTTTTAGTAAAAGCATACTTTTCTTTTAAATGATGCATGTTATCTGTCATTGTAAGATTCATCTTAGAAGAGGCAGTTCCTTCTGTGTGTGCCAGAAGAGAGATTGCCTCTTCTAAGGTACACCTGCTGTCTGCAATTTAATTTAAAAAAACAAAACCAAGCTGCCTGATTGATCAGGCATCCCATTTTTAGACAATCAAGGGTTTTTTAGATAGAGGAATAGACTTATTTTTCCCATGTCTATGTGAAAATAGATACTTTGGATTACAACCAAAGGATGTTTGTTTCTGTTGAAACCATGGTAAACTCCAGTTGATTTTTAAAAATAGAGCTGGTTTGCACACGATATAGGGTTTAGCACAGGAGATATTGGGATACCCAAGGATACCAGCGCATAGAATGCTGTGCAAAACCAGCAGTGCAAACTGTTATTTGATGAGGATTTTAATTTGTGTATGGATCTATCAGCCCTTTGTTATTCCATTTTATATTCGTACAGTTTGTCATTTGTGAATTGCTCTTCCCCACTCCTTAGATGAAAAATTACTATCTTTGGTATACATGAGACATTGGTACCTTTTAAAAACAGTCTTGCGTTAAAATGGTGTGTGTGTGTGTTGGAAAATGGCTTGCCATTTGCGCAAATTGTTACGTGCAAGTCTTTCTAAAATACCAAATGCTCAACAAGAATATGAGATGTGGGGCATGGCATGTTTGTCCAGTTTCAATTTGATCGAGAAGGCTTTTGAAGAAAAGGCAAATATATTGGGGAAGGTAGCACAGATTTCCTAATGAATGCATTGAGAGAAAAACAGAACCAAAAGTGTGTGTCATTGGGATAGATGTGAAGGACTAGCACAGTAGCAGGATCCCTGCTTTTTCACTCAGCAGTTCATACAGATACAACTTCTAGCTGCAAAAATGTGCAAATTATGTTACTTCTACATGACTGACCTAGGGAATTACATTAAGCGATTGAGATGAGCCCAAGTGTGTGGTTCCCAAAAGAATGCTTGCAGCTGTGTGGATTTCACATCTGATCTTGTGATTTACCCTGCCCAGCAAAGTGTGTGCTTTTTCTCTCTCCCCCTGCTTTCCCCCCTTTTTAAAAGTAGTCTGTTTGGTTAACAGGTCATTTTTGGCACAATAGGAAGAATGAAGCAAGTGCTTTGTAAGGAATAAGCACCCAGCAGTTTCATGGAAAAGGCTAGCAGGCCATTATGTTGTATTTGCCAGGAAAGCAGGTGCATTATTGTCATGATGGCACACTTGTGCGTTTCACATGAACCTAATGAACATGTACACAAGAACCACACTGAGCTGCTACTGCTTTGAGATCTGTTTTCCACGACAGAAGGCAATTAGAAATGAGGGTGTGCTTGATCACTGGAAACAGCCCACATGGCTGATTTTCTCTATATCTTTTCTTTCAGCTAATGGGAGCAGGAAAGCCAGTTTTTGGTTGGGGGAGAGTTTCTGTAAAATTTGCAGTGCCACCTATAGTTTTGAGATTCCGAACACTGGCTTGTTTACTAATATATTGAACATTCCTATAACAGTTTGGCAAACTATTTTTAGTTAGGCTTATAGATATATTGTATATGTATATATAAGGTCTGGTTTTTTTAACAGTTATATTCCAGCAATAGTTGTATGCTATGCTGAAATTCATGTGGCTGTATATTTGTAGTTCCTTGGTTCTCTGTAGTTCTGAATTCCAAAAAACATAGTATAGCCAGCTCATTTGTTAACTTTTTCCTTTTGGAGAGAAGCAGACTAAAATTTGAGATGAATACATTCCAGGGAGAGTCTTAAACTGATAGCACCTTTGGATTGTGTAAAATCCATTCTGTCTGTGTTTTGTGGATTGTCGGGCACCGTTCGTTCTGTTGTCCACCCAGAGAAGTATTTATTTCCTTTTTCTGAATTTGTGCAAATCTGCATTTCCACAAATTCACACATGAAAAAAGGCACAAATTCCCCCCATATGTGCAAATTCCCCCCAAATGTGCATTTTCACGCTCTAGCCTATGGGAGAAATGCACATTTTTGGCCGTTTTTCTTTAAGTTTTGCATATTTTTCTACGATGAAATTTGTGCAAAATTCCCAAAGGTTATGACAGGGTAATGCCAAAGGACAGTACCAGCCCAAGATACTTTATTGCCTGAGGTGGAATTGGTGACCCTCCTGCAGAGTCAAGGTGCATAGTACCCAATGCCAGTGAAGTTATTTTGGCACCTGAGACAGAAAATTCCACAAGCATCTCTCCCCCTTTCTATTAATAAAATACAGCAATGATAAATGAAATAACTAATGATTTGCTGCCCATTCATAACACCCACAATCAGTTGTCTGAGGTGGCCATCTCACTCTGCCTAATGGTAGGGTTGGCTCTAGATATAGAGAGAACCCTACCGACTGCTGCTGTTTAATATCTGCATTCTGATGGGGCTTATGCATGTTTCATTGATTTGAGCAGCACCCATTTATTCTGTCTGAGCCCTGTGAATAAATGGCAGTTCGGATTCTTTGATGCAAGTTGTGTTATGGTAGTGAATGGGAAATTTGGCAAGTAAGTTTTAAAGTGATAATTTAAGAACAGAGCATTCATATGGTTTCCCCCTTTAAAGTTCAGATTTTTATACTTTTTACAGTACTGAAAAATGCTAGTTCAATTCTTTTCTTATTTTTCAAGTATAAAACAGGGATCCTAGCAATATATTTATAATGCAGCATAAGGGGAATTTACTTGAACTTAACCGTTCTTTTTACCATGTTGCTGAAGTACCAGAACGATACACAACAGAGAAGCCTTGACCTTGGAACATGTTCCATAGTCTCTCATACATTTTATTGTTTTCTTTAAAAAGAAAAAAAGGAGAACAAAAATACTCATCAGATGAAAGAAAAATGATTAAAAAAACACACTTTTGTACAATTTCTGTTTCAGCAACAATACAGGAAATGTGTGGACACACACAGAGACGCACACACACCTTATTAGAAATACAGTAAAAATGAATTGATGCAGAGCTCACTTGCATGTCTTGTATATCAGGTCAACACATCACGTCAGAATAGATACTTGTGGTAGATCAATTCAGCAACTCAACAAATCTTGTTCATCTCTCAACTTTAGAAGAATAAGACATGAGAAATGAAATGGAGGCTATAATCCTGTGCAAATTTACTTGGGAGTGGGACCACAAATAACCAGCAATTCACAACCCAACAACAAACCATGGGTTCTCTTCATGGGTTATCTGTGGTTAACAAACCATGGCTTATTATCGTAGCTGAGTTCAGACAACAGAACAACCCATGTTTCAGCAACAACCCACGGTTCAACAACAACACACGCTCAACCCATACTCATCCCTTGAGTGAGGGTTATAGTGTGTTGTGAACCCAGTCAGTGGCTTGGTTCAGACAACACGCTAACCCACACTCAGAGGTTGAGTGTGGGTTGTCATTGAACTGTGGGTTGTTGTTACAATGTGGGTCATCATGTTGTCTGAACCCAGCTGCTCTAACAAACCACAGTTTGTTAACCACGGATAACCCATGAAGAGAACGCATGGTTTGTTGTTGGGATGTGAACTGTTTGTTTGTGGTTAACAAACCCTGGTTTATTATCATGGCTAGATTCAGACAACACGATAACTCATAACAACAACCCACTGTTCAATGACAACCCATACTCAACTCCTGAGTGTGGGTTAGCGTGTTGAGTGAACCCAGTCAGTGAGACTTACTCCGAAGCAGGTTCTCTCTCTGCAGTTTTCCCCAATTCCCCCCTTGCAGCCTCCCCCCTTGCATCTTATTCTGAGGATCCCTGGGGGCTGCAGTGTGGAGAAGGGGCTGTGGAATTCCCTATGCACGAGCATCCTTGTGTGAATGCTACATTGGATATAACCCACTGTGAATTTTAAATAGCTATATAAAATCGGTCAAAGAAGAGAATAAAGAATCTTGGACGATACGGCATTAGCAGTTCACCAGAAGCCTAATTACTAATGAACTTGTAAATATTTCTCATGTCTATTAAAAGCAAAACTTTTTATGTGGAGACCAGCTAAGCAAAAACATAGATTTCATTTCTCAAGGCAGGTGAATTAACAGTCTGATCAATGAATGTTTACTCATAAGTAAGTCCCATTGCGTTTAATGGGGCTTACTCCCAACAGTAAGTATGCATAGAATTGTAGCTTTAATTAGCTGACCTCCATGCATTTCAGTTTAACTGACAGTGCAATTCTGTGTATGTTTACTCAGAAGTAAATCCCGCTGGGACGTATTCCCAGGAAAAACACATTTAGGACTGCAGTATGGGTTGTGGATTGGATTTAAAGAACTGGTAAGATATGTTTTTCTTAATATCCCAATCTCTTGATAACTCTTAAGCTAATATGCTATTCAGGTGCATAGTTATGGTTTTTTGGAGGTGGATGGGTGAGTAGGTTTTATTTTGTTTTATCTCCTTGGATGAGTCACATTTGAGACTCAGTGAACAGAACCTTGCTACTTGTGTGAAGCTGTCATTTAATCATGAAATGAAATGCTTTTATTGAGTTTGCCCTGCAGATATGGCCCTCTGTGGCAGTGCTGTCCATATTTGGTGGCTGTGCAAGGAGAGCCAGGTGGTGCTGCAAAGCGTAGCACAGTGAAGCGTGGACAGATCTAGGTTTGACATTTGTCATCCTGCACTGCTGAAGGGGAGAGAAAAATCTGCTTTTCCATATGCTTCTGCTCTAATTTTTGCCTGCAGTTTTGTCCAGATGGCCTTGTGAGCATTGTTTACTCGAAGATGTTGTCCCAGATGTTGTTGAATGCCAATGGATAAATGCAACAACTGTGGTAGGCCAGTATGCAAATTATGTACATAATTTTAGCTTTTTTAAAAAAAGTAACCTGTGTGTGTGTGTAAATGCCATCTAATTTAATTAGCTTTTTAAAGATGAGCACCAGTGTGGGATAGTGGATAGATGTTAGACAGGCACAACCTAGGTTCAAATCCTTCTCAGTCCATAATACTCCTTGGGTAACATTGGGTGAGTTTTTCTTTCAGCCTAACCTTATCTCACAGAAACCCAACCCATGTTTGCCACCTTGAGTTCCTGAAATAAAACTTTAATTAATAATAAATGTTGGAAGCATCACTCTCTCCTCATTGCCAGCTTAATGCTCTGTGTATCCTATAAGTTAGGGGTGGGAAGAAAGTAGATCTCCAAATATTTTGAATGTCAGCTTCCAGCATTCCTAACCATTGGCTATGCTGGCAGGGGTTTGTGGGATTTGAAGTCCAAAATATCTGGAGATCTATCTTCTGCGCACCGCTGCTTTAAGTCTTATGCCAATGGAGATGTTGCAGATTTACATTCTAAATGCCATTTTTATAGGCAACCTATTTGGAAAAATGCATGCTTCAGGTTGCTGATCTTGTTATTCACTGAGTTCTGTTCTGATGGAAACAAAACTTAGGGTGCAGTCCATTAGGAGGGCACTGCTGCTTTGCAGGGGCAGCCCTACCATTAGCAGATTGAGGCATCTGCCTCATGCAGAGGATGCTGTGTGCATGTGCGTGCAGGGGAGAGCAGCAGCAGTGTATTGTACGACAGAGCTGTTTGTGCTGTGTGGCCTGCCCTAAGCTATCCTGCTTCCCTCAGGTGGTAGAGCATGTAGTCCCTAAGTCAATGTTGAAGTCAGATTCAACTGCCAGTTCAGTCAGCTTCTGTATGAAAAAGTTATGTGGGAGGAGGGGGGAAATCCTCTTGTCTTTTGCCCCAGTCAACAAAATGTCTTGGGACAGCCCTATTGCCATGCCGTCTTCATTCATTTCAAAGGAGCTGCTTGCAACTCTTTTGTGAATCCCATTGCAAAGAATGGTAGTCATGCAACAGCGGTTGATGTGCTTATACACGTTATCTTTATGATATATACATATACATAGAGACTAGTTCAGTAAGTGGAAAACAGATGAAGCAGCTGCTGAATCTCTTGGCATGTCTTGTTTGGTTTTCACTGGCTCACATTAGTGGACTAGGAAAGTTCTATAGGAACTCTATCATTATGAACATGAAGAAATGGGGGTGGGTTCAAAAATAGAATTGCAAACCCAGGCAAAATTTCAAATAATGTGTCTTGACTGGAAGGCAAATTGTGCCAACGATCTGATGTCAGATATAATAGGTATTTTAAATCATATTTGTTTTCTTTCTATCAAAATTTGATTATAGTTCTCCCCCACTCCCCCTCCTTCTCCCCATTTTTCAAAAGAGGATGTAAGTATCTAAGGGTAATGTGTAGAGAAATCTTTCGGCATGAGCATTCCATTAATGTAAATAGGTCTGTTTAGTTATTTCTCAAGAACACTTAATGAGTCCTCAGTATGTAACTCATTAGGACAATATATGAATTCGTATGTCAAAATGTAGATTGCAGCACTGCAACTCTTAGTATCCATTAAGTCCATAACTTGTTCACATTGACATGCATTGTTAATCAATACTTGAAATGCTGCAGATGTCAGTAATGTTCATATTTAGTATAGCAACCATGACAATATGAAAGTTGCTAGTAGAAATCCAGGCTAAATAGTGTGTCTCAAGCCTTTTCATTACCTCCAGGCTACAAGTTAATGGCTGTCTAACTTCACTACCCCGTATCTATTTAAACCATAAGGCAAATAGGCAAATACAAGGACGTTGCACTGGTAGCGCGTTGTATTACAATGTATTAAATATATTTGGTTTTTAAGGTTTAAAGCAAATAGTCTCTTATGCATCTAGCTCCAGATTAACAGATCCACTGCCCAATAGCACACTGCGGACAGAGAAAAATACAAGTATATCATAGGGCACAACATGATACCCATCCAGCTGTTGAAGATGTGCTACAAACTAACTCGAACTCTTGCTCAATTGGTGGGCAAGAAACTAAGGCTGCAATCTTATATGCACTTACCTCGGAGTAAGTCTAATTGAACTTAATAGGAGTGACTTCCAGTAGACATGCTTAAATGATTGTGTTGCATGGTTCTGATTGCTGCCTTCACTGGAATGCTATCTTATAAATTTGATTTTCTAGAACGTGGGATATACTCTTCAGTTCAAAACTTACCTAAAAGGCCTTTCAGGCTATATTGTCCATATTACTTAGTGTAGTAGTCATTTGGGGGGCAGGAACGGAAGAAGAAAAGACATACCCAGGGATAACATCTAGAAGAAGAGGCACAAGTCTCTTGGGTGTATTAAGGAAAATACAGAAGTTTGGATTCAGACTTTTAACTGAACTTAGTTTCCAATTAAATTAAATTAAATTAGTGGGACCTAAGTCATGCCCCATTAATTTCAATGAGAACTAAGTGCAAGTAACTCAGTCTGGATCCAACCCAGAATATTCAAGTTTATTTCAGAAAGTAAATATGTATTAATTTATTAATTACGTTTTTATACCGCCCAATAGCCGAAGCTCTCTGGGTGGTTTGCAAAAATTAACTTGGGTCAGTTGCTTGGAAGGCAGCTATGCTCACCACTATACCACCAATGAACTCTGCATTCATTTCTTACAGATAACAACAAATAAGGGTTCCTGTATTTAAAGATGTTGAAAATGCGGGTTGTGTTTCCTATAATTGAATTGTTGGAGTAGCACAAAACAAGTGTTTAGGACACAATGGGCAGTATCCAATAGTGCCGGTGCACCTCCACTCATTCCGTTGCATCCACAGGACTGACCACTAGTGCAGCAGGAACTAGCGCTTCCTAAAGCAACCCCAGAAATGAATGGAAGCAATTGTTTCCAGAAGAGGACAGGTCAGTGGACCTGTCCTCTTCTGTGAACTCTGCTGACCTGCCTCATTTCAGAAACAAGTGTTTCTGATTGCTTCTTGAACAGCTAGCTTCCTGTTGCGCTAGGGATAGGTCCTGCTAGTGCACAGGCAGCATTGGATACTGCCCAGTGTAGACTTTGAATTTGCATGGTGGAAAATTGGCACATAGAAAATAGTTCATTTTTTTTTACCTACGAAGTTGTGATAAGTTAGCTGAAGCTGAGCTCCCTTTCCTGGATAATAGGTTTTCTGTCTCAAATAACTTTAGTTGTAGTAATAACATGTGGCTTATTTTTGCCCTTTAAATCAATGGCCATAGATATATCTATATATGCCACCCATGGTTTTTTGGGCCAGTTGCTATACACATCTTGACAATAGGAGCCATGTACATAGTACATGATGTGGTGTACTTTGGAGAAGAACCTGAATCATCTCAAGACACAGAAATTGGCCTGTATGGTACAGCCAAAGTCATGGTACAGTTTTTGGATTTTTCTAGCCCCCCCAATCATAAGACTTGCTAACATCTAGAAGTGCTATAACCCTCATGAAAGCAGATAGAACTTGAAAATGTGTGGCTGGTGTGAGGTGAAGGCTCAGAGCCACTTGAAATGGGACATTGTTTCTATACCATTATAGGCTGGGACTAAAGAGCTACTTAGGCTTATTGAAGGTGCTCCTGCTAGCCTAGCCAAAATTTTGTGGGATGGTTGAAGCCATGCTATATCTCAGATTGCTTTGAAATATCATTTTAAATTGCCTGTTAAAGAAAAAGAAGTCTAAAGTTTCTTTGAACTTGAAGTCCTTTGGATCCTGGCCATTGTTTCCACATGAAGTAGATCATGAACATGATGTATGGGCCATAATATGTGATGACTACATGTGTGTATTCTTGACATAGAAAGGTTTGCTAGTCAATTTCTGAAAACTTGCTGTATTTTCATATTAGCCATTTGCAAACTCATAGAAGAGCATGTCCCAAGATCTTAGGAATATGGTGTCATTCTAAGCTGGCGTTCTCCATTGAGACTATGTATAATCTTCTTTATGTTGTCTTTTATACTGGGTTCAAACTTAAGTATAAATGTTTGAGCCACAGTTGATGCTGCTAATGTTTTGTTTCCATTAAAGGTTCATCATCAAAAATTATATGGCTTCATGAAGAAAACAATGAAGCAAGTGACATATTAAAGGAGAAAGGCATCAGTTCCAGTTGGGCATCCGTTCCAGTTAAAGGCATTAATAATTTAGGAAACACATGCTTCTTTAATGCTGTCTTGCAGGTAAGGCTACAGGTGTCTTTCCCTGCCCTGAAACAGAGCTATTGAAAATACAAGGGGTTATATTCAATGTTAGTCCAACTTAAGTCCCATTCATTTTGATGGGTCTTCTCTAAGTAAGACCAACCTTGATGCAACCCAAAGAAATAAGGTTGACCATTGCACTCATTCTTGTCCCAAGTTTAGAAAAAAGTTGATAGAAATTCTGCAGGCCTGTGCACAGTTTTTTCCCCTCTGCAGCACTGACTGCCCAGAATAGCTCCATCCTGGTTTCTGAGTTTTCAGCTGATACTGGGCTCACATTTTCAAGTATTTTCTAGTATTTTACAGTAAATCCAGGCCTTTATTCTTACCTCTGGGGCTTGTTTGAGGATACCATTTTCACGACTCAGTCTTTCAGTGGTTGATTCAAAGTATTTTTATGAGGAATTAATTTCAGCTGAAATAAACGAAGCATCCTCATATGCATATAGAAACTCTTGCCATCCTGCTATCCTCATACTAAGTCATCATAGGTTTCTGTACAAGCCACCATTCAAAGTTGTATTTTAAACAAGAAACACCAACATTTTGGATAATGTACCATGAAGTTCTCAAATTAATGCAAGGCATAACCAACAGTTAGTAGTTTTAGAATGGTTACATATGGACTTGTCTTACTTTTCTATTCTGAATATTTTCATTTTTATTGGGCAATAGAGTTGTGAATGATATAAGTGTGCAATGTAAATGCAATTACACAGTACAGTTGATGTCACTGTTATATATTCAATCCCATTTTAATTTTTAAAAGTGAAACAAAAACAATTTCCCTTTGGCTGCTTCCACAATAGGATTCTTTAATGTCGTCAAGTTCCGCTCTCAGCTGTAGGTGGAGTTAAAACGATGGTTCCACCCTGCACTTAATATTGTGCTATATTTCCTTTAACATCCAGCAATGACCATCCATATGGTGACAGGAAAACAAATGGAGGTGAATGTCATTGGATAGGACAATTCTGATGGGGAGGAGAGGGGGATGAAGGGTTATTCCTCCCCATCTGCACATTTCCTTGTGCTGCAGTGGAAGCACTAGAATCAATGAATATGTTTTATTTTCCTTCACACTCCTTTAGTGTTCCAACGGTGTGTGTTTATGTGTGGGGGGCAGAGAAGGGTTTTCCTGTTGCACTGAGCTGGAGAGCTTTGCAAAAGTCTCACTGTTCTGCAAACTCTGGGAGCCTCAGTGCAAGTAAGGGTTATTCCCTTCTTCCAAGCCTTCTCTGGTTTGTGTGGAACTGTAGAACTTTGAAAGCAATGAGATACCCTGCTGCTTTCCAAAGCTGAGAAGACGTCCTGCACAAAACCTCTTTCTGCTTTTGACGTTCTGTGCTTCCACTCAAGTTAGAGAAGGCTTAGGAGAAGGGGAGAGGGGAATTCCCTTCCCTTGCACTGAGGCACCCAGAACTTTTCAAAATGCAGTGAAATGTTTCTCTGGCTTTGTGCAGCCCAAACTCCCCCACTCCTGCTGCCTTTCCCCCAGTGTTAAGGAGTGTGTATAACAAAGAAAATATGAAACACATTCTTGCTGTCTTTGTGTATCAGTAAAACAAGGAAGTGCAAGGGGCAGAGACTGGCCGTAATGCAACTATAGCACTAAAGTTCTCTACACCTGCCGGTTGCATGACTCTTCTGATTTTCTTTTTTTTAAAGTCAGAAAAAAAATGAATGGAATAGGGGGGGAAAAAAAACCCTGAAGAACAATGATGTGATGACAGTGGGTGCTTCCAGATGAGGCTTTTATTATGCAATTGCGCTGCCTCATTCACAGAATTTTAGTGGGACAGGGGAAGTCCAAACAACATTATCTTGTAGCCCTCCTGTGTTTTCTAGAGTATCAAGTCGCTTTCAAATAAGAATTCATTATTATAGTCCAGTGAGCAAGTAAATGTCATCTATAGACTTTTTCTTTTTCCCTGTAGAACTTGGCCCAGACACACATGTTAAATGAACTAATGCATGAAATGAAAGAAAAGGGGACAAAGCTAAAAATTGGTCAGAGTCCAGCATCTCAACTGGTAAGCATTTAGTGAGCCTCTCAACTTTGTGTGAAATATTCAAAGAACCCATCTTTGAGAATAATAAAATTATTTTTAAATCTAATAAAGAAGAAATAGTTAAGTGTGGTTTTTCGTTATGTTTTTCATTTAACAAATCACTCTAGGATCATAATTTGCTTGCAGAGGAGACTGAGTTTTCTACATTTAAGTTTAAAAGCTTCTGCTTTCTAAGAAAGTCTCCTTTCTCCTCAAATCCAGGGGAGCTTGCAAACCCAATGACTTTATGAGGATGGAAAGGGCAACTTGGCTCTTTCCATGTATTTTGGATGTGTGGGCTGAAATCGTACTTGGAGAGAGAAACAAGGACATTAATTTCTCTTTCAGAAATAGGGCTGATGTCATGCTTCTGTTTTAATTCAGCAGAGTGCCAGTAGCAACCACAATCTGATTGGTGATTTTGTAGAACAATATGGGTTAGATCCAGAGTGTCCCTTCCGTGAACAGAAGGGCTCCATCCACTCACAAAAACTGAGATCCAGTAGAGACTCTTGCTAGAGGAATGCAGTTTTTGAAGATTCCCTCCTCCTGTGCCACCTGCCACATTGTTCTAGAGGGTTTCGGGGCCCTCTGTGTTCCAGAGGGGCCCCCCAACCCTTCAAAACAGTTGTTCAAGGGGGCACATGGGGAATAAGGAATCAGAAAAAATTGCCTGGGCACATGGGGAATAAGGAATCAGAAAAAATTGCCTGCCCCCTTCTTCCTCTATCAGGAGTGCCCTGTAAACAGAATTGTTCTCACAGGAACTCTGGATTAAACCCTGTGTCTACAACAGGAAGTATGGTCAGATTCAGTGAATACCTGGGGAGTGGCGGTGGGGATTAGATAGGGAAAGAATATGTTCATTATCATTTTCAGTGTCCAATCAATACCATCCTATAAATTCCCCTTAAATTGTTAGATTGTAAAGTATGATAAGTGTTAGTTCTCTTTTGTTCACTCTTTCAAAACTATCACCAAATAGACTCTGCTCAAGCAACCTACCATGCTCTTTTGAATATAGAAATCTATAAACTGTTTTTCTTTGCACATGAACCTCAGGCTCCTAGAGACTCAGATCTTTCCCCACCCCTCCTAAATTTTGATTAGAAATTCCACTATCCATTTAGTTTGCATTTATGAATTGAGAAGAAGTATTGTGCATTAAAATCTGATATTTATTTTGATCCCAAAGGACCCTTTGGTAGTGAACCTTTCAAGCCCTGGGTCATTGACTTCAGCTATGTTCCTGTTCCTTCACAGCATGAAAGACACTGGAAAAGGACCTCTTTCTCCCAAAGTTCTTTTCAGCCAGCTCTGTCAAAAGTAAGAGTAACTTCATGTGAGTTGCGTGTTTCACATGGATGACATCCATACACTAAATATGAACTGTTTCGTTATATAATCATTCTGTTTAGATCAGTAGAAATGTGTTGTGGTGTATTGTATTAGAACAAAATAATATTAATTTATGAGGGTTTTTTCCCTCAATAGTTAGGTTATTAAGGGAAAAAGAAAGAAATTGATGATTCTTTCCGTAGCAACTGTTTAGCGTCTGGTACTAATTCATCCACTGTTAATTTTGTTAGTATTGCAGCTGTCAGACATTTTGCTAAGACAGATTGTGTGCATAGCTACAGGGCCCTTCTGTTTGTTTTCCACTATTCTGAATATAAGGGTTGCAGACTTTTGACTTATCTAGAGATATAGTGGCTCACACAACATTTATGTACTAAGAGGACATAAATAATTCTTTCATTTGTTATGGCTGAATAATTTTAGCAGTGGAAGAAATTGTGAAGCCAGGTATTATGGCAGTGCTCCTTCTTATTGGGCAGATTTGCAGATAATTAGGAAAGTAGAGCTGCTCTGCTGCTTGGTATGTTCACAAAAAATCAGTTAGCTGTGTGTGTTTTGAAATTCTGGTGGTTTAGAATTACTAGGCAAAATTTTCTTTAGTAGGAAATAACTATGCTTTATCCCTTTCTCTTTGAATTTGGAATTTAGACAAGACAGTAGTTCCTAAAAAAGAGAATAGGCATTTTAACCGTGGGCAAAAGAGGAACTTTTCCTGCCTTGGTTCTTTTTCTAGATGATCACAGAAAGTTAATCTGGATAAATGCGTCCACTTAGGATAGGTCTTTTTTTTTTTTCTTTTTGCTCTAGGGCTGTCTGGGAGTAAGGCCCATTGAACGTAATAGGACTTACCTCAGAGTAAACATGCATAAGTTTACACTGATGTATCGTCATAAGATTGCTTTTGTGTTGGTTATAAACAAATGAATACTGAAAATGTTATGAGCCCCCTACCCCCTGCTGGTATAAGTAAATATGAAATACAAGCAGAATTTGTGGGTCACATCCAATATTGTGTGGGCAGTCTTCTGCTTGGCCTACAGAGCATTCCCTTCCTCTCCTCTTCCTTGCAGCCTTCATGCCTTCCTCAAATCAGTTCCAGAAGGTCCCCCAATCGTCTGGAGAAGATTTTGGGGTCAGTGGCTGCAGTGGAGAGGGGGCAATCGCCTTCTCCCTGTTCTGCTGATGGAAACTTTCTGTTGACTACTTGGATTTCATCTAGTACAAATTCTTCTTTGCAGAATTCTGTTTTGTTTTGATTTTTTTATCTCTATAATTATGGGTGGGCCTGTCAATACAGAACTATCTTAGGCTTTCAAAATACTTACCCTTTTGAGAAAGAAAATACCGATGTTTTAACATTGTAATCCAAGTACATTATCAAAGATTCAAAGGAGTTTCAAACTGTATTCCACTGTATGTAAATCTTTCTTCATTGTCATTGCCAAAGGCACAATTTATTTTTCTTCTGAAAACTTTAATCATTTTGGGAGGTCAGCTAATAAGATCGTGCATTCCAGCTACCCATATGGTGCCCAGCTCAGAAGCAAATGATCAACACCCTTCTGCATTACATGATTATGGACATTACATGATTATGGACACTGAAGATTATCTGTTTGACTGACTGGCCAAACAAGAGGAAGGGCAAGATAGGAAAAGGATTTGCTGGGGATTTAGTGCTTTGTACCTTGTTGAGACCTTTGAAAACCAGTTCGTTAAGATCCTGCTCTGTCTTTCTCATGGTATGCCAGATGCAGTGTTGAGAGCTGACCTTCATTGGGAGCCACAGGTTTTTAAAATAATAATAATAATAATTAATAATAATATAATGTTCCCATGGAAACCTAGGACAGAGATGTATTTTAGCACAACCCTTTTCACATTAGTGGGTTATACGATGTGAGAATCTAGTACTGGAGTATAACTTATCACCAGGGCTGGTAAGACAAATTAGCAAGCATCATGAAAAGCACCCCCCACCCCCCAGATAAAAATCATTAGATTTACTACCAGATTAGAACTGGCAAAAATTGAAAACACTCACTTCTTGTGATAATACTATCACTACAGTATTGATTGTTGTTTACAAAGATATTTATATTTATTAGAATTTACCTACCCATCCTTAAGAAAACATTTGATCAGGTTATGTTTCCAAACTATGTCTGGGATCACTGTGCCTTGTTTTGGAGATCAGTGTATTCTGGTACTTCTTCAGTTTACTTTGTTTCTCTATGTGAATTTTTGCCTCTACTGGGAACTGCGAAGACCTTTGGTTGATGGAGTAAAATACTGATGATGGGTAAATAGATTTGAAGTACTGATAATACTTCAGTTTAAGCTTTAAAATGGCAATGCCAAACTAAATCATGTCTCCACCACCTAACATGGCTAGATTTTGCTGAAGATACTCTTCTATAAATTCCTTATAACTATAGGGGTGGGGTGGGCAGTGTCTCAGTGGTAGAATATGTGCTTTTCATTGTGTGTGGTTCCAGGTTCATTCCTTGCCATCTCTAGTGAATGGTTCTTTGGTAATAGAGTTTGGAAAGACCTTTTTCGGAGACCCTAGAGAGCTGTAGCCAGTCATATTATACAATACTGGACCACCTGGCCAATGGTCTAACTCATAAGCAGCTTCATATGGGCGTCTCCTTGATCTACAGTGAAGGCTGATTTCTACTCAGTTATGGGAGCAGAACAAAACACTGAATGCGACCTCTCAGTTTAAAGGAGGGGGAAAGAATTCATGCTCAATAATATATGGACCCAGAGCATAATTTTCCCCAACCCCACCAATAGGAAGCCATGCAGAGCTATTCTGCAGAGTCAACCACTCAGCTTCAAGTAAGGCCTGTGGGCAGAAACAGGCTTCAATGCATGTATCACTTGATGGTTCAGGACCTGTGAGTAAGTTAGATGTGCATCCCCGTGCAGATGCTGTCTGTCTGCAGTGCACAGTTTTCAATGGGATATGCATCTCCCATATGCATTCTGGCTGTGCATACCATTGAAAGCAATGTTATGTGGATTGACAACATCTTCTTTTGCATGTCCATTTGGAGGTGCCAATGATTCCTAATTGAGCATGTGATATGTGCATTGAAGACTGTTTCCACACACAAATCTCTTTAGCTGGATTAGAGGGAGCAGTATTTGGGAGAAAGGGGATTGAAGGAGGGCACAATAAAAATGTCTTCCGGCCCTGCCTCTCTTCGTCTGTAATTTCTTTTTGCAGGTTCTGCGGAAAAATGTAGCCCCAAAAAGATAAGACCAAAGTAAGGTGTCAGATGTTGATAATGGGCTGGATGAGGATGGACTAATGGAAACTGATCCAGACAAGACAGGTGCTCCTGGTCAACTGAAAGGCAGTTCAGAGAACAGGGACTCAGCTTGCCTTTGATGGAGTTACATGTGTCTTGAAGATTCAGGTACTCCTGGATTCAGCCCCAAACCTGGATGCCCAGATTTTGGTGGTGGCCTGGGGTGTGTTTGCACACATAAGGCTAGTGCACCAACTATGCCCATTTCCAGAAATATCCAATCTGACCATGGTGATATCCAGAAATATCCAATCTGACCATGCCTTAGTTACATCTTGTATTGATTTCTGTAACATGCTCTACATGCGTCTGCCTTTGAAAAGCATTCGGAAATGTCAGCTGCTCCAGAATGCTGCAGGCAGACTACTTACCAGAGCTGGTTACAGGGATCATGTGACCCGCTCGTTACAACAATTTCACTGGCTACCGGTCTGTTTCCAGGTGCAATTCAAAATGCTGGTTATGACCTATAAAGTCCTATATGACTTGGGACCAGGCTGTTGGAAAGAATGTATTCTTCCATATGAGTCTTCCTCAGTTTTAAGATCCTCCAGAGAGGCTCCCTCTCTTTCCCTCCATCATCTGAAACATGTTTGGCAGGAATGTGAGGGACGGCCTTCTTGGTAGCTGCTCCCAGGTTCTGGAACTCCTTGCCAGGGGAGGCTAGGCTAGCTTCACCTTCTATTTCTTTCTGTCAGCAGGCAAAAATGTTTGTATTCAGACAGGACTTTGAGCCTTAAATTGACTTGTCAGTCAGTGAAATAGGTTTTAAGTAGCGGGTGCTGTTTTTTAAATTTTTGTATTGATCTGTATTTAACTGATTTGCTTTTATGTTTCGGTTACAGTTTTGTATTTTATCTTATATTTTTTTGTTGTTAACTACCATGAGCACCATTTGTGATGGAAAGATGGGATATCAATTCAATTAATAAATAATAAACAAAATATGATTTATTTCCTCCCTCCGGTCCATGCTTAACTTGCCATTGAAGATGGCCTTTAAAATTAAATTGCTGAACTTAATAATTTTAAGACTTTTAAGATGGTGTACAAAGTTATTACTGTTTTTACCAACATCATGAGTACATATACATCAGATTTCCTTTTCCCTCTCTTTTGTTTTTTGCTGAAGCAGCATTTCATTAATTTTAAGACTCAGATATTTTATATATGTATTTATACCCTGCCTTTCCACCAAAACAAATGATGCTCAAGGCACCATTTATTAAAAAGTAAATAACTGTTAAAATTATATGATGTCATCTAATAATTAACATCAGTCAGCACACCTGGTTCTTTAAGGAGAAATTAAAGCAAGAGTTCTTCTCCATTGATAATTTAGGCTTGGGCATGTAGGCTTGGATTTATGTTATATGGGCAGACTTTGCATATTAATTTCTGGATAAGTTTCTGAACAGTATAGCATAAACTTTAATGAGCAGGTTAATCAACTACAGCTTAGGATAATTAATTGGTGAGAGCCAGTTTTTTTAACCAGTGAGAATAAAATTTTAATTGCTGAGGCTATGGGTTACAGTCATACTTGTGTATCTTTTTAGGCTAGCTTGGTTTTGTTGTGTTACTGTAAATGAAAAAAAAGTATGAAAAATGGCCTTTCCCTCTGACTGGTGATTTGCAATTTAATAAACAAAAGTTATGTCTCATTTTTTCCATGTGTCAGAAAGTCACTTTATATTGAGGTTTCAGTAATATGGCTGCTTAATATTAATCTAGTAACAGCCCCCTTGGCCTCTGTAGGGGAACAAGCAGGAATTATGTTTCACATTTAGTTTTACTTGGAGTTGATTGTTAGAGCATGCATTTTTAAAATGTAATAGCAATCACATCATGATAGTGTTAACAAAATTATACAACAAACCGAGGTTATCCAAAAATGTATTCCACTTAAAACAAATAGACATTATCTAAAGATTAATTAAATATTTAGGTGTCTGTAAAACAGTTTATATTTTGCACCACACTGAGCATTGAGGTAATAGACTTGAGTAGCTGTGACATAGCTGTCACAGTTGTCCTTCAATACTTACGGTCATTAACAGGAATTCAACCTGTTCTGTCATTTATACTGCTGACACTGTACAACAGGTTGTAGCTCATTGACACTGGCTTCCATATGTCAGCACATCTGTGAGCGGTCAGTTCAACCAACCATCTTAAGTCTTCCACTTTCACCAAGGATCTTGCTTGAAGCATATTTTCAAGGAGAGAAGAATGCACATCTTTCAGTTGTCAAATTGAAACATATCAATGTGGATTAGAGCTTCCATCTCTCCCCTTCCCCAGCATGTGCATGCTCTCTCTCTGTTTTTGCCAAAGGTTTCCTGTAAAACTCTTTACATTTCTCCCTAAGAACCTCTTCAAATTATACTGGAGATTTATACATTAAGTGCAATTCAGTATATTAACAGACATCGTCAGTATGTATAAGCCATTAGCAATTGGCTAACCATGATATTGCTCATTTTAAGCCACTGGACCAGGGGCGTTGCTAGGTTCTTAAAAGATTTGGGGCACAGGTCCATAACACAAATTTGCGCAAAAGCGCACATCTAATATGTGCGTGTGCGCATGTGGTGTGTGCCTGTGTGTGTGTATAGATTACATACATAAGAAGTGTGTGTTGACTCCCCCTTCAACTCAGACCCTGATTCAGCGTTTTGGAAAACATCCCGCTTCTGCTTTGGCCAGTTTGTAGTCGGACCACTTCAGCTCTGCACCAAACCTGTTTCAGTGTTTGGAAAAATGAATCTTTATGCTTCCTGTTGACATGGGAAATTAGAAAAAAACTAACTTTTTTCTCTTGGTCAGAACTGGATGATAATTTGAGGCATAGTAGCCCCCTAGAAGGGGTTTACCCAATGTCAGAAAAATAGGTGTAGGATTTACATTTTGTTTTTCTTTTAAAGGGAACTGCCAATAACATTTTAATTCCTTGGAAGAATTGGATACACATTTCAGGATTCATTGCCCCATCAGAGGAGTTCATGTCTGCCAAATTTCAGAATGATAGCCACAAGGGTTTTTGTGAAAGAGTGGCCTTGACTTTTTGTGGTCTCCAAAAGAGGACATACCTATCTCCCTATGTTCCTTGTGGACCATTGTTCTGAAAATTACAGACAGCCTAGAGGTGTCCCTAAGTAAGAAACCAGCAAAGTTTCAGAAGGATAGGTGCAGCAGTCCATGTGGAAGGGGAGTTCTCCAATTTGGGAAGGGAGTGATTTGCTTTCCCTTCTATTCACCCCTTCCCCAATATTTTTTGTGTAAATTTATATGAAAATGCAGAGGTCATTAGAGGCGTCCCCCAGGTAAGAAACCTGCAAAGTTTCTGAAGGATATACAGTCAGGGCCAGAAATATTGGAACAAGGATAACTGTTTTGGCAGTTGGCCCCTGTACACCACCACATTGAAGTTGAAAGGAAACACACCCAGATGGGAGTGAAGTCAGGACTTTCAGCTGTAATTCAAGGGGTTTGACAAAAGTGTGGCACTAACCATTCAGGAAGGACAGCCAGTGGCATACACACACACCCATCGTTGGTGGCTCATAAGTAATGGAAGGAATGGCTGACAAGCAGCTGCATGGCCAGGTGTAGCCTGTTCCCTGGGTGCCCCATGACCAATCAAGCAGATAAAAGGCCTGGAGGTGGTTCTGAGTGTTACATTTGCATTTGGTAGCTGTTCACTGGAACTCCCAACATGAGGTCCAAAGAGGTGTCCATGCAAGTGAAGGAGGCCATCATTAGGCTGAGGAAACAAAATAAACCCATCAGAGAGATGGCAAAAATATTGGGAGTGGCCAGCACAACAGTTTGGAACATCCTGAAAAAGAAGGAATTAACTGGCAAGCTCAGCGACAGCAAAAGACCTGGAAGACCACGGAAGACAACTAAAGTGGATGACCGCAGAATTCTGCTCATGGTGAAGAGGAACCCTTTCACAACATCTAGCCAGATCAAGAACGCTCTTGAGGAGGTAGGCATGTCATTGTCAACATCTACAGTCAAGAGACGGCTTTATGAATGTAAATACAGAGGCTTCACAACAAGGTGCAAACCACTGGCAATGCTCAAGAACAGGCCAGATTAGCCTTTGCCAGCAAACACCTAAAAAAGCCTGCCCAATTCTGGAATAAGATTCTTTGGACTGATGAAACCAAGATTAACTTGTACCAGAATGATGGGAAGAGAAAAGTATGGAGAAGGAAAGGAACAGCTCATGATCCATAGCATACCGCATCATCTGTCAAACATGGTGGAGGCAGTGTTATGGCATGGGCATGTATGGCTGCCAATGGAACCGGGTCACTGATGTTTATTGATGACCTGACTGCTGATAAAAGCAGCAGGATGAATTCTGACGTGTATAGGGCTGTACTTTCTGCTCAGATTCAGCCGAATGCTGCCAAACTGATAGGACACCGCTTCATACTGCAGATGGATAATGACCCAAAACATACAGCAAAAGCTACCCAAGAGTTTCTCAAGGCAAAGAAGTGGGAAGTTCTTCAATGGCCAAGTCAGTCACCTGATCTCAACCCAATAGAGCATGCTTTTCACTTACTGAAGACAAGACTGAAGGCAGAAAGACCCACAAACAAGCAGCAGCTGAAGGCAGCTGCAGTAAAGGCCTGGCAAAGCATCTCGAGGGAGGAAACTCAGCATTTGGTCCTGTCCATGGGTTCCAGACTTCAGGCAGTCATTGACTGCGAAGGATTTTCATCCAGGTATTAAAGGTGATCCTTAAGTTTAAAATGATGTTGGTTTGTTCCATTACTTATGAGCCACCAAGGATGGGTGTGTATGTATGCCACTGGCTGTCCTTCCTGAATGATTAGTGCCCCACTTTTGTCAAACCCCTTGAATTACAGCTGAAAGTCCTGACTTCGCTCCCATCTGGGTGTGTTTCCTTTCAACTTCAGTGTGGTGGTGTGCAGAGGCCAACTGCCAAAACAGTTATCATTGTTCCAATATTTCTGGCCTGACTGTTGTTGTTGTTCAGTTGTTAAGTCGTGTCTGACTCTTCGTGACCCCATGGACCATAGCCTTCCTGTCCTCCGCTCTCTCCCGGAGTGTGCTCAAGTTCATATTCATTGCATCGGTGATGCTATCTAGCCATCTCATCCTCTGCCGTCCCCTTCTCCTTTTGCCTTCAATCTTTCCCAGCATCAGGGTCTTTTCCAGGGAGTTTTCTCTTCACATTAGGTGGCCAAAATATTTGAGCTTCAGCTTCAATATCTGTCCTTCCAATGAGCACTCAGGGTTGATTTCCTTTAGGATGGACTGATTTGACCTCCTTGCAGTCCAGGGGACTCGTAAGAATCTTCTCCAGCACCACAGTTCGAAAGCATCAATTCTTCGGCACTCAGCCTTCCTTATAGTCCAGCTCTCACCGCCATACATTACTACTGGGAAAACCATAGCTTTGATTAGACGGACTGTTGTCGGCAAGGTGATGTCTCTGCTTCTTACTATGCTGTCTAGGTGTGCCATAGCTTTCTTCCCAAGGAGCAAGTGTCTTTTAATTTCATGGCTACTGTCACCATCTGCTTCCGTTTCTTCTCCTTCTATATGCCAGGAAGTGATGGGACCAAATGCCATGATCTTCGTTTTTTTGATGTTGAGTTTCAGACCAGCTTTTGCACTCTCCACTTTCACCCTCAACAAGAGGCTCTTTAGATCCTCTTCGCTTTCTGCCATAAGGGTGGTATCGTCTGCGTATCTGAGGTTGTTGATAATTCTCCTGGCAATCTTTATTCCGACCTGTGATTTGTCCAACCCGGTGTTTCTCATGATGTGCTCTGCATATAACTTAAATAAGCAGGGTGACAATATACAGCCTTGTCGTACTCCTTTCCCAATTTTGAACCAATCGGTTGTTCCATGTCCGGTTCTTACTGTTGCTTCTTGACCCTCGTACAGGTTTCTCAGGAGACAGGTAAGGTGGTCTGGTACTCCCATCTCTTTCAGAATTTGCCAGAGTTTGTTGTGATCCACACAATCAAAGGCTTTAGCGTAGTCAATGAAGCAGAAATAGACGTTTTTCTGGAATTCTCGTGCTTACTCCATGATCCAGCGAATGTTGGCGATTTGATCTCTAGTTCCTCTGCCTCTTCGAAACCCAGCTTGTACTTCTGGTAGTTCTTGGTTCACATGCTGCTGAAACCTAGCTTGTAGGATTTTGAACATAACCTTGCTGGCATACGAAATGAGCGCAATTGTGCGGTAGTTTGAACACTCTTTGGCATTGCCCTTCTTTGGAATTGAAATGTAAACTGACCTTTTCCAGTCTTGTGGCCACTGTTGAGTGTTCCAAATTTGTTGCCATATTGAGTGCAGCACTTTAACAGCATTATCTTTTAGGATTTTAAATAGCTCAGCTGGAATACTGTCATCTCCGCTAGCTTTGTTGTTAGTAATGCTTCCTAAGGCCTACTTGACTTCACTCTCGAGGATGTCTGGCTCAAGTTCAGTGACCGCACTATCATGGCTATCAGGGACATTAAGATCTTTCCTGTATGGTTCTTCTGTGTATTCTTTCCACCTCTTCTTAATCTCTGACTGTACATGCATGCAAATTTAGAATTACTAGAATTTACATTTCACCAATGTTAGCAGCAGGGGTACATGGGTGGGAAGGTGCTATTGCACTCATGTCCTGCTTGTGGGTTTCCTATGGGCACCTGATCTGCCACTGTGTGAACAGAATGCTGGACTAGATGGACCTTGGTCTGATGCAGCACCGCTCTTCTTATGTTCTTAAATACAGAGTACCTCTGAGCATGTGCAGAATGTTTTTCTTTCACCACTGGGCACTTACATTCTCCCCCTACCAATTCTATTCCCCCCCAAAACCATCCCTCCTCATCCTACCATCCTCCATCAACTCTTCATAAAAACAGATGTCTTGTTTTGTGCAACTCCTCTCTATCTCCTCCTTGTTATGCACAAGCTCTCATTGTATATTCCTCCCCATAACTTCATTTGTGCCAAGACTTCACCAGGATTCAGCCAATGAGTCTGTTTTCAAAACTAGGGCTAAGTTATGGAGAAACTCTGAGCATGTACTAAGTGCCTTTCCCTCACCACAAAAGCTAGAGTTCATGCAACCCCCCCCCCCAAACCCACAAATGACAAAACATGTATAGGACTGAGCTGAAAGGATAGTCAATTCATTAGACAGAATTGGGTAGGCACTGTATTAAGCTTTCAGTACCATTCTCACAACTCAGAACTTGTTTCTGAGTAAACATGCAGAACATCAAGGTGCAAACCTCCCTGTAAAAGTGACTTGTGCTGGAATCCTATGCACACTTTCCTGAGGGTAAGCCTCATTAAACATAATGGGACTTCTCAGTAGTCATACGTAGGATTGCATAAATTAGCAATATTTATCTCCCCTCCCCCTTAAAAAACAAACCGAAACCTCCTATTTTTTAAATTAACGCTTTCTCTTCATAGGAATATAGGAAGCTGCCTTATAATGAGTCAGATCCTGGGTCCATCTAGCGCAGTATTATTGACACTGACTGGCAGCAGCGGCTCTCCAAAGTTTCAGGCAGCATTCTTTCCTAGCCCTACCTGGAGATGCTGGGGATTGAACCCGGGACCTTCTGCATGCCAAGTGTGTGCTCTGATACTGAGCTACAGCCCTTCCTATTGCTGGATAATGGCAACAGACAAACAGTAGTCTGGATAGTGCATCCTGGTGTAGCAGGGCAGCAGCCCCAGATTTGTTTCTCTGTGACCATGTGAACCCACTCTTCTCCAAGACTTGAGTGAGGAGAAGGAGAAAAACCAATCCTCTTGTCTGTTTGTATAAAGTCAAATACAGTTCAGAACTTCTCTTGCCCGCCAAAGAGAATTCTCTTTAAGAATTCCCCAAGATGTGCTCTGGGTGGAATAAAGAAGAGAAAGAAAGAACGGGATAGGGGAGGGAAGAAGAAAAGAAGAACAGTGATTGGAAATGTGCATGGGGGTGGGGTGTAGAGAGAATTCCCTAAGCCAAGTGGCTCCTTTCAGAGATGTAGTACTTCAGAGGAATTTAGGAGCCTGTGGAGGGTTTGTAAGGATTGCACATACTTAAATGAACTTTATGAGGTGAGGTGACTGAGGGCTTTTTCTAGCTTTTTCAAAATTGTAGAACCTATTTAAAAGCCCCAGCAGTTTCTCGTTCGTGACGCCACATAGTCCTAGCCCTCCCTTTGGGGTTATTTGAGTCCTACAGCTATTTAGGAGAAATTCAAGTGGAGGGGGAGAAAGACGTTTGTGTAGGCTGATTGGATCCTTTGCTGTACTGAAGCTACTAAACTTCTGCAGAATCCAAAGGTTCCAGTTTGGGGCAGTAAAATCAGATACTGTGTGAAATACCAGTACTTCACATGGAGCTCTTTCTTCCCTTCCTTCTCCCTCTTCAAAATTTAATTGCAGGAAAGCTCCCAACAGTGGGCATGTAAGAGCAGAAAAGATGGGGGGAGAGGTTTTTTGCACCTCAAAACAACAACAACCTACACCAGGGATAGTGACCTTTGAATGGTCACCTTAAACACCTTCTGATTAGGATCCATAATCCCCTGGGTGGCTTGACAGATTTTACTTTTTTTTAAGTCTTTAGAGAAAAGGAAACTTTCTGCATGGCTAGTGCAAAAGCCACTGGACCTAACTGTCTGAACTTTGGCAGGCTCAGTCAGCTCTATGGAGGCTGACAGGTCCCCAAATTCCATGCACGTATGTGGAAGCACAAAAAAATTATAGCTCTTTGCTTTGACAGATTTTCTTGAAAATAGCAAATTTTACCTGTGATTAGCACAAAAGCCACTGGACCTAACTTCCTGATATTTGGCATATTCAATCAGCTCCATGGGGGCTACGAAGCCTCCTGATTTCATGTATTTATCATACAACCTAAAAAAGTTATGGCCATTTTTGTTCTCCAATGCAAATCTATGGGAAAATGTAAAAAAAAAATGGCAATTAGGACAGCTCACAAGATCCGGGGTCCGTACCCAGGTGACCTCTGCATAACAACGCCTCTGCACTTGATATTTGCTATTTTACATATTAAAATGTTAAGTAACGTTTTAACTTTGCCTCTGTTCATGGGCTAGCATGTCATAATTGTGCACTGGTGATAAAATGGGCTGTGAAAATGTTTAAAATAGTAAGAAAAACCAAGACTAACACACAGTTTAACTTGTAACATGACAGGCTGCAGGAATTCATGGCAAAGTTAATTCACAGATTTGTACTATCTCAGAATTTACTGAATTGCTTGCTTGTATGAAATTGTGCCCCATTTGGAAGTTAATGCATCACAAGGGGGGTTAGGCTAAAGACTTGTCTCTTTTAACATGGATGGCAATATTTGTATTTGTGGGGACAGGGACTTTTGTACAAGCAATCTCCCTTGTGAATTCTGAGCTGGTGCACTGTATGGACAGATTTTATCGAGTGACTGTTTGGCAGGTTTGATACAATTAAAGAAAAGGTGTCAGGCAGCGCAATCCTTTGCATGTTTACTCAGAAGAGTAAACTGTGTTCATTGGGGCTTACTTCCAGATAAATGTCCCTTGGATTGCTGCCTGAATTATTATCCTCTCCAGCCCACCCCCATGGAATCCAGCATCATAAGTATGAAAGACAGTTCTCCACTTTGGTCACACTCAAGCACTTCCATCATTCTTGGGCTTGAGCATTATGAAAATGGAATAATAGCTGTGGTGCCATGTGGTTCTCTGCACTGAGCCTAGAGAACCCCATTGCCTTTCCCCGAGTTGTGCTGTGTCCCTCCAGTATTGGAGGATGTCTGCCTCTGTATGCCGGTTTCTGGGGAACACAAGTGGGAGGGTGGGATTGCATTCATGTCCCATAGTGGACTTCCTATAGGCATCTGGTTGGCCATGGTGGGAACAGAATACTGGACTCGATAGGCCTTTGGTCTGATCCATCATGACTCTTTTTATGTTCTTATGAGACTAATGCCTGCACTGGGTAGCTGAAGCCACCAGAGTGTGGGGGCTTTTTTCTGCCCCCCCTTTCTCGTTCTCTCTTCCCCCCCAGTCAGCTGCTGTGGCAGGAACAGATCACTCATGCTTGAGTTCTGAACTGATTGCTTGCCGAAGAATTTTGAAAGTAGGCCAAAGGCTGCATGAAATTTAGGCTGAGAGCTGCAGGTTGCCTACTCCTGGCCTTAACAATCCCAGAAAGCAGTGCTGCTGTTAGTGATCAGGAGAGTGTCAGAGGAGTAGCTTTCAGAGAGCTTTGGGCAATGTGAGAGACATTTGTTCTGTAGCATGGGACCCATTTTGGTCTCTAGCACTTCCAGGCTGTGTCTTTTTTCTGCCATATTCTCCCCCCCCCCCCCAGTCCTTTTGTATATATATTTTTCCTCTTGCACTCACTAACGTAGGTAGATGTATAAGGTCTCAACTGAAAAGGCCTTGTCTGAGAAAATGACAAATGAAATTAATATATACAGGGTAAGTTGCTGACATACCCTGAAAACTCCTGTGTTCTTCCGACTGTTCAGAACATCTTTCCTTAGGCTGCAATAAAAATTGGACCCCCTTCTTATAACTTTCTTAAAAGATAGAACTGAGCAAAGCAGGAAATACGTTCTTTCTCTTCATATTCAGATTATATTAAACATCACCCTGAGCTCTGTTCTGTCAATTATACTCTGCACTGTACACCGAGTAGGGCAGACAACAGTTCTGCACGTACCCTGCTCCACTTCTCGGTACAAAGAAGCGGTGATGGACATTTGCTGGTATTTACAAGCAACTTTCATTTTTGACTTCTAATGAGATAGCATGTCAGCCTTTCAGGGACAGCTTAGATAAGAATGTCTGCTACTCTGCAGGGTGTGTTATGGTCCATTTTAGAAGTGGTCAGATTCTGACTACATTTCAGTTTTGCAAGTAAACATCCACAGATGTTACTTGCCTGCCTGTCCATACATACCTATATCAGTCTCTTTAGGCCTAAAACAAATAAAAATCAAACTTCATAAAGCTTCCTTGCCTGGTCGCCTTGAGGCAATTCTTATTTCACCACAGTGGCAAGGTGAGTCATTATTTTAAAAGCTCGATAATGCATATTTATCACGTTTGTATTCTGTAGTCTTACTTGGGCAAATGTTATTAGCAGAGTTAGCAACCTACAGCTTTGCACTATGAATGCTCTTCAACATTAGTTTAGAACCGTCTATAAAATGTGTGTATTTTTTTTAAAGTGAGTTCTGTATTAAACAATGGGTGCATTTTGAAGATGGTCTGCATCCATAAAAAGTAAAGACAGGTGATGTGAAGCATTTCTTAACTTAATGCACGTATGGACAGCCTGTGAGCAACATGTGTCCCTCACGGGGGGAGGTCTCTCCCGTGACCCTCTGAGTGCCTTAGCCACTCCACTGTCCAAACCTCGTGCTGCTGCTGATTTGCAGCCTGTCACACAATTTTGATGGAGAGAGCAGTGCTCAAGCAACGGTCCTGTCTATGACCATGACTGCTAGAGCATATGCTAGATGACACTCTAGCAACTACATTTGTGGAGCTGACCATAGAGAGTAGGGCTGCTAGAGTGTTGTCCCATGCTAAGAAGCCAGGGTTCCTCCATGATTCCTAAGAAGCTTAGTACACACACAGCTTCTTTGTGTGTGTGTGTGGGGGGGGGGGGCGATTTTCATAGGTGGGGGGCCTTTGTGTGTGGAAGGCTGTGCATCTGTGTTTATGTCTCTGGTGGGCAAGGGTGTGGCAAACTGGTATGTCTATACCTTTAACATGTGAGATTGCAAGACACCCCTTGTATATTTTCCTCAGAGGTAGTGCCATCACACTCCCATGTCTTTTTAATATCCCTTATCCTGCCCACAGGATAAGACCAGATTATGGGTTTTCTATAGGGTCCTCTTTCAGAGCTTCCTTTAAATTCCTTAGCAACGTGGTTAGCGTGTTTACCAAGCAGACCAGCATATAGCTAAGGCAAATTCCAAACTAGGCAAGAGGATCAAATCAACTCTAGTTTCCCATTCAGTATATATTTTCCCCATGCTAACTGTCTTCTTCCTTGGAGAAGAAGATTATTAAGATACAAAGTTAGGTCTAAAATTCCTTGTCTCTTTAATTTGTTATACTTAATACAAATCAGCAGGTGCCCTCTGTGTCCTTGCCATGATTCCCAAGTAGGCTCCCATCTTCTCGTGCTGATTCCAGATCCCATAAAGGAGGATAAACTCAAAGGAGTATGTACTGTAAAATAACAAGGGCAGCACCAGAGGTGTGTGTATTAAAATATGCAGACCCCTTGACTTGGCAGATTTTAAAAACATTTACAGGAACGGATACTTCAGAAGTCCCACTGAAGCATTTGGTAGTTCAACTCATGGTCTTTTTCTGGAAAGGAGAATGTCTCTGTAGGAGTTATGCTGGTAACAGTGAGCTAAAATGTATTTGGACTTTTCATTAAGCGTCTGATATTGTGCTATTAAAATAAATGGTAGGGTATGCATTCATCTTTGTTCATGAAAATGTTCCATGTCTGCTTCGCTGATATGTTGACACAGTACTACACAGGACTATGTTGACACAGTGGAACTCCGCCATGCCCCCTCTTTAATGAGCTTCCACCGTGCATTAAAAATGTGGTTGTTCAGGCAGGCATTTGGGGTGGGTTAAGATATTTTAGAAAATGTTTTTATTGTAGAATTTTATTGTTTTAAACTGTTTTATTATATGTTTGTACATCGCCCAGAGTGGCTGGGTGACCAGCCAGATGGGCGATTAATTAATTTAATAAATACATACATACATGCATACATACATACTACTATTGTGGATAAAGATGCAAGCAGCATCTTCTGTTCGTTTGTAAGGCTTTTAAAATTAGCCTTCATATACTTTCCAGTAATTGCTGCATAGCTGAAAGTCGTTCGTCTCGATATACCAAAATCAAGTACTTTTACAACCCTAAGTTTGTTTTATTGGAACTAAAGAAATGCTTGTGGTTATAGTGAGTGGTCTGTGTGGAGAGAGGGAGCTTGTATACTGGAGGGGCCCTGGCTTAGGCATGTGTGCTATAGTAATGACTCTGGGTGTGACTCTTTGTGACTCTCTATTCCCATTAGGTCTCTGTAGGTTTGAGTCAGGCCATGTGCTCTCAGGGGTGGTGGGGTCAGTCAGTTTTGCCACCATGGCAGCATTTTATTTTTTGTCAAAGGGAATGAATGACAGCCCTTATATTGGAGAAAGTAACACCACTGAAGCACCATTGTGATGGGGCTAAACCAGCTTCCCGACACTGGTGGTGACCCTACCTCAGCCTTCCCCAACCTGGTGCCTCCAAATGTTTTGGACTATAACTCCCATCATCCCTGACCATTGGCTATGATAGCTGAGACTGATGGAAGTTGTACCCATGTTGGAGAAGGCTGTGGTGCTATCTAGGTGAAGGTTAGGTTTGCCCCCTCTCAACCAAGTCCCAGGTTGCAGTCTTTCTGAAAACAAAGCCAGCCTTACATGGTTTGTCCTCCCTGCTCCCTTTCACTTACGTATATCACTGTTTCTTGGTGTTGCATCTCTTTTTTCCCTTAGCAAGCACACTCTTGTATGTAAATTATTTTACGAAGCACAGGATTTTATTATTAAGCCTAAAAGCTTCTCCGCCAGAGACTTATCCTTTTCCCCCTCTATTCAGGGCTCCTCGGTTTAAGGGATTTCAACAACAGGACAGCCAAGAAGTTCTCCACTATTTGCTGGATGCAATGAGAATAGAAGAAACAAAGGTGAAGCATTTCTATTTCAGTAAGAACCTAGTAGGCTTAATTTACTTTAAAAAACATACTCAACACTATTGTATGCTTTATAATAAGAAAATGATTTGCCCTTTTTCGCATGATCAGTTGTGGTTTATTGTATGATACTCCGGTCAGTCGAAGCATTTGTTACATTGCTGCTCTTGGCACAGTCATCAGTTCATCAGGGGCAAACAGCAGCCATTAGTAGTAGGGTTCCTCACACTTATTAAGGGGCCATGGCTCAGTGGCAGAGCACCTGCTTTGTGTGCAGAGGTCCCAGGTTCAATCCATAGCATCTCCAGGTTGGGCTGGAAAAACTCCTGCCTGAAACTCTGGAGAGCTGCTGCCAGTCAGTGTTGACAATACTGAGCTAGATGAACCAGTGGTCTGACTCAGTATAAGCTACTATGCTGTCACACGATTGCTGTGAGGAGTGGTTCTGCAAATCAAACCTAAGATTTACTCTAATATATTGCATTCTGTTCAGTGAGTCTCTCAAATAATTTTCTTGTACACTGCTGTCTTCAATTCTTATATGGTAGTAGGTTATTGAAGGCACATAATAGGAGCACTAAAATTGCTTGTTGCAGTACTGCTTCACAAGAGAAAACGGTGACACTAAGGTTGCAATCCTATACACATTTACCTGGGAGTAAATTCCATTGAACTCAATGGCACTTGTTTCTGAGCAGACATGTATAGGATTGTAGTGTTAATATACTAAATCTAGAAGCTATTTCGCATATTATCCTGGTCCAAACTTCAGTCTCCCAACAAGTATGTACTCAGCAGGGAGCCATAGTCAAGTCTGGCTCCTGGAACAAATGTACTTGTACAGTGCATTTGTTTTTCACATCTGTACATGTTCAGCTGTACATTTAAGATACCTTTATTTTATTTTTATTATTAGGATACTTCTCTACCACTTAATATATTAAAATCCCTATGCAGTTCACATTAAAATACAACATAACAATGTAACAGTCCAGATAAAATAATGAATAATTTAAACATTTGAAAACATTACACTATTATAACTAACAAAAGGGTGGTAACATCTTAGGTGTGTGCAGCCGCAGCCCTATCTTCAACTTCTGTAAGTCAGTGGCAAAACTTTGGAGCACAAGTCTGCAGTAATCAGACCTCCACCTCCCTTTTTTTTCTTTTGAAGTGGAGGGTGAAGAAATGGCACCTTCTGGGATGGTGGTGGTGTGATTTCAGTGACATGGAGTGAAAGGTTAATCCCTCCCTCTTCCCCTTGTGCCACAGTCTAGATCTGAATTGGGCCTCTGTGGTGCTTTCAAATTAAAAAATAAAATGGAAGCTTCTGTTTATGGATTTCACTTCCACAAGATTTAGTGATGGCCACCAGTTAGATGGCTTTAAAAGGGGATTGGACAAATTCATGGAAGACAAGGCTATCTGTGGCTACCAGTCCTAATGGCTATATGCTGAGTATCAGAGGCAGTATGCCTATGTACACCAGTTGATGGGGAACATGGGCAGGAGGGTGCTGTTGCACTCATGGCCTGCTTGTGGGTTTCCCATAGGCAGCTGGCCGGCCACTGATCAAGCACACACCTGCTTAGCTTCAGCAAGGCCTGAGTATTCACTGTGCTATCTAGTTGTTTGGTGTACAGCTTGTGGAATCCTTGATTTGTAGCTCAAAGACTTGGATATCTTTGTACAAGGCAAATATGGACAACGCTTGGAGCAAAAACTTGCTGGAGTGCCAGGGGATATTGACTGTCAGTTTATCAGTAAGACAAATCTTATGTGGCGTGAGTCAATGTGGAAGTTGCCTGCTTCATCTTTGGGTCTTCCTCAAAGACTTGTTTGTTTCTATACCGCCCAATAGCTGAAGCTGTCTGGGTGGTTCACAAAAGTTAAAACCAAAAAGTGCAAGGTAAAACAATATAAAATATAAAAGCATTAAAAGCATTAAAAGCACAATATAAAAATACAGCCAGAATAAAACCTATGTGTTAGAGCTCTGCCTATGTAACATTGGGTTAGGTTTAGCTGGTTAATAAACAAATGGGATGGGATGCATACAGTCCTGTTTGGATGTACCATAAAAGAACATGTTTTGCTTTCATCAAAGGGCCCTTAGCAGATTATCACGGGAAAACAAGATTGTTTATGTTCTGGTGACAAAGAAGTTCAGCTTTGGATCTATATGATTAGGGTCTTATAGTATAGGAAGTATCTATACTACATCCTTTTCTTAGTAATATATAGGTTAAACAATGTCAAATATTCTGGTTGTTGTGTGCACATTTTAGATATGTTAAAATTTTACTTTCAGAACAAATAGTAGTTCTTTAGATGTTGTATGGTGTTATTTTTTTATCATACTCACAGTAACCCACTCCCTAGTTTTCTCTAAACTGGATTCCTGTAATGCACTTTATATTGGGCTGTTTTTGAGGCTAATTCAGAAATTCCAATTGGTGCAGAATGCAGCTGCAAGGATGCTGATATGGACAGAAAATCTGAGTATGTTTCTCAGTAACCAATTACATTGGTTATGAATTTGTTTGAAGGCTGATTTCAAAGTGCTAGTTATTACCTTTAAAACCTTAAACAGTGTGGAAAGAATCACCTTCACTCATGTGATGCCCGTATGCCATTATCAGGGGCTGTGTTCATGTGCCAGCCAGTTAGAACAGCTAGATTGATGAGTACAAGTGGCAGGGGTTTTCCAGTGGTGACCTCTCAGTTATGGAACCTCCTTCTTGCTGCTTGCTCCTTACACCTATGGTGCAGGCCTATAAGAAATGTTAAAAACTTAATTATTCAAACTGGCCTGTCTTGAGTAGGAACTTAATAAGTGTTACCTGCTCTTGGCAACCTAAAACTTGGCTTAATTTCCTCAGTTTTAATAGTACTGTTTTTGTATATTTATATGTGTTTGTGTCAAACCCCTTTATTGTTTGCAAGCCGCTTTGTGAAATGCAGGATATGATTGAATGAAGAATTTCTCATGGCATTAATTCTCTGAAACACTTTTTCATCTTTTATGTAACTCTGTAGCAAGAAACTGTTTGCTTCTATACTACTGTTAGCTAATACTGTTAGAATAAATAAATCGAAATTAGCATACACAATTGCCCTTTAATCACAAGCCAATAATTCTGCATTCTGCCCTTACTTAAACTACAAAAAGAAAACTTGCTGAGTGGTCCTTCCCCAGTCCATTTCTATCTATGGGGAAGCAAATGTTGATCACACCCTTGATATCCGTTAAATCCATGTTTTGCTGTAATGATTCAGTGGTATGAACAGGGGCTTTATCACCTCAGGCTTCACAGCAAGGACATTACTAGTAAAAGCTGTTGGGCTCCCCCCATCCACTGCCCCTTATCCTCCCCTTTCGGGTCTGTAGACGCTGTGACATACTGAGAATGTCAGTTTTGTGGATCTGGTCAATCTTGTGAGCAGTGACAGTTGTGCCAGTCTGAAACAAACATGAGCAACATTGTCTTTCATGGGAACGCCACAGCTGTTAATCGTGCTATTGTTAGGGAGTGTCACTACCATTTTTTTTCTTTTAAGGAAGCTTGCAGCAATCTGTCTGCCACCAGAATCCTTTAAAAATGATTATAGGCACTAACCTCCCTTTTTTCATGCTGCTCTTAAATGTAGTTACTCTGAGTGTAAAGTTTAAGTTGGTCTTGCTAAAATGGCAAATAGTCACTCTCACACACACACACACTTTCCCCCTATAGTAACTTTCTATCCAAACCATCTAATTTTATGTGTAACTTGAAATACATATTAGAAAATCCTGATATCACCTTTGTTTGATCCTTCAAAATATAGAGACTGTTTAAAGTGTATTAATTAAGTTGTTTTCTGAGTCCAGGGAGTATTTATTGCTATTTAGTCGTGCTTGTTGTACCCTGTAAGATGGTTCTAAGGTGCCTTCAGTTTTTTTGCTCATACGGATATTCTATTTCTGGCATTTCATTTGGAATGCTTCCCTGTGTCTAACTTTTGGTGTGTCTGTTTTGTATTTGCATCCTTCTGAAATACATTAATGCATGTAAGTGAACCTTTAAAAAGAAGGAAACAGTCAATACTTGCAGAGTGTTTGCTTTTTCCAGCATTGTGCACTGGAGATGCTTCACACCAGGGCTTGAAGTATTTAAATCCTGCTGCTGATTGATTAATGTCTGATGCCATTGTTAGCTGCACCCAAACCCTTCAAAGACTATGTCTTTCTTTGACCTAAATAAATGGTTCAACGCACTCATCCCAACAAAACGGGAGTCGCTTATGGCCTTCAACCCATTTATGGTATCCAACTTGCCGAGTTATTTATTGATTAGTGCTCTTTAGTATATTGTTGGATTTAAGATGAACAAAGAGTGGCTTGAGGCACTAGCCAGGTCAGATACTTGTGAAGTAGAAAGCATCACTTGATACACTCGTTCCTGCAGAGTTAATATTTCAAAATGCATTCATCACAGTGCTTTTGGGTTCCTGATTTATAAATGGAGCAGGTACACTCATAAACATTTCTAAGTTATAAATACGATGGTATTTTTGTTTTTTCTGATGTATTGTATTGACAGATGCAGTAAATCACTACTGAGCTGTACTAATGGTTGGAAGAAATATTACTGTTGTAAAATGTCTGGCTACATGTGCGCTATTTAACTGTTCCCATTGAATGCTATGTTGACACATGTTAAGACTGATAGTATTCGGATGTAGTTTTAGCTATCTCCAATGCACGCGCATGTGTGCGGGCGGACACACACACCACTACACAGTTTTGTTTTGTGGTTAGAGTGTTGGAGTGGGACTCAGGAGATCTGGGTTCTAGTCCCCTCTCAGCTCTGAAACTCACTAGGTGACTTTGAGCCAGTCAGTGACTCTCAGCCTAACCTATCTCACAGCATTTTTGTGAGGATAGAATGGAGAGGAGGAGGATTATATAAGTCACCTTGGGTTCCTTGCGAAGAAAAAAGGAGGGATGTAAATGTAATAAATAAATAATATTAGGACCTAGATTTTAGCTCCAGATTTTAGCTGTATTTGTAACTTAAGTGAATGTCCTTAACGTTTTTAAAAAAACAAATTACGTTCCCAGGAAGATTAATCCAAGATGAAGTAATATCCATATTACAATTTAATTTATTTCAAACCAAAATAAGAGGGCCCAGTATGAACACACTGAATTCCACCCCGTCTTTCATAATTCACTTGTGCAGTTTTGGCTTTGTAGTGAATTCCACCTACCAACAAGTCTAAAGTGACATAAAGTGACCTTCAGCTCTCTCTTCTTGTTCACTTTCTGTCTTAAATTTTGTTTTCCTCCTTTGATGTGTAGGTCTTTCCCCCCATTTTCTTGCCCTCATCAATGCCCCCATGTATGCTTGACTCAAGCAGTAATCCTTCCATAGTAAGCCCTGCCAGGAAAGAGGGAAGTAAATTTGACAAAATATACATATTGCAGCATGTGACAGGACTAATCAACATGCTTGAAAAATGGATTTTCAGGTGACACGATCTTTAATAATGTAGAGTGTCCAAAGAACTTCACATTCATTGTCTCAGTAATCCTTAACAGCCTTGTATGGTAGGCCTGTGTCACTATCCCTATATTGCAGATTAGTGGATAAGGCTGAGAGAGAAGTCCTATCCAGTTATTCCTCTTATCGGGCAGTGTTCTACCATGGGAGAATTGCAGATTGGTGGATAAGGCTGAGAGAGAAGTCCTATCCAGTTATTCCTCTTATCGGGCAGTGTTCTACCATGGGAGAATTGCAGATTGGTGGATAAGGCTGAGAGAGAAGTCCTATCCAGTTATTCCTCTTATCGGGCAGTGTTCTACCATGGGAGAATTGCAGATTGGTGGATAAGGCTGAGAGAGAAGTCCTATCCAGTTATTCCTCTTATCGGGCAGTGTTCTACCATGGGAGAATTGCAGATTGGTGGATAAGGCTGAGAGAGAAGTCCTATCCACTTATTCCTCTTATCGGGCAGTGTTCTACCATGGGAGAATTGCAGATTGGTGGATAAGGCTGAGAGAGAAGTCCTATCCAGTTATTCCTCTTATCGGGCAGTGTTCTACCATGGGAGAATTGCAGATTGGTGGATAAGGCTGAGAGAGAAGTCCTATCCAGTTATTCCTCTTATCGGGCAGTGTTCTACCATGGGAGAATTGCAGATTGGTGGATAAGGCTGAGAGAGAAGTCCTATCCAGTTATTCCTCTTATCGGGCAGTGTTCTACCATGGGAGAATTGCAGATTGGTGGATAAGGCTGAGAGAGAAGTCCTATCCAGTTATTCCTCTTATCAGGCAGTGTTCTATCATGGGAGGACTTCAACATGTATACAGCGCACTCTGCAGACATGCCCCAATGCATGGACAGTGGGGTGAACGGTTAAATCCCCCCATGCACCACAGTCCTGATTAGCCCTCCCCCTGTTCCACCTAGACCTGTTAAATACATTCATATATTTTAACTTCACATCTAGTTTGGCCTGCTTAGGCTGCAGTGACTTTTGAATTGGGGACTTTTTGGTTCACAGCCAGTACACCACATCAGCAGTTCACATAGTCTAAGCACTGTAACAAATGCCCCATCACAAAGATACCTAGCTAATCTTAGTTACTCAGGTCGCTGCCCTTGATGTTAGAAAGCTGGCAACAATGTATTTCAAGACTTTGTAAATACACCAGTATGCTTCCATTAAAGATATTAAATTAGGGTTTCCATTTTCATGTAACCTACATAACATTTCAAGGTTTCTCTAGATTTTTTGGAGAAGGAAAAAGATAGTCATTCTACAACCTTGTAACTGGTTTAAAGGTTTCAAAAATATTTTCATTTTTATTTGTACTGGAATGGTATTTTAATGCTGTTATTTTAGTTAACTGTATTATATATTTACTCTTCTATATTTTGATTTTGTAAACAACCTTGAGAAAGCAAAAGCCTACTTTTGAAGGCAGTGTAAAAATATTTCAGTAAATAAGATAAAGCATAGATCTCTGTAAAATGAGAGTAGCGGGAGGAGACCTTTCATGTTAATGATTAAAGTTACATTTCAGTAACCACAGGAGGCTGTGTTTGAAACAGTACTGTCAAGCATTCTCCGTGCGTGTCAACATCTGCTACTATCTGATATTTTTTTAACGAACTTCTAACTGAACTTCTGTCAAGTAAAATATTGCCTAATATTTATGTTACAGCGCATACAAGCTGCAATCTTAAAAGCATTCAATAATCCAACCCCCAAAACAGCCGATGAGGAGACAAAAAGAAAAGTCAAAGGTATGCTATCCTTCAGCAAAGCTCTTTCATGTTAATTGCATAGAGTCTGATTTGATTTTGCTTATGCAAATGAATTTTGCTTATGCAATGGTGTATTCATGAATTTTTAATTTCCTTTCAAATAGTATCACAGTTGAGTTCTAAAGTCCTGAAGTTCAGTGTGTTTGCTTTTTGTTTTTACAGAGCTTGTGCCTATTATTCTGGTGCCATCTAGTGCACATGCAAAAAACACTCCACTGATCAGGTTGTTTTACACATGCAATAATATCTAGATCACCTAGGTTTTCTCTTGACTCTATTAGTCCTGTATAAAAAAGCATATTCTAGAACTTTAGATGTTTGGGGGGGAATACTGCTTATTGCACAGCACTCAGCTATACATATTGAGTTGGACCCAGATTTAGGCATGTGAAACAGGGCTGGTGGAAGTGGACTTGCCTGCGCCCTCCTCCCCAAGACAACTCCAAGCCCATGAAAATGCTACACAGAGGGTTGGGGGACCCTGTTAAATGGGGTAGGCTACAGTGCAGGGAGGAGGGGAGGGAACTTGAAAATCAGCTCATGGATTTTCATGTGATTTTCAGGGATTTCTTCCCCTTCTGCCTGCACCACAGCCTACCCCATTTGGCAGAGCCCCTCCACCCTTGGTGTAGCATTTTTAGGGAGGTTGGAGAGGCTGTCATGGGGACGATGGGCAGGGAAGTCAGCTTCTATCAGCTCTGATGTGCATGGCTAAATCTGGATCCAGCCCAATATACTTAAGATGGGTGCTGAAGTACCAGACCAAAAATGGGAATGCTAACAAGAATGAGCAAGAAATAATTCTATACACACTTCTCTGGGAGTAAGTCTCCAGTGAGTGAATTCAGTGGGACTTACTTCTAAGTAGGCAAGTATAGGATTGTACTGTGAGTGTCTGCTTTCCAAGAGCTGAAAAAAGTAGATGGTGTTTTTGAGGAGGGAGTGGAAGGGAGTTTACTATAGCTACAGCCCATAGTAACTGCCCCTTCCCTTTTTCTCAGTCCCCTTGCACTTTTGAACTCTCAAAACCCATCTGGAGGTTTCTCCGTGAAATCTTGTTCAGGATAAATATACAATATATGACCTGTAGGATAGAGCTATAAGGCTGTAACCTTAAACCAGGGGTGGGCAACCTGTAGCTCTCCAGATGTTTTGGCCTACAACTCCCATCAGCCCTAGTCAGCATAGCCAATGGTTGAGGGATGATGGACATTTTAGGCCAAAACATCTGGAGGGCCACAAGTTGCCCACCCCTGCCTTAAATGCGTTTACTTGGAAACAAGTTCAGATGAAACCAGTAGGACTGACTTAACAACTGCATGAGTTAGATCAAAGTATGCATACTAACACTATCTTTTTTGGAATATCTTCTTATCAATGAATTTATTTTCTGCTTATAAAGCACTAGCTTAACCTTACCCAACCTGGTGCCCTCCAGATGTATTGGACTATGTGCTGTCTAAGGATGATAGAAGTTGTAGTCCAACACACCTGGAGGGCAGCAGGTTGGGGAAGGCTGCATTTGTATTTGACAGTTTATTACAAATTACTAAAAAAATCTTGAGACTGAGATAGTGAAATCCAGAACTTATTTGTGGGGGAAGTCTTGTGTTATTTCTATAGCAGTTAAGGAGACTACTCTGGGGGTGGGGGGAGTACAGTAGTGCTGCTGATGTGTAGTAAAATGTCCATTGTGTTACGGGTAAATGGATAGATATATTCATATAATATGTAAGTTAATCCTTGTTTTGGCAGATATGCCTTATCTAACTAGCAGAAGCAGGCATCAAAACTGACTTTATCCATTAATAGCTCTCAATAATTGTATTAAGCACTGATGAATGTAAACCATAACTTCATTATTTATTGATAGTACAGTAGATGTTCACCTGCAATGGACTGAATGTTTTCAGAAAAAAAATCCTAGAATGAATTGTGTTATATTTAGAATATATATATATATATATATATGTGTGTGTATGTATGTATGTGTGTGTGTGTGTGTGTGTATGTGTGTGTGTGTGTGTGTGTTTCCACATTTTTAAAAGGATAATGTTTTTTCAGCATATGGAAGAGAGGGTGTGAAGATGAACTTCATAGATAGGATCTTTGTTGGTGAATTGACTAGCACTATCATGTGTGAGGAATGTGAAAATGTAGGTATCCGGTATTTTGATTCTTTATGGGAATGATCACTTAATGATTTGAATGTATTGTGTTTTGGATGATATGATATATCCGCTTTAGATATATGATATATTCTCATTGTAACTACTTAATTCGAATTTGGAATAGGCTTCTTGTTTTATGTATCGTATCCATCAGTTGGTGCCAATAAAGAACTTCCTCTTTCTATAGCTTTTGCCCTATCTTGCAAACTTGTTCATACAGCCGAGTTCCTTTCCAGCATAATGAGGGACAATTCTGATCATTCCTTGCCCCTCCTCCTCCTTTTGGAATACTCCTATGTTGCACCATCAACGAGCAATATAAGAATTATTTGTGAATAAGCACTCCAGTCTGCCATGTTGAGGTGGTATACTCAGGTACTCATGGGTATGACTGTTGGCCTAGGGAGGGTGCTAGCCTGCTACACACACTGACAGACTGGAGCCAGATCTGCTCCCACAGAAGTGGGCAACCTTCCTTGCAATGTTGGAACATCCCTGTAAAATGAATCGCTCTTAATGAGAATTTACTTTCCTGCAACAACTGAGTGAACTACTGCACCATTTGTTCCCAGGATATCTCCTGGGAAAAACAACAGTGGCAAATCCATCCTAAGGCTTATTACACCACAAATTACTGAGTCTCATGTGCATTGAGTACTTCATCAACAAAATGTCGCAGAACGTGTAATTGAGCCAAATCCTTACAAGCAGCTTGATCCATGCATATGGCTAGGATTGGGGTGCCAGAAAGATTAGCAATTTATTTTGTATCATTGTGGCCTCATCCTTGCAATTCTGCTCATGCTGGTGTCAGGCATTTGCTAGCTACAATCCTGGTAAGCAGGTTTCCAGCTCAGATACCCTTGCCAGCGTTGGCAGGGACTAGTTGCTGGAAACCGGTGCCCTGAACTGCAAAATTTGGCTGCATTTTGGACATGCAGAATCCTTGTCTATGGGCAACAATTCTAGAATTCTCCTGGCAGGCACCACACTTGCACAGCTGTAGCTGGACTTTTGATTTTGATCCCCCACCCACCCTGACTCTCAATATCTGGAAATAATTTATCAGTGCTTCCCAGAACTCAAATCACTTTGAAAGAAACAATGCCTACCTTTAAACTTTAATGATTGAGACTCCTCTAGAAACATGAACATTTCATTCTGCCTTCTGTGCTTATTTATTTAGTTATTACATTTCTGTACTGCTCAATAGCCAAAGCTCTCTTATTAGCATAAACCATAGCCAGAGATTTTGTGTTGGTGAGGCCTAGACAGATGCTGGTGAGTTGGAGGAGAGGGATCCGCTACAAACCAAAATATATGTAGATTTATATGTTGAAATTAAGGGTTGTATTCAGTGTTAGTCCTACTTAGAATAGAACAATTGAAATGAAAGGGACTTAAGCTAGACCAACATTGGATACAACCCATTGGATAGAATCCTAAGTATCTAACTATTTTAATGCAATCAGAAAATAAGTTCCAAATGCCTGCCAATTAGTTCTCAAGCCAAAAAATACCTTACTTAACTCTGAATTTTGGCATTAGGTTTGTACTTCGGTTTTATTGTTTATGTTTAAATTAAAAAATGAAATCACGGTTGCTCAATTTCCAGAACAATATTTTTCTGAAGTTCTTGGTTGCATAAAGAAAAAAGTTAAAGTGTGTTCTATTCTTTCATTAGCTGGACACTACTTTTGATATATGATTGGATCCAAAAAAGCTGCATATTCCACCTGAGATATTTGGTTTTTTTTATTCCTTTCTAAGATTTCCACAGTAAAGGAACCTTTCATTGATCTTTCACTCCCTATAATTGAAGAGAGGGTAAGCAACAACTTATTTAATAAATAGCTACAATTGCTATTTTTTACTTCATGCTGCTGCTGTGTTTGAGGATCACAGAACTCTCACCGAACTGATCTTTGGAGCAGTTGACCATGAGATTATTTCTGGGACCCACTGGCAAGCTCCCCATTCCCTACCTGAAATATATATTGGTACTGCCAGAACTGTCTTCACTTGACCGCCTATACTGATCAACGTGGGGCCAGCCTTGAGTATTAGATGTATATACATGTGTGTATGTTCAGAACCTTTTAATATGTGTGGACTGGTTGTGTTGAATTGGGTCCTTCAAGTCAGATGAATGTTTTATTTTTTCAATAAAATAATCTTCATTTTTATTGTCGATTCCCACATACCTGGTTTAGCCATTTCCCTGTGTGTATATATGTATATATGTAAAATGATGCACTTGTTTTATACCAGACAGCATAAATTCATTTTATCTGATAGAAAAGGCGAAGAATATTAGCAATACTCTTGCTTATACTTGTTGTCATGCTTGTCAAATAGTTATCGGCATTTCTCTGGTAGAAAGCACTTATCCACAGTAAACTCATGCAGTATCTGAATTGTATTACTGAGAGAGGTATCATTATCACAGATTCATGCTTATGCACCCTGACATTGTTTGGTGCTGGGAAAAGGAAAAAAAACACACAAATTGTTTATCCACATCTGTTACATCTTAAAGCAGAGGTGGGGCACCTGTGGCCCTCCAAATGTTGGTGGTCTACAGCTCCCATCGTCCCTGACCATTGGCCAAGCTGGCTGGGGTTCATGGGAGTTGGAGACAAACAACATCTGGATGGCCACGGGTTCCCTATGCTAAATGAGCTAAAGTGAGCTAAAGGAATGAGCTAATGTACTCAAATATTACGATGGCCTATGAACACACTTTCTTCAGATGATCAGGTCCTCAGCTGGCTAGAGATCTGAGCTGTTTCATGACACTGGAATTAGCCTAAATCCAGTTCAACCTATGTTTATAATCTCTACAACTCCAGCCTTATCAGATGTTTGAGTATGACCTGTAGATGTGGTTGTCCTGCTTTTTGCCACCATGATTGTCCCACAGGCCAGTGGTCACTGGAAGGATTTGAATTGGATGTTATCTGGCAGATATATTTCTATACAGTTATATTTATCATGTGGTTTTTCTTCCGTGAAGAGAACAATGTTAAATGCATTCTTTAGCCCAGGAGTGGGCAACTTGTGTCTTTCCAAATGTTTTGGTCTACAACTCCCGTTACCCCTCACCATTAGCTATGCTGCCTAGGGCTGATGGGAGCTGTAGGCCAAAACATCTGGAGGGCCACAAGTTGCCCACCCTTGATATAAACCAACACAGGCCATTTTAGTGTGGATGGGAGGGAAGGATCCTTTATACAGAAATTTATAGACATGATATGTAGCACCCTAAAATCTACACTTATTTTCTAGATCTCAAAACCTGTTACTTTTGGAAGGACAAGTAAAGGTAAACATATACGAGAAGCAGATGTTGATCAATACAGCTGTTCTTCTATTACTGCTCTGAATAATCAACAATCAGAACTGTCTAGGAAACATTCATTAACAAAGGACAAGGTAAGGATGTAGCAATATGCTGATCTGAGCATTAATTCAAATACTCTTAAGACAAATTTCACAGTTCTTTGTAAGAATCTGGAGTAGCTGGGGGCTCAGTTTGGATAGCACACTTTGAATCTATAGCAGTTTTACAAATTTTTGGAAGTATGTAAACCTTATCTTCCAGGGCCCATCATGTCATATTGAGAAATTGCAAGGTTTTAAAAATATTCCTGCAACTAAAGTGTGTGTGTATTTATACATATGTGGAGGGGGCATTGTTGTTAAAAAAAAAAATTGGGCTTAAAAATGATCTTGCTTTTAAAAAATCTTCTTGTAAAACATGTGTTCCTTTCTCTCTACCCTCCTTCCCCCTTTCCTCCACTGTTGTCCAAGTTTGCTTCTGGCTGCAGTTACAGGCAGTGCAGAGCTGGCCAGGAGACAAGACAAGTCAGCATTAGTGCCATTTGGTGGATCAGTTGGCAGGGTGTGCTGTAGGAGAAGTACAGCCAGCATGGTGTCCTTGGAGACTGGGAGCATGACTTCCATGATGTGCTCAGCCTCCAGTGGCCCAAGGGCCTGAGCACTATAGTTCAGTTTCTTAACGTGGTTCTTCCTAATGGTGGCACGGCATGCTGCAGATATGCCAGGCTAATAGTATGTGTGATGCTGATATACCTGCTGCAAATATTCTACTATACATTATTTTACAAGAAAGACATTTTCATGGGTAGGTCATTTATTTAGAAAACGTAGTATCTTCAGCCATTTTATATTATTGAATGTTGGTAACATATATCCTTTAGCATCTAATGGATGAAAGCATGTTTTGCTAAATAGCTGAGTAGTGAGCATGCTGCCTCAAGGGCAGTCTGGCAGTATTTCCTGTCTCCATTTCACCCCCCGCCCCCAGTCTATTAACTTCAAAAATACTGTTGCTCGAGGTCTAGAAGCATATATTTATAAATGGATGGCATAGTTTCCATTGCGGTGTATGAAATTTGATGTTTCACTCCCTACCATTGTTCCTTCTTTCTCTCTCATCCCCCCACCCTCCTTTTTTTTCCTTCCAGGAATATACAGTATGTTGTGTGTGTTCTTATGTGTGTGTTGCAGATTTGATACTCTTGTTCTTAGCACATCTCCTACTTCCTACTTCTGTGCATTCATGCAAGTCTGGAGAATACTTAGGGCAGTATCCAATTGTGTCATTCTGTTGGTATTGGTGATGTTGCGCTAGCAGAAACTAGGTTTTGAACTATGTGCAAGAAAAGAATTCAACTAAAGTTACTTTTGTGTAAGCATGATTGCACAAGTGGTTTTGCATAACTCTTGTGCAATGAATCATAGAACCATAGAATAGTAGGGTTGGAAGGGGCCTATAAGACCATCGAGTCCTTGTGTTATGCATTCCTGTTGTGCGACTGGTTGTGCAACTGCTTGCACAACTAGTTAGGCAAGCAGAATGGGCAGCTGCTTGCGCAGCTGAAAGATTCAGCAGAGCTCCGTTAGCGCTACTGAGTTTGCAAAATGACACTGTTGGATACTGTCCTTAGTTAAGTTTCCAGACTTCATTTTAAAAATAGAGCATCCCTGAAGAGCAATCTCAGAGGCTGGACAGTCACATAGGGCCTCCTTCAAAGTCCTGCCACCAGTTGCATAGTGGTAAAGTTTTTTAAGGAACAGTGAGAGATAATTAATCCATAGTCTGCCCATACCATGTTTTAGCCTTTATGGAAAACATCTCCATCCTGATTCAAGGTAGTAGTAGGTAGCATAACAAGTCCATGTGCAAAAGATGGGGAATAGTAGTTATGGTATGTCCCCTCCTGACTCCCCCCGCCCCCATTTTAAAAGGGAGGACAATGAGAGTGCTCAGCCTGCATTTAGACAACTGCACAGAGTGGGCCTAACATAACAGCCCCTAGAGGCAGCTGCTTAGGACAACAGAATTTCAGGGACTCGAGGTGAAAAGGGGGAATCCTTTGAGGAGCAATAAATTCAGCAAAAGTGCCAAGGCAAAGTTTGAAGATTTGGTCCTAGAGGCCAGCATGACAAGGGTCTTTCCATACTTCTCCTGGAGAACATTCTGTTTCAGCTCCCATGCAGGCTGAGCAAGAAAGCACAGCCATGAGAAGGCCGTGGTGATCATGATCAGTGATGCCATCAGGGTATCCAATAAGTCAGTGCTAGTTCCAGGTGCTGGTTTGAGGTGCCCTCCCCTTCCTGTAGGCCCACCACCTCCTTGCTGCTGTTGCTGCTGCTCATTTGCTTGTCTCTCCATATGGGTCTAACCTGCTTTACCTTCCAAATACACAACAAGATGTGTGGAGTTACTTCTTCTTGTTCCTCTCATTGCTCGCTCACTCAGATAGCAGTTGAACGGGAAGCAACAGCAAGAAGGAAAAACATCAAGGTCAGGTGGCTCCAGGGATTGACTGTCGGCCCTCTACTAGGGTCTGGGCCTCAAGAGGTGCCTGACAGTGTCAATCCCTGATGCTGGCCTTGCAGTAGGTACCCAAGACACTCGCTCAGCCACATTCCAGCATGGTGTAGTGGCTAGAGTGCTGGACTGGGAGTCGGGAGATCCGGGTTCTAGTCCCCACTCGGCCATGGAAGCTCACTGGGTGACTTTGGGCCAGTCACATACTCTCAGCCCAACCTACCTCACAGGGTTGTTGTTGTGAGGATAAAATGGAGGAGGAGGAGGATTATGTACGCCACCTTGAGTTCCTTGGAGGAAAAAAGGCGGGATATAAATGTAATAAATAAATAAATATTGAGAGTTGAGAACTAGTAAAATGTGATATAGCCCAGATAGAAATGTTTCCCTGAAGAAAGGTATTTGAATCCCATGCAACAAATGTAAAATAATTGAACTTCTTTTTCCCAGCATTAACTGATTGTCTAGAAAGACCTTAAGGGTGTAAACTCTGAACCATTGCAACCAGAGGAAATTCTTCCATTTTCAATGGGATAAGGGTCTCTCACCCTTAATATTATTTGATATAAGTAGCTGCAGTCCACTTCCCACATTATAAATTTTGCTCATGGCAAATCACTCCCATAATACAGATTATTATTTTGGTAGGGTTTAGACCCTTGATTGCTTACAAGTTAGACATCCTTTCTATTATGCAATTGCATTTATGGGAGGATTTGCATAATGATTTTCCAAATGAAAATTATAATATCAAAAGCAGTTCTAAGACTTGTGTCTTCCATATTAAAGTTCCAGATTAATTTCCTCATAGTGAACTTGTAGCTGTGCTTTGCTGGCTTATTGTAAGTGAGATAATACGTTGTGTTGCCCTGGCCATGGGCATTGAACTCTTAGGTTAGAAGTGCCAAGACAGTGATAAATCAGACTCAAAGGTTTGCTTACAAGGAGACTTTATTGAGTAACTTACAGCACACAGGCGAACCCAATGGTTGGATCAGACAGCTTCTCTGAACCCCGAGCCATTGGGCACAATGGGTTTTATACAATACATGTTAGCCATGAGGCAGCACAACACTAGCACGCACCCCTATTGTTCATTCTCAGAGTAGGCTAGAAGTGTTTGGTTCTCAAGCACAGCCACCTGTAAACAGACTGTGCTTCCCAGGCCATCAGAGATAAGACATTCTCCTCATTAGTAAGGAATGCGCTGAGAAGGCTGTTGTTGGCCCTTGACTCATCTGCACATGCTCAGAGGCTTAGTAGCATGGGAATTGCACCAATAATTAACTTCAGCAAGCGTTGTGGATCTCTAGGCCCCTCTAATGCTACAAATGACTTGGCTACGCTCCTGGGGCCAGTACATATGTGCACTTTCTTTGCCTTCTAGAGCTGCAGGTTTTTGTTTTAAAAATGGACTTAAATAAGAAACATTGGTTAAAAAATATACTAACCCTTGTCCTGTGAGGTCTTTGCACAAGGAACATTCACTGGCCCAGAGCAGTTTGTCTCTGTAAGGTATTACTACGTTTTATACTTTTCCTGTTCGGCACATATTAACAAAGTTGTGAATGGGAGCATCAAAATAAGAAACCAATTTTACTGCTAGACAAATAGACAAACTTAGAAATGTTCTAATAAGGTAGAGAGGCAAATTAATTTAAAATGATTATTTAAAGATCACAATTAAAACAATAGGAAATAAATATAGTTACCGAGGAGGGAGATGTAAATGGCCTGAGGAAGTATTTATTTTAATTATTTTATTTTATTAATAATTAATTACATTTCTATACTGCCCAATAGCTGAATCTGTCTGGGCAGTTCACAACCCATATCATATCTGGGCGGTAACCAGCCCGTATATGTATTATTCACTTTTCAAGTGGATAGTTCCTTGCTATTTTCTTTTCTCTTGACATAGGGGAAAGCTTTCTTGGTTCCCTTCCATCATAAGCACATTAAGTTGTATGTATGTCACATTGATTTCAGTGGACCTTAATTCCAAGTGAGATAGTTTAGGATTAAAACCTAAGCGTTGTTTACCACATTTATATTTTATCGGAAACGTTTGTTTGAAAGAGGGACGCCAGTTCCAAACACCATGTGTTGGGATGCTGCGTCCCTAGCCAGCTAGAAAGCTAGCAATATCTAAATATCCAAGGGCATTTGGAAAAACTCCACACTCAGTTGGAAGGGAGGCTTTTAAATTTCTGTTGCCAAGCCTAATGCTTTTGTTGATCAAAGTTAAACTTCACAGTGGTAAGAAATGACTAGTTCTGTCAGTAGAGTTCTAACTGGAACTGATTACACTATTTAAAAATTTAAAAAACATGTTTGTACATGTTAATTTTCATAGTGGTTCCAAATCCCACTTACTGCCCACATCCAACCCAGCCACAATTGCCTTCCCTTAAGAATAATCCATCCATGAAAGATTGTGAAATTGGAGTCATGAGAAGGAGCAGCTGCCACTGTTTGTTTTTTTCAATTTGTGAAAAGTACAAGCCTTGCACTAGATACATTTTGAAAATATAGGAGATTTGGGGATCGGACCTAAATTGGAATGTAAGCATTCACTTTTATTATTAATCTAAGATTTATGTTCTAAATATTCTGAAACCCTAAATTAAAGTTAATGTATTTACTTAAGACTTCCTACATACTCTAAAAATATTATAATTTACTGGAAGACTTGAGCTCTATGCAGCCATTCTGTAATCTAAGCGTGATAGGGGATAATACATGCCTCATTCCTGCATATACCCCAACCCCCACTGTGCCAATCTTGTCCCCTGGCCTGCTCAGATGTTCATGCATTTGAGTCAGGTTTGGTTGCCTATGTGCATAGAGCCCAACATGTCTAGGCTTTACCCATGTGACCATTATTTTTCATAATCTGGGCATTAGAATCAGTGTGCATAGGCCCCTTTGCAACTGTGGTTCCAATGCATGCATGTCAGGAACCTGAAAGGGAGCCAGGTGGCACTCACACCTGATAGAAGAGGTATGCAATCTGAAAATAGTGCACAGATTTTTGTTTCTTGGCTTAAATCAGGTAAATTTCTCTGTTCAGGGCTGACACCAGTTTTGTTTATTTATTTACTGAGAGTATTTTTATCCTGCTCCTTGGCCAAAAAAGGCTCCCACAGTGGCTTACAAATAACCAATAAAAGAAGATAGTCCCTGCCTACAGGCTTAGAATCTAAAAGACACAACACACAAGGAAAAAAGAAATAAGGAGGGAAGAAGGGGAGAAATTAAGTCTTTCAGGGCTGGTAGAATAGCCCTGCCTACCCCTCCCTAAAAAAATACAAATTCATGAAAATAATAACAGCAATAACAACTGTTAAGACAAAAACAGGCAGCAATATAAAACATCATAATCAGGTTAGTGATTAAAAGCTAGCTTGAGTATTGAACATATATCATGGGGTTTTTTGGTCCTGTCACCAAATAGCAAATTTTTAGAGGATGGTAAAGGATGAAATTATGAAATTGTTGATGTTGAGCTTTCTTTGGTCCCATTGATATTTTTGTTTGGGTATGCTAAAGATATAGTCCCAATTGATTATGTGGAAATGACTATTCACTTACTGACGGCTGCCTGTATGGCAATATAGGTGGAAGACAGTTAATCCTCCAACAACTAATAGTTGGTGTATGAGAGTTTGGGATATGGCCTCGAAGGTGAAATTAACTAATATGATTAGAGTCAGAGAGGGATAATGACTAAATAATATATTTTTTAGAAAAACAGAGTCTGTTTAGTTTATATCAGAACAAATTTCAGGATTCAGTAGAACTGTATTGTTAGGGGAAACTTAACTGATATGAGTTTGATTATGTTTATAACTCTTCTTTGTATATTATTTGTATTTATGAATCAGTGTAAGATGGAAGTTCATAAATAAATGTTTGGTTACAATGTTGTATTATAGTGTTTATAATGTTGTATTTTTTGTGAATTGTTGCGAACTGCCTGGAGAGCCTTGTCTACTGGGCAGTATAGAAATGAAATAAATAATAATAATAATACATAAAAGATAAAAGAAGGAAAGAAGCTAGTTTAAGTACAAAAAGATTTTAAAATCCATCAAGAGACAGGAAGATGACGACCCTGGAGAGTCCCACAATTGTGGCACCACCACCATCCTGAGCTCACACATAAAAGGGGCAGAGAGCAGGGCCTCCAAGGCCAATCTTAAAGGCCAGGCAGGTTCATCCGAGAGCAAGCAGTAACCTGGTCCTAAACCATTTATAGTTTCAAAGATCAATATCAGCACTTGGAAACCAATGGGCAACTTGATTGTTGAGAGCCAAACAATAACCTGGTGGCTGCACCAATTGATGTTTTCAGACTATCTTTAAAAGCAGCCCCACATAGAGAGCATTGCAGTAATTGAGATGGAAGAAATTAGGCAGGCATGGGCAAGCCTTTTGTCTTGGAGGAGCACATGCCAGAGCCAGGCTTAAATCCAGGCTCAAGGAGGTTCCAGATTATCAGTTTCATCCAAGAATACCTGGAGTTGAGATGCTTGAATAACATGCCCTCCAGCAGCTGGTTTGTTCAGTATTGGCCAATGGTTATTATGCTCACTGTGGTCCAGATTTGACTTTTTTGGGGGCCAGACCACTGCCTTCTTCAGAAGTGCTGGCACAAAAATCTGAGTAGGCCAGGCCCCAGCTATGACCATCTCTGTGTCTGTTCAAAAGAAGGCATCCTTTATGTATTAAAACTAAACCGCCTAGATTTTCTTCAGGGGAACATGGGCAGGGGGAGGCAGGGAATTGTCTCAAGAAGATAGAAGGTTTGGGTTGGAGAACATCACTAAAGACTGTTTTTAAAAGTGTTTGCATGCTTGTTTTAACCATCTCTCTCTCACTCACTCAAATACACACACACACACACACACACACGAGAGAGACAGCAGCCCTTTTCAGGTGTTATAAAAGGTGGTGAAACTCACCATGAGAGTAAGGAACAGGGCCATACTGAACAGCCCCACCCCCAACATCACATTATATCATAGCCGTGCCCATCGGTGTCTATATACACAGCATAAAGGCCTTTGCACTTACAGCTGTGCATGCGTAGGCTTCCACGTTATTCAGAACCTGGCATGATCAGGGTTCTGAATCGTGTGGAAGCCTATATGCATACAGCTGTACATGCAAAGGCCTCCCCGCTGCAGGTGTTCGCACTGTATATGTGGACACCAATGGGTGGGGCTATAAGTGTCATTGGGGGCGGGACTACTCGGTTTGGCCCTGCTCATGTGGTGAATTTTTATAATGCCTAAATAGGGCTAATGTGAAAATGAGTGTTAGTGCAATGTTTTAATGGATTTTCAACAGATTTGTATTTCTTTTTTCTACCTTTGATACTTTGGTGGTGATGTGGCAATTGATAGAACCAAATAAATCATGAAAGAAGACTTGCCAAGAAATCCTCCTCTGGTGAAGAAGAAACAAGTCCTCTTATTATGCCCGAAAAAATCAGAAACACTACAGCTGAAGGTAGAGCTGGTACTTCATGTGCAAGAGATGGCACTGCAGTAATGGAGGCTGCAGCAAATGGAAGTCAGACTGAAAGCAGTGAAAAAGAAGCCAGCCGTTCTGAAAGTAGCATTGATGCAGACAGCGAGGCTTCTGAAAGCGAAAGTACTTCTAAGCAAACCACTTCCAGCAGAGCTTGTAGCACACCTGCTTTATGCCCTGATGGGCATAAACACTTATCTGCAAACCTTAAATTGCAATACAACAAATCAAGCGATGGCATTGCAGAGTCGCTTAGTAATGCTTTGTCAAAACTCCACTTTGGCAGCACAGTTAGTGAGACTGAAGGGATCAGTCGGGATGCACTGTCCAGCCTGTCAAACAACCTCACCTTTTCAGCAGAGAAACCCCCGTTGATGCAAAGCCCTCAAAATGCTTTCCAGACCCTTTCTCAGAGTTATATCACTAGTTCTAAAGAATGTTCGGTTCAGTCGTGCCTCTACCAATTTACATCGGTGGAGCTGTTAATGGGAAACAACAAGCTTTTGTGTGAAAACTGTACAGAATGCAAACAGAAACACCAGAAGAAAGCAAATTCCACAGGTAACACACTGGCGACTGAATATATTGTTCATTTCGCTCACCTTTTCAACAAAATGGCACACTCAAGGACGGGGTATTGATATGTGTGTGCCTCAAAAAGCAGCCCCCTTCTTCCTCTGCTACATGGCAAAGTGCTTTTGAAAGTGGGGGAAATTTCAAAGGCCTTTTGTGGCTTGGCATGGGAGTCAGCTCTTCAAAGTTAAAATACAAAACTCGGATTGGTCAGGCCTAAAGTAGTTCTTTGGATTCTGGCTCATATAGCCAAGGGATTCTGAACATGATGCCTAACAGGGTAAGTTTGGGGGCAGTTTTCAGGGGACCCTGCTCATCTCTGCCTTTGCAGATCTTTTTGCCCATGTCACAGTTCTTCCATAGTCCTACCACTTTTCAGACCATTCAATTTATATTATAGAAATGCAAGTGGAACGCGCAACAAAACATTGCAGTGTGGAACGTTTCTGTTCAGTGCTCCAGCCAGTCAGCCATGCCTTCTTCCAGAATGCTCCTTTCTGTTCCCTCCTTCAGGCAGACAGACAGCATTCCATACCCAGTATGGTCAGTTCTCAGTGAGTTGTTTGGTTTCTCTCTCACCCACCACACACACTTAGGGGTGGTGGTTTCTAATTTTACACTTGTGCAAATTTTGGGGTTCCTGTGACTGATAACGTCCTTCCTGTGTATAGATGGTCATGTTTTCCATTTTGGAGAAGCTCTCAGGGGCCGCATTCCAGTGGTGGGTTGGGCCAAAGGCAAAAGGGGCAGGGCCAAAAAGACCAGCATATTTTAGCTTTAAGGTCTTCCTGCCAGTAATTAAGCCTTAGGAGAGGAAGTTCAGCCTTATAGAATGGGGGAAAACTGCACAAAAGCCAGGAAACCACCCAATGATTGGTGGTTGGGAGAAAGGGAGTGGAACCAGGGAAAGGGACATGGCCTTCTGGGGATCCCTGGAGGAGCTCCAGAGGGCTGGATTTGGCCCCTGGGCCTGAGGTTCTGAACCCCTGGGATAGGCAGTCAGAGAATGGGTCCAGTCTCCCACACCAGATAAGGCAGACACTCCAGATGTCATTGTCTTCCATTTGTAATCCTCCCATGCTTTCCCACTTTTTCTTTTATCTTTTTTCTTACCACAAAAAAATCCCATAAGGAGGGAAAGATAGAGTAACTACAGATTGCCTTTTTCAGGTAGCACAAGGAGCAGTCTATCTGGAAACACCTCTACCTGAGTCTACTGTTGGTACATACACAGCATTCCAAATTCTTTAAAAATAATTTTAAAATTCTCCTTAAACCAAATTGACAGATAGTACAAAGCTTGTAGTTTGATGAAATATATGCAGATTCACCAATTATATAATTTATTCCAATTGTATTAACTGGGGGTTTTGGGATTGAAGTATTCTAATTAATGTAAAGTTTGCTGTGTTTGTCCCTATCATTTTGTATTATAGTAATGCCCTCTTGTGGCCAAAATACATAAAAAATTTCAACTTCCCGTAAAATTAACATAGAATCATAAAATCATAGAATGTCCCACTTCCTCCTCATGACACAAACTAGTACAACGTGGAAGATAATGAGGCTGATTTTGTAATTTGTAAACATGTGAAATGGTGCAGTCAGGTAGCCAAGTGGTAGTGTTTGCCTCTGGCTGCATTTTCTCTGCCAAAATAATTCTCTGTGAAAAACATAGCATAGGAACCTGGAATTGCTTTACTGGATCAGACCACGCTGTCTCTAATTCGGGGCTCCCTAATTCAGGGCTCCCTTTGTTGTATGCTCCTAGCATATTGCCTCAGTACATGGAGATACTATTTTAGCTTTCATGGCTAGTTAGTCATTGACGGACCTTTCTTCCATTATTTTGTCTAATCCAAGGGTGGGGAACTTCCAGACCTTGGCCCAAATGTGGACTTTGTCCAGGACTCAGTTCAGACTTCTGGGCTCTTTCCAGGTCACCTCCCCCCTGATCTGAATTATTGATACTATTTATTCCATCCCGCTCCGCCTCCCAGCTATAAAGCTGATGGAGAGGACCTTGTACAAGTTGGGAAAGGAGAATGCCTGGATACAACTGTCTCTCTCCCTGGTCCCCCCCGCCATTGCGTACTGAACAGATAAGAGTCGCACCTGTAGCTCTGCCCACTTTTGGCTCTGGCCATCCCACTGTTGGAATGCGGACCCTGACAGGTTTCAATGGAGGTAATACAGAACTTGGCAGGAAAAAGCTTTCCCACCCCTGCTCTAATGTGTTTTTTAAGCCACCTGAGGTCATAGTCATGCAATTATGCTGTCACTTTGCATCCCAATCTTCCCCGACCTGGTGCCCTCCAGACGTTTTGGACCACAGCTCCCCTGACCATTACCTATGATATCTGAGGCTGGTGGGAGTTGTAGTCCAAAACATCTGGAGGACAATCTGGAGATTGGGTAAGGCTGTTATGCCTTAATCCAATAGAATAAGGAGATGAAGTCTCAGGTTGTTGAAAATATAATTGTGGTTTTAATGTTCTATATATTTTAAATTGTTTTATTGTGTGTTGTTTGGTTTTAGTTTTTGTGAACCGCCCAGAGAGCTTCGGCTATTGGGCGGTATAGAAATGAAATAAATAAATAAATAAATAAATAAATAAAAATATATGTTTTTCTTCCAAGAAGTAGCCCTACCAGTTGCAAGATTCATCTTGGAGATGAAAACTACCTTTTTCAGACATCTCTGCAGGCATTTATATATAAAAATTGAACCCTGAAGAAGGCCCATACTTGGGCAAAACGCATAGGGCTACTTCTTGGAATAAAACTACGTATATTTTTTCAACATCCTGAGACTTCATCTCTTCATTCCATTGGATCATTTTGGATGTTCTCCAGTTTTGTTTTACCGTTATATGTTAATGGATTCTTGAGCTCAAATTTCCAGTTTGGGGCCAGTTTCATAATATATAAATGTGGGGGAAATATATTTGTAGAGCTGGTAGACTGTCAATGTTATAACATATACATTTTCAATCTCGGGAAAGAGAAGTGTAGATTGGCATTATAAATGAATTGCAGTTTATTTGGGATTGAGATGGGATGCAAATTTGAAGGGGTCATCACTTGTTTGTTTCTGTGCTGCCTTCCAACAGCCTCTCTTTGCTTGCCACTACTGCATGTGAGTTTTCACTGACTTCTTCTAGAAGAGGAGAATATTAATAGGTAGCAGCTGTAGCCAGGAAGGAGGCCAGGAAAGCACAGTGTTAGTTCTATGGAAGCTGCCATTCCTGGTGATGTCTCTATTAGAAGAGGAGAGAGTGTACTCACATGAACCATAGCATTCTGTGTTTCCAGTTTGGGTCCAGGAGTGGTATAGATGGGTAGACAGACAGTGTCTCAGTCCAGACTTAACAATTTTGGGATGATAAACAACAGATGATCAGCCAGAGACCAAGGCATATGCCTGTGCACTTGTTCCTCACCCTTCTCCTTGTGCACCTGTCACTGGTACTTATAATTAATCTATCTGGCTTATTTGAACTAGAGTTCCTGTGATGTCCAAACCAGAAAACTCTTGTTTAATCTCTGCTAACAAACCAGGATAAGAAATCAGGACATCGGATGTCACAGGAAACTGTGATTTAAACAAAACAGGATACAGAACCTGGGTATGGCAGGAGAGGGGCAAAGAGAGAGCATGTGGGCACATGACTTGTTTTGGGGCCAATAAGCTATGGTTTATTGTATTGAGATCATTATTTCTGAACCAGGCTGGTATACTTTTCATTGAACTGTATAACCAGAATCAGCTACAACCTGCTGAGGTGAGTGGCAAATTAAAGTAAATGGCTTTAAATTATGTTCTTGTCCCCTCCTTTTTTAAGGAAACAAGCTAATTGAAGTTATTAGCTTTTCCAGTTGTCTTTTTAATTTCTTTTGACCATTTTTTCTGTAATGTTCATTTGGTTCTGAGAGTCACTGTTGTCACTGGAAAGCCTGATGGAACTGGATCTTAGAGACTTTTGGCTGAGTTTAGCTATGTGGGTGGTTTTAGAGCAATAATTGTTTACTCAACCTGAGCTGTCATCTGCAGAATGAGAATATTACTAACCTATTAAACTTCCTGGATTTTTGTGGGGGTTGTACTGCATACTAAGTGTTCTATGGAAATAATACGTTGTGCCTTTCTAATTGATGTATTTTCTCTGTACAGAAAAGAAAATAGAAGGTGTATATACAAATGCCAGGAAGCAGCTGCTAATTTCCTCTATTCCAACTGTTCTTGTTCTTCATCTGAAAAGATTCCATCAGGTGAAGCCCTGAAACAGGGTTCTTTTTAAAAGGTTTATTGCAGAGTGGGCAGCTAGTGACCCTCCAGATGTTTTAGCCCACAGCTTGCATCAGCCCTAGTCAGCATAGTTAATGGTACTGGATCATGGGAGCTGTAGGCCAAAACATCTGGAGGGCCACAAGTTGGCCATCCCTGCTTTATTGAACTCATTTGTAATTAGGACTGTGCTAAGGTTCGAAAGGTGCCAGCAGGGGAGGGGGAGTGTTTGCAAAAAATCAGACCCTTCCATACACTATTCTGCACATTATTTGCTTCTGTTTGTAGATTGTTTTACTCAGTCTGCTGCTGCTTGGGTGCTGTCCCCTCTTTGCATGTGCTCTTTTGCTTGCTTGCTTGCTCACGCCCATTGCCCTAGCTCTTAATGCACGGGGTAGGGGGAGAGGAGAGTGAAAAGTTCCCATTGCTTAGGCAACTGAACTTATGCTCCCTGTCCTGCTGCATTGTACCAGTGACTTCATATCCTACCCATGTCTTACATGACAGGACTTTACACAGGTCCAGCTGAAATCATAAGGAAAACACACCACTCTGTTTTGGCTCAGCACTACTTGTAAGACGCACCTCCTAGCTTTGCAAAGTTTTTGAGTTATATTTCAAAATCCACGTTAGTGTAATACCTTTATTAGGATAACAACAACAATTTTTTTAATAAAAATTGTGCAAGCTTTCAAGATCTCCAGATCTCTTCATCATTTCCAAAATGGAGGATCCAACATTTTCCCCTTTCTTGTTTCCTGCCCTAGGGGGCAGCTCCAGTTCCAACCTATAACCATCACATGACCTGCAGAGCTGCACACCCCTCCTATCCCATGTCATCTTTGGACTGAACATGTATATTCTGTGATTTTACCATCAAATCAGTTTTTTTCTTCCTCTATCCCCCCCCCCCCCCGGGAAGATGTTTTTGTAACATCTTGCCTAACGAAGAGAGCTGGAGATTTTAAAAGCTTGCACATTTTTTGTGATCATTTGGTTGGCCTATTAAAGGTACTATGCTAATATGGATTTTGGAATTTTTCTCATGGTCAACAGAGCTACCTTTGGGTTTTTTTCCAAATATATTTGTGGCACATAGGTTGTTTAGGTTTTGTTATTTTTCCCTTGGATGTTCTGGATTTTAATATTTTTGGTGGGCTGGAGGGGTATATGGAGGGTTGATATTTAAGGCTTGATAACAGAGGTTCAGATTTGCTAAGTTATTGAGAACAGCACAGAAAAGAGGCTTTGTAACTGGATTCTAAATACACTTAATTGGAATTAAATCCCACTGATTTCAGAAGAACTTTACAAATGTGCTTTATATCAGAAGCGTGGTAAGAAAAATACCCACTTTTTCTTCAGATGTAAAGCTCTCTCTTTCCCCTTCCCCTCCATTGTTCCATCTAAATGAGAGGATTTGGTGTACTGTGGGAAGAGTAGTTCTTTTAGGGGAGCTTGCTGGAAGAACTACACTTCTCATAGTATGCAAAGGATGAGGGAGACGAAGGAGAAAGGCAGATGGAGAGGAAAAGGGTCTCTCCTTTCCCCTCTGTTGTTGCTTCTACTCCTGTTGTGTTGGGAGGAGGGGGCAAGGTGGGAGGGGCAGGGAAATGGTGGAAACAGGTGGAGAGTGGCAAACCTTCCAAGCCACTTGAATGGGCTCAGGAAATTTCCCAGTAATTTCTGGTTTCCGTAGTGAAAATCCTAACCCAGTCCAAGGAGAACTTCAGAAGAAGTTCACCCATCTCTACTTCTGAGTACGTATAATTTGAAGTTGTTCTGATCCTCCTAGATATAGGCTGAATTTCTTCAGAATGACAAATGATTCCTCTTTTGGTGAAAATCATCCACCATCCATCCCAGGTTTTGATTGCAGAAAGAGAATTATCCTTCTGGATCAAACTTGGCCCTGTTATACATAGGAAGAAAAGAATGTTTGTCTTCAGAGCCGAGAAAACCATTTTTGATAGTGGATCTTTAGAATTTTGATAGTGGATCTTTAGAATTCAGTCATTGTGCGATTTTTAGAAAATGTGCGCTATAATTCTTCGTGCACTTTACTGTAGTTGCCACATTTAACAAGGAAGAAAAACCCATTATGCCTGTAACAGTTGTATACAAGACACAATTTCAGCAGGTGGAGAGATGCAATTTATCCTTCTGTAATGCCTTTTTGTGTATAGCAGAATTTAACAACCCTGGTTATACCTAAAAGAAGATTAATTATTTTGTGGGTGTACATATTCTGCCGCTATAATAAATATTGATTTTTTGTATGTAAAATTGTAAGTACTGTGCTTCTCCGATTCAGGATTCAAATGGCACCCATGGAGAAATACTAAATCTTTTTCATTCATTTTTAAGGCTGGTGTGAGTCTAAGGAAAGTAAACCGACATGTGGATTTCCCGCTAGTTTTGGACTTGGCTCCGTTTTGTTCAGTTTCCTGCAAGGTATGGCATATTAGAAGCACAATTTCATATTATACTTTAAAGGTAATTCTGTCAGGCTGCACTTTTTAATAGCTGTTGCTGTTTTCAAGTGAACCACAATGTTTACCCTTAAAAAGAATAAATATTTCAAACTTGTGCATCAGCTGTTCATACATCATGACAGCTCCTGGGCTGTTGGGAACAAGTGGGAGAGAGCAGGCAGGCTACCTGCAATGTATCTCCACTTCCGCTTTTACGCAACAACCTGTGATCAGCTCCATGGGTTAACCGCTGCTCCAGGTTTGGACTTCACGCTCAACAACATATGAAGGAGCCTCACATTTTTGAGTAAAAGCAAAAGTAGCTGGTGTGCTGCAGGCAGGGCACCTGCTGTCTCCCGCTCATGCATGGAAAGCCATGGGTTGTTTAACTGATGGGTTATCGTTACATACAAACCAGGTGATAAAGTCTAATTGCTCAGCCAAGTCAAGATAGTGATATCAGTTTAGCAGAAGAGATTCTTGGCTGCTATTAACCTAAACTGTAATTAACTGGGCTACATCTGACTTCCTTTTATAATAGTAAGACTGAATCTAGTTAGTGAATTCTTGTTGCTGGTTTGACTAGTTGTTATGTTTGGAGCCTGAATGCATTTGCAAACGCACTGTGAAGAAATCACATTTCTCTTCCTCCTTTTTGTTTTTCTCGGTTTGCAAATAAGAATGTGATGGATAGTGGGAAAGTTCTTTATGCTCTTTATGGTATAGTGGAGCATAGTGGGTCGATGCGAGGAGGTCATTATGCGGCATATGTGAAAGTCAGAGCGCCATCCAAAAAGCTTTTGGAGCACATTTCTAGCAATAAAAATGTTCAAGGTATGTACCTAAGAAAAAATATATATTATTTGGTCAAACATGTCTAGTAATTCTGTGAACAGTAAATTCTTTTCTTTTTAAGTTGATTTTACAATTTCCATGCATGAACAACATACAACAAAGCATTGTTTAAAATACTTCTAGCCCACCTTTTTCCAACGAAAGGAGGGTCAAGACATTGACCCAGTTCATATGACACACTGGGCTCATTGGGGGTTGTTTAATCCCCAATAGCTGTGGTGTATGCTAGGTGACATTTAAATATTTAGCCCCTGATTAGGGTGATCAGGGGGTTTCCATGTTGTGTGACTTTGGCCACCAAGATACGGTGGCCAGGTTTGCATGACACAACCACCCTCCAATTGAGGGTTGCATATTCAAATGTTGCCCGATGCACACCACAGCTCATCAGAGGTTAAACAACCCCCAATGAGCATGGCATGTCGTGCAAACCAGGCTGTTAATTTTCTTATGTTTCTAGTTTCTTATGCTTCCTATTCTAATTTTCCAAACTATAGTTGCAAATGGTAATCACTGCTGAAAATTCGTTTCTTTCACATTGCATATAATATGTCATCTAATATTGTTCAGGACTCTGCATTATGCATGGATCTTGCATAGAAACAGGCATCCTGAGAAATAAAGTGTTGCTTTTTAAAGTCTCAGTGTGCTACAGTGTACAATTCCAGAGATGCACTTGTAACGTGTGCACGTTTCTCATGAAAACTCAGAGGCCATAAATGAGGGAAAGTTCACAGTGGGGATGTAGTGGGGATGTGGTGTCTGTCCATCTCTCTCCCTTTCTTTCATCCAGCTACTGGCTACCTTGCCCAAGCATAGAGCAATGGAGGTATCTAACAAAGTGGCTTCATTTTTCAGGGTACGCTTCAGCCCTTTTCACAGTACACTAGTCTGCTCCATCCCACAGTTTGGGAATTACTACCATGGTCAGTTTCCCTAATTTGCAATGTCGTGCTAAGGCTATATACACAATAAGGTCTTCCATAAGGTAGAGCTGTGAACCTAAAAACAAAGGGTACTTCCATCCAAGACTTTTATTATGCAATCTTTTCAATACTTTTCAATTTGTACAGCCTGAGGATGTGGACAGGATCCTGGGAGAGGTGAGAGCCACCACGTGTATTCTAAATCCTTGCCCTTCCTGGCTCATTAAAGCAGCCAGAGGTGGACTGGCCATGTGGGTAAGGGGAGTGGTTAATGTCTCCCTTAGGCAAGGCAGAGTTCCAGCCTGCTTGAAGGAGGCAGTGGTGAGACCTTGGTTAAAAAAGCCCTCCCTGAACCCCACCACATTGGATAATTATCAGCCAGTCTCCAATATTCCATTTCTGGGCAGGATATTGGAGCGTGCGGTAGCCTCCCAACTCCAGGGATTTCTGGATGAGACAGATTATCTAGATCCATTTCAATCTGGCTTCAACCCCGGTTATGGGACAGAAACAGCTTTGGTCGCCTTGGTGCATGACCTACGCCGGAAACTAGATAGGGGGAGTGTGTCCCTGTTGGTTCTGATGGACCTCTCAGCAGCTTTCAATACCATTGATCATGGTATCCTTATGGGCCGCCTCGCTGAGATTGGTCGTGGAGGCACTGTTTTGCAGTAGCTCCATTCTTCCTTGGAGGGGCAAACCCAGAAGGTGGTGCTGGGGGACTCCTGTTCGACTCCCTGGCCATTGGCTTGTGGAGTCCCTCAGGGTTCTGTTTTGTCCCCCTTGCTATTTAACATATACATGAAACCACTTGGAGAGGTTGTCGGGAGTTTAGGGGTTCGGTGCCACCAGTACGCTGATGACACCCAGCTCTACTTTTCCTTTCCATCTAATTCCAAGGAAGCTGTTGGGGTGCTGAACCGGTGTCTGTCAGCAGTAATGGACTGGATGAGGGCAAACAAATTGAAGCTTAATCCAGACCAGACAGAGGCGCTCCTGGTCAGTCAAAAGATAGATCAGGGAATAGGGATACAGCTTGTGCTAGATGTGGTTACACTCCCCCTGAAGACACAGGTTCGCAGCTTGGGTGTACTTCTGGATTCAGCCCTGAGCCTGGATGCCCAGATTTCAGTGGTGGCCAGGAGTGCATTTGCACGGTTAAAGCTAATGTGCCAGCTGCGCCCGTTCCTTGAGATGCCTGACTTGGCCACAGTAACACATGCCTTAGTTACATCCCATTTGGATTACTGTAGCGCACTGTATGTGGGGCTGCCTCAGAAGAGTGTTCGGAAACTTCAGCTGGTCCAAAGAGCTGCTGCCAGACTGCTGACTGGGGCTGGTTACAGGGAGCATACAACTCCTCTGTTAAAACAGCTTCACTGGCTCCCAGTCTCTTTCCGCGCACAATTCAAAGTGCTGGTCATGACCTATAAAGCTCTGTATGGATTGGGTCCAGGTTATCTGAAAGACCGTATTCCCCCCATGAGCCTACTCGTGCCCTGAGATCTTCAGGGGAAGCCCTTCTCGTTGCCCGCCACCATCACAGGCACACCTGGTGGGAATGCGGGAGAGGGCCTTCTCGGTGGCTGCCCCAAGGCTCTGGAACTCCCTTCCCAGGGAGGCGAGAGTAGCACCCTCCTTGATGTGCTTTCGTGGGCATGTAAAAACTTTTTTGTTCCAGCAGGTCTTTGGGGATAACTAGTCTGGACCTGTGAAAATATGACGGATGGATACTATTTTTCTCGTTGTCTTTTAATGTTTTGATATTTTTACAATTTTAATATTGATGATTTAATTATATTTTAACTTTTGTACACTTGTATTTCTATTTCTAGGTTTTAATTATATAAGTTTTAATGTTGTAAAGCCGCATTGAGTCCCAGTATTGGGAAAAAGGCGGGAGGGAGGGAGGGAGGGAGGGAGGGAGAGAGAGAAATAAATCACCATCATCATCATCCTGCCTCATTCACAGAATTTTATGGGGGAATCCAGACAATGTCATCTTCCACTTGTAACTCTCCCATGTTTTCCCACTGCTGCTTCCATCTTCTTTCTTACCAGGAAAAGTCCGTTAAGGAAGAAAAGATAGAATAGTTGCACAATGCCTTTTGAGTGTTAGCAACAGGAGCCCTCCATCTGGAAACACACGAAGTTCAAGTGAATTTCATACAGTAGCGCATCTGCTTCTGAATCCTAATTGTATACTTGGACATATTGTATTCTCTCCTGCCTTTTCATTGTAATGAATGACTAATGACTGTGTTCTTTGCTTTACAGGTTTAAAAGAATCAGTAGGAGCATCTGTAGGACAGTGGGTGTATGTCAGTGATACCCATGTACAAGTGGTTCCAGAATCAAGAGTATTAAATTCACAAGCTTACTTGCTTTTCTATGAAAGAATGCTGTAATTATAATCAATACTGAAAACATGAAAATGATAACTGTTATTTAAGCGTATTCAAGCGCATCAGAAAATTACAGTACACCTAAATGTTGTGCCTTTATCTTCTCTCTAATATAAAATTTACCATGATTTCTTACTCTAAAAACCATGGCTTGGATCTAGAAAAGCCTGTGCATGCACAAAGCACTTTCATGCCCACACAGGTATAGTAGCCAACTCTTTTGTCTGGCAGCCACCCATCTTGCCACAGAGGGTGTTGCTTCAGTAGGTCCCTGAGTTCTGGGTGCTTTTCTGAAGAGTGTGTAGGGTTGCCATCAGAAGGGAGGAACTGAATTTCATGTTTCTCTGAATCGAAGCCCAGATGTTCATTATTTGAATCCCCCCCAATCATTTGAAATAATGCACTCTGAAACTGAATTTTGACATTTCATTGTGGGTCAGCAATATCAACATGCTTTTTAAAAACATTCATTGGGGAAATTATCTTAGCGAGATGAGTAGTGCCTGAATTTTCCTTAATGCAAGTTTACTAGCTCATAACCATGGTTGGGTAGCATATTTGGCACTTGAATTTTCTTGAAAGTACTGCTGTATGGTAAGTTACAAACTCAACAAATGGGAAGAAGCTACTTCAAGAAACAAAGTGGTGCTTAGACAATGCTAAGATATACTACTATGAAACAATATGTTCAAAACAGGCATATAGCACTGATATCCCAGAACTGATCCACTTCAGAATGTATGTGGGTTTTACATATTTAAATATGCTTCCAAATCAAACTTTGCTATTTGTGGAAACTTTAGCTCAGGGTGGGCAACTTATGGCCTTTCAGATGTTGTGGACTACAACTCCCATGATCCCTCAGCATTGGCTGTGCTGGCTAGGACTGATGGGAGTTGCAGGCCAGAATGTCTGGAGGGCCACAAGTTGCCCATCCCTGCTTTAGCTCATCAGGGAGCAACCTAGAATTCTTCCTGATGTGTTCCATTTTCACGTTCATGGAGTTCTTGGCTTGGCGGTGTATTCAAACATGCGAACTCTCTTACCTGCATTCTGAAGATGGTACAAGCCTTGGAGGATTATACTGCATACTTCTTCAAATCAATGCACGGTTTCTACTAGTACATGATATTCACTGCCATTTATGGAATGCATTTGCAGAGCTAATCTCAAATGTGCAAGTATACTTCACACCCAATGTTTGGGGATGAGGTACTAGATACCTTCAAATAATTCTACATTTTCATAAAGAACTCAAACTTTGTATAGTTTCTGTGATTTATGCAATATAAATTGCCTATTGTACTTGAACACTTTTGTATTAAAAATAGGAGTGGGGGTTGTACAAGTGGCTGTAAGCAATGTCTTACAAAGAATCAGGTCTGCTTCTTCATTTGTATTCTCAATATATACAATTATGTATACAGTACAGAATAGTTAGGCTAGCTTCCCATGTGCAATGTGGCGTTTGACTTTAAAAAACAGGCACCGTGCCACATGCGAAGCTGCTTTCTAAGGTGCTGCTGTTCAGGGCAGGGAGGATCAAAGGCTCCACTTTGCACTGAAGCCATTATACTCGAAGGGGCTCTTCGAATTGCAACCACTGGGTTATATAGAGAGATAAGCACCCTGAAGGGGGCTGGTGGAAGTGGACTTTTGTTCCTCTCTCTCAGCAGCCCCCCAACCCCTCAAAGCCTCTCCCAAGGGTCCAGACACCAATGGTGTTGTGGTAAATTTTGAAGTGCAAGCAGTCATAATGACATAGCCATGCCCCAAAGAAGAGTAAAACATGCAGGCAGCTGTTTGATCTATATGTGTGTGTGTGTGTGTGTGTGTGCACGCGCGCACGTGGATTATGTGTGTGCAAGCATTACACAAGTGAATTACACATGCACATGTATATACACACCCAAAGAGCAGCAGTACATAGCATAATATCCAGTTGATCAGCCGACAGTCATAGAATAGTGAGCTAGCAATGGGCAGTTTAGTGGTTAGCATGTTGGACTTTGGGCAGAGAGGCCTGAGAAAGGGAAAGAGAGGGATACAACATCTCCCCAAACAGCATAAGACCACCAGCTCAAGTTTTTCCAGGGGCTTCTCTTCCCAGCACCAGGGAGAAACATTTGATCTCAAAGCCAACCAATCAGTTCTAGACAGGTTTACCTCCATCTGGAGTAGGTCTATTGTAAAGTTAATGGGTCTTAATTGCCCTTTAAGTCACCCCAAAATACTTTGTATTACAACAGGGATAGCTCACAATAATATATTGTCACTGGGATTATCAATTTTTCTGTAGCTATTGTGAGAATTGCAGCTAAGCTCAGAGTGAACAGAGAACTCTGGGGTGGTCGTAGCAGATGACATCATCGTCCCTGGCAATCAAAACATCCCAGCGCTTTGACCCTGTGAGCCCTGGCTCCACTACACCACTGCCAGGGCCCCTGTTGAATGGGGTGTGTTGGGATGCAGGGGGAAGGGGAAGATCCCTGAAAATTGGGCAGAAGCAAGTTCTACAAATGGGAGTATGGAAGGTGGCTCTGCTTGATTTTCCCTCCAGACCATCTTGCCACAGCCAACCCAATTGAATAGGGTTGCTGGACCACCAGGAGAGCCAGGGTGGGGTGGGGATTTCGTTTCTGCCATGCAGCTCATTGTGAACTGCTGGTTGTAATAATAGACCTCTTTTTTGTTTTTCTTTAAAATGGATATGAAGGGAGAGGTGTGTGTGTGTACATCCATCCGTGTGTAGATTCTGGGTACAATACACCAGGATGTGCTGGAATTGGTACACGTGTGAAAATGATCAGTCACTTAAATTGATTACTTTGATTTACTTTAGTTTTATTTTTAAATTATCAGTTTAAGTGCTTAGAAAAATGGACACTTGGTGCTCTAGGGAATGGTTTTGGGGGTTGGGCCTCATGGGTCCAGGTATAGCAACATCCCTGCTAATTGATATTAAGCCATAATACCAGCAATGGAGACAAAACTATCAAGAGATTTGTGACCTGTACTAATCCATGATGATCCAAACCTACAGTGCAATCCTATATGTCTACTCAGAAGTAAGCCCCATTAAGTTCATTGGGCTTACTCCTAGGTAAGTGAGTACAGGATCGCAGCAGAAATCTGATAATTTAAAAACAAGATACAAGCCAAGTAATCAATTTAAGTGACCATTTTCACATGTGTACCAATTCCAGCAGGTTCATTACTCACTAATGTATATTACAGCAATGCACATTACTCAATAGTACATTTCATATACAATTTCAAAATGGGCAGCCTGGTTAGTCTGTTGCAGCAAAAACAACAAAGAGTCTTGTGGCACCTTAAAGATGAACACATTTATTCTGGCATAAACTTTCTTGAATACTGTCCACTGCATTTGATGAAGTGGATAGCGTCCATGAAAGCTTATGCCAGAATAAATTTGTTAGTCTTTAAGATGTCACAAGACTCCTTGTTGTTCACGTACAACAATAGTGGCTCATCATTGTGGGTGATTATTTTAGGATTCTCCTTTCCAGCATTTTGGGGGTAAGACCTGAAGACCCCAGTGCATATATGGGGTTTTCATCCATTTCAATAGTGGGGACGATTCCGTGCACACAAAGGGAGTTACACAGAGCTTCTCATACCCATTAGTACAGGAGGTATACACCTGTATACACATGGCACTGGAATGGGATTAATGTTTTGGTTTGTACATCAGAGAGATGATTTCATTGGATTTCAACAGCGACTTGCTAAGGAACAGCCTAAAATAAAAGTACTTTCCCCCAAATTATGGAGAAAACCATTCACACAATCCAACTAAAGTTAAATCCCATCAATTCAAAGGAGAGAGTGAATTACATTCTTTAATCACACATTGAAATCAGTAGGATTTAAAGGTGCTTCACTTTGCCTGGATCATAGCCTAAGATACTAAATGGACAGTATATATGTCCTGTTTCTCTAGTACTGCCCAATGAGACAACTACTGGATGGAGCTATCATAGTGAGTATGTAATTTTGTAATTTTGTGAGTATGTAATTTTGGAGGAGTAGTCTTTTTTCTTGTCTCCTTTGACATTTCCTTGTACTTCTGAGAATCCCACCTCTCCCATCTTTAAATTCAGCCCTGTTACTAGAATTCTCTGCACCAACACCACACACATCATCCCTCCCCTTTCAAAAAATGGCCATTTTATCTCACTCTCCCTTACTTGCTTTCTCAGCAGATTCAGCATTTTCACAAATGGCTCCCAGTCTTTGGACTTATTTCTCTCTCTAATATGCCTACAATAGTGTGGTTCAGTCTATAGTGATTCCATCTCTGTAAAACACATTGGCAACTGAACAACTCAAGTAGCACTATCTTCTGTCTTGATCTTGGAACTGCATACCTTAAAATCTCATATTATTGGGGCAAAGGCTACAAAGTGAGTATCTGGACAGTACTTCCCAAAGTAGGAGCATTAGCAACAATTGCTAAGACGGTGTTTTAAGTACTTGGGAAGGAGGGAGGTGAAAAGTAGCCTAGATGTAGTCTCCATGCCTAATAGGTGACCAGTGCTGTGTGGACACTCCCAATGCAGCTAAGGCAGCCTTCCCTTACCTGGTGCCCTCCAGATGTCTTGGACTAGCACTCCCACCATCACTGGCCATTGGTCATGCTAGCTGGGGCTGATGGAAGTTGCATGCCAACAAAATCTGGAGAGCTCCAGGTTGGGGAAGACCGATACTCATGTGTACAACCTTGGTTGCTGAATGCAGAGATGTTATGTGAATTTCCCAGCCTAATGGGTTATTCTTGCTAGATTTGAGGTGCTTGGTTACTACCTTTAAGCAGCTTGGGACCTTGATATTTGAGGGTGTTCCTCCCCCTATATATGCCTGTCCAAGGATTGAGATCTGTTGGAGGAGCCCTCCTCTGCATCCCACCAGTGTGAGACATACACCATGGTGAGATGTGGGAGAGAGCTTTTTCTGCTGTGGCATCCCGGTTGTGGAATGCCCTCCCCTTGGAGGCCCGATTGGCACACACACTGGTTTCATTTCTGTGCCAAGTTAAAACATGGCTTTTTACCAAGCCTTTGAGGGCTAATTGGATTCCCTGAGTTTGCACACTGTTTCAACTGTTTTATTGTTTCTAGATTTTTAAATTGGTATTAGCTAGTTTAATGATTTAATATGGTTTTAGCTATTTAAATTTATTGTTTTACACTGTTTAAATTGATTTTATCTGTACATTGTCCTGAGATCCTAATGATATAGGGCGGTATACAAATGTTTTAAATAAATAAATAAAATGGTAGCCTAGAAAACAGATGTCCCTTTTTACTAAAATGGCTTTTCTGAAAAGTAATTCTTGATTTGTGGCTGTGACTTGTAAAAAAACACACATTGGCCTGTCAATATCATAGGGACATGCTCAAATCCAATTATTTAGTTTTTAAGGCTTTTCTTTTTTATTTAAAGAGGTAACCGGTTTGTAGTTACATGTCTAAATTCGACTCCATTTGTAACAAAACAAATATTTAGCTTTTTCCCTGCACTTTTGACATATGAAAGCCACACTATGGGACTTTGTGAGGCAGATGATACAAAAAGAGCTTTAGAATGCACTAAGAAAAAAATATTTTCTATTGTATTTCAGTGCTAGTAAACTTGGATTATATCTGATAAGATAATATGTAGGCAGATGATAAATGATATAAAGGATTGCAAATAATTATTCATTGCATAATGATTAACAAAGAAAAATGCAAGCAGTATTTACTTTGTATGTGCAATAGATGAACCTATTACTCTATTTTTAAATATAGTATGTATGAAATGTATAGAAAATTTTCCATAGGAAAATGTACTTATTAGAATTGCAACAACCTATGAAAAGGACTGCTAAGTGTATTTCATTGTGGATACAAATACAAAACATGCTATTTTTTATTTTCAGAATAAAGTATCAAGTCATTGCACACGTTTAGGAAAGTGTTCTGTTTTCATTTATTTGAAAGGGTAATGCAAGATAAATATTTCATTGAAATTTTGTTAAGTTCTGGTTTATGAATTGTTCTTTGTCCAGGCTAAATTCATTATATATATGGTATCCTAGTTTAGGATGAGGATCCTAAGCACCCTTATCGCCCTAACATGCCCTGAAAATACACAGCCCTTAATTCTTTCCTGTTGTGTTCAATGGATGGAAAAAGGCAAGGACAAAACAGACGGAAAACAAAACAGACACCCTCCCGCCCCGCTTTGGATGTGACAGTTGCTCCATCACAGAATCTCACCATCATAGGATTGCTCTGCCTGTCTTGCTAAAGAAGAATCAGTATGGCTTCAGCAAAGGAAGTCCTGCCTCATCTTGAGAGTCCTCTGAGAACGCAATTTTAGGTTGCATCAATAAAAGTATAGCTTAAAAGTTATACCCTTCCTATTCTCTGGTATACATTATATCTGAGCTTCTTTTACAGCATTTTAAATAGCCTGAAAGTGTCCCATATAATTTGATACTCCAGACTTTCCCTTTTAGCTAATCTCTTCCTTTTGGCTTTGGTTGTATTAGTGCACTAAACGTGTGGGGTTTCTCTTAGAACACAGTTGGGCAGCTTCAGCTGTAATATGCAGATACGGTCTGGAAAGAGTATCACTGTGGACACGACTGTGAGCAAGGATCTGGGTGATAAGTAAATAGGAATAGGTTAGGTAATTCCTCAACTGATTTTGATGGCGGATGATCATTAAAATGATACATTATGTTTTTATACACTTTCATATATGGACTAAGATTTTAGTGTGTGGGATCATGTTACTTGCCAATTTCAAAATCACCCGTTTGAGCAAGGCCTTGGGGACTTGATATTTTGTTTTACATTTGTGAAGTATTTTTAAATGGCACTATATTTCTTCCTCTGAAATAAGTGGAAGCATAGACAACAGAAATGTCTGTGGATGTAGAGGACTAAGCAAGGAGGATTAGAGCTGTGTGCAAATGGACTCTTGAAATTCTACATCCTATTTGTGGGCAGAGAAACTGGGAGATTAAGAGGGAAGACGCTATGCGCAAATAACACCAAAAGAAAAAATCCAAAAGTGCCACTGAGTATGGACTGTAATAGTTATTTATTTGTTGTGCAGATCTCTAAATTACTCATGGACTATAGAAATTTTTTTGTTTTAAGCAGATCACTAAAATGCTCAATGCATTTCAAGACTACAGAAGCAGAAACAGGCTTATCTAAGAGATCAGTTGCTCCTGAGGAAGCGACATAGTCTCAAAACGCGTTGAGCATTTTTGTGATCTGCCTAAAAAATAAATAATTTTTATATAATCCATGAGTATTTTAGAGATCTGCACAACAAATAAATAATTATTACAGTCTATACTCCGTGGCGCTTTGGATTTTTTCCTTTTTGGTGTTTTTTTCAGAGAAACTGGGAGGACATTTTCATCAAATTTCTCCAGGAGAAATTCTCAACAGTTTCTCACAGGTAGGGCTCACCTTTGGCCGGGTTGTAGCATAACTTCTTTTTTCATAAGGGTTTTTGGCTTCTTTGTGTTGGCAGGCTGGCCCCCATTTTGCATCCACCACAATGCAGGTGTGAGGGAGGCAGTGCGAGGTCCTGCTCTAGGGAAGAGGTTGAACTAGTGCTGAGCCCAAATCTATCCATTTCCTAAAAGTTTTCTTCCCCCTTACCAGTTCTTCTACGTAGTCACATACATATCTTGCAGAGAACTGTGCTAGTCTGTTGCAAAAACAACGATGAGTCTTCAGGCGCTTTGAAGGGAAACGCATTTATTTTGGCATAAGTTTTTGTGGACTTGAGCCCACTTCATCAGGTGTCTTTCTAAAGCAAAAAAGATGTGAGAGAAAGACTAAAATAGGATAGGAGAGCCATGGAGCTATGCAGCTGATCCTATGTATGTTTACTCAGAAATAAATTCTACTGGGATTTAATGGAACCTACTCCTAGACAAGAATCGCTAGGTAAAGCCAAATGTGTGGATTCCATCTAGGTATGAAGGAAATCTCTTCCCCCCTGTCGTGTCACAGGTGCCAGCCTTGACAGTGTTTAGGTACCTGCTGAAAACTTATCTTTATACCTAGGTAATTGCTGATTTTAATACCTGGTTTGGTAGATTCTTAGCTTTTTAAAAAAATCTTTGTATTTAATCTTGTATTAATGCATTTTGTACAGCCCCCTGTGAGCAGATAACGAAGGGCGGGATGTGAATATTTAAAATAAATGTAGCTTCACCCAAATGCCATTTACTTAAAAGTAAGGATGCAATCCTGTGCACAATTATTAGGAAGTAAATTGTAGAAAAATCCAATGGGGCTGACTGGTAAGCAAACTCTCACAGAACTGCACTGTAGCAGAAATCAGAGTCAGAGAGACCACGGAGTGAAGGAAAAAGAGTTCTTTATTAACGAGCGGGCTTTATGGCTGGGATAACTCCCAAAGAGCCAGAAGCCCCGATTTACATCAGCAAATTGTATTTATAGATATTGTGACACCTAGGAAACGGCTCTTCCTCCCCCTCCCGTGTGGGGTTGCAGTCCTCAACATTTCCTCTCCTAGCACAATTTGTTTATAACCCAGGAAGTAGGTTATAGGGCATGATAAGCAAAGAACATGATACATATCACTATGACCTTAGCCTTGGTGACAAGTTAAGAGATCCCTGCGTCTCGTCAGCCTGCAACAATATATTCAAGGGAGAAAGAGCTCAGCAAGAACATGAAGCATGAGGCTACTTAGTCTGACCCTCTACATTGCTACTACAGCACGTCATTACAGTGGCTTTTATTTCTCAATGACTATTTAGGATTGTGGTTTAGGGACTTAGCCGCATTGACCCAGCAGGTTACTGACTTGTTATAGAATCGGATGCCTGCCTGCAGTCTATTACATTGCATACTTGCCAGGGAATAACGCTCCGTTCAACATAATGAAACTTACTTGCAGGTAAACATCCAGAGGAGCAATTTCCGGAGGCACCAGTAACGCCTCACGCCGAGGGCGCATGCGCCAAATCTCGCAGCCCCGCTTGGAGGCGGGTAAGCCGAGAGACGAGGAGGGCGCCCTGCCCCACCTAAAAATGGCGCCCTTAGAAGAAACTCTTATTTGAACCCTAAACAAAGATGGCGGCACCTGACGGCGTGAATGGCCCGCTATCAGACCGACAGCTACAGAAGAACCCATTCCACTCCCTGGCGTATTTTAGGGGGCATGTAGGCTCTGTGAAAAAGTAGATCTCGCCGTGCCGATATAAGCTGTTATTGCTTCAGGTCTCCTAGCGGCCAATTCCCTCCTCTCCTTACGGCAGGGGTAGGTAAGATAAGCAGATGATTTAGACTGCAAGTCCCATCAGCCCCACCCAACAGGGCCAAAGGTCAAGGCTACCGGGAATTACAGTCCAAACCATCTGGAGAGCCCCAGCTCGCCTCCCCAGGCGTTAAGGCGTCTTCAGTCACCGCGGCTTCCCGTACCAAAGATGGCGGACGGACTCAAAGGGCCAGGCCTCTTTCTCCGCCGGGTCTCAGTGACGTAGCTTATTGTTCCGGGTGAGTGCCAGCAGGCGCCATTTTGTGTGGTTCGCGAAAAGCCAACCGGGGAGACGGAGGCAGCCCCGAAGAGCTGCCAGTGCCACCGGTCGGCGGGGAAGGCGCCGGCGGGGGTGAGTAACGGCCCACGCAGCGGCCGCGGCCGAGAAGATGCGGAGGCCGGCCGAGGATTGGATCTCCTTTCGCATCGCCCCGTGGGCTCGGCGCTGTTGTCCGAGCAGCCGGCGCTGGCCGCGGCGAGGGGGGGAGGGGCCGCTGTTCGCGGCCGGAATAAAGAACGTGGAGGGGCCGCTCCGCCTCGCGGGTCGCTGAGCTTTTGCGACGGGCGCGTGTTGGCTGCTCGTAACCGAGGCAGGCAAAGCCTTTCCCCCGTAGATTCCCTCCCCCAATCCCTTTGTGCGCATGCGCGGTTGTCCTAGCAGGAGTACCGAATGGGCGGATTGAGATTGGGCCCGTTAGGAGCCCATAGTGCGCATGCGCCGGTGTCCTCGCCGCTGGGCTGGGTTGACACTTGGGGCAGCGGCGGGTGTTGCTGCCGCGACGGGGTCGGCAACGCACGTTGGGCTCTGAACTTGCACGCACACCTATAGAGGGGGTTACTGATAGTTGCTCAAATGGGGATGAATGTAGAGTGCTTTTCAGTGTGATATTTTTGTATTGCTCACACGTGACATTGTAAAACAACTCTGATTTATATTACATGTATTTCTAGCCCAAAAAGTTTGTTATGGTAACTCTTGCAGTATGTGAACTTTGATATTTTTGCAGCTTGATGTAACGTATACTTAGAAGTAAGCTCTACTCAGTTTAATGGGGCTTATTCCTAAGTACACATGCACAGGAAGGCAACCCTGATCAAATAGATAGCACCACTAAATTCTAGTGTGTTGTGTGTGGGAGGGGGGCAGACAGCAGAGAGAGCTGTTGTCTTCATGACATTGCTACCGACTTCTCCAGAAGCATCAGGTCCACTGCTGTGGGAAGAAGGATGCTGGATTAAATGGACCTCTGGTCTGCTCCAACAGGTCTGCTCCTATATGCAGTTAGATTTTAGTTTCCAAATGGACAGTGGCATTCTGCCTGTCAGTAGCATCTCATTGAAGGCTGGCCCATTGCAGCTTACAAAATCTCAGTACTTAGCTGCTGTATAAAATAGTGCTTTTGTTTTTTTATCTCCTGATAAATAAATGATGATAAGACTAAACACTATTGCTGCAAGTTGTGCATAAATGATTTGATTTGATCAGCGTGTTCAGTTTTTTCCTAGTAAAATTGTAAGAACCTATGGCTGTATGCAATAAAATTGACTGACTGAATTCTAATGAATTACATTGGATTGGCTGTAATTTATTCAAGCTGTGAATAAATAAAACCACACCTGTGGTTTGAGTATTTTTCTTACAGGTTATAGATGACTCACACTGGTTTGTGTGGCCAGGTAGGCGGTTTGAGGACTAGTAAGCTTTGTGGATTTATTTGCAAGGATGTTGTTTTTGCTGTAAACAAATGTGATCAGATCCTTTGTATCCCAGGGACACTCAAGGCATGATTATGATCATTCTGAAATGTAATTGTCATTTTCGTGCATTGTTTCCAAGTTTCCTTCTCTTTTTTTAGATAAGTGCTTAGCAGAACAATTCCTAGCAGAGATGCATTGATCAGGTTGGTGGGGTGGGTAGGGGCTATTTCTGTAACTCTCTGTTCCTAAGCTGATTCAAAGGTGCTTTGATTAGTTTCATAAGTGAGCTTTGTCTGAATCTAGCAGTCATCAAGTCTTTCAATTGATCATATTCAGTTAGAGTAATATATTGTGTGCACATGTTGTCTAAGGTATTGCGTGTATTTATTTTCTTTACCACACCCTTCTTTCAAGGAGTGTACGGGAGTATGCATAGTTTTTTCCTGTTTTGTTCTCACGACAACGCTGTGAGGTAGGTTAGGCTGAGGCAGAGTGGCTAGCCCAAGGCCTTATGATTAGGTGACAGTATGAACCAAGGTTCAAATCCTCAAATACTCCCATTTTATCCATTCTACAACACTGACTTTCCAGTTATATACATAGAATATTTGGTAGACCAGTGTTGTATTTTACAAGAAGGAGAATATATAATACCTTATCAGTGCAGTTCCAGTAGAATTCTGCTCTCTAATTATACAGGAGTGGAAAAGCATCCTTTATTATCTCTGGACTAAGCAGTTAGCTGTGGCCAAATTAGTTCACATGACAAGAGTACTTTAGAAAAAAAAACCTTAAAGGAAAAAAAACCTTGGTATTTCATAGTGTATGGCTAGGGGTTTATGTTGCTTACTGCTTGCATGTCTGAAAGTCATTTCCGCATTGGAAGGGTTTCCTCATAAGGCAGCCAGCATTCCCTCTTCTGATTATTCCCATGGCAAGGGTGTAGTGCAACAGTATGTCTGACACCTTATTTTGCACTTCTTAAAACTTTCATTGAGTATTTGGGCAGGAAAAAATAAGATTAAAAAGACTAGCTAGTGGTGCTTATTTACTAAGTGCCGCCCCCGTTTCTATAAAGAAACTGAATAAACATCCCTTTTTCTGTAGCGTGAGAGAGAGACCAGTTGAATTAATTTAATTTTAGTCTACTATAAGAGGTAAAAGTAGAAGCAGTAGTTTTACGAATTCAGAAGGTGATTATCCTATTTATGTGGAAGTCAGTTCTGTGTAGACAACTGGCACATAGTTGTCAGCTATGTCTGGTGCAAATAGCTAAAAAAATGATATTTAGTAGATTATATCAAGTTTCCTATAGTAACTTTTCATATCTTTTAGTCCAGTCCAAAGATTTGTTGCCCAAGTACATAGGTATAGCATATACCACAAATTAAGACGGGACAGATTTACAAAACATATTGTTACACTGATATTACTGCGATGTTCTGGCTTGTCTCTTTGGGCTAGTGGTAATTTCATGTTCTTGATCAGAGATTCTTGCTCCTGCAAACCACAATTTATCCATGAGGCGGTTTGTTCATAGAATGTGTGGAAACACACTTTCTGGAATAAAGTAATGTATTTGATAACCGAGCTTGCAGCACACTGATGTTCAGCAAGACACCCCCAACTGCGTTGGACCTGGGCCTGGACCGAGAACTCATGATGGTGCCATTTTGCTGAAGCTAAGTAGATTTAGCTCTGATTAGTGCCTGAATAAGAGGCCATCTGTGAACCTCATGCATGCCACCTTGAATTCCAAGATGAAAGAGGAGTGGGATATAAATGAAATAAAACCAATAAAAGGTGATTGTGGCCAGGGTGAGTTTGCAAACTTTCACACCTTTCCTAGAAAAACATGTGTGCCAAGGGAAGTGTTCTACTTCAGTTTGTCTCAAAGCAGTAAGCTCTATTAATACTTTGTTGTTTGCAAAAAGTAGTAGTAGGGGAAAAAACTAAGGTTTTACATAGGTGATTTCAAGTCTTCAAATGGCTTTACATACACTATTTTGGTAACACTTAGCAAGAGTCCTGTAAAATAGGGTAGCATTGTTTTGACATTGCAGGTGGGAAGAGGGTGGAAGAAGATAGTGCTTTGTCTGATGCAGGGATGGGGAACCTATCTCCTGAAGTTGTTGGACTTCATCACCCATTATCCCTCAGTATTAGCTATGCTGGCTAGGACTGAGGGGAGTTGCCATCCAACAACATGTTACACACCCGTGGTTTACTACTACTCACTGGGTTCATGGCTATGAGATCTGAACCAGTCACAACTAACCTCTACTCTATGCCAGGTCTGGATGTGCCAAGTTTAAATATCTCATGGGAAAGAGGCTTCAGAAGGCATCAAACTAGATATGGTATTCATGAAAATACATGAAGAAAGTGATTTGTGCCTGTTTTTTGAATCAGTTACACACACGCTTCTCAAACCAATAGTTGTAGGAAGCATATGGTCTTTAAGAAGATGGAGGAGGATGAATTAGGTTTTCTTGATTGCAAACTCCTTGGGGCAGGGACCTATGTCTTGCTTATGACATTCTGTAAAGCACCATGTATATTGATGGTGCAATGTAGATAAACAAATGTTTTTCCTGTTAACATCTTAAATACTATCACATCGTTATACCATATATACCTTCCTGCACCATTTTGGGCATGTATGAAAGGTCTTGAATCCTTCAAGAGTTTTGTTTTTTTCACTCTTAACATTGGAACTTTGTGCTAAATTATACGGTTCACATTTTGATCATTGTAGTACTAAAACATGGTTATCTATTTCATAAAGTTGTCAGGATGTGTTGAAAAACTTGAAAAATATTCCAGTGGGAGATGAGTGAAGAGTGTTTTTGTTTTGGTCTTGATATCACCCAGGATTCTTTGTACTATCCATTGTCTAAATATTTATTTCCGTTTTTATCCCAGCCCTTTCCAAAGGTTCAGGATGAGTAACAGCAGTTTAAGAAAATACAGCAGAAACATCCAATTGAAATGTTTAGAAACTAAAGTTACCTTGTGGCTGTTTAACTCAGGCTGGCAAAATTAGCCCAAACAGGAAGGTTTCACAGCACATCTGCAGAGTATTCAATCCTGGACCTCAATAGACAATAACATACCTTACAGATAAAACATCTGCATCCAAGTTTACTTTTGGCCAGAATCCCAGATTGTCTTAAGCCAATATGCTGTAGCTCCATTTTTGTCAATAGCAGCTTATTTTTAAAGAGGTCAAGTCCTAAAACAGTGATGGATGTCCTAGGAATGCTGCAGTGGCTTCTTTGCAATGTTTTACTTGCTGGAAACTTCATCAGGCTTAATAGTGGAGAGAATAGACATAAACAAGCTATGTGATATTAGATAAAAGAAATCTAAAGGACTACTCAAGCTTAAATTATTTCTGTTAAATGCCAGGAATCAATAGAGATATCCTCCTGGATCTCCAGTTGAGCCTGTAGAACAGCCTTCCCCAACTGGATGTCATTCAGATATGTTGGACTCCCATCATTCCTAGCTAGAAAGGCAATTGACCTTGCTGATTGGTGGTTATGGGAATTGTAGTCTGACATATCTGGGGGTATCTACCAGGGTGGAGAAGGCTGCTGCAAGACATAGTTCTGTATTTATTCAATATGGGTCCAATTGTTATATTTGTGAAGTGGGGAAAAATGGGTTGAATCCATACTTAAGTCATAGAGTAGACCCATTAAAATCAATGGGATACAATATAGCAATGACTAACTTAACTCCCTTCGATTCCAGTGGCTCTACTCTAGGTATAAATAAGTCTGGATCCAACCCATAGTTGGACTCCCATCTAGCTCCCTAGGGAGAGAATTCCACCATTGTAGTGCCACAGTGGAGTAGGCCCCTTTCCCTTTAGCCATTCACTGTACCTCGGATAGTGGGGGTAGCCAGAGAAGGACCTCTGTTGAGAATCTTAGTGATAGTCAGGCATATGAAGGTGGGTAGCATGGTACTAGTAACAGAGGTAATAACTGCCCTATCTGTATTTCAGCTTTTTGCATTCCCATTAATGTTGTGGAAAGCACTTGTGTTAAAGTGTATTGGTGTATAGGTAATACGCACTAATCATGTCTAATACGCACTGATCATGTGTTTCCAGTCCAGTGCTGAAACGACACTGGATGTAGGCAGCCAGCCAGGGGATGGAAATTCTAAGGCAGAAAACTTAATTAGAAAAACTTTTACAGGCAAGAGTAAAATGTGTAAAACAAAAGGATTATTTCACTTTTAAAAACACTAAGTTGGATCCAAAGTATTGTTAGCGGGGAAAGTACAAGAAGTTGCATTCTGCTAATGGTAGTGTGCCCCACCCATTGAACAAGTGCTGGTGGAACAATGAACACGAGCAACATCTAGCATCTGAGGCCATAATGAATTGTGCAACAACTTGTGCAAGCAGAATCAAGTTATTGGATTTGACTCTTGTGCAAGGATGTACATGGGATTTCTCCAAGTGATAGAAGCTTTGTGCTGAATGATATGGATACCATGATTCATGAAGAAAAGGGAGTAAGATCTAGGAGGATCAAAATGATTTCTTTAGATATGTTGGGAATACTTATAGATGGATACGTTCCTGTCTCAGACAGCCTTCCTCAACCTAGCACCTTAAATATGTGCTGGACTACAGCTGCTATAATCCGCAGCCAACATGGCCATGTAGTGATGGCCACCAATTTGGATGGCTTTAAAAGGGGATTGCACAAATTTATGGAGGGTAAGGCTATCAACGGCTGCTAGTTCTGAGGGCTACATGCTATCTCCAGTATCAGAGGCAGTATCCCTCCATGTACCAGTTGCTAGGGTACACAAGCAGGAGGGTGCTGCTGAGCTCATGTCCTGCTTGTTTCCCACAGACAGCTAGTTGGCCACAGTGAACAGAATGCTGGGCTAGGTGGACCCTTGTTCTGATCCAGCACGGCTCTTATGTTCGTAACAGCCATGCTGGATGGGGATGACGGGAGCTGTAGTCCAGCACATCTGGAGGGTGCCAGATTGTGGACGGCTGCTCTGAGACATGCTACAATGGTGTTAGCAGTGGAGGACCAAGGTGAGCTGCTGCTGCTGTGTGTGTGTGTGTGCGCGCGCGCGCACACACACACACACACACACACACACACATTCTGAGCCTCCATTGTGAACTGGGACCTTTGCAGAGTGCCAGTTTTTATAGAAGGCCTACTCATGTGATTCTTCCCCTGCTTTTTGAAGGAGGAAGGATTGCATACTCAGGCCTCCATGCAAGCTGCTGCTCATGTAAAGAGCTTGGTTCCTATTGGAGGGTATGCATGGAGAAGGGGAGGGGGATGTTTTGCTCTTTCATCACCATGTTATTGCAGCACTTCCCCCAACTGAATGTATGAATTGGGACCATTGTCTGGGAGAGCATGGCTGTACAGCAGGGATGGGTAACTTGTGTCCCTCCAGATGTTTTGGCCTATAAGTCCCATCAGCTCTCACCATTGGCTATCCTGGCTACTGCTGATAGCAGTTCTAAGCCAAAATATCTGGAGGGTCACACGTTGTCTGTCCCTGCAATACAGTGTCCGGGTTCACACGTAACGACAACCCAACAGTTTAAAAACCAGCAGGTTGTTGTGCATGTGTGGGGACCAGGAGACTTGCTACCTGCAGCATGCCTGCCTCTTCCACTTCTACTGCATGACCCATGATTGGCTCCTTCATAAATTGTGCAGCGTGATGTGTGAAACCAGACCGCTGGGCTGTTTAGGGGCTAAACAGCTCAGCGGTTAACCGATGGTTTGTTGTTGGGTTAAGCACAGTGCTCTGGGTTTGCACATTATGCTCGACAGCCTATGAAACCGCTGAGTTGTGGGGGGTTGTGGGGTTAAAAGGGAAGAGGTGGGTGTGCTGCAGGTAGCACACCTGCTCCTGCAGTGAACCAGTGGGTTGCCATTACATGTGAACCCAGCCAGTGATTCTGTAGTGGCCCTTTTAATTTTTAAGGAAAAGTAAATAGTGGAAATACCAAGAAACAAAAAGCAACCTCTTTTCATTTATGATCAGATATTCTGTGCAAAAAGAGAATGGAAAAATATGCCCCCAAAATAACTGGGAAATACATTCTGTTTATAGACAAGGCTTTTTTAAAAAAGCATTTGTAAGATGATTAAAAGGTAAATGGAATGAGTTGTTACCATTAAATGATAGCGGCAGCTAGAACCTTTTTGGAAGTAACCATAACCAGAAAACAACTTCCTAGTATTTTAAAGTTGAAATACAGCAATACTGATGAAGAAACAGTAACAACTTTAAATTCGAGATGTGCCCTAGTTCATAGCTTTTTGGAGAACGTGTATGTAAATGCATTATAGGACAGCTGTTCCTATGCACTGTGTGCCCATAGGATTATTTGCTGTTCCTTCAAAAGTCTTCTTTAAAGTCAGGGCTATAGGGAATAGCTGTATAAGTCTAAATTTATATGAGTAGTTGGAACGTTAGCTCACTTCTAGATTCTAAACCCAACAGCATCAGACAGAATTGGGGCTTTTTTATTACAAACTTGGAATATTGTACCTTAACTACAGGAGAAGAGTATTTGGACATTAAGGAACAAGGTGAAAGACAGAAGGTGAGCAGACTTCCGGAAGGACAGCACATATAGCTATAGTGCAGTAAAACACTTCCTAAAATTATTCATTCAGGTAGAACCAATCTAATCATGCCAACTCTTGTAAACAGTGTACTACTGTAGGGGCATCTATGAAACCCTGACGGCAGAAACACAGGGTTGGATCTGAAGATGCTCTATACATGGAAGCTGCCGTCTGCTCACAGAAAGACAGTTCTTCCATCTAATGCCAGATAGTTGTGCAAGAAAAGTGAAAGTAAATCCAAAGATGTTGTCTTGCTTTCACATGAGCTTCTGAAGCTTCTTGAAGGACCGCGAGAACTGCTCTAGACCCTAACTTTTTATAATAGTACCTGAACTCTTGAGCCAGCATTTGTGAAACAGCACTAGCAATTTTTTTTTAACCGTCTGCTCATGGGTCTTTGTATCCAGTGCCTAGTCATGTTCTCTTCTATTTATTTAGTCATTTCTGAGATGTATATTGTGTACTTTCAATTCTAGATAGCATTCCCAGGGCACTTTACAAGATAACAATGCTATAATAATATATTTCAGTAATAAAATAATAAATAATAGCACAACAACAATTTAAAGCAGCAGAGATCAGCAAATAAAAACTCAGCAGGGCGTAATAGGCTCTGAAAGTTTTGAAGGAATAAAAGGCCCGGGGGCAAAATCTTCATCTTGCACCAAAACGACATTGCTGGGTGCCAGGTGAGTCTTCTTGGGGATTGTATTCCACAGGCAAAAGGCTACACCAGTGTTAAAAAAAGTCAGCTACTTGATTGCTACATGCCTTACCTTAGAAGGTGGAGGTACCTGGAAAATTGCCTCATGATTATCTCAGTGACTAAACCCAACAACAAACCATGGGTTAACCACTGGGTTGTTTTGCCCCTAAACAACCCAGTGCTCCAGGTTTGTGTCACGCTCAACAACCTATGAGTGGGATTGATCATTGGTTGTTGATTAAAACTGGAAATGGTGGGTGTGCGTGCTCTCACTTGTGCACAGCAACCAATCGGTTGTTTAAACCGTGGGCTGGCATTACATGCGAACCAGGTCTGTCTATGAGTGTAAAAACCTTTTTAAAAATCTTTCAAAGTTTCTGTGATGATTGGGGGTTTTTCAGACTGAGCCACACACTCATTTTATAATAGTCAAACTATTGTTTTAGAAACTGATGAAGATGTTTTCAGAGTATCCATGTAATGATTTGGCTGTCCCAAATCCAGTAACGAGTGGTATGTTAATGGTAATGGATATTTTGGGGGGTGATTCAGTTCCTACTCTTGTGCATCTCTAGACTGGGATGAATCATGGGATTTATAGTTGTCTTTTTAGTACTCTTATGGTACCATCCTTTACATGTTTACTCAGAACAAAATCCCACGGAATTAAATGGGACACTAACAAGTAAGTGGATATAGGATTGGATCTTTAAAGAATTAGCATTTGCTAGACACATGTGCTAACTTTGAGTGAGCAACAGCCTTTCAGCTGGAAATTAGTGTTTCCAGTATGAGTTGGGCCCTGCGTGTTTTGGGATGACCACCCTGCAGAACATCTCATAGGCATTTCTGCGCACATCCTGTAGTGGCCTGTTGATGGTGTCTTTTGTCTATCAACAAGAAGTGGTAGCATTCCCAGACCTAGACTTTCTTTCCTCTTGAGATCATTAAAGCTTGATAATCTTCCAGAGGTAATTCAAGACCCTATAATTTATGAGCTGAGGATAACGTAGAGTATCTAAGTTGTCTAATTTATGTTTGCATGGCTTATGAATGTGAGCCCAGCTGGTAGAGGTTGCATCTTGTTTCCTCAACAGCTACTAATCCCTAAGATAACTTTGATGAACCTGTCTGACAGTACCAGCTTTCATAACCTTTCTCCTGGTGCTTGCAAGACAGTACCAGTGCTGATCGTTTCAGTGCCCTCTCTTGAAATGTAGGGCATTCTATGCAACTCTCTTCCTCTCCTTGTTCATGCAATGGGGGGATGAGGATGGTGATTTGTATGGAGGTGGCTGCTTATAAGCTTGAAAAATGGGAAGTTGATGATCTGTAATTGTGTTTTGTCTCTCTCTCCCACCCTGGCTGGTGGACTCTTGATGGTGTCTTCTATCATGATCAAGAAGTGGTGGCAGTCCCAAATCTAGAGCTTTACAAATCATCATATGGATCCTTTAAACACAGTGTTTAAAAGAGGCCACCTTTCCGCAAATATTTGTTCGGAACCAGCCTTGGAACTTCTCAGCAGGTTTTCACAAGTATTTCTAAGGAACATGTACCTTAAGCAGACTGAAGCCCTCAGTGGTTTGTTTGTGTTTTCCATAGCAAGATGATTTACTACTACAAGTGGTAAAACATTAGTTATGGTCTTAATAGTTGATTTAGCTTCTGTTTTCTTCTCTGAAAATATTATTATTACTACTACTACTACTACTACTATTATTATTATTATTATTATTATTATTAATATTTCTTGGCTGCCTTTCAGAGCAGAAGGCCTCCCAAGGCGGCTTACAACAATAAAATACATAAACAATTAAAATATTAAAAGTGATAAAAGTATAAAAACAATAAAAATAATAAAAGCCAACAATAAACAATTAAAGCCAACAATAAAACCAACAATTATGTCAACAGCAGCAACAGCAGCACTCATATCAGTAGAAGCCCAAGGTAAAATAATATGTTTTCAAGGCCTTCTTAAAAGACTGCAATGAGAGAGCATGGCGGACCTCCAATGGCAGCTTGTGCCAAAGATGTGGGGCCACTGCAGAGAAGGCCCTCTCATGTGTGTTCACCCACCTGACTGCTCTCATAGGTGGGCAAATGAGAAGGGCCTCTTTTTCTGAACTTAAAGTGTGGGAAGGCTGATATGGGTGTAGACAGTCCTTCAAGTAACTTTGTCCCAAACCTTTTAAGGCTTTAAAGGTCAAAACCAGCACTTTGAATTGGGCTCGGAAACTCACCGGTAACCAGTGCAGCTGGCGCAGTATAGGTGTTATATGATTGAATCGGCTCGCCCCCACCAATACTCGGGCGGCTGTATTCTGCACCAGCTGGAGTTTCTGAACCGTCTTCAAAGGCAGCCCGACATAAAGCACATTACACTAGTCCAGCCTGGACGTGACTAGCGCGTGGATAACTGAGGCAAGGTCCGTCCTCTCCAGATAGGGCTACTGTTGGCATACCAGCCTAAGCTGGTAAAAAGGACTCCTGGATACCGCAGCCACCTGGGCTTCCCCAGTTAGCTCAAAAATATGCTTTGAGAACACTTGTCTTACCACCTGACTATCAAGAGACTGACTCCCTCTCTGTCTTTTGAGGTGGGGGATGTTTCATCAGAGATTCAGACAGGGAACATTCTGGATTTCTAGGCAAACATAATAACTTGTACTTGCCTAAACAGTCTCTAAATTGATCAATCACTTGATCACTAGATTAAAACGTATGGTTCTGGAAACAGACTTGAAACGTGTCTCTCATCTGATGGCAGTCTTGTAGGTTGCAATTGTCTGGGCATGTTAGTGTTTCTGGATACTGCTGGAAGTTGGGACAAAATGGAAACACAGTGCCTTTTTGAAATAATGTTTGGGTATTTAATCATTTTATTTCGATTAAAATATAATTTGTATAGCTGTGCCTGGGTGACCTTTGAAAGGTTTAAATGTCACTGTGTACAGCTGAATGACTGAAAACACGAGAAGCTTCAACTCAACCTTGAAATGTTATTTTTGATCAAATGTAGAATAAATAAAGAACTAAAGATGTGGGATCAAGGTGGGCAGCCTTGGCAACAGTGGCCTTTGAATCAACAGCAATGGATGCAGTCATTTCAGCACCAGCAAGATCCAAGTAAGTAAATAGCTGGAATAATGCTATCAAGATGAAAGCTAGCAGAGTGACCTAGATTTTAGGAACTGGGGTGGGGTGGATCTTGTAGCTTTCCAGATGTTTTGGCCCACAACTCTCATCAACCCCATTGGCTAGGGCTGATGGCAGTTGTAGTCCAAAACATTTGGAGGGCCATAAATTGCCTACTCCTAGACTAAGGCATTGTTTTTTCACCTGCCATGGAGAAGTAATGAATTAAAAATGTTCACACCACCCTAACAAAACATCAAGCTAATCTGTTCTTTAGTATTTGCCACCTTCTGATTTTCTTACATGCTGCAAGTACATTGGTTGAGGAGGACAGTTTCTTTTACTGTAGTGTGCTTACAAGTGGTCCCTTAGATTGTGAAGAAAATAGTGGGAAAAAACAGAAGGAAAAGGGGAAGCATCCCTTAGTAGCAAGTAGGCATGGCTCGCTTGGTGCATGCATACTCCATATCACTAAGATGTCTATCTATCACGACATTTTTGGCTGTTTATGTGCCCTGGATAGTTGTGTCTTCTTCATAGTCCTTTTAAAAATTAAAGCATTGCTAGAAGCTTTGCACAATTCAGTGCCCGCCCATGGCTAATAATATGTTAAAATGGGGAGGAGCAATTAAGACTGCTGAAGGAAATCCTCCCTCTGGTGAAATAATTAATCTTCCCACATTTTCAGAGCTTGGGTCCGCTTATAATCCCAACCTGTTACATAGGTCCCAGCTTGTTGTTGTTTTTCTACTATATATGTCTGTCTTTCCTCTCCATCTGTATGTATCTTCCTTTCTCTATATTTTTATTTTTTAAAGTAATCTTAAAAGAAAATAATAGCAGTGGCCTTGGTGTTGGCCAGCTTAATCAGATCAGGATGTGCTAACTGAAGACCAGGGTTGTAATAAAATACTTTCTTAAAATAAACCCTACTTAGTTAACATGAAGAAGTACATAGAAATAATATTCAGCAATCAGTCTTGCATGCCCTAGTAATGAGTGTGAAGAGTATTTCTTTACATTTTTAAAAAGAATTTTAAAACAATATTTTTTTCTTTAAAAACATTTTGGGGATAGGACAGAAAGAAGGTACGCTTCAATTTAAAAATGGTAGGATGCAATCCAGCCCTTTATAAATCCATGGGGTGTTTTTCCCTTTACTTCAGTGGGTTGCAGATTTTTATGTTTTAGGTTACAAGCCTTGACATAGGCTGCTTAAATCTTCCAGTTGCATTGAAATTGAATTGTGTTCAAGATTGCAGCTGTGCAGCCCAATCCTACATATTTTTTATTCAGGAATATGTCCCATTAAATTCAGGGAAACTTAAATTGCTCCATGTGTATAGAATTGCAGCCTTGGACATTAGTACTGACATTTATTCCAAAACACAGCTGAAAAAGCTTGTTAATTTTTTTTAAATGACTGTAGGATTGGAAGAAAATGTGATGAACTATGAACTGTTTTGTTAAATAGTCTTACAGCACAACCCTATATTTGTCTAATCCAAAGTAAGTCCCACTGAGTTCAGTAGAGCTTACTCCTATGTAAGTGTGTAGCCTGCATCTTGTGATTATTTGTGGGATGGAATCTGCTGTCTTCCTGAAAATGATTCACAAATATTGCAGTTTATAAGGGTGATAATAAAGCACTAGGCCAAGGTACATGCTAAGTTAATACCATTAAATTATTATTTAAAGCATTTTACCCTTCTCTTTGGTTGCAAAAGGCTCCCAAAGCAGCTCACAGAGATCTCTGTAAGAAAACAGTCTGCATCCTCAGGATTATAATCTAAAAGACAGGTCCGAAAAGGGATTGGGAGAGAGGAGGAAAAAAGCAAACTCAGGGTGCAATCCAATGCATTGTGCCCTTGTTAGAGGGAAGCCTCCAATCTTGGAGGCTTCCAAAGTCGGGCTACTGCCACAAGGGCAGGAGGAGCAGCGGAGGTAGTTTTTGCCTCTGTGTCCTTTTTGTACATTTTCCTCTAGACTGGTCTCTGAGCCCATCTAGAGTAGTTGTGCTGCCAGGGCTGGAGAGACCATAGGATTTCTCATATCTTGACCGCTCCTGTCCCCTCCCCACCCACCGTAATACCCGTTTCAGACCTCTCTGAAGTCCTCCATGGCTGCTTTTGAGACCTCAGAATAGAGATGTGAAGGCCCCCCAAAACCTGGAAAAGGTTGGGGGGGAAACTTTTTTTCCCCTGTTTTTTTCCAAGGACCATTTTTGTTTTTGTTTTTCTGAAAAACTGGAAAAATTGAACAGCTTTGAGTATGAAATATTCTTTTAGAATTTGAGACAAGGTGTTTATATATTGTTACCCAGCCTTTACTTCCCCAAATGATTTCTAAAAACTATGTAATAAGACTTTTATACAAAGACTAGAGATGTAAAATGTCTGGAAATAAGCCATGGGGGGAAATGTTTTTTTTTTAATCCTCTCTGTAAGATGTCCAGCATAGTTGTTTCTTTCATTCCTTATTAAAATTATTGATCTAATGTATCTTTTACTGATAGACATTAAGGGATACTCCAAGTTATGCTTAGTTTCCCAACATGTGATAGAGTCACTATATCATAATATGGAAGAAAATGTGCATTCTTATCTGTCTGGGTATTTTTCTACAGAGTCCTGTGTTTCTGGACTTGTTCTGGTTAGATGCTGTAGCAATTAATGTAGTTCTAATCTAAAATCCATATGTGAAAAAGCATTGTAGGTTATTCCGTCACTGTCACCAGATGTGACAGCATGTGGGTTATCCCACCAGTGTTTCTTTTTTTAAAGTTAACTTTGAGACTTGGGTCTATAGAACACACTGCCACAGTTCTTAATAGAGTTCTCAATTAGACTTCACCACTAGGGAATGCTGCCTCAGCTATAGGATCTTTAAACTGCTGCCACTAGAATAGACCCTCTCTACCTAAAAGAAATGCAGTAGCCCACTTCTTATGGAATAGGCACGGAACTGAAACCAGAACTAGAGACATCCTCTCAAAATGAGCTAAAAAAAGATGTTCATTAACGGAAATAATTTACAAAAGTGAATAAAATGTCACTCCTCAAATGATAGGTTGAGATTGCTTAAAGGTTTATTTAGACAATAATTACAAATTTACTAATGGAGTATACTTTTAAAATGTTTTAAATATTATGATAATTTTATGAGCAAACCAAGTTATACATAATATAACTTCAGGAATATAAAGGCTATTTTATGTTCCTAAAGCAGCCTTCCCTAACTTTTAGACTACAATGCCCAGCTTTACTGACCATTGGCCATGTTTCCTGAGGCTGATGGGAGCTGAAGTCCAAAATATTTGGAGGATTGGCTGGGGAAGGCTGTCCTAAAGCAATACAGTGACTTTAGATTTGTAAAGAGTACTAAAAAAACAAATACTGCTTTTTCAATTTTTCTCAAAATTTCCGTTTTCCCCCAAAACCTCCTGGAAAAAAAATGAGTTTTTTTCATGGCTTCAAAATTTCCAGAAATTTTACAGCTCTACTCAAAATGCAGGCCCTGCGGTTCTTCCCATGGCGGTTGCAAGGGGGTGGGTGGGGAGGGATCAGATTCTGGAATCCCCCTTCCGAGTTCTTAGCAGTGTCTGCAGGACTCTGAAGAATCCTATGGTCCTTGGCACCCTCTCCAGGGACCATAGGATTTCTCTCTCTGGCACTAAAGCCCTTTCTGGCTGGGAGGAAGGAAGCAAGCTCTCTGAAGCTGCACCTTCTCTGGCCAATGGATCAGGCTAGGCTGCTCTCCCCATTCCTGTGAAGATCTTACTGGGAAGCAGGGGAAATAGCCTCCCAGTGGCCCTTCATCCTCAGCTGATGGCAAAGGCCAGTGTGCTGCTCTTCAGCTGTGCAATCCCAGGGCAAGTGGGCAAATGATGTGAAGAACACAATTGTATGTTCCCCTTTTGTGTGTTCCACAATCGTCCCCTTGCCCCCCGCCCCGATGTTTGCAGTATACTACTTGCATGTGAATAAAATGCTATTTTCATGGGCTTGATAAATATACCATCATACTTCTGCCTTCAAAATCTGTATGTTGAAAATACAATTTTAATTGTAGGCCAAATTGACTGGGCTGCATTAGCTCAAGCATGGATTGCGCAGCGAGAAGCATCGGGGCAGCAGAGTGTGGTGGAACAGCAAGGGTTGATGCCAAATGGCCAAGAGATGACTGGAATGGAACCTGGTCCAAACAACCATGGTAACTTTCAGGGCGATCCAAACTTCAACAGAATGTGGCAACCAGGTTTGTTTATTGTTCCTTTCCTCTATGTTTTTGGATTCTAATGCTTCCGTGTCCACATCATCCAAATCCCAGGAGCAGTCTTTAGATGGAGTATTAACTGCAAAGTTCAAATCTTATTGGCTTTTAATAATTCTTTCTACTATTGTGAAGAATTCAATCTGATCACCAATGACACCTTGGGAAAGACTACGACACAATGACTTTCCCCTGTAGTTCTGTCCCTTGTAGAGCTCCATGGCACCCCCTGGATTGCTGTCTTAATCAGCCTGCATGACTTATGTTCAGGCTCTTGTCAGACAACAGTCTATAGATCAAAATGCTTTTTTCCTCCTTGGACTTTTTGAAGCCTTTATTTTAGGTGTACTGTATTATGGTTATTATATGGCTATTATAGTAAATCTTTGAATTGTACATTTTGAATTGTACAGTACAGGGAGGATTAAGACAGGCATCATATTTAAAGAGCATGAGCCCAGCTTCTCAGTTCGCATTGCTAGTCTGTATACCAGCACATTTATTGCTGGTTCAGCCATTGTTCATGCCTTCCCCCTGCTTCAGACAGGCTGCCTTTTTTTTGTTAAAGTATCAGTTCATTTACATGAGCCTTCCCCAATGTGGTCTCCTCCAGATCTTTTGGCTGGGGCTGATTTCAGAAACACCTAACCACCTGCAAACATTTTTAAAGCAGTTGCAAAAGTGCTTTAGAGGTTGATGTGTATGCGTGGTGGCATTCTAGCCAATCAGCACTGCACCCAGCTGGCTTTTTCCCAGTTCAGGCTGAATTACACTGCAGACTTGTAGAACGGGATTTCCAGAGCACTCCCTAGGAGAAAGAAAAATTTGTACTGAATATTGTGAAGGCACTTTCAGACTGATCCCACTGCTTTAAAATGTTATGCCTGTCAATATTCTATAAGTGAGCTTATTGAAATACAAATGTTAATTCTTTTAGATTTTTTTTTTCTCAGATCAGGCATGGTCAGTATAAATCATCTTGCTTTCCTTGGTGGTGGACCATCAGCCTTGTCTACCAACAAGTTTCAGCCTTGATTTACAGCTGATTTGTAAGGAAACCCTAAGCTAATCTTTGCCTGATGCTTTTTCAAGTTTTGCCTTCTACCCCATGTGCGTAGCAGTATCAGAGTGTATGGTCATAGGTAGAGCAGAGACCTTGAAGGATTTTTCAAGTATGAGATAGAATATCAGATTAGGCTGTTCAAAGGGTACAGTCTGGGAAAGTGTAGCTGAAACTCCCCCCCCCCCCCCAGTTTCTGTTTGGGTGCCTCCCACACTGGAAGAATATTTTGGTAAGCTCTAGCCAAAAATACCACTCTCCCCCACCCTGCTTTGTTTGTGAGTCCTCAGCTAGTTCTTAGTATGTCTTAGATGAAGCAACATAGCTTCTTCCTGATCATGGTAGATGTTGTGGTCTGTTTAGCCAATGTACAAAAATTAAGGAATATCAATGATAGTCTGGACACAAAAATTATGGTATAATTATTATATTGTGTCATTTTACACTAATACTTGATTCCTGTAGTCTTGAGAGAGGAAACAAAGACAATCTGACTGGTTAAAAGCAAGTTGTTAACATTGTTGTTTTATATCCAAACAGAATGGAGCATGCCACACCAGCCCCCTCATCCACCTCCAGATCAGCCATGGATTCCTCCAGCCCCAGGCCCAATGGATATTGTTCCTCCATCTGAAGACAGTAACAGTCAGGACAGTGGGGAATTTGCCCCCGACAACAGGCATATATTTAACCAGAATAATCACAACTTTGGGGGACCACCACCTGATAATTTTTCAATGGGGCCAGTGAACCAGTTTGACTATCAGGTGAAACCTTTGTTGCTTAAATGTGGTAAACGTGTGGAGTCCTTTCCATGGAGCTGTTCCTCAAGTGCTGGTTTTCAACAGAATCTGTTATTTGGTTGTTAAAATAGCTCCCTGTTTTCCAGTGCAAATACGCTTTTTGTAAAAGAAAAATATTAAAGTGAAGAGGAAAAGATGTTTAAATACATGTACAAGTGTATTGTAAGAAGGAACTGTCTATTCTGGACAATAGCCCAGATGATTTAGTACATCTTTTTCATCTCTCACTGGTTTGATTTTGTGAATAAAGATGACTTTATACCCACTGTTTCACTTTTGGAAGCAAATTATATCTAGAATTATGTAAAGGCAAACATTGAGTTTGATCTTGCACAGAGTTAGGCATGTTTAAGCCTCTCTAAAATCAGTGTAATTTAGAAATGTAGAACAGTGCAAAATTGTACTCTGTGATTTGGAGCTATTTGTCCTTGGCAATGGAGCTCCTCCACCTGCACAAACTTCCCCATTTGTTCCAGTGGAAGGGGCAACATTGGTGTGCATGTTTCTTTGGATGTGTAGATCAAAGGGAGTCGATGAGGAATGCTGTGCATACAGCATCCATACATGCTTCTGAGTGAGTATAGGGTTCTTGGGTGCCATCCAGAGAAAATTAGGTGTACTAAGTTCTATCTGTTTCGGCTCTTAGACACATCTACATGCTTCCAAATTGCCATTATGAACAGTGTCTTACTGTTATACAGGGATTAGGTCTCACATTTGGTGCTTTTGAACCATTTAAAAAAGCAATTTCATTCCACAAATAATGAGTGCTTTTGAACAAATTTTTCCTGACTAGTAAACATCAATGAAGAAGGTTGACTTTTTAGGGCTTTATTTCTATCCCCTCCTCCCCCCCTTTTATTTTAAATTCACACAAGCTTAAAATCATATACATTGTATATGATGTTTTTCCTGGCCTTGATTTTTTTTTAAGGCTGCAAGCTTCAGTGTAATTTCAACATGGTCAGCTGAAGCCTTTAACACAGATGAAAACATACCCCTCAGATTGATGGGGCTCAGAATGAAAGGGACACTGCCATCCAGGCTGCACACATATGACAATTCCCTTGTCCAAGTGCCAAGTATGATTTTTTTTCAAGAAACTTAACAGATGACTTGTTCTTCTAGTTCATAACCCCAACTAGCAGCTGGTTTTCTGCAACTGCAGTGGCATTCCTTCTACCAGTAAGGCAAATGAAACTGATAATGGTCAGTTGAAATCAATCCATCTCTTAAATCCAAAATTTTCCACAATTTTGTAGAATGGGACTTGAACTTGGCCATTGTGATGTTATAGTAATGCAAAATTCCTCTATTTTAGATTCCCAAATGGATAGAAGAGAAAATATAATTAGATGGTCTTCATTTTCTCATAATGACTGATAGATTTTATTTTCTGAAATTGTGATTGATTTCAAATTTAAGAGATCCTATGCCCTCCCCTAAAAATCTTTTTTTTTAAGGCATTTATACAGAGGTTTTGATAACGTACAAATATATTAAAAGCCGGTTGAGAAATTGGTTGATAACTGTAATCTTTTGAAAGTGATATATATTGCTGTCCTACCATTCTACTAAAAGAAGAAAAAGAACTATGTGCTTGCTTTATATACATCATTCTTTCAAATGCTCAGCGCTGTCAAATCAGTCATCTGGCAACTGATTGGGATCTCAGACCATATATTGTGTCTATCTTATTTAAATAAAATATGCGCTCTATATATTTTTGCTTGGAAATCACTTTATAGTGAGAATTTGACTAACTGTTTAGGTCAGTCCTTGTTACATACAGGAGGATAACAATTAACTTATATTATGGGAATGCTATATATTAGGCTTGTTAGAAGACCCCATTTTCACACACTCTTTTGCCCCTCTAGATTACCAAAGTGGAAAGACTATGAAAGCATTAGGAATATCTTCGTGGCCTGAAAAGATAGTTTCGGAGTCCATAGAAAACAAGAACATTTGATAGAGATTATGCGTTTATTTGTGTGCTTAGCTTCCTGTTCTTCCTACTTCACTTTCTGTAGACAGATGAAATGTTAAGGTTGGAGACTGCATAGCATCGATTTGAAGGAAAATGAACTTCATTATTCTTTCAGCATGGGGCCACTTTTGGTCCACCTCAGGGTGGGTTTCATCCACCTTACTGGCAGCCTGGTCCACCTGGTCCTCCAGGGCCTCCAGCGCCTCCTGCTCCTCCCCAAAACCGAAGGGAAAGGCCAGCATTCAGAGATCGCCAGCGTTCGCCTATCACGTTGCCTGTGAAACAGGAGACCCCTCAAATTGGTATGTCTTTGGCATATTCACTGCAATGACTATAATGGCCTGGATTGGGCCAATTTTTATTCTTCATTTCAACAGCATGGGCAAATTATGAGACTTCTATTCTCTGAGCTCCATCAGGACAAAAAAAAAATACTTGGGAAAAGCCTGGGCAGAATATGGATTCTCCTCCCCCTTCTCACCTGCCCATGCTTCATTTCAGATGGCACAGCTTCCACCCATGCCATTTATAGAAGCTCACCCTCAACTTGACTGTTATTTATATGTTTGCCACAACAATGTCTAATTTGGTCCAGAGAGAGAATTAGAATCCTGTGAAGGCTTTTTTTAAGGGGACCATTCTTTTTTTTTCTTTCTTTTTTTAAAAAGAAAGTTATATGAGGAGGCTCAGAAAGAAAATGAATGATGAGGAACTGCGGCACTGAATCAGGCAATAAAAACGTCCTTTCTTCATTATACTTTAGATGCTGTTAAACGCAGAACTCTACCTGCTTGGATTCGTGAGGGCCTAGAGAAGATGGAAAGAGAAAAACAGAAGAAGCTTGAGAAAGAGAGAATGGAACAGCAGCGTTCTCAGCTGTCTAAAAAGGAAAAGAAGGAACATGTGGAACCAGGAGAAGAGGATGGACCTCGATTACCACAGAAAAGTAAATTTGTAAGTGGAAACATTCCTTCATAATTACATTTTTCTACATCAAATATATTTCTGTTAAATAGTAGTTGCATACTTTAGAAAGCTGAGATTTAGTTTTCTCCTGTATTGGTACCAAAGGTAGCAAGCTACCCACATCTTCTTTGGTTTGTTGTCAGTCCTCTAAAGCATGGGTGGGCAACCTGTGGCCCTCCAGGTGCTTTGGCCTACACTCCCATCATCCCTCACCATTGGCTATGCTGGCTAGGGCTGATGGGAGTTGTAGGCTAAAGCATCTGGAGTGCCACAAGTTGCCCACCTCTGCTCTAAAGAATATCAAATGTGGCTGTAAGTGGTGGTAGGCACAGAAGAATGTGTTCCTTATTTCTGGTTTTGTTATCAATATAAATCGCTGAAACTTCAAATAGGAATGCCTTAATTACTTTACATATAAATATATCTGGAACTACCACATTTTCCTTTCTTTATAGGATAGTGATGATGAAGATGAAGATCTTGATAATGTAGAGGCTACAAGTAGTGGAAAAGTTACCCGGAGTCCCTCCCCAGCTCCTCAAGAGGAGCAAAGTGAACCGGAAATGACAGAGGAAGAAAAGGAGTATCAGATGGTATGAATCATTTTGGGACCACTCTGTTGGCCATGCCTGTATGCGTTTGGTTATTAGTAGGGTTGTCTCATTCTTCTTAAAGAAACTATTGTGCTAATAAGTGTTAATTGGTTTTATCCAGATTTAATTGATTTAATTAAATTGCTTATGAGTAAAATTTATTGGTTACATTTATATCCCACTTTTCTTCCAAGGTAGTTCTCCACTCCATTTTATCCTCACAACAATCCTATGAGGAAGTTCAGCCTGAGAGTCAGTGACTGGCCTAAAGTCACCCAGTGAGCTTTGTGGCAGAGTGGGGACTAGAACCTGGGTCTCTCCAGTCAGCCCAACACTTTAACCACTACACCACACTAGCTGTCTTTTTCTTAAACAGTAGTTTGAAGAGGAAAGCATGCTTTGTTTTAGATCATGTATTTCTATGCTGCAGCATGTGCCATCTTAGAAGAGGTATTCCCTGCTTTGTGAGGCATCTGTCATGTTCAATGTTGTACTTATATAAATTTAGAAACAAGGTTAACGAGGGATGCTGGCTGGGGAATGCTGGGAGTTGTAGGACTTCTTTTCGGTCTAAACATGCATAGGATTGTGGCCTAAATCTTTGTAATTACTTAATCAATGTTTGCACCCTTAATTATTAGGAAAAGCTGTTTTGCTTGGCACAAATTGCTGTGGTGGCGATGGCTTGCAACCATGCTAGGCTGGATAAATAGTTGTCTGACATGCTTCTGCTGTAAGTGCTAGCACTATTAAGGTAAAAAGGAAAAAGTTTCATTTACAGCCTGACATGATGGCAGGTAATCCCAACTCCCAAGCCACATGTAAACTTAGCATCAGCATTTGACTACACCAGGGGTGGAGACCCTGTGGCCCTCCAGATGATGTTGGACTGCAACTCCTGTCATCCATGACAGTAGGCCATGCTGGCTGGGGCTCATGGGCACTGGAGCCCAACAACAACTGGAGAGTCACAGGCTCTTCTTCCCTGGACTACGCATTTGATTAGCTTGGGAGATAACCTGGAACCAAATGGAGGCATGAAATTAGCTTTTTACCATAGTCATGGCATTTCCTAAGGTTTTGACCTAGGATAAGACCACATATCATAAATATGATGATGAAATTTAAAAAAATGTGTTGGAATATAGGAGAGAGACAGTGGCTGTAGGTACATTGGGCATGCCCAGAGGCTTGTGTGTCCCTGGTCAGACTTCTGATTATTCAAGCTCTTGTTTCCCCCAAAATTTGCTCTGGAGGGTTCCCCAATCTTCTGGTGAAGATTTTGAGGGCATGTACGGGGAGCAGGAATCTCACTCCCCCCACCCCCCAATTCTGCTGATGGAAGCAGTTCTGTCAGTAGAAGTGCTTCATTGGATTTCACCCAGAATCAATTCCCCAAAAGTAGACTGAAAAAAGATAAATTTGAAAAATACTTGTTTCTCTCTGCCCTCCTAAAGTCTACACGTGAGTGAATGCAAAGGTGACCTGCTAGCCAGTGCTATGTATGCTGTACAGATAGGTACATTTTAAAATGAATGAGACCAAGTAAACTGCTTATGGTTGAACAATTGTATGGGATGGGTTCGATGCTTCCTTCAATAGTTCAAAAAATTAGTGGGTGAAAGCAAATGAAAGCCATTGTGGATGAAAGTAAGTGAGTGAAAGCAAGCCATTGTGTCTCTTAACCTAAAGAAGTGAATAGACGTGCATAGGTGTAGCTGAGAATAGCGTTTAAACTAGTGATCTTGTATCTAAAATTGTTCAGATGTTGCTGACAAAAATGCTGCTGACAGAAATTCTTCTAGATGTCACAAATGAAGAAATTTATTACGTGGCTAAAGATGTCCACCGTAAAGCGATAAAAGGTACGCTTAGGCTTTGTAGTAGTTTCATTAAATATCTTTTTGCATGGCCTAGGACATCTTAAAACATACAATCTGCACCCAAACGTCTAAATATAATGGAGGAAAGTTGAAAAATTCAGTTGTAATAGTCTTATATTGTTGTCCTGTGTAGTGTATTATTTTGTGCAGTGTATTGTGAGTTAACTTCAGTTATTCCATTTCTTTCCTATAGAGTTTTATTTTAAACGATTGTAACCTTTTTGTGTGTTTAGTTTTTAGATACCACTTTCTAGTTCAAATTTAGTTGAGCAAAAATTAAAGCAAACTTGAATAATGAATGAATTTACTGTCACTGTTAGCCAGCTATTTTTACAAAAATAGGTAACATTATTCCATATACTTGTGTGAAAATAATACTGTACTGATTGCAGACTAAACTTATTAACTTGGAAATGTATAATTTGGAAATGACTTTTTTTTAATTTGTCCACTGTTAATTCACAGTTTAAATTTCTAAAAGTTCGTGGCCAGAAAATTGCTGGGCTTTCGATGGATGATACGTTTTTAATGTTTTTTCTCTCCTCCACAAAACAGCAATAGTAGTAGATTTAACAATACCATAGACTCTCATGACTATGAAATCGTGGCTATTTGTGTTAACATGTTGTTCCTGTTGTTGATGTGATACAAAGCTCCTGCAAAACAGCTGGCACAGTCCAGTGCATTGGCTTCCCTCACTGGACTTGGTAAGTATGTTCCTGATTTTTGAGAGGGACTTAATGGGGAGATAGCTCTGGCTTGCATTTCTAAATATGTATTGAAACTAAACTGAAACTACCCAACATGCATTAGGAAAGCATCTGATCACTTTTTTGTGCTTATCTCATAAATCTACTGAAATCTATGAAATTGTACAGTTTGTAATCATAAAGCCTGTCCTGTGAGTGAAACTTGGTGTTTTTGGCCAGATAGCTAATACAGTGTATAAATACAGTAGATTTGAAGGATTTTTTCTTCTGTTTTTAATTCAGCTGTGTTAGTGTGTGTTTCGATAAAACACTTGATAAAATCTACCTTTTTGTCTTGCCAAAAATCCCACAGAACAAATGCATATTTTGAGTTCTCATAGCCAGCACATAAATGATATTGGGGCAGGCTGGATATGAAATTCAGAATTGCATTCTGAGATGTAATAGATCTTTTAAAAAATGTTTGCATGTCAGTGTAACATCATTAATGCAATGTTTAATGATTATGTGATATTAAATAAATAAATATTTTTACCACTAGTGATGCATTATTTCACGTTAGCTGAAATGTATTTTGTAAACTAATGTAAAGATTAAGAGAACCTGGAAAAGAAAGTAAAAAATGCTTCTGCATCAGATGTTCAAGATTACTTTCTACCAGTCTGTTAGTTTTTTCAGATCTGTCTTTTGGGGGAAGAGAAGTCCATTCCTATTCCATACCTGTACCTTTTAAATGTACAGTCTGTTCTGAACCGTAGAAAACTGATTGGCATTTGGGACTTTTTAAAGCCCTGGATATTGAAGCTGACTGAAATCATTGTAAAGATGTCTTCAGGGACAGGTCTTAGGCACTGCACTCCTGTGTATATGCTCTTGCTGATGTATACTAAGCATTTGGGACTGGCTCTGTAAAGAGCTTCTTTACCCATATATTTAGCGGAAAAGTATGTAATCATAGCGATTGCTTGCTGGAAAACATGGCAAGCTATTCCGGAAGAAGTAAAACCAGATACTGAACAACAGTTCAAATGTGTGGGCCTTGAACACTCCAGTCAACCAGCATTGGCACTTCCTCCAGAATAAGTGGCTTCTTCAGTGAAGAAGTGAAAGATGGGCAATATGCTCTCCTCTTTGCCCTGCAGAAATATTAAGAACCAGGATTAATCTTTCCTCGTGATAGACTAGGCTTTATGCACGCAGGTGGACTGGGTGGTTATGGATCAGGAGACAGTGAAGATGAGAGGAGCGACAGAGGCTCCGAGTCATCCGATACTGATGATGAGGAACTGCGACACAGAATCAGGCAAAAACAAGAAGCATTTTGGAGGAAGGAGAGAGAACAGCAACTATTGCTAGAGAAACAGCTAGAAGGTAGGACATGTGTTTGATTCAAAACTGACTAGAGTAGTGGTGGTTTTCAACCTGTCCGGACCTGTGGCCCACCTTGTACCCTAACTTCCAACATGAGACCCAACTCTTATGCAAATAACAAGATATTTTATTATTTAAATTTAAGGCAAATAAAATTACACATAACACTGTACTGTGTATACTAGCCTGAGCTATAAGGGGGATATAACCAAGGAGTTTTTTGTTCTCTTAACTTTTTGGTTAGTGCTCTGTCTCTGTTCTGATATTGGTTCACAACACCAAACTCCAAATTTAGCTGCAGGTAATTTCACATCTGCCAAGAGCACAGACGGGAAGGCTCTTCATAAGTAAAGACCTTAGTCATTCTCATTCCCAAGACCTACCTGCTAGGAGCCACATACACAAGGGCAAACTTCCATTCCAAATTTTCCAGGGAAAGAATTGGCAAAAATCTTCCAGTAGAACAGAGGTGGAATCAAGAAATGGGTTTGATCCAATTAAATGTGTGTAACGGAGCTGGTGGAAGTTGACTTTCCCACCCCTCCTCCACCAGTAGTTCCCAGCCCCCTGAAAATGCTCCCCCGAGAGTTGGGGACCTTGCTGATAGGGTGGGCTGTGTCGCAGGGGTGAAAGGGAAGATCCCTAAAAATTGTCCTGTGCTACATCTCATTCCATTCAGCAGAGCCCCACAACTCTAGGACCAATTCGGGGGGGGGGGGGTGAAGACAACTTTTGCCGGCCCTATGATATGCACTTAACTGGGTCCAAACCAATAGATATGAAGAAATCCTTAGGAAAACACACTCACTCTCCATACATTACAAAGATTCCTCCAAATGCAATGAGTTTTCCAGGTTATGCTGAGGAAGAGGATGCTGGAGTTAGCTAATGCAACCCAGCCCCAAATCCTTGAATGTGGCCTAAAGAAGTACAAGGTGAATAAGCCTGCTCTTTTCAGACCTAGGGAGTATGCAGTATAAAGGGGGAAAGGAGCATTTAATCAAGTTTATTTTTCTGTCTTCACTCATGAGCATGAGGAATATATAATTCTTTCTGCTTACTTAATTTCTAGTTTTAGTAGAAACATGTACTCAGTCAACTGTTCTTTTTTTAAAGACCCAGCCTGTGTGGGTGATTAATATACAGTTGGTTGGCAGTCTGCTTTGCTACAAATATGTAAAAAATTATAAATTCTGCCAAAAAAATACAAATTCTACTTTGTGTATTGATGTAAGGCTTCCTCACACTTTCCACCTTGCTGTTTTTTTGCCACATCGCTATTGAGAGAGGTCTTGCTGGCTGCAGCAGCCTTTGCTTCTGAGAGCATCCTTTTGTCTCACCTCTAGAAAAGGAGTCTGGAATCAAGCTTCTTGGCTTCCCTCCTTTCCAAGAGAGACCTGTGTAAGATGAAAGCAGCTCCGATTTCTGGGAACTGTCCTGAAATTTGCAAAAGAGGGAAAATAGCAGAGTTGTGGTAGCAGGCACATTCAAATTGCGTGTCGTTCTGCTTCTCCTTTCCACATAGTGGCACATACAAATGGGAGCCAGAAGTGTCTTTCTATATAGAACACGAGGCTCACAGAACCTCCACTTTAACCTAGCCTTAAAAAAGGCAACAGCTGCTCAGTGTTCTGGCAGACTGTGTGGCTATCTGGGTGTGGGTCACCCACCAGTTGGAGGACCTCTGCATTAGAGTGCAAATATGTGCAGTAAAGTATGTGTTTCCTTTTAAGTGGTACTGGATTGGATTTTGGATACTTTTTAGTTACATTCCATGATAGGAAGAAAAAATTCCTTGAATTGTTTTAACTTGCATAAATATTATTAATGTTTAGGCTCTATTCCTACCCTTGCTTCTAACCCCTATGGAAAATAGGATTTGTAGATGATTGATAGCCCAATCTACTGTATGTTTATTTGGAGGTAAGCCACACTGGCCATGGGAAGTGTTGTGAAAGAATTAACATTGTTACACTTTGTTATCTTGTTAATTGTTGCTTGATACATTGGACATTTTTGGTAAGAAGATAGTGAAATATTTCTTGCATCTATACCACCTCGCTTGGTATGAAAATTGTATTTGTTCATGCACTTACTTTGCAGAAGAAAAACTCCAAAATGAGAAAATTTTAAAAGAGATGAGTGAACTCGCCAGTAAAGAGCAAAACAGCAATTCACCACCAGAGGATGCAAAGGAAGTGGAGGAGGAGGATGTGTCTAATGAAAAGAAAAAATCCCCAAAGGAAATGTCACCAGATATCGAACCAAAAAAAGAGGTTAAAGAAAAAGACAGAACAGGAAGGAGTAGGACAAAAAGTTCTAGCAGTGGTAGCTCAAGCGCCAATAGCAGAAGCAGCAGCAGCAGCAGCAGCAGCACAGCTTCTAGTTCATCCTATAGTAGTAGCTCTGGCAGCAGTCGCAGCTCTTCACATTCTTCCTCTCCTAAAAGGAAAAAGAGACGTAGTCGCAGCAGGTCACCTTCCCATAAGGTTAGACGCAGCAGAAGCAGGAGCTATTCACAAAGAAACAGGAGAGAGAGAAGTAGGAGTAGGGGCAAGGTAAGAGAGAGACCAAGGTCTAGTAGACACAGGAGTGTAGACAGAGGGGAGAGGAAACGAAACCGTAGTCCTTCCCATGACCGAAACTGGGAGAGGCGTAGAAGTGATAGTCACTCAAGGGATAGACTTGCTAGCCATTCCACTCGCAGTGGGAGTCGTGATAGACGTAAAAGTGAGGACCAGTGTAGAAGCGTGAGTGGAAATAGGCACAAACATAGTCATGATAGTAAAGTGCAGGAAAGGAAAAAGGACCGCAGCCGGAGCATAGAAAAAGATAAGAAAAAGAACAGAGAGAGGGAGAGAGACCAGGAGAAGCGTAAAGAGAAACAGAGAAAAGAAGAAAAAGACAGTAAAGCTGGAAATCATGATGAGAGATTAAAGAGGAAAAGAGATAGTGAAAGAACTCTCTCTCGCAGTGATTCAGTATTTTCGAAAATGTTAGGGCACGATTCTAGGCAGGAAGGCAAGAGACGTTCTACCAAAGATAGCAAAAAGCATTCGGGTTCGGAATCTAGCACAAGAAGCAGTTCTGAGTCGCCAGGCAGCAGCAAAGAGAAGAAGCCTAAGAAATCAAAGCATAGTCGGTCGCGGTCTGTGGAGAAATCTCAAAGGTCTGGTAAGAAGGCAAGCCGCAAACACAAGTCTAAATCACGATCAAGGTAGTATTCTTTTAAGTATCTTGCTTGATTTATATATTTGTTTATATTTCTATTCATCATCATGCCTGCAAGTCTATATTTTTACAAATTAAGCTAATTTTAGATTATTCTCTTGGCGGGATGGGGAGTGGCTTTTGAAAGCATCTTTTTCTTTAAAAAAATGAAAATTATTAAGCCTAAAGTGTGTATGGTTTTGATGGTTCTTTTTCCCTTTAATTTCCCCCCCTTTCTCTTTATTTTTCAGATCATTGACTCCTCCTCGTCGTAAACGCTGAGGAATTATATGGCACTAGTCATACGATTTAAAAATTCCATGAGTTTTTAAGGGCTTGTCTCATTATAGAGGCTCATTATAGAGGCTACAGTTGTGGCTGTATAGGTGAAAGCGGAACCCCTTTTTAAAAAAATCTGTAAATAGCTGTATTTTTTGGAAATGCTGCTCGGAGTTAAGTACTTGCTAGGATTTCTTTGTATTTACATTTTTTCAAAACAGTAGTGCTTACTAAGACTATAAAATATGCCATTCTCTTTCAGCTGTAATGTTCTTAAAATTGCTATTGAATGTACTGTGATGTCAATAAAGTTCTTTAGTTCATTTTTGTTTAAATTCTTGCATTTTAATTTATTTTAAAGGTACAGATTTTTTTACAAGGCACTTTTGTTTTGTAAACTACTTACTAGTTTTAACATTTGGTTTTTCTTCGTGGTCTCTGTGCATCACACATACGGGCTCTGTGCCTGCGTGGAGCCTTGTTCTACAGTTGAGGAGACGTTTATGGCAGAAACCCTCCCCCACCATCCACAGCGCATGTCCGAGCAGGTTCCCTTCTTTCTCCTCAGTTCTCTTTTGAGCACCTTGCCTTATTGGGAACTTCATTCTCTTTGGAGATTTTTTTCGCTGAGTAGCTCTGTTTTTTATTCTTTCTTTTGTTTACCTCTGTTTTTTTCTTTTTAAAAAAGTAGATTGGTTAGTTTTTCCTATATTTCTAGTGATCTTTGATTGGTGAGGGGCACATATGGCCATTAAGGCCCCCTTTTGAAAGTGTCTGCAATACAATAAATTGCCCCCTGCAGGTGGACATTCTTTCTGTTTATTTTGCCTGGGGGAGGCCCATGTTGTAGAGACCTGCCACCATTGCAGGAACATTACAAAACAAACAAAGCACCATCGCTCAAACCGCTTGAAGGTGATGTTGTGGAAAAAAGCGTTGGAGGCTGTGGATTCAGCTCAATCAAGACCTCAAAGCAGCAGCTTCAGGCAATTTCGGACAAGGCGCAGTCTTCTCTGCCTACACGTCCTAAGTCTCCAGCTCTAACCATGGGCCAGACTGACCTGCCTACTCCTGACAGGTCTTTGACTGTTTCTGTGGCAAAAAAGTTTTCAAAAAAAGCAAGAGCCCCAAAAACCTCCATGGACGTGCAGAAGGAGAAAGAAGAAGGAGAAGAAAAGATGAAAGGAATCTGAGAAACAGCTTCCTGAGCTGAAGACCATGCAGGAACCAGCTCAAGTTTTGATACCAGCGCCACCACCATTACTAGAGTCTACTATACCAACATGTCAGTCGGTATCGATGGTGGAATTCAGGCCTTCTCTAGTATCGATGCCAGATGTGGCTCCCACAGCGTCGGCGTCAGAAGGGGAAATTAGAGACATCTCACCGCCGAGGGTTGTTGAACCCTCTCCGGCCCCTTATTTAATACGCCCTACTACGGTACCATCAGACTGATGTTACCATGATTTCTCTCCAGACTCTCTGCGATCAGATAGATCGAGAACCCCTCATCGTGATCGATATGGCAGAGAAATGTACTACAGGTCTCGGTCCTGTTTGTGAGTGGGATAGGTATTCCAGTTGGTCTCTCCCACCCAGGATGTGATGGCTGGAGGTTTGCGAGGGATAGAGATTCGTTTCTTGGTCCTGCCCATTTCATGGGAACCACACTTCCTCATTATCGCCCATCTCCTTCGGCGACAGTATCAAGGCCATCAATGGAAGAACGTTTCCTTCCTCTACCCCCAGTCCCACTGCGATCCACCTCTTTAAAAGACTGCACACAACCAAAGGGAAGAGTGCTTACCCATTGTGTTGATATAGATATTTCTCACCCTCTTCCTCTGGCACTGGACTCGGGACAAGCGACTGAACCAAGGAAAAAAGGAACGGCAAGGAGACTTCTCTGCAGTCGATTGAAGACTACCAGTCAGATTCGACCTTGATTTCTTCGGCACCACCTTCCATCTCATCAGATGAAGTCATAGGAGCACAAGAAGAGGCTTCGCCGTCAGAAGACTTCTACCATTTCACAGATCAGATCTTAATAATGGCTCAGTCATTGGGGACTGAAACACAACAACCTTCTAAGAAGCTACAGGATCCCATTTTTGATGTGGTATATATAGAGGCTGCTGGTCTGGTTTCTATTGCTTTTCTTCCAGCTCTACTTCAGACTGTGAAGGAATCATGGAAAGCACTCTTGTCTATGGCCCCAACATCAAAGTGATTAGAGTTGTTGTATAAGGTTCAAGAGAAGGATGTGGGGTTCCTGTTCACTCACCCTTGCCCTAATACCATAATTGTTGAATTTTTGCAGGGGAAATCGGAAAAAATCCACACATGTCCAGCAGATAAGGAAGGTCACTGTTTGTATTTGCTGGGCTGCAGAATTTACTCCTCAGCGGCATTAGGACTCCAAGTGGCCAATTATCAGGCCATAACGTTGTGTTGTCAGCTCTTCCTTTGGGAGAAAATAGGCTCTTTATGCAGCCATCTACTGGAGGACCAGAGGGAACAAGCCAGTGTTCCAAACGGAAGCAATGAAATTACCGTGACAGCAAATTAATACAACATGCCACCAGGCAGATTGTGGAGCAAAGGTGATGGTGGGAACCATTGCACTTAGGAGGCATGCATGGCTTAGATCATCTGGGGCTAACTCCAGAGGTGAGATCTTGCATCGAAGATGTTTCTTTTGATGGAGAAGGCCTTTTCAGCTCAAAGACTGAGGAGGCAATGGATGCCATTCAAAAAGCCGAAAACACCACAAAAAAGATGGGAATTATACAGCAATGCCAGCAGAACCCTTTAAACATAAGAGGTGGTTTGGACAGCAGCAGCCTTTTCTACAGTCATGGCAATGTCAGGAAAGCGTCTCACAGTTTAATCAGCCACAGAACCAAAGAAGGCAACAATCTTCTAATTGTTTTCGCCAATCTCGTACAATGGGCGATAGCTCTTCTGAGCAGAAATTTTGACTTGACCCAGCCTCAGCTATGCCTTTATACCATCCATCCTTTATACAATTTCCATCTGTCCTGGTTCCTGCCAAACTGGATAATGATAACTTTGGATGCCTGGGTTCTCAACGTTGTCCCATATGGTTATGCGATAGAATTCAAAATCCTCCCTCTCCTCGGTACCATGAGAGTGACAGCGCCATCAGAGGTATTACAACTGGAAACAGATATGCTCTTGCAAAATGAGTTTTATCGTACCAAACAGAGGATGGTTCCCCCCCCCCCCCCGTTACTTCACAGTATTGAAGAAGGATGGAGGACTTCAACCTATATCGGACCTCAGGAAACTCAATGAGTTTATCAAAACAAGAAGGTTTCGGATGACAATGCTGGCTACAGTTATGCCTCTTCTCTGTCAAAATGTCTGGTTCACTGCAGTGGATCTAAAAGAAGCCTATTTTCTATACTGCCATCAATAAACCTTCCAAAAATATCTTGGATTCATCAGAGCGGAAATATTCCAGTTTATGGTACTTCCTTTCGGACTGGCTACTGCACCAAGAGTGTTTATAAAATTTGTGGCAGTGGTGTGCATATACCTTCGTACTCAGAACATAGAGATTTATCCATACCTGGATGACTGGTTGATTGTGACGTCATCCAAGCAGCTCATTCATCAAGCGGTTGTAACTGTCAGAAACCTTCTGCATTCGTTGGGTCTAGTGATCAATGAAGAAAAATCCAGGTTGGAGCCCATGCAGATAATTCCTTTTATTGGCACGATGCTGGATTCTACGAGGGTGAGGGCCTTTTTGCCTCAAGAGAGACTTGTCATTCTAGTGGAACTGGCGTGAAAGCTATTTTACTCAGGCATGACAACAGCATTCAGTGTACAGAGACTTTTAGGTCTTATGGCATCAACGGTATATGTGGTGGCCTGGATGAGACTCCGCATGAGGTGCCTCCAAAACTGGTTCTTAAGAGTGTTCACTGGCTCCAAAAATGCCCGTCGGGTGTGACTGGCAATACCGGAAAAGGTAGCAAACACTCTTCTTTGGTGGATGACACTGCACAACCTTACGCAAGGTCTGCCTTTCTCTCTACAGTCTCCATCCCAGATATCGGCCACCGATGCTTCACAGTGGGGTTGGGGAGCCCACTGCTGGCCTCTACAGACTCATGGTCTGTGGTTGCTTTCTGAAAGGATTCTTCATATCAGTGCCCTGGAACTATTAGCGGTGAAGAAGGCTCTCCATTCATTCGAAATCTTATCTTTCTCACAGACATGTTCAAGTGCTGACGGACAACACAGCAGTTTTGTGGCACCTGAACAAACGAGGAGGGACATGTTCTTCTCTCCTAGTTTCAGTGACTCTGGACATTTTCGACTGGGCAATCACCAGGGGGATGACACTCACGGCTCTGCACATAACAGAGGACAACTTCTTGCAGATTCCTTAAGTTGCAACTCCATGCTGTCCCACGAATGGCAACTAGCTCCGGCATCCCTTTGCCATATCTTCAACAGATGGGGAATTTTCCAGTTAGATCTTTTCACGATACCTCAAAACACTTGTCTGTTGAAAGTTCTGTTCCAGAGGAGGAACTGGCCGGGAGTCCTTGAGAGACACCTTCCAACTTCTGCGGTCAGGAACCCTGTTTTAACCTGTTTCTTCCTTTTCCTTTCATTGCAAGAGTCCTCCAGAAAATCTTTTTTTAAAAATACTTTTTATTCTATTTTTTTCTTTATAAATGAAATAAACAATACCAACAACCTAATCAATAACTACAATTTCCCAACAATACATTATTCTTAAGAGGACACAGCAATAATGAAAGAGAAAAAGAATAAGGAAAAAAAGAAAACAGAAGGCGAAAGAAGGAAAAAAACCATGAAAAAATATAAAAAGTTATTTAAAAGGATTAAATTTAAATTCCATTACACAGAAATTTCAAATCCCATTCTACTTAAAAATTATACCTATAACACTGGCAATATTACAATTCAATACAGCATAAATAATCAACCTTATATTTCAATATATCATCAGTCTTATAGCAAGGAAGCAGGCCTACAATTCAGAGTCCTCCAGAAAATCTGAATAGAATCTACAGACTGCATTGTAATCACCCCTTGGTGGCCGAGGCAAGCGTGGTTCGTCCTACTTATCAGTCTAACGAAAGGGTAGTTCCTTCGGCTATCTTCTGTGCCAACACTAATCTGACCTCGGTTCCTGGTAAGTAGTCACCCAGACATCGACACTCTCAGACTCCGGTGTGGAGGATTCGACCACATTGAGTCAGTTACCTGATGAAATTCATCAGGCATTACTGGCAGCTAGGAAACCATCTACTAGGAAGACATATGAAAGTAAGTGGAGATCATTTTCCTTATTTACTACTTCCAAAAGGTTCCTTCCTCGTTCCGCTCCATTAAGTTGCATACTTACCTTCCTTCATTCACTCTTTGCAAAAGGACTTAAGCTCACGTCAGTTAGGGTGTACCTGGCAAGCTTCTCATGACTCGGTTCAGGGTTCTGTGGTATTTACTCATCCACTGACATGTCAGTTTTTATGGGGTGTCAATGTGGATCCTCTGATTTGGAATCCTGTCCCTTCATGGAGTTTATCTGTTTTAAAGATGTTAACTTTGAAACCGTTCGAGCCTCTAGCTAAGACAGATCTTTGGCTTCTCTCGTGGAAAATGGCATTTTTGGTTGCCATTACCATGGCTCGTAGGTCGAGCGAGCTTTGTGCATTGAGAGTGGATCCTCCTTACCTTGTTTTTCATAGGGACAAGGCTGTTCTAAGAATGGATATGTCATTCCTGCCTAAAGTGATATCCTACTTCCATCTCAATCAAGATGTAGTACTTCCCACTTTTTTTCCATTGCCTTCTTCCCAACTGGAACTAGTCTACATGCATTAGATGTAAGATGGGCACTTGCCTTGTATAAAAGCAGAACAGTTCCGCTGGTCACAGAGGCTTTTGGTTTGCTATAGTGGTCCGAAGAAGGGACTGCCAGTCCCTTGCAAAGACTTGCCTCTTGGATCATACACGCTATCATATTAGCCTATGAGCTTGTGGAAATCAAACTGGAAGGTCCTGTCAGAGCTCATTCAACAAGGGGAATCTCCACTTCGACTGCTTTTGGTAGGGGACTATTGATACCGGAGGTTTGCAGAGCTGCGACCTAGTTGAAGCCATCTACCTTTCTCTCACATTATAAAATAGATGCGAGAGGACTGCAGTTCTGGTCGCACAGTTCTGTCTTCAGTTTTTCAATAAGACATCGTGATGCACCTGCCCACCTCCGGTAAGTTACCTTGTTAATATGTGTGATGCACAGAGACCACGAAGAAGAAAAGCAGGTTGCTTACATGTAACTGGTTCTTCGAGTGGTCATCTGTGCATTCACAGAACCCACCCACCATCTCCACTTTGGTATCGATGTCACTATTGTTGTCAGTGCCAGAGTGAGTTTCCGCCTCTGTAATGAGGCCAGCTAGTCGGTCTCAAGGAACTGAGGAGAAGAGTGGGTACCTGCTCAGACATGCGCAGTGGATGGTGGGGGAGGGTTTCTACCAAAAATGTTTCCTTAGCTATAGAAGTTTCTCTGTGCAGGCACAGAGCCCATATGTGTGAATGCGAAGATGACCACACAAAGAACCACAGTTACAGGTAAGCAACCTGCTTTTTTTTATTCTTGGATGAGTCAAGGTCAATCTCTGGGTGTCAAAATTGTTGAAAATAACTGCTAGGGTTTGTTTTGTTCTGAAAAAACCCTCTTGAATCATCATACTGTGTGTGAATATAATGTGGATAATTCTTATTGTAAGGCATACCAAGACTAGCCAAGCACAAATAGCAATGAAGTAACGAAACATGTATGATGTGAGTTTGTAGTTTTGGAACTCTATTCCTCAATATCTACTTCTGTGTTCGAAAACACACTCTGTATAAGGCTAGAGAAGCTGGAATCTATTTTGGTTTTATTTTGTTCTGTAACTACAGCATTAAAAGCCATTAAATAAATTTGATACATAAAGTTAATAAAGATAGCTAGGTCTGATCCTGTAACTATTACTAGAATTATGTTTGCACTATAAAAATAAGTCTGCTCTCAGCCTTTTTTGGCAACGATTAACTTGGCTAGAGAGATGGTATTTTGAATGATAGAACTGAATTCAAAGTGAGCTCCTTATGAAAACAGGTATTTGCAAATGCATTACTCCTCTTCCCAGAGCCGTCAACATGCATTGTGATTTCTTGTGAATGTCAATAAGACATTCTGATGGCGGATTCTTGGTATTTTGCATTTTTTGTTAATATAATTGTGCAGACTAAATGTACAGTACCTTTTCTTGAGGGTAAAAAATGCTAGCTAAAGTTTGCAATCATATTTAGGAGTAAGCCCCATTGATTTCACTGGACTTGTCATCCAGGTAAACATGCATAGAAAGGGCTGAACAACAGAATTCTGTACCCAGACTTTTTTCCTTTCCTCCTAAATCCAATCTAGAGAGAAGCAAGCTCTGAGAAACATAAACTTACTACCTGAGAAGCCAGTTTTTAGGGAAGTACGAATCTTATAGCTTGGATTCAGAATAAAACACAAGAGGCTAAGGTTTTTCAGAGCTTCTCGCATTTGTTTTAAAATTAACTACTGAGGAATACAGCTTTCCATGTTCTACTACATTTGGGTTTTTTTAATCCTAGACTTCTATTATTTGTTAAATAAACAAGATTGTGCATGAAGTTTTTTATATATTCCACCAGCTGGATTTGTCACTTCTTGTAACTATGGAAATTATATTCACTTAACACACAAGTGCACTGATCTGGGTAACTACTCTATACCAATAAAGAGAGCATACTCTTCTGTATTTAATAGGTTCATAGATTTTGCTTAATGGTATATATGGCACTTGCATCACAGACAGAACATTGAAACCAAATTGTTGACATTAGCATTCAACAGAATTTCATTTTAACTTAGTCATCTTTCCTTTTGAATGGAAAGTTTAAGTTCCTGACATGCGCTGTGCAGCCCACATCTTTGTCAACTTTAAGGACACTTCCCTTCATTTTTTAAAGTTATGCTTAAATAAAACTACCATCTGCTTTGCTGGAGATTTAAAAGGCTGGATTGGAATCTTTTTTCCCCCTTCTACAATAAACTGAGATTACTATAAAGGGCTTGAATCCAAAGAACTCTGTTTGTGCATCAGGCCTTTTCTTCCCCTTTTCCTCATTATAGCCTCTTGCACAAGTCCTGAGGGAGGGCGACCCAGAAATGGGGAAGGGGCACCTTGCATAAGCAGCAGCACCTGTTTACACACAGCACCTTTTTAGAATGAAGCCATGATGTATGGTCAGGGCATGTACTTCAGACTTCTGAACCATTTTGCTTATCCATAAAGAGATGGTCAAAGCACAGATGAAGGGGAAAAGGGTTGCTTTTTCACCACCACTTCAGAGAAATTGCCCCCAGCTGTCTGACTTCCCAAGAACTACTGCATTGCTGAGAGCTACAAGAAGGTTGCCCGGGTCTATTCAGGTTCCTGTGCCATCACTAGCCAATACCTCACTTTCGTTCCTCCACGTGAAGCTATTTGCATCATTTCTTCCTCCTGCAATTGCAAGTATTCCAATACTTGTGGAATCCAAAGGTTGCCTAGTAGCCAACAAGAGCGTACATAAGTTCTGAGTGAAGATGCAATTGAAGAGTGTTCTTGTAGGTGGAAGGTCACAGAGGGAACAAAGCTGTACCTTCTAGAAGATTGTGAACAGAACCAGACTGTGAGTTTTCTCCTCTCCCTCAACTGTAAATTATGGAGTGGTGGTTATTTCCAAAAGGTAGAACTAGGTAAAAAGACACCAACAGGATCCCTAATCCTGGCTGGTTTGTTACCTCCACCTGCTATTTTACAACAGGGCGCAACAGTGAGATAATGACATGAGTTGCACAAGTCTTTGTCCCTTTTGCTCTTTAGAATTAAGAGGCCATCTAAGTAGTCTTGTACTACCCTCTAAGATATAATATAGTCATCTAGAGTTTAGGATCAGTGCTATTTTAACACTTGGAAAGTGTAGAGCAGCTCCACACAACTTGCTACTCATACATGATAGTCAACCATGGGTTTCAGGAACTGCCTGCTCTTGCTGCTAGCCTGGGACTATATAAAAAAGTGAGTTTGTTAGGCAGCTGGAAGGGCTGCATTTGGTTTGGGGCACAAGTTTTACAGGTGTGGTGTAGGGGATCATTAGAATACGTGGCAGTAGGAGGAGTACTTTAAACTGGTTGGGTTGGATCCAGCTTCTTTTCCATATGCAGAAGTATTCAGAGTGGAGTTCCACTCAGAATGTTCCCACTGATGGAAAGGGCAGGTGATCTTTGCCAGTTCCCTCCATCCCTTTGCAGCCCCCAGCACCATCACTATTCTGGAGGGGGGCCCAACCTTATAAAGTAGATTTTGGGTGGATAGCGGACTGCAGGGAAAGAAAGTTTTCTGCCTCTATTCTGCCATCTGGTTTCCTCTGTTGAAACAGACATATCCTGCAGATGGAAGGAGCCAGATTCTGGATCCAACCCACTGTATTTGCATTGCCAATGTATGAAGCTTAGGATAGCTTGTTGCAGGAATTTATATGGTCACAAGCCTCAATACAGCAGAAGGGAGCCAGCCTCTTAAATCAAAGAAGGCAGCATAGATACAGTTTGGTCAAAAAAACCATCTACCCCAGACAAAGTATATGAGCTAAGTTATCAGCAAGACAGCAAAGCTTGAGGTGCCCAGTGTAAATTAGGAATTTAAATTTATTAGGATAATAAATTAATTTTGATAATTCACTATTGAAGGTGGAGCTTCTACTCTATCTTACCCTAACAATTTCTCCCTATGGTCTCTGTTTAAACAAAAAGAAAAAAAAGATCAACTCTGAGGAAGAGTTCTATAAAACTTGAAAGCTAGCACACTGCCTTGTGTGTTTTTTTAAGTTGGACCTCATAAAGGTATTAATTATGACATGGTCTCAGTGTACATTTCATTTGTAATGGACTTGCATTTTATATCCAGAAAAGAGACTAATGGAGAGACTCCTGGGTGGTTTGGTTAACAATTAATTGAGTTCTGAACTACAGTGTCCCAATCGCAGTGTTGTTTTGCAGAACCTTTTGTGAACTGGACAAACATGGATGATGTGGTGTTGCTGGCATATTAGACAATCGCACTTCTATGGTTCTATATAAGCATACAGTTAGGATTCTCTCACAATATGTTAAGAGACTGAGAGTATGAAAGAGGGGAAATGAACAAGTGTTCTTAGAAGGCCCTAGACAAACGGAGCCTCAGGTAGAATTCTAACTCGAGAAGAAAGTAGGCCTCTACATATGCAGCATTCTTCCCTCACCATTAAAAAACTTGCTTGCTACTCTTACCAAGTGAATGGGCAGCCAATTCTGAAATGTAACCCACTACATTACATCAAATTATAGCTCTTCATGGGGCCTTAATTCAGCATTAAGCACCCAGGCCAAGAGACAAGCCAAAGAAACAGAACAAAAATCTGAGGCATTCTGGTGTCTGCTGTCTAATGACCTGGTTGCAATGACATGACAGCCCACCATGGCTTATTTACCCATGGGGGCTGTTGTGTTGTACCAGGTGCTGTGCCGTTTGAACCCAGGTGGCAGGGGTTGTTTGAGGGTCAGACAACCCTCAACCCTAAAATGAGTTATGAGTTATTTGAGGGTTGTCTAATCCTCAAACAACCCCTGTCGCCGGGCTTTGCATGAAACAGCAAGCCGGGTGCACTGTTTTCTGTTATGTTAAATACTGAGACCCCAGGATAATAACTAGGTAGGCTGGCCCTGCCTGCCTGCTCTTCCCCACCCCAAATTCCACCCCTGCAGGGAGTAAGAAAAAATCAGGAATGACTCCACAGAGGTGCTGCCTGGATTGGGGAAGAAGATATACATTCTCATGGGGGTTTGATGAGCAGGGGAGAGGGGGTGTCAGCAGAAATCAACCAAAAATTCTGCTTCCAAATGCAAAATTTGACCATTTAAGCCATACTTCCATATACATTACAATGGATAGGATGGGTTATTACTGAGTAGGGCTGAAGGGAAGGTTTTGCATGAGGAAAGGGAACATGGAATAGGTGGGGACTGGGGAGAACAGGAGGAGAAGGAAGGCCACATAGGCAGAAAGCCAAGTGTAAGGAAAGGGAAGCTGGAGTAGGTCCAACTGGGACTATGAAAGAAGGAATTGGGAGTCAAGAGAATAGGGATGGGGTAGCAGGGGCATGCCATAAAGAAGGTAGACAAGAAAGGGAGGTATGGGGGAAAAGGATAGAAACCTAGCTTCCTATATTTTTTAGCTTATGGCTTGGGAATAAGCCCCTCCAGATGTTGCACAGTAACTCCTATCGTCCATCACCATTGGCTAAGCTGGTCAGGGCTTATGGGAGATTTTTAAAAATCGTTTTATTTGTACCCCAACAATAACAGCAACAACAAAAGCAAAACAGGAGATGGGTTCATATCTTAAAACATAATATATATGGGCTGATGGGAGTTGCAGTCCAACATCTGGCGGGCCACACGTGCCCTACCCCTGTTTTAGCTGAAGAGGTGGTGCGTGTTCTCCAGGAATTATGTGAATGTGGTACATTTTTATTTACACTTCCTGGGCAATAGAATTGAATAGACATAGTTCAATTTCTCTGGACATAGCAAGGCCATCTTTCATGTGGTTAAGTATGCTGAGATAACCTTTTAAAAATCAGATTTTCACATCTTTATCAGGGCGTTACTCCAAGGACAAATGGAATTGATAAGGTGAGAAGGAGCCCCGGGATAACGAAGTCTGCAATCCTAGCCACACGCTTACCTGAGAGTAAATGCCATTGAGTTCAACGGGATTTACTTCTGAGTAAACATGCTTGGGGGCGGCGCTGGAGGGCGTGATTAGTTCGGCTCCTCCCAAGTGCGCACGGCCGCAGCTTCCAAATGCGAACTGAAGGGTTGAAAAGGCCTCTCCGGACGTTCTTACTCGGAAGTAAGCGCTGCTGTGCGTAGGAAAGCTTAAGGTCCACCCGCGCGCAGGATTGCAATCTGACTGAGATGCATGGAGGCTGACAGACGCGGCAGCGTTATTTTTCAGGCAGCCCTTCAGCGCGCGGAGCTACTTGAAGGGAGCAGAAAAGAAGACGGCGTCTCTCCTCGCCGGAACCGGAGGCTGGCGTCGCGGTGTGACGGGAACGGCGAGCCTTGGCAATCGGAGGCGGAGCCGCGCTCGAGAGGGCCTGTCTGCTTTCCGCTCTGGGCAGCGCAGCGAGGAGGCCGGTCGAGCCCATGAAGGGCTGGGAACGTAGCTGGTTGTGGGGGGCGAGGCGGCTGTGGGTCTCCTTTGGCGAAATGGCGGGAAGCTGGTCGGCTCACCGGCGCGCCCTGAGCCTGCGGGCGGTCCCCGGTGAGTAAGTGACCTTTGCGCGCCGCCCTCCACCACGCCGTGGCCCGGCCGCCTGGAAACGAACTCGCTGGCCGCGTGGCTTCCCGTTACCTGGGACCTGCATACTCCGGGAGGCTTTTACCCCTATCGCTGGTCCCTTATTATTAACCCAACAACTGTCCAGTTATGCTCTCGGTCAGTATGGCACAGCCATTCCCCCAGCCTGGTGCCCTCCAGATGTATTGGACTTCATCTCCCATCAGCCCCAGGCCAGCATGATCAATAGGCAGGAGTGCTGGGAGTTGAAGTCCAAAACATGTGGAGGACACCTGGGGAAGGCTGCAGCGTGGCAACAAGTGCGGCTTTCCCTTGCCTCTTCAAATGCGTGTTTATGAGTGACGGAGGTTTTAAACTACTTTGTTGATCTTGGGTGTGGGTTGAAGGGGTATTTCGTTAGATTGCCACTTTTACTATGGACAAAGGCTTTTTGTGTCTTAACAGCTGTCTGGGACTGAGCTCCCCCCCCCCCCATAAAGTGATGCAAAAAGCTGCCCCAGTTGCATTTCTGCCTGGTGGACTCCCTCTCTCCACTTTTTAAAATAGCATTCCTAGATGGAGGTTAACAAAACCCAGCTTTTCCTCCTAGCCTCTCTATATTCCCAAATATAACCAACGTTTAAGTCCATTTAATGGCATTTGTGAAGCCGTCTCTCCTGTTGTTTCCCCATTGTATATTTTAGAATGTAAGAAAAGGTGGAATAACTGCACAATGTCTTTGGATTATTAATGCTAGGACCCCTCCTTCTGGAAGTACCCTGGCTTAGTGGTAGAGCGCATGCTTTGCATGCAGAAGTCCCAAGTTCGATCCCTGGCAACTCCAGGGAGGGCAAGAAAAAATCCTGTTTGTAACCCTGGAGAGCTGCTGACAGTTAGTGCTGACAGTACTGGGCAAGATGGACCAATAATCTGACTAAGTAGAAGGCAGCTTCTTATGTTCCCTTAAAGTTCCTACACTCACCTGTCCCCCAAGTACACTAAACATTGCAGGGTAATGGACTGTGCTTGCAGCATTTGTGACAGATACATAATTAGGTTATGAAATTCTGACTTTAAAAAGTAAATGTAAAGTGTGTACTGAAATGTATGTGAGGTGGTGAGTCATCCACCGCCAATATAGTCATACAAACTATTAGTGTAGTTCTAGCCCATTACATTTTTTTTAATTTTTATTTATTTCATTTCTATACCTCCCAGTAGCCAAAGCTTTCTGGGCGGTTCACAAAAGTGGTGTGTCAAACTAACTAATTGATTACTGTTTCAACAAATGGGTGTTTTGGGGTGACTTACAAATAAGTGTTGAACCTGGAGGTGGATTACAAAACTTGCGGTGTTAAAGTATTGCTTTTTCTTATTTATTCAGGTAACCACTATGGTCAACCTCAAATTGCCCAAGGACCATTCCTTAAGAAATTTAAAACCCAGTTAAGATATAGCATATTTATTGGCTTGCCTGAAGTGAAGAAGAAAATGTAAGTATTGTCATTATTGATAACTGTAGAAGATACCCTTTTATGATGGAAAAATTGGCTTCATAGTCACCGTCAATGTTCTGATAAGTTATGACAACTCAAGGCCCAAAATGACTGTTCTGATATTTTTGTTTTATTATGGTTTTCATATGTTCCCTAGTAAGTAGGAAATTATAGTAATCTGTTACTCACTTGGAACCTGGCCTGCAAGCTATAGTATTATGCAGACTTTTAACTCTCTGATTATGGGCACTTTTGCTTTGTGTATTTCTGTGATGCAAGCTTAGTGCTACATTTTGTGTCACTATGTTAATGTTGCTGCTGTCATGCTAATCTCTTCCTCAGCTGTATGGTCAATGGTAGGACTGGGCTTCCAGTCATTTTATTCTAAGAATACAAAAGGCTCATTCGGGCACAGAGTGGTAGGCAGTATCTTCGAAGAGGCAGAGGAACTAGAGATCAAATCGCTAACATTTGCTGGATCATGCAGAAAGTAAGAGAATTCCAGAAAAACTGTCTATTTCTGCTTCATTGACTACAGTGAAGCCTTTGATTGTGTAGATCACAACAAACTGTGGCAAATTCTGAAAGAGATGGGAGTACCAGACCACCTTACCTGTCTCCTGAGAAACCTGTACAAGGGTCAAGAAGCAACAGTAAGAACTGGACATGGAACAACCGATTGGTTCAAAATTGGGAAAGGAGTACGACAAGGCTGCATATTGTCACCCTGCTTATTTAACTTATATGCAGAGTACATCATGAGAAACGCCGGGTTGGATGAATCACAGGTCGGAATTAAGATTGCCGGGAGAATTATCAACAACCTCAGATACGCAGACGATACCACCCTAATGGCGGAAAGCAAAGAGGATCTAAAGAGCCTCTTGTTGAGGGTGAAAGTGGAGAGTGCAAAAGCTGGTTTGAAACTCAACATTAAAAAAACTAAGATTGTGGCATCTGGCCCCATCACTTCCTGGCATATAGAAGGGGAAGAAATGGAATCAGTGACAGATTTTATTTTCTTGGGCTCCAAGATCACTGCAGACGGTGACTAGCCATGAAATTAAAAGACGCTTGCTCCTTGGGAGGAAAGCTATGGCAAACCTAGACAGCATAGTAAGAAGCAGAGAAATCACCTTGCCGACAAAGGTCTGTATAATCAAAGCTATGGTTTTCCCAGTAGTAATGTATGGCTGTGAGAGCTGGACTATAAGGAAGGCTGAGCGCCAAAGAATTGATGCTTTCGAACTGTGGTGCTGGAGATAGGGATGTCAAAGAATTCTGCCATGAATCTCGGGGAGGCCGAATGCCAGCGCATTCGGCCCCCCGAAATCGGTGGCAGAACGGTCTGCCCCCCCCCGCCCCCCTCCGGGATGGGACTTAACTTGGGCGGATCTTCCTGGTGGCGGCAGCTGTGGTGGCGGTGCGGCGGCGGCCGGTCTTCTGACCGGCCGCCGCCACCATTTCCAGTAAAACAACAACAACAAAACATTATAGGCTACGTAAAGATTTACGTAGCCTATCACAGCTAGATTTTTTAAAAACACTGGTATAGGGTACGTAAATGTTTACGTAGCCTATCACGGCTGATTTAAAAGAAAAGAAAAAAAACGCGCGTACGCAAATGGCGGCGCCCATGGGCGGTGCCATTTGCGTTCTTTATTTTGGTACGTCTTAGTCTATGTAAACATTTACATAGACTAAGACGGCGAAAATAAGGGGAACGCAAATAGCGTAGACGCTACGCTATTTGCGTTCCCCTTATTTTCACCGTCTTAGTCTACGTAAATGTTTACGTAGACTAAGATGTGCCAAAATAAGGAACACAAATGGCGGCGCCCATGGGCGCTGCCATTTGCGTACGCGTGTTTTTTTTTTCTCTTTTAAATCAGCCGTGATAGGCTACGTAAACATTTACGTAGCCTATCACGGCTGACTGCAGGGATGCAAACGGCGGCGGCTATGGCCGCCGCCGTTTGCGTCCCTGCTAGCCAGCGGTCGGATGTCCGGCCACTGGCGGAGCCGGCTGGCGGCTCAGCAGAATCCCTGCGGAGCGGAGCCGGCCAGCCAGAATTTTGGGGGGGAGGGACGGGGCGCCTCCCCCCCCACCTCGAATCAATTTCGCTAAAAGGTAAGTGACTTTCGTACATCCCTAGCTGGAGAAGACTCTTATGAGTCCCCTGGACTGCAAGGAGGTCAAATCAGTCAATCCTAAAGGAAATCAACCCTAACTGCTCATCGCAAGGACAGATACTGAAGCTGAAGCTCAAATATTTTGGCCACCTAATGTGAAGAGAAAACTCCCTGGAAAAGACCCTGATGCTGGGAAAGATTGAAGGCAAAAGGAGAAGGGGACGGCAGAGGATGAGATGGCTAGATAGCATCACCGATGCAATGAATATGAACTTGAGCACACTCCGGGAGAGAGCGGAGGACAGGAAGACCTGGCATGCTATGGTCCATGGGGTCACGAGGAGTCGGACATGACTTAACGACTGAACAAAGTGTAATTATCCATAATGGGCATTCTGTCTTTATCTTCTATCTCGTATCTCTCCGAAACGAGACCAATGTCTGCGCCAATGGCCCAATTGGTGCAGACATTGGTCTCGTTTCTGCGCCAAGTAAAAATGTGGCTTTTTACCAAAGTCTTTGAGGGCTAAATGCATTCCTTAGCGCATTGTTTTAACTGTTTTAGATTTTAACTGGTTTTAGCTTGTTTAATAGTTTAATATGTTTTTAGTGTTTAAATTATTTACTGTTTAAACTGTTTACATTGATTTTATCTGTATCTTTCCCTGAGATCTTAATGATATAGGGCAGGATAGAAATGTTTTAAATAAATACATCTGTACACACATAGATCTGATAACTTGCAATTTCTAATACAAGTTATTGGGACTGTTCATGCTAGATCTTACGAGCACAAATGTAAGAAGTACTCTGTTGGATCTGACCAAGGGTCCATCTAAGTAGCCAGCCAAATGTTTTTGTGAAGTTCACAAGCAGGGCATGAAGACCACCACTGTTTATACTCTATTGATTGGTATTTAGAAGCATCCCATCCCTTCCCTGAATTTCATAAAGCTATTGTGTCTATTAGACAAATTCATGGAGGATAGGCCTATCAATGGCTAATTCTCTTTTAATGTCATTTGAGACAATGGCCATCACCTCATCTTGTGGCAGTAAAATCCATTAATTTATTATGCATTGTCTGAAGTACTACCTCCTATTTGTTCTGAAACTACTGCTAATCAGTTTCATTGTGTGACTTAATAAGTTGTAGCATTATGGGAGAGAAACGTCTCTCTTTCTACTTTTACTCTACCATTTATAATTTTATGTTTTGCTGTCACATTCCTCCTTAGTTGTCCCCCCACCCGCTTCTTTCTCTCTTTTTTTTTTTTTTAAACCAAAATTCCCCAGTACTTTAGCCTTTCCTCATATGCATGCTACTTACATGTTATGGTTAATGAATGAAGGAGATGAACATCCAAGTGGAATCCTACTACAATTTGAATAAACCCACTTTGTAAATACTGCTAAATAAGTGAAATAATTGAAAATTGTATATGGGTTTACCAAATTTTCTTTTTCCACAAAGGAACCCTTTTGTTGCACTTCTAAATCATTTTTGGCTACCTGATTGCTGTTGGGTTTTTACCATTTGATGTAATACAACTTTTAATGTTTAGGTTGCTCACAGAACTACCATACAGTACTGGGCAAACAACAGTGGACCCAAAGGAGATAAGAAAATTCCAACTATTGGCACATAAATGGTGGGATGAGCATGGACAATATGCAGCCCTTCACTCTATGAATTATATTAGAGTGCCTTTTATTAGGTAAGGTTTTAAAATGTCAGCCTTTACATGCTTCTGGCAGGAATATGAAAATAGTAAGGAGTGTCAAATTTTGCAGTTGAAGCATATCTTCGCTACTGTTGCTGAGCTTAAATGCTTACTGAGCATAAAGCTGTTATAATGGAGGCTATTTTATTGGTAGAGTAAACAAGAAAAGCTTACAGCGCAATCCTACAACCAGGTTCGTATGATTGCAGGGGCAAAAGAACCCATTGTGGGTTCTTTCCTTGCCCCTGAGCCTGCCGTGCATGTAAACACGATTTGCATAATTACCGCGATACAGTGCGGGTTGCTGTGTCACCCGAACCCAGTGTCGTGCATGGCAAGGGTGGCTTCTTACCCATGCTGCAACCCATGGCTTGCAGTAGGGGTTGTGAGATGGGTGAGAAGCCACCCCCGCTGCATGGCGTTCTGGGTTCAGACGACACAGCAACCTGTGCTGCATTGCGGGTAATTATGAAAATCGTGGGGGCCGGGGAACCATCCATGATGGGTTCTTTCACCCCCACGATCATCCAAACGCGGCCTATATATGGCAACTCGTAAGTTAGTCCCAATTAATTCAATGGGATTTATTCATATGTAAATGTGTATAGGATTGAAGCCTTTGTTGAACAGTGGGGACCAATTTTACTCAGGTTATATTTTAATCAATGGGATGTGAATGTATTTGTTTTTTCAGCCAGTATTGGTTCTGGAGTGTGTGACCACGCATCCTCATTCCCATAAACTCTTGAACCTACATGTGTACACACATACTGATGAACGTGGGCCTAAGGGGGTCTTTACAAGAGGTTTGGTATACACATAGTAGATTTATGCACTACACTCTAATAAAATGGGTAATAACTACTTCTAAAATGAAGAAATTATCTCAGTCATTGAAATCCAAAACTACAGACCTTATTTTTTTACAGATTTTATAAAAGAGAAAACAGCTTCGTTAGTATACCAGCCCCCTAACACATGGACCAGTATGTTAATTATGATAGGTTTAGCATAGAAATAGAGAAACAAAGACTGGAGAGTAACAAAGAGTCTAATGGCACCTTAAAGACTAACCAGTTTGTTATAGCATAAGCTTTCGTGGACTACCATCCATATTATCAGATGCATGAAAGTGTTATCCTGAATTCCGTGTGTGTGTGTGTGTACATACTATGTGCACACACACACACGGTTGGGGTGGGAGGAATTGTAAACACTGAGGTCATACGGAATTGAAATGCAGAAAGTACAGACCGTGGTAATTATTTTAATAGTAGCCTTTCACAAAACTGTTGTTGGTGAAAACAACACAGACGTCCTTGCATCAGTGAGCTGATTGCTTTAGTCCCTATTCAAGCCACAGGAGATGAGACTTGAACCTCTTGATGAATTGTAGTCTGGTGGTTTTGTGTTGAAGTCTGTCTTTGATGTTCCTTTGGTCAAGAATGGCCACCTTACAGTCAGTGACAGAATGTCCTTGGAAGTTGAACTGTTTCCCCACTGGTTTTTGAATATCGCCATCAGATGTCAGATTTGTATCTATGTATTCTTTGTATAGAGACTGACCCATGTACAATGCAGTAGGATATTGCTGGAAAACTATGGCATATATCATATTGGAAGGTGAGCATGTGCATGTTGTAGTTGACATTATTTGGTCCTGTAATAGTGTTGCCAGAGTAGATATGGGTATAGAGATTGGTATCTGGGTATGCCACAGGATTTGGTTCCTCTGCCTGTATCTGTTAGAGGGCTGTCGTTGCTGGTGAGTAACTGTTTTAGGTTGGGTAGCTGTCTGTAAGCAAGTGCAGGCCTACCACCCAAGACCTGTGAGAGGGAAGTGTCATTGTCCAGGATGGGATATACATAATTGATAGGTTTGTGTGGTTTGTCTGGGAACTTGAAGTGATAATAAGTGATGTGGACTTTTTCTTTTCTTTTTTCTTTTCTGGGTCTCCCCTAGGGTAGATTAATCCTGGGTACCAGTCTGGCTCTGTTGATCTATTTTTTTCACTTTATTGGGTGGGTGTTGTGGTCTGAGGAATGACAGATTTAAATACTTAAGCTGTGAGCCTCTGTCCAAATCTGAACAAATATGGTTGTATCATAGGGCTACAGACAGTTGTGTGGTGGTAAGGAATTGGTTTGTCTGGTACAGGTAGCCCCTGAAGAAAGAGTAGGTCTCTGACGTGTTGGGATTGCACAGAAATGAACAGGTAGCTTGTGACTTTGTGTCACTTCTGTTTTTTGCATTTTCTGTGCCTCTCTGTTGGGTTCATCTGACCCTGTTGACCAGAGGACACCTCAGGATTGGGCCAAATTTCCTCAAAAGCTCTGGATTGGCCAGTTCAAAGTAACCTTCATGGGTTCATCTGCTGGTAGATGGCATAGCTCTCAGGCAGGCATATGCATGCTTTCACAGTTATAGAGAGCAACTCCATTTAATCTAATAAATGGAGGGAGCACATAGACCCTGGCTTCTGCCCCAGTGTGACTATCCAGAGATGCATCAACATTCCTGGTAGCTTTTCATGCTGCTTCTCCCAGAAACGAAGTAGATGCCTGAGCCAAGGTGTCCGATTAATGCCTATGAGATACATGGCATGTGATACATGTGTCCAGGGAGCCAGCACATCTGAGCTCATCTTTAACCAGTATGTAAGTATTGTAATAGGCAATGAAAAGAAAGAAAACGTCCTCCTAAAGCTTTAATTCTCACACTTCATCTCAAAAAAGCAATTGTGTTGAGTTTTTGGTAACATGCAAGTGTGTTTAAATGTAGTTGTCAACTAAACATCCTTTAGTGGTGAATAGTCTTAATTAAAATTTATTTGTTTTTACCTTTTGTGTAAGAGATACTGTTTTAAATACACAAAATGACCATCGGCTAGGAAGCCCTCTTTCTGGCACGAAGATCTTGGATGTTGGCTGTGGTGGTGGATTACTTGCTGAGGTAAGGATTATGTCTTTGATGATGATGAATACCCTAGCCTTTATTTTTAGGTAGTGATAAAGTTTTGAATAGTGCTTATTTACTTCTGCCATGCACTTGTTTAACTAGAAATCTTTCTTGCATGTTGCTCTACTAGTATGTTTATCATTGTGTTTATTTAGATTTTAATAATTTGATAAGCCATTGTGGAGAAAAAATGTACACATTTATGATATGCAAACGGGATATTGTTCTCTTGTCAATTGCGTAGAGCTAACATGTGGCCTGGGACACACTTTGGGCTGATTTGCACAATCACCGCAATCCACCGTGGCTTATTTAACTTGGTTGCAGTGTGTGCCAGCCACCCTTTTGAATATTCAAGCTGTGGTGGGCAGGCAGTGTGGCTTATCATGTGTGCAAACCCAGCAAGGTTAAACAACCTCCACATAACCCCAAAACAGCCCATGGGTTATGCAAGGGTTGTTTAACCCTCACATAAGCCACCCTTGCAGGGTTCTCATGACACAATAAGCCATAGTGCATGCCCATCATGGCTTGAATATTCAAAATGGCCACTGGCATACACCATTACCCATGCGCTATGGTGATCATGCGAACCCAATCTTTGACTGACTGTGTGGAAAGAAACTAAATCCTTTACTGAAACTTCTACCAATTTATTGTAGTTTTATTTTCCACTGTATTCAATGGTTTTTACTCCCAAGTAAGTGGTGATAGGATTGCAGCCTTAGGCAACTACATTTTCTTCTGGTCATACTTCTGGTCTAGAATTTCTAAAGATAAAATAATTGGTTCTTTAATATAATTGACATTTTAAATACATCACTATAAATAACCCTTTTTAAATGCAATTCTAAGCATGTAAGTCCCACCAAGTTCAGTGGAGCTTACTCTGTAGTAACTCTACTTCAAATTGCAGTCTTATCTTATTAATCAACCTAAAAAGAAGTTGTATATTTAAATATTATTGGATCAGTCAATTGGATCAGTAAGTATCATCCTAGTAGTTATTTTGTGGGGAGGGAAGAACGAGGCAATGGATATTTAACTTAAACTCTTAAGTAACTCCAACCAAGTCTAGTTCATTGGAAGGCATTTTTTTTTTTTCATGCAGCAGGGAATAACATGTTTATGGTGTTAGCCCCTAGGTAGATTGGGAGCTTCAGTTACTGGAATCGATCCTCTGGAGGAGAACATTAGGACAGCGGAACTGCATAAATCATTTGATCCAGTGCTGGCTAAGAGAATACAGTACAGAACCTGTACACTAGAGGATATTGTGGAAGAGGCATCAGAAACATTTGATGTCATTGTAGCTTCGGAAGTAGTGGAACACATGTCTGATGTGGAAATGTTTATCAGGTGCTGTAGTGAAGTGTTAAAAGTGAGTTCAAGAAAACAACTTGTACTGGAAAATCAAGCTCTTTATTGTAAGAAATGTTTTGCATTGTTCAGTATGTTTCCTGTTCTGTGATACATTCAGTGCGCAGAGTGGAATGTTGTGCAACCATATACCACAAATTCTAATTATCTAGACTGAAAACAAACAAAACCTTTAGGATATTTGAAACTTGCCCTTTTCTGTTCAGGAAATGCTGACCCACGCAACAGATAGGTACTAGGGACAGATCTATTAAGTATTTACTAAAAATATGAAGGAAATAAAATATAAAACTCATTTATGTATTTAATTGTTTTGTGTTCTATTTATCCCAAGGGCTCAGGACACATAACAGTAGGATGTTATAACTACAGAAACCCCACCTGTGCCACCATATCCCTAGCCACCAAAAGCCAATTTGAATAAAAAGGCTTGACTGTCTTCCCAAATCAGTGTAAGAGCTGGGCTTTGGCAAGTTTCCGAAGTAGAGGATTCCCAGGTTAGGGGCCATCCACCAACAATGCCTGTCTGCTTGCCCTTACGGTCCTGTCCTGGCACGTAATTGGTAAGGGAGGAACTATTAAAATAAAAATATATAAAAAATATTAAGATAAATATAATTACTGAAAATTTAAAAAAAATGAAATTACAAATAACAAATGCCGTATTACCTGAATAGACTACAAGATGAAGGGTCACTCGCTAGATTACATTATCTCCATGCTTCAGAGGTTAGGCAAGCATTTATCTGAAAACCAGTTCTATGAAGCCTAATGATTTAAAGCTTTTTTATTATAAGAAACCCCACTGGTTGTCCCATGTGTTTACTAACAAGCTTAATTCAGTTTAGGGAACAAATCCTATCTGGATAGTTGCCAGCCTCTGAAATTGGAGGCTGCCGACTATGCTATACAGGGCGGCTGGAGCACAGAGGGGATCCTTTCCTCCATGCTCTGGCTGCCCTGCATTTTTGCCTAGATGGGCGATTTTGAGGTGGGGAAGGGAAGGGTCATAGAATCATAGAATAGTAGGGTTGAAAGGGGCCTATAAGACCATCGAGTCCAACCCCCTGCTCAGTGCAGGAATCCAAGTCAGAGCATCCCTGACAGATGGGTGTCCAGCCTCGTCTTGAATGCCTCCAGTGTGGGAGAGCCCACCACCTCCCTAGGGAATTGGTTCCATTGTTGTATTGCTCTAATAGTCAGGAAGTTTTTTCTGATGTTCAGCCGGAATCTGGCTTCCTGTCACTTGAGCCCATTACTCTGTGTCCTGCACTCTGCGGTGATCAAGAGGGCCTTCCTCTCTGTGACAACTTTTCAAGTACTTGAAGAGTGCTATCATATCTCCCCTCAGTCTTCTCAAGGCTAAACATGCCCAGTGTGTTCAGTCTCTTCACAGGGCTTTGTTTCCAGTCCCCTGATCATCTTTGTTGCCCTCATCTGAACCTTCTCCAGCTTGTCTGCATCCTTCTTAAAGTGTGGTGCCCAGAACTGGACACAGTACTCCAGATGAGACCTAACCAGTACTGAGTAGAGGGGAAGTAGTACTTCCCGGAATTTGGAAGCTATGCTTCTATTAATGCAGCCCAAAAGAGCATTTGCCTTTTTTGCACCCACATCACATTGTTGGCTCATATTCAGCTTGCAATCGACAACAATTCCAAGATCCTTCTCGCTTGTAGTGTTGTTGAGCCACGTATCCCCCATCTTGTAACTGTGCATTTGGTTTCTTTTTCCTAGGTGCAGAACTTGGCATTTATCTCTATTAAATTTCATTCTGTCGTTTTCAGCCCAGCGCTCCAGTCTATCAAGATCACTTTGAATTTTGTTTCTGACTGGGCCCAGGACTGAGCCCTGCTGTACCCCGCTCGTTACCTCTGCCCAGTTTGAGAAGATCCCATTGATAAGCACTCTTTGAGTCCGATTCTGAGCGCACTGTGGATCCAGTGGATTGTTGTTTCATCTAGCCCACTTTGAGCTAGTTTGCTCATCAGGATATCACTGTCAAAAGCTTTGCTGAAGTCGAGGTATATTATGTCCACAGCATTCCCACAGTCCACAAGGGAGGTTACCTGATCAAAAAATGAGATCAGATTTGTCTGGCAGGATTTGTTCTTGACAAATCCATGTTGGTTTTGAGTAATCACTGCATTGCTTTCAAGGTGCTTACAGACTGATTGCTTTATCATCTGCTCCAGAATTTTCCCAGGGATTGATGTCAGACTGACTGGTCTGTAGTTCCCAGGTTCCTCCTTTTTACCCTTTTTGAAGATAGGGACAACATTAGCCCTCCTCCAGTCATCTGGCACTTCACCTGTCCTCCATGATTTCTCAAAGAGAATAGACAGTGGTTCTGAGAGTTCTTCTGCCATTTCCTTTCTTTCTCTAGGATGCAGTTCATCTGGCCCTGGAGATTTCTCATTCAAATAAATTAGGTGTTCCTTGGCCATATGCCTATCAATTTTAAGCTGCAATCCTTCCCCTTTAGCCTGTACTTTGCCTGGGGGGTCATAGACCCTCTTTTGGGAGAAGACTGAGCCAAAGTAGGAATTGAGCACCTCTGCCTTTTCTTTGTCCTCTGTTATCGTTTTGCTATCCTTATTTAATAGTTGAACCACCATTTCTTTTCTCTGTCTTTTAGTATGCACATATCTGAAGAAAGTCTTTCTGTTGTTTTTAGCATCCCTAGCTAACCTCAGCTCATTCTCAGCTTTAGCCTTCCTGACGCCATCCCTGCAATTCTGTGTTACCTGCCTGTACTCTTCCTTTGTTGCTTGTCCTTCCTTCCACTTCCTGTATGTGTGCTTTTTTGTTTTCAGTTCATCTCTAAGCTTTTTGTGAAGCCACATTGGCTTCTTCTGTTGTCTTCCACCTGTTTTTCTTGTTGGAATTGTTTGTAATTGTGCCTTGAGAATTTCCTTCTTAAAAAACTCCCACCAATCTTGGACTCCTTTTCTCATTAGAGTCGCTTGCCATGGGACCTTACTTATCATTGTTTTGCGTTTATTAAAACCGGCTTTCCTAAAATCCAGGGTACGGGTTTGGCTACACTCGGCTTTTGCTTCCTTTAGAACTGAGAACTCGAGTATAACATGGTCGCTTTCCCCCAGAGTTCCTGCAACTGCTACTTTATCCACTAAGTCATCTCTGTTGGCTAGGATCAAGTCAAGGATAGCCGATCCTCTAGTTCCTTCCTCTACTTCTGTAGGAGGAAGTTATCCACCACACAAGTCAGGAATTTCCTGGAGGAGCCATGTTTTGCAGAATTTGTGTCCCAACAAATATCTGGGAAATTGAAGTCCCCCATTATTACTACCTCATGCTTCCTTGAAACATTGGCTATTTGCTTTTCAAAAGTTTCATCCTTGTCTTATCCTTGATTGGGTGGCCGGTAGTGGACTCTGACCACCATGTTCTTTTTATTCTTTGCTGCATTTATTTTAACTGAGATGCTTTCGATGGGGCTACCAAGCTCATCCTCCTGTATTTCTGTGCAGAAATATATATTTTTAACATATACTGCAACCCCCCACCCCCTAGAGCCCCGATAGGAAGCTGTGTACAGCAGCTTCCACAGGCTCCTCCCCTCCCTGCCCCTGCCACCACTCACTTTTCCCTGTCTCCATGCTGTGCTTCTGAGTGTGGAGACATAGCTGGCATAGAGAGAATTGCACTGGTTACACAGGGGAGGGGGTGGGAAGTGTGGTTTCTGGGAACTGCATTTGGAGCCCTGGCTCTGATCTCAGTTCCTAGAAACCAAACAATCCTTTGGCCCTCTAGGATTGCTCTCTTAGTTTATTTACTTTGATGAATTCACATGTACCACAGCTCAAGCAGAACAATCATATGGAGGAAGGAAAGGGAGGAACTAAGGCAGAGGTACTGCCTTTTCTAGTGCCCTGTTGGCTCATGCCAGCAGGGCAGAAAGTGCAGGGAGCGCACAGCTTTTTTCCTTTTTTATTTGGCCATTTTTGACAGTTTTCTTTCTTCTTTATTTTTACCTCCTGTTGATTCCAATGGGCAGGAAATGAACTTTGCCAGCTCCAGGGCTGGAAATTTCTTCAAGCATTCCAGGGATGTGTCTGGGGCATAGGAGAGCATTGGATCCGGTGGATCCACAGCCTTTCTGGCACGACCTTGGAATGCCTTGTTGTTTTACTCCCTGATGTCAGATAAGTTACTGTTTGTGGTCCTTTCTGCAGTCTCACAGAGGAGGCTTGTGAGGTCATGTCTCCCACTTCAGGGGCAGACCACTCTGAGGAGATCTGAAAAGTCCTGGCCCATGGTATGCCCTGCCAAGGACCATAGGATTGTGGCCTAATACTACCTCTGTATTTATTATGGAAGTGACTGCATATGTTTATAAACACTACTAAGCTGAGGCAGTGATTTTATTAAAGAATAGTTATCACATGCTATTACTATGGACGTTTTTTGTTAAGAATTGTAAGACATCAAAGGAGGCTTACAGAATCAAATTATAGATCAGAAATAATACAGAATTAACAAAAACCAATACAAACCATAAAGGCAAAAACGGAAGGAACACTCATCTTATGCTCTCAGTTATTGAGGAACAGAGTTAACCAGCTGGTGCTTTTTATTAAATTGGCCCAAGAAGTGGTCCACAAAAAAGCGTTCTCCTTGCCTAAATTGGTTAGTTGAGATATTAATGAATGAAAATATGTAATGTCTATCATATTTCAAAAACTTAATCTCTACCAGTCTCAAAACTGTAGTAATATGAATAGACCTAAAAATAAGTCTGGTCTTTTCTTCAGTAAAATTATTCATGAGCAAAATGAATGTATATTTAATTGACTTAAACTTGTAATACTAAACATTTTTAATTTGCTGAGAGCAATTTTAATTGCAACATGCTTACTCATAAAGGATGCTGCGAGTTGCATTATCAGTATATTATGTAATGTATAAATGACTGACTTGCAAACAACTCTTGCATTTTCTTATTAGCCTGAAGGTTCTCTGTTTATTACTACAATCAACAAATCCCAGTTGTCCTATATTTTGGGAATTTTAGTTGCTGAGAGAGTACTGAACATAGTTCCAGCAGGCACCCATGACTGGGAAAAGTTCATAGCACCTGAAGAGCTGGAGCGGCTTCTAGAATCAAGTAAGTGTTACTTCCCAAGGGAAGCAAGTGATAAGTAGTCTCCTTCAAGTATGCCTGGTGGTTGACCCGGGCCTTTCTATAATATAAACAGATAGAGAAAACACATTTTAATCAGATAGCTTTGCAAAATGAAATGTTGGTACTGTACACCAGCCTTTTCCCAGCCTAATGCCCTCCAAATAGTACTAAACCCCCTGGAGGAATCCCCCCTATTAACTCTGATCTCAGAGCGGAGATGCCAGGGGTGGGGTACTTGGCTGGGGCTGGGAGAAGCAACTGCTGCTCCCAGTGTTGGCTGAGTCCTTTAGTGTGATGCACACCACCCCAAGCCAGGGACTTGGTGGCACTGTGGGGGACCAGGGTATGTCTCATGAAAGGGCTTGCCTGAGCTGGGTGGGGTGCATGAACCCAGGGAGTCTACCAGTCTTGGGAGGGGCAGCTGCTCTTCCCAGTGTCAGCCAGTCTCTTTCTCTATGCCTCTCCCATCATGGAGAAAGGCAGAATGGGTGTGTGGCTGCATCAGTAGTTGTGGCCATACACACTGACATCATCCAGCTCTTGGAGGGTCCAGTGGGGGACAATTCAGTTCCCCACCAAAACAATAATTCTGGTCCATTTTAGATAGTGTATATATAATATAAACTTAGTACACTCTCCTCCCCCGAAACAGTTTTAGAATGTTACAGGCCTTATGTTGGGGTGCCAAAATGTACCTCCATATGGAGGAATTCCATGTGGTGGTCTTAACATTTTGGAAGCCCCTTACTGCATACGGTGTAGATCTGGTTGTTTGTAGTTCATCTGTAATAACCCTGGCAATGGCTGCCATTGGCACAAAGGTACTACTCCATGTGTGGGCTGATGCACACAGTTGAGGGTTTTCAGACGTTAGACTTGCCACAGAGAATCCCACCACAAAGAGGCACTTTATTGTGGCCTCTACGAGTATGGTGTAAGATTTTTAAATTGGCACTTGGACTATAGTGCCGAAACCTTCCTTCAAAATATTCCCATTTAAGTTAAGGATTTATAGTATGGCATACTTGCTTTTTCAAATATTTGTCCAACGTGTTGAATATTTCTTTTTTAGAAGTTCGAATAAGGTGATGGAGTCTCCATACCTCCCATTAAAGAAACCTGGTCATGCATTATGCTTGGATTTTTAAAGCATTGTGTAGTGAAGCCAGAAGTAAATATAATGTCTCCCTGTAATTCTTATTGCCTTAAAAAAAAGAAAAAACACCACACAACTTTTGGAACAATTGTATTTGGTCTTGAATGCATTTGGGTTAATGTGCATGTTAAGCTGCAAATCTAACCACAATGTGAAAATAATTGATCAGCATCGTAACACAGTTCAGCAAGATATTTTACCTGGGATGTACATTATTGAATGGTTTGATAGCATTAGGGACAGATTTTAGTCTTGACGCTATCTCAGCTAGCAAATTATTATTTAGGGTGTAAATCTTGCCATTTTGCCAGAATAACGTTGCAGGGAACTTTGTGAGTGTTTATTGTGAATGTTAGGTCCTTTTTGAAAGTGGTCACCTCTTCCTCTCTCTCTCTCTCTCTCCCCCCCCCCTTTACAGATGGCTTTTTAGTGAAGACAGTGAAAGGAATGTTATACAATCCCCTCTTTGGATCTTGGAGCTGGGTTGGAAGCACTAGCATTAACTATGCACTCCATGCTGTGAAATTAAGTATGCAAGAACAGTTAGATCCAAAGGAAGCATCTGTAGAGATGGGCAAAGAGCAGCTCCAATCAGAAACTAGCATCAGAACTCCCGGTTAAGACATTGTGGCTTAAACAGAAGTAGGCAGTCAGAGGAAGATTTGCATAAATGGCTGTAATAAACCAGTAAGGAACAAGCAGTCTCATGTTCAGTGTCGGATGTTAAAATGTGTCTACCAGTCTCGGTCTTGTGGTCGAAGAAGAGCTCATTCTCCAGTGTCAGATGTGCAAAACTCCCAAAGATGAGTTATCTTGAATAAGTGAACTGTATACCTAAAGATTAGGTGTTCTGTGAAGTTATTGGGAAAGGACTGGCTCTTTGTGAAAGAGTTCTTAAAATGCATGCCACTGAGTTTCCAAAGAATAATTATTTTGATAGGCTTTAGAGTTACTGGTTTAAAATGCAACACTTTCTATTTCTAAAGTAGGTGAATTGCCTTTATTATTCAAATGCAGCTGCTTGCCTATTTTTAAACTTTAAAAAACACATACCTCTACTTATTGGTTGCTTGGATATAATGTTTTACTTAGCTGAGATACTACAGATGCAGGCAGTGGTAGCAAGGCTCCCCTCAAAGTAAAGACCAGGTCTTCGATTACAAGAGCTGCTGTTCAAAATATGGATGAGCACAGAGCTGCTTAACACATTCTTCCTGTGTGGAAATGCAGGGCAAGGAAATGGGTACATCATCTTGTGAATAACGTGTTGGGAATATGTGTACCTGTGGCAAAATCAGCCATACATTCTTCATATCTGACAATGCACCTACCTTTCTCTCCACAGAGATTATCTCTGTGTTGGAAAATGTCATGTGTTAAGTGGCCTTTGGTCTTGCTCTGTCTACTTCAATTGGTATCTATACCTTTATGGGTAGGAGGCGCTGATGTTAAGTGAGAGCATTCTGGAAGCCTTCACTGAAGGGAAATGGTCAGAGCTTGTCTAATTTCTTGTGTAGTTATTTCCCTGTGGGTAGGGGGGAAGACAAGACTCTGGCCAATGGATCAGTATCTCCCTGGTCAATCTCGCATCTGTCACTTCAAAGATTAGATACCTTAACACTATCATGGATTTCACTGGCCACTGGCATTTGACCTTGGTATTGTATGCAGGCTCAGTTTAAGGCTTTTTGACCAATGATCTGAGAAAATGGAAGGAGATAACTACTCTTATCTGATGTTGATATTGCCTGCCTTAAAGAACCTTGCACTGAAAAATGTGCTTTGAAAACATTCATCACAAAGAGGGAAGCAGTGTAAATCTCGTCTCTTTTCTTTATAAAGACAGTAGTTTAAAAACAAACTGCTGGCTTTGAAAAATGGTAGTAGCCAAGGTTGCTGCCTTGTAACAGTAATAGTAACAATAATAAATCTTTTTGCAGCTCTGTGCCAAAGCATGAAGCTCTAAAATCTGCACTGCACCTAGGATCTTTAGGTCTTTTTGATCTTTAGGAACAAGCCACAAATGCTTTTTGCTAAAATAGCTCTTACCACCCTTTTGAAACAATGAAGAATAATTCCATTAAATATTACTATCAATATTTTATGTGAGATTGTGATAGTGCCATTGGTGCTTAATAATCAGTGTAATAGAAAACATCTTCCCAATCCATGCTTAGACAATCAGTGGGTTCACATGTCACTTCAAGCCATGATGGTTTATAAGCTACTGTATACCCCACACCATCCGACAAATAAGCTACTGTGCATAGCTTAGTTTCCCCGCCCTTGCCCATCCTTCCTCTACAGTCCTCCTGCTCAGCCGGTATGGTATCCCAGCTTCCTTTGCATTGGAAACCCTGCAGCACTGCTATGTCATCTGTATCTCTCCAATTGGCCTGTCTTGCTCTAAAGGAGTATTCTTCTGTCTCTGTCAGATCCCTGCCAATATTGGTGTGTTGCAGATTGTTGGTCACTTTTCTGCTCCCCCACCCAACCAGTGGTGCCCCAATCCTCAAAGCAGTCCTTTCTTCTCCTACCTGCTTCCCTACTGTTCCCTTATCCCTGCCTGTGTGCTCCTTGAGTTTGCTGGAATGGGGTAAAATTTTAAACACAGGGTCTCCTCATGGGGAGCCTCAAGATGCTGTACTGGGTAGCTGCGTGATTTTCCTTTCTCACAGAAAAGTGACTGGAAACCAACCTCTTGCTACCCATTCATAGAATCAGAAAGGTAGGGTTGGAAGGGGCCTATAAGACCATCGAGTCCAACCCCCTGCTCAGTGCAGGAATCTAAGCCAAAGCATCCCTGACAGATGGCTGTCTAGCCTCATTTTGAATGCCTCCAGTGTGGCAGAGCCCACCACCTCCCTCAGTAATTGGTTCCGTTGTCGTATTGCTTTAACAGTCAGGACCTTTTTCCTGATGTTCAGCCAGAATCTGGCTTCCTGTAACTTGAGCCCATTCTTGTGTCCTGCGCTCTGCGATGATGGAGAAGAAATCCTGGCCTGCCTCTCTGCGACAACCTTTAAAGTACTTGAAGAGCACTATCATATCTCCCCTCAGTCTTCTCAAGGCTAAAAATGCCCAGTTCTTTCAATCTTTCCTCATAGGGCTTTGTTTCCAGGTCCATTCCCTTCACTCCCCCCACTTCACCTTCCCTTCCCAGACTGCAATCTCCTGGTAGGCAGATCTCAGAAACAGATCTGCTGACTGGAGCGGAACAGCAGCTGTGGTTTTGACCGCTTTTGCCAAGCAACTCTGTAGGTGATCTTTAAACCACTCTTTAAGCCACTGTGGAGTGCCAGATGACATAAGCCAAGATAGTTTAAATAAACCTCACTGCAGAGCATGGCTCATCAGGGTAGTTTATTTTGGCTTAATAAGCCACTGTGGTTGGAGAAAACCACTTGCAGACACAATAAACCAAGACGGTTTATAAGCTACTGTGAATAGCTTATAAACCACCATGGCTTAAAGTGATGTGTGAACCCAGCCAATTAAGGCACTGATCAACAGAAGCTTGCATGGAGAAATTGTTTTCCAGATTTGTAAACATGAGGGGATGGGATGATTCCCTGAACTTCACGAAGTCACTACACTGATCTCAGTGAACGAAGACTCCTCCTGTAGCATTCTCTGACTGTTGTAGTCCATAGAGCCGAGGGTCCGCATTTAAAGGACCTTGTTCCTTGCCAGTGGCAGTCTTCATCTGTGGTAACATGAAGCCATGATATCTGCTAATTGTAAGGCAAAGACTTTGCTGTATTTGCAGTAGCTTTTTAACACTTGTGTTAACCAGGTTCCAGGAAGACAGTGCTAATGCTAGCAGTAGCGAGGGGAGGGGGACCAGAGCCAAGCTATCACAGTTCTTGTCTGAGCAGATTGGATTCAGGGCCCAATACTGTAAAGAACTGCTCTTTCATAATGACACAAATCTTCCCCAGTCCTTTTGATCAAGAGTAGGGAGAAAGGAGGTATCGTTGTCCTGGTAGGCTTTTCTCAAGTCAAACCCTGGCCCAGGAAAGATCTTCTCTCTAGGATTCCTGGGTCCTAGAAGCTGATGTAACCAATTAATCTGCTCCAGTCTGGAAAAAGAAATAACACAATTGCTCAAAGGTGTTTAGAAGTAGACTATTATCTTCCACCGACTTTCCCCGGGAGGCCAAAACAAAATCCACCCCAGTTATCCAGTGAATTAAACTGAAACATTTACCTTTGGAATTTAAGGGCTGAGAGAGGATATTAAGGCCTCTCTATCCAAGTGTCATATCAATTTTTTTTTGTCTTTAGAATGATTAGTTGTGTGCTTTCAGGGGGAAAATAACACCTAGGTTCCCCTGCTAAGGTACTGTTTAGAGAGAAGCATGTTAAGATCAGGGAAAGGTGGGTTGTCCTAAGAAAAGTTGTGTAAATAAAAACAAACTGAATGGGGCACTGATTTCAAAAGTTATGGACACTGAAACAATTCATTTGGGCCTTTTGTATGAGCAACTTTCCTTTTCAGTCTTATTGCTGTGATGGTGAGCATTTTGTGTGTGTTTTTCTAAATGAAAGTGGAGATGCTAACAAGGTCTTTTGCATTACACAAAATAGCCACACCCCTACTGTGGTTTTGCTGAGAAAACTCCAAGTCCTCTGGCACAAGGTTGTGAGCTGGAATAATCAATGGCTCATGGAGTGCAACCCTGTGGTGCAAGGCAGGACTACTCACATATCAGCCAACTGTAGACACAGAGCTACTAAATTCAGGCCATGTTCTGGTCCAGCTGTTAATACCCTGTTATAAATTCAGTGTTATAACCTAATTTGGTACTCCACAGCGAAAAGCCAATAGGCTTTATTACTACTGATGAAACCAAATACTAGCTCATCTGAGAAATAGGCAGCAGATTCAGGTGTTCTTTGGGTACTGGTTAATTAGGGTATAGTGTAATTTCAGTCTGTATTAGTTACAGTCTCTATATATTTTCTATAAATCCTGCATAAGAAAAGGATTGAAATAAAAGCCTTATTTTCTAAACCAAAGTATATGATTCATCTTTTCTGGGCAGCCTTTGGAACAAACCCTGGTTCCAATACCATATATTGTAAGTAAGACAAAGCAAATGTAATGAAAATTGGAGAGCCAGTGTGGTGTAGTGGCAAGAGTGTTGGACTGGGAGCTGGGAGAGCCTGGTTCTAGTCCCCATTCGGTCATGGAAGCTCACTGGGTGACTTTGGGCCAGTCATAGACTCTCAGCCCAACCTACCTCACAGGGTTGTTGTTGTGAGGATAAAATGGAGAGGAAGAGGATAATGTAAGCCGCCTTGGGTTCCTTGCAAGAGGAAAAAAGGCAGGATATAAATGCAATAAATAATAAATAAATTGCATATTCTTCCTCTATTTACATATTCCTCTGTTGTTTCCGTGTCTTTTTATATTATAAGATCCTTGTGCAAGAGACTTGTCAAACCTGTTCTTTGTAAAGTGCCATGTACATACGTGGTGTTAACAGATAATTTGCCATATTATTACATATTATTCCAACCTACCTCTAAAGAGCGCAGACTGGCATACTTGGCTCTCTCCTATCAACCCTATGAGGTAGATTGGGCTAATGACTAATCCAAGGTCACCTGGTGAGCTTCATGGTGAATATGGATTTGAACCCAAGCCTCCCCAGTTCTAGTCCATTACACTGGCTCTCCAGAAGTAGGCTAAGGGGCAGGCGGAACCACTTTGCCTGGTTCCTATGATTTTATAACTGGATACCATACTCAGTAATTCATGTTGGGTTAGATACAGTAAATGTACAATTCTTTTAATGTGGTGGCCATTGATTTGTTAATGTTCATTTGTCTGATTGCACAACAATGTTCCCATAACCATGATGCTTTCTTTGTCCAGTTATTGATATTAGTTCCATTCTACTGATGGATTCTTAAATATGTATGATGGAAGCCTTCTTTAAAGCTGGATAGGAAGTTAATTAGAAAAGCAGGGGCACGCAATAGAAAAAGGACAGGGTTAGTACTTGGTTAGAATTCCTTAAGAAAAAAACAGCACCAAGGGAACTTGCTTTTGTAAATACAGAGATATTAGATAGCTGGTTACACTACAGTAACAAATAAAACATCAATGGTTGGAAAGACAAATCTACAAAGCTTTGTAGGCTTTGACTCTTGTAGCCTTGGGCTTTTAGATCTGTTCTAACCTGTCTCCCGAGCTTGTTGCAAGCATTACCCCACATATGCCATTCTAAGCTTATTGCCGGAAGAATACCAATCTGCACATACAGCTGCATGTGAAAAATGGTTTTTCCATGTGCTGTGGCATCCAGTGAAGATTTTTAAAGACTACTTCTTGGGTGTGAAGCAGGGAATGGGAAAAGACAGCATACTCCATGAAAGCAGTCAGCAACTGGCTAAAACTGAGTTTGTGAGGGAAGGAGGGTGTAGAGGACTAGCTCTTATGGCAATGGGTTTGGCATCAAGCTGTTCAGGGGCGGGGCGGTGTTAATGGGGATTTGGCCCTCTGTGAAAACTAGGGTTGTATCCAACGTTAGTTCTACTTAGAGTAGTCCCATTAAAATGAATGGGACTTAAGTTAGACTAACCTTGGATACAAGCCCTAGTTACTAACTAGGGCCATAGACCTGGGACAACCTTTCCATGGTTCCTAAACCCACAACGACTTAGTATTTGTGGCCAAACATAACGTGGTGTGTGTTCTGTCGTTTGGAAGGGAAGCCACTGATCAATTAAAACTTTTTTAAAAAAGAAGAAAGCATTGGTGGTGATAGGAGGCAAGGAGGTGACTGAAAACGTATCTTTTAAAAAGGTCTTGTTTACCAGACAAAGCCCGTGTTGTTTTATTTCTTGACCAAAGGATGCTGTTCATCACCTGAAGCCCAGCCACGTGACGTGGTTCCGGCTAATGGCATGTAAGCTGCAGGAAAGAACAACAGCAGCAACTAAAATAACCAGTAAGGCAAACCCTTCCTTCCTGTGGCTGGATCAGTCCATCACACCCCAACTCGGTGCTAGGCTGGCTGGGGGATGATGGGAGTTGTAGTCTATCACATCTGGAGCTTTTGGGGAAGGCCAAAACACTTTCTCTCTAAATCAGCCACCAATCTGAAATCCCCGCCCTGTGCCCAGTAGCCGAAGAGCGCCCGGTGAAGGTTGTCCTTGGTTTGCGAATGACCTTCTCCGTCCTCCTGCCCACCACCCTTGCATGGGGCGGGCGGGGGCGGGCGGGGGGGGGGCGGCGGCTTGGGTGGCGCCACCAGCGGGGGTGGGATTAATTGCTCTTAGATTTTGAGGCAGGCAGGCAGGCAAAGGAGCCATGACATCACCCCCCCACACCCTTCTCCATGCAAAGTCACAAAGGCGAGAGGAAGCTGCGGAAGAAAAGTGCCGCCGCCGGTGGCGGTGATGCTGTTGCAGAGACCGGCAAGGAGACCCGGTGCAGCTGCTCCTTCCTTTTCCTCTTCCTCCTCCGCGGCTAAGCTCCCAGCTCGCCGCCGCCGCCACCTTGACGCCGCCCGTTTCTCCCCCATGCAGACGGCCCTGGCGGCGGCGGCGGCGTCGACCGGCAGGGAAACGGGAGCCCGCCACGCCCGCGCCGCGCAGCATGCCCTGGGGGGTTGGCTTCGCCTCGTCCAGGTCGTGCGTGGTGGATCTAAGCCGGAATCAGAGCCTGTGGTGCGCGGGATCCGACGACCGCTTCTCCTTTTATGGGGAGATCATCGCTTTCCCTCTGCAGGATTACGGCGGGAGCATGGCAGGGCTGGGCTCTGATTCGTGGTGGAAGAAAACCCTCTACTTGACGGGGGGAGCCCTGCTCGCCGCCGCGGCGTATCTGCTCCACGAGCTCCTGGCCATTAGGTGAGCGAGAGAGACCCGGCCGGGTCAGGTCTTTGGGACAAAGAGAGAAATAGAGGCAAATATCACAGCAAGGGCAACAATAGTAAGGATTATCTTTTCATCTAGTGCGGGTTTTTTTTTTTTTTTGCCGGGGAGAGGGGCGGGGGACGTGTGTTGTTGTTGACCGGCCATCATGCATCGATTAAATGGCGATAATCCTCCAAATCCCGGCCCAAGTAAAACTCTTGGCCTCCTCTTCCTCCCACTACACAACTGGCTGTAGCTTTTAGACCATCACGTCTGAGAATGCAGGCCTTAATCGGAGATGAGGTCCAACAGCCCCCCCCCCCCACAAACCTGTTCTCACTGCCAGCGCTTGCCCCTGGAATATGTGAAATCATTGTAAAGGGTTTCTGAGCATATGTAGAGTGCATTTCTGGCCTTGGTAAACACGGTCTGGAAGGAGGAGGTGAGAGCTGCCAGGCCTGATTTTCAGACTGTCCTGAGCCCTGCCGTGTTTCACGAACAAAAATGAGATTGGTAACATCTTTAGGTCTGGGCTGGCGCAAGAGCCACTACTTAATGCCAATTATGTTTTAAGGCTGCAGACTACAGGAGGAATAATATCCCAATAATGTATACACAATTTTTAAAAGCCAGCTCTTGGCCTACCTTGCAGGGCTGCATGTGATGTCGTTATGAAATACTTTGTGTATTCAAATACTGCTGTTGGTTAGGAATAAGGGGGCAGCACCCATTGGGATGGATGCTGCCCAAGAACAGTAGTGGATTGTGCCAATGATTTGTATGCACCTGTAGCCTAATATACGTATATGTTTATGCTGTAAAAAAAAGTTATCCGTGTCCTAAAACACCTACAAAATTTTATTTTATGAGGAGTTTAATACATTTAATAAATAAATAAGCATCATGTGTTCTTTTATTACCTTCAACAAGGAAAAAAGACAAGGTGGTAGCAAGTGGGCGATGGAATAAAAATGGAGCATTTTTCCCTTCCAATTTTTCATGTAGTAACAGTTCCATTCAAAACACAGCTGTGCATGCTTGGGATATGCCTTTCTGCTACCCTTCTCTTTGCTTGCATGATCATTTTGTTCCACAATATGTAACTTGCTACAAGCTGCAGACTGTTGGACTTTTCCATCATGCCCAGCCTTTTCTGTCTCCCCTCCCCCATTTTTTTTTTTGGTCAACATCCAGCCCCCCCAAAGTAGGGGGAACTTGAAAGCTTGGCCCGATTACTTTAATTGGTTCTAATAAAATGTATTATGCTGTTATTGCTTTAGGCTTCTCCAAATGGACCAGAATGACTTTCTCCAACTTCTAAAATTTGTAACTAGTAATTTCCTTAAGTTTTGAATGCATTTAGTTTGGATGTTGCAGCTAAAAACAAGAGGCAGGCCAGCACATCTGGTTCTTTATCTAGTGGTTTGTTAAATCTAGTACCAGTCCAGTAACTGCTCACAGATAACCATGTTTTATAGTCAGGGATCCTCTTCAGAACTCTTTGTTTTTGTTGCCACTCAACTGCGACGATTTGTTCCATAAGCTGTAGATTGTGTTGATAGGTAATTGCAATACTCTATAGAAGTTAGGCAGATGTTCTGTTAAAGACTGATGGTCTGTCTTGAGAGCTTTCAGAGGGACAGGGTTGTATTCCGTGTTAGTCCTACTTAGAGTAAACCCACTGAAATGAATGGGACCTACATTAGACTAACATTGGCTACAATCCATAACACAGAGAAAGAGTAAAATGATCTCTTAACTCCTGGTGGGGAACAAAGAGTGGAAGGAACCACCAGACGAGGCCAAAGACTATTATAGTACAATCCTATGCATGTCTATTCAGAACTAAATCCCATTGAGTCTAATGGGGTTTATTACTAGGTAAGTGAGTATAGGATTTCTGTCTTAAGTAGCAAATGTTGGTGCAATGCTTTGGCACTTGCAGTCTTTCAGAACACAGATTCCTTCAGCATTGAATAAACGCTCCTTCAAAATGCACAGAAGTCTTTTTATGCATTTGCATATTAATTTCATAGCTAATAATCTTATTTTATAATCGTATAATCTTATTATACAGTTGGAAGACCCAGTAACTACTAGTCTCTTTCCCAACCAAACCTGAGGCCAAACTTAATTGGTTTAAGTCTAAGAGATCTTCATAGCTAAATTATTAGTTCCAAGTAGCGCCAGAAAGAGTGAAGCGGCTGGGCCAAACCCGAAAGGACACTCAGCTGTGGATGTGTCTGGCGGTGAAAAGAAAATCCGATGCTGTAAAGAACAATATTGTTTAGGAACCTGGAATGTCAGATCAATGAATCAAGGTAAGCTGGAGGTGGTCAAACATGAGATGGCAAGATTGAACATCGACATCTTGGGAATCAGCGAACTAAAATGGACAGGCATGGGCGAATTTAATTCAGGTGACCATCATATCTACTATTGTGGGCAAGAATCCCTTAGAAGAAATGGAGTAGCACTCATAGTCAACAAAAGGGTGGGAAAAGCAGTACTGGGGTACAATCTTAAAAATGATAGAATGATCTCAGTACGAATCCAAGGCAAACCATTCAACATCACAGTAATTCAAGTCTATGCCCCAACCACTGAGGCCGAAGAAGCTGAGGTTGATCGGTTCTATGAAGACCTACAACACCTTCTAGAACTAACACCAAAAAAAGATGTCCTCTTCATCATAGGGGATTGGAATGCTAAAGTAGGAAGTCAAGAAATCACCGGGATAACAGGCAGGCATGGCCTTGGTGTACAAAATGAAGCAGGACAAAAGCTAATAGAGTTTTGCCAAGAGAACATGCTGATCATAGCAAACACTCTTTTCCAACAGCACAAGAGGCGACTCTACACATGGACGTCACCAGATGGTCAATATCGAAATCAGATTGATTATGTCCTTTGCTGCCAAAGATGGAGAAGCTCCATACAGTCAGTAAAAACAAGACCTGGAGCTGACTGTGGCTCAGATCGTGAGCTGCTTCTTGCAAAATTTCGGCTTAAATTGAAGAACGTCGGGAAAACCACTAAACCGTTCAGGTATGACCTAAATCATATCCCTGATGAATATACAGTGGAGGTGAGGAATAGATTTCAGGGATTAGACCTGATAGACAGAGTGCCTGAGGAACTATGGACGGAGGTCTGTAACATTGTTCAGGAGGCAGCAACGAAATCCGTCCCAAAGAAAAAGAAATGCAAGAAAGCCAAGTGGCTGTCTGATGAGGCTTTACAAGTAGCTCACGAAAGAAGGGAAGCGAAAAGCAAGGGAGAAAGGGGAAGATATACCCAACTGAATGCAGACTTCCAGAGAATAGCAAGGAGAGACAAGAAGGCCGCCTTAAATGAACAATGCAAAGAAATCGAGGAAAACAATAGAATGGGAAAGACTAGAGATCTCTTCAAGAAAATTGGAGATCTCAAGGGAACGTTTTGTGCAAAGACGGGCATGATAAAGGACAAAGAAGGCAGGGACCTAACAGAAGCAGATGAGATTAAGAAGAGGTGGAAAGAATACACAGAAGAACTATACAGGAAAGATCTGAATGTCCCTGATAGCCATGATAGTGTGGTCACTGAACTTGAGCCGGACATCCTCGAGAGTGAAGTCAAGTGGGCCTTAGGAAGCATTAGTAACAACAAAGCTAGTGGAGATGACAGTATTCCAGCCGAGCTATTTAAAATCCTAAAAGATGATGCTGTTAAAGTGCTGCATTCAATATGCCAACAAATCTGGAACACTCAACAGTGGCCACAAGACTGGAAAAGGTCAGTTTACATTCCAATTCCAAAGAAGGGCAACGCCAAAGAGTGTTCCAACTACCGCACAATTGCGCTCATTTCACATGCCAGCAAGGTGATGCTCAAAATCCTACAAGCTAGGCTTCAGCAGTATGCGAACCGAGAACTACCGGAAGTACAAGCTGGGTTTAGAAGAGGCAGAGGAACTAGAGATCAAATCGCCAACATTCGCTGCATCATGGAGAAAGCAAGAGAATTCCAGAAAAACGTCTATTTCTGCTTCATTGACTACGCTAAAGCCTTTGATTGTGTGGATCACTACAAACTGTGGCAAATTCTTAAAGTGATGGGAGTACCAGACCACCTTACCTGTCTCCTGAGAAACCTGTACGAGGGTCAAGAAGCAACAGTAAGAACCAGAGATGGAACAACCGATTGGTTCAAAATTGGGAAAGGAGTACGACAAGGCTGCATATTGTCACCCTGCTTATTTAACTTATATGCAGAGTACATCATGAGAAATGCCGGGTTGGATGAATCAGAGGTCGGAATTAAGATTGCCGGGAGAATTATCAACAACCTCCGATATGCAGACGATACCACCCTAATGGCAGAAAGCGAAGAGGATCTCAAGAGCCTCTTGTTGAGGGTGAAAGAGGAGAGTGCAAAAGCTGGTTTGAAACTCAACATTAAAAAAACTAAGATCATGTCATCTGGCCCTATCACTTCCTGGCATATAGAAGGGGAAGAAATGGAAGCAGTGACAGATTTTACTTTCTTGGGCTCCAAGATCACCGCAGATGGTGACTGTCGCCATGAAATTAAAAGACGCTTGCTCCTTGGGAGGAAAGCTATGGCCAACCTAGACAGCATAGTAAGAAGCAGAGACATCACCTTGCCGACAAAGGTCCGTCTAATCAAAGCTATGGTTTTCCCAGTAGTAATGTATGGCTGTGAGAGCTGGACTATAAGGAAGGCTGAGCGCCGAAGAATTGATGCTTTCGAACTGTGGTGCTGGAGAAGACTCTTACGAGTCCCCTGGACTGCAAGGAGGTCAAATCAGTCCATCCTAAAGGAAATCAACCCTGAGTGCTCATTGGAAGGACAGATAATGAAGCTGAAGCTCCAATATTTTGGCCACCTAATGCGAAGAGAAAACTCTCTGGAAAAGACCCTGATGCTGGGGAAGACTGAAGGCAAAAGGAGAAGGGGACGGCAGAGGATGAGATGGCTAGATAGCATCACGGATGCAATGAGTATGAACTTGAGCACGCTCCGGGAAAGAGCGCAGGACAGGAAGGCCTGGCGTGCTATGGTCCATGGGGTCACGAAGAGTCGGACACGACTGAACGACTGAACAACAAATTAAAAGGAGCTAAGAAATATCTTTTCCCTTTCCTAATTTCAAGAGCTACACAATTGCAGAGTTTTGCACATGTCCCAGTCCAAAGGCACTTGCATGAAGCAGAATGGAGAGACCTTATGAATACCTAAAATGAAACCCTTTGGATCAGCGTTTTAACAGGGAAAAAATTGAATCCTGACACATTCCCCCTTCTGTAGAAAAAAAAAAAAAAGGATTTAATTTTTTTTAAGGGTTTCACACGTGTATATGGTGGCCACTGATGCATCACCAGAAAAGAGAATATGCATCACCAAAAAAAGAGGACCCAGATTTGCACAAAATTTACATAAGTTAATTTCTGTATATAGTTGCAAAGATAGAAAAAAAAATCCTATCATTTAGGATGCAATCCTATGCATGCTTAGACAGAATAAAGTCCTACAACTCCCAACATGCCCTGCCAGCGCTGCTGGCTGGGGTATGCTGGGAGTTGTAGGACTTTTTTCTGTCTAAATATTCACAGGATTGCATCCTTAAATGGCAGTACAATAGATCTCACCATAGTGGGCAAGACCGGTGTGCCTGCTCAGTCAGCTGTTGTCCAGGTGGTAACTGTTGGGCAAATTCCAGGCTCCTGCATTCCCTTCTTTTTGTACATTTTCTTTAAACCAGGCGTTGACCGGACAGCCATTCAAACAGAGGACTGTCCTCTGACAGCCCTTTAGATGGAGGACTGTCTTCTGTAAACTAGGACACATGGCCACCCTACACACAGATCCTCAGCTGTTGGGCTGGACAGGACAACTTCACACATGGTTGTTGCCTTTGGCAGATGTTTCATCAATTCTAGGGTCTTCCAAATAGCCAGTTGTAATTTTGGCTTGGCTCAAAAAGTAGCAGAAAGGGAGCAGGAAGATGGTTCATGCGTAAAAGCGCTATTCTGTCTCAAAGGGCACATATAATGTTGCCCCATTATACTTTACCTACACAGATAGAAGCATCAGTTGTGACTCCATAATAGGAGCACAGCCATTAATGGGAAAAGAAATTGAGGCTGCCAAGCGAATTATACCTTTTAACCTTTAGGGGTATTTTTTTTTAAACGATACTGCCTGTCATGTAAAAAACATACCCAGATGGTATACAACAGTAAAAACCATAATATAAATATACAAATGCACAATATAAAAATACAAAATGTATTGAAAGGGGTATAAGTCGTTGATAGTTTTAGATACATGGTAGTCCTGAGTATTGAATTGAATTTGGCTTGTCTGAGGCAGATTGGATGGATTTTTTTTGTCTGTTACATTTATATTCCGCCTTTACTCCAAGAAGCTCATGGCAATGTACATTGGGCTGTATCCGATGAGGGCACTGCGCATGTGCTGTTGATGTACTGCTAGCATAAGCAACCTCTAGCGCAGTGCCAATAGTGTAAGCTGGCGCCGCAATGGTGTTCCATTGTGCAGCAGCCCGTTATATACTGCCCAGTGCGCCCACCCCCATTGTTATCCTCACAACTCAGAGGCAAATTCTGGTGTTTCCAGATGGAGGGCTCCTATTGCTGCGATCAACACTGTGCCACTATTTAGTCTTTTCCTTAATGTTTTCTGGTTCTTTTGGTAGAAAGAAGAAAGTCAGAAGCAGTGGTGGGAAAACTCGGTAGGGTTAAAAAAGAGGAAGATAACACTGTCTGGAAACCCCCATATAATTCTGTGAGTGTGGCAAGGCGATTACACAATAAAGCCATTGTCTGGAAGCACCCTTAGGCTGAGAAGTAGTGACTGGCCCATGGTCACTGAGTAAGCTTTATGGCTGAGTGGGGATTTAAACCGGAGTCTTCGGTTGTCATCTGACACTATACCACTCTGCAATTTTGAATTATCAGGTTATGGTTTTAGCTCTTCAATCTTAAAAACCCTATCTGTACAAGAAATGCACTCTGGAATAAGACCAATAGCTGTCAAACTGGTAACTATGGAATAACATTGACCACTTTAATAGAATCTTACTATATATAGGGTAATTCTATATATGTCTACTTGAGCACAATAAGCTTATTCCCAAGTAAGTCTGCATAGAGTGGCACTGGTAATTTCTTAACTCATTTACAAACATCTGTTGATATAACCTAAACACTTTTGTGAATTGCTAGTGGAGATACTTGAACCACAGAATTTGTTAGTTTTGGTTTAACTATTACTTTTTAAATGTTAAATTTATGTTCTCATTTAATTTCATTGTATCTCGTTATTCCTTATGTCATATTTATATTTAACTCAAAGAACCTTTATTTTGGTATAAATCAATCCCCTAATCCTGTAAGTGTTGTTTCTGTGACTATCCTATCTTTCATTTCAATCTGACTTGTAATGTGGAGGCTTTAAAACCTTAGTAAAGTTGTTAAAAGACTATGCAATGCACAAGGTACACACACCCCTATACACTCCACTCATTGAACTCAATGAGACTTTTTCTGAGTAGGCATTGTAACAGCACAATCCTAGGCATGTTTAGTCAGAAGTAAATCCCATTAAAAGGGGCGTATTCATAACAAAGTGTCTATAGGTTTGCTGCCCTAAATTAGACTGCAGTCCTAAATTTACTTACTGGAGAGTAAGTCCCATTGAATTCAGTGGGACTGCTGAGTAAACATGATTAGGATCACTGCTTGATTTTTTGGCTCAGAGTGTACTGAGTTAGCTGGTGTGCTGGATACTTGCTGGATCAGGGTAAATGTCTTTATCTCAGATGGAATTATTGTTCAATAAGTTAATTCTACAACCTCCCCCTATTTGCAGTGCCATAACACGAAATATCCTTTCTTTCGCTGTAGTGTGGCTTGCTGTAAATGCCACAATCAACTTAAAATGGGATATGGCAGATGAGGAATGTTTAGATAAGTCATATGAGTGTGATTGTTGTAGATCAGGACCTGAAGTTTAACACCGACACATGGTGCTGCAGTTTTATTATTGCTGTAAACTGTCTTGGCTAGTGGTGGCTTCAAGTTCAAGTTCTCTTCGGACGGCACCTGCCAAAGCATTTCTACTATATATCTAGATAATAAGTATGGGAAAAAACATCCAGTGATTATTCTGATAGATTTATTCTAGTAGGTGAAAGAGCCATCCTTGTGTTAAGCAGAAGTAAACAGATGGATATCTGTGAGATCCCAGAACTTTGTGCATCCGTGCAAAATAATATCTCCCAATCCAAACACTTGGGTCAGTATCCAATGCTGCCTCTGCCCCTCTCCTATTGATGTTGCACCCATGGAACCCACCAGCAGTGCAACGGGAAGCTAACTGTTCCTAGAGCAACCTGGGAAGTGAGCCAAAATGCTCATTTCCAAAATGGGACAGGCCAGTGGAGCATTCTGGAAACAAGCATTTCAGCTTGTTTCTGGTTGCTTTAGGAAGCGCTAGCTTTCATTGCAGCAGCGGCGGGTTCCGCTTGTGCATGAGCAGCACTGGACACCCTTAGAATCTTAAAGTCAAATACAAGGTAGGATAGTAGGTGACGCAAAAATGAGTTATTGGCCTAGTATCAATAACTGAGGCCAATTCCCATGAGAGAAACAGCAATAATCCAAGGAAGGAAAAAGCATGCCTTTATGCTACATTTCCAGCAAGCTTGTAGAATTAGTCAGGTGAATTGATCCTGAAGTACTATTTTGCTATTTTGCGTTGGCCTGAGTCATCCGAGGAGACGATTCTTGTAACAACAGCGGTTAGTCAGTGCTCCAAAATGCCATTAGCCGGTGAGCGATCTTTCTGTGGTTGTGAGCAGGAAATGGCACACTGCAGCCATTTATGCACTCAGTTAGTGCTTGGACACCGGTCAAGGCCTGCATTAACCACTGGGTACAGCAGAGATGAGAAAACTCACTGGAAAAGACCCTGATGCTGGGAAAGATTGAAGGCAAAAGGAGAAGGGGACGACAGAGGATGAGATGGCTAGATAGCATCACCGATGCAATGAATATGAACTTGGGCACACTCCAGGAGAGAGCGGAGGACAGGAAGGCCTGGCATGCTATGGTCCATGGGGTCACGAAGAGTTGGACACGACTGAACAACAACAGCAGAGATGATATCAGAGGCCCTCTTGACTTCTACTCAGAGTCCACAGGGCAGTGAAAGTGCCTGTTGATGGGTTGTGTCAAACTCTGCGTCCCTATTCAATAAGCAGGGGGAGATATGCTTCCTTAGTAGACAAATCTTCTGCAGTAGGAGTGGAGGCCCAAAAGCACTGAGGATGGAGATTGTCTTACAACGTCACTGGTGGTGTGGAATTCTCTCCTTGTTCCCTGGATGAGGGAACAAGATCTGTACCAGATTCAAGAATAGATCTTGTTGTTTTGACCACCTCAGAGAAGGCTGAGCCCAACACAATTTGGAGTTGGTGATGGTTTTGTACAGATAAGACACAAACAAGAGAAGGGTGGTTGGGTGGGAGGGAGGGAGAAGGACCCAGCGGCTATTCTTGTTTCATTCTAACCAATGTTGCGCTATCTGAAACTGCATTTGCTTTATTGAACATCACAGTCTTAAGGCCAATGTCTGTTCCCTGGCATGAATACAATGTTTACTTTCTGGAACTGAAGTCCAGAGGTTGGAGCACAGCCCTGGCAAATGCTGAAACTGGGACAGTGCATTATGAAAGGTGGCATTTTTTGTAATTGGTGGAGGCGTGCTCAGGTGGGCCTAATGATTAGACCAAAGAGTTAAGACACCCTTTGTGAACTGTTAAAGAGCGGAGGCGCATGTAGTGATAAGTCTGTTTGCAGCAGGACAGCCTCTGGTGCTGAAGAGTTCGTGGCCCAAGTGACCATCATGGGGTGCAAACACAATGCCTGACTGCAAGTGGAGCATGGCCTATAACTCTGTTTGAGATGCTCTTCTAGTTTGAGAACATCTCTTCTGCCCTTGTGCCACATGAGGGAATGAAACAGATGAACAGTGCCCAGTGTTTTGTGCATTGTCTTGTCCCTTGATTGGAAAGCAGGCTAGTATTGAGGACAACCCCTCTTTTCTGTCTGTTGTAGGGATTAGAAATGAGCTAACGGGCCATAATGGTTAAGAGAATGAGCTGTGAGCCAGGAAGTCCAAACCTCACTTCAGCCATGAGCTTCATGCCTTGGGAAGCCACTATCACTTGGTCTTAGCCTGACCCACATTCCCTGAAATATGAGGGTGATAATAATACTGACCTATCTTTTAGGGCTATTGTAAGGATTATTATTTTTGATTATTTATTTAATGTATACATTGCTTCCCACCTCAAAAAGTGGTCTCAAAGCAACTTTCACTCAGCGCAAATGCAGAAACCATAATTAATATAATGGGGGAAAATCCAAAATCAACACACAATAATGCAAATACAAACCAGAAATACATAATCTAAAAAGAATACAATATGAAAAGTGTTCATCTGCAAGACATCAAGGATGACTAAGATAATGTGTGTGAATCCTTAGGAGAAGCAGAATGTAATGACTACACTGTTGTATGGCTCGCACATTTTGAACCGTGTGGAATGGAAAATCATAATAGAATACCCTTATGTCAGTGGTGGGCAAAGTATGCTCCCCCGCCGATGTTTTGGACTAGAACTCCCATCATCCCTCACCATTTGCTGTGCTGGCTAGGGCTGATGGGAGTTGTAGGCCAAAAATTTCGAGGGCCACAAGTTACCCATGTCTACCTTACATAGATCTCTTGATTATCAGGATTCACTGTGTAGCCCACAAAGCCCTTTATCAACAGAAACCCTATATAAGCAGAGCCCATTCTGGATTATTCAGACTTGTGTTATCCAAAATTGCTATGTGTATCCCAAATCATTCAGATAAATGGGATTACAGTATGAGGAAACATGCTCAGCCACACTGCGGGTCATATTGGAAATAATTTATGAAATAAGGCTGCAGTTAATTGCATGCTTTAGTTTTCATCTAATTTATGTAGCCTGTCCTGTACTAAGGGAGTCTCATTTCGGAGAGAAGAGAAATTTGCCTGCAGCCTGTATCCATTTTACGTATTAAGCACACGTGCATATATCTGCACAGTGTGTCTTAGTTAGTAGGAGGGGCAAAGTTTAGTGGAGGAGGCCACTAACATTCCTCTCCTTTCACCTTAAGTTGGCCTGCCACGATGCAGGAAGAAGTGGCAGTCTCAACTGAAGGCTTGGGTGGGGTAGGTGGGTGGACAGGTATGTGCATTCCTCTTGTTTCTTAGAGTGAGTATTCTGGGGTGGCATCATAGGCAAGTTATCATCTCCCTAGAGCTGGACTGGGCAACACACGCTCCATGGGTCGCATGCGGCCCCCCTGGCCTTAAGTGCAGCCCTTGAATTTGCCACTGCAGTGGCAAAACAATGGACAGTTTGCAGCCAAATTTCAGTGGCAAACCACAACAGTAATAAAAAGGCTAAATACATTCTTTAGCCTTAAAAAGTTATAATAGAAAGCACACACTTTGTTTTAAAGCTAAATTTGGCCATTTCAGGCCACTGTCATGGTTTGCCACCCATTCTTTTTCTGCTGCCCCCACTGAAATTCAGCGGTGCAGCTTTGGGGGGTTCAAATTGGCCCCCAAATTTGCCTTCCCCTGGCCTAGAGCAACCATTGTAGGAAGCCTCCTATGTGCATGCCCGTTATCATTGCTGATGCACTTTGCTGCTGTGGCTGGAGGAGGCAGCAGCTAACCAGATTGCGACAGTGGCTGGAGGTGGGGGTGGCAGAGGCAACAGAGCGTATCGAAGAGCCAGCATAGTATAGTGCTAGAGGGTCAGATTATGACCAGAGAGTCCCAGGTTCAAATAGCTTCTCAGCCATATTTGCTGTGCTGTTGGGCCAGTCACAATTTCTTAGCCTAACCTACCTCATAGGGGTGTTGTGAAAATCAAATGGATAGAGGCAGAGCCATGCACACCACCCTGATACAATGAATAGACATAAGTAGATATTTGGGCTTCTGAGATCTTAACCAGATATTTCCCATACATTTGCTAACCCTTTTCTGCATCCGTAGGGCTTTAAAACACTTGCTTTAAAATAAAAGCAAGTTGAGATTTTCTGCATGATGATTTCCTTGCCTAATATCAAATGTCATGCTTGCCCATCATGGGCTGGCAGACCTGGTTATAGTTTATTCTGAAAGGGTCTCCCACAAACTTGAGAAAATTGAGTCAATACCTGGAAAACACTCATTCAGTGGACTAAGATCATGAAGGTAAGGGGAAAAGAGGTATCTATGCTATCATGAGGACTAGAGGCTTGCTTCAGAGAAACTAATGTGGGCTTCTCAACATTCTAACCTAAGGGGGTTTTGAGAGTACCTTGTGGCTGTGACTGTGTGTCGTCTTCTCTTCCAAGACATTATAAATACTATGTTAATTTTGGTGAAGCTTAACATTCAGATGATTTTAAAGTACTACAGTATAAATGGTAGTCACGTGATTCCCACTAATAATGAAATAAAGGCTTATGTCTCCTACCTGGGCCATTTCTAGACAACATGGCAGTCCCACATGTGATGTTGCCATCCTCATAATAATGTATATGACCTTACATATATGTGAATTTAATTGTGGAAAGTGTTTAGGTATTTTGAATACAAATTCAGCTTGGCTTATTTTGCCTTGCAGTCCAAAGAGCTTCTTAGTGACTTCAGAAATGATGAGTAAAAAATAGCAGTAGCCTATTAAAAGGCAGGCGGAAGTTGGTGCCTCAGCAATATGCGTTGTACGTTGTTCATTTAACATATTGATGCTCTATATAACACACGATGGATTCTGTTTTGTAAAACTTACTTGCTTGTTTTGCTTATAGGAAAGAGCAAGAGGTTGATTCAAAAGATGCTATCATACTGCATCAGTTTTCAAGGCCAAACAATGGTATTCCCAGTTTATCTCCTTTCTGTTTGAAAATGGAGACTTACTTGAGGATGGCTGATTTGCCCTACCAGGTAAACTTGTGCATGTTATGTTATGTTGTATTTTGGCTACATATAGGCATATTGATACTCCCTGTCATAGGACCATTTGTCTTTCCCAGGGGATAAGTGTTTGTCTAATCCAGCCTTCCCCAACTGGGTACCCTCCAGATGTTTTGGATTTCACCTCCCACCAGCTTCAGCCAGCGTGGCCAGTAATCAGAAATGATGGGAGTTGTAGTCTAAAATGTCTGGAGGGCACCAGGTTGGGGAAAGCTTTGTCTGAAAACTAACTGAAATGAGAAAGTGCTCACATAGTACAACCACTGCACAATTGTACCACCTCATAATTCCCATTTGGGGGTCACTTATTGGAAAGCACTCCCATGTTGCGCGCCTTTCAGAAAGCTTAGACACAGGAACAGGTAAACTTGTCCTTGATATGTAAGCTTTGACCTGTTGTGGCGGGTTTGGGGGTGGAGATGCTTTCAAAAAGCAATCACCCATCTATATAATGAAGTGGTACTGTCATGACAAGAGTGCTGTGCCGTATATGACAGTCTCCTTGTTTAATCCTTTGTAAGGCTGTTATCTGCTTAAGGCAACTTTAATTGATTAATCAATTATATTTGTCAATCAATAAAAGCAGTAATTCTGAAGAGAAAAAAATACTTGTCATTTTAAAATGACATGAAATATGCATATTTCCATCTATCCTCACAGTTTAGGCTTCTCTTTCTTTAGTGTTTTTCTGATCCTTCACAGCTCTTGCTGCTTCCGGATTTTACAGGGAAGGAGACTCCCCCTTCCACTAACAAAGTAACAATTGTGAGAGTGTTAAGCTGCATAACTATCTTGCCCATTCATTTTTTTCCCAACCTGATCCAAAGAAGAGCCCAAGGTCCCAAGAGAAAGGAACACACATGGCGATAAAGCTTATGAAGATCTGTAGAGAAAGTACTGAGGGACAATTTAAGAGAAAATGTGATTAAGTGCTGCAGAGAGTTGCTGGAGAAGAATACAGTTTTTTAAAAACAAACAAATAGGGAATCATGTAGATCTGCTTAGAGACGACCTGAACACCTGACTGTATTAGTACATTTTGTACTTGGCCTTTGCCATTCCCTGTGGCACAGAAGTCCAATTGCTGTTAAAAAGCAATTATTTCATAGTTGTTTCCTGATTATACTGAGATTTGCTTTTTCACATTAGGGGTTGTTTTTTTCCATGTAATGGAGAACCAAAACAGGCATTACTTTATACCTAGTTATGTCTTCTTCCCCACACCCATTTTTACTCTAGAATAGGTGCAGGGGACCCATGTCGATCTTAAACCACCCCCACCCCCACCAAGGTTCTGATCTGGGTCGGGCCTCCTGCACCTCCTCTGGAAAAAAAAAATGTAGCCGTTAGGTACATATTTAAAATAATGTCTGTTTTGCCCACAGAGAGGCAGAAACTGGTTGTAGTTGTTTGTAAATTCTGCTTTGAGTTGATTGGGAGCTGACATGACAGCTGTCCTGATCCAGTGAGGTCAACATTCATGCAAAAGAGGCTTCCTCCCTCTCGTGGCCTTCCATATTGTGTATGCAAAACAGTGCAATGCTCATAGTTCCTCCTGGACTAGAATGTCTGCATCAACTATTCAGGCATGCACATTAGATTCCAAAACTATATTGGGAACTCATGTACCAACTGGGCAGATGGTAGGGGGTGTTAATTTTGACAATGCCAACCGCTTGTTAAAAGGAGTGGGAACTGGGCCTAGAGCAGCTTTCCCCAACCAGATGTCCTCCAGATGTGTTGGACTACAACTCCCATAATCCCCTAGAGGATTGATTGGTGGTGTCAAAGTTAACCATCTGATGGGCACCTAAATGCATAGATGCATGCACAGCAGTGCATGGAAAACTCACTGCTGAATGTGTGAATTGCTGAATCAGAGCTTGTATGTGCATGTTTTGCAAGTGCATCATCTTTAAAGTTGGGATTTTCAGATTTTATCATAGCAAGTCAAGAAAAACAACCAAACGTGTAAGCTTCTGGAGAAGAAGCATATCTGCCTAACAAATTACAAATTAACTCAGATCTTTGTGTGTCTTCCATCAGAGAGGACTAATAGACCTAGGGTGCAATCCTATGGATGTTTAGACAGAAAAAAGCCCTACAGTTCTCAGTATTCCCCAGCATGGACTTTTTCCCTATCTACACCTGCATAGGATTGTGCCTTTAACTGTTAACTTGTACAGTTTAAATACAAGCTTCTTAGCTGCCATCATTTGCTCTCACCCTAGGTCTTATAACATGTAATTTTAAAAAAAGGAAAACTGGAATGCGTGGAGAGATGCACTGAAGTCAAGGAGGAAGTGGCACAAAGAACAAACAAGTCTTTATTGAATAAGGGGTATCTGTTGATTGCCTGGCACCATCCCAGACATACCCTTCTTTTCGCAGAAGGAGGACCATAGCTCAGTGGCAGACCACATGCTGTGCATGCAGGAGGACTTGGATTCAGTTCCTGGCATCTCGGGTGGCAAGGAAGACCTCTGCCAGAATCCCCGGGGAGCCATTGCTAGTCGGAGTAGGCAGTCCTGGGCTAGGTGGGCCAGTGGTCTGACTCGGTATAGGCAGCTTCCTATATTCATATGATCAGTCCAAATTGCGGTGGTTGGGAGAGCACAGTCTACACATTTTCTACCTTCCTGCCATGTCAACACAGAATACATACCTCACAACTTTTTGAGCCTCCCTAGCAAGTTCTACTTAAGAATTATGGGTCTCAGGGGAAATATATCTCTTTATTTTGCTTTCCACCAGGATTGTATCATTCACACTACTACACATGGCAAGAATATATTTGTCCTGACTAACTCTAGAGCCATGAAGAGAAATGTTTCTTTTTCTTTGTTGTCATGGCGGTGTAACAAACAGCTGCTGTTACCAGTGGTGTGAGTTTTATGGAACATTTTGTATTGGAAAACATCCTAGAAAATTGGGATTTGACTTAATTGATTGATTTGACTTAATAAAACGTTTTACAAGTATGCGATGTTGGTTTTATGCATTATACAAATATCTCAATTTCCTTCCCTAATAACCAAAAGTAGAAGTAAAATACTTGATTAGGAAAAATAAATTGATTTCATATGGTTAAATTGTTATCTTCGAACAAATTAAAAGCTTTGCTTGGGAATTATTTTAGTGGAATATTGTAAATATTTTAATATGTGATAAAAAGAGAGGGCGGGGAGAGAAGCTTGTACTGTGCCTTGATGTGCTGGAGGAAAAGTAGGATATAAATGTAATAAATAAAAGAAATAACAGTAGCATCCTATTCCCTTACCTTGTTTAGATTTTAAGGTACTGAAAACTGCGGATACACATTGATGGATCTAGACTAAGTTAGGGCTAAACTACATGGTACATTAAATACGTAGAGTGCAGCTGATCCTCACTTTCTTTTTTTACCTCCAAGTAAGTGGGCAGGACTCTGATCCAGACCAGTACAGTTGGGGAGGATTAAACCTGGCCCCTAAATTCTTACTCTGTGTGGGGACTAACCCCCCCCAATCCTGCATTGGCACCAATGGAGGCTCCCCACCCCTTTTTAGCCCCTGTGTGGTGGGGGGTGGCCTGGTGGTGGGGAAGTGGCTGGGTGTAATTCAACCTTTAGTTGCACTTAAGCCCCATGCATTAAAGTAGAAACTAGCACAAGTCATGACTAATAATCTTTAACATTGATTTCAATGGGACTGAAATGGAACTGACTGGATTCAACCCACTGATTTTAGCATGCCTGAAGTGCTGTGCTGATAAATCTATGTGCTTTGTAGGGATAGTCACCTGAGCAAACTTAATTACAACTTTGATTTTAGGTTTGACTTTTGTTATATGTATCCCTTCCAAATGCTCAGTTTGACTGGCATTATGTCCATCCATTATGTTACTAATTGATTTTATGAAACAATGCAGTTCTAAAACTAAAAAAAAATTCTGCAGGAAAATGTAGCAGCAGTGAATGTTTTTTTCCTCCTGGAACATTTTCCATTCCCACAAATCATTTTTTCTAGCTGACATCACTGGCTTTCTTGCCTGTATTTTTTTTAAAACAAGTCAACCATTGCTAACCCCTTAGCAGGCCATATGTGTTTCCTTTCTTGTTCCTCCTCTGCTATTTCACTTAAACCTCTGTCACCTCCTTTAGTAATCAGGATTCCAGTTCTGCTCTGCAGGGGATAGGAAAAGAATGCAGGGGGTTGGCATGCAGAAGCATTTCCTTACCTATCCTGGAGCTCTTGAAAGAATAAGGGCTATATTTGGCTCACAGTTTGTAACATGATATCCCTCCTTACCCATACTAGCTAGCTATCTTTATTAGACTTGAACGAGGTCTAGGGGTGATGGTGGTGGAGTCTCATAGCTGACCTTTGCACGCCTAAAAGGCCAAAACAGACATTACTTTAGATGTGTGTGCTGCATCTTTTTTTCACTGTTACTCTAGTGTAGGCAGAGGGCCCCCAATTTGGATCTTAAAAGTTTCCTACCTGTCATGTTAGGGCCCTGATCTGGATGGGGCTCTCTGCGTCTATTCTAGGCTAAAAATGAAAACAAAGAAGGTGATATAGCTATTAGATATAGATTAAAAGTAATGCCTGATTTGGCCCAAAAGGTCTGGGAGGTCTTTTCTTCCTAACTCTACTACATACACTGGCCTAAAAAAGTATGCTGGGTCAGGAGATAGGGACCCATCCTTACACAGGTGTCCCTATCTGCTACTGTGCAGCTTGGAGGATAGGATTACCAGATTGCAACCTGGAGACCCACCCTTTACTTTTAAAAAATGTGCGACTGAATCTATTAGAGGAGGCAGGTGTGACAGCTGTTGGCCAATTCCCCACCTGACTCTGATCTCTTCATCTGTCCCTCATTTCCTTGTGCAGTACAGCACATCTAGAGCCCTTGCTGCGGCACATACAGGAGGGGGTCATGAGCAGGAAAAACCATGCCTTTCTCTCCTCACCGTTCAGCAGCAGAGGGTAAGGGTTGGTTGCGCACGCTATGGCAGGGCAGATGGCAGTAAGTGCACCAGCAGAGCGTGTGCACATCTATGTGCCTCTCATACAATCTGGTATTGTTAATTATTGTGAATTCCCGACGTGGCCTTTGTAGCTTGAAAAGTGTTTGACAGCCTATCTCTCTTACCCTCACAACAACCTTTTGAGGTAGGCGGCTGATTTATTTAAAAGAATTATACCTCACCCTTCATTCTCTAAATCCCAGGGAAGTTCACAGCAACAGAAAAACACAACAATACAATATCTTAAAAGAATGAGAGCAGTAGGTAAAAAGCCATAATACTAATATGACTGACAAAATGTTAAAATGGCTAAGTCAGGGGTGTGGAACCTCAGGACTGGGGGAGGGGGGCAAATCCAGCTGTCCTGGGATCCCAACCTGCTCCCAGATGGCCATGCTCCTGTTCCCCCGACCACAAATTTTTGAGTGGTTTCCCAGCTTTTCTGCTGTTGTCCCCTGCTATTTTAAATGGTTGAAATGCCTCTCCTAAAGTACGGTACTGGCAGTAAGAGCTTTAAGCTACAATATGCTGGTATGTTTTGAATTTTGACGCTAGTCTTTGGCCTTCAGCCTTCCCCACCACTGGAATGCAGCTTCCTTGAGTTGGAATTCATTCCTTCGGCTGAAAGAAGTTCAAGGTCCCTGGTCCAGAGGATTAAAAAAGCTTTTTTTGCCTTGCACCTAGAAGATAAGAGTGCCAGACCAAGATATTAAGCCGCCTGAAGCAGAGCCCTAATCCCATCCCCCTGGTAGGGCCAACATTTTTGTTACGGCTTGCTGCACTATTCAGACCCATATTCCTGCCTCCATCTATTCCCTGCCTCTCGTGGTCCCTTCACCCTGTAGCATGGCAGGGCTGGCTCTGGTGCCAGGAGCTCCTCAAGCTATTAGGGAGATAGCATTCTCTCAGTGTGGCGCCACAGTCAAGTCCCCCTCTCCTGGCATCCATCTTGCTTCTACGGGGAAGGCACATGAAGGAGAGCCTCAGAAGACAATCTTAGAGAGCAGGCAGGTTTGAGATGGGATTAGGTGCCCCTTCCAATTTGACAACTGAGAGCAAGAAACCATGCCTTGTCCAAGGTTGCTCAGCAAGTTCATTGTCAAAGAGGGAGCTGAACCTGAATTACTTCTTTGTGTGTGATTTTTGTTTTGTTTTTGTTTTGGCACTCTTCTCTTCCTAGAACTACTTCGATGGGAAACTTTCCCCTCAAGGGAAAATGCCGTGGATCGAGTACAATCGCAAAAAAGTATCCGGCACGGAGTTCATTATTGATTTTTTGGAGGAGAAGCTGGGAGTGAATTTAAACAAACACCTTGGCCCACATGAAAGAGCTGTTTCTCGAGCTGTAACAAAAATGGTGGAGGAGCATTTCTACTGGTAAGTTACCATGGATACTGGAGTGCTCTGTGAAGATCACCAGCACGTAGCTGCACTTAGGGCACAATCCTATGCATGTTTAGACAGGAAACAGTCCTACAACTCCCAGCATGCCCAAGCTAGCCAGCCATGTTGGCTGGGGCATGCTGGGAGTTGTAGGACCTTTTTTCTGTCTACACATGCATAGAATTGCAACCTTAATGCAGCCTTCACCAGCCTGGTGCCCTCCAGGTGCCTTGGGAGTTGTAGTCCTACTACTTGGATGGTACCAGATTGGGGAAGGCTGCATTAATGGCTACATGTATTGTTTCATTTCTTGGAGCACAGTGTTAGGCCCAATGCTTTTGTTGTTCATGGAAGATAAATTGTTTCTGCACCTTGTATAGCAGGATTGTTTTGATTAGTGTTGTCTAGCAACAAAGCTAATGTTAAGTAAATTCAGAACTTTGCTTTTGGTTGTTGCTATGCTGATTCTGTTGGTGGCAAAACTCCTGAATTCATTGATCTGATTGAAAGCTCCATGTGGGCCCTCCAGGATGTGCCTACGCGAGTTCCATCACATGCAGACTTTTGCCCATTCATTCCAATGGTAAGACTAGCTCTGCATCAGCCAAAGGATGCATCTGCAGACGCCATTACATGGTGGTCATTCTGTGCAAATGCCAAATCTTATGTGTGTGCAAGGGTAGGTCCTGCTTTGGGTTGATTGTCTGAAGATTAGCCAGTTTGTACAATATGACCAATGTGCTCTACGTGGGGCTGCCCTTGAAGGTGATTCGGAAGCTGCAACTGATACAGAAAGCAGCAGCTAGAACGCTTGTGGGAGCTAGGCATTCGGATCATGTTACTCCCATTCTATATCGTTCCATAGGGTGCCTGGTAGTTTTTGAGCCCAATTCAAGGTGCTGGTGTTGGCCTTTAAAACAATAAATGGTTTAGAACTATGTTATCAGAAGGACTCACCTGTATGAGCCTGCCCAAGAGTTAAGATCAGCATCAGAAGCCCTACTCTATGGCCCACCAGCAAGAGCCATTAGGATGGCAGGTACTATGGACAGGGGTTTTTCAGTGGTGGCCCCATATTCTTCTCCCAGGGAGATACCTATGGCCTCATAACTGCTGACTTTAAAACACATACACCCTGAAGACACATTTATTCCAGTCTGCATTCGGTGCTTAAAAATAATAAGCTGCTGCTGTGTGTACTGTGTGTGCTTAATTGTAATTTGTATGTTTATGTTTTTATAACGTTGTAAGCCAGCTTGAGGGTAATGCACCATGAAAGGCAGGTTAAACATCTTTAAAATAAATAAGAAGAGCTCAGATGGAACCTTGGTCTTATCCAGCTTGCACAGCATCTTGACTCCATCCCTGGTAAGCCAAGCTGGCATATTGGGAATCCAAATTTGGAATGTGGCTGTGTTGAGTTCTTGTGTGAACTGAGGTGCTCGATACATCCCCCCCACTTCCACAACATCCTTTACCACATGTACATCACTCCTGGATCATGGCAGTTGTCTGAATAAGTATGAAACACATCTCTGACATCTCCACTGGGCTTACAAACTGCAAGACTTTGCAAAAAATAAAATATGCCATTTGCAGTCCTTTCTGGGAGCCATTGAGGTATGTTTTTCAGACTGGACATTTTCACTTGTATTTCAAGTAATCATGTCAATTCTGGGAGCCCAGGCAGACTTAGGGAAAATGTAGTGTAAGAAGCCGCTGGAAAATGGGTTGGAAATGGGAAATGAGCTACCAAAACAGCTGGAGACCAAATAAATTTTTAATTATGACATCTAAATACCAGGCACAGGTGCCTAGAGATAAAAACTGACTGGTCAAAGCCTGATTAACTCAATCTTTGGTCCCATATTTGGGCTGCTGCTATTAAGTGACTGTGAGTGAGAGCAGTTACTGCAGAAATGCCACCAGCAATGACTGGTCAGTAATGCCTGATCAGTCATGACTTCTTTCCCTGGAGAATCACTGCAATGGGGCGAGGTTAAAACCTCCCTATCACCGTGATACTGCTGAAGATCGCTGTGGTGGAGGGGTGGCTTTCACCCTGCAGCATTTCTCCAGGGGGAAAAGGCTCCTTGCACACCCTCCTTTCCTGCAGCACTGGGCTCCCACCAGCCCATCAAACAGCTGTTTGGCAGGCTGGTGGGAGCCAATCCTCCAGGGTGGCAGGGGAGAAACATGCAGGGAGGCTGCACAAACAGCCATGGGGGGCTGCTTGCAGCCCGGAGTGGGGAGCCCATGTTGCTCACTCCGGCTTTAGATAAAAAAAGCTAGTGTGTGGGCAGGTGAATAAGGCAACAAGTTTAGGCAGAATGAGGTGAAGAAGAGTTGAAATTATTGGCAGTTCCTAGAGAATCTCCTGGTTGTCTGTCATTCACAACTTTGAAATTCGTGTGTGTGAGAGAGAGAGAGAGAGAGACAGACAGACAGACAGACAGAGACATACAAACACACACACGCTTTCTTAAATCAAGCAGTGTGTTCAACTCCCAAGAGACGTGGGGCTGCAGCCTCTGCTCATATATCTATTTACTTTTAACACAGGCTGCCCTTTCCCAAGGGCTTGTGAAGGGCTAAAATGTTTATACATAGATGAGGTGGATTTCTGGCCTCAAAAGACATGCAGTCTTATCAGCTGCAAGGCAACAAACGGGAAGGAACAAAATAAGGAAGGATTACATGCAAGTAATAAAAGCAGCTGGAAATACATAGTTTGGTCTCCCCCTGTTTTGTTGCACCCCAGCTTATTCTGTATTGCCCTTCATCTAGCCAGCAATCCTACCCTCTATGGAGCATAATGCTGACCTGGAGGATTGATGAGAATGGAATAAGCATGGTAGTGTGCCATAGATTTCATGTTCCTAAAAATTCGTTGTCTTGGTGTGTGTAGACAATATTTGCTTCAGTGATATGGCCCTGAAAATTGGCTATACCAGCTCCCTACCAAAAGCTAGGATTCCTCACGTATAGGCCTGTCTTAAGCTGTTTTAGGAATTAACCCATGCCATCCCGTAATACATTTTCTTTTCGATTTATATTGTGAACTTGCCCAATTCCTTGTAGGGTCCTCCAAGCATTTGATTAAGAACCATACCACATAGCAGGCACAGGTGGGAAATTATTTTCTTATGAAGGTCTGTTGACCCATAGGAAAATTTAATCAGGGTGGTTGGAGTCAAAGCCAAAAGTAGGCAGGGCCATACCTTTTGTATCACCTCAGAATATTTATTTGTGTTTATTTCCTGTATGTATTATAAGGAGTATTTTGTTCTGTAGGTTTAATTCTCAAACACACATGGAGTTTCATTTGGAAGATGGGCAGGGGGTTCATATAATTCTCTACCCCTCGCCCCCACAGAAACGCCCATTTTCCATACAGGCTTAGTTTAGGGAGCAAGCAGAGAAGAAAATGGGTGGAGGAAGGAGAGGAATCAGATGCTTTCTCCAACATCCTCTTTCATTTGCCAACCCCTTTTCTCTCTGTCCCCTCCTCACTTGAGCAGGGATGCCTTTTGAAAATGTGGGATTGGGTGTGCTGGCCTGATTCCACACGTTCAAAGTGCCCTGCTGTCCCTGCTTCGGTGAGGAGGGGGCTGCCCACTCCCCCACCTGAGCAGGGGTGCCTTTCAAAACCACGGATGGGCCAGCTGTCAGCTGTCCCCTGCGTACTTTCAAAAGGCATCCCTGCTTGCACGGAGGAGATCCCCTTTAAGAGGTCTAGCAGGCACCACCTTTCCTTCTACAGAAGTTTCTTGACTTCTTCTCCCTTTGTTTTCCCTCCTTTTGCTCAGTGCGGCCTCTTGCTGGGAGTGACTTGGTATTAAAGGGGTCGAGCCACCAGAGTGGGACAGCAGTGAGGCCACATGGGATTCAGTTGCAGGCCGCATGCAGCCCAGAAGTCATTTGGGTTGCTCACCACTGCCATACAGATGTGCAACCTGCCCCCCCCCCCGAAAAGAAAACCTACACCAAAAACCTTGAGACTGAAGAAATTATCCCCTGCGTTTTGTTCAATTTGGGGAAATGTCAAAGCAGCTGACACCATACCTCACCAAGACGATGTGCTTAGAGATGTAAGGAGCATGTGCTTAGAGGATGGTTTGGAGGCACACAATGCATTTCTTGGAATCCCCTAATTCTTTGGAAGAGTTTGTAGTACTAGTAGTAGTAGTGTAGCAACAGCAACAACAATAATAATTGTTTTTTCTACATGCTTACTGCTTGAACAAGGAAGGGATCCTAAATAATAAAATAATGAACTGAAGCTCAGTCCAGACAGGACAGAGATGCTGTTAGTGAATGGTTCTTCTGACCAGATGGAAGGTGTTAAACCTGTTCTGGATGGGGTTGTACTCTCCCTGAAGAAGCAGGTTCATAGCTTGGGGGTTCTCCAGGAGCCGTCTTTGTCATCTGAGGCTCAGGTGGCCTCAGTGGCATGTAATGCCTTCTACCAACTATGATTGGTGGCCCAGCTACACTCCTATCTGGACAGGGATAACCTCACTTCAGTTGCCTGTGTTCTAGTAACCTCCAAGTTAGATTACTGCAATGCACTCTATGTGGGGCTGACTTTGAAGGCGGTTCAGAAGCTGCAGCTTGTACAAATGTGGTGGTCAGATTGATAACAGGGACCAGAAGGTCTGAACATATAGTACCAATTCTGGCTCACTTGCACTGGCTGCCTGTATATTTCCAAGCTCAATTCAAGGTGCCAGTTTTGACCTGTAGAGCCTTACATGGCTCAGGACCACAATGCCTGATGGAATGCCTCTCCTGGCATGAATCTACCCATATACTATGCTTATCATCTAAGGCTCTCCAGGTGCCTCCTCAGAAGGTGGCAACAAGGGAGAAGGCCTTCTCGGAGGAGGCCTTCTGATGGTGGAATGTTCTCCCCACTGAGGTCCGCCTGGTGCCAATATTGTCATTCTTTCAGTGCCAAGTTAAGACTGTCTTCTACTCCCATTCATTTGATAGCATATGATAAGGTTTTTAATGGGTCCTGGTATTTTTATTGTTGAATGTTTTGAATTGTTTTATAAATGGTTTTTATAGTATGTTTTATATTGTATGTTTAAGGTTTTAATCGGTAAACTGCCCAGAGAGCTTTGGCTATTGGGTGGTACAGAAGTGTAAATCATCATCATCATCACCCTGGCCAAATGTTTCCTGTTCAGCTGGTGGCATTGCCAAGACAGGCACAACAAATCCCCCTACAAACACCCCTGTCCTCTCTTAATGTTGAGGAGGGAGGCATGACAGGGAGCAGGACTAAATTTGGTCCTCTTGAGCCCCAGTAAGAGGTGCAGCTGATCTCCAGCCCCTCCTGCAGTGTGTGCCTGTCTGTAGACAGAACGGGGAGTGGGTGCTTAGTTGCTTTACTGCTCAGGACCAGCTGGTACTGTAGCTGCTGCAACCTCTTAAATTTTGATAGTGTGGCCTTTTGCCCACTGAGTTTTGACCAGGTATAGCACTCTTGGGAAGTCCTTTGCATGCCTCTGAGTTTTTGCATGCCTCTGTTAGGTTTTATAACGGTTGTGCAAAATGATCACCCTGGGATCATTTTGTGATGAAGGGCAGGATATAAATATGAATATACTCTTTCATGTATATATAATTACGATTATAATATAAAATTATGGAGAGGACAGGAGGTGCCTTATACCCAGTGACCAAATCAGGAACAGAAACAAAACACACATAAAAGAGTAAATGTTTACAAGCGCAGTTTCTGTTATCATCTCTTGTAGCACTGCTGAATGAGGCTCAAATGATGCATCCTTAGATCTTAAAAGTATTTTTCTCTCTCCACTTCAAAAAAGGTTCGGTACATGGGAGAGGAAGCCAGGAGCGTTCCTCCCTTTTCTTACATTACTGTTCAACCACTTCCTTGTTATCTCCCTTACATTACCTATATTGATGTCTCACTTTTCCATTTTAGTGAGTAGCTTTCGCTTCATAAATAATTAAGGGTCTGATGCACGAAAGACTTCTGCTGTGCTGGCGTGATCCTCTTCCCCTTCTATTTTTTTCTTTCTTTCTCTTCTTTCCAACCTGCTCCCAGCAGTTCTGGTATGTCTTGGTTTTGGCACTCTGTGTGGGTTGCTGGTATGTCTTTGCACCAGCACACCACAGGACTTTTGTTGATGAGACTCAAAAAACATTTGTTTTGCTCATTTATTTTTGAAGAGCATGAGTCACTTTCTACATAGTACTGAGTGATTTCTGTCCATGTTAACTTAGTATGCAAATGCTGCGAGGAGCTGCTGAGACTACAAATGCTCTACTTGTTATCATCATAATCATCATTATTACACTTATATCCCACCTTTTTTTCCTCTTGCAAGGAAGCCAAGGTGGCTTACATGTTCCTCCTCTTCCCCATTTTATCCTCACAACAACCCTGTGAGGTAGGTTAGGCTGAGAGTCAGTGACTGGCCCAAAGTCACCCAGTGAGCTTCATGGCTGAGTGAGGACTAAAACTCAGATCTCCTGAGTAGGGATGTACGAAAGTCACTTACCTTTTTGTAGGGGAGATTCGCGGTGGGGTGGAGGCGCTTCGCTTCTCCCCCCAAAGTTCAGGCGAGGGGGGGGAGGCGTCCCGCCTCGCCCGGCTGACATTGAGGCCGGGGGGGGAGGCGCCCTGCCTCGCCCGGCCAAAATTCAGGCCGGGGAGAAGCACCCCGTCTCCCTGGCCGCGAAAGAAAAAGTGAAAAAAAACAAAAACAAAACCCCATGATAGGCTACGTAACGATTAACGTAGCCTATAAAGGCTAGATTTCCAAAGTCAGCCCTGATAGGCTATGTAAATCGTCACGTAGCCTATCACGGGTGTGTGTGTGTGGTTTTTTTTTAATTTTTTTATTTTGTAATGGCGGCGGCGGCAGCCGGTCGGGAGACCAGCCGCCGCCCCCGCCGAACCGCCGCCGGGACCCGCCGCCGGGAGGGACATTCGCTGAAGGTAAGTCCCATCCCGGGGGGGGGCGGGGGGCCAGCGGAGAATTTCCCCAACACTTTCAGGGGGCCGAATGCCTCGGCGCTCGGCCTCCTGAAGATTCGTGGAGAAATTCTCCGCCATCCCTACTCCTGAGTCCCAGTCCAGCCATTAACCACTACACCACACTATGCCACACTGACTTTGGCAAGCTTATAGGTGCTTGTCTGATGACTCACAGAATTTGGCTGGTAAAAGTGAGAGCTCTGTGCAGTTAGCACCTTGTAGGAGGCATTAAGCATATTTTCAGAGCAGGGATCTGTGCTTGTTCATGTTAACCGACAGGCAGGCATCATTTTTTCCACAGTGGCTTCCCCTGATGTTAGGGTAATATGAGGCACAGCTTGGTTCAAAAAGTGGGAGATGGCGAAAGAAGAGTGCTAGCTCTTTAAGGTAAATGAACTGACGTGACCTCACTTAAGAAATATTCTGGGAGTTATAAATATTTCATCCCAAATGTTGTTGGAAAACTACTGAGCCTAACTTCAGAACAGCGTTTATACATCTCCCCCGCCCCCCCTTAAGCTGTGATTTGCTGTGCTTCCCAGAGTACTCCTATGAAAACAGTGTGGGAGGGGGCATGTGAGGGCAGGCCTTCTGTGAGCATCTTCCTCCCATCTGAAAATATTTATTAGTTTGCTGTGTTGACACGTGTGCCACCAGTTCCAGCAGCAGGTAGTCCTCTCAAAAGGGGAATATTCAAGTGCAGTTGTGAGAGGTAATTAGCAATTCCATCAAACACAACTTTCACCTTCAAGCAAGCATTGCTATAGAGCATTATTATTCATCTACAAAGCAATCCTTTGCTTCCAAAATTTATTTGGTTGCTAATTTACAATTGCTTGCATTATCATAAAATTGGAAGAGTTAGATGGGACCAGAAATGCCATCTGGTCCAACCTGCTGCTGTGAGGTAGGACCATGAATGCCCCAGTCTAGAAATCAGTCTAGAAAAGACTAGAAATCAGTCTTTCTAGGCCAGAATATTTGTTTGTTTTAAATTTATAGTTTGCCAGAACTAAGTAACCTGCTATAATTATCTTGTAGCTCTTCTCTTTGGGTAGGTCTTGCCTGATGGATGGATGGTGCTTCTTCTTTTAAATACCTTTCCTCCGTTTTCAGTTTAGCACAGACTTCCCCCAGATGTTTTGAACTTCACCTCCCACAGACTTCCTCCAGATGTTTTGAACTTCAGCTCCCATCAGCCCCAGCCAGCATGGCCAGTGGTCAGGAATGCTGGGAGTTGTCATCTAAAAACCTAGAGAGCACCAGGTTGCGAAAGGCTGGTTTAACATGACAGCACAAAAGCATCAGCAGGATAGGGAATCTGCCATCTGAACGAGCCCTTAGTCCAGCTTTCCTGGTGTCCTCCAGAAGTGTTGGACTATAAGTACCATCAGCCCTAGCAAGCATGGCCAATGGCCATGCTGGCTGAGGATTGTGGAAGCTATAGTCCAGAAACGCTGGAGGGCACCAGATTGGGGAAGGCTGCCTTAGTTTCTCCTGTGGTGGTATATCTGATTGTATTCTGTATTTGTCTAGAGAAGTATATGGTGTCCTGCACAGCTGTGAACTGTTTTTACAACATTCTAGGACCTTGGCATATTGCCAGTGGGTGGACAATCTCCATGAGACCCAGAAGATGCTTTCTCTTAGTGGACCCTTAAGCGACCTGCTGAAATGGATTCTGTGCCACATAACAAAAGGAATTGTGAAGCGGGAAATGTACGGTCATGGCATTGGCCGCTTCTCTGAGGAGGAGATTTATCAGCTGATGGAGAAAGACATGCGCTCTCTAGCAGGTCTTCTGGGTAATGTACAGTGCATTTCATTATGTTCTTTATGATACGCAAACACGTTTTTTTGGCATGGTTTAGAGAGACTGGCATTGCTGTCTACGGAATTTTCTCTTTTCTTTAAGATTTTTTCCCCCATTTCCAGCCAACTCCTACAGTTGAATGGTTGTATATTGTGGTTTGCCAAGAGCTTGACAGTTCCACCCTCTATGCAGCAAAACCCAAAGGTTCAGGAAATCCCTGGGTAGGTTGAGTTTAGTGCAGGGGTGTTGAACCTCAGGCCTGTGGGTCCAATCTGGACCATCAGGGGCCCCAATCCGACCCTCCACGGTTCCCCAGATGGCCCCGTCCCCTTTCTCTAGACCATTCTCTTTTCCCTGACCACTGATCGCTTGGTGGTTTCCCGGCCTTTGTGCAGTCTTTTCCCTAGTCTAAAAGGTTGAAATGCCTCTCTCAAGGCTTAGTTACTCTAAGCTGAAATATGCTGGCATTTTGGCTCCACCCCTTTCTTTTGGCCCTGCCCCTTCTCCTTTGGCCCCACCCCTTTGGCCTTCAGCCCCACCCACCACTGGGATGCAGCTCCCAAGAGTTTCTCTGAAATGGAATTTGGCCCTCGGGCTGAAAGAGGCTCAACACCCCAGTTTAGTTATGCAGGCCTGATTCTAACTGGCAGTTTCCAGCCTGGCACTCAATAAGGCCATTGTTTTCAATGGCAATTTACTCATAATATAATTAGTAGCTCTCTGCAATGTGGAGCTTGGCTCATTTGCATGAGTCATCTGCAACTATTTTTCTAACCGCCTTGTACAGCATGATGTAATGCATTGCAATGAAATGCATGAGTTGATCTGTAGAGGACAGGTGGATTGATGGTCCTGTCTCTAGGCACAGAGATGGCCTAGATCAGAGGCGTTCAAACTGTGTTTTGGGTAATCCAGATTTCTTGGAAGCTTACCAAGGGTTCTTTAATTATCAGTAATGGCATTTGTTCCCCACTACAGATTCTCCTGTAATGCTGTGGTACAGCATAATATATTTTGGATGGTCCTAGGTTGCATTGCTCGGGGTGATGGTGAAGCTTAACATGCCTGTCTAGCGGCCCGGATGAACTGAGTTTCTAATCATACTAGTACAGCCTTCCCTAACCTGACGTGTTGGACTACAACTCATATCATCCCCAGTCTGTGCAATCGGTGGGCATGCTGGTTGTGGATAGTGGGAGTTGTAGTCCAACACATCTGGAGGGCACCAGGTTGGAGAAGCCTGTTCTAGAACATGCTCCAGAATACTCTGTAGCACATGCAGGTTCAATGGCAGGTAGGGAACTTTGGCAAGTTAGTTGATGTACAATGTATCATCATCATTATCTTATTATTATTACTATTACTATTATTATTATTCCCACCCTTGCTCCAAGGAGTTCAGGGTGCTGGTCATGGTTCCCTTCCTCTCACCATTATCCTCACAACAATCCTGTGAGGTAGATTAGACGGACAGTGTTGCCCAATGAGCTTCATCTCTTAGCAGGGATTTGAACCCAGGTTTCCATGGGTTGTAGCCCAACCCTTTTAACTACTACTCCATGCTTGGCTCTCTGCTTACCTCCTTAGCTACCTAGACGGTGTTCCCATCTCTTCTAGCACTAGGATTCTATGGATTAAGAGAGATTTCACCACTTTTATCCCATGTGTAGTTTTGGTATGTGGCTGGTGGGTGTGCCAAATTATTTTTGTTCACTCCCAGATTGCAAGTACTTCAGAACTTCATAAGAAGTATTCATATGTCACATTACATTTTGTTTGTTTCTACGGTGGTTAGAGAGATTAGCTTCTCATTATATTTGCAACACAGTCTTTAACTATTCAACCTTCATTATTTCTGTATTATGGTAATTTCCTGATAAAAGGTGCCTGCAGACCTGGTGTTACTGAGATCCTGGCTCAGAAATCTCAGATTCAGACATGTTTTCTGGAACTCAGAATGAGTCACTCTAATTCTCTCCAATAATTAAATCGGTTGTGAATCACCTAAAACTCCAGCCTATACTTAAGTACTGTTGCAGAAGATCCACATCTTCCCTGATGCACACATATGATATCCTCTGTGAACAAGCTTTCCCACTCACACCAGTGAGGTCATTGACTGAGCCCCCAACTCTAATGGTGTCTCTGAGGGTACGCCCTTACTTTCTCCCATGCATAGATAGTTGTTATCCACTCTTAGAGGGATAAGTAAGTGCTGCGCTTGATAACATTCTTGTGGTGAGGGTCCTGACACCCAGAAATCCTTGCAGCATAGAATCAACACTCATACACACCAGCCATCTTAATTATGGGTCACTCCTGTATCTCTTGGTCACACTTGGAGCCATTCACTTCCATGGAAAAAGGTGAATGGGTTGCAGCTGAAGGCTTAATTTGGTGTGGAAACAAAACTTGCCCTTTTCAGTTGATTTGTTCCACAGCTGTTGGGACTGGGAGAGAATGGTATATGCCCGGGTCTGTGTGCCAGTGCTATGCCTGGTTACCTGGAGACCTTAGTAATCACCACAGGTGACTAAGCAAGTGCTTAAATACAAGGCTGTTTCACAGTAATGATTCTACTGCAATTAATAATCAACACAATTCAATGAACAAATGCATATCGTCTGCAGCTAACATTCCCAATTAGAAAGGCAAATCTGTAGGCTATTTTATCCTTTGTGGGAAATTGTGCATCCTCCCAAATACACACAACTCTTGGTCTACACTCCAGTAGGCCTCAAATGCAGCAGAATATGTAAAATGTTGCATCCTCATCATTTTGATGGGTTAAACTGGCCAAAACTCCCTGCAGTGACTTGAGACTATGGACTTCTCCACAAGGGGCTTTTATCCTGCTATTGAGATTGGTTACTCATGGAAGTTTGCAGGTCCTTTACATAATGTCATCAACCTCCAAGGCATCTCCTTGACCTTTATCCCGTTTTTTTTTAAGATCAGAGATAATGAGCTCTCAAATTACAGCGTGTTGAGTTCCCTTGCAAAAAGAGGAAATCCTGCAATAAGAGGAGCTAGTCCACAGTGCCATCTAGTGGCTATATAATGAAACATATAGAGCAATGCAGAAAAGGGGAGGGGGGAAGGGAAGCACTTGGAAAGGGAGCCCGTCATGATCCTGCATTTAAAACGGAAGCAGAAGCCCCCGGTAAAGTTGTGAGATTTTAGCCTGGTGCAGAAATGCTCTACAGTGACCAATTCCATTCTACAAAGTTATTAGAAATGCATGCACAAACCACAGTGATGTGATTAAAGGCTTGACTGCTGAGCTTTCTGCTTTGAAGATAATAGCGGGTGCCATTAAGCAATATGAGCCATAGATCGTGTGTGTGTGTGTGTGTATTAGGAGTGACCAAAACATAAATAAAATACCAGCAGACCCATAAATGCTTTTGACACTGTTTTATTTTGTAGGCGACAAAAAGTACATCATGGGACCCAAGCTCTCCACTTTAGACGCCACAGTCTTCGGGCATCTTGCACAGGCAATGTGGACATTACCAGGAACTAGGCCTGAGAGACTAATTAAAGGTAGGAGCATCTTAATTCCAGAGTTGTGGAGCAGAAGGCTTGATATGATAATGGTGATCAGAAAGAGGAGCCGGTCCTGTTCCCAGTCAGATTGAAGCTCTGTTCGTGCATTAGCCATGTGAAAAGCTAACATATGAATAAGGGGAAGTGGGCCCACACCACTGGCCCCGCTGAAGGGCAGAAGCTGGATGTATTTGTGGCGCCAGCTGTGTTCGTGTCAGATTTTCCGTGCCATTGGAAGCCCCAACTGCGCTGGGCTCCTGATTCTGTGGAGAAGCCTATGTGTCTCCCCTTACAGGCTTTTTGCCCAATGCTTGGATGTTGGGAAGCAGAACCAGGCAGGTGGTCACCATTAGGGGTACACTCCGTAGGCAAAGCCCTGCTCCTCCTCCACAAGGAGGGCTAAGCATGAAGGGGGCTTCAGACTAAGGTAAAGCATAAGTAGCTAAGATCGAGGTTTTTAATGTTAAAACGAACAGTGCTGGCTTGTTGTTGTTGTTTTGATTTATACCCTCCCTCCCCCCACCTGCTAAAAATGGCACTCAAGGCAGCTAACAGTAATAAAACCAAGATTAAAACAAACTTCTCCATATATATCCAGAGTTCTGATGCTTTGCGTAATCACACGAAGGCAACTCCTATTCATTCAGTCACGGTCGAGAACCCATTGGTTATGAGCTTTGATGATATTACTTGGCAGCAGCTCACGCGTTGCCATCTGGGACTTTCTGCTCCTGCCTGTCTCCAAGCCTCTTGCTTAAACTCCTCTTTGTCAGTTCTTGCCAGCTGACCATAGCTGGCAGCGATAACTCCCTGGCTGATAACAGGGTCATAAACCTGTCCAAGGGTGGGAGAGGGGAAAGGAGGTTGAAGCGGGAAACTTTACCAGTTCATTCAAATCCAAGGCAATGTGGCAAAGAGAAGTCCATTTTCCAGTCCAAAGTCCAACACACAAGGGAACGTGAGCAAGGCTGAGGTTCAGGTGCTTAGTCGAGGCAAGGCTGACGAGATCTGGCGTGTGAAAACGATGTTGTTCTCCAGCAGCCTTGCCCTTGCCTGCACCCTGCTTTTAACTGCAGTGTCCTGAAGCAGTTGCATGTAATCAGGCTTCTTGCTTCTGAAAGCCTCTCTGGCTTAAACAGACAGAGGCTCGCCTACGTTGTTCTTTTACATGCAGCCACCTTCGCTCTGCTGGAGTCGGTGGCACTTCACCCTTTGAATCCTCTGGAGAGGCTGCAGCTGGGCAAGGAACATCCACAGGAGGTGAGGGGGCTCGGGCTCCTTCTGCACTGGTGCCTTCCCCTGGGTCTGGAGCCTGCCATTCCCCTTCCTCCTCGGAGGAGTCCAAGTGAGGCATGACACTCTTGGAAGAACATAGATACTTTAGACAAAGGGCTAGGGTGGCCTTTCTCAATCTGGTGTCCTCCAGGTGTGTTGGACTGAAAGCCCCATCATACTCATCCACCATGACTAGTGGTGCTTGATGGGGATGATGGGAGTTGTAGTCCAGTTCATCTGAAGGGTGCCAGGTTGGATAATGTTGGGCTAGGGTGATGTCCACAAAAAATGCATGAAGGCAGCGTGGCAGAGCTTGTCACGAACAAATCGCAAGTACCATGCAGACACATGGCTGTGCAAAGAACTGTCACATGGCAGCAAGCACCTGTTCAAGGAGGTGTGATGCAGGCTATGATACTGCAGTTGCATCTATAACCATGGGTTGATTGCCCACCCAGTTTATTTATGTATTTATTTTAGAAAATTATACCCTGCCTTTTCCATTGAAAGGCTAAGGGCGCAATCCTATCTGGATGCCTGTCAGCCTCCAAATTCGGAGGCTGATGGGCATCCTGTGCAGAGTGGGAGGAGTGTGGAGGTGCTCTTCGCCTCCGCACTCCCCCTACTCTGCATTTTAGCTGCATGGGCATTTTCGCCCATCTAGCTGAGGCATTGGGGATAACTGAGGCTTGGGGGAGGGGGAGGGACAGAGGCTGGGGAGGGCTGGGGGTAGCTCATATCCCACTTCCCTACTCCCCTCCCCTCCCCCCAGCACACCCCCTTTCCCTCCTCTCCAGCTCACATTTGCAAGCTCACAGAGGCAGCCAGCACAGTTCTCTCTGCGCTGGCTGCACCAGGGAGGGGAAGGGGGTGGGGAGATCGGGCTCCTGAGTCCAGGGCTGGAGCACTGTCTCCGGCCACAGATCCAGGAATCTGAAAAATTCTGTCTCCCCCCCCCCCCCCCGATGCTGTCTAGGGGCTCTAGGATTGCTCTCTAAGGCACCTTTCAACAATCAAACCAGTATAACAATTGTAACAACAATAACAGTTTGCAAAAGAGCCACAACACGTTGCACAGTATGCATGTTGACTGCATTTTAGAATACTTTTAGAATCACTCTGATGTGAAACTGAGTCACAGATTTGGTGTGATTAATTCATTCATTTATTAGATTTCTGTACCGCCCCATAGCTGAAGCTCTTTGGGTGGTTCACAAAAATTAAAAACCATTAAAATACATTATATAAATATAAAAACCATTCACATAATGACATAAAACAAATAATACACACAGCAGCAACATATATCTAAAACAATTTAAAATAATCGGCCAGAGACAATCAAGAGACTCATTATATGCTGCCAAATGCCTGAGAGAAGAGATGCAGATGCAACTTAATGCTTAAAGATTGTACGCGTTTTGCTGAGAAGTAGCATTCTGTATAACAAACACTCAAGCTGCAATTTTTTTGTGACAGTTTATATAAACCAACACCCTGCTTTGAGAGAGATTTCTGTATTTTGTTCAAAAGTATTTTTGCCATCTTCTTTCTAAACCCACATATGTGTGAAAATAATATTTTTCTACAGAATATTTCCCACAGATCCTGTTAAGGAAGGACAAGTTTTTCTCAGGCAATTCTGCCACCTGGTGGTTCAGAATTGCCTCAAAATGACTCTTGCCTATTTCTCTTGCAGTTCTAAAATCAGAATGTAGGGAATGTGCGTGTTGGAGACCTTTCACTGTGGTTTGTTAGGTTTGGTTTTGTCCCTCGTTGTTTGTGTGCTGTTCTTTGCAGTACATATCAGCCCTATTCAGGCATTCCACATCAAATACGCGAGGAGGGAGAGCGTTCTAGCCACACCCCTCTCCCTCGTTGCGCTCTGTATTTGTAGAGTGTGACTGTCTGAAGAGGAGAGCCTCCTGTATCCATGGAGGCTCCCCACATGAGCCAGAATAAGGTGATGAAGTAATCAGGGTTCTACATGTATCGTTCCTCCAAAAGAAGTTGGCAAGGTGTCTGTTGATGAATGGGTGGCTGTGTGCAAAATCAGAGGTCTCTCTGTTCTTTGTAAGGGAAAGGTTTTAGTAATGGACATGTGGAGAATGAGAAATTCTTATTCAATAATTCAGTTGTTTCATCACGATCAGACTGTTGTTGTTGTTAATAAATAATTTATAAACTGCTCCACACTGAGAGATAACAGAATGGTGTACAATAAATTAAAGCACAAAATACAAATGTTACAGTAAAAGATAGATCAATAAGACAATGGCTGGAATGTACTGCTCTGTTAGGAAATGCTTGCCTGAAAAGTCAAGTCTTCAGCAAATGCTGGAAACAGAGTAATGTAGGGTGCATGCTTGATCTCAGTTTGAAAGGCATTCCAGAGGATGGGAGCCACCACACTGAAGGCCCTGTTCCTGGTGGTTTCCAAGTAGTTCTCCAACCCGTGTGGGAACACCAGGAGTGCCTCTCCAGAGGTCCTCAGTGATTGGGCAGGATGAGAAGGGACAAGGCATGTCCTCAAGTACAGACCCATTGCAGAATTCTGTAACCATGAAGTATGGACATTGTGGGCAGGTTAGTGCCTACGTAACAAGGTACTAGCTTTCATACTAAGAAACCTCAATTGGATCAGTAATAGGTCTGCAGGGAAGAGCTCAGGCAGGGAAGCAAAATCTGAGTAGAGCTGGGGAAAAATCAGGCACCCAAGAGCAGCAGACTAGGATGCTGCACCAGCCAGTAAGAGTTTAAATCAGCTGTAGGCAGGTCTGAATTTCTAGCTTCTGGTCCACCTCTGAGGAAGCTATGGGTGCTTAAAAGGGCTGTGCTTGATTCTTCAGGTGTTGGCTGTAGTAGGGCATGGCTATGGGTGGGGAGAATTCCTGTTCTGCTGAGGATTCAGAGGAGGTGTCCTTGAGACCAAGGAGAAGGCAGAGTGATTTCCTCAGGATGTGTAGATGAAGGCAAAGCTTCATCTACACTTCAGCAAAGCTTTCGACAAAGTGCCCCATGATATCCTGATGAGCAAACTAGCTCAAAGTGGGCTACATGAAACAACGATCTGGTGAATCCACAATTGGCTACAGAATTGGACTCAAAGAGTGCTTATCAATGGGATCTTCTCAAACTGGGCAGAGGTAACGAGCGGGGTACTGCAGGGCTCAGTCCTGGGCCCAGTGCTTGTCAACATCTTTATTAATGACTTGGGGGTGCAGGGAATGCTGATCAAATTTGCAGATGACACAGAACTGGGTGGGATAGCTAATAACTTGGGAGACAGAAACAAAATTCAAAGTGATCTGGATAGACTGGAGCGCTGGGCAGAAAACGACAGAATGACATTTAACAGGGATAAATGCCAAGTTCTGCACCTAGGAAAAAGAAACCAAATGCACAGTTACAAGATGGGGGATATGTGGCTCAACAACACTACAAGCGAGAAGGATCTTGGAATTGTTGTCGATCACAAGCTGAATATGAGCCAACAATGTGATGTGGCTGCAAAAAAGGCAAATGCTCTTTTGGGCTGCATTCATAGAAGCATAGCTTCCAAATTCCGGGAAGTACTAGTTCCCCTCTACTCAGCACTGGTTAGGTCTCATCTGGAGTACTGTGTCCAGTTCTGGGCACCACATTTTAAGAAGGATGCAGACAAACTGGAGAGGGTTCAGAGGAGGGCAACAAAGATGATCAGGGGACTGGAAACAAAGCCCTATGAAGAGAGACTGAAAGAACTGGGCATGTTTAGCCTTCAGAAGAGAAGACTGAGGGGAGATATGATGGTGCTCTTCAAGTACCTGAAATGTCACAGAGAGGAAGGCCAGAATCTCTTCTCGATCATCCCAGAGTGCAGGACACAGAAGAATGGGCTCAAGTTACAGGAAGGCGGATTCTGGCTGAACATCAGGAGAAACCTCCTGACTGTAAGAGCAATACGACAATGGAACCAATTCCCTAGGGAGGTGGTGGGCTCTCCCACACTGGAGGCATTCAAGATGAGGCTGGACAGCCATCTGTCAGGGATGCTCTGACTTGGATTCTTGCATTGAGCAGAGGGTTGGACTCGATGACCTTGTAGGCCCCTTCCAATCCTACTATTCTATGATTCTATGATATCTTGTTGTTCTATCCAAATAGGCTCCAACCTGGTACTGTAGGAAAGTTTTTGGGGAGAGCTGAGTGGAAATAGCCATCTCCAGATATTTCTCCCCAGCATCTGGTAGCCAAATATCTCTAAACAGGAACATTGCCTTCAATTAAAGAAAAAACTTTTTTACTCTTTTCCTGCTACTGGGGTTAGGCTAGGGGATTTACTGTTAACTATATAATGCTGTGTTTTATTGTACTTGTTTGTATTATGTATGATACTCTGAGAGCTTTGGCTATAGGGTGACTCCTACATTTAATGAACAAAAAAATAATATTTCCCCTTCCCCTTATATGTTTTCCAGGAGAACTGATTAACCTTGCCATGTACTGTGAGAGAATAAGGAGGAAATTTTGGCCAGAGTGGCACCACGATGATGACAACACTCTGTACGAGTCAGAAGAGAGTAGTGAAGCAAGTAAAACTCAGCCCTTGCAGGACTTCAGTTTTTACTCTAGGACAGAAACATTTGATGATGAAGGAACTGAGAATAGTTTTTCCCGAACACCCGATACCGATTACACTGGACATTCCCTCTTTGATTCTGACGTGGACATGGATGACTACACAGATCATGAACAATGCAAGTGAGGTGTCTAAGAAATGCTCCTCTAGCTTGTGTGAGAAATGCCATCACCTCTTGGGAATTCTGGCAACTTCCCCAGGTTCTAAAGAGGCCCAGGTTGGTTGGGAAGAGACCATTGTGCTCGATGCTGTTTCCATATGCCATTTGGACCTCTCCAGCATTTTTTCCTTTTGTTCAAGCGTTCCAGTGGACCCTAGACAAACAATTTTTAATTCTTCTTGACGAGATGGTGAAAAGTTGACAAGGAAGGTAGTGGGTGGGGCGGGATTCATGTAAAAAAGAAGGACATTCCAGAATGACATGGAGAAGCAAATGATAAGCAAAGTGTTGAGGAAAGCTAGTTTGGGGCTGATATTCTCATCATCCCAGAAACAGACTGAGGATGGGGGAAAGAAGGAGAGAGGGGGTCATTAGAGCCTCCTGTCTCCTTTATACATCACAGAAATAATTAAACTGGGCCAACAGTTTGAGGAATGACAAAATCCTCCTTCCGTCCATGGCTCCTATCACTTTGGGCGTACCAGGTGACTGCTTCTATTTGGTGTGTGCCCACGTGCGGAGCGCTTGAAATGCATGGTCTCCAATTTGACAGAAAAATGGCCAAAGAAGACAAAAAGAAGGAGCTTTTTTCTTTATTTGCATTCAGTTGTCTGTTCCCATTTGATAAATTTGCTTAGCAATTTTTAATTTATTTTGGTACCATTTAAAAAAAAAAAAAGGATGATGCTCAAAGTTTGGTTTTTCGCTTATATATAACACCTGCTTGCCACCATTACATCACACTCTAGTGTGACCAAGAAACAGAACCCAGGATCAGGTTATGCAGATGAAAAGGAGACCTATACATTGTGAAGCAGACATGATTCTCAGCGGCTAAAATTGTTGAGAGCAGGTTTAACCCCCATCCAATTACGTTCCTGATTATACCCTTTAACTTTCTCTCACATACATGAATGGTTGCTTTTCTCCCTTCTCCACACCTGAAAGTGGATGCCCCCCCATCCCCCCCCCACACCAACTAGGATCCTGCAGTGGGCTACATCCTCCCACTTAAGCCCTTCCAAAATACACATCTTTCCTGTGTGTGCATGTGCACAGACACCCAGCTATAGTAATGGTAGGCTTTCTACTAGTACCTCATAATCTGCACCAGTTTGGCCAGTTGTTAGATGGAGCATACTACAAACATTTTTCTAAGGTTCTTGGATAAGAATTGGATTTTATTTATTTATTTACACTATTTATATACTGTTCCACATCTAAACAGACTCCAGAGCAAAAGATAAATGGAATAAAACACCATATTCAAAGTTGAATACACCTTTTTTGTTTTCACTTCCTCGTCCGCAACATGGCAGAGCGCTGCAAATCTTTACAAAGCCCGCTGATTTTATTATGGAGCAGTGCAGGGATGAATTTTGGAAAGGAAAGGTGCTGCTGGGGCTGAAGCTTACCCAGAAGTCATACCATCTGCCTTTAAAGACCTTACCTCAAAGGATATGTTAAGGCTAGCTATGGTTACACAACGCAAAGTATGTGACAGCTGTTCAAAGGGATAACCATCTTTATTATGTTACATGTTCCAGAGCACATGCTCTGGCTTTCCAAGACAGATTGTGGGATTTTATTTAATTCATTTTATTTACAAGGATTTTTTATCCTGCTCTTCAACCCTAAAAGGGTTTTCCAGAGCTCTGGCTCCCCAGTTAAGCTCTGCTGTAGGATTGGTTTGTCAGCTGCCTGAAAATGTGCTTAGCCAACATTTGCTGTTCTAGCCTGTCTTCCTTTCCGTATAATGGATCTGGTTCATCATCTCTTATCTGCGCAGCTCTTGCATGCAGTGCTGAGATCAGTGCTATTAAACTGATAAGGGTTCTTCAGCAGTGTTATCACATTGTCCTTGGAACTTTTGGGACCTGAAATCTTCTTAATCACTGTATAACTTACATCTTCTATATAGTGTAATATAAGAACAGTAGCTGATCTCAGATCCATAGAAATCTAATCGCAGGCTGTGTCCATTAGTTTAGCAGTTTAACAGAGATCTCTTACAATTAGAAAATAAAAGCACTCTGGAATGTTTGGGGAGTTGAAGAAGGCCTCTGTTTTTCTTTTGTTCATTCCAAATATGCCTGAAATGACATAAAAGTTGGTGGTAGCAGCAAAGATCTCCCTGTGCCTATCTGTAACCTTCTCATGTGGTGACGGATGCCAACTGAGGCCTTAATGGTGTAATCCTAGGGACCATTGAACTGATCAGATCTCCTCCTCCAAGGAGGAGGGCAGCAGGGAGATTAAACCTCGGAACCCCTCTCCCAGCCCCTGTGGAAATCTCTTAAGCGCGTAGCTCTCTCACTTCAGAAAGTGGGGAAAGGAGTGTGATATGGATGGACTGGGCTCCCAACACGGGGGGAGGGGGGAATTACGCCAGCCCAGCAAGTGTTGTAAATAATTTCCTTCCCATTGCTTGTTTGGCTTATTCACTTCCCAAGTGTTCCCACATAGCTCCTGGCTCAAAAACCAGATGAAAATGTCATATACATGTATATTTGGAAAGAAAATACCTTTAAAGTACATATTTAAATGTGATTTTTTGTGCAAATTTAAAAACAATCACAGATTGCTGTGGAAACAGGACAGAATGGACTTCTGAGCGAACACACATGAAAGTGGCAGGGGCCTGAAATGGACTGGTTTGTCCATTCTCTAATTGTATTGTCTCTAATCCATAGATTTTAAAGGATGGGGAGGCATATGTAAGAAGAGATTGGGCATCCCCTTAGAAGAGAACCTTTAGGATGATTATCTCCCTTTTTAATTTAGGGTCATAAAAAGATTGTACATTCCAGCCTGAATAAGAAATCAGTGTAATGGTGCAAATCCATTTGAAATTAATTGGGCATGTGTTAGTGGAGAAGTCTTAGGATACTTTTGCTTTTAAAGTTGCCTGACTGAAGAAAAAAAAACACCTTGAATCTTCTAAGCACACCTTCTTTTTCTTCTTTCCATATGTGAAGCAATCTTGGGGGGCGGGGGGGACTGCAAGGATCTAAAGGAACTACAAATATCACAGCATTTTAGTTATATGGTTTCTTCTTTGTTTGATAAGAAATACATGAATGTATTTAACATATATGCCTTTCGTTTCTTAGGAACAACTCAGGTTATTTTGGAGGAACAAATTAGTAAGTTTTCTTTTTCTTTTTACCCTGTTAGGCCAATTGAATGGCTTGAATTTAAACTGAATTAAAAATTGTGGATGGAGGTAGCTATGTATGTATAAACAAGTCTATCAGATAACGAAATATATTTATTTCTAATGTATAGTTGGAGATCTTGCTTCTGTTGCAGAGAAATAGTTATCCACTTGCAGAAATAAAATGTTGCTTCTCTTATTATTATAAAGCCTTGAAATTAAAGAGCCAGATCATATTGTAAGTTGGGGTGGTAGCTGATCTGGTAACTTAAAAAAAAAAATGGGATTATGGTTTGGATAAATGCAACCAGAAGGAAGGCTGCAGCACACAGAAAGCTACTAAATGCAAGACAATGTATTGACAAATTTTTGCAGTTTACATTTGTCGCCTTCAGTGCCATTTTTTCGTAGAAAGGTGGTGCACAAATCAATTAAATAAATAATTACTAGATTTAAGGCACAATCCTATGGCCACTAGACAGCGTCCATGGGTTTTTTCAGTTTCAGGAACCGAGCTCAGAGCCAGCGCCCCAAGCTCGGTTCCCAGAAACCTGACTGCCCTCCCCCACTGCCTCGTAGGAGGCGCGGTTCGTTCCCAGCTCCTTACTTGAAAGAGCAGTGTGGAGCAGCCGAAAAGGGGGCATTCCTGGGGGCAAGGAGGGGACCATGGAAGCGTTGTTATGACGCTTCCTATGCGCCATCCGGCCTGCCTCCGCTCCGAGGTACCCTGGCTACAGAACCAAAATCAGACGTCTAGCTGCAAATGCAGGGTGGCTGGAGCATGGAGGAGAAGACTCCGCACTCTGCCCACCCTGCATTGGATAGTCAGCTGCCTCCGAGTTTGGAGGTGGCCGGCTATCCCCATAGGATTGTGCCCTTAAGAACATGTTTCCAATTTTGAGAAATTTCTTCAGCGTTTATACTCTTAGTCCATTTTTAAGAAACTGCTCTCTCCAGTGAACCGTATCGGTGGCAATTCAATAATTCAGTAAGCCAAATCTGGAGAGAGAATTCAAGCAAAATACTAATGAGCTAACTGTATAAATGTACGATTTCCTTTGAGGGAAATAATGGGTATTCAAAATGCATCAGGAAATTAGATAGCTTGTTGCCAGGAGGTCTTGTTGCACGTATTGGCTTCTTTTCCCTTTTCTGGTTTTGTTGTTAGCCCAGAATGAATGCTGTGATGGTCCACTGGTTCTCTGATCACTTCACTACATGCTGAATTAGCATTGCACCATAAACACTATGGAAACATCAGATGGACATATATACAACCACCTCAACATTCAATTCCTGTCTCTGTCCTCTGTTAAAGTCACCACAAGTAGGACATAAAGGTAAATAAGCAAACATACTTTTGGACGTAAGTGAGAGTATATTGTCATCTTCACCAGAAGGTGTTCACCCAAATTTAACTAATGTGGGGTAGCAACAGCACATCTGCCATATGTCCTCATTCTTACAGATCTAGCAGAGAGAAAGGAACATGTTGTGCCAGGAGCCAAGGACAGTTGTATACAAAAGCAGCTATCATGAGATAGCAAATGATGCCTCACTTTATCCCAGTTTCTAAAAAAAATTTCTACTCCCATGTAGACAAGAGGGGAGGATACAGCATTTAAGAGCTGATTGTCATTGATGGGTGACTACAGGTGAATACGTATGTATTTATTTAATAAATTTATATACACCACTTAAAGGAATTTACAAAAGTGTACAATACACAAGCACAATAAAATGCAACATAAAATAGTAACATGTGCATTTCAACATACACATATCTAAAGGAGTAACTAGCAGCATACATGATCAACAAAAATTAATCAGGAAAGATGTGGGTGAAAAACTTCTTTAGCATACGCCTAACGCTCAGAATAGCTGGTTCCTGCCTTAATCGCAGGGCCAGAGTAGGTCAGGGTCAACTACACTAGTAAACATGTTTTTGAGTGGCTGTCAGATGAATCCAGGAAGCCTACAGAATGACCAGAATGGTCTCCCCTGATGACTGAAAGGAACAGATAGGAGTGTAAGGGACAAGGTGGTATCTCAAATAATCTGGCCCTAAAGACGTACCTTCTACCAGTGAATGAATGGGTTAGGTCAGGCCATCATAACTTGTGATGCACCAAACTGAAGACAGACCACAGGGCTGGCCCAAGGCATTTTGCTGCTTGGTTAAGATGGTGACCACACTATCCCCTGTAGAGAGCCCAGTCTGGCTGGCAGCTGAATCATGCTTCAACACCTGTGATAGCGTAATGTCTTCCACTTCACCTGAGGGGCTGGCTTAGGGGGTGCAGGGCAGGCCATGTGGCATACACAGCCCTGCCCTTCAACAACTCGCAACCACCCCCTGCCCCTCAGCATTTGCTGCCTGAGGTGGCTGTCTCACTCTGCCTAATGGTAGGGCCAGCTCTGACAATCCATCAGCCATCTAGGAGTACAGTAGACCTCCATGTGTTGCTGCCTACCTGGGACTACAGCAACATAGAATTGTTCCAACACCCAGCAGGCTACGCTACATGGCTGTTGGGCTGCTTTTGGCATGGTGGATCACAGGTTGTGCTGGCCTGAAATGGATCTTCCACAGATCAGCCAATGTGCTGTTTAGGGCATAATGCTATGGCCGCTAGACAGCAGCTAGACGGCCATTGGATTGTTTGGTTTCCGGGGACTGACCTCAGATCGGTTCCCAGAAAACTGCCTCCCTGCCCCCGCCGCCTCGCAGGCAGCACAGATCGTCCCGAGGCGCCGCACTCAGATGAGCAGTGTGGAATGGGGCAAAAAGGGGTGTTCCAGGGGTGGGGATGGCAGAAGTGCTGGCGCGACACTTCCTATGCCTCGTCCAGCCCCCCCCGTCTCCGAATTCCCAGGGGCTTGAGAGCTGCAATCAGCCATCTAGCTGCGAATGCAGGGCAGCTGGAGTGCAAAGAAGATCCCCTCCTCACTCTGCCCACCCTGCATTGGATAGGCGGTCACCTCTGAGTTCGGAGACAGCCGCCTATCCCGATAGGATTGCTCCCTCTATGCACAAAAATAAAAATCACATTTGGGTGTTAAAAATGTAATAAGGAAATACCTAGTGCCGCTGTTTTGTTTCCCTTGTTGTCTGGGCTTTCCGGGGCTCAGCTCTTCTGCTATTTCCCCCTCACTCGTAAGTGTTAGAAACCTTTAGAAAGAGACTGAATGTTTCAGGAGCTGTCAAAATCAGGGATAGGAAAGGAACAGAATTTAAAGCTGGTATTTTTTTTCTTTTTTTTGCCTTAGTGGGGAAATGTGTGCAATGCTTTAGCTTGACAGGTTTGACAGTTATGCCAGAGGGGTTCTGTTTGTTCTTTTGTTGCTGGTGATTATGTCTTTTTGCTATTCTTTGATTCGGCATCTGGAAGATTAGTGGTGTGTACCTGTACTGAACAGGAGCCATGCTAGGTAAGCCATCTCATGCGATACCTTGACTGCTTAACCTGTATGGTACTAGTTGTGTTGGCCCTTCAAGGTCAGAAGAACAAAGGCAAGCAGTGCTCCTGTGGTGGTGGTGGGATGTTGTTTTGTTTTTGTTGCTGTCAACTACTACAAAACTTCTACTACCAGACAAGAGAACAAGAAGGTGAGTTTATAAAGGATCACTTTCAATGGGAAAACATCACCACAAGGTGACATTTCTTTTTATCGTTTTCATTATCAAAACTTTCTTGAGAATCTGTCCCTCATGTTTAGAGATGGAAATGTATTTCACTGCAGTCTGAAGAGAGGGGGTTGGATCCAGGATCTGTCTTCACTGGGTGGAAGGGCTGTAGCCATGGAAGGTGTCTCCACCTGATTTTCAGGGATCCCCCTCCCCTCTCCACAGCTCACTGCATTCAGCAAGGGGTACTAATCATCTGTGTAGCATTTTCAGGGGGTGGAGGGGGTTCCATGGGGACGAGGGGGTGGGGAAGTCCACTTCTGCCAGCCCAGTTGCGCATGCCTAAATCTCAACCCAACCCAGAGTCCATCAAAACAACTGTCAGGACATAGTCAAATATACATTGTAGCAAATGGAAGCACACATATGAAGAAGTTTTGCTACACTGGAATGATTGGAAGGACACCATGTCATGTCTTTTCTCAGTTATAAATGATCACATCAATTTGCTTTGAGGCTGGTGTCACCATCTGTGATACATAATATGTATATTTAAAAGAACATACACTGCAAGATATGCAACAGGATCACTGACGTGGCATGAGCTGAACATGGTGGTAACTGGTAATCATAGGAACAGCATTGCATATGTATGTTCAGTTTCAGATGAGTATATCCAGACTTCCTGATACACAAAATATAGGCTACATCAAATTCAACATGATGTTTTTATGAATTAGTGAATCTATGATGGAATAAACGGGTACTATATCCCCATTTTAAATGTTTATCAAGTTCACGATAAAAACTAGCCTTTGTGGTTCCAGTATTACAAATAACCAGGATTTGTCTGTTGTTCCTTTTAGCTGCAATTGCTTAAAACTCACTAAAAGGAATACAGGATTAATTGGCTTGCAGCACTCTCACAGAACAATGTACTTGCCTGTGCGTTTTCCTCCATCATTCTTCTAAATTTATTATATTTTGTTATATTTTCTACCAGTATTTTGTTTAAACCAATATGAGGATTTTAGTTTTAGGATCACCGAGATTTACAAAGCCTTTATGATCAGTCTATCTAATGCAAGAATATTAGGGAAAGAGTGAAATCTATGTAGTTGGTGTAGTATGGAGAGCAAATGTCAAAACTATTCCATGTACAATGTTTTACTGAAACAATGAAGTAACACATTGCTAAATGACGAAACCAATGTTGTTTTTTTTAAAGAAGCTATGAACTTACATGAGACTTCTGTTATTTTAGCACTGTTATTACAACTAGTTTATAAAGCCATATTTAAACTTGTGCACTTGAGCATAACATACATTTAAATTGTGCACTATGTTGATCAATGTGTACATACATGTGTGGAAATTTATATATTTGGTCTCAATGCTGTATGTAGTTGATGTGTAAATGATAATGAACAGGTATCAAATATGCTGTGTGTCATTCCTTGCTGTTCTTGCCTTGGGCACTAAGAAGTCCCAGGGTCCACCACTACAAAATCTTAGTCCACTGTTGCTATATAGATAAAAGGAAATGTTCCCTAATGGAAAACCCATCTCCAGAACTTGCTGCCGGGTGTGGAAACAGATAACAGAAAACAATATATGGGTTTATAGGTCTGCAAGGTTCATAATGTTTTCATACTCCAGTATATTTTACATTACTGACATTAGATACTAGATTACTGTCTTGGCAGTGCATTCTGTTTTGTGGTTACTGTCTAATAGCTGCTTCTGGACATTACTGGGAACAGGATACCTGGCTAGCTGTATATTTGAAAAGGACCCAAAGACACTTCCAGTGTCGCTCAGAGCAAGTGAAGGTACTTTCAACTGTTGCCCAGAAGCACCAAACAAGGAAGTGGTAGTGAGGTAGCTTCCTGTGAAGGGGGGAAGTAGCGCACCTCTTATTTTGGTGCTTCCACAAAAGGTGGAAACGGTAATGAGTCATAGAGTTAGTGAACACTCTTGGGGAATTCTTGCCTAAACCACACTGGGATAAATATTATGAAAAGCACTTCAAAATGCCTTTAATGCATGCTTACATATGTACATACATGCCCTTGTCATGCTGGCTTGGCTCAGAGGTGCTAAGCTGAGGGTTCTCCGTCAGTTTTAGCGATCTTACTAGGACAAGGGATGGAGGCAGCCTCTTAAATATATTGTCTCCAAACTGCTAATGGGTTTACACTTCATCAGGCCCTTGAATTGTGCAGAAAAATAATAGGAAGGCTGTGAAAAGTAAAGGGTCACTGGTTTAATGGCCTCCCACTAACATATCCCTCCCTTCATAGGAGGTCAGTGGCTGTCCCTTGGATGTACGGAAGCTTCTCTCTCCTTTTGTTTAATACTTAAGGTAATCCCATATTATGGTACTCATCTGATTTAAGAACTTAAGTAGAGCCCTGCTGGATCAGACCAAATGCTTATCTAGTCCAACATTTTTTCCTACAGTAGCCAACCAGATACCCAGGGGAAGCCCACAGGCAGGACTAGGATGGCCATTTTTGAATCACCAAAAAAGAGGGCATGCGAGGACACCTATAAAATCTGCAAATGCTAATTTACATGTATAGCTGCAAATCAAGAAATGATTTTATTTATTTAAAATTATTTTAAGATTTCCTTTAAATTAGATAGAAATACAGTACATCTCATGAACCTGAGCACACTCCGGGAGAGAGCGGAGGACAGGAAGGCCCGGCGTGCTATGGTCCATGGGGTCACAAAGAGTCGGACACGACTTAACGACTGAACAACAACAGTACATCTCACCATAGTGTGGAAGACTGTGACCATATCACCTGTGTGCCTTGCTCAGTCTGTTGTCCAGGTGCTGTTGATGGGCAGCTTCAGGGCCCAACTCCTCCTCCTGATGGTTTTTTTTTCAGTCTTCATACCAAACTTGGACTGCACAGCCCTTCAAATAGAGGACATCTTCAAAATAGGGGACTGTCCTCTGTAAAAGAGACTTGGCCATCCTAAGTCATGAATGCAGCAGCACCCTTCCGGTCACATAGTTATCATGACTAGTAGCCACTGATAGTTTTATCCTCCATTAATTTGTCTAAGGGAGCAATCCTATGGTTTCTAGACATTGTCTGGGGGGCCATTGGATACTGGGGATTCTGCCCTTCGAAGTTGGAGACAGTGCTCCAACCTTGGAAGGGGGAGTTGGAGATTTGACCCCCCTCCCCTCCCCCCTTGCAGCCAGAGCGGAAAAAAACATGCCAGCTGCTCCCCAAGGTCAGAAAAGTGACCTTGGAGAGGGGGTTAAGGTGATGTTTTGAGTGGCAGAGAGGAGACCAGAGAGGCCAGGAGATGGGCTATCATGAGCCGCGTCCAGCCTCCTTCCCTCCCCTCTGAAGCACCATGGTTAGATGACAAAAAAGCTTGCCTAGCAAAAAAGTGCAGTGCGGGGCAGGAGGATGGGGAAGTGAAGATCACCTCTGCCGCTCCTCCCACCCTGCACTGGATAATTGGAAGCCTCTGAGTTTGAGAGCTTCCAATCCTCAAGGGTGCAATCGATAGGATTGCACTCTAATTCACTTTTAAAGCTTTCCAAGTTGGTGGCCATCCCTACATCTTGTGGCAGTGAATTCCATAGTTTATGCGCTATGTTCAGAAGAACTTCCTTTTGTCTATTCTGAATCTTCCACCGCTCTGCTTCATAGGATGAGCCTGGGTTCTCGTATTATATGAGAGGGAGAAAAAACTTCTTATCCACTTTCTCTACACCATGCATAATTTTGTACACTTCTGCCATGTCCCCATTTAATCTCCCCTTTTTCTAAACAAAACAATCCCAGACATTGTAATCATTCCTCATATGAGGAAATTGTTTAGATTGGCCTTCCATGCACCTTTTCCAGCTTTACAATTTCCTTTTTAGGTGTAGTGACGAGAACTATACACAGTATTCCAAATGTGATTACACCATAGATTTGTGTAAAAGCACTATAATATTGGCAGTTTCATTTTCGATTCCGTTCCTAAAGATTCCCAACATGGGAAATTAAGTTAGCAGTAGCTGGAGACCCTCACTTTGCTTTGAAGTGATCCCAGTTGCTGGTAAGAAAAACTGTTAACTTAAAAAAAGAAAAAATGAGAGGATAAGGGCACCTCTGTGGACACCAAGAAAGGTGTCAAGAGCCGCATTGGTACCCATGAGCATCAAGTTGCCTATTCCCAATGTTGTACACGCAGAGACTAAGGCAGAACAGTTGACTTTTCCTCCTCCTTGGTCTTTACTCGTGGTACATACATTTACAGGGAGTGCCTAAAACAGGAGTGGTGAACCTTTTATCTGTTGAGGACCACATCCCCTTGGGAGTAATCTGTTGGGGGCTGCAGGCCAGCAATGAGCTGGGGAGAGCCAGAGGTGGGTAAAGCCAGAGCCAAAACTGGGTTGGGCCACCCCCTTCTCTCTCTACCTCTCCCTGCTGAGGCAAGAAAAGACTGCTCTTGCCAGAGGTCTGAACTGATCATATGCAGGTGGCTTTTAACATCAGGCTCAGCCCTGCAGGTTGTGTCCCCCACCCCACCCTAAAAGAAAGGTAATTCATTGTGTTAAAAAATAAATAGGAAGAGAAAGGGACCATCATTCCATGTGGGCAGAAAGGGAGAGAGACATGTAGTAGGCTGGGAGAGGCCTCTAGAGCCATCTGGGGCCCTTGCGGTTCTCCCACCCAGCCAAGTGCTTAAGTTGTGCACCGAAGACAATCTTCACATTGATAAAGATCATGCTTCTTTCATGAGGATATTCTGAAAGAAATAGTTACAGTGAGGTTAGTCAGTGGGAATGACTAGTTGTTTCATAACCCCTGCCTTGCCATCTTGCAGTTAATAAACCAGACCCTTCAGTCATCCAGGCTACAGAACATTGTTCAGGCTATGTTCATTCCACTGCTGGTTGTATTCTTAATGCAATGCAAGCCAGGAGTGGCATGTCTGGTGAAAACAGAAATGGAGGTGGTTCCTTCATGGTGACTCTATCATTTGTACTGACCCGTTTCCTATCTGTCTTTTGGGCTAGCAAGGAGCCACAGAGACCTGGATTGTGGGTACTGGGCAGATTGAATGAGGAGACCAGAACCTAACTCTCTCACACACACAAAACTACACCTCTTTTCAAAGTGCTTAAAGACTCAGATCTGATTGCATTTAGCGCTACAGCAGGGTCCTCGAGCAGTTCAAAAGCTCTACAATAGCCCTGGACACTCTGTTCCTTTTAAGCTTTAAATTGCACAATCATACACAATTTTTTGGGGGAAAAATACGTAGCTATAATACAGCCATATAGCTACAGCTATCGCAGAGCTTAAAAGTAGGCAATGATAAAGGCTGCTGCACTGGGGTGATAAACTGGCAACCAGGCAGTCCTTAAGCTGAAGTGGTTTGTGCTGTTTCTGTGTTCTTCACGACAAGCTTGACCTAAGTATGAAGAAAGGTCATTCCTTTCCGGCAGGCTAGAGCAAATTCAAACCATGATGATGATGATGATGATAGTAAAATAATTCTTTTGAATATGTGCATCTTTAATATCAGTGGAGGCTGGTAGCTCCGATGTCAGTGGGGCAGTGGATCCGCTCCGGGTTTCAGTCCGAACTCTAAAAGAGCTATCCGAGGGGCTTCACATCTTGTATATATCTTTTAGAGTTCTAACTGAAACCGGGAGTGGATTTACTGCCCTGCTGACGTTGGAGCCACTAGCCCCTATTGTTTAATATACAGGAACATAGGAAGCTGCATTATGCTAGGTCAGACTATTGGTCCACTGTCCATCTAGCCCAGTATTGTCTACACTGACTACAAGTAGGCTTCTTTTCTAGCTCTCTCTGGAGATGCTGGGGACTGAACCCAGGACCATCCACATGCAAACCATGTTCTTTACCAATGAGATTCAGCTCCTTATAGGCATATCGTTTTATAGGCTGGCTTATCTGCAGCCAGGCTATTGAACTATCTAGGTCACCGCTGCCTCCTCTTCCTGGCAGTGGCTTGTCAAGGCATCTGCTAGAGGTGACATAGGACAGAACTAGGGATGGACAAATCAGTCAGTTTTGCTTTCTCCAGCATTTGCATCTTCTAAAGCTTCAGTACTTTCCATCTCTAATATAAATAAATGTGTGAATTGTGGTACATCCTTCATAAAAGATTAACAGAAAGAAGCTTTCCCCCCATACTTAGAACAAAGAGGCAGAAGCAGAAGAAGAGAAACAGTATCTTGGTCAGCTCAAAGTGTGCATCTAATAGGCAAGCTCTTTGAAGCTGTGGGAGATGTTTTTGCGGAGGAGTTTTCTGATCAGCTTGAAGAAACAATGGGCTGTGGTACTTCTGCTGAAGATATTCTTTCAACATAGATGCTGTTGCTAGCTTTTTCTTTTTTTTTTTTAAAGAAACTAATAAGAAGCAAGCCTCAAAATTTTTACCTCTGCCTTTTTACTAATTGAACCCTTACTTTAAATAAAAAACAAAGGCACTAATTCTGTCACGGCTGATCCAAAACTTGTTGAATGGCAAGAGGTAATAGAAAAATGAAAAGTAAGTATGTCCCAGCTTAATGTAGAATGTTGCGATAGGTTACTTTTAAGTTTTATTCTGTGCATTTGCATTACATACTTTTACATTGTTTTGTAATAATTGATTGCAAATAGCAATTTAAAATATGGTTGTTTTTAAAAAGAAGAAAAATGAAGGAGATCACTGCAACAGAGCGTACAACATAACAGTACAAACAATTCCCTGTAACATAAAGGGTCAGTGCAAACATCTTCAGAGCCCACGGTGCTGAACACCCCACCCCACCTCATAACTAATACGCTAATATGATCTAGCAGGGGTGGATTGATTGGGTGAGTCCAGGGAGGTGGTAAATGCTTCACTCTGTCAGGGGATGGTGCCTGCCACCTTGAAAGAGACTGTAGTGCAACCTCTCCTGAAGACGACCTCTCTGGACCCAGACGTATGTGAGAACTATTGCCCCCTTGCTAATATCCCCTTTGGGGGCAAGGTGCTAGAGCGTGTGGTGGCTGGGCAGCTTCAGATGTTCTTGGAAGAAACTGATTATCTTGACCCATTTCAGTCTGGTTTCAGGCCAGGGTATGGCACTGAAACGGCCTTGGTTTCTCTGACTGGCGACCTCCTCTGGGTGAAAGACAGGGGGAGTGCTACCCTGTTGATCTTCCTGGATCTCTCTGTGGCTTTTGACACCGTTGATCATGGTGTCTTACTGGATCGGCTCTGAAGGATGGGAGTTGGGGGCACTGTGCTACAGTGGTTCCGCTCCTACCTGCAGGGCCAATTCCAGGGAGTGGTATTAGGGGATTCCTGTTCTACCCCATGGCTATTAAGCTGTGGGGTGCCACAGGGTTCTATTCTATCCCCTATGCTGTTCTACATCTATATGAGGCCCTTGAGTGCGGTCATTAGGAGTTGGGGGGGTGTCACCAGTACGCTGATGATACTCAGCTGTGTTTCTCCTTGTCATTGGAGTCAGCTGAGGCGGTGAAGGTACTGGATTATTAAAGCCTGGAGGCTTTAATAGGTTGGATAAGGGACAATAAACTGAAGCTAAATCCTGACAAGATGGAAGCTCTCTGGACTGGTGGTTCCTGAGTCCGGGAATTGGGTAAGTGACCTGTCCTGGATGGGGTTGCACTCCCGCTGAAGGAGCAGGTGCATAGCTTGGGAGTACTCCTACATCCATCCCTGTAACTGGAGCCCCAGGTGGACTCCGTGGCCCAGAGTACTTGTGGCCAGCTTCGGCTGATCTACCAGCTGTGGCCTTTCCTGTACAGGGATAACCTAGCCACAGTAGTGCATGTGCCGGTAACTTCCTGATTAGGCTACTGCAATGCACTTTACATTGGGCTGCCCTTGAAGACGACTCGGAAGTTGCAGCTAGTGCAAAATGCAGCAACTAGACTGCTGGCTGGAACATCTCATAAAAATCATATAACACCAGTTTTAAAGGAATTGTATTGGCTGCCAATAGGCTTCCGGTCAGAATTCAAGGTTTTGGTGATGACATTTCAAGCCCTTAGTGGCTTGGGACCTTGATATTTGAGGCAGTGTCTCTCCCTATATATGTCTGCCTGAGAACTGAGATCTGTTGGAGGGGCCCTTCTCTGCATCCCACCAGTGCGAGACATACACTATGATGGGATGTGGGAGAGGGCCTTCTCTGCTGTGGCACCCTGGTTGTGGAATGCCCTCCCCTTGGAGGCCCGATTGGCACAGACATTGGTCTCATTTCGGCGCCAAGTAAAAACATGGCCTTTTACCAAAGGCTTTGCGGGCTAAATGCATTCCCTAAAGTAGCACACAGTTTTAACTTATTTATTGCTTTAGATTTTAATTGGCATTAGCTTGTTTAATGGTTTCATATGTTTTAGGTGTTCAAATTATTTATTGTTTTATACTGCTTGAATTGAGTTTATGTGTATGCCGCCCTGAGATCTTAATGATATAGGGTGGAATATAAATGGTTTTAAATAAACAAACAAACAAACTCTTTTCACAACAGGTAACACATTTATTTTATTCTCATTGGGGGAAGTGGACATTTCAAGATTTCTGTATGCCACTACCAGGCCATTTCCTGAGGATCTCAAGCTGGCCTTACGTAAGAGGAAAAGACAGCTTCCTGATGGTTCATCCTGAGCTGCCTATTCACCTATGAATGGCATATTTCTGGAAGAGACCGGCAGGGATAAGGAGAAGTATCTTACTTGGTGGTGTCAGGATTGATTCTGAGTGCACGGAGATAATTATCAGTTCAGATTCAGATGGGGAATAGCCAGAACTGGGGAAGGCATCTTCCCCAGCAAGTTCAGATATGGAGAGGCGTGCTTCTCAGGAGGCTAGCACCCAGATCGCTGGGCCTGAAGCCCCTCCCCTCCCTCCTCTGTGAGAATTCAGGAGGAGAATGAGGAGGAGGAGAGCACGGGATGTGACCTGAGGGATGCTAGACTGTGGCGCAGAGCGAAGAGGAAAAGTTAGAGGCTCAGACAGTTGACCCGGTTGCCGATGCATGAGGGTCAACATTGGGGAGCATCACTGGATGGGGCATTTCCCTCCCTAAGTTATTCTAGCCAGCAAGTCCCTGTTCAAACTGCTGGCAACATCGTAGCTCCCATTTGGATTCCCTTCTGTCATTCCTTTGTAGCCTGAGAGTCTTCGGGGATTTCATCTGCAATGAACCTGTTGATAGTGAATTAAAGGCGTGAGACTGAAGCCTCCCTTCTTGTGTGTGCGCATGAGGAAGGAGGGGGCCGAGGGAACGTGACAGGTGGTGATTTCTGCTCTCCTTCACTTCGTTATCTCCCCGGTTGCCCTAGGACACACATCTTGAAAACCTATGAACTTCACTCATGCGCCTGCTGTTATGAACTGTACTGGAGAAATTTGGCATGGCACAAGGCCAACGGTACTGGGTAAGAAAGGACTGCTGATGACACTCCCATTTCTCTGCAATTTGCTTCTGTATTTTGCAAGTAGCAATGGGAGGGGAGGCAGTATTTAGTTCATACCAGTAAAATCGCACCTGGATTATTGTGTTCTTCTGTGGTGTGTGCATGCGTATGTGTTGGGGGGGCCGGTGAGGATCAATAGGCAGCATCCAATCCTGCTGTACTGCTTACACCATTGATGTACTGCTAGTGTAAGTGACCTCTAGCGCAATGCCAGTAACATATGCAGGTGCAATGGGTTTCCCCAGAAGACCCATCATGCTAGTGGCATTGTGATAGAGGTTGCTTACCAGACGCAAAGAGTGCTTATCAATGGGACCTTCTCAAACTGGGGAGAGGTAGCAAGTGGGGTACCGTAGGGCTCAGTCCTGGGCCCAGCGCTCTTCAACATTTTTATTAATGACTTGGAGGAGGAGGTGTGGGGACTGCTGATCAAATTTGCAGATGACACAAAACTGGGCGGGATAGCTAATAACCTGGAAGACAGAAACAAAATTCAAAGTGATCTGGATAGACTGGAGTGCTGGGCAGAAAACGACAGAATGACATTTAACAGGGATAAGTGCCAAGTTCTGCACCTAGGAAAAAGAAACCAAAGGCACAGTTACAAAATGGGGGATACATGGCTCAACAATACAAGCGAGAAGGATTTTGGCATTGTTGTCGATCACAAGCTGAATATGAGCCAACAATGTGATGTGGCTGCAAAAAAGGCAAATGCTCTTTTGGGCTGCATTAATAGAAGCATCGCTTCCAAATCCCGGGAAGTATTAGTTCCCCTCTACTCAGCACTGGTTAGGCCTCATCTGGAGTACTGTGTCCAGTTCTGGTCTCCACACTTTAAGAAGGATGCAGACAAGCTGGAGAGGGTTCAGAGGAGGGCAACAAAGATGATCAGGGGACTGGACACAAAGCCCTCTGAAGAGAGACTGAAAGAACAGGGCATGTTTAGCCTTGAGAAGAGAAGACTGAGGGGAGATAGGATAGCGCTCTTCAAGTGCTTGAAAGGTTGTCACAGAGAGGAAGGCCAGGATCTCTTCTCGATCATCCCAGAGTGCAGGACACAGAATAATGGGCTCAAGTTACAGGAAGCCGGATTCCGGTTGAACATCAGGAAAAACTTCCTGAGTGTCAGAGCAATACGACAATGGAACCAATTCCCTAGGGAGGTGGTGGGCTCTCCCACACTGGAGGCGTTCAAGATGAAGCTGGACAGCCATCTGTCAGGGATGCTGTGACTTGGATTCCTGCATTGAGCAGTGGGTTGGACTTGATGTCCTTGTAGGCCCCTCCAACCCTCCTATTCTATGATTCCATACCCTAGAGCTACATCAATGGCATAAGTGGAGCAACAGCAACATGGGATACTGCCCTGTGTGTTTATTGGATGACCAGTGGGTGGAGGCACAAAAGTAGACCGGGTCTTCATGGTGCAGATCCCAAAATATGGCATGTACTGTGGGGATGACCAAATGATATCATTGGCCCACACAGGGATGCACTGGATCTTCTCTAGATGGTGTGTTGCAGTATTTGCAGCTCCAACTCATCCCTTATCTCCAGCCTTATCCAGCAGCACCCTCTGATGGCCCTACAGATGATCTCACCAGTTGCTGCTCAGTGAGGGCATCCAACATATGTACCTTCGCCACCCACCCATCTCCTGCATACACCATCACTGTTTCAAGGATCAACAGTTCAAGGACGATGTTGACTAGTTGGGTTCCACAGAAAGAGAGAGCAAGAGAGAGAGAGACCGGGTTGGGGGGCGGTGGAGAGAGAGAGAGATGTTCAAGTTCCTAGAATCAAATTCCTATGTGGAAGGCTGAGAACTTGAATATCTTTAGGCTGGAGGAAAGAATATTAAATGATCACAAAACCTACTGGTTAAGGATATCTCAATTTGGTTCAAGCTCCATAAAGCCAGGAAATTGGAATCTAAGGCCAGTACCTTAAGATATGTGCCCTGTGATCAGTAATGATGTTGCACAGTATCACAAATCATGCTTGCTTACAACTTACCCTCCACGCACCGACACTTTTCCTTCGTCTTTCAGGCCCAAATCCAGATGGGGAGGATGGAGGGTGTGGGACTAACAAAGATGTTCCACTGAACCTGTAAAACCATCTGAGCCTTACTATATTGCTAGAGGAATCCTCCTGTGTTGAACCATGCCTGTCTGTTGCTTTCAAGAGTGGGAAAGGAAGAAAGGATTTCAAAGAGGCTTGTCCTAACAGTGAGTGGTGCGATCAGGCCAGTTCTGGTCCACAGTTGTTATAACAAAAGGTGATGGCAAGATGGGGTTACCCATGGCTAGAACACATACGCACACTAGGAAGGGGGTGTAGAGTAGAAGGCTATATTTTGTAGATGAAGGTCCTTCTGAAAAAAGATAGTGTTGCAAAAGATACCACTCCTTGGGTTCAAGTAATCTGTTCCTGAAGCTTGGGACATGTTGAAATTCCTGAGTCTCAGTGGGCAAAGGAAAAAAAAGGAATATATATATATATATATATAGTGGCTTTGTAGTAGGTCCCTGCTGGTGGTGAGGTAAGAACCTAAGTGGCAGGATGGTGGGAGGTTTGGGGAGGAAAATGGCAGAGCAGTGCGGCAGAAGGACTGCATAGCATGCCTCTTAGTATTTCTATATGGGTTTGTCTGAGAGCAATGAAGTCTAGGGTTTGCCATGCTTTGAAAAGTGGGTGGAATCTTGCCACTGCGGGGTGGGGAGGAAACCAAGGTGGTTTCAGTAGCATCATCCCAGTATGTTACTTGTCCAACAGCCATGAATGGTAAACCAAAATGGCACACTGAGGGTCCAGAGCTTGGAGCTCTTATATTGTTTAGACAAAAGATTAAAAAAAAACAAAAGGGTGTCATACCTGACATAACAAAGCCACAAAAAGGGTTACAGGTGGCAACAGCCATTCTGGCCCAGAACAATAGATTTAGACAAATCTTGGTTAGAGCTATCACATATACAACCACAGTAATTTGGGATGGGCAACAACATTGAGAGCATTTCTACACAAGACTTCTTTTTGCATGCTAGTGATTGGTCACTCACACAAGTTTGCAGGTCCTTTACACAATGTTGTCAACCTTCAGGGCATCGCCTGTGCTTTCTGACCTTTATCCCAGTTTTTTTAAAGTTCGGGGATAATGCAGTAATAAATGTTAATCTGCTTTAGGGTGCAAACCTATCCAGATAGGTGGCCGCCTCTGAATTCGGAGGCGACCACCTATCCAATGCAGGACAGGAGAAGCATGGAGGGGATCATTCCCTCCGCGCTTCTCCTGCCTTGCATTTTCGGCTAGATAGCCGATTGCAGCTGTCTAGTCGCAGGAGAGCTGAGCGGGGAAGGAGACTGCTGTATGACACATTGGATGTGTTGTACAGGCATTTCTGCCCTCCCTGCCCCGGAATGCCCCCAGACATGCCCCTTTTCAGCCACTCCATGCTCCTCTTGCAAGTGCGGAGGACGGGAACAAAGCAGCACAGAAGTGGGAGGAGGTTGGTTCCTGGAAAACAAGATATCCTATGGCCATTTAGCCGCTGTCTAGCGGCCATAGGATTGCTCTCTCCATGGCCGTGTGAAATTGCGCAGTTCCACTATACCACAGTGCCATCTACTGGGTGTATAATGAAACATGTAGAACTTGTAAACAAAGGAAGTCCTGGGAAAAAAAGCCCATGTCAGCCCATGTAAGGAGCCAAACTTAATCCTGCAAAGAATCCAGAAGCAGAAGCTCCAGTAAGTTGGAGGATAAAAAGCGTGGTGTACAGAAGCCCTGAGAAATTCCAGTCTTACACCTGGGCCATTGATTTGACCACATGTATGGAGATCATCTTAGGGCCAGCATATGCATGCATAATTACATTATCATTTGCCTGTCCTAGGGCTGTTGAATATTTGCATTGTTGGTTAGATTGGTATTGCTAGATCTGACCTTGCGCACATGGCCTGCAAGGTTATTAGGCAAGATCGCTTTGTCTTTGCTGTGCATAGGCAAGGTTTTCTTAGAGGCCACCTCCATGGTTGCCAACTGTCACTAGAGCCTGTAGTGCCTTCCCTACCATCAAACAACCTGCTAACAGTCTTCACTTTCTGAGGGGAGCAAATGGTTTTTATGTTCCCCATATATGTCTACCTTCCTGCTCTCAGTGTGCGGGCCTATTTAGGGGTTACATTCTGGAAAGAAACCTCAACTTGGCATTAGTCTAGTAGGGAACACGCACGCCTCTCCTGTGAGGAGAAAGCAGTGAATCTTTGAATGCAATATATCCCTGGCCAGCCAATTTTAAGCTCCTGCCCATTCATTCCTGGGACAGATCCAGTGGTTAGGGAAATAACCATGTTCAAATAAATGAAGCAGCAGCTGCTGCAGCTGGTACTTTCTCCCCATGGTGAGGGGAAATGGGAGAGATGCACACCAGACGAATGCCAAGGCGAGCATTTCCCGCAGAATGCAACACTGGAATAGACTCTGTAGGTGCTTCCTGACAGATAGCAACCAGCACAACCAATCCAAAGGTCCAACCAATCCTGACCTTAACAGGTTTTTTGTGTGTTAAGAAAAAAGTCAGAAGAATAAGTTTGGGAAAACATGGATGGGCTATGAATGGGAGAAGGCTTTGTCGTCTGGACTCCCTGTGAAATTCTGTGCATGAGGCAGGGCAACTGCAGTATAATGCCCTGGGATGGCTCCAGATTTAAACTGGATCAACTGCACTGGTGGAACTGGACTTCCCTCCCCCCTCCCTCATACGGCAGCTTTCAGCCCCTGAAAAGGCTACACAGAGGCTCAGGAGACCCTGCTGAGTGGGGTGAGCTATGGTGTGTGTGTGTGTGTGGGGGAGGGGGATTCCGCCAAATCCAGCTGAAAGACCTTTCACAAATGGATCCTTCCTCTCACAGAAGGCATATTCTGGATCCAACCCTCGTCTGGAAGCACCTCAAGCCTTTCTCACCCTTGTTCTCCCCACCGCCTTTTTCTCTTTGATTCTCACTCCCCGCCAACTTTTGTTCTGTGTCATTCTTTTAAAATGGGTGGGGAACATGTGACCCTCCAGATGTTGTTGAACTGCAACTCTCAACAGCCTTAGTCAGCATAGACAATGGTGAAGGATGATGGGAGCTGCAGTCCAACAACATCTGGAGGGCCAGACATTGTCCAACCATCTTAAAGAGAACATTATTGTGATACTGCTGGTGCAACCTGTTAGGAACATAGGCATAAATCGCACATCACATGAGCAGACTTCTGCTGGTGCTGCGAGACTTCCCCTTGCTCTCCTCCAGCCGACAACCCCATACCTCCCAATCTGCTCTGGAGCATCCCCCGACCCACTGCAGCATATTTTGGGGGGTGGGGAATGCAGGAGGCTGGAGGAGGAGAAATCCATTCCACCAGTGGTTTCCATTTTGCTGGTGGATGGCCAATGTTGGATACAACCCATAGGAAGCTGGACCACTGGTTCATCTGATACTAAGACCATTGGTCCATCTAGCCCAGTATTGTTGATGCTGGGCTGGTTCACATGACTGCTGACACCCACCGTGGCTTAAATAAACTACAGCGGATTGTGATGCATGCTGGCCGCCATTGTGACTATTCATGCTCTGGCAGATGGGCAGCTTGGCTAATTGTGACGCGCGAACCTGGGCAGGCTGGCATGTTCCTGTGGTTAATGAGCCACCCCAGAACCCTACTGCAGCCCATGGGTTCTGGGTGGCTTGTTACCCCCAGCAACAAGCCACCCTGCCTGGTTTTGCACATCCCCAGAAGTCATGGTGACTGTCTGCTGTGGCTTGGATATTCACAATGGCGTCCAGCATGTGCTGCAACCCCCCGCAGAACAGTCATGAGAACTGTGTCAGTGACTGGCAGCAGGTCACCAGGGTTTTAAACAGAAGCCTTTCCCGGCCCTACCTGGAGATGCCATGGCTTGAACCAGGGACCCTCTGCATGCAAAGTGTGTGTTCTACCACTGAGGTATGGCCCAGTTGTGGTCTGTGAGCCACCAGTTAAGAACAATAGGCTAGATCAGTCTCATCTCAGCATACGACTGTGAAAGTGACTTCAGGCCAGGCTTCCCCTCCAGATGTTTTGAACTTCAGCTCCCATCATCCCCAGCCAGGATGGCCAATGGTGATGCCGGGAATGTTTTGTAGCCCAAAACATCTAGAGGGCACCAGGTTGCGGGAGGCTGCTTTAGGTTGAAGATTCATTATTGCATATTTACCACTACAGCACTTGAGTGTGTCACTGCAGGTGTCACAAGGTCTTGAGCTGTTCTTGTTTTCAGTCTCTTTCTGACACCTTTTGCCATGTTTTCCCAAAATGGAGTTCAACAATTTGTTGCTAATCCCCAAATTTTAATGAGCAGAGCGATTTCCATGTGGGCTGCTTAGAGAATCACAGTGAGCATGACCGTTAGGATGCAAAAAAAATCCCATATAATGTGACAGTGAATTCAGATCACTGCCTGAATATAGTGCATAATAATATCAGGTGCTTTTCTTTCTCTTTTTTTTAAATAACAAAGAGAAACTGTTCCATGCTATTCTAACAGGAACCACAGGAGGGCAGTAGAAGATTTGGTTTAGGTGATATCGTTCGTTCCAGTGATCCTATCTGCGTTTTTAACCAGTTGGCATCCCTCCCACTGAACTCCGATCATGTCAGGAAGTAAAAATCTGACACTGATGCAGAAAGGGGATTTGGTTGTCACTGCTGTGTGGTGCTTCATGCTTTTTCTTCATACTTTCGTTGGTTTAGCTTACCACTAGTGCATGGCAAATGAATGTTACCAATCCCATCCCCCGAGCTATTCAGTACCTAAAGCCGAAAATCCGTGCAGGGAAACAATTGGTACAAAGTGTTCAAGGTCAGAAGGGGCTCCTTAAAGAACAAAGTGGCTAGAAAGCATCTCAGCTACACAGAACAAGCTATATTTGTTTTTCTCCTTGCAGTGTCATTGTGTCCTATTGCATCCATTTCTTTTTAGTGTGGCAAGGCCAGTGGTGGCTGAAGGTGGGGTGGGGGACGTTAATTAAACAACAGCAGACCAACAACCCTGCTTATCCTCCATAATAAAATCGCAAAAGTGGCTGGCTTAGTCAGGGCACCAGTGTGAGTAACCCTATTTCCGGATTATGGTGCATAATGCTTCAGTGTGACCTCTTGTGTTCTAACATGCTTGTGATCAGCTCTCATAATATAGATCCAGCCATATAAAGCAAACATTCTCCTGTTCCTTTTTCAATGGTTCTTCCCAGTTTTTCCAGTCCCTTGTTTTCCTTCCCTATGAATGTTTCTACCTTTAAAGCTACATTTCAGAAGGGTCTTGTGACGTTTTGCATATGTGACCAAACCACAGCCATCATTTATTTCTCCAGTCACTGCTTCTATGCCAACCTTATCTAGTTATATTCAGCTGGATCCAGATTTACGCTGATCAACTGTGCTGATGGAAGTGGACTTCCTTGTCCCCTCCTTCCTATGGTAGCCCCTCCAGCCCCCTGAAAATGCTACACAGAGACCAGGTTCACATGATCATGGAGGGGGAAATAAGCCACGGTGGCTTATTTCCCCTGCCTACGTATGCTGGTGGGATTTGCATATTACCCTCACCGGCACAGCTTGCTGTGTCATGCGAATCTGCTGAAGGTGGGTTTTTGCCATGGTTAACAAGCCACCCCAGAACCTGAAAACAGTGCATGGGTTCAGGGTGGCTTGTTAACCATGGCAACAAGCCACCCTCACTGGGTTTGCTTGACATGGCAAGCTATGCTAGTGGGGTAATTATGCAAATCCCTCTAGTGCATGGTGGGGGAAATATGCCACTGTGACTTATTTCCCACTCTGTGATTATGTGAACAGGCCCAGGGAGTCAGGAGATTCTGCTGAATGGGTTGAGCTATGATGGTGGTAGGGGAGGGGTGTCCCTAATTACCAGTTGAGGGAACTTCTAGAAGTGGAGCCCTTCTACTTCTGGAAGGCAGACCTTGGATCCAACCCATTGACCTGACATGTTGCGGCTCATCATGGGTTATTTAACTCACGATGATCTGCACCACCCATGGGTGCCATTTTGCATAGGCAACCCCCGATTGTCGGTTATCGTGTAGTCTGAACATGGACATCAGAGTAATGTGAGGGTTAAACAATCCTCACATAACCCCCAATGGCCAGGTTCAGACGAAATGATGACCCCCAATCAGGGGTTGCGTATTTAAAATGGCTTCTTTAGAGTTCTGGCAGCAGCACCCAGAGAAAAGCCTCTGAAGATGATTGTAGCAGCCAGACAGGAGCATATGGGAGAAGACACTCTTGCAGGTACACTGGTCCTAAGCCTTTTCCTCCTTTCCTCCTAGAAAGTTCCCCTTCCTCCTTCAAAACTTTGGTTTGCTGCTTTTGTACTGCCTGTTACACCTCTGCTGTGTTTATTTATCACCATGTCTCTAGTCCTGCCTTTGCTCCACCAACCTGTATCAGTCCTCTTTTGTTTTTATGTTTCCTCTGAGAATTGACTAGCACTTTAGAGCAGGTGTAAGCAACATGGTGCCTTCCCCCATTGTTTTTGGACTCCAACTCTCATAAGCCCCAGAATGGCCAGTGGTCAGGGATTGTGGGAGTCAGTGGAGACTTCTGGCTCTGATTTCGGTGGGGCTGTGAATCCATTCTGGATTCAGACAACGTGGTTTCAGGACCAGCCAGAACTCTAAAGGACCTATCCCCAAAATAGGTTCAGCACCTTGGATAGCTTCTTTAGAGTTCTGGCTGATTCTGACGGAAACTCAGAATGGATGCACAGCCCCACCGAAATCAGAACCACCAGCCTCCACTAGTGGGAGTTGTCATTCAAAACATCTGCAGGGCACCAAGTTGGGGAAGTATGGCTTACCTTATTGTACCCAAGGACACATATGAGGATTCATATGCTGATATTAGTAGCATGTGTCGATGCTACTAATTCTAGAAGCAACCATTTCCCATAATAACATACCTTGCAAGATTAGACCAGAGGTGCATCTACTTTACCATTCTGTCTCTAACAAATGGCTACCAGACTAATTGTCCTGGGATGCTTACAAGCCAGGCATGATGAAAGAACCACTTCAGTATAATTTCTCTCTAGAATCTGATCAGGCCTTTAGCCGTGTGTGTGTGTGTGTGTCTGCCCCCCTACATTTTCTCTGCCCCCCTATTTTTTTTTAACAAATAATTAAACATTTTACAATTTTGGCTTAATTGTAATTTGCAGGCCTTTTAATTATTTAATTTAATTAATAATTAAAAGGTCTGCAAACCACATGAACTGCCCCCACAACTACTTTTTTGGCACCCCCCTCCCCCAGAATGTTTAAGCTGGCTACTGCCTCCAAGCACAGTGGTTTTATTTTTTAGCGCTCATAGTGAATGGCGATTGCTAGGCCTGTTTACTCCAACTTTTACTACTGATGCTTTATAGCAACAAAACAAAGATACTGAAAGGCAGCCACCAAATACTTTTGTTTCTGAATGTATCGAAACTGCAGATTTTATTGTACTGATTCTGGGTACATGGAGCTTTTGTGAAAACTTTGTATTACGTGTCCTAAGTCAACAAATCTCATGATTATTGGATCTACTTGTTTTTACTAGAACCCTGAAAAGTACCAGCAAAAGACGAACTGAGAATTAAAGGATTCTGAGTCCAGGAATTTGTTCTGAGTACCAGAACTGAGGGCCAAACTAAAAGTTCTGGGAATCCCAAATAGTTCAGCTATGTGTGATTAGTTTCTTTACACTTGTGTAAGTGTGTAGAGCCCTATGTGTGATTAGTTTCTTTACACTTGTGTAAGTGTGTAGAGCCCTGATCCAGATGAGGGCCATGGTGATCTGGGGGGGGGGGGAGTAAACATTTTACCTACCCATTTCCTCCCCCCCAAATTTGAGCCCCCCACCAGGGAGGGGGTAAAAGAAAAAACCTTCTGTTGACTCCAATGGAGTCCTCCCATTTTTAAATTCCCACCATATGGGGGGGGGAGATTTAAGGGAAAATAGGTGGGGGAGGAAAGGTTTAACCCTCTCCCAGATCACCATGGTCCTGATCCAAATTGGGGCAATGCACACTTACACCAGAGTAAGGAAACTTATCACACATAGCTAAACGATGCTTGATTGCCAGAATGTTTAATTTGGCCCTGAACAGAGTTCACAGCCCCTTGACACCAAAATTCACTCCTGGTTTACCCCAAGTCAATTCAGCAGTATGATTTAGGACCAGGGAGGGAGTGGGATCATTTTGTAGCCACTGTTGTGGAATAATTGGGAGTTCGAAATCTTTGCTGACCTACTTGAGAATAATGGGCTCAAGTTAGAGGAAGCCAGATTCCTCTAACCAATAAAAAATTGGTCCAGTTTCCATTTTCATAGAATCATAGAGTGGTAGGGTTGGAAGGGGCCTACAAGAGAGCCAGTGTGGTGTAGTGGCTAGAGTACTGGACTGGGAGTCGGGAGATCCGGGGTTCTAGTCCCCACTCAGCCATGGAAGCCCATTGGGTGACTTTGGGCCAGTCACAGACTCTCAACCCAACCTACCTCACAGGGTTATTGTTGTGAGGATAAAATGGAAGAAGGAGGAGGATTATGTATGCTGCCTTGAGTTCCTTGGAGGAAAAAAGGCAGGATATAAATGAAATAAATAAATAAATACTGCAAACCACCTAGAGATATACCAGTAGATCCAGATCTACCCTCTGTGCAGTTCTGCTAGGCTGGCCAGATGGCCTGCTTTACAGAGGACAGGCCCCTATTTGAAGGTGTTCTCTATGTGAGGGGCTTTCCGGTCTTATAGTCTGGTTTTAAAAGAACCATAAGGGAGAACAGGGAGCTTGAAGGTGACCTTGAACAGTTAGCACCTGGAGTGCAGACAGAGGGCAAAATCCAATGCAGCATTCCCCCCCCCCATTCCTTTCCACCCCACCTATTCCCTTCCACAAGCAGTGGGTCCTGCCAATTCTGTTGCACAAGCACTTACACAATGGAAATTTAGCACTTCCCAGGGGAATCCCTGAAATGAGTGGAAATGCTCATTTCTGGAAGGAGGCAGGTTGGCAGAACTCTCTTATGCGAGCTCCACTGACCTGAAATGAGTGTTTGCCCTCATTTTGGGTTTTGAAACTTCTTCCAGAAATGAGTGTTTGCCCTCCTTTTGGGCTGCCCTGGAAGCACTAAATCTCTGTTGCACAGGTGGTGGCAGCCGCTTGCGCAACAGAATTGGTGGGGCATAAGAGTGGGGCATCTCGCTATGGTGAGATCTGTTGTATTCCTATTTAAATTAGAGTTAATGGTTTCTAAATTTGCATCTATACATAAGAAGAGCCCTGCTGGAGCAGACCAAGGGTCCATCTAGTCCAGCTTTCTGTTCACACAGTGGCCAACCAGCTGCCCACAGGAAACCCATAAGCAAGACATGAGTGCAACAGTACCATCCCACCCATGTTCACCAGCAACTGGTGCACATTAGCTGACTGCCCTATGAGGAGAGACTGAAAGAACTGGGCATGTTTAGCCTTGAGAAGAGAAGACTGAGGGGAGATATGATAGCGCTGTTCAAGTACTTGAAAGGCTGTCCCAGAGAGGAAGGCCAGGATCTCTTCTCGATCATCCCAGAGTGCAGGACACAGAATAATGGGCTCAAGTTAGAGGAAGCCCGATTCCTCTAACCAATAAAAAATTGGTCCATTTTCATAGAATCATAGAATGGTAGGGTTGGAAGGGGCCTTCAAGGCCATCGAGTCCAACCCCCTGCTCAATGCAGGAATCCAAGTCAGAGCATCCCTGACAGATGGCTGTCCAGCCTCGTCTTGAACACCTCCAGTGTGGGAAAGCCCACCACCTCCCTAGGGAATTGGTTCCATTGTTGTATTGCTCTAACAGTCAGGAAGTTTTTCCTGATGTTCAGCCAGAATCTGCCTCTGGTACTGGAAGCAGCATAGAGCATATAAATTAGCATATGCACATGTTATGCACATTGCCAAAAAAGAGGACAAAAAGGACAGCAATGTGTACATGGCTACCCTGTCTGTGACCTAAGAGGCCAAACTCTCGTGATAAACCTTTGAATATAATACAAATGGAGCAAAAGTCAAGTAACTTGAAGTAGGCATGATTATTTTCCTATAAGCAGAAAAAAGAATTGATACTGTGAGAGAAGAGTGCTCCAGGTTAAAATTATGAGATTAACAATGCACTATGCATATTAACTGCAAAATATGGAGGAACACCTCCATCTCAAGAAAATGTACACTGTTTTCCACACATGTTTTGCATTACAATATCTCTGAAGGTGGCATTTTACATGATACCTCTCCTGTCTAGCTCACTCAAGGTTCCCAGTGGAGCCAATCTGAAGCTGTTGCACTTACTAGAATGGGGAGGCTTAGATAAGTCCAATGAAGCAGGATGCCAAGGTCTGCCAGGACAGAACTATGCTGTTTGGAACTTACTCAAGAAGAGCTGTTGTCTCAGCAACATGCAGAGGTCTTCTGAGGCTTTATGTAGGCTGGCTGATCTGGGCCTGCTGTTAACCCCACCCCTTTGAGGAGCTGTCTCTTGCTTAAAGGACCATTGCCTGATTCTGCTTCTCTGGTATCGGGGTGGTGAGGACTACATAGGAGGAGGGTGCTCTCTGAGTCCAAACAGCAATAAAGCAGTAGTAAAGCAATGTCCTCTGGCTTGAAAGATCCTGGGGTAACAGATGATGTGTCACTGGATGATGCCTCCTCTACCTTGGAGCTGGGTGCAGGGATGGGTGGAGTTCAAGGCCAGGGACCATGACAATGCCCCAGCAGCTCCACCTTTAGTCTCCCTCCTCCCTCAGTCAGGCTTACCTGGGCATTTCACTGCCCCTACTCCACATTATTGCCTGTTGGAAACAACATAGATAAATCCCACTAAACGTTACGGAAAAGGGGGAGAATTGAAATGGGGCTGCCATTTTCATGGACAGCCCCCTGCCAAGCATCCCATGTCATCCTGCCCTAATTTAGGACTGCACAATGTATGACCCACCAGGATGAACGCAGCCCCAGTCAGGTGCTGTGGCCTGCCAATTGCTTAACCATCCTGTCAATTTTGCAAAACCTGGTTGATCAAAACCCTATGAAACTGTGTGTGGCTTAGTAGGGGAGAGGTCAGTGGTAAAATGCCAAAGAGTCCAGGTTCAATCACCAGTAAAAAGGAAAAGATGAAAGAAAAAATAATTTTCAGAGGCCTGCTACCGAGATCACTACAGTTCATTAGATAGGGCTTTCTCAACGGTGTCCCCTTTGTTAGGGAACTCCTTCCCAAGAGAGATACCCTTCTGTGGCTGCTTTAAGATGGTTTAAAAAAATCCCTGTTTTTTATTAATATGGTTGCATTGTTTTGATTGAAACTGGTTTTATTTGAAATTGTTCATATTTAATCTGGCTTTATTAATATGTTTACATTGCCTTTGTGCTGTACGTCACCTTGGGAAAAGTATGGCCTTGAAAGCTGGCTAAGAAATGGATTAAGATAAAATAAAATGAATATAAAGACCTCTCTCTGCCCGAGACCCTAGAGAGTGTTTGCCAGTCAGAGTAGCCAATACTAGGCCAGACAGACCCAGTGGATGCTGGTGGCTCTGATGTCAGTGGGGCAGTGAATCCGTTGCAGGTTTCAGTCAGAACTAGTCAGAACTCTAAAAGAGCTATCCAAGGTGCCTTGGTACAAGGCAGCATCGTAAGTTCAACTTGTGTACAGGCCTCCTGTAACTTATATATGTGCTTCAAGAAGTCGGTTCCAGTACATAACACCCTGTTACCTCAGGTGCTGTGAAGTAAACAATTATTTTAGAAAGAGTCTGGGCCCCATCCAACTGAAAAGTAGATAAAATGTGTGTAGTATCTGGAAACAACCAAAACGGGTGGAGAGTTCGGTTTACAGGGTCAGGAGCAGAATGTGCTCTGCCCATCACAGCATCTGCCTGGACTCCTGAGACTACGGACAAACGTCTAATTCCCACTAGTGGAGGCTGGTGGCCCCGATTTTGGTGGGACTGTGCATCCACTCTGGGTTTCAGTCAGAACCATCCACACCTCTAAAAAAGCTATCCAAGGTGCTGAACCTGCCTTGGGGGTATGGTTTAGAGTTCTGGCTGGTTCTGACTGAAACCCAGACTGGACTCACAGCCCCACTGACATTGGAGCCATCAGCTTCCACTGATTCCCACAGAAGTCCCATGGGCTTGGATAGGACTTATGAGAGCCTGGCTGGATTCAGGATTGTGTGCAGTGATGGGAGCTGTGCCTGCAATTAATGTCAGGCTTCCGAACAGATCTGAACAAGCAAGGAATATTAATGCTACCAGTAATCCCGACTGGCCCCCTGCCTGGCCATTAACTTTGTTTTCCAGCACCGTCGTATTGTGCTGATGCTAGAAGCAAACACTAGTAGCAAATGATCCTCTTACACAAGTGCGAGTGGCTGGAGGTTCCGCTCGGGGCTGAAAACACAAAGTGGACTCGAACTAAAACAACAACTCCTGCCCTCGGAGACATTCCAGTCGGGCATCGCTAGGAAGCTAATCCGGAGGGGTCCGTTTGAGCAAGCAGCAGCAATGTTAAACAGATCTGACCCATTTGAGGGGAGGGACCCGCTGCACCTTAGCATCGGGCAAGAATGGCTGACAGAAGACAAAAGCAGTTAACATATGATTTAGTGCTGAAATTTGCCAGCCACATCTACAAGGATATCCAGACCAACCCTCCCTTCCAACAATTTATTTTTTTGGTTTTTAAAAAAGGTGAGACACATTTTTATTAGGCAATGTTTCCAAACAACATTTTTTTTAAAAGTATGAATAAAATCGGGGATGGAGTGGGGTGGGGGAAGGTAAATTGGATTAGATGGTTTCTAAGAGGCAAACTAAGAAAGGGGAGTTCACTTGAGTCCCCTCCAGGTGATGCATTTACATCTGGAAAGGGCAGTGGACTGTGCCTCTAGGCACAGTCCCAACTTTATTTATTTATTTATTTAGATATTTATGTGCCTTTAAATATAATAAAATCTTTACGCAGTTTTACATATAAATATTAAAATCACATTTAAAATACAGTATTAAAAACAACTCCAATAAAAATAAAACCAATTGAAGGAGCAGTAAGATGGAGTGACATGTTTAATTTAATTACAAGCCTGGGAAAGCCTAGGTGATCAAGTGTGTTTTTAGGAGGCATTTGAAAGATGCCACATTTTCTGCCTCCCGAACTGCATGGAGGAGGGTTTTCCAGAGGGTGGGTGCCACCACTGAGAAGGCCTACCATCAAGGTATTATGTGGCGACATTCTGTTCATTTTGGATTGACCAGCAAGATCTCCTCTGACGATCTTAAAGGTCAGCTGGATATATGTAAGGGAAGGCATTCTGCTAGGTATCCTGGTCCCAAGTTGTGTAGGGTTTTGCATGACAATAACATAGGGATGTCAGAGAATTCCGCGACGGATCTCAGTGAGGCCAAATGCCAGTGCATTCGGCCCCCCGAAATACGTTGCGGAACTAAGCCCCCGCCCCCCCCCCACGAAAGGCATGCAGGACAAAGTCCCTGCTGCCCCCACCCCACGAAAGGCATGCGAAACGGAGCACTTACCTGCTCCCGTCCGCGCTGCTTTGCAAATGGCTGCCGTCCTGCGGCCGCCATTCGCTTCCTCCTCTTCATAGATAACCTCCTCTTCATAAATACTTACGTAGCCTATCACGGCTAACACAGGGACGCCATTTGCGTCCCTGCGGAGGCTGTGATAGGCTACGTAAGTATTTACGTAGCCTATCACGGCGGGGGGGGGGGAACCCAGCGTACGCAAATGGCGGCGGCTACCGCCATTTGCGTACGCTGGGTTCCCCCCCCCGCCGTGATAGGCTATGTAAGTATTTACGTAGCCTATCATGGCAGGGGAAAAAAAACCCAGCGTACGCAAATGGCGGCGGCTGCTGCCATTTGCGTATGCTGGGGTTTTTCCCCCTGCCGTGATAGGCTACGTACATATTTATGTAACCTACCACAGCTCAATACAGGGACGCAAATGGCGGCGGCTATGACAGCTTCCATTTGCGTCCCTGCAGGGCTGCCCAGCGGCCGGATGTCCGGCGGCGGGTGGCTGGAGCTGGCTGGCGGCTCCGCGGCTTGGCTGCGGAGCAGAGCTGGCTAGGCAGGATTCCGGGGGGGGGGAGGACCGGATCACCTCCCCCCCCATCGAGGATTCCGGGGGAGGGACGGAGCGCCTCCCCCCACCGCGGATTGCCTGGCGCGGAGCCAGGTAGGTGTTTCGTACATCCCTACACATAACCGCTAATAGGCAGCCAGTGCAGTTCTTTTAACACAGATGTTATGTGAGCACAGCTGGGTGTCCCAATGAGCATCCTGGCTGCTGCATTCTGCACTAGCTGCAGCTTCTGAACCAGGCAGGCACAAGGGCAGCCTCACACAGGGTGCATTACAGTAGTCTAATCATAGTCAAAAATTATGTATTTATTTATTTATTATTATATTTCTATCCCACCTTTTTTTCCTCTTGCAAGGAATCCATGGTAGCTTACATAGTCCCCCTCCTCTGCATTTTATCCTCACAGCAACCTTGTCAGGTAGGTTAGGCTAAGAGTCAATGACTGGCCCAAAGTCACCCGGTGAGCTTCATGGCTGAGTTGATCTCCTGAGTCCCAGTCCAACCCTCTGACCACTACACCACACTGGCTCACTGGCCCACATGGTGTGCCAGGCTAGTCCTGCCCCCAGACAATGAGACACATGCCAGCCACACCCCTGGCAGCTATGCCATCAGCATCATATGAAGGGATCCTACGTGTGTACATATACATATGGGGCTTCTCCATGTGGGTAGGATCCCTGATCAGCTAGAGTTCCTGCTTGTGTGGAGAAGCCCTTACACTCATGCATCTGTGAGAAAATAGGCCCCATTCACACTGTTGTGAAATGTTCAGTTATTCCTCTGTGTGTGTGTGTGTACATACATAGCCAACACATGGATCAGTTTGCAGGGACATGGCTAGGAGATGCTTTCCTGTTCCCCTTCATCTTCACACATGAGGGTGTTTGTATGAACAACCAGAAGGTTATATACAAATGTGTGTAATGAATGCAATTTTTTAAAAATGAAAAGCGGCCTTGGACAGCTGCAGTTTGGAGTGGGGCTGCAGCAGAGTATGCGTGCTTAACCCCTTTCCACTGGCAGTTCCATTTCTTTATTAAATGTATATACTGCCAACTGGCAGATGCCTTCGGGGTGGTTTATAATCATAGAAAAGAAAACAACAATAAAATAAGAACTAAAGCAATAAGTACAATTAAAATGTTAAAATATCAAAATATTAAAGAACCAACAGTAAAGTTAATAATCAGAGCAAGGCCAGATCTACACCTTGTGTCACATCATTACGATCCCATCATGGTAATGCTATATTCACCTTGCACATTTATACCTCATAGGACACACAAAGGCATTTGTTGCAGTATTTTGGACAATGTAGAATAAAAAGCAGCAAATAGCACTACAAAAGCAGTATATCGAATGTGTAATGTGCCCCAACAGTTATCAGTGCACTTAAATACTGCTGTAAAGCAGTAGTGTAGAGCTAGCCCAACAGATTAGAAATTAAATGCCTACTGGAAGAGGAAATTCCCTCCCTTCACCTGCTTTTCACTTTGTGTGGTTCCAGAAGCATGTTTCTTTACCAATGTAAAGCATGACAGAATGTGAAGGTATTATAAAGTTTAGAAGTTCACTCCAGATTTTGTTATTATTTAAGTGTAGCAGAATTCTAAAGCTGCCCTAACCAATTTTTGTAGTTTTTTTTTAAACAAATGGATTGGTGTCTTCACAGTCTGGACTGGGTCAAACCTTCCAAGATTTCACAAATGAAACTGGGACAATCCTGACTGAGTGGAGCTAGGGGCAGAGTTTGTCAGCCTGGTGATGTACTGGCAGACAATGTCAGAGCCAATAGAATCCAGATTCAAGTGTGTGACAAGTAGAAAGCAGAACAAGAAGTGTGTGCAGGAGATCTCTTCTGATGACAAAAGCAGTGAGGAAAGACACAGGGCTTCTTTCTCCACACAGGGCTTTTATCCTGTGATCAAGATTGGTTACTCACAGACGTTTGCAGGCCCTGTACATGATGTTGTCACCTTCTAGGGTCTCTCCCATGCTTCTGACCATTTCTGTGGCTTTACTGGAAATGGAAATAAAACGCTAATAAAAAAATCGTGATTTGAATTTGTCTGTGTAAAGAGGAAGTTGTGCTATAACAGCAGCACCATCTAGTGGCTCTATAATGAAACTTATAGAACTTGCAGATAAAGATAATCCCCGGACTGTGCATGTGAAGAGGAAGTGCATGTGAAGGAGCTGATCTTAATCCCACAAAGAATCTGGAAGCAGAAGTCCTGGTAAAGTTGTGGGATAAAAAGCCTGGTGTGGAGAGACCCGCACACTACATGGCAAATCAAAAACATATAACAGACATATATGCACTGTATTGCATTTATACAATTTATAGGGCACCAGTCCCATTTTACAGCTGAAGAATACTGAGGTGAAGCAATAAGTGACCAGGACATGGTCAGTCAGTGAAACCATGGCACAAAATTCTTAAGCTGAGATAATGGTTAAGTAATAATTGAGAGTGCCCCCAACCAGAGTGCTTTTCCTTCACACCTGTGGAACTGCAGCAAGGCAGGCCCAAGACATTTTGCTGCCTGAAGCAAAGGACAAAATGGCACCCTGCCCCATTCCACATGAATTTGACTGGACTGCCAATTGAATCTTATTTCAATGCTGGTGATGGGATAGTGTACTCCACTGCATCTGAGGGCAGCAGGCTAGTGTGTGTGTGCGCGTGTGCATGCGTGCGTGCAGGACAGGCTGTGTGGAACACACAGCTCTGTCTTCTAAAAGATAGGATTGGCTGGGGGGCTTAGGAGGAATAGGTGAGGAGCTGTGCCTTTTAGCCTCACTCTGCCTAACAGCAGGGCCAGCCCTGAACTGCAGCACATTCCCTACAAACACTAAGGCCCCAGGAACCTTCTTTTTAGAAATCAAGGACTGGCCACACTAACATTGCCAGTGTGGAGAAACAAAACTGCCCCCCATATTTTAACATTTGGTTTGGTTCTATGATTTATGGGGTTAAATCTTTGTTTGTGGTGGTGCTAGTCAGTTTCAGCCATAAGATCTTATCCAGGTTCTACTTATGACCTGGACCCCCTGAGCAACTCCTTTAGGATATCTTGCCTCCTTAAGAGTCCCACCATTCTCCTTTTAAACTTCCCCTTCCCAGTAATATGGGGTTTAGGCTGCAGGCATGGGGTGAATAACACTCTAGACACAGGGTTTAACCACAACAGTTTGCTAGTAGATTTAAAGCAACAAATTACAACTAAAGGTATTTTACACAAGAGAGCTGAGTGATACAAAAGGCATTAAAAGAACATAAAAGTTGCAAAATGCAAGTTCCTTTACCCTAACTGTCCCTAGACTTTTCTGTGCTGATTCCTCCTGCTCTCACTTCAGGCTCTGGCTGTCTCTGCTCTCCTTGACTCTAGCAGCAGCCTGGTCTTTTTCTCTTTCAGGCTCTCTGCCTCTCTTTATATATCTTCCTCCCTCAAAACTGAAAGTACTGCTTCAAACCTGAAGAAATGAAACTAAAGTCAAGAAATGAAACTGACACATAACCAGAGAAATGAAACTACTTCTCTTAGGGTTACCCCCTCCCAACAGAAAACTCCAGGCCTCTAAGCCTGACTTTCCCCCCCATTTCATCTGTAGGCCTCAAGCCTTCAAAGATCTTTAGGATATAAATGTCAGAGAGTTTAGCTCAGGAAGCAGGTCGGTGAAAAGTTCAACAGGAAGTCAGAAGAAGAAAGAGGTTTAACTCAGGAAATAGAAACTTAGTTAGCAGACATGAACAAGGAACTACTCTCCTGATTGGTTGGAGTCGGGGAGAGAAAAAATAATTTTAGATGAGAAAATCTAGAGGCAGAGAGCCAGAAAGTGAGAGGGAAAGGGAGACAGAGGAGGAAAAACGAAGGCCAAAAAGCTGGAGGAAATGAAGTTTCAGAGCTGCTGGAACTGGAGAACTGACTAAAGGAGATGGACCAATGACAGTAAGATTTTGTTTGGATAAGCAACTTGAATAAAATAGAGGCACAGTCTAGTCAGGTTAACTGGATGCATTTATCTCTGATTGTTTTATTACCCTCTTGCTCATATGGTTTTTCTTTGTATGTGTGTGTATCCATTTAGATTTTAAATACCTTTTCCTACTGACATTTTTCTACATAAGCTTTACACTTTGCTATTTGAAATTTTGTGGTCTCTTTTTCTTTGGGTAGCTACCAATCCTATGTCCAATTGGCAAAACCACACTACCTAAAGTGGATACCTGAGATCTAGAGAGCTTGAGTCTGGTTTGGTGGAGACAGCCATAGAATTAAAGACTTCCACCTGGCAACAGCAGAAAATGCCAGAGAAAAGGAAAAGCAAAAAGCAGTGAAACAGACTATTTTGCCTGTTTTCCCTTCCACTCACAGAACAGAGCATTGTTGGTACAGCAAAGTACATCCAAAGAATACATGCATTTTGTTCCCCTCCACACAACTATTCACACCTCAGTTGCTTCCTGAAAATCAGGAGGATTGGAAGCTGGGATCTTTGCTCCCAGTCAGGGATTTGAAAAATCTGGCTTTCCGGGCTGTAGTGGGAAAGCAGAGCTGGAGTGTAAGGGAATCCGGCAAGCTTCTGTTTATCCTTAAAAAAACCTGATCATATTTGTGGCAATCACCTCTCTGCAATATTTTGTGTATGTGAAGCCTCTTACACATATGTATGCAAAGGGAGACAGGATAATGAAATTCAAGTCCAGATTTAGCACTGCATAGTCTTTCTGTGTTGTTCATTGAATGTTCTAAGATAGAACATGGTTGTTTCAGCTGTGGAATGAATGAGACACTTTAAAACTTTACAGTTAGTACTGGAATAAAGTTAAGTATTTCATCACAGATAAAATGGAACCTTCCCTTTTCTCACAAATATGGCATTAAAACGTGCCTGTAGACGCTGGCCCAAATAATCACCCTTAACATTTGCATGGCCCTTTCAAGTATTCCAAGTATTTCACAAGCATTATCTAGTTATAAGGAAGCAGTGTTATTATTTCCCATACTAAAGATAGGGGGTTGAGGCCGAGAAAGAGTAGCTTGGTGAAAGCCAACTCATGAGTTCAGGGCAGAGGTGAGATTCGAATGAGGGACTTCTTTGCAGCTCTATCTCTTGACCACTATGCAACACCAGCAAATAAGATGTTAACAGATTCTAAGGTGGTTTTATTACAGAATGGAGGCTGTTTGCCACTGGTTAAATCAACTCAAGGCCGATTTGCGCTTATCTCGAAGCCTATCAGAAATGCTGCTTTGCACAGTTGATTTCACATTAGTTAATTCATTATCTTTCTATACCGCCCCATAGCCAAAGCCCTTTGGGAGGTTCACAAAAATTAAAAACCATTAAAATACATTATATAAAGTATAAAAACCATTCGCATGATGACATAAAACAACTAACACACGCAGTAACTACATATATCTAAAACAATTTAAAAACAATTTAAAAACCATCAGCCAAAGACAATCAAGAGACTCACCATACACTGACAAATGCCTGAGAGAAGAGGGCAGTTTTAACCTGGTGCTGAAAAGATGACAATGTTGGTTCCAGGAGGGCCTCGTCAGGGAGGCCAGAAATGGGAAGCCTCCACTGAAAAGGCCCTCTCCCTTGTTGCCACTCTCTGAGTCTCCCTTGGAGGATGCTCCTGGAGGAGGGCCTTAGATGTAGAGCGTAGTGTATGGGTCGGTTCATGCTGGGAGAGGTGTTCTGTCAGGTACTGTGGTTCCAGGCGATGTAGGGTTTTATAGGTGAAAACCAGCACTTTGAATTGGGCTTGGAAGCATATAGGCAGCCAGTGCAAGCAGGCCATATCTAGGCAACGTCAATTTCATTTCTCTAATTTTCTCAGTTTTCCAACTTGAAGTTACATTTGTCTCAAACTTTGAGAATTTCTCCAGTATTAAGTTTGGTTCATCCCAAATGTTGAGGGTTTTTTAAAAAATTCACATAAAAGTTCATAAGCATTTTTGTCCATACTTCTCCTAAAACATGCATTTTTGCCAAATATACATGTTTTTGCAAGCAATTTTCCCAATATAATACATTTTTTACATTATTTTCCCTAATTATTTTTAACATTATTTTCTCTACATTTTTCTATTGTTGTTGTTTATTCGGTCAGTCGCTTCTGACTCTTCGTGACTTGATGGACCAGCCCACGCTAGAGCTTCCTGTCGGCCATCGCCACCCCCAGCTCCCCCAAGGTCGAGTCTGTCACCTCCAGAATATCATTCATCCATCTTGCCGTTGATCGGCCCCTCTTCCTTTTGCCTTCCACTTTCCCTAGCATCAGCATCTTCTCCAGGGTATCCTGTCTTCTCATGATGTGGCCAAAGTACTTCAGTTTTGCCTTTAAGATCATTCCCTCAAGTGAGCAGTCTGGCTTTATTTCCTGGAGTATGGACTGGTTTGATCTTCTTGCAGTCCAAGGCACTCCCAGAATTTTCCTCCAGCACCACAGTTCAAAAGCATCTATCTTCCTTTGCTCAGCCTTCCTTATGGTCCAGCTCTTGCAGCCATAGGTTACTATGGGGAATACCATTGCTTTAACTATGTGAACCTTTGTTGTCAGTGTGATGTCTCTGCTCTTAACTATTTTATCAAGATTTGTCATTGCTGTCCTCCCAAGAAGTAAACGTCTTCTGATTTCCTGGCTGCAGTCAGCGTCTGCAGTAATCTTTGCGCCTAGAAAGACAAAGTCTGTCACTGCCTCCACGTTTTCTCCCTCTATTTGCCAGTTATCAATCAAGCTGGTTGCCATAATCTTGGTTTGTTTGAGGTTGAACTGCAACCCAGCTTTTGCACTTTCTTCTTTCACCTTCGTCATAAGGTTCCTCAGCTCCTCCTCGCTTTAAGCCATTGAAGTGGAATCATCTGCATATCTGAGATTGTTAATGTTTCTTCCAGCAATTTTAACTCCAGCCTTGGCTTCATCAAGCCCAGCACATCGCATGATGTGTTCTGTATACAGGTTGAATAGGTAGGGTGAGAGTATACAACCCTGCCGTACTCCTTTCCCAATCTTAAACCAGTCTGTTGTTCCATGTTCTTACCATTGCTACTTGGTCATTATACAGATTCCTCAGGAGGCAGACAAGATGACTTGGTATCCCCCTGCATTTTTCTATGCAGTTTTTTAAATTGGAAAAATCCATTGCAAAATTCAGAGAAGTGCAAATTTTGAAGGATAATTGCATTTCGGTTGGCATAGTGCTTTTAAAGTGAGAAATTAGGTAATGCCACATTAAAATTAGGTACAGCCACATTTCCCAATCCCTGGGAAAATTCTGGAGCAGATGATAAAGCAATCCATCTGGAAGCACCTTGAAAACAATGCAGTGATTACTTGAAGCCAACATGGATTTGTCAAGAACAAATCCTGCCAGACGAACCTGATCTCATTTTTTGATCAAGTAACCTCCCTTGTGGACCATGGGAATGCTGTAGAGATAATATACCTCAACTTCAGCAAAGCTTTTGACAAAGTGCCCCATGATATCCTGATGAGCAAACTAGCTAAAAGTTAGATGAAACAACGATCTGGTGAATCCACAGTTGGCTACAGAATCGGACTCAAAGAGTGCTTATCAATGGGACCTTCTCAAACTGGGGCGAGGTAACAAGTGGGGTACCGCAGGGTTCAGTCCTGGGCCCAGTGCTCTTCAACATTTTTATTAATGACTTGGAGGAGGAGGTGCAGGGAATGCTGATCAAATTTCAGATGACACAAAATTGGGCGGGATAGCTAATACTTTGGAAGACAGAAACAAAATTCAAAGTCATCTGGATAGACTGGAGTGCTGGGCAGAAAACAACAGAATGACATTTAATAGGGATAAATGCCAAGTTCTGCAGCTAGGAAAAAGAAACCAAATGCACAGTTACAAGATGGGGGATACGTGGCTCAACAACACTACAAGCGAAAGGATCTTGGCATTGTTGCCTATAGCAAGCTGAATATGAGCCAACAATGTGATGTGGCTGCAAAAAAGGCAAATGCTCTTTTGGGCTGCATTAATAGAAGCATAGCTTCCAAATCCTGGGAAGTACTAGTTCCCCTCTACTCAGCACTGGTTAGTCCTCATCTGGAGTACTGTGTCCAGTTCTGGGTGCCACACTTTAAGAAGGATGCAGACAAACTGGAGAGGCTTCAGAGGAGGGCAACAAAGATGATCAGGGGACTGGAAACAAAGCCCTATGAGGAGAGACTGAAAGAACTGGGCATGTTTAGCCTTGAGAAGAGAAGACTGAGGGGAGATATGATAGTGCTGTTCAAGTACTTGAAAGGCTGTCACAGAGAGGAAGGCCAGGATCTCTTCTCGATCATCCCAGAGTGCAGGACACAGAATAATGGGCTCAAGTTAGAGGAAGCCAAATTCCGGCTGAACATCAGGAAAAACTTCCTGACTGCTAGAGCAATACGACAATGGAACCAATTCCCTAGGGAGGTGGTGGGCTCTCCCACACTGGAGGTGTTCAAGACGAGGCTGGACAGCCATCTGTCAGGGATGCTCTGACTTGGATTCCTGCATTGAGCAGGGGGTTGGATTCGATGGCCTTGTAGGCCCCTTCCAACCCTACCATTCTATGATTCTATGAAAATGAAACTGGACCAATTTTTCCCTATCCCCAGTTAGAACTGTTGATGGAAATAATTGCAAAATTAAAACAATTGATTTCAAGCCTGGGTGCTAAATTACTCGGAGATGGTAGTATTACACTTGTGAAGAGTATTTGGCACACGTATCATGACTGTGCCTTTTGCAGCACACTGTGATTTCTGCCCTTCCTTGTCTCCCTGATAGGCAGACACCACTCAGCTTCATGGTTCCTGCTGAGAGATCCAGCCAAGCATTTGCCCTGGGAGCTAAGGCCAATCAGAATCCTGGCTGGGTGTCAGGGAGGCCCAAAGGATGGAGCGTGGTATCTTCATGTTCTAGCAAGGGTGAAGAGACAAGGTGAGGCTGTTTGAATCAGGCATTTCTGGTGTGTTTGCAAATAGATTTAAAAAACAACAACACTGAAGGTAGATGTTGAATTATACTTCTAGGCTCTGAGGAGATTAATCATGTTGTTACCAAAAGGTCAATGTTTAGCAATTGAGCCCAGAATGAGCCTGCTTCCCAAAAGCAACAATAAAACAGAGGAAAGGGGCTGGTGGCATGCATGTTTGGTCAACACCACCCATCCCAAATAAAAGCAGAGTAGATGGGAAACTGTCATTTTCCCTAGGTCGTTGTTAAAATCAAAAGTGTGTGTGGGGGAATCCTCGAGGAAGACAGAATAAAGCCAGTTCCTCTGCTTTTCCATATTTGGCTTGAGAGCAAAGCTAAAATTGAGCACTTTTAATAACCCCATTGATTTGAATGGGAGAGAATGGAGCATGTTTTTAATTCACTCATTCAAATCAGTAGGACTTAAAAGTGCTTAAATCTGCCTTGATTGGTATCAATGTATTCAAAAAGGTATTATCTCAGAAAACAATTTTCGAAACATTTGAATTTCTCATTCTTTATCTTCATCATTTGTCCTGAATTTCTCTACTCCCTCCACCTCCTCTCTCTGGCTCTCTTGACCACTGAAATGCAATGAGATCACTTCCTGGCAGTGATTCATGTGAATGCAGTGGCACATTATTTTTTTTACCCACTACAATCACTACAGGGAAGCTGTGTGGGCCTGTCAGTTCATATGGTCCTTAATCCATGTGGCTGTGGCCACAGTGTAGCACTGCTCTGTGTGTGTGTGTGTGTGTGTGTTTTAAATAGCATATGTGGAAGGGGGCTTCAACCTTTTTGGACCTGTGGGCACATTTGGGAAATTGAAAAACCACTGTGGGTGCCACCACAAAATGGATCCCACAGAGGATGTGACTAGCCACATAATGGCTGCCATGGGGGCCTGCCAATCAAAAGAAAAGGAATTCACCCAAGAAACAAGGAGATGAATGGCCTGAACTCCAAAGCCAATCCACATATTTAACCCCACAGAAGCACAACAAAATACCCATTTAAGGATCCAGTCCTATGCATGCTTGCATGGAACACACTGGGGATTACTTTTGAACAGGCCTATATAGGATTGCTCTGCTGTCCATGCACACACCTTTCCCCAGCCCCAAAGAAAAGGAAAACGTACCCAAGCCCCAAAGGAAAGAAAACATTTTCCCTTCCTCAACCCCAGTTCCACACCTGGCACTCTACCTCATCCTCTGCCATCAGAGCCGTCATCTAGGAAGGTGGTGGTGGGGTGGTGGTGGGGTGTGTGTGTGTGTGAGTGTGAAGAATGACAGAAGCGGCTGGAAAGGGGGAGAAAAAGAAGATAGCTTTGTAGGCCCCTTCCAACCCTACTATTCTATGATTCTATGATTCTAAGGCTAGGGGCTGGGAGAAGAAAGAAATAGTGAGATAAAGGGGAGAGGGAGAGAGCAAGGCTAGAGGCTAGGAGGGGGAGAAACAGGAAGGAAAAGAGGTGTGCGTGTGTGTGTGTGTGTGTGAGAAATAGTGAAGCATCACATTGGAGGACCCCTGTTATATAGGGTTGTATCCAATGGTGTCATTCCACCAGCAGAAAGGAAACCGCTGGATTTCCCCTCCCCCTGCAGCTCCCTGCATGCACCACAAATCTGCTCTAGCAGGTTAGGGGACTCTCTGGGGCAGATTTGGGGAGGTGGGGGACTGGAGGGAGGAGGAGAGGAAAAGTCCTGTTGCACAAGCCGTTATCGGATCCAACCCCATAAACTGTACCCCAGTGGTACAGAGTTAATATTTCCTCACTATCTTCATTTTCATTGTGTTTTACTATCCGTCTGCAAATGCCAAAACAGTGCTTGACTTATAGGGGTCTCAGAGGGTCCACAGGCTCCTTACTTTTCATGGTGGACCCCCTAGTTACTGTTTTTATAAGGCTATGGGGGCAGTGGGGGTGGAGAGGCATGATTTAGCTAAAATTGGAGGGAGTTGGGGGTGGAGCTCGTGGATTTTATTAAGGCTGCCCTTCCTTTTCTCACATCATTTGAACACAGCTTAACTTGGAGACAATGTGCAGAAAGAAAGAGGAAGATGAATCATTCTATTTGTTAAAAAAAATGCACGGAAAAAAGAGGAAAATAATATATTTCAAACAAAAGAGAAGTGGTTGGTGCAAGAAGAAAAAAGGGATAAAAAGAATCTCCAAACAGTTTGTGAATGAAGTTGTGTCTGTTAAAACAACAACAGCAACAACAACAATTAAAGAATACTGTCAATATAAAAATTTGGCCAGTTCTGGTTATAGTGGCTGATCCCTGAGGTATCTTTTAATGCATTGTACAGAGACAGAGAAATCTACATTTAACGGGATCAGAGGAAAGATGAGAGAGGGGAAGTCTAGGTAGAAATAGAAGGCAATACTGTCAAGGATTTGGGAGATAAATGAGAGGGAATGGAAGAGAATGTTTCCTAGACAACCATGTAAATTGGGATATTTTTCCTGAATACAGGAAGGCAAAAATTCCTGCCAAATTTCTGTTGGAGATTCAGCTGCAGAAATTCATTTTCTGCATCCCTCTATCAGCCACCATGTATTTTTCAGCACAAGGGGAAATCCACTATCTTGCCCAGGTGTTTCATTGTTGGATGTGAGATTCATTTACAAATAGTACATACCCTGCTAATGTTGTGCCCAGTAATGGGCTGTGCATGCTCAGTTATGTATGTCTGTGTCTCATTGCTGCAGGAGTACTACGGTACCCCCCCAAATTGGAAGCTGTACTTTGAGAGGTTGACTAAAGTCAAGTTTGACAATTACTGCACTCAGGGTGTATCTTCTCCCAAGGCCGCTCTTGTAACAGTCCATTTTGGTTTTGTTTCTCATGCCTGAGTTATCCCTGAACTGCTGTTTCCAAAGACGTGAAACAAGGGACTAGAAGAGAGAATGAGGGTGAAATTAGAACAATGTACAGTATATGTTCATGCAGGGGTGTAGAACCCCAGGCTCGAGGGCCAAATCTGGGCCACCTGGGGTCCCAATCTGGCCCTCAGGGGTTCCACAGATGGATACACCCATTTCCCTCCCCCAGCCCTCTTTTCCCCAACCCCCAATTGTTTGGTGGTTTCCTGGCTTTAGTGCAAAATGTTCACCATTCTAACAGGCTGAATTGCTTCTTCTAAGGCTTAGTTGATGGCAGTAAGGACTTCAAGCTAAAATATCCTAGTATTTTTGGCCCCACCCCTTTTGCCTTCAGTCCCTTCCACCACTGAAATGTGGCACCCGAGAGCTTCGGTCCTAGGGCTGAAAGAGGTTCTGCTTCCCAAGTTAATGAGTAAGTGCACCAGTTTCAGACAGCCAGTATGATGAGAACATTGTCCTTCATGAAGACACGAGTGGCACTGTGATGAAATTTAGTACCCTTTGAAATCAGGTACTAAGCTGCACGTACACAGTACACATTTAAGCCAGTTTCAAAACTGACTTATCTCCCAGGGATTCCAAGCAAGGAATCCTGGGTACTGTGTATAAGAACATAAGAGGAGCCCTGCCGGATCAGACCAAGGGTCCACCTAGTCCAGCATTCTGTTCACACAGTGGCCAACCAGCTGTCTGTGGGAAGTTCACAGGCAGGATGTGAGTGCAAACCACTGAAGGAGGTAGATTAACCCTAATTAACACTATCATAAACATGTAGTTCTGAGGGGAAGACATGACCAAAGACTTAAAAGCAGTTTCAGTTTGTTGTATTTGTTGTGTATTGTAAAGGGGCTTCTTGATTTTATTTGCTGGGCTGGAATAGGATGTTAGATTTCTCTTTAACACAAATATAGCCATCAAAAAGGGGCAGGCTTTACATTCTTATCATTCTGTATGCTCATAGCAGATCCATTCTCTGAGTGTGGATCCTTCTATACCACCCACATGCAAGAGGGAGGTATCCGAGGGCTTGAGAAAACCACAAGATTTGCAAAAAAGCTTTAGAAAAAGAGGGGGTGGGGTGGAGAGTACAATCCTGTACATGTCTATTTGGAACTTGCCTCCATTGAGCTCACTGGGACTTACTCCCATGTGTGTTGCAGCCTAAATATGGGAGGGGCACCCAAATGAGGACTGAGCATGCTCAGTGACAGAATGTTGGCTGCCTGTTGGAGGGGGAAAGAACTGGAAATGTGGGGTGGGGGAATGGAATGGTATATTGTGACAGAGGGTATGGCTGGCTCCCTGAATAGGAGCACTACACATGGCAATATTTTGTTGCGGGTCCCACTTGTTCTATGTATTTAATACTCCTTAGAGATAAAACCTTCCTTGAGAGAGCAATGATTTCCTGGTTTGGTCAGGTGCACAATTTCCACAGAGGCCTGTCTAGGGATGTATGAAACCCACTTACCTTTTCGCGGAATCTTTTGCGGTTGGGGGGAGGCGATCCAGTCCCCCCCCCCCGGAATCCTTGATGGCTGGCTCTGCTCCGCAGCCAAGCCACGGAGCAGCCGGCCAGGGCCACCCGCAGCTGGATTTCTGGCCGCGGATGGGCTGCTGCAGACGCAAATGGCGGCCGCCGTAGTGGCTGCCATTTGCGTCCAGCCAGGCAGCTGTGATAGTAATATGTAAATTCTTACATAGCCTATCATGGCTACCCCCCTCAAAAAACCCAGCGTACACAAATGGCGGAGGCTACGGCGGCCACCATTTGCGTGCCCTATTTTTTGCCGATTTATCTTATGTAAATATTTACGTAAGATAAAATGGCGAAAAAAGGGGGAACGCAAATAGCGTAGTGGGCGCTATTTGCGTTCCTTTATTTTTTGCCGTTCTAGCCGCCGTAGCTGCCGCCATTTGCGTACGCTTGGGTTTTTTTTGGGGGGTAGCCATGATAGGCTATGTAAATTCTTACGTAGCCTATCACAGCTGCAAGGATGGCAGTGGTGGCGGCAGCAGCCCAGCCATGGCTGGCCAGGAGACCAGCCGCTGCCACCGGAACCACCGCCGCCACCGCCGCTGAATCCGCCACATCCGCTCCAGGTAAGTGCCATCCTGGGGGGATTCTGCGGGGGGGCGGGGGGGCAGGGGGGGAGGAGACCGTTTCGCCACGGATTTTGGGGGGCCGAATGCACTGGCATTTGGCCTCACTGAAATCCGTGGCAGAATTCTCCGCCATCCCTAGGCCTGTCTAAATAAGTTAGGAATATCTAACTTATTGTTGTATGATTTCCTCCCTGGTCTAAAAATGGGAGTTCTTCCTTATTTGGAAACATAGAGTATCTTCTTTGTTCTGTTTCTTGTCACTCTTGCATTTTAATTTTTTTTAAATAGCAAACACTTCATTTTATGAAGTTTGCTCATCCTTTGAAACAAAGGTATTGCTGGCTGATAAAGATTTTCCCATAAAGGCAGATCATGAGCTTTTCAGTTTGGGGCACTTGGCTAGATAAACTGAAAGTCTAGGTGAGAAGGTGAAGCTGGGACAAAAACCTGCATGGATTTTTTGGTCTCATGCAACCTGTAACTTCTTGAATTTAAATAAGCTTATCCACCTCTGGTAAGGCCAACCTCTGTTCTATATAGAGGCGCAATATGTAGGCCTCAGTTATGAATGTTTTATCCTGTTCCAGTCTGGTGGGGACTCAGGGGGAACTGGCAAAGCTCAACAGAAGTCCAGGCTAGTTTGCATGAGATCAGGACCATGGTCAGTTCACTGCAGAACTGGGCCAGAAAGTCAAGATGGATACAATTCCAAAATCCACATTAGTACAATTTCTTTATTAGGTCAGCCAAAAGATCTCGAAGATTGTGCAAGCTTTTGAGATCTCCAGAACTCCTTCATCAGCCAAGATATTACAAAAAGCAGGTTTGAGGTGGGGGTGGGAAATAGGGGAGGGGAAAAATCTGGCTTGATGGTGAAGTCAGAGTGTCAGCATGTTCAGAGTCCCATGATGGGGGGGGGCGGGGGCTCTGCAGATATTAAAATTAGGCATTGCAGGTCACCTAGGAGCTTGCTTTTTGTAATATCTTCCCTGATGAATAGATCTGTGGGTCTCGAAAACCTGCAAATTTTTGTGATCTTTTGGTTGACCTATCAAAGGTAATACACCAATATGGATTTTGGCATTTGTCTTTTGATCAATATGGCCACCTGTTGTTGTTGTTGTAAGTGGATCCAAGGCTCCCGAAAGCAGCAACCTTGGAATGTTGCTGCAACGATAGAGTGGAGTCAATTGAGAGATTAAATGGTGCAGTCCTATGCATGTTTAGACAGAAAAATGTCCTACAATTCCCAGCATTCCCCAGCCAGCATGGCTGCTTGAGGAATACTGGGAGCTGTGGGATTTTCTCCTGCCTAAACATTCATACAATTGTGCCCTAAGTAGTCTTGCAATCAAACTGGTGTTCCAAGCTCCATCTCCTCTGAGGTGTTTGGGTTTACGTCAAGACCTGGTTTCTTCAGTGCTGGTTCTGGTAGAGCTGGAGGAGTTCCTGCTGCCTCTGGATGTGGTGTGGCATTTGAAGGGTACCCTCCCTCTGAGGTTCTGGGGAAGGGGAGGAGGGGGAGGTGGGCAGGGCTACTTCCTCAGGCTGAAGGTATTGCTTGCTCCTAGGGCTCCCCTCCCCACGGTGTCTCTGGTGAGGTGTCAACTTCAGAGGCTCTTTCTGGGTTCATGTCACTGGTCTTCCCCATTCTCTGTGTAAACACACCTGTCACCTGACAGCACACTCTGTGTGACTCCTGAGGCATGACATGTTTTTGCTTTTATTTCTATGGCATTAAGAAGCCCAAGGATTAATTGATCAACCAAGTTAGACAGACAGTCAGTCAAGCAAACAACCTGTTTTAAAAATATGCCTGTTTCTCACTGGATTTAACTTAAGCCACTTACTACCCACAAGCTGAGCATTCTTCTAGTTTACTGATATGAAGGTGTAGGAGGCTCAGGTAATTGGTTCTGGTGCCTAGTACAGCAGGTACCCTCCCAGGCAGAATGGTTCAAGGCATCCCCAATGGCCTTAGGGAAGCGGTAGGCAACCTGGCACCCTCCAGATGTTTTGGGCTACAGTTCCCATAATCCATTGGGAGAGTCAGATGACAATGATGGAGTCAGAGCTGAACCGCAAAGACTTTGATGAAAAACTGGGCTTTGGGAAGGGGCTTTGAGGAGAAGAAGGAGCTGTACTGATAAACTGAGAGGTAGTTCACACACGTCTGTCTGTCTCTTGATGACTTGACTGGCAACGGAATATGTGGACTGATTCCAGGGAAGAATCTGTGGGTCAAATGAAACATTCTTTTAATTGTGTGGTTGGCAACCAGATTGGGCTTTAAAAAAATGTAATACTAGGCCAGGCAGGGTTGAGTTTTATTGGGACCTCAATGCATAGGTTAAGGAGAGGCTTAACCCTTTTTGCCACAGCCACACTCTTGAAGGAAATCACTGCTCCCTCCCCATGTGGCAGTTATCCTTAGTGGAGTGGGGAAGTTCTTATTGGTGCCAGTGGGAGCTTTTTTCCTAAGGCTAATTGCCACACTGAGGAGGATTTTCAATGGGATTATGGCTGGGGAGGGAAGAGTTAAACCTCCTGCCATGCTGCAGTCCTGATGAAATTTTTCCCTCACCTGAAATTACATTTTTATAAAATTTGCTCATCACCCAATTAATGTCTAGTTTTCCCTGAGGTTTGTATGACTAGTGAGTTCTGTCTGTAGTGTCAAATTTCTGATGGTGGCAGCTCATTTACCTCTATATGTCCTCACTTGATACATGCAATGTCTAGAGCAGTGTTTCCTACCCTGGTGTCTTCCAGATGTGTTGGACTACAATTTGCATCATAGCTGGCTGGAGGATTACCGGAGCTGTAATCTAACACATCGGCAGACACCAGGTTGAAAAGGCTGATATAGAGAGGTTGAGACACAGGAAGAAACCACGGCTTTTCCAAGAAGTCCTGACTGGGATGTATCTTCTTTCAAAGAAATATACAATGTCTGTTGAACTTTGATGATTGGAAGTTCTGTACAGGTTTTGATAACCTAACCGATGAATATGGAAGGTTACATACAGCTTCCTAGCATGGCTTTAAAATACAGGCCTGCAGCAGAGTTTCTCTTACTTGGAAGAAGCGGAATAGATGGTCTGGAGGCTGGTCCGTCCTTAATGGGACAGTGCAGTTAAGTCTCTGCACCTGAATACAGCGCAGGTACGTGTCCATTTTAATGCTGCTTTGTTCATTGCATAAACAAGGGCTCCAAATATTTTGTATTCTGAGAAAATTTGTGTCCCAGTCAGGTCCCCAGGCCTGAATTTGTTTGACAGTTAACTGTCCTTGATTACCACAGCCAATGCTTGCATTTATGGATGCTTCTGGTCACACCCTAAGCTTGAAACCCTTCTTTGGTTCAGGAACTCTGATGTCACCATGTCCACAAAGTTTGTGAGCATCTTGCTTGCAGTTCAAATGCGAATCTCAGTTTTTTGGCATGGGCCTTTTGCAGATTGCAGATAAACAGCAAGACAGCCTTTTTTCTTTCCTTTCCTTTTTTTAAAGCACAAACAGCTATTATTGCTTTTTGAGATAATGTAGCAGAATAGTGTGCGATTGAAAAGACTAACGATAAAAATCTAAATGCGAGGGCAGGATGAGAACGTACCCTTTCTTCCAGCTCCATCTATTCTGTTGTGTGTGTGTGTTGTCTAGCTCTGTAATTAGGATGGCATTCAGAAAATGTGAACAAAGTTGGTATTCTTTTCAGACCCCCCCCCCCCAATCTTTGCATTGCTGCATGAAACTTTTGGCTCCGGCTTTTCCCTGTTCATTAACCATGCCAAAATTTTTAATCTAACACCACTGTTAAAGAGTGGCAGGCTTCCAGGGAAATATATCAGCCAGGCTTATTAATTTCATGCCAAGTGCTGGAGGCGTGAATGTAGAGAACGCTGTTTGACTTTGGATAATAGGAATCAGGCAGCTTAAAGGCAGGGGATAAAGATCAGGAGCCCTGGGTCTCTGGGGGAGGAGCAGGTGCAGGCTTCAAGCAAGGCCTGCAGGCCCAAAGGGGCAGCCTATGCTTAAAACAATCTGCAAGGCCTTTTTTTTTTTTAATTTGGCATGTGCCTCTCACAGCTTAACAGACCGCTGCTCCACAAAGAGTGGTAAACAGAGAAAGGGAAATTAAAAAGGGAAGTCCCTTGACAGACAAAAACAAATTAGGGCAAACAAATTACACAGAGTCAACAAATAAACAAGGGAACATCTGTGAATATATTTCTTGGATTTTCAGATTCTGAAAGCAACCTGAGCAATAGTGTTGGGATGTATGAAGAAGAAAAAGCCCCGAATGGAGAAAGCCACCCTCCCTCTGCTTCGGAAGGTGGGGGACATTTCATGAAGAAGTCAATGGGCACAATCCAGCCTAGTATCAGCCACACTTTATCTCCAGTGGAACAGGAGTTAGGTATGAATAACCTCAGCCCAACTGACTGCGATGGGACTCACTGTGACTAACTACTTTCAGTGTATCATTCTTAGCAGGGTGAGTGAATATCCCAGTAGGCACACCTATAGTGTGATACTGGGATTTTTCAACACTTCCTCCTAACGTAGGAGTTTCTGTTCTCAAATGAATGGCAGCCTGACCCAACATGAACATAATCCAGGTCTGCTATGTTATTTGTATGCATCATTCATGTACAAAGTAAAGATGAGAATAGATGCAAACATTTAGCAAATGTGTAGCAAAAAAAAAAAGGTATACCCAGAATATCTTGAGTTAGTCACTCAAGATTCAACCTATGCATTAAACAAAAGCACACAGTACAACTTTGGGGGATTATACAGCTTCAGACTACAGGTGGGAGAATGTTTGCTGAATCCTCCTCCATGTAAAAAGACCCCCTGCAAAAAGAGTCTTCCAGGCAAGATCACTTTCTAAAGCAGATAATTTTTGATTGGGGGAGGGGAAGGGGGAGGGGGGGAGGGAGATACATTCAATGTGTTAATTGACCACCTGCGTTCTGAAATGGTACAGCCCCTGAAAATCTGCCCCCATCTGCCTTTTCTGTAGATCAGCTCTCAGATTATAGCTGAAGCTCCAGGTTGGCTGAATCTTGTATCTTTAGCATACTTGGGTTAATGGTAATCTGGCTCTGGGTTTTATGAAGCCCCTTTCCTCAGGCTCGTTTGGGTTTTCTCATAGCCCGATGCCTATGACCACCACTACTTTTGGTATCCTCAAGCCATTTAGGCTTACTTCCTGCAGTAGAACGAGATGGTAGAAGCCTGAGGTGGTAGAGATGACCACACTGCTTCAAACAGCAGATGAACGCACCATTTTTAAATGCTCTGAACCATACAAATCTTTGTGCAAGTACAAAGCAAAACCCTAGCACTTCAAAAACAAAGGTTCTAGCCCACCATGTTCCCTTTTCTACTTGTAAGGGGTGTGTGTGTGTGTGTGTTTAAATGTAGGGAAACATGCATAAATGTAAATCCACACCAGAAGTGGTACAACCCATTCTACCACTTCAGCACTTTCCACATGTCATTCCATAGTGTCCACCAGGCCTAATTTTAGCCAGTGTTCACCAGTACTTAAGTCCAGCATGTGCCTTCAGTGCCAAGGGAGGGGCCATAGCTCAGTGGTACCGATCCTGCTTTGCATGCAGAAGGACCCAGTTTCAATCCCCAGCATCTCCAGGTAGGACTGGAAAAACTCTCACCTGAAACCCTGGAGAACCATTGCAGCCAGCCCATGTTGACAGTACTGAGTTAAATGGACCAATAGTTAGACTCAGTAAAAGGCAGCTTCCCGTGTTCCAAGGCTCAACCCTAGGGAGAACGTATGAATGGGGTGCAGGGAGTAGAGTGCTAGCGTTGGAGTAGGGAATCATGTGTTCAAATCCTGTCCAGCTGTGAAAGACATGGGGTGGCCTTGGGGAAGTCACAGTACACTAGGCCTATTCCTCACAGGGTTGTCATGTGGATAAAATGGGATAGCTTATTTCTTCTTCCCTGAGTACTTTAGGGCCGGTGTGTGTACTATTTCCATACTTGAGGGCCACATCAGGTGTTGGCTGGAGGACTGGGTACTACACATGCGGCGTGTGTGCATGCAAGCACACACATGCACGCATTTTTGGCAGCAAAGCAGCGACCCTGGCAGCAAATTGGTGGTGAGTTCAGCAGCTGTGGCAGCGGCAATGAGGGAGCCGTCATGGGGGGCTGCACAAAACCACTTGGGGTTGCATGCGTCCTGAAGGCTACATATTATGCACGCCTGCTTTAGATGAACATGAGGGAGTTTCTTTGAGAATGTACTGAATTAACCTCCTTTGCTGCTGTATAACCACAAATTGTCCGGACATACTCTGGATTCCAGGTAACATATTCTGGATTCTGGGAGAGAGTGCATGACTTCAAGGCAGGCTTGAGCTCCAAAACCTCTCCATTCAGAAATGTACTACTGCCTTTGCCTTAGTTTTACCATGTTGTTGTACATAAAATGTTGACAGCTCCCACCCCGCGGCACTATCTGATTTTTTAAATTATCGATTATGACACTTTGCATACTAAAAGTGCTACAGAAACAGTAAGCCACACTACAGTTCCTTATCTCATTCATTTTCTTGGAAGGTTTACTAGTTATTGCATTTAGAGAGCTGGCGCTTTGCTGATCTTCTTTACCGCTCTTATCTTTTGGCTGCTTGAGTGGAAGTGAATAATTTCCCCATACTTACAGACACGTCTCTTTCAGAGCAGTTCATTATTGGAGGCTAAAGGGTGACTAAATGAAAAATGGGACAATGTTTGGAGACCTTTCAAGTGCCTCATCAGTGTGGCTCATTATTGTGATATCTTTCGATGCATCACTGCTCAAGAGTTTGGTGCTGAGAGCAGTCTCCTCACCCACACCGGATGCTATGTTGTTGTTACCAGTCACTGCGAGGAACATGCGATATCACAATAAAAAAAATGAGTATTTCTTTTTTGTAATTTGGGGGGTACTTTTCTCTCTCCGCTTCTGGGTGCTTCACAGTTCAAAGATTAAAGAATGGATTCCACCCCTTAAGAAAGTGGATTGTAAGGCATTTCTGAAGTCAGATTTGCATTGGTAGGCCTTTCAGCCAGGGGTGTCGAATCTCTTTTAGCCCAGTGGCCAAATTCAACAACCGAAAAACTTTTGGGGCCTGCATCCCAGGGGTGGGTGGGACTGAAGATAAAGGGGTTGGGCCAAGGGCAAAAAGGACCAAAATACCAAAAATGCCATCCTATTTTAGCTTAACGCTCTTACCACTAGCAAGGAAGCCTTAGCAGACGCATTTCAACCTTTTAGAATGGGGAAGCAATTGTGCAAATGCCATGAAACCACCAAAAGATAGATGATTGAGAGGGGGGAGGGGGAACCACCTGGTGATGTGGGGAAGGGGGCGTGGTCATCTGGGGGAACCCCAGAGGACTGGAGTAGAACCCCAGATGGTCTGGATTTGGTTCAACACCCTGGCTTCCATTTCCCACCCAGGAGTCCAGGACCCACTGTGGGCTGCATTCTTGCTGCTGATGCAGAAGCAAAAAAGGGGGGGAAGACCATACTAAGTCTCTGTAGCCACTATGGAGGATTAGAATGGACACATTTAACTCGTTTTCAAGCGAAATTCATCCATTCTGAGCCCCCGTAGTAGTTTGCTGCTGAATTTTGGTGGCAAACCGCAACTATTGAGAAAATGAAAATAAATAGGGGCACCGGGGGCAGCGGGATCCACATGTTGTTCACCCCTGTAACAGGTGATTGATTCCCCCCCTTTGCTCCTGCAACTTTAAACACTTCTTACATGAGGAGATGCAGAAGGCGGCATAGGGCTAAGATGGTGGAAATAGTGGGAAACATTACTGAACGCTCTGGTGATATAAGCAGAAAACCTATTCACCAGTGGTTTGCAATTTTCACTTTCAAAAAATCCTCAGAAATATAACCTTGCAGCTGTAAACATGTGTTTGAATAATTATTTTGGCTTTCTGTAAAAAAGCTCACCTCTGCCAGTGCAGCCAGATTTTAATTTAGCATTCTCTCCACAGCTACAAAGGGCAAGGTGGATGATTGCAAGGGCAGTGCTTCAAGGGCTATCTTTATTTGCATGAATGAGTCACTGGAAAGCACACAAATATCTTTAAGTAAATTCTGTCTGTCACTGACAGCAATCTAAATAGAATTACAGTTGTGTGAAATTCTTTGCTGTGTGTGTGTGTGTGTATACACACACACACACACACCTTTCCAATTCATTTCTAGATATAAGTTTGTGACTCTTACTTTAGAGCCAGGAGAGGGAACTTGTAGCTGTCCAGATGTTGCTGGATTCCAACTCCCATCAGCCACAGCCAGCATGGCTAATGGTAAGGGATGATGGGAGTTGAAGTCCAACAACATCTGGAGGGCCATGGATTCCCCACCCCAGTTTTAGAGCTATGGAATAACCATGGATTGTATTTTAAACCAGCCTTCTACATCTTGATCTGGAAGTGCTAATGCAGTTCTATCTACTTTTGCTTCAATTCCTAGTCGTAGTTCAGGGTGAATTCCAACCTATGGTCTGACCCTCTACATTTCTCTGCAGAAGAATTGTTGCCACCTGCTGCAGCCACCACTGTATCCCATGACTTGGAAGGAAAACCGAGCAATATGTTCTCCCTGTAATGCTAATCCCCTACAGCTCTCTCTCTCTCTTTTAGCTGAGACTGGTTCAGGGTTTTGCTGGCTTCTCTCTGCTTCCTAGTGCCACAAGGATGACTCCTAAAGGAGCTATGGGCAGTCTTGTTTACTTCCCTTCCTGTGATATGTGCAGTCCTATCTCCATATTCCTGGGACTAAGCCCTATAGAACTCAATGAGATTTATTGCTGAGGAGACATGTATTAGATTGGTCAGGCAGTTTTTAGATGTTATTGTAAAAGCTTGGAGGGAGGAGAATAATGCCCACCATCTGTCCATGCATTCAGTTTATTCTGATCCTACATACCTTCTGCTATAGGCATGTAGGGAACTCTTTGTGTGATCAACAGATTATTCCTTTGGAAGATGCAACAGCAATCTTTCTGGGAAAGGCTCTGCACCAAGCTTCAGGATTCAGCATAATCATCTGAGTGTTTCGCATACTGAGTTCAATTAAAAACAATAAGCATGAACTCATCCATACCATAGTAGTTAAGCTTGTCCTCTTCTCCTTCAGAATAACCTGCTCATTGTGGGCACATTGCTACATAGCCACAGTGTGAGGCCACATGGACTAGGCAAAGGCCACAACAGGCTGGATCTTTCCTGGTGATTTATGTATGAATTTGTTTGTTTCTATGTGTGTGTGTTTAAGATATTTTTCTACATCCCTTTATCAAAAATGGATTCTGGGATAGCTTATACATGTAAAAGGTGAAATGCATAAAAGTAACAACTATTTAAAATGGAAGATTAAAAACACTTCATCAAGTGCTAAAAAAGCGGGGGGGGGGAAATAACAGTTGTTGCCTAGCATCTACAACAGGAGTGTACAACCTTTTTGGACCTGTGGGCACCTTTGGGAATTGAGAAATTGCTGTGGGCACTACCACAAAATGGCTCCCCCCACGGAGGATGTGGCTAGTCACATAATGGCTGCCATGGGGGGTTGGCTCATCAAAAGTGAGCTAAAGAGGTGGTGGGTGGGGAGAGAAATAGTGAGGCTGGGAGGGAGGGGGAAATGCCAAGGCAAAGGAATGGGAGAGAAAGAGCGAGGCTACAGGCTAGGAGGGGAAGAAACGGTGAACTAAAGAGTGGGGAGGGGGGAAGTAATGCAGCTGGAGGCTGGGAGGGAAGGGGAAAGAGCAAGGCAGAGAAAGAGCAAGGTGAAAGGGAGAGAAAGAAGGCTGCTCTAACATTTTCCCAAGGTTTTTATTTAAGAATTTATTTTGAAGTGGGCAGAGAGTGGAGAGCTTCATGGACACTGCTTGAGAGGCCCACGGGCACCAAGTTGGGGAACTCTGATCTAAAAGATGTCTGTTGCGCCTTTGCTGGGAGGGAATTCCAAAAAGGCACTCTCCCTCTTTGCTACTCATGCCACTTCTGACAAGAGGGACTTAGAAGAAAGCCTCTCCAGATGACTTCAAGGTGCAGGCAGGTTGGTATGGTGATATGGTTTCTGTTGTGCAGAGTATATGAAATCCAGCTTGAGTCACAGTGGTGAATGACTTGTGACTCCCCAGTTGTTTTGGCCTCCAACTCCCATCAGCCCTAGCCAGCATAGCCAATGGTGAGGGCTGATGGGAGTTGGAGGCCAAAACATTGCCCAAGCCCTGCTAGTGTGTACGGGGATGTGGCTTTCCTATATGACTACCCCATTATAAAACCTTAAGGGGCACTATGAGCTTTTCTACATGAGGCATTTATTGTGCACTCGTCTAGTGTAGAGCTTGGATCTCAGTTCTGTGAGGAAACTGAAAGCAGATACAGTGGATTCATTCATTCATTCATTCATTCATTCACTCACTATATTTGTGGCGTTTATATACCACTGAATATTACAAAATCTCTCAGCAGTTAAGAAAAGTGTAGAAAAGCTCCCAAGATCTTCATGAAGAGCTTTTCCTTTCCTCCTTTTCCACCACATAACCTCTAAGCGGCAATGTTATAGCAGTATAATGAAATTATACAACTAGGAAGATACATTTTCTTTCGCTTTCACAAATAATACTCCATTGCTCTAAACCAACCCCTAAAAGTGCTCTTAAAAAGCAGAAGTGAAACTAGAGGGTTACAATGTTGTCTAAAGAAACATAAACATCCGTAACATCCATGAGTAAGGAATGACGAGCACACAATAAATGCCTCATGTAGAAAAGCTCTATTTGGATCTCCTGACACGGTTTTGCTTCTAATGTGTGGGACCCTCACGTTTGCAGTACCTTTGCATTCCCTAACAAGAAACACTCTTCTTGTTTCTTGCCTATAGCTATACTACTTAACTGGGGAAGAAGCAGTGGTCAAAAAGTCTCCATTATCATTTTAAACACACCCACACCCATACACACCTATTTTATCACCATTGCTTTGGTTAATCTTTGAAATGCCTAAACTGATTCTTCAAGCAGAATGTTTGCCTTGTGACATATGTGCACCAGAGACGCTGTGTTTCATTCAGTCTATGTGCACCAGAAGCAACAGCTGGATGTTGTGGGCGGTTTTGTGTTTTGTATTATGCATCAAAGTCATACGCAAACCTCTGGAACTCAGAAGCTTCTTTGTTCCCTGCATGCTGTGTATGTTCGTCATTGCTGTGTGCCTAGAGACACTTTGTGTCCCCTGCTTGTCTTGACACACTTTTAAAATTTGTGGATGTCCCTAACCTGTCCACATATAAGGGTGTGTTGTGTGTGTGGGTTATGCGTGCGCAGGCTTTTTAGAAATCAATGGCCTTGAGCGACTGTATTAGTAAACACTTCAAAGGGGTTGACTGGGGAAGTATAACAGACCTTGTGCCAAGTTAAGTGAGGGCAAATAGGATTTCAGCCAATTTCCAAATATTTCTGGCTCTACATAAGAGGTGGGTGGTGGCAGCAGCTATTTACTCTTGGATTTGAAGTTGCAGCATTAAAACGAGTGACCCTAGCCACAGGAATGTGCTAAGAGTGGGTGGTACAGCGCCCATCAGGACAACTGTAGCTCTATAACACTGGTCCCACTGTTCACAAGAGCAGATGGGAAGGTGCCTTTAAAGATGTCATTCCTATATCTTCAGCTGGTCGTAGTGGTCCTATGTATGTTTTATGCTAGTGGTAGTATAAAATAGGACAACAAATCTTGGTCAAGCTGACCCTGCAAGTTAATAAGCACTGGCAAAATTCCTACATAGCCCCAGTAATATGTCTTTTGTTTTAAACAGGGATAATCTGTGATCCGGGATATTCTGTGATCCGTGGACTCATAAGAAAAAACATACAAACGAATGCCTATCTGCCAACAATACTACTTCCTTGGTGATCCCCAAGGCTGCCCAATGGGAAGTTAGCAACATGTTGAGTAAATCTCATTGATTCAGTCTCCATTCCAAGACATGGTAGTTTGGCCCAGAATTTACAGTGGACCCATGAGATTTACTGAGGGCATTGTGTAGACTAGTCCCTGTGGCTCACCTTGAAAACTGTGGGTATGGCTTTGAGCGAATCTGAGCACTAGGTTCTGTTGTCTTCAGTCTCACATGGGATAGCATCAGCAGGTCATGTTAGTAAACTGGAAGAAACAGCTTTATTTTTGCAGCCTGTATGCAGGGCTGGCCCTACCGTTAGGCTAAGTGAGGTAGATGGAAGATGCTGGGGGGCGGGCAGCAGATGCAGCCCCTCTGCCATTCCTCCTGAGCAGCTCAGCCTTTCCCTTTCCTTGGAAGACAGTCTGTCCTGCACTCCCTAAACTAGCCTGCTATCTTCAGGTGTGATGGCATTGCCCTGTTGCTAATGTTGAGGAAAGATTCAAGTGTCAGTCCAGTCAGCTTCTATATGTGGAATGGAGTGGGGCGGGGGGGTACAATTGTGTCCTTTGCCTCAGGCAGCAAATTGTCTTGGGCTGGCACTGTCTGTATGAATGCTCAGGCCTGCATCAGGGGTCACAACAAGCCTAGATCTAGATGGATCAGTAACCAGGGACAATTCTCAGTTAAGTTGTCCTTATTTATTCCTTTCTGCATTCTATGTTTTCTGCCTTGGGTCTTCCCAGTGACTTGTAATAGTAACTAGTTCAGTGTTCAGTGCATGCTGCTGCTGTTCTAGCACATACAATAGGGTCCATGTCCTAAACATCAAAAGGGATTGACCCTAGCATTTTTATACAGGCAACGGTAACTGTTTACTTCTTCAGGATCAGAGCCACAAGCAGCACTCATCACATAATATTTTTCCTGTAGGTGGCATCCTTCCAGCTCCTCTGCTCTGTTACATCATTCTTGCCAAACCTAAGAACTTTTCTATACAAACCAGCAAACACAAGCCACACAGGGTTGTACTAAAAGTACTAAAATCATGCCTGCTTAATGCAGCATCTATTGCACTGGGATTTCTTTAAGCTAATCAACTGACTTCCTGCCTTCTGCATGCTGTAAAACTATTCTCCAAAACCTGGAAAAACAATCCGTTCTGTATGAAACAGTAGATCTCTGGCCTTACAGTTCTTTAAAAACACTCCTCAAGACCTCTCTCTCTCTCTCTCTCTCTCTCTCTCTCTCTCTCTCACACACACACACACACACACACAATCATTGACATGAAAACAACCATCCCAGCATGATGAAGTGGATGAACTAAACAGATTGAGCAACAATGAACTTGTTCATGAATCTTAGGTTCAAGGGAGAGACTGTAGGATCACCAAGCAGCTGTCTTAACTAACCGGGGGCCAAAACATTTAATTAGCAACTACATCAAATGAGATGAGCATACAAGCTAACCTCACAGTATAGTGATAGGTTTTCTTTTGACTTTTTCCTATTTAGTTTCTTATAATAATCTAAGTTGTAATGCTGACTGTCTCCCAACGACTCTCAGTCTAATACTGGACAAAAATATTGGACAAGAAATTATAATTCTTAAATAGCTTTCTATTAATACTCTGGTTCCGTGGTGGGTCCTGTACCAAAGGGATTTAGTGTGCCCATCACCACCCAGGTTCCACCAAAGGATGGAACTACAGTGAAACCAGCAAGGTCTTGCAATCAATAGGCCAGAGTGTGTCATGTGGCATATTGGTCTGAACAAAAAGGAGATGCTTTTCAACTTATTCATAAATGATCTGGAATTAAGAGTGAGGAGTGAAGTGGCCAAGTTTGCTGATGACACCAAATTATTTAGAGTGGTTAATACAAAACAGGATTGCGAGGAGCTCCGAAAGTAACTCTCCAAACTGGGAGAATGGGCATCAAAATGGCAAATGCAGTTCAGTGTAAGCAAGTGTAAAGTGATGCATGTTGGGGCAAAAAATCCCATCTTCAAGTATAAGTTGAGCTAACTGTGACTGACTAAGAAAGAAATCTTGGGGTTCTGGTGGACAGCACCATGAAAATGTCAACCCAGCGTGCAGCTGCTGTGAAAAAGGCAAACTACATGTTAGACATAATTAGGAAAGGAACTGAAAATAAAACTGCCAAGATCACACTGCCCTTATACAAATTTATGGTGCAACCATACTTAGGATACTGCATGTAGTTCTGGTCAGCACACCTACAACAGGCCATGGTTTGTTAACCACCACAGCAAGCCACCCTCATTGGGTTTGGATGACATGAGAAGTTTTGCACGGCAAGAGTAATTACGTAAATCTGGCTGGCACACGACTAGCATGCACAGGGTGGTTCACAAGTCATTGTGGTTTATTAACCATCCTCAGATCATGCCAACCAGCTTGCTCTCTGCCTATCAAGCAAGCTAGTGGTAGCAATGATGAGAAAGAGGATAAGGAGCAATAGCAGCTGGTGACAGCTGGTGACATTGGGGAGGTGGCCCACTGAGGGTGTCTTGCCCAGGGCCCTTCAAAAACCTGGAGTCAGCACTGATCTCTTTCTTATGCCTATCTTGGAAGGAGCAGCTTTGACACTATATTTAATTAACACAAACCCATTTTAGAGTTGTATGCACCCAGCGTATTGGGGAAAGTTATAATCGGATTGCATGGTGAACCTGATTACAATACCAGTTATGATATGCAAAGTCAAACTGAATTTGGGTTAATAAACAAAGTCCAAGAAAGTGCTGTGTGAATTGCCCTTTAGACTCTAAAGTTTAGAGCAGCCTTCCCCAACCTGGCACTCTCCATATGTTTTGGATGACAACTTCCAGCATTCCTGGCCATTGGCCTTGCTGTCTGGGGCTGATGGGAGTTGAAGTCCAAAACATCTGGAGGGCACCAGGTTGATGAAGGCTGGCTTAGAGTATCTCAGTGGTATTATTCCATATCAAACACTGTCAAAACTACAGAGTGGCCCAAAAGTAGGTATACAATATAGTTTATTTGCATTTTACTACACCGTTTATTACATTTACATTTGTTTAACACTGTTTAATCTCATAAATGCTCGAAATGTATTCCATCAACATTGCAACATTCCTCGAACCTGTCCAGAATACTGTGGCACACAGTATGACACAAATTCCGGTCTGCGTCAATGTCCATAAATGCTTCCGAGATGAACTCTTTTAATTTGTCCACTGTCTTGGGATTCCTCTCAAAAACTTTATTCTTTACTATGCCCCCCCAAAAGAAGTCCATTGGTGTTAAGTCAGGTGAACATGGCGGCCATTCAATGCTGCCATGTTGTCCGATCCAACGCTATGGAAAGGTGTTGTCAAGATGGTCCCTTACTGCAAAAGCATAATGAGGAGGTGCCCCATCTTGTTGGAAGAGCAGTTTGGCGAAGAGCCCTGGTTCTGAGTTACCACATCGCGTAACATGTTTAGGTAATTGTTACTATCCACAGTTGTATCGAAGAAAACCGGTCCTACAACACCTTCGCTAGACAGTGCACCCCATAGTATGATGCCTGGCTGGTTCAGTTGAGATGTGATAGTCAAATGAGGATTTTCATCTGCCCAATACACACAGTTATGCCTGTTCACATGGCCTGACAACTTAAAAGAAGCCTCATCTGACCAGATGATCTTATCAAGAAGGTCTGGTTCATTAGAGATTTGGTTATGCGTCATCTCACAGAATCGCAACCGACCGTCTGGGTCATCCTCCAGAAGACCATGTAACAGTCTTGGATGGTATACCTTCAATTTCAGTTTACGCATTAAGTGTTGCAAGGATGTTCTAGGTATGGGTAGCTGCTTAGCTGCACATCGTGTGGACTTTTTCGGACTGTTCACAAATGTCAGAGTGACTCCCATCTCATTTTCCTCTGTCATAGACGTCCTAGGATGTCCAGATTTCGGCGCATTAGCCACTGCACCTGTTGCTTCAAATTTATCTCTAAGATGATAAATTGTCAAACATGTTGGTGGAGGAGTGTCAGATGCTTCTTGCCACGCTGTGCGCACCCACTCGGCATTTTCAGTCTTCCAGTACTGCTTTAGAATCCACTTTCTTTGTTCTTGACTCAAGTTCTCTGCCATCATTCACAATATCAGTAAAAAAAATGACTAAACAACTAACAACTGTATACCTACTTAAGGGCCTCACTCCCCTCACTCTCTACACTTAACTGATTTAACTGTCACTCCCTGTCACTCACTCTTCCCAACTGTCATTCTGACTCCACCCACACATCTTCTACTCACACATTCTCTCCCCCTCCCATCAACATTCTAAACAACTGTATACCTCCTTTTGGGCCACCTGGTATATTGTATAAAATTATAATTGCTTTTGTTAGCTATCATGGGAAAGGGCTTGAAGGGAGAGCAGATGTCCCCCTCTCCCCGTTACTCATTAGTGATAGAATGGAAATCTGACCCATGAACTGGGCTCCATTTTGCTGTGGCCCCTATCCTAGTGGAAGAGGGCAACTGTTGCAATGACACTGGTTGCCAAAATGGGGAAAGAAATTGTATGTTGTAGTTCTGTTACTTTCAAATTTGTGGCAGCCATTACACAATCAGTCGTGCTTTCAATGAATCTGCTTATATGAACAAGTGTTATGTATTCTCATACAATTTGAATTCTTGCAATATTTCAACTTTTGAGAGGTGCCAAACCATTGGTATTCTCCCGATATTTTAATCCTTCAATGGCCAGCCATCTTCATTCTTCCAAGCAAAACACACACGTGCGAGAGCCTAGCCCCCTGTAGTTGCATGGTATTTTTAACCTGTTGTACCAAACCATCTGAAGCCATCTGAGTGGCAGAATGCTCCTCTCTTGCTCTCAGATTAGTCCCACTGTGGGAAGTAATAACTGAGAACTGCTGTCCTGCCACTAGAGCATTCACAGACCATATTTTGAAATGTGAGATATTAAAAATACTGCATGTGCCACCATCCTGAATGCAGTAGTGCAAACACAATGGTTCAAACGGGGAAGTAACTTTACATTGTGGTCCAGTGAGTGCTGGGCTTGTGCAAACCCCATTGGTTTTAATGGGAGGTTGGGAGAGACAATGCTTAGCAGCTTGTATTATTATGCTCCAATTTCAAATATTAGCTCTGCTGTATCATTTTAAAGTTCTACTGTCTGTAATGCTCCTGCCACGCTCTCATGACATCATGACTTGCTCTTGCAACCCAGTCAGTATAGCCTGTCCTAAGATTTGATTTGTTGACAGAAGTCTTACAATTCAGCTATAAGTCTTCTCTATAAGGCAAGCAGCTATCAATTTCTCTCTCTGATATAAACATATGGTAAGAAGCTGGTATGGTACATAGCACTATTCTATATAATGCAGTATGACTATTACCCTCCGTTCTTCTCAAACCTAATACTATAATACTGTTTTCCAAAAATGTTAGCGCTACATTCCATGTTTTACAGTATATACTGTGAGAATAAGCTGATAAACGGATGAGCAATTTGTGATGATTTCTAACACTGTTACTTTATCTATTTATTGAACTTTTTTCTCTTACAATGGACATTTTTAAAGGCTCTTATTAAAGTCCCCCTTTTAAAATATGGGTGGTCTTTCATCTTTGACTAGGCAGAGGCAAATAGCTCTCATGATATTTAAGGCTTTCTCTTGGTTCCTTCAGCTTTTGGCTTTTATATGGGACCATTATAGCCTAATCTGACAGTGCATTTTTGACATATGGATGCCTTTATGGATTTCCATCTCTATAACAGAAATTGCACAATAGGTGTGGATGGCAACCGTATTCCAGAGAAATTTAGATGTAAAAGGTTCAGTATCCCATTATCAGCCATTGATCCATTCCAGTCCCAAAACTTCTAATCTTGGTAAGGAATCTCCAGTGAATATTACTTGATCGTAGTTTTTGTTCTCTGGATCCTTTTAAGCGAATACTACTAGTCCTTTTACCTTATAGGAAGGTCTGCACAGAGCTCTCTTCAGAGCTACACCTGAGTTCAATTTGTTTTGCGCAATTATAGGGTGTGATGCTGCCGAGAGGATTTATGGAATCTTGAGCACACATGAGATGACTCTACTTTTGTTCTCAGTTTTTAAAATTTAAACTGATTGGGAGCAGCAGTAGGATCTCACAGGATGAGGAACTTACTGGATGAAGATGTGATGAACAGGAAACTCCTTTTGTTCTTAGAGTGACCTTCTTTTCCTTGGAGGTCAAAATAAGGCCAGAAATACTTTTACAAAATAAAATACCTGGAGTACCCTGGAGGGATAGAGCAGGGGTGGGAGAAACTATGGCCTTCCAGATGTTGTTGGACTATAGTTCCTGTCATTTCTGACCATTGGCCATGCTGTCAGGGGCTGATTGGAGTTGGAATTCAACAACATCTGGAGGGACACAAGCTCCCCACCCTTGTGACAGAATGGAAGAGGAGAAATGCCAGGCAGACTTCTTTATATGCTGAAGTCCCAAGGGATCTTGGAAGGAAGAGTGTAGAGGGCTCTGGGCCCCTACCTGTGGACCAGGAGCACTTGGCACTTCTCCCCACTCTGGTGTGCCTGCTAGGGTAGAAGCATTTTACTGGGATGAACTTGCTGGTTGTCCACGCATCTGATGGAGCTAGCCCACTGTGGAGTATCCTTCATCCAACGTGTCACTTCTTCACCAACAGCAAGGGAAAGAGAGGCAATACTGCATTTATTCCAGCTTAAGGGTATAGATAGATATGAATCTGCCCCATTTAAGCAGATCTTTTTTTCGGCAAGAGAAAAACCAGATATATTACTCCCCCCTGCTGTCAGCCACACTGAACACTCTTTTTGATGTCGTTAAATAAATAATGACATGAAATGTTAATATCGGAGTTCCTGAATGATCCAGAGACCTGAACATGCAGGCCTTGGCAGGTAGAAAATATTGAAGTTTAATTTTAAATGTTGTACTTATTTTGAGGGGGATTGCACCATAGTCAGAGGTATTTTTTAAAAATAAAAATACTGCAAGCAGCTTCCAAAGGCTGTTGCAGTTTGCAAGGGCATCCTTATAAATGCCTCTGCCAGTCCTTTGAGTCTAGCCAGTGACAAGTTCTGGGGAATATAGGAATTCCCACCCTCCTGCATACAGCTCCTGTATAAAGTTTCCTTGATGCTGGTGGTGCAGATGTGCCCTGCAGTTATGGGCTAGATTTCAGCCCAGGACAAGCAAAGAAAATTTCCCACGCCTTTCTCCACTTCTTTTCACTGATATGTAGGAGTAATCAGAATTTCATTTGGGTATTATCTACTGTCTGTTAGGCACTTCTCCTTGGAGAAAGAGCCCAAGATTTGATTAAACTGAAACTGCAGATGTTACAGAATATGTCTTCTTGGACAAAATGTTGGATTCCCCTGTCTATAAGCTACATTGCATGACAGTTGGTTTTTTCCTTGTTTCAAATAACCCCCTCCTAGTCATGTGCCCCCTTTTACAACTTTATGCTGACCCTATCTCTTGAGATGAAAAGTGAAACAGAGGTTTGCACTTTGGGGCCAAGAAGATAGGGAAGTCAAATCTGCCTAGGATGCTTTTAATTCCTACATGGCATTGAACTGAGAATGATGGTGTTGCTTAGAGGATGTAACATTTACAGCACGGGGCGGGGTGTGTGTGTGTTGAACCTCTTTCAGCCTTAGGGCCAAATACAGTTTTGGAGAAGCTCTTGGGGTCTGCATACCAGTGGTCAGCAGGGCCAAAAAGGGGTGGACAAAAATACCAGACACCAGCATATTGTAGCTTGAAGCTCTTTGTGCCAGTAACTAAACCTTAGGAGAGGCATTTCAACCTTTTAAAATGGGGAAAAACCACATAAAGGCCAGGAAACCACCAAATGATTGGCCATCAGGGGAAGGGATGGGGCCCTATGAGGAACACCAGAAGGCTGGATTAGAAATCCAGGTGGGCTGGATTTGGCCCATGGTTCTGAGGTATAACACATCTGATATAGAGGCTCCTCTTTATATAAAGGGCAATTTTTGTTTAGTTGGCTATCTGTCTTTAGAAATGGCTGGCAAGTGTTTTCTCTCTGTGGAAATGTTTTGTGTGGGTTAAGTGAGCCATCATGTTTAACTGACTTGGCTGGGAAGGGAGTAGGAGGCAGGAACACTGAGAGAGAGCAGGGCATCCTTCTCCAGCTTGGAGAAGTACCTGGATGTTTTGGACTACAACTCCCATAATCCCTTTCTTCCTCTTAACTGAAGATGTCAAGGACTGAACATAGAACCTTCTGCAGGCAAGGCATGTGCCCTGTTGCTGAGCTATGGTTGTCCCAAATATGATCAAATATGGTTTTTAATTAAAAAATCTGCTTCCGTAGATACAGCTGAACTAAGTGTGAGTTGTCATTCTTGCTTGCCCTCTTCCAGATGCCAGTTGCTAGCCTTCCCTGGACTTCAGGGATGAAAAATGAACAAAAGAAAAAGCCCCACACCCTCATCGATAGGAGCTGGAATACTGATGCATTTCTATGGCAGCTTCTGCCTAGGATTTATTGCAGCTCGCATCCCACCAATAAAATAATCTATGCTGATGGTGCAGTTTGTCAGAGTCTGGGTGTGACCAAAAAATGGCAGCATTGGTATGTCTCACACACCATGCATGCTGTCAAGGAATGAAATCTTGTGTCCTCGGTGCGTGCAGTGGGGTGTGCAGAGTACACCTGCATGTGAAAAACAGGTCGTCTTGGAATGACAACGCAGCACTAACTCAAGTTCTGAGCTTTCAGCAATCACTTATATGTGATATAAAATTTAAATTCTGAAGGCCGTTTTCTAAAAAAATATATAAAAGCGTGTCCTTTATGCTTATTTCTAAGCACAAAAAAAAAATAAAAATAAGCACAAGTTTCTATTGGACCTTTGGATGAACCAGAGCAAACATATTTTCCCTGTCTCTCCTGAAGCATCATGCTCCACTTTGGGGAACTTCATTTATATGCACATCATATGCAATCTGACTGACTCCTACTGTACCTTTGAACAGATCCAATCAGACGCCCATATGCATGTAAATGAGGCTCCTGGAGCCACATTCCCAGCGGCGAGGAAGAGGAGTTAAAGAGCAGCTTCTTCGGGAGACTTGCAACTGTGACAATCTTCCACAAAAACACATGTGTGTAGGTGTGTGTGTGTGTGTGTGTGTGCGCGCGCGCACGTATATGACCCCCACCTCTCTCAGGTCCTTTTTATGTTTTATTTTTTGACTCTCCATTGTACATGCCAGGAGAAAGGCCTTTAACTCACTTTTTCCAGACAGCAGCCATTTATTTGAACAAGGATTATTTGTAAAAATGGGAAGGGATACAGCATTTGGTTTTTAATCCTTTCTCACATAAAAGGAAAACAACATTCTCTCTCTGCCTTTAAAAAACAAAATGAAAACAGAATGCTTGTGTCACAAGTCAGTGAGTGTACCCTTTTTTTCCCCCAAACTGCAGCTATTGTCTGAAAACGGCAAAATAATTAAAATTATTATGGAATAATCACATATCACACGACAGGCCCCCACTCTTATGAGCAACAATCCAAAACAGCTCCCCCAAAGCAGGCCCAAGGGCAGAGGCTCTGTATATCATTCAAAAACCATCTGTCATTCAATGGCTATGGTCCCTTTCCAGTATTCAGAGGGCAGGCTTGAAATCGGAATCCTGGCACATCTTTTTCCATTTGCTAACAAACAGCAGTGATGGCAGATAAATATGACAAACAATAGGCGCTCCTAATGAACTGGAAAGGGATAGGGCTTTTTGGATCCAGCATGAAGAAGTTCTTGGTCTTCAGATAGGCTCTAGGGATTCCCAGAGCCTGGTTCTGCCATGTGGTTGAACAGGCAGACATCTGCAGGCTGGCCTAGGCTTTCAAGAACTCAGCCAACCTGCTAAGGGGTTCATTTAAATAAGATCAAATTTAAACACACATGCGCAGGCATGCACAGACACATGCACACACTCATTCACATAGAGTGAAAGCTTATTTTCGTCCAGGAAAGGATAAAAGCAACATGAAAAGCCACATTGATCTATAACAGTACAAAAGGTACGCACGTGTCTGTGTGTGTCTTTCTACATACATATGTAGAAACACAATGCAAAACAATAAAATAAGATTCTTCCATACATACACCCATACATATACATATATATCTACGTACATATCCACATAGAGATATATGGATGTATGGGACAATGTTAATTTATTGTTTTGCATTGTGTTTGTACATATTTGTGTGGATATCTATGTAATATATGGGTTCTAGCCAATGTTAGTCCTACTTAGAGTATACCCACTGAAATAAATGGGACTTAAGTTAGACTAACATTGAATACAAGCCATTGGATCCAATCCAATAGCTGTGGATTCTGCAATTATGCCACACAGTACTTTGTTTAAGCCAGTATATTGTATTGCCTTTAGAGATAGAAATTGAGGTCTAATTTCAGGAAGAGGAAAACGAAGCACATTTTGTATGTCATGCCTGGATAAATATAGCATCAGATCACACATTAAGAAGAACCTAACATATTAAACAGCCATTCAAAGTTGTGAGTGATCTAAAAACTTGTGACATGAAAAAATAACCACAGCCATAAAAATAAACACACACTCTTTCCTTCCATCAATTCTTGATTAAAGCTCAGCGCTGATCTTGGGCAGTTATATCTCTTTCTCTCTTAAGACTCACACAGTACTGTAAATGTATTATAATGGCTGCATTCGGATGTCACTTTAAGCTATGGTGGCTTAATAAGCTACTCACAGTAGCTTATTTTTTGAAATAGTCCATGATGCCCCACCACAGGACCAGGCTAATAAGCTACTGTGCATAGCTTATTAAGCTACTGTGTTTAATCTGAGTCATCCCCCTGCCCCCACCCCACTGCAGTTCTCCCGGATGAGCAGTGGTGCTGTTTTATCCATTGGCAACATTGCAGCAGCCTGTTTTAACCTTCCACAATATCCCAAAGAGAGGAGAGAGGTATGGGAGAGATACAGGGGCTTAATTCAGTGCTTCTGGCATTACCCTGGCAAGGGTGGTGGTGGCAGCTCTAAAGCGCTGGAAGTTTGCAGGATCAGGACCAAACCTCACACACAGCCTCCCCTAGTTGGGAGGCACCTGATGCACCATCAAAACCCTGTGCATTTACCCCAGAGGAGGGGAAATCCTGGGTGCAACAAAAAGGGGGTAGCACAAATAACCCCTTGAGGGTTTGCAGGAACAGGGCAAAACTCTCAATTGCGCGTTTCCCCCCATAGCCATTGCTGGCATAGATGTCTTCATTGTCCAAAATCGACGACAATAAAGTGGAGTTGCACATTTCTCTCCCCCTTCTAGACATTACTGGCAGAGCTGCTTCTGTTATAGTGCTAAAGCTATAGTGCTTTAGCTCTAAAGCGAAATTGTGCAAAAGCCCTCCCATACCCACTGCTGGCATGAAGGCCTTAGTGTCTCAAAAGTGCTATAGCAATACAGTGGACTTGTGCATTTCACCCTCTCCCCCAGACATCGCTGGCAAAGCCGCTTCTGTTCGCTATAGTGCTTTAGCACTAAAGTGAAATTGCACAAAGGCAAAATTGCACAAAAGTGCAATTGCGCATGCCCCCCGCATAGCCATTTTGCTTCGTCATAGAAATGTGAGCAGAGAAGGAAATGGGTGGGAGCTATAACTCCCTGACAATTTGCTGGAATGGGGCTAAATTGCACAGGTGGAGTACCTTCATGCAAAGCCTCCGGATGTTGCAGTGGATTATTGTGGAACTGCATTTCGTCAGGGAAAAGTGAGCAGTTCTTTCCCAATTCCCCAGTTTTTTCCTATTTTCCAAGTTGCGCAGTTTCAAAGTAGCGATCAGGGAATCCTGTCATTGTGTAACTTCACTGTAGCGAGGTAGCATGACAGCACAATGCTGTTGTTGTACTCGGGGAAAGCTGTCATTTTGTAACTGTAGCATGGTATCAGGGAAGGCTGTGCTTGTTTGGCTGTGGTTGTCCCTTGGCTTCTTATAAGATCTCACTCCCCCCCCCCCCAAAAAAAAAGCTGTGCAGGCTGGAGGAGAGCAGCCACAATGGTTTGACTGCTCTTGACAGGCAACGTTGTAGGCGATCAGAATAAGCCACACTGAGTGCTAGACAACATGATAGCCCGATGTTGGTTAAATAACCCTTACTGCAGACCATGGGTTATCAGACTGGCTTATTTTGGCCAAATAAGTCATCATAGGTTAAAAAAAAATCCCAACAGATGACACAATAACCAATGATGTTTAAATAAGCCATGGTGGCTTATTTAACCCATCATGGGCTATCGTGTTAACTGAACTCAGTCAATGTTTAATGTATCATAAAAAGCAAATTAAATTAACAACTGCAGAGGGGACAAACAGGATCAGGACCATGGTGAACAGGGGGTATTCTAACGCCAGGGGGTGGCTAACCCTTTCCCTTCACTGTAACAATATGAAAGAAGTACTAGATTCAGCTTGAGTGGGTTGTACTTCCTGGGAGGAACCAGGAAGTGGTTCAGGTAGGGATGTACGAAAGTCACTTACCTTTTCAAAGGGTGACATTCGTGGTGGGGGGGAGGCGCTCCGTCCCTCCCCCCCCAAATTCTCTCCGGCTGGCTCCACTCCATGGAGATTCCACGGAGCCGTCAGACAAGGCTGCCCGCAGCCGGACATCCGGCCGCTGGGCAGCCTGCACAGAGACGCAAATGGCAGCTGCCATAGCCGCTGCCATTTGCATCCCTGTATTTTGCCTATTATGGCAAAAAAAAAAAAAGGGAACGTAAATGGCGGCCACTACGACATTTGCGCCCCTCTCTTTTGTCATAATAGGCTACGTAAATATTTACGTAGCCTATCACACGGCAAAAAAAAGGGAATGCAAATGGCAGCCACCATAGCCGCTGCCATTTGCGTTCCCTTAGTTTTGCCATGATAGGCTACGGAAGTACTTGGCGTTAGCCATGATAGGCTATGTAAGTATTTACCTAGCCTATCATGGCTATATGGAAGAAGCGAAAGGTGGCCGCAGATGTGGCCGCCATTCACAATGCAGCGTGGATGGCAGCAGGTAGGTGCTCCATTCTGGGCCCATTTTGCGGGGTGGGGGGGCAGGGGGCTTCTTTCCACCACAGATTTCGGGGAGCCGAATGCACTGGCATTTGGCCTCACCAAGATCCGTGGCGGAATTCTCTGACATCTGTAGGTTCAGGGCAACACCCAATCTGAGATCCTGAGGCAGTTGACACATGGAGAGACACTGTGGGAGTGGATGGAGCAACATGAAGATGCTTTCCAAAAGGTAAAGGAGATCATTGCAACGGCCGCCATCTTGAAGTATTACAACCCAGAAGAGCCATTAACGCTTCAGTGTTATGCATCAAAAATGGGTCTAGGGACTTGCATACTGCAAGTAGGACAGCCAGTTGCATTTGCAAGCAGTGCCTTATCAGGAATAGAAAAGGGCCATGCCCAAATTGAAAAAGAACTACTTGCAATACTTTTGGAAATGGAGAAATTTCACCAGCACACATATGCACACACAGTGTCTGTCCTGTCTTACCATAAACTTCCAAAGGTTAACGTAAGGTTCCAGATGCTTAGTCAGTGCACCAAAGGACATAAATCATTCAAGAGTGCATTCATCACATCTGGGAACTGAAGGATGTCTATAACGGGCCAGGAAAGCAGTTTACTGGCAGGAATGAATTAGCAGCTGAATATATTCATGGGGAAATGTGATGTGTGCAGATGCTGGGAAGACCACCACCCCAAATAAACACTTTTACAGAGTGACATTCCAGAGAGAACTTGGACAAAAGTAAGTGTGGATTTGCTTAGCTGGGCAGACATGATCACTGTAGATTACTTTTCAAATTTTTGTAAGTTGTCTTATCAGATATCTCTGCCAGAATAGTCATATGTAAGATACAAGCATACTTTTCATGATAAGGGCTACCAGACACTGTGTGTTCAGATAATGGGTCCCAGTTTGTTTCATCAGAATTCCATAAATTCAGCACGGACTGAGATTTTGAACATAACACTTAATCACCAGGGTATTCTGTAAAGCTGCCAATTCAGAAATTTAACCCACCACATTACATCAAATTGTGGTTCCTTATGGGCCATCATTCAATGCTATGCACCCAGGTCAAGAGGCAAACTAAAGAGATAAAGAAATTCTGAGCTGTTCTGGAGCATGCAATAGTATATTTAATGGTGTGTGTATGTGTGTGCATGTGTGCGCGTACATGCATGTATATTTGTTTGTGGCAGTGTATGTGAATGTACATTTAACATAATGTATAGTTTGCCCCCCACCCCAAAGGGCAAGGAGAGGCATTATCCAAACTCCTCAGCTTGAGTGGAACTGAATGAAACAGGAAAGAAGCCAAGGTTGAGTTAAACTGAGATAGAAACACTCAAACAAAGGATCTTTCCTTTGACACTATAAATTCAGAGATTGTTGTTGTTCAGTCGTGTCCGACTCTTCGTGACCCCATGGACCATAGCATGCCAGGCCTTCCTGTCCTGCGCTCTCTCCCGGAGTGTGCTCAAGTTCATATTCATTGCATCGGTGATGCTATCTAGCCATCTCATCCTCTGCCGTCCCCTTCTCCTTTTGCCTTCAGTCTTTCCCAGCATCAGGGTCTTTTCCAGAGAGTATTCTCTTCACATTAGGTGGCCAAAATATTGGAGCTTCAACTTCAGTATCTGTCCTTCCAATGAGCACTCAGGGTTGATTTCCTTTAGTATGGACTGATTTGACCTCCTTGCAGTCCAGGGGACTCGTAAGAGTCTTCTCCAGCACCACAGTTCGAAAGCATCAATTCTTCGGCGCTCAGCCTTCCTTATAGTCCAGCTCTCACAGCCATACATTACTACTGGGAAAACCATAGCTTTGATTAGACGGACCTTTGTTGGCAAGGTGATGTCTCTGCTTCTTACTATGCTGTCTAGGTTGGCCATAGCTTTCCTCCCAAGGAGCAAGCGTCTTTTAATTTCATAGCTACAGTCACCGTCTGCGGTGATCTTGGAGCCCAAGAAAGTAAAATCTGTCACTGCTTCCATTTCTTCCCCTTCTATATGCCAGGAAGTAATGGGGCCAGATGCCATGATCTTAGTTTTTTTAATGTTGAGTTTCAAACCAGCTTTTGCACTCTCCTCTTTCACCCTCAACAAGAAGCTCTTGAGATCCTCTTCACTTAGGGTGGTATCGTCTGCATATCAGAGGTTGTTGATAATTCTCCCAGCAATCTTAATTCCAACCTCTGATTCATCCAACCCAGCATTTCTCATGATGTACTCTGCATATAAGTTAAATAAGCAGGGTGACAATATGCAGCCTTGTCGTACTCCTTTCCCAATTTTGAACCAATCGGTTGTTCCATGTCTGGTTCTTACTGTTGCTTCTTGACCCTTGTACAGGTTTCTCAGGAGACAGGTAAGGTGGTCTGGTACTCCCATCACTTTAAGAATTTGCCACAGTTTGTTGTGATCCACACAATCAAAGGCTTTAGCGTAGTCAATGAAGCAGAAATAGACGTTTTTCTGGAATTCTCTTGCTTTCTCCATGATGCAGCGAATGTTGGCGATTTGATCTCTAGTTCCTCTGCCTCTTCGAAACTCAGCTTGTACTTCCGGTAGTTCTCGGTTTGCATACTGCTGAAGCCTAGCTTGTAGGATTTTGAGCATAACCTTGCTGGCATGTGAAATGAGCGCAATTGTGGTCACTGAACTTGAGCCGGACATCCTAGAAAGTGAAGTCAAGTGGGCCTTAGGAAGCATTACTAACAACAAAGCTAGTGGAGATGACAGTATTCCAGCTGAGCTATTTAAAATCCTAAAAGATGATGCTGTTAAAGCGCTGCCTTCAATATGCCAACAAATTTGGAACACTCAACAATGGCCGCAAGACTGGAAAAGGTCAGTTTACATTCCAGTTCCAAAATTCAGAGATACACAACTCCTAAAACACCTTGGAAGCATGAGACCTATGAGACAAAGTGCATATGTAGAACCACATAGGCAATGGCAGATGTAGTTTTGATCATGTTCATTGTATTTTTCCTATTTTTAAGGGCTACATGAATACTCATGAGGTAGAGTTGAGATATTTAATACAAAATAAGCATCTAGAAATGCCCTCAAATTGCATGAGCATAGGCAGCAGGAGATCCCTTTTCCTCTTGTCATCAGTTATGTCATAGACACCATCCAAAAGGTGCCTGCAAGAGTCACATGGCTACAGTTCACTACAATCTCCGTTGTAATGGAAGTGCTAGTTGGGAGACAGGATCACAATTAACCAGCTAACACTGAATTATGGTTTGTGGGCTGAGTTCTCTGTAATGAAAGATCTAGAGGACATTGGGTGCACATGTTCGGGGAAGAAGGAAAAGGCCTACAGCCTCCTTCTGAATCTTTGCATGCTTCTAGTCCCTTAGAGATTCCTGGGACTCATGGATATGTAAACATAATATGCTGACAACATGGTTGCTCTGACAACCCCTCCTCCTATGCACTCACACAGCAGAAGGCTGTAGGACCACACCTGCTAGCCCTGCCCTGATGCCAATGTACCCACTAACCACACACCTCCACCAGCACACAGGGTTAATGAAAATGTGCCCCATGTATACCTGCATGCATGTAGGTCCTTTCTCATCAGCACTAATTGTGAGGCCACTGGGTGTGGACAGTCCTGTTTCCCCCCTAGTGTATGCAAGGAGGGGCACACAACATCTGCACACCCTTGAAGTGTGCATGTCTAGTGCTTTGTTTCACTCCAGGTATGATTTCTTCCCTGTTTCACTGAATGCTCTTCTTCTGTTTTCCCTCATCTGCTTAGCTTGTAGGTTTGTTGAAGCATTGGCATCATCGAGTATTTTAGAAGTGCTGCCTTTGGAGTAATTGTTTGGGGGTTGGAGAAGGGTTAGTGGGGAAGCTAAGGGCTGGTTCTTGAGTACAATACCATTGGGGGGGGAACTGTCCACACCACTAGTTAAGGGTGTAGAGTATTGGTTGCAGCATTGAATCACAATGAAATATAGGCATTATGAATACTTTGCATTATATTCTCTTCCTTCCCCCACCCCCCACACTTTCTAGCTTTAGCATGGAACATAAAAAGAACTCATAAACGTCATTAGGCAACAGTTTACTTCATAACACAAGATAAATTGTTTCTTGACACAATAAAACTGCATGCTATTCTAAAATAAACTAAAGCCATGATCCAGGGAAAGCTAGTTACATTTAAATCTCATTGAAGTCAATGGGGCTTAAGTGAGTCACAGCTCACAACTACCTTGTCCTGTGGATTCTAGTAGGATTTAAGCATTACTTTTCTGGATCAGGGCCAAATGTTTAGGAGATGGATACAAACAAAATGTATGCCTCTTCTTTATGTGATGTATAAACTGCCCTGACTCTGAGCTCTTCTGACACGGAGAGGAAAACACAATCAGGATTATATGTAGAATCCTAAACCCAAGCTTAATCATTGCCTTTTTGGTAACATCCTCTACAGGCATATACTCCAACCTGTTACATTAATTCACAGGTAGGGGAGGTAGGTGTTTTTAACCCTTTGCTGCCACTGTGGGCTTGATCCAGTTCAGCTGCTCCCACACCAGCTATTTGCTTTGGAAGAAAAGCTTCCTTTCACACCAATGGGAACTTTACTTCTAGTGAAAACAGCCTTGATCTGGATTGGGACTGCACTGGGGAGCAAAGGATTAAAGCTCCTCAATATCCCTCCACCAGGGTCCCATACCTAGTATTTACTTTCTAAAAGTCATCCACACAATTGCAAAGTGTGTGAATGATGTCCCAACCAGTTTGGCTCTAAGTTATGAACAGCACACCGGTTGTGTGTCATTATTTGCATATCATATTAACCCATAATACTAGTTTGGTATGATGTGAACATAGTGCAGAGAAACATTTGGTAACTTTGGTGTTAATAAGAATACATTTCACCCATTATGCCTTGTCATTACAAATAATCCTTTTATGGGAAAAGAAACGTAATAGCAGTAAAAGTTAGAGGCTCTAGCCCCTTTTCATTTACTTTTTAAAAAATGAACTACTCCAAATTATTCGGGGAAGAAGCTTTGATGACGAACCAAAGTGGAACATTCCAGCATTCCAGATTAAAGAGGATTAAGGATCAAAGGGAAGGAGGCAGCTGGTCAGTTTACCACATATTGTTAATGTGGACATGTTCCATAAAGATAGAGCATAGAATATGGCAGCAAAAGAAATCTTATAGTTATTTAGAATATGCAACCATTTTAATTTTAAAAGGGCAAAGTAAAGGATGATTAAGGAAGAGGGAGCAAAGAGGCTTCTATCATAGCCATAAAAATGATGTAATCAAATCAGCATAAATTAAACCCAGCTAAATCATGTGAAGATGTTGTAGTGGTTAATTATTATGGATCAAATAGCTGGAATATGTGGTGCAGAATCAATATACCAAAACCCAAACCAACCAAGTCTTGCATAATCTGCTTGGAAGGCTTAGAGCTGAAGTAAGCCTCTTTTGACAGAAGGGTCAAATGAACGCTGACAATGCTGGAAAAAAACCATATGAAGCTTTTGTGTCAGTCTCGTACCATTCCGAGTTCCAGGCAGTCCTCAACTATGATGAGGTGTGAATTGCCATGTGGGGTTTAGGCCCTCTCCTTTAATTAAATGAAAAATTGATATTTTGGCTCCTATGGTTTGGAATGACTACAACAACTGAAAAACCATGTGCATAAGGGTCAAAGTAACCCCACCAAATATTGCATAAAGTTACTAGTTACTTGTAAATCTCTACTAATGATTAGTCCAAAACCTGTTCTGTCAATTTTATGTGACAAAGGAGTGTAAAGAGGGTTCCCCACCCTCAAATACACAAATTGCACACTTTCTTAACATCATCACAAAGGGTATCAGGAGTCAATACTACCTGACAGGATTACAGAACCTCTTACAAACCCATTTAAAAACAAACACATTTTCTCTGGTGAAAACCTTCCTTCTGATTCAGCAACACCGTCTTTTTCATAATCACTATCAGTTCACATAAAATATACTAAAACGGCTTTTGGGATCATTTTGGCCCAACTGTGAAACTCTCCCACAGTACATCATACCATATAAGAATGTTACAATTAATGAACAATTAGTGCCATTCAGTGAAAGGTGCCCAATAAAGGAGTATATGCTCGCCAAACCCACAAAGTACGGCATAACATTCTGGCTGTGATTCTAAAACATCCTATGTTATGATACTGACATAAATAAGGTTGCCCCAGCAGCTTCAAGTCTAGCACTTGATAAACCAACTCTACATTTAGAGGACTCCAGATGAACTATAGCAACGGATACATTTTTCATCAGTGTGCCACAAGCCAGGGAATTAGTGAAGAAAACCTGACTGGTTGGCACATTAAAAACCAACCAACCAGAAATTGCCCCAGCACTCCTTGCCCCCAAATCTAGATGTGTGAACGGAAACACTTTTGGTTTTCAAAAAGATTTGGCATTTATTAGTTATGTTCCAAAGAAATTACAGTAATTCTCCTTCCTTGTTGTAGCAATCTCAGGCAACAAACCTAGATTTATGCTGGTGGAACTGTGCAGGTGGAAGTGGACTTCCCTGTCCCGTCCTTCCCACAGCAGCCCTTCAAGCCCCCTGAAAAGACTACACAGAGAGTCAGGAGACCCTGCTGAGTGGGGTGAGCTGTGGAGTGGGAGATCCCCAAAACTGGGCAGAGAGACTTTTCTAGGGCAGAGCCCTTCTTCTTGTGGAAGGTCCCTCCCTCTCATGAAAGGCAGATCCTAGATCCAACCCTAAGTCTCAAGGTGATGTAAGCACCTTTAATGAGATGGTCTCCACATACACTTCCAAATGTCGTTGTCGTCTTCTTCTTCTTCTTCTTCTTCTTCTTCTTCTTCTTCTTCTTCTTCTTCTTCTTCATAACATCTGTATGCCACCCCGCAGCATATTATCTGAGTGGTTTTCAGTTAATATAAAACGACAGGGGGCAATACTGTCCACCTCTCCCCCTAAATATAATGGACACTGTACCTACATGCATATGGGTGCAATCCTATGCAAGTTTAGGCAGAAAAAAGGTCCTACAACTCTCAGCATTCCCCAACCAGACATGGCTGACTGGGGAATGCTGGGAGTTGTAGGACTTTTTTCTGTCAAAACATGAATAGGATTGAGTCCTATATCATTCAGAAGCTGAACACCTGTCCGCAGGAGGCAGACAGGATTGGATACAACACAGTAGCATTGCTTTATTTATTTATTTATTTCCCTTCAAATGTTTTACATCATGACATCCTTTTAAATAAAATAGTGCCTAAATAAAGACTGTAGAGTTCTTTGTTTAGCTGGCCTACAGTATGTTTTAAAGTATTTTCCTACTGCATTAACTGCTTTAGAAATAGAAAGCAACAAGGTAACAGGCGTTTACATTTCTCTTTCTTTTGGTTTGTCATCTGTTCCTTACAATCAGTGGATTTCTTGTAGGGAGAAAAAACCCGCACCAGTGTCCTACTAACCACAGGAAAAATGGTATTGGTAGCTTGATGTCCCACCACCTGAGCCCAAACAAGTCAATAATATCCACACAGATGTCAAAATATCTCTGTGTGTGTTTTGCAGTGTTATTCACTTGTGTATACCACAAATTGCTTCCTATGAATTCTATAGGGAATGGGTGATTGTAAGCTTTCTAGAATCATGTATCTTCCATGGTGGGGGTGGGAGGGATGGAGGGGGGATCCTCATACTGTGTGGAGGCATTTTTCAAAAGCAGAGTGGCTTCCACAGTGCTAGGGTATTGCTTTGCCAGAATGAGCTGGAAATATCATGAAAATGGTGGTTCCACACAGGACTTACTACAGCACTATATTATCCAGCAATGCTCTTCCCCGTGGCTAAATTCCTTCTATAATGCTTTTTCGAAAAGTAAGTCCTGTTACAGGATCCTCAAACTTTTTGGACTGGTGGCTACATTTGGAATTTTGAGAGAGTGTTGCGGGCACTCTCACAAAATGTCTGCTATGGGGGGGTTACCCATTCATAAAATGGCTGTCATGATAGGCACGGCCAGGCACAAAATACTCCTTCCCCAGAAGGCAAACTGGTGAGATTATCGGAAAAGTAACTTGCCCAAGAACCTAAGTGCATGGCAAAGCTGGGGTCTGAGCACCAAAACACAAAACTATTCTTTTGAATCCAAATAAAAATGTTGTTGGAGGGTAGTACTTCACTTTTCAGCATGCCAGCCTCCCAGTTAATTTTTTTTAAAAGTTAAGAAATAAAATAAAAATCAGGAGGAGGAGGAGGAGGCGGCGGCAGGAGTCTGGTGGGCACAAAGAGATGTGTGCATGGGCACATTGGAGCCCATGTGTATCATGTTTGAGACCCCCGGGATACATAAACTGGCTTGAAAGTGGTTTAAATATGTAGCGTAAACTTGCTGGGAGGGTTCATTGCCAATGTTCCTGAATTAGGCTTTCTTCACACAGAGCTTTTATCCTGTGATTGAGATTGCGCCTTCACAGAAGTTTCCAGGCTCTTTACATGACACCGTGAACCTCCAAGGCATCTCCTGCACTAAATGCCCTTTGTTCCATTTTTAAATAGATCGCAGATAATGAGCTATCAAATTACCCCATTGTGTTCCGATTGAGTTCCCTCCATGAAAAGAGGAAAAGCAGCAAGAAGAGATCAATGAAAGATAATGGAAGACTCAGATACGGGGAGAAGGAGAGGGAAAAGGGAAGCATGTGAAAAAGGGAGTCATTGTGATCCTGCATTTAAAATGACAGCAGAAAGCCCCATTTGAATGCAGGATTTTAGGCTGGTGTAGACATGCCCTTAATCAGTACACATCTAGAAAGCTCCCAGGTAAAGGCAAATATTTTTGCTGAAGACAGAATGCCAACTATACTGACTCTGTCTTCTGCTGATCACCTGCAGGGACCAGCATGGACTAAAGCACACTGTAAGTCTCTATTGCCAGGATGAGTAGTGCTGAAACACTGAAAACCATTTATATTCCTTTGAATGAATGTCGCTTCTACTATCTCCATACATATGTCAGCAAGACTTCATAGAGAAACCTTGCTTCTGATAATAATATTTTACATATGAGTGTGAACTAAAGCCCTGGAAATGGCTATTTGGAGTGTTCGTTCAGTTAACGTGCCATCTGCATATGCTTGCTATGTGACAGAATGATTTTGTGCTGAATAAGTCACAAGGTGTGCAAAACCAAAAATATATCCAGACCCAGTCAATGCTCATTATGCAGACTTTTCCTGTGGAGATTTGGGGTTTTTTATTTCTATTTTTTAAGCTGCATGATTTTTGAAGCCAGTTTGTGTGTTCATGTGCATATGTGTGGTATGTGTGTGTGTATGTGGAGTCTCACTGCAGGTAAGTGGCTAACACTTTGGGCACAATCCACTAGGAGGTTCTCTGGCAGCTTGTGCAAGTCCCATTTGAATGAATGGGAGCCACTGTAGTGTTGAATTTCTCCCATGCATTTTGATGGGGATTACATAGAAGAACTTCCCAGTGGATTGTGCCCTTCTTGCATTCAAGACACTGGTCTTGAGATACAACATAATAAACAACATAATAAACTACAGCATACTAAACACTGCATGGATTTGATCTGAAGGCCATGAAGAGAGCAATCCTATGTTTCCTAGACAGCGTCTGGGGGAGACAGGATTTTTCAGTTTTCCAGTACCAAGCTCGTAAACAGCACTATGAGCTGGTAGCCAGGGAACTGTGCTCCCCACCCCTGCCCCCTCATAGCAGGGGCGGAGAGAACCACAGTGGCTGACCCTTCATGCCTGTCGGTGCTCATAACGCGGAGCATGGACAGGCTGAAAAAAGGGTGTTCCGGGCGGCGGGGAGGGGAGGAGACTGAGAAAGCTGTTTTAGACAGTGGTCTCCAGCCCCATTCCCGCCCTCTCCCCGAAGCCACTCATAGACGCCCAAAATTGGGCATCTAAGGCAAACTACAGGGCAGCTGGAGCATGGAGGGAATCCTCTCTTCCATGCCCTGCATTGGATAGATGGTTGCCCCTGACTTCAGAGGAAGTCAGAGGCGACCATCTATCTCAATAGGATTGTGCCTGAAACCAATGACTCATCTTTGTCCAGTGAGCTGGCCTGGCTGTCCACACCACATTGCCTAGCCTTCTGGACACTCTACCCATGTCTGAGCCTCTTATGCTATTAGGTGCAGCCTCAGTAGGTTTGGTGTCAGGGTGGACACTGAGCCCATAGAATCCCAGAGTAGTTCTGATTCTGAGGAAGAGGAGTCGTTCCTGGGAGAGGAGCGCACTGCTCTTTCCCAGGGCCAACAGCTGACGGAGATTCCTCCCACCTGCATTCCTAGCTTAGATAGCAGTCCTGGGAGTGACAGAGCGCAGGAAGCAGACTTGATGGACGCGCGACGCCAACGCAGAGAGCAGCGCCAAATGGAGGGCGTAGAAAGGAGGCGTTGTGCCCGGTTGGTGCGCAAACAACAGCTGCACCCAGAGGATCCAAGGGAAAAGGGGAGGGACTCTCCCTAGTCCTTAAGTTCAAGGGTCTGCCAGTAATTCCCTTTCAAATGGGGACCAACTGTTCCAACGTAGGGCATAGGTACTCTGCTGCTCATATCTAGTTGCTAACAGTAGAGTTGTTAAGTTGTAAAAGAGGAATAAAGCTTTGAAAAGAATCCATTTGTCTGTGTCTGGACTTGGCTACTGGATTAGACTGAGAGAGGCCTCCAAGGAGCCCCTGACATTTGGCATGGTTCTATCTTCCCCCAATAACTGCCCAAGATTAACTACGGGCCTCAATTCAATCCCCCTTTCATTCTATATCTGCCAAAGCTATGACTACTATATGCAATAACATTATTTGTACGCTTATATGTACATCTCTAAGGTGATACTCCAGGGAAGCCAAAAAAAATGACAACCCTTTTGCTAATCTGGTTAGCATGAAAAAAATCCTTTCCAGCCTCCAATAGGATGACCAGCACGTGCCTGGGATAACCCTGCACACCAAGGGGGGATGGGTGGGTCATCTACCCATCCAGTTGGAGTGAGGCCAGGCCACATGGGCAAGGCTTTATATTGGCCTGCTTTCAATCTCATTCTCATGAGACTCATGAGTCTAGCAAGATTTCGGCTTTCGAATCTTACAACGGCCAGGATTACCGTCCGCTGAAAGATTTCCTTGTGATACTTTCAGGCACCAGGAGATGCTGCTAGTTGGGCCAAGTGCCCACTCCTCCATCACCACAACCACTCCTTCTGTAGTAACCATTGTCAGGGGGGCATCTTTCAAAGATGCACATCTTCCAAAACACTTCCCATACAGTGGCTCCCATAGTGGCCTAAAGTACGTGTCACCCTAGGAACGTCCTTGAAGGATGGGGTAGAAATGTCAACAACAACAACAACAACAACAACAAGGAAGAAGAAGAAGAAGAAGAAGAAGAAGAAGAAGAAGAAGAAGAAGAGTGTAGCATTTACTGGTTTCCTTGACAAACAACAGTCACTGAAGTCTGAAATTGGAAGTCTCTTCCAATTCAAAAAAGTGTATAGGCCACTTCACATTTAAGTTTATATGTTGAGAATTCCCATAAGAACACAGGAAGAGCCATGCTGGATCAGACCAAAGACTTATAAAGTCCAGCATCCTGTCCTCACAGTGGCCTATGGGAAGTCTGTAAGCAAGACATGAGCCCAGTAGAATCCTCCAGCTCATGTTTCCCAGCAACTGATACTGAGAGGCACAGGGCTTCTGATATTGGAGGTAATATATAGCCATCTTGACTAGTAGCTATTGATAGCCTTACCTGGCCAAAACACTAGTTCTACACACTGAGCACAATCCAGCAAAAGAGTTCTACTTCTTTCCAATGGAGCTAATTCAGTTTGGCCTAACTGGAAACTATACCATCCCACTTTCTTTTTTCCCCCTGCTTTGTGCATCGATAATGTATTAAATAGCTATCTATCTTTGCTTTTCTCTGGGCAGTAGTCTGCGCAAGAGATAAGGGATTCTGAAAAAGTATTTGTGTGCACTGCTAAGAATATGACATTGATTATTCATCTAGGCGTGACAGGTAAGTAAGGTAAGTTAGCCATAATGAAGACATACCACACATTGGTTCTGCCACTCCACTGTCTGCACAGATTACAAACTGTGGACTAGGTTTAGCTGAAGATGAGTCAAACTAGTTCAGAGTTACTCTGCTGGTTCAGAAATGTCTTGCTTGTCATACCTAGTCAACGCTAGGTATAACATGAGGACATTGTTAGCAAAAGAATGGCAATGGAGAGGGAAGAAGTCTCTGGGCTTTTAATACTTTTTAATTGTAGTGAGTTATAGATTTCAAGTGGTTTGTTCTGTACCTTCAGGTCTTGCCTTGCAGGATCAAAGGGTTGTTAACCCTCCTGATTAGTTGTTGTTTTTTTGCAGAAGAAGCTGACGGTTTTTGCTTTGCAGTGCTCCTGAGTTCTGAAGAGCTTCCCATCGAACACCATCACACCAGTGACTCTTAAATATTTTACTTGCCTGTGTAACTCTACTTTCAGTTATTTTGCTGTGACTGTCTAGAGTGATTCAGGATGCTGAAGCAGCTCATTGCGGTATAAATATTCACAGGCTCTGCAGCATTTGCAGTAAATACAGCAGAATCCACAACTGCCTTGCCCTGCTGCCTTTGATTATTCCTAGCAAAGAACAGCAGAGTGAAGAAGCCACAAAGCCGTTGACTTGGAGGATCTGGATGGTGGCACCAGGTTGCTTTTGACTGCTCCAAGAATTGTGTTATTTCATAGGGAATGTCTTTTTGTTGGTCCTGGAAATTTGGTGAGTTCGCCCTGCTGAAATGTACTAGAATCCCCTGAAGCCCCTTAGGTAGGGGCAAAACAAGCTGATCTTCTTCAGTGTCATTTTCAATTGTTGTTTGTAGGTTTAGTTTTGTCCAAGCAGGAGCCAGGGAAAGCCTTGCTCTGGCTCCAGAAGAGCTTTCAGCATTCTATACAGTGTGTCTGTCTGTGGAATGGGTACAAGACTGACATTTTGATCCCTTTAGTTCTTATGGAAAGTTTTTGAATGACATAGATAATTCTTTCCCCCCTTTCCCTCCCTCTTGCCCATTGCTGTGATTATCCAGAATGTTATGTCTATACCCTACGAATCCCTCAGAAACACTAGACCATCTAGTTCCTCTGATTCTCATTCCCAAAGTGTCCTCTGTGCGGCTAGTCCTGTCTATGACCTGGGATGGGCTAGCCTGCAAACAGTGCCCTAAGGGCCAAAACATAAGTGATGCAAGAGATGTTCAAAGCAGGCAAACATTCCACATACGCCCCCATCAGTTTTATACGCAGCACTAGCAGACAGCTGGGCTGTCAGAGCGTTCGCACAACATGTGGATAGGTCAGTGCCTTGAGACTCTGGAGTGGATATGGGAGTGACATCTGGAATGCCAGAACTAGAACAGAATTTCAGTGTGGATAGTTTTGGCTTACACTCAGGGATTGGGCAAAACTGTGTGTGTGTGTGTGCGCGCGCGCGCGCGCGCGTGTGTGTTTTAAATCTTGCTCTTATCAGGGAGGCATGGAAAGGAAGAAAACTGGTCCCAGCCTGAGGCCTGTCTTATACAGTCAGCAAAATCAAATGGTAAGCTTTCTTAGGCTGTATTCCATCAAAGTTGCATGCTGAATACTTCACCTTGAAGGAAGCCCAGCACATAGAATGGTAGCATGTGCTGGAGAATGCTCAGTTGAACCTACTCCCTGACACTCTAATTTTCAAATTGCAGGGAATTCTTTCTTTCTTTCTTTCTTTCTTTCTTTCTTTCTTTCTTTCTTTCTTTCTCTCTCTCTCTCTCTCTCTCTCTCTCTCTCTCTTTCTGGAACATTCACAATTCAATCTCTTCCCCAACATCGCTGCAGCCTGAACTCAAACAGACAAACTTTGCCATTTGATTCTGCTGAATGTAACCGAACGGAGGCGTCTGCTCATGTCTATTTGGTAAAGCACCAGGCCACCTATATACATACCTTACCGTCCACTGGGCTTCCCAACTTCATCAGCTTTCTTTTATTTGCACGATGGCGCCAGCAAGGTTGATGCTTACCAATTACACGAAGCCCAAGTAATCTTTGAAAGAATAAAACCGGCAGCACCACAGGTAAGCGGCTCACACACTGAAGTTTGACAATTCGCATATTAGAAGTTGATAAGCAGCGCGATATTGTTTGGTGCTCCTCTATCTCTGGGGTTCTTTTGTTCTGTGACTGAGACGATCTGCGCACCACAGTGAGCCAAGCAACAATCTCTCCTCATTATACCAACTTGAAACCTAAAACTATTTACGGCCACACACTTCCATGACACGAGAACTGTATTCATTACAAGGAGCTGTGGGGATTTATCTGCGCCACTCTAGCCTCCTGTGTGGGCTCTATTTTTCGTTCGGTGCAATCACATGTGGTTAACTCAATACATACAGTGAAAACAGCACGAACCGGGGAACCTTTAATCCTCGTTTCTCCAAATTATATTATGCTTCTTCCTTTATTTGCTTTAAAAAACAAACACACCCATACACACATCTCCTCTCCTTACAGAAGTAGCATCAATGCTGCCCATGCTCTCCCTATAATCTTATTCAACGGCATTTCACATCTTAGCTGGGTAAGGGGCATCTATGTAAATCTTCTTCCTAGGAGATTAGATGGGTCACCTTCAATCACCTTTCTGGTGTCCCTTGAAGAATTCGTTTAATCATAACGGATAAAATAAATGCCACCCAACCCCAAAATTAAATGAAAATCTCTTTTCAACAAGGAAGATAACATTAAGATGTATCCATCATGGTTCTTTGTCTCTGCACACACAGATAAACAAAGAGATTTATAAAGCTGGAATTATTGCAGTGTTAAAACAGAAAACCGGCAATATTGAATTAAACTTTATATATTTGTCAAAGGCTTTGCAGAAATGTAGTTAGAGATCATGCTGGGCAGACTTTACAAAGGCTCAACATGCATTACGGATAAAACACAAAATGTTGCACTAAGCCTTAAGTAACAGAGCAACAACACCAGTCTATTCTGTGGATACTCAATTGGTTCCTGTTGTGACTCTGTCGGTAAAAGATTTGTAAAGGTTCTCTAGGAAAATGAGGACTGGTTCAATATTGCTGTTCTATTACATATATTTCTCTGGTGTTGCTGTAAGCCACTTTGAGCATGGTTTTACCATGGAAAAGTGACATACAAATAAACTGGTGAAGATGATGGCTCATTGGGAAGGCTCCATGTAAGCCCTCCCAGCCATCTCAGGGGATAGAGTTTGTGTGGGAAATTGTAATGTGGGAATCATGATCCATTAATTCATCCCTGTTGTGGTTTTTGTGATCAGGGCAGCTCCCTGCATAAGTTACAAACAACAATGCTCCTAACTGATTATAAATTGAGAGGGCTGTCAGGCATTCACTTTTAGAATCCTTGGGATGCTCTGATGGTAGCCAAATATACTCCCTTTCTACTACACAATAGTGATGAGTGTATCACAGATGGTCATCATGCTCTGATGTGAACCTGTGGCAAATGGCTACAACATAGGAACATAAGAAGAGCCACGTTGGATCAGACCAAGGGTCCATCTAGTCCAGCATTCTGTTCACACAGTGGCCAACCAGCTGCCCACGGGGAACCTATAAGCAGGACAAGAGTGCAACAGCAACTGGTGAACATAGGCATACTGCCTCTGATACTGGAGGTAGGTAGCACATTGCTATTGTGGAGAATGTGGATAGGGAGACTTTTTTCTCCTTCTCTCATAATACGAAAAGCCGGGGTCATCCCATGCAGCTGACTGGTGGGAGAGTCAGAACAGATAAAAGGAAGTACTTCTTCACACACTGCATAGTTAAGCTATTTAATGTTGGCTTTTCTGCATGCTGATTTGGGATGATGGGAGTTGCAATCCAAAAGGTATTCTGAATTATTGTGAGGATTCTGGTAGTACTGGCAGGTAGTGGTGCACCTGGGTTGGACCTTGGGGCCAAAGTCCAGGACCTTGCAACACAGGGGACTCCAAATGACCACGAGAGAGCAGCAGGCAATGGGGCAGTGGCAGCAGGCCCAGCATCAGTAACTGGACTGACAGGGGGCTCCTGAAGATGACACTGCTGACTGTGGCTTCCTTCCTTCCTCTTCCTCTTCCTCCTCTTCCTCTTCCTCTTCTTAAAAAACATTTATCATCAAGGTGTGGCCAGCCAGGTATATGTGGTTACAGATGCTCATGTTACAATTTTTACTCTAAAAATATAGTATCCTTTTCTACAACAAAATGGTGCTTATTCCCAAGTAAATGTGTCTAGCACCAGGGCAGCAGAAGCAAACTCCCTTTTATTCCCATAGTTATGAAGGCGCCATGATTTAAGTGAATTTAAAATGGGAAACTGCACATGCTCAGAGTATTTCTTTTTTTAAAAAAAAAATCAGGGTTGACAAAACAGTCTTTTTGTTTCTTTGCTTTGCTCTAACGTATCAGGAATGTAGATGCACTTGTAAAGCATGGGATAGAGGTGGGTGGGTAAAAGAGAAGTATGAGTTGTGTGCTTCACAACTGAAGTAATAGTACACATGGTCATCTAAAGCCCTCTCCCCTGCAAAATCATTAAGTCCAGGGTCTAAAATTACTTAGTTGCACCACACCACTGACCTTGTATTTATTTTATTTATTTATTATTAAATTTATTAATCGCCCATCTGGCTGGTCACCCAGCCACTCTGGGCGATGTACAACATACAATAAAAACAGTTTAAAACAATAAAATTCTACAATAAGAACATTTTCTAAAATACCCTAACCCACCCCAAATGCCTGCCTGAACAACCACGTTTTTAATGCATGACGGAAGCTCATTAAAAAGGGGGCATGACGGAGTTCCCTAGGGAGGGAGTTCCACAGAGTGGGGACCACCACAGAAAAGGCCCTCTCCCTCATCCCCACCAGTCTAGCTGTCCTGGCTGATGGGACAGAGAGAAGGCCATCCGAGGCTGATCTTGTTAAGTGGCCTGTCTGGTGCTTATTAGCCACAGTACCTCTTCCACAGCTCTTTCTCTTACAGATCAATTTTAAAAATACCAATTCCATTAATATTTGGGGGTTGGGGTAGATCTCAAATTGTCTTTACACACACACATGCACACACACGCGCGCACACACACTATTGTGATTGGCATGCACAGCAACTATTTCAGGAAGATGTGTCAGAAATGAATTAAAATGAAGGGAAGAGGGAAAGGTGAAGGCAAAGCAAGCACTCTTACAGACGTTAGCATTACTGAGCAGCGGGTCTCTAATTACTTCGTAATTGTGAACAGGGCAACAGACCAGCAGACATATGTCCAGAGAACAGTCCTCTTTATTGTGAGGTGTGGAAAGAAGATGAAAGCTAGTGTGATACGACAATGTGAGCTCGGAAACCTGACAATGGCATGACATAGCAGGGCATCATGGGGGCGGGGGGCAGGGGGCAGGACCTCCAAACAAACCTTCTTCAACCTGGTGACCTCCAGGTGTGTTGGATTACAAGTCCCATCATCCCAAGCCAGCATGCAGCAAAGCTGACGTTAAATCTCTATCTGTTATTATATTCCTTCTGCTTCTGCAATGACAACCAATATTAGGGATATACGAAAGTCACTTACCTTTTCGAAGGGTGACATTCATGGTGGGGGGGAGGCGCTCTGTCCCTCCCCCCAAAATTCTCTCTGGCCGGCTCCGCTCCGCAGCGACTCCGTGGAGCCACCGGCTGGGGCCGCCCGCAGCCGGATATCCGGCCACTGGGCTGTACAGGGACTAGGGATGTACGAAAGTGACTTACCTTTCGCGGATTATGTTGATCGGGGGGGAAGGCGCTCCGTTCCTCCCCCCGGAATCCTTGAACGGCCGGCTGTGCTCTGCGGCAGCTCCGCGGAGCAGCCAGCCAGGCCCGGCCCGGCCAGGCCAGAGCCGTCCGCAGCCGGATTTCTGGCCGCGGAGGGCTCTGGGTAAAACAAAAACAAAATGCGTACGCAAATGGCCGTGGCTACGGCCGCCGCCATTTGCGTTCCTTCTTTTTGGCCTTCTTAATCTACATAAATATTTACATAGACTATGACGGCAAAAATAAAGGGGAACGCAAATAGCGTAGCGGGCGCCATTTGCGTCCCCTTTTGATCCCCCATTTTAGCCTACGTAAATATTTACATAGGCTAAAACGGTGAATGAAAAAGGGACACAAATAGTGCCCGCTATGTTATTTATGTTCCCCTTGATTTTCGCTGTCATAGTCTACATAAATATTTACGTAGATTAAGACGGCCAAAAAAAGGAACGCAAATGGCGGCGGCCATAGCCGCCACCATTTGCATACGCGTGGTTTTTTTTTAAACCCACCTCCAACCATGATAGGCTATGTAAATCTTTACGTAGCCTATCACATCTTCCCCCCCCCCAAGCCTGGAAATGGTGGCGGCGGCAGCCGGTCAGAAGACCGGCCGCCTTCGCCGGAGCCACCACTGGAGCCGGAGCCACCGCCGCCCGGAAGATCCGCCCCAGGTAAGTCTCGTCCTGGGGGGGATCCGTGGGGTGGGGGGGGCTGGCAGGCCGTTCCGCCACAGAGTTTGGGGGGCCGAATGCACTGGCATTCAGCCTCACCGAGATCCGTGGCGGAATTCTCTAACATTCCTAACAGGGACGCAAATGGCGGCCGCCATAGCTGTCGCCATTTGCGTCCCTGTATTTTCCTGTGATAGACTACGTATATATTTACATAGCCTATCATGGCAAAAAAAAAAAAAAGGGAACGCAAATGGCGGCGGCCACGGCGGCCGCCATTTGCATTCCTGGTTTTTGCTGTGATAGGCTACGTAAATATATACGTAGCCTATCACGGCCTCCGCAGGGACGCAAATGGCATCCCTTATACTTAAATAGGTTAAGTATTTACATAGCCTATCACGGCAGTAATGAAGATGCGAATGGCGGCCACAGACGCGGCTGCCATTTGCAAAGCAGCACGAACGGCGCCAGGTAAGTGTCCCGTTTCACGCGCCTTTTGCGGGGTGGGGGGGCAGGGGGCTTTGTTCCGCCACGGATTGGCATTCGGCCTCACTGAGATCTGTGGCAGAATTCTCTGACATCCCTAAACAATACCAATATACAATTTTAAAAGGATGTTCTCTCTCTCCAGAATTTGAAGAAATCAGTTCAGTCTCTAGTACACAACAGGTGAAAATGTTTATCCTGCTTCAAAATTGTGCTGTGAACTAGGCCTGTGCACAGACACCCCCCCTGCTTTGCTTCAGATGCTGCTTCAGACCTTCCCAAGCAGCCCTGCCTCACTTTGGACCAATTCAGACCCCATCCACTTCACTTTGGATTTGGATCCGAAGTGAGATTTGGATATCTGAATCATTCTGATATGATGTTTTCTCATTGACTTGTATTGGAAAATAGAAATGGCCACAACATTTTCAGTTTTCATGATAAACATATGAAATTTGAGGACCTGTCAGCCCCTATTGAGGGGATTCCACCTGCCAAACTTTGGACAGTTTGGCCTGGTAGTTTTGTGCTAGGCAGAGTTAAAATTTGATGTTTTCAACAAAAACTCTCAAAACAAAGAGCTATAATTTTTCACTGTTTCCACAGAAGTGCATGAAATTTGGGGGCTTCTCAGCCCCCATAGAAGGGATTCCACCTGCCACATTTCGGACAGTTTGGCCCGGTAGTTTTTGTACTAGGCACAGATAAAATGTGCTGTTCTCAGAAACTCAAACCAAGGGTAATAAAGGGATAATCGGAGAAGTTAGGTGTTTAAGCAGTGATTAGGAGGAGTCATTATCCCTAACCTCTGCTGTAGGTTTCTTTGAAGTGCAAATAACCTCCTCCCCCCTAGTACTACTAAATTTAGTAATCTGGGGCCAGACAAAGTTGGCATCCAGGCTGTGGACTGCTAATTTGCCATCCTGGACTTAAATGATGGTTGATTCATGCAACTGCCCTGTGGTAAAAATTTGCTGGATTTCTAAAGTCTGGTCAACTTAATGTGCCTAGCTTGATCTTTTCGAAATCCATATGATGTTCTTCTCACTCTGTCCCAAGTAGTCTGATTGTAACAGTAGGGATGTTGGAGAAACCTGCAATAGATTCAAGACCCCAAAGATGCCTCATATTGGGCTTGCTTCATTTGCCACACAGTGGAGTATTATTTAAATAATTTGTATAGTGCTTTGCCCACTGTATTTTGAAATGTGGATGTGTGTAGTGCTTTGCTTGACAACAACACAAGCACACACACACAGACACACACACAGACACACAAGAGCAAAAGAAAAGCAAATACAGAACTACCTAGAAGCAAAGAAAAGGGTAAATACTTAGGGAAAAGATATAGAGTTCAAAACTGGGAAGGGAAGGATCACAGGAATTGGGTGGGGGGAGCTAAGAACAAAGAAAGGAAAGTACTTCTTAAAATATTTTTTGTGTTTTTTAAAAGGATCTAGCCAGAAAACTACAAAGAGTGAGAAAGATTCCAAAACACCCCCCGCCCCGATCTAGCCAAATAACGTCAGAGCTCTTTCCAATAACACCACCAGATCTGGGTTATGTTCAGCCCTAATTTGGCAACTAGAGTTGCCATTCACCAAAGCTTCCTCCCTCCCTCTTTCCCTCCCTCCCTCCTCCTCTTCCTCTCCCTGATCTTTCTCAAGTTGATACATTTTAGTGACAGGCTGTCTGGGCTTCAGAAGGCATCAGAAGAGTTCCAAATCTCTGAGGTGGACTGAGGTGCTTCATCGGTGACCCGCGTCGCTTTGGAGCCACTCGGTGCTGGTATGATAAGCTTCGGATCAGACTGAGGCACCCAGAAGCACCCTGATTTGCTTTAGGATTTGGATTTTCACCTAAACAATGCACAGCCGTACTGTGAACATGCCTAGCTATTTCCCCATTTGTTGATCTTCCAGAAAAATGGAGACTGTGGTCTGATTAAATGTGACACTGGGTGAGCAAGAAGAACGTATCCATATGGTATTCTATTTGCAGCATTCCATTTAAAAGAGGTTGCCTCCAGTGGAGCAGTGGAGCCAAACCCTGCAGGATTAAAAAGCTGGGACTTTCTGAATAGCAGGGATGCTGACATCGTCTGCCAGACCTAGGGATGAACGAAAGTGACTTACCTGTTCGCGGATTATGTTGATGATGGGGGGGAAGGCGCTCCGTTCCTCCCCCCGGAATCCTCAAACGGCTGGCTGTGCTCTGCAGCAGCTCCGCGGAGCAGCCGGCCAGGCCCAGCCAGGCCAGAGCTGTCCGCAGCCGGATTTCCGGCTGCAGAGGGCTCTGGGTAAAATAAAATAAAAAACAAACTGCGTACGCAAATGGCGGTGGCTACGGCCGCTGCCATTTGCGTTCCTTCTTTTTGGCCGTCTTAATCTACGTAAATATTTACGTAGACTATGACGGTGAAAATAAAGGGGAATGCAAATAGCATAGTGGGCACTATTTGCATCCCTTTTTCATTCACCGTTTTAGCCTACGTAAATATTTACGTAGGCTAAAACAGCAAATTAAAAGGGGACGCAAATAGTGCCCGCTCGCTATTTGCGTTCCCCTTTATTTTCGCCGTCATAGTCTACGTAAATATTTACGTAGATTAAGACGGCCAAAAAGAAGGAACGCAAATGGCGGCGGCCGTAGCCGGCGCCATTTGCGTACGCGGTTTGTTTGTTTTTAAACCCACCCAACCACGATAGGCTACGTAAAGATTTATGTAGCCTATCACGTCGTGTTTTTTTTAAACCTAGCCATGATAGGCTACGTAAATCTTTACGTAGCCTATCACGTCTTTTTTTTTTTTTTTTACACAAGCCTGGAAATGGCAGCGGCGGCAGCTGGTCAGAAGACCAGCTACCGCTGTCGCCGCCGGAGCTGCCACCGGAACTGCCGCCGCCCGGAAGATCCGCCCCAGGTGAGTCTCGTCCCGCGGGGAATCCGTGGGGGGGGGGCAGGGGGTGGCAGGCCATTCCGCCACAGAGTTCGGGGGGGCGAATGCATCCCTAGCCAGACCCCTCAGGTTTCCCTGTTCCCTCTAAGCTGAGGAACAGAGAACCCTACCAGAGGGTTACACTGGGAGAGGAGGTTTCAGACCCATGGCCACTCACTTGTGGTGAGTGCCACAAGGTTTAACATCTATGTGAAGATGTTTAATTTAACATCTATGTGAAGCTGCTAGGGGCTATCATCAGGAGGTTTGGGGTGCAGTGTCATCAATATGCGGATGATATGTACCTCTCATTCAAATCTTCACCAAGGTTGGCCGTAGAATCCCTGTCCAAATGTCTGGAGACAGTGAGTGGCTGGATGGGGAGGAATAAGCTGAAGCTGAACCCTGACAAGACCGAGGTACTTTTGGTGGGAGACAAGAGGAGGGTGGGGGATGTTGACCTGGTGTTGAATGGGGTACGGCTACCTTTGAAAAACCAGGTCCGCAGCCTGGAGGTCATTTTAGACTTCCAGCTGTCCATGGAGGCTCAGGTGTCAGCTGTGAGCTGGACAGCGTTGTACCAACTTCATCTGATATGGCAGCTGCACCCCTACCTTCCCGACCATCTGCTCCCATCAGTAGTACATGTCCTGGTCTCCTCTCGTTTAGACTACTGTAATGCGCTCTACGTGACATTACCCTTGAAGACAGTTCGGAAGCTGTAGCTGGTACAGAATGTGGCAGCTCGCCTGATTACAGGCAGTTGCCGGCGAGATCACATCACTCCCATGCTGAAGGAGTTGCACTGGTTACCATTTGTTTTCTGAGCCAAATTCAAGGTGTTGGTTTTGACCTTTAAAACCCTATATGGTTCCAGCCCAGCCTATCTTAAGGAGCGCCTCCAGCAACACCAGACAGGCCACTCAACAAGATCAGCCTCGGATGGCCTTCTCTCTGTCCCATCAGCCAGGACAGCTAGGCTGGTGAGGTCGAGGGAGAGGGCCTTCTCTGTGATGGCCCCCACTCTTTGGAACTCCCTCCCTAGGGAACTCCGCCATGCCCCCTCTTTAATGAGCTTCCACTGCGCATTAAAAACGTGGTTCTTCAGGAAGGCATTTGGGGTGGGTTAGGGTATTTTTTATTATGTTTTTAATGTAGAATTTTATTGTTTTAACTGTTTTGTTGTTGTACATCGCCCAGAATGGCTGGGTGACCAGCCAGATGGGCGATTAATAAATTTAGTAAATGAATGAATGAATGTATGTGTTAGGTTGCATCTGATGAGAGGAGGAACTAATGCCATGACTTCCACTTCTTTCCCTTTAGCTTCCCCACCTGCCTTTTCCTCACACCAGCCCCAATAGTTTCCAGTAACAGGTGCAAAACCAGTTATTAACACCACGGTCACTTCCCTTGCCTCTTCCCAATTTACACAATTCTGCTAATGGACACTTGCAAAAAGGTTTGCTGTCCTCTTTGACCTATACTGTATACATACATACATACACGGCAAAGTTGGAGAGTGGAACTGTACTCCCTTGCCTCCAAAGTCAACTCAGCTGCATTGCTGGCATATGGGGTGATCTGAATCATTCAGATCCCTCCCACTTCGAATTGACTCAGCACAAACAGAAATATGAATATCGTAGAGACACAGCCCAAACAACCTGAAACTTTCCTGGCTTTGATTCCCAGACTGTTTTTATTCACAATTAAGGTCCATGTGCCAGAATAAAAATCATCCAATTGTTCTCAGGTTTATAGCATCTGCATGGCTCACAGCCATGCTCTTCACTGGAGAAACTTTACCTCCCAATATATGGTTTCCCATTCTTAATGTTGCCTTAACAAACAATCCATCAGCAGCAGCAGCAGCATTATTTAAAAAATACTGGATCCGGGAATCACATAATTCATTCTTGCTGCTGCGCTGACTTGTGGTGAGTCTACGAATCTTGAAGATGGGAAATATGTAAGACATTTTTTTTTTATTTTTTCTAGTAGAAAGGCCTTCTAGTGCTTTTTTAGTATCGTAGTATTTGTAGTGAATTGCCACTGTGTCCAGATTTAAAAAGAAACACGGGAGCCTTTATTATTTTTGATTTTAGCAAAGGTGAATTTTAAGGGGAGATTTGGGTTGCAGAGAGAGCAAAGCAGCAGATGCTTCTGGCATTTTATGTACTTCAGGGTTCTTTCCTATGCTTGATGGCCAGTAGGGGGAGGTCTGACACAGGATTCTTTTTTCCCCTGAGGAGAGGGGTTTCTTAATTTCCAGTCATTTTGCGGTCTTCCACATGAAGAAGAGCCATCTGAATCAGGACAGCTCTTGCTACCTTGATGAATCAGAGCTGCCACTCAAACCAGAGTGCTAAATTATATTAGCACAAAGGTAACCACTCAGCTATTTTAAACGGTGTCTTTTTAGCTGCCGATAAATGAAATGAAAAATAGCATCATACCTTAGTCACAGGTGTCCTTATTTGTAGGTGCTTTCGCATTGCTTCCTCTTTTCCATCTCTCAGTCACGGGGCTTTATTTATTATATTTTAAGTATTTGTTTACTTTGTTTTCAGTTTCACAGTAGCTGTGGATGTAATCCTCGTCAGTTGAAATGGATAGGAGTTCTGCCATTAATTTTCATGGGATGACGAGACCCATTATTCCCTAATGCAACCTGATCCCTTCTTTCCTAATAAAGTCCAGAGATTTCCACGAGGTTGGAACTCATCTCCTCCTATTTGCTCAATTTGCATCCCTCACTGTCTCAATCTCCCTGCACCATCTCTGTTATTTCAAAATTACTGGTGATCATTTATTTTTATTCCATCCTATCCTGAGCTCAGTGTGCATATTATAATAAAACCTAACAACAACATTCCAAATGTATAAAAACATCAGACTGAAAAACTCATTATGTTAAAATGTTACCTGCACTGGCCTGCTGGATCACAAGCTGCTCTTACACTAGCAGAAAGTCTTTTCCATAGGCAGAAATGTATTTTTTTCTGACAGGGGGAAATCCGATACACACTTACCTAGGAATGAGTCCTATTGAACTCAGTGGGACTTACTTCTGAGTAGATGTGCATAGGATTACACTGTTAGTAGAAGAAGAGTGTGGGAAAAATAACTTCTGGTCCAGAGGTGTTTCTCTGTTTGCACATGACTTTGCACAAGCTTCTTCTCCCAACTGTACAATGGCCCACTAGAGTTTTAAAAGTACAGCCAGTATTTTATTTATTCACAGCTTCTTATACTGTAACCCAGGGGTCTCCATCCTGTTTGAGCTGGTTGGACACATTTGGAATTTTGAGAAAACATCATGGGTGTCATCACAAAATGGCTGTTGTGGTGGGTGTGGCCAGTCAAAAACAAAACATCTATTTGACAAAAAAGGCAAACTGGTGAGGCTACAAGTAACTTGCCCAACAAACTGAATACAAGGCAGAGGTGGGGGTCTACACCTCAGAATTCAAAATCACTCCTTTGAACCCACAGTTTTCTGCTCAAACAGTAATCCATTTCACAGAAAAGAAAATGGGTAAATCTAAAATAAATAAATAACTTGCCCAAGATCATGAAGACATGGGAGAAATGGTGGCTGAGCCCCAAGATATAAAATAACTCCTTTGAAACCACAGTTCTCTCCTTCACTCAGTATCACCCCCCACCGCCAACACACACTTTCTCCTTCCCTCTCACTCCACACTCCCAGCACACAATATCAAATCACCCATTTCACTTATTTCTCTCTCTCTCTCTCTCTCTCTCTCTCTCTCTCTCTCTCTCACACACACACACCCTCCCCACACCACTACTGCCACCATCACCACCACCACACCCCAAACACTCACAGACAGAGGGCCCTCCCCGCTTTCTCTGCACCTGTTGGGTCTCTGTACCCTGCAAGCTTTCCTATCCCCTCCTGTTGCTGTCCACAACCTCCTCCCCACTTCCTCCCACTCCATCACCGCCCCCCCCAGCTCTCCCTCAGTTGCCCCGCAGCCATCCCCAATCCTTTCCCCATACCAGGCAGCAGTAATGGGGTCTGTCCCTTGCTTCCTTTGTTGGGGGAAGTAGCTGGGAGTGCTTCAAAGCTCTGGCCTCCACCCACCTTCTTCACTTCTTAAGAACATCTCTGGGTCCATGAGCAGCCCAGAGGCATTCTGAGAAATAAAGATGGCAGGATGCTGGAGGCCAGCACTACACTTTTAAAACAAAACAAAAATAAATACATACAAATAAAATACCAATTAAAAAACCCACAGGTGTCAGGAGAGCATTTCTTTGGGGACAGGGGGAGGTGTCCGCAGGTGGTACCCCCAATCTCTTTCATAGGAGAAGAAGCGGATAGGGAAGCGGGCAGGAGAATCAAGAAGAATAGGTTGGGAGTGGGAGCCAATGCAGTTTCCTGTCTCAGGTGCCATTGCAGTGGAGAACGGACATGACTGCAAAGGTGGGTTTGATGAGGAACGCATTACAATAATTTGAACATGGCGCTGGGTTGACATATTCAGCAGAAAGGTTCAAATAGTTGGATAGCCATTTCCACTATGCACCTTTCACCAAAATGAATAGAAGCATGCGTGGGCAAATAATGACAAAAAAGGATGGAAATCGCACTTCTTGCCAAGTCTCTTTATGATTCAGTGGCGACATTTGTTTTTGCCCTCCACTCCCTACTCCTTTCCTTCCTTTTCTTGTCATTCTTTCCCCGCTTTCCATTTATCTTCCCTGCCTCCTCTCCGCCAATGCAATCCCCATATCCATCCCTTTGAGTCTTGCCTCTTTAAAAGTTTTATAATCATGTGCAGTTCACATATTATTCATGCAGGTGCTTAAGGCTCTTTTAAACAGGCGGTAAAGGATAGAGTTCACTCTTGGGCAAAAGGTTTCTGAGGAAGGTGACTTTATTACTCAGCAAGTCCCTCTGCAGAATATAGATAAACTTTCGTGCTGCCGGCTATCTCCCTACTCCTTTTGTAGCATCGCCAATGCATACCTCAGTCTTTGCTAACAAGTTCACTGTGTTTACCTCAAACCCCTTCAGTTGTCGAAATAAAACGTTAACTTCCCCTAGTGGTACAGCTTTGCTATTATCCCCCCCCCCCCAAGACAGTAGTCCCACAGGACAGATTTTGAAAATGGCACACACATATTGGAGTGTGGCTAGCCTATGCCATAATTCCATGTACACCCACAGTTTCTGGTATCTAAATATGGAATATACTGTGAGGAGACTATGTGCAAAACACTCCGTTTATACGTTGCATTTCAGTTACTTAAACCAGGGGTGGGGAACCTCAGGCCCAGGGACCACCTCTAGCCCTCCTGGGGTTCCAGTCTGGCCCTTAATGGTTCCCCAGTTGGCCATGCCCCCTTCCCCTAGTCCCACCTCCCTTTCCCCATCCACAAATCATTTGGTGGTTTATATGGATGCATGGATGTGGCACTGTGGAATGCATGCCCCACTTCTCCAAGGGGTGAGACGTCCAAGGGGTCCAAACCTGCATTTGGTTTTCTTTGGAAGGAGGGATCAGTGGAGAGACCCAAGGTGATCCATAATAATTGCTTTTATTTAGGAATATACAGGTTGTGCAAAGGCGAAGGCACAGGTTAACATTCCAACCTGTTAACATGCCAAATCAACCGCTGCCACATCAGATCCCGAGAGAGAGGATGCTCCCCAAAGGCACTTTCCAGATCTCAGAACTATCTGTCTGACTATTCCTCAGCCCCATAAAAAACAACAACACCCTGCAGTTTTTGTTTCTCTATCAGGCACAGATTTAGCATCATCCTTTCCTGAGATGTGGTGGGAGAAAGGTATTTTCCTTTTTCATAACAGAACAGTGCAGAACCTTCCAGCTATTTCCTTACTATTGAGAGCAATCAGCCAGCTATTTATCTAACCAAAATAAGTTATAGACACACCTGGCCATCAGGTTTCACCAATTTTAAGAAGCCCTTTTGCCCCCATTAACCCTCTCCTTTCCAAACCCCCAATCCCACAGCACCATATTCCATCTCCCAGGCTGCTTCTGAATATCTGTCTTCATGAGCTTAGTACTGTATATTCCATTTTTGGTCTCTAACAGCAAACTCAGGTGGAGAGCAGTGACAGAAATGGGGCCACTGAGAAACAAGAGGAAGATATTGGCATGTTTTGGAAAAACCCAAGGTTTGCATACACAGACATATACATACATACATACATATATGGTTTAAAGGAGCAACCTCCCTAAAATGCCCATTGAGAACTGAACATGCTGAGTAGCCATGGAATGTTGCACCAGTTGGAAAAGAGAAATAGGAAACCAAGAGGGGGATGGAATGGAGTTTCCTGGAGAAAGGTATGGTTGGCTAGAATCCTGAACAGGAGCACTCCTGCTGAGAGGTGAGGCTATACCACAAAATTTTGTTGTAGATCCCACTTATTACTTCATAGTATCTTCATTCCTCACAATAATTGTTAGAAAAAACACCTGCAGTTTTTTTCTGCATTACAAGGGCTTCTTCACACAGAGCTTTTATCCTGCTATTGAGATTGCTTGCTCATGGAAGTTTGCAGGTCCTTTTCATGATGTTGTCAACCTCCAGGGCACACCCAGAGGTATTTCCTGGTTATTCCATCTCAAAAAGATCCGGAAATAATGAATTATCTATTTAAATTGGATTGTTACACTATTAAAACAGCCACTAGATAGCGCAGTTTCATTGATCTCTATGGAACCTTGAAAATTAAAAACTTCGACTCTCAGCAATCATGTGGTTGCTGTCTGGGAGCCCACTGTAAATGCGGAAAGGCTCCACAACGGGAAGACTGCGGGTGTTTTCTTTAGTGTAAAGGCAGCCCAAGTGTTCCATAGGTGAATGTGATGACCACTTACCAATTGGTAACTTACTGGGGGATGTAGTAAGCCTGTAATCTGTATTTTCTTGCCTAATAGTGAAGATAATTCTTTTAAATCAATTCCCTGCTTCCCCACATTTCTGATTAGGCTTAGGTGAATGATCCAATTCTCATCCCTATTTGACAGGATGTTAAAGATGATCAGTTGATCAAATGGTTACTTGTGGACTGTGTTAAGTTACTACTTTGAAAATGGTTGACTGTAGTAGCCTTATGTCGAAAGATGGTCTGTGGACCTAGACCTGGGTTACAGGAGGCTGTAACCTGAGCTATGTGGGACGGAAACTCGGAAGGCAAGTCTCTTTGAGTCAATACTCAAAAGCACTTAACACGAACCAATCACTGCTTACCGCTGTGTACAACCCAACCAAGTGCTGCTATAGCAGTCAATGCTGATGTGGCACCTTGAATAGAAGACGGTATAGCCACCTACCATAAAGAAATGCATGTCAGCTTGGGTCAGTCAGGTTGGGCACCTAAAGTCATATTCATACATATCCAGATTAAAAGTGCTTTAACACAGAAAGGTACTGCCTGGTGGGTTGAAGTGACCCAGGTTACTACATTCTGTACACTACACTACATAATTCATCATTGGGAAACCTGCTTACACAGACCTCCCCCAGCAGGCTACCTATTTACATTTTATGGCTATGCTCAATGCAAAGGGCTCATTTTGACCTTTAAAGCCCCAGATATACTGAGACCATGAGACCTCAAGCATCACCATCTTGCATGTGCTTCAAGATCTTCAGAAGAATCCTGTCTTTTCTGTGCTGAGGTCAGTGACTACAAGAAACAGAGTCTTCTTAATATTTGCTGCCTTTGAATGAAAGTCATTCCCTACTGAAGACTGGATTATTTATTAATTGTAAACTTATTAATTGTTTGAAAGTGGGTTAAGGTAGGCAGTTGCTGCTTTACTTTTTTTTGCTAAGGATGCTATGGATTGGGTTTATTGGGTTGATGACAACTGTCTGTTTTACTGTTTCATTGTGCTGACGTTGTTTTATTGGGAAGCCCCTTTATAGATACTTTGGTCCATAAAACAGAGCAAAAATGTCCAGTCCGGATTGCCTACTTCTAAAGGAATCTCCCTGCATGTTAACATCATCCTTTGAGACAATCCTCTTCCAGGGTCCTCCACCCAGGGCTGGAAAGGCCATGACGGGCACTGGGGCCTGCCATCTGTAGTGCCCCCAATACCGCATTCACACGCGACAGCTGTGCACACACACAGAGTCAACAATGTACAGAAATATGCAAAAAATTTTTCCACTACATATTTTATTGGAAATCATCTTCCATTCTTTCCTTGGAGCAAAAGGCTAATATTTCTTCCATGGTAGAGAACTCCAATATCAACACAAGCTTCCCCTTTTACAGCATATAGTGCACAGACACAGAAAACATAAACACACATCAAAGTGCACTCTCTCTCTCTCTCTCTCTCTCTCTCTCACTCACACACACACACACACATGAAGGAGACATAGACTGACTCATTTGGACACAACAGCCAAACAGGACACACACATAAAACAGCCATCAAATCAAATAAGTGTTATTTCCAGGTTAATTATGAATACAGAAAGCAAATTGCTGACATGCTCAAGTTAGTGGTTAAAAAAACCCACTGCCCCCTCCCCCCTCCTCTCTCACACACACACACCCTTCCTGCTGTGCGCTGAATTTGTGATGAATTTGTGGCAGGGCCGGCCCTACCATTAGCTAGAGTGAAGCAACTGTCTCAGGTGGCAAATTCTGAATGGTGAGGGGTGGTGGCTAGGTGTTGAAGGACAGATCTGTGTGTGCTACATGGCTTGCCCTGTGTCTCCTAAGCTATCCTGCTGTCCTCAGATGTGATGCGGATGCTATCCCTTGGCCAGTGTTGAAGTTGGAATCAATTCTCGGTCTCGTTGGTGTCTGTATCATGGAATGGGGTGGGGACACCATCTTGCCTTTGCCTCAGGCAGGGAAATAGCTTGGGCCAGCCCTGTGCAGAAGCCAGGGACATGTCACATCTTCAAGCAACCACTTTCTGTACAGGCTTTCCAACAACTGGCCTTGATGGATACCCTTGTGAGTGTCCATCAGCTGCATGGCACAACAACATTTGGCAAAGGTGGCTTCTCCTTGAACTCTTTCCTCTTTTCCCCTCTCCCTCTCTCTGCCCCCCTCCCTATCATTAGAGGCATATTAGTCAGAAGCTGGCAATCCTCTATCTGCACAGAAGTACTTTTGAAATCATCGCAAATCAAAGTGAGTTCATATTTACCATCGACGTACTCTGTTAAAACAATTTGCTGCAAATGTTTCCATAACTCTTCCCTGTCACAGTTAAAACTTTGAAATAAAGTCAGCAGCTGAAAACCTTGTCTGAGGCACTGGCATGCTGTTATTTGCATTTTGATTTCTGTGATTTAACTGAAGGCATCAGCTCTGCCCCTGCCAAATATCCACAACCTGTCAAGGGACCAAAAAAAGGTAAAAACTGCCCAGAGCAGACAGAATTATGAGGACTGCCATGGCAGTGGAACCAGCACATCCCTAAGTATTTAGTAATAAAAAATCTGTTGTTCTTTGGTCGCCAGGATTTAACAAGCCTAATCCCTGAGAGAGGTGATAAAAATTCATTAATCTAATTAAATACTTCTTATTGCCAAAGTGACTTTGTAGAGTAGCTTTGCTGAAGGATAAGTGCAGAGTAAAATGGAGTCCCAGCTGAGAAGCGAATGTTAGACTTGAGCAAGCTAGTACATGCTTCATTAAACTCATAATTATCCTTTGGTTCTAAGTAGCTGATAATATTTAATGAGCATCCAAGATAATTTAAAGAAAGTGTTTACTAATGAGAAACAAACAGTGGTATGGAACACTGATATCTGGGGTGCAATAACCATGTATCTTGCCTGATTGTTGTGTACAAGTGGTAGTAGGAGGGAGGAGGGCATTTTGATTTATTCAATGTTTTTGTTAATCCTGTATTATTAAATATATTAATATAAAATCTCATTGAACGCTACTGGGATATTTTAGCAGAAACAGAAGTTGTTGTGTTAACTTAGGGCGTATCTTCACTACAAACTTATGTTGGCTTTATACCAGTCGAACTGTCATGGGTTCCCACAAAGAATCCTGTGAATTGTAGTTTGGTGAGGGTGCTGGTAATTCTGTTAGGAATCCCTTGCTCTGCTCACAGACCTATAGTTCCCAGAGTTCCCTGAGGGAGAGAGAAAGACTGCTAAAGCAGTTTTCAGTTTGTGGTGTATATCGGCCCTGAATAGATGCCAATCACATTTGGTGATCAGTTAATCAACTGTTCACTGGCTTAGAAGTAGTCTGTTGTTTTGGGTGATGGGTAAGAGAAAGCATTGGATGGGAAGCAGGAACATTCAAGAGTCCTCCTCATCTGTTCTCTGCCACTTTGACTGAGTCACTGAAGTCAGGGCCAAAACAGACATCACTTTAAATCTGTATGTAGCAGCTACATCTTTTTAAAAATCTAGTTTTACTCTACAGTAGGTGCAGGGACCTCAATCTGGAATGGGACATTAGCATGGGGGATAGGGGGACTTTTAAGATCTGGAGCAAGCCCCCTGGACCTACACTAGAGTAAAATTTTAAAAAGGCATTGCTGCTATTTACAGATGTAAAGTAATATCTCTGTTGGCCCTCAGCCAGTCAACTGGTTGCACCAGAAGCAACATTATCTGGCCCCTGATGCCTTTACCAAATTTTAATCCAAGTGTGGCAAACATGTTCTTAGTTCTTAGTAACTGTAACCAAGTTGTACGACAATTTGCAGATAAAATCACTTGTATCCATGTCGACTTGGATGCCATAGGATGTGGACAGGATCCTTGGAGAAGCGAGGCCTACCACTTGTGCTGGACCCTTGCCTTTCCTGGCTGGGGTACTGGTTTAATGGGTAAGGGTAGTTAGTAGTGAATGCCTCTTTATGGCATGGTGTGATTCTGTCTTGCCTAAAGGAGATGGTGAGAAGGCCTTTGTTTAAAAAACACACACCCTCCCTGAACCCCACTGTATTGGACAATTTCCAGCCAGTTTGCAATACTCCATTCTTCAGCAAGGCGCCGGAGTGTGTGGTGGCTTCTCAGCTCCAGGGATCTCTGGGTCAAACAGATTATCTAGATCCATTTCAATCTGGCCTGGTTATCAGACAGAGACTGTTTTGGTTGCCTTGGTGGACCCCCCACACCATTTAACATATACATGAAACCACTGGGAGAGATTGCCCAGGGTTTTGGGGTCCGGTGCCACCTCTTTTCTGATGACACCCAACTCTGTCTCTCCTTTCCATGATTTAAAACCAAGGAAGCTGTTCTGGTTCTAAACTGGTGCCTGATGTTGGTAATGGGGGGTGAGGGCAAACCAATGGAAGCTTAATCCAAACGAGACAGAGAAGCTTTTGGTCAGTCAAAAGGTAGACCAGGGAACAGGCATTCAACCTGTGCTGGATGGGGTTGCACTCCCCCGAAGGCTCAGGCTCACAGTTTGGGTGTATTCTTGAACATGGATGCCCAGGTCTTGATGGTGGCTGTGGGTGTGTTTACATTGGTGACGCTAGTGTGCCAACTGCACCCATTCCTGGAGACATCTTCAGCTGGTCCAGAATGCTGTGGCCAGACTGTTGACTGGGGCCAGTTACAGGGAGCACGTGACTCCCTTGTTAGAGCAGCTTCACTGGCTTCTGGTCTGTTTCTGGGCAGAATTCAAAGTTCTGGTTATGACCTATAAAGTCCTATATGGCTTTGGGACCAGGATACCTGAAAGACTGCCTTCTCCCATACAAGCCTGCCTGCCTGGTTCTCAAGATCGTTTGGAGAAGCCCTTTTTTGAGACCTTATTCAGGGGTGTGTTTGGTTTTGAGCAGAGAGAGAGCCTTTTTGGTGGCCGCTCCCAGGCTGTGGAACTCCCCCTCAAAGGAGACTAGGTTCGGGTCATGTTTCCATGAAGACACAAGGGCAAAGCAAATGAAGGAATACTGGAGTTTTCATGAAGATGGCATGGCTCTGCGCATGGCTCCACGAAGGACTGCACCGCACCATTATAAGTCGCTGATGGAAACATACTTCCAGGTGGGGTGGGGGGATTGGAAGTGAACATCACCAGACTGGGAGGGGCTGCTCAACCAATAGGAGAGGCTCCCCCCTCCAGGCTCTACTCCCCTTAATGGCAATCTCGGGAACAAGCCTCATTAACCACAATGGGATTTACTTGTGAGTAGACTTCCCAGACCAATGCCCCATTCTGCACATTTTTTTTTCCTTTCCCTCTAAATACCAGGCTACTGCATTTGCAGGCACACCTGAATAAATGCGCTATTGCGCCATAGTGCGAACACATGATAATGCACTTTTGGGAACAAGCCTCATTGACTACAACAGGAGTGATCAAGAACCCCTGAACTAATGCATTATTGCGCAATAGCACAAGTGCATGTTAGTGCTATTGCACAATTAAGTGATAGAGTGATAGTGAGATGCTGACATAGAGGGTATGTGTACTGATAGAAGAAATGTGAAATAGTGTTATAATGAGATAACACCTTAGCGTGTAATACAAAAACTGGACTGTGATGCTTGCGCCATCATTTCCCGGGTCCAAAGGACACAAAGGATTATTAGCCATGGATCCTCCCCATGATAGTGCACTTGTGTTCTGGGGAAGTGACCTGAGATATATAAACCTGATTTTCAAGCTGTAGTGGGAGCACTTGCTTGCCCGTGATAGCACTTTATACGCCCCAGTGATCTTGTGCTTATTTTCAACGTTTTTTTTAAACTTGGTCCCTCAGCATCCTGCTCCAAAACTATGTTGAACCTTCCAGAAAACAGGAAGGGAAAGGGTTGGGTCAGTGAGGTCACAGGCAGGTGAGCAACACACCCCCATGGGCAGGGCTACATGCCCCCATGGGCAGGACTATGATACTGTTGTCAGTGCGGGTGATGGAACACACCCCAACAGGGCTGTAAGCGAGCCAAAGCAAAGAGGAAAAGTCGGACTATAACGAAGAACCAGTTTTTCCGTGATAAACTCCAGGACGCCTGCTGGATGGCCACGAAGTCATGTAAAGTGCGTGACCTCCACATGAAGCCAGGTTGGGGTAAATTGCCAGTGGAAACACAGCCTAGGTTCTCTCCCTCTCTGCTGTCCTTCCCCAATGTGGGTCCCTCCAGATCAAGGGTGAGGAACTTCATGTCCAGGGAGCAAATCTGACCCTCTTAGGGCTCCCCAGATGGCCATGTCCCCTTCCCTTGGCTCTACCCGCTTTCCCCGACCACTGATCACTGCAGTTTCTCCCCATTCTAAAAGGTTGAAATGACTCTCTTAAGGCTTAGTTACCAGCAATTAGAGCTTTAAGCTAAAATATTCTGGGGTTTTTTGTATTTTTGGCCCATCTCTTTTGCTTCAACCCTGCCTAGCATTGGAATGTGGTCTCCAAGAGCTTCATCGAAATTGAATTTGGCCCTTGGGCTGAAAGAGATTCCTCACCTCTGCTCCAGATGTACAGCTCCCATCAGCCCCAGCCAGCATGGACAATGGTCAGGAATGGTGGGAGTTGTAGTCTAAAATATCTGGAGGGACCCATACTTGGGAAGGTTGGCCTATATGCTAACCTTTTAAAGGAAGGGGTGGACATTGAATGAATGAAAGGAAGGTAGGTCTCTCAACAACTACAAACCATGACAGCTAAATGAAACCTCCATGTACAGATGTAGTACTGTATATCTCAGATTACCAGATGACAGGGACCTAGGAAGACCTCAATCTTCATGCTCTGTGAATGCTCAGAGGCATCTGGCTGACCACAGTTGGGTGTTAGACAAAATGAGGAAGTCCCTCAAGTGGCCATACAAAATAAACAAATCAGATCAGAAAGTAAATAAATAGAGCCAGCGTGGTGCAGTGGTGAGAGTGCTGGACTGGGAGTTGGGAGATCCGGGATCTAGTCCCCACTCAGCCACGGAAGCTCAATGGGTGACTGTGGGCCAGTCACAGACTCTCAGCCCAACCTACCTCACAGAGTTGTTGAGAGGATAAAATGGAGACGAGGAGGAAGAGGATTATGTACGCCACCTTGGGTTCCTTATGGAGGAAAAAAGGTGGGTTATAAATGTAATAATAAATAAATAAATGAATAAATAAATAAATAAATATTCATTGGTGATAATCAAATTGAGAAATACCTGTATATCAAGTAAAAATACTCAGTTTAGAAACAACCATATAATAAAAAATACATGTTACATACATTATACACAACAGTGCTGTAATGAACAGAGTATTTAACAAAATGATATAATACTGATCAGTTCTATATTGTCACAAAATATGATGAAAAACAACCCAGGGCTTTTGTCATATTTTGTGACAATATACAACTGATCAGTATTATATCATTTTGTAAAAACAGACTCTGTGTTCATTACACCATTGTTGTGTACACCATTGATTACATGGTTGAACACTGAGTATTTTTACTTGATATATTTTTATCAATTTGATTATCACCAGTGATGGATTATTTATTTATGTACCTTCTGTTTTCACACAATATAATTGTTCTAATGTTCCACTGAATTGTTTATTTTGACCACAGCTGGAGACATAATACTGGACCGGATAGACCTTGGTGGTCTGATCGAGCAAGACAATTCATACAGAATTCCCCCACCCTTTTCTTTTTCATGTGATTCAGCTCTGCTTTTAAGAGTGATATTAAAGCAGAGTTCAGGTACAATGACATTTTAATCATATTTGCAAATCTTGCAAGCAGTTGATTGCCTAAAATTGGGCTGAAGTGTCATTCTAACAGCTGTCTTTACTGTTTCTGAGAACCATGCTGCAGATGTGTTACCTATTCTGTCACATGAGAGGTGCCAGCCATTAAGCAGGCTTTGTTGTTTCGAAAGGAGGCTGTCTGAAAATATGAGGCTCTAATGGTTTATATCTGGCATTTTCTTGGCAGGGAAAGATTCAGGGAGCCATCTTAAAGTTGATTCTTCTGGGGAGCAGCAGGACGGGGGCATTGGGGTATCAAAGCACACTCTTTCTTTGCAGCTTTTAACACTTTGAATAGATTGGGTGGTGTGTTTACAAGCCTTGAAGGGCAGAGCTAAATGTTATGTTGTGAATTTCAGAGCTGTCGTTGGAGAGAAGAATGCATGGGTGTCCATCTCCTATGACGATGTCAATGGGATTATTTAGTAATATGATGCCTCCTTTTAGAAAGGCAATTAGCAGAGAAAAACAAAAGGCAAAATAGAGTGGCCATTTATCAGTCCCACATGCACACAGGCTATCTTAGAACAATAACAGAAGCCATGCCTTTCTTTAGTGAAGAAATCAGTTTTAATCACAGATATTCTTGCATATACAATGCAGGTATAGCGTAGAGTTTCAAATGTGTTTGTTCAGTCCATTTGGTGTTCTATTACACCGGCAGGAGTGAGAGAGCAAACACGTGTGCTCCCAGAAATGTAGGAGGTCAGGGATAGGGGAGAAGGAGCAAAAAGAAGAAACCACATTTTAGGCTATAAAGATCCTAAGGCTAGCGGTGGTCAAAATTCCAATGAACTAACTAACTGCAACACTGCCCCCTTCCAGTAACTTGCAGATGAGGTTACAGTATTCCCAACAGATGTATCATGCTACACAGATCCTAGTATTACCACAATACCAGGTACTTAAGGACTGTCAGATTAGAATCCAGGGAGACCTTGGTTCGAATCAGTGTTCTGCTATGGAACTCACTGGGTGACCTCAGGCCAGTCAATTTCTCTGTGAGGATAAAATTAGGATGGGGGAAGACTAAGCACTCCACCCTGGGCTTCTGGGAGGAAAAGTGGGATACAAATGTAATAACTAACTAACTAACTAACTAACTAAATCAAGTATTGGTGTGCATGCATTCACTAGGGCTGTGCATTGCTTTGGTATGAATCCTGAATTCATAGGAAAGCAGTATGAAATTCATGGTATGAAAGCAAAGCAGACTGCTGAGGAGGTGCCTCAGTGTGATCTGAAGTGGATCATAACAGCACTGAGGAACCCTGAAGTGAAGCAGCTCATCGCTGAGGTGCCTCGGTCTGCCTCGAAGCTTCGGAGCTACTGAAGCCATTCCTGCTCAGACGGCCTGTCAATGTATCATGAAAGATCAGGGAGGGGGTGAGGAGGAGAACGGAGGGGGGAAGGGGAGAGCAGGGAGTGGGGAAATGGTGAGCCTTGGTGAATGGCAACTCTAGTTAGGGCTGAACATAACCCAGCAATCTCCAATCAGTGACAGTGGTGTAGGAGGGGGTGGAATACTGGATATACTGGAGAGATCAGCCTGCTTTTGTTTCATTGTGTGAGAGAGTGTGCTGGTTAGAGTTAGAAGTAGGGTTGTGCAAACTCACCTGGGTCCACCCCGCGACCTGCTCACTGGATCCCTGTCAACTGCCAGACCTGGCTTGCGCTGGGACGCAAGCCGGCTGGTGGTTTGCAGGGGCCCAGCGAGCACTGTCACTGCCACGAGCAACCAGCAGAGAGGGGCACAGTTGCTCTGGGCAGCAGCTGCGATGGGAGAGGGACTCTCCTGCCACTGCCCAGAGCAACTGCGCCCCTCTGTGCTGAGCACCAGCAGAGAGGGGTGCAGTTGCTTTCAGCAGCAGGATGGGAAGCGAGAGGGAAGCGCCGCTCCCCTCTCGCTTCCCATCCTGCTGTCTCCACCGCTGCCCAGAGCAACTGTGCCCCTCTCTGCTGAGCACCAGCAGAGAGGGGCGTAGTTGCTCTCGGCAGCAGGATGGGAAGGCTTCCTGTCCTGCTGTCTCTGCTCGCACAAGGAGCAGGGCCGCTGCGCTTGCCCAACTCGGCCTATGCCTAGTCAGGCAAGAGCAGGAAGTCACGGACTGACATCTGAGGGGCCGAATTGGCAGGAACCCGCTGAACTTGAGCCCCCAAACAGACACTTGCAATATCCTTAGTTGGAGGTGTTAGTTCACTTGTTGTTAGCGAGAGTTGGCTAAATCTGTGGGGTGTGTGTGTGTGTACTGCAGCTTTGTCTTTCTTCTTCCTTCCCAGTTCAAGTATTCTTTTTTTCTTTTGTAGATTCTTCATTTAAAAAACCAAGCATTTAAAAAGTACTTAGTTTGAGTTTCCTCCTTTGCTTGCATGGTTCTTTGTCTCCCCGCTGCTTCTCTAATAGGTTTTACCTTTCATTCTTTTCTTGATTGTTTATTTAAAACCCATTTTTTTAAAAAAGGTACTTTAGTTTTTCTTGCCTTGTTCTTTAGCTTCCCCCCTCTCAGTTCTCAACCATTAGTTCTGCCTGCCTGCCTGCCTGCCTATCATCTTTCCTTTCCTTGTTATTGGCTCCCCTCCACCCACCTCCTGCCCTTCTCAGTTCCTGTATTCCTTCCCTTCCTATTTCTGATCTCTTTTCCCTAAAAAAATAAAAAATAAAACCCCTTTTCTCTTCTGTTAGGATTATAGATAGCCCTCCTGCCCACCCCTTTGCTTGTAGGTAGTTCAGTATTTGCTTTTCTTTTGCTCTTGTGTCTGTGTCTCTCTGTGTGCGCACACTTGTGTTGAACCTGATGGGCTTTGCTTTACACAAAGGCATTCTCTTTAGACACAAGTTAGCTCAATTTCCTTATAGTTGCAGGATTCACTGTGTGATAGCCACACCAGCTTCAGCCAATATCTTTATCTTTAAAATCTCTATAACACAGCAGCTGATGGTTCAAAGGGAGCACTGTCATGGTGACAATGATTATTAGCAATACAACATGAACTCCACCAGGTAATTTTGGTTAGGTTTAAAAGGATTATTTGATTTGATCACAGAGAGTTACAAACCAAATTACTTCTGATAAAAAGAGGTATTTCTAGTGATCTCTATGGCCTTGACAACTCGTTTAAAATTATTTTGCAAATTTGAATAATGGAAAGTGAAATGATACAGATTTCCTTTCCTCAGCTACCCCCACCCTGCAACACACACACACACACACACACACACACAATTTGCAGAGATGAAAATGATCCTTAATCCACCTGTGTGTACCTAGAATAATGACTCATCCAGGCTTACTAATAGGTCTGGGCTTGCTGATGACACTGACAATGAAATGACAGGAATTAAAGTAAATAAAATTCCAAAGACTCATCACTTTGAACTCTGGGACTGGGCTCCCGATTACAGACAACCTACAACACACTATCATTTCAAATAGTAATTTACAAGATGTCCCGGAGAATGCAACCATATATACATTATATAGTGGATGCTGAAATCTAGCATACAAAACAAAAGGGCACCCCATCTATTGTTTGTGTGTAGTTTGACTCTGCTTCATGCATACAAAGAACAAGTGATCATATATACTAGCGCCAATCTGCATATAACTACTACTGCCTCCCCAGGGCCACCAGTGTGCATATGCCACCAGAAGGCCGGCTGAAATTTCACCGTGTGGTTGCTACATTTGCATGGTGAACACTAGGGCTGAGCACGGACACCCTGCTTCACTTCAGATGCCGATTTGGACCTTCTGAAGCAGCTCCGCTTCACTTTGGACCAATTCGGACCCCACCCACTTCACTTCAGATCCGAAGTGCGGCTTGAGTATCCGAATCATTCGGATTTGACATTTTCCCATTGACTTGCATTGGAAAATAGAAATGGCCATAACGTTTTCGGTTTTCATGATAAATGCATGAAATCTGGGGATCTGTCATCACCCATGAAGGGGATCCCACCTGCCAAATCTCAGACAGTTTGGCCTAGTCATTTTTGTGCTAGGTGCAGGTGAAATTTGATGTTTCCAACAAAAACTCTCAAAGCAAAGAGCTATATCTTTTAACTGTGTTCCACAGAAGTGCATGCACTTTTGGGACCTCTCAGCCCCCATAGAAGGGATTTCACCTGCCCCATTTCAGACAGTTTCAGCCAGTAATTTTTGTGCTAGGCACAGGTAAAATGTACTGTTCTCAGAAACTCAAACCAAAGGTAATAAAGGGATAATCAGAGAAGTTTGGTGTTTAAGCAGCGATTAGGAGGAGGTCACTATCCCTAATCTCTGCTGTAGGTTTCTTTGAAGTGCAAAACCCCCCTTTCCTCTAGTACTTTCCTATTCAGAATAACAGTCAATGACCTCAGGCTATCTATCCATCCATCCATCCATCCATCCATCCATTAATCAATCGCCCATCTGGCTAGTCACCCAGCCACTCTGGGCAACACTCAACTGTCTTGTCTGACAGAGGCAGGAAGCAAACACTGCAACCCTCTCAGGCAGGAACATTGACTTGAACTCAGGACAATGACCATTTTCTTGTGTGACAGAGGCAGGAAGACACAGCAACCCTGCCAGGTGGGCACACTGACCTGAACTGAGAGCAATGACAGGCTCCCCTCTTCCACTACAGAAGGAGATGCTGCTCCTTTTGTAAGAGTGCTACTGCTGCTGCCTGCACCAGCCTCCTCAAACAGTGACCCCTGGCATTGCGACTGGCCTCCACGCTCTGCTGCTCTACACCAGGACACACTATCCAGGCTGGGGGCAACCCAGCTTGACTACCAGTGCTGCTGGTTCCACCAGCACCTTCCCCACCTCTGCCCTTGCCAAGGCCCTGAAGATGCCCATATTGGGCTTGCTTTGCCACACAGTGTAGTATAAAATTTAAATAATATCTGTTAATGTGTGTAGTGCTTTGCCCACTGTTTTTTGAAATGTGGACTGTGTAGTACTTTGCCACACACTGTTTGCTTGTCCACATTCTGAATTGTCTTAAAGGAGCTGCATTGAAACTAAAGCACCTTCAAATTGTTGGTCTTTGCTGCTTGTAATTTCTTGTGAATTTGTAACAAATAGATAATCGTCTGTAGTGTCTTTCCCCCCAACAATGATAATTGTGCTTTAAAAAATAAATAAAAAATCTTCTAATTATCATAGTACTGTTTTGATGTCCACAGCTCAACCTTCATAAATTCCTTCATCTCCAGAGTAGGGATGGATGAATCAGTCAGTTTCGCTTTCACTTACGTTTGACTTTTTAAATCTCAAGTTCCTTTTACCAGAACAAATCTGTGAATTAGTAAATTCTTATTAAAAAAAACCAACCCATCTGCACTGCTCACCCATCTGCACTATCCAAATTCAGTAGGTATAGCTAATCCCAGTATGGAGAGGACCATGTTGCACACGCCTGTCAAAGACGAGGTGCCCGTCAGAAAAAAAGTAGTGGTAACCCCAATCAAGCATCATAAACATGGCTGAATATATAGGGATTCAAACCCAGACTTTTAAGAGTTAAGCACTCAAAGCCCTGCGCCTGGATGGACAACTCTGTTTTGGTTCCTCCCACATTTTTTTGAATATCAAGTTTTTTACCCATCCCTTTATGAAGCAATGTGAGAATGTTGCTAAGCTGTTATAAAAAAATGAACCAAACAAAATTATCCCTCACACACACCCTACTCCAGAGCAGGGGTAGGCAACATTGTGCCAACAGGAACCCATGCGCCTCCAGACACTTTTCTTGGTGCCCACCAAGGTGCCCTATCCCTCCCACTTAAACAAATACACAAACATATTTTCTTACTGGCCACTGGGATTGCTGTGAAGTAGGTTAATTGGTGCTGAAAACTGTTGGTTCAATTGTGTTATTTAATGTGTCAAGGCTCAGGCCCCACCTCTGCCTTGGACTGTGTCTTTTGGGCAGGCAGGTTACTAGTTCTTTGTCAAGCCTACCATGGCAGCCATTTTGTGGCAGTGCCCAGGACAGTTTCTCAGATTGTAAACATGCCCACTGCCTATCCCTGCTCTAGAGCAATGATCTTGCTATCACTAGAGGATTCTAAGCAAGTGTAACCTGTCTCTCACATCTCTCGTCAACCTGGGGCATAAGTGTCAGCACATCATGAAGTAAAAAGTGACACTTTATTTTATAAATGAGCTTACTTTTGGCTACAAAGTGTGGGGGGTGTTGAACGGGGGACACAGGGAGGCAGTTTTGAGTATTCAATATGTTTCACAGTCTTTATCACAGTGTGTGTGTGTGTGTGTGTGTATGTATGTATGTGTGTATATATATATATATATATATATATATATATATATATATATATGAAAGAGAGGGAGATGGACAGACAGACAGACAGACTCTTAGTTTCCAGACCCTGATGTGTTCCTTTGGGACACAGGAGTAATGACTACAGTGGCAGGGCATTGCACTGCTGTTGTACACTGTGTTCTTCCTGTTTCTCAGTATATTAATTCCAAAGTGTGAGGGGGTAGGCCTTGCCACTTCCTTTTCCATTTTGCAAAGTGGAAGTACTATAGAGAAAGCAGGTGGGAAATAATACCTATTGTAAAGGAGTCAATCTAGCCTGGAGACAGAGTATTAGCAGCTGTGTTTGATGCATGTTTTCACTCACACTTTTGTAGAGCAAAAAACAAAAAAACCTTTCACAGGATGTCAGGATAAATTCTCTTTCTTGCATTCCTTCTCTTCTCCACCAGCTCACCCCTCTCTCTCCTTCTAGTCTGTCAATGTGTCATCTCTTCAGAGCACGCTACCTGTAAAATATTGATTTGTAGCAGGCTGCTACTGCCAGGTTTAGATTCCTTCTTCACTGGCAGTAATAATAAACTACTACAGACAAGTGCAGTCTCGGTACCAATTTCATCATCATACTGGGAGCACATCACTCTGCCTTCTGCGTGACTCAACATAATGAAAGGAGGACCAGAAGTTCTCTCGAAAGGAAAGAATAACCCAGAAATAATCTCCGGAGACATCAAAGGAGCTCGAGAAGGTTGCAAGTTGAGGTGCTGTCCCTAAACAGCAGTAACAGCCACTCTGCTTCTTCAAAGGAACTTGTCAAAGAAACCCCAACACACCTGAAGCCTAGGAAGACAGTCAACTTAGAAGCTCTTCTTCTTATTCCCAACTTCACAGAGCAAATACCACACAGCCTTAAACATCTCAGAGGTTTTGTTGTTGTCATCGTCATCATCATCACTGAGGCAAGAGTTTGGCAGTGATTTCAGGAAAGAAGGAGGCATCTCAATAGTAGATGGCAGTGCTATGAAAATAGCATCTAGGGAAATGGTGGCTGCATGACTATGCGATGCAAAATGTATTCCTTTATTAGCAGCTGAGTGTTTGCTTGGTTTATGGGCCATAAAAGAGTTCCCCAAAGTCACGGTCTCAGGCTGATCTTTTCTTCTTTTTCTTTTGCTATACTCTCAGTGGTTTAGGATTATAATAAATCCTGACAAAGAAAGGAAGTACAATATTTTCAACAAGCAACCAGAGGTTGAAGGCGTGTGCCTTAGGGAAGCTGGAACAGCACATTCTCCTCTTTATAGCTTCCATCCATACCAGCATAATAGTTGGTTTTACTAAATATGAATTTTCAGCCCAGCTGCCAACTGCATTTATTATAAATAGTTCTTATGCGGACACAAACATTAGACAGTCTTGCTTTGCTGCCACTTGTGTAATGTTTGAAGAATCCGGAGGAAAGGAGAGCAAACAACCGACGTCAATAAATCAATAGACCAAGATGATGGTTAGCTTTACATTTTTGTTTTATTGAAGCTTTCAGAATGTGATGAAGGTTGTTGTTCTTACATCCCACTACAAATCTATGAGCTGCTAAGATCCCAAACATATTGAGTAACCCAGAGGATTTGGCAACTCACAACACTCCAGGGTGTACTTTTGTCACCTTACAAGGTGAATTAGATGCACTGCTCAAGAAATATACTCTGCGACAAAAACAGCTAAAGTTGCTTAGAAGCCTCTTTCTGATTCAAATGTGAGTCACCTTGTGAAGTGCGCGAGACCAATGGGGAAAGCTTTACTATGTCACAGACTGACAATGAGGTTGTGCTAGATTTATACTGAAACATTCTCAGTGAATTTTAGATGGTACGGTCTGGGTTTGTTGTTTTTAGTTTGTTACTTCCAGAGCTGCCTTCACCATGCTGGATTAGGGACTGATTCATATTATGTGATCTCACACACCTCTGATCCAACCCATATGCCATTCTGTGTATGTCCTGTTCTGCTCTGGTCTGAACGTAAGCCCTTGGGTCTCAGCACAAGGCAGCACCCATGTTAGTTGAGGCAAGAGATGAGGCAGGCCAGAAGCTTCAGTACCTAGGAGAGCTCCTAGAGAGCAACTTTCCCTGACAAGGTCTCAGAGCAAACGGAAGGCTTTTATGCTACAATCCCAGATTCCACTCTTTCCTAAAAAATGGAAGCCGTATTGGGACAGGCCTCTGTCTCTCCAAGAGCTCATGCCTGGTGCGCTGGTGTTGGTGCATTGGCTCCATGGAATGTGCTCTTGTAGAAGGGGGTTCTAGTCCAGTGCTGGAGCTAAGCTCTGGAGTTTCAGGCATGGGGGTCTCTGGTCACAGCTGCTTAGCTGTCTCTGGCAGCTCAGGCTCAGGTTCTGCAGAGGTATTCAGGCCTGGAGTTTCCTCTATAGGCATCACTGGCTTTTCAGCCTCCAAGTGTATGTCACTGCTGGGCTCTGGGGTCCTGACAGTGTAGTGCCTGCACTCTGATAGACAGAAAGGGGCACAGGCCTTTGTGCTTAGGGTTGCATGGATCTCTAGGGGCTGCATGGATTATCCCATTTTGCTCTCCATCTACAGGCCTCCAGCCCAGCCACCCTGTCTATAGGCTGCTTGTGCTGCTGGGAAGAGAAAGGAAATGGTACTACATTTCTTCACCTCTTCCTCTTCCCCTTTCCTAGGCTGACACCATTCCACTCCTCCTCTTCTTCCAATTGACCAGGAAGAAGAGGAAGAAGAGGAAGAGGTAGAGGTGGTGGTGCAGTGTGGTAGTGTCCAATGGAAGCCAGGAGACGGTTCTAGTCCCCACTTGGCCATGGAAGCTCACTGGGTGACTTTGGGCCAGTCACAGACTCTCAGCCCAACCTACCTCACAGGGTTGTTGTTGTGAGGATACAACGGTGAGGAGGAGGATAATGTAAGCCGCCTTGAGTTCCTTGCGAGAGGGAGAAAGGCGGGGTATAAATGCAATAAATAAATAATAAATAATAATAATAAATATGCTTCTTTTGCAATCCTTAAATGACTATGGTCTAGAGAAATCACATCAACTTTGTGTCTACTCTCAAATAAGTGGTTTGATAGCTGTAGTGTTAGACAGAAATGTTTCCTTAATTCCTGGGAGTGCTCTATCTTTTATTAGTAAAACTGAGCAAAAAAGTACAAATTATTCTTTTTCTTTCTCTCTGGATATCTTGTCTCAATAACTTATACCCTTAGCTTAAAAGACGGCTTCTCTTTATGTACCCTTCTTATTGGTATTCAGGTACATATCACCATGTACTGCAGTATGTCACCCAGCAAGCCTGATTTTGATGTCACTTTGCCAGTGCTACAAAACAAAGAATATGAAGGATACTGGATGTTTAATGCCATGGTTCTGTGCCATTGGTATCCCTTGTACTGCATAGAAATATTTTAATGCTTGCCTATATAGTCTTGTTTTCTGATTATGTCTCTGGGAGGAAACACCCAGTGAATCCCCAAGGTTCTGATTCTGTAATTTATGTATGCGGTCTCTCCTATGCTTTTCAAATGCTTGCCTAAGGAGACCCACCGACAGCAACTCTCAGACGAGAGATTCATGAATTTCCCCTTCTCATAATACCTGGACGTGCAAGCATCTCATCTATTCTCTAATGCCAGTTCCTCATAGGGTGGAAGGTGACTCATTGAACAGGGATGTGAATCATTGCTAAGTTACTGGACAGCTAGATACTAGTTTTAACTTCTTATCCATAAATATATTTATTTAAGTATCAAAGATTAATCAAAAGTTCCGTTTGTGAGAATGAGGATATGTCACATTTGGGAGTGGAAGATGGCACTTGTGACACTCAGGTACTTAGAGAGACTGAATGTTTATTATTGTTTTCTTTTCCTTTTATTACTGTATTCCCTTTAATACTGAAGGGGGACATTCTCAAGTTAACGTCTGAACTGAAGTCATGGTCCTGGAATTAAAATGCTGTTCAGTCAATCCAGCATCCTTTTTTTGATAATGCAGGCTCTAATACATACTTAGAACTCTTCCAGTTTTCCCCTTTAAAATAATTTTTTGGAAATTGGGCTTCTCCCTCATATGCAGATACTTTCTTTTTGTTTGTGGGTGGGGATGCTTTGGCTACAAAGCTGCCAACGCTTATTATTGGAGCTTACTATTGGAGGGAGCAGTCTTAATTATTTATATCTACAATACCTAAGCATGTTAATTCGGAAGTAAGTCCCATTGAGCTCAGTGGGGCTTACTCCCTAGGAAGTGTAGATTGTGCCCCTGGGACTTTTAAGATAGGCTTAAAATATATTCCTCACCATGACGAGCTCTCAGGATAGAGAGTGCTATAATGCTGCCAGCTGAACAACTAATCCACTTTATCAATATTAACTCAATTTCACAGCATTTGTCAGGGACTTATGTACATTAAAAACCAGTAATGTTTTAAACTGCATTTTATTTTCTTCTTCTTTTGCAAGACAGTTTAGCACATTGTATTAAATGTCTATGCCCTAAACAATGACCATCTCACATTAAAAGACTCTGCCACAAGCTGCCAACACACATAATCTGTTCATATAGATTATAATTAGTTATTATTTGCGCAGTGCACTGGCAATGTAGAAGGGCCAAAAATCAGTAGAAAGTATTCCAGTTCTAGCTGGATCATGGGACTTCTTCCACTCTGGGGCAGCGGAGCCCTTAATATGTAATTTGCTTCTCGTTATGGCTAGCTCATCTCCTGCTGGCTGCTTCAAAGCACTTGTGGGTAACAGAGCAGAAAAGCAATGGGCTCCACCACCACATCCATTTCTCTTCTGCCATCCATTATTTTAGTGTAATGTGCTCCCCTTGCATGCATACAGAACACTTAACCTTTATAAAGTGGATTAAGGTGGAAGTCTGTATACCAAGTGTGACATCTTCTAAGTATGAGATATGAGGACAGTATTTTTCTGTCCAAGCCACTTCTGTGTCTCATCGTATCTTGTACAAATGACTTCTCTCCCCACCTTATTTGCTAACTGGTTGAAGTCATGATCATATATTGGCAGGAATGCTACAGGCAAGGCTACCATGTCACTCTTCCTATAGCAGAGGTAGGCAACCTTTTGGAGCTGTGGGCACATTTGGCAATTGGAGAAACTGCCATGGACACCTCCACAAAATGGCTGCCATGGGAGGCATGGCAAAGAGCAAGTAACTGGCCCCAAAGACTGAATACCAGGCTGAGGCATGCTCTGAACTCCAGCACACTAAACAACTCCTTTGAATCCACAGTTTTCAGCATCAGCAGAAACCTATTTCACAGTGATCCCAGCTGCCAGCAAAGCCCTATCATGAATTTTATCATGAAATTTGATTTTATTTCAAAATAAAGTTTACAAAATAAAGGCAACAACAACAAGAAGAACATACTTAATAATACATTGAGATCACTAAAGAAACAAAAGAATTTAGTAATTATAATTCTTAGTCTATAGCTGTTATGCTTATGGGACATCTGCAGTAAGCTGACCTAAGTAAGAGCTCAATATCTAAGAATAAAAATACAATTGATGCAGCATATAAAAGGAACGTGTGTGAGTGTGTGTTATTTTGTGTGTATGTGCATATTAGTCTGGAAAAATATAGGCAACTGTACTTAGTTAGAATTTGATCAAAAGTTTGAAAGGCCTCAATACAGGAAATAAATCGAAGCTATGGTGCCATAATATCTTTCTTAAAGTTAGGATTCCTCCTGTAATCTTCAATTTAAAAGCTGGCGCATCTTGTGATTCATAATTTGCATGGCTCCAATTGGCCTAGGGGGATAGAGGCATGGAGTTATTATCCTATTACCAAGATGTGGAGGAATTAGGTTTAATATTTTAAAGCTGGTGGGGCTGGTAGTATCACCGTTACTCTTTCTGTCTTTCTCTACCTGGTACCAGAGTAGGGCTCACTTAGTTTGGCTGGAGTTGCTGTAGCTTGGGAGTGGCCTAGATGCTATGTGGCCAGCACCATCTTGGACTTTGTAAAATGGCCCCAAACAAAGTACTTTAAGAATGTTTAAATTTGTGGGTCCTTGTCTGGTAATCCCACTTTTGCCAGGTTGTTGGGGGGTCTGTCTAAGTAACCTTTATTTGCCTGCTTTTTTCTTTAATAAACCACTTCTGTTTTCCATAAAGATTCTGTCCAAGGCCATGTTTTATTCAAGATTCTGCCTCAGTTTCTTGGTTAAGTACTTGCAGGGGAATGGTTACTTGAAAGGGAGCAGACACCCTTGGCTTGGACAGACATGGTTGTTCCATCTATTAAAGCAGTTCTTCTTGTATGTAAATTTGTGGTCAAGTGGATCTTAATAACAACTTGGCGGTTGTAGTTTTGGGCCCCCCTCAGGGATGGCACCTTCAGTGGGGTCCCCTAACCTGGAAGAAGTAGGTTATGCAGATTAAGAATTCTCTTAGGCTGCATCTGATCTTCTTGGATACTCTGTGCAAAGTGGAAATGACTGCGTTGTTGGGGTAGTGGCCCCCCTGCCGGTCTTGGGTCCCTGGCAAATGGCCAAACCTGCCACCCTCTGGAGTCACCCCTGCTGGCAATTATGGTATAATTATCCTTGCTAATGGACAAAGGCTACAATTCTATGCTCATTTAATTGGAAGTGAGCCCCATTGAAATCAATGGGACTTACTTTTCAGTAGAAATGTATAGGCTTGCGCTGTAAATTGCAGAAAGAGCTTAAACTGAGTGTTTTAACCCAATGCAATTCATCTAGGAGCTTAAAGGGAGTAAAAGTACAGTAAAAAGGTCCTTCTGTGAAGAAGAAGATAACCCATTGTCACTCATGAATGAAATGACTGGGAGAATAAATCCAGCACATACAAGAGCTCTAACTTGGTATCTATAAAGTACGTAAATAAAGTACATAAAACGACTACTCACTTCATATCAATCAACTGAAGTATGTTGCTGCAGACTTGGCTTCAAGTGTGGATCTGGGAGCTGAACAAGATGTCGGTAGCCGATTCTGGAAGCAGACTGCTCTGGCACATAGCCCATCGTGTGTCACCGTTAAACAAAAGAAAACTTTACTCACCCAGTGAGGGTGGAACTGCACATTACCTCACATGTTTGCTAAGGCAATACAGCTGTGAGAGTGACAAGGTGAGAGTAGGGAAGGATCTGCAGGTGGTGGTGGTGGGGTCACAATTTAATCCTTCCTGTGTCCACTTTGCCTTCCAAGTTGTTTTCTCCCAGTGGGGCTTATTTCTGGTCTCAGAGTCTGGTTGGTTAAAAATGAAAAACAGACTGAATATTGGAAAAACAAATGATGCAAACAATTCCATATAATAAACATGCTTTTGAAATGTTATAGATCTGTGCATGTCTGTGTGTGTGCATGTCTCTAACTGGCCTAGGGACATATTTATAAACATGTGTAGATTTATAACATTTCAAAAACATAATGTGTGTGCATTTATATGTGTGTGTCTGTGTGTATCTGTCAGGGTTCCCCTTATGACCTGGACCCCCTGAGCAACTCCTTAAGGATCTCTTGCCTCCTTAAGAGTCCCACCTTCCTTGTTTTAAACTTCCCCTTCCCAGTAATGTGGGGTTTAGGCTGTAGACATGGGGTGACTGACACTCTAGACACGGGTTTAACCACAACAGTTTGCTAGTAGATTTAAAGCAAACAAATTACAACTAAAGGTATTTACACAATAGAGGTGAGTGATACAGAGGGCATTAAAAGAAAATAAAAGTTGAAAAAAGCAACAAGTTCCTTTACCCTAGCTAAGGTGCTTTTCTAAGTTGCTTCTTCCTGCTCACTCTTCAGACTCTACTCTCACTTCAGGCTGTGGCTGCCTTTGCTCTTATTGGCTCCCTCGCTCTCTTTACATACCTTCCTCCCTCAAAACCAAAAGTACTGCTTCAAACCTGAAGAAATGAAACATGAAGTGGAGAAATGAAACTTGACACTTGACCAGAGAAATGAAACTACTCCTCTCAGGGTTACTTCTCACAACAGAAAACCCCAAGCCTCTAAGCATGACCCTTTTCCCCTTTGCCTCTGTAGGCCTCAACCTTCACAAAATCTATCTATCTATAATGCATTTGTATTCTGTAAATTAACCATAGAAATTTATATTTGTATTAATGGAAAATGAAATAAAGTTTAATAATAAAAAATAGGCTGGGGGAATTTGCAGAAAATAATTGGTAGGCAGGAGCACTCTGCTACGATGATTCTCCAATGCAAATACACCATTCTACCCCTGCGTTTAGGGCAACAAGGCAAACAAAGATTTGGAAATTTCATGTTTGCCCTAAGAAAAATAAGCAACTGACTATATCTAGGACTTTGAAATGTGTCTATTTTGATTTCTGCCCTATCAAAAAGGAAGGTACTTCAATCAGCAGCATGAATGGTATATTATACTTCCTTAAAAAAAAAAAAAGCACTGGAAGAAATATGACAGCTCAAGTCTAAAGCTATCCATTTAGAAATCTTGTCAATTTAAAATATTAAGGAAAATAACTTATTGCATGGTTTATTTCAATAGTTTTGTATTTGTCAGCAATAAGGTTCAGAATAATGATCCTTGGAAACCCAATGTGATATCAGCGGAAGGTTCTAAAACATTTTCTCATGTGTAGTTTCTTCGGGTAGACTCCACCTCAAGATCTTGGGAATTGATGACAGTTGTCTACTAATGAAAAAGGCAGTGAAACCTAGCACCAATGTTAAGGTAAAGCTCCTGCTGAGAAAATGACACCAAAGGAGAATAAAGCTCCTCTTTAGGTAAAGGTACATGAATATAAAGAGACTTACAATTGGATTCTATAAGGACTTGGAAAACTAACACCCTTACTGCTTCTCACATTGAACAAAATTCTTTTAAATTCTATTAGTTTTCCAGCCTACATTTTTTAGAAAGTAAGATGTGCAACTTCTGAGGATCCTGCGAACAATGTGGGCCACAGCATTTGCATTGGCAAATTATTCAGTAGTGGCGCATTGTCATCTTTTGTTGAAGTATCACAACTTTTCCAATGGAATGCTTTGATTCTAAAGAATTACATTTGATCTTCTACCTTGAAAGCTCTTATTCTGAATAATGTCACAGAAGTCACAAGTATAGCAATCACCCCATCACCTAATATGTCTCTGTTGAAATCACAGTCATTGTGTGAATGCCTCACACCATCGTATCTTTTTGTGGTTCAGCAGTCTTCAAGGTTCCGCCTCCTCCATTTGACATGGTCTGTTGGCCACAGTTGACATGGTCTGGTGGCAATATAATCCAAAGTGAATTTATGTCACTGGAAGCAATGCAGAGAAGTTTAGGTGTGCCAAAGTCCCACAGAGATCTTTGGGAATTAAACTTGCAGATTTCAATTGGACCTGGCCTCCCTTCCTGGAATTCTACCTACAGTGGAACTTGCTTCTGTTCTAGACTGTTCTTCAGCATGAACTAAAGTCTGATGTCACAAATGAGAGGAGATACATCAGGTCTGGGAACCTTTTTCTTTCCAAGGACTGAATTCCAATCTGGGAAAGGTTTCGGGGTGGTATTCCCTCTGTGGGCAGGGCCAAAGGCAAAGTGGGTGTGGTCAAAGGCAGAGTGTGCAGGACCAATATGTAATTCTTACTGATTTAAAGCCTACTCAGAAGTAAGACATACTTCTGTATGTCTACTCGGAAGTAAGCAGCTCTGAATCACTCAGCAGCACTTTCAAATAGTGTCCCAAATACCTCATACATCATGTGCACAAATTACCAGTACCGCTTCTACAAAACCAGGAGCTGGCAACTAGGTACTGTATGCTGAACAGTATACTCATCTCCATTCAGAAGAGTGTATACATGCTTTTACGAAGCAGGCTTGCCACCTCTGCAAGCTCAGAAATATTAACACAGTCTTCTGTACTCATGGTTTACTGAACTAAGGCAAAGCTATATGTTCTAGTGCTGTGCCGAAAATTGCTCCCACACTTTTTTTGATCATTCTCATTCAATTTGATAGAAAGAAATTGCTTTTGAAAAGAAATTCAATAGTGAAGAAATTTCGGAGAAATTCTCATGGGTTGGGGTTGGGTCTCTTGGGCTTACCTTACTTAGGAGTTGGCTGAAAAGTGAGCACAAGTGTACTATTTTTCATTGTACAATCACCTCTCTGGCAGCCTGTAGCCTCCTCAGCTTCCTACACTTCAACTGAAGCCCAGCTTAAGGCACCTTGAGGTAATTCCTCCCATAGGGCTTTTTCAGATAAGGATGTGCAGGCAGCCTGGGAGGCTAGCTGTGATTAGGTAAGCCCCAAAACACCACAAAAATGAATTATAAAACACCCCAAGAATGAGGCAGAACAATGGAAGCCTCTTTCATGGGGGAGAAAACTTTCAGAAAAATGGAGGACAGATTTTGGCAGAGCACTAATTCCACCTCATCCCTGGAACTAAAGAGCACACTGCCCCCACCTGCATTGTGGTGGATGCAAACCGGGGGCCAGCCTGCCAAGATGCTGTTGCAGCATGAAACCCCCCAAAACCCTTAGGAAAAAAGAAAGAAGCTATGCTGTAAGCCCTGCCAATGGGGAGACCTACCAAGGAGAAACTGTTGAAAATTTCTCCTCGCCCTGGAAAAATTCAGTGAAATTGTCTCCCAGATTTTTCCGCCCACAAGTAAGGTGAAGAATTTCAAGAGGCCATTTGTGCACAGCTCTAATATATTCCAAAGCAGTGACTGTCACGTGAGCTCTAAATGATAAAATCAAGTTTAATTGCTTTGGAACCTCATCCCTGGTAGCACGTATGTTCCAGATTTTCCATTTAATTGGTACCTATTATTTGCTCATTTTGTTTCTGAACAGTTCGCATTAGGAGAGCGTCTTCAACAACCAAAGCAGAGAGTACCATAATCAGTTGACTTGAATTGAAGATCTGGTTGTGGACGATTTTTAACATGAAATCTAACCTGCCTCATCTGGAGAGCGAAGGTTAAGTAACAGCACTAAGAAGCCTAGCTAACAATATAAATAAAACGCCAATGCCAACATAAAATACTATGCTGAATTGAAATTACCCCATCCCTGCTTAGTCCTACTCATTGAAGGCCAGCCCAAAGTTAGACAATTCTGAATAATTCCTGGCATCAGACTTTGAATCTCCAGTGAAAGATGCTCCTATAGATGCTCCTATAATCCAAGAATGAGTTAAGCATACAGAAGCCCTTTGATGGGTCCCTCTGGACAAAATGAGAGAACCACTGTAGGGAAACATTTTTACAGTATTTGGGAGAGTTTATCATAATTGCTTATAGAATTTTGGGCTGTGCTGAATATTTTCTAATGTTAATATTTGTCCCCAAAACATTACTGGAAAAATACTTCCCTCATCAAGCATTTGTATTGTTTTGATTGCTTTGATGTTGTCTGGGGTCTTTCCCCCCACCTACCTACTGCTGTATTCTTTCTTTCTCTTGCAGATCCTTGACTTCTTTTGCCCACACTGCTGTTAAATCTAAATGGCTATGGTGACCCTCACATTTATTTATTTGTTTGTTTGAAGTATTTACATGGCTTGCTTCATGGAGGTTGGTTTCAGGGTGCTTTACAAAGTTTTAAAAATTCAAAATACAATAGCCCACATAATAAAAATGACTAACAGAAATCAATACAGGGCAATCAGCAAGATTTCAGATGCCTGAAATACTTAAAAGGCCTGAGATAATTTTTTAAAATGCATTTGTCACAAGTTAGGTTGGCAGGTATTCTATAAAGAGGGAGTCACAACCAAAGGCCTTTTCTCGAATTGTCACCTGCTTCATCTCTCAAAATGAGGAAACAGAGAGAAGGGCCTTGGCCTACAATTTCAGAGCAGGATGATATGGAAGAGGGCACTCCTTGAGCTACCTAGGTCCTATGTTGCTTAGGGCTTTAAAAGTCAGTACTTGCAATTAACAAAAATCTTATAGATAAAAACCACCACAGACAAATCAAGTTTAACAATGGTGAGGGTTAATTGAGGCTAGGACAAAGAAGATGAAAGAAAATGCTACATGGAACAGCTTGGCAAACGCACAAATCTATTCGGAATCTGTTTAGAAAAACAAGAAGTAGTGTCTTAGTCTCACAAAATCTTGACACAAAGTGAACAAGTCATTTCAGCTCAGGCTGCTGAAGAAAGTTCCATGGTTGCACAGAATCTGGGAAGAAATTTATTTTTCCTCAGAACACACATTAAGACAAAATGCCATATTTTTTTATTTGCAGCAAGACAATGCCAAACAAATATCCTCTGTGCTGTTATTGGCTCCTATTCCACCTTTTCACTTACTTTGCTAGCACGATTCCCAAGAGAAAGATAGAATTCTGATGTCTACAGTTACATTTAGTACCTTATGCCTTTGGAACAGTAAGGTATGAAACATTTTTGAGTTGAATAGAGATCACTGCTAGACTTCACTGTTATCTTAAGAGTTTGTAGTAGTAGCAGAAATGGCTGGTAATAAATGCTGATAATTGTTATTTTTTGCAGGTGGGGAATCACATTGGACTGGTTCTGGGATATTGGAAATAGAATTAAAATAAGTGATTGAATTAATAGATACGATCCACTCCTGTCATTGTCATATGAATCAGCTGTGAAAACAGATGGCTCAAAAAAAACCTGGCTAAAAAACTTTATTTTCTGGATGAAACCTAAATATCGCAAGTCAATCTTAAAAATGAGGGGAAGAAAACATATGAATATTCTAATCTGAGATCACAACCTGTTACTCTACTCCCCTTTTATTTGGAGGCTTTGTACATAATTTTACTAATTTAAGTCATATTAATGAATGAACCTGCTATGCTGAGAAATTATGAAAACTTACTTTATACATTTCTTCCCTCATGTGGGACGGTGGGACAGCTTGTATCTGTCTGATCTCTTGGGTATTGATGGTTGAGATGAGCAAAAAAAGTGATTGCTATTTATGCCAGATTGCAAAATGTATCTGTTGGGTTGGTTACCTCTTGGCAGGTTGTAGTACATGCATGGTCTGTGTTTTGTCTCATACTGCAGATCAGAAATGCCATCAGCTGTTACAATTCTCCATCATGTGTGATCCGCCTGTATAGATTTACTTATATACACAAGTTCTTCCAGATCTCTTGATATTTACTTCTCTATTCCTGGACATATCAATACTAATATTTTTTGACACGGCCCAATCTAATGGCCTTCAGGGGCTAACAATATTGCTACCCACTCCCCACTTGCCTGAGCAGTTTCAGGGTGTGCCTACCAAGGCCTGGTTTCCTTTGGAAGAGAGACAGTTGCAGACTTACCGTGTATTTGTAATATTTGCTTTATTTAAAAATGTATATACACATTTATACGCAAGCAGTGCATCAGTGGAAGCCAACAGGCATTCCTGCAAGACAGATCCCCAAGACCAACCTGGGCAGTCCCCCAAAGCTGTGCTCCCTGTTCCAGCTAACTCCAGCTAGAACATTTCAGCTCCGTCCTTCTGCCTCTGTCTGGGCCAAACTAGACAAGATGAGAACCGTGCAGTGGCCTTTCTGCCTTTGTGAACATTTTCCAAAAATAGCAGCTGTGCGTGTGGTCTTGATCTGGATTGGGACCATGGTGTGGAAGAGAGGGGTTAATGCAACACCCTGCACTATTTTTTCCAATGAAAACCACTCCTCCTTGAAGTTGCTCTGTTCCCCAGGGAAGAAAAACATATGGACATTCATGAGTTTTCTTCCAGGGGCAAATAGTAGCCAGGGCAGTGGCACAGTGGAGTCAGAGCTCAAAGGGTCGAAGCACTCCAAGTTTTTTTATTATCAGGAACCATGATGTCATCTGTCACCCTCCTCAGACGTTCCCAATCCCTCTGAGTTTAGCTGCAATCCTCAGAGCAGCTCAGGGTGGGGATTGATTTTCCCAGGAATATTACAGTGTTGTGAACCTACCTTGTTGTAATGCAGAATATTTTGGGGTGGCTTGGTTTTGAATGGGCAATTAAGACCCACTAGCTTTACAAAATACCTGATCCTGATGGAGATAAAAGCTTCTAGAACTGGTTTATTGACTTTGAGATAAAACATTTCTCCCTGGTGCTGGGAAAAGAAACTCCTGGTAAATCTTAAACTGGTGGTATTAAGATGTTTGGGGGCATGTTGTGTCCCTCTCTTTCCCTTTCTCAGGCAATTTCAGGTCTCTCCAGCCAAAGTCCAACATGCTAACTGCCCTTTGCCAGCTCACTATTATTTGACTGTCAGGAGATCCTAATAAATTGGTTATTATGCTGTGTACCTTTGCTTTTGTGTGTGTGTCTGTATCACACACACACACACACACACGGTGCAATCCTATGCATGTTTAGACAGAAAAAAAAGTCCTACAACTCCCAGCATGCCCCAGCCAGCCATGCTAGCTGGGAAATGCTGGGAGTTGTAAGACTTTTTTATGTCTAAACATGCATAGGATTCCGAGAGCCAATGTCGCCCTTGCAGCATGCTGCGGGATGCTATCTCACACAGCTTTTTAAAAGGTTGAAAAACCTTTTCATCTGTCCCCTGGAATGAAAAGGGGGGGGGCAGGAGCAGCTTTGGATGAAGTTCGGAAGATTAGTTATATCTCCGTATTAGCAGGGGGGCTGGACTCCAGAGCTAGTCTGCCAAAGCTTAATCATCGCTCAAAGCTGTTTTGAATCTCCTATTTAAATAGAAGAAAATAGGGCTGATGTGCTCCATTGTAGTTTATGGATTAAGAAACACCAACAACATTTGAGTAGGGATGTTAGAGAATTCTGCCATGGATCCCAGGGGGGGCAAATTCCAGTGAATTTGGCCCCCCGGAATCCATGGCGGAACGGAGCAACCCGCCCCACCACCCTGCGAAACGGAGCCTACCTGGCTGCGGCTCCAGCTGTGGCGGCAGTTCCAGCGGCGGCTCCGGCTACTGCCGAGCTGCTGTGGACGCAAATGGCATCCCTATGGACACGTTCCCGTTTTATCCGTGATAGGCTACATAAATATTTACGTAGCCTATGACGGCTAAAACGGAACGCAAATGGCATCCCCTACGCCATTTGCGTTCCCACTTTAGCCGTGATAGGCTACGTAAGTATTTACGTAGCCTATCATGGGCTACCATAGGGACGCAAATGGCATCCCCTTCTCAGGACGCCATTTGCGTCTGTAGCAGCCCGGTAGTGGCTGGAGGCCCCGCTGCGGGTTGGTCCAGCTGGCGGCTCCACGGCCTGGCCGCAGAGTGGAGCCGGCCGGGCAGGATTCCAGGGGGGAGGAATGGATCACCTCCCCCCCCGTCGAGGATTTCGGGGGGAGGGACGGAGCACCTCCCCCCCACCGCGGATGTCCCTGGATGAAAACGGGTAAGTGTTTCATACATCCCTACATTTGAGGAATGGATTAAGATATATCAACAATATTTGGGGACCTGCAAGATTTGTTTGAAGAGAAGGATAACTACTTTAAGGTGCCAAAAAGGTTCTCTGCCTACCCCCCCTACCTCCTTTGGCAAAGGCTCCGAGAAGCGAAAATACAGAGGAGTTACTTGCTTTGATAAAAACTTTGTCCTTGCAATTTGAGGAACAGGCTAAGAGACTGGATACTATTCAGAATTCCATCTCCGCCCTGCAAGGGGCTGTGGATTTAATCAACACTTCTTGACAAAAAATGGAGGCGAAGATTAACGAGCTGCAAGATCGGGTGGCAGGGAATGAGACAACATCACAAGCATTTTCAACAATTTCTCTGTCAGAATTTCTCAACTGGAGGCTTCTGTACTCAGGGCAAATGTTGGTATAATTGGTATTAAAAATTTACCGACTGATGTAAATTTGTCTATTTTTGTAGATAAGTTCCTGCATGAGATACTCCCTGAGCCATCTGTTTATTCATTTGATATTGAGCAGGCATTCCATGTGTCAAATGCCGAAGGGACTGGTTATATGGTTATAGTCCAATTTGCAAGAATCTCCACAAAAAAATATATCCTGCATTTGGCAAGACAGGGTGGAAACCTTTTTTGGAAACAAGATAAAGTTATGCTATTTCCAGATTACACCAAAGAGGTTGCTGATAAAAGAAGGAAATTTACCAAGACGAAAATCTGGCAAAACAAATGAACTTACAATATCACTTAAAATATCCTGCTACATTTTGCATTTTTCTGAAGGCCAGATGAAGAAGTTTGTGGAGGCATGGCTAAATAGAAAATCGCATGAGATTTCTGCTCCATCACCATGAACTGGAATCTACAAACATGTTTTGCTAATTGGCTTTGTTTAGTCTGGAAGATTCAGGCTAGGCCAGAGATAATTGCTCATATATATATCCGTTCTTTTTGTTTATCTACTCTCATGTTTTTTCCCTTTCTCTTTCTGTCTTTTCTTTAAATCCTTTCTTTTTAAAATGGATATGATATACTGTACTAAAATTTATTGTTTGAGGGTGTATAGAAATGTGCACACTCATTTATATATCTAGTACAAAATATATTAGTGATGGTTCTAAGGTTGATTTTAAGATTTATTATCATATAATATAAAATTTATTAGTGATTTGTTAGTATTATTATTAATCTTTTTAAATCTCCTTTTTATTATTATTATTACTATCATTATTGGTTACTAAGATTTTTTGGCTGGTTAAATTGTTAACCTTTAATACAATATATTAGCTGAAGGGCAATATATGGTTACTGGAAATGAATTGTAGTCCTGCTTCCTTGTTATAAGACTGATGATATGATATTGAAATGTAAGGTTGATTATTTATACTGTATTGAATTGTAATATTGCCAATGTTATAGGTATAATTTTTAAGTGGAATGGGATTTGAAGTTTCTGTGTAATGGAGTTTAAAATTAATCCTTTTCTTCTTTTTCTTTTCTTTTCTTTTCCTCTTTCATTATTGCTGTGTCCTCCTAAGAATACTGTATTGTGGGGAAATTGTAGTTATTGATTAGGTTGTTGGTATTGTTTATTTCATTTATAATGATAAAACAACAGAACAAAAAGTATTTTTAAAAAATAAATAAACATGCATAGGATTCCGCCCTTAGATATACACATATCACACACACACCCCTCAACATAGCTGCCTACATTTTTGGACTCTCCTTGTGGGTGTGGCTATGGAGACTTTTGTGAGGAGTGCCTGCACTTCAAAATTTACCACTGCACTACTGAGCTGAGGGGGAATCTTTGCCAGGAAACTGATGCACAGGCAAAGGGTTAATGACCCCCCCCCCTGCATTGCAGTCCTAGGATAGCATTCAATACTGCCACTGCACTCCCACAAGCACTACCCTCCCCTTGTGCAACAGGAAGTTAGCAGTTCAAAAAGCAGCCCTGGAGGCAAGCCGGATTGGGACAGATCAGCAGACCTTCCTTCTGCCAGCTCCACTGACCTGCCGCATTTCGGAAATAAACACTTCCTCCTGTAGCCAGCAGCTCCTGGAACTGCTAGCTTCCCATTGCACTAGCCCTGGTTCTCACTAGCACAGGCGAAGGATGGGATACTGGCCCTAATCTGGATCAGATGTCCCCATTACTGCATTTTTAAAAACAAGTTCAAAAAGTTGGCAATGCAAGTGTGTCTTTTTTTGGTCACATTTAGAGCCTCTCTAAATGAACAGTTTATTGCACACCCATGATTGCTCACTCACAGAAGATTGCAGATCCTTTACACGACATCATCAACCTCCAGGATGCTCCTGTGCTTTCCCCCCTTTATCACGCTTTCAAAAAGATCGGAAATAAGCTGTAATAAAAGGAAATGGTGCAATATTGGCAGTGAGTAAAGCCAATGTAACGCTATTATTCAGCCACTAGATAGCGCTGTTTCATTGAACATATAGAGCATTGCTGAAAAGGGAAGTTTTCAATTCCAAATCACATGTTCACCATCTAAAGGAGCTGATTGTAAATCTGGAAAGACTCCAGAAGAAGAAAGTTCTAGTAAGGAAGCAGGATTTTTGCTTAATGGAGAGAAGCCTTTAGGCTGGCTCTCTCAATCCAACTGTAAAGTGCTGTCTCTACACACACACCCACACACACCCTGAGAGCAGCCCAGTAAAACTAATGCATATGTGGTTCTTGACAGCAGAAAGACTGCATAGGATTTGTAAAACAAATATCCATGGATGATGGAAATGTAATAGGGTCAGACTTTCTACATGCTAGTTGTGATGTCCCAGTATCAAGAAATGCTTGGAAATACATGCAGTATATATTATGGGAGGTTGTAGGCTTAGGACAGACCCACTGGTGATTTTGTTAGACTATTTTGAAGGGATTTGAATTCAGAGATTGATAGTTTTTGAACATATGAGCAGCAGTTAAAATCATTTTGGCTGAGCTGAAGACATGTGTTAGATCAGAAAGAATGGACACTTGAAGGTTGGTATGTTACAGACAAATGGAAAAACTTATATTAATTAAGGCCACAATCATGTATCTGGGAGTAAGCCTCACTGAACTCAATAGAACTTACTTCTGAATAGACATATATATGTTTACACTGTAAATAAATTAAGAATAGATAAAGTTCAGATTAAAGCAATTAGAAATGACAATTACGCAACACCCCAAGTTCCAGAACATTTTTTTTCCAGTTCTGTAAAATGTGCATGAACTTGATGTTTGTTTGAATAACCTATTAAGATGTACTGGATCATATACCCCACTTTAAACAATAAGTGAGAAAGACTTGCTAGACTAACAGTGAAAATGTGTGAAGATTTATGAGGAAAACAAGTATTGTTCAATGGTAGCAATCCAGCAGAGTCAGTCTGAGTATATATAGGTGTTTCCTTGCCCCCCTGTTGTCAGCTTTGGGAAGGGAACGAGTCTTCTACAGTATGTTCATAGATCTTTCTAGGGTGGCCACTTGCATGTGCATTGCCAAAACAGAGGAAATGGTTCATCACAAGAGAGGACACCAAGTTGCATAACATGCGCATATGCAAATTTATATGTATAAGTGCAAATTTAGAAATAATAACAATAATTTAAATAGAAATACAGTACATCTCACCACTGCTGTGGCAGTGTTTAGTGACTGGCTTTTGGAGTGTTTTGGGAAGAGTGAGTTGGAGAAAACCAGAATTTCTACTTTCAATACAGCATTGGAGTTTTCTCCTAGAAGAATGATTTCACTCACAACCTATAAATATATTTGGTTATTATGCCTCATTCATTCAATATATTTTTATACTGCTCCATAGCCAAAACTCTCTGGGCAGTTCACAAAAATTAAAAATCATTAAAATACATTATATAAAGTATAAAAACATTCACGTAAGGCCATAAAACAGATAGCATACACAATGATTTACACACCACCTTCTCTGTGGTGGCCCCCACTCTGTGGAACTCCTTACCTAGGGAACTCCACCATGCCCCCTCTTTAATGAGCTTCCGCCACGCATTAAAAACATGGATGTTCAGGCAGGCTTTGGGGGTGGGTTAGGGTATTTTTAGAAATACGATGTTTTAATGTAAAATTTTATTGTTTTAAAACTGTATTGATGTACATCACCCAGAGTGGCCAGGTGACCAGCCAGGTGGATGATTAAAAAACTTAATTAATAAATAAATTTAAATAAATGTAAAACAATCAGTCAGAGACAATCCAGGACCTGATCAAAAGACTTATTATATGCTGCCAAATGCCTGAGAGAAGAGGGCAGTTTTAACCTGGTGCCAAAACATGACAATGTTGTTGATGCCAGGTAGGCCTCATCAGGGAGATCATTCCACTAATTGGGGACCACCACCGAGAAGTCCCTCCCCCTTGTTGCTGCCCTCCAAGTCTCCCTTGGAGGAGGCTCCTGAAGGAGGTCCTTGGATGCAGAGCATAGCGTACGGGTCAGCTCATGCTGGGAGAGGTGTTCTATCAGGTATTGTCTTCCATCAGGTACTGTGTAAGGCTTTATAGGTTAAAACCAGCACCTTGAATTGGGCTCAGAAATGCATAGGCAGCCAGTGTAAGTGGGTCAGAATTGGTGTTATATGGTCAGACTGTCTTGTCCCTGTTATCAGTCAGGCTGCTGCATTTTGCACAAGCAGCAGGCAGCTTCTGAACTGTCTTCAAAGGCATAGAGTGCATTGCAGTAATCTAACTTGGAGATTACCAGAGCACAGACAACTGAAGCCAGGTTATCCCTGTCCAGAAGGGGCGTAGCTGGGCCACCAACTGAAGCTGGTAAGGTACTCCGTGCCACTGAGGCTACTGTTAACCCGGTACTAAACAGGTTAAATAATATTGCTAACAAAAGGGTGAAGATGGCCAATTTGTTCTGGAATAGTTGAATGACCTGAATGAGGGTTTGGGGGGAAAGTAGAAGAAGAGCCCCTAAAAGATCTCAGATTCATATTAAGAATCAGTAATATGAAATCAGAATTCATATTAAGAATTCCAGACTCTTGACCCCTGGGCAAGAAGACTTTGAAGTTTTGATTCTATGCTAACTGGTGTTATCTCACTAACTAAGGCTGAATCTACACTTACCGCCTTTTTTCGCTTCCAATGAGGTTTCACCGCCCACCTTTCACACTACGCAGTAGCCGCCTTGAATTGGAACCGGCTTCAACCGCCTTGAATTCCCACTTCCGTTTGTCCCGCTTTTCAATACCCTAATAAGTTGTGAAGCTTCTACTGATCGGGGCCGACCCCGCTTAGAATCCGAGATCAGACAAGCGCGCGCAGGAAAACAGCAGGAAAACAGCACAGCGCTCGAGTGTGAACTGAGCTTGCGCATTCAATGAAGCACTGCAACGGGGAAAATGGATGAGTGTGAATAATCACGTTTTAATGCGAGAGCGTTTAACCCGATGAAATACCAAATTCATTGCGATGGCGGGTGCAATGTAGATCGGCCCTAAGACGCAAACTAAGATTTTGAAGGCCTGTTTTGGAAGAAAAGAAAAGAGAAGAGAAGTAGCTGTCTTTACAAGCGGTTTCTCAGAGCTTGTTCAAAGCCACGGTGTGCTGGCAGAGTGTATGAGAGAGGTGAACAGAAAAACTGAGCATGCTCAGATGCCTGCTAAGAGGTGGAAAAATACCGTTTTGACATCTTGTGATGTACACCTGCTAATAAGAGAATGTCCTTACTCAGCGCTTGTTGGGCAGGGGCAGCTGTAGCCCTGAGCATGAGCGACAATTGGGAGGAGGTATTCAGGCAGATATGACCAAATATGACTGAAAATGACTGTGGTGAGTTCAAAGAAGATGTACCAGAGAGAAATATGTCAGTCAAGATAACATGTCCAGATGGCAGACTTTGGGCCACATTTTGAGCCATTTCAAAGTAACCCATCTGTAGTGGTGCCAGAGATGTTCACCAAACACATGAGATTGTGGGAGATAGATGAGACACCTGATTGGTGAGCGGGTGGTCTAACCACACACATACACCTTTTTGATTGGAGGATAGTTGTCTCATTACTCATTGGGAGCCCCAATGAGCAAGTGTATAAAAGCACAGGTAGTGAGAGTTCATTTCTGCTGCTGTTGTTGCTGCTGCGTCACTTTGATCTTTCTGCCTAAGCACCAGACCCAAGGATTTGAGTAACTATGGACCTCTTTAGACTCTTAGACTTTGGAACGTAGAATATTTCCTGAAGTTAGGGCTTAGAGTATCTTCTGAAAGTAGAATTTAGAATTATTTCTCAGTTTGGGACTTAGAATTATTCCTGAGGTTGGGTTTTTTCCTTTCACTCTAACTTCTGTCTTTATTCTTCACATGCCGAGAGGAACTTAGTAATGCTTTAGTGTAGTTTTTATATTCAACGTGCAGGAGGACATAATGGGAGGGTTAACAATTATGTTTTAGTTAAGTTTAGTTTTGTTTTTGTTTAGCTTTAAACTGCAAGTAGTAAACAGGAGAAACTTGGAAGGAGGAGTCATAACAATGTCAGAAGCTCAAGACATCTTATTAGCTTAATTCATAATACCAGTTTTGGCAACTGGAGTTCTTTTAATTAATCTTCTATTTTTGTTGCATTCTCTTTCCCTGTAATTGCAGAGAATGTTTCTAACACTTGTTTAACCACCATGCCACTTTTCATTTTGTAGTTTTCTGAAATAAAGCCTTAAATAGATTTCAATTTACAACTTTGTCTGTAGTGATATTTGTCTGTTTGGATTAGCTTGGTTACCTGCCAGGGCTCTTTGGACCCATTTGGTGCAGGTTGTAAGGTTAAACAGGACCAAATGTACAGCTACTTGAGCCTCAAGTGACAAAGATAGCTCCAGGAGGACCCCCAAGCTATGACCCTGCTCCTTCAGGGGGAGTGCAATCCCATCCAGAACAGGTTGAGCACCTCCCATCCAGTCAAGAGAACCACCCACTAACAGCATCTTGGTCTTGTCTGGACTGAGTTTCAGTTTATTAGCCCCCATCTAGTCCATTGTTGCAGCCAGGCACCAATTTAGCACATCCACAGCCTCATCTGAAGAAGATGAAAAGGAGAAATAGGGCTGTGTGTCATCAGCATACTGATGACAGTACACTCCAAAAATCTGGATGATCTCACTCAGCAGTTTCACGTAGATGTTGAATAACATGGGGACAAAACTGACCCCCGTGGAACCCCATCCTAGAGAATCCATGGCAGTATTCCCCAGGTACCACTTTCTGGAGCCAACCATCCAAGTAGGAATGAAACCACTGCAATGCAGTGCCTCCCACTACCAACTCAGACAATTGTCCCAGAAGGATACCATGTTTGATGGTACTGAAAGCCACTGAGATACCAAGGAAAATCAACAAGGTCACACTCCCCCTATCTCTCTCAGGACATACTGTAGATCATCATACAGGATGACCAAGGCTGTTTCTGTGCCAAAACTCAGGGTTAAGTCTGAACCCTGACTGAAATGGATTTTGATAATCAGTCTCATCCAAGTGTGTCTGGAGCTGGTTGGCAACCACCCGCTCAAGAACCTTTCCCATGAAAGGAATATTTGCCACTGGCTTAAAGGTATTAAGATTTTCTGGGTCCAGGGAATATTTCTTCAGGAGTAGTTTCATCACCACCTCTTTGAGGCGGCCCAGGATCACTCCCTCTTGCAAGGAGGCTGTGAAGGTTTGAGGACTACAGAGGCAAAGGGAAAAAAAGGTCAGGCCTAGAGGCCTGGAGTTTTTGTTGGGAGTGGTTCTCCCTGGGAAGAGTACTTTCATTTCCCTGGTTAGATTTCAGTTTCATTTCCCAGTTAAGTTTCATTTCTTCAGGTTTGAAACAGTACTTTCAGTTTTGATGGAGGAGAGTATACAAAGAGAGCAAGAGAGCCAGTAAGAGCAGAGTCGGGGAGACCAGGGCTTGAAGAGGGAGCAGGAAGAAGCAGCCTGGAGAAGTCTAAGTATAGCTGGGATAAAGAAACTTGTGTCTTGCAACTTTTATTTTCTCTTAATGCCTTTTGTATCACTCACCTCTATTGTGTAAATACCTTTAGAATTTTTATATTATAAATACAAATACCTTTTATTTACCAGTAAATGGTTGTGGTTAAACATTGTGTCTAGAGTGTCAATCACACTATGCCTACAACCTAAACCCCATGTTATTGGAAATGGGAAGGTAAAAGAAGGAAGGTGGGCATTTATCACCTCTCTGGCCCATCCAGCTGTTCCTTCCCTGCCAGTTTTTATAAGCCAAGAAGGACAAGGATACAATACTGAAGTGGTTGCACAAACCTGTCCAAGTACCTTGTCTAGGGGTGTACGGATTGTACTCACCCTCATCCGCCCATGGGTCCACGGGGGGGGAGGGAGGCAATCCGGTCCTCCCCCCAGAATCCTCCACGGCAGACTCTGCTCTGTGGCGAGTCTGCGGAGCCGCCAGCCTGCTCTGGCCACTGCTGGACTTCCGGCCATGGCCGGTCTGTGGACGCAAATGGCATCCGGCGTAGCGGATGCCATTTGCGTCCCTGCCTTTTGCTATGATAGGCTACATAAATCTTTACATAGCCTATCATGACAAAGAGCAGGGACGCAAATAGCATCCGCTACGCCAGATGCCATTTGTGTCCAAAGACAGGCAGCAGCGGCTGGCAGCGGACAGACAGCAGCAGGTAGGATCCGGCCAGTGCGGATTCCCCTGGATGGCGGAGGTGAGTCTTTCATTCCACCGTGGACTCGGGCGGGGGGGCGGATTCTTAGAATCTGGCCTCATTGGAATCCGTGGCGGAATTCTCCACTGTCCCTAACCTTGTCAACATTCTTGAGCTGTACCAACTGGAACTCATTCAAGAAAACTGGACAAGGCTGTGCTCTGCACACCTCACCAGATTCATCTGCTGTAACACTGAAGTCCTGGTAGATGCAAGAGAAGTGCCTAGCTAATGAATTACAGCAGGCCTCAGACAGGTCTACAATGTCCTTATGGCCAGCATATAATAGGCCACGTATGACCCTGCAAAGCTCCACTGGGTGGCATATGCAAGATTGAATGGAGGCAACAAAATGTTTCTTTGCTGCCCTCACTACCCCTGAGTATACCTTACCATAGGCACACACCAGGGTTCGATTGCACCCACTAGGAGTTCTTCTCCATCTGTACTCAAGCCATCTGCTATTTTGTTTCATTGCTCTAAACTTTGGGGCATACGATGGAGCAGTTCAAGCTCTACACAAGAGAGGCCACTCAGAAGCAATCATGTCAACTGCCTGGGGTCATTTCTTCATTCCAGAGATCAACCAGGGTTTCAACATGAGAGCCAGCCATATCAGCCGGAAACATCTCCAGAGCCCTCTGGAAACCATCTGGATCCATTAGCCTCTGGGGCCGGAACATCTTAATAGGTCCCTCACCCTTGCAGAGGGGAAAAGCTGCCATAAGTCTAAACCTCGGCAGGCAATGATCTGACCATGACAAAGGGACTGAAGCAAAGTCCCCCACCTTCAGATCACCAACTCCATGTCCAGTTGAGAAAATCAAGTCTAGAGTATGCCCTGTTACATGTGTTGGGCCGATGACATGTTGGGACAGTCTCATGGCTGTCATGGAGACCATGAAATCCTGAGCCAGCCCTGAGAAGGTGTCCTCAGCATGAATGTTGACATCCCCCAGAACCAGCAGTCTGGGGAATCTCAACAACACACCCAAGTCCACCTCCATCAGCTCAGATAGAGGGTCTGTTGAGTCTGTACCGGAGTGGGCAGTACACCAACAGAATCCCCAATCTGTCCTGCAAGCCCAACTCATGGTGCAAGCACTCCAAACCCGTCGTCAAATGGACAGGAAACCTGGAGAGGGAGATGGAACTCCTACAGCACATCCCCCCCCAGCCCTCAAGCCTACCCTGATGCTGAACCAAGTACCCTGGTGGAGAGAGCTGAGAGAGACCAACTCCTCCGTGCTCATCCACCCAGGTCTCAATTATACATGCCAGATCGGCCACCTCATCCACTATTAAATCATGTAATCATGGATAAGGGAGGGCTTATTCTGAACTGATATGGCATTTAACAGCAGGATCTGGAGGTCCAAGGGCAGGCTGACAGGGCACCCACCATACCTGCAGGTGGGGGGAGGGCCAGAACATGGCACAGCTGTTAACTGTCTGGGCTGTGTTCCCCTAAACTGGTTAGCCCTCCTCCCAATGCTATATCTCACTTGACCCCGACCACACTAACTGGGGGTCCCTCAAGTCCCTCGACCTGGCCCCATACCTTCTCTCCCAGGCACATAACAAAATTTTGTTGGAGAAACAGCCAGTACACCATTTACCAATTCACCATTGAAAATTCATTTATTCAGGAAGTAAAAGAATCTTTTAAAGACACCAGTTATTAGAGTTTGTTATCAGAGTTTGTTATGTACCTTAAGTCTATAGGAGTTCCTGATGAAGACTATATATAGTCAAAATGGGAATATAGCAGGATTCCATAGACTGATACGATTATGACTGATATGGTTGTTATGTGATATGATTGTTATAAATGGTATATAGGCATTGCAGATATTTATTTTTCTTATATTTTGATGTATACCATCCATTGTGCTTCATTTGCCACATATGTTATATGATTATAACTAATATGGTTATTATGACATTGCTATGATTGTTATAAATGGTATACAGGCATTGGAAATATTCACTCGCTTTATAATATGTACCATCAAGTGCTCTATTTATCATATAGGTTTATACATATTTTATAAAATTATCTCATTGGTCTAGTGCAGTTTTGTTAGGTCTCTTGCACCTTGTGAGCTTTAAACCAGACTGGATAGAACATCTCCTCAAACAGAGGATGCCTTCGAATAGAGGATGGTCCTCTGGCAGCTCTCCAAAACAGAGGACTGTCCTCTGTAAATTAGGACACTCAGCTATCCTAGACCTTACCCTTATGTGGCCAGCAACAGGATTTTGTGTGCATCTGGGGATGTCAGGGCACCATCCCAAACCTATGCTTCCATAGCTATTTCTACTGTGTGGATGCCTGCTGTATCTCACTTCATTTCTTCAGTGTTCAGAGGAGCTAGAAACCAAATCTGTGTGCCTATCGGAGATGCATAGAGGATATTATCTGAACTTCCAGTGAATCACAGCTGACAGTGTTGCTATTTCTAGGCCAAAGCAGTGCTTTTTGAACAAAATGCAATCGCTGTGTCTTTTCAACCTGTGCTTCAGCAGAGTGAAACAGCAGGATTCCCGTACTGTATAATAACTGTCAGAAACAATTTCTGCTCTGTAAGTGAGGTGAAGCAAAATGTCAAAATATTTGAATACATTTCATTGAGGATATCTTCTTTTAAATTAGCGAAGGCTGGAGGAAAAGGAATCCTATTCTCTCACATAATAAATATGCATGGAGCACTGAGGGCAAAGTGAATCCTAATAAAGCAGAGTCCTAGCTTGTTAATGGCGTTAGAGAAACCACAACAATAAAACACAATAATTATGAGTTAAAGAAATGCCAGCCTTGGCCTTTTACCAGGATTCCTGAACGTATTTTCTTCACGGGAAATTTAGTAGTCGAAAGTCACAGTGTTAATTACCATATTTTATAAAATCCCTTGTATAGAGAGGAGCAATCACAGGAGCTAGTCCGCAAGGATTCCAACCTGGATGTGTATATCTCATTATTAGTACAACTGTACTCTTTGGAACTCATTAGCCTTGCTACCTTAGCCTTGTTCATTCCAACGTGTCCATGAAACACCAGGAAAATAATGGCAAGGAGACCTCTGTAGGAACAATAGTCCCACTTAAGGCTTGTCATCTCGTCGGAAATCAAAGCACATTCCAAGCTATCTAATGGAGTGAATCAGGTTCACAGAAATAATGATTTTCTTATTTTCAGGGATTCATTCATAGCACCTGAAGATTCCCTTATCATGCTTCTGTCACAGATTTAAATTCACCCATATGAGAGTTAATTAAGAATATACACTAAGCCAGTAGTGCTCTGGGTTTATTACTGAATGGAATGGTGAATAAGAAAACATTTCAGATGAAGTAGGGATATTGATATTGGGCATCATTTTATTTATTTGAAATATTTGTATCCCATTTATTTACATAACTAAATGATTATCCTTTATTTATTTAATTTATATCCTGTCTTCCCATTAAAAATAGTGCTCAAGGCAGCTAACAATAAAATACAGATAAAATAATGATCAAAACATTAACAATCATTGAATAAAAATGTATCCGAATAAAATCACATCAATACAAACAAAACACGAAACCCTACTTCAGTAGCAAATCAGCTTAAATGCCAAAAGCCTGTCTGAATAAAAATGTATTGGCCTGATGGTGGAAGGACAACAAACATGGAGCCAGTACCTTGGCAGGGTGTTTCAAAACTTGGGAGCAACAACCAAGAAAGCCCTGCCTTGTGTTTCCACCAAATGAAGAGGTTTCTACCTCTCATAGTGATGGTACAGTGAAAAGGGCCTCTCTCAAGGTTCTTAAAACCCAGGCAAGTTCACATGGGAAAATGTGAGCTTTCCAATAGCCTGGTCCCAAGTCATGTAGGACTTTATAGTTCATAACCAACACTTTGAATTGCATCCCAAAATGGACCAGTAGCCAATGAAGTTGTTGTAACAGGGGAGTCATATGCTCCCTGTAACCAATTCCAGTTAACAGTCTGGCTGTAGCATTCTGGACCAGCTTAAATTTCAGAACACTTTTCAAAGGCAACCCCATGTAGAGTGTGTTGTACTAGTCCAAATGGGATGTAACCAAGGCATGTTTTACCATGGCCATAGATCTGACATCTCCAGGAATGGGTACAATTGGCACACTAGCTTTAGCTGTGCAAATGCACTCCTGTCCACCACCAAAACCTGGGCATCCAGTTTCAGGACTGAATCCAGGAGTACACCCAAACTGCGAACTTGAGTCTTCAATGGGACTGTAACCCATTCCAAACAGATTGAATCCCTATTTCCTGATCTACTTTCAACTGACCAAGAACACCTGTATCTTGTGTGGATTAAGCTTCACTTGTTTGCCCTCATCCAGTCCATTGCCCAAATCAGACGCTGATTGAGAACTTGAGCAGCTTCTTTGGATTAAATGGAAAGGAGAGATAGAGCCTATGAGGATTTTAGACTTGCTTTTTCTCCACCACAGGCAGCCCTTTATACTGCATAACAAACTACTTTTGAAATTGAGGGGAGTTTAAAAAATTGACGTTTGTAACATGGTATGGGGTCAGCTATTAAAAAGAAGGGAAGTAAACAATTCCACTGATAGCACAAGGCACTCCCATAAGCCTGAGCAGCTTTTTGGAACCTAGCCATGGTGTCCTTGACTGACGCATACACCCATATCATCAACAACCATAACAGTGGCTGCTCAGGCAGAAAGAGCCTTGTGTGTGGTGATGGGGGAAAGAGCTGTACTCTCAACCCTCTCCACAGATAGACCCCATGCATCACATTAGCATAAACAATGAGTAATTAATGTATAGCTATGTTTAATTAGAGAATGTAATAAATAGTCTCTCAGTTAACAAAGGGGCATACTATACCCACAAACACTCTCCTCCAAGCTGTTCTTTTAAAGGATGATAAGAAGAACGATGTAGTACATTAGTATAATCAGTTTTAAGAGGTATGTCATGTTTGTCTCCCTCAGAGGGATTGGCTAGCATGGCGTCAGCCCCAGAACTGATAGGCCAGGTTAAAAATTTAAGAATTTGAGATTAGAAATACAACTCGAATAGAGATTAGTGGACGGTTCAGTGGAACAATAGTTCAGATTAGATCTCCCTTTCAAAAGCAGGCCTCAGTTTAAGGACTTAAGGATTGGCCCAGGACTCTGGGTCAGGACATGTGTGGAGAAGCCTGCCCATTATGCAACTCATATCAGTTACTAAATCAGGCATTACCATGGTCCTTGTAAACAAGAAAAAGACTGAGTCCAGGTCAGCATTCTTTGGGAATGGAATATGAAGCAAGCTTCAACTCAAAGGTAACTAAAGCAAAGGGTTCCCAGATTTCTAATAAATATATATGTACTTATATGTGCAATGGGCCTTTGTATTATAAGTTCAAAGGGAAACAATCATATTTATGATATGAAAATGTGTGCTTGCTAGGCAAAGAAAATTTAACCTTCTTAAATTGTACTAATATTTCTTTTTTGTACTTAGCAAATTACTATGGCTATTGGCTATCCATGGAAGAAAAGGGAAACTGCCATAAATTTTTAGTACTCTGGCAAGGTGAAAATAAAAGAATGATAACGCGCTTTGGTAGTGTTTGGGTGATGCCAAACTAACTGCAAATTTCAGTGTAATCTGTGGGCAATATGTAAGTACTTAGAATTGCTGCTAAACAAAATAATATATGTGCTAAAAATTGAGAATGGGAAATATCCCTGGGCAAAAAAGATAATGCTTTCTCTAAACTGGAAGAGATCTGGGTTTGATCCAGTCTAAGTAAATTCCTCACAAACTTTTGGAATCATGGGGTTTGGGGGTATCTTTTGATGTCTTTCTGTCGAACCTGTTGCTTGCCTGCCTGGCTGTGGTACCACTGAATTTGAACATCCCTGGCCCACAACAGGAGTGTGAAGATGTTTTGCTATGTGAGACATCTGTTGCTAATTTTTAATTAGTTAAAGCATGACAACAGACAAGAACAAGCTGTGAAAGGCCTGGTTAGGCCTAGTTCTCACTGAGGTGATAAGCCTATGTCTGGGCAGGACCACTTCAGACTACCAGGTGGAGGCTCACATGAGTGAATGATCCTCCACAAAATAACATTTCCTGGACACAGAAAATAAACATGTTAGGGAGAAAGAAGTCTAGGCTGGACCCTTCCCCCCAACATCTTGTTTTCTGTACAAAGGAAGGATTGTTTAGTAGAGCAGCACCCCACCTGTGGTCTGAAGTAAAACAGGTTTACCGCCTGGGTGAGAACTTGGCCATAGTTTTGGCCAGCCTTCCTTAAAGCAATGGCCCAGCTGGGAGCTTGCCCTCCAATCAGCAGCTAATTATTAGCTGAAAATCAGATTGGGGGAGAGGAAAGAGCAGGGTGATCAGTTACACAATGCAATAAAAGAGAGCAAAAGCAGACACAGGATTGCATACAAATTGCATATGTTAATTATTTATAAATAATTACTATAATTTAAATGGAAATATAATACATTTCTTCATAGTGGGGAAGACTGTGACCATCTGACCTGGGTGCTTGCTCAGTCTGTGAATTAGGTGCTACCTACTGATGCGCAACATCAATAGTTGGGCTTTCTTCTTATGCTTTCTTGTGGTTCTTTATGTTGAACTTGAAACCAGACTTGGACTGGACAGATTTTCAAATAGAGGCCACCCTAGAGCATAGTTGGATGCTCAGGATTTCCAACATCCCAAACTTGCTTTATAAGGAGCTTTGGATCCAAGGTCTAAGATGACAGGTTTGGGTCTGCTAATCATGCAATCCGGGCCTGTGGATATGTTACTTGATTTGGCAGGAGTATTTTTCACAAGTGTGCATGGGACTGAAGCACTGGTCTTCTTATACTGGCACTCTTTCCCCTTCCCAGCCCTTTTCAGTCCTGTCCATAGAACGGCAGAGGGAAAAGTCACTGAGGGTAGCCTGAGCTCTGCCATAATTCCATCCATTCCTGCTTCAGCCAGGGGAAGAAGGATTGCCAGCTGACTGCTGCCATCCCCATTTGATCATATACTCTAGCCACCCAGCCAGTGCTTTGCAGCCCAGCCTCATCGCTTGGCAAAGCGCAACTTTAAATTTGCTTACGTTTAAGTGAATTAACATATGCAAGTGGCAAAAGGGATCTGGGGGCAATCGGCAAAACTGAACAGGGAAGGAAATCCCTACCATGCATGGACCTTGGCAGAGACAAAGAAATTTTTTATATGACCAAATTCAGAAAACAGAGGAAAGAAAATATATGGGTAAGATGTGAAGGGAAAAATATCTTGGATATCTTGGCACGTACGTAGTACCTGCAATCCCAAGCCCAAATTCATAGATGGAACACTTTTAGGGGAGGGAGTAAAAGGGAATTTTCCCTGTGGTCATTGCAGTGTTTGTGTCAACTGCAATAGAAGTAAAAGCTTTGTTAACCCAATAGCCAAAAAGCTTTGTTAGCCCAATAGACAATATCCTTACTGAGGTTTCTTTAACTGAAACACTACAGGTATGATATCTGCCATTATATCACTGTGTAAAGAGAGATATGTGGGAATGACAATAAGAGCCATCAAGACCAGAATTAGTGAACACAAAAGCTGTATAACAAACCAGAGGGTCCCCCCCACCCCTTCAACACTTCCTAGAATGGGAACACAGCCTCAACAACTTGAAATGTTGTTGTTTGGAGAAAGTTGAAGCTCAAGGACTACAGCTGCATCGCAGGCTTCTAAAGTGTGAACTCTTCTGGATTTTCACTTTAAAGACCAAAACTCCATGTGGCTTGAATGAAGAGATGGACTGGCAGGTCATGCCTTCAGATGGACTACTAACAACATTGCTTTGTAAAAAAAAAGTATGTTTGGCCATTATGTGTTTGATTGTTGTTAAACTGGCGATGTTTTTAAACAATCTACTGATATCAGTTAGTTTTGGATGGGTGGCCTTTAAGGAATTAATTACGACTCTATCAGGCTTCACCCCTGACACCTATGCCTTTGTAATTTCAAGAATTGAATTGAGAGCTCCAAGTGTCCTCAGGCTGAGCGGATGGCTTGAAGGCTTTCTGTTCAGGCAGCATCTAGAGCTACCCTATTATCTTATCAGTTAACTGTTTATATGTCGTTTTATACATGTGTGACTTTGTATTTTATTGAACCTTTGAATGGGCATGTATTTATTTCCATATATTTGCTTCCAGGACCACTGCAGTTCCCTGCCATCCTCAAAAATAGTTGTTTATTGTTGCCTTTGGCCCTCCTGAAGTTCATTAATTCTCAGTCATAACATGTACACGCCTTGGCTGGTACATGTACTAGAGGAAAGTTAGGCAAGACATACATTGGTGAGTTTTTAAGTTTTTAACAGATGCTTGTTTTTGTATATTTTAATACATCTCTAAATAGCAGTTTTTAATCTTTTTTTTTTTTTAAAGAATTCAACACAATATTGATTTTATTTTCACAGGTCCAAATACTGCAGTGTCCTACATTTATAATTCTGGGGAATGTGTTTGTATACATATGTTTGTTTACTTTTAGGCATACCTTTTATATACTAGACTATGTCCTTTATACTAGACCACTGAGGAAGACTTTTATTTCGAAACACATTTGGTTTATTAGGTATTGGTTATCTTTTGCATGGTTAGGCTTTTATGGTGCCACAACATTTTATTCTCTTATTATTTTGATGTATATTTTTAAACTGCATAGATAAATAACTTTATATTTATTATTACCAGTAAGCCTAACCCAGTTGTTTCGTCACCAGAAACAACAAACCATAGACTGCAGTCCTATCTATGTACTGTATACTTACCTGGGAATAAGCTCTGTTTAACTCAATGGCCCTGTTTGCATGTAACAACAACCCATCAGTTTAAAAACCAGTGGGTGGTCATGCCCAAGCACATGTGATTTACAGCACAACCCATGATTGGCTCCTTTGTAGGCTGTGGAACATAACGTGTGAACCTGGAGCCCTGGGTTGTTTAGCCCCTAAACAATCCAGTGGTTAACTCAAGAACAAGCATGGATTAACTGCTGGGTTGTTTAGCTCCTAAACAATCTGGCATTTCAGGTTTGCGTGTCACACTGCACAACCTACAAAAGAGCCAATTGTGGCTTGTGCTGTAAAGTGGAAGAGGCAGGTGTGCTGCAGGCAGCATGCCCACTTGTGCATGACATCCAATCAGTTTTTAAACTTGTGTTGTCTTTATGTGCAAGCAAGGTCTTTGGGACTTAATTCTGAGCAAACATGCATAGGATTGTCCTGATAACAGAACAATGCTGTTCCGAACTTATGCTTACTGGCAGGAATAGAATGTCTCTGAAGTCTTTTTGTGCTGGCAGAGCCTAAAAGTACCCTGGAAAAGATAATCTAGGGTAATGTAGCACCAGTGTTGTGCCAGAGGTAACTGCTGCTGGTGAAGCCTCTATGCAACCGATACACTGCAAGTGAAAGGGCAAAAAATGGGTTGAGCAGGGGTGTGGCAAAGAATACAACGGTACCCAGTCAGAATCCTATTCTTGCTCAAGGTGTGTTCCTGGCATCTGTGACAGTGAAACATCCTGCCTCCAAAAGAGATGGTATAGATTAGAGCACTCCGTTAAACTACTGAAACAGCCCCAGGTACACGTCTTCAGTTCCACCTCCATGGCTGCAACATAGGATAGGATTCCAATTAACTACAACTCCTATCAGCCTCAGCTAGCATGGCTAATGGAAAGGAGTATGGAAGTCATAGTCCAAAACATCTGGAGGACACCAGCTTGCCTACTCTTGCTGCAACCAATCATGATGGGTGCACTACTGAGGATATAGAAGACCCAGCAAAGGAATCACAAGGAATGCATGGGCTACATCACTTTGTCCTCCTCTCTATAGAATTTAGAACATAGAAAGGGGAACTTAGTGATCTGTCCATTAGGTAAAGGGCACTTTGTACAAACAGCCAAGATTCATTACAATGTGGGGAAGGGCATACTGCCAACACTTGCCTTGTCAGAACCCTTATAGATACTTTGCCTCAGGCTCACAGGTACAAATATCCACCAGGTATTGGAAGTCAAACTGGGGCTACAAAAACAAGGCACTCCACATGGTTAATCAATGAGGAGGGAGCCCCTACTAATAAACTGAAGCATGTTCCAGACATGACAGAGGTGCTGTTGGTGGGTGGCTCATCTGCCCTGGTTGGTGGTGCTCAACCAATTCTGGATGGGGTTGCTCTTCCCCTTAAGGAGCAACGAACAGTTTCGGAGAGTATCTGTATCCAGCTTTGTCAAGTGGTCTCCATGGCATGAAGTACTTTTCAACAGCATTGCCTGCTGCTCCAACTTTCTGGATAGATATAGCCTTGCCTCGGGTATCCCTGTCATGGTATCCTCCAGCTTGGGCTACTTTGATGCATTACACAGGAGGCTATCTTTGGCAGAGGAACATATGGGGCACTAATTAGAAATCATGGGGAAAGCATGTACTTTCCTGAGCTTGCACTTCAACTTCCCCGAACTTTCTATCCACAACAATAACAAAAGGACCCCCCCCTCTCAAATTTCAGACAAAATACTAGGGGTGTATGAATTACTTACCCCGTTCCGGGGCATCCACAAGGGGGGGAGGTGATCCCTCCCTCCCCCCAGAATCCTCCCCTGCCAGCTCCGCTCTGCGGCAAGTCCGCAGAGCTGCTGGCCGGGCCCACCTGCAGCTGGACTTCTGTCTGCTGCTGGGCTGCGCCCGCAAATGGTGTCCACCATAGCGGCTGCCATTTGTGTCCCTGCGTTAGCTGTGATAGGCTACGTATATATTTACGTAGCCTATCACGAAAAGAGCAGAGATGCAAATGGTGTAGCAGCTGCCATTTGTGTCCCTGCTCTTTGCCGTGATAGGCTACGTAAATATATACATAGCCTATCATGGCTAACCGTCTGGAGGTGACATACTCGACTTTGGGGGAGCTGGGGGTGGCAACAGCCGACAGGAAGCTCTGGTGTGGGCTGGTCCATGAAGTCACGAAGAGTCGGAAGCAACTGACCGAATAAACAACAAAATCACGGCTTACACAGGGATGCAAATAGCATAGCCATTTATTTAAATATTTTAAATAATATTTAAATATTCATTTAAATATTTATTTATTTATTTAAATATTTATTTAGCCTATCATGACAAAAGGCAGGGATGCAAATGGCGGTCGCTACGCCATTTGTGTCCCTGCTCTTAGCCGTGATAGGCTACGTAAATAGTTACGTAGCCTATCACAGCTAATGCAGGGATGCAAATGGTGGCCGCAGACTGGGGCAGCCATTCGTGGCTGCAGATTGGGGCCAGCAGATGGACCGGATGGCCGACATCAGGTAGGGTTCGTCCTGGGACAATTTCGCAGGGTAGCGGGGGGGGGGGGGATTGCTTCGTTCCGCCATGAACTCCGCGGGGCTGAATTCTAAAGAATCCGGCCTCACTGGAGTCTGTGGCGGAATTCTCTAACATCCCTACAAAGCACTGCTAAAAAGTGAGAGAAGAGCATAGAAAGAGGCCTGCACAGACACAAAGCTAGATCTGCTGCATTTATCCACCACACATACAGTTAGTCTGAAGACTGCAACATTATAAATAAAATAAGGCCTTTAAAATCTGTTATTAAATAATGGCTACAATAACTATGCAAATATTTGGCTAATATGAATAGCAGCTTTATACATAAGTGTGATTTAATATACGAGTTTGTTAATCTCAAATAAAATTAGTGCAATAAGTTATTTATAATAAATGTTCATTTGTATGCCACCTTTTAGGACACAGCCCTTACACACAGTATGTATCCCATACTCTGACGTGTGCAGGTGCACTATCTCTGTGCACCTGAACTGTGGAGGAAAGGGAGAGATAGGTAAAAGGGGAGAGATAGGTGTCTATTATAGGGATCCCTCTATGTGCAGGTTCTATGCCTGTATGGGGAAGGATAAAATACATTTAAAATAAAACTTAAAGTAGTATAATAAAGTGTATATAATTATGGTTGAGTGGAAAAGAGGGCAGCTTTAAATATATCTGCCAAATCAATTAGAAGTGAAAAACCTGCGTTGCAGCAATTGATTCTGTTCTTACAAAAGAAAATAGATTCTACTTAAAAACAAAAATCCATCTTTGCCCTTTCATTCTTTTACTGAATTTGACAACCGCCTTACAATTGAGATGATTATCTCACTAGAGACCACACTACTTCTAAGAATGCAGAGTACTTTAAATTAGGTAAGTATTTGGTTATTGTTCTGTACTTTAAATTAGGTAAGTATTTGGTTATTGTTCTGTGAAGACTTTGTAAAAAAAAAGCTAAGTCCAATGTGGAAAAAAAAATCACAGGCGTGCATTACTTTTATTTTAAAAGACAGTTTAACATTCATAAACACAAATTTCTATAAGAATTCTCATAAGCTGTGAATGTGAATGCCAAAAAACTAAAACCAAAGTTGTACTGCAGAGAGAAAACTCCAGGAAGGAATCCCAGGAAGTGGAGATTTCAACCAGGTACAATAAATGGAACATAAGAAAGCAAACTATTTTCAGTATAAAACAAAAAAGGGAAACTGTGAATCTCCTCTTTTAAAAAACACATATTTGGCAAAATTCCCAACAAATTGGGGGTGGGGGTAGGCAACTGAATGCCAGATCCAGCTTGCCTTCCCAGGTCCCAAATAGCTTTTCCTAATTTTACTTTTCATTGATGAGAATCAAACAGCCTCCTTTTTACCAGCCTGGGCCAGGCTGGATGACAGGAAATTACTGTCTCTTTAAGATAGGCGCTCAGATTCCCATTTACAATATTGAGGCAATTAGAGTCAGAGAATGCAATTTTATGTTACATAAGAACATAAGAAGAGCCATGCTGGATCAGACCAAGGGTCCATCTAGTCCAGCATTTTGCTCACACAGTGGCCAACCAGCTGTTGACCAGGAACCCACAAGCAGGACATGAGCGCAACAACACCCTCCCACCCATGCTCTCCAGCAACTGGTGTACATAGGCTCACTGCCTCTGGCACGGAAAGTAGCACATAACCATCAGGACTAGTATCCATTGATAGCCTTTTCCTCCAGGAATTTGTCTAACCCCCTTTTAAAGCCATCCAGATTGGCGGCTGTCACTACATCCTGTGGCAGCGAATTCCATAGTTTAACTATCCGCTATGTTTCGTTTGAAATGCCTGAAATTGTGTCTTCCTGAATAAATTTTCCTTTATCTTGCCCTTGTGTTCTTCAAAATTCTTGCCATCTATAAACTTCAGAATGCTGGAGACATGCAAAAGTTTAGCTGTAAATAGCAAGAAAAATTATCACAGGCTCACATCAGGTAATTCCTCACTGCAAAATTCTTATAGATTCCCAGTAATCTCTCCCCACCCTGGGGACAGGTACCAAAGCCCCAGAATGAAATTTGCTTGGCACAAAATGTCAAGTGGTTACAGCACTCATGGTTTGAATCAGTGGGTTAGATCAAGATTTAGTCATACTTAGTAGACCCATTTAAATCAATGGGAGTTAGAATAGTCTAGTCAATGGGAGTAGAATAGTCAATGGGAGCACAGAGGGGGGCAACTTAAATTATCAAGAGGCTGGAGCAACTCCTCTTTGGGGGAAGGCTACGGCTGGGATCGTTTAGCTTGGAAAAAAGGTGAGTAAGGGCAGACATGATAGGGGTGTACAAATTTATGCATGGTGTTCAGAATATGGATAGGGGGACATTTTCTCCCTCTCTCAAAATACAGGAACCCGGAGTCATCCCATGAAGCTGACTGGTGGGAGATTCAGGACAGATAAAAGAAAGTACTTCTTCACACAGCACATAGTTAAACTATGGAATTCGCTACCACAAGACGTCGTGATGGCACCAATTTGGATGGCTTTAAAAGGGGTTTAAACAAATTCATGGAGAATATGGCTATCAAAGGCTACTAGTCCTGATGGCTAAGTGCTACCTCCAATATCAGAGACAGTATGCCTATGTGTACTAGTTGCTTGGGATCATGGGCAGGAGAGTGTTGATGCACTCATGTCCTGCTTGTGGGTTCCTGGTCAACAGCTGGCTGGCCACTGTGTGAACAGAATGCTGGTCTAGATGGACCCTTGGTCTGATCCAGCATGGCTCTTCTTATAGTTATGACTAACTCCAAGTATGACTAAATCTCAATCCAACCCATAGACTTTAGTCCAGTGTAAGATGTTGGTTGTGAATTATGGCCAAATGGGAAAACTATATGGTATATATATTCAAGTGTGTGAATGAAGCCCTGACAGATTTGTTGGGTTTTCTTTTACTTAATGAAACTTGTACCTGACACTTGTACTTTTACTTGTACCTGAATAGTTCTCCCCAGACAAAAAACAACAACATTCAAGCAGAGAAAAAACAGCCAGTGGGGAAAGGATTAAGCATGCGCATGCACACACATGCACACACTGTTCATTGGATCAAAGAAATAGTCTTCTAACAAAGGCTGTTTCTCATTAAAAGACCAACCTGTTGGGAGGGATTTAATTGCCTGCATTTATGTGTATTTACCCTAATGTCAATTAAGGTTAGGAATAGCTATGTGGTTTCTGAGCAGTACATCAGAGCTTGCACCAGTATAGCATTAGGAGGATCCAGGTGTACTAGTTTTCTTTCTACCAGGCTTCCATGACTTTTGTAGCCCAGTCCTATGTATGTTTGCTTAAAAGTGTTATTTAGTTTAATGGAACTTCTTTCTGCATTGCTGTGCGCAATGCACTGTCTTAATGCAGAAATTCAGCAGATGAAATTTTCCCTACTGATACATTTTTATGTGAGGAAAAGGTTCATGCTCAATTTCTGCATATCATGCATATGTGAAAGGCACAGGAGACCTGGCAGAGAAAAAGTTGGCAATCCCAGAAGGATTAGGCCTTAAAGTGATATGAATACAGCTGTTGGTTTAAAGGATGTTCAGTCGTTAAGTCATGTCCGACTCTTTGTGACCCCATGGACCATAGCATACCAGGCCTTCCTGTCCTCCACTCTCTCCCAGAGTGTGCTCAAGTTCATATTCATTGCATCGGTGATGCTATCTAGCCATCTCATCCTCTGCTGTCCCCTTCTCCTTTTGCCTTCAATCTTTCCCAGCTTCAGGGTCTTTTCCAGGGAGTATGCTCTTCGCATCAGGTGGCCAAAATATTTGAGCTTCAGCTTCAGGATCTGTCCTTCCAATGAGCATGCAGGGTTGATTTCCTTTAGGATTGACTGATTTGACCTCCTTGCAGTCCAGGGGACTCGTAAGAGTCTTCTCCAGCACCACAGTTCAAAAGCATCAATTCTTTGGTGCTCAGCCTTCCTTATAGTCCAGCTCTCACAGCCATACATTACTACTGAGAAAACCATAGCTTTGATTATACGAACCTTTGTCGGCAAGGTGATGACTCTGCTTCTTACTATGCTGTCTAGGTTTGCCATAGCTTTCCTCCCAAGGAGCAAGCGTCTTTTAATTTCATGGCTACAGTCACTGTCTGCGGTGATCTTGGAGCCCAAGAAAATAAAATCTGTCACTGCTTCCATTTCTTCCCCTTCTATATGCCAGGAAGTGATGAGGCCAGATGCCATGATCTTGGTTTTTTTTAATGTTGAGTTTCAAACCAGCTTTTGCACTCTCCACTTTCACCCTCAATAAGAGGCTCTTTAGATCCTCTTCGCTTTCTGCCATTCGGGTGGTATCGTCTGCGTATCTGAGGATGTTGATAATTCTCCCGGCAATCTTAATTCCGACCTGTGATTCATCCAACCCGGCGTTTCTCATGATGTACTCTGCATATAAATTAAATAAGCAGGGTGACAATATACAGCTTGTCGTACTCTTTTCCCAATTTTGAACCAATCGGTTGTTCCATGTCCAGTTCTTACTGTTGCTTCTTGACCCTCGTACAGGTTTCTCAAGAGACAGGTAAAGGTGGTCTGGTACTCCCATCTCTTTAAGAATTTGCCACAGTTTGTTGTGACCCACACAATCAAAGGCTTTAGCATAGTCAATGAAGCAGAAATAGACATTTTTTCTGGAATTCTTTTACTTTCTGCATGATCCAGCGAATGTTTGCGATTTGATCTCTAGTTCCTCTGCCTCTTCGAAACCCAGCTTGTACTTCCGGTAGTTCTTGGTTCACATGCTGCTGAAGCCTAGCTTGTAGGATTTTGAGCATAACCTTGCTGGCATATGAAATGAGTGCAATTGTGTGGTAGTTTGAACACTCTTTAGCATTGCCCTTCTTTGGAATTGGAATGTAAACTGACCTTTTCCAGTCTTGTGGCCACTGTTGAGTGTTCCAAATTTGTTGGCATATTGAGTGCAGCACTTTAACAGCATCATCTTTTAGGATCTTAAATAGCTCAGCTGGAATACTGTCATCTCCGCTAGCTTTGTTGTTACTAATGCTTCCTAAGGCCCACTTGACTTCACTCTCTAGGATGTCCGGCTCAAGTTCAGTGACCGCACTCCCATGGCTATCAGGGACATTCAGATCTTTCCTGTATAGTTCTTCTGTGTATTCTTTCCACCTCTTCTTAATCTCATCTGCTTCTGTTAGGTCCCTGCCTTCTTTGTCCTTTATCATGCCTGTCTTTGCACAAAACATTCCCTTGATACCTCCGATTTTCTTGAAGATATCTCTAGTCTTTCCCATTCTATTGTTTTCCTCGATTTCTTTGCATTGTTCATTTAAGAAGGCCTTCTTGTCTCTCCTTGCTGTTCTCTGGAAATCTGCATTCAGTTGGATATATCTTCCCCTTTCTCCCTTCCTTTTCGCTTCCCTTCTTTCCTCTGCTACTTGTAAAGCCTCCTCAGACAGCCACTTTGCTTTCTTGCATTTCTTTTTCTTTGGGATGGATTTAGTTGCTGCCTCCTGAACAATGTTACAGTCCAGACCTCCATCCATAGTTCCTCAGGCACTTTGTCTATCAGATCTAATCCCTTAAATCTATTACTCACCTCCACTGTATATTTATAAGGGATATGATTTAGGTCATACCTGAATGGTTTAGGGGTTTTCCCTACATTCTTCAATTTAAGCCGAAATTTTGCAACAAGCAGCTCATGATCTGAGCCACAGTCAGCTCCAGGTCTTGTTTTTACTGACTGTATAGAGCTTCTCCATCTTTGGCTGCAAAGGACATAATCAATCTGATTTCGATATTGACCATCTGGTGATGTCCATGTGTAGAGTCGCTTCTTGTGCTGTTGGAAAAGAGTGTTGGCTATGATCAGCGTGTTCTCTTGGCAAAACTCTATGAGCCTTTGTCCTGCTTCATGTTGTACACCAAGGCCATGCTTGCCTGTTATCCCGGTGGTTTCTTGACTTCCTACTTTAGCATTCCAATCCCCTATGATGAAGAGGACATCTTTTTTTGGTGTTAGTTCTAGAAGGTGTTGTAGATCTTCACATAACTGATCAACCTCAGCTTCTTTGGCCTCAGTGGTTGGGGCATAGACTTGAATTACTGTGATGTTGAATGGTTTGCCTTGGATTCGTACTGAGATCATTCTATCATTTTTGAGATGGTACGCCAGTACTGCTTTTCCCACCCTTTTGTTGACTATGAGTGCTACTCCATTTCTTCTAAGGGATTCTTGCCCACAGTAGTAGATATAATGGTCACCTGAATTAAATTCACCCATGCTTGTCCATTTTAGTTCGCTGATTCCCAAGATGTCGATGTTCAATCTTGCCATCTCCTGTTTGACCACCTTCAGCTTATCTTGATTCATTGATCTTACATTCCAGGTTCCTAAACAATATTGTTCTTTACAGCATCACACTTTCTTTCAAAACACACAGTACAAATGAAACTATTCTGAAATTAAGTGCATGGGTACCTTATGAATGAGATGAATAATCAGAAGTTTTTTAATGACTAAATGATGTGCTCATTCATTATTTTTCTACTTCCAAGTCTTAATAAACAGTCCCAGTGATAATTAAATGCAGTTCGGTGTTTATAAGAAAGTGGCACTTCATAAATATCAAAATGTGTCCATTATCACACATGTAGGCTGGTTTTCTATAAATGCATAAATGTGGTAATTACCACTAGAACTATTTATTAAAAGGGGGAAACAGATAGATTAAAAAAAATAAGAATGTCAGGTAATCATTACAATTCTAGAAGTAATATAGCAAACAGATAAATCCCTCTTTGTTGAATAGCCATTTCTTGAAGCCAGCCTATGGTAAATAAGGCAGTATCCTCCAGGGGAAGCCCGATTTGCAAAAGTAATTTTTCACTTCATGTGAGAACAATTTATATGAAAAATATGAGGCTGTTCCAATCAGTGTGTTAATTTTGTGTGGGGCCACATTAAGACATAGGCTAATATAGCCTTCTGTAATTACACTGGACTCTTAACTTCCATATAAATCAGAACTGGGCAGATTTTAGGCTTTGGGGATGAACCCCAATGTCCACAAATTAGAGCCTGGTGCAAAAAACATAAACCTGGTTAATGTGATGAAACCACCATGGTTTGTTTAGTGTGTAGGTTATTTGAGAATGACTGGGAGTGAGTGAGAGCAAGCAAGCAAGCAAGCATGCATGCATGCTGATTCCTAACCACTTGCCTGCTTCTGGTGTGCTAAACAACCCAGGGACACTGGTTTGTTCTTATAATTATTATTATTATTAAATTTATTAATCGCCCATCTGGCTGGTCACCCAGCCACTCTGGGCGATGTACAACATACAATAAAACAGTTTAAAACAATAAAATTCTACAATAAAAACATTTTCTAAAATACCCTAACCCACCCCAAATGCCTGCCTGAACAACCACATTTTTAATGCACAACGGAAGCTCATTAAAGAGGGGGCATGACGGAGTTCCCTAGGGAGGGAGTTCCACAGAGTGGGGGCCACCACAGAAAAGGCCCTCTCCCTCATCCCCACCAGTCTAGCTGTCCTGGCTGATGGGACAGAGAGAAGGCCATCCGAGGCTGATCTTGTTAAGCGGCCTGTCTGGTGCTGCTGGAGGCGCTCCTTAAGATAGGCTGGGCTGGAACCATATAGGGTTTTAAAGGTCAAAACCAACCACAGCTGACACCTGAGCCTCCATGGACAGCTGGGAGTCCAAAATGACCCCCAGGCTGCAGACCTGGTCTTTCAAGGGTAGCTGTACCCCATTCAACACCAGGTCAACATCCCCCAACCTCCTCTTGTCTCCCACCAAAAGTACCTCGGTCTTGTCAGGGTTCAGCTTCAGCTTATTCCTCCCCATCCAGCCACTCACTGTCTCCAGACATTTGGACAGGGATTCTACAGCCAACCTTGGTGAAGATCTGAATGAGAGGTAGAGCTGCGTGTCATCCGCATATTGATGACACTGCACCCCAAAACTCCTGATGATAGCCCCCAGCGGCTTCACATAGTCTTCACATCTTCACATAGATGTTAAATAGCATCGGGGAGAGGATGGAACCATGTGGCACCATGGGTTCTATAAGCCAAGAACAAACCATGGGTTCTAACTATGGGTTGTTTCTCCCCCAACAACCCAGAGTTCTGGTTTTGGATGTCATAGAGAACATCCTAGAGACAGAATGTTCCTGGGTTTAGTGTACTGGAAGCAGGTGAGCAGTTGGGATCCAACACACTTGCTCATTCCCAACAACCCACAGTTAACAAAACATCGTGTTTCATTGTGCGAACTGGGTCATACAGATAAAACTATAGAATTCTGAGCTGCGGAATTTGTTTCAGGTACCAGAAGTGAATGGAGCTCACAGTCATTCCACACAAAAATGTATGCCTGGATCCAATGTTAGTCCTACTTAGAGCAGACCCACTGAAGTGAATGGAACCCGTTGTTTTCAAAAGTGTGTGTGTGGGGGGTTTCCAATGGTGCTTAAAATAGTTAAACTCTAGTTAGCCAGAGGCTACATGATAGAGTGAATAAAGTACTGGACTAGCAATACAAGCTTCTGGTACTCCCTCCGCCATGATGCTCACTGGGTAGTATGGTTGGCTTACTGGGGCAACTGGGAGTGTCTTTTTAAGATGCTGCTGCTCTCAGTGATGCGATTTAGGTTGGTGATGGTATTTGGGCCATTGAGCAGCTGTCAAGGTGGAAAAGTCCTGTGTCCTTTCTGCAGGGAGATGTGAGGTCTAGGCCAGCCCAAGACATTTTGCTGCCTGAGGCAAAGGACAAGATGGCACCCTCTCTCCCATTCCACATAGATAAGCTGACTGGACTTCTAGTTGAATCTTGTTGTCCTACTGACAGTATTAAAGTATCATCCACCACACCTGAGGGCAACAGGCCAGCTTAGGGGATCAGGACAGGCCATATGGCACACACAGCTTTGAACTTCAAAAGAGGGGAATAACCAGAGGCCTCAGGAGGAACAACCAGGTGACGTCTGCTGCTGCCACCTAGCATCTGCTACCTGAGGCAGTTGCCTCACTCTGCCTAATGGTAGGGCCAGCCCTGCATGAGGTGGCAGTTGAAGCATGGCTGGCTTTGTCAGCATGGTGCTGGTGCCAAGTGCTGAATAGAAATAGAGGGCACTGATGTTAGCAAGACACTGGTGGAAAGTCCCTGTCACCTGATATGGTGCTGACAGAGCCCCTGTCCACCTCAGTAAGGCTACCTCATATTTCCTTGTACCAAGGACTTGGGGTCCCTCTCTCTCCTCAGTGTCTGCATCCAGGTTTACCTTTGGTTCTACATATCACCATGGTGTCATTGGACAATCACCACGCTCCTTTACAAGACAGTTACCTCAATGGCATGTGAATAGAACAAGAGGACTGCACCTGCTGACCCTGGCATCCCACACATGTCCATTGAACACACAGATCATAACATATTTAGAAGGCTTGCTTCTGTTAAACATGAATAACTTCTCCAACATTTCATGCCAATGAATCTGATTGCAAGTCAAATTGACCTGGAGTGTTTCTTGTTTGGCTAAGGTTCCTCCAATTCTCCAATTAATTTTGATGCTTGTATGGTGCACTCTGCTGTCAGGTTCTTTAAATATTTGCAAATAAACTTTGAATTGCTGTCTTTTCTTCTCTCTCTGACTTTTTTTCTTATTGTTGTGTTCTTTTCTGTATCAGTAACCCATGCTGTGTCTTTGATTCATAGTTCACTGATCTTATTTTCATGGGTTTTTTAATTAAATGCATATGAAGCTCACGATTAGAAGAAACCCACTGAGAGATAGATCTGCAAGGAAAAGTATATTGTCAAATGGGTTTCTACTCATATTTACAATAACCTGTAATTTCAAGTTTGTGACATGTATGCATCCCCTTATAGTGCAGTAACAACTTCCAAAGGGGAGCTGAATTAGTCTGAAATGGCAGGCTTAGACCTTAAGTTATCTGGAAGTTTAATTCTACTCATTTAGGTCTAAATCAAGATTATATTTCCCTCTCCCACTGTACACATAAATTAGCACAGCAAAGCTTGAATGATTGTGTTATCGCCAATTACTGCTGTTACGAATAGTCACTGCGTTTGACTATTCCAGCCCCAGCACTGGGTTGAAACTAAAGTCCACTTCCAGAAGGTGCCTTTGCTCAATTTTCATTGATCACTGTTCTTCCTGCACCACAGCCTAGCCCATTTAGCAGTGGCTCCCAATCCTCTGTGTAGCATTTTCAGGGGGCTGGAGGGGCTACCATGGGGGATGGAAGTCCAAGTCCAGCCCTGTTGCATGTGCCTAAATCTGGATCCAACCCTAAAGCTTTTACATTGCCTTGCCACAGAAGACCCATGTTGTGGCCATTTGGCCCCACCCTTCACATGTTTTTCTCTATTTGTTGTTGTTCAGTCGTTCAGTCGTGTCCGACTCTTCGTGACCCCATGGACCATAGCACGCCAGGCCTTCCTGTCCTGCGCTCTCTCCCGGAGCGTGCTCAAGTTCATATTCATTGCATCCGTGATGCTATCTAGCCATCTCATCCTCTGCTGTCCCCTTCTCCTTTTGCCTTCAGTCTTTCCCAGCATCAGGGTCTTTTCCAGGGAGTTTTCTCTTCGCATTAGGTGGCCAAAATATTGGAGCTTCAGCTTCATTATCTGTCCTTCCAATGAGCAGTCAGGTTTGATTTCCTTTAGGATGGACTGATTTGACCTCCTTGCAGTCCAGGGGACTCGTAAGAGTCTTCTCCAGCACCACATACCCTGCATGAATATGCATGAACACACATATATGTGCTGACTGAAGGTAACATTTTATGCATCTGATGAAATGAGCTGTAGTCCATGAAAGCTTATGCCACAACAAATCTGTTCGTCTTTAAGGTTCATTCCACGGTCTCTGTGCTGTTTTTCCATAAAGTATGTCATCATCAATATACATACTTATACAAGTACATACCTGGCTTCTTTTCATGGTGGAACGACCTGATTTCAATGGAAAAGGTAGTGTGTGCATCACTGTGCAACAAAGAATATTTTGAAGTCCTGTATCATTACTTTGTGTGTGTGTGTGTGCACGTGCGCGTGCATGCGCATAGATAGATATCTCTACAAGTCTGGCATTTTTCAGCATCTCTCCTCTAAAGAATTCCCCCCACCTCCCACAAACACGCCACAAACACACAAACCTCTCAAACCAAATAAATGGTCCACAGAATGATGTGGCCATGAGAGAGTTGCTTCTCCATTAATTATTTTCAAAAACAATATCTAGTTGATGTCCATGACATTTGCACAATCACATTCCACTCAGCAATCACAACAGCAATGAATCTTCTTGCTACAATATTGAAAAGGTTCAGTTAGATATACCATTATTATCTGCTTTGATCTGGCAAAAGCAAGATATAGACTGTGATGTATACAGAACAAATTGCTTGTCCTAGATTTCCTGAAAAATTGGGCTAAGTATAAAAGTAATTTATCTTCTGATCTCTTTCCGTTGATCTCAATACTATCTCACCTTCACTTTGATCCAATAAGAAAAGTTGTACATGTTTTATTTTGGGATCCTCCCTCTCCACCCATTTACTAGATACTATGATTTGACATAAAGACCCTCGGAAATCAAATGTAAGGCCCTCTGTTGTACAGTATCTACAGTTAAATATTTTTATAATGGACACATTTTTGCACAAATCAAGGGAGACTCAGGAATTATCTCCTATTGAATATATTCTAAAAGGGTCAACAAAAGCTAAAGAATTACTGTCTTAAACATAGAAGGTTTTGATTAATTTGTGTTTAGGGGAAGATAAAGCTAAAATAAGATGGGATAGAGATCTAAAGAAATCCAATTAAAATGAAGGATGGTTTTATATATGTAAACCAGGATACTATACTTCAATGTGTATAAATTTAAAACAAAACTTTAAAAAAAATCTTACACCAATGATACTATACACCTCTTAGACTAAGCAGAATTTAACAGTCTCCTAACATGTTCTGGAGGTGTAATATTGCTAATTCTGTTGTTGGTTTTGTTGCATATTTGCTGTCATTGCACCTTAGTGGGGAAAGGTAGTATGTAATATTCATTTAATTATTGGACAGAGACTTCCTGTATTACCAAAAGTTATTATGCTAAGTCAATTTTTTTTTAAAAGTGAATACAACCATACCTTAGTACAGAATCTTCTGATGGCAGCCAGGATAATACTTGTGAGAAAATAGATGACAAAAATATCCCAGATCAGTAAAGTCTGGGACATTATGTTTATGAATACATTCATATTATTTAAGGATGATTAATGGCACAGACACTATTGGAGATCTGGACTCCCTTTTGCATTTTTCCAATAATTTGAGACAAGACACAAATATACAAAATCAGGTTTTATTTTTGTAAGTTTAGTAATTTCTTCTTTTCTTATGTAATTTCACTGTATTAAATTCTTTAAAATAAAATTAAGAAGTATGACAGATGTCAGTAGGCAGACGTTGTGGCTTACCTGGGTACAGGCAGGGGGCATATTCACAGATTCATGGGGAGATCCTATTGCCGTCTATTGGCAGCCACTATGCCAGGGCTAATGCTGATATGGCAAGATAGCTGTAATCTTACACTCCACCAGTAGCTGCAGGTACGATGTGCCAATGTGGAAACACAGACACAGACTGCGCCTGATAACTCTAGTGCTGCATCCCAGTCGAGATGCTGTACTCCTGGGGCATGTTTCCACACTATCGGCTTCACTTTGTTTGCAACTTTGTTGTGATGTTTCTCCAATTGCATCTTCTCCTTTTCCTGTTTCCACAGTCCTTAAAGACCCGGCTTATTAATGCTGTAGCCTGGTGGTCTGGGCTGTTTCCACTGAGCTCTAATTGAATTATTTTCTTGATGACTGGGTGGAGTCTGGGTTGGGTCTGATTGCCTCATCAGTGTTCCCGCCTCCTCCTCTTGCCGATTCCCCCCTCCCTCACCTCCTTCTGCTCTGCTCCAGTTTCCCACTCTGGCTAGTCTCCTGCATGCCTTTCAAGCCCTTTTGTTTCTTTTCTTTAAGCAAAATCGTGTGTCCAGCATCCCCCTCCTTTTAAATCTTCCCCCCCCCCGCAAAAAAGGGACTTAACGTGAAATTTCACTTTAATGAAGGAGTGAAAAAGCAAAGTCATGTGTGCTGCATCCCCATCCCTAGCGCCCTCCCCCCGGTGACCGCTTCACAGAGACACCTTCTTCATTAGACCCGGCTTGCTCCCCCTGCTCCCCCCCAGTGCTGTTGTTGCTCTTCTCACTTATTCAGGCTTCCTAATGACCCTGCAAAGTGGGCTAGGAGAAGAGGTAGTGGCTGGCTGTCTCCCCCCCCCCAGCGCTGTTGTTGCTCTTCCCCCTTATTCTGGCTTCCTAATGACCCTGCAAGGTGGGCTAGGAGAAGAGGTAGTGGCTGGCTGGCTTCCCAATCAAAGGCACTTTTAATACCCATTGAAATCCTAAGTGTCAAGTCTTTTTCCTGCATGGCTGAGAAGGGAGACTTCCCCATCACCTGGGAGGAAAAAAGCCCATTAAACTGGTGAGCAAAAGGGAGAAGAAGCATTCAGTGAAGTCAATGGGAGGGGGAAGTTCCAAGTACATTCATTGAAGGGGATGAGAGACCTTATGACTGCTACTCTAAGTAGACTTACAATGCACTCCTATGCATGCCTACTCAGAAGCAAGCCACACAGATTTCAATGGCACTTACTCCCAGGAAAGGAAAGCCTTACAACCAATGAGTTTACTCAGAAGTAACACCGCCTAGCACACGCCCACACAAAGTGGGACAAAGTGCTAAAGGGGAAATAAATACACTGGGAGGAAATGGTGAGGAGAGCCAGTGGATGATATACTAGTTATGCATCTCGTCATCTCTGCCTCCTTCGCCCCCTTCTGCTCTGCTCGAGCCCTTTTGTTTTTTCCTTTAAAGTGAGTTTTAAAGTGCACTTTTGCTTTTACAAAGGAGTGACAAAGCAAAGTCGTGTGTGCAGCATCCCCCCTTTTAACCCCCACAATGAAGATTTAAAACACACTTTTGCCTTAACGTAGAGGACCATAAAAGCAAAGTCATGTGTGCAGCATCCCCCCCCACACTTTAAACCCTTTCTTCCCCTAAACCGGGGATGTGCCTTAATGACTTAGCGACTCTCCGTGAAGCCGTCTTTGTGGCTCTCCTGATTTCCCTGCCACCACCTTGACAGGGAACTTCATAGGGATACCCAGGGTGGGTGGACACTGCACTTGTATGTCAGGGGTGCTTATGGGTGCATCTCTTCATCTTTGCCTGACTGCTCCGTCCAGTATCATCTCCCCCTCTCCTTCACATGCTGCTTCCGGTGAGGTCATGGGGAGGTGAGTGACACACCCACAAGGGCTGGGCTACATGCCCCATGGGCAGGACTATGATACTGAACCCAGTGTGGTTGAGGAAACAGGTCAGTAATGGACCTGAAGTAAGCTGGAAAAGTCAGACTATAACCAGTCTCAGAAGAAGCGGTTTTTCCGTGTTAAAAAGCGGGGCTGGTGCTGAATGGCCATGATGTCATGGAACCACAGAGACCTCACTGCATAGCCAGGTTGGAGTAAATTGCTGGTGGAAACACAGCCCTGGACTGTGTTTCCACCAGATAGTTTTTCTGGTGGGGCCGTGTTTGGGGCCCAGATAGTTTTCTCATCCATCCTTCCAGTAGTTAGAAGAGGGATAGAAAGGGAACGAAAAATACTCCGGGTGAATGACTGGCTACGAAGGTGGTGCCGACGAGAGAGATTTGGATTCTGGGACCACGGGCTATACTTCCTGGAAGATGGGCTGTTGGCTAGGGATGGGTTGCACCTCACAAAGGCTGGGAAGAATGTGTTTGGCCACAGCATGAAGAACTTCATCAGGAGGGCTTTAAACTGAATCCTACGGGGAAGGGAGATGTAATGTTGGGGGTAACAATGGACGTAGGCGCATGCACTGCAATGGAGAGAACAGCTCTGATAGCGTCCAATAATAGTCTTCAGACACAGGTAGGAAGAAAGCCAGACTATGAAGCACATGGTCTTCGATGTCTATATACTAATGCCCAGAGTATGGGAAACAAACAGAACGAACTTGAACTCTTAATACAGGAGGGAAATTATGACTTGATAGGTATAACTGAGACTTGGTGGGATGACTCTCATGACTGGAATACAGCAGTTGAAGGATATAACTTGTTCAAAAAGAACAGGAGGAACAGAAAGGGAGGCGGGGTTGCACTGTATGTGAAAAATACATATCTCTGCACAGAAATACAGGAGGAGGAGCTTGGTAGCCCCATCGAGAGCATCTGGGTTGAAATAAATGGAGCAAAGAATAAAAGGAACCTGGTGGTCGGAGTCTACTACCGGCCACCCAATCAAGGAGAAGACAAGGATGAAACTTTTGAAAAGCAAATAGCCAATGTTTTAAGGAAGCATGATGTAGTAGTAATGGGGGACTTCAATTTCCCCGATATTTGTTGGGAGACAAATTCTGCAAAACATGGCCCCTCCAGGAAATTCCTGACTTGTGTGGCGGATAACTTCCTCCTACAGAAAGTAGAGGAAGGAACTAGAGGATCGGCTATCCTTGACTTGATCCTAACCAACAGAGATGACTTAGTGGAGAAAGTAGCAGTTACAGGAACTCTGGGGGAAAGCGACCATGTTGTACTTGAGTTCTTGGTTCTAAGGGAAGCAAAAGCCGAGTGTACTCAAACGCGTACCCTGGATTTTAGGAAAGCTGATTTTAATAAACTCAGAACAATGATCAGTAAGGTCCCATGGCAAGCAATGCTAGCGAGAAAAGGAGTCCAAGATGGGTGGGAACTTTTAAAAAAGGAAATTCTCAAGGCACAATCACAAACAATTCCAACAAGAAGAAAAGGTGGAAGACAACAGAAGAAGCCAATGTGGCTTCACAAAAAGCTTAGGGATGACCTGAAAACAAAAAAGGACACATATAGGAAGTGGAAAGAAGGCCAAGTAACAAAGGAAGAGTACAGGCAGGTAGCACAGAATTGCAGGGATGGCGTCAGGAAGGCTAAAGCGGAGAACGAGGTGAGGTTAGCGAGGGATGCTAAAAACAACAAAAAGGCTTTCTTCAGCTACGTGCATAGTAAAAGGCAGAGGAAAGAAATGGTTGTTCAGCTATTAAATAAGGATGGCAAAATGATAACAGAGGACAAAGAAAAGGCAGAGGTGCTCAATTCCTACTTTGGCTCAGTCTTCTCCCAAAAGAGGGTCTATGACCCCCCTGGCAAAGGCGAAGTACAGGCTGAAGGGGCAGGATTGCAGCTTGAGATCGACAGGCATATGGTCAAGGAACACCTCATTACTTTGAATGAGTTCAAATCTCCAGGGCCAGATGAACTGCATCCTAGAGTCATAAAGGAACTGGCAGAAGAACTCTCAGAACCGCTGTCTATTCTCTTTGAGAAATCATGGAGGACCGGGGAAGTGCCAGATGACTGGAGGAGGGCTAACGTTGTCCCTATCTTCAAAAAGGGTAAAAAGGAGGAACCTGGGAACTACAGACCAGTCAGTCTGACATCAATCCCTGGGAAAATTCTGGAGCAGATCATAAAGCAATCCATCTGGAAGCACCTTGACAACAATGCCGTGATTACTCGAAGCCAACATGGATTTGTCAAAAACAAGTCCTGCCAGACAAATCTGATCTCATTTTTTGATCAAGTCACCTCCCTTGTAGACCGTGGGAATGCTGTAGACATCATATACCTCGACTTCAGCAAAGCTTTCAACAAAGTGCCCCATGATATCCTGATGAGCAAACTAGCTCGAAGTGGGCTAGATGAAACAACGATCCGGTGGATCCACAGTTGGCTACAGAATCGGACTCAAAGAGTGCTTATCAATGGGACCTTCTCAATCTGGGGAGAGGTAACGAGTGGGGTACCGCAGGGCTCAGTCCTGGGCCCAGTGCTCTTCAATATTTTTATTAATGACTTGGAGGAGGAGGTGCAGGGAATGCTGATCAAATTTGCAGATGACACAAAATTGGGAGGGATAGCTAATACTTTGGAAGACAGAAACAAAATTCAAAGTGATCTGGATAGACTGGAGTGCTGGGCAGAAAACAACAGAATGGCATTTAATAGGGACAAATGCCAAGTTCTGCACCTAGGAAAAAGAAACCAAATGCACAGTTACAAGATGGGGGATACGTGGCTCAACCACACTACGAGCGAGAAGGATCTTGGAATTGTCGTCGATCACAAGCTGAATATGAGCCAACAATGTGATGTGGCTGCAAAAAAGGCAAATGCTATTTTGGGCTGCATTCATAGAAGCATCGCTTCCAAATCCCGGGAAGTACTAGTTCCCCTCTACTCAGCACTGGTTAGGCCTCATCTGGAGTACTGTGTCCAGTTCTGGGCACCACACTTTAAGAAGGATGCAGACAAGCTGGAGAGGGTTCAAAGGAGGGCAACAAAGATGATCAGGGGACTGGAAACAAAGCCCTATGAAGAGAGACTGAAAGAACTGGGCATGTTTAGCCTTGAGAAGAGAAGACTGAGGGGAGATATGATAGCACTCTTCAAGTACTTGAAAGGTTGTCACAGAGAAGAAGGCCAGGATCTCTTCTTGATCATCCCAGAGTGCAGGACACGGAATAATGGGCTCAAGTTACAGGAAGCCAGATTCCGACTGAACATCAGGAAAAACTTCCTGAGTGTCAGAGCAATACGGCAATGGAACCAATTACCTGGGGAGGTGGTGGGCTCTCCCACACTGGAGGCCTTCAAGACGAGGCTGGACAGCCATTTGTCAGGGATGCTCTGACTTGGATTCCTGCATTGAGCAGGGGGTTGGACTCGATGGCCTTGTAGGCCCCTTCCAACCCTACTATTCTATGATTCTATGATTCTATGACTGAGGTGGGAAGATTCCCTAATGCCCTTCCGTTAGAATGGACTGCTGAGTTTTTCTAGGGATGGTGGAGAATTTCTCCACAAATCTCGGGGAGGCCGAATGCCAACGCATTCGGCCCCCCGAAATTGGCGGTAAAATTCTCCGCCCCCCCGCCCCTCCGGATGGGACTTACCTCCTGCGACTGTCCCTCTCGGGGGAGGGTCCCGGTGGCGGTTTGGCGACGGTTCGTCGGGGGCAGGGGCGGCGGCCGGTCTTCCGACCGGCTACCACCGCCATTACAAAATAAAGTAAAAAAACCCCAAACCACGTGATAGGCTACGTAACAATTTACGTAGCCTATCACAGCTAGATTTCCAAAGTCAGCCATGATAGGCTACGTAAATCGTTACGTAGCCTATCACGGGTGACTTCGAAAAAAAAAAGCGCGTATGCAAATGGCGGCGCCCATGGGCGCCGCCATTTGCGTTCCTTATTTGGGCCCGGGTAGTCTACGTAAAGATGTATGAAAGGCACTTACCTGGTCCCGCAGCTTGCTTCGCGGTGGGAGGGAGGTGCTTCGGCTCTCCCCCCGAAGTTCAGGCTGGGGGGGGAGGCGTCCCGCCTCGCCCGGCCGAAATTCAGGCCGGGGGGGGAGGCGCCCCGCCTTGCCCGGCCGAAATTCAGGCCAGGGAGAAGCGCCCCGTCTCCCCGGCAGCGAAATACAAAAATGAAAAAAAAACACCCGTGATAGGCTACGTAACGATTTATGTAGCCTATCATGGCTGACTTTGGAAATCTAAATCGTTACGTAGCCTATCACGGGTGGTTTTTTTTTCACTTTTGTATTTTGCGGCCGGGGAGACGGGGCGCTTCTCCCTGGCCTGAATTTCAGCCGGGCGAGGCGGGGCGCCTCCCCACCTGGCCTGAATTTCGGCCAGGCGAGGCGGGGCACCTCCCCCCCCGGCCTGAACTTCGGGGGGAGAACCGAAGCGCCTCCCTCCGACCGCGAAGCAAGCTGCGGGACCAGGTAAGTGCCTTTCGTACATCCCTAAGTTTTTCTTACAAATTGTACTCCTTTGCCACCTTGAATATAATTTTATAGAAAGGTGGGATAGAAATGTTGAAAATCAATAAGAAATAGGGATGTTGGAGAATTCCGCCACGGATCTCAGTGAGGCTGAATGCCAGTGCATTCGGCCCCTTGAAATCCGTGGTGGAATGAAGCCCGCCGCCCCACCACCCCGCAAAAGGTGTGCGAAACAGACCACTTACCTGGTGCCGTTTGTGCTGCTTTGCGAATGGCAGCCGCGTCTGCGGCCGCCATTTGCTTCTTCACTATTGCCGTGATAGGCTACGTAAATACTTACATAGTCTATCATGGCAAAAAAGGGAACGCAAATGGCGGCTGCCGTTGCCGCCACCATTTGCGTTCCTGTTTTTTTGCCGTGATAGTCTACGTAAATATATACGTAGCCTATCACGGCAAAAGACAGGGACACAAATGGTGGCGGCTACGGCGGCCACCATTTGCGTCCCTGCGCAGCCCAGCGGCTGGATGTCTGGCTGCAGGCAGCCCCGGCTGGTGGCTCTGCGGAGTTGCCGTGGAGCGGACCCGGCCGGGGAGAATTTCGGGGGGAGGGATGGAGCCCCTCCCCCCTACAGCGGATGTCCCTGGATGAAACCAGGTAAGTGTTTCGTACATCCCTGAAAGAAACGGGGATGATGATGAAGGCAGCACAGGTATGCTTGTGTGGACATATTGACTCCAATCCAGCGAAAGTGATCAGAGGGTGGAGAGATGTTTTGAGTGTGGGTTGCCCTCTGGATCAGACCCCACTTCAGATCCCACACACTTCAGATCCCACACACCCCAGCACTATGGACAAATCCCTTGCTGGATCATATCGCAGGTGCTCAACAGCTCTGTTAGTGCAAATCACATCTCTGGAGATCGGATGGACTATTTCTAGACATCCTCTTTCCCATCCCCCGCTGAATACAAGAGAAGGAGGGGATAAATGGCTCCCTGTTTTACCCCCACCCCAGGCAACTTTGAAATACACTGTACCTTGAATCACATTGGCAGAAGGGTACTCTTTCAGTTAGCAATTATCTTTATGTTAAATAAAGTCCTATTGCTTAAACAGGTATGGGTTTGGATCCAGAGAGATATACTTAGAGTAGACCCATTGAAATAAATAGGAGTTCAGTTAGTAAAGACTAACTTGGATCTCATTGATTTCCATGGCTCTACTCTAAGTATGACTAAATCTGGATCCAACCCATAGTCTCAAATACAGTCAAATATTTCATTGCATTTCTTTACAATAAGAAATGCTTATATTCCTAATACTCTTAAACATTTGTTGTTGTTTTTAAACCATTCCATCAGACTGCAGCACAGGGAAGGATGGAAAGCAAGGCCATTCCATTGGCTCTGTTGAGAGATCAGCTCATTGCTCCTTCAACTCTCACCTAGCAGCAGCCACTCCATCAGGCTACAACAGAGGGAGGATGAAAAGAGTCAATTGGCTGTGCTGAGAGACCAGCCCCATTTGTCTCCTCCTGTACCTGAACTGTTTCCATTCAAGCTGGTCATTATCAGAACTTTCTAACTTTTAAGAACTGATGCCTAAATTTGCTTGTTTTCCTCTTCCCTCCTCATTGCTCCCCCCCACCACCTTCTGTTTGTGTCTTTTAGACACAAACCTGTAAACCTGCCGTCAGGGACTGTCTTGCTTTTATTGATCTTACGCAAACCTCTCTGAAAGGCTATTTGGCTGAAGAGTGGGGTAAAAATAAGTAATAAATAATAAACCAACAAGCAATATTGATTTCAAGTAGATATTTCATGATTTTTCAGTTGTTAATGATCTGGCTTTATACACATTAATATAATCGACAATTCTGCTACTAACTCTAATGGGATGAAGACAGCTTTCCTTTGTAATGAAAAGTGGGTTATTTTATCCACATTTACTGGTTTTATGAATATTTGGCTGTAGCATCTTTCCTCTACATATATGTAAGTTTGTTTTTCCAAGCACATGCATGTGATAGATCATTCAAATGGGGGATTTAAAAAGGAACAGAGCAGGGACTATATCTGATGAATCCCAACAGAAATAGGTTGAAAAGATTTAATACTCCCAGTAACAATATTTTGCAGGCAATTTGACAGTTCTTACCTAAGCCAAGTGACAGCTTTAGGTGATACACAGTATGCTGACAACTTCTTACATAAAGTATCATAGTTGGCTGTCAAAAGCTTTCTTGGAATCCAGAAATATAGCCATAGCCAATTTTATGGCAGTGGAAATGTGTTCAGTAATTTCTAGCAAAGCAGTTGGTGAGTGATGGAGAGTTATTTGATAACAAAAAGTTGCACACTAGCTAGTCGGCAGGTTTAGCCATATGCTTTTGTAACCCTGGCAGTGACTCAGACATTATGATACAGCCTGGGCACTTCTTAGTCCCTCGGGGGAGGGGGGGGCAAAGGTAATTGTATTCTCAAGCAGAAATAACACACCATCCTGGACATCTAAAAGTTTACTGGCAGTTTGTAACAGAGGTGTGTTATCTATATCACAATTGGGTGCTCACAAATACAGACAATGCAGCAGGAAAGCTAATAGGTCACTTTTTGTTTTCATTATGTAACTCCATTTTGTTCAAGGGCATTTCACAGGCAATACATTTGGCCCCTGATGTCTCAGTTTCCCAATGGGCAAGTCAAAGGTAAGAAGACAAAATCCTTTAAAGTCCTTCTCAGGACACTTGACTGAGTTGAACACAGATTATTTCAATAGCTGCTTGCTCACATGACAATTTCACACATTTCTCACAGAAGAAACCGCAATACCATCAGTGGTACAGTGGTCAGTTTTGAAGTGTACGTGCTCATCATGACCAGGCCTCTAGCCAGGAGTGTGTTAGGGGGTTCCTGGCTCCCCCTAAATGTTCTCTTCCTCCACTATTTTTTTTTATGAACAAATAATTAAAAAACATTTATAATTTTGTCTGTAAAAGGCCCGCAAGCCAGATGAACTGCCCTTCCCCCCCCAGTTGATCTTTTAGGCTGGCTATGGGCCTGATCATGGCAGTCCCTATAGCCATATTCCCAAGAAGAGGCCAAAAATGCAGGCGGCGGTGTTGATCCATATCAACAAACCAGTTCTAGCAGTTTCCATCTCTACCTAGAGGAGGTATTTTATAAAGTGATTGGGTCTTAATTGCCTATTCAAGATCAGACCACCCCAAAATACTTGGCATTACAACAGGGTTAGCTCACAACTACTTATTATTGCTGAGAAAAATAATTCCTCCCAAGCTACTGTGAGGAGAGCAGCTAAACTTGGAGGGAACAAGGAAACAGGGAATTCAGAGGGGGGTGGCAGATAATATCAGCATCCTTGCTAATAAAAAAAGTGCTGGTGCTGTGTCCCTGGGAACCCTGGCTCCACTACACCACTGAATACCACACAATACCTCAAGGAAGGAGCCAGATGGCAAAAGTAGCTTTTCTCACCACCAGAGTGGTCCAGCCAGACAAAATGTCATTTGACTGCCAGTATTTTGAGGTGGAGTGGTTAGCAGCTGCTCAGTATGGTCTCTAATGGCTGTGGAAAATCTCTGAAGAGAAAGATAGTTTTCTGAGAGCCAGTGTGGTGTAGTGGCTAGAGTGTTGGACTGGGAGTTGGGAGACCCGGGTTCTAGTCCCCACTCAGCCATAGAAGCTCACTGGGTAACTTTGGGCCAGTCACAGACTCTCAGCCCAACCTACCTCACAGGGTTGTTGTTGTGAGGATAAAATGGAGAGGAGGATTATGTACGCCGCCTTGAGTTTCTTAAAGAAGAAAAATGGTGGGATATAAATGTAATAAATAAATAAATGTAATAAATAAATAAATAAATAAATGACAAATATGTATGCCCTCAATTAACACCTCACTTCCTTCACAAGTTCATTTATTTTCCCAACTCAGGTACAAGTCAGAGAAAGCAGACAGTTTTATATGTACACATAAGATGTGAGATGAACAGTATATCATACAAGCAAGGACTTACACCATGTGCCCAAGTTCATAAATTTTGTAGAGACCTGGGCCGTGTCTACACAGCAATGGCAGGAGAAAGGAGGAGTGGCTTACCCGCATTTTTAGAAGAGACACTTTTGGCAGGGCTTCACACAGGTGTGCATTGCACCATTCCAACTCGCATTACATAACATACGTCTGGGTAGGGGTTGGGGGTTGGAGAGAACCCCATCTGCCAATAATGGCAGGGGCTGCTCAACCAATAAGAGAGGCTTCCCCCTCCCCCTTTCCCCTAAAGGTCCAGATACACCTGCATTTCAGGAGCAAGCCTCATTGACCACAGTGGGAGTTACTTCTGAGTAGACACACATATGCTTCTGCTGGGAAAGGCAGGGGGAGAACACAGGGATGGGAAAACAGCTCCCTTTCTAACCAAATCCATACGGTGCAGGATCTCTATAATGAAGCTGCGAAGTAGTTACTGCCTAAGGCAATAAACCAAACAATGGAGAATCGGAGCCTCAAGATCATGCTTTAGAGCATTTAGGGAATGTGCTTTAAACTGTGCCATTTCAATTGCGGGAGATCTCTGTAAATTCTGATGTGGACATTCAGGGGACAAGCCTCATTGACCACAATGGGAGTTGCTTCCGACTAGACACATATGCTTGTACTGGGAAATTGGGGGGGGGGGAGAACACAGGGATGGGAAACCAGCCCCCATCGATGCAGTGCAGGATCTCTATAATGAAGGTGTGGTTATTTCCTAAGGCAATAAACCAAACAACAGAGAATTGGAGCCTCGAGATCGCACTTTAAAGCATTTAAGGAATTTACGCTTTAAACCGTGCCATTTGTATTGATGGGGATCTCTGTACCTTCTGATGTGGGCATTCAGGGGACAAGCCTCATTCAGCACAATGGGAGTTACTTCTGAGAAGACACTAATTGATTTGTGCAGGGCCGGGAAACACAAAGGAAATACCCCTTGACCAGGTCACGGTGAAAGGCACACCCCTGGGCAGGGCTAGCATGCCCGAGGTCAATGTGGGGTTGGGGCACACAGCAACTATACTGCTGAGAAGCCAACTTAAAGAAAAGAATTGGACATTAAGCAGTCTCAGGAAATCCATTTTTCCCTGATAAGCTCCGGGGTGGGTGCTGGATGGCCACGACGTCATCTGTTCCTAACGACCTCAACATGCAGCTGGCTCGGAGTAAATCGCTGGTGGAGACACCCCCTTGAAGGCAAATCTATAGCAATTTCTCAGTGGATGGGGGAGAGGGAACATTGCCCATGATTTGAGTAAAAAGTGAGCGAGGTTTGTTCAAATTAGGTCTCGATAATTTAAAACCTCGTTTCTGTGAGTGGATAATAAGATTGATTTAAACTAGGTGACACCTATCAGATGCTGACAACTCCTAAAGGCAGATTGCTTGTGGCGTTGATTGGTTGGGTCCAGATTTTGCCATACATAGAGCAGACCCATTGAAATCAATAGGACATAAGTTAGGGCGCAATCCTATCTGGATAGTCACCAGCCTCCAAAATCGGAGGCTGCTAACTATCCTATGCAGGGCGGCTGAGCACAAAAGGGATCCTCTCCTCCATGTTCCAGCTGCCCTGCATTTCCGCCCATCTAGCCACAGCTTCGGGGAGGGAAGGAGCCTGGAGACCTAATAGAAACTGCGTAAAACAGCTTCCACAGTCTCCTCCCTCCCTGCCCCCAGGGCCGTCTGCTTTTCCTTGTCTCCGTGCTCTGTTTCCGAGTGCGGAGACATCGACCGTGCGGAGACCTGCGCCAGCTATGAGGGCTGGGGAGGGGGTGGGGAGTGTGGTTTCTGGGCTCCAACATCGGAGCCCTGGTTCTGACCTCGGATTCCAGAAACCAAACAATCCTATGTCCCCCCAGACACTGTCTAGGGGGCATAGGATTGCTTTCTCCGTTATGCTTAATGCAAATCCCATTGATTTTAATGAGTCTACTTTGAGTATCACTGAATCTGTAGCCACTCTCTATATTTGACATCCTAGGCTACCGAATACTTCTGAAAATATGACTTCATACAGCATGTCAACACCTTCCATGTGACAGTAAAGAGGAGATCACAAAGTTTACAGAGTGTAGGGGAATGTTGAGCTCAGCACTGACTTCATGGTGAATGTTCAGTCAGCCCTCAAATGGTTGCCTGATTGCTATACTATGCAACCAAATCACATTATCGCGCATCTTCTTAATATGAGTTGGTGTGATAGAGCGGTGAACTTAGAGTAGTGGTGAACACTAAGCTCTGGGTATGTGATGAAGTGGTCAAAAGACCACTTTACCCAGATTCATCACTCACCATGGGTGAATACAGCTAACCAGCATACCACATGGTCATTATTGCAAACATTGTTTACATTTTTTCTGCCATACATTTTCATGTGTGGTGATATTTGGGGTCTTTACCAAGTGGAAAGACTTCCCCACATTTTTTACATTGTTGTACATATCAGTAATCCATGGCTGGTGATACTGGATGGCGAAGGTATTCCCTCAAGCTAGAGTTTCACAGCTGGGGTTGTCTTCTTAGGAAAGACTTTTCTTCCCTGCTTTCCCCATACCCCAGTCCTTTGTGGGCATCAGATGGGGCTGTTCACACAACATGCTAACCCACACTCAGTGGTTGAACTGTGGGTTGTTTTGAACTGTGGGTTTTTTTGTTGAACTGTAGGTTAGTGTGTTGTCTGAATGCAGCACATTTTCCACAGGGTGGGTTATCATGTTGTCTGAACCAGCCAGGATGGCTTGTTAACCATGCAGTGCAGCATGTTAACCACCTGAACAACCCAACAACAAACCATGGGTTCTCAAGGTGGCTTGTTCAAGAATATAAGTCACACTTCATGTTTAACAAGCCACCCTGGCTGCGTTCAGACAACATGGTAACCATGGTTCAACAAACAACCCATGGCTCAGAACAACCCATGAGTATGAGTATGAGTTAGTGTGTTGTGTGGACAGCCCTGCTTCCTTGTCTTTTTGGTGTGTGAGTGACCTTTTTATTTTACTTTTAACTGAAATAAACCATAGCTTGTAATATCTCTGAAGCTGTTTATGTGATGTGTGATGAAGAGTTGATTGGGGGTCTGTGTGCATGTAATATTGATCTTGTTATCAATAGGTATAGTTAATATTTAGTAGTTGTTATATATAGTTAGATAGTGTGGTTAATGCACACGTATGCGTTTGTGTACATGCTCTCTCTTTCCCTGGCAAAATCCACTTCCCCACCTCCATGCACAAAGAGATCACATATGGATAATTCTAATTATGCACAGTAGGAGATTGTTTTAATATCTCTCCCTCCAGAGGCATCCAGGGAATACTATATATCACCGGACTTCTTCTTCTTCTTCTTCTTCTTCTTGAAGCCAGATGTTTTCCCCGCCAAAGAGAATGACTTCCCCTCAAAAAAGGCAGGGAAAAAAAAAAATCACATCATATATATTTGAAAAGCAAGGCAACCAACATAATTATCAATAAACTTTTAACACAGCTTTGAACATAATAAACCACCTACACCCATAAAGATAGAACCAAGACATAGTGACAATGAGCTTTTCTATATGAGGCATTTATTGTGCACTCGTGATTCTTTACTCATGTTTGTTTATGGGTTCTTCACCCAACATCGTGATCCTCCAGTTTTGCTTCTGTTTTTTAAGAGCACTTCCCGTTTTTTTTTTAAGAGAGGGAAAAATGGGGTATTATTTCTGAAAGTGAACAGAAAGGTATTTTCCTATTTGTGTAATTGTGATATTCTGCAAAGAGCACAGTGTCACATAGAGGTTATGTAGCTGAAAAGCAGGAAAGGAAAAGCTTTTGGTGTAGAACTCGGATCTCACTTCTGAACCAAAAGTAGACACAAGTCTTTTCTACATGAGACTGTTAATCTGCTGCATCTACTTTCAGTTTCGTCTCAGAATTAAGATCCGAGCACTACATGACCGCGGTGGCTTAGTGGTTAAGACGCTGAACTGCAGACTGGAAGGTCGGCAGGTCAGCAGTTCGAGACGCGAGTGCCGCGTGACGGAGTGAGCTCCCGTCTTCAGTCCCAGCTTCTGCCAACCTAGCAGTTCAAAAGCAAGAAATTGCAAGTAGATAAATAGGTACCGTCTCGGCGGGAAAGGTAACAGCGTTCCGTGCACCTCGGTGTTCAGTCATGCCGGCCACATGACCACGGAAGCGTCTTCGGACAGCGCTGGCTCTTCGGCTTAGAAACGGGGATGAGCACCGCACCCTAGAGTCGGACATGACTGGTTGGGGACACCTTTACCTTTTTACTACATGAAGAGCATTTTCTTTCCTGCTTTTTCACTACATAACCTCTAGGTGGCACTGTGGTAGAGCAGAATAGTGCAAATACCGCAAGAAGAAATTGCGCTTTCTTTCACCAAAAATAATGCTGTTTACAAACAGAAGTGAAACTGGAGGGTTATGATGTCATCTAGAGAACCCGTAAAACAACTGTGAGTACGGAATGACGAACTCACAACAAATGCCTCTTATAAAAAAGCTCATAGCAATAACAGCCTCATGCAGAAAAGCTCAAAATGGAGTGATGAATGGAGGGATAGGTAAAACTAGCCTCTTCATGCAATAACAACATAACAAGACAATTCTTAGGGGTGAAGCCACAGTTGTCTGAGTTTAATATAATACTTTTTAGTACACATTTAAGAAACTAGCAAACTTTCCACAAACTTTCACATTTTCCTGGTAATCTATTCACCGCACATGCCTAGCAAGTCTGTGGGGAGATGGATATGTGGGAAAACCACCTCACCCTGCCTGTTATGCAGAGGCTGAAGGCACAGCATGGAACCTCTCAATGTGGTGTAGTGGCTAGAGTGTTGGACTGGGAGTCGGGAGATCCAGGTTCTAGTCCCCACTCAGCCTTGGAGCTTACTGGGTAACTTTGGGCCAGTCAAAGACTCTCAGCCCAACCTACCTCACAGGGTTGTTGGTGTGAGGATAAAACAGAGGAGGAGGATTATGTACGCCGCCTTGGGTTCCTTCCAGAGGGAAAAAAGGAGGATATAAATGTAATAAACAAACAAACACACCCCACCAGAAATAGAGTTTTTTGTTTCTTTTTTTAAAAAAACCTGGATTTAGGGCAAGAAATGCTGCATTAGCTATGGTGGGGTGTGTGCATCATCTGACATGATCGACTTGGGGGCGGTACAGAACCAGAGTAAAAGCCTGGTGTTGATGAGTCCCCAGCCCACTGCAGAATGCTCTGTTGGATGCGATGTCCCACAGAGATGCCACATTCTAAGCGCCTTGATTTCCCTGAACTGGTGCAATTCTATGCTCGCCATGGGGCTGGCAGAGTTGATTTCTTCCCCTTGCATTCATTGCGGTAGTGGTAAATTTTGGAGTGCAGGCACTGATCATGACAGTCCCCACAGCCACACCCCCATGGAAAATCCAAAAATAAGGAAATTGTGTCGATTCATATCAACAAACCAGTTGTAGGAGTTTTCATCTCCACCAGGAGCAGGCCTTTCACAAAAGAAATGGGCCTTAATTGGACAGTCCAGATCAAGCCAACCCCAAACACTTTGTATTGCAACTGGAATAACGCACAATGATATATTGTTGCAGGGAACAACCATTTCTTCCCCAACTATTGTGAGGATTGCAGCTAAGAGGGAACAAGGAGCACGGAGGGGGGTGGCAGATGATATCATCATCCCTGATAATCAAAAAGTCCCAGCGCATCAACCCTGTGAACCTTGGCTCCATTGCACCACTGACAGTAGTCAACGGGAGGGCAAAAGAAAAAACTGCTGCCACCCCTAGCTGCCACCCTGCCAATGGTGAAACAGCAGGGCATAGGATGTGGCAGTTACTTCACCAGCAGATCTCCCCCACCTCGCTGTCAATGTACTGAAGGAATCCTCTGTGAACTACATGTCCTTTAGTTGCTTCCACCCATTGGGTGCAATGGAAATGAATTAGCTTCAGTCTGATTACTTAAGATTTACCTGGCCTCTCTGCTGGGAGCCAGAATAGGTATGAGCATTACAGTATCTTTTTCTTTAAAATATGCAGAAGTTTAAAAACAATATAGTAAAATAGCATAATAAAATTATGTTATATTTGCTGGGAAATTCTGCATGGTGAAGTACAGTTCCTGAATCTGTCAAAAATGCATTCTTCATATGAATGTTTCACTTCACTTTATCAGTTTCGAGAATCTCACCTGCACGATGACCCACTCCAAAAAATTCTGCATGCTTTAATTAATTAAGAATAAAAAGTTAGGAATTTGGCTCTGGATAAATGAAGACTGAATGGAAGATGTAGCTTTAATGACCTGGACAATATCCAGGAAGTCTGTAAAAGGCTAGCAAGCAACTCTGACAGTGAATATATTTGATAGGAAAGAGCATTCCGGGCCCGGCCAATTAAAGAACTGGGCCAGAAATAATGGTTTGTCACTGAATGTGTAACTGAGGCCAATTGGTCCAGATTAGCCAATGGGTTCTAATTTGTAAGTGAATTTAAAGGTCACTGTGAGTTGCTTTTAATGGGTAAAATATAATGTTAAATTAATATGGAGGCAAAAGATTTTTGAAATGCTAGACATGGAGATAAAAATTAGATTTGCTAATCACACAAAATCATATGGAATGAACTAAGCAAATTGCTCCTATAGCTGAAGGTCATAACTTTAAAATGTCTGGAAGAAGGCATGAATTTCAATCCATTGTGAAATATCTGTCTGCCACCCCAGGTGCATTATGAAAATGCAGGAGAGATCTCCTGGTAGCAACAGAGAAATGGCCTCCTATAGGAGTTCATAATTAAGGAGACATGGGAAATATATATCATAGAATACTTGTTCAGATTGGGTTTATGTCAGCTGGGGGATTCTTTAAGTTAAAAGAGAACATGGGTGCAGTGACCACTGGATATAAAGTCTATATTAATAAATATTAAGACTTTTTTGAATTCTTAGATGAGTGCCATAGACTTCCAGATGTGTTATGTTGACAAAATATATTAATTTTTATTAATCCAAGAGGGATATTGGGTTATATCCAATGTTAGTCTAATGTATGTCCCATTCATTTCAACAGGTCTACTGTAAGTAGGTCCAACATTGGATACAACCCACTGAATGATGAAGTTTCAACTGGTGCTTTATTAGTGCGTAAGAAACTTAAAAGAGCCCTGCCAGATCAGACCAAGAGTTCATCTTCCATGATCAGTCAAATGCTTTCAGGTGGCCTATAAGCAAGGTATGAAAATGATAGTTCTCCCATGTTCTTATTTCCCAGCACCTACTATTCAGAGGTATAGTGCTCCTGAGCATGGAGGCTTAATTCTCCCATAGATATCACTAGATTTTTTTAAAGTACATTTGGATTATGTCATATATTTAAGAAGGATCTTCTAATAGATTTGGATCATTCTCAGTCTGAGTCCTCTAGGCTTGACTGATGCTCATTTAAACAAAACAAAACAAAACAAAAAGAAACAGAGTTTATTCTGCATTTACCAGACTAATACAAGATGTTGCAAAGTACAAGCAATACGTAGATGTAGGAGCCTCTATTTCTTTTCAAATGTTCATTATTCTGAAATGCTAGTTCTCAGTAAATGTTCCATTGAATAGCAAGGCCCTCTTCTACTTTGCCAGCCCTTATCCATACATTAATAGATACAATTTTTAAAGTGCTTTAGTTTAAATGACTGTGTTCATGTTTCAACTAAGAGAGGAGCCCTGTTCACCTGCTATTCCCAGTAACGCCTACATCTTCAGTGTGTGTGTGTGGATTTATACTGGGTTGGATCCAGACTAAGTTAGTTGTATTTAGTTCCCATTGAAATCAATGGACTTAAGTTAAATCATGACTAATTAGTTCCTCTAATTTCAGTGGGACCTAAGTTCAGCTAACTGAGTCTGGCTCCAACTCATTCTGTTGCTATTACTGCGAATGTAAATGTGTGAGCATGTGACTCTTGAAACAGTTTTTTTCTCAAATCCACCAAGTTTGCAAAGATCTTAAGGCACTCTGTCGACAAATGGCATCTTTGAGGTTTCCAAAGCATAAACACATTATCCTCAATAAACTCTAATGCTCATGTTAGCGCTAATGTAACTACATTTATGAATATAGTTACACGATACCGGAATCAACAATAGACTTAAAGGTAGAGGAGAAGGAGAATACTGGTGGAGTGGGAATTCTGTTCACACCAAAGCAGACGGCTGCGGGGGGCGGTGGGGGGGGGCGGTGGGACAGATCAGAACAATTTTCAATTCATTGTACCCTTTTAGCGAACATGAGAAAATAAAATCCACCGACTTCTTTTGTTGTTGAAGGACAATGATGACAAATAACATCAAAGTTGGTCCTGAACGATAATACGAGAAAGAAAAGAAAAGCAAAAGAATGGTATGTACAAGTTGCACCTTTCTGGCTGAGGTGACCTGCCTTTTTTTTCCTTTTTTTTTTAGTGCTTTCTTCCTTTTACTTGTCATTGTATTTTTGCTTCTGTAAGAAACTCGGTCTCATTAAAAGCTATGCGGTGAAACTAGCTACATCATTACACGTCCTCAGACTGATAGTTGTGATCACCAGCACTTACGCTGTTCATAATAACTGCCACTTAGGATTCATGGACCTCTATTGGCACCACTGCTGGTGTGTGTGCGTGTGTGCGTGCGCGTGTGCGTGCGTATGTGTGTCTCCCTTACTTTTGAAATTTACATGTCTTCAGAACAACTAAAATCCACAAGAACAAACTAATTAATGGATTGCAGTTTTGACAGCTACAAGAAGACAGATGAGAAAGTAACATGCTTCTGGCAGCGTGTTATCAATTGGGAGGCAACAGTGCATTCCCTCTGTGTGGCACAGTGAACTGGAACAGACACTGACAGATGACACAGCCCTTGACAGTGAAGTCTGTACAAGCTGACAGCTCCACTTGCAGTCAGTCAAGTCCACATTTTGCACTGGAAGTAAACCAAGTGGATGTGCAGAATATGCGTGTCTTTATCTGCCTTTTTCAAGACCTGCTTTAGGGAGAGGGATGCCATTTTAACAGCATTTTCATTTCAGCACTGGATCCTGGGATGCACTGCACTACATTCAATGAACTCACTTAGCGCCGAGCTGCTGTGAGACACATCACAATGAAAGACGATTCATAAGCGCTCCAATTACAGATTCTGTAAGAAAAGCCTTGATTTTATTTGTCATTGTGTTGTACTTTGGAAGAGCCAGTGTGGTGTAGTGGCTAGAGTGCTGGACTGGGAGTCGGGAGATCCAGGTTCTAGTCCCCTCTCAGCTGTGGAAGCTCACTGGGTGACTTTGGGCCAGTCATAGACTCTCAGCCCAACCTACCTCACAGGGTTGTTGGTGTGAGGATAAAATGGAGAGGAAGAGGATTGTGTACATCACCTTGGGTTCCTTATGGAGGAAAAAAGGCGGGATATAAATGTAATAAATACATAAATAAAATGATGGGGTTGGTCTTAACCCTGTCTGTGTCAGATGCAGTCACATTTTGCCTTTTTTAAATAGGATAGAATAAATAGCATTGCTTTAAATTTGAATTCCAAAGCTCCAATGCATGGGCCTTGCAATGCATAGCCTCCCCCCTCCCCATGGGCCCTCCACTGAAAAATGGTAGCCCCTACTCTCCAGTCACCAAATCCCTGTCCAAATAAAAATGTATTAAGGCAAGTTCACATGTATGTGTAGACCCCTCCTTTAAACAACATAAAATGCATCACTTACAACAGAAGAAGAAGGCCGACTAGTGGTTCCCTTTATGACTTCAAGTCCAAGGCTGGCTCAAGCCATTTTGCTGCCTGAGGCAAAGGACAAAATGGCGTCTTTCCCCATTCCGTGTAGAAAAGCCAACTGGACTGGCAGTTGAATCTTGCTTGGTGATGGGACATTGTCTTCCATGGCACCTGAAGATAGGCTAGCTTAGGGTGGGGTGGTGGTGATCATGGGGCAGGCTGCATAGCACACATAGCTCTGCCTTCTGACACTTCACCACTGTTTCATACAATCATAGAATAGTAGGGTTGGAAGGGGCCTACAAGGCCATTGAGTCCAACCCCCTGCTCAATGCAGGAATCCAAGTCAGAGCATCCCTGACAGATGGCTGTCCAGCCTCATCGTGAATGCCTCCAGTGTGGGAGCCCACCACCTCCCTAGGGAATTGGTTCCATTGTTGTATTACTCTAACAGTCAGGAAGTTTTTCCTGATGTTCAGCCGGAATCTGGCTTCCTGTAACTTGAGCCCATTATTCCGTGTCCTGCATTCTGGGATGATCGAGAAGAGATCCTGGCCTTCCTCTCTGTGACAGCCTTTCAAGTACTTGAAGAGTGCTATCATATCTCCCCTCAGTCTTCTCTTCTCAAGGCTAAACATGCCCAGTTCTTTCAGTCTCTCCTCATAGGGCTTTGTTTCCAGTCCCCTGATCATTTTTGTTGCCCTCCTCTGAACCCTCTCCAGTTTGTCTGCATCCTTCTTCAAGTGTGGTGCCCAAACCTGGACACAGTACTCCAGATGAGGCCTAACCAGTGCTGAGTAGAGGGGAACTAGTACTTCCCGGGATTTGGAAGCTATGCTTTAATTAATGCAGCCCAAAAGAGCATCTGCCTTTTTTGCAGCCACATCACATTGTTGGCTCATATTCAGCTTGCAATTGACAACAATTTCAAGATCCTTCTCGCTTGTAGTGTTGTTGAGCCACGTATCCCCCATCTTGTAACTGTGCATTTGGTTTCTTTTTCCTAGGTGCAGAACTTGGCATTTATCCCTATTAAATGTCATTCTGTTGTTTTCTGCCCAGCGCTTCAGTCTATCAAGATCACTTTGAATTTTGTTTCTGTCTTCCTGGGTATTGTCAGGGTGGAAACTGAGCCGATAGAACCCCAGAGCAGTTTTGATTCTGAGGAGGATCAGCAATCTGTGGGAGAGGAGCCAGCTCATCCCTCACAGGCACAGCAGCTGGCAGAGATTCCTCCTGCCAGCATTCCTGAGATAGATAGTGATCCTAGCAGTGAGAATGTGTGGGAACGGGGCTTGCTAGACGCTCAACGCAGATGCAGGGAGTGATGAGCAATGGAGGGTGCGGAAAGGCGGCGTAGCACCCATTTGGTGTGCAAGCAACAGCTGCCTCCCGTGGACCCAAGGGAAAGAGGGAGGATCTCTCCCTAGCCCACAAGTTCAGGGTCTTCAAGTAACTCTCCTTCAAACGGGGATCAACTGCCTATTCGGCGCATAGGCTACTCTGCTGTTCCTTGCTTAGTCGCTGGTGATTAGCATCTGAAAGAGTCATTAAGTTGTAAAAGGATTAAAGCCTTGAAAAGAATCCTTTCGTCTGTGTCTGGAGTTGGCTATTGGAGTCTACTGAAAGAGGCTGCTAGGGCGCTCCTGACAGGTATTAGCTGTCCCGTCCAATTTTGTGTCATCTGCAAATTTGATCAGCATTCCCTGCACCTCCTGCTCCAAGTCATTAATAAAAATGTTGAAGAGCACTGGGCCTAGGACTGAGCCCTACGGTACCCCACTCATTACCTCTCTCCAGTTTGAGAAGGTCCCATTGATAAGCACTCTTTGAGTCCGATTCTGTAGCCAACTGTGGATCCACCGGATCATTGTTTCATCTAGCCCACTTTGAGCTAGTTTGCTCATCAGGATATCATGGGGCACTTTGTCGAAAGCTTTGCCGAAGTCGAGGTATATGATATCTACAGCATTCTCACAGTCCACCAGGGAGGTTACTTGATGAGATCAGATTCATCTGGCAGGATTTGTTCTTGACAAATCCATGCTGGCTTTGAGTAATCACTGCATTGTTTTCAAGGTGCTTACAGATGGATTGCTTTATCATCTGCTCCAGAATTTTCTAGGGATGTCAGAGAATTCTGCGACGGATTCCCCCAAAATCCATCGCAGAACGAAGCCCCCGCCCCCCCAATCCATAAAAGGCGCACGAAACGGAGCACTTACCTGCTCCCGTCAGCGCTGCTTTGCGAATGGCGGCTGTCCTGTGGCTGCCATTCACTTCGTCTTCATAGCTGTGATAGGCTACGTAAATACTTACGTAGCCTATCACAGCGGGGGGGGGGGAAACCCAGCGTATGCAAATGGTGGTGGCTACCGCCATTTGCGTACGCTGGGGTTTTTCCCCCTGCCATGATAGGTTACATAAATATTTACGTAGCCTATCACGGCTCAATACAGGGAAACAAATGGCGGCAGCTACAACAGCCGCCATTTGCGTCCCTGCAGGGCTGCCCAGCAGCTGGATGTCAGGCTGCGGGCGGCCGGAGCTGGCCGGCAGCTCCACAGCTTGGCCGCGGAGTGGAGCCGGCTGGGCAGGTTCCGGGGGGAGGGACAGAGCACCTCCCTCCCTCTGCGGATTGCCTGGCGCGGAGCCGGGTAGGTGTTTCGTACATCCCTAGAATTTTCCCAGGGACTGATGTCAGACTGACTGGTCTGTAGTTCCCAGGTTCTTCCTTTTTACCCTTTTTGAAGATAGGGACAACGTTAGCCCTCCTCCAGTCATCTGGCACTTCCCCTGTCCTCCATGATTTCTCAAAGAGAATAGACAGCGGTTCTGAGAGTTCTTCTGCCAGTTTCTAGGATGCAGTTCATCTGGCCCTGGAGATTTGAACTCATTCAAAGTAACGAGGTGTTCCTTGACCATATGCCTATCGATTTCAAGGTGCAATCCTGCCCCTTCAGCCTGTACTTCACCTTTGCCAGGGGGGTCATAGACCCTCTTTTGGGAGAAGACTGAGCCAAAGTAGGAATTGAGCACCTCTGCCTTTTCTTTGTCCTCTGTTATCATTTTGCCATCCTTATTTAATAGCTGAACAACCATTTATTTCCTCTGCCTTTTACTATGCACGTAGCTGAAGAAAGCCTTTTTGTTGTTTTTAACATCCCTCGCTAACCTCAGCTCATTCTCAGGTTTAGCCTTCCTGACGCCATCCCTGCAATTCTGTGCCTGTACTCTTCCTTTGTTACTTGGCCTTCTTTCCACTTCCTATACGTGTCCTTTTTTTTTTTTCAGGTCATCTCTAAGCTTTTTATGAAGCCACATTGGCTTCTTCTGTTGTCTTCCACCTTTTCTTCTTGTTGGAATTGTTTGTAATTGTGCCTTGAGAATTTCCTTTCTTAAAAGCTCCCACCCATCTTGGTCTCCTTTTCTCATTAGCGTCGCTTGCCATGGGACCCTACTGATCATTGTTCTGAGTTTATTAAAATCAGCTTTCCTAAAATCCAGGGTACGCATTTGGCTACACTCGGTTTTTGCTTCCCTTAGAACCAAGAACTGAAGTGCAACATGGTCGCTTTCCGCAGAGTTCCTGTAACTGCTACTTTATCCACAAAGTCATCCCTGTTGGTTAGGATCAGGTCAAGGATAGCCGATCCTCTAGTTCCTTCCTCTACTTTCTGTAGGAGGAAATTATCCGCCAGACCGCCACACAAGTCAGGAATTTCCTGGAGGGGCCATGTTTTGCAGAAACAAAACATGTTTCCTGCCCTCAGCATTGGGTGCCTGAGGCAGCTGCCTCGTTCTGCGTAATGGTAGGGCTGGCTTCTCCAGCTTTCTTTTCCCACTAGGAAGGAACCTTCATAGTTGTGAATATGCAATTATGAGCAGGTGTTATGCTAGCTGTAAGCACAAGACTCCCACAACCGCCTTTTAAATTTCATCCACAAGCAATAGATGCCTCCTTCGAAGCTGATAGTGCTGCACATATATTTTGTCATTTAAACTTGGGTAGTTTTTGTCCGGGAGCTCAAGAAGTGTGAACTGGCTCTAATTGAAATTATCTGATGGATCTATATTTCCAACAAGGGGTGGGGGTGAGACAAAGGAATGTATATACAGAGCTAGGACTTCCACTGAAATAAATGGGAAAGGACAGTGGTTAAGGAGCATTAAATGTGCATTGGTGTGTACACAGATTTCTGTATCAGCGCTATATGTTTAGGATCAGAATGGGATGCAAAGTAGGACTTGGGTTCATTTGTCACAGGGCATCTTTTGAAATTATTCATTGTGCAAGGTCTATACATTTAAAAGAGATCATAGCAAGACAACCATTCTGTGGGGCAAATGTCTCTGTATTCTTCTGCTTTCATTCAAGAAAACTTCCTGAAACTAAGTCTATACATAACTATAAGAACCTAATTGAGTTTTCACAAATGACAACTTTTAAGCATAAACTGAATATAATTCCTGGTGAATCTTTAAAATAGGCTTGAAACAAGGATGGGATGTTATCTGTTCTACTAAAAAACACCAGATGATATAATTATCTCACCTTTTTTTTTTTTTTTAAGAGAAAGAGTTTTTTCCCCCTATATAAATCATGTGAGTCACTTACCTGCATGCACACACAAAATTGATGAAGGTCACTTGCCAAGCAAACAATTTCTGACCTCTGCTATGTAAGTAAGAAGCTGAATCCAAATTCATGTGCAGGTCCAATGAAATATTAATGAGACTGAGCAGACATATATTCACACCATGAACACATGGGCAATAGGTAGATATGCAGATTCTGTGTGCATTTGGATTTTCCTTATGGTCAGGTTCTACTTGGGCCTCCCTCACTTGGACATATCTTAAACGGCTTATATTTATACTTAATAGCTTGATGTTTACATTCTGCCTGTTTTATGTTAAAATTTAAAATGTCATCTTGAATTTTCAGCACACGGTTATGGAGTCAGGTGGCAAACGTTCCCCAACAAAATCCCATTTTGAGTAATGCTAAGACTACTGAGAACATGGTCCCAACTTTTTAATATAGTACACTGTGCCGAGCATTGGTTTCTTTGATGGTGTGCACCCTAATATATTTCAATAACTCACTGGTAACATGGTGTATCAAGGGAATTTCAATGAATATCCTGCCCAGATTTTCTGCTCATGTAATGTGTGATGCTCCAGTAACTTTAATAGAGTTATGCATTTTTCACCCAATACTAGAGCTCTGGCCTTTTTTCCCCCTTTCTGATCTTTCAGATTACAGAGTCTGAAATAAATCTGTGCTCCCCACCAACATGTATCATAAAGGGAAGCAAGGCAAACAAGAAAAGAAGAGGTAGCATAAATGTTACTGTGTTCTTCTTTTTAATGTTGCATTGCTTTTGTCAGTGGTAAACAAAAATATTTAGGCAGAAGCCTGATACACAGGTTTGTGCTGCAATCAGCTACAGGGGCCTCTCATGCAATGCAAAAGAGGCACAGGTGCCCAACTCTGATCAACTCTCACAATTTCACCTGTTACTTGTACATGTTTGCACCACTGTCTTAATTATGTGGCATGCTGGAGTCATAGCTCAGTGGTAGACACTTAGCACATCCTCTGTGTATCAGTGTTCCTCACTGCAAAGCCCGAGGGCCATTGGCAGCTCAGTCACAGTCACCTTGAACGTGGCTCTCCATCTCTCTTTCTCATGCTCTCGCTCACGCTGTCTTTGCAACAGAGGCTCTCTAGCTTTCCCTTCTTGTTTGTTGCAGTGGTAGGCTGGCTGCTGCGATCTGGGCTACAGGAGGAGGCTTTGGGGGTGGGGGGGTGAGGAAACCTTCCACTCATCAGCTGTAAGGTGGCTGGGAGCGGGGGAAGGAAAATGCCTGAGCAATTTGACAATTAGCTGTGGTGGGGGAGGAGCCCAAGAGGAAAACAGCAACATGATTGGCTAGCTGCAGTGGTGCACCATGCAGGTGCTGGAGGTTGAGGGTAAATTGAATATGCAAGTGAGAGAGGGAGAACGAGAGAGTGAACAAGCAACATGTCCCTGCACTGGGAGGTTTTGCAGCTTTGAGTAGACCAGAGAACTCTCTTAGTGATGAGAAAAAGACCCATTCCAATCCAAGGACGAAGTGAGCCTCTTGGAATTTGCCTGCCTGGTGACTGACTGATGGTGACACATAAAACCTGTGCTACATAGGCAGGGCCATAGCAAACTGTGGGTGAAGCAAATGACAATCTTTGGCCCCTAAATAATGTCCCGAGAGCCTAAACTCAACTCTTAATCAGAAGTTATCAGCCCATTATTTCTTGATTTAAATGCATTTATCAAACTTACCCATTTTATTTCTGTCGCAGGACACTCGAAATGAGACATGGACAGCAAAAAGGAAGAAAACAAAGTAAAACACCAGAGCAATAATGCAAGAACAAGAAAGAAGAACAAAAGATAAAAACACAAAAATAAAACAAGTGAAAAAAGCTGAGTGGAAATTTCTGAGTGAATAAATTATTTTGATAGTGGTTGCACCACCAAGAAAGCTCTGTTCTGAGCATGACTTTTTGCTTTCAAAAAGAAGATGGTGTGAATAGTCTAAATTGAGTGCAGAATCTAGTTTGGCCCAAGGGCTGGATTCCAAGCCGAATTCCAAGCCTTAAGTAGAGGCATTTCAACCTTTTAGAATGCAGGAAGAACAACACAAAAGCCAGGAAACCACCAAACAATTGGTGGTTGGGGGTAAGGGGGTGGGGCCAGGGAAAAGGGGCATGTCTATATGGGGAATCTAGAAAGCTAGATTGGAACCCCAGGAGGGCTGGATTGGACCCTGAGCCTGAGGTGCTGATTCCTGGTCTACATCTTGGCAGCGCAGTGAGTACTGGCCTACTGCGGTCTTCCTGAACCTCATACCCTAACTGATGTGTCCAACACATCTGGAAGGCACTAGATGTATCCAAAACATCTGGAAGGCACCAGGTTGGGAAAGGCTGGTCTAGTGGTGGAAATTCCTTTTGGTACAGTTACATCATTGTGCATTTTCACTGGGCTAGATTGGATGATTCTGTCTCTCTCTCTCTCTCTGACCACTCCACCACACTTATATTAGTAGGTAGCGGGAGCAAGAATGTGCCGTACCACCCTGCCTATCTGACATGCCTACCACATCGACAAAAATGGGAAAACTGAGAGGGAAAGCACTGTGTGCAAAAAACAACAGGAAGGACAAGATCCCAAAGCGCCCCTGAGTATGGTCTATAATAATTGTTTATTTGTTGTGCAAATCTCCAAAATGCTCTGCTCTGTGCTTTTTGAGACAAGGTCTCTTCTACAGGAGCATTTAATCTGCTTAAAGTATATAAAATACATATTTTTGTTGTGTGGTGAAATTAACGTACAGTTCCTAAAAATCAAATTTTAGGAATTGTATACTTTGATTTTACCATACAACTAAATATGTATTTTATATACACAACAAATAAACAATTATTATAGACTATATTCAGTGGCACTTTGGGATCTTTTCCTTCCTGTTGTTTTTTATGTCTATCCCATCACCAATACCACCATCCCGTCAAAATCCGATGTGTACAATCGAATGCACATAGGCTCAGTTCGTACGATCCATTGTCAGATGTTATGTAGGGCTGTAGATGCATAAGCCTCAGAGACCACAGCTCAGTAGCAGAGCACGTGCTTGGCTTGTAGAAGGTCCAGTGTTGGCTCAGGAAAGGAACATGGCTGGCTGGTCAGATGTGGAGGTGTGCCTGGCCCTGTTGGTTATTTATTTGTTATTGAATATCAGATTTGTGTGTGTGCATGGAATGTGCACATTCTTTGAAGCCTTGGATATAAATTCTGTCTCACAAAGCATTTTGGCATTTTTGTCACCTGTCTTTGATAGATATGTTTTGCTTTTTTTAATGATATGCTTTTGAACAATTTTTAATATGTTGTAAGCCACCAAGATGTACAAAAAATGAACCAAAAAATAACAGAACAACAATAATACAAGAACAAGAACTATGAATGCCACCATGAGCATTGTTTTAACAATGGAAGGGTGGGTTATACTTTAAACAAACAAACAAACAAACAAACAATTTCTTTTCTGTGCCTCAGATATTGGACTGAGATTATAAATCAATTTTGAAAATTCCTGTTAAACTATAATTTTCTGATTAAACCATAACAGGGGATACATTGTTGTGTCTTTATTGAATAAAGTGTCAGGCAAAATAAATATTGAGCCATTTCTCTATAATTTTTAGGGAAAGGTGGCATGGACATTCCCCTGTTTTTCCCCCCTTCATTGCATCTGATACAACTTGACAACAAGAGCTTTTATAACAATTTGGGCTTACTGAATTCACAATGTGCTCCCTGTAATAGTTTTCAATCACTCAAGAGCAAGGTGATGTAGTTCCTATTGACTTTGGCTATGATAGGTTCAAAAGAGACATTTGCACAAAATCGTGAGTCTTTGTTCCAATCCAAAAAGTTGGCCTGCCTCCATGAATGCTCCAGACAGTGAGATCATGTGGGTTATTGTCTGAATATGCTCCTACATTAATTTGATGTTCATTCTCACTATAGTACTTGATTTACTATGAATTTTAAAGTGTCCTATGCATTAGACACAACAGAGAATTTGTATATTACGGGCTGTAAATTACACATCAGTTAATGGGTATAAGCAAGTAAACATGAGTATGACCTATAAAAAAAATGGGGGAAAGATGGAAAATACTAATTTACCTAACTCTCTAGTGAATTTATTAGATTATTTGGTAGGTGGCAATGGCTGCTCTTTCCAAATTGTATTAAGTATGATCTAGAAGTTTTTTGATAAAGATTAGCAAGACAGACTTCTTAGTCATATAGCATTCAATTTACATGTAAGTAGGAAACTTTCCTTCTTCGCATTTGAGACAACATGCTAAATAAAGATGCATTCAAAATCCAAAATCCACTTACAAGCCCTCGAAACAAACAAGTTGAGTTTACCATATTGTGGCAGAATTGAACTGCATATCTACAAGGCAATAAATTGTCTTAAGTGGAACATAAATAAATAAAGCCATAGCATACGGCTTATGTTGGCTTTCTTCTTAAGGATGGATTTCACCATGAGTGAGCATTAAATAAAAGCAAAGAAATCTAGGCAGTTGAATACACTTAGCACTGTATTCCATGTTGCAATTTAATGACACGAAAGTGCTCCCACTGGTGCTGAAACGTCTAAAAATGTAATGTGGGATGAACAAAGTGTTAAGCATCCTTTGCTTCCTAGGGCTCCTTCACACTGAGCTCTTATCCTGCGATTGAGATTGCTCCTTCACAGAAGTTTGCTGGCTCATTACATGACGCAGTGATCCTCCAGGGTGTCTCCTGCACTAAATGCCCTTTATTCCATTTTTAAATAGATCGCAGATAATGAGCTATCAAATTACCCCGTTGTGTTCCAATTCAGTTTCCTCCGTGAAAAGAGTTAAAGCGGCAAGAAGAGGAGCGAGATCAATGAAAGATAATGGAAGACTCAGATATCGGGGGGAAGGTAAGCACGTCCAAAGGGGGTCAGTTGTGATCCTGCATTTGAAATGGAAGCAGAAAGCCTCGTTTTAAATGCAGGATTTTAGGTAGGGTAGAATTAGGTAGAATTCTAGAATTAGGTAGCATTCTGCCACAGATCACGGTGAGGCCGAATGCCAGTGCATTCAGCCCCCCGAAATCTGTGGCGGAACGGCCTGCCACCCCCTTGCCCCCCCGCGGATCCCCCCCGGGATGAGACTTACCTAGGGCAGATCTTCCGGGCGGCGGCGGCTCCGGCAGCTGGTCTTCTGATCGGCTGCCGCTGCCGCCATTTGCAGTTTTTTTTTTTTTACACAGACGTGATAGGCTACGTAAGTTTTTACATAGCCTAAAATGTCTGGGTAAAAAAAAAAAAAGCGTACGCAAATGGCGGCGGCTACATCTGCTACGCTACTTGCGTTCCCCTTATTTTCGCTGTCTTAGTCTATGTAAATATTTACGTAGAGTAAGACGGCCCAAACTAAGGAACGCGAATGGCGGCGGCCGTAGCTGCCGCCATTTGCGTACGTGGTTCCCCCCTCCAGAGCCCTCCGCAGCCGGAAATCCGGCTGCGGACAGCTCTGGCCTGGCTGGGCCTGGCCAGCTGCTCCGCAGAGCTGCCGCAGAGCACAGCCGGCCGCGGAGGATTCCGGGGGGGAGGAACGGATCACCTCCCCCCCGGCGAGGATTCCAGGGGTAGGGACAGAATGCCTCCCCCCCCACCATCAACATAATCCGCGAAAGGTAAGTGACTTTTGTACATCCCTAATTTTAGGCTGGTGTAGAGATGCCCGTAGAGTAGGGATGTTAGAGTATTCCACCACGGACTCCAGTGAGGCCGGATTCTTTAGAATTCGGCCCCCTGGAGTCCATGGCAGAACGGAGCAATCCCCCCCGTCACCCCGCGGAATCCCCCCGGGACAGAGCCTACATTTGTCGGCCGCCCGCTGCCCCACGAATGGCTGCCCTGGACTGCGGCTGGCATTTCCTCTCTACTTTAGCCATGATAGGCTACACAAATATTTACGTAGCATATCACGGCTAACGCAGGGACACCATTTGCATCCCTGCCTTTTGCTCTGATAGGCTACGTAAATATATATGTAGCCTATCACGGCTACTGCAGGGATGCAAATGGCGGCCGCTACAGCGGCCGCCATTTGTAGCCGCAGCCCAGCAGCAGACAGAAGTTCGGCTGCGGGCAGCCCCGGCTGGCAGCTCTGTGGGCTCCCCGCAGAGCGGAGCTGGCCGGGGAGGGATGGATCGCCTCCCCCCTCAGTGGATGGCCCCAGAGGAATGGGGTAAGTAATCTGTACACCCCTACCCTAGAGTGGTGAGAAGTTCTAGTGGAAAAACTATACTGTGGTATTTCCATTGAATAAAGGAGCAGTGGATGTGCTGGTGCCTTACAATATTTTCTTTATTTGCAAATATACCAGCAAAGCACATGTGAGCTGCATTTGGCATTTAAATGGGCTGTGGCTCAGTGGCAGAGCACCTGCTTTGCATGCAGAAGGTCCCAGGTTCAATCCCCGCCATCTCCTGGTAGGGCTGCCTGAAACGCTGGGGAGCTGCTGCCCATCGGTGCTGACAACACTGGGCTAGATACACCAATGGTCTGACTCAGTATAAGACAGCTTATATATAACAGGAGTAGGCAACTTGTGGCTTCCAGATGTTTTGGCCTACAGCTCCTATCACCCCCCCACTGGCTATGCTGGCTCGGGTTGATGGGAGCTCTAGTCCAAAATATCTGGAGGGCACCAGGCTGCCTGCCCCTGATTTAGGGCATTCCCTCAAATAAGCATTAACCACACATAATAAAATGAGTTACAAAAATTATGAAATTGTATACCAAGGGCTTATCTAGAAAAGCACTTCCAAGCATTGCCTCCATTGTATTTTGACCCCTGTGGAATAGCCTTTTACTCTATCCTCACATAATGGATAGGAGGTGGCCTTGCTGCAGGGGGGATAGCTGTGCTGCTGCCTCTTTGTTTCTGGAAGGTTGCTGTGCACTCTTGCACAAGAGTTGGACGCACTCAGCCTTCAACAAAATTCATATAACCAGCGCTCAAAGTGGGATGGAATGCCATTCCACTTCTTTTCAGATGGACATAATTGAGACTGGCCTAACCATCCTGCTTCCCTTTCCCTCCTGCTTTGAAACCATCCTACTTCCTTCAAAACCATCATACCACCTTTCCCTCCTACTTTGGGCACTGCATATAATTTTGTATTACTGTCTAGTACCTTTCAGGAGCCATGTGGAAGATGCATCCTAAACCACCTACATCTCAAACACTTTTTTATTGAGAAAGAATTATAATTCGACATGATCCATTTTGTTCCAGACAACAAAAATCTTCTTTTAACATGAAGAAGATGTTTAACATGAGTAAAAACATGGCAGTATGAGTTCCTCAGATTTACATGAATACAGTTTCTAGATATTTTGCACAGCTGTCTAATTACAAATACTTATTTTGTTGTATGTCCAGCACTGGAGATGTTATCTGTACTCTCTTTGTGAATTTAAAACTTCTCAAAAGAATTTTTTTCCATAATGAAAAATAACCAAAAGGGCTTTCATTCATGAAAATATGAGAGGCATCTGAAAATCTAGGATATGTAGGAGTAATGCCCTGTTGTTCTATTTTGCTTTTTGAAAAATCTTATTTAACCCATTTTCCTACTGGGTTGAAGGAAGCATGTCCGGAAAATAGTGGAAGACGTGCGGGCATATTTTGAATGCCTAAACAGTTGAACACTAGATGTAGAAAGATTCAATGATAACATTGGAGGAATGTGTGTAGGTGATCACACACCAGGCAACCACAAAGACGTGCTTGCATTTTAATAATTTCATATGTCAGAGACTGGCCTGGCATGGAAGCACTTAGGACTTATTTCATAACGTACAATATCAAGACACATGGCACAAGATGGTGATAGGGTGACAGCCAGGCTATTGAACATACAATGAATGTGGACAAGAAATCTGAACACCGTATGCTGCAAAACCAAGTAACACTGCATGACACATTCTACCAACTTCAATCAAACTGTAAAGTTGCGGTGTGGCAGTGTTGAAGTTGTTTATATTTCTAGTTTTAATTGATTGATTTCATTGCAAATATTACACCTATGCATAAAATACATCTCCTGAAAGCTGTTGTCTTTAAAATTTTAATTCACCTGCTAAAAATCTTGGCAGATGGTGAGGAAATACGAAGTTACATCATAGTGTTAGCTAGTCCAGAAACAAAAGAGGGTGATCTACAGTAACTGTATCTTTTTGAAGGGCATTTTTGAGGCTGCTGCCAAAGTTGCTACCACTCGCTTTAGTCAGTTTGCAAGTGCTGCTACCTATGAAAAATCATTAATAAACATTGTCCAGTGGTGACTTGGATGGGTAAAGGACATTAAGAAATTCCATTAAGGCATATGGTTGTCCCCTCCCCTCCCATCTGCGCATATCAGAGGAGATGGAGCATGCCAAATGTTTCAAATTATTTCACTAGGTTCTTTTCATTTTAATGTTAATGGACTGTACCCAATGGTGGCTTTACACTAGTACAACACGTCTGCTTGTGCAAGGCAAGGCACCATGGTGATTTTCATTGATCCACTCTGCCCACTGCAACCCCTGTGTTTCCCGAAAAGCTGCTCCTGCGTGTTGGGGGACTGGACGGGAACAGGATGAGAGGGCTGGTGTCAGTAGGCGGGGTCAGTGAAAATCCGGTGCCTCACTCTGCATGTATGGAAGCACAAAGCCACCACTGGATACAGCCTATCAATTAAAATGAAAATAATCTTGTCAAATAATTTAAAATATTTAGCATGATCAGTCCCTTCCTATATGGGCAGCTGCACACATGGAAGGGGGACTACCAGCTCAATGGAACTCTTTAATTTCCCTAACCATCCCCCAGTGGCCCTCAACTGGGCGCATGGAGCGCACAGCACATGGCAGCATGCCTCGAAACCGGCAGCTAACATGATCAAGGGGCTGGAGTATCTCCCCTCGGAGGGACGGTTACAACAGCTGGGATAGTTTAGCTTGGAAAAAAGGAGGGTCAGGGAAGACATGACAGAGGTCTACAAAATTATGCAAGGTGTGGAGAAAGTGGATAGGGAGACATTTTTCTCCCTCTCTCATAGTAATTGAACTGGGGACATCCCATGAAGCTGATTGGTGGGAGATTCAGGACGGATAAAAGGAAGTACTTCTTCACACAGTGCATAGTCAAACTCTGAAATTTGTTACCCTAACATGTAGTGATGGCCACCAATTTGGGTGGCTTTAAAAGGAGGTTAGATAAATTTCTGGAAAAGAAGGCTATCAATAGCTGCTAGTCCTGATCGTTATGTGCTACATACAGTATCAGAGGCAGTATGCCTATGTACACCAATTGCTGGGGAACATAGGTGGGAGGGTGCTGTTGCACTCACATCCTGCTTGCAATTTCCTAGTCAACAGCAGGTTGGCTGCTGTGTGAACAGAATGCTGAACTAGATGGACCCTTGGTCTGATCCAGCATAGCTCTTCTTATGCTGTTATGTTTCTGGAATGGGATGGCTGCACGCTTCTTCCATAGACTGAGCCAGCTGTACGGCTCCTCAGGACTGCTCTGAGAGTGAGTAGCCTGTGTATGTGGAGAAAAGCTGGTGCCTTTCACTATGGCAGTTGCACATGGTCGCCCCATTCCAGGTAATGGTAGCATGCATGGCATTATGCACAACTGGGTAAGAATCAATAGGAGCAGCGAATTTAAACAGACCACTTGATCCCTATGTGCATTCCTTCCTGCATGTGCAGCTATGAAGGCAGGAGGGCATGAATTACATTTGGGTCCACTATTTATCACTGATTACAGTTGTTTATGAACAGTTACATGAAGAAATATAAGTATTTCATCTAGCAAATGGTACATACTTTAAGAATACTCAGTAGGATGGACTCAGTAAGATTTCCATCCCATGCTTAAATAAAGACTGCACAAAACAAGAATTCAAGGACTATCAATGCCAACTATAAAATTACTGTCAGCTCTTGGAAGTTATTTCTGAGATATAATTGCCTGAATTTTATATGGCTTGCACTGGTTTTCTGAAACAATTATTTAATTTTAATGTATTATAAGCAGTGGTTTTTGTTTTACAAAAATGTCACCCATTTGAGCTCCTGAAATAAACATGTAATTAAAAGAATAAACATTAACACTGAGTTACGTTTCAACTAAGGAGAAGCGGATGGTCACAATCCAAAGAAGTTATTTAAGTAAGGGAATCACAAATAAAGCCAGAGCCTTTAACATTTTCTTAGCAACAGTTCTTATGGTGAACTGCATTCAAATTGTTATTTCTTTTGTCAGCTGGAAGAACTTTTCTTTGCTTAATTACACTTCAAGGGTTCATCAGCTTTGCTTCCCCAAATGCTTTACTTGGCATACATAATTTTCCAGGAAAGCTTTTACTATGTGTGTGTGTGGATGGCGGGTGGTGGGGCTTTGGGCATCTCTACACCAGCCTAAAATCCTACATTTAAAACGGGGCTTTCTGTTCCATTTTAAATGTAGGATCACAATGACCCCCTTTTTCACCAGCTTCCTTTTTCCCTTCCCTTCCCCACTCCTTCTCCCAATATCCGAGTCTTCCGTTATCTTTCATTGATCTCACTCCTCTTCTTGCCGCTTTAACTCTTTTCATAGAATCATAGAATAGTAGGGTTGGAAGGGGCCTACAAGGCCATCGATTCCAACCCCCTGCTCAATGCAGGAATCCAAGTTAGAACATCCCTGACAGATGGCTGTCCAGCCTCGTCTTGAACGCCTTCCAGTGTGGGAGAGCCCACCACCTCCCTAGGGAATTGGTTCCATTGTCGTATTGTTCTAACAGTCAGGAAGTTTTTCCTGATGTTCAGCCAGAATCTGGCTTCCTCTAACTTGAGCCCATTATTCCGTGTCCTGCACTCTGGGATGACTGAGAAGAGATCCTGGGATCCTGAGAAGAGATCCTGGCCTTCCTCTCTGTGACAACCTTTCAAGTACTTGAAGAGCGCTATCATATCTCCCCTCAGTCTTCTCTTCTCAAGGCTAAACATGCCCAGTTCTTTCAGTCTCTCTTCATAGGGCTTTGTTTCCAGTCCCCTGATCATCTTTGTTGCCCTCCTCTGAACCCTCTCCAGTTTGTCTGCATCCTTCTTAAAGTGTGGCACCCAGAACTGGACACAGTACTCCAGATGAGGTCTAACTAGTGCTGAGTAGAGGGGAACTAGTACTTCCCAGGATTTGGAAGCTATGCTTCTATTAATGCAGCCCAAAAGAGCATTTGCCTTTTTTGCAGCCACATCACATTGTTGGCTCATATTCAGCTTGTGATCGACAACAATGCCAAAATCTTTCTCGCTTGTAGTCTTGTTGAGCCATGTATACCCCATCTTGTAACTGTGCATTTGGTTTCTTTTTACTAGGTGCAGAACTTGGCATTTATCCCTATTAAATGTCATTCTATGGTTTTCTGCCCAGCGCTCCAGTCTATCCAGATCACTTTGAATTTTGTTTCTGTCTTCCGAAGTATTAGCTATCCCGCTCAATTTGATGTCATCTGCAAATTTGATCAGCATTCCCTGCACCTCCTGCTCCAAGTCATTAATAAAAATGTTGAAGAGCACTGGGCCCAGGACTGAGCCCTGCGGTACCCCACTCGTTACCTCTCCCCAGTTTGAGAAGGTCCCATTGATAAGGACTCTTTGAGTCCGATTCTGTAGCCAGCTGTGGATCCACTGGATCGTTGTTTCATCCAGCCCATTTGAGCTAGTTTGCTCATCAGGATATCATGGGGCACTTTGTCGAAAGCTTTGCTGAAGTCGAGGTATATGATGTCTACAGCATTCCCACAGTCCACAAGGGAGGTTACTTGATCAAAAAATGAGATCAGATTCATCTGGCAGGACTTGTTTTTGACAAATCCATGTTGGCTTCGAGTAATCACTGCATTGTTTTCAAGGTGCTTACAGATGGATTGTTTTATCATCTGCTCCAGAATTTTCCCAGGGACTGATGTCAGACTGACTGGTCTGTAGTTCCCAGGTTCCTCCTTTTTACCCTTTTTGAAGATAGGGACAACGTTAGCCCTCCTCCAGTCATCTGGCACTTCCCCCGTCCTCCATGATTTCTCAAAGAGAATAGACAGCGGTTCTGAGAGTTCTTCTGCCAGTTTCTAGGATGCAGTTCATCTGGCCCTGGAGATTTGAACTCATTCAAGTAATGAGGTGTTCCTTGACCATATGCCTATCGATCTCAAGCTGCAATCCTGCCCCTTCAGCCTGTACTTCGCCTTTGCCAGGGGGGTCATAGACCCTCTTTTGGGAGAAGACTGAGCCAAAGTAGGAATTGAGCACCTCTGCCTTTTCTTTGTCCTCTGTTATCGTTTTGCCATCCTTATTTAATAGCTGAACAACCATTTATTTCCTCTGCCTTTTACTATGCATGTAGCTGAAGAAAGCCTTTTTGTTGTTTTTAAAATCCCTCACTAACCTCAACCCGTTCTCAGGTTTAGCCTTCCTGACGCAATCCCTGCAATTCTGTGCTACCTGCCTGTACTCTTCCTTTGTTACTTGGCCTTCTTTCCACTTCCTATATGTGTCCTTTTTTGTTTTCAGGTCATCCCTAAGCTTTTTGTGAAGCCACATTGGCTTCTTCTGTTGTCTTCCACCTTTTCTTCTTGTTGGAATTGTTTGTAATTGTGCCTTGAGAATTTCCTTTTTTAAAAGATCCCACCCATCTTGGACTCCTTTTCTCGTTAGCGTCGCTTGCCATGGGACCTTACTGATCATTGTTCAGTGTTTATGAAAATCAGCTTTCCTAAAATCCAGGGTACGCGTTTGACTACACTCGGCTTTTGCTTCCCTTAGAACCAAGGACTCAAGTACAACATGGTCGCTTTCCCCCAGAATTCCTGTAACTGCTACTTTATCCACTAAGTCATCTCTGTTGGTTAGGGTCAAGTCAAGGATAGCCGATCCTCTAGTTCCTTCCTCTACTTTTTGTAGGAGGAAGTTATCCGCCACACAAGTCAGGAATTTCCTGGAGGGGCCATGTTTTGCAAAATTTGTCTCCCAACAAATATCAGGGAAATTGAAGTCCCCCATTACTACTACATCATGCTTCCTTGAAACATTGGCTATTTGCTTTTCAAAAGTTTCATCCTTGTCTTCTCCTTGGTTGGGTGGCCGGTAGTAGACTCCGACCACCAGGTTCCTTTTATTCTTTGCTCCATTTATTTTGATCCAGATGCTCTCGATGGGACTACCAAGCTCATCCTCCTGTATTTCTGTGCAGAGATAAGGATTTTTCACATACAGTGCAACCCCACCTCCCTTTCTGTTCCTCCTGTTCTTTTTGAACAAGTTATATCCTTCAATTGCTGTATTCCAGTCATGAGAGTCATCCCACCAAGTCTCAGTTATACCTATCAAGTCATAATTTCCCTCCTGTATTAAGAGTTCAAGTTCGTTCTGTTTGTTTCCCATACTCTGGGCATTAGTATATAGACATCGAAGACCATGTGCTTCATAGTCTGGCTTTCTTCCTACATGTGTCTGAAGACTATTATTGGGCGCTATCAGAGCTGTTCTCTCCGTTGCAGTGCATGCGCCTACGTCCATTGTTACCCCCAACATTACATCTCCCTTTCCCGTAGGATTCAGTTTAAAGCCCTCCTGATGAAGTTCTTCATGCTGTGGCCAAACACATTCTTCCCATCCTCTGTGAGGTGCAACCTGTCCCTTGCCAACAGCCCATCTTCCAGGAAGTATAGCCCATGGTCCCAGAATCCAAATCTCTCTTGTCGGCACCACCTTCGTAGCCAGTCATTCACCCGGAGTATTTTTTGTTCCCTTTCTATCCCTCTTCTAACTACTGGAAGGATGGATGAGAAAACTCTCTGGGCCCCAAAGTTCTTGAGTTTCCTTCCCAAAGCTTCAAAGTCTGATGTGATTTCTTCATAGCTCCACTTGGCGGTATCATTTGTTCCCACATGGATGAGAAGAAAGGGATACCTGTCAGTGGGCTTTATGAGTGCAGGCAACCTTTCAGTCACGTCTCTAATTCGTCCTCCCAGGAGACAACATATCTGGCGAGTCCATGGGTCTTCGCGACCTACTTGGGTCTCGATCCCAAGCAGCAAGGAGTCTCCCACTATTACCAGACTTCTTTTTTGTTGTAGGCCTGGGTTTCATCGTCTCTGTTTGACTGACCTTCAGCCTCTTGCTCACTCTCATGCAGGTTCCCCTGTGATTCTTCCTCTGCAGGCTGTCCTCCAGTCTCATCCGCAAGTACCTGGAATCAGTTCCACAGCTCCACTGCTTCCACTGGTGCAGAGTGGCGTCTAGTTCTTCTTCTCCTAACTGTCACCCTTTTCCAAGGAGTATCCCCTACTCCATTTTTCTTCACCTCAGCATTTCCCACTGCCTCATCTTGCTGTTGCTTTTTCTGGAGGGAACTAAAGCAGAACACATTATCTGCAGTCTATTTAAAAAAGAGGGTATTTATTGCAGGAGATGCCTTGGAGGTTCATGGCATCATCTAAAGAGCCTGCAATATCAATAGCAGGATAAAAGCTCCATGTGAAGAAAGCCTTTGACTCTCCATTCAGCCTTAGCAGCAAAACAACTCTACTTATTGGTGCTCCCAGATAATACTTTTACTGTACAACCATCCTGCTTCATTCACAGGATTTGATGAGGGATCCAGACAATCTTGCCTTCATCTTGTAACTGTCTCACCTTGATTTCCACTGTTTCTTCCATCTTTTTTCTTACAGTTAAAAATAAATAAATAAATAAAGGAGGAAAAGATGGAATAGCTGCACAATGCCTTTTGAGTCTTAGTGCCCTCCATCTAGAAGTATCCCTATATTTAAAGCGCAATCGCTCCTCATTTTCAGGGACTTAGAAGGACAAATACACAGCTGCGCTCTAGGCCCCAAGCCATCACAACCCATTGGTAGGAAGTGGCATTCACAGGTGTGCATGTATGGGGCTCCACAGCTGTTTCTGGGCTGGAAGAAAGTCATATGGCGCTGGATAGAGAAACACACACTGACCAACTCAGCCTAAGCAACAGATGCATGGTTACCAAATCTAGGAGGTCCCTATTACCCAATCACTTAGGATGGCCATAGAGGACTGTCCTTTTACAGATGGCAGTCCTCTATTTGAAGGGTGCCAGAGGAGTGTTTCCTATTTGAAGGTGTCCTCTATTTGAAAGGCTGCCCTGTCCAATTCCGGTTTAAAGATATATAATCGTAAGAACTGTTGCACATCAGAAGTTAGCAACTGAACAGCAGACAGAACAGGCAGGCACCACAGGTCAACTGGTCACAGTCTGCCACACTAGGGTGAGATGTACTGTATTTCTATGTAAATTATAATAATTATGTCTACATTTATGTCTATACATATAAATTAGGATATGCAAATTTCATGCAAATCACTGTCCTCTTGTTTGATTATTCAAACATGGCTACCCAACGGTCATTGGAACATGTATGTGAACCATCCTGGAATGCCCACCAGCATAAATCTCTCAGCAGGACATTTGGAAGGCTTCCCTGTACTTCAGCTTTCTCTGGGTAGACCTTCCTCATGGTCTTAAGCAGGACCATCCTGCGTGCGTGGGTTGCTTGGGGCCTAGAAGGCTTTGGTGGCTAGCTGTGTGGCGCCTTACCTTCCACTGTTGTAGCACACAGTAGCTGACATTGTTATAGCAGGTGATGCTGCCAAATTTCATAATTAGTTGGCTCATTGGTCAAAACTTGTCCCTTCGTAATTCTTGCCTTTGTAGCAAGCCTGGATCGATGTCTTACAAATTTGCTATTAAGTTTGGAATTGATTGTGAGCTTCAGAGCATGTGCAGTAAAGTAATACACAGATTCTCCCCTAAATGTTTAGTCATCCTACCACTCAGATCCCTGCCCCCACCCATCTTACTTGAATCATTCACATTAGCTGCTTCCCTCACTGTTGTCATTGCTGCCGCAGCTCTGGCTACAAGGAGGAGGAATCTTCATTTCTTCATACCAGTGAGTAAACATCATATGACTTATCACGCAAGCAGGCCACGTGAAAACAACCAATCAGAAAGGGGGGACATAATGTAGTGATGCAGGACATCATGCCACACTACACAATTCCAAACTACAGCTCCAACAACGCACCTTGATATTGCACATGTGAAAGAACCGATATTTGTTATTTTGCGAGTAACAAATTTACTTGGAGTAAGGCTCCATGCATGTGAAGCCCTTACAGATTGGATGTGGGCAGTGGTAATATTGCGTACCTGCCCCCTGGGTATTTTGGTATGCATGGAAACCTCTATACCCACCCTTGACATGTGGCCCAGGAAGACTAGCACACATCCATTCTTTCTAAGTCACATGTATTATTATAATTAGTCCCTTTGCTCAGGCTGATGCTAAGTGAATGCAGCATCTTCTCAGCTACCACTGTCAACATACTATGGAAAGAATTCTGCATTGGACCCCACTGTACAAAGCTGCCTTGTTTGCTGGCTGGCATTTTTAAGTCACACTTGTTCTTCTGAGGTGATCCTGGGATGTTGCATTTGCTCCTATGAAAGCCTTGCTCATTTTGAGACTCTCTGTCTTCAGTCTGAGGGAACAGAGAGACGCAGCCAGTTCTGTTTGTCACATAATTTCATAAACACCAAATTGGATGAGACATTTAAAATATATATCTGTCAAATCTGAACTATGAATGGGATTTTTTCATCTCCTCCTGATGTTGGGCTTGACAAGCCAAAGAATTAAATGAAAAAGAGACTTGGCACTGATTAAGAGTTAGAAAAGACAAGTTAAAAAAAAAATAAGTGGAGAGAGAATTAAGGGGAAAATATTAGATTGAGTTTTATTCCTTTGACAGTGGGTAACTGTAAGAAACAAATACTGAAATTATGTTTTCCCACCCTTTACTCGGGCTGATTTTCACTTCCACTATGGTTACTTTCTATAGCTCCCTCAGAGCCACACTGCATGTTATATCTGGAGCTCTGATGATATTTTTTGTCCTAAATGCAGTTGTGAGGGAGACAGGTGTGAACATTTTATCAGGAAGGAGCAGGGTTGTGTAATCTCATACCTGTAGGCATGTCTTGGCTAGAGGAATTAAACCCTATGGTGGGACATGGGAGGGGGCCTTCTCTGCTGTGGCACCCCAGTTGTGGAATGCCCTCCCCTTGGAGGCCTGATTGATGCTGTTATGGCCAACTGCAATAGACCAGAGTGAAGCCATATTGAGGCCGAGCGAAGGTTGGGCCTGGGTATCTTCACTGTGGAATTTTTGAATGTGTACATGACCACCCCTACCCTTTCTTCTGAAAAACACAAGCTTTGCAAGGTCTGAGAAGCAGTTTGCCTAATCAGCAAGAGTTTCTAAAAGAGCAACTCAGACAGAGTTGCCTATATGTAGCCACCCTCGCAGACAGGCTAGCCAATAGTTTAAGAACTTGTGGTTAAACTAGACTTCCTTTTTAATAAACAAGGATTCTGCGCATGATCAAGTGGCTGTAACCAATTTTCTAATAAAAAGCTAGCTGTGTCTAGCATGCTCTGAGGAGTTTATTTCACTTTATAGAGAGGGTGAACTCCTTCCGCTGCAGAATCATTCCCTCCCTCTCAATGAAGGTATGTTGTACCTGAAAGTGTCTCCAAGGCCCCATCTACACTGGGCTTTTACTCCAGGGCAGGTGCAAGGTGAGGTCCCTTGTGACAGATGACGCAGTTGCAACTTCACAACCATCCGTGGTTTTTACCTGGAGAAAGCGGAGTTCCAAGGAATCGTTTTACTGCAATTTGGGGGGTTTGCTGCGGGTTCCCCCCACGGTTGTGGGCCATCTGTTCCTTCCCTGAACTGACTTTGCATCTTACAGTGGGTGTGTTGTAGGTGTGCGTAGTGACTGCGTCACCCTGTGATGCCCCTTTGCTCCCCCATCCCTTCGCAGGTGCACAGTTACAGAGGCACAGAGGACTGTTTTCATTTATTTAATCACACTTGCACATATTTTTGCAGCTTCATATCTTCGCAATGGTTGCTTTTGGACTCAGTACCCAAGGGCTGGGGAGGGTCTTGAGGGAGGAACAACATCACTCTGGGCACCATTTCGGAGTGATGGTTAGGCACGTAGCGCTCACGCTTGTGAGTGCGAACCATTGTGAGAGTCTTGGGCTGGGGAACTGACAAACTGATGGTGCAGATATGAAGGAGCACAAAACACCCGATTTTTACCTAAAACAGGGTCAGAAATACACAGCAGAGCCCTGCAAATATAAAAGAGCCACTGAAGTGTTGCACCCCCACACTCATGGAACTGCATAGCTGCGCATTTCAGTATAATGGCAGAAAAAAGAGGGTATGGTGAGTCTCTTAGGGAAGCGTGCAGTACATGGCGAGTGTACCGCAGGGCATGCCGACTTGAAGCCACATTGCTGCGCAGTTGCGACGGGGTGGGGGGTCAAAGCGGTGCCATATAGATGGGGCCCGAGTGTTGGGCCAGGACAACGCCTGCATTGATTTCATTTTGGCATCAAGTAAAACAATATGTGTGTTGTTGTTTTTTTACCAAAACCTTGGAGGGCTAAATGCATTCCCTAAAACACTGTTTTAACTGTTTTAGATTTTAATTGGCATTAGCTTGTTTAATGGTTTAATATGTCTTCAGCTGCTTAAACAATTTATTGTTTTATATTATATTGTTTTATAAATTGATTTTATCTGTATACCGCCCTGAGATCTTAATGATATGGGGCGGGATACAAATGTTTTAAATAAATAAATGCTCTCCCCCTGGCATGGGCATCTGCAGGAAGGGGCAAGGGGGTGCTGTTGCCCCCCTAGATGAGCCATACTCTCCAGGTTCCCAGATTTCATTTTTTAAAAAGCAAGTCTTTAGCCCTTATAGAACCTGAGATAGGAGGTAAAATGTGCTGCACTGTTCTGCCCATTTGGTTTGTAAGAAACTAGCCTGCTCCCATCTTTCAGTGTTTTTAGCCAATGAATGAAGTTACAGGAATGATAAACATTGGTAAACCCTTCTGGGTATGGGAAGCCTTTTGGGAGTCTTCCCTGTTAGGAAGTAATTGCAGCCTCATAAAAAACAATTTAGAAATCCAGGAGTTTAATGTAGCTGAGTCTGGGCAATAGTGTGTCTACAGAAGACGAAGAAGAGGTAGCAGCAAAGACAAGTGTTTATGATCTTTCTAACTCAGGTCTTATTAATATTTTTTATGAGTTTATAAACAATTTTTTAAATTACCTTGACAACGTGTGCAGAAAAAGTTCATCATTATTATACCCATATTGCAGGAGGCAGGGTTGTTGCTCAGGAAGTGCGGGTTACACCTATCCTGCAAAGTAGCCTAGTGTTGTTATTCCCATTTTATGGTTGGTGGGTTGGTGGGTGGGGTTAGAGTAGTGTAAGGCAACTTTGCAGTGTAGTCCTTTGTTGTTATCCAGTCTGCTGGTGTGTTGGTGAATTAGAGAAATGAAGACGGGGCTGTGAAGTTGATTGTAGCAGCAGTGCAATATATTAAAGGCCGGGGTAGTGTGGTGGGGGTGTTTGTGTATATACAGCCATAAAAGAACCTGCCATTTTTAGCCCATGCAGGAGGCCCAAGTGGAGCTATTCTTCTCTCTCTTACTGCAGGCTTTGGACTTGAGACAGTGCCATGTAGCTCCTCAGAACTTAGTGTTTTTTCATGTATTGTAATAATAAATAACCCTGTAGTGAAGATAACTGAATCTATTGTGTGTTGCCTGCAGAGCCTAGGAGTAGACTGCAATCTGAGTAGGTCACCCAAGGGCCTACAGGGGTGAAGGGGGTCAGGAAAGAATTGAGGGTTTCAACTGTGGGTGGAGATTCTTTGGACAACCCATAGAGAAGCAACACAGAGGTAGACTTGGTAAATTCTGAGGCCATCTATTTATTTTGGGAGACATGGTGCCCAGGCCTTGTCACTGCTTAGTCACTAGATTTACCAAAAATAGCGGACCTCTGATGCTATCACGTTCCCCCCCACCTAAAGTGCAACCATACACAAAATGTGAAGTTCCAGGAAAAATATGGAATCCCAAAAGAACAGTGCTGCAGTTCAGAATTCAAGCCATGCACACATTGTATTGTTAGCTGGTGTAAGAAGTGGCTAACAACATGAAAATTAAAGCTAGTAGTCCAGGCTCCTCTAGAACCCTAAACCCTGATCAAGCATACCCATTTTTCCTTCCACCGCTAAAGACACTTGCAACAGGCTCAACTGCTACTCTTCAGAGCTGCCTTCCCCCACCTGGTGCTCTCCAGATGTTTTGGACTTCAACTCCCATCAGCCCCAGTTCAAACTGCTACTTTTATCCTTCACGGCTAGGATCCAGGTTACTCACCCAGACCTCAACATCTTCATCTTAAGCCTTCCTCTGAGTGACCCGGCCAGGTGAGGTGTGGCAAGTGATTAACAGAGAACAGGCCTTTTCAGTGGTGGCACCGTGGCTTTGGAATACTGCTCTTCCCAGAGATGCTCGCTTGGCTCCTACCTTGATGTCATTTCAGCACCAGATAACACCCTTTTTATTTTTCAGGCATTTCAATTTGTCTCAGCTTCTACATGGATATTTATCTCCACAAGTACATTCTATGCTGCTTTTAATATATTTGTATGGTGAGTATATGCTTTATTCTATGCATTTTAAGGATTGTCATCCTTTGATTCTGCCATCTTGAGAACTTGGGATAAAAATGTTCTAGAGAAATCAATCCCTGGTGAACAAAAATAAGGCTATCTGCTCTCTTGTAGCAGTTCACTATTATTTTGTGAATCTTTTCCCCCCTTTGTAAAAAATTATAGAGCAACCAGCTCTTTTGTGAGGAAAAGAACTGAGCAGCATGAGTATGTCCCTACACACTGAAACCCATGGCAGACAGTCCTCTGGGAGGAGGCACTCCGTAAGCAGTGGGTGTTTCTGCATCCCTTACTGGGTCGCCGAACATACCAGGCTGAAAGTTAAGAGACCTTGATCTAGCCACACCACCCTTCTGGCCAACCTGGATCTAGCCACTGTAGGTCCCAGGGGTGCTGTACACTTTGCTCTTTCTGCCTGCTTCTTTCTCCTTCACAGCTGGCCAGACTGGTAAGTACAGCAAATTTGAAATTTTTCACCCTGAAGGCTCTACTGCAGGGAGAGGCGACATCCAGGCTCAGGGGGCATAATGTTGCAAGAAAATATGGTGTGTGGAATGCAGAATCGTGCTCCTGGGAAGCCTCTGGGAATGCAATTCTGCCTGCACCTTGTTTCCTTGCAAAACTGCCACTACTTTTGCTGCAGACAGAAAGCCTGGCCCCTTCTTTGCTTAAAGGCCTCTCCTCACAGCTGTGGAAGACTTAAATTAACACTGCCCTGTTGTGTCCCAATTAAGCTGGGACACTACTGGTCCATTTCAGGTATTTTCACACTTAAATTTACACACAATAATAAAGGTTTAGTGAAGTTCATGAATACTCTCTCCGCCTAAAGAAGCTTCAGCTTAATAACACTTCCAAAATTATGTGTGACAGAGTGGATGTTTAAAAGATGGTAAGAGGAACTGCTAACACACTTTTATCAGGCCTACTGACATGCAGGAGTGAAGATTATAACAAGGTATAATTGTTGCTTGCTCACTTGTTTGAACTCAAGCAAACTATATCAAATGGCACCTAATTATACTCATCGAATAACCATTACAGAAGGGAACATACACAGTGGTAGCTCAGTGTAAACAAAAGCCCATATTCTATTACCAGGGTAGGTGTAAACAGATAAGAAGCTGCTGCTGCTGCTAATTAGCTTGGCATTTTTGTGCTTGCAACATCAGAAGTAAATTGCATGAAAATATGTTTGGAGCCCGAGTACAAAGTTTCCTGCAGCTCCATCTGGTGCATGCCCTCCGATTACCCGGAATGTTTGGCTGCTGGACTGAAGGACATCATTTGAGAGCAGGCCAAGTTGAAAGGTCTACTGGCGGTAAACAATGACCACCCTTTTACAAGTGGATCATTGTTGCCGAACAATAACGCTTTCTGGCTTATTTGAATGTCAACAATTCAGAAAAGTTGATGTTTTGGAGCTATCAAATAAAATGTTTTTTGTGAAACAGTTTATTATTTCAGTGGCAATTATTTGAATCATTCATGGTAAAGGATGTTTACTAATGAGAGCTTGGCGGCTGCAAATTCCAGGGAGACTGAATGCTCTTTGTGCTGACAAAAAGGCCCAAATCACAGGAGAGCAACTGACTGGACAAATCATTCATCTATGCAAATGCCAGCTAAAATGGTCAGATGCATTTATTACCCTCCTCATTATAGTAAACAAGGCAAGAATCGTGACTGGCAGTTATCAACTTGCCCTGAAGTATGATTTGTTCTCCTACTACTATTTAAATGAGAGGAAAAAAGGCATGCCACCAGGGACTTTGTCGGTGTATGAAAGAGTAAATGTCACATAGCCCAGTGCTTAAAGACTCTTGATTGACAAATGTTTTATTTGACATATCAAACAATGATGGTTTTCATATCAAATAGCCCACATTTGTGAGCTAAAAGTTAACCCCTTAAAGAGTGATACAATACCAGAGTAGGCTCTAGAAAGAAGCTACTCTCAAACTAGATCCGAGCAATTCTTCTTCTAAAGAACTAAAAATACACTCTAGAGCAGGTGACAGGAATGACAAATTGTTTTATCGCAGCACACACACACGCAAACAAAAACATCACACAAATGATAGTGCAAAAAGTACTTCTTACCGGTGGCTTCAAATGACCTACTTGTGTTCTATAACTGCGATGTTGCTGTTTTAATGTTGGGAGAGCTAACTAGTAATGGAATTACTCATTAGAAATGCTAACTTTTCCATAATGCCATATCACTTTGTCTGGACATGTATCTTGAATTCATCCCAGGCTTACTCTTGGCACTCCTGCTTCTATAAGAACTCTTTGTCACCCCATCCCTTTTAACACCTAGAAGGATTCACAGTTTCTTAATGCATATTTAGCATTCCCCCTTTTTTCTGTTTAAATTTACTTATATATAAGAACTGCTCTCAATTCTGGGAGAAGGCAACCAATCTGTATGGGAAACATCCATGGTAACATCAGGACAATTAATTAAAAAACAGCAACAAAAGATTCTGATACAGAAATTCTCTTTAGTATGGCATGAGGGGAAAACATGTATGTATTTGACATTAACTAGAATAGTTTCACATATTCAGCTGCTGAATGTTCATTCTCCCCTCTTAACTCCTTCCAGATTCCATCTCCTTCCTTGCTTCTATTTGTTTCTTCTCCCTGTGCCAAGAGAGCTCATTTTTACGTCAGCTACATGTGATCCAAGGATTATCTTCTTCTGCTAGGCTAATCCGTATGAAACACATCAAAACGGATGAAAGATCTGAAGTTCTCTGGTACACTGTAAATACTTGATCAGCTGTGTCATACACACATGTACACAAAGCAATACAAGGAGAGTGCTGTAGATTGAAGTTTATCAGCCTTCTGTTGGCCACTTACAAATATTTTTGTTAAGAAATGATCAGCTATAGCAAATCTGACGTCCTATAGTAAAAAAACTCATAAGCTAATTAAAGAATGTAGGAAAAGGTACTCACTTCATTTGTTGTTGTTCAGTTGTTCAGTCGTGTCCAACTCTTCGTGACACCATGGACCATAGCACGCCAGGCTTTCCTGTCCTGCGCTCTTTTATCTTATGCTACTGAATCCTTTGCTGTTATTAATATATCTTGATTTTGAATCCCTCCATTAAATGCTCATTTAATTTACTCATATATTTTACTAGTTGGTTAGCTTGGTTAGAACACACATTTTTTGCACTATTTTTCTCCAGGAATAGAGAAAAGGTAGGTATTGTTTCATTTCCATCCATCCTTCGCATGACCATCAATTTAAGCCACTGATCTCTGCAGATCCTGAGGTTGCTCTTGCTTGTTCAGTCGTTAAGTGGTGTCCGACTCTTCGTGACCCCATGGACCATAGCACGCCAGGCCTTTCTGTCCTCCGCTCTCTCCCAGAGTGTGCTCAAGTTCATATTCATTGCATCGGTGATGCTATCTAGCCATCTCATCCTCTGCCGTCCCCTTCTCCTCTTGCCTTCGATCTTTCCCAGCATCAGGTCTTTTCCAGTGAGTTTTCTCTTCGCATTAGGTGGCCAAAATATTGGAGCTTCAGCTTCAGTATCTGTCCTTCCAATGAGCACTCAGGGTTGATTTCCTTTAGGATTGACTGATTTGACCTCCTTGCAGTCCAGGGGACTCGTAAGAGTCTTCTCCAGCACCACAGTTCGAAAGCATCAATTCTTCGGCGCTCAGCCTTCCTTATAGTCCAGCTCTCACAGCCATACGTTACTACTGGGAAAACCACAGCTTTGATTATGCAGACCTTTGTCGGCAAGGTGATGTCTCTGCTTCTTACTATGCTGTCTAGGTTTGCCATAGCTTTCCTCCCAAGGAGCAAGCGTCTTTTAATTTCATGGCTACAGTCATCATCTGCGGTGATCTTGGACCCCAAGAAAATAAAATCTGTCACTGCTTCCATTTCTTCCCCTTCTATATGCCAGGAAGTGATGGGGCCAGATGCCATGATCTTCGTTTTTTTTAATGTTGAGTTTCAAGCCAGCTTTTGCACTCTCCACTTTCACCCTCAACAAGAGGCTCTTTAGATCCTCTTCGCTTTCTGCCATTAGGGTGCGTATCTGCGTATCTGAGGTTGTTGATAATTCTCCCGGCAATCTTAATTCCGACCTGTGATTCATCCAACCTGGCGTTTCTCATGATGTGCTCTGCATATAAGTTAAATAAGCAGGGTGACAATATGCAGCCTTGTCATACTCCTTTCCCAACTTGGAACCAATCGGTTGTTCCATGTCTGGTTCTCACTGTTGCTTCTTGACCCTCGTACAGGTTTCTCAGGAGACAGGTAAGGTGGTCTGGTACTCCCATGTCTTTAAGAATTTGCCACAGTTTGTTGTGATCCACACAATCAAAGGCTTTAGCGTAGTCAATGAAGCAGAAATAGACATTTTTCTGGAATTCTCTTGCTTTCTGCATGATCCAGCGAATGTTGGTGATTTGATCTCCAGTTCCTCTGCCTCTTTGAAACCCAGCTTGTACTTCCAGTAGTTCTCGGTTCACATACTGCTGAAGCCTAGCTTGTAGGATTTTGAGCATAAACCACAGCTTTGATTATGCAGACCTTTGTCGGCAAGGTGATGTCTCTGCTTCTTACTATGCTGTCTAGGTTTGCCATAGCTTTCCTCCCAAGGAGCAAGCGTCTTTTAATTTCATGGCTACAGTCACCATCTGCGGTGATCTTGGACCCCAAGAAAATAAAATCTGTCACTGCTTCCATTTCTTCCCCTTCTATATGCTGGCATATGAAATGAGCACAATAGTGCGGTAGTTTGAATACTCTTTGGCATTGCCCTTCTTTGGAATTGGAATGTAAACTGACCTTTTCCAGTCTTGTGGCCACTGTTGAGTTTGTTGGCATATTGTTGGCATATTGAGTGCAGCACTTTAACAGCATCATCGTTTAGGATTTTAAATAGCACAGCTGGAATACTGTCATCTCCGCTAGCTTTGTTGTTAGTAATGCTTCCTAAGGTCCACTTGACTTCACTCTCTAGGATGTCCGGCTCAAGTTCAGTGACCGCACTCTCATGGCTATCAGGGACATTAAGATCTTTCCTGTATAGTTCTTCTGTGTATTCTTTCCACCTCTTCTTAATCTCATCTGCTTCTGTGAGGTCCCTGCCTTCTTTGTCCTTTATCATGCCCGTCTTTGCACAAAACGTTCCCTTGAAATCTCCGATTTTCTTGAAAAGATCTCTAGTCTTTCCCTTTCTATTGTTTTCCTTGATTACTTTGCATTGTTCATTTAAGAAGGCCTTCTTGTCTCTCCTTGCTATTCTCTGGAACTCTGCATTCAGTTGGGTATATCTTCCCCTTTCTCCCTTGCTTTTCGCTTCCCTTCTTTCCTCTGCTACTTGTAAAGCCTCCTCAGACAGCCACTTTGCTTTCTTGCATTTCTTTTTCTTTGGGATGGATTGAGTTGCTGTTACGGACCTCCGTCCATAGTTCCTCAGGCACTCTGTCTATCAGGTCTAATCCCTTAAATCTATTAATCACCTCCACTGTATATTTATAAGGGATATGATTTAGGTCATCCCTGAATGGTTTAGGGGTTTTCCCTACGTTCTTCAATTTAAGTCGAAATTTTGCAAGAAGCAGCTCATGATCTGAGCCACAGTCAGCTCCAGGTCTTGTTTTTACTGACTGTATAGAGCTTCTCCATCTTTGGCTGCAAAGGACATAATCAATCTGATTTTGATACTGACCATCTGGTGATGTCCATGTGTAGATTCTCCTTTTGTGCTGTTGGAAAAGAGTTTTTGCTATGATCAGCGTGTTCTCTTGGCAAAACTCTATTAACCTTTGTCCTGCTTCATTTTGTACCCCAAGGCCATGCTTGTCTGTTATCCCGGTGATTTCTTGACTTCCTACTTTAGCATTCCAATCCCTATGATGAAAAGGACAACTTTTTTTGGTGTTAGTTCTAGAAGGTGTTGCAGGTCTTAGAACCGATCAACCTCAGCTTCTTCGGCCTCAGTGGTTGGGGCACAGACTTCAATTACTGTGATGTTGAATGGTTTGCCTTGGATTCGTACTGAGATCATTCTATTGTTTTTGAGATGGTACCCCAGTACTGCTTTTCCCACCCTTTTGTTGACTATGAGTGCTACTCCATTTCTTCTAAGGGATTCTTGCCCACAGTAGTAGATATAATGGTCACCTGAATTAAATTTGCCCATGCTTGCCCATTTTAGTTTGCTGATTCCCAAGATGTCGATGTTCAATCTTGCCATCTCCTGTTTGACCACCTCCAGCTTACCTTGATCTTACATTCCAGGTTCCGAAACAATATTGTTCTTTACAGCATCGGACTTTATTTTCATCACCAGACACATCCACAGCTGAGTGTCCTTTCGGCTTTGGCCCAGCCGCTTCACTCTTTCTGGTGCTACTTGGAAATTCCCTCTGCTCTTCCCCAGTAGTATAGTGGACACCTTCCGACCTGAGGGGCTCATCTTCCGGCGTCACATCTTTTAGCCTTGTGATACGTTCCATGGGGTTTTCTTGGCAAGAATACTGGAGTGGGTTGCCATTTCCTTCTCCAGTGGACCACATTTTGTCAGAACTCTCCACCATGACCTGTCCGTCTTGGGTGGCCCTGCACGGCATAGCTTATGGCTTCACTGAGTTACGCAAGCCCCTTCGCCACAACAAGGCAGTGATCCATGAAGGGGGAGGTTGCTCTTACAGGTTACCAATTTAACAAAGTGGGAGAGGTAAACAAATGGCGATGAAGCTGAGAAAGAGCACCATCTATGCACAAAATCCCTGTGCACAGGAATTTGAAGAAAAAAGTAAAAACCAGGTGCTAATGAAACTAGTATGAGTAACCTGCTGTCAATATGCCAGTATCATTGCTGGTCTCTACCTTCTCAAGTGCAGGCAAAGTTAAATAAATTGTAGTTATGTTGTTTGCATTTTTACCCTACTCTCCAGCTGAAAAGGCTCTGGGAGCAGCTTATATAAGACCAATTAAAAAAACAAGACAGTCCCTGCCCATAGGCTTACAATCTAAAATACATAAATAAAATAAATAAAAGATATGGCAGAAAAGGAAAAAGGGATGAGGAGTGACGAGGAAAAACAAATGAACTCAGGCACCAATTCTAACAGTAACACAGTAGTTCTTATAATGGCAGCTGGAATGGAAATATTTCAGGGACGGGATACAAATATAACTGGTCTCTCATTAAAGCCAGGGGAGTACAGACTGCTTTTCATCTCTCCCTCTGCTGCAGTCTGATGGAAAGGCTGCTGCCAGGTGACAGCTGAGGGAGAGAAGAGCCTGATGGAGCTGATCTTTCAGCAAAGCCAATGGAACGGCCCTTCTTGCTCCCTGATGCAGCCTAATGCAATCGTTGATTAATATAGTTCAGGAATTTTCAGAAATGTGAACTAATCCAGAAGTTCTCAAGCACTTAATGTGTCCAGTCAATAACAGTGCTATGTTCATGCCTCTGTTCCCTGGATAAGTGATAATCAGCAAGTCACAGCCAAAATGGCTGCATTCATCAGAGGGCTGGGGAACAAAAATAGAATGAAATATTTCTAATTCACTATGCTGAGTATCAGCAATCTATAGAGAGTCAAGTCTGCTGTAATCAAGAAATGTAATAACCTAGATTCCACTGCATATCTGCAAACAGGAATTGGTTTTTGTGTGTGTGATTTTAGGTCTTTTTCCCCATGTGCAGGGACACAGACCTCTAATAACTCCCAAACACATTTTCCCTGACTGATTATTTGTGTCTAGAAGCCCTGCTTTATAAAGCAGCTTGTAGATACAAGTAAAATATTGGACCATTATTCTGGTAAAAAAGAAGACAAAACTGAAAAGCCCTGCTATCCACTGAGAAGGGGATCCCTTTTCATTGCTAAGCAGAGAGGATGGGGCCAGGGGACGAAGCTGCTGAGCTAGATGTGGAACCTCTGTGGGACATATCAGGCCCACAGGCCAGAAGTCCCCCATCCCTGGTGTAAAGGATGTGATCTTACAATAGACATGCTTTAGCTTGACTCTTACGTTTATGGCAAACTCATTACCTGGAGCTACAATGGTTTACTGTTTCATTTCAGGTTGGCCATATTATGTAGGAGTTATATCAGTGTTTAAATATAACTTGTGCATTATTGTTATAATACAGATTTCTTCATATATGTCACAAGGAAAGATATATTACATAGGCTGGGCATTATTTGAAAACCTGGACATAATACTAAAAAGGCTCTTTGCACTCATAATGCAGTCAGGAGTTTCTGAATGGTCTTGGGTCCTTCCATCCTGACGGGCCTGGGTTTTATCTTGATGGAGCTTCTACAAACACAAGCCATTACCACAGCTGTGTTAGCCACAGCCACAATGCGGCTTTTCTCTTTTGCTCCATGCTTCCCAAAGAACCTTGGCTCCTAGCGCTTGCACTCGCTCTCTCTCTCACTCTCTCTCTCTCTCTCTCTCTCTCACACACACACACACACACACACAGAGCGAGCGTGTGCAAGAGAGAGAGAGACAGACATTTTCTGCTAGATGTATTGTGTTCTCTGTTCATCTTGAGCCTTACTTTTTTCCTTCCACCTGAAGGATGCAGCAAACTGCTGCCTCAGGCAGGTGTGGACAGCTGCCTGTTGGGAATGGCTGCCTCTGAATGATCATCAATTAGCAAAATGCCCATCACTATGACAGCCAAGGGTTGAATATAGAGGAAATGCCTCTACTATGTAGGGCCTAGAAGAATGTAATCAGCATGTTCTACCAAACAAAATGTTTTATAGTTCTTATCACCTTTCTTGTCACAAAATTTCTGTGAGGTAGATTAGGCTTTGAGACAGTTACCTGCCCAAGGCCATGAAGAAAGCTTCAAGGCTGAGCAGGGATTTTAACTTAGGCCTAACAGGTCCAAAGCCAACATGTGAGCCATTATACTACCCTAGCATGTGCCATCCTGGCTTTACGCATAGCATTTGCAAGGAAACCAAAAGAAAAGTTATAATTATGTAGATTTTGACTGGCTTGTGTGTTGAATAGTCTGAAAATGACAGAACAATGGAACAGAAGAAAAAATACACACCTTCAAGTTCACTTTTAGCACCAAAAAGTGATTCCTTAAACAATCTAAACTGTAGCCAATGCAAAGATATTAACGCCAGACTTTTTATTATTCTAAACTGTTCCAGGAACAGCATCCAAATTTACATAGCCATTTATTTCTATGGTAGCAGGAATTCATGCTAATTGTACATTAATTCCTAGGATGAATAATTGAGGTATCAGATGCAACACCTCAAAAAAACCTCCTTAAATCTTGTTTAGTACTCAAAGTAACAAGTTCTAAGCCATGAGTTAATCAAGAAAACTATACATAGGTCTTCATTAGCATACCAGGAATCAATCCACAAATGATAAAATCACTGAACATGCAGACTTAATAGTGCATAATTCAATCATGCTTAACTCATTCTGAACACATCAGTATCTTCAGGTTTCATAGAAATGGTAATTTTGTAGATAGGATATAACAATCATCAACCTCAGGGAAAACATTCCATATATTTTGAGGTATATTTTATTTTTCTTCATATTTATAGGGTATGTGTGGATTTGTAGAATGGGGAGGGGGATATAAAACCAAGCTTCCATCTAGGTCATTCAAAAGTCTAGTTTCAAAGATAAATTAAAAGTAACAACCACTAATTGGATTTTAATAGTTTTGGCTGACAATTTTTTTTCCAGAAAGCAAAATCAAGGAGTCAATTTGAACCAGTAAGAACATGAACTGAAAAAACAGACTGAACCTTTATTCTCCACCCACCCAAACTGGATCAGAACCTGAACCTCTATTTGAGTATCTCTGTTGCACAAAGAGAAATAAATAAATAAACCAGGCAGTGTCTCCACAAATGACTTACTCTGAGCTGGTTGCATTTGGATGTCGTTAGAGATACATGAAGTCGTGGCCATCTCACAGCCACTCTGGAGTTTCGTGCCGAAAAACCAGTTCTTCTGAGACTACTTTTAGTCCAATTGTTTTCCTTAATTTGGCTTGTAGGCGCTTCTGCTGTGGTGTGCACCACCCTCCACATTTACTCTGGCACGATAGCCCTGCCCTGGGGTGTGTCTTTCACCTCACTGACTCCATTCAAGGGGTGTTTCCCCAGTGTTTTCCCTGCCTGTGTTTCCTCGCTGTTTCCACCATTTCAGGGCTGGCTGTCAGAGTTCTATGCCACCTCATGGCATTTACTTCACCTTGCCTACCAGTAAACTCTGGTGGCCATCCCAGCCAAGTATAGGTGTGCTCTGGGCAGCCTCTAACTTCTTAAAATAAAGAAGTGTTAAACTGAAATAGTGCTTTTGTTGGCAGTACTTACACCTCTCCACTATCTGGCTATCTCAGTATGTCACTATCTTGCATTTGTCCACGTCTTCCCTGTGTCACTACCTCACTATGCCACTATTTGGGGGCATAGCTATTGCTGGACAAATGTGTGATAGTGACGTAGTGACACTGAAAACCCCTTTGTAGGTGTGATAGCACATGATAGAGTGATACAGCACTTGCGTGATAGAGCAAATGCATGATAGAGGCATAGAGACAATAAATAAATACATGAAAGAAATCACCTATCCAAAAAGGGAGGTTAAAAAATCACACCTACAAAGCGTTTTTTAATGTCACTAGGTCATTATCACGCATTTGTCTAGCAACAGCTATGCCTCCTATCTCTATGTCATTATTGCGCATTAGCGCTATCGTGTGATAGTGACAAAGTGAGATGGTGGTTTTAGAGAGGGAGAAATAATAAACAATTGGCGGAATCGGGCATAGCTTGGGGAGGGGGTCTCCTCAGAAGTAACTCCCATTGTGGTCAATGAGGCTAAGCTTCCATCCATCACTTTATGGGAGTATCAGGGGATGAAAAAAGAGGAGCCTGGATGGCGGGGGGGGGGAGAGGCTTTCTTATTGGTTGAGCAGCCCCTGCCAGTCTGATGACATCTCCAATCCCCCACCCCACCCAGAAGTATGTTCTGTGAAGTGAATTTTACTGGGGTGGTGCACTTGCTCATGGAGCCCTGTGTTGCCCAAAGCGCACCAAAGCCAATTCCTTGAAAAAATCCGTGTAAGTCTCCCTTCGCTTCTCCTTCCATTGTTGTGGAGACAGGCTCCAGGTTACCTATTCAGAATAAGGTTTTGACAGGGGCAAAAAAAACTGATGTTGTAGTGCACAGACTGAGCCCAATCAGAATGAATCATGAGCCAATGTCTAGGAAGATTTTTAATTAGGTTTCTGTAGTTTATCCTCTTTGAAGGCTGAAAAGCAACAGAATGACGGCTTATTGTGGTCAACTGGCAATCTATAAAGCAGACTCTAAGATAAAATGCCTCATGGATTACATGGCAAGGAGAACACAGCATTTCTGGGCATGCAGAATCCCTCCTGCATACTCTAGTACTCAACCAGTCTCTGCAGCTATTAAAGGTGTCAAAACAGAAATGTAAGGGCTGCAGGCAACTAGTTAACTTAAAGGTAGGCAAGCTGTCATCCTCCAGATGTTTCAGACTACAGCATGGCTAATGGTCAGGGATTATAGGAACTATAGTCCAAAACATTTGGAGGGTACCGGTTCTCTACCTCTGATTTATCTCATGGTTATTTACTATGGTACACATATAAGCACCATGTGGGAAGTATCTGTATGCTGCCCTGAGATCTTAATGATATAGGGCGGGATAGAAATGTTTTAAATAAAATTAATAATAATAATTAGTTGTCTGTAACATTTGACCATATGGTGAGGATATATTTTTTTTAATACATTACTTATTGAAAAGGTGGGGAAGAGGACATTACACAGCCAGACACTGAATGGCTTCTCATGTATTATATGCACACTGTAATAAGTGGCCACGGGGTAAATGGTCAGGATCCAAGCATGGGTTGGCGATACATTACCTGGGTCCAGGGGAGTCTGGGCTGCAAGACCATTATCATGGGGAAAACACTGAAGACAACAAAAAAACTTTTTATAGGCCTGGATCTTAAGATGTCGATACAGTCTCAAATGTGAATGTGTTATCTGTACAGGGATTTTATGTCACTCACTGCTTGGAGAGTTACATTTACCTGAAAATCGGCGTATACATAATCATTCAGAAGTGTGAATGTCACTGAACTACTTCTTTGGAAGAAGCAAGGGAGAGGGAATCCTCCAAAAGAATCTCCAAAAGTTTTTCCCTTGATAAATACCAAGTGTTGAAACGTGTTGGGAATTTAATTGGTGCAGCTGTTTCTTTTTTGACTTAGAGAACTGATCTTGCCTCTCTTCACAGAAACTGCCTTGGGGCAGCAACACAAGCATTGCCATGGTCCTGGTCTATGCTTGATAGAATGGATGGCATGTCACTTAAATTTGAAGGTGTACACTAATGCAGGGGTTATACACAGTATAACAGTGTGTGTGCGCACATGTCTGTTTAATACAGTCACATACAACAAACACACACAACAAAGGACACAGATACTATACTACTTCTCAGAGACAGACAGACCTACTCATATTTGATCCTGAACAAAAATGCAGCTAGGTCCAGAATGGGTGAAGATTAGATAAGAATTCTGATATTAGGGATTGGGTTTTAGGAAATGATTGGCCTGGATTAGAAGAAGGTCACACAAACAAAACACATCCACCAGCAACTCCATAATTCCTTCAACTGTGTTGCTCCTAGGAGACTTGGAACTTGCAAAAGAGCACTGAAAACACTGGAACACTTCTGATAGGTTACTTCAGCATCCCTTCCAAAAGCACCATGTTGGATAGCCCTGGAAAAGTCATTCCCTGATGGGAAGCTACAGCTGTCAGCCACAAACCAACACCACCTTCCTCTGCCCGGCCACCCCCCCACACACCTGGCATTTTACTTTTATGGAGAGCTTGGGAAAGGTTCAGATGTGACTTAGCCAGGAAAAAAAAAAACATTGTAAAAACATCCTTTTGCAGTGAGTCCAAAGCTTCAGGTGCTTCAGACAAGACCAAGACTCACTTTGCTTTGGAGAAGGTCCAAATAATTCCAAAGCGGCCAACTTTGGTTCAGTATTTGGGCTTCATCCAAAGGGGATGCACACCCCTAATACTAACTATAAGCTGAATTCTTTATAACCAGCCAAAATCACAGAAGTTCCACTTAGCTTTAGAAATCCTCCATTTAGGAGGGAAGGATGATCTTAAAGCTTTGTGTGAAGGTTAAAACCAAAAAGAGTCTTGTGGCACCTTAAAGATTAACAAAGTATTATCGTATGGTATGAAGGTTATAGACCAGCCTTCACCAGCCTGGTGCCCTCCAGATGTGTTGGACTACAACTCTCATTGTCCCTAAAACAGCAGTAACCCATGCTATATGTTTACCTGTGGGTTTAAAATGAAATCATTCGTCCAGCACCTGTACATCTAGAATGTCAATAACAAAGAAATGCCATATAGATTTTCCATTCTCATTCCTAGGCTTCAGTAGAATTGTGCTGAAAAACTTTTTGTAATGCCTACATAAAATGTGAGTGTAAGTTTCTATTTATATTCTGTTCTAGTCTTTATCTCAGGCTAAAATCAGCAACTTGTTTCACTGGCTCATAATGTTTCCGCTAAAAGGTTCAGGATTTTATGTGAATTCTCAGCTACAGGATCTGTTATGTGAAGCCTCCGCATTGTACAGCAGTGGATAGAACTAGACATGGTACCAAATTCCAGTAAAAATGCTGAACTGAAGGACAGTATTTGGAGCTGTGGTCAAGCAGAGTCTGCCAGGCATTTATGGCAGAACTCCCAGCACTCTGAAGAGCTTTCCATCTGTCTTCGACAGTCTGGGGACCTTGCAAGTCCTGTGCAGAAACACTAGCACCTGCCAACAATCCCTTTGCAAAGGTTCTTACAAAGTATAATACTGTGTGACCCTGATTCATTTCACATGTATTTAGGGCAGGATGGAGACCTGGATCTTCCCTGCCACCCTTGTTTCCCACTACCTTCTAAAATATTATTATTATTAATAATAATAATTTGTTGGCTGCATGCTTCACTGCTGTACTAGTCCATCCATTGCTGGAACATTAATCCAGCATATATATTTTTAAGTTAAAAAAGCCAACAGGTAGTGTTGTCCTATTCTTCTTCCCCAAATCTGGGTACCCTGATCTGCACATTACGCAAATGATTTGCTAATTATGCAAATCACATGGTGGGTTGGGAAAGGCTTAAGCACTCCCCCTTCTGATTTTTCACTCCAAACCACCCTTTTCTAAGTTGCTTATAGGTAAGAAACAGATGGTTGGGTTTTCTTACTTTTGCATGTAGCCTTATTTAGCCTTTGAACCCTCAAAGGCTAAATAAAAATGAAAACAATTGAGTATTGTAAAATGTTTAAGGCTGCAATCCTGTGCACACTTTCCTGAAAGTAAGCTGCATTGAACACCGTGGGCCTTATCTCTGAGTAAATATGTATAGGATTACAGTGTTCGTATAATAAAGTAACCTACAACTCGCTTACAGAGGCTGCAGTATCCTTCAAGGACTGCCCTTCCTTTTCTTATGCATGGAAATTCCTTACTATAGTTCTCTCCATATGTAGTTTGGCACTTCCTTTTTTTGTCAGTCTTAACACCTTTAGGTGGCATTTTTATTTTCGGATTCAGATACCACTGTAAACCGCCCCACAGTTTTATTAAAACTTTCACCTAGCATTTTTAGAAAATAAAAGTATTACTCTTCCTTGTACACTGTCCTTTAGGGTTGGATCCCTAACTTTCTGTGACAGAAATGAAGCAGACTATCACAACCGATACAGGAAAAGTCAAGAGCTAGACCCTGGGCACTTTAACAGTTGACTTGGTATGGTCATGTGATGCTTGGCTGGGACAAAAGTGCCACGTGTTTGTGGCTGCATGCAGGTCAATGGAACATGGGGTTTCTGCATGCAACGGAGCATTGGCGTTGGGCTGGGAGGCAGTCTGACAGAAGAAGGGAACTCAACTGGGGGTATTTTTGGCTGGAGTAGTGGAGGTAACAATTTCTACTGCAGCATTGTAAAGCATTTTGAAAGAATACTGAGGTTCAAACTACACACAGTTGTTTTGGGGGAGGCAAATGTAGGTAGGAGGACTGTGACGTTAGAAGCAGGGTGAGGGGAAGGGAGAATAAGGCCTTCCCTTTACACTATTTTGGTGATCAAAATACACTCAACCACAAGAGTCCCCCTATTTGTCCCTCATGGGTGGAGAAACAAATAATCACTCCTACCTCCCCCACTTCAAAGTCCCTAATGGCACCTAAAAGCCCCAACACAGCAGGAGACTGGATAACACTCGACTACTCTGCAGGGTTGTCATACACTACTCTCTCTCTCACTACTTCATGGATCACTACTTTGTTGTGGTGAAGGGGCTTGCGTAACTCAGTGAAGCCATAAGCTTCATAAGCCGTGCAGGGCCACCCAAGACGGACAGGTCATGGTGGAGAGTTCTGACAAAATGTGGTCCACTGGAGAAGGAAATGGCAACCCACTCCAGTATTCTTGCCAAGAAAACCCCATGGAACGTATCACAAGGCTAAAAGATATGACGCTGGAAGATGAGCCCCTCAGGTTGGAAGGTGTCCAATATACTACTGGGGAAGAGCAGAGGGAATTTCCAAGTAGCGCCAGAAAGAGTGAAGTGGCTGGGCCAAAGCCGAAAGGACACTCAGCTGTGGATGTGTCTGGTGGTGAAAAGAAAATCCGATGCTGTAAAGAACAATATTGTTTCGGAACCTGGAATGTAAGATCAATGAATCAAGGTAAGCTGGAGGTGGTCAAGCATGAGATGGCAAGATTGAACATCGACATCTTGGGAATCAGCAAACTAAAATGGACAAGCATGGGCGAATTTAATTCAGGTGACCATTATATCTACTACTGTGGGCAAGAATCCCTTAGAAGAAATGGAGTAGCACTCCTAGTCAACAAAAGGGTGGGAAAAGCAGTACTGGGGTACCATCTCAAAAATGATAGAATGATCTCAGTACGAATCCAAGGCAAAAGCACAGTAATTGAAGTCTGTGCCCCAACCACTGAGGCCGAAGAAGCTGAGGTTGATCAGTTCTATGAAGACCTACAACACCTTCTACAACAAACACCAAAAAGATGATCTTTTCATCATAGGGGATTGGAATGCTAAAGTAGGAAGTCAAGAAATCACCAGGATAACAGGCAAGCATGGCCTTGGGGTACAAAATGAAGCAGGACAAAGGCTCATAGAGTTTTGCTGACTGACAAGAGAACACGCTGATCATAGCAAACACTCTTTTCCAAGAGCACAAAAGGAGACTCTACACATGGACATCACCAGATGGTCAATATTGAAATCAGATTGATTATGTCCTTTGCAGCCAAAGATGGAAAAGCTCTATACAGTCAGTAAAAACAAGACCTGGAGCTGACTGTGGCTCAGATCATGAGCTGCTTCTTGCAAAATTTCGGCTTAAATTGAAGAACGTAGGGAAAACCACTAAACCATTCAGGGATGACCTAAATCATATCCCTTATGAATATACAGTGTTGGTGAGGAATAGATTTAAGGGATTAGACCTGATAGACAGAGTGCTTGAGGAACTATGGACGGAGGTCCGTAACATTATTCAGGAGGCAGCAACTCAATCCATCCCAAAGAAAAAGAAATGCAAGAAAGCCAAGTGGCTGTCTGAGGAGGCTTTACAAGTAGCTGAGGAAAGAAGGGAAGCAAAAAGCAAGGGAGAAAGGGGAAGATATACCCAACTGAATGCAGAGTTCCAGAGAATTGCAAGGAGAGACAAGAAGGCCTTCTTAAATGAACAATGCAAAGAAATCGAGGAAAACAATAGAATGGGAAAGACTAGAGATCTTTTCAAGAAAATCGGAGATTTCAAGGGAACGTTTTGTGCAAAGATGGGCATGATAAAGGACAAAGAAGGCAGGGACCTAACAGAAGCAGATGAGATTAAGAAGAGGTGGAAAGAATACACAGAAGAACTATACAGGAAAGATCTTAATGCCCCTGATAGCCATGATAGTGCGGTCACTGAACTTGAGCCGGACATCCTTGAGAGTGAAGTCAAGTGGGCCTTAGGAAGCATTACTAACAACAAAGCTTCCGGAGATGACAGTATTCCAGCTGAGCTATTTAACATCCTAAACGATGATGCTGTTAAAGTGCTGCACTCAATATGCCAACAAATTTGGAACACTCAACAGTGGCCACAAGACTGGAAAAGGTCAGTTTACATTCCAATTCCAAAGAAGGGCAATGCCAAAGACTGTTCAAACTACTGTACAATTGCGCTCATTTCACATGCCAGTAAGGTTATGCTCAAAATCCTACAAGCTAGACTTCAGCAGTATGTGAACCAAGAACTACTGGAAATACAAGCTGGGTTTCGAAGCGGCAGAGGAACTAGAGATCAAATCACCAACATTCACTGGATCACGGAGAAAGCAAGAGAATTCCAGAAAAACGTCTATTTCTGCTTCATTGACTACGCTAAAGCCTTTGATTGTGTGGATCACAACAAACTGTGGCAAATTCTTAAAGACATGGGAGTACCAGACCACCTTACCTGTCTCCTGAGAAACCTGTACGAGGGTCAAGAAGCAACAGTAAGAACCAGACTTGGAACAAATGATTGGTTCAAATTTGGGAAAGGAGTACGACAAGGCTGCATATTGTCGCCCTGCTTATTTAACTTATATGCAGAGCACATCATGAGAAACACCGGGTTGGATGAATCACAGGTCAGAATTAAGATTGCTGGGAGAATTATCAACAACCTCAGATACGCAGATGATACCACCCTAATGGCAGAAAGCAAAGAGGATCTAAAGAGCCTCTTGTTGAGGGTGAAAGTGGAGAGTGCAAAAGCTGGTTTGAAACTCAACATTAAAAAAACTAAGATCATGTCATCTGGCCCTATCACTTCCTGGCATATAGAAGGGGAAGAAATGGAAGCAGTGAGAGATTTTACTTTCTTGGGCTCCAAGATCACCGCAGACGGTGACTGTAGCCATGAAATTAAAAGACGCTTGCTCCTTGGGAGGAAAGCTATGGCAAACCTAGACAGCATAGTAAGAAGCAGAGACATCACCTTGCCGACCAAGGTCCGCATAATCAAAGCTATGGTTTTCCCAGTAGTAACGTATGGCTGTGAGAGCTGGACTATAAGGAAGGCTGAGCGCCGAAGAATTGATGCTTTCGAACTGTGGTGCTGGAGAAGACTCTTACGAGTCCCCTGGACTGCAAGGAGGTCAAATCAGTCCATCCTAAAGGAAATCAACCCTGAGTGCTCATTGGAAGGACAGATACTGAAGCTGAAGCTCAAATATTTTGGCCACCTAATGCGAAGAGAAAACTCACTGGAAAAGACCCTGATGCTGGGAAAGATTGAAGGCAAAAGGAGAAGGTGGCGGCAGACGACGAGATGGCTAGATAGCATCACCGATGCAATGAATATGAACTTGAGCACACTCTGGGAGAGAGCGGAGGGCAGGAAGGCCTGGTGTGCTATGGTCCATGGGGTCACGAAGAGTCGGACACGACTTAACGACTGAACAACAACAACTCTCTCTCAACTCCCCTACAAGTACAACACGGTGTTATTTTGAAGTGCTGATGAAACCCATGCTGTCTTAGCCATATCTCCCCCCGCCTGCCCCCATGTTAATTTGGGTGTAATAATGGTGGACTTTATTTGCATTGGCAGGGGATTAAAAAAATTTTTTTTTACAAACCCAGAAAAACAAATAATTTGTGTGCATGCATGAAATAAAACCTGAGTTAGAAAGAGCATGCTGCTAGCTTTTGTCTTCAGGTGATACACTACTGTCCAATCAGAGCTACACTAAAATTCTTGATTTCTCATTTTTTTTCTATGGGCAGAAAGAACTTTTCCAAAAGGAAAGAACCAAAAATGATGGACTGAAAATGAAACAGTTCTTTTATATTGTATTTAATGTTTTAACTTCTGGGTAAACTGCCCAGAGAGCTTCAGTTATGGGGTGGTTTAGAAATGCAATAAATAAAAAAATAAAATAAACACAGACTGTGTGTTACCTCTTTCTAAAACTGCATCAAGAATTTATTTGCATGACCACAGAAACAAGGATACAGGACGAAGTACTCTCGCAGTACTTTCTGCCAATCCCAAATCATGAAATCAGCAGACAGGCATTGTGTGTGTGGTGAAGCTGTCAACAGAACTGAAGCTGTTTTCACTAGAAATTTGGGGAAATATTCAGTCTTGAAATAAATTTAAATTATATGCAGAAACATGCAAATTGTTGTTTTTTAATTTTTAGGTGTTGCCCCATCAATAATCACGCAGATCAAGTCTATGTTAAAAGTTGTTTGTTAATGTGCCCCTGGACTAAATACTTAAATGTTTATTTTATGATGGAAGAAATAAAACTGAAGACCAAACGTCTCTTATCAGTTCACTGTACTTGCTTGCATTCATAGATAACATAAGCCGCCCCCGGGGGGGCGAGGGCATCACTCCCGTCCCCAGGCCCCCCACTGCCGTCATCCCAGTCTCTCATAGTCTGCCCTTGCTACTCCCTGGTATCCCGCCCTTTCAGTGTGATTAATATGGGTTGTCTGTTCATTTACGAGAGTCCTGCTCTACTTCCCAAAGCCACACGCAGGGTATAATGAAATAACAATAAAGCAAACATTAAAACTTAACATTAAAAACAATGCAGCACGAAGAGCGGTATAAACCACTTCATTTCTCTCCGACACATCCCACTCCCTCGCAGGGTTCATTCCTCGCTTTATTTGCAGCGTGCAATTGACTTAAGCGGAGGCCGGTCGTGTGACACGGCACTTACAGCTCCCTCTATTTTCACGGACTTCCCCATCACTTCTTTTAGCGCATCCCCAATAACTCCGCTCCTAACCTTGTCGCCGCCCGTCCGCCCTCCCGCCCCTCTTCCCGTCCGCCCTTGCCAGCCCTGCCGTGACATCTCCGAGCCCCGCCTCCTTCCTGCGGCGATCTCCACGCAGCCCTCGTCGGCACCTTCTTCCTGTTTGGAGCTCCGCCTTTTCCAAGGGTGGACCGGGGGCCCTGAATTAACTCTTCGGCCCTCTGCTGGAGGGTATAGCCCCCCCCCTTCCCCACTTGTTCGGTTGGGGCTCCGGCCGGGCACGCGCGCGTCTCAGGACGCCGCTTGGCGCGAGCGGCGTGATGCGTCGGCGCGAGGCCTCAGCTTGCTCCGCCCGCCAGGCCGACTCTGTGCGTGCTGTCGCGCCTCGTCACGGGGAGACAGGCAGGAGGAAATGGCATAGTTCGACCGCGAGAATGAACGGCCGCCGCTCGCAGCTCGCTGGCTGCTGGCAGTGAGAACGTGTGTACGTGCGCGCGCGTCTTCCTAGTAAACAGCATTGCCTGGGCAGAGCCCCTGCCTGCCTCAACGACTTTTACGTGTGAGTTGCTGATGTTGTTTAGGGGCCGGGCCTGGCATGGGTGGGCAGCGCCTGCAGAGCGAAGCCCAGTGCCCCCGTTCTCCCCCCTCACCCCGCCCAGGGTTCAGTCTTCCCTACTGCATCACCAGGAGAGAGCAGGGCAGAGGTGTCGGATCACACTCTTCCTGGATGGCACGCTGGGGAAGACTGGGTCCTCTGACACAGCCCAGCAAGCAAGCCACTGCCTTTGCCCTCTTGTTCACCCTCTTCTTGCAGGAGTTCCTTTTGCTTGCTGGCTATCCCTCTTCGGGTAGCATGCCCAGCAGGGCCATCCTGAATAAAGGAGCAGCTACTGCATCTGCTTGCTCAGTCTCCCTTTTTCTCTGGGCAGTGCAGTGGGCTTTGTTGTTATTGTTCAGTCGTTCAGTCGTGTCCGACTCTTCGTGACCCCATGGACCATAGCACGCCAGGCCTTCCTGTCCTGCGCTGTCTCCCGGAGCGTGCTCAAGTCCATATTCATTGCATCCGTGATGCTATCTAGCCATCTCATCCTCTGCCGTCCCCTTCTCCTTTTGCCCTCAGTCTTTCCCAGCATCAGGGTCTTTTCCAGGGAGTTTTCTCTTCGCATTAGGTGGCCAAAATATTTGAGCTTCAGCTGTCAAATCTGTCCTTCCAATGAGCACTCAGGGTTGATTTCCTTTAGGATGGACTGATTTGACCTCCTTGCAGTCCAGGGGACTCGTAAGAGTCTTCTCCAGCACCACAGTTCGAAAGCATCAATTCTTCGGCGCTCAGCCTTCCTTATAGTCCAGCTCTCACAGCCATACATTACTACTGGGAAAACCATAGCTTTGATTAGACGGACCTTTGTCGGCAAGGTGATGTCTCTGCTTCTTACTATGCTGTCTAGGTTGGCCATAGCTTTCCTCCCAAGGAGCAAGCGTCTTTTAATTTCATGGCTACAGTCACCGTCTGCGGTGATCTTGGAGCCCAAGAAAGTAAAATCTCTCACTGCTTCCATTTCTTCCCCTTCCTGGCATAGCCAGGAAGTGATAGGGCCAGATGACATGATCTTAGTTTTTTTAATGTTGAGTTTCAAACCAGCTTTTGCACTCTCCTCTTTCACCCTCAACAAGAGGCTCTTGAGATCCTCTTCGCTTTCTGCCATTAGGGTGGTATCGTCTGCATATCGGAGGTTGTTGATAATTCTCCCGGCAATCTTAATTCCGACCTCTGATTCATCCAACCCGGCGTTTCTCATGATGTACTCTGCATATAAGTTAAATAAGCAGGGTGACAATATGCAGCCTTGTCGTACTCCTTTCCCAATTTTGAACCAATCGGTTGTTCCATGTCTGGTTCTTACTGTTGCTTCTTGACCCTCGTACAGGTTTCTCAGGAGACAGGTAAGGTGGTCTGGTACTCCCATCACTTTCAGAATTTGCCACAGTTTGTTGTGATCCACACAATCAAAGGCTTTAGCGTAGTCAATGAAGCAGAAATAGACGTTTTTCTGGAATTCTCTTGCTTTCTCCATGATGCAGCAAATGTTGGCGATTTGATCTCTAGTTCCTCTGCCTCTTCGAAACCCAGCTTGTACTTCCGGTAGTTCTCGGTTCGCATACTGCTGAAGCCTAGCTTGTAGGATTTTGAGCATCACCTTGCTGGCATGTGAAATGAGCGCAATTGTGCGGTAGTTTGAACACTCTTTGGCGTTGCCCTTCTTTGGAATTGGAATGTAAACTGACCTTTTCCAGTCTTGTGGCCACTGTTGAGTGTTCCAAATTTGTTGGCATATTGAATGCAGCACTTTAACAGCATCATCTTTTAGGATTTTAAATAGCTCAGCTGGAATACTGTCATCTCCGCTAGCTTTGTTGTTACTAATGCTTCCTAAGGCCCACTTGACTTCACTCTCTAGGATGTCCGGCTCAAGTTCAATGACCGCACTATCATGGCTATCAGGGACATTCAGATCTTTCCTGTATAGTTCTTCTGTGTATTCTTGCCACCTCTTCTTAATCTCATCGGCTTCTGTTAGGTCCCTGCCTTCTTTGTCCTTTATCATGCCCGTCTTTGCACAAAACGTTCCCTTGAGATCTCCAATTTTCTTGAAGAGATCTCTAGTCTTTCCCATTCTGTTGTTTTCCTCGATTTCTTTGCATTGTTCATTTAAGAAGGCCTTCTTGTCTCTCCTTGCTATTCTCTGGAACTCTGCATTCAGTTGGGTATATCTTCCCCTTTCTCCCTTGCTTTTCGCTTCCCTTCTTTCGTGAGCTACTTGTAAAGCCTCCTCAGACAGCCACTTGGCTTTCTTGCATTTCTTTTTCTTTGGGACGGATTTCGTTGCTGCCTCCTGAACAATGTTACGGACCTCCGTCCATAGTTCCTCAGGCACTCTGTCTATCAGGTCTAATCCCTGAAATCTATTCCTCACCTCCACTGTATATTCATCAGGGATATGATTTAGGTCATACCTGAACGGTTTAGTGGTTTTCCCGACGTTCTTCAATTTAAGCCGAAATTTTGCAAGAAGCAGCTCATGATCTGAGCCACAGTCAGCTCCAGGTCTTATTTTTACTGACTGTATGGAGCTTCTCCATCTTTGGCTGCAAAGGACATAATCAATCTGATTTCGATATTGACCATCTGGTGACGTCCATGTATAGAGTCGCCTCTTGTGCTGTTGGAGCAGTGGGCTTGCTGGGTCCCAATCCACACTGCCCGAAGGTAGAGTATAAGTGAGTGAACAAGAGGACAAGGCTGTAGTCTCTGCCCACTAGCATGACTGTGCTCCTCAGTCTGGCTGGTGCTGTGGTGCGAATTGAGAAGGTGAGCACGTAGCTTACACTCTTCTCTCTCTCTCTCTCTGGACAGTGCCATGGAGCCTGATCTGTCTCACTCTGCCATCAAAAGCGAGGACAAATAATCAAGAAGAGGCAGCAGCTGTTTCTGCAAGGAGCAGGTGCTGCCTTAACTTTCTCTCACACAGTGGGAAACTCACCTGGGGTGTTCTACTTCTTCCTGCTGTGCCGCCCAGAGGGAACATGAGCAGGCAAAGTCAGGAGCAGCCTCCTCCTCTTCCTCACCTCTGCTGTCCTTCTGGGCTGCTTGGTAGACCAAATCCTTACCATAGCTCCTCACAGGGGCGAAGATCAATTATTGATTTCAGTGGCAGACGGGCCTTACAACTATCAATCAGTCACTTTTGTGAATGAGCAAGCAGTAGCTTCCCTGTACAACCTGCCCTCTGAGTCTGGGGGCAGGAGGAGGTAAAGAAGAGGAGGTCCTGTTGCTATTGCTGCACACAGCACGAAACGGGGTGGGGGGCACATACCTGAGGGGGTTCAAACCTCCCAGGGGCAGCTGGTGGCATCATTGGGACCTCAGCTATTACAGACACTGGTAGAGATGTAAAATTTCTGAAAATTTTGAAGCAGGGGGGCACACAGATGGACCAATGGACATTTTTTTCCAGATGGAGGTGGAAAAATCAAATCTTTTAGGAAAAATTGATAAATATGCAATATTTACTTTTTTTAAACACTCTTTACAGATCTAAAGTCACTTTGTTACTTTAGGAACAAAGTGTATTATGTATAATGACTGACTCCCAACATTATAATTAAAGTTAAAAATATTTAAAAGTAAACTTAGTAAATGTGTAATTATTATCTGAATAAACTATACTTTTAAATTTAATATACAAAACATGATAATTTTATGAGCAAAGTTATATGTAATACATTTTAGGTTCCTGTTTTATGTCTGACCAGAAGAAACTTCAGCAAGCATAGTCCCTGAAATATGAATCATACTAGAAGCCATAAAACGCAGGAAGAGCTGGGGGCAGAGGAAGACTTGTGTACATTATCTATTCATGTTTGTGAGGAATTGGCTGGGGGTGTGTTTAGGAAATCTGGTCTGAAGGAAAAACTGTTGAGAGCTTATTTAGCTGGAGAAGACGGTGATCAGGGGACTGGAAAAGATGATCAGGGGACTGGAAACAAAACCTTATGAAGAGAGACTGAAAGAACTGGGCATGTTTAGCCTTGAGAAGAGAAGACTGAGGGGAGATATGATGGTGCTCTTCAAGTACTTGGAAGGTTGTCACAGAGAGGAAGGCCAGGATCTCTTCTCGATCATCCCAGAGTGCAGGACACGGAATTATGGGCTCAAGTTAGAGGAAGCCAGATTCCGGCTGAACGTCAGGAAAAACTTCCTGACTGTTAGAGCAATACGACAATGGAACCAATTCCCTAGGGAGGTGCTGGGCTCTCCCACACTGGAGGCGTTCAAGACAAGGCTGTACAGCCACTTGTCAGGGATGCTCTGACTTGGATTCCTGCATTGAGCAGGGGGTTGGACTCAATGGCCTTGAAGGCCCCTTCCAACCCTACTAGTCTATGATTCTATAAAGACTCTTATCCAGCCTTCCCCAATCTGGTACCGTCCACATGTGTTGGAAAGCGCCAGCTTATCTCTTTCCTATTAGGAATGCTAACCAAGCAGAGTTAATTTAAGAAACCTTACGCAATCTCAACTATTATATGGAATTACATTTTATTCCTTTTGTAAATAATTCCCTTTAATAAACCAAATTTTTGTTCATTTTGGAACGTTGTCTCTAGTGATGGTGTCAACCTCATGCCTGCGCCCTAGGAACCAGGCTGCTGAGTTTCTTTTACATATAGAGCATTTATTTTGATGGCAGTGGTTAAGAGTTTTATAGCTGAGGCAGCATTCCCTAATGGTGAGCTTTAATTGGGAACTTTATTAAAACTGTAGCAGTGAGTTCTATAGACTGAAAACTCAAAGTTGTTCTTTTCTTGTTTTTTAAAGGAACAGGTCGGATAACTCAAATGTTGTTCCTTGGCAGTGTTGGGATAACTCACATGTGGGTTTTAGAACTACATTCATTGACTGCTATAGCATCTAACCAGAAAAAGCCCAGAAACACAGAACTCTATAGAACAAAATCCAAACTGTAACAATATAGTGACTACATGTTGGGAAACAGAGCATGATTTAGGGCATCCCTAAATGTTTATCAATAAAAAGATACATTAATCAATAATTTTAATAAGGAACAGAAGAAATAACTATACTGGGAATTTTGCAGAGAGGATTAAAAAAAAAATTTCCTCCCATGGTTTGACTTTTCCAGAAATTTTTCATCTCTAGTTGTACATAGAAGTCTTCTTTCATTGCTTTTAGAAATCAGTTTGTGGGGATAAAGACTGGGTAGCAATATATGAGCACCTTATTTATTTACTGCATTTTTATCCTGCTTTTCAGATGATTATCTCCAAAAGCAGCTCACATCAATAAAAGAAGAGAGACAGGCCCTGCCATCAGCCTTAGAAATTAAAAAGACAAGACACACAAGGAAAGGGGAATAAACATTTCATTCATCATTCTAAAAAAAATTTCATAATCCCAAACTGTTGTTTTTTGCGGGGAAATAAAAAAAGATCTTTGAAAACAGATTTCCCTCCCAGGCCTTCACATTTCTAGACACTGCCACCCCCTGCCCTGTATACCTGTCACCAAAAGGTCTAGTTCTTGTTTGCTCTGCATGCCCATATCTTGGAGCTGTCTGCCCAATGGCCATGACATCCCTTTCGTCAGAAATTTGCCCATTACATTAAACCTGAGAGGGTTTTTCTCTCTCTTGACTATCTCCTACCAAACTTTGGCTCAGTATAAAGCTTTGTGCCAAGTTGCAAATGTTGTGATATGTTCTTGGCATGTGAGCATAAGTCCTTGTCAGTCAGCAATCAGTCTGGTTATGGTAGACGTTTATGTAATGATTCATAACCTTTCTTTATAGTTTTGAGAGACTTTTCTGTTGAAGGAGATGTGTTTGACCAGTTCAGTAATGCCTTCTTCTTGCTAATGGTTAAAAACTAATAGTCTAAATCCCATCCCTTCCCAGTCCAACTGGGAGGTACTGTTGCACTTGTGTCCTGCTTATGGGTTTCCCATGACAGCTGGTTTGGCCACTGTGTGAACAGAATGCTGGACTAGATGGACCTTTGGTCTGATCCAGCATGGCTCTTCTTAAGTTCTTAACTGCTTTCTACAAAGTGGGAATTAACATCTTTCCTCCAGGCCAGAAACTTCCTGGTTATATTCTGGACAATTTAATCTGGTATAACTGCCACTTTTGATTGTTTACAGTCACTAAGGCAGATTAGATTCCCTATCTCACCTACTCACTATATACACTATTAGAAGGTGTGATGATGACACTGAGTACAGAACCAGTCTCTGATAAATGCTAATTATTATCGGCCAATAATAAGCTCAAGTGGTGAGTGCTCCCAGGATTTCATTAAAATAGGGTCACTGAAAAGTAAGAGGGAAGTATCTATGTTTGGAGGAACCCCAAGGTTTGCAGAAATACAAACAACCTTTTTTAAAAAAAGCACATATGGGGTTTAAAAGCCCTCCAAAGCCCTGGAAGTACTGACCTACAGAATATAAAGCGAAAAGGAAAAATAGAACGGGTGGGGAGAATGGAATGCTCTGCTTGGAGGTAACAGCAGGCTGGAACCCTGAACGTGAATCCTAAAGGAGGATATGCTGCAACATTTTGTAGCAGGTCCCACTTGTTCCCCTTACTAGTGAACTTGGCTGAACAGCTGCCTTACCAGGAAGCAAAATGGGATGAACCACCCAAAATTAAGAGGAGTTTTAATATACTTGAAGCCTACTCTAGGTTTGTCAAAATATGTATGTAAATTAAGAAAATAAATTTAAAGAGCCCCCCCCAAAACAAAGCAATGCTAAAATGACTCATTGAACTACTGGGATATGTGGAATTTCGGGGACATAGAACATTCTAAGACTACTTCATCTCATGGTCTGGAGAGGGAATTTCTGGGTGCACACTAAATACCAAAGTCCAGCACTCTTGTCTCTGCTGCTACATTGTGTTTGGGAAGGATGGAGGGAAGGAACACACTCCTGAACAATCATAGCTATGTTAAAATCCTAGATTTCTCCATTGTTTGATCAGGGCAGTTCTCACTTCTGCCTCAAAAGAGAGGAAAACTGTTAACCTACTAATATTTTCTAGGAACATGTTCATTTTAAAGGCTCTTGACCTATATTTTGGGAAGATAACAAAGATTTGCTATGTCACGTTCTGTGGAGGTTGCACCATTATGTCTATTACATCACCCGCTGCCACGTGAGGAAGCCGCCGCCAGTACCTCCCTCGGCCCCGGCGGCTGCTCCTCCTCGCCGCTATTATCACCCCCAGCAGCGGTGGCACCTGCCCCTCCTTCCCCTCGGGCCCCGCCGTTGAAAGTAGTGGCCACAGCCGAGCCCCGCGGTGTGGGAAGCCTCTCTTCGTCTGCGCCGCCGCCCTCTCAGGCGAGCAACCGACCGCCTCCTCTTCCTCCGCCTGCTGCCCACTCTCCTGCTCCAACGGTGGGCCCCTCGACTTGCCCTCCCCGCTTCAGGCCGCCACTTCCAGGGTCGACTTCACCCCCTGCCTCTCCTCAGGGCCCACGCACAAGCACGGGGGTGGAGGGAACCCTCCGCTCAGGGCCGGGCACGGCGTCCTCGCCGACCCCTGGTTCTCGAGCCGGCGGAAGCCCGCGAAGAACTGGCAGGCGACGACGCCTGTGGCGCGGGAGCGCTTCGCCTTCCCCTTCTATAATGAGGGGCTGAGTGGTGTCCACTTCTTGGTGGGCAAAGGCTGCCCCGGTGGCCAGCGCATCGGCGAGGGGCTTGTGGAAAGGGGTGGGGGGAGAGGGCCCCCGCTGTGGTCCTCTCCTTCCTCCTACTCCGTCGCAGTTTGGGTTTATTTCTCTTTTGGGACCAATTCCAGAGAGCAAAAGCTTATAAAGAGCTACAGGCTGCGCTCAATGCATTTCATGGCCTTTTAGCCCCAGTGTTTCATATGCTGTTAATAGGGGTATGGCAAGCAGAAATCCAGCAGGGTAACTCCCCTTCGGTATAACCCATCCCTGCTCTTTGTGCTTCTGAAGGAATGACAGGAAGAAATTCAACAGGGCAACCTCAGTGCGCTTTTGTACTCTACTTTTGTGAGCTTCTGTAGGCAATCTTGTTGGAAACAGAATTCTCATCGCTTCAGCTTAACCCTATTTACCAAGGAGTGCCTTCCCTATCCTTGGTTTCAGCTCCTAATTCCAGGGTCTCTAGCAGTTAAATCTCTTGTGTGTGGACTGGATATATCTTATTTCTAGTGTCCATTTAGGTTTGTGGTTACAAGTGTGCTAACTTGTTTATAAGGGATTCAAGATTGAGACCGGAAGCTCAAAAGAGATGAAGAGAAGTTTGTGTTGGCAGTGTGCAGTATTCTCTTCTGCTTTATTTGGCAACCTTATTCTGGGGAATGAGTGATGATGGTGACAGGAGTTTTCCCCAATTGATGGAAGGAGGAGCAATCTAAAGGGTGGGAGAACAGTACCAGTATTTGTTACAGCATTTTTGATGCACATTAGCTTGGTAAGCCTTACAAGAACCAGGTAATGATAATGATATATTATCATTACATTCTGTGACTGGCTCCACATCACATCTGGATTATGGCAATGCTCTCTACTTAGGGCTGCCTTTGACAGCTGATTCAGAATGTGGTTGCCAGATTGTTAACAGGGGCCTCATGTCGGGAGTATGTGACTTCCTTATTGAAAGAGCTGCATTGGCTTCCGTCTATTTCTGGGCACAGTTCAAAGTGCTGGTGATGGCCTTTAACACCCTTCATGGTTTAAGACTGCGATATCTGAAGGACCACCATCTCTGTATGAGCCATCCTGCCTGTTGAGATCATCTTCAGATGCCTTCCTGTGTGCTGCAATACGTACAGAAATACACTTGGCCTTTTTTGTGTCTCTGCCTAGGCTTTGGAACTGCCTCCCAAGGGAGGCTTGTCTTTCCCCCTTTAATGGTTTTTTGGAAGTTAATAAAAACCTTCCTTTTTAGGAAGGCTTTTAGTTTGTAAATGGCTGTGCTATTGAACTGGTTTTAATGGCGTCTGGTTTTTTTTTTTAACTTTCTGTTGCGTTGGTGGTTTATTATTGTTTTCTGTTGCTCTTTTGGTTTTTTTATGTGTTTAATATTAGATTATAATTGTTTTAAATTGCTTTTTTATGGTTTTCATTTTGTTAGTTGTCTTGAGTTCTTTCAAAGAAAGGCAAGATAGAAATGTTTTAAATAAATACATCTTTTGTAGAAAGCTGCATGACTTCATTAAACCTACAGAAAGGCAAATACACAACTGAAAGGCAAGAAATGCATGTGTACGCCACAGTCCCCTCATATACTGTTTATCTTTTTTGTTTAAGTGGGCATATGTTCTTGCTTCAGCAGCTCTTTCTATCCTTGTTCAAGTAATCTCTAAATCTTGTTTGGTGGTTAGTTCAAAGCTTTGTGTGTATGGGGGTATGGATGGGGGATGGCGATGCTCTCATTGTTTCCTGGGTGCATCTTACTCTTGTTTCATCCCATCTCATAGGTTTTGTCCAACTGCAACAGTTATGATTCCAAAGAATAGGGTGCGTGCTGTGTCCTGGACTGTGGTAATTTAAAGTAATGGATTTTGTTCATAGGTGAATGTGTCACAAACAGTGGCACATGGTTGTTGAAATGTACCTCTTTCCCACTCCAAATGTTGGAGGATATGCATGTGGCTAGACCAGTTTATTCTCAGTTCTGTGTAAGGCTGTTTATTTTAAGCCTTTCATGTTTGTGCCATTGTTGATGTCAACATTATTTAAGGCTGTTTGATGGGTGGTCAAAGATAGGGTGCATGTCCTTGAGAGCTTACAAAACAGAATCTAGGGGTGAAATCCAACAGTGACTGTCTGCAAGAAGAACCAACGCTGTTAATGAAATGTATCCCCCCCCCCTTGCTGGCAGCCTTCTGTGATCCCCCAAAATCTGCTCCAGAGAGTTGGGAGACCCTCTGGAGCAGATTGGGGTGTGTGTGCTGGGGGGCTGGTGGTGGAGGGAGGTCCCATTTCATGAGGGGAAGCCCACTCGCACAGCACTGGATTTCACCCTATGATCACACATATTTCACCCTATGATCACACAATGTGTGAATGTAAGACAACGTGTGAATGTGAGAATAAACTATAGTGGCAGTGCAACACAACAACAGGGAGTGACATTGAGGAAATAGTTGCAGTTGAGTTACTGCAAATCAGATATTTGGATTGTATAGGATAGGAGAGATAAATATATTTGTATATTTGTCAAGTCTCTCTATTAAGGGTCTCACTAATATAGTTTGATTAAGATTAAGTTGCTATGATCATATCGGCAAACTTTTGTTTGTAGTCAGTCCAAAAGTGAGGTGAAGTCAAGACAAGCCATTTACTGAAATGCCAGACTCTAGTTCTGCATTGACCAGAAAGTAAACACTTTGGTTCAGATTCTTTAAGTTCATTTATAAAATAAAAGAATTTGCAAATGTTCTGATGATTTAAAGGTGCCCAGTATTAACAGTAAGCTTAACCAGAAAAGCCAACAGATGGTCACCTTTTGTAATTGTTCAGTGTTTTTCTCTTCTTTTGCTTTAAGTGCTGAACAGTTCTTTATTGCCACAGCGGACAAGAACTTATCTTACTAATACTTAGTGATCTTAACACTTGTTTCAACTACTTTAGGTTTAGATTTTAATAATGCCTAAGTTTGGATCTTCATAATCTTAATATTGCATATATTAGCTTTTCCTTATTGGAACTTCATTTCTGCATATGCTGAATAATATACTCTTGTACTGTCTTTATTAGGCTGGAAAGGTGTGTGAATGAATGCATGAGAGAGAGATGTAGAACTAGTAATAAATAGGCTTTTGGGGATGCAGTAGAGTGAGAGCATTGTGCAAAACCTTAACTGTGATGGGATGAGAAGTTCAGACTGAATGCAGTGAATGAGAGGATGCCTGTGGAAGGAAGTGAAGAGGGCAATGACATTAAAGTGGTGAGAGAGGAAGATAATTTCAGCAGTTATTTCGTACAGTGTGAAGAGCAGGGAAGATAAAAAGGTCAAATAAGAGGAGATTGAAGTTGTGCAAATGAGAAGGTGTACACCTGTGAAGAACAATTCTTTAGGAATGGAATAGATAGGAATATTTTCGATTGTTGTACTAGAATTGAGAGGATATTACGATTGCCTGAAAAGAAAGGTCTAGTGTGGATTTAGGATGGTTTAATTTGGATGGGGAGGATAATTATTAGGAGAAACACCTGAAATACAGTTTTATTAATGAGGGGACATTGATTAGCCAGGTCTGACATGTATGTGTGTGTGATATGTCATGATCATTTATAGCAAGAGTTCCTAACATTTTTGTGTCAGAAGGCACCTTTGGAATTTTGGAGAGTGTTATGAGTGTTATCACAAAGTGGCTGCCATTATGGGGACTGTCCAGTCACAGAATGGCTGCCATGGTAGGCGTGGCCAGTCACAAAATACTTATTTCCCAGAAAGTGAAGCTCAGACAAGTAATTTGACCAAGTAACTGAATACAAGGCAGAGGTGGAATTTGAGCACCAAATGTCAAATGACATATTTGGCCTAATCCCCTGTAGCCCTCTAGGACACTTCCTGCCACCCCCAGATTACCTTTTCCTTGGGCATGTTTCAGTGAATGAAGCTGTCTTGCTGTAGTAAGGCATCAACAAGGCTTTCAAATTTTTCTTCATCTGTAATTCAGTAGATGTTCTTGGGAAAAACTAAATGTAGAAACTGGGAAAAACTAAACTATAAATATAAACTAAGAAAAATGATTGCTGTTTGGTAATAACTCTTTCATCACATGGCCTGCTTGTTTTAAGTATGTGAAGCATAAGCAACTAGCCCAAATCTGGCCCTGTGCCAAATCTGGACTCCTGGATAGTGTTATGTGACTTGGTCAATAGTGAATTCCAGAGGGAAAAGGGTGGTGTGAATGAGCACACCTGTAGCAATGGAGCAGGTTGTTTGGGGAAGTTTTGACATTCCCTTGTAAAAGCGGTCCTCTAGCAACAGTAGTTGCTGACTTGGATACTTTTTACATTGGGTATTAGGTACCACAGATGGTAAATTACCATGTGAGTTATTTAAAAACCATAAGAATTTAGTCTGAAACTTATGATGAACTGGGCTGTTGGCATTGGTGCATCTCAGTTCAGCTTTGAATGGATAAATTTGCACAAGTATACAATTTTTCTGTTATTTTTTACTCATGAAAATAAATCTTCATGGGCGGAAATTGGGCTGTTAGAACATAAGCCCTCTATTTCCTTCTCTACTTAGATAAGCTAAGGCTGCAGTCCTATGCACGCTTATCTAGGGAGCGAGCACCATTTTATTTATTTATTTATTTATTTTATATCCTGCTTTGCCACTAAACATAGTGCTCAAGGCAGCTAACAATTTATTCTTACAATAATAAAATACAGATACAATGTTACATAATTAAAACTTAACCACATTGAGTTACTTCTGAGCAGACATATGCAAGATTGCACTGTCTTCATCTTAGGTATTCTAGTCTTGAAATGATGAAGGAAGCTATAGCCATCTCTTGGCTTTGTTTTCAAACAAAATAAATATTTGAAATGCAGACATCATTAGTCCAGCATAGTGCATGTTCTGGTAAATGTCTGTTACACAAATGCTGGATCTATTTTAAGACCTATTTCGTCATCCCTGCTCCAGACTCCAACAGGTTATATAGGCATTGCTTCTTCTCTCTGCCATTGAAGATAAACAACTAAGAGCAGAGGCAAGAAGATTAATTTGGGGCATTTTGGCTCATACGTTTGCACAGAAGTATCGTTCTCAAGGTTAATGTAATTCTGGGGCTACCAAGGCAGTTTGAACACATACCTTTATATTCTTTTTATTATTTTATGAAAAAGCAGCCTCATTTTTTCTTTCGTTAATAGGAAATTGTGTGTGTGTGTGTGTGTGTGTGTGTGTGAGAGAGAGAGAGAGAGAGAATTTGCAACATAGCTGCTTAGAATAGAAATTATATTTAAAAAATTGATATTATGTAGAAATTACATTTTTAGAATGTTCCCCATGATGCTTACATTGTGTTATGTCAATATTTCTGGGCAATTGCAAAGCAAGTTTTAGTTTAAAAAACAAAACACTTAGCTTTTATACTTATTTTAATTTGGACTGCAGATTTTTCCAAACATTTGTTCCTTACGTTTTTTAATTAAAGTATTTTTAAATTACAAATAATAATCCAGTTTTACCTAGATACTTATAAAGAAAATGTTGCCTGAATATTTAAGGTCTTGTCCCTTCTCAAGACCTCCCATACTCCCCCCTCCCTGCAATGAATGACCTCTCTACATTATTAGTTTGTATTTATCATATTTGACAAATTTGCATGTTAATGAAGTTATGAAACTTGGCTCCTTCAGAAATACTTTTTGGACTTCAGTGGACAAATATTTAGTTTGATGAATTAACTATATAATAAAGAAAGGGCAAGAGTGGGGCACCTGGAATATAGATTAAAAAACAACATTACATTAAAAAAAAAAGTTTTCAGAGTTTCTGATGTCTGAGTGTGAAGACAAAATGTGAATGCATTTTGTGCCAGCTCATAACCCTTGGGCAGCTTGATCTATTAGTCCAGTATGGCTTCCCTTTTATATTGTGATGTTTGCATTCCTTGACTGCTTCCAGATGCAAGATATTGACATGATGCCTTTTATCAGCTTTGTTTGTGTTAAGAGACTGTTAAAAAGAATATATATGTTACAAATGTTAGACCAATTAGAGAATGTTTTACTTAATGATGAACATAGATGAACTATAACAGTCATTGCAGACTAGGAACCAGGGTTGATAAAAATCAGTGCTTTAAACAAAAATGGATTTTTAAAATTTAAATCAGATTTTGAAATTTTTGTAAAAGAATTAGTAAAAAAAAAAGTCTAAGTCAAAGATATAATCATGAATACTAATTATACAACTTCTAATTATATTCTATTAATATGTTAAAAGCAGTTTATAGAGATGGGAGATCACCTGCAGTGCAGAGGACTGATCAGGTTATGTACAGAAGTGCATGCTCGCTCGCTCTCTGTCTCTCTCTCTCAGGGCCTTGCCTCTCTCTAAGTGTGAAGACAGAGAAAGTAAATGAACAGAGAATTTGGGGAGATAGAGTAGATCTGAACAAGGAGGAGGAATCTGGATATAAATACAAGGAGTAGGGGAAGGGAATAGAAAGTGAAACCTCCATGGGTCCCCTGTATGTCTCTACAGCCAATCCCCAACTGTATCTGCATCCCTTTTATGCTATCTCTGTCTTTCTGCAGGTCCAAAGTAAGAACTTTATAGTGGTCTATCTCCTCATCCCACTTAAATACGTTTCCTTTTTTACAAGCAAAAATATGGAGAAAATGTCTACCTTAATTAAAATTTGTTAGCTCACCAAGGGCCAAATAAACATTACTTTGGAATGCAAGCTTGTTCAAGGTGGAAGTCCCGCTATGTTTACTTGATTTACTCTCAGGTTATAGTACATAGGATTGCAGCCGTTGGCTCTTGCTCAAAACATATTGCAGGTTTCACCTATTGATTCTTCTTATGTCTGCTTCTATGTGGATTATTAATTTACCTGAACATTTTAAAAATCCCACAGCCACCTTTTTGCAGGTTTGGCAAGGGTTGTGTTGGATACAGAATAGGCAAATTGCCCCAGGGCCCCACAAGGCTTAGGGTCCCTAATGTTCATATTACTGGACAAACAAGGTTGTGCCTGTTGCCTCTTTAAGAGCCAAGCCAGCATGAGCAGGCCATATGAGGGAACTGGAAGAATCCGTTTCACTTTTGCATCAGAGCCCTGATAAGTGGGCTTGCCTCTATAGTCAGGCCAAGAACAGCCCTGGGCCTGATGGAACCAGATATGTTCTTGGTTAAGTTGCACTTGTCGCTTTTCCTCCTATCCAAATTTTTCTGTCCTGGGTTTTCCCATTGAGTTGTAATAATAAATAGGTGAGTGATACTGTTCTCACATATACATAGCACCTTTGATCTTCAGGGCAGTGGATTTACTGGAGTGATTCCTTTGTTGAAGACTGTACTATTAGTTGGGACAAGCAACAGCCCTGAGTGGGAGGGATGAGAACTAGGCCCCAACACTGCTTTGAGCTCTTCAGAGAGGGGGTGGGGGGAACAGGATATAAATGGAATAAGTAAAACATAAGAATGCTCACTTGCATCCCTATATTGGTTGCATCAGGTGAACGTAACTTTAATAAATTGGAACTGGTAAAGGATCACCTAAGATCTACCATAGGGCATGAAAGGTGTAACCAATTTACAATCTCAGCAGAAAATAAGCTTGCTAGGCAAATCTCTTTTGATAATTTATTTTATAAGTTTGCCAATATGAAAGCAAGGAAGAAGTCATTCAAGTAGGCTAGCTGGTTAAGTATTAGATTATTCATTAATTATTGTAATAAAGGATTTTTGTTTGAATTATGCTGTCTGATAATTTCTGATCTTAATTTTAGTCATCATAAATAATGTTTAGAGGTACTATGATAATTCATAATTTTCTGAGATTGCAAGATGCTCCTTTTGCATTTCATTAAAGTAGGTTTGCCTATCTAGTGAATTGGCATTCATGGTTTATTAATGAATTTATTATTAAATACTGCATGCTTAACTATATAATACATTTATTATGTATCTATTCCATGTATTTAAATACTCTTATCTACTGACAGCATTGGCGGTGGGGGTTGCTGGAGAAGGGTCCTAAGGCTGTTGCCCTGGGTTACCTCTCTGTGGCCCTGTGTTTAGCTTAGTGCCTCCCCCCTCCCCCAAAACAGAAAAGTCTATGCACCTGGGTCTTACGGAAATCAATGAGACTTAAGTTAGTCATTGTTATCTTTTCACAATGATTTAAATGAGATCTTAGTGCGGCTAACTTGCAGTGCAATCAGTTGTACTCATGTCTACTCATCAGTTGAGTTTAATGGGATTTACTCTCCAGTAAGTGAATATAGGACTGGAGCCTTAGGCTAGATCCAGTCCAGTATATTCAGTGGTGAAAGTAGATGATACAGGTAATACAGCTGTGTAAATAAGCCCACAAAAGTTACTGTTCTGCAAAACTAGAATGGGCATGGGACTGGCAGAGAAAGGATATAGAACTGCGTTTTATGGTGGGTGTGGAGGACCCTGCTTGGTTTCTGTGTTGGGTGCAGAGGAGGGATGGTGTACTCCATCCCTTCTCTATCAGCCTGCTCTCTCACCTGCTTAGAATTCTATGCACCTGTCTGCATGCAACTCCTGGCCACCTACGGCGACCAGGTTAGTGCTTAAATACAAGGCTGAGGTAACAGTTCAACATAGTTTTAAGGATACTAAATAATACAGAATGCCAAGGCTCAGTTCTGTGATACATTCATTAAACGTTATGGCATCCATATACTTTTTAATGAATATAACTTTATATATTTTTCTTTTTTCTGTATCTGCACTCAGAAGAGGAGCGTGGAGTGGCCAAAACGGGACGTTCCGGAGCGGGGAAGGCGGAAATGCCGGTATGACACATCCTGTGTGTTGTCTGGCAGCCTCCTCCTGCACTCCGCCTTCGTGTGGCTGGACAGCCAATATTGGCTGTCTAGCCGCAAATGCAGGGTGTGAGAAGCACGGAGGGAACGATCCCTCCGTGCTTCTCCTGCCCTGCATTGGATAGGTGGTCACCTCCGAGTTCAGTGGCGGCTGCCTATCCCCATAGGATTGCACCCTTAGTAACTGTTTTTCACTTGTGATATCATACCTTTAACCACTGTAGTGCCATCTAAAGCTGCCTACCTATAACCAGTAAAATCAGTTTTGTTTCTTGAGTTATTTTTGGTATATTGACTGTGCTTTATTGTTTTTCTTTTTATTCAGGTGCCTGGTTTTTCTTTAAAAAAAAATCCCACAAAGAGTTAATGTTTGTGTCTTGAGGATACCTGACTTTTAGCTATCTTATAATATCTACCTTGATGTCACCAGCATTTCCCATGTTAACAGTTCTGAGCATGTTTTACTATATTTGCCTTCGGCGCCGAGCCAGGACAGCGACAAGGGGAGAACGGATGAACAATCGGAGAGCCATTGAATCAAACAGAGCCTCACCTATCAATGTTGAATTAATCCAATATGCCAAAGAGGTGTTGGATTTCAGTTCCCATTATGGCAGTGAAAACAGCATGTCATATACCATGTGGAATTTGGCTGGAACTCCTAATGTGTACCCTAGCTCTGGTGACTTCACACAGACTGCTGTATTTAGAACTTATGGAACATGGTGGGAAATGTGTCCTAGTGCACGGTCACCTTTTATGAGAACACCCCCCAATTTCCATAGTCAAGACTATGTAGAGCTTGCTTTTGAGGAACCAGTTTATCCTACAGCAATACATGTTTTGGAAACATATCATCCTGGGGCTGTCATTAGAATTTTGGCATGTTCTGCAAGTCCTTATTCCCAAAATCTGCCTGCTGAAGTAAGGTAATTCACTTTATTAATTTTCTCTTCTTGACAATGAAATGTTAAAATATTTAAAATAGAATTTCATCCTTAAAAGATATGGATAAAAGTTTGATTTTAAAAAATATATGTCCTGTCTTGTTTTATGACTAGTTGCAGAAACATAGAAGCTATGGTTGACTCAGATCACATTTGGGCAACACCTTACTTTTGTACTATACTTGCAGCATTGATGATGATACACTTTGTTGATGTAGTTTGAGATCATTGACTAAGTAAATGACATGAAGCTTAGTTACACTCATGTATGTAGTCTTTGAATTGTCCACTGAATCGTTTATTAATAATGTAAAAATAAATGCGGACTTTTTTGGGCTGGAAAAAACTTCAAGATTCTGGTTATCTAATATCTAAAAACCTGAAACCTAAAAGTAAACCCAAGAGAGGTGAACTTGTGTAACGAAGGAGGGAAATTCAAACTTACCAAGCAATAGCATGGAACAACCTGGTCATGCATCTTCTAGGTGATTTCTATAGTACCTACTTAGCATAATGCTGACTCAGTCTGGGATGTGTATACAAATGCATATTTTGGGATTTATCGTAGCCTAACCATGCCTGGCATGTTCTTTGTTCAAAGATATTTCGAGAAAGGATGGGGAATAAGGTTGGATTCATCACACAGGTGGTCCCAGGCCGTAAAGCAGTTCATCACTACTTGGGCTTGTTTTTGGGTGTCCATATCTCTCTAGGACTGTGAAGGTAGCATTTATGAAGAAATAGGCCCTGCTAATAGATTAAAATACTGGACAGGCTTGGATCGAATGTTTTAACCTCGTGTAAATGCAATCGGGCATTTATAGGCACTAAAAGAGTAAGAAAGGATAGCAACAACCTTAAAAGGTATTTTTCAACCATGATAGTTACATACTGAACTGGATTATCAGTATTGTGTTTCAAGTGTTAAGAGGGACTAGCCCAAATGCCTGCAATATTTAAAAGAAGTCTCCCGTATGTTGGGGGCTAGAAGGGTGCTATACTTTTGAGGTGCCATACTCAGTGCTAAGGCAATTGCAGAAGATCCCAGGCTCAATATTTGTCATTTTTCTCTAATGGTTTTCTGGAGAGAAGTATGGGAAAGGCCTCTGAGGCCTTAGAGAGCTGTTGCCAGTCGGAATACTGTGAGCTAGTGAAAACCCTGTTGGGTCAATGGTTTATTTATTTGGCTGTTTTATATGTTCATTACAATCATATCTCAATATTCCGATTAATTCAGGTTTCACTTATCAAAATCCTTTTTTATTAGTCACATTCATTTTGATACATTGAAATCTGCAAACTCATAATCATTTATGTTAAATTGCATACAGGTAAAGAGCATCAGAACTGAAATAGACTACTGCTGGGATCAAATTTCACTCTTCTACTTATGAGATCATATTTAAAATGTTGATGGGTATACTAGTAGAATAGTAGAGGAATTGGAGTCCAAGGAAATCCTATTTAATGAAGAATTTCAAGTTTTTTTAATTATTTCTTTGTTCATATAGAAAAAAAAATATTCTTAAAACATTTATTCTTAGATCAGTCTTGGCTTGTGTTTCTTGTTAGTCAGGTAGACTTACATAAATGAAAGTTTCATCCTCGTATTTACCAGATACATAAGGAAGTGTAGCAACAATTGAGTAAGGAATTTATTAAAGCAGAGCAAAGATTTAATAAGTACCACTTTCTTTGGTATATGAGGCATAGTATTTGTTTCATTGCAGTTGGGCTGGATGGGTATTATCTCTTTTATGATTCCCAGTCTACATTTTAATGAAACTGCTTTTGTGAACATTGTGTATGACATGCTGTTCTTGTAGTGTGCCATACTGGAAGATGATGAACTTATATCCTATGGAGCTATGCGCGTATATATAGAGCTCATCTACTTAGCAGTTTGCTAATCACTACACTTACATGTTTTTTTTAAAGCCATTTATGTGTAGGCATGCTTAATACATGTCCTATGATACCAGAACAAACAAATGGGATGTGTGGAAGACATGCAATGCAGTCTTGCTTGTTGATCATCTCCAGGTATTGAGGATCCTGGATCATAAAAATGTCCATCTAGTCCAGCATTCTGCTTTCCATTATGACCAATCAGGGCATGAAGGGAATATACCTCCCCACCAAATGAGATGCAGTCGCATACTGCTTCTGAACCTGGGGGTTCCATGTAGCTATTCTGACTAATTGTCATTGATAGGTCTATCTCTGTGAATTTGTGAAACCCCCTTTTAAATCCATCTAAGCTTCTGGCCTGGGTAGAATTAGACATTATGAATGACACTGAGCTGCCCTAGACAACAGCAGCCCTGTTTCTCCTCCTCTCACTCAGGTGACATGATTTAAGGATACTCAACATGTAATCTGGTATTGTTATGCTGTGCGTTTCACTACCCCCACAAGGGGCATTCAGTGAAGTGAAGCAGGGACAGGGAAGCCCTGTGACAACACCATATCCTATGTCAACCATGCTGAGACATGTGAGAGAGTGGAAGAGGAGGAACAGGGCTCCTGTTTTCAGGAGCAGCCCCGTGTTTACCATAATAACCAGTTCCATTCTAAGGAAAGATAAAAAGCTAAGGAAACGGGGTCTGGCTGGAGTCAGGAAGAGGAACATTTACTCTGCATAGCTTCCCTATTTTTTGACATGAACCCCCAACCTTTCTTACCCTTTTATGCCCACTATTTTTCAATTAAGTTTATCGCTATCTTAGTTTATCACAGGTATTTCTGTTTCTTGAATATAAAATCCTAATGTTGATAAAATGTTGTAACCACACTGTAGATCAAATGGGTGTACACAATTTGTATGTGTACTTCTGATCAGAGTTTTGACTTGTAATGTATGGCTGTGAGAGCTGGACTATAAGGAAGGCTGAGCGCCGAAGAATTGATGCTTTCGAACTGTGGTGCTGGAGAAGACTCTTACGAGTCCCCTGGACTGCAAGGAGGTCAAATCAGTCCATCCTAAAGGAAATCAACCCTGACTGCTCATTGGAAGGACAGATAATGAAGCTGAAGCTCCAATATTTTGGCCACCTAATGCTAAGAGAAAACTCCCTGGAAAAGACCCTGATGCTGGGAAAGACTGAAGGCAAAAAGAGAAGGGGACGGCAGAGGATGAGATGGCTAGATAGCATCACGGATGCAATGAATATGAACTTGAGCACACTCCGGGAGAGAGCGCAGGACAGGAAGGCCTGGCGTGCTATGGTCCATGGGGTCACGAAGAGTCGGACACGACTGAACGACTGAACAACAACAACAACAAACCAGTGTCCCTGCTCTTAGTGTGACCTTTTGAAATAATCTGTTTTCTATTTGTTAGGTCTGTGACTGTTTTTTGCTCCTTTCTTCTGTCTGTCTAGTCAGAGAATTTACTTCTAAACTGAACCTGCCTTTCTGATATTTATTGTCTCATGCCAGTGAAACTTACCTTTGCCAGAAATTCCAGCAGTTCTTTCCATAATAATGCTATTTGATTTATGCTCTAGAGTGGCCTTGAAACTTCTGTCTGACTTGTGCAGGTACTCATCTTTTGTGTCATTTCTTCCCAGTATGTGACCAACCCAGCATAATTGTATTGTGATGCATATGGCTTAAACATTACCAGTTAGACTGCTGTGCTTTATTATTATGACAGGCTGTCGTCACTGAATACTTTTTCTCCATTAGCAGTGGAGCATAGCACTCAGGTGTCGGATGTGAGGCTTTTCTGGGAGTCAAATATAGCATCAATATTAGACGTATTTGTACCCTCAAGGTAGATGTTTAAGCTTGCAAACAGTTTCATACGTGTCACTGTGGCCAGCTCTGTTCTTTTGAAGTAAATGTATCTTGGAAAGTTATAACTCAGAGGATACCTTCTAGAATATTTTCACAGCTGTTGCCTTTTAAATTGGCTGTGGGTCCTGCCTATATTCTAGACATAATGTGTCCCCAATTTGCTGTCCGGGTAAATTTTTCCAAGGTAGATAGCCCTGAGCAACTTTACTAGTAAAAACTGAAGTTCCAGTGTGTGAAGGAACCTTGTGTTGAATTCTTGTCTTCTCACTAATGGTGGTCATTTGGATGCTTCCACAATGAACTACTAGATGGCTTACTCAAAACCATTCATATACATCAGCCTTCCCCAACCTGGTGCCCTCTGGACTACAACTGCCATCATCCCTAGCCAGCATGGCTGGAGAACAACAGATGGGGGAAGGCTGCTGTAGATATTCAAGCAACAGCTTCAAGATTCCATTCAGTTGAGTATCTCAAAAGCAACATCACACTATATTAAAGCTTTTGTTATTTTCAAAATATTGGCAGGCCTAATTTGGACCTGCACAGTACATGCAGAACTTTAGTTTTGGGGGGAAGTGGCTTGTTTCCTATGCTGCTAAACCACAGGTTAGGTAGTTCTCCAAGATAACAATTTCCTCAAGTAAGGACTGCCATTTCAAGATGCAGGATTATAGAATGTCCAGGAGAAAAATCTCCAGCTGGGAAATGCGTCTAGTCTACACAACCAGTGCCTGAAACTTGCACGCACAAGAGTGCTCATTATTATTTCATCTACAACTACCTGTAATTCTTCAAATGATCCCTTTAATTGTTCTCTTATTGAAATGTATCTTCACTATGACTTTATTCTCAGTATCCATCCCCCATGTTAATATATTATCTAACCTTCTTTTCTGTGAGATATCCATTAAATTTTGTGGAATAGGACAGTTAAGACTGTCTTATATCTGTCACATTTTAATGTACTTAATTCCTGTATTTCTAAAAAAAAGTAGAACTGTATTAATAACATCTGCTTGGTACTAATAATATTATATGCATGTTTTTCATTTTGTAGGTGGGAAATCCTTTGGTCCGAGACACCTTCCAAGGTGAATTCACCTCAGGCACGCCGGTTTACACCTAGTATCAAACAGATAAACTTTCCTACAAACCTAATTCGTCTGGAAATAAATAGTTCCCTTCTGGATTATTACACTGAATTGGATGCAGTTGTACTACATGGTTTAAGAGAGAGGCCTGTGCGTTCACTTAATGCTTCAATTATTGATATGAATGATCTGGATGATGATGATGAAGAAGATGGAGAGAGTGACAGCAAGAGCTTCAGCATGGACAGGCTTAATAAGCAGTTTGGTGCTGCTGCCTTCAGGGAAAGCTCAACTAATGGATTCTTTGATAAATTGCCTTATGAGGTAAAGGAGTGGGAATCTTATTAGGATGGTGGAATTGCTATAACCAGTTTGGATACAAGGGTTCACTGGGTTATCACATGTGAATGGTAATAGTTTCACATATGGTCCTTTGGAAGCTGCCCATGATTTTTTCTTTAAAAATGCCCCATTAGTATGTTTTGGTAAACTATCAGCTCTTCTCATAAAGGTGTTAAACAGATCCAAGTAATGTTTCATCAAACTACTAAGAACCAACATAAAACCTGTCAACGTCTGGGGTGGATATTCACGACAACAGAATGAGAAGCGCGTTGGAGTATTACGCGAATTTTCATGGAATCGGATTTGGTCCGTCAGGGACACGCAAAGCAAGATAAACTGAGTGTAGCATACCTTTAAAATCCGGTTTTCAGCACTTGAAAGGAATATACTTCCCAGGTTGCATGGGGGGAATAGAACTGAACGTCATCAAACCGGCAGGGCTGCTCAACCGATGAGAGAGGCTTGTTTCCTGCCCCTGTCCAGTCTCCCCGCTGCTACTACAATATTATGAATGGAGAGCAACTAATTTCCCCCGTGTGTGCAGGTTTCCCTGAAGAAACCAAAATTCCCAGTTCTCCAGTGCAGCATCTGAAGGCTCCTGAGAGCCCCCCCCCCCAATTTTGCCACATCCCAGCAGTCTGCTGCAGAGTTATTGCTCCCACTCTATTTTTCCCCATGTGTGTACTTTTGCCTATTGCGTCTAACTCCCCCATTCTGACCCCCCCTTCTCCCTGCTCCCAATGAGAAGCTCCCGTAAATCTGGAAGATCATTACTGCGATGAAGTGGAGAAGGGACTTTACATAACAGTGGAGAAAGGACTTATATCAGAGAAACTGGGGAACATCAAGAAGCAAATATCGCAATAGCGATTTAAGAGAACAACAGAGAAGTGAAAGAGCACTTTAGGGCAAGTTACTAAAATTAGCCCTTAACCCTTTCACTGCAGGGGAGCGAGATTTATTTCTTACTTCTGAGTAAACATGCACAGAAGGGGGATCTGTTAAAGATTAAAAGCAGGCTACCTAAGGTGACTGAGCATCCTCACTACTGTGGTAATGTGAGGAATTGTTGCTGAGCTTCTGGGGATTTTCTCAATGGGAATGGGAAAAACATTGGGGAAGCAAGAAGGAATGGGGCATCCCACCCCCTTGACCATGTCATTGCCAGGTCACAGAGGCATGGCCAGGATTTAATGCAGGGAGACACTGTGGTAAAACCACCAGGGAGCCGCTTTCAGTAAAGAAGTTGGAGTAAAAGCAACTTTTAGGTTCAGAAAATGCAGCTTCTCAAGAGCAAAGTGGCTGGTTGGCAGCGGATTGGTGACAATGTCATCTGTCATAATGGAATTCAGACTAGTCGAACTTTCCCCAAATTGCTCATGAAGGCAGCCCCTAGCTGTTCATGAGTAAAATTGTTCTCTTTTTCTCTTGATCTGTTATAGAAAAGAACCTTTCCACTTGCCCTTCATGGATATGTAAAAGGCTTAAAATTTTTATTTATTTATTATTAAATTTATTAATCGCCCATCTGGCTGGTCACCCAGCCACTCTGGGCGATGTACAGCGTATAATAAAACAGTTTAAAACAATAAAATTCTACAATAAAAACGTTTTCTAAAATACCCTAACCCACCCCAAATGCCTGCCTAAACAACCACATTTTTAATGCACGACGGAAGCTCATTAAAGAAGGGGCATGGCGGAGTTCCCTAGGGAGGGAGTTCCACAGAGTGGGGACCACCACAGAAAAGGCCCTCTCTCTCATCCTCACCAGCCTAGTTGTCCTGGCTGAAGGGACAGAGAGAAGGCCATCCAAGGCTGATCTTGTTAAGCGGCCTGTCTGGTGTTGCTGGAGGCGCTCCTTAAGATAGGCTGGGCCGGAACCATATAGGGTTTTAAAGGTCAAAACCAACACCTTGAATTTGGCCCGGAAAACAACTGGTAACCAGTGCAACTCCTTCAGCACTGGAGTGATGTGATCTCGCCGGTGGCTGCCTTTAATCAGGCGAGCTGCCGCGTTCTGCACCAGCTGCAGCTTCTGAACCGTCTTCAAGGGTAACCCCACATAGAGCGCATTACAGTAGTCTAAACGAGAGGAGACCAGGGCATGTACTACCGATGGGAGCAGATGGTCGGGAAGGAAGGAGCGCAGCCGCCATATCAGATGGAGTTGGTACAGCGCTGTCCGGCTCACAGCTGACACCTGAGCCTCCATGGACAGCTGGGAGTCCAACATGACCCCCAGGCTGCGGACCTGGTCTTTCAAGGGTAGCCGTACCCCATTCAACACCAGGTCAACATCCCCCAGCCTCCTCTTGTCTCCCACCAAAAGTACCTCGGTCTTGTCAGGGTTCAGCTTCAGCTTATTCTTCCCCATCCAGCCACTCACCGTCTCCAGACATTTGGACAGGGATTCTACGGCCAACTTTGGTGAAGATTTGAACAAGAGGTAGAGCTGTGTGTCATCCGCATATTGATGACACTGCACCCCAAACCTCCTGATGATAGCCCCCAGCGGTGTCACATAGATGTTAAATAGCATCGGAGAGAGGATGGAACCCTGTGGCACCCCACAAGTAAGTGGCCACGGGTCCGAAACCTCCTCTCCCAGTGCTACCGTCTGGTACCTGCCGGAGAAGAAGGACCGGAACCACCGCAATACGGTGTTTCCAATGCCCAACCCCTCCAGGCAGTCCAGGAGGATACCGTGGTCAACGGTATCAAAAGCCGCTGAGAGGTCAAGGAGAACAAGGAAGGAGCATTCACCCCTATCCAGAGTCGTCCTCATATCATCTACCAAGGCGACCAAGGCCGTTTCTGTCCCATGACCAAGCCTGAAGCCCGACTGAAATGGGTCTAGATAATCAGTTTCTTCCAAGTGTGCCTTCAACTGCATCGCCACCACCCGCTCAATCACCTTGCCCCAAAATGGCAGATTTGAGACTGGGCGAAAGTTGTTCAGAACTTGAGGATCCAAGGAGGGCTTCTTTAAGAGCGGTCTTATCACTGCCTCCTTGAGGGCTGATGGCATCACTCCCTCCTCAAGGGAGGCATTCACCACCACCCTGATCCCCTCACCTAGTCTCTCTCGGCAGCCCATAATGAGCCAAGATGGGCAAGGATCAAGTAAGCAGGTGGTCGGCCTTACAGATGAAAGCACCTTGTCCACTTCATCAGGAGGAAGAAGCTGGAACCGATCCCATAAAACCGGTTTGCCACAGGCTGCCTCTTGCTCACTAACTGTATCCACAGTGTGCGGAGTAGCACTCCTAATCTGATCAATTTTATCTGCAAAGTGCCTTGCCAAGGCCTCACAGGAAGCCTTAGAATGCTCCAGTGGTTCAGGAGCCACAGGACCGACCAGGCTCCGGACCACTTGGAACAGCCTCCTGGGACAGCACTCTGCAGACGCGATAGAGGCAGCATAATATTCCTTTTTTGCTGCCTTCACCACTACATGATAAGCTGAAGATACAGCTGTAGCCCGTGTCTGGTTGTCTTTGGAGCGAGACTTCCGCCACCGGCGCTCTAGCCGTCTCACCGCCTGTTTCAGAGCTTGTAACCGCGGATTGAACCATGTTGCAGTCCGAGCCCTGTTCAGGGGGAGAGGGCGTTTCGGAGCCACCTGATCTAATGCCCCAGTGATTGCGGCATTCCAGCCACCCACCAGGGTCTCGACCGAGTGGCCGTTGGTGTGCCCAGTGCCCCAGAGAATCCCCAAGCACGTTCATGAATCCATTTGGATCCATAAGACGCCTGGGGCGGACAAAATGAATATGTCTTGTTCATTAAGTTGTGTTGATTAGAGAGGAAACTAGTCCAGTTTTGGGAATTCTGTCATTTTTTTGTTATCTGTTAATCAAATTAATCAAGGGGATGTAATTTTTTTCCTCTTTTGGAAAGGGAAAAGGTCATTGCTCCAAATCCTCAGTATATGTTAAGACTATAACACACTACAGTCATTATGAGAACTCTTACTCTACTCATATTTCCTTTTTGTGCAAGTCTTCGGAAGATTTCAAAAATCCCTCCAAGGGTCTTTTTCTTTTATATAAACTATTTTAAAAGACAAAACATCAGAAATAGATAGCAGCTGCCATATTTTTTCAGTAATGCATAATAACCACTGTGGTTTGAAAGAGACTCTGCATGTTACAAGATTAGTTTTCAAAAGCAGATACTCAACAGCATTCTGAGAGTCTTCCTGAATTCATCACGTCTCCTCACATATTCATTATAGTATCAAATTGTGCTTTATGCTATGGTACGCACACACATAAAAAGCAAATTTGTGACAGACACCAGACTCTAAACTAGTAATGATTAATGGCTATTAGCCTGTAGGCTTGGAACCTGTTATCTTTGTTTAATCAAAAGCAAAAAAGTACTTCAGTTACATCTTAATGTCATAATCATAATGACATTTCATTATATCCTTTTCATTTCAGGTATTATGAAGTGTAATTTTAGTCTAAAGTGGGATTAACTTTTCTGGTGGTAATACTGACATGTTAAGAGATTTTTTTTATCTCTGATACAGAGTTAGCGGTGTGTAGATTATCGGATACATTAAAAATGAAATTAGTTGAAAAGGATATTATTGAGTTTTTCATAGCTTTACTAACTATGCTATAACAGAGAAACAGGAGAACCAAAATTTTGTTCTCTTTGAAGAGTAGTGTTACCTTATTAAATCTTTTATGGCCTTGCTTTACAAATTTCATTGCAATTGCAATGATTATTGTCAAATTATCAGTCATTTTGTGCTTCTTTGACTAGTTGCTTTGCTGGCTCACAAATAACAGCATACGAACTGTTTCAGCTTGATCATATTTTTGTAAAAATAAAAAATGTGAGTGGTTTGATATCATAAACTACAGCAATAGATAGTATTAGGCTATAAAATCCTCGAGTAGGTGAAAGGGAGACAACTTGCCCCTATCACAGCACTGACTTCATTCCAGCCCTCCTACCGGTGCAGCTGTTGGTACCAATCACCAAAATTACTCCTCAGTCTCTTGGGTTTTTCACATTTTCGTGTAAGCAACCTCAACAAATATATCTCCTTGGCCACACTGCAGTGAATCAGTCACGATCTCTGCTTTATGTTAAATGGTCAACTTGATTTTTCTAGTGATATATGTCAACCTAAAATATGAGCTTGAGATGTTGTCCCTAGTCTTGTTTTGGCTGTGTGGCAACATACAATAGAGTAAGTCAGGTGGCCATATTCTGAGCAATTGGTAGATGAGTTTTATTTTTTTATTTCTAATATTACTTGTTTTAGTTTATAAAGTGATATTATTTCTAATATTTATGTCTCACAGATCTTAATCCTTGGAGTCTCAAAGAGACTCTTCTGTTGTATGCATCTGTATTTATAGAGGGCATAATCAAGCCCCATTAAGTTCAGTGGGAGTGAGTTAACTCTCCCACTGATATTAATGGGACTTGAAAGCTGGATCATTTAATTTCATTTATTACATTTCTATACTGCCCAATAGCCAAATCTCTCTGGGTGGTTTACAAAGATGAAAAACTTTAAACATACATTATACATAGTGTAAAAACCATTTACAAACATATAAACAGACAGTGCACACAGACACACATATATCTAAACAATTTTAAACAAGAAGAAAAATCCAGGACCTGATTAAAACCTCATTATATGCTGCCAAATGCCTGAGGGAAGAAGAAGGTCTTAACCTGGCGCCAAGAAGATAACAATGTTGGCGCCAGGTGAGCCTTGTCAGGGAGATCATTCCATAATTGGGGGGCCACCACCGAAAAGGCCTTCCCCACGTTGCCACTGTCCGAGCCTCCCTCAGAGGAGGCACTTGGAGGAGGGCCTTAGATGATGAATGTAGTTTATGGGTAGGTTCATGTCCAATAATGATCTCTACCAAAAAATAACTGATTTTTTTTTGTGAATGTTGGAGAGGCTGTATGAGCACAAAAAGACTGAACTGATTTTTTTATTTAAGTTGAAAATGAAATGGAAACACTTTCAGTTTTCTAACGCCTGAAAAATAAATCTTAAAGATAGAAAACAAAAGTTAAAAAAGTTAAATGTCCATTATTCATAGCCTGAAAAGAAAGGGGGTGGGAAACAAGCGCAAAATAGAAGAAATATATTCTGTACTTTTCCCCCCAAAGTGTATTAATTTTTTAAAAAAAAAATAACAGTGAAATAATGTGAAGAGAAGGGTTTATGATAGAACAGGTGGAGTGAAATTTTACCTTTCTAATATTGGATAACATTGTAATCTACTTTTCTGTGTTCTCAATTCAGCTCATCCAGTTGATTTTGAGTCACCTTACAGTCCCAGATCTGTGTAGATTATCGCAGACATGTAAGATGCTATATCAGCACTGCTGTGATCCTCTACAGTACATTCACCTCAGTTTGCAACCTTATTGGGCAAGGATAAATGACACGGCTCTGGAATACCTACAGTCGCGCTGTATCCTTGTCCAGTGGCTGAATTTATCTTGGACTGGAAACAGAGGAGCCATTTCTCTTTCTGGTTTTAGCAGGTCAGTGTTCCAAATAATGAGATATTGTACTAAATGTTTGAGAATCATCTCCCTCCCCTCAATTCAGAAGGCTTTCAAGAGGGACAAAAATGTTATTTTCTTTCTTATTAACATGACCCTAATTCAGCAATAGTACTTCAAGCTCAGAAGCAGGTGTCTGCATTTTGATTTGCTGGAGCAGAGGCAGAAGAGCTAGTTGTAAGGATGGAATCTGGCAGACATTTTTAGCATCTGGCTTTGGACATGCTTTATTCCACCTTACGCTGAGCTGGTACTCTCTAGATGCTTTGGACTTAAACTCCCATCAGCCCCAGCCAGAGGTTAGGAATGCTGGGAGTTGTAGTCCAAAACATCTGGAGGGCACCAGGTTGGGGAAGGCTATTTTATTTGCTGTTAGAGAGGTAGTCTGATCTCCTCTTGGGATTGGGGTGGTGTGGTGTGGTGAGAGAAACTCAAGACCTTCTAGACTCTTCCATTCCCCTTCCTCCTGCTGAATAGTTGGTTGACTTTGACAGCTCAAGCCATATTTAAACAGGGTAGAGGGATAAGAGGGTCCCTAAGAACAACAGTGGGACTCTTGCTTCCTTCTGTTGTGCTTATGGTTCTTTACGTCAGGGCAACTTAAATCTCCTTTCAGGGCGAAATTAGGAACATTTATTGGATCATCTACTAATAGAGAATGCTGGCTTCTCTGAAAGACAACTGTTTTTTAGATAGAAAAACTAAACTTGAGAACAACTAAATTTATTAAGCAATGGGAAATTGCAGCCTTTACAGGTAATTTTAAATTGTAAAAGGAATTTACAAGTCCTTTGCATACTGAACCAATGTGAGAACAGTGGTTTAAACACAAGGCATCTGTTTAACCCATTGTTTTTGGAATCCAGACAGAAGTATGAAATTGGGAACATATTTTTTAAAAAGATTAACAGTGGCCAGGTAAACTAGAAGGAGTTGTTGTGTTAAGAATATTGCAGTTTTAAATATTAGTTCCAGAGCTTGGGTTAGATGGGTTTTGATCTTGTCCAGCCTTTTGGTTTTGTTATCACAAAATCAAAAGGCTGAACAAGATCAAAACCCCATCTTGGCTGGCTAAAATATCAAGCTTTTGGCCAGCCAAGCTAAATACTATCTTTATGTGTGGATTGGCCACTTTAGGGATAGGCAACCTTTTGAATCGTGCATACATTTGGCAATCTGAGAAACTGTCCTTGGCAAAACTACAAAATGGCTGTCATAGGCAGCATGGCAAAGGGCAAGTAACCTCTCCAAAATTCAGTATAAGGCAGAGCTGGGGTCTGAGCCCCAACGAGCTAAACTTCTTTGAACCCAGTTTTCAGCACCAATAAAAACCTGTTCTACAGCAATCCCAGCTCCTGGTAAGAAAATGTTTTAATTAAAAGTGGGAGAAGTAGGGTACTTTGGTGGACATGAAGAAAGGTGTCTGGGGCACACTGAGGCCTACGGGCACCACGTTGAGGGGTGACTCTACTTTAGCACTGGTTATTTTTACAGATATTCCGCTTACCATTTATGCAAAATCCTCATTTTCCAGATAATAGACTCTTCATTGTATGAATATATGACCATCAGTTGATACATAAAAGCATTGTAAGCTGAAGAGTAAAAATAACCTGTCACCAATGGAGCTGCTTTCCTGGATTGAGAAGTCAGGTTAATGCATATGTAATGATCCCAATTCCTCTTAACCATGGTTAAGGAATCGTGACCATTAAGTATGCAGTAGTTCTCTACATGTTTAATTGTAGCTCAGTTTACACATTCACAAACCTGTCAAAGATTTTTAAAATGTTGATCTAGAATAAAGAAAAATACTAATTATTTCATGCTTAGTTGGAGATGGAAATTCTATAAATAGTGAAAATTGAACTACAGTCAGTTTGTGCTCTACTAATTTAAAGTGTTATTTGCCCTTTTAAACTTAAATCTATGAAAATGAACAAAGTGTAAGTCTACAAACTGAGGTATATTATTTGTAAGAAATAATTTGCCATCTAAAAGTTATTGTCATTAATGATCTATTATGCTCCAGTCCACAAATCTTATTGAAACCTATGGACAATTGAGTAAGTTGTCCTGGATTTTAGTCTACAGGTAGCATTACTTACTGTTAATACATGTTTGGGAGGGATGGAAACTTCAGGTTTATAGAATCCATTTAAAACTATACAGATAACTTGTTATTTCTTATGTTCTGAAAATGTAAGTATTGGTAGAATATGTATTAACTCCAAGGAAATAGAACAAATTAGAATAGCAATCTAAGAAATCTGACAAGCAAACAGTATATTATCATGAGAGGAAAGAATGCTTCAGGCATGTGAACATCCTGAGGCAAAGCTGAAGGTAATTTAACTTATTGATAATGTCCATCTCCTTAGGGTTATATATGAATGTCATACTGTTTCACTTGTGAGAATTACTAAGTTTGGTAAACTTCTATGCTTGAGCTAAAAAGGGAGTTTGAGAAATACTAAATGGGACTAGAAATTAAAGGTATTGATATATTTGAATAAATTTATATTGCTCGATCAGTGAGAGTATGACATGACTAAACAAGGTGCATAATCGCATTACATACAGAAAATTTGTTCTGTTATCAGTGGAATAATAGAGTTTTTAACACTACTTGGAATGTCAATTGTAGGAAGATGAAGTTTGTGCTGCAGCAAAGTATTCTGTTTAAATGCATTTGGATAATATGTCTGAGTTTAATTGTTCAGTCGTTAAGTCGTGTCCGACTCTTTGTGACCCCATGGACCATAGCATGCCAGGCCTTCCTGTCCTCCGCTCTCTCCCAGAGTGTGCTCAAGTTCATATTCATTTGCATCGGTGATGCTATCTAGCCATCTCATCCTCTGCCATCCCCTTCTGCTTTTGCCTTCGATCTTTCCCAGCATCAGGTCTTTTCCAGTGAGTTTTCTCTTCGCATTAGGTGGCCAAAATATTTGAGCTTCAGCTTCAGTATCTGTCCTTCCAAAGAGCACGCAGGGTTGATTTCCTTTAGGATTGACTGACTGGACCTCCTTACAGTCCAGGGGACTCGTAAGAGTCTTCTCCAGCACCACAGTTTGAAAGCATCAATTCTTCGGCGCTCAGCCTTCCTTATAGTCCAGCTCTCACAGCCATACGTTACTACTGGGAAAACCATAGCTTTGGTTATGCGGACCTTTGTCGGCAAGGTGATGTCTCTGCTTCTTACTATGCTGTCTAGGTTTGCCATAGCTTTCCTCCCAAGGAGCAAGCGTCTTTTAATTTCATGGCTACAGTCATCATCTGCGGTGATCTTGGAGCCCAAGAAAATAAAATCTGTCACTGCTTCCATTTCTTCCCCTTCCATATGCCAGGAAGTGATGGGGCCAGATGCCATGATCTTCGTTTTTTTAATGTTGAGTTTCAAACCAGCTTTTGCACTCTCCACTTTCACCCTCAACAAGAGGCTCTTTAGATCCTCTTTGCATTCTGCCATAAGGGTGGTATCGTCTGCGCATCTGAGGTTGTTGATAATTCTCCCAGCAATCTTAATTCTGACCTGTGATTCATCCAACCCGGCGTTTCTCACGATGTACTCTGCATATAAGTTAAATAAGCAGGGCGACAATATGCAGCCTTGTCGTACTCCTTTCCCAATTTTGAACCAATCAGTTCTTCCATGTCCGGTTCTTACTGTTGCTTCTTGACCCTCGTACAGGTTTCCCAGGAGACAGGTAAGGTGGTCTAGTACTCCCATCTCTTTAAGAATTTGCCACAGTTTGTTGTGATCCACACAATCAAAGGCTTTAGTGTAGTCAATGAAGCAGAAATAGATGTTTTTCTGGAATTCTCTTGCTTTCTCCATGATCCAGCGAATGTTAGCGATTTGATCTCTAGTTCCTCTGCCTCTTCAGAACCCAGCTTGTACTTCTGGTAGTTCTTGGTTCACATACTGCTGAAGCCTAGCTTGTAGGATTTTGAGCATGTGAAATGAGCGCAATTGTATGGTAGTTTGAGCACTCTTTGGCATTGCCCTTCTTTGGAATTGGAATGTAAACTGACCTTTTCCAGTCTTGTGGCCACTGTTGAGTGTTCCAAATTTGTTGGCATATTGAGTGCAGCACTTTAACAGCATCATCTTTTAGGATTTTAAATAGCTCAGCTGGAATACTGTCATCTCCGCTAGCTTTGCTGTTAGTAATGCTTCCTAAGGCCCGCTTGACTTCGCTCTCTAGGATGTCCGGCTCAAGTTCAGTGACCGCACTGTTATGGCTATCAGGGACATTCAGATCTTTCCTGTATAGTTCTTCTGTGTATTCTTTCCACCTCTTCTTAATCTTATCTGCTGCTGTTAGGTCCCTGCCTTCTTTGTCCTTTATCATGCCCATCTTTGCACAAAACGTTCCCTTGAAATCTCTGATTTTCTTGAAAAGATCTCTAGTCTTTCCCATTCTATTGTTTTCCTCGATTTCTTTGCATTGTTCATTTAAGAAGGCCTTCTTGTCTCTCCTTGCTGTTCTCTGGAACTCTGCATTCAGTTGGATATATCTTCCCCTTTCTCCTTTGCTTTTTGCTTCCCTTCTTTCCTCAGCTACTTGTAAAGCCTCCTCAGACAGCCACTTTGCTTTCTTGCATTTCTTTTTCTTTGGGATGGATTTCGTTGCTGCCTCCTGAACAATATTACGGACCTCTGTCCATAGTTCCTCAGGTACTCTGTCTATCAGGTCTAATCCCTTAAATCTGTTCCTCGCTGTATATTCATAAGGGATATGATTTAAGTCATCCCTGAATGGGGTAGTGGTTTTCCCTACATTCTTCAATTTAAGCCGAAATTTTGCAAGAAGCAGCTCATGATCTGAGCCGCAGTCAGCTCCAGGTCTTGTTATGACTGACTGTATAGAGCTTCTCCATCTTTGGCTGCAAAGGACATAATCAATCTGATTTTGATACTGACCATCTGGTGATGTCCATGTGTAGAGTCTCCTCTTGTGCTGTTGGAAAAGAGTGTTTGCTATGATCAGCGTGTTCTCTTGGCAAAACTCTATGAGCCTTTGTCCTGCTTCATTTTGTACACCAAGGCCATGCTTGCCTGTTATCCTGGTGATTTCTTGACTTCCTACTTAAGCATTCCAATCCACTATGATGAAAAGGACATCTTTTTTTGGTGTTAGTTCTAGAAGGTGTTGTAGGTCTTCATAGAACCAATCAACCTCAGCTTCTTCGGCCTCAGTGGTTGGGGCATAGACTTGAATGACTGTGATGTTGAATGGTTTGCCTTGGATTCGTACTGAGATCATTCTATCATTTTTGAGATGGTGTCCCAGTACTGCTTTTCCCACCCTTTTGTTGACTATGAGTGCTGCCCCATTTCTTCTAAGGGATTCTTGCCCACAGTAGTAGACATAACGTTCACCTGAATTAAATTCGCCTATGCTTGTCCATTTTAGTTCGCTGATTCCCAAATGTCGATGTTCAATCTTGCCATCTCATGTTTGACCACCTCCAGCTTACCTTGATCTTACATTCCAGGTTCCGAAACAATATTGTTCTTTACAGCATCGGATTTTCTTTTCATCACCAGACACATCCACAGCTGAGTGTCCTTTCAGCTTTGGCCCAGCCGCTTCACTCTTTCTGGCACTACTTGGAAATACCCTCTGCTCTTCCCCAGTAGTATATTGGACACCTTCCGACCTGAGGGGCTCATCTTCCGGCGTCATATCTTTTAGCCTTGTGATATGTTCCATGGGGTTTTCTTGGCAAGAATACTAGAGTGGGTTGCCATTTCCTTCTTCAGTGGACCACATTTTGTCAGAACTCTCCGCCATGACCTGTCCGTCTTGGGTGGCCCTGCACGGCATAGCTTATGGCTTCACTGAGTTACGCAGGCCCCTTCGCCACAACAAGGCAGTGATCCATGAAGGGGCTGAGTTTAATACTGCTCCTTTAAACATCATAAATATCTTTATTATTAAGAGCATTGTGAGATATGAATACATCAGAACAAATAAATGTACATTTATTCTGTGCTCTTCCATATATTTTTCTTTGGCCAGTGAAAATCAAGCACTGCCAAAACATGCTTATGTAAGAGTTTTTGTTAGAATTGTTTTATTGGGAATTATAAACTTCCAACAAAAGTGAAAGGGAAGACTCCCATTGATTTTAACAAAGTTGGGTTGCCACCTAATATTCTTACATTTTGTAAGAACATAGTATAAAGTTATAAAAAATTAGCCTCTGTGATCTATGTCCTATGTTGATAAGATGTATATTAAATGATGTGATGCTCCAAGTTACAAGACTTAGTTTGTTTCAAATTTTCAATTCTGTGGCTGGATTGAGACTAGTATCTTTAATGAAACAAAATATACACTAACACTATTTAGAGCAGGAGCGGGCAACTTGTGAGCCTTCAGATGTTGTTGGATTGCAACTCCTATCATCCCTCCCCACTGGCTTTTTTGGCTAGGGCTGATAGACGTTGCAGTCCAACAACATCTGGAGGATCACAAGCTGCCCAGCCCTGCTTTAGAGGATTGTTCTTCTGACCAATAAGAAATTAGATTTGAAGTACTTCAGAAATAAATACAGATTATATTAAGAAAACTTTACATTTACTCTACTTTGTAATTACGGCATGCTTCTAACATAAGTATATTGGCTTAATAAGCCAAGATATGTATGACCTGTGTGCCTGCTCACTTTGTCTTCACACCACCCCTTTCCACTTCCCTTTTTTGGCATGCCTCAGTTAACCCAGGAAGTATTCAGTTAACCATAGTTTCCCTTTATGTCCAATCCAGGAAACTATGGTTACTAGCTTTGGAACCAATATCTGAAACTATGGTGTGAAGTTGATTTAAGATCTTGGCTTCTTCCACTCTGATAACTATGAGTAGGATCCAACGGGGACTTGCCGCTGGCGGCAAGCACCGCTGTTTCCAGGTGTGGGTGCAGCCCCTATTGCCAGCAGCGGCAATATAGCATTTTCGGGGGCAAGCCCTCAGACAACCAGAAACACAAGTTTCTGGAAGGCGCGACCTGCAACAGTGCCAATAGGGACCAGAAAAAAACAGCTGTAAGGGTGGAAACCAAAGTCAAAAAAGAAACCACTGCACCAATTGAATTCCCAATGTGTTTCAACACTTGGTCTTTATCAAGGGAAAAACCCCTTGGAGATTCTTTTGGAGGATTCCCTCTCTCTTGCTTCAATGCATGGGCCAATTTACGATGCTTGTATCACATTTTCTATTACGGAAGAGCGGCTTCTCTCACCACCAGCACCCTTTTCCCCTGGCAAGCATATCTGTGCATTCAGGCTGAGGACATATGTTATGGAGACATATGAAGAGCCACATATGGAGTTGCATTGCCCATTTTTGAAACACAAAGCCAACAAAGTTTCTATAGAGAAATCACTTCATTGTAACAATTAACACAGAACCCAAGTGTGAATCATAAGCATGTGGGTTATGCAACCCATTTGTGTGTGTTTTGTTTTTTTGTAGCTATATACAGTGGGAAGCTGCAGTTGGGTCCCCAGTGTATGCACACATCACACGCTTCAAGCACCAGTTTTGTACTGTGTGAAATGGACTTTAGGTTGCATCATGGTTCTTGCATGGCAGAGTTTTGCTTATTGCAGCTGTGACAAAAAAAACCCTTCAGTTAGCTAGCTAGATGGCTTTCTCTTGGACCCTGGAGTTGATTATGCTTACCGTCCCAGTTCTCTGTGTAAGTTATTGCTGTACTAATGAGGCTCCTCATTAGGCATGCATAACTTTGCTCCCGAGCTACTAAGACATGGCAGGGGAAATTACTGGGTTTTACCCAGTTTTTATAAATGATTGTAGGCAAGGACACTTCTTTCCTTGCTGAATTAATCCACATGAAAATGTGTTTTTTACAGGTTCCTGAAGGTTTGTGGTTCAGAACTGGTGCGCCTGGAGTTGTCTTGTGGTCATTTCCTCAATGAGCCTTGCTTGAAGGTCATTGCTGAGACATGTCGGAATCTTCAGGAATTAAATCTCTCCTCCTGTGATAAGCTACCACCTCAGGCTTTCAACCACATTGCCAAATTGTGCAACCTTACGTGTCTAATTCTTTATCGAACAAAAGTAGAGGTAGGAACAACAATTTTTCTTTCACTTTTACCAGTGATGATAATACGCTTGGGAAAACTGAATTTACAGTAATATTTTAAGCATGTAGTAAACATATATCAAAGATAAAGAAGCAGAATAGAATATCGTAAACGGATTACTTTGAAAGATTCATGTTTGAAAAGATCAGGAAAAAACACGTTATGCTGTAAATAGTAAATACAGCTTGCATCTGCTAGTAAAGATATATTCCTAGCTGCCACTGTGCATTCCTTCTCCGCAACCCAAGGATTGTTAGGGACTGTGGTGGATACTCTACAGCTAGGGATGGATGATAATTTTGTTTCAGTTCATTTTTGATAGAATTAACAAAAATTTGCAGATTTCTTCATATTCAAGACAGAAAGAACTTGAGATTTTAAAAAATAAAAACTAGGAGAAATCCAAACTGACATATTTGTTCATTCAAGGCCAGGGCTTTGCATGCTTAGCTCATCCTTCCCCAATCTAGTGCCCTCTAGATGTCTTGGACTACAGCTCCCAACATTCCTGACCACTGGTCATGCTGTCTCAGACTGATAGGAGTTGAAGTCCAACATATCTGGAGGACACCAGGTTGGGGTAGCTGGTTTAGCTGTTAAAAGTTTGGGTTTGAATCCCTGTGTATTCAGCCATACTTTTGGTGCTGAATTAAAGTTGGCATTTCTTTTTTCTACTCATCTTTAACAGCTACATGGCAGGTAGGTCTGGCCAGTGCATATGGGTGGTTTTTAGAATTTATTTATTACATTTCTGTGCCACCTAATAGCCAAAGCTCCTTGTGTGGGTCACAAAAATTAGAACCCTAAAAAATACAACAAGGTAAAACATAATTAAAATATAATGTAAAACTTAAAAGTTTTAAACCAGAATAATACCAAAATAAAAACCAGAGTAAAGATCTAAAAACACAATAACACATTTAGAAACAAAACGGAAGGACTAAAAAGTGTGGGAGAATAAAAAAAAGTCTTCACCTGGTGCCGAAGAGACCAGGTGAGCCTCTCTGGGGAAGGCATTTGACAACTGGGATGCCACTGCTGAAAAGGCCCTCTTCTTAGGAGCTACCTGCCTCACCTCACGTGGTGGGGGCATCCAGAGGAGGGTCTCCAAAGATGAACTTTAGGCAGATATATATGGGAGGAGAAGATCTTTCAGGTAACCTGGCCCTAAGCTGTTTAGGGCTTTAAAAGTTAATACCAGCCCTTTGAATTGGCCCAGAAATGGACTAGAAGCCAGTGCAGATCACAGAGCACTTGCATAATATGTTTGTATCAACCAGTCCTTATTGACAGTCTTGCTGCCTTATGTTGGACCAGCTGAAGTTTCTGGCTCTGCCGACCTGCCCCCTTCCAGAAACTCGGATTCCCATTCATTTGGGGGCTTGCCTCCTGAAGTGCTAAATTGTGTTTCCGCAAGCGGCGGAGCTGGCTGCATGTGGCCTGGAATCGGTGGCCAGCTCTGCTGGTGGCTGGGCAGTGTTGGATGCTGCCCCTTATCTACAACTCTTATGTTTTATCATGTGTGTGGTTTGGCTTGCTGTCTGCTGGAATATTGGTTGCTATTATGATTGATGTCCTGAGGTTCATTCAAGCAAGAAAAATGTCCTGTTTCAGCAATTTATAGTAATTGTGGTTTCTTGGACAATGTATACTAAATTTCAGCTTTCTAACAGTTGTGCAAATACCATAACAAGTTTGCCTCTTCCTGAGTAAATGACTGACAAAACAGATTATTATACAATTATTTTAGTGTTTTGCATTTCTCCCTCATCGATAACAGAGCTCTGTGTCACTAACTGAATGTGGCAGCCAAATTCTGAACAAAATAATTTTATCCTGAAAGGAGAAGGTACATGCATATGTGGCATGTCCCATTTTCAAACTCACGCACCTTCACTGCCAGCTTCTTTAATTTTGGGCCACCTCTGCTGAGTACACATGGCAAGTCATTCCTGTGTTTGGCAAATAGTGGATCAGCGTTCACCTTTTGAAAGTGCCTTTTAGATGATACCCAGTCCTCCACTTAAACAATCCAACTGTCATGTCTTTTCATAAGATGTGATTAGCTGTTTCCAAACTCAAGATGCAATAAATCTTCTGAAATAATGATTTCTTAAAAGCTTCTTAGCTTTTGCAAATAATACAATTTATAATTTTGTTTCAACCAACTAAGTAGTCTATACGTACATTCTGCTCGTTAAGACCACTATTATATGCAGAAGATTTTTGTGCTGGTGGTCTTGGTATTTGCTGATACATGAGTCTTTAATCTTTCATTCATTGAATATGCATTCACAGCATACTTCCAGAATTTGTTGGCATTGATGCATTTAAGGTGCACAATGGACAATAAAAGTACTTTGTTCGTACTAACTTGACAACGCACATCATTATTTTGGTTTGTATATGTATGTTATCTTGATTTGATGCTTATCTTGAATTTCTGTTTCCACTTTTGTGTTGGAGCCAACATGATGTCTTTGTTACAACTACCAAATATAATAATTCTAGTACGTTAAGATTTTAAAATATCAGCATTTTATATGTTTTAAAAAATGAAGTATCAGCTTGCATTTCATTTAACTAGCAGTCAAACCATTTCAAACTTCTTTTTTAACTGTTGTTGCCTTTGCATGTTCATAAGAATTGTTCAGTTTAGAACCTGTTGGCAACCATTGGGTTGTATCCTGTGGTGTCCATTCTACTGGTGGACAGGCATCTCTGGCAGAACAGATTCCCCCTCCTCACTGCAGCCCCCTGCTCCAGAGGGCTAGGGGAACTTCTGGAGCAGATTTGGGGTGGTACAGGGGAGAAGAGAGGAATTCCCTTGATGCGAGTGGAAGTCCTCTTGCACCACTTGAATCTACCTCTTAGTTTGTATAACTATATATTTTGTACAAATTCACTACAAGAAGGTGAAAGGGAATTGAATATGGGATATAGAGACCTGTGCCCTATCAGTCTGCAGTCGAGTTTATAAGGCATCTGGAAATTGGGCTCATACTAGGAGTGCACGAAAGCCACTTACCTGGTCTCGCAGCTTGTTCGCGGTGGGGGGGAGGCGCTTCGCTGCTCTCCCCCCGAAGTTCAGGCCGGGGGGGGGAGGCTTCCCGCCTCGCCTGGCCGAAATTCAGGCTGGGGGGGAGGCTTCCCGCCTCGCCCAGCCGAAATTCAGGCCGGGGGGGAGGCACCTCGCCTCGCCCAGCCGCGAAATAAAAAGTTAAAAACAAAACAAAACACGACCCCGTGATAGGCTACGTGACGATTAACGTAGCCTATCACGGCTAGATCTGCAAAGTCAGCTGTGATAGGCTATGTTAATCGTCACGTAGCCTATCACGGGGGCGGTTTTTTTTTTTAACTTTTATTGGAATGGCGGTGGTGGCAGCCGGTCGAAAGACCAGCTGCCGCCCCCGCCCCTGACGAAGACCTGCTGAATCGCCGCCGGGACCCGCCGCCGGGAGGGACATTCGGGAAAGGTAAGTCCCGTCCCGGGGGGGTGTGTGGGGGGCGGGGGGGTGCTGAGAATTTCTCCCCGAAACTTCTTCGGGGGGCCGAACACGTTGGCGTTCGGCCCCCCGAAGTTTCGGGGAGAAATTCTCCGCCATCCCTAGCTCATACTAGCAGTATCCTTTAATTCTCTTTCAGCCATCTTGAAAGGCCTCCTCACTATTCCCGCTATCCATTGTTGTGGTAGTTTTATTTTTTACAGTCTTCCAAACAAGCATACAAAACCATCTGAAACCTGCTAAGAATGGATTTAGGTAGTTTTCCTGCCATCCTATTTTGACATTTGCTGTCATTGCACTTTGGGGGCCTAAAAGTGTGCTATTTGCTACCAGACCAGGTTTAAGGTTTTGATACTAGTGTACAAAGCCCTAAACAACTTGGGACCAGGATATCTGAGAAGGCACCTTCTCCCTTACCAACCTACCCGATCACTGAGGTCATCAGAGGGCATGATCCTGTTGGTTCCACATGGACCTATGGCTCAACTAGCTTCCACCAGGAGAGAAGCCTTCAGTGTGGTGGCTCCCTTTCTATGGTACTCCCTGCCCTTGGAGGTCAGGCAGGTGCCAACACTGGGTTGTTTTGGATGCCTCCTAAAAACAGCTCTTTTCCAGGAAGCCTTCCTTGGTTAAGCAGCCTTGGTTTTATTGGCACTCTGTTTTTTAAAGAATAAGCTGGATATCATGTTTCTCCTTTTTATTGTTTGTTCATTTTATCTCTTGTTGTTCGCCGCTCCAGAATCTGTTTAGATGTGGAGCAGTATACAAACCTTGTAAGTAAATAATAATAAATAAATATATATCAGAGATACAATTTTCTGCATGCCAGCTATTCTGAGCAGATACTTCCCATTCCAGTCTGAATTTGATTTGGCTCTGAAACTTTTATTGCTGCTGTTCACTTGTAATTCCTGCTTATATATGATTATTACTTATTTATATGTTTTATCTGTATTAAATGTTTGTAAACTGCACTGTGAGGGTAGTGTACCCTGAAAGGTGGTCTGTAAATGATTTTAATAAATAATTTGCAAAAATCTGATATTTCTAACTGTACATTATGGCACATAATGATAGTTGCTTCTTTGGTGAGCTGCTACTAGATAACTTTTCACTATTAAATAAAGAGACTTGTGCAGCATTCTGGCAGTTGGTCTCTTCTGTTTCCCTTCATTTCTCCCTTTGTCCTTATAACTTTATAGAAGTATTCTCTGGAGACTAAATCTATTCACTTATCATGTCTGTACATTAAACGAAGTTCAATTAGGATTCATTTGTGTCATTAATAATCACTAATAACCAATCACCCATAAAGACCAAAGTATTAAAGAGGTTATGCAATATATTTTTGAATACTGAAATCCAGTATTTGCTTGCAGAAATGGCAAATTGCTACATCCCTATTAACAAGGTACCCTGTTATCTCTGATGTTATCTATTTACATTTTAAATAGTAAAAAGCTGTAGCACAATATTTCAAATTATGATATTAATCTGATATTGCAGGCAGGTATACTGATTCAAAACTCGGAGTGTCGGACAGTGAAAGTGATTAAATAAAACTCACTCAGACAATCAGCCAACCAGATTGCCCCCCCCCCTATCTATCTACTTATTTTCTTCAGTAAAAATCCTGAAAAAGAACTAGGGTTCTTAAAACTTCTATAAATACTAGAAGCCAAGTGAATACATGTAAAGTAAAGTGAATATATGCAAACTTGTCAGGTCATGGTGAAATATAACAAATAGAGAAGCAAGGCATTTCAAATTTTGTATTTAATTCTGTTTGTATCTCAGCTATGCTTTCCCTCAATCAAAGCATATTTCTGAACTAAAAATCACACTGAGTCTAAACAAATACATAATACAGAAAAATGTATTTCAGGTAAACATAAAATGGTAATTTGGAATCAGATTGTATGTGTGTGTATACACATGCGTGTGTGCTCACACACACACACACACACACACCAGCCTCAAAAGAATTGCCATTTTTCAAGGTGCATTGGGTATTCTGGTGGAGTCTAATTTTTTAATGATTTGGCCCTTCTCTGTGAACATGCTTAAAATGGCAGCAACATGACTATAAAGTGCACATTATATTTGTTTCTGTCTGCATGTTGCTAGTGACAGGTGCTCGATGATTGTCAGTATCCTTGTCAGCAAGAGCATCCTGTGACATTAAAGTCACCAGCTCTATCCTGATGCTGTGTGACTCTATTGGCAGTTCCATCAGGCTGTAGCCGATCAGTGAATGTCAGAGATGCTGCACTTTTCTGGGATGTCACCAGCCCTCTGTGTTTTTGGTTTGGCCTTGCTTGTTGTTTGAACTTACCAGACTTCTAAGAGTTCTCCTGAGGGAGAAGAACTGATAGGTCATGGGAATAAAAGGTGTCTTCAGGGCATGCAAAACCACATCCGGAGTGACTTATTATATAAAGGCTTGTAATGATTACCTTGACTCTAAGCCAATCAATGGTTAGAGCATCTGGGGACTCATTAAATGGCATTTGTGGTGTCTGTTACCTAGGTTTTGAGCTGAATTTCAGGGAAAGTGGTGACAGCCTTTAATGTCTAATTGACCCTTTCTCTTTGTGTTTGCTTTCTATATTTGCCTCTGATGTGTTCCCCAATGGTAGCAAACAGCACTGCTCAGCATTCTGAACTTCTGCCCAGAACTTCAGCACCTTAGCCTGGGTAGCTGTGTAATGGTAAGTTTTTAAGGTCCATATTTGTGCATATGTTATCAACATTTAGACTCTGTTACCACCTCAGGTACAGAAAAATTAACTTCTTTTCATCTTGTTATACCAATACACTTCTTGTAGAAGGACAACATTGAATGTATGCCAGAAGTTACACTTGTCCATTTGCCAAGCTTAAAGTTATCTTATATTTTATTGCTTAGGCTATTTTATAGGAATTACAGAAATCCTCCCATATATAGTTAGGAATCCCCCCCCCCCCCCCAGCTCACAAACAACTATTCTCTGCCTGGCTGTGGTATGCAGCCTTTCAAAAAGAACTACTGTGGGCATGACTTTAAGGCTATATTTTTGTCACGGATTCGTTAAAAAAACAAACAAACCGTTGCCAGTTCATTTAAAAGAGAACAAATGTGCAGGCATCCTGGTGTCAGAATTAGACCTGGGGAGGCCTGATCTTCCTGTGTTCTCTGTGGCCACAGAATATGTCACTAAAAGCTCATGTGAGATCTGCAACCATTGAAGAAGTGAAAACAAAATATGTTTCTCCGTTTTAGGTCCAGTTCATACAAATATCAATGTGTGGCTGCTTTAAATAAAACTCCATGAAAGCTCTTCATATTCAGGAATATGCCACACAAATATGATAGTTTTCACATGCCACTGTACTCTTCTTTTACTCCCCCCGCCCACGTTTTTAACATGCCTTACTGTTCAATGTGAATGTTGAAATAAAGCCTACATCTACAAATGTCATTCTTTATTTCTTGGGTAGTGGGTGATGTAATCTTTTTCATTGTATGGTATTTCTTCATGCCCGGTTGGGGTCACATTGCTTTCCCTCCCTGCTTGGGGGAGTCACATTGCTTTCTTGAAATATAGTATGTTACACTTCCGTTTTTTGGAGAGGAACTGGCTTCAGTCATTCATGTTCTAGTCACCTCCAGATTGGACTACTGTGATGTGCTGTACATGGGGCTCTCCTTGACACTTCCATTGATTCAAAATAAGGCTGCAAGAGTTCTGACTGGGGTCAGTCAATCAGATCATATTACACTGACCACAGTCAGAACTTCACTCGCTGTCTATTCACTGGTTGTCTATTCACTGGTTACCAGTTTGATTTTAGGCTCAGTTTAAAGTGCTGGGATTTGAACATCTTAAGAATTGCCTTTCTCCATCTGAACCTCCATGACAATTTTCATTTTCTGAGGCCTTGCTTCAGATCCACCTTGCATCAGAAATATGGTGGATGGCTAACTCACACAGGAACTTTTTAGCCATGGTGCTCAGGATCTGGTACAGCTGGCCCCATTGTGGCTTGCTTTAGAGTCTAAAGTTTAGACTCTAAGACTCTACAGACAGTGAAGACAGTTTTATACTGGTGAACTTTTACAGAGTACCGTCCTTAAGCTGTTTTATGCTGTTATTGCCTTTTAGTTTTTTTTTCCTTTTGTAAGTTATTTTGTATTTTAGACATTTCCATTTTTATTATTATTTTGATTGTACTGGTTTGAATAATTTTAGAATCACAGGATATAAATGTTGAAAATCAATAAAATGTGGAACTTTGGTCTTTTCATAGATCTATACATGAACTGCTTCCCTCATTAAGCTTTGATGTTACTCTGAACAATCTACTTGTTGGAACTGTCCATGTCAGAAATCTCAGTTGCAAACACTATTTTTACTATTATTACTAGTCATAAGCAGGTAGATTTAATTTCTGTATTTAGTTTAAGTTATGGTGTTCACTACTTTAATCTTTTGTAGTTTTCCCATGTTGAACGTACCACTTTCCATGTGGATGCATATTCAAATATATAACTTCTGGTTTTCTGGATTAAATGTTTCAGTTCCTTCAACATGCACTTCATTAGATTTATGGGCCAATATACATATGACACTGAGTCATTTTGCCCTCCAGCATTTTGTTACGTTTGTTTAGTTAAAAAGGCAACTGCAGAAGATGCAATCTGCCTCAGAAGACCTATGATGAGGCGGGAAGGTTAACCATATATTTTCCTTCACATGGCAAAAGTAGGGGGATAGGAGAAAAGTCAAAAGCCCTTTCAGAGGGGAAAGAGTTAAAAACCACTTTGCTACATAGGCAGATTGCACTGCCTATGTCTGCACTTTTTAAAAAAGCAGCACCGCTAAAAAGTCAGGGAGAAAAATTACATTTGACTCAGCAGCATGTGGCATATGGGTCCTTAATCTGCAAATTTATAGCACCAGATATATTTGTTTTGCAGATCATTTTAGTCAGGAGATATGTGTAATTTCATAGCAAAGGTAGTAATAAGTGTATATATGGATGGTTTGATTTGATTCAAAATCCTCTGAAGTTGAAGAATATCTGTGTTGCCATATCTGTATTGCCACTCTCGTGTGTGACACATAGCTGACATGACATCATCAGAATGTACTTACTACAAAATTTGCCACAGAACAGGTTTTTCATACATTATGCTCCCTAAATAAATGGCATTGTTTCACTACAGAAATGCACACGTGGTATATCCCAGATAGTTGCTTGGATATCTCCCCAAATTTGTTTGGGGACACATCAACATGAACGGCACTTCCAGACATCTTGAGAAGATGCATTAAAGTCTGCACACTATCTAAATAAAGGGGGGGGGGAATCAAGTGTACAGCCTTATATCTGAACTGACCAGTTGATAAGTTGGGGCAGAAAGCAATTGTCACCACGGATTGGCAACTAAGAGAGAGGGTTCCACTCCCTTCCTGGCCAATGCCAGTTGGAGGTTGCTTACTCCTGATGAATGGACAGTGGCACCCAGTATGAGCCAATTATGTCATTGGTACAGAATACAGATAAAGACTGATGACTTCATCTGACTGTACCACATGGCTAGCCATTCACCCTCTGAGCAGTGGCAGCCATTTACTGCAGTCTGTACCACCTCACTTGCTTCCACTGGAATTGACTCTTAGTTTTAGTTTTCCAGTGACTGTTGACTTCTTTAAAGGGTGTGTTTTTAAGTCACTGAAAGTTTACTTGCTGTTGTTCCTTAAAGTGAAATAAAATCTTTTCTATTTTATGATTATTACTTCTAATTTTGTGAAATACTCTCATTTACCTAAAATATTTTATCCTGCTTCTAGTTATACAAGTATAATCTAAGAGTTGGCCATTTCTTAGCTGTTTTGCACTGCTGCGGCAGATGGTATGCCCCATTTCTTCTGGATGCTTTACCCCATCTGTGTGTTGCAATGATAACACATTGGCTAGAAGGTCATGGCTACTTGACATGAAGTGTGTGAAGTTACATCTGCGATGTTATCAGTCACAAGTCAAATAAGCTGAAAGCCAGTATACACAAGGCATTCTGTGAGTTGCATGGGCATGAAGGTCCATTGCTATTGAAAGCAGTGGCATTTATGCTCACTTTCGGACTATAGCCCAATCTGTAGCCTAAGCGTTTTTCTGAATAAGTTCATGTTTAATTACATGAGTGAGGGTAGAAATAACAGTAGGTTCAAAATGGGTGTATTTTCTTCACAGATCGAAGACTATGACACTATAGCTAGCATGATGGGAGCCAAATGCAAAAAACTTCGAACGTTGGACTTATGGAGATGTAAAAACATTACTGAAAATGGAATAGCAGCCCTAGCTGCTGGCTGTCGGCTGTTGGAGGAACTTGATCTTGGCTGGTGCCCGACACTTCAAAGCGGCACTGGCTGCTTTGCAAAAATTGCCCGTAAGCTCCCAAACTTGCAAAAGCTTTTTCTGACAGCCAACAGGTCTGTGTGTGACTCTGATATAGAAGAACTTGCCGCAAATTGTACTAATCTTCGGCAACTTGATATTTTGGGTAAGTAACTGCATGAACATTTGGGTCTTCTTTCAGTTAATTGATTGTTATCAGTAGCAGAAGAGATTATTTGTTGCATAAAATGAGATGTTTTCTTGAGAGTAAAATTGGATTCAGGGATCTCCTCCCTTTTCCTGGAGGCAGATTCACACATAAAAATACTTCATGAACAAATACCTGTCCCTGGTTCAAAGCATAATGGAATATGGGGCTTAATCAGTTTAACTCCAGATTCTTTGATTTTTTATTATTTTTATTTTTATTAATATTATTATTATTATTATTATTTACAGTTCTATACTGCCCAATAGCTGGAGCTCTGGATTGTGAATCAGGCTGCACATTTGTTTAATGGCTTCCCCTTTGCTGCTACTTCTTAAAAAAGAGACTAGTTTTTTATGGTTTCCTGAAAACCATTTGACTGCTTTTGCCAGCTTTCAAAAGCTCTTGGAATTTTAATACAGTGTGACAGGATATATTTATAAAGTGTGAACCTTATGATAAAAAAGTTTATTCCAGAATATAGAGTAAAGCTCTCTGCTGAGCTTATTCTTTCAAAAATAAATACAATTGTAATTTTTTTAAAAAAGAAATACATATAATTTTTCATTTCTACTGCAGTAAGTATAAGTATCTGGTTTTCTCCAAAGGTTAAAACTGTAAGTCTCTGTGTTAATGTCATAAGTAGAAGCCTTTTGCTAATCATAAGCTTTTTTTCCTGGAAGTTAAAGAATGGTGCTGTTTCTGTATGTTACACGTTGTATTATGCATCTTAGCTAACAACACAGTAATAATAGAAAACCTTATCTTCTGATACACATGCTAGAAATGCCCATACAGGAAGGTTTATATAAATCTTCTTATATATAGCATATAAAGAGGAAGTTAAAACAAAGCTCCTTAGCTGATGCATACAATCAAAAGAGTATGTTCTATTTAGGCTCTGGTTCTTGATGGTTGCAAAAAAAGATGCATCAGTGCAACATGGGAAGACAAGGGTTGCATGTTACACAAATATCCTGTTTTGTACCAGCATAGACTGCAGGATTATTCGATCTTCGTAGGTGTGACATAAGCCCATCTATACAACTCATGAATCCAACCCTCCAGACAGCATTCTTTCACTGGCACAGACTAGGAGGGAGACGAGCTGACAGTATGTTAGACCTTCTGGCTTGTTCTTTTGTCTTAAAACCAGTATGGGATGGTTGGCAGTCTGTCTCTTCTTGCACAAGATTTGGGATATTGGGGGAAAATGTACAAGATCTAGTATACTCTCTCCACTTACTTCTTCTGTGCTGGTGGAACCACCAGGAGCATGCCCTCTGATGATCTCATTGACCAGGCAGGTTGGTAAAGGAGAAGGCGCTCTCTCAGGTATCTTGGTCCCAAGTCATTTAGAGCTTTGTACAGTAGTACCAAAGCCTCAACCCTGGTCTGGTAGCGAATAGGCAGCCAGTGCAGTTCCGTCAGCAAAGGCATTACATGCTGAAAATGGCAGCTCCCAACAACAACCGGGCTGCTGCGTTCTGCACTAGCTCCAGCTTCTGGAGCAGCCTTTAGGGCAGTCCCACATAGAGTGCATTGCAGTAATCTAGTCTTGTGGTTACTAGCACTTGTATCTCTGTGCCCAAGCTATCCCTGTCCAGGAGAGGATGTAGCTGGCGAACCAGCCAAAGCCGGAAAAAGGTACTCTCAGCTGCCATGGCCACTTGGGCCTCCAGCCACATTGAAGGATCTAGGAGTACCCCCAGACTATGAACTTGATCTTTCAGAGGGAATGCAACCCCATCCAGAAGAGGCAAGTGTATCTCCTGGACTTGGGAACCACTCAGCCCAGAGTGCTTCCATTTTGCCAGGATTCAGTTTGAGTTTATTGGCCCTCATCCAGCCCATTACTGAGTTTAGGCACTGATCCAGGACTTGCACAGCCTCTCTTGATTCAGATGTCACAGGGAGATAGAGCTGTGTGTCATCCGCATACTGATGGCATTTAGCTCCAAATCCCCTATGAATGCTCCCAGCAGCTTCATATAGATATTAAACAACATTGGAGACAAGATGGTACCCTGCAGAACCCCATTGCTCAATTGCCAAAGGTCAAGGAATGGTTACTCTATGTTACTCGTTGAAACTGGCCCCATAGGTTGATTTCAGCTGTACATCAAAGTAAGGTAGAAGAGAAATTAGTATCAGTTTATGGTACATATTGTAAATTAGGTAAGGATTTAAGGCAGTCTGTTTCTACATCTGGATTTAAATAAAACATCTACATTGTTTTTCAACTGAATAAAGTGGCTTACTGTTGTAAATATATGATTGGGTTCAGACAACACAGTAACCCACAAAGGGTTAAGTAAGCCACAGTGGTTTGCTTAACCCATCGTGGGTTATCATGTCATCTGGAGGGATTTTAAATCCATGATGGCTTATTTGCTCAAAATAACCTGCTTTAATAACCCACGGTCTGCAGAAGGGGTTATTTAACCCATCGTGGGTTATTGTGTCATCTGTCAGGCACCATTGGTTATTTTGGTCACCTACAGAGTCACGTGGCAAGAGCAGTTCAGATCGCTGCCACTCTACGCTGCCACGTAGCTCTGCTCCTTGCGGTGTTCTCTGTGTAAGAGCGAATGAGCTTTGCTGCAGTGTGGTGAAGCTTTGTGTCAAGTTTTGTCCCGATCCTGCAAAGTTCTGAGGGTCTACAGACACCACCCCCTTTTTGGTATCTGGGATTTTCAGCTTTAAACTCATAGACAATACTGTAGTAGCCAGTTTCAGCTGTCCTCCATACCATGGAAGCATTAATTTGGTCTGTCGCTATATCATAGTTGTGCATTTAAACCCATAGGCAGTACTGCGGTAGCCTTTTAAATGTGCAACTGTGATATAGTGACAGGGCGCTTTCACAATATTGAGAAAAGAAGCAGCTCTGCCAGCAATGTCTGGGGGGGGGGGGGAGGGGATGCGAAATTCCACTTTAGCGCTAAAGCACTATTGAGAACACTCAAGGTGTCTATGCCAGCAATGGGTATGGGGAGAAATGGACAAATGAGCGTTTTGTCGGTTCATCGGGTACCTCCTGACTAGGGGAGGCTGCCTATGAACTTTTGTCCCGATCCTGCAAACCTCCATGGTGTTATAGCCACACACACCCTTTTGGTACACCTGGGATTTTTCCTCCTCTGGGGGTAATTGTGCAGGGTTTTGATAGTGCATCAGGTGCCTCCCGACTAGGAGAGGCTGTGTGTGAAGTTTGGTCCCGATCCTGCAAACTTCCAAGAGTTTATTTGTGCCACCCCCTTTTTGATACACACCGGGATTTTGCTCCTGGTAGCCCCTGCTGTGATGTAAGAAATGGATGAAATAGTGCCACTGCTCAGGTGGGAGGACTGCAGTGGGACAAGGGGCAGGGGGATGAGTAAGATTAGGCACAGTACCTTATTAGCCCAGTTGGGCATCATAGGCTATTTCAAAAGTAAGCTACTCTGAGTAGTTTATCAAGCCACAGCCACCATGGCTTAAAGTGACATTCATATGAGGCCTACGTGTGTGTGTGTGTGTGTGTGTGTGTGTGTGTGTGTTTGTGCGCCTACGTGTGTGTGTGTGTGTAATATGGTTTGGATCCTAAAATAGGTTAACTTAAGGAACAGAAATTGTCCCTCCTCCTCCCTGCTTCATCCCCTTGAAAAGTCTCTCCAGAGGGTCAGGAGTCCTCCTGAATAGTGACCTGGGGCTTCTGGGGGACAGAGAATTGTGCCCACTTGAGATTATTCTCCCATCCCAACCCAGCAGCCTCTCACACCCCATCCCACATTCTTCAAGAAGGCCCTAATCCTTCAGAAGAAGACTTTTCAGGGGGCTTCACTAAGGAGGAAGCAATAGGAAACCTTCCTTCCATGAACTTCCTTAAGTTAACTTACCTTAGGATCCAAACTTATATGTATATGTGTGGGGTTGGGAGCTCTTCTGTATCTGTTATAATGTCATTCTCTGCCCATAAAATGAACTGCATTTTATATTTTAAAAAAGAGTCTAAGCAGTGACATTCTTTTCTGGTTTAGTATGATTTCCACAAGTCTGTCTCTCCTGTATGTCAACAATGAAGGTTTAGTGGTGTCTTCCTTCTTATATTTCACTCACCTGTTGACATTTACCTGCAAAATAATATTTAAACATGAAAAAGGTTCAGACTCCCCAGAGAATTGCTTATGGCCAACTCTGTTTGAGGTTTCAGGAGACTAATGAAGACCTTCCTTTTTAGGAGGGTGTGGTTTGTTGGATTAGTAATGATTTTGGAGTTCTCTCAATGTGTGGGAGATTTTATGCTCTTATACATTGTTTTAAAATATTTATTGTAAATTGCTGCTGCAAAAGTGCTTGGGGGCTGAGCATAGATGGTGTAAATGTATCAACAAAGTTTTAAAATTAATCAGTTTAAAAATAAATTATGTCAAAACTCTGCAGAGCTCAGGGTGTCTTGCAACAATAATTAAAACCATAAAATACAAATAGATAGATTTGCATTTGCTGCTTTGGATGCATCAATGCACTCTCCCCAGGACATACACATGTACGTGTGTGTGTGCGTGCATGCGCGTGTGTGTGTGGATGTGCTGCCTTGTTGAGCTAAATCTCTGCCTTTAAACAATGAAATCTTTTCCATAGAGGTTTCATAGAGAAAAATGAAATCTCTTCCCAGGATCACTTCTGTTGTGAAGCTGGTTCTACCCTTTCTCCTGTCTAGTTTTTCTGCTGGCACTGATAATGAGAAGTTAATAACAAACATGGGTGAAATGATTTCATTTCGCTACTATAGAAATGTAAATTTAAGAATCAGTAGAAATATTTAGTTTTCCCAGTAGTAATGTATGGCTGTGAGAGCTGGACTGTAAGGAAGGCTGAGCGCCGAAGAATTGATGCTTTCAAACTGTGGTGCTGGAGAAGACTCTTAACAAGTCCCCTGGACTGCAAGGAGGTCAAATCAGTCCATCCTAAAGGAAATCAACCCTGAGTGTTCATTGGAAGGACAGATACTGAAGCTGAAGCTCAAATATTTTGGCCACCTAATGCGAAGAGAAAACTCTCTGGAAAAGACCCTGATGCTGGGAAAGACTGAAGGCAAAAGGAGAAGGGGACGGCAGAGGATGAGATGGCTAGATAGCATCACTGATGCAATGAATATGAACTTGAGCACACTCCGGGAGAGAGCGCAGGACAGGAAGGCCTGGCGTGCTATGGTCCATGGGGTCACGAAGAGTCGGACACGACTGAACGACTGGACAACAACAACAAAATATTCAGCCCTGTTTCAAGTGTGGGCTCCTATAATGTTTGTTACCCCACCCCACCCTCCTTCGTGCTTGTTAATCATGAGGTTCCAGGCTTAGTGGACTGATAAAAGTATGAAAAGGGTAATATGTGAAAAGGGGATAGTTTTGTTCCTTGCCTGGAGGGCACCATATGCAGCGCCATTATGTGATCACATAAATTGCAGCATATGTGTGAATTATGCTTAAATAAGGGCATAAAACATGCTCCAGAAAAATAAACTTCTAGTTGATATTTTGACTGCAGCCAGGCAGCATAAAGTAGAGCTTAAGGAGAATGTGGTGAGTTTAGCCATCTGTATGTACTCTACATCATTTGTTATCTCAAATCATTGAATTAAAATCAGTAATTCTAGGTAAGTTGACGTTTAAAAGCTCTATTTTCAAATATGTAAAACCATTCAGGCATGAAAGGAGGAATAACAATGCCTTCTTCCCTTGTACAAGAATATTTAACTGCCTCATAGATGCTATAAACCCAAAAAACCTCCCACAGCTTCCTAGAATGCCAAAAGCTCCAACTGTCCCCTTCGTGGCTGTCAAAATCATCAGCTTTCCTTGACAGTTTCAAACTGCAGTTACTCAGTTTCTGTACAGAAATAAAAAGCACATTATAGTCCCCACTCCAGAAAGGCGTTCATGCACCTGAATTTTGAAGAGTTTCCCTTCTGAAGAACTCCCACACTCACAAACAACTCTGCCCACCCCTGATTTAAAACTTGTGCCCTAACACCGTGTGTGGGCCCTCAGGCTAATTTTAAAAACCCTCTGCAATTGATCATAGAACAGAATAATAGAATCATAGAATAGTAGGGTTGGAAGGGGCCTACAAGGCCATCGAGTCCAACCCCCTGCTCAATGCAGGAATCCAAGTCAGAGCATCCCTGACAGATGGCTGTCCAGCCTTGTCTTGAATGCCTCCAATGTGGGAGAGCCCACCACCTCCCTAGGTAATTGGTTCCATTGTCGAATTGCTCTAACAGTCAGGAAGTTTTTCCTGATGTTCAGCCAGAATCTGGCTTCCTGTAACTTGAGCCCATTATTCCGTGTCCTGCACTCTGGGATGATCAAGAAGAGATCCTGTGACAACCTTTCAAGTACTTGAAGAGCGCTATCATATCTCCCCTCAGTCTTCTCTTCTCAAGGCTAAACATGCCCAGTTCTTTCAGTCTCTCTTCATAGGGCTTTGTTTCCAGTCCCCTGATCATCTTTGTTGCCCTCCTCTGAACCTTCTCCAGTTTGCATCCTTCTTCAAGTGTGGTGCCCAGAACTGGACACAGTACTCCAGATGAGGCCTAACCAGTGCTGAGTAGAGGGGAACTAGTACTTCCCGGGATTTGGAAGCTATGCTTCTATTAATGCAGCCCAAAAGAGCATTTGCCTTTTTTGCAGCCACATAACATTGTTGGCTCATATTCAGCTTGTGATCGACAACAATTCCAAGATGTTTCTCGCTTGTAGTGTTATTGAGCCATGTATACCCCATCTTGTAACTGTGCGTTTGGTTTCTTTTTCCTAGGTGCAGAACTTGGCATTTATCCCTATTAAATGTCATTCTGTTGTTTTCTGCCCAGCGCTCCAGTCTACCCAGATCACTTTGAATTTTGTTTCTGTCTTCCAAAGTATTAGCTATCCTGCCCAATTTGGTGTCATCTGCAAATCTGATCAGCATTCCCTGCACCACCTCCTCCAAGTCATTAATAAAAATGTTGAAGAGCACTGGGCCCAGGACTGAGCCCTGCGGTACCCCACTCATTACCTCTCCCCAGTTTGAGAAGGTCCGATTGATAAGCACTCTTTGAGTCCGATTCTGTAGCCAACTGTGGATCCACCGGATCGTTGTTTCATCTAGCCCACTTTGAGCTAGTTTGCTCATCAGGATATCATGGGGCACTTTGTTGAAAGCTTTGCTGAAGTCGAGGTATATGATGTCTACAGCATTCCCACGGTCTACAAGGGAGGTTACTTGATCAAAAAATGAGATCAGATTTGTCTGGCAGGACTTGTTTTTGACAAATCCATGTTGGCTTTGAGTAATCACGGCATTGTTTTCAAGGTGCTTCCAGATGGATTGCTTTATCATCTGCTCCAGAATTTTCCCAGGGATTGATGTCAGAGTGACTGGTCTGTAGTTCCCAGGTTCCTCCTTTTTACCCTTTTTGAAGATAGGGACAACATTAGCCCTCCTCCAGTCATCTGGCACTTCCCCCGTCCTCCATGATTTCTCAAAGAGAATAGATAGCGGTTCTGAGAGTTCTTCTGCCAGTTCTTTTGTTAATCTAGGATGCAGCTCATCTGGCCCTGGAGATTTGAACTCATTCAAAGTAATTAGGAGTTTCTTGACCATATGCCTATCGATCTCAAGCTGCAATCCTGCCCCTTCAGCCTGTACTTCGCCTTTGTCATAGACCCTCTTCTGGGAGAAGACGGAGCCAAAGTAGGAATTGAGCACCTCTGCCTTTTCTTTGTCCTCTGTTATCATTTTGCCATCCTTAATAGCTGAACAACCATTTCTTTCCTCTGCCTTTTACTATGCACGTAGCTGAAGAAAGCCTTTTTGTAGTTTTTAGCATCCCTCACTAACCTCAGCTCGTTCTCAGGTTTAGCCTTCCTGACGCCATCTCTGCAATTCTGTGCTACCTGCCTGTACTCTTCCTTTGTTACTTGGCCTTCTTTCCACTTCCTATATGTGTCCTTTTTTGTTTTCAGGTCATCCCTAAGCTTTTTGTGAAGCCACATTGGCTTCTTCTGTTGTCTTCCACCTTTTCTTCTTGTTGGAATTGTTTGTAATTGTGCCTTCAGAATTTCCTTTTTTACAAGCTCACCATCTTGTACTCCTTTTCTCGTTAGCGTCGCTTGCCATGGGACCTTACTGATCATTGTTCTGAGTTTATGAAAATCAGCTTTCCTAAAATCCAGGGTACACACGTTTGACTACACTCAGCTTTTGCTTCCCTTAGAACCAAGAACTCAAGTACAACATGGTCGCTTTCCCCCAGAGTTCCTGTAACTGCTACTTTATCCACTAAGTCATCTCTGTTGGTTAGGATCAAGTCAAGGATAGCCGATCCTCTAGTTCCTTCCTCTACTTTCTGTAGAAGGAAGTTATCTACCACACAAGTCAGGAATTTCCTGGAGGGGCCATGTTTTGTAGAATTTGTCTCCCAACAAATATCGGGGAAATTGAAGTTCCCCATTACTACTACATCATGCTTCCTTGAAACATTGGCTATTTGCTTTTCAAAAGTTTCATCCTCGTCTTCTCCTTGGTTGGGTGGCCGGTAGTAGACTCCGACCACCAGGTTCCTTTTATTCTTTGCTCCATTTATTTTGATCCAGATGCTCTCGATGGGGCTACCAAGCTCATCCTCCTGTATTTCTGTGCAGAGATAAGTATTTTTCACATAAAGTGCAACCCCACCTCCCTTTCTGTTCCTCCTGTTCTTTTTGAACAAGTTATATCCTTCAATTGCTGTATTCCAGTCATGAGAGTCATCCCACCAAGTCTCAGTTATACCTATCAAGTCATAATTTCCCTCCTGTATTAAGAGTTCAAGTTCGTTCTGTTTGTTTCCCATACTCTGGGCATTAGTATATAGACATCGAAGACCATGTGCTTCATAGTCTGGCTTTCTTCCTACATGTGTCTGAAGACTATTATTGGGCACTATCAGAGCTGTTCTCTCCATTGCAGTGCATGCGTCTACGTCCATTGTTACCCCCAATTTAGGGCTCTTGGGAGAGAGAAACGGGTGTGGCAGAGAGAGAGAAGAGAGTAGCTCCACCTACATTTTGCTTGGGACAGGCCCATCACTGGCTTGGGTTTTGCCCACTGCCAGAATGCAGCCCCCAACAGATTATCCCTAAACAGACAAAAGCTTCCCTGGCCCTGCCTTAACCTCTCGTCTTCCCTGCCCCTTTAATATTCAGCTGTGACCTCCAAGAATGGTTTAGAGAACATTCTAACAATAATTGTTTCCAACTCCTAGCACTGCTAGAATTTGTGAATAGTTAACAAGAAAGTATTGCTCTTAAACATTCCTTAAGATGCCTGTATCAAAGGATTTGTAAAACCTGACATACTGTCTCCTTTTGTCTGCACCTTAAGTCAGACTCTCATTAGATTCTAAAAATTAGCATATTTATATGGATCAGGTCATATAACCATAGAAACATGCATTCAATAAGTGTGTCTGTGAGTGTGATCAAAGCTTAATAATGAACTGAAATTGTTGACTTGATCTGTGCAGCAGCCAAGATTACAGTTTATCACCACTCATGCCATGCCAGTGACTACTCGCTTTAAGATGGCTTTGGTTACATAGTGAAAATATGATGGCTAAGCATCTAGCTATGCAGCAAGCTATGAAGACAACTGCTTCCCCACAGGTTGGCCTGAAACACAGATTGACAAGCCACACTTTTTCAAAAAGTAAACATTTTACCACATTAGCAAGATCATTGTTTGCCCAAGGCCACCCAGTGAATTTCAGAGGTGAACTGAGATTTGAATCTTGGTCTTCCATGCCTCCTCTGCTAGACTGGCTTTTAGGTTTACTTCTAGATGTTAAGACAGGCTTTAAGTATAGTATTAATTAGATTAGGGGGAAAATACAATTAAAGCTTTTTTACCTGTTATGAAAGCTACCTTCCACCCACTCCCCTAGTAGCACAGTGTATTCAGTTTCCTTAAATGTGAAATTCTTTGACTTTCAACTGGTCTCTTAATCTTTTCCTTCTTTCTTTTCTAGGCACAAGAATGGTAAGCCCTGCTTCTTTAAGAAAATTGCTGGAGTCTTGTAAAGATCTTTCCTTACTTGACGTGTCCTTCTGTTCACAAATTGATAATAGAGTTGTCCTAGAACTGAATGCCAACTTTCCAAATGTGCTCATCAAGAAGAGCTTCACTCAGTGACTCAGTTCATATGTTGCTATATGGAACTGATTTGATAATTCTGCTTCCTGAGTATTTGTGACTGATTTTTTTCAAAGACAAAATATCCTGTGAATAATGGGGAAAAGGTTAACTCCTCTTGATATGAAGGTTAAATGTGAAATCAAAGATTTAAATTTTGATGATTCCATGTACTGTATCCAGTTACTGTACTTGGTAAGTGGGCCTCCCCGTTTGAAATTGAAAGAATCATGTAAATGTAAGATGGCATACATTTAAATGCCTGTTAAAGAGCATTTGATACTACTTGGATATTAACATTAAAATAAATGGCAGATATAAATAGAATTACACTTTAAGTTTTAGTATTGGCCTTTTAGGGGCAAATGTACTTTGGCCACATTTGGAACTGAAACGTTTCAAGTGCAAATAAGTGTGAAACTCATTTCTTCTAACAACAGTGATTTGATAGCTCCTTTAAAACTGATATTTGTGGTGAGGGATTTGCCAATTCAAATAAAAGAGGAGCAATTACATCTCTGTCCATCTTAGAATTTTATATTTATCATTATATATATATATATATATATATATATATATATATGGAACCTGTGAGACTGAAATAGTAGCCACACATTGCCATCTCTCTCCCCTGATGATATCTGACAATACAAAATGTGTAGACAATATCACTGGGCAGAGACTTTCCTCACCCCCATTCCATTTCATTGGGCTTTCTGTTGTGTTGGTAGAGTAACTCTCTCAGTGAGTGCAGTGACATTCAATCATGTGTTTGGTATTACTAGATTAAGCAGGAATGGGGGAAGAAGAGCTTTTTGTTGGCCTCCCATTGCTTCCAACTTGATTCTTGGTACAAGATGCAAAATTTAGTTTGCATTTTGTCTGCTGCAGTAGTGCGTCAGGGTTTTGAAAGCAAGCTTATTTTGCATCAAGTGTGACTTCTGATTAGGATTACCAACTTTAATCAAGGTGATTAATAAACTACACTTGAAGTTTCAGATAAAAAGAATTAGCCCCCAGTTAATCAGTAGGGTTGACAACAAGTGGGATTTTAAAAGAGCCTGCTGCTATGAACATTTTCCATTTTCAGAAATGGAGATCAGTTGCGTACTGTCCACACAGTTTTCCTGTACCATCCAGCTCATGCTAAAGTTCTTCCATGTGTTGGTTTACTAGCATATATGGTCACAGGGATAAAATAGATGTTGGTGTGCATGTGTGTGCCATTACTTAAAATATTTAAATATGAACATGGTACTTTGCTGACAGAGAGCCACCCTAAATTTGTTCTGTAAAAAATATTTTATTTGGTATTTTAAAAATGTGTTTTTTTATAAATAATATATATTCAGTATAATTAAGAATTATATTTATACATACATGAAGAGTTTGCTCCTTTGGATTGCGTATATTTACAAATTTTAATATTTTAAGATAAGCCTTGTTTTATGTAGCTCAGGGTGTGCATGGATATGTTTTCTTTAAAGAAAAATAGTTGAATATGTCTAACTGTAAATAGTATTACAACTGTAGTGATTAAACTGTGTGCCTTCCCTTTTTACAATCAACAGAACATATAAGGACACCTATGCAAACACTGAATGTCATTGAAATCAATGAAGAAAGTGTGTTTTTGCTTTATGGTGCAACTGTCTTTGTTTACATCCCAGAGCAATTGATTATTCTCTTCACAAAAATTAGACTAGAGTCACAAAAATTGTCCAAGAATGAATTAAACTTTATTTGGACATTCTTCTCAATGTTTATTCCCTTGGGGATTTGTCAAATAATTTGCATTGGTACCAGTTAAATAATTATGGCATTGGGATTATTTGAAAGGACTTTGGAAGACTAACCGGCAAGAAAATGTAACTGTATCTTACAGGGAATGGGGCTGTTCTTCGAAAAAATATTGCGTTGAAGACTGGAGGGGAAAGAAGGTTTAAGGTGCAATCCTAAGCATGTTTAGACAGAAAAAAGTCCTACAACTCCCAGCATTCCCCAGCCAGCATGCTGGGGAATGTTGAGAGTTGTAGGATTTTTTCTTTTCTTCTTCTTTTTTTTTTTTTTACTAAACATGCATAGGATTGTGTTTTTAATTACTCCATCAAATATCCTTTAAATACAGTGCTCAGCGCTTCTGAGCTGGGCCCCAAAGGCCTCAGGTACACATCCAGACACTTGGGCTTCTCCAATTTCCAATTCAAAGTCTAGTTCATGCTGCACCAAAGACTGCTTCCAAGGCTACTGTAAGTTCTGGAAGTAATTTTTATGGTCAGATGTGAAGGCTGTAGTGTGAAGGAGGATCCAAGGTGACCTAGTTCACATGCAGAAGCTGAGGGGATGCACACAAGTTCTGCACACAACTGTTTGGATCCTAAGCCTGCAATAGAATACATACATGAAACTGCAATTGTGTAAAGGGCCGGAGGGCTATGTTGTTGCTCTTCTATTCCAGAAGCAATCTCAGCGAAAACCTCGTATCAAAAGGCACATAATTTAGACGAGCAGTTTTGCTTTGCTCTTGTTTAAAAACAAACCTATGTCTAATCAAGACTCAACTCAATGGGACAAATTACGTGAATTTTAAGAGTGTTCAGCATGAATATTGGCTATCAGTATTTTGTTTTTCTGTAAGAAGTTGTTGCTTAGAGCCGCCTCCCCATCCCCCCCACCCCACTGCCTAATTGCACTTGTAGGTTGATTAACTTCTTGGTTGATGGTGACTGAAAGGTACTTGAAATAATAATGTCAAATATGGAGTAGAACATACATAAAACATATGGGTCGCTTTTCTGATACTGCAGTGTCTGCCTTTAAAAGGAGGTGAAGGGGCAGAATGGCCTGAAATGGCACTTAAAATATATTTTGTTGATGTAAAACTGTAGGTAAGTCAATGCTAATTCCTTTTTCTCACCATTCAAAAGATAATCCATGTCTTTTCATCTCAACCAGGCTTGCTTTATTCGCGATAGTTTGATTCTTGCATTACCTTGTAAAAACATGAGCGTGATCTTTAGGTCATACACCTATGGCTAAAAATATTGGAGGGGAAGTGTGATGATTTCAATATATATTTCTACATTGAAGAGAAGGTCTGTGGATTGTAGGGAAGCTTCTGAATTTTCATCGTTTACTAATCTTAGTTATTTATATGAAGCATTTTTATCCCACTCTTCAGCCAAAAAAGAGTGGCTTACAAGGATCAGTAGTAAGACAGTCCCTGCCCTTGGGGTTATAATCTAAAAGACAGGACACAAAAGGAAAAGGGATTGGAAAGGAGGAGGAAGACAACAAAAGAATGGCCCCGTTCAACAAGCAGCAATGTTGAGTTGGGTGTTAAAGGAACAAAAAAGAAGTTCCAACCCTGCTGGAAAAAAATGGGTGCAACTATATCACAACAACGTATGGTGTAAGGACAAAGGGTGGAGGGAGAATTGAAAGGCTTCGGAGTTAAGTGCATGAAGTGTCTCTTGCAGTGCTACAGTGAGAAGATGAGGAATTTGTGAGAGGGAAGGAAGAATCATGAAGACTGTAACTTGTAATCCTTAAAACAGGCTTCTTGGATAGCCGATAGGCAAGGTTCTTCTAGTGTTCTCTTCGAAATGAGAAGGTGGACTATACCACAGCTGATAGGAGAAGTGATTAAACAAACCTAGATGGTTGAAGTAAATAAGCTGTACCACACGTTATGGAAGGAGATGAAGTTTTTTGAGTCATCTGTCATCTATTAATCATAAGCCAAGTTTTTTTCCACCTCTATTATAGATGGAACCATCTAATTAAAATAACGATCATAGACAGAATCTGGGGGCACTGCTTGGGGATTATTTTCTAATAAAAAGTGGGTAATAAATTTCATAAACAGACTTAAGCAGGAACAGTAGGGCTTAAGATTTTTTTGTTTTGTTTAAATAACAGTCCTTATTCAATTGTTAGAATATGGGCAAATTAATCTTTCAAACAAACAAAAAGTAGTTGGAATGTATTGGGGATAACATTTTGCTTTAGGATAATGAAAATTGCAGGCAGGGTCAGGGATTTTCAGTTTGGTCCTATCCCATAGTGAAGAACTGAAAGAGAATGTGGACAGTTGGACCTTGGGGGGGGAGGGGGAAGAACACAAGGTCCTAAAGTAAAGTAATGCTGTTTGATGTTTAGAAACAGCACTCTAATAATTATGGAAATACAAGACTGAAAATTATTGGAAGAAGCACAGTCACACCAAGGTGGAATGACAAGAACCAAAGAAGAAGAGAAGTGCAGTTCTGCCTATCTTTTTGTTGGTCTGAAAATTATTGCTTTGGACATGCAGCTCTTCAAAGAGTGCTCCCACGGCATTTTTTACTCAATCCTCCCCAAAATAATCATGCTATGGTCCCTAGCAAGATGAAGATGGGTGTGTGTGTGGGGGGGGGGGGGAGAATGGCTGCTGTGAAAATTTGCTAATTTTCACCAAATGGGAAAACTATTGAAAAGGCACTCAAACAAATAAATAAAGGAGCAGTGCACCACTGGAGAGGGAAAGCATACAGTCCTTATAAATTCAAATTAAAGAAAAATGTTAATTAAAGGTATGTGTTAGCAGGGTAAAGTTTTGCTAGTGTTGACCTTTATTCCCCAGGAACGTTAGATGTGTTCCTATGCCCAAGTCAGGCTTTGCCCTCCCATGAAGAAGCGTGAAGTCCCCATCTCAGGCAGTAGAGCAGGAGGAGTGGCAAATTGCACCACTCTCCCGAGACACCCCAGGAGATCCTGCTGCTGCTACCTCCGGCAAGCGCTCCAGGGAACCCTGCCAGCTGCTCCCGCAGTGGCATTTACTGCTGTGAGAGCGTGGCCAGCAGGGCTGTCTAGAGCAGCCACCCTCTAGAGAGCTGTGTTGGTCAGGTAAGCAGCCAATGTGGTTCTTCAGAGATCCCGCCAGCCTGAAATGGCTGGCTTTGAGGGGGTCCTTCCTCAGAGCCAGGCATGGGAGGGGTTCCCCAGTAATTGCACAAGCAATCTCCTAGGACACTGCTCCCATGCTTGACTCTGAGGAAGGATCCCTTTAGAGCCAGCCATTTTGGCCAGGTGGGCTTTCTGAAAACCCATGCTGGCTGCATAGCTCAGCAGTAAAAGGGGAGGGGAAAGGGGGTTGCAATATGGTAAAGGTAAGGGGTGGGGATGAGATGCGGGAAGCAAGCACAATACAGGAAAGGGTGGAGTGTAATGTGGAACGTGAATGCGGTACAAAATGCAGGAAGTTTGGGAGGGGTGCGAGGCAGGGAAGGAGATGGTGTGATGTGGCAGTGGGAAGGAGAAGGTAGAGTATGACGGGAAGGGGATCGGGGGGCACGACATCATGGTGTATGTGCTATTTTGCCTCAGGTGGTGGGAGAGCTTGCGCTGGGGATGGCCCATGTGGCACAGCCAAGACCACTTAGCTTTAAATTATTTTTCTTTCTAAAAATAGCCATTTTTACCTTTAGTCAGGTTGGCTGGGACTGATGGGATCTGCAGTCCAACAACATCTGGATGGGTTAAAGTTCCCCAACAAAGAGAATCATAAATCCCATGAAGTGGAAGTAATATAAACACTCTCATATGACCTCTTCTGGAGTGCCGTGTTCATTTCTTTTGCACCACAATGCCAGAAGGATATTGACATATTTAAAGACATCAGAGGAAAGCTAAAAGGATAAAAGGTACTTAGAAGGCAAATCCTGTTAGGAATGGCTGGGAAAACTAGGCCTGTTTATCCTTGGGAAACTAAAATAAAAATTAATGGAGCATGTTTTGACTTTTTTTTTTAAAGATGTAGAAAGATGTCTGTGAAGATTTCTTTACAGTTCAATAAAGAAATATGCTGAGAAACCCACGTAGACTTCACTGTGTGTGGATAGATTTTGACCCCACTCTATGGTCCTGTAGCTCAGGTGGAGACCAAAACATTGAGACATACATTGTTTCACATCAAAAACAAAGAGCAAAGGTATAGGGAACACAGGCATACTACCAAAACAGTATGTTCCATTAATTCTCTTATCCCTAGTTCTCACCTAAGGTGATTCTTTTGTATTAATCCCATTATTTCTCTAGTTTACACTACCACATGTAGAGATGTTGTCACTATAGCCCTGTTCACTCCACCCAAGCATCATCCAAAGGAATTACTTTTGCCGAAGTCCCTTCTACTATTTATTTCTTAAATGTCTGTCATGATTTTTCTCTCTAAACACATTACAAAATGTCAATAAAAATAGAGCCTAAATCCAAATAGAGCCTGAAGAACATAAAGGCAAATTCAGATTAAAAATCATGGAACTGGAGGGAACCTTTAGGTCATCCAGCCCAATCCTGTTCAATGCTGGATATACAGAGCTAGAGCATCCCCAACAGATGACTGTGCAGCCGCTGCTTGAAGACCTCTGGCATGGGAGAGCCCACCACTCCTCAAGTTAATTGGTGCCATTGTTGAATCATCAAGAAGTTATTCCTTCTTGTCTGGAGCCTCTCTTTAAATGGATGGCATTAGGTTCTCGGCATATTAAGGCAGACAGAGCTCCTCCCACAATTTTGGCAGTTAGGGAATGTCGCGTCAATTACAGTTTGGCCCATTTTCCCATGCTAAATTGACTTTATGGGGAAATCCAGATTTAAGAATAGGCAAGAAAATGTTTTTATGGTGGACCTGGACAGCTAAGATGATCTTTACTTTAGATCAATTAGTGGGGGTTGATGATGAGTTTTTGGTATTTTCAACTTTGTGAGATCAATTTGATCTGCCAGCTTCAGCGGAATGGCAGTACTTGCAATTGAAACATTTGTTGGTATCTAGATTCAGTCCTGCTCCTTTTACTGCCTTGGAGTCTCCTAGGATTCGTGTTTATAAACATTTATTATCAATGAATAAATGTGACAAGTGGTTTACAGCAGGAATGGAACAGGGAATTGGAACGTCCTATTTTGCTTTATCAATGGACTGCCGTTTTGGCGTCTGTATCGGACATTTCAATAGATCTTCGTTTACGCCTTATTCAACAAAAGCTCTTGTTTGGGTCTATGGGCTGCCACAGCATCTATTTAGTAAAGGCTTGTCAAATTCGGCTAATTGTTGGAGGTGTAATGCAGTCAATACTTCTTTTATTCATATGTTTTGGAAATGCCCAATGGCCACCTCCTTTTGGGAGGAAGTTATTGTACAGATAAATTTTGTATTGGAAAGCTCTTTAATATTTACTGATGTAAATGTTCTGTTAAACTACTTACCTGCTTCTTGGAATGTAATGCATGGTCAGCGTAAATGGATTTTTTGTGCCCTTTTGGTTGCTTAAAGACTGATACTATGATATTGAAAGGATAAAAGCTCACCGCCTATAACACAATGGACTGAAGACTTAACAACGCTAGCAACGTTTGAAAGAGTTGGGTAGGAGAGAACAAGCTTTTGTCTCTTCTTTATGACTGCCCTTCAGGTATTTGAAGAGTGCTATAATACTTCCCCCAGCTTTCTCCAGGCTAAACATACCAAGTTCCTTCAACCTTTGCTCATAAGACTTGCTTTCCATACTGCTTATTATCATAGCACTGGTTAGGCCTCATCTTGAGTACTGTGTCCAGTTCTGTGCACCGCACTTTAAGAAGGATGCAGACAAACTGGAGAGGGTTCAGAGGAGGGCAACGAAGATGATCAGGGGACTGGAAACAAAGCCCTATGAGGAGAGACTGAAAGAACCGGACATGTTTTGCCTTGAGAAGAGAAGACCGAGGGGAGATATGATAGCGCTCTTCAAGTACTTGAAAGGTTGTCACAGAGAGGAAGACCAGGATCTCTTCTCGATCATGCCAGAGTGCAGGACACGGAATAATGGGCTTAAGTTACAGGAAGCCAGATTCCGGCTGAACGTTGGGAAAAACTTCCTGACAGATCAATACGACAATGGAACCAATTACCTAGGGAGGTGGTGGGCTCTCCCACACTGGAGGTATTCAAGATGAAGCTGGACAGCCATCTGTCAGGGATGCTTTGACTTGGATTCCTGCATTGAGCAGGAGGTTGGACTTGATGGTCTTATAGGCCCCTTCCAGCCCTACTATTCTATGATTCTATGATAGTTGCCCTTCACTGCCCCTTCTCATTTGTCTCCATACTTTTTAAAGTGTAATGTCCAGAACTAGGCTCGGTAATAACTAATTAAAACAACAATTACTTCAATATCTTCCTAAAAATAGGGTTTGATGAACCTCTATGGGAAGAGAATTCAATAATTTGGCCACAGTTGAGGACATTGGAAAGAAACCTATTCTGTTTATTAAAAATAGAATATTTGTTGCATAATTGAATAATGTTAAAAGCTATCAATAAAATTATAATGAGTATTTCAAAAGACTGTTCTACATAAAAGACAAAAGAGCAGCAATAGTCAAAGAACTTCTTAACTTCATGTTCTAATACCTCTTCTAAGGGCTATATTTCCATGTGTGGAAACAGGAAATCCACCCGAGATCCTGTTTCATGCACATAATAGTCACAACCCGAGACAAAGTTGAACATGCTTAAGCCTTTTGATTTCATCCCCTTTAAGTCACTACTATTCCTGCAGATTTCATCTAATGTCATCAAACAGGAAAAAAGTTATACTTTATTGATTTTGTGATGATAGTCAATGGGAGATTCAGATTTGGCCTGCGTCAAACTGGGCTCCAAATCAGTCTGAGCAGAATCAGGCTGTTTTCCAAATCGCCAAACCAGGGTGGTCAGTGCATACTTCTTTTTCATCACCTTATCTCTCTCTAAGTCATATAAGAATGGCTGCTCTTAAGGAAGGAAGAAAAAACACTAAACACAATTTATTGTGACTGGCTATTTATATTTTACAAAGTGAATTCTTTTTTCCATTTCCCTTGTGTTGCATTGTAAAATATGAAGTATGCAGACTAGAGGAAACAATGTGCTTCTTTTTGCTAACTTTTTTCTTGCATGTTTAAAAAAATACATATAAACAAAGCCAAAATGTGGTACAGAATTGAGATTGCAAAGTGATTTGAATTCAACTGCTGTCAGGTAAAGCCTTTTATTAGTTCTTTTATGTAGAAAGAGACAGACACACGTCTTTCAAAGGGTGTTTATGAAGCAGAATATGGAAATGGCAGAGATGGTTTTAAGGATTCCTTAGAGCAGGGGAAGGCACTGGTGAAGTATTTTCAGATGTTAGATGTAATAGTTGCTGTGGTTTTCATATGGACTATGATACCGCTGTTATTAATACACTCTGAACTAGGGATGCGCGAATCCACCCCTGTACAGGTTCTCCGGATGCCCACCCCCCCCCTGCCCCTGCTTACCAGTCCCTGGACCACACTTGAGCTCCTCCCATGCTCGCTGAGCAGCCTGCACTCACCCTAGCAGTCTCATTGAGCTCCACAGTCACCATTTTTTTTAAAGAAATAAAATGGCAATTGCAAAAATGTGCACATTTTCATATGCACGTAAATGTGCATTTTTGCGAATGGGCATATTTGCATGTGTGAAAATGCTCATTTTTGCAAAATGCACATTTTGCAGATATGCAAATATGCACATTTACGTGCATGTAGAAATGTGCACATTTTTGCGATCACCATTTATTTCTCAAAAAATGGCGACCACAAGGCTCAATGAGGCTGCTGGGGTGAGTGCAGGACATTCACTGAGTATGAGCAGTGGGCGAGCAGGGAAAGGGGTTCAATGAGTGGGTCTCGGGGGTGCCGGCAGGGGCAGTTCCACCAGAATCCTGGACTGAATCAGGCACCTGCGCCATCCCTACTCTGAACACTTTTAAGTGTGAGGGCAATATTTTTTATTGCTAAAGAGTGAAAAAAAATTCAGACAAACCTATTTTATGTCCTATTTTAAGCCCTATTAGGAGAGACTGAAAGAACTGGGCAAGTTTAGCCTTGAGTAGAGAAAACTGAGGGAAGATACGATAGCGCTCTTCAAGTACTTGAAAGGTTGTCACGGAAAGGAAGGCCAGGATCTCTTCTCGATCATCCCAGAGTGCAGGACATGGAATAATGGGCTGAAGTGACAGGAAGCCAGATTCCAGCTGAACATCAGGTGAAATGTCCTAACTGTTAGAGCAATGCAACAACGGAACCAATTCCCTAGGGAGGTGGTGGGCTCTCCCACACTGGAGGCATTCAAGATGAGGCTGGACAGCCATCTGTCAGGGATGCTTTGACTTGGACTCCTGCATTGAGCAAGGGGTTGGACTCAGTGGTCTTATAGGCCCCTTCCAACCCTACTATGTTTCTATGTATGGGTTAGATTCTGACCTGGAAAGGGCTTCTCTCAATAGCACTTCCTCTCTGTCACTATGCTTCTCCACATTACTGCCTATGCTACTTTTAGAGGCTGTCCAAGACTCTTTTGCTCTCTATTAGTGATACCTTCCCACCTACGGCTGCTTTGCTGAAAATGAGAGAAGAAAATGGAGTATTAAGCCAAGGGTGCCAGGCAAGAACATTGTGATCCTCGTTCTGGATCCAAGGGGAAAAAAAGTCTGAGCTCGCTGAACCAGCTGTAGGTGCATCAATGAGTAAAAAAGCACCCGAGGAACTAGATACTTAAAAAACCCAGGAGGACTGCAGCCCAGGACAAATGATCCATTTGCCTAATAAATGGTATATGTTTAATTCATGTTATGTGTAATTGTGTATGATATGTAACTTATAGAGCTTCTAAGGTAGAAGAGAAAGTGGACAGTTATATTACAGGCCTCCACATGCGTGAATGAAAAGCTAGTAACTAGCTGCTCAGTTTATGTATGATATACCTGCATTATAGATCAGAATGTATTCTGTATTCCAGCTGTGTATAGTTCTCATCCATCTTGGTTTACCCTATAACAGGGGTGAGGGATGATGGAATCTGAGTCCAATATCTGTGGGGGGTCACAGTTTCCCCACCCCTTCAAGTCTTAGAATATCTTAACAAGTGATGCCACCAAATTTTGTAATTAGTTGGCTCGTTGGTTGAAATGCTCACTTTTGTAGTGAGCCTGGACTGATGCATTATGAATTCATAATCGAGTTTGGAATTGATTGGGAGCTTTGGAGCATGTATAGTCTGCATCTAAACAATGCCATTTCTGTGCATGTGCTGAACTGGTTAGTTTAACTGTTGAATGACCTGGTGTGTCCCCTGCCGCTTCCATAATTGCTGCTGTCACTGCAGCACTGGCTCTGTGAGGAGGAAGACAGTGGTCCATCTTCTCCTCTCTTCCACAGTGGAGGCTGGTGGCTCTGATGTCAGTGAGGTGGTGAATCCATTCCGCATAGCGCCTTTAGAGTTCTGATTGGTTCTGACTGAAACCTGGAGCGGATTCATTGCTCCACCGATATCGGAGCCACTAGCCTCCACTGCTCTTCCATAGAGATGTAAAATTTCCAGACATTTTGAGGCCATGGGGGGGTGGGATGGCTTTTTCCTATTGGGGGGGCAAAAAGGAAAAATTGAAAAATAAGCATTACTTATTTTTTTCTGGTGCTCTTTACAGATCCAAAGTCACTTTGTTGCTTTAAGACAGCTGTCTCCAACCTGGTCCCCTCCAGGTATTTTTGACTTCAGCTCCCATCAGCCTTAGGCAGCATGGCCAATGGTCAGGAATGCTGGGCACTGTATTCCAAAACACCCAGAGGGCACCAGCTTGAAGAGGGCTGCTTTAGGAACATAAAGCAGCCTTTCTCTCCTGAAGTTATTTTATGTATGACTTAGTTTGCTTATAAAATTATCATTATATTTTAAAACTTTTAAAAGTAAACTCAGTAAATTTGTAATTATTGTCTGAGTAGATTAGAACTACATTAAATGACTGCTACAGCATCAGAAACACAGGACTCTAGAACAAACCCCAAGCTATCAAGAAATGCCCTAACCCCAGCACCAGCTTGTCTGGCTGAAAGGGGGGGGCATTGCGGGTGGGTGGGCTGAGAGGACATGGCTGCCAGTCATTGGTGCACCCCCAGTGGCACCACCACGGAAGGAGGGGCTGGAAGAGTTGCCTTAAGCTCTGCCCCCCTCCCATCCTCAGCTGCCTCGCTCACGCGGCTCTGTCAAGTGTGAGGGAGAGCCTATGGCAGAAGACTGGGCGAGGGGACAGCCTCGCCCACCTGCTTTTTTTTTCGCCTCTCACCCAGGGTGCAGCCTCTCTGTGCGCTGCCGCCTGCTTCATGGACGTGGCGTGTGGTGGCTGGCACCGGCTGGCCCTGTTCTTGCGGCTGCCGGTGCACAGCACTTTCTTGGGCGTGCGAGCAATCGCTCTAAGCACCGCACCATCTCGCGCCCCTTCTCACCCCTCTGCACCGCCGCCTCCACTCACACGGCAGTGGGCGCAGCCCCGGGCTGCACCTGCAGGTCCCCGTCACCGGTGGCCACCAGCTCTGGCTCAGCCTGTCGGGCATCGGCCGTGCTGGGCAGCGTGCGTGCCCCGTGCCTTCAGCTGCTCCTGGGAGTCCCCGTTGCTGCCGGCCACCGGCTCTGGCTGGTCCTGTCAGGCGTCGGTGGCCACGCAGGGCTGCGTGCGCACCCGGCGCCTTCCCCTTGCATCTGCTGCTGGCCCTTGGGCCGCAGTTGACGTGGCGGCCGGATCCAGCCAGCCCTGGTTCATCGCTGGCAGTGAGTGGCCTCTGTCAGTCGGCAGGCTGCTTGCCGGGCATGCTGCCGCCTGCAGCGCGGTGACCGCCGGGCCTGCCCTCATTCGTCACCCCTGGGCCTTCACTTGGGGCTTTCGCCACCATACCCATGGATACGTGTGTGCACGTATCCATGGGTATGGCTTCAACTTAGTAGGGCTTTAATGGCATCTCCTACTGGAGGCATGAGCTACTCCTCAAAGCCGGACTGCAGATTCACTGGGGTATCACCGGTACCCTGGGGGTTTCGGAATCATATGGCAGGTCCGATCGTGCTGTGGGTAGTGGCCTGTAGAGTTGGGGCTGCCGCCGAGCACATTTTGGCCGACCTCATAGCCAAGTCAGTAGCCCCCCTTCAGTACAACAACATGACCACAGTGTATGTTATTCATTCCCTGTCCTCCTGAAATCGGAGGGTCATGTTGCGTGTCAGAGCGTTCGCACTCCAGTGTCTGTGTCACAACATCTGGTTCTGGGCCCGCCATGTGCTGGTCAGGCAAACCCAATTGTCGATGCTTTGTCATGAAATCAGGTCAACAAATTCTGAGCCTTAGCCCCGCGGGTGTGTCCATTCCCAGATCCCATCCTTGCAGTACTATGGGAAACCAGCATACTGGAGCCAAGCATGCCATCCTGCATTCCATAGCTCTCAGTACAGGAGCCACCTGTGACAGAGCAGGTAGGGTGTTCCGCGCCTTAGGAGCAAACGTCAGTAATAGGATTCATGGCCCTTACCTATAGATCATTTGCCGCAATTTTGCATCTCCTTAAGGAACAAGGGACTATCTGCCAGGACCATAAGTCGCAAGCTGGCCGTTTAGCCTTCCGGCCCACAACGGTGGGAGTTACTGACTCCATGTCAGATTTCAGGGATCGGTGTGCAATGTAGGATTGGGCACGGATGTTGCCTGCTTTAGTAGATTTTAGCCACCCTCTCTTCCCGGATACCCTTTTTGGGCTCCGGGGGTAATGGCCCTCCATTTGTGCTTTCCAGTAAGACGTTTCCCTGTTCCACACAGCAGTCTTAACGGCCTTCTTCGAGCCGCCTTAGGAATTCAGGGTTGGTCAGGGCTTCCAACTCTGTCTTGTCCCAGAGGGTCTTGATATACTTCAAGGTACAGGTCTGTCCCAATGTAATCCACTTATGCATTTGGAGATCAGAAACAGATCGGTATGGCTAGGGATGTATGAAAGTCACTTACCTTTTCGAAGAGTGACATTCGCGGTGGGGAGGAGACACTCCATCCCTCCCCCTAAAATTCTGGCCGGGGGGGAGGCGCTCCGTCCCTCCCCCCGAAATTCTGGCCGGGGGGGAGGCGCTCCATCCCTCCCTCCCGAAATTCTTGCCAAGGGGGGAGGCGCTCCGTCCCTCCCCCCCGAAATTCTGGCCGGGGGGGAGGCACTCTGTCCCTCCCCCCTGAATCCTGGCCGGCTGGGTCCACAAATGGCGGTGGCCGTAGCCGCCGCCGTTTGCGTCCCTGCAGTCAGCTGTGATAGGCTACATAAATGTTTATGTAGCCTATCACGGCTGATTTAAAAGAAAAAAAACCAACCCTGCACGTATGCAAATGGCGGCGCCCATGGGCGCCACCATTTGTGTTCCTTATTTTGGCGCGTCTTAGTCTACGTAAACATTTACGTAGACTAAGACGGCGAAAATAAGGGGAATGCAAATAGCGTAGACGCTACACTATTTGCGTTCCCCTTATTTTCGCCGTCTTAGTCTACGTAAATGTTTACGTAGACTAAGACGTGCCAAAATAAGGAACGCAAATGGCAGCACCCATGTGCGCCGCCATTTGCGTACGCGTGGGTTTTTTTTCTCTTTTAAATCAGCTGTGATAGGCTACGTAAACATTTACGTAGCCTATCACGGTGTTTTTTAAAAATCTAGCCGTGATAGGCTATGTAAATCTTTACGTAGCCTATCACGTTTTTTTGTTTTTTTTACTGGAAATGGCGACGGAGGCAGCCGGTCAGAAGACCCGCCGCCACAGCCACCACCGAACCGCCGCCGCAGCTGCTGCCGCCAGGAAGATTCGCCCAAGGTAAGTCCCGTCCCGGGGGGGGCGGGGGGGCAGACCGTTCCGCCACCGATTTCGGGGGGCCGAATGCGCTGGCATTTGGCCTCCCCGAGATTCGTGGCAAAATTCTCTGTACATCGCTAGGTATGGTGAGGGCACGGCAGTGGCCCACGGCTGAACGCAAGTCAATGGGTTATGCCCCATCGGTGCCTTATGGGTTTTTATGGCATGCCGCGGGTCTGAGGAGGGGCCTCTGTTCTATCACTCCGATGGCTTACCGTTGACATAATGGCAATCTGTGCAGTTTCTACACCAGCTCTACCCTGCTAGGCCTAGGTAATTTTCAGTTCAGAACCCACTGTTTTTGCATTGAAGCGGTCCCTGTGGCAGCCGCTGGAGGTTTCTCTCACAGGCACATTATGGCAGTTTGAAAATGGCGCTTGACAGCATTCTGGCCTGCATTCGCAAGTTGTCTGCTTCTTCCTGACACAATTTTCCCTTTGCTTGCCCTAATGGTCTTATTCCTTAGACCAGCAGACTCAACGTATGCTGGAATGGGTGCTCTTACGTGGGCACAATATGATGTTTTGAGCTGCACAAAGGGCTTGTATGTCGACTTCGGATTTCAGCTTCTGTCACCCCAACACATTAAGATCCAGTGGCTTAGTAGACAGGGGATACGGTGGGAGTCCCCCCTCCTCATCCTGTTCCACCAAAGTTTTGTCAGTCTTCCTTCGCAGGTCCAGGGGCTGCACATTGAGAGGAATGACTTCTGCTGTAAGCCAGGCAAGGACTTGATCGAACAGGCCTTGGTTGAGGTGCAGGTGGTCCAACATACCTGGCTGGAAGTAGCCTTACTGCAGTCCTTGCTGCTCCCATGGATCAATTGGAAGGCATGGAATTACGTTGCCATTGGCAGGGCACATCGGAAAGTGCACAGAAAAATGGCTTATGGCCTATGCGAATGGGGTGATGGATGCACCACCCACCGGCAATTCTGTGGACAAGGGGGGAGCATTACAGGCAGGAAGGTGTTTGCCTGTCTCATGTAGTGAATAACATATTTCTGTCTGATCTGCAAAGGGGCCTGTGGGAAGTTCTTCTGCACAGGTGGGGGGAGTTTCACAAACTCTAGGCTTGTGACTCCTGTGGCGGCTAGGACGGGCAAAACATGAAAGGGAGTAGGGATGGTGTGCATGCAGAGGCACCTTATGGTGGCAGTGATGCCTGAGGCCCCCTGAACGAGTTGTGTGGCTCGGCGGGGGGATAAGGATTGCCTGGGAGACCAACCCTCCTCACTCACCCAGGCATTGTGCAGCACTGGGAGGGGGTGACAGGGGAAGGTCTACCTCCCCCAGAAGGGGCAGTCCGGAGCGGTGGCGAGATCGACGCCACCCTTCAGGCTGGGTGTGTTTTTGCCCAAGAAGTGCCAGCTAGTCGCTGACACAGTCAGGTGCCCGTCCTAGGTACCCCTTTGCAGATATTATCAATAAATGTGGCCCAATTTTCAACCCAAACTTTGTTGTCTATGTCTTCTTTAGCCCATCTCCGCTCGCAATGCACATTTACTCTCAAGAATGCACAATGGTGACTCTACACACATGTTGGGGTACTGAGCATAAATGTCTACCAGTAAAATATACTTCAGATCAATAATTTTAAGAAGGAATGAAAGAACTAACTATGCTGGGAATCTTACAGAGGGGATTAAAAAAATACTTTCCCCCATGGCTTCATTATTTCTGGACATTTTACCTCTCTAGTCTTGCTATAAAAGTGTTCTTATTACATTGTTTTTAGAAATAATTTTGCAGGGAATAAAGGCTGGGTAACAGTATATAAATATTTTATCTTAAATTCTAAAAGAAAGAATTTATAATCCAAAGCTATTCGATTGCCCAATTTTTCAGAAAAAAACAAGAACGGCCTTGGAAAAAAATGGAAATAAAACATTGTTTTCTGAAGTTTTCCATCCCCCCCCCCCCCCGGCTTTCACAGCTCTACTCTTCCATATACTAGTGATCAGCAAGTAAACATCACATCATGCAGAGAGGCCTTGAGAAAAAAACCAATCAGGAAAGGGGTACATAACATGGCGATACATAACATCATGCTGCACCATGCAATTCCAAACTACAAGTCCCAAGATGCACTTTGATATTGCACATGAGCAAAAACTCACATATGTGGAACAAGATCTTGTATTAAAGAACTCACATTCGAGCTCCCATACTTCAGTAAACTGAAGCTAAATCCTGACAAGACGGAAGCTCTGTGGATTGGTGGTTCCCTAGTCCTGGAAATGGGTAAGCGACCTGTCCTGGATGGAGTTGTACTCCTCCTGAAGGAGCATAAATTGGGAGTACTCCTAGATCCATCCCTGTCACTGGAGCCCCAGGTGGAGTCCATGGCCTGCAGTACTTGGGACCAGCTTTGGCTGATCCACCAGCTACGGCCTTTCCTGGACAGGGATAACCTAGCCACAGTAGTGCATGCACTGGTAATTTCCCAATTAGACTACTGCAATGCACTTTACTTGGGGCTGCCCTTGAAGATGACTTGGAAGTTGCAGCTAGCGCAAAATGCAACAGCTAGATTGTTGACCGGAACATCTTGTAAAGATCATATAACACCAGTTTTAAAGGAATTTCACTGGCTGCCAATATGCTTCTGGTCAGAATTCAAGGTGCTGGTGATGACATTTAAAGCCCTAAGTAGCTTGGGACATGTGTGTGTCTACGTGTGAGTGTGTCTGTCTGTGTCTCTGTGTGTGCATGCTACTTTCTCAATTGACTTAGGGAGAAATCCTATCAGAGTAGGCAGCTGCCTCCAAACTTGGAGGATCTTTTCCTCCATGCTCCAGCCGCCCTGCATTCACGGCTAGATGGCCAATTTCGGCTGTCTAGCTGTGGGATTTCAGAGTGGGTGGGGGAGAGGCTGGATGACGCATAGGAAGTGTCTGTCAGGAGCGCCCCAGCTGCCTCTAACAGTCCCCTCCAATAGCCAACTCAAAACACAGACAAAAAGGATTCTTTCCAAGGCTTTATTCTATTTAAAACTTAATGACTCTTTCAGATGCTAATCACCAATGACTAAGCCAGGAACTGCACTGGGATAGTTAGCAGAGTAGCCTAAGCTCCAGGTAAGGCAGTTGGTCCCTGTTTGAAGGAGAAGGGCAGGAAGATTCTGAACGTATGGGCTATGGAGAGGTCCTCCCTCTTACTTGGGTCCTCGGGATGCAATTGTTGTTTTAGTGCCAAGGAGTTGCGAGCGGTACACCACCTCTTACGGGACTCCCTCAAGCAAGCCAAGACAGCCTACAAGGCCTCTGCAGACCGGCGGCTCCTCTCCCATGGGTTGTTGCTCTTCCTCAGAATCAGAACTGCTCTGGGGCTCTATGGGCTCAGTTTCCACCCTGACATCATCCCCACTCCCATGAGACCCCCCCTCATGCTCCCCCCCGGGGCCCCGGGTTTGTGAGGGTACAGCTGGTGGAAACGCCTCAGCAGCAACGGAGCATGCACATTTTCTGCGGGTTCCCAGGATCACTCATCTGGCCCGTACCCCTTCCAGTCCACCAGATTTTGCAGGTGGCCGCGAGAAGGGCATGAGTCCAGAATCTCTGTGACTTCAAACTCCTCGTCCCCCTCCACCAGCACTGGCGGCGGGGGGGAGCCGGCTGAGCGATGAGGGTCGCCAGAAACGAGGGGGGACATCAAGGACCGATGAAAAACAGGATGGATCTTCATGGAGTGGGGGGAGAGCCAGACGAAAAGCAACAGGGTTAATCTGGGCCGTAATCTGGAAAGGCCCCATGAGACAAGGCGCAAGCTTCTTCGCGGGTGAGAGGGGAGGTATTGGGTGGACAACCAAACCCAGTCCCCCAGTTGCAGAGAAGTGGGACTGTACTCAACGTGGGACTGGGCGTGCAGAGTGAGTGGAGCTGTAATCTGGGTCACCGCGCCTGAAGAAAGAGGGCGCCCATCAATGGTCTCCACTGCCAAAGGGGCAGGAAGAGGCAGGGTAGGAATATTGTGGAGGTGAGTGAACGTTTCATTCATTAAACTGGTCATAGCCCCAGAGTCCACTAAAGCCAGGGCCTCCACCCCACCCCACTGGGAGGAGCGGAGGTGAACATGCAATAGCGGATGGGAGGGTGGCGGGGTTGCGGAAGGCACCCGCCTGGTGGGGAGCCAACCCCCACACTGGAGACCCCCAGCAGGCTTGGGGGGCAGCCTAGTCAGGCCTGGGGATGAGGAGGAGGAGGAAGGAGAGGAGGAGGAGGCAGTGGGGCTGTCAGTCTGGTGCGGCAGGTTTTGGTGAAATGTCCCAGCTTTCCGCACTGAAAACATTGGTGCTCCGCACGCCGCTGCTCTAGTTCCTCCGGCGACAGCTGGGCTCAGTAGCTCCCAGCTGCATCGGGGTCTCCTCTGCCCCCACCGCAGGGGCAGGGGGTGAGGGAGGGGGCAGGAAACATGGGGGAATGGGAGGAGGGAAATCCCGGCCCCGGCGCCCCTCCGGGTCTGCCGGCACCCCTCCAGCTGACTTTCTATCTGGAGGCAGGTCTGGATGAGGTCCTCCAACATAGGTGGGCTAGGCATGCGTGCCAACTCATCCAAGATCTCATCATTCAAACCATCCAAAAACTGAGCCACCAGCGTAGCATCAGTCCACTGTAAATCCTGCATGAGCAAGCGAAAGGTGGTTGCGTAGCTGGAAACTGAGTCCTTGCCCTGCCTGAGGCGACGAATCTCCTGAGAAGCCGTCTGCGTGCGCAGGGGGTCACCGAAAAATCTGGCTATCACTGTCATAAAACCTTGATAGTCCCCTAGCAAGGGGTTATTAGTGAGAAGAAGCCCCGAAGCCCATTTAGCTGCCACGACTGAAAGTAGGTTAATGATGAAGCCCACACGAACCTGTTCCATCAGGAAATCTTCAGGTCGAAGGCGCATGTACAGCTCCGATTGGGCACAGAAAATCTGAAAAAGTCCTTTCTCACCAGAAAACCTCTCTGGCAGAGCCACTGAGCACTTGCGGCAGCAGGGAATTGGGGGAGGTGGGGGTTGAGCAGCAGCAGCTTGCAAAGTGTGCACGGCAGTCGTCAGCTGGGCAACTTGATCACGAAGAGCCTGGTTCTCTTGCGCGAGAGCTTGCACCGCTGGGTCCATGGCACCGTCCAGAGGCAGTAGGAGCAGAGAGAGAGAGAGAGAAAAAAAGAGGAATGGGGACCAAGCTGTCAGGAGCCCCCTAGCTGCCTCTTACAGTCCCCTCCAATAGCCAACTCAAAACACAGACGAAAAGGATTCTTTCCAAGGCTTTATTCCGTTTACAACTTAATGACTCTTTCAAATGCTAATCACCAACGACTAAGCCAGGAACTGCACTGGTGTAGTTAGCAGAGGAGCCTAAGCTCCAGGTAAGGCAGTTGGTCCCCGTTTGAAGAAGGGTGAGAAGATTCTGAACTTATGGGCTATGGAGAGGTCCTTCCTCTTACCCGTGGGTCCTCGGGACGCGACCGTTGTTTTAGCGCCAAGCGAGCAGAGCGCCTCCTCTTGGCACCCTTCATCTGGCACCGCTCCCTGCATCTGCACTAAGCATCCAGCAAGGCCCCATCCCCCGCTCTCTCGCTGCCAGGGTCACTATCTCTCTCAGGAATCCAGGCAGGAGGAATCTGCCCCATTTTCATTGCTCCACACTGCTCTTATGAGTGCAGAATGCAGAGCCAATCCGTGCTGCCTATGAGGTGGTGCAGGAGGGGGTGGGGGTTGGTTCTCTGGTTCCCGGAAACCGACCTATCTTATGGCCCTCTAGCAGCTGAGTAGTGGCCATGGGATTATACCCTAATATATCTACTGAATTAGACAAATATATGAGTCCTCTATTACACAGAAGCTATTTAAACATCTCACACCACTGAGAAATACGGGTAATGTAAAGTGCATTTCTTTTAATATCATTTTTCTCCAGACAAGTTCATACCTGTGCATAGTGATGGAAACGCCTAGAAACCTGCTTTTCCAAATATCCCAAATCCTGGTGATTTCAACATTTTTCTCCCAACCTGAAACAGGATTGGTACCTTAGAGCTTGATATTGACTTCTAAAAATATCGATTGAAATATTTTCCCAACCCATATGTGTACCTGTCCTTTGTGTATTACTGTCCATTACACTCATGAATGTTTCGTATACAAATCACAATGTCGTCATATTTTATCATGATTGTGAGCAATCAAACCTTATGCCTTCTAATGGTGACCGCAAATCAGTGGCTATTACACTGAAGAACAAATGATGAGTCTGTACTGATTTGCAGTAACTGCTGACATGCTTAGATAATAGTATCATATGTTTTACTCTTCATTTGTCTCCCTCAAGCACAAAATATTTTCAGACTCAATTATAAGGAAGCAACCTTGCTGTGTTGTCTCCTCGATTCTGAAGAACATGAGAACTGCCATGATCAAGCCAAAGGTCTATTTAGTCCAGGGTCGTGTTTCCACACTATCGACTTCACTTTGATTGCAATGTTGTTGTGATGTTTCCCCAATTGCATCTTCACCTTTTCCTGTTTCCACAGCCCTTAAAGACCCATCTTATCATCACTGTAGCCTGGGGCTCTGGGCTGTTTCCATTGAGCTCTAATTGAATTATTTTCTTGATGGCTGGGTGGAGTCTGAGTGGAGTCTGGGTAGGGTCTGATTACTTCATCAGTGTTCCCACCTCCTCGGCCATATTTCCAGGACAATGGAAGGAGAAGCTAATGGAGGAGTACAGGATTTTTAAGGAGGAATCAGCTTTGCTGTGAAAGCTTCCCCCCTCTCCCTCCCACTTTTGCCTTTCCCCTGAAAGTCCAGATGCACCTGCATTTCAGGAGCAAGCCTCATTGAGCACAATGGGAGTTATCTCCGAGGAGACACACACATGCTGGGAAATGGGGCGGGGAGAGAACACAAAGAGGGAAACCAACCCCCATTTTAACCCAGAGGACTTCATTGACCACAATGGGAGTTACTTCTGATGAGACAGTGATGGGTTTGTTGGGGGAAAGAGAGCAGTAAACACAAAGACAGAAACCAGCTCCCACTGTAACCTGCAGGATATAATGAAGCTGTGAAGTACTTTCTTCCTAAAGCATACCAATTGAGGGGCTTCTCTGTTATTTCTGTGGTCATTGACAGGGCAAGCCTCATTCAGCACAATGGGGGAAAAAACACCCCTGGGGTCACGGGCTGTGTTCTGGTGCTTATTTTCAATGATGTTTTAAAAGTTGGTCCCTCGGCATCCTGCTCCAAAATGGCGATGAAACTTCCGGAAAACAGGGAGGGAAAGGGTTGGGTCGCTGAGCTCAGAGCGACACACCCACAAAGGCCAGCCTACGCACCCCATGGTCAGGACTATGACAGTGAACCCAGTGCAGTTGTGGAAACAGGTTGGTAATGGAGATGAAGTAAGCTGGAAAAGTCGGACTATAACCAGTCTCAGAAGAAGCAGTTTTTCCACGTTAAAATGTGGGGTTGGTGCTGAGCCTGAATGGCCACAACGTCATGGAAACACAGAGACCTCACCGCGCAGAAAATTTGGAGTAAGTCGCTGGTGGAAACACAGCCCAGCATTCTGGTTTTAACAAGGAGGCAGACAGATGCCTTTGGGAAGCTCATGAGCAGAGAAACAGCCCATCCATGTTTGTCCCTAGCATCTGGAACTCAGAGGTGTGCTGTCTCTAAGCATGGCGATTCAATTGCTATCATGGCTAATAGACACTGGTAGACCTGTTAGCTGAAATCCAATGTTGTGCTAGCAGAAGGCAGCCTTGCACAACAGATCTTTCCCCTTCCCTTCCTCTTCTCTGCAGCCCCTTGGACCCCCCCCCCAAAAAAAAAACATTCCAGAGAGCTGAGGGGTCTACAAAACATTGTGAACCATGTCTTGCTGGGCTGCAACAGGAAGGGGGAATTGCTCAAAACTGGGTAGAGAAACCTGGCACCACTTGCACAAGGTTCCCAATTTGTGGTGATCTCTGTCATAGTACAGACCCATAAGACACAGCCCACAATATTTGGTAGTGCCTCACCCTCTAGAGAGGTATTTCAAGGGGTATAGAGAGCTGCAGGAGGAAGCTGGGGGAAGGTTCTGTTGCACAAGCTTGCCTTCTGCTTGTGCAATGTTGGGGTTCACCCATTCTTGCTGCTCTGTTTGTATAACACTTTCAAGTAAGTGCTTTTAAAAGTAAAAAAAAATAAAGGCTTACACTCTAATATGGGTGAGATGCAAGATGCAGGGGGGTAGGCAAGGCTCCTAAAAGGAGACTATTATCTGAAAGAAAAAAATTCAAAATCAGCCTGTGGATTTTTTTTTTCTTATGGGCCAGCGTAGCTTTCTTTGTTTAATAATATCTGTAAGGTAAAGTATAATGGCACAAGCTGTTGATGTAGTGGAGGTTCTTCCCTCTCTTCCATTTGTCAGTGTATTTATTTTTTAAATAATTGAAGCAAGTGGCCATCGCCACACCTTGAGCTACAGAATTCTATGCTACGTATGAGTTATGTGAAGTTGTACTTTCTGTTTCTTTCTGTTTATTGTACTGGTCAGCCAAAACCACCTTAACCACTAACAGCAGGAAACGTGACACATAATAAAATATAAAATAACAGTAAATCCTAGTACAGTTCATCAGCTTGTAAAAACACCCTTTGAACCTTCATGAAATGAAGCTGGGCTGAGAAAGCAAATCTGACCACACTTAAAGTAATAAATATATTTGGGGAGAGGTGTTTTGTTGCTATTCTTGTGAGATATATTTGTAAGTTCATCTTTGACTAAACTAGTGGGAATGATGGACTAATGGGAATGATGGACTCTCCATACTTAATGGATAACATTCTATTCCCATTTTTAACATGATTTTATAGACGTTGTCTTCAGCCTTTTCAGATGGAGACCCACCTTTAATGCAGTGTCTTACATGGGATCCATGATTATTTTTTATTTCTTTACTTCAGATGTCTTTCTCCTTCTCTCTCCCCATCCCACTTTCTCCTTAGTATCTCTCTGCCTCTTTTTTAATGCTTAACTCTCTCTTTACATTTTCCCTTTAGAAACACAAATCATTTAAAAATGCAAGAGAAAGTGCTTGTGCCCCTAATGTAACCTACCTTAGATTGGCCCACAATCTGGTTTTGTCCTCCCAACCCATGTAGGCTATAGAACCTTGTATATTCTTGTTCTTTTATGATAAATTCTAACTCTTCATAACAGCAGTCAATTTGTATTTGGTTAGGTAAAATCCCAGATAATTTATATTTAATTATTGGGCGGTATCCAACAGTGTCATTCTGCTAGCACAAAGGACATTGCCCTAGTGGAAACTACATTCCAAACTATGCATAAGAGGAGAATCCAACTAAAGTTCTGTTTGCACAAGCATGGTTGTCCAACTGGTTGTGCAAGCGCTTGTGCAATGAAAAGATTTGGTGCAGCACTAGCACTATTTGGATTTGTGGAATTACACTGTTGGATACTGCCCACTGTATGTTTTGAGTAGCACTTGGTTATGATATATGGTTGCGGCCCAGCCTATCTTAAGGAGTGCCTCCAGCAGCACCAGACAGGCCGCTTAACAAGATCAGCCTCGGATGGCCTTCTCTCTGTCCCATCAGCCAGGACAGCTAGACTGGTGGGGACGAGGGAGAGGGCCTTTTCTGTGGTGGCCCCCACTCTGTGGAACTCCCTCCCTAGGGAACTCCGTCATGCCCCCTCTTTAATGAGCTTCCGTCGTGCATTAAAAATGTGGTTGTTCAGGCAGGCATTTGGGGTGGGTTAGGGTATTTTAGAAAATGTTTTTATTGTAGAATTTTATTGTTTTAAACTGTTTTTATTGTATGTTGTACATCGCCCAGAGTGGCTGGGTGACCAGCCAGATGGGCGATTAATAAATTTAATAATAAATAAATAAAAATAAATAAATGAGAGGTTAAAAATAGTACCGATGGCCTGAGACTTTGTGTATGACACAATTACCTTCTAAACTGTACTAGTGTGACCACCAATGGAGGAATCTTTGGCAGCAAAAACTAGTGTAGACTAAGTCAGGCCTGAGCTTCCCTTCTATTCCAGAAAATAGAAGCTTATCACCAGTCATGTAAATGCACTCCATCCATATATCCAGGATCTCTTTTGATACCTTTCTTTCCAGCTCTGTGGTTTTTCTACACCGGTAAATTCCTAAAGTCTGCATGTCTGCTGTCCTGGGACCCCCGTACTCCTAATACCAGAAATGTTTTTGGCTAGTTATGGTTATCTAGTAGGGTACGGAACTTGCTCAGATATATCATCATCATGATTACACATTCCATATTTAGTGCTGTCATCCGCAACAGCTATAAGGATCAGGCCTTGCTGGTTCAGATGCATGTTACAATTTTTATTTATTTGATAAAGCCAGTTTTCTTGTGGGGAAACTAGGTAGCCACACTTTCCTTCAAGCTGTGCTTAACCATCAGTTCCCCTCAAGTCTCTGGTGTCTGCCCCCAGAAAACATAGGTGGTCAAGTTATTTATTAACTGAAAAGAAATGGAAAATCCAACATAAATTGCAAGTCCATAATAGGATTTAATCCACCTGCTTCCATTAATTATTCAAAGAATTACACGAGTAGTTTAAAGTAAAGATTTGCACTGTTTTCCTTTGTCTCAAAGGAAACATTTTAAAACAAGATCTTAATTGCGAACATGTAACAGCCTGGCTTGTGTGCTTTTTTCTCACAACTGGCCTCAGGCCAACATCTTTTCAAAGATCATCTAGAATCTATCGTCCTGCTTCTGGTGTTTCTTATAAAAAACAATTTTTATGCAACACCAAGCTGTCTCTGTGTATCTTACTCAGTCAAGATTATGTGACTTATACCCTTAAAATTGTACCAGGGTAGTAAGTGCAATTAGAGGTTTTTTGCAACTTAATCCACATTCCCAGACATATTTCATTTTATACAATATAATGTAATATGTCTTGGAAAATTTATATATATTGTGTGTGTATGTGTGTTTAAATTTCAGTAGTCACTGTGTTGGGGAACAAGTAAATTTGCATGTACTATCTGTTTTTGTCAAGGGTGCTGTCAAAAGTTGCTGATACAAACAGAAATCGGAAGAATCGTCTGAAAAGTTTAATCTGAAACGTTTAATCTGATCTGTTTAACACTGAATGGGTTCAGTACTGATTAGTGGGGGCAAAGCCCACTTAAACTGATGCAGTTCTATTAATTACAATGGAAAAACCCCTGTGTACAGGATCATTGCATCAATGCTACAGCAAGGAAGGAAAAAGCTGTGATTTATTTATTGTAAGTGTTCCTGGCATTATTTGTATTTGTTAAGAATGTGTAGGGGGAAGGAAAGAGGAGTAATCTCAATCCCACAAAAAAAAAGTAGGGTAGCTGTCCTCAACCTGATGTTCTCCAGCTGTGTTGGACTACAATTCCCATCACTCCCTGCCAGCCCATCAGGAAACCTGAGTTAGGCCCTGCTGAATGGATCTGAAAGGATGATGATTGAGTGGTGCAGATCTTCTTCACACAAATAGGTATTTGGGGTACCAGCTACCATCATCACCAAGTATCTCCAGTGCTGGGTCATCAGTACATCTGGGTTTTCCTTAAGTAGAATCTTTACTAAGGCCTACCTAAATATATTGCTCTGAGTTTGATGCTCTGTCTTGCCTTCTAAAATAACACCATGAAAGGCAAACTGCACATATGCAGGGCTTTAGAAATGTTCATGCAACCTATCATGTACAGCCTATGTTGCTGTACATTAACCTAGGAAAGAAATCAGATCTTGGAGTATTTCCACTTCCAATTTTTAAAAAGTAAGTTTCTGTCAGTCACCTTTGGGGCAGGAAGTCTAAAACTAAGCAAGTACTTTTTGTTATAGGTTCAGAAACAAGAAAAGATGTGAGATAAAATTGCCATTCAATAGGGCTATGTAGTCAATGCTTGTATGCTTCACTCTTTCCCCCACCATCACCCCCTAGTTCCCATAACCCTTGACTTATACATTTCACTTTCCAACCCAGTTCCTACAAACTAGTTCCAACTGAAATTGACAGGTTTTTGCTCCTGGGGGGCGATGAAAAAGTGAAAGTGAAATACAGCTTGGGACCTACATCCCCAGGGCTAGATGCAGGCGGGTCCCAGTGGGGCATTGCCCCTTAGGGGAAGCCACTTCAGGGGTGGAAAAAGGGCAAAGGCCACCCCATTTACCTCTGCTGAAGTGGGAACAAATTTCTCCCTTGTGCTTCCTTGCTGCTGCTGCTGCTGCAGCAAGGGCCAGTATCTGCTGTATTTCTCTTTATTTTACTCTGTATTATCACGGGTTTTAAGAGTATGTGCCTGGGAAATGTTTTTGATGATAACCTGGGGAAGGATGAGCAGGCTTTATCAGGGTAGTTAGATGCAGAGGGAAGTATGCCACTGCAGGACTGACATGCTAGGTGAGGAGAACAGCTATTAGACAACTTGTGCCTATTCCCTCTTCTGTCCTCTCCCTCACCCAGAAGAACTGTGTCTGCCTTACTGGCCTACCCTTTGGTCTACTGATACTGTTGTTAAATGCCAGATCCGTTAATAATAAGATCTCTCTCATCCATGACTTGATTGTGGATGAGGCAGCCAACATAATGTGTACAACTGAGTCCTGGGCCCCATCTACATGAGACTTTTACTCCGAGGCGGCTGCGAGTTGAGGTCCCTCCCTTGGGACAGATGATGTGGTCACCACTTCGCAGACATCCATGGAATTTCTCCTGGAAACTGCAGATTTCTGAGGTGGCGTTTTGCTGCCATTTGGGGGGTTTGCTGCAGGTTTCCCTGCAGTTGCAGGCCATCTGCCCCTTCCCCGAACCAACCTCGCATCTTGCGGTGGATGTGCTGTAGGCGTGCATAGTGCTTGCTGTGATGCCCCTTTACGCCCCCCCATCCCTTCGCAGCTGCGCAGTTACAGAGGCACAGAGGGGCGTTTTCATTTATTTACACTTTCGCATTTTTTTGCAGCTTCATATCTTTTGCAACAGTGGCTTTTGGACTCAGTGCCCAAGGGCGGTGTGTGTGTGTGTGTGTGTGTGTGTGTCTTGGGGGAGGACCATCTTTGCTCTGGCCACCATTTTGGAACAATGGGTAGGCACGTACCGCTCACACTTGTGAGTGCGAACCATCACGAGGGTCTCGGGCTAGGGAACTGACAAACAGATGGCGTGGAAATGAAGGAGCACAGAACAACCAATTTTTTAACTAACAAGGGAGGAAAAGACCCAACAGAACCCCTAAAATACAAAACAGCCAATGAAGTGTTTCACCCCGACGCTCACGGGACTGCACAGCTGTGCATTTAAGTATAATGGCAAAAAAAAGGTTACTGCGAGTCTGTTAGGGAAGCCTGCAGTAAATTGTGAGTGTATCGCAGAGGATGCTAGTTCGAAGCCACATTGCTGTGCAGTTGCAATGGGGTGGGGGGTGAAAGCAGTGCCATGTAGATGGGGCCCCATTAGTCTCTCCCAAATATGCCCTCCTGGGTACTTGGTTCAAGACCAGAATAGATTAGAGGGCTGGGGAGGGGGAGTTGCTATAGAAATTCCATCTCTCTCTCCAGGCTTCCTGTCCATTCATTTGCCAAACTAGAGTGCTCGTGTTGGGAACTCAGAACAGATTAGGTATTCTGTTGATTTACCACCCACCTTGCTGCCTAACAGTCTCCCTCATGAGCTGACACAGGTGGTCTCAGCTTTGGTGCTGAGGACTCCCAACTGATTCCGGGTTACTTCAGCATCCATGTCAGGGCCTCCAGAGCTGCTCATGACTGCCATGACAACCATAGGGCTGTCCCAGTAAACAACACATATAGCTGCTGACACTTCAGATTCTGCTTTCTCTACTGGACAGAAGGATGGTGGTCTAAAAGTGGGTGATTCGTTGCATCTATTCCCTTGTCATGCTCAGACCACTTCCTGTTAAGCTATTCCTCTCGGCAGGGGTGGGAGACCTATTTGGATGGTACATCCTCAGAGGCTAATGGATTCCAATGGATTCTAGAGGGTTCTAGGGTATTTCTGGCTAGTATGGTCAGTGCTCCTGTCAAAACTCTGATCACTCAGTGGAATATGGAGATGGTCTGGGCATGATCGCTCCTGAGCATCCTCTCTACTTTGCAGAAGTCATTCAGTTCCCTGGTATAAATCTGAGGAAACAAATGAAGCAAACCGGGAGATGAATGGAATGCAGGTGGAGGAAAACTGGTCTTGAATCCAGTTGAACAGAAGTAAGAGTTAATTATCAAAACTACTCTGTGGCAGTGTTGAAGGAGAAGAAACAACTTTTTCTCCTTCACCATTGCAACCTCTCAGTGTGGTCAGCAGAGTTTTTCCAAGTTGGTTGAGGCCTTTGGGGTTCTGGCCTGGTGAGAAATATGACATTACCTTCGTTAGCATATGACATGATTGCAAAACATTTTGAGGACAAAATTACTCATATCCGTCATGACTTGGGGTAGTATTCTGTTCTGCCCATGCACTCGTGGAACCCACTGCTCACACACTGGGTCTTCGCACGCTTCTTAAAATAACCTGAAATGCTGTTTTCCAGAATGGAAACTCACAGAAGAGAGCTCTACTGACCTTTCTTGATCTGGAAACCAGCATTTGCATGCATTCCAGGGTTACTTTTAGAAGTGCCAAAGCCCTGTTGAACAAGTAGTGGGTCCTGCAAGCACAATGGAACCTACAGAGCGGCCCCATTGAATGCTGCCTTTTGATGCCACTGTTCAGGCATTGTGTCCAGGGCACTGTCTGGTCAGATAGTGTTGAATGAATTCCAGTTTTTAGGGCCCAAGGATGTGGACAAGGTGTTTGGTGAACTTCAACCAACCACCTGTTTGCTCGACCCTTGCCCCTCATGACATATTACACCTAGTAGGAAGGGGATGACTGGCTAAGTCCAAGAGGTTATAAATTCTTCCTTACAGGAGGGAGTGGTTCCAGCCTCTTTAAAGGAGGCAGTAGTGAGCACACTTCTGGAAAAAAATACTTTATTGGACCTGGAAGATCTGAATAATTATAGGCCAGGGCTAAAATCCCCTTCCTGGGCAAGGTACTTAAATGGGTGGTGGTTGATCAGATCCTGACACTCTTGGATGAAATGGACTTTCTAGATCTATTTCTGTTGAATTTTGGGCCTGGTTTTGGCATGGAAACTACTTTGGTCACCCTGTGGGATGATCTTTTTTGGCAGATAGATAGAGGGCCCCTATTGATTCCCCTAAACTTCTAACCAGGTTTCGATACCACCAACCATGGTAGCCTTCCGGAGAGGTTTTCTGAATTGGATGTGGGTGGCACAGCTTTGCAGTGGTTCTGCTCATACTTGGATGGCCATTTACAGAAGGTGGCGCTGGGGCACATCTGCTCAACCCCATGGCATTTATGCTTTGGGGTCCTGAAAGATTACACCTTGTTCCATACTACTGAAACCACTGAGTGAGGTCTTTTGGAGATTTAGAGTGCAGTATCATAAGTACAGTGATGACACACATTTGTCTCTTTTTTTCATCAGATCTAGGTGAGGCAGTGGAAGTGATTAATCAGTGCCTGGCCATGCCAATGGATTAGATGAGGGCCAATAAACTGAAGCTCAGTCCCAACAAGATGGAGGTACTGCTGGTGGGTGTTTTTTCTGTCCAGGTGAGTTGTGTTCAGCCTGTTCTAGAAGGGGTTGCACTCCTAAAGGATCAAGTACATAACTTGGAGGAGACTGTAGATCCTACTTCATCACCAGAAGCAAAAGTTTCTTCTGTGGCCCAGAGCACCTTTTACCAGCTTAGGCTAGTATACCAGCTACAACCCTACCTGGATAGATACTGCCCAGCTTCAGTGATCCATACCCTGGTAATTTCCCAGTTAGAATACTGCAATGCACTATATGTGGGGCTGCCCTTGAAGATGATCTAGAAACTTCAGTTGGTACAAAATATAGCAGCTAAGGTACTGACTGGCCATTCTGACCATATAACACCAGTATTGTACCATCTTCACTGGCTCCCAGTTTGTTTCCTGGCTCAGTTCAAGGTGTTGGTGTTAACCTATAAAGCTCTTCACAGTTTGGGGCCACAGAAGCTAAAGGACCGGCTCTTCCCATTTGTTCCTGGCCATTCCCTGAGATCATCATCTGAGGCCCTGCTCTGAGTGCCTCCACATACTGAAGTTTTGTGGGTGGCTACCTTTCTGCAGGGGCCCCAAACTGTGAAATGGCCTCCCTAGAGAGGTCTGTCTGGCATCTGCTTTGTTAACTTTTCAGTATCATGCAAAGGCCTCTTCATTCTCCCAGGCCTTTAAAAGAAACCTTTAACTGCTGCTTGTTTTGTTTTTAATGATACGTTTAATGCTGTATTTTAAAATTATCCTTTCCCATGTTTTAGCAGTTTCCTTTTAAAGTTATTGTTGTTGCTGCTTTAAAATTCTTTTAAAATATTGATCTGTGTTTTGTCACTGGTTTTATTGTATTTGTTATTATTTATGTTGCCCTGAGAGTTTTGGCTATAGGGTAACACATAGACTGAAGTAATAGTAGTAGCAGTCATGTGTTATCATCGTCATCATCAATGCATTTTCCTAATGACAATAGTTTATTATGACTCCAGCATTGGAGGGTTATTTTTTATACAGAATGAACCATGCCAAAATCTACATCTCCTCCCCCTTCGTGTGAACGTAATGTGTATAATACGAAGTACACGACACTTGGCATTTCACTTTTTTTTATTGACTTGCACACAAAAAGGCTCTCAGGTATTTTCCCGAAGAGCAAGTCCTCGATGGCACACAGTGAGCGCATGGGGATTTGAGACAAATCTATTTCCACCTTCCAGGCAGCTCAGTTGGGAGAGGCCCTTGCTGACCTACAGTGCTGCTGCACTTGGAAAGAAGCCGCTTTCTGGGTCCTCTTTATGTAAGTGTGCATGTGAGTAACATAAAATAACCTAGAGATGAGTTATGATATTACTTATCCAGGGGCCAGCATCTCAAGCTGTGGAGGGAAGACAATGTGTGTTTATAAGTAATATAGTGTTACTACACCTCACACCAAAGATGCTAGAGAGAATCAATAGAAGGGCTACAGTGCAGGAAGAACCTTCATACCAGACAGAGCAGGGATGAGCAACTTGTGGCCTTCCAGATGTTGCTGGACTGCAGTTCTCATCATCCTTCACCATTGGCTATGCTGTCTAGGGCTGATGGAAGTTCCTGTCCAGCAACATCTGGAGTGGCACATGTTGCCAACCCCTGAAGTACAGGAACAATGTTAGTTAACTGAAGAGTTGTTCCAGTTACCTGGTTTGAGAGACTCTCTATATCTTGTTTTGACTGGAAGGTGTGAAGATTATTACCCAATGATGATATAGAATGATTTTACCCTGCCAAACTGAGAGGTAAAAACAGTGCAAAATAAGAGGCTAAAGACTTTACTTACCCTACACTGAGGCCATCAAAAAACTCTTTCAGAAGGCAGCACTCCAGAGAGTTGGTCCTAACATTTGCACATGTCTTATGACATGGGTGAGTCCAGCTGTGTGCAATATCTCTGAGACTCCTGTGTCTCCTCTCTGGAGAAAAGCTACTTTGGAAAACGTTGCTGGGGCTGATACTGATTCTGTCTAGATGGGTTGAGAATATCTCTTTCATGTGTGTATGGTGGAACCTTGGTCCGTATTAAAATAAGTGAACCAAAAGATAAGGTGACATCTTTTTATTGGACAATTTCTGAAGTTCAAAAGAGGGTCCCATTTTTTTTTTTTTAAAGAAGATTCTCCACCTATTTTGTCATTATACATTTCACATTTCTGATACCTCCTTCAGGACAGATGATAATAGTCTGGAACACTTACACTAGTTAATCCAGAGCAGTTTTAGAGCACACCGTACATTTCTAAGGAAATTTATCCCCAGGAAGTTGCCCTCTATTCCCAACTGTAGTGGTAGACCACAGTTAACTTCTAGTGAATTACCTCTGCCTACTGACATTGCTTAAAAATTAGCTCACAGCTTCACGGTGGCAGATGGGCACTTGCCTCTTGTCACAGCAACTAGGCAATAAATTATAATGTGTACATATACGCTCCAGGTGACCTCTGTGGCCACAGGAAACACTTTTGAGAATGAAATGGACTACAACCCTTTGAGCAATTACTCCTGAACAGCTCCATATAATTCAATGGGGCTATTCCAGGAAAAAAAATGTTTGAGGAGGATGATAAATGCTTTTTCCTGGGCGTCACCAAATTATGATGGTTCAAGAAAATGTATTTTAATGTAATCTGTGTAATTGTTTAGATATTTGCTGGCAGATAGTTCTCTTTCTCTGTGAAAGGTTTCGTAGGCTTTGTCAATTTGGCACATTTAACTGTTTAATTCTTCTGAGGTAAGATGCAAAGTTCTTGCTGTGAGAGCTTTAGAAAAGAAAAAGCAGTAATGATAGCGATCCTGTTAATGTGCAGTGTTTCCTCTATTCTGTCTTAAACAGGAATATTTCACTCCATGGAGAAAACTGTACACCATCACTACCAGCAATAACAACAATGAAAGAGAGAGATAAAAAACATGATGTGGTGAGCAAAGAATCCACATAATCCAGAGCTACCCCAGAGATAATAATTAATAATATGAGACACTAAAACCCGTTAGGGCTAGTTGAATAGATAGGGAGCATGTGGAATTTAGATGCCTTGTGAAGGGAAGGCCGCATTCTTCTATCCGACTATCAAGCAAGTTGTTCCGTAATTAAAGGCAGCTTTGAAGCAACGTTGTCAAGGGGTGGTTTGAAGGGAGGGGAAGAGCATCTCCCCAGTCTTGATCCTGTAATAAGAAGGAAGAAACACATGCTGCCTCTGAACCTTCATATGCTGCCAAAGGATTACCAACAAAGAGCACGTTTTTGAGAGGACTTTAGAAAAAAAAAGTGTTCCCCACCAAGAGAAAGATAGAAAGACATGCTGGCTGCCTAGGTATGCAGTCATCAAATCACTTACGCCAAAGCAGTTCTCTGAAGTCCCTGAACAAATGGTATGAGAACATGGCAATCAAGTATATGTTTTGTTATGAAAATATGGGTTTGTGTCTATGTATAAAGTGGAAATGTTCAGAGGTGTGTGTGCGTGTGTGTGTGTGCATGTGTGCGTGTGTAGAGATAGAGAGAGAGATCTATTATATGTGAGCACGCTCATATATAACATTCATATAATAAATGCTCAAAGCACACATGTTATGTTGTGTAAGCTGTGCTGAAAAATGTTATTTGAAAGGCTGGATATAAATGTATTACTTCATATAAATTAATAAAATAAATTACTTCAGTATTCTTACAACAAGCCTCTAAGATAGGCCTCTGTTTTCATCTCCATATGACTGAGGGTGAGCTAAGGCTGAGAGACACAGTTTGCCTTAGGCCACTCAGCAAGTGCTTAGCCAAGCTGTGGCTTGAACAGCCAACTTCCTTCCTCATAGTTTATGTTCTTATCCATTATACTACACCAGCTAGACAGATGATGTGTACAGATAACATCCAATGGCTGCATAATGTGTACATTATTGAGATAATTTGGGAATTACCTAGAAGAACTGGCTAAAGTCAAAAAAGGCCTGCTTCTGTTTAGACCTTATCTGGCTTATGTAAAGATTATCTAAAGAAATATTGTCCCAGATTGAAGAAAGCTCTCATTACTTTCAAAAATGCAGTGAGACATAAGCATAGTGTATGTTGTGTGCCAAACTGCATAGGGTTCAAATCTATTGCTGTTGTACTATCTCCCAAAGACAGCAGACATTTTAAAGATGTTTTGCTACAACAAGGAGGACTAAATATTATTATTTTAAAACATTTTCCCCCTCCCTGGGAATTTGTGTCTGAGCGTGACTATGTGTATATGAAGAAAGTATGTGACAAGAAAGTTACGCTGAAGCTGAATACAAAGCCAAAATTTCTGAGTACATTCCTGGTTATCAAGTCAGAGTGGTAAGAGCCACAATTCCAAATGGATCTTTCTGTATTCAGAATACCTGTTTCCTGCCAGTTCTGAATCCTAAATTATCTAGATAACATGGCTGTCATCAGTCCTGTGAACTGCACTTTTCTTAACTTATTTCAACACACATATTGAATAACACAGATAAACCATCATCAGGAAAATAGGAGAACAAACTCAATTGCCTGTGTGATGTTTGGTTTTCAAACTTAAAGAGTTGTTTCAGATGCAAAGATTTATGGCTTTTGTTGAAGGGATCTTGGAGACTCAGATTTTGATTTTGATATGACTACCATTCATATTTGAAATGCACTGAAACCTATGGAAATTATAATAGTTTTCAGGGTGTAGGAATTAAAAACCCCTCCCCAAACAGGAGCAGAACAAAGCCTACATGATCCCAGGCAAATGAAAATCAGTGCAGCAAATATCTTGCCACAGAAATGTCAGCAAAGTTTGATTTTAAAAACGAAAGAAAAAAAGGCTATAAATAATAACAATAAAATAGGGACTTGCAACTTGAAAACTCTTATTTAAGGTGAAACATAGGCAGCCACAGTTCATATACTATGTCGACCTGTCTAAAACATTAGATTAGTTAATCCTATATACCAAAGGACCACCAACCCATCGCAAATGCTATTATAAGTTGTATCTTTTAAAGTTGTATCCACTGTTAAGTCTGTGGAACAGTTCTGCTTATGGAGGAAGATCAGGCAGGACTGAATTTGAAAGCTGTACAAGAAGAGAAGCAGCTACCGGAGGCATGTCCACATACACAGATCATATTTTGGGATTTGGATTGTTTCAGCGCTTCAGTCTGTGCTGTTCCCCAGCCATCACCTTTATGGACAGGTATAATTGCAGGACAAGTGTGGGGTCTTTGACAGGAATAGCAGAAGCTGCTTTGCAAAGGTGTGCAGTGGCTGATAAGAAAGGGAAGGACACATAGAAGCTGGACTGGGCTCCATTCATGCATGTTGCATCAGGAACACTGCACTGTGGAATGACCTGGCATCAGCACTGCTCCCAACCCCCTCCAGACATCAGAACAGCAAATCTGCCCATCTATTCTGCACAAATCCATGCGTGCGTGCATAGCAACTTCACCCACTCCTGGTTTGGAAGCTTTGGACACATTGCCTGATCCAGGTGTCCGTGACATGAGGCACAAGAGAATCCCACACCCGCCTTCATCACATGGCTTCTCTTCCCATCTGCTGTGCAAATAGGCAAGAGACTCACATGGGCTCTGCTTTGGGTATATAAGATTTTGTGGGCTTGCAGGACTATCTGATACCTGGGGCGAAATAGCCATACACACAAGGGTGCCTTCCATCGCCTATCGGCACACACTTACTACCACGTTTCTGCATCATACCATGAGTATGACTCTTCCAATGCAAGCACTACCAATCAGTCCTAGATTTGTGCTTGGGTAGGCTACTACTGTCAGCTTCACACATAGCCATGCTGCGTACACTTCAGTGTAAAAAAGTGCAATAGAAATTATCTAAAGAAATACTAAGTAAATAAATTACCAACTCTCCCCTCTGGCCTCAGCTTCCATGCAAGAAATTGTATAAACCCCATGGAAGGGTCATAACACATGACGAGCCTACACATATAGAAGTGACTGTATACTCACCTTCTGTATGCGAGCAGGGGCACAACAGCAGATTGTGCCCCTGCTTGCATACATCATGCACAGCTCATCATGCATTATGATTTTTAAAAAGAATTTGCACAGTTTCTTGCATTCTTCACAGTGGCCATTTTGTAATGTGTGGAGTGGTCTTGCAAAAGGCTGAACATTATGGAGAAGGAAGTTGCACATTTTGCTAGGTTTTCTCTTGATCATCAACACGCACAGCCATAAAACAAACAGCCATACTGCGTAATCCTGTGCATGTTTACTTTCAATTCATTCAGTGGGGCATACTCCCAGGTAAGTGTATGTATATCAAATCAACACCTTGTAGGGGAAATGGCTCTTCACTGTTCGATGTGCAGATAAATCACTGCCTACCGAGGCTTAATTTGTGCCAGGACTCCATTCTGGGACAAATTAAGCTTTTTTAAAAATAAAAGTGTTCCATTATTGTAGCTGAGGTACATTTTCCTCATTACTGAGTAACTGCAGGGAGTTCCTATATATCTAACTACACAGAACACATAACTAACGCATGAAATTCACTGCTACAATCTATCTACTGATGGCCACTGGTAAAAATAGTTTTCAAGGGGCACTGGACATTCATGGAGGATAAAACTATCCACAGCTATCCACCATGACAGTTAAATGGGACATTTATGTTCAGATGCAATATACTTCCCAATACCAGTTGCAAGCATCCAACTGCCACTTGCAGGTTTTCCGGAAGCATCTCCCAGAAAGAATATGCTGCACTAGATGGACCCTTGGTTTGATCCAGCAGGGCTTCTTCTCTTGTTATGGGGCAGGATGGGGGGTGGGCGTAGGAGGAAGAGAGAGAACCTCCAGGTCAGAGGGTGTTATTTCTAGGTAGACTTGAGCTCCAACTTCTTTCTCTTAAAAATAGCAAAATAAAAGTTAAGTACTGCTGTCTGGTAGAAGCAGGATTTCCCACAGGTTCCATGGGAAGACTGGAGTCCCAGATGGTAATGCAACACAAAGATAGACTATGGTGAAATGCTATTTTGGAATCACTGCCTTTACAAAACTACAGTCACTCCACCCAAAGCTTGATTTCAGCTGGACTTCAATGTAAGTCGGCCTTCCTCAGCCTGCTGCCCTCCAGAGGTGTTGGGATACAACTCCTATTATCCCCAGCCAAGGAGCTGTCTGGGGATGATGGATGTTATAATCGAACACCTCTGCAGGGCTCCAGGTTGGGGAAGGCTGGTGGAAGTAGCAGTCATTGAAATGGTCTTTCAGAATCCACTGTTCCGAGGGCCAGCACAGAAAGTATATTCTTCCACAAGACACCAAAAGAATATTTTACTGCCTCTGATGCTATTTAGGCACACATGTCGTCTATTAAAAAATTGTTAGTATAGCATAACATTAGAAGAGATCCATTTTTAAAACAAATACACATCCTTTCCAATCAGGGTCGCTATTTGAATTACAGAGGTAGGAAAATACAAAAAAGGCTAAAAACTACACGGGTTATCCCTCCGCCTTTCGAATTTGGACTGTTTTATTATCTTTGGCCTTGCTGGCTGTATTTTAAATTTTGCTCAAAGAAGCTCAAGGCACTGGGCCACTGTCCTCCTTCCCTGCTGCAGCCTGAATGCTGGAGGCTATTTTTAAAAGAGCTTTTAGGAACCCCTGACCTGTTCGCTCTGCTTTGGAGGTCTACAAAGAGGGGTAAGAAATAAGCACAGAAGGCGGGGAAGGGAGGGAGACCCTCCCACCCTCTTTAGAAACACACACCCTCCTATTCTTTTTCTTTTTAACCCTTTTGCCACCCGGCTAGCTTCAGACATGAGCGAACTCGTATAGAGAAGCAATTATTAAAACCGACATGTCCTAATCGGCGAGTTTATTTCCGAACTGGGCGAGGGGCGACGGAGGTTAGACGCATGGATTTATTTTCTCTTGCTGCTGCTGCTGCGGCCGCTGCCGCCACTGTATTTGTTAAAGCAAATTACGGCTGAGACCGCTGTGGGGCGCCCAAGTTCTACTACGTATTTTCCTGCGATTGGGAAAGAAGAACTCTCCTGGAACAGATGCTATACTGAAGGGATGGGGGGAAGGGGGGGATCAAAAGGAGGGGGGGCGTGGAGAGAGAGGGCAGGGACAGGGTGGGGGGGAGGGAGGGAAGAGAGGCTTTATTCTCTAATACACTCGCTGGGGAGACTTTGTTACAAAACAGATTCATGCGAGAAGGGCAGGCGGGCTGTGTTGTACAATGAACTCTCGAGGGAAGGATAAATCCAGAGGCACAGAGAAGCTTTATGGCGGAGAGGGGCATTTGGCTGGCTCAAAGCCTCCCACCACCCACCCGCTTCTCCCGCCCTCGGCCTTTTCAGGCTCGATCTGCCCGGGTTCTGCTGGAGGAATATCTGATCTCCTCTAGAAGGGAGCCGTCAGGCTGACATTGCCAAGGGAGACTGCTTCGGCCTCCCCAAGTCTCCACGGCCTCCCCAGTGCTCGCCCTCGCCCTGGCCGTCTATCCTTCTCCCCCTTTGGATGCCCTGCTGCGACTTCTGCGAGGCGTCCCCCACCCCGTGCTTTTTCTTCGCGGGAGGCCCTCGGATCTCTTCCAGAGAACTTGGTCCTCCCTGCCTCTCTCTCTCTTTGTGAGCCTGGAGGGATGAATGAGAAGACGTGGGGGTGGGGGTGGCGGCGAAGGCGGCGCGGGGGGGGGGGAGCTGCGAGTGTGTGGGTTGTCAAATCGTAGTGGATCTGCCTGCTTTTCAATCCCCCCTCCCCCTGCCGCCGCCAAAATCTCCGGAATAAATCCAAAGCAGGCCCAAGTAGGCTTGAAAGAGGCCTCCCAGTTCCAGCCTCCACACGCCTTCTCCTCTTCAGCCAAAGCATCACAAAGGAGAAGATGCGGGTGGGGTTGTTTGGCTTTGGGTGGCTTAAAACAACAGCAGCAGCAACAAAAACAACCGCGTGACCCTTTATCCCTCACCTTTAGACACAATCAACTGAGGGTGGGAGGGGGTTGTTATCCCCCCCCCCCATTAGGTTTCCCATGAAGGAGAGGGATGGTGGGTAGATGGGAAGGCTTGTGAACCACACCAGCAGCTGGGCAATCTGTAAAAGACAATTTCAAACTCTCTTTCTTTGCTCCAGTGTAGGAGGATGATATAGTAAGGAACAGGCGGGCAGTTGGCGAAGGTTATATATGAGTAACCCGTCCTTGGTTTCTACCAAATCCTAGTTTAAGAACTAAACGCACAAGCAGGATAGGGCAAATCCCGGGCAAATCCCGTAACTTTGACAGTTCCTCTCAGAGATGACCTCGCTATATATAATTTAAAAAATAAATAAATTGCTCTTAATAAGCCAAACCAAGCGGGAAATCTAAAATCCTCAATAAATATTTCTGTTGAATAATGAAAAACAAGAATTTCTAAATTGCCCGTTTTGAGAGAATCAGATAGATAGATAGATAGATAGATAACGAGTCCATATCTCTTCTGTTAAGTTATTTTCAACACTGTTTCTTTTCTTTTAAAGAAAAATAATGGGAAAAGAAAAAAACTTTAAACCTCTTTAGATTGCTGTTTCTTGAGGTGCTGAATTCTAAAAAAGAATTAAGAATTTAATTATAGACCCCCTATCGAAGTAACACGTTTGATAAACTGGTGACATTAGATAATAATCACAATCATTTCGAGCTCATGGAACAGATTTCCACAAAATATATTGGGGCTGCAATCCTTTGCACAGTGGGGTTTACTTCAAAGTAAGCAGGCAGAAGATTTCACTGTTAAGGTAGCTTTCTCCAACGTAAGGGTTACAATTTCTTATTGGAGAAGGGCGGGGGTGGGGTAGAAGGAATTACAAATTGTTACTTTGAATATTCGTTTGAAATTTAGATTTTAAAAATTTAAACCCCAGCAAGTTAGATTGCTGAACCGTGGGGCACATGTAAATTAGACATACACACAACCAAAATCTTTCTCCAGAATACGTTCACTAAATATTCCAGCTTTAATATCTGTAATATATTTGACTAATACTATTCTACGTTTTGAAGGGGGAAACGTAAATCGTGAGAACCTCTACACGGAAAGGGCCTCCCCCCCCTCCCCCACAAAAGGACTAGTACGAATCCATGTCTCCTCACATCAAATCGAAACCATTGCAATGCCCTAATTAGAGTAATTAGAATAATAAGGCTGCCTATATGTGGTAAGACAATGTGTACAAACAACTTTATTTAATGTATACTGCTAATCAGTGGTGCGTGCGAGCTTGAATGCTTTAGTGTAATAAAACTCACCCTCGTCCGCCCAAACAATCAAATACAAATTAGTTTAATGATTGTGCCTGCTTGAATGTCTTCGAAATCCACAGGCGGAGGGAAATAAATAGCGCCATCCTTGTTCGTGTGTCTCCCCTACTGTTGACCAAGGAGCTGGTGCCTCCGTGGACTTGGCAATGAATGACTGGAGCCCTTGAATGAATCGAGCAGGGACGGGCAATTAATGAATGAGGCAGCCTGCCTAAAACTTTCCGAAGGGGCGTTGAAAAGTTCCCCGGGTCGGCTAGGCTTGGAAATCAAACCTGACGGATGGGCCAAGGATGGGCCAGAAAGGACAGCATCGCAGAAACTTCTGCAAGGGCTGCCGGATCATATGCACGCTTTCCTGGGAGTAAGTTTCACTGAGCACGTTGGGACTTACTTCGGAATACACTTGCATAGGATCCGGCTCCACGGGGCAGTCATCGGCAGGCGCAGGTGGCCTAGGAAAGGAAAGGGCCAATTTTTACAGGCAATAAAAGGAGGAGACGTTTGTAAAAAATGTCGTGAACCAACTGGGCTCAGTCCTAACTCATAACACTCTCTAGTTATGACAGCGCGTTGCCCTTGTATGGTTTAGATCCTCGGGCCTGGACGAAAACATTATTTTAGGGGTGATCACACCCACTACCGGAGCTCAAGGCTGCGATCCTAAGTATGCATACCTGGCAGGAAGTCCCAATAGCCCAGTGCTAGCAACCAACTTGCCAAGTGGTAAGATTTTCTGCCTCTGTTTCGTTTGGTCGTCTGTACCAATTAAAACGTCGTGTGATTCTATTTTTCTGCCACGTCGGTAATGGTCGAGGTATTCTGTCTTAAGGATTCCCCCACATTTCCGACTTAATAAGTATTCACACACTGACATCTACGGACCGAGGTGTAAGTTCTGTCTGTCCTCACCCTTCGCCCCGCCCGCGTTTTATTACTGGTTCTGCTAACTTTTTGCGTTCCTATCTAGATTCTAAACTACAAAGCAGTTAAGCTCCTTCCAATAGATTCAGAGGACTGGATTCAGCCAAAGGCTATTTGCTTGGAAGCGGTTTTCCTAGAAGAAATCCATGGGCCTCACTTTTCCAAGTGGGTTTCTTAGGGATAGAGAGGCGTCAGTTGCCTAGGATCGACCTGAGTTCTTGTTCTCGGGTTTAACAGCTTTTGAGCTTTGCAGATTGTGTTTAATTTGACAGTCTTTTCGACAGATTCTTCCCACACTCCGCGGAGGATGCGATGGTCGAGTGACATTTACACGGGAGTAAGTGCTAGTGGCATCAAGGGACCTATGAGCTCACACACGAGAGGAGGGACTTTGGGGTGGGGTGGGGGTTGTTTGACAATGCCACAGAAATCAGTGGGAAATCAGTAGCGTGTTTCCTATTCAGAGTTTGCTTTTTACTACTTGTGAGCCTACGATTATAAGCAACTAGTTTAGAAGTGACACGCTTCAAACCTCTTCCCACTCGGAAGAAACAAAGGAGCTCAGGACATTTTAAAGTTAACCTTTGATATGCTTTCAGACATTGGAACAGCAGCAAAAGGATAATTTATTTGTTCGCTTGTTTCTCCCGAAATGACACTTTATAGATTTGTTCCCAGTGTTTCGTTTTGGCAAAACCATTACTCGGATTCGACGCCACAAGGAAGCCCGATCTTGGACAACACATTTACATGGAGGAAATTCTCCCTTACAAACCAATAGGGCTTTCTTGAAAGTGAGCATCAGGGTGTCAGAAGCGAAATACAGACATTCTGAAAGGAGTTCCTTTACTCTTGAGGGATAAGGAAATACTGCAAGGATACAAATGTTAGCCAATGGAGGCAACAAAATGTGTTTTTGCTCTTTCTGAGATAGCCAGGGTATCTACAATTCATCAAGGTTTGATGATGCATCGTAGAGCCTACACTGAACGGGAAAGCTACAAATAAAAGGTCAATAGACTTGAATGTTTACACTGAGACCCGGATTCTAAATTAGACGCAAATTCCAAACATTTCAGTGGTAAGGATGCCTAAAACGGAGGTGCCAACAGAAACCTTTTCATTCTAGTTGTGGCTCTAGACACAAACGCTATTTACTTTACAGTAATGGAACTCTTCCTGAGAAAGTGGATTAGAGTTGGAAGCACCAGCGACTTTAACCTGAATTTAATTTTTTTTAACCATTCACAGCTACTTTATATATCTCTTAGCAGTCAAGCTAAAGTACATACAAAGTGTGTGACAAAGGGTTATTGTGAGTTTTTAAATATAAACATCTGTATTTTTTTAAAATGTCCCTCAACATCTTTCACAAATAAGTGCTATTTGAGCTGGATCATATCATATTCCTAAATGCAGAAATTGTAACAACTCCTACAACATTAATACAACTTTGGAAGTTCCCCTGCCAATCATTTCTCACTAAGATCAAAGAGGCTGTTTTAAATAAAATGCTGCATGTGTGTGTGTGTGTATTCTCTTAGATTTGCTATATCACTGCTGTAGTTTCAAAAATACTGCTGGCATTCAAACCCACTTTATGATTATTTTCAAACCCTTGATTATAACAGCACTTTTCTTTCAAACAAGGTGTACAGCACAGATGTATACAATGTCTGTATACAATGTATGTATGCACAGATGTATACAACACTGCAGATGTTCCCTTGTAAATAAGTCCTGCTGAATTCAAGGAGACTTACTCTTATGTATGGGGTTACAGCTCAGTTCTGAATTTAATGCAGTTTACCACTACATAGGACTGCATCCATTCAACCCGATCCTATGCCTGTTCTCTAGAAGTACATCCCACTGTGTTTAAGGGGGTTGCAATCAAGTAAATGGGCACAGGAGTGCAGCTTTGGATAACTAAATAGTATCTAGGTATTGGAAATAAACTAAAATGCATTGTTTGTAGCTGTCTGAGGATGAAAAGGGGAACTCTTTCAACAGCCTACATTTAAGTGTAAATGAAGACCCTTGATGCTGAAATATAATTGCGTTCTCTTTCCTTGTATGCTTTTACAATGCATGATAGAGAACCAGATTGTTTTAAAAGCTTTTCAATACTAATAAAATAATCTGTATTTGTAAAGAAAAATATATAATTAGCTGTGTTTTTCCAGTAATATACTGTTACTAACATAATGTAGTATAGATACTGGTAGGCTCCCAATAACCACCTTCCTTAAAGCTTTTGGCGTCTGCCACATTTGACAAATGACACCCCCCTCCCCTCCAAACTCTCTCATTTCTACAGCCTTTTCACATTTCAAGATCTGCATCTGTCTACGTCAGAACCTTTTCACTCAAGTTTTGAATGGATCAGGTAGAGATGCATTTAAAGAACCAGGATGAAGGCTGCAATCCTAAACATTCTTGCCATGGACCAAGCCCCTTTAACTCTGTGGTCCAAGTCAACACTGTTAAGATCAACCGAGAAAAAATGGTTTATACTTTTCAATGGGATTTACTCCTAACTAAAATACTATAGGATTACTGCTTACCAACTGCCTGAAAGGCACAGGACAGAAAGAATGCATTTAAAAAGGGGTGAGTTTTTGTTTTGTCTCTGGAAATGGCCTTCCTGTTCTCTTCTTTTCAGACCAAATCTGGAAGGTTTAAGATGACAAACCTAACACAGGCTGCGAAGGGTAAAGTTTTGAGACTTTCTCGGGCTATTGTATAGTTCCTGTGCCAAGGTATTGTCCAAGATGTTGCCTCCAAGTGTGGATAGAAGAAAAGCTAGTAGTAATAACAGCAAGGAAACAAGGAGGCTTCCGGAAGCGCCTGCGTTGCATCCTGCGGAATCGTAAGCCAATTAAGCGCGAGGATTTTTGACTGTAAGGAAGCTACTGTCTTCACGGAATGACAAGCCAACAGATTGGCTTAATTGGTTTGTGGATCGAGAGAGTGGCTAGCCAGAAATTGTTCTCTCCACACAAAGGCCTCCGTGGAAAGAGAGCCACTGTGTTTGGTCCACTTTTAAAAATCAGCGTCATTCACATGTTCATTTATCACATGGTCCAGAAATGTAAACATCAACCCGGAAAACTTAGAAAAAGAGAGCAGTTTTGAAAGAAAAGGCAAAAAAACGAGGGAAGAGTTTCCTGTTTAAACAACTGAAACCACTACCAGAAAAAAGAAACCAGAAAAAGCTCTCGCATTTCCCTGCCATTCAACTCCCTTTTAGATTTCTACTTCAATAAATAAAATAGAATAATGTATTGTAGTCTATTACTCCTAATACCTCCTCATTCAGCAAAACACAGAAACTAAACTGAATCTCTGTTCAAGATTAAGTCGATCACCAACTATTCCTGTTTGTGAAAAAGATCATGTTTACTGCAGCTTCCCCAGCCCCTCTATCCAGATCAAACCCTCTTTCCCTCCTAAGCCACGGTTTGAGTTAGCAATCCATTCTCAAATATTAGACTTCCTAGTCCACAATTAGGTTCTGGATCTAACACCCCACCACCACCAGGACCACCACTACACCCGATTCCTATAAAGAGATGAGAGGGGATTTCAACCCCTCAAGCAAATATATAGCCTCCGTAGGGCTGTTCAGTGTTGAGATCCCCACACCCCGTTCAACTCACACGTTGATTTTACCACCCAATATTTCGCACGCTCTCTTGACATGTATTACTATAACCCAGACACGAGTTTCTCCTTCCAGGAAGTGTACATGGGCAAGTCTAAAGATGTGACTCTTTCTTTTGGGGTGGGAGGACCGCACTAAAGCAGAAAGTAAGCGTCAGTTCTCGTGGACAGCGAAAGAAAGTCTAGATGGGCACCGGGTCAGTTTTTGTCGTTTGTAATTAAAGATATATAAAATGTGCTTTGGGAAGAAAAGGAAGCTCCTCGATATTCCTAATTCTGATTGGCTGTCTTTAGAGGAAACAGGCCTTTTCAAAAAAGCTCCCACAGAGTCGTTTCCTTTCAAAGGATACGCTGGTCTCTACAGGGCCTCGCTGCTTCTTTCGCTCTATAATCCGCCGGCTCTAACAACATAGATAGGAGACGTAGATCGTATAACGGGAAATGAAAGGTGGTGTGTGTGCATGTGTGTGTGTGGGGCTGTTTTAAGCAAACTCCCGTTTCAGTTATGAAAGCCGGTGCCAAATAATAATAATAATAATAATAATAATAATATTTTAAATAAATAAATAAATACACAATTTTTTTAAAAAATCACACCTGGTCCAGCCAAGTAACATGCACATGATCCCCCCCCCCCCACACACACACATACGGGAAGAAGCAAAATATTCCCTCCAAGACCACGGAAATGTCCTGCAGAGGGCAGATGGTGCCCAGTTTTCTAACTCCACACCCACCCTCGCGCCACTATTAAAAAAAAATAAAAAATACAAACAATTCAGCGAGCTATTGACCAAGGGACATTCAATCTATACCCAGCTTAAACATTTTACCCATCAGCATATCTGCGGTCGCAGAACACTCCTTCTTTCTGTCACTTTGCTTCCAGACTATTGATAAGATCATTTAGCTGAATCTGTTTGGGACTCGTGTAATATTGACTACGAGTTAGAAAAGATGATTAAATCTAATAAGCCTGGAAACTATCGTTAAAAGATGGTGGTAGTGGGGAAGAGGTAGCATGGCATGGGGTGATTTCAAGAATAAAACCCAACAAACCTGAAAACATGCTAACGTTTTGCCCTGAGAATGCCAATCCACGACCATGAAAAGGTAGGAAATCTGCTATAAAATAAAGTGAGGACTGAATCCTTCCATTCCCTCAAACAATAACTCAGTCATGTCCATTAGGACCTGAAGAGAAGTTCCATGGGTAACTATATGGGATCCACGCACATTCATATCATGTTTGTTTGTGTTCACAATGTAACACCTTAGCAGAATGAGCAACAACGCCCCACTTAAGCTAAAGTAACTGGATCTGAGCAGGAGTGTTGCCTGATTCTATGCACTGCTTATTCTGAAGTAAGCCCACTGGAACTAAACCTCCGGGTTCTCCATACACGTAGGTGGGGGCTGGGCTGGGCTGGGGCTGGGGGTGAAAGTTCCATTGATTTCAAGGGAATTTACCTCCAGGGGAATGTCCTCAGGACCACAGTCCTGTTAAACCTAGTCTGACTCAGCTACTCCACAATTGTGGATCAGGGCTGCACCTTTATTACAATCTCAAAAGGGGGTCAGTGCGAATACATACTAACGAATAATGCATTTGTTTCTAGAAAGGAAGGAAGAAAAAGAAGGGGTGGAACTACCGCATGGGCACAGGAAAGTCTTTCAAAAGTCTAAAGAAGAAGCGGCATACAGTCTACCTGACCAAAACTCTGCTTTGTTGTCTTTCTGGGAGATAAATACACGTGGCTAACCATCTCTGGGTGAAGAATCCCAGAGAAACACCTCCATTTATAGCTTCACAACAGTTTAAATAAAAAATAATATGTGTACACCCCCCCCCCCCATTGGGCTGTCCCTTTAAAGAAAAACAACACTGGAAGTGTTATCCATAAACCACTTATTCTGGAATAAGGGTGGAGAAAATCCTCTGGACTGCAATGGACTATCAACGAGTCTACTCTAGAGAAAGTGCTTTGTCCCTCAACATGGGCCTCTAAACACGTAATGCTTTCTTGTTGGTTTGAATGGAACTTTTACTGCCAGGTAACTGTGAGTGGCACAAGTGAACGACAACCCCTGCCCAGTGATTTTTCAGTGAGCACCACTTCTAGGTAAGTCTGCTGAGATCTGTGCAGTTTCCAGACAGGTGGAAAAAATCCCTGTTTCTCCTCCACCCATGCTCCAAGAGAAGCCGGTTTCCACAGCATCAACAGACACTTTATGCTGCTGATTAACATTAAAGGCCCAACCTTTAAAAACTCACTTGTGCTGGCTCAATAGGCTCCCAAACCCACATATTCCTGCCGCACTGTACTAACTACCAGAGTTATACCAGCAACACCAGCAAAATCTGTCAATAGATTAGGCATACATTTTATTCCAAAGTAAGAAAGAAGGACAGAGAATTCAACGCAATAGAAAGTCTCGATTCTATTCAAAGAACTATGCCGCCACTCAGTGCTATATTCCTCTCTCAAAAGGAAAATAAAAGATATGCCAATAAGTCGAACAAACTATAAAGGTCTTGTGTATTTCTGTTTTATGTAGATAATAAAATATTACTTTAACATAAATATATAAGGATCTCTGCGCTTTTATTTTTTCCCCACAAGCACATCCAAATGTACCAAAAAACAAAGTATTTCTTTAAAGAGACTGAACCAATTTTTTTTACATCCCATATAGATTTTGTTTGTTTGTTCACCTACTCATTTAAAGCTACAGAAAAAAACAGTTTCCAGAACCTGTTTGCTTTAAAAGAAATAAATATACATTGAGGCAGGCCACTTAAAAATGATATGAAAATATTTCCCTGGGTAGCATTTAAAAGAAGAAAAAAGAAAAGAAAAATAGACAAAGAAAACATTTAAACTATTTCTGCATTTCAAAGGACAAATATTAAACATATATACAGAGCGGTAAGGTTTGCTTGGTAACTTTTTAATTTTTTTTAAAGTAAATCTATCCAAGGGTTTGGAGGATGTGCCTCCCCCAAACCCCTTCTTTTGACCTTACCCAGATATTAATAAGTGTCACTGTTCCCCTTTTGCCACTTCCTCTGTCCCTGACCTGAATATCGTTATAAGAAGAATTTGTCCCTATACCATAATCAACAGCAGCTACAATGCCCTTAAAAAGACATCAGTGTCCATATCCTCTCCAAGGGGGAAAATACAAAGTTGTAAAAATAGAATAAAGGCCAATGAGTTGGCTTCTCAAAGGGAGGGAGGAGAGAAAAATCTGATACTAAACTGGCGCTTAGAAAAACAATGGAAGATTACAATACTATTAAATCCCACCTACACATTCCAATGTTTATCTGCGAATTTCTCTGAGAGAATACTTAATTGGCCTCAGAATGCTCAAACAATCCACTAGGCAAACTTTGCAAAGATTAATTTTTTTAAGTTATACAGACCCCCCCCCCACTTTTCTTGTGCTGAGTAGATGTTTCAGAATGTGGATCTGTCATTATCACAGTTTCAAGGGTTACTCCCTCACCCCAATATAGCATATAATACAGTTTCAAGTTCCCCCTCCTGTCTTTCCTCTCAAGAGCCTCCTGCTTTTTTTTTTTTTTTTTGGAAAGTTAACCGTTTTCTATCAAGAAAATGCATCTATTTAAACGACTAACAAAAGACAGAGGAAAAAGACTGATTGGAAAATGGCATTTTGGTTGCTTTGTTTTCACTTCGGAGAAAAAAAGAGAAAAGGCCGTGAAGTTAATCTGGCCTTTTCCATGCCACACATTATGCTGAAATCTCAATAAAGTATGTGGGATGCATCTGAAATCTGAGAATATATCTTAAAGAAAAAACAGCCCACCTGCATGTGGCCACAACACCCCCCCCCAACGGACCCCCTAAACCAAGTACTTGGATTTTAAAGCAATCCTCATAGACACATTAACTTGGAAGTAAGTCCCATTGATTTCAATGGAAGTTTGCCTGGCTACCTTCTTAATCTTAATCCCACTGACTTCAATGGAATTAATAATCACTTAATATTCAACTCCCTTTTATTTTGTATGATCCACATCTCCAGTGAAGTCGGTAGAGAGCCTCCCATTGAGATGAATGGGTCCAGGCTTGTAAGCAATGAGTGAAGTTCTTAGCTGGTTTACTTTACACCCCTAGTTTAAGAACATTATGTGAAAGTAAGTCCCACCTACAGAGGATGTCACTCTACAAGTCTTATCTCCTTAAGTAAAATAAATCAAAGGGAAGTGATCTATCTCAAGATCACAGCCTGTAGCTGCAACTCTAGGCACAGTGGAACTTACTTCCAAGTTACTCTCCCTAAGGTTAGAATGTAGGTTCTTAAATTGAATTTCTTTTCCCCTCATTTCAAATTTAGAAGCAGATGTCAGCATAAATGTCTTAGGGCAGGGCAGTACTGGATACTCAAGACATACAGAGAACTTTCTGAACATTACCTGTGAGGCTAAGCATTACACACACACACACACACACACACTTTCTCCTTTCTCATCTGAAAGTCCCCACTCCCCATCTTTAGCTCCATTCAAAGTGCCACTTTCTGCTGGAAAAGTCTGGATGGGTGTCTGTCTGTCTGTCTCTCTCTCACACACACTCTTCTTTTTATCCCATCGGACTTGGCTTACTCAAATTATTCTAGTAGTCTCTAACCATATTATCTCTCTTTCACACACACACACACACACACACACACGCACCCCTTTCTTTGCATCTGAATAATTTCAGAGCCAGGTTTCTGGAAAGGGGCAGTTGTTTATTTCCACCTTTTCTTCGCTGTCCTCACTTCCCTCAAGATCTACTTAAGACTAAACAGCCCAGCTTCCCTACTCCGGAGGTTAATGATGGCAGAAAGAGCAAATTAAACATGACCTCCTCCACCGAAGGCGGCTCCAAAACTTAACATCCACACAAAGAGGAAAAGCGAGGGCTACACGGATATACATTGTCCCACCGCTGGCCAGCACTCAAGAGTGGAAAATGCAAGTCATTTCCCAGCAAGGCATGAAAAGGAGATGAAATCTGTAAAACTTCTCTTTTCTTCCAGTGCAAATTCATAGGGGTTGCTTTTTAAAAGAACGGCATGACCCTCCTAACAACACTTGCCTGCCTCTTGCCTTCATATCCGCCCCCTCCCCCAACCAAACGTAAAGCGTATTCCAGCGAATCGAAGCCTCTGTCCTGCATTCTTGGTGCCTTTGGCGTAAATCCCAGGATACTTAATGCCAAGGGCCTGCCACTAAGGCAGGCCAACTTTTGTCTCTACCCAAGGAGGAGGGTTTTGTTTAGCCCCTTGACATTTGGGAGTCTTATCTGCCTGTGGTTGGACGCGAGGAAAAGAGAGAGAGAGAGAGGAAGAGAGAGGGTGTGTGTGTGTGGGTGGAAGGGGCAGACATGCGCTCGCCTCTCTTACGCACACGTCCATATACTCACTGCACCTCATTGCCTGGTTACTCGCCTGTAAAGGTCAAAACACACCATTCATTACACACTTTGCTACCGTTTCAAGGATAGTTCAGTGCAGTCGCCTTCCTTCCTTCCTTCCTTTTTTGTTTTGTCTGCTTTTTTTTTTTTAAAGGGAGGGGGAAACATTCAAAAGGGTTGGGGGAGTAAGGGGGTAGAGGGAGGAGGCCAGGGGTCGGCCCCCCGTCCCCCCCGCTCCTCCCCCCGCTCCGCCGGTGGCGGAGTTCACTGCACAGGAGTCTGTACCCCGTGGTGCGGCGGCGGCGTGTCCCTGCTGGCCCCATACACGTCCTCGGCTCCCGGCAGAGTCCCTCCCGGGGGAGTCATGCGTTTCTCTTTCTGTCTCCTGTTACAAAACCACACGCGGACCACCTCTTTCTCGAGCTGGAGGCTGTCCGCCAGCGAGGTGATCTCCTGGGCGGAGGGCTTGGGGCACTTGAGGAAATGGCTCTCCAGGGCGCCCTTGACGCTCACCTCGATGGAGGTGCGCTTTTTCCGCTTGCGCCCCTGCGCCGCGATCTTGTCTATGCTGGTGGGGCTGCCCGACGACGAGTCCGCCTCCTCGAGCCACTTGTTCAACAAAGGCTTCAACTTGCACATGTTCTTGAAGCTCAGCTGCAGGGCCTCGAACCTGCAGATGGTGGTCTGCGAGAAGACGTTGCCGTAGAGCGTGCCCAAGGCCAAGCCCACGTCCGCTTGGGTAAATCCCAGTTTGATCCGCCGCTGCTTGAACTGCTTGGCGAACTGCTCCAGGTCGTCCGAGGTCGGCGTGTCCTCGTCCGAGTGCGCCTCGTGGTGGTGGTGCGGGTGGTGGTGCTGCGGCTGCCCGTGCGGGGGGTGCTGCTGCTGCTGCTGCTGCGGGGGGAGATGGTCCGGGTGGTGCGGCGGCGGCGGCGGCGGCTGCGGCGGCGGCTCCTCGTGGGCGTCCCGCAAGCCGTGGTGGTGCATGCCCGGCTGGCCCGAGCCCAGCATCCCGTTGACCGTGAAGCCCGGCGGCTGCGAGTACAGCAGCCCGCCCTGGCCGCCGCCGTTGGACGCGGCCATGCCGGGCGGCAGGTGAGCCGCGCCGCCAGTCCTCCACGCCACGGCCGCGGCCACCGCGGCGTGGTGGCTGCCGGCGTGGTGCACCAGGTGCGGCGGTCTGCCTTGCTGCTGCTGCTGCTGCGGGAGATGCTGCTGCTGCTGCTGCAGCTCGTCCCCCCGGCCGCTGGCCTGCACCACCGAAGGCTTGATGTCCTGCTGGCCCAGCGGGCTGGTGGGCCACGGCGAGTCCCCGCCGCCGCCGCCGCCTCCTCCGCCGCCGCCGCCTCCTCCTCCGCCGCCGCCGCCGCCGCCGTGGGACAGCGCCGTGATCCACTGATGCGCGTGGCTGAGCGGGTGCCCGTTGCTCTGCAGCGCGTAGTCCGCCTGCACCAGCGCCTGGGCGTCCCGGTAGCCGGCGCCCGGCTGCATGCTCCCCGGCGGCTCGGCGTGCACCATGGGCGAGCTGGAGGTGAGCAGGCTGTAGTGGTTAGACGCTGTGGTCGCCATGACTCTCCGAGCCGGACTGAGGGCTCCGCTTAAAGGAGCCGCGCATTTGACAGCTACTTTTCCGCCTCGGGCTCCTCTCGCCGCTCGCTTCCCCCGCAAGTCCGCTTGGCAGAGCCCACTGCAAAGGCACGCGTCCCCGCTCCTCCCTCCCTTCGGCCCCCATTGGCTCTCTGCGCTTTGATTTACGTGGAGACCTCTAGCAACCGGCGCGGGGGGAGCCTCCCATTGGCCCCGGCCCTGGCGCTGACACCACGCCTCCCACACAGCCTCCCTCTCCCTCTTTGCAATCAAACTCTAAAGAGGGAGAGAAGGAAGGGGGGGGGGAGAGAAGGAATAGAAAGAAGGGGGGGCACAAACACACACCAGAAAAAGGCAGCAGCTCGGTTGCTTCTAGCCACAGGGGATGAGTCCGGATGGATGGCGGGGAGACGCTACCCTCCCTTTAACACACACACACACACACACACACACACGGGGCACATTCAAAACTACTCCTGTCTGTGTTTTCAGGGGAAGCAAGCAGAGCGCAAACTGACCATACGCACACCGAGGTTAGGAGTGCTGGAGGAGATGCTCTCCTGCGGCTGCTTGCATTGTTCCCAAACTTGGTGGGATTCTTTTCAGGCGGAAGACGGTTTCGCTCCTCCCCCCTTCCGCACCCCCAGCCCCCCAACGGCACGCCACGCAGAGGACGCATCCTTTGACTGGAAGGTGTTCTTGTAGAAAACAACCACCGACTGGACGCGATGGGCAGAATCACTTGGCCAGAGTAATACTAATTTGCTTGGTGGCCGGAGCCATCCATATAACTCCGTCAATGTCTTTCTTCTTCCCTTCGCTGGCTGGCTGGCAGGCTGGCAGTGGATGGGTTTTATTTATTTTTGTTCCTCTTCCTCACGTCCATATCATACCGACTTCCAACATTTCCCAGCGCTTGTTTTGCAACGAAGGCAACTTTTAACAAGACTTATGTAGCGGCAACTTGGCAACGCGGTAGGCACGCTTCCCGATATGTGTTTCTGTCCGCACGACCTGGAGTCAGTAACAGCCCCATAGGGATGTGCATGTTTACTCGGAAGAAAGCCCTCTGATGATCTCAGTGGGACCTACTCCCGAATAAGTGTACATAGCGTTGCAGTCGAAGTGTGGAGCGGTTCCCTGACTTCCCTTCTCCACTCCCGCCACCCCACCCCCCACGCGTCTCCTCGTGTCTTTGCACCCAGTAATCCAAGAGAAACCTGCTGCTCCTTTTCCACAATGGCAGGATAAGAAAGATGATAGCGGGGGAAGGGGCGAGGGGCGGAGGGATGCTGTTACTCCCTCGAGAAGAGAGACTCTCGCAAGTCCCCAAACTGTCCCAGCGGCAGGTGCTGCCTGAGAACAAAACTTGGATTCGCTAAGAATTTCAAGGCTTAACACTTTGGAGAGCACAGAGGCAAAGCTAACTGGTATTGTTCACAGAGACTCTCACTCTCTAGGGACCACCATGTTTACAGAGCAACTTTCTTTCTTTTCTTCGCAAAGCAGGCATGTTGCTCCAGCAGGAGCTTAGGGACAGGCAAGAGAGACTCAGCCCGATCTAATACCGTTCCCTTCCTCAGTTAAGACCATATATATCTTAAGCCCACCGATGCAGGTCTTAAGCCCAAATGTCGTCCATTGGATCGTGCTGCTGACTGGCCGATCCTTGGATCTGGTTCTCTTAAGGTTAAACGCCCGATTTCCAAGAAAGCTGGATTACTTGTTCTGTGGACGGCTAAAGGGCCCGGGTGTTTAGCAATAATGGAGCCACCCATGCCACCCTGTGATTGTGCTGGGACATCTCCTTAAAATCCAGAGCAGCTAGCAATGCGCTGCTCTGGATCTCGTAATCCACTCTGAGCCAAGAAGGAGCAAGAGTTTTGTTGTTCTATAAGAATGGACACAGTATACACAAGTTATCTTATTCGAAATGCCAAGCTAGGGCAGGAAGGGAGAATTTACGACCACCACAAGCAAGAAGCCGCTTTCTTCCGAGAGTTGTTCATAATTTATCATCCTAGGAAAGGCTATTTGGCTGGAAAAAATGATCTGTGTGAGAGGAACGTCTACACACTCGCGCGCCCGCGCGCACCCCCCCCCCCCGGATAGGAAATAAGAATTCTAACTTCTTAGCCCAGGAGGGGTTGTAGGAAGGTTTCATTCATTTCAGATGAACTTAAGCTCATGTAAACGTGAGCGCAGCGATGCCCGATCCTATGCTTATTTACTACGAAGTCAGGTGCACTTTGTGCAGACCGGGGTTCCAAGAAGTGTACACAGGATCGCAGTTGACCAACAGGGTCTTAAATATGGAAGCAAGTCCCCTTCAACTTCCATACATAAGTCTGCTTCTTTAGATAGTTCAAGGAGTCAGTTTGCTTTAAGGGGTGGGGTGGGGTGGGGTGGGGGGAGATACACAAGGAAATGACACTGATAAACTCTCAAAGAAAGTGACATAATGTTTGAAATGTGGCCAAGAACGCATACTGGTTGGCCTCCTTATACACAAGTTTCAGAACTGATTTGTACTTAGGGAAAAAATCTTATTTCTATTCTAGTCGAGAGACTTTTGGGAATGTGAAAATGTGGTAGTATTCAAACAAGTTGAATGTATAAGCTATACCTGTTTCTATATCTATATATCAGATAGATAGTGTCTCTCCTTATCTCTCTCCCCCCTTTCTCAGTCTCTGTCTCTCTGTCTCTCTCAGACAGAACCAACTTTATCCCCTACTCCACAGCCTCTCAGCAGAGCAGAGAAATAAGTTCACCTAAAACAAGAACAATGAAATAATAGTTCGGATCTGCTAAAGAATAAGAATAGCGTGCACTGGAATCCTAAACCTGTTTACTCAGGAGTAAGTCCAGCTCTGTACAATGGGGCTTACTCCCTGGTAAGTATGCATTGATTTGCAGCCTTAGGGATTTTTAACTAGATGTGCCCAAGTGTGTTTGTTCTGTTTGTTTATTTGCTTAATTAATATTTTTATACTGTTTCTCCACAGCCAAAAGCACCACCCGAAGCTTAATAGAGAAGAACAATGTAGTTGGCCCAGTGTTTTGTTTTTCCAAACGCCTTGCAGAACTGCTTTAAAGCGAGCAGGGTGCAGTAGTTTGACTGTGCAACACTCAAAGCCAATGAAAAAAGCAAAGGATATCAGCAAAGTGAAAGGAGCTACAGCATTTTGGAAGCAGGAAGCAGTCCTTCTCCCCTCAATTCTGCCCCGCAGTGTTTACAAGGGTTCTGAAGTCTGGGTTGAAAGCCATTGTTAAAAAAAAGAAGTTTCTCTTGCCCTGCCTTCCCATTAAACGTATCTCCCACCGAGAACTCTGACAGTCTACTTGAATAGAGAGATCTCCCAACAGGCCAACTCACCCCTGGCATTAGTGAAAAGCTAGTGGAAAGCGGCCAGCGATTTTCTTTTCTATTCCCGGTCAAATCTTAACTAGCCACGTGAAATCAGCCCTCCTCTTCCTCTGATTGTGTGTGTGTGGCTGTGTCGAAAGGAAAGCGGCGGTTACTGAAAGGGCGTTATCCGAGAGCCTGGCAAGCCGGGCTGCCTGGGTGTACTGAAGTCGGTTTTGTCCAAGGCATGAAAACTAACTTTTCCGGCTTAACTTTTCTTTTTCTGGAATAGCGGAGCTCCAGATCCTTGGATATAGGGTCATTACGCGACGCCCACGTTAGAAATGACAACTAATAGAGACTAAAACAGGAAAAACAAAAGAACCAAAACAAAACATGGACCCCCCCCCCCCAAACCCAAAAACCCTGGGGAGGAAAGTCAGTTTCTCTTTCCTTCTCACATCCCCCCCCCCGCCCCCGTCCTGCGTTTTCTCTACACAGTATCCCTCCCCCATGAGAGGGGAAATACACATCCTCTGTGTATTTCCCCAGCGGGGAAGGGCTCGGAGTGACAGTGGGTGAACTCTGGAGACGCTGGAGGCAGAAGTCCCGCCCCCCCGTCCCCATCATTTCTGGTTATCCTGGCCATTAATACTCGTTCTGAAGCATCCTTCGCGCTCTCTGTCCGCGGAGGAAACCGCTGCTTGAAGCAGCGAAGGATCCTCGGTTGTCTGGCTGCCGGCCGAAGGAGGGGGAGGGGGATGGTTTCAGGCTCCGGCGATTCCGTCCTTCAGTTCGGAGAGGGTCTTGGAAGTGCTTCGGCTCTAGGGCGTTGGGGCGGGTGTGTGAGAAAGCCTGCGTTGGGTCTGCCCCCTTTCTCTCGGTGATCACCCTCCTGGATTAGAGATCCCAGGAACCCTTCTTCTTTCCTTTTCTCTGCCTGCAGAGAAAACAGGTTGGTAAGGCGGTTTCTTGGTCAGACACTGCAGTGGGTCTCTCCCTCTCTCTCCCCTCTCCATTTCTGTTTCTTTTTATTCATCTCAGTCCTTCTTCTCCTTCCCGCCCATCACTGTTCAAAGCAGCTGTTCAAATACAAGGGCTGCTTACTTTGACGGGAAGAGGATTTTCAAACAACCACTAAAAAGCTTTGAACTGACAGGCCTCGTTGATATCTCCTTCATTCCAATATAGCTCCCCGAGAATATTCTCCATAGGAATATATATATATGTATATATATATATACACACACATACACACACACACACATATACACACACAAACACACATACACAGAGGGAGGGAGGAAGGAAGCAAGCAGCAAGAGAGGGGGGAGGGAGGGAGGGAGGGGGCGGCTGCGGAGGGGGGGGGGAGATTCTTGGTGCTATACGGGAGGCGAGAAGCTGAGTGTATAGAAAGTCCCGCGTCGCGGTGGCCTCAAAGGGGCTGATCATGCCAGGCGGGTAGAATCTAACGCAAAACAGTTCCAGAGGTAAACCTCCTGTAGACTTCCAGTATCATGTTGCCAGCCAAGCTGTGAAAACTCCCTTTGGTTAGGTGGGCTAACACTCAAACTGTCAACAAATCCTACTCTCCTCTTGCACAGAGAAGGAAGGTATGGCATAGATACAAGCACAAACTTGAGCCATTTCTATTCTAGCAGCATTTTGGGTTCAGGCAGTTATGAAAGGATATAAAGGATTCCCCTGTTCTCTTGTTCATCCACACATCCTGATATCGTCATTGTTTGGTAATAATTAACTCATTTATTTATTAATCGCAGATACAAATAGTGAAACGTTAATTGAATTTTTTGAGGTGTTCTAATAATAATGATAACGCATTGTTGTTTCAAAAGTAGATATACTCACCTCTTGATTCAGGCAGTGCCTTCAGTATTATTTCTCAAGCTATAACTGAGAGTGATTTAATTCAGGGAGAGATCAATATGCTTAAAAATATTACATATTGAGAGGGCCTGTCCCCCCATTCTCCTCTCTCTCTCTCTCTCTCACACACACACACACACTTTATCCACTAATACATATACATAGAAACTTTATATTTGCAAGTTGACACACAGTTTAGGAAAATGTCACTTGTGCATCTGTGATAGGAATCCAATCCATATTTGGGGAGTAAGGCCGCAGTCCTATACACGTCTACCTGGGAGTAAGTTCCATTTAACTTAATGGGGCTTACTTATGAGGAGACAGGTAAAAGGTCAGTCCCATTGAACTCAGTTGGACTTACTTCCAATAGAACCCTCATAGGACCTTGCTCTCTCCCTCCCACTCCCTTTGCTCTGTCACTTTTGCACTTTGATCCTAAAAGTCCTATCGAAATACAAGGAAATTCCCCCCACACAAAGGACATAAGGTGTGAACAAGGTGAGGTGTAATACAGAACAGTACGGAGGGACACACACAGGCGCTGCTCCCCTCCCGGCCCTATTCAAAGGCCGAGCTTGGAGATGTATACTTGCAGATGTGTTAGCCTAGGACGCATTTAATGTAACTATTGTGAGCCTGGGCTGTTTTGATCTTGTTCCCTTTTAACCCTTCGGTACGAGGGACCATTCAGTCCTGCGCTTTGGTGGAACTTTTTTTCTCCCACTGGGGCTCCAATGAGCCCGATTTAGTGGAGAGGGAGAGAGCCCAACCATACATGAATGGAAGTTCAACTTTTAAGGGCCTACACAGAAGGACCAACAACAAAAAAGCGCCCCTCCGAAGCCGGGGCTTCACAAGTGATCGCTTGAAGAATCCGATCTGGCACAAAGAGGCAGCTGGGCTGCTTTAATGAAATCTGCCTTCAAGCCGCAAGAACGGCAGCCTCAGGGATGCATTTATAAGATGACTGAAAAGCTACACTTTCAAGTCGGGGCTCCTCCGGGTGGCTATAACAAACACATGGTTTAACTAAGAAGCCCAAAGAGAATGGACAGAAATGGATAACTCTGATTGCGCACAGCCACCGTGCTCTCTGAAATTAAAACTCACCACTTAAGTGGACTTCTCCCTCCCTCCCTCAGACAAAATGCCAGTCTGCATGCATTTCCCCCAAAGCCACCATATTGACACTCCCAGAAACGTGAACGGATCCGGCACCCCCACTTCTCCCGCCCTACTCATGAAAAGTTTGATGGGAAAAGTTACACCTTCCATCCATCTAGTCTTCCGCTAACAACTCCTAAGCTGACTGCCAATTTTTATCTGCCTCGCTGTTTAAACAAGCGGGATAGAATGTTTTAAGTTCAGTGCCTGAAATTAAAATGATTTGAATTCCAGGATATTAATCTCTTTCCCCCACCCCCACCTTGTGCTTCATCCTCGGGTTCTGAATCGTGTCATTAAAAATGATCCACCCTTTGTAGTCCGCCAGTGAATATTTTATAGGCAGATACCGCTATGAACACTTCTGACAGAACGTCAACCAGTCAGACTTTAGCTGTTTCAGGGATTACTTTGAGTAATTTATCAAAGCAAGTTGCTAAATTTGGAGTGGTGAATATCAGGCCTTAGGGGGGAAAGAAGAGAGGAGTGGGAAAAATGAAGACGGACAATTTCCATCAGGCTGGGAGACGAATTCTGTACTCAGTACTGAAGTCGCTTATTTATTCCGAAATTTCAGACAGAGACACGAAGCTATTTATTGGTGGAGTGGAGTTTATTTGCATGCAGTGTGGTTTTCAAAGAGTTTGTTCTTACTCTCCCCCCGCCACAACAATGGAGTTTTCTTTTGGTAGTCAAGCAGGTGAATTAGCAATGGTGGGACTGCAAGGATCATTCTGAGTCACTATTTAAGGTCCGAAACAAGCTTCTTCTTTTATTAAACGACTATGTCTGGATGTATGGGTCATCTCCCCCTTCCTGTCTGGACTCCCCTTTCAAATGACCTATAGCCCTTAAATTGTTTGGGGATTTATCCCTCTTGGGTTTTGGATGCTTACAGATAATTCCCGTTCCCAAAACTTACTGGATAGATCCAAAATTCTTCTGACCTTAGAAAAAAATTCTTCTGACTTTTTGTCATTTATGAAGTCTAGACATTTGTAAAATCTACTCCTCTGAACACGAAGGCATCCACAAAAGTTGTATATTGTATATAGAACGTCTGTCTTTCCACTTCTGATTGTGTGTGTGTGTGTGAAAGAGAGAGAGAGAGAGAGAGACAGTCCCATCATAAAGCCGGTCTGATAACTAAAGAAGTTGTTATTTTCTTCGGGATCAGAGAGGATTAAAGGGCGGGGTGGAGGTGGGGGGTGATACATGCAGCTCAGAAAGGATTTCATTCTTATTCTACATGACTCAGGGAAATTATTCTTCCTTGAACAGGTTACATGTAGACATACTTCCATGAATCGCGAATTGGGGGAGTGAAGAAGAGTGAAAGAAAAGAATGCAGCAATCGAATTACTTCTGTATCCAATGCTTCGTTTTCTCCAGGGGAAAAGCAGAAGGCAGCGGTATATTGGTGGCCCCCCCCGCCCCCCCAGAACCGACACTCGGATTCAGCCGCTGTTCAGCTCTTCTTCTTTGGTGTGGAGGGATGGGAAAGGGCCGTAGACAGCAACGCTGGAACTTACGAATCTTTAACCGTAACCATAAGGTTGAGAAACGAGAAAAAGAAGAAGATGCTGTTTTGGGGGGGAGGGACAAAATCTTGAATGGAATTGTATCCACCGCAGAGTTACTCTGATAGCCCAGTGGGAGACATATGAAGAAGGAGAAGGAGAAGGAGATAACTTCACTCAAACTCTTTAACGGTCGGTGGGCGAGGACAGCCAGAGACAGCCCCAAGTACGCTCACGGGGAAGACAGTCCCCATGAAATGGGCGGCGGGAGTCATTCATTTCTTCGTCCTTGCATGGCAAGTGCACCCTTAGAGCCCTTTTGTAAACCAGACAAAACAGAGACTGAGGCATAAGTCACGCCCTGTTAAAAGGAGGTGATGGCGGTCTTGATTATCCTGCTGCGCCTACGTTTTGGTATGGAAACAGGACTGAGTCCTCCACAAAGACAAAGCTCCGTGGCCGGGTGCGTGGCCTCAGCGAAGTCTAATCACGCCCGTGGATTACGTGGAGAGGGGCACATGCTTATCTGTTATTGCATTTATATCCCGCCTTTCCCCCCCCCCCCTCTTGGAAGGAACACAAGGCGGCTTACATGACCCTCCTCTTCTCCATTTTATCCTCGCAAGAACCCCTGTGATGAGCGTTAGGCTGAGAGTTAGTGGGGGGCCCGAAGGCACCCAGGGAGCTTCATTCATGGCCAGCGGGGACTAGAATCTTGCTCTCCCGAGCACCAGTCCAGCACTGTAACCACTACACCACTCTCTTGTCAAGCAAGCTTCCTGGAGCAGTTAAACTGATTTCACCCCATCGGTCCCAATGAAAGGAACCAGCCTCCGATCCGTGCAGTGGGACCCTAAGTACGTTTACTCAGGAGAAGTTACTATTTCGTAAAGTACGTTTAGGATGGCAGACATGAGCTCAAAGATCGAAGTTGTAAATCGCCATAAAACCCCCAATACTTGGCTTGAGTGATGATGGATGTATATATCAGGTAGTGGATGTACTGGTGAGGACGAAAGAGAGATGGCTGATTTAGGACCCCCTCCCGTTCCTCTTGCTGCGGAAGCGGTATGAAGGCTGCTAAAACGGTTCGGGGTGGGGAGGGGGGAAGTGTTTCTTCTTTGCAAGGATTTGGAAGAGAAGAAGGAGGACGACGAAGGGAAAGGAGGCAAACAAGGAGGCCGGCCCATTGTCCAGAGAGGGTGCATTTTTGTCAGCCCACTGTTGGTTGCTATAGTGAGGACGCAAAACCAAACAGAAGAGCACACACAGTTCGGCTCGCTCAGCTCTCCCCAGCTCCTGTGAGAGGCAGCCCCCCCCCCCCCCGTCCCAACCAAAATAAAAGCGCCAGCACTGATCCAAGGGAGCTGTCTGGTCTCGAACTAAGGATGGAGGTGAGGGAGTAGGTCAGCATTAGGGAGAAGCAGGAACCAGGGGTGGTGATGGAGGATAGATCACCCACTCAGCTGTTTAGAATCTAAGCGGGCTAAACAAATCCACAAACCCTGTGCCGCAACCTTGTCATTTAAGCCGGCGTAGGTCTCGTTAGATTTAGAGGCCGGGGCCGTTATCCGCTTTGCTTCTCCGCTTAAATGGGCCCAACTGCGTCCCCCGCAATAAATAAAGCGTTCCATTGATTTGACCTTTATTTCAGCCTCTTCCTTTTACTCCAGCCAGCTAATGAAATGCAGAAGTCATCGGCCACTATGATAGTCTATTGGAAAGGGAAGCAATGTTGCTATTATACAGATCCTGCCTGAGTTCCGTGGAACTCAGTGAGACTTACTTCTTTGTAATAAACATACGTGGGGTTGTGCTGCCAGCTGAAAACTAGAGAACGCTGCTCGTAGTAGTCAAGATTCATAGAAGCTTTCTCTTCGTGTCCCGAACTTGTAGTGTCACTGGTCCAGAGGCATTCCTCTTTGTCTTTTTATTATCTAATTAAGGAAAACAGTAATAACACAACCAACAATCCCCTTTCTTCTTGGAAAAGGATGAGAGGGCACCAGAGCCCTTTGCATTTTTTTTTTTTAAAGAGACTCTTATTTTGCAGCAGCGGGTTCTTTTCATTTCTTTCTTTTCTTGTACTTCGTGCTTCGCTATTCAACTTTGAAAAATAGCAAGGCGAGAGAAGGCAGTATAATGAAGGTTCTTGGCTCAAGAATTTAGTTAAGCGCGTGGTTCGAGGTGAGAAGAAGAAAGTTAGTTACTTAGTTAATTGGGAATTAGTTCATTGAGAATCAGCTCTGAACCTTCCAGCAGTTTGTTTAAATGGCGCGGGGTTTTGTTTTTTTGTTTTTCAGATGGGTTCCCTCCCCTCCCTTCCCCTCCTCCCCATCTTGCCCGGAGAGTTTATATTGCAGTTGAAGAAAAGAGGTCAGTATCTTTTCAAATGAACCCCTCTATATGTCTGTTTCTGTCTGCTTCCACCCTTCCCTGGAAAAAGAGGGTGGTGTGTATATCTTTCTTCCCCACCCCTTCTCCCTCCATCTGTTCTGTGTGATCTAAAAACGACAAGATTTACATTGCAGTCTAGTCTAGATATGAAACTCTGTAGTCAGAAAACGAGGCAATTGAAATGAGGGCTGGGGGAAGTCTTCATTAATTATAATGGACAATCTTTATGTTGTTTTGTTTGTGTGTATCTTCTGTATGTGTGTGTATATGTCTAGTTTGTCTAGTTTTCGAATGGTAGTTGAGGGATGCTATTGGTACAGGGAGAAAAAAAACTTTACAGGCCACCATTTAATGCATTATTCACATTTTAATAAAAATGCTTGAAAGAAATCATCTTAATGAAGAGAACATTTGTAGTAATTTGGTGATAATTATCAGAATCACCCAATATTCGCAGAGGCTGTATCATTACGTGTTGGAAGAAAAGCAAAGCACATTATTTTAATAGTCTGATATGCAAACTATGGACCATTCAATTACATGGCTTAATAATGCATACATGATGTGATCTTGTTACTGGGATAGGGAGGTCTGAAGTAATTCACTCCAAACACCAAGTTGTGCTCTTACATCCAGTAAAAGCCATTGCTACGGAACAGGGGCCTCTGCCAAACCACGTTTAAGAGAATAAAAACTAATGACTGAGAATCTGAGCGTTAAATTAACATTAATTATATGACCTGCTTGCTGGAAAGATTAAATTTCTTACGCCCTAATTAGATCAGATCTTCTAGTCCATCAAACAATTTCCTTTTCCAGATTTTGGTAGTAAAAACAAGACACAGAACGAATCGGGTGGGGGTGAGTGGGGGGTTGTGGATGTTGTTTTTCCTTAGCAAGTTGTAAACAGCCACCCCAACCTTCATTTGCTCCCTCCAGAGTTTGTATGGAGTGGAGGAGAGTGGAGTCCAGGGAATACCCTCAGGTCAGCGTGTTCTTCGAGCTGGATTTCTTTAAGTAATTCCACCGCAAGTGTCTGGCAAATTAGCACAAACGAGCCGGCCGCCGAAGTAATGCCTTCCCGCCTGCAGTACCAAAGCGCTCCACTAGGTGCTGAGAAGGGGCGTCTGTATGAATCTTCCCAGCCCCCCCCCCCCCCCCGCCCTTCTAGTTACACCGTGGGGTTTTGAGCGAGCAAGTTGTCAGCTCCAAGCTCACCGGACAGCTGACAGTCTTGGGTCCCTCCACTGCCCCGCATCCTCCTCACCTCCATTCTTCCCTCCAGGGGCACACAGACTGCATATGGGACAGAAACGTTGAACACCCCCCGCCCCCCCCCCCCGCGCCCCGCAAATACTTTATTTTACACGGACACTTCAAAGGATAAGGCAGGACGGCGACCTCCCCGGTCAGCCCCCTCATAAAACCGCAGACAATATTGCCCGCCTTTCGCAGCAGTCGCGACCGAGTCACGCTCCTACGCCCCCCGCCCCAGACATCCGCCCATTCGGGAGGAGCGACCCCCGGGGCCTTTGCTGCTGCGGCGGCGGCGGCGGCGGCTACGGCCGACGCCTGGCTCTCAGGCGTTGCTCGCGCGCTCTCAAAAGGCGGCAGAAATCGCAGCGCCTTGCGGACGGAGTTTGTTCCCCACTTGCGAACGCCCGAAGGCGACGCGGATTCAGCCAAGCGCGGGCGGTGGCCGCGCAGCAGCGACGGCGGTGGGGGCGGGGGAGAAGGGGGCTGGAGGCGCGTGGGGGCGCGGCGGTCCACGTCGAGGAACGGCGGGACTCCCCCCGGCAGTGGCCGAAGAAATGGCTCGACTCGGCCCGGGTTTTTAACTCCGTCACTTCATGGAGGGTTTTCTAAGGACGCCGCCCGAGACAGAAGAGAAAGTCCTACAACTCCCAGCATTCTCCAGCCAGCCAGCGCCCCATGTCTCTCAAGAACGACTCCTTCCCCTCTTTAACCTTCTTCTTAAACCAACCCCTTCACTTCGGGCGGCAACAGTTCCAGTTCCAGACAAAACAACAGCAAAGTACTTGGAGGGGGGGGGGGGGGAGACACACACACACCAGAAGAGTGTGGCGGCTGGGCTCCTCACTCGACATTTCTCAAGCGACGTCTATATTCGGCTGTCCCATACTTGCCCTCACGCCCCATTCCTTCTAAATATAGGCTTGGCTCCAGACTTCGCCATGCTCAAGAGTAGAGCCGCAGAAATCAATGGAACTTCAGTGAGCCATGACTTACTTCCCCCATTGATTTCAATGGGCCTACCCAAGCACCGCCACATTGATTTCAATGGGCCTACCCCAAGCACCACCACATTGATTTCAATGGGCCTACCCCAAGCACCGCCCCATTGATTTCAATGGGCCTACTCTAAGCATGGTTAAGTCTGGCTCCAATGTATCATTTGCATTTCTGTCTCTCCCTCCCTCATCCCCTCTGCCATTATGGAGCTCAAGGTGACATAATAAGCGGTTCCCAGGCGGTCTCTTGTCCAAGCACTGACCACTAGACTTCGCTTAACTTCAGCGAGGTTGCTGCATTGTGTGCTGTGAGGCCTGACTATGATATGACATATATAGGTTATTAAACTAAACCAAAGAAAGCCACGACTCCCCATTGCTGTTGTTTTTTTAGTTGTCTGACACAATTTCGGCGTACGTGTTTGCAGTCTCCCTGCAGCTTCTGCTCCACAGAAGCCTCTTCCTGAGGGAAAGCGCAGATTGCCCGTCGCCTGTGCGCGTGCAGGCCAGCAGGTGTGGGCTTTCACAGGGCGAGCAAAACAGAACCCAGCAGCGATGCTCAGGGGTTCTTCTGGGCCAGCCCGTCTCAGTGGGCAGGGAGGAGGCCGAAGCCAGAGCAGTCGGTTCCACTTGTGAGCCACGACATCATGCAAAAGCTCTGGGCAGCTTACACGGGTTTTATTTATCCAATATGATTCCCACAACAACAACCTGGTGAGGTAGTTCACCTAAGAGATGAGGACTGGCCCAAAGGGAGTGCCATAGGCAGCTGTTGATTTTATTTTTTGAGTCCAGGTCTGCTCCTCCAAGTCCAACATTATCTGCCGCACCATACTGGCATATATGTATGTACATACACCACACACACATCTATCTATCTATCTATCTATCTATCTATCTATCTATCTGTCTATCATCTATCCGCCTTTATACAAGACATAATTAATTCACGAATTCTTTTCCAGTAGATGTGCTGATGGCTACTAGTTTGTTTGTTTATTTATTTATTGCATTTCTATACCACCCAATTGCCAAAGCTCTCTGGGTGGTTCACAAACATTAAAACCACAAGTACAGCATAAGAACAATATAAAATATAAAAGCTTAAAACTACATTATGAAAGTACAACCAGAATAAAACCTAGCAGCAACACAGAGATTTAAAATAAAGTAACATATTTAAAACAGCAGAGCTAAAAGACTAGAATGCTAAAATTCCTGGGAAAAGAAAAAAGGTCTTTACCTGGCACTGGAATGAGCACAATGTAGGCACCAGGCAAACCTCTCTAGGGAGCGCCTTCTACAGCAGAAAAGGCCCTCTTCCTGGTAGCCACCCGCCTCACTTCCTTTGGCAGTTTACATGGCTTTAGAGGGGGATTAACAAATTAATAGAAGTCAGTCACTTTCAGAAGTAACTGGCATATGCCACTGAATGCAAGGAGCAGCAAGGGGAGAGAGAGATGCCTTCCTTCCTGTGGGCTTTTCAGAGGCATCTGGCTGGCCACTGTGAGAAACAGTATGCTGGACCAGCCGCGCTTCTCATTATGATATGCTGCTAGGGTGCTTGGTGCCTGACCTTTAGCCTACACTTATGCCAATGTTACTTGTTTCTGCTTCTCACTCTTCTTTGAAGGAGTGCCATGAAGTTCTGTCTATAGTTGGCAGGGCAAAGTGGTATGAGCTAGGCACTCTGATCAGACTACAGTTCCCAGGATTCCTTGGGAGGAGCGGCCCATGACAGTTAAACTAAATAGGAAAATGGTAAAGGGAATGGGTGTGTTATATGTGTGAACAGTTACAGGTTTTACAATGTGTACAGCAGCAGGGATGGGGAATGTGTGGCCCTCCAGAAGTTGTTGGACTTCAGCTCCCATCAAAGACCATATTCTCCTATATGAGCCTGCCTAGTCCTTAAGATCTTCTGGAGAGGCCTTTCTTTTGAGAATGCCACCATCAGAGGTATGTTTGGTGGTGAGGTGGGAGAGGACCTTTTTGGTGGCCACTCCCAGGCTGTGGAACTCCCTCCCAAAGTGGGCTAGGTTTGCTCCCTCTCTGCTTTCCTTCCAAGAGCAGGCAAAGACTGCTTTATTCAAAAAGGCCTTTGGCTTGTAAGTAGGTCTGTGGGTTCGGCACTGTTTTTATTCTGTAACTGTTGGTTTTTATTGTGTTTTATTGTGTTTTAATGTGTTTTATTGTTTTTTGTTATTATTCAGTCGTTCAGTCGTGTCCGACTCTTCATGACCCCATGGACCATAGCACGCCAGGCCTTCCTGTCCTGCGCTCTCTCCCGGAGCGTGCTCAAGTCCATATTCATTGCATCAGTGATGCTATCTAGCCATCTCATCCTCTGCCGTCCCCTTCTCCTTTTGCCTTCAGTCTTTCCCAGCATCAGGGTCTTTTCCAGAGAGTTTTCTCTTCGCATTAGGTGGCCAAAATATTGGAGCTTCAGCTTCAGTATCTGTCCTTCCAATGAGCAGTCAGGGTTGATTTCCTTTAGGATTGACTGATTTGACCTCCTTGCAGTCCAGGGGACTCGTAAGAGTCTTCTCCAGCACCACAGTTTGAAAACATCAATTCTTTGGCGCTCAGCCTTCCTTATAGTCCAGCTCTCACAGCCATACGTTACTACTGGGAAAACCATAGCTTTGATTATGCAGACCTTTGTCGGCAAGGTGATGTCTCTGCTTCTCACTATGCTGTCTAGGTTTGCCATAGCTTTCCTCCCAGGGAGCAAGCGTCTTTTAATTTCATGGTTACAGTCACCGTCTGCCGTGATCTTGGAGCCCAAGAAAATAAAATCTGTCACTGCTTCCATTTCTTCCCCTTCCATATGCCAGGAAGTGATGGGGCCAGATGCCATGATCTTCATTTTTTTAATGTTGAGTTTCAAACCAGCTTTTGCACTCTCCTCTTTCACCCTCAGCAAGAGGCTCTTTAGATCCTCTTCGCTTTCTGCCATTAGGGTGGTATCATCTGCGTGTCTGAGGTTGTTGATAATTCTCTCGGCAATCTTAATTCCGACCTGTGATTCATCCGTTTTATTGTTTTAATCTATTTTAAAAGGTTTTGTAAACCACCGTGGGTGCCATTTTTTTGGTAGAAAGGTGGGGTATACATGAAATAAATAAAAATAAATAAATAAATCATCCCTCACCATTGGCTATGCTGGCTAGGGCTGATGAGAGTTGCAGTCCAACGACATCTGGAAGACCACATGTTCCTCACCCCTTGTGTACAGGATAATAAACATGTAAGGTTAGAACTGAACAGGTATATGTGAAAGGAGCAGAGGAATGAAGGATGTGTCAGCATACAAAGATGAGTGTGTATATGTATGCAGCTCTGTGGATCAATGCATAGCTGGATAGGTACCGACAGGTAGAGTTAGAGGCTGCCATCCTTTGCACGCATACTTGGGACTGGAGTAAGCATAACTGAACTCTCTTGGACTCTGTGGGGCAGTGTTACCTTGCTGCCCTTTCATTTATACTCCCTAATACCTTGACTCTGGAAAAATCCTATGTGCCTGAGTAAGGTATATTATGAAGTAGAAGCTTGAGGATGCCAAGGCCTGATGACTCTGCATGTTTTTGCTGTCCTTGAATTGTAGTACACTCCAGCTTTACAATATTTACTAGTTGTGGATTGTCCTCTTTTTACAAAGAAGCTTGAAAACCACAGATATATGCTAATACCTTACTTTTTACCCAGTTCCTTTTGCACACGGTCACCACAGAGACACCTGTTTGAATTGGCCAATCAAAGCCCTGGAAAGTTAAAGCATTGTGCTCCAAAACACTATTCCTAACCCTAAAGCAATCAACAGTCATAAGTATTAGTAAAGGACAAGGATCTCCATCTAGGATTTGCACATGGAACTCCTGGTGCAGCAATTGTGATGGTCTCAGCTTGACTCCCTGTTCAGTTTTGCACAAGGAACCAAAGGCAAGAGAGCTGAGGAACCTAGATCCCCCCTTTTCTCCCCTTGTATTTGGGGGAAAACCCTTCCCCAACAACCAATGCTTCAAAAAGAACTACCCACAAGAAATCAAGAGTCTTTAGTTAGCCTGTATTCGTCTGAGTTCTAGTCACTTTCCTTTTACCAATTTGGGTTCAAGAAGAAGCCAGTTTGCTTTTGCTTTGAGTGTCACACCATGCAGGACTCAAGGGAGCCTAGAAAGGCTTGCCTACCTTTGGTCTCCTGTCATTGCCTTTGCATGTAATGGAACAAAAACAACCCACCACTTGTTTCCATAGAAGCAGGGTGAAGTCCATGAAGAACGATCCCTATAGCCTTCATATCTTGTCCAGTTGCCTATTCCTGCACCACCACGAGCCCCTAAGAAGGAATCTCCTTGTATTCCTTCTCCTGTGAAATAGGTAACTAACAGCACTTCAAGCACTTTGATTTTCCTGATCTTATTTTACCATCTCTTTGTTCTACCCTGCCTGCTGACCAAACGCTGTGTCATGTCATTACATCTCTAGTTTGCCCCTTTGGCACTAGGCCTCCTGCACAGTTTGCTAGATCCCTCCCATTTCCTTACGTGGCATCAGTAACTCCTCCACCTCCATCTCTCTCTCTCTCTCTCTCTCTCTCTCTCTGTCCTCATTGTGCAGGTCTAATCAAATAAGCTGCTGGTCCCAGCTACAGTCTGTCTATATAGTTATCCTATCTATTTGCACCAATTTAGCATATGTATCAACTTTTCTCTATTTTGTAATTAAATACATACACTTTTATCTAAACCTTGGTCTGTGGTCTTACTCATACCCCCTGGTATAAGTGAAGGTATCCTCCATGTGCTGTACTGTGACCCTAAGCCCAAGATCTGGGGGAAAAACATGTTTGAGTAGACATGTGCACATACATGTGTGTGTGAGTGTGTGATCAAGGACACCTGAACAGCAGGATGAAAATAGTTGGGCTGGTAGACAGATGGGAGAAAGTGCATTTCTGGGGGGACAGCCTCTCAGAGAATGTGAAAAGTACACTTCCTTCAAGTGACTGAGAGCCAGTGTGGTGTCGTGGTTAGGGTGTTGGACTGGGACTTGGGAGATCCAGGTTCTAGTCCCCATTCAACCATGAAGCTCACTGGGTGAGTTTGGGTGACTCACTGACTCTCAGCCTAATCTACCTTGCAGGATTGTATGTGGACAAAATGGAGAAGAGGGGGACCGTGTAAATCACTTTGGATTTCTTGCAAGAAGAAAAAAGGCAGGATATAAATGTAATAACTAACTAACTCCAGCAATTGGGTGCAGTGGGATGGATGGGCATCCTGTTGCCTGTCTGGGGCAGTGCTTTCCCCTTCCCCATGGGGATGCCTACTGGGAGATGAATAGGTCCAGGCTGAGCAATGGATACGAAAGGAATGATGTGATGGGAAAACAATGGGGGAACACATAAAAGGGTGAAGTAATGAAGGGCTGGGCAAGAGCATGTTATGTACTTATTTTAAAAAGCCTTTTTTGCCTTTCATCAGATTTGATTCTAGGGCGGCTTATAAAAATATAAGAAGAACCAAAATCCTACAAAATTGAAAATACATCACACTAAAACAGAATCAAAGCAGCAGATTAAACATCAGAAACAGAAAGAGACCACAGGTGTATTGGCTTTCCTGCATTAGTCCAAGGAAGAGTTTCAGTTTCTGAGTGCACAGGAGAGAACAAAGGGAAACAGGGGAAAGAAGAATTTGGATCTAGGTCAGGAACTGATTAGATATGTGGAGATATGAGGGCGATGCTGGGTTGGATAGAAGGACCTAGGGGAAACAGCAGGACAGTGGCACCACTTGTAAGGAAACAAGGTAGATACTGCCACCATGGTAGTAGTGCCACACTGCAACTATAAACTTGCCCAAAATGTTATGGCTCCCCTTATCCCAGGAAAACCATTTGGGTGCAGCTAAGCATTCCTCATTAGGAAAAACCTACCCATGTTTACTTTTTTAAAAAAGTTTTTTTTTAATTTTATAAATATAAAACAAAACAGAAAAAAGAGTAAATGTATCCTAAAACAAAGAAGAATTACCAGCAACCAAATTCACAGGGGATTAGATGTCACAGAATCAATAAATTCAATTAGAAAATTTCATCACGGACATTTAGTACTTGAGTGTCATTTGTACTGCCATCAGAACACCAAGAAAAGAAAAGGCCAGTCACGTGCTATGCCTGGAGAAGACTGAGGCTGGGTCTCTTCACAGGCAGCGGATTGTGGTAGTAGAAGTCTGACTTCAGACTGCAGGTGGGAAGCATCACTTTTTTGAATGCTTCCCAAGTTGTAAATAAACAAAGCGTCTGCAAGTAACAACAAAGTAGCAGTACCAGATGAAAAAATGGCCATTCCTACCTTTGTATTTAAGGTAATTTTTAAAGGTAGGAGAACATTAAAACAGTGTGCGCCCCCCCCCGCTCTGCAGTAGAAAGTGGTGCAGTCCAGTCTGTCTCATTCCTGCCTTCACCGCCCCAAGAGAGGCCTCAATGTGGCCAAGGAGACTTGTGAGCGATGCTAGGTAGTAACTCTAGAAATGTACATGTTGAAAGCTCTAGGACACCTAGTTTATGGCCAGTGCCTTGGGATAATCATAATAGGAAGGAATTTGCCATACAAATTCTTCCATTTGAGTGCCTCTTTCCTGTCCTCGCTTCCAGTTAGCCAGCAGCATTGTAAGCTCTTCCTTTGGAGGCAGCCTTCCCCATATGCTGATCAGCAAGGTGGTGTCCCTCCTCCAGATGTTTTGGACTACAACTCACATCAGCTCCAGCTAGCATGGTCAATGCTGTGCAGTTATGGGAGATGTAGTCTCAAAGATCCGGAGAGCACCAGGCCTTTCTACATCCACTTACCTGGGACTAAGACTCATTGAACTCAGTGGGGCCTACCCTTAAGTAAACATGCATAGGATCGTACAGCAGGTGTTTTAACCTTCTCTCCCGTGAGACTGAGGTGCAACCCAAGCCGGCCTAGTTGGTTGTAGTCTCCATTGAACTCAGCGCCACTTATTTCTGGGTAGATACACAGATACTCCTAGGAGGCTGGTGGGGCAGTGAATCCAGTCTGGGTTTCAGTCAGAACAAGTCAGAACTCTAAAGGAGCTATCCAAGGTACACCAGCCTCCATTGGCCTCAGCCGCACACATGCGCATCCCTGGTTTTCAGCTGACCAGCGCCTCTTCCCGGGTCAGGCACCCATGGTGGTATGCACCGTAGGCTAACAGCACCGCCTCCCGCTAGCGAGCGCTACTGCTCTGATTTATGACGCCCATCCAGGCTTTAGAGTGCGTGTCCGAGTCCTGGCTGTGTAACTGCTCCGCGCTAGACTTTCGTTTCCTGGCGTACGATGCTGTTTGGGCATCCAAAAGCAAAAATGAAAGTACTTTTCCGTCCCCGCGTAAGTCTAATTTTAGACATGTTTACTCGGGAGTAAATCCCACAGTGTTCAAGCCGTGGGGATAACGGCAAAAGAAATGCGCACAGAACCTGGAACTTTGGCTAAAGGTGGCACCAGAGGGCAGACAAGGGAGGGCACCTCCCGGTCCTCCCCACAGACCAGTAGCTGGCCCCGCCACCCTGCCGTTAATATATTTTTTTTCTGAAGCCTCCACGGACAGAATGATTCAGAACCCCCTGAGCCTCTCCCTACATGATGAGCCGCTCTCCTTACTTCGATCCTAAATACACCAATGGAAATTCAAATCCCTTTTGATAGCCATGCGTAATGATCGAATGGAAAAGTCTCCCGGGCAAAAGCGCTGAGAAGATCGGCTCCTTTTCGCAAGCGTGAAATGCAACACCGCACCCCCCACTTTTTTTTTGCTCCCGATTCCTTTGAAGTGCGATTCTCTGATCTCACCTGATTTCGCCCACAGGAAAGTGGTGAGTTCATGCAAATCTACATCGTAATTTATTTGGGGAGACGGCTATAAAATAAAACGCCACTCTACTGGGTTGCTACCTCTGACTTTTATTAGATCACACCGTCTATCCCATCTGCGTTGATAACTCTCCTGTCTTCTGGTTCGATGCTGCTTGGTTCGCCCGAGTAATTTGATTTCACAATGAAGTATTCCCGGAAGTGTAAGGATTGCTGAGAGGAATAACGTTTGGTAGGACTGGGTCCTCTTGGGTTTCCATTTATGCAGACACTGTAGAGCGGGGATAGGCAATCTGGGTTCTAGAGATGTTTTGGACTACAACTCCAATCAGCCCCAGCCAGCATGGTCAATGATGATAGATTATGGGAGGTGTAGTCAAAAACATCTGCAGGGCACCAAGTTGCCTCCTCCAGCGCATTTAAGGTGGAAGTATGAAATAAACACATTAAGGGTGCTCTATTGCATAAATGTGGGTTGTAGTTTTTTTGTGAGCACAAGAGAACAGCTATGTCCAAAAGAATACCTGGTTTCAGTATGGGCACAGTATTTTGCCCCTTCCCACAGCTCACATCTGAAATGGAGCAGAGCCTCAGACGTAGAACATCTTACTGTTTCCTTGTCCACAAACCTCTTACTTTATGGCAGTCCCACTGATCTTAATATGACTTCCCTGGAGTAAATAAGTTCTAGGTCAGTTTTGACTGATGTTTTGAATACACCCAAAGCTGTGATGTTGTTGAATCTGTGTTCGCTTCTTGCAGTTGCATTTCTCAAAATTGTCAGCTTTTTCTTCTGCCTAGTATATCTGACAAAGATACAGTAGTAGTGACCCTTATATAAGGAAGAAGTCCTTCAAAACTAGCAAAATGTGATAGAATTGAATGAAATTATGGTGTGGAAATTATGGTATGGTATATATGATGTGGAGAAAGTGGTTAAGTAGAACTTTTTCTCACTCTCTCATAATACTAGAGTCTGGGGTCATCCTATGAAGCAGAGCGGTGGAAGATTCAGGAATGATAAAAGGAAGTATTTCTTCACGCAGTGCATAGTTAAACTACGGATTTTGCTACTTCAAGATGTGTTGACAGCCACCAACGTGGATGACTTTAAAAGGGGATTAGATTAATTCATGGAGGATAAGGTTATCAATGGCTACTAGTCATGATGGATATAGATCTGTCTGTCTATCCATCTATCTAGATAACTTCCAGTATCAGAGGTGTTATTTCTCAGCAAAAAGTGATAAAGGTATAACTATGGAATCCTTTTTCTTTAACCTGCCCAACTTTAGGCTGCCATCCTAAGCACATTTATCTGGGAGTAAGACCCGTTGAAGCTAGCGGAAATTACTTTTGATAATTGCACTGTTAACATTTGACTTCTGCCTTAGTTCAGATGAGTAGCCATTGATTTTAGAGTCTGCAACAGCAACCATACCAAAGACCCTGCTTTCTTTTGGTATGCATGGGACTCCTTGCCACACACAAAGGTACATGTTCACACATACTTGTTTCCCACAGCAAGTATAACTCTAAGCATTTTTATGCAGAAGAAATTCAATTGTATTTGGTGGAGCTTACTCCCAGGTAAAGGTGCATAGGAGTAGAGATTTAAGTAAGAGACTATAGAAAAAAACCCCAAGTGTCTTGTGGCACCTTAAAGACTAACACATTTTTATTACAACATGAGCTTTTGTAGACTAGAGAAGCCCATTTCATCAGATGCATGAAGTGTGATCTTCAGTTCCCAGGTATGGGTATAAAGGGGGGGGGGAGGGGGAGAATGTAAAGGTTGAAATTAAATGGCAGTGGAACACAAAAAGCACAGTATGTGACAATTCAATTAGAGCTTAAATTATGCAAAATGCGTAATGGATGATAGCACAATCATCCTGGTATTGTTGAATAAATTAACATCCCTAGTGGGACAGGTAACCATTGCCTCTATTCAGACCACAATGAAAGGAACTGACATTTTTTCAGAAGCTGCAATTCAAAATCAACAGGTGTATCTATATATCAGAAAACTGAAGATCATGTTTCTGATGAAATGGGCTCTAGTCCACAAAAGCTTATGCTATAATAACATTTGTTAGTCTTCTCTTCAAGGTGCCACAAGACTCCTGGGTTTTTTCTGATGCAACAGCTTAACATAGTTACCCCTCTGGAAATTGTTACACCATTGAAAAGCAACCCTGTGAGGCTGGTAGTTAAGCTCAGAGTGATTCACCTGCGGGGTGGTCAGTCTCATGGTACCAGCTGAAGCAAGTTCAAAATCTAGAATGCAGGCTGACAGCCAATGAATCACAGCAGTAAGCATGGCTATCTTCCTCCCCCTCCTCCCCCTCCCCTCCCCCCCTTTGTATTGGTCTGCAAAATCTAGACTAGCCTTCCCCAACTGGTTGCCCTCCACATACCTTGGACTGCAACTCCCATCATCCCTGACCATTGGCCACAGTGGCTGGGGCTGATGAGATTTGTGGTCCAAAACATCTGTAGGGCACCAAGTTGGGGAAGGCTGATCTAGACACATACACCCGCCTTCCAACCTCAAGCACAGAGCAGGAGCCAGTAAAATGCAATGTACTAGCAGTATTTGCGGGGCAAAGAAATGGAAGCAAAATAAACAAAGAAGCCCCAGTGCCAATCAGATCTTGGGACAGTCTTTCCCAACCTGGCGCCCTCCAGATGTGTTGGACTACAGTTTCCATCTTCCCCAGCCAGCATGTCCATGCTGGTTGGAGATGTGTTGGACTATGGCTCTTATCATCTCCAACCAACATGGCCATGCGAGCTGGGGAGGATGGGAACTATAGTCCAATATATCTGTAGAACACCAGGCCAGAAAGGTTGTCTTAGAGCTGAGGTAGGGAATCTGTGACCTCCAGATGTTGTTCTTCAGTCCTCATCACCCATGACCTTTGGCCATGTTGTTTAGGGCTGATGAGAGTTACAGTCCACATCTGAAGGGCCACAGTTTCCTCAGCACTACCTTAAGAAAAGCTCCTTCTTTACAGTGATCAGCTTGTTCCCTTTCATTAAGCCTCTCTTAGCATTTCCAGGTTTCCAGTGTTAGGATTGGGGTTAAGCCCTATATACTTCAGTGGAACTTACTTGGGATCACAAGCCTTAGAGCCCCCTCCATGTTTACTAACTGGTAAATCTCACTGAGTTCTACAGGACCCTAGTAAGTGTGCTTCAGACTGTAGCCTTTGCTTCTAACCATGTTTGATGCTCCATTGAAAGGTAATTGCTAAAACAAGGCTTCTGTTAAACACAAAGATGAATAGGATATTTCTAAGACAATTTCATTCAAAGACGTTTTGTTGCTGGGAATATCCATGTCTTTGTTGTCCACACTGAAAGTGCTGGACTTGCTCCAACAAACACCTTGCTCCATTCACAGCATGGCAAGTGCTGTGCATTTATCCATGTGAGATGGGCGGTAGAAATCAATTCGACTCCCTCCACTTTCTCCAATAAACATCACATTGTTTGCACATGCCTGTGAGAGAATTTTCAAATCAGCACATGATCCGTATTTAATACCAAAACCATTAGACTTCTGTTTAATGATTAGTTAGATTTAGGTAAGTTACCATGCCGTGCACTTAGTGAATGTCAAATATTCAGACTGTTCCTTCCTAATTCTCCAGCCTAAAAACACAGAAGACATGGGTACGGCTAGGGCTGCACCTTGGGTGACCCCAAATCACCACCTAGAGAGCAACAGATGTTGGGGGCACTTGTGCCGGCGAACTCCATCTTATTCTTGTACTCATGATGGTGCTATGATTTAAGTGAGTTTAAAATGTAAAACTGCACATGCTCAGAGTTTTACTTTTGACTGGGTTGGTAAGCATTTCATGGTTGTTTTGTTTGAACATATCAGGCATACAGAAGCAGCTGCAAAGCATGAAATAGTGGTGGCGGTGGAAGTAATACACTGGAAGTAATACACATTGCTATCTAAAGCCCCCCCCCCCAATCATTAAAATTACCAGGGTCTAAAATTACTTTGCTGCACCAGTGATAGAAAGTAGCATCTTGACCTGAAGCTTCTTAACATATGTTGCAGCAATGGTGATTTGCACATCCTTTTCCCATCCTTTCAGCATCTGGTATAAAGGAAGAAACTCATGCAGCTTTATCTTGTGACTGTATGTGTGAGCCAGTATGGATCCTGGGTGTGTGGGAGAGAACACAAAGTGTGATGCATCCTCTTTCTTGCTCCCACTTCACAGACCAGGGCCAAGTTTCCATGACAACAGAAGGAGAAGCTAATGGAGGAGTACCGGATTTTTCAAAAGGAATCGGCTTTGCTGTGAACAGGGTTCCATGAGCAGATTCTCCGGACCAGTAAAAATTGCTTCACAGAACATACTTCCTGGTGGTGGTGGTGGTGGTGGTGGTGGTGGGGTTGGAGTGAACGATATCTGACTGGCAGGGGCTGCTCAACCAAGAAGAGAGGCTTCCCCCTTCTTCCCATTTTCTCCCTTCCCCTGAAAGTCGAGATGCACCTGCATTTCAGGAGCCAGCTTCACTGAGCACAACGGGAGTTGCTTCCAAGTAGGCACACATATGCTTGTGCTGGGAAAGAGGGGGGGGGAGAACACAAAGACAGAAACCAGCCCCCATTTTAACCTGCAGGACCTCATTGACCACAATGGGAGTTACTTCTGAGGAAGACAGTAATGGGTTTGTTGTGGGAAAGAAAGCAGAAAACACAAAGACAGAAATCAGTCCCCATTGTAACCGACAGGATATATATATAACGAAGCTGTGAAGTAGTGAGGTACTTACATCCTAAGGCAATGAATCTGACTGGAGCCTCAAGATCATGCTTAATTGCACTTAAGGAATTGGGCTTTATAATGTGCCATTTTAACTGAGGGGGAATCTCTGTAAGTTCTGATGTGGGCATTCAAAGGCAAGCCTCATTCAGCACAATGGGAGTTACTTCTGAGTATTAATGGGTTTGTTATGGGAAAGAGATGGAAATAAGCCCCCATTTTAATGCACAGGATCTCTATAAGGCAGCTGTGCAGTAGTTACTTCCTAAGGCAATGAACTTAGGAAGCCTTGAGATCACGCTTAATTGCACTTCAGGAATTGGGCTTTAAAATATACCCTGTCAGTTGAGGGCTTCTCCGTTATTTCTGTGGTCATTGAGAGGACTGTAGTAGCAATGTAGAGGGTCTAGGGATATGTGGATTCCCTACCTGTAGTTCTGGTTGGGAATCCGCCCTTGGGGGGAGGCGATCCGTCCCTCCCCCCAGAATCCTAGCCGGCCGGCTCCGTGGCAATTCCATGGAGCCGCTGGCTAGGTCCGGAGCACCAGCGATACGCCCCTTTGCCATATCGCTGGCTGAGGCTGACTGTCTTTGGATGCAAATGGCATCCGCTACACCATTTGCAGCCAGCACAGTTTGGTTTCTGAAATTAAGCTGGTAATCCAAGATTGACTTGCTTCCTTTAGTATAGGCCAGCCTTCCCCAACCTGGTAACCTCCAGATATTTTGGGCTACAGCTTCCAGGATTGAACATGCTTGCTGTGGCTGATGGGAGTTGAAGTCCCAGATATCTGTAGGGTATCAGTTTGGGGAAGGGTGGCATAGGCACATCGTACTCTCTTTATCCTTCCTTTGGTTTCTCTCTTGTCTCTTGGTCTCGATGGAGTACTGCCCTCCTCAGTCCTGTCTCCCAGCTTATGCTGATTTGACAGTTCATGGTGGAGTTTTCTCTCCTCAAAACAGTTGTAAAATGGATCTCATTGAAAGCCCTGAGCTTACATCAGTATGGGGTGCCTTTGGCCAGGCTACTGAAAATGCTCTGTCAGCTGCCCATTGGCCTGGAGAAAAGGAAAGCGAATATTTAGTGTGTAACCAACAGGCTTTCTTCATCTTTCTCCAAACCAGGGTGCAGATTAAGATGGGACTTTCAGTTTTTATTGGCCATGATCTCTAGTGGCACTTGATGGTGGCTGAAAGAATGATGATGCATCTTTTGGGGCATGCATGTCTCACCTTTGAGGACCTCTTTTGTTGGACACTCAGGCATCTGTTTAATTTATCTGAATGCAAATGACAGCCATGACACATAGTCTCAAGAAATATTTAAAGCCGTTCCATGATATGGACTAGGGACACGAGAAGTGTTTTTTGGCGGGGGGGGGGGCTCAAGGCAGCTCAATATTACATCAATATTACACTAAAAAGGAAATTTAAAAGGGATCCCAACTGTATTGAAAAGACATAGTTCACAAATATTATGGAATGGTAGGAGAACTACACAAGTTCACCATTCTGGCCTTGATGTGCTCTCTCTCTCCCTCCACTCCCCACTTCAAACATTAGTGCTCAGCTCAGTTCAGCGGGGCACCTCTCTCCATAGCAAAATGCTCCTCCCAAGATAAACTAAGCAGTCAGTTGCCGGGCAATAGTTTCATTTCTTCCTCTTCTTTTATCAATTAGCCTGGACTTGCAGTGGCAATTTTTCCTGATCATCAGGGGTGGGTAGATTGTTCAGCAGCCCCCCACCCAGCCAATCTTGGGGGGTGGGGTCTGCATCCCTCTGCCCCCCCTTCTGGCAACCCTGATAATAATTATATAATGAACAATATAAAACAATATAATGAAGTACAGAAAGTTGAAACCAGAAAAACAACGTGCTGACAATATTATGAAGTTTAAAATAAAAGGAAAGGCTACACAGTATGAGAAACGTGGTTATTTTATTTTTTGCTGAAATTGTGAATTGACTATATTTGTGAAATAAGCAAAATATTTATTCATTCCTGAAATAGTTCCTTTGCATGATTTATGAAACAAGCAAATCATCTGACTAATTCATGAAATCTGCAACAACTCTGATTCATGAGAAGTCTGCTTAAATGAAGTCTCTACATAATTTGTGAAATTAGCTACATTTTTGCCTAATTTGTGAAATAAGCAAACCCGTTGTTAATTAATGCAATTGCCAAAGAACTGAATGGGGCTTATTCATAGATCTGGCAAAAGTGTTGTCGATTCCTTGAACAAATCTGGCAAAAAAAACAAAACAAAAACTTTCCTATTTATTTCCACAAATAAAGCAGTCTACAAATGTAGTGTCACTTACTTATGGCCTGAAAAGGCTGTCATAGAAATACTTCCATTTCTATGCATCATTCAGTTCACCAAAGAGAATATGCAAGGAGTATTATGGCTTTAATTTGTTTCTTCTTTTGCCACTTAAGACCTGATCTTGATTTTGGCAAGCTTTCGACTAGTCCATTGGAACTTGTGTCATGCAGCAATTGCCTATTAAATTCTGGCTGGATTATTCTTGTACGGCATGCTTCCAAGATCTCATCTACCAGGACAACCGATTCAGTGTTTCTGCTGCTATTGTGCTTGGATTTCTGCTCAAGCGTTGCTCATTCTATTCATGCAAGAAGCTTGGTATTTGAAAAAAGAAGTAATGATGCAAGCCTATTCTTCATGTATATTTAGAGAGGCCTGATGTTATGTACGTTTTAAAGATGGAATTTGTCTTTTACAAAATAGGCAATTATGGACCAACAATTCTTGGTCTGGGGCCAGAGGGTGAATATAGACAACCATTTAGCACAGAGGTGGACAACTTTCAGGCTGCATTGCCCCCACTCTCCTGAAACACTGCAGGGCCCACACCCTCTCCCGCTATTGCCAGAAGTGGCCATGGCCAAAATCTCAGCGACTTTGCTGGGAAACAATGTATGTAGGATGCACCTTGTTTCCCAGCAGAACCATTGGAATTTTGGGGATAGTGGTAGCTTCAATGGCAGCTGGGACTGGGGGAGCCCGCACATAGCTCATGGGCTGCATGTCACTTACCCCTGATATAGCAAGTGGTAACTCACTTTATTTATTTATTCATTCATTCATTCATTTATTTACTTACTTACGTACGTACATACGTACGTACTTGCTTACAACATTTATATATGGCTCCACATCTAGACAGATTCCAGAGCACTGAACAACAAACGATAAAAAGTCAAAAAGAATAAAATACCACATTAAAAATTTTGTTTTTCGAACAAAATATCAATAAAAACCATGGCCGGTCAATCAAGGAAGGTGTCTTGAAATAAAGATGTTTTCAGGAGGCTGTGAAAACAACAAAATGTTGGTGCCTGCCTGACCTCAACAGCCAGGGAGTTCCATAGGAAGGAGACCCCCCCACTGAAGGCTCTTCTCTGGGTGGACCGTGGACTCCTGTTGGGCCATAGGTCCATGTGGAACCACCAGGAGCATGCCATCTGATGACCTCAGTGACTCGGCATGTTGTGTATGTAACCACCTGTTGAGCCTGTTAAATGGTGAGGCAAATTTTGCCACTCATCTGCACCTGATCCAACATTTAAAGGAGTGGTAAAATCCCCCTCATTACTTGGTAGGATGATGCCTGCCAGCCTACCTGCTTGAGCACCATGATAAATGTGTCTTCATGCAGTGAGTCCATTTGTTTCCCTTGTTTGTGCTTCCTATACACAAAGCTGATTCATGGGCTGCATATTTGTCATATGACAACATGGTTCTGTACAAATCACTCTGAGATGCTGGGGTATAGTGGAAGCTGATCTAGATGATGCAAAGTGACTGTAACACAGGGGTGCAGAACCTCTGTCAGTCTGAGGAGAAACGATGTTATGCACCATGTATGCAAAGCATACAATATGCAAACTACCTTTACCGTGCTCAAAATTAATCAAAGAATTAGCACTCCAGCAAATATCATGAACAAGGGCTTTTAATGGAAATGAAATATACCTCATTTTTCAGAAGAAATCATGAAGCCGGTGGAAATTTGCACAGTTATTCATTCAATGTATATAGGTTGCTCATGGCATAGTACTCTGAGTAGTTTACAAGTAACATTTAAAAACCAAACAAAACTCTGTCATAACAATTTTATCACTAAATCTGATACAATCAGAATGTCACATTTAATAGATAATTTTTTTTGGGGGGGGGAAACTGTCCCAGAAGGATTAAAAAAAAAACAAAAAACAAATCTTCCACAGCAGTTTGCATGACCATCAGGTAGGGAATACGGTATGGGCCTATGAATGTGATCCTGTTTTGAACAGCATGTTGCTCCATTTGGCTTAAATAATTCAGGTTGCAAAAAGTGAGAAATAGATACTGGCAAATTTCTTGCAATTATGTTGGTGAAGTGAAGTGAAAAGTGCATGACATGCTTGAGTTGCTTCTGAGGTAGACCAACCAAGATGTACCATGCTACAAATTAGCTCTGGTGGGACAGAAACAACAGCTAGGTTTTGTGGATTATTCACAAATCAGGTGGAATCCATTAACAGCCTTCCAAGTGTATGGTTGTCCATCTCCCCAGAGACATGCAGGACATGAAGGGGGCATTACCTCACTCACTCCATAGTTTGCAGAAGACCAGAATTCATATCATTTTGGATTTTTTAAATGAATATCCTTTCCAAGGGGGTAACAGATAATGGATAACCCCTCCTGGATCCAGATAAGGTTTCCACTCCTCTAAGCACCGACCCAACTTTCTTCTCTCTGGTTCTTCATCTGCTTGTCAGGTTGTCTGTATATACCCTGCACTTCAAAGAACACAAACAAAGCTCAACTAAATTCTTCAGCAAAGAAACCCAATTGTTGCAGCAAGAAATGCAGAGTATTACCACCTTTATAAATTATACACACTGAGCAAATGTGTAAATGGGGTGAAAAGAAAATACATATAAATTCTTTACCCAGAATTTTTAATTGACTGATGTGTTTGCATTATAATTCACCAGGCATAACTCAAATACTGAACAAATTCTGGTTCTTTATTATGAAGAATCATTGATTCTCAGAAAGTGAATTCTACACTTGTTTGTTTCAGTTGTGCAATCTGTACACCTTTTCTTCTGCTCACTTTAGGATGTCAGCTTGGCTATAGCTTTGTGATGCAGTGGCAGAAGGAAACCCTGGACAACCAGACTGGTGAGAGATGGAGGAGATGAACCTGCCATGCTTGCTTTTTAGCCCAGAACTAAAATAATATTTTCTGGATCCAGCAGTATCCAGTTTTTGAGGAAAGCACATAGGGTTGGGTCCAGATTAAGTTAGTTGAGCTTAGGTCCCATTGAAATCAACAGCTAACTGAAGGGGTTCATGGAAGGACAGCTCATCCCCACAGCTCCCTGCACCCCCTGAAAAGCCTTTGCAGAGGGTCAGGGGCTCCTCCTGAACAATGTGGAATGGGGTGTGGGAGGCTGCTGGGGGAGGGAGGAATTGCCACTAATTGGGCAGATGGCCGAATTTTGGGTGATGAGAAACTTTCCTTCTGTGAGCTTCCTTCTGTTAACTGGTCTTACAATTCAAGCCAATGTGAAAAGTGAAAAGTTGAGTTCAACAGAAACTTATTGCAACTGGATTCAATCTGTGGTTCTTTGCAGGGTTGTCATCTGATTTAAGAAACCTTAGGGCACAACCCTATGCCTGTTTAGACAGAAGAATGTCCTACAATTCTCATAATTCCCCAGCCAGCCATGCTGGCTGGGGAATGATGGGAGTTGTAGAATTTTTTTCTGCCTAAACAAGCATAGGATTGCACCCTTCGTTGATTAATTATATGTGTTATAATTCATTAATCCAATCAAATGATCAACTGATTCTGTATAAATCTACATATGATAAAAGCCAACAGCTCTAAACATACTGTCTTTGGGTTGAATCCAGATGTGGCCATGCTTAGAGCAGACCCATTAAAATCAGTGGGATTAAAGTGAGTCATGACTAATTCGTCCCATTGATTTCAATGAGTTTGCTCCAAGCATGGCTACGGCTGGATCTGATCCTTTGTTTGGATAGGAGGCACAAATGTGTCACTGCAGGCATCTTCTTAGAAGAAGCACTCCCCGTTCTTTCTTTCACAAGACAAAATGTCTCTTTTAAGATGGAGTTTGTTACCTGGAGCTGTATTTTTTTTTTTTTAATTGGAGGGTATCATTAATCAAAACGCATTTAATTGCTCGATCAGCTAAACATTGTAACTCTAGTTTTCAGTGACTGTTAACTTACCAAATTATTCTCAGGCATTATTTGGGAAAATGCTGAGCTTTGGACGGATCGGTGTACGTGGGTTCATTCATTTATTTTCTAACTACAAGCTGATAGTTCCATTCCCATGGCTGTGGTAGCTTCTTCTTCTTTGGGCCTGGTAGAACTGGGCTTCATGAATGTAGCGCGGTGCTGCTGACTTACAGGTTGTGGGCTTTAGTTCAGCAGTCAGAGCAGATACTCCCCCTTATCTTTTTATTTTGCTGAAAATTTTTGCTCGGAAAGAAGAGAAGAGGGAACCTCTAGGCCAGGGGTGCAGAACTTCTGATCCAGAAGGCAAATACAGTACACCTGGGGTTAGGTATGCTGGAGAAATCCGCTGTGGACTCCAATGGGGCCAGATTCCCAAGAATCTGACCGACAGGGTCCGCAGCTGACTGGCCCTCCCTTTATCTACGTGTCCTCCAGATTTTGTGTAGGGCATCTTTCCAGCTTTAAAAAAGGTAAGATACTCTAATGGCGGCTGCCAATAGCCTTTCATGAGAAAATTACAGCTGTAATTTGCGTATTTTACACCTTTTGCGGTTGTAAAGCACTTCTTACTATGTAAATTGTGTTTGTAAGCACTTTGTGGTCACAATTTACATACAAGTATGTGCTTTACAGCTGCAAATGGCATAAAATATTCAAATTACGGCCATAATGTTCACACGACAGGCTAACAGCAGCCATCACTAGCGTTTCTTCCCTTTTTTAAAGGCAGAAAAGGGCCCTGCAAAATCTGGCGGATGCACCAGGACACTGGGGAAAACCTGTAAGTTCCAAGTGGCCCAGATTTCCCTGCTGCGGACCCTCCCCCTCCCACACTGAATGTCAGGGAGTTTGCCCATCCCTACCTGGGGTCCCCATTCAGCTCTCCAGGATTCCCCATATGGCAATGTGTCTTTCCTCAGACCACGCTCCCTTTCCCCAAACACCCATCACTGGGTGGTTTCCTGGCTTTTGTGCAGTTTCTCACCATTCTAAAAGGTTGAAATGCCTCTCCTAAGGCTTAGTTACTGGCAGCCAAAATATACTGCTATTTTGGCCTGGCCCTTTTGCCTTCAGCTCCACCCACCACTAGATTTTGATTCTCAGGAACTGCTCTGAAATGGAATTTGTTCCTCAGGCTGAAAGAGGTTCAGCACCCCTGCTCTAGGCACATAGTGTGGCCACAGTATTCCCCCCCCCCCCCCAGCCTCCACTGCCCTTTCAAGTATTCTCATTGTACCGCATGCTACAGTTTTTCTGGATTATGTGACAATATCACTGTACTCATTGCTATTATTGCCCCATTCTTACAGACACTTATAGCTGGATGGGAATGTGTACAGGTTTTCTATCTGACCAAACATGATAATCTTGTCTTTATAACTTAGTATAATCAGATCAGATCGGAGAATACATATAACATGTCAATCAATCTGCCTGACATTGCCAAACCCAAGTTACATTTTTTGCATGTGTTACTCCATCAAAAAAAACTAATAAAGAATAATAAAGGCCAATTGTCTTGTTGGCTTGATCATGCTGCTGTGACAATACTTTTGAGATAGCAGGATACATATTTATTGGGCTTCTTCACACAGAGAATTTATGCTGCTATTGAGATTGCTCACGGAAGTTTGTGGGCCCTTCAGATGACACCTCCAGGGTGTTTCTGGCACTAAGTGACCTTTATTCCATTTTTAAATAGAACTATCAAATTACTCCGCTTGTGTTCTGCTTGAGTTCCCTCCATTAAAAAGGAAAAACCGCAAGAAGAGGAGTGAGATCAATGAAACAAATGGAAGGCTCAGATAAGGGGGAGAAGGCGAGGAAAAGGGAAGGGGGGAAAGGAAGCATGTGTAAAGGGAGCCTGTTGTGATCCTGCATTTAAAATGGAAGCAGAAAGTCCTGTTTTAAATGTGGGATTTTAGGCTGGTGTAGAGAAGCTCATTGTGAAGTCAGCCAAAACATTTCTTGGGCACTTGAACCTTAGAGACTGTTGAGGATTAGCTGGTTCACTCCAGGTTGTTCACATTTACATGTTTTTAAAAAAATCACATACGGTCAGTTACTGTCAATGGGATAAAAATGAGTATTTATTGCAATAATCCATTCACATAAACTGACTATGCAAATTGGCCCCAGTTGTGGATATACCTCTTAGGTCATGTATGTATTATACAGGTCTTGTTCTGTCTGCCACTGGAATTGTTGTTGTTGTTCAGTCGTTCAGTCGTGTCCGGCTCTTCGTGACCCCATGGACCATAGCACGCCAGGCCTTCCTGTCCTGCGCTCTCTCCCGGAGCGTGCTCAAGTTCATATTCATTGCATCCGTGATGCTATCTGGAATATCTATCTTTATATCCTAATTCTTATGTATTCCTTTTAGCTTTATTATCTAAGAGCATATAGAAGAACTGCCAAATCTGACCAAAGAATCCATCTGATCTAGCAACTTTTTCTAGTACTGGCTATGTCACAAACTGAGCACAATGGAGTTAAGCAGCCTTATTTGTCCACAGCAAATACTAATCTAGATCATAACCTAACAGTATAGAAATGCTAAGATATATCATATCAGGCAGTATCAAATAATGCCCCTGCACTAGTAGGACATACCACTAGTGCAACGGGAACCTAGCAATTCCCAAAGAAATCAGAAATGAGCAAAAACACTTGTTTCTGGAATGGCAGTGGAGCTCACAGAAGGAAGCTCTGCTAATCTTTCCTGTTCTGGAAATGAGCGTTTCCATTCATTTCCAGGGTTCCTTTTGAAAGTTCCAGTTCCTGTTGCACTAGTGGTGGGTCCCACAAGCACAATGGAACCAGCAAAGGTGCAGTGGTAGCACTGGATACTGCCCGTTGATTTATTTTAAAAAGATGCGTCAGTGTTTTTGAAAGAAAGTTTCTGTCACGTTGGTCTTACAGAATAAAGGAACACTGGGTTGGATCAAAACTTCCCTTCATCCAACAGAAGGGGCTTCCATCATTAGAAGAGGCATTCTCTATCAGACCCAATCCAATATCTATTAACAAGGATAATTTCTGTTCTTTATCTTTGTGGAGAGCCATCTACTGAACCCCTTAAGTGTCTGTAAGAATGCCATATTTTGTGATGCAGAATTGCTATGGTAAAAATATGCATCTTTACTTTATTTGCTGAGGTCAACAAATAAGATCTGGTTACAAGATTGAGATTTAAACCTATTCCAAATAATCCTTTATTTCAACGACAGTTGAATTCCTCTGTGTTTTTGCCACCATTTCTGTTGTAATTTTAATCACTCTTCCTTAGTATTGCAGTATTGTTGTTCTTCTCTTGTGTTTGTGATTCCCACATCCATAGCTTCCAGGCACATCTAAGAAGGTGGGCTCTTGCTTAAAAAGAACAGAAAAAGTTTGTTTTTAAGGAGTTAGGGGATTCGCTGTTGTTATAGCTCATGGCTTACCATGCAGCTTGAAACTAGATTTTATATGATATTTTATATCCATGTATTTTGACCACCTAATGCGAAGAGAAAACTCACTGGAAAAGACCCTGATGCTGGGAAAGATTGAAGGCAAAAGGAGAAGGGGGTGGCAGAGGATGAGATGGCTAGATAGCATCACCGATGCAATGAATATGGTCTTGAGCACACTCCAGGAGAGAGCGGAGGACAGGAAGGCCTGGCGTGCTATGGTCCATGGGGTCACGAAGAGTCGGACATGACTTAACGACTGAACAACAACAACAACAGTACTAACTCTTGGGGAGTTCCCCTTTTGGTGCATTTATGAGAAAGTATCTTGTTTGAATAGGCTACTGTGACAAACTGGTATGTCTGCACCTTGACCCTGTGAGGTAGGACAGGCTGCAAGACACCCTTTGTCTATTTTCCTCAGTGGTAGGCTGCCACCGCCCATGTATTAATAACTTTTATTGAATATTAATCTTCAATAACTCATAACCTCTTGTTGAATATTATAATTTAATAACCCATAACCTGGAAATGTAGTAATCCAGGCTTGTGGTTTTTATCTATGGAGAAGGATGTCCCCCTTTCCCACATCCTCCTTTAAACACTTCAACAACCAAGTTTGCCTGTTTGCCCAGCAGTCCAGCATGTGGGGAGGCCAACTTCCAGGCTAGGCAAGAGAATCAATTCAACTCCAGTTTCCAATCCAATATTAAAGATCCAATAATGAAAGAATCAAGCAATTAAGAAATAGTCAGTTGCTTTTACAAATAAAATGAAACTTCAAACTAGCATGTTAAGCGATAGGAATATAGGAAGCTGCCTTATACTCATTCAGAATGTTGGTCCATCTAGCCCACTATTGTCAACACTGACTGGCAGTAATGACTCTACAGCGTTTCAGGCAAGAGTTTTTCCAGTCTTGCTTGAAGATGCTGGGGGATTGAACCTGGAACCTTGTGTCCCCCCCCACAGGCCCTCTGGGAAGAGTTTTGCCTTGACTCTTTGGTAACCACTGGACAAGACAAAGAAAAGAAAGTCAAAGAAAAGATTTCACAAGGCAGGTATATTTAATGGGGCTGGGCAGCTCCCAGAGGGAGAAAATTCAAACTGACCAATCCATAGTCTGGGAAGACCTGACTATGCATCCTCCAGGTTATTTCTACAGTGCCTACTTTGCATGAGCTGAATCAGCCTGGATAGAGTATACAAGTGCAAAATTTTTCTCACATTTTTTTTGACCATTCTCGTTCAACTTGATAGAAACAGAATTACTTTTGAAAAGAAATTCAAAGGTGGAGAAATTTCGGAGAAATTCTCATAGGTTAGGTTTGGGGTTCTTGGGCTTACCTTACTTATGAGGTGGCTGTGGAGTGTGCATGAGTGTCCTGTCTGTCATCGTACAATAATCTCTGTGGCAGCCTGTAGCCTCCTCGGCTTCCCACACTTCAGTTAAAGCCATCATGAGGAAGACATCCTGAGGCAATTCCACCCATGGGGCTTTTTCAGTTAGTACAGGTGGCCTGGGAGGCTGCAGAGCAATGGAAAGATGTGTGATAGAAAGAGAAAACACACACAGCACCGTTGGCTACCTCACAGTAATTAGGTAACCTCAAAAATACCGCAAAAAGAAATTCACAGTTCTGCCTCAAAAAAGTGGAAGCTTCAACACAGTTGATGCAGTGGCCACCTACAGAAGCAGTGCAAAAAATAAACCAAAACCCCTTAGGAAAAAAGAAAGAACCTGTGCTACAAGCCCTGCCAATAGTGAGCCCTATCTGTGAAAAACTCTTGGAGAATTTCTCCTCCCTTAGGAGAAATTCGGTGAAATTGTCACCCTAATTTTTCTTCCCACAAAGAGGCTGGAGAATTTTGAGAGGCCATTTGTGCACTTCTCTAGTCTGGCCATCACCTTTGTTCAGAGGCCTTTCCAGGAAGAGGGTGGGGGGAAGTTGGATCCATTACAGCTACCTATGTATATCACATGTATAACTGCATCTATCTGAGAGCTCATGAGTTCATATGTAAGCAAGTTGCTTGGACGATGCATTTTGATCACATAGAGCAGGAAATGTGCCACTACTCTGGCCTACTGAGGTCTCATTTTCTTTTACATTCCACAAGTGACATGTTACCCCAAGCTAGAGTGACACAAAATATAGTGGCAAGTGTTATTGAAGGGCATCAGACTTAGGGAAAAAAATCTCAGTAGTTGCAGATATTTGCTGCTTGAATTTCTACACAAAGCATCTGGTTTTGTATATGGCTGGTGTGATCTGCAGTGATTAAAATGGACATATCACACTACTCTCTAATATCCACTGTCACTAAACACAATTAGAAAACTAGTTATCCCATTAGAGGTCATAAAGCTCAAGTTAATTGCTAACCTGTTTATCATACTCGAGGGACAAAGCTTATAAATACAGTTAGAAACAGCTTAAAAATTAGCAGGCATGTTACTGAAAATCTATCATAGGCATAGTCTTTGCATCATAGCAGTTCAGGAAGCCTGACCTGCCAACCAACCTTCCATGTCCTTGAGTATTAGGTGCGATCCTAAGCACACTTGCTTGGATTCAAGTTCTACTAAGGTCAACTGAACTTGCCTGTATATAAAAAAGAGCTAGGATTGGGGAACGAGATGATGAGTAAACTCACTGAAACTAATTAACACAAGGGGTTTCCCTCTTTTGATTCTGTTATAGACAGGTTAGAAATCTCAAATTTGTGGTTAACAGCGCAACCCTATGGGATTGAGGCTCTATAGACAGAGGGCTCTGATCTGGGAGCCCTCGGTCTATCCCGTATTATGTCAGCTGGAGCCCAGCAGAACAGGAGGAATGGCAGAGGCTTTTATAGCCTCTTTGTCCTTTGTTTTGCTATTTAGAGCTAGATGGGCCTCTGTCCAGGGGTGAAGGCTGGGAGATGGAGAGCTCATGGATCTTGCGGATCCATGTCTTTCTATCCCCTTTCTCTCCCCCTCCCCCCGGAATGCCCCTGTGATGTTACATGTGTGTGTGTGTGTGTGTATATATATATATATATATATATATATATATATATATATATATGTATATATATATATATATATATATATATGTGTGTGTGTGTGTGTGTGTGTGTGTGTGTATGTATATCTGTGTGTATCTGTGAGTATAATAACATCTTCCTGTTATAAGTCTATGTTTATGCTGAGTATCTCTAGAGTAAGAATGGGATGAATGTGTCAGGGTTAGATTGGAGCCCAGAGAGCCCCAAAGCAGTTTTGATTCTGAGGAAGAGATAGAAACCATGGGAGAGGAACCCATGTGCTGTTCAGAGGTGCAGCCAGGGGGACAGCCCCTCCTGGTACACGTTCCTGAGAGTGATAATGACCCTGGCAGGGAGAGGGAGGCGCAACAGCAGTTTCTGGATGCTAGGTACCAGCGCAGCCTCAAACGGGAGATGGTGGGTGCTGAGAGGAGGCGCTCAGCCCGCTTGGCGTGATGGCAACAGCGGCGCTCTGATGCCCCATGGGAAAGGGGTGGACTGTCTCCTCCTGGCCCATAAGTTCAGAGGTTTCCCGCCTGACCCTCCAAACGGAGATCAACTGATTCCTAAGGCTAGAACCCCCGAGTAGGCAGCTCTCTTAAGTCTCACTCCTAGGAGCAAGCAATTAGCATTTGTAAGCGTAATTAGGTTGAATGGAAATAAAGGCTTAGAAAAGAGCCCTATTGTCTGCGTGTTGATTCTGGCTACCTGAGGATTTCAGAAGGCAGCAGGGGTGACCGCCTGACAGAATGTCAGGAAGAATGGTGGATTTGCATATGTGTGATGTTTGGCTGAGTGAATAAAGTGGGGTGACGTATGTGTACTATATAAACTGTGCTTTGCTGTGAGGGTCAGATAGGATAGTGACAGGAATGTGATAAGACAGAGATAGGGTTAGGACTGAGAATAGACAGAGAGACAGAGAAAGATCTGTGCAGATTTGTGAAGTGATTGTTTGAGAGTGTGATCTAGATAACAGTTTACAAGAGAGCATATATTGATAAAGCCATATGTGTTTATTATTCAACAACTTATTTGCTGTGTTAATAAAGTTTATTTGTTTAACCAAATCCTACGCCTTCTTCTCTGGGCTATTGAAGGGGAAGATATAAAGGGAACAGTACAAGCTTATAAGTAAAGTTTGTGTGTTCTTGCAGATAGAAGATTGAGTAAAGGGTTAGACCTAAGCCTTAAAGGTTCTGTTGGCAGTGAAACAAGGTGTGTGTGAAAGAAGGTGGTTCCTGCTGGGGGTGAGAAAGGCCTTAGAGAAGGGGAATTCTCACTAGGAGAAGGCAAGAACACCACAGCCCCCTTTTCACCCTCCACAACCTGTTCTAAGGAAGCTGTTCTGTCCTCGGAAGATCAGCCAACATGTCATTTTCTGCAGCAGCTGTGATGGTTGCAGTTGGGGGCAGGGAGTGGAAAAATCCATGCTTGGATTCCCACCTCTGAGGCTGTAGCTATGGCCTTGGGGGTGGGAATCTGCACCATCCTATGTTTTCTCAAACACCATCTGAAAAGCCATAGGACTGTTCTGCCTATCGACTTCTAGAGTTTATTTTGGAGTAGACATGTTATAAGACATATATTTTGGGTGTGTTGAGTGAGTCCAACTCAGCTCTTTAATCTTGGAAACTCTAAATAAAATAAAATAAAATGGCAGCATGTTTTCATCAGAATGAAAGATCAGACTACAAAGAATATGATGCTAGAAATGAATTATTTCTTAGAAGCCTTTAGGATGGTGTTGGTTCCACTTCTCCTCCTTTATGTACTTCTGGTTAAAATATGTATATATTATTTTCTAAATAATGCCTTCCTATAAACATTACACTTAAAGACCCAGGCATCTACTCTCTCAGGTGAATTCTGAGAAGAAAAATACATACAAATCTTTTCCACTGAATCTTTTCCCAAGAGATGAAATCTGACAAATTTACAGTTCTTTGTCCATGTGTGTTTGTGTATTTTTAACATTTCCAAGTTATTTTTTAAAAATTATTTATTTAAAACATTCTTTTTCAATGAGAAGACTCACACCTTCAAGGCAGTTTCCAAAACCAAAATAAAACTATTAACAATAAAATTCAAATTAAAAACTAACCAAAGAACTAAAATCCATCCAGCCACACAATCCAGTAAGAAAAACAGCATCCACTAAATGCTCAAAGTGGCAGAGTTCTGAACTGATATAATCCTAAACACATTCTTAGTGGACTAAGCAGGGTCAGCCCTACCATTAGGCAGGGTGAAGCACTCACCTCAGGCAGCATATACTGAGGGGTGGAGAATGGAGGTGTGGTGTTGGAGGACAGAGCTGTTAGCTATTCAGTATGCTCTGTGCCCCCCCTAAGCTAGCTTTCTACTTTCAGGTGTGATGAAAGATGCTATTGATAGCTAGTGTTGAAGTAAGATTCAACTGCGAGTCCAGTTGGCTTCTGTACATGGAATACAGGGTACCATCTTGTCCTTTGCTTCAGGCCACAAAATATCTTGGGCCGGCCTTGGGATAGTGGAACTTAACAGAGCCATCCTAAACCCAGAACCTATGACTAGAGAGGATTAGGATGGACTAGGCGTGTTTTTCCACTGGCAGAGAGGATCACACCTGCCCTGGTACATCCACAGAAAGCTCCATGAACATAGATCTACCACCACTGAAAGATCTTTACTGGTTGCCAGTTGTTTTATTAGCTCAATTCAAAGTACTAGTATTAACCTTTAAAGCTCTGTCTAGAAATTAACCTGCTCAGTTATTAAGATCAGCAGGACAGGTCCATTTGAAGACCACCTCACTTGCAGAGGCCTACTTGTTAGGCATGTGGGAAAGGGCTCTCCTGTGTTGCTCTCAAACTCTGGAATGTATTCCTTTGGAGTTGGCCCCCACTCTCTGTATATTTAGGAAGGGCGTCAGGACACATCTTTTAAACTTGGCTTTTAAATTGTTGCTGTAGTTTTTAAGGCTGTTTTACATGTTTAACTATGTCTTTATGGAATTATGACTTTTTTTCTGAATATTTTGTAAATTGCTTCAGTTGGCTTCAGAAAGATGGTATAGAAATGGAATAAAATAATAATAAATAAATAAATAGTAATTAATAGGTCACCCAATTGTACAGTCTATACAGCTATTTTAGAAATATTGACTAATGTGTATTTATTTTTTTGGCCAGGGTTTATTCTGAGATGACATTTTTCTCTGCTTTAAGCTGCCTCTAGCTTTTATAGTGGCAATATGGTCCTTGCCCATAGGCAAAGACATCCACTAGGTTTGTCCTTGACTGAATCTAGTCTGCAAAGCATTCTAGCAGATTCTGTTCCAAGATCTTAGATGTTTTGAGGCAGAAACCATTAGTTTCACAAAACAATCCTATTGTTACCCAGTCCATAATTAATCCAGAAAGGGCTTCAGATGATTGTAGCCTGAATGTAGCTCTATTGAGTGTAGCCCAGGCAGAAATCTGGCATCACACCAAGCTTCTGTAGAAATTTCCTTTTCAGGTAATTGTTCAAATGACCATAGAATGATGAATTCTAGGGATAACGCCAAGACAATACCCTGTTAAAGCCAAGACAAAACCCTGTTAAATAATATCTTGGCAGAAAGGTTTATAGATCTTTATATTTTAGACTGCTTGCCCACAGAAGATAAACAATCCTCATTGACTGAGATTACTATCTGGCAAGTTTTATATTATATTAAAAAATTATATTTATATTTTATATATATTCCCCTTCATGGATCACTGCCTTGTTGTGGCGAAGGGGCTTGCGTAACTCAGTGAAGCCATAAGCTATGCCGTGCAGGGCCACCCAAGATGGACAGGTCATGGTGGAGAGTTCTGACAAAATGTGGTCCACTGGAGAAGGAAATGGCAACCCACTCCAGTATTCTTGCCAAGAAAACCCCATGGAACGTATCACAAGGCTAAAAGAGATGATGCCGGAAGATGAGCCCCTCAGGTTGGAAGGTGTCCAATATACTACTGGGGAAGAGCAGAGGGTATTTCCAAGTAGCGCCAGAAAGAGTGAAGTGGCTGGGCCAAAGCCGAAAGGACACTCAGCTGTGGATGTGTCTGGTGGTGAAAAGAAAATCCGATGCTGTAAAGAACAATATTGTTTCGGAACCTGGAATGTCAGATCAATGAATCAAAGAAAGCTGGAGGTGGTCAAACATGAGATGACAAGATTGAACATCGACATCTTGGGAATCAGTGAACTAAAATGGACAGGCATGGGCGAATTTAATTCAGGTGACCATCATATCTACTATTGTGCGCAAGAATCCCTTAGAAGAAATGGAGTAGCACTCATAGTCAACAAAAGGGTGGGAAAAGCAGTACTGGGGTACAATCTTAAAAATGATAGAATGATCTCAGTACGAATCCAAAGCAAACCATTCAACATCACAGTCATTCAAGTCTATGCCCCAACCACTGAGGCCGAAGAAGCTGAGGTTGATCGGTTCTATGAAGACCTACAACACCTTCTAGAACTAACACCAAAAAAAGATGTCCTCTTCATCATCATAGGGGATTGGAATGCTAAAGTAGGAAGTCAAGAAATCACCAGGATAACAGGCAGGCATGGCCTTGGTGTACAAAATGAAGCAGGACAAAAGCTAATAGAGTTTTGCCAAGAGAACACGCTGATCATAGCAAACACTCTTTTCAAACAGCACAAGAGATGACTCTACACATGGACATCACCAGATGGTCAATATCGAAATCAGATTGATTATGTACTTTGCAACCAAAGATGGAGAAGCTCTATACAGTCAGTCAAAACAAGACCTGGAGCTGACTGTGGCTCAGATCATGAGCTGCTTCTTGCAAAATTTCAGCTTAAATTGAAGAACGTAGGGAAAACCACTAAACCATTCAGATATGACCTAAATCATATTCCTTATGAATATACAGTGGAGGTGAGGAATAGATTTAAGGGATTAGACCTGATAGACAGAGTGCCTGGGGAACTATGGACGGAGGTCCGTAACATTGTTCAGGAGGCAGCAACGAAATCCATCCCAAAGAAAAAGACATGCAAGAAAGCCAAGTGGCTGTCTGATGAGGCTTTACAAGTAGCTGAGAAAAGAAGGGAAGAGAAGAGCAAGGGAGAAAGGGGAAGATCTATCCAACTGAATGCAGAGTTCCAGAGAATAGCAAGGAAAGACAAGAAGGCCTTCTTAAATGAACAATGCAAAGAAATTGAGGAAAACAACAGAATGGGAAAGACTAGAGATCTCTTCAAGAAAACTGGAGATCTCAAGGGAACGTTTTGTGCAAAGACGGGCATGATAAAGGACAAAGAAGGCAGGGACCTAACAGAAGCAGATGAGATTAAGAAGAGGTGGAAAGAATACACAGAAGAACTATACAGGAAAGATCTGAATGTCCTTGATAGCCATGATAGTGCGGTCACTGAACTTGAGCTGGACATCCTAGAGAGTGAAGTCAAGTGGGCCTTAGGAAGCATTAGTAACAACAAAGCTAGCAGAGATGACAGTATTCCAGCTGAGCTATTTAAAATCCTAAAAGGTGATGCTGTTGAAGTGCTGCATTCAATATGCCAACAAATTTGGAACACTCAACAATGGCTGCAAGACTGGAAAAGGTCAGTTTACATTCCAATTCCAAAGAAGGGCAATGCCAAAGAGTGTTCAAACTACCACACAATTGCGCTCATTTCACATGCCAGCAAGGTGATGCTCAAAATCCTACAAGCTAGGCTTCAGCAGTATGCGAATCGAAAACTACTGGAAGTACAAGCTGGTTTTCGAAGAGGCAGAGGAACTAGAGATCAAATCGCCAACATTCGCTGCATCATGGAGAAAGCAAGAGAATTCCAGAAAAACGTCTATTTCTGCTTCATTGACTACGCTAAAGCCTTTGATTGTGTGGATCACAACAAACTGTGGCAAATTCTTAAAGTGATGGGAGTACCAGACCACCTTACCTGTCTCCTGAGAAACCTGTACGAGGGTCAAGAAGCAACAGTAAGAACCAGACATGGAAAACCGATTGGTTCAAAATTGGGAAAGGAGTACGACAAGGCTGCATATTGTCACCCTGCTTATTTAACTTATATGCAGAGTACATCATGAGAAATGCCAGGTTGGATGAATCAGAGATCGGAATTAAGATTGCTGGGAGAATTATCAACAACCTCCGATATGCAGACGATACCACCCTAATGGCAGAAAGCGAAGAGGATCTAAAGAGCCTCTTGTTGAGGGTGAAAGAGGAGAGTGCAAAAGCTGGTTTGAAACTCAACATTAAAAAAATGAAGATCATGGCATCTGGCCCCATCACTTCCTGGCATATAGAAGGGGAAGAAATGGAAGCAGTGACAGATTTTACTTTCTTGGGCTCCAAGATCACCGCAGACGGTGACTGTAGCCATGAAATTAAAAGACGCTTGCTCCTTGGGAGGAAAGCTATGGCCAACCTAGGCAGCATAGTAAGAAGCAAAGACATCACCTTGCCGACAAAGGTCCGTCTAATCAAAGCTATGGTTTTCCCAGTAGTAATGTATGGCTGTGAGAGCTGGACTATAAGGAAGGCTGAGCGCCGAAGAATTGATGCTTTCGAACTGTGGTGCTGGAGAAGACTCTTACGAGTCCCCTGGACTGCAAGGAGGTCCAATCAGTCAATCCTAAAGGAAATCAACCCTGAGTGCTCATTGGAAGGACAGATCCTGAAGCTGAAGCTCCAATATTTTGGCCACCTAATGCGAAGAGAAAACTCTCTGGAAAAGACCCTGATGCTGGGAAAGACTGAAGGCAAAAGGAGAAGGGGACGGCAGAGGATGAGATGGCTAGATAGCATCACGGATGCAATGAATATGAACTTGAGCACGCTCCGGGAGAGAGCGCAGGACAGGAAGGCCTGGCGTGCTATGGTCCATGGGGTCACGAAGAGTCGGACACGACTGAACGACTGAACAACAACAAGTTTTATATTTGAAATCTTTGGAACTCAATGTGTGTTCAGTGGGAATTTCATCCAGAAATTATTTAGACAGATCAGTCTTTTGCAGACACTAAATCCAAGCTAGAAGCTCAGCATCATTCTTCATGAAAAGGTGGTAACAGTAGATCTAGCTTTTTTTTTTTTTTTCCCCAATGGTCAGTGCCTCTTGATAAAATCACTAAGTGATGGAAATACTACCTTGGGGCTCCTTCAAGCCCAGATGAATACCTTAAAACAGGGATGGTCAGAAGGTAGATCTCCAAATGTTTTGGGCTTCAAGTCCCAAAAGCCCCTGTCAGCATGGTCAATCATCAGGAATGCTGGGAAATGAAGTCCAAAAACATCTAGAGATCTACTTTCTTCCCACCCTTTATATTTATATATAAAAAAGAGAGTATATTTATAAATGGTTCTCTTGGTGCTAGTTTATGCCCTACTGTAGGCTAGACATGATTAGTGATTGGTGATCAATATGACTGGTGATCACTATGATTGGTGATTAGAGGCTAGACATGACGAGTTGATCAAACAGACTCCATGGCAATTGAGGAGCATGTAAGTGATGAGCTATCAGCAAATATTCAGAGACCCCAGTTTCCATTTCTAAATCCCCCAGAACCCATTGAGGGCAATGCTTTGTCAAATGACAACTCCCACTCACTAGCAAGGGTTTCTTTGGAACCTCAGAAAGATGCTGTAGGGGCTGGGGCAACTCCCCTATGCAGAAAGCTTGCAATCTTTGGGACTTTTTAGCTTAGGAAAAAAAAAAAAGGGTAAGGGAGAAGTTAAAATGATGCATGGTATGGAGAAAATGTGTAGAAAAATACTAGAACCTGGGTCATCCAATTAATGGTGGGAGATTCAGGATAGACCAAAGGAAGTACTTCTTCATGTAGCAAATAGTTAAACTATGGAATTTGTGACCACAAGATGTAGTTTTTCGGGGCTGTGAAGAATGGTAACTCCCAGGATATAGAACCGATGGAAAAGGCTGACCAACATACGGTTTGACTATTTTTGTGAATATGAAATTAAAAGCTGATTGTAGATGACTGTATGAACAAGCCACTCCTGGCTGGGGCATGCTGGGAGTTGTAGGCCTTTTCTCTCTCTAAACATGCATAGGATTGCACCTTTAATCTGTATCACAATAACACCTGCATACTCCTTAAAAGTATCAAATCTTTCTTAGTACTAATTGGGGTTTTGAGTATACTGGAGGAGTCATCCAGTTCCAGCTTTGATGTTGGGGATCAGGACTCTATTGGGAAATATGATAAGGCAAGAGCTGTGCGTAAATGGCCTCTTGAAATTCTCCACCTTACTTGTGGGCAGAGACATTTGGGAGACAGTTTCACTGAATTTCTCCAGCAGGAGGAGAAATTCTCAACAGTTTATCCCAGGTAGGGCTCCCCATTGGTGGGCTTGTAGCACAGCTTTGTTCTTTTGGGGTGAGGTTTTGGAGGTCTTTGTGCTGCAACAGCATCAACTGTCTTGGCAGGCTGGCCCCCGGTTTGCATCCACCACAATGCAGGTGAGGGCAGTGTAGTGTCTAGCTCCAGGGAAGAGGTGGAGTTAGTGCTCTGGCAAAATATGTCCTCCAATTTCCTCCCCCACGAAAGAGGCTTCCATTGTTCTGCCTCATTTAGGATGTTTTATAATTTATTTTTGTGGTGGCTTTGAGCTTACCTAATCACAGCTAGACTCCCAGGCTGCCTGCATGTCCTGATCCAAAAAAGCCCTATGGAAGGAATTACCTCATGGTGCCTTAAACTGGGCTTTCATTGAAGTGTAGGAAGCTGAGGAGGCCACAGGCAGCCAGAGAGATGACTGTGCAATGAAAAATAGGATTCTTGTGCTCACTCCTTGGCCACCTCCTAAGTAAGATAAGCCCAAGAAACCAAATCCCAACCCATGGGAATTTCTCTGAAATTTCTTCACCATTGAATTTCTTTTTGAAAGCAATTTCTCTTCTATCAAATTGAATGGGAATGGTCGAAAAAATGTGGGAGAAATCTTTGGCACAGCAGCACTAGATAAGACCATGGCATATTTAATTGTTTGGGATGAATATGATCTGCTTTCCTCCTTACTCATATCTTCAAGGGACAGCAAGGTTTATAGGGTCAAGTTAAATGGTTGGAATTTCTTTTCAAGCACACCTTTAATGTCCGTCATGGAACGAGATTTTAGGGATGGCAGAGAATTCCGCCACAGATTCCAGTGAGACCGGATTCTTTAGAATCCGGCCCCCCAGAATCCGTGGCAGAACGGTCTACTGCCCCCCTGCAGAATCCCCTGGGATGGAACTTACCTGGGGTGGATGTGGCGGATTCGGCGGCGGCAGCGGTTCTGGCGGCGGCTCCGGTGGCTGGTCTCCTGGCTGGCCACGGCTGGGCTGCTGTGGCCACCACTGGCATCCTTGCAGCTGTGATAGGCTACGTAAGTATTTACGTAGCCTATCACAGCTACCCCCCCAAAAAAACCCAGCGTATGCAAATGGCGGCAGCTATGGTGGCCGCCATTTGCGTCCCCTGTTTTTCACTGTTCTAGCCTATGTAAATATTTACGTAGGCTAGAACAGTGAAAAATAGGGAACGCAAATGGTGGCCACCGTAGCCGCTGCCATTTGTGTATGCTGTTTTTTTTGGGGGGAGGGTTAGCCGTGATAGGCTATGTAAATACTTATGTAGCCTATCACGGCAGCCTGGCTGGATGCAAATGGCGGCCGCTACAGCGGCCGCCATTTGCGTCCACAGCAACCCGTCTACGGCCGGAAATCCGGCTGTGGACGGCCCTGGCTAGCTGCTCCGGGGAGCCGCCACGGAGCGGAGCTGGCCAGGCAGGATTCCGGGGGGGGGGGGAGGACCAGATCACCTCTCCCCCCATCGAGGATTCTGGGGGGAGGGACGGAGCACCTCCCCCCTCATAAATCACATCCGCAAACAGATAAGTGAGTTTCGTACATCCCTACGGGATTTAAGAATCTGTTTGGAAACAATACTTGGATTTCGCATAGTGGTGCCAGTGGTTGACTACATCTGTGTTCCATATATGGAACACAGTTTTAGATATTTCAGAGTTTTAGATATTTCAGAGATATTTTAGATATTTCAGCAGCAGTGATCATCAGGCCATTAAGTTACATCTTGAAATTCCTGTTAAATAAGCCAAGAATCGTTCCTAAATCTACTGCTTTTGTTTTACAGGATGGTTAATATAGAGTGGCAGACATGCAGGTTCTATACAGGATAAACTTAAGTCCAGGATAAACTTAACTTCAGGATAAACTTAAGCTCTAATATAGCTCAGAGATACTTCCTTGACTTTCAGCTGTGTTTCTGCACACATGCTAGAACTGTATCAACAGGAGGTAGATTCTTTGGAAGCCCTTCTAATAAACTATTCAGAGCACTGTCTTATACATTTTTAGACAGAAAAAGTCCTACAACTCCCAACATTCCCCAGCCAGCCAGCTTGCCTAGGATTGCGCCTTATGTCATTTCACCAGCAAGGGTGCAGGATGGTTTGATCAACACTGTGGAAACACAAGAAAAGCCAGTGAAATGGCAGCCATGAATGTCTACCTCAGAGGAGCAGGTTAAACATGATCATGGCAGGACTCAGTTCTGGCCTTGTTGTTCTCTGTAAAGCAGGAGTGGTATGGAGGAGCTGACAGTCTGCACTTCTTTACCGGAAAAAAAATCTTTTTAAAGCCATTTTTCTCCTGGTGTGGAGTCCAGTCATAGACTCCTACTGGGAGAAAAACAACTGGAGTTGTGTGTGTGTGTGCACGCGCTCGTGCATAGGCCATATATAATCCCCGGACCTCTAATGTCTCAAATAGTAAATGGGAAATTAACTTTGTCCCACCATACCACCTCCCAAGCAATTTGACACTACAGATCCATGGCCTCCCACAGTGCACAAGGAACTGGAAGTATTAATTATATCACTGCCTGGTTACAAACAATGCCCCTGGTGAAGAAGCCATTCCATCTGAAGTTTTTTAAAAATAATTGGAATGAATGGGTTCCCATAGTTGTCAAACATGTAGACCATATTTATCGTAAAGTTAAAAATCCAACTGTCTGGAAAATTGGTATTATTACCATTCATAGGAATGGTAACAGGAATCAACCCAACAACTAAGGACCTGTCAACCTACTAGTTATTAGCCAAAGTGTATGCCAAGTATCTACCTAGCAAATCAGAGGTCCGGGTTCTGACAAATAATCCTATTTTTGAAGAACAGAAAGACTTTAGTTCAAGCTTTTCTACTATGTATAGTGTATTCATCTTGTCACATGTGATTAACAAATACTCTAGGATTCATGGAAGTTATCTGTATACTGCCTTCTTAGATTTGAAAGCACCACAGTCAAGTGGAGATGACACTTCCGAGTAGAACTCCTCTCTGATTTTCTAATAAAGAGCAACAAAGAGCCTTGTGGCACCTTAAAGATGAACAGATTTTCTGTAGTGTAGGCTGGCATGGACTAGAATCTACTTGTTAAGTTGCAAAAAGGTCTGTTTGTCTTTAAGGTGCCACAAGGCAATTTCTTATTTGCTGGTGTTGGTCATATAAAATAATTCCCTACTGCTAAGCCTATAATGGGGTGTGAAAACTACAGAAGGATTCCAAAATACTAGGCAAGAGGGCAAAAACTGACAGATGAAATTTAGTGTTAATTAGCATAAAGTTATGTATGCTGATAAAAATCACCATAAATGCATAATAGCATGGGCAGTACACACACACACACACACACACACACACACACACTTAGTTCTAACTCCAAATGTTCCTCTTAACTGTGAACCATGCCGTTAGAAAATACAGAGCATGATCTCCGGCGTCTCATTAATTTGAGGGGAGAGTTAAAGCATATGGCCAAATCTCTTCCATTAAAATGGATGGGATCCCCCCAAATACTTTTCTTTGACTTGTTTGCATCAATAGATTTATGTTTTGTGCTTATTTTATGGGCTTTTCTACATGAGGCATTTATCGTGCACTTGTCCTTCCGTACTCACAATGGTTTACGGGTTCTTTAGATGATGTCATGACCTTCTAGTTTCGCTTTTGTATCTAAAGAGCACCTTTGGTGAGTTTTTTTAGAGCAGGGAAAATGCCCTATTTGATTGTAAAAGTGAAAGAAACCACTTTTTTCACTTATGTATTTGCACTATTCCACTATACCACAGTGCTGGAAAAGCAGGAAAGGAAATATTTTTTATGTAGTGCTCAGATCTCAATTCTGGGACGAAACTGAAAGTGGATTTAGCGGGTTAATAGCCTCGTGTAGAAAAGCTCTATATGACAGTACGATACTGCTTATGCAGGTTTGGCTTCATACCTTTGCCCATTAGTCAGCATATTACCTGAAATGCTCACAAGGCTGACATTTCAGACACTCCTCTCCCCCCGACCCCGATTCTGGCTTATTTTTATATCAACAAAACCCCTTTTTTGTTTCAAGTGGCATTTCCATATTTGACTGAAACTTTTAACCATTTCAAATCTCTCTCTGTAACCAAACCATTAAATATATGTTCATCATTAAACTCAAATCTGAGCTTTCTTTACTTGATTTTAAATCAACCCTTTGATATGAGACTAATCAGGATGAAGATGAATAGCAATCATGCACTCATAAGTCAGTGTGTTCTTTTGCATGGATATTTCTGCATCACAGTGGGGGGGTGGACTTTGCTGCTTGAAATGTCTTTCGAGAGGAAGAAAATTCATTTCATAGACCAGCATATCGGTTGCCCTTTGTGATGGAAGCATGCATCATTAGAAAACCCTTAACACTGAAAGAGCCTGGAAGATTCTCATTCACACTGGTTTACCAAAGATTCTCATACTCACACTGGTTCACAGTACTGCAGGAGTTCATATCTTTGAATGTGATGAAAACATGACACAGAATAATGAAGGTATGGTAATTTTAAAATGATTATTACCAGGGGTTGAGAATTCTGCACTTTGGAAAAAGACAAGTTCTAAAAGAGGAATATTAATATTTTGTAGCTAGCTAGAATAAATTAAGCAAATTAACAAAAATGGCAAATTATGTAAATGTATGGATATTTTATTCAACCAGCCTGGGGTGCCTGGGTGAAATGAATTGGTAGCATATTTGTTTGAAAGGAACTAGGGTTTCTGGTGAAAAGGTTATGGTGGGGAAGCTGGAGCCTTGGAAGGACAAGGGCTGGCAGACACAAGGCACCTTATAGCATTGTCAAAAACCCAGGCCTCACGTTACTGGAAACTTCACATCTATCGATGGAAACATCAGTAGATGCAGCATAGTTTGTTGCAAGCATGTGGTATAAAAAGTTCCTTTTCTTTTAACATGAAAGGTGAGCACCTTATGAGTAATCAGCCCAAAGGCTCCATCCAGAGACATAGTCTAAGGCAGAGAACTCCTATCATCCCCAACCAGCATGGCCATTGGCTGTGCTAGCTGGAGATGATGGGAGTTGTAGCCCAACACATCTGGAGGGCACCAGGTCAGGGAAGACTGGTCTAAGGCATTCACTGCAATAAAAAGATCATATGTAAAGATCCTACACTGTATGTTCTCTCCAGGGACTCTGGCAGATCAATAGCAGGCAAAGAAGTGGCGAGGGGGGGGGGAGAAAGCAATGGCATGAGGCCTGGACAACAGGCAAGGCTGCCATGCAGAATGGTGGGAGGAAGGCAGGTTGATTAAATAATGACAGAAGGAAAACACATGATGTAAGAGCTAATGGTAGGGAAATCTGGCCAGCATGTGCCTGGCATGCTCTGTGGGGTTAACAAGCCACCGTGGCTTGTTAACCACACCCCAATCGTGCAAACTGGGTCAGAGTCAATTACCAGTCAGGGGACAGAGCCGATTATCAATTGCACACTACAGATCTGCATAGACAAAAAGAAATTTGAGATACTACAGAACAGGTATTCTAACATTGTTTTCAGAAGTGACCTTGCAGTTCTCGCAAGCAAAATAACTCCTGGCTCTCCAGCACCCCACAAACCCCAGCTTTCTTTGTTTTAGCAGCCTTATTTAGAAGACGCCTTTTTCTTGTTACTGTTGTTAAAGAGCGGAGAGTCAGGAAACCTTGAAGATCTTCTGCAAATCACCCAGAGATCCACCAGGAGATCCTGATCTACCTTCTGCCTATCTCCAGCTAAGAAGATCAAAGAGCAAATAATATTTTTGGAAGTTAAATAAGAAGTGGGAGCCCACCATACCAATTCAGGCAGGCAGGGAGGAAGAGTTGCTTTGATTTTCCAGTTGTGTCTGTGCTGTTGGGTTGTTACTGTGTTGGTCCACTCCTTGTCCAGGAACTTTGGTTCAAGCTTGGCTGCAGAGAAATCTAACTAAAAGGACATTGTGATATTGAAATATGTCACATCACATAAAACTTGCCAAACTGACTATAGCAAATATATATTTTACAGAGAATTAAGTTAAATATCTACTGATTGACCAAGACTTACACATCTCCTTTAAGGATTCGGTTCTGCATTCTTCATCTGATGAAAGGCCCCACTGAGTAATTTATCTCCAACACTTCAATTGCCTTCCTGTTTCAGTCTTGAAAATGCACTGATAGAAGATTTTAGCAAATCAATACTTTAATATCAATAAAGTTAATACTATTAGCTCCGTATTAGATAGCAATCAGTTTATTATCAGTACAGCAAAATATTTTCATTATCTCCTGACATGATACTGAAATGAAAACTATTTTCATGTTGTCAGCCAAAATTCCAAGCTCTTTAAGCCAGAGGACTGGGAGACAGGCACACATATAGTGATGTTATTAAATGTGGGTTCTTTTTTATTTGCTTTCTGGGTTCTGTGCCCTTATGATACACTGCAATCACCAGTTAAACACTTTTATTCTCTTTGGGTATACATTGGGTCTGTTAAATATATTTTAGCAATGTACAGCCAAATTCACAACTCAGTTGAGCAGAAGTTCTTGGATTTAAAGAGAATGGCAGTCTGATACTAGAGATGTAAAAGTAGTTTCAATGTTTCCTTTCTTCTCCCTTTTCCTCCCTTGGAACTGGTTCATCACAAAATCAAATTCTATGTCCTGCTTATTTGATCCCTAAATCTCCCCCTTGCCAGAATTCTGGGCTTGGATGGGAAAGCCATCTTGGGAATTCCCATAAAAAAAGGAAATACTCTATATGGTGGTGGTGTTAAAGTGGGGCAAACAGATTAAAATATTTTCTCCATTTTAATAGCCTCACAGTGCAATCCTATCCCTGTGTGCTGAAAAGTAAGTCCCATTGAATTTAATGAGACTTCCTACCAGGTAAGTCTTTACAGGATTGCAGCCTCAGAGATCTGAAATAAAAAGGAAGGCTTTTTTTTTCTTTGCAGGCTTAAAACAAAAGTATAATAGGCAGAAATCAATTAGTGATATTTTACTGGGATGGAAGTACAGTAAAAGTATAGGATGGTGTAGTGGTTAGAGTGTTGGTCTAGGACTGGTGAAACACATGTTCAAGTCAAGTCCCCATGCAACCTTGATGCTCATTGGGTGGCCTTGGGACAGTCACTATCTCTCAGCCTAACCTACCTCACAGGGTTATTGTGAAGATAAAATGGACAGGGAGAGAACCATATAAGATACCATTTGGTTTCTGCCCATTATACAGCTGGCAAAGGCACAGAGCCTTTGTCCATCAAGAAGATGTTAAGTCTATCCCCCCCCCCCAAATAATAATGAACACTTGGAAAATTTCCCCACCTTTTGGAAATACTGGAATTTTTTTGTGTGAAACCTAATTTCATTTTGCACCATCTCTACTGAGTAGCTCTAACAGGGTTCCTGCCTGTCAGATTTGTAAAGTCTCTATCTAAAACCTAGAGAATACAGTCTCCTTTATATTGTTGGCCCTACCTATAGCTCCAGTAAAAATAAGTCTGATTATCTTCTATGTAGATGGTATACGTTTCATAAAAGGGCTCTATTTTGAATTAAAAGTGGCATTGAACTGGGCCAAAGTAATAGCAGAAAGTGGCAATAATTAGTTTTATGTGGAATTAGCAGTGGCAAAGCTACTGTGGGTGGGAAGATAATTTTGATTTAGTCTCAGTGTAAAAGATTTACAGTTGAACATAAAATAAGTCTGACAGTAATTTTATTAATTTGAACCCAGTAAAGACTTTTAAAATACATGGTTATTGCCAGTCCTGAAAATCCTCAGACCCATAATTTGAGATCAATGATTCTGAGTCTCAGTCTCAGTCTGTGTGTGTGTGTGTGTGTGTGTGTGTGTGAGAGAGAGAGAGAGAGAGAGTGAGCGAGCGAGAGAATGCTCAGGCTCAAGGATAAGATTAATTTGAACTGAGATGTCTTATATATGTACATATATGAGTTGTTATCTTTGTTGCTGTTACACTATCATTTCATGGCAATTTCTCAGGCTGTTTGAACCACACACAGAAGAGATATAGGATTTGTGGCATATAAGCAGATGAACCTTCAACAAGGAACAGCCACTTCACTTTAAAAAAGAAAAAGAAAACGGTGTTTATGTATGGCTGATGTAAATTAAAGCAATACTGTCTGCTGAGGCTATGTTGTAGGGTTCAGAACACTCAAAACAGCCACTTCTGCCATTAAGGCATATCTATCTATACTACAAACCTATATCAAACTTCAAGGTTCAGTGAACCTTGGTGATTTGGCAGTGAGAAATATTAACACAGAATTTTTAAAGGCTATAACAAAAAACAATAATAAAGCAATCCCTCTTTTACAGTCATTATAGAATCATAGAATACTAGGGTTGGAAGGGGCCCACAAGACCATTGAGTCCAACCCCCTGCTCAATGCAGGAATCCAAGTCAGAGCATCCCTGACAGATGGCTGTCCAGTCTCATCTTGAATGCCCCCAGTGTGGGAGAGCCCATCACCTCTGTAGGTCATTGGTTCCATTGTCCTATTGCTCTAACAGTCAGGAAGTTTTTCCTGATGTTCAGCCGGAATCTGGCTTCCTGTCACTTGAGCCCATTATTCCATGTCCTGCACTCTGGGATGATCGAGAAGAGATCCTGGCCTTCCTCACAGTGACAACCTTTCAAGTACTTGAAGAGCACTATCATATCTCCCCTCAGTCTTCTCTTCTGAAGGCTAAACATGCCCAATGTCTTCAGTCTCTTTTCATTAGGGGTGTGCGAAACACTTACCCTGTTCTGGCTGGCAGTCCACAGTGGTGGGGGGAGGCAATCTGTCCCTCCCTCCCGGGATCCCCCCCACCAGCTCTGCTCCATGGCAAGGCTGTGGAGCCGCCGGCCGGGGCCAGCTGCAGCCGGACGTCCGGCTGCTGCCGGGCTGTGGCCACAAATGGCGGCTGCTACGCCGGCCACCATTTTCGTCCCTGCCAAGCTGTGATAGGCTACGTAAGTATCTACATAGCCTATCACGGCAAAAGGCAGGGACGCAAATGGCGGCCGCTACACCATTTGCGTCCCTGCCTTTTGCCATGATAGGCTACATAGATACTTACGTAGCCTGTCACGGCTTGGCAGGGATGCAAATGGTGGCCAGCGTAGTGGCTGCCATTTGCAGCCAAAGCCCAGCAGCGGCCGGAAGAGGACCCGGAGCCGCCGCTGCTGGAGCTGCCGCCAACAGCCAGGTAAGTCCGTTCTAGGGGGGATTTCAGGTGGTGGTGGTGGGGGTAGCCCGTTCCGTTACGGACTCCGGGGGCCGGACTCACTGGAGTCCACGGTGGAATTCTCCAACATCCCTACTCTTCATAGGGCTTTGTTTCCAGTCCCCTGATCATCTTTGTTGCCCTCCTCTGAACCCTCTCCACTTTGTCTGCATCCTTCTTAAAGTGCGGTGCCCAGAACTGGACACAGTACTCCAGATGAGGCCTAACCAGTGCTGAATAGAGGGGAACTAGTAATTCCCGGGGCTTGGAAGCTATGCTTCTATTAATGCAGCCAAAAATAGTATTTGCCTTTTTTGCAGCCACATCACATTGTTGGCTCATATTCAGCTTGTGATCAACAACAATTCCAAGATCCTTCTCGCCTGTAATGTTGTTGAGCCACGTATCCTCCATCTTGTAGCTGTGCATTTGGTTTCTTTTTCCTAGGTGCAGAACTTGGCATTTATCCCTATTAAATGCCATTCTGTTGTTTTCTGCCCAGCGCTCCAGTCTATCAAGATCCCTCTGAATTTTGTTTTTGTCTTCCAAGTTATTAGCTATCCTGCCTATTAGCTAGCTATTAGGAGATATCATTTTTTTCAAAAGATATCATGGTGTTGTTGTTTTAAAGTTGTTGTGATCTTCACAACCACATTCACATGTGGTACAACGTTACAGGTAATGGCGTGGTGTCTACAGTGCCACTGGCAAGAGTTTCAAACCAGCTTTTGCACTCTCCTCTTTCACCCTCAACAAGAGGCTCTTGAGATCCTCTTCGCTTTCTGCCGTTAGGGTGGTATCATCTGCATATCTGAGGTTGTTGATAATTCTCCCGGCAATCTTAATTCTGACCTGTGATTCATCCAACCCAGCGTTTCTCATGATGTACTCTGCATATAAGTTAAATAAGCAGGGCGACAATATGCAGCCTTGTCGTACTTCTTTCCCAATTTTGAACCAATCGGTTGTTCCATGTCTGGTTCTTACTGTTGCTTCTTGACCCTCGTACAGGTTTCTCAGGAGACAGGTAAGGTGGTCTGGTACCCCCATCTCTTTCAGAATTTGCCACAGTTTGTTGTGATCCACACAATCAAAGGCTTTAGCGTAGTCAATGAAGCAGAAATAGACGTTTTTCTGGAATTCTCTTGCTTTCTCCATGATGCAGCGAATGTTGGCGATTTGATCTCTAGTTCCTCTGCCTCTTCGAAACCCAGCTTGTACTTCCGGTAGTTCTCGGTTTGCATACTGCTGAAGCCTAGCTTGTAGGATTTTGAGCATCACCTTGCTGCCATGTGAAATGAGTGCAATTGTACGGTAGTTTGAACACTCTTTGGCATTGCCCTTCTTTGGAATTGGAATGTAAACTGACCTTTTCCAGTCTTGTGGCCACTGTTGAGTGTTCCAAATTTGTTGGCATATTGAGTGCAGCACTTTAGCAGCATCATCTTCTAGGATTTTAAATATTTCAGCTGGAAGACTGTCATCTCTGCTAGCTTTGTTGTTACTAATGCTTCCTAAGGCCCACTTGACTTCACTCTCTAGGATGTCCGGCTCAAGTTCAGTGACCACACTATCATGGCCATCAGGGACATTCAGATCTTTCCTGTATAGTTCTTCTGTGTATTCTTTCCACCTCTTCTTAATCTCATCTGCTTCCTTTTTTGTCCTTTATCATGCCCTTTATCATTCGTCTTTGCACAAAATGTTCCCTTGAGATCTCCGATTTTCTTGAAGAGGAGATCTCTAGCCTTTCCCATTCTGTTGTTTTCCTCGATTTCTTTGCATTGTTCATTTAAGAAGGCCTTCTTGTCTCTCCTTGCTATTCTCTGGAACTCTGCATTCAGTTGGCTATATCTTCCCCTTTCTCCCTTGCTCTTCTCTTCCCTTCTTTTCTCAGCTACTTGTAAAGCCTCATCAGACAGCCACTTGGCTTTCTTGCATGTCTTTTTCTTTGGGATGGATTGAGTTGCTGCCTCCTGAACAATGTTACCGACCTCCGTCCATAGTTCCTCAGGCACTCTGTCTATCAGGTCTAATCCCTGAAATCTATTCCTCACCTCCACTGTATATTCATAAGGGATATGATTTAGGTCATACCTGAACGGTTTAGTGGTTTTCCCTACGTTCTTCACTTTAAGCCAAAATTTTGCAAGAAGCAGCTCATGATCTGAGCCAGTCAGCTCCGGGTCTTGTTTTTACTGACTTTATGGAGCTTCTCCATCTTTGGCTGCAAAGGACATAATCAATCTGATTTCGATATTGACCATCTGGTGATGTCCATGTGTAGAGTCATCTCTTGTGCTGTTGGAAAAGAGTGTTTGCTATGATCAGCGTGTTCTCTTGGCAAAACTCTATTAGCTTTTGTCCTGCTTCATTTTGTACACCAAGGCCATGCCTGCCTGTTATCCCGGTGATTTCTTGACTTCCTACTTTAGCATTCCAATCCCCTATGATGATGAAGAGGACATCTTTTTTTGGTGTTAGTTCTAGAAGGTGTTGTAGGTGTTCATAGAACCGATCAACCTCAGCTTCTTCAGCATCAGTGGTTGGGGCATAGACTTGAATGACTGTGATGTTGAATGGTTTGCCCTGGATTCGTACTGAGATCATTCTATCGTTTTTAAGATTGTACCCCAGGACTGCTTTTCCCACCCTTTTGTTGACTATGAGTGCTACTCCATTTCTTCTGAGGGATTCTTGCCCACAGTAGTAGATATGATGGTCACCTGAAGTAAATTCACCCATGCCTGTCCAGTATAGTTCACTGATTCTCAAGATGTCGATGTTCAATCTTGCCATCTCATGTTTGACCACCTCCAGCTTACCTTGATTCATTGATCTGACATTCCAGGTTCCTAAACAATATTGTTCTTTACAGCATCGGACTTTATTTTCATCACCAGACACATCCACAGCTGAGTGTCCTTTTGGCTTTGGCCCAGCCGCTTCACTCTTTCTGGTGCTACTTGGAAATTCCCTCTGCTCTTCCCCAGTAGTATATTGGACACCTTCCGACCTGAGGGGCTCATCTTCCGGGGTCACATCTTTTAGCCTTGTGATACGTTCCATGGGGTTTTCTTGGCAAGAATACTGGAGTGGGTTGCCATTTCCTTCTCCAGTGGACCACATTTTGTCAGAACTCTCTGCCATGACCTGTCCATCTTGGGTGGCCCTGCACGGCATAGCTTATGGCTTCACTGAGTTACGCAATCCCCTTCACCACAACAGGGCAGTGATCCATGAAGGGGAACTAAGCATTAGGAGAGGCATTTCAATCTTTTAGAACGGTGGAAAACCATCCCAAAGCCAGGGAACCACCAAATGATCAGTGGTCCAGAGTAAGGTGAGGCTAGTGGAAGGGCGCATGGCCACCTAAGGAACTTTGGAGGGTTGGATTTGGCCTTCACCCCTGAGCGATGTTACCATTTCTTTAAAACAGTGCCTGTGGGTGTTCAAAGAATACATTAAGAGGCCACTGTATATTATTAACTGTTGATGTAATTGGCTTCCAGTCACTCAATAGGGAGACTTGAGAAGTGGAAATGTTGCCAGCAGTCTCAGTTGAATTCCATGGTGTAGTTTCTCCTGGAATGTACCATTCAGAATGCAGGTAGAAGGTTGTCTGTTTGCATGTCTTCCACCGAAAAGACATACAAGCCTGCACACTGGAAGAACTAGTGAACTGAACAGAAGGGTTCTAGGCTAACATTCACCCTTTAGTGCTAGTTTTCTATAAGCAAGAAAGGATTTTATTTGTTATTAACATTTACATACCACCTTATCTGCTAAAAAGCCAGTTTTGTTTGTGTGAAGCAGCACTCGAAAATATAATCTGCATCTGAAGTCTGCTGTATAGTAGGAACAGTAGCCTTGAGCTGTTGAAGTGTTGCTGATTCTAGCCTTCTAGTTGTAATTTAATGTAGTTACATGAGATGGATGAAGTGCCACTCTGATTACCCAGCAAGTAGATACCACCTTCCTTTAAATGCCTGGAGACTGCAGTAGACATTTCTTTGAACTGCCAGTGTTGAAAAGATTAGGAGATGTTAAGAGTGGAGCTGAGCTAATGTAGGCATGCTGTTGGTTCGTCAGAAAACAGATCTGATCTACAGGACCTCAGTTACAGGGGGGACTTCAATTATGGGGGACTTCAATTTCCCCGGTATTTGTTGGGAGACAAATTCTGCAAAACATGGCCCCTCCAGGAAATTTCTGACTTGTGTGGCGGATAACTTCCTCCTACAGAAAGTAGAGGAAGGAACTATAGGATTGGCTATCCTTGACTTGATCCTAACCAACAAAGATGATTTAGTGGATAAAGTAGCAGTTGCAGGAACTCTGGGGGAAAGTGACCATGTTGTACTTGAGTTCTTGGTTCTAAGGGAAGCAAAAGCCGAGTGTAGTCAAACGCGTACCCTGGATTTTAGGAAAGCTGATTTTAATAAACTCAGAACAATGATCAGTAAGGTCCCATGGCAAGCGACGCTAACGAGAAAAGGAGTCCAAGATGGGTGGGATCTTTTAAAAAAGGAAATTCTCAAGGCACAATTTCAAACAATTCCAACAAGAAGAAAAGGTGAAAGACAACAGAAGAAACCAGTGTGGCTTCACAAAAAGCTTAGGGATTACCTGAAAACAAAAAAGGACACATATAGGAAGTGGAAAGAAGGCCAAGTAACAAAGGAAGAGTACAGGCAGGTAGCACAGAATTGCAGGGATCGTGTAAGGAAGGCTAAAACTGAGAACGAGCTGAGGTTAGCGAGGGATGCTAAAAACAACAAAAAGGCTTTCTTCAGCTATGTGCATAGTAAAAGGCAGAGGAAAGAAATGGTTGTTCAGCTATTAAATAAGGATGGCAAAATGATAACAGATGACAAAGAAAAGGCAGAGGTGCTCAATTCCTACTTTGGCTAAGTCTTCTCCCAAAAGAGGGTCTATGACCCCCCTGGCAAAGGCGAAGTACAGGCTGAAGGGGCAGGATTGCAGCTTGAGATCGATAGGCATATGGTCAAGGAACACCTAATTCCTTTGAATGAGTTCAAATCTCCAGGGCCAGATGAACTGCATCCTAGAGTAATAAAGGAACTGGCAGAAGAGCTCTCAGAACCGCTGTTTATTCTCTTTGAGAAATCATGGAGGACGGGGGAAGTGCCAGATGACTGGAGGAGGGCTAACGTTGTCCCTATCTTCAAAAAGGGTAAAAAGGAGGAATTGGGAACTACAGACCAGTCAGTCTGACATCAATCCCAGGGAAAATTCTGGAGCAGATGATAAAGCAATCCATCTGTAAGCACCTTGAAAACAATGCAGTGATTACTCGAAGCCAACATGGATTTGTCAAAAACAAGTCCTGCCAGACGAATCTGATCTCATTTTTTGATCAAGTAACCTCCCTTGTGGACTGTGGGAATGCTGTAGACATCATATACCTCGACTTCAGCAAAGCTTTCGAGAAAGTGCCCCATGATGTCCTGATGAGCAAACTAGCTCAAAGTGGGCTAGATGAAACAACAATCCGGTGGATCCACAGTTGGCTACAGAATCGGACTCAAAGAGTGCTTATCAATGGGTCCTCAAACTGGGGAGAGGTAACGAGTGGGGTACTGCAGGGCTCAGTCCTGGGCCCAGTGCTCTTCAACATTTGTATTAATGACTTGGTGGAGGAGGTGCAGGGAATGCTGATCAAATTTCAGATGACACAAAATTGGGCGGGATAGCTAATACTTTGGAAGACAGAAACAAAATTCAAAGTGGTCTGGATAAACTGGAGCTCTGGGCAGAAAACAACAGAATGAAATTTAATTGGGATGAATGCCAAGTTCTGCATCTAGGAAAAAGAAACCAAATGCACAGTTACAAGATGTGGGATACGTGGCTCAACAACACTACAGGTGAGAAGGATCTTGGAATTGTTGTCGATCACAAGCTGAATATGAGCCAACAATGTGATGTGGCTGCAAAAAAGGCAAATGCTCTTTTGGGCTGCATTAATAGAAGCATAGCTTCCAAATCCTGAGAAGTACTAGTTCCCCTCTACTCAGCACTGGTTAGGCCTCATCTGGAGTACTGTGTCCAGTTCTGGGCACCACACTCTTAAGAAGGATGCAGACAAACTGGAGAGGGTTCAGAGGAGGGCAACAGAGATGATCAGGGGACTGGAAACAAAGCCCTATGAAGAGAGACTGAAAGAACTGGGCATGTTTAGCCTTGAGAAGAGAAGACTGAGGGGAGATATGATTGCGCTCTTCAAGTATTTGAAAGGTTGTCACAGAGAGGAAGGCCAGGATCTCTTCTCGATCATCCCAGAGTGCAGGACACAGAATAATGGGCTCAAGTTACAGGAAGCCAGATTCCGGCTGAACATCAGGAGAAACTTTCTGACTGTTAGAGCAATATGACAATGGAACCAATTACCTAGGGATGTAGTGGGCTCTCCCACACTGTGGGCGTTCAAGACGAGGTTGGACAGCCATCTGTCAGGGATGCTCTGACTTGGATTCCTATATTGAGCAAGGGTTTGGACTCGATGGCCTTGTAGGCCCCTTCCAACCCTACTATTCTGTGATTCTGTGATTCCTTATTTTAGACCAGTACAGAGTTTCTAAAGCGGGATAGAAAGCCAATTGTTTCTAATGTCCTGATAAAGCGAGCATCTTTAATAAGCAGTGATCTCAAGTCTCCACTACCATTTTACCACACATAGTATCTATGGCTGGGATAAACAGACATTCAATCAGGATCTATTGATAACTCTTTGAATGATTGGCAATAGATTGGAAAGGATTTCTGACTCTCAATTGTTTAACAAGCACAACAAATAAAATTAGGCTGTTAGAATCCTTGATCTGTAATAAATCAGATGTAGATTTGTACTCATATATACAGGCCATAGCAGTGACTCATGGAGCACAGTAGGTAACTGGCCCCTGCCCCTAAAGCCACCACTTTGTATCTGGCTCTACCCAGCTACTGTTTTTGCACCAGGCTCTGATTGGTGGAACTTTTGAGTTCTAGTTAAAAAAAAATCCCACAAGCCTGAAGTTTGCCCACACCTGATCTATGCCCATACCTGGTATTACTATTTCCACATAGCAACAATTCAGTATTCATAGTGTGAAACAACATAACAAAGGGGACCCTCCCTTCCTTCCTTCCTTCCTTCCACATTTAGTTACCACCTTTCCACAAATGTCACCATATGTTCAACAATTCAAATAAAATAATATATAGAAGCAGGAAAGCACGAACATTAAAACACTGAAACAACAGTAGAACTACTATTCTCAGTTCAAAAGGCCAAATGAAAGAGATGTTTCTAAACTCTTTTCTGAAAAGCTGAAATGGTGTGGACCAGTCTTAGCCCTGAAGGGAGTGTTCCAGAATTTGGCAGTGATGCAAGAGAAAGACCTTTTCAGAGTGCCCGACAAATGGGCCTTTGCAAGCAGGGCTGTCCTCCAATGGGTCTCTCCTGCAGATCTTAATAATAACTGGACAGATTCAATAGAAAACTGTCCAGGGCATAACTGAGTTTGCAATATTGAAGACAGGAAGAAAACTTGGAATCACATACTTAGGCTATGTCATGTTATGTGCATGTATCTCAGTCACCCTGTTTTTAATGTGAGATTTGGTACATTTAGGAGAACTCATAGGCTTGGATCAAAACTTGCTCTTGGATGTTGAGATGTTCTCTTTTACTGTACTGGCCAAATGTTTCGAGACGTCATCTTGGCCTCAAAGGTGTACACGATTACAGAACAATGTCACTTTCATACAATATATAAACACATATCGGCCTGCCACCAAAGTGGGCTGAGGGGGGTGGGGAGGAATAGAACACTTATAATTCAGAAATGATGTTTGTCAAAAGAATGGAAGGTGTCAGTAGGTACGCTTGTGAAACACCCCATGAGTCTGCCATGACATCCATCAGCTGACTCTAGCTGGATTCTCAAGTGTCCAGTTCGAAGGGAAGGGCCATAGCTCAGTGGCAGAGAACGTGTTTTGCATGCAGAAGGTCCCAGTTTCAGTCCCTGGCATCTCCAGGCAGAGCTGGAACAACTCCTGCCTGAAAACCTGGAGTACCACTGCCAGTCAGTGTCTACAATACTGTGCTTGATGGACCAAAGGCCTGACTCAGTATATGGGAGCTTCCTATGTTCCTATGCCTGTGTCAGGGTATGAGGCCTTAACTAGTAAGAATAACCATTTATCCACAGTGTACTAGTTCATGCTACAACCTTTATGTTAGCTGTTTAAGTCTAAAGCAGATTGTAGGACCACAAAGGCGGCATGCAAAGAGATGTTCCGAACACCCACAGCAAACACAGCACCATCCTATGTCTGTCTACTCAGAAATAAATGCTGTGGAATTCAGTGGGACTTACTCCCAGGTCACTGTGCACAGGATGTAGCTGACATAATGTGGAGTGAAACAGCAGGCAGTCTTCTGGCCCTGAAACCTGCTTGGTCCCCTCCGCAAATATAATCTAGATGCACCCAAGTATTCTTTTTGTTGAGAAGAAACCTAACGCATAGATTCTGGCAACTGTAATTTGCACAGTCTGCTCTGCTACCTCCTTTTTTAGAAATAAGAACAATCTCAGCAGCCTCCCATTCCTTAAGCCTGTGTTGGTTTTAGAACAACTTAGCTCTCGTGGCTTCTCCCAAAGCATCCCGGGAATTATAATTTGGGAATGTTGAGATTTCTCTGTTAGATACTTCTAGCCTGGGATAGGCAACCTTTTTGGGCTTGTGGACACATTTGGCAATTAGAGAGACTGTCCTGGGCATCACCACAAATGGCTGCCATGGGCGGTGTGGCCAGCAACAAGTAACTTGCCCCAAAGGCTGAGTACATGGCAGGGGTAGGGCCTGAGCCCCAAATACAATAAACAACTCCTTTGAAACCACAGTTTTCAGCCTCAACAGCAACCTATATTTCAGTAATCCCAGCTGCTGGGAGAGGCTATAGCTCAGTGACAGAGCACCTGCTTTGCACTCAGAATGTCCCAGGCTCATTCCCAGCATCTTCACGTAGGGATAGGAAGGAATCCAGCTGGAAACCCTGGGGAGTCACTTCCAGTCACTGTCGGCGATACTGGGCTAGATGGACCAATTATGTCATTCAGTATAAGGTAGCTTCCTATGTTCCTATGTAAATGTGTTAAATTAAAAATAATACTTGCAAGGGACAGGGCACTTTGGCAGGCACCAAGGAAGGTGTCAACGGGCACCACATTGCCTACCTCTGCTCTAGGCTCTCTCAGAGAATTATAGTTCGCATGACTCCCTGGAAAGTAGGAATGGCTACTCAAGTGGGTTAAATCTATGTGGTGCAGGTATGCCTTTAGTCACACAAGATATGGTGTATGCAGGTGCTGCTTATGGTGTACTATGCATGATTCTTCACTGACCAATGAATTTAACATCCTTTGGTCCACAAATCAGGCCACATCCCTAGCTCATCCCTAGACCAGATATGCTGGTCACAACCAGCAGTATAGTGCTGGGGGGTCGCACTGGGGCTTTGCTCCAGCACTTTTATTGGAGCCAGCTCCCAGCCAGGTCAGCTTTTGCTACTGCTGTGCGGCAGATGTGGAGGAGGGAGCAGACGAAGGGAGTGTGGGCGACTGGCAGCTGCCTCGCGCCTAGAGGGGAACAGAGGAAGGGAGTGTGGGCGACTGGCAGCTGCCTCTCGCCTACCAGAGCCAGCCGGACAAAAGGGGTGAGAGAGGGAACCTGAGGGATCTCTGCAGCCTCCTCTCGGTGCCCCCTATTCTCCTCCTCAGCTCTTGGCTTCTCCACCTTCCACCCCCTGAGCAGCTGCCATGCCTTGCAACTTGACCGTCCCCAGCAAGCCCCTCAGCTTCCTGACCCTTTCCCCACCCTGCTGCCCATCTTTACTCCCGTGCCTGTGCGCCAGGCACTGCCCTCATTGTCCTGCAGCACTGGCCACCTGTTCAGGGCTGCTGCTACTGGCCACAGCAGGAGCAGGCAGCGGCAGCGGAGGGGGGGGGGAGGCAGACTGCCGCCACCATTGTCTGTTACTTGTGCTTATGTGTGGGGTTTGCTGTGTGTGGGAGAGGGATTCAGTGGGCTTGATGTGCAGACGTTAGCAGGGGATCATGTTTTAGCACCGTGCAGTGAAAAGTTTTTACCTGCTGTTTGCACATCAAGGACATTTCAAGGCACAGGAGGGGGGCTGGAGTTGGATCCAGCACCTCTGGTTGACAGTAGGATCCTAGGCTTGTTTACTTGGAAGTAAGTCCCAATGTGTTCAATGGAGTTTATGTTGGAGGGACTAGGGCCATGAGTCACCTAACCTGAACTTGAAGTGTTAATATGAGTAAGGTGGGAGGGGATCTCTGAGAGGTTCTTATTTATTTATTTATTTATTGCATTTATACCCCGCCTTTCTCCCTCTTGCAAGGAACTCAAGGCGGCTTACATTATCCTCCTCCTCACCATTGTATCCTTACAACAACAACCCTGTGAGGTAGGTTGGGCTGAGAGTCTGTGACTGGCCCAAAGTCACCCAGTAAGCTTCCATGGCCAAGTGGGGACTAGAACCTGGATCTCCCGGCTCCCAGTCCGTCACTCTCACCACTACACTACACTGGCTCCTTCTGCCTTCTTCTGCCTTTTCCTTGTCTTCCTCCCTCTACTTTCCTATCTTCTTCCTTCTTCCTCCTGTAAGTGATGCTGACCTCAGCCAGCTTACCTTGAGATGTAAGTTTGTTATATCTTCAGTAAAAGTCTGTTCCTAACCCACCACTTGAGTGTGTATTGTCTACATCCATGGCTACTGATGGGGAGGGGGGGGCTGATTCGGACTTCAGTTTACTCCCCTAGTGAGCGTAGTTATGCTTGTAGCCTTGTAGCCTTGTAGGGCAATCCTACTTGTCTATTCAGAAGTAAGTACCATTATGTTCAATGGGATTTACTCCCAAATAAGTGTGTATAGGATTGCAGCCTTAAAGGAGTTGTGGCTCACAGCGGACTAAGTTCCATTTATTTTAATGTGGCATTGCTTCACACCTGGTTGCAATGGCTCTTCATAATAATAAATAATAATAAATATACTATGATGATGATTACATGTTTCTTGAATTAAAAATGACTAACATTTTTAGCCCACACTGGAGACATTCAAGATGAAGCTGGACAGCCATCTGTCAGGGATGCTTTTAATTTATTTATTTATTTATTTATTTATTATTACATTTATTAATCGCCCATCTGGCTGGTCACCCAGCCACTCTGGGTGATGTACAGTGTACAATAAAACAGTTTAAAACAATAAAATTCTATAGTAAAAACATTTTCTAAAATACCCTAACCCACCCCAAATGCCTGCCTGAACAACCACGTTTTTAATGCACGACGGACGCTCATTAAAGAGGGGGCATGGTGGAGTTCCCTAGGGAGGGAGTTCCACAGAGTGGGGGCTACCATAGAAAAGGCCCTCTCCCTTGTCCCCATCAGTCTAGCTGTCCTGGCTGATGGGACAGAGAGAAGGCCATCCGAGGCTGATCTTGTTAAGCGGCCTGTCTGGTGTTGCTGGAGGCGCTCCTTAAGATAGGCTGGGCCGGAACCATATAGGGCTTTAAAGGTCAAAACCAACACCTTGAATTTGGCCTGGAAAACAACTGGTAACCAGTGCAACTCCTTCAGCACTGGAGTGATGTGATCTCGCCGGCGGCTGCCTTTAATCAGGCGAGCTGCCGCGTTCTGCACCAGCTGCAGCTTCAGAACCATCTTCAAGGGTAACCCCACGTAGAGCGCATTACAGTAGTCTAAATGAGAGGAGACCAGGGCATGTACTACCGATGGGAGCAGATGGTCGGGAAGGAAGGGGTGCAGCCGCCGTATCAGATGGGGTTGATACAGCGCTGTCCAGCTCACAGCTGACACCTGAGCCTCCATGGACAGCTGGGAGTCCAACATGACCCCAGGCTGCAGACCTGGTCTTTCAAGGGTAGCCGTACCCCATTCAACACCAGGTCAACATCCCCCACCCTCCTCTTGTCTCCCACCAAAAGTACCTCAGTCTTGTCAGGGTTCAGCTTCAGCTTGTTCCTCTCCATCCAGCCACTTACTGTCTCCAGACATTTGGACAGGGATTCTACGGCCAACCTTGGTGAAGATTTGAATGAGAGGTAGAGCTGTGTGTCATCCACAAATTGATGACACCACACCCCAAACCTCCTGATGATAGCCCCCAGTGGCTTCACATAGATGTTAAATAGCATCGGGGAGAGGATGGAACCCTGTGGCACCCCACAAGTGAGTGGCCACGGGTCCGAAACCTCCTCTCCCAGTGCTACCCTCTGGTACCTGCCGGAGAGGAAGGACCGGAACCACCGCAATATGGTGTCTCCAATGCCCAACCCCTCCAGGCAGTCCAGGAGGATACTGTGGTCAACAGTATCAAAAGCCGCTGAGAGGTCGAGGAGAACAAGGAAGGAACATTCACCCCTATCCAGAGCCCTCCTCATATCATCCACCAAGGCGACCAAGGCCGTTTCTGTCCCAAGCCCAAGCCTGAAGCCCGACTGAAATGGTCTAGATAATCAGTTTCTTCCAAGTGTGCCTTCAACTGCATCGCCACCACCCGCTCAATCACCTTGCCCCAAAATGGCAGATTTGAGACTGGGCGAAAGTTGTTCAGAACTTGAGGATCCAAGGAGGGCTTCTTTAAGAGTGGTCTTATCACTGCCTCCTTGAGGGCTGATGGCATCACTCCCTCCTCAAGGGAGGCGTTCACCACTGCCCTGATCCCCTCACCCAGTCTCTCTCTGCAGCCCATGATGAGCCAAGATGGGCAAGGATCAAGTAAGCAGGTGGTCGGCCTTACAGATGAAAGCACCTTGTCCACTTCATCAGGAGGAAGAAGCTGGAACTGATCTTTGACTTGGATTCCTGCTTACTTCTTGAGTAGGGGGTTGGATGGTCTAATAGGCACCTTCCAACACTACTATTCTATGATTCTATGATTAACCAAATAATATTTTCTAGCAAGTTGCTGGACATGACTTTGTGTGTGTGTGTTTTCTTTTCAAATGGATCTTTTAATAATTCCGAATTAGGGTGACCAGATTAGGGGTGGGCGGATCACTTACTTGGTTCAGTTCTGGGGCAACTGCTGGGGGGGGGAGGTGATCCGTCCCTCCCCTCGGAATCCTCCCTGGCCGGAATCCTCCCCGGCAAGGCCACGGAGCCGCCAGCTGGGCCCGTCCGCAGCCGGACTTCCGTCCTCTGCCGGGTTGCGGATGCAAATGGCTTCCAGCATAGCAGACGCCATTTGTGTCCCTGAGTTAGCCATGATAGGCTATGTAAATACTTACGTAGCCTATCACTGCTAAAGCAGGGACACAAATGGCGTAGTGGATGCTATTTGCATCCCCGCTCTTTGCCATGATAGGCTACATAAATATTTACGTAGCCTATCACGAAAAGAGTAGTGATGCAAATGGCATAGCAGACGCCATTTGCGTCCCCGCTCTTTGCTGTGATAGGCTACGTAAATACTTATGTAGCCTATCACAGCTAAAGCAGGGACACTCATGCTTTTGCCACACCGCCACCTTCTCCGTTGCGCTGAGACAGCAGCTGCTTGCATCTGCAGATGGAGCAGTGGACGGCTGCAGACGGACCGGACTGGTCGGCGACCAGGTAGGGTCCGTCCCAGGGGGGATCCCATGGGGTGGTGGTGGGGGTAGTCTGTTCCACCATGGACTCGGGGGGGGGCAGATTCTTAAGAATCAGACCTCATTGGAGTCGGTGGTGGATTTCTCTGCCATCCCTAGACCAGATACTCCAAACAAAGTAACTGAAAGCTCATTTGTGTTGTATAATCTTACAAGTTTGTATAATTTTAGAAGGGGGTGTGGCTGTGAGGGGGTGAGGCTGTGACTATCATGAAGGGACCCTGCACTTCTGAATTTTCCACTACAGTACTGGTTACTACCCTAGCTCATCATGAAGGAAAGCATGGCAAGCCAGAGATTTACTATTGGTAAAAATAAAAAGGCAAAGATTTGACATGTCATCAATGTCATATTGAAACTCACCGCAGCAAATCTCATATTTTTAAAATGAGTCTGAATTGCAATTATTATTTTTTGCTTGGTGTAATGCTTTTCTTTGGGTCTCTGATATAGACGAGTGGCCTCTTTGTACAGGAAAACACAACGTACAATTTCAGATTCTAGTTAGGAATCATTTCCAGAGAGAGGATAGAGAAAGCGAGCTCATTCTTTTTGTGACACATCAGGGGGTTGATGTATCTTTGAAGAAGCAGAAACCCTGTTGACTTTTGCCAAAAATAAGAGAAACTTTCCCTGAGTGCTCAGTATTTTAGAGAAAGCATGCCAGCATCCCATCAAGACTGTACTATCGTTAGCCTAGTTGTAGAAAATGAGTGCATTGTAATAAAACTCAAAGGCTTTGAACTTCCCTCTATTGTCACTGGAGGTCTTTCCCTACTCATTTAGCAAAAGGAGAACAACTCTGTTACAATCAGATAATGCAAATCAAAGGAAACTTATCATGCAGTCGCTAACTGGATAACTGTGCTAATACGATTTCCTCTCTTTAGCTATGTAACCAGAATCTAGGATGACCTTTCTAGGGAAACAGAAAACCTACAATGTGCACTCTTACTAATGTATTCTAATGCAATTAGTTCATACAAAAAGCCTTGTTAAATTCGCAGTATCTGCTTTCACCTTTACAATAATTGCTAGTGATCCCAAACCAAAAGCCTGTGTCATTGCAGCACTACTCATACTGTAAATAACATGAAGTTGACAGGATTTTTTTTTTAAAGTAATGCTCAAGGCAGGTTTTGGTGTCCCCTGCAAGGTTTTGTGTCCCCAAAACCTTGCATTCAGAATAAATTCTACATTTTAAGATCTGCTTGCAGCTGTTTGATTTGCATAATAATGGATTCCAAGTTTGAAGCTTTAAAAGTATCTGGAATTTTTTTTCTGGATAGACTGGAATGAAGAGGACAAGGACAGACCTCCACAGACAGTAGGTCTATGGCTATAGGTGGCCAGGAAAGGGCAATGGAAAACAGTGATTATGGTGATTGATGGATTAGCCTGCTGATTAGTTTTATAGCCATGGCAGATTCCCAGTTCTATGTTTCTCTTCCACCTTCCTCTGCAGGTACTACAAGTAGGGATGTATGGATTCCCCACATTCTGTTCTGGTGGGGAATCTGCCCAGGGGGGAGGTGATCCAACCCCCCACCCGGAATCCTCCAGAGTGACTCTGCTCCATGAGGATTCTGTGGAGCCGCACTCTGGCTCCGTATCGCAGCACTTACCTCGGCTCTAGGAGGATTCAGGCTGGAACAGCACTAGGGCCCTGGAGCGCTGGCGATACAGTAATGGCAGCTGCCATTACCGTATCTCTGGGCGGAATACGGCCGCAAATGGCATAGTGGACGCCACTTGCAGCTGTAAAGTGCTGAGTTTAACCTAAATGCAGCTGTGAACGGCTGCAATTAGGTTAAACAGAGGGCTTTACGGCCACAAGTGGTGTCCAATACACCATTTGTGGCTAGCCTATCACGGGAAAAAACACAGCTGCAAATGGTGTATTGGGCGCCACTTGCGGCCGTAAAGCCCTCCGTTTAACCTAATTGCAGCCATTTACGTCTGCATTTAGGTTAAACTCAGCACTTTACAGCTGCAAGTGGCATCCACTATGCCATTTGCGGCCGTATTCCGCCCAGCGATACGGTAATGGCAGCTGCCATTACCGTACCGCCAGCGCTCCGGAGCTGGAGTGCCATTCCGGCCAGAATCCTCCTAGAGCGGAGGTAAGTGGAGCTGTTCCACTGCAGATTCCGGAGGCTGGATTCCAAAGAATCTGGACTCATTTGAGTCCACGGCGGATTTCTCTGACATCCCTAACTACAAGGATACATCAAGATGAGAGTGGACCTATAAGTGCAACAGTGCTGCAATTTCAAGGTCTCACTGCTTGGAGATGCTGCATTGATCAGGCTCGAAAGACTTCCTGGACTCAAACCATGCCCCCAACATGGGGGAAAATGTACACCAGCCTGGTAAATAAATCCCTTCAAGTGGAGGCTGGTGGCTCCAATGCCAGTGGGGCTGTAAATCCTCTCTGGGTTTCAGTTGGAGCCAGTCATAACTCTAAAGGAGCTATCCAAGGTGCTGAACCCTATCACCAAAATAGTTTCAGCACCTTGGATAGCTCCTTTAGAGTTTGGACAGGTTCTGACTGAAACCTAGAGCAGATCTACGGCACGACTAACATCGGAGCCACCAGCCTCCACTGATCACCTCCCCACAATTGCTTGCAATGGGAAGAAAATAGTTTTTTGGGGGGAATGATGGAAAGAGGAAGAACATGGCTTCTCCCATACATCTGCCCTGCCTGGAGGAGTCTGGTAGGGCAATGATTATATCGGAGGCTCTGACATTGGAGCACTTCGAATAGGCAGGTAGGATTGCCTTATTACAAAAAAAAAACAGGAAACTGTCTCATAGCAGCAGAAATCACACTCCCTACTGCTGCTAGTTGCCATTTGTTGATATCAGTGTTTTGTTTTCACCAACAATAAACCAGATAGGGGGCAGGAAGCACTAACCTTACTCTGTGTTGGTTTCATGGCACCATCATGTATAGCCAATGGGACTGGGCTACATAATGACATCTGAAGCCAAATCAAGAGTGTGATCATTGCTTTCTACCTTCACTCTGGTTTCTTGTTATACTTTCAATGATTGTGACTAAACTTAACTGTATAGGAATTATTATTACTGTTTTAAAACTGTTGTAAATTCTGCCTAGGGAGAATTTTTTGCCCTTAAAGGAGAGGCATAAATGTATTAAATAAATAAGGGAGCAATCCTACCAGGAGAGGTGGCTGCCTCTGAACTCAGAGGCGACCACCTATCCAATGCAGGGCAGGAGAAGCGTGGAGGGGATCGTCCCCTCTGTGCTTCAGCTGCCCTGCATTTGCAGCTAGACAGCTGATTTTGGCTGTCTAGCCGCAGGAAGTCGGAGGGTGGGAAGTGGTGGCTGGACAACATGTTGGATGTGTCGTACTGGATTTCCAACATCTCCATCCCAGCATGCCCCCAAGAATGCCCCATTTTTGCCACTCCATGCTCCTCTTCTGAGTGCAGAGCATGGGACTATTCCATGCTGCCTACCAGGAGGTGAAGGTCCCCCTTGTGGGCTCCGAGGTTGGTTCCCGGGAACCGACCTATCGTATGGCCATCTAGCCACTGACTAGCGGCCACAGGGTTGCACCCTAAATAAATCTAAAAATAACACATTGTTGGTTTAAAAAGAATAAAAAATGGCACCCAATGCAAGTAGAGAGTGATCACAATAATGATAAATGTGGAGAACCCTTTGCCCCTACTCATAGGCTCCTCTTTGAAATACAACTGAAAACTTAGAAACACAGCAGTAAAATGGTGGTGCTGGTGGTGGTGTGTGGGGAGAGTTTTGCTCATCTATACTAAGAAATCTACAAATAGAATACAAATACTTTCTATTTTTGCAATCTCCTATATCAGCCGAGCAAGCTGCTCATTTAAAGGGTCATATCTGAAAGATCAGGGTCTATACAAAATTGTCTTGTACCAGAGTACAGAAGAAGGTAAACAGAATGGAGACAGTCCTCTAAAATCCTATGGGATGTTTTAGTTAGGGGGGTGGGTTTGGAAACTAGGATAAACTGGGTGTCAGCCCTGAGATTAATTTTTCCATGACAGGGTTCAGCTATGGAAAACATAAAATGATTGCACAAGTCAGCAAGTCCCTGAGTATGAGCAGAGTACATTTCAATTATCACTGAATAACCATGACCCATTTTCACATTTGGGGATCAGAAAGCAAGGCTTGTACATTGGATGGCATGTCTTCCAGTGAAGATGAGCCCCAACACCTCACTTTCTCTTTAAAAAGGAAATTAGGCTCTGCTTGTAATATTTTTTTTAATGAAATAGAATTGCTTTCTTTCTTCTGAATATGAATGCCTTTGTAAACATCCCAACTACAATTACAAGAGTGAATAAACTTCTTGGCCTGAATTGCTACCATTATGTTAGTGTAATCTTCTTTTATGGAAGTCACTTTTCCCCACAGTAATTCTGCTCTAAGTACAGCAGAATCACTATGAATAGCTATTCGGAAATCACTGAAATGACTCTGGACTCTTATTGTACACCCAAGGTTGTTTCTGCTCTTGCAAACCTTAAGTAATTTCCTTTCTAACCCAAGTATTTGGACTGCATCACTTCGATGTTGCCTGCCTTTTTACCAATGACCCGTCATAGCAATTCACATTTGAGAACAAACCTGGCAAAAGGTTTACATAAAACCACAACTGTTGCCAAGGACATTTGCTGGAAAGCAGGTGCCATGGATATCCATGGATTTTACCTAGGTGAAAATGTTCTCAGAGACACAGTCAGAGAGTAACTTAGGCTGCAATCCTATGCACACTTACCTGGGAGTAAGCCTCATTTAACTTAATGGCGCTTATTTCTGAGTAGATATGCATAGGATGGTACATTGAGTTACATAAACCTACATCTTAAGCAGTCTTTTTCTCAGAGTTCTGTCTTGAGTCCAATAGCCTGAGTTCTATTCCAGCCAATTTTGGAACTTTGCATGATATTGGTCAAGTATCAGAAACAGAAGTAGTACAGAAATACAATAATGCTCCTGTTATAGCCAGCCATGTCCTCCTCCAGGATAGCCCCCCCCCCTTTTCTTGGTTTTTATTTTCCAACTGATACACAGTTCTGTGGCTATTGAGCATGCTCCCTCTTCCTTGGGCCATGTTTTTTTTTTTTTTTTGGTGCCCTTCATTTTCTAAAGGCACAATCCTATGTCCTGTAGACAGTGTCTGGGGGACATGGGATATTTTTCTTTCTGGGATCTGAGGTCAGAACCAGGGCTCTGACCTCGGAGCCCAGAAACCACATTCCTCCTCCAGCTACATCTCCACACACAGAAACGGAGAGTGGAGATGGTGAAAAGGGGGCAGTCCTGGGGGCAGGGAGGGGAGAAGACTGCAGAAGTTGCTTTACACAGCTTCCTACGCATGTTCTGGCCTCCTTCCCTCCCGTCCCCGAAGATGCGCCTAGATGGACGAAATCACCTGTCTAGGGAAAATGCAGGGTGGTCAGAGCAAGGAGGCAAGGATCCCCTTCATGCTACGGGTGTCCTGTGTTGGATACTCGGCAGCCTCTGACTTCCGAGGCTGCTGAATATCAAGATCGGATTGCTCTAAGATTCTTTGGACTTCTTCAAACCCTGGGGTTCCCCTGAGCCTACTGATACCTAAGGCTTCTTTCTCAGTGGCTTAATTTTGGCTCCAATCTTGTCGGCACTTCACCACCTGATTCTGCTGTTTCAGAAAGGCATCTGAGTTTCCCCCAAATATATGTCAATTTCCCAGAAATGGACAAAAATGCAGGTGGATACTGTAAACTTGTCCTGTGCTTTCCCAGGTTATTTTTATGCTCCCCACAAAATACACCTTCACCGCTGCAAATACTGGGCTCCTGATCCAGACCAAGAGGAGTCCTTTCAAGTCCCAATTATTTCAGGAGGAGAGATAGAAACATTTATAAGGGTTAAAGGCCCATTCTTGGATATGTTTACATTAAACTGCAAAAAAAGAAAGAAGGTGGGGTGCATTAAGAGGATTTGCTATGGTTACTTTTTTATAACCTCATAATATTATGATAGCAAGCGAGGTTGTCAGCATAGCTCAGTCGCTCCTTTTTTTAAGGGAAGGGTGTCAGACCTCAGACCTGCAAGCCATATCTGGCTTGCCTGGGTCTCATCCAGCCCTCTGGGCTGCCCCAGAAGGCCACGCCTCCTTCTCCTGGCCTGATTGCTTTGCCCAGACTGCTGAGCATTTGGTGACTTTTCAGCTTTTGCACGGCTTTCCCTCCCTATTCTAAAAGGTTGAAATGCCTCTCTTAAGGCTTAGTTACTGGGAGGAAGAGCTTCAAGCTACAATATGCTGCTATTTTTTTATGCTGCCTCTTTTGCCTTGAGCCTGCCCACCACTGGAATGCAGTCTCTGAGAGTTTTTCTGAAATTGAATTTGGCCCCTGAGCTGAAAGAGGTTCCTATCCTCTCTTTTGTAGAAAGGGTTTTTTTTGTTTTGCATGCATACCTTGTAGATCATCCCATTTAATTTGTTTATACTGAGTCGCCCTAATCTAACTGTAATCAATCCTGGGCAACTAGTGGCATAGAACACTGGGTGGTCCTTGAAGTGGATGCCCACTTCGCTTAAACCCCCTCCCCACTTCAGGCCAGTTTACTAGGGCTTGGGTGAGAATTGCAATGAGAACCTGTAATACCCCAATGCATATCTATACTGGCAATGCATGTGAAAGGGATTCTTCTGGGGTGGTGGTATGTGAGTAGAATCCAGTGGTGTTTATGCTCCCGCCGATTCTCTTGTGCCCCACCAATTCCATTGTGCAAGTGGCCCCCACTGCTTGTGCAATGCTGATTTAGTATTTCCAAGGCAACCTCAAACAAGCAGAAATGCTATCTTCTGGAAGGAGGCAGGTTAGCCGAGCTGGCAGAAAGGAGCTCCGTCAACCTGCCTCCTTCCAGAAATGAGTGCTTCTGCTTGTTTCAGGGCTTCTCCAGGAAGTGCTGAATCTCCCTTACATAAACAATGGGTGCCACTTGCACAACAGAATCAGCAGAACTCACCGCTTGCGGAAGGGAATTGGCGGGGTGTAAAGGAATTGGTGGGGGTATAAGCGTACCATTGGATTCTGCCCTGTGTTTTTAAGGGAGCTGTGGATCTCTCTCTTGGTGGACTAATATGTGAACCAGTGAGTTGACCAGGAATGTAGGTACTCCTAAGGAAGAATCATATATGGTCTGAAACATGGGAGCGTTCTGGAGGGGGATCCCCCTCTGCTCTCCCAATGTGGAACTTCTGGGGATTGCAGGTACCCCTACACGTGAAAGACAGCATCCTGTTTTTGTCAGCATGTACAAGGGTAATGAATTCAAACTGAAACAAAGACAGCCAAGACTGGAAACTTCTGTGATGAGCAGAGATGAAAAGAATTAGTCCTGGTTAGCTCAGAAAAAGGATGCTGAGATATGATCTCTACACTAATGCAATGGAAATTAACAAGTTTCATGGCAAACCTTTGACTGAAATGTGGGACATAAGGGCTGAGTAGGATCTCATCTGGATGCCACACAAATCTCACTTTGCAGTCCCCAGGTATGTTTTTTTGTGAGAAGCAGGGCTTACGTTTGTGCCAGTGGTTGTGCATGTCTGTTGTGTCAAAATATTTGAATGCATTTCTCCCCTGATAACGTTGCATGGTCAGGATTGTCACAGCTGATATTAAATTGCTAGTCCAATTTGCAAAAGTCATTAGCTTCATCTAGTTTAGAAGTCCCTTCCCCATTCTCATTGCAACAGCGATGCTGTGTGTGTGCATGTGGGAAATACTTTCACTCACTCGGCAAAAAATAACCTCAGTCTTGACCCTACACAGGGAAAATGAATTCCCTAGGCATGGCGAGAGATTACCTGTTTGTCCAAGCAGAATGTATATAAAGTGGAGGACTGTCTAGTAAGGCAGCAAGATGAGTCCAAGATGAGGCTGAAGGTATGTGATTAGATAGGACCCTGGGGTAAGTCAACTCCTGGGGGACATGATAAGTGAGTGAGTACTGCTGAAGCAGCAGACACCTTGCTGCAGTCCACCGTAGGGAAGCCTGGATTGGCATTAACACACACACTCGCCCTCTGTGGATGTTGCTTCAGGCACCTAAGTCTCTTTTCAAAGCCAAGGAGAAGAAAGAGGGTGAGGACAGCAGGGAAGAGAATCGGAGATGCGGGGTGGGGGAGAGGAAAAGCCACATAAAAATTCACGAGGTAAATTAGATGTGCTTCTTGCAAAAGCCAAAGCTGCCCAGTTTTCTCTGGAAAGGGAGTTCCTATTGTCTTTCTTTGCTGAATTCCTCGAGGAGTGATGTATATGAGGCAAATGATCACAGATGAATAAATAAGCCTTGTAAAAGTGCAAAAAAGAGGGAGACCCAACTTATCTGCTGGAAAAGGCTCAGAGACTCACCTTTGTCAACAAGGTTAGAGCCTGTTTACTTGGAGGCAGTTGCTAATTTGGACATTCCTGCGAGGATGTTTTCAGTGGAATGGGTGTCATAATTGCAGGAGGTTGTCCACGTTGTAGTGGGCAGCAGTTGGGAATCCAAGAGGAACTAGCTTGGATTACACAGTGTCTAATGGTTTTGGCAGTAGCTTTGGATGTAAGTATAGCTAACGTGTTTACCCCTGGCCTTGAGATGTTCACAAAGATGCTTTCTTCTCTTTCTGGCATGAATCCAAGACAACCTTGAAATATCCTTGCCCCTCCTCCACTCCCTGCTCCTGACCCATCATTAGAGATAGGACCTGTGTTGACACTTCATCTGAGGAACACCACAGCACACGAATGCTCACTGACCCAGAACCCTCGGATGCCCATAAAATGAGGCTTGTATATCCATGAATGTGAGTCTTTCACAGTGTAAATTGAGAAGTAATATAATTTCAGTTTGCTTGCCAATTCAAAATACCTGGATTTGTGGCAACTGGCCCGTAAGTGTGGGGGGTGGGGAGGGAGAAGAGGAGAGAAACTCCAGTCAGAATTCTTTTATATCTTTAAAGGAAAGATTAAACACTTTACGTGCTATAGCTTTCAGAATCAAAATTCAGAACTTACTTACTTTCACTGATGACACCGGTATCAGGTTTGATTGATACTCAAAATGATTCTGAGTTGCATCTGCTGCTGAACTAATGGAACATGGCACTTAACACAGGGAGAAGAATATATACCCTTCCATATATGAAAATATGTTTTACTGTTGCTTGCTTTTTAAAGAGGGGGATAGTGGCGATCATAAAAAAAGGTTTTATTATGTTATTTATTACTGGTTGTTATTTTTCTTTTCCGTCAATTTCTGCCTCTGATGATGCAGTGGATTTTACTTATTTATCTACATTTGGTCCTGCTTCTATGAATGCTGGTTGTTATTTTCTTCTAAGTCTTTCTTTTATATGGAATTTAACACTTCTGCTCACAACATTGTTATTAGTTTCTACTAGTTCCATGAAAGCTATAGGACTCCAGGCTGATTCTATGTCATGCTGTTTAAGTATGCATGTTCTGGTGGCCTATTCAGACAGACAGACAGACAGACAGACAGACAGAGAGACAGAGCTACAAACATTATTGGAAATTATAGAAGAAAATAAAGTAATAATAAGAGGCTACATGTTGAATTTTGATTGTGCCATTTTATTAGCGGAATGAACAAAGTATTATGGTGCTAGCCAGGTGGTCAACCTACTGAACATTCATGTGGATGCACTTTGCATGTGGTTGTGTGGGGCAGGCTGGATTAAAAAAGGGAGACATTTGCTGTATTAAATGTTCTTAGCCAGGGATGAGTTTCAGTTCTAGTTGCTGGGATATCATCTTCAGAATTGGCTCCAGATTTACATTGGAATCAATGGGACTTAATGTTAGTCCTACGACTAAAGCTGAAATCAAACCTCAGTTAGGTGAGGAGAGAAATGCTACTGAAGTCACTGCAGACCTTTGCTGTTCAGCTGTCAAGTAAGGAGACAATTTATTAAAACATTAACTAAACTTTTAACCCTTTGATTTTAGCAAATACAGCAATAAGATTAACCCCATAATACCCAAACCAAGCTATATGCAACATCAGAAGACAGTTCTGTTCCTTCACAATCATAATGCCTTTATACAAATCAGTGGTGCAGCCAAACCTGGAATACTGCATACAGTTCAGGTTTCTGCACCTCAAAAAGGATATTGTAGAGCTGGAAAAGGTGGTAAGAAGGGCAGCCAAAGTGATCAGGGTATTGGATTAACTCTCCTATGAGGAAAGGTGACAAAACGTGGGGTTCTTTAGCTTAGAAAAATTGTGAATAAGGTGTGTGTGTGGGGTCATGATAGAAATGTATAAAATTATGCATAGTATGGAGAAAGTGAAGGGGTACCTGTCTCATAATACTAGAACCTGGGGTCAACCAATGAAGCTGAATGGTGGGAGATTCAGGAGAGACAAAAGGAAGTACTTCTTCACACAGCACACATTTAAGCTGTGTAATTTGCTTCCACAGAATATGGTGATTGCTGCCAACTTGGATAGCTTTAAAAGGGGATTAGAGAAATTCATGGAGGCTGTCAATGGCTACTAGTCATGATGGCTATATGCTACTTTCAGGATCAAAGCCAGTATGCCTCTGTATGCCAGTTGCTGGGGAACACAAGTGGGAGGGAGCTGTTGCACTCATGTCCATAGCTTCCCAAACTGGGCTATGGATACGATAGGCCTTCAGTCTGACGCAACAGGGCTCTTCTAATGCAATCTTGATGGCTGGGTACATGGCAAATTTCCTTTTAAAGAGGTGATCAGGTGACAAAGAGGTTGGGCTTCCTGCACCTTGAATAGTTGTGTATAAGAAACATTCCAGCTTTCAGGATACGTGCTAAAAATTCTCTCTTGTACACAACAACTAAAGGTGCAGGAGCACTTTTTTCACCTCGCCACCCTTTGACTCGTTGCGAGGAAGGCAACAAAATGTGTTGAAATGTCTGAACTCCAGAGGCCAAAGGAGCAATAAAGAGAAGCATAAACAGGAGAAACAATGGGTTTCTGAGTGGGCATGTTACGTTTTGTAAAAAGTGTTAGGTAATTATTTGGTCTGAATGTCCCAGTAGGTAAGAAAGCAGCCAACTACAAGATTGAAACCAAACCATCCAAGCAAACTTGGATCACTGTAAAAGGAACGAGGCCATTTTAGTAGTATTTGAAGGCTTGCTGCTTCACTCATCAGTGTGAATGGCAAATTTCTGATTGACTTCAAGGAGAACGGGATTAGGCCCTTAGGCTGTACACTAGAGTCGATGTTGGTAAAAAGAGTGCCGGATGCTTCTGAAAACACATGATGAGATAAATCCTTTGGCCACCCTGAAGATTTTTATTTTTACTTTTTACTTTAATGCTGTAGTATATATTTATGGCAGATAGCAAGTTGATGTCTGTCAGTAAGGTTCAGCCTTCCTTTAATAATGTGCTCATACTTCTTTACTCATGCTTATGTCCCCCCCAGCCCTTAGCTATAGTTAAAAACTCTATAGGTATGAAGGAGTTATAAGGCTAAGAACCACGTTTGTATCATCTTGTGAGGTCTAAAACACTGACCATAAACATCTTACTACATTATCCACCCTGTAACATCAATAAAACCTGAGAGCCAGAGTGGAGTAGTGGCTAGAGTACTGGACTGGGAGCTGGGAGAACTGGGTTCTAGTCCCCACTCAGCCACGGAAGCTCACTGGGTGACTTTGGGCCAGTCACAGACTCTCAGCCCAACCTACCTCACAGGGTGGTTGTTGTGAGGATAAAATGGAGAGGAGGAGGATTATGTATGCTTCCTTGGAGGAAAAAAGGTGGGATATAAATGTAATAAATAAATAATAAATAATAAATAATAAAACCTTTAGCTTGAAGGGGAGCAGACAAGACATGTCTACAGGAAGGAACCTCATGTTTTTAGCAAATCCTTTGCCTTAAATCCAGACTGAGAAAGGGCATGGGGTGAAGCAGTTATGTGAGGAGTAGGGTCAGGAATGGTGTCAAGGCCAGGCATGGCTGGGCACCTGCTGAGGGCCCACACCCCAGCAGGGGCCCACTGACAAGAGCTCCCTGGGCTTGCTCCTTCTCATCACCATTGCATCCTGCTTGCTCATCTGCCACTCACTCTGACCCAGACAATAGTGGTTATGAAAGGAAGAGCAATAGATGCCACAGCCTACTTGCTCATGGGCTCTCTGCTTGTCAGGCAAGCAAGTGGTAGCAAAGATGAGAAAGAGGCTGAGAGACCTCAGAAATGTGGAGCTGGCTCTGGGTAGGGTTGCCTCCTTTTCCTCCCCCCATCCTGGAAAACTGGATTCTTTTGCCTCTAACAGCTGTGTGACAGGCAGAAATTTAATGTGTAACAAGCAAAGTTTCTCTATTCCATGCTGGCAAAAGGTGTCCTGTTTAATCGCTACCCGTTATGCAGCTGTTAGAAGCCAAATAAATAAATAAATAAATAAATAAATAACTGGCACCTTCATACATACGGTTTGCCATCAGGATAAGCTCTGATTTTGCCTACAGAGCCGATTTTGCCTACAGAGCCTTTTCTAAAGTGGGTAGTGTTGCATCACATATCAAATCGCTGTCTTGAATCCCTCATGAGATTGCTATGAGCAGATTATGAACTTAGGCCATTCGTGGTCTCTTTCAAAGAGCAAGAGTGTGTATTTCTGGAGAATGTGCTCTGGATCTGGCTAGCCATTCTTCCACTGAATCACAAACTTTTCCACTGTATGTGTGTAGCTGGTGGAGTATAGGGTGGGCAGGTGAAAGAAGGGATGGGGCTTTTGCACTTTCATAGTTGTGCGGAAGAGGGAATTTCAGCAAGAGTATCTTGTCCTGCTAAAATAAAACTCCCTTTTCTATGCAAGCTAGTGAGGTGCAGAAGGCCTGACCTGTTTTGCAGCTGGCCACTCTACTTACTTAGCTGTGTGGGAAGACCACTCTGCATACACTCAGAGGCACTCTGTTTTTTATTAGTGCACATATTCCAGCTTTAGCTCTGCATCTGAAATCAAATTCCAGACAATCCTGGTTACAATTAAACCCTGAGCCCTGAGTGAAAGCAAGCAGCCTTTACCATTTAAAACCAACTAAATCATTTCATAATTGAAAAGAGGATTTAATTCTTAGGAAAAGTCAATTGTGTTAAATATGTCCAGCGATATTTGATACAGTCCTTTCAAAAAGGAGAAAGAAGTGGTGTTGTGTGTCCAATTTAGATGTTTCAATAGGCTTAGTGAGAACAGTATTCTAACAGTTATGAGGCTCAAAAGCATAACCACAGCAGAAAACTAATAGTTGCTGCAGGGGGTCTCCAAAATGAAAATGGTCAAACAATAATTAGGAAAGGGAATATTAGGAATGGATTGTGGATGTAGCTGTATTCTCATTGGGTTGAATACCAAGTAGCTCCTAGAACATGGATACTAGCCACTATCCTGTCCTTATTAAGCAGCAACTCTGCAGTTCACCAACATTGTGAAAATAAAAATAACTGCAATGACTTTGATGATACTGTCCATCACCCATAGTAATTGCAGACATTCTCCATTAGATCCAGTATCTCCCACTGATAACTCCTCTGGCAGATATGCAGAGAAAGCACCAATCAGATGTGATCAGAATGATGTACTTTGTGTTTTCCTCAAACTGTAATCATGGTCTGAAAAGTAAAGGTTGCTTTCATGTCAGTATAATTCCCAAATGAAGTATCACAGTCACAGATATTTTGTGGGTCAGGGAGTAGAAACCAATTGGTGCTTTTCATTGGACAAAAGTTTTGGAGCCATTGTACACACTGCTTTATGACCACCACATAGAAATGTGTGTTTCATAATCAGTTCAGTTCCTGTTCTCTGATTCCTTGAATATCAGCTGGCAGTAAGCTTTGCTCATTTCCCTAAGCGTGTCAGTTTTTTCTTCTTCTTCTTGAGTTCCAGATTTACAGCTTTGATAACTTCTTGAATGCTTAAAGACTGTGAGTCAGTTATATTTCCCAGTTTGGTTGTCACTTCAAAGACATTTGAGGGGTTTTCTCCAACAGAAGGCAGCCAAGGTTTTCTTTTGACATAGTTCTCCAACATAACATGGATATTCCACACCCATGGAAACAAGGGAAAATAATGCACTACCTTTAGCGATTTCTGTAATTGTTCTAATAATAGGCATCACCTTTTTATTCTACAGTACAGGTTCTACAGTATGGTATTTTTGTTGTTGTTAGAATGTCTGCACTTGAAAACACAGAGGGGCAGACGCCAACTACGAAAAATAATATTTTAATACAGACATTCAGACAAATGGAAGCCAGCTCTCCCCCCGCCCCTTTCCAGCTGCTTTGTCAGGTTTTATGACAGATATAGTTCCAGGATTTACAAATACAGATTTTGAAGCAAACTACATTTAATATGATAATATGCAAAGCGTGATAAAACAGCCATTGAACAAAAGAGCTTGTGACTTTCTGGCAATATCATTGTTAAGCAACAGACAAGAAAGATTAAGGTGGGTGCTCAGTTAGAATACGTGCTTGTTGTTCTTTACTAGAAATAACCCCTTGGGTTCTATGGGGCCAGTTAAGAACTTGACTTTGTCTCATGGAGCATAGAAAAGAGAGCATAACAATAACTGAAACTGAGGGAGTGTGGGCAGCAAAACTGATCTTTGAGCAGCAAACACGTGAGAATGCAAAGCTCTTTCTACTTGCTGCTGCTACAGAAAATTACCTATGACACTTTCCTAGGGCTGCTTCATATATGACAACCAATTGTTGTGCCAACCAGTATATGCCAGGCCAGCCAGTTGTTGTTAATTATTGTTGTGAAACGCCCAGAGATATTCGGCTATTCAGCAGTATAGAAATGTAATAAACAAGTAAATGAATCAATCAGCCACCTTCAACCAGGTGCCCTCCAGATGTGTTGGCCAATGGTCATGCTGGCTAGGGATGATGGGAGTAGTAGTCTAGCATATCTGGAGGGCACCAGGTTGGGAAAGGCTGATTTATGCAGTAGGTTCAGAAGTACTTCGGTGTCTCCAATAAAAGAATCTCAAGGCTGGGAAAGGTCTCCACCTGGAAACCTGTAGAGCTGCTACCAGTGAGAAGAGGTAGTATTACACCATTGGCTTGACCAAGGGCCAGGCAGAAGTGATATTAAATGCATGAAAGTACTAAATGTGACTGGGTTCCCTCCCCCCCTTTAACAATAGAATCTGCAGGGGAGAGGGAAGCAGGATCACACTGTGTAGGGGCATGAGGTTAACCCCCCCACAGTCCTGCAATGTGGTCTCCCCGCAAACCACCCTCCAAAACTGATATTAGCTCTAGATAGGGATGTTGGAGAATTTCTCCATGAATCTCTGGGCGGCCGAATGCCAACGCATTCAGCCCCCCGAAATTGGTGGAGAAACGGTCCACTACCCCCCGCCCCCCCCCGGAATGGGACTTACCTTTGTCGAATGTCCCTGGCAGCGGTGGCTCCCAGTGGCAGTTCGGTGGCGGCGGTGGCGGCAGCGGCCGGTCTCCTGACCGGCTGCCGCCGCTGCCATTTCCAAGTAAAACAACAACAACAAACGTGATAGGCTACATAAAGATTTATGTAGCCTATCACAGCTAGATTTTCAAAAAACACCATGATAGGCTGTGTAAATCCTTACGTAGCCTATCACGGCTGACTTTGGAAAAAAAAAAAAAAAGTGCATACGCAAATGGCGGCGCCCATGGGCGCCGCCATTTGTGTTCCTTATTTGGGCATGTGTAGTCTACGTAAACATTTACGTAGACTACGGCAAAAATAAGGGCAACGCTAATTTGTGTCCCAGCAGGAGAAGAGGTTTCATGGCCAGAGGGACGGGGCGCCTCCCCCCCGGCCAGAATTTTGGCTGGAGGGACGGGGCGCCTCCCCCCCTGCCCAGAATTTTGGGGGGAGGGACGGAGTGCCTCCCCCCACCTTGAAACAAGCTGCGGGATGAGGTAAGGGACTTTTGTCCATCCCTAGCTCTAGATGGAAGCTTCCATTGGTGCCAATGGAAGCTTTCCTGCCTGACTAATGGCAGCTTAGGGGTGGAGGATTATTGGTTGGACTGTGGCACAGGGGGAAAGGATTAAGATGAACTGGAAGAACTGGTGTCAAGTGGAAATATAAAGAAACGAAAATGTTTGTGTCTGTGAGGGTCTGTTGGAGTTGCATGGAGGAAGGAAGGAAGGAAGGAGAGAAACAGTAAACCAGGAAGGGAAGCATTGCTCAGACTGAAGATCAAGTTCTGAGGCTGGGGTTTTATAAGGCTTGGTGGAACCAGGCCGGCACATGGTGTGTATGTCAGCTGATCAGTCAGCTTGTATTTCACACTAGGTGGTGCCCTTGATGAACTCTGCAGGGCTTGTAACAGAGATGTTGTCCTGGTGGTGGAGGTGGCAAGACACCACAGTCTGGTTACTGGGAGCTCTGGCTTAATGCACCCTCCCCTCACAGATGCAGAATTGCTTCAACATTTAATAGGTGCATCAGCCACTGTTTAGAAAGACTGTGTGATTAGTACTGTACAATGTAGACTGTCTGATCACAAGGAAAACTAGCACAGGAGAACCTGGAATGATAATCACATTGTGTCACCATGATAACGTAAGGCAAAGAACAAAGAATGAATCAAATTCTGCTTAGAACTTATACCATTAATATAATTGCTATTATTTAATTAGCTCAGACTAGAACTTTGGGACATGTAGGTATTCAAAACAACCAATGTGAGAGTGCCAACTAACAATGCATTGAATTCAGCTGTCACATGAGTTTGTTAGCAGATCTACAAATCAGAGGATAAAAGGGTTCCTGCAGAGGGGAAAATGGTATAGGAAAGCTGAACGTTGTTAAATGTGCCAGTGTGGCATAGTGGCAAGAGGGTCGGAGTGGGAGCTGGGAAATCCAGCTTCTGTTCCCCACTCAGCCATGGAAGCTGATTGGGTGACTTTGGGCCAGTCACAGACTCTCAGCCCAACCTGCCTCACAGGGTTGTTGTTGTGAGGATAAAATGGAGGGGAGGAGGATAATGTAAGCTGCCTTGGGTTCCTTGCAAGAGGAAAAAAGGTGGGATATAAATGAAATAATAAATAAACAAACAAACAAACAAACAAATAAATAAATGACTTCGGCAACAACATCAGCTGGGTTTTTCTGTTTTAAAATAAAAAGATAAGGAGGAGCAAATGGACATAAGATGCTATGAAAAAGTAGGAGGGTCCATTTGGGACAGGAAAGTAAAAATAAAAGGCTGAGTACTGTGTTCACAGAAGCATGGAAGGGGACACCATCCCATAGAAGCAATCAGAATATATTAAATATCCTCGGGAGTATCCAATGTTTGTCCTACCTAAAGTAGATCCATTGCAATGAATGGGACTTAGGTTAGTCATGACTAACCTGAGTCCTATTCATTTCAATGGTTTTAGTCTAAGTAGGACTAATATTGGATACTACCCCCTATTTGCAAACTAAGTAATTTTTGCAGAAGCACCTCAGCATTCTGAAGGAATTTCAGATAGTCACAGGGTATTCACATAAACCTGCAGTTCCAAGTGCATCCATTTTCAAATTCCTTCCTTTCTTCCCTCTCTTCCTTCCTTCTCACTCTCAAGGCATCTCTCTCTCTCTCTCTCCTCCCCCTCCCCACCCCGGTGCTGCTCGTTTCTACTTGCATTCTTGAAATGTACAGTGAAAAGTGGCTTCTTTCCTAATGTATGAATGGTTTGGTGTGAGCCTGAATCCTAAGAATGGTAAAGCAGCATTGTGGAGCTTTGCCCAGCACACGCTCGGACTTGCAATGAGCAGCGAGTTAGCACAAATCAGGATAAGGGAAAGCAAAACTGGCATGCACACACTCATTCTCCCAAAGCATACACACATGCTCTGTTGTCATATTTCTAGATTTAGAACAAGCAGCATTTCAAAAGAGCATATACCTCAGGGGTGCACAACCTTTTTGGATTCAAGGGCCACATCTGATGCTGGCTCAGGGTCCTGTGTCCGCACATATGCATACACATTCACCCAGGCCACCCCGCCCCCCAGCGATCCTGATACAGATGGATCTTTCCTTGCGGCAGTGCAGAAAGAATGATCTGTATGAAGATCTTTGGGGACCGAGTGGCAGGGGGAATTTGGCAGTGACAGGGTCAGGGCAGCCATGAGATGCCACAATAAAGGCCACAGGTGGTGTACCCCTGATATAGGTGGATGATTGGGCTACTTCTTCTCCAGCCGTCTTCACAGTGTTCTAATGACCTCTGCTCACCTCACTTTGTTCTGGGGAAGTAGAACACAGTGCAGGTGGAGGATGCAGATAAAGAATGACTGCTTCACCCAGGATCGTCCTCAGCAACCCCACGTGGTGAAATCCTTTTTGCCCCATTCTGATTGTACCCTGAGAAATTTATCCGAAATTCTAAACATCCCTGCAAAAGAAGCAGAAAAATGACTGCCTCTTTTGCAGGGAAAGGAAGAGTTTGCCAAAAGGCAGGTGGGGTTTCTGCACAGCACTAACTAAATGCAAAGATGGTCATTTAACCTCTTGTCTAGTTTGGCCCTCAGCTTAGCAGTGGAGCATTACTCAAGAATAAGTGTTCTGAGTAGGGCTGTGCAATGCTTCAGTCTGAGGACCAAATAAGGAGGCAAAGCGGGCTGATTCGGAGGTGCCCCGGCATTAGGGGTGTACGAAACCCCGCTTACCTGGCTCCGCCGGGTTCCGCCGGGGGGGGAGGCACTCTGTGCCTCCCCCCGGAATCCTGGCTGGCTGGCTCCACTCCGCGGCCAAGCCGCGGAGCTGCTGGCCGGCTCCGGCCACCCACAGCCAGACATCCGGCCACTGGGCAGCCCTGCAGGGACGCAAATGGTGGCTGTTGTAGCCGCCGTCATTTGCCTCCCTTTCTCTCACCATGATAGGCTATGTAAACATTTACGTAGCCTATCACGGCAGGGGGAAAACCCCAGCGTATGCAAATGGCAGTAGCCGCTGCCATTTGCGTACGCTGGGGTTACCCCCCCCCCGCCGTGATAGGCTACGTAAATACTTACGTAGCCTATCACGGCCTCCACAGGGATGCAAATGGCGTCCCTGCGTTAGCTGTGATAGGCTACATAAGTATTTACGTAGCCTATCACGGCTGAAGAGGAGCAAGCGAATGGCGGCTGCAGGACGGCTGCCATTCGCACAGCAGCGTGGACGGGAGCAGGTAAGTGCTCCGTTTCACGCGCCTTTTGTGGGGTGGGGGTGGTGGGGGCTTCGTCCCGCGTGCCTTTCATGGGTTGGGGGGCGGGGGCTTCGTTCCGCGACGGTTTTCGGGAGGCTGAATGCACTGGCATTCGGCCTCACTGAGATCCATCGTGGAATTCTCTGACATCCCTACTTGGCATGATACAAGGCAAATCAGAACAGCACCGATGCACCCTGAAGCGAAGCGGCTCCTATATGAAGAGCCTTGGTCCACCTCAGTGATTCTGAGCTCTTATGATCCATTCTGAGTAGCCCAGAGAGCCTGATGCCAAATGTATCAACTTGTGAGAGATCAGGGAGGAGGAGGAGGAGAGAGGGAGGGAGCTTTGGCGAATGGCAACTCTAATTGCCAAATTAGGGCTGAACGTAAGCCAGCAGTCTCCAGTCAGTGAGAGTGGTGGAGGAGGGGAGGGAATACTGGTGTGGAGAGATCAGCCTGCTTGCTTGCTTTCATTTCATTGTGTGAGAGGGCGCACACTGGTTAGGTGGTGGTTTTGTTGCTAGAGAGAGACTAGAGAGAGATCCTGTGCATGCAGCGTTGTGTGTCTTTCTTTATTCCCAACATTAATCCAATTATTCTCTTTCTTTCTTTTGTAGATTCTTTATTCAAAAAACCAAACATTTAGTACTGGGTTTGAGTTTCCTCCCTGTTCTTTGTTTCACCCCACCCCACCCTTCTGTAATAGGTTTTTACCATTCATTCTTTTGTTTGTTTATGTTAACAACCACAGAATTTCACTTTAGTTGCTTAGCTCCCCCCCCCCTTTTCAATCTGTACGGCTGCATTTGCTCATTGTGAGAGAGAGCATTCTGGGAGTGTTAGTGGGCTCTGTCTGAAGTTATTTGGCTAGAGATGTCTCTCTCTGTGTTTGTGTTTGTCTGTCTCAACTGAAATATTCTCTTTCTTTAAAAACCACACATTTAGTAGTTTGAGTTTCCTCCCTGTGTCTCTCCCTCCACCCCACCCTTCCTTCTGTAATGTGTTTTACCTTTCATTCTTATTTGCTCATTTTAAAAACCAGAAAACTTCACTTTAGTTGCCTAGCGTTCCCCCACACCACCACCTTTTCAATTCTCTCTCAACCATTCTGTCTAGATTTTTTATAAATCTTGCTCAGGCACGTCCCAGCAGGCTGGCAGCAGGGGCAAGCAGAAGGCTTGTGGTGCCGGAACTCCTGCAAGCTCTCCGTCTCTCACCCCCAGGAGGCTTAGGCAGGCCACCATGGAGGACATGGAGGACATGGGGTGGGGGAAGTATGGGTCCACAAGGTGGAGGTTTCCAGGGCCCGACCAAATCACCAACTGCAAATATAAATAGATATATACTGGATAATGATGTGCACTTTGCTACACTCTCAGTTCACTCGCATCATTTTTTAAAGTAAAAACTGTCTGAAATTTGGCAGGTGTGGTGTGGCTAAAATATATATATATATAAAAAATAAATAAATAAATAAACAAACAAATATAAAATATTCATTTTGTGTGTGCAAAAAAAAAGCACATTACTACAAAAACAAACTACTCTGCCAGCCTGCCTGCCAGGTAATGTGTGCATTCCAAATTCAGTGAAAGAGAGCCTGAGGTCATCCACTGTGATTCTGAATAGGAAGTACTAGGGGAAAGGGGTTGTTTGCACTTCAAAGAAACCTACAGCAGAGATTAGGGATAGTGACTCCTCCTAATCACTGCTTAAACACCTAACTTCTCCAATTATCCCTTTATTACCTTTGGTTTGAGTTTCTGAGAACAGTACATTTTATCTGTGCCTAGTACAAAAACTACTGGGCCAAACTGTCTGAAATGTGGCAGGTGGAATCCATTCCAAGGGGCTGAGAGGCCACCAAATTTCTTGTACTGCTGTGGAAACAGTGAAATATTATAGCTCTTTGCTTTGAGAGTTTTTGTTGAAAACATCAAATTTTAACTCTGCCTAGCACAAAACTACCAGGCCAAACTGTCCAAAATTTGGCAGTTGGAATCCCCTCAATAGGGGCTGATAGGTCCTCAAATTTCATATGTTTATCATGAAAACTGAAAAAGTTATGGCCATTTCTTAGCACACCTAACTGCTGTGATTATTATCCCATCTGAGTTTGGTCTGAGTTTCTGAGAACAGTACATTTCACCTGTGCCTAGCACAAAAACTACTAGACCAAACTGTCTGAAATTTGGCAGATAGTATCCCTTCCAGGGATGCTGGGAGTTCCCAAAATGTTATGCACTTCTGTGCAACCAGTGAAAAATTGTAGTTCTTTGCTTTGAGAGTTTTTGTTGAAGAAATCAAATTTTACCTGTGCCTAGCACAAAAAGTACTGGGCCAAACTGTCTGAAATTTGGCAGTGGGATCCCCTCTAGGGTGGCCAAGAGTTGCCCAAATATCAAGCACTTCTGTGCAAGCAGTGAAAAATTATTCCTCTTTGCTTTGAGAGTTTCTGTGGAATGAATCAAATTTCATCTGCATGTAGCACAAAAACTACTGGGCCAAATTGCCTGATATTTGGCAGGTAGTCACCCCTTCATGGGGACTGAGAGTTCCCTAAATCTCATGTATGTATCATGAAAAGCGAAACAATTATGGCCATTTGTGTTTTCCCATGCAAATCCATGGGAAAACCAAAAATGAGTGATTCGGATACCTGAATCTCACTTCGGATTTGGATCTGAGTCCAAGTGAATGGGGTCCAAATTTGTCCGAAGCAAAGTGGAGCCACTTCAGAAGGTCTGAATTGGCATCAGAAGCAAAGCAGGGTGTGTGTGTGTGGGGTGGGGGTGGGGTGGGGGGTCGGTGCACAGCCCTAGTTCCGAGAGCTTAGTCTTCCCTCCTGATCCACAGTGACCTGTCCAAGGTCTTGACAATGGACCACCCCTGAATTCTCTTCTATACTGCTTGCCTGACTACCAAGCTCTGCAATGCAGCCAGAGGCAGCACTACTGGTGCTGGCATCCTGCCCTACCTGCCATTACTGGCCAGTGGCCCAGTGGCCAGCTTGGATGTGCCAGTCTAGAGCCAATGGATACTTCACTGCCTAGGGAGATGCTCCAAGCAGCAGTTCTTTGGCTCATCCTATGAGCTCACTGCCACCAGACGTGGAGCAAGCGAGCCCATCATTCAGAATGGAAATGGAAGCTCTGGTCAGGATCAGATGCAACTGTGATATGCTGTTCCTCCCAGATATGCACATGCTATGGTGACTGGATCTCCCATGTCCTTATATGGGACCACTCTGCACACAAGTGCAAAATAATAAATAAAATGGATGGAAAACCTTGTGGGGACAGGAAAAACAGTTTTTGCCTCCCTTATTCAGCAACAGAGACACCTCCCACTATAGCATCTCTCTGCCTCTCTGTCTCTGTCTCTGTCTCTGTCTCTGTCTTTCTCTCTCTCTCTCTCTCTCACACACACACACACACACACACACACAGAGCAAATAATAACAGCAAAACAACAATTTACCACCATTTTAGACTTAAAGTGGGGAAAAACGGAAGGGGAAAAAATGAGACCTAGTTTTGTGTTGAATGACCTTGATTTGCTCTACACTAATTTCACAGGAATCAAGCTAATTGGTCTTTACTGTTTCAAATTTGACTAAAGCTAAGAAACAAGATGAACTGCTGCATGATGACTGTCATATTTTATGTTCTGATTAAATCATTGTGTTTTGCTCTTCTGCATCTGTGATTCATTTATTTACCTTTTACTTTTATGACCTGGAGGAATATCATCTGCTTTAGATCCTTCTTCCCTCTCCATTAATAAAATTGGTGTTAATGATTTCCTGTTGTGAAAAGACATCCATTTTGATGTTTATTCACCTTCAAGGGATATATGTACTTAGGGTTTGTGATCTAAATATAATCACAGTGTGACATAATTCTAAGGAGGTGTATTATAGAATAAGAGAACCACTGTGTGGATAATCAATTAGATTTTAGCATTCTTCTGATGTTTGCTCCTACTTGGAAAATGTAGAGAAAATCTCTCTATAATGGAAATAACATTGCAGGCTGTTAGGGATATCAAACCTGCTCTTCTGTCTCTAGAACAAGGGTAGGCAACTTGGTGTTGTTGGACTACAACTCCCACAATGCCTGTCTATTGACCATGCTGACTGGGGCAGATGGGACTTGGAGGTCAATGTCTCAAGGGCCACAGGTTTCCCAGCCTTGCTCTTAAATGATATTAAAAACATTCAAATGTGGGGTTTTTTTCCCAAGAAAAGCAAACTTTTAATCAATATCAGAAAAACATTTTTATCTAGAATTATCTAGTCCAATATTCTATAAAAATCAATATGAGAATTTCCCACCTCCCTTGTTCCAAAACTATTTCAGTGCAAGTTAAAATAATTGAATAACTTTCTGATGTCATCAAAACAAAACCACATCAGGAAAAATGGCTCAGAATATTATACATAGAAATATTTTGCCTGGAAATATTTCACATTTAGAAGCAGAGAAACATAGCCAAACACTATATTTTTGGCTGAAATTCAGCTCATGACTAATATTTGAGCCTGTACACAGACTTAACCAAAGCTGAAATCTGCACACCAGAACTTGACATTTACTTGGCATTTTAAATTAAAATTCCACATTTGAAATTTAGATTATAACATCCTGAATGTAATAGTGGGATAGAATTTCCCCATGCAAGTTTGAAATTTGAGACCCTCCCACCCCACACTCCAAAATGTTTTTAATTTGTGGTTAAAGCTTTTGCATATCATCTAACCATAAGACTCTAGTACACCAATTGACAATTGATTGTAGGAAGGACTATAGCTTAGTGTTAGAGCACTTGCTTTGCATGCAGAAACCCCCATGTTCAAACCCTGGCATTTCTACTTGAAAAAGATCACACTTGGCAGTGCTGGGAGAAACCTCTGTCCGTGACACTGGAGAGTTGCTGGTCACTAGTCAAGGGATAAAATGCTGAGCTAGATGGCCTGCTTGTGCTGGTCTGACCTGGAATAAAATATAAAGCAGCTTTCTATGTTCTTACCAGGGCTGTGCACTGCTTTGGTCTGAAGCCTGAATAATGAGGCGAAGTGGGATGATTTGGAGATGCCTCGTCACAATCAGAAGCAGATCAGAACAGCAATGAGGTGTCCTGAAGTGAAGCAGCTTGTCAACAAGGTGCCTCATCTGCTTCACAGATTCATAGCTCTTTTTATGCCTTCTGAGCAGCCCAGACAGTCTGTCTCCAAAATCCAAAGCAAAGCGAGGGGTCTGTGCACAGCCCGAGTTCTTACTGCTCCACCCATTTCTCTATAGCAGGGGTCTTGAATCTCTTTCAGCCTGAGGGCTGGATTCCATTTCAGAGGAGCTCTTGGGGGGCCGCATTCTAGTGGTGGGCAGGGCAAAGACAAAAGGGGTGAGGCAAAAAGCACAGGGGTGGGGACAAAAATACAAAAAAAAAAATACCATCGCTGTTTAGCTTAAACCTCTTACTGCTAGTAACTAAACCATAGGAAAAGAATCCCAGCCCTTTAGAATAGGGAAAAAATTGAACCAAAGCTGGGAAGACACCAAAGGATTGGTGGTCAGGAAAAAGGGGGTGTGGCCAGAGGAAAGGGGGTAGGGCTAGAAGAAAGGGGTGGGGCCATCCTGGTAACCCCCTAGGGCTGGATGGGGCGCCCAGGTGGCCTGGATGTGGGTCCCAGGCCTGAGGTTCTGCACCCCTGCTCTAGAGCCCCCTTCATGCATTACTTGCATGAATGGGGCTCCATACAATGGCCAGGGAGCTTGCCTCCACTGCTTGTCCTTCCCAAGAATCAGACATGGCATTGGCCTTGCATCCTGGTGGCCCATTTGTTGGCATGGGTTCCTGCAGGAAGGGATCCGAAACATGAACTGCAGTCACCTGCAGGCTTCCACATGAGCAGGTCTCCTAATGCTGCAGGGGCCCTACCACAGGTCCAGGGAGGTGGGGCCAGTGGCATGACTCATGCCAGGGGTGGGGCCAGCCCCCCTTCTCCTGCTAACTCACTTGATGTGACTGATGTGTGGAAGCTAGCAATCTAGACCTTACATTTCATTGCAAGGCTCATTCCTATCTACCAAAGGTGCCAAAAAGGAAACACACATTCCTGCCATAAGGGCCAAAAGCTCAGGTTGCTGCAAATTAGCAAGGCTTTGGTGGGGGAGAGCGAGAGCAAGAATAGTAGAGCTGTCAACAGTGGAAGCTGGGGGCTCCAATTTTGGTGAGGCTGTAAATCTATTCTGGGTTTCAGTCAGAACCAGCCAGAACGCTAAAGAAGCTGTCCAAGGTGCTGAACCTAATTTGGAGGTAGGGTTCAACACCATGGATAGCCCCTTTAGAGTTCTGGCCGGTTCTGGCTGAAACCCAGAATGGCTTCACTGCCCCACTGAAATCGGAGCCACCAGCCTCCACTGGCTGTAGATGCAGGGGAGGAAAGAGCCAGGAGAATCAAAATGATTTGAAGGAGAGATCCAGAGTCTGCTGAAGTGCCAAAGCATGATGTTAAGAAGTATGTTTCCAAGCAGAGCTAGTCCCAGAATTTGAATATTTCATCTGATTTGTACATTTCAACTGTTGTTTTCAGTGAAGAAGCCAAAGATTCCAGAAACATCCTCCTTCTCATTCTTCACTGTCTGCCTATGTACTTAATGAGCAGCATTAATTTTATTTTGCTGTGGACAATCACCTTCCCTCCCGGTATTCTTTCCCTGCCCCACTCCCAACATTCTGCCTGTGTGTTTTTTTTTTTTAAATGCTGCTATATTGCTAAGCCAACAGATAAAAACAGGGAAACAGAAGTCCACGAGTGCAAGAGATTTGCATATTTAATAACTTTATACTGTCCTGAAAGATAAGACATTAATAAATACATGGAGTTGTATACCATCTTGTTTCTGCATATTTGTGCTGGACTAATGCCACTGGGATTGCATTCATATTTCAAGGTCAACATATGATCCTTATCAAGATAGTGCTGACACCCATGAGTTCCACAGGATTTCAAGACAACCAGAGAAAATGAAGCTACTTGCCTTATACACTTGTTTGAGAACTATATGAAATATGAGCTTGCTCCTCATTTTTAGCATTCTTGGTGCTGAGCTTCTGTTAGATAAGGGGTATATGTTTTTGGATCTGTTAAAAGTAGGTATAACTTTGCAGTCACTAGAAAAGACCCTGATGCTGGGAAAGATTGAAGGCAAAAGGAGAAGGGGACAGCAGAGGATGAGATGGCTAGATAGCATAACCGATGCAATGAATATGAACTTGAGCACTCTCTGGGAGAGAGCGGAGGACAGGAAGGCCTGGCGTGCTATGGTCCATGGGGTCACGAGGAGTCGGACACGACTGAACGACTGAACAACAACAACAACAACATAACTTTTTGGCTGGATTTGCAAGAGATAATGTAAAGGATTTTTGTTTTAGATACAACTGCCCTGATCCAGAGACCCATATGTTCTTCAGCATACATAGATCTCTTCCATGCCTGGCTGGAAGAGGGAGATAATCCATACATGGAAACAAATGCACACATGGATCACCTCTCTTGGTTGAAAGGAATGAGAGAGCCATTCTGAGCAGGGAAGCTCACTACATTGATCAGAGTACTCACATGTGGAACAGATTGCTGAACTGGGGAAAGAAGGAGTGCTTTTATTGTACAATTGCCCTACATTCATGAAAATTTACAGGGCATCAAGATGATGTCTTCAATTTGTTATCCTCCATGTTTTCCCACTGCACCTTCTGTCTTTTTCTTTTCCCCAAAATAATCCATTGAGGAAAAGGTGGAATAGCTGCACAATGCCTTTTGATCGGTTGCACTAGGAGTCTTCCATCTGAAAACATCCAGGTGCATTTAGTAAAATTTAGTAGTGATCAGTTCCCATAGAAATAAATTAGACTGAAGAGCATAATGAGACTTTTGAATCTGCAATCCTATGCACACGTACTGGAAGCAAGTCCTACTGAATGGATTGGGACTGACTTATGAGTAAACATGCATAGGAGTGTGCTGTAAGTTCCATTGATTTCAACTTGGATTGTGTGAGCTTTCTGTGGGTTGGGCCCAGAAATATCAAGCATTTTTTTTAAAAAAGTTGTAGACTAGGAGATACTCCCATCCCATTATGCCGTAATAAATACTAGGCCTGAAATTTTTGTCATGCTATGAAAATATGGATGACAAAATTTCTTTCTGACAGAAAATTTTGTACTGAAAAAGAATGTATTTCTCTCTGACCAAGGAAGACATGATTTGTTCCTTTTCTTCTCTCAACAACAGTTGAGTTAGAGGTGCATTTTAATATGCTTTCTTTAACAGTCTGATGGCAGGCATGTAGTGATTGTAGCAAAGATAAGGCTAGATGGAAAGGTTTTGCTTTCTTCCCTGTAAAAGCACACCTTGAAAAAAAATTTCATTATATACCAATAATGGGGGTGGGGAGAAGGGGAGAGAGTTGATGTAAGAGAGTTCAGATGTTCTGAAAGAAATATGCAGTAATGGCATGCCAAAAAAAATCTAGCAAAGATAATTCAAAATAGAACCTCTGTGATTTTTCTTGCTTGTTTTCTTTCTTTTTCCAGTGTCAAAAGTTCCACAGACAATTAGCTTCAAATGCAGAACTACATCAGCTGCCTCTTCAAAGTCAGGCTGTAAACACTTTAGTTCTGTGTTCTTTTCGTCCTTAACCCTTAAAAAAAATAAAACAGGAACTCAGACTGTAAACACAACACAATTATTATTGAGTCTCAGTGCAAAAAGTCCTAAGACATTCTTCTTTGAAAGACTGGTTTAAAGCTTTTTAGTAGGAATATATGCAGAAAGGGAAGTGTTTGCCATCTGGTTAAGTTGAAGTAATGTTTGGAGGGCAATGTCAGTAGAGAGACACAAAGGCTGCATTCCTATGCACACTTTCAAGGGAATACGTTGCATGGAAATCTTTGGACTTAGCTGGGTGCAAACATGCATAGGATTGCACAAGAATTATTTTTTTCTCCTCGTATATATTTAACTGTAACTTAGACATGCTTGTTTCTGTTAATTATTTTTTAATGTGATAACAATATTACTATTGTAATGAACATATAAAACTTTAAAACTATAATATAATATTCAAAGAAAAAATGTTCTTTGGATATTTTTGTAAGGTTTTTTTTTTAATATTAAGTGAATGCTCTAAATGGAAAAAGTAACACAAGAATCCCCTTCATGGATCACTGCCTTGTTGTGGCGAAGGGGATTGCGTAACTCAGTGAAGCCATAAGCTATGCCGTGCAGGGCCACCCAAGACGGACAGGTCATGGCAGAGAGTTCTGACAAAATGTGGTCCACTGGAGAAGGAAATGGCAACCCACTCCAGTATTCTTGCCAAGAAAACCCCATGGAACGTATCACAAGGCTAAAAGATATGACGCCGGAAGATGAGCCCCTCAGGTCGGAAGGTGTCCAATATGCTACTGGGGAAGAGCAGAGGGTATTTCCAAGTAGCGCCAGAAAGAGTGATGTGGCTGGGCCAAAGCCGAAAGGACACTCAGCTGTGGATGTGTCTGGTGGTGAAAAGAAAATCCGATGCTGTAAAGAACAATATTGTTTCGGAACCTGGAATGTCAGATCAATGAATCAAGGTAAGCTGGAGGTGGTCAAACATGAGATGGCAAGATTGAACATCGACATCTTGGGAATCAGCGAACTAAAATGGACAGGCATGGGCGAATTTAATTCAGGTGACCATCATATCTACTATTGTGGGCAAGAATCCCTTAGAAGAAATGGAGTAGCACTCATAGTCAACAAAAGGGTGGGAAAAGCAGTACTGGGGTACAATCTTAAAAATGATAGAATGATCTCAGTACGAATCCAAGGCAAACCATTCAACATCACAGTAATTCAAGTCTATGCCCCAACCACTGTGGCCGAAGAAGCTGAGGTTGATCGGTTCTATGAAGACCTACAACACCTTCTAGAACTAACACCAAAAAAAGATGTCCTCTTCATCATAGGGGATTGGAATGCTAAAGTAGGAAGTCAAGAAATCACTGGGATAACAGGCAGGCATGGCCTTGGTGTACAAAATGAAGCAGGACAAAAGCTAATAGAGTTTTGCCAAGAGAACATGCTGATCATAGCAAACACTCTTTTCCAACAGCACAAGAGGCGACTCTACACATGGACGTCACCAGATGGTCAATATCGAAATCAGATTGATTATGTCCTTTGCAGCCAAAGATGGAGAAGCTCCATACAGTCAGTAAAAACAAGACCTGGAGCTGACTGTGGCTCAGATCATGAGCTGCTTCTTGCAAAATTTCGGCTTAAATTGAAGAACGTCGGGAAAACCACTAAACCGTTCAGGTATGACCTAAATCATCTCCCTGATGAATATACAGTGGAGGTGAGGAATAGATTTCAGGGATTAGACCTGATAGACAGAGTGCCTGAGGAACTATGGACGGAGGTCCGTAACACTGATCAGGAGGCAGCAACGAAATCCATCCCAAAGAAAAAGAAATGCAAGAAAGCAAAGTGGCTGTCTGATGAGGCTTTACAAGTAGCTCACGAAAGAAGGGAAGCGAAAAGCAAGGGAGAAAGGGGAAGATATAGCCAACTGAATGCAGAGTTCCAGAGTATAGCAAGGAGAGACAAGAAGGCCTTCTTAAATGAACAATGCAAAGAAATCGAGGAAAACAACAGAATGGGAAAGACTAGAGATCTCTTCAAGAAAATTGGAGATCTCAAGGGAACGTTTTGTGCAAAGACGGGCATGATCAAGGACAAAGAAGGCAGGGACCTAACAGAAGCAGATGAGATTAAGAAGAGGTGGCAAGAATACACAGAAGAACTATACAGGAAAGATCTGAATGTCCCTGATAGCCATGATAGTGCGGTCACTGAACTTGAGCCGGACATCCTCGAGAGTGAAGTCAAGTGGGCCTTAGGAAGCATTAGTAACAACAAAGCTAGCAGAGATGACAGTATTCCAGCTGAGCTATTTAAAATCCTAAAAGATGATGCTGTTAAAGTGCTGCATTCAATATGCCAACAAATCTGGAACACTCAACAGTGGCCACAAGACTGGAAAAGGTCAGTTTACATTCCAATTCCAAAGAAGGGCAACGCCAAAGAGTGTTCAAACTACCGCACAATTGCGCTCATTTCACATGCCAGCAAGGTGATGCTCAAAATCCTACAAGCTAGGCTTCAGCAGTATGTGAACCGAGAACTACCGGAAGTACAAGCTGGGTTTTGAAGAGGCAGAGGAACTAGAGATCAAATCGCAAACATTCGCTGCATCATGGAGAAAGCAAGAGAATTCCAGAAAAACGTCTATTTCTGCTTCATTGACTACGCTAAAGCCTTTGATTGTGTGGATCACAACAAACTGTGGCAAATTCTGAAAGTGATGGGAGTACCAGACCACCTTACCTGTCTCCTGAGAAACCTGTACGAGGGTCAAGAAGCAACAGTAAGAACCAGACATGGAACAACCGATTGGTTCAAAATTGGGAAAGGAGTACGACAAGGCTGCATATTGTCAGCCTGCTTATTTAACTTATATGCAGAGTACATCATGAGAAATGCTGGGTTGGATGAATCAGAGGTCGGAATTAAGATTGCTGGGAGAATTATCAATAACCTCCGATATGCAGACGATACCACCCTAATGGCAGAAAGCGAAGAGGATCTAAAGAGCCTCTTGTTGAGGGTGAAAGAGGAGAGTTTAAAAGCTGGTTTGAAACTCAACATTAAAAAAACTAAGACCATGGCATCTGGCCCCATCACTTCCTGGCATATAGAAGGGGAAGAAATGGAAGCAGTGACAGATTTTACTTTCTTGGGCTCCAAGATCACCGCAGACGGTGACTGTAGCCATGAAATTAAAAGACACTTGCTCCTTGGGAGGAAAGCTATGGCCAACCTAGACAGCATAGTAAGAAGCAGAGACATCACCTTGCCGACAAAGGTCCATCTAATCAAAGCTATGGTTTTCCCAGTAGTAATGTATGGCTGTGAGAGCTGGACTATAAGGAAGGCTGAGCGCCGAAGAATTGATGCTTTCGAACTGTGGTGCTGGAGAAGACTCTTACGAGTCCCCTGGACTGCAAGGAGGTCAAATCAGTCCATCCTAAAGGAAATCAACCCTGAGTGCTCATTGGAAGGACAGATAATGAAGCTGAAGCTCCAATATTTTGGCCACCTAATGCGAAGAGAAAACTCCCTGGAAAAGACCCTGATGCTGGGAAAGACTGAAGGCAAAAGGAGAAGGGGACGGCAGAGGATGAGATGGCTAGATAGCATCACGGATGCAATGAATATGAACTTGAGCACGCTCCGGGAGAGAGCGCAGGACAGGAAGGCCTGGCGTGCTATGGTCCATGGGGTCACGAAGAGTCGGACATGACTGAACGACTGAACAACAACAACACAAGAATCAAGGTTGAAAGGACACTGGAAGCATTTCAAGCTTACTGTTTACTAAGATTGCAGTATTTTTGGAAAGCACAGAATCACGTTATTCACTGGTGTTAACCTACAAAGCCTTACACAGCTTGGGACTGCAATAACTGATGGAGTACCTCTCTAGGCATGTGCCTACCCATATGCTAAGTTCATCATCTAAGGCCCTCCTTCAGGTGCCTTCTCCAAGGGAAGCTTGGAAGGCGGCAAGGGCAACAAGGGAGAGGGCCTTCTCAATGGAGGCCCCTTAATTATGGAATGATCTCCCTGACAAAGTGCACCTGTTATCTTTTCAGTGCCAGGTTAAGACCTGTTCTCTCAGGCATTTGGCAGGATATGATGAAGTTTTTCATCAGATCCTGGGTTTTTCTTATTGTTGATCATTTAAAATTCTTTTAGATATATGTTTGTCTCTCTGTATGCTGTCTGTTTATAAGTTTGTATGTAAATGTTTTTTTTAAAAAAAGTATTTTTAAGGTTTTAATCTTTGTAAACCACCCAGAGAGCTTCAGCTGTTTGGTGGTATAGAAATGTAATAACTGAATGAATTGTAAGAGCTAATTACGAGGGATGAAATAAATGGAGTTTACTTATGATTAAAAGTGCTTTGAATGGATGCTTTACTGTTAAAAATATTGTTTGTCATATGTTTGTTACATGCGTGAGTGGGAATAGTCAAGGTTGCCAGCCCATTGTTAAAATTTTGCAAACCACCCAGAGAGCTTTGGCTATTGGGTGGTATAGAAATATAATAAATAAAAACAACATAAATAAATAAAATCCCAAAACTGTTTGGGAGATGTATATTTATCTTTTGGAATTTTCTTCTTATTCTAATATCAGTTTCTGAATGTTCCGTACCAAATCCACTCAGTGAATTGGCAGTAGCGGCGTCGTGACAACGGGGTTACTCACACCTGCCCTTCTTGTGAAGTAGGACCGGTGTTCTTGGGTGGTGTTGACACTATCCTTGTGAATAACCCTCAGTCTGAACATTTGGACAATTTGGACATATGGATTATACTTATGGAAAAAGACAGGGCCTGTTTTTTACAGGGCTTTGTTTAAAGTCCTTGAAACCAGGCTGGCATGTGCACCGGGTGGCCTCAGCATATGAATAAGACCATCCCAGCTATGCAAAACAGTTGAATCAACTCCAGCTTCCAATTACATACTTGTATTTAAGAACTAAGTATAATAATAATAATAATTATTATTATTATTGTCAGCTGGCTTTTAAAATAAAATGAAACACAGAATTAGTTAGCTAAAATGTATTGATCACGAAGCTTCGCCCCGTAGAATAACTCACATTTACAAAGCAGCTCACAAGGGGGGAAGGCGCAGAGGAACAAGGCTCACTTGGGATTTCATGGTGGGGTAGAGTCCAGTCTTGACTCATAGCCATCAGCACAAGAGACAAAGCTAGAAGTCACAACCAAAAGTTATTTCTATGTAGACCGGGGCACCCAGAGAGGGGTTGTGTCAAGGATCAGAACTCTTGTCCTCAGAGGATTCCGACTCCTTGTTCTCAGAGGAAGAGGCTCTAGACTTAATGGTTCAGAGAGAAGGCTTGGCTATGAAAAGGTGTCTCCAAGCCTCTACCTTCCCAGGATCCAGTTTTCCAGAAAGACCCGAGGGGTGAACTCCCCTGCATCTAGAGGAGGTTGCATCACCATCCTCAGGCCCTGAGGACTCAGGCCATGAGGAAGCTAGCATGTCACAGGCACTCCCACACCTGGGGTTGCTAAAAGAGACCAGGCCCTTTTAAGAGACAAAGCCTCAGTTAACATGGATGTGGGGCCAACCATCCTAAATCCAGCGAAGCAGGAAGGACCAAAGCAGATCATACTAGAGGTCTGCAATGTATACATTAACAGAGTTACAGTAGTATAACAGTACAGTCCTATATATGTCGACTCAGAAGCAGTAGTGTAGTGGCAAATTCAGAAGAGCAGGGTCCCTTCATGACAGTCACAGCCACGCCCCCTTCTAAGATTATACAACCTTGTAAGATATGCAGCCTTCAGCTGGGATCCAAAAACAGTACAGATGAGAGTAAGGCGGTGGTATTTCAATTTGACATCTGAGAAAAAATGCAGGGGCGTTGAAATCTTTTTCACCCACGCACCCACCCACCCACTCGCTCACTCAAACACAAACATTTTAGGTTTTCAAAATATGATACTCTATGGAAACTGCACCCACTCAACTCAGCCCTCATGGACAGATCCCTTCTCATTTTAACAGCCCCTTTGCACACTCCCTTAGCGCACCAACATTACCCATTAGCCTTCCCTAAGCTCCTTCATTATATCTCCCCCCTCTCCCTCCATCAGAAATGTCTACACACCCAGCTGGATTGAACTCAGGGATGTCAGAGAATTCCGCCCCGGAATCCATGGCAGAAAGGCCTCCTGACCCCTCCCCCGCAGAATCCCCCCGGGACAGAGCTTACCTGGGGCAGATGCGGTGACGGTGGCTCCGGCTGGTCTCCTGGCCGGCCACTGCCGGGCTGCTGCGGCTGCAAATGGTGGCTGTTGTAGCGGCCACCATTTGTGTACTTGCAGGCAGCTGTAATAGGCTGTGTAAGTATTTACGTAGCCTATCACGGTAAAGGCGGCCATGCAAATGGCATAGCGGCTTCCATTTGCATGGCTGCCTTTCCTGTGATAGGCTACATAAATACTTATGTAGCCTATCATGGCAAAGAGCAGGGGCGCAAATGGCATAGTGGCTATAACCCCCAGCAGCTGCCCTGACCGGAACCAGGTAAGGGATTCGTACATCCCTAAATTGCGCGAATGCGCGCGTGCACACACACACACACACACACACAGAGTGGTGTTGTGGTAAATTTGGAAATGTAGGAGTGCATTGTGACAGTCTCCATGGGCAGACTGCAGTCCAAAAATTTCAGGCAGCTGTGTTGATCCATATCAACAAACCAGTTCTAGGAGTTTTCATCTACACCAGGAGCACATCTTTGGTAAAGTGAATAGGTCTCAATTGACCATTCCAGACCAAGTCATCCCAAATACTTTGCATTCCAACATAGAACAATATATTGTTGCTTTGAAAATTCATTCCCCCCACAGCTACAGTGAGGATTGCAGCTAAGCTCAGAGGGAACAGGGAATTCTGAGGGGGGTGGCAGATGACATCAGAGTCCCTGCTACTGAAAAAGTGCTGGGGCTGCATCCCTGCGAGCCCTGCCTCCACTACACCACTGTTCAGAAATAAGTCCCACTGAGTTTAATAGGACTTAGTCCCAAATAAATGTATGTAGGATTGCAGCCTTGATCTCTTTAGGTAAAGTGAGTTGTGCCGCTGCTTAGAGACTTTGTAGCACCTGTATCATCTAAACATAGTGACATCTCTGGCCTCATATCTGTACATGGACCAATTATTCCAGAATTCAATTCCTCTAAAGGTTAAATCCAGAGTTTTGTTCCATCACCAGGAGCATCCCAAAGTGAGGGCCCTCACAGAATGCTCCCGCTGGCGGAAAGGGTGGTTTTCACTGATTCCTCCTCTCCCTACAGCCTCAGCGCCACCTCCCCCCAATGTTCAGGAGGGTGCCCTAGCCCTCCAGAGCAGATTTTCTGGGGCATAGAGGACTGCAGAGGGAGGGGAACCCAGCTAGGATCTCCTACTGCCCTGTTCAGCCATTGCAAAAGCTCAGCTGGATCAAAAGCCTCCTGCTGATGGAAGGAGCATTTTGTCTGCAGGAGGATTTCGCTGAATACAGCCCATAATGCATCCCCTTGTCAATTGAATGGCAGAGTGTGGAGGTTCCAGGTGAAGAATGTGATGCCACTGAGTGAGGGATGGATGATGAGCAAGGAGCTGCTTCTCTTTTCTTTCTTACCATTTAGGCTCTATGATGCTGTAATGAGGGATGTGCAAATCAGCAAAACTTGAGCTCACCCAAGTTCTTCAAATTGGAGAATGAGGCTCATTCCAACTCAAGTCTGTACCAGGTTGTGAGATTTTTTTTTCTTTCTGCATGAAAATCCATGTGTATTTTTCCAAATGTACGCATCCATTGTGTTCATTTTTCAAATGCATGCATTCTTCTCCCTTTGATTAAAGTGTATTTCTGTGCATTTTTCAAAAGTACAGATCTTTTCATGCAGATTTTTCAAAAGTACACATGCTGTCGAATGCATTTTTTTGTTTGTTTTTGGTCCACAGATCACACTGCAAGGTCTGAAATGTTTAGACTTTGACTGCAGATTGCGTCCAAGTCCATGTGTGGTCTGGAAGGTGCGAACTCGGTAAATCCTGATCAGAAACCAACCGAAACAAATTTTGCCTACATCCCTAGCTGTAACATGTCACCACCACTGGACTCATAGATCTCAGGTGCAACAACTTTTGTGAAACTGTTGTGATGGCTGAAATGTATGCTCCCACTCTGCCCTGCACATTACATTGCTAATGGCAATGTCAGTTATGTGGACAGAGGCCTCCTGCAAATACAAGCCATGCAGTGCTATATATCTGATCTGGGCCTTCACTCTGTGGTTTCATGATGTTTCATGAAAGCAGGAACACCTGAAAATACCTGCTGTAGAGAAACAAAATGCATTTCAGAATTAAGAATGGGGGAAAAATGCAATTCAGAGTTTGCAACCCTAGACCTCAAGGACATGGAGATGGTCCAAACTGTGCAATCCATTTGTTTCCGAGATATAGGAGAAATAAGACATTCCTTTCAAGGAAAACATTTTGTTTTGATGATAAAAGCTATGAAAGGAACTGCAACTGGGTCAGCAATATGTCATACTTAATAGTATCAAAAGCAGCTGAGGTAATTAAAAAGCAATAGATCAGTCACATTGTGACAATTTTAAAGCTAATTAATAATTCAAAAATGGATTTTAGGGGATTTTTTTTGCTGTGAGAGTATCAGGCAAATTACTATCTAACACTGTCACCAAGGTCTTAGGGAGGCATGGAAGGAGAGCAGGAAAGGTGATGATTGAAATGATTAGGAGATAATAGTAATGTATTTATGATAAATGAATAATAACGCCACAAATCAAGGCAGATAAATAACATTCCAAACAAGACATGGACTCACTTGTCTTCAGTAACCTGATTAAAACCTTGAAGGCAGAATTTTATTATTTTTTTACAAACACATGAGAGAAAGAGAGAGAGAGAGAGCGAGAGAGAGAGAGAGAGAGAGAGAGTATACATGTGTGTATGGACTTTAATCCTCCTAAGATTTATGCATACTCTGAATTTTCAAAGATGCAGTGGTAAACATGTAAGGGATATCTTGATTATCATGAATGGGCCTATTGCTATGGCTTTGTGTTAATTGATCTGATGAATGATCGAGAAGTTAAGGAAATGGCTGAATGTTCCCAGTAGGCTATCCCACTCAGAAGCCTGCCTGTGGCATTTTGCACCCGCTGCAGCTTCCAGGCCAACCTCATAGGCAGCCTCATGGAAAACACATTGCAATAGTACAATTTTCAGGCTCCCAGCACATGGATCACCGTGGTACTTTTAGGATTTCAGCCTAAAAATACTTAAGTTTAGCTGGATCATGCCCTAAGTTTTTCCTTTTTTCTTTTTTTTTAATGTTTTTGAAATATATTTTAAAGGCATGTTAAAAAAATACAGAGCTTCAAAATGTGTCAGATTTACTGTAAGCCCTCCTAAGAGATAGCTTTCTCACTTTTGAAAATAGAAAGTAGAAAATAGATTTTGTTGTTGTTGTTGTTAGAGTGTGTTTGATGAAAGTTTGCAGCTCGTCTGCCTTTTAGTTTTCACCTTTCCGAACTACTGTCATGTGTCTGTAAATTTGTTTGCACCATAAACATAATGTGTAAGTGAAAGACCAAGTGTTAAGAAAAGCCAAAGTCAGAGAAACTGTGTTGCATCCCCCACCTCTGCTGTCACGTACATAACTGACAATGGATGGCTTTAACTGCACCAAGGAAAGTGAAGAATTCTTTGAGACAAAGGCACAATAGAACTCAAAATGCTGCGCCCCTGAATTTCTTTTCATAATATTGAATAATAATTCCTTGTAGGTCTAGCCAATTCCCAAGGTTCTGTCATGTTATTGTGTGACCAAGAACCAAAATATACAGTGTTTGTCCAAGTGAAGAGGTAGGCCTATGTAGATTGTTCAGTCTTAATTCCCAGGTACCAAAGCCACGAGGGTCATGGAAAAGGTTTATGCCCTACCCCAGTGATATCCCTAAGTCCACTTTGCATGTGCTTTGCATGCAGAAGATTCTGGGTTCAATTCCTGGTATTGTTGGAATAAGCAACAGCCGTTAGTTAAACCCACTGTAGTGAAGGGAAAATAAGTGGTTAAAAGCAACGGGGGGAGCAGCAATCCTAAGGCTGCTACTCAGTGGCTAGACGGCCAAAGGATGTGTGGTTTTCTGGGAACTGACCTTGGAGCCTGCACTCTGAGGTTGGCTCCTGGAGACCAACCTTCCCCCACTTCTGCACTGCCTCGCAGGCAGCACAGAATGGCCTTGTGCTCTGCACTCACAAGAGGAGCATGGCCTGGCCAAAACAGGGTGTTCCAGGGGGCGTTCCAGGGTGGGGAAGGCGGAAATGCTGGTATGACACATCCGGCAGCCTCTCCCCCACTCCACCTTCTTGCAGCTGGACAGCTGAAATCGGCTGTCTAGTCGCAAATGCCGGGCAGAAGAAGTACAGAGGGAATGATCCCCTCCGTGCTTCTCCTGCCCTGCATTGGATAGCCGGTTGCCTCTGAGTTCAGAGGCAGCATCCTATCCCCATAGGATTGCGCCCTAAATGGTTAATGCATGCAGGGAGTTGGGATACTGGTTTTGGTTTCAGTTTTGCCTACTCTGACTTTCCCTGCTTCAACAAGAAGATGCCTGTTAATATAAAATAAAGGTCCTGTTTAAAGCTTGCAGTTGTCTTCTGTCTGAGGTCTGATCAGACAAACTTACTCTGCAAGAGATGTTTCTAGGCAGGGCTGGATAAACTCCTGCCTGAAACCCTGGAGAGCCACTACCAGTCAGTGCTGACAATACTGGGCTAGATGGACCAGTGGCCTGAAAGAAGGCCCAGTAGCTTCTTTCCTCTGCCCCATGTGTGCTGCTCACCTGCCATTTCCCTAATTCCCTTGCCATGGTGCAGGTGGCCGTGTTCTCTGAACCTGGTGAGGTGGATGGTGGGGGTGGCTTCCAAACCACCCCACAACCCATGGCTTGTTGTAGGGGTAACAGGGTGGTTTGGGAGCCCCCCCCCCGGTGCACTTTACTGGGTTTGAATGACACGGTAATCCATGCTGCAGCAAGGGTAATTAGGGAAATGGCAGGTACACAAGCAGCATGCGTGGGGTGAGGAAAGGAAGCCAGCATGGCTTCTTTTCCTCCGCTGATTGGCTGAACCCAGTCAGTATAACACAGCTTCCTATGTTCCATATAAGAGAGCAATGAAGGAAAAATATTCCTACGGGGGGAAAAAAATAAAGTGCTGTCCTTGGTGTCACTTGTAGCAAAACCTACCCTATACCAGATGGGGGCTGGTCTTCACTGATAAGGATCCCACAGGATATGTAAGTAAGCAGGGCCCCCAAAATACACCAACAAAATAAACAAAATGAAAAATACAAACCACAAAATCAGAAGAACATGATGAAATAGAAGCATCTCAAACATAATGGAAAATGGACAAACATCAGGGACTGGAACAACTCTGTCTTCATAAAAACACCGGAAGAAGAGGACGGTTTTTGTCATCTGCCAAAAAGCAAACAGTGAGGTCAAATGTACCTCCCAGAGAAGGCAGTTTCATAGCCCAGGAAGTACCATGCGTAATGTGTATGCACATAACACATATGCAAGCTTTCCCTCTACCCATACTCTGCCTGTCATTACAATGGCCATTTTACTGGTTTGTGATTAAGGTTGAGTGGAACCACTAGATTCCACTTTGAAAGGTTTGGACAAAGACTAAATTCATTGAGCTCCACCAAAACTCTAAAGTGGACTGCAGCATCTGGATTCCACAGTCCACACTGGATGAATGCAGAGAGGCCTAGATATGCTCCAAGGTCTGTAGCACCCCAAGGGGACAACAATATCTCCATCTGCTTCATATTCTGGAGGCCTTTGAGCAGGCAAGAAACAACATCCTGTGACCTGAGAGAAACTCAGGTGCCAAGAAGACATGGGTAGTCTTTATTAGCTGTATGGGAATGTGCAAGTGCGCTCTGCACTGGCTCTACAGGAACATGCATGCATTTTTAGCATTCGTGACAAATCACACTTAGAAACTCTTCAAGTCCTGTGAGAATCCGTAAGTGATAACAGTTTACCATTCACATTTTGTGGTAAAAGTGTATCTTTAACTTGTACAATCTCTCCTAGTTTCCTGCATGAATAGGAAAAAGGGGCAAAAAAGATGCTGCGTGATAAAGTTCATATTGTATTTCTAGCAAGGAATATAGTATTTCATGAAAGTATCTAAACATACTGTTTTGCTCTCTGTTATAATCCTCCTAGCCTCAGTTGTACTTGGATTGTGAGAGTTTCGTTAAAAAATAATGCTATTTGGCTGGAGGTTTTTAAACATTTTGTGAACTATTATTAAAGAAAACCAGTAGTAACTATCTATAGAGTCGGTAATAGGAGCACAAATGTATTTTGTTGGTGCTGTAAACAAACCATTGACCCGGTGCTCCAACATGCCCTGCCTTGCACCCAATTTGCTACTGCTAGACCACCCACCATAAAAATTAAATGAGAAATTTTGAGGGCTGTTGAGCACTGTACATTTTCACCATCGATAAGCACACACAGTTATTTAGAACAGGTGTTTCTGTAATTGTGATACATTGGGAAAGTGGAAAGCATTCAATGGTTATTAAGTCTCTCACACTTTCATCTCTGAACTGTGGTGTTCTTGCATTAGCGCTCAGACTGTAAGGACCTCTGGAAGATACTGGCACCTATGACACCTGCAGTTGCAGGGTGCTTAATAGACTTTGGAGTCAAGGTTGCCTCCATCGTCATGATCTCCACTATATAAAGGGAGTGAAGGGTCATTTCATATTCAACTTGTCCCATTAGGTGACCATCTTATTTTGTGGGCTATGAGATATTTATAAAGTCCTTTAATATATATATTTAAATATGATATTGAGAAGAAAACAGATTGCTTTTAATTGGAGACAGGACAAAAAACAAAAACAAAACACACACACAAAACCCTGTTCTTTTCTGCCTCATCATGTGATTTTTAAAAACAACAACAATGTTGTTTTTAAAAATCACATGATGAGGCAGAAAAGAACAGGGTTTTGTGTGTGTGTTTTGTTTTTGTTTTTTGTCCTGTCTCCAATTAAAAGCAATCTGTTTCAATCCTGTACACACTTAGCTGAGAGCAGGCCCATTGAACTGAATGGGCCTTACTTCTGAGTAGACATTTATAGGATTACTACTACTTATAATTTATTACTGTAGGATTAATTTCAGGATTGTGTAACTGTATTCTACTTAGACAAGGTTTTGAAACATTTTACCTGTTTCTGTTCACACATTTTATTTTTCTTAATATATTTTCCTATAATTTAGGTCACCAGATAATATTAAGTGACACTTTATTGGCTCTCTGGGACGCTTACATATACTTTACTTTAAAAGGATTTGTAACAAGCATTTAATGCATGATTATATGAAATATCGTTCTAAAGGGCAGGTTTCTATTTTGTTTTAGTGTTTATTTTGCTTCTCTCTTTTAAAGAAAAGATAGAGATAAAGTCAGTACTCAAATCATTTTCCATCAAGTGATAAGAGAATTGGAAATAAAGTCATTTAAAGTCAAAAGATGATGATGAACGTTGTGGTTTGATTTTAACATGCATACTTTTGAAATTCCATGCCAAGAATTCATATACTATACTTTATAGAGTGTATTTCACATTCATATTGCATATAGTCTATGATGCTTTCATATACTTCACCTCCTAAGGAAAAGTCTGTCTTTAGAATCTGAAGTTCAGATGGTTAGTTTAGGAGCATGTACCCACAACAGATTTCCCATTCTTCACTAAAGGAAGATGCCAGCTGGCTTTAATTGTTCAACATCTAAATGATCATTTGGCGATAATCGCACATAGTTTTCACAAGGCCATTCTTTCCTCTCCACTGGGAAGGCACCTAGTCTTTCAGACCAGCACTAGAAGTATCATTATATCTTGTCTCTAGAAATTGTGACTTTGTCCGAAAGAGGAAGATCAGGTCAACTCGGAGGTCATTTCTGCAGCCACTGGTAATGCTAACAATGGGCTGGCAGGGGATTAGACAGAAACGCTCATTCAATAAAGTCAAAAGGATTTTTGTCTCCCTAAAGCACTGAGAGAAATGAGTTTATAGATAACTCAACTACCTCTTGCCCTATGGACAATATCCTTTAACTTCCACTGAGGCAGCACATGCTGTTATCCTAAGAGTGTCTTGCATGATGTTGGATCTCATCCAGCTTTAGAAGCGAACCGGGAATCCTTGCTGCCTAGTTCTGTATTAAATAATGTTCTGTAAAATCATTCTGCATCAGGGGATATTTTTGTGGTAATTTTACAATTTACTAGTTGTTTAGAGCATTGTGTCTCTACCACCCCCAACCTCTGATTGTATCATTTTCAATTGCTTGCTTAATTGTCCTGTCTGAGTAGATCATTTGCAACTCTGAGGGAAACCTGTTTCAGCTTTTAACCTTGCCACTGGCTTCTGTTTCATATCCAAGCTTGTCACATGCTCTGAAGCAACTGGGAATTGCATCTATTTTCTCAGTTTCTTCCACAAATCAAGGCAATTTGTTTACTTACTAGGCAGACTTAGGACTCAAAGCTGAAACATGCGCTGGTTTCTTTCTGTACTTGCTTAAAACAATAATTGATTAAAAGCTCAGTGTGGGGAATGGGTTCATATGCTTATGTCTTTTTTTAGAATGTTTTGTAAAGCAATTAAAACTATGCTAGAGAGAATGCATGTGCACACATACACATTTCTTTATTATTTATTTATAATACTATTATACCATGTAATATATTGAAATCTCTAAGCAGTTCACATTAAAATACAAAACAGAAAGAAGATAAAAAGAATAAATAAATATGTTAAAATGTTTAAAAACATTATAACACCATAACAATAAAACAGGGGGGTAACAGAATTCCTCACAGGTCAGGAAAAGCCTGTGTGAACAGCTGTGCTTTCAAGAGGTTTTAAAACTTACCACTATTTCTCTCCTTTGAGCCACATGTGGGACAATGTTCTAAATGGTGGGTGCCACCACTGAGAAGGCCCACTTAATGTACCGCTACTTGGTGACATTCCACTGGCCATGGGAAGACATGTATTAGGGATGTGCATCAGATTTGGCTGAAGCCTGAAGCTCAAGCCAAAGCAGACCTCTTCAGTCTGTTTCTGGTACTTCCCGAGATGAGGTGGACTTCCCTCCAAAGCAACCTAAGCCGAAGCTGGAACCACATGAGGCTTTGTGTTATGATGTGGGCTTTGGAAACACTGGCATTCTGTTTTCAACTGTCTTTTAGATTTATTTCTCTAAAATGCTGGTAAGGGCAGGGAGTGAGGGGGTGTGATTGAGTGACTGCTGGTAGCCTGCCTTCTAGTTGTAGGCTAAATTTTACCAAGGGCTTTGGGGGAAGGACTGAGTTATAATAAATAATTCTCTTCCATTTCTCTCAGTTATTTATAATGCAGTGAACAAGCAGGAACTAGGAAGTGAGAGGTTCTGTCTTGGGTTGTTATAGAGATGCTAAGTGTGTGGTGAAATGGGGAACTGCTGTTTTTATTATAGTTCAGCAGATTACATTTATTGCTGGGATTAGCTGTACTGGTGGTAGAACTCCATGGTGTTCTGGTTTCTTTACTGAGTTGGGATTGGTTAGTGGTGTTCCAAGGGCAGTTATGACAGTTGAAAGCTGGGGACTGAGGAGGAAAGGAGTTAGACGTCTTTGTGTGTGCTGGCTTATTATTTCATTTGGCTTTGAAAGAACAGGAATTACTGTTACTGTTACTGAATAAGAAAATAAGCACATTGGCCTGGTTTGCATACCATGACAGCCCACCATAGCTTAATTTAGCCAGAGGGGCTGTTGTGTCATGCTGGGTGGCCAGTTTACTGTGGCTTGTTGTGTTCTGTGAACCTGGGCAGCATAGCTTTTGGAGAGTGGGCAGCAACCCCACAATAGCCCATGGCTTATTTGAGGGCTGTTGCCTACTCCAACAAGCCATGCTGCCTGGGTTTGCACAACACGGCAATCCATGCTGGTGAGGATAATTATGCAAATTCCACCAGCATGTACTGGCATGTGCGGCAGGGGAAATAAGCCACCATGGCTTATTTCCCACCACAATCATGCGTACCCAGTCACTGTTATTTAACCAATGTGGTTTTGTGCAGGTCAATACCCATGTGAACTGGAGCTGGTAGTGGAAGGAGCAACATCATTGCCATTCTTTAGGGTACAGGAAGGAAAATTCCTCAAATGGTGGCAGTGGGGTTCTACAGGGTGAGGTGTCATAAACTGTACTATATATGTAGCAGAAATATTTGTAAGATTATACTGGAAGAAAATACTTCTACGACTGACAATCACATTCTGACAATCTCAATATTCATTAATTCAACTATAAAAATTACTAAATCATAGTTATGAACTGAGCTGTAGATATCACTTACTGTTGTTTTTTTATCTTCAGTCCACCAAGAATTTAATAACTTGCTTAAACTAAAGCATGTGTTATGAGCTTGACTGAAGTTTGGAACGTAATTACTTCATTTTAGATAAAATCCTGTTTTGTGTTGCATGATTTGTTAGCTGAACTGTGTATTATAACTCCAGTCATCTGACTGAAGAAGAACGAAATATGTCTTAAGCAGTCACATAAAGCAACAACCAAAAATCAGTGCTGAGGTCTTGTCAGGAAAATCAGTCCTTTTTATCTCTTGTTGAAATGAATGATGATAGACACAGAAAACAGTGTAGTGAAAATACTAACCATTTGTTTTAAAAAGAATTTCTTAATAACTTTACAATAACTGAATGTTTTTATTTGAAAGGAACTTCCTGTATGACAAAGAAGAAAAGAAAGATATTTCAAGTATATATGTCAGAATAAAAGGGAAAGGAGAGAAGGAAGCTGTATGTTTCAGATACCCCAGCAATTGGGATTTCCTCCCAATGCTAATAGCAGTTTGAGAGGATCAATTTTCTACGGATGTCAGAGAATTTCACCACAAATCTTGGGGAGGCCAAATGCCAGCGCATTCGGCCCCGTGAAATCAGTGGCGAAATGGTCTGCTCCCCCAGGATGGGACTTACCTTGGGCGAATCTCCCTGGCGGTGGTGGCGGCACCGGCGGCGGTTCGGCGGCGGCTGCGGCGGCCGGTCTTCCGACCGGCTGCCGCCGCCGCCATTTCCAAGTTAAAAAAACAAAAACAAAAATGTGATAGGCTACGTAAAGATTTACGTAGCCTATCACGGCTAGATTTTTAAAAAATACCGTGATAGGCTACGTAAATGTTTACATGGCCTACCACGGCTGAGTGAAAAAAAAACCAAACCCGTGCGTACGCAAATGGCAGCTGTAGTCTGGATAATTATCCAGACTGCTGTAGTCTGGATAATTATCAGCCTCCTACTGATGCCATTTGCATTCTTAAACCTTCATGTTCGACGAAAAGATGAATTTATGATCATGGAGTTAGCCCTCAAAACCCCCCAAAAAGTTAAATTACTTCTGTAGGGCAGCCTTCCCCAACTTCATGCCCTCCAGAAGTGTTGGACTATATTCCCATCACCCCCAGCCAGCATGTGTCTAAATCCCATAGTTTCAGCCAATGTTTTATCCAGCACTCTCACCCTTCCCTAATGCATTTAGTTTATAGGAGCGGACATGACAGTATGCAGAGTCCTGATGATGGAGTCTTGTCCTTTCAATTAGGGAATGGCAAGAGCATGAAGAAAACAGAACAAACTTCCTAAGGAAATACATTCACTTGATCAGCTTTCTGTTTTGCTCCTTTTAAAATCCTTTCCTTTGACAACATAGATTTTAGGTCTTCTGTGTGGAAAGGACACATGTAGAGATGTACGGATTTTTAAAATCTGTTCTGTCTGCATTTCATGGATTGTCGGGTGCCTTTCATTCCATCGTCACTCATTGACGGAATCGGATTTTTATCCCAATTTCCCGAATTTGTGCAAATTCACACTTGTGAAAATGTGCAAGCCCGCCCCCCCCCCCCCATGGGCAGATTCTCCTCAAATGCACATTTTCATGCTTTAGACCATGGGAGAATGCAGTTTTGTCTGTGTGTGTTTTTTTTTTTTTTAAATTTTACACATTTTTCTACAACTAAATTTGTGCAAAATTCCAGAAAGTGAAAAAACAGTCTGCAAGTCCATGGAATCCATGTGACTCAGGGAAAACTGGTCTGCTGCAGAATTTGTGGGTTGGATTCATAGAAATCCAAAGTCATTTGATTCTGTTGTGGATTTCTCCAGCATCCCTAGACATATGACACCCCCCAAAATATTTAAAACTAGGGTTGCTTGAGGAATTAATCCTTTGTGAATTCTGATACAAAGCTGATCTGCACCTCCCATAGCAGCGTGTGGATCAGAACGCACCTATCTATAGGATTTTGTACTGCTCTGAATGCTGTGATACAGTTCTCAACTAAAAGTATCAAGATGCATTTAAAGATGTGTATTTTGAGATAAAATACCTTTAGACATGTATACTTGAGATAAATTACAAACTATAAGAGAAAATTCATATTTATACACAATTTTTCATACCTTTAACACTGCAGATTAATACATAAATGGGGCAGAAAGGGCTTATGCAGAAGTGACATGAACTAGAAATACTGATCCATCCACCACTAAAAAATACAGATACCTTTCTCAAAGTTGTAATGACTGATGTGGGGATATGGCATTTTCCCAGCACTCAAACCACAACATATCGGGCTTTTCTACACAAGGCATGTATTATGTGCTCATCATTCCCTATTCATGGTTGTTTACAGGTTCTTTAGATGACATCATGACCTTCCAGTTTCTCTTCTGTGCTAAAGAACACTTTAGGTAAGTTTTTTTTAGAGCAGAGAAAATTTGGTATTTCATTGTGAAAGAGAAAGACACTTTGTTTTTCACTTGTCTATTTGCACTATTCTGCTATACCACAGTGCCTCCTAGAGGTTATGTAGCAGAAAAACAAGAAAGGAATCACTTCATGTAGTGCTTGGAATACAGCTCCTGTCATCCCTAGGCAACATAAGCAATGGTTCTGCTGATGGGAATTATAGTCCATTTGGAAGACACAAGTTTAGTGAAGGCTGCACTAGAGAATGCTGTAATTGTAACATTGCTAGTGGTGAAAAGTTCTCCTCTGCACAAAATGCCATTCTGAAATCTTTTTAAAAGCTTATTTATTTATTTATTTATTTAGAGGCTAAGTGTTTCTCTACAGTAGGAAATCAAGCATGCCTGTGCTCGTGCACATGCCACTTAATTTTTTTTCAATGGAAAGAAAGCTCCATCACTTCCATTACATGGAGATAGAATATTATGCTATTGGTCATTGGCTTGTAGGCTGCATACAGTGAAATATACTCATTCTACACAGAACATGTCTATTCAGAAGTAAGCCCCATTGAGTTCAATGGGAATTTCTCACAGCTATGTCTAAAGCAGTGGTGGGCAACTCATGGCCCTCCAGTTGTTTTGACCGACAACTCCCATGACCCCTCACCACTGGCTGTGTGCTGTGCTGGCTAGGGCTGATGGGAGTTGTAGGCCAAAAGATCTGGAGATAGGGATGGACGAAAGTCGCTTACCTGATCCTGAAGCTTGCTTCGCAGTGGGGGGGAGGCGTTCCATCCCTCCCCCCGAAATTCTGGCGGGGGGGAGGCGCCCTGTCCCTCCCCGCCGAAATTCTGGCTGGGGGGGAGGTGCCCCGTCCCTCCCCGTCGAAATTCTGGCTGGGGGTGAGGTGATCCATCCCTCCGGCCGCGAATCCTGTAGTCCTGCCGGGACGCAAATGGCGGCGGCTGTAGCCACTGCCGTTTGTGTCCGTGCAGTCAGCCGTGATAGGCTATGTAAATGTTTACGTAGCCTATCATGGCTGACTTTGAAAAAAAAAAAGTGTGTACGCAAATGGCAGCGCCCATGGGCGCTGCCATTTGCGTTCCTTATTTGGGCACGTGTAGTCTACGTAAACATTTACGTAGACTACGGCGAAAATAAGGGCAACGCAAATAGCGTTCCCCTTATTTTCGCCATAGTCTACGTAAATGTTTACGTAGACTACACGTGCCAAAATAAGGAATGCAAATGGCGGCGCCCATGGGCGCCGCCATTTGCATATGTGCGGGTTTTTTTTTTTTTTAGCTCAGCCATGATAGGCTACGTAATCATTTACGTAGCCTATCACGGTGCTTTTTAAAAATCTAGCAATGATAGGATTTACATACTATCACGTTTGCTTGTGTTTTTTTTACTTGGAAATGGCGGCGGCGGCAGCCGGTCGGAAGACCGGCCGCCGCCAAACTGCCTCCGAACCGCCGCCGGAGCTGCCGCCGCCAGGGACATTCGACCAAGGTAAGTCCTGTCCCGGGGGGGGGGGGGGGCAGACCATTTCTCCACCAATTTCGGGGGGCCGAATGCGCTGGCATTCAGCCTCCCCGAGATTTGTGGAGAAATTCTCTGACATCCCTATCTGGAGAGCCACAAGTTGCCCATCCTGGTGTGTAGGATTGCATCCTCCAGTTTCACTGACTTCACTAGTATTTAGACTACAATTCTAAACATGCTTACTAGGGAGTACGCCCCATTTGTCCTACAAAACAACCCTGTGTGTAGGATTTCAGCCATTGTTATCTGGCTTGTTAAAAAGAAAAGAAAAAAGGACATGGCTCCTGCATCTTTAACAGTTGTGTAGAAGAGGGAATTTCAGCTGGTGCTGCTTGCATTACTTGTTTATGTTGAGTCTGCTACTGTACAGTGCTTATGTTTTCTTACTTGTGCTATTGAATAGTCCTATTAGGTTATGGCTTCGACATTGAATGTGTGTGTGTGTGTGTGTGTGCGCGCATGCACATGCGTATAAACTGGCAATTTAATAGAGCAACAGCAAATACATTACACCTATTAAGTCCAGTAAATATCTCTAATGACCTCAACTTACTGCACATTAGTCCTACTGTATTTTACAGGGCAGGTTAGGTCAAGCATATTATCAATGGGAAAACAGTACCACGTCCCAAAGGCAAACTCTTAGCAATGACTTTTTGGAGTAAAAATGTGTTTTCTTTGGAGTAAGCAATTTGAGATTTTCAGCCTTTGGTGTGTGTTTTTGCCAGAACAGTGAAACATCATAGGAGAGAATAAGACAGGAGAGCAGGAAGATATTCTATTAAGGTCCTGGAAGCAGAGAATGATCACAGATGTATGAAAAGAAGTTGCAAAGAGACAGTGTGGTGTAGTGATTAGAATGCCAGCCCGGGACTGGGGAGATCCGGGTTCTAGTCCCCACTCGGCCATGAGGCTCACCGGGTGACTTTGGGCCAGTCACTGACTCTCAGCCTAACCTACCTCACAGAGCTGTTGTGTGGATAAAATGGAGAGGAGGAGGAGGATCATGTAAGTCATCTTGGGCTCCTTGGAGGAAAGGTGGGATATAAATGTAACAAACAAACAGGATGCAAATAGATGCAAATAATGGGACCAACCAACCATCATATATACAGCATGTTCATTAGACTATATGCTATTAGAGTGGAAATTTCAGCCCCACCCCTGCTCTCCAAAGCACACTCTAGTCCAAAGGTACAGCCGACATTGCCAGTGAGCCACAGGGAGCACCCCCCAAGCTCTTTTTGGCAGCCTCCAAAGAGCCCCAACCCCCACCGTGAAAACTGCCACCCACGGCACTGCAAACTGCAGTGGTAAGGCAGCAATCAGGACAGAGTCGCTTGGGTGAACCCAAAGTGGCGACCCTTGCATCAGCCCAGATTGCTGCTTTACTGCCACTAATGGTGGTGGCAAGGCAGTGATTGGCATTGCTAGGGGTAATACGAAAGCAGCAATGCCCATGGGGTCACTACCGGCCTCCTCTCCCCACCAGCAACTGGAAGCAGCCAGCATCACTGTTTCTCCATGCTACTGGTGGTGCCAAAGCAGCGATGCTCACTGGAGTAGCTGGGGACAGGGAGGCTTTAGCCCATAGGCAATGCTACTTTCCAGTGGAGGCTGGTGGCTCTGACTTTGGTGGGGCTGTGAATCCATTCCCAATTTCAGTCAGAACCAGCCAGAACTCTAAAGGAGCTACCCAAGCCTAGGGATGGGCAGAATGCTTACCACCGGGTCCAGGGGGTGGTCTGGGGGGGGGGAGGCGATCCATCCCTGCCCCCCTGAATCTTAGCCGGCTGGCTCCACTGTGATTCCATGGAGCCGCTGGCCAGCTCTGGAGCACCAGTGATAGAGCTGCCATTGATTGCTGTATTGCTGGATGTGCGGATTGACTGAGGATGCAAATGGCATCCACTATGCCATTTGCGGCTGCAAAGGTCTTAGTTTAAGCTAAATGCAGCCATAAATGGCTGCTTTTTCACATGATAGTACATGAAAAAAACAGGGACGCACATGGCATCCACTATGCCATTTGCATCCCTGTTTTTTTCACATGATAGTCCATGCGTATCATGGGACGCACATGGCATCCATTTACGGCTGCATTTCACTTAAACTAAGACGTTTACAGCCACAAATGGCATAGTGGATGCCATTTGCATCTGCAGTCAATCCACCCAGTCAGCAATATGGCAGTGGCGAGCATATTGCTGGTGCTCCAGAGCCGGTTGGCGGGGAGGATCCGGCTGGTGAGGATTCCTCCAGGAGGCGGAGATAAGTCTTCTGATCCTCCACGGACTCTGGGGGGCTGGATTCTTTTGAATCCAGCCTCACTGGGGACCGCGGAGGATTTCTCCCCCATCCCTACCCAAGCCAATATTTTGGGACTAGGGGCTAGCACCTTGGATAGCTCCTTCAGCACTGCTGTGAGCCTTGTAGGTTATAGCCAGGATTTGATTACAAGAAGCCTGGAAGGGCTTGGGCCTATTCAGTCTCTGGAACGTCAGAGTCTGTTTGAGCTTATCTCTGTCAGTGTTCTCAGAGCAGAGCCAGGGAGAATCACCCCACTCCCTGTCCGCCTGCTGGTCTGGCCTTGGAAGGCAGGGAGGCTGGAAGCTGTCCATGAGAACCTGACAGAGGTGGGGTGGGGTTTGCAGAAGGGTCTCCCAGGTTGAAGCATCACTGCTGGAGGGCTGAGCAGTGCCGCCCTGTTTAGAAAGGGGCCTTGCTGAAAGGCTAAAGGCCCTCATCTGTCAAGGGTTCTGGAGGGGGTGTTTTACAGACACACCTTCCCCTTTTAAGTAGGGATGTCAGAGAATTCCGCCACGGATCTCGGTGAGGCCGAATGCCAGTGCATTCAGCCCCCTGAACTCCATGGCGGAATGGCCTGCCCCCCCACGCCCCCCCACGGATCCCCCCCAGGACGAGACTTACCTGGGGCGGATGTTCCGGGCAGTGGCGGCTCGGGTGATGGCTTCGGTGGCAGCGGCTGCCGCGGCTGGTCTTCTGACTGGCTGCCGCCGCCACCATTTGCAGTCTTGTCTTTGTCTTTTTTTTTTTTACAGAGATGTGATAGGCTACGTAAGTTTTTGCATAGCCTATCACGTCTCTGTTAAAAAAAAAAGGCGTACAGCCGCCGCCATTTGCGTTCCTTATTTTTCTTCGTCTTAGTCTACGTAAATATTTATGTAGACTAAGATGAAGAAAAATAGGGAATGCAAATGGCGGCGGATTTGCGTACGCGTTTTTTTCCCCCTTACCCACAGCCCTCTGCAGCCGGAAATCCGGCTGCAGATGGCCCTGGCCTGGGCCTGGCCGGCTGCTTTGCGGAGCCACCGCGGAGCACAGCTGGCTTTTGAGGATTCCAGGGGGAGGACCGGATTGCCTTCCCCCCAATGAGGATTCCGGGGGGAGGCACGGAGCGCCTCCCCCCCCAGTGGTAAGCGGGCTTTCGTACAACCCTAATTTTAAGCTGATGGAAAGATGAAGAGCCTTTGCTAGGAACATCTCGTCTTCATTGCCTGAAGTGTCCTCTGTTTGGCTCCATGAGCATCTGGGCTTTTGGAGGCACTCTGAACATGGACTCTCCCTTAATTGGAACTTTGGATTGCTAAAGTCTTGCCATGAAAAGTACCGTGAGCTTTTCATAGACTTGAACGTCCATTTACTGTGGATTGTGGGTCTTTGTTTGTCATCAGCCAACTCAGTGTATTGGCAGGATGGGTTTGATCTACGACTTTTGGACTTTACTTTGCCTGGTCTCATGCAGCATGGAGTTACCAATGCAAAAGCGGTGGCAGAGAAGAGAACTCCTTGCATGTGTGGGTTTACCCTTTCCTTGGCCTTGATTTAGGGATGTCGGAGAATTTCTCCACAAATCTCTGGGAGGCTGAATGCCAACGCATTCGGCCCCCCGAAATTGGTGGAGAAATGGTCCGCCCCCCCGCCCCCCCCGGAATGGGACTTACCTTTGTCGTATGTTCCTGGCGCTGCCAGCTCCCAGCGGCGGTTCGGCGGTGGTTCGGTGGTGGCCCGTCTTCCGACTGGCTGCCGCCACCGCCTTTTCCAAGTAAAACAAAAACAAAAACAACAAACGTGATAGGCTACGTAAAGATTTACGTAGCCTATCACGGCTAGATTTTAAAAAAACACCATGATAGGCTACGTAAATCCTTACGTAGCCTATCATGGCTGACTTTGGAGGAAAAAAAAAAGCGCATACGCAAATGGCGGCGCCCATGGGCGCCGCCATTTGCGTTCCTTTTTGGGCATGTGTAATCTATGTAAACATTTACTTAGACTACGGCGAAAATAAGGGCAACGCAAATAGCCCAAAAAAGGAACGCAAATGGCAGCGCCCATGGGAGCCGCCATTTGCGTACGCGCTTCCCCCCCCCCAGAGTCAGCCGTGATAGGCTACGTAAGGATTTACGTAGCCTATCACAGATTTATGGCTTACTGCAGGGACGCAAACGGCGGCAGCTATGGCAGGAGATGAGATTCGCGGCCAGAGGGACGGGGCGCCTCCCCCCCGGACAGAATTTCAGCTGGAGGGACGGGGCGCCTCTCCCCCGGACAGAATTTTGGCGGGGAGGGATGGGGCGCCTCCCACCCCACCCAGAATTTCAGGGGGAGGGATGGAGCGCCTCCCCCCCACCGCGAAGCAAGCTGAGGGACCGGGTAAGGGACTTTTGTCCATCCCTAGCCTTGATAGCCCTCGACCATGTAACCTGAAGTTACCAACAAATAGGGATGTCAGACAATTCCGCCACGGATCTCAGTGAGGCCAAATGCCAGTGCATTCAGCCCCCCGAACTCTGTGGTGGAACGGCCTGCCACCCCCCCGCCCCCCGTGGATCCCGCCTGGGACGAGACTTACCTGGGGTGGATGTTCCAGACGGCACCAGTGGCGGCTTTGGCGGAGGCGGCGGCAGCAGCTGGTCTTCCGAATGGCTGCTGCCGCCGTTGCATTCTTTCCCCCCCATTTGTGATAGCCTACATAAAGACTTACGTAGCCTATCACATCTGGGTTAAAAAAAAAAACGCGTACGCAAATCCATTTGCATTCCCTATTTTTGGTTGTCTTAGTCTATTTATTTATTTATTTAATTCATTTCTATACCGCCCAATAGCCGAAGCTCTCTGAGCGGTTCACAAAAATTAAAACCAAACAACACACAATAAAACAATTTAAAATATATAGAACATTAAAACCACAATATTTACATAGAATAAGATGGCGAAACTAAGGGGAACGCAAATAGCGTAGCGGACTCTATTTGCGTTCCCCCTTATTTTCGCCATCTTAGTCTATGTAAATATTTACATAGACTAAGATGGTGAAAACAAAGGGGAGCGTAAATAGCGTCCACTACGCTATTTGCGTTCCCCCTTAGTTTCGCCGTCTAAGTCTACGTAAATATTTACACAGACTAAGACGGCCAAAAATAAGGAACACAAATGGTGGTGGCCGTAGCCGCCGCCATTTGCATACGCGTTGTTGTTGTTGTTTTTAACCTAGACGTGATAGGCTACATAACTCTTTATGTAGCCTATCACGGCTGAATACAGGGACGCAAATGGCGGCTATGGCCACCGCCATTTGTGTCCCTCCTAGTCAGCGGCTGGATGTTTGGCTGCTGGCGGAGCCGGTCGGTGGCTCTGCGGAATCCCCATGGAGCGGAGCAGAGCCGGCCGGCGAGGATTCCGGGGGGAGGGACGGAACGCCTGCCCCCCCACTGGAAACCGGCAGAGCCAGATAAGTGGGGTTTCATACATCCCTGCCAACAAAAGACTCAAAGTTGGACTAACTCTCTGTGGGTGTGGTTTTGTTTAGGCCTTTCAGGAATTTACTCCTTGAATGCCTGAGAGATCATTCCAGGAATCATTCCCATTCTTTGTCTGGGGCTTGGAACCCTGTGTATGGATTACGTGGGTTAGATATGCCAGGAATCCTAAATCTCTTACCTTGTGTTCAGAGCCATGGTGATGGCAACGGGGAAGCCACATTGATTAGGATCACAGTCATGGTGGTAGTGTTTAGCTCTAGAGTGTTCTGGAACTACAGAGAGCCTATAGCTACTGACCATCAACTATATGATTTCTGAAGAGTGTAACCATTAAACTTTTGCCATGGGATTCCCTGCAGTAAAGAAAACTCACTGATGTAGGTGTCTGGTGTCAGAATACCTGAGTGTGTGTGCTGGGGGGACTGAGAAACCTGACAGGTTGTAAATTCCTCCTTGAGAGAGGGGGTGGTGCAGCCCTCTTTAAATGGGTGGTAATTGGGTCACCCCTGAAAAAGCCTAACCTGGACCTGGAGGATGTTAACAACTATAGGCTGATAGCTAACATCTCCTTTCTGGGCAAGGTGCTTGAGCAGGTGGTTGCAGCACAACTCCAGGCACTCTTGAATGAAATGGATTATCTAGATCAATTTCAATCAGGCTTCAGGCCTGGTTATGGAATGGAAACTGCCTTGGTCACCCTGTGGGATGACCTTAGCTGGGAGAAGGACAGTGGGAGTGTGACCCTGCTGATTCTCCTGGGCCTCTCAGCAGCTTTCAATAACATCAACCATGGTATTCTTCTAGATAGCTTGACTGGGCTGGGAGTTGGATGCACTGCACTGCAATGGTTCTACTCCTACTTGGATGGCTGATTCCAGAAGGTGGTGTTGGGGGATAATTGCTCTATGCCTTGGCAACTATGCTATGGGTTTCAACAGGGCTCTATTTTATCCCTCATCAATATAAGGATGATGCCCAGCTCTACCTCTCTTTTTCATCAAATCTAGGTGAGGCAGTGGCCATTCTGAATCAGTGCCAGGGCATGGTAATGGATTGGATGAAGGCCAATAAACTGAGACTCAATCCAGACAAGATGGAGGCACTGTTCGTCTGCCCAGCTAGGTGATGTTCAACCTGCTCTGGAGGGGGTTGCACTCCCCCTAAAGGATCAGGTTCATAGGTGGGGAGTGCTCTTGGACCCAGAACTGTCACTTGAGGCGCAGGTGGACTTCGTGGTATGCAGCACTTTTTATCAGCTTAGGCTGATATCCCAACTATGCCCTTATCTAGACAGAGATAGCCTAGCTACAGTTATCCATGCTCTGATAACCTCTCAACTGGATTTCTGCAATGCATTATATGTGAGGCCACCTTTGAAAACAGTCCGGAAACTTCAGCGGATCCAAAACAGGGCAATGAGATTGTTAATGGGAACTGACCAATGAGATCATATCATGACACTAATTTTCCAGCTTCACTGGCTGCCAGTCCATTTCTGGGCCCAATTCAAAGTGCTGGTATTAACATTCAAAGCCCGAAATGCCTTACCTGAAGGAACGTCTCCTCCCTAGGGATGTATGAAAGGTACTTACCTTTCAGGGATTATGCTGATGGTGCAGGGGGAGGCGTTCCATCCCTCCTCTGGAATCCTCGCCGGGGGGGGGGAGGCGCTCCATTCCTCCCCCCCGGAATCCTGGCCGGCCGGCTGTGCTCCGCAGTGATTCTGTGGAGCCGCCGGCCGGCTCCGCCAGCAGCCGGACATCCGGCCGCTGGCTAGCAGGGACGCAAATGGCGTCGGCTGTAGCCGCCGCCGTTTGCGTCCCTGCAGTCAGCCGTGATAGGCTATGTAAATGTTTACGTAGACTATCACGGCTGACTAAAACAAAAACAAAAATGCACGTACGCAAATGGCGGCACCCATGGGTGCCGCCATTTGCGTTCCTTATTTTGGCACGTCTTAGTCTATGTAAACATTTATGTAGACTAAGACAGCGAAAATAAGGGGAATGCAAATAGTGTAGCATCTACGCTATTTGCGTTCCCCTTACTTTCACCGTCTTAGTCTACGTAAATGTTTACATAGACTAAGACGTGACAAAATAAGAAACGCAAATGCCGGCGCCCATGGGCGCCGCCATTTGCGTACGCGCGTTTTTTTAATGTCAGCCATGATAGGCTACGTAAATCTTTACGTAGCCTATCACTTTTTTAAAAAAACCTGGAAATGGCGGCGGCGGCAGCTGGTTGGAAGACCGGCCGCCGCAGCTGCCACCGCCGAACTGCTGCCGGAGCCGCCGCTGGAGCCGCCGCCGCCAGGAAGATCCGCCCCAGGTAAGTCCCATCCTGGGGGGGTGGCAGACTGTTCTGCCACTGATTTCGGGGGCCCAAATGCGCTGGCATTCGGCCTCCCCGAGATCCGTGGCCGAATCTCGGCCTCCCCGAGATCGTACATCCCTACTCCTCCCACATGTCCCTGCCCAGACCCTAAGATCATCCTCAGCGGTTCTTCTCCGTGAGCCCCTGCCAAAGGAAGTGAGGCAGGTGGCTACCAGGAAGAGGGCCTTTTCTGCTGTGGTACCCCGGCTGTGGAATGAGCTCCCTAGAGAGGTTCACCTGGCACCTATGTTGTACTCCTTCTGGTGCCGGGTGAAGACCTTTTTATTTTCCCAGCATGTTAGCATTTTAGTGTTATAGTCTTTTAATGTTGCTGCTTCAGATCTGTTACTGTATTTTAAATCTTTGCATTGCTGCTAGGTTTTATTCTGGTTGTATTTTTATACTGTAGCTTTAAGCGTTTGTATTTTAAACTGTTTTTATTCTGTACTTTGTGGTCTTAATTTTTGTGAACTTCCCAGAGAGCTTCAGCAGTTGGATGGTACAGAAATGTAATAAAATAAATAAAAGTCAGCAATACCTGAAAGCTGCCTTTGCGGGTGGTAAAGCAGCTGGTGGGCAAACCTCTCCAAAATCTGTGTTAATAATAGGATTGTGTATATCTAATTCTAGGTTCAACCCCTAGTATTTCTAGTTAAAAGAGTTCAGGATAGGGATGTACAGGATCAGCAAAACAGGAGCTCTTCGAAGTCCTCAGATTTCCACCTTCAAGCTCGTTTTGGCTTTAGTCTGTAACAGATTGCAAGGTATATGTTTTTCTCACACCGAAATTCGTTCATCTTTCCATGCACATTTCTCGACAGGTATGGATTTTTGGTACACACTTTAAAAATGTACACATTTTCCTCCAGTTTACCATGTGTGTGTGTGTGTATTTTTAACGTGTACACATTTTGCAAATGCATTTTTTTTTCCTGGCACACAAATCATTTCGCAAGCTTGTAAATATGCAGATTTCAGATCTCTCGGTGGCTTTTGAGACCACAGTAGCCTCCTGGACTGTCTCCCTGAGTCGGAGGTTGGAGGCCGTGTCTTACACTGGGTTGGCTCTCACTTGCAGGATCAGTTCCAGAGAATAACACTGGGGGACTTGCACCTTGGCACCTTGGCTAAGTTGTAGGGATGTCAGAGAATTTCGCCACGAATCTTGGGGAGGCCGAATGCCAGTGCATTCGGCCCCCCGAAATCGGTGGCGAAATGGTCTGCCCCTCCGCACCCCCGGGACGGGACTTACCTTGGGCGAATCTCCCTGGCGGTGGTGGCTGCAGTTCAGCGGCGGTTTGGCGGCTGCGGTGGCTGCGGCGGCTGCGGCGGCCGGTCTTCTGACCGGCTGCCGCCGCCACCACTTCCAAGTTAAAAAACAAAACAAAACTGATAGGCTACGAAAAGATTTACGTAGCCTATCATGGCTAGATTTTTAAAAAATACCGTGATAGGCTACGTAAATGTTTACGTAGCCTATCACGGCTGAGTTAAAAAACAAAACAAAACTGCACATACGCAAATGGCGGAGCCCAGGGGCTCCGCCATTTGCGTTCCTTATTTTGGCACATTGTTTACGTAAACATTTACATATACGGCGAAAATAAGGGGAACGCAAATAGCATAGCGTCTACGCTATTTGTGTTCCCCTTATTTTCGCCGTAGTCTACGTAAATTTTTATGTAGACTAGACGTGCCAAAATAAGGAACGCAAATGGCGGCGCCCATGGGCGCCACCATTTGTGTACGCGCGTGTTTTCCCCCCCCCACTCAGCTGTGATAGGCTATGTAAACATTTACGTAGCCTATCACGGCTGACTGCAGGGACGCAAACGGCGGCGGCTACGGCCGCCGCCATTTGCAGACCCCGCCGGCCAGGATTCGTGGCGGGAGGGACGGGGCCCCTCCCCCCCGGCCAGAATCTCAGGGGGGAGGGACAGGATGCCTCCCCCCCACCGCGAATCAAATTTCATAAAAGGTAAGTGACTTTTGTACATCCCTAGGCAGTTGAACTGTGGGGTGCCGTAGGACACTATCTTGTCCCCAGTGTTATTTAATATCTATATGAAGCTGTCGGGAGCGGTCATTAGGAGACTTGGGGCAATGTGTCACCAGTATGGTAATGAAACCCAGCCCTATTTTTCTGTGACATCTGAATCAGGAGAGGCCATGTATATTCTGAACTGGTGCCTGGATGCAATTATGGCTTGGATGAGGGCTAATAAACTGAAGCTGAATACTGATAAGACAGAAATCCTATGGGGGTGGGTGGTTCCCAGGACCAGGAACTGAGCTGTTTGCTTGTCCTGGATGGGGTTGCATTCCCTCCGAAGGAGCTGGCATGCAGTTTGAGATTGCTCCTGGATTTATCTTTGTCACTGGAGGCCCGGGTGACCTCAGTGGCCTGGAGCGCCCATCACCAATTTCAGTTGGTGTGCCAACTATGCCCATTCCTGGATGGGGACAGCCTAGCTATGCACTGGTAACCTCACAATTAGACTATTGTAATGCTCTCCATGTGGGACTGCCTTTGTATCTGGTTCAGAAGCTGCAACTAGTGCAGAATGCAGCAGCTAAGGTGCTCAGTGGGAAACCCAGCTATGTTCACATCATACCTGTATTAAAAGAACAGCACTGGCTGCCTATTACCTACCGAGCCATGTTCAAGTTATGTTGTTGACATACAAAGTCCTAAAAAACTTGGGACCAAGACACCTAGCAGACAACCTCCCCCTATGTATATGCAGCTGACCACTAAGATCTTCAGAGGAGGCCTTGCTGGTTGTTCCACAACCAATGGAATGTCGCCATGTAATATCTTGAAGGTGGGCCTTCTCAGTGATGGTGCCCACCTGCTGGAAAACCCTCCCCAGTGCAGTTTGGGAGGCAGAAAATGTGGTACATTTCAAACGCCTCTTGAAAATGCACTCATTCACCAAGGCCTTCTCTGGCTTGTAAATAACTGCAATTGATTATATGCTGCTCCATCTTACTGCTGTCTGTATTGTTTTGCATTATTGTACTTTTTCAATTGTTTTTACAGTGTATTTTAAATATATTTGTTTTGAACTTGTTTTTAATAGTGTTTTGATATTGCATTTAAATGTGATTTTTAATATTGGTATATGAACCGCTTAGAGATTTTAAATATGAAGCAGTATATAAATATTAATAAATAAATAAAAATAGTTTGAATTGTGTTTGGGTGAATGTGTGGTTAAAAACAGAGCAACATAAACGATTGCTTGCAAATCTGGTACATTTGGAAGAAAGGCTTCTCTCCTCTCTGCCATGAAGGTAGCATGTTTGCCTGTGATGGCAGCTGATTATTTGTTCTTTTTCCCTGACACTGAACTAAAGAGTGCATTGTGGGAAAATCGCCATGACTCATGACACAGTGCAAAGGAGGATCACAGCATGGGGCAGCATCAAGGGGCTTACTTGGCCTTGATGCACTCTTGCTCAGCATGGGGCTCCAGAGATGAGTGTCTCTTCCAAATGAAGCAGTACTGCAATTCGCACAACTCCCAGGGGGGCACACACTGACAAGGTTTTCAAAGTCCTCATGTAAACAGGCCGGGGGTAGAGGAGAAAAAGAGTAAAGACCCAGCACTAAGGACAAAAAGGGAGGTGGCTCAAAAGAGGTTCACTTAAAAGCAAGAAACATAATGTAGATACTTGCTGACAATGAGACCAGTTAATATATTAACCAGTTTCACAGCTGGGCAGAAAATAAATTCAGCAGCATTCAGAGATGGCACTCTGACAATTTCTGTTTAAGTGAGACTAGGATTGACCTAGTACTTCATATTGTTCTTTGATGCATAGATTCAGTCCTGGAATCGTCTTCTGAATATCCTTGCTTCCACTAGTAAGCTTGCATAAAGAGAGAAGAATAAAGGCCCAAACTAAGTGTTTCTTGGCATTCTATCTTTAAGCAATAGATCCTCCTGCATCTGTTCTTTCTTGTTGCTCCTGCTTATCATAATGCACCACTTTTGTGCACCAGATTTACATTTCAAAAAACCCAAAACTGTATTGCTGCTCAGAAATTAATTGTTAATCTTTCATCAGTCCTTTCCATTGAAACATTAAAAAAGCACTCTGATTTTGATACCCATTCTGAGAAGCACATGGTAAAGAAACCTCATTCATTTCATTTTCTACCCTTCTACTAGATGAGCCTTCCATATTATCAGAGATCCATCCTTCCATGTCCCACAAGCCCTCTGAAGGTTGATCTTCAAATTTTGTTGCTGCTTTCTTAGAGACTTCAAAGTCTTACTCTCAGATTGTGGAACTCCTTTGGCCTGTTGTTCTGTTAAGGCTATATTATTGGACTAGGGCTGTGTCTCCACCAGTGATTTATTCCCAGCTGGCTGCATGCTGAGGTTGTTAGGGATACATGACGTCATGGCCATCCAGCAGCCACCCTGGAGCTTATCAGGGAAAATCCGGATATCCTGAGGCAGCTTAAAGTCCAATTCTTTTCCTCAAGTCGGATTCTCCCCGCTATAGTTGCTGTGTGCCCCAACCCTGCATTGACCTTGGGCATGCTAGCCCTGCCCAGGGGGGTGCCTTTCACCATGATCTCGGACAAGGGGTGTTCCCTGTGCATTTCCTGTCCCTGCACAAACCAGTTAGTGTCTACACAGAAGTAACATTGTGCTCAATGAGGCTTCTCTCTCAAATGCTGCAGCAACAGATTGGGGGTCGTTAGGAGACTTCTCTCTCAGTTGTGCACATTGGAAGTAATTCATTTCCCTCACCCCCGTTACAGCAATGCAGTGCAGCAATAATTTTAAAAGCTTGGGACTTGTTAGGAGGCTTCCCTTGTGCATGTTGGAAATAATTACTTCTAATTTGTACCTTCATTAGGGAGAAAGGGGGGAGAGCCTGGAGGAGGGGGAAGCCTCTCTTATTGGTTGAGCAGCCCCTGCCACTCAGATGAAGTTCACTCCAGCCCCCACCCTACCTGGAAGTATGTTAGGAGAAGTCACTTAAAATGGAATGATGCATACCCCTGTGGAGCCCTGCCCGGACCAAAAGCGGCTCCTAGAAAAAGTGAGTAAGCCACTGTTTCCTTCCCCTTCCGTTGTTGTGGAAACAGGGCCTAGGGCATGACGCCGATGATAGGTCTTTAAAGAGAAGTAACAATCTGTAGATTCTCATGTGATATCCCTGGTATTTGTCTCTTGACTGGCTGGTCCATACATAGCCATTTCTTGGTAGCAGAGGACTCATTTGCCATGGATTCTCAAACTACAGTTTCATGCAGGGAGCCATTTGTCTGAAACTGACCTTTTGCGAAACTAAACTCAGTATCTGCACAGAGAATTTAAACGACAGCTAATGTGGTAGACATATAAAAATAAGGAAGAGAGAGTGCTGTTGGTCTCATTTGTCAGGCCTATGGCATGTTTGAAATGTTTGTGTATATACTGTCTATCTCAGTGCCCAAACACTATTTCTCTAGACCAGGTAGAAAATAGTGGTCTCCTGCATCCCACCACAAAATACCTTTTCTGTTTGAAAAACTAGAGAATTGATCAGGGTCTTTTAGCTTCCTTAGGTCCTGTTGTTTAAACTCCTTATAGTCCTAGCTGCCAGATTAGTTTTTAGACCTTGACTTGGCAGTATGGCATGTATGTATATTAATTATATACACTGGGGCAGCCCTAGACTAGCTGTCAGCCAAACCCAAAGGGCAGGTTTAGGCTGAGGTTTTTGGTAAATTGGGAACCACATTGCCCTTATTTTCTGTTTAATGAAGAGGCAACCCCCTGCCCCCCCATCCTTGGAAGCAGAAACATTATCGTTTATAATAAGACGCACCCCAAATGGTTTCTTTTACTAAGCACTCTATCAGCACAAAGGGCCTGATAAAAACAGCGCAGGAGAGCACATCCATCCACTCTGTGAAGGAACAGAAGTTCTATCCACAAGGTCTCTGGAAGAAGGGTCCTGGTTGCATCCTCTAGACAACATGGCAAACAAGGTGCCACCAGTCTGTAGGCTCAACCCTTCAAGGGCAAAAGAAGCGGATGCTCTTTGGGGAGCTTCTTGCTCCCTGTCTCCAACTGGGAGCAGCACTGGAGCAGGAGGAGATCCCGTGTTGCCTGAGGGAGGACCGGGTTCCAAAGGTGGGATGCCTGACTTAGGCCCACCATCCCCAATCAGTCCCTCTCTCTCCTCCACAGCTTCAGTCATATTCCCTCTGTAAATGCATGGAATTGAAATAATGATATCTTTGTTAGGTTGTTTCTATTTTTAAAATTTGTATTTTTTTGCCCTTGAATTTGGTGCCCAACTTAACATGGCACCCTATGCAACCCCCAAGTTCACCTACATGGATAGGCCACCTGTATATACAAGTTACAAATGCACTTCAGATTAGGGATGGGCAAACTCACCACCACTCATACCATGTGCCTCTCATGGATGTCGGACTCCCACTGGTCCTGTTCACCATGTGTGGTGAGCCCCTGGGCTATCCACAGGCACCTGGTGAGTGGTCTGCAGCCACTGGCTCCCTCTCTGAGCCACCATTTTCCATAAAAATGGCAGCTGGGCCATTTTCATAAATAACCATTTACGCATATGGTGGCCACAAAGTGGCCATTTATGCAGCATTACAGGCATAAATGGTCCATTTACAACTGTAATGTTGTGTAAATGGCTGCTTTATGGTTGCCATTTGCATAAATGGTTATTTACAAAAAAGGCCAAGCTGCCATTTTTACACAGAATGGCAGCTCAGCGAGGAAGCGGTGGCTAGGGATGTACGAAACCCCACTTACCTGGCTCCGCTGGGGTCCGCGGGTGGGGGGAGGTGATCTGTTCCTCCCCCCTGGAATCCTGCCTGGCTGGCTTCACTCTGCAGCCAGTCCGCAGAGCCACCAGCTGGGCCGATCTGCAGTGGGGCCTCCACCCGCTGCCGGGCAGCTGCGGACGCAAATGGTGTCCTGTGTAGGGGACGTCATTTGTGTCCCTACGCTAGCCCGTGATAGGGTACGTAAATATTTATGTAGCCTATCACGGCTAAAGCAGGGATGCAAATGGCATCCCCTACACCATTTGCATCCCTGCTTTAGCCGTGATAGGCTATGTAAATATTTACATAGCCTATCATGGCTAGAGCGGAGACGCAAATGGTGTCCCCTATGCCATTTGCATCCCCTCTTTAGCCGTGATAAGCTATGTAAATATATACGTAGCCTATCATGGACTAGCATAGGGACGCAAATGGCAGCTGCTACGACGGCTGCCATTTGTGGCTACAGCAGCCCGGCAGTGGCCGGATCCACCGCCGCCACTTCATCTGACGCCGCCGGAGCCGCTGCCGCCGCCTCTGCCACCAGGTAGGTCTGTCCTGGGGGGATTCCGTGGTGTGGCGGGGGGGGCGTTCCACCACGGACTCCAGGGAGGTGGATTCTAAAGAATCCGGCCTCACTGGAGTCTGTGGCAGAATTCTCTGACATCCCTAGTGGTGGCTCAGTTATGCACTTACCCGACACAGCACACGCTGAGTAGGGCAAATGTTGAGATCTCCATGGACTGGTGTCCAAGGAGCTGAGCCAGTGAGAAATCTCCAAGTTTCGAGCCCGAACCAGACACCCATGCCATTCCTACTTCCAATACTACTGCTTCCTGTCAGTGGAATCGAATGCCAATTCGTCTATGTGCTCTGGAGGCCAGAGCCCAAACTTATTTACTCACATACATTCTGGGGACTGCAAATCCTATCAGCAGCTCCTACTGTCCCTAGGATTTAAAGTCCCTGGTTTTAATGGCACTCATTTCCCTCTCCTGCTGCTAACCAGCTGCAGCTTTGCCTGTGCAAAGGAGATGCCTGCAGGGATTATGGAATGTTGTGACTTGTTCTTGAGAAAGCATGTCACATAGGGATGGTGCAGTCACCTAGCTCAGTCTGGGAGTCTGACAGAGTCCCCCCCCCCCCACTCATGCCTCTGGGCTGTGCCTGCCCAGCTGCCATCCTTGCTCATGCCCCCACACAGTTGCTGAGCCACCCTCACCTACCCAGAGCCGTCTGTGAATGCCTGTCATTCCTATCATTGCCATTTTACGAAAAAAGGTGGCTCTGGAATTTCCTTAAATGAAATATTGTGCACATAGTGGCTACGCAATATTACAGGCATAATTGGGGGGGGGGCGTGCGAGCGTGGGCAGTGGTGCACAAGTGGGGGCAGCAGTTCAGCAGATGCCTAGAAGACCCAGACAGGAGGGTGTCCACCCATCCCTAATGGCACATATGGTGCCACATGCTTTTTCAGGTGTTGTTCTCCTCATATTCAGTGAATACTGAGGGAGTGGAACCATGCCTGTAGGCCTGCCCCTGACTTAGGCACATTCAGCTTAACATGTCTAGGGGTTGCTCCCTTAGGCCTGTCGAATGGCATAGGAATGTATGGTTTGTCTGTGGCTTTTGGTCTGCTGCCTGAGGAAAAGTTGTAAGTAGCATGTGACCTGTTTATATAGTGTGTGATGCATGCAGTGTGTGTGGGCAGAACATGTTGTGAGGCAAACAGAGGGCCTCCAAAGCTGTGTTTGCTTTTCTAGGCTAATGAGGGGGGCAGAAAGGATTTGCAAGGGCGAATTGGCAGGTGGGAAGGACACCTAACCTTTCCCATGGCCCACACATTTTACCACACAACGTGTTATCTCAAATGCCCGCCCATTTCCCCCTCCCATCTCTGAAACCAGAAATAAGCCTGGCTGGGGGACAGAAAGACCTACGGGACAATGCAAGAGAACTAGTGGATGGGAGAAGGCTAAGCACCTCCTCCCATCCACCACTGCTCCCTTGCAAATGCCCACCCAACTTTACCATTCACTGGCTTACTAAGACAACCCAAAGATACATGCTCATTGTCAGTACATATTATGTGCCCGGATCAGGTATGGTGTCATTTACCACAGGATCTCTGTTTTCTGTTTGTGTCTGCGTATGTGTGCTCTGGGGAATTATTGCACCCAGTGGGCCAGTTAACACAATCAAACAACCCACGATGGGTTGTTTTAATCCTTGGTGCTGACTGGGCATGATTTCCCTATTTCCCCTCCCAGGTGCAGGTAATTGTTGCATTGTGTGAACCCAGGTAACATGGGTTTTTTGAGGAGGAGAAACCCCCAAATAACCCTGAACATGGGTTATTTGAGGGTTGTTTCCCACTAAAACAAGCTGTGTCTCCTGGGTTTGGACAGCATGACAAACTGCACCCAGGCAGGTAATTAGGGAAATGGTGCCAACACGCACTGGGGATTTAAGCCATGGTGGCTTGTTTTGATTGTGAGTACCAGGTCAGAGTGATGTGATCTGTGTCTGTGTACGGACAAAGGACTGAATGATCAGTTCGTCCTTTGCAATTCCCCCTCCCCAGTATGAGATGCAGTGGTTGGCATAGGCCATATGGACCACAGGTCTGACTCAGATGGATATTATGATGCATAAGATAGTTTAATTATAAGAAAAGTGACTATTTTCTTATTGCAATGGGCGTAACCCCCGCCCCCACCCCCAGTCACCTTAGTTAGGGATTGTTGGAGAAATCCACAAGGGAATCAAATGACTTTGGATTTCTGTGAATCTGACCCATGGATTCCACAGCAGACCAGCTTTTCCTGAGTTGCATGGATTCTGTGGACTTGCAGACTGTTTTTTTAAACTTCCCAGCATTTTATGACTAAATTTAGTCATAGAAAAATATGTAAAATAAAAATCCACTGGCTGAAAATGTGCATTTCTCCCATAGGCTAAGGCATGAAAATTCACATTGGTGTGTGTGTGTGTGTGTGTGTGTGTGTGGATTTGCACATTTTGGGGAGAGATTTGCAAATTTGTGCCAATGCGATTTTGTGCAAATGCAAATTTGCTCAAATTTGCAAAATCGGAAAAAATCCAGTTCTGACAATGAGCACATGACAGAATGAAAGGCACCTGACAATCCACAAAATCAGATTGAATGGATTTTCCAAAATCTGTACCTCCCTAACCTTAGGTTGTCTACAAAATATGTACTACTGACATTGTACTGTATTATTACAGTGCTGTATTTTTATTTTTAATAATAATTTTATTTTTTTAAATATGGTTTTTTTGTTTTATAACAAAAGGATGCAATGGGTTAAATCCAGCATTATGCTTGTGGAAATCCACTAGTGCAATGGGATGTTCTCCAATTCTCCTCCCTCCCCAGCAGCCCTCTGGAGCAGTTTTTGAGGACCATGTGTAGGATGCCCCCCCCCCCCCGGTTTAACTGATGATTGAACCAGTTTTATCAGCATTGGAGTCAACCCAATATAACTAAACCTTAAAGAAAAAAAATCTGGAAAACAAAATTATTAAAAGTTTTGTTTTGAGTAATTGAAAATTTTGCAGGCACTAGGCAGATAACTAGCTAGATATGCAAACACAATTATCCGGAAAACAAAATTATTAAAAGTTTTCATTCCAAGTAATTGAAAATTTAGCAGTTACTAGGCAGATAACTAGCTAGATATGCAAGCACACGTTACTACTATATAATATGCGCAGGACCAGAATCATTGTGCAGACTGCATATTGAACAAAGAGGAAGAAATCAGTGTTGGTATAACCCATGTGCTATGTTTTAAAAGTAATGGTCTGCTGAGATGGGTTTGGAAAAAATTACCTCTTAGGAAGACATATGTCTGGGGAGCATGGTATCATTTTAAAGGGCAGAGACATCGATTTAGTAGAAACCACATCTGCGTTGCTCTTTTTATCTTTCCATCCACATGGCAGTGGCTAAGAAACAAACTTCTACCATTTCCCTTCCACTGTTACTTTCAAATGCATTCAGTTTTGCTCACAGAAGTTAGAACTGCTCAGAGTATTGTATTTAATCAGCAATTAATTGGGATCAATATACTACCACTTACAGTCAGGGCCAGAAATATTGGAACAAGGATAACTGTTTTGGCAGTTGGCCTCTGTACACCACCACACTGAAGTTGAAAGGAAACACATCCAGATGGGAGTGAAGTCAGGACTTTCAGCTGTAATTCAAGGGGTTTGACAAAAGTGAGGCACTAACCATTCAGGAAGGACAGCCAGTGGCATACACACACACCCATCATTGGTGGCTCATAAGTAATGGAACGAATGGCTGACAAGCACCTGCATGGCCAGGTGTGGCATGTTTCCTGGGTACCCCATGACCAATCAAGCAGATAAAAGGCCTGGAAGTGGAGAAGTTACATTTGCATTTGGTAGCTGTTCACTGGAACCCCCAACATGAGGCCCAAAGAGGTGTCCATGCGAGTGAAGGAGGCCATCATTAGCCTGAGGAAACAAAATAAACCCATGAGAGAGATAGCAAAAACAGTGGTAGTAGTCAGTACAAGAGTTTGGAACATCCTAAAAAAGAAGGAATTAACTGGCAAGCTCAGCAACAGCAAAAAGCCTGGAAGACCATGGAAGACAACTAAAGTGGATGACTGCGGAATTCTGCTCATGGTGAAGAGGAACCCTTTCACAACAACTAGCCAGGTCAAGAGTTGTTGACCTGAGTTTCCTCTCGAGGGAGGAAACTCAGCATTTGGTCATGGGTTCCAGACTTCAGGCAGTCATTGCCTGCAATGGATTTTCATCCAGGTATTAAAGGCGATCCTTAAGTTTGAAATGATATTGGTTTGTTCCATTACTTATGAGCCACCAATGATGGGGGGCAGGGTGTATGCCACTGGCTGTCCTTCCTGAATCGTTAGTGCCCCACTTTTGTCAAACCCCTTGAATTACAGCTGGAAGTCCTGACTTCGCTCCCATCTGGGTGTGTTTCCTTTCAACTTCAATGTAGTGGTGTACAGAGGCCAACTGCCAAAACAGTTATCCTTGCTCCAATATTTCTGGCCCTGACTGTATGTGAAATCAGATAAAGCCAAAGACTTGGCATGAGCCTTTGTTCATTGACTTTCTTTGCTGCTTGTATTGTCACTGGAACCTAAATATTGAGTTGCACTTTCTGAGATGCGTCAGATGTTGGATGAGGAAATGGTTGTCTTGCTGTCTCCCCTGGGCTTGTTTCTCAAGAGGAAGTTCGCATATATATTCCACTGCTTGGATATTGCAAAATGCAACTATGTCCCAGTAAAAGGGATGTCTCCCTTCAGTGGGACAAAATTGGCTTGAATCCACTTCCAGTTTAGTGATCTATACACTTCCAGTATAAATACGAAGCAATGATGATGATTAGGTCTATAAATAATTAAGCTTCAGAACATATACAATTATAGAATAGTAGGGTTGGAAGGGGCCAATAAGAACATCAAGGCCACCCCCCTGCTCAGTTCAGGAATACAAGTCAAAGCACCCTGACAAGTGGCTGTCCAGCCTCATCTTGAATGCCCCCAGTGTGGGAGAGCCCACCACCTCCCTAAGTAATTGGTTCCATTGTCGTATTGCTCTAACACAGTCAGGAAGTTTTTCTTGATGTTCAGCTGAAATCTGGCTTCCTGTCACTTGAGCCCATTATTCCATGTCCTGAACTCTGGGATGATCAAGAAGAGATCCTGGCCTTCTTCTCAGTGACAACCTTTCAAGTACTTGAAGAGTGGTATCATATCTCAATCTTCTCTTCTCAAGGCTAAACATGCCCAGTTCTTTCAGTCTGTCTTCATAGGGCTTTGTTTCCAGTCCCCTGATCATCTTTGATGCCCTCCTTTGAACCCTCTCTAGTTTGTCTGCATCCTTCTTAAAGTGTGGTGCCTAGAACTGGACACAGTACTCCAGATGAGGCCTAACCAGTGCTGAGTAGAGGGGAACTAGTACTTCAGTACTACAAATATTGATAAGAGTGATGGGCTATAGCCTATTTGCATGATCACCGGGCACTTTATACCTATGGGGAAAGTTCGTGGCTGGCTGTGTCAACAACTAGGCTGTGGTGGTGAGTTCATGTTCATCTACTGCTACATCCATGGATTTGGTTTTGAGCAGGCTGGATCAAATGCTCAAAAGTTGATGTTGACAATATTGCAAGATGGCAATAGAGGGAAAGTGGGGAGAAGGGTCTCCCCACACCTTTCCATCCCGGAGTCTTTCATCCAGAGCATACTACCATCATCATTTTGCAAAGCAATCAAACATAAAAAGCTTTCCAGAACAGGAAAGTTTTCAAAGTCTGTAGTATGCCTCTGACTTGTGTCCATGCTATGTTTTATTTATGCATTAAAATGCTATTTTATTATGTTGGAGAGTATGTGTACATGGAGAAGGGTTAATGTATTTTAATGTGTGATTACTGGCCCTAAGCCCCTGATTTGGAAATGGGTTGGAGAAATTAAAAGAAGGAAATAAACTAATTTGGAAACAGAAATAAGCGTGTGCCTTCCTTGCTTACCCTGTAGGAAGTGGTAGTCTTAAAAAATGTGCACAAAGGTGCTGCAGCCTTTGCTAGAAATGATGGCAGAAATTTCCATTTCTACAGGGAAATATTATTATTACAAGCTTCCATTCCTGAGCAGGGACAGGTTTTTGACAGCTGATGAATGCTGGCTGGGATGAACCTTGGTTTGGATTTTCACCTCTGCTTTCCAGTTGTGCAATCAGAGTGGGCAGCGGAACTCTAGTAAATTCCAGGCTGTTGAGTGGCTTACACCCAGAATAACGCTGAACGCATGAATAAGAGTAGTGTCAGCAGACACACAGAGAAGGCAACATCTACAAGGGCTCTCATTCTACTTGCTGGAGGGCACAAAGTGATCATGCAGAGCTGATCTTGCTTAAGGGCATAAGCTGGGGTCATGAACAAATTTCTGCCCACAGCACAGCAATGAAAAATATATTGCAGTGTGAGCTGTAGTGAGCACTTCACTCCTTATTCCAAAATCACTGACCAAGCCACAAAAGTTGGATGAGGCGGATCATTATTTTGTTGAGCGATTCCGATATGCAGCTCTCCTTGAATAATCTTAATTGTAGATCATTTAAATCAAGGCACCAGAAGTTATTTTTGAAGCTAGCATGGGAGCATTCAAACAAAAATAGTCATGAATAGTCAAGAATAGTCAAGAGAAGAGAAGAGAAGAGGACACAGAGAGAGAGAGAGAGAGAGGGGACATTTACTGATGGGACAACATGCAAATAATAAGCACTTTCCATTTGTGTGACTGTTGGCAAATAAAGCCCGCTGTGCATGTGGTGTGAATGTAAATAGTTTTCAGTCCTTGGGTCTTTGGGCTTGAAGACACTGTCAGGCCAAATGTGAAGAGAAATACATCTTTGCATTTAACACGCACATGTTTTTTTTTTTAAAAAGCAAGGGGCAGCCACTGGGGGGAGGGTTGATCATTATTGGGATTGTGGCAGATGGGGAGTGGGAACCTCCCCATCTGAGGAAAACTGCTTCTCTGAAGCTGCTATTCACATTGGGAGGAAATCTCTCATTGGTGCCAGACGTGCACAGAAGGGCTAGGTGTGCTTGTAGGGCTCCTTGGATCTTAGCCATAGATTACACTGTCCTCTATTGAAGGATCAGGTTCTTTGTGTGACTGCAAATGTGGAAGTTACCATTTCATTGTATTATTATCAAACTACGAACAAATTATGGTTTTTCTGCTTGGCTTTCCATCCTCAAATGGGGCTAACCTGTGGTAGGTATCCACAAAAAGTGACTGTTCTAGGTACGGCAGCTGCATGCAAGGATTCTGCTTCAAGCTGATGGCACCTGTGGTCCTCCTTCATAAATAGGGTAAGGGTCAAATCAGACAGTACTTTATATCTGTGTCAGCTACATTTTTGTCCAGTTTTACTCTAGAGTATGTGGAAGAAAGTTGGCTGTACTTGTTGTTACATCAGAAATACATTTTAACCCTGAAGTATCTGTTTAAAACAACAACAAGAACAACAACAACAATTTGATCCTTAAATACTTCAATTTGGAAGTGCCCCATTGGTTTCAGTGGAACCTTTCACGAATTTGCACATTAAGGCACCACATGGGCAGCCATTTGCCATTGCTCCACATAGCAGTTGCGGTCAGGTGACGGGCTGTTTGTGTGCAGTGGGTCAGGGGTGGGAAACCTCAGGCCTGTGGGCCAAATCTGGTCCTCCTGGGGTCCCAATCTGGCCCTCCAGGTTCTTCAGATGGCCAAGCCCCTTCCCCAGGCCCCACCTCTTCAAATAATGTTTCACTTAGTCAGAAAAGAACTGTCATTTTCACTTGTGGAACTAAGGGACCAAATAGTGATGGTGGCAGCAGACCTGTTGCCAGAATCAGGCTGCCACTGAATCACTGTAAAGTGATTTAAAATTCACTTTTTTTGTGACAGAAAGTGTTGAAATTGCCCACTTCAATTTTAAATATTTTTTATTTGCGATTATAATAGAAACAAAAATGAGAAGGGTGGGGATGAGAACAGCAAAGAAAAAAAGAAGGGTGGGGAGAATATTTATTTATTTAATATTTATTTATTATATTTTTAATCTGCCCAGTAACCAATGTTCTTGGGGGAGGGGCAGGTGTTAAAAGGCTAAAATGCTGTACAAACAGTTAAAAATATAAAATACAATACAATGTATGACCAAAAAGAACACAAAGTGGCCCACTTCAACACAAAAACCACCTCTCTGCAGCCGCCATTCATTCATTCATTCATTCATTCATTTATTTATTTATTTATTTATTATATTTCTTAATCACCCATCTGGCCAGTCACCCAGCCACTCTGGGCAATGTACAACAGTACAATTTAAAACAGTAAAATTCCAGATTAAAACATCATCTAAAAACCCACCCCAAATGCCTGCCTGAACAACCACGTTTTCAATGCGTGGTGGAAGCTCATTAAAGAGGGGGCATGGTGGAGTTCCCTAGGGAGGGAGTTCCACAGAGTGGGGGCCACCACAGAGAAGGCTTTCTCCCTCGTCCTCACCAGTCTAGCTGTCCTGGCTGATGGGACAGAGAGAAGGCCATCCGAGGCTGATCTTGTTGAACGGTCTGTCTGGTGTTGCTGGAGGTGCTCCTTGAGATAGGCTGGGCCAGAACCATATAGGGTTTTAAAGGTCAAAACCAACACCTTGAATTTGGCCTGGAAAACAACTGGTAACCAGTGCAACTCCTTCAGCACCGGAGTGATGTGATCATGCCAGTGGCTGCCTTTAATCAGGCGAGTCGCCACATTCTGCACCAACACAGCTTCCAAACCATCTTCAAGGGTAACCCTACGTAGAGCACATTACAGTAGTCTAGATGAGAGGAGACCAGGACATGTACTACTGATGGGAGCAGATGGTCGGAAATGTGGGGGCGCAGCTGCCGTATCAGATGGAGTTGGTATAGTGCTGTCCGACTCACAGCTGACACCAGGTCAACATCCCCCAACCTCCTCTTGTCTCCCACCTAGGGATGGCGGAGAATTTCTCCCCGAAACTTCGGGGGGCTGAGCGCCAACGTGTTCGGCCCCCCGAACAAGTTTCGGGGAGAAATCCTCCGCCCCCCCCGCCCCCCGCCCCTCCCCGGGACGGGGCTTACCTTCCCTGAATGTCCCTCCCGGCGGCGGGTCCGGCTGGCGGTTCGTCGGGTGCTCGAGCGGGGCGGGAGCGGCAGCCGGTCTTTCGGCAGCCGGTCTTTCGGCAGCCGGGAGATGGGGCGCTTCTCCCAGGGCTGAATTTTGGCCAGGCAAGGCGGAGAGTCTCCCCTCCGTCCTGAATTTCGGACGGGTGAGGCGGGACACCTCCCCCCCTCACCTGAACTTCGGTGGGAGAAGCGAAGCACCTCCCCCCCACCGCGAACAAGCTGCGAGAAAAGGTAAGTGACTTTCATCCACCCCTACTCCCACGTAGGGATGTATGAAAGTCACTTACCTTTTCGCAGCTTGGCTTCGCGGTGGGGGGGAGGTGCTTCGCTTCTCCCACCGAAGTTCAGGTGAGGGGGGGAGGTGTCCCGCCTCACCCGTCCGAAATTCAGGACGGAGGGGAGACTCTCCGCCTTGCCCGGCCAAAATTCAGCCCTGGGAGAAGCGCCCCATCTCCCCGGCCGCGAAACAAAAAGTGAAAAAAAACAACAACCCGTGATAGGCTACGTAACGATTTACGTAGCCTATCACGGCTAGATTTCCAAAGTCAGCCATGATAGGCTACGTAAATCGTCACGTAGCCTATCACGGGTGACTTTGGAAAAAAAAAAGTGCGTACGCAAATGGCGGCGGCCCATGGGCGCCGCCATTTGTGTTCCTTATTTTGGCACAGGTAGTCTACGTAAAGATTTATGTAGACTACGGCGAAAATAAGGGCAACGCAAATAGCGTTCCCTTATTTTCGCCATAGTCTACGTAAATCTTTACGTAGACTAGAAATGCCAAAATAAGGAATGCAAATGGCAGCGCCCATGGGCCGCCGCCATTTGCGTACGCGCTTTTTTTTTCCCCCAAAGTCACCTGTGATAGGCTACGTGACGATTAACATAGCCTATCACGGCTGACTTTGGAAACCTAGCTGTGATAGGCTACGTTACTTGTTACGTAGCCTATCATGTTTGTTTGTTTGTTTTTAACTTTATTTTGTAATGGTGGCGGCGGCAGCCGGTCGGAAGACTGGCCGCTGCCCCCGCCGAACCGCCGCTGAACCGCTGCCGGGACCCACCGCCGAGAGGGACATTCGCAGGAGGTAAGTCCCATCCCGGGGGGCCCGGAGAATTTCACTGCCAATTTCGGGGGGCTGAATGCGTTGTCATTCGGCTTCACCAAGATTCGTGGAGAAATTCTCAGAAATTCTCCGCCATCCCTACTCCCACCAAAAGTACCCCGATCTTGTCAGGGTTCAGCTTCAGCTTATTCCTCCCCATTCAGCCAATCACCATCTCCAGACATTCGGACAAGGATTCTACAGCCAACTTTGGTGAAGATTTGAACGAGAGGTAGAGCTGTCTGTCATCTGCATATTGATGACGCCGCACCACAAACCTCCTGATGATAGGTCCCAGTGGCTTCACATAGATGTTAAATAGTATTGGGGAGAAGATGGAACCCTGTGGCACCCCACAAGTGAGCGGCCACAAGTCCGAAACTTCCAGGTTTGGAAGTTACTCCTGCTGGTGGTAAAGTAGCTGGGGAGAAGTGGGTTCAGAGTCCCTTCCCCTCCTCTATAGTGCTTCATGACCAAAATCCCACCCCCATTTTATAGAAATTCAGAATAACCTGAAGAATTGTGCTGCCTATATGTTGTCTCCAATGTTAGTCCTACTTAGAGTAGATCCATTGAAATGAATGGGACTTAAGTTAGACTGTCATTGGATACAACGCATCATGACTACTTTGGCCTTAAAGAACCATTTCATGTGTGAGCCTTTCTTATCATCCCTCTCTTCATACATTTGTGTCTGAATGTTATTGAAACAATAAGCAAGGCAGAACTGCTGAAATTATACATAAGATATCGCTTTGCATTTGGTTACTGTAATTTTGAGCATATGGCTTACTTACTTGTAATATTTTGTACAATAATTCCAGCTGACCTGTTTGGAAGGATTTTTATTCTTGACTACAACATGCCCAAGAACAAAGATTTTGATTGCAGTTTTACTATCAAAATAATATGTTTCAATTGACTAAGCAAGCTAGTAACAATTTAGATAAAAGGATGCAATATAACAATTAATGAGCTATACACAAATTTCTCCTCGTTCTTTAACTCTTCAGAGTGTGCCGATGAGGGAAATCTTTCCATTCTGCCTCTTCAGTTTGGAGAACTGCAGTGGACTTCTATCTGCCCTGGACTGCTCAAATGTACCATAGCTGATCCTCCTTAGAAAATAACATTCATGAATAAGAGAGCAGTTCAGATATATGTGCTCCATTTGTGACACAGGGGCTGACAGACATCTGCCTAGTAGAAACCATACTCTGTGACCCATAAGCTTACATCTCAACTGCAGATTCACAGGAGCTAGCCATGGTGACTAAGGCCAGATCTACACCTTGGGTCATATCATTACGATCCCATCACGGTAACACTATATCCCTCTTGTGCATTTATACCTCATAGGACACACAATGACATTTGTTGAGGTATTTTGGATAATGTGGAATAAAAAGCAGGAAATAACACTATGACAGCGTTATATCAAATGTGTAGGCTTTCTTCACATGGAGCTTTTATCCTGCAATTGAGATTGCTCCTTCACTGAAGTTTGCAGGCTCTTTACATGATGCCATGAATCTCCAGGGAGTCTCCTGCACTAAATGCCCTTTGTTCCATTTTTAAATAGAGTGCAGATAATGAGCTATCAAATTACTCCATTGTGTTCTGCTTGAGTTCCCTCCATGAAAAGAGGAAAAGTGGCAAGAAGAGGAACGAGATCAATGAAAGATAATGGAAGACTCAAATACGCGGAGAAGGAGGGGGGAAGGGGAGAGGAGAAAGGAAGTGGGTGAAAAAGGGAGTCGTGATCCTGCATTTAAAACAAAAGCAGAAAGCCCCATTTTAAATGCAGGATTTTAGGCTGGCGTAGAGATGCCCGTAATCTGCCCCAGCAGTTATCAGTGCACTTCAATACTTCTATAAAGCAGTAGTGTAGATCTAGCATAAGTAGAAGCCCAGACAGTCTGTATTAGGGATGTCAGAGAATTTCGCCACAAATCTCAGGGAGGCCGAATGCCAGCGCATTCGGCCCCCCGAAATCGGTGGTGAAACGGCCTGCCCCCCCGCCCCCCCCGGGATGGGACTTACATTCGGCAAATCTTCCTGGTGGCGGTGGCGGCTGCAGCGGCAGTTCGGCTGTGGCGGCTGCACCGGCCGGTCTTCCGACCGGCTGCCGCTGCCATTTCCAAGTTTTTTAAAAAAACAAAAACAAAAAAAGTGATAGGCTACGTAAAGATTTACGTAGCCTATCACGGCTAAATTTGAAAAAACACCGTGATAGGCTATGTAAATGTTTACGTAGCCTATCACGGCTGAGTAAAAAAAAAAGCGCGTATGCAAATCGCGGCGCCCATGGGCGCCACCATTTGCATTCCTTATTTTGGCATGTCTTAGTCTACATAAACATTTACGTAGACTATGTCGAAAATAAGGAGAACACAAATAGCGTAGATGCGTACGTGCGTGGTTTTTTTTTTACTCAGCCGTGATAGGTTACGTAAACATTTACGTAGCCTATCATGGCTGACTGCAGGGACACAAACGGCGGCGGCTATGGCCGCCGCCATTTGCGGGCCCAGCCGGTTAGGATTCGGGGATGGAGGGATGGAGCGCCTCCCCCCCCGGCCAGAATTTCGGGGGGAGGGATGGAGCGCCTCCCCCCCACCGCGAATCAAATTTCGTTAAAGGTAAGTGACTTTCGTACATCCCTAGACTCTGTATACAAGTGTGAGAAAGTATTTTCCTATGAAATGTATAACGTACATGACTCAGTTTCCAGGGCTTCCCATTTTTTTGTGAATCTGATTTTAGGATTTGATACCAATAAACTTTGGCTAAATTAGGCTGCAATCCTAAACATACTTAATAGGGAGTAGTCCCACTGAGCACACTGGGAGTTGCTTCTGAGTAAACAGGTGTAGGATATTCTTAAACACTGCACTAATTCTCCTGTTCTTAGAGCTGTCCATGGGCCTTCACCACATGAATGCATGATCTTCTCCAAGGCTGAGTCAGGACCAACTACACAGATGACAACCACTTCAGTTTTGTTTTGCAGTATAGGGGTGGGAGGTGGATGCTTCTGAACCCTACAGAGAGGTTGTATCATATTGATTAGAAACTGAGCTCTGAAGGGGGAAAGTTCTGGTTTAAATTTAGGAAGGTTGAATGTTATTAAAACAAAAGAGAAGGCAGAACTATCAAAGTTATATGTAAGATATAACTTCGCATTTGATTACTGTAAGTTTGAATCTGCCATGGCCTTACTAGGTGCCTTAAGCAAGCCATTCTCTCTCAATTCCCCACCCCCCCACCCCAAAATCTGTTGTGGTGATGACAATGGTAATAATATCATACTTTACTGGTTTGTTATGAGAATTACGACAAGTTGATGCACGTGGAATGCACACTCTAGAGTTATATGTAGATTTGAAACTGTATGTATGTATGTATGTATTTATGCCCTGGCGATGAATTGTCTGTAAAGCATGTGACACTTTGTAAGGCCTTTTAAAATGCTCTTCCACTTTGTCAGATTTTGTCCCTCTTTTAACTAATAACTTAGTCCACCTTTTGTCACAGCTGTGCTATCTTAATCTCTGTGCTATCCTTATCTCTGTGCTATCCTTCTTAATATGGAACATATTTTTATGGTCTCACAATAGGAACAAAAGAGTTGAATATAGGTACTGATGAGGACTGGGAGAAAGGAGCTGATGAGGACTGTTTTCATTTTTATCATGGACTAAGAACAGATTCTAGATCCCTGAGACAAAAACGACAACAACATAATAGTGTTTTAAAAGGTTGGGTTTTCCTTGAAACACTGAAACCCAAATTCAGCTTAAAAACAAAACAAAACACCAGGAGATTTGTCAAATTTGAGATGTGGAGTTATACATGGTAGGCCATACTTTTCACTGTGTCTGAGAAATGTACACACAATGCAGGTGATCCTTGCTACTTTCAGCACACAGCGCTTGCAGCCAGAGTGACCCCTGCTTTCTCCCTCTGCCCCTACCATCATGTGGATTCTGGCAAGGTATCAGGTTATTATGGGAATGAGAAGGCTATGTATCATCCATTTATCTCGCATGATACAATTTACTCTTACACCAGAGCTTATGGACCTTGCACAGTATGGAGATGTATGTAAATAGGATAGTCCACTGTTTCCACTAGTTAAGACTGTTCTTCTGGAAAGTGTGCGTTACATCACTATTGATGAGTGACACAACTTGGTCCCATATGCATAGGCAGCACGGGGGGGGGAAGTGCTCCCCCTAGATGAGGAGCTCACCTACTCACTCCCTCCATTGCTAAACCCTTGTGGTTACTTGTTGTCAGGGGTGTTTCTGAGCACAGGGAGTGGAATAGCAGTTCAGATTCTGAAGGAGAACCATCAGACATGGGGGAGGTGTTTTCTCAGGCTAGTTCAGGGCTGGATCTACACTTACTGCCTTTTTTCACTTCCAATGAGGTTTCACCGCTCGCCTTTCACACTATGCAGTAGCCGCCTCGAATTGGAACTGGAATTTCCCACTTCCATGCTCCCGCTTTCAATACCCTAATATCCCAGTATTTCCCCTTAATGTGCTCTGATTTTCTGCCTTCACTACCATATCCAGTTGTAGTCCCCTCCCCCGCCTGTCCAAATGTGGCGGTGTTTGTATTTCCCTCCTGTCCAATCACAGCTGTCGACGGCCCCATGTCTTCTTCCGGCTACCGATCGCATAGCTTCCTCAGCAGCCCCCGTTTCCTCAGCAACAAGCAAAAGGCTGGATGTGCACACACTTGTCTGATCTCGGAAGCTAAGCGGGGTCAGTCCCATCCAGTGCTTGGATGGGAGACCACCTGGGAATCAGGCTTCCTGCACTGAGCAGTGGGTTGTTGTATCCCTTCAAATGAGACTAAGTTTTACACCCTCCTATCCCCCACTCAGGATGCTTTTTTTTTTTTTAAATTAAGGAGTTATCCTCACAGAATTGGGGCTTCTCTGCGATGTTTTTTTTTCTAATTGAGGCATGATCTTCGAAGCTTCCAAGTTGTGAAGCTTCACAACTTCGAAGATCATGCCTCAATTAGAAAAAAAAACATCGTGGAGAAGCCCCGATTCTGTGAGGATAACGCCTTAATTTTTTAAAAAAACATCTGTAGCAGGGGATAGGAGGGGGTAAAACTTAGTCTCATTTGAAGGGATACAACAATCCCCTGCTCAGTGCAGAAAGCCTGATTTCTAGGCAGTTGCCCATCCAACTACTGACCGGGGCTGACCCCGCTTAGCATCCGAGATCAGACAAGCGTGCGCAGGAAAACAGCAGGAAAACAGCACAGCGCTCGGGTGTGAACTGAGCTTGCACATTTGATGAAGCACTGCAGTAGGGAAAATGGGTGGGTGTGAATAATCACGTTTTAATGCGAGAGTGTTTAACCCGACGGGACACCGAATTCATTGCGGTGGCGGGCACAATGTAGATCGGCCCCAGATATGGGTAGGCCTGCTTCTCAGGTTACAAACATCCAGATGGCTGAGCTTGTGGGTCCCTCCTCACCGCCCCCCCCCCCATGAGAGGCAGCGAACAGGAGATTGACCTAATAGATGCCAGGCACAGGCACAGAGCAAAGAGAGAGAAGGCAGGGGAGGAACTTAGATGGTCTACCTATTGGCCTTGCATGAGAAGCTGCACTTAGAGGCCTCATGAGAAGAGAGGGACCTCCCCCCCTTAAGTTAGGCAAGCAAGACCACCTCCCTCTTCAAACAGTGGGCAACTCCTGTAAATCTCATTTGGATCCCCTGAAGGCATTCCTTGTAGATGGAGAGTTTCTCTGAGAATTTGCATCTGTATGACCCTGTGAAGTAATGGATTAAAAGCTGTAGGCTGAAACCTCTCGTCTGTGTACGTTTGGACATTGAAGTGAAGTGGGGGCTAAGGGAATCATGACACTTGTAGGAAAGATCCTTTTAGGTTGCAATCAAATGAATATTTAGACAGAAAAAAGTCATAGCTGACTGAGGAATGCTGGGAGTTGTATGATTTTTTTCTGTCTAAACATGTATAGGATTCTGCCCTTACACATTCTCATCTTTCCACTGCCTTGTGTTGCCCCTTCTGTGCCTTCCTCAATATATTTTCTCTTTGATGTCACATTACACCTACTCCCAAACCATTTAGTAACATTTAAATGTTTATTTAACATTTTGTGTGGAATTTTATGTTTTAAAAATTGCTTAAGGAAAAAAATGTATATATTATATGAGGCAAAGCAGGCTGCATCTTTTCTGCCATTGTGCTAACAGTAGTGGAAAGTCTGACACAGTTGCCCCAATCCATAGTAGTATAAAACCTTTATTAAGCCAACTCAAAGGTCACAAAATGTGCAAGCCTTCAATATCTCCAGATCTCTTCATCAGGTAAGATGTTACAAAAAGTAGGTCGGCGGGGCAGGGATAGGGTAGGGTGAGGAAATGGCAGCACAGGGGTGGGGAGAATTGACAATGTTGAATAGGGCTGTGCACAGATCTCCCACTTCAGTTTGGATGACACTTCAGACCTTCTGAAGCAGCCCCACTTCACTTTGGACCAATTCAGACCCCGTCCGCTTTGACTTGGATCCAAAGCTGAAGCAAGATTTGGACATCCAAATCACTCGTTTTTGGTGTTTTCCCATTGACTTGCATGGGAAAACACAAATGCCCATACCTTTTCAGTTTTCATGATACATACATGACATTTGGGGAACTCTCAGCACGCCTGGAAGGGTGTCCACCTGCCAAATTTCAGGCAATTTGGCCCAGTAGGTTTTGTGCAAGGTGCAGGTAAACTGTGCTGTTTTCAGAAACTCAAACCAAAGTTCATAAAGGAATATTCAAGTTAGGTGTTGAAGTGGTGAGGAGGTCACTACTCTAAACTCTGTGGTAGGTTTCTCTGAAGTGCAAATAGTACTACTTTCCTATTCACAGTCAATAACCTCAGGGTCTCTTTGGCTGAATTACCTGGGAAAACACTGGCTGGTAGGCAGGAAGCAAAGACAGTGACCCTGCCAGGTGGGCACATTGACTTGAACGAAGAGCAATGACAGTTGTCTGCTGGACTGACAGAGGCAGGAAGCAACACAGCAACCCTGCCAGGAGGGCACAGTAGCACCTCACCCACCTCTGCCCCTGCCAAGACCCCGAAGATGCCTCATATTGGGCTTATTTGCTTTGCAACACACAGTGTAGAATTATATTATTTAAATAATAGCTGTTAATGTGTGTAGTCCTTTGCCCACTGTTTTTGGAAATGTGGACTGTGTGTACTCCTTTGATACATACAGTTTCAAAGCACAGGCACACACCACACACACACACACAGCACAAACACACACCACACACACACAAGACCAAAAGAAAAACGAATACTAAACTACAAGCAAAATGGGGAGGGGATAACTATAATCCTAACAGGACAGAAAGCAGGTTTTAATTTAGTATTATTATTATTTTAGGGAAAAGAGATAAAAAAATGAGAAGGGGAGGAATACAGGAATTGAGAAGGGGAGGTGGAGGGGAGCCAAGAACAAGGAAAGTACTATATTTATATATATATATATACTTATAAAAAATGTAGACAGAATGAAAGCTAGGGCAAACTAATGGGTGAGAGAGAATTGTAAAGGCATGTGTGTGTGGGAAAACAACCAACTACAGTGAAATTTTCTGGATTTTTAAATGAACAAACAAGAATGATCAGTAAACCTTTTACAGAAGGGTGGGGTGGAAGACACTACTAACATAGCTGTCATAGCACGTGTGTTCTTCTCAGCTTTGTTCTGCCAAAGGAGAGTGGGAAGGGTTACGGCTTCCTCTGCTATGCCTGGCAGAGACTGGAGCAGTTGCTCTTGGTGGCCACAGCAGAGGCAGGATAGGACTGGAGAAGAGAGAGAAATGCCATGGAGCTTCCCTCTTGGCTCCCATCCCATCCTGTTGCTGCCACCACCACCATCATTGCATACAATGGCAGCTCATCAGGGCAGTATGAGTCTGCTCAATTATCAGGTGGCTCACACACCCCGATAGATTTTTTCCCCTCCAAGGTGCATGCACCCCACTTTGGAGACCACTGCTCTACAATGAGCAAACAGAGGCTGACCCACAGCAAAGCTCACTTCCTCCTCCTTCTCCTCCCACTCCCCTTCACCCTTCCTCCCCCTCCCCCTCCGTGTGATCTTTCACGAGTTGATACATTTTGGAGACAGCCTGTCTGGGCTGCTCAGAAATCATAAAAAGAGCTCCGAATCTATGAGGCAGACCAAGGCACCTTGTAGGTGACCCACTTTGGTTTGGGGTTCCTAAGTGCTGTTCTAATCTCCTTCATATCAAGATGAGGCACCTCCAAATCACCCCCCTTCACTTTGTTATTCGGGCTTCAGACCGAAGCAGTCACAGCTCTAATGTTGAAGTCACAATGCCAGAGAGTTTTAAGATGATATGGAGCAGGGCAGTTTGCAGACATTCGAATTGGTCTCCACCAGGTGATGTGATGGTCCCAGTGCCCCTAAAAAGTAGTAGAGAATGGCTGATCCTGCATTACTGAAAACAGAAAATCCAGCTATTCTCAGACCTGTCTCCATCCTGGAAGAACCACACAGGTTTCTATAGTATTCACTGAGGCTTATAAAGAGCTATATCAGCCCCTGCAGCTCTGATGGGCCCCGAAGAGCTATTCAGTGCCATGGAAGGGGTTCTTAGCTTCTCCAACTCAGAAATTCATTTACATCAGGGGTGCAGAACCTCAGACCTGGGAGCCAAATCCGGCCTGCCTGGGGCCCAAATCTGCTGGGGTTCTCACAACGGCCATGCTGCCTTCCCCTGGCTCCACCCTCTTTCCCCTGACCACCAATCATTTGGTGGTTTCCTGGGTTTTGTGAAGTGCTCCCTCCTTGCCATTCTAAAAGGTTGAAATGCCTCTCCTAAGGCTTAGTTACTGGTAGTACAAGCTTTAAGCTACAATATGCTGCTATTGGTATTTTTGGCTGGCCCATTTACCTTTGACCCAGCTCCCTTTGGCCCTGCCCACTACTGGAATGCCTCCCCTGAGAGCTTCTCTACAATGGAATCCAGTGTTCGGAAGTTCAGCAGTCCTATGTGTTTCTTTGGGATGTCTGGTAGAAGCTGCTAGAGTTTTGTGCAAATGGTCTCTTGAAATTCTCCACCTTACTTGTGGGCAGGGAAATTTGGGAGATAATTTCACTGAATTTCTCCAGGGGGAGGAGAAACTCTCAACAGTTTCTCCCAGCTCGGGGTCCCCATTGGCAGGGCTTGTAGAACAGCTTCTTTCTTTTTTGGTAAGGGTTTTACGGGCCTTCGTGCTGCAACAGCATCAACTGTCTTGGCAGGCCGGCCCCCAGTTTGCATCCACCATGATGCAGGTGTGGACAGTGTTGTGTCTAGCTCTGGGGATGAGGTGGAGTTAGTGCTTTGCCAAAATCTGTCCTCCAATTTTCTCCCCTGCCCCCCATGAAAGAGGCTTCCATTGTTCTGCCTCATTCAGGATGTTTTATAATTTATTTTTGTGGTGTTTTTGAGCTTACCCAATCACATCTAGCCTCCCAGGCTGCCTGCACATCCTGATCTGAAAAAGCCCTATGGGAGGAATTACCTCATGGTGCCTTAAACTGGGCTTTAATTGAAGTGTAGGAAGCTGAGGACGCAGCCAGAGAGATGATTGTACAATGAAAAACAGGATACTTGTCCTCACTCCAGCCACCTCTTAGGCAAACCTGACCCTTGAGAATTTCTCTGAAAACTCTTCGTCATGGAATTTCTATTTGAAAACAATTTCTCTTCTATCAAATTGAATGAGAATGGTTGAAAAAAAATGTGGGAGAAATTTTCAGCACAGTACTAGAGGCTGCTAACCTAGCACTGGGAGAAGGATGGATCCTGGTAATCAAAGCTTAGAGTGTGGACACTTAGATTTGAAGCTTGGGATCAGCCTCCTAGTAAACTGCCATGTAAAAAAGGAAAATAAAATCTTCAAAAGGCTCAAGGTACATTAGTGAAGGTCAGAGCAGAGTTTTAAGGGGGCTCATTTCTTAACTTGCCCACTAAGTAGGAGCAAATTAATTCATTAATCCTTCTAGACACTTGCATGACTCATCACCAAATCCCCGAGCACCTCACAATGATTGATTTTATTTTCACAAGACTTCTGTGAGAGAAAAAGGTGTGATCGCCATTTTTATATCTATGAATTGAATGAAGCATGCTGTAGGCTTAGTGTTTTGCCTTTGAGCACAAAGACAAATTTAGCCAAGATGCATGTCAGATCTTCTGAATTCTTGGCCCATGCCCACAGAGCTTCCCTTCTTTTTCCTGAACTCCATTTTGCCAAAGTCTAGGCTCTTTAGTCCCTGTTCCCTATTTCCAAAAGGTCACATGGGCAAACTCTTTGAGGGATGGCATGCATGGTCAGACTCCCACTAAAGGCTTCTCCACACAGAGGCTTTTTATCCTGTAATTTTTCCAGGGCTTCTGCTTCCAGATTCTTTGTGGGATTAAGATCGGTCCTTTACATGAGCTTCCCTCCCCACCCTTCCCCCTTTATCTGCAAGTTCTATATGTTTCATTATGCAGCCACTAGATGACACTGTTGTTATAGTGCCACTTCCTCTTTATACAGACAAATTCAACCCAATTCAAAGTGCTTCTTTTTATTAGCTCATTATTTCCGTTTCAAATTAAGCTGCAGAAATGGTCAGAAACTATGGGAGAGGTGCTGGAGATTGATGATGTCATGTAAAGGACCCCAAAACCTGTGTATCTAATCTCAATTGTAGGATAAAAGCCCCATGTGGAGAAGTCCTAAGTGGCATCAGCTGTTGACGCTAGCAAGGCTGCTGCACAGGCTTCTATGCGGAATCATATCCTTGTACCCCAAAGACAACAGCATAGCTTACCTAGTATCCTGCGGTCAGGATCATAGCACACAGTGTCCACATTGTGATGACTGTCCTATGTTCAATAACATTCTGTCTGCTCTTCAGATGTGGAGGGATGGAAATAGAAGATAGAGCCAGTGTGGTGTAGTGGTTAGAGTGTTGGACTAGGACTCAGGAGGGCAGGGTTCTGCCATGAAGTCACTGGGTGATTTTGGGCCAGTCATTGACTTTCAGCCTAATGTACTTCACTGAGTTGTGGTGAGGATAAAATGGAGAGCTGGATCATACAGTATATGCCACCTTGGAAAAGGCGGTATATAGATGTAAAAAATAAATAAATTATAAAGCCAGTGAAAGCATTGCACCTTCTTGTCTTTATTTATGGCAATTTTTACCCATCTCTTCAGCCAAAAAAGACTCCCAGAGAGGCTTACATAGATTAATAATAATCACTTAAGAGGTTTGGCAGGAAACATTGTCTGTGCTCCTGTACCTTGTGATGACAGAATGGCACAAGGAACAGAACAGCATTTTAGAACAGAGCAAGCACACAATTTTACTAAAATTCCATGTTACAACATACTTAGTATAGGTTAATCCTGCCCTTGTTTCTGAGGGTGTTTCCAGATTGAGAACTCCTAGCGTTACTAATTAGAAGGTTATTCCATCTTTTCTTCAATGGGTTATCAGAAGACAAAAGGTGGAAGAAGTGGTGGGAAAGCATAGAAGAGTTACGACTTGAGTCGAAGATGACCTTGTCTAAACCGCCTGTAAAATTCCACGAATGTGGCAGGGCTATTGTGAAATATGGGTTTAATTTTCCCCGGGACCACTCAGTTGATCAGGCTGAGAGGTTTGGGATCTTATGAGGAGGAGAAGAACTTGCACACAACCAATGTAGATGAAAGAAAAGATTTATTGAATCTTTCAATGTAGATGAAAGAAAAGATTTATTGAAATAAAAATAAATAAGCAAAAGTAGAACCTCCCCAGAGAGTTGCACACTCTCTGAGGCTGAAGAGGTCACATACCCCTCAGGCACACACTTGATTACAAACAAATCTCAGAGAGTTTCAGGCTCTCTGCAGCTCAAGACTGAAGAGGTTACACACCTCTTAGGTACAAACTTAATTACAAAGAAATCTCTAAAGAACTTCAAGCCCCCCGAATCTCAAGAGGTTACATGCCTCTTAGATTAGAGCCCAAAATCAACACTCCTCAAGAAGCTGCACCCTTCTTTCAGGCTTTAAGAGGTTGTGTGTCTCATAGAATCATAGAATAGTAGGGTTGGAAGGGGCCTACAAGGCCATCGAGTCCAACCCCTGCTCAATGCAGGAATCCAAGTCAGAGCATCCCTGACCGATGGCTGTCCAGCCTCATCTTGAATGCCTCCAGTGTGGGAGAGACCACGACCTCCCTAGGGAATTGGTTCCATTGTTGTATTGCTCTAACAGTCAGGAAGTTTTTCCTGATGTTCAGCTGGAATCTGCCTTCCTGTAACTTGAGCCCATTATTCCGTGTCTTGCACTCTGGGATGATCGAGAAGAGATCCTGGCCTTCCTGTCTGTGACAACCTTTCAAGTACTTGAAGAGCGCTATCATATCTCCCCTCAGTCTTCTCTTCTCAAGGCTAAACATGCCCAGTTCTTTCAGTCTCTCCTTATAGGGCTTTGTTTCCAGTCCCCTGATCATCTTTGTTGCCCTCCTCTGAACCCTCTCCAGTTTGTCTGCATCCTTCTTAAAGTGCGGTGCCCAGACCTGGACACAGTACTCCAGATGAGGCCTAACCAGTGTTGAGTAGAGGAGAACTAGTACTTCCCGGGATTTGGAAGATATGCTGCTACTAATGCAGCCCAAAAAAGCATTTTCCTTTTTTGCAGCCACATCACATCACTGGCTCATATGCTGGCTCATAATCAGCTTGTGAGTAAGCTTGCCTCTTAAGATAGAAACTTAGTTACCCAAATGTAGTGCATGAAATGACTAAATATACAGTTAGTCCCTGTTTGTTGCTCAGTTCCATATTGGTCCAACCGCCGCAAAATGGCCCACTGAAGCAACGGTGATACAGTGTCAGCCAGACCCACGCCCAAGCCTGATGTCTTCTATCCAAACCAACAGTGAGTATGACAGAACAAAGATAGCTATGCCCATATCTAAGCCCTGGACAGTAAAATCCTTTCCCTGAATTCTACCCAACACATACTCACCACAACGCTATTAAGTACTTGGCCGGAGCACTTAATGCGTGTCCCATCGGATCGAGGGTACTGTTGTATGTGCACGTACAACGATCCAGATGCAACCGTGCCCCTCCTGAACAATGGCTGATTCAGGAGTTTTACTCTTTCCCCCTCATTGGGGCTCATGAGATCAAAGAGGGGTTCAGTATGTTCTTTGTTGATAATACATCATGTGCCCAATGTCCGGAGATTGACATTTGTTGTAGACAGCCAGGCACCTCCTTCTGACTCCCGTACATTTCTATGGTTCTAAAGTGCTGTCCTTGTTATCAGAACATCTGCAGACACCCCTCTTTTATTGGCCCATGTCCATCTTCTGTAACTGGTACCTTGGCAGTCTTCTCCACGTACCAGAGCACCCTCATCTGGCCCTCCTGCAATAACACCGTTCACTCTCCATTCACACCTCCCCTTCCTGGTCCAGGCTATTCACATGACATGGACTGGCTCAGAATGTTGACCTTCTCACATTTCATAGTGTTCTAATTCATACTCAGATCACAGATTACATATCAGGATGTTTACAATTCAGGCTTGTATTTGGGGTCAAACTCTGCATTCTATTTGTTTTCACACCACATTTGTTACATTGCAAAAGAAAACAAAAACATGGCACCATAAGAGCCTGATCTGGAAGCACCCCGAATCTTTATTGCAGGCCTCCAGTCTGTTCAGTGCTAGTCTAGACTGGAGAAGTTAAAGGGGCCTCAAAATCATATTATTGCGTCATATATTCCAGGACAGCCACACTTCTCCAGTGAGCCAAAGGCAGCTTGGGATGGAATTTGACCTACTTTCCTTTGGCAGAGGAAGTAATTTGCTCTGGTGCAGTGATGTGTGTGTGTATGTGTGTGTGAGAGAGAGCTCTGATATGCACATGGAGCTCCCCATCTAAAAGGGGCATCTGCAAAGTGATGTGTGTGCACATTCATCCAAGTGAATCCATGTGTACGCCGGCTAGAGCACACACAGGGCTCTGGGTCAGGGGCTACATATTTATCATAGTGGTTGATCTTAAATGCTAAAGTTGCATTGATGTAATAGATTGTAACCGGAGATGCTGTGGCTTGTGTGTGGAGTTATTTATTTCATCTACCTATTTGTTTAAAACATCTCTGTTGAGAGCTATTACTAAAGGATAGCTATCACAGAAATTTATTCCTATATGCTTGCAAACGACAGACAAGAATATAAACAAATTATAAAGCATGTGGACAAGAAGAACCTCCACGAGTTTAATATTTGTATTCCTTATTTACTTTGAAAATAGAATTTCAGGGTGGAAAATGTCCTACTCTGCATTTTTCTCCCTCTTTGGTGCATCAAAGTTTAAAAATCAAATCAATACCATCTCAGTATTAGATGGTGGTGACAGCATGTGGACATCAGTGCTGTAATTAAAAAGCCATTCCACTCACTTGGTAAAATGTAATTTTAGCTGTAGTCACTGGCTGTTTCCAAGCAATCTATTTACCCCCAAAATATCCCGAGGCTTGGACTGAAGAGTGTGAAATGATCGAGTTTTAGTTATCCTCATACATAACAAATTTCAATTATAACTCAGACTGTAAAAAATGTTGTAATAATATTACATTCAAGTTCCCCTGCTAACTGGCACCCATGATTGGGAAGGAAGAAGAAAACCTAGCCATTATTCCTGTTATACATAAGGCTTCTTCCATGTGCTTGGGGGGGGGGGGGCTTGAATGACTTGAACAGACTCCAAAGAGCAGCTACTGGTGCATAGGGATGGTGCGGGTGCCCAATTCAGTCTGGGAATCTGGCTGACCTGCTTCTGCCCACACCCCTGAGCCCTACTCACCAAGCCCCTGCTCGCCCCCTGCCACGTTCAACGAATGGCCTGCACTCACCTCAGCAACCTTGTTGAGCTTCATGGTTGCCATTTTCTGAGAAATGAAATGTCGATCACAAAAATGCGCAAATTTGTGCACACACAAAAATGTGCATTGTTGCAAATGCACATATTTGCATATGCACGAAAATACGTATTTTACGAAAAAGGCACATTTTTGTATACACACTAATGTGTAGGGATGGGGGAGAATTTCTCCCCGAAACTTCGGGGGGCCGAGTGCCAATGTGTTCAGCCCCCCGAAGTAGTTTTGGGGAGAAATTCTCCGCACCCCCCTGCCCCCCGCACCCCCCGTGGGACGGGACTTACCTTTCCCAAATGTCCCTCCCGGCGGTGGGTCCCGGCGGCGGTTCGTCAGGTCTTCGTCACGGGCGGGGGTGGCAGCTGGTCTTTCAACCGGCTGCTGCCACCGCCATTCCAATAAAAGTAAAAAAAAACAAAACGCCCCCGTGATAGGCTACATGACGATTAACGTAGCCTATCACGGCTAGATTTGCAAAGTCAGCCGTGATAGGCTACGTAAATCGTCACATAGCCTATCACGGGTGACTTTAAAAAAAAAAAGCGCATACGGCTAATGGCGGCCCCCATAGGGAGCCGCCATTCACGTTCCTTATTTGATCGCTGTAGTCTACGTAAAGATTACGTAGACTACGGCGAAAATAAGGGCAACACTATTTGCGTTGCCCTTATTTTCGCCGTAGTCTACGTAAAGATTTACGTAGACTACAGTGACCAAATAAGGAACGCGAATGGCAGCTCCCTATGGGGGCCGCCATTTGCGTACGCGCTTTTTTTTTTTAAAGTCACCCGTGATAGCTAGGCTACGTGATGATTAACGTAGCCTATCACGGCTGACTTTGCAGATCTAGCCGTGATAGACTACGTTAATCGTAATGTAGCCTATCACGGGGGCGTTTTTTAAAAAAAACTTTTTTATTTCGCGGCCGGGCGAGGTGAGGCGCCTCCTCCCTGGCCTGAATTTCGGCCGGGCGAGGCGGGAAGCCTGCCCCCCTGGCCTGAACTTTGGGGGGAGCAGCGAAGCGCCTCCCCCCCACCGCGAACAAGCTGCGAGACCAGGTAAGTGGCTTTCATGCACTCCTACTAATGTGTGCCTTCGCAAAAATGCACATTTCACACATGAGAATATGCACATTCGCAAAAATGCACTTTTTCACGCATACAAAAACATGCACACTTTTGCGATCGCTGTTTTCTTTTTTTTAGAAATGGCAACCGCAGAACTCGATGAGGCTGCTGGGGTGAGTGCAGGCTGCTCGCTGAAAGTGGGAAGGGCTCAAGCACAGTCCTGGGACTGGTGAGTGGGGACAGGGGCTGGGTAGGAGTCTGGAGAACCCAGATAGGGGTGAGTTCGCACATCCCTACTGGTGCACAATGATGATGCTCATGCTAATAAAAAACCCCTCTCCTTGGAATATAAGGCAAAAAGATTTTCTGTCATCATCATCATCATCATCATCATCATCATCATCATCCAACAACAGTAACTGCTAGGGCTCAGCTGAAACTAATTCATCCATTTTCAAATTAGTTTTCACCATTTGCAAAAACTGTGACTCAATTTTGCCTTTTCTTTTTTCTTTTATCCCCCCCTTCAAAATGTTCCTTTGTGTTCCTTTGTAATTTGGCTCTTATGACCCACCATGGAAATTATTTAACATCAGTGCGTAATTGCACCATTAGGTACTACCTGTATGTCCTGGTATTTTGCTAGCTTGGCCCACATGACTAACACCACATTATTTCCAACATGGCACCTTATATTGCATGATATTTAGGGCTGTGCACAGACCCCCCACTTAGCTTCGGATGCTGCATTATCAGCAATGGAGGCAGAGCCTAAGTGACACTGTTCCAGGTCTTCTACATCCATATCTAACATTGTACATGCTGGGTTACATGACATGTCCTTTTCTGCGGGTTAATAATCAAGGCCAGGATCCAGTAGACTATAAGCAGAAGATAAATGGCAGCTTTCACACTTCTACACATAGATTTAAAATGCCAGCACATGGAATTGAGCTATGTGAGATGATGGAGTAACCAAACGTAGGCACATTGTGGTTATTGTATGTCAGGGGCAGGCCACCTTCTGGGGGCTGTCAGAACATTTGGCAATTTGAGAAGCTGTCCTGGGGACTGCCACAAAATGACTGCCATGGGAGGGATGGCAAAGGACAAGTAACCTGGTCAAAAGACTAAGCAGAAGGCAGAGGTGGGGTCTGAGCCCCAACACAGTAAAGAACATCTTTAAACCCACAGTTTTCAGCACCAACAGAAATGTATTTCTCAGCAATCCCAGCTAACAGTAAGAAAACATGTTAATTTTAAAAAATTAAGCGGGAGGGGCAGGGCAAAAAAGGGGTGGCGAGGCAGATGGGAGCCCATGCACCCCACATTGCAGTGTGTGGAAGGGGATGTAAAAACAAAACAAGGTCTCTGGAGAAGATTTTGTTTACTTCATGCAAGTCCTATTACAGGTTGCTTTTGTGAAGAAAAGCCTCTATTGCAAACTGGCTGCTCCAAGGAGAAGTCCCTTGAATCCTGGTCCAAACCACAAACCATTCATAATATGCATGCATTTAGAACCACCAGTGTACTTGTCATATATATATATATATATATATATATAATGAACATGACCATCTTGATCGATATATGATCACCCTTGGTCCAGAGCCTTGCTGCCAAACTCTCTCAATCTGGCAGTGACTTGATAAATAATATCATTCGGGCTGTGCCGTCCGAAGCCTGAATAATGAGTCGAAGCGGGGTGTTTCGGAGGTGCCTCTGTGTGGTACGAGGCAGAGCAGAATAGCAATAAAGCACCCCGGAGTAAAGCAACTTGTATATGAAGCCCCTCATCCAACTCAGTGATTCATTCTGAGCAACCCAGACAGCCTGGCGCCAAAAGTATCAACTTCAGAAAGTTCAGCAAAGGGTTGAGGAGGAGGAGGAGGAGGGAGGGAGCTTTGATGAATGGAAACTCTAGTTGTCAAATCAGGGCTGAACATAACCCAGCAATCTCCAATCAGAGACAGTGGTAGAGGAGGGGGGGAGATTGAATAACTGGAGAAAAACGGCTGCATTTCAGAGACAGAGATCATTCTGGTGATGTTACTTAGGGATATGAGAAGTGAGAAATCCCACCCAGCTTCTGCTCTGCTCACTGGTTCCTCCACCTCTGCCGCAATCACCATGTTCTTAAAAAAACATGGCGATTGGAAGTCTATGTGCACATAGACTTATACGCAAAAAACGCTGTGAATTGCCCGGGCAGGAGGAGGAGGTGAGGCACATGACCCCGCTGCTCACTAAATGTCTGCTTCTCATGAGCAGGAGACAGCTAGCAGTCCTTGGGGGTGTTTCCACCAGTGATTTACCCCCACAATTGACAAGGCACAGCACCCCTTTGTTATAGAGATCCTGAGGGTTAAAATGGGGGCTGGTTTCCATCTTTGTGTTGGAAGAAAGTAAAACAAGGTTCCATGAAATCCAAAAGGGAACCTCATGATTTCATATGATTTTTAAAGGGAAGACTCTCAAAACCTCTATCCAATCACAGAGCACACATCTGCCTCCAGGGACTATAGCAGAAAAATAATGGATTCAGGGATCTGGTGCAGGGATCCTATTGATTTCATGAGTTTTCACACCATTTGAGGTGAAGCAGAAGATCTGGGATCTGCTGGGAAGCAGCAGATCTGGGATTCTTAGCATGCATACTTGGACAAAGGTGAGCTCTGTGCTTTGATGAGGGTGGGTGGGCAGGAGGGACCCAATGTAAAAATTCAGAGGATCCATCCATACTGAATTGGGTGTCTTATCCATGGTTTTATAACATGACGGTTCCATGAAGCCCCCAAATCTATGTTTTTTGTCACTCAGTCTGTAGGCATATATGTGCTCTGTGATGTGATGGTATTTGGGAGTATCTTTCTTGTAAAAATCATGAGGATCCCTAAGGATCCCTGCCTTGAATCCAATTTTTTCCATTGTGGCTGCACCAAGAGTGGTGGATCCATGATTTTTCTGCTTCAGTCCGTGGAGGCAGATGTGCTTTGTGATTGGATGGTGGTTTTGTGCGTCTCCCCTTTAAAAATTATATGAAATCATGAGGATCCCTTTTGGATTTTATGGATCCTCATTTTACCCAGTCCCCTTTGTGTTTACAGCTCTCTTTCCCAGCACAAGCATATGTCTGTCTACTCAGAAGTAACTCCCGTTGTGCTCAGTGGGGCTTCCTCCTGAAATGCAGGTGCATCTGGGCTTTCAGGGGAAAGGAGAAAGGGGGGGAGAGGGGGAAAGCCTCTCTTCTTGGTTGAGCAGTCCCTGCCAGTCAGATGACATTCACTATAAGCCCCACCCCCACCAGGAAGTATGTTCTGTGAAGTGATTTTTACTGGTGCGGAGAACCTGCTCATGGAGCCCCACATGGACCACATTGCAGCAAAGCTGTTTCCTTTTAAATTACAGTCCAGTACTCCTCCATTAGCTTCTCCTTCCATTGTCGTGGAAACACGGCCATAGGCAGGGAGCAGTGCTGAGCAGGCAGGGGATGGCAGCAGTGCAGTGCTGATAGGCCTAGCTTTTTGCATTGAGAGTTTTTGTGGAAAAACTCAAAGTTCAGCTGCACCTAGCACAAAGAGTACTGGTCCAAACTGTCTAAAATTTGGCATGTGGGATCCCCTCCATGTCAGCAGACAGGCCACCAAGTTTCATGTATTTAGTCAAAGCGGGGCTGATTAGGAGATAACTAAGTACTCAGTACAAGGCAGAGGCTGGGTCTGAGCCTCAAATGCCAAACTGTGTATTTGACCCCCGCCCAAAGCGCAACAAGGACCATTTCACAGAAGGCAAAGTGGATCACCATCAAACACACACACACACACACACACACACTTTCTCACCTAGGATCATCCACACACAAACACACACTCTTGTCAGGATCCCTCCCCAAAATTCTCTTTTTCCTGCATATACACATTACACACCCATCTATCCATTCAGACTAACACGAGCACGCCACGCACCCCATTCATCCATCACCCTCCTCCCCATCCTTCCAATGTCTTCCTCTTGTCCTCCTTCCCTCCACGTCCAGGTCACTCTACTGCCCTGCTCAGCCCTCCATGCCCCCAATGTTGCTCTATCGCTTTCCCCACTGCCCTGCTCAGCCCTCCATGCCCCCAATGTTGCTCTATCGCTTTCCCCACTGCCCTGCTCAGCCCTCCATGCCCCCAATGTTGCTCTACCACTTTCCCCACTGTCCTGCTCAGCCCTCCATGCCCCCAATGTTGCTCTACTGCTTCCCCACTGCCCTGCTCAGCCCTCCATTCTCCACTAGTCAGTCGACTGCCCTTCCATCCCTACATGCCCCTGATGCCTTCCCACCCTGCTCCTCCTTGCCTGCTCTGTTGCCCATTATGCCCCCTCCCTGTCCCAGGTTGCTCCACTGCCCTCTCCAGCTCCTCCATGTCCTCAAGGCTACTCCACCTTCCACCCATCCAAATAATTTTTCTAAAGGAAAATAATTTTATTTTTTACAGATGGCTGAGCACACTACAAAGCCAAGCGATGGGCTTTAGCCACCCACCATCTTCATCTCCCCAGAACGGGCCCAGCGGTGTTCTTAGCAAATGAAGACGGCTAGTGGCTGGTGCTTTGATTTACAGTGTGCTCAGCCTCCCGTTGTAAACATTTAAACAAGTTGCTTGGGCAGCAGGCCTCACATGTGCTGGGGGAGGTGCCTGTGGGCACTGTGGCGGCTGCGGGTGCTGCATGGGGAAGGCAGACATAGTGCCTCAGAAGAAGTGCCTTCTGTTTCAGTGGCCTGCCACAGTTCAGTTGGGGAGAAGAGGAAAAGAGGCATTCTGAGGGTCTTTCCCTCTTCGTTAGTGCAATAGGGCAAGAGCCATCTCTTCTCCTGGCAGTTTTTTCTTCAAAACAGATGCCTTGGGTTCCTTGAGAGAGTACTTCAGTTGGTGCACTTGAGCTGCTTTTACAGCATTATCCGTGTCCATCTTGTTTTTCTTTCCAACTACATTGTTATTAATAAATAACATTATAAATATTAGTCCCGTTTTATAGCTAGAAAGTGAGGCTGAGACATCGTGACATGCCAAGGAAATGCAATGGGTTCATGGCTGATCAGGGCTTTAAACTCCTTGCCCAAGAAGACAATGCTTAATCCCTCAGATTATATTGTTAGCCATGCCAGCTTCAGGTTTGAAAAGGATCTCAGGCAAGGTGTCCTTACTGGGGCTGCTTCTCCTCCTCTTCCTCCTCCTCACTCATTCATTTCCCCTCTGTTTTTGGGCCCAGTTCTCATTGCTGACTCCAGGGAAAGGGCTAGTGAATGAGTAGGCAGAAGCAGCAGCTGCTGCTTCTCCTGGTGTCCATCACTCACTCACATTCTCCATTTAGGTAAGAGGGCCAGAGCAGGCAAACAGCTAGCAATGGTTAAAGGAGCACCAGCAGGTTCAGGGAGCTCTGGTGGTCAGATGTGCCCCCACTGGTAAGTTGTGGGCCTTGGCAGGTGTCCAGCTATGTGGACCAGTGGTGTTGGCCCTGAGTGCCATGCAGAAAAGATGCATAGAGGTTGTCATGACTTGGCCACAGCTGCCCGAGGCAAATGATAACAATAGAAGTCTGGGAAGCAAATGAGGTTCTTTGGGGCACAATTCCTCCCCTTCCTTCTCTCCCTCTCATTGTTGCCTTTGGCTAGATCTACACTACTGCTTTATAGCAGTATTGAAGTGCACTGCTAACTGTTGGGACACATTACACATTCTGTATACCACTTTTGTAGTGTTATTTCCTGCTTTTCATTCCACATTATCCAATATACTGCAACAAATGCCATTGTGTGTTCTACGCGGTATAAATGCTCAAGAGGGATATAGCGTTACCATGACGGGATTGTAATGATATGACATAAGGTGTAGATCTGGCCTTCCTTTGTGACTCAAGCTCATTGAGGCCTGTCCTCTCCCCCACTTCCCCCACTTTTTTCTTTTTTTTTTTCTTATGTTACTCTGTAAATAAAGCACCATATCATAGAATCATAGAACAGTAGGGTTGGAAGGCGCCTACAAGACCATCGAGTCCAACCCCCATTTTATAGTGATCCAAAAGCCATAGTAGAGTAGTACCTTTATTAGCACCAACCAAAATATCACTAAGTTCAGTCATGACTTTGTGACATTTTTGTTGACCCCAAAAGATATTAACCTGTGTGTATGTGTGTGTGTGTGTGTTGGATTTTCTCCTCCAAGGGACCAACATGGCTACCTGTGATTTTTATGTACAGTGGTGGCACTATAGAAATAAACAGTGAATATAATAATTTTGTAAAGCAGGCAATTGTTGCCCATGAGAGTAAAATAAATAGAGAAAACTAGCACAGAATCACAAAAGATGGAAGGGCAAGAGCAGTGCTGAGTCAAGAAGATCAACTGCAGGATTTCCAAACTTTATCAGCAGCAGTGTGATTTCAGTGGACGTAATTGTATCTAAATCTGTGCTAGATACATAGTCTGTCTCTCTGTCTATAATGTACTGGATATTGTATTGGACTGGTGAGGAAGCACTCTGCTGTTATATCCTAACCACCTCCATTTTGGGGGAAATAGTGAGGACGGGATCCTCTCTAATGTATTTGTGCTTTAAATGGGAACAATGTTAAACTCTGAAGCTTAAGTAAAAACTTAACAAAAGACAGATCTTTTGAAGTCATGGTATATATCTATGCTTCTTGTCCCCCCTAGCAAAAAGAAAAAAAGTTTTTAAAAAAGTAGTAATAGCTTCAGATAAACAACATTAAGCATTTGAATTTGTTAGAAAAGAAGTATCAGGATGAAGAGCAATATGTTTTGCTTCTAATTTGAATTAGAAGTGGCAAAGCAACATTTCTGGTAGAGTCTCCACTGAAAGTAGAGTGTATGTGCATGTGTATCCCCTTTGTTTTCTTGACAGAGTTGTCTTCTAAGTTTCAATCTCTGCGCTGCCCCCCTCTCCAAGTGTGTATATAGTAAGGAATTATTTGCATGATTTTGTTTTTGCTCCGTTGTGCCTCCTTGAAGCACATATCTAACATTTTACTTCACTTGAAAATTCAGCAAGATATATGAATTAAGGGGGAAAATGTCAAAGGTGGAAGTGGCTGAGTGAATAAAGCATTGGGCACTTACAGTTCCACTGGCATTAAGCACAAGGAATCAGTTCTGTAGATCGGAAATGGGGAAGGGCAACTCTAAATGTTGCCTTAATGAAGTCTTTCAGAACCTTCATCTGGAGTCAACAGGCTAAGGCTGGAATCCTATACAAAGAGATATTTTTGAGAAGCCCATTGAACTCTGGGCCAGAGTGTTAAACATGTGTTGACTGGTTTGGCTATAAAGTGGGGATGGGGAAGTCTAGTTTAATCACTAAATGGAGTGTGTGAAACTGTCCCCCAACCCTACCATACCTCACCATGCTTCACTGCTTTATTTCTCTCCCCTCCCTGTAGTCTGGCTCCAACATCAGATGCAAAGTGGCTGAGGGAAAATGGCTTCAAGCAGCGAAGCATGGGGAGATAAGGTGGGGGAGGATTTCACTCTTCTCCCCACCCCATGCTCTGCTTAGCAGATCCTCCCAACCCTGATTTATAGCCAACATTCATCAGGGCTGGCCCAAGACATTTTCCTGCCTGAGGCAAAGAACAAGATGGCACCTTCTCCCATTCCATGTACAGCTGACTGGATAGTTTCTTCAATGGACATTGTCAATGGACTGACAACGGAACAGCATCCTCCACTGCACCTGAAGTCAGCAGGTTAGGTTAGGGGGCTCAGGGCAGGTTGCTTGGCACTCAGGTATCTCCTCCAATACCTTGCTGCTGCCTTGCTCTGCCTAATGGTAGGGCTGGCCCTGACATTCACACATCTGGTTTGGCCTTATTTTTGAATAATCATATATGCATTGGACAAAGCTGTAAGAAGCTAGTGCTACAAAGAGCTTTACTGCTTTGACGTTTTGTATAGAGATGCATGACTGCAAGCCAACAATGCTTTCTCATTCCACACTGAAATGGCTTTGAGTTGGCCCAGTGGAGAAAGAACAATGTGTTCTCTGGGTCAAGTCCTGATACTGAAAATGGATTCCTGGGATGAATCTTGGCACAAACATAAATTTGGAAGCAGACAAGGGAATGAACAAGAGCTTGGGTTGGATAGACCAAGACTTGGGAAAGAAAAAAAGAATGCAGTGTTGAGCGGAGTTGCGGGAAAGTGAACCTGTGGAGACAGAATTAGGAACAGGTTTTTGAGGAAGAGGATTGGTATGGATTGCATAAGGAGATGAGAGCAGTGCTTAATTTCTAAAAGAGGGATTCTCAGGCTCATGCCTATGTGGAAGTCACATGATGCGCCCTGTGCTTGAGTGTGTGGTGTTTTCTTGGCTTCAGGTTTTCTTGGATGAGATGGATTATCCAGATTGATTTCAGTCTGTCTTTGGGTCCAGTTTTGGGACTGAGACAAGCTTGGTCACCATGATGGATGACCTATGTTGGGAAATGGTCAGGGGGAGTTCATCTCTGTTGGTTCTGCTGGACCTCTTAGTGGCTTTCAGTACCATCAGCTAGGGATGTATGAAACTCACTTACCTTTTCACAGAACCTTTCGTGGTGGGGGGGGGAGGCGCTCCATCCTTCCCCCCGGAATCCTCGATGGCGGGGGAGGCAATCCGGTCCTCCCCCCCAGAATCCTTGATGGCCGGCGGTTCTGGTGGCGGCGGCAGTTCTGGCGCGGCGGCGGCTGGTCTCCTGGCCGGCCGTGGCTGGGCTGCTGCCGCCGCCATTGCCGTCCTGGCTTGTAGCCATGATAGGGTATGTAAGAATTTACGTAGCCTATGGCTGGGTAAAAAACAAACAAAACGCAGCGTATGCAAATGGCGGCAGCTACGGCGGCCGCCATTTGCGTTCCCTATTTTTCGCTGATTTATCTTACATAAATATTTACGTAAGATAAAACGGCGAAAAAAGGGGAACGCAAATAGCGTAATGGGTGCTATTTGCGTTCCCTTTTTTTCGCCATTTTATCTTACGTAAATATTTACATAAGATAAATCGGCGAAAAATAGGGAATGCAAATGGCTGCCGCCGCCATTTACATACGCTGTGTTTTTTTTTTTACCCAGCCATGATAGGCTACGTAAATTCTTATGTATCCTATCACGGCTGCAAGCCAGGATGGCAATGGTGGTGGCAGCAGCCTGGCTGTGGCCAGCCAGGAGACCAGCCGCCACCACCACCGCTGCCACCACCGCCGGAGCTGCTGCCACCACCGGAGCTGCTGCCACCGCCGAATCTGCCGCTGCCGCCGAATCCGCCCCAGGTAAGTACCATCCTGGGGGGGATTCTGCGGGAGGGCGGGGGGCAGGAGGCCGTTCCGCCATGGATTCCAGGGGGCCGGATTCTAAAGATGGGACTTGGGATGGGACTTGGAGCATGGTGTTATGATGGCTCAGGTCCATCATAACAGTCTCAGAGTCAGTCTCAGAAGGGCAGTCTCACTGGCCATTGATGTATGGCAGTCTTCCTCAACATGGTGCCTTCCAGATATGTTGATTACAATTCCCATCATCCCCATCCAACACATCTAGATGACACCAAATTGAAGAAGGCTAGCCTATGGTGTTCTTCAGGGTTTCATCTTGTCCCCCAGACTATTTAACATGTACATGAAATTCCTGGGGAAGATCATATGGGATTTTGGACTTTGGTGTCACCAATATGTGGATAACGCACAATTTTATCTCTCCTTTCCATCTCATTATAGAAAGGCTGTTGAGGTCTTGAACCATTGCCTGAAGTCAGCAATGGACCTGATGTTGGCAAACCAATTGGAGCTTAATTCACACAAGACAGAGGAGTTCATGGTCAGTAAAACTCACCCAGGAACTGGAGTTCAACCAGTCTCCCCTTCAAAATGTAGGTTTGTAGTTTGGGTTTTTTTCTGGACCCAGCCTTGCCCCTGGATGCCCAGGTGACAGCTGTAGCTGGAAGTGCCTTAGCATATTTTATTTATTATTTGTATACTGCCCAATTAACAATGTCCTCTAGGCTGTTAATAAACCTGGGCTTGGCACCATTTCCTCTGTGATTTGGATAGTGTGTGTGTGTTGACCGACAATAAACTTGTGTGTGCATGTGAATTGTTTGAATCTCTTTGTCTTTTTATTTCTTTTTGTGTGCAGAGACACAATAATTATTCATTCTGAATTCCAAGCACATGCCAACAGCTGGTGGATTTAACAGATTCCCCCTTTCATCTAAGATAAGAAACCAGATGTGACCTTTTCCTTGCATTCAGATGCTCGGCATAGGAGCGCAACACATGTGTTACCATGTGTGAAGCACAGCATGAGAATTTATGTCATTGTGAGTACTTGCCAGGAGGCACAGCCAGATGTACCTGACCACAGAAAACAACAACCAGTGAGTTCTTGGGGGCCCTTTAACCTCTAGGCAGTCCCAAGATTACTTACCCTTCAACCCCACACCAATAAAAAGCTCCCGTGTTTTAACAGTGGCACTCCAAGGATGCTTCCTCCTGGTCTACAATAATCCTTTGCTCCTGAAGCAGAAACTTAAGAGAAGCGTAGAGGAAAAAGGACATGGGCAATATGCTGATGGGCTGTGAGAAAATGGTGAGTCTGCAGAAAGAATGTCACATTAAATTTAGGGCCATGGAGAGTTCTCTTGTGTTGTCATCAATGGAATAAAGTAGACAAAAGGGAAATTTGGGAGGCTGTGGGCAGACAATTTACAGAGATATTGAGGGCCCCATGAACCTGCACTTAAAATATGGATTAGAATTTACCAGCCAAATATTTGTCCGCAGGCCACTAGCTGAATGTGGGGAAAATAAAATGGTGATGGTGGTGTGGGAAAAACCTTTGTTGGAACTCTCTCAATAATTCCATCTCTGATGGCTTAAATCAGGGGTTGGCAACCTGCCACCCTCCAGATGTTTTAGACTACAACTCCCATAAGCTCCAGCCAACATGGTCAATGGTTAGGGATTATGGGAGTTGCAGTCCAAAACATATGGAGGGTGGTAGGTTGCCTAGCCCTACGTTAAATTGTGGGACAGTTCTGAAGAGCTGTGAAATGCTATGAATCAAGTAACAAGATAGCTCCTGTAGGGTTCGATTTAACTTCCTGCTTCTCCTGTTTCTCAATTTGTCCCACAGTTGTGCAGATCTGCTATGCATGTTAATTTTCCACTTGGCAGTGAGAAAATGTTTGGGATGCCCATTTGAGGATCAAGAAGTGATGCTGTTGATTAAATTACAAATGACACATGACATCAATTCTTATTAGAGATGCTCAAGGCAAGCAGTAGTGTAAGCAGATTCACGTGGCCTCTGTGAAACACCCATCTTGCCCATTTCTCAAAATGTTCAATTCAGTAATTAGAAGCCAAGTTTTCAGGCTAAGCTCAGCTGAGTTGTGCATTTAGCTGTCAATCGAAGCTGAATTTTATTTTGGCAATGTCTGTGTGATAGTTAGGGATCATGGCTTTGTAACCCTATGCCTCATACTAAACAATCACACCACCCATCCCAGAAGTTTACTGAGAAAAGAGCTTTGTAATCAGTTCTCTTGCCCATATCATCATTTCAAAATCAATGACAACTCTTTACAATGACATTGAATTCCCAGACCTTCAAAATGCTGAGTAGCCTTTGGTGAAACTATGAAAGGTACAGAGGAAGCCAAACATCTTTAAGGACTGTGCCTCGAGCAATCATGGGATCTAGAAATGTGACTTCTTTTTATTGTATATATTGAACCATGATGCGTGTCCTCCTAACATACATTGTTGGCCAAGGTCACCACCTAATGTTGCCACCTAAGACTTTCAAGATCTCTCCACAGACCTTCTCTTCCATTGCAGACTGAATGCATGGAAGGGAGAGTGGGATTGTGTCTGATGGCCCTACTCCTGCACTCCATGCTGCTTGCCCCATCCCTGACCTCTGTGCATTCAGCAAGAGGTGTATTGTCAAGATGGGTGAACAGCCTTGGGCTCACCCAAGAAGGAATCCACCCCTTTGACATTTCATTAGACTGTTTGACAACATTCAACCTGGCTTGAGTGTTTCAAGTAGCACTTGGAAAGCCTGATTCTCTCCACTGCCCATTACTCTTTCCTCATTCCCAAGGGGGGGGGGGAAACTCACATTGGGGACCAGGATGTGGTAGAAGATAATGGAGGTGGATCCCATGAAGATGGGAAAAGCCCACTAGGTGTCTCCCCTTAATGGTTTGCAAAGTGAGGATGCTGGCAATCTGGTAACACTGCTGGCTTCTGTTCGCACTGGGGATCATGGGACTTGAATGACAACCCTGGTGGGTAAAGACATTATAATGGCCTTTGGGCATGGTTAATGTGGGGGTGAGCTTACTTGCTCAACTTGCAGTCCAACCCTAAGCTTTGCTCTCCAAAGAATACACTCCAAGGGAGCTTCCACAACCTCATTCTTCATTGATGGATACACAAGAGGAGACTAATTTCCAAGGAATCACACACCCATCTGCCAGCTCCAAAGCCTACACAAAGAGAAGGGATCCCACCCAGGCCTCCAGAAAGGAAAGAGAAACTAAAAGCTGCAGGCTTCTTAAAGATATATACACATACACATATCACAGACACTGTCAGCCTTGCTACTCTTGGAGCACCTTCACTGTGCAGATAGTTGGGGTAAGAAGGAGAGGACACGTGGGCCTCACACACCTATGTGGCCGGCCTCCCATGGCTGCTTCAACAATGTGAGTTCTTTGCTCTTTAGGGGTGGGTGCAAGCAGAATTGAGGTGGCCACACACAACGTGTTTGCAGCAGGCTGTGCTTGCCTTGGCTCTTTTCAGAAGAATTTGAGCAGGGATGCTTGCATGGTTGAGCAGCCCTGCTTTAGATACTTGATGCACCTCTACTGTGTTATTCCCCCATCCAGAACTCAGCCTCTCTCTTGTTCTCTGTTCAGTTTGTCTAGAGTATAGTTGAATTTCCAGGCAGCTCTCCACTATGGCTAATGCTGTGATGAAATCAAACTAGAATGCCAGGGGACAATACACTAATGTGCATGCATGTGCACCCATCAGCATCCATGCACCAACATTTCAAGTTGGGAGACGTCTCTTGGAAAACAAACTGAGCTTGTTCCATGCTTGTTGGGCTGTTTTTGGATTCTCTCTGCCCACCCCCCACCCCCACCCCGATTTAGGTTTTTTCCCCCTAATAACTTTTTGGTTCTTCTGCAAACCATTTATTTATTTATTTCAATAAAATTTTATCTAAAACCCTCTCAGAGTGGCATACAAGATAGATAGATGATAGATAGATATCTCCCTTGGGGTTCCCTCAAGCCTGTTGATACTTCCCTCTTGTGCCTAGATGGTGCCTAAGGATCCACAGCTGGAGAACGAGGCTGAATATATACATATCAGTTTTACTGTTATCATACTGCAATGATAACTATTGGCGCACATGACACAAAGGGGCAGCAATAGTTATCACTGCAGTGTGATAATGTTAAAACTGCTATGTGTAGATTCAGCCCAAATTTGCTGTTGGTATATAGGATTATACCACAGCCTTGAGGCACAATAAAGATAACTACAGAAAAGGAATAGAGCTCCATTGCCTGGGCCAAGTGACAGCAAGCTTCTAATAAGCTTCCACCCTCCAAAGTTTCAGATCAAATTGGTTGAGAGCACACATTTTACAGGAACATTTTCAAAGTGTGTTGGAACTTCTGCGGTTGGGGATATGCTGCCTGGGCCTTTTTTTAAAAGCCTTTGTTGTGCCTTTTAACTATTGTTAATGTAAATAAATATTTACTTTTACTAATGTGATCTCAATGATTCAATTTCATGTCAATTGAAGGAAGAATGAAATGTTTGCTTCTCAGTGAGGGGGAAGGTTCGCAAGTCTGAGGCAAAACAACGCATGGAAGCTTGTACATTGCATGTGACTAAAATCTTGGAAATCAGAACGTGAGTTCTTTTCATTTTATGGCAGCATTTGTGTTTCATTTTTCAGTCTGTCAAAATACCATGGAGAGTCTATTTGTTTATCACTTTAATCTGCTGAAGAAACTTACCTTTAAATAGTACTACGAATATGGAGAAATGGCAGGCACATTTTGACCAAAAAGCAATCTACCTGATCTCTTAAGAGATATGCAGTAATTAGAATTGGATCAGGTATTCCAGCTTGTGCAAGTTAACCTGTTTAGAAAAGCACTGATGTGTATTTGGGGGAGGGATGCCACTTACCTTTCTGAGCATTATTAAACTGTAACATCAAAGGCACAAGGACAGCTATTGACTCTTGGAGTGGGTTTCAACTAAGGCAAGTGTTACTAAATTGGCAGGCTCGTGGGATTGAGACAGAGCATTTCCCTTCCAGATCACTGGGTTGAGTCCGACTAACTGCGCACTGTAACTGTTTAACTCCTGCTCAGTGGCCTTGGTAGCTGGACTGTTACAATTCATTTACTAGCGAACAGGTGTTTACTTCACACATATGCACGCGCGCACACACACACACGTACAAAGACACAAAAAATGTTCCAGCAGCACTGGTCATGCTTTTAAGAGCTGGTTCTGGCTTTTCCAGGATACAGCTTAAAGTGCTATAGAACCCATGAAAATCCAGGTTGCCCAGATACCATAAGAAGACTCACAAAAAGTTGGCTTATATAGAGCAAGCAACAATGATGGCTCTACAGTACCAACCCCAAATCTCTAAAAAGCAGCACTATCATCATGTTTTTTAAAAAATGTGTTTCAGTATGTTAGTTTTCCGCAAAACACCTTCTTCTATCACCCCATCCCATTATTTTCCTTAATAAACTTTTGTTGCTGGTTTTGTAGTTCATTGGTCAAAGGAAGCACAACATGATCTAAGGACCCTTAGTTCATGTTGTGCTTCCTTAGCGCATATGTGTGAAGTAAACACTGGCTTGCTAGTAAATGAATTGAGGTAAAACCCTGGGTATGCTGTCTTTGTGGACATTTGGGGCCATAAGGTTAAACAAAAAGTGCAAGCACAATAAAACAGTTTCCAATAGAGCAGCCTAAGGAGTAAACTGGAAAATCAAAGATTAAAATGTCCAGGCATAATAAAGTGGTACTTTCAAAAGTATATGATATTGCATTCCATCACTCTCTTACTTGCAAAACAACAAATCAAAAACAAAATTGAAATGACAACAATTAATGCAACATTTAGTGCAATAAATATAGAAAATCCCAATGGATTACCTCCATTGAAGTAATTAGGACTTCAGTGGTCATTAGCTATGTTGACTGGGGCTGACGGGAGTTGGAGTTCAGAAATTTCTGGGAGATGATGCATTTCCCAGTCCTGATTTATTTAGTGCAATTGTGTGAAAAGGGGACAAGGTACATGTTGAGGTTAATAGTCCATGTCGTTTGGAAGACTATGGTCTTGAAAGGTGACCAAGAAATGGATTAAATAAATAAAACAAAACCTGATCCTAGACATACTACAAGACAGTGTCTTTGAGGTCTGACAGTGGGACTGATTTCTCTCTAGCAGGCGAGACAATAATGTGCTGTTCTCAGTCTAAAGAAGTTGCTCAGACTGAGGAACACAGCCTGGAACAAGAGTTATATAGAGCCAGTCAGAGGCCCCTTTTGGTTCCCCAGGTCACCAAGTCCTGGTGGGACTAAGAAACTCAACTGCAATTACAGCTTCAGCCACAATGTGGGTGGCATTGCCACATAGCAGAGACTGGGCTGGTAATTCCGTTAGCCAGAGAACTATCCCAGTGGCGCAAGGAGCAAGGTTCTGCCACCAGAGGCCCTAGCTTGAGACCTCTGGCACTTTCGACCTACCAACAATGGTTTTCCCATTCCCTTTAATAAAGGGAACAACTCTGCATTTACAAAGAGATGTATGAGCAGATCTCTTTCTTTGGAATGAATGGAGAAGCTCACATGCATGCCAGCATGGGCACAGAGCTCTGTGCCATGGATCACAGTGTACAGAGAAGAGGAATGCAAAAACAGACATGTAGGACGAACACAACAGGATAGTTTATCCCATCACACACTCAGATTGCATGCATTGCCTTATTCAGATTTCTGCGTGCCCTCTTGTTTTGAGAAGCACTGCACTGTGCATACCTTATTCTGCTGTGCTCACAGTTCCCTAAGTATGTTTACTGCAAGTTAAGTCCCACTTTATTCTGTGGGACTTACTCCCTAGTAAATGTGCTTAGAATAGCAGTCTGAAGGGTGTCATCTGTCCAGGGGCAAAAAATGTATATGATACAATCTAATATGTCCCCTAAGGCTAAAGTGAAAGCTATATTTTGCAAACCTGAAAACTATCTCATTTTTAAAAGCAATCAAAACCTTAAAATGTGCCGGTCCCAGATGGAAAAAAAATGGATTTTTGTCCATTTCTTTTAAAAACCAAAAACGAAGCAATAGTTTGCCTCCCTTTCATAATATGCAGCAATCAGTTGCAATGTTCTTAAACATCCACGCAGAACCCAAAATGGGGAGCTCTGCGTGTTTCAAGATGTGAACAATCTAGTCAAAACCAAGCACATTTAAATCCGACTGATTTCAAAGGGAGAGTTAAGGCACCTGTTTAACTTTCCTGTTGAAATCAGGCGATCACACTCTACCTATTTAGTGGCTGTGTGTACTTTTTAGAGATAATTGAACAAAAAATACACATGACATTGCATTGGAACCCCAGTGGATGGAACTTCAAAACACCTTCCCTGCTGCTGAAGTGAATACGCAGCTGCCAGAAAAAAGGAGACATTCAGTAAACTGCATGTCACTATCAGCTATTGATGGTCAGTGATTTGTTCTGAATCCAAAGGCTAAACCAAACCTCATGCTGCTGTATGTCAGATGCAATTGGTCCAAAGTCAAAGTTTTACAGCTCCGACAGGGCACACTTTATCCTTCAGGCTGCTACTTAAGATAGCCGTGACCCTGAGGAGAACCAGTCAACAAAACAGACAGACAAGAGGATGTGATTTGTATGCATCCCTGAGCTTGCCCAAATCACCTCTGACCCACAGGCCAGGCTGCAAATGACAGCGGAGTGCATGCACCTGATCAGATGGCACATTCTCATTAAAAAGCCTGGGAAGAAGGCGGCCATTACACAGTGTTTACACACAGACCAAACGCAATCTACCCAGGAAATGAGAAAGAAAAGAAGGGAGGGAGAAGGAGAGAGATCAATTTGATTCAGCAGAAAGATGTGACTTGTTATGAAATTTCAGGCCAAATCTATATATTCTCAATATACCTGGACAGGAGTGCTCCATCTGGATTGCGTCCAGAGTGCTTATTGGATGGCCATCCAGGAAGGTCTACCAATAACCAAACAGAGACAATATTGGGTTATAAACTGGCCACAACTTTATTGGTTACAGTGTAGAGTTTGATGTGGTATGGGGCTGGATCCAATCATTGTCCAGCCCACCTACTGACCGATACACATCCCAGCCCGAGTGCTGGGTGGCCCAAAGTGGAGGTTTTGGCCAGAGCATGGGGTTGACCATGCCACAGCACGGGCCATTCACATGTTTCCCCCCTGCACCCCTGGGAGTAAGCACTGGCATGCCAGCCCATGAGCTGGGCTGGAGCCCTGTGGCCCACCCCCAGGAGGTGTACCCCCTTTCCCCTTGACTTGCCAGCCGCACTAAATTTGTGACAATGATGCTTAAGAATTGACCTTTAAACCAACTTACATTGCTATGAGGAAACACTGTGAAACGAGCCAGTTGGTTCCCCAGGTAAAATTCCTTCCCAGCTCCATCATCCGGTGGCTGACAGCAGTCCATAGCAATAGGCGACCTTACTTAGGGCAGGGTGGGTTGGGCAAGCCTGAGGCAACAGAGTGTGGAGGAGGCCTGAGCGGTGGCCTCTTGAAGTAGCTGAGGAGTGGACCAGAGGGAAAACTCATCCCTCCAGGTTGTCCCTTCAGCTCCACCCCCACAAGCCCAGCCAGTGCTTCTGATTGGGCTGTGGGAGGCGCGGCCAAGAGCAGCTGGCCACAGCCCCGGACTCCCTCCTTCATGAGCTTTCCTGGTTCACCACCCATACCATGCTGCAAACTGGGACCCCTGGTCAGTAGGGGACCCAGACTTGGTGTATCTTCTGTGTAAGGCCAATGTATGTATTCAGCAGATGAAAGAGGTAAAGCTTTTTCACTTCAAATGGAAAGGAAGGGTGGGTATGTTCCATGTTTGAATGCCTCTCCATGAAAAAAGAGCTTCACTGCACATTTTAAAGGAACATGTCAGAAAGAACATGGATCCTTTCTCCCTGACATGCCATTTTTGTATGTGCAAGGAATAGTTTAGATCAGGGGTGGGGGACCTCAGGCCCAGGGGCCAAATCCACCCCTCCTAGTGTTCCAATTTGGCCCTTTGGGATTTCCCAGATGGCCACACCCTCTTCCCCAGGCCCCACACCTTTCCCCCCAGCCTCTGATCATTCGGTGGTTTCTCAGCTTTTGTTTCCCCCCATTTTAAAAGGTTGAAATGCCTCTCCTGAAGCTTAGTTACTGGCAGGAAGAGCTTTTGGTTTCAATATACTGGTATTTGGGGCCTGCTCCCCTTTGCTTTCAGCCCCACCCACCACTGGAATGCAGACTCCAAGAGCGTCTCCAAAACTGAACCTGGCTCTTGGGCACAAAGAAGTTCTTCATCCCTGTTTTAGATGAAGGAGCATTCAAACACACGACTCCTCTCCTTGCAGCCTGGAATGGTATAGTCCAACCCATGTTGGACTACTTCATTCCAATGAATGCCAATCTTGGCCCAAAGTCAGGTCTTAAAAGATGCTTGTCCACTGGTGGATGCATTTTCAAGCTCTTGAAGCTACACCTGCAGTTCACATCACTCACAGCTTCCAGAGTTGCTACTATTTTGCACAAGTCTTATCCCAGTCTTACCTTTGTTCTTTGCCTTATGGGTTTTTTCCTCTCTGTTTGTGGAACCAGGCATTTCCCCCTTAGCTGAGAATGAAGAATTTCAGGTGAAAAGGTTGTGGATATGTGTGATGGTGTCAGCTTCAAGAGCTTCTTACCTGGCAAGATTAGCTTTGTCTCAAGACTATCCTAAATTTTGGAAAAGATCAGCCAAAGCTTAATCATATTTCTTTGAGAAAATACAGATTTTCCAGTGGTTGCTGCTAGAGATGGTAAAGGAGTACTGGTCTGCTTATGAACCTGTCCAGTAAGAAATCTAAGGAACCACTTGTCTCATTCTGAACAGCTGTTCAGATCTGCAGGGGAGGCCCTTTTGAGGATACAGCAACTTATTATGAATAATACTAATAAGTTAATTTCTGTACTGCCCCATAGCTGAAACTTTCTGGGCACTTTACAACAATTCATAAAATACACTGGTATTACCAAAAAAAAAATCCCCTTCATGGATCACTGCCTTGTTGTGGCGAAGGGGCTTGCGTAACTCAGTGAAGCCATAAGCTATGCCGTGCAGGGCCACCCAAGACGGACAGGTCATGGCGGAGAGTTCTGACAAAATGTGGTCCACTGGAGAAGGAAACGGCAACCCACTCCAGTATTCTTGCCAAGAAAACCCCATGGAACGTATCACAAGGCTAAAAGAGATGACGCCGGAAGATGAGGCCCTCAGGTCGGAAGGTGTCCAATATGCTACTGGGGAAGAGCAGAGGGTATTTCCAAGTAGCGCCAGAAAGAGTGAAGCGGCTGGGCCAAAGCTGAAAGGACACTCAGCTGTGGATGTGTCTGGTGGTGAAAAGAAAATCCGATGCTGTAAAGAACAATATTGTTTCAGAACCTGGAATGTCAGATCAATGAATCAAGGTAAGCTGGAGGTGGTCAAACATGAGATGGCAAGATTGAACATCGACATCTTGGGAATCAGCCAACTAAAATGGACAGGCATGGGCGAATTTAATTCAGGTGACCATCATATCTACTACTGTGGGCAAGAATCCATTAGAAGAAATGGAGTAGCACTCATAGTCAACAAAAGGGTGGGAAAAGCAGTCCTGGGGTACAATCTTAAAAACGATAGAATGATCTCAGTACGAATCCAAGGCAAACCATTCAACAACACAGTAATTCAGGTCTATGCCCCAGCCACTGATGCCGAAGAAGCTGAGGTTGATCGGTTCAATGAAGACCTACAACACCTTCTAGAACTAACACCCAAAAAAGATGTCCTCTTCATCATAGGGATTTGGAATGCTAAAGTAGGAAGTCAAGAAATCACCGGGATAACAGGCAAGCATGGCCTTGGTGTACAAAATGAAGCAGGACAAAAGCTAATAGAGTTTTGCCAAGAGAACACGCTGATCATAGCAAACACTCTTTTCCAACAGCACAAGAGACGACTCTACACATGGACATCACCAGATGGTCAATATCAAAATCAGATTGATTATGTCCTTTGCAGCCAAAGATGGAGAAGCTCTATACAGTCAGTAAAAACAAGACCTGGAGCTGACTGTGGCTCAGATCATGAGCTTCTTGTTGCAAAATTTCAGCTGAAATTGAAGAATGTAGGGAAAACCACTAAACCATTCAGGTATGACCTAAATCATATCCCTTATGAATATACAGTGGAGGTGAGGAATAGATTTCAGGGATTAGACCTGATAGACAGAGTGCCTGAGGAACTATGGACGGAGGTCCGTAACATTGTTCAGGAGGCAGCAACTCAATCCATCCCAAAGAAAAAGACATGCAAGAAAGCCAAGTGGCTGTCTGATGAGGCTTTACAAGTAGCTGAAGAAAGAAGGGAAGTGAAAAGCAAGAGAGAAAGGGGAAGATATATCCAACTGAAAGCAGAGTTCCAGAGAATAGCAAGGAGAGGCCTTCTTAAATGAGCAATGCAAAGAAATCGAGGAAAACAACAGAATGGGAAAGACTAGAGATCTCTTCAAGAAAATTGGAGATCTCAAGGGAACGTTTTGTGCAAAGACGGGCATGATAAAGGACAAAGAAGGCAGGGACCTAACAGAAGCAGATGAGATTAAGAAGAGGTGGCAAGAATACACAGAAGAACTATACAGGAAAGATCTGAATGTCCCTGATAGCCATGATAGTGCGGTCACGGAACTTGAGCCGGACATCCTCGAGAGTGAAGTCAAGTGGGCCTTAGGAAGCATTAGTAACAACAAAGCTAGCAGAGATGACAGTCTTCCAGCTGAGCTATTTAAAATCCTAAAAGATGATGCTGTTAAAATGCTGCATTCAATATGCCAACAAATCTGGAACACTCAACAGTGGCCACAAGACTGGAAAAGGTCAGTTTACATTCCAATTCCAAAGAAGGGCAATGCCAAAGAGTGTTCAAACTACTGCACAATTGCGCTCATTTCACATGCCAGCAAGGTGATGCTCAAAATCCTACAAGCTAGGCTTCAGCAGTATGCGAACCGAGAACTACCGGAAGTACAAGCTGGGTTTTGAAGAGGCAGAGGAACTAGAGATCAAATCGCCAACGTTTGCTGGATCATGGAGAAAGCAAGAGAATTCCAGAAAAATGTCTATTTCTGCTTCATTGACTACACTAAAGCCTTTGATTGTGTGGATCACAACAAACTCTGGCAAATTCTTAAAGTGATGGGAGTACCAGACCACCTTATCTGTCTCATGAGAAACCTGTATGAGGGTCAAGAAGCAATAGTAAGAACCGAGTGGTTCAAAATTGGGAAAGGAGTATGACAAGGCTGCATATTGTCACCCTGCTTATTTAACTTATATGCAGAGTACATGATGAGAAAACGCAGGGTTGGATGAATCACAGGTCGGAATTAAGATTGCCGGGAGAATTATCAACAACCTCCGATATGCAGACGATACCACCCGAATGGCAGAAAGTGAAGAGGATCTAAAGAGCCTCTTGATGAGGGTGAAAGAGGAGAGTGCAAAAGCTGGTTTGAGACTCAACATTAAAAAAACGAAGAGATCATGGCATCTGGCCCCATCACTTCCTGGCATATAGAAGGGGAAGAAATGGAAGCAGTGACAGATTTTACTTTCTTGGGGTCCAAGATCACCGCAGACGGTGACTGTAGCCATGAAATTAAAAGATGCTTGCTCCTTGGGAGGAAAGCTATGGCAAATCTAGACAGCATAGTAAGAAGCAGAGACATCACCTTGCCGACAAAGGTCCGTCTAATCAAAGCTATGGTTTTCCCAGTAGTAATGTATGGCTGTGAGAGCTGGACTATAAGGAAGGCTGAGCACCGAGGAATTGATGCTTTTGAACTGTGGTTCTGGAGAAGACTCTTACAAGTCCCCTGGACTGCAAGGAGGTCCAATCAGTCCATCCTAAAGGAAATCAACCCTGAGTGCTCATTGGAAGGACAGATACTGAAGCTGAAGTTCAAATATTTTGGCTACCTAATGCGAAGAGAAAACTCTCTGGAAAAGACCCTGATGCTGGGAAAGACTGAAGGCAAAAGGAGAAGGGGATGACAGAGGATGAGATGGCTAGATAGCATCACCGATGCAATGAATATGAACTTGAGCACACTCCGGGAGAGAGCGCAGGACAGGAAGGCCTGGCGTGCTATGGTCCATGGGGTCACGAAGAGTCGGACACGACTGAACGACTGAACAACAACAACAACAATTACAAAAAATACAACATGATAAAAACAGTCTAAAAAAATTTAACACACAAAAATTTAAATAATATAAACAGCTAAAAACAATTTAAGGAGAAAATATTTTCCCTAATAGACCTGTTCAAAACAGCAGATATAGATGCCCCATCATATGCCATTAAATGCCTGGGAGTAGAGGGTCTTTACCTGGTGCAGAAAAGATGACAGAGCTCATTCCAGAGTCAGGGGGCCACAAGTGAGAAGGCCCTCTCCCTTGTTGCCACCTTCCAAGCCTCCCTTGGAATTGGTGCATGGAGGAAGGCCTCAGATGTTGGTCGTAGTGTTCAGATCAGGCTTGATGGGCCCATGTGAGAAGGCCTTATCCTAGGTCACCCCTAAATTGTGGAATGTGCTCCCCTCAGAGTTATGATTGATCTCCACAATCCCTGTTATTAGAGAAGGTGTCCTCTTTTTAATGGCCTTTTAAATGGCGTTATTAATAGTGTTGCTGTTTTCAGTGGCATTTTATTATTAGTTTTAACATTTTTATGATGTGTTGTTTTTATTGTTTTTGATTTGTTGTATGCTGCCTTTGTGTGTGTGTTTTTATGGAAAGACAGTATAAAACTACTAAAAATAAATTAAATACTGCATAAATTAGCACCAGCAGAAAATAAAGATAGACCCTGATACACACACAGCCCATGTAAAAGATCAGAATGGCCAGATGTAAAGAGTAACTTTACATTAAGGAAGAGGAGTTTGGCATGAAAGAGTGCATTGTCTTTAAAATATTATTATTATCACCTGCGTCAACATCATCACCACCTTATGGCCTGAAGATCTATTCTAGAGATGGCATTCCTTTGGTTTATCTAAATTCAGCAACCTTCAGATTATATTGTGCTCTAGATCCAATCAACGACAGCACATGCAACAAGTTTGCTTAAGGAAGATTATGGGATGAGGTGACAGATTCATTCCCTCACATGGAGGCTATTTACTCCCCCACAGCAATGCTCTGTCATTTTAAGAATATTTCCACCCCCATCATGCCGCAAAGTACATGTCTGATTTCGTAACACCAGCTGTAACATGACACTGGAAATGTACTTATTAACTTATGTTGGATTATGCCCCAGTATCTGTGACTGGCGCATAAGCGATTCACAGAAAACAGCAAAGCGTAAGAAAAGAGCAAATGTTAAAGGGGAGACTAGTGTTGTGTGAGTCTTCCTGACCAAGGGAAGGAATAATTTCTTTGTGTCCATACAAAATGTTACTCTGTCTGTGAAAGAAAAGAGACAGAAGGCTAGCTCTATGGAAAAGGCTGACAGCATCTGACCAACTCAGCAGGAGAAACACTGGTTATCTCAAATGAGCACCTTCTGTTACAAGAGACAGCTCCTAAACAAATGAAAAGCCCTGGGGCCTGTTCTCATGGGGAAATAGCTTAGTGAACAAAGCACTTTAAAGGGAAGAAAAAAATATATACAAACTTTTAAGGCTTGTCTACATATAAATAAAATAAAGTAAATAAAACATATAGAATAAAACTTATAGAAGCACATGGCTTAGTTCAGGGATGGGGAACTTGTGGCCCTCCAGATGTTGTTGGACTTCAAGTCCCATAAGCCCCAGCCAGCATGGACAATGGTCAGGGATTATGTGAGCTGTAGACCAGCAACATCTGGATGGCCACTACTTTATCACCCTTGCCTTAGTCTAACATCATATTCCTTGGCAGTTTTGTGTAATTTGACTTCCCTTCATACCTTCTGGAGTTACTTCCCTACAGACTTTAGAAGGGAAAGAGATATATAAAGGCCCTACAGTACTATCAATCAAAGTATATTGTACTGGAAGCCCCAGTCCCTGATCACTTTGACAGCCAGTGGTGCCACCATCCTTGGAACCTCAAAGCCTATGGACTAGCATCAAAACCTTAGGAACAGTTGGTATTCTGTCTTTAAAGGGCAGGGATTTCTAGCCCACATGGGTGCCTGAGACAGTGGGGCTTCTGACTGTCAAAGTGAACAGTCATATAGCCCTTTCAGTGTGACCTATCTGGTAATTTCTGTCATGCTTATTGTTGTCATGTGTATGAGCCTAGAGTGGCTTGAACACAAACACAGTGCTTCCAAGTTGGACAGCATTTTACCAAAGTGTCCCTCCCTTCCCTTCCGCTTAAGTTTTTATGGAATGTTACCTCACTTTATGATGGTTCACATTACAGTGTAAATGCTGAATGCTTGCTCTAAGTGAGGCGACGCACTGTGAAATGTCAAGCAAACTATAAAATCAATAATTTGCAAGTTGCCAAAGAAAAACAAAGCTCAGAGATGCTCACAATGGATTGGGGGTGGGGTGTCAAAGCTAAATTATGGAGGCTTATGCGCTTGCTGATGTTCATTTTTGTTTTAGTATCACAGGGTTGCCAGCTCTGATGCTTTGGCCCAGAGACTCCAGTTTTGGAGTCAATTTCCAGGGCCTCATGGTAGAATTTTTTAAATTTCAGGACCATCAGCTTGTCTCAAATTATGACCTTTGAATCATGGGTCTGGGAATTCTGTAATGGTGCACTTTTAATGCATTTTTCTTGTGCTTTCACATCTCTAATTCTGCTCCTTTAGTGCTGGACCACCTCCTTGGAACCTTCAAGAAATTAGAGTTTTGTGTTTTCAGAGTCGGCATCCCCATGACATTAGTACACCCTGCCCCAGAATATAACTATGTCTTGCCGCATGAGTGAATGGCTTTGGGATGCAGGAAAACTTGCAACCTGAATGCCCAAACATGAATGTTGACAAGGCTTCCATTCATATCCTACCCATTAGCACAAGGGTGGGGAACCTGTCATCCTCCAGTTGTTGTTGGAATCCAAGTCCCATCAGCCCAAGTCAGCATGGCCATTCATCAGGGATGACTCGCCATGGATGGCCACATGTTCTCTAGTTCTACATGTGCTAGCATCAATCAATAAGATTGTTCTTCCGGCCAGATCTTGAAAGCATCTTTGATTCTTTTACTGTTGTCATGCCTCAGAGCTGGGGATAGGTGAACAAGCGATGTTTGAGATCGCAAGGATTCTCTGAATGACATCTTGCCACTTATCTCATCCTGATTCCTGTTTGGGTTTGTGATTGCTGCTCACTTTGTGCGAATGGGAAAATTGTGCAAATCGAGCAGTGTTCAAATGTGAAATTTGTGCAGATTTCTCCAAATTTGCACAAAGTTCCTAACTTGCGCAACCTTCCTCTGTAGCGTAAAGCAGGACTTTCAGTCTGCAGGAGGAAATTTGTGCAAAATCAAACTGGTAAAGTTGCACAAATCAAACACGATCACGCGTCTGGCAATTTGTGAACATTTTCGGTGGACAAATGCTCACACTCGCCTTTGGTGCTTCAAACAGGGCATCCTTGCATGTTTTGAGAGCAAAAATGAAATGCTCATACATCTCTACTCAGCGCTCTGTGTTAATATGCTATCCCAAAATTGCCTTGATTTTTATAAAGCAACAAAAGGAAACGTTTGAAAACTGAACCCGGTTGTGTAAATCTTTAAAAAAATGTATGATTTGAAAGGCTTGTATCTCTGCCTTGGCAGTTAGGTACTGGCCTGGCCCTACCCACCCAAGCTAGCTGTTGGATCCTTCTGGGCAGGAAGGACTATAAAACAGTGAGTTAAGCCTTCCTTGAGCAGCAAGGACACCCTGAGTCTGGTGTGTTCTTGTGCATATTTTGGTCATGTATTTTCTTTTCAGTCCTGATTTCTGGCCTCGCTCTTAGGTGTTGGCTTCTGCCTTCTGGGGTTGTCCTGCACTCCAGCTTCTGGATTGCTCCTTGACGTACATCCCTGCCTTGTGCTTCCCTCTGACAGCTGACTGGTTCTTTGGCTCCGACTCAGAGCTTGTTCCTTGACAGTTGATCTCCTGATTCAACTTGGAGTGCTGCTTAAAGCTCAGCCCTAGTAGCAGCTTTCATAGTAGGCATACCGCACTGCATGGGAGGCTGGTGGCTCCAATTTGGGTGGGGCAGAGATTCCATTCTAGGCTTTTGCTATAACCAGCCAGAAGTCTAAAGGAGCTATCCAAGGTGCTGAACCCTATCTCCAAAATGGGTCCAGCACCTTGGATAGCTCCTTTCAACTTCTGGCTGGTTGTAACTAAAACCCAGAATAAAGTCTCCACCCAACCAAAATTGGAACCACCAGCCTCCCCTGCTGCGATGCAATGCTATCAGAAAAGTGATGGTGTGGGGCTTCCAGACATGCAGTTAAGGGCCACCATTGCCACACCTCCACTTCCTTTGATTTCATTTGGTGAAATAAAAATCCTGGGCTTTTTGGTTGGTGGCTATTACACTTCCCTTCACAGCATCATAGCTCAGAATGGTGTGAGCAAGCTCATTGGTTTGAATTATTTGCAATATCATTAGACCCAACAATGATCCCACATGGTTGATTATTATGAAATGCATTTTAAAGAACTTAGGCCAAGACATAGCAACTTGCTATGACTACTCAAATATTGCATGAGCCTGGGCCTGACCGTTCAGTTCTGATTGTGTAGTTCCCTAAGTACTCTAGCAGATCAACTTCCATGCCATTAAAAGGAACTTGCACAGAGCTCTGATGCCAGTTCCATTAAAACAAATAGAAGTTATACATTCTTACTATTCAGTATGATAATCCCACATCTACAGTCCAACCCAAAGTTGTTTAAGACTTACGGTGCACAGAAAGCTCCTTTGTGAGCACTGATATCCTACTTACCTTTAACACACTGTGGTGGGTGTGACTGTGAGTGCAGAGTCATCTTTGACACTGGGCTGAATGGAGAATTCGGCGCTTGGATAGGAACTTCATATGTGTACCACACACTGTGGGTACAGGGGACCATGGGGATTTGGTTCTTGATCTTCTATTTCCTTTAAATCACTTACAAACAAAGAGGTATGAAACACAATGGTGCAGCTGGGACGAGACCTTGGGGCCAAAGTCCAGGGTCATGCGATACCCCCCCCCCCAATGACCACCAAATTGGAGGAGGTGATCAGGGCAGAAGATACAAACACCCTGTAGTCATGATGGTACTGTGATTTAAGTTAATTTAAAATGCAAAACTGCATGTGCTCAGAGGTGGGGTTTTAAAAATCAAGGTTGGTAAACAGCTTTGTTGTTGTTGTTATTATTCTAACATATTCAGACTGTAGAAGCAGTGGTGAAGCATGGAATGGTGGCTGTCGGCAGGTGAAGAGAAATGTTGGTTATATGCTTCAGAATTGAAGTAATACACATGGCCATCCAAAGGGGTAGGGACAGAAGACCATTAAGTCCAGGGTCCAAAATTACCGAGCTTCACCACTGATTAAGCACATGGACAAGACATGCAGATATAGGACAGGGTGTCCCCACCTACCTGGTTTTACTTGTGTGTGTGTGTGTGTGTGCCCCTTTTGTTATCTCTGTTTAGCAAGCTGGACCTGCCAGAATTCCCTCTTCTGTAATACTATGAAAAGCACAGAAACTGTGCTTTTCCTCTGGTACCTATTCTTCCTGCCAGTGCATTAAGTGTATGACTCAGTAGTCATGTATAGCGTTGTGCTGTAAAGAATGGTTTTGTCAGTATTTATTTATTATTACATTTATATCCTGCCCTTTTTTTCCTTGAAGGAACCCAAGATGACTTACATGATCCTCCTCCTCCTCTCCATTTTATCCTAACAACCCTGTGAGGTAGGTTAGGCTGAGAGTCAGTGACTGGCCCAAGTGAATTTCATGGCCAAGTCAGGACTAGAACCTGGATATCATGAGTCCCAGTCCAGCACTCTAACCACTACACCATACTGGTTCTCACTTACATTTCTCTAGACAGACCCAGTGACTTAGCAGAAACACATATAATCTCAACATCTCTGTAGACAGTATTAGTATCACTACATTGCAGATAGTGGGCTAAGATAGCAAGAATAATAGCCTAAGGTCACCCAGGAAAAACATGGCGGAAGCAAAATTTGAACTGGGCACTTTCCAATTTACAGTTAACATTTCTAGCTACAATGCTACACCTGGGGCTGTCACTGAAATCTCCTCCTTTGATTCATTTGTGTGATAAACTATTGTATAGTAGATATTTGGAAGACAGCTGCTTGTAGGGTCTCTCTTGCAAACACTGTAAAAATGCCTATACAGTCTATAAAAGAAAAAGAAAACACCACAAACCTTTCTGGTAAGGATTGCTTCTAAACCTGTCTTGCTAATGGACCAACATAAAAAAGGTAACAGGAGAGTCACAGCTCTTTTGCTGAAAATAAAAAGGTGCCGTGGAAAAGCACACAGCCATAAGTAAAAATGGTAGAAGTTCAAAAGAAAATGAAACAAAAATATACCAACAGATTTCACACACCTCATCATGCATGATGAAGCATGTCAATCTGTTGCTATAGTTTTATGTCTTTTTTTTTTTTTTACATTTCACCACTGGTATTTAATATGTACAGTACTTGATAGTATGAAGGAACTTAGAGGCTTGTATCAGCACTTCAATATTCTTTTGTAGTACTCTTGTGTTGTTTATTCGTTCAGTTGCTTCCGACTCTTTGTGACTTCATGGACCAGCCTTTTTAATGTACTGATCCATTTAGTTTTCACGACATTGTAGTATCTTTATTGCAACTTTCTGACGGCTCTGTTGGTCCAGTATTACTTTGCTAATAAAAAAAATCAGATGGTGTCTGCCTTTCTAAGTATTGCACCTGCAGTATCGCCGGCCTCTTGGGAATAATTCAGCTCATTGGTAAACACAACCCTTCTACATCAAAAGTTTCCACTTTCTCTAACCCCTTTTTTAACACGTTGGTCCCTCCCCTCTCCGCAGGCTTCTATCAGCTATCTAGGGAATCGTTCACTTTTTGTCCTTTCCTGACCCCTTCTGCACCACATTCTAGTTTCTTATTCACGCCATCTGCTCTCAAGGAAGGTAAAATGTCTGTTGTGAAAACAGCCGTCCTTCTCCAGTAGTTTAGCTATTTTTGTAAGTTATCTTTTTTCAGGATGTCCCGCAGTCTTTAAAAAGTTACATTTGGAGAGATCTCAACTTGGGGACTTGTTTGGGTTAGAAAAAGCGGGGGGAAAGGAGTTTATCACAGATACTTTTCTGGTTGTTTGCCTTCCTTTTCCTTTGCTCCCCCCCCCCTTTCCCAGATAGTGGTATGATCTTCTTGTTCCTGACAGAAGTGTTTCTAAAGATCTGCTCAAGCCTCACTAAGCAGCTGTGCGTTAGGTCATTTTCCCAGGAGTTTTACATGTGGAAAGCTGGGCATTTAGTAAGGCCTCAGAAAGGACACCATCTGGCCCTAGTGAGGAAGGGGGCGGGGGAAGGATCATGACACTTTCAGTGGCACCAACAGGCCCTGATGAACCATAAAGGAATTCAGGCCTAGACTGTGATCCAATAGTGACTAGCCCAACAATCACCTCAGTGACAGCTAAATCCATTCATCTCCCAAGTTATCTCATGGCACAATGGACTTTTGAGCCATGCTGTTTGCTGAAGGCGTAGTAAACTCCATTTTGATTTTTGTGCCTGGTTTCAGGGCCTGCACACTTTCTCGGAATATGGAGCATGCATCAGGGAAGAGGGGTGGGGGGAGAGAGAGAGAAGGATCACAAAAGACATGTCTCTTAACATTCAGGCTCCCTCCATTGCTTCCTTTCACTGTGCACAGAGTATCTAAGAATAAAATGTTAGGCCCAGGGATCCTTTTTGGGTCTGAAGAAACTTTGTCAATTTAAAAAAATGTTTGTTTTTCCGTCTGTTTATTTTACCAGGGAGGGAAATCTCATTATTGCAGTTTACAGATTATATCCCCAAATAGGTTTGTACTTTTAAATGATGTGGACTGTTTTCTGGTGACAATATAAAGCAAACATGGTTGAGGTTTAGCTATTAAAATGAGCGAAAAACCTTCTTTCTCAGCTAAACTTAAGGCCTTTTTGCTCCATTGATTTGTTTGGTTATATCAGATTGTAATATCACAAGCATATGTATTACCTCTGTTACAAGCATTATTATAAGCATTATTATACAGTCAGGGCCAGAAATATTGGAACAAGGATAACCGTTTTGGCAGTTGGTCTCTGTACACCACCACATTGAAGTTGAAAGGAAACACACCCAGATGGGAGCGAAGTCAGGACTTTCAGCTGTAATTCAAGGGGTTTGACAAAAGTGGGGCACTAACCATTCAGGAAGGACAGCCAGTGGCATACACACACACCCATCATTGGTGGCTTGTAAGTAATGGAACAAACCAACGTCATTTCAAACTTAAGGATCGCCTTTAATACCTGGATGAAAATCCTTTGCGGTCAATGACTGCCTGAAGTCTGGAACCCATGGACATGACCCAATGCTGAGTTTTCTCCCTCGAGATGCTTTGCCAGGCCTTTACTGCAGCTGCCTTCAGCTGCTGCTTGTTTGTGGATCCTTCTGCCTTCAGTCTTGTCTTCAGTAAGTGAAAAGCATGCTCAGGTGACTGACTTGGCCACTGAAGAACATCCCACTTCTTTGCCTTGAGAAACTCTTGGGTAGCTTTTGCTGTATGTTTGGGTCATTATCCCAATATGAAGCAGCGTCCTATCAGTTTGGCAGCATTCGGCTGAATCTGAGCAGAAAGTATAGCCCTATACACTTCAAAATTCAACCTGCTGCTTTTATCAGCAGTCAGGTCATCAATAAACACCAGTGACCCGGTTCCATTTGCATCCATACATGCCCATGCCATAACACTGCCTCCACCATGTTTGACAGATGATGTGGTATGCTTTGGATCATGAGCTGTTCCTTTCCTTCTCCATACTTTTCTCTTCCCATCATTTTCTGGTACAAGTTAATCTTGGTTTCACCAGTCCAAAGCATCTTATTCCAGAACTGGGCAGGCTTTTTAAGGTGTTTGCTGGCAAAGGCTAATCTGGCCTTTCTGTTCTTGAGCGTTACCAGTGGTTTGCACCTTGTTGTGAAGCCTCTGTATTTACATTCATAAAGCTGTCTCTTGACTGTAGATGTTGACAATGACATGCCTACCTCCGCAAGAGCATTCTTGACCTGGCTAGATGTTGTGAAAGGGTTCCTCTTCACCATGAGCAGAATTCTGCAGTCATCCACTTCAGTTGTCTTCCGTGGTCTTCCAGGCCTTTTGCTTTGCTGAGCTTGCCAGTTAATTCCCTCTTTTTCAGGATGTTGAGGGTCCTCCAATTCTCAGGAGGGGCTTTTGGGAGGCACAGGAGATACAGGAAGGAGGTGGTGGCGGCAGCAGGAAAGCCCCATTCTGTTAGTACAAATCTACTTTCTGTAGTTAAGATTCAACTCTAGAACAAGCCATGGACTTCAGGGTGGTTCGTAAACCACCCCAGCCACCCAACCTCACTGGGTTCAGACACCACCACAACCTGTGCCCGGCAAGGTGAATTGCGCTAATTAGGTGTCTCACAATTGGCATGTATGGGGAGGGAAAATAAGCCATTGTGGTTTATTTTCCCTCCATGATTGAACAAACCTGCCTTCTCTTTCTCTCCACCCACCTTCTCTTTCTCTACACACACACAACTGCCTTGTAAAAGGCCTTTACAAACTTTATTGTGTTCCTCCTCACAGAAAAAACGCCGTGGGGAGGGGTGAATCTTTATGATTCTCATTTTACAGGTGGGCTATTTGAGACTTACATGCTCACTCAGAAGTAAATATCAAGCTGAATTCAATGAGACTTACTTCCTGACTCCATAGTGAGTCTCCTATGAATAACAGAATTATAGAATAGCAGAGTTGGAAGGGGCCTATAAGATCATCGAGTCCAAATGAGATTGCCAGATCCTATGCATATTTACACAGAACACTGTATTCAGTAGGGCTTACTCCCAGGTAGGCGTACACAGGACTGCATCTGTAATGACTTACTCAAAGCCATAGAGTGAATACATGATAAAGCTGAGCCTTGAACCTCCATCTTCCAGCTTCAAATTGAAATGCTGGTCTCCCCCTCCAAGGTCAGAGCTCTATCTGTGACCTTAGAGAGAGATTTCCTGTTATTCCTATGGCCCTTGGGATGCTGTCCCTGAAATCATAGGATTGCTCTCTTAATGTATTTAGTTTATTATATTTTTATGCCTTCCATGGAACTCAAGGTAGCACACGTGGTCTCTCATTCAGACACTGACCAAACTCTGCCCTCCTTTGCTTCAGCAAAGTAGCTGGATCCTGTGCTTTCAGACCATGCCCTCAATCATATGTGTCAAACACAACGAACAATATGCAATATTACAAACAAATACATCATTTGGAGTAACCTTCCCATTACACACTTCCCGTTACACACCCACCTTCCCATTACATTTTGTATTGTGTTCTATTGTTTCTTCCTATAGCTCAGTCCACAGCCATAGTAGGCCAATTAAATTCAGTGGAACTGCTTGGGGGGAGTAGAACTATTTATTTATGTTTATCCCATTGATGTTACTCCAAGGGCAGGTGGTTGATTGCAGGCAGTTTGCTGGAAACTTTTCTTGGAATGTGAATTGTGCCTCAGCTGGGATCAGCTTCAGAGAGGCAGCTGGGAATGCTCGGGCATTTCTGGATCTCCCCCCACCCTTCACGAGTGTGGCCAGCTGCCTAATGGAGTAGCATGTGTGGCAGTAAACTTTGATGGCTCTGTGGGCATATCTGTATGGGGCTTCCTACACAACATATTGGGCATTTTATGGTAGAGGTGGCCCTACCATTGGGTAAGCTGAAGTGGGTTTATGGGAGCACTAAAAAGTGGCAGAGTGGAAAGCAGACACATCTAACATGGGTGGCAAAAGCCACCATGACGTTCTACCGTGCAAGCACCATGAAAGTGAAGAGGAATTCTGCAAGTGCTCTTTCACAGCACTGGTTCCACCACATTTTCATGAGGGTTATGTTGGGGAACTGTGTGTGTGTGTGTGTGTGTGTGTGTGTAGTGGGTCATTTGGATTTCCTGTTTCAGGCACTGCAATGTCTTGATCTGCTTTAGGATAAAACAGAAATGCAAGATTACTATGAAAAAAGCAGTACAATGAAGCATGCAAAGTCTTTACTTGAATAGTGTTCTGCCTTTCATTTTAATCACACCATCTGAGTACAGCCTGCAATGGCCATCATATGCCACATAGGCAGAATATCCATGTCAGCTGTGCAGAGGTGCCATATAGATTGCAGACACCCGGTAGTATCCAATATAAATTACATTGCACTAGAGTATGTAACCTCTAGTACCAATAGCAACATGTTTCCCTAGAAAACCCATCACACCAGCAAACATGACTGGCATTGTGCTTGAGGTCAGTTATACTAGCACAACATCATTTACGTTAGTGCTAGTGTCCAACTGAATTCTGTCCATCATGTTTATGGAATTAATAATCCTAAAACGCTTCTAATACCCCCTCCCCCTACACCACCACTGCCCAATACTGATGCCTTGGGACATTGTCTGGTAAGAAGGGAAAGTATTCAAATAGATAGAATTCAATGGTTAATAGAAAAATCCTGGTGTGTTAGAACAGGCCCTTTGTGTATATCACATGCGATAGAATTAAAGCAAGGGCAATAGCAGCCAGTATCCACTTAACAAAGTGTTTGCACAGTTATGCATACAGCTATTTATTCTGAGTTAAACCCTTAAATTTAGAGTTTGTTTCTAATGCCTAAATTAGAAAGTTGTCGGTATGCTCTCAGCCAAGAAGAGGCACTGAGAGCCACAAACATCAGTGCACAAAGAATATCTGTGAAGAGCAGTGCTGGGTGAACCCACAGAGCAGAGAGATCTGAGTTTTGAAAGGGAAGGAATGCAGATACATGGGAATGGCTTTTGATGTCCACAAAGAGATTAAAAAAAAAAAACCCTGAAAGAAGAGCAGGATGCATAGATCAGAACCTTATTTTAGTTCTCAGCTCCACAAACACAGAAGGCATTTCTCTAGGCAACTGGCAACAGTTTCAGTCTGAAAATCACAAACACAACTCCTATCGTGTAAATAGTTAAATGTTCTGTAATCCAAGGTATGTTTCATCCAGGGATTCCCTTTTATTGTAATGAAAAGGACTGAGTTCTTAAAAAAAATTACAAAAAGGACAATTTAGGAACTTGATGTATTGCAAAACCATTAATTTAAACCCTCATCTGTTTTGTGCCTTTTCATACCGACATATTCTACAATGTCAGATGCTTTCCGAGGATTAAATGATTTCAAGGGGGGATTAAACATTAATTAAAAATATAATAGAAATATCAGTTGCAGAGATGGCCAACAGAAGTATTTGCCTCTTAAACTGAACAACCTGCAACAGAATCCACCCAGGCTTTTTACAATTTGGAGCTACAATTCATGTAAATCACACACACACACACACACACACACACACACGACAATGCATTTGTTTTCACTTCATAAATGCAGAGCAGTGTCCTTGAAAATTCTAAAGGTCATTGTTAATGGGATCTTTTTTTTTTGGCACCAACTGTGTCTTTCTTAGTCTGTAAGAACACTATTCCCGGAGAGGTCCTTGAAAGGCTGGGAGGAGCAAATTCCATGTGGCCAGTTCAGCTGCAATAATCTCTTTTCTCCTTCTGGTCCAAGCCACACATGACAGCACTCTAGTGTCTTTCATCATTATTTGTCACCCTTTTGTGTCAAGCAACTTATATCCACAGCCATTCCAGCAATTAAAATGAAAAAGGGCCCAACGTTATTCACATTGAATAACTCTGAGGCAAATGACATGAAGTGTCAACCGCTCTATTGAGCGATTGGTACCTGATACCACTAGACCATTCAAAGTGTTTTATGAAGAAAACAAATAAACTGTTACATGTAGGGTTCAGAGCCTAAGAAGGACAGATCAGGTCTCTGCAGTGACTTGCCAATAGTGATCACAATAATCTTACAATGCGTTGCCCTCATAAGAAAAGAGAAAGCTGTCTCAGCCCTGGAGGTTTATTTTGAAAAGACTAAAAACCTTCATAGCTCATTTATTTGCCAAACTCCCTCGAGCTGCGGCAGTAGCCATTTCCCCAAACCTTCTGCCACGGAGGGAAACCTAGGGCATGTTTAGATGGGAAAACAGTCCTATATTGCTGGCTGGGGAATGCTGGGAACTGTAGGACTTTTTTCCATCTAAACTTGCATAGGATTGCATCTTAAACTGATTAATGCTGTGATGGGATAGCATCCTCCTAGAATCACTAAGGCCCTGTCAAACGTTAAAAGTGCAGGGGATGTGACAGGTTAGGTCTTCTCCAGCTGTTGGCAGGAGGCACCAGCTTTAGAGCAATTCAGCCAGTTGTAGACTAGGCTTTTCCTTAAACTGGTGCTCAGTGCATAATACCTGTAACTAGTATTAACTGAGGGCCGAACCAGATGTTACTTTCATTTCATGGCTATCAACCACACCAGTTTTCCCCCCTTTTTAAAAAAGAAGTGTAATACCCAATGTGGGAACCATCCAATTTTCCTCAGGATCGTCCCCTCAGCATGTGGGGAAGGGAGATTTAACCCTTCCCAGCTGTGATCCCAATGAAAAGTGTCCCTGTATGGAAATTAATGTTGGCAGGAGGAGGAGGGAAGCTCCCATTGGTGTTGGGGGGGGGGGATTTTGTCAGAATTGTGACTGGAGAGGGTTAAACTTCCCTCTCTGCATGCTACAGTATTGATGAAAATGGGGCAGGGGGAGAGAGGAGAGACATCCACACCAAGTATTTTCTAAAAAACCAGGCATGGTTTCTAGCCATGCAATAAAAGTAACATTTGGTTTGGTTTCAGTCAGGTTTCACCTTCGATGAAGCTTGAAGTATCCATGTCTGATTTTCTGTTATTATGAGAACTGTAATAATTCACACAACCTCTCTCCGCTTGGCTGTGTTACAAAGTGACTATTGAACAGCTTTGTCACTTGCATAATGATGTAATGCTAGGTCTGTAAACTTTAATTGGTTTAATCAGTAAATCAATCAACTAAAGCTAGTTGATTAAGCAGTGATAGCAAATTTTAAGTGTTAGGGCCGTGAGTTAAGAACACACTTGTGTGTGTGTGTGTTTCGACTAATTCAGTTCTGATGTGTTTCTCATACAAGCAATACTAAAGAAAGTGGGCCCTTTCAGATATAATGCTAAAATGTAATTTAGCACTATGTGATGAGTCTTGGACTTACATGCTTCACCCTCCCCTCTTCTCTCTTCCTCTGATGTGATGAGGAGGAGACTGGAAGTACCCATTTCAGTTTTTAACTAACCAGAGTTACTAATTTTTCCCCTAAGTCAGGGAACACTGGTTCATTTAAAACTCTGATTACTTTAAACAAGTCAGATCAAACTGTGGTTTATGATCCTCGGTTATTGTTAAACCATAGTTTAAAGTAACCAGAGTTCCTAGAGTTTGGACGTAATGAGGAACTCTAGTGTTAAACTATGATTTAGCATTACATCTGAACAAAGTTACTTTGAAAGATGGTCTTTTCTATTAGTAGGAAGGGTACCTTTCAAATATTAAACCATGTTTCCCTTACATTGCCTTTATTATATCCAAAACATAACTATATTAACTTTTTGGTAATATGTATTTTTTAAAAAATGCTTAATTAGGTAAAAGGCAAATGATCAATTAATCAATCATCACCATGCTCTTTAATTGACTGATAGCCCCTGATCATACTGAATAATGTTGAGCATTGACACATCAATTTTTCATTATTTCAGTAATCCTTATAACATTCCTATAATGGTAGGTTAGTGTTATTATTGCCATACTGCATATGAAGGTGGGTCTGAGTTTAATGGCTTGCCTAAGGCCTCTTCATTCATAGATAAGGTGAGACATGAACTACGGTCACCAACACTCATTTTCCTAGGGCTAAGATGAAATGGCTCCTCCCCATTCATCCCTTGATTAGCCTGGTGAACTTGAAGGAAGGAAATCATTTTGTTGATTTTTGTGAATGGGGGGAAAATCCACAGCTCACATGCTTAGCCACAGCACTATGCCAGCTCTCAAGAAAACAAGCAAACTGTATGCAAGTTTTAAAAGAATTTAGGGTGCCATGTGCCTTCTTTTACAGAGAACTGTCCTCTGTTGGGAGGAAACCTCTATTGGAAGGGTTGTCTAGTCCAAGTCCGGTTGAAAGATAAAAAACTATAAGAACTGTTGGCCATCAACGGTTATTACCTGGACAGCAGACCAATCAGGCAGACCAATCACCTGCACTATGGTAAGATGGACTATAATAATTATTTGTAAATTTTCACCCATACAACTATATTGGCCTATTCAAATATTATGCAAAGCAGTGTCCTCACCTGTCCTCTTTTTTGGTGATGCATTTCCTCCTTTTTGACGATCTATAAGCAGCCACCCTAGTTTGCCCATCCAAGGCATCTGTCCTGCAAATGACACGAGTAACATTAAATGGAGCATTCCTAAGGATATTAAGTGAGGGTCCAAAATAGTTCCAAGTGGCATTAAGAATAGGCAGGCCTGGTACCAGCACCTGGCATCAGCACCTGGCATACTGGGGCACTTTCTGGGGGTCAGGGGCACAGCAGGATTCACCAGCGCTGGTGCTTTGCCTCTCCACCCACCCTGGGACCCACTCCTGCAGCTGCTTCACTCCTGCCCATTACAGTGCTGCCACTGGACAAGCCTGTGAGTGATCATGTGAAGAGAAAGCTGACAGGTGCATGTGTTTGCATGCCAGCTGGCTCACCTGGTGGCTCTTTAATGGACTGGGAGCTGAAGCCTGAGGGGATGCTGGTGAGACCACCAGAGACTCAAAGTGACAGCTGGAGCTGGGATTGGCCTCGTTGGCACTGAGGAGGGGCCCACCAAGGGCAGTGTACTCAAGGCTCTCCAAAATCTGGAGCCAGGCCTGAAAATTGGTGTTGATACATTGTTCTCCAGCAAAATCCGTCAATGAGGCAGGAGAAGAGGTCACACTCCCACACCTTGGCAAACATGTGGGTAAGCAATTCAAATTCTAGATCAGCCTTTCCTAACCTTCTGCCTTCCAGATGTGTTGGTCTGAGCTCTCATAATTCCCAGCCAGCATGGCTGGTCATGCTAGCTGGGAATTATGGGAGTTGTTGTCCAACAATTCTGTTGAGGGCACCAAGTTGGGGAAAGCTGTAATCACTATACCAAAACCTGACATAGAATATCTGTCCTAATGGAATCTCATCCCTCATTGTAAGAAACATATATCTAGGCAGCCCCTTCCTGCATAAAGATGCAAACTGGGCATTCACATGATCAAGCTTCTACTAATGAAATATCCCGCCACCCCACACCATTACCGATACAAACTTTTGCTTTAATTGGATCTACAAGGAGGAAAATTCTGCCACTTTGGATATTATTTTTAGAAACTAAAGCACCCAAATGCAATTCTGTTTTGAATTTCCTTAACTTCAGAGAATGCTTAACTGTAACGATGTCAGCTGCAAGATTGGTGGACCCATGAAGGTTGCATTCAGAATAGCCTTCTGTCTATTTTCAATTTGAAAAAGGGCTGGCTTGAGTGGAACAAACACTTGAAACGACAGATTATGCATTTCAATGAAAATCATGCCATTATACAAGTTAAATATAACTGCTCCTTTTTTTAATTAAAAAAGGGCATCATAACCGAAATCTGTGCATAAGTAACAAGAATAGGAAGAGGGAAAAAAAACCTGCACAGACTTTGCCCTGAGATGTGTGAAGCATTTTAACAACCTCATAAAGATGTTACTTAAGAGATGCCTCTATCCGTGAAGACTGGTGGTTCCAATTTCAGTGGGGCTGTGAATCCATACAGGGTCTCGGTCAGAACCAGCCAGACCTCTAAAGGAGTTATCCAACATGCTGAACCCCATTCCCAAAATAGTTTCAGCACCTTGGATAGCTCCTTTAGAGTTCTGTTTAAAACCCAGAATGTATTCACATCCCCACTAGGGATGTACAAAACACTTACCTGGTTTTGTCCAGGGACATCCACGGTGGGGGAGAGGCGCTCCATTCCTCCCCCCAAAATCCTCGACGGGGGGGAGGCAATCTGTTCCTCCCCCCCGGAATCCTGCCTGGCCGGCTCTGCTCTACGGCCAGGCCGCAGAGCTGCCGGCCGGGCCAACCCTCAGCGGGGCCTTCAGCCACTGCTGGGCTGGTGCGGACGCAAATGGCGTCCTGAGTAGGGGACACCATTTGCGTCCCTATGGTAGCCGGTGATAGGCTACGTAAATATTTACATAGCCTATCACGGATAAAACGGGAATGCAAATGGCGTAGGGGACACCATTTGCGTCCCTGCCTTAGCTGTGATAGGCTCCGTAAATATTTACGTAGCCTATCACAGGCTACCATAGGGATGCAAATGGCGTCCCCTACGCCATTTGCGTTCCCATTTTATTTGCGTCCATTTTATTTGGATGCCATTTGCGTCCGCAGGAGCCGGAGCCGCCACTGCCGGAGCCGCAGCCAGGTAGGCTCCGTTTCGCGTGGCTTTTGCGGGGTGGTGGGGCGAGTTGCTCTGTTCCGCCACAGATTCCGGGGGGCCGAATTCACTGGAATTCGGCCCCCCTGGGATCCGTGGTGGAATTCTCTAACATCCCTAATCCCCACTGAAATCAGAGCTGCCAGCCTCCATTGGTCTCTAAAATATGTCTCTCACACACAAAAAATATGATCTACAGCAGCCTTCCCCAACCTGGTCCCCTTCAGATGTGTTGTACAAGAACTCTCATCATGCCTAGCTAGCATGGCCATGCCATTGGATGGGGATTGGTAGTGAAGCTAGGTGTGTTACTCTGCACGCTGTGGATACAGTTAGTGAGCAAGAGGCGGCCTGTGGCAAACCGGTTTTGTGGGATCGGTTCCAGCTTCTTCCTCCTGATGTAGTGGACAAGGTGCTTTCATCGGTACGGCCGACCACCTGCTTACTTGATCCTTGCCCATCTTGGCTCATTATGAGCTGCAGAGAGAGACTGGGTGAGGATCAAGGTGGTGGTGAACGCCTCCCTTGAGGAGGGAGTGATGCCATCAGCCCTCAAGGAGGCAGTGATAAGACCGCTCTTAAAGAAGCCCTCCTTGGATCCTCAAGTTTTGAACAACTTTCGCCCAGTCTCAGATCTGCCATTTTTGGGCAAAGTGATTGAGCGGGTGGTGGCGGTGCAGTTGAAGGCACACTTGGAAGAAACTGATTATCTAGACCCATTTCAGTCGGGCTTCAGGCCTGGGCATGGGACAGAAACGGCCTTGGTCGCCTTGGTAGATGATATGAGGAGGGCTCTGGATAGGGGTGAATGCTCCTTCCTTGTTCTCCTCGACCTCTCAGCGGCTTTCGATACCGTTGACCACGTTGACCACGGTATTCACCATGAGAGGGCCTTTTCTGTGGTGGCCCCCACTCTGTGGAACTCCCTCCCTAGGGAACTCCGTCATGCCCCCTCTTTAATGAGCTTCCGTCATGCATTAAAAACGTTGTTGTTCAGGCAGGCATTTCGGGTGGGTTAGGGTATTTTAGAAAATGTTTTTATTGTAGAATTTTATTGTTTTAAACTGTTTTTATTGTATGTTGTACATCGCCCAGAGTGGCTGGGTGACCAGCCAGATGGGCGATTAATAAATTTAATAAAAAAATAAAAAAATAAATAAAGCTAGGGATGTCAGAGAATTTCACCACGAAACTCGGGGAGGCCAAATGCCAGCGCATTCGGCCCCCCGAAATCGGTGGCGGAATGGTCTGCCCCCCCCGCCCCCCTGGGATGGGACTTACCTTGGGCGGATCTTCCTGGTGGCAGTAGCTGCGGCGGCGGTTCGGCGGTGGTTCGGCAGCAGCGGCTGCAGCGGCCGGTCTTCCGACCGGCTGCCACCGCCGCCATTTCCAGTTAAAAAACAAACAAACAAAAAAATGTGATAGGCTAAGTAAAAATTTACGTAGCCTATCACGGCTAGATTTTTAAAAAACACCGTGATAGGCTATGTAAATGTTTACGTAGCCTATCACGGCTGATTTAAAAGAAAAACAACAATGTGCGTATGCAAATGGCAGCGCCCATGGGCGCCGCCATTTGCGTTCCTTATTTTGGCACGTCTCAGTCTACGTAAACATTTACGTAGACTAAGACGGCAAAAATAAGGGGAACGCAATTTGCGTTCCCCTTATTTTCGCCGTCTTAGTCTACGTGAATGTTTATGTAGACTAAGACGTGCCAAAATAAGGAATGCAAATGGCGGCGCCCATGGGCGCCGCCATTTGCATACGTGCGGTTTTTTTTCTTTTAAGTCAGCCGTGATAGGCTATGTAAACATTTACGTAGCCTATCACAGCTGACTGCAGGGATGCAAATGGCGGCGGCTACAGCCGCCGCCATTTGCGTCCCTGCTAGCCAGCGGCCGGATGTTCGGCCGCTGGTGGAGCCGGCCGGCGGCTCCGCAGAATTCCTGCAGAGCGGAGCCAGCTGGCCAGAATTTTTTTGGGGGAGGGATGGAGCGCCTCCCCCCTGGCCAGAATTTTGGGGGGAGGGACGGAGCGCCCCCCCCCACGAATGTCACCCTTCGAAAAGGTAAGTGACTTTCGTACATCCCTAGGTGAAGCTTTGGGGGACAGAGGTCAGTGTGCCACCCAGCATGCTTTGCGCCCCCTTAGCTAGCCTTCTGCCCAGGACTTGGATGCAGTGAAGGATGCTGTCCCATCACCCACGCTGAAATAAATAAATACATGAATAAATAATTGTAATTAATAATTGTGCTGTAAGTTGTCTTGAGTCTTTTTTGAGAAAGGCATTTGGGAAATCTAAATAATAATAGATACCTTATATATTAATAATAATAGAACCACCCAGACAGCTTTGGCTATTGGGCAGGATAGAAATGAAATAATAATAATAGTAGTAGTAATAGTAATAGTAATACATTATTAAAGTTGTTTAGACAACTTTCTCAGAAAAGACTTTAGACAACTTACAACAACATTAAACCATTAAAAAAATTGAAACTGATAAAAACAATCATCCAGTTGAAATAAGATTCAACTGCCCATCTGTTCAGCTTTTCAACCTGGAACGCGGGAGGGGTGCCATCTTGTCCTTCACCTCAGACAGCAAATGTCTTGAGCTGGCCCTGCCTGTCCTTCCATTTCTGACATGGATGGGTTGATGCCCATTTAGGGGTCAAGTGTTATTACTTGAAAGAACCAATAAATGAAAGACTGAACTTAGGTATTAAGAGAAATGAACTTTACTTGGAGGCCTAAGCCAAGAATAATCCTCTAATCATAGTCTGTGGTTCCATATAGGTAGTCAGAAAGGAGACATCATCTTGAAGGGCTTAAATCTCTCAACACATTCTACTGGAAAGTTTTGCTGCTGTGGCAGAAGTTGGTATTATCTCTAGTCCTCATACAATTCTTGGCACATCTGTATAGATCTTTGTCCATCTATCTGACTTACGAAGTCAACACTTTGCCCATATGTAGTTATGCTCATACCCTGCCCTTATGCACTGCCAATGATTAGTGCTCATGGCCTCAGTCTGGAAGTCACAGTCCAAATACTGTGAGGTGTGGTGTCATGCTGTATCAGGTGTGCTTCTTCAGGGAATGTTTCATGCATTCTTGCTTTGCTGCTAAAACAAGCCTGCACAACTTGAGACGCCCACTACTGGATGTAGTCCACCATAGCTGTGCACAGTGGCACACCAGGGGCTTGATAAACCTGTTTGTGCTGAGATAAGGGGAAACACAGAGCTGCCAAGTGCCTGGCAAGCCACAATACCTGGCTACGGGGCTCTTTTTTGCCTAGTATGTTGTGCAGGCTTGACATTTCAGAAATATTAAATGCATCTGGTCTTATTGTATACAGCAAGGGGCGTGCAACTTATGGCTCTCCAGATGTGTTGGCCTACAATTCCCATCATGCCTCACCATAGCCTATGCTGGTGAGGTCTGATGGGAGTTGTAGGCCAATACATCTGGTGGGCCGCAGGTTGGCCAGCCCTAGTATACAGCATAGTGATACACAATAAACATCCTATCTATGCCATGCGTAGGTGGCCTAATAGCCCAGCTTGGCCTTGGACTGTGAAAGGCCAACAGCGGAGCACATGAAGCCTGTTTGTGTGGTCCCCTGCTAGTCCTTACACAGTTGTAGCCACACAGAAGCCACTGCATTCCTCTTATACTTCAGAATTCTTCTTCTCCAACAAAGCAGCTCCCACTTAAGTCCACATTGTTATTGGCTCTTTGAATAGAACTCAAGGCAGTGTGTAGAAGGAGAAACAGTTCATGGGAAAAGCTGCCTCAGTGACACAGACCTGCGAACAACAGTGTATTTTAATCTCCATTTATTCATGTTCTTCATTCATGCTTCTCTTGGGGAGTTGAGATAATGCCCACGGAGTGCCGCACTTCCTTTTCCGACCAGTGGACGACACAGCCCTTGTATCCACAATATGTTATCCATGAGGAGACTTAGGCGTGTGGCTCTTGAGCATCAGTAGGATGCTAATTCTGAAGTGGTGGGAAGCTCTGCCTAGCTGTGGTGCACAAGGCTTCTGGCGACAGCCAGAAAGCTCTTCAGTGTACTTCAAAGGGGGTTCTCTGTTACGGAGGGGTGGGAGAGAAAGAGTTTGAAGTTCCTTGCTGCCAGAAAGCTTGAAGGAGAGCCCCTGAAGTTGTTCTTTTATAAGCAGGGATAATGCAGGTAAGGCTATCCCACTCAATTTGAGCCAAGGCGTTTCAAACTTCATAGCAGCTGCAGCAGGAGAAGGATATCCAGTTATTTTTAATTTGTTTGCTGGTTGGCTGGCTGGCTGGCTGGCGTTGCTGCTGCTGCTGCTGCTGTTCATAATGATGATGAGTTTGACTTTATAATATCATTGTCTGCAACTATCTCCTCTACAGATGCTGTGCATGGTTGTCCATATTAAAGAGCAATATTTGGCATACAATTCTCTAGATTTTATGTAATACCTTGTTTATAAAAGATTATACATATATAATAATTGCCCCAAATACTGGGTTACTCAAATGATCAGGGGGCTGGAATGAGGAAAGGCTGCTAAACCATTAGGGGCTTCTGAGTTTAGAAGAAAAGAAATGACTTAAGAAGGGAACATGATGGAAGTTTGTTAAAATGGGAGCAATGTGGAAGAAGTGGATGGAGAGAAGATTTTCTTCTACTGTTACCATAGGAGAACTTGAATCATCCAAATAAATGATTGGCAGTAAATTTGGGAGAGACCAAAGAAAGTACTTCTTTGCACAATGGATAATTAATTTATAGCAGAAGCGGGGAACAGTTTTTAGTTGGGAGAATAAATGAATGATTCCCACCACACACACACAACTTGACTCATCACAGGCCGGATAATGTCAAGGGTCCCCAGAGGTCATCTACTCCCAAGCTGAAGCGGAGGCTGGGACCCCAGCTGGCTCTGTGGCTGGGAACTAGCTTTGCTGTACATGGGCTTTCCCTAGCTGGCACAGCATGGGTAAAGCTGCCCCCAACTGAGGCAACAGCTGGAGGAGCACTTCAGCCACTCCCTCAATTGGGAGTGCTTTGCCCACACAGTGTCCTCCCCAATGGGGGAAGGCACAGCAAACACAAGTTACTGGCTTAGCATTCCACTCTATGTCTCCACGGAAGGGGTGTGTGTGCAGTGCATGAACAGACTTAGCTGGTGCTGGGAGAAGCAGCTTCTCCCAGCATTGGCTGGGTCCCTGTCTGCCCACATCTCTGGGATAACAGCTGGGATTCCCTTGCACATCGCTTGCCTGAGTAGCACACAGGGGATTCCATGCTGTTATCTTCAAACACAGGGAGGAGAAAACAGTGAGGATTCCTTCATGCAGTGAGGCTTGGATAACAAGCCCCACCCCTTGAAGGAATCCAAGGAGACTCCATGGTCCACTTGGGGAACATCCACAGGCTGGATTAGGGGCATGGACTGGAGGTTCCCCATCCCTGATTTATAGAATTTGCTGCTGCAAGCTGTGCTGATGGGCACTAGCTTGGATGGCTTCAAAGGGGGAATAGTTCATGAAGGACAAGTCTATTGATGATGATCTCTATATGGGCCTTTTGAACATGCCTGTGAAATACCATTTGATAAGGAGCAAAGTAGGGAGAGGCTATAGTCTTCATGCCCTGGCTGTGGGCCTCCTAGAAACACCTAATTGGCCAGTGTAAGAAACATGACGTTGGACTAGGTCACAGGTGGAGATCCTGTAGCTCTCCAGGTTGGACTACAGCACCCATCATCCTTGACCACTGGCCATGCTGGCTGGGTTGATGGGAGTTGGAGCCCAACAACATCTGGTGGGCTACAGATTCCTTCTCCTGGACTAGGTGGAACCATCTCAGTCTGATCTTTTCTAAGCCCTCTTCTTACATTCTTATACATATCTGAAGGGAAATAAATAGTTAGTGAAGTGACCAGGAAGTTCTCTTGAGCAACTGAGGTGAAAATGAGGAAAGGAGATGCTCAGGATGTCTTGCTTACCTTGGATTTTCTTTTTCCAAAAGGGTTTGAGCAAAGGATGTTTGGGGTGGATTTTTATTTTTATTTTTTTACATTGATAAGGATAGATGTACCTGGAGAACATAGCCCTGCCTCTCATGTGGTAAGCAAATAAGAAGATTATATCACATCTACCATTAAAGCAGAAATTAACTAAGAATTTCTCATTTATAAATCTATGTTCACCCTTTGAGTTAATATGATTTGGCATCCTTTGTCAATACACAAAAAAACATTTATTTCATTAACATGTCTTCACATGTAGACACATATCTACTCAAAAATAAGCCCCATTGAGTTCAATGGGACTTAGTTCTGGGTAAGTATGTACTAGATTACAGCCAACTTATACTTCAGTGTAGTATCTGAAATGACAAGAGTTCTTTAGCTGTTCCTCAAAATGTGACATAGGAACAAAATAGTTAAATTTGCAGGACTGCAGAAAACAAGCTAAAAATAACGAACTGAATACATACATAAAATATTGAAAAAAATAAAACAACAGAATAAAACTCCACAATGCCAAATAATTTAGAATCAAGCCCGGTAACATCCACCATCAAAAACGTGTCCTTTTAACCCCCAAATGAACACTCTGAACACGCTTATTCCAAAGCTGGATTTCATCAGTAGCATCTGTGTATTGCGCTCAGGATTAATTAATTTTGCATCAAAAGTAGCAGCTATGTTTGCGTAGGAATGACCCCCCCCCCAAAGGACAGCACAGCAACTCAGTACTACAGCCTTGTGTGCCTCCAGTCCTTGTCTGTCCTTTAATACAGGGGTGTAGAACCTCTGGCTTGCAGGCATATTCTGGCCTGCCAGGCACTCCAGTCTGGCCCACGCCACCTCTTGGGGTTCCTCCAAGACTCCAAGTCTAAGACTCCAAGTCCTGCCAAATGGAGGAAGCCCCTCGGAGAACACCCTCACTGCTAGTATCTCTGGCCATTTGTTCCAGCCAGGAGTGCACTGGCCTGCCTTCCACCCCATTCAACTGCCTATCTAGACACTGTAAAAGTTGCTGAATGTGTTGAGTTGCACCTATTCCATTACAGAGCCGCATTCTGCTTACCATTTTTAAGTTCTAAAAAGAGGGAATGGTTATGTCCACTTCTACTAACCCAGGGATGGGCAACTTGTGGCCCTCCAGAGGTTGATGGACTGCAACTCCCATCAGCCCTAGGCAGCATAGCTGATGGTCATGGGTGATGGGACTTGCAGTCTGACAACATCTAGAAGGCCACAAGGTGCCCAGCCCTATACTGACCCATCTGCTTCAGAAGCAAGTGCAGAACAGGTTGTTACAGAGCAAATGAATTCACCATCCATTAGGCTGGCCTTCCCCAACCTGGGTCCCTTCAGATGTTTGGCCTACAACTCCCATCAGCTCCAGAAAGCATGGGTTAGTGGAAGCTGGTGGGCCTGATTTTGGTGGGGCTGTGAATCCATTCTGGGTTTCAGGCAGAACCAGCCAGAACTGTAAAGGAGCTATCCAAGGTGCTGAACCCTATCCCCAAAATAGGTTCAGCACTGTGGACAACACATTTACAGTTCTGGCTGGTTTCTGACTGAAACCCAGAATGGATTCACAGCCCTACCGAAATCAGACCCACCAGCCTCCTCTGGTACTCCAAAACACCTGGAGGGACCCAGGTTGGGGAACCTCTGCTATGCTAAGCAGAGAAGAGCCTTCAGCAATGTGTCATAGCCAGTGGGGAGCACTGTGGCAATGACTGTTGGTGTGGGGGGATATTACAAGTATAAAGAGTGGCTCTTTTTCCATCTGGCAAATATTGGTGGCTATCAAGTCTAGGAAAACCAAGAAAACTTTGCAAAAGGCCAGTGCTTTTCCCTCTCCCTACAGTGTGGCACAGTGACCCATGCAATGAGTTTGATGCAACCTGGGAACAAGCTGAGGAGGGCAACAAGTCTGGTGATGGCCCCTTACACCTTATCCTATGGGCCTGGAACAGACTTCCCCAATCTGGTGGCCTCCAGATGTTTTGAACTTCAACTCCCACTCCATCAGCCCCAGCCAGCAAGGCCAATGCTCAGGAATCCTGGAGAGTTGTAGTCCAAAACATCTGGAGGCACCAGATTGGAGAAGGCTGGACTAGAACAACAGCACAACTCTTGAAATGCTTACCGGGGAGGGGGAGATAGAGCACTGAGATCAGTATGTTTCTGCCACACTAGCCGTTTTCAGGGTGCTGGTTTTGCTCCCACAGAGCAGCTGAATGTGATCGATGGGATCAGGATGATCATTGAAACAGGCAATGTGGCAACATCACAATTTGCTCCAGTATTGTACAGTCAGTAACTGTGCATGTTTTTAAATGATAATGAAACTATAGCTCATTTTTAAATGGATATTTGACTGTGGAGAGAGTGTGATTTCCTTTTTGATATGTTACTTCTCGAGAGGATAATAAAGCTCCACATATTAATAGATAGCTCCAAATAGATACCCTTACGCTGTGCAGAGAATGCAAAATGAAGAGCAGCTAGAGCTATCCTACAGTCTGACGATGTCGGTGTTATGATGATCCTTGCATAACCATGGTGTAGATCCCTGATGTTGGCATATTTGGAGGCCAAACCATCTCATCAGGGCCAAAGGCTTCAGTCAGCACCCTATTCTCATCCTGTTGACATAAGTCTGGGATCTTCAGCATGGTGTCTGTGGGCACCAATGTGCCCACGGACACCTCTCTTGGAAACCACAAGGCACCTTGCCCCTCCTGATTTTTGTTTTAGTCCTTAAGATTTTTTTTTAATTAAAAATGCTTTTCAAGGCTGGCAAGCTACAAAGGGACGTGCTGCCCTTATGGATTATGCAAATATACCCCAGCTCGAGTTCTCCAGGTGCCCACATGAAGCATGGCCCCTGCTCCCCCCTGGACTGGCACTCGCTCCTTCACAAGCTTGGTGAGTCGGCCACACTCACCATGACCCCATCTGGCGAGCGCCCGCCATTTTGCTGCCTTTTTTTCTGTGTAAAAAAAAGAGGAGTTTTAAAAATGCACATATTTAAATATGCACAGTTTGGGGACTCTAATATTGCACATATTACGCTTCCCCAGCCCCAAACTTTGTATTTTTAAATATGTGCATTTTTTAAAGTCCCTTCTTTATGCAGAAAAAAAGGTGGCAGAATGGCAGGCACTCACCGGATGGTGTCATGGTGAGTCCAGGAGGGCGTGAGTGACGACAGGGGCTCTGTGGGCATGGTCTGGGGGTTGTGGGCGGGGGGGTGATGGACTCCCAGACCCAGTTGGGCGCCCACAACATCCCTAGCTGCCCTTCAGCACCACCTTTTGGGGGTTCATAGGAGTGGCTTTGTGTCTTGGAGCTCAGAACCTTCCTCTGCCTTGTAGTTAGCTTCTCGAGTAAGTTACTTTTCTTTTAGTCTCACCAGTTTGCCTTCTGGGAAATGAATGTTTTGTGACCAGCTATGTCCACCATGGCAGCTATTTTGTGAGAGCACCCACAACACACTTTCAAAATTCCAAATGGACCCACTGACCTGAAAAGGACCCCTGACATAAGTTGAGGAGAGTTTTTCATAATCTTGAGATGTCGAGTGCCAGTGCCATGCATGGAAATCTGGAGCAATGAGATATAGAGATAGGTCATATGAATGTTAATCAAAGCTATGGTTTTCCCAGTAGTAATGTATGGCTGTGAGAGCTGGACTATAAGGAAGGCTGAGCGCCGAAGAATTGATGCTTTCAAACTGTGGTGCTGGAGAAGACTCTTACAAGTCCCCTGGACTGCAAGGAGGTCCAATCAGTCCATCCTAAAGGAAATCAACCCTGAGTGCTCATTGGAAGGACAGATACTGAAGCTGAAGCTCCAATATTTTGGCCACCTAATGCGAAGAGAAAACTCTCTGGAAAAGACCCTGATGCTGGGAAAGACTGAAGGCAAAAGGAGAAGGGGACGGTAGAGGATGAGATGGCTAGATAGCATCACCGATGCAATGAATATGAACTTGAGCACACTCCGGGAGAGAGCGCAGGACAGGAAGGCCTGACGTGCTATGGTCCATGGGGTCACGAAGAGTCGGACACGACTGAACAACAACAACATATGAATGTGGCCAAATCCTGATGTGTGCTGTGTTGAGTGCAAGGAACATTAAGAGGTGGCCTACCCACACCCTTACTGCTTCAGAACCCCCAGATTGGCACCATTATGCAGTCCAGGCGACAGCGATATATATGCATTGACTGGCGGCATTTTAGGGGCACTAGATACTTTGTGGTGGTCTATACTTCATTGTGCCAGCCTGGGGAAGTGCCTGGTTCGGCCAGCTATGGTCTTGGCACAGTGCTGCAGGTTCTGGGCATGCACTGGTCCAGGGGGCTAAATGGGGGCTTCTGGATGTGATTCCACCCAACTGAATCTTTCTGACCTTTCATATACATAAAGCTCCCTTCCTGAACTTCTACACCACTACCATCTTCTCCTAAATTCAAATAATCACCTTTCTTAAGTGTTATTTTGTAATTATGCATTCCTTCTGTTTGCAAATATAACTTATTTATATTTTGCTTTTTAATTTTTTTTTTTTTAAATCTTTAGGCTAACATGGAGTTAGCCTAACATGGAGTCCCGGTTGGACCGGGACTGGGGAGGCCTGGGTTCTAGTCCACACTTGGCTATGAAGCTCTTTGTGTGACTTTGGGCCAGTCACTGACACTCAGCTTAACCTACCTCACAGGGTTGTTGTGAGGATAAAACAAAGAGGAGGAGGACCACATAAGTTGCCTTCGGTTCCTTGTAAGAAAAAAAAAGCTGGGATATAAATGTGATGTAATAAAATAATAATAATTGCAAAAAAAGATTAAATGAGGCAATGTTTTTGTTGGTTTGTAAAGATACCAAGGGCTGGAAACTATCTATTTAATCCACCAATGAGCTACGTACTTAAAAAGACATGTGTGACTTGTTCATAGCTGACCCTGGCAGACTATGATATTAATAGGTTATTGACTTCCTAGGCCTTAAACAGCCAGGGGGAACATCACTAGCAGTAGCTGCAATGCACTGGAGATTTGTATCATTGATTGGTCTGTTTAACCCATCATCTCCAGGCATTTAAACAATGATATACGCTTGACAAACCTAATATTTCATTTTCTATCTGGGGACCACAAAACAGATATTTAAAGGGGTGGGGGTGGGGAGAGGGACACCAGGATAGATACATACCAGAAACAATGACAAATTGAAGGGGAAATTCTAGATAGCTAATGGATAAAATGTTGCCCTGTGTCATAACCAATAAATATATAAAATAAGAGTACTCCGGGGGGGGGGGTGTGTGTGTGACAGTTGAATGGAAATAAAATACTTCCTAATAGTGAAAATATTACTATTGGCATAGTTATTATGAATTAATTATTGGTCTCATTTAAAAATACAAGACAAAATCTTGTCTTGTCTGTAGAAATCATGACATCAGTAGATCAGATGCTGAAGCTCGTAATGCTTAGCGTCTATGAAACCAGTACGTTCCCAGTTCAGTACTAACTGTACAGACATATCTTTCAGGACTTAATTTGAGATGTTGGTTCACTTGCCAGGGTCCAGCTTTGGAACATACGAAATAACAAAAAAGAAGAAGGTGGCTTTGCAGACTGCCCTTTTCATACAACGAAAGTCCAGTTCACACCAGAATACTGAATGTCAGAAAGGAGACTTCTGGCTTTCCTGCTGAGAAGCTTCAATGTGTAGGGAATATTTTTCATGGGAAAGCATTGAACCATGTGGTCCTCCAGAAACTTTTTTGCATGCCCTGCTGTTTGTGTGAACTAAGCAAACAAACAGTATTTCTTTAGTCCCTTCTCCTCCAGTTTGTGTATTTCTTTCACTATATTTGTACCTTACTTTACTATAGAATCACAGTGAAAGATGATCTCATGCATCTCAGGTATTGAATCCCATTCATGATCCAAGACTGGTAAATTGGAGTAAGCAGGTTAAATGCCTAATATAGGTAGGGATGTTAGAGAATTCTGCCATGAATCCCAGGGGGGCCGAATTCCAGTGAATTCGGCCCCCTGGAATCCATGGCGGAACGGAGCCCCCCGCCCCTCCACCCAGCGAAAGCCCCGCGAAACAGAGCCTACCTGGCTGCGGCTCCAGGTCTGGTGGCAGTGGGTCCGGCCGCTGCCAGGCTGCTGCGGCCACAAATGGTGGCCGTCGTAGCAGCCGCCATTTGCATTCCACCAGCCCATGATAGGCTATGTATATATTTATGTAGCCTATCACGGCTAAAGCAGGGACGTAAATGGCGTCCCTTGTGCCATTTGCATTCCCGCTTTAGCCGTGATAGGCTATGTAAATATTTAAGTAGCCTATCACAGGCTTGCGTAGGGACGCAAATGGCGTCCCCTGTGCAGGACGCCATTTGCGTCCGCACCAGCCTGGCAGTGGCTGGATGCCCCGCTGCGGGTTGGCCTGGCTGGCGGCTCCATGGCCTGGCCATTGAGCAGAGCCAGCCGGGCAGGATTCCGGAGGGGAGGAACGGATCGCCTCCCCCCCATCGAGGATTCTGGGGGGAGGAACGGATTGCCTCCCCCCACCTGCGGAACCTGGCACAGCCAGGTAAGCGGGGTTTTGTACACCCCTATATTATATAGGGTGGCTAGGTGTCCTACTTTACAGAGGTCAGTCCTCTTTTGAAGGGCTGAGAGAGAACATCCCTCTATATGAAGGTGTCTTCAGTAGTTACTATGTTTTAGGAAATTTGTGCAAATCCCCCTGGAAATTAAAACAAACAAATACATACAGTTAAATTTGCACAAATCTCCCTGAAGGTGGGAAAAATAATGTTAATTTGCACAAATCTTCCCAAGGGGTGGTGGGAGGTGTTGCTGTCTAGGGAGGCAAAGAAGTGGGGGAGCAAATTGACTAGTGTCATTTCAAGACATAATAGAGAGGGGATATCATTAGAGAGATTGCAAGGAGCGACCAGGTTTTTTGCCACTCTTGCCCGGCAAGAAGCCACGCCCAAGCCATCGTGCCAGTTTTGCACACCATGACAAGCCACTCTGAAAACAAGCCACCCTGAACAAGCATGTGTTCTCAGGGTGGCCTGTGCATGACATGGTTGTGTTAACAAACCATGCTGAGGAACTGCTGGGTTCAGACATCATGACAAGCCACCCTGAAACAAAGAAGGCTGACAACCCACCGTGGGTTGCCATGGTGTGCGAACCAGATCATTGTGTGTTGACAGTAACTAAGGTGTCCCCGTGCTTGGTCTTTGCGCGTGTGTGCTTCTGTTTGAATTTCTGAGTTCAAGCAACTATGTCACGAATGCTTCAATATTTAGTTTACATCTACATTAATATAATAATTATGTGCTGGATATTTATATTCTGTATGCTGCACCAAAATTATTCTTGAACTTGGTTGAAGCACCATTCAATTTCAAAAGATTTCAAGAGTTCTCTAAATCGCAATGAGGATGGTTCAGTGCGAGTGATCAGTAAATCACATGCCACCAATGGCACATTAACTTGCAAGTTAAAATATATATTTATTAACTTCTAGATCCTGCTTTATGAAATCCAGCATATTTAAATGGACAGGCTGGAGCTGCTAATGCTTTGTCCTTTTTCATGAACAAAAAGACCTCACATCTGATAAGAGAAATTGCTAATAGACTTAACAAAGCAGTTTCTCTAAGACTGCAATCCTATGCATACTTACCAGGCGGTAAGCCTCATTGAACTCAGTGGGAGTTCCAAATAAATGTGCTTAGGATTGTGCTCTACAAGACTGGCTGCCCCATGTTTGCTGCTGTGCATTGTAGCTGACAGCTGCCTAGACTAAATTCGATGCACATGGAGTTGTCAGGGATGAATTTAAGTCCTCAGGGGTGAATTTAGCTCTCCAAAGCTTTGTCCATGTTTCCACTATTGCTTTCTCTAACATATTTGTGCAGCCATAAAATATAACCTGGCATGTTGTAGTACTTGGATAGGTCTTTCATCTTCATGTATTCATAATGTAAAGAGATTTGTCTAATGCATATTGCATTAACATACGTATGTGCATGTTTGTCACATACTGTACTCCTGAAACTGCTGCACTGTCAGGCTCACATGAGCTGAGCTTCTAAGAATGAAGCAACAAAATGGATTTTCAAAGTGGAAGGTCTGTAACTTAAAACCATAGTTATATGCCCATGCTTTTGTGATGTTGTATGGGTCAGAACCCACCCACGCTCTGCTTTACACTCATGATCTTGAAGTTACTTGCCTCAGTTTGCCTTTCTGTGCAATAAGTTTCTGCTACAGCAGAAAACTGTGCATTCAAAGGAGTGATTTTGTGCTGTGGTTGTATGGGTCTGAGCCCTCCCTCAGCCCTCTGCCTTGCACTCCTGATTTTGAGCGTACTTGTAAGGATGGACGGGTGCCCCCCATCCAGGTTCTCCAGGCACCCGCCCAGCCCCTGCCTTCACTTGCGCACCCTACCCAGACCAGCGCTTGACCTCTCTGCCGCTTGCTGAACTTCCCACACTCACCTCAGCTGGGACCTGTCTTTCAGCACTGCGATTGCCACAAGTGCATGGGGTGGGGGGGAATCAAGCTGGGCCAGGGGCTTGGCAGGCATGGCTTGGGGGCGCAGGTGCTGGGGAGTGAATCCATTGGTCTCCCAGACCCACTCAGGTGCTGGCACCATCCCTACTTACTTGCACCTTTAAGTTACTCTGCTTATTGTGATCTCTCACTGCCTCTGCCATTGGCTCTGCCTACCATTGGTTCCATATGTATGACCCCTGGCTTCATTTAAACATGGCTCTACTTGCAGTTAGCTGCCTTTTCCTCTGCCCCACCAGCCCCAGTGGGCATCAGCTGCCACTGAGGTATCTGTGTGCACTGTAGGAGCATTCCATGCATATATTCCTTGATGAATGAGAAGGCGCAAATGTGTGCTCCATGCAGCTTCTCCACCAATTGAGCCGATAGGGCTACAGGCAGGTCTTTTAAAATATTAGCAATAGCACTTAGCTGCTTCAGAGAGGAAAGGGAGGGCTGGATGTGGTCCCACTTTTACACCAAAAGGCTGATGGGCACAATTACAGAATGTATGCAAAGGGCTACAGATGCATAAACCTGTCAGTTGTGTGCATGGATAATTGGGTTGGGGCCCTAGTCTCTTTACAGATGGAAGCTAAAGCTAGGGAGGCTGACCTTATTGGATGTTTATTTTATTGGTTTTAAAACCTCTGTTATCATCTTGGCTTACATTACATTACAGTGTAATTAAAAGCATCATGGAACACTATTAAAAGCACAGACTAAAATGGCAGCTTAAGTAAAAGTTACAGAGGCCAACAGAAGAAAGCTCCAATACCTGCAAATTAATCTAAGGCACAGAACCTAAAAGACCTAGCAGCATAAGAACATTTGAGTTTGATGCGTAAAAGCAATATTGCCCATGGGATATTCTTGAGAAGGGAATTGAGGTTGCACTCCTATACACAATTACCTGGCAGTGGTATATTTGCCTGAGGCAAATTTTGTTGAATTCAATGGGACTTGCTTCTGAGTAGACATGTATAGGATTGCTCTGTCAAAAGCTATATTGCCTGGCAAAAGCCCTGCTTTGTTACACTCATAGATCTGTGATGGAAATGAATCTAGACCAGTTTCTGGTCTTCAGATTTTACTAAGCCTAGGGGCTCAGCTGGGAGAAGGAACTCCCTGGGATATGACAGGTCCATCCATTTAGGGTTCTCTAAGTCATAAAGAATGTATTCCCATTTAAGTCAGTGAGAATGTATGTATGTACGTATGTGTGTGTGTGTATATATATATATATACGTTTCTTGTAAAATTCCAGATTTTACTAAACTCTTCCTTGAATGCAGGTTCCAATAAACGTGGGAGCTCTCTGCTATCATATTTAAGAGACAATGCTCTGCAGGAACAATAGGAAAAATCTATGCACACCCTATTTCCTTTTCTAAAGGAAGATTCGAACAGTCTGGTAAATCATATCTTCATGGATATGACTTTAGCACTGTTGCTTTAGCACTAAAGGAAGTGCAAAAAAAAAAAAAAAATTACAAACACCAAATAGCTGGGAGAAGCTGATGAAGATCAGCTGTAATCCTCACGAAGCATAGATCTGGGATCTGACCATTCATTCTGAATTTACTGTGCCAGAATAAAAGGGTATCATCTTGGAATTACTTCCAAAGAGTAGCAATCCTAAACATGCTTACCTGGAAGTAACTCTCAGTGAAATCAAAAGGGCTTTACTTCCAAGTAAACACCGACTCCAGCTGCCTGCAAGGCATCTTTCGGAAATAGCTCACTGTCTCTCCGTGTATGCATTCCTTCTCCCATCGTGTGCAGAAACAAGGGGGGAGGGGTAAAATAATAATATAAAAAGGCCATAGCAAGGTTGTGCACCCACTGCATGCAGATACGCCTGCTCTGAAAATTTACACAGTGCTTTATCAGTTGAAAAGAAATCACTCATCAGAGCAGAAAGTCATGGTATCATCTGCGGAGAGTAAGGGCACGTATAGATCAACGCATGATGAGCTATAATATAGGCCATTTTTCTTTCTTCTACACATTATGCAGATTGTCTCCTCCATGTGCCATTTCCACATGCGGGGGGGGGGGAGAGGCTCAGTCACTGCAGACAAGGGTAGATCCAGCCATTTCCCTGATAATGGAAGCAGTCTGTGCCTGCTTTTATTATTATTCCGCCATTGACTTCCTTTAGCTTCCTGATGCACGAACCTGTCATTTGGAGTACTCTCCACCCTTCTGATAAGTGTTTGTTAGAAGTCTCACTCACTATCTCTTTCTATGTGGCTTTCTCTAACTCTCACTCCCCCCGCCCTTCTCTCGCTATGTTAATCCTCATTTAGAGCAATTAATCTTGAAGAATAGCCCTATAGCAATCAGCTGGTATTTCTCATGCGAGGAAGCGCTCATCAGTGGGGGTAAGAAAACAAGCTGTTTTCGGAATGAATCTAGCTACATTAGGGATGGGGGAGAGATTTCATTTAGTTCACATTTCAATGCGAACTTACCTAATTTTGCACTTTTGAACCACTATGGGAACCAAAACTCAGTTATCCTTCAGAATTCACACGTTTCCAAATTTTGCAATGGAGTTCTTCAATTTTTTTTAAAAAAATATGTTAGAGAAAATAATGTTCAAATATTTTAAATTTTATTTTATTTATTATTACATTTATATCCTGCCTTTTTCTTCTTGCAATGAACCCAAGCTGGCTTATATGGTCTTCTCCCTCCTCTCCATTTATCTTCACGACTCTGTGAGGTAGGTTAGGCTGAAAGTCAGTGACTGGCCCATAAAGTGAGCTTTATGGCAAAGCAGGGACTAGAACCCCTATTTCCCGATCCCAGTCCAACACTCTACTGACTATGCTGCACTACACCTAATACCCTAATGCTGGGAAAGATTGAAGGCAAAAGGAGAAGGGGACGGCAGTGGATGAGATGGTTAGATAGCATCACTGATGCAATGAATATGAACTTAAGCACACTCCGGGAGAGAGCGGAGGACAGGAAGGCCTGGCGTGCTATGGTCCATGGGGTCACAAAGAGTCAGACATGACTTAACGACTGAAAAACAACAATTAGGAAAACAAATTGCAAAAATTGTGCATATTAAGCAAACATGCATACAGAAATGCATGTATTAGGGAAAATGAGCAGAAAAATGCTTATGAATTTTCATGCAAACTTTAAATAAAAAAATCTCAAAGTTCAGGATGAACTGAACTTAAAACTAGAGAAATACTCAAAGTTCAAGATGAATGAATCTTAAGATTGAGACAGTGAGAGTAGGTATGTACGAATCCCCTTACCTGCCGTCTGCGGGGGTCTGCCGGGGGGGAGGCGATCCATTCCTCCCCCCGGAATCCTCGACGGGGGGAGGCAATCCATTCCTCTCCCCTGGAATCTGTCCAGACCAGCTCCACAGGGCTAGAGAAGGTCGATACGGCTGGAAGCCATTGCCGTGCCATATCGACTTTCTCCAGCCCTGCGGCTCCGCAGGGACGACATGGACAGGGACCCGACCCAGATGGATCCCGCAGGGAGGCGGAGATGACTGATCCGTTCCACCACGGACTCCAGGGGGCCAATTTTTTAGAATCCGGCCTCATTGGAGTCCGTGGCGGAATTCTCCGCCATCCCTAAGTGAGAGAAACCAAAATTGGCAGATTCGTCCATTCGTAGCTACACTCAACCAATTCACTACAAGGCCTGATGTTATCTGGAAAGGTGCTTGGCATATTCTGACTGTGCCATATCACAAATAGTTCCCACCATTGGGGTATGGGGTTATGTTTGAAGGTTCTCTCAATGTTGTATGTGTGTGTGTGTGTGTGTGTATATATATATATAATACACCCCCTGCCAATCTTTGGAAACCTATATTGATGGTTCACTGGGAGAGGTTTCAGAAAGGGGTTGCCCTTGACCACACCCTCTCCCTTTCACTGTGATTACTGATGAGTACTATCTGGCCCTGTGGTGTCTGCAAGAAAACAATACAAGCTCAGGAATGGGGCTCTTCTGAAGAAAGAGGTGGACTCTGATCTTGGGGTGGAACTTGGTGACAACAACTTTTATTTATTTTTAGCATAATAAATGGTTGGAAAGAGGCAGGCTTAAGGCCACTCCAATTCACCAAGGAGCTGGCCTGGCTATCTATGTTGCATTTTGGCCCCTCAGATGGTTGGCTCAAGCCTGAGCCCCCTATTCTGGTGTTGCCCATTACTGGGGCTCCGTTGGGATTAGCATGGTTCCCATGTCCAGCAGTTGCTGAAAATCTGCTAGATGGTCCCCAGCTGACCCCAGCACTTCTAATTATCAGCATTTTGACTTCATTAGCTATGAGTCTTCACCCCCCCTTTGATTTCTTACCTGCCAAAGTTGTGGTGATTATGTTCTTTATACATTGCAGGTATCACATATGATATACATCTCAAAGGTGTGTTATCCCAGGGAAGGCAAACAGCCCATTCCTGGCCAATCTGGATGGCATGAAAACATTCTTTCCTTGCCCCCAGTCGGACAATCTGTGCACGCCTGGGGTAACCCTGAAGTCTGAGGGACAGTAGGTGGGTTCCATTACATGTCTGGCTGGACTGAGGCCAGACCATGTGGGGCAAGGCCTTATAAAGACCTTACCCATATCCCATTTCCCAAGTCTTGTCAGATGTGAATTCTACATCTCGTGAGATTTCAACACTGCAAATCCTGCAAGGGCTGGGACCCCCAGCTGTCACGAGATTCCCTGCCTGGCCCAGCATCTGAGAACCTGTTAAGTGCTGGACCGCACTGCCAGCAGTGGCCTGGAGACCGCAAAGCCAGCATCTGCTCCACCTCCCACAGGTATATGCAGTCAGGCAGGGGGGTGGGGGCTGTTAGAAATGCCTATTTGTGTACATCCGGGATGATGGTTAGGAGCACTATTTTAAAGATCAGTGTGTCTGCTGTGTCCACTCTATGCACTATCATCAATCTGGAGCTGATGCAAAGCATGCTCACACATATTCTATGTGAACAAAATGAAATGGCATCCACCAAGGGTAACAACAGCATAACCTGAGCTCCAGCTGGCTGAGTCTCCTACCCTTCCTTCCGTTCTTGCCATTTGCCTCTCACCCGGTTCCCATCAGTGCTCATCATGTATAATAGATTAAATAATCTCCAACCAAATAATTTGCCAGTTCATAATTTATCTGCATTATTCTGCCATTGACTGAATTATTCCAGTGTACAGAGGATCCTTCTTGAACTTATGGCGGGAGCTATAATAGATAGCCGTCAGGTGCATTCCAGTGTATTCAATCATCCTTCCTGCTAATAACAAGTTTAAGTGGTTGAGTTGCCTTTCATTCTGAGAGTGAAATGAAGTCACCCGAAAATAAGGTAGCGGTTTCTCTACATACTTCAGGGCATATGCAGAAATATGTACATTTGTACATTAAACTTTAAAAACAAAAGAAGGAAGTCCAAATGACCCTGAGTGTTCAGGGCCAACAAAATGGTGAGGTCATACTCCAATACTCATCTCATTTTCCAAAGAGGGAATTTCCAGGTACACACTGAATGGCAAAAACAGTATTTGCAGTTATCTGATGTCTGGGAGGCAACATGCTTCTGCTGGACCACAGCTAAAATAAAATCCAGGGTTTTGTCATTGTTTTAAGTGGACCACTCTTCTATCCCAGGAAGGTGGTGTTAAGGGGAAGGGAGGTGTGTCTAATGGAACTGGAAGTTGGGCAGATTGTGAGGCTAGAAGTTAAGTCTACGGCTGAGGGAAGTTAGCCCATATGGAGTGCTGAAAATGTGAATGGGGGCAGGGAAGAAAAAGAAGAGAGAGGGGACTGGCCTGTTTGAACCTTAACAGCTTACAGTATGCAGAAGGTGAGCAATAAGATTGTGTGTGTGTGTGTGTGTGTGTGTGTGAAATGCATATTTTAAAGTTAAAAAGGTTTCCTCCCCATGCTACACTCCTCTCCCGGTTATAAAGCATTTGTCTTCAGTGCTGAGAGCCAATCTTTCTCCTAAGCCCTTTGGCACTAAATAGCACAGTGGGGGAAAGTTTTAGGATGGTTGGTAACAGAAAAAAAAATATTGTGACGAGCCCTAAACAGTATTGCAAGGGTGCTGTTCCAAGCTGGCTGGAGCCATGAACAAGAACGCTCCAGTTAGGGGCTATGTACTCTTAGTCTACGTAATTATATACGTAGACTAAGACGGCAAAAATAAGGAACGCAAATGGTGGCGGCCTTAGCTGCCGCCATTTGCGTATGCCTTTTTTTTTACCCAGACATTTTAGGCTACGTAAAAACTTACGTAGCCTAAAACGACTGCGTAAAAAAAAAAAAAGCATATGCAAATGGCGGCGGCTAAGGCTTCCACCATTTGCGTTCCTTATTTTTGCCGTCTTAGTCTACGTAAATAATTACGTAGACTAAAATGGCGAAAATAAGGAACGCAAATGGCGGCGGTCATAGCTGCTGCCATTTGCGTACGCAGTCCCCCCCCCCCCGAGCCCTCCGCAGCCGGAAATCTGGCTGCAGATGGCTCTGGCATTGCTGGGCCTGGCCGGCTGCTCCGCAAAGCTGCCGTGGAGCACAGCCAGCCACGGAGGATTCCAGGGGGGAGGAACGTCCAGGATTCCAGGGGGAGGAATGGAACACCATCCCCCCACCATCAACATAATCCATGAAAGGTAAGTGACTTTCGTACATCCCTACCCGCGGATCCCCTCCGGGATGAGACTTACCTGGGGTGGATCTTCTGGGCGGCAGTGGCTCTGGTGGCGGCTTCGGCGGCGGCAGCTGTGGCGGCTGGTCTTCCGACTGGCTGCCGCCGCCGCCATTTCCAGTCTTGTAAAAACAAACAAACAAACAAAAAAACGACGTGATAGGCTACGTAAAGATTTACGTAGCCTATCATTTGTTGTTCAGTCGTTCAGTCATGTCTGACTCTTCGTGACCCCCTGGACCATAGCACGCCAGGCCTTCCTGTCCTGCGCTCTCTCCTGGAGTGTGCTCAAGTTCATATTCATTGCATCGGTGATGCTATCTAGCCATCTCATCCTCTGCCGTCCCCTTCTCCTTTTGCCTTCAGTCTTTCCCAGCATCAGGGTCTTTTCCAGAGAGTTTTCTCTTCGCATTAGGTGGCCAAAATATTTGAGCTTCAGCTTCAGTATCTGTCCTTCCAATGAGCACTCAGGGTTGATTTCCTTTAGGATTGACTGATTTGACCTCCTTGCAGTCGAGGGGACTCGTAAGAGTCTTCTCCAGAACCACAGTTCAAAAGCATCAATTCTTCGGTGCTCAGCCTTCCTTATAGTCCAGCTCTCACAGCCATACATTACTACTGGGAAAACCATAGCTTTGATTAGACAGACCTTTGTCAGCAAGGTGATGTCTCTGCTTCTTACTATGCTGTCTAGGTTTGCCATAGCTTTCCTCCCAAGGAGCAAGCATCTTTTAATTTCATGGCTACAGTCACCGTCTGCGGTGATCTTGGAGCCCAAGAAAATAAAATCTGTCACTGCTTCCATTTCTTCCCCTTCTATATGCTAGGAAGTGATAGGGCCAGATGCCATGATCTTAGTTTTTTTAATGTTGAGTTTCAAACCAGCTTTTGCACTCTCCTCTTTCACCCTCAACAAGAGGCTTTTTAGATCCTCTTCACTTTCTGCCATTAGGGTGGTATCGTCTGCATATTGGAGGTTGTTAATAATTCTCCCAGCAATCTTAATTCCGACCTCTAATTCATCCAACCCGGCATTTCTCATGATGTACTCTGCATATAAGTTAAATAAGCAGGGTGACAATATGCAGCCTCGTCGTACTCCTTTCCCAATTTTGAACCACTCAGTTGTTCTATGTCTGGTTCTTACTGTTGCTTCTTGACCCTCGTACAGGTTTCTCAGGAGACAGGTAAGGTGGTCTGGTACTCCCATCACTTTAAGAATTTGCCACAGTTTGTTGTGATCCACACAATCAAAGGCTTTAGCATAGTCAATGAAGCAGAAATAGACGTTTTTCTGGAATTCTCTTGCTTTCTCCATGATGCAGCGAATGTTGGCGATTTGATCTCTAGTTCCTCTGCCTCTTTGAAACCCAGCTTGTGCTTCCGGTAGTTCTCAGTTCGCATACTGCTGAAGCCTGAAGTAGGATTTTGAGCATCACCTTGCTGGCATGTGAAATGAGCGCAATTGTGTGGTAGTTTGAACAGTCTTTGGCATTGCCCTTCTTTGGAATTGGAATGTAAACTGACCTTTTCCAGTCTTGCGGCCATTGTTGAGTTTTCCAAATTTGTTGGCGTATTGAATGCAGCTCTTTAACAGAATCATCTTTTAGGATTTTAAATAGCTCAGCTGGAAGACTGTCATCTCCGCTAGCTTTGTTGTTAGTAATGCTTCCTAAGGCCCACTTGACTTCACTCTCTAGGATGTCCGGCTCAAGTTCCGTGACCGCACTATCATGGCTATCAGGGACATTCAGATCTTTCCTGTATAGTTCTTCTGTGTATTCTTTCCACCTTTTCTTAATCTCATCTGCTTCTGTTAGGTCCCTGCCTTCTTTGTCCTTTATCATGCCCGTCTTTGCACAAAACGTTCCCTTGAGATCTCCGATTTTCTTGAAGAGATCTCTAGTCTTTCCCATTCTGTTGTTTTCCTCGATTTCTTTGCATTGTTCATTTAAGAAGGCCTTCTTGTCTCTCCTTGCTATTCTCTGGAACTCTGCTTTCATTTGGATATATCTTCCCCTTTCTCCCTTCCTTTTTGCTTCCCTTCTTTCCTCAGCTACTTGTAAAGCCTCATCAGACAGCCACTTTGCTTTCTTGCATGTCTTTTTCTTTGGGATGGATTTCGTTGCTGCCTCCTGAACAAGGTTACAGACTAAAAAAAACAACAACCACGCATATGCAAATGGCAGCGGCTATGGCCGCCGCCATTTGCGTTCCTTATTTTTGGCCGTCTTAGTCTACGTAAATATTTACGTAGGCTAAAATGGTGAATCAAAAAGGGACACAAATAGTGCCCGCTACGCTATTTGCGTTCCCCTTTATTTTCGCCATCATAGTCTACGTAAATATTTATGTAGATTAAGACAGCCAAAAATAAGGAATGCAAATGGCGGTGGCCATAGCCGCCGCCATTTGCATACGCGTTCCCCCCCCCCAGAGTCCTCCGTCGCCGGAAATCCGGCTGCGGACAGCTCTGGCCTGGCTGGGCCTGGGTGGCTGCTCCGCAGAGCTGCCGTGGAGCACAGCCGGCCGTGGAGGATTCCGGGGGGGGGGGAAGAACAGATCACCTCCCCCCCCGTCGAGGATTCTGGGGGGAGGGATGGAACGCCTCCCCCCCACCATCAACATAATCCGCGGAAATGTAAGTGACTTTCGTACATCCCTACTTCAGATTAGGGATGTGCGAAAGTCACTTACCTTTTTGAAGGGGGTGATTTGCGGTGGGGAGGGAGGCCAAAATCCTAACCCGGCCGGCTCCGCTCCACATCAACTCCATGGAGCCGCCGGCTGGGTGCATTCGCAGGTGTGCGGAGCCTGCGGATGCAAATGGCGGCGGCTATGGTGGCCGCCATTTGCGTTCCTGTTTTTTTACTGTGATAGGCTGCATAAATATTTTACCAGGCAAGTGCTCCATTTCGCGTGCCTTTCGCGGGGTGGTGGGGCTTCGTTCCGCCATGGGGTTCAGGGGGCCGAATGCACTGGCATTCAGCCTCATGAGATCCATGGCGGAATTCTCTGACATCCCTACTTCAGATGCTGTGGCGGACGCTGCCCTACCCACTAGCATTGTAGAAAGATTCAACTGCCAGCCCAGTTGGCTTTTGTACATGGAATGGGAGGGGACACAATCTTGTCCTTTGCCTCAGGCAGTTGATGGTCAATTCCTGTGTCCTTCAAACCTGAATATCTGATCATCCATGTGCTAAGACATGTAGATATAAACCTAGGCTGGGTGGAAGTTCTAAGTAGGGATGGTGTGGGCACCTGTCTCAGTCCAGGAATCCAATGGACTGCCCCTTGCTTGAGCCTCTGGGCTGTGCCTGCTGAGCTGCTGCCCTCATTCATGCCCCCCCCCTTGCTGAGCCACCCTCACCTGCCCTGAGCCATCCTCAAGCACCTGTCTTTCCTACGGTCACCATTTTGCAAAAAAACAAAAAACAGTGCTTCAGGAACATCTGTAAATTTAATATTGCGCACATAGCAGCTGTAAAGGCCCCATCTACACAATATCACAGACATAAATGGCCATTTACACCTGTAATATTGTGTAGATGGAGCCTTTATGGCTGCTATGTGCACAATGTTACATTTACGGAAGTTTCCAAGGCACCATTTTTCACAAAATGGCGACTGCAGGAATGACGGGTGCTTGAGGATGGCTCAGGGTAGGTGAGAGCAGCTAGGTGAGTGTGGGGAGGAGGCATACGAGTGGGTCTGGGGGCACGCAAATGGAGGCAGTGGCTTGGTGGGCACCCGGAGGCCCTGGATGGGGGGGGCATCCATCCATCCATCCTAGTTCTAAGTAGATTTTTGGGAGCACATCTGTAAGGGTGAGCACTGGATGCAATGGAGGGCTGGATAAATTCTCTAGACTATCAGGGCACTTTGGGGGGCAGGAGACTTTTTTTTTTTAGCAGTCAGTAGTAGCAGAAGTTTCTCTTTCTCATCTTTCCGTTTTTTATATAAAGTTCGCTGCAGGATCTCCCTCCTATTCTGGGGCCATCGAGCCCCACAAGACATCTGAGAAATGATGCCCCTGTTTCCCTGTTGTGGTCCTGATAATTATCTGCCCTCCCTGCTCCAGCAGCTGCTACTGACATTTATTATTTTTTAAATGTACATGTTAAATGCAAAGACACATTTAACATCATGTCTAGTTTGGCCCTATGTTATCCCTGATGGGCTGGGATTATCCATTAGACAAATCCAGGGTGGAGAAAGAAGCAAGACCCAGGGAAAATAAAGGTGCTGAAGAGGATTGGGACAAGGTTCACATAATCAAAATGTGGGTTTTTTTCCAGTAAAATTTTGTATCACATCAGATTCATTAGGTTTTGACCCCAGAATTGATACTGGTGAATATTTGGCACATCCCTAATTGGAATACATCCAAATAAGCTACACACAGGAAGTGGTGATATGATATTCCATTGTGCTAATGTTCCTGCCTTCCACTGACATGAAACTATAAGTGGATATGGCCTGTCATTATGAAGGTGAAAACTGTGTGTGTGTTTCATGGGGCAAACTTCAGAGAAAAAGTGCAGAGAACAGCAATAACCACCAATACAAAGGCCTGTTCTAGTCCAGTATTCATCATGGAGAGTAAAATCGCTTTTCATAATATGAACTCTATGGATAATGCCTGGATTTCCTTCACACGGTCAGAAAGGGCAACGAGGATGCATCTTCGCCTGAACCCTGCGGAGTCACTGTGCCACTGAACAGGTTTGACACTCTCCAGCTTCTTCAGGTTCTTAGAGGGCACTGACTTCAGCAAGAATTGTTTGCAACACACTCTGCCTCAGTGAAAAGGGAAAGAGGGAGATATGTCATTTCTTCCTTTTGCATCCTGAAAGGAAAGAATCTGAATTGATTGTTCTCAAATTGCTGGCAGTTTGGTAGGCAACCTCCCCCTGACCCCCCGCAAATGGATAAATGCCATTTTTTTAAAAAAGGAATTGAACACAAGCATTAAGGAAAAGGCAAGTATATTTCAATAAATAAATTACAGTTATTTACTTGTTTCCTTTCTCCTTGCTGCTAAAGACCCGTTAAGACAGTTCTCATTTCAGGAGACTAGTTTTGCTGTTCCTGGTCCCTGAAATACAGATTTGCAGGCTGCTTCACAGTTTCTACTAGTCCACACAGCTGAGTCCAGACAGATGCCAGTTTAAGGACCAAACCATACAGGAGACCTATGATTAGATTGCCAGATGGTTTTTGTTTTTGTTTTGAGTTTATAACAGGTACAGGGGATCTAAAGTAGCTTGGGACAGTTGAGCTGTGTGTGTGTGTTTAAAACTGTAACCCAGGGGTGCTGAACCACTTTCAGTCCACGGTCCAAATTCCATTTTGGAGAAGGTCTTGGGAGCCTCATTCCAGTCGTGAGCAGGGCCAAAGACATAAAGGACAGGTCCAAAAGCGAAAAGGGCCTGGCCAAAATACCAAACATATCAGCATACTGTAGCTTAAAGTTCTCACTGCCAGTAACTAAGTCTTAGCAGAGGCATTTCAACCTTTTAGAATGGGGAGAAAATGGCACAGAACTGGGATACCTCCAAATGATTGGTGGTTGGGGGAAAGGCAAAGGTGGCGTGGTCATCAGGGGAACATCAGAGGCATGCTGCCCTCCAGATGTTTTTGGACTACAATTGCAAGTATTCCTGACCATTGGCCTTGCTGGCTGGGGCCGATGGGAGTTGAGGTCCAAAACATCTGTAAGGCACCAGGTTGGAGAAGGCTGCCTTAACCCCCCTGCAGGCATATCTCAAGTATAGGATTGCGCCTTTCGTCATATTTATTTCCTCCCCTAAAAAGCCACTTCATAAGAAACGTGCTCCATCTCCTTGATCGTTTTATTTGCCCTTGTCCATAGTTTTACCAGTTCTGTGCTATCCTTTTGAAGATATCCTTTTTTATCTGAACTGTGCACAGTACTGTAAATGTGGCCGGACCATAGATTTATACAATAGCATTATATTTGTTTTTAATTGTCAAATCATTTCTAATAAACCTAAACACTGAATTTGCATTCTTTTACACTGCTTTGTTGGTGCTTTCATTGCACCTTTCACCACAGCCCCAGAAGTGGGTGTTGCTGTTGCTGTTGCTGTTGCTGTTGTTGTTGTTATACTTCTATCCCACCTTTTTTCCTCTTGCAAGGAACCCAAGGCTGCTTACATAGTCCTCCTCTTCTCCATTTTATCCTCACAACAACCCTGTGAGGTAGGTTAGGCTGAGAGTCAGTCAGACTGGCCCAAAGTCATCCAGAGAGTTTCACGTAGGGATGTACGAAAGTCACTTACCTGTTCGCGGATTATGCTGATGCTGGGGGGGAGGCGCTCCGTCCCTCCTCCTGAAATTCTGGCCGGGGGGGGAGGTGCTCCATCCTTCCCCCCCCTGAATCCTGGCTGGCCGGCTCCGCTCCGCAGGGATTCTGCGGAGCCACCAGCCGGCTCCGCCAGCGGCCGGACATCTGGCTGCTGGCTAGCAGGGATGCAAATGGCGGCGGCCGTAGCCGCCGCCGTTTGCGTCCCTGCAGTCAGCCGTGAGAGGCTATGTAAATGTTTACGTAACCTATCACGGCTGATTAAAAAAAACAAAAACAAATGCACGTACGCAAATGGCAGCGCCCATGGGCACCGCCATTTGCGTTCCTTAGTTTGGCACGTCTTAGTCTACGTAAACATTTACGTAGACTACGGAGAAAATAAGGGGAATGCAAATAGAGTAGATGCTACGCTATTTGCGTTCCCCTTATTTTCGCCGTAGTCTACATAAATGTTTATGTAGACTAAGACGTGCCAAAATAAGGAATGCAAATGGCGGTGCCCATGGGCGCCGCCATTTGCGTACGCGCGTTTTTTTTTTTAATCAGCCATGATAGGCTACGTAAACATTTACATAGCCTATCATGGTGTTTTTTAAAATTTAGGCGTGATAGGCTACGTAAATCTTTACGTAGCCTATCACTTTTTCTTTTTTTTTAAACTTGGAAATGGCAGCCATGGTGGCAGCCGGTCGGAAGACCGGCCGCCACAGCTGCTGCCGCCGAACTGCCGCTGGAGCCGCCGCCACCAGGAAGATCCGCCCCAGGTTAGTCCAGGGGGGGCGGGGGAGGGGGGCCATTCCGCCACCTATATCGGGGGGCCGAATGTGCTGGCATTCGGCCTCCCCGAGATCCGTGGCAGAACTTTCGTACATCCCTAGTTTCATGGCCAAGTGGGGACTAGAACCCAGATCTCTCGAGTCCCAGTCCAACACTCTAACCACTATACTACCTCCCTTTGCCTCCCTTCCTCCATCTCCAGTTCCTTTCTCAGTTATGTTTTTGGATATAAAGGACTGTGTTCTTCTTTAGGGACGTGCCCATTCTATTAGATTATCAATAGAGGGTCTGCTTCAGATGACCTTGCCATCAAAGACCAAGTACCTGATGATCACAGACAGGCCCTTTTTCATGGTAGCGCCCTGGCTTTGGAATGTCCTCCCTAGGGCTACTGGCTTGGTGCCATCGCTATTGAGTCTTAGCTGCCAAGTTGAGATTTTGCTTAACTAAATCAGTTTTCCCCAACCTCGTGCCCTCCAGATGTGTTGGACTGCAGCTCCCTTCATTTCAAGCCAGTATAGTCTGGTCATGCTGGCTGGGAATGATGGGACTTGCAGTACAACACATCTGGAGAGCATTAGATTGGGGAAGGCTGATTTAAATAGTAACTGGTTGCCATTCTAAATTCTGATTTCTGTTTTAGACTTTTTATAGTGCTGTTCTATTCATTGTTTTAAATTGTTCTTTGTTCATGCAGCATAAGTTAATAGAAGAGTAGGGGAAAACATTACAAGTACCAAACATTTGGATTTGCCATTGGGTTTTTTCCCCAAATTATCCATAGTTTTGAGGTTTGACTGTAGAACCATACAGAGACATCCTTGATATTATCTATAAAAATCAGTAACCAACCAACCATAAAATGTTAGGGGTTTTTTTTGTTTTTTTACTTGTTAAAGTAAATGGGCAGCTCTTAGAAATCAATTACTGTAAGCTTGGTTTGGAGGGTTTTTTGAGTTGCAAAAAAAAGAAGAAAAAAAAGTGAATTGGATTGAGCAAAAACTTTGTGCTCAATAACACACCCAAGAACTATCACCAAAGCTCTATGAGTTAAGGGATGGCAGATTTATGAGCCTTACTTGTTACCTTAGGCCTGTCATATTTTTTCCCACCTTTATGTTAGTTAATTGCAGAGTAACATAAATTAACTTTGGAACACAGCAAAAGAAAAAATGGGAACTTTATTTATGAATTTCTTGGATTTCTTTACCTCAAGCCAAACAACTAAATTGCTACTTAGCATAAATTATTTATTGGCCCAGGCTCGATACCATCCAACACCAGCCCCCGGAGGTATGGGAGATATAAAAGATTTAAAGCTTCTGCACGACGGCATTGGTGTAGCTGCCGCGCTAGGCTTCTCTCCAGAAGGGTCCACTTTATTTTCTTATAAATAAATAGAGCCTAAATTTCAGGGGAAGGCAGGGTAGCTTTCAAGAGGACCACGGCACTTCGTGTACATTAATTACTCACCCCTTTATGCAAGATGCTCACGTCCCCTTTCTATGGTTATTGTTTTAAAATTTATTCCCATTTATTTCACAGGGAGCACTAGCCACTTCCTATCAGAGTCAATGGCAAAACTCCCATTAGTGGCTCTGAATCAAGCATATAGCTCAGAAGGTGCTTTTAAGATGGTTGTCCTTTGTCTGCTGCTCTCTGTTTGCTGGGTGCCAGCATGGGGTAGTGGTCAGAGTGTTAGAACTGGACAGAAGAGCCCTAGGTTCAACTCCAGATTAACCCATGAAGCTCACTGTATGACTTTGGGCCAGTCACTGTGTCTCAGCCCAGCCTACCTCACAGGGCTGTTGTGAAGATAAAAGGCAGCTGGCTGGTGGGTTGGGGGAGTACTGTGAACACTATCCTGACCTTCTTAGAGGAAGGGGGATATGTACATATCGTTAAATAAAAAGTACTAAATAAAACATGTATAAAACAAATTAATAAATACAATTAATAAATACAATTAATAATGATAAATAATTCAGAGCACAGCACTTTCAGTTCTAAGACTGGGAACATTTGTGAAGTTGTGGACCAGGAAGGGTACTGAGTAGCAATCTTGGAGACTGAATTCCCAATTATAGGGAAACATTTGGTTTACTTTAAGTTAAAGGTATATTAATAACAACATCAGCAAAACGTCTGTTGTGACATTAGCCTCCTATATATTGATAGCTCTTGCCTGGTCACCCACAGTAAGCAAGAGCAATCATTCCCAGGCAGTCAGACAAGTCCATAAAGCTAGCAGGCTTATAGGGCCACCATAGTGCTGCCCTATAATAGTGACACAGGTTCAGGGCTGTGTTCATAGTTACACAGGTTCAGGGCTGGGCTGTTCTGGTATCTGAGGTGGAAAATACAACACTCCCCACCTGCACTAAACTCCTCCACCACCACCACCATCATTATCATCACAACAACAATAACAAAACTATTTGCCGCTCTTTATTGGTGCCCCAACTCTACTGTCCAAGGTTTCACTCGTGGAGTCACCATAGTGTCAGGGTGTGTCTAATAACAGGACTGACCCTGTCCCTGACCCTGTGGTGACTCCATGTCTTGATCTCCCAGTTTCCTCAGTGAGCCCTGAGCGCAGCCTCCGCAGTGCAGCCTCCATGGTATTGTTTTCTTCATCAGAGGTCTGCTCTGTTGCACATGGCGCTTAGGGCTAGAGTCATGTGGAAATGGGAGAGCCACATGTATCACCTTGACAACCCTTCGTTGTATTAAACAAAGCAGTATCCTGCAGTCTGCACACACATTTCCATCCACGTGGCCAGGTTTGAGATCAGAAAGTAGTCCAGGATAGCTCCACACTGGCAAGGCAAGATAGGAGGGCAACTGGTGGCAGTAGCAACAGAGAGGAGGAGGGTAGCAAGAAGGGACAACTAAGTTATACACAGATCCATAAAATGTGTGTTAGGTTTATTGTGCCTGTTTCGGAGACCAGCTTGGCTTTTGTATAAATAAAAAATATTGGGAATTCCGGTGCCAATTTTCATGGGGCTGAGAGCGCGTATGTGTAACAAAAGCCATGCTATTGCACCATAATTGCACTGGTGTTGTGATGGTGTTGTGGTACCAGTGAAGATAGATAAACTGGAACAAATGTTTAGGCTCAGGGATTAACTACATTGGGTTTACCTAACAGGTAAACTGTAGTTCAGATGATGTCATTCTTCAAGTGCCTACGCAAATGAGGCTAGTAATTGATTAACAGCGAAATACCAGGAAGAAATTGAAATGTCAGATGCTGAACAAAGTTTTTGTTTGTTTGACCTATGTAACATTATGTAACCAGAATTAAAAATTAATAAGGAATTAATATTTAAAAACAAAACAAATGAGGCTAGGGTGTTCCTGAACATATCCAGTTTGTACAGTTGCAACTGTACCAGCTTTCCCCAATCTGGCACCTTTCAGATGTATTGGACTACAATTCCCAGCATCCCCAGCCAGCACATCTGGTCCAACAGATGCAGTCCAACACATCTGGAGGGCACAAGGTTGGGGAAGGCTATCCTATACACACATTAAGCAAACATAGCAATTTGTAATTGAGTGTAGTTCTAAAATTTAAGAAGGCCAAAATGTATAAAAGTCATCTCTTTCTTCATGAATTGCTGTTCCTTTTAACAGCTTTTCCATTTCTGCATTGACACGAGAAAGCCCCTGATGCTTCATTTCACACTTTGATCCAGAATGTTTTTTATCTGCCAGTGTGCAGTTTATTTATGAGATAGTATGTTTACTTGTTTACGAGAACAGAAGAGGAGAATACTGGAATAACTGTGCCAACAGGTCCGCTAATAAAAACAACAAAGAAATCTTGAGAATTCTTGGGCCTTCATTTATGCAGTAGTGACAATGTGGGGACCCAGTCTCACAAGCGGAGGGCGTGAAAAAAGATGATTCAGACCTGGCCTCAGGCAAACCTGGTCACAGGCACAATCAGACAGAATATTTTATATTTCCATTTCCTTCATGGTTGAGCTTTACTAACTCTTCACTTTTAAACATTTAGCCCTAAAGGAAGGAATGGCCATCTTATTAGAGCCAAACTATATGTGTCAGCAGTAGTCCTGTCTCTTTAAGGGTGCCCCCCATTGGTGTAGTGGTAAATTTTGAAGTGCAGGTGCTCATCACGACGGTCCCCATAGCCACCCCCCACCCCCAAAGGTGAGTACAAACTTGCAGGTGGCTGTATTGATCCATATGCCAAACCAGTTCTAAAATTAAAAATGCCCAGGTTAACACACAAACGGCATGGAATAAACTTAGGGGTGACCACATGTGAAAGTGACACAGAATAGAAATTTATTCATCCTTAGTTTACAGTACTTTTTAGTTCAGGGCTGCTATGTTTGATGTCAGAAAAAGGAGTCACCACTGACTTCCTCTGTGCTGTTGTGTCAATAACGGCCAAACTGGTCTTGGGTTACAGCCTGGCCCCAATTTGTATTTAATTACAGGCATAATAAACAGGTTGAAAGGGGGAAGATTTGAGGCGTTCTATAGGCCTGCACAAATCTTATCTCATGAGACGCTATTTCCACATCTCACAAGATTTCTGTGTTGTTTCCTCAGTGCCAGGCCCGAGCAATGAAGCCAGTGTGGACTCCTCCCTTGCCACAATCTCCCTCTCCCCCTCCATAGCCAGCATGGCCAAGGGCGGGCAGGGGCGGGGAGGCTTCTCATGTATGCATCTCTTTTGCTCTTAACATTGGATGCCACTGCTTGCTTTACACATGACTGGGGCATACCCACATTGAAAAAGACAGGTCTGCCATTCTCACACCTAGTTTGGCTGTTATTGACACAACAGCACAGAGGAAGTCAGTGGTGATGACTCCTTTTTCTGACATCAAACATAGCAGCCCTGAACCAAAAAGTACTGTAAACTAAGGATGGATGAATAAATTTCTGGTCTGCATCACTTTCACATGTTGTCACTCCTAAGTTTATCTCATGCCGTTTCTGTGTTAACCTGGGCATTTTTAATTTTAAATATCTGTCCAAAACTTCACACCTAAATATTAATTTAAATGCATGTTTCTAAATGTATTTTCTGCACTTTTTGATTTTTTTTTCGAGCTAAGAACTGCATCAGAACATTCTGGATTTGTGAAAGCCAGTGGATAAGAAAGTTCTGATCTGTACATTTGTCTAAGAGGTACAGATCAGGTCAGTTGGTATCAGACTTCACCAAGATCAAATTGCTGAAGCACCCCTATAAACTAACACTGCAGCCTCTCTTGTCATGTGCTCTTTGATAAAGGATCCTCAGTTATGTGAATTTAAGAAGCCAGCTAGCGTAACATGCAGAGGCTTCTGAGGGGAAAAAAGGTGACAGACTTCTTTAAAAATAAATAAATCTTCAAGCACTATAGGTCAGCTTTTACTTTTGTTAGGGAAATCACATTAAGAGCACATTTGTAGTGAACCTATCATTGCTTTGATCAAACTGACTACGAAACTAGTAATCAGGGAAATTGGAGGCATCGTGTTTCCTGCAAGAAAGGAAGCTGCAGATACACACACAAAAGAAAGAGTCCATCTCAATTTGTCTTTATTCAGATTAGACTAGCTTCTCTTTCTTTGTCCTCAGAATGCAGCTTATTGAGAAATCCTGTGCTGTTGTAAGAGGTAAGGTGTAATTACAGGTGACTGTAACAATTGCATTTTTATAATAATAAATTGGGCTCTTACTGGAAAAACTAATTTTAATTGTGAAGGTGACTTACCTGAAATAATTCTTTCTGTGACAGAACAGGTTATAACAAAGAGGAATGAGCAATAAGTTAAAGAGTGTCTGGGTACAAGAACCAATATTTACTTGCATACTGGATATAAACAAATTTAGGACAAAATCTGGAGAAGGATTTAAGTATTAGGGCAGATGTGGGCAACCTGCTGGGCACATGCTCCCCTCACCCTCCCTCTGTGTGGCCCCCAATGCCCTCACACCTTCCTGCTACTGCTGCTAAGGACAACAGAACAGCACCACCGAAGAAAGAAAATCGCCAGCTGGCACTCAGGAGGCAGTAAGATATGGCCAAACCAGAGAGTGTGGCAGAATTTGGCCTCCTAGCTCAGGCGTGTGCCCAACATCCTCTTGACTGCTGCCTGTCTCTTCCCATTCTCTGGTGGTGGCAAGAAGTTCTGTGTGTGTGTGTGTGGGGGGGGGCTCATTAGATGGAGCAGGCTGTGCTGGCTGGAACAGCAGGCTGGGGTTAGCAGAGGCTGGGCTTCCAGAGGGTGGAGGGCTCCCTGAGATGATAGATGAACAGAGATGCTTGTGGTGTGTGTGTGGGGGGGGGAGGAGAGGGAAATAAAGGGGTAAGGGAAGCAGCATATGTGGATGATGGGTCAAATATTGCTATTCCAAGACAAAGTGGTGCTAAAAAGGTAACAGGAGCCCTATAGTCAAAGAAATAGATGATTTGTTCAAACTAATATGTGAAATTCAGGTCCACCATGATCAACTCCCTGCTTTTTGGTCCTCATTGCCCCCCTGAAGATTGCTATTGCAGAAGGTTGCAATGACAGTAGATGCTATATGCTATGTATCCTGGGGGGCAGGTACTGTGGGTTAGTTATTCTTTTTGAACTGTGGCAGCTCCTGTAGAGTTGGGAGTAGCAACAATGGGTGGAGCATCTGCTGAGTTCTTCACTTCTGCATGTGCTGAATAAAGAACAGTTGTGTTGGAGGCCTGCTGATTCCTGCAGTCATTCCTACTACCAATACAGCATTTTTTGGTGACGAAGGTGGGATTTGAGAGCTATACAGGTAGCAAAGACTGTGAATCCAGTTATACAGCTAACTGGTAAGCAGCCAATAGGCCCACTTAAGAACTTGAACAACTCCTGTGCAAAAAATCAAAATTAAAATGGCTGCTCTTGGGAATTCCTTGCCATTCAGGCAAGGAATCCCTTCCTGGGATTCCTTGCCCGAATGGCTTTCATTTTATCTTGAAGCAAATAAGATAGCTAATCCTGAACAAAAGTGAACTGTATCTGTGGGCCACAGACATTTGCCATAATAAGATGCCTCACTGCTCCTGCCTCACCCAAAACTAAGATGTCTGATGAACTTTTTGGATTACTAAAGATACATTTCTCACCAAATCCCTCCGTTATTGTGCAGAGATTTAAATTTTGCAAATGAAAGCAGCAACCTGGAGAGGGCATTGTTACTTATACTGCAGAACTGCGACATCTTTCTCAGTGCTGCAACTTTGGGATATGTTGCGGGATCGCCTTGTCTGTGGGCTTTATGATGAAGCACTACAACGACGCCTGCTGTCTGAACCAAACTTGACATTTGCAATGGCTCAAGAAATGGCATTAGCCAGTGAGACTGCATCACTATATGTCACAGAACTCAAGAGAGATCCAGGGGATGTAAATGCAGTCTGCAGCAAGCAGGCTGAGAGTTCTAGGCAGAAAGGTCAACAGAACACAGGAAATGCAACATCCATAAAATCTGCAGATAGACCTTGGCTTATCCTGCTCAGGCTGTGGAGTGCCACATCAGCGCTTTCTGGGCAGATCCAAGGATGCTGAGTGCAGGTTTTGCAAGAAGAAGGACCACCTTGAGTGAGTTTACTGTTCAAAATCTGTCAGCACAAGGCCAAGGACCTATAACAAAGAGTCACTCCACCTAGCATACCATGAGGTTGATTGTCCACAGGGTGATGAAACTCAACAGCTGTATCACATTCAGAAGGTCCGTGGCAAGGAACCTCATGATTCTGTGTTGTATGCAACAGTATTAATCAATGGCTGGAGGTGCATAATGGAAGTGGATTCAGGGTCAGGGGTCTCCATAATTAACAGGGACACCATTTTCTGGACACCAAGGTTGTCAAGTCCATCATGCATTTTGTGTGATTACAATGCAAAGAAGGTTGATGTTGTTGGATGCTGTACTGTAGATGTACAGTATGGCTCCTTCCAAGGGAAGCTTCCACTTATAATTGTGGAGGGGCAGCGAAAAAACCTCTTGGGGACAAACTGGTTCTCATCAATAGGAATCAGCATTCAAGGAATTCACGACCTTACTACAGGTCAGCTTCCAGCAATTGTTAATAAATTTCCAAGGGTATTTTCTGAAGAATTGGGAGACTACAAAGGGAAGCCAGTGTCATTCCATCTGGATCCATCCATTGCACCAATCTGCATGAAAGCCAGGAACATGCCTTTTGCACTGAGGAAAAAATTGAAGAAAAGCTTAAGCATCTCATCAAGCAAGGTGTGCTAGAACTAATTACACAGACCCAGTGGGCTACGCCCATTGTGCCAGTATTAAAGCCTAATGGGAAGGTGAGACTGTGTGGGGATTACAAGTACACTGTGAATTAGACGCTTAAGCAGCACCCATACCCAGTGCCTGCTGTCAATCAACTCCGGGGGCTTCGTTCCGCGATGGTTTTCGGGGGGCCGAATGCACTGGCATTCGGCCTCACCGAGATCCGTCGTGGAATTCTCTGACATCCCTAATGCTGAGGGATTGAGTTGGGTACCACTTCAAATTCCAGATTTTGTTGTACCTCCTCCACTGGAAGTCTTGATGCTAGAAGCCCTTCCTGACCCACCTCTTCAGGCTGATCAAATGGCTAGGCTGGCTGCTTGAGATCCTGTACTGGCTCTTGTTTTAAACTGGGTATGGAGGGGATGGCCAGATGAGGAACTGCTAGAGAAATTTAAGCCATTCAAACAGCAAATGTCTGCCCATTAGGGATGTCTGCTATGGAGAAACCATGTTGTTATTCCAGATAAGAGTCACCAAACCATCTTGAGCACGCCGCACGCAACTCATCCAGGGATCGTTTGCATGAAAGCATTGGCCAGGAGCTATGACTGGTGGCCAGTACTGACTCATGTATTGAAAAAATTGTAAATGAGTGTAGTACTTGTCAAGCCACTGGGAACAATCCACCGAGGTCACCTATCTTTCCATGGGGAGTGACCAAGAAACCTTGGTCAGGAATCCATATTGATTTTGCACAAATCTTGGTTGTGGTAGATTCTTACTCGAAGTGGCTTGAAGTAGTCTTAGTACCATCACAAACAGCCACTGCAACATTCACAGCATTGTGCCACTTATTTGCAATCCATGGGTTGCCTGATACTGTAGTATCAGATAATGGGACTGCTTTTACATCTGCTGAATTTAAAATACTTGCAGACAAGAACCCTATCCGGGCTGTCACCATTGCACCTCATCGTCCCTGAACAAATGGCTAAGCTGAATGGATGGTGCAGATAACAAAAGATGTCCTGAAGCACATTGCAGGAGGAGAGTCGCCAACACACCTTGCCAGGTTTCTCATTGCTCATCATGTCACTCCTTGTGCAACAACAGGAGTCAGCCCTGCAGAGTTACTTATGGGGCAGTGTCTAAAAACTTGCCTTGACTGTCTCTACTAGGGGTGTACAAACCCCACCTACCTGAGTCCGCTGGGGGGTCCACGGGGGGGGGTGATCCATTCCTCCCCCCTGGAAACCTCCCTGGCTGGATCTGCTCTGCGGTGAGTCTGTGGAGCTGCCGGCTGGGTCCATCTGCTGCCAGACTGCTGGATTGCGGACGCAAATGGTATCCAGCATAGTGGACTCCATTTGCGTCCCTGCTCTTTGCCATAATAGGCTATGTAAATCTTTATGTAGCCGATCGTGAAGGAACAGGGACACAAATATGCCATTTGTGTCCCTGTTCCTTCACGCGATAGGCCACGTAAAGCTTTAGCAAAGAGCAGGGACACAAATGGCAAATTCTCCACCATCCCTAGTCTCTACCCAGTTTTAGCTGAAGGCTTACAAAGCAAATGGGACTCGGGAGCAAACTCTGGAGACTGCCTTCTCATCTTCTACTCTCCATTCATTTGCCTAGGGATGGCGGAGAATTTCTCCCCGAAACTTCAGGGGGCCGAGCGCCAACGTGTTCGGGCCCCCGAACAAGTTTCAGGGAGAAATTCTCTGCACCCCCCCGCCCCCCGCACTCCCCCCGGGACAGGACTTACCTTTGGCGAATGTCCCTCCCGGCGTTGGGTCCGGCCGGCGGTTCGTCGGGTCTTCGTCCGGGGCGGGAGTGGCAGCCGGTCTTTCGACCAGCTGCTGCCGCCGCCATTCCAATAAAAGAAAAAAAAATGCCCCCGTGATAGGCTACGTGACGATTAACGTAGCCTATCACAGCTAGATTTGCAAAGTCAGCCGTGATAGGCTACGTAAATCGTCATGTAGCCTATCACGGGTGACTTTAAAAAAAAAAAAAGCGCGTACGGATAATGGCGGCCCCCATAGGTAGCCGCCATTCACGTTCCTTATTTGGTCGCTGCAGTCTACGTAAAGATTACGTAGACTACGGCGAAAATAAGGGCAATGCTATTTGCGTTGCCCTTATTTTCGCCTTAGTCTACGTAAAGATTTACGTAGACTACAGTGACTAAATAAGGAACGGGAATGGCGGCTCCCTATGGGGGCCGCCATTTGCGTACGCGCTTTTTTTTTTTTAAAGTCACCCGTGATAGGCTACGTGACGATTTACGTAGCCTATCACAGCTGACTTTGCAGATCTAGCCGTGATAGGCTACGTTAATCATCACGTAGCCTATCACGGGGGTGTGTTTTTTTTTTTACTTTTAATTTCGCGGCCGGGCGAGGCGAGGCGCCTCCTCCCCGGCCTGAATTTCGGCCGGGCGAGGCAGGAAGCCTCCCCCCCGGCCTGAATTTCGGCCGGGCGAGGTGGGAAGCCTCCCCCCCCGGCCTGAACTTCGCGGGGGGAGCAGCGAAGCGCCTCCCCCCCACCGCAAAAAGCTGCGAGACCAGGTAAGTGACTTTCGTGCACCCCTACATTTGCCCCACAAGATAAGGTGTTTGCTAGGAACTAGGGTGCTGGACTGAGATGGGTTCCTTCCTCTATCACTGAGATCACTGGACCTGTGTCATACAAGGTCCAATGTGCAGATGGGTCAGTGTGGCATCGCCATGTTGACCAGCTGAGAAGGTGTTCTGGCCAGAGTGGGTTGTCATCAGCAGAGGTAGCTGCTGAAGATCTATTTGGAACTGTTGTGTTTCTCTCACTGCTGGTTGAAGCGCCAGAACCACTAAGTAATGGGAGCAATACTCCTTCCTTACCTATGGCAGTTACTGAAAGAAAGTCATATGAGCAACCTACACCTACTAGTCGAGGGCAGAGACCGTGCCGTGGCCTTCTACCTTGTTGGTTGGAAGACTTTGATAGCTAAGAGGAGAGGAATGTTAGGTATCCTAGGTGGGGTACTGTGGGTTAGGTATTTTTTTTAATCTTGGCAGCTCCTGTAGAGTTGAGAGTAGCAAGAGTGGGTGGAGCTTCTGCTAAGTTCTTCACTTCTGTGTGTGCTGAATAAAGAACAGTTATGTTTGAGGCCTGCTGATTCTTGCGGTTATTCGTACTACCTATACAACACTTCAGCTCACAAAATTGCCCTGTCATGGTCTAGACCTTGACAACTCTTTGTCCTCTTGCTTCCTTCTGGCTGATAATGCATGGCCTCTCCACTCCTACTTTATCCTTGGCTCCTTTCTTGAATGCATTGCCTCCATCACTCATTGTTTGAATTCCTACTTCCTTTAGACACCTTGTCTGTTGGACAGCCTTCCTAGTACTGCTCCCCCCAACACACACATAGCACACAGTCCCTTCTGACCTGTGAGGTTTCTTCAGAGCTTCATCTCACTTCACTATTTCACATCCTCCTCAAACATCCTTCTCCTCTGTCTGCCTTTCCCTCAGTTACTCTGTATCTGTACTTCAGTTCCCTTGCTTCTGGGCCTCCTATTCCTTAGCATCTTGAGACCTCTTTCCAGTCCTCAGCATACCATTGTGTGAGGTTTTAATCTAAGCCAAACAAACAGTTTCCCTTTCCCTCACAAATGCTGGACTGTGAAGGGCTTCCCCCCCCCTCAAAACCTCTGAACACTCTAAGCCACCATATCATCCCATACCAGCTCAACTGAAAGGGCCCACTACCATTGACCCTACAATACATTATACCAATCTTCAGAAGTCTTTTAAAATAGTGGTAAAATTTTAAAGAGCAGGACCTCATGACAGCCACTGTAGCCTTGCCACCAAGGACAGTCACACCACTTGCTTTTCTATTTTTTATAGCATAGAGTTTATACAATATTAAATTGTATTCTCTTTGGTTAAAAACTTCATCATAAAACCCAGACGTCCAAAACAAGCCAACAAAGAAACCACTGATAAAATCTCACAATTATGTTCACAGGTCATGACTCCAGTTCTCTGCATAGTTACCTGGAGGGAAGCTCTATTGAACTCAGCTTATTCTGACTAAATAGGTTCAACTTGTAAAACACATTGAGCTTTAACAAAATATCTTCAGCAAGCTGAATTGAAACATTTAGTTTCTAATTAGAAATGCAAACTGTCTTGCAGTTACACTTCTTTACTGCAAGCATGAAGTGCTTCATGCTAAATTGCTAGCATGAAGTAGGAACTCCATTAAAGAAAAGGAAAGATAGTTCCTGCCCTTTCTTGATTATTTCCCTCATTCTCTGACTTCATCCATGCTAGTCTGTCACAAACAAGAGTAAAACTTGAAAGCAGATGACATCACCTCTCCTGTTCTGAAAAAAGACATGGACCTGTGTTTTCTTGCATTCCCCCTGCATTACACAACTGAAGATAATAAGGATGAAACAAGGTAAATAATCAAGGGCAGGGAATTCCATGTATAGAAAGAACCCAGAGAAAAAGGATGATGAAAGACAAATAACAGCAGAGTGGTGCACATTCACACATCTTTGAGCTTCTCTTGCACAATTTCTGTGTATGTTCAATTAAAGCTGAAGAAAATGTGGAACAATGCAGAGAATACAATACAGTGTGTGATCAGAGTGGTGAGATAGATAAAGGAGCCAATGTGAAGTAGTGAGAACAGGAATAAGAAGAGAAAGATAGGAATGCAAGAGATCTACAAACAAAATATTAACAATATTAAGCTAGAACAACAAGAATGTGCACCCATGTCTTTCATGTACACATCTCCTGCTGAATTGGAAGCCATGCCTGCAGCACCAAACAGTCGCTTACGGCTGTCACCTGACTGGCTGAAGTGGGACCAAATCCAAGTTCCCAAGCCTATGTTCCCCTCTACTTTCCTTTCTAGGCAGGTTTACGTGGCTTTGGGACTACAGAGCACCTTGAGGAATGGAGAGAACTGAGCTATAGGCAGCAATATCAGTGGGAGGCTGTGTACGACCTGTGACTTAATCATAATTCCCCCTGCCCTGGACAATTCTGTTGTCCTGCCATCTGGCAATTCAAATGCAGAGAGTGGTTGTTCTGTGGCAGAAATGGGGATCTTTTCTAAAGTAAAAAGCTTGGATGCTTAGACGACACAGCCTGTGGGCCTCTTATTCTCTGTCCCTGCATAAAGGATGCAGAGATGGCAACTTGCATTTGAACATGTGGAAGTGTTGCAGATGGCAATGGAGCATTCATATGTAAAGATAGGTAAGTATTAAATCGCTCTTGAGAGTATGACTGTGCACTTCACTCTACAGATGATAGATCTTACCACCCTGAATGGCACCTTTTTCTCATCATAACATTGTTTAGGATTTCACAGGTCATAGTTAACACTCCCTGTTGCTAATGAGCATTTCATAGTATATTAAGCCCCTTATATTATCGCTAGAAATATCTATCAACATCAGACGTGTTGCCTTTGACTTCAGGAGGGTGACAAAATAATGATGATGCAACATTCCCTTGAAGCTCATCTTGTTCAATATTGCGATTATATTTGACATGTAGGTGGCGTGCACCATATTATTCCGAATTTTGTGAAAATAATATTTATTCCATGGCAGAAGAAAGCCCACCCAAGCAGAATAAATAATACCTTCTCTGTGAAAGCATATAATTAGCTGAAATCAAAGAAATGACAAACATCTTCTCTGTTTGAAAGTTTCCTCCATGAGATTTGGAGTTTGAAACACATTCTGCAAGTGAAAAATGATGGGGTTTCACAGATTCACAAATCCTTACTGCTGGAGCCACAAGCTATTGCCAAGGAGGTTTCTTAAATCCAAATACTTCAATATAGCTGGTTTGTGGCCAGGCTGAATTGACTTGAGGCTCAATATGACTCCATTCCATTCATTGGTGGTTTAGTACTCAGACCTGAGCATTCTCAGATCAATTTTAGATGTTATATGAAACTCTGGGAAGAATATGTGTTATTTCGTAATACTTCTTTTCTTTTTACTCTTACAGCCGAAGTAGAGATGCACTGACCCTCAGATGAGACTCAGCCTCCAATTAGGTGCTTTGGAAAATGCCCAATTCTCCTTGGCCTGATTCAAAAGCCATCCACTTTGACTCGGGTACTGAACCTTAGGTGAGATATGGAAAACCTGAGGCTTCATACCCCCCACTGACTATCATGGGAAAGCAAAAAATGGCTATAACCGTTTTTATTTTTGTCAGAGGTGGATGATATTAGCAGGCACAGAAGGCCCTTAGGAGGGGATTATGTCTGCCAAAAGTCAGAAAAATAGGTGCAGGGGGTTTGTGCTATGTGCCGTTATATTTTGATTGGTTTTTTCCCTAAAGGGAACTGTCAATAAGGTTTTAGTTTTTAATCTCCTGGCAGAATTGGATGACATTTGTTAGCATAGTTGCCCCTTCAGAGCAGATCAAGCCTTTAAAGTTTGAGATGAATAGTCACAGGGGTTTTCATACAGGAGCAACCTTGACAAATTGAGGGTATCCCAAAGAAGACAAACATATTCCCCTGCGTTCCTTGTGGACCATTGTTCTGAAAATGACAGACAGCCTAGATGTATCCTTAAGTAAGAAACTGATAAAGTTTCAGAAAGATAGCAGCTATTCATGTGGAAAGGGAGTCCTCATATTTTGAAGGCAGGAAGTGATTCACTTCCCCTCCTCTCAGTTTTTGGTCAATTTATATGAAAATGACCTACATCTTAGAGGTGTCCCTGGGCAAAAAAACCTGCAGTGTTTCAGAAGAATAGGTGCAGAGACTAGAGAGTTATGATGATTTAAAACCAGAGTAAGGGTTTGTTTGTATTTCATAGTGAAGCCTGGTGACATTAGAAGAATGGCTATCTCATAGTCCTACCCTTGCCATCCCCCAAAGCACAGTGAATGGATCCTCTGGTAAAATGTACCCCATGATTGTGCCCAGAGAGCTTTGGCTATTGGACAGTATAGAAATTTAATAAATGATTAAAAGGTGGACCTGTCAATCACTCAAGTGCACACCCTCCCCCCACCCCAGTTCATCAGCATTTTTGACAAACAAAACCAAAAGACACTATTTGCAGGAGACTAAGTATGCATGACTCTGAGCATGAATTGGTATTGAAGCCTTGTTCTGACCCAGCTTAGGTTCAGATGGCTTTGGAGGGAAGGGGGTCAAACAAAACTGGAGAACATCCAAAATAACCTGATGAAAAAGGAGACAAAGTCTTAAGATGTTGAATATATATATATATATATATATATATATATATATATATAATTCTTGAAGTAGTCCAATGAGTTTTGACACTTTGCCATATATTTGGGCCTTCTTTCAGGGGTTAAATTTCTAAAAATTGCCTTCAGAGTTCTCTGAAAAATATCTCCAAGATGAAGACATAGGTCACAGAATTCATCTTGGAGACATTTTTCAGAGATTTCTGAAGGCAATTTTTAGAAATTTAACCCCTGAAGAAGGCCCAAATATATGGTAAAGGAATGGAATGTGTTGGGCTATTTCAAGGAATAAAACTCTCTCTCTCTCTCTCTCTCTCTCTCTATATATATATATATATATATTCAGAACCTTGAGACTTTGCCTCTTTTTTCATTGTCTTTGAAGGGAAGCCCACTTCACCATGGGAAGCACTAGAAATGGTTGGAAGGGGCCTGATTCTGCTCAACCTTTGAGTTTCATGCAAAACCAATGCTTTTACATCATCCAGATGGTATTTGTGCAAGCTGGATGATGCAATCATTTTCAATGTACCTGTGGCATGCACATCTCTCCCTCACCCACCCCATGATTTCCCATTTGGATTTTCCATGTCAGTGGGAAGTGGAAGAACCCAGACACCAACCTATCAGCACTTTTTAAAATACTCCATGCTACCCTCACAAAATCATGATACACATGTTACTGTGTGTATATGGTGGTTGCTGTAGTATCCCTGCGCTTGGGGGCTAGATTTGGAATCTCTCCCTGCTTGTAGGGAGTGAGGGGGTGGGGGGATTCTCAGGAAGCCATTAGTATGGGTTGCATTGGAAGAAAAGAAAATGGGTCTGGCTAAAGTTCTCTCTCTTCTCTGAGGTCTTCCATCTGCCACCTCCCATTCAGAAAAGGAAGGAGGTGTTTTTTTCTTTCTTTCATAAGGGCACTGACAAAGAATTCCAGCTACATTCTCCACAAAAACAACAGAAGGAACAAGAAAAGCTACTATTTGGCCAAAAGTGGCTCTGTAGGTGTTTCCATTAATCTTCATGGTCACAACCTCATTCTTGTACCTCCTGCTCAAGTTGTGTCTGTCCTGACCGGTGGCAAAATCGCAAATTAGCACTTGCTAGTGCAACTACCTCTTCTGGAACAAGATACTCCAGGGGAGCCTTCTGTGAACCTTGCTAACTTGTCCCATTCAGTAAGCAGTATTTCTGGCTAATTTCTGATTGCACTAGTCAGTTCTAGCCTCATTAGTGGTTGTTCCTGCGAGTGCAGTGGCAGCATTGGATACGGCCCTTGTCTCATAAATAATTAACTTTAAAAAGAAAAAAATCCCTGAAGGCTGATTAAATGTGGCCACTTTTTTTTAATAAATCAAAAGTGTGTATGTGTTTTTAATCTAGTGATTTAACTGATTTATCAACAGAGGGACCAATCCTATGGGGACAGGTCAGGTGGCCACCTCCAAACTTGGAAGCAATTGCCTATCCAGTGCACAGCAGGAGGAGCGCGGAGGGGATCTTCTCCTGCACGCTCCAGCTGCCCTGCATTTGTGGCTAGATGGATGATTTCGGCTGTCTAGCCATGGGACGTCACAGCGCAGGGTGGGGAGGCTGGATGACGCATAGGAAGCTTCTGCATTCCTCGCTCCCCACCCCTGGGAATGCCCCCTTTTGTCCTGCTCCACACTGCTCTTATGAGCACAGAGCCCGGGGAAGATCCATGCTGCCTATGAGGCAGTGAGGGAGGGGGTGGGGAGGTGGTTCTCCAGGAACCGATCTTGAAGCATGGACTCTGAGGTCGGTTCCTGCTTGGAAACTGACGAATCTAGCTGCTGCCTAGCGGCCATAGGATTGCACCCTAAATGTTTCAGGCCTGACAGATAGCACAAGAGAAGGTCAGATTCGATTTCAGCCTCTTGTGTGAAAATGTTCTTAGATACATGGTCCAAAGGTCTGACAAATAAAAATAATATCCTGCTGCACTTGTTCCAACTTGACTTTCCTCTTTCTTTTTGTTTCTCCCCTTTCCTCCTATTTACCTGGAATGAATTAACTGGGTGGATGTGACAATGTTTGGGAAAAGGGAATCACCTGGACCTGCATCAAATACTAAGCTTTATGCAGTTTTTTTAAAAATTCCTCTGAGTATTTACTATAATCTTCTAATTCTAAAGTGTTTTTAACATTTATTCAATGGATTTGAACTTACATCCTATGGTCACCTTTTTCATCTGTATTACTTTGTCACCAGTTCACCCTCTTAATGTACATGTGCTTAAATTACTTTCCTTCCTTTCTCCCCCCCTCCCTTCTTCCTCTTCTCTCACTTTGTAACTTGAAAGTGCTATATAAATGATAAATTGTGCTAGGATATGCCAGGAAAAGAGTGTGCTATAAGAGGAAGATTACGTCGTGCTGAATGCATGTGGCCGGGACTTTTAGGTTTTATGTCTTTGCCTGAAATTCTTGTGTCAGACTAGGCAAAACACTGCCCTTCCTAGGATGTTACATTTTCCCCGCATTAAACAGTGATAAATCATCCTACAGTGTTTTACTGATGTCATCTACTTAATCCCCCCCCCCCCTAATTCCAATACCATTTTACTCAGGGCATCATGGAGGTTTCCTGCCAAGGTTGTGTAGCACTTGAAATGGAAGGCATGGTCAAGGTCTAGAGAACGGTGGGCAGAACAGGATGCAGCTCTTTTGCTGAAAATAAGCCAAGTGAATGGCCAACCACCTTTGAGCTCCTCATAAAATGAGTGAGAAATACGTTTAAATAAATACTTTTTAGAATGGTTGTAAAACTTGTTGGGATTATAAAAGGTGCAGAAATGTGGCTACAAAGCAAGCATACCATGAGGCAAAAGCAATGGAGGTTGTCCTCTGATAATTATATAAAGCAGGGGTGGACAATTTGTGGCCCTTTTGATATGCTGGCCTACAACTCCCATCAGCCCTAATGAGGGATGATGGGAGTTGTAGGCCAAACCACACAGAGGTCCATACGTTGCCTACTCCTGATATAAAGGCTTGCTAATTTCTTGATGTGTGTATGTGTGTTGTGGGAGGGAGTATTTTAGCATTTAGCTGCTGTGTGGCCAATTCAGCCCCCAAGCCTGTGGTGTTACCTGTGGTGGAACTGTGGTGTTATCAGCCAGCTTCAACGAGGGCAACAGCATCTCTTCTTAGTGCCATTCTATCTACTCCATGCTTATCGTCTGTTATGTCCCATCTAGTCTGAAGGGAGGAAGATGGGAAAGCTGAGGCACTCCCCCAGCTTGCTGAATGACATTTGGAGAATATCCAAAGGTACACATTTATTTTTGCCAGGTCCTGTAGTTAGTTGCAGATGAATCCACAGTGTAAGACAATGGCTTGACTCTGATTTCATATGACTTTAAGTTAGTGTATTCAGTAATACTATCTCTCCCCATATGTTCTCCTTCCTCCTCTGGCCTTTTGAGATTAGTGAAAGAAGAACTTTTCAAATTCTCTCAGGTTTTGATTCTCTGAAGTGTTAGAACTGCTTTGAGGTTCATACCAAAGGCTTTTTAGTGGTGGCATATTTTACTTTGGAGCATTTTTACCAAGCCTGAGCTTTCTGAATTTTAGAAAATGTTGTGAAACACTTCTCTCTATACTTATGCCTTCTCTGGAGGTTATATATTGCCTTATATAGCTGGTTATTGGCTCTGGTCATAGTTTTATTCTGGTTTTGTTCCCAACATTAGTCATATAATGGTGTTGTGTATTGCTTAATGTAAGCCATCCTGAGTCTTTATGAATGGGGCAGGATCTCACATTTAATAAACAAATGAACAGTGGAGAGTGGTTTGTGCAGAAGCCACCACATACAATACAGAATTGAACTTTCATGCCAACACAAATCCCTGTAAGTATGACTTCGTGGTGGTGCAGAAAACAACCTGGTTCTGGGCTCTACACACAAGCTGGGAACTGCCTTTCAAATGGCCACGTTGGTTCCAGGGTCCATATGCATATGCTCTTGCTCTGGTCCTATGCAGGGCCAGTCCTATCATTAGGCAGAGTGAGGCAACCATCTCAGGTGGCAGGTGCTGGGGTGGGGCAACAGTGGCAGCCCCCCAGCAATTCCCCTGTCTTGGAGGACAATCTGTCCTACACCCCCTAAACTAGCCTGCTGCCTTTAGGTGGTTGCTGTCCCATTGCTAGTGTTGAGGTAAGATTCAGCTGGTCCAATCAGCTTCTATATTTGGAGAGGGGGGCACATTTCATCCTTTGCCTTGGCAGAGAATTGTCTTCAGCCAGCCCTGATCCTAAGAATGTAATGCATGATATTATGTTCTGATGCACTGTAGATGGAACCTCACATTTTGAGACAAATCCTGGGTTACTAACCCTCTGTTTGTCTCATTATAATAAAGGTCAGTAAGACTCAGTAAGGGTCAAGCACCAACCCTGCCTGTCAGTTCTCCCTCATACCTGCACACACATTACTTCATCAAATATAGGTTTGGAAACATGAGTTTGCTGAGGTAATGTGCAGTTCCATCCTGTTCTGCAAACTCACTAGTTTGGCCTGGACTAGACTGCAACATCAAGTGATGTAAGCATGGGCTATCACAGTTCTTACAGAACACAATAGATGCTACCTCAGAGGCCATGTTTTTGAATGGAGTCTGTTCATATATTTAGCCAACAGTCATCACATGTTCAGAAATCTGGTGGTGTATATGTAAGCATAGACCTGCCCATTGTTTCAGATATATTTTCAGGTGATACGTCGTCTAGTAACTGTACACATCCACAAGTGAAATATTTACATCTGTGTTTATGAGTTTTGCAAATGCCCGTGCTGAATTTCAGACGAAAGTGCCTCCCATCCTAAATGTAAGCCAAACACACACTTACAAAAATAAACAAACCCCATTTTGAATCAATCTCTCCAAAGCAAGTGATTTTTAAATCTGAAATTTCTACATCCTTACGTATTATGTAACAATTAGCAATGATGTGAGGGATAATTTTTTGGAACAGTTCTTGATTCCATTACTCAACTCCTCTATCGACCAGTAATTATGAATCATATCTTTAATTAGCTGCTGCTTTTCAAAAAACATATGAAAGCCAAGGGCATAAAGTAATTGGCATAAAAGTTTTCCTAATTAATTTATCTGTCCATGTGAGTAACCAGGACTGGAGTCAAGGGAACATTTATAACTCTAGGAAAGAAATTCAGTGTCAAAGGAGATATATATATATGTTTGTGATTTAAAAAAAAAAGAAAAAAAGAACAAGAACTAGAATTACATTAGCTCCAGTGAGACAGCCTATGATGCGTTTGTTCAGAGCAGAGCAAAAAGTTCTTGTTGATCCTATTCATTTTCATCGTATTCTCTAGTGAGACTTTCAAATCTCCCTGGCTGCTTCACTCATTTTACATTGTAGCAGTAATCAACCACATTAAGCAATTCATTAAACAACAGCCCCATTGACCACAGGGAGCACTGAAGCTAACATTCATTAGGCAACTAGTAACTCCATTTAAGCAAGGAAGGAGCTCTGAAGTACACAATAAAACCTTTTCTGCCTTTCAGGGCTAGTATACAGCCCAAGAAGGCCATATTGTATGAGGTTTTCACAAACTATTAATCTTCAAACCTTGCTATCAAGGAAATCTTGCTATCAAGGAAAGGTGTCATCCGGAAAGACAGAAGAGGGAGGCTGTCACCAGTGTTTCAGGGCACATGAGCTTATTTATCAGGTGCACCTATATCTCAGGCTAAGTTATGGATTTTACCCATCTGGCATAAACACACATGGAGTACCTATTGTTATAAACTAAGCTGTGTGCAAATGGCCTCTCAACAATCTCTGTTTGTGAGTAGAGACATTGGGGACAATTTCACCACAGTTCTCCAGAAGGAAGATAAATTCTTCATCAGTTTCTCACAGGCAGGACTCACCATTGGCAGGGGATGTAGCATAGATTCCCATTCCCCCCCTCCCCAGTCTGCTGTTTTTCCTTTTTGCACTGCTACTTCAAGTGGCAACAGCATCAACTGCATTGGCAGCCTGGCCCCAGTTTTGCAACCTCCACAATGCTGTGTTGTGTCTAGCTCCAGGGAAGAGGTGTAGCTAGTGCTGTGCCAAAATTTGTCCTCCAGTTTCCTGAAAGTTTTCTTCCCGACAAAGGTTTCCATTTTTCTGCCTCATTCTCAGAGAGTTTTTTTGTTGTATTACTTTGGTGGTGTTTTAATCACTGCAAGGTGGCTGAGGGTGTCGTGTGTGTGTTCTCTTTCTGTTACCCCTATCGCCATTGCTATGCAGCCTCCCAGGCTGCCTGCACTTCCTGATTTGAAAAAGCCCTGTAGGAGGGATTACCTCATGGTGTCTTCCCCTGGGCTTTGATTGAAGTGCAGGAAGCCAAGCAGAGTAAGGCTGCCAGAGAAATGACTATACAAGGAGAGACAGGATACTCACACACACTCCTCGGCCACCTCATAAGTAAAGTAAGCGCAAGACCTCTGAACCCAACCCATGAGAATTTCTCCAAAATTTCCTCTTTTGAATGTCTTTTCAAAAGCAATTTCTTTTCTATCAAACTGAGGCTTCCCCTGACAAATCTCTTGGGGTTTTTTAAAAGCAGTCACAATGGGTAACTGTGTTGTTTTACATCAGGGGTGCACATACCGACTTGAGGGTCGGGGAGGGGGGGTTGCCGTGGTCTATAGGAATTCAATCTCCCTCTCCAGGCTTCCTGCTCATTCAAGTGCAGATCTTGAGTGTTTGTACCTTGTGTTGGGTACCCGGGACAGATTGGGGATTCTGTTGGTGTACCGCCCACCCCGCTGCCCATCAGACTCCCTGCCTGAGCTGACGGAGGTGGTCTTGGACTTGGTGTTGAGGACCCCTAGGATGATGGTCCTGGGGGATCTCAACTTCCATGCCGAGGCCGCTGTATCTGGGGTGGCTCAGGACTTCATGGCCGCCATGACAACCATGGGGCTGTCCCAACATGTCATCGGCCCAACGCATACAAAAGGACACACGCTTGATCTGGTTTTCTCGACTGGGCAGGAGGATGGTGATCTGAAAGTGGAGGAATTAACATCTGTCCCTTTGTCATGGTCAGATCACTTCCTGCTGAGGTTTAGACTCCTGGCGGCCTTTCCCCTCTGCAAGGGTGGGGGACCTATTAAAATGGTCTGCCCCCGGAGATTAATGGATTCCGATGGATTCCAGAGGGCTCTGGGGGATTTTCCTGCTGGTATGGCTGGTGCTCCTGTCGAACCCCAGGTCGCTCTGTGGAATGCAGAGATGACTCGGGCAGTTGACACGATCGCGCCCAAGCGCCCTCTCCCTCTGAGCAGAGCCCGGCCAGCTCCTTGGTTACACCTGAGCTGAGGGCAATGAAGCAAGAGGGGAGATGGCTAGAACGCAGGTGGAGGAAAACTCGTGCTGAGTCTGACCGAACACAGGTAAGAGCCCACTATCGAGCCTACTCTGTGGCGGTGAGGGTGGCAAAGAGACAGTTCTTTTCCACCAGCATTGCATCTTCTCAGTGTCGTCCAGCGGAGCTTTTCCGAGTGGTTCCTGGCCTGTTACATTCTGGGCCAGGGAGAAAGACGGTGGAACCCTTGGTAGCACGCTGTGACGAGTTTGCACGGCACTTTGAGGATAAAGTCGCTCAGATTCGTCATGAATTGGATACCACCATTAATGCAGTTCCATTGGTGGAGGCATTCAGAGCACCGTCTGGTCCAGTTTTATTGGATGAGTTTCAGTTACTGAGGCCTGAGGATGCGGACAAGGTGCTTGGCCAAGTCCGATCGACCACTTGTGTGCTTGACCCTTGCGCTTCATGGCTTATTAAATCAAACAAGGAGGGGTTGTCCGGCTGGGTCCGGGAGGTTGTAAATTCCTCCTTGAGAGAGGGAGTGGTGCCTGCCACTTTAAAAGAGGCAGTAATTAGACCACTCCTGAAAAAGCCTAACCTGGACCCAGAGGATGTTAACAATTATAGGCCAGTGGCCAACATCCCCTTCCTGGGCAAGGTGCTTGAGTGGGTGGTTGTAGGACAGCTCCAGGCACTGTTGAATGAAACGGATTATCTAGATCCATTTCAATTGGGCTTCAGGCCTGGTTTTGGAACGGAAACTGCCTTGGTCGCCCTGTGGGATGACCTCTGCCGGGGGAGGGACAGGGGGAGTGCGACCCTGTTGATTCTCCTGGACCTCTCAGCGGCTTTCGATACCATCGACCATGGTATCCTTCTGGATAGGTTGTCTGGGTTGGGAGTAGGAGGCACTGCACTACAGTGGTTCCGCTCCTACTTGGATGGCTGATTCCAGAAGGTGGTGCTGGGGGATTACTGCTCTGTGCCATGGCAATTGTGCCATGGGGTTCCACAGGACTCTATTTTATCCCCCATGCTGTTTAACATCTACATGAAACTGCTGGGGGAGGTTATCCGGAGGTGTGGGCTGAGGTGCCATCAATATGCAGATGACACCCAGCTCTACCTCTCTTTTACATCAAAACCAGGTGAGGCAGTGACTGTTCTGAATCAGTGCCTGGGCACGGTAATGGACTGGATGAGGGCTAATAAACTGAAACTCAATCCAGACAAGACGGAGGTACTGTTAGTGGGTGGTTCGTCTGCCCGGCTAGGTGATATTCAACCTATTCTGGAGGGGGCTGCACTCCCCCTAAAGGATCAGGTTCGTAGTTTGGGGGTGCTCTTGGATCCAGAACTGTCACTTGAGGCACAGGTGAACTCAGTGGCACAGAGCACTTTTTATCAGCTTAGGCTGGTATACCAACTACGCCCTTATCTGGACAGAGATAGCCTTGCTACAGTTATCCATGCTCTGATAACTTCTCGTCTGGATTACTGCAATGCGTTATATGTGGGGCTGCCTTTGAAAACGGTCCGGAAACTTCAGCTGGTCCAAAATAGGGCAGCAAGATTGTTAACAGGGACTGGCCTGCGAGCTCATATTACGCCAGTACTTTTCCAGCTGCACTGGCTGCCAGTCCATTTCTGGGCCCTATTCAAAGTGCTGGTGTTAACATTCAAAGCCCTTAACGGCTTGGGGCCAGGTTACCTGAAGGATCGCCTCCTCCCATATGTGCCTGCCCGGACCTTAAGATCATCATCAGCGGCCCTTCTCCGTGAGCCCCTGTCAAAGGAAGTGAGGTGGGTGGCTACTAGGAGAAGGGCTTTTTCTGTTGTGGCACCCCGGCTCTGGAATGAGCTCCCTAGTGAGGTTTGCCTGGCGCCTACATTGTATTCCTTTTGGCGCCAGGTGAAGACCTTTTTATTTTCCCAGGCATTTTAGCATTTTAGCTTTCTAAATTTTTATCTTTGCTGTTTTAAATCTGTATTTTAAACTCCTGTACTGCTGCTAGGTTTTATTGTGGTTGTATTGTTATATTGTGGTTTTAATGTTCTGTATATTTTAAATTTTTTTATTGTGTGTTGTTTGGATTTAATTTTTGTGAACCACCCAGAGAGCTTCGGCTATTGGGCGGTATAGAAATGAAATGAAATAAATAAATAAATAAATAAATAAATACCTTTACCTCCGAGGGCCACATATGATGCTGGTTCGGGAGTCAGGGCCACATGTGCTTGCACACGCATACGTGTATACTTAACATCACACGCCTTAAAATACTGAGCTCAGGTGGTGAGTGCCACCAGGACAGTAGCCAAAACAGGGCTACTGAGAAACAAGAAGGAAGTGCCAGCATGCTTGGGGAAACCCCATGGTTTGCAGAAGCATGAACAATAAAAACAACTATTTTTTTGGGGGGGGGACCAAACACACCCCAGTGTACTTTGAGCATGTTCTGTCACCACAGATATTAGGCTGGTCCTAATAAAGGTATTCTCCAATTTCTCCAACTATGGATTTTGGATTTTTCCTTATGGACCAATATGGCCTCGTTTGCTTTTGGTGTGTTATGGAATATAGAGTGAGAGTTGGAAAAAAAAATAGAACATGGAGAGAGAATGGCTGACTGGAGTTCTGAGCATGAACACACCTTGGAGGAAGAAGAATTATAATATACAGCAACATTTTGTTTGCAGGTCCCACTTGTAATGACACAATGCGCTGGTTTGTGCAATCACCGCAGCGCACTATGGCTTATTTAAGCCATGGTTGGTTGCAGTGCGTGCCAGTGGCCATTTTGAATATTCAACCCCCAGCAGGGGGGGTTGCCATGGTTTGTTGTATTGTCCAAACCCAGGCAGCAGGTCATGGGTTATTTAAGGATTGTTTCTCCCTCAAACAAGCCATGCTGCCCAGGTTCAGATGACATGACAAACCATGGCAATTCTCCACTGGGGGCTGAACATTCAAAATGGCCACCAGCATTTGCCACAACCCACCATGACTAAAATAAGCCTTGCTAAGCTGCTGTGATTGTGCAAACTGAGTCAATGTCAATTGTAAAAGAAATTAGCAACAACATTTACTAGGAAAAACAGCAACAACATTTACTAGGAAAAACTTTCTCAATAAGTTACAAAACAGGAATGGCCATACTGGATGAAACATTGGGAAGGCAACACCCTTTTTTAATAGGCTTGTCCAAGCTTGACCTGCTGTAGAATCAAATATGTTCTTAAGACATATTTAGGGAAAGCCCTGAAGCAACAGACAAAGCAGCTGGGATATTTCGTTGAGCATTTCCTTACCATCTTGGGACCTGGCTCTGCATTTCTACTGGTTGCTGTTCAGCTATTACTGCTGCTGTGTGGGATATTGACACCACCAGTGGTTGCCATATTAGCCTACCCTCAAGTCTCTGGATGTTACTTTGAAATGCCAGATTGATTCATAATAGGAATTCCCCTCATCCATGTTTTAATAGTGGATTAGGTGGCTGATATGGCATGCATAATTGAGATCTGGGAAGAGAGGAGTTAGCCTCTCCCAGTGTGCCCATTGTGTGAGGGTAAACTTGAGGGCTGAGGAGAGGGGTGTTGCTATGGTCTATAAATATTCTTTCTTTCTTCAGGTTTCCTGTCCATTTGATGACTGCGCTGGGGTGTTTGTATCTTGTGTTCAGCCAGTGAGACAGACAGGAGACTTTGCTGGTATACTGCCCAGACCGAGCTGACAGAGTGTGGAGTTGAGGACCCCCAGACTTTTGTTTCTGGGGGATGTCAACATTCATGCCGAGGTTGCCTTGTCTGGGGTGGCTCAGGGCTTCATGGCCTCCATGACAACCATGGAACTGTCCCAACATGTTATTAGCCCAACACATTTAGCAGGGCCCAGTCTAGACTTGTTCTTTTTTCAGCTAGCCATGGAGAAGGTGATCTGAAGTTGGGGGCTTTGAATTTGTTGCATTGTCATGGTCAGATTGCCTACTGTTGAGATTTAGACTCATGGCAGTTCCCTCCGCTGCAAGGGTGGGGGACCTTTTAAGGTGATCTGCCCTAGAGGCTAATGGATCCAGATGCTTTTCAGAGGGGTCATGGGGGAGGGAGTTCCTGGCTGATGTGGCTGGCTCAAAGCCCTAGCTGCTCTGTGGAATACAGTCAACCAGGTGGTTGACACGATTGTTCCTGAGCACTTTCTCCAGATTAGTAGAGCTTCTACAGCTCTATGGACCTACAGCTCTATACCCTCTATACAGCTGAGAGTGATGAAGCAGGGTGAGAGACAGCTTGAACATAGATGGAGGGAAACTCCCAATGAATGCAATCAAACATGGGTATGTGCCTATGTCCAGGCTTATTCAGGGGTAGCGAAGGCAGTGAAGAAACTTTATGTCTCCACCTCCATTTCATCCTCTTTTGGCCATCCAGAGTAGCTTTTTAGGGTTGTTCAAGGCTTATTATATTATATGCTGGCTCTAAGGAGGTTATGAAACCATAAGATATAAGACATTTCTAAGATAATATTTCTTGCATTCACCAGGACTTAAATTCCACTGTTATAGTAGGTGAACCAAATGAAGTATCCAGAGCACAGTCTCGTATCATCTGGTTTTGTTGGATAACTTTCAGTTGGTACAGCTCAAGGACATTGACAAGATGCTTGGACATGTATGATCATATCCTTATTGGATCCTTGCCCCTTGTGGCTTATTAAATAGTGCTCCTATTTGGATGGTTGGCACTAGAAGGTGGTGCTTAGGGGATATTGCTCAGCCCTATGGATTCTCCACTATGGAGTTCTGCAGGGGTCAATTTTGTCCCCCAAGGTATTTAACATGTATGTGAAACCACTGGGTGTGGTCAAACAGAGTTTAGTAGTGTGATGTGCAGCTCTGTTTCTCCTTTTGTCCTCATCAGGTGGCCGGGGATGTGCTAGAATGGTGCCTGGCTGGGACAATGGACTAGATGAGGGCTAATAAACTGAAACTCAATCCAGACAAGACCAAGATGCTGTTAGTGGGTGATTCTTCGGAATGATTGAATGGTGCTCAGCCTTTTATGGATGGCACTGCACTCCCCTTGAAGGAGCAGGTTCATAGTTTGGGGGTTGTCCTGAACCATCATTGTCACTTGAGGTTCAGGTGGCCTCGGTGATACAGGGTGCCTTCTACCAGCTTTGGCTGGTGGCCCAGCTACACCCCTAGCTGGATAGAGATAACCTGGTTTCTGTAGTCTCTGTTCTGGTAACCTCCAAGTTGGATTACTGCAATGTACTCTATGTGGGACTGCCTTTGAAGATAGTTCAGAAACTGCAGGCTGTGCAAAATGCAGTGGCTAGACTGATGATGGAGACCAGAAGGTCTGAGAATATAACACAGAGGCAGGCCTGCTTGCATTAGCTCTCTATACATCTATAAGCCCAATTCAAGGTGGTGGTTATAACCTATACAGCCTTATACACCTTGGGATAACAATATCTGATAGAGCACCTCTCTCGGGATGAACCTACCTGTAATCTACAACCAACATCTGAGGGCCTCCTGCAAGGCCTCTTCCAGTGGAGGTATGGAAGATGGCAACAAGGGAGAAGGCCTTTTTGATGGTGGCCCCACATTTCTGTAATGCTCTCCCCAGTGAGGCCTGCCTGGCACCAACATATTCACCATTTCAGTGCAAGGCTTTCCTCTGTTCTCAGGCATTTGATGTCAAATGATGGGCTGTTTAATGCATCGGTTGAGATGTTTATGGTCGTCACTGATGTTTTTTATAAGGTTGTTATACTTTAGTGGTTAATTGTTTTAGCTGTCTTCATCTTTTTTGAGACATCTTGAGATTTCTTCTTCTTCTTCTTCTTCTTCTTCTTCTTCTTCTTCTTCTTCTTCTTCTTCTTCTTGAGACGTCTAAGAAATCCAGTTACTACTCCTACTATTAGATAGTGTATTAACTGGGCACTAGCCTAATGCTATGCTGGCATTATTTATTTATTATTACATTTATATCCCACTTTTTTTCCTTTTGCAAGGAACCCAAGTCAGCTTACATAGTCCTCTTCCTTTCCATGTTATCCTTATAACAACCCTGTGAGGTAGGTTAGGCTGAGAGTCAGTGACTGCCCCAAAGTCACCCAGTGAGCTTTATGGCTGAGAGGGGACTAGAACCTGGGCCTCCCAAGTCCCAGCCCAACAATCTAACCACTACACCATACTATCTCTTAATTATAGGAAGTAATGAACAGTAATGCCCACAGGTATGTTGCCAGCAAAGTTCTTTATAAATGAAATGCTAAAGGAAAGAATCCAAATAAAAATGTTGTCCGAGTTCCAAAAGCGATATACACAAGATGACCAGACTCCTGTGCAAACCCAGATAACTGTTGCTTTAAAGACCAGCATTTCCAAAGCCTGATCCATATGACATTTCTGAAACCTGGCTGGAGTGGAACAACCACATCTGTTATGGGGTGGGGGGTAGCTCCATACGAGAAATTCTTGCAAGAGACAACTATGTAGATTGCCTCAACTGCTGGTGTCAGCATTATTGGTCCCAATGGAAGTGCAGCCCAGCATTCTTTCCACATCAACAATCATTTTCCAGGTTTCAGATACTATCTTTTCTCCAAGAACCTAAATTTCTGTGAATCTGGGCAGTTTTTGAAACCCCACAGATTGTCCATTTTAAGATTGTGCTGTCTGTGCTGTAGCAAAGTTTCTACTGGTTATCTATCTATCTATCTATCTATCTATCTAAGCAGACCTCCTCGAAATATTTCTGTGGCTCAAGCAAACATGATGATCAGACTATTTTATTTTTCTGTACAGTATTTTGGGATATGAATTTTCCCCACAACTAATCAACGTTCCCTTTTGTAACAGTCTTCTCTAGTATTAATTTTGCTATTGATTTGAAAGAGCTGTGAGTTAATTCCTATAGAATACCTGAAGAAGCACTTACTGTGAAAACATCCCCTCTGATATGTAAGTTACCTTATATAACTGATTCCTCCCCCTGCCCCCGAGATGTATGCATAATAACAACAGAAGAATCTATTCCTGGAAAAAAAATCTTCTGCTGTTATTGCTTATTAGCATCTGAAGTTGTCCTCTTTTCCTCCTTACCATTGTAAATAATGGCAGTGACTGAAAAATTGGTCTAGTCTTTACGGTGGGGTATGAGTGCACCTCAAAACAACTATTTGCCTTTCAAAAACTGACAAGTGACATGAAGCATCTTCTATTTCAAGTGAGAATAGGCAGAAATTATCCTTTGCAATTTGGGACTTGGTTACTACAAAGACTTTCTTCCTTTTCAAGTCCCCTATTTATGATGGTGTAGAAGAACCAATGAATTAACTCTACAATTGCACTTGCAGCACAGAAGGAAAGTATCTAATTCAGTTCAGTTTGCTAGCATAGCACACATTGATGCCTATACTGTTGATGCCACTTTTTGAAAAGGAAGTGTAATGTATTATGAGTCTGATTTCATTCTACACAGCATTTGTGGGAGCAGGGAAGGGATGGAGAGAAACAACCAATGTCTCTCATCTAGCATTCTGTTCCTAAGCCAAAGGGATAGTCACTGATTTTAAAGAACACCTAGCAATGGTAAGCTATAAACCAGGGGCAGGGAACCCCTGGTCCCGGGGCTTTCAAATCAGGCCTGCAGGCTCTCTTCTGCCCCCTACCCTACACTGCAATTAGCCTTTTAAAAATCTTCCATTGGTGCTAATGGAGACTTTTTTTAAGCCCAAGTTCATGTGAGGAGCATTTTCAGGCGGGGTTGGTGTTGGGGAGGGAAGGGCTAACCTTTCCCCCCCAAATGCTGTGAGCCTCCCTTGACAAATTGTCCCCATACCACAATTAAACATCTTTTAAAAATCCTTTCCAGGTGCCAGTGGAGGCTTTTCAAAAGCCAGATTGCCATGTGAGGTGGCATTGTCAGGTGTGTGTGTGTGTGTGTGTGTGTGTTTGTGTTGTGTGTGTTATATGTTTGTTATGTGTGAACATGGAAGTGTGTAAGTGTGTGTGAATGTATGCTGTGCATTAGGGATGTATGGATTAAATACATTCTGTCTGTTTCGTGGATTGCCAGGCATCTTTCATTTCATCATCTGCTCACTGATGGAATCAGATTTGTTTCTCAAACAAGTGTGTGCTTGTGCAAACGTGCACTTTGGAAAATGCGCAATTGCGCAAATGCTCAAATCCCCCCTCCAAATCTGCATTTTTACACTTTACCCTATTTGGGAAAATGCACATTTTCAGTTGATTTTTCTTCCAAAAATTGTATTTTTGCATGATTAAATTTGCATACAATTCCAGAAAGTAAAAAAAAACTGGTCCCAAAGTCCACGGAATCTGCATGGCTCGGAAAAAGCCAGTCTGTGCAGAATTCATGGGTTGGATTGATAGAAATCCTAACTCATTTGGATACGTTGCAGATTTCTCTGACATCCCTAGTGTGTATTGTGTGTATATGTGTGAAAGAGAGTGTACAATGGCCCACTTTAACTACATCCACTTTTTGCAGGGGTTCCTGTTCTCTGGCACATGGCCCCAGAGGTTTCCCCAAAAGGGAATATGGTCCTTGGGCTGAGAAAGGTTCCTCATCCCTGCTATACACTCTGCTGTACTCACCCTGCATGATGTACCTCCTGTGGTGCAACTAGCTTCCAGTTATGTCCAAAGGCCATGGCAAGGGTTAGGATTGGGCTGACCAATTTATTGCCATAGAAAGAGACAGTTAATTGATTGTTTAATGGGGTTCATGCCATATGCACAGATGGCAGTGGGTAAGGGAAGGTGAATGACTGAATGACTGAATTCCAAATATGAAAGGTTCACTCAAACATTTCTCCTTTAATTTAGCACCTTAACAAGACAAATATTTGAAGCTGCCCTAATCGGAGTCAACCTGTTGGTCCATCTAAACCCAACAGCTCTCCAAATTCTGTAGTAGAGCTCTCCCAGACTGTTAGGGTGAGGAAGCCACTTCCAGCAGCTGATTTTGATTTTAAACCATTTTGTTTTAGTCATTTAATTAATTGTGATTGTATGTTTACTGCCAGGGAGAGGTGCTTGTGGGATTTTTCTGTCTCAGGTGCCAAAATAGCTTGAATGCTATGTACCTTGACTTAGGGAGGAGAAGATGTCATTTGTTGTTCTGCCTCAGGCACCAAAATCACTTGGATCAGTCCCGCGAGCATACATATTTCTCATGCCACCTCAGATCCTTTAACTGAAGATGCCAAGGACTGAGGCTTGAACAGGGGTAGGGGAACCTCTAGCCCTTCAGATGTGGTTGAACTCCAACTCCAGCTCCCTGCTGCATGGAAAACATATGCTTTTAACACTTGAACTGTGGTCTTATGTTGTCATTTCTCCATTGCAATCTGAAGCATAACATCATATTGCAGACACAGCTGTTCTTAGGCTCAGATAGTATATTTGTTGTATATCTGTTGTCTTATTAAAGGTACCTCACTGCCAAAATTGCTATTTGTTTTCCTATATAGGATTTCTTTCTATGTTTTCTAGTATCATGAGCTATTCTAAAAAGTTTCCATAATGATGGAATCCTGGAAAAAATTGTTTACAGGAGCAGATATTGCCTTTTAAGAAAACTTTCTTCCCTGTACCATTTTGAAAGAGGAATAAATACCCAGTGTGTACACCATACATTCCAGCAGACATTTATTTATTCATTATATTTGTATCCTGCCTTTTCCCCTCCTTAAGGAACATGGCTCCCCCAAAGCAGCAGCCCTATGTGGAGTTGTCCCTTCTTCATCACAGCTGGGGTAAGTAGTCAAGAACTTTGCTTTCCAGCTTATGAGATTCCTAGTTGCAGGGGTGTGTTTCTCCTTTTTTAAAAAAAATGTTGGTTGAGCTTTCACAAGTGCTATTCACCACCAGCTGTCTGAGATCTGAAGTATTCTACTACAGCAGGACTCCATCACCTTATTCTAATCTCAGTCGGCTGCAGCTGTAGATCCAGCCTTAGTCATTTGTGGAGTGTGCACAGTGACATGAAATGGAAATGATGGTGAAGAACTGCTAGCTTCTGTTGCCTTTTCTGGTCTTAAAGCCTATATAATGCTGTCACATTTTCTGTTGCTGTGCATGTGCAATCAGAGCTGGCTCCAGGTTTTTGAGGGCCCTACAGCCAGACAACCTCAGTGGGCTCCCTCCCTACTAAGTCTACCTTCTCACAGCCATTGTCACCAGCTGCTATTGCTCCTCGCCCTCCTTCTCATTCCTGCTACCACTTGCTTGCTTGACAGGCAGAGAGCCAGTGAGCAAGCAGGCAGGGGCATCTCCTGCTCCCCTTCTCCTCACCGCCATTGTCTGCCAGAGTGAGAGGCAGGTCAACAACCAGGTTGTAATGGTGAAGGGGAGAAACAACTCTAGAGCCGCTGTTTGGGTGTGGGCTCTTGCCAGGTGCCCAACCATGCCAATCCATGATGCCGGCCCTCTGTGCAATAACAGTAAAAACATAACACCAGAGGCAGCCACAGTGGCCAAAAGAAAAAGGACAAAATCCATATTAGGTTAACACCTTTACTAGGCCATCAGATATCTAGAACCATAGTGATGACAACTAGCAGAGCACAGTGTGGGATGGCGTGTGAGGAAAGACGATGACAATGCACTGAGACATTTCTCTATGGTCGCAAAAGAGATGGCTACTCCTTGATTACGTATGTAGTCCTATGATGTCACTGATGACACTGATGATAAGCGAAAATACAGTGGCTGTAGTAAAAAAAGCCAAACTCCACATTAGGCATAATTAGGAAAGAGACTGAGAATAAAACTTCCGATATCATGCTGCTGTTATATAAATCTATGGCGTGACCACACTTAGAAAACTGTGTACAGTTCTGGTGGTCATGCATCTAAAAAAAGATATTGTAGAGCTGAAAAAGTGCAGAAAAGGGCAACTAAGGGTGCAATCCTATCGGGATAGGCTGCCTCCTGTGAACCCGGAGGCGACCGCCTATCCAATACAGGGCAGGTGGAGCACAGAGGGATCTTCTCCTCCATGCTCCACCCGCTCTACATTTGTGACTAGACAGCCGATTTCAACTATCCAACTGGGGTGCCTTGGAGTGGGGGGGGGGAGGCTGGCCAGTGAAGAGAAGCATCATAGCCGTGCTTCTGCCATCCCCTCCCTGCCCCCAGGAACACCCCCTTTTCTCCCCACTTCGCACTGCTCTTACAAGTGCAGAGCTGGGGATGAACCACGCCACCTACGAGGTGGCAGGGGAGGGGCCGGGGAGGCGGTTTTCTGGGAACCGACCTCGGAGCACAGGCTCTGAGGTTGGTTCCTGAAAACCAAACAATCCTATGGCCATCTAGCTGCTGTTTAGCAGCCATAAGACTGCGCCCTTAAATGATCAAGGGACTGGAGCAACTCCCCTCTGAGGAACAACAGCTGGGATTGTTTAGCTTGGAAAAAAGGTGAGTAAGGGGAAACATGATAGAGGTGTACAAAATTATGCATGGTGTGGAGAAAGTGGATAGGGATCATAGAATCATAGAATCATAGAATAGTAGGGTTGGAAGGGGCCCACAAGACCATCGAGTCCAACCCCTTGCTCAGTGCAGGAATCCAAGTCAGAGCATCCCTGACAGATGGCTGTCCAGCCTCATCTTGAAGGCCTCCAGTGTGGGAGAGCCCACCACCTCTCTAGGTAATTGGTTCCATTGTTGTATTGTTCTAACAGTCAGGAAGGGGGACTTCTTTCTCCCTCTCTCAAAATACTAGCAATGGGGTCATCCCATGAAGCTGATTGGTGGGAGATTCAGGACAAATAAAAGGAAGTACTTCTTCACACAGTGCATAGTTAAACTATGGAATTTGCTACCGCAAGGTATAGTGACTGCCAGCAATCTGGATGACATTAAAAGGGGGTTAGACAAATTCCAGGAGGAGAAGGCTATCAATGGCTACTAGTCCTGATGCCTCTATGCTACCTTCAGTATCTGAGGCAGTAAGCCTATGTACACCAGTTGTTGGGAAACATGGGTGGGAGGGTGCTGTTGCAGTCATGTTCTACTTGTGGGTTTCCCATCAACAGCTGATCAGCCACTGTGTGAACAGAATGCTGGACTGGATGGACCCTTGGTCTGATCCAGCATGGCTGTTCTTATGAAATGTAACTCCTTAAAAATTAAGGCGAAACAAAACATGGTAAATACACATTTATAGTTCCATAAACCTCCCCTTTCTTAAGCATTCATTTCCCTTCATTATGGCAAACACATTAGGGGTCACAGAACAACACAGATTTAAATTCTCCTTGACCTCTCAGCGGCTTTTGATACTGTTGACCACGGTATCCTCCTGGACCGCCTGGAGGGGTTGGGCATTGGAGACACTGTATTGCGGTGGTTCCGGTCCTTCCTCTCCGGCAGGTACCAGAGGGTAGCACTGGGAGAGGAGGTTTCGGACCCGTGGCCACTTACTTGTGGGGTGCCACAGGGTTCCATCCTCTCCCCGATGCTATTTAACATCTATGTGAAGCCACTGGGGGCTATCATCAGGAGGTTTGGGGTGCAGTGTCATCAATATGCGGATGACACGCAGCTCTACCTCTCATTCAAATCTTCACCAAGGTTGGCAGTAGAATCCCTGTCCAAATGTCTGGAGACGGTGAGTGGCTGGATGGGGAGGAATAAGCTGAAGCTGAACCCTGACAAGACCGAGGTACTTTTGGTGGGAGACAAGAGGAGGCTGGGGGATGTTGACCTGGTGTTGAATGGGGTACGGCTACCCTTGAAAGACCAGGTCCGCAGCCTGGGGGTCATTTTGGACTCCCAGCTGTCCATGGAGGCTCAGGTGTCAGCTGTGAGCCGGACAGCGCTGTATCAACTCCATCTGATACGGCGGCTGCGCCCCTTCCTTCCCGACCATCTGCTCCCATCGGTAGTACATGCCCTGGTCTCCTCTCGTTTAGACTACTGTAATGCGCTCTACGTGGGGTTACCCTTGAAGACGGTTCGGAAGCTGCAGCTGGTACAGAACGCGGCGGCTCGCCTGATTAAAGGCAGCTGCCGGCGAGATCACATCACTCCAGTGCTGAAGGAGTTGCACTGGTTACCAGTTGTTTTCCAGGCCAAATTCAAGGTGTTGGTTTTGACCTTTAAAACCCTATATGGTTCCGGCCCAGCCTATCTTAAGGAGCACCTCCAGCAACACCAGACAGGCCGCTTAACAAGATCAGCCTCAGATGGCCTTCTCTCTGTCCCATCAGCCAGGACAGCTAGACTGGTGGGGACGAGGGAGAGGGCCTTCTCTGTGGTGGCCCCCACTCTGTGGAACTCCCTCCCTAGGGAACTCCATCATGGCCCCTCTTTAATGAGCTTCTGTCGTGCATTAAAAACGTGGTTGTTCAGGCAGGCATTTGGGGTGGGTTAGGGTTTTTTTTTTTAAAAAAAAAATATGGTAAAATTTTATTGTTTTAAATTGTTTTATGGTGGGTTGTACATCGCTCAGAGTGGCTGGGTGACCAGTCAGATGGGCGATTAATAAATTAAATAAATAAACAAACAAACAAATAAATAAATAAATGGGATTCAGCACAATTAACTCTGTGTTGGATTGTGGCCTAGGTTTTTAAACAATGTATATTTCCACAGCTACTTTTCTTCCATCAAACCAGTTCACATTGTTCCCCTTCCCCATCTTCTTAGAGTCACCCCCTCCCTCCAGTCATATACCTCCCCTGCAGCTCCAGCCTTTATAGCACCATCATTGCTTGAAACTATATAAAACCCCCTTGGCCTTAAACCAGAGAAGACCTAAATGCTGAAAAGTAAGGATAAATTAAAGTGACAGGGTCTCAGCAGTGGAAATTAGTGGAACTCTTCTAATTGCATGTCTAGTCTGAATGATGGGATACTTAATTCTTACACATCCCAGACAATTGCTTTATACCAACATGAGCTCTGGGAAAAAGGCAGATTCTGGAGACATATGGAGTGGTAGATGGAGTGGAAAAATAAATCAGAGGTTCAAACCAAAATGGGAAAAATGTTTTATCTTCATTGTTATATATGTGTTATAGCTAATAGCACTAATAAAACCCCTTCTGTCCAGTTTTACTGTAAAAACGGATCATCAAATTATTATGTGGAGGGGGGAAAAAACATAGCTCTGGTTTGTATTTATTGTTGCTTTAAAGAGGGGAAGCTTTGAGTGAGAAGGTTATATTCCAATAGTTAGTGGACGGATGCCTAAATATGAGGTCCCAAGAGATGCAGCTCAAAAGAGCAGTGTGTTCTGTTCCCTGCTCTTTCGAAGGCCTTCAAATAAAGGGCCTCAGAACTAGTACAGGTTCTTATATCTATTTAACCTCTTGCCCCAAGAAGCAAAGAGCATCTGGTTAAGTGGAGAGTAAAAGCGCAGCTACTTTTCATTATCAAGGTTTACAGCCAGAATGTGCAGAAGCCATAGCTGCCAAGCTTGGGTTAAATGCCTGTTGCCTTCACTGCCTGAGGCCATCTAGCATGTTTAGAAATGATTAAGTACTGCAGCCTAGAGAGGACCTGTCCTGAGCGTTCATCTCTGACTTTCAGCAAAAAGGAGAGGCTGGCAATGACAGAGGCAGATGGATGAGTCTCATTAGTATGGTGAGGCAGCGAACCAGGCTGTCTTCACAGAGCTGTCTAAAGAGAGAGAGAGAGAGAGAGAGAGAGAGCGCAAATTAAAATAGGAGCCGAGAAAGCCAATGAGCAAGTGTTTTAACTCTCTGGTACCTGGTATCTTCTGGAGCAGGTTATGTCCCTGCCTGGCTGCACTTCCTCTCTGCCTTAGGCTTACAAGGATGGAGATGCATGTTTCCCAGCCTGTCCTTGTTCATTCATTTGGGCTACTAATAATAAAATAAATGGTCAGATGTTCCTCATGGGATAGAAACTTTAATAAGTAGATAGATTCACACACAAAAAATAGGCTCTTCCTCTTCACCTTACACACACACACACACACACACACACTTTCCTATAGTCCAGCTTTCCCCAACCTGGTGTCCTCCAGATGTTTTGGACTTCAACTCCCATCAGCCCCAGCCAGCATAGCCATTGGTCAGGAATCCTGGGAGCTGTAGTCCAAAATATCTGGAGGGTTGGGGAAGGCTACTATAGTCTTTCATTCATAGATGTGTCACATTTCCAAAGAATTAACCCCAAACAGGACCTCAACCTCCAGCTGTGTCAATGGCTACAGGGAAATTGGCCTACAGTGACAATGCTGCTGCTGCTGTGAAGGAAACATCATCTGGAGGGGATTAAAATGACAAAGAAAAGCAGTTTCATCAAAGGCTTCAAATCACAATGCCCAGATTTACTTTGGATGATTCCTGTATGTTAGGAAATTAAGGCTATGGTTTGGCCCAGATAGTGTCATTGCAAACAGCAAAGGAAGAAAAAAATAAAGGAAGTGTATGAATAATTAACGGAGCAAATCACTAGGTAATTCCTTTTATTCTGATCTCAAGATGGAGCTGCATCCAGTTTGAAAGTTAACATACAGCATCTAGATTGTATTATGTTTGTGGCAGTGAAGTCTCTGATACTGAGCTGGTGCAATGGGACAGAATGTTCACAAACTGGGAGAACAATGCTGTCAGGATGTTGCAGTCTAGGAGGGTATCTCAACCAGTGATTTACTCTGAGCTAGCTGTGTGCTGAGGTTGTTAGGGATATATGACATCGTGGCCATCCAGCAGCCACCCCTGGAGCTTATCAGGGAAAACCCAGATTTTCTGAGACTGCTTAAGTCCGATTCTTTTTCCTCAAGTCGGGTTCTCCCTGGTATAGTTGCTGTGTTCCCCAACCTCCATATTGACCTCGGGTATGCTAGCCCTGCCCAGGGGGGCACCTTTCACCATGACCCTGGTCAAGGGGTGTTTCCTGTGCGTTTCCCATCCCTGCGGGCACAAACTAATTAGTGTCTACTCAGAAGTACTCAATGAGGCTTGTGCACATCAGAATTTACAGAGATCCCCCTGAATTGAAATACAGATTTTAAAGCACTGATTCCCTGAAGCCTGTGAAACACTTTCCCGAACCTCCGTGGCTTGGTTTATTGCCTTAGGAAGTAACTGCTTCACACCTTCATTATAGAGATCCTGTGGTTAGAAAGGTGGCTGGTTTCCCATCCCTGTGTTCCTCCTCTTTCCCAGCACAAGTATATGTGTGTCTACTCGGAAGTAACTCCCATTGCGCTCACTGAGGCTTGCTCCTGAAATGCAGGTGCATCTGGACTTTCAGGGGAAAAGAAAAAGGTGTTTGTGGGGGAGCCTCTCTTATTGATTGAGCAGCCCCTGCCAGTCAGATGAAATTCACTCCAGCCCCCACCCTTACCAGGAAGTATGTTCTGTGAAGTGATTTTTACTGGAGCACTCACTCATGGAGCCCTGCATGGACCAAAGCACATCAAAGCTGATTCCTTTTTAAAAATCTAGTCCTCCTCCATTCGCTTCTCCTTCCTTTGTCACGGAGAGACGGTCCAGGTTCCATGAGAGAAGGGAAAACAATCAGTTTGGTTGAGATTAAAAGGTCATATAGGCCTAGGACAGAAATAGATTTATAGAGGGGAATGGGATCCGGTCTCAGGAACTGGGAAACTAAGAGGCAGGAAACCCAGAGGCAAGGTAGTTAAAGAAAGGGTGCAAAGTATGCAAAGGACAATAGGGAGCTGAGGGAAGACTACATGGTGGTGGAGGAGGTAGAAAAGGAATGGTGAAGAAAATGACAGAGGAGAAAAGGAAAGGGCCTATAGAGAGAGAAAGAAAGGGAGGGAGGGAGGGAGGGAGGGAGAGAAAGAGACAGAACTTTGAAGAAGCTTCATAAACCTGAAGTTCAGGAGGGGCTCTCTGCTATTGAGGGAGGGAGAAGTTCAAGGAAGGTGAGCTAAAGGAAATGGGACAATGGGAACCATGGGGTCAGAAACCTGGAATTAGAGAAAGGAAATAGGAAGGCTGGGACATTATGGCTTGGCAACCCTAATGGGACAATTAGAGCCAAGATGAGGGGAAAGATGGGATGAAGTTTTGCATGTTATTTTGAACTACAAGCCTTTTGCTGTAGCTTTCTAGTTCTCATGATTGCTCCTAGAATAATTCCCACGAGTCCTAAATATGAACACTTTGACAAACCTCTCCATAGAGATCTTAAGAGTTGCCTGGAAGTGATGATAGACAGATGGATTTGGATAGATTTAGGTATAGAATACAGATAGATTTACAAATATAATTTATGGATCGTTCTTGCAGACCTTCTGCTGATAACAAACTCTGGTGGCATATTTTCACAAATACATACCCAAGGAACTTATTTCAATTAAAATCAACAGGATTTAGATGTTTTGGACTTCAGAAGATGAACTTTTTCCCCATTTCCCTCTGAAGATCACTACAGTTTTCAAAAACCTTTAACTGGCTCCATCGTTTGGCACATGGAATTGTGTATGCCTAATTGTCAGAATGAAGAACCCTTGGATATTTATTTATTTATTACATTTCTGTACTACCCAATACTCAAAGTTGTCTGAGCAGTTCACAACAATTAAAACCATAAAATTCAACAAGATAAAATACAATATAAAAGTTTAAAACAACAGTATAAAATAAAAACAAAAACAAAACATAGCAGCAGTGCAAAGATTTAAAATACAGTAACGGATTTTAAACAAGAGAAACTGAAATGCCTGGGAAAGTAAGAATGTCTTCATCTGATACCAAAAAGAGCACAACATAGGTACCAGGCAAGCCTCTCTGGAGAGCTTATTCCACAAGTGGGGTGCCATACAACAGTAAAGGCCTCTTCTTAGTAGCCGCCCACCTCACTTCCTTTGGGAGGAGCTTCCGAAGAAGGACTGCTGAAGACAATCTGCATAATCCACAGAGAAAGTGGAAATGGGGGTTTCTTAGCACAGGGCTGTGTCATTTCCCACAGCCATGTTGACTAAACATGAAATTCAGATTAAAAAAATGGGTCTATGGGCCACTTCACACATTACCTTTTTTTATGTATACCTAAGATGTTTTAAACATGTACCTAAAATGTGAAGTGTGAGCATGAGAAACACTCATTTACAAACACTTGTATCATCCATACATTTGTTCTGGGGTGGCGTTGTTTGTGTGGATAGCATCAGCTCCCTATTGAATGTACATTCAGGGGCAACTTTCAGTTTATCTCCGTATAATGTGTGGAATAGCGTCTTGTAAGACAGGAAAGAAGGTGCTTGGGATAAACACTAGCATTCAATTTCAGACCCATACCCATTAACATTCTCTAAGCTACAGTAAACATGAGGGAAAGTATCTGACTCCTTAAAACATTGGCAATCAGCTTAACTAAAACCAAGGCCACTGTGCCATTTTCCCCTTATGGAAAAATAGCCATGGATAAATGTACTATCCATGTGGTCGTTGCTAGAAAGATCTCAGAATGTGGTTGTAGAGGAACCTAGCCTCCTCTTGGGGGATTTTATTTTTTAAATGCTTGTCAACTTAACATTCTGATGTTACCTTTGTTCCAAATAATTCCTGCAGTTATAGTTTCACAGAGGAAAACGTCATGTCAGAACAGGCACTTAGGACAATTCTACAGAAACTACAATCTGTTTAAAAGCAGTTAGTAAAGTTAAAAGGTCAGAATTATGATGGATATTCCGTGTGCTGAGCATACCTTACCCAATTTTTGTTCAGAGATAGATTTGCACTTTCCATAATCCATAATTAATTCTTTATACAATCATATTAAGGAATTGATTTCCTACCACAGTTTGTGCATGTTCACTTACAGTGCAATCCCATGCAAGTCTGCTCAAATGTAAATGCCACTGAATTCAGTGGGGCTTACTCCCAGATAAGTTTGTATATGATTGCAGCCTTGATATATTTTTATATTTCTTTATTTTTTGTCCTCATGTAAAATACGCAATGATAAAGCATTTAACTAAATGTAACATGTCAGAAGATGGTTCACACAAAAGAAATAATATTATGCAGTATAAACTCCCATTAACTAGTAATGTGTGGTTGACATTGATTGAAGGTGATTAAGTGTACCGCTCTCTTTCTCACTGAAGTTTGTTAAAATAAATACCTGTACATAAGAGGGAAGTTGGTGTCTTCTCATTTTGCAAATGGATTCTATGAATCTGATTTCTTTCTCACATTAAGTTAAAGATTAGCAGATATATTAGGCGAACACAGACAGGCAGGTAAAGAGATAATAGTCAATGAGGCAATTTCACCTTCCCTACTGAAAAAGGTTATTTACCTGAAGATGAAAGTTCATGATCAGTTGCATATATATAATTACATTTGATTATAGACCTATTGCCATTTCATTTTTTTCCCTGAGGTCAGCGTAATAGTCTATTTCCTGACCTCTGTCCATGTACATTTTCAAAGGCATTTCATAATGGTCGCAAATGCTTTCACAGAGAAATCAGCTATTTCCTCATGTCTCTCAAAGATGAAAAGATGATAGAGTGTATTAAAGGAAAAGGTGGAAACAGCATGGATCGTGGCTTTGATCTGCTCCATTGACCTCTGTAGGTCTTCAGTGCTGCTTATGTGGTTTAGAAACTGAACACTCTCCTAGAGGTCAGGATGGTATTTCCCCTAATTATAGAGGTTTTCAACTTTGGGTGCTTGGAGGCTTCCCTTCTATCAAGAGCCGATTCAACTCTCTATGGGTTGGATCCAGAGTAGTGGCATTCCACTTGTGCTGGAAGAAGGGGGTGGAAGGAGATCTTTACAATTCGTGGGCAGCATCTAATGCTGCCCGCATGCTAGCAGGACCCACCACTAGTGCACTGGGAAGCCAGCAGATCCTGGGGTGGATCAGTTGGAAGTACAACACTGCAGTGGTTCCACTCCAGCTTGGATCGCCGATTCCAAGAAGGTGGTGCTGGGGAATTATTCCTCTGTCCCTTGGCAATTATACCATGAGGTGCCACAGGGCTCTGTTTTATCCCCCTTGCTGTTTAACATGTACATGAAACTGCTGGGGGAGGTTATCCAAAGATATGGACTGAGGTGTCACCAATATGCGGATGACACCCAGTTCTATCTCTCCTTTTCATCAAATCCAGATGAGGCAGTGGAAGTTCTGAACCAGCCTGGGTGTGGTAATGGACTGGATGAGGGCCAATAAACTGAGGCTCAGTCCAGACAAGATGGAGGTACTGTTAGTGTGTGGTTCATCTGTCTGGCTAAGTGATGTTCAACCTGTTGTGGAGGGAGTTGCACTTCCTCTAAAGGATCAAATTCATAGTTTGGGGGTGTTCTTGGATCCAGCATTGTCACTAGAGGCACAGGTGGACTTTTTATCAGGTTAGACCAATATACCAACTACGTCCTTAACTGGGCAGAGATAGCCTAGCTTACAGTTATCCATGCTCTGATAACCTGTCCTCTGGATTACTGCAATACATGATACTTGGAGCTGCCTTTGAAAATGGTCTGGAAACTTCAGTTGGTCCAAAATATGGCAGCAAGATTGTTAAAGGGGCTGGCTGACATGATCATATTATGTCAGTACTTTTCCATCTACACTGGCTGCCAGTCCATGTCCAGGCACTATTGAAAGTGCTGGTATTAACATTCAAAGTCCTAAATGGCTTGGGGCCAGGTTACCTGAAGGATCATCTCCTCCCATGTACACCTGCCTGGACCCTAAGATGAATTTCAGTGGTCCTTCTCCAAGAGTCAGCCCCCAGAGGAAATGAGGTGGATTGTTACTAAGAAGAGGGCCTTTTCTGATGTGGCACCCCAGTTGTGGAATGAACTTCCCAGACAGGCTCACCTGGAGGCTACACTGTGCTCTTTTTATTTTCCCAGGTATTTTAGTTTTTCAGTTTCTGTTTTAAATCTGGTATTGTGCTTTCAGTCTTTGCACTGTGTCTAGGTTCTATTTAGTTATCATTTTTATTTTTATACTGTAGTTTTAAACTTTTAAATTTTTATATTGTATTTTATCATCTTGCATGTTATGGTTTTAATTGTTGTGAACTACCCAGAGAGCTTCAGCTATTGGCCAGTATAGATATGTAATAAATTAAAAAAATAAAAAAAAAATTATAAGAGGTGATGCAGGGGGAAGGCGGAGTCAGTGGAAATCACCCTCCTGTCCCCTTCTTCCAGCAGGGAACCTCCACTAGATCCTGGTGCCTTTTATGAATGGAAGGGCCCATCTGTTCAGGGAATGGCCAATCCAGATCCAACCTTCTATCTTTCTCTCATTTACTGTCACCACTCTTGCTATCATTTCCTAGATCTGTGTTCTATGCATTAAGTTCATTTGCAATTATATTTTCTTCTCTGTTGGTCTGATCTATTTTGTTCACAATGGGAAAACCCCAACTTACTGTAGTAATCATTATATTAGCATTTATGTAGTGATTTATAATATTCAGCACATTTCTGAATAATTGTTATAGCAGTGTGTATTGTTATCCTCATATCACCAATGGGGACCTGAAATGGAGAGAATGGTTTGCATAAGCCCACCTAGTGGGCATCATTTGTTGTTGTTCAGTCGTTAAGTCATGTCCGACTCTTCGTGACCCCATGGACCATAGCACGCCAGGCTTTTCTGTCCTCCGCTCTCTCCCGGAGCGTGCTCAAGTTCATATTCATTGCATCGGTGATGCTATCTAGCCATCTCATCCTCTGCCGTCCCCTTCTCATTTTGCCTTCAGTCTTTCCCAGCATCAGGGTCTTTTCCAGTGAGTTTTGTTTTCTCTTCGCATCATAGCAGACATTAAATTTGAATAGGATTCTTCCTAGTGCACCTCATGCCCTCCACAATGTCAAAGATGAAAATAGAGACACAGTTGTAAGATCCCTATTCTGAAACTTAAGTCTGATTTCTGAGTGCCTCACCCCACCCCTTTACACTGGTAAAAGTTCTATGCTGTTTCCTCTTACTTCATAGAATCATAGAATCATAGAATAGTAGGGTTGGAAGGGGCCTACAAGGCCATCGAGTCCAACTCCCTGCTCATTGCAGGAATCCAAGTCAGAGCATCCCTGACAGATGGGTGTCCAGCCTCGTCTTGAGTGCCTCCAGTGTGGGAGAGCCCACCACCTCCCTAGGTAATTGGTTCCATTGTCGTATTGCTCTAACAGTCAGGAAGTTTTTCCTGATGTTCAGCCAGAATCTGGCTTCCTGTAACTTGAGCCCATTATTCCGTGTCCTGCACTCTGGGATGATCAAGAAGAGATCCTGGCCTTCTTCTCTGTGACAACCTTTCACGCACTTGAAGAGTGCTATCATATCTCCCCTCAGTCTTCTCTTCTCAAGGCTAAACATGCCCAGTTCTTTCAGTCTCTCTTCATAGCGCTTTGTTTCCAGTCCCCTGATCATCTTTGTTGCCCTCCTCTGAACCCTTTCCAGTTTGTCTGCATCCTTCTTAAAGTGTGGTGCCCAGAACTGGACACAGTACTCCAGATGAGGCCTAACCAGTGCTGAGTAGAGGGGAACTAGTACTTCCCGGGATTTGGAAGCTATGCTTCTATTAATGCAGCCCAAAAGAGCATTTGCCTTTTTTGCAGCCACATCACATTGTTGGCTCATATTCAGCTTGTGATCTACAACAATTCCAAGATCCTTCTCGCTTGTAGTGTTGTTGAACCACGTGTCCCCCATCTTGTAACTGTGCATTTGGTTTCTTTTTCCTCGGTGCAGAACTTGGCATTTATCCCTGTTAAATGTCATTCTGTTGTTTTCTGCCCAGCGCTCCAGTCTATCCAGGTCATTTTGAATTTTGTTTCTATCTTCCAAAGTATTAGCTATCCCACCCAATTTTGTGTCATCTGCAAATTTGATCAGCATTCCCTGCATCTTCTCTTCCAAGTCATTAATAAAAATGTTGACAAGCACTGGGCCCAGGACTGAGCCCTGTGGTACCCCACTCATTACCTCTCCCCAGTTTGAGAAGGTCCCATTGATAAGCACTTTTTGAGTCCGATTCTGTAGCCAACTGTGGATCCACCGGATCGTTGTTTCATGTAGACCACTTTGAGCTAGTTTGCTCATCAGGATATCATGGGGTATTTTGTCGAAAGCTTTGCTTAAGTTGAAATATATGATGTCTACAGCATTCCCATGGTCTACAAGGGAGGTTACTTGATCAAAAAATGAGATCAGATTCGTCTGGCAGGACTTGTTTTTGACAAATCCATGTTGGCTTCGAGTAATCACTGCATTGTTTTCAAGGTGCTTCTAGATGGATTGCTTTATCATCTGCTCCAGAATTTTCCCAGGGATTGATGTCAGACTGACTGGTCTGTAGTTCCCAGGTTCCTCCTTTTTACCCTTTTTTGAAGATAGGGACAACATTAGCCCTCCTCCAGTCATCTGGCACTTCCCCCGTCCTCCATGATTTCTCAAAGAGAATAGACAGTGGTTCCGAGAGTTCTTCTGCCAGTTCCTTTATTACTCTAGGATGCAGTTCATCTGGCCCTGGAGATTTGAACTCATTCAAAGTAATTAGGAGTTCCTTGACCATATGCCTATCAATCTCAAGCTGCAATCCTGCCCCTTCAGCCTGTACTTCGCCTTTGCCAGGGGGGTCATAGACCCTCTTTTGGGAGAAGACGGAGCCAAAGTAGGAATTGAGCACCTCTGCCTTTTCTTTGTCCTCTGTTATCATTTTGCCATCCTTATTTAATAGCTGAATCACCATTTCTTTCCTCTGCCTTTCACTATGCACGTAGCTGAAGAAAGCCTTTTTGTTGTTTTTAGCATCCCTAGCTAACCTCAGCTCATTCTCAGCTTTAGCCTTCCTGACACCATCCCTGCAATTCTGTGCTACCTGCCTGTACTCTTCCTTTGTTACTTGGCCTTCTTTCCACTTCCTATATGTGTGGTTTTTTGTTTTCAGGTCATCCCTAAGCTTTTTGTGAGGCCACATTGCTTTCTTCTGTTGTCTTCCACCTTTTCTTCTTGTTGGAATTGTTTGTAATTGTGCCTTGAGATTTTCCTTTTTTAAAAGCTCCCACCCATCTTGGACTTCTTTTCTCATTAGCGTTGCTTGCCATGGGACCTTACTGATAATTGTTCTGAGTTTATGAAAATCAGCTTTCCTAAAATCCAGGGTACGTGTTTGACTACACTCGGCTTTTGCTTCCCTTAGAACCAAGAACTCAAGTGCAACATGGTCGCTTTCCCCCAGAGTTCCTGTAACTGCTACTTTATCCACTAAGTCTTCTCTGTTGGTTAGGATCAAGTCAAGGATAGCCGATCCTCTAGTTCCTTCCTCTACTTTCTGTAGGAGGAAGTTATCCACCGCACAAGTCAGGAATTTCCTGGAGGGGCCATGTTTTGCAGAATTTGTCTCCCAACAAATATCGGGGAATTTGAAGTCCCCCATTACTACTATATCATGCTTCCTTAAAACATTGGCTATTTGCTTTTCAAAAGTTTCATCCTCATCTTCTCCTTGGTTGGGTGGCCGGTAGTAGACTCCGACCACCAGGTTCCTTTTATTCTTTGCTCCATTTATTTTGATCCAGATGCTCTTGATGGGGCTACCAAGCTCATCCTCCTGTATTTCTGTGCAGAGATACGTATTTTTCACATACAGTACAACCCCACCTCCCTTTCTGTTCCTCCTGTTCTTTTTGAACAAGTTATATCCTTCAATTGCTGTATTCCAGTCATGAGAGTCATCCCACCAAGTCTCAGTTATATCTATCAGGTCATAATTTCCCTCCTGTATTAAGAGTTCAAGTTTGTTCTGTTTGTTTCCCATACTCTGGGCATTAGTGTACTAGGGATGGTGGAGAATTTCTCCACGAATCTCGGGGCGGCTGAATGCCAACGCATTCGGCCCCTCGAAATTGGCAGTGAAATTCTCCGCCCCCCCCCCCTGGGATGGGACTTACCTCATGCGAATGTCCCTCTCGGCAGCGGGTCCCAGTGGCAGTTTGGCGAGGGTGGGGGCGGCGGCCGGTCTTCCGACGGGCTGCTGCCGCCGCCATTACAAACTAAATGTAAAAACAAAACAAAACACACACACGTGATAGGCTACGTAACGATTTACATAGCCTATCACGGCTAGATTTCCAAAGTCAGCCGTGATAGGCTACGTAAATCGTTACACAGCCTATCACGGGTGACTTTGAAAAAAAAAAAGTGCATATGCAAATGGCGGCGCCCATGGGCGCCACCATTTGTGTTCCTTATTTGGGCCCAGGTAGTCTATGTAAAGATTTACATAGACTACGGCAAAAATAAGGGCAACGCAAATAGCTTTGCCCTTATTTTCGCCGTAGTCTACGTAAATCTTTACATAGACTACCCAGGCCCAAATAAGGAACGCAAATGGCGGTGCCCATGGGCGCCGCCATTTGCGTACGCACTTTTTTTTTTTCAAAGTCACCCGTGATAGGCTGCGTAACGATTTACGTAGCCTATCACGGCTGACTTTGGAAATCTAGCCGTGATAGGCTACGTAAATTGTTACGTAGCCTATCACGTGTGTGTGTTTGTTTGTTTTTACATTTACTTTTTTATTTCGTGGCCGGGGAGATGGGGCGCTCCTCCCCAGCCTGAATTTCGGCGGCGAGGGATGGGGCGCCTCCCCCCCGGCCTGAATTTCGGCCGGATGGGGCGGGGCTCCTCCACCCCCGGCCTGAACTTCGGGGGGAGAACCGAAGCACCTCCCCCCACCGCGAAGCAAGCTGCGGGACCAGGTAAGGGACTTTCGTCCATCGTTATACAGACATCGAAGACCATGTGCTTCATAGTCTGGCTTTCTTCCTTCATGTGTCTGAAGAGTATTATTGGGCACTATCAGAGCTGTTCTCTCCGTTGTAGTGCATGCGCCTACGTCCACTGTTACCCCCAACTTTAAATCTCCCTTCCCCGTAGGATTCAGTTTAAAGCCCAACTGATGAAGTTCTTCATGCTGTGGCCAAACACATTCTTCCCAGGCTTTGTGAGGTGCAACTCGTCCCTTGCCAACAGCCCATCTTCCAGGAAGTATAGCCCGTGGTCCCAGAATCCAAATCTCTCTCGTCGGCACCAACTTCGTAGCCAGTCATTCACCCGGAGTATTTTTCATTCCCTTTCTATCCCTCTTCTAACTACTGGAAGGATGGATGAGAAAACTATCTGGGCCCCAAAGTTCTTGAGTTTCCTTCCCAAAGCTTTACTTTGCAATGAATTAGCCTGTCCTCCACTGAAAACCCATGTCAGTGTTCATTCCTTTGGTTAATACATGAACACTCACACAAAATATTGTTTTATTATTTCACAGTGTGTGAAATTTGTTTATTTAACTTATATCCTGTCTTTGTTCCACAAAATGGCACTCAAGCAGCTAACAATAAAACACAGATTAAAAACAAAATCTTAACATCAATACCTTAAAAACACAATTAAAAACACAACAATAAAAGAAATAAGCAGTATCAAGTGATTTAAGAGCTCTTCAGCAACAGGCCAGCATATAGGCCAAAGGCCTGCCTGAATAAAAATGTCTTTGCCTGCTGGTGGAAAGGCAACAGAGAAGGGGCAGCTTCTCCGGCAGGGAGTTCCAGAGCCAGGCTGGAAGCGGCCACAGTTTCACCATTATTTAACCTGTGTTGGGTCAGGGTGTATGCCAGGTGACATTCTGAATATGCAGCCCTGAGCGGAGGTTGCCATGCTGTGCAAATCTGGCCAGCAAGGGTTATTTGAGGGTTCAATAGCACTCAACCTTCGGTGGCTGGGTTTGCATGACACGACAGCTCCTGAGAGGGGCTTGCATATTCAAAATGTCACATGTGCACACCTGGAACATGCCACAGCTCATCAGGGGTTAAAAACTCTCAATGAGCCCGCCATGTCATGTGAATCTGGTCACTGAGAAGGCCCTCTCTTGCATTGCCACTAAACATGCCTCTGATGGTGGAGAGACCAGGACTACTGCCTCACGCAAGTATTTTAAAATTCAGGCAGTCTTGTATGGGAGAATGCATTTATAAAATCACCTTTCAGCCCAGCTTCCCCCCCCCACAAGCTTTTGTTGGGGCTGGGGGTTAAAAGAAAATCCCCCTGAAATTTGGAGGGGGCAGGCAACTTTTGTAGAACATTTTTGGCATGTGTGTGTTTTCACATGCCACAGTTTAGATGAGGTGACCGAGGAGGAGTTGGCATCTTTTCTTCTATTAAAAAAAGCCTTGCTGTTGCTAAATAGCATCACTCTTATGGGCATTCTAGATGAACTTAAAGGACTTGCTACCACTGGAAGTGATGGCAAGGCACAAGTGGAAAAACAGGTGATGAATACCCTCCACCACCTCATCTAAACCAAGTCAACTCTCCCCCCACCCAGACTGTCTACAAAATATGCCTGTCCCTGGAAAATACCTAAATTCTTTCTGCCCACTTTGTGCCCTGTCAAAGTATGTGGGGTGGATGCGTGGAATTGGCTCCAGCTTTCTTTATAAGCAAAGGCTACCAGACTCAAAATGCATTCCCTCTCCTTCCCCTCCCAGAAATGTCACATCTTGTGACCCTGGGGAGAAAGCTGAACTCTAACAACAGATACTAATTAACATTTTAATAAGGCATCCCCGGAAGGCAAAAACAGGGACAAAATAGTGACAGTGATTTACCAGGAATAGGTAACAAAAATTAGGGACTGTCCCTGGTAAATCAGAACAGTTAGGAAGTATGATGGCTTACATTCTTAGGGCCAAACACACTTTTTATATGTGTGTTAAACTGAACCCTTCGTTTTGAAGAAAAAGCAGCCATGGGGCCCTGATCTGGAACATGCTCATGTGGTGGATTAGAGACCTGAAACGTTTTCCCGCTGAAAATTGCAGCAACTTCATGGCCAGATAGCAGCTGGGGGAGGGGAGGGGGAAGAACCAGCATGTCACACCCCCCCCCCTGCCGCAATCCAGATCAAAATTACATTCCAGATCAGGGCCCCATGGTTGCTTCCCCCCCACACACAAAAAGAAGAACCAGTCATTTGAAACACGCTTCTTTTTTGAAATCATGTTTGGTTTAATATGCAGCTTGATACCAAACTGCACCAGCTATCATGATACCTCAGTTCATTCCTGTTATATCAAGTGGCTAGGCAAAAGCCCAAGGCATGATTTAGTCAAAGTTAACTAGTTTTCAATACCATCGACAACATGGCCTTGCTCTGGTTTGATTAAAGCTGAGAAAGACAACAGGGTCAGCCCAAGACATTTTGCTGCCTGAAGGAAAGGACAGGATGATGCCCCACTCCCATTCCATATTAGAAGCTGAATTTTACTTCAACACAGTTTTCCTTAGTATAATGTGATTTTGTGCACATATCCCCCCTTTGTACATATTTTTGTGCACACTTTTTTGTACTATATTAATTTTGGGGTGGACATTTTTTGATTTGCGGAGTGCATCACAAAATTCAGGAAAGTGCGAACATTACTGTATTACTGCATTCTGGTTCACACATAGGTTCAGAAAGTATAAATTTGGTAAGTTTGCATTAAAATGCAAACTAAAGAAATTTCTCTACCATCCCTGGCAAACACACACACACACACACACACACACAACACTGGGGCTCTTCACACAACACGCTAACCCACACTCAGTGGGAAATTGTGGGTTGTTTGTTGAACCATGGGTTAATGTGTTGTCTGTACCCAGGACATTTTCCACAGGGTGGCTTGCTAACCACCCAGGATGATACCCCACCCCCATTCCACATATTGAAGCTGAATTTTACTTCAACACAGTTTTCCCTAGTATAATGTGGTTACACATGTTAATCTCCCTGAACAACCCAGCAACAAACCATGGATTCTCAAGGTGTCTTGTTTGAGGAAAAATAAGCCATGCTGCATGGTTAACAAGCCACCCTGCAGAAAATGTCCTGGATTCAGACAACAGGCTAACCCACAGTTCAACAAACAACCCACTGTTCAACAACAACCTACACCCAACCACTGAGTATGGATTAGCATGTTGTGTGTACCTAGCTTACCATTGCTTCTTGGTTTGCCTACTAGGTGTTGGATCTGGGATCTGCCTTCCACAAGAAGAAGGAACTTCCTGTGAGAAGAAGGGCTCTGCTCCTGGAAGATTCCTCTGCTCTCGATTTTAGGGATCCCCCCCCCATACACACACACATACACACCCATTCAGCTGAGAGACAGTGATTGGCTTAATGTGTTCCAGGAAGCTTCATAGCTGAGTGGAGATCTGAGTCTGGGTTTCCCTAGCCCCAGTGTGTTTGCTGTAGAACAGTCTGTGTCCCCAGTGGGTAGAAGAAGGCAGCTACCGCTTAATTGCTGCTTCCAGTCTGGGCCATTGTGCCCCACTACTAGGGATGTACGACAGTGACTTACCTTTTCGTGGATTCTGTTCATGGGGGGGGGAGGCGTTCCGTCCCTCCCCCTGGAATCCTCGATGGGGGGGAGGCGATCCAGTCCTCCCCCCTGGAATCCTCGACGGCCGGCTGTGCTTCGCAGCAGCTCCGCAGAGCAGCTGGTCAGGCCCAGGCCAGGGCCATCTGCAGCCGGATTTCTAGCTGCGGAGGGCTCTGGGTAACAAAAAAACAAACAAACGCATATGCAAATGGCAGTGGCTACGGCCGCCGCCATTTGCGTTCCTTTTTTTGCCGTCTTAGTCTATGTCAACATTTACGTAGACTAAGACAAAGAAAAGAAAGGGGAACACAAATAGAGTAGTGGGCGCTATTTGCATTCCCCTTTCTTTTCTTCGTCTTAGTCTACGTAAATATTGATGTAGACTAAGACAGCGAAAAATAAGGAACGCAAATGGCGGTGGCCATAGCCGCTGCCATTTGCGTACGCGTTTTTTAAAAAAACCCAGATGTGATAGGCTACGTAAGTCTTTACGTAGCCTATCACGTCTATGGGGGGGGAAAGAGAGTGCAAATGGCGGCGGCGGGAGCCGTTTGGAAGACCAGCCACCGCCGCTGCCACTGCCGAAGCCGCCACTGGAGCTGCCGCCATCCAGGAACATCTGCCCCGGGTAAGTCTCATCCCGGGGGGGATCTGCGGGGGGGTGGGGGGGTGGCAGGCCATTCCGCAATGGATTTCGGGGGGCCGAATGCACTGTCATTCGGCCTCACCGAGATCCGTCATGGAATTCTCTGACATCCCTACCCACTACTGGCTGTTGCATTGACCTTTTCTCCCTGCCCCTCCACCCACAACCACCAGCTCAGTCCAATCCATCCCATCCCAGGTACATCACCTCCTTGCAAACTTTCCCAAGGAAACCTCTCTGCAAAAGTTTCTTCAAAGAATCAAGGGTGCAGGGCTGATTCCTAATCCTCTGATTATGGGGGGGGGGCAGGAAAGATACCTTTATCTTCCCTTTTCTTCTTCTTTTCCACTTTGCATGCCAGCTTGTCAGGTTCCTAGTGTTTGTAGGGATGTATGAATTGTGTACCTTCCGTGCCGCTTGACTCCCGCAGTTTGTGGCCAGTGCTCACAAATGGCACTCCTAGGAGTGCTTCCCTAGGAGGAAGAGCTGAACAGGGCAGTCACAAACCTTCCCACCCAGCCAGAAAGGTAGCTGGGCAGGTAACTGGTTCAACCTCTTTTTCTCCCTTCCACTTCTGCCTGCCCTCATGCAAAGGAAGCTGCTCCAGCTGGTCCAGGGACTATAGAAGCAAGCAAGATCCCAGAGAGCGAACGACCAGAGTGAGTGAACAGGGGGAGCAAACAGGAATTGGCCAGGGGAGTTCAGCAGGGGAGGTCAAGGGGAAGGCCCCTAACATTTTTTTAAAATTTATTTTTCTTGTAACACACACTTCCATTCCAGTGGGACTCTGCTTTTAACCTTCAGTGATTAGAGGACCAGGCTCAGGCTAGTCTAGAACAATCAGAAAGCTAGACACAAAAAGGGAAAAGAGGCAATGGAAGGATAGGACTCTCCAGTGGTGGTGACCTGCAAGGTGTGTGCCATGTTTGTTTTCTTGCCTGAGAACAACATGGCCTACACCTGCAACAAGTGCAAGTTGATCACGCTGCTGGAAGAAAAAGTAAGTGGACTGGAGCGGCGACTGTCGACCCTCCGGGGATAAGAGAACATGAAGCATTCTTGGACAGGATGGTGGAACTACAGCAGCAAAGTGAAGACCAGAAGCTTGGAGAGCAACAGCAAGCTGAGGTAGAAGTGGGAAATGTTGAGGTGTAGGGGTGTATGAAACCCCGCTTACCTGGCTCCGCCGAGCTCCACAGGTGGGGGGAGGCGCTCTGTCCCTCCCCCCGGAATTCTCGCTGGGCGGGGAGGCGCTCCGTGTCTTCCCGCCGGAATCCTGGCCGGCTGGCTCCACTCCGCGGCCAAGCCACCGGCCGACTCCAGCCACCCGCAGCCAGACATCCAGCCACTGGACAGCCCTGCAGGGACGCAAATGGCGGCTGTCATAGCCGCCATCATTTGTGTCCCTGCAGTGAGGGGAAAACAGCATAATATTTACGTAAAATATTTACGTAGCCTATCATGGCAGGGGGAAAACCCCAGCGTACGCAAATGGCGGTAGCCGCCACCATTTGCATACGCTGGGATTTCCCCCCCCCCGCCGTGATAGGCTATGTAAATACTTACGTAGCCTATCACGTTCTCTGCAGGGACGCAAATGGCATCCCTGCATTAGCTGTGATAGGCTACATAAGTATTTATGTAGCCTATCACGGCTGAAGAAGGAGGAAGTGAATGGTGGCCGCAGGACGGCCACCATTTGCACAGCAGTGCGGACGGGAGCAAGTAAGTGCTCCGTTTCGCGTGCCTTTTGTGGGGTGGGGGGGTGGGGGCTTCGTTCCGCGACGGTTTTTGGGAGAATTCTCTGACATCCCTATTGAGGTGAGGAAAAATCCAGTAGAGGGAGGATACTCCTTGGAAAAGGGTGACAGTTAGGAGCAGAAGAACTAGAAGCCATTCTGCAATAGTGGAAGCAGTGGAGCTGTGGAACCGATTCCAGGTACTTGCAGATGAGACTGGAGGACAGCCTGCAGAGGAAGAATTACAGAGGAACCTGCATGAGAGCGAGCAAGAGGCTCAAGGTCAGTCAAACAGAGGTGATGAAACCCAGGCCTACAACAACAAGAAGAGAAGACTAGTAGTAGTGAGAGACTCCTTGCTGCGTGGGATTGAAACCCAAGTATGTCGTGAAGACCCGTGGACTCACCAGGTATGTTGTCTCCCGGGAAGACGGATTAGAGATTTGACTGAAAGGTTGCCTGCACTGACAGGTATCCCTTTCTTCTCATCCATGTCGGAACAAATGATACCGCCAAGTGGAGCTATGAAGAAATCACATCAGACTTTGAAGCTTTGGGAAGGAAGTCAAGAACTTTGGGACCCAAATAGTTTTCTTATCCATCCTTCCAGTAGTTAGAAAAGTGATAGAAAGGGAAAGAAAAATACTCCGGGTGAATGACTGGCTATGAAGGTGGTGCCAGTGTGAGAGATTTGGATTCTAGGACCATGGGCTATACTTCTTGGAAGATGGGCTGTTGGCAAGGGACGGGTTGCACCCCACAAAGGATGGGAAGAATGTGTTTGGCCACAGCATGAAGAACTTCATCAGGAGGGCTTTAAACTGAATCCTATAGGGAAGGGAGATGTAAAATTCAGGGTAACAATAGGGATGTATGAATCCCACTAACCCATCTGTTCCAGGGCATCGGTGGTGGTGGGGAGGCGCTCCGTCCCTCTCCCCGGAATCCTCCCTGGCTGGCTCTGCTCCGACTCCGCGGAGCTGCTGGCCAAGCCGTGATAAGCTACATAAGTATTTACGTAGCCTATCACGGCAAAAGGCAGCCACACAAATGGTGGCTGCCACGCCATTTGCATGGCTGCCTTTTGCCGTGATAGGCTACATAAGTATTTACGTAGCCTATCATGGCAAAAGGAAGCCACGCAAATGGTGACCGCTACGACGGCTGCCATTTGCGGCCGCAGCAAACCGGCAGTAGATGGGAGAGCCGCCAGAGCTGCCAGAGCCGCCGCCACATCCGCCGCCGCCGCCGCATCCGCCGCCAGGTAAGCTCCGTTCCGGGGGGATTCTGCGTGGTGGCGGAGGCCGTTCTGTCACAGATTCTGGGGGGCCAGATTCTAAAGAATCCAGCCTCACTGGAGTCTGTGGCGGAATTCTTTGACATCCCTAGGTAACAGTGGACAAAGGCTCATGCACCGCAGCAGAGAGAACAGCTCTAATAGCGCCCAATAATAATCTTCAGAAACATGTAGGAAGAAAGCCAGACTATGAAGCACATGATCTTCGATGTCTATATACTAGGGATGGGCAGATTCCCTACCTGCTCTTCCGGGGGGAATCTACGCATGGGAGGGAAGCGATCCGTTCCTCCCCCCGGAATCCTGGCCGGCCGGCTCCACTCTGTGGCGATTCCACAGAGCCGCTAGCCGGCTCCAAAGCGCCAGTGATATGGGTGCCATTGCTGTATTGCTGGCTGAGGGGACTATCTCTGGATGCAAATGGCATCCACTACGCCATTTGCGGCCATAAAGGTCTTAGTTTAAGGTAAATGCAGCCGCCATTTGCGTCCCTGCTTTTTCACGTGATAGGCTACGCAAATATTTGCATAGCCCATCATGTGAAAAAGCAGGGACACAAATGGCGTAGTGGATGCCACCCACCTCCAGAGCTAGAACTGAGAGCCAGCAGCCCGAGCAGGATCAATGCCATCAATCAGGCTGTGTCAGAGGCAGTGAGCCTCTGTATGCCAGTTGCTGGGGAACATGAGCAGGAGGGTGCCACTGCACCCAGGCCCTGCTTGCGGGCTTCTGAGAAGCAGCTGGTTGGCCACTGTAGGAACAGAATGCCAGACTATATGGGCCCTTGGTTTGATTCCTCCAGGGCTCTACTTTGGTTCTTAACATGCCTGATAATTAATCTCTAGAATTAAAACCAAAAATAGACTTGCAGAAGTCCATGGGTTCAGTTCACTTAGAAATTCTCCTGCATAAGCTGCATTGAAAATTAAAGGGAACCAGATAAGATGCTTTCGCGTGATTCCTCTTTATTTCAGTGAGGCTTGCACAGGAGAGCTTCCTCTAGATTATGTCCAATGTGTGCATTTGTTTTTGTAGAAGGAAGGATATACATAACACCTCTCCCTCCAGTGGGAGCTCAAGATCTCTCCCTTGAAGCCTTGTCTCCTGCAAAAGAATGTGTTTCGCCAGAGCAAACTGTGAATCTGAACGTTGTTCCAACATGTTGGATTACGAACATACAGAGCTTACAACTTTGAGTATCAAACACAGAGACGCATGGCTGCAAAGGGAAGATTTGGACCATTCTGAAACACTTTGTCATTTCACCATTATGATTTACAGCACAATCCTAGGAATGTCTCCTCAGGAGTAGTTTAATGACACTTACTCCCAAATAAGTGAGTTTAATTAAACCTACTCCCAAATAAATGAGTTTAATGAGACTTACTTCCAAATAAGTGAGTTTAATTAAACTTACTCCCAAATAAGTATATACCAGCCTTCCCCATACTTGCACCTTCCAGATGTGTTGGACTACAGCCCATCATTCCTAGCCAGCATGGCCATTGGTAAGAAATGAGTTGGGCTACAAGTGCAATAATTCCCAGCCATGCTTATCAGGGATGATGGGAAAGGTAGTCCAATACATCTGGAGGGCACCAGGTTAGGGAAGTCTGGTATAGGTAGATCATACCACATTGCAACTACTAACACTGGGACCACGCTGCTTGAAATAGCACATACCCATGTGAGCCTGCCCTTTCAGTTCTGCCACCATAGGATGCTTTTTTGGTGGGGATGTGAGAGACAGTCTTTTCCATGGCTCCATTTCTGCTGCCCTTCCACTGGCAAGCAAATGTAGTTTTATTCAAGCAGACCTTTGGCATGTAAGCTGGTCTGTTTGGTTGGGGGATGTTTTTATTCTTTTTGTTCTTTTACTGTGGTCTTTTTAGATTGTGTTCTTAATTTTCTTTTATTGTTTTAGCTAAGTTTTCTGGTATAGAAATGTAATTATAATAACTGACCATTCAAAGTTGTTTTTAGTTATATGTTATTTGTGTATATTGTGTGTGTGCTTTTATGTAAATGGCTTTTAAACTTTGTATATTATATTTAATGTTTGAATTTATGTAAAATGCCCAGAGAGCTTTGGCTATGGGGCGGTATAGAAATGTAAATTAATAATAATAATAATTTATTTTAAATGTTGGTTCTTATTACTGTTAGCCATTTTGAGTGCTTGTTCCTTGGTGGAAATGGTGGGGTCAAATCAAATAAATAAATAATAGAGATGTACGAAACGAGTTACCTGTTTCGTTTCGTGACATCCGTGGGGGGGGGAGGCGCTCCGTCCCTCCCCCTGAAATCCTTGCCGGCTGGCCGGCTCCGCTCCGCGGCGACTCCGTTGAGCCACCAGCCGGGGCCGCCCACAGCGACATCCGGCCACTGCTCGGCTATGCAGGGATGCAAATGGCGGCCGCCATAGCCACCGCCATTTGTGTCCCTTTTTTTAGCCGTGATAGGCTATGTAAATATTTACGTATCCTATCACAGCAAAAAAAGGGAATGCAAACGGCAGCGGCTATGGCGGCCGCCATTTGCATTCCCTTTTTTCCCCGTGATAGGCTACATAAATACTTACATAGCCTATCACGGCCTCTGTAGGAACGCAAATGGCATCCCTGAGTTAGCCGTGATTAGGGATGTACGAAAGTCACTTTTTGAAGGGTGACATTTGTGGGGGGGGCAGGCGCTCCATCCCTCCCCCCGAAATTCTCTCCTGCCAGCTCCGCTCCACGGAGATTCCATGGAGCCACCGGCCGGGGCTGTCCGCAACCAGACATCTGGCTGCTGGGCAGCCTGCAGGGACACAAATGGTGGCTGCCATAGCTGCCACCATTTGCATCCCTGTATCTTGCCATGATAGGCTACGTAAATATTTACTTAGCCTATCACGGCAAAAAACCCACAGAGAATGCAAATTGCGGCGGCTACGGCGGCCGCCATTTGTGTTCCCTTTTTTTTTTTGCCGTGATAGGTTACGTAAATATTTACATAGCCTATTACGGCAAAAAAAAAAAGGGAATGCAACTGGTGGCCACTACGCCATTTGCGCCCCTCTTTTGTTGTAATAGGCTATGTAAATATTTACATAGCCGTTGTTTATTCGTTCAGTCGCTTCCGACTCTTCGTGACTTCACAGACCAGCCCACGCCAGAGCTTCCTGTCGGCCGTCACCACCCCCAGCTCCCCCAAGGTCGAGTCCGTCACCTCCAGAATATCATCCATCCACCTTGCCCTTGGTCGGCCCCTCTTCCTTTTGCCTTCCACTTTCCCTAGCATCAGCATCTTCTCCAGGGTATCCTGTCTTCTCATTATGTGGCCAAAGTACTTCAGTTTTGCCTTTAAGATCATTCCCTCAAGTGAGCAGTCTGGCTTTATTTCCTGGAGTATGGACTGGTTTGATCTTCTGGCAGTCCAAGGCACTCTCAGAGTTTTCCTCCAGCACCACAGTTCAAAAGCATCTATCTTCCTTCGCTCAGCCTTCCGTATGGTCCAGCTCTCACAGGCATAGGTTACTACAGGGAATACCATTAACTATGCTTTAACTATGCAGACCTTTGTTGTCAGTGTGATGTCTCTGCTCTTCACTATTTTATCAAGATTTGTCATTGCTGTCCTCCCAAGAAGTAAACATCTTCTGATTTCCTGGCTGCAGTCAGCGTCTGCAGTAATCTTTGCGCCTAGAAAGACAAAGTCTGTCACTGCCTCCACGTTTTCTCCCTCTATTTGCCAGTTATCAATCAAGCTGGTTGCCATAATCTTGGTTTTTTTGAGGTTGAACTGCAACCCAGCTTTTGCACTTTCTTCTTTCACCTTTGTCATGAGGTTCCTCAGCTCCTCCTCGCTTTCAGCCATCAAAGTGGTATCATCTGCATATCGGAGATTGTTAATGTTTCTTCCAGTGATTTTAACTCCAGCCTTGGCTTCATCAAGCCCAGCACGTCGCATGATGTGTTCTGCGTACAGATTGAATAGGTAGGGTGAGAGTATACAACCCTGCCGTACTCCTTTCCCAATCTTAAACCTGTCCGTTGTTCTGTGGTCTGTTCTTACCGTTGCTACTTGGTCGTTATACAGATTCCTCAGGAGGCAGACAACATGACTTGGTATCCCCATACCACCAAGAACTTGCCACAATTTGTGATGATCCACACAGTCAAAGGCTTTAGAATAGTCAATAAAACAGAAATAGATGTTTTTCTGAAACTCCCTGGCTTTCTCCATTAGCCAGCGCATATTGGCAATTTGGTCTCTAGTTCCTCTGCCTTTTCTAAACCCAGCTTGTACATCTGGCAATTCTCGGTCCATGAATTGCTGGAGTCTACCTTGCAAGATCTTGAGAATTACCTTACTGGCATGTGAAATGAGTGCCACTGTTCGATAGTTTGAACATTCTTTGGTGCTTCCCGTTTTTGGTATGGGGATATCATATAGCTTGATTTTTTCCAATCTGTTGTGTTTTCCAAATTTGCTGGCATATGGCATGCATCACCTTGACAGCATCATCTTTAGGGATGGGGGAGAATTTCTCCCCGAAACTTCGTGGGGCTGAGCACCAACGCATTCAGTCCTAGCGTTGCCCTTATTTTCGCCGTAGTCTACGTAAATCTTTACGTAGACTACAGGGACCAAATAAGGAACGTGAATGGTGGCTCCCTATGGGGGCCGCCATTTGCGTACACTTTTTTTTTTTTTAAGTCACCCGTGATAGGCTACGTGATGATTAACGTAGCCTATCATGGCTTACTTTGCAGATCTAGCCGTGATAGGCTACGTTAATCGTTACGTAGCCTATCACGGGGCTTTTCTTTTTTCTTTTTTACTTTTCTTTTGAAGTTCGCAGCCGGGGAGACAGGGCGCTTCTCCCCGGCCTGAATTTCGGCCGGGCGAGGCGGGAAGCCTCCCCCCCGGCCTGAATTTTGGCTGGGCGAGGCGGGAACCCTCCCCCCCCGGCCTGAACTTCGGGGGGAGAAGCGAAGCACCTCCCCCCCACCGTGAAGCAAGCTGCGAGACCAGGTAAGTGACTTTTGTACATCCCTAAATTCATCTTGCAAGATTTTAAACAGTTCAGCTGGGATGCTGTCATCTGCTGCTGCCTTCTTATTAGCAATGCTTCTTAAGGCCCATTCAACCTCACTCTTCAGGATGTCTGGCTCTAGCTCACTGACCACACCGTCAAATCTATCCCCGATATTATTATCCTTCCTATACAGATCTTCCGTATATTCTTGCCACCTTTTCTTGATCTCTTCTGCTTCTGTTAGGTCCTTGCCATCTTTGTTTTTGATCATACCCATTTTTGCCTGGAATTTACCTCTGATGTTTCTAATTTTCTGGAAGAGGTCTCTTGTCCTTCCTATTCTATTATCTTCTTCCGCTTCCGCTTGTTTAAAAATAATTCCTTATCTCTTCTGGCTAACCTCTGGAATTTTGCATTTAATTGGGCATATCTCCCCTTATCACTGTTGCCTTTTGCTTTCCTTCTTTCTTGGGCTGCTTCCAGTGTCTCAGCAGACAGCCATCTTGCCTTCTTGGTTTTCTTTTTCTTTGGGACATTTTTTGTTGCCGCCTCCTGAACAATGTTGCGAACTTCTGTCCATAGTTCTTCTGGGACCCTATCTGCTAAATCTAGTCTCTTAAATCTATTCTTCACCTCCACTGCATATTTATGAGGAATATTCATGAGCTCATATCTAACTGAATATTCGTGAGCTCATATCTAACTGCAATAAGAAGTTCGTCATCTGAACTACAATCAGCTCCAGGTCTTCTTTTTACCAACTGCATAGATGTCCACCAACTTTGGCTACAAAGGATGTAGTCAATCTGATTTCGGTGTCGACCGTCTGGTGAAGTCCATGTATAAAGTCATCTTTTAGGTTGTTGGAAGAGAGTGTTTGTTATGCACAGTGAGTTGTCTTGGCAAAATTCTTTCAGCCTATGTCCTGCTTCATTTTGTTCTCCCAGACCATGCTTGCCTGTAATTCCAGGTGTCGTTTGACTACCCACCTTAGCATTCCAGTCTCCTGTAATGAAAATAACATCTTTGTTTGGCGTACTATCCAGTAGGTGCTGCAGATCCTCATAGAACTGATCTACTTCTGCTTCTTCAGCATCTGTGGTTGGGGCGTATATTTGGATCACTGTGATGTTAAATGGCTTACCCTGAATTCGAATTGAAATCATTCTGTCATTTTTTGGATTGTATCCAAGCACTGCTTTAGCCACTTTATTATTAATTATGAAGGCTACTCCATTTCTTCTGTGGTCCTCTTGTCCACAGAAGTAGATCTGGTGGTCATCTGATATGAAGTGGCCCATTCCAGTCCATTTCAGTTCACTGACACCCAAAATGCCTATATTTAATCTTGACATCTCCCCAGTAATCACATCCAATTTGCCCTGGCTCACAGATCTTACATTCCAGGTTCCTATGGTGTGTTGATCTTTAGAACATCGGATTCGTCGTTCACCACCAGCACCATCGGCTGCTAGCCATCATCACATCTGGGGCTAGTTGAACTTATCCTCTGTTCCTCCCCAGTAGCATTTTGACCATCTTCCGACCTGGTATACCGACATATCTCTGGTTGTACTGATCCATTTAGTTTTCATGGCAAGAATACTGGGGTGGATTGCTGTTTCCTTCCCCAGGGATTGTATTTAGTCTGACCTCTCTGCCATGACCTTCCCGTCTTGGGTGTCCCTTCACGGTTTAGCTCATGACATCATTGAGGTGCTCAAGCTTCAGCACCATGACAAGGTAATGATCTCCTTTGCTGAAGATTTACGTAGCCTATCACATGGCAAAAAAAAAGGAATGCAAATGGCAGCCACCGTAGCCACCGCCATTTGCGTTCCCTTAGTTTTGCCATTATAGGCTATGTAAATACTTAAGTAGCCTATCACGGCTTCCGCAGGGATGCAAGTGGCGTCCCTGCGTTAGCTGTGATAGGCTACGTAAGAATTTACGTAGCCTATCACAGATATATGGAAGAAGCGAATGGCGGCCGCAGACGCAGATGCCATTTGCAAAGCAGCACGGATGCTCCATTCCGGGCCCATTTTGCGGGGTGGGGGGGCAGGGGGCTTCGTTCTGCCATGGATTTCAGGGGGCTGAATGCACTGGCATTCGGCCTCACCGAGATCCATGGCGGAATTCTCTGACATCCCTAGCCATGATAGGCTACGTAAGAATTTACGTAGCCTATCATGGGAAAAATCATGAAGTGAATGGTGGCTGCAGATGCAGCCGCCATTCGCAAAGCAGCACGAACGGCACCAGTTAGGTGCTCCGTTTCGCACGCCTTTCGCGGGGTGGGGGGGCTTCGTTCCGCCACGGATTTCGGGGGGCGAATGCACTGGCATTTGGAATCACTGAGATCCGTGGCGGAATTCTCCACCATCCCTAACAACACAGACATAGCACAGTTGCAGCAAACAAGAGCGAAACATTCCCAGTTGACCTACAACATAAAATTCATGACTGAGCAGTCCAAAAGACAGCAAGCAGGGTCAATGCCCATTCCTGAATAAGTGGGTTTCATACACAACTGTTGAAAGGCCAGGAAGGAGCCTTGCAACTGCACCTCAGGTTAGTGCACTATCTCAGGACACCACTGTGAGTTATAGTCTCATAAGGAAATGATCAGTGGAGAAAGTTTGAATGAAAAATAGCTGTATAACTTTTTTTCCTTGAAAAGGCCTATCTGTTCAGTCATTTTGGGACATAACAGAAGTGTGACCCACAAGTTAATAAAGAACGCATGTTTACTAATTAGGTTTTATTCTCATTGGCCCATGTTAATTGCGAAATATCATTCTATCTCATATATGAATATGCAAATGCATGTCAGAATGGCACAAATTTTTAGTCGTCTCTCTTCTGCCAGCTTTAATTAGATCAAAAGTGGGTCCACCTTAGATTGACAAGATGGGTCCTACTCTTAATCAGGAAAACACGTTTGTCTTCTAACAGGTATCTTCTTTTGGCAGTCAGCAAACACTAATTAACAGACATAACTATATTAATTGCATTACTCTGCCACGTACTTATCAGCTAGCCTATGTTGCCTGTTTGCTAATGCAAATAGTCTTTACTTCTGTTGTGAATTCAACTTGAAAAAGTCTTTCTAATGCTAACTAGCAATCAATGCATATAAGATTTCTAAGATTTCTGTGGGGAATTCTGCATAATAGATGGTTTCTGTCTTTTGAGGTATGTATGGCCATTTAGTATAATTATTCCTTAGAGCTGTACCTATCATATTATCAGCTAGTGCAGAGGATAAAGAACATACATTTTATTTGTTTAAGAACAAAGAGACATAATCATTTCCTTTAGGTATTGCTAAACCAGTAACCTAAATAAAGAGACATGACCCAATGAGAAGCTTGCATTTAAGATAATTATACTTTTAAAAACCCTCTTTTAAAAATCCCTTATTTGTTTTCTTTTTCACTGATTTTCCACCCACCCCCTCCCCTAAATTAAAGAACCAACATTCTTGGAAATGGGAAAGTAAACAGGTACAGCTCAAAAGCCTACGTTTGCCCACGCTGGCCTCTCCCTGAGCTTTGCCCTGAGCTCTATTCTGGAGAGGCCACCCCTAGACCTGAGAGAGGGCAGTTCTTTCTCTAAATTCATTCATGCCTTGATCTCTCTAATCAGATTGCAAACAAGAATGCCGATTAGTGTCAGTTGTGATGGCGTTTTCATGATGTAGACAATAGGCTGCTACTGGCCACATGGAGACCACCTACTTGTTTCACATGGGCTACCAACAGCCATCATACTGTTATTAAATCTGGTCAGTCCCAATCGGTACTGTAGTTACCAGACCCAATTACATTTAAACATTTATCGCCAGTGGTGCAGACAGGGCGGAACCTCAGGGACAAGGTCCAGAGCCCAGTAGTCTGGGGGTAGGCGGGGGGAGAGGGAAATGACCACACGTACATGGTTGCAAGACCCCCTTTCTATTATGTTTTACTTTTATTATGTTTTACTGTTATCCTTTTCTACAACAAGTGCTTGTTTCCAAGTAAATGTAGTGAGCATCATAGCTGAAGAAGCACACTCCATCTTATTCCAGTAGTCACGATGGTGTTACGACTTAGGTGAATTTAAAATGTGAAACTGCACATGCTCAGAGTATTGTGTTTTGTTCGGTTTTACTCAGGATTGGCAAACAGCTTTTTTTTTACATTTGGTTTTTTGCTCTGCCAGATGATCAGAACTGTAGAAGCAACTAATGGTGTGCTTCACAACTGAAGTAATACACATAGCTGTCTAAAGTCCCCCCCACCCACCCTCCATAAGATCCTTACCTCCAGGATCTAGAATAACCTAGTTGCCTCACTGCTGTAAGCAAATACATTAGAGCCCTCTGGGAATTCCAAATGAGTCTCCTCCATTTGAACTAGGGTTGCAGATGTGAAAGGCAAAGAATAGGCACCATGTCCACTGAAGCATTCTTTACTCTAACAATGATTTTAACATTGTGCAATTCCTTATAGCTCCATTCTAAGCACATTTGTCAGGAAGCAAGACATTGCTCACTGATGTTGGTGCAACATACTTCCAAGTCTATCCAACATACTGGATAGAGAGTCCTGCCTCTTTTTTTCCCACTGTGCGCACAAAAGAATAGGGGGCGGGGCATGCTGAAGCGACTCCGGAAACTTTAAACATGTAATTTTATGAAACTGTTTTGTAGTGAGTCAGCCCACTGGTCTATCTAGCCCTGTGCAGTCTGCTCTAACTGATACCTCTTCAGGGCCTCATGTGGAGGTCTTTCCTGCCCTTGCTACTTTTTTTAACAGGCACTCCAAGGGATTGAACCTGAGACTTTCTTTGTGTGAATTATAAGAGTTGTAGTCCAACACACATGGAGCATGGACAAATGAGGAAGAGGGTCCAATGAGGGGCAGAGAGGGCTTAAATAGGCCCTCTGTCCTGCCCCTGCACCAGCATTGATGCAGCATGTGTCCGCATATCATATGTTGCTTGACCCAATCTCCTCCCGAGGGTGTTCCCAACCCACACTCAATCAGGGTGGGCGTACAATTGACCTTGTGTGTGCACGCCAGAATAAAGAGATGGGGCACAGAAATGTGGGTTAACTAGGACCACCAAATCCCTACCTGGTGTGTCTTACCCTTGCACAACCCTGCTACAGAAGAGGGACAAGCTCTATTGTGAGCAGAGATGGGTTAAAGAAGACGTAGACAACGAGCTTGGGTTGAAAATTGGGCCACGTTTATTGAAATACTTGCAAAGAGGTAACTAGGAAGGGCATCTAACTGTGTCAGCTGCTAGCTGGCACTTCTTGGGCGAAAACACACCCAGCCTGAGGGGTGGCGGTGATCTCGCCATCCCTCCAGACTGCCCCTTCTGGGGGAGCTAGACCTTCCGGTGTCACCCCCAACTTGGTGCCGCACAACACCTGGGTGAGTGAGTAGGGTTGGTCTCCCAGGCAACCCTTATTCCCCCCACCGAGCCGCACAACCCGTTCGGGGGGCCTCAGGCGTCACCTGTCACCATAAGGTGCCTCTGCATGCACACCATCCCTACTCCCTTCCATGTTTAGCCCGTCCTAGCCGCCAACTGGAATGTGACTGATGATATAGACCGTATTCCCTTACAGGACACACTCAACCCGGAAAACAGTGTGACGTAGGCAAAAAAGACTCACAGTAATAGGCCAATCGAACTGTGAGCCAAAAAATTCCTACATGGCTCCCAAAGGGGCAACTGGCAAGAAACCCACACTGCTTAGGGGAGGGTGGGAGGGAGCTGCGTCGAGCCAGAGAGCTGAGATTGGGAGGGGGCTGAGTTTAAGGCAACTCAGCCTGCCCCTCCTTACATGGTGGTGCCACTGGGGTGCACCAATCAGAGGCCCCTACGTCTTGTCACCCCACCCACCCACAGTGCCCCCCCTTTCAGCCAGACAAGCTGGTGCCAGGGTTAGGGCATTTCTATGATTCTAAGCCTCTGCTGATTCCCTTTCTCCAAATGATCAGGATAACATCTCTCAGGCCACATGACTCTTATCTTTGTCCTTCTTAGGTGGTACCTTCTCCAGGTCTTTGGCCTGTTCTAGGGCTGTTAGGTGGGCTAATATCCCTTTGATATTAGGGCCTTTGTCCTCAGCTGAGGATCAGGATGTCACTGGGGGAGATAGGTGCCTTGCTGTGTCTTCTTTGCCTTCTGTTTCCCTTTCAGGGTGCCTGTTGGATTTTGGGCCCCATGCAACCCACAGGAAAGTGAACTCTGGAAAGCGACATAAAGCGACGATGTCTTTATCCAATGGGCAGGATTACCTGTGGTGGGGTAGGTAAAAACTGAAGGTAGAAACTGAAAGTGCTGTTGTTTAGGTGGGCACTGCTGAGGCAAGGCAGGTCCTACTGGAGCAGCCGTCCCACACTGATGCCTAACTGGCTGCCACTCTGCTTCCCTCCAGTGATCCTCTTGCCACACCGACAAATGGGGAAAAGGGCCCAAAGAGGGGCAGAGTGCACTTAAATGGCTCCTTTGGCTGTCTCTGTGCCAGTGTCAATGTGGCAAGCATCTGCACATCTTGTACTCAATGCCCTGTACATGTACTCAATGCCCTTGTACTCAGTGCTCTTTCCTGTGTGTATGAAAAGGCTAGGTGGGCAAACAATTGGGTCTCCTGGAATGCCACATCAGTACATATGATTTTGAACATAAATGGACACAGAGGCAATGCCACAGGTTTTCCCTGGGCACACATACTTTTTCCTCCCTCTAAATACTACAATAGTTCAGGAATGACAGGTTTTGCGATTCAGTTCCTTGACACAAAAAGAACTGAGGTTTGTCAGCTGCAAAGAGGAGCTGGAAAGAATCTGACACTTCTGTTTCATTATCTCCTCTGCTTCCTGTTGGCATTCATTAAAGTGTCAGCGTTTTGAAGGCATTCCAGTACAAATATACAAAATACATCATAATTTCATGTATAGTTTACATGTAGAATTCTTCCATGGCCTATTTAGAACAGGGGTACACAACCTTTTTGGCCCTGGTGGCCTCAATGGGTGTCTACTGGGGTGGTGGGGGCAACACATGTGCATACATTCATGTACATATGTGCGGAAATGCGCGCATACACGTGTACATTCCCATACAACTCACTCATACACCTCTCTCTCTCTCTCTCTCTCTCTCACACACACACACACACACACACACACACACACCAGTCACTCACTCAAATCCAACTGTTGTGCAAAAGCATCTCAGAGGCCTGGCACCTGCTTTGATCAGATAAAACCAATACTCCTCCCAGAAATCTCTGTTCTTAAGCCACCCAGTCAATCAGGAATCCTGGCTCCTAGCCCTTTTCCCTCCTCTAATCCACTTTCTTGCTGAAAAATACTGATATCCTACACTCAGTTACCTGGAATAATAATAATAATAATAAAAAAACAGAGGTGGAGGGAGAGGGGGAGGGGGAGGATCTGGAAACAGGCTCTATGGTTCCTGCAGGAACCACAGAGCCCATTCCTAGAGCATTTTCCTGTTTTCCCTGAGGGTGTGAGATGCTGCCAGGCAGAGCTTTGGGAGTGGGCCTCTGTGGGCCACCCTTGTTGTCAATCATGCATGGTTAGGAAATTCACATGGAGAACTTTGGGACTTCATCATATTTAATATTGAAGTAGATATACTAAATATAGCTTTATCTAACAATTCTTTTCTATAGCACTTTTAGGAAGTGATGTGACTTGATTATATGTAGGGAGACAACCACGTTGATGACTATCCCACCTATGGGAGAAGTGAAAATCCTTTTTCAACCTGAGGACCTAATTCCATTTTGGGAGACATTCTCAGGGGCTGTATCTCAGTGGTGAGTGGGGCCACAGGCAGAAGTGGGTGGGGCTGAAAATCCCCTCCCCCCAATTCCATCATTGTTGTTGTTGTTCAGTTGTTCAGTCATGTCCGACTCTTCGTGACCCCATGGATCATAGCATGCCAGGCCTTCCTGTCCTGCGCTCTCTCCCGGAGCATGCTCAAGTCCATATTCATTGCATCAGTGATGCTATCTAGCCATCTCATCCTCTGCCGTCCCCTTCTCCTTTTGCCTTCAGTCTTTCCTAGGGATGGCAGAGAATTCCGCCACAGATCTTGGTGAGGCCAAATGCCAGTGCATTCGGCCCCCCAAACTCTGTGGCGGAACGGCCCGTGGATCACCTCCGGGATGAGACTTACCTGGGGCGGATCTTCCGGGTGGCAGCGGCTGCGGCGGTGGCTTTGCTGGCGGGAGCTGCGGCAGCTGGTCTTCCGACCATTGGTCTTGCCACCGCCATTTCCAGTATGTAAAAAAAACCACACAACAACGACGTGATAGGCTACATAAATCTTTATGTAGCCTATCACATCTGACTTAAAAAAACCCATAAATGTGCGTATGCAAATGGCAGCGGCTACAGCCACCACCATTTGCGTTCCTTAGTTTGGGCGGTCTTAGTCTACGTAAATATTTATGTAGACTAAGACGGCGAAAATAAGGGGGATCGCAAGTAGCGTCCGCTATGCTATTTGTGTTCCCCTTATTTTCGCCATCTTAGTCTACGTAAATATTTACGTAGACTAAGACGGCCTAAAATAAGGAACGCAAATGGCGGCGGCCGTAGCCACCGCCATTTGCGTATGCGCATTGTTGTTGTTTTTAAAGTCAGACTTGATAGGCTACGTAAAGATTTACGTAGTCTATCATGGCTGACTACAGGGACGCAAACGGCGGCGGCTATGGCCACCGCCATTTGTGTCCCTGCTAGCCAGCAGCTGGATGTCCGGCTGCTGGCGGAGCCGGCCGGCAGCTCCGCAGAATCCCCGTGGAGTGGAGCCAGCTGGCCAGGATTCTGGGGGGAGGGACGGAGCACCTCTCCCCCCAGCGGAACCCGGTGGAGCCAGGTAAGGGGGATTTCGTACATTCCTAGTCTTTTCCAGCATCAGGGTCTTTTCCAGAGAGTTTTCTCTTCGCATTAGGTGGCCAAAATATTTCAGCTTCAGCTTCAGTATCTGTCCTTCCAATGAGCACTCAGGGTTGATTTCCTTTAGGATTGACTGATTTGACCTCCTTGCAGTCCAGGGGACTTGTAAGAGTATTCTCCAGCACCACAGTTCAAAGGCATCGATTCTTCGGCACTCAGCCTTCCTTATAGTCCAGCTCTCACAGCCATATGTTACTACTGGGAAAACCATAGCTTTGATTAGATGGACCTTTGTTGGCAAGGTAATGTCTCTGCTTCTTACTATGCTGTCTAGGTTTGCCATAGCTTTCCTCCCAAGGAGCAAGCGTCTTTTAATTTCATGGCTACAGTCACTGTCTGCGGTGATCTTGGAGCCCAAGAAAATAAAATCTGTCACTGCTTCCATTTCTTCCCCTTCTATATGCCAGGAAGTGATGGGCCAGATGCCATGATCTTCGGTTTTTTTAATGTTGAGTTTCAAACCAGCTTTTGCACTACCTATTTATAATAGGATATATGTCTACTCAGAAGTGAGCATAAGCAGCATGTCTACTTACAAGGAAGCAGGGGCAACCCTCTGCATGTCTACTCACAAGAAAGTAGGACAGAATCACTCAGCAGTACCCCCCTGGTCCCCCCACCCACTTGCCCTGTAGGGAAATGTTCTTATCTCCTTATCCTTATTAGCTGTTTGGGTATAAGTAATTTCCCCTGCTAAGCACTAAGGGAAGCTTTTCCAGTACTAAGCAGGGAAAAGCATTTAGTTACTTCTAATCAAGTGCAGATTTGAGATATGGGCCTTTTGCTCCATAGCAGAGAAGGTGGGGCCAGGAGAAGAAGCAGGGCCCAACAGTGAACCCCCTATCAGGCCCATGGGCCAGAGGTTCCCCATCTCTGCCATATGGGAAGCCATTTGTATTAGTGGGTAATTTAAACCATGTGACATAATTCAAAATCACTTGAAGTACACGTGGGGCCGCTCATAAACTGCTTGCTACATGGAGCTGGGTCCACACAGGTGCAAATTCAAGTGGCCACTCATAGATCTTCCTGGTGGGCCACCATCACAAATCCCACTTTAATCAGGACTAGTGATGCCCTGCCATAACAACAGAGTTGGACAAACCTTGAATTGCATGGGTTAAGGAAGTTAGGGGCCCACACCCAGAACTTGCACACAGACCTCCTCCTTTGCAGTCTGCACTTTTGCACTCGCAAGCCATGGCAAGCCCACTAGATGCCCCCTAGGCATCCCTCCTCTAAACCAAGATCTTAAAAGGATCCCCCCCGTAAAAGTTCAGTTCATGTTACTCCAGTCATTTGTGGTACCCCCACAAGTGTCCATCTCTCATAGTTAGCTTTCCCCCCTTCATTCTCACTCCTATCTACCTTAGTTTTTCTCCCCCCCCCCCAACTCCATTGTTATTATTTTGTACTCTGAAAGTTAAGACTCAGGGGGATCTAACAAGGCATCCTCAGCCTTTGGTCCCCATCATTACCTTCCTGTGCCCTTAACAGACTGTACTTGGAAGGCTAGAGTACTTAGTGATCCACAATCTTTCAGGAACAGTTCCTACAGCTCTTGCAATCTGGTCCGTGAACTGAACTCCCAGATCTATTCCCTTTGCCTTGGAAATGGAATAAGTAATACTTGCATTTCAATCTTTTCTCTCTTCAGTCTTTCTTTCCTTTTCTCCACTAACTCCACAAAGTTTTATTGGTGTCTTGTGAGTCAAGTTATCTGAATTCAGGTAGGTCTATCCAACCCCATGTGCCCTCCTATCTCCTTAATAGGCTCAGCCTGTCTTCTTCCTCCTCCCATCTAAGCCCCTCACATGTTGTTTTATCTGTCTTAGTTCTTCTTTCTGCCCCCAGACAATAGATTTTATTAAATAGTTGCCAGTCAATGCTGCCTACATGTATTATACTTCTGTGGGCAGCATCCAACTGTATTATTTCGCTACCGCAAATGATATTGCACAAGCAGAAACTAGGTTCTAAATCATGTGCAAGAAGAGCATCCAACTAAAGTTACGTTTGCGCAAGTGCAGTTGTGCAGGTGATTGCACAACCAGCAGTTACACATAACACCTGCACAGCTGGTTGTGCATTACAAGCATAATGCACAACTATTTTCACAATGGAAAGATTCAGCAGACTTCCGCTGGTGGCACTATTTGAGTTTGATGAATAACCAGTTGGATACTTCCCTATGTTTGTAATAAATTATATACTTGATTAGTATAATCTTTGGCTCTTGTCTCATTGCTAGTCTCCTACTTTCAAGAGACCAATTTTAGGCCTATTGCTTTTCTCCACTTGGGCCTCCCAGTTCCTGCTGCTGTGCGCCATGACTTCCTGTACATGCAAATATTATATGTGTGGACAAGGACATGTGGTGGTACCACAACACACTGACTCTCCATTGGTTTCACTGATAATTACCAGTTTGCTTCTGACCTTTAAAGCCTGAAAGAGTTTGGGACAAGAGTTCCCAGGAACTGCATACTCCTATATGACCCAGCCCAGGACCTTTGTTCGGCTTTGTTCAGCTTTCCTTTGGGTGCAGCTGCTGTCTGAGATAAGGTGGTTGAATACCCAGTAGAGGACGTTTTCAGTTATGGCCCCCATATGCCTGGCCATTCCACTACTGGCTTTAAGGCAAGTTGTGCAGATGGTTTTATTTATTTAAATGGGCCTTGATTTTTTTTTATGTATTCTGCTGCTGCTGTTTGTGTAGTTTTAGTAAAGATGAGGCATTCATCCTTACTTTTCAGTTAGGCTTCTGAGTCTGACCTCTTTGCAGCACCAAGACTGCCTTGATTGCTCTCATGGAGGAGGTTGCATCTAGATCAGCCTTCCCCAACCTGGTGACCTCCAGATGTTTTGGACAACAACTCCCACCAGCCCCAGCTAGCATGGTCAGTGATCAGAATATGAAAGTTGTAATCCAAAATATCTGGAGGGCACCAGGTTGGGGAAGGCTGATCTAGAGAATTCATATCTCTTGGTACTTAGGACCACTGAGCTGCTGTGGTTCATAACAATGTGGAACATAACATTTTGCTTTGACAATTAGAACTCCTGGTCGGGGTTACTGGGCTTGCTCTTGAGTGTTTTTAAGTAGGGCTGTGCACAGACCCCCTGATCTGCTTCAGATGCCCCTTCAGATCATCCAAAGTGATCCCGATCCACTTCGGATTGATTCGGACCCCCTCTGAACTGACTCAGATCCGAATCCGAAGCGAAATTTGGATATCTGGATCGCACAGTTTTGGCGTTTTCCCATTGACTTGCATGGGAAAACACAAACGGTCATAACTTTTCCAGTTTGTAGGATACAAGCATGAAAACTGGAGACCGCTCCACCCCTCTGGAGAGGAGGTCATCTGCAAAGTATCAGACATTTTGGGCCAGTGGACTTTTTGCTAGGCAGAGTTAAATTCTAAGGGTTTTTTTTCCACAGAAACTCTCCAAGCAAAGAGCTGTAACTTCTCCCTTATTCCACACATGTGCATGACACCTTGGCCTCTCCCAGCCCCCCATTGAGGGCATTGCACCCCCCAAAGCACAGGCAGTTTGGCCCACCAGCTTGAGTGCTAGGCGCTGGTGAAATTTGAGTTTTTCCAGGAAAATTCTCAAAGCCAAGAGCTGCAACTTCTCCCTGTTTCCACAGAGATATGTGAAACCTCGGCCCCTTCCAGCACCCCTCGAGGGCATCACACCCACCAGAGTTCAGGCACTTTGGCCTACTGGCTTTTATGCAAGGTGCTAGTGAAAGCAGAGGTTTTCTAAGAAAACTCAGAAAGCAAAGAGCTGTAACTTCTCCCTGTTTCCATGGATGTGTGTGACACCTGGTCCCCTCCTAGCCCTTTTTGAGGGAATCCCACTTGCCAAATTTCAGGCACTTTAGCCCACTGGCTTGTGTGCAAGGTGCTGGTGAAATTTGAGTTTTTCCAGGAAAATTCCCAAACCAAAGAGCTGAAACTTCTCCCCACCTCCGCCCCTGCGAACACCCCGAAGATGCCTCATATTGTGCTGAATTGCTTTGCCGCACAGTAGACTGTTATTGCAATAAGAAGGTAATTAATATAAATACTATGTGTCTTGGGCTTTTTCAGCACTGCCTTGAAAGTTGGACGTATAGTGTTGGTGGAACTACAACCTAGCACGCACGCATGCACACACACGGACACAGACACACCAGAGCTAAAGAAAAGTAGAACTACCTAAGCAAATGACGGGTGTCTTTATTGTTTTATATTTCATGTTCTTTTACAGAAGGCAGGATAACTTCAAGAAATACAGGGCGATAGTGCAGGCGATTAGATAACAGCCAAATCAAACCCTTAAAAAAACCCCACCTTCTTTAATTTCTGTTTTGGGAGTATCAACACAGAGAAGACACAGATGGTTCACTTCAACATGGGGGAGGGGACAAACACTACACACATAAGCTGCTATAATAAATATGTCTTTCTTTAAGGATTTAGAAAGAAAGAAAAAACTAAATGCTTGAAAATGACTTAAAGGGTGGGGGGAGGAACATGCCCAGAAGTCCATGTTTGTTTTTAAAAATTGAAATTGGGTTTGTAAAAATCTAAAAGAGACAGAGTTGACTGACAAAAATGACAAGGAAATAAAACAGAGAAAGCAGAAGTAAGGCTCGATGTTACACAACGAACACAGCCTTTTCTGGAGTCCAAAATCGAGATAAACAAATGCAGGAATGGTGGGGGAGGGGGAGCATAGCAGCAACTTGCAAAGAAAAGCTATGTTAATTTGAAAAAAATATGGAAAGGAGAGATGAAGCTAATCAAATACAAATAACAAATGAGTTGGAGGTACAAAGGTATAGAAAAAGCAGCTGGATGAGGTGGTGCAAAAGACACTGTCCCAATGGGGACGGACGATCAAGGAGCGAAGGAAGGGAATGTTCACAGTTCAACCAAGCTGTTTCCTTTTAATTTAAATTCTGTGGAAAGCCTAATGGCAATCAAGATTGAATAAACTAAAGGAACAACTCCTAGGAATGCATGTGCACAATCATCTACCCACACCAACCCTCTCTCCCAAAGACACAGCTAGTGCAATGACCGAATGCAGCCTTTTGCTGAAGTATATATACCCCCTTCCTTCACCGCTTTCTCTGATTGGAGACTGTTAGCGTCAGTTCTGGCTGAGGGTTCCTATTCACCAAAGCACACTCCCTCCTTCTTCTGCGCTCGCCTTCCCACCTCCTCTCGCCTTCCCCCTCCTCGCTCCCTCCCTCCCTCATGCCCCTCCACGTGAGCATTATGAAGTTGATACATTTTGGAGTCAGCCTGTCTGGACTGCTGAGGCATTCAGTAGAGCTCCAAATATGAGGCAGAGGAGGCGCTTCATGGGGGGGGCACTTCACTCTGGGGTGCCTTGGTACTGCTCTGAACTGCCTCGTATCATAAAGCTTTTGCTCTGAAACAGCCTGCTTCGCCTCATTATTCTGACTTTGGAACAAAGCGGTGCACATCCCTATTTTTAAGTCCTTATATAGAACAAGACATTCAATGAATTGTAGTCAGTGAGGCAAGCTCAGGTCCTCCTGATGACACGGGGATCAATATTGTCACATATGTTGTTCAATATCTGCATGGAGATGCTGGGTGAGATTGTCCAAGAATTTTGGAATTCGATGTCATCAATAATGACAGGCAACTATATTCCATTAAAGAATTAACCCAGCCAGGAGATGCTGTCTCAGTGCTAAACCAGTATTTGAGCCTAGGTTAAAGGGGATGACATTGAACAGGCTGAGAGTGAATCTAGACAAAATGGAGGTGATGTTGGCAGAGCTTTAGGAGTGCTTTAGGAGGGGTGATTTTGCCAGTGGTTGATGAGGTTGCAATTAGCCTATTGGAAAAATTCTGTAGCCTGGTATTGGCATATTGCTAGGCTATGCCCTGTATGCCTTCACATAGCCTCTTGGGTTGACTACTTCAATGTGCTTTAAATGGGGCTTCCTTTGAAGGCAAGTCAGAAGCTGATGGTGATGCAGAATGTGGCTGCCCATCTTCTGGAGGATGTGAGAAAGTGGGAGCACATACAGATAATTTGATAGTGATTGTGCTGACTATCAATTAGCATCTGGATATAATTCAAGATGCTGGTTTTAACCTTTAAAGTCCATAAGAGCCTTGGACAGGACTGCTGATTCCTATACATTCCTAGATTTTCATCAGGGCTGTTAATCTTGTGTGTGTGTATGTGTTTTAAAAAAGATTTGATTGTGTTCACATCCACATATGCACTGAGCATTATAAAAGAGGTTGGTGTGCAGTTACTTTGTTTCTGATTTTTTCCCACCTATTCCATGAACTTTTATAAAGATATATTTTAAAGGCCCATCTGTCTGGCTAGCTAGCTAGCTATATGATTTCACACATTTTACCAGGATCTGCTAGGTGCACATGTTTTGAAGAATGTTAAGCTTGTACTCTTTCTTTTATGAGAGGGATTGGATTGAAAACTCATATGAGAAAAGCATTTGCACCCATAATGTTCCTTTGCTGAAATAATTAGAAAAGGTCTGGTGTCTTGAAGAGGAAAACATCTGGGATAAACCTTTTAACATTTCTTTCTGGGGAGGCTGAAGTGGATGATGTACCCATTGCTATGGGAAGTGTCACCAAACATCAGGTTCAATGTGTTGAACTTTTTCTACAGCTTGGTAGCAGGACTATAACAAGATGTTTCCTGGAGCTACCAGTTCTTCCCACTTCATAATCCACCAGCACTTCAATAGAATGTCTTTATTCAGCTGCATGGAGAACAAATGTGCTTGCATCTGTTTCTGGCAGACACTCAATTGTCTTATTTGTCCTTATTTATTTCATGAATTTGTCCATTCTTAGCCATGACATCATGTGGTGCTTAGTGCTTTCAACTTTAGAACTGTAGTTCTTTGGTTCCTAGACAGCTGTTTATTTATGAGCCCTACATCCTCCTCTGACAGTGGTCTGTTAGGTTGCTCTATGAAAGTATCCCTTTCACTGCAGTTTTGCTGTAACTCCTTTTGTTTTCATCCAAGAATCCAGTGTTGTGATTCTTTTTGCTGACACAGGCATGTCTTGGCTACTGCTGCTATACCTTTTAGAGAACCAAAAAAGACCATTTGTTGCCCAACACAATTGGTGCTTGTGAACAACAGCCTGATAACAGCAAATATACAAATAAATCATTTTCGGAAGGGTTTCTTGTGACCATTTTGATGATTTCCTTTTGTTTCTTTAATACTTTGATACATATTTTTGTTATATTTGTTTGCTTGGGAACCCATGGCAGTCTTCTCCAACCTGCTCCCCTTGTGTTTTGGACTACAACTCCCAACATCCCTGACCATTGGCCATGCTGGCTTGGGATGATGGGAGTTCAAAACATCTGGAGGGCAGCAGGTTAGGGAAAGCTGTTCCATGGCATATAATTTGCAGTTTAAGTGGCAGTTAGCCAGGCACCCTAGACTGAAGGCCGGCAATTTGAAAAAAACTGTTGGAATGCATCATCATAGCACAGCACTTCATGCTTTAATAAGAGAATCCCTTTCGCTCCAGAAGATATTCTGGTATAATGAACTGAACTGCCATATTGATCTTGGTACTATTGTTGGGCTGTATAACTCATCCCCTTGCTGGGGATCAAATCCAATTCTAGCCCATTCCCACTACATTCTTCTTTACCTGGGGTGGTCTTCCAGATGTTGTTGTTGGGGGCTGATGGGAACTGGAGTCCAAGAACATCCGGCATGCCACAGTTTCCTCACCATTGTCATACCCAGATATATTTTGCTCTGTCAGGCCTGAAGAGGAAGCAGGGCTCGAGCAATGGCCCACTTCTGTCTCTTTCTGGAGCATCTTCTTTGCTTTTGGGATTATTGCCTCTTCCCTCATAAAACCCTGAAGTGGTTTTAATTCACAGCTACATAAAGATAGGTGTTGTGCAATTTGGTAAACTGGTGCTAAAATCCTGGAGTAAGAATTCTTTCTTAGACTATTTCTCCAGAAAAGTCTTAGTAGCCCAGCATTTTACCTTCTGACACTGAACTCTAAAAACCGTTGTTTATAATATTTGTATTATTTTTCTTTTCTTTTTTTAGATTTTGTAACTTATGCAGTGATGTTCATATTGCATGCTGATCTTGTCTGCAAGTGTTGTGACAAGCAGATTACATTCTTTTAAGGGCTGCATAGACAATAAAGAATGCGGTAATTTTGTTACATGTACTTAGGAGTAGTTAAATGCACATGCTAAAAATTTTGAGAAATGCACGAGTAGTTTTTACTGTACATGCATTAGATGGCATTAACAGAGATTATCATCAGTGCAAGAAAAATTGTTACCTTAAGCCATCCTCATTGCCAAAACCCTAATCCTTATCAAATGGAAATCACCATCTGTCCATTAGATCAATGACTGACACTTGAGTTCCATTGATCTAGTCATTGTGGAAAGATATAATCATGTAGGATACATGACAAATCAGACTGTTCATAGATATTTGGCCAGATTTTTCTGAGCTTTTCTGAAGAAGATAATTAACTGTAGCTTTCCTAATTTTAGGGTGATATTGAAGTTACAATCCCTCATTATTTATCCACTTTTAATTTTCACATGCATGCATAATGAGGTTTTTAATCTGTATTTTTATTTTTTTAAATGATGCAAGACAGATATTTGTCCCCTAAAGGAATTTTTAAAGTGTGATCTGAAAATGTTGCACACTGTAAATTGTTTACAATTATGGGCACTATCTAGTTGATGTCTCATTGATTTCAACAGAAGAATGAAACTCGTGCTTACTGTGGCACATGGTACCAAAATGTAGATAACTTTGGCTGCTTTTGGCTGCCATTTATAGCCCACCTTCCTATAAAATATTCCAGGCAGTTTACAATAGAAGAAAAATGATAATCATAATTGATAACAAAAACAATTTTAAAAAATCCATAGGACCATCTAAAACACTAAAAGGCAAGAGTGGCATAAAAATGTATTGAGAATGGAACACCACAAAAGCTCACTGGAATAAAACTGTGAGGGATGAGTCCCAGCCCTTTCAGATGCCTGACAGCTCCAATTCTGAGTCAGAGTTAGAATTGCTAAATCAAAGCATGGGGGAGACAATGCTCCCTAGAGCGCCTAGACACTGGGAGAGATTCCTCTGAAGGCCTTGACAAACAGATGGCCCAGGCTCAGTCCCTGCCCCCTCCCTCCACCATTGGAACTCAAGTTTCCAAGGAGGAGGAGGAGGGGTGTGACTTGAGAGACACTAGGGCTCATTGCAAAGCTAATCGGGAAAAGTTAGGGGCAGGGCTCAGATGTTCCGCCTGGATAGCCAGACGAAAAAGTGTTGGCACGGTCATTGAAGTCTTCCAGGAACAGGTGTCTGGGGGCTTCCAACACTATGCTTGTGACCATCTCTGCATGCTCACTTGGGGAATCTATAAGGCAGTTGGGGTGGGCAATACCATTACAGCATCTCTAATTTGTCCTTAATACCCCAAAGCAGGTACACATACTTGATAACGCTTGCTTGCCAGACAGGTGAGATAGAGTGTTTATGGGTCATGGCAATTCCAGCTCCACACCCATTCTCGCTATGCTGATATTACACAAAATCCCCAACCAGAAGCACGTGTCAGAACATGGCCCTCTGCCTCATCGGGTTTTACCGTCTTCTATTTGAAGTGTCCTCTATTTGAAGGGCTGTCCACTCCAGTCCAAGTCTGGTATAAAGATTTAAAAAAAAAATCAGAAGGGAATGCTGGGACTTGAAGTCACCCAACAGCATCACCTGGACGGCAGACTAAGCAAGGAGGTACACAGATCGCATGGTCCCCATCTTCCACACGATGGTGAGATGTACTGTATTTCTATTTTAATAATAATTTCTAAATTTGCATCAATACATATGAACTTGCATATGCATATGATAAGCAAATTGATGTCCTCTTTTGTCCTCTCATTTGGTGATGCACATCCTCTTTTTTGGCAGTTCACAAGTGGCCACCCAAGCCAAAACCTGCCCTCTACAATGCTGAAGCCCTAGGCTAGCCCCCCTATTCATTGCCTGGGAGTTGTCCAGATGGAAAAGGTTCCCCTCTCAGGTCAGCCTCAAGGCCCTGCTTCCACGAACTGCCCAGAGCAGCTGATTGACTCCAGGGGTGGGGCCAGGGCTATGGTGCATGCAAGTGGCTGACAAAATCAGCTTAGTATGCTGCTGGCCATTGAAAGAGGATCACCCCCATGCAAAGAGCAAAATGAGGGCCCCAAGTAAGCAGGACCTGAGGGCTTCCTTCAATGGTTGTTGTTGTTATTGCTATCACTATTAATACTACTATATTGAGCAGGATAGGAGGACAGCAGGCTGAATAAGGCAAATAGTCACAGCCTTCCACACTATAGTATGGGGCTGTATTTCAATAATAATAATAATAATAATAATAATAATAATAATAATAATAATTTCTAAATTTGCATCTATATATATATGTATCAGCTTATGCAAATGTTATGCAAATTGGTGGCCACTTTTGTCCTCTTCTTTTGGTGATTCACAAGTGGCCACCCTCATCAAGCCATGTCTTCAGGATACAAACCAGCTCAGCCTTCATATCAAGGGTCAAGTCCTAAATTATTACTTTTCTAAATTAGAAATTGAAGTATCAGGTTGAGGTTAAACATGAAGCTAACAAGATATCCCAAAAATATCTGAGAAAAGAACAGGTAAGGGAAATAGCTGGCAATTGCTGGAATCTCCTTAGCTGTCCAGTATAACCCCAAATATCTTCCTCTCCCTTCAATGACTCCAGAACCTGCCACGCCTTATTACAGGGCTGCCATTCCACTGAGCACATGGTGCAGCTTAACTAAAAAGACCCCAAGGGAACAAAAAGTTCAAATTCTGTTTCCCACACCTAGACAACAAAGACACTCCCTCTCTCACTCTAAGAACATTGGAAGAAAAAAATCTACTCAATGCTTATTAGAATGATGAAATCTGGAAGACTCTGTCTCCTAGGACTATCTTCACATTTCTTAGGGTTCCCTTGGCATCCAGCAACAAGTCCAAGCCCTTGCCTTCATTCCATCCTCAACAGCTGAGCCCAGAGGTTAAGGGATGCTCAGCTGGTGTCTTTATTTGAACAGAAAAAGCTCAAACACCCGAAGCAAAGATATTTCTGTTCTAGCTGCAGAAGGTCATTCCTACCCAGGTAGGACAAATAGCCTGCACCCTGCCATGTAACTTTTGCTGTCTGCAAAAGGTGGAGGATGGAAGGCACACTGAAGGCAGGAGTGATGGAGGGATAGCGTGTTGTAATCACCTTTAGTCCTTCCCTCCAGCTGCTGGGACCCACGCTGGACCCCATTCTCCAACTAGGGATGTATGAAACCCCTACCTGGCTCCATGCCGGACAATCCATGGTGGGGGGGAGGTGCTTCGTCCCTCCCCCTGGAATCCTGCCTGGCCGGCTCTGCTCCACGGACAAGCCGCGGAGCCACCAGCCAGCTCCAGCCGCCCGCAGCCGGACATCTAGCCACTGGGCAGCCCTGCAGGGATGCAAATGGCAGCTGTCATAGCCACTGCCATTTGCGTCCCTGTATTGAGCCGTGATAGGCTACGTAAATATTTACATAGCCTATCACGGCAGGGGGAAAAACCCCAGCGTACGCAAATAGTGGTGGCTACTGCCATTTGCGTATGCTGGGTTTTTTTTCTCCCTGCCGTGATAGGCTACGTAAGTATTTACGCTGTGTTTTTTTTCCTGCCTGCTGTGATAGGCTATGTAAATACTTACGTAGCCTATCACAGCCTCCACAGGGATGCAAATGGCATCCCTGCGTTAGCTGTGATAGGCTACCTAAGTATTTATGTAGCCTATCACGGCTAGGAAGAGGAGGAAGCGAATGGTGGCCAGGACAGCCGCCATTGGCAAAGCAGCGTGGACGGGAGCAGGTAAGTGCTCCGTTTTGCGCGCCTTTCATGGGGTGGGGGCACGGGGACTTCGTCCTGCATGCCTTTCATGGGTTGGGGGAGCGGGGGCTTTGTTCTGTGATGGATTTCAGGGGGCTGAATGCCAGTGCATTCAGCCTCACCGAGATCCATCGTGGAATTCTCTGACATCCCTATCAACGCAGTGATTGCAACAGCAAAGAGGAGAGAATGTGCTCTCAATAATCACTCTTGCTCCCTCTCACTGTTGCTGCTACTGCTGTTGCCAATTAGAAGAAAAAGTTGATTAATCATTTGCCTTTGAACTGAGCAGCCAATTAATTCATCAATTAAATTAAAATATCATGTAGGTGCCTCCTGGAAATATTGAAGAAAGTGCAAGATTACTTACAGTTTAAAGAAATAAAATACAACCAAAGCTATCTGTGTTGGAAGGACTTTATTATTTTATTTGTCGTTCCCTGTAAACACCTGAAAAACAAAAGAGCCTCCAAAATCAAACATGGCCTTAACTCACAACCTGATGGATTAAAGTTTATCCTCACCAACTAAAATTGGTGCCTTTGGTTGATTCATCTATAAAATGATTATATCAATTAAAGCAAGGGTGGGGGAGCCATTGCCCACCAAATGTTATTGGATTACAACTTACATCATCCCTGACCATTGATCATGCTAGCTAGTGCTAATGGGAGTTGGATTCCAACATCATATGTAGGGTCACACATTCCTCACCCCTGAATTAAAGCTAGTGTCCCTCTCTAAAATGAACATTTCTGAATTTTATATGAAACATTTTTTAAAAAAGGGTTTATGTATGTTCCATTACGGGAGAAAGCCATGCATGATACCAAATGCAGGAGAATCACTCTGGTTTTCTCACTTGCCATTTTGCTTTACCTTTTGAAAAAATCTTTTTGAAAAACCATTTCAAGCATTATCCCTGCACTTAAAAAAAACAAACACCCCAAAAGTTTTTTAAAACTTTTCTCCTTAAACCTTTTCAAAAGTGTGCAGCAGATGATAATAAATGTGACAAATAGAGAAAGTACCTATGTTCTAATATGCATTACATATCCTTAAGATGGCATTTTTGAAAAGGTCTCACAGGCACACACATGAAAGCAGCTGCCAAAGTCACCATCTCTTTGAACATCAGTTCTCCCTGTGGCACTTTTGTTACAGCCGATTCATACAGGATGATTGCATTTCTTCGTAGAGGCTTTGGGGATATGAGTTCCTCTTGTCAAACTTAGTTCTACTTTCCCATGCTACCTCATTCTGTATGTAGTCTACAGTGTAATGATATTCTTTGCCTTCCCACCCTGGGCTATGATGGAGAGTCCCAGAAATGAGCAAGGACTCGACTCTGCTCGTAGCTAACGCTCTACTCCTGGGAAGCAACTGCATCTCATGATGAAGACAGCTTTTGTCCACAAAATCTTCTGCCATAATAATTTTGTTTGTATTTAAGGTGCTGCGGGACATTTCACTGTTCTCATTTGGAACGGTGATGATTCTCAAGTGGCATTAGCCATGTTCAGTCATTGCCTGCAAACACAGTTAGCACATGGAGGGGGAGGCGAACTAGTCCAACCCTTACATCACTTCCCCTTCCCCCAACTTCTGTGCATTAGCCCAAAGGTCTGAAAGGGGTGCCTGTTGGTGTTCCACATGATTTGAATCCCTGATTGCACAGGGTTCAAATCACATGGAAGGTGTCGATATCAGCCAGTTCTTTAACTCCTGCATTGTGAGCTATAGATAAAAGAGATAAAATGCTGGATATCAATGAGACTCAAAGGCTGTAGGTTCTTGGAGAAAGGCAAGCAAACATGTGCCTTAATCTTATTCTTTAAAAAGCATGATCCAACAATTGCCACTCACATATGCACATTAATGAGATGTAGGACCAAAAAGGGACCTTAGCCTGAGGTGTGGTGTGCACACTGTGGATTTATGCACTAAGCTTTTATTTGAATTGGGAGAATAGCTACTTCTAAGTTTGGAGAACTTAGTTCAAACACATGCGGAAATTAGCTTACTCTCGCTAGATTAGAAAAAACAGAATGAGATTTATTTTTACAAAGACTGTTCTCAAACATACCTGTGTGAAAATGTTATAGCAGAGAAAAATGGTTTGGCTGCTATGCTCATGCACCCTAGCACATCAGGTGGCATACTTATTTCTAACAGACCTAACTGATAGATAAAAAAAGACACAGATAGGTGAAATTAGTATTTATTTATGGCAAGGAGGTGGTGCTAGGGAAATGGCAGAGAGAGGGATTGGAGGTCTCTACACCAGGGGAATATAAGAAGAACCATCCTAGATCAGACCAAGATCCATCTAGTCCAGCATTCTGTTCACACAGTGACCAACCAGATGTCCACGGAAAACACAAAAGCAGGACATGAGTGCATCAGCACCCTCCCACCCATGTTCCCCGGCAACTGGTGTACATAGGCATATTGTATCTGATACTGGAGATGGCATATAGCCCTTAGAACTAAAAGCCATTGATAGCCTTCTCCAGGAATTTGTCCAATCCCCTTTCAAGCCATCCAATTTGGTGGCCATCACTATATCCTGTGGTGGTGTATTTCATAGTTTAACTATGCACTGTGGGAAGAAGTGCTTCCTTTTATCTGTCCTGAATATCCCACCAATCAGCTTCATGGGATGACCCCAGCCTCTAGTATGAGACAGGGAGAAAAATGTCTCCCTATCCACTTTCTCTATACCACGCATAATTTTGTACACCTTTATCATATCTCCCCTTACTAGCCTCTTTTCTAAGCTAAACAGTCCCAGATGTTGTAACCTTTCCTCAAAGGGGAGTTGCTCCAACACTTGATCCTTTTAGTTGCCCTTTTCTGCACTTTTTACAACTCTACAATATCCTTTTTTAGGTGTGCAGTATTCCAAGTGTGGTCACATGACAGATTTATATAAGGGCAATAAGATATTGAAGGTTTTATTTTCAATTCCTTTTCTAATTATAACTAACATGGAATTTGCGTTTTTCACAGCAGCCACACACTGGGTTGACATTTTCATCGAGCTGTTCACCATAACCCCAAGTTCTCTTTCATAGGTTCAGTGGAAGCACAGGTGCTGGTGAAATGGGGGAGTGGTGGTGGTCCAGAAATGGATAGATTTAGAATGATTTCTCTATGCATTACCTCTACTGCAAAATTCAGAGAAATGCGAATTTAGAAGGATGACTGAATTTTGGTTTGCATAGTGCTTTGAAAATAAGAAATTAGATAATTAAATGGATTTCTCCCCCATCCCCACACATGAAACTCCTTTGGAAGACAACCAAGTCACAGACTTTGATTCTCATTGATTTCAGTGGAAGAATATGCTCAACTGACTCTATTTATGTAGGTTAATCCCTATGCCCGAGTACCTGTTTCTGGTAAAACACTGTCCCAATTTTGTTCTTAATTTTTTTTTTGTCTTCAAATTGCTAGTGTGAGTTGGTTGAGTTGCTATTCTTAAAATTCAGGTCCCCTACATCCCACTCAGGGCTTCTAGTCTAGAAATTCAAATTCTGGATGGGAAACGGATGATCTTGCCTCTAAAGCACATACACGTAAATGCATCTGAATGGATACTAAGGCACTATGAAATACACTTCCTGCCATTGTATACTCTGTAGGCACTGATATTTGTTTGTTTGTTTGTTTGTTTGTAAATTTCTTAATCGCCCATTTGGCCAGTCACCTGGCCACTCTGGGCGATGTACAACAATAAAAAAAAGGTAAAGGTGTCCCCAACCAGTCGTGTCCGACTCTAGGGTGCGGTGCTCATCCCCGTTTCTAAGCCAAAGAGCCAGCGCTGTCCGAAGACTCTTCCATGGTCATGTGGCCGGCATGACTGAACACCGAGGTGCACAGAACGCTGTTACCTTTCCCGCCGAGGTGGTACCTATTTATCTACTTGAATTTCTTGCTTTTGAACTGCTAGGTTGGCAGAAGCTGGGACTGAAGACAGGAGCTCACTCCGTCACGCAGCCCTCGGGTCTCGAACTGCTGTCCTGCCGACCTTCCAGTCTGCAGTTCAGCGTCTTAACCACTAAGCCCCCGCGGCCCCTGTACAATAATACAACAGTTTAAAACAATAAAATTCCACACTAAAACATTGTATTTCTAAAAATACCCTAACCCACCCCAAATGCCTGCCTGAACAACTACGTTTTTAATGCGTGGTGGAAGCTCACTAAAGAGAGGGCATGGCGGAGTTCCCTAGGGAGGGAGTTCCACAGAGTGGAGGCCACCACAGAAAAGGCCCTCTCCCTCGTCCTCACCAGCCTAGCTGTCCTGGCTGATGGGACAGAGAGAAGGACATCCAAGGCTGATCTTGTTGAGTGGCCTATCTGGTGTTGCTTGGGGCACTCCTTGAGATAGGCTGGGCTGGAACCATATAGGGTTTTAAAGGTCAAAACCAACACCTTGAATTTGGCCTGGAAAAAAACTGGTAACCAGTGCAACGTCTTCAGCACTGGAGTAATGTGATCACGCTGGCAGCTGCCTTTAATCAGGTGAGCCGCCACGTTCTGCACCAGCTGCAGCTTCTGAACCATCTTCAAGGGTAACCCCACATAGAGCACATTATACTAGTCTAGGCAAGAGGAGACCAAGGCATGTACTACCAATGGGAGCAGATGGTCGGGAAGGAAGGGGTGCAGCCACTGTATCAGATGGAGTTGATACAGTGCTGTCCAGCTCACAGCTGACACCTGAGCCTCCATGGACAGCTGGGAGTCTAAAATGACCCCCAGGCTGCGGACCTGGTCTTTCAAGGGTAGCCGTACCCCATTCATCACCAGATCAACTTCCTCCAACCCCCTCTTTTCTCCCACCAAAAGTACCTTGGTCTTTTCAAGGTTCAGCTTCAGCTTATTCCTCCCCATCCAGCCACTCACCATCTACAGACATCTGGACAGGGATTCCTAGGGATGGCCGGAACACTTACCTGCCATTCTGGGGGTGGGGTCCGCAGGGGGGAGGTGATCCATTCCTCCCCCCCGGAATCCTCTTCGGCCGGCTCCTCTCTGCAGCAATTCCATGGATCTGCCAGCTGGCTCCGAACCCCCGGCGATATGCCACCATGGCCGTATCGCTGGGGTAGGCAGGGTGAGTCTCCAGATGCAAATGGTATCCAGGATGCCATTTGCATCCATGGTTTTCATTAATGTGATAGGCTATGCAAATATTTGCATAGCCTGTCACGTAAAAGCAGGGACATCCAGGACGCCATTTGCGGCCGTAAAGGCCTTAGTTTAAGGCAAATGCAGCCATTTACGGCTGCATTTACCTTAAACTAAGGCCTTTACGGCCACAGATGGTGTCCCGGACACCATTTGAATCCAGAGACTCACCTTATCTACCCCAGTGATATGGCCATGGCGGCCGTATCGCCGGGGCTTCGGAGCCAGCGGCAGGGAGGATCTGCTGGCAAGGACTTATGGGCAACACTGGTGAAGATTTGAACAAGAGGTAGAGCTGCATGTCATCTGCATATTGATAACACCACAACTCAGACTTCCTGATGATAGCCCCCAGCGGCTTCACATGGATGTTAAATAGCATCAGGGAGAGGATGGAAACCTGTGGCACCCCACAAGTGAGTGGCCACTGGTCCGAAACCTCCTCTCCGAGTGCTACCCTCTAGTACCTCCCAGAGAGGAAAGACCAGAACCACTATAATATGGTGTCTCCAATGCCCAACCCTCCAGGCAGTCCAGGAGGATACCGTGGTCAATGGTATCAAAAGCTGCTGAGAGGTCAAGGAGAACAAGGAAGGAGCATTCACCCATATCCAAAGCCCTCCTCATATTATCCACCAAGGCGACCAAGGCCATTTCTGTCCCATGCCCAGGCCTGAAGCTCCATTGAAAAGGATCTAGATAATCGGCTTCTTCCAAATGTGCCTTCAGCTGCATCGCCACCACCAGCTGCATCTCTCTCTCTCTCCCTCTCCCTCTCCCTCTCCCTCTCTCTCTCTTTCTGTGTGTTTGTGTGTATGTATGAAAGATAGAAAGACTAACAACAGAATACAGTAGCTGTGCTGTTAAAAATATAGATACACACACTCTCTCTCTAACTGCTTTAAAGATAGCCTGGAAACTGCAGTTGATCCAGAATACAGCCATGATATTATTAAGTGGGGACCAGGTATCAAGGACATTTTAATCCTCATTGAATTGGATCCATAGTCTTAATCCCAGCAGTGAGAAAGTCCCTGAGTAGAGTTCTGCTCAGAACACTCCCGCTAGTGGAAAAGGCTGGCAGCAACTTTTTCCAATTCCCTCTCCCACTGCAGCCCCCACAGCCACCTCACCCACTGTTCCGGAGGGTGGTCCCCCAATGATCCAGAGCTTATTTTCAGGGACCTGGGGGGTTCCAGGCAAGCAGAGAATCAACAGAGATTGCCTCCTCCCTGTCCAGCCAGATTTTTTTTTTAAAGCTCCCAGTGATGGATCTAGTGATAGATCCTGCCCATTGAGGTTTTGTGCTGCTGTGTTTGTTGTTGCTGTTGCTGTTGTTTTAGTTTTTGGTTTATCTTCCCTCCCTCCCTCCCTCTCTCTCTCTCTCTCTCTCTCTCTCTCTAAATAAATAAATTAAATAACCTATTTTAGGACAATTGCATCGCTCTAGTATATCTTTAACCAAAGGCACAAACAGCCCTTTGGTTTGAGTGCAGGATAGGATATTTCAGATTACATGAACATAGCATGTAAACAAAGTAAAGTAAATGTCTAACTGGGGTGAGGAGAGCCATTGGGTGAGCAATCCTTGCTGTGAGAACTGGAGTGTTATAAGAATGTTCTCTATTTTTATTTGTGAAATTTTGGAGGGAATGGGTTGGATCCAGGATCTGCCTTCTGTTGAAGAGCTGTCTTCAGAGAAGGTGCCTCCACCTGATTTTCAGTAATCCTCCCTCACCCACAGCTCATCCCTCCCTGCCCTACAGCTCATCCCATTTGGTAGGGTCCCCTGACCCTCTGTGTAGCATTTTCAGGGAACTGGAGCAGCTTCTGTGGGGAGGAGAAGGTGACGTCTACTTCCACCAGCCCAGTTGCATGCACCTACATTTGTATCTAATTCAATGTCTTTAACTCTCCCATGCAAATCCATAGGACTTGGGACTACTTACTTTGGCTAGATTGTGCCAGTATTTTCCCCAAATGGTGTCATGCCTGACTTAGGGGGAAGTCATACCCTTTTTGGAGCCCCCTCCCCCGATTATTTTTCTGCTGCATAAGTCTGGGCTGCAACATTCATGATATGTGACATTAAAAGCAATCCTCAAACATTAGAGTGTGAAGGGGAAGTAATCCAGGATCTAATATCACAGCACTCAGGATGTTGCCCCATGACTTCATTTGACAGTGTTTCATTGAAACCAAGAACTCTGCAGAGCAGGTGTCTATGAATAATTTGCTTTAGCTGGAGTTCAGGTTTGTACAGCTTTGTGCTTTACTGGATCTTTTAAAGCAAAACAAACCTTAATTTAACATCCCATTACTTTTCCATGGCACCTTCCAGCCACCAGTGTCTTCTCTGGTGCATTAGGATTTACCGCTGAAGTCTCCTAGTCAAGCTCTCACATGACCCCATAGACATATGCAATATACGTGTGTGTGTGTGTGTGTATATATATATATATATATATACATATATACATACATACACACACACACACACACACACACACTCCTTTGCTTCATGGCTGTGCTACATAATAAAGTAGCAAGAGCATCTCTAAATGGTACAGTCTGGTAAATTCACAAAAGCAAATCAAATAGCATACAGTGTGAAATAGAAAAAGGTGGCAAAAACATCAAACATCAGTTTATAAATGTGAACAAAGCTCAAATCAGCCATTGTCAGGATCCCAATGGAAAGTAATTACTTTGGGGTTCTTTCCTGTCTTCACTTATTTTTTTCCTTCCTTGCTTGCAGGCTTATTTTAAATCAATCTAATTTATTCCACTGCCACTGTCTTCTGATGTGCCCTTGTTGTTTGAATAAGGGAGGAGTCAGCATGGGAGAGCTTTGTTATTCATCAGAACTCTTGCTTCAATGAAGTCCCAGCAATGTTTTCTTGGAGAATAACTTTGCTTAAAAAAAAGGCAGAATTTTGCCACTGACTTTCTGAATTTGTAGAGCACATTAGCTAAAAATATACAGATTATGACATCAGAAATGCCACTGAATTTAAAGCTTTTTTAAAAATCCACTTGTATTATAAAACTATGTATAAAAAACTTTCACCACCTCCATTCCTCTTAATATTCTGTAGTGACAAGTTAGCTCTTAAAGTGGCACTTAGTAAGAATTTTAATTAATTAATTAATTAAAAAGATCAGCAAACTTTATTTGAAAAGCTAATAACGTCTCCACATATATACAAATTTATATTATATTATACTAATTCTATTATATTTCCTGCCCTGAAAGGCAGCCTAGAAATATATATATATATATATATATATATATATAATCTTACATCACACATATACACATGCACATATACATAGGCACTTGTGCACACACACACACTATATGTTTTAGGCCAGGTTGCCAAATCCTATTAGAGATTCAATCCTATTAAAACGTTCCCAGATTTAAGCCTGCTTTAGAGTTTTTTCATAAGAGTGCATGACCCCTCCTAAAACCCCTACATGTGTGGTCAAGGGACCTAAGGATAATTGTAAACTCCGTGGGCTCCCATTAATCTTAGCACAGTCAGATATTAGTGCTTGTAAATCCGTACCTAAACAAGGACAATAGTTAAAGCCATCAATAGTCTTTTAATGAGGCAGATCAAAAACAAATGGAAGCAGCAGGACACTAGGCTTTCACAAGGAGGGGATGCAAAAGCAAAAGGCTTTGTCTGATTTCTTACACAGAAAGGAGATGGAAAGAGTCCAGGATCTTTCCACACAACTGTTAGATCTGTCATAAAAATAGTGTTTCACCCATTTTCAGCTTAGAAGGAACAGGATAAGGATTGAGAGAGAGAGAGAGAGAGAGATGACTACTGATAATTATGTCAGGTGGATGTGGGTATGTGTGTGTCTGTCAAGAATTGTAATAAATTATCTTGGTCCATGCAGGCATACCAAGCAGCCTTTGAAATCCCCACAGATGTTATTTAGCCATCAGGAAAAAGCAAAGTAAAATGTCCTGTTACGGAGTTCTTTATTTAAAAGGAAGGAGAAAAGTTGATAAGAATTTACAGCCTAACACGCATGTGCTGCAGCACTATAGTAGTTGCCGAGTAACATAAAGGCACCATGTCATGGCTGGGGGGTGGCGGGGAGGGGGGGAGAAAAGAAAGGAACACAAAAAGCAACGTCACTAGCTTTCCAATCATTTGTATCTCTCCTGCTTCTTCTGCAGCTATTTGAAATGTAACCACAATCCAAAAACAATTAGTTTTTAAAAGGAGAAGGAGAAAGAGAAGGAGAAGGAGGAGAAGAAGAAGAGTAGTTTTCAATGGAGAAAAACACGGAAAATAATGGACAATGTTGTTTTATATTTTATTTGTTGAAAGGAAGGAGTGCTGGAAAATAGTTCACAAATGACGAGGGAGATGTAACATCTTCATGTCCTTGTATCTCTTTGGAGGCATTTTCTGTTGTGAGCCTGCTCAGAATATGCATTTTCAGAAGTTTAGTGCCTTCTTTCATTTTATCACTGGGGTGGGTCTAGGGAGAAAGTATAGCAACCTTGAATTGCATTGCATTGAGAGAATGTCATCGCCATATCTCTGCCATGTTTTTCCTATTCCCTACATCCTGGTTCCTGGACTAAAACATAAATGATTGAAAGGTCAAGTATTCAAGTTAACAAACAAACAAGCAAAGTTCCACAGCCATTGCCTATGCAAACCAATATAAAGCTCTATGGAAATCAGCATGTCTAATCATAGGAATAAAGATGACTTTTGTTTGCCTAAATATTTCAGGACCAGAACACTTGGCTTTTCCTCTGTACATAAAGCAGAGTTTAATTACTACTTTCACTGATTTAGTAAAATTGATTTCAGTGAGCCCATAGTATCCAATGGCCATGTGCAATGATATAATCATCTTGAGGTTTTCAGCAGAGCCTGCGGTAGCATAACTTAGGCTGCAGACAGACAATAGGCTTAATAAAGTTGAATGGTGAGAGTCATTGTTAAAGTGGTGAAGTAGAGTGATTGCTGACTTCTTTTCTATAATTTCTGGTCAAACAGATTTTGCAGGTTCTCCATTACAGTCTTGGGATATGAAGCATCAGCCACTGCCAGAAGTGGAGGTGAGATAACCGTGCCCCTTAGTTGTGGCATAAAAAACAGTTTGGGTAGGTTTTGCTTTCCAATCTGGCTCTTTACGCAGGCCATGTTGCCCACCAGGTGGAACACAGCCCATCAGGAATGTATTGTGACCTGCCAGTGGATTGCTTGACGATGCCAGTTCTGGCAACACCATCAGCAAGTTCATTCAGTTGGCCAGGGTCCTTCTACATGGCCGCTGGGGGTTGCCCTCAGCTTGGAAGGTCACAGGCTGTACTGGCCTTGTCTAGCTGATTGCCATATAGAACTGAAAAGGGGATTTCCTACAAGTTTGACCAATTAGTAACTGTGACATTTTACCAGCTTGCCTGCAGTCATTGCAGCCATGGTGTGTCATGTTCACTCATGCTCCCTGCTTATGCTTACACATGATGAAGGTTAATTCATAGGGAGACTGATGTGTGGCATGAAATGTTGGATAATGTGTAGAGGATCTTGCCTTTAGGCATGAAATTGGATGAAATGGTATCTGGCCACATCCAGTCCTATAATTCTATTATATATTTTGCAGGTATCTCATTCATTTGAAAATTGGTCGAGCAACCTAGTAGGCAGCTATGCATAGTCCATAGAGTCCATAGAGATATCCGTGGTGGTGGGAGGGATAAGCGACTGGAGGGGTCAAATTATAATCTACAGAGACCTCCTGAACTTCAGAATATTTTCAATGGAAATTCAGTCTGGCAGATGGAATTAGAAACATTATAGGAGTGCTAATTGACAAGTGGCTAATAAATATGAGTACTTTGTGTCATATCTCAACACAATTAAAAGCGAGGAACAAAACATTGGATACATTAATATGTGGGTGGTGAGGCTGCTAGTCATATACCTAACAGTTTAGTTAAATTTTGTTGCTTGAACTGTGAAATATTAAAGATCCAAGATAAAAATGTGCATCCCAATCTGACCAATTCTATTACGTGCACTACTGAAGGATGAAACTTTTCTCCTAGATCAAAATGATGCTGAAGAATATTGATAGTTTATATAAAGTTATCTTCATGGAAACAAATAAGCCAAGTGAAAGAGTAAAACATAACTCACTCTCTTCTCCCCCCTGCCCAAACTGTCTTTATTTGTATTTTCAGGTAGGTCAGGACTTAACCATATTTATTTTTATTGTTGCATTTGTCAAGTTCTTCCAGTTCTGTCAGATTCTCTGTGTTACTTATATAACAATGAATAAATGCTGTTTATATATTGATTCAATTGGACTTAAACTTGTGCAAGGAAAGTAGTTCTGTTTGTGCCACAGTTCTCAGCGCTCACCCCAGTCCAGTCCAAGGCACACAAGCGATGGCACATCCAGAGCTCTCCACTCCATTAAAGTAGGATCGTATGTCTTTAAGGCCACATCAAGAAACATATTGCTATTATATTGTTGTTGTTATTATTATCATGATCATTGTTGTTTTGTTATTGTTGTTGCTGTTATTATTAAGATGGTTGTGATGATCTAGCCACTGCCCTCTGCATGTGGAGAGTGTGATTAAAAGGCTCTTCATGAGTAAAAGGATCTAAGAAGCCAGGCCCAGTAAGCCACCACTGTTATCCAGCTATCATTTATTTATTTAAAATATTTTTATGCTGCTTCTCAGCCTAAAAAGATTCCTGGAGCGGCTTACAATCAATCAGTAAAAGACAGTCCCTGCCCGCAGGCTTACAATCTAAAAAGACTTTAGATTGGTGCTCCCCTGGTCACTAGGCCTCCAGCTGCAGCAGTGCCTGGGTCTGGGAAGCCACCCACAATACCCTAGATTGATGCTACGCAGGCACTCTGAGGCACTGTGGGAACTTTAAAAGGGCAGGCAGCTTCCAAGACCAAGCTATTGCTGCCAAATAAAGCTGTGGCCAGAGGAACAGGTGGGAGGGCAAAAGCAGGCACTAGCACCATTCGGTCCTGGCCATGTTGGGCTACGGCGTCTGCCTGGGGGTACCAGGTGCTGATGCCAGCCCAGGTGTCCTCCCTCCCTCCCTCCCGTGTCTCTTAAAAGGGCATTAGCCTTTTTAGCCATTAGCCATTAGCTGGGGCCATCCTTTTTGTTTAAGTTACTCTCCTCAAACCAAGAGAATAATCCATGCTGCAGCCACAGCATATGGATACACACACCTGCCTGGAAACACCCCATGCTAAGGGGCTGCTTTTACAGGCAGTTGCTTCATTGCCAGGCTGTTAGGGGCTGACAGGAAGCTAGAAGGGCCAAGTCAAAGGGTCAGCTGCATAGCGACCTCCTGGATTTTGCGACAGCGTTTTATTGAGAAAAGCAGTTATTGAAAGACAACTGCAGCATTCAAACATGTATTTTGTAACTGGAAGATCTGCATCCAAGTACAAAAGGGGACATTTGTACTCATGCTAAGCTAAAGGCAAGAGCAATAGAAATAATGATTGCTCTTGAGGATAATAATAATAATAATAATAATATAAAGAGAACATAAAGGAGGCACGCTTAAACTGTGGATGTGATTCTAGCAGATTTTGGAGTGTTTCAGCCAGGGTCAACTCAAGGAATTTTGCTGCCCCACAAGCAGCTGCACCATGTAATCTAAGATGTGATCCTCAGGATCCCGTTAAATGTAGCAGAGGAGGCACATGATCTGAAATGTGCACCCAGGCATCCTCTGTGACTTTTCAGAGGATCCCAGGGTGCACCTCTCACTCAGACTGCATGCTGCCTCATTGGCGTCCCTAAAAATATTGCTGCCCTAATGATCTGGATGGGTTGCGAACATCTTGATTTGGCAATTGGCATTGGCTTTTTTATTTACTAAAATTTAAACATATTTAAATGATAGGGTATTTAAAGTCTAAGTGCCTTGATATCACTCTTCAGAAATAAGAATAGTTTTTCACCCCACAGAGCTGAGGAAGGCCTCCCACTCCATTCCAGTGATCCCAATCTAGCTGGCTGCCCCAATTCTGCTAATAGCAGCAGTCTTTTCCCCACAGCCCAGCTGATCAGCTGGGATGCGGGAGGAAAGCAATGGCATTATTTAGTAACAGTGCCTCCTGTTAGAAATGCAATTAGCAGAGAAAAACAAAAAGGCAAGACAGAATAAGCGTTTACCAGTCTCACATGCACACAAGGCTATCTTAGAATAAAAGAAGACTACACCTCTCTTTGGTGAAGAAAAGGTAAAATGGTTTTACTCACAAATGATCTTGCATATAAATGCAGGTACAACGTAGAGTTTCAAAAAGAAGTTTGTGCAGTCTATTTTGTGTTCCATTACACAAGCAGGAGTAAGAGAGCAAACACGTGTGCTCCCAGCAATGCTGGAAGTTGGCGGGGGGGGGGGGAGAAGCACAGGAAACCACACTAGGCTATAGAGATCCTAAGGCTAGCCGTGGACAAAATTCCCATGAGTTAACTCACTGCAACACTCCCCCTTCCAGCAACTTGCAGATGAGGTTGCAATATTTCCAGCAGAAAGTGGGTGGATGGCATACAACCCACAGCCAAGGGTCGCATGTGGGCCTGTAGGCTATGCGTTGTGCATCCCCTGGTTTACAAGTTCAGATCTGAAACTCTACAACAACCAATCACATTTGAATAAATGTTCATGCTGATGGGTATCCACCCCTTCTTCAAAGTTGTTTTGGCTCCATATAGCTGGATTATAGTAAATGAATACAGTGCATGTGAAAACAGCCTGAGAAGGACATGTGATGTCTTGATGCAAAGTTTAGAAAATATCTCTGTAATATGCATAGCGCATATACAAGATGAACGTTAGAGATGTGCTTGCGCAAGAATTCACAATTTTATCACCATCTTGAATTAACAGAGAAATTTTGTCTGAGCTAACACTGGATTGATAACATGATGAGCTAATTAGATAAGTTCACCCATCACCTCCCCTAATATCTAATCAAAACAGCAATAATTATTGGGGATATGTAGGGATATCTACTCATGCAAGTAGAATGTGGTGGTAAATTCTTGAGATGGCATGGTGGACTGTACCATGTCAGAATGCAGGGGTATGACCAAAATTTTGGAATTCTTCCCTACATTAAAAAAATACCCCATCTGTGATTAAAAAGTATCACATCATGGAGAAAGGTTATGGTACAACCTGCTCTGTCCTGTGCTAGTTTCTACTTGGAGGGAGGTGTGTTCTTTAGCTGTTGTGGAACATTCATGTGACCTCCACTTTCAATTTGAAATTGTACACTTTATTCCTCCACTTTAAGACATTTATTTGTGTATTTAAAACATTTATATCCCGTCCTATATCATTAAGATCTCAGGGCAGCATACAGAAAAAATCAGTTTAAATAGTGTAAAACAAGAAATAATTTAAACAGCTAAAAACGTATTAAACCATTAAACAAGCTAATTCGTTGTTGTTGTTCAGTCGTTAAGTTGTGTCCGACTCTTTGTGACCCCATGGACCATAACACGCCAGGCCTTCCTGTCCTCCACTCTCTCCCAGAGCGTGCTCAAGTTCATATTCATTGCATCGGTGATGCTATCTAGCCATCTCATCCCCTGCCGTCCCCTTCTCCTTTTGCCTTCAATCTTTCCCAGCATCAGGGACTTTTCCAATGACTTTTCTCTTTGTATTAGGTGGACAAAATATTTGAGCTTCAGCTTCAGTATCTGTCCTTCCAATGAGCACTCAGGGTTGATTTCCTTTAGGATGGACTGATTTGACCTCCTTGCAGTCCAGGGGACTCGTAAGAGTCTTCTCCAGCACCACAGTTCGAAAGGATCAATTCTTCGGCACTCAGCCTTCCTTATAGTCCAGCTCTCACAGCCATGCATTACTACTGGGAAAACCATAACTTTGATTATACGGGCCTTTGTCGGCAAGGTGATGTCTCTGCTTCTTACTATGCTGTCTAGGTTTGCCATAGCTTTCCTCCCAAGGAGCAAGCGTCTTTTAATTTCATGGCTACAGTCACCGTCTGCGGTGATCTTGGAGCCCAAGAAAACAAAATCTGTCACTGCTTCCATTTCTTTAGGGATGTACGAAACACTTACCTGGTTTTGTCCAGGGACATCCGCGGTGGGGGGGAGGCGCTCCACCCGTCCCCCGAAAATCCTCGACGGGGGGGGAAGTGATCCATTCCTCCCCCCCCGGAACCCTGCCTGGCCAGCTCTGCTCTGCGGCCAGGTCGCGGAGCCACCGGCCAGGCCAACCCGCAGCGGGGCCTCCAGCCACTGCCGGGCTGCTGCGGATGCAAATGGTGTCCTGAGTAGGGGATAGGGATGGCGGAGAATTTCTCCCTGAAACTTCAGGGGGCCGAGCGCCAACGTGTTCGGCCCCCCGAACAAGTTTCGGGGAGAAATTCTCTGCACCCCCCACCCCCCGCACCCCCCCCCCGGGACGGGACTTACCTTTGGCGAATGTCCCTCCCGGCGGCGGGTCCGGCCGGCGGTTCGTCGGGTCTTCGTCCGGGGCAGGAGCGGCAGCTGGTCTTTCAACCGGCTGCCGCTGCCGCCATTCCAATAAAAGAAAAAAAACACGCCCCCGTGATAGGCTACATGACGATTAACGTAGCCTATCACGGCTAGATTTGCAAAGTCAGCCGTGACAGGCTACGTAAATCGTCACGTAGACTATCACGGGTGACTTTTAAAAAAAAAGCGCGTACGGATAATGGCGGCCCCCATAGGGAGCCTCCATTCCCGTTCCTTATTTGGTCGCTGTAGTCTACGTAAATCTTTACGTAGACTACAGCGACCAAATAAAGAACGCGAATGGCAGCTCCCTATGGGGGCCGCCATTTGCGTACGCACTTTTTTTTTTAAAAGTCACCCTTGATAGGCTATGTGACGATTAACGTAGCCTATCACGGCTGACTTTGCAGATCTAGCCGTGATAGGCTACGTTAATCGTCACGTAGCCTATCACGGGGGCGTTTTTTTTTTTTTAACTTTTAATTTCGCAGCCGGGCGAGGCGAGGCGCCTCCTCCCTGGCCTGAATTTCGGCCGGGCGAGGCGGGAAGCCTCCCCCCCAGCCTGAACTTCGCGGGGGGAGCAGCGAAGCACCTCCCCCCCACCGCGAAAAGCTGCGAGACCAGGTAAGTGACTTTCGTGCACCCCTAGTAGGGGACGCCATTTGCGTCCCTATGGTAGCCCGTGATAGGCTACGTAAATATTTACGTAGCCTATCACGGCTAAAGTGGGGACGCAAATGGCATCCCCTACGCCATTTGCATTTCCGTTTTCTCCATGATAGGCTATGTAAATATTTATGTAGCCTATGACAGCTAAAGCGGGAACGCAAATGGCATAGGGGACGCCATTTGCGTCCCCGCTTTAGCCGTGATAGGCTACGTAAATATTTACGTAGCCTATCACGGGCTACCATAGGGACGCAAATGGCGTCCCCTACTCAGGACGCCATTTACGTCTGCAGCAGCCCAGTAGCGGCTGGAGCTGCCGCTGCCGCTGGAGACACTGCCGGAGCCGCCGCCACCGCTTGGTAGGCTCCGTTCCGGGGGGCTTTCGCGTGGTGGTGGGGCGGGTTGCTCCATTCTGTCACGGATTCCGAGGGCCCAAATTCACTGGAATTCGGCCCCCCTGGGATCCGTGGTGGAATTCTCTTACATCCCTACATTTCTTCCCCTTCTAGATGCCAGGAAGTGATGGGGCCAGATGCCATGATTTTAGTTTTTTTAATGTTGAGTTTCAAACCAGCTTTTTCACTCTCCACTTTCACCTAGGGATGAACGAAAGTCACTTACCTGATCCCGAAGCTTGCTTCGCGGTGGGGGGAGGCGCTCCGTTTCTCCCCCAGAAATTCTGGCTGGGGGGGGAGGTGCCCCATCCCTCCCCGCTGAAATTCTGGCCGAAGGGGAGCGCCCCGTCTCTCCGGTCACAAATCCTGTTGTCCTGCTGGGAGTCTGGGACGCAAATGGCGGCGGCCGTAGCTGCTGCCGTTTGCGTCCCTGGCATGCAGTCAGCCGTGACAGGCTACGTAAATGTTTACGTAGCCTATCATGGCTGACTTTGAAAAAAAAAAAAGCGCGTACGCAAATGGCGGCGCCCATGGGCGCCACTATTTGCATTCCTTATTTTGGCACGGGTAGTCTACGTAAATATTTACGTACACTACGGCGAAAATAAGGGGAACACTATTTGTATTGCCCTTATTTTCACTGTAGTCTACGTAAATATTTACGTACACTACCCGCACCAAAATAAGGAATGCAAATGGCGGCGCCCATGGGCGCCGCCATTTGCGTACGCGCTTTTTTTCCCCCCAAAAGTCAGCCGTGATAGGCTACATAAACATTTACGCAGCCTATCATGGTGTTTTTTGAAAATCTAGCCGTGATAGGCTACGTAAATCTTTACGTAGCCTATCACGTTTGTTGTTGTTGTTGTTTTTAGTTGGAAATGGTGGTGGCAGCAGCTGGTCGGAAGACCGGCCGCCGCCACCGCTGCCACCGAACCGCCACCGAACCGCCGCTGGGAGCCGCCGCCACGAGGGACATTCGCCAAAGGTAAGTCCCATCCCGGGGGGTGGCGGGGGGGTGGCGGACCATTTCTCCACCAATTTCGGGGGGCCGAATGCGTTGGCATTCAGCCTCCCGGAGATTCATGGAGAAATTCTCGACATCCCTACTTTCACCCTCAACAAGAGGCTCTTTAGATCTTCTTCGCTTTCTGCCATTAGGGTGGTATCATCTGCAAAATATAAAACAATAAAACAGTTAAAACAGTGTACTACTTTAAGGAATGCATTTAGCCCTCAAAGGCTTTGGTAAAAAGCTATGTTTTTACTTGGCACTGAAATGAAACCAATGTCTGTGCCAATCAGGTCTCCAAGGGGAGGGCATTCCACAACCAGGGTGCCACAGCAGAGAAGGCCTTCTCCCACGTCCCACCATATTGTATGGCTTATACTGGTGGGACACAGAGGATGGCCCCTCCAATGTATCTCATTCCTTGGGCAGGCATATATAGGGAGAGGTGCTCCTTCAAATATCGAGGTCCCAAACCACTTAGGGCTTTAAATATCATCACCAGAACCTTGAATTCCAACTGGAAGCGTATTGGCAGCTAGTGCAATTCCTTTAAAACTTGTGTTATATGATTCTTATGAGATGTTCCAGTCAGCAGTCTAGCTGCTACATTTTTCACTAGCTGCAACTTATGATACATCTTGAAGGGCAGCCTTTGTAAAGTTCATTGCACTAGTCTAATTGGGAAGTTACCAGTACATGTACTACTGTGGCTAGTTTATCCCTGTCCAGGGAAGGTAATAGCTGGCAGATCAGCTGAAGCTGATTCCAAGTATTCTGGGCCATGGAATCCACCTGGGGCTCTAGGAACAGGGATGGATCTAGGAGTAGTCCCAAGCTACACACCTACTCCTCCAGGAGGAGTGCAACCCTGTCCAGGACAGGTCTCTTGCCCAATTCCTGGACCTGGGAACCACCAATCCACAGAGCTTCCATCTTGTCAGGATTTAGTTTCTGTTCATTGACCCTCATCCAGCGCATTACAGCCTCCAGGCACTGGTCCAGCACTTTCACCACCTCAGCTGACTCCGACGACAAGGAGAAGTAGAGCTGAGCATCATCAGTGTACTGGAGACACCCCCACCCCAAAACTCCCAATGGCCTCACCCAACGGCTTCATATAGATGTTGAACAGCATGGGGGATAGAATTTAATAGCCATGGGGTAAAACAGGAATCCCCCAATACCACTCTCTGGAATCAGCCCTGCAGGTAGGAGTGGAACCACTGTAACACAGTGCCCCCAGCTCCCACCTCACAGAGCTGATCCAGTAAGATACCATGAACCATGGTATCAAAAGCCGCTGAGAGATCCAAGAGGATCAACAGGGTAGCACTCCCCCTGTCTTTCAACCGGAGTAGGTCATCAGTCAGAGCAACCAAGGCCATTAGTGCCATACCCTCACCTGAAACCAGACTGAAATGGGTCCAGATAATCAGTTTCCTCCAAGAATATCTGAAGCTGCCCAGCCACCACACACTCAAGCACCTTGGCAAGAAAGGGGATATTAGCAATGGGGCAATAGTTCTCGCATACGTCTGGGCCCAGGGAGGTCCTCTTCAGGAGAGGGTACACTACAGCCTCTTTCAAGGTGGCAGGCACCATCCCCTGACAGAGTGAAGTATTTACCACCCCCTGGACCACCCAGTCAATCCACCCCTGCTAGTTGAATTAGCCAAGATGGGCAAAGGCCAAGCTTACATGTGGTGGGATGGACTGATTCAAGCATCTTGTCCACACCATTAGGCTCCAGCAACTGAAACTTATCCCAGGAAACACAACCAGATGGAACACTGGACACCTCCCCGGTCTCTGCAATAACTGTGGCATCAAGTTAGGAGCGAATATGAGTGGGTTTTTTTTCCCTCAAAGTGCCTAGCAAATTTATTACATCAATTAATCAAGGGTTCCAATCGCAATTTCTCCAAGCCCGAGCCAGATCCCAACAGGCTCGTCACCACTCAGAACAAGTCTTCTGGGCGACATTTGGAGGACGAGATAATGGAAGTGTAATAAGATCTTTTTGCCATCCTCACTGCTGTATAATAGGCACAGAGATGAGTCTTCAATCTTTGATCATACTTGCTCTGAGACCTGCGCCACCTGCACTCTAACTGTCATCCATCCTGTTTCATTGCCCATAGATCTTCTGTAAACCATGGTGAATTATGGGCTCCACGGCACTGGAGTGGGTGCTTGGGAGTGATTGTATCGATGGCCTTTCCCATCTCACCATTCCATGGTGAGACCAAGGCCTTGGTTGAATCACCAGCCCTATAATCTAGAAAATCCCATAGAGCATTCAGGAATCCATCGGATTCCATAAGTCTCTGTGAGCAGACCATCTTAATTGATCTCCCAACCTGACAGGAAGGATCTGCTACCACCAACCCAAACTTCGCAAGGATCTGACCATGAAAATGGGGTTGTTGAAATCCCTCCCCAAACCAGATAATCCCGCATCCACCCAGCAGCAAAAATGAGGTCTGGGGTATGTCCTGCCACATGTGTTGGGCCAGTGATGTACTGAAACAGCCCCATGGTTGTCATGGTTGCCATGAAGTCCCGAGCAGGCCCTGTCAAGATAGCCTTGGTGTGGATGTTAAAGTCCCCCCAGAACTAGGGATATTAGAGAATTCCACCACAAATCCCAGGTGGGCTGAATTCCAGTAAATTCAGTCCCCCGGAATCTGTGGTGGAACGGAGCCCCCCTCCCCACCACCCCATGAAAGCCCCGCGAAACGGAGCTTACCTGGCTGCTGCTCCAGTTCTGGTAGCGGTGGTGGAGGCGGTGGCTCTGGCCGCTGCTGGGCTGTGGCTGCAAATGGCAGGAATGCGTAGGGGACACCATTTGTGTCCCTGCTTTAGCTGTGATAGGCTATGTAAATATTTATGTAACCTATCACGGGCTTGCGTAGGGACGCAAATGGCGTCCCCTACGCAGGACGCCATTTGCGTCCGCAGCAGCCCGGCAGCAGCTGGAGGCCCTGCTGCGAGTTGGCCTGGCCGGCGGCTCTGCGGCCTGGCCGGGCAAGATTCTGGGGGGAGGAACAGATCACCTCCCCCCACCTGCGGAACCTGGCAGAGCCAGGTAAGCGGGGTCTCGTACACCCCTACCCAGAACCACAGTCCTAGGATTCTCCAGCGCCACCTCTGAGACCACCTCAGCCAGCTCTGTCAGGGAGACTGCTGGGCAGCGGTGTGGGTGGTACATCAGCAGCATACCTGTTCTGTCTCTTTGGCCCAGCACAAGGTACAGTCCCTCAAAACTGATGCAGTTAGGGATGGTGGAGAATTTCTCCACAAATCTCGGGGAGGCCGAATGCCAACACATTTGGCCCCCCGAAATTGGCGGTGAAATTCTCCGCCACCCCCCCGGGATGGGACTTACCTCCCTCGAATGTCCCTCTCGGCGGCGGGTCCCGGCGGCGGTTTGGCGGCGGTTTGTCGGGGGCGGGGGCGGCATTACAAAATAAAGTAAAAAAACCCCACACAACTGTGATAGGCTACGTAACGATTTACGTAGGCTATCACGGCTAGATTTCAAAAGTCAGCCGTGATAGGCTACGTAAATCATTATGTAGCCTATCACGGGTGACTTTGGGGGGAAAAAAAAGCGTGTATGCAAATGGCGGCGCCCATGGGTGCCGCCATTTGCGTACGCGCTTTTTTTTTTTTCCCCCAAAGTCACCTGTGATAGGCTACGTAACAATTTACGTAGCCTATCACGGCTGACTTTTGAAATCTAACCGCGATAGGCTACATAAATCGTTACGTAGCCTATCACAGGTGTTTTTTTCTTTCTTTTCACTTTTGTATTTCGCGGCCGGGGAGACGGGGCACTTCTCCCCTGCCTGAAGTTCGGCCAGGCGAGGCAGGGCGCCTCCCCCCCCGGCCTGAATTTTGGCCGGGTGAGGCGGGGCACCGCGAAGCAAGCTGCGGGACCAGGTAAGTGCCTTTCGAACATCCCTACTGGTGCTACAGTGGATGGGTTTCCTTGTGAGGGAGATGGAATCCTTATGGATGACACCAACTCTTCCCCCGCCCGACTCTCCAATCTAGGTTGGTGATGCACAGAGTACACAGGTGAACAAAGCTGGGACAGATCCACCCTGCCCAGCTTATCCACCCAGGTCTCAGTAATACCATCTCATTCCCATGTAAACATCCTGGTGAAGTTCAGCCGAGCCAGCTTAGATACAAACTTCTGGGGCTCATAAAAGCTTGCCTCAAATGAAAGCTGATCTTTTAAAGCACCTGAAAGTTTCTATGGCTTGGATCCAAATCTGAGATGGACAAGAATCCCCCCCATTTCCCCACCCCCAAAGTCCTGCCTTCCTGCCCCCAACTTCCCTCTTCCCTTTCCTTACCTTCAAGCAGAGGCAGGAATAGCAGTGGAAACACATGGGGAGAGGAGGGAGATATTTCCCCCCCTCTCTTGGGCAAGGATAGGGGATCTGATGCTCTCCTGATGTTTGGGTTACAGTTCCCATAATCCCTGATTATTCTGGCTGGGCCTTATGGGAGTTGTATCACAAAACATCTGGAGGGCACCCGGTTGTCTACCTCTGCTCTTGGGGGTTCATATGTCCCACTCCATGTGTTGGACGAACATGTGGGAGTTGTGGGGCCATGGACTGAAACTAGGTTCCTCCTTTTATAGAGGAGCTCTACATGTATACATTGATGATGATCATGATGCTGATCATGATGCTGGTCATGATGCTTGTATACCTCTTGATATTACAAAATATCTAAGCAGTTTACATGACAAAGTATTAAATATCAGAATTAAAATACTCAATTAATTACAATTTCAGAACATAAATAAATAAGTAACACAAACAATAAAAAATCAGACAGTGCACAACTAGAGCCCTTTCCCAACAAGAAGATATATATAAAATACATAATAATATAACCTTAAAAAAAAAAAAAGGTATACCTTATTTAGCAAGGTTTTCTGTGGTGCAAAATTCGTTTAATAAAAAAAAGCATCATTCCACTTTTGAAGGCACTTGAGTCCATCTGATGGCATATGTATCATCATGTGCATTATGCATATTAGTAAGTTACTGCAGAGGAGGGGTTTGACTGCTTGATTGTTCTGCTTTTCCTCAGCCTTTCACAACATCTCCTTCTTACAGAGGGCAATTGTTTATATATTCAGACTTTGGGCACCTTCCATTTGAATCATAAGAACAAGTTTTAAAGGGACCTAAAACGGTATGTAGGTCATGGAGAAGAGGTGGCAGCACAGAACTCAACTCAAACAGTTACATAGCAAAAGTAAAAGACCCCCTGGTTAATCATGATGAGTGGGTAGAGATTTGAGTAACCAATAAACTCTTTACTGATTCATCTATTACAATTTGCAATCTGTTATTAGCACATGCAATGGACTCTAACCTGAAACCAGCTCTGAAACACACATGGAAGCCAGATAGGGATGTTGCGGGCACCCGACTGGGTCCGGGAGTCCACCTCCCCCACCCGTGACTCCTGGACTGCACACGTCAAGATGCTGTCCTTGCTTGCCCCTAGCTCGTGCCCTGCTCACATCCTCCAGGACTCACCGCAACCCCGTCCAGTGAGCGCCCACCATTTCCCCACCTTTGTTGTGTGTGCAAAAAGGAAGTTAAAAAGTGCTTATTTAAATATGCACAGTTTGGGGCCAGGAAAGCTTAATGTGCACAATATTAGAGGCATAATGCCTCTAATGTTTTACGTATTAAGATTTCCTACCCACCAAACTGTGCATATTTAAATAAGCACACTTTAAACTTCCTTTTTGCACACACAACAAAGGCAGGGAAATGGCAAGCGCTCACCGGACTGGATCGCGGTGAGTCTGGGCAACTTGTCAACCTCTTGGGTGGCCTGAGCACAGGTCCGGGGCGGGGGTGAGCGGGGCCTGCGCTTCTGTGGGCATCCAGAGAACCCGACTTGAGATGGGTTCTCACATTCCTATAGCACTCAATGCACCCAATAATAATCCACACACTATCCATATATCCATGTAATTACTACTTATTTGTTACACTTCTATCTTGCCTTTCCATCAAGGAATTCCAAGTGTTTAGCCTTACAACAATCCTGTAAAGTAGGTTAGGCTGCAAGATAGCAATGCAGCCAAGGCCATCTAGTAAGTATCACAACTGAGTGTGATTTGAACCTCAGATTCCCACACGTAAACCCATTGCACTCTACTGGTTTTCCAGCGTATGCCACAATTCAAGCAACCCAGTCTAATGATCCCTTTCATTTCAGTGTGCGTATGATGCCTCACCACTGCTACCAAGTGTAATCCTGTTTATATCAGAGGAGTCTGAAAGCCACCTGGGTGCATCAGCTCATATATTGAGCTTTGGATTAGGAAAAAAAAATGTCTAAACTGTACTCAGTGAAGTCAGTAAAGGCCAAAAATGACAAAAATGTACATAGATTATGTAAATTCATGGCACACAACAAACGAAGCTGACGAACAGGATGGGATGTTAAGTGAATACAACTGTTAAGTCATGATCTGCCATCAAATCCATATGAAACATACTGTCAATATGAATACGGTTTGCACCAATGTACATATGTTTCAAAATGAATATCTTGAAATCTCTTTTATTTCACTGTCTTTCCAAAAGTCTTCCAGATAACATTTTCCAATATGGTATTGTCTACCATGAACAATATTTCTTTGTAAGCAGGGAAGGGTCTTTGTATTCCACAAGAAAGAAAACCACATCTTTCACAACTACAACCTTCTGTAACCTTCCTGCCCTCCTCACTCCCACACCCACACACAAAGACCCTCCTTAATTGCATTACTATTAGGCTGCCCTTCAACCCCCACTCAAATGAGGACAAGGCTAGTTCTGTATTTCATGGGATAACAATTTATGAGCAATTAAAAATGAAGAGACACAAAGCATTCATCACAGCCGCAGCTAGACAGGCAGCGGAGGTCAAAGGTTCCTTCAATGAAGTGTGCACAATATATTTTTATTTCTGTTTTCACTAAGAAGGAAACGGGTTAGCTAAAAATTATGGCTTGCCGTCTCCAGTTCAAAATAGGTGCACTTAATCTTTCAAGACAGTCCATTCTTGGGGCAGATGGTTGATGAAAGAGTGTTCACAAGCACACATATACACAGGCATACACACAGAGCAAAGGTTCTATATAGTATTGGAAAAATCTGAGTAATTATAAAAGGAAACCCATTAGCCACTATGATTGTTCATAGGTGAGTGCTGGTTTAATGTAGTGACCAAGAGTGTGAACTCTGCACTAGAAATCCCTGGTTCAAATCTTCCCTCAGCCATAACCTCACGAGTAAATGAGGTAAGCTATTATCTCTTATCTTCATCTCCTCTCCTCAGGTCTCTAAGCAATATGGAGATTATAATAGAACGTAGTGGCAGTAAGGATGACTGGGATTTCTGAAGCATCCCTAACTATTATGCCATTAGGCTGAAAGATATTTATCTCAAAGGTATTTGTCTACCTATCTGTCTAATCCAACCTACTCAAGCCTGGTGTCCTCCAGATGTGTTAGACTACAACTCCTAGCATCCCCCATCTGGAGCACACCAGGTTGGGGAAGCCTGATCTAATCTAACCATCTAGTGATTGTTTCACATCTGTAAAATGGATAAATCTATGCAGTGTAGATATGCTGATCGAAAGGCTAGGTCTGACATGAACAAAAGTGCCCATGAATAATAATTTACAGGATGCTGTAAATCTGGCTTCTTGTTTTATAAAACACTTTCTAATAACATAGGGTACAATTTAGCTTATCAAAATGCCCTTGGACACAATGCATTCAGCTAATGAGACGTTCAGGTTCAGTTAACCAAGAGTAATGTTTACATCTGCCAAATATGATCATGGATGTAGAAAGCCTTCAGTACCACTAAGTGAGAATTTTGCGTGAGAGAATGGAGAAAAATGACTGCAGATCAACTCTTACATAATGTGGAGCCTCAACAGCACCTACAGCATGTGCAGAAAAACAAAAACAAATGTAGCATTTCTTTCATGTCATGCACGGTTGACCTGTGGTGAACTTTGCCACTGGAAAAGAGCTAATCTTAACAGACTTTATGCTCCCTAGAAGTCATTTCTTCTGGGATAATACGGAACTGCTATACAATCTACCCTGAGCAATCCATGTTTTTGATCAACCAACCACCCAGACTAATTAAGTAGCAACTATATGTTTATCAAGGTCATTTCACATGATGCCAGAAGCAAGTTTTGAAATCTATGAACATGAGATCAAGAACCTAGAAGCTGTAGTCACAGCTCGAATATTCAAAAGCTACAGCGGGTAGCCCTTCATTCCATCATCCACTCATGGGCAGAATCAGGTTTTTTTTCCCAATTCACCAAACCTGTACAAATTTGCACTTGGCAAAATGCGCAAATCCCCCCAAAATGTGCAACCCCACCCCCAAAATGTGCATTTTCGTGCTTAGGCTATGAGGGAAATGTGTATTTTGTGCCAGTTTTTTTTTTTTAATGCATTTTTCTACCAGTAAACTTGTGTAAAATTCCAGAAAGTTAAACAACCAGTCTGTGGAATCTATGTGACTCAGGCAAAGCAGGTCCACTGAGGAATCCACAGGGTGGATTCATAGAAATACATACAAACTCATTTGATTCCATTGAGGATTTCTCCAACATCCCTAGCCATGTCACAGAAGGTCTTGCTACAAACAAGGAGGCTTAAGTGTCTTTTAAAAAAACATTCTGAGGTCATTCACTGTGGAAGCTAGACTGTGGCTGCAATCCTCTTCACACTTACTTGGGAATAAGCCCCACTGAACACAGTGGTCATCTTTGAATGATCACTACAGTCCACCATGGCTTATTTAAGCCACAGTGGGTTATGGCACATGCTGTGGCATGCAGGGCGACCTTTGGATATTCAAGCTGCAACCACAGTTTGTTGTGCTGTTTGAACCCAGTGAGGTGGGTTGTTGGTGTGGTTAACAAACCACCTAGAACCCATGGGCTGTTTTAGGGTTGTGGGTGTTTTTTTTAAACCATGGCAACAACCCATCGTCACTGGGTTCGGACAGCACAACCATGGCTTGACTATTCAAAATGGCCGCTCACATCACAGCCCACTATGGCTTAAAGAGTGGGCTGCTTGATCATGCAAACTTCTAAGTAAACTTGCCTGGGATGGCACTACATGAGTCTTCATCATACATTCCTAACTTTCAAGTTAATAATATAGATTTGTCTTATCGTAGCCTCTTTTTTTACATTGGCTTTTGCGGCATGTCTGTCCATAGTGAGCATTGCTATGTAAATGAAACATGAGGGGAAGGGTGGAAGAGAAAAAATAGTGGAATGGAAACAAAACACCTGGCAGCAGGAATAGGACTGACAATCCACAAGCTTGCTGGCTTGATTAGGATGTCTACCCTTGCAGCTTTCTCCAACCTGGTGCAGTCCAGATAGGTGAGCCCACAGCTTCCATCATCCCTAGCTAGCACAGCAAATGTCATTGCTGGCTGAGGATGGTGGACATGTAGTCTGACACATCTGGAGAGCACCAGGTTGAAGAAGAATGCCTTAAGATTTCTAAACGAGTGCTCTTCTCTTCTCTTCTCTTCTCTTCTCTTTTTAAATGATGTTTTCATTGTATCTTTCTTCAAAGAAATAATACATTTAAACTAAATAACTGAAAGCATAAATTCAAAGAAAGCCAGAAGATGGAAGACACATGTTATAACCAAAACTGAACTTTGTCATCAATTAAAACAGATCATTGTAGAATTTCTTACAAAATCTGTACAGAAATCAGGTCTAGGGATGTTGCGGGTGCCTGACTGGGTCCAGGAGTCCATCAGGCCCCCTCTGCCTGTGACCCCTGGACTGCGCCTGCTGAGATGCTGTCCTCGCTCACCCCTTCACCCCCCCATGCTCACTCACGCCCCCTTCTGGACTCACCACGATCCCATCTGGTGAGCGCCCACCATTTTCCTGACTTTGTTTTCTGCGTAAAAGAAGTTTAAAAAATGCGCATATTTAAATATGCACAGTTTGGGGTCAGGAAAGTGTAATATGCACAATATTAGAAGTATAATGCCTCTATATTGCACATATTAAGCTGGATGGGATCGCAGTGAGTCTGGACAACTCACTGAGCTCATGGGTGGCCTGAGTGCAGGTCTGGGGGGTGGGAATGGGAGCGGTGCTTCAGTGGGCGCCCAAAGAACCCGAGCTGGGGTGGGTTAATTAGGTCCTTCCAAAAAGATCTGTGTTGACTTAAGAAACATTACATTGAATAATTCTTGTTTATATATGACAGAAACATAAACCATATGTCAATAAATGAATCCAGTTGTGTTTCAGACCAATTATAGTTTATTTTAAGTACAGGGTTTGCAGAGCCCCAAGCCAGGTTTGACAAAACAAAAGGCCATGTACTCTGTAAAGAGCATCTCATGAGCATAGCAATTCAACTCTTGTATTTATGAGCTCATCATTTTATTTTGAAAGGTCATGAGAGGGTATGGTATAGCATTTATATACCTTGCTTCCCATAGCAGGTACTCGGAGGTTATTAAGAGGAACATGTACATTGTCCTATTTCCATCAAGAGAGAGACAAAGACACTGACATTCTTCTTGGGATAGGCTAGTCAAGAATCAAGATGGAGAGATGAAGACCAGCATGTAGTATGTTGTTTCTGCACTGAAGAGAAAAGAGAGAGGGTCCCTCCTTGCATGCAGGAGCTGTCCACGTGCACATTTGTATGCTTGGCAAACTCCTTCCAGCACTGTATGGAATGCCCTCCACCCTGGGTTTTCAGGAAGCGCCAACTGCGGTGGGTTTTAGACACTTACTGAAGACCCATCTCTTTACCCAGGACTTCCCTGATTGATGGTGCTGCCCAATTTGTTTGTTAGTTAGGGTGTTTTGAGTATTTGGTTTGAATGTTTTTATAACATGCAATATAAATGCCTTTGTATTTATTATGATGTATTTTAATGTATTTTAATCTTTCTTTGTCAACTGTTTAGAGAGTTAGATGATAGACAGACAGACAGACAGACAGATGTTGAATAGATTATTGTCAGGGGAGGGTGTCAGCTGTGTGTGTCAATGGTTGTGGGTGGGATTAGCCCATGTACCTCTGTAACGCCACTGCACATTTATTCAACTTGTTATTCTTCTTATGACATACTCCTCGGTATTATAGTTTCTACCTGCATCAAATTTCATTTTTAACTTTATCCTGTCATCTTGTCCTGTGTTATACAAGGGTATTCTGATAACTGGTGCAAATGTTTCTGTTGAAAATTACTGCTGCTGGAGGCTACAGCTACCAATCATAGTGCGAGGCTTGCAGCAGTTCTACAGAAACTCTTTACATTCCCTACATGCCATCTTTATCTTCAATTCTCAAAGCTCCAATAATTTTGCCAATAGTTTTCATGAATCTTTCTGCTTATCCAGAAAGGAGTTATTTCCCTGTGAGCGAATCTTGCAGAATATGCATATTGCACATGTTCTGCTCCTTGAAAGAATGGTCTATTGTTTGTTTTAAGCACATTTGGGATTCCAAATGTAGAAAATAGTCCAATTAGGGAATGACTTCCCTTTCAGCATGGCTGAGTGGGATTTGGTTCTCTTAGGGCACAATCCTATGGCCTCTAGTCAGCAGCTAGACAGCCATAGGACTGGTCGGTTTCCAGGAACAGACCTCAGAGCCTTTGCTCCGGAGTTGGGTCCTGGAGAACTGTCTCCCTGCCCCCTTCCCTGCCACCTCCTAGGTGGTGTGGATCATCCCTGGGCTCTGCACTCATAAGAGTAGCATGGAGCAGGAGGAAAGGGGTGTTCCCAGGAGCAGGGAGGGGTGGGGAGCGCATAAGTGCCGGTGCAACACTTCCTATGTGTCATCCAGCCTCCCCACCCTGCACTCCAATGTTCCATGGCTAGATAGTCAAAATCAGCAATCTAGCCTTGAATGCAGGGCAGCCAGAATGCAGAGAAGAGGATCCCCTCTGTGCTGCTCCACTGTGCATTGGATAGGCAGTCACCTCAGAGTTCGGAGGCAGCCGCCTCTCCTCATAGGACTGCTCCCTTAGTAATATTAATTTCTGCCTGAAAAGTATCTGAGTGAACTTAGGAGCACTATCAGTAGCCCAAGACTGGTGTGTATTCCACTTAGGGATGTCAGAGAAATCCGCCATGGATTCAAATGATTAGTTCCTGAAGACCCCTTGAAGACCCCCAAAGAATCCAGCCTCTGAAATCTGCGGCAGGATGGCTCCACTTACCTCCACCCCAGGAGGATTCTGTCTGGAACGGCACTTGGCTTGAGGCCTTAACTGGACCCGTTCACGTCCGCACCAATCACCATTTTTCTTTAAAAAATGGAGATCGGCAGGATGTGCCCACAGACTTATACGCAAGATTCATCATTCATGGCTCTATTTTGCATATAAGTCTATAGGCACATCCTGCTGATCACCATTTTTTAAAGAAAAATGGCGATTGGCACAGAGGCGAATGGGCCAGGTAAGCCTTCCTCAAGCCAGGTGGCTCTGTGGAATCTTCGCGGAGCAGAGGTGGGGAATGGATCACACCTCCCCAGGTGGATTCCCCACTGCAACAGAACATCCCTAATTCCACCATGATAGAACACTGCTGCATCTCATCTTTCGTGCTCACAGTTAATTTGCTTTTTTACAGAACTCAGGGCCAGCACCAGGGGTTGGCACCATCAGGAAGCCCATGACCTCAGGGGAACACACTACCACCCCTGACTTCACCTTAGCTTTTCTTCAAAGAGCCAGTAAGATGTCTCGGGTAGGGATGTCAGAGAATTCCACCATGGATCTCAGTGAGGCCGAATGCTAGTGCATTAGGCCCCCCAAAATCCGTGGTCAAACGAAGCCCCCTCACCCCGCAAAAGGCACGTGAAATGGGACACCTACTTGCTGCCATTCGCTTCTTCACTATAGCTGTGATAGGCTACGTAAATACTTTTACGTAGTATTTACGATGCCATTTGCATCCCTGCAGAAGCTGTGATAGGCTGCGTAAGTATTCTGTCTGGAATGCAAATACAGGGACGCAAATGGCAGCCGCTACGCCATTTGTGCCCCTCTCTTTACTATTTATCTATGTAAATATTTACGTAGCCTATCATGGCAAAAAAAAGGGAACGCAAATGGCGGTGGCTATGGTGGCCACCATTTGCGTTCCCTTTTTGGGGGGGCCGTGATAGGCTATGTAAATATTTACATAGGCTATTACAGCAAAAGAGAGGGGCAAAAATGGCATAGTGGCCGCCATTTGTGTCCCTGTATTTTGCTGTAATAGGCTACGTAAATATTTACGTAGCCTATCACGGCCAAAAAAAAAAGGGAACGCAAATGGTGGCTCCCATAGCCACCGCCATATGGGTTCGCTGTTGTTGGTTTTTTGGCCATGATAGGCTATGTAAATATTTACGTAGCCTATCACAGCAAAATACAGGGATGTAAATGGCAGTGGCTACAGCAGCCGCCAATTGTGTCCCTGCAGGCTGCCCAGCGGCCGGATGTCTGGCTGCGGGCGGCCCCAGCCAGTGGCTCCATGAAATTGCCGCGGAGTGGAGCCAGCCGGAGAGAATTTCATGAGGAGGGACAGAGCTCCTCCCCCCCACCGCGAATGTCACCCTTCGAAAAGGTAAGTGACTTTCGTACATCCCTAGTCTCGGCTTGGCTGGGGGAAATTTTCCTCTTCCCAGGTACTGTCAGGTGATGGGGCTGTTTGGACATTTGGTGGCCACTGTTGACATCATCTACTGTACAAGCGCCAAGAAGCTGAGTGCAGGGGATTCAGGAGGGGGTAGAGGTGTAGCTGTGGAAACTTGAGAGCCAATCAGCTGGCAGGTGGGCTGGAGAAGCCAGTGGTGATAGAAACAGGGGACAAGGAGCTTCTAGGAAGCAGCTCAGAGAATAAAAAGCTTTCTGGGTAGGTGGGGTGTAAAATAGCCCTCAAAGGGGACATGGTCCCATCTGGTATTTCCTTTCTTTTCCTTGGAATGAGTTTTCTTTGAGAGCTAACCTAGTTGACTGTGGCTGAGTATATCTGTGTATTTCACAGATTGTGAGGCGCCTTTCATTCTATCATACGCCCATCCATGGAATCAGATCTTTTTTAGTTTCTGAATTTGTTTTTATGTATTTTATTGCTGTGAGCTGCCTTGCGAGGGCTTCTGCCCTGAAAGGTGGCCAAGGATCTTTTAAAATAAATAAATAAATAAATAAATAAATAAATAAATAATTTTGTGCAAATTCGCACATGCAAGAATACACAAATTCCCCCAAAGTGCACAGATCCCCTCAAAATGTGCATTTTCACACTTTAGCCTATGGGGGAAATGTGCATTTTTGACTGTCTTTAATTTTTAATTTTAAAGTGTCTCTCCTGGGGAGTAAAAAGACAATTAAAAAACTAACATTTTTTCCCCTGCTTAGAGCATGGACCTAGCTTTTTTGCTTCAGCTATAAAGTGCAGTGAACATTGATAGCGGTATTATTATGATTATTATTATTATTATTACTCCACCTGAACACAGGATACATGATCACTCATCCCCAGAAGCAAAGGTGCCACCATCCCCCTTAGAAACTAGGGATGTACGAAAGTCACTTACCTTTGAATGAAATTTTATTTGCTGTGGGGGGGAGGTGCTCCATCCCTCCCCAAAAAAATTCTGGCAGGGGGGAGGCGCCCTGTCCCTCCCCCCAAAAATTCTGGCAGGGGGGAGGTGCTCCGTCCCTCCACCCCCGAATCCTGGCTGGCCAGGATGCAAATGGCAGCGGCCATAGCCGCCACCGTTTGCATCCCTGCAGTCAGCCATAATAGGCTACGTAAATGTATGCAAATGTGCGTACGCGCGGTTGTTGTTGTTGTTTACTCAGCCGTGATAGGCTACGTAAACATTTACGTAGCCTATCACGGTATTTTTTTTTTAATCTAGCCATGATAGGCTACGTAAATCTTTACGTAGCCTATCACGTTGTTTTTTGTTTTTTTTAATGGAAATGGCGGCAGCGGGAGCCGGTCAGAAGACCGGCCGCCGCTGCCGCCGCCGCCGAACCGCTGCCGGAGCCGCCACTGCCAGGAGGATTCGCCCAAGGTAAGTAGGGATGGCGGAGAATTTCTCCCCGAAACTTCGGGGGGGCCAAGTGCCAACGTGTTCGGCCCCCCGAACAAGTTTCGGGGAGAAATTCTCCGCACCCCCCGCCCCCCGCACACACCCCCTGGGACGGGACTTACCTTTGCCGAATGTCCCTCCCGGAGGCGGATCCGGCCGGCGGTTCGGCGGGTGTTCATCCGGGGCGGGAGCGGCAGCCGGTCTTTCAACCATTCCAATCAAAGAAAAGAAAAAACGCCCCCGTGATAGGCTACGTGACGATTAACGTAGCCTATCACGGCTAGATCTGCAAAGTCAGCCGTGATAGGCTACGTTAATCATCACGTAACCTATCACGGGTGACTTTAAAAAAAAAAAACGCATACGGATAATGGCGGCCCCATAGGGAGCCGCCATTCCCGTTCCTTATTTGGTCACTGTAGTCTACGTAAAGATTTACGTAGACTACGGCAAAAATAAGGGCAACGCTATTTGCGTTGCCCTTATTTTTGCTGTAGTCTACGTAAATCTTTACGTAGACTACAGCGACCAAATAAGGAACGCGAATGGCGGCTCCCTATGGGGGCCGCCATTTGCGTACGCGCTTTTTTTTTTTTAAAGTCACCCGTGATAGGCTACGTGATGATTAACGTAGCCTATCACGGCTGACTTTGCAGATCTAGCCGTGATAGGCTACGTTAATTGTCACGTAGCCTATCACCAGGGCGTTTTTTTTTTAAACTTTGGAGTTCGCGGCCGGGCGAAGCGAGGTGCCTCCTCCCCGGCCTGAATTTCGGCCGGGCGAGGCGGGAAGCCTCCCCCCGGCCTGTATTTCAGCCGGGCGAGGCGGGAAGCCTCCCCCCCCACCTGAACTTCGCGGGGGGAGCAGCGAAGCGCCTCCCCCCCACTGCGAACAAGCTTCAAGGACAGGTAAGTGACTTTCGTCCACCCCTAAAGGTAAGTCCCATCCCGGGGGGGGGGCGGGGGGCAGACCGTTTCGCCACCAATTTCGGGGGGCCGAATGCGCTGGCATTTGGCCTCCCCGAGATTCGTGGCGAAATTCTCTGACATCCCTATTAGAAACAAAGGTGCACAGTTGTCTGATTCTTCTCCTTCTAAATAGCAAATTATCCAGCTCCCAAGAGATAGAGCTGTCCCACTTTTTCCCCACCTCCCACATTTACAGCAGACTGGCTCCTCTCCCCAAATCAGCATAAGTAATACACAGTATATGTCAAAGAAGGAGGGGAAATTCAGTGCAGCTGACAAGTTACCTCCTGCCACAACTTTAGGGTCCATTATGGAATTTAATTGCCCTCCACTGCTCTAAACCTTGATGCTAAAAGGAAGGAAGCGTGCATGAAGAGGCAAACCTCAAGCCACATGCTACATTCTCTCTTAACTCGTGCGTGTGAGCGTCTGTGTGTGTGTAAACGTGTTATTCCAACACAAACAGAGCAGGTGTGCATTCTTGCTCCCTGATCCTATACATGCTTCCTTGGAAGTAAGTCCCACTTCGTTCAGTGGGGCTTACTCAAAAGAATGTCTGATCCATTAACTTGAAAGTAAATTGCACTGACTTGAATGGGACTCACACCTAAGCATACATAAGACCACACTCTCAGACAAGCAGCACCACGTAGCAAAAGCATACTAATGAGCAGGCCTTATAGATAAACAAATGATCATCATTTTCCCAGGACTTTACTGGCAGGCAGTTTGGCCTTCTAGTGTTTTAAGGAAGAGGGAAGGGAGGGGAGGCTGGGAAGATGCTAATCTCTCTCTCCCCCCCCCGACCCCCCCCCCGGCCTCTCACACTACACAGAGTTTTTCATTGCCATTTCCCAAGTTCTTTCGGCTGGACCATGCTGCCCTCGGTAATCCAGGAAGTGAGGTCAGGCAGCAAAGGTAGCAGCTGACTGGAAAAAAACTGCGGAGGTGCTGGGCTCCTTGAGAGAGATTCTGGGAGATTCTCTCTCACTCTCGCTCCCCCATCCCAGCTGCTCTCTCTGAAAGTCCAGGACCTGCCTCTCGATTCTGGCTACTTGAACCTTGACCAGCTTCCTGATTTTTTAAAATATTTATTTGAAAGAATCAACCCTTTCACAATCTGTCACCATACACACACAAGGCTGTTTATTTTGCAGTTTGCTGGGGCTTCTGTTTCCGCATTCTAAGCGAGATAAAGATCAGCTCTTTACACAGACAAGTTCTCTGCAGCCTCGGGGCGGAGAGCGGCAAACCAGTGGGTCTCCAGAGGGATTAAAGTCTGTGTGTGTGTGTGTGCGTGTGTGTGTGCAAAGCAGCTTGCAGGGGATGGAGGGTGGCTTCGTTGTTGTCAGCCATTTACATGGGGGTCGCCATCTTCTTCTTCTTCTTCATCCTCCCTCACCAGCTCTGCACTCACTTTGAGCCTGTCCTAGCCCAGCCAAGAAAACTCTCCTCCCAGTCCAAGTCAATAGGCAGACATGCTGGAAAGGGGGCAGGGGAGAGCAATTGTGATTTTCCTGCTCTTCTCAATGCCTTCTTTTTCCAGGACTGTGGCTATAGTGAAACCACACACTGACACACAGCCATTAAAGTAGATTTACATTTAAACAGTGTATTATCTCAGGGCTGTTGTTTTTTTTAAAGCAGGATAAAGATCAAATACACCTGGATGTGCTCTGGAGGTTGACGGCATCATGTAAATGACCAGCAAACTTCTGTGAGTGACCAATCACGAGCCCACGAGAAATGCCTCATGTAAAGAGAGCCACAGACAAAAGACAAAACACACTCACACTTTCCTGAGAAAAGGAAGATGGAGGGAAAGAAAATGTTTAGTGCAGAAACCTGCAGGAATCAATTCTTTCTGTGTACGCACACAAAAAGGAAAACCACACTATCCTTTCAAAAACGAAAATGAGAAACAGCTGAGGGCGGCGGGATGACATTAATAATGCCTTGGTATCTGATTCGACTGTGTAAAAATCTATGAACAGGAACTGACTACTAAGTCAAATTAAACTAGCAATGCTAATGGAGGAGTAGCAACTCCAGGGAGCTCTTGTCCAGGTATCCAATTATGCTACCCTTGATGCTGGCCTCGAACATAAGTATAGTCTTGCTGGATCAGACCAGAGGCTCATCTAGTCCAGCATTGTGTTCACAAAGTGGCCAACCAGCTGCCCACAGGAAACCCACAAGCAGGACACGAGCACAACAGACTCTCCAGCAATTGGCAAACAGACACATATTGCCTCTGATACTGGAGGTCATATATAGCCATCAGAACTAGTAGCCACTGACAGCCTTCTCCTCCATGAATTCATCTAATCCCCTTTTAAAGCCATCCAAATTGGTGGCCACCAACACATCTTGTGGTAGCCAATTCCATAGTTTATGTACGCTATGTGAAGAAGTACTTCCTTTTATCTGTCCTGAATCTCCTACCACTCAGCTTCACTGGATGACTCTAGGTTCTAGGATTATAAATTCCTAAGCATCCCTAGCTCAAATAAAACAGTTCATCCCAAGGCAAAAATCAAGAGGTTGCAGACAGGATGTTAAAATACAAAATTAAAGAAGGTGTGGTGTCTGTTGAAACTTACTCATTAAGGCTCTGCACATATTTTATTAATGTAACATGTTTATTCAGGGTTTTATATGCAGCTTGGTGGTAGAATTCTAAGTACAGATCTGTGGCAGGGTTTCTCCGAGTCCATGGAAAGACAGGGAAAAGCGGAGGAGAGAGGCTAGGCTGTACTTAAGGGTACTTAGGTGCAATTCACTGTGCCTGAATAAAGCACACCATGATTTCCCTCTCTCCGGATGTGAATCTGAGGGCCAGAATAGATGTGTCATTAATCTCATGACTGGACACTGCATGCACATTTCCCCCTTACCAACTAGCAGCCATGTTGGATGGAGGATAAGGACTGGGACTGCAGTAGGTACAAAGGGTTAAACCTCACTTCAACCCTACCGTAGTCTTGATCTAGACCCACCCATGCACCCATCCACTATAGTATTTAGTAAAGAAAAAGCAAGCATTTAAAGGCCAATCATGTGCTTAATATGACATCTGCTTTGTCCCTGTGTGGAGGAAAGACATGCAGAGAAATGCTGCTTAACCCTTCCCTCTTGTCCCTTTTCAGGTCAAAATAACCACCCCCAGCTGCTTTTTCACCTGTGAGGAAAGCAACTGAGTCTCCATAGCTTCCTCACAGCTTTCTGCTGGCAGATGAAAATCAGTTTGGGGCGGATGACTTTGAGCCAAAAGGCAATAGGAAGGGAAAGAGTTGGCAGCCTCTTCCTGCCTACCTTTCTTCTGCTCTGATGCATCTTGCTAAGGCTTTATTGAGTTATAAAAAAAACCCCAACAGATGAAGGAATGATGGGACTCCAGATAACATGTAGTCTGAGTCATAATTACCAATAGAACAATCTTTATTTGCATACATTTCAACAAATTATTCTAGTGAACAATTATTTTTTACTTCTAACTCAGTTCATTTTGCAAGAAAACAACACCTGAAACCTTCTTCAATCCTCAATTACTATTCCAAAATGTTCATCTGAAAGATTTATGATTGGTTGTTGGAAGTTAACACTAAGGATCTGCCAAGTTGTACGAAGGCCTGGAACAAAGATTTTGACAGACAATTAGATGAACACATACTGCAACAGTATATGGAAGAGTGGTCTGCAAATTTCAATTAATGTTAACATCAGAGAAAGTGCTATTAAATTTTGAACTATGTTGTACATTAGCCTCAGATAGGCTGGCAATATTATATGGGCAGGAAAGGGGCATTGTTGGCAAAGCCATGGCCAGCTTAGTTTCTTCTTTTATTTGTGGAGGCATTATCCATAAATAGGATGAAGGAGGTTGATTGCAATAAAAGGACTGGAAACCATCTTTGGCCTAGTTGTCCCTGATGACCTAGTACTGAGCATTTACAAAGTTCCTTTGGCTGGACCACGCTGCCCTCAGTAATCCAGGAAGTGAGGTCAGGCAGCAAAGTTAGCACCCAACTGTAAAAAACCTGTGGAGGTGCTGGGCTCATTGAAAGAGAATCTAGGAGATTCTTTCTCACTCTCCCCCCTCCCCCGAATAGGTGTGGTGATCATCCATTGATTTTTTTGAGTAAATAATTGATGCTGATATTATTCATGACTGGTACAGTTTGTAGCTGCAACTCTGTTGCAGATTTTAGTATTGTCTAGACAAGATGATTGCTGGTGTTGATTTTATTTTTTTTTGCTGTTTTATTACTGTATCATATTTTTTACTATATGGGATTTTTCTTGTTCTTAACTGCCTCAGGAGGCCTCCTGCCCTGAAAGGCAGCCTAGAAATATTATAAATACATACATACATACATACATAAGAGAGTGATCCTATGGTCTCTGGGAGAGTGTCCCAGGGACCACAGGATATTTGGAGACCCAAAATCATAGACACTCCTACAACCTCAGTAGGGGGGACTCTGAGATCCGATCCTTCTCCCCAACCCCTTATAGCCACAGTGGAAAGAACTACAATGCCCATTTTCAAGGTTGCAAAAAAGTGACCTTGGATGGCTTTGAGGAGGGTGAAAAGGGGGCAGGACAGTGGGTAGGGAGAGAAGAGGCCAGGATCTGAAGTATCCTGTGGCCTCTCCATCATGTGTCCCTGTCCACTTCCAGTAGATAAGCTAGATGAAGTCAGGGATCCATCTAGCTGAGGTTTTTCATTTTTGAAAGAACTGGAAGTGAATTTGTCTCCATCCTCCTCCTGCCCTACTGGCAGGACATAGGATTTCAGAAGCCTAAGCCTGGAGGCTTCCATCTAACAGGCTGCAATCCCATCAGATTGTGACCTTAATAAATAAAGACTGCCAACATGGTTTTCGCTTTAAAATGGAAATGTTTCCTTATTTCCTAATGTACCCCAGTGGTCTGGAAAAAGCTGGGACTCATTTGCAATGGAGAACTAAAAATTCATTAGTCAATGAGATCACACAAATCCTGGTTTTATTTTGGTTTTCAAAACAGCCCTGGCTGAGAGAATTTCTGGTACATCCATTATTCTCCACAATCTAGCTAGGGGAAACACACACGGGGAGAAACAATCTTCTATGGGTGTATCCATAATCCCACTAGATAAGGAAATGAGGACACAAATGGCTGCTGCTTATGCCCCTCCTCTGCACCACACAGCTGCTGGGGCGGTGCATACAGAGGAGAATTGCACCAATAAGCTGTCCAGGCAGGGGAGAGAGCCTCAGTGCTCCGTACCCTACTGATGCAGCCGATGCTTGTGACTGTTGCCATTGTACGAGGTCTCCACTCGTACACAGTTACAGATGGGCCATTGATTATATACCCTTGAACTAACTCAAGCGTACTCTAACTAATCTTTGATTTGTAATTATAATTTGTTTACAGTTAATCTTTGTGGTTTGAAAAAATATCTTCGGCTGTCGTATGCATAAAATTAAAATGCAGAGAAAAGTATTTCATTGATAATGAGATGATATATTACTCTGCTTAAACTTCAGAGAATAAGTAGAGATCACAATGTCTCTAGTTGGAAATGCAGGAATAAAATTGGTACCTTTTATCATTTATGTCCAGCTGGAATGAATTTTTGGCCTAGTATTCTAGAAAAATATAAGTTCTATAACCATTATACAGTTCTATAAACTTGATTCTAGAACCTTTGTTATTTCTACTCACACATGCTAAAAATATAAAGACAAAATGCAGAGAATTAGGCTACAATTCTATACACACCTGAGTCCCATTGAACTCAATGGGGCTTTCTTCTAAATAGACATGTGTAGGATTGCACTGTTCATTTCAGATATGGTGCTGCTGCTAGGATTCTCTACAAAAAATATTGGAGAACAGAAAATTCCAAGTGTAACGGAATAGGAATATAAATAGTTTGAGAATGTTGCAATGACTAAACTAATTAGCTATAAGAGCATAAAAGAAGGGAGTCAGAAAATACTCTTTCGTAAACCATTGCTTATGTTTTAGTAATTTTTGGAATGATTAAGTATGTGATACTGACAGTGGACATATTTAGGGCATTATAATTATAATGTGTAGAAATCATATTGATGCTATATTTGTTCTTAAAATAATCATAATCTCACATCACTGGTAAGAAACGAGAGGCCCCTAAATTACATTGTTTCTATACACAGATTGTTCTTGCTGGATCAGAGTGACTGTCTTCCAACATCTGTAAAGGCTATTTTAGATGTCAATTAAAAAAATATAATTTTATATATAAATTTATATATATATATATAAATTTATATATATATATATATATATATATATATATATATTATATATAATATATAAAAGAATAATTGCCCTTGCATAGCCTTTGATCTTCACAACGATGCAAGTTTTTTCTGCTACAGCATATATATTTACTGTATCTTACAAGTAATGCAATAACAGCCTTTGCTCTCTCTTTTTACATCCTGCATGAGTTTTCTGCGTTTGCTTGAGAGTTGCAGCGTGATCAAAAGAGATTAAATAAATCAGCAAGCACTAATCGGAAGCCATTATGACAACTTTTCTGCTCAAATGGCTTGGCAGCATCTATCTGCTGACTTAAATGCAAACAATCACAGGCTTCCAAACTAATTATGGAGCTGAACATTGTAAGGCATAAGAGATTTGACAGCTATCATTACAAGGGCCGGGGGAGAGATGGAATTTATTATGCAAATGGATAGAGCATCTACCTAATGGAGATAGTATAGTATGAAGGCAAACTTCAGCACTGGTGCATTGATACCTCCTTGTTTATATGTATATTTTTAAAATTGTCCATGGTTAGGAAGCTGCCTTAGACCAAGTCAGACCTTGGTCCATCTCACTGAGTCCTGCGGCTGTCTAGGATTTCTGACCGGGTTCTTCCCCAGCCCTACCTGAAAATACCAGGGATGGAACCTTCTGCATGCAATGCATGTGCTTCACCACAACATTTCAGCCCTTTCCCAGGCATATTTCAGAGCAAGCTATTGAGAAGGGAGCTTGTGGTTCTTGAAGACTTCACTCTCTGTAGGGGGAGTAACATGCCAGAGCTTCCTCATGGCCACATCTGAGCTTTTTCCATTGAAGGCCTCATTAAACTGCCATCATGACTGAAGCCTGATACTGATGTGATTAACTGCTCATTCTCCACCTATGAGGGATAGGGGACAACTCAGGCCCTCTCACTGTTACTGGTACTGCAGGTCCTCTTCCTGGTATGGCAGTTCAGGCCTTCTTCATACTGCAACTGAGAATATTCACAAAGGACAACCCTGAGGAGAACTTTTGGAGCAAGCGAGTCTCAACTCTGTAGCTTTCAGGATGGGAAGAGTCAGAGCACTGTCTCTGAACTCAGGACCAGGCAAGGCTTGGCCATATTTGCTAACACAACAATGCCCATTGCAGATCTCCTTGAGTGAGTTAATAAAATTGTGGCCCTAGTTTACCCAACTCAACTCTTTATTTCTGGCTGTGGTTGCAAAGGTAGATTTGCTTAAAACATGGTGGCCCTGACTTACCGAAGTTAGTGTCAGGGTGGACACTGAGCCCATAGAATCCCAGAGTAGTTCTGATTCTGAGGAAGAGCAGTCGCTCCTGGGAGAGAAGCACGCTCCTCTTTCCCAGGACCAACAGCTGACGGAGATTCCTCCCACCAGCATTCCTAGTTTAGTTAGCAGTCCAGGGAGTGACCAAGCACAGATAGCAGACTTGGTGGATGTGCGACGCAGACGCAGAGAGCGGCGCCAGATGGAGGGCGCGGAAAGGAGGCAAAGTGCCAGGTTGGCGCGCAAACAACGGCTGCGCCCAGAGGCTCCAAGGGAAAAGGGGAGGGACTCTCCCTAGTCCTTAAGTTCAGGGGTCTGCCAGTAATTCCCTTTCAAACGGGGACCAACTGTTCCAACTTAGGGCATAGGTACTGTGCTGCTCAGATCTAGTTGCAATCGGTATAGTTGTTAAGTTATAAAAGAAGAATAAAGCTATGAAAGGAATTCCTTTGTCTGTGTCTAGACTTGGCTACTGGTTTAGACAGAGAGAGACCTCCAAGGAGCCCTTGACTCCTTGGAGTTAGTGGATCTGAAGAGTTTGGAATGCACTGAAGTTCTTCAATGGATACGAACCAGTGTGGGTATGGTGGAGAAGAGCAAATCTGGAGCTACTTAAAAGGCTCACCACCATCTCCCTAAGTAGAGCACCACAAGGAGAGTCCAAGTGTGCCTTAAAACAGGAGCCAGACATTTTTGTACTGTGGAATGATAAGTCCAGCTCCCCACCATCCTCACTCCTTTATAATAGGAATGAGAGAATCAGTGAGGTTTGAACTTGTAGGATTCTCCTGTTTTCACCTCTGAGTTTGGTTTTTTCATTCTTGTTCCCAAACACAAATTATTTTTTTTTCTTTTTGAACCCCAAAGTGCACATTTCGGTGCTCATTTTTAAAAGTGTGCATGCAAAATGCACATCTTTCCACATAGACTAAAGCATTAAAGTGCACATTTTAAAAAATAAAAAGGCACACTTTTGCACTAGAGCTGTGTGCAAATGGTCTCTTGAAATATTCCACCCTATTTCTGGGAAGAGAAATTGGGGGGACAATTTTACCAAATTTCTCTAAGGAGAAGAGAAATTTTCCAACAATTTCTCACAGGCAGGGCTCATCATTGGCAAGGGTTGTAGCTAGGGATGGTTGAGAATTCCACCACGGATCCCAATGAGGCTGGGTTCCAAAGAATGGCTGCATTTAGGTTAATCTAATGGTTTTACGGCCGCAAATGGTGTCCACTACACCATTTGTGTCCGGAGTCAGCCCTCACTCAGCCAACGATATGGCACGGCAATGGCAGCCGGCCGTATCGCCAGCAATGCGGAGCTGGCTGCCAGCTCCGCGGGATCACCGCACAGAGGAGGTGGCTCAGACAGATTCCAGGGGGAAGGAAAGATCGCCTCCCCCTGCAGGAGAATTCCCACCCAGACCAGCAGGTAGGGAATCCGCCTATCCCTAGTTATAGCACAACTTATTTATTATTATTATTATTATTATTATTATTATTATTATTATTATTATTTTTCCTAAGGGTTTTTTGTACAGCTGTGCACAAATGACTTGTCAAAATTCTCCACCTTATTTGTGGGCAGAGAAATCTGGGAGACAATTTCACTGAATTTCTCAAGGGGGAGGAGAAATTCTCAACAGCTTCTCCCAGCTAGGGCTCCCCATTGGCAGGGCTTGTAGCACAGCTTCTTTCTTTTTTGGTAAGGGTGTTTGGTTTTTTTGTGCTGCAACAACATCACTTCTGTTAGCAGACTGGCCCCCATTTTGCATCCATCACAATGCAGGTATGACCCGGGTGGGGTGGGGTGGGGGGAGACGGGCAGCGGCACTGTTGTGTCTAGTTCTGATGAGGTGGAGTTACTGCTCTGCCAAAGTCTGTCCTCCAATTTCCTGAAAGTTTTCTCCCCCATGAAAGAGGCTTCTATTGTTCTGCTTCATTCTCTCAGAGTGTTTTATAATTATATAAAACTTTGACTTTGACTTTGACTTTGAGGGTCAAGATGCAACTGTAAGAACCAGACATGGAACAACCGATTGGTTCAAAATTGGGAAAGAAGTACGACAAGGCTGTATATTGTCGCCCTCCTTATTTAACTTATATGCAGAGGACATCATGAGAAACACCAGGTTGGATGAATCACAGGTCGGAATTAAGATGGCCGGGAGAATTATCAACAAGCTCAGATACACAGATGATACCACCCTAATGGCAGAAAGCGAAGAGGATCTAAAGACCCTGTTGTTGAAGGTGAAAGTGGAGAGTGCAAAAACTGATCTGAAACTCAACATTAAAAAAACGAAGATCATGGCATCTGGCCCCATCACTTCCTGGCATATAGAAGGGGAAGAAATGGAAGCAGTGACAGATTTTATTTTCGTGGGCTCCGAGATCACCGCAGATGGTGACTGTAGCCATTAAATTAAAAGATGCTTGCTCCTTGGGAGGAAAGCTATGGCAAACCTAGACAGCGTAGTAAGAAGCAGAGACATCACCTTGCTGACAAAGGTTCATATAATCAAAGCTATGGTTTTCCCAGTAGTAACATATGGCTGTGAGAGCTGGATTATAAGGAAAGCTGAGCGCCGAAGAACTGATGCTTTCGAACTGTGGTGCTGGAGAAGACACTTATGAGTCCCCTGGCTGCAAGGAGGTCAAATCAGTCCATCCTAAAGGAAATCAACCCTGAGTGCTCATTGGAAGGACAGATACTGAAGCTGAAGCTCAAATAATTTGGCCACCTAATGCAAAGAGAAAACTCCCTGGAAAAGACCCTGATGCTGGGAAAGATTGAAGGCAAAAGGAGAAGGGGACGGCAGAGGATGAGATGGCTAGATAGCATCACCGATGCAATGAATATGAACTTGAGCACACTCCGGGGGAGAGCGGAGGACAGGAAGGCCTGGTGTGCTATGGTCCATGGGGTCATGAAGAATCGGACATGACTTAACAACTGAACAACAATCACAGCTAACCTCCCAGGCTGCATGCACATCCTGATCTGAAAAAGCCCTATGGGAGGAATTACTTCATGGCACCTTAAACTAGGCTTTAATTGAAGTGTAGGAAGCTGAGGAGGGTACAGGCTGCCAGAGAGTGATTGTACAATGGAAAACAGGACACTTGTCCTTACTCCTCGGCCATCTCCTAAGTAAGGGAAGCGCAACAACCCCAAACCCAACCCATGAAAAATTCTCTTAAATTTCTTCACCATTGAATTTCTTTTTGAAAGCAATTTCTCTTCTATCGAATTGAATGAGAATGGTTGAAAAAATGTGGACAAAATTTTCAGCAAAGTACTAGCTCTTTTGTTATTTGGAACTGCCACTGCAAGTGGTAACAGCATCAACTTTGTTGACATCCTGGCCCCCATTTTGTATCCTCCACAATGCCCCATTCCTAGAATCATTCCAAGGCATGGCAAGGTGGGGGGAGGGAATGCAGTCACCACAAAAAATAACAGTGAACAAATTTGGAAGGAAATTATTTTAATAAAAATAATTATTTTCTTTTATTTCTAGGGGGAAATAAAATGCAGGGAATGCAGTCACCACAAAAAATAACAGTGAACAAATTTGGAAGAAAATTATTTTAATAAAAATAATTATTGCCTTTTATTTCTAGGGGGTAAGAAAACAAAAATCTCAGGATATTTCTGAGAAAAATGTCTTCTGGGAAATTTTGTCTCAGCTCTAGTTGTCATTCTTCAGAGTTTAGCACTTTTCCCAGGGTCTTCTAAATGTTAAATTTCTGAGCAGTCATTATGGATATATCCTGTCTGTAATGCAGCTGCTGATAATACCACTCCATCCCTGTAGTGTGTGTGTGGGGGGGACAGTGTTGCATTCAGCTCCAGGGAAGAGGCTGAGCTAGAGATGGCGGAGAATTTCTCCACGAATTTTCGGGAGTCCGAATGCCAACGCATTCGGCCCCCCAAAAGTGTTGGGGAAATTCTCCGCCGGCCCCCCATCCTCCCCCCGGGATGGGACTTACCATGGCCGAATGTCCCTCTTGGCAGCGGGTCCCGGCGGCGGTTCAGCGGCGGTTCGTCAGGGGCGGGGGTGGCGGCCGGTCTCCTGACCGGCTGCCGCCGCCTCCATTGCAAAAAAAAAAAAGTAAAGTAAAAAAAAACACAACACACCCGTGATAGGCTACGTAACGATTTACGTAGCCTATCACGGCTAGATTTCCAAAGTCAGCCGTGATAGGCTACATAAATTGTCACGTAGCCGATCATGGGTGACATTGAAAAAAAAAAAAGCGTGTACGGAAATGGCGGCAGCCCATGGGCACCGCCATTTGCGTTCCTTATTTTGGCACGTCTAGTCTACGTAAATCTACGTAAAGATTTACATAGACTATGGCGAAAATAAGGGCATGCTATTTTACTTTCATCCATCCCTAGGCTGAGCTTATGCTGTGCCAAAATGTGACCTCCAATTTCCTGAAAGTTTTCTTCCCACATGAAAGAGCCTTCCATTTTTCTGCCTCATTCTCTTTTATTTATTTTGAATTTATTTTGATAATGTTTTTGCCCTTACCTAATCACTGAGATGGCCAGTAGTACTGTTTCTGTGTTTTTCTTTCCATTACACATCTTTCCATTGCTCTGCAGCGTCCCAGGCTGCCTGCACGACCTGATCTGCAAAAGATCTTTTAGAGGAATTATCTCATGATGTCTTCTCCTTGGCAGGAAGTGCAGGAAGTCAAGGAGGCTATGGGCTGCCAGAGAGGTTATTGTACAGTGAAAGACAGGACGCTTGCTCACACTCCTCAGCCACCTCATTAGTAGGGTAAGCGCAAGAACCCTGTACCCAACCCATGAGAATTACTCCGAAATTTTTTCTCCTTTGAATTTATTTTTGAAAGCAGTTTCTTTCCAAGATATTGAATGAGAATGGTTGAAAAATTGGGAGAAATTATCAGCACAGGACTATTTTAAGTGCAATTGCAAGTTTGGGAACTTGCAAGAATCTCTGGGAAATTGGGCTCCCATTCGCGTTCGTGTTCAGGTTTGTGAACGGGACAGATTCAAAGTAAAAATGAAACCAAATTAAATTCTGATACATCCCTAGATTCTACTGGAAATGAGAGACATACATGCCATTGGTTTCCTCTTCAGTTTTGTCTCTTCCCCCATCCTTCAAGCAATTTGTTTGCCTTTTCATTATTTGAAGTGCCACTTTATAGTTAAACCATCATGCAGCACCTTAAAATATCTAAGCAGAAAATCTGCTTTGGTGAGGGGGGAAAGATGGGTTTGTGCCATCAGACGTTCCCAGCCAGCCAGCACAGTTCACAATTTGTGTCACCTGCACACAAGCAGAAATGGCTTCCCTGAGGTCACTCCTAGAAATAAAACTACACATCTGATGACAACATGGACAAGGCTTCCATAGCTCTGTGACTCTTCTTTTTAGGTACATCTGAACTTTCCCAGAGACATTCTTTAAAATTGCTCACTATTTGGGAGGGGCAGGAGAGAGAAATGATCAGCAGTCCTGTGAGCTACCTACTGTTTCATTTGGCTTTTATGTAATCACTCCAGTCCTCAACATCAGCTTCACTTTATCCTGTGATTAATTAAGCAATCGTCTCTTTTTAAAGATTTATATCCTTTTTGTGGAAAACTGAGGGCACGGTTTTAATAAAATCATAAGATATATGATCAATACCCACAAATGCTACAAAAATATTGCAGGTTACGCAATGAATTTTAAATCAATCATATATTTTTAATACCTTCTAGACTTTCTCTCTCTGCTCAAGAGAACACTATATATAGATTTTATAAAATCTGCCGATTCTGTATGTGTGTGTGTGTGTATATATATATATGCATGCTCACTCACACAGCATATATAAAGGATTTAGAGAGCAGAGAAAGCACATTACCTTTCATTTTAACCTTTATACGTGTCCTTTTTATTACATCACTGGAAACAATAATATATTTATTAGTTTGACTAATTAATTAAACTCCCAATATCAACCTAAAAATTGGGATTTTATTCAGATTTTGTTTGGTTTACTTTATTTTCTGAAGGCAGTTAGCCTATAATAATGTGAGAAAACCATTGCCTATTTTCTGATAATGAAACATAAACAATAAAACTCAGCAGTATCCAATATTAAAAATAACAGCAACAACCTGGCAAGGGACAATATTAGAATTTACAAAATCTTTCCCAGTTTTACTGATGGCTGAAGCAGGGTTGGATCCAGACTTAACCATACATAGACTTGACTAAGTTAAGTCCCACTGATTTCAGTGCATGGACTCGAAGTATGTCTAAGGGCTCTTCCAGATAGGGATGCTGGAGAAATTCAAGATGGACTAAAATGAGCTCGGATTTCTAAGAATCCAACCTGCGGAATTTCTGTGGAGTGACCCCCTCAGGCTAGGGATGTCAGAGAATTCCTCCACGGATCTTGGTGAGGCCGAATGCCAGTGCATTCGGCCCCCCGAAATCCATGTTGGAATGGCCTGCCCCCCCCTGCCCCCCGTGGATCCCCCCCAGGACGAGATTTACCTGGGGTGGATGTTCTGGATGGCGGAGGCTCCAGCAGCAGCTGCGGCGGTGGCTGGTCTTCCAACCGGCTGCCCCCGCCGCCATTTTCAGTCTCATATTTTTTTTTTTACAGAGATGTGATAGGCTACGTAAAGACTTACGTAGCCTATCATGGCTGGGTTAAAAAAAAATGCGTAGTTTTTACTTTCCTGAAATTTATGCATATAAATTCGTAGGAAAATGCGTATGTTTCTGCTGAGGAAACATTGAATGGAATGGAGGACAATACGCTAAATGTTATGTACTAAGGTAAATTATGTAAGTACTTAAAAATGTAAATATGTATGTAATTATTTGCATATTTTTCCACATGATGAAAAAAATATTCGCACCCATCTGTGGGTGGACAATGGAACAAAAGGCACCTGACAATCTCCGAAACACAGACAGAGCAGATTGTACACTGTCCGTACATCCCTACTTCCAGGTGGGGCTTTTAAGGATCAGCTTGCCTCCTTTGCAGGATTGTTTGAGCTGCCCACATAATGTCATCAGTCCCCTGTAGTCGTCCAATGTCATCCTGTGTTTTCCCAATTTCTCCCGTATTTTGTCACAACAAGGAAAATCCATTAATTATTTTCTGGTGTGGCATGATCTGCAAACACAAACCAGTGGTGTTGCCACCTGATTTTGGGAGGCTGCATTGTTTTCTGGGTGTGTGACTGTGATGTGTAATGCGATGTCATATGAATGAATGAACCTTTATTGTTCAAAGCCATAGGCCATCACAATTTAAAAAGAAAAACAGGATAAAACACAATAAAAACCAATATAAAAACAGTACACAAACAATGGTTAAAATGACAAGTTGGGATCTCACTTCCCCTCCAAAGTAACAGCCGCAAAGTCCTCCCCCGTAGATTTATAAGAGGGTACAGTATGGTGCGTGGCTGTTAATTTTCTGGCAGCCAGGGCAATGTGATGTCACTGGGGGCATGTTCTCATGGCTTCAGGCTGACCAGCAGCTGCGTTTCTCCAAAGCCAGTCGCAACTTCTGTTCTCTCTCCAGTGCTGCTGCTGCTTCTGCAACAAATAGTCCTTTGCTTTATTTCCTCCACCCACAACATGCACACACACACACACACACACACACACTGGGCTAGAGGGGGAAAAGATTTGTGCAGAGTTTTGTTGTTGTTCGTTCTCCCATAAGTGCACAACTGTGTAAGTTCAGGGGTTCACTGCTGTGGCTTCCTTCACATTTCCTGGTTTATTTTTAAAATACCTTTTTTTTTTTTAGTTGAGACTTCTGTTGGTGCCACTGCCAAGTCAGCCCACAGCTCCACTTCATGTCTGCCCCTTGCCTGCCTGCCTGCCTGCCTGCCTGCCAGCCACTCGCCTGCCACCCGTTTGGACTGCAGCTTCAAAGTGGAACCAAGCATTAGCTCTGTTCCTTTTCAAAAGGCTGGTGGCGCTGCCCTCCAGAGGAAACCTTTTGGGGAGTGGAGAGGAGGCGGAAGTGGGCAGCGGGTGTGTGTGTGTGTGTGTGTGTGAAATGGAGGAGGGGAAGGAGGAGGCTGGTTGCAGCCGAGGCAGAGAGAGGAAAACAGGGGTGGGTGAGGCAGGGAGAAAGCATATGCTTACATGGGAGTAAAGCACAGCCCTCCACTACAGGGATTTTAAACAATTAAGGGTGAAGGAAATCCCAGCAGTGTACCTTTGATCTTCCAAAATTGTGCAATTCCAGAGGAACAAACAAAACCTCTGCCCAAACAACATGTGAAGGGAGCATAGAAAGGTGGGGAAAACTTTGGCTACATTCTGCCATTCGCCATCCACCGAGGCGGATAGAACATTGTGCGACGTAGCAGCAATCAACACCAACAGTGCGGAAAGTTCCATGGCAATTCCACCTGTGGTTTACAGCAGAAAAGCTATGACACTGGTGGTGCTGGAGTCCTCTGCCTGGAAGATCCCTAAGTCTGGATCCAACCCAAAGCAACTTTATTGAATTTCTCCACATTCTTGCTATCCAGTAACAATTTCATTGGATTTACTGTCCAATGACAGCTTTGGCTTGCTGGTGACTATTTTAGTGGGGCAACGTTCCGCAAAGGAAAGGGTCAGAAAGCTCTTTGGCCCTTGGGTTAGCCGCCATTTATAAATTGCAACCCCAGTGGCTATATCTCAGGTAAAACCACCAACAACTTGTCCCTAAAAAGAATAAGGAATAGTTCCAGCCTTAGTTTGGGTGGAACTTTGTTATATTTGCCGCAAAGAACCATTGCGGGCGTTGCTTGCATTCTTAATGCACAGAATGCTTTCCTTTGTTTGGTCAAAGACCTCTTCACTAGGGATGGCGGAGAATTTCTCCCCGAAACTTCGGGGGGCCGAGCGCCAACGTGTTCGGCCCCCCGAACAAGTTTCAGGGAGAAATCCTCCGCACCCCCCCCGGGACGGGACTTACCTTCGCCGAATGTCCCTCCCAGCAGCGGGTCCGGACGGTGGTTCGGCGGGTGTTCGAGCAGGGCGGGAGTGGCAGCCGGTCTTTCGACCGGCTGCTGCCCCCGCCATTCCAATAAAAGAAGAAAAAAAAAACTGCCCCTGTGATAGGCTACGTGATGATTAGGGGTGGACGAAAGTCACTTACCTGTCGTCGAAGGCCGTTCGCGGTGGGGGGGAGGCGCTTCGCTGGTCCTCCCGCGAAGTTCAGGCCGGGGGGGGGAGGCTTCCCGCCTCGCCCGGCCGAAATTCAGGCCAGGGGGGAGGCTTCCTGCCTCGCCCGGCCGAAATTCAGGCCGGGGAGGAGGCGCCTCGCCTCGCCCGGCCGCAAACGCGAAAGTAAAAAAAAACAAAAACGCCCCCTGATAGGCTACGTGACGATTCCCGTAGCCTATCACGGCTAGATCTGCAAAGTCAGCCGTGATAGGCTACGTGAATCGTCACGTAGCCGATCACGGGTGACTTTAAAAAAAAAAGCGCGTACGCGAATGGCGGCCCCCATAGGGAGCCGCCATTCGCGTTCCTTATTTAGTCGCTGTAGTCTACGTAAATGTTTAAGTAGACTATGGTGAAAATAAGGGCAACGCAAATAGCGTTTAAATGTTTACACTATTTGCGTTGCCCTTATTTTCGCCATAGTCTACTTAAACATTTACGTAGACTACAGCGACCAAATAAGGAACGGGAATGGCGGCTCCCTATGGGGGCCGCCATTATCCTTACACTCTTTTTTTTTTTTAAAGTCACCCGTGATCTGCAAAGTCAGCCATGATAGGCTATGTCAATCGTCACGTAGCCTATCACGGGTGACTTAAAAAAAAAAAAGCATGTACGCTAATGGCGGCCCCCATAGGGAGCCGCCATTCGCGTTCCTTATTTAGTCGCTGTAGTCTACTTAAATGTTTAAGTAGACTATGGCGAAAATAAGGGCAACGCAAATAGCGTTGCCCTTATTTTCACCGTAGTCTACGTAAATCTTTACGTAGACTACAGCGACCAAATAAGGAATGGGAATGGCGGCTCCCTATGGGGGCCGCCATTATCCGTACGCACTTTTTTTTTTTTTTTTAAGACACCCGTGATAGGTTACGTGACGATTAACGTAGCCTATCACGGCTGACTTTGCAAATCTAGCCATGATAGGCTACGTGAATCGTCACGTAGCCTATCAGGGGGCGTGTTTTTTTTTTCCTTTCATTGTAATGGCAGCGGCGGCAGCCGGTCAAAAGACCGGCTGCCGCTCCCGCCTTGCTCGAACACCCGCCGAACCGCCGGCCGGACCAGCCACCGGGAGGGACATTCGGTGAAGGTAAGTCCCGTCCCGGGGGGGTGCGGGGGGCAGGGGGGCGGAGGATTTCTCCCCGAAACTTGTTCGGGGGGCCGAACACGTTGGCGCTCGGCCCCCCGAAGTTTCGGGGAGAAATTCTCCGCCATCCCTAGTGATGATTAACGTAGCCTATCACGGCTAGATTTGCAAAGTCAGCCGTGATAGGCTACGTTAATCGTCACGTAGCCTATCACAGGTGTCTTAAAAAAAAAAAAAAAAGCGCGTATGGATAATGGCAGCCCCCATAGGGAGCCGCCATTCCCGTTCCTTATTTGGTCGCTGTAGTCTAAATGTGTTTGATCAGGTGTTCTGCTGACACAAAGATAGATAGAATTTATTGTGATCATGGATCAGCACAACCCCTCAGTGTAAGGCAGGGCTGACACAAACCCCCCCTCAGTATAAGGCAGGGCTGACACACACAAAAACCCTTAGTGTAAGGCAGGGGCAGTGAACTTCAGGGCCAGGGGATAAAAATCTGGCCTGCCTGGTGTCCCAGTAAGGGTCTCCAGCTTTTCCCAGATGTTCATGCCCCACTTCCCCTGGCCCACCCCCTTTTTCCCACCCACTGATTGTTGGCTTCCTGGCTTTTACACATGTTTTCCCCTCACTCTAAAAGGTTGAAATGACTCTCCTGTGGGCTAGTTACTGGCAGCAGAAGCTTTAAGCTAAAATATGCTGTTATTTTTTTGTATTTTGACCCTGCCCCTTTTGCCTTTGGCCCTGCTTCCTTTCGCCTTCAATCCTGCCTGCCACTGGAATGCAACCCCCCAGAGCTCCTCCAAGAATGAAATGGGACCCCAGGAGGTCCAAATTTGTCCCACAAGCCTGAGGTTGAACACCCCTGATCTATGCATATCTATTGATTTATACAGTGAACTTTTCAAAACATAAATATATTTCCCATAATATTTAGTCGAGATGATCATGACTAAGAGTGGAATCATATGCATATTTAGACTGGAAAAAAAAGTCCTACAGCTCCCAGCATACCCCAGCCAGTCATGCTGGCTGGGGCGTACTGGGAGTTGTCAGACTTTTTTCTGTCTAAACATGCATAGGATTGCACCTTAAATGTCCTCAAATTACCACCCTGAAAAGGTTTGTTAGAGAAGCACCCACACATTTTTCAAATAGTAGCTTCCTACAATTATCTTCACATGAATTTTCAGTTTGGGTTAACATTGACATCAGGTGGGGATTTTTGTTTTTGTTTTTACAGAAGCAAACTCTGAATGCCATAGTTTCTAGAATATACTTTGTTCCATGTCCATTACTGTCAAGAGGTGATTGATGGGGTAAAATCAAGGCTTCAGAATGAAATTCTGAAGTGGAAGCACATTTATTCTGCATATGTGCAGAAGTTAGGAAGAGGTGATGATGCTCTTTCATTGGAGGAATGATAGGATTGGGGGCTAAAGAATGGTTTTGTGCCCTAAAAACTAGTTTAGATTGCTTTAGTATAGATTGCTTTAAAAAAGGACTTTAAAAATTCTTATGGAATACCTATTAATCAGAAAATGCTGAATGAATTAATAACTAATTTATACAACTAACTTTGTAATTGTTTTAAAAATTCAGAATAGTGATATTTAATAAAACACCTTACATGTGTAGGATTGGAATCAGCTTCTTTTCCACCAGCAGGAGCATTCCTTAAGCGGAGTTCTACTTAGAATGCTTCTGCCAGTGGAAAAATGGAGGAGACAAACTTTGCTGATTTCCCCTCCCTCTGCAGCCCCTGCGATACCTTTCTGGAGGGTTCTGCAAGATCTCCAGAGCAGATTTTTAGGGGGAGAGGACGAGGGGACTGCAGGGGAAGGGGGAATCAATGGCGATAAATCCTCCCCCATTCCACCAGTAGAAATGCTTTGGATCGGAGCCTTCCATAGATGGAAGGAACTTTTCCATCCGTGGAAAGAAGAAGCTGGATCCAAGTCATAGACCCTACTACCATTGCTGGTGAAGATATTGGTCCAGTTTCTTAGGTGGTAGAATTATTATTCATATGAAATGGATGCTGGGAATTTATAATTTGTCTGAAGTAGAAGTTCAGCAGTGAGTGATTTAAACAATTTGCATTAAAACTTTTGTGGAATTCTTAGCACAAAAGGAAGATGCAGCTAGAAGGGGAAAAATATTAAAGCTGTATCCCTATTAAAGAACGAACATTTTAGTTAAGTTTATTGAAATGTGGGTACCGTGAATTTTAAATATAAGAAGACTCAGTCTGCATTAAAGGGTTTTGTTTATCCTTGCCAGAAGTCAAAAACTTGAAAAAGCCTTGAATTGCACTATTATGTTTTGGGTGTCGCCTGGATCTCGGGGATAGACAGAACAATTAAGACTGCACAAGATTCTCCTTCACTAACAGACAATAGGAATAGGATTCTCTTTTTCCCAGAATGTCAACCCAGCCACTCAGGCGAGGCGAAGAGAATTTCTTCCACTTTAAAAATCCTTTGTTCAGGAAGGAGCTAAGGCCTATATTTTGTAACTAGCCAAGCTGTCTGCAGTTTTCACCACGAATAATGATTTCTGAGAAGCAGCTGTAACCAAACAACTTTTCAGAAAGTGCCGAAGGTGCAATAAGAACAGAATATTCTTATTCTAGCAGTTCCAGAAGCAGGCAAGTGACTAAAGAGGAAATCATTTGAATGGAATGTACTCCTCTTTATTATTAAGCTATTGATTATACTGGTCTTGCATTCAATTTGGTTTATGAATTCATTAATTTTTGTATCACCATAAGTGGCTTTTGATTTACATATTTCTTTAACTTATATAGCAAGCTAGCAAGCATTCTTTAAGATAATGAAGCAACAGCATATAAATGGATCTAACGCCCAATGTAAGAACTTTGCACTGTTAGGGATGAAGAAAGATGGCCTCCCCAAATTCTCCATCCTAATTGTGAGCAGCAAAATTGAGGGTGGAGGGATTTCACCTTGTATTCTTCAGTGTTTGGGGGAAAATTATCCAAAAGATCAAAAAAAGAAAATTCTAAGGAAACCTCTGAGAAATATTACAGCTCATGTAATACTAATAATTATTTATTATTTTATTTATTTTATTAGGTCATAATGGGGGATGAAAGAAGCAAGAAGATAAGAGTGGAGAATTGGAAGAAGGGTCAAGGTCATTGCTTCCTTCAACAATATTTTATTCATTTATTTTATCTACAACATTATTTATGAGTCACTATTTCAGCCAAAAAGGGCTGACAAAGCCAGGTTATGAATTAAAAACTTTAACATAAAATTTTAAAACAACGGATGAAATCCAACATTGCACGAGTGGACTTCTGCTTGTGTGACTGGGACTTTCTCTTTCTCTTCTCATCCATGCAGGTTCCCCCTGGAGCACATTTTGCTGGTGTGGAGGGGGCTGCAGGGGGAAGGGGAAATTTTCTCCATCAATGGGAGGGGCTAACTAGATGCAACCCAATCTCATAGAAGATTAAAACCCAAAAATTAAAAAATGAGACATTTAAAATCATCCAAAAGCCATGAGGAACAAAAAGGGGTTAACAGCCCACCTAAAATTAAACAAAGATGTATCCAGTCTAACCTCCCTAGGGAAGAGCTCCAAAGTCAGGGTGCCATCACAGAAAAGGACCTGTGCTATGTTCCACCAAACTAGCCTCTCTTGGTGGTGGGACATACCGTAGGGCCACCACTTAAAGTAGATTTTAAACTATGGGCAGGCTCACACAAGACTTGGTCTTTCTGATATCCTGGCCCAAACCATTTAGGGTTTTATATGTAAGCATCGGCACCTTGAATTGTCCCCAGAATTGAATTAGAAGTCAGTAGGGATGTCAGAGAAATACATTTGGGGGTTAGAATTCAATGGGTTTTCCTAGTCCCTCACCCCCAATTTCATCTTTGTTCCCACTGGAGTGCCCACCTCAATCTGCAGCGAATCAAGCCAGTTCATAGATTTCCCCGGGAAAGAAAAATTGCACATTCTGGGGAGGGTGGAGGGAAGTTTCTGCAATTTGTGCAAATTTCTGGGCTGGAATTTCTTCAGCCATAATTTGCACAAATTTGCCTGTAATTGACACAAATCGCTCAGAAAGTTGTTCATATTACAGAAGCTTCCAAAAGAATGCATTAAAAAAGTTCCCAGAGTTTTGGGAACAGCCCGCAGCTCAGCTCGCAGACACAAAGCGAGCCGTATATGCCACGGAACTTCGTCAAGACAAAAAGGAACTGGATTTCTCAGTGATGGACATCCCTAGAAGTCAGTACAGTTGGTGCAAGGCCAGTGTGATATGGCCAACAAGGCGCACATCAGGAAACAATCTTGCCACCACATTTTTAGGGATGGCGGAGAATTTCTCCCCGAAACTTCGGGGGGCCAAGCGCCAACGTGTTCGGCCCCCCGAACATGTTTCGGGGAGAAATCCTCCGAACCCCCCCCCCGCACCCCGCACCCCCCCCGGGACGGGACTTACCTTCACCGAATGTCCCTCCCGGTGGCGGGTCCGGCCGGTGGTTCGGCAGGTGTTCGAGTGGGGTGGGAGCGGCAGCTGGTCTTTCGACCGGCTGCCGCCGCCGCCATAGCAATCAAAGAAAAAAAAATGCCCCCTGATAGGCTACGTGACGATTCACGTAGCCTATCACGGCTAGATTTGCAAAGTCAGCCATGATAGGCTACGTGAATCGTCACGTAGCCTATCACGGGTGACTTTAAAAAAAAAAAAAAGCGCGTACGGATAATGGCGGCCCCCATAGGGAGCCACCATTCCCGTTCCTTATTTGGTCGCTGTAGTCTACATAAATGTTTACGTAGACTACGGCGAAAATAAGGGCAACGCTATTTGCGTTGCCCTTATTTTCGCCGTAGTCTACGTAAACATTTACGTAGACTACAGCGACCAAATAAGGAACGGGAATGGCGGCTCCCTATGGGGGCCGCCATTCGTGTACGTGCTTTTTTTTTTTTTTTTTTAAAGTCACCCGTGATAGGCTATGTGACGATTGATGTAGCCTATCACGGCTGACTTTGCAGATCTAGCCGTGATAGGCTATGTGAATCATCACGTAGCCTATCAGGGGGCGTTTTTTTTTAAAAAACTTTCGCGTTCGCGGCCGGGCGAGGCGGGAAGCCTCCCCACCGGCCTGAATTTCGGCCGGGACGAGGCGGGAAGCCTCCCACCCCGGCCTGAACTTTGCGGGGGGAGCAGCGAAGCGCCTCCCCCCCACCGCGAACGTCCTTCGGCGACAGGTAAGGGACTTTCATCCACCCCTACACATTTTGCACTAGCTGTAGTTTCCAAACACTTTTCAGGGGCAGTCCTATCATGTAGAGTGTGTTGCAGTGTCCTAGATGAGTTGTGCTATATCTTGGCTTGGTTCCATAGTTGCACTTAAAATTCTTCACTCATCGTGGCTGAGGAAATTTGTGTGTTTATGTGATTTTACCAAATACTGTCTGGGGTAGGGGAATTCTCCAAATGTTTAGGAGAGCACTCCAAAGAAAATTTTCAGAAAATTTATCAGAAAATAAATTTCTGAGAAACTTCAGCTTAACTATACACAGGATTCTCAGGTACTATCCTACAGATCATATCAGAGACAGCAAGGCAGTATGAGGCACTGCTGTCTCCCACCTAGGGACTCCCACATCCAATCAGATGGGGTGACAAACTTACTCCAAATAAATTTTACATTGCAGAATTTACACAGAAGTAGATCTACAACATAGTCCTCCCATGACATTGTTGGGTACTGTTACCTGTACAATGTCCCCAAATTTCAGCTTCTTACCATTTTCTTTCTGGAAACAAAAAGACACCTGAGGCACAAAATATCCCAATAATCTGTTGATTTATGCCCTAAACACAAGCAATGTACTGGGGTGTAAAAATGTCCCATGGGTCTTCTCCCCCCCCCCTCAAAAAAACACCTGGTCTAGGGAAGCAGGCTTAAGTACTCTGCATGTACAACCCATTGAATTCTACTGGGGAAAAACATAACTCACCAGAGACAGATTTCTTATGGGGTTAGAAAAACACCCCACCCAACCAAAAAACATTAGTTTTTCATAATAATAAAGTTTTGCCTAAAGATTTCCTTGACAGTTTATGATACTTCTCTAATATTTGGAATATTTTGAGTTTTAAACATACTTCCGATCTTGTAAGCATCTATTATATTTTCCTCAGAAACATACAGCAGTGGAAGCCCTATATGCTGAAATAAATCTTAAAAAAAACAGCAACAATAAAGGAGTTTGAAATTTGCACCTTTATTTTAGCTTTTACCTAGAGAGGTATAAACATCTGAGGTATTTCGTCATTCAGTCTAACTCCTTTCCTTCTACTCTTTTGCATTTTGGTGACAGTAACTGCCTGTAATTCCCTGTTAGGGTTTTGCTGCTGGACCTAGAAAGTCTCACAATAAGGTTTTGACATTAGAAGTTACTTGAAGGTTTCAGACAACCCATTATGATCTGTCATTCTGCAAAACCATGTAACTAATATGCACATTTTTGCCGTTCTGTCATACATTAAAATGTATGCTTCCAACAGTCTTTTCTGTCAACAGTGATGGTGCTATTATTGAGAAATGACGTACATACCCCCATGCCTTGAGGCCACTTGAAAACTAAACCTAGTACAAATTATGGCTACTTTTCCATTAATGAAATTTTTTCACCAGGAGCACATTATAGCTGTTCTCTGCTGCCTAACTACGCTCACTTCCCAAATAATTGTCCATGAATGTATTGGTTGGAATATTGACTTCCAAAAATAGCTTTGGGCTTTCCAAACAACATACTTTTAGGGCTGCCACTTCAGGCTTTTCTCAGACATCAGCTGGGGAAAACAATGCTATGGGCTTGATGCAGATTCCATTCTTTTGACACAGTGATGGGTTGTGATGGACAAAGAGGATGGGAACCCAACCCAGGGCGAAAGAATTGCTGGAGATGGAAAGAAACATGGGGAAGAATAGGGATTGGCCGAGGTAGAAAATGTGTTCTTTCTTCCTGTTTGAGGATCAGTATGTCAGTGTGAGTATTTACTCTGGGGTGAGTAACAGTGGGATAAAGAAGAGACACGGAGAAGAGAATTTCCAGTTGCAAGGTGTCAGGGTGTGTGTCCTAAATGGGGGCACCCTGCAATCAGAACCCCTTGCTTTTCCTCCTGTGCCCCCAGCACTGTATCCTCCACAAATGTGGTTTCAATGTGGCTAGGAATGTACAGATCAGCAAAACCTGAGCTTGTTGAGGTGCACTAATTTCCTCTCCAAAGCTAGTTCTGACTTTTGTCTGTAGTGGATTGCCCACTTGGGGGGGGGGTTCCCTGAAGATTCATGCACATGTACACATCCTTTTTCTCCCGTTGACTCAGGGAGCAATCCTGTGGCCTCTAGTCAGTGGCTAGACAGCCATAGGATATGTCAGTTCCCAGAGCACCGAACTTCCCCACCTCCTGCACTGCCTTGCGGGCAGCTCGGAATGGCTCTGTGTGCCGTGCTCAGAAGAGGACTGGAGAGGCGAAAACAGGGCCTTCCCGGAGATGTTCCAGAGTGGGGAAGGCAGAAATGCTGGTACCACACATCCAACGTGTCGTCCGGCAGCTGCTTCCCCCGTTCCACCTTCCCGTGGCTAGACAGCTGAAATCAGCTATCTAGCTGAAAATGCAGGGCAGGAGAAGCACAGAGGAAATGATCCCTTCCATGCTTCTCCTGCCCTGCACTGCATAGGCGGTCTCCTCCAACTTCGGAAGCAGCTGCCTATCCCCATAGGATTGCGCCCTAAAACATGTTTGTGTGCATTTTTCAAATGCACACCTTTTTTTCTCACAGCTTTTACAAAAGTATGCATTTTTTAAACACTTTTGTTGTTGCTGTCATGCAAATCACATGGCAAGCTTGGATCATGTACAGACTGCAGATTGCATGTGGGTCTGCAATAGGTTCCAGCTGTCACAAAATGGATCAATTCTAATCAAAAATTAAATGAAATGAATCTCTCACCCATCAATAGACTAAGTATTGCAGTGCAAGGGAGCCACATAGACTGCAGGAATTGCCAGCTGAGCCCACAAGCCAAGCTCAGCTAGAAAATCACTTACATGTAACGAAATTTGATTCGCGGTGGGGGGCAGGTGCTCCGTCCCTCCCTCCGAAATTCTGGCCAGGGGGAGAGGCGCTCCGTCCCTCCACCCGAAATTCTGGCTGGGGGGGAGGCGCTCCATCCATCCACCCCCGAATCCTGGCTGACCAGAACGCAAATGGCGGCGGCCGTAGCCGCCGCCATTTGCGTCCCTGCAGTCAGCTGTGATAGGCTACGTAAATGTTTACGTAGATGCTACACTATTTGCATTCCCCTTTTTTTCGCCGTAGTCTACGTAAATGTTTACGTAGACTAGACGTGCAAAAATAAGGAATGCAAATGCGGCGCCCATGGGCGCCGTCATTTGCGTACGCGCGGTTTTTTTTTTTTTAACTCAGCCGTGGTAGGCTACGTAAACATTTATGTAGCCTATCACGGTATTTTTTAAAAATCTAGCCGTGATAGGCTATGTAAATCTTTACGTAGCCTATCACTTTTTTTTTTTTTTTTACTGGAAATGGCGGCGGCGGCAGCTGGTCGGAAGACTGGCCGCCGCCGAACTGCCACCGAACCGCCGACGGAGCCGCCGCCGCCGCCAGGAGGATTCGCCCAAGGTAAGTCCCATCCTGGGGGGGGTGGGGGGGCAGGCCGTTTCGCCACCAATTTCGGGGGGCCGAATGCGCTGGCATTCGGCCTCCCCGAGATTCGTGGTGAAATTCTCTGACATCCCTATAAAGCCCTAACCTCAGAGCTGGCCCAGCCTGACCAACTTGTGTTACTCTAAGCTGCCGCTGCCATGGCAAACTCTTGGTACCTTGTCTTATTTATTTTATTTATTTCATTTCTATACCGCCCAATAGCCGAAGCTCTCTGGGCAGTTCACAAAAACTAAAACCAAAGAGCACTAGGGCTGTTAGAGAATTCCACCATGGATCCCGGGGGGGCGAATTCCAGTGAATTCGGCCCCCTGGAATCCATGGTGGAACAGAGCCCCCCACCCCACCACCCCATGAAAGCCCTCTGAAATGGAGCCTACCTGGCTGTGGCTCCGGCTCCAGTGGTGGTGGCTCTGGCTGCTGCCGGACTGCTGCAACTGCAAATGGCAGCCGTTGTAGTGGCCGCTATTTGCGTCCCTACGCCAGCCCATGATAGGCTATGTTTATATTTACATAGCCTATCACGGCTAAAGCAGAGACGCAAATGGCATCCCTTACGCCATTTGCGTTCCCGCTTTAGCCGTGATAGGCTACGTAAATATTTACATAGCCTATCACAGGCTTGCGTAGGGATGCAAATGGTGTCCCCTACACAGGACGCCATTTGCATCTGCAGCAGCCCGGCAGCAGCTGGAGGCCCCACTGCAGGTTGGCCCAGCCGGCGGCTCTGCGGCCTGGCTGCAGAGCAGAGCCGGCCGGGCAGGATTCCAGGGGGAGGAACGGATTGCCCCACGCACCTGCAGAACCCAGCGGAGCCCCTAAAGAGCACATGATAAACCAATATAAAATATATAAAATGTTCAAACCACAGTATAACAATACAACCAGAATAAAACCTAGCAGCAATGCAGGGATTTAAAATACAGAGTTAAAACAGCAAAGCTAAAAGTCTAGAAAGCTAAAATGCCTGGGAAAATAAAAAGATCTTCACCTGGTGCTGGAAAGAATACAGTGTAGGTGCCAGGCAAATCTCACTAGGGAGCTCATTCCACAGGCAGGGTCTTGCCTCCCTTGGCCATGTCTCAATGACAATGGGAGAAGGGAGGAGTGGCTTACCTGCATTTTTCCAGGAGCCGCTTTTGGTCCCAGCAGGGCTCCACGTGGGTGTGCATCGCACTATTCCAACTCTCATCACATAACAAACTTCCGGGTAGAGGGTGGGGGTTGGAGTGAATGTCATCTGAGTGGCAGGGGCTGCTCAACCAATAAGATAGGCTTCCTGTCCTCCCCCCACCTTTCTCCTTCCCCCTGAAGGTCCAGATGCACCTGCATTTCAGGAGCAAGCCTCATTGTGCACAATGGGAGTTACTTCAGAGCAGACACACATATGCTTGTGCTGGGAAAGGCGGGGGAAGAACACAGGGATGGGAAACCAGCCCCCTTTCTAACCATGCTGATACTGCGCAGGATCTCTGTAACACAGTTGTGAAGTAGTTATTTCCTAAGGCAATAAACCAAACAATGGAGAATCGGAGCCTCAAGAGATTGTGCTTTAGAGCATTTAGGGAATGTGCTTTAAACTGTGCCATTTCAATTGAGGGGGATCTCTACATACTCTGATATGGGCATTCAGAGGACAAGCCTCATTCAGCACAATGGGAGTTACTTCTGAGTAGACACTAATTGCTTTGTGCAAGGATGGGAAACACACAGGAAACACCCCTTGACTGGGGTCACGGTGAAAGGCACCCCCCTGGGCAGGCTAGCATACCTGAGGTCAATGCGGGGGATGGGGCACACAGCAACTATATTGGGGACAGTCTGACTTAAGGAAAATAATTGGACTTTAAGCAGTCTCAGAAAATCCGGGTTTTCCCAGATAAGCTCCAGGGTGGCTGCTGGATGGCCACGACATCATATCCCTAACGACTTCAACATGCAGCTGGCTTGGAGTAAATTGCTGTTGGAGACACCCCCCTTGTCTTCTCTGGGACCCAATTCTTGGTCCCTGTCTCTGCTCCCTCAAACATGATGTGCTTGCTCCAGCCTCAGCCTTGCCTGGTTGGGCCATACCCTTGCTGCAGCACCTGATAACTGAGAGCATTCCCCTATTGAGGCCTGACTCCTCCATTCACCCCCAGAAACCCCTTTGCTCCTGACTTCCTGTCCTCCACACACAAAGCTACAAGCCCTACTCTTTGACACAGGAAAGGAAGATCTGGATCACGTCACAATTTTTGGGGCGCAATCCTATGGGGATAGGTGGCTGCCTCCGAATCCAATGCAGGGCAGGAGAAGCACGGGGGGAGGGGAATTGGTCTCTCCATGCTTCTCCTGCCCTGCATTTGTGGCTAGACAGACGATTTCAGCTGTCTAGCCATGGGAAGGCAGAGCAGGGGAGGAGGGTGCCAGACAACACATAGCATGTGTCTTACCAGCATTTCTGCCTTCCCCATCTTGGAATGCCCCCGGAATGCCCTGTTTTGGCTGCTCTGCACTCCTCTTCCAAGAGTGGAGCACAGGGCCTTTCCACACTGCCTGCAAGGCAGCGCGGAAGGGGGGGATGGTTGTTCTCTGGGAGCCGACCTCGGACCACAGGCTGCAAGATTGTTTCCTGGAAAACCACATATCTTATGGCCATCTAGCTCCCCCCAAATTTAAAACCAATTACTTCATGAACCAGTATCCAGTTCTGTCACAGCACTGGCATAATCCAACACAAGTGTAATGGCATTAGGGCTTGCTAGGCTAAGAGGGAAAGCAGCAGTTTACCACTGAAATTTAGCAGCAAATCACATCAGCATAATTCAGTGGCAAATCACCACCTTCCCCCTTTGCCTAATAAGTGACAATGACATTGTACTAGCGTTAGTTTTACACGAACACAAAGTCATTAACTCTAGCACTGTGACATCATTGGAGACTGCCCATGGCAATTAAAAAACTGGAGTCACCAAATTGTTAGATCACTGCCGAAAGATAAACGTGACTGTATGTCGTGTCAGCTTTGGGTCTAAGTTAGGCTCACTGATCTCTCCTACGTGGTAAAATTCCTCCTGTCAGAAAGAATCCCGTAAGCTAATCTTTAGCCTTTATTAGGGATGGCGGAGAATTCCGCCACGGACTCCAATGAGGCAGGATTCTTAGAATCCGCCCCTCTGGAGTCAGTGGCGGAACAGACCACCCCACCCCACCACTCTGCAAAGTCCAGCCTGGCCGTATCCTACCTGGCACTGCCAAGTCTGGGTCCGGCCGGGTCCGGCCGCTGCCCCTGTGCGGATGCAAAATGGTGTCCGGCGTAGCAGACGCCATTTGCACCCTTCCCTTCTGCCGTGATAGGCTACATACATCTTTATGTAGTCTATCACGGCAAAAGGGAGGCACACAAATGGTGTCCACTACACCATTTGTGTGCCTCCCTTTTGCTGTGATAGGCTACGTAAAGATTTGCATAGCCTATCATGGCCAAAGGGAGACACGCAAATGGCGTCTGTAGGCCAGCCGCGGCCGGAAGTCTGGCAGTGGCCGGCCCTGGCCGGTGGCTCCGCAGACTTGCCATGGAGCGGAGCCGGATGGGGAGGATTCCGGGGGAAGGACCGGTTTACCTCCCCCCCCCCCCGCGAACCTCCCAGTGGATGAAGGTGAGTGGAGTTCATATGCCCCTAGCCTCTATGAGCAGCAGCATATTTCCACAGTTGTTCATGGGCAAATATAAATTAATCTGCAGGTTTTCCTTTTGTTATTAACAGCCCAATCCTAATTGAGACTTCTTAAATGAAAATATGCTATTGCTTAGGACTGCAGTCTTAGGATAGGTTTCCCCCATCCACACACTAGATGGGATAACAAAGTCCCAGTATTTATTGGGAAACTGTCATTTTTCAATGTGTTTTGGCTTTTGAAGACTTTTTAACTAGTAGTAGATACTTTGCTAGAATTCGTACATCAAAAGTTTTAGGACGGACAAATTAATGTAAAAACAAAAGTTGTTGGGAGGAATCAAAATAAGTGGATTTTCATGGGCTTAGCACAATAAAACACAATAGGTTTAAGCTTCAAACAGATTCACTGATACACCAGCCTATTAAGTAAAAATGTTTTAGTTTAGCACAATTTAACCGCGTGTATGATTGGCTGAAATCCAGGAACTGTGGCTTAAATTTTGCTTTCTGCTAAATTGCATAATTGCCTAACTATAAAACTGTTGACCTTTGCAAACACTGCAGCTAGACATTGTCAAAGTTATTCGGAAAATAATACAACTGTTTGGTATAATGACAACAAACCAATGCCAGTCTGTACTGCTGTGGCTTTGTTTGTTTTCCTTTCCTTTTTGCAACCGACATATGAATTTCACTCTGATTTTTTATAATTCCATTGCCCTGACCTAGATCTAGTCTAAAGCAAGATAGGACAAAGAAAGGGAGACACAGTGCCCTTTAAGGGACAACAAGGAGAGGTAAAGCTAAAGACCTCTACAGCCTCTCCCACTTCTACAAGGCACCCTAGGGAATGTTTTGGCCCACAGGAGCAGCAGAGACTGGTGTACAACATGTGAAGACACGGGGTTACATCCAATCTTAGTCCTAGCCAGAGCAGACCCATTGAAATGAATGGAATTTAAGTTAGATTAACACTGGATCCAGTCCAAGGGAGGAAGAATTCCACATAGACCAGCTGTCCCAATATTTATCCAAGTCAATTCCTGTTTGCTGATACCTCTCCCTGGAACATTACAGTCCTTATTTTTATATTTTACCTGTGGGGGGAGATTGTGGGATATTTTTTTTTTAAATGGAGTGCACAGTAATGCTTTCCTTCCTTCTGTCCTTTTCATAACCACCTATCCGGAATGTTGCTGTCTGCATCTGAGTTGCAGCTATTCTATAATATGTACAGCCACATCCATTGTAAGATGCAATATTCAATTAGACATTCTAAAGTTTTACAAACAGACATTTATTATGTGAAAAATTTATTCATGCATCCTGCTTCAGAAGCCAGTGCAAGACAGACCATTAAAAAGTAAATGAAAGCTACCTACAGCAGGGGAAGATGAACCTTCAGGGAATGTGTTATATTACTTGCATGGCTAGGTGAAGGGTGCTTAGGAAGCATGGCCTTGGGGTTAGAGTAAGGTTGGGCAACGCACAGCCCACAGGTGGCCCAAAGAGCCACCAAAGTTGCTCACCACTAGAGTTTCAGACTAGAACAGGGGACACCCAGGCTTAAATCTTCACACAGCCAGGAAGCACACCAGGTGAGTTGGGCCTAGGGATGTATGAAAGTCACTTACCTTTCTGCGGATTATGTTCATGGTGGGGGGGAGGCATTCCGAATCCGTCCCTCCCCCCGGAATCCTTGACGCGGGGGGAGGCAATCTGTTCCTCCCCCCCGGAATCCTCCACGGCTGGCTGTGCTCCATGGCGGCTCCACGGAGCAGCCAGCCAGGCCTAGGCCAGAGCCATCCGCAGCCGGATTTCCGGCCGCGGAGGGCTCTGGGTAAAAACAAGCAAACAAACAAAACTGTGTACGCAAATGGCAGCAGCTACAGCCGCCGCCATTTGCATTCCTTATTTTTCGCCGTCTTAGTCTACGTAAATATTTACGTAGACTATTACGGCAAAAATAAAGGGGAACGCAAATAGCGTAGCAGGTGCTATTTGCATCCCTTTTTGATTCGCCATTTTAGCCTACGTAAATATTTACATAGGCTAAAACGGTGAATCAAAAAGGGACGCAAATAGCGCCCGCTACACTATTTGCGTTCCCCTTTATTTTCGCCATAATAGTCTACGTAAATATTTACATAGACTAAGACGGCGAAAAATAAGGAACGCAAATGGCAGCGGCCGTAGCTGCCGTCATTTGCGTACACGGTGTTTTTTTTTTAACCCAGCCGTGATAGGCTACATAAATCTTTACGTAGCCTATCACGTCTCTGTAAAAAAACACACAAACAAACCCCCTCCAGACTGCAAATGGCGGCGGCGGCAGCCGATTGGAAGGCCAGCCGCCGCCGCCTGGAACATCCGCCCCAGGTAAGTCTCGTCCTGGGGGGGATCTGCGAGGGGGCGGGGGGGCAGACCGTTCCGCCACAGATTTTAGGGGGCTGAATGCACTGGCATTCAGCCTCACCGAGATCCGTGGCGGAATTGTCTGACATCCCTAGTTGGGCCAGTCAGAATTTCTCTGTCTAACCTATCTCACAGGGTTATTTTGAAGATAACTGGAAGCAAAGAAATATATACACTATCCTGAGCTCTTGAGATAGAAATTATATCATCATCATCATCATTGATGATGATGATGATATTATAAATACGCAAGCGTGTCCCTATTTTCATCTATAAAATGTTGTAGGGTATGGGTTTCCTAGCAAGCAAAGCAGTGTAGACCCTCTCTGCTATGGCTTCTATGTAATTTTTTTTAAAAAAAATCAAAGTCTGGGCCAAAATACCTTCTTGAGTTCCCTCAAATATTCTCTCCCTGTGAGATATTTTCCAAACTTTGAGGTGTGGTTGCTGCTTAATTTCCTTAATTTTACAAGGTGGCCAAGAGTTGTCCATGTTTTTCTTGCTAACCTTTTTGAAAAATCCCCATGCTGCTCATGGCACCCCATGGCTCTCTGTTTAGGTTCTCTTGCTGCGATGCATTGGGAGTGATGTCCCATCACATGCACATCACATGGACAGTGTGTTCTTCCCAAGGCATTCCAGGAAGCTGCTGAAAGAGTCTTGCACTGTCGCGACAGGTCACTGTGGAAATGGAAGCTGGCCGTTGCCTGTCTCCTTTGTTTTCTGTCTCCCAATTTCTCATGTTTCATTTTAGTGAGCGAAATTGTCATCAGGTGACCTGTGTGCCTGTCCAGTCCCCTGTCCAGGTGCTAACTGTGGATTGGCACCTTCAAGTCCCCTCCCTGCTCGCCATTCTATGGTCCTTGATCACGAAAATGGACTTGGACCATACAGCCTTTCAAACAGAGGACTGTCCCTGTCAAGTCTACCCTAGTAGACTTTTAAAGAACCATGATGTGAATAAATTATACTTTAAACAGAATTTGAAAATCATGACCCTGGAATGGAAACTTAGAGCACCTATCATGACATGAAATTAAAGTTTCAGGGAAAGACGCATAAGCTCATTTGTTCTGAAATCTTTATGAATGAACATTTACTGTTGGAAGGGAAAAACACATTTTGAACTTGGAGGAGCAAGATTAAAAAGAGTATCCAGTGTTTTGTATTTGCTCCAGAGTTATCTGTTAATATGCTTGTACTGCCTATTTACTAAAGTAGGGATTGTAGAAGCCCAGTGCTTCTCATTTTAAAACAATCATTTATGGATGTTAAAGTATGCCTGTGAAAGCAGAAGTGTTCGGTGTCAATCAAAGCTAATCACTAGTACAGGCAAAGAGCTTTTGTTGGCCTCCATGCTCTAAGCTGCGCTTCCACATCTGTGTCTGAAGAGATTAGAGAGGTGCTTCATACAAAAACTGTATTACTTAAAGCTGATCGACAGTATTTGGAATAAATCGTGGGAGGGGGCAGAAAAGTTGAGTGCCGGAAGGAGAGGCATGGCAAGCGAGACTGAAATGGACTAAAGCTAAAGCAAACTTCTCTCCCCTTCTTTCGTCCTCAGCCTGAAAGGATAGAGATGTGCACACTGCAAATAACACTACCACAGCCTTTCTGAACCTCACGCCTTCCAGATTGTTGAACTACAACTCCCAGCATCCCTGAACATTTGTCATGCTGGCTGGGAATTTTGGGAAATCCAGTCCAACACATCTGGAGGGAACCAGGATGGGGAAGGTGGGACTACCACTTACCCTCTGGTAGACTCTGTATAGTTCCTCTGCTTTCTGTGTATTGGTTAGTGTCAACAAATAAGCTCAAGGATACGTTTATGGGTTATGCCAGTAACACTGGGGAAGGGCAAAAACTGTAAAAATAATTTTTAAAAATTTCTTACAATGGTATTGCCCATAACTGGCCACCTAGATCTATTTTTCTTAACTCACACTTATTGCTTCCATGTTGAAATCAATTATGAGCAGGGAGATTTTGAACCAAAAAAAAAAGAAAGAGGGCAAGGTATTTTATATGCAGTACATTTAATTCCAGATTCTGTTTCACTTTCGTTGTGTGACATGTTTACTGGGGCTGAAAAATGAATGCATGTGGAGTAAGAGACAAGCACCAGCACTTCTGGTGGGCACCAACGAAATGAAAGTTTAACAGACTGATGGCATGGCTCTCGAAATGAAATGCCAGATCAGATTTTATTGGGCTCAGATATGTTGTCATGCCATTAAACCTGGAATTCTAGCTGAATAAAATGACTCGGGTTGAATATACCATTGAAGGAAGTGGCAACACTGTAGATGAACATTCAACAGTCTTATATCAAATGCTTCTGCCCTTATTGAACATTTTTAATTAAGCTTTTATTGTGAATTTCTACAAAACAGAACAACCTAAAAACATTACAAAACCTAAACAAAAAAGAACAAAATAAAAATAAAAATACAACAACATGTTCAAAAATTCTCAGTTTCTAACATTACAATATTTGAGAGAAAGAGAAAGAGAAAAGAAGGAAAAAAGGGGGGGGGTTACACATAAACTTCAGTAAAAGCAGACCAAATATCCGCATCTAAGTGCATTTGCAAGTTACGCTTATATACCACTCTTTCAAATGTTGCTAGTGTTGTCAAGTCTTCATTCCATTGCGTTATAGGTGGTGAGCATTTATCCTTCCAATATCGTAGTATTAGTCTTTTAGCAACCAAAAGGGTGCAAAAAATCCATTTATGCTGACCATGTGTTACGTTCCAAGAAGCAGGTAAGTAGTATAAAAGAACATTTACATCAGTAAATATTAAAGAGCTTTCCAATACAAAATTTATCCATACAATAACTTCCTCCCAAAAGGAGGCAGCCATTGGGCATTTCCAAAACATATGTATACAAGAAGCATTGACTGCATTACACCTCCAACAATTAGCCGAATTTGACAAGCCTTTACTAAAAAGACATTGTGGCCTTTATTGAACATTAAAGAATGTCTACAAATGCAGTTCAAAAGATCTAGGCCTAATTTGTTATGCCTCTCTCAGGTTTGCTCCACAGATATCCCTGTGCTTATATAACAAAGAACAATAGGCATAAAATAAATTTCGTTTGTCTACACTCGTATCTCTCATTGTTTTGAGAAAAGTCTTCTTTGGCACAGATCTGTGCACTTCAGGGGAAAAAAAATCTTAGATCATGAAGTGATGTGTATTGCAGGGTGTATTCAATGTCCCCCACCCACCCTCGTCCCCACTCCCTGCCATCACTCATACTAATAGCAAACTCAGGGGGTGAGTGTTGGATAGGACTGTAGTGAAAACAGGACCATTGAGAAACAAAAAGGAGGTATAGCATGCTCACGGGTAGCCCAAAGTTTGTGGAAGTGTAATTGAAAAAAGATGAAACAAAGAAGGAAACAAAGAAACAAAAAACAATCCAATGATGTCTGAGCATGCGCGGTATCATGGAATATTGATTGTCTGTGGAAAAAAATAACAGAAAATAATAGGGGAGGGAATGGAATAGCCTGATGGAGGAGGGCATGGCTGGCTGGAACTTTGAACAGGAACATCCCTGCTGGAATAGATTACGCTGCAACATTTTGTTGCAGATTCTACTTGTCTTCCTCTCATTCCCAAATGCAAATGTGGAGAAACCCCAGAATCATAGTTATACCCATATTTGTCATTGTATTGAGATATCAGAAGTTACCAGGACTGCTCCCTGTGTCTTCTTTCACACATGCATGAGAACTCACATCTATTGCACATTTATGCAAAAGGCACTAAACTAATAGAATCACTGGCAGAGGTGTGGTGCATACATGATTGAAGATGCACTGTATTAGATCAAAGCTCAAGACCTAAGCCTTAGCCCCTAAGGCAAACAAACCACCTTTACTACCTGATGGACAACTCTACCACCCAAGTTTCTCATGTTTGTATCAGTTTTACCAGACAGCATAATCTTTGGACTAGTGGAGTTCAGAAGTGAAAGTATGGGAAAATGCAGGCCAACAGATCCTACCACCAGCCTAAATTTATTTGTTTCAACCAGATATCTACATATAAGCCATCATAGCATCTCATATGCATGTTCGACACTCAGTGGCTGCACCATGACAGCATGATGGCATGCTGGAGCTGGAGCATCAAACCCAGGGACCAATTGATGTTCTGACCAATCTGGCATGGTGAGACCATATCTGGCCCAAGTTGTCAGATATGTAGTTGGAGCTACTTAAGCTGGAGCTACTTAAGTGATCACTTCTCTATAAACAAACTGTGTATATCAATCCAGTCCCTTTTAGGAAGCTTTGCCATAGTGTGGTAGTAGGTGTAAACTGTGACCCCGATGAAGCAAGAAGACAACCATTTTATGATGAGCACCACTCAGCCCAGATATATTTAACCAGTATATTTAGAATGCTACTTTGAGTATGAAAGATGCCACTCATAACAATAGTATGAGGAAAATATAAGAGACAGCTGGTGTAGTGTAGTGTCTAAGGGCACAATCCAATGTACATTTAGACAGAAAAAAGGCCTACAACTCCCAGCATGCCCCAGCCAGCCATGGGGCTGGGGCATGCTGGCTGGGTCATACTGGGAGGTAGGCCTTTTTTCTGTCTAAACATGCATTGGATTGTGCCTTAAGATAATAAGCCATCAAGTAAGTCTCATCCCAGCTACATCCATTCCCCAAATTGCAATGCAGGCATAAAAATGATGAGAAACCTTACAGGGCTATTGCAAGGATTAGTGAAATAACATATCCATTCAAAAAGCATGATGAATATGCAAAGTATTATGGATCATGTAACAAATATGGGACATTATTTCATAATGATTGTTATATAATATTCCTTACCACATTTTCCTTGTATTTGGCAAATGTGAATTTCGTTGTTTAGACCTGCCACTCTACCTATTTTTCTATGGTTTGATTCTTAACAAAAGTTATACTTTTGCATAAGCAACAGAGTTGTTATTTGCTCAGAGTTTGTTAGGGTCATGTTTTATTTTAATTCAGCTGCAATAAACTTAATGAACTACAATAATTGGTACAATAAAAATGCATGCAAGTGCAATATACCCAGAGCACAAATACCAAAAGCCTTCGGGCAGCAATAATAATAATATGCAGAGACGCTTTATCCAAACAGCTTCCGTATCTTTCGTTTGAGAAACTGCTACAAAAATCTTCGGACAGAGCTTAGTCCCGGCTGGGGTCAGTGACAGAACTCTCTGCAAGCAGACTTTCAGCCTTAATGGCTTTATTTATTTTGCTTTATGATTTGTTACAGAGAGTCATAATGTTAATCAAGCTGTACCATTTGCAGGCACTCATTATTTGCAACCAAGCAAAGCAAGGGCACAGCCAAGCCAAAGTTAAGCACTTTTAGGTTCCTTTGATTCCAACTGAACAGAGTTAATCATGTGCATAACTCAACCATTGAATTCAATGGGCCTTCAAAGTTGGACTGTGCCCGGATTTCCAATACCAATCCAGTTAATTCATTCTTTTCAACAGGGCTTGCCTTTGTCTGTTTGTTTTTTGTCTGTTCTGTTTTAATTTAGCAGTTGCTTCATTTTGTTGTTGTTGTTGTTGTTGTTGTTCAGTCGTTCAGTCGTGTCCGACTCTTCGTGACCCCATGGACCATAGCATGCCAGGCCTTCCTGTCCTGCGCTCTCTCCCGGAGCGTGCTCAAGTTCATATTCATTGCATCCGTGATGCTATCTAGCCATCTCATCCTCTGCCGTCCCCTTCTCCTTTTGCCTTCAGTCTTTCCCAGCATCAGGGTCTTTTCCAGGGAGTTTTCTCTTCGCATTAGGTGGCCAAAATATTGGAGCTTCAGCTTCATTATCTGTCCTTCCAATGAGCACTCAGGGTTGATTTCCTTTAGGATGGACTGATTTGACCTCCTTGCAGTCCAGGGGACTCGTAAGAGTCTTCTCCAGCACCACAGTTCGAAAGCATCAATTCTGCGGCGCTCAGCCTTCCTTATAGTCCAGCTCTCACAGCCATACATTACTACTGGGAAAACCATAGCTTTGATTAGACGGACCTTTGTCGGCAAGGTGATGTCTCTGCTTCTTACTATGCTGTCTAGGTTTGCCATAGCTTTCCTCCCAAGGAGCAAGCGTCTTTTAATTTCATGGCTACAGTCACCGTCTGCGGTGATCTTGGAGCCCAAGAAAGTAAAATCTGTCACTGCTTCCATTTCTTCCCCTTCTATATGCCAGGAAGTGATGGGGCCAGATGCCATGATCTGAGTTTTTTTAATGTTGAGTTTCAAACCAGCTTTTGCACTCTCCTCTTTCACCCTCAACAAGAGGCTCTTGAGATCCTCTTCGCTTTCTGCCATTCGGGTGGTATCGTCTGCATATCGGAGGTTGTTGATAATTCTCCCGGCAATCTTAATTCCGACCTCTGATTCATCCAACCCGGCATTTCTCATGATGTACTCTGCATATAAGTTAAATAAGCAGGGTGACAATATGCAGCCTTGTCGTACTCCTTTCCCAATTTTGAACCAATCGGTTGTTCCATGTCTGGTTCTGACTGTTGCTTCTTGACCCTCGTACAGGTTTCTCAGGAGACAGGTAAGGTGGTCTGGTACTCCCATCACTTTAAGAATTTGCCACAGTTTGTTGTGATCCACACAATCAAAGGCTTTAGCGTAGTCAATGAAGCAGAAATAGACGTTTTTCTGGAATTCTCTTGCTTTCTCCATGATCCAGCGAATGTTGGCAATTTGATCTCTAGTTCCTCTGCCTCTTCGAAACCCAGCTTGTACTTCCGGTAGTTCTCGGTTCGCATACTGCTGAAGCCTAGCTTGTAGAATTTTGAGCATCACCTTGCTGGCATGTGAAATGAGCACAATTGTGCGGTAGTTTGAACACTCTTTGGCGCTGCCCTTCTTTGGAATTGGAATGTAAACTGACCTTTTCCAGTCTTGTGGCCACTGTTGAGTGTTCCAGATTTGTTGGCATATTGAATGCAGCACTTTAACAGCATCATCTTTTAGGATTTTAAATAGCTCGGCTGGAATACTGTCATCTCCACTAGCTTTGTTGTTACTAATGCTTCCTAAGGCCCACTTGACTTCACTCTCTAGGATGTCCGGCTCAAGTTCAGTGACCACACTATCATGGCTATCAGGGACATTCAGATCTTTCCTGTATAGTTCTTCTGTGTATTCTTGCCACCTCTTCTTAATCTCATCTGCTTCTGTTAGGTCCCTGCCTTCTTTGTCCTTGATCATGCCCGTCTTTGCACAAAACGTTCCCCTGAGATCTCCAATTTTCTTGAAGAGATCTCTAGTCTTTCCCATTCTGTTGTTTTCCTCGATTTCTTTGCATTGTTCATTTAAGAAGGCCTTCTTGTCCCTCCTTGCTATTCTCTGGAACTCTGCATTCAGTTGGGTATATCTTCCCCTTTCTCCCTTGCTTTTCGCTTCCCTTCTTTCGTGAGCTACTTGTAAAGCCTCATCAGACAGCCACTTGGCTTTCTTGCATTTCTTTTTCTTTGGGATGGACTTCGTTGCTGCCTCCTGAACAATGTTACGGACCTCCGTCCATAGTTCCTCAGGCACTCTGTCTATCAGGTCTAATCCCTGAAATCTATTCCTCACCTCCACTGTATATTCATCAAGGATATGATTTAGGTCATACCTGAACGGTTTAGTGGTTTTCCCGACGTTCTTCAATTTAAGCCGAAATTTTGCAAGAAGCAGCTCATGATCTGAGCCACAGTCAGCTCCAGGTCTTGTTTTGACTGACTGTATGGAGCTTCTCCATCTTTGGCTGCAAAGGACATAATCAATCTGATTTCGATATTGACCATCTGGTGACGTCCATGTGTAGAGTCGCCTCTTGTGCTGTTGGAAAAGAGTGTTTGCTATGATCAGCATGTTCTCTTGGCAAAACTCTATTAGCTTTTGTCCTGCTTCATTTTGTACACCAAGGCCATGCCTGCCTGTTATCCCGGTGATTTCTTGACTTCCTACTTTAGCATTCCAATCCCCTATGATGAAGAGGACATCTTTTTTTGGTGTTAGTTCTAGAAGGTGTTGTAGGTCTTCATAGAACCGATCAACCTCAGCTTCTTCGGCCTCAGTGGTTGGGGCATAGACTTGAATTACTGTGATGTTGAATGGTTTGCCTTGGATTCGTACTGAGATCATTCTATCATTTTTAAGATTGTACCCCAGTACTGCTTTTCCCACCCTTTTGTTGACTATGAGTGCTACTCCATTTCTTCTAAGGGATTCTTGCCCACAATAGTAGATATGATAGTCACCTGAATTAAATTCGCCCATGCCTGTCCATTTTAGTTCGCTGATTCCCAAGATGTCGATGTTCAGTCTTGCCATCTCATGTTTGACCACCTCCAGCTTACCTTGATTCATTGATCTGACATTCCAGGTTCCTAAACAATATTGTTCTTTACAGCATCAGATTTTCTTTTCACCACCAGACACATCCACAGCTGAGTGTCCTTTCGGGTTTGGCCCAGCCGCTTCACTCTTTCTGGCGCTACTTGGAAATACCCTCTGCTCTTCCCCAGTAGCATATTGGACACCTTCCGACCTGAGGGGCTCATCTTCCGGCGTCATATCTTTTAGCCTTGTGATACGTTCCATGGGGTTTTCTTGGCAAGAATACTGGAGTGGGTTGCCATTTCCTTCTCCAGTGGACCACATTTTGTCAGAACTCTCTGCCATGACCTGTCCGTCTTGGGTGGCCCTGCACGGCATAGCTTATGGCTTCATTGAGTTACGCAAGCCCCTTCGCCACAACAAGGCAGTGATCCATGAAGGGGTGCTTCATTTTTTACTGATGTTCTAAAACCTTCTGTGATGTCACTTAAATGTAATCCAGGAAACAAATGTGCACATGTAAACAGATTTCATTGTTCCTTTGTGTATTCTATACCTGCTCTTCTATGGTTGTCCTCAACAAATGCCAATAACGTTAGTTTATTAATCAATTACATTTATACCCTGCTTTTCAGCCGAGATTGACTCCCAAAGTGTCTTAACATCCACATGGATTATATTGAAAAGGCACAATATATATTGCACATCCCTTCTTGTCCTGGGCAGTTGATGTATCATAGCCTAGATTCCAGGCTCTTTTCTCCAGAGGGAGGAGGAAAAGGAGCTGCAGTGGTTGATGCTAAAGCTGCCAACCCACAGAAGTAGTCCTGCCATTCTTCTGCTAAATCGTCTAGCCCCAGCAGCTGGTGATATTGGCACCCCCAAAGACTCCACGTGAGTTATCTCTGGTGTCCTTTTACCAGAAGAAGATAGTGTGTACAGTCTATAGCTTGCCTGCACTGGTGGTTTAATTTGGTGTGGAGGGACTTGCATGGCTTCTCTGCAAAACATTTGAATTAGCACAGCCCTTCATGTAAAGTTGAGCCTGCCATTTGAAATAGACAGTGGTGCGGCAGGTTACCCTTTGTCTTTCTTTATATGAGTGTATTTGTGCTTTAGACCAGCCTCTCCCAACCTGGTGCCCTCCAGATGCTTTGGACTACAACTCCGATCATTCCTAACTATTGGCCACACTGGCTAGAGCTGATGGGAGTTGAAGTCCAACACATCTGGAGGGCACCAGGTTGGGGAAGGCTGCCTTAGACCATCCATTCATAATCACTGATTGCGATCCCAGCTTCCCAAATATTAATGCACAGGAGAGTCATGTGTAACACTCTAGGGATTGCATCTCCTAACAAACTTCATTCCAAAGTAATGTATAAAGGGCCTTTACAATGCATTGGTAAACTCATTACTTATACACGTGCAAGCCATGCTGATAGATGCTCTCAGGAAGGCAACTGAAAACGCCCAAATGCCCTCAAAGGCAATATGATCATTGGCACCTGATTATTTTCACTTCTTCTTGCTCAGTAGCCTTTATGTCTAACCTCGAGTATCTTTTATAAATTTGGGAGATTATTCTGGTTCATGCAAGTAAACCATAAGTGGTACACCAGAGAAAATGATGGTGAGAGATGCTCACACAGGCCTTCGGGAGAAAGGGCATGAGGCTTTCAATGGCACGAGTCTGTTATTGTTACCTGGTGGAGGTGCACACAGAAGAGCCAGTAAACATGGACGAATGCAAAGACTGTTCACTTTGAGGTTACAGACATTTGTACAAAAGAGAGAGCAAGCAAGCAAGATCATATAAACTCAGTCATAAAGAGTTGGGTATAAAATTTGTTGTACAGAGCTCATCCTTAGACAGAAGATAGAATAAAGTGATTTGCACATCAGTGCAACATTGCAATATCCATTTCAGCATTTTTCTTACCCCAGCCTGAAAAAAGGCCACAGTACATCTTGAATGCTCAGTTCCCAGTAACACAGGATCTAATGAAAGATATATCAGCTGTTTCCTATATTGTGATTATTATTATTTTTAAAGTTTAATCCAAATTATTCATACCGCAAAATGTGTTTTGGAATTTGCAGGAAAATATGAGACAGCTGCTGGAGATTTCAGTTCCTGCTGCCACTGAAATTCTTTGCTAAGATAAGAAATGCTGATCACTTCATAGACTCTCTGATCTCTGATGAGAAACGGTGCCATTTCTGTGTTGTGTTAGAAACATTACATAAGAATTTGAGTTGCAGCAAGAGATGATATACCTGGAAGCTGGATTGTTAAGGCATCGATGGTCTTCTTGCCCAGCATGCTGGGGAAGTGGCAGCTTTTTGTCCACTCCTGGTCCAGGATAGAATTAGAATCCAAGGCTGCAAGGAGGAGCCATCTGTTGAGGGCTCTGTTCCAGCTAGCCAATGGGGAGGCAGAGATGGAGTGCTAATTTAAGGAACTTGGGACCCTCAGCCTCAGTTTAAGGGAACGGCAGCTAGCTCAAGTGGACCATCCTGACTGGGCCTCATTGACCTCAACGTTCACCAGCTTGAGGGGGGCAGGACTGAAGATGATTCAGAAACTTTAACGTTTGTGGTGAAGAACACAGGCTAATCCATGTTAGTTTTCTGCTGAAAATTGTCCATTGCCTGGCAGTTATTTTAACCTCAAAAGTGCTGTTTTGCATTTTGGAGGCAAAAAGCAGCTGGGAGTGAACATTTTTCAGCAGAAACCTAGCTTGGGGCACCAACCAAGGATCAGGAGTACATTATGGAGCAGGGCCCCATTTTATACTCAAAAATAAAAGTGGCCAGGTAAAGGATGCTTCTTAAACACATTAATAATATCATGTGTAGTTTGGACCTTAGACTAAGGGAAGGAGGAAAAGGAAACCCATTAATTATCTATTCCACTGCAAATCCTTAATGTTAAATACAGTTGCGGTCCAATCCATCTACTGCATCTCCTGTCATTATTCCAGACCCAATGCCCTGCACACATTGTGCTAAATAAACGTAGAAGTAGGTGCCTGTAAATCTACAGCAGGAGTAGGTGCCTCTAAATCTTTGGGGAAGTGGGAATTACTGAGCATGAAGGTGGTTAATACCTTTGGGCATAATCCAACAACAGTTAGTCACCACTAAGGCATAACGTACCACTTATGTATGTGTGGATGCATGTAATGTACACAATTTTTGTTTACATTTTCATTTTGTTTTTTTATCACATCTGTATAAAGCAACAATGGAATACAGTCAATAAATCATTTATAACATTCAAAACAGCACTAAAACAATTTAGCTGCTAACAGACTGACACCAGCTCTCAAGCATGGGCCTCAAAAAGAAGGAAATCACCATCAGATTACTCAGCACTTGACAACTCAGCTGAATGTGTGAACTTAGTTCATTGGAAAGCTTTGTGTTTGAGTTAACAGAATATGGAATTATATGAAAACAATGGAAATTCATCTGTGATGGCTTATTCAGGCAAGCCAACACTTGATCATTGCCAACCAGTAGAATATGGTTTGGATCCAGGCTTAATCATGCCTAGAGTAGACCCATTCAAATCAGTGGGACTCAAAGGTACTCATGCCTAACTTCAATCCTATTGATTTCAGTGGGTCTACTCTAAGTCTGAATCTAACCCTATGTATATATGAACCAGCCCCAATTCCCATTGAAATCAGTGAAAATCAGCAGAAATTCATGAACCATGAAAGGGTTAATGCTGTACGCCTAACCATTCTTCCTACTAAGAAGGCCCCACTGGAATCTATGGGTCTTACTTTTGAATAAACATAGCAGTTAATTTCACTGATTGCAACAGGATTCATTTTCACTTGAGATCCAAAGTGCTTGAGCATTTTTTTTTTTTTTAAATAGGGTTGGAATTAGGAGATATGTATAACCTGGGTTTTTGAATGAATATAGACCCTGAATATTTTAATGCTCTAGGAAGATTTGAAGTATATTTTTGGAATTATGTCATATTTGGTTAGCAGATATTATTATTATCATCGTCATCATTACTACTACTACTACTACTACTACTATTCAGTTGCTGGCCTATCCATTAGGCAGATTAGGTGGCCACCAACGACAGCGGTTTGGCAAAGGAGAGTTATGTGCTCAATCATATACATAATCACAGATGGTCTGAAAGCCTCCAACACTCACCACTGGGATAAAAGCATGGCCGACATCTACATCATTGCTAATTACTTTTATCATGCAACAGCCAGAGCAGCCATGCAAATTTTCAACATGTTGTTTTGATTCCACTATCAGCATTGTTCAGCAATGATTGCAGTGTGTGTTTAGATATATTTTCCTGTTCAATTAAACACAACATAGAGAAAGAAAGGCGTTTTCCACTTTTGAGATTATAAACTGTAGACCCGTATTCCATAAATAGTAGACCCATATTCCATAAATCGTCTACTGAGAAATATTGCTCAGGCAGATTGATCCACTTTATTTAATAATGTCAATGGCATTGAATTTCAAATGAATAATGATAGTGTCTCTTTTACCTCATATTAACTATGACAGTTAATAAAAAGATCTAAACACAAAATCATATTGCAGTAGAGGGCAACATTTTACTATCCAATTCACACAATCGTTTTTAGAATAGTGATATGTGGACAAGTACTGAGTGCTGAAAGTCAAAACTGATGTTTGCTACAGCTCAAAGGAATGCCTTGACACTGCAGTACTGCTCTGATGAACCTCTTCCCACATGGACTTACCTGTTCCTAGGCCTTTCCTACTGACAGTTTTTAAATCTCTGGATTCACAAACATTCCATAGCACCTCATTAACACAGTCAATGTTTAGGAAGAACTAATTTTAGGGAGCAATCCTATCTGGATCGACGGTCGCCTCTGAGCCTGGGGGCGACCACCTATCCGGTGCAAGGTGGGAGGAGTGGTGAGGAGCAGGTGTCCTCCTTGCTCCCCCACCCAGCTTTCACAGCTAGACAGCCGATTTTAGCTGTCTAGCTGTGGGACCTCGGAGCGCAGGAAGCAGCAGCCGGACAATACATAGGATGTGTCGTACCTGCATTTCCGACTTCCCCACCCTGGCATGCAGCCCGAAATGCCCCATTTTTGCCGCTCTCCACTCCTCTTCCAAGTGCTGAGCATGGGGCTGTTCCACGCTGCCTATGAGGCGGTGTGGGAGGGGGTGGAGGTTGGTTCTTAGGGAACCAACCTCGGAGTGTGGGATCCAAGGCCGGTTCCTGGAAATGGACCTATCCTATGGCCATCTAGCAGCCATAGGATTGCACCCTTAATAGCCAAGGCCAGAGCTCCCAGAACCATTGGCTGCAGTGGTTTCAAAGGCTGCGCCCTGCATGTTCCTCAACCCCTCTTCTATTGAGCTTATCTGATTATGTGTATACACTGGCAAAACTTCTACTTTCCTGCAAATTGATGGGTTCTATGCTTTAATTTGGTGCCTTATCCATCTCTCCATGATTGTAGTGAGTGCCTTAATAGAATATTTAATTTCACAGATATTTATTTGTTGGTTGGTTTGTGCAGGCAAGCATGCAAGGAAATTCCAGCCAGGAGAATTGGTGTGATATTTTCCCTTCCCCAATCATTTCAGATGTATTGTTTCTCTCATCATGACAAAGGTATCGCCACAACCGCTTTTTGAAAGTTTGTGTTTGACTCATAATTTGTGCACATAGTGAAGCAATATGTGTCTACTTTGTGACAGATTCAGCATTCACTGTGTACTTAACAACACCCAGCTTTCTAATACTGCCGACCATGGGTGTTGTTTAATATGGGCTCACCTGGGCATGGCCCCCGGATCTTCTGGGCTATGCCGCGGCTCTTTTAACAACCTAGCAACACCCCTGCTGCCAACATTGTTGTTATTATTATGAGATAATGTAGGGAGGGTGGCCGCTTATATATCACAAAAAAGGAGAAGATATGCATCACCAAAAAGGAGGACAAAAGGGGAGAGGTTTGCATAAAATTTGCATCTGCTAATTTATAAATTAGCATCTATCAAGAGACAGGTGCACATTTGGAAACGATTACTAATTGCAACAGATATACAGTGCAGCTTAATCTAGGGAGGGAGACTGTGACCAGATGACTTGCGTGCCTGCTCAGCCTGCTGTCCAGGGCTAACTGCTAATGGACAATATCAAGGATCCTCCCTTCTTATGGTTCTTTCTCTTTAGACTTGGAATGGACAGCCCTTCAAACAGAGGACTGTTCTCTGTCAAGTAGGACACATGCCCCCACCAAATGTCAGTGGAATGCTTTGAAAATTCCAAAAGCATCATATAAATATGTTGTATTATTATAAATTAGCCATGTGTATTGGTCACTGCCAATTGTAATTAACAGAAAAAGCCCATGGGTTGTATACAGATGTAGGTGTGTGCAACTGGGCAGGGGGAAATGGAGTTCTCCATCCATCCTCCCCACAGCAGCCCTTCCAACCCCCCTGAAAATGCTACTTTTGGGGTCAGGGGACCCTGCCAAATGAGTAGGCTGTGTGTAAGGGAGGAGGATTGGGCTGAGGCACTTTCTGTGAGCACAGCCCTTGTGCCCATGGAAGGCAGATCCTGGCTCCAACCCTATATTTTCAAATTGCCCATCCATATTTTATACTTGATTTCTAAAGTTTATGTTAACACCTCACACACACACACACACACACACACACCAGCACTCTCTGTGCTATAAAATGAACTATAATGCTGTTCATAGTCATTAACTCATGCTGTTAATAGTCAGTTATCTGATCCTTAAAAGTATCCTGAGTTTCATGTAGAATTGTTCACATTCAGCAAATTGATGTATTTTAGAAGCCATTTAAAAAATAGACAACCAGTCAAAATGTTCAGTGTCCAGTTCACAGGTGTCAAGATGGGCAGGATTATGTACAACAATATGGAATGTTTTGAAAACAGAGAGAAACACTGAGGGAAAAGAGTACTGGGTGCAAAACTGTAGCAAAATGTCCATAGATATATATGTGGTATATCTAAATGTTCCCTTTTTAATAAGTATGCTGTCAAACAGATACACATGGAAGGTTTTCAGTATTAGAATTTATCCTGTGCTGCTCTGTGGACAAAGTGTTGAACTGATATCTTGTTTGTTTGTTTGTTTATTTCCTTTATAACAGCTGAGGCTCTCTGGGCAGTTCACAACAATTAAAACCATAAAATACAACACAATAAAACCTAATGTAAGATTTTAAAGGTTTAAAAGCAGCACATAAAAGCAGAGTAAAACCCAACAGCAGTTACAACCCCAGGAAAGCCTGGGTGAAAAGGTGCATTTTTAGGAAGCGCTTGAAAGATGCCACATTTTCTGCCTCCCGAACTGCATGGGGGAGGGTTTTCCAGTGGATGGGTGCCAATACCAAAAAGGCCTGCCATTGAGGTTCTTCATGGTGACATTCCTTTCATTTTGGAATAACCAGCAAGGCCTCCTTTGATGGTCTTAGATGTTGCCTGCATATGTATAAGGGAATGCAGTCTGCTAGGTTTCCTGGTCCCAAGTTGTTTAGAGCTTTATATTATAATTACATAACCTTACGTGGCTCAGTAGCTAATAGGCAGCCAGTGCAGTTGTTTTAACACAGGTGTTATGTGAGCATAGCTAGCTCTCCCAGTGAGCACCCCAGCTGCTGCATTCTGCACTAACTGCAGCTTCTGAACCACACAGGAAGGTAGCCCCACACCTTCCCAGAACTCCCACACTCTCTCTGAGTGACAAGTCTTGACCACTCTGCAATGAGCACCATCAAGTGCCCCTGTGAAGGAGCAAGGTGCAGAACCTCATGACGCAAGGGTTAGTTCAGCCCTCGCCAAGCTGGCGCCCTCCAGATGTTTAGGGCTACAACTCCTATCAGCCCCAGCCAGCATGGTCAATGGTCAGGGTTGATGGGAGTTCTAGTTGAGCTAGAATAATGCACCTATATATGTTTGTTTTATCCAGTCCCTGAGGGTAAATCACAAGAGCAGGCTCCCACCCACACTTCTATGCTATGTGTCAAGGGTGCCCAGGAGCAATTCCAGCATTCCTAATCTGCCCCCTCCGCCGCCAGAGTTCTCCAGGGGGTCATGCTCTTGTCATCTGGCCCAACCCCCTTTCCCCCCATCTTCAGCTGCTTGGTAGTTTTCCAGCTTTTGTGCAGTTTTTTCTGCATTCTGAAAGGTTGGAATGCCTCTCCTAAGGCTCCATTGCTGGCAGAGAGAGCTAAAATATGCTGCAAGTTTTGGTACTTTGGCCGTGCCCTTGTGCCTTTGGCTCCACACACCACTGGAATGTAGCCCCTGAGAGCTTCTCTGAAATGGAATTTGGCCCTTGGGCTGAAAGAGGTTCTGCACCCCTGTTGTACCATTCCATATGCAGCCTGCCTTGGCACAACATGGATACAGCATCCCCTACCCAGGCCCAGTCAGGGAGGTGGCTCATCTTTCTATCTGATGGGGGGCAGAAAACAATTTATACCTAGTGTTCTAGGGAGAAGTGAGCAGAATCCTGACTACACAAACATCACATGAGCCATCCAGTCAGGAGCTGGGAGATGGCCAGATACATAAGGCCAGAAATCTTACCTCCTCACAAGCAGGCACCAATGTTAAGCACCCACCCATTCAGTTGGTTAAGAATTAGAGCATCGCTGGTCACCTACAGGCCTGAGTGGGATTATTATTAAGAAAAGGGATTTAAGGAAATCCCACTCAGGACTTTCAAGGTTTTTTTTAATTGGCTTTATTGTTTATTTATTTAGGGTGCAATCCTATGGCCGCTAGACAGCATCTAGATAGTCATAGGATTTTTCATTTTCTGGGAACAGAGCTCAGAGCCAATGCTCCTAAGTTGGTTCCCAGAAACCTGACTCCCAGCCCCCTTCCCCTGCCACCTTGTAGGTGGTGTGGTTTGCCTCTGGCTCTGCACTCATAAGAGCAGCATGGAGTGGCTGAAAAGGGGGTGTTCCTGACGGTTGGGCAGAGACGGGACGGTGGAAGACCTGTTATGATGCTTCCTATGCACCGTTCAGCCTCACCATCACCCCCCTCCAAGGAGCCCTGGCTAGACAGCCAAAATCAGCCATCTAACCACAAATGCAGGACAGCCAAAGCATGGAGGAGAAGCATGGAGGGGTACCGCAGGGCTCAGTCCTGGGCCCAGTGCTCGTCAACATTTTTATGAATGACTTGGAGGAGGAGGTGCAGGGAATGCTGATAATTTGCAGATGACACAAAATTGGGCGGGATAGCTAATACTTTGGAAGACAGAAACAACATTCAAAGTGATCTTGATAGACTGGACCGCTGGGCAGAAAACAACAGAATGACATTTAATAGGGATAAATGCCAAGTTCTGCACCCAGGAAAAAGTTACAAGATGGGGGACACGTGGCTCAACAACACTACAAGCAAGAAGGATCTTGGAATTGTTGTAGATCACAAGCTGAATATGAGCCAACAATGTGATGTGGCTGCAAAAAAGGCAAATGCTCTTTTGGGCTGCATTAATAGAAGCATAGCTTCCAAATCCCGGGAAGTACTAGTTCCCCTCTAGTACTGGTTAGGCCTCATCTGGAGTACTGTGTCCAGTTCTGGGCACCGCACTTTAAGAAGGATGCAGACAAGCTGGAGAGGGTTCAGAGGAGGGCAACAAAGATGATCAGAGGACTGGAAACAAAGCCCTATGAAGAGAGACTGAAAGAACTGGGGATGTTTAGCCTTGAGAAGAGAAGACTGAGGGGAGATATGATAGCGCTCTTCAAGTACTTGAAAGGTTGTCACAGAGAGGAAGGCCAGGATCCCTTCTTGATCATCCCAGAATGCAGGACACAGAATAATGGGCTCAAGTGACAGGAAGCCAGATTCCAGCTGAACATCAGGAAAAACATCCTGACTGTTGGCGCAATATGACAACGGAACCAATTACCTAGGGAGGTGGTGGGCTCTCCCACACTGGAGGCGTTCAAGGCGAGGCTGGACAGCCATCTGTCAGGGGTGCTCTGACTTGGATTCCTGCATTGAGCAGGGGGTTGGATTCGATGGTCTTCTAGGCTCCTTCCCACCCTACTATTCTATGATTCTATAATCCCTTCTGTGCTTCTCCTGCCCTGCATTGGATAGTCAGTTGCCCCCGAGTTCGGAGGCGGCCGACTATCCCCATAGGATTGCACCCTTATTTATTCATTTATTTGATTTATACCCTGCCTTTCCACCAAGAAAATGCCACTCAAGGTGCTCAACAATAGTTGTGCTTTGTTGTTGTATTTCCTACTACTCCATGGTGAGGTTTGGTGGGCAAAGAGCTGGAAGGAAGCATTCTGTTTCCTTTCAAATAAGTCACCGTTGGCAGGTTCACTGAGGCCAGGTGAAAGGATGAAGTGGAATGATGCCCCCCTCAGACCTCCCTCTCAAGGCTAGAAGGTATGAAGGGTGAAGGGACAGGAAACACCTTTTAGAACTGCTTTTAGGCCCACTGTATGTGTGTGTGGGGGAGGGGGAGGGCTGGGCTCCTATACTTTTGTCTGAGGGGCTCACCTGAATTTTGGGGAGCATTTTGAAGCAATGAAACAGAATTAGAGGCAATAAACTATTTTTGACGTGAAGGGTAACAACTGGACATAGGATATTCTTTGTTCTTGAGGTCTGACACAAATAGTTGTGGAGAATTTGCACTGATCACAGTTTGACAAATCCAACAGTCATGCTGTTGTCTGGGCAGAAAGGGTCTCAGGACTGGGAGGTGAAATAAATCTTGAGCATTTACCTGAAGCAGGGCTGGATCCAGGCTTAGGAACATGTACTGCTTTATACTGAGTCCATTGGTCCATCTAGCCAGTGTTGCCAACACTGTCTGGCAGAAGCTCTCCAGGGTTTCAGGCAAGATCCCTTCCTAGCCCTACCTGGAAGTAGTAGGGATTGAACCTGGGACCTTCTGCATGCAAAGCAGGGGCTCTACCTGTGATGGACTCCTGGGCAAAGTGTCCCCTAGTGGGCATATCTGCAGTTGTGGCAACAGCAGTGCTCTAAGGTGGCTGGGAGCCACCATTTCAATTTCTCACAATGCCTCAGAGCACCCAACATAGTGTTACTCCAGGGCATTCTGGAAAATGTAAATAGTGGCTTGCAAATCCAACCACCCGGCATGGAAGGGCAGCATGGGCCCTGGAAGGTGCCCTATAGGGATGTACGAAAGACACTTACCTTTTTGCGGATTCTGTTCGTGGTGGAGGGGGAGGTGCTCCGTCCCTCCCCCCGGAATCCTTGACGGGGGGGGAGGCGATCCGGTCCTCCCCCCCAGAATCCTCGACAGCCGGCTCTGCTCTGTGGTGACTCTGCAGAGCGGCCGGCCAGGCCAGGGCCGTCTGCAGCCAGATTTCTGGCCGCGGACTGGCTGGTGTGGATGCAAATGGTGGCCGCTGTAGTGGCCACCATTTGCGTCCAGCCAGGGAGCCATGATAGGCTATGTAAGTCTTTACATAGCCTATCACGTCTGGGTAAAAAAAAAAAAAAATGGCGTACGCCAATGGCGGCGGCTATGGTGGCTGCAATTTGCGTTCCCTATTTTTCGCCATTTTATCCGACGTAAATATTTACGTAGGCTAAAATGGCGAATAAAAAAGGAATGCAAATAGCACCCACTATGCTATTTGCGTTCCCCTTTCTTTTCGCTGTAATATTTACGTAGATTAAAATGGCGAAAAATAAGGAACACAAATGGCGGCCGCCATAGCTGCCGCCATTTGCGTACGCCTTTTTTTTTTTTAACCAGACGTGATAGGCTATGTAAAGACTTATGTAGTCTATCATGGCTAAGCACAGACTGCAAATGGTGGCTGCGGCAGCCAGTCGAAAGACCAGCCGCCGCCGCCGCTGCCAAAGCCGCTGCCATCTGGAACATCCACCCCAGGTAAGTCTCATCCCGGGGGGGATCCATGGGGGGGGCAGACTGTTCTGCCACAGATTTCGGGGGGCCGAATGCCAGTGCATTCGGCCTCACTGAAATCCGTGGCGGAATTCTCCGCCATCCCTAGTGCCCTAAGATGCCAGCTATTGATGCCAGGCCTGAGCTGACACCATTGGGAGATGGGGAAAAGGTTATGCTGTCACTGTGGCTTTACTGGATAGTGGGGATACCCATCATTGCCTTCCAGTAAGATAAACAAGGCTTTTGTAATCCTTGGTCACTGAACAGAGGACTATATGTGCCCCTCTCTTTCATGATGTTTGGCCCCTCTATATGTGTGCCAAACATCATGTCGTAGGGTGGCCAGGTGTCCTATTTTACAAAGGACAGTCCTCTATTTGAAGAGGTGTCCAGTCCAAGTCTGATTTAAAACCAAAGAACCATAAGGGGGGAGAACAGGGGCCTTGAAGTTGTCCTTCAACAGTTAGTACCTGGACTAGGGATGTCAGAGAATTCCGCCTGGATTTTAAATGGGCTCGAATTCTGACAAATCCAGTCCATGGAATCCTCCTCGGAACGGGGCAGCCAAGTCGACCTGGACTGGAACTCATGCAGACCCTTTTTTTTTTTCTCCACGAAAGGGCGGATTTTTTTGAAAATAATTACAGAAATAAAAACGTAAATTGGAAATGGAGGAAGAAAAACCGCAAGACGCTTTACCCTTTTTACGAGGCATTTTCTGGAGGCTTTCTTTCACTGGGTCTGAGTCGTCCATGGAAATCCTACATCTTTTCTGTTTATTGTCTGTGGAGGTAAGGTAAGGTGAGGTGAGGTCAGGTCAGGTCCGGTGAGGTCAGGTGAGTTGATGTCAGGTGAGGTGACGTCAGGACAGCTCTGGTGAGGTTAGGTGAGGTCAGATGAGGTGAGGTCAGGACAGCTCCGGTGAGGTCAGGTTAGGTGAGGTCAGGTGACTGGAAGTTACGCAGGGAATTCCTGCGAAGGGCTTTACTCTTACGGAGACTGAGGGCCCACAGAAAGGATTTTTCAGCAGGAATTACGAAGGTATTTATGTAAGTTCTGGAGCTGGAAAAAAACACGGGGGAGGGATCCGGGGCAGGCGGATGGCGGAATGGGGCAGCCCTCGGCTCTGCAGCATCCTTGCAGAGCGGAGCCGCTCCACGAGGATTCTGGGGGGGAGGAACGGATCACCTCTTCCCCCCCGCGAATTCCCCACCGGAACGGATGGTGGGGAATCCGTACACCCCTAACCTGGACAGCAGACTGAGCAGGTACACAGGTCAGCTAGTCAGTTTCTCCATCATGGTGTGTTGTATTGTGGTTCTATTTAAATTACAGTTATTTCTAAATGTGCACCTATGCATATAAATTTGCATATGCAAATGTTATGCAAATTGTGTCCTCTTTTATCCTGTCTTTTGGTGATGCATCTTCCTCTTTTTTGGAGATGCATAAGTGGCCACTCAATCTCCATTCGATTTTCCTCAGATTATTCTTCTTAAGTGTCCAAACCAAACCGCCACTCCATAAAATAATATTGAGAACACGTAGCAGCTTACCATCTGAATCGTTACTGCAAGATTAAGGTCCCGATTATGTAATAATTATTTCATTTTAACAAACACTGTTCTTGCCATCTCCACTCTTGCATTTATCTCTTGTGTTTGTTCATTTCTTTCATTGAGCCAAGTTCCTAGGTATTTATATTTTGTGACTCACTCAACTGGCATATTATTTATCATAATATTAAGTGCAATAAAAGGCTTTTTGCTCATCACCATATATTTTATTTTCTTGATATTCATTTTAAGACCATACTCATTGCTTACTTTATTAATCTGATCTAGTAATTTTTGTAAGTCGGATATATTGTCTGTCATTACTATGATGTCATCAGCATATAGAACTGCGTTAATTATTTTTCTATTGATGTTTAGGCCAGCTGTTTGTTCAGTAAGTCCTTCATTAAATATAGCTTCAGAATATAAACTGAACAGCATAGGTGATAGGACACAGTGTTGTCTTACTCCTCTTTGGATTTGAATTTCTTCAGATAACTCTCCATCTATACGAACTGAGGCTGTTTGATTCCAATACAAATTTTCTATAATCTGGATCTCCTGACTGTCCATACGGGTTTTTTCAGTATGTCAATCAATTGCTCGTGACAAACTTTATCAAATGCCTTCTCATAATCAATAAATCCCAAGTATATATCTTTATTCATATCAAGACATCTTTGAATTAAGATGTTAACTCCAAATAAAGCTTCTCTTGCTCCCATCCCACTTCTAAATCCAAACTGTGTTTCACTTACATATAAACCTAATTTTCTATACATTCAGTTGTGAATCATTTTGTGAAATATTTTTAATGCATGGCACATAAAGCTGATTGTTCTATACTCAGAGTATTCTTTAACGTTTCTTTTTTGGGCGATACTACGAACGTTGATTTAAGCCATTCTCTTGGCTTAATAATGACCTACTATTAGGGTTCCTGTGAAGGAACATGTTTTTGGCTTCGAAGGGTAAATATAATGCTTTATATACTGATACATCACTTTTGCAAAGGGAAGCATTCTGGATCTGAAATGGTACTCAGAGTTTACCATTTTTTCTGTTTGGGGCCATAGGAATCATGTGGGCTATATGTCTAAATAAACAATTGTAACTAGACCTTACTCTCGTATTTGTTGAACCCTGTGGCAGGACATTGTTATGCATTCTAGTTACCTGCCATAAGCCTTTGGGAATAGGGCAACAAGATAAAACAGAAAGCAATAGGAAAAGATTCTAAAAGGATCATACTGAACTGAAATATAAGGGATTCGTCAAAATGTTGATTATTGCATGTTACATTACCTGACTGGCAAGCAATCATGGTTTCTATGTCTCCCTCCTTACCCCAGGTAAGATATGATGGTCTGTAAATTATTGCTGCTTAGGCAAAGAAATGGTAAATATGTCTAGTGTTTAACTTTGGGGGCTGTCAAGCAGATGGGGGGGGGGATAAAACCCACTATATTCCTCCTTCTATACAAACTAATCTTTGGATGGCTTGAAGCTCAAGTAAATCATATCCCCAGTACACTGCCTATTTTAAATAACTAGCATGAAGGTAGCGAGTGAGGGAGAAGGACCATGTTTAACACACTTGATTCAGGGGAAGAAAGTCAATGGTAGCATTAAATATAAATACAATATCATGTTGGCCTAGTGTAGTAAGATTCCCCCACTATTAAAAGGCTTTGTTCTAAAGCATGTCTGTGTACACAAAAAAGATGATGAACACAGTGCATCACAGAGCTAAATGTAATATATGCAGGGGTATGATGTTTGCAGTGCATGCATTTCAGCAGGTCCCATTAGTGTGCCTTTCCCCTCCAGTGAAAACAGAATGAACCATAGCCCCTTCTGGTTTGCATAAAGCAAACAAAATTAGATTTGCTTTGCTGAATTGAAACCCGCTTGGGATTGTGAGCCTCTCTCGGGGACAAATTACTTCAAACAATCCCTTTGTACCATAACAAAATCAAAAAATTCAGGCCAATCAACGCGGCTCAAAAACCCTTAACACAAGAATTAATAATACAACCTAGTCTATTTTTATTGCTTCTGTGCTTGTTTTAACGTAATTACGCTTATTTGCTGTCCACATGTTAAATAAGCTTGCATATGTTAACCAATGTGACATAAAACAACTTCTCCTATTTCTCCATTGCAGCCGCTTTGTTCCTCTAGAAACACAGTCTCTAGCTCAGATAAGCTAAACATAAAACGGAATTAAATTGGATTGCAGTCCTTTCCTATATACAGAAATAGTGTCACATGTTTTTAATAGTTATATAATAAAGTCGGTTGTTCTAAACATGCTTGGAAGTAAGTTCCACTGAAATCAGTGGGACATATTCCAGTGAAACATAGAACTGGTTTGGGTGGGGGGATAGCAACCACATTCCCCTCCTCAAAACAAATGAACAATATTTGCTGCAATGGGTCCCGCAAACTGTTAATTTTACTATAAAGAAGCTGTTCAAGCATGACACAGAATGTTTTGATCTCCAGCTCACTTCCCAATGTAATTTCAAAATACCAACAAAGCCAACAAGAAACTAAATTCTTTTCATTCCCATCCTGTGTTCAGCACATGAGTGATTCAGAAGGTTTCAGATCCTTTACAACTTTTAGCATTACAGTGTTTGATCTCCAACCCACTGTGAAAGACAGGAAAGCTGAATTTATATTTGTCTTGTCCATCACAAACACTTAGCCTGGTGTTGCCACAGGGAGGAATATTTGTTTTTTATAAGCTTAGCAAGATTTTATATTATTGCTTCTGTCAGTATTATCTCATAGTTTTTACCATTCCAAAGTAGGTGCTGTGCTGCATTACTGTCAAAAGCACATAAGCAATGGTAAACAAGCACTGCTCATATTCTCAAAGCTAACCTAAGATATGATTATGGTTAAAAATATAGAAGGTTGATTTTATTACTTGCTAATCAAATATTATATTATACAGTCCTTCAAAATATCAAGATTTCTGTTTGTGTGTTTTCTTGAGAGGTTTGGAGCTGATGTACACATGCACCAGCATCACGATACAGTTTTTCCTGGACTGCACATGAGAATGAGGTAGGAGGTCTCATGATTCCTCACCCATACTCCAAAACACACACACACACACACACACACACACACACACACCATACCCTGAACCTAGAAAAATAACACATCATGGAGAATATTAGTTTTCTTTAATATTCAAATGTTCTATGTAAAGGAAATATAATTCTCTGTGAGGCTGTTCAAACATGCAATCCCACCTGCAACTAAAAGTGGTACAGTCCAACAAATGGTACAGTCCAATAAGAATACCATTTGATTCTGCTGTATGTATAGATCAACTCTGTGTGTGTGTGTGTGTGTGTGTGTGTGTGTATGTATTCTCAGTTCCTTTAATTGAGGCCCCATACTTCTCCAGAATGGAAGATTTAATCCAAATAACAGACTGACACATCCCTAGGACACAGTTTCTATTACTAACTCAACTTTCACTTTATCAGTTGCACAGAACATCTTTCTTCCTAGTTGACCCATGAATGGAAGCCAAGCCATGTGACTAAAGGCCAATCCATCAAGCCTATAGCTGTCCTGATTCCATCTTTTCTCCAGCCCGCGTCAATGCATAAGTGATGGGAAGTCCTTACAAGATTTTAGTGAGCCACAGCAAACCATCAAAAAATGGGTCAAACTCTGTCATATCCAACTAGGCCACAGCCCAATATAGAATCCATTCACAATGAGGAAAATCTGAGCCTGGGGTGGGGATAGCAGAAGCAAAGTTCAGAGGTTGTGTAAATTCACCTTGCACCCAGACTAAGGGCAAACCTACACTAGCAATAATAAGTTGGTTTCAGATGCATTTAGGAATGATAGTTTATAATGGAACTATGAACACTCCATTAAAGACATAATTAGTTCCTTCATAGAACAGCAATTATTGGGGTGTCCAGGAACTAGGGTCAGCCTGGTCCAATTGGAAGAACATTGTTTTAGTCAGACCCCTGTTAGCTCTATGTTAGTCCACATTCAGACCAGCTGGTCTTGTATCCTTTGCTAGAAATAGATGCACATTCTATGTACAACCCTGCACTAACCATAGGCTCAGGATAAAAAAAAATGGACTTGACTGCTACTTTTATATTTTCTGTACATGCCATAAAGATGCAGGCATTTTGGGTAGAGATGGGTGAAAATTTCATTTGTTCCATTTTTTAAAAGAGATTTTTTTTTACCAGATCTGCAAATACCTTCATCAATGGGATGGAAATAACTTGAGATTTCTAAAAATCAGAAGTGGGAGAAAATGAAACGGATAGATGTATTCACCCCTAGGTTTGTGTGAATCAACTGTAATCAACTATTTGTCCCAGAATGGCTTGAAATATAGGATTTCCACACCACCAAAGAGACACCATTTGGTTCAGAGAAATGAGAAAGCTAAGCATCTACTGCTTCAGGAAGCTGTTATTTTCTCTTGGATAAACGAGTACTGGAGGAGATGGTGTACTCTTTGCCAATATGTTACCTCCACACCATTAACCAGCTGTGACTGACAAGATATGGTTGTATTTATACAGGTATGACAAGATATGGTTGCATTTAGATTGAAATACTAAGACAAAGGCAAATTGAGGATGAATTTAGGTCATTTCTGTTATATTAAACACATTTGATAATTTGTGCCTTACATCCTGGGGGGAAAAATCCAACCTATAATAATATAAGAAGATGCATGTCTGTCCATCTTTCAGTGCCATAGCACTAAGGCCATGAAAGCGAGACACCTGAAACTTGGCATGCATACTAAAGGGACCCTAGTGGAGTGCACCTCTAGGTTATTTTGTGTGCGTGTGTTTTAAAATGCATTACTTATGATAAATTATAATTAATTTCAATGTGTGCATCAAGCCTACAGTAACATCTTCAGCCCCCAGGGGTGGACTTCCCCTAACAGCACATAGCTTTGCAGTCCATACACTTTGAAGCTGGGGAAGACTAGTAGGCTGAGAGACCTAGTTATATGCCTTCCCCCTCCCCACTGCTGTGGGGCAGCCCCCTACACAGCAGAGTTAGGTGGCTAGACCTCAGGGGGCTATAGGAATGCACTATGGCAGGGGCAATGCCTTGGGGGGGGGGTGCCAGAAAGCATGCCTTCACCCAGACAATGTGGGCACAATGTATCCAGCTTTGTGTAAATTTGTGTAAAGCCTTCACTATATCAAACTAAGGGCTATTCCAACCTGTGCGATGACAGGTCCGTTTGCTAGTATAAAGTAACGTAGTGTTCCATGTTCCCATTTCTCCAAGAAATAGATATTTGGGCACCCTTTTATAGAGTCATTTTCCTGAGGAGGAGAAATGATTTACAATTAAACACGTTGAGCAGGGAAACACCCAGCCACCCAGTGCTAGTCTTTATTAAAACAGCATCTGTTTGCCCCTTTCAGAAGCCAACCCTCATCTAGCGGGCAGCTGACATGCCCACAAACCACCCATGTCAGTCAAAAGAAGCCAGTTGGCAACTCTCAGCCAGCATTACTGCAGATCCTCCACACATATCAACTGCAATGGGCACAGAATGACCTTGCACCAGTATGCTGTGAAGGCAGAGGGAATGGCATGGGCACTCAACCTTCTTTGCTCCTAGAGGCTTTATGCAAATACCAGCAGCCGGAGGCAGGGGGCAGGAGGGAAACCATGACCGTGGGTTGTATCAAATGGTGGCTTTGCACCAACAGAAAGTGCTTCCACTTGCACTAGGTGCGTGCAGCATCCCATTTTCACTGATCCCCTTGACCTATTGCAGCCCTCTGAACCAGGCTGGCCCAAGACATTTTGCTGCCTGAAGCAGAGCAGCAAGTGGTACCCCCTCCCCAATCCAAATCAAGGATATCCAAAGCCAATCATGTTATTTTGATACATGAAGCAGAAAATCCCATAAGTACCTTAGAAATACAATAAAAATAAGTCTATAACTAATCATTTGCTGCCCTTTTAGGACATCCAAAATCTGCTACTGCTTCATTCTCCCCTGTGGTAGTACCAGCCCTGCCGCTGAACATTGTTCCATACTGTCCTAGAAGGTCTCTCAACCCTCAGGGAGAGTTTTTAGTTGTGTGTGTGTGGGGGGGGGGGCTGTCATGGGTAGGGGAGATCAGCAAAAATCAGTTGTCCTACCTTGAGCAAATAGAAGCTCTTTCCACTAGTGCCACCATGGCATGATGCAAGCTTATGTCTGTCACTTTCTACGTTTGCTTTGTATCTTCTCCTGCTCCTTTGCATGTGGAATCTATAAAGCAGGGGTGCAGAACCTTAGGCCCTGGGAGCCAAATCTGGCCCTCCTGAGGTCCTAGTCCAGCCCTCTGGGGTTCCCCAGATGGCCACACCCACTTCTGCTGGTCCTAACCCCTTTCCCCCACACACCACTGATCATTGGGTGGTTTCCCAGTGTTTGTGCAGTTTTTCCCAGCATTTCTGCAGGGTTTTTTACCATTCTAAAAGGTTGAAATCTGTCAAATGCCTCTTCTAAGGCTTAGTGGAACTGGCAGAAAGAACTTCAAGGTAAAATATGCAGGTATTCAGCCCTGCTACTTTTACCTTCAGCCCTGCCCACCACTGGAATGCAGCCCCTGGGACCTTCTCCGAAATGGAACTCATTTGCCCTCATTCCCTACACAAATGCCACCCTTTCACATCAGCATTGCCCAGAGGAATGTGTTTCTTTCCCCCTTTGTGCCATAGGAACATAGGAAGCTGCCTTATCCTGAGGCAGACCATTGGTCCATCTAGCCCAGTATTGTCGACACTGACCGGCAGTGTTCTCCAGGGTTTCAGGCAGGATTCTTTCTTAGCCCTACCTGGAGACACCAGGGAGTGAACCTGGGACATTCTGCATGCAAAACAGGTGCTCTGTCACACTGAGCTATGACCCCATCCATATGCTGCCATGTGATAGGCAACACAATAGGGATGTACGGACTGTGTAAAATCCATTCCATCTGTGTTTTGCGGATTGTCAGGTGCCTTTCGCTCCATCGTCCACTCACAGATGGATGCAATTTTTTTGTCATGTGGAAAAAATACGCAAATAATTGCATTTATAACAATTTACATAATTTACCTTAGAATGTAACCTTTAGCATATTGTCCCCCGTTCCATTCAATCTTTCTTCAGCAGAAACTTACGTATCTTCCTATAAATCAATATGCATAAACTTTGGGAAAGTTTTTTTTTTAAAACACCTGAAAGTCCATGGACTCCACACAGTTTGAGGAGGTCGCTCTGCAGCCGATTCCACAGGTCGGAGTCTTAGAAATCCGTGCTCATTTTTGTCCATCTTGAATTTCTCCAGTGTCCCTACAATGCAATGACTCTAACGACTTCCATGAGAAAAGACATTTGAGGGAGCATTTCCCTGAGTAGGCATCCATTAGAATGCTGCTTTCATTGTGTTCACATTGGCGTGTGTTGTGCACACACGCACTCACACTTAAATGCGGAGGACAAACTGGCTTTAATTTGCTGTGAATGGGAGCTAAAAGCATTTACAAATTTGTACTAATTTACTGTTCAAACACCAATCAGCTGTTAAAGGACTTGGAAGAGTTCAAAATGTAGCCAGCCTTTTTACAGCTCGGAGAGTGCAGAGCTTTTGCATACATTTGCTATGTACTTAAGCTTGTGTTAGCCAAATTAGATCCCAAGGAAATCGCAGTCATTCATGATTCATTGAGTCATTCATATCCGAAAGTTGTTTCTAGCGTCAGTGTATATTCTTAGGTTGAGACAGTTCTACCTACAAAATATATAAAGTATTATCCACAGGCAATTACCCACTTCCACCCATCTTTCTGAGGCAGCACTATTAGCAGCATAAATTATTCATATTATATAATGTCGCACACAAGTGGCATACTCTGACACAAATGTAGCCTTCCCCCCACCCACCCACCCACCCCAAGGCAAAATGATCCTTTTAGATCAGTAAGGGAGTCATTATCTTTAGTATTCAACACCTTGGGTACCTTGGATTTCAACTGGTACTTGGAGGTGAGAGAGAACCGTATAGGCAGTAGGGATGCTAGAGTAATTTGATCTTAGCGAATTCTAATACAAATTGATCTGATCTGCACCTCCTGGACTAATGTCCAGAACTTAAATATTCACCAGATTTTGCATTTCTTTCTGAGCTGCTTTTGTTTGAATGTATCAAAATACCTTTATGCTGAAATCCCATCCCAACTCACCTGGGAGAAAGCCTCATTAAACTCAATGGGACTTACCTCTGACTAGACATGTATAGGATTGCACTGTTAGAAAAGTATTTTCTAAGGATATTTAGGAATGCACATTTTGAGGGAAAATACATTTAGGATGCAGTCCTGTGCATGTTTTGTCAGAAAAAGTCCTCTAACGCCCAGTATGCCCCAGCCCCCAGCTAGCATGGCTGGCTGAGGCATGCTGGGAATTGCAGGACTTTTTCCTGTCAAAAAATGCACAGGATTGTGCCTTAGAAACACATATTTTGAGTGAAAATGTGTTTAAAATGTGTATTTAAACATATTTTTAAATACACTTTTAAAGCGGATTTTTGAAAAATTGCAGATTAATACAGAAACAGGATGAAATGGACATATGGATGAATACATACAAAAGCAATACTGCTGATGCATCAATCTCTAGTATACAGTAGATCTGGGAAAAACAAGCATGATCAGTTTTTAGGAATTGACATTGCATCCTCAAATATCGAGGTCAAGAGGGAAACATGTAAAGCTCAGCCACTGAAAGCATTGCATTTTCCAAGGTGGTGTCTTGATTCTACCATGTAGGGATACAGTTATAAGAATGAGGGATTGACAGAGAGAATATAGGGAAATGTCACCTTGCAATGAAGTTTCACTGGTGGGTTTTTGTTTTTGTTTGGTTGTTTTGGTGGCATGGTGGCATGGTGGAGGGGAGGGACTTCATTCTTTGAAATGGTTCCAGTGCTGACTGGTGAGGCAGTTCACTTGGAGGAAAGTGCCCATCACCATGGCATTGTGATAGAGCATGGGGGGCATCTGGGTGACCATTGGGGGATCAGAGCGATTGACTAAATAGTCCTTTTAGCAGCAGCACTATATACATCGTAATATGTAGTTTCATCTAATAGGTAATTTTAGGTGACAATTCTGAACACACTTGCTAGGGAGTACATTCCACTGAACATACTGGAACTTAATTCTGAAGAGACATGTATAAGATGGCACTGTTACAGGGTTTCATGCTGTTCCTATGGATTTAAACAGAAAACAGAAGGAACCCACCCTCATCCCAAGTTGCATAAACTGTGGCTGAGCTGAAATCAGTGCCAGTTCCAGGTTTTTGAGGGCACCCTCAATGGGCCGCCTTCCTCAGTGAGTCTACCTTCTCACGACGATTGTCACCAGTTACTATTGCTGCTGCTCCTCTTCCTCATCTTTGCTACCACTTACTTGCTTGATGGGCAGAGAGCCAGTGAGCAAGTAGGCAGTGACATCTACTGCTCCTCCTTCTCACCACTGAGAAGCGGGAGAAGTAAATGTCTGGACTCTGGGCCAGAACAAAAGACAGGTGAACAAGCAAGTTGCCGTGCTGAAGAGGAGGGACAAGTCCAGGGGGTTCTTGTCAGTGGGCCCCTACTGGGGTGTGGGCCCTCAGCAGATGTCCGATTCCGCCTATCTTTGGCTGAAATGTATAAGAAAGCAATTTCTGAGAAATATTTCTTAGATTTTTCTTTTTCTCACCACCCTAAGAAAAAATGCCCACTTTACATAATTTGATCTGAATATTGCCCCAGAGAGACAGTAGATTTATTACTATTTATTTATTTAAAACATTTCTATCCCACCCTATATCATTAAGATCTCAGGGCAGCATACAGATAAAATCAATGTAAACAACATAAAACAATAAATAATTTAACACCTAAAAACATATTAAACTATTAAACAAGCTAAAACCAGTTAAAATGTAAAACAATAAAGCAGTTAAAACAAAATGCTAGGGAATGCACTTAGCCCTCAAAGGCTTTGATAAAAAGCCACATTTTTACTTGGCGCTGAAACGAGACCAATGTCTGTGCCAATCAGGCCTCCAAGGGGAGGGCATTCCACAACCGGAATGCCACAGCAGAGAAGGCCCTCTCCCACGTCCCACCATAGTGTATGTCTCGTACTGGTGGGACGCAGAGGAGGGCCCCTCCAACAGATCTCAGTTCTCGGGCAGGCATATATTGATCCAGGCAGGCAGGCTAAGGAATTGCAAACATTGCATGTTTAATCAAACCAACCAAATTCACACCTTCCAAATGAATGTGCAGATCAAAACACAGTTAATGTCCAGATTCCATACTTTTGTGATGCAGTTACCAGTTCAAAAATGGCATACAAAAATGCATATATTATGTGTATATTAAGGAAAGATGTGTACAAAACGTTTATGTTAAGGAAAGTTGCATATGAAAATAAATGCCATTTTTCATGCAGGTTTTTTAAAATATTCATAGAATGAAGTGGAAATCAGATGGAACAGATTTATGACTGAATACATGTAACACTAACATGGACCAGATATGGACAGATTCTGATTTCTACAGGTCTGGGGCACTGTGGAGGAAAAATGCAAAATGGTGGCAAGGCTGCCAATTCAGTTGTTGCTGTTGTTGCTACCATTTCACTTGCACTGGCAGGGAAGAGGGAATCCGGGGGGGGGGGGGGTGGGTTCTAATCCCTATGCAAGAAAGGGAGGAAATAGAAGCTACCAAGTGACATTCTCTACAGTAATACTGCAGTTTATATTTATGATCTATGCAACATTCTAGACAAGTGATTAAATGCCCTTTTGAACATACCCGGTGAAATACCTCTTGTATAGCCCAAGGACATATGATGAATGTTTTACCTCTCCTGCCAGTCTATTGGAAATAATGAACCTGCTTTAAAAATCAGGCCCCTGGCTTGGCTTGAAGGGATGGCACACAAGAGTTAAACATTTTTAAAAACGAACAGCAAAATACATGTCTGTGAATTTCATTTACATTTGGTCAACTCTGGGGGGGAAAGAAGTAGCTGGTTATTACAAGGGCAAAGACAACTCGCTGGCTGGGAGAGTTGAGAAAGTGGAAATATTTTTTTCAGCATTGTGCACTAAGCCGTAAGGAAGCACAGCATACTCTCTACAGCATCTTCCAAGATATGAGAATATATGTGAATACATTATGGTACTTGGACTCAATGTTCAGCAAGATGCTGATATAGCTACATAACTAAGGAAGTCACAGTGATGGTGCAAGTAAACTACTAGAATGTTTATATACCCACCCAAGAGCAAGTGTAAGGGAAGGCAAGAGAAATAGATACCGCTAGAAGCAGAAAATGCCTGCATTATCCATCCTGCATAATATTTGACTGTGGGAAGAATTAGGGGGCTTATCTGAGGTTTATAAAAATTGTAATGATATTGTGCATATACATTAATTGTATGTACAAATGACCAAACAGGGTTGTTTCACCCTTATTTTGCCTTTGGGCTTGGTGATAGTAGAAAAAAATAATTTTGTGGATATTCATATGTTCTCCCAGTTACTGAATAGAAGACCGAACAAAAGTCGCTTCAGAGGGGAAACTGATGTTCAGTTCTGCCTCCAACTTTAGTTTTATTTAATTTATTACCTTTATATATCACTCAATCCAATTATATATCTGAACAGTGAACAATACAAATAATGGAACTCCCTTCTGGTAGAGATTCGGCTGTAATCTCTGTTATCATTTATGTGCCAGTTGAAGACACATTTATTTGTGAAAGCTTTCAAGGTTCAGGTAGGGTTGCCAGAGAAATCTGCAGCAGATTCAAATGAGTTCGGATTTCTATGAATCTGATCTGCATATTCTGCAGTGATCTGGTTTTTTCCAAGTCACATGGACTCTGTGGACTTGTGAACCAGTTTATTTTTCTTTTGCAGAAATTTGCACGAATATGCACTTGCGCACAAGTGTGGATTAGTGCTAATGCGTATTAGCGCAAGTGGAATGAAATTCTTGTACATCCCTAAAAAAATTCCAATTCCTTAAATGAGCCAAAAGATGGAATGACAGGTGCCTGACAATCTGCAAAACACAGATGGAACAGATTTAATGAAATCCATAAATCCCTAGGTACAGGTAAGTGCTCTACTTGTTTTTCTGTTGATCGTGCTGATGGTTTTATTGAATTTTATTATATATTTGAGATTTTCAGAGCGATGATTTTAATGGTAATTATGTGTTGTATCATTAGGGGTGTATGGATTCCGCACTGTCTGTTCCAGTGGGGAATCCGTGGGGGGGGGAGGTGATCCATTCCTCCCCTCCGCTGGAATCCTTCAGAGCAGTTCCGCTCCACTTGGATTACGGGGTGGGGGGAACTGGCTTGGGGGCACTTACCTTTCCTCCTGCCAGCCAGAGCTGTTTGCCTCCACCCTGTCCCTGCCGATTGCCCTTAAAAAAAAGTCTTCTTTTTTTTTAATGGCGATTGGGAGGATGTGCCCATAGACTTATACGCAAATAGAGTTATGAATCTTGCATATAAGTCTATGTGTCCATAGGCTTATACAGAAGATTCACTGCTCTATTTTGCATATAAGTCTATGGACACATCCTTCTGATCGCATTTGCCCATAGACTTATAAGCAAAATAGAGTGGTGAATCTTGCATATAAGCATATGGACACACAGACTTATACACAAGATTCATGACTTTATTTGCATATAAGTCTATGGGCACCTCCTCCCAATCGCCATTTTTTTTAAGACCTTTTTTAAAGGCAATCGGCAGGGACAGGGAGGAGGCAAATAGTTCTGGCTGGAAGAAACAGCAGAGTGCCGTTCCGCCTCCAGTCCTCCTGGAGAGAGGTAAGTGGACCCAATCCGCTGCGGATTCCTGAGGCCGGATTCCAAAGAATCTGGCCTCATTTGAATCCACAGCAGATTTCTCTGACATCCCTATGTATTGTGTTTCATGTAGGCTGTTAGCCACCATGGGCTTTTTGCGAGGAAAGAGGATATAAATCAAATCATTCATTCATATATGTATATGTATATGTATATGTATATGTATATGTATATAATACAAGACAACACTAACGATCAAGCTTAACATTTATTTATTTGTTTTATTACACACAGTCTCATAATATTGGTAGACATAAGGGCATTTGAATTACCCTTCTCCCATGCATTCACTGGAAGAGTGAAGAGGCAGTGGGATCACATCCATGAACCATGCACCCTAAATGGCAATGCGCTGGCTCTCCACACACCCCAGCAGCAGCTGTGTATTCAGCGACAATGTACATGTGTAAAGTTATGCACACACTCTAGGGGAAATCGGAATTCCTGATTGTGAGGAAGAGCTCTATATACATAAGGTATTTTCTCATTGTCTCCAAACACATAGCTGCTAGGGTTATGGACAGTGGGTTTCTTGGCCTGAGAGGATCACGACTAGCAAACACAATCCCATTCCCTCTACATGCATTTGGTAAACAAGTGAAAGGCGTTGTTTCTTCCCAGTGCCAGCAAAGTACAAGGCTTGATCATTTATTGGCCCTTTCTGGACCATCACCAAGTTACCGGTGGTCTAAATTCACCTGTGTTACCAGTATCTCTCCTATGTTCTCCTACCTTCTCTTCCTTTCCAGCAAATCCTACAGTCTCCCTTCCCTTTTCCTTGTAACTGTCCTTTCTATGATCTTCAAAGTGCTTAAAACACTATCTGTGCTAAATAAATATAAGATTATTAAAGGATGAAAACAATGATGTTGCCTTTCCTGAAATGTTTGTATCTGGGGGAGGAGAAGAATGTTCTCCGTCTGATAGTCTTTGGACTTTTTAAGCACAGCTTACAGGCAGCAAGAGATGAATGTTTCCCCTGCTGATTATGATGTTTTCTGAGTTCTTCCTGTTCTTCTCTTAACAAAAATGGTGATGGTGGGAAGGCTAAAGTGAAGTATGCAAACCTCTCTTGGTCTGTATAAGGCACAGCAAGCGCAGAGATGACAGTAAGTTTAAAGGATGAACTAGGTAACAACAAAGTTACCAAAATGTATTTGAGAAATTGGAGTTTTCCATTTAGTTTGATATGATCAGGCCAGTTCAGACATAACAGGAAGCCACGTCTTTTCACTAAGCAAATGAAAACGTCTCACTAAGAGCATGAGCCTTTGGCTAGTGCTCTCCCACTCACTCCTTTTGCACAGACACAAGAAGGAGATTAGATTTCACTTCCATTTTTGAATGAACCATAGATTCCTGTTACTCCAAATTGAGGAACTGTGGTATGTTTAAACTGTGGTTTGTTATAATAACAAACCAAGATCAAACCATGGTTTCAGATTCTGGCTTGTTCTGAAACCACAGTTTAAACAAACAATGGTGTATACAAACCAGAGTTTATACAAACCACAGTTTAATTGAAAGTGCTTGGATGTAACAGGGAGCTGTAGTTTGTTTTAAATTAGCAGTGAAAGTTTCCTATTACCTCCTTGTAGCCAGGCAAAAGGAGGGGAGGGGAAACATGAAAGCCTGGTGTACATACAACTAGATTTGGGCTCTAGCTAAGTTTATTTTTGGCTTTAAAATCAATTCCATTTTCAGCTTGTCCTACAGCTCAAAAAGGGCCAGGGGTAGCCATCTTCTGAAATGCTGCATTGTACTTTCAAAGACATTTTCAAGGATAACTATGCAAACTATACATACAAAGTTTATATACTTGTGAAATAAAGTTAACATTGATTCTAGCACACACCATGGGGGAGAATTTCACATCTAACTCAATTATAACTAATGTTGGCAATGAATATTACAATTACTTACTGAATGATTTTCTTAAGGAGTCAAACTTTATGAATATTCTAATTTAACTAGACTGATTTGTAATCTCCCACATTTTATTACTCAGTGGTTTAAGATCAAGCACATCAAATGTGAAAACGAAAACCTAGTAGTTTAAGATTTAGTAAATTCATGATGGAAATGGAAATTCAGTGGAACTAACTTAATTTGTTCTGTGAATCATCTTAACGCAAATGCAAAAATGGATTTAATTTTTATTGCCACCAAAGACAGAAGTATGTAGGATTTAAGTAATTAAAATGCACATTCAGCAGGGGGTGGGGGTATAGGAATTGTTATTTAAGTATGCAAACAATTATCTTTATGGCACTAGGCCTACCTAATTACATATCTTTCTCCATAATATAGATTCAAACCAAAGTAGACCAGGCTCACTGCTGATTATGAGATATGTCAAGTGATCAATACTAAAACAATATAAATGAATGACTGAATGAATGAATAAATAAATAAATACTCACTGGTGGGTTTTTTAATAAATTGTTTTGTATTTGAACTACCACCACTACATTTCCAAGTAAAATAGAAAGTATTATCCAAAGCCTTGAGTGTTCTGAATCTGCTTCTTCTTCTCAGTTATACATCAGACTAACCCTTTGTGTTAGTTCACAATAGCAGTCTGTAAACACACCTCCATGTGTTCAGAAGTCTCCAGGTGCCAGGCTGGGGCTATAGAGTTCCCAGTAGCTGCTACAGACACCGCCCCCCCAAGACTTCCTTCACAGACTGCTGTGAACCAGTCCTATGTAAATGAAACTCCTGCTTATGTGAATGACCACTGGCAGCTTATTTCAGATGTCTTCACTTTCACTTGGCTAAATGTAGTAGCATATGTGGGAAATAGTTATGGTAGTCTGAGGGCCTAATGAATGGATACACATGACATGGACCAGAAATTATTAGGTGGTACTCATTGTCACTTCTTGCCAAGCTAGTCTAGAGAACACTATGGCATGCCCTCATTTTCTGTCTCTAGACCTCTGCTTTGAACACATCATTTCGACCTAGCTTTTTCTTTCCTTTTCCTCAACATTATGTTCTCTAGACCAGCCTTTCTCAACCTTGTATTTTGGACTACAGCTCACCTCATCCCTAACCATTAGCCATGCTGGCTAGGGTTTATGGGAATTGTAGTCTAACAATAGCTGAGGACCCAAGGTTGGGAAAGTCTGCTGTTGATCCTCCTTCCATAGAAATTCACACTGTAATATAAAATGCTTTTAATTTGTGCTTGTGCTTCCCACCTCTATCTCTGTATGTCTTTCTCTTCTTTTACCCACCCATTTTCTTTACTCATGCAGGTTGTGAGCCCTTTGGGGGAACAGAATATTTTCTTTCTTTTTTTTCTTTCCTTTTCTATATTTTAAGATTTCTTATTTGCTTGTGAAGGGTCAGGCACATGGCTGGAGCTTTATGCATTATTAATGGTAATAAATAATATAGCAACCACTACCATTTCCTATCACAAGAGAATGCCATCTCATTTGGCACTAATGGGCGGTCTCAGCAAGGATGCTATGCACAAGGTTTTGCATCCTCAAAGGGCTATGGTGGTGCAAGATAAGTTGAACTGAGCGGGCCTTTGGCAAACACATATTCTTTGAGGATCAGGTTGTAAATGAACATTGCGATGAAAATGTGTTCTTGTCTGCTGATGATGAATAAGCAGGGCAGGGTTAAGACAAGACTGACAAATTAGCTTCTGGAACACTGGATAAATTAAAGAGGCAGTCTAGCCATGTCAATCTTGGTTCTTTCACAAATCCAAATCTTTTTTTTTTTTTAACGGAAATAACCTAGAAAGTAAATCTATGGATAAGGGCTCCAAGTAGATTTCTTATAATATTAGCATGCAAGAATAATTTTAGTGTTTCCTCTTTGTGGCATTGTCTCCTTGATTAGTAGCCAATCTGTCACAAATTATGGATAACAGTGTGTGTTTGTGTGTATGTGCGTAAAGCTAGCAGTTTCTTATGTCCCTTTAGGATAGCAATACCTTCCCAAGTCTAGACTGAAAGAATATCTCATTGAATATACATTCATCAAATTGTTTTAGCTGAAAATAATTTTAAAAAATAATCTTTCAATACATTGTTTTGAGAAGAGGAAGTTCTTGAAATGTTGATCACATGCAAAATAATTTTTGCATAAAATACACCATATTTCATTTACATTGTTCCTTGACTAAAGGAGGTCAGGATATTGTTTTATCCACCCAGGTGAAAGAAATCTTCTATACTCTCTACAAGGTCTGCTTTTAAGTGAAAGGCATCCTTGAAACTCCTATTACAATGCTACTATCTTAGAGTTCACCTCTTTCCAATTAAATCATGACCTTTCTTTCCCCATGCATTTTTTTTTTCTTAAGTCCCATGGCTCAAATGTCATTTCAAACTTTATTTCCTATTTCTAACCTGTAATTTGGAAAATAAGCATGAATAATAATAAAAAAGGTTACAAGCTCTCATCTAAGGGCACAATCCTATGCATGCTTAGACAAAAAAAAAGTCCTACAACTCCCAGCTTTCCTCAGCCAGCATGGCTGGCTGGGGAATGCTGGGAGTTGTAGGACTTTTTTTTCTGTCTAAACATCCATAGGATTGTGCCCTTAATATCTTATACTTTCTGCAGGGGGATCGACTTTTATTGGCTGGTGGATGGATTACTCAGTATGTAAGGTTTATTCTATGACCACTACAATTATTATCATACATTGGGGAAACTGTAGCACTAAAATTAAAATTGATACCTTTTTTCAAAATGTCTGAGGAGGATAGTGATTTTCAGTGACTGAATCATAAACTGGGGCAGATACCTAGACGGTCACCAGCCAGTGCAAAGCAAAGGAGCCACTTTGGTCTCCTGAAGGCCTAGTCTACAGCAGCAAGGCATGTGCAATACCAGCCCATTGCACACCACCACATTTCATTAGATTGATTGACTGATTGAATTTTCCTGCCCTTCCCCACAAAGAACCCAGGGTGGCTAACAACCTGTGTAAAACACAGTACACTACATGAACAATATTAACATCACAATCCTAAAATCGCAAGCATATAGTAAAATACAATCAAACCATCAAGACTGCCTGTCAATTAATAATAATTTTTTAAAAAACAAATAGAACACTTGCCTATACCCCCCAAATCTGCCCAAATAAATAGGTATTTAACTGGAACCTAAATGCCAACAGTTGGAAGACAGCCAAACCTCTACCACTGGAGTGTTGAACCTCTTTAAGCCTGAGGGCCAAATTCCATTTCAGAAAAGCTCTTGGGGGACACATTCCAGTGTTGGGTGGGCTTGAAGGCAAAAGGGGTGAAGCCAAAAGTTTGGGGAAAGTGGGTAGGGCCAGGTGAAGGGAGCTCAGAGGGCTGGATTGGGAGCCCAGGGAGGCCAGATTTGGCCCATGAGATGGAGGTTCAACACCCCTGCTCTACCAGAAGGGAGTTCCATAGCTGGGCATTAGCTTTATCAAAACACTTTTCCTCATGTTCTGCCTTAGAAGGAATCTACCACTTCATTTTCAGTGGTGCTTTAGTCAAAAAGGGGGCTCCGTTACCCATGAGTCCACTTCAGGTGAGTCAGGTGGGGCTGGCATTGTGATTGGGAATGAGGCCAGACCAAGTACAGTGTGTGCAAATCCATGTAGCATCTCCACTTTTGCCGACAGCCAGGGAGGCTGGACATCAGGATATAAAAGCTTACGCCATCCAGCATTCACCCTCTTTCCCATCAGCTGCCTGGCTCCCAACCTACAGAATTCACTGTAGGTCAGTCTGGTTGCTACTGAGTAAGATCTTCTTTTTTAACCTGTGGCCCTATTGACTTCAGAATGCAGAGTGTTTCACCTATTCTACACTGTTCCATTGAAGATGGGAGACTGGAGAATGTGGCAGTGCTGCCTTAAACAGGATGACCACAACAAGCAGGACAATGAAGGGAAAAGCGATCAGCAAGTTGCTCAGTGATGAGCATCCTGCAGCACCTTTATGGTGAAAGGGACTTGTCCTTAAGGCTGTAGAAGCCAGCGGTGAGGAATGGAACCCCGCCTCCCCCAGAGCACACACTCAAAGTCATGGGCTGTGAGGGGATGTTTAGTCAAGGATCTTTCCTCAACCAAATGATGTCTGTTAAGACATATTGGGGTGATATACCGCTTGCACCCATTGCAGGGGGGTGTCTCCCCCATAATACCCTGGTGACGTTGCAAGGTGACCCCTGCCTCATTTCATTCTTGCTCAGTAATTGGCTCACTGCCAATCTTGATTTCATAAGTTAATCAAGTTGTGGCCCTAGTATACCTGTCTCTTGCTTCTTTCATCTGTGTGGGGTGCACTCTGGTGACATCCTAGAGATGTACCGAACCACCACGAAATCCCTTCGATGTGCTCCGTTAGGAAGAAGCTCTAAATTCGCTTTCAATTTCACTTGGGCAAAATTTGGGAAGGGCACAAGCACTGAACACTCTCTTTAAGAAGCACTTGCACCAAATCCCTGATCAGAGGACTCCGTTTTAGTTTGGAGGTTTAGGGAAGAGGAACTTCTCATATAACAGCAGATTTTCAAGCTATACATGACAGACCGCCTCCTGCCCAGTCACTGAGTTCATCAGAGGGGATGCTCCTGGTGGTTCTGCATGGATCTATGGTCCAATTGGAGCCCACCCTGTGTAAAGCCTTCACGGTGGTGGCTCCTTTTCTGTGGACTTCCTTGCCTCTGGAGGTCAGGCAGGCCCCAACACTGTGTTGTTTCTGGTGCCCGCTGAAGACATCTTTATTTCAAGAAAGCCTTCCTTGATTGACCAGCTATGTTTTTTTTAATTGATATTCTGTTTTTAAAAACTTTCAATATGTTCTTTTATTCTTTATATGTTTTAATATGGTGTTTTATTCTTTTTATCTTTTATTGTTCACCACTCTGGAATCTGTCTGGATGTGGAGCAATATATAAATGTTGTAAATAAATAAATAAATAAATAAATATCCCAGATCACATACCAGAACCAGAAGTCATTTTTGCAAACCAAACTTTGTGCATTTCTAATGCCGTCTTTCTCGCTGTGAATATGTTAAATTTTACATTTCCTATGATATATGAATACAAACTGTGCATCCTTTGTGTACACAGCTTCCCCCTATTTATATACATTGGCAATTAATAATATCTCATGAGTCAGAAAAAGATGCGCATATATTTTTGGTCCTTCTCTTCTTACTCTGCCCAGGACAGAAAGCCAAACTGACCCAATTGCAGAAGCAGCTTTTCTGTACGCACCACAGAGTTTCACTGCCAGTGAAAAAGGATGTGAATTTGCAAGAGGAAGGACCGTGCACTTTGCTTTCCCTGCCGTGGTTACATCAGTGTTCCCAGGGGCATGGCCTTGCCTCCCAGGGCATTGCAGCTAAGCTATGGCTTCTCTTTGAAATTAAATAAAAGAACACATGCAAAACAGAGCCACCCAGCCACTTGTCTCACAGTAAGAACCACCACATCCCACTTGAACTTTACTGGCCCCACCACCTGAACATCCAACCCCTCCTGAGCTTCTGGAAAGTTTTCACCCTCCACTTAACTTGACACCTCAGAATTTTGGCCTGGCCAGACATTCAGGCTGTTTGTCTCTCTAGCCCTGTATTGTCTGCTCCGACAGACGTTGTCCCCCCCAGGGCCTCAGGCAGAAAGAGGCCTTTCCCAACACTTGCCAGCTTTTACCTGGAGATGCCAGAGTCTGAGATTGGGACCTTATGCTTTACCACTAAGCTATGCTCCTTCGTCTAATACCGACCCAGTCTTGATAGTTTGTTAACACTACTCTGATGTAGAAAAGAAAAAGGAGCCTGAGTCTGAACCACTGAAACATATATATGACACCAATGTTGTATTCCCATGTTGAGCAAGTTACACGTCTTCCTCTGGCTGCGTTTTCTTTGTGTGTGTGAGGGGATCAAGACCTTGTCATATACAGGGCAGGTATACATCTGAATTGCATTATTAAGGATACAATAGCTACGGAAATGCTCCACAGGGATTGGTTTGGTGGTGAGTCAGCATATGAATACATTCTTGTAGATATCAGATGGAATAACTGTAAGTCTCACTCTGCTCACACCAGCTGTTCAAATACTTTCTCTTCAAGCATTTTAGTCAGGTCTAGGCTGCAAAGAGAATTGTGTTCCCTGTTTCCATATCAGGTAATGGACTTTCTTTAAAACTATATTTTTTAAAAAAAGGTTTTGAGGAGAATACTAAAATGATCAAGGCACATGTGAGACATCTTTCATCTGTGAAAGTTTGAACTTCTCCAAATAACAAGCAGAACTTGATCAAGCATGAACACTCCTTGGCTATCTATAGATTTGTACTACACAACCTTAGAAATGTCATTGGCACACTTCACGGTGTAATCAATACATTCTTTTTAACCTTTGAGCAAGAAGGTTGGCTTCAGAGCAGGGCTGATTGAAAGACCCTTTTGCCGTGTGAAATGTGCAAATGAGGAAGATTTAGAAAAAAAAGAAAAAAGAAAAAGGAGTCCTTAGGGTCTTGTTAATAGGCAATGAGAATGTGGCTTTGAAAGCCTTTTTTACTGGTTAGTCCTGGAACATCTTTCATCGACTCACAGGACTGTTTCGCATGTTACACTGGAGCAATATTTTTGTTGATACACAATTTGTCCTGGTTTCGTTGCCTTGAATTATAGGGTAAGAAAGGGTATCAAAAACACAAATGCAGTTTGTACTCTTAGACTTTGGAATTTGGTTTACTGGACCACTGTATGGGTGATCACCAGCGCTCATTTCAACCAGCTGGATAATCAGTGTTCCTAGGTGGCTAAGGGTGGGGATAACTATTGTGCGACCACACTTGGAATACGGCATACTGTTCTGATCACTGCACCTAAAAAGGGATATTTAGGAGGAAAGGAGGAAAAAAGGTGAGATACAAATGTAATAAATAAATAAATATTGTAGAATTGGCAAAAGGACAGAAAAAGTGCACATCGGAACAAGTCTGAGGAGCTCCCTTCTGCAAGGTCCGCAGACTTGCCCAGTTCTAGAAACCAGTATTTCTGGTCATTTGGGGTTATTTGTAGAAGTGCCAAGGCCTTCTTGCATGAGCAGTGGGTCCTACAAGCACCGGGGCACAATTGGATACTACCTTTGGTCAGTATAGGTATCATATTGCCAACATGCATAGACATCTTTGAAAGGTTATGATAAAATCGCTTGAATTCGTTTGTACACTGGTTTATCTGTTATTATGTTTTATATCCACAAAGAATATCTGAAGGTAGAGAGTCACAGAATAAGAAGTATTTGTTGTTGTTGTTGTTGTTGTTGATCAGTCGTGTCCGACTCTTCGTGACCCCATGGACCATAGCACGCCAGGCCTTCCTGACCTGCACTGTCTCCCGGAGTGTGCTCAAGTTCATATTCATTGCAAGAAGTATTTAAATACACTCTAATAGAAAGAATCTAAAGTTCCATTAGAGCCCATGTTGTCAAATAGAAGGAATTGCCTGTGCTGGTTAGCCTGGCAGGGTAAGAACTTCCTGGCAATAATTTTGTCCATAGTGAAAGCAAAACATCTTTATTGCAGCATCAAAATGAGACCCAAATATACTATTTTGTAGATTCTGTCAAGGTCGCTAAATTATTCAGATTAAAACCACACAATAGCAGCCTTTAAATCACACAATCCTGCAGAGGAGCATAGTTGCCGTAGAACATAAAGGCACTGGGAGAGATGTACACTCCATCTTGCGCTGCTGTCTTGTCAGTTGCATTCCCATGGTGATGGTATCATTCCCACTAATAGCAAAAACAGATGGTTGAATGCTCACATGACTGGAGTCAAAACAGGGCCACTGAGAAACAAGATGGAGATACCTGCATAGTCAGGTGAGCCCTGAAGTATGCAGAAGCATATACGTATATTATATTAACCCAAAGGGGGCAATCTCCCACAAAATAGTGCAGTGAGGACTGAGCATGCTCACTGATCTCCAGGAGCCATGGCATGTTGAATCAGTTGGAAAAGAAAAACCGAATGACAGGTAGGGGGGAGTGAAGTGATCCAAATAAACTTATTACACCTTTGTGGTGTGAACCACCTCCCTATAACTTAGGAGGCTCTCCAGTGTTAACAAATAACTAATGCTATCCAATATCTGCTGAAGTAATATCACTACCACCACTCCCTGTTTGCCATATTCACCTGGCTGGACCAGGAACGCCCTTAATCTTTATAAACCCAGTAAGCAGGGTTGAGGATAAGGCATTGTGGAAAAGATCTGAGAGGAAAGAGTTTCTTACACCACAGCATCCTTATTTAAAATGGGTCTTATTTATTCATAGGCAAAAAGGCAAGGCTTACAAAGTTCAACATACAGAACACATACTGAGGAACAAAAGAAACAAAACTTGCTATAATTCATAGCTACACTAACTCTAACTCTGGAGTCATCTAGCAGGGATGAGAAACACACATCCCACAGGTCGCATGCAGCCTCCTTCCCCCGCCTCTAGTGTGGCCCCCATCACCCTGATGAAATTTGGTGGTGTAATGCCCCAACATCAGCAGTTTGTCACTGAATTTTGGTGGTAAACCACAACAGAGGCTTGAAAACAATCTAAATTTGTCCCTTCCGTCAGGGAAACTATGCTTCCATCGTAGTTTGCTGCTGAAATTCTGCCACAAAGTGGGTTTTTTTTGGGAGGGGGGGTCTCTGCTGTGGCCACACCACCACCAAATTTTGGTGGTGCAGCAGTGAAAGGAGTGCGCTTGGGGGGCAGAAATTGGCACTTGACCCCCCCCAGAGTTACACTCCTCTGATTTAAAGGATAGTACAAGCATATATGGGTGTGACTAAGCCACACTTAAGGCTGAAATCCTATGCACACTTATCTGGGAGCAGTGGAGGGTGATGGCTCTGATTTGCATGGGGCTGTGATTCCGCTCTGGGTTTCAGTCAGAACTAGCCAGACCTCTAAAGGAGCTGTCCAAGGTGCTGGTTAATAGCCATAAAACAGGTTCAGCACCTTGGACAGCTCCTTTAGAGTTCTGGCTGGTTCTGACTGAAACCCAGAGCGGATTCACAGCCCCACCCAAATAGGAGCCACCAGCCTCCACTGCCTGGGAGTGACCATCACTGAAGACAGTGGACCTGGCTTCTAAGTAAACATACACAGGATGCCATTTACCCTCTCGACCTGAAATAAGCAGCACATCGGAATCCTTTGTTTTGGCTGGATTGTACCCATTGTTTTCATATGTCACTTATGCAGTAAACTCTTAATTCATTTTGACCGAAGAAAAAGTGTATCACGTATCACTGTTGGGTGAACTGAGGCTTGATTAACAAAACTACAGGAATGTTAAGCATTTTGAAAGATGTATGCTTTATGGGAAAACTACCAGGGTTCCCACTTCATCAGTTTTAAAGCAACCCATATCATTTATTTATTGATGTGTTTATTGTAGTTTAGCCTCTGTGCTAGGCTCTGGGCAAATCTGCACACATTTGCATAGATTTCAGGATTTTAAAATATGCAAATACCCAATAGTGGATTTTTCTCCCCTTTGACGAGGTGACTACCCTAGACTTAAATGCTATAATATCTATAGAAAATATGAATGCATAAAGGAATTTCTCTACAGATACGAAATTTGTGCTGCGTAAGCCACTGAACTTTTTTTTTTAAAATAGAAATACTTCTTTTGTTATTTTTAATTTAAAGGTTCAAAGGTTCCAGCAAATAAAGTTATCCCAAGGTGAAGTCTCCGTGAAAAAAATACAGAAATTGTTATATATTTCTTGAAAACTCACTAAGCAACCAAAATAAGCCTTCACAATTTTTTTTTTAAAAATCAAGCAAATAAAATAGGCATAAATTGGTCTGAGAGGTGAAAATCTTATGACACAGAAAGTAATTGGTAAGCAGTAACAATATATTACTTTATTAAAAAATAATATATAGCCGCAGACCTGATACAGATCCTGTCCAGTATGGGGTTGAACATGGCACACAAATGATAAGACATTTGCATCAGGCTTTGTCAGACTGATTTTTCTACAGCAGCTTCTTCCACTGTATCAGTGTATAAAAAAAGAAGAAAGAAATTTAATGGAGTGTGAAGTTTCATGGGGGCAGCTCACTAGGTCACAGCCGTATTTTATTTTTAAATTGAAACACTAGGATGTTGCAGATGGCATTAAAATAGTGCAGAATGGTAAAGCATGAATGAGTATTCTTCAGTAGTGCCTGAATGGCTAAGGAGCCATCCTATATAACTGCTTGCTACGCTAGATTTCCAGGGCATAGTGTGCTTCTGTATTGTGTAGCTAAGCTGACTGTATATACAGAATGTCATGTCTGTGGTACATACCCATCTGAAGAGTGACATGGACCCTTGTTCTTACCATGCTAGATTTCTGTTGGCGCAGAGATCATCATATAGTGAATGATATCATGTGATGTCCCACCTGAAATGATACAGTCCTGAACTGGTACAGTCCAATGAAGTGGTACAGTCTGAGACTGACGTGGTACCATCTAGAGAAAGAGAAAAAGCATTAGTACTTGATTTTGCTGATTATATGAAATACCTGTAGTTATTCTTAATGAAGTGTTCTTTGTTAATGTCTTAGTATACTTCAGTGATCTTTGAATGCCAATAACTACATGGTAAGGACAGCCTTGTAAATAACACCCCCTTCCCCCAAAGTTACTAGAACACGCACATGCACGCACACGCACACACAAAAGTACTCTCCCACTGGAGGCTGGCAGAGGAGAAACAGAGAGCTGCATATCTAAGTTAGGCACAGAGGAGAGGGTTCACTCCTTTAGTAGCCGGCTTGGTTTCTTCTAAACTGGATGCAGAGGAGAAATGGATGACTCCACCTCTCCTCCATCAGGCTGCTCACACACTTGCATGGAATTCCATACATTTGCCTGCATGCAATTCCTGGTCACCTATTACATGCAAAGCTGGGTTAGGATGTAAAGTCATAACAGAGAACACAAGTATTTTTACTTTCAAGTAAAAGTGTTATCCATTTCTACAATATACAGAAATCACATTAGGTGGCATGGCCTTCAAATAGGTCAAGGAATCAAATCGGTGTTAAGTGCATCATTGTCTCGCAGTGTTTTCACACATGACACTGAAGTGGCTGTTTTGCATTTACCACATCTGCGCTATGATGGGAAACCTGACTTGGCTGGAATATAACTTCTGTTGTAAAATGTCCCTGTTCTGCATTAGATCACACATTAACCATTCCACACATGTACACAGACTGTGTGAGAGCTGTACAAAAGCACTTTGAGAGTCATGTGTGAAGATGCCTTCAGTCTGAATCATTAAAACCCCTATTCTCAAAAAACAACCCCCGCCCCAAACTTGTGCCAATGGCAGGATCTACACAGAGGCAGTTTCTGAGGCAATTCCATTTACATCCAGATTTTCATGAAATCATGTTCGGTCCTCCTGGGGCAAAGTGTAGCCAGGAAAGCAGTGTATACATTAAAAGCAAAAACAAACAAAAACACTTGCATGGGGCAAATGGCACCTGAAACCGCAGTAGTTCTGGCTTGGGTAGGCAGAGGCCTGTGAGTAGAAATGAATGTCATCAACTGTGTAGCTGCAGGGCAGCGAATGAGTGGAGCCTTGCTTCCCACCCCTCTCCTTCCGAGTAGACATGTTCCTCAAACAGCCACCCTTGAGTCCACCCTTTCTTGGCAGGAGGAGTTAGGCTCCTTTGGGGGCAATGGGCAGTTCATATTGTTGCTCTCCTTTGTAGCTATGCTTGTTTGGGTCCATGCTGTAATGATGCCACTTTCCCTTCTGCCAATCAGTTCTGCTCTCGCCCCCCTGCCCCCCACCAGCCTGCACTGAAGGCAGTTCAGGTCTCATGGACACACAAACTCGACTGAAGCTGCCGCAATGGGGAAATCCATCCCAAACCAAGTTTGCAGTAATGCGGTTTTTACAGCGTGAGAAACTGCACTTGCTACAGAGAGGGGCATTTGTCATCTGCCACGATTGTCCTGGGGGCACAGTAGAAATGGAGTAAAAGCCCCATGTAGATAATCCCAATGTAAAAGTAGGGATGGTGGAGAATTCCGCCACGGACTCCAGCGAGGCCGGATTCTTTGGAATCCGGCCCCCTGGAGTCCATGGCAGAACGGAGCAATCCCCCCTGCCACCCCACAAAGTCTGCACAGACCGGATCCTACCTGCCTCCGGTGGGTCCAGATCCAGCCACTGCTGGCCACCGTCCGGGCTGCAGCCGTGAATGGCGTCCTGCATAGCGGACGCCATTGGCGTGCATCCCTTTGGCCATGATAGGCTATGTAAAGATTTACATAGCAAGGGAATGCACAAATACCCCTCCCAGCACCAGCACTGCTTCCTGGGATTCCCCCATCTGAACAGGCAATGCCCAAGCACCCCTACATAGATCTAGGTTCTTAGCTATTGGCATTGGAGAATGAGGCCAAAATATAGGAACTTCCAAAATGCAATGATATCATTTGGCTATTTTCTGTTTTAAGGACAGTGTTAGAGTCCTGCCAGAGAAGGGGAAGGCAGGGATTGCATCAACTACTATGTCTCCTTTTCAGTAAACACAAAGTTCCTAATCGAATACAGGGTTATGAAAACAACGTGCTTAGGCATACAACTCTGTGCTGGATTGTGGCCAAAGTGTGCAAAGGAATCAACACAATTCCCCTGTTCTCCCCAATTCCCTTTCCTATGTGATTTTTTTTTACAGGTATATGAATAATATTCTACCTGACACTTAAAAGAAAGATCTCCAAAGCCCCCCCCCACACACACACACCACACTATGTAAGACTGGAAAATTCTTCAAACTCTTCTCTACTTTTTTTATTGAAAGATATGAATTCACTTCACAGTAGCCCGAGCACTAATCATTAATAAGATGCAACAAGCACTGGCAGAAAGTATACAGAGATAGTATCGAAAGTGTTATGAATATTAAAGCCATAAATACAATAAAAGCAAGTCACTAAGTATCCTCAGCTATAATAAAGCTAAAACCCAATTAAGTATAAACATTGACTTATTATTCAAAAGTTTTTTAAATAGTATTTAGCTGCTTTGATATGCTCATTTGCCTTTTAAAGATGTATAATCATTCTCTCTTTTTGCATATTCCATTGACAAAGATTCATTTATTTGTCTAATTGAATAATAAGGCTTCCTGATTAATTGTTTTAAATAATTCCAAGTCATGGGCTTCCTCTTGCTTAAATTCTTTTCTAATATTTCCACAGGCTGGCTTTTTCCATCATAAATTACAAGCTGTATGGTTTCGACTCCCAGCATTTTTAAAGGATAGGCGATAAAAGGATTTCTTATTTTTGTTGGCTTCCACTCCTTTCCCTGGCTCATGCTTTCCTTTGTCGTTGTTCTGGCTGCCACTGTTTCTAAGCTTCGACATCCCTGATAGTTTTAAACAAGTGAGCTAAACAGCATCAGTGGCCTTCCGCCATCTTGTTCATCCTTGTTATCATGTACATGATGCGCAGCTTCAAAGGTTTCCCCAGGGGTCCTAGCTCAGTAGAAAATCCTGATTATAAGTGACATTTGAGTGGATTTCTTTAGAATTAGTGTATTAACAATTATACCAACCTTGGGCTCTTTATTAGCAATATGAGGAAGATCATAGAAAGCGATGCAGCTACGGGATCTTGTTCTGAAAGCAATTTCCAATAGGTGCCTGTTGACCTGATTCAGAGAAGGCAATTTGTATATGGAAACAGGTTTGGGCATGCAGATTTGCTCTACAAAAGGCTGTTCGCGTGAGGGAAAAGATGGAGCACATTTAGACACCCAGTAACACATGCATCCTTCCTTATACACATCCTTCATTGGATGATTAGGCAGTGTGCACCCATGTGTGCAACATATAGGTGGCTCTGTGCTTCTTTCTCCACATTTCCCAGAACTGGGATGTCAGAATGCATTCACTCACAAGACCATTTTGTTTTGTTTAATTGAAAAGTGATCATTTGCTGTCATTTCATGGTCAAAGATCACACCAATTCCCGTCTCGTGAATGGTTCAACATAAATTTAGATGCTGGCATCCTTTGATTTGTTTTAAATCAACAAATGTAAACAGCAAAAAAGAAACCCATGCAAGAGCACCTAAACAAATATAACTTGGCATGGTCACTGAAAGAGAAGCCAGAGTAAATGTTGGGGGGGGGGAGAGATACAGTACACAGTTATCATGATCAAATCAGGTAAAAGTGTCTTTCCAGAGGAGAAATTGGATTCTGTGTGTGTGTGTTGGGGGGATGCTGGGATTTATGAAAGGACTGGGAAACATGTTTCCAGGAAAATATCCTGCTTCACTAAACCCTGCCAGTGATGTGTTGGCCAGTAATTTCTTTCTTTTTTAAATAAGGATTTTTTAAAAGTTAAGTGTTTGCCAAACACCATGGACATGGTGCTTTACCTTTATGTGTATGATATAAAGCAGCACCTGTATTGTATTGTAGGGATGCTGGAGAAATCTCCACCCTGGATACAAATGAGGTCGGATTCCTGAGAATCCAATCTGCAGAGTCCACAGTGGACCGGCTCTCCCTGCCAGCATATCCTCCAGATTTTGCACAGGTTTTTGTCTCTTTAAACAGGGCAAGATATACCAATTGCGGCCACAATTAGTGTATCTTGGGCAAATTACAGCTGTAATTAGCATATTTTATGCCATTTGGGGCCATAAAGTGCTTAGTTATAGGTAAATTGCAGCTGCAATTTACAGAAGAAAGAAAACCATGCAAAATCCAGGGAACATGCCAGGGGCTCCGAGGAAATCCTCTGAGCCCCAAGACAGCCAGATTTCCCTGTGATGGAGCTCCACCCCACCCCCACCCCACTGACCGGATGTTGGCAGTGTTTTGTACATCCCTATTGTATTGTGCTTGTAGTGGTAAAGCTTCTGAGCTGACCCTGGCAGGCTGAGCCATGTTGTAACGTGGAACATTCAGTGCAGCATGGAATGGTCAGTTAGTGAAGGTAACTAAGCAATATGCAATTCAGTTTCTGTGACAGAAGGGAAAGTTATTAATTTGGCTGGGATTCAAACCTCTCATCAACATGGTAGAAGAATGAGAAAAGGTCTTGGAACATATGGAAACTAAGGAACAGGGAATCAGAGGCAAAGTGACTGAAGGAAGGGTACAGAGTATGCAATCTGTTATGGAATAAGAAGGTGAAGGAAAGGTAGGTGGGGAATAAGACTTGGACAAAAAAAAAAAAAAAATCCAGAAGAGATGGGGAACTGAAACAAGAAGAAGCAAATGAGAGAGGAGGGTCTGAAAACTAAGTTGACACTTGATATCTGGATGGGCCGTAAGTACAGATGTATGAACCCCTCTACATCTGGTCTGGGGATGGGCGCAGCAGGGAAATCCGAACTGCTGGGGGCCCCGCAGATTTCCCCCGGAGCCTTACTGCATCCATCGGATTTTGTGAGGTGGCTCTCCTCCATTCTAGGCATTGCAATAGGCTAATGGCGGCTGCCATTAGCCAATTGCAGGGAAATTACCAGCTCTACTCACTTCTGGGTCTGCTGGATTCCCTTCAGGGCAACTGTCCTCTATTGCAATAGGCTAATGGTGGCTGCCACTTGCCAATTGCAGGAAAATTACTGCTGTAAATTGCATATTTTATGGCATTTGTGGCCATAAAGCATTTCCTTTTACACCACAGCCATTTACACCACAAATTACATAGAAGGAAGTGCTTTACGGCTGCACATACCATAAACTATACAATTTACGGCTGCAATTTTCCTGTGATTGGCAAGTGGCAGCCACCATGAACCTATTGCAATGTTTAGAATGGAGGACAGTCACCCTGAAGGGAATCCAGCAGACCCAGATGTGAGTAGAGTCGGTCTACTGTGGACTTTGCAGGTTAGATTCTTCAGAATCTGGCCTTATTTGAGTCCACAGCAGATTTCTCCACCATCCCTAGCTGTATGCTTTAGGAGAGAAAGAGTGGAGCACTAAGGAAGGAGCTTGTTCAAGAGACAGAAGCCCTGTTCAGGCATTCAAATAAGTGTTAACAGCAATGCATGAGGAGAAGGAGAGTTCCAGTCCCGCTCCTCTCCTCCATCACGTTTGGCCCTCTGTCTGTACTCATGGAGGGCAACTGTCTGCAGTGGGGAACCTCCTGTCTCTGTGGGGGCCCTCCACATGAGCTAGAATGCTGATTTTCCAGACCAACAAATGCAGTGGAGGAGAATGGCAGGGCTGGGACACTCCTTCTCCTCATGTGTTTCTGCTAATCCTTTTTTGAATGCCTGAACAGGGCTTCTGTCTCTTGAACAAGCTCCTTCCTTAGTGCTCCACTCTTTCTCTCCTAAAGAGTGGCTAGAGTGGCTAAAGGAAGTGAGACAATCTGAGGAAACCAAGAGTGACAGAGACATATAATTAAAGGACTTCCGGTTGGAACCAATGTCGCCCTGGTGGCATTCTGCAGAGTCTCTGTGGGATGCTATCTCAAAGAGCTTTTAAAAGGTTAAAAAACCTTTTTATCTTCCCCTGGAATGAAAGGGAGAAGCAAGAGCAGCATTCTGGATGAAGCCTTGGAAAAACAGCTCTTTTTGCAATGCAGCAGAGAGGCTGGACTACGAGGCAAGTCTGTCAGAGTTTAATCACTGCTCAAAGTTGTTTTGAAAACTCCTATCTAATTAGGAAGTAAACCAGGGCTGACATGCCCCAATGTAGTTTTTAGTGTTTATGGACTAAGGAATACCAGCAATATTCGAGGACCTGCAAGGTTTGTTTAAAAAGAAGGATGACAACACCAAGGAGGAGAAAAGTGCCGTCGACCCCTCCCACACCTCCCTTGGCAAAGGCTTCAAGAAGTGATGAAAATATAGAGGAGTTACTTGCTCTAATAAAAGCTTTGTCTTTGCGATCTGCTGAACAGGCTAAGAGACTGGATTTAATCCAAAATTCCATCACCACCCTGCAAGGGGCTGTGGATTTAATTAACAACTCTTGGCAAAAAATGGAGGCGAAGGTTAATGAGCTACAAGATGAAGTGGCAGCACAGGAGATCATCTCAAAAGCTTTTCATAATATTTTTTCTGCAAGAATCTCGCAATTGGAGGCTTTCTCAAGTGGAGCAAATGTGCGTATTACTGGTATTAAAGATTTATCTACTGATATAAATTTGTTTACTTTTGTAGATAAGCTCCTGCCTGAGATAATTCCTTTGTCATCTGATTATGTACTTCATATTGAGCATACATTCCGTGTGCCAAATGCTAAAGGGACTGACTATACAATTATAGTTCAATTTGCAAGAGTCTCCACAAAAAATCATATCCTGCATTTGGCAAGACAGGGGGAAAATCTTTTGGGGGGATCAAAACAAGATAGAGTTATGTTATTTTTGGATTACACCAAAGAAGTTGTTGATAAAAGAAGGCTATTTACCAAGGCAAGAAATCTAGCAAAACAAATGAATCTACAATATCATTTAAAATATCCTGCTACGTTTTGCATTTTCTCTGAAGGTCAGATGAAGAAGTTTCAAAACCATGAAATGGCAGAGGCATGGCTAATCAGAAAAACATGCGAGACTTCTGCTCCAGCTCCATGAACGGGAATTTACAAACATGTTTTGTCAATTGGCTATGTTTAGTCTGTAAGGCCAGAGATAGCTGATTATGAATATTCGTGCTTTTTCTTTCATCCTTTTCCTTTTTTTCTCCCTTTTCCTCTTAAAATGGATATGATAGACTGTATTTAAATCTTCTATGTGAGGTTGTACAGAAAAGTTCACACTCATTTATATATTTAGAAATAATACTAAGATAGATAGTATAAAATTTAGATTTAGATAGTATAAAATATATTAGTGATTGTTTTATTTTTTGTTATATATTTTCAGTCTTTATAATCTCTTTCTTTTCTTTTTAATTATTATTATCAATATTATCACTATTATGATACTAGGATTAGTAAATATTTTTTGCTGGTTGTTCTTAAGGTTTCTCATTATATAGTAGCTAAAAGGCATGAGATGGCCAATGGAAAGAAATTCTAAGCTTGCTTCCTTGTTATAAGCCTGAAGACACAATATTGAAATTGATGATTTATGCTGTATTGACCTGTAAGATCGGTATAATATTTAAGTACTGTGATATTTGAAACTTATGTGTAATGTAGTTTAAATTTAAGTTTGTTATGTAAACTTTTGTTTATATTTTGCTTTGTTTTCCTCTCTTTTTGCATTTTTTCTTCTTCTTTTGTTTCCTTCCTCTTTGCTCTTCTCTCTCCTTTTTATATTATCTCCTTTCTCCCCCCCCCTTATTTCATTATTGAGGGGTCCTCTTAAAAATACTGTAATGTTTGAAACTGTAGAAGATGGTTATGTGTTCTTTGGTTCATTTATAAAGATAAAAGTAGAATAAAAACTAAAAAAACCCATATAATTAAAGAAAGTACATGGGGAGAAAGTAGGACTAGAGCAAAACCTCACACAAGGCCTATGGACAGGAGGTGCCATGTTCTGTTGACAGGAAGGAAGGAAGCAAATAAGGGAAGCTTGGAGATTATGAGCCAGGGAACTGTAATGGCCCCAGGCCTGTAACCAAGTCACCAGTAGTTTTAGCAGGGCCTAGAGATCCATAATGCTTTATTAGTGCAATTCTCTTGCTGGTGGGCCTCTTGGCTGGTAAGATGAGTTAAAGGTCAATATCGCCGCCTCAGCACATTCCATGCTAATGAGCTCTGGTATCTTATCAGGGCCTAGGATGCACCTGGGAAGCGGAGCTTTGTTTGTGCTAAGCTACAGGTGTCTATGGTGGAAAAGTTCTGATTGCTTCCCTCCTCACCAAGCACTGTTAGCCTATGCTGGGGCAGTTGCAGATGAACACTACTTAATCCTTGTTTCTGTCTTGCTGCCTCAGTGCTAACATGTATGGTATAAAACCTATTTTACCCCTTGGCTCTGGATTCAGAGAAGCTATCTGGTCCAGCCACTGGGTACACCTATGTGCTGTAAGTACTCAATAAAGTCTCCTTGTAAGCAAACCTGAATCTGGCTTATCACTTCTGCGGCACCTCCAAAACTTAGCAGTCGATGGCCAGGGCATACTGGAACAAATAGGAATATGGATCCTAGGTCTAGAGTATAAATTCTGATAGAGAAATCCTGCAAGTTTGGCTTCTACTGTCATTAGGACATTGTGATCTGGTCACCCCAAGGAGGCACAAAGACCAAAAAAAACAGTGGTGGTGAGGAAGACTGAATTTCACATATTGATTTCAACTCGCCAGCCAGCTATGTGTCTGTAGGTTTCTTGCAATGAAATATGATATGATTCAACAGTAAGTCTGCAATCCTATGCGCCCTCAGACATAAGTCCCATTGAAATGTCACATTTAACTTTGAGTAAATTACACACGATGGAGTTGTTAAACTCTTGCTTCTGATCTTGCATTCACTCTGGCAGCAACAGGAATAGAATTTCCTACTTAGGTATGGTTAAGTCAGTCTATTTCCGGTCCATGTCAGTTTTGCATACATTCATTCCTGGGTCCTCTTGGTCTCATGTCTGCATTCATTTTAAAAAAAATCTGGACAAAAATGCATGTATAAATACATATTAAAAATGTATTTTCATACCAAAATATGCATTTCTAGATAGACTGTACTTAAATATATGCATTTCTAAACATACTGGGTTATACCCAATGTTAATCTTACTTAGAGTAGACCAATTGAAATTAATGGGTTACTCATAGCTCCCCACTTGAGTAAACGCTAGGACTAGAGAGACATAAATGGAAAAGACACACACACACACACACACGTGTGTGTGTGTGTGTGTGTGTGTAATTTAACTTTAAGGAATAACCAAGCCCAGCTAAAAAGTAACAAACCAGACTCCACCTCCCTGTCAGTGTTTTGGTAGTAATCATGCCATCAGTGTGTAACGTGGAACAAATAGAAGAGCTGAGTGATTATTAAAAGCATCTGTGATTACAGAGCACAATTATGGCTATTTCAGTTATTGATTAACCTGTAAAAAAACCTGTAATAACTCGCTTATCATTTGCTTTCCAAGAAAAGAAACACATTTGCTTTTAAGGGCTTAAGTAGGAGCAAAGATTAGGATAAGTCAAGTATGAGGACAAGGTGATTACTTAACATCTGTGACCACAAGTGAAAGGCTAAAGGGGGAGACAAAAAAATCAACCTGCGCCTGCACTCTGTACTAAAATACTTGGGGGGCGGGGGGCGGACAAGTGAAGTGTGATTAATCACCTCGGATGTATGATTGAGTCAATTGACTTACTTTTTCATAATGATTAATCAGCTACAAAAATTATAATTGTCCCACTTCTAGTGGCTGCATGCTGTGCCTGATGACATCATTTTGTCTACAGATCCTCAGTGAGTGGTTTTCAAAAGAATATGCAGATGAATCAAAGAGGGTGGGTGAGGTGAAAGCTACAATCAGAAGAATGTCGGCAATTTTGCTATTCTTGCCAGAATTTGCCCTGCCTTTTGGAACACAGGAAGCTGCCTTCTGTGAAGTGAGACCATCAGTCCAGCTAGCTCACTTTTGTATACACTGACTGGCAGCCGCTCTCTGGAATTTCAGACAGGAGTCATAGCGCAGCCTTACCCAGAGATGCCAGGTATTGAACCTGGGACTTTTTGCATGCAGTGCTTCTCCATTAAACACACATGCATGCACACACTCATTGAACATAGGAAGCAGCCTTACACCAAGTCAGACTATTTTTCCATCTGGCCTAGTATTGTTTACTCTGGCTTTCCAGGGAGAAAGACTAGCGGACATTTTTTATGCTGAAGATGTCAAGTATTGAACCTGGGAGCTTCTGCATGCAAAGCAGGTACTCCACCACTAAGCAAAAGGTCCCAAGACATGGTCTGAAGGCACATGAGGCAGCCACTTTGCTGAAGCTAAGCAGGTCTGGGTCTGGTCAGTGCTTGGAGGGGGAGACTACTTGGGAAACACATGCAGCCGTCTCGAGTTCCACAGTGGTAGAAAGGTGGGATATTAATGTAATAAAACAAATAAAGCCTTTCCCTAAACTGTGCCGAGTAGCTAATATTAAAAGAGAGGCACCGTGGGTCACAGGGATGCTTGAGAGCCATTTCCACTTGGATTTTCAAACAGGTTCCAAAAAAACATCTTAACAGTCCTGACCGGATGGCCTTGGGCAAGTCACTCTCTTGCAGCACACACTATTACCAGGCAGAGCTGTCATCAAGATTAAATGGGATAGCTGCATATACCTCTGCAAGAAAGGTGGGGTACCAAAGTAATACATGTATCCCAAGGGAAGGTGTGTTTGTGTGCATCAGAATGCACCATGTAAAGAAAATTCTAAGCATCTGAACTGCTCCTATGGAACACTTTATTCCATGGAACAGATGGACTACAGGCAATCATCTAACAAATGCATATCAAATGAGAGAGGTAGAAATGAAAAAGGAATACTTTACTGTCTGATGGCTTTTTAGCAAATAAGGTGGTCTGTAAATGCTAATCTATGTTAATAATAGATAGATGATTTCCTTTTCAGGTAATATATTGAGAAACATATCATTTATATTATAGAGGTCAGAAACTCTCAGTCATCCAAATTCATGGGCAGCCTCTCATATACACCATACAGTCTCTCCTGTATACTCATATACATCAGCTCCAGCCAGCATCACCAACAGTCCGGAATTCGGGGAGTTGTAGTCCAAAACATCTGGAGGCTGGGGAAGGCTCCACTGCAACTGTATCCATATGAACAGTGTGTTTATTTATCTGATCATCTATTATCTAAACTCTTTGGATGTACTCAGTAACCATAGTAGGCTTGTCAATTTGTGCCTGTAAGAATGCGTAGTCAGGGGATGCAACTAGGCCAGTTTGAGGCAGGTTTCACTACCTGGGGGTGGATCCAGGTGATCATTTGCTTTCCAAATGAGTTTGGGGCAGATCATGGTATGGGGTGCATCAGGGGCAGACTCTGATAGATTTGGTATGTTAGGAGTGAAAGGTTGGTATTGGCATAGCAGGTCAACAGGATAGGGAAGTGGTAGGGATGGGGGAGTAATCCACCATGGACCCCAATGGGGCCAGATTCAAAGAATCCGGCCCCATTAGGGCCCATGGCAGAATGGAGCACTCACCTCTGCCTCCCCCTGGAATCTGTGTGGGTCGGCTCCGTCGTTGTGGCAATCCTGCGGAGCCGGCCGCTGGCGCTGGCTCCACTCCGCTGGTGATACGGCCAGCCGCCATTGCCATGCTGTATCACTGGGGTAGGGTAAGTGAGTCTCCGGATGCAAATGGCGTAGTGGGCATCATTTGTGGCCATAAAGCTGGTAGATCAGCCTAAATGCATCCATAAATGGCTGCATTTAGGCTAATCTACCAGCTTTATGGCCACAAATGGCGCCCACTACTCCATTTGCATCCGGAGACTCACTTACTCTACCCCAGCGATGCGGCACAGCAATGGCGGCCGGCCATATCACCAGCAGAGAGGAGCCAGTGGCTGGCTCTGCAGGATTGCCATGGAGCAGAGCCGTCCTGGACAGATTCCAGGGGGAGGGACAGATCTCCTTCCCCCCCTGTGGACCCTCCCGCCGGACCTGGAGGTAAGGGATTCATACATCCCTAGGAAGTGGCCACATGAGCAAAACCACCATGACTGAGCTGGATCTGACAGATGAGCAATCCAGCTGCTAGCTCAGCCAGGGATGCTTCACAGATTAGAGACAACAGAAGGATTCCTCCAGGAGGCAGGGCTTAAATGCAGAATCCAGGACGGCTCCACAGGGCAGATGGGGAAACTCTGCTGGCTGGATTAGCCTGCAGGCTGGAGGTTCCCCTCCCCTGGTATAAAGAGCCTTTGGTTGAATGTGTTGACACAACTCCCATGATCGGGACCCCAAACATGCTTTCAAACCCCTGTATATGCTTCAACACATGAAGGTCTATGATATGGCTAGGGGTGCAGGGATGGTTGAGGGTGGAGGATGAATGTTCACACATGTCCCATCCCCACTTTTGCCCTATGCATGTTGCAGGCTAACACCTGCATAGGACTGATGTCATCGGATGATGCCCATTTCTGTTCCAAGGTCAGCTGATCTATGTATCGGCACCTGCTTCCATGAATAGGCTGCTGTTGTGGGATTGGGATGAATGATTACAATTGACAGACCAACTGTCCTCCTGATTGTATTCATATTATCTATCACAGGGCTGAATAGAAACGATGGGTCCAGACATACTGTGCAATCCTATACATGCCAACTCAGAAATAAGCCCCATTTGAGAGCAATGGGGCTTATTCCCGGGTAAGTGAGTATAGGACTGCAGCCTTAATCATGCTTAGAGTAGACCCATTGAAATCAATGAGACAATCTAGTCATCACTAACCTTTGCCTCACTGATTTCAATGGGCCAACTCTAATCATGACTGAATCTGGATCCAGCCCAAACTATTCAGTCTCATTTTTGTTTTGGTATTGCTCAAAAAACTTCTATTTTTGTCCAAATCCTGGACACCAAACATTGCTTAGAGAGGGGGATACACAAAAGTCCCCATCACAGTTAAGCCTTCAGAGCACTGTTCAGGGAAGTTTCCAATCCTTGAGAATAAGGGAGCTGAGCAATCCTTGAGCTGTACAGCCCCTAACGATAAGCTTATGGACTACGCAGGTCTCTGGAACCTTAAAAATTAGTCCTTCGGGGCTTTTGCACAGCTCAGTGCTTGGTATCCAGGACTTTGACAAAATATAGTGAAACACTTCAAATGTTCTTGTAATTTAATACCTGTTTGATAAAAGATTCCTCCTTTGTTAATAATGCCATTTTTGACATAAAAATGGATATTTGATTATGATGATTGTAAATTAACTTGGTTGATCCCAGAAAGGAAATACAATAAATACATACATACATACATACATAAATAAGGCTTGGATCTGGTTCTTTTCCACTCAGAATGCAGAAGTGGGAGAGGGAATCTTTTTTGCCAATCCCCCTCCCTTTGCAGTCTCCAGTGCCACCTTCTCCACTGTTGTGGAGGGTCCTCCAAACCTCCAGAACAGATTTGAGGGGTGGGGTAATTGGGGACCACAGGGAGAGGTGGGAATCCACAAAGATCATCTTCTGCCCCCATTCCATCAGCTGAAATTTTCTGCTGGATTGGAAACCTTCCACAGAAGGAAGGGAGAAGCCCTTATATTCATGGAAGGATGACGATGGATCCAACCCAATTTATATAGTATCTTGAGTGAACAAAGTGTTTACCAGTCTTAGCATATCCCACTTTACAACAACCCTGAAAAGCAGGTGGTTCTTATTCCTATTTTACAGAAGGCATAAAGCATCGGTTTAGCCAGAGACAAAATGAGAAGGCATTTACTACTATAATCACCATTATATTAAGACTGATATTTTAGACTGAATATAAACTCAGCTTTTAACCATAACCATATTTACTGATGAAGCTTGGGAAGAAACTACCATCTAGGAAAAAGATGCCTCCATATCTATCCACAATATATGGTTTCTCTTACATGCTCCTGTGTAATGCCTTGAGAAGTGGCTCCTATCAGAGCGCGGAGATTGGGTTAGATGGATCACTGATTTAATCCAGTCTGGCAATTGTTTAGATTTCACAGAAGAGTATGCAACAGAAGGTATTGCTTTTTCATGTAAGGCTTGAAAATGTCATCATTGTTGAGTAGTTAAAATGCAGCATTTTATAAACATACAGCCCTGAAGGCTCTTAGGAAAAGATTTCACATCAGGACCTTGGTTCATCTGTATGGCTTGATGGACTTAGATCTGACACAATAACCCAAATGATGATTTATTCCAGGCAATTTTGCCCCATCAGGCCAAATTCAAATATACTAATGGAATGCACAAAAGGGCTGTGCACTGCAAAACCTCAACCTTTGTTTGCTCATGTTTAAGTACATTTGTGCCTACATGAGGAATATGAGAATATATATTAAGTTTCAGAGTTCAAACCCTTATCTAGAAGGACAGATTTTTCTAAATGAAAGCTCAACAACAACAACAGAAACCCTCAACAGAATATCACCATTTGAATTAATTTGATATAGATTTCAGTTTCCTTGCCCATTCTGAAGCAACGTATTTCCAAGATATACAAAAAATCTTGTTAATGACCAATAACAAAGTGTCGTATTTCCACAAATACTGTATTTTAGCTCCAAAGTTTTGGGAAAAAATCATCCCATTTTTTTTGTCAGCACTGGTCTCCTTTTCCATTAATAGTTTCTAAATCTGATATATTTCCAGAGCCCTTAATACAGGTAGCTTTATTCTTTAGCTTCTCAAAGTCCATTCATTACTTTTTTACTCCACAAATATTATTCCCACCCACCTTTGTTCAGACACATATGAAACCACCCTGGGCTCCATGTTATCTGGGGGGAACAAAACTGTTGTTTGCATATATAAATTTATTTCAGTGTGTGCACCTTTTAAAAATATCTAACATTAAAAGTGAACTAAAAGAAATCTAATTCAGATAGTCACATTTCATCACCCCTTCAGTTTCAGCCAGTTCATTTTCATACACTACTTTCCCCAATTTATTGAAAAGCAATAACAGGATGTCATATTTATAAAACATGTGTAACTTCTTGTGTTCAGAGAAGAGAATGGAATGTAGTAGTTTTAATACCTTGAGGTTTTTCCTAGGTACTGCTATGTTAATTATTAGAGACTGACTAAGTCACTGAAGTGAATCCTTTGGCTGGTGTCTCAAATCCTGTCATTTACTACTACACAAATCAGCAGGGTGATAGAGTGTCTTTAAATTAGGTTACCACCATGCAGTTATTGGACAGGGAGTAATTGATAAAACCATTAGTAACACTTGTAGAGATAACAGCCAGCAAAATCATGCAACCATAATTATTCCTAATGGATACATGCTATAAATTGTGGCAAGAAAAAAAATTCATATTATCTTTCAATCAAATTTGACAGTCCTGCTAGATTACTGTAGACTAAATGCTTGTGTGTGGAGAAAAAAAAAAAAAGACCCATCAGAATTTCTTTGCTTCCCCCCCCCCAACACACACACCTTTTACTTCCACTCCCCCCCTTCAAATTACAGACAGTGTGTGTGTGGGGGGGGAAGTAATTTCTTTCTCTGGTAGCTCACAAGATAAGGTAGATAAAGTGATTTTTTTATTTGTATTGTCTCTTGTGTTTTATATTTTCAATCACAAATAAGACATGTTAAGAGAGTTGTAATGTGACAGCATGAAAAGAGTTACCAGTTTGAAGAAGGGATTGAAAGTAACATTACCATTTTCCCCAACAGCAAAAATTATTCTTTAATATTATATAAAGTTTTATCTGTATTCTGGTGTTAACATCTTTTTCGAAGAATAAAGGTTCTTGTGCATCACTAACATAGCAATAGCAGTAATAGTGATAAAAAATAAAGCATTGCCTTTGCTTCCTCCTCCTCTTCCCTGCTCTCAGCATCTTATTATTTTACTAAGGATGCTTCAAAAGGCCATTGATATAAAGACAGAAAGTTATAACGTACAAGGGGCCCAACACGTACCTTGCTACTGGATGTTGGAGAAGCATTTACGAGGATACAGTGAAATCGACAGCACATGAAAAAGCATTAACTGCAGTATGGAAAAAGGAATCACACACAAATATCTCCTCAGAAGAGAGGTGTGTAATTTACTGGAATCCTGGGCCCTTAATTTGTTTTTCTGCTGTAGTTATTACCATGCATTTCAACAATCACAATTAATTACTTGAGTAACTCTCTTGTCCCATGGTAACTCCCATATGCTCTCACAGTCATGAAAAGGCCCATTAACATTTTTATTCCTGATTTGGAAGAAATCATTGAGAAAGAAATCGCCCAAGAGGATTTGGTTCAAATCGCCAAGCCCGGGCTGTCAAGGTAGGATGAATCTCGGGTGCCTCATGTCATACAGGGCCTCTCTGCACGGGGCGTCTGCTAAACTGCTGCGCTGGTGCTGTTCTGCTAATGAAAAGGCACAGAAGGCACTACGCCCAAATCAAATGGCATCATACTGCATGGGAACTTGAGCCCCACACCAACTAGTACAGTGGCGAAGAATGGGGCTGTGAGCAGTATGGCATAAAACCACATGGTATGGTCATGTAGAACTGGTTGCAGGGGGGACACAGACCAGATTGCACCCCTCCTCCCCACCAGGCCCTCTGTGGGCTGGATTTTATCCATGGGCATGGCACCACCCACTTTGCCTTTCTCTGTGCTGAGAGAAGCATAGAGAAAGGGACTTGGCTGGTGCTGGGAGGAATGGCCCAGTGCTGGCTGAGCTGCACCGTGCTTGTCATCCCCATGAGAGCAAAACCAGTTTGACCAGAGACTATCAAAGGGCACAAAATGCATACATTTATATGAAAATAAGTCTCTGAAAAGCTATACACAGCCTCAAATGAGTCAGAACATGTTGTTACGAGTCACACAATAGCATATTAGATTGGTCCCTATTACAAATAAGCCTTTCAGCTTCAGATTGATTTCCTGCTTGTAGATTCCATGAAGGTAATACATGATTTTACTAGATTGGCACCCCACTTTTCTAGGATCACCTTCTGGTGTAGCACTGTAGGTAGCGACTACTTTGAACAAAAAGTAGTCTTTGTCTCCCCCCACCCCTTGTCACACAACTGCACCACACCAAGGCTGGGATTGGTTCAGCCACTATTATTTATTTATTTATTTATTTATTTATTTATTTATTTCTATACCACCCAATAGCCAAAGCTCTCTGGGCAGTTCACAAAAATTAAAACCAAACACACAATAAAACAATTTAAAATATATAGAACATTAAAACCACAATATAACAATACAACCACAATAAAATCTAGCAGCAGTGCAGGAGTTTAAAATACAGATTTAAAACAGCAAAGATAAAAATTTAGAAAGCTAAAATGCCTGGGAAAATAAAAAGATCTTCACCTGGAGCCGAAAGGAGTACAATGTAGGCGCCAGGCGAACCTCACTAGGGAGCTCATTCCAGAGCCGGGGTGCCACAGCAGAAAAAGCCCTCCTCCTAGTAGCCACCCGCCTCACTTCCTTTGGCAGGGGCTCACGGAGAAGGGCCGCTACTGATGATCTTAAGGTCTGGGCAGGCACATATGGGAGGAGGCGATCCTTCAGGTAACCTGGCCCCAAGCCGTTAAGGGCTTTGAATGTTAACACCAGCACTTTGAATCGGGCCCGGAAATGGACTGGCAGCCAGTGCAGCTGGAAAAGTACTGGCGTAATATGAGCTCGCAGGCCAATCCCTGTTAACAATCTTGCTGCCCTATTTTGGACCAGCTGAAGTTTCTGGACCATTTTCAAAGGCAGCCCCATGTATAACGCATTGCAGTAATCCAGACAAGAAGTTATCAGAGCATGGATAACTGTAGCTAGGCTATCTCTGTCCAGATAAGGGCGTAGTTGGTATACCAGCCTAAGCTGATAAAAAGTGCTCAGTGCCACTGAGTTCACCTGTGCCTCAAGTGACAGTTCTGGATCCAAGAGCACCCCCAAACTACGAACCTGATCCTTTAGGGGGAGTGCAACCCCCTCCAGAACAGGTTGAATATCACCTAGCCAGGCAGACGAACCACCCACTAACAGTACCTCCGTCTTGTCTGGATTGAGTTTCAGTTTATTGGCCCTCATCCAGTCCATTACCATGCCCAGGCACTGATTCAGAACAGCCACTGCCTCACCTGGGTTTGATGAAAAAGAGAGGTAGAGCTGGGTGTCATCTGCATATTGATGGCACCTCAGCCCACACCTCCGGATAACCTCCCGCAGCGGTTTCATGTAGATGTTAAACAGCATGGGGGACAAAATAGAGCCCTGTGGAACCCCATGGCACAATTGCCATGGCACAGAGCAATAATCCCCCAGCACCACCTTCTGGAATCGGCCATCCAAGTAGGAGCGGAACCACTGTAATGCAGTGCCTCCAACTCCTAACCCAGACAACCTATCCAGAAGGATACCATGGTCTGTTGCAGAACCCAGAGTCAGAGAGACCATGGAGTGAAGGAAAAAGAGATTCTTTATTTAACGCGCGGGCTTAAGGCTGGAATCGTTTCCAAAGAGCCAGAAGCCCCGATTTACATCAGCACATTGGTTTTATAGACATTGTGACACATATGAAACAGCTCCTCCTCCCCCTCCCGCGTGGGGTTGCAGTCCTCAACATTTCTTCTCCTAGCACTATTGTTTATAATACAAGAACTGGGTTATACGGTAGCCATGATAAGGAGAGAACAGAAGAGAACAGGATATACAATTGTATGACCTTTGACAAGATAAGGAATTCCTGTGTCTCGTCAGCTTACAACAATATATTCAAGGGAGAAAGAGCTCAGCAAGAACATGAAGCATCAGACTGCAAGAGGCTACTTAGTCTGACCCCTGATATGGCTGCTACATTCCCCCCTTAAATGCATAATTTCATTACAATTATAGCATTTGTGATAACCATACAAAGTTTTTTGTGACATACATATTACTTAGCCTCTTGTTGGGCTATTAGAGCGTAGAGGGCAGCAGTTTTACTAGCTGAGACACAAAACAGATTGGTTAAACAGCTCATAAGACAAGGAACGCAGAGACATAACAGTATCTCTATGAACAACACTGGTAGAATTAGGATGAACAATGCTTTCAAGCCAGCTAAGATCTGGAAGCCAAGGGGTTAACTAATTGAGCTAATTGTTTTGTTAGCTACTATATTGTGCAGCTTGTTGATCTGTTCATCTACAGCATTGCCATTATCAGTTAAGTTAAAACAACAGAGCTTTTGGTGTGTCTCACAACTTAAATGATGAAGAAGGAAGAGGTAATCTATACCAGCTCTATTTTCTAGAACTGCACCTCTTAGATCACGCAACTCTTTATTTAACAATGACAATGCTCGTGAGGTTGATCTTTAGACCATTAGCCAAGGCTAAACCTGGAACCCCAACCAGTGACATTGCTAAGGCCATTTTTTTTGAGTCAGAATATAACTGCACATGACTATTACAATTTTTAGTTAGTTGGAGTGCTCGAGGCTGCCGTCGACGGATTTTCTCGGGCCACAGGGGAAGAACTGGCACCAGTTCAATTGGCGGCTGAGGCAACATGGGTGGTTATTAGACAAGTTGGCAGGAATGAATGACCAAGTGCAGGAACTACATGTCTAAAACCATCTATGAGGCAAAAGCATGTGGGCATCATTAAAAGATATGTTTTGAATTTTATTACAGTGGAAGGGGGCCAGGGATAGCTTTATATTTTCTGGAAAAAAAATTGACAATTAAGCATTTGTGCACACGTAGCATTTGTTTCAGCAACGATGGGGGTGCGTAGAGTGAACTCTGTAGGGGGTAGGATCTTTGCAACCACGCCCCAATTAGCATTTTGGGAATAAGTTAAACTTACACCATAAACTCTTAACATGGTATCTTTTTGAATTTTCCTAGGATGTCTACAGACAGGTATTAGGCAAGAGCTAATAAGCCTGTTTACAGGTATACCTCTTGGCAAACAAAAATGTTTTACTCTCGTGATGTTAGCCAGGTGAAGCCAGTAATTATTAGCAAATCACTGGGACAAACTTTTCTTTCCAGGGGCAGACCCCCCTTTCTGCACCTTATTAAGGAAACACAATGCAACACTACTAACACTACAACACGCATGTTTAATCTTCTTTGGGATCTGACCGTATGCTGGGCAGCTATTCACCTGGCAAGCTGCAGTAGGGTCTAGTCCCCTTCTTCAATTCTCCAGTTGCAGGTCTGACCGTACGCAGGGGGACAGTCTCCCGGTGTGTCCACAGTAAGGTCTAGCCTGAGTCTTCTTACTGCTTTTTCAGAATGATTTTTAAAGGATTTTCAGGATTTCTGTTTACAGTCTACTTTCCCCCTCTCGCTCTCTTGACTCGTGTCTAATGTATTCAGGGTTTAACTCCAGCTGCTTTCATAGCTGTGGGGGTGGAAAGTATGACAGTTTTCAGTCCTCTCCATCTGGGAGTCAAAGGGTTATTTTTCCCTCTTTAACTCATACTTTAACTCTTGGTTGGAAAGGATGAACTTCTGTGATGGGAATGGCTTATTTTCTAAGACAAAGGCACGCTGGGTTTGAGGAACTTTGTTCAGTGTTTGGACTTCTTGTTTAAGGCTAACGTTTGCTTGCTTTTGATGCTGCTCCAGTGTCAATTATGAAGTCAATGTCACGGCCCCTCACAGTCAATGTTACGGCCCCTCTCAAGCTGTCTCCCTCTTCACCCATTCTGGCCCCTTTGGTTTTCTTCTTTGTGTATTTGATTTATTTTATTTGGGCATTCATGCCACTAATGTCCATCTTGTCCACACTGGGCACACTGGTTCTTTTTTAAGAATCTTCTGCCTCTGCCAGGTCTTCTTCTTTTCTTCTTTCATCCATGTCTTCTTGGGCCTCTCTGGGTCGAGGGGGGTGTACTGGCGATAGGCATTTGAAAGACGCTCCAAGTACGCTCTGGGGCCTCGGTGGCACCTTGCAGCACTTTAGACACTTTGGTCATATTAACTGACTTCTTCATACCTGCTTTCATGGCTTTTAACAGCAGGGTTTGATACTGGGTGAGGCGCTCTAGCCCCACTTGTGTTTTGGGATTTCAGCGGGGGGGGGGGGGGTTACTTACAAGGAGACTTTATTGGGTAACTTACAGCACACAGGCGTACTTAATGGTTGGATCAGACAGCTTCTCTGAACCACGAGCTATTGGGCTAAATGGGTTTTTATACTATACATGTTACCCATGAGGCAGCACAACACTAGGAAGCATTTTCAGCATAGGCTAGAAGTGTCTGGTTCTCAGGCACAGCTTCCTGTAAACAACTTCGCTTCCCAAAGTGCTTGATAACACTTTTATTTATTAGTATGGGAAGACAAATTTTTTCTCTTTCTTTTGCTTTCTTTTTCTTTGCTGATCTGCCTGTATTGCAGATCATGTTTCAAACTTTTTATATAAAACTTTCTGCTCCATGCACCAGCCTTGTCTCTTTATTTGTCTTTTTTAAGTTAAACTCACTTACTTAAACCTTTCTGCCTTACACTAGTCCCAATGACACACATTTGCAATAGGGTCTTCTTCACCTTCTAGTTACATTTTCTTTATCTTAAAGAACTATTACATTATTGTGGCTACTTTACCCCAGGTAATAAGCTCCAGGCACAATCAGCTGCTTTTAATTTACCCTGGGGGCAACTATGGCCACGCTTCCTTTTTATAAATGTTTTTTCTTTGCCTCTTGCCTTTTCTTTCTTTTTTTTCCCTTGTCATCCATTGGGAACCACACTTAGTATTATTTGGAGTTGCAACTAACACTAATCTGCAAATATCACATATATTTTATGATATCTAAGAAATCATAAAATATACACAACAAACTTTTTCTGCAATTTAACACAATGAATGGAAAACACTTTTTGCATGGTAAGGCATGATGGAGCAGATCCAGCAATTATACTGGTCTTCTGGCTGAAAGCTCAGGTCTCATCAAAATCAAGGGACGGGCATACCCACACACGCAAAGAGTTCTAGGTCACCATTTTTGCATCGGCAACTCAATGCTGCATGAGTTCTGGCAGAAGGAAATCTAAAAGTCACAGATCAAACTCAGCCTGCTGTACACTGAGCTGACTACAAACACAGACACACGGTCCACAGCGATGAGAGTTCAAGTTTATCAAAAGCTTCACAGCACTGTCCATGGCAAGTCTTTGACAATTTAAAATTTTAGTTCATGTGCAGAGTGTCTCTAAAAAGCCCAGATGATGATGGAGGCAAACAGAGAAGGCTCTGGGCAATGAAGATGAGATGTTTCCAGCAAAGGCTCTCCACTTTTGCATCAGTTTAAAAAGGGAAAGTGTGGCCCTACACCCCTTCTGACAGACAAGGGCCTTTAACTTTTTAGCAAGGCCTCTGTCTAAACAGAGCGGCACAGCTCAGCTCTTTAGCCGTGACGCTTTAACCTGGGCAACTCTTCTGTAAATTTTATTTTACTTTTGTCAGGTTCTCACAGACATTTTAAAAACTTACTCTTTTTTTTTCTCTTCTAACCTGGTACACGAAAGCACTGAAACACTGAGTGCTGAAACTCAGGACCCTGGGGGGTGATGGGCATCGCCTTATACTTGCATTTTTCAGGCAGCCATTAATCTTCAGGGAGGCGGTGGGGTGATTTGCAGGACTTCAAAGGCAAGCTTCTCAGTTCGTTTGTATTTGTAAATCCCAAGCTTAAAACAGGACATGATGAGGTACAGGGCCGCCAAATTCTTGCTTTGGCACGGCCCGGGCAACAAATAACTTGGGTCAGCTTTCTTCGCTGGGGTCTCAAACAGGAAAACAGTCTTAATTTAAAGTTGTAACATCACTGACAGCATCAGCCAGCCAGCTACACAGATCTCATTGTTTTTTAAGACAGTTGCTCCAATATTTTCTTTTCTTCTCAATCAGGTTGGGTCTCCCAGCTTACACAGTTTATTGCAGCTTTCAGGAGCATGGTAGTAGTGTGATTTTTGGCTTGGCCAGGAACATGCTGTCTGGTTTCTCGGTCTCTTTAGCACACACACTTAGGCAGTGTAACACTGGACACTCAAATCAGTGAGATTTCTTCATTGCAGGGAATCCCACGGCAAAAGCTTAATGGTTACGCTCTTCAGAAATCATATAGCCGATGGTCAGTAGCTACAGGCTCTATGCAATTCTAACACAGTTCAAAGCTAAACACGGTTACCTTGACAGAGATATTTAACGTGGTCTTTCCGCTTCATTCTGCTTTGGGACAGTCTTATGGCACACTTTTCACTCGAAGAGGGGTCTAGCCTGTGCTCTGGGGGCTGATTCTTCACCTTTATTTTCTATTTTGCCTTCATCTTCTGGGTCTTCATTTTCAGTTTCCATTTCTTAGGGATTTCATCTCAATTAGGCGAGGTGATGATGTTGCACAACTCAGAACACTTTGGGCAATTTTCCTGCCCCCCCCCTCTCGGCGCGCTAGGCTAACAGCTACTTCTTCGGCCTTACACTCTCACGCTCCCACGCTTTGTTAAAAGCCAGACTGTCCTGCAACATTTTTCTAATTAACAGCCTCAGATCTTGTTCTTTTTTTCCTCTCAGCTCGACCTTGAGCTTTTTGCTGTTTTCTCTTTCTATTCTGAATCTTTTTAAAAAAACCTTTTTCCTTCTTTGTTTGACATACATCTCAAGGGGGTGCAAGATTTGCTTCCCCCACCACCCATAGCCTCCCTTCTAAATTGAAGACAGACACAATTAGGGAATGGGAATTGGTCAGTGAGTAAGGGGTCTCACTGGCCGACACAAGAGGATTTTTCACACCATGCACTTTGCTACTGGCCTGGGCACCCGGACGGTCAACGGTATGCTTCAGAAACCGCAGTAGCCACTCACACAATCATCAATCTCTCCACTACATCCATATGTCCCTGCCACCCACTTTTCCCACTTTTTACCAGAGCGGAAAATGGCTTCCCCAGCTTCCTCAGCTTCCTACTGAGTACTGGCGTGCTGGGTACTGGCGCCCACTCGGGGGTGTGATCAGGCCCCCCTTCTACCCGCAAGGAGTAGGTTCTTTTTGTATACGTATACCACCAACACTGACCTTCTTCATAAGGCGGGGCCCTCTTTTTTTCTGCCCAGTGGCCTTTTTCCCTAATGGCGGGGCCCTCTTTTTCCCATATACTTGCCTTTCTCCTGAAGGCTTCCAATGTGGGTTTCAACTCAATTGCAGCTGCGATACAGGCAGGGCTCAAGTTCCTTCCTCCGCTTCCCAAGGTTCTCTTGCTGCTCGCTGCCATTTGGGCGATCCCGGTGCAGGCTTTCTCCCATTCACTCGACAAAAAGGTCGGTGGCGCCAAGAAAGGGAGGCATGCGCCGAGCTCGTCTTCCCGGTGCGGTGATCAAGAGCAGGCAACTGCCACCTGTCTGGCTCAGAGCCTGCCACATCCGAGTCACGGCACCATTTATGTTGCAGAACCCAGAGTCAGAGAGACCATGGAGTGAAGGAAAAAGAGATTCTTTATTTAACGCGCGGGCTTAAGGCTGGAATCGTTTCCAAAGAGCCAGAAGCCCCGATTTACATCAGCACATTGGTTTTATAGACATTGTGACACATATGAAACAGCTCCTCCTCCCCCTCCCGCGTGGGGTTGCAGTCCTCAACATTTCTTCTCCTAGCACTATTGTTTATAATACAAGAACTGGGTTATAGGGTAGCCATGATAAGGAGAGAACAGAAGAGAACAGGATATACAATTGTATGACCTTTGACAAGATAAGGAATTCCTGTGTCTCATCAGCTTACAACAATATATTCAAGGGAGAAAGAGCTCAGCAAGAACATGAAGCATGAGACTGCAAGAGGCTACTTAGTCTGACCCCCAATATGGCTGCTACAGGTCAATGGTATCGAAAGCTGCTGAGAGGTCCAGGACAATCAACAGGGTCGCACTCCCCCTGTCCCTCTCCCAGCAGAGGTCATCCCACAGGGCGACCAAGGCAGTTTCCGTTCCAAAACCAGGCCTGAAGCCCGATTGAAATGGATCTAGATAATCCGTTTCATTCAACAGTGTCTGGAGCTGTCCTACAACCACCCGCTCAAGCACCTTGCCCAGGAAGGGGATGTTGGCCACTGGCCTATAATTGTTAACATCCTCTGGATCCAGGTTAGGCTTTTTCAGGAGTGGTCTAATTACTGCCTCTTTTAAAGCGGCAGGCACCACTCCCTCTCTCAAGGAGGAATTTACAACCTCCTGGACCCAGCCGGACAACCCCTCCTTGTTTGATTTAATAAGCCATGAAGCGCAAGGGTCAAGCACACAAGTGGTCGATCGGACTTGGCCAAGCACCTTGTCCGCATCCTCAGGCCTCAGTAACTGAAACTCATCCAATAAAACTGGACCAGACTGTGCTCTGAACGCCTCCACCAATGGAACTGCATTAATGGTGGTGTCCAATTCATGACGAATCTGAGTGACTTTATCCTCAAAGTGCTGTGCAAACTTGTCACAGCGTGCTACCGAGGGTTCCACCATCTCTCTCCCTGGCCCAGAATGTAACAGGCCGCGAACCACTCAGAAAAGCTCCGCTGGACGACACTGAGAAGATGCAATGCTGGTGGAAAAGAACTGTCTCTTTGCCACCCTCACCGCCACAGAGTAGGCTCGATAGTGGACTCTTACCTGTGTTCGGTCAGACTCAGCACGAGTTTTCCTCCACCTGCATTCTAGCCATCTCCCCTCTTGCTTCATTGCCTTCAGCTCAGGTGTATACCAAGGAACTGGCCGGGCTCTGCTCAGAGGGAGAGGGTGCTTGGGCGCGATTGTGTCAATCGCCCGAGTCATCTCTGCATTCCACAGAGCGACCTGGGCTTCGAGAGGAGCACCAGCCATACCAGCAGGAAAATCCCCCAGAGCCCTCTGGAATCCATCGGAATCCATTAATCTCCGGGGGCAGACCATTTTAATAGGTCCCCCACCCTTGCAGAGGGGAAAGGCCAACAGAAGTCTAAACCTCAGCAGGAAGTGATCTGACCATGACAAAGGGACAGATGTTAATTCCTCCACTTTCAGATCACCATCCTCCTGCCCAGTCGAGAAAACCAGATCAAGCGTGTGTCCTTTTATATGCGTTGGGCCAATAACATGTTGGGACAGCCCCATGGTTGTCATGGCGGCCATGAAGTCCTGAGCCGCCCCGGATACAGCAGCCTCGGCATGGAAGTTGAGATCCCCCAGGACCATCATCCTAGGGGTCCTCAACACCAAGTCTGAGACCACCTCCGTCAGCTCAGGCAGGGAGTCTGATGGGCAGCGGGGTGGGCAGTACACCAACAGAATCCCTAATCTGTCCCGGGTACCCAACACAAGGTACAAACACTCAAGATCTGCACTCGAATGAGCAGGAAGCCTGGAGAGGGAGATTGAATTCCTATGGACCATGGCAACCCCCCCCTCCCCGACCCTCAAGTCGGTGTTGGTGCTGCACCGAGTACCCAGGAGGGCACAGCTGGGAGAGAGTGACCCCTCCCAGTTCCCCCACCCAGGTCTCAGTAATACATGCCACATCAGCCCCCTCATCCACAATCAAGTCATGGATGAGGGAGATTTTATTTTGGGCCGACCTGGCATTCAGCAGCAGCACCACCAGACCCGAGGGCAGACTGGTAAGGCTACCAGAAACCATCAGGCTCGGGGAAGAACCAGAAGAGGGGACAGCTGTAAGGTGTCTAGCCCCTCTTCTCCTCAGCTGGCTTGTTAATCCCCCAATGCCATACCTCCCCCTGCCCGTGACCACAGTTATGGTGGCACCTCCCCGACCCCCTGAGTTGCCCAATAGTCCTCCCAGGCACATATTAAAATGTTAGGATATAAAATGCTCAACAGTTTAAAAAAATATAAAAGATAAAAGAGATAAAAGAGAACAGCAGCTAAGAAGGAGCAGATAAAGTCCACGTTTGCCCCTTTCCCCTTGTCTTTAAAGCTGCTGCCCTCCACTGCTGCTATTTGCTGCTGGTATTGTGGCTGCTGGTATCTCTGGAGAGGCAGGTGGGTAGGTCTTCAGGTCCTACGCGATGCCAAGTACGACGCTAAGTGAAATAAATAAAATAGATATGCCCTTTATGCCACTACTCAGATGCTAGAATTCTACAAATTTCTTCAGCATTAGCTCCAGTTTTTCAGGAGCCCTTGGGCAAGATGGCTAAAGGAGCCCCCCTTCCTGAATCGCTTACCAGTTAATGTCTGTCCTCTCCGTTTGGGCCCAATCCACTCAACCACCCAGGGAAAGCAAGCAAGGGAAGTGAAAAGTCTCCTCCTCCTCCTCCTATTCCTCTTCATTCTGATCACTGCTCACATGCCAGAGAGAGCAGGTGAACAGGCAGTGACTGCAAAAGGGAGCAGAAGCAGCGGCAGAAGGTTCCAGGGGTTGGCAGTGGGTATGGGCCTTGACAGGTGACCAACAATGCCAGTTCCTAACACTGGTCCTGACCTACTGCATCAGTGCAGTGGCTGACATGTTCTCAGGAATGTTCTGAAACACATGGTAGTGTAATTGCTTGAAGCTAATGCATCTGGCCAAGAAGACTGGCTGGATGGGAAGCCAACTAGTAGAAATGCCCAAGCTGCTCTGAGCTACTTACTAGGAGGACAAGTAGGGTATAAAGATAACAAATAAATGAATCAATAAAAAATGGCTGATTAGGTAGGTTTGAGAGAAAGCATATCGTATTTGGTTTGTTTGTTTGTTTGTTTTTCACAAATCCAGGATTCCCAAGCAAGATGACCATTCTCAGGAGAGAAAATACAAGGTGTTCAGCTTTACACCTATAATTCTGAACTCCAGTTATAGTTCTGAATGGTGATTCTTGTGTTGCATGTGGTTCGTCAGAATTTAGCTTTGCTATCTTTGGGGGGATTATTGAGTGCATACCGTCACACATACAAGCTAAATGTCTGAGCCACCATGGCTGGCTGAAATGCAATTGCAACATTACCACAATGCCAGTGGGCTGCAAAATTTTGCAGCTGTGCGCTGGCATAGGTATTCATAAAATACCCCACTTCTGCCCCCATTTCATTATAGCTATGTTGTTGGCACAGCTATGTCAAGGATAATTGTCAGCATCAGAATCTTCTATAAATACTTTTACCTTTATGACAGAAACAAAGATGACTTAATATTTCAATGCACTGAGTAAACTGCAGCATAATCTCCTGTCTGTATACTCATTCCATCTTGCTGTTCTGCAAGATCTACTGAATGTGGGTCAAACTCATACATGGAAATACACACACACACACATTATTTGTATGCCACTTGCTATCCTAAGATCTATGCTGCTTGATATCCTAAGAAATGCTTTGTATTACCCAAATAAACCTGTGATTAGCTTAAACAGCTATCAGTAATTGTGTTTAAGGGCATAATCCTAAGAGGATATTTGGCTGCCTCCAAACTTGGAGAGCGACTATGCATGGCGGGTGGAGTGCAGAGGGGATCCACCCAATGCAGGGCGGGTGGAGTGCAGAGGGGATCTTCTCTTCCATGCTCTGGCCACCCTGCATTTGCAGCTAGATGGCCAATTTCAGCTGTCTAGCCAGGGCACATCAGAGCAGGGGAGGAGGCCAGATGGCACATAGGAAGCATCATAAGGGTGTTTCTGCTACCCCCACCCCACCTCCAGAAGCACACCCTTTTCGGCCACTCTGCACTGCTCTTATGAGTGTGGAGCCAGGGAAAACCCACACCTTCTATGAGGCAGTGGGGGAGGGCAAGGGGAGTCAGTTTCCTGGGAACCGAACTCAGAGTGCTGGCTCCAAGCTTGGTTCCCAGAAAACAAAAAATCCTATGTCATTCTAGACACTGTCTAGCAGCCAGAGGATTGCACCCTAAATCACCTTTTTGAATTTCCCAGGTATATACTTTGAATACGGTACCAACTAGATTCTAGCCAGTATAGGTTTTACATTCTCATGTAATGTAGATTTGGTTTTAAAATGGCTCAGCTCTTCTCATTTCTGTCCCAGTTGAACAATATATACATGTGCATGAATACTGCATGATCAGCTCAGTTACCGTTAAAGATATTATATATGCTTTTCCCCACTCCACCCTAATGTTTGGAAAAATATCATTTATAATTTATTTGGAGTTCATACACACACACACTTACACATGATAAAGACAAATCTTGTTAATATTTAGATTGTGAGTCTGTGGGCAGAGTCCCATTAATTTTACTTTTCTACAGAACTTAGTATATTTTATGACAATGATGATTTTATTTTCCAACAGTGATGAAACATTCTTCCTTTTTTAATGGCTCTCCATGGCTCCTTTAAGATATGTTCTTATTCATTTAAATGGCCCTCACTTCCCTCACTCTTAATTGCCCTCACTTGTGCTCAGTGAAATAATCAAGCACCCAATCTAAATCTATGCAGCATGTAACTAGCAGCAGCCTGCAAAAACAATGGTATCCAACAGGATTTTTTTAAGTAAATATTTGCACCAACTAAGTAATTTTTGTAGAAATTTCTATTCCAATAAAATCACTAGTTCACTTAAAAATAAAAGGGGGGACATCTGTAGCACCCTGACACAAAAGCTTTGCCAAATTGTTGGAACACAACAAAATAGGTTGAAATCCAATGCACACTTTCTTTGGAATAAGTTCCACTTTGGAATAAGTTCCAGCCTACATAGGATCAGGCTGTAAGTCAGTAAAAATTGGTTCAGGTAAAGCCTTTGCATTTTTCCATTGTCCTTATACTGGAAATTAACCCTCCAGGCATATATACTGTTCAGTAGCTCTATACACTTTTAATATATCCAAAACTCATACAAACTACACACTTCCCTGGAGAAAGTTGAATTTCTCAACATTTAATTCAGGTTCCAAGGTCAAGCTGAATAGATCTGAATTCCTTCTTAAGATGGGAGTTTCATTCCAATGAGGACTTGACTTCAATTTACTGCTTCTTCCTAATATGTAACAAAATGGCACAGAACATCGTGTACAGACAGCAAATCAAATGCAGTGACAGCACAAAGACAAAAAGAGTGCCCCAAAGTCACCATAAGATGGAAAATCTTTTGGTCATATGTTCATTCCCCACCCCCACCCGTATACTATGATTGGAGCTATTTTACATTGTTAAGAAGAACAGCTAAGCTTAAAACCTATTCACACTTGCCTGAGAATAAGTCCTATTGAACACAGTGGGTCTTACTTCTAAGTAAACATGTAGAAATTTGTGCTGTGGTTTAAACAATGAATACACCCAGAAAGAAGCAATAATAAAGCATGAACAAGTCAATGTGAGAAAAAGGGAGAGGTCATATCCTTAAAGGGACATATGGAATAAAGCAGGCATGGTGATGGGTCTGCCCTTTAGGACTGCATGGCTTCTCCTCCACACAGACACATCTACTTAAAATAGATTTAGGGTGCAATCCTGGGGAATTGCTGGGAGATGTAGAATATTTTTCCATCTAAACATGCAAAGGAATATACCCTGACTGCTTCCAGTTTCTATAACATTGTCAGTTGCTTTTACAAGGGGCTTTGAAAAGAAGGATGCATTTCATTAGGTGCCATCTTGGAGAGAACTAATGAGGCTTGAAGAGTAACTGTTAAAAAAAATTAAACAGGAACAGAGCAATCTAACAGAAGTGGGGAGGTCTGAAGTCAGGAGAACTGCCTTCTCCAAAGCCCTACCAGGCAGACACTGGCAGGGCAGAAGGGAAGGAGGAGCAGCATTCGTTATTTGGTTCCCTTTTTTGTTTTTCCTTCTTTGACAATTTCCTTCCCATTGGACCCCATGGGAGGGAAATTATGTACATCATTTTCAGGGCTGGTGTACATTTCCCCTATGTCAGGGGCATGTCTGGGCACCAGGAGGGCTTCCTCTAATTCACCACGACATGCCTCCCAATCCATCTCCTTTTTTGCCTCTACCAACATTAGGACTCCACACCAGCACTGAAGAGGCAAGGGCCTTGTTTCCATGGGGGCTTGGAGGGGGGACACTGAAGTCAGATCTCCCCCTCCATGGTTGAACTTCTCTCTTCCCCCTCAGAAGGGGAAATCCAATCTATCCTATGGCCTCTGGGACTAAATAGGATTTTAAAATTGTATAGAAGAACTGTAGGATAATACCAGGTTGTCGGCTTGAACTTTAGCTAAGTGAGAACAACATCCAGCCCTCTAGCACTAGGTAACACTGCCCCCATTTGACTTCTATGGAGGCTGTACCTAGTGCACTTTCTAAACATTAGCTTTGTTAATATAACAATTACTTCTGTTCTCTGCCTTAGAAGAGACCTGTAAGTTCCTTTCAGTGCAAAAGGCAGACGTGGCTTGCTGTTGGTTTTTATACACTTTTAAGTAGTTCTTCCCTTCTTACTTTGTCTCAGCATGTATCTGTGTGACCTGAAATCAGCTGTAATTTATTTAACTCTGCAGGACCATCTTTCTCCATCTTAAAAAAGAAATAAAGCTGCAGTGGATTATGTGCCCACACTCAGAAAATCCCTTTCCCCACTCCTTTTTTTCGCCATCCTGTCAGAGGGAAATGTCTGTGCAATTCAATAACCTGCATATTGCATTGTGATCATTGGCTGGGCTTAAACCTAATACTTTATTTAAGGCCACTGTTTACCACCACTGTGACATGCATAGATAAGAGATATATAAGAGAGAGGTAGAGACAGATCAGCCTACCCCAATGTGGCACCCTCCAGATGTGTTGGACTACAATTCCCATCATCACCAGCCAGACCATCTGTGGCATGCTGGCTGGAGATTATGGGAATTGTAGTCCAACACATCTGGAGGCTACCAGGTTGGGGAAAGCTGATATAGATAAATAGTGTACATACATACATTTTAATGGACAAAAAAGAGGGGATTTAGTCACACACGCAAATGTCTCAATATTTTTGAGTGCAAGAGAATCCTATTCCTTTTTTCCCCAAGTCACAAGCCTTAGTCAAGTGGCTTTTCAATGGGAAGGTGCATTTCAATGGGAGCAGAAGCACAACAGAACTGCATATTGGGGTTTGTTTCAAATGAGAAGCAGTAGATAAATATTGCTAATAACAATCAAAATATGGAGCTCCTTTTTCCACTGAAGTGAATGAGGCAGCTGGCAGGATGCAGTATAAGAGAAATGTACTGTAGGCACCTCCAAGTCTTTCTGAACTTCACTGACTACCAACAGTTGTGGAGAGAGGCCTGAAAATAAGTGTCTATCACATTAAAAATCCAATGTACCTGCAAAATGACCTAGCTTCCCCAGTTCAGGGCAAATTACCTGTCATGTTTTAAGTATCTTCCATGCACACAAGCAGGAATTCCCCTTGATGGTTCTACCAGAAGAAATATTCCAATATAGATTGGAAAGATCTCTCAGTTCTCACTTTTTACTTCTACCTCCTGGACTGCTGAAAGGGATCAATGGCCCATCTCCCAGGTGCTTTTCTATTTATGACTTGAACATGGCATGTCCCAAGTGTCAGATCACTGTTCCTGTCGTGGCTCTGGACCAGGAACCCTCACATACAGAAGCCTTGAACAGTAGTAGCTCAGATGGAGAGACAAGTTAACTCCCTGGCCTTTCCCAATTGATCCATCGGTACCAGATTCCGCACCCCATCCCTGAACCCCAAGGAGGTAGCTTTGCCACCAGACTCTGAGCACTGGATCTTAGACTCATTGGAAAGCCCAGAGCAAAATCCCCCCAATAAATCCCTATAATTCAAAACCCTGCTGATTAGGAAAAGCCAATGGCTGCATAGAAAGGCAGTGACCATTCAACTGGCAAGATGCAGCACTCAGAGGTAGGGATGGCAGAAAATTCTGCCATGGACTCCAATGAGGCCTCCTGCCAGATTGTTGCAGAGTCGAATCCTCCTCGCCAGTGGCTCCATTCTGCAAGCGATATGGCCACCATTGCCATCCCTATCACTGTGGATGAGAAACAGGAAGTGATCTGGATGCAAATGGTGTCTGCCATGCCATTTGTGTCCCTGTTTCTTCTTGCAATAGGCTATGCATGTGTATTTATGTTTACGTAGCCTATTGTGTGAAAAAACAGGGACATTTTTTTCACGCGATAGGCTATGTAAATAGCTCCATAAATACAGGTTCCCTACCATCCTGCCCGGTCACTGAGGTCATCAGAGGGCATGTTCCTGGTGGTTTCACATGGACCTATGGCCCGGTTGGAGTCCACCAGGAGAAGAGCCTTCAGTGTGGTGGCCCCCTTCCTATGGAATTCCCTGCCTTTAGAGGTCAGGCAGGCGCCAACATTGTGTTCTTTCTGGTGCCTCCTGAAGACGTTGTTCTTTCAAGAGGCCTTCATTGCATGACCAGCCGTGGGTTGTTGAATTCCACTTCTTTTGTCTTTTTAAAAATGTTTTAACTTTTTTAATTCTTTTAACCATTGTTTTATTCTTATGTTGTTCACCACTCCAAAATCTTCTGATGAGGAGCGCTATATAAATATTGTAAATAAAATAAAATAAATAAAAAGAAACAGGAACGCAAATAGCGTAGTGGACACCATTTGCGTCCGGATCACTTCCTGTTTCTCATCCGCAGTGATATGGCACAGCAATGGTGGCTGTATCGCTTGTGGAATGGAGCCGGCCGGTGGCTCCACGGACTCACCGCATAACAGATCCAGCCAGTGAGGATTCCAGGGGTGAGAAACGGATTGCCTCCCCCCCCCATGGACCCCCCTGCAGGGCCCAGGTAAGGGGATTCGTACATCCCTACTCAGAGGACATGGCTTCATATTGACTCTAGGCAAGTGCTCCAGGCCAGTACTAAGCCACCTAGAGTGTCCGGGTAGCCGGCCAGATGGGCGGCTAACAAATCAAATCAAATCAAGCAACGGACTCCTTCCATCTCAGCTGCAAGTGTGCTGCCCATGGTTCTGAACTCTAGCCACCAGACTCTGAATCAGCACTTTTGTCCCTGTCCAGGGTCCTGACCTTATTCAGTACCAAGTCAGCTTCAAAACCTCAGGCCAACACATCTCTAGGGACAGAAAACGGCAAACATAGCTATCGGGGGTGAAGCAGGTTGGCTGAGGCATGACAGCAGCTGGACTTTGGACTGTTCTATACTATTTATTCATTTCTTTTTTACATTTCTATACTACCCAGTAGCCAAAGTTCTTTGGACAGTTAACAACAATTAAAACCATAAAATACAACATGATAAAATACAATATAAAGGTTTAAAACTATAGTATAACATAAAAATCAAGCCCCCCCAAAAAAAAACCAGTGCAAAGATTTAAAATACCATAACATATTTAAAACAACAGAAACTCCAAGACTAAAATGCCTGGGAAAATATGGAACTCTTCACCTGGCACAGAAAAAAGCACAACATAGGCACCAGGTGGACCTCTCTGGGAAGCTCATTCCACTAGGGATGTAGGAAAGTCACTTACCTTTTCAAAGGGTGACATTTGCAGTGGGGGGGAGGCGCTCCGTCCCTCCCCCCAAAATTCTCTCCGGCTGGCTCTGCTCCACAGAGATTCCACGGAGCCACCAGCCGGGGCCACCTGCAGCCAGACATCCGGCTGCTGGGCAGCCTGCACAGGGACACAAATGGCGGCTGCCATAGCCGCCACCATTTGCGTCCCTGTATTTTGCTGTGATAGGCTACGTAAATATTTACGTAGCCTATCATGGCAGAAAACAAACAGTGAACGCAAATGGTGGCGGCTACGTAAATATTTATGTAGCCTATTACGGCCAAAAAAAAAAAGGAACACAAATGGCGGCCACTACGCCATTTGCACCCCTCTTTTTTGTTTTAATAGGCTACGTAAATATTTATGTAGCCTATCACATGGCTTAAAAAAGGGAAACAAATGGCAGCCACCATAGCCGCTGCCATTTGCATTCCCTTAGTTTTGCCATGATAGGCTACGTAAATACTTACGTAGCCTATCACGGCTTCCGCAGGGATGCAAATGGTGTCCCTGAATTAGCTGCAATAGGCTATGTAAGTATTTGTGTAGCCTATCATGGCTATATGGAAGAAGCGAATGGCAGCCGCAGACGCAGCCGCCATTTGCAAAGCAGCGCAAACGGCAGCAGGTAAGTGCTCTGTTTCGCGCGCCTTTCGTGGGGTGGGGTGGCGGGGGGCTTCGTTCTGCCATGGATTTCACCAAGATCCATGGCGGAATTCTCTGACATCCCTACATTCCACAGCCAGGGTGCCACAAAAGAAAAGGCACTCTTCTTAGGAGCCACCCACCTCACTTCCTTTGGTGGGGCTTCCCAGAGAAGGGCCACTGAAGACAACCTTGGAGTCCAGGCAGGTATATATTTGACCTTAAAATTCCCAAATGGCTGAGATTTTAAATTAAAAGCAGTCTTGGAACCTGAAATTATGGGAGGGGGAAGTGGCAAGGGGAGGGGCTTCTAAATCATTTAAGTAACTGTAGGGTAGGAAAGCAGCTTGGGGGTGTCATTTTGAAGGAATGAATAGTGGGAAGGGAAAGGGTTAACTCACTCTTCTCCCCCCTCCACACTTCCACTGTTGATTGTCACCTCTGAGACTGCTTTTCATTCCCCCCCCCAAAAAAAAATAAACCCACTGTTGGGTAATGTGTAGTTTGGTCCTTGGCCCAACACAAAAAATACAGCACAAGAGAAACATTAATGAAAATGAACAGAGAACAAGGTTGGGACAGATATAAGCACATATCCATGATGGGAATAATAAGTCTTTTTAAGAAAAACTTGTCCATGCAAGTAATGACGCTGAAGCAGAACCACTGGGGTCATTCCAGAAAGATTTACAATAGACACTCTCCTTAGGGAGCTGGAGTAATGGAACATGAACATATTTGGATGGACAAAGTGTCTCTGATTTCTGCAGTAACTTCTCATGTTGCTAAAATTACCCAGCACATAAAAATGTCTATGAATTCAGCAGTGACTACTACTTTATATATATATATATATGAGTAATAACATATGGCCAAAGCCTATGTAGAGCTGTGGAGGGGTGTGGGATGGGGAATAAGACAGGGAAGGATTTTTCAGTCACTGAGGGAGGGGAGTGTTTACCAGTGACTTACCTATTAAAATGCAGACTTTCAAAGTTAGAGATGATATCAAGATTCTAATCCACAGTGGTGAGTGTATGGAATCTGGTGGGATTAATTAATGCAGAACATAAAGATACAAGTGCGTGCATGCGTGCGTGCGCATGCAGGAATACTGCCCAGGTCATGGTAGCCTCCCCACCTTAGGAGGGAGAACAAGGACACAAATTGAGTCTGAGGCCATCAGGGCCAGCCCAAAACATTTTGCTGCCTGAGGAAAAGGACAAGTTGGCACCGCCCACCACCATTCCAGAAGCCAACCAGACGGGCAGTTGCATTTTCCTTCAACACTGGTGACAGCACAGCATTCTCCACTGAGCCTGAGGGCAGCAGGCTAACTGAGGGCTGCAGAGCAAAGCTGCCACACACAGCTTTGTTCTCCAACACCATGCTGCCTCTCTCTGACCCTCAGCAGCTACTGCCTGACGTGGTGACCTCACTTTGCCTAATGGCAGGGCTGGTCCTGGTGGCTGACATGAGCTTAAACAAATCCAGCAACAGGCCCTTTCCACCTTTGTCCCTTGCCCAGCCCTAGACCCCTTAGCAGTAGAGGGGAGGGGCAGCTGAAAGTGGAGGAGATAAGAGGGAAACAGGTAATTAATCTTCTCTCTTGGCGTGGGGGGGGATCAGCCATGTTTCTTCCCCCACCTCCCAGCGTGGGGCTGGGGTTGAGGAAGAGCCTGTCAGACAGACACCCAATAAATAACTGGGCTTAGGAAAAGGAAGAGACGGAGCGGGAGTCCCATTTGCAACAGTGAAACAATCAGAGGGAGATGTGGGGGGAGGGGAGAGAAATGTAAGAACTGATGTCCCCCTGCCCCCGCTTCTCAACCTCTGTGTCTCTTTTCTTCACTCTCCTCACTCCTCTCCCCATCCCTCACTGTCTATCCTACTTCAGCCTTCTCTCCTTCCCCTCTCCTCTCCTCTCCTCTCCTCTCCTCTCCTCTCCTCTGTTCCTTCCCCTCCCCTCTCCTGTGCAACCCACTTATGTGCAGTCTTCCTTTTTCTGCTTCTTCTTTTTTTTTTTAACTCCCTTTGTGTGGTTTTTAATGGGATTATTTCCAATGGTGGCTTTATGCTAGTGGAAAATGCTCCCACTCACATAAGGCAAGGCACCCAATTTTTCTTGATTTTGTCCTAGCTACTGAAGCCTACCATACCCTTCCATAGGGTTACCCAATCTTCAGGAGCAGCTTTTATGGGGGAGGGAGGGGTGTCAGAGGGAGATACAATGAGTTGGGGAGATCAGTGCAAATTAGGCACCCCACCTTGCACATGTGGAAATTCTCTCTGTCCCATCAGCCAGGACAGTTAGACTGGTAAGGACGAAGGAGAGGGCCTTCTCTGTGGTGCCCTCACTCTGTGGAACTCCCTCTCTAGGGAACTCCGCCATCCCTTCTTTAATGAGCTTCCACCACACATTAAAAACGTGGTTGTTCAGGCAGGCATTTGGGGTGGGTTAGGGTATTTTTAGAAATATGATGTTTTTAATGTAGAATTGTATTATTTTAAACTGTTCCTATTGTTGTACATTGCCCAGAGTGGCTGGGTGACCAGCCAGATGGGTGATTGATTAAATAAATAAATAAATAAATAAATTTCTGCTAGTGCAAGGCTGACGGATGCAACCCATGATTTTTAGTTCTTGTGCATATCTCGGGGATCTCCCAAGCAAGCAGATGAGTGGGTTGTGCCAATTTTGGTACATCATAATGATCTGCACCTTCCCCTTGCAGAATAGATCATAGGGTAATCTTGTGTATGGGTATAAATTGATGAAAAGCTTTTTGGCAGGAGATGTTAGGATGACAGCCCAGCCTTAGACATCCTTTTGAAAAATATGGAACTATACTTCTGGTGAATAGCTTAGGCCCAGGACAAAAAAAGAAGTCAGTTTGGTGTCACCACCACCTGAAGCTATGCTGCTTCCCGCCAAGAACGGGATATGCCCAGTAATGACACATATGTTATAGAATTCATTTCCTAAGGATGGAATTGCTTAGACATGCTGCCTTAGACACCATGCATAGACATGCTGTCTAAGCATGTTTAAACAGAAAAAAGTCCTAGAATTCCCAACATTCCCCAGCCACCCATTTTTCTGTCTAAACATGCATAGAATTTAACCCTAAGAAGATTTGTCAGATCCACTTGGTTAGAATTTGTAGATGATCAGTGAAGACCTTTCTCTCTACAGCTGGGATTTTGAGAGTTACCCCTCTTAGAAAAGTAAACTAGATTTATGGGGCTTCAGAAAGGATGCTGTCCTCTGCTTTAGTGTTTTCCCTGTTTTATTGATTTATGTTGTTTCTAATTGATTTGTATCTGTACTTTATCAGGATTGTATTGGTGTTGCATAGATATTTGTTGTGAGCTGCTTTGGGAGCCTTAGTGGTGGGAAAACAGGATACAAGTACTAAAAATAAAATGAATAGACTTGAAAAATCAGAAGGCATGCCAGTGTATTCTAATGCCTTCAAGGATGCCCTTAGTTCTTGTAATTTACAAGAATTAATGGATTAAATTGTAAGAACTCTAGAACTATATTCATTGTTCAAAGATGAATAGTACAATCCTCAAAATGTGTACTTAGGAGTGAACCCCACTGAGTTCAATGGAAATATATCCCAGGTAAAGGAGTGTAAGATTGCAGCTTTTTCAATGGTAGTTGAATCACCATCTCCATTCACACATTAGGAAGCAGCCCCTCCTTAAGAGATGTATTCATTCAACATAGTTTCAATAACATTTTTAAGTGTAGCAGTCAACCACATCTGGGATATTCATAAAACTCTATTCCACTATTTGCATGATGCAAAGCAGTCCAAAATCAGCAATAAAAGGACTACAGTTAATATCTCATTAACAATGAGATATTGCATGCACATTTCCCCCAACATTTCCTTGAGTATTTAGCAAAGTCAGTGATTCTACTCCAGAAGTAGAGTGTTAATTAGAAAGCCTGAACTTTGGCTCCCTGCTCTTTCCTGAGCAGTTCTATTTCCTCCAAATATGATGGGAGAACTGGCTGAAAAGAGGGATGTTTCAGTCATTTTCAATTAGCAGTAGATTATTTCTTTACTGTAGCCTGGTTCCTAGTTAGCTGACCAACAGAACAATGATGGCCATTTTATACTGCAGAGACAGTGCTGACAGGTGGATAATGAGAGAAACTGTCTCAGATTTCCCTATTAACAAGTTTAGCCAAAACCCTCATTGGCCCTGCTAATGGATAATAGAATATTAGTCTATTGGTGAAGGCCTTGAGGAGATTACAGACAAATTTGCTTAATTAGTGGGATCTGAAGTGTTACCCCTAATGTTGTCCTGTGTCTTTAGCATTCCTTGAAGTTTTTTATATATATATAAAAAATTATTTCCCTTTGAATAAGATCTTCTGAGACTGAATTTCCCAACCTGATTATTTTACAAAAATTGAAAGGATAATCAAGCAAGACTTATTTCAATCAAAATACACTCAAATTGAACCTAACCACATTGATATGAATACGGTAGATCTGGTATTGATATTGATTTTCCAGTAAATCATCTGAAGTCCAAATGATCAAAAATCAAGACAGGTCAGTGTCAAAGAAACAGGAGTATTGGCATGAAAGCAAGCCCTGTTGATTGGTACAAATTAAAAGATCATTTATTAGTGATTATGCTGTATAATACTGCCATTGCCAAATGAATGCAATTAAGATGAAATGGGCCCCTGCAGCTACAGGGGTTAATAAAGACTGAATTCCTAATGATTTTTCCATTAATTATGAAGATATCCACAAAACAACCTTAACAAAGCACCAGCTACCTTGGACCAACCTTTGTAATCGGGATGAAAAGCCTTCCCTAATTGACACATTATTGGAACAATGTCAAGATTTCAGTAGTTCTTAAATTATTACATGCCAGATAAATAGTTCTCTGCAAAACTGCAGAATGTAGAGTGGGGGGAAATCAGCCTGACTACAGTTATTTTGAAGGGGGCAAAAGAATCCTGATTAAAGCTTAGAAACCTCCAAAGAATGAAAATGAGTGCATATGTTTGTACCGGAGCAGGTATAACTCTGGGCCTTTAAAAGTCACTAAAATGCCTTTGGTGCTTCTAAACAAGGCTTTTATCCTGCAATCATTCTGCCTTAAAAATTGAATTTTACAGGGGATCCAGACACAATCATCTTCCATTTGCAACTCTCCTACGTTTTCCCGTCACTTTTACTGTCTTCTTTTTTTCTTACCAGAAAAAAATCTGTTTAGGAGGAAAAGACAGAATGGGTGCACAATGCCTTTTGACTGGTAGCACCAGGACCCTGCATCTGGAAATACGCTTTGTCTCTCTAAACTGTGATTTTTAGTAGCATGAAGAAGAGGAGAAAGAAGTAAAAGAAATTAAAAGTAAAACGTTCATTCTTAAATGTCTTGCTGAGAAGTACAATGAAAGCAGTGTAGATGAAGGGCAAAAAGTTTCATAGTCTTTGTCCAAACATGGCCACCCTTAGAGTAAACCTATTCTAAATAGGGATGGATGAGAAATTTGTTTCAGATCATTTTTGTCCAGAATTTACCCAGTTCGCATCTCCCAGAACCAAACAAAGGGCAAAACTAGGGATGTCAGAGAATTCCGCCACAGATCTCGGTGAGGCCGAATGCCAATGCATTCAGCCCCCCAAAATCTGTGGCAGAATGAAGCCCCCTGACCCTCTGCCCCGCAAAAGGTGTGCGAAAAGGAGCACTTACTGCATTCACACTGCTTTGCGAATGGCGGCTGCATCTGCAGCTGCCATTCACTTCTTCATTATAACCGTGATAGGCTATGTAAATAATTACGTAGCCTATCATGGCTAACGCAGGGTCCCTTTTGCGTCCCTGTGGAGGCTGTGATAGGCTACATAAATATTTATGTAGCCTATCCCGGCAAAAAAAGGGAATGCAAATGGCGGCCACCGTAGCCACCTCCATTTGCGTTCCCTTTTTTTGCCACGATAAGCTACGTAAATATTTACGTAGCCTATCACGGCAAAATACAGGGACACAAATGGCAGCTACGATGGCCACCATTTGCGTCCCTGTGTAGCCCAGCGGCCAGATGTCTGGCTGTGAGCAACCCCGGCCAGCGGTTCTGCGGAGTAGCTGTGGAGCAGAGCCAGCTGGGGAGAATTTCGGGGGCAGGGACAGAGCGCCTTCCCCCCCCCCCCGTGAATGTCACCCTTCAAAAAGGTAAATGACTTTTGTACATCCCTAGCCAAAATGCAATCTGCAGTCGGAGTCCATACATTTCTGAGCTTGTGATGTCATTCGCTGAACTGAAGAATGTGTTCAAAACAATACAGACGTTTATAAAATGCACATGACAACATGTACTTTTGAAAAACACACACAAACATGTTTCAATCAAATGTATGAAATGCATAATTTAAAAAATTGCATAATTGATGCACACATTTTCTGAAGGAAGGATCCTGCTGCTGGGACCAGCCCTAACCTCCCTGCAAGGTAGGACCACTCAGGACCCTATCCTGGGATCCCCTTCCCAAAATAGGACTGGCCAAACTCAGCCTTCCAGTCCCCCAAAATACCCAGTAGCCACCCTCTTAAGCCAAGAGACACTGAAATTAGCACTGAGATTATGCAGAGAGACCATACCATCTAAAGGTTGGATAAAGGTTTATTAAGATCAAAATAAAGGGGTAGAAGGAAAGGGAAGAATGGAAGAAGCAAGTTACACAAGAGGGTACAAAGCCAAATCGCTTAACTATATACAGAGAGCTTCATGAATGCACACCCAAGCAAAATATTGAATCTACCTGGCCTATCCTTACATTCCGAAGTATGGATCTCTCTGGATAGCAACCAGCTGTCTGCAGGTCCAGGACCACCAGGATGAAGGGAGACCCCATCACTCTTCCTCAGCCCTCTTTTAAAGCCCAGCCCTGGCAACCCAGGGCAGATTTTCCTTTCACCAGTCACCAGCTCAGCCCCTAGGTGGACCACTCTTGCCTCCAAGAGGCTGGAACTCCCCATCAAACCCAGTTGTTGTCTGGAACCCCCCAGTTAATAGGGACTGTGCCTGGCCTTGAGCAGAGGGCCGAGGAGCCTCTAGATAACAAACAATTCCAGGTGGTTACATCCAACATGACATCCTGACCTAATCTTATGGTAGAAAACATGCCGTTATTCTTGACACATTTGGAAAAAATGTGCATGAGAATACTCACAGATTTCCATGCAAAAAGAAAAAAAATATAGTTGGCAATCTGATATGGACATGAGTTGGAATGAGTTCAAAGTGAAATTTGGAGAATCTCAATGAACTCGAGCTTTGCGGATTGGCACATTGCTAGTTCTAGATTCACCTTATGCAATGCAGTGGCTTCTACACACAGTCTTGTGGCATCTGTTGCCAGGTATTCATCCAGTTCTGAAATCAGGGCCCTTTGGGTTCCTGGAATTCATCCATTCTGGGTGCATTCCTATAGCTGCTAGTCAGTGGCTAGACATCCATAGGATAGGTCAGTTCCTGGGAACCAACCTTCCCCCCTTCCCGCGCTGCCTCCTGGGAAGCACAGAACAACCCTGCTCTCTGTCTTCAGAAGAGGAGTGCAGAGCGGTGAAAACGGGGCATTCCTGGGGGTGTTCAGGGTGGGGAAGTCGGAAATCTGGTATGACGCATTTAACGTGTCATCTGGCTGCCTCTTCCCCCACTCCACCTTCCCACAGCTAGACAGCCAAAGTCAGCTGTCTAGCTGCAAATGCATCTGGAAGAAGCCTTGCTAGGACAATCTTGTTCTATCCCATTTTTAAACAAGTTTGCAATCACACACACACACACACACACTCTCTCTCTCTCTCTCTATATATATATATATATATATATGTGTGTGTGTATGTATATGTATATGTATATAATAACAGATATTAATAATATATATAATATATAATAATATATAAAAGCACAGCTACTGATGAGAGCAGAAGCTAAACTGTTTAGCTTAAATATATATTTTTGAATACCCTGTTGTTAGGCTTTCTGTCTTATATATTTTACCTTAAGCCTGACTGCACTCACAGTAGATCCAGAGTTGTTTGCTGTTGTGCTGCTTTACACCAACCCCTCCTCCATATACATATATACACACACACACACACACGGAAATTTGTATGATTTGGGGGAGGGTGTAATGTATGCATTACTTTAAGCATTTTTGTGTGCATTTTGGAAATGCATGCATTTTTCTTTGTGCAGTTTTCAAATGTGTGCAAGTTGTTGAATACATTTTCTTGTTTGTTGTGCAGAATGCATAACAAGCTCAGAAATGTACAGACTTCCAACTCCAAATTATGTCTGGGTTGGGGAAGTGCAAATTGGGTAAATTCATTGGAAAGGAAGCCCTCAAAGGAGAATGTCTCACCCATCCCCAGAAGGAAATACGTCTGCAAGAGTCACCAATATATGAGCTCAGACTCAGAGGCATTTATCCCACACCTCATTGGACATAGGAATCCCATCAAGGCCAGTCTGAACATTCTATAAATGCACATCTGCCCAAGGATCAGATAAGTGCACACCATCTGGGCTGGATAGCGCTGGACATCTGTTGTAAATCTCGCTGTAATTGATAAACCCTCCCTGCCTTAGGAATTAAGCTGTTTACAATCTAATGATTAGCCATCTCTCTGGAATTAATGATTTTCTGAATATCTCCACATCTTCACTCAAGCATATGAAACCCCTGGAATTGTGTAAAAGTGGTTCTGGTTTTTCCATCACCTTCAGGATTATCTTGAGCCACTAATATACTGGAAAAATGTCTGCCACCACAATCTTTCTCAGGGGCTACTTTTGATGATCTGACATAGTATGGATACAATATTCCACAGGAACTCTTGAAACAATGGAGTTCAATAGAGCTCATTTCCTTATACATGGGGACAGCAACGCTATGGCCACTAGATGCTGTCTAGGGGGTCATAGGATTTTTCAGTTTACTGGCTCTGAGCTTGTAGACAGAGCTCTGGGCTTGGAGCCAGGAAACCACACACCCCTCCCCGTCATAGCCTGCATGGGGAGAACTGCAGTGGCTGCCTCTCTGTGCTCATAAAACGAGTGTGAAGAGGGCAAAAAGGGGTGTTCTTAGGGGCAGGGATGGGAGGAGACTGCAGAAGTCCCTTTATGTTGCTTCCTATGAGGACTCCAGGCTCATTCCCATCCCTTCTCTGAAGCCCTGGTTAGAAGTGTGAAATTGCCCATCTAGCCAAGAATACAGGGTGGGCGGAGTGTGGAGGAGATGATCCCCTCTGTGCTTTACCTGACCTGTATTGGATAGGTGTCAGCCTCTGAGTTTGGAGGCTGAGTTTGGAGATTGTCTCAATAGGATCGCACCCTTAACCTTTATAGAAGCTTCCCCCAACCTTCAAATGTTGGACAGTGTTCTGTTCAGCTCTGGCACTAATATAAATTATGTTGTGCTAGCACAAATGACCCCTAGCACAATGCCAATAGCATTTACTGGCACGACAGGTTTGCTGAGGTAGCTTACACAAGCACAACATAATTTACATTATCAACAGTGCTGAATAGGATACTGCCTGTAGTTGCCTACAACTCCCATCATCCCTGTTCACTGGTCTTGCTGGCTAGGAATAATAGAAATTGTAGGCAAGAACATCTGGAGAACATCTGAAGAAAGCTGCTTTCTTAGGACAGAGGGACTGCTTTCTTTAAAATGCAAGGGAAACCTCTAAACTAGAATTTCTTCTTACTTCTATCATCTCAGAGCATTCACACCTTTTCTTAACATTTATAGTTGAGTGTGAAGACTGTAACAGAGAGCTAATTTAATTCTTAGAGGCCTCTTTTGTCCCTGATAGTTTTGTACCACATAAATATACCTACTTTTAAAAACGCAACGTTTTTGTTCCAATTTAAGTTATAACTTGCATTCCTGTCATTGTTTGTTGCTATTTTATAAAAAATATTAATAGATTATGGGTACAAAAAAGGTGGGAAAGCAAAAGTCTGATTACCTATGCTCTTTAGGCCACATCTGGCATAGCAATGTAAATATGTTGCAGATAAGCTGAGAAATCAATCCATGTTTAAATTTAAAGGAATGTAAATTAAGTGACAATATGCCAACAAATTTGGAACACTCAACAATGGCCGCAAGACTGGAAAAGGTCAGTTTACATTCCAATTCCAAAGAAGGGCAATGCCAAAGAGTGTTCAAACTACCGCACAATTGCGCTCATTTCACATGCCAGCAAGGTGATGCTCAAAATCCTACAAGCTAGGCTTCAGCAGTATGCGAACCGAGAACTACCGGAAGTTGCTGTTTCCCGCCTCCCAGCTGAGCAGAGCAGAGCAAGCTGCTCCAGCTGGTCCAGGGACTACAGAAGCAGGCAAGCTCCCAGAGAGCGAGCGAACAGGGGGAGCAAACAGGGGGAGCAAACAGGAGTTGGCCAGGGGAGTTGCAGTGGTTGAAGAGACAAAGGAGACAAAGGAGACAGAGGCTAAGAGGTAAGTGGGTTGCAGGAAGCCCAGGGCGCTGCCCTTTATCCTTCTGACTGGCTGTGAGCTCACCAGGAGCTTCTGAGAGCTCCAACTGAATTGGAGGGGTGTGGCCTGAGTACTTCCAGAAGCTGACTGGGCGGGAAGCTTCAGTCTGTTTCCCGCCTCCCAGCTGAGCAGAGCAGAGCAGAGCAAGCTGCTCCAGCTGGTCCAGGGACTACAGAAGCAGGCAAGCTCCCAGAGAGCGAGCGAACAGGGGGAGCGAACAGGGGGAGCAAACAGGAGTTGGCCAGGGGAGTTGCAGTGGTTGAAGAGACAAAGGAGACAAAGGAGACAGAGGCTAAGAGGTAAGTGGGTTGCAGGAAGCCCAGGGCGCTGCCCTTTATCCTTCTGACTGGCTGTGAGCTCACCAGGAGCTTCTGAGAGCTCCAACTGAATTGGAGGGGTGTGGCCTGAGTACTCCCAGCAGCTGACTGGGCGGGAAGCTTCAGTCTGTTTCCCGCCTCCCAGCTGAGCAGAGCAGAGCAGAGCAAGCTGCTCCAGCTGGTCCAGGGACTACAGAAGCAGGCAAGCTCCCAGAGAGCGAGCGAACAGGGGGAGCGAACAGGGGGAGCAAACAGGAGTTGGCCAGGGGAGTTGCAGTGGTTGAAGAGACAAAGGAGACAAAGGAGACAGAGGCTAAGAGGTAAGTGGGTTGCAGGAAGCCCAGGGCGCTGCCCTTTATCCTTCTGACTGGCTGTGAGCTCACCAGGAGCTTCTGAGAGCTCCAACTGAATTGGAGGGGTGTGGCCTGAGTACTCCCAGCAGCTGACTGGGCGGGAAGCTTCAGTCTGTTTCCCGCCTCCCAGCTGAGAAGAGCAGAGCAGAGCAAGCTGCTCCAGCTGGTCCAGGGACTACAGAAGCAGGCAAGCTCCCAGAGAGCGAGCGAACAGGGGGAGCGAACAGGGGGAGCAAACAGGAGTTGGCCAGGGGAGTTCGGCAGGGGAGGTCAAGGGGGAGGCCCCTAACATTTTTTTTTTAACTAACTTTTTCCCATTTATTTGTCTTGTAACACACACTTCCACCCCAGTGGGACTCTGCTTTTAACCTCTACTGAGTAGAGGAGCAGGCACAGGCTAGTCTAGAACAATCACAAAGCTAGACACAAAAAGGGAAACGGGGCTATGGAAGGACAAGACTCTCCAGTGGTGGTGACCTGCAAGGTGTGTGCCATGTTTGTTTTCTTGCCTGAGAACAACATGGCCTACACCTGCAACAAGTGCAAGTTGATCACGCTGCTGGAGGAAAAAGTAAGTGGACTGGAGCGGCGACTGTCAACCCTCCGGGGAATAAGAGAACACGAAGAGTTCTTGGACAGAATGGGGGAACTACAGCAGCAAAGGGCAGACCAGAAGCTTGAAGAGCAACAGCAAGATGAGGCAGAAGTGGGAAATGCTGAGGAGAAGAAAAATGGAGTAGAGGATACTCCTTGGAAAACGGTGACAGTTAGGAGAAGAAGAACTAGACGCCACTCTGCACCAGTGGAAGGGGTGGAGCTGTGGAACCGATTCCAGGTACTTGCAGATGAGACTGGAGGACAGCCTGCAGAGGAAGAATCACAGGGGAACCTGCATGAGAGTGAGCAAGAGGCTAAAGGTCAGTCAAACAGAGGCGATGAAACCCAGGCCTACAAGAAGAAGAAGAGAAGAGTGGTAGTAGTGGGAGACTCCTTGCTGCGTGGGATCGAGACCCAAGTATGTCGCGAAGACCCGTGGACTCGCCAGGTATGTTGTCTCCCGGGAGGACAGATTAGAGACGTGACTGAAAGGTTGCCTGCACTCATAAAGCCCACTGACAGGTATCCCTTTCTTCTCATCCATGTGGGAACAAATGATACCGCCAAGCGGAGCTACGAAGAGATCACGTCAGACTTTGAAGCTTTGGGAAGGAAACTCAAGAACTTTGGGGCCCAGATAGTTTTCTCATCCATCCTTCCAGTAGTTAGAAGAGGGATAGAAAGGGAACGAAAAATACTCCGGGTGAATGACTGGCTATGAAGGTGGTGCCGACGAGAGAGATTTGGATTCTGGGACCACGGGCTATACTTCCTGGAAGATGGGCTGTTGGCTAGGGATGGGTTGCACCTCACAAAGGCTGGGAAGAATGTGTTTGGCCACAGCATGAAGAACTTCATCAGGAGGGCTTTAAACTGAATCCTACGGGGAAGGGAGATGTAATGTTGGGGGTAACAATGGACGTAGGCGCATGCACTGCAATGGAGAGAACAGCGCTGATAGCGCCCAATAATAGTCTTCAGACACATGTAGGAAGAAAGCCAGACTATGAAGCACATGGTCTTCGATGTCTATATACTAATGCCCAGAGTATGGGAAACAAACAGAACGAACTTGAACTCTTAATACAGGAGGGAAATTATGACTTGATAGGTATAACTGAGACTTGGTGGGATGACTCTCATGACTGGAATACAGCAGTTGAAGGATATAACTTGTTCAAAAAGAACAGGAGGAACAGAAAGGGAGGCGGGGTTGCACTGTATGTGAAAAATACATATCTCTGCACAGAAATACAGGAGGAGGAGCTTGGTAGCCCCATCGAGAGCATCTGGGTTGAAATAAATGGAGCAAAGAATAAAAGGAACCTGGTGGTCGGAGTCTACTACCGGCCACCCAATCAAGGAGAAGCCAAGGATGAAACTTTTGAAAAGCAAATAGCCAATGTTTTAAGGAAGCATGATGTAGTAGTAATGGGGGACTTCAATTTCCCCGATATTTGTTGGGAGACAAATTCTGCAAAACATGGCCCCTCCAGGAAATTCCTGACTTGTGTGGCGGATAACTTCCTCCTACAGAAAGTAGAGGAAGGAACTAGAGGATCGGCTATCCTTGACTTGATCCTAACCAACAGAGATGACTTAGTGGATAAAGTAGCAGTTACAGGAACTCTGGGGGAAAGCGACCATGTTGTACTTGAGTTCTTGGTTCTAAGGGAAGCAAAAGCCGAGTGTACTCAAACGCGTACCCTGGATTTTAGGAAAGCTGATTTTAATAAACTCAGAACAATGATCAGTAAGGTCCCATGGCAAACAATGCTAGCGAGAAAAGGAGTCCAAGATGGGTGGGAACTTTTAAAAAAGGAAATTCTCAAGGCACAATCACAAACAATTCCAACAAGAAGAAAAGGTGGAAGACAACAGAAGAAGCCAATGTGGCTTCACAAAAAGCTTAGGGATGACCTGAAAACAAAAAAGGACACATATAGGAAGTGGAAAGAAGGCCAAGTAACAAAGGAAGAGTACAGGCAGGTAGCACAGAATTGCAGGGATGGCGTCAGGAAGGCTAAAGCGGAGAACGAGGTGAGGTTAGCGAGGGATGCTAAAAACAACAAAAAGGCTTTCTTCAGCTACGTGCATAGTAAAAGGCAGAGGAAAGAAATGGTTGTTCAGCTATTAAATAAGGATGGCAAAATGATAACAGATGACAAAGAAAAGGCAGAGGTGCTCAATTCCTACTTTGGCTCAGTCTTCTCCCAAAAGAGGGTCTATGACCCCCCTGGCAAAGGCGAAGTACAGGCTGAAGGGGCAGGATTGCAGCTTGAGATCGACAGGCATATGGTCAAGGAACACCTCATTACTTTGAATGAGTTCAAATCTCCAGGGCCAGATGAACTGCATCCTAGAGTAATAAAGGAACTGGCAGAAGAACTCTCAGAACCGCTGTCTATTCTCTTTGAGAAATCATGGAGGACCGGGGAAGTGCCAGATGACTGGAGGAGGGCTAACGTTGTCCCTATCTTCAAAAAGGGTAAAAAGGAGGAACCTGGGAACTACAGACCAGTCAGTCTGACATCAATCCCTGGGAAAATTCTGGAGCAGATCATAAAGCAATCCATCTGGAAGCACCTTGAAAACAATGCAGTGATTACTCGAAGCCAACATGGATTTGTCAAAAACCAGTCCTGCCAGACAAATCTGATCTCATTTTTTGATCAAGTCACCTCCCTTGTAGACCGTGGGAATGCTGTAGACATCATATACCTCGACTTCAGCAAAGCTTTCGACAAAGTGCCCCATGATATCCTGATGAGCAAACTTGCTCGAAGTGGGCTAGATGAAACAACGATCAGGTGGATCCACAGTTGGCTACAGAATCGGACTCAAAGAGTGCTTATCAATGGGACCTTCTCAAGCTGGGGAGAGGTAACGAGTGGGGTACCGCAGGGCTCAGTCCTGGGCCCAGTGCTCTTCAACATTTTGATTAATGACTTGGAGGAGGAGGTGCAGGGAATGCTGATCAAATTTGCAGATGACACAAAATTGGGAGGGATAGCTAATACTTTGGAAGACAGAAACAAAATTCAAAGTGATCTGGATAGACTGGAGTGCTGGGCAGAAAACAACAGAATGGCATTTAATAGGGACAAATGCCAAGTTCTGCACCTAGGAAAAAGAAACCAAATGCACAGTTACAAGATGGGGGATACGTGGCTCAACCACACTACGAGCGAGAAGGATCTTGGAATTGTCGTCGATCACAAGCTGAATATGAGCCAACAATGTGATGTGGCTGCAAAAAAGGCAAATGCTCTTTTGGGCTGCATTAATAGAAGCATCGCTTCCAAATCCCGGGAAGTACTAGTTCCCCTCTACTCAGCACTGGTTAGGCCTCATCTGGAGTACTGTGTCCAGTTCTGGGCACCACACTTTAAGAAGGATGCAGACAAGCTGGAGAGGGTTCAAAGGAGGGCAACAAAGATGATCAGGGGACTGGAAACAAAGCCCTATGAAGAGAGACTGAAAGAACTGGGCATGTTTAGCCTTGAGAAGAGAAGACTGAGGGGAGATATGATAGCACTCTTCAAGTACTTGAAAGGTTGTCACAGAGAAGAAGGCCAGGATCTCTTCTTGATCATCCCAGAGTGCAGGACACGGAATAATGGGCTCAAGTTACAGGAAGCCAGATTCCGGCTGAACATCAGGAAAAACTTCCTGAGTGTCAGAGCAATACGGCAATGGAACCAATTACCTGGGGAGGTGGTGGGCTCTCCCACACTGGAGGCCTTTAAGACGAGGCTGGACAGCCATTTGTCAGGGATGCTCTGACTTGGATTCCTGCATTGAGCAGGGGGTTGGACTCGATGGCCTTGTAGGCCCCTTCCAACCCTACTATTCTATGATTCTATGATTCTACAAGCTGGGTTTCGAAGAGGCAGAGGAACTAGAGATCAAATCGCCAATGTTCGCTGGATCATGGAGAAAGCAAGAGAATTCCAGAAAAACGTCTATTTCTGCTTCATTGACTACGCTAAAGCCTTTGATTGTGTGGATCACAACAAACTGTGGCAAATTCTTAAAGTGATGGGAGTACCAGACCACCTTACCTGTCTCCTGAGAAACCTGTACGAGGGTCAAGAAGCAACAGTAAGAACCAGACATGGAACAACCGAGTGGTTCAAAATTGGGAAAGGAGTACAACAAGGCTGCATATTGTCACCCTGCTTATTTAACTTATATGCAGAGTACATCATGAGAAACGCTGGGTTGGATGAATCACAGGTCGGAATTAAGATTGCCGGGAGAATTATCAACAACCTCCGATATGCAGATGATACCACCCGAATGGCAGAAAGCGAAGAGGATCTCAAGAGCCTCTTGTTGAGGGTGAAAGAGGAGAGTGCAAAAGCTGGTTTGAAACTCAACATTAAAAAAACTCAGATCATGGCATCTGGCCCCATCACTTCCTGGCATATAGAAGGGGAAGAAATGGAAGCAGTGACAGATTTTACTTTCTTGGGCTCCAAGATCACCGCAGACGGTGACTGTAGCCATGAAATTAAAAGACGCTTGGTCCTTGGGAGGAAAGCTATGGCAAACGTAGACAGCATAGTAAGAAGCAGAGACATCACCTTGCCGACAAAGGTCCGTCTAATCAAAGCTATGGTTTTCCCAGTAGTAATGTATGGCTGTGAGAGCTGGACTATAAGGAAGGCTGAGCGCCGAAGAATTGATGCTTTCGAACTGTGTTGCTGGAGAAGACTCTTACGAGTCCCCCGGACTGCAAGGAGGTCAAATCAGTCAATCCTAGAGGAAATCAACCCTGAGTGCTCATTAGAAGGACAGATACTGAAGCTGAAGCTCCAATATTTTGGCCACCTAATGCGAAGAGAAAACTCTCTGGAAAAGACCCTGATGCTGGGAAAGACTGAAGGCAAAAGGAGAAGGGGACGACAGAGGATGAGATGGCTAGATAGCATCACGGATGCAATGAATATGAACTTGAGCACACTCCGGGAGAGAGCGCAGGACAGGAAGGCCTGGCGTGCTATGGTCCATGGGGTCACGAAGAGTCAGACATGACTGAACGACTGAACAACAACAACAAATTAAGTGACACTGGACCTGATGCACCAGTGAATATGCACAGTATCTAGGGCTGTGCATGTGCAGTTTTGTAGCTAAAATTGTGTTAATCAGCTTTTGGCAAGGAATGAGGGTTTTCCACCACCACCATGCCTGAATAGCTAGTGGTAGTGATGGATTGCATCTTACTATACAGGGCAGTGCATGCAGTGGTGCAGTTTGGGATGGACTTTGGGGCCCAATCCCAAATGACCACCCAGATAACAGCAGGCTCAGAAGCAAACTCCATTTTATTTCTGTAGTCATGATGGTGCTATGATTTAAGTGGGTTTACAACACAAAACTCCACATGTTCAGAGCATTATATTTTTTTTTAAACTCAGGGTTGGCGAACAGTGCTGCTGTTGTTGTTCCAGCATATCAGGAATATAGAAGCCATTTTAAAGCATGTGGGAGGAGGGTGGAAGAGAAGTGTTAGTTACGTGCTTCACAATGGAAGTAAAGGGTGTCTAAAGGGGGTCCCCATAAGACCATTAAGCCCAGGGTCTAAAATTACCCAGCTACACCACTGGGCACATGCAGAGCCTTGGCTGCTGGACTGGACTGTATACCATCTATTACAGGTTTCCCAACCTGGTGTCCTCCAAAAGTGTGAGACTACAATTCCCTGCATGCCCTAGCCAACCATGCTGGCTGGCACATGCTGTAATTTGAAGTCCAATACATCTGAAGGGCACCAGGTTGGGGAAGACTGATCTATTATATCTATGATTCACCAAGCAGCTAATGATATACATCTCAGAGCCTGTGTCCACCTGTTATATGGGCCCTACCTGAATCAGAGCAAATGAGTCTCTCAGAAAATTCAGATGTAATGTCTAGCATACACTTAGTTCACAGGGTCTGTGGTCTTATAACAGAGGAAGCTAGAACTGACAAGTTCCAAACCCCCACAAATATGCATGAATTTATAGTGTAAGAGTGAACTCTGTCCTGATATAACACTGTTAAATTTTAGATATTGTATGACGTAAGTGGGACCTACAGCTAGGGGTGTAAGAAACCGCACTTATCTGGCTCCGCCAGGTTCCACTGGGGGGGAGGTGCTCCGTCCCTCCCCCTGGATTCCTTGCCGGGGGGGAGGCAATCCGGTCCTCCCCCCTGGAATCCTCGAAAGCCGGCTGTGCTCCACGGCAGCTCCGTAGAGCAGCTGGCCAGGCCCAGGCCAGGGCTGTCTGCAGCCGGATTTCTGGCCGCGGAGGGCTCTGGGTAAGGGGGGGGAACGCGTACGCAAATGGCGGCTACGGCCGCCGACATTTACATTCTTTATTTTTCTTCGTCTTAGTCTACATAAATATTTACATAGACTAAGACGAAGAAAAATAAGGAACACAAATGGCGGCGGCTGTAGCCGCCGCCATTTGCAAAAGCCTTTTTTTTTTTTTTTACCCAGATGTTTTAGGCTATGTAAAAACTTATGTAGCCTATCACGTCTCTGTAAAAAAAGAAAGAAAAAAAGACAAGACTGCAAATGGCGGCGGTGGCAGCCAGTCGGAAGACCAGCCGCCGCAGCTACTGCAGCCGAAGCTGCCGCTGAAGCCGCCGCCGGAGCCACCGCCACCGCCACCGCCCAGAACATCCGCCCCAGCTACGTCTCGTCCCAGGGGGGATCCGCGGGGAGGTGGGGGGGTGGCAGGCCGTTCCGCCATGGAGTTCGGGAGGCCGAATGCACTGGCATTCGGCCTCACCGAGATCCGTGGCAGAATTCTCTGACATCCCTACTTACAACAAAATGTTGCACTGTCTGTATCTTCACTTCACAACAGGAGCGCTCCTGCTCAAATTTCTAGTCAGACAATGATGTCCTCCTACAATATACTCCATTCTGTTTCCCCTTTCCACATTTTTCTATTTTTCTTTTCCTACTGACACTCAGCTTTGTAACTTCACTGGTAATGTCCTGATTAGACTACTGCAATGGGGCTGCCCTTGAAGATGACTTGGAAGTTGCAGCTAGTGAAAAATGCAGGAGCTAGACTGCTGACTGGAACATCTCAGAACATATGCTTCTGGTTAGAATTCAAGGTGCTAGTGATGACATTTAAAGCCCTAAGCAGCTTGGGACCTTGTTATTTGAGGGAGCACCCCTCCCCCCATATATGCCTGCCTGAGGATTGAGATCTGCTGGAGGAGCCCTCCTCTGCATCCCACCAGTGCGAGACATATGCTATGGTGGGACGTGGGAGAGGGCCTTCTCTGCTGTGGCACCCTGGTTGTAGAATGCCCTCCTCTTGGAGGCCTGATTGGCGCAGACATTGGTTTCATTTTGGTGCCAAGTTAAAACATGGCTTTTTATCAAAGCCTTTGAGGGCTAAATGCATTCCCTAAAGTAGCACACTGTTTTATTGTTTTAGATTTTAAATTGGTATTAGCTTGCTTAATCGTCTAATATGTTTTTAGCTGTTTACATTATTGTTTTATACTGTCTAAATTGATTTTATCTGTATACTGCCCTGAGATCTTAATGATACAGGGTGGGATATAAATGTTTTAAATAAATAAATAAATAAATAATAAAACTTTCTGTGTCTAGTGTGTAGTCCTTACTGGACTGTGTTTTGTGGCTCTAAGCTCCTTACAGTGGTGTTTTTAAAGGACTTCTTTTATAGTTCTGTAACCTTTGGGATTCCTGCAACCATGTTGAGACCTCCATCTTGTTCTTCTGTGGCCCAGTTTCAGCTCTAATCCTGTCAGCACTCACCACCTGAGTTCGCTATTAGAGGGAGTGATTGCATTGACAGATACAGCAGCCTTTTACAAATGCAAGGTTTTCTTTTTCATTCTGTGTTCCTCTGTAAAAGCCTCTGAAGGTCAACATGGAACAAAAGGCTTAAGAGGCCATCGTCACTTTAGCACGTAGCTAATGGACTACATCCCAAATAAAATTTCATGGGTTTGATGAGTACAGTACTGAAAGATTTCCAAAGGCCAATGTACAAGGAAGAAAGCCGTGCAAATGTAAATATGACGTTGGAAAGCACAATGGATTATTGCACTTCCGAACTAGAGATGTGGGTTTAAATCACAGAAAGCATGGGTAACAAAAAGACCCTTGACAGTCTCATCCATCACAGTCACCTGGCCATATACAACATTGGCCAGCTAATGTTCAGTAATTGTACACTTTTACAAGGCACTTATCTTAACAGCATCATCCAATACAAAACCTCTTAATTACAGTGGCATTTTGGTCCTCAACCTTTGTGCTACACCTGCCAAGCCCCATGCAATGTCCCTGCTATTCTGTCTCACAGGCCAGCAGCCAGAACATTTCTGGACCATCATCAATCAATGTGAAACAGCAAAAACCTAAATACAAGCAATCGAATATGTTCCAAGTTATTTATTAAATAATTTAAGTTAAATTAAATTTAAAATAAGTGCCAGCAGGTTGCCTATCATCCAAATGCCCTTGCACTCATAGAGCGCCAGATTGTAAGAGCAGGTTTTCGCCTTACTGAGTAATTGGATAGAGTACTACCTGCATGTTTTCTCATTTCTCCACATAAGTAAAAAGCTACCATGCTAACCTTAATTTTTTAATAAAGCAATGGTGAAAATTCTGTTAAAGATCTCAAATATTCCCACAGAGAACATGCCCCCATAGCACATTCCCAGTAGGGCTATAGCCCTTCACTGTGGCATCACTTTTTAACCACCACATAGCTCAGAAATAAATCCAGATTATGCCAACTCTGTTCCCATATCCATTCAGGGGGTTCAGTTACAATAGCAGTCATACCCTCAAGGTTTTGTCAGTTCAATCCAACTCACTTGAAGCAAAGTGCTTGTACTATTTAAGCTAATTTTGGTCAACTAAACTCAAGTTAAACAAGGTTATTATCTATCTATCTATCATCATCATCATCATAATCATGAACATGTATATAGATCAGAATATAATAGTCCTTGGATGTTAACATTTCTACTGGTCTATAGAATATCTATGGGTGCAGTCCTATGGGCTTTGGAAAGCATCTCAGGGACCATAGGATTTTTCAGAGTTTCCCTTCCAAGGCCGTAGTGGCTGCTATGAACTTTGTGGGCAGAGTTAGCCCACATTTTTTGTGAAGGCTGAATTGTTAAAGCCTATTTCACACACAATTCAGTGCTGCCTTCAACAAAGAGCAATAGAAAGTATGCTTTGACACACACATACCCTGCCCAAAGCACACAACCTAATATAAGTCAGAAATATTTGTAGAAATGTAATGCATAATATTATTTGTTTATCATACCCACAGAGAAATGAAACTGATATGTAGGACAATAAGGTACTGTAATGGTCATTAAGCATTAGTGACTTCTTTTATGTAATTGTATGTAATCATTAAAATTTAAAATTTATTTAAATAAGTAATGTTATTTAACATTTCGTTCATAGAATCATAGAACAGTAGGGTTGGAAGGGGTCTATAAGACCATCAAGTCTACCCCCTGCTCAGTCTCAGTGCAAGAATCTAAGTCAAAGCATCCCTGACAGATGGCTGTCCAGCTTCGTCTTGAATGCATCCAGTGTGGGAGAGCCCACCACCTCCCTAGGTAGTTGGTTCCATTGTCGTATTGCTCTAACAGTCAGGAAGTTTTTCCTGATGGTCAGCCAGAATCTGGCTTCCTGCAACTTGAGCCCATTATTCCGTGTCCTGCAGTGTGGGATGATGGAGAAGAGATCCTGGCCTTCCTCTCTGTGACAATCTTTAAATATTAACATCAAAATTTAGTTAATTTTAATCTATTTAATGTATTTATTAGATCTATATCTTGTCCATCATCACATGTGATCTTGGACGGATCACAACAATCAAGTAAAAACAGAAACAATTTAAAACAGAAGCATCAGGCAACCAGATACCCAAAGGCCTGCTGAAAAATAAAAGCTTTCAGTGGGAGCCAAAGGGTCTCTAATGTGGCAACCAAATGAAGGTTGAGTGGTGGGGGAGTTCCACAGCTGGAGTGCTACTGCTGAGAAGGCTCTCCGATGAGTTGTAGATGTTTCAACCTCTGTTTCTGATAGCATCCTCAGAAAAGCCTCCCCAGCTGAACTCAAAGCCCAGGCAGGATTATATGGGAAAGGTGTTTGTTCAGGTATCCAAATCCTGAGCCATTTAGGGCTTTGCACATTAGTATCACCACCTTGAATTGGGCCCAATGACTAATAGGCAGCCAGTGCAGGTCTTTCAGGACTGGCATAATATGTTCGCTTAGAACTGCTAACACATAATTGCCCTGGGACAACAGGGCTGAGGGGCAGCACATGGTGACCTCATCTAGGGATGGCAGAGAAATCTGCAGCAGATTCAAATGAGTTTGGGTTTCTTTGAATACTGTCCACTGGGGCTCATTTCATCTAAAGTTAGTTCTGGCTAGGGATGTACTGTTTGTGTAAAATCCGATCCATCTGCATTTCACAGATGGTCAGGCACCTTTTGTTCCATCATCCACTCATTGGTGGAATCAGATTTTTTTTGTTTCCAAAGGTGTGCAAATTCACACTTTTGCAAATTCACATTGGCACACATTGGCACTTGCAAAAATGTGCAAATCCCTCCCAAATGGGCATTTTCACACTTTAGCCTATGGCGGAAATGCACATTTTTGGCTGGACCTTTTAAAATTTTACATATTTTTCTATTATTAGATTTCCACAAAATTCTGGAAAGTTAGAAAAACAGTCCGCAAGTCTGTGGAATTTGCCTGACTGAGGAAAAGCTGTTCTGCTGCAAAATCTGCAGGTTGGATTAATAAAAATCTGAACTTATTTGATTCCATTGCAGATCTCTCTGATGTCCCTAGTTGTGGCTACCTGCCCCTTTGAAAACAAGGGAGCCTCAGTCAGTAACATTGTCAACATGTTCTTCTAACTTGAGCTGAATCTCTGAGTGTTCTAGACATTTTGCCCCAGTACCATAGTGAATGGCTGAACTGGCCCTAATGCTTACAAGGTGAACAATTTTACTGAAGCAACATCTCTTTTTTCTATGTTAAGGAACATCATCAGTAAGGAATTGACCTGATTCAACAACCAGTGCAGAATGTAGCCTAACCAATATTTTCATCTTCTAATATGCCCTTGTAAATAGTATTGAAATGTACAGCACAGAATAAACAATAGCATTCAAAAGGACATGAACAAAATTCAGTAAACATAGACTGCTGTTATCATAGGGGGAAAAAGAGCCCAAATGTCATTGAAGCCATCCAGGGAGAAGAAATGCTAAAAAGTCTGTGTTTTATTTTGAATTATCCCAATAATGTATCATAATTGCCTGTCTAACCTTGAAGCATGAATAAGGGAGAAAAATATCAGGAAAATTACCCAAGAATTTAAATGGTAGAACATGGCCTATCAATGGTATTAAAAACAGGGAGATATTTTTATTTTTTTCCATTAATGGTAGTTCAAAAAAGACCTTTTAAAAGTATGAAGAGGATGACTTTATATAATGAAAGAAATGAACATCTTTGCCATCAATTTTCCACTTATCTCTAATTCTTACAGAAATCCATATGATTTAATCTGAAGAGAGAAGTCAAAACAGAAAAAAAATCTCTGTGCTAATTGTAAAGACAAATTTAACCAGCAGCATGGCACAAGTTATATTTGTTTAATTTGTTACCTTGGCTTTATGTTTTAGACCATGGTAGGTGCGAGAAATGTAATAAATTATTACCATTACCTCTAACTGCAAACTTTATGCTTAACAGAAACCTAACATCAAGAATAACATTTAAAACAACAGCAACAACCACCAAGGCTGCAATCCTATACTCACTTACAGGGGATAAGCACAATTGAACTCAGTGGAATTTACTTCTGACATGTATAGGATTGCACTGTAAGTGTAAGTTTAAAGTATGGACCATCTATCAAGTATGTCACACATAAAGGTGGCAGGAATAGCTAATTTATGATAGCAGGAGGGATAGCTAATTTTTAATAGGGATATAATAATAGGGATGGTGGGAGGGATAGCTAATAGGGATGGGATAGCTAATAGGGATGGGATAGCTAATCGGGATAGCTAATCGGGATAGCTAATTTATTTAATTTACACTGTAGGTGTAATTTTAAAGTATGGACCATCTATCAAGTATGTCACACATAATGGCAGGAGGGATAGCTAATTTATAATATGGGGCAAGTAGAGAGTTCTCCACTGAAAAACAAAAGTGGAGACATTTTAAAGCCCAAAGTAAGGCTACCATTTCAGCCCAATATCCCATCCACACCCATCCACATACACATATACCCTGGGATTGTCAGATTGTGGGTATGACAAGATGATACATGTATTGTACAGAGATGGTTTGGGCCATTTGTGTGGTAGAGGCAGGAAATCCAACTTGTTGTTCTTCAATAGAAAAAGAAAAAAACAATTTGCTAAATAATTATAATTTACTGCCCTTTAATGATACCTCTCTGTCTAACAGTAGGGAATAGCTTTGCATACTTTAGCATCAGCTGAGCTTGTCCTTCCTGTTCCAATGTAAAGGTTCTTGCTTGTTGGAGCTACTGGGATAGAGTAAAGGAGATGAGGCTAGCATACAGCTAGGTCCAATGGCTGTTTCTTCTTCAAAGAGGGAGCTTGGTGGCTGGGATATCATATAACATGGACCAGTGCAGGGGCCCTTAGTACTGTTGGGGTTTGTGGCCTGCTTGGACAGAAACAGTAGGGCCACTCCAGTGCTGCACTCCTGCCTCCTAGAAGCAAAACCACACTTGGCATGGGTAGGAGCAGAAGGGGGAAAACATATCTATCTATCTATCTATCTATCTATCTATCTATCTATCTATCTATCTATCTCTATACTGTCCAATAGTCTCCGGGCCATTCACAAAAATTAAAACCAAAAAGCACACAGTAAAACAAGGTAAAATATAAAAGCATTAAAACCACAATACAACAATACAATCAGAATAAAACCAGAATAAAACCTAGCAGCAATGCAGAGATTTAAATTTAGGGATGTCAGAGAAATCCGCTGTGGATTGAAATGAGACCAGATTCTTTGGAATCCGGCCTCAGGAATCCGCAGTGGATCAGGACCACTTATCTCTGCTCCAGGAGGACTGGAGGCGGAACAGCACTCTTGCCAGCCAGAGCCATTCGCCTCCTCCCTGTTCCTGCCGATTGCCATGTCTTAAAAAAAAAAAAAGGCAATCACGAGGATGTGCCCATAGACTTATACGCAAATAGAGTCATGAATCTTGCATATAAGTCTATGTGTCCATAGGCTTATACGCAAGATTCACAGCTCTATTTTGTGTATAAGTCTATGGGCACATGCAATCAGCAGGATAAATAAAAGACATGGCAGTTGGCAGGGACAGAGAGGAGGCGAATGGCTGTGGCTGGCTGGAGGGAAGGTAAGTGCCCCCAAGCCAGTTCCCCACCCCCTGGAATCTGAGCGGAGCGGAACTGCTCTGGAGGATTCTGGGGGGGCGGGGAGGAACGGATTGCCTCCCCCCACCATGGATTCCCCACCGGAACAGATGGTGGGGAATCCGTACACCCCTATTTAAAATACAGATTTTAAACACCAAAGCTTAAAGACTAGAGAGCTAAAATGCCTGGGAGAATAAAAAGGTCTTCACCTGGTGCCAGAAAGAATACAACGTAGGTGCCAGGTGAACCTCACTAAGGAGCTCATTCCACAGCCAGGGTGCCACAGCACAAAAGGCCCTCTTCCTAGTAGCCAACCGCCTTAATTCCTTTGGCAGTGGCTCACAGAGAAGAGCCACTGAGGATGATTTTAAGGTCTGGGCAGGCACATATGGGAGGAGGCGATCCTTCAGATAACCTGGCCCCAAGCCGTTAAGGGCTTTGAATGTTAATACCAGCACTTTGAATGGGGCCCAGAAATGGACTGGCAGCCAGTGCAGCTGGAAAAGTACTGATGTAATATCAGCTTGTTGGCCAGTCCCTGCAATCTTGCTGCCTTGCTGACTAGCTGAAGTTTCCAGACTGTTTTCAAAGGCAGCCCCATGTCTAATGCACTGAAGTAATCCAGATGAGAAGTTATCAGACCATGGATAACTGTAGCTAGGCTATCTCTGCCCAGATAAGGGTGCAGTTGGTATACCAGCCTAAGCTGATAAAAAATGCTCTGTGCCACTGAGTTCACCTGTGCCTCAAGTGACAATTCTGGGTCCAAGAGCACCTCCAAACTACAAACCTGATCCTTTAGGGGGAGTGCAACTGCCTCCAGAACAGGTTGAATATCACCTAGCCAGGCAGACGAACCACCCACTAACAGTACCTCCGTCTTGTCTGGATTGAATTTCAGTTTATTGGCCCTCATCCAGTCCATTACCGTGCCCAGGCACTGATTCAGAACAGCCACTGCCTCACCTGGGTTTGATGAGAAAGAAAGGTAGAGCTGGGTGTCATCTGCATATTGATGGCACCTCAGCCCACACCTCTGGATAACCTCCCCTAGTGGTTTCATGTAGATGTTGAACAGCATGGGGGATAAAATAGAGCCCTGTGGAACCCCATGGCATAATTTCCATGGCACAGAGCAATAATCCCCCAGCACCACCTTCTGGAATCTGCCATCCAAGTAGGAGCAGAACCACTGCAGTGCAGTGCCTCCAACTCCCAACCCAGACAACCTATCCAGAAGGATACCATGGTCAATGGTATCAAAGGTCACTGAGAGGTCCAGGAGAATTAATAGGGTTGCACTCCCCTGTCCCTCTCCCGGGAGAGGTCATCCCACAGAGCAACCAAGGCAGTTTCCATTCCAAAACCAGGCCTGAAGCCCTACTGAAATGGATCTAGATAATCTATTTCATTCAAGACTGTCTGGAGTTGTCCTGCAACCACCCGCTCAAGCACCTTGCTCCATGTCAGCCACCGGCCTATAATCATTAATGTCCTCCGGGTCCAGGTTAGGTTTTTTCAGGAGTGGTCTGATTACTACCTCTTTTAAAGAAGCTGGCACCACTCCCTCTCTCAAGGAGGAATTTACAACCTCCTGGACCCAGCCGGACAACCCCTCCTTGTTTGATTTAATAAGCCATGAAGCGCAAGGGTCAAGCACACAAGTGGTCGATCGGACTTGGCCAAGCACCTTGTCTGTATCCTCAGGCCTCAATAACTGAAACTCATCCAATAACGTAGGAGAATACACGTAGGGAAACATGTAGTGAATGGGCAAACATGTAGTAGAATGCACACCAAAATGGCAAGATTGAATTCCTTTCAGTTTGATTTGTAGCACACTTGCCACAAAAAAGTGGTCACCTCTGTCTTAATCTAATTGATGCCTCTTTTCCAAGGCATATGAGCCCTGTTCAGGACAGGAGTTCACTCCACAGACAATTCAAATTGCATGAGGCGAAAAGCATTGGCCCTTCCATCTCCATCATGTTCCCATTGCTCAACTCCATCCTCCTCCTAACTTTGGAGAGCTGATTTCTGTAACAGGAAGTCTGGTCCAGGTGCCATTTAGGATAGGGGAAGGAGCCTGGGAAAGGAGGACCAGCCAGCAGCTGCACCGGGTGATCCTGAGCCTGAGCCTGCTTCTGCCCCCGCCCACAGGTACTTAAGGCGGGGCTGCCAGAGGCAGCGCCTCGGCGTGAGCCTCGGCATCGCGCCAAGTACGATGCTAAGTGCGCACTTAGTGTCACACTTGGAGTCGCGTAGGACCTGAAGACCTACCCACCTGCTTCTCCAGAGACACCAGCAGCCACAATACCAGCAGCAAATAGCGGCAGCAGAGGGCAGCAGCTTTAAAGACAAGGGGAAAGGGGCAAACGTGGACTTTATCTGCTCCTTCTTAGCTGCTGTTCTCTTTTATCTCTTTTATCTTTTATATTCTTTTAAACTGTTGTGCTATTTATATCTTAACAATTTAATATATGCCTGGGAGGACTATTGGGCAACTCAGGGAGTCAGAGAGGTGCCACCATAACTGTGGTCACAGGCAGGGGGAGGTATGGCGTTGGGGGATTAACAAGCCAGCTGAGGAGAAGAGGGGCTAGACACCTTACAGCTGTCCCCTCTTCTGGTTCTTCCCCCAACCTGATGGTTCCTGGCAGCCTTACCAGTCTGCCCTCGGGTCTGGTGGTGCTGCTGCTGAATGCCAGGTCGGCCCAAAATAAAATCTCCCTCATCCATGACTTGATTGTGGATGAGGGGGCTGATGTGGCATGTATTACTGAGACCTGGGTGGGGGAACTGGGAGGGGTCACTCTCTCCCAGCTGTGCCCTCCTGGGTACTCGGTGCAGCACCAACACCGACTTGAGGGTCGGGGAGGGGGGGTTGCCATGGCCTATAGGAATTCAATCTCCCTCTCCAGGCTTCCTGCTCATTTGAGCGCAGATCTTGAGTGTTTGTACCTTGTGTTGGGTACCCGGGACAGATTGGGGATTCTGTTGGTGTACCGCCCACCCCGCTGCCCATCAGACTCCCTGCCTGAGCTGATGGAGGTGGTCTCGGACTTGGTGTTGAGGACCCCTAGGATGATGGTCCTGGGGGATCTCAACTTCCATGCCGAGGCTGCTGTATCCGGGGCGGCTCAGGACTTCATGGCTGCCATGACAACCATGGGGCTGTCCCAACATGTCATCGGCCCAACGCATACAAAAGGACACATGCTTGATCTGGTTTTCTCGACTGGGCAGGAGGATGGTGATCTGAAAGTGGAGGAATTAACATCTGTCCCTTTGTCATGGTCAGATCACTTCCTGCTGAGGTTTAGACTCCTGGCGGCCTTTCCCCTCTGCAAGGGTGGGGGACCTATTAAAATGGTCTGCCCCCGGAGATTAATGGATTCCGATGGATTCCAGAGGGCTCTGGGGGATTTTCCTGCTGGTATGGCTGGTGCTCCTGTCGAAGCCCAGGTCGCTCTGTGGAATGGAGAGATGACTCGGGTGGTTGACACGATCGCGCCCAAGCGCCCTCTCCCTCTGAGCAGAGCCCGGCCAGCTCCTTGGTATACACCTGAGCTGAGTGTAATGAAGCAAGAGGGGAGACGGCTAGAACGCAGGTGGAGGAAAACTCGTGCTGAGTCTGACCGAACACAGGTAAGAGTCCACTATCGAGCCTACTCTGTGGCGGTGAGGGTGGCAAAGAGACAGTTCTTTTCCACCAGCATTGCATCTTCTCAGTGTTGTCCAGCGGAGCTTTTCCGAGTGGTTCATGGCCTGTTACATTCTGGGCCAGGGAGAGAGACGGTGGAACCCTCGGTAGCACGCTGTGACGAGTTTGCACGGCACTTTGAGGATAAAGTCGCTCAGATTCGTCATGAATTGGACACCACCATTAATGCAGTTCCATTGGTGGAGGCGTTCAGAGCACCGTCTGGTCCAGTTTTATTGGATGGGTTTCAGTTACTGAGGCCTGAGGATGCGGACAAGGTGCTTGGCCAAGTCCGATCGACCACTTGTGTGCTTGACCGTTGCCCTTCATGGCTTATTAAATCAAACAAGGAGGGGTTGTCCGGCTGGGTCCAGGAGGTTGTAAATTCCTCCTTGAGAGAGGGAGTGGTGCCTAGGGATGGTGGAGAATTTCTCCCCGAAACTTTGGGGGGCTGAGCGCCAACGTGTTCGGCCCCCCAAACAAGTTTCGGGGAGAAATCCTCCGCACCCCCTCACACCCCGCACCCCCCCCCCCGGGACGGGACTTACCTTGGGCGAATGTCCCTCCCGGCGGCGGGTCTGGCCGGCGGTTCGGCGGGTGTTCGAGCGGGGCGGGAGCAGCAGCCGGTCTTTCGACCGGCTGCCACCGCCGCCATTGCAATAAAAGAAGAAAAAAAAAACGCCCCCTGATAGTCTACATGATGATTAACGTAGCCTATCACGGCTAGATTTGCAAAGTCAGCCATGATAGGCTATGTCAATCATCACGTAGCCTATCACGGGTGACTTAAAAAAAAAAAAGCACGTACAGATAATGGCGGCCCCCATAGGGAGCCGCCATTCCAATTCCTTATTTGGTCGCTGTAGTCTACGTAAAGATTTACGTAGACTACGGCGAAAATAAGGGCAATGCAAATAGCGTTGCCCTTATTTTCGCCGTAGTCTACGTAAAGATTTACGTAGACTACAGCAACCAAATAAGGAACGCGAATGGCGGCTCCCTATGGGGGCCGCCATTAGCGTACGCGCTTTTTTTTTTTTAAGTCACCTGTGATAGGCTACGTGATGATTGATGTAGCCTATCATGGCTGACTTTGCAGATCTAGCCGTGATAGGCTACGTTAATCATCACGTAGCCTATCAGGGGGCGTGTTTTGTTTTTTTTAAAACTTTCGCGTTCGCGGCCGGGCGAGGCGGGAAGCCTCCTCCCCGGCCTGAATTTCGGCCGGGCGAGGCGGGAAGCCTCTCCCCCAGCCTGAATTTTGGCCGGGGCAAGGCGGGAAGCCTCCCCCCCCGGCCTGAACTTCACGGGGGGAGCAACAAAGCGCCTCCCCCCCCACAGCGAACATCCTTCGAGGACAGGTAAGGGACTTCTGTCCACCCCTAGTGGTGCCTGCCGCTTTAAAAGAGGCAGTAATTAGACCACTCCTGAAAAAGCCTAACCTGGACCCAGAGGATGTTAACAATTACAGGCCAGTGGCCAACATCCCCTTCCTGGGCAAGGTGATTGAGCGGGTGGTTGTAGGACAGCTCCAGGCACTGATGAATGAAACGGATTATCTAGATCCATTTCAATCGGCTTCAGGCCTGGTTTTGGAACGGAAACTGCCTTGGTCGCCCTGTGGGATTACCTCTGCCAGGAGAGGGACAGGGGGAGTGCGACCCTGTTGATTCTCCTGGACCTCTCAGCGGCTTTCAATACCATCGACCATGGCATCCTTCTGGATATGTTGTCTGGGTTGGGAGTAGGAGGCACTGCACTACAGTGGTTCTGCTCCTACTTGGATGGCCGATTCCAGAAGGTGGTGCTGGGGGATTACTGCTCTGTGCCATGGCAATTGTGCCATGGGGTTCCACAAGGCTGTATTTTATCCCCCATGCTGTTTAACATCTACATGAAACCGCTGGGGGAGGTTATCTAGAGGTGTGGGCTGAGGTGCCATCAATATGCAGATGACACCCAGCTCTACCTCTCTTTTACATCAAAACCAGGTGAGGCAGTGACTGTTCTGAATCAGTGCCTGGGCACGGTAATGGACTGGATGAGGGCTAATAAACTGAAACTCAATCCAGACAAGATGGAGGTACTGTTAGTGGGTGGTTCGTCTGCCCAGCTAGGTGATATTCAACGTGTTCTGGAGGGGGTTGCACTCCCCCTAAAGGATCAGGTTCGTAGTTTGGGGGTGCTCTTGGATCCAGAACTGTCACTTGAGGCACAGGTGAACTCAGTGGCACGGAGCACTTTTTATCAGCTTAGGCTGGTATACCAACTACGCCCTTATCTGGACAGAGATAGCCTTGCTACAGTTATCCATGCTCTGATAACTTCTTGTCTGGATTTCTGCAATGCGTTATATGTGGGGCTGCCTTTGAAAACGGTCTGGAAACTTCAGCTGGTCCAAAATAGGGCTGCAAGATTGTTAACAGGGACTGGCCTACGAGCTCATATTACGCCAGTACTTTTCCAGCTGCACTGGCTGCCAGTCCATTTCCAGGCCCGATTCAAAGTGCTGGTCTTAACATTCAAAGCCCTTAACGGCTTGGGGCCAGGTTACCTGAAGGATCGCCTCCTCCCATATGTGCCTGCCCGGACCTTAAGATCATCATCAGCGGCCCTTCTCCGTGAGCTCCTGCCAAAGGAAGTGAGGCGGGTGGCTACTAGGAGGAGGGCTTTTTCTGCTGTGGCACCCCGGCTCTGGAATGAGCTCCCTAGTGAGGTTCGCCTGGCACCTACATTGTATTCCTTTCGGCACCAGGTGAAGACCTTTTTATTTTCCCAGGCATTTTAGCATTTTAGCTTTCTAAATTTTTATCTTTGCTGTTTTAAATCTGTATTTTAAACTCTTGCACTGCTGCTAGGTTTTATTGTGGTTGTATTGTTATATTGTGGTTTTAATGTTCTGTATATTTTAAATTGTTTTACTGTGTGTTGTTTGGATTTAATTTTTGTGAACCGCCCAGAGAGCTTCAGCTATTGGGCGGTATAGAAATGAAATAAATAAATAAATAAATAAATAAATAAAATAGTGAAAGATAAGCGGTGTGCAGGATAAGTGGTGTTGTGGAGGCAGGGCTTGCAGGGACCCAGCCCTGGCCCTTCTTTATTAGCAGGAACATTTGCCACACACACACACACACACACACACAGAGAACCCAGCGTGCAGCTGCAGCTGTGGTGAAGGCAAACTCCTATTAGGCATAATTAGGAAAGGAACTGAAAATAAAATTGCCAAGATCATACTCCTCTTATACAAATCGATGGTGTGATCACACTTAGGATACTGTGCACAGTTCTGGTCATGGCACCTAAAAAAGACATTGCAGAGTTGGAAAAGGGAAAAGGGAAGTACAGGGAAAGTAAAATGATCAAGGGGTTGGAGCAACTCCCCTATGAGGGAAGGTTACAACAGCTGGGATTGTTTATTTTAGGGGAAAAAAGGCGTGTAAGGGGAGATATGATAGAGGTGCACAAAATTGTGCATGGTGTGGAGAAAGTGGAGAAAGAGACCCTTTGCTCCCTCTCTCATAATACGAGAACCCAGGGTCATCCCATGAAGCTGATTGGTGGGAGATTCAGGACAGATAAAAGGAAGTACTTCTTCACACAGTGCATAGTTAAACTATGGAATTCATTTCCATAGGATGTAGTGATGGCCACCATTGGATGGCTTTAAAAGGGGACTGGACAAATTCCTGGAGGAAAAGGCTATCAATGGCAACTAGCCCTGATGTTAACATGCTACCTGCAATATCAGAGGCAATAGGCCTATGTACATCAGTTGCTGGGGAACATGGGCAGGAGGGTGCTGTTACACTCATGTCCTGCTTGTGGGCTTCCCGTGGGCAGCTGGTTGGCCACTGTGTGAACAGAACGCTGGACCAGATGGACCTTGGTCTGATCTAGTATGGCTCTTCTTATGTTCTTATGTTCTTATGTCCTAATTCCCTGTTTCCTCCGAGCTTAGCTGTAATATTCGGAGTAGCTGGGGGGAACAAATTTTCCCAGTAATTACATATTGTTCCCTGTTGTAATGCAAAGTATTTTGAGGGCCTTGGTCTTGAATGGGCAATTAAGAGCCATTAACTTTACAAAAGACTCAGTCCTAGCAGATGAAACTCCCTAGAACTAGTTTGTTGGTATGGAGAAACACAGCTGCCTGAATTTTTGGATTATCCCTGAGGGTGGGGCTATGGGGACTGTCATGATGACCGTCTGCACTTCAAAATGAACTCCTACACCATTGTGCAAGAGTTTCAATGAGTCGGGAAGCCCACCCAATCAGAGCAAACTCCCTGCACAGACATTAGCCCTCCAACACATGGAGGAGGATGCAGTGGAGCAACAGGGTGCAGGGACAACAATTCTAGTTGCTGTGGCATGATTAACTGAACAGGACTAGGAGCTTCAACTGACACGTGTGTGTGTATTGTTGGGGGGCAGGGAGAGAGAAAGAATATGTATGCAGGATTGTATGTATTGCTCTTGACATTCCCTATTCAAACTACTGCATACATTCCAGAGAATAAGAAAGAAAGAAAGGAAGGAAGGAAGGAAGGAAGGAAGGAAGGAAGGAAAGGTGCAGGCAATATTTTTCACTGGACCATGGTGAAGTTGGCATGCATCAGTTGCATGTATGTATGCAACAACTGGAAAACTCCACTAAAATATATCCAGTCATAATGACAGACTTTTGCAACATAAAAAGCTTGCATACCCTATTGCCAACAGAAGTTACTGTTATGTACATATTAACTCTTCATTCTCCCTGTGATATGAAAAAGACAAAAAAGATTGTTTTTTGTAAGCAACCGCCACTCTGAGTGCCTTTGTGTTATGAAATAAAACCTGCATATAAGTCCAATGGCATGCTTAAAATAAAGAAAGAAACAGAACAGCTAAGCCATTGCCTCCTCTCCGCCTCCAATTGTTTTCCATTCATACCAACTGTCCTGTTATGCACTTCCAATAACATGTTGTGCTGAGCACGTTGAAGCAGCAGTCTTCTCTCTGCCCTCCCCGCCCCCCACACCCCATTTTTTTAAACATGTATTCCAAGGGTTTTACTGGAGGGCTTACTTCTGTACTGCATTACTTATTAATTGGGGAATGGGGGGAGACATAAAGAATTAATCAATCACGCTGGTGCTGACAGTTTATTCATAATATAGAGACCTTCAGAATTTCATTTTCCATAGAGGCTCCATCCATTTACCAAAGTTTGAACATTTAGGTGTCATTTGCTGACTCCAGACTACAAGGCAAAACAGAAAAAGAAAAAAAGACAATTTAGCAATAAGAAAGATAAGTGGGACTTGGAACAAAATGTTACAGGCTGGAGTGCTGCTGTTCAGGATTCCAGCCACTTCAGTACACCACTCCAGTACATTACCATGCTGCTTTTCTGTTCCCCCACCCCACCCCAACACTCAGTCAGTATCCTGTGACCACTGAGCACATTCCATCCTCACAGGGCTGTTTCTAGGGCTCCCCCTCCCTGCATAGGTTTTCTTCTTCTTACATGTTTCATATTCTGCAAACCTTGGGGTTTCCCCAAGCCTGCTAATCTCTGCCTCCTGTGTGTGAGTGGTGCCATTTTTGCTACATAAGCAATGACATACAAACATCCTGAACATTGGAAACAGAGGGGACAAGTAGGATCTGCAAAAAATTTTCAGGGATCTGCAGTGGAATGGAATCAGGGAACGGCTGGAACCTTGAACAGAACCTCAGTGTAGGCTGGTGGCTCTGATAATAGTGGGGCTGTAAATCCATCCTGGGTTTCAGTTAGAATCCACCAGAACTCTAAATGACCTATCCCCAAAAGAGGTTCAGCTCCTTCAGAGTTCTGGCTGGTTCTGACCGAAATTCAGAATGGATTTACAGCTCCACCAAAATCAGGGCCACCAGCCTACACTGAGGTTCTGTTCAGGGTTCCAGCCATTCATTCCATGATTCCATTCCCCATTCTGCCTGGTTTTCCTTCCCCCCACTCCTCTTCAAAGTCAGTCAACATTCCATGCCCAGTAAGCAGGCACAGTCCTCATTGGGCTGTTTGCCTCCTTAGGTTTTTTATCCCTAAGGATTTTTTATGCTTCTGCAAACATCAGGCTTCCACTGAGCATGCTGTTTTGGCTACCTACCAACCAGCAGTTGAATAATTGAGATTACTGTTAGTATATATCAGCCTTATCCAACCTAGCATCCTCCAGATGCGTTGGAACTCTCATCACTCTCAAGCCAGCGTGGTCAATGGGGATGATGGGAGTTGTAGTCCAACATGTCTGAAGGGTGACAGGTTGGGGAAGGCTGGTACATACAATAATAGAACCATGTGTGCTCATCTGTGCGCATGTGCACACATGCACAGGATTTTCTTTTATCCCTGAAAATCTATCCTTAAAAAATGTTTTTTGCAACCACTAGGGATGGGCGGATTACTTACCCCGTTCCGGGTGGAGGCGTCCGCTGGGGGGGGAGGTGGTCCATCCCTCCCCCCAGAATCCTCCCTGGCTGGCTCCACTCCACAGTGAGTCTGCGGAGCTGCTGGCCAGGCCTGCCTGCAGCCGGACTTCAGTCTGCTGCCGGGCTGCGGCTGCAACTGGCGTCCGGTGTAGCGGGCGCCATTTGCGTCCCTGCTCTTTTCGTGATAGGCTACGTAAATATATATGTAGCCTAAAACAGCTAACACCATTTGCGTCCCTGCTCTTTGCCATGATAGGCTATGTAAATATTTACATAGCCTATCACGACTAACGCAGGGACGCAGATGGTGGCCACAGACCGGGGCAGCCATTCACAGCTGCAGACGGGGGCAGCAGATGGACCGGACTGGCCAATGCCAGGTAGGGTCCGTCCCGGGAAATTTCACGGTGTGGCAGGTAGGGATGTACGAAACTCACTTACCTGTTCACGGATGTGATTTGCGGTGGGGGGGGGAGGCGCTCCATCCCTCCCCCTGGAATCCTTAACGAGGGGAGAGACGATCCCGTCTTCCCCCCAGAATCCTGCCCAGCTAGCTCTGCTCCGCGGCGGCTCCGCAGCCAGATTTCCGCCCAAGGACAGGCCTCTGCGGACACAAATGGCAGCCGCCATAGCGGTTGCCATTTGCGTCCAGCCAGGCTGCCGTGATAGGCTACGTAAGAATTTACATAGCCTATCACGGCTAACCCTCCCAAAAAAACCACCAGCGGAAAAAAGACGGAAAAAAGACGGAAAAAAGACGGAAAAAAGGGAACGCAAATAGCACCCACTACGCTATTTCCGTTCCCTTTTTTTTCGCCGTAATAGCCTATGTAAATATTTACGTAGGCTAGAACGGTGAAAAATAGGGAACACAAATGGCGGCCGCCGTAGCCACCGCCATTTGTGTACGCTGGGGTTTTTTTGGGGGGTAGCCATGATAGGCTATGTAAATTCTTACATAGCCTATCACAGCTGCAAAGTTGCCAATGGCGGCCACAGCAGCCTGGCCGCAGCTGGCCAGGAGACCAGCCGCTGCTGCCACCACCGGAGCCACCACCGCTAGAACCGCCGCCGCCGAATCTGCCGCATCCGCCCCAGGTAAGTGCCATCCCGGGGAATTCGGCGGGGGGGCGGGGGGCAGGAGGCCGTTCCACCACAGATTCCGGGGGGGCGGATTCTAAAGAAATCTGGATTCTAAAGAATCTGGCCTTACTGGAATCCGTGGCGGAATTCTCTGCCATCCCTAGTGGCGGGGGGGAGGAATGCTCCGTTCCGCCATGGACTCCAGGTGGCCAGATTCTTTAGAAATTGGAGTCCATGGTGGAATTCTCTAACATCCTTAGCAAGTAGCAACCACCACCTCACAGCAAGTCTCCAAACAACTTTTGCTCCCCAAACAAGGACACCAATTTTTACCAAACTGTCTAGGAGTTCCTTGCCTCTTTCCCATCACAAACATTTTGTACAAATATGAGAGATGAGCTAGTAAATCTTGTATATTATTTCATTGGTACCAATATTGCAGGAATCCAGGCCTTTTATATCCAAATTAAGAAATGCTGCTTCTAACAAAGATCGTATTTCAGGATGTATTCGTAGAGAAAGTCAGCAATATTCATTAACAACATGAGCTTTTCTACAGGAGGCTGTTAATGGCTGTATCTATATTCAGTTTTGTCACAAAATTGAGATCTGAGCTCTACACAAATTGCTTTTCCTTTCCTGATTTTCCACTACATAACCCCTAGGTGCAGCTGTGCTACAGTGGAATAGTGTAAATAATCAAGTACAAATAGTGCTTTCAGAAATAATACCACATTTTCCCTGCTCTAAAAAAACTAGTGCTGTGGACAGACACACAGCCCCAGAACTGTTTCAGAGGCCGATTCAGAGCTTTGGATTCAGCCCCACTCTACTTTGGACCAAGTAAGACCTGAACCAACCCACTCCAGACTCTGGATCCGAAGCAAGATTCAGAAATAAGAATTATTTGGATTTTACATTTCCCCATTGACTTATATTGGAAAACAGAAACAGCCATAACTTTTTTTAGTTTTTTATGATAAATATATAAAAATTTAGAGACCTGGAAGCCCCTACACAGGTGATTGAACCTGCTGAATCTCAGACAGTTAGGTCAAGTGGCGTTTGTGCTAGCCACAGGTAACATTTGCTTTTTTCAAGAAAATCTGTCAAAGCAAAGAGCTATAATTTTTTTTTGTCATATATGTGCATGGAATTTGGGGACATGGAAGCCCCTATAGAGTTGACTGAACCTGCCAAATTTCAGACAGTTAACTCCAGTGGCTTTTGTGCTAGCCATGCATAAAATTTCCTTTTCTCAAAAACTGAAAGAAATTGTAAAACAACAAGAACAAATACCACCTGTCAAGCCACACAGGGGGATTAGAGATCCTAATCAAAAGGTGTTTAAGGTGACAATTAGGAGGCCACCATCCCTAATCTCTGGTGAAGGTTTTTTTGAAGTGCAAAATAACCCCTAACCAGAAGTACTTTCCTTTTGTCTGTCCTGAATCTGCCACTGTTCAGCTTCACTGGATGATCTCAGGCTGTTCTCATTAAGGGAAGAAAAAAGTTAAACCTCTCTTTGGCTAAAAGACACACTACCTCGGTGTAAGTCACACTGAACTCAGTGGAGCTTGTTTATTGGACTGCTCCACTTTATCTACTTCATATAATTTTATAAGCCTCCCCCCTCATTTCCCCTCCACACTTTTTTTCTAAATTAAATAGCCCAAACACTGAAGCCTTTCCTTATAGAGTTGTCCCAGCCCCCTGATCATTTTGGCAGCCCTTTTCCCCATTTGTAAAAGGAAGGGTAAGATGAAGCAAACATTTTTTTTAAAAAATGCATATAGCTTAGCCTGATCATATTCTTCTTATTGTCATTTGATGTACACAAGGGAAAACAAACAACACATAAAGTGTCTTGGAAAATCAGTAGGTATAACCATGCCCACACCCACCGCTGCCCCTGCATAGAGATGCTTCATATTTTGTATTGTGTAGTGCTTTGCCCCACAGTATATATTGGACTGTGTATTAGTGTACTGCTTTGACAACACACTGTTTGCTTGTACACAATAATGTATACGCTGCACGCACGCACGCACACAACCAAAAGAAAAGCAGATACAGAAAGAAGAAACTACCTACACAAGCTAGGGGGCGGGGAGAGGGGAGTACCACTAACACTAACTCTCTATCTAAAGCCTAACGGAGGAAAAAACATTAAAACAAAGAATATAGATGAAGAGTTGAAAAATGGGAAGGGAAGGAATAGTAACTGAGAAGTGTGGGGTGAGGGTGGGGGAGCCAAAGAACAGGCAGTAAAGCAAGGAAACAAACTGAAGCCGAACAACTAGAAGAGGATTTAAGGGAAAGGGAAGACTATGGAACTGAGAAGGGCTGGGTAGGTACTGGGAACGGCTGCACTAGATCAATCCAATCATCATCATCTTTATCACCTCTCCTCCTTCTACCAACTCTCACACACACACTGGGAAATGAAAGCAGAACCTCCTGTTATGTACAACCCCTCCTCCACCACTGTGATTGGAGACAGCTGGGATAAAAGTTCAGCCCTATTGGCATCTTGAGATGTCCCTTGACAAAGCTCAGTTCCCCCCTCCCAACTCCTCCTCTCCCCCTCCCTAACCTTAAGCAAATTGTTACATTTCCCAGACAAGCTCTTCTGGCCTTCAAAATCGTCTGGACTGGTCCAAAGCGATACGAAGTGATTCGGATCGATCTGACCTGCTTCAGACTGATTCGGTCCAAATCACCCCACTTCGCTTTGGAATTCGGATCTGGAACCAAAGTGGAGCACAGCTAGGGATATACGAAACTCCCCTTACCTGGCTCCGTCGGGTTCCACTGGGGGGGGAGGTGCTCCGTCCCTCCCCCCGGAATTCTCACCAGGGGGGGAGGTGCTCCACCTCTCCCCCCCGGAATCCTGGCCAGCTGGCTCTGCTCTACAGGGATTCCGCGGAGCCGCCAGCCGGCTCTGCCAGCAGCTGGACATCCGGCCGCTGGCTAGCAGGGAGGCAAACGGCGGCGGACATAGCCACCGCCGTTTGCGTCCCTGTAGTCAGCCATGATAGGCTACGTAAAGACTTATGTAGCCTATCATGTCTGGCTTAAAAAACACACAAACACGCACATACGGAAATGGCAGTGGCTACGGCCGCCACCATTTGCGTTCCTTATTTTTGGCCATCTTAGTCTATGTAAATATTTACGTAGACTAAGTCGGCGAAAATAAGGGGGAACGCAAATAGCGTCCGCTATGCTATTTGCATTCCCCTTACTTTCGCCGTCTTAGTCTACGTTAATATTTACGTAGACTAAGACAGCCAAAAATAAGGAACGCAAATGGCGGCGGCCGTAGCCGCCGCCATTTGCATACGCTTTTTTTTTTTTAAGCCAGACATGATAGCCTACGTAAGTCTTTACATAGCCTATCCCGTCTTGTAAAAAAAAAAAAAAACAGACAAGACCGCAAATGGTGGCGGCAGCAGCGGGTCGGAAGACCAGCCGCCGCCACCGCCGCCGAAGCCACCGCCGGAGCCGCTGCCGCCCGGAAGATGGAGATGTACGAAAGTGACTTACCTGTTCACAGATTATGTTTATGGGGGAGGAGGCATTCCGTCCCTCCCCCCGGAATCCTCGAATGGCCGGCTGTGCTCCGCGGCAGCTCCGCAGAGCAGCTGGCCCGGCCCAGCCAGGCCAGAGCCGTCCGCAGCCGGATTTCCGGCTGCGGAGGGCTCTGGGTTAAAAAAAAAACCCTGTACGCAAATGGCAGCGGCTACGGCCACCGCCATTTGCATTCCTTCTTTTTGGCCGTCTTAATCTACATAAATATTTGCGTAGACTATGACGGCGAAAATCAAGGGGAACGCAAATAGCGTAGCGGGCGCTATTTGCGTCCCCTTTTGATTCACCGTTTTAGCCTCCGTAAATCTTTACGTAGGCTAAAACGGCGAATCAAAAGGCGACGCAAATAGTGCCCGCTACGCTATTTGCGTTCCCCTTGATTTTTGCCATCATAGTCTACGTAAAGATTTACATAGACTAAGATGGCCAAAAAGAAGGAACGCAAATGGCGGCAGTCGTAGCCGCCACCATTTGTGTACGCGGGTTTGTTTGTTTTTTAAACCCACCCAGCCATGATAGGCTATGTAAAGATTTACGTAGCCTATCACGTCTTTTTTTTTTTTTTTACCAAGCCTGGAAATGGCGGCGGCCACAGCCGGTGAGAAGACCAGCCACCACAGCTGCCGCCGCCACAGCCGCCGCCGCAGCTGCCGCTGCCCGGAAGGTCTGCCACAGGTAAGTCTCATCCTGGGGGGGACCCAGGGGGGCGGGGTGTATGGCAGGCCGTTCCGCCACAGATTTCAGGGGGCCGAATGCACTGGCATTTGGCCTCACCGAGATCCGTGGCGGAAGTCTCTGCCATCCCTAAGCACAGCCCTATAAAGAGCCCATACACAACCATGAGTAAGGAATCACAAGCGCACAATAAATGCCTTATGTAGAAAAACTCCACTTTAAATCAATTGCTTTCATTCTCCCCCCACCCCACCCTAATTTTTGTAGTCCCATATGAGCTGTTTCTCAGGGCAGGGATTGAAGTATGACAAATTCTCAAATGGAAATTATATTTATTGTTATTCATACTAGATTGTAGTTCTAAGAGGTTGATTTTATATATTCAAATGGTTTTCCTTTCTGGCTTCCATTAATACAGTAAGAACCCATTCCATATATCTTTTGCTTCTCCTTCACACACACACACACACCCGTTATGTTGTAGTTCACATTTCATGCACCTTGAGACATACAGTTGTTGGGCTTATGTATACATGCAAAGAAAAGGTTAAAGCACTACAGGAGTGCTGTGTTTGTGAATACTTCAATTTTCCCAGGTCACAGATTGAAGTTTTCCTCATGATGAGGAGTAGGACTTCATAAGCTTTTTAGTTCTTAACAAATAAGTCAGTGTGATTTTAGTGGGCAGTCTGACAGCCATCCAACAAAAATGTGACACTTAAGTCATCCTGCTGCTGTTCTTCAAATGGAATCTGCTTTCAGTTCTTGAACTTTCTTTTGTTGAGCAAGAAAACATTGGAACATTCAACTGTGAAGCCAGCAATGCTCTTAAAAATCACACAGGTATGCTGAAACCTGAATGGAAGCTTTAAAAATAAGGGATAGAAGGATGATGTCTATTTTCACTTGTTAACTGCAGAAGCTCAAAATTAGTTACAGATCAAAATGTATTCTCAGGCTCACATGCACATGCAGCTTCTTTGAACCCTACAATCTCTTTAAGAATAGTGCAATGGGAATTCTCCCTTTAGGATAATTTTTTAAAATTAGGTGGTACACTTGAGAGGGGTAAGACACTCTGCACACACTCAGGGGCACTCTGCCCTTAGCACCAGAATTTTGAAAAACAAGGTGGCTCCCTAACATCCTGTCATTTTTTTTTTAAAAAAATGAATTGTTTCTGAATATCAGAGTTTAGTACACTCAAGCAAAATGGCTATTCCTTGCCCTCAAATAACAGTGTGCTAAGAAATGCCCTAATCCTGGCGCCAGCTTGTCTGGCTGAAAGGGGGGGCCATTGCAGGCGGGTAGGGTGAGAGGACATGGCTGCCAGTCATTGGTGCACCCCCAAGGCACCACTATGCAAGGAGGGGCTGGCAGAGTTGCCTTAAGCTCTGCCCCCCTCCCATCCTCAGCTCTCTTGCTCACGCGGCTCCCTCCCACCCTCCCTTAAGCAGTGTGGGTTTTCTTACCGGTCGCCCCTCTGGGAGCCATGTAGGAATTTTTGGCTCACAGTTCAATTGGCCTGTTACTGTGAGTAGGGATGTTAGAGAATTCCACAACGGATCTCGGTGAGGCCGAATGCACTGGCATTCGGCCCCCCGAAATCCATCGTGGAACGAAGCCCCCGCCCCTACAACCCACGAAAGGTGCGTGACACGAAGTCCTCACCGCCCCCAACCCACAAAAGGCACGCGAAATGGAGCACTTACCTGCTCCTGTCCACGCTACTTTCCTCTTCTCTTCATAGCCGTGATAGGCTATGTAAATACTTACGTAGCCTATCATGGCTAATGCAGGGATGCCATTTGCGTCCCTGAGAAAGGTCGTGATAGGCTACGTAAGTACTGTATTTATGTAGCCTATCACGGCAGGGGGAAAAATCCCAACATACGCAAATGGCGGCTGCTACCGCCATTTGTGTACACTGGGTTTTTTCCCCCCTGCCGTGATAGGCTATACATAGCCTATCACAGCTAAATACAGGGATGCAAATGGCGGCAGCTATGACAGCTGCTATTTGTGTCCCTGCAGGGCTGTCCAGTGGCCAGATGTCCAGCTGCGGGTGACTGGAACCGGCCAGCGGCCAGGCAGGATTCCGGGGGAATTTTTGCCTGCTTCACACTGTTATTGGGCTGGGGTGCGTCCTGTAGGTGAATTAGGGATGTCAGAGAATTCCGCAACGGATCTCAGTGAGGCCGAATGCCAGTGCATTCGGCCCCCCGAAATCCATCACGGAATGGCCTGCTGCCACCCCCCGCCCCCCATGGATCCCCCCCGGGATGAGACTTACCTGGGGCAGATGTTCTGGATGGCAGCAGCTCCAGCGGCGGCTTTGGCAGTGGCGGCGGTGGCGGCTGGTTTTCCAAACGGCTGCCACCGCTGCCATTTGCAGTCTGTGTCTTCCCCCCCCCCCATAGACGTGATAGGCTACATAAAGACTTAAGTAGCCTATCACATCTGGGTTTAAAAAAAAAATGTGTACGCAAATGGCAGTGGCTACGGCCGCCTACATTTGCGTTCCTTATTTTTCACCGTCTTAGTCTACATCAATATTTACATAGTCTAAGATGAAGAAAAGAAAGGGGAACGCAAATAGCGCCCACTACGCTATTTGCGTTCCCCTTTCTTTTCTTTGTCTTAGTCTATGTAAATATTGACATAGACTAAGACGGTGAAAAATAAGGAATGCCAATGGCGGCGGCCGTAGCCACCGCCATTTGCGTATGCATTTTTTTGTTGTTGTTGTTACCCAGAGCCCTCCGCGGCTGGAAATCCAGCTGCAGACGGCCCTGGGCTGGGTCTGGCCAGCTGCTCCGCAGAGCCTCCCCCCCCCCGTCGAGGATTCCAGGGAGAGGGATGGAACGCCTCCCCCCCCCCATGAACAGAATCCGCGAAAAGGTAAGTCACTTTCGTACATCCCTAAGGTGAAATAGGTCCAATCTCATAGGTCACATCATAGTTGGTGGCTAGGACGGGCAAAAGCAGAAAGAGATTAGGGATGGTGTGCATGCAGAGGCACCTTATGGTGACAGGTGATGACTGAGGCCCCCCGAACGGGTTGTGCAGCTCGACGGGGGGATAAGGGTTGCCTGGGAGACCAACCCTCCTCACTCACCCAGGTGTTGTGCAGCACCGGGTTGGGGGTGACAGGGGAAGGTCTACCTCCCCCAGAAGGGGCAGTCCGGAGGGGTGACAAGATTGATGCCACCCCTCAGTCTGGGTGTGTTTTCGCCCAAGAAGTGCCTGCTAGTCTCTGGCACAGTCAGCTGCCTGTCCTAGGTACCCCTTTGCAGATATTATCAATAAATGTGGCCCAATTTTCAACCCAAACTTTGTTGTCTGCGTCTTCTTTAACCCATCTCCACTCGCAGATAGCTCCAGTCAGCAGGAAGGCCAGCACTGGATAGAAACGCTATACTCATTCACACCAACCGATACACATCATCTCCTATGAGACTAGAATTTCCCATCTGGAATAGTGCTTGCCATTGGGTAGAACCTTTCTTTGCAGGGGGAAAGCCAGTCCTAAATGTGTACAACTCTAGATGGGGGTGTGGAGGTGGATGGAGGACTAAGCAAAGATTTCAGGTAACATGCATCTGTTCACAGGAAGCTTGAAGCATACTATCGGTTTGTTTTAAAACCTCATGCACGTGCTTTTAGAAGCCCATATCTGTCTTTCACGTATGCCCACCTACAGCATGAGCAAGATTCAAACATGCTTTAAGTGGCATGTGTGAAATCTGCCTAGATTTGAAAAAGTAATTTTATAAAACCCAGGTAGTGCCTAAACACCTTTTTTATTTCCGTATTGTCCTTACCAATATTCTGCTGATGCTTTACACTTCAGGAGAGGCACTTGGAACCATTTAAGTATTGCTGCATTTGCTGAATCGCCCACTTAAGGAGAGTGGCCCTACCATAGAAGTGTTAACACAAGATGAAATCATTAGCTTTAACGTTGGTGGCAACCAATGTACTTAGTGGATGCAAATAAAGGTACAAGTAAGTTACCAATTATCCAAGGAAATGAACCATTAGCAGACTGATGTAACTGGAGTACTTTTTTTTACCAAATGAGCCACTTACATAAAGTGCTACAGAATCAACTTTCTCTCCCTCTTTCCCTATAATATAAGGAGAGTTTCTCCATATATTTTACTGTGCAATATGTGATACCCTAAACAAGGAGCATGCCAAGCCATCAGAAAGAACTGTAGAGCTGAGCTGGAGTAATTCAGAATGTTGTAAAGTCCAGTCCCCAAAACATTCCTCTGCATCTCAACTCTCATGTCAATGGGCTCAAATAAACTAGGCCCTTGACTAGCTGCAAGCAGCTGGCACCCTAGGCGAGCCATGCAGTCAGCACCCCCCACCCCCAAGCCCCAAGGGCAGATCAAGGCTGAGGTCCTTGGTAAACTGGGACATTTTGCCCCTATTTTCCATTTAATGAAGAAGCAACTCCCCACCCCTCCTGCATCTTCAGAAGCAAAAACATTGCCATCTATAATAGAACACACCCCAGATGGTTTCTTTTACTGTATCAGCACAGAGGGTCTGGTAAAAACAACAAAGGAGACAAGCACACTCTGCGAAGGAACAGAAGTCCCATCCACAACGCCCGAGGGAGGTCCCTGGAAGAAGGGTCCTGGTTGCATCCTTGGGGTGCCATGGCCAACAAGGCCCCACCAGGCCCTAGTAGGGATAGTACATATTCCCTGGTATGTTTATTCCTCATTTTGTCCATTCCCTGACCATGTGCAGAGTGTGCTTTTTATTCAAACAAAGGGAAGGTTGCTGATCTTTCCTTTCATGCTGCATTTGTACAAGTGTGACTGCTTCAGAAAGAACTTTCCATTATACTGTCTCTTTTTCTTCATGAGTTTCATAACAGAAGTGTGGTGTAGTGGTGAGAGGCCAGCCCAAAGTCACCCAGTGAGATAACAGGTTTGCTAATGAGCTGGATGTGGAAATACAAAGCTGAGCTGGGGGCAAGTGGGGTGCTGACATGTGTAGGAGGAAGTTGCATTGAACTCAGTAAGACTTACTTCTGAGTAGACATGCACAGAGTTGGTTATCCTCTCCATTTTAGCCTCACCATGTCACCAACAAGGCTGGATGTGGAAATAGAAAGCCTAGCAGGGGAAATAATACTCGTGCAGTGCTCCAGACCGGCATGGTCATTTTAAAAGGTTCTTTCTTTCTTTCTTTCTTTCTTTCTTTCTTTCTTTCAAACAGCGTTGCTTTAAACAAAGAGTGCATCGCTCAGGCACACCTAGGGCAGCCTTGTTTTGGGAAGCCCCGAGGAGGACGAAGTGTTTTGGCTGAAAGTAAACGGAGGATTTCAATTGAAAAAGAACACCCACAAACAAGGCGCTGAGCACAATTCATTTTTTTAAAAAGTACGTATTTATTATCGAAATGTACTACCTTACGTTTTTATTTCGCGACTCTGTGAGGATGACAAAAAAAAAAAAGCCGCATGACTGCTGGCTCCGCAGGACCTCATGGTTCCGTTCTGCAGAGGATTCCATGGGACAGACTGAAGGGAATTCGGTCCCATTTCAGTCCATGGCGGAATTCGCTGACATCCCTAAATAGCCTACGTAAATATTTACATAGGCTAAAACGGCTAAAAATAGGGAACGCAAATGGCGGTCGCCATAGCCGCCGCCATTTACGTACGCTGTTTTTTGTGGGGGGGGGGGGCTTGCCATGATAGGCTACGTAAATACTTACGTAGTCTATCACAGCCTCTGCAGGGATGCAAAAGGCGTCCCTGCGTTAGCCGTGATAGGCTATGTAAGTATTTATGTAGTCTATCACGGCTATGATGAAGAAGCGAATGGCGGCCGCAGGGCGGCCACCATTCGCAAGTCAGCGTGGACGGCAGCATGTAAGTGCTCTGTTTCGTGTGCCTTTCATGGTTTGGGGGGGCGGGGGCTTCGTTCCGCCATGGATTTCGGGGGGCTGAATGCACTGGCATTCGGCCTCACCAAGATCTGTGGTGGAATTCTCTGACATCCCTAGGCCTCAGCCCTCCAAGGGGACAGGAAGCGGCTGCTTCCCTCTGTACTCACATGGGAACTGAAATAATGATACCTTCTTTCTATTATTTGTACGTTTGGGGGGATTGCATTTTCCCCCTCAAATTTGGTGCCCCACTTAACTTGCCACCTAGTTTGCCTGTGCGGATGGGCCGCCCGTGACTAGGCCATCATTTGCCACACATAAAGATAAATGCAAACAAGGTACACCACAGAGGGCTGCTTGCTATTTATCTTCCTGTTTGTATCTCACCTTTTCGAGTTGCCAACTTATGATTTTAAAAGTGCTGGCCCCGTGCATGGGACTGAAGTCGATGGAGGCCAGGGAGCATAATCAGGATAGGAAGAAGCAGAAGTGACAGATCATAAGACAACCCTGGCAAAATCTGCATTGGGCAACCCAGATAGGTGACCAAGAGCAAACTATCTTTATCGGGCCTGCTCTGAACTTTATTGGCTTTTCAAACCTAAAGACTGATGATCAGCCATGATGAGCAGAATGACTTAGACTGACACACACAACAGGCTTGTGCCAGCCCGGTGTAATGACAGAACTACTTGTACAGTTCTTTGGGTCCTGGCCTGTGTGAGTAGGGATATTGCAGACACCCAGCTGCATCCAGGAGTCCATCGGGGGGCCCACCCACAACCCCCAGACTGCACCCGTTGAGCCCCTTCCCTCACTCGCACCTGTTTGCACCCTCCTGGACTCACTGCGACCCATCTCGTGAGCGCCCACCATTTTGCCGCCTTATTTTTAAGGGAAAAAAGGGAGTTTTTAAAAATGTGCATATTTAAATATGCACAGTTTGGGCAGGGGAAGCTTAATATGTGTGATATTAGAGGCATTATGCTTCTAATATTGTGCATATTAAGCTTTCCCAGCCCCAAACTGTGCATATTTAAATATGCACATTTTTCAACATTCCCTTTTTTTCCGTAAAAAAGAAAAAGTGGCAAAATGGCGGGCACTCGCTGCATGGGCCTGGGGTGAGCCCGGAGACTCACCAAGCTTGTGGGGGCTCAAGCACAGGTCTGGGGGGGGGCAAGCGGGGGCAGTGCTTCGGTGGGCACCCGAAGAACCTGAGCTGGGGTGTGTTTGCACACCACTATGTGTGAGGTAGATAGTTAAGCTGAGACAGTGACTTTCCTAAAGCCACACAGTGAACTTCAGAAGTCCCTTCTGGCAACTTGTCTATTTTTATTCAGTCAAGACGATTGCATTTCCATGTTATCCATTATATTATTGATTATAAACTCTATGGGCAGGATCCAGTGGTGGCTTTGTGCACATGTGGCCAGGTCTGCAGATCCCAGTCCACATGCAGCCAGCCCCACAGTTTCTGTCCCACAAGCGCCCCCCCCCCCTTGTGGTGACAATGTAGCGCTTCTGGGGACAAGCCTCAAAATGAGAAGAAATGCTTGTTTCTGGAAGGGGCAGGTCATACCCCTTCCAGAAACTAGCATTTCTGCTTGTTTAGTGGTTTTCCCCAGAAGCACTACATCGCTGCCGCAAGAGGCAGGGGCCACTTGCAGACTGGAAATGGGGGGGCTGGGCATGTGCAGACTGGGATTGGCAGAGCTGGCCACGATTAGGCCCTGCCCACTGTTTTCTTTCGACCTTTCTTTGGTAGCCCGCTTCTTTCTGTAGCCCTCGGTTGTCTGTCTCTGCACCTCCACCTTTTAGTTGTTCCCCTCTTATTTTGTTTCCCAACCCAAAGATCTTTATCTATCTCTATTATCTCCCTTTCTCTCTGTCCCCAACCTTGTAGTCTGTACCTCAGGATCAGATCATGGTGTTTCCAGTCAGACTTGACTTGAGCCCCAGCATCTTTTTCTAAAACTGCAGCACTAAATAGACTGTACCAGTTTTGTCCAGGGCAAACAGCTCTCCATGCTAAAATAAAATAAAGTGAAGTGCACTGAATTAAAAAAAAAAAATACAGGTTTAAAGGAGGCATGCCCTGCATTGTTCAATTCGTTTACTTACAGGTAAATGCCAAAGAAATTAACAGGGCACCCAAACATGCACAGAATTGGGACGATCATGTTTTCTGGTTCTTGGAAGTTGACAGTGCAGACGTGCAATCCTAGGCATGGCTACTCAGAAGCAGACATTGAGTTCAGTGGGGCTTACTCCCAGGGTAAGTGGGTATACTTGCTGAAGAAAAATGACTGAAGTTTCATTCTTACCTGATTTCTCCAACTCAAAGGATCAGCTTTCCAACAGGGCAACACACTCTCTGAACCTTGAGCCCGGAGGTTAAGGAACCATTCATTTATCTCTGTCCATGCAGTGTGAATTATTGGTTACCTGTTTGTCATTGTAGCAGTGTTTGGGGAGAGTATGCTTCAGGATGGTTATGTTTAATGCATTTTACTTAAGCTCTGCTTATAAAGTTATATTTGATTTGCTGAATTCCATTGCACAGCACTGTAACATGTTATCCATACTTCTCCTCTCACAGAGTAAGCACTGGATTTTGCTGAAAAGCTCTATTGTTCAATATGGTTGTCACTCTTGACATTTACACCCACCTCAGCTTTATTTATAAGACCATATAGGGCCCCAGTTTGTGGAATGATACATTCGGCAATTTATGCAATCCCAGCTACAGGCGTCCTTTGCTGCCGGATAATTACTGACGTGCCTTAGAACATACAGTAACTTGTCTGACTTTTTGTGGGGGGGGGGGAGAAGGAGCAGAGAGATTAGAATGACAAATAGTCAGACTCTGGGGTCAAATGCTTTGCCAGTAGTTGCATATGTTTATGCCAAAATACATAAAGAAATGTCACTTCAGTACATGAGTGATGACAAACACTCCAAGTGGGACTGCACTTCATCAATCATTTCAAATGCACAGATTGGGTTTACCTATAAAAACAAAAGCAATAACTGCTCAAAGACTCACCTTAAACTATTCAGGCATGATATAAACAGAATCTCCAAACAGTCAATCGGTATACAGGCAAGTCAGAAAGAATGCCACTGGAACAGCATGATTTAAGATCATTAAACCATGCTTTATTTGATGTGCTTTTTTTTAAAGCTAATGACAAATTGTATAAATATGGAGATTTGATTCATTAGTATCTTGGTTTGGGAGCCATTTCAAGAAGGTGACCGAGAGTATATCTATACCACAAAGCTGAAGAATGATTCTCTCTCCCTGTAAAACCATGTGGTTCTGTGCAGAATAAAGGTACTAACAGAATACGTAACACCTTAACACTAACCAGACTACGATTCCCAGGATTCTCTGGGAGAACCATAACAGATAAACTGGTGTAAATAGACATACATATGCAGCAGGGATATGCTCGAATAGGCAGTGTTACTTTAGCAAAATTACCATGAACAGGTGTTTGGTGGACCTGAGACTAATATGATTTATATATAAAAGCTCTACCTACTTCCTCCAGAGACTTCCTCTCTGCCAGAGATCTAGGGATGTACGAAACTCACTTACCTTTTTGCGGAATCTTTCGGTGTTGGGGGGGAGGTGATCTGCTCCTCCCCCCTGGAATCCTTGACAGCTGGCTCCGCTCTGTGGCTAGGCCGCGGAGCAGCCGGCCAGGGCCGTCTGCAGCCAGATTTCTGGCCGCGGGCAGGCTGGTGCGGACGCAAATGGCGGCCGCTGTAGCGGCCGCCATTTGCATCCAGCCAGGCAGCCATGATAGGCTACGTAAGAATTTACGTAGCCTATCACGGCTAACCCCCCCAAAAAAAACGCAGCGTACACAAATGGCGGTGGCTACGGTTGCCGCCATTTGCGTTCCCTATTTTTCACCGATTTATCTTATGTAAATATTTACGTAAGATAAAAAGGCAAAAAAAGGGGGAATGCAAATAGCGTAGTGGACGCTATTTACGTTCCTTTATTTTTCACCATTCTGCTAGAACGGCGAAAAATAAAGGAATGCAAATAGTGCCTATTATGCTACTTGCGTTCCCCTTTTTTTCGCCGTTTTATCTTATGTAAATATTTACGTAAGATAAATTGGTGAAAAATAGGGAACACAAATGGCAGCTGCCGTAGCCACCACCATTTGCGTACGCTGCATTTTGGGGGGCAGGGTTAGCTGTGATAGGCTACATAAATTCTTACGTAGCCTATCATGGCTGCAAGGACGGCAATGGCGGCAGCAGGAGCCCAGCTGCAGCCAGCCAGGAGACCAGCCACCGGAGCCGCCACCACCGCCGCCGGAGCCACCGCATCTGCCCCAGGTAAGTGCCATCCCAGGGGGATTCCGCAGAGGGGCAGGAGGCCGTTCCGCCATGGATTCCGGGGAATCCCGGAATCCGTGGCGGAATTCTCTGCCATCCCTAAAGAGATCACTAGAGTTGGATAATATATGTAGGCATGGCAGAGAATTCCACCACGGATCTTGGTGATCATGGATCCCGGCCCGTGACAGGCTACATAAATATTTACGTAGCCTATCATGGCTAAAGCAGGGATGCAAATGGCGTCCCCTACGCCATTCGCGCCCCTCTGTTTTGCCGTGATAGGCTACATAAATATTTACGTAAATATTTACGTAGCCTATCACGGTGGAAAAAAAGGGAACGCAAATGGCAGCCGCCGTAGCCGCCGCCATTTGCGTTCCCTTAGTTTTGCCGTGATAGGCTACGTAAATACTTACATAGCCTATCACGGCTTCCACAGGGACGCAAATGGCGTCCCTGTGTTAGCTGTGATAGGCTACGTAAGTATTTACATAGCCTATTGCGGCTATATGGAAGAAGCGAATGGCGGCCGCAGACACAGCCACCATTCGCAATGCAGCGCGAATGGCAGCAGGTAGGTGCTCCGTTCCGGGCCCATTTCGTGGGGTGGGGAGTAGGGGGGCTTTGTTCTGCCATAGATTTTGGGGGGCTGAATGCACTTGGCTGGGGCAAGACAGCAGCATGCAGCAAGACTGGCCAAAGCAATGGGCAGAGGAGGGTTCCTCCACCTGGCACTTTGTTCAGGGAGGCTTTGCTACAGTGCTGCATGCTCTGCCAGCATTTCCAGGAGGTCGGGGCTCAGTTGGCTCCTGCAAGCATTGGCCAAGTGCACTTTGCTCCAGCTTCTCCTTCCCCTGTGGAGAAGGAGAAGAAGGAGTAAAGCTGGCTGCACACGTGGCTGGCACTTGCAGAAGCTCCTTCAAGCAGTGGCCGAGTGCACTTTGCTCAGCCTTCACGTTCCCTATGCAGGGAAGGTGAAACACATGCAAAGCTGGCTGCCCTGGCTGAAGTGCCAAGTGGAAGGGTTCCATGATGTCAGAGGGAAGGACTACACTCCCTGATGTAATTTGACATGTGGGGGGAGGCATTGGAATGAATATGGTTACCCATCCCTGCTTTAAGGGCTGCTTCTGATGTAACATCCTGTGCAAAACTTTACACAGAACTGTTACATGACAATGCAAAATCCACAGGGACCTAAGAAGGGCCCTGCTGGATCAATGGTCAATCTAATCCAGCATCCTGTTTTCCACATTGGCCAACCAGTTGCCCTGGGAAGAGCATGAACAGGATATGAGGGCAGAAACCCACTTGTGCTGTTGTCCCCCCAGCCACTAGTATTCAGAGGCAGGTCCTGATCCTTGAGGAAAGATCTGTGAACCAAAGGTTAATATCCTGCCCAGTCCAGTTCACAGACCTCTCCTGCAAAGTTCACATGAACTGTATATTTGTAGGCAACCTTTTTGCATTTGCATTTCTCCACAGACATTCCCTGAATAGGGGGAAAACCTTACTCTGGAAGTGGTCCTATGTTATACTAGCCATAATCTTCTGTGTTTCAGTTCTTAAATCCTTAAAAAAATCTTAAATCCTTAAAAATGAACATAAGAAAGAGATTTGGTAGAAGGGCACCTTAATGTCTCTCTCAATGTTTTTGAGAAAAGCAGAAAGTAAAATTCATGTGGGTAATACAGAATGCTCTGACAACCGATGATCTAAGGACAAGAACACTATTCAGCATAATGTACCTTATTCTGTTAAAAAGGAAAGTTTTTTTTTCCTTCTGTAAATGAGACAATATGATGGGGAAATTAAATTAAATGGTGATGTTATTCCCCTGGGGCAAAACAATTCCATTCAATAAATTAATTTTACATCAGTGGCTCTTTCCTTTCTGGAAACTGACAGTAATAACCTGACAGCTTAAAGCTTTAATAAACCTCAAGAATGGGGAGACTTCCCTCCCTCCAAAAATCAAAAAGAAGAAAAGGGAAAGGGGAAAAAAATGGGGTGGGGGGAAGGAAGGCAATGCTATCAGAAGTATTACAGCTTTTCTATGTTAATCGTGAGGGATAGAAAAGGATTCTTTAAACTGCATTCTCCTTACTTACTTGAGGAAGTAAAACTACATTAAGATGGTTTCTGACAGAATGCAGGTGTTGGCATTGTAGCAATTCTCCTTCAGTAGGAGCTCAAAACTGCAGTGACATTTCACATTAAGGCAGCTCTAAGTAAATATTATATGAAAAGGGCAAACACATGGAGGGAACTGCCAGAGATGGCGGCCCATGTTATAAACAAAGCCACAGCCATCATGCCATGTCAGCTGCAGTCCATATTAAGCCAAAAGCCAATGGTCTTTACATTCAGAGGCTCAGGAGGACAATGGTTCAAAATGCCAGTACTCTCTGTTAAAGTCTTTCTAGATCCCAGGGAAAAACTGGTATTTCTTTATCCCCATCCCCACCCCCACCCCTGTAAGTGCTTTAGGGGTGGGGAGAACATTGTTCAGTTTGCATTTTAATGTGAACTTACCTAATTTTGCACTTTTGCACAAATATGCAAGCTGAAACTGAGTTATCCTTCGAAATTCCCACTTCTCTGAATTTTACAATTGAGTTCTCCAATCGAAAAATGCATACAAAAATGTGTATATTAGGGGAAAGTGCACACAAAATGTATATATTAGAGAAAATGATAAAAATGCTAGCAAAAATGTGTATATTGGGCAAAATTGTGTACAAAAAAACACGTTATAAGGAGGGATGTGCACAAACAGAAGATCTGCTGTTCCGTAGTTTTTTTACCAGTGTTTTTTAAGAACTCCTGATAGAGCGATACAGCAGAGAGCTTCAGAAAAAGAATTCGGCATTGCATTTTTTTAAAAAAAACCTTTTTAAAAAAAGGTTTTCAAATTTCATAGGAAAGGGACAGAAGTGAGTCACTAGGCACCAGTGATGTTGTAGGTACTGATCAGAAGGTGCCTAGCACACTCTGGCAACTAGAGCATTGCTTTTATGTAGTTTGAAATTATTGTTGCATACTATTTTGAGTTATTTTAGACATTTTTTTTTTAATGTAAAAATGCATTTATAAAAAAATACATTGTGAATATTTTAATGAAAGGTGGCTTTGAATAAATGTAAATTATAAATCTTCCACATGGCATAATACAGAGCAATGCAATTGGCTAGCTGTCTCTACTACAGGGTATATTTTCCCAGCCAAAAAACCTCCTGCAAACTTTAAACAGTTTAAATCAATTGATATATTTAGGCTGCAATCCTATATTCTCACATACTTTGGTGTGTCCCATTGAACACAATGTAACTTACTTCTGAACAAACATGTATAGGATTGCACTGCTACAGTCAAATCCAATGCCAGTTCACTCAGTCCCATACAGTTTGATGGGATTTACACCTGAGTAAATATGTATAGGATTTCACCTCTTAGCTCTAATTTTAACTGTTAAAAGGTAAAGTGCACACTTCCTTATTTAGAGGACATTTTGGTTCTGGTGTGTGTAAAGAGGAATAAGGACTGGCAGCTTTTATTTATTAAATTGCACATTTCTCACACTCCCTTCAGTGTTTCAAAGAAGCATCTATATTGAAATGTTCATATACATATTTGTTTAAATTTAATTCATCATTCAATCAATTAAAAGGCAGCTCATTAGTCAACCAAAAATACTTAATGATAAATAGCAGCTTGCAGTTTAAATGATGGGGAAATGCAATTTCTCTGCTACTAAAGCAGTAGCAGAGTAAAGTCATTTGGCTCTCTGCAACAACTAAGTTTTTCCTGTGCAATGAACCACAAAAATACCTCATGGAGTACATCAGTGGCCTACAAGTAATGATGCCTGGATGGAAAAAAACACGATTTAGGGGGATTATGCTACTGAATGTCAGTTGCTGGGGAGGAACAATGGGAGAGGGCTATTGCCTTCATGCCCTGTTTGTGCATTTCCCAGAAGCATCTGATTGGCCACTGTAGGGGACAGGATGCTGGACTAGATAAGCCTTCGTATGATCCAGCTGGGCTCTTCTTACATCTCAACATACTCAAGTTCTATTTTTTTAATGTATCTGAGGGGAATAAGATGCAGTGTAGCCAAGGCCACAGACAGAGTTCTGATCTTGGATGGTCTCCCTGAAAAGCCCTTCCCATATGCTGCAGAAAGCTCTGTGGCGCTCCCTCTCCCAAGGTCAGGATTTTGACTTTGGGAAGGGTGGAAAGAGACATGTCAGAGTGGGCCACTGATCAGGGAGGGGGTAGGCTATGGATCCACTGAATCCAAATGCTTCTCCATCCCTGTCCCCACCCCGGTACAGAAAACAAGTTAGACTGGCTCAGAGGCCCATCTAATGAAAAATGCTTTTGAAGAAAACAGAAAAGTTAAAAAAGTGTCCACTGCTCCTCCCGCCCTGCTGGCAAGAGCCCAGCAGGTCTTTAGATAGAGGGCTCTGAGACTGGAATCTTCCATCATTTGGGCTAGATGTCCATGGGGTTGTTCTGTAAATGTTCAAAAATTCCAGATACCAAATATGAGGACTTCAGAAAACCTCCAGGCATTTGCTCAAGGATGTATCAAGAATATGGATTGTATTTTAATAATTGTTATAAACAACCTTGGGGGCCTTTTAGGCTGAAAGTCTGGTTATAGGTATTTTAAATAAAACATGAAAGAAAAAAATATCCCACTGGGATCCATGGAGCTTTCTCCTGAACAAGTATACAGAGGACTACAAACTTCCATCTAGAAACATTCTGGATGAAAGACATTACCTGGCTGCATGCAGCTTCTACAGTATGACTCCAAGGGGAAATAAAGGATTCGAGCTTTATTTTAAATCATCAGTGCCAAGCCCACAAGTGCAAATATTAACCCTTAGCCCTAGAAAAGGCTCTTTTCTCATTCTTCTCATAAAAACTTTATGTTTCTCTGAAAGTATTTTACAGTGGTGACAAAAAGCATTCTGACAGATTCCAGTAGAACACGGCTGTGTGAGAAAAAACTGGGAAGCTGGCCAAATGAAGAACAATTCTCCTTTCTCACCCACTCCAGGTGATGACATCATCCCTTGTGCTTCAGTACCTCCAGAGAAAAACCCTCAGTAATCATCATGCCAATGGTATAATGCCATTTATCCTTCTTGTTTCCATTTTTCTTTTCTTTTCTTTTTAAAAAAATGATACTGACAAGTAATTTGAGAATGCAGAAGGTCCATTATATGGAATACTAAAGAATTGCTCAATTTTTCCATCAGACAAAGTGGTTCTATTTTCTGCTCCTTCACATGTTCCCTTTCCAGCAGGAGTACCACTGCAACATGGCTCCTCTTTGTACTATGTAGATAATGTCAAAGGTCATGAGAAACATGAAAGGAGCCCATATGATGGCTCCTCTCTTTGCCAGTATCAGTTCTCCTAGAAACTGGGGGCAATCTAGGTGGAACCAGCAACTGTACAAGGCACCAGTGCGCTGCTATTTAGCCACTGAATCATCCAATCCTATGCAAACAGGTGAGACTTTAAAAATCATATTATTATTATTATTATTATTATTATTATTAAATATGCATTGCTCCCTACAGAAAAAAAAATCAGCTTCCAAGCAACTTACATGCACAAATACAGAAATCCATAATTAATTAATGTAACAGGGGGCAAAAACCTCAAATCAATATAAACTCTAATCAGCACAATAATACAAATACAAATAAACACCATAAAATACAGTCTAACAATGCAATACGGAAAAGTGCTCACCCACAATACACAACATCTTCCCCCTACCCACAGCCTAGAATGAACACAACCAAAGCAATTCACAATAAATAGGGCCATAACAAATGTCTAAATATCTGTGGAAATAAGTGCATCTTTGTCACACAAAAAAACTGACACTCTCCTTGGGGAGAGTGTTCTATAAACATGGGGCTATCACAGAAAAGGTCCATTCCTGAACTGCCTACCCCCAGTTTCTCTCAGAGGGCACACACAGAGAAGGGCCTCTGCAGCCGACCTCAGGGACCTTGTTCAGTATGGGTTGGCCTCTTTGATTGTGCTTTGATGCTGTACATATAATGGCTTGGGAACTGTATTTACTGAGCTACCAAATCGCAAGGACTGGTGAATAATCGTTCATTCTCTCTCTCTCTCTCTCTCTCTCTCTCTCTCACACACACACTCTATCTCACTCTCTCTCTCTGTCCATCTCTCTGTTCTCCCTCCCTTTCCCTCATTCTCTCTTTCCCTTGCTTCCCTCCTTCTCCATTTAGTTTGCTTATTGATGTCAAAGCAGCAGTTATTCTGTCTTATTAATAGGGGTGGATGAAAGTCACTTTCCTGTCCTCGAAGATTTCCCGCAGTGGGGGGGAGGTGCTTCGTTGCTCCCCCCGCAAAGTTCAGGCCGGGGGGGGAGGCTTCCCGCCTCGCCCGGCCGAAATTCAGGCCGGGGGGGAGGCTTCCCGCCTCGCCCGGCCGAAATTCAGGCCGGGGGGGAGGCTTCCCCCCTCGCCCGGCCGCGAACTAAACAGTTAAAAAAAAGAAAACGCCCCCGTGATAGGCTACGTGACGATTAACATAGCCTATCATGGCTAGATCTGCAAAGTCAGCCGTGATAGGCTACGTTAATCGTCACGTAGCCTATCACGGGGGCGTTTTTGTTTTTTTTTCTTTTATTGCAATGGCGGCGGCGGCAGCCGGTTGAAAGATCGGCTGCCGCCCCCGCCCCTGACGAAGACCCGCCGAACCGCCGGCCGGACCCGCCGCCAGGAGGGACATTCGCCAAAGGTAAGTCCCGTCCCAGGGGGGGGGGTGCGGGGTGCGGGGGGGTGCGGAGAATTTCTCCCCGAAACTTGTTCGGGGGGCCGAACACGTTGGCACTCGGCCCCCCGAAGTTTCGGGGAGAAATTCTCCGCCATCCCTACTTATTAATGCTTTTGATTAGTGCTGTGCTGAAAATTTCTCCCACTTTTTTTTGGACCATTCTCATTCAATTTGATAGAAAAGAGATTGCTTCTGAAAAGAAATTCAAAGGAGGTGACATTTTGGAGAAATTATCATGGGTTGGGTTTGGGGTTCTTGTACTTACCTTACTTATGAGGTGGCTGAGGAATACGCATGAGTGTCCTGTCTGTCATTGTACAGTAATCTCTGTGGCAGCCTGTAGCCTCCTCGGCTTCCTGCACTTCAGTTAAAGCCATCATGAGGAAGATTTTGTGAGGCAATTCCTCCCATGGGGCTTTTTCAGTACAGAAAGTGCAGATAGCACTGTCATGGCTATCGGACATTCAGATCTTTCCTGTATAGTTCTTCTGTGTATTCTTTCCACCCCTTTTTAATCTCATCTGCTTCTGTTACGTCCCTGTCTTCTTTGTCCTTTATCATGCCCATCTTTGCACAAAACATTCCCTTGATATCTCTGATTTTCTTGAAGAGATCTCTAGTCTTTCCCATTCTGTTGTTTTCCTCGATTTCTTGCATTGTTCATTTAAGAAGGCCTTCTTGTCTCTCCTTGCTATTCTCTGGAACTCTGCATTCAGTTGGATATATCTTCTGCTTTCTCCCTTCCTTTTCGCTTCCCTTCTTTCTTCAGCTACTTGTAAAGCCTCGTCAGACAGCCACTTGGCTTTCTTGCATTTCTTTTTCTTTGGGATGGACTTCGTTGCTGCCTCCTGAACAATGTTACGGACCTCCATCCATAGTTCCTCAGGCACTCTGTCTATCAGGTCTAATCCCTTAAATCTATCCCTCACTTCCACTGTATATTCATAAGGGATATGATTTAGGTCGTACCTGAATGGTTGAGTGGTTTTCCCTAGGTTCTTCAATTTCAGCCGAAATTTTGCAAGAAACAGCTCATGATCTGAGCCACAGTCAGCTCCAGGTCTTGTTTTTACAGACTGTATAGAGCTTCTCCATCTTTGGCTGCAAAGTACATAATCAATCTGATTTTAATATTGACCATCTAGTGATGTCCATGTGTAGACTCACCTCTTGTGCTGTTGGAAAAGAGTGTTTGCTATGATCAGCATGTTCTCTTGGCAAAACTCTATGAGCCTTTGTCCTGCTTCATTTTGTACACCAAGGCCATGCTTGCCTGTTATCCCGGTGATTTCTTGACTTCCTACTTTAGCATTCCAATCCCCTATGATGAAGAGGACATCTTTTTTTGGTGTTAGTTCTAGAAGGTGTTGTAGGTCTTCATAGAACCCATCAACCTCAGCTTCTTCGGCCTCAGTGGTTGGGGCGTAGACTTGAATTACTGTGTTGTTGAATGGTTTGCCTTGGATTCGTACTGAGATCATTCTATCGTTTTTGAGATTGTACCCCAGCACTGCTTTTCCCACCCTTTTGTTGACTATGAGTGCTACTCCATTTCTTCTAAGGGACTCTTGCCCACAGTAGTAGATATAATGGTCACCTGAATTAAATTCGCCCATGCTTGTCCATTTTAGTTCACTGATTCCCAAGATGTCGATGTTCAATCTTGCCATCTCATGTTTGACCACCTCCAGCTTACCTTGATTCATTGATCTGACATTCCAGGTTCTGAAACAATATTGTTCTTTACAGCATCAGATTTCTTTTCACCACCAGACATATCCACAGCTGAGTGTCCTTTTGGCTTTGGCCCAACCGCTTCACTCTTTCTGGCGCTACTTGGAAATATACTGGAGTGGGTTGCCATTTCCTTTTCCAGTGGACCACATTTTGTCAGAACTCTCTGCCATGACCTGTTCGTCTTGGGTGGCCCTGCACAGCATAGCTTATGGCTTCACTGAATTACGCAAGCCCCTTCGCCACAACAAGGTAGTGATCCATGAAGGGGAGAAAGGCTGTACTGAAGAATTATTGTTTATATATGACAGAAACACAAAACCTCTATCAAAAAATGTGCCTGATTGTGTTCATTGTCATTGTCTGAATGGAATACAGGCAAAACCTTTTTATGAATAGGAAGCAGTACACATAATTCTCTCAGTTCAACATACAGATTGCTGAGTAGATTTTGCAATGCTACTGATCACAGATTCATTAGGGAACGTAACGTGCATTATTAACCATTATTACTCATGTCATGCCCATGTCACACATTGCACAAAGGCAAATCTAGGTTGTCACCAAGAGTGCACGTAACAGAAAGCACCAGCCAGTCATGGCTCCCCAGTGGATTGATCTGTATGATGACACCCATCCTTGCCACGTTCACAAATTGTATTTTTAGGTGCACAGTTGAGACATTTTAGGTGTACTTCATATATCTATCTATCTATCTATCTATCTATCTACATACATATCTACATACATACACATACACACACACACACACACACACACATACACTGTGAAGTGGCTCAAAGACTATAAGCTTATGCCAGTTATGAACGCTTGGGAGTGCAATCTAAAAATGTGCACTTTGAAATGAAGATTGGGAAAAACAATCATTGTCTGAGAAGTGCAATGTCAAAAAGTTATTCAAAATATATTACCCTATCAATGTAAGGAGTAACTAGCTTTCTGTGCATTTGGGAATGGGGGGGGGGGTAACTCTACTGATGCATCCTGTCACACCCAAATGACAAACTGACATAACTAATTAGCAGATGGGAGAATTAGAACTGGTAGGGCTCTACAGTCTTTGTGGGCACAAATCTCTGCTGATTTCAAAACTGTACATTTACATCCCATTTGTTTCCATTGCTCTTAAATTTACTCTGGGTTACACACATATTTGTAATATATGATGCAAAGATTAATTCGACAGATTAGGAAGAGAAAGGTCAGTGCTGTTGCTTAAAAAAAAACAAAGCACTTGCATAGTATGACAAGGTTCCCACTTGTGTCAGCGACAATTCTTCATTGTTACAATCCTGACAAATTCCATGTGAAGAACAAAAGCTGATCAGAACTTGGAAGGATTTCTTTCTTCTCCTTCTCCTCCTCCTTCTTGGCACCTTGCCAATTTTGGCTGCTCAACTGTTTGATTTTTGCTCTCTTTTTTATTTTTCAAATTATGAATTTGTTAACATCAGGGTGGGAAGAGGAAGAAAACCCTGTTCAGATTAACTTGCACATTGTCATCTTTAACCTTTACTGTAGCGGTATATGAATGGCTAGTATTCAGTTAAACAGCCTGAAATTAAACTATCAAATAATATTAAAATCAGATGAACTGGACTTTTCTTAGCAAGCAACTTCAGCCAGAATTTTTTATTGGAAGATTTAGTAGGAATAGAACTGGTACTAGAGAAGTTCAGGTGACACCCCCCACACACATGTGTTCAAGGAATGTATGTACACCCAATCAGAGGATTATGAGAATCTGTCTACATGTGTTCATACCTGATTTGTACCTAGGTATTAGAAACCAATTCAATCCAGGGGAGAGAGCAAGTGCACCGCTGCAGCTGAATTGAATTTTTATTTATTTATTTATTTATTAAATTTATTAATCGCCCATCTGGCTGGTCACCCAGCCACTCTGGGCGATGTACAAAGCATATCATAAAACAGTTTAAAACAATAAAATTCTACAATAGAAACATTTTCTAAAATACCCTAACCCACCCCAAATGCCTAACTGAACAACCACGTTTTTAATGCACGGCGGAAGCTCATTAAAGAGGGGGCATGGCGGAGTTCCCTAGGGAGGGAGTTCCACAGAGTGGGGGCCACCACAGAAAAGTCCCTCTCCCTCATCCCCACCAGTCTAGCTGTCCTGGCTGATGGGACAAAGAGAAGGCCATCCGAGGCTGATCTTGTTAAGCGGCCTGTCTGGTGTTGCTGGAGGCGCTCCTTAAGGTAGGCTGGGCCGGAACCATATAGGGTTTTAAAGGTCAAAACCAACACCTTGAATTTGGCTAGGGATGTCAGAGAATTCCACCATGGATCTCGGTGAGGCCGAATGCCAGTGCATTCGGCCCCCCGAAATCCATGGCGGAACGAAGCCCCACCCCCCCACGAAAGGCACACCAAACGGAGCACTTACCTGCTGCCATCCACGCTGACTTGCGAATGGCAGCCGCGTCTGCAGCCGCCATTCGCTTAAGCTATGTAAATAATTACGTAACCTATCACAGCTAACGCAGGGATGCCATTTGCATCCATGCAGAGGCCGTGATAGGCTACATAAGTATTTACGTAGCCTATCACGGCAAAAAATAAATAAAAATCAGCAGACGCAAATGGCGGCGGCTACGGCGGCCGCTATTTGTGTTCCCTTTTTTTTTTTGCCGTTTTGGCCTACATAAATATTTATGTAGGCTATTACGGTGGGGAGAAAAAAGGGAACACAAATGGCGTAGTGGCCGCCATTTGTGTTCCCCTTTTTTTTTCGCCGTTATAGCCTACATAAATTTTTACGTAGGCTAAAACGGCGGGAAAAAAGGGAACGCAAATGGCGGCCACCGTAGCCACCGCCATTTGCGTCCGCTGTTTTGTTTTTGTTTTTTGCCGTGATAGGCTATGTAAATATTTACATAGCCTATCATGACAAAATACAGGAAGGCAAATGGTAGCTACGAATGCCACCATTTGCGTCCCTGCAGGCTGCCCAGTGGCTGGATGTCTGGCTGCGGGTGGCCCCAGCTGGTGCTCCGTGGAATCTCCGCGGAGTGGAGCCAGCCTTAGAGAATTTCGAGGGGAGGGACGGAGCGCCTCCCCCCCCCCCACGAATGTAACCCTTCGAAAAGGGTAGTGGCTTTCGTACATCCCTAAATTTAGCCCAGAAAACAACTGGTTACCAGTGCAACTCCTTCAGCACTGGAGTGATGTGATCTCGCCGGCAGCTGCCTTTAATCAGGCGAGCCGCCGCATTCTGTACCAGCTGCAGCTTCCTAACCGTCTTCAAGGGTAACCCCACATAGAGCACATTACAGTAGTCTAAATGAGAGGAGACCAGGGTATGTACTACAGATGGGAGCAGATGGTCAGGAAGGGAGGGGTGCAGCCGCCGTATCAGTTGGAGTTGATACAGCGCTGTCTGGCTCACAGCTGACACCTGAGCCTCCATGGACAGCTGGGAGTCCACAATGACCCCCAGGCTGCAGACCTGGTCTTTCAAGGGTAGCTGTACCCCATTCAACACCAGGTCAACATCCCCCAGCCTCCTCTTGTCTCCCACCAAAAGTACCTTGGTCTTGTCAGGGTTCAGCCTCAGCTTATTCCTCCCCATCCAGCCACTCACTGTCTCCAGACGTTTGGACAGGGATTCTAATCTATGGCCAACCTTGGTGAAGATTTGAACGAGAGGTAGAGCTGCGTGTCATCCGCATATTGATGACACTGCACCCCAAACCTCCTGATGATAGCCCCCAGCGGCTTCACATAGATGTTAAATAGCATCAGGGAGAGGATGGAACCCTGTGGCACCCCACAAGTGAGTGGCCACGGGTTCGAAACCTCCTCTCCCAGTGCTATCCTCTGTTACCTGCCAGAGAGGAAGGACCGGAACCACTGCAGTATGGTGTCTCCAATGCCCAACCCCTCCAGGCGGTCCAGGAGGATACCGTGGTCAACAGTATCAAAAGCCGCTGAGAGGTCGAGGAGAACAAGGAAGGAGCATTCACCCCTATCCAGAGCCCTCCTCGTATCATCCACCAAGGCGACCAAGGCTGTTTCTGTCCCATGCCCAGGCCTCAAGCCCGACTGAAATGGGTCTAGATAATCGGTTTCTTCCAATTGTGCCTTCAACTTAGGGATGTCAGAGAATTCCGCAATGGATCTCGGTGAGGTCGAATGCCAGTGCATTTGGCCCCCTGAAATCCTTCATGGAACAAAACCCCCACGCCCCCCAACCAACTAAAGGCACGTGGGACGAAGTCACCGCAGCCCACACCCCACAAAAGGTGCACGAAACGGAGCACTTAGCTACTCTCGTCCGCGTTGCTTTGCAAATGGTGGCCATCCTGCGGCCGCCATTCGCTTCCTCCACTTCATAGCCATGATAGGCTACGTAAATACTTACATAGCCTATCACGGCTAATGCAGGGACGCCATTTGCATCCCTGCGGAGGCCGTGATAGGCTACGTAAGTATTTACATAGCCTATCATGGCAGGGGGGAAAAACCCAGCGTACGCAAACGGCGGCGGCTACCGCCATTTGCATACACTGGGGTTTTTCCCCCTGCCGTGATAGGCTATGTAAATATTTACGTAGCCTATCACGGCTCAATACAGGGACGCAAATGGTGGCGGCTACGACAGCCGCCATTTGCGTCCCCGCAGGGCTGCCCAGAGGCTGGAAGTCCGGCTGCGGGTGGCTGGAGCCGGCCGGCGGCTCTGCGGCTTGGCCGCGGAGCGGAGCTGGCCAGGCAGGATTCTGGGGGGAGGAATGGAGCGCCCCCCCCACCGCGGATTGCCCAGCGCGGAGCCAGGTAGGTGTTTCATACATCCCTACTTCAACTGCATTGCCACCACCCGCTCAATCACCTTGCCCCAAAATGGCAGATTCGAGACTGGGCAAAAGTTGTTCAGAACCTGGGGATCCAAGGAGGGCTTCTTTAAGAGTTGTCTTATCACTGCCTCCTTGAGGGCTGATGGCATCAGTCCCTCCTCAAGGGAGGCATTCACCACCGCCCTGATCCCCTCACCCAGTCTCTCTCTGCAGCCCATAATGAGCCAAGATGGTCAAAGATCAAGTAAGCATGTGGTCAGCCTTACAGATGAAAGCACCTTGTCCACTTCATCAGAAGGAAGAAGCTGGAACTAGGGATGGTGGAGAATTCCACCACGGATTTCAGTGAGGCTGAATGCACTGTCATTCAGCCCCCCGAAATCTGTGGCAGAACGGCCTGCCACCCCCCGCCACCCCGCAGATTCCCCCCAGGATTAAGCTTACCTGGGGCGGATGTTCCGGACGGCAGTGGCTACAGCGGCGGCAGCTGGTCTTTCGACCGGCTGCCACGGCCGCCATTTGCATCCTGGTCTTTGCCGTGATAGGCTACGAAAGTATTTACGTAGCCTATCACGGCAAGCCAAGCAAAAAAAAAAAAAAAACGGCATACGCAAATGACGGCGGCTATGGCGTACGCAAATGGCGGCGGCGGCCCACTACACTATTTGCGTTCCCCTTTTTTTTGCCGTAATAGCCTATGTAAATATTTACGTAGGCTAAAACGGTAAAAAATAGGGAACGCAAATGATGGCCGCTGTAGCCGCTGCCATTTGCGTACACTGTTGTTTTTTTTTGGGGGGGTTAGGTTGCCGTGATAGGCTATGTAAATACTTACGTAAGTATTTACATAGCCTATCACGGCAGCCTGGCTGGACGCAAATGGCAGCCGCTATTTTCGTCCGCAGCAGCCCGTCCGTGGCCGGAAATCCGGCTGTGGACGGCCCTGGCTGGCTGCTCCATGGAGCTGCCACAGAGCGAAGCTGGCCAGGCAGGATTCCGGGGGGGAGGACCGGATCACCTCCCCCCCGTCGAGGATTCTGGGGGGAGAGACGGAGCACCTCCCCCCCACCGTGAAAAATTCTGCAAAAAAGTAAGTGAGTTTCGTACATCCCTAGCTGGAACTGATCCCACAAAACCAGTTTGCCGCAGGCCGCCTCTTGGTCACTATCTGTATCCACAGCGCACGGAGTAACACTCCTAATCCGATCAATTTTATCTGCAAAGTGCCTTGCCAAGGCCTCACAGTAGGCCTTAGAATGCTCCAGTGGTTCCAGAGCCACTGGACCGACCAGGCTCCAGACCACTTGGAACAGCCTCCTGGGACAGCACTCTGCAGACATGTTACAGGCAGCATAATATGCAAATAGCCTTCTTCAGGCATTCTAAAACCAGGGATAATAAATATGTGAGGAGGGGGAGTAACTGCTTCTCTGTATTCACTTTTATCACCCTCTGCACACAGAGGATGGCTTTGTGAAGAGGAGAGCATCCTCTATTTGTGGAGGCACTCCACACAATCTGTAAAGCTGGAAAAATCAGCGTTTTGGCCTACAACTCCCAGCATCCCTCACCATTGGCTTTGCTCGCTTATGGCTGTAGGTCGAAACATCTGGAGTGCCACAAGTTGCCTAGCCCTGTTCTAAGGGGTGAGGAAAAGAAAAAAAAATGCCTTCTGATAAAATCCAGTTCAGCTCTAAACAAGGAATGTGGGAAGAACCTTGTGCATGGCGCTGAACACCTTGGAAGAAGTGTGGGGTTCAAAGACAGAAAAGAGAATGCTTTTTGGACATCTGATTCTTTTCAAATGAGTCGTTCCTTTTATAGGGCCATTTCATACATTTTTCAGAAGCAAACTGAAGTTTGCCACTGATAGGATACTCACCAGGGAGCTGCAGAAAATCAGGACTCCCTGGAGAGCGTACCTGGCTTTATGATACATATGTTTGCATACACATTTTGGTTACACTTTATATTTTTAGAACTACAACTAAAACACCTTGCTGCATGCCTCCTTGCTGAGGTGGGCATTTGGCATTTCATTATTTTGTGCTCATTCTCATTTTATTTCTTTAATTGATACAGTTTTCTCAATTTCCTAAAATACTGTTTAAAGCAGAAAACAGTTCAAAAACTCCACTTTGCACACCTATAAGCAGATATAAGTGGGTGCCAATCTGTAAGTGTTACCTCCTTTTTTGATAAGTTACTGGACCATTTGAGATTAGTGTGGCAAAGACTACATTATTTGAATGTCTATCAAGACAATTTTGCCTACCAAGACAAGAAGCCATTTGCACACCATTTTTATCCTCAGAACAAGCCTGTAAAATAGGCTAGACAGGGAGGTAGTGACTGGCCCTAGGTCATGTAGTAAGTTCCCTGGCTAAGTGGGGGTTTGAATATGGTCCACTCTGCTCCTGATCTGATTCTTATTCCTGGGGTCACCAATGTGTTGGTGGGATCCCTGCGGACATCTCTCTTGGTGCTCACCAGACTTCCTGCCTCTCCTGATTTTATTTGATTTCTTATTTTTAAATAGGTGGATGGCATGCTGAAAAAAGAAAGGATCCCCCCCTGGGGGGGGCAACCTTGATGGGTTTAAAAGAATGGTTCTGTCTGACTTACTTCTGCCTTGTACTTAGGTTCTTGGGAAAGTTACTCTTTTTTTAGTCTCACAGATTTGCCTTCTGGGACCAACCATGCCCACCATGGCACCCATTTTATGAATGGTAAGCTCCCATGGCAGCCATTTTGTGAGAGCACCCATGATACTCTTTCAAAATTCTAAGTGTCCCCACCTACTCTTGTCCACTGCACTCCACTATATTACACTACAAAACAGCAAAATACATATTGTTGTATGAAAACTGATGTTACTATATTAAGCAGTATACAAGTATTACTAATAAATAAATTTTAAAAATGAAAATATGGATTTATCACCCATGTAGCTTCTCCTGCGGCTATCTTTCACCACTATGCTCGAACAGTTCATATATTGTCCTCAGTTACCAAGCCAGTATGAAATAAATTGGATATTCAAACTTTTGTTTCCCACTATATCACCGCAATTTAAAAGACACAGGGTCAAGCAGCAGGACTGTAAAACACAACTGTCAAATAACACTTATCCTCTGAAAACACATGCCTATTTGAATACTATTACAAAGGAATGTCTCCAATAAAATATCAAGCTGTGTAGACTAACCAGCTATTACTGAAAACATGCTTGGGTCTGTTGTATACCTTAATCCGATTGATCTTTTAAAAGAAAAGAAAATCTTCTGTCTTCATATATCAAAAAGTGGCCCATAAATGGAAATAGCAGGGCACTTTTGAAACTTAGATTTGCAATCCTATAAAATATTTAATAAGCATTTGGAAGAAAGGAAAAGATAGGAGAGCAGCCTGTGTGTGAGTATTATTCATTTTACATGCCATGAAATTATAACTGAACTTTTGAGGCTGGATGCCGAGGCTGAAATCCAAGAAGCAATGTGGGATGTCTAGAATGCTTTGGCTGTTTTGCAGTGTTTGTGCAACCTTAGAGGTTCCCTGAGTTTTCCTCAGTAATGAGGGCTTTTGTGTGAGAACAGATCACCATCAAATGAAAGCTCATAGCATTTGAACTGGCCGTGGAAGGTTTTGGGGGTGAGAGCAGAAGGGACATAAAAACATAAGAAAAGCCATGCTAGATCAGACCAGAGGCCTATCTAGTCCAGTGTTCTGTTCACACAGTGGCCAACCAGATGTATATGGGAAGCCCACAAGCAGGACATGAGGGCAACAGCGCTCTTCAGCTCATGTTTTCCAGCAACTGGCATGCAGAAGAATACAGCTCTTATTTTGGAGGTAATACATGACCATCATGCTATTTATTTTCATGTATTTATTTCCAAGATTAAAAAATCCCCAAACTAGGTACAATACTAATAACACACAATAAAATTATACAACCAGTAGACACTAAAAACAATAAAATGGGAGAGTGTATACACAGATAAATACATGACTAGTAGCCATTAATTTTCCCAGTAGTAATGTATGGCTGTGAGAGCTGGACTATAAGGAAGGCTGAGTGCCGAAGAATTGATGCTTTCGAACTGTGGTGCTGGAGAAGACTCTTACGAGTCCCCTGGACTGCAAGGAGGGCAAATCAGTCCATCCTAAATGAAATCAACCCTGAGTGCTAATTGGAAGGACAGATACTGAAGAAGAAAGGAAAGGTTCCTCCTGTGCAAGCACCGGGTCATTACTGACCCCTAGAGGGATGTCTGCTTATGCTGGCATTTTCATGGCAGACTATAGTGGGTTGGTTTGCCATTGCCTTCCCCAGTTGTGACTACCTTTCCCCCAGCAAGCTGGGTACTCATTTGACCGACCTCGGAAGGATGAAGGGCTGAGTTGACCTGAGCTGGTTACCCGAGAACCGGCTTCCACTGGGATCGAACTCAGGTCATGGGGAGAGTTTCGGTTGCAATATTGCCACCTACCACTCTGTGCCACACAAGGCTCTCATGAATATTGAATACCAGATACTGAAACTGAAGCTCAAATATTTTGGCCCCCTAATGCGAAGAGAAAACTCACTGGAAAAGACCCTCTGAAGTCAAAAGGAGAAGGGGACGGCAGAAGATGAGATGGCTAGATAGCATCACCGATGCAATGAATATGAACTTGAGCACACTCCAGGAGAGAGCGGAGGACAGGAAGGCCTGGCATGCTATGGTCCAGGGGGTCACGAAGAGTCGGACACCACTTAACGACTGAACAACAACAGTAGCCATTAATAGCATTATCCTCCATGAAGTTGTCTAATCACCTTTTAAAGGCATCCATATTGGTGACCATCACTATTCCCAAAGTATTTTTAGCAAGACTACACTGCCCATTCCTTCATGTAGCCATTTAAGCGAATCATGGAAACACATTGAGTTGATGTGCTCAGCCATCCCCCAAAACGGAAAACAGACAGGGCTAGTATTGAAGTGATATTTTTTTAAATTTACAGTGCAAGCCTATAATGTCTACTCAGAAGTAAGCCACATTGATTTCCATGGGTCTTATTCCCAGGTAATTGGTGTAGGATCACGGGGTAAAGTATGTAAAGCTATAGTCCTATACTTCTTATCTAGAAGATTAGCCCCATTGAACTCATTGGGACTTACGTCTGAGTAGACATGTATAGGACTGCAGTGTAAGGGTCTCTTCTAATGTTACCCACACTGCTTACTGCAAGGCCAGATCCCACACTGCTACAGTGATTGTAAATGCAGTAAATGGTTTTTGAAAATATAAGGTTGGCTCCAGATTTATGCTGGATCAACTGTGCTGGTGGAAGTGGACCTCCCCACAGCTTCCTTTCTAAGGCAGACCCTCCAGCCACCTAAAAATACTACAGAGAGAGTCAAGAGACCTTTCTGAATAGGGTGAACTGTGGTTTTTGGGGGAGGGGCAATCCCCAATATAGGGCAGAGGGGCTTTCCATGAGCAGAGTAATTCCCCTCAAAGAAGGTCACTTCCTTTCATGGAAGGTGGATCATGGATCCAGCCCATTATAGTTAGTTTTTTAAGGACGCAATCTTATGTATGTTTACATAATTGTATGTTTACATGATTTACATGATTGTTTACATGATTGTTTCCCGCCTCCCAGCTGAGCAGAGCAGAGCAGAGCAAGCTGCTCCAGCTGGTCCAGGGACTACAGAAGCAGGCAAGCTCCCAGAGAGCGAGCGAACAGGGGGAGCGAACAGGGGGAGCAAACAGGAGTTGGCCAGGGGAGTTCGGCAGGGGAGGTCAAGGGGGAGGCCCCTAACATTTTTTTTATTTTTTTTTTTACTAACTTTTTTTCATTTATTTGTCTTGTAACACACACTTCCACCCCAGTGGGACTCTGCTTTTAACCTCTACTGAGTAGAGGAGCAGGCACAGGCTAGTCTACTAGTCTAGAACAATCACAAAGCTAGACACAAAAAGGGAAAAGAGGCTATGGAAGGACAAGACTCTCCAGTGGTGGTGACCTGCAAGGTGTGTGCAAAGTTTGTTTTCTTGCCTGAGAACAACATGGCCTACACCTGCAACAAGTGCAAGTTGATCACGCTGCTGGAGGAAAAAGTAAGTGGACTGGAGCGGCGACTGTCAACCCTCCGGGGAATAAGAGAACACGAAGAGTTCTTGGACAGAATGGGGGAACTACAGCAGCAAAGGGCAGACCAGAAGCTTGAAGAGCAACAGCAAGATGAGGCAGTGGGAAATGCTGAGGTGAAGAAAAATGGAGTAGAGGATACTCCTTGGAAAACGGTGACAGTTAGGAGAAGAAGAACTAGACGTCATTCTGCACCAGTGGAAGCGGTGGAGCTGTGGAACCGATTCTAGGTACTTGCAGATGAGACTGGAGGACAGCCTGCAGAGGAAGAATCACAGGGGAACCTGCATGAGAGTGAGCAAGAGGCTAAAGGTCAGTCAAACAGAGGCGATGAAACCCAGGCCTACAAGAAGAAGAAGAGAAGAGTGGTAGTAGTGGGAGACTCCTTGCTGCGTGGGATCGAGACCCAAGTATGTCGCGAAGACCCGTGGACTCGCCAGGTATGTTGTCTCCCGGGAGGACAGATTAGAGACGTGACTGAAAGGTTGCCAGCACTCATAAAGCCCACTGACAGGTATCCCTTTCTTCTCATCCATGTGGGAACAAATGATACCGCCAAGCGGAGCTACGAAGAGATCACGTCAGACTTTGAAGCTTTAGGAAGGAAACTTAAGAACTTTGGGGCCCAGATAGTTTTCTCATCCATCCTTCCAGTAGTTAGAAGAGGGATAGAAAGGGAACGAAAAATACTCCGGGTGAATGACTGGCTACGAAGGTGGTGCCGACGAGAGAGATTTGGATTCTGGGACCACGGGCTATACTTCCTGGAAGATGGGCTGTTGGCTAGGGATGGGTTGCACCTCACAAAGGCTGGGAAGAATGTGTTTGGCCACAGCATGAAGAACTTCATCAGGAGGGCTTTAAACTGAATCCTACGGGGAAGGGAGATGTAATGTTGGGGGTAACAATGGACGTAGGCGCATGCACTGCAATGGAGAGAACAGCTCTGATAGCGCCCAATAATAGTCTTCAGACACATGTAGGAAGAAAGCCAGACTATGAAGCACATGGTCTTCGATGTCTATATACTAATGCCCAGAGTATGGGAAACAAACAGAACGAACTTGAACTCTTAATACAGGAGGGAAATTATGACTTGATAGGTATAACTGAGACTTGGTGGGATGACTCTCATGACTGGAATACAGCAGTTGAAGGATATAACTTGTTCAAAAAGAACAGGAGGAACAGAAAGGGAGGCGGGGTTGCACTGTATGTGAAAAATACATATCTCTGCACAGAAATACAGGAGGAGGAGCTTGGTAGCCCCATCGAGAGCATCTGGGTTGAAATAAATGGAGCAAAGAATAAAAGGAACCTGGTGGTCGGAGTCTACTACCGGCCACCCAATCAAGGAGAAGACAAGGATGAAACTTTTGAAAAGCAAATAGCCAATGTTTTAAGGAAGCATGATGTAGTACTAATGGGGGACTTCAATTTCCCCGATATTTGTTGGGAGACAAATTCTGCAAAACATGGCCCCTCCAGGAAATTCCTGACTTGTGTGGCGGATAACTTCCTCCTACAGAAAGTAGAGGAAGGAACTAGAGGATCGGCTATCCTTGACTTGATCCTAACCAACAGAGATGACTTAGTGGATAAAGTAGCAGTTACAGGAACTCTGGGGGAAAGCGACCATGTTGTACTTGAGTTCTTGGTTCTAAGGGAAGCAAAAGCCGAGTGTACTCAAACGCGTACCCTGGATTTTAGGAAAGCTGATTTTAATAAACTCAGAACAATGATCAGTAAGGTCCCATGGCAAGCAATGCTAGCGAGAAAAGGAGTCCAAGATGGGTGGGAACTTTTAAAAAAGGAAATTCTCAAGGCACAATCACAAACAATTCCAACAAGAAGAAAAGGTGGAAGACAACAGAAGAAGCCAATGTGGCTTCACAAAAAGCTTAGGGATGACCTGAAAACAAAAAAGGACACATATAGGAAGTGGAAAGAAGGCCAAGTAACAAAGGAAGAGTACAGGCAGGTAGCACAGAATTGCAGGGATGGCGTCAGGAAGGCTAAAGCGGAGAACGAGGTGAGGTTAGCGAGGGATGCTAAAAACAACAAAAAGGCTTTCTTCAGCTACGTGCATAGTAAAAGGCAGAGGAAAGAAATGGTTGTTCAGCTATTAAATAAGGATGGCAAAATGATAACAGAGGACAAAGAAAAGGCAGAGGTGCTCAATTCCTACTTTGGCTCAGTCTTCTCCCAAAAGAGGGTCTATGACCCCCCTGGCAAAGGCGAAGTACAGGCTGAAGGGGCAGGATTGCAGCTTGAGATCGACAGGCATATGGTCAAGGAACACCTCATTACTTTGAATGAGTTCAAATCTCCAGGGCCAGATGAACTGCATCCTAGAGTAATAAAGGAACTGGCAGAAGAACTCTCAGAACCGCTGTCTATTCTCTTTGAGAAATCATGGAGGACCGGGGAAGTGCCAGATGACTGGAGGAGGGCTAACGTTGTCCCTATCTTCAAAAAGGGTAAAAAGGAGGAACCTGGGAACTACAGACCAGTCAGTCTGACATCAATCCCTGGGAAAATTCTGGAGCAGATCATAAAGCAATCCATCTGGAAGCACCTTGACAACAATGCCGTGATTACTCGAAGCCAACATGGATTTGTCAAAAACAAGTCCTGCCAGACAAATCTGATCTCATTTTTTGATCAAGTCACCTCCCTTGTAGACCGTGGGAATGCTGTAGACATCATATATCTCGACTTCAGCAAAGCTTTCGACAAAGTGCCCCATGATATCCTGATGAGCAAACTAGCTCGAAGTGGGCTAGATGAAACAACGATCCGGTGGATCCACAGTTGGCTACAGAATCGGACTCAAAGAGTGCTTATCAATGGGACCTTCTCAAGCTGGGGAGAGGTAACGAGTGGGGTACCGCAGGGCTCAGTCCTGGGCCCAGTGCTCTTCAACATTTTGATTAATGACTTGGAGGAGGAGGTGCAGGGAATGCTGATCAAATTTGCAGATGACACAAAATTGGGAGGGATAGCTAATACTTTGGAAGACAGAAACAAAATTCAAAGTGATCTGGATAGACTGGAGTGCTGGGCAGAAAACAACAGAATGGCATTTAATAGGGACAAATGCCAAGTTCTGCACCTAGGAAAAAGAAACCAAATGCACAGTTACAAGATGGGGGATACGTGGCTCAACCACACTACGAGCGAGAAGGATCTTGGAATTGTCGTCGATCACAAGCTGAATATGAGCCAACAATGTGATGTGGCTGCAAAAAAGGCAAATGCTATTTTGGGCTGCATTAATAGAAGCATCGCTTCCAAATCCCGGGAAGTACTAGTTCCCCTCTACTCAGCACTGGTTAGGCCTCATCTGGAGTACTGTGTCCAGTTCTGGGCACCACACTTTAAGAAGGATGCAGACAAGCTGGAGAGGGTTCAAAGGAGGGCAACAAAGATGATCAGGGGACTGGAAACAAAGCCCTATGAAGAGAGACTGAAAGAACTGGGCATGTTTAGCCTTGAGAAGAGAAGACTGAGGGGAGATATGATAGCGCTCTTCAAGTACTTGAAAGGTTGTCACAGAGAAGAAGGCCAGGATCTCTTCTTGATCATCCCAGAGTGCAGGACACGGAATAATGGGCTCAAGTTACAGGAAGCCAGATTCCGACTGAACATCAGGAAAAACTTCCTGAGTGTCAGAGCAATACGGCAATGGAACCAATTACCTGGGGAGGTGGTGGGCTCTCCCACACTGGAGGCCTTCAAGACGAGGCTGGACAGCCATTTGTCAGGGATGCTCTGACTTGGATTCCTGCATTGAGCAGGGGGTTGGACTCGATGGCCTTGTAGGCCCCTTCCAACCCTACTATTCTATGATTCTATGATTCTATGGTTTAGACACAAAGAAGAAGGCCTACAACTCCCAGCATGCCCCAGCCAGCATGGCTAGCTGGGGCATGCTGGGAGTTGTAGGGCTTTTTTCTGTCTAAACATGCATAGGATTGCACCCTAAAATGACATTGAGACAGGTCAGAGTAAGAAAGAAGGGGGAGCTAAAATGAACACTCAGCACCCAGCCCTCTCAGAGACCTAAAAAAGGACCTGATTCTCCTGGATGGATCCACATCAAGATGGTCCCATTGACCAGGAAATTTGACCAGGAAATAGAAACAAAAGTTCCTCCGTATGCTACTATGTGTCATACACCCTTAATATACTCTACAAGCTTTAACCTGCAACAACTTGTCACTAATTCAAGTCATTATTAGTAGCAACAAAAGAAAGCCTTCGAAGTTTGATTAAGCAAATTAATAAGGAAAATACATAATCAAACCCAACTGTTCTATGAGAATCACCATTTAACAATCTCTGAGGCAGTTGTTACAAGACTTGCATATTGTGCGTGGCATGGAAATCTTTACTCTGGAGTCAAAACATCCTGAAAAGTGACAAGCTATATGGATTTAAAATACAATGGTGCTAAAAATATTATTCCTTGGAGCTTTTTGTATGCTTTACAAAAGTGGAAAGTTTCTGGGAGATTATCTCCAGTAATTAGAAGTCCCTGGTTGTGTTTACATGGTTAGCAAGTGTAAAATATGATGACCTGCTGAGGATTTGCAAACTGCTAAGTTATAATGATGGATCATGGGGAGAGGACACGGAAGATTTCTCAGACTTCTGCTGGGAATACTTCAAAAGTAAAGCATCTTGTTTTCCCTGGGGTTTATAACACCTCTTCTGACTTAATCGGCTTGCCCCTCCTCCATTCTTTTCAGCTCTCTAGGATGCCCCCCCTCATAATTTTCCCAGTGTTCAGACCGTTAGAGGAATGAACATCTTCCCCACTTGGATCTATCAGCTTCCAAAAACACAATAAAATCCCAATAAAATGTGTATCATTGTCTTAACTATAACAAATCAAGGAATCTTAAAAGTGGCTTTAATTTAATACTTCTGATCATCTTTGTTGTTTTTTTAATTTTTATTTTAAAAACAAGCTTTAACTAGCATTTTAAAAAGGGGACTTGAGATCCCCAGAGTGAGAACATCATAACAAACTGCAATTTATTTAAAACGATTGAGAATAAATTATAACAAGAAGTCTAGCAAAGCCACCCCCACCCCCAACCCCTTTTAAATTTCATTCTCATGGCATTCTAGCAAATTCTCCTTTGCTGTGATGGGATAATGTATGCAAGCCATGTTCACTTATTTTGTACAGTAACATTTGAACAGAGTTACAACTGTATGTCTACTCTCAAAGAAATGAAGCAGAGAAGTGAGTAATGCTTCTTTACTAATGCTCCCTGCTCTGAAGAGAGTAATATCCAGAGTTATTATTTACACATCCCCTCACTGACACAGCTGAATGAGGCTGGCAGAAAAGGTGACAATTATTCACATTATTCAGGTGAAATGTCTACCATTATTGACTACAGCTAATGGCCAGACTTGACTGGTTTGTTTATGGGTTAAATAATAAAATGAGCTTATCATCTGAAAGATGGTGGAAACCAAGCTACAGGTGTGTTTTTTTTACTAAACACTTTGCTGATAGAAACTATTCAAGACTCCTAGTGGTCCAGATCCACTCCTTGTCTGCTAAATAGCACTGTTAAGCAGTGTAGAAGGGACTAACCTTGTACCAGCAGGTAGTTTGCTTGCACCTGGGGCAGTTGCACATGAGATGTGGTTAGTTTGGTTTTGCAGCACAGTAATACATAGAATGTAGCCACGCTCTTCCACAGTTTGCTAAATCTGCAATTTGTTATGGACATATGTGGTTGTCTATAGGGGTATATGAGAATTTAGTTTCTGTTCACAAATCATGGGAATTATCCCATTTGCCATCCTGAACCTGAATGCAAGCAGAAGCGGGGGCAGGGGCATTCAAGAAATGTTTGCAAATTCCTGGATTTGCGAGTGTGTTAAAAAAAAATGTGTATTAAAAAATGCACACTGTGAAATGCACATTTTTCAAAAATACACATTTTCATGCATCCATTCCATGGATCATGTTTCCTGGATTGTGAGGCATCTTTCATTCCATCATCTGCTCATTGACAGAATTGGGGTTTTTTTTTACAGATGTATGAGAATTTCATTCAACTGCCACTAATGCACATTAGCGTTAATGCGCACTTGCGCTGATGTTCATTAATGTTAATTCACACTTGCACTAATGCACATTAGTGCAAATGTGAATTTGTGCAAATCCCCCACAAAAGTAAAAATCAGTCCACAAGGCTGCAGAATCCATGTGACTCAGAAAAAGCCAGTCCACTCTGGAATCCGCAGGTTGGACTCATAGAAATCTGAACTCTTTCAAATCCATTACAAATTTCTCTGACATTCCTGTGTACATTTTTCACATTTGAAATGTACACTTTCCCTGTTCAAACAAGCTCAGATACAGGTTGAAAATAAAAATGGGACTGACCAAAATGAGTTTGGAAGTGAGTTTTGGAGGATTTGGGCAAGCTTGAAAGTTGCTGGTTCTCCCAAGCCTGGTTATCTGTTTCCTCTATGCGTGGAAAACAGAAGGAGGGTGAGGAGGCTATCGCCATAGTGGAGGATTCATTCTGGAGTCCTTTGATACAAGTTTTGCCAGGAAGGATTCCTAAGTGTGTTCTAAGTAGACAGTTTGATTTGAATTGTGCTGTTGTACAAGCTGCTGGTGAAGACCAATGGTCAAAATGCATTCTGTTGGTGTATGGGCTGATGATGGCATAAACTGATAAAGCTGTAACAGCCATTTTTATAAGATTTGTATAGTACATGAAAATCTGTGTGCAGCCATTTTTCTTGTCATTATGAAATGAATTAGTAATGTCACATGGTAATGAATGAGTATGGTTTATTGGTGATCCTAATTCTGACATTTTGGCCATAGCCCTGCCAGACAATCCACAACTTTAATTCTTCTTCTTCTTCTTCTTCTTCTTCTTCTTCTTCTTCTTCTTCTTCTATGCCTGTATTTTTCTTTCAATAAAAGAAATGTGTCAACATTTTAGAGACAGAGCACAAGTCACTTGTTTGTGCTAATTATTATTCATGCATTAGTGCCCATTAGTCTGCACTTTAGGGGGGAAAAACCAGGGGGAGGGGAAATCAATCAGCATTCCAGTCTTGCTTCCTTAGCAGAATGTCATTATTGTGATTTTCAAAATCTGGCAAAAAGCCTAAGAAGAGAACCTTTTTGCCACTTGGACTATCTAATCCAGACATCATTATTGATCAAACTGACATACACCTGCCAAAGTTGGTTGGAACTGTGTTACATGAAAGACAGGAATCTGGAGCTGTCTACTTTCCCTCAGAATCCTTATCAGCAAAAATAATGGGAAAATCAGAATATGAAATCTAGAGAGCAATATAGAAAAGAATACAAGCAATAGTATACATATATGACTCAGGTATACCTTTGAATGACACTTCATGGGAAAATTGGAGAAATGCATTTCAAAAGAAAATAAATAAGATCTATATTAAATTATGGAAAAGACAAATTTCAAGCTGGGATGCTAGTGAACTAATTTTTGCCTACTAATTGAGAATATATTTCTTCAGAATATATGCCTGTTAAATGTTTTAAAAATACATTTTGATAGCCTAGGAAATTTGGGGCAGAATCCAATGGGGTGTTTACATCCCTGCCAATTCTCTTCTGCCCCACTGTGCAAGGCGCCCCCACCACTTGCACAATGGCGATTTAGTGCTTCCGGGGCAAACTGAAATGAGTGGAAACACTCATTTCTGGAAGGGATGAGGGATATGCTTGCATAAGGGAGCTCCGCCAACCTTCCTCCTTCCAGAGACAACTATTTCCACTCATTGAGCTTCCCCTAGAAAGTGCTAAATCTCCCTTGCATAAGCAGTGGATCCCACTTGCACAACGCAGTTGGCAGTACCCACTGCTTGCAGAAGGGAATCAGCAGTGCAGAAAAGAATCTGTGGGGGTGTAAGCCCCCCATTGGATTTTGCCCATAATGTATTTATTTAAAACATTTCCATACTACCCTTCATCACATGGGATTCCAAGACACTGTAGGTCTCCAGGAATTCTTCACCAAAAGAAACTGATGCAATCATGCTGCCTTGGAATTTAACACAACTCGGGGAAGTACAGAGTGCAAAACGATATTATACTTCAACAGTTTGCTTAAACCAAAAGTATATCCAGGCTTGTGGAGGAATGCAGTCCCATTAATGTCAATGATGATGAATGATATTTATTATTATTGGCATGAAAAAAAAATAAAGCTCACTGAGTAAATCTTTTCAGTGGTGTTCCTTTCTTTCTATGCCTCATTCACTCCTTTCATTTGCTTCTGCTCTTGCTGTATTGTGGTTTATTTTAGACACTTGCCCCAATCCAGTGATTTCTTGTGGGCACTGGAGTTCTGGATACACATACAAGGCTCCTCTGCCTGCAAACACTTTCACATTAATTTCAGCACAGGAAGCAAGCTGACATGTGCACTCCATATACAAAGCTGGCTCCTTTGTTGAAGTAAGTGGGGTACATCATCCAGGCAAGAGCTCCGTGTGTGCATTAGAGAACATATGAAGCTCTCTATTTAAACCATTTTTGTTTGCCCTGAATTTGATGTTATAAAATTTTATTTTGTTCATGTTTGTTATTTTTTAGAAGTATTGATGCTTTTAGTACCACTTGGTTTTTTATTATGAATTTTATTATGTGCATTTTATTGTTGTACGCCACCTTTGGAGGGCTCCTACCCTGAAAGGCAGCCTATAAATATTTTAAATAATGTAATATAATATAATATAATATAATATAATACAATACAATATAATATTATCATATAATATATCTTGGGTTCAATTCCTTGCCTAGGATGGTGTATTCAAGAGAAGAAAAACTCTCGCGCACGCTCTCTCCTCCCTCTTTCTCTCCCTCTCCCCACACCCTGGCTACTGACATCCTATACACTCTCACATGATTGTATCACATTTTAATGTGACCAAAACTGCATAGAGACATACCATTCCTCAAATGACACACATACAGCCTCTAACTGAATGCTGATGGCCTCTTCACCATATTTTCCCATGCTTCATGAAAAGTGCCATCTCTGTTGCTGCTGCTATTTTTTAAAAAGGATATTTATCTGCTCAAGAAACAGAAACAAGAATGTGGTTATGCAGATCCAAGCTGGCTTGTTTCCTAAAGGCTGAGGTCATCAGGAGACAAGAAACAGATCTGGCTTTTCCCCCAGTGGCTTTCCTAATCCATACAAAGGAATGATTGGCATTCACTCCAATAAGGCCAAAGCCCTATTCAGGCATTCTGAAAGTGGTTAAAGTAAATGTGTAAGGCGGGGGGGATGCTGATTTTCCAGCATTCTCAATTATATAGAGAATCTCCATGAATACATGAGGTTCTCTTCTTCAAAAGGTCGTACTGCGTGAGTATAAGGTGATGGAAATGCATGACAAGGGGATGGGGCTAGCACCTCCCCCCCCCCATGCATTTACTTTAACCACTTTTCAGAATGCCTGAATAGGGCTAAAGTAAGGCACTGCATTTGGGTACTCTTTTGCAGTGAGGGCAAAACTCAGGTAGCCATGCATCCTCTGTTAGAGGCTAGTCTTTTATTTGGAGGGTTACCAGGAGACTGTCCTCTATTTTGAAAGCGTCTTTTGGTTTTAAGGTCTGTCCAATTCAAGTCTGGTTTAAAGTTAAAGAGCCATCAAAAGGAAGAGCTGGGCCTTGATGTTGCCCATCAACCGCACCTGGACAGCAGACTGAGAAAGGCCTGGTCACAGTCTTCCACTCATTCATTCATTCATTCATTTCTATACACAAAAAATAAAACCACAGAGTGCAACATAAAACTATATAAAATATAAAAGCTTAAAACCACAATATACTATAGTGAGATGTACTGTATTTATATTTAAATTATAATGTCTATATTTGCACCTATACATACAGTATAAATTACCATATGCACATGATATGCAAATTAGTGTCTTCTTATTTGGTGAAGAACATCCCCTTTTCTGGAAATTCACAAGTGGCCACCCAAGCTGAAACCTGCCCTCTACAATGCTGAAACCCTAGGCTAGGCCCCCTATTTATAGTCTGGGAGTTGGCCAGATGGAAAAGGTTCCCTCCTAGGTTTGCCTCAGGGCCCCACCTCCAAGTGGGATGTACGAAAGTCACTTACCTTGTTGCAGAATCTTTCGCAGTGGAGGGGCAGGCGCTCCATCCCTCCCCATGAATCCTCGATGGGGGGGGAGGCGATCCGCTCCTCCCCCCCGGAATCCTCGATGGCCGGCTCCGCTCTGCGGCCAGTCCGTGAAGCAGCCGGCCAGGGCCATCCGCTGCCGGATTTCCAGCCACAGACGGCCTGGTGCAGACGCAAATGGCGGCCGCCGTAGCGGCCACCATATGCGTCCAGCCAGACAGCTGTGATAGGCTACGTAAGAATTTACGTAGCCTATCACGGCTAACCTAAAAAAAAAAAACGCAGCGTACGCAAACACTACGCTATTTGCGTTCCCTTTTTTTCGCCATTTTATCTTACATAAATATTTATGTAAGATAAATCGGCGAAAAATAGGGAACGGAAATGGCGGCTGCCGTAGCCGCCACCATTTGCATACGCTGCGGGTTTTTTGGTTTTTTGTTTAGGTTAGCCATTATACGCTACGTAAATTCTTATGCAGCCTATCATGGTCCAAGGATGCCAATGGCAGCAGCAGCAGCCCTGCCGCGGCTGGCCAGGAGACCAGCCACCGGAGCCGCCGCTGCTGGAGCCGCTGCCACCGAATCCACCACATCCGCCCCAGATAAGTGCCGTCCCGGGGGGATTCCATGGGGGGGCGGGGGGCAGGAGGCTGTTCTGCCACGGATTCTGGGGGGCTGGATTCTAAAGAATCCGGCCTCACTGGAATCCGTGGGGGAATTCTCCGCCATCCCTACCTCCAAGACCTGCCCAGAGCAGCCAATTGACTCCAGGGCTATGGTGCATGCAAGTGGCAAAACCAGCTTAGCATGCACTGGCCATGAGATCACCCCCATGCAAAGCGCACAATGAGGGCCAACCATTAAGGGCTTCCTTCAATGAGGTTGTTGTTATTACTATCATTATTGCTACTGCTATATTGACCAGAATAGGATGATGGACAAAGGATGACTGGTACAACACCTAAGCATGAAAAGATTAAACAACCCCCACTAGGCAGTCATTAAATCCAAAGTAAGAACATTCCTTGTCCTTTTAAAGCTCAGATTTACAGTCAGGCAAATGGTGTAAAAAGGCTGGTATTACTGTGGCGTCCAATGCCACTGGGCTTTAGAAAGCTGACAGTTGCTGTAAAATAGTCATTAAACAACCTCTAGAAGAGACTCATCAGCAGATGCCCTCAGGTGAAGGAGACAAAGCTGAGAGAGAATGAAGGAGAATCTAATATTTTAGCATGACTGAATTAAACAGAGCATATTATGTTGATTTCCAGAGTCAGCCCAGTAATTTAATTTTCATAGTGATTCCTTTGATTGTAACAACCATTTTATGAAACATTAATATATATTTTTATGTAGCATATCTTCCTTTTCCGTTTCATTAATTTTAAAAAATCAACATTAACAGATTTTCTGACCATTGGTTGTGTAAACGGCACACACACACACGCTCACTCACACACATGATGTTTTGGTCCTACAGTAAGGACGGGCTATATCTATTTTATGTCAATATTTTACAATGCAAATGTAAAATGTGGACTATACATACAAGAATGTTATCCCTAAACTGCTTCTCTACTAAAATGTTTATGTCAGTTTAGTGTGCAGGTGTGTATATATAATGTCTCTGCATCTCCTCCTTCTTCCTTCTAAGCAAGGCACAAAATATTAACTTTTTGCCATTGGAAAAGCAGACCTATGAATAACAGAGAACTCTTCAGAGCTGTTGAGACTGGCAGTCATGGCTGAGAGCTGCCAATGCTAAGGATCTACCGAAAAAAAGGCAAATGCTATGAGATTCAGAAGGCTTTTTCAGAGTAGTTTTCAGAAGCTGAGAGCATCAACTGGAACTCCTTTCTAGCAGTCTAGCTCAGCCTTTGTGACCCAAACACTAGATGCGATACTTTCTGAGGGGTTTTAGTGTACCAAACTGAGCAGGACATACTTTATCAATTGTCCAGCGCCAAAGAGGGAGGGACTTAAGTGCCCATTTATTTTTCTGCTCAATGGGGAGGATTCAACAATTAACTAGCATTAATTATGTCATGCTCACAGAAAAACAACACTTGTGTACCATCAATAGGGCTTTCCATGAAAACCCATCTCCCTAGCAAGTGCTATTGACATTGCACAAGTTTGTCTGTCGTTTGGAAATCTGACCTATTTTTGGACTCAGTGGATTTCATATGCCCATGATCCGACCTGGCTTGCATTCACAAGCTGAGCCACAGGTTTTCCCCAAACTCCGGGGACTTTTTACAGCTTGGGGGCGGGGAAAGTAGCAATTTGTGCAAATAGAGATCTGTGCAAATTGTGGCCAAAAAAATTGCACACATTTGCATAATTTGTGCAAATTGTACCTGCAATTTGTGTAATTTGTGCAAATTGCAGGCATAATTTGTGCAAATTGAAAAATATGGAAAATCTGCTAACTGGGCCAACTCGCTGCAGCCCAAGTTAGGCCAGTTAGTGGGAAAAGGAACAAAGTCCAGGGGGCCAAGCCAACAAAAGCTCATCTAATGCCACCCCCCAAATGGATTCCTCTGACATCACTATGCACAAGAGCTGGTTTCCATTAGTGCAATATCAATAACAGCAGTGGCTGGACACCGCTGGATCTTTTCCAATGATTCCCTTTGTGTTGCAGAGCTATGGGAGCACTATCATGTGGTGTATGTAACATGCTAGGCAGATTCTCTGTACAGAGACTGCCTGATACACAGGGAGGCCCAGTCCATGAAATTATCTCCCCTGTTGAACACCTTTCTGAGTGGGAAGAATGGCATGAATCAGCCCTCTTCATGTACAGAGTGTTCACCTCATGGTACATGGTGAAGGGGGCATGCAAAGCAGCCTAACAGTGCAGCCTAACAGTGCAGTCCTATGCATGTTTACACAGAAATAAGTCTCTGTTCAACAGGGCTTACTCCCGGGTAACTGTGGATAGTATGGCAGTCTTCTATCAATAAAGATATTGATATGCCAGATGTATTATCTTTGTGGTTAAGTGTTCTCCTTCCCAAACAAAGGCCTGAAACTGCAATTTCTCATCATCAATTGCCCTGTTTTTAAAACACAAAAATCTTAATAATAATTGCCTGCAATACCATATTGTTGTGGGGACATAAAAGTTCAGTTTTCAAAATTGTGCTTTGCTCTTAAGATACTATACAAATGATGATAGTAGTCGTCACATTTTTCCCTTAAACCAGCAACTGCACTTACAATGTAATGACATTGTTCTCCAGCCAACAAGGAAATTAATTGCTTTTCCATGACACAGTCTAAGAAAAACACACATCAGTTCAGGGTGGTGAACTTGGTTGTACAGACATAATCTAGCAGTATTTAGGCTTAGCAAGAGTATGCTTTCAGAGCAGGCCTCTATCACCCTTCAGCCTTTGTCAGATAGTCATATAAGTTCCAGTCCGAACACAAAAGTGCAAAATCTAGCCCACATGTAATGGATGAAGGGAGACAGTCTTCCTGCAAGGGGGACAGCTGTCAGCTCTTTTACCCTTTTCTTTCACCATTTTGAAGGCTGGACTATGTACAAATAAGAATAAGAGCACAGTGGAAACTGGTCGTTATTTTTTTCCTATTTTTAAAGTTCTACTTATAAGAGTTTTAGGCCACCTTTTAGTACAACAATCCAGGTGATGTACCAGAATAAGACATTTTAGAAAATAAATATAAAATCACAGTCAAAACTAAACATAAAACAGAACAGCTGCATGATAAAATTTAGTATGCAAGTTCAGCAAAGCTGATATAGCCATATTTCTTCACACTGTGTGAATAAAATATATTTGGCTCAGAATGACGATGTCAGGGTGGAAACTGAGCCCATAGAGCCCCAGAGCAGTTCTGATTCTGCGGGGGAACAGCAATCCTTGGGAGAGGAGCTCGCTTATCTCTCACAAGCACAGCAGCTGGCAGAGATTCCTCCTGCCAGCATTCCTGGGAGAGACAGTGAATCTGGCAGTGAGAGAGCGCTGGAGGGGGGTTTGCTAGATGCTCGGCGCCGACACAGGGAGCGCCGACAGATGGAGGGTGCGGAAAGGAGGCGCTCCACTCGTTTGGCACTCAGACAACGGTCACATCCCGAGGACCCAAGGGAAAGAGGGAGGATCTCTCCCTGGCCCATAAGTTCAGAGACTTCCCGTGGTTCTCCTTCAAACAGGGACCAACTGCCTTACCTGGAGCTTAGGCTACTCTGCTATCTTTCCCCAGTGCTGTTCCTTGCTTAGTCACTAGTGATTAGTATCTGAAAGAGTCATAAAGTAATAAAGCCTTGGAAAGAATGCTTGTCGTCTGTGTCCTGAGTTGGCTATTGGAGGGGACTGCAAAAGGCAGCTAGAGCACTCCTGACAGACATCACAATTGGTGTCAGGTGAGTCTTCCTGCAGTAAAGATTCCATATGCAGGATATTACACCTGAGAAGCCTGGACTAATCTCAAAACCTTCCATTATTTTGCCAGAGCCATTGCAATTAAAGCTGATGAGAGAAGAAATAGTCCTAAACTCTAAATTCATGGCCACCTTAAGTCCGACTGATTTCCATGAGGCTTAAATTCAACTCACTTTCTCTAGATCGAAGTCCTTGTCTACAGAAAATTCAAACAGTATTTACATTAAGTTTTTCCACCTGACACAGTTAGGAACATCGCCTAATTACATCAAACACATTAACCCTTTCTCTCCCATTTTAATTAGTGGATTTAATTAGTAAACCAAATTGATTTCCCCATAAATAAATTAGAAAATTCACACTGCAGTCTATAAAGCTGTTACAGTTTTGCAAATGAGAGCAAGGTAAATGTTGTGAAAGGCATTTAAAAGTAGAAAGTACATTGAGAATGAAGAATGACACAGATGGGTTCACTCTTCAAATAGGAAAATTCTGAGTACAGATTTAAAAAGTTCACTGTAAGGAATCTATGACATGAGATAGAATTCTCATTACATGGAATAATAAATTCCTAGCTTAGCAAAGGTAATGCCATTTGTGTTACAAATATAACTTTGAATGTTAGTTTTTTCTTCTTTAATTTATCATTGATCTTTTAAGTATTATATGCAAAAAAAACCACTGCAAAATATAAATAAAAACAAATGCAATGATTTTCAGCATAATTAAGCAAGCAGAGCAAACTATGATAAATAAACGTACCCATGCCCTTACAAAGTTCAGGAAGCCACAATGTTGATATAATAAGAGATATTTTTCATCAACCTAAGTTATAGTTAGTGATAAAGTCAGTGAAAATTAAGCTTTCATTAAGCTTAATTTTAGCCTTAGTGCTATCATTTACTGCACTATCCCAATAAAATTGGGCACGTTTTAATGCCAATGAAATCAGCTCACTGAACTGCAACCATGACATCAATGTTCTGTCGAAATCAGTGATGTTTCTTCTATGTTTTGGATGGCAATTTCATCCGGTTGAGTCCATAACCTTCCTTTCTTTGATTAGTAAAACGAGAAAAGTCCTAATGCCAAGAAGGCAGTGTAATGTGATGTGCCAGGCTGTGTTTTCTCTGAAGTTTGCTGGTTGCATTACACACACACACATACAGACACACACATATAGATATACATATAGATATATAATAAACATCTGCTGGCCACAGTATTTTCTTGTGGCGTTGTTTTTGATCGAAAACTTTGTGGATGTTTGTGATACTGCTGAGAGCCTATTGGCAGATGAGCATCTCTTGCTGTAGTCTCCATCATTATTTGCCTGTCTTGTCTATTAACGAGCACTATCATCCCATCGTAGGATGACAGCTGCAACACGTACTCAGGCGCAATAAACAGCTAAATGAGGCGCACAGCAATTTCACTTGTCACCAGAGCCCTCGGCACGACTGGCTGCACAGCTTGATGCATAAATTCATGAGGCTGTTGCATATGATGGAGTATGCCTGGCTGAAAGAGGTGATGGATAGCAGGGCAGCTAAAAATGGCCATCACCTTGACTGTGTCAGGACATTTTTAAAACTACCCCATCAGCTCTTTTGCATTCTTACTTGTACACTGTCCCCAAGCTAAATGCTTCCTTGGGGACTGATCAGTGATTTTCCCATAAAATATAAGGCTTTTTAAAAAGTCCAGAGTCAAAGTTGCTTCAATTCACAGATGGAGTCCAGTCAGTCCAGCACCTAATAAGACTTTCAGTTATTATGATGAAACATTTATTCAATTTTCTTTCAAGGAAATCAAGCATGAAGCAGAGTCAAAAGGTTGTAGAACAATCACAATTGAATGTATCTCGTGTGTGTGTGTGTGTGTGTGCAATAATGAAAACAGTCAGCTTAAAAAAACAAATATAAAAATCAACTAGAACTGAAGGAAGTATCAGATATGAAATATTGCTTGACTGTATTTTAAATTGTGACGTATGGAGTTCTCTGAAGTTGCAATGTTATCAGATGCTAGAGAAAGAGAAAGATCTTATACTTCTTAAGAGATGATCAAGCTCTAATTCTTAAAAACCTCCAGATATTTGGCAGTTGCCTTGTGGATTTTGGATGAAACAGAATTGTATTTCAGTCTAATAAATATGTAGGTATGGTAGATTTAATTTATTTGATTGATTGATTTAAAAATATTTCTTGGCCACCTTTCAGGGCAGAAGCCCTCCCAAGGTAGCTTACAGCAATAAAATATATAAGAACAATTAGAATATTAGAAGCTATAAAAACATAAATGGAATAAAATAGCAATAAAAACAACAAGAAAAGCCAACAGGAAAACCAGCAGCAGCAGCCGCAACAGCAATAACAGCAGCAGCAACAACAATCATATCAAGAGAAGGCCAAAGTAAAATAATATGTTTTCAAGGCCTTCTTAAAAGTCTGCAGTGATGGAGCATGGTGGACCTCTCAGGGCAACTTGTTCCAAAGGTTTCCGGCAACTGTAGAGAAGGCCCTCTTCACCCACTTAACTGCTTTCACCAGTGGGCAAATGAGAAGTGCCTCTCTTTCTGATCTTAAAGTGCGGGCAGGATGATATGGGTGAAGGTGGACTTTCAAGTAACTGGTCCCAAACCATTTAAAGCTTTAAAGGGCAAAATTAACACTTTAAATCGGGCTTGGAAACACATCGGTGATGAGTGCAGCTGTCACAGTATAACCTGATAGAAAAAGTAACAATTTGATCCCGATAGATACGATATTATTTTGTTCATTATCCTCCTCCTATCTCGTGTAAAAGCATATGTAAAATGGATATAAAATGAAATAAAACACAACATTCAGAAAGATCCTAAAGTAAAATATCCCTCTGTTTGCCTAATCGTGGCCTTAGACATCAGAATATCAACCCCAGAAATCTTCAGGCCTTATCCCTCACACCACCAGCCATCTAAGGCAGAACAGAACAGGTGGGTTTGGAGGTGAAATGCTTTGCAAGAGATCAAGGACAGATTAGTGTATGGAGAATTCATATCTATGTCCCTTAATTAAAACCTGTTACACAGATAGCAACAACAGAGAGAGGGGAAAGGAGGGAGTGCGATCTACTTATTTTAGTCAGCCCCCTTGTTGATTTTAATGGCTCTGGATTGCAGCCATTACAGGTTGCAAGTCCACTTGTGGCCGCAATCTCTTAGATGCAGAGATGGGTAGGAGCAGCTGGACTTCCCTCTGAAAATGGTTCAATAGACCAGGATTTCCATCTGAAAATCTGTGGAACCTTTCACCCTAATTCCAGAATAATTTATTGGTATTCTGGGCTACCCACTAGAGAAGTCTCTAAAGACATGGAAAACATAATTGTGTCTTGGGAGCACAGGGAGCTTCTTCCTGGGAGCTTTTCCGACAGCGCATAGCCAAACTATGAACTTTGCTACCACAAGATGTAGTGAGATGGCTACCAACCTGAATAGCTTTAAAAGGGGATTAGACAGATTCATGAAGGAGAAGGCCATCCTGATGGCTATATATTACCACCAGTATCAGAGGCCATATGCCAATTGCTGGGGAAAGAGTGGGGGGTGGTATTGCATTCATGTCCTACTTGATGATTTCCAACATGCCACTGGTTGGCCACTGTGTGAACAGAATGCTGGACTAGATGGACCCTTGGTCTGAAATCCATCATGACTCTTCTTATGTCCTCCTTATGTGTTTCTCTCTCAAACCCTACTACTTCTGGGAAGTCTTCTAGAACAGCATACAAGGTTCTGATCTGCCTTGAGTTCTGGACCTCAGTGGGGGAAAGAAACACTCACAAACACCCACTTTCACTTCACTTTGGATGGAGCACCCAAGAAGGTTTGAGTCTGATAAGAGTTTTTGGTTTACATATACCTTCTTCTTCCAGATGAAAGGGGGCTACTGAAAGTACCTTGGCTGAGGACCCCCAAAATCCTAGAGCAAGCACCACTCATGTCCACTGCTATGCCATACCATAATACTGACTGTGGCCTAAGTAAAAGAGAAGGATTGAGGTCAATGAGATTATCTAATTAGACCAGGGCAAGGTAACGTGATATTCTCCAAATGGTTTGGACTACAATTCCCATCAGCACCAGCCAGCATGATCAATGGTCAGGGATGGTGGGAGTTGGAATCCAAAACATCTTTAGAGATCCAGGTTGCCTATCCCTGAATTAGGAAACAGCTGGAAAGAGGGACCCATAAGTAATGAGAGACTTAGGGCACAATCCTATGTATATTTAGACAGAAAAAAGTCCTACAAAAAGTTGTAGGACTTTTTTTATGTCTAAATACATATAGGATTGTGCCGTAAGGGTGCAATCCTATGCAAGTTTAGACAGAAAAAGGCCTACAACTCCCAGCATACCCCAGCCAGCATAGCTTCCAGATGCTGGAAGTTGTGGTCCTTTTTTCTGTCTCAACTTGCATAGGATTGCATTCTAAGCCAACGTCTGTGAACAAATATGTATCATTTGTATTTATTGTAAAGCTTATTTGGGGCTATGTGAAGTTTAAGCTACACACATGTAAAGATTAACCCACTGCCTACTTTCTGTTTCTACAGATGCAGTATTTTCTGTCCTAAGGAAATGCATTATGCACCCTCCATCTATGTTACTGGAAGTCACCTAAGGAAGACAAATATAAAGGCAACAAAATCAATGAGGCAGTTTCCTGAAAAGCTTTATGCATTAATCTCTATCACACAGAGAAATATACACCACTATAAGGGAAGGAAGTCACTTGTTCTCTAATAAAAGAGAAAACCCTTGGTAATAAGCAATTAATAAAGTTGTCATGATTAGTTATGCAACTATGAATCAATGTTTACAATAAAAATGATTACATTCATAGTTTTTCATACCTATCATTCAATCATGTTATAAAGAAATCTTCTCTTTTCTTTTTTTAGGTCTTCACAATTACACTGTCGATACCCATAACATTTTATATTGCACTTGAAGAAAATAATTTTTTAATCTTTTTGCAAGGACATATCTGGAAGCAATTTTCTACTATAACTTTTGTTACCCACAATTCCCCCCACCCCCTGCCCCAGCCTGCGTTTAATGGTCTTTATGATTCCTTCATTTAGTTTTGTTTGTAACTCAACAAAAAGCCTGTTTCCATATATTTATTATATTATATTAGCATACCAAGGCCATTTTGGAATAACTTCATACATACTGGGGGCTTCTCTGCCCCACTACAGACCAAACTAGAAGGAATGGTGGCAAAGCCATAAGTCAAAACTGAATTGCCATCAAATCCCTACAAAGTAAGGAGAAGACAAGATTTAAAGTGAAGTAGGAGTGGGTAGGAGGAGGGGATGAATCCTACCCCTGCCTGCCCCTTTCCTCCTGAGACTACTTCTCTCTCCAGCCATTTTGTCTCCTAGTGGGTGTATCCTTTGGTCCCAGAGCCAGAATAGCTCATTACAAGCAAGTTCAGCATAAGGCGGTGCTTCATCTCACTTGCATTTGAAATACCCCTCATCAAATGCTTTATATCTGTGGTGGGGAACGTTTTTTCCTATGAAGTGCTATTGACCCACAGGAAAAGTCTGTCAGGGACTACAGTCATGGTAGGTGAAGCCAAAGCCAAAGGTAGGCAGCATCTGCAGCACTGCAGAATTACCTCTCTCTCTCTCTCTCTCTCTCTCTCTCTCTGCCACTCTACTCCACTCCATCTCTCTCTTTCTTTCTCCTCTCTGTGCCACCCAGGATGAAATTAGGCCAAGGGCTTCATGAGATTAGTCCGAAAGCCACATGCAGTCTGTGGGTCACAGGTTCCACACACAGCTCTGTGGGGATTTGGTGATGTTACATTTCTGACATATAGCTCCGTCAATATCCCACCTAATTTGGCATTAACGTAAGTTCAACTGAAGAAACAATGCACTCAACTGTTTCATTAGAATATACTGAAGTTGATATCCAGGAATTATACTGTGTTAATCTCTCAACTGTCCAAGACGCAAAAGAAAGCTGTCGGTGACTGGCTAATATACTCCACGTTGGGGTGAGTGGGTGGGAAAACAGTCCTAGGAACACAGCAAGCTGCCATATACTGAGTCAAACCACTGGTCCATCTAGCCCAGTATTGTCGTCACTGTCTGGCAGTGGCTCTCCAGAGTTTCAGGCAAGAGTTTTTCCAGCCCTTCCTGGAGATGCCAGTGATCGAACCAGGGACCGTCTGCATGTAAACCATATGAGCCACAGACCCAGTCCTGTCTTCCCCAGGATATCCTGCACCATAGTCCATAATGCCCTCCTTCAAATCACTGACAATCTATCTATCAAATTGGCAAAAGTTATACTTGAAATTATCCAGAGCAGTTTCATTATCACCAGGAATGGCTGCCAAAATATTTGGGCCCAGGCCAAAGCTTCAGCAATGCTGGAGGCAAAGAGACACCAACTATTGAAGACTGCCTTAAAAGAAGATAGTAGATTTAAGAAATGAATTAATTGACTAAAAATTATATTAAGGTCAGAAATGGACAACAGCAACGAGATACATTTATCAAGAACTGAGTGGTTTTTGTTTATTATTGGATCAAAAATACAATGGCAATGTGCAGCCATGGTAAACAGTCCAATGAAATGTAGGAGAAATTGTAACTTTACTATATTTACTATTATAAACTGAACTTTTGTAAAAAACTAGCATTCCTGTTTCATTCTGTATGCAGGTTACATTCTGAATGTGTCATGCGTCTAGTTTGTATATTTGGCATGGCACAGGGTTGTTGTTTTTAAGAGAGACACCCACCCACCCAATAAATCAGGTTTCCTTTCCTGCCAACGTTCACAATTAAAGGCAGTCACAAAAAGGCAACCTACGCATGAATACTGAGTCAAACTTCTTTACTGAGTCAAACCAAGAAGAATGATTTCCTGACCACTAAAAATCAAACTGCAATGCAAAGAAGTGAGGAAAAAAACTACACAGTTCACTCAAATATATACAAAATATAACAATGGATTATATTAACAGAGTTTACCTACAAGTGATTATTCTTGAGAACTGAAAGGGTTTATCATTTACAATAGGTTGCTACATTAGTTTTATCTGACTTTCAATATTTACTGTATTATGGAATTTAGAAGTAGTAGGTTTATCTCCATGTTTTGTAATTGTCACATGTTTCATTATACTTCATTGAGAATGCATGTACACTCCATGTTAATATTGTGTTTATAAATTTTTGTTATATTTTGTATATAAGGATATTTTTGAGTAAAACTGGAGGTCTTTGTGCTGACTCTTTACATTGCCTTTATGCTTCTTGAGTTTCATCACTCCACTATCCCTGCCCCATAGGGTGCACGAACCCCACTTACCTGGTCTCGCAGCTTTTCGTGGTGGGGGGGAGGCGCTTCGCTGCTCTCCCCCTGAAGTTCAGGCCGGGGGGGGAGGCTTCCTGCCTCGCCCGGCCGAAATTCAGGCCGGGGGGGAGGCTTCCCGCCTCGCCCGGCCGAAATTCAGGCCGGGGAGGAGGCGCCTCGCCTCACCCGGCCGCGAAATTAAAAGTTTAAAAAAAAATCGCCCCCGTAGGCTACGTGACAATTAATGTAGCCTATCACGGCTAGATCTGCAAAGTCAGCCATGATAGGCTACGTAAATCGTCACGTAGCCTATCACGGGTGACTTTAAAAAAAAAAAAGCACGTACGCAAATGGCGGCCCCCATAGGGAGCCGCCATTCGCATTCCTTATTTGGTCGCTGTAGTCTACATAAATCTTTACGTAGACTACGGCGAAAATAAGGGCAACGCAAATAGCGTTGCCCTTATTTTCGCCGTAGTCTACGTAATCTTTACGTAGACTACAGCGACCAAATAAGGAACAGGAATGGCGGCTCCCTATGGGGGCCGCCATTATCCGTACGCGCTTTTTTTAAAAAAAATTCACCCGTGATAGGCTACGTGACGATTTACGTAGCCTATCATGGCTGACTTTGCAAATCTAGCCGTGATAGGCTATGTTAATCGTCACGTAGCCTATCACGGGGGGGGGGGTTAGTTTTATTGGAATGGCGGCGGTGGCAGCCGGTCGAAAGATCGGCTGCCGCCCCTGCCCCTGACGAAGACCCGACGAACCGCCGCCGGGACCCACTGCCGGGAGGGACATTCGGGAAAGGTAAGTCCCGTCCCGGGGGGGGGGTGCGGGGGGTGGGGGGGTGGAGGATTTCTCCCCGAAACCTGTTCGGGGGGCCGAACACGTTGGCGCTAGGCCCCCCGAAGTTTCGGGGAGAAATTCTCCGCCAACCCTACGATAAAACTGAAACTCTTCTCTACTCCAGAGGTTATTCTATGCCTCATATTGTCTAGACTCATATTGTTTACTTTCTGCTGGATACAAATGTGACCATCCATAAAATCTGAACAATCACCCTGGGATTTGCATGGTTGCTTCACTGTGCATGCAATATTGTGACACCCCAACTGTGTCATTTTCCAGGTTTTCCATTTGGTACAAAACTGGGGGGGGGGGTAATTTAAAGGAAAGGAAAAAAAGAATTTACAAAAAACTCTTGGAAGAATACTGACAACTCTAATGACAATACAGGCTACTCCTGATCTTGACCATACATATAAATAATTCTTTCACTTCTGCTCTTTCTTCTAGTCTTGATTCTTTCAGTCCTCTTACTTATCATTCTATACACCCTTCAAATTTCCAATCTTGGCATAATTCATCTCTTAGACTGCATAAAATTGATGATTCCTCTAATGTAATGGGAGCAACCTCTCCCCTTAGTGGGGGCATTATAGTTGCACTACTGCTGATCTACAATAATTAACTTGATAAACGTAACAGAGATAAAGAAAAAAGAAGCCTTGCTGTGAGTAGCAGGACTATGGGATAGGATTATTTCTTCCCTTTCCTAATTACCAGTTTCAACTCCTTCCACTCAGAAGAAGAACTACAACTCACTAATCTATATTGCAGTCATTATTTGGTCCAGGAAACTTCACTCCTAAGGGAAACTGCACATTCAGCCCTTTTCTGAGTATGCACTTACCCTTTCATGAACATAAAATTTAAAACTTCAAAAAAATGTTCTAAAAGTACTCCAAACATTTGTGTGTGCACATTACTGTTAATGGGCACTATCCAAGAGGGCTCATGTATTTATTGAAGCAGCACTTATCATGCTTCTGGGCGGCTTGTTTTGGCTTTTCCAGGGTACAGCTTGAATGGTATTTCATTTTTTTTAATTTCTAAAATATAATGGAAAATTACACCTGAACACAACAACATGGTTGGGGCCACTGATTTCAAAGGACTTAAGATTGTCAAACTTGAAAGCCGCCATTTTAAAGTAATTAATTACAATATTTATATACCGCTCCACATCAGAAGATTTCAGAGTGGTGAACAACATGATAAAAGAAACATCTGCAAACTCAAATAGCACTAATGGAACTCCGCTGAATCTTTCTGTTGTGCAAGTAGTTGCCCATTATGGTTGCACAACTGGCCATGCATGCAAGCAGCTGCACATCTGGTTGCACAGCAGGTTGCATAAGTTGAATGCACAACTGGTTGCACAATGGGTTGCACAAGCATAATGCACAGCCGATTGCACAACTGCACTTGCGCAAATGTAGCTTTAGTTGGATTCTTCCCTTGCACATAGTTCAGAATCTAGTTTCCACTAGTGGCACATTTGGATACTGCCCCATATGTCTAGATTCTTCAGATCTTTCCAGGCATTAGGGCTGCTCTTCTAAACTGTGCATTTAGAGAGAGGCATCACAGTCCACCCTCATTGCACACATGTTTATTGGCTTGTCTGCAATATGCATACACTTGCATATGTGGAGCAAGTTGCGGATGTGTCATGAAATGCATGTATAGTGGGGCAGAGCCTGATAATTGAATATAAAGTAGTCCCTGATAGCTAATAGAACTATCTGCTTCAGAGCTTGTACACTGGAAGACAGCAGCATCCTGCAGCCCGTACAGAGTTACTTTTACCACCTTAAACCAATTCCTCTATTGAGCTCCACCCAGTTAACTCACAGGTCTAACATGAGGTCTTGAATGTCAGTCTTCTTTCTGGTTAGGTTTGGGTGGAGACTGATAGGGGAATTGGCTTAAGGTTGGTTAGGGATGGGAACTGGGGCCTCTAGCGCCTAATTGGCAGTAAAAGTAACTGTGTAGAAACCCTGTCTTAAAAGTATTTTATTTTTTAATTTTATTATTTTTTTTTACTTAATTTCTATGCTGCCCAATAGCTGAAGCTGTCTGGGTGGTTCACAAAAATTAAAACCAAATGGCACACAATAAAACAATTTAAAATATATAGAACAAGTAGTAACAATATCTTTAAAATAATGAGGTTTCTTGTTTTCTTCTCAATAAAATACTATATATCTTTGTTTACTTTGCTGGCATCTCTGATCTGTTTTGTCTCATGCCTAATGGCCAATTACTTTAAGGGGAAAAGCATAAGTTAAATAAAAGGGGTGTGTAACTTAATGGTGGCAGTGGAAGGGAAGGGAGGAACCAGTGGAAGGGATTACCAGTGGTGAGGGGTGATCCTCCATATTTGGGGATAGGGTTTGCCCTAGTGTACAAGCCCCCACCCCAGGTTCTCGCTTTAGGTCTAACCACCACAGATGCAATATTCCTGTAAGGTACCAAGCTTTTTCGTAAGCAACTCTACACATGTTGGCCTTTAAGTCAGATAATAGAATGAAAAGCTTTCAGCAGGATCTTTCACGGTGACCAAGCATGCCTGAGGTACTTTGCAATTCACAAAAATGCTGTCTTCTCTCATCCCCCCTTCACTAAGCTTTATCCTCACAGTGAATTACAGCCTTAAATCACAAACTTCCATCCTGCCTTGGCCCTTCTTAGCCCTTGAAGAGAGCAGAGTACAGAAGCCTGAACAACCCTAAAATGTATTTTTTTAAAACCCTCTCCAATATTAGTTTTGTGTGCCTTGGATTCATTGGAACCACTGAACATACTGATAACTTGAATTGTGAATAAGGTTCTGCTGCAATTTAAGTCCTGCAGAGACTTTCAGATATTTGTTTAAGTTCTGTTCTGCTTTTGGAGGAAATGATTGAATCCAGTTAAAACACACACACACATTTGGCTAGAACTCCCTAGAATGTATGTTATCATGTTCCAGGTGGAGTTTGAGGAAAGGACTGGGAGAACAAAGCAGGAATGCAAGCTAATGAGCAGGACCTTGGACAGTATCTTGTTCATAGTTTGTAGACAGGGCGAGAAGAACAGAGGAAGGAGCAGGACCTTAGAGAGTTCCAAGAAGAGATAGGTGAAGTTCCTAGCTGGACACAAACATCTAAGTCTTCCCCAATGTGGTGCCCGCCAGATATTTGGACGTCAGCCCCAGCTAGCATGGCTGGTGCACAGGAAACCTGGTAGTTGTAGTCCAAAACATCTACAGCGCACCAGGTTGGGGAAGACTGATCTAAGCAGAACAGGCTGAGATGTTGCTCCAACAGAGATCCAGCACTGACTGAAGTTTTGTAAAGGCAGCTGCCCAGTCAGGGTAATTAACTATGCCCCCAGGAAGCCTCCTATGATGTAAAGGGGTGCTACCTGATTTTTCAACCGTTGGCCCGGTGGTGTAGTGGGGGGCTTTGCTTTGTCACATGTCATGAAAGGGAGTCTGAGGAAGAGGCCAGAGTGACCTCCTTGGACTGCAGAGGTGGTGGCAGGACTGGCTCTGCAGGTTCTCCTGGCACAGCAGTTTATGGTGGAGAAGGGTCTTCAGGGGCTGGTGCTGAGGAGAGTTTTTTCCCCCAGTCTGCCTCCTTGGGGTCTTCTGCCTCATCTCCGTATCGTGGAAAGCCCTACACTGCAGTCACAACAGTATGTGGGGACTAGGCAGAGTTAAGCTTTTTGTGACATTTTACTTACTTTGTAACTAGAAAATCCATTAAATGTTACTTAATATTAATGGCATTTTATTTTATTTTCATTGTTTATATTTTGTTAATCAAAATATTAGGGAATATTGAAAAGGGGGGGGGGATAACTTGTTTCTCATAAAAATTCCCAGAGAAGACATCAAAAGAATATGTGAATGCTTAATGTTTAACCCTGTAACCAATGTTTTCCAATCAATATACTATTGCAATTATTATATTGCTTATTGGACCATGTGTCAGGGTCTGGAATATGTGTGCAAATTGATCCCCCCCCCCAAATTTAAAAACAATCTAGTACTTTTAGTGTGAATGACTGGAATGAACAGCTGTAGCCAAAGGCATTGTGAAATTTATCAATGCCTTTGTGGAACTTTACTCTGTAATCCTGAACTCAGTTGTGTGTGCTTACAATCCCATTGAAATAAACAGAATTACAGAGGACGTAACAGATTGTGCTCAGATGGTGAAGTCTCAGTTATCTTTCCTAATCTCCAGTTATTTTAATGGCACTCACGTATATGTAACTGTGTGCAGATTGCAGCCTTAAGAAATAACAGATCTTTGCTGGTACTGGCTGAGTATCAAATATTTCAAGAAATGTCCTTGCTCTGTGTCCTAAGCCGACAGTTGAGGGATTTCCCCCCCTCACCACGAGATTTGAAGATCAAGCCTAGGGGCCAAATTCTGCTCTCTGTTACATGTTCATCTGTGTAAATTGACAGCAGCACTTGCCCTTGGGACTTCAAACTTGATCTGATATTTGATGGGCAGTCACGACAACCATCCAAGCACCAGAGTGATGTGCTCCTGTCAACCTGCGAATCACAGGAACTGCCACACTTGTTTGGAATGAAGAAAAAGCAGCCAAGAAATAGCTCTGGAAAGCCAGTTCATGCCTCCCTCCTAGACTTCAACAGAACCAGAAAGAGAGGCTCAGGTACTCAGGTAATGAAGCTGTTGGGCAGCCTGAACCTATTTATTCACTGCAGCCAAATGTGTGCAAACTTTTTGTTTAGGCTGCCACTGCTAAAATGGGATGCTATGCTTAGCAAATAAGGCAGAGGTGATTGGCTCTACCCCAGTTACTAGGCAACCCTCCCCAGCAGTAACCTTAGTACAAATGTTCCACCAGATGCAATTGTCACGTCCCCATCAGAAGACTCTGAGGAGGAGGAGGGAGAGTTAGAGGCCCCAATGGAGGAGATGCTCAGGCCTTGCCAGGGCCCATGCCACAAGAGGGGTCTGAGCACATGGAGGAGCATGCTGAGTTCTCAGCCCCTCGGAAAGAGGGGGAGTCTGCCTCAGAAGGGGATGCTGAGTGCCCCTCAAGTCCCAGGGAGTGCCAGTGCCAGAGAAGGCAGGCCCAAATCAGAGAAGCTTGATGAAGAACTCCTAGGCTGCAGCAGCAGAGGCTTACTCAGGAGGAAAGGGCCTCCTCATGAGTAAAGAGCTCCCCTCATGAGGAGGACTCCTGCAATTGAACTGAGCGACTGGGGCTTGGGTGGGGCTCTGGCAGCTCCAGGATAAAAAACCCAGTAGAAGCTTACAGAATCTGCTGGAAGCAGCATCTGTGTTTGGCTGTGATGCCAGCAGCTGAGCCCTGAGTTCTGTGTGGACCTGGCTCTATAAGTGACCTTGGCCTGGATTTGATTATCTCTCTTTCTAATCCCTTTTGTTTATGCTGCTTGGGTTTGCTATTAGCTACTTTGGATCTAACTAGGACTGTTTGTGGACTCTGACCTGGCCTTTTGTTGTATCTTTAGCTATTGACTCTCCAGATCCCAACCCAGCCTCAACATCTGAGGGAGGTGGGGTGGGAAATAACCTGGGAACTGGAAATTATCCTCCTTCTCAACAGTATTGTTCTTTCTAGGTTATGATATGCATGCTTACAGTGCCTTTCCTTCAATAAACCACCAAGTAACCACTGGAGCCTGGCACCGAAGCTGGGGCAGAGCTCACTCATCTGGGAGGGGGGCACTCCCCCCCTGCTTGGATTCTGGTGTCACCCATAAGGCCAGGGTATGATAAATGAAATGGATGATAAAAGGCAGATTAAAAGCAAAATATATGCAAGTCCTCTCTACCCACACTTCTCACAAGAAATTTTGCTAATTTTATTGGCAGACTCTTAACTGTTCTTCAGAAATCCTACAGATGTCTCACATGAAGAGGGCCTTTCACATTTGCCTCAGATTTCACCAAACTAGGTGGCTCCACTAATAACAACAACAGACAATATAGCAGACTGCATTAACTGTTGTTGTTTATTCGCTCAGTCGCTTCCGACTCTTCATGACTTCATGGACCAGCCCACGCCAGAGCTTCTTCTCAGCTGTCACCACCCCCAGCTCCCCCAAGGTCGAGTCCATCACCTCCAGAATATCATCCATCCATCTTGCCCTAGGTTGGCTCCTCTTCCTTTTGCCTTCCACTTTCCCTAGCATCAGCATATTCTCCAGGGTATCCTGTCTTCTCATTATGTGGCCAAAGGACTTCAGTTTTGCCTTTAATATCATTCCCTCAAGTGAGCAGTCTGGCTTTATTTCCTGGAGTATGGACTGGTTTGATCTTCTTGCAGTCCAAGGCACTCTCAGAATTTTCCTCCAACACCACAGTTCAAAAGCATCTATCTTCCTTCGCTCAACCTTCCTTATGGTCCAGCTTTCGCAGCCATAGGTTACTACGGGGAATACCATTGCTTTAACTATGCGGACCTTTGTTGTCAGTGTGATGTCTCTGCTCTTAACTATTTTATCAAGATTTGTCATTGCTGTCCTCCCAAGAAGTAAATGTCTTCTGATTTCCTGGCTGCAGTCAGTGTCTGCCATAATCTTTGCGCCTAGAAAGACAAAGTCTGTCACTGCCTCCACGTTTTCTCCTTCTCTTTGCCAGTTATCAATCAAGCTGGTTGCCATAATCTTGTTTTTTTTGAGGTTTAACTGCAACCCAGCTTTTGCACTTTCTTCTTTCACCTTCGTCGTATGCATTAACTGTATACAGTATATATTCCATATGTAAAGCAGCCATTTGGACCCAAACCCTTTCAAGATAAGGCAGTATTTCTTGCTTCCCAATTAGAAACATTTCTATCCCTCTCTCTCTATCTCTTCTATCAAAGAGAGCTTTGGCTTTTGGGTGAATATAATATATTTATTATATAGAAATGTAATAAATGAAATGAAAATCCCCGTTTTTAGGAAATACAGGGAAGGGTTGTTGGGTTGCATTCATGTCCTTCTTGTGGACTTCCCGGGGCATTTGGCTGCCCATTGCTAGAAACCGAACACAAGACTAGATGGACCTTGTGTCTGATCCAGCAGGACTCTCTTCTTGTGTTCTTAGAAAGCTGGAGTGTTGTAAGGCAGCTGTATATGGGAAGCTGTATTCCTGGCACACTTCTGATAAATTAAATAAAAAATCATGTGCCTACCTGCTAATGTTCTTTTCCTAAGAATTAATCATTTCTTGAAGGGTAAGCAAACTTTTGTGCTGGACCTTTTCTCCTCTCAATACCAAATCTTCTGTCTGTGTGTCTCTAGAGTGCCAGAGCCTGTCTACATCCATTGCCTGCCTACAACAACCATGACAGAAGAATCCAGAAGGGCCTTGCGCATTCTTCCCATTGAGATAGACAGGAACAAAGCCTGGTGGGCATAAGTAGTGGATGGAAAGTAAATAGGTTCATGAGCACTGGGAGCTCAAGCCAGTGCTGCAGGCAGAGGAAGCAGACAATGTAAAATAAATATCGCTGAAGAGGAGGGAAAATGCATCCACTTGTCTTCCTCTAAGCCTTGTACTATTCAGTGAAGCAATACAGGTAACCTTGAAACATATGAGGACAGAAACCTTCCTCTGTACAAAGAATGCTCTTGACCCTGCCACTGAGAAGTAGGAATCTAAGCAGGTTTCAGGTGTTGAAGTCATTACCTCAGTCCAGGCCTGTAGCCAGCCTAAAAATGGGGGGCCCCAAAAAGTAGGGGGGCAGTTCATCTGGCTTGCAGGGCTTCTAAAGACAGAATTGTAAACAGTTTTTAATTGTTTGTAAAAATGCCCTGACCCCGGCGCCAGCTTGTCTGGCTAAAAGGGGGGGCCGTTGTGGGTGGGTGGGGAGAGAATATGTGGCCGTATGCCATTAGGCACCCCCAGTGGCGCCCCCAGTGGCACCCCCAAGCAGGGAGGGGCAGGCAGAGCTCCCTTAAGCTCTGCACCAATCCCAACCAAAGCTCTCTTACTCTCATGGCTGTCCTGAGCGAGAGAGAACCAACAACTCGCGGCAGGCGCCTGGACGACTTCACCTTACATCCACTGTGCTTAGGGTGCGGCCTGCCCGGGATCTCCCCATTCGTCCCCCCCCTTTGTGCTGCCACCTGCCTGAGACACATCAGACATGGTTACCAGCTCTGCTGAGGCACCTCTAATGCCAGTGACGCAAGCAACATCACCCACCTTGCTGGCCGGGGATCCAAGCACAGCTGCCCCGGGTCCAGGTGATCCCACCATTGCAGCTTGCTTCACATGGCCAGGCGGGGGACCTACTGGGCCGTGGGGTTGGATGCCTTGGTTTACCCCACAGGGGTGGCTGTCCCCCCCGCCTATGATTCTCCGATCACCTCAGCCTCCGTGGCTAGCATGGTTCAGCCAGGGGCTTCAGTTGGGACTCCCAGTTCATTTACTCATGCGGGTGGTTCCTAGGGATGTACGAAAGTGACTTACCTTTCGCGGATTATGTGAAGGGGGGGGAGGTGTTCCGTTCCTCCCCCCCAGAATCCTCGATGGCTGGCTGTGCTCCGCGGCAGCTCTGCGGAGCAGCCGGCCAGGCCCAGCCCAGCCCAGAGCCATCCGCAGCCGGATTTCCGGCCACAGAGGGCTCTGGGGAAAAGAAGAAAAAAAAAAACCACGTACGCAAATGGCAATGGCTACGGCCGCCACCATTTGCATTCCTTATTTTTGGCCGCCTGAATCTATGTAAATATTTCCGTAGACTATGACAGCGAAAATAAAGGGCAACGCAAATAGCGTAGCGGGTGCTATTTGCGTCCCTTTTCGATTCACCGTTTTAGCCCAGGTAAATCTTTATGTAGGCTAAAACAGTGAATCAAAAAGGGATGCAAATAGTGCCCGCTACGCTATTTGCATTCCCCTTTATTTTCGCCATCATAGTCTACATAAATATTTACTTAGACTAAGACGGCCAAAAATAAGAAACGCAAATGGTGGCGGCCATAGCCGCCGCCATTTGCGTACACAGTTTGTTTGCTTTTTAAAGCTACCCAGCCATGATAGGCTATGTAAATCTTTACGTAGCCTATCACGTCTTTTTTTTTTTACAAGACTGGAAATGGCAGCGGCGGCAGCCAGTCGGAAGACCAGCCGCCGCAGCTGCTGCCGCCGCAGCCACCGCCAGAGCCACCGCCGCCCGAAAGATCCGCCCCAGGTAAGTCTCATCCCGGGGGGGATCCGCGGGGGGGGCGGGGGGGCAGGCCATTCCACCACAGATTTCGGTGGGCCGAATGCACTGGCATTCGGCCTCACCGAGATCCATGGCGGAATTCTCTGCCATCCCTAGTGGTTCCCCTTCTTCTGTGGGGCTCGGTGCTCCGCCCCGCCCCCCGCCGGTTATGCAGGAGACACCTCCCTTACATCCACACCGCCACAGCGGTCCCAGCCACTTAACTTCACTTGTGCTAGTATCTGGCAAGGACCCGCCGGATTGACTCAGGACCCCTTGCCCCCCCCGCCTGCTCAGATGACATCACAGATAGCAACAACAGAGCCGTACGCTAACCTTGGAAGGGGAGCTATGCGCACTGGGGCTACTTCTTCACCTATTGGCTTTCACCTCGCAGTAGCCGCTAAAGAGAAGATTTTGCAGGGGGAATTTATAGATGTTTTTTCCCTGTTGTTTAGGGAGCCCGATTCCAGTGACAGGGAAAAGAACCGCGATAAAGTGCCTGAGCATAGTAAGGGGCGGAAGGTGCCACGCAGCGGCGGGGGCGGCGGCAGCGGGGGCGGGGGCGGCAGCAAGGGCAGCAGCAGCAGGTGCGGTGGCAGGTGCAGCGGCAGCAGGTGCGGCACAGCATATGCAAATGGCGGCCGCCGTAGCCTCCGCCTTTTGCATATGCGTTTTTTTTTACTTTGCCATGATAGGCTATGTAAATATTTACGTAGCCTATCCCGGTTAAGTACAGGGATGCAAACGGCGGCGGCTATGGCTTATGCCACAGGAAATTGCCTATACAGGCACAGTCCTGGGACATGCCTTCCACAATGCCTGGCTCTGAGGAAGGACCTCCTCAGATCTAGAGATTTCATCCAGCTTTCTGAAGAGCCATGTCATCCGTTTCCTCCAGAGCGCCTGCCTACCTCCTGGCTCATGTGGAGAGGATCTTCAGCACAAGCCAGAGGGCAGGTGTTGGCAAGCAATATATGGAGCTAATGGGATGAGGCTGCAATGTGCTGCCACAGTGCCACCACCCCCTTTTGCTGCCACTGCATCACATCAGGCAGGAGGACTGCTTGTGCCTCACCTTCACTGCTGAACTCTCTCAGTTGGCCATAGCTGTGTTGTAGTTGGAATAGAGGTTGCTATTAGGTTTGGTGCATTCATCTGATTTCAGGCTCTGAGGATGGACTTTCTGGAAGCTGAATTACTTGAGTATGTATGCCCCTGAACCGAAACACAGACAAGAATATTATAGCCAGTAGGGTAAATAGGAATCAAAGCAATGTAGGACCATCCAGAGCAACCAGCTTTAAACCCTGCTCCTTTCTGGTGGTCACCTGAATTCACTGAATGGTAATGAATGAAAAGGCAGCCAATTCATTTTAAACAGGCAAGGAGTAGTTCAGTTCTGTTTACAGCTGCTTTACATCATGATCAAAAATGGGGTGAAGCAACTAGAGGATGAGCTTGCTGAGGCACTTGCAAGTATGGATGCATGTATTACATTTCTTCTATGCTGCTCAATAGCCAAAGCTCACTGGGCAGTTCACAACAATCAAAAACACAAAATATTACATGATGAAAATTAAAATACAATATAGCAATTTAAAAGTGTAAAACTACAGGAGAAAATAAAAACAACAAAACCAAAACCCAGACGCAGTACAAAGATTTAAAATACAGAACTTGAGCACACTCCGGGAGAGAGTGGAGGACAGGAAGGCCTGGCATGCTATGGTCCATGGGGTCACAAAGAGTTGGACACGACTTAACGACTGAACAACAGCAACAGATTAAAAACAACAGAAACTGAAAGGCTACAATGCCTGGGGAAATAAGGTCTTCACTTGACACTGAAAAGACCAAAATGTAGGTGCCAGGTGAGCCTCTCTGGGAGTGTCACAACTGGGCTGTCACAACAAAAAAGGCCCTCTTCCTAGTAGCCACCCACCTCACTTCCTTTGATGGGGGCTCCTGGAGAATGGACGCTAAAGGCTATCTTAGGGTCCAGTCAGGTATATATGGGAGGACACATATTTTCTCTTGTGTTGCTCCCAAAACCTGGAACACACCCTTTGGAATTTCGACTGGTCCCCACCCTGCATTCAGGAACTGGAGCAAAACACATCTTTTTAACTTGTCTTGTTAAATTGGTCATATGGTCTGAAGGCTGTTTTACTGCTTTACTATGTTTTATTTGATTCTGGTTTTTATTTTCTGACCTTTTTGTAGACTGCCTCAATTGGTTTCAGAAAGGTGGCATAGAAATATAATAAATTCATAAACATGGCGAGTCGCATACTTTTTGTCTTGTTTGGCTGCTTCTGTGAAATATATTTGGGGCTGAGGTGCTGTCTGGGACCAACCATTTTCTGAAGTTTAGATCAGAAGTTTGGAACTGACCTCTGTGTTTTAAAGAAGCTCCAGTACTTGTGAGACCACCCAGCACAGTTATATAGTCAGGGGAAATCATTTCACAGTTCCTGGGAGGGTACGTTTAGCTAAGCTGTCATATCTGTGAACCTTTCAGAAAAGCCTGGTTTTGATGTATTGCTTCATGGGAAATAACACAATTAGGCTGTAAATAAGATTACATTTTAATTGGGAACTGTATTTGTCCAATTGTCACAGAATATTTGAGCTTTCTATTGTGACATAGAGGTGAAGAGTTTTACCATGGAGAACACTTCAGATTTGAAGAAATAGGACTGAAGATTAAAATCACTAGAGTCTCATTCATTCCTTGTTTTGCTCTGGTTACTCTACACATTAATAGCTGCTGGTTTGGACTTAGACTACTCAGGAATGTCTCAGGCCTCACAAATCTTCTAGAATGGAACAGCCTTGAAGGCCAATGCAGCAAGCAGCAATTGCATGTGGTGCAAATACTGTTCGCCAGCTTAGAAGAAAACAGGGAGTTGCTGACTAGACTAGACTACTGCCCTGGATTCAGAAATTCCTTTAAAATTACAGGATACATTATTTTATAGGCAGTTGTTGCTTAAAATATGAAGCAGGACAGAAACCGAGGGGAAAAGAAGAGAATGGCAAAGGTGGAGATGTAGAATTGGGTCAACCGAGAGAAAAAAGCGAAAGGTTTTCTTTTGGTTTCCTGTAGTAGAGATGCATTACATGTTGTACAACTGGGGAGCTGTTCTGATTTCTGCTATCCGACATTTCATATTCTTCACTGCACTGTAGAATACCATCATATCCTAAAGGCACCTGCCCTCTGAGAATCGACTCTGTTTTGCCTGTGCCATTATTACAGGCCTAGTGTCTCTGATACGTGATTGAGGCCTCACTCATAAATAAGATGCACTATAAATTTAACTCCCTGCCTTGTTTAATCCCCCTTTGCCCACACAGCTAGGAAGCTGAACGGAATTTATTGCCTTGTGTATTCTCTCTGATTTATGCAGTCATGAAGCTGCTGCATTTCCCTCTGTTTGACATTATTTTACATTTCATAATAAGTTTCTTCATCACATTACACCAGCTACCTTTGAAAATGTAGTTCTTTGTGCCTACACCATGTTTATTTATTTATTTGATATCTAGGCTGCCCAATCTCCTGTGGTTCTGGGCAGTCAGCAATATATTTAGTACACCTTTTAAAAACCGAATTAAAATTAGATAGAAATTACACATTGTTAAAAACATGCATCCCTATCACCTTTTCCACCCTTTGCAATCTCATCCCACCAACATTTAGGTTACTGAAATGTGTTTTATGTGGGGCTGCCCTTGTGCTTGATCCAGAAGCTGTGGCTGGTACAGAAAGTGGCTGTCAGGATGCTGACTGGGGCGTCTGGCTGTGCAAATATTACACCGGGGTTGAAGAAACGGCACTGGCTACCCATTAGCTACTGAGCCAAATTCAAGTTTTTGTTGCTGGCATATATATAGCTCTGAACAACTTGGGACCAGGTTACCTGGCAGAGCACGTTCCCCAATGAAGATCATTGGAGAATGCTGGCTGTACCATTATCTGCAGATTGCTATCTGGTGGCAGCCTGAAAACAGGTCTTCTCCATGGTGGAAGGCCGTCCTCCATGTGGAATGCCCCATTGTGGAATGCCCTTTCCCTTGAAATGCAGGACGTATGTTTTAGGCACCAGTTAAAGACCTATCTTTTCACCCAGACCTTTCCTGACTGATTGTGCTGCCCTGCCCATTTGATTGTTAGTTCTCTGATTATAAATGTTTGAATTGAGAGTGTGCGTTTGTTTTTACTTTAGACATTTTGGCCTCTGTTTTTAAATGCTCTAACTGTGGGCATCTTGTATTTTATATGTTTATGGTATAAACTGTTTTGAGCTGTTTTTTTGGAAATAGTCATGCAGTCCATAAATTGATTAGATAAATAAATAAATAAATAAATAAAGCTTTGCTGCCCAACCACTTTTTCTTGCTTGTTGCTTCCAGAAGGGAGCCCTTTTGTATCATGCCATAATGAGATGTCATTCTCCCTTCCTTAATTCTTCCTTGATCTTCACAAAACAGGAGGCAACATGTTAACAGTGAGTATAGTCAATATTAAATGTCCACTTCCAAATGTAATATCCCACTCGAACAAAGAGATGAAGTGCAAGCACAGTTTAAAGAGACTCCTGCCGGTAACTTTCTGCCAGTAACTCTCTGCCAGTGGCTTTCAAATATTCAGTAGTTATTTCATATGACTTCATCTTGAGTAATGGATTCCAACTGAAGATATCATTGCATAGCCAATACTAGCTCTTTGAATTACAGCAGGGATGAGCAATTTTGGACAATCCAGGGGCCAGTTCCGCCCCACCCCTCACCCGGACCTGCTGTGGGCCACATTCATGCTGACACCACCCCACTGCTGAATAGTGGGGGAGGGGGAGTAAAAAAAGAAGAGCTAAATCTGTCCATTCTAAGCCTCCATTGCTGCTATAGCAACTTAAAATGGACAGATTTAGTTTGCTTTTAACCTAAATTTGTCTGTTCTAAGCCTCTGTAGTGGTTTGTGGGCAATGTTTGTTGGCAAACAGCAACTTCTAAAGTTTTAAACCTGGTTTAAAAATAGAGTTGGCAGGGGCACTGGGGGGGGGCATCATGGGCCATGTGTTGACCACCCCTGCCTGCATTCAGTATAAGATCTATGGGCCTCAGTGAGGATGCTTGTTTCCTTCTTCACTTGTCCAGTTAGCTGGAATAAAATTATTATTAAATGATGCGTGTTCTTCTGATTCAGGATAGTGAGTGCCATTTGTTACCTTTGCAAAACCGAGGCAGGAATAGGCTTCTGATCGGATGAAAACATCGCCACACTAGTGAACTAATTAGAAGAAAATTTGGATTGTAAATTAAGATACAATATAATTTACATTTTAACTATTATGGAATGCCAAACAGATCATAATAATATGTCTTGAGCTTTCTTGAGACACTGGTTTGCGTCTGAGATCCCATGAGTGGAGATCTCCCATTGCCCACTTTTGCTTCAGTTGTGGTTTGTGATTTCCAATTCTTTCAAAGCTGGAGTGATCTGTGGCTTTTCCCTCCTCAGATAATCAATGGATAAAGTCCATTCATGACTGTAGGATCTGAAAGATAAGAAAACATGGAGGAAGAAGCACACAAAAATAAAATAAAACCAACAGGGGGAATGAGAGGCAGCAGTATTAAAAATATTTATGGCACAGATATGGACTAAATAAAAAAAATATAGCTATGTAATAAATATGTAGAGAGCTTGTCCATGGTATGTTCAGAGAAAGGAAGAGAAGATACAATGGGAAGTATCAAGCTGACTCCTCCGATTGATAGAGTGTGTTCCATTAGCAAAATGGCAAGGAGGGCAATTTCCCCTCCTACCTCCAGCTTCTCACATGCCTGCAAAATCTGCTTAAGAGGGTTGGGGAAGCCTCCAGGATGGATTTTGGAATGGGGTGTGTGGGGTGTGCAAGGGAGAGGAGGGGAAATTTCCACCAAATGAACAGAAGTCTGCTTGTGCAACATTGGATTTCGCCCAACAAATTTAAAATGCAAACCAGTTCCAATAAAATTAATAAGAGTTTCAGCATAGACATTGATGGCAGTGTGGTTTGCCCTCCATGTGACACATAATCACTTTTAGCATAACACAGACCACCACACCTTAGAGTGAAATTAATCAGATACAGTGCACGGATGGCTTCTGGTGGACCTCAAGTATTTCACAGTTCATCGGAACACATAGCTCTCTCACGCAGATGCCACAGCTTTTGCATCATTGCCACAACATGTCCATGTAGCAGCCTAACATGCCATGCATGTTATAAAATAAGCCACTACCAATCGTGTAAGAATATCTAAAAGTGAAATCAGATCTGGCTGCATAATATTCTATGGACAAACCCACTTGCTCCACAATAGCTGTTTTAACTGTGTCCCATATCCAGAGGCCAAACAAAAAATGATCTTGTTCTATTTGCAAATAAAACCTAGAGTTTTCTTTTAGGATGACTAAAATAATTCTAAGGTTATTCATGAGTCTTTTCTACCTTATTTTTGTTTGGGCTACAGAGATTATCCTTTTATCTCTCAAATCCTATGCAATCATTTCCATTAATGCAGTGATAGCTCCTGGAGAGTGCAGAGATCATCAATCACAGAGTCCCCTACTGTTTCTCTCAACCGCCACACTACTCATACCCCAGCAACTGTCTGCCTTCTGGAACTCTATAGACACAATCCTCTCTCAGTCCAAGGGGCTGGTGTGCCTATGATCTGATTAGTTAGCTTGACAGACTTCCAAACACCAAGACCTCTTGAAATATATTTGAATATTGTTTCAGAAACTGGAAAACTTCTTCTTGTTTAAAGAGTGGAGATAATTATCCCAGTGAGAAAAAAAATTCATTAAAAACAAGTATACAGGAGATGATAGGTGCTGTCAGCTTTAAAAGGACCAGCACCTGTTTAAAGGGATGGAGAGCCAGAACTAAGGCCCTCTTCTCCTCTCCATGCTGTTGGTGTGATAAAGTACAGATTCAATGCCCCAGCAATACATTATCAGCACTGCCAAAGCTGATAGTGCTGACAGCCTATTCGCTTCTGTGTCTGCAGTTTATGATCTGGTGTTTGGGAACCATATGCACAGCCCTGCGTGTTGGTTGCCATAATCCAGCCAAAGGAATCATGCTTTTGACTCTCCGCCCCCATTTTTTTCTTTCTTGCTTACTATACTTGATCCAGCAGGAGCGCTACAGAAGGAACTCTGTTTTCACATGATGTTCCCTTCCTGGATCAAGGAGAATAATTGGACTCATATTTTACTTTTCCAAAGCTGACTTCATAAAACACACACACACACACACACACGTGTCTGTACCTTTACTTACTACTAGATGAGCTGCAAAATTATTTCCCTTATGTTAAAGAAAAGTAAATAAGGCTTAAAGTATTTTGAGACACACTTATTAAAATTCAACACACCCTACTATAAATACTAGAACTTCTAAATGTACTATTTTTCCAGTCTCATGGGGTTTGGGGGAGGAACAATTGGGATTTTACAGTTTACTGCAAAACAATTTAATGTAATAAGTCAAAACAGAAGATACACATATATGAAATTATGTTGACAATGTATTATTTTTAATGACTGGGCTGTTAAAGATGTCTGAAATTTACAGTATTTAAGTATTAGCACAATTTAACAACTGAAAACAAATGAGTCCTTTTTCTATTGTGCAATCCTTGAAATAGCATACATACCATATTCTAGATTGTGTCTTGAAAATTGCTAAGAAATATATATATTATTCCCATGTGTATAAAACAAGAATAAAGCTTGCATTTTAAATGTTTTAAAGATAACACACACACACACACAGAGAGAGAGAGAGATTGAGAGAGAGAGAGAGAGAGAGAGAGAGAGAGAGAGAGAGATTTTATTATTATTGTTATTATAGGTAGTTTACTACCTATATTTACAAAGGCTAGAAATCTAAAGCTTCTTTTACATGGAAATAAATGCCATTTAATTTGATTCTGGATAAATGTATTCAGGATTGGGGTGCTAGCAAGCCAAAATCATTCAATTAACCATACACTATATCTTTCAATAAGAAAGATGCATCCATAGAATTTGAGGAATGTGAAAATATTTCCACAAACAAAATGAACACCAGCATTAAATTTTAGTTGGATGTAAGGTGGCAAACCAGAACCAGTGTAAGCTTCTTCTATTATTTTATTAATTTTCAAATACTATGGTGTATCACTTTGGACTACTTATCACATTATAAATTTTCTGCACAATCATTTCCATGTAGGAAACTGCATGTGCCACATATATACACTGCCACACCTGTCTATTTCTACCACCTGATTACATGGCAGAAACCACCACCAATCTGGGCTTTTTCCTTTGTACATGATAATGGACATATAGAGGATATTAAATTTTCTACACAGCAAACTGATTCAGACAGACAATTCATCATGTGTGAAGCAGCATAAATGTAACAGGGAGGTACATACCTGTAAAGATCTTAAAATATTTAAAAGGGGGTGGGGAGGAAAGTGCATTGAAGAACTAGTTGGTTTGGGGAAGTAAAGAGAGATGACAAAGTGGATTCGCTTATGTAAGAATAACGATCATCTATCTCCAGCCTAAAAAGAAATTATCTGATCTAATTTGTGGTCCAGAATGTGGTGTTTGGGTGATTTGCAATATTCCAGCTCCTAAATTTAGGAGCCACTTAAATCCATCCATCCTGTAAATGATACCAGCAGAATGAACAGAGGGTCACACTGCTTTTCATAACTTTAGGTTTCAAATATAATATTGCATTCACAGTTTCACACTCCTCGTCATCCCAGTGAGTGTCTGCAATGAGTGCCTTGCGTTATAAAGACAACAATACAGACAGTAATATTATTAGGTAAGCCTCCTTTCGAATAATTGAGGGATTGCAAATGAAAGGAGAAAATCATTGTGCTGCCATTTTCTCTTCTTCCTCAGTCTTTGTGACAAGAATGAATACACCCTATACCATCATCTGTTTCCCCAACCATTAAAGATTGTTAAGAAAATGCATGTTTCCAGATCTCATTACCATCATATTATGAACCAGGACCTATTAGGAAACTATTCCCACATCTATAGAGAAACTGAGAATTTGCCAAACATTAATCTACATTATCATAGTAAGGACTGGAATAATAAAAAATGGTGTGGCATATATGCATGTTCAAAGCAATGGTAAAATAACAAAAAAGATAGTAATAAAATGATACTTAGTTATAATGCAGAGGAGAAAATAGTTCAGAATGAACCCACAATCTTAAGACAGCAATTTTCCTTCTTAACTTTGAGGAGCTGCAGCATTTAAAATGTATTGACTCCTGCAGAACGAAAATCCTTCTCTAAGCTTTGCCTGAGAAAGTTAAATTCCTGGTATGACTTTAGTGACTTAACTGTCCCTCAGAATTGAGCCTAAGGTTTTACGCAGGTTCTTGGGTGGCTGTTGAAAGAACAGAAGTTTAGAAGTTTAGAACGAGGAGGGGGTGGGTAGGAGAGAACTTCAAAGCAAAGTAAATACTACAGCATTGTGGCAATGGGGGATAAAGATTTCTACATTTTATTGTTAGAACTTGATTTTAAATGTTTTCATTCTGTATTTAATTAAATTCTTTCATTTTCTTTATTTTATCATTCACTGCTCAGGAAACATGTTAGCTGTAGAGCAGTATATAAATCTTGTAAGTAAGTAAGTAAGTAAGTAAGTAAATAAGTAAATAGTTTATTTCTGACATGGACATACAATAGCAACGTGAGCTGTATTTACCAATATTATTAATGAAAAGGAATGCACATCAATTTGCAGAGCTGGTATAGTTAGGCTGTTGGACTTTGCCCTGAGAGATCTGGGTTCAAATGTCACCTCATATGAGTAGGTCAGTGGTGTGAATTTCAAGGAGGCGAGGGGCTCTTAGTTGGCTTCAATGGCTTTGGGCTCTCAAACTGGTCCTTAAACTGGCAAGAATTAACAGCCACATCCCCAAAGGAGTGGCTAAGAGCAGCACTCCCTGCCATGCATCATAATCTGCCTTACGCTAGTTTCTTCCAAGTACCTAAATAGCTACCATGCTTTAATTCAGCCATGCCCAACCCAGGTCCCTCCAAGTGTTCTGGCCTGCAACTGCCATGATCCCCAGCCACCATGGCTTATGGCCAGGGATGCGGGGAGTTGTAGGCCAAAATATCTGGAGTGACCTGGGTTGGGGCAGGCTCTAGTTTCTGTCCCCATGGTTTCAAATACATTGCAAGATGTATTCCAGTACATTTCAAATACATTGGAAGATTTTGTTAACAATAAATTCAGGGACTATTTTCACCTAGCCTAATGTGCTGCCTCTTTCCCCTTCCAAAGAAGCCCCATAACTCAATGGCAGACTACTTGCTTTGCAAGCAAAAGGTGCCAGGCAGAGCACATGATCTGCAGACATAAAGTCCCAAGTTCAGTCTCCAGAACCTCCAGTTAAAGGATCTCTAGCAGTAGGGAAAGGCCTGTGCCTGAGCCCTTGGAAAGCAGCAGCTGCCGGTCAGAGTAGAGAACAGAGGGCTAAATGGACCAACATTCTGACTTGATATAAGGTAGCTTCATTGCAGCCGTGATCTCGTAATAAGTGAATAATGAATGTTTAGTAGGACTCGAAGTTTGTATACAGGTTATTCATAAGCCATTCTGGAGCATTTCGGTGGGGTAAATAATCATCTCTACAATTTATTTATTTATTTAATCAGTGTATGAGTTGCACCTCCGCCTAACCGGCGCTCAAGGAAACATGCAAACCAAATAAAACAATAATAAGTCTTAAAACATCATAAAATTGAGGAAGCAAAAAACATCGGCACCCTAAAATTAATATCAAAGAATACAGAGTGACATTAAAATTAGAGAGTGACATTAGACACCATTAACAGCTTGACAGAAAGAACTGTCTTCAGTGCCTGTCTAAATCAGTACAGAAGGTTCCAATCTAACCTCCTGGGAAGGGAGTTTCATAATAGGGGTGCTGCTGCTACATAAAAGGCCTTGTCTCAAGTCCCCATCAAACTAGCTTCTTTCGATGAGGGGAGATATGACAAGGCCTCTGATGATAAACACAAATTATGGACGAGTTCACACAGGAAGAGGCGGTCCTTCAGATACCCTGGCCCTAAATAATTTAGCTGCCGCTTTTGTTCTGTTTTAAAGTTTGTGTTTTATATATGTACAAATGCATTTTATTTAGTATTTATTACATTCCTATCCCACCTTTCCTCCAAGGTGCTCAATGCAGCATACATGTTTCTCTCTCCCCTCCCTATTTTATCCTCCTTACAGCAATCTTGTAAGGTGGGTTAAGGTGAGAGATGGTGACTTGTCTTCCCAATCAGTTTTATGATTTAGTGGGGATTTGAACCTGGGTCTCTCCAGTCCTAGTCCAACAGTTAACACTACATCATACATGTAACTATGTAGACATGTATAAGATTTCTTCATTTATTTTGCTTCCACCATTCATGTATCTTTTTCTGCTGCTATTTCATAGCTTGATTGGCTACGTATGGGCTGCTGCTGCACCAACAGGCATTTTTACCAGACAACCCACAGCTAAAATAGAAATTGGTAGGCATAGGGAATCATGTTTTCGTTCCTTTAAGTTGTCATGGAAAAGGCTGTGGGATGGTTGGTTCCCGAGGAAATGGAGCAAGGCAGCCACGATAGATTGTACAGTGTCACACAATCAGTAATATCCCATAAGAAAATGAATGTTGGGTCAAGGGTGGTAGAGAGCATTGTGGAAATCTGCTCTTAGTGGTCTTGCATATGTCAGTCCAGATCGCTTCCAGATAAACTCTGGAGGGAAAATGTTGATGTTGATCCAAATGTGTCACAGACAAACAAAAAGGCACACAATGGGCAGTATCCATGGCAATACTACCAGAACATAAATTATGTTACATTCATATAAGCCTCCTCTAGTGTAATGCCAATAGCATTTGCTGGCACAGGATTTCCCCCATCACACCAGCAGATGCTATTGGTGGTGTGCTGGAAGTTGCACAACACAGTTTATGTTAGCAGTAGTGTCACATTGGAAGCTGCCCAATTTTCCCTTCTCTCTTTACTGATGAGACAAAGAAAAGCTTATGTATTTAATATTGCAATTATATCCTACCTTTCTTCCATGATAAAGCTCCAAAGGGAAAGGAGGTGTGGCTCAGTATGCTTTGCATACAGATGGTCCCAGGTTCAATCCCCAGCATCTCCAGGTAGGGAAGCTGCTGGAGCAGCTGCCAGTCAGTGTCAACAACACTGGGCTAGATGGACCAAGGGTCTGACTCAACAGAAAGCAACTTCCTATGTACCTACGTTCCTAAGATGCCATATATGGTAGGACTCCTATCCAGTCTCCTCCCATCCGGGCAGTGACCAGAGCCAGACCTGCTTTGCTTCTCAAGGTGGCATACATGGGGTTTGCATCTGGTGTCCTATCCAGGCACTGCTTAGCTTCAACAGCATTGCGTCATCGTGTGCCTTTAGACCAGGATTGGGCAACTTGTAGGGCAAAACATCTGGCTGTCCACAACTCCCATCCTCCCTCACCATTGCTTATGCTGCCTAGGGCTGACAGGAGTTGTAGGGAAAAACATCTGGATGGCCACAAGTTTCCTACCCCGGCTTTCAACCATGCACTGATTCCAGGTCCTCATACAGTAACCCCTTTGGATGTGTAGAGTCAATCCAGAAGACTGATTCACATGTGCAGGCTTGTTTCTCTGCACAAATTGCCCTTTCTGGATTGGGACATATGCAGTTAACTTATGACCCCTGCATAGACTTTATCTGTTGTGTAAATACAGCTAAAATATTACTATTGAGTGTTGGCCAAGCCATTTGTGTGCCTATAAATTTTGATTGATGGTTGCTGGGGAAAAGGACTGAAAGATCTTGTACCTGAAGATGGTGTACTGAGTGACTCATGATGGTTTATGATGATGTTTAAAGCCTTCACAGCACAGCTTGTTTCTACATAAAAACAGATTTTATTACTTAGGCCAAAGGACGCTGGCATTCCAATTCCATAAAAATAAGTGTATCCATCACAAGAGGTTTATTTTCAGAATATCAACATGCAAACATTGTTGAACTAATATTAAATCATTAAAAATTCTAGGAAAAATGAGATGATCATTATTTGAATAGAAGTGTGGGGGACACTTACTGGTGAGATCATATATCACTCTAAGTCATGTGTTAGCTTTAAGAAAAGGGGCAACAGTAATTAAAAATGCAACTATGAAAAACATTTTCAAAAAGCTTCAGAACGTTTAAAGTTGAAAACATTGATGCTGAAGTCCTGCCAAATGGAGTCAATGAGGGCATCATGATCAGCACTGGGAGCTAAAATAAAACGTGAAAAGCTGCAGGACTGTCATGCTGTGGACATAAGAAAATGTTAAATAATAGTAGTAGTCGCCAATCTGTTAACTACTTTTCACGGCAATCTTTGAAGTACTCCCACTAAGAAAGGTTAGGAGTAGGGATGGATGAATCTGTCAATTTTGATTTCTCTCCATTTCTCATTTTTCCAATCTTAAGTTGGGTTCATCTCAAACGTTGAGGTTTTTTAACTCTGTTTTCTCTAATACATGCATTTTTGTATGCATTTCTGACTGGAAAACTCCATCTCAATATTTGGAAAAGTATGCATTTTCAAGGATAACTGAGTTTTGCTTTGCATAGTGGTTCAAAGGTACAAAATTCGGTAAGTTTGTATGAAAATGTGAACTGAATGAATTTGTCCCTCACCTCTAGATAAGAGTGCTACTAAATCCTTTCCACTGATGGAGTAGGATATCCTATCAGCATAGTAGATTTGCCTGTGTGTGGCCTTACCTTTGAGCTAGAGTTATGCAGTTCCAGAGTAAATTACATGCCTATGGCACACTGCCAGCAAAGGGGGAGAAACAGGCAGACTTGGACAAGGCTATGGGATCATAGCCTTGTCATAATCCTATAGTCATTCAGAAGCTGGTCCTGCTGCCAATTATAATGTAACAATAAAACAACAAAAATAGCTGTGTTGACCACAAGAAAAATGCAAAACCCATAGTAATGTAATACCTTTGTTAGGTCAATCAAAAGATTGCACATTTTCTATGACCTTTTGGTCAGTCTAATTGAGGTATTACACTAATACAGATTTTTGGATTTTTATTACAGTCAACACTCGGTTTTGTTTTGTGACTTGGAGAATGCTTTGAAAGGCGCCACTGTGGTCCACCCAGGATGGAAAACACTTCTCTGAGTAACAGCTGAATTTTAAATTTCTGAAATGGGGCATCCAACATTTTTCCCTTTCTGGTACCCAGCAACCCTAGTGGCAACTCCAGGTCCAACCATGTAACCTTCAGATGACCTGCAGAACCTAATTTGAATGTCTAGTTGTTGTTTATTCGCTCACTCGCTTCCGAGTCTTCGTGACTTCATGGACCAGCCCATGCCAGAGCTTCCTGTTGGCCGTTGCCACCCCCAGCTCCCCCAAGGTCGATTCTGTCACTTCCAGAATATCATCCATCTAATTTGAATGTCTACAGACACCTTTTTCCTCCTGATCTTGTGACTCTGATGCAGACACTGTGACTTCACCATCAAGTCAGGTTTTTTCTCTCTGTCTTATTCTCCATCTACACTGCCAAAGCTGCTTTTTCTAATATCCTGCCTGATGAAGTAATCTGGAGATTTTGAAAGCTTTCATACTTGTTGTGATCTTTTAGGTGGCCCTATAAAGGATGGGTATTACACTAATATGAAATTTGAAAGCAAATGTCATCTTAAGACCAAAGTGGTTTTCTTACTGCAGTCTTCTCAGGAAGAGCCCCAAGGACTATAGAAATAAGTTATAGATAGGTGTCTCTACAAATGGGCATACCATGTAGTCTTCGATATAAGTTTTCAGCTCCATAGACCCTCCCCACACCCTGCAATTCTTAAGAGGAGCAGCACTGATAATTCAGGATGGTGTTCCAGGGAGATTGGTCCCCTCCTGCATCAACTTCTTGTTTTGAAAATGCAACTGAACATCTCCTTCTGTATCATGTAGATGTATTTTTTCAAAACTATGTGATGCTTTCAATGCTGGCCAAAGCCAGCTTGTTTTGATATCACTTACCCTCAGTGGGCAATCTAATCAAGATGGTTGATGACCCCCACAATTCTAGTAGCTCTCACTGTGCTCAGGGTTTCAGTTTATTAGCTTGAACACAAATTGTGAACGTGAAACTGTATGAGCAGAGCAAAGTGTTTTTGTAGGTAATGCATGCAGATGTGCTTACACACACATTACCCATCAGAACATCATGAAACTTCTTCTGATGCACTAACAGATGCACATGACATGCCCTTAGAATTACTTAAACAATTACTATTTAACATACTTCATGTAATATGATTGTAGAACCAGGTAGGCATCAGTCCAAATATTCTGGCTTTACTTGCTGATACATTAAGGCTGCCATCCATTAAGAAAAAAACCCATTATGATATTTTTTCTGCGTTACCCAAAATGGGACAGGAGCTTGCTCTCCATCTTTGGGCCTTGGGGATGAGGGAACCGCTCACAGATTTCAAAAGTTCAATAGTTCTCAAAAGTGTAATAGTTATGCTATCACTACAGCAGCACACTTACTCAGTGCTAAAATGGAGTTCCTTCTCATTGAGAGTGGTGTAATTTTAGATCTCAGTGGTAGGACAGAGGGTAACGGGGGTAGCGGGGGGCGGGGGAGATTTCAATATGTGGGGCAGATTCACAGCAATGTTTACAGAATTGCTTATGGAAGCCACTCTGAGATATATTCCATGATAAATTGCATTAAAGCACGGTGTATTTTAAGGGCTTTTCTTATAGTTACTGTTTAGGCCTCAGCTATAGCAACATGTTCTCAACAGATATAACACACTCACCTTTGCTTGTTTAAGGAAAAGAGATTTTATGATATTAAGGGCTATATAAGTATAATAAATAAATGCAATGAATAAGGAAAGGGATTTGTGCCTTTTGTATGCATACCTAGTACACAGTCCCCTTTAATTGTTTATACCATAGTCACTTGGTATGTAGAACCACAATTTCTTTAGAAATATAGAGGCTCCTATGGGGAAAAAAATCACTAGTGATCTAAAACAGAACTGACCTCAAACAGCTCCCCACCCAATTTCATATCCCCAGAAGCAAGCCACAGAAGCATGTGTGGGATTTTCAGGGGCAGCGGCCAGAACCAGAGTGGGGATGAAATTCACAGACCCAGTACTGGCTCGAAGCTGCTATTCCTTTTCCCTGAGAAGCCCTGAGAAGGTTGCTATGCAATGGCCCTGGTTGAGGAAGTTTTGTTTACCCAGAAACCGCCATAGTTTCATTCTCAGAGGATTGGGGGGGGGGGAGGCTATCAGCTGGTGGACACTGGGAGGAATACCGGGCCAGGCTAGTCAATTTAACTGAAAATTGAACTCAACCTCCCTGCAATTTCCAGTGAGAATTGTCCTTTGCGAATTTTCAGCTCAACAGTAATCTGAAATACTGGGGTGGAGGGAGGGGGGACAATCCCCACCCCCTGCTACATGGCATGCCTGTGCATTTGCTGTTTTCTAGTCACTTTTCCACACACACACACAAAACGCGTATGCAAATGGCGGCGGCTACGGCCGCCGCCATTTGCGTTCTTTAATTTTGGCCGTTTAGTCTACGTAAATATTTATGTAGACTAAGATGAAGACAAGAAAGGGCAATGCAAATAGAATAGCGGACGCTATTTGCGTTCCCATTTATTTTCACCATCTTACTCTACGTAAATATTTACGTAGACTAAGACGGCCAAAAATAAGGAACGCAAATGGCAGCAGCCATAGCCGCAGCCATTTGCGTATGCGTTTTTTTTTTTTTAACCCAGACGTGATAGGCTATGTAAGTCTTTACATAGCCTATCACGAATGGGGGGGGGGAGAAACAGACTGCAAATGGCGGCGGTGGCAGCCAGTCGGAAGACCAGCTGCCGCCGCCATTACAAGAAAAGTAAAAAAAAAAATAGCGTTGTCCTTATTTTTGCCGTAATCTACGTAAATCTTTACGTAGACTACAGGGACCAAATAAGGAACGCGAATGGCGGCTCCCTATGGGGGCCGCCATTTGCGTACGCGCTTTTTTTTTTTTTTTCAAAGTCACCCATGATAGGCTGTAGCAGCCATATCGGGGGTCAGACTAAGTAGCCTCATGCAGTCTCATGCTTCATGTTCTTGCTGAGCTCTTTCTCCCTTAAATATATTGTTGTAAGCTGACAAGACACAGGAATTCCTTATCTTGTCAAAGGTCATACAATTGTATATCTTGTTCTCTGCTGTTCTCTTCTGTTCTCTCCTTATCATGGCTACCCTATAACCCAGTTCTTGTATTATAAACAATAGTGCTATGAGAAGAAATGTTGAGGATTGCAACCCCATGCGGGAGGGAGAGGAGGAGCCGTTTCATATGTGTCATAATGTCTATAAAACCAATGTGCTAATGTAAATCGGGGCTTCTGGATCTTTGGAAATGATTCCAGCCTTAAGCCCGCGCGTTAAATAAAGAATCTCTTTTTCCTTCACTCCGTGGTCTCTCTGACTCTGGGTTCTGCAACATAAATGGTGCCGTGACTCGGATGTGGCAGGCTCTGAGCCAGACAGGTGGCAGTTGCCTGCTCTTGATCGCCGCACCGGGAGGATGAGCTCGGCGCATGCCTCCCTTTCTTGGCGCCACCGACCTTTTTGTCGAGTGAATGGGAGAAAGCCTGCACCGGGATCGCCCAAATGGCAGCGAGCAGCAAGAGAACCTTGGGAAGCGGAGGAAGGAACTTGAGCCCTGCCTATATCGCAGCTGCAATTGAGTTGAAACCCACACTGGAAGCCTTCAGGAGAAAGGCAAGTATATGGGAAAAAGAGGGCCCCGCCTTTAGGGAGAAAGGCCACTGGGCAGAAAAAAAGAGGGCCCCGCCTTATGAAGAAGGTCAGTGTTGGTGGTATACGTATACAAAAGAACCTACTCCTTGCGGGTAGAAGGGGGGCCTGATCACACCCCCGAGTGGGCGCCAGTACCCAGCACGCCAGTACTCAGTAGGAAGCTGAGGAAGCTGGGGAAGCCGTTTTCCGCTCTGGTAAAAAGTGGGGAAAGTGGGTGGCAGGGACATATGGATGTAGTGGAGAGATTGATGATTGTGTGAGTGGCTACTGCAGTTTCTGAAGCATACCGTTGACCATCCGGGTGCCCAGGCCAGTAGCAAAGTGCGTGGTGTGAAAAATCCTCTTGTGTCGGCCAGTGAGACCCCTTACTCACTGACCAATTCCCATTCCCTAATTGTGTCTGTCTTCAATTTAGGAGGGAGGCTATGGGTGGTGGGGGAAGCAAACCTTGCACCCCCTTGAGATGTATGTCAAACAAAGAAGGAAAAAGGTTTTTTTAAAAAGATTCAGAATAGAAAGAGAAAACAGCAAAAAGGTCAAGTCGAGCTGAGAGGAAAAAAAGAACAAGATCTGAGGCTGTTAATTAGAAAAATGTTGCAGGACAGTCTGGCTTTTAACAAAGCGTGGGAGCGTGAGAGTGTAAGGCCGAAGAAGTAGCTGTTAGCCTAGCGCGCTGAGAGGGGGGGGGCAGGAAAATTGCCCACAACGTTCTGAGTTGTACAACATCATCACCTCGCCTAATTGAAATAAAATCCCTAAGAAATGGAAACTGAAAATGAAGACCCAGAAGATGAAGGCAAAATAGAAAATAAAGGTGAAGAATCAGCCCCCAGAGCACAAGCTAGACCCCTCTCCGAGTGAAAAGTGTGCCATAAGACTGTCCCAAAGCAGAATGAAGCGGAAAGACCATGTTGAAGATCTCTGTCAAGGTAACCGTGTTTAGCTTTGAACTGTGTTAGAATTGCATAGAGCCTGTAGCTACTGACCATCAGCTATATGATTTCTGAAGAGCGTAACCATTAAGCTTTTGCCGTGGGATTCCCTGCAAAGAAGAAATCTCACTGATTTAAGTGTCCAGTGTTACACTGCCTAAGTGTGTGTGCTAAAGAGACTGAGAAACCAGACAGCATGTTCCTAGCCAAGCCAAAAATCACGCTACTACCATGCTCCTGAAAGCTGCAATAAACTGTGTAAGCTGGGAGACCCAACCTGATTGAGAAGAAAAGAAGATATTGGAGCAACTGTCTTAAAAAACAACGAGATCTGTGTAGCTGGCTGGCTGACGCTGTCAGTGATGTTACAACTTTAAATTAAGACTGTTTTCCTGTTTGAGACCCCAGCGAAGAAAGCTGACCCGAGTTATTTGTTGCCTGTGCCAAAGCAAGAATTTGGCGGCCCTGTACCTCATCATGTCCTGTTTTCAGCTTGGGATTTACAAATACAAACAAACTGAGAAGTTTGCCTTTGAAGTCCTGCAAATCACCCCACCGCCTCCCTGAAGATTAATGGCTGCCTGAAAAATGCAAGTATAAGGCGATGCCCATCACCCCCCAGCGTCCTGAGTTTTGGCACTCAGTGTTTCAGTGCTTTCGTGTACCAGGTTAGAAAGGAAAAAAAAAAAAGAGTAAGTTTTTAAAATGTCTGTGAGAGAACCTGACAGAAGTAAAATAAAATTTACAGAGGAGTTGCCCAAGTTAAAGCGTCACGGCTAGAGAGCTGAGCTGTGCCGCTCTGTTTAGACAGAGGCCTTGCTAAAAAGTTAAAGGCCCTTGTCTGTCAGAAGGGGTGTAGGGCCACACTTTCCCTTTTTAAACTGATGCAAAAGTAGAGAGCCTTTGCTGGAAACATCGCATCTTCATTGCCCAGAGCCTTCACTGTTTGCTTCCATCAATGTCTGGGCTTTTTAGAGACACTCTGCACATGGACTAAAATTTTAAATTGTCAACGACTTGCCATGGACAGTGCTGTGAAGCTTTTGATAAACTTGAACTCTCATCGCTGTGGACCGTGTGTCTGTGTTTGTAGTCAGCTCAGTGTACAGCAGGCTGAGTTTGATCTGTGACTTTTAGATTTCCTTCTGCCAGAACTCATGCAGCATAGAGTTGCCGATGCAAAAATGGTGACCTAGAACTCTTTGCGTGTGTGCATATGCCTGTCCCTTGATTTTAATGGGCCCTGAGCATGCCAGAAGAGCAGTATAATTGCTGGATCTGCTCCATCATGCCTTACCGTGCAAAAAGTGCTTTCCATTCATTGTGTTAAATTGCAGAAAAAGTTTGTTGTGTATATTTTATGATTTCTTAGATATCATAAAATATATGTGATATTTGCAGATTAGTGTTAGTTGCAACTCCAAATAATACTAAGTGTGGTTCCCAATGGATGACAAGGAGAAAAGACAAAGTCAAGTAGAGAAAAGACAAAAGCAAGTAAAAAAAAAAGGAATAGAGAAAGTAGAAGACGGATAGAGAAGAAAGAAAGAAAAAGAAGAAAGAAAAGGCAAGAGGCAAAGAAAAAACATTTGTAGAAAAGAAGCGTGGCCATAGTTGCCCCCAGGGTAAATTAAAAGCAGCTGATTGTGCCTGGAGCTTATTACCTGGGGTAAAGTAGCCACAATAATGTAATAGTTCTTTAAAATGAAGAAAATGTAACTAGAAGGAGAAGAAGAGCCTATCCCAAATGTGTGTCATTGGGACTAGTGTAAGGCAGAAAGGTTTAAGTAAGTGAGTTTAACTTAAAAAAGACAAATAAAGAGACAAGGCTGGTGCATGGAGCAGAAAGTTTTATGTAAAAAGTTTGAAACATGATCTGCAATACAGGCAGATCAGCAAAGAAAAAAAAAAGCAAAAGAAAGAGAAAAAATTTGTCATCCCATACTAATAAATAAAAGTGTTATCAAGCACTTTGGGAAGCGAAGTTGTTTACAGGAAGCTGTGCCTGAGAACCAAACACTTCTAGCCTATGCTGAAAATGCTTCCTAGTGTTGTGCTGCCTCATGGGTAACATGTATGGTATAAATAACCCATTTAGCCCAATAGCTCGTGGTTCAGAGAAGCTGTCTGATCCAACCATTAAGTACGCCTGTGTGCTGTAAGTTACCCAATAAAGTCTCCTTGTAAGTAACCCCCCCCCCCGCTGAAATCCCAAAACACAAGTGGGGCTGGAGCGCCTCACCCAGTATCAAACCCTGCTGTTAAAAGCCATGAAAGCAGGTATGAAGAAGTCAGTTAATATGACCAAAGTGTCTAAAGTGCTGCAAGGTGCCACCGAGGCCCCAGAGCGTACTTAGAGCGTCTTTCAGATGCCTATCGCCAGTACACCTCCCTCAACCCAGAGGCCCAAGAAGACATGGATGAAAGAAGAAAAGAAGACCCGGCAGAGGCAGAAGATTCTTAAAAAAGAACCAGTGTGCCCAGTGTGGACAAGATAGACATTAGTGGCATGAATGCCCAAATAAAATACATCAAACACAAAGGAGAAAACCAAAGGGGCCAGAATGGGCGAAGAGGGAGACAGCTTGAGAGGGGCCGTGACATTGACTGTGAGGGGCCGTGACATTGACTTCATAATTGACACTGGAGCAGCTTCAAAAGCAAGCAAACGTTAGCCTTAAACAAGAAGTCCAAACACTGAACAAAGTTCTTCAAGCCCAGCGTCACTTTGTCTTAGAAAATAGGCCATTCCCATCACAGAAGTTCATCCTTTCCAACTAAGAGTTAAAGTATGAGTTAAAGAGGGAAAAATAACCCTTTGACTCCCAGATGGAGAGGACTGAAAACTGTCATACTTTCCACCCCCGCAGCTATGAAAGCAGCTAGAATTAAACCCTGGATACATTAGACACGAGTCAAGAGAGCGAGAGGGGGAAAGTAGACTGTAAACAGAAATCCTGAAAATCCTTTAAAAATCATTCTGAAAAAGCAGTAAGAAGACTCAGGCTAGACCTTACTGTGGACACACCGGGAAACTGTCCCCCTGCGTACGGTCAGACCTGCAACTGGAGAATTGAAGAAGGGGACTAGACCCTACTGCAGCTTGCCAGGTGAATAGCTGCCCAGCGTATGGTCAGATCCCAAAGAAGATCAAACATGCGTGTTGTAGTGTTAGTAGTGTTGCATTGTGTTTCCTTAATAAGGTGCAAAAAGGGGGGTCTGCCCCTGGAAGGAGAAGTTTGTCCCAGTGATTTGCTGATAATTACTGGCTTCACCTGGCTAACGTCACGAAAGTAAAACATTTTTGTTTGCCAAGAGGTATACCTGTAAACAGGCTTATTAGCTCTTGCCTAATACCTGTCTGTAGACATCCTGGGAAAATTCAAAAAGATACCATGTTAAGAGTTTATAGTGTAAGTTTAACTTATTCCCAAAATGCTAATTGGGGCGTGGTTGCAAAAATCCTACCCCCTACAGAGTTCACTCTACGCACCCCCATCGTTGCTGAAACAAATGCTACGTGTGCACAAATGCTTAATTGTCAAAAATTTTCCAGAAAATACAAAGCTATCCCTGGCCCCCTTCCACTGTAATAAAATTCAAAACGTATCTTTTAATGATGCCCACATGCTTTTGCCTCATAGATGGTTTTAGACATGTAGTTCCCGCACTTGGTCATTCATTCCTGCCAACTTGTCTAATAACCACCCATGTTGCCTCAGCCGCCAATTGAACTGCTGCCAATTCTTCCCCTGTGGCCCGAGAAAATCCGTCGACGGCAGCCTCGAGCACTCCAACTAACTAAAAATTGTAATAGTCATGTGCAGTTATATTCTGACTCAGAAAAATTGGCCTTAGCAATGTCGCTAGTTGGGGTTCCAGGTTTAGCCTTGGCTAATAGTCTAGAAATCAACCGGTTAGCTTGCAGCTTAGCCAAAAGCATAAATGCCACCTCACGAGCATTGTCATTGTTAAATAAAGAGTTGCGTGATCTAAGAGGTGCAGTTCTAGAAAATAAAGCTGGTATAGATTACCTCTTCCTTCTTCATCATTTAAGTTGTGAGACACACCGAAAGCTCTGTTGTTTTAACTTAACTGATAATGGCAATGCTGTAGATGAACAGATCAACAAGCTGCACAATATAGTAGCTAACAAAACAATAAGACAAAACAATTAGCTAAATTAATTAACCCCTTGGCTTCCAGATCTTAGCTAGCTTAAAACCATTGTTCATCCTAATTCTACCAGTGTTGTTCATAAAAGTTCTATTATGTCTCTGCGTTCCTTGTCTTATGCGCTGTTTAACCAATCTGTTTTATGTCTCAGCTAATAAAACTGCTGCCCTCTATGCTCTAATAGCCCAACAAGAGGCTAAGTAATATGTATGTCACAAAAAGCTTTGTATGGTTATCAAAAATGCTATAATTGTAATGAAATTATGCATTTAAGGGGGGAATGTAGCAGCCATATCGGGGGTCAGACTAAGTAGCCTCATGCAGTCTCATGCTTCATGTTCTTGCTGAGCTCTTTCTCCCTTAAATATATTGTTGTAAGCTGACAAGACACAGGAATTCCTTATCTTGTCAAAGGTCATACAATTGTATATCTTGTTCTCTGCTGTTCTCTTCTGTTCTCTCCTTATCATGGCTACCCTATAACCCAGTTCTTGTATTATAAACAATAGTGCTAAGAGAAGAAATGTTGAGGATTGCAACCCCATGCGGGAGGGAGAGGAGGAGCCGTTTCATATGTGTCACAATGTCTATAAAACCAATGTGCTAATGTAAATCGGGGCTTCTGGCTCTTTGGAAATGATTCCAGCCTTAAGCCCGCACGTTAAATAAAGAATCTCTTTTTCCTTCACTCCGTGGTCTCTCTGACTCTGGGTTCTGCAACAAGGCTACGTGACGATTAACGTAGCCTATCATGGCTAGATTTGCAGATCTAGCCGTGATAGGCTACGTTAATCGTTACGTAGCCTATCACAGGGGCGTTTTTTTTTTCTTTTGAAGTTCGCAGCCGGGGAGACGGGGCGCTTCTCCCCGGCCTGAATTTCGGCCGGGCGAGGCAGGAAGCCTCCCCCCCGGCCTGAATTTCGGCCGGGCGAGGAGGGAAGCCTCCCCCCCCGGCCTGAACTTCGGGGGGAGCAGCGAAGTGCCTCCCCCCCACCGTGAAGCAATCTGTGAGACCAGGTAAGTGACTTTCGTGCATCGCTATCTTTACGTAGCCTCTCACGTCTTCTTTTTTTTTTTTTTACATGCCTGGAAATGGCGGCGGCAGCAGCCGCCCAGAAGATCTGCCACAGGTAAGTCTCGTCCCGGGGGGGCTCCACGGGGGGGCGGGGGGCAGGCTGTTCCGCCACGGAGTTTGGGGGGCTGAATGCACTGGCATTCGGCCTCACTGAGATCCGTGGCAGAATTATCTGACATCCCTAGGAGGAAGCAAATGGCGGCCAGGGCAGCCGCCATTTGCAAAGCAGCGTGGACGGGAGCAGGTAAGTGCTCCGTTTCGCACACCTTTCGTGGGGAGGGGGCAGCGGGGACTTCGTCCCGCGTGCCTTTCGTGGGGTGGGGGGCAGGGGCTTCGTTCCGCAATGGATTTCGGGGGGCCGAATGCACTGGCATTCGGCCTCACCAAGATCCATCGCGGAATTCTGCCATCCCTAGGTGTAATCGAGAAGAGATCCTGGCTTTCCTCTCAGTGACAACCTTTCAAGTACTTGAAGAGGGCTATCATATTTCCCCTCAGACTTCTCTTCTCAAGGCTAAATGTGCCCAGTTCTTTCAGACTCTCTTCATAGGGTTTTGTTTCCCATCCCCTGATCATATTCATTGCCCTCCTCTGAACCCTCTGCAGTTTGTCTGCATCCTTCTTAAAGTGTGGTGCCCAGAACGGGAGTCAGTACTCAAGATGAGGCCTAACTAGTGCTGAGTAGAGGGGAACTAGTACGTCCCGGGATTCGGAAGCTATGCTTCTATTAGGGATGGCGGAGAATTTCTCCCCGAAACTTCAGGGGGCCGAGCGCCAACGTGTTCGGCCCCCCGAACAAGTTTCGGGGAGAAATCCTCCGCACCCCCCCGGGACGGGACTTGCCTTCCCTGAAAGTCCCGCCCGGCGGCGGGTCCGGCTGGCGGTTCGTCCAGTGTTCGAGCGGGACGGGAGCGGCAGCCGGTCTTTCGACCGGCTGCCGCCCCCGCCATTGCAATCAAAGAAAAAAAAAAAGTCCCCTGATAGGCTACGTGACGATTCACGTAGCCTATCACGGCTAGATTTGCAAAGTCAGCCGTGATAGGCTACGTGAATCGTCACGTAGCCTATCACGGGTGACTTAAAAAAAAAAAAAAGTGTGTACGGATAATGGCGGCCCCCATAGGGAGCCGCCATTCCCGTTCCTTATTTGGTCGCTGTAGTCTACGTAAATGTTTACGTAGACTACGGCGAAAATAAGGGCAATGCTATTTGCGTTGCCCTTATTTTCGCCGTAGTCTACGTAAACATTTACGTAGACTACAGCAACTAAATAAGGAACGCGAATGGCGGCTCCCTATGGGGGCCGCCATTCGCATACGCGCTTTTTTTTTTTTTTTTTAAGTCACCCGTGATAGGCTACGTGACGATTCACGTAGCCTATCACGGCTGACTTTCCAGATCTAGCCATGATAGGCTACGTGAATCGTCACGTAGCCTATCAGGGGACTTTTTTTGTGTTTTTTTTTACTTTCGTGTTCGCAGCCGGGCGAGGCGGGAAGCCTCCCCCCCGGCCTGAATTTCGGCCGGGCAAGGCGGGAAGCCTCCCCCCCCGGCCTGAACTTCGCGGGGGGAGCAGCGAAGCGCTCCCCCCCACCGCGAACAAGCTGCGAGAAAAGGTAAGTGATTTTCGTCCACCCCTAGCTTCTATTAATGCAGCCCCAAATAGCGTTCACCTTTTTTGCAGCCACATCACATTGTTGGCTCATATTCAGCTTTTGATCTACAACAATTTGAAGATCCTTCTCGCTTGTAGTGTTGTTGAGCCAAGTATCCCCCATCTTGTAACTGTGCATTTGGTTTCTTTTTCCTAGGTGCAGAACTTGGCATTTATCCCTATTAAATGTCATTCTGTTGTTTTCTGCCCAGTGTCCAGTCTATCAAGATCACTTTGAGTTTTGTTTCTGTCTTCCAGGGTATTAGCTATCCTGCCCAATTTTGTATCATCTGCAAATATGATCAGCATTCCCTGCACCTCCTCCTCCAACTCATTAATAAAAGTGTTGACAAGCACTGGGCCCAGGACTGAGCCCTGCGGAACCCCGCTCGTTACGTCTTCCCAGTTTGAGAAGTTCCCATTGATAAGCACTCTTTGAGTCCGATTCTGTAGCCAACTGTGGATCCACCTGATCATTATTTCATCTAGCCCACTTTTGGCTAGTTTACTAATCAGGATATAGGTAGGGGTGGACAAAAGTCACTTACCTGTCGTCGAAGCTGGTTCGCGGTGGGGGGGAGGCGCTTCGCTGCTCCCCCCACGAAGTTCAGGCCAGGAGGGGGAGGCTTCCCGCCTCGCCCTGGTTGAAATTCAGGCCGGGGGGGAGGCTTCCCGCCTCGCCCGGCCAAAATTCAGGCCGGGGAGGAGGCGCCTCGCCTCGCCCGGCCGCGAACTCCATTGTTTTTTTTTTTAAAAAAAACGCCCCCGTGATAGGCTACGTGACGATTTACGTAGCCTATCACGGCTGACTTTGCAAATCTAGCCATGATAGGCTACGTTAATCGTCACGTAGCCTATCAGGGGGCGTTTTTTTTTCTTTGATTGGAATGGCGGCGGCGGCGGCAGGCGGTCAAAAGACCGGCTGCCGCTCCCGCCCCACACGAACACCCGCCGAACCGCAGGCTGGACCCGCTGCCGGGAGGGACATTCAGCAAAGGTAAGTCCCATCCCGGGGGGGGCGCGGGGTGCGGGGTGGTGTGGAGAATTTCTCCCCGAAACTTGTTCGGGCGGCTGAACATGTTGGTGCTCGGCCCCCCCGAAGTTTCGGGGAGAAATTCTCCACCATCCCTAGATATAGGAGTGTGCGAAATACTTACTCCGTTCTGGCTGGCAGTCCGCGGTGGGGGGGATCCATCCCTCCCCCTCGGAATCCTCCCTGGCCACAGCCGGAATTCTCAATCCTATCGATCTCAAGCTGCAATCCTGCCCTTTCAGCCTGTACTTCGCCTTTGCCAGGGGGGTCATAGACCCTCTTTTGGGAGAAGACTGAGCCAAAGTAGAAATTGAGCACCTCTGCCTTTTCTTTATCACCTGTTATCGTTTTGCCATCCTTATTTAATACAACCATTTCTTTCCTCTGTCTTTTACTATGGACGTAGCTGAAGAAAGCCTTTTTGTTGTTTTTAGCATCCCTCACTAACCTCAGCTCGTTCTCAGCTTTAGCCTTCCTGATGCCATCCCTGCAATTCTGTGCTACCTGCCTGTACTCTTCCTTTGTTACTTGGCCTTCTCTCCACTTCCTATATGTGTCCTTTTTTGTTTTCAGGTCATCCTTAAGCTTTTTGTGAGCCACATTGGCTTCTTCTGTTGTCTTCGTCCTTTTCTTCTTGTTGGAATTGTTTGTAATTGTGCCTTGAGAATTTCCTTTTTTAAAAACTCCCACCCATCTTGGACTCCTTTTCTCATTAGAGTCACTTGCCATGGGACATTATTTATCATTGTTCTGAGTTTATTAAAATTGGCTTTCCTAAAATCTAAGGTACACATTTGGCTACACTCAGCTTTTGCTTCCTTTAGAACCAAGAACTCAAGTATAACATGGTCACTTTTCCCCAGAGTTCCCATAACTGCTACTTTATACACTAAGTCATCTCTGTTGCTTAGGATCAAGTCAAGGATAGCCGATCTTCTAGTTCCTTCCTTCGCTTTCTGTAGGAGGAAGTTATCAGCAACACAAGTCAGGAATTTCCTGGAGGGGTCATGTTTTGCAGAATTTGTCTCCCAAAAAATATCCAGGACATTGAAGTCCCCCATTACTACTACATCATGCTTCCTTGAAACACTGGCAATTTGCTTTTCAAAAACTTCATCCTCATCTTCTTCTTGATTGTAGAGATGTCAGAGAATTCCGCGACGGATCTTGGTGAGGCCGAATGCCAGTGCATTCGGCCCCCCGAAATCCGTTGCGGAACGAAGCCCCCGCCCCCCCAACCCACGAAAGGCGTGCAAAATGGAGCACTTACCTGCTCCCGTCTGCGCTGCTTTGTGAATAGCGGCTGTCCTTCGGCTGCCATTCGCTTCCTCCTCTTCATAGCCATGATAGGCTACGTAAATACTTATGTAGCCTATCACGGCTAATGCAGGGACGCCATTTGCGTCCCTGCGGAGGCCGTGATAGGCTACATAAGTATTTACGTAGCCTATCACGACGGGGGGGGGAACCCCAGCGTACGCAAATGGCGGCGGCTACCGCCATTTGCGTATGCTGGGTTTTTTCCCCCCCGCCGTCATAGGCTACAAAAGTACACAAAAAGTTTTTAACCCTACAATGATAGGCTACGTAAATATTTACGTAGCCTATCACAGCTCAATACAGGGATGCAAATGGCGGCGGCTACGACAGCTGCCATTTGCGTCCCTGCAGGGCTGCCCAGAGGCCGGATGTCTGGCTGAGGGCGGCCGGAGCCGGCCGGCAGCTCCGTGGCTTGGCCGCAGAGCGGAGCCGGCCGGGCAGGATTCTGGGGGGGAGGACCGGATCGCCTCCCCCTTTCGAGGGTTTTTAGGGAAGGGATGGAGTGCCTCCCCCCCACCGCGGATTGCCCGGCATGGAGCCAGGTAGGTGTTTCGTACATCCCTACTTGATTGGGTGGCTGGTGGTAGACTCCAAACACTATGATCATTTTATTCTTTGCTCCATTTATTTTAACCCAGATGCTCTTGATGGGGCTACCAAGCTCATCCTCCTGTATTTCTGTGCAGATATATATATTTTTAACATATAGTGAAACTCCACCTCCCTTTCTATTCCTTAGGGATGTACAAAATTGCCCTTACCTGGCTCCACCGGATTCCGCTGGGGGAGGGAGGTGCTCCATCCCTCCCCCTGGAATCCTTGCTGGGGGGAGGTGCTCCGCTCCTCCCCCCCCCCCCGGAATCCTGGCCGGCCAGCTCCGCTCCGTGGGGATTACGCGGAGCCGCCGGCCGGCTCCGCCAGCAGCCGGACATCCGGCCGCTGGCTAGCACGGACACAAATGGCAGTGGCCCTAGCCGCCGCCATTTGCATCCCTGTAGTCAGCCGTGATAGGCTATGTAAATCTTTACGTAGCCTATCACGTCTGACATAAAAAAAGAACGCGCGTACGCAAATGGCGGCGATTATGGCCACTGCCATTTGCGTTCCTTATTTTGGGCCATCTTAGTCTACATAAATATTTACGTAGACTAAGACAGCAAAAATAAGGGGAACGCAAATAGCGTAGCGGGCGCTATTTGTGTTCCCCCTTATTTTCGCCGTCTTAGTCTACGTAAATATTTATGTAGACTAAGATAGCCCAAAATAAGGAACGCAAATGGCGGTGGCCGTAGCCGCTGCCATTTGCGTACGCGCGTGTTTTTTTTTTAAGTCAGAACATGATAGGCTACGTAAAGATTTACGTAGCCTATCACATCGTTGTTGTTTTTTTTAACCTAGCCATGATAGGCTACGTAAATCTTTACGTAGCCTATCACGTCTTTTTTTTTTTCTTCCAACACTGGAAATGGCGGCGGAAGACCAGCCGTCGCCACCGCCGCTGCCGAAGCCGCCGCCGCCCAGAAGATCCACCCCAGGTAAGTCTCATCCTGGGGGGACCCGCGAGGGGGGCGGGGGGGCAGGCCGTTCCACCACGGAGTTCGGGGGGCTGAATGCACTGGCATTTGGCCTCACCGAGATCCGTGGCAGAATTCTCTGCCATCCCTACTATTCCTTCTGTTCTTTTTGAACAAATTATATTCTTCAATTGCCTGAGTCCCATGATGGAAGGCAGGCAGGATTAGGGATGTCAGAGAATTTCACCACGAATCTCGGGGAGGCCGAATGCCACTGCATTCGGCCCCCCGAAATCGGTGGCGAAATGGTCTGCCCCCCCCCCAGGACGGGACTTACCTTGGGCAAATCTTCCTGGTGGCGGCAGTTCGGCAGCAGCTCTGGCGGTGGTCTGGCGGCGGTCCGGCGGCGGTCCGGTGGCGGTTCGGCGGCAGCGGCCTTCGGTCTTCTGACCGGCGGCCACCGCCGCCATTTCCAGTAAAACAAACAAACAAACAAAAAAATGTGATAGGCTACGTAAAGATTTACATAGCCTATCACAGCTAGATTTTTAAAAAATACCATGATAGGCTACGTAAATGTTTACGTAGCCTATCACGGCTGAGTAAAAAAAAAAAACTGCGCGTACACAAATGGCAGCGCCCATGGGCGCCGCCATTTGCGTTCCTTATTTTGGCACGTCTAGTCTACGTAAATATTTACGTAGACTACGGCGAAAATAAGGGGAACGCAAATAGCGTACACACTACGCTATTTGCATTCCCCTTATTTTCGCCATAGTCTACGTAAATGTTTACGTAGACTAGACATGCCAAAATAAGGAATGCAAATGGCGGCGCCCATGGGCGCCGCCATTTGCGTACGTGCGGTTGTCGTTGTTTTTTTTTACTCAGCCGTGATAGGCTACGTAAACATTTATGTAGCCTATCACGGCTGACTGCAGGGACGCAAACGGCGGCGGCTACAGTCGCCGCCGTTTGCGCACCCGGCCTGCCAGGATTCGGGGGGGGAGGGACGGGGCGCCTCCCCCCCCAGCCAGAATTTTGGGGGGGGGGACAGAGCGCCTCCCCCCCACTGCGAATCAATTTCGTAAGAAGGTAAGTGACTTTCGTACATCCCTACAGGATATAAGTGTACTAAATAAATATGGAAGTTAGTTCCATTCGCTTTTGCTTCCAAGTAAGTGGACTTATCATCATAAATATAAGAAAATGTAACCGTTAATACTTTCCACTGAAATAAAGTACCACTTAATTAGTAAGTTAATAAGCCATTGAAATAAATGATTTTTCCAAAAATAAATGTAGTTAGAATTGAAAACATGCTCTGAAGTAACCCCACTGAAGAAAGTGAAATCAGTTTCTCTATTAAATAATTAACATGAGAATTCTTATAACAAATGTAGAAAAATATTTTTCTGCTACACGTAAAGTGTTTTTTTTAAGAACCTTTTGATTAAGGAATAAAGGCTTAAATACAAAAGCAATACTTTATCCTCTTAAATATCTAAGTTTGGGGGGAGATGATTTTAATCATTTTCTGTCCCAGATAGATCCTTGAAATATCAATTTAAATTTCTTCATATTCTGAGACACTGATCTTTGAAATATCCTTGTTTTCAATGCCAAGTCTTTTGTGTCCATTTGCCTTCCTAAAGAGGAAAAGAAGGTAGAAATGTGGTGATTTTTGAGATATAGCAATGTGACGCAAAGTGACAAATGAGAGAAAGTGCCACAATGAAACATGATACATTGCAGCATTATGCAATGCTGATACCGAAGGAATCTATAATAGGCTCCCTCCCTCCCAAATTGTTTTGGCTGTACTTCAGCCAGACTCTTTGCTGCTAGATTAAAAATCCACAGGAATACTGCTACCAACTCCTAAAAGCACAATATTATGTTTTATCCCATTTCACTTCTGCCCTGTTACAATGGGTTATGCGCTGCTGAATATTTTTGTATGCAAATTAATTAGCTTTCCTGCTCTTGTCTGTGTTATTACATTAGACTGTTGGGATCTGCCGGTTCAACACAATAGAAATAATGAGAAAGCAAATTGATAAAATCAAGAGCATCAATATACTACAGCTATCTGATAGTCTAGCTATCTGCAGTATAAAATTTATGCAAAACAAAAAAAACAACATGACAAAAATAGCATCAGTGCCTAGTTAAGCAAGAGAAACTCAGAAACTGTCAATGGCCACAATTCCCATATCTGTCTGTCTATACTTGCTTCATCCTTGTGCACACCCATGTCTTGCTTTGTTTTTGCTGCAGCAGCAGAACCTTCCTGGCAGTGTAGTAAAATGCAGTAAAATATCAAGGATGGAGGATGTTGTATAAATACAGAGCTCCACCAGCCAGCACCACACATGCCCATGAAGAATGTTACTGAAACATTAATGCATGCACAAGCTATGTCTTAAATATCTGCACTTTAAACATATGTCCATGGGGTTGCTAGCATCTCTTTTTCCATAGCGTTGTGTGGTTTTGAGGTCTATGGCCATAGTCCATCTCTTGAAACCTGAAGGGCCCCAAAGTACCATCTAGGAGGTTATGTGTAGATTTAAAATCAAGCATTGATTTTACAGAGAAACATATAACACAGAAAATTTCCAAGCTGTACTAACAACATGGAATTTATCTGCACAAAACAAGATCCTCTCATTACCCATGAGGAAGTAATCTGTATCTCATCAAGATAAATACCAATAACCCTGTAATAAATCCCCTGTATGCTGAAAAAGAACACATAGAAACTGATCTCTCTTATGACATATATCTCCTGTTGTGAAGAGGGATAATTCACAAATGTTGTAGCCACAAGTGAATTATTGTATCTCTTCTCACAAGTGAAGATAAATGTAATAATAGAGATAAGCAATCATGCTCACATAGTGTGTGTGTGTGTGTGTGTGTGTGTGTGTTTCTCTGTGTTAGACATAAGAAGAGAAAAATATATGAAATACACAATTAATGGAGGAACTACATTGCTTTTCAGGATTCATGCAAGCTTAGCTTAGAGCTGTAAAATTAGAGGTTTTCAGAAATCTATTTAGGAAAAAAAACATGCCTAAGTGCTTCTAATATTTTATCGTATCCATAAAATTGCAATAAAGATAGCGTAAAGATATATGTATGTATGGCACACATCTCACTGTAATCCAAACCAAGATTACAAATCTATAGTTTGAATTCATTCATTTCTTATCTATTTATTTATTTATTTATTTCTCTCTTTCTCGCTCTCACAGAGAGAGACATGTGACTCAAGATGAAATATCTTCTGTATGAAAGGTAGGGATGTACGAAAGTCACTTACCTTTTCGCAGCTTGGATTCGCAGTGGGGGGGAGGCGCTCCATCCCTCCCCCCGGAATCCACCCTGGGCCAGCTGTGCTTTGCAGCGGCTCCGTGGAGCCGCCGGCCAGGGCCATCCGCAGCCGGAGTTCCGGCCACGGCCGGCTGCTGCAGACACAAATGGTGGCTGCCATAGCGGCCACCATTTGCGTCCTGCCAGGCTGCCGTGATAGGCTATGTAAGTATTTACTTAGCCTAACACGGTAAAGGCAGCTACGCAAATGGTGTAGTGGCCGCCATTTGCGTGGCTGCCTTTACCATGATAGGCTACGTAAATACTTACATAGCCTATCACAGAGAGAGCAGCAGCGGCGCAAACGGCATAGCGGCCGCCGTTTGCGTCCCTGCTCTTTGCCATGATAGGCTACGTAAATATTACGTAGCCTATCACAGCTGCTTGGTGGGATGCAAACGGCAGCCGCAGCAGCCGGCCGAAAGACCAGCCGCCGCTGCCGCTGCCACCAGAGCTCCAGGTAAGTTTCATTCCGGGGGGATTCCGCGGGGTGGCAGGGCGTGGGAGGCCGTTCCACCATGAATTTCGGGGGCCCGAATGCCAGTGCATTCGGCCTCACTGAAATCCGTGGCGGAATTCTCCGCCATCTCTAATGAAAGGATGATACACAAAATATTTGAAAAACAGTGAAATTTTGAAAAGTGTGAGAAGATAGCATGAGTAAAAAATACTCAAAATTAGGGGTGGACGAAAGTCACTTACCTTTTCTCACAGCTTGTTCGCGGTGGGGGGAGCGCTTCGCTGCTCCCCCCGCGAAGTTCAGGCCGGGGGGGGAGGCTTCCCGCCTCGCCCGGCCGAAATTCAGGCCGGGGGGGGAGGCTTCCCGCCTCGCCCGGCCGAAATTCAGGCCGGGGAGGAAGCTTCCCGCCTCGCCCGGCCGCGAACACGAAAGTAAAAAAAAAACAACAACAACGTCCCCTGATAGGCTACGTGACGATTCACGTAGCCTATCACGGCTAGATCTGGAAAGTCAGCCGTGATAGGCTACGTGAATCGTCATGTAGCCTATCACGGGTAACTTAAAAAAAAAAAAGCGCGTACGCGAATGGCGGCCCCCATAGGGAGCCGCCATTCGCGTTCCTTATTTAGTTGCTGTAGTCTACATAAATGTTTACGTAGACTACGGCGAAAATAAGGGCAACGCTATTTGCGTTGCCCTTATTTTCGCCGTAATCTACGTAAAATTGACATAGACTACAGCGACCAAATAAGGAAGGGGAATGGCGGCTCCCTATGGGGGCCGCCATTCGCGTACGCGCTTTTTTTTTTTAAGTCACCCGTGATAGGCTACGTGACGATTCACATAGCCTATCACAGCTGACTTTGCAAATCTTGCCGTGATAGGCTACGTGAATCGTCACGTAGCCTATCAGGGGACGTGTTTTTTTTTTCTTTCATTGCAATGGCGGGGGCGGCAGCCGGTCGAAAGACCGGCTGCCGCTCCCGCCCCGCTCGAACACCGGACGAACCGCCAGCCGGACACGCCGCCGGGAAGGACATTCAGGGAAGGTAAGTCCCGTCCCGGGGGGGGGGTGCAGAGGATTTCTCCCCGAAACTTGTTCGGGGGGCCGAACACGTTGGCGCTCGGCCCCCTGAAGTTTCGGGGAGAAATTCTCCGCCATCCCTAAAAATGCAAACAGCCATCTGGTTTGGGGGATTCAGTGTTAACACTGTAGTGATGCCAGTCAACTATATCTCTCCTTTGTATGATCATTTCTACACCAGCCTAAAAGCTCGCATTTACAATGGGGCTTTCTGCTTCTGTTTTAAATGCGGGATCACAACAGACTCCCTCTCCATGTGCTTCCTTTCCCCCCTCCCCTTTCCCTCTCCTTCTCTCCCTTATCTGAGTCTTCCCTATGTGTCATTGATCTTGCTCCTCTTCTTGTGGCTTTTCCTTTTTCATGGAGGGAACTCAAGCAAACACAAGTGGGGTAATTTGACAGCTTATTATCTCTGATCTATTTAAAAATGGAATAAAGGTCATTTAGTGTAGGAGATGCCCTGGAGGTTCACGATGTCATCTAAAGGGCCCGCAAAGTTCCGTGAGTGAGCAATCTCAACAACAGGATAAAAACTCCATGTGAAGAAGCCCTACGTAATCCCACATGCCAGCTGAAGTTCTAAACTTAGGTTAGTGACGGCATGGATGAGGGTGAACAAACTAAAACATAATCCACACATCATGTAAGTGCTGTTGGCTGGAAACATTTTTGTGGGTGTTTTGTGATTTGTGAGTAAGTATTCAGCCTGTTTGGGATTGGGTTCATTCCCACGGAAGACTATTAGTAGTTTGGGTGTGCTCTTGGAATTAGCAGGGATACCTAGGTGATGGTCATGTGTACTTTACTTTTTACCACCTTAGGACAGCTTCACCCTTTCTTAGATAGAACTGTGCTAGCTACAGTAATTTGTGTCTTATGACCTCCAGACTAGATTTCTGTAATATGCTCTATGTGGGGCTGCCCTGGAAAAGTTCTAGGAGACAACAATTGGTTCAACAATGCAGCCACCAGACTATGGATTGGGGCAGGCCATAGGGAACCTAGATGCCCATTTCATTGACTCTGCATTGTTTTCCAGGCCCATTTCAAAGTACTATTTCAACCTATAAGGCCTTAAACGGAGTCCAAGATAACTTAAGGACTGTCATCTTCTCTATGAACCATTTCATATTGTAAGATCTGTCTTAGAGGTTTGTTCTCCAAAATCAGAGTTATGGTGGAGGGCTACCCAGAAAAGGCCCTTTCTTCATAGAATAGATCATAGAATAGTAAGGTTGGAAGGGGCCTACAAGGCCATCGAGTGGTCTTGAAGGTGCCCCTTCAGTGGCGCCAAGTTTATGAAACTTCCAGGGCAGTTCACTTCACCACCCTCAGTTGCTCTTTATATGTTAGGTGAAGATAGTATTTTTTTCATGGTACTTTTGGAGCTGAGGTTGGTGGTTTTGGTCTTCTGTTCCTATCTTTCTGCTTCACCTTGTCTTGCCACTAAACTAATATTATTTGTTACTTGCTGCCATTCCACTGTTTTATTGTGTTTTTAGTTTGTTTCATTTAATTTTTGTATTATAGATTTTAAATTTTATTAACCACCTTTCAAGACTTTTTTAGACCAAATGGAGGAATACAAATATTTAAATAAATAAATAAATAAACAAATAAGATACATTCCATAGTGTGGTGGTGGTAGCTTGAAATTTGAACACACATCCCCTGTATTCTGAAGCATTTATCTTCAAGGCAGAGAATATGTATTCTTCAAACCACTTCAGCAACACATAAAATGGATGTTTGTCTTCACACACATTTTAGAATTATAAACTAGAAGGTTCTGATAAAATAATCTGGTGGTCCCATATTCTTTTCAAACCAGAACCAAGAAAGGTTATCCATACCAACATGTACCCATCCTGTTGTGTCAGTTTCCAGCTTCCTTAATTATCTGTGGTTCTTATGCATTTATTGCCACAATGGCTACCTTATCCTTCCAAACCTTCTGCTACCCCAGAAACTCAATTGTAGCAGGACAACTCCTGAGCAAATAGAGAATGCTTGCTTCTAATATGAAGGAATACATTCATATGTAAGCACACAGGGGTCGCTCACAAATTTACTGCACGTGTAAAGTTATGCCTTCATCTGAAATACATTATACAGAGGCACAGCCCATTTATCTCAGTGAAATTAACTTCAGTACATTCGTATTTAGGACTGGGGCACTAGAAAGGTTCAGCTGCAGAGTAACAAACTGAAACGTCAACGCTCAGTTTCTCTATTGTATTCCCATAGGAAATTACATAATTTATTAGCCTGGGTATAATTAAAAACCAAGAATTTGTTTTAATAGGATTGTGTTGTTGTTGTTGTTGTTCAGTCGTGTCCGACTCTTCGTGACCCCATGGACCATAGCACGCCAGGCCTTCCTGTCCTGCGCTCTCTCCCGGAGCGTGCTCAAGTTCATATTCATTGCATCCGTGATGCTATCTAGCCATCTCATCCTCTGCCGTCCCCTTCTCCTTTTGCCTTCAGTCTTTCCCAGCATCAGGGTCTTTTCCAGAGAGTTTTCTCTTCGCATTAGGTGGCCAAAATATTGGAGCTTCAGCTTCATTATCTGTCCTTCCAATAAGCACTCAGGGTTGATTTCCTTTAGGATTGACTGATTTGACCTCCTTGCAGTCCAGGGGACTCGTAAGAGTCTTCTCCAGCACCACAGTTCGAAAGCATCAATTCTTCGGCGCTCAGCCTTCCTTATAGTCCAGCTCTCACAGCCATACATTACTACTGGGAAAACCATAGCTTTGATTAGACGGACCTTTGTCGGCAAGGTGATGTCTCTGCTTCTTACTATGCTGTCTAGGTTGGCCATAGCTTTCCTCCCCAGGAGCAAGCGTCTTTTAATTTCATGGCTACAGTCACCGTCTGCGGTGATCTTGGAGCCCAAGAAAGTAAAATCTGTCACTGCTTCCATTTCTTCCCCTTCTATATGCCAGGAAGTGATGGGGCCAGATGCCATGATCTTCGTTTTTTTAATGTTGAGTTTCAAACCAGCTTTTGCACTCTCCTCTTTCACCCTCAACAAGAGGCTCTTGAGATCCTCTTCGCTTTCTGCCATTAGGGTGGTATCGTCTGCATATCGGAGGTTGTTGATAATTCTCCCAGCAATCTTAATTCCGACCTCTGATTCATCCAACCCGGCATTTCTCATGATGTACTCTGCATATAAGTTAAATAAGCAGGGTGACAATATGCAGCCTTGTCGTACTCCTTTCCCAATTTTGAACCAATTGGTTGTTCCATGTCTGGTTCTTACTGTTGCTTCTTGACCCTCGTACAGGTTTCTCAGGAGACAGGTAAGGTGGTCTGGTACTCCCATCACTTTAAGAATTTGCCACAGTTTGTTGTGATCCACACAATCAAAGGCTTTAGCGTAGTCAATGAAGCAGAAATAGACGTTTTTCTGGAATTCTCTTGCTTTCTCCATGATGCAGCGAATGTTGGCGATTTGATCTCTAGTTCCTCTGCCTCTTCTAAACCCCAGCTTGTACTTCCGGTAGTTCTCGGTTCGCATACTGCTGAAGCCTAGCTTGTAGGATTTTGAGCATCACCTTGCTGGCATGTGAAATGAGCGCAATTGTGCGGTAGTTTGAACACTCTTTGGCGTTGCCCTTCTTTGGAATTGGAATGTAAACTGACCTTTTCCAGTCTTGTGGCCACTGCTGAGTGTTCCAGATTTGTTGGCATATTGAATGCAGCACTTTAACAGCATCATCTTTTAGGATTTTAAATAGCTCGGCTGGAATACTGTCATCTCCGCTAGCTTTGTTGTTACTAATGCTTCCTAAGGCCCACTTGACTTCACTCTCGAGGATGTCCGGCTCAAGTTCAGTGACCGCACTATCATGGCTATCAGGGACATTCAGATCTTTCCTGTATAGTTCTTCTGTGTATTCTTGCCACCTCTTCTTAATCTCATCTGCTTCTGTTAGGTCCCTGCCTTCTTTGTCCTTTATCATGCCCGTCTTTGCACAAAACGTTCCCTTGAGATCTCCAATTTTCTTGAAGAGATCTCTAGTCTTTCCCATTCTGTTGTTTTCCTCGATTTCTTTGCATTGTTCATTTAAGAAGGCCTTCTTGTCTCTCCTTGCTATTCTCTGGAACTCTGCATTCAGTTGGGTATGTCTTCCCTTTTCTCCCTTGCTTTTCGCTTCCCTTCTTTCCTCAGCTACTTGTAAAGCCTCATCAGACAGCCACTTGGCTTTCTTGCATTTCTTTTTCTTTGGGATGGATTTCGTTGCTGCCTCCTGAACAATGTTACGGACCTCCGTCCATAGTTCCTCAGGCACTCTGTCTATCAGGTCTAATCCCTGAAATCTATTCCTCACCTCCACTGTATATTCATCAGGGATATGATTTAGGTCATAAAGGTTATCCATACCAACATGTACCCATCCTGTTGTGTCAGTTTCCAGCTTCCTTAATTATCTGTGGTTCTTATGCATTTATTGCCACAATGGCTACCTTATCCTTCCAAACCTTCTGCTACCCCAGAAACTCAATTGTAGCAGGACAACTCCTGAGCAAATAGAGAATGCTTGCTTCTAATATGAAGGAATACATTCATATGTAAGCACACAGGGGTCACTCACAAATTTACTGCACGTGTAAAGTTATGCCTTCATCTGAAATACATTATACAGAGGCACAGCCCATTTATCTCAGTGAAATTAACTTCAGTACATTCGTATTTAGGACTGGGGCACTAGAAAGGTTCAGCTGCAGAGTAACAAACTGAAACGTCAACGCTCAGTTTCTCTATTGTATTCCCATAGGAAATTACATAATTTATTAGCCTGGGTATAATTAAAAACCAAGAATTTGTTTTAATAGGATTGTGTGCCTGATTCTAAATCTCCCCACAGAGGAAAATATATTTAAATAATCAATATTGCCTTAATATAATTGTAACTCAAGTTCCTGAAGGTATTTATTTTTAATTGGTGCAATGCTTTGTATAAGAGGGTCAAGTAAAACAGCAAAGCTTCTCTATCACTCTTGCCAGCCATTCTGCTCCCAAAGCAGTATTTCCCATTGACACCTGGCCAGGAAAGTAACCTCAGGTGGATGAATGGGATTCCAGTTGTTGTCCACGTATTTCTATCTGCCTTCACTTTTGATGCACCCATTCTCATTCAACTTGGTGGCAGTGAAGGAATGTATTTGACATCTAGACAGTTGTAGGGTTCTCTTATGGTTTTACTGTTACCACCTTGTTCACTCACATATAGAATGAAGATGAAAGATTTCTAAGACTAAGGTAATGGTTCAAGACTGAAGATGTCTCCGAATTGCCCCCCTTTTGTGGGGCCATTAGTCTCCAGGGAAAGGGGGATTTTTTGGCTGCTTTTGGAAGCTGCAGGCAAAGTTCACAAAAACTTTTAGGAGGGGGGTTGGTTTACCTTAGTTACACTAAGGAGAGCCTTGTGATAGTGTGAGCAGCCACACAAGCTTTTTTCCAAGAGGAGGAAGAGAAGGCTGAGAAGAAATAATAGTAACAACCATAGTCCACTTTGTATAACTAAGGAAAACCTGCCCCATAAATGTTTCTATGAAGTTTTCCCACCCCCCAATCTTCAGAGGGGAGGTACACTTTTGTTCAACACCCTGCCCCCTTCCATCATGCTAAAAAACTCTGTCAAAAGGTTTGCACAGCTCTACAGACAGACTTCCACTCTGGCACTTTCATCTTAGAAATTAAGCACTGCTCCTTAATTCCCTTCAGCTTGGTTCTGTCCAAACTACACCAGTAGTTTGGGGTTTTTTTAGAATGCTATACACAATAATTACCTCACATATCTTATGCTGATTTCCTAGTTCATTGACCTTGCATTTGGAAATGTAACCAATGGCAACTGTGATTATCAAAATGTTCTCTTTCCTGTTTAAATGTTTTTGTTTTGTTTTTTACATGTCTTTAGAATGATGCCTTTATATTAAAGGACTAGGGCATACTCTCTGCAGCACACACACTGATAAACTAACAAACACATATATTAACTGTGTTTGGGCATCATGTTAAGCCATGTTTTATCATGAAGGGAATAAGCTATAGCAAGCCTCAGCAGCACTCTCCCTCCCCTGATACAGCTATGAAGAAGAGTTTGGGAGCGCTCACTTTCATTTTTCTATTAACCATAGTCAACTGTTTTGTACAGAGTCAGACACAACAAACCAAGGTTATATTTAACTATGTTTTGTTTGAAAGAAGCCAACTTCAAACCATGGGTTTTGAAGCTTACTTGTTTTAACAAACCATAGTTAAGAATAACCACAGTTTAGGATGCAGATATAACACTAAAATGAAGTTAATTAAAAATGGAAGCAAAAGCTTCCTATATTCCCACAGTGGTGCTAAAGGAGGAAAGGGGGAAACGCAAGAATCCAAGGCTCATTGTGATGTGTTTCCATCATGATAAACCATGGTTTGTTGTGATATCCAACCACAGCCATTGTGTTTCTCAAATTCGTTGAACCTATAAACCTGTAAACTTACTCAAGGTTTTGAAATCTTCAACCCAGCATCAACCATACATTTTGCAGGGGATTATGAGATGTTTCCTACATGCTGGTGCCATATGAGAGGATTCATGGATTGGGTCACTGATCCAACACTAGCATTAGGAGAGGAATAGAACAGATAACCTCTGATCCCATGCTAAAACCATGAAATGGGAAGTGTCATTAGGACAAAGCAACTGCTCTGACTGAGCTCCCTTCTTCCCAGAGCAGGATCGAGCAGTCCGCCCTCACAAATGCTGTAGGAATCAATGCTATTCCTCTGACAGAGATCATTCAACCCATCCAGTTCTTTGGTGGTATGGTGGTTGGGGAAAGGAAGACTCTACATGTGTAAGGAACCTCTCTTTCTCTCCAACTGCATATCCCCTTTTGGATATCCTGCACTCCTTGGGGAGGGGGGTGATCCCACAGTTTGCTTCCTCCTATGTTATTTTTGATGCACGTCATTTAACTCCTGTGAGAATGTTATATTAATAATAATTGAACACGAGATTCAGAACCAAAAGCAAAGTTCATGACTTTCCATAGACATGTTACACATGTTCCAAAAAGACAAAGTGACATATCCAGTTTACTGACATGTTCACACCATCTGATCATTTGACACCAGTCATACAGACTAGCAAAGATAGAATTTGCTTACCTTGCTGATTTTCTCAATGGAAACAATATTACATTTTTTTATTTAAGACCAAATGTATTGATGTAAAGAGCCTTACTGTGTGTCTTATCAGGAACCCATTCAGAGGGTGTGTTTTTAAAGAACACTAATTTATCAACCTAGGGCATTCAATATTGCACACAGATTATTTACAATATGATTTATTTATTTATTTATTTATTAAATTTATTAATCGCCCATCTGACTGGTCACCCAGCCACTCTGGGCGATGTACAACCCACCATAAACAATTTAAAACAATAAAATTTTACCATAAATTTTTTTTTTAAAAAAAATACCCTAACCCACCCCAAATGCCTGCCTGAACAACCACGTTTTTAATGCACGACGGAAGCTCATTAAAGAGGGGGCATGACGGAGTTCCCTAGGGAGGGAGTTCCACAGAGTGGGGGCCACCACAGAGAAGGCCCTCTCCCTCGTCCCCACCAGTCTAGCTGTCCTGGCTGATGGGACAGAGAGAAGGCCATCCGAGGCTGATCTTGTTAAGCGGCCTGTCTGGTGTTGCTGGAGGCGCTCCTTAAGATAGGCTGGGCCGGAACCATATAGGGTTTTAAAGGTCAAAACCAACACCTTGAATTTGGCCCGGAAAACAACTGGTAACCAGTGCAACTCCTTCAGCACTGGAGTGATGTGATCTCGCCGGCGGCTGCCTTTAATGAACTATTTAACATATTGGTGAGTAATCATCAACAGCACTACCTGTAGAAGAACACTATACATAAATACATTTTATTTATTTATGAAAAAAGCAAAAGATCTCTTGAATAACTATGCAGTCCTACATCTGTCCCTAGTTACAGGCACTGGGAGATGAGAATTGATTTGATTTTAAATTATTAGGATTGTCTCCAAAATCTGAAGCAAAATCTGAAACGAATATGTGTCTTTCTTCCTAGGCAAGCTATCTCATGAATTTCTAAGAAAGCCAAAATAATTTTGGCAAGACTAGAAAAAATTCTCAAAAGTTCTTATACTCCTAGGTTGTCACTGGATGTCACTTACAGCAACATTCTGAATGAATATAGAAGCCTGCCCTAAGAAAAATCACATGAGGAATTTCTGACAGCAGCCAGGAGAGTTCCAATTGTGAAAATTACTCAGGTTGGTTTAGCACATCCCCCAAAATTACTTTCTTCTAATACGTGAGGACGTGTGACAATTTTGTTTCATTTTGCAAATCATCAGAACTTGTGATCATGATTGAAAAATGCTCTTTTTTAATGCTTTTTCACACTTTACTAAATGGTGGAAAACTGCACACAGAAATGCACAGCTTTCCCATTTGAAATGTGCACTTTCCCCATTGAAATGGAAAGAAAAACAGGTCATGAAAAAGGGAGCAAGGTGAACCAAGCTTCAAAATGGAGTTCTAAGGATTTCAGTGAGCTCAAGCATCTCTAGTTCTCCCATCCCTGCTAATATGCTTTGGGAACTAATCTCCTTCTCAGCTAGAGCTACTTTTGTCTCCGCATTCTTCGCTATTAACGGGTATCTGTGAAACCTGAATTGAACTGAACTGAGCAGAGAATGGGTTCAGATGGCTTGATGAGTAAGCAATCAAGAGGATAACTTTTTGTGTGTTGATTACTTGTTTGAATATTCCAACACATCAAAGAATATGGTGTTAGCTTGGCCTACTATACATAAAACAACAACTATCAAACAGAAGGTAGTGACCAATAAAAGACACCAGTTCAGCCATTTGTACAAATCCCCTCTAGAGACATATCTAAATAAAACATTATTTTCCAAGGTTGTTCCTAAAATAATTTCAACCAGATTCATCACCTATTTCTTTCTTGAATGAGTCAACTTGAATGGCAATGCAATTAACATAGCCTTCCCTTATGCTCTCAGGGCAATAGAGCTAGTGATGACCAAGCTGGAATGTGTAAGGACACAGATCCATTTAATTTTATTTTGGTTTTTAACATCTATGCCCAACAAAGAATCTTGCGTGCTTCAGAAACTTGCTGAACATTTTAATCAATTTGAATTATTCTAACAAAAGATAATATCTTTATCTTCTCTCTTTTTTGTCTCACACACACTCAACAATCCAGTCAGTCAATTAATCACTTTGATTTCACAAATGGGCAGGTTTATCAAAGTAAAACATCTAGTTATGCCTTCAACCATATATGCAAAGTCAATGTAGTCTCTTCATGACACAAGAAAGGATAGGGACTCAGTAATAATCCATTTACACTAAAAGCCTTTTTGCTTCAAGGAAGTGAGCTCAGCTGAACATTTCTCCTGGACATGCTAGTTTGCTGTATGCAGAGTAGGGATGGGTGAATCAGTGATGTTCGAGATCACTAGAGATCACATCCCCGATTCCCATTCATGTTTGCGATTGCTGGTTGCTTTGCATGAACGGGGGATTTGCTCAAATCTCCCAAAATCTGTGCGAATCTCCTAATTTGTGCAGGTTTCCTCCATAGACTAAAGCAGGTCTTATTTAGTCTACTGAGGAAATTTGCACAAATTAGGAAATTAGGAAATCTGTGCAAACTGAACTTGGAATTGAGAATGAGATGAATGTGAGAACATGTTCAACAATTTATGAACATTGTTGGAGGACACATGCTCACATTTGCATTTGGGCCTTAAAACGAGGCATGTTTGCACATTTTGCAAGCAGAACTGAAATTCTCATACAACTCTAATGCAGAGTCTATCATATTGTTTGACCTGCATTCGATTTAATCCATTTTACAGAGCACTATATGCAGACTGCCATGGATAGCGCAACCTACCTAATGGGGACTGGGTGGCAGAGATTCTGGGGCACAAGAACCACTCACATTGACCATGTTGGAAGGTGAAAGTTGGGTTTTATCTTTTTTTCCACTCCATGTTGACATTTTCTTCTTCATTCCCCTCCCATAGACACCAATGGGAGGAAAATTAACTATGACAGCTTCAAGACTGGTGGAGTAAAACCAAACCAATTTCCAATTCCTAGCCATTGCTTTGGGTGTAATGAGGGAACAAGGGTTCCTAGGATTCTGCAGATCCATGCCCTCTCCTGTCACATCCCACAGTGCTACCTTCCTGGCATCACTGTTGTTGGAGCAGCAACAGTGGAGCAGCGGCCATTGTAGACTTTTCAACCACAGCACCAGGGAGCCTCCCTTCCCATATGGCATCATCAGCTGCCCTCCTACAGAGCACAGGAGTATTCCCTAAGACAAATTCCTGAAATATTGGGGCAGGAGTTTTACTGTCTTAGCCTCCTAATCCTGGTTCCAACCTTCTCATGTCAATTACTTAGAATCAAATATGAGAATCACCTGCATTTGTTGTAAGTCATATACAAGGACAACTGGACACAGGATTATGCATAGGAATGGGCAATATTAGGGAAGTGGGAGGAATTCAGTTGAGGGGGTGGAGCTTAACAAGCTTTCCTCAGCCCAGCCCCCTGGACTCCATTCCATCTTCTGCCAGCTGGCACAATTCAGTGAGCAACGAGTCGGGCCAGCTGGCAGAATTTCCATATTTTTTTTTTCTGTGTAAAAAAAACACCTTTGCACAAATTACATCAGCAAAGTGTGCAAATTTGCATAATTTGCATGAACTACGGCCATAATTTGTGAGCTGACCCATAAGCTTTATGCAAATCATGCAAATTTTGTGCAAATGCTGTCCGCAGACACCATGTTGAAGATCCAATGTCCACGACTGGTGTCCGTGAGTGTTGTGTTGAGGAAATGCCAATTTTCAGAAAAACACATGATTAAGTTCCCAGATGTCAGGGGAAAGCTTATGGGTCAGCTCACAAATGAAATTGTACATTTCAAAGATGTGCACAACTGATGTGTGCATTTGGAAAAACACACATGAAAATATGCACGGATTTTCATGCAAAAAGAAAAGAAAACAAAGCTCGCAATCCAATATGGACTCAATTAGGAACGAGCTTCGAGATGGAATTTGGAGAACTTCAGTGTGTTCTTAGGGATGTACGAAAGTTAGGGTTGGCGGAGAATTTCTCCCCGAAACTTCGGGGGGGCGAGCGCCAACGTGTTCGGCCCCCCGAACAAGTTTCGGGGAGAAATCCTCTGCAGCCCCCCTCCCCCCGCACCCCCCCCCCGGGACGGGAGTTACCTTCGCCGAATGTCCCTCCCGGCGGTGGGTCCGGCCGGCGGTTCGTCGGGTGTTCGAGCGGGGCGGGAGTGGCAGCCGGTCTTTCGACCGGCTGCCGCCGCTGCCACTGCAATAAAAGAAAAAAAAACGCCCCCTGATAGGCTACGTAACGATTAACGTAGCCTATCATGGCTAGATTTGCAAAGTCAGCCATGATAGGCTACGTCAATCGTCACGTAGCCTATCACGGGTGACTTAAAAAAAAAAAAAAGTGTGTACGGATAATGGCGGCCCCCATAGGGAGCTGCCATTCCCGTTCCTTATTTGGTCGCTGTAGTCTACGTAAAGATTTAAGTAGACTACGGCGAAAATAAGGGCAACACTGTTTGCGTTGCCCTTATTTTCGCCGTAGTCTACGTAAACATTTACATAGACTAGAGCGACTAAATAAGGAACGCGAATGGCGGCTCCCTATGGGGAACGCCATTAGTGTACGCGCTTTTTTTTTTTTTTTAAGTCACCCGTGATAGGCTACGTGACGATTGACGTAGCCTATCACTGCTGACTTTGCAGATCTAGCCGTGATAGGCTACGTTAATCGTCACGTAGCCTATCAGGGGGCGTTTTTTTTAAAAAAAAACTTTCGTGTTCACGGCCGGGCGACGCGGGAAGCCTCCTCCCCGGCCTGAATTTCGGCCAGGGTGAGGCAGAAAGCCTCCCCCCCTGGCCTGAACTTCGCAGGGGGAGCAGCGAAGCGCCTCCCCCCCACCGCGAACATCCTTCGTGGATAGGTAAGGGACTTTCGTCCACCCCTAACGAAAGTCCCTTAGCTGATCCCGAAGCTTGATTCACGGTGGGGGGGAGGCACTCCGTCCCTCCCCGCCGAAATTCTGGCTGGGGGGGAGGCGCCCCGTCCCTCCCCGCCGAAATTCTGGCCGGGGGGGAGGCACCCTGTCCCTCTGGCTGCGAATCCTCCTGTCCTACCAGGATGCAAATGGCGGCGGCCGTAGCCACTGCCGTTTGCGTCCCTGCAGTCAGCCGTGATAGGCTACGTAAATCTTTACGTAGCCTATCACGGCTCAGTGAAGAAGAAAAAAACCGCGCGTACGCAAATGCGTTCCTTATTTATACATATTTGCGTTCCTTATTTTGGCACGTGTTTTTTAAAAATCTAGCCATGATAGGCTACGTAAATCTTTACGTAACCTATCACATTTTTTAAAAAAAACCTTGGAAATGCCGGCAGCGGCAGCCACCGCAGCTAGTCGGAAGACTGGCCGCCGCAGCCGCTGCCACCGAACCGCCGCCGAACCGCCACCACCACCAGGGACATTCGCACAAGGTAAGTCCCGTCCCGGGGGGAGGCGGGGGGGCAGACCGTTTCTCCACCAATTTCAGGGGGCCAAATGCGCTGGCATTCGGCCTCCCCGAGATTTGTGGAGAAATTCTCTGACATCCCTAGTTCCAGTTTTGCTGATTTGCACATCCCTATAGGGATGTCTGCGAACCGAGAACTACCGGAAGTACAAGCTGGGTTTAGAAGAGGCAGAGGAACTAGAGATCAAATCGCCAACATTCGCTGCATCATGGAGAAAGCAAGAGAATTCCAGAAAAATGTCTATTTCTGCTTCATTGACTACGCTAAAGCCTTTGATTGTGTGGATCACAACAAACTGTGGCAAATTCTTAAAGTGATGGGAGTACCAGACCACCTTACCTGTCTCCTGAGAAACCTGTACGAGGGTCAAGAAGCAACAGTCAGAACCAGACATGGAACAACCGATTGGTTCAAAATTGGGAAAGGAGTACGACAAGGCTGCATATTGTCACCCTGCTTATTTAACTTATATGCAGAGTACATCATGAGAAATGCTGGGTTGGATGAATCAGAGGTCGGAATTAAGATTGCTGGGAGAATTATCAACAACCTCCGATATGCAGACGATACCACCCTAATGGCAGAAAGCGAAGAGGATCTCAAGAGCCTCTTGTTGAGGGTGAAAGAGGAGAGTGCAAAAGCTGGTTTGAAACTCAACATTAAAAAAACTAAGATCATGGCATCTGGCCCCATCACTTCCTGGCATATAGAAGGGGAAGAAATGGAAGCAGTGACAGATTTTACTTTCTTGGGCTCCAAGATCACCGCAGACGGTGACTGTAGCCATGAAATTAAAAGACGCTTGCTCCTGGGGAGGAAAGCTATGGCCAACCTAGACAGCATAGTAAGAAGCAGAGACATCACCTTGCCGACAAAGGTCCGTCTAATCAAAGCTATGGTTTTCCCAGTAGTAATGTATGGCTGTGAGAGCTGGACTATAAGGAAGGCTGAGCGCCGAAGAATTGATGCTTTCGACTGTGGTGCTGGAGAAGACTCTTACGAGTCCCCTGGACTGCAAGGAGGTCAAATCAGTCCATCCTAAAGGAAATCAACCCTGAGTGCTCATTGGAAGGACAGATAATGAAGCTGAAGCTCCAATATTTTGGCCACCTAATGCGAAGAGAAAACTCCCTGGAAAAGACCCTGATGCTGGGAAAGACTGAAGGCAAAAGGAGAAGGGGACGGCAGAGGATGAGATGGCTAGATAGCATCACGGATGCAATGAATATGAACTTGAGCACGCTCCGGGAGAGAGCGCAGGACAGGAAGGCCTGGCGTGCTATGGTCCATGGGGTCACGAAGAGTCGGACACGACTGAACGACTGAACAACAACAACAATAGGGATGTCAGAGAATTCCGCCACAGACTGAAATGGGATCGAATTCCCTTCAATCTGTGCAACGGAATCCTCTGCGGAACAGCACCACGAGGTCCTGCGGAGCCAGCAGTCATACGGCTTTTTTTTTGTCCTCCTTACTGAGTCACGAAATTTTCATAAATAAAAATGTAAGGTATATTTCGATAATAAATACTTAAGTTTTTTTTAAAAAAATGAATTGTGCTCACCGCCTTGTTTGTGGGTGTTCTTTTTCCATTGAAATCCTCCATCTCCATTTACTTTCAGCCAAAACACTTCCTCCTCCTCGGGGCTTCCCAAAACAAGGCTGCCCTAGGTATGCCTGAGTGATGCACTTTTTGTTTAAAGCAATGCTGTTGAAAGAAAGAAAGAAAGAAAGAAAGAAAGAAAGAAAGAAAGAAAGAAAGAAAGAAAGAACCTTTTAAAATGACCATGCCGGTCTGGAGCCCTGCACAAGTATTATTCCCCCTGCTAGGCTTTCTATTTCCACATCCAGCCTTGTTGGTGACATGGTGAGGCTAAAATGGAGAGGAGAACCAACTCTGTGCATGTCTACTCAGAAGTAAGTCTTACTGAGTTCAATGCAACTTACTCCTACACATGTCAGCACCCCGCTTGCCCCCAGCTCAGCTTTGTATTTCCACATCCAGCTCATTAGCAAATCTCCTGTTAGTTATCTCACTGGGTGACTTTGGGCTGGCCTCTCACCACTATACCACACTTCTGTTATGAAACTGATGAAGAAAAAGAGACATTATAATGGAAAGTTCTTTCTGAAGCAGTCACACTTCGCTTGTACAAATGCAGCATGAAGGGAAAGATCAGCAACCTTCTCTTTGTTTGAATAAAAAGCACACTCTGCACATGCTCAGGGAATGGACAAAATGAGGAATAAACATACCAAGGAATATGAAGAACTATATTCTTCCATTATGTGTGTGTGTGTGTGTGTGGGAATCTCCCTCAATCCAGCTGTTCCCTGGAACCCCCCCCCCCCATTCACCCAAGGGTCTTCTGAGATAACTAACAGGAGGTCTGATAATGAATTGGATGTGGAAATATTGGTCATTTTAAAAGGTTCTTTCTTTCTTTCTTTCTTTCTTTCTTTCTTTCAAACAGCATTGCTTTAAACAAAGAGTGCATCGCTCAGGCACACCTAGGGCAGCCTTGTTTTGGGAAGCCCCAAGGAGGAGGAAGTGTTTTGGCTGAAAGTAATTACTGCACATCTCAGGGTAGGGGGGGGATACTTAAATATCTACGAAAAATAGCCTTTTTTACGGAAGTTATGCAGAATTATGGCTGTTGGTACGGATTTATCTTCGTAATTCTTGGAGCGGAAAAAAAAGAGGAGAATTCTGGGGGCTTGTGAATGACGGTACAGACCACTGGCCGCAAACTGCGGAAGTCAAGCGGCATGGAAGGTACACAATTCTTACATCCCTACTAAAGAGTATGGATATACGAAAGTCACTTACCTTTTCGAAGGGTGACATTCACAGTGGGTGGGAGGCGCTCCGTACCTCCCCCTGAAATCCTACCCCAGCCAGCTCCGCTCTGCAGCGACTCCGCAGAGCCGCTGGCCGGGTGCATCCGCATGGCAGGTCTGCAGATGCAAATGGCGGCCGGTGTAGCGCCGTCATTTGCATCCCTTCACTGAGCCGTGATAGGCTACGTAAATATTTACGTAGCCTATCATGGCAAAAGCAAGGACACAAATGGCGGCTGCTACACCATTTGCATCCCTGCTCTGAGCCGTGATAGGCTACATAAATACTTACATAGCCTATCACGGCTTGCCAGGGATGCAAATGGTGGGTGGCATAGCGGCCGTCATTTACGGCCACAGCCCGGCAGCGGCTGGAGCTGCCAGAACTGCTGCTGCCGCCGGAGCCACCGCCACCGCCGCTGGAGCCGCAGCCAGGTAGGCTCCGTTTTGCGGGGGGGTGTTGCTCCGTTCCACCATGGATTCTGGGGGGCCAAATTCACTGGAATTCAGCCTCCCTGGGATCCGTGGCGGAATTCTCTAACATCCCTACTAAAGAGGCAGAAAATGCAAGTGAGATTGTCATTCTCCCAAAGCAGATAAACCATGAGGAGAGGATGGAGTATATAGTACGCAGAGATGACTGTGGGGCTGTGGACAACTGATGACGAACAACTTTGGCCCACCTGCTTCTCCCTCTTTTTTGAGCAGCCTTCCCCAACCTGGTGCTCTCAGAGGTGCCATTCCCAATATTGCCAGCAAGTCTGACCTGGCAAACTGGATCTGAGGTCTACCATGCTACCCTGTGAATGAAGTTAAGGGGATGTTTTGGACTGAATTTTAAGTGTAAAAGGTGAAAATTCCTCTCTTTCTACACACACACACACACACACACACACTGCCACATACACACATACTCCCTGTGAATAAAATCCTTAATAAGGCCCTCAGAAGTTTGTTTCTAAATCATACCTTCAGACCTTGCTGAGGCCAATACCAAAAACATTACAATGGGCCTTTAAGATATAATGTGTGTTGTATATTTAAACTAGTTTGTAACTGGTTGAGTGTCTTTCAGTAAAAAGGATCCTGGGAATTGTAGTTTTGTGAAGATGCTTTGCATTGTCTTTTAGAGATCCTTTGCACAGAACTGTACTTCAGATACTAGAAAGTAAATCCAATTGAACCGAACATTTTTGAAGTGGTCCTGATGCATTCTTAAGGAACGCAAATTAAGAACGAAACTGTTCACAGCCAAACATTATTTTATAATCCAAGTGCATCCTTTTCAAAAGTCTCTCCCTTTATGCTGTGATGCAAGTTGTTGTTGTTTTTTTAATCACACTGTGTGTAGATAGTCTAACCCACAATCTCTGGGAACAAAATTTCCCATTAATCTCTATGAATGCCACGTCATGGTTTTGTATGTTAATACTAGTTCAGACTGAAAGTTGTGGGGGAAAATAGAAGAAAAATAAATTGACACCTACTTTATGTTATGAATTTCTATATGGCAAATCCAGAGGAAAGTGACTTAAAATGTCTAGGAAATAAATCCCCTGAAAATAGGGTTTAGAATGGATATGCTGACAGACATTTAACGATAGCAGAAGTAGTTGGCACTGTAATAAAAGGACTTATATGGAAAAAAAGAATATGCTTCACAGAAACATGGAGATTTCAGGATAAACTATATGCAGAATCAATGTAAAGACGCCGGATAATGTACCTCAGTTATTATGATTCATTGGTGTCAGTTACAAAGAACCCTGAAGTGAGATAAATGGGAAAGAACTTAAAAGAAAAATACAGAGGGCTTGATCCAGCCAAAGCAATGTCCTTTTAAATCCCATTCATCTCTGTGGGAGAAATGTAAGCATAAGAACTGTAAAGTTACAACAATTAATTAGTTAAAACACTTTGGATCAACCAAAAAAGGTTTCCAGTTTTTCAGGCAAAATAATGTTTTTAAAATATTATTTTTCAGTATAAGTACTTGTTTGAAAAAGCCCTGCTGATAGCTAGCACCATGTTAGAAGAGATATCCCTCCCCGCCCCCCAGCATCTGTATATTTGATATGGATGTACGAAAGTCACTTACCTTTAATGAAATTTGATTCACGGTGGGGGGGAGGCACTCCGTCCCTCCCCCTGAAATTCTGGCCGGGGGGGAGGCACTCCGTCCCTCCCTCCTGAAATTCTGGCTGAGGGGGGAGGCGCTCCGTCCCTCCACCCCTGAATCCTGGCCGGCCGGGCCGCAAATGGCAGTGGCCGTAGCCGCCGCCGTTTGCGTCCCTGCAGTCAGCCATGATAGGCTACGTAAATGTTTACGTAGCCTATCACAGCTGAGTAAAAAAAAAAAAAGTGCATAAAATAAAGCGCATACTGAGTAAAAAACGCTACGCTACGCTATTTGCGTTCCCCTTATTTTCGCCGTAGTCTACGTAAAGGTTTACGTAGACTAGACATGCCAAAATAAGGAACACAAATGGCGGTGCCCATGGGTGCCGCCATTTGCGTATGCGCAGTTGTTGTTGTTTTTTACTCAGACGTGATAGGCTATGTAAACATTTACGTAGCCTATCACGGTATTTTTTAAAAATCTAGCTGTGATAGGCTACGTAAATCTTTATGTAGCCTATCACGGTATTTTTTAAAAATCTAGCTGTGATAGGCTACGTAAATCTTTACGTAGCCTATCACTTTTTTGTGTGTTTTTTTACTGGAAATGGCAGTGGCGGCAGCCGGTCGGAAGACCGACCGCCACAGCCGCCACCGCTGAACCGCTGCCGAACAACCGCCGGAGCCGCCGCCGCCAGGAGGATTCGCCCAAGGTAAGTCCCGTCCCAGGGGGGCAGGGGGGCAGACCATTTAGCCACCAATTTCGGCGGGCCGAATGCACTGGCATTCGGCCTCCTTGAGATTCATGGCAAAATTCTCTGACATCCCTAATAGTTCATTACAATGTGATCTGAAGGTTGAAAGGTTCCACATAAGAGATAAGGAAAGCATGGCACATTACAACCTCTTTTTTAAAAGTACAATTCCTAGGTTGCTGCGTAAATTTGTACATAATCATGGTCTCCCCAAATTTTATCAATTTAGAAAAGGGAATTCCATTGATACCTGCTATGTCACACATGCAAATCACCTAAAGACAAAGTATGCTCGTTTGCTTTAGAATTATTGTTCTTACCCCTGTGTCAACTTAATTGTGAAAAAAAATCAATTAATCAACAAAAAATCAATTAAGATTTCATTATTTATTTATTTACAATATTTGTATACTTTTCCATATCTAAAACAGATTTCAGAGCACTGAACACAAAAGATAAAACACTAAAAGAATGAAAAGATTAAAACACCACCTTAAAAGCACACTTTGAGAGAGAGAGAGAGAGAGAGAGAGAGAGAGAGAGAGAGAGAGAGAGCAATCCTATGGCCCCTAGACCATCTGGGCAGCCATAGGATTTTTCAGATTCTTGGAGTGCTCTGACCTTTAACCAGTAGTCCAAACTCCCCGTCCCCTCCGCCACCCCCTTGTAGCTGGTGCAGAAAGAACCACGCCAGCTTCCTCTACAAGCTTGCAAATGCGAGCTTGGTGAGGTGGCAAAGGGGGCATCCCCATGGGCAGGGAGGATAGGGGATGGCTTACGCCAAATCCCCAGCGCTCCCCAGCCTTCCTCCCTCTTCCTTCCTCCTCAGCGCCTCAGCTGGATGGCAAAAACGCCCATCTAGCTAAATTGCAGAGTAGGAGGCGTGATGCGCTTCCCATTCTAGTGTGGATACTTGTAAGCCTCTGAGTTCGGAGGCCAACATGTATCAAGGGTGAATCCAAAAGGCTTGCACCCTTAGTAGGTGTGGCGTAAACATCTTTTAACCCTATAACTGTAATTTATGAGATCTTAAAGTACCTGTATTGGATTCACATTACACTGAAATTACTGCCTCTGCATACTTTGGTGCTGTTTTGTTGTTACATATTTATATTTGTCCACCACTACCTCAGCAGTCAAACACAAACCAAAAATTCCAGCAAATGATTTTTTTAAAATGTTGCGGGCTTCCATCCTAATGCTATGTGTGGATACTGGATTTACCCTTTTTTTGTTTGGGTTTGGTGTTGTTGTTTTTTTTTTAAGAATATGAATACTGAATTACTACCTAAGATATAAAACCTAGAAGTGTATAACTGAAATCCATCTTGTAAGCTAAAACTTTAAAAAGTTACCATAAGTAATTACACAAATATTTTGTGTGCGTGCGTGCGTGTGTGCATGTGTGTGTGTGTGTGTGTGTGAGAGAGAGAGAGAGAGAGAGAGAGAGAAGTCTCTTCACTCACTAGCAAGGAAGAAGAGAAGAATTCATTTATCTCAATCTATAAATCATTTCCTATTTATTCTGAATGGTGTGAAAACTGGACATTTTGCTGCCTCCTCCTTCTCCTGTCCTTCCTCATCGTCTTCTTCTTGTAAGCATCCACCAGGTCTTACTTGCTTTCCAATAGCAAATGCCATTTAAAGGTGTAGTCAGTAATGTTAAAATCCCTGCCTCTCAGTAATAATGAATCAGATTCCCTCAAATAGCTCCACTTGGTAACCCTTTCATGTCTATTAGGCTCCTGAGCCATTTCTGTATAGCATTGTCTCTGTAGGGAAAGAGATGCAAATGGGGTGGGGGGACAAGTGTGTGTGTGTGTGTGTGTGTGTTCTTTCTTTCTGCCTATAAAATACCCAACCAAAACTGTCAAGGTGACAATCCAAAACAGTAATCAAAACCACTTTTTACATTCCATCTTGTAACTGCCCCAGGCAAGTTTTAAAGGAGATGCTAACAAATCCCAAAGAATATTGCGTATTAAATATTTGATACACAACCAGCAATGTATACAACCAACATCAAACTTACATTGCATAGCTCTCTAATTTCTATACCTTATATAAATAGTTGTTTACCCATCAAAGATGGGTAAGATGTGAATCCTATAAGATTAAAATCTCTTTTCATTTTATAAATGGATATTGTTGGGGAAATAACAACAACAGGGGATTTTACCTGGGACTGGTGCTTTTTTATAATCATGGCAGGAAATATATTTTCAAAAGACTCTTTTAAACTCTTGCATCCTCACATATATTTCTTTAAAAATGGTTTTTCATTCACAATACAGTCAGGTTTCCCAAGTCTGAGGGCTACAGTGAACTGTGGCTGGAGTAGGGTATGTGTCTTGCATACTTCAGTTTAGCCTTTAAGGAAGAGAAGATGAAGGCATGTGTCAAATATAGCAGGGAATTCTCTTTTTATTCAGGCATCCTCAACATAGACACCTTTTGCTGTCAACAACAACAAAAATCCAGACTTCCCCAGTCTTGCTGTCTCCTTCTTGGACTCCTGTAGTCAAGACGAGTCTCCTCACAGATCTCTCAAGGACCGAAGTTCTGTTGCTGTTGGGGCATTTTCTGGAGTGGTATCTGGTAGTTGTCCTGTTGAGGCAGTGGCAATAGATCCTGGAACCTACTCATCTCACCTCCTCTGGATAGATTCCCAGCTCCTTTAAGCTGGGCAGCCTTAACTGCTGCCTCCACTCCCTACCCTATGACAAACTCTGGCAAACCCAGTTCCCTTCCCACTGGATGCTATCTGTACTCATTTGAAGACAAGTATAACTCCAAAGGGTATTCCCTGGAATGCCAGAGGATATGCACATCTGGCCACTAACGAAAACATATGGATAACTCATCTGTCACAGTGCTATGCTATATACATTGTAAACTAACTCCAATTAGCTTCCTTGTTTCACCATATATAATGATGTCTGTGTGGGTGATTGCGGCTTTCCTTCTTCCCTGTCTCTAGTAGCCAGTGTGGTGTAGTGGCTAGAGTGCTGGACTGGGAGTCGGGAGATCCGAGTTCTAGTCCCCACTCAGCCATGGAAGCTCACTGGGTGACTTTGGGCCAGTCACAGACTCTCAGCCCAACCTACCTCACAGGGTTGTTGTTGTGAGGATACAACGGTGAGGAGGAGGATAATGTAAGCCGCCTTGAGTTCCTTGCAAGAGGGAGAAAGGCGGGGTATAAATGCAATAAATAAATAATAAATAAAAAAATAAAAAATAAATAGTAACATCCACCAAAATGCAGTTCAGTGGTGTGATGGCTTGATACTTTTTATTATATTCCCTCTAGGTGTAAGATCCCACCTTTATATTACCTCAGTAATCCCCACCACTAGTTACCCCTTATATATTGAACATGCCTGCTTTCCTTATTCCTTTAATATTTGCTGCTACAAGTGAGTGGCATTTATCACACAGTAGCTGGGTTTAGGCTATGGGGCAAACAGACAAGGAGATCCAAATTAAAAGTTAAACAAATATAGAACTGTTTATTTAAAGCATGTATACAGTATCAGATAATGGGCAGTATCCAATGTTGATAATCTGCCAGCTCAAAACATGTTGCGCTGGCAGGAAGGACCGGTGGCACAATCCAGGAAACTAGCCAAAGCTGCCATTTCTGGCATGGGACAGGTCACCAGAACTTGGGAGCTCTGCTGACTTGTCCCATGCCAGAAGTGGTAGTTTGGGCTAGTTTCTGAATGTGCAAGCCAGAGCTGCGTTCCTGTTGCACTAGCAGTCATTCCTGCTAGCACAGCGGCAGCATTGCATACTGCCCAATGGGTTTATTTGGCAAGGGAGATGTAAAAATAAACTTTGCTTTATATTTGGGTTAAAATGCTATAGTTAAAGAGATATCTATTTCCTTGCATTAGTTCTCTGCCCTGTTCTAAGCCAAGAGTCAATTGCCCTTATCTCCTCCCCAGTTAACATACACAGTTGTTGTTGTTGTTGTTGTTGTTGTTGTTGTTGTTGTTGTTGTTGTTGTTACAGAGGACTTAACCTGGTCTGGGATTCACTAATAAGGATAGAGCACAGAAGAAATATTCCCTCTGGTCAAGGAGTCACAGGTAATGATACAGCACAGAAGAAGATCAACAATTGCCTGCTACCTTCTTGTCCCCAATGGTCCTAGAGGCACTGAAACCTGAAACCATCACATCACGTGGTACACACCACTCAACTGAATGTCTGCAAAACTTCCTCCTCCTCCATATCATCTTGAGACTCTGACTATGCAGACATCATGAGAAAGGCCAAGTGAGGGAAAGGAAAGAGCCCATTGCTCCCTTCCTTAGCCTGGTCTCTCCCAATGGAAGGGCCAGATGTGGGAGAGAACATCTCTTTTCCTGCCCCCACCACCACCACCACAGCCATTCTCTGAAGCAGGAGAGGACATGGGGTTTGGCAAAGAGTCTTGGCCATGCAAGTGCCAAATAATCCCCAGCCTTCCTCCCAATGCTGGAGATAGGGAGGAGAAAGCCATGCTCATGGTTCTAGCTTCAAAGCTGTGAAGAAGACTGGCTACTCCTCATGCTCAACAGATGGTGGTGCCACACTTGTCATGGCAACCATGGCAAGCAATTTATTGCAGGCTCTTTTTTGAAAATATAAGGACAAAACAGTATTCACCCAGTTGCTTAGGTAATGGTGGCCATGCTGTCCCAGGCTCAGCTTAGATTGGGATAGATCCCCTCCCCCCGCAATTGGGAAATAGCTCAATTTAATCCAAGCCAATTCTAAATCAAGTCAGACCCCATCATGTCCTTGATCAGAGAAGTGACAAGATTTGGATCCCTATCCCACCCACCTAGCCTCCAAATTTTCCTCTCCCTGCTTTTCCAGGATATCTAAATAGATCTCTCTCTCTCTCTCTCTCTCTCTCTCTCTCTCTCTTTCTCCCACCCACTTTCCTTGCTAAAAGAGCATACAGGGGCTCTTTCAGACCTTATAATGAACATCTGGAGTTTGGTGTACACAATCCTCCTGCCCCCTGAATGATGCTAATGTCCACATGTGGACATCCATTGGCATTAGTGGTGGGACAGGTGCCCCAGGGGGGCAGGGAGGGAAGGCATGCGCTTGTTCCACACCACAAATATGGGAGCAGATATAAATAAGAGTGATCTGACCTTCTGAGGACAATGTGTGAGGCTGAGTAGTGATATGCTTTCACTAGTCCACTTTGTTTAAGAGTGTTTGCTGAACATAGGGATGTACGAAAGTCACTTACCTTTCCGCGGATTATGTTGATGGTGGGGGGGAGGCATTCCGTTCCTCCCCCCCGGAATCCTCCACGGCCGGCTGTGCTCCGCGGCAGCTCCTCAGAGCAGCCAGCCACCAGGCCCAGCCAGGCCAGAGCTGTCCGCAGCCAGATTTCCGGCCGTGGAGGGCTCTGGGGGGGGAGGGGAACGCATACGCAAATGGCGGCGGCTACGGCCGCCATTTGCGTTCCTTATTTTTGGCCGTCTTAATCTACATAAATATTTACGTAGACTATGACGGCGAAAATAAAGGGGAACGCAAATAGTGTAGCGGGCGCTATTTGCGTCCCTTTTTGATTCACCGTTTTAGCCTACGTAAATATTTACGTAAATATCTAAGTAAATATTTACATTTGCATACGCGTTTTGTTTTTTTTAACCCACCCAGCCATGATAGGCTACGTAAAGATTTACATAGCCTATCACGTAATGTTTTTTTTTTTTTAAATCCACCCAGCCATGATAGGCTACGTAAAGATTTACGTAGCCTATCACGTCTTTTTTTTTTTTTTTACAAGACTGGAAATGGCGGTGGTAGCAGCCAGTCGGAAGACCAGCCGACGCAGCTGCTGACACCGAAGCCGCCACCACCTGGAAGATCTGCCCCAGGTAAGTCTCATCCCAGGGGGGGATCCGCAGGGGGGCGGGGGGCAGGCCGTTCCGCCACAGAGTTCAGGGCGAGATCACCGAGATCATGGCGGAATTCTCTGCCATCCCTAGCTGAACAAAGTGTCATTTCTAGATGCTCATCTTGGTTAATGCCAGGTAGAACATGTTATGGAAGATTGCACTAAGGCTATATCTATTTTAAGATGCAGTAGAAAATGTTCACTAATGGATCTATCACAGTCTTAAAGTCTGCTTTAGAATAGTCCATGGTTGATTTAAAGGCTATTATAATGCGGCCCATTCTCAAAACTATTCAGAATCTCATTTTCTTAACAGATTTTTATACAGTCTTTAACTTGACCATCACTAGACTTCTGGAAGCTACTGAAACATTACACTGATTAAAGTTGGAAGACGTGAATAGGGATTGGAATGTTCTGTTCACACTCTGTGCTTTTATATTGCTCCTTTCTGAAGAATCTGAAACTGACCCTATTGGAGATGGGATACTAGGCTGATCCAGCATTTTAACTTATTTTTAATATTCAAATATTTAATTCTTTACCACTGCAGACTTTTAAATCATGATCTTTAAAGCAGGATCATTCACAGTTTTGTAAAGCACAGTTTAAAAACATGTTCTACATAAAACAAGGCAGGTGTCTACATCAGAGTTTAATACTGAATTGGCATGGAAAGTCAAAGAACAGCAGTGAGAGATCTGAAAGTCAATCTCATGATGTAGACTGCCTGAAAGTCATTTCCTTTGAGTTGAGTGAAAGGAGTCAGATATTGTCCAGGCCACTAAGTTAGAGATAAAAAGTATGGCCATTGGCAAGCCAGGTGTTCACCTCATTTCCTTTTTTTGTGGTCTACAGGATCCCATCAGATTCCAATGACCAAAATGCTGAAGTCTGAATACATAGTGGCAACCAAAAAGAAGTTCAACTTCATTGAAATTGGACTCATTTTTTCCCTTACAGCTGACTATTTTTGAATATTATAGAGAACAGTCCAATCAAAGCCTAGAGAGAGAGACTACCATATTCTTGAAAATAATATTCAAACTATCATCCTTCCACTGCACCTGCCCACCACCACTACTCATCATTCAGCCTACGGAGGGTCAAATGAGATCTGTATGCATCTGATGAAGTGTGCTGTAGTCCATGAAATCTTATACCAGAATAAATTTGTTAGTCTTTAAAGTGCCACAAGTCCCTTTGTTGGTTTTGCTGCACTAGTCTAACACAGCTACGCTCTGGAAAGAATAGCTGTGCATCTTTACAGGCCACTGCTGAATGGGACAGGGGGTTCTCACTCCCGAGTTTATTCTTAGACCATAACACTTGGATTACTTCTGCACTTATATTTCTGTATTTATATTTTGCTAGTTGGTTTGTGATGAGTGGTTTAGTCAATCACTACATGTGATGGACTAATCATATTTATTGTGAGTCACTTCAGGTCATCTGATAGTAACTACAAAACCAATGCACATCACTTACGCACCAGAAGCTGGAATGTCTGTTGGAATGAGAATCAAACAAAAGTTGTGGCATGGGGAGATTGGTAAAGAATAGAGGTTAGTGCTTCTGTTAACATTCTGCCCATCAAAAATTCACATACCTTTCTTGTGTGTAAGCATTTTAAGCTTTAGGGCACAAGCAAATAGCTAACTTAATGTGAGGTGGGAAGAAGCTTAGCTATGGGTGGGTTATTCCTTAACTGCCAAACGCAGGATTTCTTGCACTTTCCTCTAAAGCAGCTGCAGCATCAAAAGATGCTAGATTAAATTGATAACTAGACTTACTGAGTCAGAAGACTATGTGATGTAAATTAAGTATGTCTTTGGTCAGCAATGAAGTTCTCAAGTGTCATGCTTATCCATATCCCAATAGCCCCCTTTCACAAGTCCATGCAATGCTAGCCAGATTTACATGATTATAGACAAGTATTTTGTTGCTGTTCTTTTAAAAAGGCATAATCTGCAGATCTAATAGCCCTTTACCAAAGGCAAATAGTCATTTCAAAAATAGAGAAGGGGTTTAAGAAGTAAAATGTAACATTTCTGGCATCAGGAAAACTAATAGTGCACATAGACACACAGTAACACTCTTTTGGTAAAAGAATTTGGCAGTGGCCCCTAATGACAGGGGACAGGTGCTGAACACTAATCCCACTGAGCACTCATCAAGATGGGACTATAGCCGCCACTGTCATTTTATGGGAAGGAGAGAGTGGAAGGTGGGGCTATATTCAGATGGGATGCCAGAAAGATTGAATCTCAGACCTAACTTCCCTCCGCAGTCGTGGGGAAACAGAGAAGAGAGAGCATTCTGATTGTCTGTGGATTCAGTAAGATCACAACCCATCCCCTCTTTCCCCTTCTCCTCTCCTCTTTATCATCCCTTTAATCTACACATCCAGAAAAAAATCTCTGGGAGCTGTACCATTGCAAAAATACAGGGATAAATTTGCATGTTGAAATGTTCCCCCTTCTTAGAACTCCCTGGCCATGAATTTCAGGGTAGACTTTGACACTGGAGAGGGTATATTCAGTTTTGCACTAAACCAGAACTGCAGGAAGACATTTCCCCTGGTCTGCTGTGTCACTAGCGTGGATAAGCACAGTTGCTATGCTATGTTTGCAGGGTTAAGATGTATTGAATCACTGTTTGCTTCTTAGAAGGGGGGTGGGGAGCCTCGCCATTATCATAATCATATGAGCCTCAGCTGGTGTGCCAGCTGCAACTGTTGGTGGATAGGTACAATAGTCTATGTTCTGGTACCCTCCCAATTGGACTAGTAGCATGTGTTGAATGTGGAACTGCCCTTGAAAACAACCTAGAAACTAGGGCAGAGTGCAGCTGCTAGTATACTAAGGGATGAGGCCAGATGGGATCATATTACAACAATTCTAAGGCAGTGTCAGGGTTGTGTCTGAGCCCATGGAGTCCCAAGGCAGCTCTGATTCTGAGGAGGAGATACAATTCATGGGAGAGGAACTCTCTCAGACTTCAGAGGCGCAGCTGGAGGGGGAGCCCCCCCCCTGCTCACATCCCTGGGAGTGACAGTGACCCAGGCATAGAAAGGGAGGGACAACTTGAGCTTTTAAACACGAGGCACAGGCACAAGCGAGAGATTGCAGGAGCTTAGGCACTCAGCTCGATTGGCTCAACGTCAACAGCTGCGCCCCGAGGCCCCATGGGAAAGGGGGAGATCTTCCCGTCCCACCCCTTAAGTTCAGAGAGTTGCCGCATTTTTCCCAAACGGAGATCAACTGACGTCCTAACCCTTAGAAACCCCTAGATGGCTGTTCCTTTGTAGTTCCTCTGAGTCTCAGGCAATTAGCATCTGTATGCTTCATTAGGATGAATGGAATTAAAGCCTTGGAAAGCAGCCCTTTTGTCTGAGTGGTGATTCTGGCTATTGGAGGATTCAGTAGGCAACAGGGGCACCTCTGACAGGCAGCTGCACTGCCTGCCTTTTCTTCCCAGGCCCAGTTCAGGGTGCTGGTGCTTACCTTTAAAGTCCTAAATGGCTTGACACCCAAGTACCTGAAGGAATGCCTCTCCCTGCAGCAACCTGCCTGGCCATGCCTTAATATCTGCATGGGGTGGGGGGCTCTTCTCAAAGTACCTTTTACTTGCCACAACAAGACAGAGGACATTCTCTGTTCCACCCTATGTGTGGAACACTTTCCCACAGAACTGCCTTGCACCAGCTTTGGCATCATTTCGACTCCAGGTCAAAGCTTTCCTATTTGCCTAAGTAATTTAAGTTGGTCTGTCCATCTTATGGTATTTTGCTGCCTTTAATGCTAATTTATAATTGTATTTAATTTTTTCTTTTTACTGTATTTTTTGGTTGTATGACCATTTTTTGGTTATACTCACCACCTTGATATCTTTGGATCAAGGATGGTTTATAAATATCCTAATAAAAAAAATCAATCTGCCCCTTATTAAACATGTGAAGAATTTTAACCTGCTTTCTGCATCATGGCAACAATACATACTCTTTGATACTCAGAAAGCATCTTTTGTGGTACATTTTTCCTGACTGGTGTTTGCTGAAGTCCTGTTTTGGGGAAGATCCCTGGCCCAGATGTTATAATCAATTGCTTCTGACCTAATGTCAGAAAATTGGCTTTCTATAAAGATGGGAAATATCCAGCAAGAGATACGAGACTACTGAACCACTGTGTTTGTATAGCAATATAATCTGCTGAAGTACCAGTTTGATAGCATCATGTAAACCCAGCCAATAACTCCTTTCGGGATATAAAATATGCAGTGACTTATGGTGGAGTTACATGATGCTGACAAGAGGTTATAGTGATGCTTAGCAATAACAGTATTGCTAATTACATTGCTATAATAAATAACACTACTACTTCCTCTCTAGCATAACAGATCCTTATGGCACTGTAAACACAGATAACACAGCCAAGCGAGTTTTTCTGACACACATGACAATGTGGTGAAAAGCCAGTCCCGGACATAGCAATGATGTAAAGGCTACTCTTTCAGCTACTGTTGTATGGTCCTAGAAGTTTTCATAGTACTTGTGATCAGATACTTTCTAATAAGGTGGATGCCACAAAGAATACAAATGAACACGCCATACTGGAGTAACAGGTCTTGAAGCATGTTTCAACAACAGTTGGCAGTCATTCGATAAACATCTGTAAGACAAGTCAGCTCTTCAAAAAATGTCAAATGTATTTTAAGCTATCAGTTGCTTTTGATAATCATTTAAAACAAGCCATACCATATTTTCATGTACTGAAGGCAGTTTACAAAAGCTTCTTGCGTGTATATTGAATGAATCTTTTAAATCAAACGTAAGATCATTTATCCTTTGATGAATCCACATAGTTAGGAAGCATATTCCAAGATCATTTCTATTTTCTGTGTCTAATAATGACACTTATTTTGTCACCCCTTTAACAAATCCTGACCAATCTCTTGAGTTCAGAAACAATCTCTCTCATAACCCCCTTGATTGCTTTCCCTAAGTGAAGAATATCGACCACCTCAAATTCAATGAAATATCCTGTGATTAATCCACACTAAATGCTTTTCTCAACTGTTGTGACACCAGGAATCAGACTGAACTTCCTGACTCTGTTAAGCAATCGCACAACAATAGCTTTAAACAAAGGTTTTGCTGTGGAACTATCTAAAGCACCCAAACGGGGTCACTGATGAGTATAATAAAAGGAGTTTGTTATTTTGCATCATCATCCAATCCTGTGCTGGGTGAAATATTAGGTGTTGGGGAGAAAACTGTGAAGGTCTTTAATAAGAAATAATACTTTTTAAAAAAACAAAACAAAAAAACCCTACATGTATCTCCAGAGAGCATCCAGAAAGGGTTAAAGAAAATCAGCCCTGACAACAGTCGAAACAGTTCTTCACTGTGTGTTGGTTCACTGCTCCACAGGGCATAGCAGATGTTGTGTCTGGTAGTAAGAAGGGCCCAGGAGGTGTGAGCTGTCAATCACTATTTCTCTAACTACAGACTGTGCTATGGATATGAAGCAGGACTAAAACAATCTGTCTCAGCTGGGGTGTGTGAGGTATCAATAACCCTTGGCAGAGGTGTCAAGAGCCTTGCTGGAATCAAACTACCCTGCTGACCAGCTGCTTAGCAAGTTAACAAGCTACCATTCACCATTCACTGGCCTCCCAGTGCAACAATTAACACAACTGGAGAATGAGTCGGCTCAAATCCTTATGAATAAGCCTTGCCAAATCTCCCCGTTGTTACTAGTGCACAGATATTTTACTCAGATAGATAGACAGACAGACAAGGAGGAGGAACAGACAATGGAGTTGCAATAGCTGAATCGGCTAAAATCAAAACCTAAATTTTATTCTTAAAAGAAAAGAGCAGTTGGAATGTGGCCGATATAGTAAGAATTAGGTCAATAATAAATATGTTTTCACAGGTCACACTGTAGACGTTATAAAGACAAATCATTAAATAGGCCAGCTGATCTGCTAAGCCATGAGCTACCTATACAATAACTTGTTACTAAAAGCCATGCTGACGTTTAGTGCAGCTGATGAGAAACAACAGAAAGCATGGTGAAAATGTGAAGTTCTTTCACATTATGCCTTATATTCTAATACTAAATTATACTTACAGACATTTAGACTTCTCTCCATTAAAATAAATGAAGTTAAGATACGAACTATATTAGGTGCTTTTCTTTCCCTTTCTCTTTCTCTCTCCCTCTATATTTGCTCTATTAAATTTTAGAACATTACAAGAAGTTCTCAAAACTATTTACTTTCCATGTTTGTCAGAATAAAGTGTATCATTCATATATATATATATATATATGTATATACACACACACACACATAATCATATCAAAAGATGTGATTATTTATTCTCTATAGGTGCCAAGATGGATAAAGCCTCAGTTTTATAGAAGGTTATTCATTTACTCTTTATGTACTAACAGCCTAGCATAACAGAAGTTAAGACTTTCATAGTACTACCCATAATAAAACAACAACAGTTACTTGAAACTAAGTTCACTGAACTGTGTTTAGGTTTGGGATGCTAGTTACTTAATTGGATTGCTTTCATTACTAATTTGTTAATTTCTCTGGTTTCATTAGTTTTAAACAATCTAATATTGTTTACCCTTATTTTGACACAAAATAGTGCAGATAGCCCATAAGACATCTGAGAGCAGAGCTTTTCACACAGCAAAAGCTGTTTTCTACTACAAAAGCACAGCAGCTGTGGCTCCTGCAGATACTCTTAAAGGGCAATATAATAAAACCCTGGGAGGGAGTAGGTCGAGACAGGAGCATGAAATGGATGAGATGAAGATCCTTTGTCACAGTCAAATAGGCTGTAAAGTTACTATAGTAACATCCAATACTTAGCTCTAGGTGGATTTACTTAATGTTTCCTAAACAAACAAAAAATAAAACAAAAAGGTTGATATAAACCAAACCAATAATTATTATGCATAATCTACAAAAGCGTTCACCAATATGTTATTATTTCTTTATTTAACTAAGCCCTAGAAGGCAGCAGATTGCCAGGGGTAAAACGGATCTACTTATTTCCATCATAGAAATTACATTTTGATGTATAAACAACCATACATTCCTCCTGTATTCAGAGGAGATCCAATCACACAAAGTTGGAGGTTCATACTAATTATTTATTTTATTTTATTTATGTTTGTCTTCTAGGCACGATGAAAACAGTACACTATACTGAAAATGACTCTGGACTGTATCAGTACTTCTACGTTACTACTATTTTAGCAGTTACTTAGTCTCAAACAGTATGCTAGGCATGATTTTATAGAACACTAAAATGGAACAGCCATACCTGAAATGCATACAGTTTTTACACTAAACAAGACAAGAGTGGGAGGACAGAAAGGTCAATGATTGACAAGAGTCAGCCTTACCATGAAGCAACATGAAACAGTCACTTCAGGCAACAGATAACAACCAGAACACCAGCTTCATGTGTGTGTGTATCTGTATCTATCTATGCAACCTAGTGAGAGGAACACACATCAGAATTCTTATTTCAGATGCAAAAATGATCTTAAGGTATCACAGTGACTAGTGGGAATGAGGTAAAAGAATCCAGTGTCACTGAAGAGGCTGATCACATCAGTCACATAGTTCACAAGAAAGGGACCCTAAGGAAAGATTTATTGAAAACCAGGGAAGTTTATCTGGCCGTGCTGAAAAACTGCTTGATGAGAGACCTGCTTCAGAAATGTTAAGAGTTAAATTTAAAGGGAAGATACAAAACACAGAAATTCTGATATTTGTGCTGGATCTGGGACTTCAGGTATGTCCCATTTACAGTCTCTTTCCTGACAGAGCAATGCTATTTATCAACTTCTTTCTCCGGAGAAGTGTAACAGGCCTAATTCATATTTGCACACCGGGCTGTTTTGTAGCATAATGAAATCATATTCCTAAAGTGATATGTTAAGTGCAAACATTGTTAAATCTATTAATAGCAAATATTGGGAGACAAGCTGAGCTGGGAGCAAGTTAAAGCTTTCCTGCCACCCCACCCCACCCCCGCAAGACACACACACACACACACACGTAAAATAGTTTATTTAGGTCACTTGGATGCCAGGATAGTATGAAACTGTGGCCTGAGGATGAGTTTTTTTAAAAACAAATTGTAACCATATCCGTAGAACAAACAACAACAACAACAAGAACAACAACAAGAAGAAGGGTATGCTGCAAATATTTGAATAATTGTTCCTGGCTCTGTTCCATTTATCACTATGCAATTCCTTTCAAATTTCACCAGGGGTTTTCCTCAAACTTGCTAGCTAACTTATTGAAACCATTAAGGCTGCAGTGCGCCCTCTAAAGGGGAATAGGAGGCATAGCTAGTTCAATGTGATCTGTTCAAGATGAAGTCTGGTTATTTCTGCTTCAAATACAGCAGCTACCTCCATTTCTAAAATTCCCACAGCGATCAGGGAGCTGCTCCCAACTTTCTCTGTGTGCACGCACAAAGTTCTGTTCTTAATATGCTTTATAGGTTTGCTTTATACTACTTTATACTTTATATAGCCTATAGACTTTATAGGTTTACACAGCCTTCCAATCCAAACCAATCGAGGTGGCTTCAGATAAGAAGTTGTAGCCAAAGGGAGCTTCCAGATGAGGCCTTAGCTGTGAAATCACCCTGCCTCATTTACAGAACTGTACAGAATTCCAGAAGATGTTTCCCATTTGTAACCCACCCATGTTTTCCTACCGCGTCTTCCGTCATCTTTCTGCCCCAAAACATACATTAATGGTGCAATCCTGTCCATGTTTAGATAGAGAAAAAAAGTCCTACAGCTCCTAGCATTGCAGGGAGTTGTAGGACTTTTCTCTGCCTAAACCTGCATAGGATTGTGCCCTAAGGAAAGAAAGGTGGAATAGTTACATGTGCCTTTTGACTGATAGCACATAAGAGCCATCTGATTTCAGTTATGAGGCTTTTCAAGGCTAACAGTGCAATCATATACATGTCTACTCAGTAGTAATCCCCACTGAATTCAGTGGGGCTTAATCAGGGCGGGCCTTAGGGGTAGGCAAGCTGGGCAGTCGCCCAGGGCGCCAAGCTGTAGGGGTGCCAAGCTGAGCTCAGCGGCTTTGTTTTTGGAATGTGAGCTTGCATGACACAAAGCAAGTGTCTGTAACCTTTCTTTCAAGGTACTTTGATGTCATTAGCGCCTTGTAAAAATCAGTGGAACACAGCTTTACTTTGAGGCAACATTACCGAGCACTTAGCACTCCAAATACTGTAAATGCTATAAGCACTATATAAATAATAATAAAATTAAGCTGTGAGAGGTCCACTGGATACCTTTTTTATTTATAACTTTTCTTTATTATGTCTAAAGATGAAAATAATGGATAGTCTAAAATAAAGAATGCTTACCAAAAGACAGGAACTGATACAAAGCAAAACATACAGTGATAGTTCTGCTGTGTTGCACAGTGCACTGCCATTGTTCAGAATGTGGCTTTTCAGACTTTGGCTTGTGTAAACTGAAGCACAGTGGCCAAGAGGTCAAGGTTCTGAGTAATGCCGTTCGCCATGGACATCACACCTGCCTGCACTAGGCCCCATAAATCCTCTGGGTGGTCCTGCAAAACTGATTACGGGGGGGGGGGGACCAAAGGCACTTCTTGCCCAGGGCACTATTTCTCCTAGGGACAGCCCTGGGCTTAATCTCAGGCAGGGTGCATAAGATTTCAGACTAACAATCCCCTATGAGGGGCAACATGGGCCTGTGAATGTGCCTCCTCCAAAAGTGATTTGTGGCGGGTGGGGATCAGGGCACATTTTCAGGGATAGTAATATGATGTAGCAAAGGTCAGATGGGCAATGGGACCAAAATTAAATGCCGGGGGGGGCACTCTGCTCCCACCTCCAAGAAATAGGCAGTAGCAGCAGGAGCAAAATTGGTGGGCAAATCCCCCCAACCCTATTGTCCCTGCAAATCCCTTAAGTACAGTGTTTAATTTCTATGTACAAGTGATAAATAACTGAAGCCATTGGAAGAAAAGTATCAGTCTCATAAACTTAAGGATTGTTTCAAAAGAGCGATGGTGCATCTCTGTAACTAACTGCAGCTCTCCACAGGGATGGGCTAAAACATTCTCACAGGACAACCGTTGGCTGACTGTTAATGAGAGCAATGCTGGGCTTGGTAGACCAAGGGGTTTGACTCAATATAAGGCAATTTCACATGTTCAATTGCAGATTGGTCCCATCTAGAGAGGGAGCGAACCTTGGCTTAGATTCCAAAACCCAGGTTTTGTTTTGGGGCTGGAGACCAGACTTGGGACATAAACACTGAGGCAGAACCTAACATAGGAAGTTAATACCCATAAGAAAATGTTCATTCTCAAATTCAACCCATAAGAAAACATTCATTCTCAAATTCAACCCATAAGAAAACATTCATTCTCAAATTCAACCCATAAGAAAACGTTCATTCTCAAATTCAGTTGAAGTTTGTGATTCTAATGTTGAATCTCGAAAATAGTATGTCATGCTCTGAAGAAAGTTTTGGGTGTCCATATAATACTATCCATCATTTTAATTCTTAGCCCAACTTCAGTATTTTATCTTTACTATAATTAATAGTGACTTTATTTTAGCTATGCCGTTTCTAAACATGAATAGTTACATTTAACACCATGCCCTCCAATTAACTACCATTTGTAACTTTTCTGAACAAAAGATGGCTTACTTTTACTAAAGGCATCAGGGGGACAGTGATCAATCTCATAAATTTAAGGATTCCCTCAACAGAATAATGTGTCCAGTCCTGGCAGGGGCGAGCCCACAGGGGAGTCTAGAGGAAGCAGGTCAGGCAGTGGTATAGCGGCTACTCAAGAGCAGGGAAATAGCAAACAGGGAGAGAGTATCTATGTGAAAGTCAAGAAGAAGAAACCAAGAATGCCCAGAGACAGGTCCTCAGGAAGAGACATCATGTTCTGACAAGTGCTGGGTACTTCTATAGTTCCTGCCTTTCCGGCCCCAGCCTTTGCTGGAGAGTGGAAAACGTAGCATAAAGTCAGTGTATGCCTTATGGATCTTTAAGAGCAGCCCCTAGTGGGGGAGGAGTCTTTGGAGAGGCAGGTCCTGAAGATGAGGGGGAATTCAAGAAGAAGGCCTCTGTGTGTTAGGGATGGTGCGGGTGCCCAATTCTGTACAGGAATCTGGCGGAAACCCCCCTGCCCACACCCCTGAGCCCCTCTCGCCGAGTCCCTGCACCCACTGTCCCCCTGCCCACGCTCAGCGAGTGGTCCAGACTCACCACAGCAGCGTCATCGAGCTCCGCAATCACAAAATACGCATATTTGCGTATGCGCAAAAATGCGCATTTTTATGATTGCCATTTTATTTTTTAAAAAATGGCAACTGCGGAGGTTGACAAGGCCGCTGAGGTGAGTACAGGCCACTCGCCAAGCACAGGAGGGGCCTGAGTGGCAAGCAAGGGCAGGGCGGGTGCCCGGAGAACCCGGACAGGGCTGGGTTGGCACATCCCTAGTGTGTGTAGTTTCCAGAACAGGAGTCCTGAGAGAAAAATAAGAGAGTGGGAGAGGGAAGCCCAGCTTGTGTGACCAGGAGCTGATAAATAAAGCATCTGTTGTTTTCCAAACCTGGATCACTGTCTTCTTCGGAAAATAACCTGCCTGGAGTTAGGGATGTACAAAACACCTACCTGGCTCCACACCGGGCAATCGGCAGTGGGGGGGAGGCACTCCGTCCCTCCACCCGGAATCCTCGACAGGGTGGAGGCAATCTGGTCCTCCCCCCCGGAATCCTGCCTGGCCAGCTCCACTCCGCGGCCAAGCCGCAGAGCCGCCGGCCAGCTCCAGCCACCCACAGCCAAACTTCCGACCGCTGGGCAGCCCTGCAGGGACTCAAATGGCGGCTGTCATAGCCGCCGCCATTTGCGTCCCTGTATTGAGCTACGTAAATATTTACGTAGCCTATCACAGTAGGGGGAAAAACCCCAGTATACGCAAATGGCGGTAGCCACCGCCATTTGTGTATGCTGGGTTTTTTTCCCCCTGCCCTGATAGGCTATGTAAATACTTACATAGCCTATCACGGCAGGGGGGGAAAAAACCCAGTGTACGCAAATGGCGGTAGCCACCGCCATTTGCGTAAGCTGGGTTCCCCCCCCACCGTGATAGGCTATTTAAATACTTACGTAGCCTATCACGGTCTCCATAGGGACGCAAATGGTGTCCCTGCGTTAGCTATGATAGGCTACGTAAGTATTTACATAGCCTATCATGGCTATGAAGAGGAGGAAGTGAATGGCGGCCACAGGACGGCCGCCATTGGCAAAGCAGCGCGGACGGAAGCAGGTAAGTGCTCCGTTTCGCGCGCCTTTCATGGGGTGGGGGCGGCAGGGACTTTTTCCCGCGCGCCTTTTGTGGGGGGGCGGGGGCTTCGTTCCACGACGGATTTCGGGGGGCTGAATGCACTGGCATTCAGCCTCACTGAGATCCATCGTGGAATTCTCTGACATCCCTACCTGGAGTAGGCCACAAAGCTACATAACAATATCCTTCAAAGGGATGGCCTGGAGCCTGTTACTCTTGTATCTCTGGCCAGGCACCCTGGTCCCTGAGAGCAATGATGGGAAGAGACAAAAATGTTGGTTTCTTAGCGGTGGGGCAGGCCCAAGACATTTTGCTGCCTGAGACAAAGGACAAAATGGTGCCACTCCCTATTCCATGTACAGAAGCTGACCAGACTGGTAGTTGAATCTTACTTCACTGGCAAAGGGATAGTGTCTTCCATCACACCTGACAGAAACAAGCTAACTGAGGAGGTGCAGGGCAGTTTGCATGGCACTCACAACTCTGTCCTCCAACTCTTGCCAATGCTTCCCACCCCTCAGCATCTGCCACCTGAGGTAGCAGCCTCACTCTGCCTAATGGTAGGGCTGGCCCTGCTTAGTGGGATCCTGCATGTGGGCTGCAGGCCTTGGGGGTTCTGGCTTGAAAGTCTCTGATTCTGATGACCTTGGTTTCTGGTAATCCCTGGTTGCTAGACTCAGGTTTAGTGTCAGGGCTTAGATCTGGTGCTTCTGTGGATGCTGCTAATATCTCAATAGCCTCTCCCTCTGAGTCCACTCCAAGTCATTGCTGGTAGTTTGAGTCATGATAGTGCAAATTTTAAAAAAAACCAAAACAGGATACAACTCCTATGAAGTTTAGAAAGGCTCCCTTTATAAAGTTGGCACAGAGAGCGTAAAAGACCATGACTATTTTTAAAGGCAAGATTGCTTCCTTTCAGTACTACTTTCTGTGACTCCAGGAATATCCATCCATTATTCAAACTTGCAATATTAACTCAAAGCTCCATGTGAAATCATTGAAAAGAGGATGTGTGTGTTTCAGTTCATAATACACAAACATACTACCCTTTTCTAATTTAAAAACAAACAAACACTAACCAGGGGTTAAGAAATTCTAGCTGGCCTTGAAGAGAAATAGGAAATCTATATTCTTGTGACCCTGAAGTAGGTCTTACTGACATGCGTCAGGCATTTTATAAGACCGTTTTATTATTTTATGAATTTCTGTTATCCAGTACCATTTTGGCCTCCTTTTTCTCTTTTGCTTTTTTGCTGTCCCTCCCCCCCCCCCCGCCGCCTTTCCTGGCTTTGGCAGCCAGCCATTCAACTAGTCAGCTGTGGATTCTAATGCTTCCATGCTTCTGCAACAGTATATAGGTATTTCCCAAACAAGTATCAGTTTCTTCAGACTGAAGTTATATAAGTAACTCCCGGAGCAATCCTACATGGGACCAGGGAGGAGCGGAGTGGCAGAACTTCTGCAGCATCCCAAGCTGTGTGCCTGGGGGCGGGGAGCGGTTCTGAGCTTTTCAGTCTGACCGATCTTTGCATTCCAAATCCTCTCCCCTTTCCAGCAATGTACGGAGGAGAATTAGCTATGCCAGCTCCAGGGCTAGCATACCTGACATGCCTGGATTAGTTCCATCTGGGGGAATGGAGCCACTTTGGATCCAAAGACAGCTCTTTCTCACCCTGTCCAGGGATGCCCCATTTCAGAGCTTACCACTGGCAGTAATGTCCTTCCTGCCCAGGCAAAGCAGGAGCCTCCCAACACACACACACACACACACATACACCAATGGTCCTCTCTGCTGGCAGAGACCAGCAAAGAGGTACAGCACACCATCCTAACCCCCTTCATCCATCAACAGGAGGTGGAAGGTAGGATTGCACTTTCAGGCTTTACCTAGGTTTTTAAAACCATTTAAACACAATACTATATATGTCTACTCAGCAGTAAATTCCCTTGAGTAAGGAGGTAAGTACTAAAGTAAGGTAATGGATATAGGATTGCAGCCTTATTTTTTTTTAAAAAAAATTATAGGCTGCAATCCTAAAAACACCATTGAATTCAACTGGACTTTCTATTGAGTAGACACATATAGGATTGAGCTGTAACTGTGATTCATTTCAAGACTTTTGACCATTTTTTTCTTCAAAAGTTTTAAGACTTCTCTCCCCAGTTCCTACAATGTATTTATTTATTTAAATGAATTTTATCTCTTCTTTATACATTACAGTATAGTCAAATATATAATGTTTATTTAAAAAAACCCACGAATATTAAATAGTTTTACATTTCTGCTACAAAATCAAAATGTGGAGAAAACATGGATTTTGGCCACTATAGTGTTTATTTTAATGCCATAAAAATATTTAAAAAGTGGAGAAGTAATGTCAGGTTTTAAAAATGAGTTCCATGGTACCTTAAAGACTAATAATCCTCCTCCCATATGTACCAGCCTGGACCTTAAGATCATCATCAGGGGTCCTTCTCCAGGAGCCCCCGCCAAAGGAAGTGAGGCAGGTGGCTACCAGGAAGAGGGCGTTTTCTGCTGTGGCACCCAGGCTGTGGAATGAGCTCCCTAGAGAGGTTCGCCTGGCACCTACGTTGTACTCCTTCCAGCGCCAGGTGAAGACCATTTTTATTCTCCCAGCATTTTAGCATTTTGGCTTTCTAATCTTTTAGATCTGGTGTTTTAAATCTGTATTTTAAATCTCTGCATCACTGCTAGGTTTCAAACTGTGGTGCTGGAGAAGACTCTTACGAGTCCCCTGGACTGCAAGGAGGTCAAATCAGTCAATTCTAAAGGAAATCAACCCTGACTGCTCATTGGAAGGACAGATACTGAAGCTGAAGCTCAAATATTTTGGCCACCTAATGCGAAGAGAAAACTCCCTAGAAAAGACCCTGATGCTGGGAGAGATTGAAGGCAAAAGGAGAAGGGGACAGCAGAGGATGAGATGGCTAGATAGCATCACCGATGCAATGAACAGTAGGGATGTCGGAGAATTTCTCCACGAATCTCCAGGAGGCCGAATGCCAACGCATTCGGCCCCGCGAAATTGGTGGAGAAACGGTCCACCCCCCGCCCCCCCCGGGATGGGACTTACCTTTGTCGAATGTCCCTGGCGGCTCCCAGCGGCAGTTCGGCAGTGGTTTGGCGGTGGCGGTGGCCAGTCTTCCGACCGGCTGCCACCGCCGCCATTTCCCAGTAAAAAAACAACAACAACAACAAACATGATAGGCTACGTAAAGATTTACGTAGCCTATCACGGCTAGATTTTCAAAAAACAGCGTGATAGGCTACGTAAATCCTTACGTAGCCTATCATGGCTGACTTTGGGGGGGGGAAAGTGCATACACAAATGGCGGCGCCCATTTGCGTTCCTTATTTGGGCACGTGTAGTCTACGTAAACATTTATGTAGACTACGGCGAAAATAAGGGCAACGCAAATAGCATTGCCCTTATTTTCGCCGTAGTCTATGTAAATGTTTACGTAGACTACATGTGCCCAAATAAAGAACACAAATGGCGGCGCCCATGGGCTCCGCCATTTACGTACGCGCTTTTTTTTTCCCCCCCAAGGTCAGCCATGATAGGCTATGTAAAGATTTACGTAGCCTATCACGGCTGATGACTGCAGGGACGCAAACGGCGGCGGCTACGGCCGCTGCCATTTGCGTCCCGGCAGGAGACGAGGTTCGCGGCCGGAGGGATGGGGCGCCTCCCCCCTGGCCAGAATTTCAGCCCGAGGGACAGGGCGCCTCCCCCCCGGCCAGACTTCAGCTGGAGGGATTGGGTGCCTCCCCCCCGCCCAGAATTTCGGGGGGAGGAACGGAGCGCCTCCCCCCCACCGCGAAGCAAGCTGCAGGATCAGGTAAAGGACTTTCGTCCATCCCTATAATATGGACTTGAGCACACTCCGGGAGAGAGCGGAGGACAGGAAGGCCTGGCGTGCTATGGTCCATGGGGTCACGAAGAGTCGGACACGACTGAACGACTGAACAACAACTGTTATATAGTGGTTTTAAGCTTTCATATTTAATATTGTTTAATGCTGCACTCTGTGGTTTTAATTTTTGTGAACTGCCCAGACAGCTTCGGCTATTGGGCAGTATAGAAATGAAATGAAATGAATAAATAAAGTGTTCGTGGCATAGAGTTTTCTAGACTAGTATCTACTTCTCAGATATAGGTTTTTCAAACTAGATTACTAATACAATCCTAAATGCACTTAGTAAGGACAAAGTTCCATTTAATTCAATGGGATTTACTTCTGAGTTAGGCCTGCATTGTAGAGCTCTGCCAAAGTTTTGGAAAAACTGGGCTTTATTTTATTTCATTTTGCTAAGGATTTATGTTACACCTATAAATGTTTTCATTAAGTAAAGTTCTCTTATAGAAAGAAATTTTGCCACATTCCAATTAGAACACTTCTTAATTTCCAACTGTTCTCTACTCAAACCTTTAACTCCCAACATAATGTCTTTGAGAATAGTTTAAAAGGTTGGGAACCTACAGAAGGGTTGAATTAAAAAGACAGATGAGATTCTGTGATTGTGTCTAGATCTATAAATATATTAAAATGACAAGACCTCTCTGTCCACCATCAATGAAGAAAATATGGAAGTCAATATTTATTTTGTTTATTTTTGTTATTTTATTTACAACATTTATATACTGCTCTACATCTAAACAGATTTCAGAGTGAGTAATAAAAGATAAAAAGAATAAAACACCATATTAAAAAGTGCTTTTAAAAACAGAACTGATTAAAAAAAACATGGGTGGTCAATCAAAGAAGGGTTCTTGAAATAAAGATGTCTTCAGGAGGCACCAGAAATGACACAGTGTTGGTGCCTGCCCACCCTCCAGAGGCATGGTGTTCTACAAAAAGGGCGCCACCACCCTGAAGTCTCTACTCCAGGTAGACACCAATTGGGCCATAAGTCCATGTGGAACCACCAGGAGCATCCCATCTGATGACCACAGCAACTGAGCAGATTGATAAGGGAGAAGGCACTCTCTCAGATATCCTGGTCCCAAGTTGTTTAGGGCTTTATACACTAGTAGAAAAATATTAAACCTTAAACCAGTAGCAAATGGGCAGCCAGTGCAGTTCCCTCAGCAAAGGAGTTGCATGCTGAAAAGGGGCAGATCCTGACAACAGCTGAGCTTTTGCATTCTGCACTAGCTCCATCTTCCAGACCAGCCTTAATTTTATTCTACAATTGAATAAGCAAACAATATGGGTAGTGCCAAAAGTTTCTCAACATTAGATGCATCAAGTAGAGCTTTTTTAAACTCCACTAGATGACTAGAGGTCATATTTATGCACATTAAATATTTCCTTTGGGAGATACTGCTTTTGAAAGCTGCCTTTCAAGTTAAAATCAGCAGTTGGGGTATATCATATATCTGAAGGCACCAGATAACTGAAGTCATTAAACTAGATAGATAGATAGATAGATAGGCCTGGAAAGAGCTCTGGAAAAGGCCAGAGTAGCCAGATCTAAAATCAAATAAACTAAGAGCTTGGGAAACTATTCAATCTAAATTGAATAAGCAAACATGTTCAGGATGTTACCTATTTGGGTGAAGGACTAGGTGGAAATGGTGTACTGAAAGATATCACTAGAATGCATGCCATCTCAAAAATGGCACAATCAGAAATAAGAAGGGGTTACAGAGCAATGTTGTGGGAAAATTTATGCCAAATACTCCAGTTCACACAGCCAGCTACAACCCTTACTGAAAAAATAGTACACAAGGGATACTGAATACAAGTTTGAAAAAATGTTTGAAAAGATGAGACAATTAACAGTTTCTGTATGAAAATGTTTTGAGAATCAAAGACCAATCAAATTGCTAACCAACGTGCTAGAAGAGGGAAATGGAGCAACATTATTGAATACAATTATTCTTCAGGACCAATGGAATATTTTAGTAGTGTATTCATTTGATTACATGAAATCACTATCAGTCATTTGTTTGAAAGGGGGAAATGTTGGAAACTGTCCCTTTAAGTTTCCCCTTTAAGGTGACCAGTTTATGCATAAGTCATTACCCGACCATCCTAGCCAGCTGACCTAGGTGAAGGCTAGGGTGGTTTATGGCAAGTGTGAAAAAACAAGTTAATTTGAAAACTGCCTTTAACAGAACATAAAAACAAACAGCACTTCAACAAGACCATTAATTAAGTCCCCAACTGGCTTTTTAATACTTTTAATAAGTCTTTTAGCAGAAAGCATTAATATATCTCCCACCCTCCTCACACACACTCCTTACTTAAAGGACTATTTCTTTTCTTCAGGCCTTCAGACCCAGTGACTAGGTTTGAATGACATGCTGCAGCTCATTGTGTGTTATTTAACCCATGTTGTGACACAGAGCCCACAGGCACCAGATTATATATGCAAACCCTGCTCAGAGGTTCTCATGTCATGCACGCCTAGCAAGTGTGGGTTATGCATGGGTTAAACAACCCTCACATAACCTACAACAGACTATGGAGTATGCGCAGGTTGAATAACACGCGGCCCACAGTGTGCTATGCCAGAGTAGAACAAAAGCTCATCAAGGCTGGATAATGAGTCACTTGTCACAGGGTTATAAGAGCACATTGTACTAGACATATTCCATGGATGTTGCTCTACTTAAGCACAAAGCACAATGCAACCCATGAGCTGTAGCAAACAGACTTGTGGACCAGATTAATTTTGTCAATGGGCTGCAAATTTCATCCTTCTTTGTTGTTAGTACCTGTTTGTCTGCTGGATATTCCCCAATGATGGAGCAATCAGGAACTGAGAAGAAGTTTCGATTGCCTGCATAATACCTGAGTACAGCAAATGAGGTGGACTGGGGCCAAGAGCGTGTTACTGAATCTCTAATAAATAGTGACAACAAGGGCTGTATTTTTCCCACAGTCATCACAGGCTTCATGATTTATCTTTGAATGTGACACAGCTATTTCTCCACATTAATAAATATTTTATGTTTAATCATAAAATATCTACATTTTGGACAATGTGACGTGAAATATGTAAAAGATTTACCATGAAATATGCATTTCTTTGTCGTTTGGAAGAAAAAAAATTATAGGCCTAGCAATTAGAATCCTCCATAACCCTGACCAAGCCTGCCCCAACCAGCAGGACAGCCCTGATGGTCAACAAGCTTTTTCATCCACCCAATCCAATCTGACTGCATGGAGAAGCATATTGAGTGCACTGCTAAGACACATAGAAAAATGCCAGAGTGATTGCAGAAAGTGCCGCAGAGTAAACACATGTAGCATTACACACACACACACACACACACACACACACAATGTATGTACAGAAGTACAAAACTGAGGGGAGAAACAGACCACTCTTTGAGTTCAGACCCAGTTCCAGTAGACCATGTTCAGTAAGAGAGATTATGAAACTGAGGCTAAAGAGTCACGTGTGAATTGTGAACTCTTCAGATGGGGACAGATGATTCAAAGACAAGATTGTTTAAAGGAGAGATTAAAAAGAAACCAAATGCACAGTTTCAAGATGGGCGATACATGGTTCAACAACACTACAAGCGAGAAGGATCTTGGAATTGTTGTCGAACACAAGCTGAATATGAGCCAACAATGTGATGTGGCTGCAAAAAAGGCCAATGCTCTTTTGGGCTGCATTAATCAAAGCATAGCTTCCAAATCCCGGGAAGTACTAGTTCCCCAATACTCAGCACTGGTTAGGCCTTATCTGGAGTACCGTGACCAGTTCTGGGCACCACACTTTAAGAAGGATGCAGACAAACTGGAGAGGATTCAGAGGAGGGCAACAAAGATGATCAGGGGACTGGAAACAAAGCCCTATGAAGAGAGACTGAAAGAACTGGGCATGTTTAGCCTTGAGAAGAGAAGACTGAGGGGAGATATGATAGCGCTCTTCAAGTACTTGGAAGGTTGTCACAGAGAGGAAGGCCAGGATCTCTTTTCGATCATCCCAGAGTGCAGGACACAGAATAATGGGCTGAAGTGACAGGAAGCCAGATTCCAGCTGAACATCAGGAAAAACTTCCCAACTGTTAGAGCAATACGACAATGGAACCAATTACCTAGGGAGGTGGTGGGTTCTCCCACACTGGAGGCGTTCAAGATGAGGCTGGACAGCCATCTGTCAGGGATGCTCTGACTTGGATTCCTGCATTGAGCAGGCGGTTGGACTCGATGGCCTTGTAGGCCCCTTCCAACCCTACTGTTCTATGATTCTATGATTCTATGAATTGTTGCTCTCCACTCCTTCCTCTGCTTCCACTCCCATTCACAATGCTGGACTGAGGAATCCTGAGAGGAAAAAAGCTGTAAGAAATGTAGCTTCCTGCAGGCACGTAGCCAGCCTAAAATTCTGGGGTGGCCACCAGAAAAGTAGGGGACAGTTCATCTGGTTTGCAGGCCTTTTAAAGACAAAATGTAAAGTGTTTTTCAATTATTTGATTTTTAAAAAACTGTAGGGGGGGTAGAGAAAATTTAGCCCACCCCTGGCCTGTCTACAGGATTTTAGACTGGATTTGCAAATCCAGGATTTGCAAGCTTCCTGGATTTTAGGAAATGTGGCTAGGGGAGGGAGAAGCAGCTTAGCTAAAGACTGAAAGGAGAGGAAGAACATGGTGCCTTGGTGGTGTTATGCAAGCCAGCGTTGGCCGGGGGGCTGTTGCAGATAGGAAAATATGAAGCTGCCTTATACTGACTCGGAATGTTGGTACATCTAGTCCCACACTGTCTACTCTAATTGGTAGCAACCTTACGGAGTCTCACACAAGAGGTCTTTCCCAGCCTTGCTCCCTAAGCCCTTTTCAACAGGAGATGCCAGGGATTGCAGCAGTAATCTTCCGGATGTGAAACCAATGGTGTAACTAGGGCTGGACCTCAGGGTCAAGCCCAAGGCCCTGCAGCTCAGGGCCACCCCAAATGATCACCCAGAGAGTGGCAGGTGATGGGTGCAGCAGAGAACAGGCCTTGCGTCAGCACTACGGCTAGTATTTGCATGCTGAAGCCCATCTGGGCTGACTCTGCTCATTGCAGTATCCCTTCTTTCTTCTCATTTTTAAAACATAGTATAGTTGGTGTGGCTGGCTGGGCATGCACAAGGTTACCAATGCTCATTTTATTCTTATTCCTTTAAATCTATATTTGCCCTTCCAGTTGGAACCAAGGTCACCCCCGCAGCATGCCACGGAGCCTCCACGGGATGCTATCTCAAACAGCTTTTTGAAAGGTTGAAAAACCTTTTCATCTCCCCCCTGGAATTAAAAGGGAGGGCAAGACAGCATCTGGATGAGATCTTGGAGAAAAGTACTCTCCGCAAAGCAGCAGGGGGGCTGGGTTCCAAGACTACCTTCCCAGAGCATAAACATCACAAAAAGCTGTTTTGAAACTCCTATCTAATAGGAGAAAACAGGGCTGACATGTTCCATTGTAATATATGGATTAAGAAATATCAACAACATACGAGGGATGGTTTAAGAGATATCAACAGTATTTTAGAATATCTGAGGACCTGCAAGATTTATTTGAAGAGAAACACAGCTACAGCAAGGAGAAAGAAAGGAACTGCATCACCGCCCACTCCCCCCGTACCTCCACTGGCAAAGGCTCCGAGAACCAAAGATACAGGGGAGTTACTTACTTTGATAAAAAAATTATCTTTGCAATTTGCGGAGCAAGCTAAGAAGTTGGATTCAATTCAGAATTCCATCACTGCCCTGCAAGGGGCTGTGGATTTAATTAAGACCTCTTGGCAAAAAATGGAGGCAAAGGTTAATGAGCTGCAAGATAGGCTGACAATGAACAAAACTACGACACAAGCTTTTGTCAAACATTTATCTGTCAGAATTTCCCAACTGGAGGCCTTCATGCACAGATCCAACGTACGTATTATTGGTATTAAAAATTTGCCTAGTGATGTAAATTTGCCTACCTTTGTAGACAAGCTTTTGCATGAGATACTCTCTGTGCCATCTGATTATTTACTTGATATTGAACAGGCATTTTGTGTGCCAAATGCTAAAGGGACTATGATTATAGTCCAATTTGCAAGAATCTCCACAAAGAATTATACCCTGCATTTGGCAAGAGAGGGTGGAAGTCTTTTCTGGAAACAAGATAAAGTTATGTTATTTCCAGATTACATCAAAGAGGTGGCTGATAAAAGAAGGCAATTCGTTAAGGCGAAAAATATGGCAAAACAAATGAACTTACAATATCACTTAAAATATCCTGCTACGTTTTGCATTGTTTCTGAAGGTCAGATGAAGAAGTTCCTAAATCATGAAACGGCGGAGACATGGCTGAATGTAAAAATGCATGAGATTTCTGTTCCAGCCCCATGAACTGGAATCTTTAAAAAAGTTTTGTTAACTGTCTATGTTTAGTCCTCAAGATTCATACTAGGCCAGAGATAACTGATTATACATATATTCATTTGCTTTCTTTCATGTTTCTTCTCTTTTTTATTTTTCTTTAAATTCTAGGGATGTCAGAGAATTCCACCACGGATTTCAGTGAAGCCAAATGCCAGTGCATTCGGCCCCCCGAAATCCATGGCAGAATGAAGCCCCCCGCCCCACCACCCCGCAAAAGGGATGTGAAACAAAGCACTTACCTGGTGCCATTTGCGCTGCTTTGCGAATGGCAGCTGCATCTGCGGCCACCATTCACTTCCCCATTTAGGCCATGATAGGCTACGTAAGTATTTACTAATGCCAGGATGCCATTTGCGTCCCTGCGGAGGCCGTGATAGGCTACATAAGTATTTACGTAGCCTATCACGGCAAAAGAAGGGAATGCAAATGGCGGCCGCCGTAGCTGCCACCATTTGCGTTCCTGGTTTTTTTGCCTTAATAGGCTACGTAAATATTTACGTAGCCTATCATGGTAAAAAAACAGGGGAGCAAATGGCGTAGCAGCCGCCATTTGCGCCCCTGTCTTTCGCTGTGATAGGCTATGTAAATATTTACATAGCCTATCACGGCCAAAAACATGAACACAAATGGCGGCCGCCGTAGTTGCCGCCATTTGAGTCCGCAGGCTCCAGACGCCTGCGAATGCACCCGGCCGGCAGCTCCACAGAGTTGCCGTGGAGCGGAGCCAGCCGGGTTAGGATTTCGGGGGGAGGTGCGGAGCGCCTCCCCCCCACCGCGAATCACCCCTGCGAAAAGGTAAGTGACTTTCGTACATCCCTATTAAATTCTCGTTCTCTAAAATGGATATGATATGTATTTAAATATATTGTTTGAGGATGTATTGTGCACACTCATTTCTCTATCTAGTATAAAATATATTACTGACTGTTGTAAGGTTGCTTCCAAGCTTTATTATTATATAACATTATAATTTCATCATCATCATCATTATTATTATTATCATTTCTATAAGACTACTTAGTAAGATTTTTGGTTGGTTAAACTTTTAAGCTTTATTATTACTATAATTATATTCTAACTTAAGGGCAATATATGGTTACTGGGGATGAATTGTAGGCCTGCTTCCTTGTTATAAGACTGATGATATGATATTGAAATGTAAGGTTGATTATTAAATTGTAATATTGCTAATGTTATAGGTATAGTTTTTAAAGTAGAATGGGATCTGAAGCCCATGTGTACTGGAGTTTAAATTTAACCCTTTAAAAAAGAAAAAGAAAAAAATTCCTCCTCCCCCTTTCCCCCCCTTTCTTTTCCTTTTCGTTATTGTTGTGTCTTCCTAAGAATATTGTATTCTTGGGAAATTGTAGTTATTGATCAGGTTGCTGGTATTGTTTATTTCATTTATAAAGACAAAAATAAATAAAAAGTATTTTTTTTAAAAAAAATCTATATTCGCCCTTTCTACAACAAAGTGGTGTTTATTCCCAATGAAATGTGTTTCGCAGCAGAAGCAAACTGCATTTTATTTCTGTGGTCACATTGGTGCTATGATTGATGCAAGTTTAAAATGTGAAATTGAACATGCTCAAAGTATTCTTTTTTAAAAAAATCAGAATTGGCAAACAGTTGTTGCTGTTGTTCTCTCTAGCGTATCAGGAATGTAGAAAGTTGTAGAGAATGGAATGGGGGTGGGGGAGAAGAGAAATGTTTGTTGTATGTTTACAACCAAACTATGGTCATCTAAAGCCATCCCCCATAAGGCCATTATTATGTAGCTGCACCACCGTGTGAAGGATGTACTCTGTCATCTATCCCCAATGGGTTTTGTGCACTGTTTAGGCTCAAGAATGTTACCTGTCTATCTTCTCAAATGATTTTATTCGAGGAGCAATAGCGATACCATAGGCTGCATTACTCTTACGTGGATGGCAACAGTATCTCATGACACCATGCTAGGAGCATAACTGGATGCCTCATTTTTAGTACTGTAGGATGTCAGGGTGTTGCTGAGGCTACTTTGTGCTGAGCACCATGATGTCACAGTACTACACCATTTATATAGAGCACACTGAGTCTCCTGGGTGGCAATGCCCAATTCAGGCCGAAGGCAACCAACACAACCTGACTGAGTTCAAACCACAAGTCCTGCCTAGCCCCAATAAGCTCTACTGCTGCTAGCTAATGAGAGCTGCTCCAACTCTCCCATGTCAGTCTGAACCCAGGTGCCTGTGTGGGTCTTCCAGATTTCTTTCACTGTCTTTCCTTCTTTTAGCTATTTTAGTTTGCCTTTTCTCAGTTTTCACCTCTCCTTTTTTATTTAAATTTTTTTAAGACAGTTGCCCTCGTTGATTAGACATTGGACAATCGGGTGCTCCTTATTAGACGTACAGAAGAAAGAGAAGTGTTTTTTTAAAAACAAGTTATAAAGACAGAGATAAAGGACCAAAGAAAGAGCACGCAAATGTCTGGAAGGTGATACAGCACAAGCAGGAAAAAGACAAAGTTGCACTCCTCTGTCTTATTCCCTGTTCACACTCACAGACATCCTGCACATAAAGGGATAAAGATTTTGTACAGATAAAAGGTAAAGTGTAGAGAGAAGGTGTAATACATCAGATTGCAAGAGTGGATAATGCAGAGACAAGAACACATTTAAATGATAAATGGACAACTGGGACACATTGTCAGAATTTTAATTTAGGGGTAATTCCCCAAGACTCTATTTATTTTATAACATATCTGCAGATAAACATTTCAGAAATATTTACTGATTAAAATCTTACCTAAGTAGCATTAGCTCTTCAAAGTTTGCTGAAGCCCAGTTCAGAAGTGGAAGACAGATTTTTTTTCCCCCTAACACAATCTCTTTGGTTAGATCTGAGACAACATCAGCCTTTCTTATTTCCCTGGGATTTTATTTCATTCTTGCAGGCTTAACATCCCATTGCATGAACAAAGAAAATATCAGACAGAAAGGGCTTCAGGCTAGCTCCTTCCAAAAGGATTCGACCTTCGAAATACTATCAATATCAACCCTTACACCCGCACGGTTAGCACTTTTTAATACATTCGCTGAAAGCCATTAATAAAGCAACAGTCATAGTCTGGTTCTTAACCATGTGTCACACTGAAATAAGTTCATGTAAATCTGTGAACTGCACGACAATGATCAAATTAACAGTCATTTCAGGGGGAAAAATCCCCCTCAGGCTGAAAAATAATTAGTAGTCTCTCACTCTTTTCCTACTAATAAAAATCACGATATTATTGTTGACTGTGCTAATAAAACACCTTCTGTGACCCTGATGTAGTGGTGCAAAATACATGGCTGACTCCATTGTGCAGACCTCACACCTATTTTATCTGACATTTCTATCGGGTTTCCCCCGCCCCTTCCCTCTAGTGACGTCTAATTGTCAAAATGCAACTTCCTTTCCTTTCCTTTGCCTTGCTTTGCTTTTAATAATTCATATCCTAAAGCAAATATCAGGTTTCTGTTATGCTTGTATTTCTTTTGTATCAGAGAGTTTAAAGGAAGCTGTTGATGGGGAGAACAATTTTAAAAAACATCTTCTTGCCTAGGCTATCAATGGAAAGCTCTTGCCCTCTCAGTAAGGACTGATGAAAGATCAAAACAAGGAACCCCACTCTATCTTCAGATTGGTCAGTATGTAGTAACAAATGTTTAACCTCTGCCATGTTTGCTAGTGCTTATTAAACTCACATGCACAGAAGTACTCTAGTCCTTACAAGTGAATTAAGTAGCACCACTGTTTAAGATTTAGGTAGCACAAATAATGTGTGGACTCATTTCACAGATCGTGCAGAAGCAAATCAAGGTTTGCCACCAAGGGTACACTCAGTGAGAAGGAACAGCCCATCTTTTCAAACAAACATTTGTCACATTTACTCCTTATGTTGCAGGTGTATTTAACAGATCATAGATATATATCTAAAAATGCAATATATAAACAGTATTGGAGCCAAAGATGATTCTACAAGAGCCTGGTTAAGGAAAGATGTATGGCCTTTCTAGAGAATGTTGTTTTCACATGGGCAACACATAGTGATTGACAGGCATGATCAGATGATTCCCTCAGCAACTGCTTTCATGAGGGTGGGGTATTATTTTATTTATATATTTATTATATTTATATCCCACCTTTCTACCACTGTGGAACTCAAGGTGGCTACATGTGGTTCCCAGGTGGTCCCCCCTCCAAGCACTGATCAGACCCAGACCTGCTTAGCTTCAGCAAGGTGGCTGCCTCATCGGCCTTTAGACCATGTTGCTTACTCACAGTTTTCCAGCAGTCAATTCACAAATCTCGTTGCTGTAATCTCAGAATTCTTCTCCTGGGAAGCAAACTCATTGTGGACATGAACATTGTATGAAAGATGGTTGTTTGCATGTCATGACCAATTGATTCTCTACCTGCTATTAGGAAAAGTAGAGTTCTATTGCCATGGTAGGTGGAAAAGCAATCTCCACGTGAAGACCTGGCCATCCTACCCATGAGCAGAGACTGAATTCCCTGCAGAAGGTATTTGCAGATGACTGGTGAAAACAAACCAGGCCACATCTTGCGGGGAAGCTAAACATTTGTCATCTTCTTATAGAACAGATTAAAATTTTTCTGTACTTAGGCAACTTCTAACAATAAGTGGGTCCAAAAAGTCCAGTTTACAAGGACTTGCTTGTAAACTAGCTCAGGATAATCTTTATATCAGGAAAGGAAAGCAGTTATCAGAGATCTGATTTTTTTTATTCAAAAACTGCATTGCGAAATTTGCAGAAGTGCAAATGTCAAAGGATAACTGAGTTTCAGTTTGCATAGTGGTTTGAAAATGCGATATTAGCTACGTTCCCATTGAAATGCGAACCGAACGAATTTCTCCCCTATCCCTACTTGATCATTATTCCTGTGATGTGGGCTTACACTAGGCCAGGTTCCCCAATCCGGTGCCCTCCAGATGTGGACTGCAACTCCCATAATTCCCAGACAGCATGGCCACACTAGGCAACAAAGAGCTCACCCAGATGCCTTCCTGTAGGCTTTTTTACCTTGCTAAGCCTGCCAGATACATGCCTCCTTGGAATGAGCGCCTCTGAAATCCAAAACTGTTTACCTCCTGTGTACCTGTAGCCACCTGCCAATTTCTTAGCATAGCATTTGGGTTGTGCTTGTTCTGTCTCTGAAATAATAAGAAATTCACATATTTCTGTGATAAAGCTTAGAACACTCCAGGCTCTTTTCCACAAATAGGATTTTTAAGTACTCTCTATCTTTCAGGCATTATCAGAAAACAAATATTAGTAAACAGCAGGTAGTAGGTAAATGGCAGTGGGGAAAATATCTGTTTAAATTCTATAACATGTTGGGTAATTAATGTCAGTACAAAATGAGAAGATGTGAATTGCATTGAAGGAAAAGGGAGCTTCACTTAGTCTTCACAAGTACTCCTCAAGAATGGAATGCAAAACACTCAAAATCTCTACTAAGTGGAAATTTACTCAAATAATTTTAGCATCTTAAAGGACTAAGCCCCAACTTGCCAAAAGTGGAAGAAAATTCCCAACACAGTTTGAAACTGAGATCAGCAATCTCTCTGAAGGATAGGACTCTTCCACATATTCTGCAGAGACCAACTTGGATTTGCTACCCGATGTACAAAATATATGCATATCACATTCATAATTTACATGTTTTACATATGCATCTAGATTAATCCCACAACTATATAAATTATAGAACACGTGTTCAACTTTTCCACTAGACTGTGGCTGGGTTTACTTTCTTGAGTTATCTGCTCAACATAGTTCTTTGCCATTGATTCGCTCATTGTCCTTAGGATGAGTTTCAACTCAGTGTTTCCATCTGTAAAATGGCTAAAAGTTTTCTAGATGCTTCATTTATTAATCATATAATGCATATGTACTACTTGATATATAGTATGTGAACTGGCTCACTTCCGTAGGTTATTTCCTATTTCTGATAGTGGTACACATAGCCAAGATTGTGGTGTGATGTGGGGGAAACTGGTAATATGTGTAGATGGTAATGCTTGGTGGCAGTAGAATTGTTAGCACATTCAAAGTAGCTGTACACACCTTGGTTGAAAAGGGAGTTTTCTGTGACTTTGTGCAGAGACCAAGCTGCTAAGCCTGCCAAGGTACCACAATTATACTTCAAGAATTGCTGTCCTACACCTATGGAAAATTGGAGTGAAAATAACTAATAACTGACAAAACCTAATCTTCCTCCTATTCTCATCAGTTTCAACTGCTTTATGTACATGTAGATAATCTTCAAAATTTCAGTTGAGCAGCTATCAATACTTTACAGTCTGTTTTCTGGAGATTTCAGCATTGTTCCTTTACTAGACAAGTGACCTGACCATTGTTGGTGAGGAATCTTCAGTGTGGATCTCTTCTCTCACACATCTGGCTTATTATACTTCACATATTTTTGGAGCATCAGGATACTCTGCTTGTTCACCATATCTTCTCTTTTCCCTCACACTTTCCCTTTTGTTTGACTTTGAATGGAATTGAATGTGATCTTACCATATTTTATTGTAATATTTGTAGAATTGTCCTGAATGCCAACTGAAAATCATCATGATCAACCTCAGTCCCTCTTCCTGATTAGAGATGTCACAGATTACAATGAAAGGCCAGTAGGAAAAGCTTCATGAGATGGTTGGCCACAAGGTCATTTATTGGCTTTATTACAAATTTCCCCAAAACATTTCATAGTCAAATGATTGGCAATCAGTGAAAGAGTCAATAGGCTGGTTTTCTATCCCCCAATAGACAACAATTGGAAAAGGCCCTTGTATTGCCTGAAGCTGGGGGGGGGGGATGATCAGCCTAGGCCTCCTGACTGCTTTCTTGGTTTCCACTTTAGACCTTCTCCTCACCTACCTCTCAAACCATGTTCCCAAAACCTCAAGATCAAGAAAAAGTTAGGGCTAAATTGTATGGGCTAAAAGAACATTAAAGTTAGCTCCTTTCCTAGTACAAACATTCCATTTCTCTGGTAGCATCACATCTGGAATAACAGTAGCTCTTTTGTACAGGACAGACCAAATTCTGTCTGCCATACAAAAGCTTTGCCATTATTATTAAAGTAATTGCAGGAAACTACAAACATGTTGCTGCTATCTATTCCTTTAACAACTGAGTGTTAAGCATGACATATATGTGTAAAGTAAGTGCTGGAACAATGAAGATGAATGAATCATGATCACAGGTGACATATGACATGACATGAATAGCTCTATGTTAATTTCAGGTTGCTTTGCCGTGATTTGCTTGTGTCATTGCAGGAGGGGGCAGTTTAAGGAGTCCATAATTTTAAAATGACGTTGGAACACAGTTATCTGAAAGTCCCAGAGAGAGCGCTTAAAAATGAAAGGATACAAACCTGTACTGACATTCTCTCTCTCTCTCTCTCTCTCTCTCTCTCTGCCTCTCAGCTTACCTTGCTTATCTAGCAATACATCTATACCCACATCTCAAATCATTATGGATAATAATTCCTAACTGTTTTACGATCCGTTTTCTTTTAACTGCAAAATCCACAAAGGTAATTAAGGCAATTTGAAACAATTATCGAAAAACACAACTGAATGGGCCCCCAAAAGTTTTACTATACCCTAAGGACGAGGGTGAAGAGGAGAAATATGCATGCACAGCAGTAATATTATTTCGAATGTTACATTCATTCCTGCTAGCTAGCCAAGCTCAAATTAATTGTACTGACTAAACTTTTTTTCTTGGAGAAAATTAAAGATATGCTGTTGTCAACACTTGAGCATAACCTTGCCGACACTTAAACGCAGAGAAGGGTGTGACATCCTGCCCTAGCTGCCGTTTGCTAATTAATCACTCTGGTATTTAGGACCATTCAAGCAGACAAATTAATGGAGAATAATTAGTGTATCTTTGTTCCAGCTCAGCTCTACACACACCGCACACTCTCAGGGAGAGAGAGGAAGCATGAAGAAAGTGAGCCATTAGCATGCACATAGTTTCGCTTCTGTTCCGCGCATTCTGCAGAGATTAAGAGAAAAGCCAAATTAGCAGTCGTGTGACTGGGGTTAGGGCATCTTTGTGCAAAGAGAGCCCTCCGCTTGGTGCCGCCTTTCAGAAGCGAGTTGTTGATCCTGAAGTTAGATTTCACAAAACACAATTAAAACGGTCCTCTTTTCTCTCTTGCTGACACATACACACAGAAATAGGAAAAAAAGCATATGAAAGAGGGGAGGGGAATCACAAGAGTTGTTTTTCATTAAAATGGTTTGTTTAAAAATTTGAATCACTGTAGTGGAACATATCAACTCCTGTTTCCCAATTTTTTTCTTTTTTTTCTAGTCATTCTCTCTGATGGACAAAACAGAATAAGTTGCAATATGCCACATACACTATTTGACTATCACTTTGGTCAGCCACAAAGCCATTCATTACTGCATGTGCTTCCCTCCCCATTCCACTTCCATAGCCCCTCAGTGCACATGTGAGACTGCACTATCCAAAGAGAGATTGCAAAAAGCAGCAAATAAAAATGGAGTGCAACAAGAAACGTCTGCGAGAGTCAGGTACAAATAAATGCACACAATACTTATCAGGATTAACAATGTAGAGGGTGGAATGGTTCAAACTGTATCACAAGCACTTTGGACTGAGTGGCATATTGTTTTGTACATAATCTTTAACTCCCATGTGACACAGATATATCAATCATTGGGTAAAACAATGCTGAGGATCTGTGGCGAACCACCTAGCCACCACTCTGTTATATATTATGCCCTTGAACACTGGAAGCTTTTGAAGGGTAGGATCCAGCCACCCACTCCCAACATCTTTGTGACTTGAGGCTCAGGTGGCCTCAGTGACATGGACTGCCTTCTACCAACTTTGGTTGGTGGCCCAGCTACCCCCCTATCTGGACAGGGATGCCCTGGCTTCAGTTGTCTGTGCTATGGTAATCTTCTAGTTAGATTACTGTAATGCACTCTATGTGGGGCTGCCTTTGAAGATGGTTCAGAGGCTGCAGCTCATGCAGCGGTGGTCAGATTGATAATGGGGACCAGAATTTTTGAACATATAAGACCTACTCTGACCTGCTTGCACTGGCTGCCTGTATGTTTCCAAGGCAAGCCCAATCCAAGGTGCTGGTTTTAACCTATAAAGCCTTACATGGCTTGGGACCACAATACCTGACGGAGCACCTCTCTTGGCATGAACTTACCCGTACACTGCACTCAACATCTAAGGTCCTCCTCCAGCTCGGAAGACAGCAACAAGGGAGAGGGCCTTCTCAGTAGTGGCCCCCCAATTATGGAATGAGATCCCCGATGAGAGCTGCCTGGCTCCAACATTGTTATCTTTTTGGTGCCTGGTGAAGACTTCTTTCTTCTCCCAGGCATTTGGCAGCATATAATAAGTTTTAATCAACCCTGGATTGTCTTATGGTTATGGTTGTTTCCTTGAGATTGCTTGTTTGAAGTTGTTTTAGATATATGTTCTCTTGTGTATATTGTCTCTTCATGTGTTTTTATGTAAATAGATTTTAATCTCTGTATACTGCATTTTTAATGTTTTAAAGCTTTGTAAACTTCCCAGAGAGCTTTGGCTATTAAGCGGCATAGAAATGATGATGATGATGATGACATCCCACCAAAACCTCATCATATTTATGCAGCAGCTCCCTTCCACTAGCACCCCGAGTATCTTATATATAGTGCAGGGGTGGAGGTACACACAGGAAAGGCATTCCCACAACCCTAAACTCCCCACTCCAGGGTACTTTCTACAAGCTGTCAGGAGCTTGAGCATAACCATTCCATCTCTTCTGTCCTCCATTTTTCTTATCTTTCCCCCCTTTTCTTATTTTATTTAATTTTCTTTATTTTAACAAGGACACACTGAGACTCCATGTCTCACTCAAACTGCTCTCAGCCATCAGTCCTCTTCATGTGTTACTCACCCATTTGGGCTCCATGAGGACAAGGTTGTGTGACTATCCTGCTGGCCCTGACATCACAGGCCTTCCTGTCCCCACCCTGACATCCAACATCCATACATTGAGGGTGGACATCTTCAAAAACGAAGCTTCTGCAAGTAGATATCTAGGCATGTAGGCTTCCGTTTTGGAGACATCCACACTCAACGTTGGGAATGGAGATGGGAAGCCATGCAATATCAAGGATGTGTGCGGCCACAGAGCAGAGCTCCATGAACTTGTGGAATCCCCTTCACATGAGGAATGCATGAAGGGGGCTATAGACTTGATTGGTAGACTCACACTGGGCCAACACAAACATTTATTTAAATGTGTTTTCATTTTTAGAGTAGGCACAGGGGCCCTGATCCATATCCTAGCATGGGGAGTTGGGAGGATTTTAAGATCTGGATTGAGCCTCCTGCACCTACTCTAGAGTAAAAATGAAAAAAATGCATAGCTGCTAGTCACAGATTTAAAGTTGTCCTGTTTTGGCCCACATTCTGTCTGATATCTGTTTCTACTCTCTTGTTTCCCCTCTCTTTCTCTCTGTAGAACAACAACATTCCCTTTGTAGGGCAGCAATGTTCTGTAAGCTCATAAATTTCTATGAGGCAGTTTGGGGAGTTTTGGTAAAGCTCAATTCTCTTTTAATTCTCAAATATTTAGACTTCTGCTTGCTTAAGGTGCCTCTGCATACATAGAAACCACTACCTTATTTTTAGGTGGCCCTGTTTCACTTCCAGATTGATAGTCACTTAACCACCTGAGCTTGCTGTTAAAGGGAATGCTTCAAATGCAATGACAGCTGTGCTCCAATTCAGATTCAAATGCCAGCTCAGCCCCTGCGCTCATTTTTTAAGGGAACAAGGCTAGGAAGAGGTTTTTAAAAACCCACTGTATTGCAATTTATCATATTCAAACATCTGAAAATCCACCCACAAACTGGGATAAAGTGTTCCTTAATAGGGGCAAGGGGCACATCACACACTTGTGTGTATAATGAAACTGCAGTGGTTATTTAGATTGTTGTTGTCGTAGTTGTTTTAATGAAAAGCAACTTAAGAAGGGCTGATTGTGAGAGGAGTTCAGAAGGGGTGCTTAACGCTTTTCAACTTGTTTTCCAGCTCAAAATAGCCCCTCCCCAAATCCAGGGCAAGCTCCAGGTGTGAGGAAACCCTCAGCATAGGCCCCTCCAGTAGGCCCCTCGTGTTGGTGTGCTCCCCTTTTGATGGGTAGTGGGTGGTCCCTCCTATTCATTTCTGCCTGCCAGGTATGTGCAGATGGATGGGCCAGCTTACCAAGGAGTACAGGATGACGGCAGTAGTAGGGCTCCACCAACAAGTGCTGGACAGCCACCGTTGTAACTGCTAACTCTGGGATATTGTGGACGATTACAATAACAGCTGCCCAGCGCTCAGAAGAGTGTCAGCCAGTGGGGTCCAAGGCTGCAGGATGTCGCTAGCTGATGCCGGGACTGCCCAAATTCTTTCTCCCTTCTATACCATTCCAGATGCAAGGGTAAGTATGCATCTGGAACCATGCAAGCAGGGAGACAGCTTGGGAGGAGCAATTTTGAGCAGAAAAATGTCAGGAGGGAAGAGATACAACCCCTCACCCTGTCACTCAATTTTTCCCCTCCCTGAAGTTGACTTTTATTTTATATTATATTTTGTATTTTATTTAATAAAGATTCTCTCAAGTGTTCCTTACACACATTTATAATATGTCATTTGCTCCTTTCCCGGGGCTCTCCCAACAAGAATAAAACTGCACTGTATTTCACACACACCAGGTTCTCTCTCTCTCTCTCTCACACACACACACACACACACACACACACAGGCCAGTGTGGTGTAGTGGCAAGAGTGCTGGACTGGGAGACGGGAGATCCGGGTTCTAGTCCCCACTTGGCCATGGAAGCTCACTGGGTGACTTTGGGCCAGTCACACACTCTCAGCCCAACCTACCTCACAGGGTTGTTGTTGTGAGGATAAAATGGAGAGGAGGAGGATAACGTAAGCCGCCTTGGGTTCCTTGCAAGAGGAAAAAAGGTGGGATATAAATGCAATAATAATAAATAATAAATGAGATGTGGAAGCCAGAGTTCTAGTAGAACCAAGGAAGAACCAGCTCAGAGATCATACAGTGAGAAATATTTGGCCATGCAAAGGGGACCTGTATCGATTCTATAAAATAATAGACTCAGTTTGATGTGAGTGAAATCGTACTGCAATTTGCTATGCCATGTGTGCCTCACATCATTCCTGTTTATATCACACAAGAGCACAGAGTATTCACTCCTAGTGGCTATCATGACAGAAATGTACCAGATTGTGAAGCCCTACACAGACGTCCACCTGCCCACATGAAGGGCTGAAGTGTGGAGGGGGAGTGCAGGACACGGAATAATGGGCTCAAGTTACAGGAAGCCAGATTCCGGCTGAACGTCAGGACAAACTTCCTGACTGTTAGAGCAATACAACAATGGAACCAATTACCTCGGGAGATGGTGGGCTCTCCCACGCTGGAGACATTCAAGATGAGGCTGGACAGCCATCTGTCAGCCATCCATTGACTTGGATTCCTGCAGTGAGCAGGGGGTTGGACTTGATGGTCTTCTAGGCCTCTTCCAACCCTGCTATTCTATGATTCTATGTGGGCTTGCACTCAAGCCCCACCCCCAGTGTCCCTGCTCACCCATTACCCAGTTAGAGCTTCACCCACTGAGCACGAAGGTCCAAAGAGTGTTTGTAAGTGCATGCAGCTGACTGTGCTTACAGAGTTCCCATGACAGGAAACTCTGATAAGGCAGGGGTTGTGATTGTGGGAACATATTCAGCTGAATGAGCTTTCACAACCTTCTTCAGACCTTCGTACATCTAACTGGGTACCGAGTGCGTGAAGATGCTTGGGGGAAGGGCTTATGTGTGTGCCCATGTCACCCTCCACATTTTAGCCCTACACAAAAGCAGGTGAATGCCTGCCTAGGGCTTGAGGCTTCTATAAAGCTGCTGTACATTGGGTTCTGGGCTATGTACTGACAAAAGACAGCAGCGGAGGCTGGTGGCTCTGATTTCAGTGTGGCTGTGTATCCATTCTGGGTTTCAGTCAGAATGAGCGAGAACTCTAAATGAGCTATCCAAGTTACTGAACCCTATCCTCAAAATAGGTTCATCAACATCTTGGACAGCTGCTTTAGAGTTCTGGCTGGTTCTGACTGAAACTCAGAATGGATTCACAGCCTCCCTCCTGGGTGAGAGAGTAGGAAAGATGCAGGGTGGAATGAAAGAGCAGTAACAAACCACACACACACTTTTTTCTTTGTCTTTTTTAAAAATCCTCATCGGGTTATAGTGAGCCTGAGAAAGCCCTTCTGTCTCCTACTGAATGACTGCCTGCAATAAGGCCAGATGCTACTCAAAAGATTCCCCATCCTGGGAGCAGGTTCGTCCCAGGAAACTGAAAGTGCATCATTCTCATTTCGACATCAACCTTGCGCGTGGGAGGGGCCGCGCTGACATCAAGGCCACTTGGCCATGACTAAAAGAGCTGGCCCCATATGCGGCAGCAGCTGAGCAGCAGAATGTAATTTAGCTGCACCAGCGGGTGCAGAGGTCAATGATTTTATATTAATGGGGATCACTACAGTTCTAAGCTGTGGCGTGCTTTGAAATAAGTGTTGTACAAGGCAGCAAAGAGAGCTCAGCAGAGGAAATGAGCTGTTTTGCTGTCTTCTCATGCCTAGCAGCAAACACTGGGACTTTTAAAAGTTGCAGCAAATATAATGCCCCATCATCTTCTATAAAAAATAAACAACTTCACCCATTTTTTCTAAAAAAAAGTAAAAGTAAAAGTTTTAAAATAATGATTATCATTCTCATTACTACTTGTCTATTTTTGGTTAGTGGCATAAAACCTCACATAAAACTCATCCAAAGGCAGCCTACAAAACTGGGGTGGGGCATCTTCGGGCGTGTGGGGGGGCAAAGCTGTGCAGTGATGTGTGAGTGTAACCCATACACATAGCATGTGTCACTACATTTTCCTTGTGTGTGTCTTTTCTTTGTTAGTAAGATTCACATTTCATGAGATTTACAGTGCAATCCTATGCATGTTTAGACAAACAAAAGGCCTACAACTCCCAGCATTCCCAATGCTGGGGGTTGTAGGACTTTTGATGTCTAAACATGCATAAGATTGTTCCCTTAGACGCCTACACAGAGTGGCAAAAAAAATCTTGGGAATTTGATAGCAATGACGTAGAGGAGTATTATATTCAAGTTTCACACAAGAGGCATCCTGAACTCCAACAAAACTTTGCTTCGAGTGAGGGGTATTTAATTTTTTAAAAAAGAAACTAAAAAACAAGGGAGAAAAATAGATGTGCAAACACAATACAGCCATCTTTGAGAATGTCCTATTGTATTCTGGCATCACCATCCTTATTCATAACAATGACACCTATACATGACTTGTCAGGAAAAGGTTCCCATGGTCTAGAATGATTTCCTTCACCTTGGAAACATTGGTGAATACTCTATGGACAGTAGCAATGGGATCTGAGATCATGTCTTTGGCAGAGGGAGGAGAAATCGGAATGTTTGATTAGGGCTTGGGATTCCAGAGGACCCTGGGCCACTCACTTAACTTTTCATTTATCAGCTCCTTTGTGCATCAGCCAACATAATACAACTTCTGCATATTTTGAATTTTGAACTGCACAAATGTTCATTGGAACTGATTTTTTCCCACCAGAACAGCACATTTCAGGTTTAATTCAGGATCTGCCTTCCATTGACAGAAGGGTTCCACTCACAGAAGGCTTCTACAAGAACTAGAGGCTTGCTTTAAAGAGAGAGAGAGAGAGAGAACTGGGAATATGGAGGCTTAAGGCTCATCCATGAGGGAACTACCTCATTTGCCCCTCTTGCACATGTACAAAATAGAAAATACTGGTACACATGACCAGGGGCGTGGGGGGGGGGGATGGTGGTAATTGAATTGTGATAGATTTCAGTCATGGATTCATTTTTGTTTATTGATTTTCATGCCTGGAATATTGTTTCAATGAATTATATTATCAATAAGCACGTATATAATTATCTATAAGAATCCACACTCAGTTCTGCCAGAAATCCAATTCTTTAATTATCAGATATTTCTATGATATATTATTTTCAGTTTACAATATACTGTTCAATTTTTCTTTCATTTTATCCTTACAAAACCCTGAGATGTAGATTAGCCTAGATGTAAGTCCTATTCAGGAAGTATTTTACATTGATGAAATGCTGTTCTATGCACACTTTTCTCAAACATATGCATTTTGTGCACATTTTCCCCTAATATGTGTATTTTTGTGCGCATTTTCTCTGGGATGAGCTGCATTAGAAAGCTTGCCAAAAATGCAGATTTCAGAATGCAACTTCGTCTTGCCTTTCTTAAAGGGTCTGGGTAAATCCATTTAAAAAGCCTTTAATGAAGTGAATTTTTCCCCATCCCTAGTCTGGGAGGTACACATAGCTAAATATTTACATAGGCTATTACGGCGAAAAAAAGGGGAATGCAAATGGCGTAGTGGGCGCTATTTTCATTCCTTTTTTTTCGCCGTAATAGCTTACGTAAATATTTACGTAGGCTAAAACAGCGGGGAAAAAAGGACTGCAAATAGCGCCTACTATGCTATTTGCGTTCCCCTTTTTTTCACCGTAATATTATTATTATTATTATTATTATTATTAAATTTATCAATCGCCCATCTGGCTGGTCACCCAGCCACTCTGGGCGATGTACAACATACGATAAAACAGTTTAAAACAATAAAATTCTACAATAAAAACATTTTCTAAAATACCCTAACCCACCCCAAATGCCTGCCTGAACAACCACGTTTTTAATGCACGACGGAAGCTCATTAAAGAGGGGGCATGACAGAGTTCCCTAGGGAGGGAGTTCCACAGAGTGAGGGCCACCAAAGAAAAGGCCCTCTCCCTCGTCCCCACCAGTCTAGCTGTCCTGGCTGATGGGACAGAGAGAAGGCCATCCGAGGCTGATCTTGTTAAGCGGCCTGTCTGGTGCTGCTGGAGGCGCTCCTTAAGATAGGCTGTGCCGGAACCATATAGGGTTTTAAAGGTCAAAAACAACACCTTGAATTTGGCCTGGAAAACAACTGGTAACCAGTGCAACTCCTTCAGCACTGGAGTGATGTGATCTTGCCGGCGGCTGCCTTTAATCAGGCGAGCCGCCGCGTTCTGTACCAGCTGCAGTTTCCGAACCGTCTTCAAGGGTAACCCCATGTAGAGCACATTACAGTAGTCTAAACGAGAGGAGACCAGGGCATGTACTACCGATGGGAGCAGATGGTCGGGAAGGAAGGGGCGCAGCCGCCGTATCAGATGGAGTTGATACAGCGCTGTCCGGCTCACAGCTGACACCTGAGCCTCCATGGACAGCTGGGAGTCCAAAATGACCCCCAGGCTGTGGACCTGGTCTTTCAAGGGTAGCCGTACCCCATTCAACACCAGGTCAACATCCCCCAGCTTCCTCTTCTCTCCCACCAAAAGTACCTTGGTCTTGTCAGGGTTCAGCTTCAGCTTATTCCTCCCCATCCAGCCACTCACCGTCTCCAGACATTTGGACAGGGATTCTACGGCCAACCTTGGTGAAGATTTAAACGAGAGGTAGAGCTGCGTGTCATCCGCATATTGATGACACTGCACCCCAAACCTCCTGATGATAGCCCCCAGCGGCTTCACATAGATGTTAAATAGCATCGGGGAGAGGATAGAACCCTGTGGCACCCCACAAGTAAGTGGCCACAGGTCCGAAACCTCCTCTCCCAGTGCTACCCTCTGGTACCTGCTGGAGAGGAAGGACCGGAACCACCGCAATACGGTGTCCCCAATGCTCAACCCCTCCAGACGGTCCAGGAGGATACTGTGGTCAACGGTATCGAAAGCCGCTGAGAGGTCGAGGAGAACAAGGAAGGAGCATTCACCCCTATCCAGAGCCCTCCTCATATCATCTACCAAGGCCGTTTCTGTCCCATGCCCAGGCCTGAAGCCCGACTGAAATGGGTCTAGATAATCAGCTTCTTCCAAGTGTGCCTTCAACTGCACCGCCACCACCCGCTCAATCACCTTGCCCAAAAATGGCAGATTTGTAGGGATGGGGGAGAATTTCTCCCCGAAACTTCGGGGGGCCGAGTGCCAACGTATTTGGCCCCCCGAAGTAGTTTCGGGGAGAAATTCTCCGCACTGCTCCCCGCCCCCCCCCCCCAGGATGGGACTTACCTTTCCCGAATGTCCCTCCCGGCGGGGGGTCCCGGCGGCGGTTCGGCAGGTCTTCAACAGGGGCAGAGGCGGCAGCCGGTCTTTTGACCGGCTGCCACCGCCGCCATTCCAATAAAAGTAAAAAAAAAAAAAACTTTTTTGCGTTGCCCTTATTTTCGCCGTAGTCTACGTAAAGATTTATGTAGACTACAGGCACCAAATAAGGAACGCGAATGGCGGCTCCCAATGGGGGCGGCCATTTGCGTACGTGCTTTTTTTTTTTTTTAAGTCACCCGTGATAGGCTACGTGATGATTAACGTGGCCTATCACGGCTGACTTTGCAAATCTAGCCGTGATAGGCTACGTTAATCGTCACGTAGCCTATCACGGGGGCGTTTGTTTTTTTTTTACTTTTTATTTCGCGGCCGGGCGAGGCAAGGCGCCTCCTCCCCGGCCTGAATTTCGGCCGGGCGAGGAGGAAAGCCTCCCCCCCCGGCCTGAACTTCGGGGGGAGCAGCGAAGCGCCTCCCCCCCACCGCGAAGCAAGCTGCGAGACCAGGTAAGTGGCTTTCGTGCACCCCTACAGATTTGAGACTGGGCGAAAGTTGTTCAGAACTTGAGGATCCAAGGAGGGCTTCTTTAAGAGCGGTCTTATCACTGCCTCCTTGAGGGCTGATGGCATCGCTCCCTTCTCAAGGGAGGCGTTCACCACCGCCCTGATCCCCTCACCCAGTCTCTCTCTGCGGCCCATAATGAGCCAAGATGGGCAAGGATCAAGTAAGCAGGTGGTCGGCCATACAGATGAAAGCACCTTGTCCACTTCGTCAGGTGGAAGAAGCTGGAACTGATCCCACAAAACCAGTTTGCCACAGACCGCCTCTTGCTCACTAACTGTATCCACAGCGTGCAGAGTAACACACCTAATCTGATCAATTTTATCTGCAAAGTGCCTTGCCAAGGCCTCACAGGAGGCCTTAGAATGCTCCAGTGGTTCCGGAGCCACAGGACCAACCAGGCTCCGGACCACTTGGAACAGCCTCCTGGGACAGAACTCTGCAGATGCGATAGAGGCAGCATAATATTCCTTTTTTTGCTGCCTTCACCACCACATGATAGGCTGAAGATACAGCTCTAGCCCGTGTCTGATCGTCTTTGGAGAGAGACTTCCGCCACCGGCGTTCTAGCCGTCTCACCTCCTGTTTCAGAGCTCGTAACCACGGATTGAACCATGGTGCAGTCCGAGCCCTGTTCAGGGGGAGAGGGCGTTTCGGAGCCACCTGATCTAATGCCCCAGTGATTGCGGCATTCCAGCCACCCACCAGGGTCTCGACCGAGTGGCCGTTGACGTGCCCCAGAGAATTCCCAAGCGCATTCAGGAATCCATTTGGATCCATAAGACGCCTGGGGTGGACCATTTTAATGGGTCCTCCACCCCTGCGGAGGGGTTGTGGAACCGAGAAGTCCAATGTCACCAGATAGTGATCTGACCATGACAGGGGGTGGTGGATATACCCCCCACTTCCAGATCACTCCCCACTTCTCCAGAAACAAACACAAGGTCTAGTGACCGGCTACATGGGTGGGCCCAGTTAGAATATGGTGCAGCTCCCAGGAGGCCATGGTCTCCATGAAGTCCCAAGGTGCTCCTGTGAGGATGGCCTCTGAATGTACGTTGAAGTCCCCCAACACCAATAAGTTAGGGGACTGTACACGCACATCAGAGACCACCTCAAGCACCTCGGCCAGGGAGTCAGTCATGCAGCGGGGTGGACGGTACACGAGCAGAATCCCCAGACTGCCCTTCGGGCCCAACCTCCAGTATATGCACTCAGCAACCTTGGTCTCCCGGAGAGTGGGTCTGGTGAAGACCAAGGACTCTCGGTAGATAACAGCCACTCCCCCTCCCCAATCCCCACCCTCGGCTGCTGTGCATACGAAAATCCAGCTGGACACATGGCTGCAAGGGTTGGAGCAGCAGCCTTGGCCAGCCAGGTGTCCGTAATACATGCCAAGTCTGCACCCTCATCCAGGATCATGTCATGGGTGAGGGAGGTTTTCTGGGTAACAGACCTGGCATTGCAGAGCAGCAAACGAAGGCCAGAAGATGGGGTCACGCCTCCCCAACCATCCTTTGGCTCTGGACAGACCCGGAGCAGGGGACAGATATTACACATCTCTCCCTTGTTCCCCTTACCTGGCATGGCCTGCCCCTAGCGCTCCGCCAGCTCCTGCTGCCCAGCCTCAGTATGTTCTGGCCCCCAACACTCCCCCCACTGCCTCCATCAGGTGGACACATGCCCCCTCTCTCCCGCCTATCAGGCAGGCTACCCACCCCTAAACACACAACAAAATCCCCCAGAAAACAAACAAACAAACAAAAAACAATTAAAAATCCCCTTAAAAAATAATGCCAGGCAGGAGTCCACAGGGAAGGCCTGGTGGTGGTGGTGGTGGTGGTGGCAGCAGCAGCGGCAGCGGCAGCGGCAGCGGCAGCGGCAGCGGCAGCAGCAGCAGCAGCAGCAGCAGCAGCAGGCATGCCTCTTCCCCGGTGGTGGCTTCTCCTGCAGGCCCTGGCTCTCCCAGGCCACCTCAGCAGCCAGCTTATGTAGCCCCTCCAGGGAGGGGCAGGTGGAGCAGCACAGCTGGCTCGGTACCTGGGGGCCTGGTCCTGCAGGGACTGGCGGTCTGCCAGGCAGAAGTCTACAGGGAAGGCCTGGTGTTGGTGGTGGTGGCGGCAGCGGCAGCAGCGGCGGTGGCAGCAGCGGCGGCGGCAGCGGCAGCAGCGGCAGCAGCAGCAGACATGCCTCTTCCCCAGTGGTGGTGGCTTCTCCTGCAGGCCCTGGCTCTCCCAGGCCACCTCAGCCAGCCAGCTTATGTAGCCCCTCCAGGGCCTGGCTCCTGCAGGCCCTGGCTACGTAAATATTTACATAGGCTAGAACGGTGAAAAATAGGGAACGCAAATGGCAGCTGCCATAGCCGCCGCTATTTGCATATGCTGGGTTTTTTTTGGGGGGGGGTTAGCCGTGATAGGCTAAATAAATAGTTACGTAGCCTATCACAGCTGCAAGGTTCCCAATGGCGGCCGCAGCAGCCCAGCCGCAGCCGGCCAGGAGACCAGCCGCCGCTCCTATCACCATTGGCCATTGCTGGGGATGATGGGAGTTGGATTCCATCCACATCTGGTGGGCCACAGGCTGCACCCCCTGCTCTACATTGTAAACTTTGTTACGAAAGCTAGAATTTCGAGAATTAATCCTCAGTTGATGTTTAGCTGATTCTAAAACATCCCAGCATTTGTTCCAGATGTATATAAACACAACCCAAAGAGTAGCAGGAAGACATTTATAGCCCATTTCTGGACACCCACTTTACCTGGTCTGATTGTTGTTGTTGTTCAGTCGTTAAGTCGTGTCCAACTCTTCGTGACCCCATGGACACACCAGGCCTTCCTATCCTCTGCTCTCTCCCAGAGTGTGCTCAAGTTCATACTCATTGCATCAGATGCTATCTAGCCATCTCATCCTCTGCCATCCTCTTCTCCTTTTGCCTTCAATCTTTCCCAGCATCAGGGTCTTTTCCAGGGAGTTTTCTCTTCGCATTAGGTGGCCAAAATATTTGAGCTTCAGCTTCAGTATCTGTCCTTCCAATGAGCAGTCAGGGTTGATTTCCTTTAGGATTGACTGATTTGACCTCCTTGCAGTCCAGGGGACTCGTAAGAGTCTTCTCCAGCACCACAGTTCAAAAGCATCAATTCTTCGGCACTCAGCCTTCCTTATAGTTCAGCTCTCACAGCCATACGTTACTACTGGGAAAACCATAGCTTTGATTATACGGACCTTTGTCGGCAAGGTGATGTCTCTGCTTCTTACTATGCTGTCTAGATTTGCCATAGCTTTCCTCCCAAGGAGCAAGTGTCTTTTAATTTCATGGCTACAGTCACCATCTGTGGTGATCTTGGAGCCCAAGAAAATAAAATCTGTCACTGCTTCCATTTCTTCCCCTTCTATATGCCAGGAAGTCTGCAGCAAGGTTCACAAACTGTGCAGAAATGATGTGAGGCACGGTATGGGACATCCTCCTTCATCCTGATAATTGGCAAGCCACCCTAGGCATGTGGACACATAATTTATGGCCTGGATCCAGCCAGCCACCTCCTACTGTAAGAGGCCCTGCCATCCCACAGAAACCCTGCCCAAAGACTTTGACTGTGTTACGGAGAGACTCAAAGGCTGTTCCCCTCGTATTCCCAAACCCCAGAACCCAACGGACAAGTCTGAGAAACAATCCTTCACCATAAAGGTGCCTCTGCTCACCAGAAATGTCCTATTCACATTTTCCCATGCAACCTTGTAATGTGACCAGTCTTTTTAAAACTGGCACATGGCCCAAGCCAATTGCCCAGTATCCCAACAGGACAGGACAGGACAGGACAGGACAGGGTAAAGAAAACAAAAAAAACTGTCTCTTACCCAGCCCAGAAGCAACCAGCCTAAAGTTTACTGACTGTAAGACAGGTGGGCGCTGAACAGAATAGAAAGGCTGAATGGTGGGTGGATCCAGCCTATATAGGGTAAAACTCCACCCTACCATCAGTCACACACCTAGTCCCACCTCCTCACTGGAGCACGAGCACAGCGCTTCCCTAGCCAGCAAGAGTGGGGAGGAGAACCAGCAATCTTGTGTAATTTTTTAAGTATGTATTAATTATACATAACAGTGTTAAAAAAAAATCACTACCGGAATTAATCTAAATACTTCAGAAATGGGCCTCCAGTCACCTTAGCAGTAATAAGAACTAAAAGAACACACAAATACAGAAATGTTCTAGTGAAATAATCTACTCTTTTATGGTATTTTACAGAATGATTTAATGTCACTTCTGCAATTGCTGATGGCATTTTTATGGAGAATTCCTGCTTTAAAAGGAATTGTAAAAAGCTAGGAGATTTTAATTGTGTGTAGTATACTTTGGATAAAAAAGATTACTTATAGCTATTTGCAGTGTGCATCACAAAGCTATATCAATTTCCTGCCTTTAATATCCACTTTTGAAATAAACAAATTGGTGAAATTTTTCACAAAAGCAATCAACTTTTTGTATAGAGAGAAAAATGCATGTCCTCTAATAAAAATGTGTGTGAGAGTGAGCAAGAGAGAGAGTGAGAGAGAGAAATTCCTGACGCAAAAATAGAATGATTATAGAATAATAATGCTTGTAAGAATGAAAACACTGAATAAAGGCATTTAAAGAGTTACCTTGATGCAACTTACTAAGCTTTGCTAACATGCAAATTCCACTGAAATGAATACAGATTGTGCAGAGAGCCTTGCCTGGTGGCCATGCCCCTTATAAATATGGCATCAAGAGTGACATTTTTGTGTGGCATAAATATACATAAAATTCAATAGTAGCCTTAACTCTGTCCCTTGGTTATAAATTACAGATGAAACACATATGATTAGGCACTCTCTGTGGCCAGCCAAGAATTTCCCACTGGCAGTAGCACAAGGGAAAAAAAAATATTTGGGGCAAAGTGCACTGGGGATAAAGCTTTGTCCAACATGTTTGATTTCTGAAAGAGAGATGCGGTAGTCAACGTTGTTGTTTTTAAGTTAGTGCTATTGATTTTGATAGAATTAGCATTCAAGTAATGCTGTGACTGTTTACCCAATTCTGGCATGGAAGATGGACCATGAGTGGCAGTCTGGTCTGAGTCAGGAAATGGGAACCAAGATTCAGGACTGAGGAGAAATCAGAGTACAAAACAGAACTAGGGAGAAGAGAATAAGTCAGGACCAACGAAGAAGACCAGAAACACAAGACATGTCAGAACTTATTGCTCCAGCAAAGCTCAGCTGTAAGAGGAAGCCCTAGTGCCTTTTCTAGCTAGTGGATAATAATAAAGGAAAACTGATTTCATGTGCCCCAAAGAAGTGCACATGTGTGAACAGATTTGTCACCTCTTTTTTTCCATTACCTTTAGCAGTTGCATGATAAGCAGAAGTTATACAGATGCAGCTTTTCCTAGAATGGATGTGAAATGATGGGAAAACTTCAAATGTTGTGCCTGTTACACAGCTGTTAAAACATGCACCCCTTAGAATTGCAAATGGTTTATGCATCCATAAAACTGCAAATCCCACAACGCAAAATGAAATTAGGATTTGCCTAATATCCCTAATTGCGTAATATCAATGAACATGCATTGTTGTTGTTGTTGTTTATTCAGTCACTCGCTTCCGACTCTTCATGACTTCATGGACCAGCCCATGCCAGAGCTTCCTGTCGGCCATCGCCACCCCCAGCTCCCCCAAGGTCGAGTCCATCACCTCCAGAATATCATTCATCCATCTTGCCCTTGGTCGGCCCCTCTTCCTTTTGCTTTCCATTTTCCCTAGCATCAGCATCTTCTCCAGGGTATCCTGTCTTCTCATTATGTGGCCAAAGGACTTCAGTGTTGCCTTTAAGATCATTCCCTCAAGTGAGCAGTCTGGCTTTATTTCCTGGAGTATGGACTGGTTTGATCTTCTTGCAGTCCAAGGCACTCTCAGAATTTTCCTCCAGCACCACAGTTCAAAAGCATCTATCTTCCTTCGCTCAGCCTTCCTTATGGTCCAGCTCTCGCAGCCATAGGTTACTATGGGGAATACCATTGCTTTAACTATGCAGACCTTTGTTGTCAGTGTGATGTCTCTGCTCTTCACTATTTTATCAAGATTTGTCATTGCTCTCCTCCCAAGAAGTAAATGTCGTCTGATTTCCTGGCTGCAGTCAGCGTCTGCAGTAATCTTTGCGCCTAGAAAGACAAAGTCTGTCACTGCCTCCACGTTTTCTCCCTCTATTTGCCAGTTATCAATCAGGCTGGTTGCCATAATCTTGGTTTTTTTGAGGTTGAACTGCAACCCAGCTTTTGCACTTTCTTCTTTCACCTTCATCATGAGGTTCCTCAGCTCCTCCTCACTTTCAGCTATCAAAGTGGCATCATCTGCATGTCGGAGATTATTGATGTTTCTTCCAGCAATTTTAACTCCAGCTTTGGCTTCATCAAGCCCAGCACGTTGCATGATGTGTTCTGTGTACAGGTTGAATAGGTAGTGTGAGAGTATAAAATCCTGCCATACTCCTTTCCCAATCTTAAACTAGTCCGTTGTTCCATGGTCTGTTCTTACCGTTGCTACTCGGTCATTATAGAGATTCCTCAGGAGGCAGACAAGATGACTTGGTATCCCCATACCACCAAGAACTTGCCACAATTTGTTATGATCCACACAGTCAAAGGCTTTAGAATAGTCAATAAAACAGAAATAGATGTTTTTCTGAAACTCCCTGGCTTTCTCCATTATCCAGCGCATATTGGCAATTTGGTCTCTAGTTCCTCTGCCTTTTCTAAACCCAGCTTGTACATCTGGCAATTCTCAGTCCATGAATTGCTGGAGTCTACCTTGCAAGATCTTGAGCATTACCTTACTGGCATGTGAAATAAGTGCCACTTTTCGATAGTTTGAACATTCTTTGGTGCTTCCCTTTTTTGGTATGGGGATATCATATAGGTTGATTTTTTTCCAATCTGTTGGCCATTCTTGTGTTTTCCAAATTTGCTGGCATATGGCATGCATCACCTTGACAGCATCATCTTGCAAGATTTTAAACAGTTCAGCTGGGATGCCATCATCTCCTGCTGGCTTGTTATTAGCAATGCTTCTTAAGGCCCATTCAACCTCACTCTTCAGGATGTCTGGCTCTAGCTCACTGACCACACCATCAAATCTATCCCCAATATTATTATCCTTCCTATACAGATCTTCCATAAATTCTTGCCACTTTTTCATGATCTCTTCTGCTTCTGTTAGGTCCTTGCCATCATTGTTTTTGATCATACCCATTTTTGCCTGGAATTTACCTCCAATGTTTCTAATTTTCTGGAAGAGGTCTCTTGTCCTTCCTATTCTATTCTCTTCTTCTGCTTCCACGCATTGCTTGTTTAAAAATAATTCCTTATCTCTTCTGGCTAACCTCTGGAATTTTGCATTTAATTAGGCATATCTCCTCCTATCACTGCTGCCTTTTGCTTTCCTTCTTTCTTGGGCTGCTTCCAGTGTCTCAGCAGACAGCCATCTTGCCTTCTTGGTTTTCTTTTTCTTTGGGACGTTTTTTGTTGCTGCCTCCTGAACAATGTTGCGAACTTCTGTCCATAGTTCTTCCAGGACCCTATCTACTAAATCTACTCCCTTAAATCTATTCTTCACCTCCACTGCATATTCATGAGGAATATTAGTGAGCTCATATCTAACTGATCTGTGGATCTTCCCTATTCTCTTGAGTCTGATTCTAAATTGTGCAATAAGACGTTCGTGATCTGAACTACCATCAGCTCCAGGTCTTGTTTTTACCAACTGCATAGATGTCCGCCACCTTTGGCTACAAAGGATGTAGTCAATCTGATTTCGGTGTCAACCGTCTGGTGAAGTCCATGTATAAAGTCGTCTCTTAGGTTATTGGAAGAGAGTGTTTGTTATGCACAGTGAGTTGTCTTGGCAAAATTCTAATAGCCTATGTCCTGCTTCATTTTGTTCTCCCAGACCATGCTTGCCTGTAATTCCAGGTGTCGTTTGACTACCCACCTTAGCATTCCAGTCTCCTGTAATGAAAATAACATCTTTTTTTGGCGTACTATCCAGTAGATGCTGCAGATCCTCATAGAACTGATCTACTTCTGCTTCTTCAGCATCTCTGGTCGGGGCGTATATTTGGATCACTGTGATGTTAAATGGCTTACCCTGAATTCAAATTGAGATCATTCTGTCATTTTTTTGATTGTATCCAAGCATTGCTTTAGCCACTTTATTATTAATTATGAAGGCTACTCCATTTCTTCTGTGGTCCTCTTGTCCACAGTAGTAGATCTGGTGGTCATTTGATGTGAAGTGGCCCATTCCAGTCCATTTCAGTTCACTGACACCCAAAATGTCTATATTTAATCTTGACATCTCCCCAATAACCACATCCAATTTGCCCTGGCTCATAGATCTTACATTCCAGGTTCCTATGGTGTGTTGATCTTTAGAACATCGGATGCGTCGCTCACCACCAGAACCATCAGCTGCTAGCCATCCTTTCGGCTTCGAGCTAGCTGCGTCATCACATCTGGGGCTAGTTGAACTTATCCTCTGTTCCTCCCCAGTAGCATTTTGACCATCTTCCGACCTGGGAGTCCCATCTTCCGATGGTATACCGACATATCTCTGGTTGTACTGATCCATTTAGTTTTCATGGCAAGAATACTGGGGTGGGTTGCCGTTTCCTTCCCCAGGGATCATATTTAGTCTGACCTCTCTGCCATGACCTTCCCATCTTGGGTGTCCCTTCACGGTTTAGCTCACGACATCATTGAGGTGCTCAAGCTCCAGCACCATGACAAGGTCCCGTCTTGGGTGTCCCTTCACGGTTTAGCACCATGACATCATTGAGGTGCTCAAGCTCTCCCACACTGGAGGCCTTCAAGATGAGGCTGGACAGCCATTTGTCAGGGATGCTCTGACTTGGATTCCTGCAGTGAGCAGGGGGTTGGACTCGATGGCCTTGTAGGCCCCTTCCAACCCTACTATTCTATGATTCTATAAGGTAACGATTTCCTTTGCTGAAGGAACATGCATTGTACACCCACAATATCCTCAGAGGCATGCTTGGAATACAAAAGTCATCTTCGAAGGCCCTTCTCGAGGTGTCATTGCCAAAACAGGTGAAGTGTGTGGCTACTAGAGAGGGGGAGTTCAGTGGTGGTGCTATGGAATGCCCTCCCAATAGAGCAGGAAAACCTATTTTTCAGCTCATAGGGACTGTGTGTGCTGATCCTCCCACCTTTGGCCAAGTCCCTTTCTCCATGTTGAGAGAGGCACGGAACTCCAGGCCTCTCTCACCATGGAGAAAGACCAAATGCAGGGGGGGAGGGAGCCATGCCCACCCCTGCCATTGAAATTCACATGGCTCATCTACTGTAGTCTTTTAGTGACATGTGAAGACTTTGTTATTCTCTCAAGCTTTATAGTCCCTTGCTTTAAAAAAAGTGCTTTTTTAGATCCTCTCCCCCTCCCCCTTTGGTTCTATTCTGTGGGTTTTGCTTTGTTTTAGATTTTACATTATGATTTATTGTTCTTGACAAAGAAAAGCACTTTGAGTAAGTGAAAAGTGCCTTACCTTACTTGAAACACAGGGATCAAGCAATGAATGGCAGTTGTAATTAGTGTTGTCACAGGTGAGCAGTGAAAATGAGCTACTTCTGTCTTTTTAAAATGATGCTGGTGATGATCAAATTTAAAACAGAAATTTATTATAACATCACAAAAATCTCTTCTAAAATAAACCCAAAATTAACATTTCATATTAATGAAAAAGAGAGAACAGATGAATCTTATCTTGGAATGTATCATTCCAGAATGCAGCAAATGTTACCCATTTTTCAACAAACTCATTTTCCAATAAAAATGAATGAGTTATTTCTCTGGGGCACATATACCCCATTGCGCGCACATGCACACACCTTGATGCCACTTATGCTTCCTGGTAACCGCCATTCACCTAGTCCAAATGATGAGCACATCTGGGAACCTGGGAAAATACGGTAAGTGACATCCTTCAGTTGTCTAAGCCTGAACTTGAGTATGTTCTGGAAGCTATACAAAATCTTTTCATTAGTTAATAAGTTGCAATCAGAGGCATTATTGTCAGTGAGGAAGTGGAGGAAGGTGGCTTAAATGGACTCTGAGGTCTGTGAGAAATTGGTTAAGATTTCAGACCCAGGGGAAGCAGCAGAACAATGTACTACAGCATAGAATCAGGAGATTGGATCTTGAAATGCTGAGAGAAAGAATAGTTGAAAGGAGTGGAGGTGGTAGTATGAGAAGCCATAAAGAGAAGGGCCAAGCATGAGGGAAGCTGTTCCCGCTCCTGTGACCAGTGGTGGATGTCACAAGAATTCAGATGGCCCATCTCTTCCTTGAGGCCTCTTGTTTGCTTGATTTGCCATTAATTATTAACTCATTCCACACCTAGTGACATTGGGGTGTGTCCTTTCTTTTATTTCTTTGCTTGCATTACTATTTATGAGAGATTGGACTGTGTGGGTATAGCCATATGGGAAGTGTGCTTCTGGAGGCTATGGCAGGAGAAATGGGGACTGGAAACAAATGCCTGTTAGGAGAGACTGAAAGAACTGGGCATGTTTAGCCTTGAGAAGAGAAGACTGAGGGGAGATATGATAGTGCTCTTCAAGTCCTTGACAGGTTGTCACAGGAAGGAAGGCCAGGATCTCTTCTCGATCATCCCAGAGTACAGGACATGGAATAATGGGCTCAAGTGACAGGAAGCCAGATTCCGGCTGATCATCAGGAAAAACTTCTGACTGTTAGAGCAATACAACAATGGAACCAATTACCTAGGAAGGTGGGGGTCTCCCACACTGGGGGCATTCAAGATGAGGGTGGACAGCCATATGTCAGGGATGCTCTGACTTGGATTCCTGCACTGAGCAGGGGGTTGGACTTGATGGTCTTCTAGGCCCCTTGTTGTTGTTGTTGTTCAGTGGTTCAGTCGTGTCCGACTCTTCGTGACCCCATGGACCATAGCACGCCAGGCCTTCCTGTCCTGCGCTTTCTCCCGGAGCATGCTCAAGTTCATATTCATTGCATCCGTGATGCTATCTAGCCATCTCATCCTCTGCCGTCCCCTTCTCCTTTTGCCTTCAGTCTTTCCCAGCATCAGGGTCTTTTCCAGAGAGTTTTCTCTTCGCATTAGGTGGCCAAAATATTGGAGCTTCAGCTTCATTATCTGTCCTTCCAATGAGCAGTCAGGGTTGATTTCCTTTAGGATGGACTGATTGGACCTCCTTGCAGTCCAGGGGACTCGTAAGAGTCTTCTCCAGCACCACAGTTTGAAAGCATCAATTCTTCGGCGCTCAGCCTTCCTTATAGTCCAGCTCTCACAGCCATACATTACTACTGGGAAAACCATAGCTTTGATTAGACGGACCTTTGTCGGCAAGGTGATGTCTCTGCTTCTTACTATGCTGTCTAGGTTGGCCATAGCTTTCCTCCCAAGGAGCAAGCGTCTTTTAATTTCATGGCTACAGTCACCGTCTGCGGCGATCTTGGAGCCCAAGAAAGTAAAATCTGTTACTGCTTCCATTTCTTCCCCTTCTATATGCCAGGAAGTGATGGGGCCAGATGCCATGATCTTAGTTTTTTTAATGTTGAGTTTCAAACCAGCTTTTGCACTCTCCTCTTTCACCCTCAACAAGAGGCTCTTTAGATCCTCTTCGCTTTCTGCCATTAGGGTGGTATCGTCTGCATATTGGAGGTTGTTGATAATTCTCCCAGCAATCTTAATTCCGACCTCTGATTCATCCAACCCGGCATTTCTCATGATGTACTCTGCATATAAGTTAAATAAGCAGGGTGACAATATGCAGCCTTGTCGTACTCCTTTCCCAATTTTGAACCAATCGGTTGTTCCATGTCTGGTTCTTACTGTTGCTTCTTGACCCTCGTACAGGTTTCTCAGGAGACAGGTAAGGTGGTCTGGTACTCCCATCACTTTAAGAATTTGCCACAGTTTGTTGTGATCCACACAATCAAAGGCTTTAGCGTAGTCAATGAAGCAGAAATAGACATTTTTCTGGAATTCTCTTGCTTTCTCCATGATGCAGCGAATGTTGGCGATTTGATCTCTAGTTCCTCTGCCTCTTCTAAACCCAGCTTGTACTTCCGGTAGTTCTCGGTTCGCATACTGCTGAAGCCTAGCTTGTAGGATTTTGAGCATCACCTTGCTGGCATGTGAAATGAGCGCAATTGTGCGGTAGTTTGAACACTCTTTGGCGTTGCCCTTCTTTGGAATTGGAATGTAAACTGACCTTTTCCAGTCTTGTGGCCACTGCTGAGTGTTCCAGATTTGTTGGCATATTGAATGCAGCACTTTAACAGCATCATCTTTTAGGATTTTAAATAGCTCGGCTGGAATACTGTCATCTCCACTAGCTTTGTTGTTACTAATGCTTCCTAAGGCCCACTTGACTTCACTCTCGAGGATGTCTGGCTCAAGTCCAGTGACCGCACTATCATGGCTATCAGGGATATTCAGATCTTTCCTGTATAGTTCTTCTTTGTATTCTTGCCACCTCTTCTTAATCTCATCTGCTTCTGTTAGGTCCCTGCCTTCTTTGTCCTTTATCATGCCCGTCTTTGCACAAAACGTTCCCTTGAGATCTCCAATTTTCTTGAAGAGATCTCTAGTCTTTCCCATTCTGTTGTTTTCCTTGATTTCTTTGCATTGTTCATTTAAGAAGGCCTTCTTGTCTCTCCTTGCTATTCTCTGGAACTCTGCGTTCAGTTGGGTATGTCTTCCCCTTTCTCCCTTCCTTTTCGCTTCCCTTCTTTCCTCAGCTACTTGTAAAGCCTCATCAGACAGCCACTTTGCTTTCTTGCATTTCTTTTTCTTTGGGTTGGATATAGGCCCCTTCCAACCCTACTATTCTATGAAAAGCATGACAGCAGACAAGTGAACAAAAAGACTTCTTGTGCAAAAGGGCATAAAAACAAGTCTTGTCCAACAGTCTTAAACAAGGCTGCTAAGCTAGAGCATATTTTATAGTACCATTAGGGACTTCATGAAATGATCTCCTTACAACTGGAACATGGATAAAATCCCATGTGTATGGTAGTTCTTGGTTCACTAGCCTTAGATAAATGAGCGCACTTAGAATGCCACCGTGTCCCCCCCCCATGCATGCACATGCACACGCACACACACACACACACACACACACCGGTGCACTGCTGCCCTGCAAACTAGCCTATAATCCAAAGAACATGGTTGTTGCAGCTAAGGTCTTGACCGAACTCTTATCCAAATAAATGGCAATCTTTTGACAGTCTTCAAGGGGAGCCGACTCCAGATACGACAACCAAAAGTCTCACCTACTTAGCACTCGCTCATCTGTCCCAGCTCAGAATTTCACACTTAAAGCCACTTAACCACTTGGCACTGGCTGAATGCATTCCCATTAAGAGAACATTTTACAAATGTTGTCCGATTAAGCAGCAGTGTTGCTATTCATTATCGTAAGGGATAAATCAGATTCCTGGGAAATGTGCCAATAAAACAGTTTGCACTGTACTTACATATTTGACTCTTGATAGATTTGGTGAAAATGTCTTCATGTTAGTATAATAAAAGCCCATTATCAGTTTAACAGCAGAAACCTGCATTCATTTGTCAAGAAGATAGCAGGTTGAAACACCAGTTGCCTTTTCAAGTGAATGGCAAGTAGTCTGTTATGAAGGAATCCACTTGCCCTCAGAAGACAAGAATGGCACATTGCAACCATGTTGCAAATGTAATTTCTGTTTCCAACTGAGATGGCAACTTTTCTACAATACATCACCTTGCTCATTATTAAAATATATCTTTGGACTATAACCAGAGGTGGCTTTTTAAAAATAAAAACAAAAAATAAAAATGCCATGATCAGACATTTCAAAATGATTACACAATTTTGAAAATCTCTTATCCCTAACTATTATTAGTCATTATATAGGAAACAAAATTTAGTTTCCTTTCTCCATACTAATTGATAAAGCATCATTTATTGTTACATAGCTATGTTTCAGTCGGTATTTCTTCTGTTTTAGAGCATCAGCTTTAACAGTGTGAGGACCCAGGCAATGCAGCACTTTGCCAACAGAGAGTTTATTAACTACCACACTCTTATTCATGAGTATTGTGTAGTTTATGGTTGTGATGGTGTTAATGGTTTCTATTGGACCATGCCAATGACATCACTAATCACGCAATTACACTATTTTGTATGCCTTTTTAAAAAAAAAATTCAGATTATTAGAGAGTGAGCATTCCCCAACTCATGGACAGCCCAAGACATTTGGCTGCCTGAGGTGCCCCCTCCCCATCTCACACACAGAAGCCTGGCAGTTGAAACTTAATTGAACACTTGCAGTGGGAGGCAGCTGGCTAGTATAGGTGGCCCAGGACCAGTTGTGTGGCATACTCAGCTGTGACCAATAACAGAGAGGAACAGGTGGGGGATTCAGGAAGAACCTCAGTATCTGTCACCTGAGGTGATTGCCTCACTCTGCCTAATGGTAGGGCCGGCCTTGCCATCCAGCCCTTTAAACCAAGCAACAAGAAGCAAATGCCTGCAAATTGTCTCTTCTCTGAAGAACTGCCTCTGCCATTTGCAGATCTTTACTTCCCTTCTTAAAAAAATAATTTCTGAATGCTATGTGTTCCCCTTCTGCAGTAGTATAGCACACAGTTCATCAGAATTGAGCATTATCAGTTTCATATCCATATGTTTAGATAGTGTGTGGGGGGGGGGGAATTCCACAGTCAGATATTCATTTTGCTCATTTATATGTGGTTAATCTGGGCAGATGGGGAGGGGGAGGAAAGGGAGGGCAGAAAACAAGCAAAGCAAGCACACACACACACACACACACAAATGCGGTTGAAGTGTGCTTTACACAATCATCTGAATAAGCACCAAACAATCAAGGAAGAGCTACAATTATGAAAAGATAAACAATTACAAACTCAGCATTTCTTCCCATGAGAAAGCGTTCGCACAATCCGGTGAAGTTAGGTACTTTTAAATCCCATGTGCTTAAATATCTCTATATTTCCTTTTTGGAAATATAGATCCTTTTGGGGGGGGGGCTGGATTGCATGCCCCTTGTATTTTGGGACCTTGTGCCAAAATTAGTAGCCAAAAAAATAAATAAAGGAGGAGATGCAAAAGCAGATTTAAAGGGATATTGAAAGAGAATGTTTGCAGCTGCAGTGCAAGGAGGAAGTGCTTCCCAATTCTTTAGCATGGCAGGCAATATTCAGAGCCAAAACAACAGCTGCCACAGGTTTGAACAAAAATTACAGTGCAAACAAAATGCAACACAAAAAATGAGTAAGTAATTCTAGGCTATCTACGCTAAATTGCTATGGCTGGCAGGCCTGGTAATACGATGCTCTTGAGGGCTGTGTTGCATTGAAATGTTTGGTGCCGGGGAATGGGACTCATCAAGGGAACCTGTATTATACTTCAGTGTTTTCTGCAGGAATGAAGAGCCACAGAGCTAACAAAAGGGAAATCAAACAAACATAACAAAAAGCCCAGCACTCATTTTCCCTGAGCCTTGTCAAAAGGGAATCTACTATTGACAAAAAGATATGTTTAAATCAAGTAGTAAAACAGGTGAACAAGCGGGGGGGGGGGGAGAATAGAACAGGAAGTCAAGTTGTCTTTTAAAAAGAGAAGAAAAAAGGATAAGATAACTGGTGTTTGAAATTCTCTCTCCCAGGAGGTACCAGCAGAATCTATCTTATTAAGCTTTTCAGGAAGGGGGAAATTGGCAATTACTTGAGTACCAATGATTTGGGGGAGGGGGTGCATATATTAAACTAGATGCTTAATTACAGAGTTTCTTACCGACACGCATGGGGTTAAACTGCTTTGATTAGTAAGGACTTGCCTCAAACAGACCAGCAACACACAAGGATTGTACAGTTTGTCTGATAAGTGCCTGCAAAAGCCTGGTAGGAAAAGTACCTTGAGAATCCTGTGTAACAGATGCCTTCAGACTGAATGAACAGTGGTGGAGCGGAGCTGGGGCTCACAGAGAAGCAGCACCTGCACTTGGTCAGTAGCAGGGATGCTGATCATCTGCTATCTCCCTCCAAATTCCATGTCCCCTCTGAGTTTAGCTGCAATCCCCACAGGAGCTGGGAGGAAATGAATTTTCTCAGCAACAAATTACTTTGCAATGCAAAGTATTTTGGGGCAGCTTGGTCTCAACTGGGCAATTAAGACACATTCGTTTTACAAAAGACCTGCTCCTGGTGGCGATGAGAACTGCTAAACTGGTTTGTTGATACGGATCAACACCACCGCTTTCATTTTGGGAGTCTCCTTGGAAGCAAGGTTAGGAGGACTGTCGCGATGAGCACATGCACTTCAATCTTTTTCACTACGCCACTATGAAGGAACTGAATGGTATTGTCTTGTTCAGCTCCTCGCTATGCAAAACCCCACACAGTTAACTGCAAAGGAGGTGTCAATTAAACGGGCCAGGAGTGAAGCAGAGTTTGTACCGGCAAACAAAGATTGTCCAGAGATAATTCTGGGGTATAGCCAAGAGCAAGTGCATGGGACAGCAGGCAAGTATAATGAAAATCCAGAGGCAGTGTCAGGCAAAAGTCTGGGGTTGATAATACAGAGGTCCAAACATGGGCATAGGTCAGGATACAAGAAACTAGAGCTGAGAACCAGTGTTGTTTTCAGTAAAGTCCAGACAGAAAATGCAGGCTTATATTCCCAGGGCCTTGTGAGCCCCACCCATGGTTCAGCTGCCATATATTACCATCCTTACTCCTGGGGATTGCTTCCTTGGAGTCAGGTACTTCATTTCAAAGGATGCTACTGATCTGCCTCTTAAGGTGATGGCATTTTCTGGAACTGGGTGGATGCTCAGCTAGGGATGTCAGAGAAATCTGTTGGGGGTGGTGGTGAAACTCAATGAGCTTTCAACAGCTTCAGCCTCTGGACTTTGGCTGGCTTCCCCACAAGCTGGCCTGACTCAATCTATAGTGAGTCGGGCCAGCTCGCAGATTTTCCAGGTTTTTTCCTGCATAAAAAGACATTTGCACAAAGAGCGGCCGTAATTTCCACAAATGCAGCCATAATTTGTGCAATTTGTGCAAATGTCTTTTTTCGGGGATGAAACTGAGAAAAAAATTCCCGGATACTGGAAAAAGTCTGCACAGTGTGGCTCGTGAATGTAAGCTGAGCCAGATGGGCAGCAGGGATCTATTGGGCCAAAAGGGGGCAGGTTTTCCAATGAGAGACATCCCTACATTCAGCTTCTGCCTCTATACCAGAGATCCTTTCTTCTGGCAGAGGAAGACCTCTGTACCAGAGGTCCTTTCTTCTGGCAGAGGATGGTCCTCTCCCGTGAGGGCCCAGGCCCCCCCATGTCTGCTGACAGAAGTTGCTCCATGGCTTCCTCTGCCTCAGGAAGTTATAGTTCCTCAAAAGAGGAGGAGGATCCTCCAGCAGGGACATGGTCACCTTTGCATCCCTGGCAATGATGTGTTCTCTAAAAGTGAATACATCAGCATATTGAGCATAACATCCTAACTACGGACCATATATTCCTGATTACTAACACTGTAAACACATAGACCTGGTTCACATAACATGAAAACCCATGGGGGGTTGTCTCCCTTGTTTGTTTAAGGGTGGTTTGTCGTGATATCCAAGAGTGGCACAGTTTCCTCAGCATGATTTGTTAACCACACACAAGTCAGGAGAACCCATGTCTTGTTGTTGCGTTGTTCAGGGTGAGTTATTTTCAGAGTGACTTCTTGTGACATGCACACCCAGCAGAGCGGCTTATGCATAGCTTATCGGAAATGGCTACAGCAAGAGAAAACCCAGTTGCGTCTTACTATCTCACTAGTACCTCCTCCTGCCTCCCTCACCATCTTCCCCTGCTCTGATACAGCAATAAGGAATTACACTTGTCAATTTACTCCTCCACCTCATTGCCTCCTTAGACAGTGACCCTTTTTTTTTCACCTTCTGGGAGATTTGCACACATTTGATGTTATTTTTTTCATCTCTGGGAACATTTGCATGAATTTGCAGTAACTACTACACTTTAGTGAATTTGTACAAATATCTCCCAAAGTTTTTTTTAAGTTAAAATTGCACAAATCTCTCCGAAGGTGAAAAAAAAAGTTAAATGCATGCAAATCTCCCAGAAAGTGAAAAAAAATCTACAAAACCCCCTCTGATCTGCTAATGAGTGCATTTGTGCTCATTAGGAGGGTAGGCTTCTGAGGTTGCGCTGCAAAGGCCCAGGAGATACCTCCAGGAGCCAACAGAAGGACTAAGTAGGGATGTCAGAGAATTCTGCCATGGATCTCGGTGAGGCCAAATGCCAGTACATTTGGCCCCCCGAAATCCGTGGTGGAACGAAGCCCCCCCCCCACCCCGCCCCGCAAAAGGCGCGCGAAACGGGACACTTACCCGGTGCCATTTGCGCTGCTCTGCGAATGGCGGCCGCATCCGCGGCTGCCATTCCCTTCATCACTATAGCCGTGATAGGTTACGTAAATACTTATGTAGCCTATCACAGCTAACACAGGGATGCCATTTGCATCCCTGCGGAAGCTGTGATAGGCTGTGTAAGTATTTACGTAGCCTATCAAGGCAAAAAAAAGGGAACTCAAATGGCGGTGGCTATGGCGGATGTCCGGCCGCTGGCGGAGCCGGCCGGCGGCTCCGCAGAATCCCTGCAGAGTGGAGCCAGCCAGCCAGGATTCGGGGGGGGGAGGGACGGAGCGCCTCCCCCCCGGCCAGAATTTCAGGGGGAGGGACAGAGCGCTTCCCCCCCAGCATCAGAAAATCCGCGAACAGGTGACTTTCGTACATCCCTAGAAACAAGCCACAGCAAGCCGCAGAGTGTCTGACTATCAGGAGTAAAGTGGGTTAGTGATTGAACAACCAGCCCATGTGGCTGCCTGGGCCTGATGGAGATTGGAGCCCAACATCTGGAAGGCCATTGTTTCCCTACCCCTGACATAGAGCATATTCATGTCTGCAAACTGTGCTGGTGATGGTCGCTGATTGCTGCCTGTAGCCCTGCACACAGTCAAAACAGAAGTCTTGCTGCCTACATTGTTCCACCCATCCCAGGCAAGGACATTGTGGGGACAGAGAGCTGGTTGCCCCTGCCACTTGCCAAACTATCTGAGCAAGGTAAGCCAGATACACAGCCTTCCCTCCCCCACCCAAACTATTTAAATGGTCTTTGCCATTCACCAAGGAAAGCTGGCACAATGCCTTCCTCCAATTTGCCCCCTGTAAATGGGGTGGCAGATGGGGGGAGAGAGAGAGATTTTGGAACCACCTACCACATGCCAATGGAAGAATGTAACTATGAATGCAAAAGTTGTAACACCAACCATTGAAGAGAGACATGTTATGCTACACTGATAATATGGTGCAATCCTATGGGTATAGGCGGCCACCTCCGAACTCGGAGGCAACCACCTATCCAATGCAGGGCAGGAGAAGCACAGAGGGGATTGTCCCCTCTGCACTTCAGCCACCCTGCATTTGGGGCTAGACAGCCGATTTTGGCAGGAAAAGCGGAGCAGGGGAGAGGCTGCTGGAGAACACATCGGATGTGTCATACCAGCATTTCTGCTTTCCCTGCCCCAGAACACCCCCCAGAACACCCCGTTTTGGCCACTCCATGCTCCTCTTCTGAGCTCTGAGCATGGGGCTGTTCCATGCTGCCTGCGGGGGGGGGGGCACACTTCAGTTCTCTGGGAACTGACCTCGGAGCACGGGATCCAAGGTCGGTTCCCGGAATCTAGGGATGTATGAAACTCACTTACCTTTTCGAAGGGTGACATTCACGGTGGGGGGGAGGCGCTCCATCTCTCCCCACAAAATTCTCTCCGGCTGGCTCTGCTCCACGGAGATTCCGCAGAGCCACCAACCAGGGCCACCCACAGCTGGACATCCAGCCGCTGGGCTGGGCAGTCTGCAGGGACACAAATGGCGGCGGCTGTAGCCGCTGCCATTTGCATCCCTATATTTTGCCATCATAGGCTACGTAAATATTTACGGAATCTGTTGTTGTTTTTCGCCGTGATAGGCTACGTAAATATTTACATAGCCTATCACGGCAAAAAAACCCAACAACAGCGGACCCAAATGGTGGCAGCTATGGTGGCTGCCACTTGCGTTCCCTTTTTTTTTTTTTTGCCATTTTAGCCTACGTAAATATTTACGTAGGCTATTACGGCAAAAAAAAAAAAAAAGGAATGCAAATGGAGTAGTGGCCGCCATTTGCATTCCTTTTTATTTTTTTGCCGTAATAGCCTACGTAAATATTTACGTCAGCTAGAATAGCTAAAAATAGCAAACGCAAATGGCAGCCGCCGTAGCCGCCACCATTTGCGTACGCGTTTTTTTTTACTTTGCCATGATAGGCTACATAAATATTTACGTAGCCTATCACAGTTAAGTACAGGGGCGCCGCCATTTGCATCCCTGCTGCCCAGCGGCCAGATGTCCAGCTGCGGGCAGAGCCAGCCGGTGGCTCCGCGGAATCCCCGCGGAGTGGAGCCGGATGGGTAGAATTTCGGGGGGAGGGACGGAGCGCCTCCCCCCGTCAAGGATTCCGGGGGGAGGGGCGGAGTGCCTCCACCCCCACCGCGAAGCAGATCCGCGAAACAGTAAGTGGCTTTCGTACATCCCTAGCTGTGTTAGCCATGATAAGCTACGTAAGTATTTACGTAGCCTATCACAGCTATATGGAAGAAGTGAATGGCGGCTGCAGACGTGGCCGCCATTCGCAAGTCAGCGCGGATGTAGGGATGTCAGAGAATTCCGCCACGGATCTCGGGGAGGCCGAATGCCAGCGCTTTCAGCCCCCCGAAATTGGTGGTGGAACGGTCTGCCCCCCCACCCCCCCACCCCCGGGACGAGACTTACCTGGGCCGGATCTTCCTGGCGGCGGCGGCTCCGGCAGCGGCTCCAGCGGCAGCTCCGGCGGCGGTTCGGCTGCGGCGGCTGGTCTTCTGACCAGCTGCCGCAGCCACCATATCCAGTTTAAAAAAAAAACAAAAAGACGTGATAGGCTAATAGGGATGTACGAAAGTCACTTACCTTTAATGAAATTTCATTCACGGTGGGGGGGGAGGTGCTCTGTCCCTCCCCCCAAAATTCTAGCGGGAGGGAGGCGCTCCGTCCCTCCCCCCCAAAATTCTGGCGGGGGGAGAGGCGCTCCGTCCCTCCCCCCCGAAATTCTGGCCGGGAGGATGAGGTGCTCCGTCCCTCCACCCCCCAATCTTGGCCGACCGGGCCGCAAATGGCGGCGGCCATAGCCGCCGCCGTTTGCGTCCCTGCAGTCAGCCATGATAGGCTACGTAAATGTGTATGTAGCCTATCACGGCTGAGTAAAAAAAAAAGCGTGTACGCAAATGGCGGCGCCCATGGGCGTCGCCATTTGTGTTCCTTATTTTGGTACGTGTAGTCTACGTAAACATTTACGTAGACTATGGCGAAAATAAGGGGAACGCAGATATCATAGACACTATGCTACTTGTGTTCCCCTTATTTTCACCGTAGTCTATGTAAATGCTTACGTAGACTAGATATGCCAAAATAAGGAACGCAAATGGCGGGGCCCATGGGTGCCGCCACTTGCGTATGCGCGGATTTTTTTTTACTCAGCCGTGATAGGCTACGTAAAGATTTACGTAGCCTATCACGTATTTTTTAAAAATCTAGCCGTGATAGGCTACGTAAATCTTTATGTAGCCTATCACTTTTTTTTTTTTTACTGGAAATGGTGGTGGCGGCAGGCGGTCGGAAGACTGGCCGCTGCAGCCGCCGCCGCTGCCGAACTGCCACTAAACCGCTGCCGAACCGCCGCCAGAGCTGCTGCCGCCAGGAGGATTCGCCCAAGGTAAGTCCCATCCCGGGGGGGGGGGGCAGACCGTTTCACCACCAATTTCAGGGGGCTGAATGCGCTGGCATTCGGCCTCCCCGGGATTCGTCATGAAATTCTCTGACATCCCTAAGGCTACGTAAAGATTCACATAGCCTATCACGGCTAGGTTTAAAAAAAAACGTGATAAGCTACGTAAATGTTTATGTAGCCTATCACGTCTGACTTAAACAAAAAAAAACCGCACGTACGCAAATGGTGGCGGCCACGGCCGCCGCCATTTGTGTTCTTTATTTTGGCACGTCTTAGTCTACGTCAAGATTTATGTAGACTAAGACGGCGAAAATAAGGGGAACGCAAATAGCGTAGCGGATGCTACGATATTTGCGTTCCCCTTATTTTCATCGTCTTAGTCTACGTAAATCTTGACGTAGACTAAGACGTGCCAAAATAAGGAACACAAATGGCGGCGGCCGTGGCTGCCGCCATTTGCGTACGCGCGTTTTTTTGTGTGTGTTTTTTTAAGTCAGACGTGATAGGCTACGTAAACATTTACGTAGGCTATCATGGCTGACTGCAGGGACGCAAACGGCAGCGGCTACGGCCGCCTCCATTTACATCCCTGCTAGCCAACGGCCGGATGTCCGGCTGCTGGCGGAGCTGGCCGGCGGCTCCGCAGAATCCCTGCGGAGCACAGCCGGCCAGCCAGGATTCCGGGGGGGAGGGATGGAGCGCCTCCCCCCCCCCACCATCAACATAATCCGCAAACAGGTAAGTGACTTTCGTACATCCCTACGCGGATGGCAGCAGGTAGGTGCTCCATTCCAGGCCCATTTCGCGGCGTGGGAGGGCAGGGGGGGCTTCTTTCTGCCACGGATTTCGGGGGGTTGAATGCACTGGCATTTGGCCTCCCCAAGATCTGTGGTGGAATTCTCTGACATCCCTACCGGAATCTGATATATCCTATGACTGTCCAGCCGCTGACTAGCAGCCATAAGATTGCTCCCGATATCTCTCTCTTTGTTGAAGGTCTTTGAATGTGTTTGTTCTTGAAAATATGCCTGTACTGGGGGAGCATACCCCAAAAGGGGCTGGGCAGGAATAGAGGGTAATACAGGTAAATGTCATACAGGTAAATGACAGCTCAGCTTTCTGAAAGCCATGATGTTCTACCGTGCCTTGTGTTGACAACTTTTATTTACACAACAGATTTTGTTGAGGAAACTCATTGTCAGCCATTGTGTTTAATTTTGGAAAAACAAAACTCAGGAGCTTCAAAATCCAAATTACAATATGCCACAGCATTCCTTCCTTCCATTCCCTTACTACCTGTGTATTTTTAAAGTAAAATGAGAAATGAGCATGCTCAGAAACAAAAATGAATTCTTGCTCAGTACAACCCAGGCAGGTTCATATCTGTAGCATCTGGGGTGGGAATCTATATTTTTGACTGCTAACATCCACTCTTTTTTTCCTATATCCCTAACTTTTTATTTCCCTTTTTATTTTATCACATTGGATCTCCCTTGCTCCTACCCACCCAGAAAAAGCTCTCAATTTGGATTTCAGAAGTAATTGTTTTGCCTTGAAGTGTATGTGTTTTTTCTTCTCTATAGAAGACACAGATAGAAAGTTCTATATAAAAATACACAGTGAAAAGCTAAGGTGTTTCCTTTGGATTTCTCTTGAACAACAAATAATAATTCTTCACACATTCCAGGGATGTGTCTCCTACTATTACCATTCTACCACCCTTCCCCGACCCTTCACATTTGCTCTGATGAATCTGCCTGCAGCATTAAAATGCCTTCATTGTCATGGTGGCCTGATTCCAGCTTGAGATGTTGTACTCTTGCTGTTGTTGATCATCTCTTTTTAAGAATTAGGGCAGTCGTTGTTGTTTTTTCATGCAGCAAATATGCAGCTGATACCAATTTTATGTGGGGAGTCCAGATGCTTTGCCTTAATGGAGAGCTGTTGAAAAATAATGTCTCATTTAGAGCTGAGACAAAAGAGGTGACTATTTGTGTGTGTGTGTGTGTGTGTGTGCGCGCGCACGCTTGCATGCGCACGCGCACACATGCAAAAACCTCTGTGGCCCAGGAAATGCACCCATTTCAATTATCTTTCATGGGTGGGGAATTATAATCACAACAAAAAATTTTCCTATTCAGAGTGAAGGCAAGAAATATTGCCATCACTCTGAATTGATAATGTGATCTCATTGTGAAGTGATCATGATGTGATTGACTGGTATCAGTATTTCCTGACAAGAAGACGCTGTTAAAAAGCCAGAGTTGATCAAACAGAGTAAGAAAAAATTCCAACACTGCAATTAAGTCAAGTGTTGGAACAACTGAAACATTAGAAAGCTTGTTTAAATTTATTTATTTATTTGTAATACTTCTATACCGCTTAATATAATAAAACCCCTAAGCATGTGTTGTACTCTTGTTGTTGTTGATCATCTCTTTTTAAGAGATGAATGGAGCTCATGCTGATGAGTAGCTTGAGCACTTCAGCTGTTGCTTCTTTGGAAAGAAAGAGGAAAAAACCCTTAACCATATATGGATCTACCTTTATTGCAAAGACTGCTGATCCTCAGAGCATTAAATGTCCTTGCAGAAGATATCATTGTTCACAAGGACTGTCAGGACTGTTAATTACTCAGGTGGAGTTAGCATACAGCTCATTAAACCATGTCAAAACTTTCAGTCCTACTGTACTGTATCATTCCCTTTAGGGGATCTCCTATCAGTATAATTTGATCGTTAAAAATACATCAATTCATAATATATCTTACACATAGTCAAAGAAAGAGGGAGGGAGGGGAGGGAGGGAGGGAGGGGAGGGAGAGAGAGAGAGAGAAAAAGCAAGCAAGCAAGCAAGCAATTGTTACAAAATGGTGATAATTTTATCCAAAGTACTGGTGTAGTGAAATCAAGTGTATGTAATTAACATACAGCGGGTATATTTTTGTGAAAGTGTATGCTGGTAAGCTGTTTTTACTGCCTGTCAATGCTGTGCAAGTTCAAAATCTGAAATTGTTCAGAATATTAACGTTTTACTTGCAGCTTTTTCTTTTTAAACCACCTGGCTGTTTCCATCATCCATTTGTCTAACTTAACTGTGGTCCTATCTATCCTTACTTGGATGTAGGTCCTATTGAACTTCTGAATCAATGTGATTCAGAACTATGCATAGGGCTGGGCTGAAATTTTGGAAACCCACTGTATTGGGACTTAGGTCTGTTCTTGTTTTTTTACTACCATTATTACATTTATATCGTGACTTTTTTCCTCTGGCAAGGAGCCTTACATGGTCTCCTCCTCTCCATTTTATCCTCACAACAACCCTGTGAGGTAAGTTAGGCTGAGTCAGCGACAGGCCCAAAGTCACCCAATGAGCTTCACGCCCAAGTGGGGGTTAGAACCTGGATCTCCAACACTCTAACCACTACATCACATTGGCTCTGTACAGCAACCCAGAAACATTCAGCACGTAATAAATGTCTGGTAGTTGTAGTTGTAGTAGCAGAAGCAGAAGCAGCAACAGCAACAGCAGCAACTAGAGATGGCCAAATCAGTCAATTTCCACCAGTCAAGCTCACTCTTAATTCCATTGCATCCCATTTCTGCATTAATCTCTGAATCATTTGTAACATTTTGCATTTAAATATGTATTTGAATACATTTTTTTCTCTCAAAATATGCATAATTAAATATGTTTTGCTATGTATTATGATGCCAAAGAACTTTGTCAGAAAATTCAGAAAATGTAAAAGCCAGGGGATCCATACACTGGGAGGTGTAGATCAGGTAAATTCATATCCGAATTCACAAAGATCAAATTCCTCAAGCATCCCTAGTAGTAGCAGCAGCAGAAACAACAACAACAACAACAACAGAAAGACTGGGCATGATCGCGCCAAAGCTAAGCATTCGATTCGATTCAATTGGAGTGATGTATAGATGTGCTTAACTCCTCCCATTGAAATCAATGAGGTTTGAAGATGCGTAATGTTAACAGGATCATGCCCACTAGAGTCGGAGGACCAAAGTGTTCTCTAACTACATCTCATTTTTCTACAGGTTTTGCAACAACATTAAGATTGTTGACTGCCACCACCGATGAAAGTTATTTACTTTGATTTGCCTTCCTGCAATTGAGACCCTACTGACCTGAGGATATTTGAAGATGTTTCAGAAACTTTCAGGACATGTGAAGATGATGAACTGGCATTGTTGTCTCCTGCAAACTGCCAGGCTGATCGGACTATAACTTTAGAGCAAATTTGTTGACTCTGCCAGCTCCTGCAAATTTAAACACAAGGTTCAGGTCCCTCAATAAATGTTGAGCCATTTCTATAAATATCAAGCATTATCCAAAGCAATTATACTCCAGTTACCATTGTATGTCATATGGCTTAGTATTTTAATACATTGACTTAAATCCAACATTGCACGTGGAGACTTCCACTCACACAATGGGACTTTCCCTTGCTTTCTTCCCATCTGCAGCACACAGTGTACCCCGCAAGCTGCTCCAGAGGGTTCCCCACCAGAGCAGATTTGGGGGCACATGGGGGGTTGCTAAGGGGAGGTGAAAACCATTTCACCAGTAGTTTCCATTCCACTAACAGTTAGCCAGGGTTGGACACAATCCACTGTCATTATTAATGTGCAAAGCTATTTATAGTCTTTGTTTCTAAAACAATGCAGTGTGGTAAGATAACTCATTTTATTGCCAATGTATTGATCTGAAACTGAAAGAGAATGGCAGGAAAGTCTACCTAGAGAAGTCTGGACTGTGCAGATAATAAAACCTAGGTCTAAGGTACAGATTGGCACATTATAGAAAGCATCAACGGAGGGTGCACAAGTGAGTCACACATTCTCTAGTACTTGTAGCATAATGTGCCAAGTGGCAATTCACAAATATTTCTCTTCACAGGCACACACGTACAGGGTGATGCACAGATGTGCACAGCGGCACAGATGTGAGTGGAATTCACACATCTCTCTCCACAGGTGGCATGCCCAAGAAACTGTGCATTTACATTGAAAGCATGAGAAGAAGAGCAAGGGCAAGTGATTTGATGTTGCAACTTACTTGTCATGTAGGAAGCTGCTTTAAGTCAAATTCTTCCCCTAGTGTACCACAATCACTCCCAAAATAGATTTAAGTGTTTTTCCTTTTTTCTTCTTTTTTTTGGATTCTAATGGGATGTCTCACAAGGGGCATTTGAGCAAATCCCAAATAGCAGTGCAGACGTAATTCGACTTTTGTGTATAATGAATGACAAGAACAGCCAGACTACATTAAAACTTGTTGAAAATGCTCTGCCAGCTACACTGAAACTGAAACCCATCAGTTTTGCTTTAGAATCTAGTTGATTTGTTTTTGTGAAAAACATGCTGGGGTCCATGATCATCTTTCTCCTCTTTGCTCATTCTTCCCATCTTTAAGAATATGACAGATTAACACTCTCAAATGTGCAGACCTCCACACGCACATCCCTTATTCTTTTTTTCTTTTTCTTTTGCTTCCCAAGGAACTATATATTGGCAAATAAGTAATAACCTACAGATTTCTCATAGCTGACCTTCAAAAATATGAACTTCATCTAAAATATTAAACATGCATGTCTTTCTTCCACAGGAGAAGTGACGAGAGCCATACACTACTGGTAGGAATGACCCGTAAGTGTTTTCTGTTTTTCCTCCTACAGGAGCAGTTAGTGCAATGAACCAGATCAACAATGTGATCCAGGCTGTCTCTGCAGCTTCATGGTGAAAGAAAGGATAAACTATAAGAACTACCCACCTACAGCTGTTAGTTCTTGCTTCCCACACTTTAACATCCTCTGTCACCCCTGGCGCTGTTACTGACCCATGTTAAGCTAAACTAAAGGATGATAAGTTTGCTGCTTTTGCCCTTGTCCTGAGGGGCTGCACATTATCCTATCAAGCATCAGAAGGCATTGGGGTAGGGTGGGGGGAGATATTTGTCAACCTACGCCATCCTTTTCAGTTCAAACGAAATGGGCAGCGAATTAAAAAAATGTCATTCCCTAAAGGAAACGGAGGAAGGCTTTTGTTCCCAGTAATAAATTGGTGCCATGGTCTGATAAGACTATTTTTGATATTATATTTGACAGGGTTACTATTTCCAGTTCATTTAGGAAATAGTAGGAGGGAGAAGTTCATATATATATATATATATATATATATATCCTTTTAATAATAATGATTTATTTTTAAAATGATATATAGAAGCAATAGCTAGTGTGAGAGTAGCAGATCAGGAGAAATTGCAACCTTCTTGCTGGCAGTGATTAATTAACCATTGTGAAGCCATCAATTTTAAGAAAAGAAAATAACCATACAACATAGTATAGATGTGAAAGTTTTTATTTTCCTTCTTTACTTCCTTTCTTCCTAATTTTATTATCAATTTATTACTTCTTCTTTGGTTGCATTTGAATTGTTTCTACCTATTTTCTAACACAATACAGGCTTATAGTGCAATGTGATATATATACCTTTGGGCTAAGGTCATAGAAAAGAACCATAAGTCACTTCCTTAAATGAATGCTTCAAAGCAAATCTTCTGTACTTAATAGCAGTAAACGGAGATTGGGGAGGGATGACAGGCTCCCAGGCAAAGCTGGTGTTTTTATATACTCAAAGAATCATTGCTGCATCAACAGATGACAAAATACTTGCTAAAATACAACAAAAAGGAACTATTCAGTCATGTAAGCATTATATATTTGAAGTTTTACACAAAATATGCTGCACTGGAAATTATTTGATTTTAATGCGCACCAATAAATATTCTTCTATGGTATATTTACAGTGTGACCCTATACATGTCTATCCAAAAGTAAACCTCATTGAGTTCAGTGGGACTTACTCCAAAGTAAATGTGTATAGTGGGGTGTGCAGAACATCTTTCTGAGGGACAGCCAAATCCCATTTCAGAGAAGCTCCCATATTCCAGTGGTGGATGGGGCTAAGGCAAAAGAGGCGAGGCTAAAAACACCAGCTTAGTTTGGCTTAAAGCTCTTACTACGCCAGTAACGAAGCCTTCGGAAAGGCATTTCAACCTTTGAGAATGGGGAAAATGCACAAAAGCCAGCAAAACACCAGGAGAAGGGTGTGGGGCAAGGGGAATTTATCATCATCATCATTTATTCAATTTATGAGTCACCCTGCAGTTGAAGCTGTCAGACCAACATGCATAATAAAAGCAAAAAACGATATAACCAGTGATAAAAAAAATAATAAAACACCTCAAAAAGGATTACTTTAAAAGCAGCAACAAAAAACCAGCATGTAAAAGTCATAAAGCTAAAAACAAAGAAGATGATATCATCTGATAGCGGTACACATATTAAAATGAAAGCAAGCAGCAGTTTAGAAGGCCTGGGAGAATAGAAGGTCTTTGCCTGGCACAACAAAGTAGGTGCCAGGCAGACCTCTTCAGGCAGGGTATTCCACAGTTTGGGGGCCACTGTAGAAAAGGCCCGCTCACGAGTAGCCACCCACCAAACATTGGTGTTGGGGGCACTCAGAGGAGGTCCTCGGATGATCATCTCAGGACAGGAGTGGGAGCACATAGGAAGAGACGGCCCTTTCATTACATCAGTGGCTTTGTAGGTTAACACCAGCACCTTGAATTGGACTTGGAAATGGAGCCCAATTCAGAGCCAGTGAAGATGGTACAGTACTGGCATAATATAATCATAATGCCCAGTTCCAGTGGCCATCTAGGGAATCCTGGAGAGCCAGATTGGTACCCCAGATGGGCCAGATTTGTCCCCTGGGCCTGAGGTTCCCCATCCCTGGTGTATAGACATGCGCCCTAAGTTGCCTTTGTAATATGTTTCTAGAAGGATACCCAGGTGGCAGTTGTGGCTGGTGAGCTGGTAGGAAAAAGCCACTGAGTGGCAACTAAGAGGAAGGGATACCCAACCCCCTTACTTTGTGGAAGACATGAAGCATTGGTGGAGGCAGAAGGCAACTGAGGCCAGGAACAACTAGTGTGCAGCTGCTGACTAGCTAGGAATGCCCAGCGTGGGCATGTTCCAGGTAAACTGGTTGAAAGTATTATTAAATATAACATCAGTAAGCATAGAGAAGGATGAACCCTGCTGAAAAAGAATCAGCATGGCTTCCACAAAGGTAAGTCCAGTCTCACTAACTTTTTAGAGTTCTCTGAGAGTGTCAGTAGACAGAGGTGATCCAGTAGACATTGTTTACTTGGATTTCCAAAAGGCTTTTGATGAAGTTCCTCACAAAAGACTCCTGAGCAAACTTAGCAGTCATGTAATAAGAGGACAGGTCTTCTTATGGATCAGTAACTGGTTAAAGAATAGAAAGCAGAGAGTAGGAATAAATGGTAAATTCCTAATGGAGGGAAGTAAATAGTGGGGTCCCACAGGGATCTGTGTTGGGACCAATGCTTTTCAACCTGTTCATAAATGATCTGGAATTAGGAGTGAGCCGTGAAATGGCCAAGTTTGCTGATGACACAAAATTATTTAATGTGTTTAACAAAAAGGGATTATAAAGAGCTCCAAAAGGATCTCACTAAGCTGGAAAAATGGGCATCTAAATGGCAAATGCGGTTCAATGTAAGCAAGTGTAAAGTGATGCATGTTGGGGCAAAAAATCCCAACTTCAAGTATAGCCTGATGGGATCTGAGCTAACAGAGACTGACCAAGAAAGAGACCTTGGGGTTGTGGTGGAAAGCTCAATGAATGTGAACCCAGTGTGCAGCCACTAGGGATGGCGGAGAAATCCACCACGGGCTCCAATGAGGCCGGATTCTGTAGAATCTGGCCCCCCAGAGTCCGTGGTGGAATGGACTACCCCACCACCACCACCCAAAATCCCCCCAGAATGGAACCTATCTGACGGCGGCTGGTCTGGGTCGCCGTCTTCGTTATGCAGCCATCCACTGCCAGGCTGTGGAACGAATATTTACGTAGCCAATCATGGCCAAGGGCATGGATGCAAATGGCGTCCCCTATGCTGGACGCCATTTGCAGCCACAGCCCGGCAGCGGACGGAAGTCTGGCTGCGGCCAGCCCCAGCCGGTGGCTCCGCGGACTCGCCGTGGGGCGGAGCCGGCCGGGCAGGATTCCAGGGGGAGGGACAGATCACCTCGCCCCCCACAGATGCCTGGATGGAATGGTAAGTGGGTTTCGTACACCCCTAGCAGCCACTGTAAAAAAGGCAAACTCCATGTTAGGCATAATTAGAAAAGGAACTGAAAATAAAACTGCCAATATCATACTGCCTTTATGCAAATCTATAGTGCAACCACAGTTGGAATACTGTGTACAGTTCTGGTCAGCCCACCTAAAAATGATATTATAGACCTGGGAAAAGTACAGAAAAGGGCAACTAAAATGGTCAAGGGGCTGGAGCAACTCCCCTATGAGGGAAGATTACAACAGCTGGGATCATTTAGCTTGGAAAAAAGGTGAGTAAGGGGAGACATGATAGAGGCGTACAAAATTATGCATGGTGTGGAGAATGTGAATAGGGAGACATTTTTCTCCCTCTCTCAAAATACTAGAACCCGAGGTCATCCCATGAAGCTGATTGGTGGGAGATTCAGGAGAGATAAAAGGAAGTAGTTCTTCAGACAGCACATAGTCAGGCTATGGAATTCACTACCACAGGATATAGTGATGGCCATCAGTTTGGATGGCTTTAAAAGGGGGTTAGACAAATTCCTGGAGGAGAAGACTATCAGTGGCAACTAGTCCTGATGCCTCTGTGCTACCTACAGTATCAGAGGCAATGAGCCTGTGTACACCAGTTTCTGGGGAACATGGGTGGGAAGGTGCACGTGCACACATGTCCTGCTTGTGAGTTTCCTGACAAGAGTTGGTTGGCCACTGTGTGAACAGAATGCTGGACTAGATGGACCTTCGGTCTGATCCAGCAGGGCTCTCCTTATGTTCTTATGGGTGCAGCCACTGATACCAGCAGAATCTGCCGGGCACTCCTAGCCAGCCTCAGCAGCCATGCACCTGCACATGCCGAGCTAGTCACCTCCTACCTACACTGCTGCTTTGTGTCTCCTACCAGTAAGGGCACTGTTCCTGATCCCCCTTGATCACCACTGAGTAGCAATGTCCTCTTCCTGCATCTTGCCTCCCAGAGCACCATCTCACCTGCCTCTGCTGGCTAGCAGCATGACTGTAAGCCTGGGTGAAAATAAAAAAGAAAATGTATTTCATTGCCAGTTCCATTACTTTGCAAAACTGTAGTATAACTCATCTAATCTGCACATTAAAGGAGGATGGCAGTCCAATGCAACAAAACATTTAATTACTGCCTCACACTCACCTGCATTATTGAGCTCTTAAAGATATGAATTATTTCAGGTATTTTGTTGTTTTGTTTTGTTTTTCTTAATTTTACTTCAGGTATTTTGTGAGTGTCCATTATTATTAATAGAGTCAAGTCAGAATTAGTTTCACCAAGAGTCAATGTGTGCTAGTAAGTTGCTTTTACAAGCAGAATCTTCCAGTGAAGAAATTGTGGAGACTTGAGAGAAGCGTTTGGTTTTTACTTATAGACCCAACAGAAATGTTTATAGACTTGACAGAAATGGAGAACAGCAACAAAAGCACAGAAAAATATGCTCCTACACTTCCCATTCATTTCTCAAGATACACACCAATGGTCATTTGAAATCAGACATTGTTCCTTCATCACCATTAGTCAGACAGGTGAAAGAACTACTAACCTTTGAGGATAAATAGTGGCCCCTTGTAGTGTCAATGCATAAGCACTGTGAATATTAATAGAAGCATTTCCTATCGAAATGTGCCCCATTTAAGAAGCAACTTCCTTTCCCCCCTGAATGTGAGTGGTTAGTGTAGTTTCTAGCTTTAAAAGAATATTTCATTAACATACTGGCTCCATTAAAACAATGCCTTTTTTAGTTTTATATTAAATAGAAGGCCAAGTTCAAAAACATGGGGGTGATAAATTTTATCTATTTCAATTTTCTGTGTGCTCTGAGATTTCTCAAGGTCTAAATCTATGGATTGCTGCACCAACAACAAAGATCATTATGACTTCCACAATCTGAAAACCTGTGGTTTCAGGATCATTATTTATTTATTTATTTATTTATTTATTTTTATTTCATTTCTATACCGCCCAATAGCCGAAGCTCTATTGGAAATGGCAGCGGCGGCAGCCAGTCGGAAGACCGGCCACTGCAGCCGCTGCCACTGAAGCCACCGCCAGAGCCGCTGCCGCCCAGAAGATCCACCCCAGGTAAGTCTCGTCCTGGGGGGGATCTGCGGGGGGGTGTTGGGGTGGCAGGCCGTTCCGCCATGGAGTTCAGGGGGCCGAATGCACTGGCATTCGGCCTCACCGAGATCCATGGCAGAATTCTCTGCCATCCCTAGGTCGATCGGACTTGGCCAAGCACCTTGACCTGTATCCTCAGGCCTCAGTAACTGAAACTCATCCAATAAAACTGGACCAGACGGTGCTCTGAACGCCTCTACCAATGGAACTGCATTAATGGTGGTGTCCAATTCATGATGAATCTGAGTGACTTTATCTTCAAAGTGCCGTGCAAACTCATCACAGCATGCTACCGAGGGTTCCACCATCTCTCTCCCTGGCCCAGAATGTAACAGGCCGTGAACCACTCAGAAAATTTCCGCTGGACAACGATGAGAAGATGCAATCCTGGTGGAAAAGAACTGTCTCTTTTCCACCCTCACCGCCACAGGGTAGGCTTGATAGTGGGCTCTTACCTATGTTCGGTCAGACTCAGCACGAGTTTTCCTCCACCTGCGTTCTAGCCGTCTCCCCTCTTGCTTCATTGCCCTCAGCTCAGGTGTATACCAAGGAGCTGGCCGGGCTCTGCTCAGAGCGAGAGAGAGCTTGGGCGTGATCGTGTCAACTGCCTGAGTCATCTCTACATTCCACAAAGCGACCTGGGCTTCGACAGGAGCACCAGCCATATCAGCAGGAAAATTCCCCAGAGCCCTCTGGAATCCATAAGAATCCATTAATCTCTGGGGGTGGACCATTTTAATAGGTCCCCCACCCTTGCAGAGGGGGAAGGCCGCCAGGAGTCTAAACTTCAGCAGGAAGTGATCTGTCCATGATAAAGGGACAGATGTTAATTCCTCCACTTTCAGATCACCATCCTCCTGCCCAATCGAGAAAACCAGATCAAGCGTGTGTCCTTTTATATGGATTGGGCCGATAACATGTTGGGACAGCCCCATGTTTGTCATGGCGGCCATGAAGTCCTGAGCCGCCCCAGATACAGCGGCCTCGGCATGGAAGTTGAGATCCCCCAGGACCATCATCCTAGGGGTCCTCAACACCAAGTCCGAGACCACCTCCGTCAGCTCAGGCAGGGAGTCTGATGGGCAGCGGGGTGGGTGGTACACCAACAGAATCCCTAATCTGTCCCGGGTACCCAACGCAAGGTACAAACACTCAAGATCTGCACTTGAATGAGCTGGAAGCCTGGAGAGGGAGATTGAATTCCTATAGTCCACGGCAACCCCCCCTCCCCGACCCTCAAGTCGGTGTTGGTGCTGCACCGAGTACCGAGGAGGGCACAGCTGGGAGAGTGACCCCTCCCAGTTCCCCCACCCAGGTCTCAGTAATACATACCCATCAGTCATTCCCAACTGATCCAATCACATCCTACGGCAACAGTGTGGGATATTGCAACGAACACTATGTGTAGATGGGCCAGCATCACACAGATCTGAAATTTAATTATATGTTCCTCTTTTCCTTCAAAGGGTCTAGAAGGTGTCTAGCATGAAAATAAAATGAACTTAAATTAAATTAAATTAAAACCAGCATAACACTACAATTGCAGCCCTGAATAACAATACAGCATAAAACAGTAAGAAAAAGAATGAATGAATATATATATATATATATATATATATATATATATATATATAATGCAAGTACAAAATCTGTGCAAAAAGCTCTCTCAGATTAAGATCTGACTGTTCCAATAGACCAGTCATCTCTGATGGGTTCAAGAAAGAGACAAAGACCTGGTTCACACGTTGTAATAACCCATGGTTAACAAATTGTGGGTTGTTGAAAAGATGAGTGGGAGTGAGTGCATGGTCTAGTTCCCCATACACCTGCTCTTGCTGTCCACTGACAACCCAGAGTTTCAGGTTTAGATGTCATGATAAACAACTATGGACAGAGCATCCCTGGGTTGTATATCTCACCAGGAGTGTGGGGGAGGGGACCACTCACCCCCACTTATCTTTTCAACAAACCATGTTGATGACATGCAAACTGGGTCATACAAATTTAAGCACTTCTCACTCTGATTAGCAGGCTATAATGACCTCTGGAGCAGCAACTCCTCATGCCTGGGCAGCCTAACGAGTATGCTGCTCTCAGCTTTCATTGATTTATTGTGATTTATTGAAATAATAATAGTAGTAATAATGATGATGATGATCATGATGATGATAATTTGAATTATGCAACAAATAGAGAATCTATTTATAGGCGTTTAATAAATATCCAAGATAAATAAATAAATGATGAAATGTACGTTTATAGTCACTCTGCTCTATCCCATCATGCTGTAAAGTTTCTGTCTCTGCCAAAGTTCTCTCGCATCATGCCATATTAAGAGCCTCTCTGTCAATCATCTGCTCCATTGGTAGTTGACTGATAAGAGGTTAAACTTTTAATATCACTTATTGCCATGAAAATGGGGAAATACCATGTGGCCCGAACTTGCCCCATTTTTCCAGGGCGGGAGGGGTGGCTTCCCCCAAAGAGGAGCTGCAGTTATATTAGGCAATACCCAGTACTTTAAAGCCAAGTTTTATATGAGCAGTTCAATAAAATACTAACACCAGAGTAACAAGAAAAAAATTAAATTCAAGCCTGCAGAAGAATTTATTCTTTGCTTATATGATTTTGGACTATTTTGTGGCAGAAAGCTTCTAAACATTAGCTGTGATCATTTTAGGATAGGATACATATAATCTAGGGCTGGATCAACCTATTCTGGCCCAAGCCTAACATACAGCTTGCAAGATTTAAAGGGACAGATACCTTCCTTGCTGCTGAAAAGTGCTGGTTAACTTTGGTGCAGACTGTTTGTTTATTACATTTCTATACTACTCCATAGCCGGTGCTCTCTGGGCGGTTCACAACAACTAAAACTATAAAATACAACATGCTAAAATACAATATAAAAGTGTAAAACCACAGTATGAAATCAAAACCAAAACCAAAAAAGCAGCAGTGTTACAGTAACAGAGGAACAGAAGAACTGAAAGACTAAAATGCCTCGGAAAATAAGGTTTTCACCTGGCACCAGAAGGAGCACAATGTAGGCACAAGGAAGCCTCTCTGAGAAGTTCAGTCCACAACCTTATAGAGAAAGGAGATTCCTGAGCAAGGCTGTAGCTCAAGTCTCAAGAGGAATCTGCAAAGAGATTTGAGTCTGGGGATGCTATAGTTGAAGACCCAGACCAGAAATCCTCAGAATCTGAGGTGCTGGGTCTTGGGAATTCACAATGGCCAGGGACAAGTCACCTCTCACAAGTTCACCATTTTTTAACAAGTCTTCAGCATGTCCACTGGTGATGGAAGTAGAGATGTGAAGGCCTGGGAAACCCACCCACCCCCAAATGGGGAGAAACACAGGGCAAAAATTCAAAAAAAATTTTTTACTGTCAGGGATTTTGGGGCAGGGGAATGGGGGGGGAGTTTCCCCCCTGAATTTGTCGGGATTTTCTCCCAGGTTTTTCCAAGCCTTCTTATCTCTAAATGGAAGGCTGAGTCTTGACAGGTGAGAAGCTGAGCCACACCGGATTACATTTCTTCAGAAGGAAATTCTTTAATTATTTGCCACTAACTGAAAAGATACACAAACAGTGTTCAGAGTGGGGTACTTATTTTCAGACGGACCTATAACTACTTCATTTCTTTTTCATGTGGATATAACTGAGACTGGCCTAACCTTCCCATGTCCTTTTTTCTCCCACTTTGGGCACAGCACACAAGCAAATGGCATATAGATCTGTGGTGCCTAACAGAATATTTTACTACTTGTCTAAATGCTATTGGGTTTGATTTCATACATGTTCCTAACTACCTATAAATGGGAACCGTATCGGTTGGACTGAGAAATCAAAGGCAGTCAATTGTGGTGCTGTATTTTTATTTTATTTTATTTATTGTTACGTTTACACCCTGCCTTTTTTTGTCTTGCAAGGAACACATGGTTCTCTCTGTCTCCATTTTATCCTCACAACAACCCTGTGAGGTATGTTAGGCTGAGGTCAGTGACCCAGTGAGCTTCATGGCTCAGTGGGGACCAGAACCCAGCTCTCCTGAGTCCAGTCCAACATTCTTACCACTACACCACATCCTCTCTCTCTTTTCATTTTTCACTCACATTTCACACCACTAAAACTGCGTGTTGCTTAATCATAGCAGCATGCGTGGCTGGAAATAGTTTGAAATAGAATTGATGTCTGCCTCATGTAACACTGTTTTCATTCATTAACTTGATCCATTAATGTTAGCTTAAAAGCATAAATTCACAAACATAAACAAGTACAATCATGGGCTCAGATCCTAAACTTTACTTCTGTGAATGGAACAGTGTTTCTCTACTTCCCCTTTCCCTCTGCAACACCCTACGCCCCTGCTCCAGAGGTCCACTCCTAGGGGTTGGGGAAACTGTGGGAATGGTCTGGATTACAGTGCCAGAGGCTTCAGATGGAGGGAGAGTTGACAACAAAAGTCTCACCTTATTTAGGTATGTGTGTATAATACTATTATACTGCTTAATATCTTAAAAACCCTAAGCAGTTCACATTAAAATATAAGATAAAAATATAAAAACAAGATAAAAATAATAATTAAAACATTACAATACCATAACAAAACAGGGTAGTAATACAGTCCATTACAGGTCAAGGAAAGCCTGTGTGTAAACAGGTGTTTTCAAGAGGCATTAAAAACTTGCCACCATTTCTGCCTCTCGAACCACACATGGGAGAGTATTCCGAAGAGTGGGTGCCACCACTGAGAAGCCTCTTACATGAACAGAGTGGGAGCAACTAAGGATCCAAGCTACTAGATCTGGCACATGGTTTTGTAAGTATAGCCAGTTCACCATATCTCTTTAAAGGAAATCCTATGAAATAGGCCAAATGAATTTCAACTGGAACATATATAAAATAAACACATCTTTGAATACATATAAAGAAAAGAGGGCGTATCTTAATGATGGGGTGGTGTGAGCAAGTGTCCCTTTTGCACTGATGCATGCCTGAGTGTGCACTTTCAAACATGCAGACTTGACCCTTGAAGAGATCTTTTAGCATTGAGCAGTGAGCTAAGGGGTTAGGGGATTTGAAGACTGAAGACACAGTTGCTTAAAGCAGGAGTAATTGATTGAGAGGAATTAAAATATACATTCAAAAGATCAGGCTAAGGCAAAAGGTATTTTATAGGGTTAAATTTCATTCATACAGAGTACCACCAGTTGTAATTATCAAGGCAAGTTTAGTGTCATTGACTAGCAGGTTTGGGGGGCAGGGGGAGAAGAAGGAGTCCCTGCAGTGGGGAGAAGGAGGAGGGAGACAGGTGTGGGGAAGACAGGAGAAAGGAAGGAGGCTGGTGGCTGAGCTTATGAGCAAAGATTGGCAGCCAGTGGTTTGCTTTCCCCTAGAGACACACAAGCCTAGGAAAGAGATGGAAAAAGGGGGGAGGGAAAAGCTGGCTGAATTCTCCAGAAAAGTGGAGGCAAAGAAGGAAGGGGGGAGGAATCAGGCAAGCTAATGGACATGTAGGGGAGAGGTTAGTAAAGGTGTTCCCAATCTGTATCTGCACAACCTGGGGTGTGATGAAGTTGGAGGCAGTGGTGTGAGAGAGAGAGGATAGAGAGGGTGAAAGGGAGGGGGGTATAAACATAAGAATGTAAGGAGAGCCCTGCTGGATCAGACCAAGGGTCCATCTAATCCAGCATTCTGTTCACACAGTGGCCAACCAGCTGCCCACAGGAAACCCACAAGCAGGACAGGGGTGCAACAGCACCCTCTCACCCATGTTCCCCAGCAACTGGCGCACATAGGCATACTGTCTCTGATACTGGAGGTAGCACATAGCCATCAGGACTAGTAACCACTGATAGCCTTCTCCTCCAGGAATTTGTCTAACCCCCTTTTAAAGCCATCCAAACTGATGGCCATCATCTATATCCTGTGGAAGTGAATTCCATAGCCTGACTATGTGCTGTGTGAAGAACTACTTCCTTTTATCTCTCCTGAATCTCCCACCAATCAGCTTCATGGGGTGACCTCAGGTTCTACCTTTATGACAGAGGGGAAAAAAGTCTCTGTATCCACATTCTCCACACTATGCATAATTTTGTAGACCTCTGTCATGTCTCCCCTTACCCTCCTTTTTTCCAAGCTAAATGATCCCAGCTGTTGTAATCTTCCCTCATAGGGGAGTTGCTCCAGCCCCTTGACCATTTTAGTTGCCCTTTTCTGTACTTTTTCCTGCTCTACAATATCTTTTTCTAAATGTGGTGACCAGAACTGTACACAGTATTCGAAGAGTGGTCGCACCATAGATTTATATAAGTATGATATTGGCAGTTTTTATTCTCATTTCCTTTCCTAATCATGCCTACCATGGAGTTTGTCATTTTTACAGCAGCTGCACACTGGGTTGACATTGTCATTGAGCTGTCCACCACAACTCCAAGGTCTCTTTCTTGATCAGTCTCTGCTAGCTCAGATCCCATCAGGCTATACTTGAAGTTGGGATTTTTTGCCCCAACATGCATCACTTTACACTTGCTTACGTTGAACCGCATTTGCCATTTAGATGCCCATTCTCCCAGTTTGGAGAGATCCTTTTGGAGCTCTTTGTAATCCCTTTTATGTTTTAAACACATTAAATAATTAGGTGTCATTGGCAAACTTGGCCACTCTACTGCTCACTCCTAATTCCAGATCATTTATGAACAGGTTGAAAAGCATTGGTCCTAATACAGATCCCTGTGGCACCCCACTATTTACTTCCCTCCATTAGGAGAATTTACCATTTATTCCTACTCTCTGCTTTCTGTTCTTTAACCAGTTACTGATCTATAAGAGGACCTGTCCTCTTCTTACATGACTGTAGGGATGTATGAAAGTCCCCTTACCTGGCTCCGCCGGGTTCCACTAGTGGGGGAGGCGCTCCGTCCCTCCCCCAGAATCCTGGCTGGCCGGCTCCGCTCCGCGGGGATTCTGCAGAGCCACCAGCCGCCTCCACCAGCAGCCAGACATCCGGCCACTGGCTAGCAGGGACGCAAATGGCAGCAGCTGTAGCCGCCGCCATTTCCATCTCTGTAGTCGGCCGTGATAGGCTATGTAAAGACTTACGTAGCCTATCACGTCTGGCTTTAAAAAAAAAAAACGTGCATACGCAAATGGCGGCAGCTACGGCCGCCACCATTTGCTTTCCTTATTTTGGGCCATCTTAGTCTACGTAAAGATTTACATAGACTAAGGTGGTGAAAATAAGGGGGAATGCAAATAGCGTCCGCTACGCTATTTGCGTTCCCCTTATTTTCACCGTCTTAGTCTACGTAAATATTTACGTAGACTAAGATGGCCAAAAATAAGGAACACAAATGGCGGCAGCCGTAGCCGCCGCCATTTGCATATGCGGTTTTGTTTTTGTTTTCTAAACCCAGCCATGATAGGCTACGTTAATCTTTACATAGCCTATCATGTCGTTTTTGTTTTTGTTTTATTTTTAACAAGACTGCAAATGGCTGCAGCGGCAGCCGGTCGGAAGACCAGCTGCCGCAGCCGCTGCCGCCACCGAAACCACCACCGGAGCCGCCGCTGCCCGGAACATCCGCCCCAGGTAAGTCTCGTCCAGGGGGGATCTGTGGGGGGGGCAGGGGGGCCGGCCGTTCTGCCACAGATTTCGGGGGGCCGATTGCACTGGCATTAGGCCTCACCGAGTTCCGTGGCGGAATTCTCTGCCATCCCTACATGACTGCTAAGCTTACTCAGGAGTCTTTGGTGAGGGACTTCGCCAAAAGCCTTTTGGAAGTCTTCCAAAAGGCCCTTCCCTGTAATTCCCTGTAATTCCCTGTTGTTTACTTCTAGGGAAGTAAACAGTGTCTACCGGATCACTCCTGTCTACATGTTTATTGACAGTCTCAAAGAACTATGTTTATTGACACTCTCAAATAGGGGTGTCAGAGAATTTCTCGCCGAAACTTCGGGGGGCCGAGTGCCAACGTATTCGGCCCCCCGAAGTAGTTTCAGGGAGAAATTCTCCCCCCTGCCCCCCCCCCGGGATGGGACATACCTTTCCTGAATGTCGCTCCCCCATAGGGAGCCGCCATTCGTGTTCCTTATTTGGTCGCTGTAGTCTACATAAAGATTACGTAGACTACAGCAAAAATAAGGGCAATGCTATTTGCATTGCCCTTATTTTCACCGTAGTCTACGTAAATCTTTACGTAGACTACAGCGACCAAATAAGGAACACGAATGGCGGCTCCCTATGGGGGCTGCCATTTGCGTACGCGCTTTTTTAAAAAAAATAAAAGTCACCCGTGATAGGCTACGTGACGATTAATGTAGCCTATCATGGCTGACTTTGCAGATCTAGCCGTGATAGGCTACGTAAATCATTACGTAGCCTATCACAGGGCGTTTTTGTTTTTTTTTACTTTTCTGTTGAAGTTCACGGCCGGGGAGACGGGGCGCTTCTCCCTGGCCTGAATTTCGGCAGGGGGCGAGGTGGGAAGCCTCCCCCCCAGCCTTAATTTCAGCCGGGCGAGGCGGGAAGACACCCCCCGCTCACATGAACTTCGGGGGGAGAAGCGAAGCGCCTCCCCCCCACCGCGAAAAAAGCTGCGGGACAAGGTAAGTCCCTTTCGTACATCCCTACTCTCAAAGAACTCTAAAAAGTTAGTGAGACAGGACTTACCTTTGCAGAAGCCATGTTGATTCTTTTCTAGCAGGGCTTGTCCTTCTATATGCTTACTAATTTTATATTTAATAATGCCCTCAACCAATTTACCCAGAACAGACGTTAAGCTAATTGGCCTGTAATTTCCCACATTCCCCCGGATCCCTTTTTGAAAATTGATGTTACATTAGCCATCTTCCAGTCCTCTGGTATAGAGACTGATCTTAGGGACATGTTGCATATTTTGGTTAGAAGATCAGCAATTTCATATTAGAGTCCTCTGAGAACTCTAGGATGGATTCCATCTGGGCTAAGTGATTTATTTGCTTTTAATTTATCAATAAGGTTAAGAACTTCATCTCTTGTCACCAGTATTTGCCACAGTTCCTCAGACTCCCTTCCTGAAAACATCAGTTCAGGCACAGGTATCTGTCCTATATCTTCTGCAGTGAAGATGTATGAAAAGAATTCATTCAGCTACTCTGCAATCTCCTTGTCCTCCTTCAGTACTCCTTTAACTCCATTGTCATCCAATGATCCAATTGCCTCCATAGCTAGTTTTCTGTTATATTTAAATAATTCTTTATTGTTGGCCTTGATTTTGTTAGCAGTATGCTCTTCAAAATGCTTTTTTTGCATCTCTTATTGTCTGCTTGCATTGCCTTTGTGCAAGCTTGTGCTCACTTTTGTTTTCCTCACTTGGGCAAGACTTCCATTTTCTAAAGGAAGCTCTCTTTTCTCTAATAGCTCCCTTGACACTGCTCGTTAAGCATGCCACCAACCTCTTGGGCTTGGTGCTACCTTTCCTGTTGTTGTTGTTCAGTCGTTCAGTCGTGTCCGACTCTTCGTGACCCCATGGACCATAGCACGCCAGGCCTTCCTGTCCTGTGCTCTCTCCCGGAGCGTGCTCAAGTTCATATTCATTGCATCCGTGATGCTATCTAGCCATCTCATCCTCTGCCGTCCCCTTCTCCTTTTGCCTTCAGTCTTTCCCAGCATCAGGGTCTTTTCCAGGGAGTTTTCTCTTCGCATTAGGTGGCCAAAATATTGGAGCTTCAGCTTCATTATCTGTCCTTCCAATGAGCACTCAGGGTTGATTTCCTTTAGGATGGACTGATTGGACCTCCTTGCAGTCCAGGGGACTCGTAAGAGTCTTCTCCAGCACCACAGTTCGAAAGCATCAATTCTTCGGCGCTCAGCCTTCCTTATAGTCCAGCTCTCACAGCCATACATTACTACTGGGAAAACCATAGCTTTGTTTAGACGGACCTTTGTCGGCAAGGTGATGTCTCTGCTTCTTACTATGCTGTCTAGGTTGGCCATAGCTTTCCTCCCAAGGAGCAAGCGTCTTTTAATTTCCTAACCTGTGGTATACATTTTAGCTGGGCTTCTATTATTGTGTTTTTGAGTAATCTCCAAGTACTTTGAAGGCATTTAATCCTCTTGACTCCCCCTTTTAACTTCCCTTTCTCCAGTTCCTCATTTTAGAGAAGTTTCCTCTTTTGCAGTCAAATGTGACTGTGCTGGACTTCCTGGGCAATTTTCCACTTACATATATATTAAATCTGATAGCACCGTGGTCACTGTTTCCAATTGGCTCAACAACATTTACATCTCGTACTAGGTCCTGGGTGATGCCACTTAGGATTAAATCCAAGGTCGCCTCCCCTCTGGTTGGTTCCATGACCAACTGTTCTAGGACACAATTGTTTAGGGCATTGAGAAATTTAACCTCTTTGTCATGACTGGAACATGCATTTATCCAGTCAATGTGGGGGTAACTGAAGTCGCCCATTATTACAACACTTCCTTGTTTGGAGGCCTCCCTGATTTCATTTTCCTTCTCAAGGTCACTCTGAGCATTTTGGTCTGGGGGATGATGGCACATTCCTAGCACTAAATTGGTTTTGGAGCCTAGTATTGTCACCCACAGTGCTTCTGTGGAAGAGCTACCCCTTTTAGGTGTTGTACTCCACTTGACAATATGCCCTCTTTGACGTACACAGCAACACCTCCCCCAGGATGCCCTTCCCTGTAGAATTTATATCCAGAGTTGACTGGATCCCACTGGTTCTCTCCATTCCACCAGGTTTCTGTAATGCCCATTATATCCAGGTTCTCCTTTAAAACCAAGTACTCCAACTGTTCCATTTTGGCTCAGTAGCTTCTAGCATTTGAACAGAAACACAAATACATGGTTCAGAAGATTCTTCTTGGGGGAGAGAGTGAGGCTCCTTTGGGTCAAAAAGTCCTAACTGTTGGACTGCCCAAATGCTACTTATATGCCCCAAATTTGAGCTTCATTATTAAAACTGAAACAATGACAAGAATCCTGTTTCTGCTGGCTCATCGAAACTAAGATATATGTAACACTGACCATTTTTCCTTCCTCCTAGCTTAAAAAGGAAGATACAAATTAACAAGCTGCAGAGTATTTACCTGTTGATTCTTCTGGGCTGACCTTTTGGACCCTCAGTGGAGATAATTTCAGATTTTGAATTGATTTTTAAAGAGGGGAAGAGGTCAAGGGATTAAATTCTGGAAAACAATGGTCATGCCAGAGGGGTTGATGGCTTTGTATCATGTACACCATTCTTCTTTGACTATCAGGCCTGGCTTTCAGAATGGCAGACTTCTCATGTGATTTCCCAAGCAGGAATGTATCCTTCCTTTTCATGTTACAAACAGCAGAATATTGGGTTGTCCGGCAACATGGGTCTGGCCCAGATCCATATCTGCCCACTGGACGTAGAGGAGCTGCTCTTTTCAGGGCTGGCGTCAAGGGGAGGCGTGGTCAGTCACCTGAAAAGGGCCTTCAGCCCAGCAGGGGCCAGCGACAAGAGCCCCCTGGAGTTGCTCCCCGCCTTCACCATTGCAACCGGGTTGTTTACCTGCCTCTCACTCTGGCAGACAATGGTGGGGGTGGTGAGAAGAGGAGCAGTACATTCCACTGCTGACTTGCTCACTGGTTCTCTGCCTGTCAAGCAAGCAAGTGGTAGCAGTAATGAGAAAGAAGATAAGGAGCAGAAGCAGCTGTGACAATGGCAGTGAGAAGGCAGACTCACTGAGGGGGCAATTGAAGGTGTCTTGCCCTCAAAAACCTGTGTGGCATCTCCACAGCAACAGGTTTAGTTCATTCTCCATTTTGCTGCAGTTTTTACTGGACTTGAATCTGCTCCATCTGGGAACACATAGAGCTTGAAAGCCTAGATTATCCCAAAGCTAGCTTGGGGCTCTGGGCAGGTCACATAGCAATTTACCATGAATTGTTTGGGTGGCTACCGGGTGGAGTCTCATCCACATCAGCACTTAAAGAGTAGGGTTGGCAGAGAATTTCTCCCTGAAACTTCGGGGGGCCGAGCGCCAACGTGTTCGGCCCCCCGAACAAGTTTCGGGGAGAAATTCTCCGCACACACCCCGCCCCCCGCACCCCCCCCCCGGGACGGGATTTACCTTTGCCGAATGTCCCTCCCGGCGGCGAGTCCCGGCGGTGGTTCGTCGGGTCTTCGGCAGGGGCAGGGGCGGCAGCCAATCTTTTGACCGGCTGCCGCCGCCATTCCAATAAAACTAAAAAAAAAAAAACGCCCCCGTGATGGGCTACGTGATGATTAATGTAGCCTATCATGGCTAGATTTGCAAAGTCAGCCATGATAGGCTATGTAAATCATCACGTAGCCTATCACGGGTGACTTAAAAAAAAAAAAAGCACGTACGGATAATGGCGGCCCCCGTAGGGAGCCGCCATTCCCGTTCCTTATTTGGTCACTGTAGTCTACGTAAAGATTACGTAGACTATGGCGAAAGTAAGGGCAATGCTATTTGCGTTGCCCTTATTTTCGCCGTAGTCTACGTAAAGATTTACGTAGACTACAGCGACCAAATAAGGAACGCGAATGGCGGCTGCCTATGGGGGCCGCCATTTGCGTACGCGCTTTTTTTTTTTTTTAAGTCACCCGTGATAGGCTACGTGATGATTTACATAGCCTATCACGGCTGACTTTGCAGATCTAGCCGTGATAGGCTACGTTAATCTTCACGTAGCCTATCACGGGGGCGTTTTTTTTTTTAACTTTTTATTTTGTGGCCGGGCGAGGCGAGGCGCCTCCTCCCTGGCCTGAATTTCGGCCGGGTGAGGCAGGAAGCCTCACCCCCGGCCTGAATTTCGGCCGGGCGAGGCGGGAAGCCTCCCCCCCCGGCCTGAACTTCGGGGGGAGAGCAGCGAAGCGCCTCCCCCCCACCGCAAAAAGCTGCGAGACCAGGTAAGTGGCTTATTAGAGAGCCTGCTCCCCCCCTCCCACTCCCGCCCATTCTCGCCTTTCTGCTTTCTCTGGCCAGGGTATGTTAGCACCTGCCTCCCCAACCTATGCCCAATTCCCCCCACTTTTAATTACTGTCTCTCTAAAACTGCGATAGTGCAATGGCAGGTATAGCTATTTCCATTCAAATGTGCTATTTTGTGATAGTGCTATAGTGCTATAGGAGGTATATCTACTCCCTTTCAAATGCGCTATTTCGCAATACTGCTGTGGTGCTATAGTGCTATAAGGGTATATTTACTCCTGTTCAATGCACAAAATGGTAGAAACATCAGGGAAATGCAGGCAGGGAAAACATTGGGGAAACACCCCTTGACCAGGGTGAGTGAGGTCACAGACACAGGTGAAAGACACACCCCTGGGCAGGGCTACCAGAGCAAATGCAGAGGGTTGCTGCACACCACAACAGAAGCACAGACAAGCTGAATTAAGGAAAACGATCAGATTAAAAGTAGTCTCAGAAAAACCAAAGGTTTAGTACAAAATTTCAGGGTGACTGCGGGATGGCTGTGATGTCATGTGCCTCAAACGACCTCCAAACACAGCAAACTCATAATAACTCCTTCGTGGAGACACCCCCCTGGAGCCAGTCCTGGTTCTTTGAGGCTCCATTCTAGACTCTGTTGCAGACTCAAAGATGGGTCCAAAGGTTTAAAAAAACACACACCATAGGCCTCGTTACACTTTTGATGATGTAAACAGGATCACAAGAGATCTTCCTGAACCATGTTGTGTCGTCCTTGCCACCACCTCTACTTGTTACATACTGAAGATAAGGAACAGTGGAGAAGGTCACATCCAGGCTAGAAAAACCTCAAGCCTCTGTAAGGTTTCAATCAAGCATGCACAATTCATCCAAGGCATTCTGGGTTCATGGAGCTGTGGTTCAAGAACGTACTGAAATTGAGGTCCCTGCAGCACGGACAGAACTTTCCCTACCCTCAGTAAGTAGATGGTACCGTGTGTATGCAGGGTGCATGTAGTGGGAATGATCCAATAAAGGCCAGGATGGGCCCAGTCTTCAGAGATACTTCTAGACACATCATGCTTCAAGCATCAGTGATTTGTAATCGATTCCTTTTAAAAAAATTGATTGATTTAGGATATACAGCCAACATCCTCTTGATTAATCCATCTAAAAGATCAATTCCAAATCAGATGTGCAGCAGGGGAGGGGGAGAGAGATTCTTCCTATCACAAGTATCTATAGTTATGATTGTTCTAGAGATGGAAAATCGAAGTTAATATCCATTGTCTGTTCATGTCATTATGATATCCCATTTGTATATGGGGCAAGGAAAGGGGATTTTCTTCAAAAGCCAAAATATGTACCACTTTAAATCAAAATAAGGGCATGATTCAAAGAGAAGCACTTTTGTCCCATTTATTTCAATGAAGGAGTGTAAGCATCTGCTTAGCTCCATTGGACACCAAAGGGATACAAATAGAGTGACAATATGCAAAAGAACACAGAACTCCTATAGCTATTTATTTATTTATTTATAACATTTATATCCCACCCTATATCATTAAGCTCTCAGGGCAGCGTACAGATAAAATCAATTTAAACAGTATAAAACAATATATAATTTAAACAGCTAAAAACTTATTAAACATTAAACAAGCCAATGCCAATTAAAATCTAAAACAATAAAACAGTTAAAACAGCTTTAGGGAACGAATTCAGCCCTCAAAGGCTTTGGTAAAATGCCATGTTTTTACTTGGTGACAAAATGAAAACAATGTCTGCACCACTCAGGCCTCCAAGGGGAGAGCATTCCACAACTGGGGTGCCACAGCAGAGAAAGCCCTCTCTCACGTCCCACCATAGTGTATGTCTAGCACTGGTGGGAAACAGAGGATGGCCCCTCCAATGTATCTCAGTCCTTGGGCAGGCATATATAGGGAGAGGTGCTCCCTCAAATATTGAGGTTCCAAGCTGTTAGAAAAAAAAGGAGACTCCATAACCGTTGGCGTCTCAAGTTACGTAAGAGCCCGAGTGGCGGGAAAATATAGGCGGAGCAAAAAGGGAATCATACTGACGCGCTCATGACTAACGGCTTGGTAAGCTGATAGTGACTGTTTATTGGATATTAACTTAGTGAGCCGATGTACTAACTGTTTCATTGGTTACTGGTAAGAACAATAGAAGCGAAATGATATAAAGGGCTTTTGCACACGTGTCTCGGGGTCCAGACTGCTCTGCACCCGTTTTGCAAAACGTTCAATAAAATAGTGTTGGATCCACTGCTGCCTGCCTGGCATTCTTTTCTTCTAAACCGAAAGCAAGGACTTTTTATCTAACAATTTGGTGCCGTGACTCGGATCCTGCTTCGGGGCGAGTCCCCTTCGCGCTGAGCCGAGGGGCCGCGGAGGAGAAGTGGCCACAGGCGGTTGTTTTATACTGCCTTCTCCTCACGACGGTGGCGGCAGAAGCGCCTGGGGACCAACGCCAGAGGAAGAGGGAGACGGGATCACTCCTTTTAGGCACCAGCAGTGGTTCAATAAGCAGCTGGACGCAGCTGCGGGCGGGACAGAAGAGGCTTTTGGGGTAAGTGAAACAGCTTACATTAGGGGATAAACACGGGACGGTGGTGTGTTTGTGATTGTGTGAGACGCCTACGGGCGAAGTGAGTGGGGAGCCCCGATCTGCATTTCCTTACCCCGGAGACGGGCTAGGTCAGAGGAGGCCGAAGAGCAAGAATTGCTGACTGAAATTCCCACCGTCATGGGCGGGTCCCAATCTAAGTCTGCGAAGAAGGCCCATACGCCCTTGGAGTGTTGTTTGCGCAATTGGTCACATTTTAAGCAGGATTATGGAACTAAGATGACAAAGGATCGTCTTGTCTTTTTTTGCACCCGGGAATGGCCAATATTAGAACCCAAATGGCCACCTGAGGGGTCTTTTGACCCAACCTTGGTATCTGATGTGCGAACAATAGTAGCACAGAGGGGAAGTTGGGACCAGTTCCCTTATATTGATTCGTGGGCAACTTGTGTGCCCCTTGGCGGCAGGCCTGCTCCGTGGGTTGTTAAATGCATGTCCCTTGCCCTTCCCATGGTGGTCAAAAGGAAACCACCAAAAGAAGGACCACCCAGGGTCGTGGCCACAGCACCGGAGGACCTACTGCTTCCTCCTCCCTACGGGACAGCCGTCGCAGGGCGCTCGTTGCAACCACCACCCTCTCCTGAGGGGCCCACCCAGTGGTTAGATGCCCCCGAGAAGGACCCCTCTCATGAAATAGTACCAGAGGACCCCACCCCTCTAGTTGAACGCCAGGACACTCTCCAAGATCATCTATATTCCCTAGAGGAAAGATTGGAGGTCCTACAGAGAGAGGCAAAAGGGGGACCTAACTACAACCTGCGAAAGGACCCCCAACCACCGGTGAAGTTCACCTTCCCCATCAGAGAAGTCCCCGACCCTACCGCCCAACATCCTCAAGGGACGATGTTTGTTTATGTCCCATTCACAACATTTGATTTGTATAACTGGAAACAATTTAACCCCTCCTTTGAAGAGGATCCCGGGCCACTCCTGTCTCTGATGGAGAATGTGAGGCTTACTCACAACCCCACATGGGACGATACACAAATGCTATTGAACACCTGTTTTCTCAGCCAAAAGCCAACCATCCTTGCGGGGGCACGAGCCAAGTATAGGGAGGAAAATCCCCAGGCAACTGAGGAGGAGACGGCGGAGGTTCTGCCCACAGGGCGACCCAATTGGGGGGTGGCCACAGCGGCACATAGACGCTTACATGCTGACTATTTTCGACTCATTTTAGCAGGCATGAAGCAAGCCGCGAGAAGGGCCCCCAATTTGCAAAAAGTCCTGACAATAAAGCAAGACAAAAACGAACCTCCTGCTGTGTTCCTCCAAAGGCTGAGGGAAGCCTTCGCTAAATATACTGACATTGACTTGAATGATCCAAATAATTTAAGGATCCTCACGACTCAGTTCGTGGGAAATAGCTGCCAGGACATCAGAAAGAAGTTGCAAAAAGTTGAAGGAGGGTTGGCAGCTGACCTAGGAGTTTTAGTTGAAGTAGCTCAAAAGGTTTATGAGAGGCGAGAAGAAGAAGAAGGAAAAGAAAAAGACAAGAGGCAGGCCAAGCTCCTTGCTGCGGTTCTTAAACCTGACAAGGAGGGAGCTAGGAAGGGGAGGAAAGGGGGAAGGAAAGGATCTCCCCTGGGGAAAGATCAATGTGCCTTTTGTAAGAAAATGGGGCACTGGAAGCGTGACTGTGAGGCTTTGAAGCAGAAAGAGAGAGGGGAAAATACGGGAGGAGCGCAGAGAGTTCTGTATGAACAGGAAAGAGATTAGGACAGACTGGGGCCCGGCCCCCTCTTAGCCGTCTCTGAGGCAAGACGGGACCCCATGGTCAAAATAAAGGTTGGGGGCCGCTCCTACAAAGCCCTTGTGGACACAGGGGCCGCCCTGTCCATCCTCCCCCTCAGTGAGCCCCCAACGGGAGGTGGGGGGTTCACCACCATAATGGGGGTCGAGGGAAGGGCAACCCAAGTACCCCTCTCTCGTCCCCTGTTCACCAAGGTTGGGAAAACACACCTAGAACATGCATTTGTCTGTACCCCCTCCTGTCCGGTGGCATTGCTAGGGAGGGACTTATTGACTAAACTCCAAATTGAGATTGCTTTTACTCATGACGGAAGGATGGAGATACGGCTCCCTAAACAGCAGAGTAGTAACTACCAAATGGCCCTTTTGAAGGTTGCAGAAGAATCCACCCCAGAGGCCACCGAGGACTGGAGCTTAATAGAAAACAGAGTCAACCCTCTAGCTTGGGCCGGGATTGGAGGGGCCTCTCATGCCAAGTCGGCAGCACCATACAAAATTCCCCTCAAGGAGGGAGCAAGGCCTGTTCATGTGAAACAGTATCCCCTTTCCCGCCAAGGAAAGGAGGGCCTACAACCAGTAATAACAAAGCTCCGAGAAGAAGGCCGGCTCATTGAGATAATGTCCCCCTATAACACACCCATCATCGCTGTGCCAAAAAGGGGAGGGGGGGCAAGGGCTTTCGTTTAGTGCAAGACCTCCGGCTCATTAATCAGCAGATCAAGGCCCCCCATCCTGTGGTCCCCAACCCACACACCCTCCTTGTAGGAATTCCGGAAGAGCACGCCTGGTTCACTGTCATAGACCTAAAAGATGCCTTTTTCAGCATCCCCCTCCACACTGATTCAAGGCCTTTGTTCGCCTTTGAATGGGAAAGCCCGGGGGGGGGTCAAAAGTTCAATTAGCATGGACAGTCATCCCTCAGGGGCTGAATCTCTCACCGGTGATCTTTGGCCAGCAGCTCCAAAAGGATCTCGAACCCTGGGTCCAGCAGCACTCAGAGGTGCATCTCCTCCAGTACTGTGACGACCTCCTGATTTCAGCCAAGGCCAAGAATGCGTGCCTGAGTGGGACGGTTTCCCTCCTCAACTATCTAGCGGGGGGGGGTATAAAGTGTCAAAAGAAAAAGTACAGTTGGCCCAACCAACTGTAAAATTCCTAAGCTACCACATAACTAAAGGGACTCGGAGCCTAGGGCAAGAAAGAGTTGAAGTCATCCGTGACACTCCTGTCCCTAAGTCCCCATGCGAATTGAGGGCCTACCTGGGGTTGACCGGATTCTGCCGACTATGGATAGCAAACTATGGGGAGACAGCGCGGCCGCTGTATGTGGCGCTGCAGAAAGATAGACTGGATAAATGGAAATGGACTAAGGAAATGAATAAGTCTTTTCTCAGTCTTAAAGCTGCTCTTGTGTCACCACCTGCTCTAGCCATACCAAATCCCAGCCGGCCATTTAGACTTTATGTGCATGAAAATAAGGGCATAGCTTCGGGAGTGCTTTGCCAGAGAAAAGGGCCCTCTTGGAGACCAGTGGGATATTACTCCAAGGTCCTAGATGTCGTAGCACGAGGATGGCCAAGTTGCTTGAGGGCAGTAGCGGCAACAGCTCTGGTTTGTACTGAAGCCGAGAAAATGACAATGGGAGGACCCATTGAAGTTTGGGTGCCGCATGGAGTGCCACAAATTTTGGGATCAGGAGGAGGAAGCAAATTTCTCAACCCAGCCCGGCATTCCCGGTATGAAATAGGTTTACTAACAAACGAAAACCTCACTTTTAAGGCTTGCTCCAGCTTTAATATCGCCACACTACTGCCAACATTACTGGGCACAAACGGATCAGGACTCCCAGATCATGACTGCCTTGAAGTATTAGACCTAGACACCAAAGGCCGACAGGACCTTGAGGATGAACCAATAGAGGGAGCCAGAGATCTGTTTGTAGATGGATCTAGCTATATGCTGGATGGAAGGCGCTACACAGGCGCGGCTGTCGTTACTCTAGAGGAGAGTGTGCGTGAGGAAAGGCTGCCTCCTCATTTCTCCGCCCAATCCGCTGAACTGGTAGCCCTGACAAGAGCCCTGCAAGCCAGCAAGGGAAAGCGAGTAAATATTTATACCGATAGCAAAAATGCCTTCGCCGTTGTGCATGCTCATGGGCAACTGTGGAAAGAGAGGGAATTCCTTACAGCAAACGGATCTCCAGTGGCTAATGGCGGCCTAATAGTGGATCTTCTGGATGCCCTCCAGCTACCCTCACAAGTAGCTGTTGTCCACGTCCGAGCCCATGGGAAAGAAAAAGAGGAAAAATTGAGACAGGGAAACCAGAAGGCAGATGAGGCCGCAAAAAGAGCAGCCAGAGAGGGAATCCAAGGAACATTCCTCATTCTACCCAAAAGAAAAGAGCGCCCCACATACTCCCCTGCTGAGTTACGGATGGCACAAGAACACAGAATAAGTCCCTGCGATGACGGATGGATCCAGATGACAGATGGAAGACTGCTTCTTCCACAGACCCTGCAGAGGGTTGTTCTAGAGCAAGTTCACCATTCTCTTGGACACCCTGGAGCATCAGCCATGATCGACTATTGCAAGAGGCTGTTTGTCTCCCCTGGCTTAACTGTATGCGCCCACCGACTAGCCGCAACCTGTGAAGTCTGCCAGAAAACCAACCCTCCCAGGGCACCCCCTCCTCCAAAAGGAGGGCGACCATGGGCCTACTATCCTTTCCAGAGGGCGCAGATTGATTTTGCTGAGATGCCACCATGTAGGGGTTACAGGTATTTGCTTGTAATAGTATGTCAAATGACAGGGTGGGTAGAGGCGTTTCCATGTAGGAACTGCCAAGCTAAAACTGTTGTTGCTAAATTGTTACAGGAGGTGGTGCCCCGGTTCTCCCTGCCCGAAGTTATAGAGTCCGATCAGGGCTCACATTTCACCTCAGTTATTACACGGGGGATGGCACAAGCTCTGGGAGTAGAGTGGCATTTACATTGCCCCTGGAGGCCCCAGGCAAGTGGACAGGTTGAAAGAATCAATCGGAGCCTCAAGGAGACTTTAACCAAACTCCAACGAGGGGTGAAGCTCACTTGGGTTGAGGCTCTGCCAATAGCTTTAACGAAGCTTCGAAGGATGCCAAGAAAGGACATAAAATTGTCCCCCTTTGAACTGATGTTTGGGTTCCCGCCTCGGGTACACTGCGGAAGGAGGGAGGAGGTCAAGTGGGAGGTGGGTGATCAGATGCTAAGGGATCAGTTGACTTCTCTACAGTCTGTTCTTTCACAGCTACGAGCTTATTCCGTTCCGTTTCAGAGACTGCCGTTAGATGCACCTATCCATCTCTTCCAGACGGGAGATGAGGTGTTGCTGAAAAAGTGGAATAAAGAAGCTTTAAAGGAAGGGTGGGAGGGGCCTTATTTGGTGGGACCAACCAGCCACTCGTGTGTAAAGCTTGTGGGTTCTAGTAAATGGACACATTGCAGCCGGATAAAGCCATTTAAGCGACCCTCGCTTCCTTCTGTCACCTGGAAAGAACAGGAGGACACAGGCAACGGTCCTTTGCTCCCTGGCACCCCTCTGGAAGCTGCCAAGGACACAGGCGAAGAAGCCATCCAGGAGCCACAATCGCCTGTAATATACAAGTCACAACATCTGGGAAAAGCTTGGGTTCGAATTACAAAAAACTTGTAATATGAAGCAAGTATTGTGGGTGGTGTTGGTAATGTTAGTTAAAGAAATATTAACGTGGATGGTGATACCTCAAGGACTTGGGCTTGACAGCTTTAAGATAAAACCCCGAAATGTCACACCAACACCCCTCAGACCACTTCTGGTACAGATCCCTGAGAAAGAGAGGCGTCCCTGGAGAACCAGGTTAGGGATCCCAATAACAGAGGAAACTGATAATGTGTGGTTAGAGTGGATAAAGTATACAGCCAAGTCTTTAAATAAGTCTGACTGTTTTGTTTGTGCCACAGGGAGATCTGTAGCAAAGGTGCTGCCCTTTCCACTGGGATGGGACACTCCTTCCCTCCTCACCTGCGTGATCCGTTTGTTCCAACACCCTGATGCATGGGGAGAGGAGGAATGCCAAACCCTCAATAAATTATACCCCCCACTCAAATCAAAGGATCGTGTCAGACCTTCCACAGTCTTCCTGCAAAGAAGAAACCATACCGGATGCATACACCGAAACCTTGCAGACACAGAGGGGCGTATAGGGAACCTGACGAGTAAAGTAAGATGTGTTAATTCCACCCGCTTTAGGAATAATTCCCTTTCAATCCCACGAGCTGATCTCTGGTGGTATTGTGGTGGCCTAGAGTTGTATGAGGTATTGCCCTCCAATTGGTCCAGAGCTTGTGGGTTAGTTCAGTTGGCAGTCCCCTTTTCAATTGCATACCATCCAGCAGAGAAGACTGGCCAACCCCGGCAGAAACGATCAGTAACCCCTTTTGATGATCAAATATATATTGACTCCATAGGAGTACCAAGGGGAGTGCCAGATGAGTTCAAAGGAAGAAATCAAATTTCTGCAGGATTTGAATCTACCCTGTTTTGGTGGGTGACCATTAACAAAAATGTAGATTGGATCAATTACGTTTATTATAATCAACAGAGGTTTATAAACTATACTCGAGATGCTGTAAAAGGATACAGCCTCCATTGATGTATCGCTGGCTGGGCGGACTGACTGAGGATGCAAATGGTGTCCAGGATGCCATTTGCAGCTGTAAAGGCCTTAGTTTAAGGTAAATGTAGCTGTAAATGGCTGCATTTACCTTAAACTAAGGCCTTTACAGTGGCAAATGGCATCCTGGACGCCATTTGTGGCTGTAAAGGCCTTAGTTTAAGGTAAATGCAGCCGTAAATGGCTGCACTTACCTTAAACTAAGGCCTTTACAGCTGCAAATGGCGTCCTGGATGCCATTTGCGTCCGCAGTCAGTGGTCCCCTTCAGCCAGCGATACGGCATGGCAGCCGTATCACTGTCACTTTGGAGCTGGCTGGCAGCTCCGAGAAGCACCGTGGAGTAGAGCCGGCCAAAGAGGATTCTGGGGGGAAGGAATGGATCGCCTCCCCCCTCTGCAGATCCCCCCCCCCCGGAATGGCAGGTAAGCGTTCCACCCATCCTTAATCCTTACTTCAAAATAATCAACATTATTCTATTTTTATTTATTAAGGAATAATTTCCATTATAAAAAGCACCCAAGGCAGCTAATAGCATCAAAAAACACCATGCTAAAATAATCAACATCATAATGTTTCCTAAGAATAATAACTTTACATTAATGGTAGAGGCAGCAAACATTCAGCTACTTATGCTCAAAACAGGATATACTGAAATCAATGAGATTATCTATTGTAAATAGTTTGTGGACAGCAATCAAATAAATATTTTGCAGAGTTCTGGGATTGCTAATGTCCTTGCACTGCACCATACACCACTCCCCTGAAAAGTGTAAACTGGACACACAAGCAAAAATATGCATTGATTTCATTTATTAGTACAGTAGGTCAACACAGAGGGTGGAGGTAGGATTGCTCTGGCATCAGCCCTCTCTATCCTTGGTTGATTGCTAATGGCTGGATAATAGGAAAGAGATTTCTGAATGCTATGCAGAGTGCCTATTACGACTGATAACGGTTTCTGACCCCAGAACATATACCAGCCTCTGTTATTCTAATTTATAGACCCTGTTTGGAAATGACATACTTAAAGATAACACCAGATTAATGACCAGATTAATTATTCAACAATGCTATACAAGCATAAATGTGGCTGACTGATCCAAGTTATGTAAGTGGATAGTTCAGTAGATAGGTGGATAGATAAGTAGACAGATAAACATTTATTTATTTATTTATTTATTTACAATATAAGTTAAAATATACTGAGGTAAAAGTATGGAAAGTTAGTAAGACCCTACTCCCACTAATGTTTTTAGAAAAATTTACATCAGTGAACAGAAAGTTACATATAAATATGATCACTCTCGGAAATGCTGACAGTTTTATTACATATGCATTCAAAGAGAGAGAGAGAGAGAGAGAAGCAACCTTTAAGCCAATAGATATTGACAGTGGAATAACTGCAATTTTTGGAGTGCAGGTGGTCATCATGAGACTCCTGGCGGCTGCACCCCCAAGGAGACCCCCCAAATGAAGGCAGCTACATTAATCCATATCAACAAACCAGTTCCAGCAGTTTTCATCTCCACCAGGGCTTTTGTAAAGCTAGTGGGTCTTAGGGAGTTTGGATTCCTGGATGTGATGTCAGAGAAGGCACTCCAAACTTGGATCCAGGAGTCTGAGCTCCCCACCCCATCCCCCACCCCCTCACAGCCGGTGCGGAGTAAACATGGCTCCACTATACCACTAGAGATCTGGACAGAACATCTTTCTTTCATACTCTCTTTAGGAGCAACAGGAAATATAAGGTGAGACTGTTTTGAAGCCCTGAACTTCTATGCTCTTGGTTATAATGGCAAAGGTCCAAATCAAATGACATGGGTAGTCCAGGTTCAGTTTCTTTCAGGCTGAGTGGTTGGTGGGTGAGTGGCTTGTAAAACAAAGCTGTACAGAACTGTGGGGAGCAAAAACTACTTAAGTCAACAATTTTGTCATTCCCATGTCATCACTGGCAATAAAAATACATAGTGTTTGCTTTGAGGCTATAAAAGGCTTTTCCCCTGTTACAGCCTGAAAGCTTCTTTTACATATTAAGACTTCATACAGTTCCTTGTCCAACTCCTTTTCATCTCTTGACTTTTCCTCTGCTTCTTTTTAAATAACAAAAATCCACTTTGTATTACCTGAAAATCAACCTTTTTTGGCGAGAGCTTTAGTGATGAATTCTGAAAAAGTGAAGGAAATCACAGCTAAGTGCAGATATTTTTCCCTGAGCTGGAAATGCCTTTTGAAAGGTTTCTGTGGGAAATAACGGAACTTGTTAACAAGGCACCTCTCTTTTAACTTGCTCTTAAACACACACCCACACCCACACACCAGGTTCTCAACATTATGTTGTGCTTATTAAGAGGTTATTTTTACCTGGCCCTATAAACCAAGGTTTTAATTTACTGTATTTTTCTACCTTGTAGAAAAACAAGATATAAACAATAAGGGACTTCTATGTGGAAAAAATATACTTAATTGTGTCCTTTCCAAACATTTAGTGCCCATCTCCTGTTCCAAGCTTTAACACTGGTGTGTGGGTATGTGTGTTCGTGTTCCAGATTGGGAAACAACATTTGTAGAGTGGCTTAGCAATTTTAAGGAATTCTCTATACCATGAGCCAAAATATAGAACACCATTTCTCGTTCAAAGTAGAAAGGTAGAAGCAAAAAGCAGAATACACATACACACCTTTTCAAATATGTCAGGCAAAGGGTATGTATTACCAGAGATACACTGAGGAAAGCTTTTTTAAAAAAGAAAAAGGCAAAAGCCATCTCCCACCACCACTACCACCCCTCCCTCCCATAAAGATCATTTCAAGGAGAAAGGAAACAGGAGGTGTGCGAGTGATGTGCAAATGCAAAATTAAAACACAAGTCCATAAGGACAAAAGTTTCACGCTTGAGCTCTTGGTCTGAACTGTGACCTGCGCTTTGACTGGGCACTAACCGCAGCATGCTTGCCTCATCAGCCACCGTCATAGCCACCCCAGGGTATAAATCTCCAGCAGGGAGCCAACTCTTTTCCCTTCATTCTCAACTACCCAGCAGCCCCACCGCCTCTTCCACGCTCGCTGCCGAGACCCTGCCGAGAAATCAGCATGCAACCCAAGAAAGCATCCTTTCCTCTGGAATAAGAATTAATATTACTTGTCATATTTCATGTCTGAGCTCTTTTCATGCTTTATCCTCTGGTAATGAGGGCTAAATTACCAATATTAGTAGATTTTCATGGCTAGCACAGAAAGAGCTGTTACCAGAATAAATGTTTGCATTGCTTCTGTTGGACACAGGCTCTGCTAATGCAGCTTTGCTAATTATTTCTAAATAGGCAATAATCTGCATCCCCTAGCGCTGGGTAGTGGATTGGCCACGTACCTGCTATTTCCCTTATTTACATGTTTTACAACTTTATCAACTACACTAATTACACTCTGAACACTGTTTAAAATTTTCTGTTAATAGAGATACAATGATGCACCAGAGGATGTGTATTTATGCCATAATTACGCCTCTGTTCCTGCGATGCAGTCTCCAATTAGCTGTCGACGGTGGCACAAGCAGCTGCCTGGTATTCTAAAGCAGTGAAACATCTGCACAGAGGATGATACGCTCACATGGATTTTTTTTTTAAGCCTAGAAATTTACACCCAAGGGAGTGCAGACAAATAGGAGCCTGTCATGTGTGGGGATGATTAGAAATCCTCACCATGGCAACATTGGAGCCGCCATGTCACAGAGTGAGGGGACACATGTCTAGATGAAAATGCTAAAAACACTTGCCTTCTCCCCCCCCCTCGCCCTCACAGCTTCAGGATTCCCAATTCCCCCTCTCTCCCTTCCCTTTCGCCTTTTACCCATCCGTCTCTTTGCATCCAAAGGCAACCAACACAGCAGGTGAAAAGGGCAAAATATTCAGCCCATATGACACAGGACATTTTGTGTTTGGGAAATAGTCAGCAGCACAGGAAATGCAGTTGTACTTGGTAATGTGACAAAATATCCAGTGGTTATTCCCCCCCCACACACACACACACAGCACCTGCTATTTTGCAGGGAAGAGTGGCAAGTTGGCTAGGCAAATGCAGAAGGATAAAAAGGGCGTGAAGAGACTACTGACAAGTTTGAAGAATAAATCAAATATCCCTTATCCTACTGAGCATTGAGGGGCCACCTTTCAACCTGCATTAATGCCTACAAATTCTCCCTGAATGGGTAGCATTGGTTTGTGGTGTGGGGGAGCAGAGGACAAACATCTCCTAATCTGCTGTAAGGCCTTCTAAGTCATGTGCTGTTTCTGCAATCAGCCATTCTATGTAAAGAAAGTGTTTGGGGAGCGGGGTGGGGGGTGTCTTACTATTATTCAACCTTTTTAAAAATATTGAAAGCCTTAATTATTTAGATAAGTTAATTATAACATGCTTCTTCCTGGATACTACCATGGAATCTACTATATCAATTTAATAGAAGAGAAACATCATAGCTAAGGAGGGGCAAAAGAAAAAAAAGTCTTACATTTGAATGCCTTTGAATTTCAAGGCATTGGGGTAGGTTTGATTTACAATCCTAGACTGTAATAGACCCTCTTATACTTCTGTTGCAGGGTGTGGTAAAAAAAAAAAAAGGATCCTTCTTCTTTTCTTTGTTCTTTTCTTTTTAGATGCAGTGAACTTTCCCAGGACCTAAAATGTGTGAAGTTTTCAATCCCATGACAATTTTGCAAGAACAATAAGTTGAGCTTTGTACGTTTGTACATGTGTCATAGCGAAAGTTTTGCAATTCTCTATATTTTTCCCAGATCAGAGCCAGTGCCAGATTTTTGTGGACTCTCTTCCACCCCATCCCCTTTGTAGTTTCTCCGCTAGTTGGTCCTGAAACCCTAGAGAGCTACTGACTACTAGGGTAGGCAATCCTGAGCCACATGGACCAACGGTCTGACCCAGAATGAAGCCCTTTCCTATGCTCTTTATGTTATGTCATGAATCCACTCAAGGAAACAGGTTTCCACTTCCCTCCATCCAGAAAAAGCTCAGGGTGGTGTGACATGTAAGACCCATGCAGTGCTTAAATTATTGGTGGGGGGAGAGAGAGAGACTTATGAAAACCATAAGCCTCACTCCTAGACCCCCAGCAAATTTAGCCAAAGCCTTTGTAGCTTTCTAAACTTCTGGGTATCACAAGCATTAAATCCTCCCTTGTAACTTGAACACTGGCCCCAAATCACAGGGTGGCCCTAATTCTGATAGCATTGATCATCTGTTCTTGGAGGACGAATCAGGGCTACTAAAGTTGCCAGTGCCAATCATCTGTTTGGCAAAGGAAAGTGGCAGCAGGGCGGGTGTCAACATGTTCAGAAGCAGATGTGCTGTATTTGTAAGGGTCTGCATCATGGCATTTCAAAGAATTTACACAGTTTGGATAGCAAATAAATATTAAATGTAAAAAAAGCGCCTTATAAACGATATCTAACTATAATATGCAAATATTTTCCCTATTTTTGAAGTACCAGAAATATATACTTCTCTCTCTCTCTCTCTCTCTCTATATATATATATATATATATATATATATATATATATATATATTTCTTTTAATGAAAGAGTAAGAACAGTACATTTCTAAAACTAAAAAAAAATAGTATTAGCATAGACATTAAATTTTATCAAAGAGACACATAAACTAAGTTACTTGAAAAAAATTCGAACAATACTTGTTTTTTTAATTATTTGAAAATATTATTCAGCTACATTTCACAGACTGTTGGTGCTTCCCTATTCTGGTTCCTCAGAACCACAAAGGTCTTGTTATCTGAATGCATGTAATTAACAACATAAAACTTGTTATGCCTTGAGATGTGCCATAGTTCCTGCATTTGATGGTTATCCCTTATCTGTTAACATATCACAGCTATTCCCAGCCTTGGGTTTCCAGATGTTGTTGGATTACGACTCTCAGTATCCCCAGCCATCATGGCACCTGCTTAGGGATGATAGAAGTTGCAATCCAAGAGCATCTGGGGACTTAAAGTTGGGAACCACTGAACAGCAATGTAGACTGCTTTGGATTCAGAGTTCCCTTGACAGGAACTTCACTCAGAGGATGAGAGACAAACTCTGCTCAGTAGGGGAGGAAATTTTTGCTGCAAAAGCCTCCTGAAAATTTGCACCAGAGGTCTGAGGGATCTTCTGGAACAGTGTGACAAGTGGTGTGTCGGACTGCAGGGGGAAGGAGGGATTGCTGAAAATTGCCTCCCCCCCCCCATTTCCTCCATCTTGTGAGTGTACTTCCCCTCATGGGAACTCTGGACCCAAGCCAATCTATATTGCTGTAGAGTAGTTCCCAACCTTGGGCCCACATATGTTGTTGGATTACAGCTCCCATCATCCATGACCATTGGGCATGATGCCTAATACAGTCCCCTCCTTGAATTAAAGGAGCCATTCAGTTTGCAGAAGAGCAATTCAGGATCTAACCCATTATTAAAATCAGAGTCCAATCATTTTAAGAGCCAATAAATGCTTAGGATGGGAGTGCAAGGCAGTATAACTGGAAGATATTAAATCTGATATTACCAACATGAAATTCCAGTGTTGTGGACAGAAAACAGCCATGAGATTGTTGATCAAGAGGCAAAGATTCTGTCCCCACAATGCTTATGTCACTGGCAAAACACATATGTCCTGTTCCATGAAAAATGAGTCATATGATATCAAAATCTCACTACAACCCAAGGAACAAGTTGGTCACAACTACCTTAAGATTGACAGCTTTCACCGGGGCTAAGTCATGACTAACTTTAGTTGAATTAGGACCAAAGGGTTATATCTAATTATCCCTCCCACTGACAGAACAGCTTCCATCAGCACAATGGGGACGGATATGATTCCCCTTCCCCCTGAAATCCCCTGTGCACTTTCAAAATCTGCACCAAAGGACACTCTGGAGCAGATTTGGCGGGGCCGGGGGCTACAGTAGGCAGGAGAAGGGAAAGTCCATTTGCACAACACTGGATTTCACCTATCGGCTCCAATCCAAAGCTCTGGATGTGCTTTGATGTATTACACATCAGTGACTGTTTTCAATGTTGGAAACAGCTCAGTCCATGCAATGACAAGATGGTCAGAGTGATGCTCTGCCACTGAAAGCAATTTCTTGTTCACTTCAGAGGTCTTGTGCATGAAAGGAGATGCTGAGCTGAGCTGTAGAAGGCAATCCTTAACATTCACTATCTCAGTGGATACTGCTTTTTTGCCATGGTTTCTTTTGCATGAACTACATACCCCAATTTTTGTGTGACTCTTCTCTGCTTCAATATTAGCAGTTCTGGACTGCACGCTTTGCAGAACAAGAGCTATTTTGACATCACAGCCATCCTTTGTACAATGACACATTATTTCCTAGAGATAATGCAAAAGTTTTGGTCATTCTCTCACCCCCCATTCAAGATGTTCCACATTCTTGTTTTATCCTCTCTCTCTCTCTCTCTCTCTCTCTCTGTCTCTCTCTCTCTCTCTCTACACACACACACACACACACACGTACACACACACATTGCAAGATGCTGTGGTATTAAAGTGCTGGTGTCGCCATACTTTTTGCCTGGATTTTACTTATTATGCATTACAACATACTTTGTTTTCCAGGTCTCATGCAGGCAAGCATGATACTGAAGAGCCAGCCACTGTGTGTCAGTGGAAGGACAGAGTTTATCTGATAAACAAGTCATTTTTTGAAACCGCTGAAGCTCCTACTGTGAAACATTAAACGTGGCCCCTCTTAGATACACAGAATGGGGGTTCTGGTTGACTGAACACGGGCTGATAAGCTCCACACAGCTCTGAATGCTGTTTGACCACATACTAATGTTAAACAAAAGAACTGCAGACTGCAGAGAAAGGATGCAGGTCAGACAACTAAATTGCTTAAACCCTTAGGCGGACTCCTGAAAAGAAAAGGCAAGAAAAAGGAAGATATGAACTTTTATGCAGAATTGTTCTCTGTTTATTATCCCTGGTTAAGAAAATGATGGCAAGCATCTCATTGTGCTATGTGTATTCCCCAAGTAAGGCTAGAGAACCGCCACCTTCCAAGCAAAGTGCAATGTGCCATGGTCATTATGCAAACAGCTAGATTTTGCATGGATTCCAAATTATGAATGCAGTAAAAAGTGACAATAATAATCCTGCACAGGACAATAACAAGTACGGCTCTGTTTTGCATGAAATCACCTGGCTAGTCTTTGGGAGCTTGCAGGTAATAACAGCCTGTCACAGGAGTAATCCACTTTGCTCCATTAAAACTTTGTTAGATTTCTATTGTTGTAACTCTGCTCAAGTGCATTACGCCAACAGTTTAATAATAAATCCACAGCAATGTATATCATTGTGACAACAGCCGAACTTGTCTGGGATGAAAGAAACAGCGATATGATTTCATTATGTACCTCCTTTTACTAATGTAATAAAATATTGAGCACTGGTTGTCTGGAAAAATGGGTGTCGAAGAGCACATAAAGCTCAGTGGAGATTGTGGGGTGAGCATTTCTTTAAAATATATGGTTTAAGTGACTCTCAAGCATTTAAAACCAGCCTAGCAAAGAAAATACCTTTGAAACATGCTGTGCCCCTTCGCAAACACACGCACTTCCCACATATGGCGCAAAGGATAAAGAAGAGGATGGGAGTGATAAATACTGGATTAACCATTATGCTAAAATCATTACAGAACAGGGGAAAAGGCAGAGTAGGACCTCTGCTCTAGTATAATTACCTTACAGCAGGGGTGGGCAGAAGGTAGATCTCCAGACGTTTTGGACTTCAATTCCCAAAAGGCCCTTCCAGTTTGGCCAATGGTCAAAATGCTGGGAGTTCATGTCCAAAACATCTGGATATCTACTTTCTGCCCACCCCTGTCTTACAGCACCATATTATGGAAGCTAAGCCTCAGTGTAGGACCTTCCTTCAAAATTATTTGCAGGTCAGAACATAAGAAATCAGGGTGTTTTTTGAAATCACAAAAGAACAAATATCATTTCCCCACTAGTGTGGAACTACCCTAAGCATGGAGAGAAGAAAGTGCTTCCATATAGAAGGCTCCCCAGCACAAACAGTCAGAAGGCAAAAGGCAACTGATGCAACTATTCCATCTTTTCTTCCTTAACAGATTTTCTGTGATAAGAGAAAAGATGGAAGAAGCAGTGGGGAGACATGGGAGGATTACAAGTTGAAGATGGAAACAGCTGGACCCCTCCCCCACTAAAATTCCATTAATGAGGCAGGACTGTGCATGATAAAAGCGTCATATAGAAGCACCAATATAGCAAGGTCTATTTACTGATGCTGGATTTCTGCTTTTCTTCCACTAGGGAACCAAAAAAAAGTGGCTAACAATGTAGAAGTTGATTCAGCCTCTCCAAATGGAAGGCATAGAGCACATATGGGAAACTGGCAGAGGTCTTCTATGGAGCCCACACAAGCGCCCAAGCTGCCACCACCGCCGCCATCCAATTTCCCCCTGCCAGGCAGCTGTTTGCTAGGCTGTGTGGAGAGCGATCATGATGGGGATGAAAGTGCATGGGGATGATCCTCCACCGTGGGCTGCCTCGGGATGTATGAGGAATCCCTCATGCATTTTTTTGCAACCCCAAATCTGCACATTTCTGGACTTGCAATGTGTTTTGCAGAAGAACCATGCTCTGACTACAGGCTATTTCACTTCTTTCTTGTGGTGGTTTGGGTGGTGCTCCTTTCATCATATTTTTCTCCTTGATCTCACATTGTTTCCCAGCTCAGAGGAAAGCTGTGAAATATCTGCCTCAGGGCCAATTCGCACTGCCATTATACCTCACAGCAGCTGCAGGAACAGGCCAGGGCCTTCAAGCCATTTCAACCTCTGCTAAGCTAGGCATGTGCTTGCACCACATGAGTTCCACCAGATTTGGCTTTCAGCAGGACACCTTGCTGAGTCGTAGTGCCAAATATGGGGCAAATCCAGCCCATGGCAATCCATTTGCACCACCCACCTGGCATGAGCTGAAGATGCTGCTGGAAGCCAGCATACGCTCGAATTTTCTAGCTGCTGTCATGAACTCCACTAGTCAGTGGAGCAGCCTTCAGTTCAGTTCTATCACCTGTGGCTAGAATCATGATAATAGTTTCCTCCTGTCCCCACTATAGGTGTTAATTAACTTAGCAATGTTAAGATGTTTGTGCTATCATTAATTATTGCTGTTGTGAATGGTCACTGGGATTATTTTGCAAATATTGAAGCTTTAACATAATTGTCCTAGACTGAATTTTTTTGCATCTCATTTCCATCTGACCTCACTGATCACATTTTTCTCCCTCAACAACCAGCTGAGGATAACACTTCGTGCATCCGATGAAGTCCAATTGTTTGCTTTTAAGGTGTGACAATACTCTTCGTTGTTTTTGCAACAATTTATAAAGCAATTCAAGATTTATGCTGGAGATGCTGTGGGCATAAAGGAGATTATGTCTACACACAGGTGAACCACCCAACTATCACCCAAATGTGATACAAACTGGGGGGAAATTATTATGACTAGTTACAGCAGTGGAATGTTTATGCTAGATTTATTTGTATGCTATGAACCGAAGTCCTTGCTAAGAAAGAACTAATGGCTATCACAATAAGAACATAAGAAGAGCCATGCTGGATAAGACCAAGGGTCCATCTAGTCTAGCATTCTGTTCACACAGTGGCCAACCAGCTGTCAACCAGGAATGCACAAGCAGGATATGAGTGCAACAGTACCCCCACCCATGTTCCCCAGCAACTGGAGTACATAGGCTCAGTGCCTCTGGTATTGGAGCCATCAAGACTAGTAGCCATTGATAGCCTTTTCCTCCAGGAATTTGTCTAACCCCCTTTTAAAGCCATCCAAACTGGTGGCCATCACTACTTCCTGTGGTAGTGAATTCTTTAGTTTAACTATGCACTGTATGAAGAACTACTTCCTTTTATCTGTCCGGAATCTCCCACCAATCAGCTTCATAGGATGACCCTGGGTTCTAGTATTTAGAGAGAGGGAGAAAAATGTCTCCCTACCCTACTTTTTTTTCAAGTGAAACAATCTCAGCTGTTGTGACCTTCTCTCATAGGGGAGATGCTCCACCCCTTGATCATTTTAGTTGCCCTTTTCTGCACCTTTTCCAGCTCTACAATATCTTTTTTTTAGATGTGGTGTGCAGAACTGTACACAGTATTCCAAGTGTGGTTGCACCATAGATTTGTATAGGGACAGTATGATGTTGGCAGTTTTTGTCTCAATCCCTTTTCTAATTATGCCTAACATGGAGTTTGCCTTTTTTATAGCAGCTGCACACTGGGTTGACATCTTCATTGAGCTTTCCACCACAACCCCAAGATCTCTTTCCTGGTCAGTCACCACTAGCCTAGATCCCATCAGGTTATACTTGAAGTTGGGGTTTTCTGCCCCAACGTGCAAGATGGTGTGGCAAAAACAATAGTTGTCTGATCAAAAAACCAAACAATAAATTCTTCCATCAAAGATTCAGCAAAAAAGTTGTTGGAGATTAAATGAAATGGACCACGTGAAATTAGGAGATATGTATTTGATGTGGGAAGGGATACAGAAACTATTTTGAATACTAAACAAATTATACAGTATCATCAAGTTTTGAAACAACAATAATAGTTGCCATTATTAGAGCCGGTGTAGTGGTTAGAGTATTGGACTGGGACTCAGGAGACCTGGGTTCTAGTCTGCACTCATTTCACTGGGTGACTTTGGGCCAGTCACTGACTGTTAACCTAACCTACCTCACAGAGTTGTTGTGAGGATAAAATGGAGAGTACAAGGATCATATAAGCTGCCTTGGGTTCCTTTGTAGATGAAAAACGGTGGGATATAAATGTAATCATAAAAAATATTAATAAATACTAACAATTTCCATAATATCTTTCTAAGAGGTGTTTAAATATTTCTGCTTTCACTGTATTTGTTGGTTGGACTAAAGTTTGAGTTGCCATGTCTCTGATTCAGGTGGATATCTTTATCTTGCTTGTCTTCAGTGCTTGTTCCAGGTATTGGAGCGGGGGGCTGGGTAAGATGTTCACAGTGGGCTCTCCTCCCTGAGTGGACTCAGGTCCTCCTTCTTGCCATTGTGGCTGAAGCCCATTTTCTTGCTCCTCCTTCTTCTGTGCAGTTGGCACCACCTCCTGAGAGAGAGCAAGTGTGCAGAAGTCGCTGTTCCTTCTCCTTCCTCTTCTCATTTTTGTCACTTCCTCCGAGATGGCAGGGGAACAGGAAACAGCAGCAAGGACAGGGTGCTTCAGGGTTGGAAAGTGGCCTTGGCAGGTGCCCCACAACACCAGCCTCCTAATTCCACCCTGCTTGCCCTTAAAACAATCCTGTGACATACGGCAGTATTATTTGCATTGTATAAGTAAGTGGTAGAGTTAGGCACTGTCATAGGCTGCCATTTTTCAAAGCTCTGTGTGTCTGTACACAGCCAGAGATGCCTAGGGTAGCCATGTGTTTTATTTTACGGAGGACGGCCCTTCTGTTGAAGTTGTCCTCTATTGTATCAAAGGGCTCTCCAGTCCAAATCTGGTTTAAAGATAAAGAACCACAAGAAAGGAGAGCAGAGAGGGGCCTTGACATTGTCCATCAACAGTTAGCATCTGGACAAGAAACTGAACAGACAAACAGATCACCTGTCAGTCTTCCCCGCTGTGGTGAGATGTATTTTATTGCTATTTCAATGACAGAATTCTTTCAAAATTTGCATCTCTCTATATATTTTTTATTTATTTATTACATTTCTGTACCACCCAATAGCTGACACTAACTTACATATAAATTTGTATGTGCAAACTGTATGCAGATCTCTGTGTCCCTTTTCACAGTGATGTATTTCCCCTCTTTAGGTGAGCCATATAAGTGACCAACCTAGAAGTCTGACATTTTCTATGGCAGCCACTCACGCGGCAGAACAGGCCAGCCGATTCAAAGCGGAACAATGGCTTCCCTGTTAAATGGCACCTTGTGAAGGCTGCAGTAGAAACTTAAAAACATACCTCTGGTGACTTGCAGAAGAAAGATCTGAACCTCAGTTATCAAGGTCCTAGTCCAGTGCATTAGTCACTGAACCTCAATTGCTTCAGCACAAACAAGCCAGATTAGACCCACAAATTCTCAGTAAGGTAAAAGGCAATTGAGGGCACAATCCTATGCATGTTGAGACAGAAACAAGTCCTACAATTCCCAGCATTCCCCAGCCAGCGTTGCTGCCTGGGGAATGCTAGGAGTTGTAGGACTTGTTTCTGTCCCGACATGGATAGGATTGCACCTTAAGAACCTTTGTTGCTAAGTCTTTTTGACATTATGTGAAACAGGCTGTGCACTTTCAATAGCATCACTATAAACCAGCGAAGTTGACAACAAAAATCTTTTAAAAAATAGACATTGGCTTTAGGGTCACAAGATCATCTGAGCTATATCTCTCTAGCAAGCCAAGTCAGAACAAGACTTGTGAAATATTCCCCAATGGTGAAGAATCCTGTTTTCTATTTTAACCCCAGTGGTGGAGAATGCTTTTTTTCTATTTTAGCATAGGATTGAAAATGGGGAAATATTTCTCTCACACTTCATTTTCTGCATTGCTTGCACTACTATGCTCAGTTGCATTATGAGCACGGTCTTTAAAATATTCAAATTTCCAGATGAGTTCTTGAATGGGAAAGGGTCATATATATACTCAACACTTTCACCCTCCCTCCCAAAATGAGGTTGTCGAATAAAACAGGCTTCTTCTTTTTTTTACATTACATTCAATTAAAACTGTGCCTGTGAGGTCCACGTATGCATGATGAATTCTTGAGAAAAGAATAGCTATGAAGAAATTCTCTTACATTACCTGGTGGATGAATACTAAATAAATAGAGAGGTCAACTTCAGTACATTGAAATCCCTTCTAACAATGATTTAAGATCTTTCAGGGCTTTTTATTCACACAGTCTAAATGACATTCTTTTGGTAAGAGAAACCTGAAGTTCTTTTAAGGCTGAATTGAAAATGGCTTCCCCAAATTTTCCACCCTATAAAATTGTTTGTGTGGAGAAGGGGAGACTTTGCGAAATATTTTACATGGGCAGGTGAGACAGAATTTCCTAACAGAATATTTTTCAGAAAACAATTCTCTTCTGAGAAATTTTGGCTCAGTTTAATAGACAACGGAACTATATACATATTGTTAGTTCATGTTGGATAAAGGAAGCAAAGGGCTAAGAGAGGAGAACTGGGGAGGATAGAGGAGAAACCCGTTGCTTCCTTCAAAAGTATGGGAAGAGCTATCCTATAGACATCAGTGTGAGCGCCAACGCATTCGGCCCCCCGAAATCAGCGGTCTACCAGGACCAAATCAGTCTACCAGGACCAAAATATCAAATATTTTGGTCTACCAGGACCAAATCAGTCTACCAGGACCAAATAAGGAACGCAAATGGCTGTGATGGAAGAACTGCCATTTCCGAAGCCCTGCTGGGCTCCTGCTTGTCAGGGTGGAAGGCAGTGATGTCGTGGCACATTTTGAAGTGCTGGCACCCTTCATGACAGTCCCCATAGCCATGTCCCCAAGGACAGGCCAAAAATGCAGGCAGATGCGTGGATCCATTTCAGCAACCCAGTTCTAGGAGTTTTCACCTTCTAGCAGCAGGGGTGTCGGAGAAATCTGCAATAGATTCAAATGAGTTCAGATTTCAATGAATCCGACCTGTGGATTCCACAGCAGACTGGCTTCTTCCAAGTCCCATAGTTTCTGCAGACTTGCAGACCATTTTTTTTTTATTATTATTGGGAGTGGAGATGTTAGAGAAATCCAGCACGGATTCAAATGAGGCCGGATTCTTTGGAATCTGGCCTATGGAATATGCTTGCTCAGCCGGAGCCATTCTCCTCTGCTCTGATCACTGTTAAAAAAAAAAAAAAAAAAAGGTGATCGGCAGGATGTGCCCATAGACTTATACACAAATAGAGCCATGAATCTTATATGCAAATAGAGCGGGGAATCCGTACATCCCTTATTGGGAGGGGGGAGGTTGCGCAAATTTGCATTAGTGCTAATTTGTACTTGCTGCTAGTTAGGGATGCACTGGAAGCTCTGACAGAACAGGGAATTCTGAGAGGAATGGGTAATGCCAACATTCCTGCTAATACAAAAGTGCTGCTGCTTGTCTGCAAGCTCTGGCTCCACGACGCAATGAGAAGGCCTCAGATAGTGGATCTCCTTCTCTTCCTGCAGACCCCCTCTCTGCTGGCAGAGGGGAAGGTCTGCAACATCCAGTGTTACCCTCAGCAACCCTCTCCAAGACTTTAGGGTTGCTCCCTAAGGTAACATTCAGCAATATTTCAACTGGATCCTGGAATTTTCCATCCTATTTGTAGGGATGGCGGAGAATTTCTCCCCTAATCTTTGGGGGGCCGAGCGCCAACACATTCGGCCCCCCGAAATCAGTGGTCTACCAGGACCAAATCAGTCTACCAGGACCAAAATATCAAATATTTTGGTCTACCAGGACCAAATCAGTCTACCAGGACCAAATAAGGAACGCAAATGGCGGCGCCCATAGGGCGCCGCCATTTGCGTACGCGCTTTTTTTTTTCAAAGTCACCCATGATAGACTACGTAATGATTTATGTAGCCTATCATGGCTGACTTTGGAAATCTAGCCGTGATAGGCTACATTAATCGTTACGTAGCCTATCACGGGGTGTTTTGGGGGGGGTTACACTTTGTTTCGCGGCCGGGGAGACGGGGCACTTCTCCCCGGCCTGAATTTCGGCCGGTGAGGCAGGAAGCCTCCCCCCCCGGCCTGAACTTCAGGGGGAGAAGCGAAGTGCCTCCCCCCCACCTCGAAGCACCCCTGCAAAAAGGTAAGTGACTTTCGTACATCCCTACCTATTTGTAGGCAGAGAAATGGCAGGGAGGGTGATGGATATTCTACGGGGGACTGGCATTATCCAACAGTTCAGGGGGAGCCCAAAAAAGAACACTCACATTCTTTTTTGACAAATTTTGGACCTTGCTGTCCACATCTTCCCTCCCATCTCTATTTATGCAATGTTGCATTCTGTGTATTAAAAGCAGCAGGGCCTCAAATTGGTTATTCCAAGTGTCTCTAATAATGTGAGTGTCTTTGTCACAAGGGCTGTGGGAACAGGTAAGAACATATTCTGAATCAGTCCAAGGGTCCATCTAGTCCAGTGTTCCGTTCTCACAGTGGCCAACCAGCTGCTCAGGTAAAGCCCGCAAACAGCACATAGTACTCCTCCCCTGCTTGTGGATCCCAGCAACTAGTATACATAGGCATAGTGCCTCTGATACCAGTGGTAATATATAGCCATCATGACTAGTAGCCATTGATAGCTTTTAACCTCCATGACTTTGTCTAATGCCCTTTAAAGCCATCCAAGTTGGTGGCCATCACTACACTACATCTTCTAGTCAGTTTACATTCCAATTCCAAAGAAGGGCAATGCCAAAGAGTGTTCAAACTACCATACAATTGTGCTCATTTCACATGCCAGCAAGGTTATTCTACAAGCTAGGCTTCATCAGTATGTGAACCAAGAACTACTGGAAGTGCAAGCTGGGTTTCGAAGAGGCAGAGGAACTAGCAATCAAATCGCCAACATTCGCTGGATCATGGAGAAAGCAAGAGAATTCCAGAAAAATGCCTATTTCTGCTTCACTGACTACGCTAAAGCCTTTGATTGTATGGATCACAACAAACTGTGGCAAATCCTTAAAGAGATGGGAGTACCAGACCACCTTACCTGTCTCCTGAGAAACCTGTACGAGGGTCAAGAAGCAACAGTAAGAACCAGACTTGGAACAACCGAGTGGTTCAAAATTGGGAAAGGAGTATGACAAGGCTGTATATTGTCGCCCTCCTTATTTAACTTATACACAGAGTACATCATGAGAAATGCCAGGTTGGATGAATCACAGGTCAGAATTAAGATTGCCAGGAGAATTATCAACAGCCTCAGATACGCAGATGATATCACCCTAATGGCAGAAAGCGAAGAGGATCTAAAGAGCCTCCTGTTGAGGGTGAAAGTGGAGAGTGCAAAAGCTGGTTTGAAACTCAACATTAAAAAAACTCAGATCATGGCATCTAGCCCCATCACTTCCTGGCAACTAGAAGGGGAAGAAATGGAAACAGTGACAGATTTTATTTTCTTGGGCTCCAAGATCACCGCAGACGGTGACTGTAGCCATGAAATTAAAAGACGCTTGCTCTTTGGGGGAAAAGCTATGGCAAACCTAGACAGCATAGTAAGAAGCAGAGACATCACCTTGCTGACAAAGGTTCATATAATCAAAGCTATGGTTTTCCCAGTAGTAATGTATGGCTGTGAGAGCTGGACTATAAGGAAGGCTGAGTGCTGAAGAATTGATGCTTTCAAACTGAGGTGCTGGAGAAGACTCTTACGAGTCCCCTGGACTGCGAGAAGGTCAAATCAGTCAATCCTAAAGGAAATCAACCCTGAGTGCTCATTGGAAGGACAGATACTGAAGCTGAAGCTCAAATAATTTGGCCACCTAATGCAAAGAGAAAACTCCCTGGAAAAGACCCTGATGCTGGGAAAGATTGAAGGCAAAAGGAGAAGGGGACGGCAGAGGATGAGATGGCTAGATAGCATCACCAATGCAATGAATATGAAATTGAGCACACTCCGGGAGAGAGCGCAGGACAGGAAGGCCAGGCATGCTATGGTCCATGGCGTCACGAAGAGCTGGACATGACTTAACGACTGAAGAACAACAACAACACATTCCATAGTTTAGTGTGAAGAAATACTTCCTTTAGTCTGTCCTGCATCAGCCACCATTCACCTTCACGGGATGACCCTGGGTTCCAGTATTATGAGTCAGGGAGAAAACAGTTATGAGTTCAGTGCCATTTTAAATGGCCCAATTTCTTTTCTTTCTAGGACAATGTCACTGTAAGGATAAGGAAACCTTTTTTTAAACGTTAAGGGTATATACATATATATATATATATATTTGCCAATTTTAGAAAAAAAAAGATTAGATCAAGGAGATTTCCAAAGCCTCTGTGAATCATCTGAAATTTGTAGATAGTCAGACCCTTTGATCATATGAAAAAGGAAACAGATACACCTGTCTTACAGAAAGAAGGAGCCTGCAACATAGTACCAAGCAAGCCAAACAAATGAAATGCTGGCATTTGAGGCTGGTGGGCTGTATTGCCAAAGGATTTTTGAAAGGTTAACTTGGTGATATACTTTTCCTTACCACCAATACACATTATTATACATGTTGGGGATGAAAAGTGCTATATCAACAAATATGTTTTCATTCTTTTAGCATCTCAAAGTCTGATTCTATTCCACTGTGCTGGAGCAATGGAGCAGAATGGGTGACTTTGCATGAGCAGAAGACAAGCTTGTGCAACAGATTTTTCCTCTGCCCCCCAGCCCTGGTCTTCATGAAAAGCCTCTCCAGAGGATCCGGGGGACTTATCAGCATTGTGGGCTCTGACTTATGAGGCTGTAGCGGGAAGGAACAATTGCCGAAATCGGGAACGTTGCACGAGCCGTGCAAGATTCCATCATCCAATTTCAGGAAATTCCTCCCTTCCACAGTGTTCACAGTCCACAATGTTCACTTGGTCTGCCTAACCCTCTGCAAAGGGGGCTGCAGCATGGAAGGTGAACAGAAAGATGAGATCTATTACATGAGCTGCCTTCCACTCATGCAATTTTGGACACCAGCAGAACTCATGAAAGATACACCATTGGCTTGTTTACCGTCCTTTTATGAATCCTTTCTCCACAACTTAAAAAGTGTTCAAATACTGGAAGATATGATTTGAGATCTCTCCCTTCTTTCAGCTGTCCTGTCACTAAAATACTAAAACCAGATGTCATAAATCTGCAACAATTTGTGAATTTAACAAGAATAGATGAATAATTGTATCTAGACTTTCAAGTGGTAGAAACCATCCTGTTGGAATGCAGGTTTGTCTTTCTGTCAGATGTGACCTGACACCAGCAGCAGCCATTGATATATGCATGGTAGTTAGGAAGGAAAAACTCTTGATCAGTATGTCAGGTTTTAAAAGTGATAGTCATGGTATAGAATTATGAGTGCTAACATTAACAAAGCAGCAGACAAGAACATTAGGACCACTTATACTTTGGATATCAAATAATGGGAGAATGATCAAAGATCCAAGCATGTCTCTGGTGTTTCCCTGTCCTTCCCCTCTTGCTCCTTCAGTTTAGCTGTGACTCATTGAGACCAAAACATACTAAACATAAAAGAATGGTTAATAGCATGCATGCATGCATGCATGCATGCATTCTCTCTCTCTCTCTCTCTCTCTCTCTCTGCTGCAGTTAAGACCAGTATTTCTTCACTATCATGTGATCCACCCAAACTACCCATAAACATCCATTAACATGATAATACCCATTAATCTACACAAACATAACTCATTTGTCATCTTTCTCCTGCAACCCATCTGTGTGCATTTGTGGAAAGAGGAATAGGGAGGGGGGTGAGAAAGAAGATTCAATGACTTCTCTATCAGTAGATTAGCTTCCGAGGAAAGTCTGAATTTCAGCATTTCTTTGTTAAGTAAAAGCTAATTTGTTTCCATTTACTGAAACACCTATTTATTATTCCACTTTCATGATATCACTTATGTCTTAAGCAAAGGACTTGGAATAAAAGGTAGAGGGATGCAAAGAAGCAATAAAAATATCTCATTGCAGCCATCAAGGACAAGGACTAAATTAACCATTCCTTTTCATTAACTTTGCGTCACAACATACTCTCATTGTTCTGATGTTTTGCTTATGGAACAAGAGGCTTATTTTAGTGGGTGACATATCAAAGCCTTTTCCATTCCTTTTTAGCCTAAAGATGCTGTTTTAGTCATTTCATTTCATTTGATTATTTTTTTTTTTTTTTGGCATAGAGGGATGAAGGAGCTAGCTGCATGATACCATAACCTCACAAACCATACACAAACTCTAGCATGGATGACCAAACAGGGGTAAACACAGGTTGCTGCTACTCTCTAAGAAGCTCTATGTGTAAATAGCAGCTTAGAAAGAATTTCCCCTAGGCTGTTGCAACGAAACAACCATGACTCTTGTGGCACATTAACAATTAACCAAATTATTGTGGCATAAACTTTCATAGAGATCACTCCACACATCTAACAAAATTCTCCACGATCTAACAAAATGGGCTGTAGTTTTATTTTATTTATTTATTTATTTATTTATTTCTATACCGCCCAATAGCCGAAGCTCTCTGGGCGGTTCACAAAGATCACAGATACTTACACTACATTAAATTCATTAGTCTTCAAGGTGTCAAGAGACTCTTTTAGGCCAATGGGACTTACTCTGTGGTAAGTGTGTATCTGATTATAACCTAACATAGCAACACCATAGATGTCTACTGAGAAGTAGGTCCTATTGCCTTGGTTCACATGATGGTGGCAAGCCAACGTGGCTTATTCAAGCATGGTGGGTTGCGGTGTGTGTAGGGGTGCACGAAACCCACTTACCTGGTCTCGCAGCTTTTCGCGGTGGGGGGGAGGCGCTTCGCTGCTCTCCCCCCGAAGTTCAGGCCGGGGGGGGAGGCTTCCCGCCTCGCCCGGCCGAAATTCAGGCTTGGGAAGAGGCGCCTCGCCTCGCCCGGCCGCGAAATTAAAAGTAAAAAAAAAAAAAAACGCCCCCGTGATAGGCTATGTGATGATTAACGTAGCCTATCATGGCTAGATCTGCAAAGTCAGCCATGATAGGCTACATAAATCATCACGTAGCCTATCACGGGTGACTATAAAAAAAAAAAAAAGCGCATACGCAAATGGCGGCCCCCATAGGGAGCCGCCATTCGCGTTCCTTATTTGGTCGCTGTAGTCTACGTAAATCTTTATGTAGACTACAGCAAAAATAAGGGCAACACAAATAGCGTTGCCCTTATTTTCGCCGTAGTCTACGTAATCTTTACGTAGACTACAGCGACCAAATAAGGAACGGGAATGGCGGCTCCCTATGGGGGCCGCCATTAGCCGTACGCGCTTTTTTTTTTTTTTTAAAGTCGCCCGTGATAGGCTACGTGACGATTTACGTAGCCTATCACGGCTGACTTTGCAAATCTAGCTGTGATAGGCTACGTTAATCGTCACGTAGCCTATCACGGGGGCGTTTTTTTTTTTTTTTAGTTTTATTGGAATGGCGGCGGCGGCGGCCGGTCGAAAGATCGGCTGCCGCCCCCGCCCCTGACGAAGACCCGACGAACCGCCGGCCGGACCCGCCGCCAGGAGGGACATTCGGGAAAGGTAAGTCCCGTCCCGGGGAGGGGTGCGGGGGGGTGCGGAGAATGTCTCCCCGAAACATGTTCAGGGGGCCGAACACGTTGGCGCTCGGCCCCCCGAAGTTTCGGGGAGAAGTTTCGGCCAACCCTAGGTGTGTGCCAACCACCCTTTTGAATATTCAAGCCATCGCTGCCTCGCATAACCAATTGACAGACTTTGTATTTCTAGGTGCAAAGATTACTGCAGATGCAGAAGCTGACTGCAGCCAGGAAATCAGAAGTGCCCTCACCCCGCACCTGGCTTGCCTGGCCGCGGGGGGGGGGGCTGTTGCAGGTGGTGGGGGAAGGATGGGACAAGGGTGAAGGCCATTGGCCTTTGCCCCTGGCGTCACCAAGGGGTGGGTCTAGTCAGCCGCTATTTAGGCCGCGCTGCCCCACTGCCTCCTCATTCTGGCTATTCCAGCTGGAATTTCTCGTGCCCTTTCCAGCGGCAGTGCAACGGCAAGCATCCTCCGTCCCGTCCTCTATTGCCTCGGCAGCGGCGGCAGCACGGCAGCGGCAGCACCAGGGACGAGGCAATGGCGTGGCGGCGTGGCAGCCCAGGGACAAGGCAACCCGGCGGTGGTGCGGCAGCGGCGCAGTGGTGGCGTGGCGGCGGGGGGAAGCATCCCTGGGACGAGGCAGCCCCCGAGCGGCTTGGTTTGCTCCCCTTCTCCCGCACAAGCAAGAAGCTTTTCGCCCTTCCCTCCCCTTTCCTTTGGGTAGTCCCCGCTTGGGTTGCCACTGCATTTCTGCCCCCCCCCCCAGCTGATTTCAGGAGAGGAAAGTCCTTTTCGCACTCCCCATAACACTCGCACAGTTTGCATGCGTGTGTGTGTATTTGTCTGTGGGTGTGTGGGGGGTCTCTGTTTGGCTTCCCGGCGCTTCCGGGTAGCCATTATCAAGGGGAGGGAAGGGTAAGTGTTCCGGTGCCTGGGCTTACCTCCTCCTTTTCACCTCCATAGGCCGTTTATCTGCAGCTGCCTACAGCGTGCTATCGGCTGCTTCTTTCCTTCGTCCCAGGAGTACAAGGATTTTCCCGGCCTGCTTCTTCTTTTTTTTAAGCACTCTGCCGCCACCTAGTGGTCTGTTGTGCCTTGAACCCCCTTTGCCGGTTGTTGGAGGGGAGCTATTGTCAAGTTCAAGGCTTTGCCTGGAAAGTTATAGGATGCAATTCAATATAAATAATAATAACGATAATTAAGACAAAACAAACAAACGAATAAACAAATTAATTATAATAATACCCTAAAGTAGGTTGGCAGATTTCTCAACACACAGCGATGCCGCCCAAGAAGGGTCTGGGAGGAAAAAAAGGCAAAGCTGCTTGCCCCCTGGCTGGAGTCCCCTGCCCCCCAGCTAAGCGCCACTTCCATAGGGCCGACTCTTCCTCATCTGATGATGAGGATCAAGACATGACCCTCATTCTGGCCAGACTGGAGGCTGCTGAGCGGGACTTAGGGATCCCTGCATTAACCACCCCTGCCAGGTGGGCTCCCCGGACTGCAGGTTCGAGGATTACTAGAGGGCAAGCTTGCAACTGTCTATTAAAATCTATTTCAGAGAGGCTGGAAGCAATTGAGGCTTCCAAGGAGTTCATCACTGGGCAAACAGCATCTGCACCGGCCCCAGCGCTCACATGCTCACTTTTGGAGCAGCCCCCTCCGGTGCAAGGGTCGCCAGCATCAGTCTCGCTTGCTCCTGCAGTCTTGGACCGCAACCAGATCCCTGACTGGCAAACAACCTTGGTTCAGGTGAGGTTCCGGTACCTGGGGGGTCTGTGCCACCGACCAGCTGGAACCAGTTCCCACCATATGGGTCGTTTCCCTTTTCAGAGGGGATGAGTTGGCCCTTTCACACCCCAGTAGGGGGCATCCCAGGGTTCCCTCCTCCAGGTGTACCGCCCCACTGCTTCGGCCCAGGTTACACACTCCCGGCACTAAGCCATACCACACCGGGCGGGGCCGCCATTACTATGGGCATCCCTGCATCTGCCCAACCCCATGGGACCCCCATCCCTGATCCGAACCTCGCGGGTGAGGTTGATGGGGGGGAGCACCCGCGGCCCCTCCGGCTGCTGAGCATCCTTCGGCCGGTGACAGAGTGGCTCCTCAACACGCCCCATCCCCCATGGCTGCCTGCATAGCTGTGTGGCAAGGCCCCATAGGCGAGAGCTCCAAGGAGCTTGGGGCGGTCAGCAATGACCCTTATGCCCAGGTAGAGAAAACGGCAATCCCAACCGGGGGTTAGGGATGTACAAAACTTACTTACCATTTCACGGATCTGCTTTGCAGTAGGGGGGAGGCTCTCTGTCCCTCCCCCCGGAGTCCTGCCTGGCCGGCTCCACTCTACAGGGATTCTGCGGAGCAGCCGGCCGGCTCCACCAATCAGCCGGATATCCGGCTGCTGGGTAGCAGGGACGCAAATGGCAGCTGTATTCAACCGTGATAGGCTAAGTAAAGACTTACGTAGCCTATCACGTCTGGGTTAAAAAAAAAATGCGTACGCAAATGGCGGCGGCTACGGCGGCCACCATTTGCGTTCCTTATTTTTAGCCATCTTAGTCTATGTAAATATTTACGTAGACTATTCCAGCGAAAATAAAGGGGAACGCAAATAGCGTAGTGGGCGCTATTTGCATTCCTTTTTGATTCGCCGTTTTAGTCTACATAAATATTTATAGTCTTTATGTAGCCTATCACGTCTATGTTAAAAAAAAAAAAAAGACCAGACTGCAAATGGCGGCAGCAGCAGCCGGTCGGAAGACCAGCCACCGCCGCCAAAGCCGCCACTGGAGCCACTGCCATCCAGAACATCCGCCCCAGGTAAGTCTCATCCTGGGGGGGATACATGGGGGGGCGGGGGGGCAGGCTGTTCCACCACGGATTTTGGCGGGGCGAATGCCAGTGCATTTGGCCTCACTGAAATCCGTGGCGGAATTCTCCACCATCCCAACCGGGGGCTTTTTAATCTATATGGGTGTCATTCAGCAAAAGCACCCAGAGCGTGGTTGGGTCCTCACTAAGTATTTGGATATTATATATAGGGCCTACACTGAATATGAGGGTGGAGCCCAGCTGGCCTATGACGAATCCTTCCGTATGCGGGCGGCATTTGACCCCACATTGCGCTGGGACGCCAAAGATCAGGCTCTTTGGCTGCGGTTTATGACCCCTGCCAGGCCGGGTTTTGGTGAGCGATCTGATAGTGGGCACATATTAGCTAAGCCAACGCCCGCCTCAGCCCCTAAGGCTGGGGAGGGACAGCTGGTTCAACACCGGGCTCTCTGTTGGGAGTTTGGCTCCAAGGGCGTCTGCTTCAAAAACACATGCAGATTTTGCCATGCTTGTTCCATTTGTGGGGGACAACACGCCTTCATTGGCTGCCCAAAGGCCAAAGGTCAGCGGGGCCCAAATCAGGAATGGTAGGGTGGTAGGCGGTCCGGGGGCAGCCCACAACCTCCGCCAAAAGGGGCCCAGCCCAATTAAGTTGCGGCCCCTACGGCGCCTTTTGAAGCACTACCCGCTTTGGGAGGATGCCTGCTACTTGGAAGAGGGATTTTCCCTGGGTTTTAGGATTCCATTTTGGGGCCAACACCAGGCCCAAATTTGCCGGAATCAAAAGTCTATTGCAGGTTTTGAACAACTAGTCTTAGATAAGATCAATAAGGAAGTGGTCGCGGGGCAGGTCACTGGTCCATTCGATTCCCCTCCTTTCCCCAACCTTAGGGTCTCCCCTTTGGGCATTGTGCCTAAAAAGGGCACAGGTGAATACAGGTTAATCCTAGGGATGTCAGAGAATTCTGCCACGGACTGAAATGGGATTGAATTCCCTTCTACCTGTGCAACGGAATCCACTGTGGAACGGCACCACGAGGTCCTGCGGAGCCAGCAGTCATGCGGCTTTTCTTTGGTCATCCGCACAGAGTCGTGACATTTTCATAAATAAAAACGTAAGGTAGTATATTTCGATAATAAATACGTAAGTTTAAAAAAAAAATGAATTGTGCTCACCGCCTTGTTTGTGGGTGTTCTTTTTCAATTGAAATCCTCCCTCTCCTTTTATTTTCAGCCAAAACACTTCCTCCCCCTCGGGGCTTCCCAAAACAAGGCTGCCCTAGGTGTGCCTGAGCAATGCACTCTTTGCTTAAAGCAACACTGTTGGAAGGAAGGAAGGAAGGAAGGAAGGAAGGAAGGAAGGAAGGAAGGAAGGAAAGAAAGAAAGAAAGAAAGAAAGAAAGAAAGAAAGAAAGAAAGAACCTTTTAAAATGACCATGCCGGTCTGGAGCCCTGCACACCCCACTTGCCCCCAGCTCAGCTTTGTATTTCCACATCCAGCTCATGATCAAACCTCCTGTTAGTTATCTCAGAAGGCCCTTGGGTGAATGGGTTTTTTTTTTTTCAGGGAACAGCTGGATGGAGGGAGATCACACACACACACACACACACACACACACATAATGGAAGAATATAGTTCTTCATATTCCCTGGTATGTTTATTCCTCATTTTGTCCATTCCCTGACCATGTGCAGAGTGTGCTTTTTTTCAAACAAAGAGAAGGTTGCTGATCATTCCATTCATGCGGCATTTGTACATGTGTGACTGCTTCAGAAAGAACTTTCCATTATACTGTCTCTTTTTCTTCATGAGTTTCATATAACAGAAGTGTGGTGTAGTGGTGAGAGTCCAGCCCAAAGTCACCCAGTGAGATAACTAACAGGAGGTTTGATCATGAGCTGGATGTGGAAATACAAAGCTGAGCTGGGGGCAAGTGGGGTGCTGACATGTGTAGGAGGAAGTCGCATTGAACTCAGTAAGACTTACTTCTGAGTAGATATGCACAGGGTTGGTTCTCCTCTCCATTTTAGCCTCACCATGTCACCAACAAGGCTGGATGTGGAAATAGAAAGCCTAGCAGGGGAAATAATACTTGTGCAGGGCTCCAGACCAGCATGGTCATTTTAAAAGGTTTTTTCTTTCTTTCTTTCAAACAGCGTTGCTTTAAACAAAGAGTGCATCGCTCAGGCACACCTAGGGCAGCCTTGTTTTGGGAAGCCTCGAGGAGGAGGAAGTGTTTTGGCTGAAAGTAATTACTGCACGTCTCAGGGCAGGAGGAAAAATACGTAAATATCTACAAAAAATAGCCTTTCTTACGGAAGTTATGCAGAATTACGGCTGTTGGTATGGATTTATCTTTGTAATTCTTGGAGCGGAAAAAAAAAGAGGACAATTCTGGGGGCTTGCGAACGACGTTACGGAGCACTGGCCCAAACTGCGGAAGTCAAGCAGCACGGAAGGTACACAATTCGTACATCCCTAGTTAATCCACAACTTGTCCTTCCCCAGGGGGGAGTCTGTGAACGACACCATTCCTGAACACCTGTGCTCTGTTCACTACACGCCGTTTGACATGGTGAAGGCACTAGGCCCTGGGGCCCTCATGGGGAAATGCAACATTAAATCCGCATTCCACCTCATGCCAATTTTCCCCGATGACTTCGACCTTTTGGGATTCAGTTTTTCTGGTCAGTTGTACATTGACAGGGCCCTACCCATGGGATGTTCCGTGCCCTGTGCTATGTTCGAGAAGTTCAGTTCCTTTTTGGAATGGGCTCTGATTGATAAAACCGGGTCCTATAGCGACGTGCACTACCTTGACGACTTCCTGTTTGCGGGTCCATCCGGCACCCCCCAGTGCGCACGGCTAATGCAGGAATTTTCCACCCTTGCAAATGAGCTGGGTGTACCTTTGGCAGGGGAAAAAACTGAGGGCCCTTCCCCCACTATTAAATTTTTGGGTATAGAACTGGACTCCGTGAATCAGTTGTGTAGGCTCCCAGCCAACAAATTACAGGCCCTAATTACAGGCCCTAAAGGACAGGATACTGCACATGCTTCATTCTAAGAAAGTCACTTAGAAAGAAAGCTGTTGGCATTTCAGGAAGTTGTTGGGCATCTTAATTTTGATAATTTAATTCATCACACCAAACTAGGCAATGATGTCTTTTTGGCTGATCTGCGAAGGGGCATTTGGGAGTGTTTACTGCGCAGGTGGGGGGAGAGCGAGTAAGCAGAGGCTTGTCGCCCTCCTGTGGTGGCTCCGGGTGGGCTCTCCACTGGGGGAGTGGACAGGTGAGCATTCGTAGGCACCGTTTCAGGTGACTGGTAAGGCCCAAAGCTTCCGGCTCTGGGTTTTGTGGCCTCAGTTGGGAGATACAGCTTACCTTTGAGGCCAACCCTCCTCACCCACTCGGGTTCTGTGGCTCGAGGGGGGGTGACAGGGGAAGGTCTCCCAGCCCAGAACTGGGTATGTTCGATTGGTGGGCGAAGGTGGACACCTCGCCACAGACAATGAATGCCTCAGTCTACACCTGTCATTTTGGTCTTGTAATTGGGGTTTGCCCGCTGGTGCTTTCTTCACAGATTGGAATCTATCAATAAATGTGGCCCTGTTTATCCCAAATCAATTGGTGTCATCTCGTCCTTTCTCCCCCTGTCCATTCGCAAGTACCCTCACCCCGCGCCTGGCTTGCCTGGCCGCAGCGGGGGGCTGTTGCGGGTGGCAGGGGAAGGATGGGACAAGGGCGAAGGCCATTGGCCTTCGACCCTGGTGTCACCAAGGGGCGGGTCTAGCCGGCCGCTATTTAGGCCGCACTGCCCCGCCTCCTCCTCATTCCGGTAGGGATGTACGAAAGTGACTTACCTTTCGCGGATTATGTTGATGGTGGGGGGGAGGCGTTCCGTCCCTCCCCCTGGAATTCTGGCCGGGGGAGAGGTGCTCCGTTCCTCCCCCCGGAATCCTCGAATGGCCGGCTATGCTCCGCGGCAACTCCGAGGAGCAGCCGGCCAGGCCCGGCCCAGCCAGGCCAGAGCTGTCCGCAGCCAGATTTCCGGCCGCGGAGGGCTCTGGGTAAAAAAAAAAACAACCGCGTACGCAAATGGCGGCGGCTATGACCGCTGCCATTTGCGTTCCTTCTTTTTGGCCGTCTTAATCTACGTAAATATTTACATAGACTATGACGGCAAAAATAAAGGGGAACGCAAATAGCGTAGCGGGCGCTATTTGCGTCCCTTTTTCATTCACTGTTTTAGCCTATGTAAATCTTTACGTAGGCTAAAACGGCGAATCAAAAGGGGACGCAAATAGCGCCTGCTATGCTATTTGCATTCCCCTTTATTTTCGCCGTCATAGTCTACGTAAATATTTACGTAGATTAAGACAGTAAAAAGGAACGCAAATGGCGGTGGCCGTAGCCGCCGCCATTTGCGTACACATGTGTGTTTTTTTTAAACCCACCCCCAGCCATTATAGGCTACGTAAAGATCTACGTAGCCTATCACGTCTTTTTTTTCTTTTTTTTTAAACCTAGCCATGATAGGCTACGTAAATCTTTACGTAGCCTATCATGTCTTTTTTTTTTCCCCAACAAGTCTGGAAATGGCAGCGGCAGCCGGTCGGAAGACCGGCTGCTGGAGCCGCCTCCAAAGCCGCCGCCAGACCCGCCGCCAGATCCGCCACTGCCCGGAAGATCTGCCCCAGGTAACTCTCATCCCGGGGGGGATGCGCGGGGGGGCAGGCCGTTCTGCCACAGATTTCAGGGGGCCGAATGCACTGGCATTCGGCTTCACCGAGATCCGTGGTGGAATTCTCTGACATCCCTACATTCCGGCTATTCCAGCTCCCTCCCTCCTGCCCTTACTGCAGTGTGGGTTTTACTGGTCGCCCTATTGGGAGCTGAGTAGGAATTTTAGCTCCTAGCCACATTGGTCAGACTTTGGGGGGGGTTGCCTACATCGCACTGCAGTTCCGATATAGAGCTGCGTATGTTAATTTATCACCTCAGCGGTATGAACTTCTGGTCACATAGCTGCATCAGCGGCTCCGGGTGGGCTCTGCGCTGGGGGAGTGGACAGGTGAGCATTCGTAGGCACCGTTTTAGGTGACTGGTAAGGCCCAAGGCTTCCAGCTCTGGGTTTTGTGGCCCCAGTTGGGAGATATGGCTTACCTTTGAGGCCACCCCTCCTCACCCACTCGGGTTCTGTGGCTCAAGGGGTGGTGACTAGGGATGGCGGAGAATTTCTCCCCGAAACTTCGGGGGCCGAGCGCCAACGTGTTCGGCCCCCGAAGAGGTTTCGGGGAGAAATTCTCCGCACCCCCCCTGCCCCCCGCACCCCCCCCCGGGACGGGACTTACCTTTCCCGAATGTCCCTCCCGGTGGCGGGTCCGGCCGGTGGTTCGTCGGGTCTTCGTCAGGGGCGGGAGCGGCAGCCGGTCTTTCGACCGGCTGCCGCTGCCGCCATTCCAATAAAAGAAAAAAAAAACGCCCCCGTGATAGGCTACGTGACGATTAACGTAGCCTATCACGGCTAGATTTGCAAAGTCAGCCATGATAGGCTACGTAAATCGTCACGTAGCCTATCACGGGTGACTTTAAAAAAAAAAATGCGTACGGCTAATGGCGGCCCCCATAGGGAGCCGCCATTCACGTTCCTTATTTGGTTGCTGTAGTCTACGTAAAGATTACGTAGACTACGGAGAAAATAAGGGCAACGCTATTTGCGTTGCCCTTATTTTCGCCATAGTCTACATAAAGATTTACGTAGACTACAGCAACCAAATAAGGAACGCGAATGGCGGCTCCCTATGGGGGCCGTCATTTGCGTACGTGCTTTTTTTTTTTTTTAAGTCACCCGTGATAGGCTACGTGACGATTTACGTAGCCTATCATGACTGACTTTGCAGATCTAGCCATGATAGGCTACGTTAATCGTCACGTAGCCTATCACGGGGGCGTTCGTTTTTTTTAAAAAAAAACTTTTTATTTTGCGGCCGGGCGAGGCGCCTCTTCCCCGGCCTGAATTTCGGCCGGGCGAGGCGGGAAGCCTCCCCCCCAGCCTGAATTTCAGCCGGGCAAGGCAGGAAGCCTCCCCCCCCGGCCTGAACTTCGCGGGGAGAGCAGCGAAGCACCTCCCCCCCACCGCGAAAAGCTGCGAGACCAGGTAAGTGATTTTCGTGCACCCCTAGTGGTGACAGGGGAAGGTCTCCCAGAACTGGGTATGTCCGATTGGTGGGCAAGGGTGGACACCTCGCCACAGACAATGAATGCCTCAGTCTACACCTGTCATGTTGGTCTTGCTGGTGGTGTGCCCGCCGGTGCTTTCTTCGCAGATTGTAATCTATCAATAAATGTGGCCCTGTTTATCCCAAATCAATTGGTGTCGTCTTGTCATTTCTCCCCCATCCACTCGCAAGACGTTTACTTCTTGGGAGGAGAGCAATGACAAATCTTGATAAAATAGTGAAGAGCAGAGACATCACACTGACAACAAAGGTCTGCATAGTTAAAGCAATGGTGTTCCCCGTAGTAACCTATGGCTGCGAGAGCTGGACCATAAGGAAGGCTGAGCAAAGGAAGATAGATGCTTTTGAACTGTGGTGTTGGAGGAAAATTCTGAGAGTGCCTTGGACTGCAAGAAGATCAAACCAGTCCATACTACAGGAAATACAGCCAGACTGCTCACTTGAGGGAATGATATTAAAGGTAAAACTGAAGTACTTTGGCCACATCATGAGAAGACAGAATACCCTGGAGAAGATGCTGATGCTAGAGAAAGTGGAAGGCAAAAGGAAGAGGGGCCGGCCAAGGGCAAGATGGATGGATGATATTCTGGAGGTGACGGACTCGACCTTGGGGGAGCTGGGGGTGACTAGGCCGACGGGAAGCTCTGGCGTGGGCTGGTCCATGAAGTCACGAAGAGTTGGAAGCAACTGAATGAATAAACACACACACACAAGGGTTGTTTAAACCTCATGTAAGCCACTCTTGCTGAAATTGCATGACATGATAAGCCACAGCAACTGTCTGCCATGGCTTAAAATTCAAAAGCGCAGCCAACACACAGCACAACCCACCGTGCTTAAATAAGCCATAGTGGGCTCCAGCAAACCGGCCCATTGTATTCATTGGAGTGTATTTTCAGGCAAGTGGAAATAGGATTTCAGCTTAAGTTACCTTTTAAGGTACAAGTGGGACTAGCAAATCACACCTGAGAGAAATAATCAAGTAAGACCAAAAAAACTCTGGAAGGGGAAGGCCTGCAAACACAGAGAAGGAACGGAATCTGGAGTAGAGTTCAGAACCAAAACAGAGAGATCAGCACTGAGAGATAGGTCAACTTCCCTTCGTTCTTTGTCTTTTCTCTTTTCAGGTACAAAAGAGACCATAACTATATTGATGACATTTTATTTGTTATTTAATTGACTAAACACCTAATAAAATAGTTTTCTCTAGGTGTCGTACAATATACATCTTAAAAAATAAATACAATACAATCACAGCAAAAATAGTAACATAAAACCAATAGACTTACAACACAGCATGATATATAATATGGATGAAAAAACTAAAACCGCCATCAGGTACAAGGCTGCAATCACACCTTTGAGTAAGTTTCTTTGAATTCAATTGGACTTACCTCTGAGTTGATATGAATCAGATTACACTATAAACCTATATTATCACAATTTTTGTGATAATATAGGTTTATATTATCTATATCACAAAATCGTGCTGTGTTGTAAGTCTATTGGTTTTATGTTACTATTTTTGCTGTGACTGTATTGTAAAAAAACCCATAAGCAAATTGGTGCAATAATAATTAAGCATAGCTAAAGAACATCAGCAGGAAACCTAGCCAGCAGCCGGAAAAAAAATTCCCAGAAAGAAGATAGCTGCCAGCAAAAAGCAGAAGCTAGAGATCAGGGAGTAGCCTAGTTTTATGTATAGGCTTGCTTTCCTATAACCTATGACCTTACAGCAAACATTCGTACAGTTATTTAGATTTCAGATAACTAGATGGTGGCTTTCCTAGTACTACTTGTAGGAAAATGTCATTACACCCAGAGAACTGCACCAAGGCCTGATTCTCACAATAGTTTCTGAGACGAAATGTGCCTACTCCTGTGTGTGAGGGGATGCATAGCTATGTAACAGAGAATAAAGAACAGAGAGGTTCTTTGGTAAGTTCCTCAGAGTAAGAGTAATGATGTTCGCCCTAGAGGTAAACTGTGAGAACTTTCAACTTTACCACCATCTGCCAGCTGAAGGTATCTCTGCCTTTTCTTCTTTGCCTGGAACTCCCTTCCCAGAATCCCTATGTGGTTTGTCACCTAGCTATTTCTATCTTATGGAGAAAGGATGTCTTTATTTGTTGTGAGTCACCAGGAACTCTTCAGAGGCAAGGCAGAATCTAAATATTTTTAAATACATTTTTTAAATCTATAATCCTTCCCATCTCTCTTCAAAACCCATCTGTTCTGTGATGTTTTGGCTTAAAATTGTAGTCTCTTCCCTAACCACAACAAAGCCTAAGCAGATACAACTGCATCTCCATACATTCAGCTCTTAACGGTACAACCCATATGCATATTTAGACAGAAATACGTCCTACATGCTGGTTGGGAATACTGGGAATTGTAGGATGTATCTCTGTCTAAACATGCATAGGGCTGGTCCCTAATACCCTCACTTGCCTCTCCCTTCTTTGGCCTTGCTTCACCTTTTCCACTATTATATAAAAAAGTTCCCTAGGAGCAAGGGGGCAGGGGACACACACCTGTCTTTGTTGCTTAAGTTACGTTACTTACAGTGCAATCCTAGGCATATCTTCTCAGAAGTAATACCCATTGAGTTCAATGGGGTTTAGTTCCAACTAAATGGGTATAGGATTGCAGCCTTAGTTAAATTCCATGTACACTTATGTTTCTGTATAAATTATAATAAACTTGTTTGGTTTTAGTTTTTGTGAACTGCCCAGAGGGCTTCGGCTATTGGGCGGTATAGAAATGAAATAAATAAATAAAATAAATAAATAAATAATCATTACTATAATAAGTATTAAAATATTATTAAAAAATGCTATACTGTCTGTGCAATTCTTAATAAAAAAAATGCTGAAAGTTCTATCTGTCATGCTTTTCTAAAGGGAAAATATATTCTGGAACATTTCTAAAAGAAAAAAATCCATGTTGCCTCATTAATGGCCTGAAATCCAAAACAACATGGTTGACAATCACAAACACAAAGCCAGCTCCTATATACAATTATTTGAGTTCTTTGGAGCTCATGTATGTTATCTTACTGAATCATCCTAGTTGCTTATCAGCATGACTTCCTGTACCACAAAAAGTTGTATGCTCCCAAGAGAGCCTCATTACAGCAGGCCTAGGAATCATAAATGAGCTTCTTCAGTTGCGTGCAAGGCCACCATCATGGTGTTGCACCTTTTTCTACAGTGGCATATTTTATTCTCAAAATCAAATGTGTTACTTTTTCCTGTTGACAAGCAGTCTATCTGTGTCACACTTCTACTGTAATGGATACTAACAGAACACTGAAATATCCAGAAAACAAAGGTAGCATTATGATTTTAAGTAACTAAGATCACTACAATTTTTTTTAAAAAAAAATGTAGAAAATACACACATTTTAAGAATACTTCAGATACATTCTGATGATCGTATAATTCATATGATGACTGCAGTCATCACATGGTAGCTGATTCATCTGAAGTTTTTATCTCTTGGGCAGTCATCCTGCTTTCGTCTTTTTTACCTCCTATGAACAATGGAAATAAAACTGAGAAATAGGACGCTTGCAAATGGACAGCTCCTAGTATCAATAGGACATTATCGTTATCAATCAAAGGACATTGTGCAGCTATTCTGTCTGTCTCTCCTTAACATATTTTCTGTGGTTTAAAAAAAAAAAATGGGAGAAGTGGTGGGAAAACCCAGGCGGTTTACAAATGGAAGATAGTGATGTCTGGACCCCCCTGTAAAATTCAATGAATGAAGCTGGACAATTGCACAATAAAAGCCTCGCCTGGCCATGCTGTCTGGGGATAACACTTCTCTGGATGCAACATTGGACAAGGCTGGTCTATGGCTTGTTCCATTCATTATTGGATCAGTAGCCTGCTTCATTTAGGTCTGAAGGCTTGAATACCTATTATATTCACCACAGGGATTCCTGCCAATGGTCTCTCCATGGTGAATGATCTCTCCACTTACATGTAGAAGTATTACTATGTAGAACCGCATCTTGATATCTCCTCCAACAGGAATGTGGATTGAGAATGTGATGATGATTGAGCTCACAAGATAACGATGATGATGATGATGATGGAGGTCCACTTCTACACTTCTATTCTACACTACACTACACTACACTACACTACACTTCTGTTAGGACTAGGATGATTCAATGCCAGGGGTAGGATGTTCTCAGTGGTATCCCCATGCCAGATATAATGTGTTTTCTTGTTCTGATTTAAAAAGACAATAGTGAGTCTCTTCTTCCCAGATCACAACAGGAACAATAGACCAACAGTAGTGGTCAAACTCTTCATGTCTGGTCTACATAGATAACTCTCTCACTGTATCCAATTTCTGAGATTACACTAATTATTTAACTGATGCCAGTGTGAGTCATATCTGAGGGTATGAGTCCAAAACAGAGCTTAATGTGAGTCAGGATTCACCAAGATGTGGCCCAGAAACATCTTAGATTACAGTAAAAGGTGCTTCTGGGTGTATAAAGAGTACTTAACTACAGCCATCCTGCATATATATGAGGTTAGGGAGAAGAGACTCCAGATTTTTTAGAAAAGCTTTGGGGAGAACACTTTGGGGTCAAAAGGGAAGATGGCAAACCATTCATAGGAGACTACCTCCACCAAAATTACAGAAGAAATATCTCATCCCACAACTCCCTTTTTCATTATATCTGTGTTCAGTGTTGATGTTATCCATTTTGTTCTTAGTAAACCCACAGCAAGTTTTACTATATCATTGCTATGGAATGCTAGGCAACTCACATCTTGACATTATTGTAATTTTTTTAAAGGTAGGAATCACGTATTACAGCCTCAGGGGTATTACCAGGATGAATCAGTTTATATAACAAATGCTTTGTGTATACATCTTTCAGTCATAAAGTGTATCGCAAAGTTTTGAATATTGTATGAATAATATTTTCTCTATTCCTTTTCTCCATCTAGAGGGCAGGGATAATAGCTATCTCACAGATATAGTGGGAAGAAGCTATGAATATTGGTAAACAAGAATGCAGTGGGGGAAAGGGCTCTTCTCTAGTAGTCTAGGTCTAGCACAATTATGTAGGATCTGAGGATCAGCTCTATCATCCTTTCTCCCAGGAACTCAGCCCTTTTTATCCACACAACAACCTTGCCTGTTATGTTAGGCCGAGAGTCAGTGACTGGCCCAAGATCATCCAGTTAGCTTCATGGCTATGAAGGGAGCTGAACCCAGCTCTCCCTAGACTACTCTACACTTTCACTTCAGTGGCAAATGACTGATCAAACATCACAGACAGAGCCTTCAAACACAATATTTTACAATGGAGCAGATCACATGCTCAGCCAAGGATCAGCGTGTTGAATCATAGTGATAGTGTACCAAACAAATGATGTACGTGCATGAAATGTCCTTTTTTTTATTGACTTGCCCTAAATGTTTCTGGTGACTTTGGATTATTTTTTGTCTCTCAGCAGAAGGATAAAGGATGTTCTTCTCTGTTCCTAAATTTGAGGAGCAGGATACCTAACAGGTTGTTTCTTCTCTCTCATATGAGCCTGCCCACTCATTAAGATCAATGGCAGAGGCTGTCCTTTATGTCCTGAGGTACAATTGTCTGGGACACAGGAAAAGGCCTTTCTCTGAGGCCACACTAGGTTCTGAATTCCCCACTTGCTCCCTTTTTGGGTGTTTCCACAATCTTCTGAAGAACTTTGCTTTCAGCTGGCATTTGAACTATCAAGTTGACAATTTTTAATGATTTCCCAGAAAATGTTTTTTAAATGGATCTTTAAATCTTCTGTCCTTTAACATTCTTTATTCTTATGATAGTCATGATTTTACAGTGTGTTGGAACCACCTTGAGCATTTCCTAAATGGACAGTTTGGTTATCAATGTTTAAATAAATACATAAATTATCCCATCAACTTTTTCTATTTTTGATTCTCTGCTTCATCCTTCTTCCTCATACTCTCCTCTTTGTCTGTTTCCTCAAGACTTTGCCCAGTTTACTACTATTTTACTACATCATCTTCCTTTCCACATTCCTCCTCTTCCTCTTTCTTATTTGCTCCCTCCTTCTCTATTGACCCCTACTATGGCCTGCTGTTCCTTTTGCCATCATGGGTATAGCAGTCTTTGGGTAAACTGCTACTGCATAAACACTGAGAGAGGGATGGATCATGGATGAATCTCTCAGTTTTAGTTTCTCAGAGGGAGCAATCCTATGGCTCCTAGACAGCATCTGGGGGCAGGGGGGGGCATAAAATATTTCAGATTCATGGATCTGAGGCTGGAGACAGTGCTTTGACCTTGGATCCAAGCATTTGCACTCCCTGCCCCTCCCCCTCACAGCTGGCATGGAGAGATCTGTGCTGGCTGCCTCTCCAAGGTCACAAAAGCAACCTCAGAGAGGAGGCAGGGGGTGTGTGCTGGTGGGCGGGGAGAGGACTGGAGATGCCTGCTTACCAAGCATCCCCAGGCCTCCCCAGTCTCCTTCCCCCCCGCTCTGCACACCCCAGCTAGATGGGCGAAAAAGCCCATCTAGGTAAATGCAGAGTGGAAGGAGTGGGGAGGCGAAGATCGCTTCCTATGCTCCTCCTGCTCTGCACTGGATGCCCGTAAGCTTCCGAATTCGAAGGCTTAAAAGCATCGGTATAGGATTGTACCTGTATTGTTTTCATTTTTCCAAGCTTAAGTTCAGTTCATCTTGAACTTTGAGAATTTCTCCGGTCTTAAGTTCAGTTCATCTCAAGGGTTTTTTTAAGGTCGGCATGAAAATTCATAAGCATTTTTGTGCACATTTCTCCTAATGCATCAATTTTTATGCATTTATGCATTTTGCCTAATAGGCTAGCAGTTTTCCTAATATAATGCATATTTGAACATTATTTTCTCTAATATATTCATTTCTGCATGCCTTTTTGATTGGAGGACTCCATTACAAAATTCAGAAAAGTGTGATTTTCCAAGGACAAATGTGTTTCAGTTCACATAGTGGTTCGAAAGTGCAAAATTAGGTAAATTCGCATTAAAGTGTCAACTGAACAAATTTCCCATTCTTACATAATACACACTGGCATCAAGATCCACACATCCAATCCAAGGTACTCTTGTGTACAATGGACAATCTGCCTATGTCCTTGGTTCTATTACTTTCATGTCAGAGAACCCAGATTTTTTTAAGACTATTTTTATTATCATAGAATAGAATCATAGAATAGTAGGGTTGGAAGGGGCCTATAAGACTGTTGAGTCCAACCCCCTGCTCAGTGTAGGAATCTAAGTCAAAGCATGCCTGACAGATGGCTATCCAGCTTCATCTTGAATGCCTCCAGTGTGGGAGAGCCCACCTTCCTAGGTAATTGGTTCCATTGTTGTATTGCTCTAACAGTCAGGAGGTTTTTCCTGATGTTCAGCCGGAATCTGGCTTCCTGTCACTTGAGCCCATTATTCTGTGTCCTGCACTCTGGGATGATTGAGAAGAGATCCTGGCCTTTCTCTCTGTGACAGCCTTTCAAATACTTGAAAAGGGCTATCATATCTCCCCTCAGTCTTCTCTTCTCAAGGCTAAACATGCCCAGTTCTTTCAGTCTCTCCTCATAGGGCTTTGTTTCCAGTCCCCTGTTCATCTTTGTTGCCCTCTTCTGAACCCTCTCCAGTTTGTCTGCATCCTTCTTAAAGTGTGGTGCCCAGAACTGGACACAGTACTCCAGATGAGGCCTAACCAGTGCTGAGTAGAGGGGAACTAGTACTTCCTAGGATTTGGAAGCTATGCTTCTATTAATGCAGCCCAAAAGAGCATTTGCCTTTTTTGCAGCCACATCACATTGTTGGCTCATATTCAGCTTGTGATCTACAACAATGCCAAGATCCTTCTTGCTTGTAGTGTTGTTGAGCCACATTTCCCCCATCTTGTAACTGTGCCTTTGGTTTCTTTTTCCTAGGTGCAGAACTTGGCATTTATCCCTATTAAATGTCATTCTGTTGTTTTCTGCCCAGTGCGCCAGTCTATCAAGATCACTTTGAATTTTGTTTCTGTCTTCCAAAGTATTAGCTATCCCGTCCAACTCTGTGTCAGATTTGATCAGCATTCCCTGCACCTCCTCCTCCAAGTCATTAATAAAAATGTTGAAGAGCACTGGGCCCAGGACTGAGCCCTGCGGTACCCCGCTCGTTACCTCTCCCTAGTTTGAGAAGGTCCCATTGATAAGCACTCTTTGAGTCCGATTCTGTAGCCAACTGTGGATCCACCGGATCGTTGTTTCATCTAGCCCACTTTGAGCTAGTTTGCTCATCAGGATATCATGGGGCACTTTGTCTAAAGCTTTGCTGAAGTCGAGGTATATTATGTCCACAGCATCCCCACAGTCCTCAAGGGAGGTTACCTGATCAAAAAATGAGATCAGATTCGTCTGGCAGGATTTGTTCTTGACAAATCCATGTTGGCTTCAAGTAATCACTGCATTGTTTTCAAGGTGCTTCCAGATGGATTGCTTTATAATCTGCTCTAGAATTTTCCCAGGGATTGATGTCAGACTGGAGGTCTTTAGTTCCCAGGTTCCTCCTTTTTTGTAGATAGGGACAACATTAGCCCTCCTCCTCCAGTCACCTGGTACTTCACCTGTCCTCCATGATTTCTCAAAGATAATAGACAGCAGCTCTGAGAGTTCTTCTGATTTGAACTCATTCAAAGTCATTAGGTGTTACTTGACCATATGGCTATCGATCTCAAGCTGCAGTTCCTGCCCCTTCAGCCTGTACTTTGTCTTCAGCCTGTACTTTGCAGCCCCTGTAGGATTCAGTTTAAAGCCCTCTTGATGAAGTTTTTCATGCTGCGGCCAAACTCTTTCTTCCCAGCATTTGTGAGATCCAACCCATCCCTTGCCAACAGTCCATCTTCCAGGAAGTATAGCCCGTGGTCCCAGACTCCAAATCTTTCATGCCGGCACCACCTTCGTTGCCAGTCATTCACCCGGAGTATTTCTCTTTCTCTTTCTGTCCCTCTTCTGGCTACTGGAAGGATGGATGAGAAAACTATCTGGGCCCCAAAGTTCTTGAGTTTCCTTCCCAAAGCTTCAAAGTCTGACATGATTTCTTCATAGCTCCGCTTGGTGGTATCATTTGTTCTCACATGGATGAGAAGAAAGAGATACCTTCAGTGGGCTTTATGAGTGCAGGCAACCCTTCAGTCACATCTCTAATCTGTCCTCCTAGGAGACAGAATACCTGGTGAGTCCACGGGTCTTCGCGACATACTTGGGTTTCGATCCCATGCAGCAAGGAGTTTCCCACTACTACTACTCTTCTCTTCTTGTTGTCGCAGGCCTTGGTTTCATTGCATCTGCTTGGCTGACCTTCTGCCTCTTGCTCGCTCTCATGCAGGTTCCCCTGTAATTCTTCCTCTGCAGGCTGTCCTCCAGTCTCATCCTCAAGTACCTGGAAGATGGTTCCATAGCTCCATTGCCTCCACTGGTGCAGAGTGGCATCTAGTTCTTCTGCTCCTAACTGCCACCCTTTTCCAAGCAGTATGCTTTACTTCATTTTTCCTCACCTCAGCATTTTTCTCGTCTGCCTCAGCTTGCTGTTGCTCTTCTAGCTTCTTTGCTGCTGCACTTTGCTGCTGTAGTTCCACCGTTCTGTCCAAGAACTCTTCAAGTTCTCTTTTTCCCTAGAGGATCGATTTGACAGTCGCCGCTCCTCTTACTTTTTCTTCCAACAGCGTGATCAACTTGTACTTGCTGTATATGTAGGCTGTGTTGTTCTCAAGCAAGAAAACAAACATGGCACAAACGTTGTTGCAGGGCACCACCAGTGGAGAATCTTTTCCTTCCATAGCCTCTTTTCCCTTTTTGTGTTTAGCTTTCTGATTGTTCTAGAGTAGCCTGTGTCTGGTCCTCTACTCAATGGAGGTTAAAAACACCAGCCCATTGGTATGGAAGTGTGTGTTACAAGAAAAATAAATTTTTAAAGAATGGGAAAAAAACTGAAAAGAAATGAAAAACAAATGAAAAACAAAAACGTTAGAGGCCTTCCCCTTGACCTCCCCTGCCAAACTCCCCTGGCCAACTCCTGTTTGCATATAAGAACAGGATGTACATAACTATGTCCCATAATAAAATGTAACCTAGGAATTTGTAGTTCTGAAGGCAGAAAAACTGGTGAAACAAAAAAAGAAAGAAAAATAAATGAACATATTTAGACAGTTTGAGCTGAAAATTTTGCAAAGTACCAGGTGACAAGTACTGGTACAAATCCTGTTTCTTATTAACAGGATTTGTGCCTGTACTTGCCACACTTTGCTTTTAAAAGTTCTGACTTTGTGAAAGGCATATTACTTCTTTCAAGTGGTTTTAATCTAAGAGACAAATGTATAATCTCTTCAGGTGTTGTGTTTCTGTGAATTTGACAAATTGTTTTGAGCAATCTTCAGTTTCTTTCTCTCTCTCTCTCTCTCTCTCTCCCTGTGTGTGTGTGTGTGTGTGTGTGTGTGCACGCACATCTCTCACCCCCTTCTTCCAAATATACATGAACACACAATGCACAACGTTTGGTCTTTACAATGACCAAAAAAGGATTTTCCTCTTAAAATCTTCAGTATTGAAATACGGCACTGTACCGTGTGTCCAAACATAGGTATTTGGATCTACACATCTTAATATCTAATGCAGCAATGCATGGATGTGACACCAAGGCGGAGAGCAGATGGGGGTGGGAAGGAGGATGAGAAATTAAAGGAGCCTAAATGAATGATGGAACGTCGACACTTAAATTGGTGAAGAAGAAAGTCACTTGGAAGCACTTGTCATCATTGAAATTTAGTCTATGATTATCTCAGTACCTGAAAGCAACTCCCTGGAAACTTGAATTGTTAATATGGATTAGTTGGTTATTTCTCCATATAAGCAATTTAAATGAGATACAAACATGCACTTGGTAAGTTAAAGGAAAAAGAGGTCCAGAAAGACATAAAGCTAGGAATGGGGAGTCGGAACAGAAGAACCGATGAGAAAAGTAATGGTGCAAGCTATTTGTTGGAATGAAGAAAAATAACTTTGCTACATGACATGAAATGGTTTCTTTTTTGTGCGTGTGCTAGATTTATTATTCCATTTACTCTTAAAACAAACCAACCATAGGCATTTACCTTTGGAATATAAAGTTGCTTATTCCTGTACTGTAGACTTTAACAGAAGTATGGCTGGATAGTTCCACAAGGCATCAGTCACACTTTCCCAACATTTGCCAATATAAATATAAAAGCTTCAAATTCAAAGGATAAATAAAGCAACACTATTATCCAAACAGGGTAAAATATAACATCCTTGTGGTTTGTGGAAATTTTTGATGTGCCTGCTGGCTTTTCAATAAAAATCAATTATGCCTTAAATGTGAGCGGTAGTCAACATACTACAGACTATAAATTCAATTTCATACTCAGAAATATGGATTAGCTGAACTAGATGCCCTTCCATTGATTTCAGAAAGCAAAAGCTGATAAGGTAAATAATAGTAAGAAGCTCTCTGACACTCCACATCAAGTTCCGGATTTCCATATTATTTTTGTAAGAACTTTCCAGTCACTATAATATCCTCCTTGTGAAATATGTATGATGAATGGATATTATATGGATTGCTGATTCATCTCTATTTACAGAACGGATATTTAGCTTTTATAATGCAAGGTGGGAATGGGATAGGAAATGAATATACTTATTTCCTTTTGCACGGTGGAAGGCATGTATCATCCTATCTGAATAAAGCCATGGGTAATTACAGAACATTCTGATTAAGCTCATGTTCTTTAGACTAGAATCTCCTATAAATAAAGGCTCCGGAGAATAGGACTGCAAGGAAGCAACACTCACTACAATATAAATTAGAGGAAAAGAAACACTATGTCCTGTAAATTTAAAACAAAATAACGTCCGTGTACTTTGTACTGAACATCTTAAACTGGAAATAAGAGAAATGTGATAGATTCAAACAACAACAACATGCAGTATTTATATAGCAATTTTCCTAGGTCCTCAAAGTGTTTAACATAAAAGGATGAAAAAGAGAAATGTAAAGTCTAGGAAAAAATAATAGTAAGACTAAGCAAGTCGAGAAAATAAATCATGAAGGATAATGTCACAATTGTTTGTTTGTTTTAAGAATAGAAAAGAGAATCACACTTGTATACATCTTTCTTCCTAATCAATCATATTTCTATCTCACCTTTCCTCCAATGAGTCACACAAACTGGGCTATCCCTTCTTATCTTCACAACCCTATGGAGTAGGGTAGGATGAAAGAATAGCCCTTTTCAGACATTATTTATATCTGTGGAGAAACGATGTGCTTTTGCAGGGGACAGCATCATGGAAGTAGGTTCAGCTACAGCGTACAAGTGTTTGTTTCAACAACTGAAATGAGCTTATGCATGTACAAGTATATGCACATAGGTTCTTCTCCTTCTAATCAGGAACCTTGCCTTTGCGTGTACACACATACACACACATGCATGTTTAGAAAGCTTGGGCTTTTTCTTAGAATTCTTAAATCCACAGAACCGCCCACCCCAAAGAAGCTTCTCTGCCATTGCCAGCCTTCTTCTCTACAATTTGCATCCTTCCTCTCCTCCTTTCTCACAATTACTGAAACTTAGGAGAGTGGCATATGGCAGCAAATGACAGTGGGGTTGCAAAACCCAAGGGTGTGCTCTCTCTGTCTCTCATTTTTGTGTGATATATGTATATATATGAATGAACATTTCTATACCACCCAATAGCCAAAGCTCTCTGGGAGGTTCACAATTAAAACCATAAAATAAAGCATGATAAAACATAATATAAACATTTAAAACTACAGTATAAAACCAAACTAGCAACAAAAGAAACTGAAAGACTAAAATGCCTGGGAAAGTAAGGTCTTCACCTGGTGCCAAAAAAACCATAATGTAGGCACTAGGTGAGCTGCTCTGGGGAGGTAATGCCACAGCCGGCATGTCCTCTCCTTAGTAACCACGTGCCTCACTTCAGTTGGTGGGTGCACCCAGAGGAGGGCCTCTGAAGATGATCTTAGGGTCCAGGCAGGTATATATGGGAAGAGGCAATCCTTCAGGTAACCTGGACACAAGCCATTTAGGGCTTTGAAAGTTAATACCAGCACTTAGAATTGGGCCTGGAAATGGACTGGTAGTAACTGCAGATGGAAAAGTACTGGCATAATGTGTCCAGTTCTCTGCAATCAAGGTTACTGTGCATGGCTCAACCTTCCATTGTTGATAGAAATGCTGGAAAATTGAGTCTTTCATTTCTCCTAATAATATAATAACTATAATATAATATAATAAATTATAAATAGTTTGTGAGCTTATGGGAATGAGGGAGAATAGCCAAATGAGTGGACTACCATCAAACCATTAAAAGCTCAGGTGAAATTTATATGGGGCTTGGCTCATAATACCTCAGCTGGGTTGGGTTCAGCCCATCATTAAACTCTGGGATTTCTGAACTGGGGATTTATTTCCAAACACCCCTGCCCTCCTGTTTCTGACCATCTTCTCCATCCCAACTCATAGTGTTAATTCCATATATTTAATCTTCTGAATGTGTGCAGTGTAGAAAACAGAATATTAGCTTGGGGGGATAGGTTCATACAAAAATCCCATGTCAGCCACTGACATCATGAGTGGCCTTGGGCAAGTCATTCTCTGATGAGAGCAGGTCCACACATGATGGCAGACCTCACGTGATCATCCCATGGGTATGTCGGACTGTTGGTGAAACATATTCATAACTGATTTGAACCAGTGCCTCTGCTTAGATGCTGCACACATGACTACCATGATGACAAGTCATGTTTTGAAATCTCAGTGGCCACTTATACAGCACCCATGTGCAGGCACTAATCCCACACATGGAAGCATAGCCTGGGTACAAGCCCAACGGTGACGACTTGGACACAACCTTTCATCTGTGAGCCAACTTTCAATTTCCCATCGTGTACAAAAGGAATAATGAGCACAATAGCGACTAGATCATAGGATTATTCTGCAGACAAGTGGTGTAGGGATTACAAACCATTGTACGTTGTCTAAATGTTGTAGGAGTGATTAATAAATGTTTAAATTCTGGTTTAGATGATAATGTAATAGTTATAATGTAATACTTCATTAATGTGTTGCTAAATATGAAGCTGTGTTAAACAGATGGCTTTCATTAATTCATTGTTCCCTTGTAAATTACTGTTCAGAAAACTCTATTTAGAATATAGAGACCTTTAGTGAACCTAAGGAATAAACCTAACAAAAGTCATTCCCACTGTTTTGTTCCATTGTAACTAAATCATTTTGCAGAAAACTACACAACAATTGTTTAGGGGGAAATTATTCTTATAGGTGCACTTGGAAATTTGCAAATATTCGTAAACAGCTCACTCTTGAGCAAAAAGGAAAAGTGCTATTAAGCAGGTGTTAGAATTTAAATGACATCTCATTAGTGACTCCTTCCTGTGGCAAATAGACAAACCCCCCACAACCACAAACTTTTATTTAAATGCCATCCATATCACTCCTAAAAGGTGTTTTTTTGTTTTTTTTTTTGCATTCTCATGGTTTTTATGAAAACATTTAGTTCTTTTTCAGCATTTTAAAACACATCAACCATAGTTGCACCTCTAGTACACTGAAAATTCTGAAATCAATGTCAAAATTAGCACTGATTTTAAAAATTCCTGACTGGACTTTATAGGGGAAGGCATGATCATACCATAACCCCTCACCACAACATCTTATCTTAGCAGAGGGTCATTCCCAGCTGAGGCTAGAAAAATCTATATCCTTGATATTAAGTATCTCCTAGTTCTCCCTGGCTGCAAATGGGGGAGGGAAACAAATGTCGTTTTCCTCCCACAACTTTTCAAATAGGCTTTCAAATTGTATTATATATCTGTAAAAGATTACTATTAAATGGTAAATATCTGCAAATGCAAGAGATTCACTGCAAATAGCAAATGCAAAATTGTTCAGTGCAGGAGGAGTGCATGAGCAAATCACAATTGGAACTGTAAAGGATGGAGCTTCTGTGCATATCTGCATAGCATGCGCACACAAGTCTGAGCCTTCTGTGAGTGCTTGATGCAACTGCATGCAACAGGTTTGAAGGCTCTTTGGTGTAAAAAGGTGCAAGGTGTAAAAGCGTATCATATGCATGTTTGCGGTGTGGGTTCCTAACCTTAAGTGATGGGGTTTCCAGTGCTCCCTGAATGATGCTTTTCCTTGTTAGGGCTCTAGATAAGCCAACCGGTTGGTAGGCCCTGGTGACTTGATTGCATTAGCGTGGGGAGAAAGGCAGATGGACATTCCAGAAATCCCAGACCTGCTGCATAGAGGATGGGAGCCACTCCCACTGTCTGTGTTAGACAGCCAATGGAAGCTTGCTGATTTTTTGCCCTGGTGATTAAGCCTCTGACTAGTTTACCACTTTCAGGCAACACAGAGATTTTGGGGCCAAGAAGCTAGGGAAACACACACAGAGACATGGGGGCAGGGCTCATCATCTTGGTAACACATCTTAGGTCAGGCAGTGACACAGGCATTTAGGGGTGCAGAACCTCAGGCCCAGGGGGCAAATCTGGCCTTCTGGGCTTCTGCCCAGATGATTATGCCCACTTCCCCTGGCCTCACCCCCTTTTCCCCAACCACATATTGTTTGGTGGTTTTGTGCATTTTTCCCTGCATTCTAAAAGATCGAAATGCCTCTTCTAAGGCTTAAGGGTTATCTGAAGGAACCTGAGGGCCTTTTCTTCTGTGGCCCCCCGGCTGTGCACTGAACTTCCCAGAGAGGCCTGCCTGGCACCTATGTCGTTGTCTTTCTGGCACCAACTGAAGACGTTTTTGTTTTCCCAGGCATTTCAGTATTTCATCTCTGTTGTTTTAAATTTGTTATTGTATTTTAAATCTCTGCATTGCTGCTAGGTGTTATTGTGCTTTGTACTTTTATACTGCAATGTTAAACGTTTACATTTTATAGTGTATTATATTATGTATTTTGTGGTTTTAGTTGTTCTGAATTACCTAGAGTGCTTCAGCTATTGGGCGGTATAGAAATGTAATAAATACATACATACATACATAAGGTAAATATACATGTCTTTTTTGCATTTTAGCTCCACCCCTTTGCCTTTGGCCCAGTTCCCTTTTGCCTCTGGCCACATCCACCATGGCTTCTTTGAAAATAGAATTCAGACCATAGGCTGAAAGAGATTGTTCACCCCTGAAGTAATGGATCCCAACGCACCAGTTGAAGACCAGTGACTTGCAGCTCACTGCTATGCATTTTTACTCAGAAGTTCAATGAGGCTTATTCACAGGCTTCAGCCTTAGATGACATTTTGCAACCATGCTGTTGAATCCGGCTTTATGAACCCTTGGTCTCTCTCCCATGCTTTTGGCCTGAGCAATCACTGAAGCTTGCCCAAAGCACAACCAGATGGGGGCTGATCCTATGTGGGAGCCTTTCATAAAAGTTCCACTTGGACCCCAACACATGATGACTTCAAAACACATATAATACATATAAAAATAGTAGATCATAGAATAGTAGGGTTGGAAGGGGCCGATAAGACTATCGAGTCCAACCCTCTACTCAATGCAGGAATCCAAGTCAGAGCATCCCTGACAGATGGCTGTCCAGCTTCATCTTGAATGCCTCCAGTGGGAAAGCCCACCACCTACCTAGGTTCCATTGTCGTATTGCTAAAATAATAAAATGCTAGCATAAATACCATCCGGATTGCCAGAAGCCAAGGCAAAGAAATTTTGTATGAAAGGCAGGATGATTGAAAGGAAAACATGTTAGGGCCAAATAAACACAATAGGCTGTAATGCATGGAATCTCAGGGGCGACCCTCTATTTCTGCATTGCCCAAGAAAACATTTGCTCAAAAGCACTCAGGTAAGTACTACCTTCCAGCATCTACAGTTCCCAGTGTCCCTAACACATATTTAGGTGATAAACAAGTGTATGAATGTGTGAAAGGCCTCTGTTATAGAGGAAAAGCGGAATATTCCAAATTAATCAGGGATTAAAATACCAGCAGAAAGCATGTAAAAGCAACAGCAGATTGTATTTCCCCTGCCAGCCCCCTGCAATTTTACAGGAAAGCTTTTGGAAAGATAAAAGATATTTTAACTTGGCAATACAAGATGAGCAAAGATGCAGCGTAGACAGACTCCCTAGGAAGGGAATTCTGGAATCAGGTCACCACCATCACCACCATCAAGTCACCACCATCACCACCTCAACCTGTGATATCCTAGTCCCTGCATATGATTATGTCAAAATATAAAACACCCATACCCACAATCTGGTCTTTATGGATGGTTAGGTTCATGTAAGAAAGGTGTTCTTTTAAAATACACTGTGCCCTAGCCATTTAGGGGTATAAAGGTTTTACTCAATTAGAAAATTCACAGACATCTCATACTGCTTTCCCAGTCAACCAACAGCCTGGTTCACACATAATGATAATCCAGGTGTTGTTGTTCTTTAAAGCCTGGGTTGTTGTGAATGAGCCAGCATGCTAGTTCATGCTGGTCAATCCACTGCCACCAGGAGCAGCTAAACAATCCAGGGATGTTCCATCCTTGAGTTGTTTATGACATCCAAACCCAGGTTCCAACTCTAACTTGTCAGGGGAGAGACAAGCCAGAGGTCTGGGTTGTTTAGCCACTCCCACTGGCAGGAGGAGCCAAGCTGGAGCAAATGAGCAGTGTGGAGTAAGCACACTGGCTCATTCACCCTGGGTTGTAATCCACCCTGGGCCGTCATTATGTGCAAACCGGACCTCTGTCTTGCCATGATTCAGATTCAGTATCAGCCAGCATGCACTCCTCCCTTCTTCCCCTTGTACAACTCTGCTGAGAAAAAGTTGAATATTCCAAATTAATCAGGGGGATTAACAATACCAGCAGAAAGCATGTAGAAGCAGGCATGGAAGGCACATGAAACAGCTACGTTGCTAAGCAGGTCTGGGTCTGATCAGTGCTTGGAGGGGAGACTACTTGGGAACCACATATAGCCACCTTGAATACCACAATGGAAGAAAGGTGGGATATAAATGAAATCCAGCACAATGGGAAGAAACACCCCTTGACCGGAGTCATGGTGAAAGGCACCTCCCCTGGCAGGGCTAGCATACCTGAGCTAAATGCGAGGGTTGGGGCACACAGCAACTATACTACTGAGAACCCAACTTCAGGAAAAGAACTGGACTTTAAGCAGTCTCAGGAAAGCTGGTTAACTTTTTCCCTGATCAGCTCCAGGGTGGCTGCTAGCTGGTCACGAAGTCATGTGTCCCTAACGACCTCAGCATGCAGCCAGGTCGGAGTAAATCGCTGGTGGAAACACACACACACACACACACACACACACACACCATTTTTCCCAGATTTGTGTGGATAATTGAAGTTTGAGCCATGCTACACACAGCTAGAGCAGGTTGTGATGAATGGCGATGAAACCAGTGTTTTCCCTGTACAGTCCAGGCCATGCTTGTATTTCCTTGTGTAATTGCAGGCATCCAGACTCACTGGAATAGCCCAGACTCATTGTGAGGATAAATTGTTATCTTTTGACTTCATAAGCCAATCAAGACAGCTAGCGACAGATTGGAGCTTAGTATCAAAATGTGTGTAATAGCTTTGTTAAATGACATCTAAGTGGAGTACCAAGTATACCATGGTGTTGTTGAGCCTCTTTCAGCCTGAGGCCAAATTCAATTTCAGAGAAGCTATTGGGGGTTGCATTCCAGTGGTGGGTGGGGCCAAGGGCAAAGGGGATGTGGTCAAACATGCAAAACAAAAAACAAAAAACACCAGCATATTGTAGCTTAAAATTCTTCCTGCCAGTAACTAAGCTTAGGAGAGACATTTCAATCTTTTAGAATTGGGGGGTGGGGGGAATGTACACAAGCCTGGAAACCACCAAATGATTGGTAGTTGAGGGAAAGGGTGTGTGGCTATCTTGGGAAATCTAGAGGGCTGGATTAGGCCCCTGGGCCTGAGGTTCCCCATTCCTGAACAATACTCATTGGAGGCTGGTGGCTGGTCATGGGGCTGTGAATCCATTTTGAGTTTCAGCCGAAACAAGCCAGAACTTTAAAGAACCTACTTTTGGGAATAGGGTTCAGCACCTTGGATGGGTCCTATAGAGTTCTGACTGAAACCCAGAATGGATTTACAACCCCACCAAAATTGGAACCACCAGTGTCCATTGACTATACAATATGGAATTGTCCAGGATCCAGCCGCTTAAATGCCATGGGATCAAGCAGGAATCCCTCACTGTGATTTCTAAAACTGACCCTGACCAAGCTGGTCCAGCAAGATGCCCTGGTTGATGGTATCACAAGCTACTGAGAGATCAAGAAGAATCAAGGAGGTTGTACTCCCCTCTCTCTTTCCCAACAACCATCATCCATCAGGGCAACTAAGCCTGCTTCAGTGCCACACCTGGCCTAAAGCCAGATTGAAATACACCCAATGTCCTGTATAAGTGGATAGTGCACCACGGAATCCTGTGCAGCAGATCCATGGTAGATGCTGAGGGGTTCCTCCATAGGCAAATCAGTATATAAAGGGCTCCCTGAGAGTATGATGGTTAACCCAGACTGGCAACATTTGTCCTAACGTGGCACTGGGGGCTTCCTGTTCTGCCTCATGGCTATTAAGCTGTGGGGTGCCACAGGGTTCTGTTCTATCTGCCATGTTGTTCAACATCTATACGAAGCTGTTGGGTGAGGTCATTAGGGGTTTGCGGGTCGGGCTGATGCTGCTCAGCTCTACTTCTCCTGTTGTCGGAGTCAGCTGGAGCAGTGAAGGTGCTGGATCAGTACCTGGAGGGCGCAATGGGCTGGGTGAGGGCCAATAAACTGAAACTAAATCCTGACAAGACAGAAGCTCTGTGGACTGGTGGTTCCCAAATCTGGACCTGTCCTGGATGGGCTTGCACTCCCCCTGAAGGAGCAGATGCGCAGCTTGGGAGTATGCCTAGAGTCATCCCTGTCACTGGAACCTCAGATGGACTCCGTGACCTGGAGTACTTGGGGCCAGCTTCTGCTGATCTGACAGCTATGGCCTTTCCTGGGCAGGGAATATAACCTAGCCCCAGTAGCGCATGTGCTGGTAACTTCCCAATTAGACTACTGCAATGCACTAGGGCTGCCCTTGAAGACGACTTGGAAGTTGCAGCTAGTGCAAAATGCAGCAGCTAGACTGTTGACTGGAACATCACTGAAAAAGCATAAAACACCAGTTTTAAAGGAATTGCACTGGCCGCCAATACAGTTGCAGATGGAATTCAAGGTTTTGGTGATGACATTTAAAGCCCTAAGCGGCTTGGGACCTCGATATTTGAGAGAGCACCTCTCCCTATATATGCCTGCCTGAGGACTGAGATCTATTGGAGGGGCCCTCTTCTGTGTCCCACCAGTGAGAAACATATGCTATGGTGGGACGTGGGAGAGAGCCTTCTCTGCTGTGGCACCCCGGTTGTGGAATGCCCTCCCCTTGAAGGCCTGATTGGCACAGACATTGGTTTCATTTCGGCACCAGGTTAAAACATGGCTTTTCACCAAAGCCTTTGAGGGCTAACTGAATTCCCTAAAGTTTGCACACTGTTTTAACTGTTCTATTGTTTTAGATTTTCTAATTGGTATTAGCTTGTTTAATAGTTTGATATGCTTTTAGTTGTTTAAATTATTTATTGTATTGTTATAGGGTGGGATACAAATATAATAAATGAATGAATGAATGAATGAATGAATGAATGAGTGCATGGTGCTGTGGTTACTGAGACAAGGTCCACACACTACAGTAGATGCAAGGAATGGTATTTCCTGCAAAAAAAAAATGTAATACTTTGGTGCCACAAGAGTGTACATTCATCAACCTATTTTCCAGATGCATGTACACTGAATTTTTAAAATGCATGCACACTCATGTGCACTGTCCATATGTATTATGAATTTCCTGAGGGAAAATCTGGCACAAAATTGGTGTTTCCTTCGGCAATCGTAATGCATGGAGCTGCACTCAGGGTGAAAGAGAATATTATTACCATTAGAACCTGGAATTTGTCACTCCTTCTGGGATCCACTAAAACACACTACTCTCATCAGTCACCTTCTTGGCAGCACTTCTAATAACATTCACTAATAGCCCTTAGGGCGGGTCCAATCCTTACTTTTGCCTTTAGGTAAGGGGTTCATTCCCCTTGTCCACAAGAACTGGCTGCCATGATTATTTCTTGAAAACCATGTATGACCCAAACATGTCCTCAATAAATCAATGTTTACTTGAAAAACAAGAAAATATCACAATGAAATCAAAGGCAACGGTTCAAAAACAGAGCTTTATCTAGGATTCCCTGGTGACACTGAATCCGTCCAGACACATGATGTGAAAGAAGAAAAAAATCACACCAAAAAAAAAAAATGACACTCAGATTTCAAGAGTTCTACATCTCCCTCGGTCTGTCACAGTCCTTGTCTGACCCTCAGCATTACAATGTCTCAAAGTTCCCAGGTGTCAGTGAGCTCTGCCTCTTGAAGTTGGATGGATATCTGTCAATTACACTCTTCAGAATACTTTGATGTGGCCAGGTGTGACCTAGCTCATTACCATACCAGGCATGAAAGCATCCTTTGTATTAACATTTTGATAATAAGGTTTATTCTTATCACATGCACTCTTCCTTTCTCTGGGCCCCCTGTATGCTCCATGCTTAATTTAATTCAGTGTTGCATTGCCTACATTTTATTTCGAATTCTGTGCAGCTGCTGTTGGCAATTATCCTTTCCGTACACCTCAGAGAGCATTAAGTTCATTTTGTTTGTAGCTTTTCTCAGCCCCCAGCATAAATTACCCTCTGTATTCTCTGATCCCTTCCCAAAATTGAGGCTGTCTAGCCCATGTTGAAGACGCTCTTTCAAACAAGCCTTTCACTAACTCAACTTAAGAGTGAGACCACATTTTGTCAGTATTACCCAGCCCCAAAACATACATATCAAGGGACTGTATTTCAATATTCTCACAACTGGCCATGATATATTCACTTCCATTAAATGTAGCTTAATAGTGACTACTTAACTGATTATTTACAAAAACAAAACAAAAAAGATAAAATTCAGAAGTCAAAATAAAAGTTAATTTGCTCAATTTTAAATAAATACAATGCACTTTACTGTACTATTCATGCACCAAGTCCTCATGGGCACAAGATGAAAGGCAATTTCAAGAAACACTGTAGGCATGTCTTATTTGGGCTGCATTTTCTTCAAAGCAGCTTGTTAAAGAAGCCTGTAGTGTTCTAGTAGCCCACTCTGAACTTCCTACCCAGAGAGTCCGGCATCTGTTACTACTTATCTAAAAAAAAACAGCGATACTACCAATGAAGAAAAGGGCAAGATTTGTTTTTGTTTTTCTACATATGCTCAGTATCCAATCGCCACCAAATCCTTGCACTTTGATCCCATTTGGGAGTCAGTGCAGCAGAGAAAATGCTGGGCCTGGATCTCCACCATTTGGTTTCAAATCCCAGCCAGTGAAAGACTCAATCAGTTGCAATCCTCATTTCCTCAGTGGGGAAAAATAAGTGAATAAATTTTGTTGTGAGAGCAACGAAAATGAAACAAACATTCTGCACACTAAATGTACAATCTAAATGATAAAATGATCATTGTTTTATGCACATTTTGTAAGAGACAAAATAGGAACATTTCTAATAAATGATGTGTATGGCTCTTTGTTTTCACAGTTTCACACACACACAACTCTCAGGAATTCATCTAAAAAAGGATGCTAGAATTATACTAATCTACAGCAATGAATACCCTTCACTGCAAATGGGTCTCGTAAATCCATTTTGTCCATTGTAAGAGAGCAACAAACAATACAAGGAGTAGCTTGAATCATTGCTATCCATGGCAAATACTTACCAGGCTTTTATTGGATAACCAGATGGTTTGCTTTATTATTTACAGCATAAGTGAAGGCCACTGTCATGAATGCTACATAATCCGGAAGGGCTTGTTCCAAGGCAGTTGCTGCAGATGTTCAAGCATTAGAATGTGGAGCTGTTTCAGCACTGACAACTTCTGAGCAACACAGACCAACAGATGCAGCTAGCATGGACCTGAAAGAATCATAACCATAGAACCACATGATAATTCTTTTGCTCATATTAGGGATGTCAGAGAATTCCGCCACAGATCTCGGTGAGGCTGAATGCCAGTGCATTTGGCCCCCCGAAATCCATGGCGGAATGGCCTGCCACCCCCCCACCCCCTGCGGATCCCCCCGGGACGAGACTTACCTGGGGTGGATGTTCCGGATGGCAGCAGCTCCAGTGGCGGTTTTGGCGGCAGTGGCAGCAGCTGGTCTTCTGACCAGCTGCCGCTGCCACCATTTGCAGTCTCGTCTTTTTTTTTTTTTTACATAGTAGTGATAGGCTACATAAAGATTTACGTAGCCTATCACGGCTGGGTTAAAAAAAAACATGCTACGGCCACCACCATTTGCGTTCCTTATTTTTGGCCGTCTTAAGTCTACTTAAATACTTACGTAGACTGTGAAAATAAAGGGGAACGCAAATAGCGCCCACTATGCTATTTGCATTCCCCTTTCTTTTCTTCGTCTTAGTCTATGTAAATATTGACATAGACTAAGACGGTGAAAAATAAGGAATGCAAATGGCAGCAGCCGTAGCCACTGCCATTTGCGTACCCATTTGGTTTTTTTTTTACCCAGAGCCCTCCACGGCCGGAAATCTGGCTGCAGACAGCCTTGGCCTGGGCCTGGCTGTCTGCTCTGCGGAGCTGCCGCAGAGCACAACCGGCCATCGAGGATTCCGGGGGGGAGGATCGGATCTCCCCCCCATCGAGGATTCCGGGGGGAGGGACGGAACGCCTCCCCCCCACACCATGAACAGAATCCGCAAAAAGGTAAGTGACTTTTGATCCATGCTGCCTAGAATCATTGTCACACCACAAAATGCCAAATGCAGCCCAGAGTGTTGGACATTCTGGGCGTGTCCCAAGGATGCAGGGTAATGGAATCTTCTGAAGGTAGATGGAAGGTTTGAATCCTGTTGAAGGTGTGCCTGAGTGCAGGGGCACCAATTAGGGAGGGCAGAGGGGTGTCTTGCCTCTTCACAGGGGAGGCTGGTGGCTCTGATTTTGGTGGGCTGTGCATCCATTCTGGGTTTCAGTCAGAACCAACCAGAACTCTAAAGGAGCTGTCCAAAGTGCTGAGCCCCATCCCCAAAACAGGTCCAGAACCTTGGATAGAAGTCTAACTGGTTTTGACTGAAACCCAGAATGGATTTATAGCCCCACTGAAACTGGAGCCACCAGCCTCCACTGCCTCTTCATACACATTTCAGACCAGCTGTCATTATTCCTTAAGGGTACAGTCCTATGCATGTTCAGACAGGAAAAAGTCCTACAACACCCAACATGCCCCAGCCAGCTATGTAGGACTTTTTCTTCCCTTCTAAACATGCATAGGATTGTGCCTGAAAAAAACCAATATTTATAGACAATTCACTCGTTCTGCACACTGAATGGCTATAGCTCCAGTTTAGTGTGTGTATGTACTGTGTATACATGCTACAAGCACACATTCTTTTTCTTTTCTTTTTTATAAGGTGACCATTTTACTACACTAATAACTTTGCTATAGTTATGATGAGATATAAAAAGTAACTCCAACAATATCCCTTAAATACTCTGGGTTTCTGCAATTTAAATCTTGAATATATCTGGGCATGGGCTTTCTGGTTCCCCACCCCCCCACCCCAGTCCTCTGGTTGAAACCTTTGCACCTGCATACACACACATACACACAAATCCAAGATGGTAACCTTATCTGAATGCTCTTGTGGAGGTCCATGTGCTGTGTTGGGTGCTTCCAAGACACATATGAGAGGGAGGTTAGAGTTTATTTCTTAGTAGATTGGAAGCTTAGGGTGGCCGCTTACAGATCATCAAAAATGTGTTACCAAAAAAGATGACATAAGAGGATAACGATTTGCATAAATTTACATATGTTACATATAGATGCAAATAATTACTATAACTTAAAGAGAAATACAATACATTTCACCACAGTGGGACTAACTGTGACCAGGTTACCAGTGTGTCTGCTCAGTCCTTTGTCCAGGGGCTAACTTCATGCCCTCCCCCCTGCTCTCCTTTCCATGGTCCTTGAACACTAAGTGGACTTGGACTGGACAGCCCTTCAAATTGAGGACTGTCATTTGTAAAGTAGGACACATAGCCACCCTATGCTACCAACTGAATGGCCAGAGTCCCTTCTCTGCTACTACTGTGATTTGTACATTCTCATCTGAGATTTTCCATTTGATTAAAACGCTTTTACATTCTGCCCCCCTTCACTGGCAGGCTTATGAGCCTTTAGAGGGGACAGGCTCCAAGGCTGAGGGTGCCCTGTGCAAAATGCCATCTGGTGCCCCCCCTTAGGTTGATGAGACCCCTCAAGCATACCTGGCAGTGCTAGCGGGAGCAGCACAACTGTGACTGGGAGGTGGCATCTTGATGTCTCACAGTGCTCTGGAGGACCCAATATAGTGTCACCCCAGGGCAGTCTGGGTAATTTAAATGGTGGCATGCAGACACAGCCACCCGGCAAGGAGGGTCTAGACTGGGTGTCAGTGCTGGTGGGCCCCTGTAGTTGCCCATGGATAGCAGGTACTGATGCCAGGCCTGACCTTTAGTATCCTACTGGGACCATTTTGTGGAGGTTTTTTGCAGATAAAAATGGCTCACATCTGCTCCAGCCTTGACAACAACAACACCATTCCTTCTACAGTCATTAGCAGAGGTATCAGGTCCTCCTCAAGCCAGATTTTATTGTGATTTGGACTTAAACTAAATCTCCTCGAGTGAAAACCATTTTTAGCTAGTGTGTAGAAATAATTTGAAAACCAAAGGCATCAACTTTAAAATAATTTGCAACATAAAATCACTAGACTAATAGAGTTGTGCATGCCAAACTGTGACACATTGTTTGGCAGGAAATAGCTGGCTATTGTCCATACATTAACTCAGAATATCCTAGACTCCAGAAAATGCATTGCTTTAGTATGGCTGGTGAGATATGTCTCAATTACAAAGATGCTTTCAGCCACTACCAAGCAAAGCAGAACTCCTGATGTCAAGGCCAGACATAATAACATTTACTTTCTGCAATGTTGGGGGCCCATTGGTAAAGGATTGCAGTTATTGCTGCTTGGTGAGGTTTACTAAAGGCACAAAACCATTATTCCTGAAGCTGACCTACCAGCCTGAGTGTTTCACAACAGAACCGTACATCCGTACATGTCAAGAAGGGGTGCAAATATGACTTGATTGTTCAGTCTGATTAAGCAACTGAATCCTAGATTCTGCTGTGACTCCTCCAATTAGTGAAGCAAAAATGGGATCTCAGCACTCTTGCACTGTCATTTACTAAACCTGTCAGAAAGACACGCCAGCTTCTTCCTCCAAATCTGATGAACGCCCTGTTAAACTTGAAGATGACTCTCCTTCCCATTTGCTTCAAAGGCCAGAAGACAATTCACCTTTAAGGGTAAAGCGACTAAGATTAGACCAGCTTCAGGACTGGCATTATCAGGCATTTGCCAAAGGCCCAAGCCTTCCAGAGGACACATTGCATCACCTCCCCTTCTCTCCCCTACAGAAAGGAGAGCACCACTGTCAGTAAAAACTAGTTGGTCTTGTCAGCAAGCACTGCTGTGGCACTGACCATATTCATTCCCCTACAGACAGTGATGTTCCAGAGTGACTCCAGATGCACTGCAGGACCCAAGACGCACTTTGGGAAAATTAAAATGATGGGTGCAGCAGAAGTGCCTGCAGCAGGACCAGCTGTTTTGCTACTGCTAGTGCCTACCTGCCTCAAGGTAAGGGGAGGGAAAGGAAGGTGCTTGGGGTTGCCGGTGGCCTTGGCTTCACTGTCCAGGGACACTCCACTGCTGCTCTTGCTACTGCTGCCTAGAGGTGGGGCTTTGCTGCTACGGAGAGGGTGGGGCTGCCAAGGGTCCTTTTCAACCTGGCACCTGTCCTGGTTGAGGTTCCCCAAATGAATGAAGCTGAAAATATTTTGTTGAAATCAGCCTCAATATGTCTTTTAAATCCATGTGAATTTAACATGTGGGGGTCTGGGGGGCGGGGTTGCAAATGTATATTCATTTCCCAAGCATTATCTATCTATCTATCTATCTATCTATCTATCTATCTATCATCTATCTATCTATCTATCTATCTATCTATCTATCTATCTATCTAATCTATCATCATGGGTTTTTGACTCATCACATATTATAATATTGAATATCACATATTCATTTGTTTTCAATATCTGTGCAGATGATCAGCTGGGGCACTACTTGTGTGTGTGAAGAAATTAATATAAGGTGTTAGTACATATTCTATGCATTTAAACAAATTAAACTCAAACTTTCAATGCGCTTGGGGGAAACAGATCCATTAATTTGACCAGAATGGACAAGCTTCTAACAAAACAATCTTATGCATGTTTACTCGGAGGAAAGCTCCACTGAGTGCAATATTTAATTTATTTATGTATAATAGTTTTATACCACTTAATATACTAAAATCCCTAAGTGGTTCACATTAAAATACAATATAACAATATAAAAACAAATTCAAAATAATTAAAAATTAAAAGCATTACATAACAATAAAACAGGATAGTAGTAACAGCGTCACTCACAGGTCAGGGAAAGCCAGTGTGAACAGGTGTGTTTTCAAGAGGCCAGGGGCATTATTACTAATATATTAGACACTTTCAGGAGCCGGGCTCATAGGACACAAATCTGCGTGAAATATGCATAAGCCAATATATCCAAATTTAGAAATAATTACTAGGATTTATTTAAATTTTACATGAGGAAAAGCATGCCAATTTATCCAGTCATCCAAATAATCTCAACTATTTTTTTCAGAAAATTTGAACCCCACCCCAGATCACACCAAACCAATGGTAAAAGTTTTTCTAAGCTTAATTGCCATGCAGGGGAAGGTGGGTGGTGGTGTTGCAGCATGTGGGAAGAGGAGGGCTAACCCCTCACCAGCTGCTGCCCCCTTGAAAATTGCCCTCTGCAAGGCAATTAATGTGAGAAGGGGGGGGTCTATTGGCACCAACAGACACTCAGGGCTCTGTGGAATAGATCCGGGACACTAGATAATAGATTCAGGGCTGAGGCCCCATGGGCTCAGGCTTAGCAATGCCACTGCAAGAGGCATTTAAAACTTGCCAACTTTTCTGCCTCTTGAACCACATGTGGGAGAGTATTCAAAATGGAGGGTGCCACTATTGAGAAAGCCTGTTCACATATTCCTAACTGGCAATATTCCATTGGCCACAGAATGAACAGTAAGACCTCCTCAGAAGATCTCAGGGGTCGACTGGGTATATAGAGGGAAAGGTGGTCAGCTTCCCAAGTTATGTAAGGCTTTGTATGTCAACAACAAAAATTTGAACATGGCTTGGTAGCTAATAAGCAGCCAGTGCAGTCCTTTTAACACAGGTGCTCCACTGGTTTGGAAGCAACATTCTGAATTTGCTGCAGCTTCTGGACCAGGTGCAAGGGCAGCTCCAATAGGGCTTACTCCCAGTTATCTGTTAGGATTGCCTCCTAAGTGACTACTGTACATGTAGGGATGGCTATTTCAGGCCCATATCACTTTGGCATGTCACTCATAAGTTCATTTTAATTAAACTTCTGTATTAATCTTATTTTTAAAAAATCTGCATTGAAGTTCACATTTAAATTTGCATTTTAAACTTATTTTCTCTCAAAATATGGATTTCTAAACATAGGGTGCTTCCAGATTGAGGGGTCCTAGAGTGAACTATCAGAAGGCATTGTGAATCTCATCATTTCTTTGTTAACAGATTTTCCGTATACTGTAGTGGGCTAAGGGATTGGGTAGGACAGGCACAGATTGTGTAAGCTATTGTGATGTTGTGGAATGATCATGAACATTCTGCCTGCTGAACAGTGTTGGCATCCTTAGAATATTCGCAACAGCCCAACTTTGTGAGTTGAAAGGCTGAAAAGCTCTGCTTTGAGATAGCAACTCTGCAATGTCAAATCAAGCCACTTTGCAATTCAGCTCTGTTCCTTTGCAAGCTAATTGAGCCCTGCTATTTACCCATACACAAAATGTATTTATTTATTTAGTACATTTCTATACTGCCCAGTAGCCAAAGCTCTCTGATAAAGCTACAAAAGAAGTTGCCTTACCATTTCATGAAGAAATAATGCCACCATTTTTGCTCTGTATTTACCTGAGGACTTAGTTGATCATTGTGGTGAAGAATTAGGGGGGTCTCTTTTTGCTTTTAAACATGCAGGATATGATTCTATCACCTTTCTGAAAAGGTTAAACATGTTTCAATTACATTTGACTGATTCTGTGTTCCATCTGCATGGATTCTTCTGAAGAAAATTCTGCTATCACTGCAGAACGTCACAAGGGTAACTTTCCCCCATGCAAGGATAGTAGGAACATCTTCCTGAGCGAGACCTTTACTGCTTCACCTCCCAGTTGTGCTGGCTCACTAACATTTAAATTTTTTAAACAGCTTAGCATGCACTTCCAACTTCCCACTCCCAGCCAAACTCTTGGTTCACCTTTCAGCCCTGGACTGTGCTGTGATCAGCCTAATATAAATATTGTCACTTGCTGCCATTCAAATCAGCAGAGACCCCTCCCATGAAGCTTCTCCCCCTCTTATTATTTTAAAAAAGGGCAAACTGTTTTATATCGACAACCATCTGTGAGGCTGTCTTTCAGGCCATCAAACTCTTCCATCCATTACAGAGAGCCTTCCTCACCTCCGCTGCATGACAGCACAATAAAGATGACATACTAATTCAATGACTTGTAATTTCAGCTAAACAAAGACAAGTGCTGTGGCTTTTCCTTTTGTATTTCCATGCCATATCAGTGAAGCCAGCTATGCAAACACAGTACTGGGAGGGTTTTATGACAACCATTGAATTGGGGAAAGAGTAGCTTGGTCTTGATTTTTTTTTTAATGGTTCTTGGCACTGTCATTTTTGGCTCTGTGCTGCTGGCCACTGCCATTGTGTCTGGATTCTATGTCAGCAGCAGCTAATTGTTCCAAAAAGTGTTTATCATAGGGATCCACCAGGGAGCTGTATATGTGGAGATAAGCTACAGAGCAGTGATACCCACTATCTTACTGATCGCTATACAGAGTGTTTTTGCTTCATGCCAAAAAGCTCTTTAGGTTTCCAGGCTTTAATTTTTTTTTTAACAGCTTAATCATTGTGCCAACAATAGAGTCTAAGGGGATGTAATCAGTTTCCTCCGATAATCTTAGCAACACTTGAGACATGCGCAAAAAAAGCAGTAATTGAAGCAGTTGGTTCATTCTACCACCTGCTGTCGAAGTCACAGGTTAATCTAAATGAGGTCTCCCTTCCTATGAAGCAAGATGCCGAGTACTTTGCAAACTGTAACTGCATATTATACAAGCTTTACAAAATAATAAAGAAACAGTTCACTAAATAGGGGTGGGTGAGTAATAACTGGGGCTTGTTCGGCATTTCTTGCTGCTGGCTATATTCAGGGTACCACTAGTGATGTCTATAGAGCTCACACTTCAGTTCATACATACAGCTGACAAAGAAGGGAAGGTTCTTAGAGTGGCAACTCCAAACAGTTTTGAACTTAAAAACCACCATCACAACACCCTGATCAAATATTTTGATGGCTTCCTCCCTGCCATCTCTGTGAGGATACTGACATTCAACCTGATCCTGTTCATGTTTACTAAGTCACTCTTATTTCAGTGGAACTTACTTCCAAGTAAGTGGGCACAGGATTACAACCTCAAGAAGGAAACACTGCATTTCTCTGTCCAGCAATATTCTTAGCTTTAAAAGAAAGTAGTCATGTACATTTTATGGAGGTTTCAAGATTCTTCCTGCCCTCTTAAACAGAGAGGATGCTTTAGATTCAGAACTTTCCAGTATATAATACTAATAAACAAGCGGCAATGTTGTCTAAAAGGGATGTGTAAAAGGAAAGCAGAAAGTTCACCTTCTTTGGTATGCAGTATGCTATTTCCTGATGTTGGAATAGATAATAGTTTAATGGTTCAGTGTTGTAGACCAGATTGCTTCATATCTATTCCTGTTGCTACATTGATGGCTTTTTTTTCAGGAATGCAGCCTTAGTGGGGAGGGGATCTTCATAAATTTCCTTAGAAGTGCCCAACTGAATCTGAACAAGAAACCATGTGGGTGAGAACTCCCCAAGCTGATGATTTCTGATGTTTCAGAGGAAGCAGAGTTGATTCTCATACTCTGCAATAATCTTCCAAAAATAAGAGACTGTGACAGGCTTGAAAATAAGAATGCATCTTTTTACTGACTTGACTTCAATATCTATGTCTACCTCTGTGTGTGTGTGTGTGGGGGATATTTAGCCTGTTTTTGAAAGCTTTGTGGTATTAGTATATACAGCCTACATACTACACAGTAATTAATTCCACAAATTTTGTGGAATTTTGTCATGTATTTCCAACCTAAAATGTTATTAGAACTTAATCTAACCCCATAATACTTAGATAAAGAACAATAGATAAACTGATTAAACAAATGAAACACAAACATGATACTTTTTCAACATTTATTTATCCACAACTGATTCAACATTCAATATGTTTTCCATGTGTGAAAAAGTATGTGAACCTTCAGATTCAGTCCTTAGTGGCACCCCCTTGAGCAGCAAAGACTTCACATTAGGGATGTACGAAAATCACTTACCTGTTCGCGGATTATGCTGATGGTGGGGGGGGAGGTGCTCCATCCCTCCCCCCGGAATCCTGGACGGGGGGGAGGCGCTCCGTCCCTCCCCCCCCCCGGAATCCTCCTTGGCCGGCTGTGCTCCGCGGCAGCTCTGTGGAGCAGCCGGCCAGGTCCAGCCAGGCCAGAGCCGTCCACAGCAGGATTTCCGGCCACGGAGGGCTCTGGGGGGGGGAACCGCGTACGCAAATGGCGGCAGCTACGGCCGCTGCCATTTGCGTTCCTTATTTTTAACGTCTTAATCTACGTCATATTTAATATTTACATAGACTTAGACGGCGAAAATAAGGGGAACGCAAATAGCGTAGTGGACGCTATTTGCGTTCCCCTTATTTTTGCCGTCTTAGTCTACGTAATTATTTACATAGACTAAGATGGCCCAAAATAAGGAACGCAAATGGCGGTGGCTGTAGCTGCCGCCATTTGCGTACGCCTTTTTCTTTTCTTTTTTACCCAGTCGTTTTAGGCTACGTAAAAACTTACGTAGCCTAAAACATCTGGGTTAAAAAAAAAAGCATACACAAATGGCGGCGGCCATAGCCGCCGCCATTTGCGTATGCTTTTTTTTTTTTTTACCCAGATGTTTTAGGCTACGTAAAAACTTACGTAGCCTATCACGTGGGTGTAAAAAAAAAAAAAACCCTGCAAATGGCGGCGGCGGCAGCTGGTCGGAAGATCAGCCGCCACAGCCGCCGCAGCCGCCGCCGCCGCTGCCAGAGCCACCGCCGCCCAGAAGATCTGTCCCAGGTAAGTCTCGTCCCGGGGGGATCCGCGGGGGTGGCGGGGAGGGTGGCAGGCCGTTCCACCACAGATTTCGGGGGGCCGAATGCACTGGCATTTGGCCTCCCCAAGATCCGTGGTGGAATTCTCTGCCATCCCTACTTCACATAAGCATTTCCTGTAACTGTTGGTCAGTCTCTCACATCAGTTTTGAGGAATTTTGGCCCATTCCTCCTTACAGAACTGCTTCAACTTAATGACATTTGAGTGCTTCTTGCATGAAAAGCTTGCTTCAGGTCCTGCCACAACATTTTGATGAGATTTCTTCTTCCACAGCCATTCTTTTGTAGATCTGCTTGTATGTTTAGGATCATTGTCTTGTTGCATGACCCACTTCAGTTCACAGATTGATGGCGTGACATTCTCCTCTAGAATCTTGTGATAGACTAGAGAATTCATGGTTGTGTCAATGATGGCAAGCCATCCAGGTCTTGAAGAAGCAACCAGGTCCAAACCATCACATTCCTACCACCATGCTTGATGGTTGGGATGAGGTTCTTCTGTTTAAACTCAGTGTTTGTTTTTCGCCAAACATAACATTTCTCTTTGAGGTCAAAAAGTTCTTCCTTTGACTTGTCCATCCAGAGAACATTGTTCTAGAAGTCTTGGGGATCATCTATGTGGCCTTTAGTGGACTTCAGACATGTAGCAATGTTCTTTTTAGAGAGCAGTGGTTTCCTCCTAGCTATCCTCCCATGAACACCATTCTTGTTCAGTCTGTTTTAGGGAAGTACAAATCCCCTACCTGCCAGTCCGGGGTGGGAGTCCGCGGGGGGAGGCAATCTGTTCCTCCTCCCAGAATCCTTGTTGGCCGGCTCCACTCCGCAGCAGTTCTGCAGAGCTGCCAGCCGGCTCCTAAGTGCCAGCGATATGGCCGCCATGCTGTATCACTGGCTGAAGGGGACTACTGACTGCGGCTGCGAATGGCATCCAGGACACCATTTGCGGCCATAAAGGCCTTAGTTTAAGGTAAATGCAGCCGTAAATGGCTGCATTTACCTTAAACTAAGGCCTTTACAGCCACAAATGGCGTCCCGAACGCCATTTGCAGCCGCAGTCAGTTCCCTTCAGCTAGGGATGTACGAAAGTCACTTACCTTTTCGAAGGGTGACATTTGTGGTGGAGCGGAGGTGCTCCGTCCCTCCCCCCAAAATTCTCTTCGGCTGCCTCCACTCCACGGAGTTTCCGTGGAGCTTCCGGCTGGGGCCGCCCGCAGACGGGCATCCAGCCACTGGGCAGCCTGCAAGGACGCAAATGGCAGCGGCTGTAACCGCCGCCATTTGTGTCCCTGTATTTTGCCGTGATAGCCTATGTAAATATTTATGTAGCCTATCACAGCAAAAAACAACAACAGTGGACTCAAATGGCGGCAGCTACAGCCGCCACCATTTGCGTTCCCTTTTTTTTGCCATTTTAGCCTACGTAAATATTTACATAGGCTATTACGGTGGGGGGGGAAAGGGAACGCAAATGGTGGCCACTACACCATTTGCGTTCCCTTTTTTCCCACCATAATAAAACGGCAAAAAAAGGGAACGCAAATGGCTGCCACCATAGCCGCCGCCATTAGCGTTCCCTTAGTTAAGCCGTGATAGGCTACATAAGTATTTACATAGCCTATCAAGGTTATATGGAAGAAGTGAATGGCGGCCATTCGCAAGTCAGCGCGAACGGCAGCAGGTAGGTGCTCCGTTGACCATTTCGCGGGGTGCGGGGGCAGGGGGGCTTCGTTCTGCCACGGATTTCGGGGGGGCGAATGCACTGGCATTTAGCCTCACTGAGATCTGTGGCGGAATTCTCTGACATCCCTGCCTTCAGCCAGCGATATGTAGGGATGACGGAGAATTTCTCCACAAATCTCCGGGAGGCCGAATGCCAACGCATTCGGCCTCCCGAAATTAGTGGTGAAATTCTCCGCCGGCCCCCTGCCCCCCCCCCGGGATGGGACTTACCTCGTGCGAATGTCCCTCTCGGCAGCGGGTCCCGGCAGCGGTTCGATGGCGTTTCGGCGGGGGCAGCAGCGGCGGCCAGTCTTCTGACCGGCTGCCGCCGCTGCCATTGCAAAATAAAAAAGGAAAGTTAAAAAAAAAACACACACACCCGTGATAGGCTACATAACGATTTACGTAGCCTATCACGGCTAGATTTCCAAAGTCAGCCATGATAGGCTACGTAAATCGTAACGTAGCCTATCACGGGTGACTTTGGGGGGTGAAGCGCGTACGCAAATGGCAGCAAATAGCGTTCCCTTATTTTCGCCGTAGTATACGTAAATCTTTACGTAGACTAGACGTGCCAAACTAAGGAATGCAAATGGCGGCGCCCAATGGGTGCCGCCATTTGCGTACGCGCTTTTTTTTTCTCCCAAAGTCACCCGTGATAGGCTCCGTGACGATTTACATAGCCTATCACGGCTGACTTTGGAAATCTAGCCATGATAGGCTACGTAAATCGTTATGTAGGCTATCACGGGTGTGTGTTTGTTTGTTTTTTACTTTCCTTTTTTTTTCGCGGCCGGGTAGACGGGGCGCTCCTCCCCGGCCTGAATTTCGGCGGCGAGGGATGGGGTGCCTCCCCCCCGGCCTGAATTTCGGCCGGGTGAGGCAGGGTGCCTCCCCCCCCTCACCTGAACTTCGGGGGGAGAAGCGAAGTGCCTCCCCCCCACCGCGAAGCAAGCTGCGGGACCAGGTAAGTCCCTTTCGTCCATCCCTAGCGATATGGCATGGTGGCCGTATCACTGGCAATCCAGAGCCAGAGGATCCGGCTGAAGAGGATTCCACACAGAGGTGGGGGTAAATCGTCCGTTCCGCCACAGACTCCGAGGGGGCGGATTCTAAATAATCCGGCCTCATTGGAGTCCATGGTGGAATTCTCCACCATCCCTAGTCTGTTTCTGATTGTTGAGTCACGAACACTCACATTAGCCAAGGCAAGAGTGGCCTGCAGGTCCTTGGATATTACTCTGGGGTTCTTTTTGAGTTCCTGGATGATGTGCTGGTTTGTTCCTGGAATAATTTTAGTAGGATCACTCCTGCGTAGACTGACTGTGGTCTTGAACCTTCTCCATTTGTAGACTATCTGTCTGACAGTAGGGATGGCGGAGAATTTCTCCCCGAAACTTCGGGGGGCCGAGCGCCAACGTGTTCGGCCCCCCGAACAAGTTTCGGGGAGAAATCCTCCGCACCCCCCCGCACCCCGCACCCCCCCCCGGGACGGGACTTACCTTCACCGAATGTCCCTCCCGGTGGCTGGTCCGGCCTGCAGTTCGGCGGGTGTTCGAGCGAGGCGGGAGCGGCAGCCGGTCTTTCGACCGGCTGCCGCCGCCGCCATTGCAATGAAAGAAAAAAAAAAACGCCCCCTGATAGGCTACGTGACGATTCACGTAGCCTATCACGGCTAGATTTGCAAAGTCAGCTGTGATAGGCTACGTGAATCGTCACGTAGCCTATCACGGGTGACTTTAAAAAAAAAAGAGTGTACGGATAATGGCAGCCCCCATAGGGAGCCGCCATTCCCCTTCCTTATTTGGTCGCTGTAGTCTACGTAAATGTTTACGTAGACTACGACGAAAATAAGGGCAACGCTATTTGCGTTGCCCTTATTTTCGCCGTAGTCTACGTAAACATTTACGTAGACTACAGCGAATAAATTAGGAACGCGAATGGTGGCTCCCTATGGGGGCCGCCATTCGCATACGCGCTTTTTTTTTTTTTTTAAAGTCACCCGTGATAGGCTACGTGACGATTCACGTAGCCTATCACGGCTGACTTTGCAGATCTAGCCGTGATAGGCTACGTGAATCGTCACGTAGCCTATCAGGGGGCGTTTTTGTTTTGTTTTTTTTTACTTTCGCGTTCACGGCCGGGGGAGGCGAGGCGCCTCCTCCCCAGCCTGAATTTCGGCCGGGCGAGGCGGGAAGCCTCCCCCCCGGCCTGAATTTTGGCCAGGCGAGGCGGGAAGCCTCCCCCCCAGCCTGAACTTCGCGGGGGGAGCAGCGAAGCGCCTCCCCCCCACCGCGAACGGCCTTTGACGACAGGTAAGTGACTTTCGTCCACCCCTATCTGACAGTGGATTGGTGGAGCCTCAGATCCTTAGAAATTGTTTTATAACGCTTTCTAGACTGATGAACAGCATTAACTGCTTTTCTGAGGTCCTCAGAGATGTCTCTTGATCATGGGATGATGTGTTTCCACACAACCATATGTTGAAGACCAAACTCACAAAGTTTCTGATCCTTTTAAAGGGTGGGGCCTCCCAAACTCACCCCTGAAGGTCTCCCTAATTACTTAAACACCTGATTCCAATTATTCCCTTTAACTGAGCTGATGCAACCAGGGGTTCACTTACTATCGCACATACCCTGACTCTTAAGTACTCATTGTTTGCCTAATTTATACATCATTTTATTTCACAAGACACAGAATTGGTTGATATAAACCCTATTGGATATTTATATTATCCAGCAGGGTTTATATTAAGGACTAGTTTTGATTCACGATGGCTATCATGGTAAAACTATGGAATTTCCGTAATTAGCATTAGGTTTCACAAACTTTTTCTCATCACTGTACTTAATTCCTTAATAATTGTCAGATACAGGGCTGGCCCTACCATTAGGCAGAGTGAGGCAACCACCTCAGGCTACATGTACTGTGGGGCAGCAGTGGCAGTGGCAGCACTTGGCCATTCTACCTGAACCCTCCAGCCATTCCCCTCTCTTGGAGAATAGAGCTGTATATGCCACATGGCCTGTCTTACACCCTCTAAGATAGCCTGCTGCCCTTGGGTGTGATGAAGGATATTATCATATTGCCACTGTCAAAGGAGGATTCAACTGCAAGCCCAGCTGGCTTCTCTACATGGAATGGAGTGGCACACCATCTTGTCCTATGCCTCAGGCAGCAAAATAGCTCAGGCCATCCCTGGCCAGATACTATGCCACTCATTGCTTTCCAGCAGCTCCCTGGTGTGACTGACCTGACCAAAAGTGAACACACATGTAGTGGAAGTTAGATGGTGTGCAATCCACCAATGTGCAGATTAATACACACCACTGTAGTGCAATCAGGCCATGTACAAGTTCCCCTAGGGCTAAGGAAAGGGAGAAAGTGTAGGAGAAGGAAAACAGACCCCTGGGGAACACAAGCGGTAGAAGCCAAAGGAAACTCAAAGTAATCCCTATGACTCGCTCAAAGGGACCACAGTGTAGGAAAAAACAGCTGGCAGCTGATACCTTTAAATTATGCAGTTATATATTTTTCTGCTTTCCTCCTCTTTTTATAGTTTGGTTTTGTTTTGTTGGGGGAAAAAAGGGGGGGAAACAGCTGAGCAAGCATCATGAAGACATTAGTTCCTGGAGATGTGCTGCAGTTAGGAACAGACAGGAACCCAAATATCCAGAGAGCAGCTGCTGAGTCAGGATGTCCCCTCTGGGGTGGTGTGTGTTGTGAGGAAAGGGTTTTCTGGGGGCCCTTCACTCTTTATAATTATATGCTGAGTGTTGTCCATGTGACTTGACATCTGGGGTGCTTCCAGACAGAGTGGCCCAAGTGATAACATTGTGCAGCTATTCCATCTTTTCTTCCCCAACAGATTTTCCATGCTAAGTGGGGGGGAACATAGGAATGGGAGGGTTATGAGTGGAAGACAAGGATGTCTAGATGAGGGATAGGGGAGAAATTTGCTCAGTTTGCCTTTTAATGTGAACTTACCAAATTTTGCACTTTCAAAGCAATAACAAACAGAAACTCAGTTATCCTTTGAAATTTGCACTTCTCCAAATTTTGCAATGGAGTTCACCAATCAAAAAAGTGTGTATGAAAATGCAACAGTTCAGAAGCTGATGCAGAATGTGATAGTCTGCCTCCTGGAAGGGAGGGAGGGATAACAAGAGTGACCCCATCCATCTGAGTGATTACCTAACCACTGCACCACACTGCCTGATGAAAGGGACTCAAATGCTTGCAACAAATGTTCTCCAATAAAATATTCTTTTCAACTTGCTTTCCATTCCATATCATACCTCCCCATACCAGTCTGTTACTGCTGTAGAAAGATGAATCACACACTTTCCTAAGGAAGTCACACCATAAAAAAAATCCAAACTCGCTAAAACAACACAACCCATTATATCATTTTTAAAACTTTGTCATTTTGTACAGTTTGCCATAATGTGGCATTTAAATGCTGGCAAACTTTTAAATGCTGATACAGATATTGTTTATTAAATAAACTGAAAGTACGCACTTATCTCTGGACAAAATGAATGAAATACATGCTTGATTTAGAGTAAATGAGAAAAAGTCATGTGTAACCACTGTGCAAATGATTTCTGATAGAAAAGAGAAAACATAACAGACAGTAGTGGGCTTCTGCATTAGCTCCTGAAGGTGCTGCTTTCGTAAGAAACAAATGAGAGGGTTTAAGCAGTAAATCCTTTTCCAACAGCTGAATGAATACATTTTAAGGACTTTAAATAGGGAACCATTAGCATCAACAAGAAACAAAAGGCAACTTCTGTACCTTTTACCTTTTGATCTTAGAAGCGATATTGGGATTGGGATTGAAGCGTGTCCCTAATTTAGGCTGGCAGAAGCAGACATCCCTGCCCCCACCTCCCCAGGGCAGACCCTCCAGTCACCTGAAAATGCTACGCAGCATTTGGGGAGTACTCCTGAATGCGGAAGGCTGGGGGGGGGTAGGAAGAAAGGGGATCCCCAAAGCTGCCTCTGCCTGATTTAGAAGAATCCCGCCCTCCTTTCCCCTCAGCCTGCCCCCACATCATAGCCTACTCCATTCAACAGGATCCCCCAAACCTCCGTGTAACAACTGGGGAGGCTGATGGGGCTACCAGGGGAAGGAGGAAGGTGGGAAGTCCACTTGCTCCAGCTCCATTGCACACACCTACATCTGGTAACAACCCTCTGATGTATGGGACAACACATTTAGGAAAAAGAAACCACCCCTTGTTAATTTCTTCATAGTGTTTGCTCATTTGAAAGCTGCATCCTTTTAAGTTTGCTTAGCTCACTGTTGTGGCTACGTAAAATATTAAATAACAGCCCATTTAAGTTTACTTCGCATTTCTCCTGTGCTTTATCTCAGTGTTTCACTATGTTATTTCAGCAAGCCTTACAACAACCACCCTGTACAGTATTATTACTCCACTTTGCAGGGGATGGGGCTGAGCCTAAAGGCCAAACTAGAGGAGAGCAATCTGGATTAGGGCCACAATTATGAGGAAGAGGAAGTGTAATCCCCAACTAGATGCTATTTTCCCAGTTATACTTGCACTGCCCAGCAGAGCTACTATTTGCCCCATTAGGGAAAATTTGGGGTGAATCTGTTGTTGTTTATTTGTTCAGTCGCTTCCGACTCTTCGTGACTTCATGGACCAGCCCATGCCAGAGCTTCCTGTCAGCCATCGCCACCCCCAGCTCCCCCAAGGTCGAGTCCGTCACCTCCAGAATATCATCCATTCCCCAATAACCACATCCAATTTGCCTTGGCTCATAGATCTTACATTCCAGGTTCCTATGGTGTGTTGATCTTTAGAACATCGGATTCGTTGTTCACCACCAGCACCATCGGCTGCTAGCCATCCTTTCAGCTTTGAGCTAGCTGCGTCATCACATCTGGGGCTAGTTGAACTTATCCTCTGTTCCTCCCCAGTAGCATTTTGACCATCTTCCGACCTGGGAGTCCCATCTTCCGATGGTATACCGACATATCTCTGGTTGTACTGATCCATTTAGTTTTCATGGCAAGAATACTGGGGTGGGTTGCTGTTTCCTTCCCCAGGGATCATATTTAGTCTGACCTCTCTGCCATGACCTTCCTGTCTTGGGTGTCCCTTCACGGTTTAGCTCATGATGTCATTGAGGTGCTCAAGCTCCAGCACCACGACAAGGTAATGATCTCCTTTGCTGAAGGGGGTGAATCTAGGATCTGCCTTTTGAGAGAGGAAGGGCCCTTCCACGTGAGAAAGGGCTCCACTTAAAGAAGGTCCCTTGGCCAGATTTTGGGGGATTCTCCCCTTCCTCCCCCACACCACAACTTACCCAATTCAGCAGGGGCTCCTGATTCTCTGTGTAGTGTTTTCTGGAGACTGGAGAGCTGCCGTGGGAAGGAGGCATCGGGCAAGTCCATTTCTGTCGCCACAGTCCAGCATAAATCTGAATCCATCCCCAAAAGTGTAAGAGCCTTTTAGTTTTATTTATACAATCATTTATTTTCTGCCTTCAAAACCTCTCAAACCCCGACAGGGCCACCAAGGCTGCTTACAAATATAAAATGCAAATAGAATCAATAATTTAGAAAATGGAAATATTTAAAATGAAACAAATCTAAAAATAGGCTGTGCACCACTTTGGCCCGAGGCCCAATGCCCGAGTCGAAGCAGGGCCACTTCGGGCCCCTTCTGAAGTGAAGCAGAGGGGGCACAATGTGACCCAAGCTGTGTCGGGGGCACTCCAAAGCATTTCGGTATACTTCGGAGCTTCAGCACCCCAGCCCAGCTGCACCAGCTCCTCCAGCTCTTACCTGAGCTGCCCATCACCGCTGCCACCACCTCTGTTGCTGCCGGCACCACCGCCTCCATCACACTGCCCCCACTGCCATTGCCACTGTCAGCAATGCCACCAGCTCCTGAGCCCTGGATGCATGCTAGCTCTTGTTGCAGGCAGTCCCCATTTCCAAAATGGCAACTGCCTGCAACAAGAGCCAGCATGCGTCCAAGGCTCAGGAGCTGGCGGTGGTGGCAATAGCGGTGATGGCGGCACAGGAGGAGGCGGAGGAGGCAGCTGTCAGGGGGCCCTAGCCAGCCTCTTTCAGTCTACTCCAGTAGCCAACTCCACACATGGACAAAGGATTCTTTTCAAGGCTTTATTCCTTGTACAACTTAATAACTCTATCACCAGCAACTAAGCTATGAACAGCAGAGTAACCTATGCCCCGGGTTGGAAACAGTTGGTCCCCGTTTGAATGAGAATCACTTGCAGATCCTGAACTTATGGGCTAGGGAGTGTCCCTTCCCTTTTCCCTTGGGTCCTCTGGACGCGACCATTGCTACCCCTCCTTTCCGTGCCCTCCATAGCTCGTCGCTCTTTGCATCTGCATCGAGCATCCAGCCAGTCCTCCTCCCACGCTCTTTCACTCCCAGGACCACTATCTATCTCTGGAATGCCAGCAGGAGGAATCTCTGCCAGCTGCAGGGCCTGGAGGGATGAGCGCGCTCCTCTCCCATGGAGGCTGTTCCTCCTCAGAATCAGAACTGCTCTGAGGTTCTATGGGCTCAGAGTCCACCCTGACAGCAGCACAGGTGGAGGCAGAGGACACAGAGGAGGAGGCAGGGGAGGCAGCAGAGGCGGAGGAGGAGGCAGCAGCGGAAGCAGATCTCACCAGATCCCTAAGTAGATAATTCAGTTTCTGAACTGTACGTAACGGTAATACTTGCTCCAAAAATGAATGTAGATTGATCTTCCTGTAATTTAGTCATACTGTTCCTTGTCCAATCCTAACTGTATACAGTGATCCAACCTTTGTGGCTACAGTTCTCCCTCATATTCCTAAAATCATTTTAAGTATTAAAACTGTTGCCAATTTCATCACTTCATACACGAAGGTTGCAATCCTGTACCCACTTATCTGGGAGCAGACCGACTGAAGTCAATGGGATTTACTTCTGAGTAGGCATATATAGGATTGCACTGTAAATTCTTATTTTCTATATGCTGAACTTTACTGCTCTGGTTTTTCTGGAAAGTGTGGGGTTATTGAGAAGGTTTTTTCAGTGAAGGAAATGAAGGAGAGCAGCTTATTAAAAAGCCCACATAAATAGCACGCTCCTGCTTGTGCGCCCTAGTAACTGGTATTAAGTGGCATACTACCTCTGATACTGGAGACAATACACAGCCATCATGACTAGATGCCATTGATAGCCTTGATGAATTTCTGTAATCCCCTTTTAAAGCCATCCAAGTTGGTGGGCATCATTACATCTTGTAGGAGTAAACTGCACAATTCCACTGTGCACTATGTGAAGAACTTCCTTTTTTCTGTCTTGAATCTCCTACCATTTAGCTTCATTGGATGACACCAGGTTCTAATATTACAACACAGGGAGAAGTTACTTCTTCTGTAAATGGAAGGGCACCTTTAGATACAGCCCATTGTATGAATTATGCATGATGTGGAGAAAGAGCATAGGGCAACATTGTTCTCCCTGTCCACTTTCTCCACACCATGCATAATTCATACAATGGGCGGGATCAAATAGTGCCTCTCCGTTTTGGGGAGGAGTTCTTCTTTGAGCTCAAGAGAGTTTCATCTAGGGTTGTTGGACAAATCCACAACAGAATAAAATCAGTTTGGATTTCTAAGGATCTGACCTGCAGATTCTGCAGCAGATGGGCTTTTCTCAAGTTGCAAACCAGGTTTGTTTGTTTGTTTGTTTGTTTTACTTTCTGGAATTTTATACAAATTTAGTCATAGGAAAATACATACATTTAAAAAAAAACACCAGTCGAAAATGCACATTTCCCCCAAGGGCTAAAGCATGAAAAAAAAATTAATGTATCTATTTATTTCATTTCTATACTGCCCAATAGCTGAACCTCTCTGGGTGGTTCACAACAATTGATGCACATTCTAGGGAGATTTGTGCATTTGTGCAAGTGTGAATTTGCGCGAATCCAAATTTGCACAAGTTCAGGAAACTGGAAAAAAATCAGATTCCATCAGTGAGCGGATGATGGAATGAAAGGCACCTGGCAATCTGTGAAATGCAGATGAAACGGATTTTACAAAATCTGTACACCCCTAGTTTGATCCAACAAAGGCCTGCATTAAGAGTAGCAGAAGGCATTTTTTCCTATTCCCCTCCCACCCTACAGCCCCCGCACTACTCTATTATGCTATTATGAAGCAGTTTCTTGGAGGTTCAGGAAACTGCAGAGGGAGAGGACAATTGGCAAAAATGATGTCCCCCTTCTATAAGCCAACATCATGAACTCACAGAGGTTTGTCCAGAGCTGAACCTGAGTTTTCAGGTTCATTGAGTTTTCTTAATGAGCAATAGTTGTTCCTTCTATAATGCTATTTGCAATTATAGTGTGAGCAACATTACAGGACAAGTAGTTATCTTGTCTATCAAAACTTCATATTAAGGAATGGACCAATTTAGTACTACTACTATTCTTATATATCATGCTAACAATGCTGCAAATAAAAAAATCAGGGCGCATTTCCTATTTTTTCCACATCCCAATTGTGTCTGTTTAAAATATATTTAAACAAAATAAAAAACCACAAAGCCTGAAAAGAGATGTAACATTGTGTAGAAGCAATTTCCATTCTGATCACTCTTTAATAATACATTCTGTGAGATAAAAGAAAATGAAGAATAGAAAATCAAGACATTGGCTAGATGTGTATGAAGAGGCCAGAATTTCATATTTTGCATTGCATGCAAAGGAAGGGAGTCTTCAACTCAAAAACAGGTTATTGCCCCACTGTGAAATGGTCTCACCTTTGAGCAGGATTCACACACAGAGAGAAAAGATGAGGAGATCAAGTCACAATTCATAGAATTTTCAGTGTATTATGGAACAGTATGAATATTGCTATTTATTTATTTTTATTTATTTACAATATTTATATACCACTCCACATCAAGGATTTTGGAGTGGTGAACAGCGAGATAAAAGAATAAAATCCCATAATTAATATAATTAAAACATTTTAAAAGAACAGATTCTGAACATAATAATCCACAGCTGGACACTCAGGGAAGGCCTCTCTAAATAACGTCTTCAGGAAAGCAACACAACAACAACACTGGTACCTGCCTGACCTCCAAAGGCAGGGAGTTCTACAGGAAGGGAGCCACTACACTGAAGGATCTATTCCTGGTGGACTCCAAACAGGCCATAGGTCCATGTGGACTCACCAGGAACAAGCCCTCCGAAGACCTCAGTGACTGGGCAGCTTGGTAAAGAAGAAGGTGCTTTCTCAGGTATGAATAGAACCATTAGGAATTTAAAAAGCACTTCTGCTACTAAAACTAGTGCTTGACTGACTTGTTCAACTAACTTAGGCTGGATCCAACCCTAATAGTTTTAAAAAAACTCAATGTCTTTTAAAAAAAAAATCTGTCTGGAATAATTTCTCATCTTTTTTTTCTATCAAGTTATTACTAGGGATGTACGAAAGTTACTTACCTTTTCGAAGGATTACATTCGCGGTAGGGGGGAGGCACTCCGTCCTTCCCCCCGAAATTCTCTCTGGCCAGCTCCGCTCCACGGCGATTCCGCGGAGCCGCCAGCTGGGGCCGCCTGCAGCCAGACATCTGGCCGCTGGGCAGCCTGCAGGGGCGCAACTGGCAGCCGCCATAGCCACCGCCATTTGCATCCCTGTATTTTGCTGTGATAGGCTACGTAAATATTTACGTAGCCTATCACGGCAAAAAAACACAAAACCCAGCAGACGCAAATGGCGGCGGCTACAGCGGCCGCCATTTGCGTTCCCTTTTTTGTTGCCGTTTTAGCCTACATAAATATTTACGTAGGCTAAAACAGCAAAAAAAAAAAAAAGGGAACACAAAGGGCAGCCACCGTAGCCACCACCATTTGCATTCCCTTAGTTAAGCCATGATAGGCTACGTAAATACTTACGTAGCCGATCACGGCTTCCACAGGAACGCAAATGGTGTCCCTGCGTTAGCCGTGATAGGCTACGTAAGTATTTACGTAGCCTATCACGGCTATGATGAGGAAGCGAATGGTGGCCACAGATGCGGCCCCCATTCGCAAGTCAGCGCGGATGGCAGCAGGTAGGTGCTCCGTTCCGGGCCCATTTCGTGTGGTGGGGGGGCGGGGGGCTTCATTCCGCCACGGATTTCGGGGGGCCTCACTGAGATCTGTGGTGGAATTCTCTGACATCCCTAGTTATTACCACCTTTGTGAGGTGCAATTTTATTATAGATGGGCTACTGTGGCAAATTCTTAAAGTGATGGGAGTACCAGACCACCTTACCTGTCTCCTGAGAAACCTGTACGAGGGTCAAGAAGCAACAGTCAGAACCAGACATGGAACAACCGATTGGTTCAAAATTGGGAAAGGAGTACGACAAGGCTGCATATTGTCACCCTGCTTATTTAACTTATATGCAGAGTACATCATGAGAAATGTCAGGTTGGATGAATCAGAGGTCGGAATTAAGATTGCTGGGAGAATTATCAACAACCTCCGATATGCAGACGATACCACCCTAATGGCAGAAAGCGAGGAGGATCTAAAGAGCCTCTTGTTGAGGGTGAAAGAGGAGAGTGCAAAAGCTGGTTTGAAACTCAACATTAAAAAAAACTCAGATCATGGCATCTGGCCCCATCACTTCCTGACATATGGAAGGGGAAGAAATGGAAGCAGTGACAGATTTTACTTTCTTGGGCTCCAAGATCACCGCAGACGGTGACTGTAGCCATGAAATTAAAAGACGCTTGCTCCTGGGGAGGAAAGCTATGGCCAACCTAGACAGCATAGTAAGAAGCAGAGACATCACCTTGCCGACAAAGGTCCGTCTAATCAAAGCTATGGTTTTCCCAGTAGTAATGTATGGCTGTGAGAGCTGGACTATAAGGAAGGCTGAGCGCCGAAGAACTGATGCTTTCGAACTGTGGTGCTGGAGAAGACTCTTACGAGTCCCCTGGACTGCAAGGAGGTCAAATCAGTCCATCCTAAAGGAAATCAACCCTGACTGCTCATTGGAAGGACAGATACTGAAGCTGAAGCTCCAATATTTTGGCCACCTAATGCGAAGAGAAAACTCCCTGGAAAAGACCCTGATGCTGGGAAAGACTGAAGGCAAAAGGAGAAGGGGACGGCAGAGGATGAGATGGCTAGATAGCATCACCGATGCAATGAATATGAACTTGAGCACGCTCCGGGAGAGAGCGCAGGACAGGAAGGCCTGGCGTGCTATGGTCCATGGGGTCACAAAGAGTCGGACACGACTGAACGACTGAACAACAACAACAACAACTGACTGGGCATATTAGTGATAGAGGCCAAATTGCTTTACAGACTGACTTTATTCTCAAAGCAGATTTTAACCTGGATTATTACCGTAAACTGGATATTCTGAATTTTTTTTATTTATTTGGATAACATAGGTGTTGTATTTCTTATTTCCCTTAATTGATTATTTTACAGCATGTGTCTTTATGCAGAAGTAAGTCCCACTAAGTTCAATGGGCCTTGTCTACTCAGAATTAAGTCTCATTGGGACTTACTCCCAGGTAAGTTTGTATAAGAGTGTAGTCTTGGTGTTTTACATTTTTTATTATAATTTCATGTAGGACATGCCTGATCTCTCTCTTGACAATAGATGGATGGATGGATGGATGGATGGATGGATAGATAGACCGATAGATCTGTGGTGATATGCTGCATTATCTTTTTGGAACCACCTTTGCTCTGCTGGTTATTCTCCTTTTTGCCCACTTCTGCAGACCCTGTGAGTAAAAAAAGGCTAACTTGATATTGCACAATAATGCATAAATGACCCCTGCTTCCTTTCTATCCTCAGTCATCCCACAAAAGAGCACTGCAGTGCCCTTGCAGAGAACAGTGCAAGTACTCGTCATCACCACTTCCACCCTTGACTTCCTTTCAGAAGCACTTAAGGCAGTTATTGTTCCTGTGCAGAAGATGTGGTCAGTTCATAACACAAGCTCATAGGAGTCACTGTGTCATTCTTTCAGCTTATAGGCTCTGGCAGTTGATATTTATTATGTATTCAAATGTGTTTATCTCATCTTTACTTGGACCCTAGAGGCAACTAACAGCCACCAATAAATCAATATAAACAACAAAATTAACCCCCCAAATTAGCAGCAATAATATGAAAAACAGATATCACGTTCTCTAAGAACAACCTACTGAACTGCACATCTAAACCATATTGTTTTAAACTGATGCCTAAAAGCACGAAAAGAGGGCCAGCCAGGTCTCAGAGGCTAACCAGACAGGGTGTCACCACCAAGAAGGTCCTGTTTCTTTGGGCCAGCCAGCCACACCGATGGCAATGGAACGTGGACCAGGGTCTCTTCTGATGTCTGAACTGTGGAGAATGGTTTATATGGGTAGAAGTGGACCTTTATATATCAGGGTACCAAGCAATTTAGGTCCTTACAGCTGCAATCCTAGACACACTCATCTAGGAGTAAGCGTCACTGAACTCAGCGGGGCTTCTGTCTGAGTAGACATGTATCAGATTGTGTAATACAGGTCATGACTAGTACTTTGAGCATGGAAGCCAGTGACGTTGGTCGAGTATTACTGTTATTTGATTAGAGACGCTGTCTGGCTCCAGCTACCGGTGTCGCTCATGCAGTTTGAATCACCTGAAGTTGTGATATACTTTTCAAAGCCAGACCTATGTCGAGTGCATTATATATATATTATAGTCATCTAATCTCTGATGCTAATCATCCATGAATGTGAACTCTTGGTAATGCATAGTTATCTCATACTCTTTATTTTTACCTCATTACCACTTATGTTTATTCATCCCATAGTCCTTTAAAAGGAGAGGTAAATGCTAGTAGTACAATCCCAACAGAAAACCTATTAACAAAATCAAAAGTAGTAAGAGTTATAAATATAATCATGGTCATGAAGTGATCACATTCTTCTTCTCAGCCTTCATCTGATACAAATTAGCACTTAGGAAAGCACTATGGTTTTCAGTCAAAAATGTTCCAGGCCAGAGCAGTTTACTGAAGGCAGTGTATCTTCTCAAAGTAAGTGATCCAGAGAGGGAAGGAAGTCTTTGGAACAGAGGGAAGCATACAATGATGAAATGGGATGTTTTTCACATACAATAAAATTAAAAGTAGCCTTAGGGGTGCTGCATATTTCATTGTCTATTAATCTGCACATCCTTCAGTTAATGACCCTACAACTGCAGAAATGTCCCTTTGCTTATAATTAAAACATGGATTTGGGGTATGCACACAGGGTTGGTGCGGACAGGAAAGTTTGTTTTGCTAATTTTCTTTGCCTCTGTACAGGAGAAACAATTGAATTATGTGGAAAATTAAAGTCTAAAGAGCTTTCCCCTTTACACCTTGCCATAAAAGTATCTTTGTGTCTGCACTCAGCCACTGACTGGGGCAAAGCCAGGATTCATGTAGAGAAACAATCGACTTGGCATCATGTTGACACATATAAACAACAGTCGGCCGACAGGCCTCACATTAGTGGCAGAATAGTTTTGGCAAAAAAGAAGCTCCCTCCTGGGCAGCACAGCAATAACAGCCAGCAGTATTCATTCATGCCTTTACTCTAAGCACACAATAGTAATTAAAAGATTATAACAATGACGTACATCCAACAAGTTTTGTTTTTTTTTTAAATCCATGCAGTAGAATGCATTTTTTAATGAATGAAAATGTGATTCTGGTAATATAACCATTCAAGTGATTCTAATTTTGAGTCTGTTGTAAGTAATCTTGTGCACCTGGCCACATCATGTAGAGACCATTACGGTAGTCTATCTGTGGAGGTAACTGTACCCAGATATTTGATATTAACAGGACTGTCAGCAACACCCAGCACACTGAGCTGAGGGAAGGAGTCCTTGATGCCTGTACTGCTGGGTGCTGTACATAGCAGCAGAGATGGGCGGCGGGGGGGGGGGGGCAGGAGCATCAATACCATGCAAGTATCACCTGTTGACTAGCCTGCAGTGTCCAGCAGAGGGCACTGATGTCATCTGCCTGTGCCCATGCTGGGTACTGACTGATGGAGCATACAGATCATACTAGAACTCTGCCTCACCCCGTGAAACTGCTTGGTGAGGGATTTGGGACAGACAAAAGGAATTACATCTTCATACAGTGTGTAATTAATTTCTGGAACTCGCTGCCACAAGGTGTGCTGATGGCCACCAACTCAGATAATTTTAAAAGGGGATAAACAAACTCATGGAGGAGTCATCTACTAATGGCTAAGAGTTGCAGTGGCTACACGCATCCCCCAGTTTCATAGGCAGTATGTCACTACTTGAAAGCAACATTGAGAGAAGGCTGTTTCTGTCAAGTTCTGCTTCTGGGCTTCCCAGAGGCATCTGGTTGACGATGGCATGACACATTGTAGAACTTCTTTAGGACGTCCTTGGTTGTTTCCATCCAACTGGTATGCTCTGAAGCTATTAGAAAATACTATACCAATAATTGACGCAGCAGGGCTCTTCCTGTGATCTTAATTCTCTCAATATGCTGACTCACAGAGATGGTCCAAATGCTCTAATTTCAATTTTGAGTTCCAAAACCATAATTTTGGGGAGGATGGGTAGAACTATTTCCTGAAAAATATTCCCTTCAAATGTTTACCTTTTGAGAGCCTGATTTGTGCAATTGTTATTCCTAGCTGATATTGTAGCATATTGTTTTTAACCTGATTGCAACTTCTTCTTGGGATTAAACCTATGGGTAATCCCAGCCAATAAGCATTCATGCACTGAATCAAATGACATCACTATGTTACATAGCCAATTAGATTTGGCTATATAATGACATCACTGAAGCCAAATGCTTTATCAAGTTTCCCAGTCACATGGAAGCTTCTACTCTGGCTCAGGTGAACATGAGTAGAAGATCTCTTCAGACCTCCCTCTCAATGTGGGAAGGTCAGGGACTGAGGAGATGGGGACACTGGGCATAGGAATTGCGTGTGCATCCATGTCCCCTTCCCACTTTAAGCCCTCACATGAGTAGGCTCTACCCCTGGATAAGGCTTCAGACTCTCAGCATCCCATGTCACTGAGTTCTTATGGGGCTGGTGCTCCCTCCACTTCAGGTTTTTTTCTTAAGATTTTTTTCTACCCCTGCAAACCTCAGGGTTCCTCCGAGTCTGATGGTGCAAGTGTGCACCACTTGTGCAAGTGTTCTGTGCAAGTGTTCTGCCATTTTGGTGTTCTGCCATTGAAAACGCCATTTTGGTTTTCTGCCATTGAACTCTTGTGCAAGTGTTCTGCCATTTTGGATACATAATGACTGTCACTGTGCCCTGAAGTTTGGAAATAGAATATAAGGTGATGATTGCAAGGCTGATATTGGGCTATATAAACAGAAAATTAGTTTTTCTGCAATAGAGAAACACTTGCCCCAAAATGTGAAAGTGCAAGAAGGAGGGTGGGGAATCATAGAATCATAGAATAGTAGGGTTGGAAGGGGCCTACAAGGCCATCTGACAGATAGTGGCCTTTGCCTAGCCAGATATAATTTAAAAAGTGTCATGATGTAAGGAATACTTTGCAAAGATTTCCTAACAAAAGAAACAAAAATATTAAAATAACTGAGATAAAACAGTTATTGTCTCAGCTCAAGACAAGCGAAAAACTACACACGTGCACGCACGCACGCACGCGCGCACACACACGTTCTCTTTACTCTGCAAGAGATCATATCGACAGGCTTTTTTTGTTACTGCATGTTCAGTTTACTTTCTGACTGCCTGGTCTCAAAGGAAAACACAAGAAAAAGGATTGAAATTCCTCTTCAGGGCTGAGAGATACTAAAAGAAAGCAGCTTCAAAAGTTGCAGCATATGAAAATTATTTCTCACTGTTTGACCAAGCTTTATTTATTAACATTAATAAGCTCCTTTCATTTTCTTACCGTCATTTTGGTATTTTAAGCTTTCCAGGTGTTTATGTACTAACAGAAATGTTTGTGCTGCAGCTGAACATTTTACAAGCCCTATGTTAAAGTGGGCAATGACTAAAATAAGTCACATCACATATAATATGAAAACATATATAATATGAAAAGAGAGAGAGAGAGAGAGATTAGATGTCCCTAGCATGTCTGCATATCTCCCTTCCTGCTGAACCATTGGCTGAGCTGCTTTGATATCCTGGAATGTTCTTCAATATTTCTTTTTTGTTATTAACAGTTTCTTATTGTTTCATTTTGAAATACAATACAAACAGTAAACATTTCTCTCATCCTGCCACCCCCCCCCCCGTCCCCATATCCTTCACTTTAGGTTTCCCCTTCCTTTGTTCATATAACACTGTATTTAAAGAGTAAATGTTTCAAGCATATAAGTAAAATCATTAAACAAAAATTGGATAAATAGTTACACAGAAAGAAAAAATTAAAATAAAATAAAAGCGTTTAGGTTTTGTGGGCCTGTGCAGGTTTTCTGGTGGATCACATTACTATGCGTATAATTCAAGAAAAATTCCCCATATTAACTGGAATTGATTTTCTTTTAATATTTTCGTATAATGTGCCTTTTCATAGTCATCTGAGGGCAACAGATCTTGAATCCAATTGTGTATTTTAGGGTGTGTAGTTGCTTTGTTGTAGAATAATACACTTAGTTGTTAGTGTAGCCTTACTAAAATATTCAGCATTCCCTGCTGTGAAGTCCCTTTGCCTGGAGGCACGGGCATCTTTTATGTTAAGTGAGGTTTCCAGGATAATGTTGATCCTGTTTAGGACCTCAAACCAGAAAAGCACCACTACTGGACAACTCCATGAGATATGTACTAGATTAGCTTGTGGACTCTTACACCTCCAACACTTATCATCCTGCGAGATGCCCAGGCATTTGAATCATTCTGGTGTCCAATTCCAGCTGCTGAAGAAGAGGAGGAAGTGTGAGGAGACTGGGGTTGTAAGCAACAAGGGAGCAGCTCCCATACTGCTGAGCTAACAACAATAGATATCTAGAATTTGCTTGCACAAGCAGTAGCATCATCTGAGCAGAGTTCTGCTCAGAACCCTCCAACCAGTGGAAAAGGAGAGAATGCAATCTTCTTCCGTTTCCCCCTACCCTGCAGACCCTAGAGCTAACCCTAAACTGTTCCAGGGGGTCCCGCAACCCCCCAGAGTTGATTTTCTAGGGGTATATAGACCTGCTGGGGGAGGGGGAAATCAAGGGAATGTCCTCCTCCTCCATTCCACCAGTAGGATTCATCCACTGAACAAGAAGCATTCCACAGACAGAAAGCTCTTCCATCCACAAGAACCAAAGTCGTGATCCAACCCCCCAAGGATGCATAGGGCATGACTGCTTGGTTACCTGCACTGGCATGTAGGGGAAAGGGGGTGTCATGCCATGACAGTGGATCAGGACAAGGGGCGTCATTAAGAAGAGTCCACCTGGGCATGGGCCCTGGATCTTTTTGAGCTGTCCTTATTGCCATTTTTTTTACATTTTCCCATTGACTTGCATTGGAAAACAGAAACGGCCATAACATTTTTAGTTTGTATGACAAATACTTGAAATCTGGAGAACTGGTAGCCCCCATGGAGCTGATTGAACCTGACAAATTTCACATAGTTAGGCCAAGTGGCTTTTGTGCTAGCCACAGGTAAAATTGGCTATTTTCAAGAAAATGTGTCAAAGCAAAGAGCTATATATTTTTTTGTGCTTCCTCATATGTGCATGGAATTTGGGGACCCAGCAGCCCCTATGGAGCTGACTGAACCTGCCAAATTAGTTCTAGTAGTTAGTTCTAGTGGTTTTTTTAGTGGTTAGTTTATTCTAGTGGTTAGTCTATTCTAGTGGTTAGTGGTTAGTCTATTCTAGTGGTTAGTGGTTAGTCTATTCTAGTGGTTAGTTCTAGTGGTTTTTGTGCTATCCAGGGGTAAAATTTCCTTTTCTCAAAGACTAAAACAAAATGTAACAACTGTAAGGCACACAGGGGATTAGAGATCCACAGCATCTCATTTTATTGCCCCAAACTGGAACCTTTGGCTTCTGCAGAAGTTTAGTAGCTTCAGTACAGTTAAGGATCCAATTAGCCTCCACAAAATTCTTTCTCCCCCTCCACTTTAATTTCTCCTAAATAGCTGTAGGACTCAAACTATTCCAAAGGGAGGGTTAGGACTATGTGGCATCATAATCAAGAAACTGGTGGGGCTTTAACTAGGTTCTACAGTTTTTAAAAAGCTAGAAAAAGCCCTCAGCCACCTCACCTCATAAAGTGAATTTAAGTACATGCAATCCTTACAAACCCTCCACAGCCTCCTAAATTCCTCTGAAGTACTACCTCTCTGAAAGGAGCCACTTTGCTTAGGGAATTCTCTCTTACCACCTAGGGATGGCAGAGAATTTCTCCACGAATCTTCGGGAGGCCGAGTGCCAACGCATTCGGCCCCCCGAAAGTGTTGGGGAAATTCTCCGCCGCCACCCCCCCGGGATGGGACTTACCTTCGGCAAATGTCCGTCCCGGCGGCGAGTCCCGGCGGCGGTTCGGCAGCGGTTCAGCGAGGGCGGGCGCGGCGCTGGCCGGTCTCCCGAACAGCCGCCGCTATTACAAAATAAAAAAGTACAGGAAAAAAAACACCCGTGATAGGCTACGTGATGATTTACGTAGCCTATCACAGCTAGATTTCCAAAGTTAGCCATTATAGGCTACGTAAATCATCACGTAGCCTATCACGGGTGACTTTGGGGGGGGGAAAACGCGTACGCAAATGGCGTGGCACGTCTAGTCTACATAAAGATTTACGTAGACTACGGCAAAAATAGGCGAACGCTATTTGCGTTGCCCTTATTTTCGCCGTAGTCTACGTAAATCTTTACGTAGACTAGACGTGCCAAAATAAGGAATGCAAATGCGCTTTGCGTATGCGCTTTTTTTTTTCCCAAAGTCACCCATGATAGGCTACGTGACGATTTACGTAGCCTATCACAGCTGACTTTGGAAATCTAGTATGCGATTTCCATCAATGGGGGTGTTCTAGTCCCCACTTGGCTATGGAAGCTCACTGGGTGAAGAAGTTTCCATTATACTGTCTCTTTTTCATGAGTTTCACAACAGCAGTGTGGTGTAGTGGTTAGACAGCCAGTGTAGCCTAGTGGTTAGAGTGCTGGACTGGGACTTGGGGGCTTCTAGTCCCCACTTGGCTATGGAAGCTCACTGGGTGACTTTGGGCCGGTCTCAACCACACACATTGTTTGTGTGTTCTTTCTGAAGCAGTCACACTTGTACAAATGTAGCATGAGCAGAAAGATTAGCAAGCTTCTCTTTCTTTGAATAAAAAGCACACTCTGCACATGCTCAGGGAATAGACAAAATGAGGAATAAACATACCAGAGAATATGAAGAACTATATTCTTCCATTATGTGTGTGTGTGGGAGGGGGGAGCTTCTCCCCCAATCCAGCTGTTTCCCTGGAAACCCCCTTCCCCCATTCACCCAAGGGTCTTCTGAGATAACTAACAGGAGGTTTGATAATGAGCTGGATGTGGAAATACTGAGCTGGGGGCAAGTGGGGTGCTGACATGTGTAGGAGTCAGTCACACTGAACTCAATAAGACTTACTTCTGAGTAGACATGAACAAAGTTGGTTCTCCTCTCCATTTTAGCCTCTCAACATCAACAACAACGCTGGATGTGGAAATATAAAGCATAGCAGGGAGAATAATACCTCGTGCAGGGCTCCAGGACTGGCATGGTCATTTTAAAAGGTTTTTTCTTTCTATAAAACAGCGTTGCTTTAAACAAATAGTTTGTCGCTCAGGCACACCTAAGACAGCCTTCTTTTGGGAAGCTCCTACAAGGAAGAGTGTTTTGGCTGAAAGTAATTATTGCACGTCAGGGCAGGGGGAAAAAATACATACATATTTACGAAAAATAGCTATTCTTACAGACGTTACACAGACTCACAGAGATGGCTGGGCACCGGAATTACGGTTGTCGGTACAGATTTATCTTCGTAATTTTCAGAGTGGGAAAAAAAACGAGGAGAATTCCGGGGGCTTGTGAATGGCGGAACGGAGCACTGGCCGCAAACTGCAGAAGTCAAGCAGCACCAAAGGTACACAATTCGTACATCCCTATTACCACCACCATCCCATGCATTTCCAATCACCATTCTTCTTTTCTTCTTCCCTCCCCTATCCTGTTCTTTCTTTCTCTTCTTTATTCCACCCAGAGCATATCTTGGGGAATTCTTAAAGATAATTTCTTCGGTGGGCAAGAGAAATTCTGAACTGTATTTGACTTTATATAAAAAGAAAAGAGGGTTTGCTTTTCTCCTTCTCCTCAATCAAGCCTTTGAGAAAAGTAGGTTCACAAGGTTGCAGAGAAACAAATCTGGGGCTGTTTTGTTCATCAGTTGCCATTATCCACCAATAGGAAGGGCTGTAGCTCAGTGGTAGAGCACATGCTTGGCATGCAGAATGTCCCAGGTTCAATCCCCAGCATCTCTCAGTAGGGCTAGGAAAGAATCCTGCCTGAAACTCTGGAGAGTCGCTGCTGCCAGTCAGTGTCAACAATACTGTGCTAGATGCACCCAGGGACTGACTCAGTATAAGGCAGCTTCCTATGATCCTATGAACAGAAAGCTTTAATTAAAATACGAGTTTGGGGTTTGTTTTTTAACTGGAGGGGAGATAAAATATTGCTAATTTATGCAATCCTATGTATGCCTAGTCAGAAGTCCCATTATGTTCAATGAGGCTTACCCTCAGGAAAGTGTGCATAGGATTCCACCACAAGTTACTTGTGGTTTGCACCTTGATGTTCTGCATGTTTACTCAGAAATAGGGATGTTGGAGAATTTCGCCACGGATTCCAGGGAGGCCAAATGCCAGCGCATTCAGCCCCCCCGGAATCCATGGCAAAACGAAGCCACCCACCCCACCACCCCGCGAAATGGGCCTGGAACGGAGCCTACCTTTGTCAGCCGTTCCAGTGCTCCTTGAATGGCGTCTGTGTCTGCAGCTGCCATTCGCCTCTTTCGAATGGCCGTGATAGGCTATGTAAGTATTTACATAGCCTATCACGGCTAACGCAGGGACACCATTTGCGTCCCTGCAGAGGCCGTGATAACCTAATATTAGGGATGGCAGAGAATTCCACCACGGATCATGGTGAGGCTGAATCCCAGTGCATTCGGCCCCCTGAACTCCGTGGCGGAACAGCCTGCCACCCCCCACCCCCCGCGGATCCCCCCCGGGACGAGACTCACCTGGGGCAGATCTTCTGGGCGGCGGCAGCTCTGGAGGCGGCTTCGGTGGCGGCAGCGGCGGCCGGTCTTCCGACCGGCTGCCACCATCGCCATTTCCACTCTGGAAAAAAAAAAAGAAAGATGTGGTAGGCTACGTAAAGATTTACATAGCCTATCATGACTAGGTTTTAAAAAAACAAAGACGTGATAGGCTACATAAATCTTTATGTAGCCTATCATGGCTGGGTGGGTTAAAAAAACAAAACACCGCGTACACAAATGGTGGTGGCTATGGCCGCCGCCATTTGCGTTCCTTCTTTTTGCCCTCTTAATCTACGTAAATATTTATGTAGACTATGACAGTGAAAATCAAGGGGAACGCAAATAGCGTAGCGGGCGCTGCGTCCCTTTTTGATTTGCCGTTTTAGCCTACGTAAATATTTATATAGGCTAAAACGGGGAATCAAAAAGGGATGCAAATAGCGCCCACTACGCTATTTGCGTTCTCCTTGATTTTCGCCGTCATAGTCTACGTAAATATTTACGTAGATTAAGAGGGCAAAAATAAGGAACGCAAATGGCGGCGGCCATAGCCACTGCCATTTGCGTACGCAGTTGTTTTTTTTTTACCCAGAGCCCTCCGCGGCCGGAAATCCGGCTGCGGATGGCTCTGGCCTGGCCGGGCCTCGCCGGCTGCTCCGCGGAGCTGCCACAGAGCACAGCCATCCGCGGAAGATTCAGGGGCGGAGGAACGGAGCGCCTCCCCCCCCAGCAAGGATTCTGGGGGGGGATGGAATGCCTCCCCCCCACCATCAACATAATCCGCGAACAGGTAAGTGACTTTCGTACATCCCTAGTAAATATATACGTTAGGGATGTACGAAAGTTACTTACCTTTTCGAAGGATGACATTCGCGGTGGGGGTGAGGCGCTCCGTCCCTCCCCCTGAAATTCTGTCCGGCCGGCTCCGCTCTGTGCAGATTCCGCAGAGCCACCGGCCGGGGCCGCCCGCAGCCGGACATCCGGCTGCTGGGCAGCCTACAGGGATGCAAATGGCAGCTGCCGTAGCCACCGCCATTTGCGTCCCTGTATTTTGCCGTGATAGGCATCGTAAATATTTACGTAGCCTATCACGGCAAGCAAAAAAAAATGCTACGTAGTCGGCACTATTTGCGTTCCTTTTTTTCCCGCCGTAATAGCCTACGTAAATATTTACATAGGCTAAAACGGGGGGGGGGGAGGAACACAAATGGCGCCCACTATACCATTTGCGTTCCCTTTTTTTTGCCGTTTTAGCCTACGTAAATATTTATGTAGGCTATTACGGTGAAAAAAAAGGGGAACGCAAATGGCACAGTGGGCGCCATTTGCGTTCCTTTCCCACACCCCCCGCCATTTTAGCCTATGTAAATATTTACGTAGGCTATTACGGCGGGGGGGGAAAGGAACGCAAATAGCGCCCACTACGCCATTTGCATTCCCCCTTTTTTTTTGCTGTAATAGCCTACGTAAATATTTACGTAGGCTAAAAGAGTGAAAACAAGGGAACGCAAATGGCAGCCACCGTAGCCGCCATTTGCGTCTGCTTTTTTTTTTGCTTGCCGTGATAGGCTACGTAAATACTTACATAGCCTATCACGGCTTCCGCAGGGACGCAAATGGCATCCCTGCATTAGCCGTGATAGGCTACGTAATTATTTACGTAGCCTATCACGGGTATGATGAGGAAGCAAATGGCGGCCGCATCTGCGGCCGCCATTCACAAGGCAGCGCAGATGGCAGCAGGTAAGTGCTCCGTTTTGTGCACCTTTCGTGGGGGGGCGGGGGCTTCGTTTCGCGATGGATTTCGGGGGGCCAAATGCACTGGCATTCGGCCTCACCAAGATCTGTGGCGGAATTCTCTGACATCCCTATTATACATAGCCTATCACGGCAATAGGAAGGAACGCAAATGGTGGCCGCCGTAGCCTCCACCATTTGCGTCCGTGTCTTTAGTCATGATAGGTCATGTAAATATATACATAGCCTATCACGGCAAAAGACAGGGGCATAAATGGCGGCCGCTATGCCATTTGCACCCCTGTCTTTTGTCGTGATAGGCTACGTAAATATATATGTATATGATGGCTATGGCGGCCGCCATTTGCGTCCCTGTGCAGCCCAGTGGCCGGACGTCCGGCTGTGGGTGGCCCCGGCCGGTGGCTCCATGGAGTCGCTGTGGAGCATAGCTAGCCGGGGAGGATTCTGGGGGGAGGGACGGAGCGCCTCCCCCCCACCATGGCTTGCCCAGCGTGGAGCCAGGTAAGAGGTTCGTACATCCCTACTCAGAAATAAATCCTGAGTTGTGAGCATGGTACTGCAAGCTGAATACAGTGCCTATCCAATTCCATCTAATGAACTGACTACCCTTTAAGCTCAGTCCTATGCATGTTGTGTCATGTGTGGGTTTTTTGTTTTTTGCATGAACTCTAGCTTCAGTGGTGAGGGAAAGGCACTTAGTACAAGCTCAGAGTTTCTCCATAACTTAGCCCTAGTTTCAAAAACAGACTCATTGGCTGAATCCTGGTAAAATCTTGGCACAAATGAAGTTATGGGGAGGAAGATACACTGAGAGCTTGTGCATAACAAGGAGGAGGTAGAGGAGAGTTACACAGAACAAGTCATCTGTTTTTATGAAGAGTTGCTGGAGGATGGAAGGATGAGGAGGGATGGTTGCATGGAGGGGAACAGAACTGGTAGGGTGAGAATGTAAGAGCTCAGTGTTGAAAGAAAAGCATTCTGCACATTCTCAGAGGCACTCTATATTTAAGAACATAAGAAGAGCTGTGCTGCATCAGACCAAGATCCATCTAGTCCAGCTTTCTGTTCACACAGCAGCCAACCAGACACCTACAGGAAACCCACAAGCAGGACATGAGTGCAATAGGACCTTCCCACCCATGCTCCCTTGCTGCTAACATTGGTGAAATGTAAATAAATTCTAGTAATTCTAAATTTGCATGTATGCACATCCTTCAGAAACTTTGCAGGTTTCTTGCCTGGGGGACACCTCTAATGACCTGTGCATTTTCATTCAAATTTACCCCAAAACTATTGGGGAAGGGGGGAAGGGAAGGGAAAGCAAATCACTCCCTCCCCCAACCTGGAAAACTCCCCTTCCACATGAACTGCTGCATCTATCCTTCTGAAACTTTGCTAGTTTCTTACTTAGGGACAACTCTAGGCTGTCTGTAATTTTCAGAACACTGATCGACAAGGAAAATAGGGAGATAAGTATGTCTTCTTTTGGAGACCTCAAAATGTCAAGGCCACCCTTGTGGCTATCATTCTGAAATTTGGCAGACATGATCTCCTCTGATGGGGCAATGAATCCTGAAATTTTTATTCAATTCTTCCAAGTAATAAAGATGTTATTGGCAGTTCCCTTTAAAAGAAAATCAAAATATGAACCCTGCACCTATTTTTCTTGACATTGGGCAGGTGTAATCCTCTTCTAGGGGGCTACTATGCCTGAAATTATCATCCAGTTCTGACCAAGAGAAAAAAGTTAGGTTTTTTTTCTAATTTCCCATGGTAGTCAACAGGAAGCATAAAGACTGATTTTGACTCAGGGTTGATGCTGAGCTGACGTGGTCTGACTACAAATTGGCGAGAGCAGAAGTGGAGTGTTTTCCAAAATGCTGAATTGGGATCTGAGTTGAAGTGGGGTGGAGGGTCAGTACACACTTCTTATGTATGTATGTATGCAATCTATACACACACGCAAACATATCACATGCGCGCACATGCACACACACTCACACAGATATTAGAGGTGCACTTAGACTTGGAGATATATATATATATATATATATATATGCACAAATTTGTGTTATGGGTCTGTGCCCCGGATCTTTTAAGAACTTAGCAATGCCCCTGATCAGGACCAAACATAGGGAATTATGCATTAGGCAGACTGAGCCACACAGTGCTGTCCTGTATGGACACATATGGAAGACAATGCACAGGTGTGAAATGATCAGATGCTCCAGAGTTTGGAATTAAGGAAAAGAAGTTTCAAAGAGAAAGAAAGGTGTGACTACCAGATAGTTCTGACATCCCCTTACCTCTTATTTAAAAAAAAAAATCAATGAAATACACTTCTACATTTTAAGAATATATTCAGTATGATAACAATTGTATATTTAAGGGGTTGACTAGATTTGCTTTGTCTTTAGTACCTCTTTTTTTTTAACTCTTTGCATCAACATATCCTCAAGTATATCCAATAAGGACATATACGTAATCCAAATTGTATTTTACCAATTAAGGCATAATCCTATGCATATTTAGAAAGAAAAAAGTCCTACAACTCCAGGCATTCCCCAGCTTATTGGAGAATGCCAGGAGTTGTACAACTTTTTTTTACCTAAACATTCATAGGATTGCACCCTTATTTTCCTTTCTGTTCTTCATCCTTTCCCCTAATGCTACATATGTAAAACTGCTGACTCCCACTCTGCCTGTGCATTAATAGATTAAAAGAAATAATCACCCATTATAAAAATCGCTGCTGTATCTGCAGTTCATATAAATGAAAACAATTTGGTTATCAAGATCCAGAGTCCCAGATATATTTTTGTGGGTTTGTGCTTTACTATGCCTAATGCTAAATGCATACCTGGCGCTCTGAAGTATTTTTATGATACTTTTCCCCACTCTGTTAATTTATAGCTGCATTTACAAAAATGTAAAATTGTTACATGCAAAATTACTTCTGCCAGTAAATATAAAAAAGGCAACAACATTTTTAAATATCCAGATTTCACTTTTACTACTGCATGTTCTTTTTGCCCTTTAATGGCACTGTAGTATGGCTTTATTTTTCCCTTTAATATTCTGAGTTGTCATGAGATCAAAATGCTCTCAAAAGCAATGACTGGTACGCTTTTCATCCCAAATGAGGAACATGGCTCAAAAAGGTTATTCATGGGGCTCTTCCCAACCATTTTCTTGTATAAATAGTGTTGTGCTTTTATACTGATGTATTTTTTTATATATAATTTGCTATAAACCACTTCAGGATTTTTAAAATGGGAAGCGGTATAAAAATATTCTAAAATAAAATAAATAAATTTGGGAATGTAAAATGATGGATTTCCCATTAAATATCTATTTCTCCTGATCTTCCAAGCATATATAGATTCCCCCCCCCCCGTTTCACAACAGTCCCTTGGGCTTGGCTAAGTAACAACTGGCCCAAGGTTACCTAGGGAGGTTCATTGGTACATGAGGTCTGTCAGGACTGGCAGTGCACTGTTTTATGTGTGTAAGGGGAAACAGGCAAAATTCCTCTGACCTTTTCTCCTGCCACCAGGTGGAAGTTCTTAATTCTCTGGCTGCATCTACCACAGAAGCTTCAAACTCTACAGGTCTCAAGTACTTACTTTAGGTATTGTGGGTTTGGCTATTAGACATAGGGTGGGTACCCAAAGAAAAAGTGACCACAGAATTTCAAGTATCAAGGTTTAAAGTTTGCTTAGAAAAAGATCAGTAGGAAAAAGATCTTTAAAATCTAAATGAACATGCACACGCACACACCCCAAATGAACACACACACCCCATATAAGGAATAGACAATAAAACAACCAGAAATAAATGCATCCAGCTAACGAAATTAGATGGTGCCCCTCTTTTATCCAGGTCTCCTTATCCAAGCAGCATCTTACTGTTCTTGGTCCAGCCTTCTCAATCAGTTCTCCAGTTCTAGCAACTCTGACTCTTTCTTTCCTCCTCCCACACTCTGGCCTTCCTCCTCTCTTTCTTTCTTCTGATTTTCTTCCTCTCTGCCACTGGATTTTATCTTCTAAGGGCACAACCCTATTGGAATGAAGCCTGTTAGAAGGAAGTCTCTGATCTCAGAAGCTTCTGAGTATCCAATGCCCTGCCAGGCTGCTGCCAGTAGCATGGGAGGAGTGACAGAGGTGATTTTTACCTCTCTATCCTCCTTTGTGTACATTTTCCTCTAGATGGGCCCCTGAGCCAGTCTAGAGGAAGTGCATTGGAGGGGCAGGGCTAGGGCTGGAGAGGCCATAGGATTTTTTTGTATCCTGGCCTCTCCCCTCCCCTCTCCTCTCCTGCCCTCAGAACACCCTCTTTTGGACCTCTATGAGGTCATCAGAGGCTGCTTTTGAGACCTTGGAAACCAGGCACCATGGTTCTTTCCTAATCAGATCTTTAAGTCCCCCTCCTGAAGTCGTAGCAGTATTTATGGCTTCGAGAGGGGGAATCTGAAAAATTATATAGTCCCTGGGATGCTGTTGGCACCTGTTGGTAAACAGCAGCCCATCCTAAGGCATATTTTAAATAAAGCACCATCGAAGTTAAAAGGTGCATCCTTAGCATGGCAATGTGATATAGGGACACGCAGCAGTGCCCTAACAGCCACAGAAAAGATATAATAAATGTCTCATAAGTTCTTGAAAAACACAAGCCAGGTTCTGTCCACCCAAAAGATTTGGAGTTGCTTCTCTTTTATAGTTCTCCTTTACTGCATAGATCTTAAGCTTTGGACACATACATGCAACACACACAATTTCTTCTTTTTCTATTCATTTTGAACAACTGTAACCAAAAAGTTATAGTAATAGTTTCTGAAAGCCCGAAAAACTATTAATTAATGCCTCTGGCTGTTTTCCAGATAAAACAATCCATTTGCTTTGCTCTATATTTTCTGTATGAATTTGCATTACGTCACATATGGGCAGGCTTATGAGAAGTCAGGTGAAAACAATAAAGTTATGTTTGGTGGAAATAAAATCTCAATTTTAAAGAGCACTCATTCTCTTACTTAGCATTTTGCTTGGGTTCCAGATAAAAGTAATGAGTAGCAGCTAAAAGCAAATGTATCTTATGTAATGTATTTCAATATCTCGATTTCAATGTTTCATTGTTCTTCTCAAATGTAGGGCACTATTAAAAGTGCTATACTAACAAGGTTGGAAAACGCACCCCTAAGACTTCTTTCTATTAATTTCTAGAAAGTAATTGATGCAAATGCAGTTTTTTATCATACAGATAATAGATTGATATATCTATATAATATAATGAACCCCTAGTTCCTGTGCAATGGCAGTTCAAGGCACTTAACCATGATCACAGACATTTGTTTGATGATGCCAATGAGAGCACAGACTGATTTGCAATGAAAAGGGGCTTTGCCAAAATTATCACAAGAACTCCAAAAAAATGAACTAAGTAATAGTGAAGGAGTTCTGACTGTTTCTACTTTCATGTATTATATTTACTTACTTGCTTCTGTTAATACTTATTAATATTAACAGAAGCAAGTACTATAAATAACCACATTCATTCAAAAAACTGTATTAAAAATATTCAATGCTAATCAACAGCGCCATTGCATTTACGCATCATTATTCAGAAGGCTATTGGAAGTGGATCCTTAAAGCTAAGAGAAAAATCTGAAGTCTGGCAAAAGTCTGGCAAAAACCTCACATATACACCAATACGGAATGACTAAACCTGGACAGAAGCATTACAAGCCAAAGCTCTATATTTATCAGTGTCATTAGAATGTCAGTGGTGCAGGCAGTGAGGGGAGGAGGTTGCATTCCTTGTCATCAGTTCTTACCACATTCTTGTCTATGTGTATATAGGTGTAGGCATGTGTGCCCTAGCAACATGTATTGGGATCTTTAACCTCGAGTCACAATACGCTATGGCACTGGCACTCTGGCAGTAACTGGGACACCCAAGCCGTGGGGGAAAGCAAAGACACAACAAGCCAGAGTATAGAATAATAGAATATGCAGCTTATTACAAACATATAAAGAATAAGTACATGAAGAGCATTCAAATGGGACCAGAAGTTACTTGGCTAAATCTGTAGAGAAGCCTGGAGATGAGGTGGGAAAGGGCTGTGAGAAAGACAAAGCAACGTGCAAGTGTTTTGGATGGATGGAAGGGTGGGGGGGAGGCTGATAATTAATAAGAAGATAGGAGGATGATAGCAGCCACATAGACACATGCAAGGCCTAATTAGGTTGGTGTTAGAGATCAGAATATAATAACTTTGGCCCATAGAAAGACAGCTTGAGAGGCAAGAGAGAAAAGGGAAGAAGCAGATATAGAGGTTTTCTACACAAGGCTGTTAATCGCTGTATCTACTTTCAGTTTCATCACAGAATTGTGATCAGAGCTCTACACAAAGAGCTTTTCCTTTCCTGTTTTTCCACTACATAACCTCTAGGTGGAGCTGTGCTATAGTGGAATACCACAAATACACAAGTAGTTCTTTTGCTTTCAGAAATAATACCCCATATTCCCCGCTCTAAACCCCACAGGAAAAGTGCTCTTAAATAACAGAAGTGAAACCAGAGGATCACAAAATTGTGTAAAGAACCTGTAAACAACCATGAGTAAGGATCACAAGCGCACAATAAATGCCTTGTATAGAAAAGCTCTGAGAGAGGGAATGATATTAGTGTGCAGCTATTACCTATTCCGAAGCAAAGGATGCAGAAGGGGACTCTTCCTTGGGGGTCTGTTGTAATCTGGGAGGTCATCCTTTGGACTAGAGCACTAGGGTTGCATGGGGTGTTCCTTATGAATTATGGGTCAATGAAATTACCCTGGTCCCTGGACAACAAGGTGACCCTTGTTATCCACAAACAACCAAGACAAAGGCTATGATGAGGGACTGAATGTAGAGTGTGCCCTTGTAGGTTTCCTTGAGCCCCATAGGGCATGGAAAATAAAACAAAGCAAAAACCTGATAGAAAAACCTTGTAGATCTCCTTGAACCCTTCAATTTGGTGTAAAAATAGAATATATTGACAAAAAGGGAAGAGGTGAAAGTCTTCTCTTAATGAGCAAGGTACAAATTCACTTAGAGCTGATCAACAAACTGTGGGTGATGAACTGGATGAAGCCCCTTCTAAGCAAATAATTCCTTTTCAAAACTCTGAATTTGAAGAGGGGTTTCCTCGAGATCAAAAGAGGAGTGATAGGACATAGATGATGTTTTTCCCATTATGAGTATCCAGTGCAAAAGGAGGGCTGTGTGCATTGCCAGTGGTTTCCCAGCTTTCCTCATCATGCATGATAAAAAATAAAATATAATAAAAATAAACATTCAGAAGGAGACTATTCATGACACCCTCCTGAACACAGTGGGCTGTAGTGTGGTGTTACTGGGGAAGAGGGTAATCACCCAAAATTGGATGGAGGCACCCTCTTGTGAGCAGGGCTGTGGTACAGGGTGCAGCAGCAAGAGGAAGCAGTTATGGAAACCTTCTTCCACTAACCTCATTCCATGAGCAGTTCTTAGGTTCCAACCCATTGCTTTATGCTATTTATTTTAAAATGTTTTTTGCGAACTGGTTTGAATCAATATTAAATAAATATTGAGTGCTGGGGTCATATGATTTCCTCACATCAGCTGCATTACCTTGAGGAAAGAAATCTCAATCCCAATGTGGTAGAAAACCTCCATAATTATTGTATGACAAAACATAGTCTGGAAAAGCCATCAGCCTGTAAGTTTCCCACCCATCCCCATATCTCTTCCCAGAGAGGTCTCAAGAACAACACTGATCCACAGAAAGAAAGACGTCTCCCTACACATAATTAAAAGATACTAAAAAAAAAAACCAACTCCATGCACTGAATTGGTCCACATCATTTCCCCAGCACCAAGCTTACAATATGTTCCAGTCTAAATGTTCACAAAATAAGGGTTACATATGTAAGATGTCAAAGGGGGGGGGGGGCTTAAACCAGGGAAGCCAGTGGCCAACCTTTGTGCCTTATCTCTGCAACTACAGTTCTGGGACTTTGACCAGGCAGCCAGACCAGGCTCCATATTGAAAGGGGGCCCTGTAGGCTGCAGTACTAGCCTCAGTTCTGTCAGCTGATCCCTCAGCTTAATGGTGGTCAGCTGATCTTGCCGCCCAATGGAAAACTGCCAGCTCCTATAAAACCCTCCCTTCTGGGCTGGCAATCTGAATTACAACTCAGACTCTCTCTTGCCTCATCCCAACCCTGCCTCACCTCATCTGTCCAATTCAGAAGTTGACCTCCAACCTGACCTATCTACAAATATGTGATGCCTCTGGTCCTCGATTTCTGTTTGCCTCACCAGCACCAGACCCTCAGCCCATTCCCGACCACGCATCCTGTCTCTGGCCGATATGTTCATTGCCCTGTGTCAGATCCAGACCCAATGGCAGCCTGTGGCAAGCTAGACCCAGGACTGAATATTCCAGTATCAGTCATTAGGTTGGACTGACTGATCTAACAAGTGTATATTTTATTATTTTTATTCAATATATTTGTATTCCACTTTTCTACCCTACAGCTAGTCAAAGCAGCTAACAAAGGCCCCATTAAAAATAAAATAAACTACATAAATAATAAAAATAGGCTAATTATAAATATCAAAACCAATTTTAAAGTCAAATTATAGGATCCTAGTCATGAAATAATTTGACTTTAAAATTGGTTTTGATATTTATAATTAGCCTATTTTTTATTATTTATGTAGTTTATTTTATTTTTAATGGAGCCTTTGTTAGCTGCTTTGACTATAGCTGTAGGGTAGAAAAGTGGAATACAAATATATTGAATAAAAATAATAAAATATACACTTGTTATAGGCACCTAGTCATGAAATTTCAACAAAGGAGATCATTACCTTGTCGTGGTGCTGGAGCTTGAGCACCTCAATGACGCCATGAGCTAAACCGTGAAGGGACACCCAAGACGGGAAGGTCATGGCAGAGAGGTCAGACTAAATACAATCCCTGGGGAATGGCAACCCACCCCAGTATTCTTGCCATGAAAACTAAATGGATCAGTACAACCAGAGATATGTCGGTATACCATCGGAAGATGGGACTCCCGGGTCGGAAGATGGTCAAAATGCTACTGGGGAGGAACAGAGGATAAGTTCAACTAGCTCCAGATGTGATGACGCAGCTAGCTCAAAGCCGAAAGGACAGCTAGCAGCCGATGGTGCTGGTGGGGAACGACGAATCCGATGTTCTAAAGATCAACACACCATAGGAACCTGGAATGTAAGATCTATGAGCCAGGGCAAAATGGATGTGGTTATTGGGGAGATGTCAAGATTAAATATAGACATTTTGGGTGTCAGTGAACTGAAATGGACTGGAATGGGCCACTTCACATCAAATGACCACCAGATCTACTACTGTGGACAAGAGGACCACAGAAGAAATGGAGTAGCCTTCATAATTAATAATAAAGTGGCTAAACCAGTGCTTGGATACAATCCAAAAAATGACAGAATAATCTCAATTCGAATTCAGGGTAAGCCATTTAACATCACAGTGATCCAAATATACACCCCAACCACAGACGCTGAAGAAGCAGAAGTAGATCAGTTCTATGAGGATCTGCAGCACCTACTGGATAGTATGCCAAAAAAAGATGTTATTTTCATTACAGGAGACTGGAATGCTAAGGTGGGTAGTCAAACGACACCTGGAATTACAGGCAAGCATGGTCTGGGAGAACAAAATGAAGCAGGACATAGACTGATAGAATTTTGCCAAGACAACTCACTGTGCATAACAAACACTGTCTTCCAACAACCTAAGAGACGACTTTATACAAGGACTTCACCAGACGGTCGACATCGAAATCAGACTGACTACATCCTTTGTAGCCAAAGGTGGCAGACATCTATGCAGTTGTAGGGATGGGGGAGAATTTCTCCCCGAAACTTCGGGGGGCCGAGCGCCAACGCATTCGGTCCTCCGAAGGTTGTTCGGGGAGAAATTCTCCGCCCCCCCTGCCCCCCGCCCCCCCCCGGGATGGGACTTACCTTTCACGAATGTCCCTCCCGGCGGCGGGTCCCGGCGGCGGTTTGGCAGGTCTTCGTCGGGGCGGGGGCGGCAGCCGGTCTTTCGACCGGCTGCCGCCGCCACCATTACAAGAAAAGTAAAAAAAAAACAACGCCCCTGTGATAGGCTACGTAACGATTAACATAGCCTATCACGGCTAGATTTGCAGATCTAGCCGTGATAGGCTACGTTAATTGTTACGTAGCCTATCACAGGGGCGTTTTTTTCTTTTTTTCTTTTGAAGTTCGCGGCCGGGGAGACAGGGCGCTTCTCCCTGGCCTGAATTTCGGCCGGGCGAGGAGGGAAGCCTCCCCCCCCTGGCCTGAACTTCGGGGGGAGCAGCGAAGTGCCTCCCCCCCACCGCGAAGCAAGCTGCGAGACCAGGTAAGTGACTTTCGTGCATCCCTATGCAGTTGGTAAAAACAAGACCTGGAGGTGATTGTAGTTCAGATCACGAACTTCGTATTGCACAATTTAGAATCAGACTAAAGAGAATAGGGAAGACCCACAGATCAGTTAGATATGAGCACACTAATATTCCTAATGAATATGCAGTGGAGGTGAAGAATAGATTTAAGGGACTAGATTTAGTAGATAGGGTCCCGGAAGAACTATGGACAGAAGTTCGCAACATTGTTCAGGAGGCGGCAACAAAAAACGTCCCAAAGAAAAGGAAAACCAAGAAGGCAAGATGGCTGTCTGCTGAGAAACTGGAAGCAGCCCAAGAAAGAAGGAAAGCAAAAGGCAACAGTGATAGGGGGTCGTTGTTGTTGTTCAGTCGTTCAGTCGTGTCCGACTCTTCGTGACCCCATGGACCATAGCACGCCAGGCCTTCCTGTCCTGCGCTCTCTCCCGGAGCGTGCTCAAGTTCATATTCATTGCATCGGTGATGCTATCTAGCCATCTCATCCTCTGCCGTCCCCTTCTCCTTTTGCCTTCAGTCTTTCCCAGCATCAGGGTCTTTTCCAGGGAGTTTTCTCTTCGCATTAGGTGGCCAAAATATTGGAGCTTCAGCTTCATTATCTGTCCTTCCAATGAGCACTCAGGGTTGATTTCCTTTAGGATGGACTGATTTGAACTCCTTGCAGTCCAGGGCACTCGTAAGAGTCTTCTCCAGCACCACAGTTCGAAAGCATCAATTCTTCGGCGCTCAGCCTTCCTTATAGTCCAGCTCTCACAGCCATACGTTGCTAATGGGAAAACCATAGCTTTGATTAGACGGACCTTTGTCGGCAAGGTGATGTCTCTGCTTCTTACTATGCTGTCTAGGTTGGCCATAGCTTTCCTCCCAAGGAGCAAGCGTCTTTTAATTTCATGGCTACAGTCACCGTCTGCGGTGATCTTGGAGCCCAAGAAAGTAAAATCTGTCACTGCTTCCATTTCTTCCCCTTCTATATGCCAGGACGTGATGGGGCCAGATGCCATGATCTGAGTTTTTTAATGTTGAGTTTCAAACCAGCTTTTGCACTCTCCTCTTTCACCCTCAACAAGAGGCTCTTTAGATCCTCTTCGCTTTCTGCCATTAGGGTGGTATCGTCTGCATATCGGAGATTGTTGATAATTCTCCCAGCAATCTTAATTCTGACCTGTGATTCATCCAACCCGGCATTTCTCATGATGTACTCTGCATATAAGTTAAATAAGCAGGGTGACAATATGCAGCCTTGTCGTACTCCTTTCCCAATTTTGAACCACTCGGTTGTTCCATGTCTGGTTCTGACTGTTGCTTCTTGACCCTCGTACAGGTTTCTCAGGAGACAGGTAAGGTGGTCTGGTACTCCCATCACTTTAAGAATTTGCCACAGTTTGTTGTGATCCACACAATCAAAGGCTTTAGCGTAGTCAATGAAGCAGAAATAGACGTTTTTCTGGAATTCTCTTGCTTTCTCCATGATGCAGCGAATGTTGGCGATTTGATCTCTAGTTCCCCTGCCTCTTCGAAACCAGCTTGTACTTCCGGTAGTTCTCGGTTCACATACTGCTGAAGCCTAGCTTGTAGGATTTTGAGCATCACCTTGCTGGCATGTGAAATGAGCGCAATTGTACGGTAGTTTGAACACTCTTTGGCATTGCCCTTCTTTGGAATTGGAATGTAAACTGACCTTTTCCAGTCTTGTGGCCACTGTTGAGTGTTCCAGATTTGTTGGCATATTGAATGCAGCACTTTAACAGCATCATCTTTTAGGATTTTAAATAGCTCGGCTGGAATACTGTCATCTCCGCTAGCTTTGTTGTTACTAATGCTTCCTAAGGCACACTTGACTTCACTCTCGAGGATGTCCGGCTCAAGTTCAGTGACCGCACTATCATGGCTATCAGGGACATTCAGATCTTTCCTGTATAGTTCTTCTGTGTATTCTTTCCACCTCTTCTTAATCTCATCTGCTTCTGTTAGGTCCCTGCCTTCTTTGTCCTTTATCATGCCCGTCTTTGCACAAAACGTTCCCTTGAGATCTCCAATTTTCTTGAAGAGATCTCTAGTCTTTCCCATTCTGTTGTTTTCCTCGATTTCTTTGCATTGTTCATTTAAGAAGGCCTTCTTGTCTCTCCTTGCTATTCTCTGGAACTCTGCGTTCAGTTGGGTATATCTTCCCCTTTCTCCTTGCTTTTCGCTTCCCTTCTTTCCTCAGCTACTTGTAAAGCCTCATCAGACAGCCACTTTGCTTTCTTGCATTTCTTTTTCTTTGGAATGGATTTCGTTGCTGCCTCCTGAACAATGTTACGGACCTCCGTCCATAGTTCCTCAGGCACTCTGTCTATCAGGTCTAATCCCTGAAATCTATTCCTCACCTCCACTGTATATTCATCAGGGATATGATTTAGGTCATACCTGAATGGTTTAGTGGTTTTCCCGACGTTCTTCAATTTAAGCCGAAATTTTGCAAGAAGCAGCTCATGATCTGAGCCACAGTCAGCTCCAGGTCTTGTTTTGACTGACTGTATGGAGCTTCTCCATCTTTGGCTGCAAAGGACATAATCAATCTGATTTCTATATTGACCATCTGGTGACGTCCATGTGTAGAGTCGCCTCTTGTGCTGTTGGAAAAGAGTGTTTGCTATGATCAGCGTGTTCTCTTGGCAAAACTCTATTAGCTTTTGTCCTGCTTCATTTTGTACACCAAGGCCATGCCTGCCTGTTATCCCGGTGATTTCTTGACTTCCTACTTTAGCATTCCAATCCCCTATGATGAAGAGGACATCTTTTTTTGGTGTGAGTTCTAGAAGGTGTTGTAGGTCTTCATAGAACCGATCAACCTCAGCTTCTTCGGCATCAGTGGTTGGGGCATAGACTTGAATTACTGTGATGTTGAATGGTTTGCCTTGGATTCGTACTGAGATCATTCTATCATTTTTAAGATTGTACCCCAATACTGCTTTTCCCACCCTTTTGTTGACTATGAGTGCTGCTCCATTTCTTCTAAGGGATTCTTGCCCACAATAGTAGATATGATGGTCACCTGAATTAAATTCGCCCATGCCTGTCCATTTTAGTTCACTGATTCCCAAGATGTCGATGTTCAATCTTGCCATCTCATGTTTGACCACCTCCAGCTTACCTTGATTCATTGATCTGACATTCCAGGTTCCTAAACAATATTGTTCTTTACAGCATCGGATTTTCTTTTCACCACCAGACACATCCACAGCTGAGTGTCCTTTCGGGTTTGGCCCAGCCGCTTCACTCTTTCTGGCGCTACTTGGAAATACCCTCTGCTCTTCCCCAGTAGTAAATTGGACACCTTCCGACCTGAGGGGCTCATCTTCCGGCATCATATCTTTTAGCCTTGTGATACGTTCCATGGGGTTTTCTTGGCAAGAATACTGGAGTGGGTTGCCATTTCCTTCTCCAGTGGACCACATTTTGTCAGAACTCTCTGCCATGACCTGTCCGTCTTGGGTGGCCCTGCACGGCATAGCTTATGGCTTCACTGAGTTACGCAAGCCCCTTCGCCACAACAAGGCTGTGATCCATGAAGGGGTGATAGGGGGAGATATGCCCAATTAAATGCAAAATTCCAGAGGTTAGCCAGAAGAGATAAGGAATTATTTTTAAACAAGCAATGCGCAGAAGCGGAAGAAGATAATAGAATAGGAAGGGCAAGAGGCCTCTTCCAGAAAATTAGAAACATCGGAGATAAATTCTGGGCAAAACTGGGTAACAAAGATGGCAAGGACCTAACAGAAGCAGAAGAGATCAAGAAAAGATGGCAAGAATATACGGAAGATCTGTATAGGAAGGATAATAATATCGGGGATAGATTTGACAGTGTGGTCAGTGAGCTAGAGACAGACATCCTGAAGAGTGAGGTTGAATGGGCCTTAAGAAGCATTGCTAATAACAAGGCAGCAGGAGATGACGGTATCCCAGCTGAGCTGTTTAAAATCTTGCCAGCAAATTTGGAAAACACAAGAATGGCCAACAGATTGGAAAAAATTAACCTATATCCCCATACCAAAAAAGGGAAGCACCAAAGAATGTTCAAACTATCGAACAGTGGCCCTTATTTCACATGCCAGTAAGGTAATGTTCAAGATCTTGCAAGGTAGACTCCAGCAATTCATGGACTGAGAATTGCCAGATGTACAAGCTGGGTTTAGAAAAGGTAGAGGAACTAGAGACCAAATTGCCAATATGCGCTGGATAATGGAGAAAGCCAGGGAGTTTCAAAAAAACATCTATTTCTGTTTTATTGACTATTCTAAAGCCTTTGACTGTGTGGGTCATAACAAATTGTGGCAAGTTCTTGGTGGTATGGGGATACCAAGTCATCTTGTCTGCCTCCTGAGGAATCTGTATAACGACCAAGTAGCAACGGTAAGAACAGACCATGGAACAACGGAGTGGTTTAAGATTGGGAAAGGAGTACGGCAGGGTTGTATACTCTCACCCTACCTATTCAACCTGTACGCAGAACACAACATGCGATATGCTGGGCTTGATGAAGCCAAGGCTGGAGTTAAAATCGCTGGAAGAAACATTAACAATCTCAGATATGCAGATGATACCACTTTGGTGGCTGAAAGTGAGGAGAAGCTGAGGAACCTCATGATGAAGGTGAAAGAAGAAAGTGCAAAAGCTGGGTTGCAGTTCAACCTCAAAAAAAACAAGATTATGGCAACCAGCTTGATTGATAACTGGCAAATAGAGGGAGAAAACGTGGAGGCAGTGACAGACTTTGTCTTTCTAGGCGCAAGGATTACTGCAGACGCTGACTGCAGCCAGGAAATCAGAAGATGTTTACTTCTTGGGAGGATAGCAATGACAAATCTTGATAAAATAGTGAAGAGCAGAGACATCACACTGACAACAAAGGTCCGCATAGTTAAAGCAATGGTATTCCCTGTAGTAACCTATGGCTGCGAGAGCTGGACCATAAGGAAGGCTGAGCGAAGGAAGATAGATGCTTTGGAACTGTGGTGCTGGAGGAAAATTCTGAGAGTGCCTTGGACTGCAAGAAGATCAAACCAGTCCATACTCCAGGAAATAAAGCCAGACTGCTCACTTGTGGGAATGATCTTAAAGGCAAAACTGAAGTACTTTGGCCACATAATGAGAAGACAGGATACCCTGAGAAGATGCTGATGCTAGGGAAAGTGGAAGGCAAAAGGAAGAGGGGCCGACCAAGGGCAAGGTGGATGGATGATATTCTGGAGGTGATAGACTCGACCTTGGGGGAGCTGGGGGTGGCGACGGCCGACGGGAAGCTCTGGCGTGGGCTGGTCCATGAAGTCACGAAGAGTCGGAAGCGACTGACCGAATAAACAACAAGCCATGAAAACAAAAGCAAGTAACAATACAGAGGAATATATCAGTAATAGCTATGTTTGAATTTAAAAACTGCAGTATATCTCTTTGAATATGAAGGATGATTAGTCTTGGCTTACAAGTTTAGTTCCTGACTGTTACTTATACTTACTTTATAATCCCCACTCGCCAAGAGCCATGTTACTTGCAGATGTATATTTTTAAAAATCCAAATATATATGAAATGTTCTTTTAAAAAAGGTTTAACAGATGGTCAAAAGCCAAGTAAAAACTTAAGACACATGATGGTTTGCTTTAGTTTTCTATCAGGTTATTCTCAAAATGTGAAGTTTCTCTTAACACAGTTAGAAAAATGTATTCCCAAAATGAAGGGAAGTACATACCCCTGAATGCAGGAAATGAGGCTAACCCCTTCCCTCCTCTCCATGAACCTGTTCTTCCAGTATGGAGATGGAAAGCATCCCTGCTTTTTCTTATACATTTTACAACACATTCAAATCCACCAAGAAACCAGTCATTTTCAAATAATGACACAGAAGGGCAAAGTAAGGGAAAAGTGAAAGAAGGCAGATATCATTTGAATGAATGACAATGTGTCATGGAAATACAATAAACTCATTTTTACATATACAAAATGTTATGTCAGTCAAACTAAATAATCATATTAAATATTTGAAAAAACATAACACAGTTTACAAAATTGCATTGTTTTTAAATTGTACATTCACACCAATAAATTTATTTTAATAAGACCAATATTTGCTGAAATACAAGTAGCATGATTGAACTTGTAAAAAAAAAATGTTCGTTTTCAAAATAAAAATTCTAGTCAAATGATAATAAATTACTCTAGTTTAATCCTTGATGTAGCTTTTGGAAACATCTTTCAGTTAGTGATAAATGCAACTAAAAGTCTAAAATAGCATCAATTTAAAAGAAATTGCATTTGTGGCTCAATTGTGATGGCTACTTTAAGAAGAATGATTTTATACTAGTTCCATTTTTATAATTTAATTTTAAGTAAAGCCCCATTTTCTGCAGAGATACTTTGCAAGCCAATTTCCATTTAAATACAGTGGGCCAGTTTGCATGATCAAGCAGCCCACCATGGCTTATTTAAGCCAGAGGGCTGCTGCACAGGCAGGTGGCCATTTTGAATATTCAAGCTGCAACTTCTCGTGTCATCTGAACCAGGCAAGGGTGGATTGTTGATGAGGTTAACAAACCACCTAGAATACATGAGCTCTTTTAGGGTTGTGGGTGGTTTGTTAACCACACCAACAACCCACCCTCACCAGGTTTGGACATCGTGACAAACTGTGGTCATGGCTTGAATATTCAAAAGTTGCCTGACACATACCACAACACTACAGTGATCGTGCAGACCAGGTAAGTGTTCACTTTTCCACCCCAAAGCATATATTCTTTATTTAAAAAAAATATTGGGCACAGTCCAGTTAAAGTTAAGTACTTTTACATCCCATTGATTTCAAAAGGAGAAATTCAAACGAGCCCTTAATTTTCTCATAGAAATAATTGTAGGAGCCTCGCTCTGGCTGAATTGTGCCCATTGGTTGTTATCTAGTCTAAAGTTCTGCATACCAATTCTATTGACTTCAATGGACCTTCAGCATGAATTATTATGGCCTGAACCGATCTATGTATGGAAACAGGTTCAAGTGATGACTTGGTTGGATATGATCATAGAATAGAATAGTAGGGTTGGAAGGGGCCTAGAAGGCCATCGAGTCCAACCCCCTGATCAGTGTGTGCAAAAGGAAGCTGCACGAAGCAGGAGGAGGAATTTGCATTGAGCACCCACAAGTGCATGCACTGCGCTTTGCAATAGATTAAGCGCGCACATGTGAACAAATAGTCTGTGCTGTCAGTTGTAACAGCACCAATCACCTCTTTGAGGATAATGGAGGCCCAAATGGCATCTGTGGCATGAAGCACGTTCATCAGCTTGATGTTTCCGCACCACCTACAGTCCCTCTTAGACAGAGAAAGCCTGGTCACAGTTATCCATGTTCTGGTAACATACAGACTACTGCTATGTGTTGTACATAGGCTTTGAAGATTCCTCCAGGTATTTCAAAATACAGCAGCTCAATTACTTGACTGGAACCAGGCAAATGGAACATATTTCACCAGTCTTAAAGCAACTGCACATGCTCCAGGTCTGCTCCTGGGTGCAATACAAAGTGCTGGTTTTAACCATCCAAGATCTAAATGGCTTAGGACCACATACCTAAAAAATTACCTTGTCCTGCATGAACCAACTTGAGTACTAAGAAGATCTTCAGAAGACCTTGTCTGACTCCTCCTCCCCCAGAGGTGAAGTGAGTAGGGACAAAGGTTAGAGCTTTTTTGGTTGCAGTGTCTGGCTTTGGAATCTTCTTCCCTGGGAGGCTTACCTGGTGCCAGATAAAGACCTCTTTATTTTCCCGGGCTTTTACAATATTTGTTTAGATCTTTATAGCCTAGGGTTCTTCCACATTAATTTTGTTTTAATGCTATCACATAGCTGTTCTGCTGTTTGATAAATCATGTTTTTTATTGGCGTTCGTGTTCTATTATTTTAAAATGTTATAAGTCTCTCTTTTGGACCAAAGTGCTAGGTAGAAATAAATGAACAAACATGTAAATAATTTGGTATTCATATTATAACAAAGCATTATGCACTGGACAAATCTGTATAGCAAACCAGGTAATTATGAATTTCCACAAGCTTGCTAATTAGGCGCAAAACATGCCTAGAAAGTGAAAATGAGACAGCCACAGAGACAGCCTTTGTTATTTTGAGAATCTGTCTTCACTGGGCAGTATCCAACTGTGTCATTCTGCTGGGTTCCAAACTATGCACAAGAGGAGAATCCAACTAAAGTTGCAGTTGCACAAGTCTAGTTGCACAACTGGTTGTACACTACTCTCACACAACCCGTTGAGGATTATGCTTGTGCAAGCATACTGCACAGCCACTTGTGCAACGGAAAGGTTCTGCAGAGCACCACTACCGCTATTTGAGTTTGCGGAATGACACTGTTGGATATCATCTTCTGGATGTTTAGTTGTTTCTAAAATAATTATCTGTGTTAATAGGAAGTGAGTTCCTAGGTGTTTTTTCCATTGTTCTGTTGCACTGAGAACTCCCCAAAGCTTTTAAGTATTAAGCTCTTCCAGTCCCATTTTCGTTAAACATGCCAAAGGAGGACATCCTAATTTCTGTAACCAAACCCCACCTCCTTCCTCTTTCTCTGTTACATATACTGCTGTTACTTTTATCTGCAGGGCACCCAACCCTGCCCTTCTCTTCTGATCCAGCTAGTCACCACATTTAGGAATCCTTCCACCAATCTGCTTCTGGGCACAACTGAAGTTGTTGATGATTACCTCTAAGGCCCTAATGGGGTAGACTCAGGATATCTTAGAGAGAATCTCTTTCCATATCATCCTTCCCACTCCCTAAAATCAGAAGGAGAGGTCCTTCTCTGTGTCCTAATATGGGTAGGGTAGAAGCCCATCTGAGGGGGATGAGAGAGAGAACCTTCTCATTGACTGCACCCAGATTATTGATCACTTTGCCCCTGAAAGTGTAGCTGGTCCCTTCCGGTGGCTGAAGACATGTTTATTCTGGCAGGCATTTGTTCTCTATGTAATGTTTTTATTGTTTTGGTTTTAACTGCTGACCCCGTCTCCTTGGCTGACTGTTTCATATTGCTGTTTTAATAATGTTGTGATTTCTAAATGTCATAAGCTGCCCTGATTGGTGCTTTTACAACATGTATAAAATTATTAAAGAATAATATAAAATATTGTCCCTTAACAGTTTGGAAGATGCTACTGCTGCTATGTATCACTTATATTTAAAGATCACCCTTCCATGGATGGGAGGGCTCCTTATTTCTGTATTGATTTATTGACTGAATTTCTCCCTGCCTTCTCCATTTGCAGAATGGGACAGAAGGTGAGCTTTGATGATTCCTTCCTCTCCCTGCAGTCTCCTCTTCCCCCTAAAATCTGCTCCACTGGGTCAAGGGACCTTCATGGGTCACGAAGACCCGTGGACTGGCCAGGTATGTTGTCTCCCAGGAGGATGGATTAGAGATGTGACTGAAAGGTTGCCTGCACTCATGAAGCCCACTGACAGGTATCCCTTTCTTCCCATCCATGTGGGAACAAATGATACCACCAAGCAGAGCTACAAAGAAATCATGTCAGACTTTGAAGCTTTGGGAAGGAAACTCAAGAACTTTGGGGCCCAGATAGTTTTCTCATCCATCCTTCCAGTAGTTAGAAGAGGGATAGAAAGGGAACGAAAAATACTCTGGGAGAATGACTGGCTACGAAGGTGGTGCCGACAAGAGAGATTTGGATTCTGGGACCACGGGCTTTACTTCCTGGAAGATGGGCTGATGGCAAGGGATGGGTTGCACCTCACAAAGCATGGGAAGAATGTGTTTGGCCACAGCATGAAAGTGAAGGATATATTGAAGGATATAACTTCATCAGGAGGGCTTTAAACTGAATCCTATGGGGAAGGGAGATGTAAAGTTGGGGGTAACAACCGACAAAGGCTCATGCACTGCAATGGAGAGAACAGCTCTGATAGCACCCAATAATAGTCTTCAGACACATGTAGGAAGAAAGCCAGACTATGAAGCACATGGTCTTCGATGTCTATATACTAATGCCCAGAGTATGGGAAACAAACAGAACAAACCTGAACTCTTAATACAAGAGGGAAATTATGACTTGATAGGTATAACTGAGACTTGGTGGGATGACTCTAATGCCTGGAATACAGCAATTGAAGGATATAACTTGTTCAAAAACAACAGGAGGAACAGAAAGGGAGGTGGGGTTGCACTGTATGTGAAAAATACGTATCTCTACACAGAAATACAGGAGGAGGAGCTTGGTAGCCCCAATGAGAGCATCTGGCTCAAAATAAATGGAGCAAAGAATAAAAGGAACCTGGTGGTCGGAGTCTACTACCGGCCACCCAATCAAGGAGAAGACGAGGATGAAACTTTTGAAAAGCAAATAGCCAATGTTTTAAGGAAGCATGATGTAGTAGTAATGGGGGACTTCAATTTCCCTTATATTTGTTGGGAGACAAATTCTGCAAAACATGGCCCCTCCAGGAAATTCCTGACTTGTGTGGCAGATAACTTCCTCCTACAGAAAGAAGAGGAAGGAACTAGAGGATCGGCTATCCTTGACTTGATCCGAACCAACAGAGATGACTTAGTGGATAAAGTAGCAGTTACAGGAACTCTGGGGGAAAGCCACCATGTTGTACTTAAGTTCTTGGTTCTAAGGGAAGCAAAAGCCGCGTTTAATCAAATGTGTACCCTGCATTTTAGGAAAGCTGATTTTAATAAACCCATAACAATGATAAGTAAGGTCCCATGGCAAACAACGCTAACGAAAAAAGGAGTCCAAGATGGGTGGGAGCTTTTAAAAAAGGAAATTCTCAAGGCACAATTACAAACCATTCCAACAAGAAGAAAAGGTGGAAGACAACAGAAGAAGCCAATGTGGCTTCACAAAAAGCTTAGAGATGACCTGAAAACAAAAAAGGACACATATAGGAAGTATAAAGAAGGCCAAGCAACAAAGGAAGAGTACAGGCAGGTAGCACAGAATTGCAGGGATGGTATCAGGAAGGCTAAAGCTGAAAACAAGCTGAGGTTAGCGAGGGATGCGAAAAGCAACAAAAAGGCTTTCTTCAACTACATGCATAGTAAAAGACAGAGGAAATAAATGGTAGTTCAGCTATTAAATAAGGATGGCAAAATGATAACAGATGACAAAGAAAAGGCAGAAGTGCTCATTTCTTACTTTGGCTCAGTCTTCTCCCAAAAGAGGTTCTATGACCGCCCTGGCAAAGATGAAGGGGCAGGATTGCAGCTTGAGATCAATAGGCATATGGTCAAGGAACACCTAATGACTCTGAATGAGTTCAAATCTCCAGGGCCAGATGAACTGCATCCTAGAGTAATAAAGGAACTGGCAGAAGAACTCTCAGAACCGCTGTCTATTCTCTTTGAGAAATCATGGAGGACGGGGGAAGTGCCAGATGACTGGAGGAGGGCTAACGTTGTCCCTGTCTTCAAAAAGGTAAAAAGGAGGAACCTGGGAACTACAGACCAGTCAGTCTGACATCAATCCCTGGGAAAATTCTGGAGCACATCATAAAGCAATCCATCTGGAAGCACCTTGACAACAATGCAGTGATTACTCAAAGCCAACATGGATTTGTCAAGAACAAATCCTGCCACATGAATCTGATCTCATTTTTTGATCAAGTCACCTCCCTTGTGGACTATGGGAATGCTGTAGACATAATATACCTCAACTTCAGCAAAGCTTTCAACAAAGTGCCCCATGATATCCTGATGGCAAATTAGCTCAAAGTGGGCTAGATGAAATAATGATCTGGTGGATCCACAGTTGGCTACAGAATCAGACGCAAAGAGTGCTTATCAATGGGACCTTCTCAAACTGGGGAGAGGTAACGTGTGGGGTACCACAGGGCTCAGTCCTGGGCCCAGTGCTCTTCAACATTTTTATTAATGACTTGGAGGAGGAGGTGCAGGGAATGCTGATCAAATTTGCAGATGACACAAAATTGGGCAGGATAGCTAATACTTTGGAAGACAGAAACAAAATTCAAAGTGATCTTGATAGACTGCAGCGCTGGGCAGAAAACAACAGAATGACATTTGATAGGGATAAATGCCAAGTTCTGCACCTAGGAAAAAGAAACCAAATGCACAGTTACAAGATGGGGGATACTTGGCTCAACAACACTACAAGCGAGAAAGATCTTGGCATTGTTGTAGTTCACAAGCTGAATACGAGCCAACAATGTGATGTGGCTGCAAAAAAAGGCAAATGCTCTTTTGGGCTGCATTAATAGAAGCATAACTTCCAAATCCCATGAAGTACTAGTTCCCCTCTACTCAGCACTGGTTAGGCCTCATGTGGAGTGCTGTGTCCAGTTCTAGGCACCACACTTTAAGAAGGATGCAGACAAACTGGAGAGGGTTCAGAGGAGGACAACAGAGTTGATCAGGGGACTGGAAACAAAGCCCTATGCAGAGAGACTGAAAGAACTGGGCATGTTTAGCCTTGAGAAGAGAAGACTGAGGGGAGATATGATAGTGCTCTTCAAGTACTTGAAAGGTTGTCACTGAGAGGAAGGCCAGGATCTCTTCTCGATCATCGCAGAGTGCAGGACACAGAATAATGGGCTCAAGTGACAGGAAGCCAGATTCCAGCTGAACAGGAAAAACTTCCTGACTGTTAGAGCAATATGACAATGGAACCAATTACCTAGGGAGGTAGTGGGCTCTCCCACACTAGAGGCATTGAAGATGAGGCTGGACAGCCATCTGTCAGGGATGCTCTGACTTGGATTCCTGCATTGAGCAGGGGGTTGGACTTGATGGTCTTGTAGACCCCTTCCAACCCTACTATTCTATGATTCTATGATTCTATGACCCTTCAGAACAGTATGGGAGATGTCTCTGGTGCATGGAGGGGGACGAGAAATTGGCAGATATCACCTCCCCCCTTCCTACCAGTCAGAGGGTCCTAGGTAGAACTGATGGGAATTGTTTGATATTGCTGCCTCCTGTTAAAAAGGCAGCTAGCACAGAAAAAACAAAAGGCAGAAGAAAATGAGTGTTTATCATTTCCACATGCACACAATGCTAAAAAAGAGACCACATCCTTCTTTTAGTGAAGAAAAGGTAAAATGGTTTACTCCAATATTCTTGCATAAAAATGCAGGTACAGCGTATACTTTCAAACAGAGTTTGTTCAGTCCATTTTTATGTTCTATAATGTAATTTTCCCGCAATAGGCTAATGGCAGACACCATTAGCCTATTGCACCCTTTAGACAACTGGAGAGCCACCCTGAGAGCTACTGCAGATGTGCCAGGTTACGGGATGCCAGTCTGCTGAGGAATCTGGAGGTCAGATTCCAGGGAATTTGGCCTCATTTGGGTCTGCAGCAGATTTGTCCAGCATCCCGACTTGCAGACAAGGTTGCAATATTCCTAACAAGAACTCAGGGGGCATTCCTGCTGGTGGGGTAAAAAGCGGATCCTTCCCATAGCGTTTATTCATTATGTCTCCAGTATTAATGACCCTAATATTATGTACATTATAAGATACGTAAAATGCCAATGACCCTATGTTTCAATTTATTAGAGAGCCTATGGAACCTATACAATTTCAGTTTGCTTTGGCCCAGTTGTGGACTTGCTTGCCAACTGAATTGGTATAGCCCAGTAAAAGCTTTACCACTTAATTATGTTCCTCAGTAATTCTGACAATCCTGGATGCCAACTAGCAGGCAGTGCCATCACCAGACCTTTTTAAAAGCCTATGGTGACATGCAAATAATTTAAATGAAAAATTTTACATAGCCAGGGATACCTAATATGATTGTACCAATGCCCAAGAAAATGGTACCTGATCTGAGCATTTAGTGTCCTAGGTAAAAGACTCATGTTGAAGTTCCGGTCTTGCTGCAGAAGGTGTTTATTTTATTGTAGAAGTCTGGCTGACAAAGCCAGAGCAACTGGGCCTTTAAAACAAACAAACAAACAAAGAATTATGTGAAAAGCCTTTTCTTTTTTTCTTACCTCAAAGATTCATCTTTGTCAAAATGCAACTAATACCGCAAATGCCCTCACTCGGCGCCAGCTTGTCTGGCTAAAAGGGGGGGGGCCATTGCGGGCGGGTGGGGTGACATGATGCAGGGGCCTTTGATTGGTGCACCCCAGTGGCACCACCATGCAAGGAGGGGCAGGCTGAGTTGCCTTAAACTCAGCCCCCTTCTCAAACTCAGCTCTATGGCTCAACGCAGCTAGAAAGAACTACAGCTCCGCCAGAAACAACGAAGGACACCGGCCTGCTGGAGACCGGTGTCGTCGCGCACACTGAGGGCCCCAGCTCTTGAGGCTGCAGTGCGCCCACCCCCCCTTTCTCCTCGGTCACGACGAGGGACTTTGGCCTGCTGGAGAACGGCTTCGTCCTCGTTCCAGCCGCCTCGACCCAGCGTGCTTCTGCGCGCCAAAATCTTCGCTTGGTGATATTGTTTGCCTCCCTCCCTCCTTCACCGGATCCTTTCCTCTCGTCGGCCCGTCGGCTCGGTCTCCTCGTGTACTCGCTCTCCTGCCCGCTCGCCCGCCCGCGCGCTCGCTCAACCCGCCTGCCCGTCTGCTCCGTCTCCTCGTGTACTCGCTCGCCATGCCCGCCCACCCGGCCGCCCGCGCGCACTCGCTCATCCCGCCAGCCTGCACGCCCACACGCTTGCCTGACGGGCCCGCCGGCTGCCGGGCCGGCTCACGGCCCACCTGCCGGCCTGTCTACCCGGCCGCCGGCCTCGCCGGCCTCTTCCTCCTCGCCTTGCCGGCCTCCCTGAGGTGTTGCTCCCAGCGGGAGGCGTCGGCGGGCGGGTGAGCGCGGCGCCGGTGTTTGCCGGCAGCAGCGCTCCAAGCGACTGTCTGACTGCCCCCCCCCCACTGGTCAGCCGAGCCTGCCTGTTGGAGGGACGCCTGGCTGCTGAGCCGAGTCGGGGCGTGTATATCACAGCCCGATTGGTTGCCTCCTATGGGCTTGGGACGTCTCCCCCTCCCACCCAAAAAATAAATAAATAAATAAATAAATAATAATAATAATAATAATAAAAAAATAGGAAGAGCTGTGGCTCAGTGGTAGAGCACATGCTTGGCATGCGGAAGGCCCCAGGTTTAATCCCCAGCGTCTCCAGGTAGGGCTACGAAAGAATCCTGCCTGAAACTTTGGAGATCTGCTGCTGCTAGTCAGTGTCAACAATTCTGTGCTAGATGGACCCAGGGTCTGAATCAGTATAAGGCAGCTTCCTATGTTTGTATGAAAAGAAAGCTTTAATTAAATAAATAATAATATTAATATTAATAATAATAAAAATAATAAAATTAATTAAATTACGATTATTAAATATTTAATTAATAAAATTGCGTAACAGCGGCGGCTGCCTGTTTGGCGCCTCCCGTGACAGGGTGCCCTCGGCTACGGGCGCCCACACTCAAACGCAGCTCCATCACCTTTGGCCCCTGGCTGCGCCTCTTGAAAATCTGATTTTCTATCTAAACGGTAGTGCAGCGCTCCCATCTTCCTCCCCAGGCCTCTCTGTCTCAGTCTGGAACTCATACCCACAGATCTTAAGACTGTGTGGTGGCTGCCTATTGTCTGGGGTGCCCAGCGGCTTTATTAACTCTTTGATGGTGTCAAGGGCTCCTTAGAGGGCTCTCTCAGTCTAATCCAGTAGCCAAGTCCAGACATAGACAAAGGGATTCTTTTCAAAGATTTATTCTTCCTTTGCAACTTAACAACTCTACAGGTATCAACTAGATCTGAGCAGCAGCATCCCTATGCCCTAAGTTGGAACAGTTGGTCCCCGTTTGAAAAGCAATTACTGGCAGACCCCTGAATATAAGGACTAGGGAAAATCCCTCCCCTTTTCTAGGGTTGGCAGAGAATTTCTCCCCGAAACTTCGGGGGGCCGAGCGCCAACGTGTTCGGCCCCCCGAACAAGTTTCGGGGAGAAATTCTCCCCACCCCCCGCACCCCCTCCAGGATGGGACTTACCTTTGGCGAATGTCCCTCCCAGCGGCGGGTCCGGCCGGCGGTTCGGCGGGTGTTCGCCCGGAGCGGGAGCGGCAGCCAGTCTTTCGACCGGCTGCCGCCGCCGCCCCCATTCCAATCAAAGAAAAAAAAAAACGCCCCCGTGATAGGCTACGTGATGATTAACGTAGCCTATCACGGCTAGATTTGCAAAGTCAGCCATGATAGGCTACGTAAATCGTCACGTAGCCTATCACGGGTGACTTTAAAAAAAAAAAAGCGCATACGGATAATGGCAGCCCCCATAGGGAGCCGCCATTCCCATTCCTTATTTGGTCGCTGTAGTCTACGTAAAGATTTATGTAGACTACGGCGAAAATAAGGGCAACGCTATTTGCGTTGCCCTTATTTTCGCCGTACTCTACGCCGTACTCTACGTAAAGAATCGTCACGTAGCCTATCACGGGGGTGGGTTGTTTTTTTTAAAAAAAACTTTTTAGTTCGCGGCCGGGTGAGGCGGGAAGCCTCCCCCCCGGCCTGAATTTCGGCCGGGCGAGGTGGGAAGCCTCCCCCCCCCGGCCTGAACTTCGCGGGGGGAGCAGCGAAGCACCTCCCCCCCACTGCGAACAAGCTTCGAGGACAGGTAAGTGACTTTCGTCCATCCCTACTCTTTTCCCTTGGATCCTCGGGGCGCAGCCGTTGAGTGCGCGCCTTCACTAAGTCTGCTATCTGTGCTCGGTCAGATACTGTGCTCGGTCAGGAGTAGAAGGCTACTCCTTCTCGTAATGTCTTTCGCCCGAGGAGGTGTGCGAATGGCTTGTTTAGGCCTCTCGCAGAAGGGCCGCCATTGCCCTTCTCTGCGTAAGGACCTGTTTGACTTTCACTCCAATGTTGACTCCTTCCCAGCTGGGGTCGGCAACAGATCTGGCAGTGGCCACGTTCACCAGGTGGTCTCCCGCACCGGCCCTCGGCCGATGGCGGGTCCGCTGCTTCAGCACTGCTACCTGTGCTGGGAGTAAAGCCCCAGTGGGCACATGCTCCCAGGACACGTGCAGTTTTCATCGTGAATGCGCCCTTGTAGCAGTCAGCACTCTTGCACCTCTTGTCCAATGCTCGGGGAGGGGAGGGTCCCCTTGGAAAAGCCGAGGCAGTAGGAAGCTCTGGATGGCCAATGCCTAGTAAGGTTGGCGCTGATACTCCGGCTTTAAGACACTACCCAACTGGGGGAACGCGTCTTAACTTGGAACATGGTTTTTGCTAGGTTCTAGGGCCCCCCTAGCATTTTTTCTTTAGGTCAACATAGACCATCCCTACCTCGTAAGCAACATTTCTCCTCGCTAGGCGTCAACAGGTTCAGGAGAGGTTAACAATGCAGTACTGGCAGAAGGGTTTTAGCCCCCCCCCCTTTTTTTTCCACACCCCTTTAGCTATTCTAGGGATCTCCCTTCTCGAAATGGTGCCCAGGAAATCCTCTAGGGAGTTTATCCTGATTCGTAACCTCTCTTTCCTGAGCGCCAGTCAATTATCACGAGATCCCTGATCATCTCTGCTCAGTGTGTCACACCTCTTCGATGAGGCAGCTGTCTTTGTCTGGGATCCCGGCCACGGGTCCCTGATGGGCATGTGCTACATGGAGTCCAAAGATGGTGGTCATTGTTCTGACCTAACGCAAGTATTGCTTCCCCTTTTCTGTTACTTCGGTGCCCCTTAGCTCACAAAGGCTGAGGGCCTGTCTCCCACAGCAACATTCAGTGAAGCCAATCCGATACCCTTAGGTGTTATTCTCACCTCCCTCAGGACAATTTTCAGGTCCGTTAGGCACAGCTCCAATTAGTTATACATCAGGCATGGCTTCAACTTAGTAGGGCTTTAATGGCACCTCCTTTCAGAAGCGTGAGCCTCTCCTCAAAGCCGGACTGCGGACTCACATGGTTCCGCCCTTACCCCAAGGGGTTTCAGATTCTTAGGGCAGGTCCAATCGTGCAGTGGGTAAAGGCCTGCAGAGTGGAGGCTGCCACCCCCACCAAGCACATTGAGGGATAACCTTATAGCCAAGTCAGTAACCCCCCCCCCTTCGCTATGACAACATGACCACGTTATTCATTCTCCATCCTCCCAAAATTGGAGGGTCCTGTCATGTGTCAGTGTGTTCGCGCTCCAGAGTCAGTATTACAACATCTGGTTCTGGGTCCACCATGTGCTGGGTTAGGCAAACCCAATTGTCGATGCCTTGTCATGAAATTAGGTCAACATCTTCTGGGCCTTAGCCCCGTAGGTGCTCCATTCCCAGATCCCATCCTTGCAGTACAATGGGAGATCGGGATACTGAAGGCAGGCATGCCAGCCTGCATTCCATGGCTCTCCGTACAGGAGCTGCCTGTGACAGAGCAGGGTGTGTGTGCCACGCATTAGGCAAAACCTCAGCGATAGGATTCATGGCCCTTATCTATAGATCATTGGCCACAATTTCACGCCTCCATAAGGAACAACAGACTATTTGGGACTATAAGTCGCAAGCTGGCCATTTAGCCTTCCAGCCCACAAAGGTGGGTTTCACTGACTCCATGTCAGAATTTAGGTTTCGGCGTGCAAGATAGTGTTGGGCACAGATGTTTGCCTGCATTAGTAAATTAACCACCCTCTCTCTCCGGATACCCCTTTCGGGCTCCGGGGGTAATGGCCCTCCATTTGAGCTTTCCAATAAGACGTTTCCCTGTTCCACGTAGCAGCCCTAACGGAATGCAGGGTTGGTCTGGGCTCACAAGGCCGACTTGTCCCGGAGGGCCTTGATTTGCTGCAAGGTACAGGTCTGGCCCAAAGTAATCCATTTACATATTTGGTGATCAAATTGATCGGCATGGCAAGGGCACGGCAGTGGCCCACGGCCAAACGCAAGTCAACGGATTATGCTCTGGCGGCACCTTATGGGTTTTATGGCATGCCACGGGTCTGAGGAGGGGCCTCCGTTTTTATCACTTCAACGGTTTGCTGTTGACTTAAGGGCAATTGTGTAGTTTCCCTTAATGTGCTTATTCCTTAGACCAGCAGACTCATCGTACGCCGGTACGGGTGCTCTTACATGGGAACGTTTTGATGTCTAGAGCTGCATGAAGAGCTTGTATGTCTTCTTCAGAATTCAGCTTCTGTCACCCTGTCACATTAAGATCCAGTGGCTCCATAGACGTGGCATACGGTGGGAGTCCCCTCCTCACTCTGTCCCACCAAGTTTGTCAGTCTTCCTCCGCAGGTCCAGGTGCTGCACATTGGAGGGAATGACTTTGGCTGTAAGCCAGGCGAGGACCTGATGGAACAGGCCTTGGTTGAGATACAGGTGGTCCGGCATACCTGGCCGGAAGTAGCCTATTGCAGCCCTCATTTCTCCCATGGATCAATGGGAAGGAATGGAATGACGTTGCCAGTGGCAGGGCACATCGGAAAGTGCACAGAGAAATGGCTTATTGACAGGTGAATGAGGTGATGGATGCACCACCCGCCAGGGAATTCTGTGGACATGGAGGGAGCATTACAGGTAGGATGGTGTCCGCCTGTCTCATTTAGTGAATAACATATGTCTGTCTGATCTGCAAAGGGGCCTGCGGGAAGTTCTTCTGTGCAGGTGGGGGGAGTTTCACAAGCTCTAGGCTTGTGACTCCTGTGGCAGCTAGGACGGGCAAAACAGGAAAGTAGGGATGGTGTGCATGCAGAGGCACCTTATGGTGACAGGTGACGCCTGAGGGCCCCCCGAACGGGTTGTGCGGCTCGGCAGGGGGATAAGGGTTGCCTGGGAGACCAACCCTACTCACTCACCCAGGTGTTTCGCGGCACCGGGTTGGGGGTGACATCGGAAGGTCTACCTCCCCCAGAAGGGGCAGTCCGGAGGGATGGCGAGATCACCGCCACCCCTCAGGCTGGGTATGTTTTCGCCCAAGAAGTGCCAGCTAGCCGCTGACACAGTTAGATGCCCGTCCTAGTTACCCCTTTGCAGCTATTTCAATAAATGTGGCCCAATTTTCAACCCAAGCTTGTTGTCTGCGTCTTCTTTAACCCATCTCCGCTCGCAAATGCCCTCACCCGGCGCCAGCTTGTCTGGCTAAAAGGGGGGGGCATTGTGGGCGGGTGGGGTGACATGACGCAGGGGCCTTTGATTGGTGCACCCCAGTGGCACCACCATGCAAGGAGGGGCAGGCTGAGTTGCCTTAAACTCAGCCCCCTTCTCAAACTCAGCTCTCTGGCTCAACGCAGCTCCCTCCCACCCTCCCCTAAGCAGTGTGGGTTTATTACTGGTTGCCCTTTGGGAATCATGTAGGAATTTTTTGGCTCACAGTTCGATTGGCCTATTACTGTGCGTCTTTTTTGCCTACGTCACACTGTTTTGCGGATCGAGTGTGTCCTGTAAGGGAATATGGTCTTTATCATCAGTCACATTCCAGTTGGCGGCTAGGACGGGCAAAACAGGAAAGTAGGGATGGTGTGCATGCAGAGGCACCTTATGGTGACAGGTGATGCCTGAGGGCCCCCCGAACGGGTTGTGCGGCTCGGCGGGGGGATAAGGGTTGCCTGGGAGACCAACCCTACTCACTCACCCAGGTGTTTCGCGGCACCGGGTTGGGGGTGACATCGGAAGGTCTACCTCCCCCAGAAGGGGCAGTCTGGAGGGATGGCGAGATCACCGCCACCCCTCAGGCTGGGTATGTTTTCGCCCAAGAAGTGCCAGCTAGCCGCTGACACAGTTAGATGCCTGTCCTAGTTACCCCTTTGCAGCTATTTCAATAAATGTGGCCCAATTTTCAACCCAAGCTTGTTGTCTGCATCTTCTTTAACCCATCTCCGCTCACAATTCATTCTCACTGTTCAACAAAGATTGTTTTAGTTTTGATTTCTGTTTATGAAAGAACAGCATTTCATTTGATGAAAAATTTTCACTGAAGTCAGCAAAGAGAAGCTGCAATTGAGAAAAATTATGTCTTCAACAGTACACTTTCCAGAAAAACAAGCTATCTGGTTTAAAAAAGAATAGAGCCTTTGCAGTTCTCAGAAACAGTGACTCATACATTGGCTCAAGTACATTACAGGTCACCCCTAAGTAACTCCAATAAAGAACTACCTGGCATTTTTCCATATGGTGACTCTTACTCCATTCATACTGCCGGCAACTATTTTAAGAATTCTTACCTACAACAAACAATTGAATAGTCAGTCAAACTTATGCTAGGAAAAGTTGGAAGAATGAATCATTTGTGCAGGAATAACCTCAGAATTTGGAAGTGTGGATGATTGTCTGGAAGTTGGTTGAGGGTCCAATTAAATTAAGAATCAAATGGCTTAAGGCCTGGCTACCTAAAGAGAGACTCTCTGTGTATCATCCTGCTGGAGACTTGAGTTCTGCTGTGGGTGGACCATACCAAACAAAGTCCAGAGTTAGGGAACTCATAACAGGGCCTTCTCAGTGGGGCACTGAGCTGTGGGATGCCCTCCCTCTGGTCTGGCACTAACTTTGGTTAGTTTTTGGCACCACCTGAAAACAATTCTTTTCCACTACACATTTTGATTAACAGTTGGGCTTATGTATCAAAGCGAGATAGTTGATGGGCAGTGTATATTGAATTTGACACTGAATAACTGTGTATTGGACTGAATTTTATAATTATACCTTGTATATTGTGACCACCTGTGGTCATTTTACAATAAAAGGAAGGATATAAAAAAAAAGTATAAATAATAAAATAAAGAAAATTCCACCTGCAAACATTTGCCCTCTACAGGACTGGCAGGCCTTCTTTCATTCAAATAATGCTGCCCCTAACTGGAAATATGCCTAATCCAGGTATTACCCATATGCATAGGGTGGCCATGTGTTCTACAGAGAGGGGTCCTCTACTTGAAGTGCTGTCCAGTCCAAGTTTAAAGATAAAGAACTATCAGAAGGTTTATCAGGTAGGAGTTGAAGTTGCCCATCAGCAGTTAGCACCTGGATAGCAAACTAAGCAGGTACCCAGCATACCTGGTCACAGTCTTCCCACTATGGCGTAATGTATTGTATATCTATTTAAATTGTAGTAATTATTTCATAGAATCATAGAATAGTAGGGTTGGAAGGGGCCTGTAAGACCATCAAGTCCAACCACCTGCTCAGTGCAGGAATCCAAGTCAGAGCATCCCTGACAGATGGCTGTCCAGCCTCGTCTTGAACGCCTCCAGTGTGGGAGAGCCCACCACCTCCCTAGGGAATTGGTTCCATTGTCGCATTGCTCCAACAGTCAGGGGTTTTTTCCTGATGTTCAGCCGGAATCTGGCTTCCTGTCACTTGAGCCATTATTCCGTGTCCTGCACTCTGGGATGATCGAGAAGAGATCCTGGCCTTCTTCTCTGTGACAGCCTTTCAAGTACTTGAAAAGGGCTATCATATCTCCCCTCAGTCTTCTCTTCTCAAGGCTAAACATGCCCAGTTCTTTCAGTCTCTCTTCATAGGGATTTGTTTCCAGTGCCCTGATCATCTTTGTTGCCCCCCTCTGAATCCTCTCCAGCTTATAGATTAATAGAGTCATAGAATAGTAGGGTTGGAAGGGGCCTACAAGGCCATCGAGTCCAACCCCCTGCTCAATGCAGGAATCCAAGTCAGAGCATCCCTGACAAATGGCTGTCCAGCCTCGGCTTGAAGGCCTCCAGTGTGGGGGAGCCCACCACCTCCCCAGGTAATTGGTTCCATTGTCGTATTGCTCTTACAGTCAGGACGTTTTTCCTGATGTTCAGCTGGAATCTGGCTTCCTGTAACTTGAGCCCATTATTCCGTGTCCTGCACTCTGGGATGATCAAGAAGAGATCCTGGCCTTCTTCTCTGTGACAACCTTTCAAGTACTTGAAGAGTGCTATCATATCTCCCCTCAGTCTTTTCTTCTCAAGGCTAAACATGCCCAGTTCTTTCAGTCTCTCTGCATAGGGCTTTGTTCCAGTCCCCTGATCATCTTTGTTGCCCTCCTCTGAACCCTCTCCAGTTTGTCTGCATCCTTCTTCAAGTGTGGTGCCCAGAACTGGACACAGTACTCCAGATGAGGCCTAACCAGTGCTGAGTAGAGGGGAACTAATACTTCCTGGGATTTGGAAGTGATGCTTCAATGAATGCAGCCCAAAATAGCATTTGCCTTTTTTGCAGCCACATCACACTGTTGGCTCATATTCAGCTTGTGATCGACAACAATTCCAAGATCCTTCTCGCTTGTAGTGTGGTTGAGCCATGTATCCCCCATCTTGTAACTGTGCATTTGGTTTCCTTTTCCTAGGTGCAGAACTTGGCATTTGTCCCTATTAAATGTAATTCTGTTGTTTTCTGCCCAGCGCTCCAGTCTATCCAGATCACTTTGAATTTTGTTTCTGTCTTCCAAAGTATTAGCTATCCCTCCCAATTTTGTGTCATCTGCAAATTTGATCAGCATTCCCTGCACCTCCTCCTCCAAGTCATTAATAAAAATGTTGAAGAGAACTGGGCCCAGGACCGAGCCCTGCGGTACCCCACTTGTTACCTCTCCCCAGTTTGAGAAGGTCCCATTGATAAGCACTCTTTGAGTCCGATTGTGTAGCCAACTGTGGATCCACCGGACCATTGTTTCATCTAGCCCACTTTGAGCTAGTTTGCTCATCAGGATATCATGGGGCACTTTGTCGAAAGCTTTGCTGAAGTTGAGGTATATGATGTCTACAGCATTCCCACAGTCTACAAGGGAGGTGACTTGATCAAAAAATGAGATCAGATTTGTCTGGCAGGACTTGTTTTTGACAAATCCATGTTGGCTTTGAGTAATCACTGCATTGTTGTCAAGGTGCTTCCAGATGGATTGCTTTATGATGTGCTCCAGAATTTTCCCAGGGATTGATGTCAGACTGACTGGTCTGTAGTTCCCAGGTTCCTCCTTTTTACCCTTTTTGAAGATAGGGACCACATTAGCCCTCCTCCAGTCATCTGGCACTTCCCCCGTCCTCCATGATTTCTCAAAGAGAATAGACAGCGGTTCTGAGAGTTCTTCTGCCAGTTCCTTTATTACTCTAGGATGCAGTTCATCTGGCCCTGGAGATTTGAACTCATTCAAAGTAATGAGGTGTTCCTTGACCATATGCCTATTCATCTACAGCTGCAATCCTGCCCCTTCAGCCTGTACTTCGCCTTTGCCAGGGGGGTCATAGAACCTCTTTTGGGAGAAGACTGAGCCAAAGTAGGAATTGAGCACCTCTGCCTTTTCTTTGTCATCTGTTATCGTTTTTCCATCCTTATTTAATAGCTGAACCACCATTTCTTTCCTCTGCCTTTTACTATGCACATAGCTGAAGAAAGCCTTTTTGTTGTTTTTAACATCCCTTGCTAACCTCAGCTCATTCTCAGCTTTAGCCTTCCTGACGCCATCCCTGCAATTCTGTGCTATCTGCCTGTACTCTTCCTTTGTTACTTGGCCTTCTTTCCACTTCCTATATGTGTCCTTTTTTGTTTTCAGGTCATCCCTAAGCTTTTTGTGAAGCCACATTGGCTTCTTCTGTTGTCTTCCACCTTTTCTTCTTGTTGGAATTGCTTGTGATGGTGCCTTGAGAATTTCCTTTTTAAAAGCTCCCACCCATCTTGGACTCCTTTTCTCGCTAGCATCGCTTGCCATGGGACCTTACTGATCATTGTTCTAAGTTTATGAAAATCAGCTTTCCTAAAATCCAGGGTACGCGTTTGACTTCACTCGGCTTTTGCTTCCCTTAGAACCAAGAACTCAAGTACAACATGGTTGCTTTCCCCCAGAGTTCCTGTAACTGCTACTTTATCCACTAAGTCATCTCTGTTGGTTCGGATCAAGTCAAGGATAGCCGATCCTCTAGTTCCTTCCTCTACTTTCTGTAGGAGGAAGTTATCTGCCACACAAGTCAGGAATTTCCTGGAGGGGCCATGTTTTGCAGAATTTGTCTCCCAACAAATATCGGGGAAATTGAAGTCCCCCATTACTATTACATCATGCTTCCTTAAAACATTGGCTATTTGCTTTTCAAAAGTTTCATCCTTGTCTTCTCCTTGATTGGGTGGCCGGTAGTAGACTCCGACCACCAGGTTCCTTTTATTCTTTGCTCCATTTATTTCAACCCAGATGCTCTCGATGGGGCTACCAAGCTCCTCCTCCTGTATTTCTGTGCAGAGATATGTATTTTTCACATACAGTGCGACCCCACCTCCCTTTCTGTTCCTCCTGTTCTTTTTGAACAAGTTATATCCTTCAATTGCTGTATTCCAGTCATGAGAGTCATCCCACCAAGTCTCAGTTTTACCTATCAGGTCATAATTTCCCTCTTGAATTAAGAGTTCAAGTTCGTTCTGTTTGTTTCCCATACTCTGGGCATTAGTATATAGACATCGAAGACCATGTGCTTCATAGTCTGGCTTTCTTCCTACATGTGTCTGAAGACTATTATTGGGCGCTATCAGAGCTGTTCTCTCCATTGCAGTGCATGCGCCTACGTCCAATGTTACCCCCAACATTACATCTCCCTTTCCCGTAGGATTCAGTTTAAAGCCCTCCTGATGAAGTTCTTCATGCTGTGGCCAAACACATTCTTCCCATCCTTTGTGAGATGCAACCCATCCCTAGCCAACAGCCCATCTTCCAGGAAGTATAGCCTGTGGTCCCAGAATCCAAATCTCTCTTGTCGGCACCACTTTCGTAGCCAGTCATTCACCCGGAGTATTTTTCGTTCCCTTTCTATCCCTCTTCTAACTACTGGAAGGATAGATGAGAAAACTATCTAGGCCCCAAAGTTCTTGAGTTTCCTTCCCAAAGCTTCAAAGTCTGACGTGATCTCTTCGTAGCTCCGCTTGGCGGTATCATTTGATCCCACATGGATGAGAAGAAAGGGATACCTGTCAGTGGGCTTTATGAGTGCAGGCAACCTTTCAGTCACGTCTCTAATCTGTCCTCCCGGAAGACAACATACCTGGCGAGTCCATGGGTCTTCGCGACATACTTGGGTCTTGATCCCACGCAGCAAGGAGTTTCCCACTACTACCACTCTTCTCTTCTTCTTCTTGTAGGCCTGGGTTTCATCGCCTCTGTTTGACTGACCTTCAGCCTCTTGCTCACTCTCATGCAGGTTCCCCTGTGATTCTTCCTCTGCAGGCTATCCTCCAGTCTCATCCGCAAGTACCTGGAATTGGTTCCACAGCTCCACTGCTTCCACTCGTGCAGAGTGGCATCTAGTTCTTCTTCTCCTAACTGTCACCCTTTTCCAAGGAGTATCCTCTATTCCATTTTTCTTCACCTCAGCATTTCCCACTGCCTCATCTCGCTGTCGCTCTTCAAGCTTCTGGTCTGCCCTTTGCTGCTGTAGTTCCCCCATTCTGTCCAAGAACTCTTCGTGTTCTCTTATTCCCCTGAGGGTCGACAGTCGCCGCTCCAGTCCACTTTTTCCTCCAGCAGCGTGATCAACTTGCACTTGTTGCAGGTGTAGGCCATGTTGTTCTCAGGCAAGAAAACAAACATTGCACACACCTTGCAGGTCACCACCACTGGAGAGTCTTGTCCTTCCATTGCCTCTTTTCCCTTTTTGTGTCTAGCTTTGTGATTGTTCTAGACTAGCCTGTGCCTGCTCCTCTACTCAGTAGAGGTTAAAAGCAGAGTCCCACTGGTGTGAAAGTGTGTGTTACAAGACAAATAAATGGAAAAAAGTTAGTTAAAATAAAAAATAAAAATAATAAAAAAAAATGTTAGGGGCCTCCCCCTTGACCTCCCCTGCCGAACTCCCCTGGCCAACTCCTGTTTGCTCCCCCTGTCCGCTCGCTCTGTTCGCTCGCTCTCTGGGATCTTGCTTGCTTCTGTAGTCCCTGGACCAGCTGGAGCAGCTTGCTCTGCTCTGCTCTGCTCAGCTGGGAGGCAGGAAACAGACTGAAGCTTCCTGCCCACTCAGCTGGGATTACTCAGGCTACACACCCGCAATTCAGTTGGAGCTCTCAGAAGCACCTGGTGAGCTCACAGTCACTCAGAAGGATAAAGGGCAGCCCCCTGGGCTTCCTGCAGCCCACTTACCTCTTAGCCTCTGTCTCCTTTGTCTCCTTTGTCTCTTCAACCACTGCAACTCCCCTGGCCAACTCCTGTTTGCTCCCCCTGTTCGCACGCTCTGTTCGCTCGCTCTCTGGGAGCTTGCCTGCTTCTGTAGTCCCTGGACCAGCTGGAGCAGCTTGCTCTGCTCTGCTCTGCTCAGCTGGGAGGCGGGAAACAGACGATGCTTGTCTGCATCCTTCTTAAAGTGTGGTGCCCAGAACTGGATACAGTACTCCACATGAGGCCTAACCAGTGCTGAGTAGAGGGGAGTACTTCATGGGATTTGGAAGCTATGCTTCTGTTAATGCAGCCCAAAAGAGCATTTGCCTTTTTTGCAGCCACATCACATTGTTGGCTCATATTCAGCTTGTGATCTACAACAATGCCAAGATCCTTCTCGCTTGTAGTGTTGTTGAGACAAGTATTCCCCATCTTGTAACTCTGCATTTGGTTTCTTTTTCCTAGGTGCAGAACTAGGCATTTATCCCTATTAAATGTCATTCTTTTGTTTTCTGCCCAGTGCTCCAGTCTATCAAGATCACTTTGAATTTTGTTTCTGTCTAGTATTAGCTATCCCGCCCAATTTTGTGTCATCTGCACATCTGATCAACATTTCCTGCACCTCCTCCTCCAAGTCATTAATAAAAATGTTGAAGAGCACTGGGCCCAGGACTGAGCCCTGAGGTACCCCACTCGTTACCTCTCCCCAGTTTGAGAAGGTCCCATTGATAAGCACTCTTTGCATCTGATTCTGTAGCCAACTGTGGATCCACTGGATCGTTGTTTCATCTAGCCCACTTTGAGCTAGTTTGCCATCAGGATATCATGGGGTACTTTGACGAAAGCTTCGCTGAAGTCGAGGTATATGATGTCTACAGCATTCCCACAGTCCACAAGGGAGGTTACTTGATCAAAAAATGAGATCAGATTCATCTGGCAGGCTTTGTCCTTGACAAATCCATGTTGGCTTCGAGTAATCACTGCATTGTTTTCAAACTGCTTACAGATGGATTGCTTTATCATCTGCTCCAGAATTTTCCCAGGGATTGATGTCAGACTGACTGGTCTGTAGTTCCCAGGTTCCTCCTTTTTACCCTTTTTGAAGATAGGAACAACGTTAGCCCTCCTCCAGTCATCTGGCACTTCCCCCGTCCTCCATGATTTCTCAAAGACAGCGGTTCTGAGAGTTCTTCTGCCAGTTCCTTTATTACTCTAGGGTGCAAGTCATCTGGCCCTGGAGATTTGAATTCATTCAAAGTAATGAGGTGTTCCTTGACCATATGCCTATCGATCTCAAGCTGCAATCCTGCCCTTTCAGCCTGTACTTCACCTTTGCTAGGGCAGTCATAGAACCTCTTTGTAGAGAAGACTGAGCCAAAGTAGGAACTGAGCACTTCTGCCTTTTCTTTGTCATCTGTTATCACTTTGCCATCCATATGTAATAGTGGAACCGCCATTTCTTTCCTCTGTCTTTTACTGTGCACATAGCTGAAGAAAGCCTTTTGTTGCTTTTAGTATCCCTTGCTAACCTCAGCTCTTTTTCAGCTTTAGCCTTCCCGATGCCATCCCTGCAATTCTGTGCTACCTGCCTGTACTCTTCCTTTGTTGCTTGGCCTTCTTTCCACTTCCTATATGTGTAGGGCTGTTAGAGAATTCCACCACGGACTCCGCCCCTCGGAGTCCATGGCAGAACAGACCACCCACCACCGCCACCCCACGAAGTTGCCCCAGAATGGATCCTACCTGCTACCGGCCGGGTCCGGTCCATCTGCTGCTGTCCGCTGCCGGTCTGCAGACGAAAATGGCTTCTGACATAGCGGACGCCATTTACGTCCCTTCGCTTTGCCGTGATAGGCTGTGTAAATCTTTATGTAGCCTACCATGGCAAAAAGCAGGGATGCAAATGGCGTAAAGATTTACACTACACCGGACGCCATTTGTGTCCGCAGACTGGAAGCAGCCGGAAGTCCACCAGTGGCCGGAGCCAGCCGGCAGCCCCGCGGACTCGCCGCAGAGTGGAGCCGGCCAGCAAGGATTCCGGGGAGTAGGGACAGATCGCCTCCCCCTCCCCACGGACCACCCCCATGGACTCCAGGTAAGGGGGTTTCGTAAATCCCTATACATGTGTACTTTTTTTGTTTTTAGGTCATCTCTAAGCTTTTTGTGAAGCCACATTGGCTTCTTCTGTTGTCTTCTGCCTTTTCTTCCTGTTGGAATTGTTTGTAATTGTGCCTTGAGAATTTCCTTTTTTAAGAACTCCCACCCATCTTGGACTCCTTTTCTCGTTAGCATCGCTTGCCATGGGACCTTACTGATCATTGTTCTGAGTTTATTAAAATCAGGTTTCCTAAAATCCAGGGTACGCGTTTGGCAACATTCGACTTTTGCTTCCTTTAGAACCAAGAACTCAAGTATAACATGGTTGCTTTCCCCCAGAGTTCCTGTAACTGCTACTTTATCCACTAAGTCATCTCTGTTGGTTAGGATCAAGTGAAGGATAGCTTGACTCTAGTTCCTTCCTCTACTTTCTGTAGGAAGAAGTTATCTCAAAAACGATAGAATGATCTCAGTACGAATTCAAGGCAAACCATTCAACATCACAGTAATTCAAGTCTATGGCCCAACCACTGAGGCCGAAGAAGCTGAGGTTGATCAGTTCTATGAAGACCTACAACACCTTCTAGAACTAACACCAAAAAAAGATGTCCTTTTCATCATAGGGGATTGGAATGCTAAAGTAGGAAGTCAAGAAATAACCAGGATAACAGGCAAGCATGGCCTTGGTGTACAAAATGAAGCAGGACAAAGGCAAATAGAGTTTTGCCAAGAGAACACGCTGATCATAGCAAACACTCTTTTCCAACAGCTAGGGATGTCAGAGAATTCTGTGACAGATCTCGGTGAGGCCGAATGCCAGTACATTCAGCCCCCCGAAATCCATCGCGGAACGAAACCCCCGCCCCCCAACCCATGAAAGGCACGCGGGACAAAGTCCCTGCCGCCCCCACCCCACGAAAGGCACACAAAACAGAGCACTTACCTGTTCCCGTCCACGCTGCTTTGCAAATGGCGGCCATCCTGCAGCCGCCATTCGCTTCCTCCTCTTAAAGCCATGATAGGCTACATAAATACGTAGCCTATCACGGCTAATGCAGGGACGCCATTTGCATCCCTGTGGAGCCCGTGATAGGGTACGTATGTATTTATGTAGCCTATCACGGCGGGGGGGGGGATTTCCCCTGCCTTGATAGGCTACCTAAATATTTACGTAGCCTATCAGGGCAGGGGAAAAAACCCCAGGGTACGCAAATGGTGGCAGCTACCGCCATTTGTGTATGCTGGGGTTATTTTCCCCCTGCCGTGATCGGCTACATAAGTATTTATAAGTACTTACATAAGTAGCTCAAATATTTTGGCCACCTAACGCGAAGAGAAAAGTCACTGGAAAAGACCCTGATGCTGGGAAAGATTGAAGGCAAAAAGAGAAGGGGACGGCAGAGGATGAGATAGCTAGATAGCATCACCAATGCAATGAAGATGAACTTGAGCACACTCCGGGAGAGAGTGGAGGACAGGAAGGCCTGGTGTGCTATGGTCCATGGGGTCACGAAGAGTCGAACATGACTTAACGACTGAATGACAACGAAAGGACCTCCCTAAATATGCTGCTGTTTTGAGGAAACAGATGTTTTAGGTCTTGGATTTGTGACTCATGTCCTAAGTATGGAAACTTCCACTTTGGCAGGTCAGTAGAACAGAGAAAAGAGAAGATACAAGATGATACTCTCCATCAGAAGACACTCTTTACTCATCTTCTTCTAAAATACTTAATTGTGCTATAGTCACTGTCCTATTAATAGGCTTTGATATAGTGTTTAGTTATCACATTTGGGGGTGGGGGGACTGAATCTAGCTGGTCTATAAAAAAGCCCCCATACAGGTTCTTCACTCCTCCAAATATGTGATCAGCATTGACAAAGCTCATTGGGCGGCTAGTTGGCACACAGCTGTAATTGCACAGCATATTACTGAATGCACATTTATTTGGATCAGAGCCATTGACTCTCATAATTAAAAAAGTGTTTTGCTTATATGACATAAACAATATCTTGCTATATATTCTTTCCCTTGAGGATTTATTTATTTAATGCCATCTAGTATTCAAACATTTCAATTCCACCTACTTCGCAAGGTTGAACAGAAGACAGTGAAGAAAGGTATGGTGCATAAATTATTTGCCTTGCTTTTTCTTATTGAAAATATCAGTGCAGTTAACACTTTTCACTTCATCTTGTCCACTCTAATCTTATTTATTGTGCTCTGACACCTTCCATTACTCTTCCCCTGGCTCATTATTTTAGTTGAAATTATTCTAGTGTTTGGGTTTGGGTTTTTTTTTACTTTGAAAATGATAAGGTTCCTGTGACACCAAGTAGAAACTTCATGTGCTTTTATATGCACGCATTAAAGAGTGGATTATCATTAATTATGCACTACAAATTTTCATGGCAGCCACCTGAAAGTGACAAAACATTTGCTGTTTTCATAGTTCTGTTAAGTGATCCCAAGTTGATCCACTAGATGTATGACAGCGCACTGCATTTTAATTCCAAAGAGAAGGTCAGGAGCATGACAGCGGTTTTATTTTATTTCACACATTATTTTTGTGATTATCAGTGTAAGCTGCTAATGAAATTGTTTGAACTAAACTGCTTTTATCATCCCAACAGCCTATATTTATTGCATATTAAGGGGAAATTCCTTGTTAATGTTACTTAACCTGCTAATGCTTCATTGTAACCTTCCCCCTCCCTAACAATGCAAGGAGACATAAACATACTTCATAACAGAATCATCATTATTACTGTGTTGTATCTGGTGGTGTTGTTTTAAAGATAGTTCAACCAAAGATATGAAATCAGCTCTTCCTATGAAGTAGGGTTGCCATTGTAGCACTTCTCAGCCATTAGGAGGTGCTTGACAAGCAGAAATTCAACAGGTGATGCACTCTGAGGGATATACAATGGTGTTTTGACTGGGGTTATTGATAGGTCTCTCTTGGCATCTTTTCCCCATGTTCTGAAGGGAACTTGAAGGATGTTAGCAAGCAACATGAGTGAAAGATTCATACTGAATCTGACCAGGCATGCCATAGAGCCCATTATTCTAACGTTTTGATCTGTGCTAGTTGCCAATTCGTTGCTGACCTGCCTTGTTCACCACACCTCAAAAGGGCTATTGGGGAGCTGGAAATAATGCAGAAAAGGGCAACCAAAATGATCAAGGGTTTGAAGCAACTCCTGCATTGCAAGATTTGGGGCTTCTTGGCTTAGAAAAGGCTGGTAAGGGGGAGCATAATAAAGATGTATGAAATCATGCATGGCATAGAGAAAGGGGACATAGAGAGGCTTTTCTCCCTTTGCTCAAAATACTCAAGCCATGGTAGGAAATTCAACATGGATGAGGGGAAGTCCTTCTTCACATATGCACAGTTAAATAATGGAATTCACTTCCATTATCACAGACGTAGAGATGACCACAAACCTGGACGGCTTTAAACGGAGATTAGAGAAATTCATAGGGGATGAGACTATCAGTGGTTAGTATTTATGATGGCTATGTATATTTCCAGTAGCAGAGGCAATGTGCCTCTGTATATCAGTATAACTGGGGAACATGAGGGAGGGCGCTATTGCATTTATGTACTTGTGGGCTTCCCATATGAAGCTGGTCAGCCCCTGTCATAACAGAATATTAGACTAGAGAGAGCTTTGTTCTGATCCAATAAATAAAAATGAATTACTCCCCTTATGTTCTTATTTCCAGGCACAATTCAGGATGCCTGTTCTAAAGCCCTAAATGCCTTGGGACCTGAGTACTTTAAACACTGCCCTTTCCCCATATGTAACCTCTCACGCAGACCTTTTAACATCAGAGGCCTTGCTATACATGCCCCCACCAGCTGAAATCTACTGGGGGCAGGGCATTTTCAGTTGTTGTTGTTGTTGTTGTTGTTGTTGTTATTTACATCTTCCACTGTGGAACTCAAGGTGGCTACATGTGGTTCCCAGGTGGTCTCCCCTGCAAGCAGTGACCAGATCCAAATCTCCTTAGCTTCAGTAAGGTGGCTGCTTCATGTGCCTTCAGACCATGCCCTGGAGCCTAGTTGCAGCAGTCCCCTTCCACCATGTGGAATGCCCTTCCCAGGGGGGGCCCATCAGGTGAAAAGTTGAAACCTGCCACTTTAGAAAAGTGTTTGGCCCTGTCAGAGTAATCCACAACAGAGTGAAATGAGCAGATTTCTATAAATCTGACCTGCAGGTTTTGCAGCAGGCTGGTTTTTTCCATGTTGCTTGGATTCCGTGGACTTGCTGACCTTTTTTGTTTTACTGGGGAGAGGGGGATTTGTGCAGATGTGCATTAGTGCTAATGCTAATTAGCACTTATCCAATTCCATCAATGATCGGATGACGGAATGAAAGATGCCTGACAATTCATGAAACACAGATGGAACAGATTTAGCAAAATCCATACATCCCTAGCCCTGAATGATGTGTATGTGTGTTTACTTTCATATGAACCAATTTTGGTTCTACTGCACCTTAAAAAGTGTGTTCAGTTTTTGCTGAATTTGCAATTTGTAATTTGACTTCTAATTTGATTTATGTAGGATAGATACCTGTGCCTGATCTGATGTTTTCAGAAAGTGAGTCTGAGAAACTGAGGCAAATTGTGGTGAGAAATTGTAGTGAACCTTTTTGACAAACTGAAAGCACTGGACCCAAATCAGTGGTGGCTGGTGACTCCAGTTCCAGAGCGGCAGTGATTCCATTCAGGTTTTTAGTTACCACCATCCAAAACTCTAACAGTGCTATCCAAGGTGCTGAAAGGTGCTATCCAAGGTTCTAAGATTCCAAATGGGTTCAGTGCCTTGGACAATACATTTCAGCACCTTGGATAGCACCATTAGGGTTTTGGCTGGTGGTAACTAAAACCCTGAATGGAATTACAGACCCTCCAGAACTGGAGTCACCAGCCACCACTGGTCCAAATGGAATCCATCTTAGAGTTCTTAAGAACTCAAATATGCAATTGCTGATCTTCTAACAAAAATATGTAACATGCCCCTAAGATCAACTTCTGTGCCAGAGGACTGGAGAATGGCCAATGTAACACCAATTTTTGAAAAGGGATCCAGAGAAGATCTGGAAAATTACTGGCTGGTTAGCTTAATGTCTCTTCTGGGTAAATTGGTGGCAATAATTATTAAAGATAAAATTAGTAAGGATACAGAAGAACAAGACTTGCTGAAAAATAACATGGCTTCTACAAAGGTAAGTCCTGTCTCACTAGCCTTTTAGAGTTCTTTGAGAGTGTCAGTGAAGTGAACATGTGGCCAAGAGTGATCCAGAAGACATTATTTACTTCGATTTCCAAAAAGTTTTTGGCAAAGTCCCTCACCAAAGACTCCTAAGCAAACTTAGCAGTCATGGAATAAGAGTCACGGAATCTATAAGTCCTCTTATGGATCAGTAAGTAGCTAAAGAACGGAAAGCAGGGAGTATGAATAGTACATTCTCCCTGTGGAGGGATGTAAGCAGTATTGAGACCAATGCTTTTCAACTTGTTCATAAATGATCTGGAATTAGAAGTAAGCAGTGAGGTGGCCAAGTTTGCTGATGACACCAAATATTTAGGGTGGTTAAAACAAAAAGGGTTTGCAAAGAGCTCCAGAAGGTAGGGATGGCGGAAAATTTCTCACCGAGTCTTCAGGGGGCCGAGCGCCAACGCATTCGGCCCCCCAAAATCAGCGGTGAAATTCTCCACCACCACCCGCCACCCCCCCGCCACCCCCCCCCCCCAGGATGGGACTTACCGTAGCCGAATGTCCCTCCCAGCGGCGGGTCCTGGTGGCGGTTCGGCGGGCTTTCGGCAGGGGTGGGGGCGGCAGCCGGTCTTTCAACCGGCTGCCGCCGCCATTACAGCTGAAGTAAAAAAAAACAAAAAAACCGTGATAGGCTACGTAACGATTAACGTAGTCTATCACGGCTAGATCTCCAAAGTCAGCCATGATAGGCTACGTTAATCGTTACGTAGCCTATCACGGGTGACTTTGGGGGGAAAAAAAGCGCATATGCAAATGGCAGCGGCCTATGGGCGCCGCCATTTGCATTCCTTATTTGGTCCGGGTAGTCTACGTAAAGATTTACGTAGACTACGCTGTAGTCTACGTAAATCTTTACGTAGACTAACGGGACCAAATAAGGAATGCAAATGGCGGTGCCCATAGGCCGCTGCCATTTGCGTACGCGCTTTTTTTTTTTCAAAGTCATCCGTGATAGGCTACTTAATGATTTACGTAGCCTATCATGGCTGACTTTGGAAATCTAGCCGTGATAGGCTACGTTAATTGTTATGTAGCCTATCATGGGTTTTTTTGTTTTGTTTTTTTACACTTTCGCGGCCGGGGAGACGGGGCGCTTCTCCCCAGCCTGAATTTTGGCCGGGCGAGGCAGGAAGCCTCCTCCCCCCCGGCCTGAATTTCGGCCGGACGAGGTGGGACGGCTCCCCCCCCTCGCCTGAACTTCGGGGGGAGAAGCGAAGCGCCTCCCCCCCACCGCGAAGCACCCCTGCGAAAAGGTAAGTGACTTTCGTACATCCCTACCAGAAGGTTCTCTCCAAACTGGGAGAATGGGCTTCAAAATGGCAAATGTGGTTGAATGTAAGCAAGTGTAAAGTGATGCATGTTGAGGCAAAAAATTCCAACTTCACAGATATGCTGATGGGATCTGAGCTAGTGGTGACTGACCAAGAAAGAGATCTTAGGGTTGTAGCGGACAGCTCAATGAAAATGTTCTCCCAGTGTATGGCTGCTGTGAAAAAGGTATGGATGGCAGAGAAATCCGCCACAGACTCAAATGAGGCCGGATTCTAAAGAATCCGGCCCCCCGGAGCCCGTGGCAGAATGGACTACTCCCCCCTCCGCCACCCCCGAAATTCTCCCCAGACGGACCCTACCTGCTGCTGGCCGGCCTGGGTCCGTCCACTGCCATCCGTCCACTGCCCTGGACTGCAGACGCAAACGGCGTCCGGCATAGCCGACGTCATTTGCATCTGCAGCTGGGCAGCAGATGGAAGTCCAGCTGCAGACAGGCCTGGCCAGTGGCTCTGTGGATTCGCCGCAGAATGGAGCCAGCCAGGGAGTATCCCAGGGGAGGGACGGATCGCCTCCCCCCACCCTGCAGATACCCAAACCAGAACAGGATGAGTATTTCATACACCCCTAGAAAAAGGCAAATTCCATGGTAGGCATAATTAGGAAAGGAATTGAAAATAAAACTACCAATATCCTACTGCCTACAATAGATTGGTATCCCAATACAAATCTCTTGTGCAACCACACTGGGAATATTGTGTACAGTTTAGGTCACTGAACCGAACGAAGGATATTGTAGAGTTGGAAAAAGTGCAAAAGATGATCAAGGGTCTGAAGGAACTTCCCTACGAAGAAAGCTAATGATGTCTGCGACTGTTCAGTTTAGGAAAAAAGGTATACAAAACCATGCATGGTATGGAGAAAGTGAATAGAGAGACATGTTTTCACCCCTCATGAGGCCCAGGGTCACCTCATGAAGCTGATTGGTGGGAGATTCAGAACAGAAGAAAGGAAATACTTCTTCACACACAGCATAGTTAAACTATGGAATTTGCTACTACAGGATGCAGTAGTAGCCACCAATTCAGATGGCTTTAAAAGGGGATTGGACAAATTCATGGAGGATAAAGCTATCAATGACTGCTAGTCCTGATAGCTATATGCTATCTCCAGTATCAGAGGCAGGATGCCTATGTACCCCAGTTGCTGGGAACATGGCTGGGAGGGCGCTATTGTGCTCATATTCTGCTTGTGTTTCCTATAGGCAGCTGGTTGGCCACTGTGTGAACAGAATGCTGGACTAGATGGACCTTGGCCTGATCCAGCATAACTCTTCTTGCGTTCTTATGGGGTTACATTTTTTTTGCTTTATGGTTTGTTTTAAGCCACTTTGGCTGGTATCTTTGAGGGAAGTGTATGATATAAAAATGTACAGGTCAGTGTACACGGCAGTGCAGTGTGCATGGTCAGTGTACATGGCAGTGCTGACAGCAAAGCAGTCTTTCTTCTCTGCCACCATATTCCTTGGCAGAATCACATCCAACTGAGCTCTTCCAGTTATTATTACAGAGCTTGCTGAACCTCAGACTGGAATTCTGAGAAGATGAACTAACTGTTACTTGTTGTGATACTTTGGCTAGATTCTTTGCTGATAAAATCATGCATATTTAATTTGACTTGAACATGGCCATTAATGCAGCATATTGACAGTGTTGAAATCAGCCACTTACCATGACTGTTTGGATCATTCTAAGCTGCTCTCCCTTCCATTGACAGGAAGCCTAGGCTGGTTAGAAATCACTAAATGGACTTTTGGTCCAAATTGTCTATTCCATTCTGTGGGAGAGTAAGCTTCTACAGGTTCGGAAGGACGTGGTGGTTCATTCGTTCTTGAAAAAACTTGCACTCGACAATTAAGATTTGGACCATTTTCAACCTGTATATAATCTTCCTTTCCAGGTTAGGGAGCTAGGGCATGTTGTGTCTGAGCAACTCCAACAGTTACTAAATGACACACTTTCCTTGACTCTTTCCAGTCTGGTTTATATGCTGCATATTGGCGGGGCCAGATTTGGTAGTCCTGGTGCATACATTTTGTCTGGAGATTGACAAGGACAGTACCTCTGTGTTGATTCTGCTGGACTTGTCAGCAGCTTTTGATACTGCAGACCATCTTATCCTTTTGGATCACCTACCTTGAACTGACAAAACCTCAGCATACTGATGACACCCAAATCCAAACTACGGACGATTTCTGTTAGCAGCTGCTTATAAATGTTGATCAGCAGCACTGATGATTCCAAGCTTTACAGACACCCAGCCCAAGTTATCTTTAATAAAGCATCCTCTCTTTCCTGAATCTGTATTTGGAGGCTGTGACCAAATTAGGTTAAAATCGAAGCCAGAAAAAGCTGAGGGATGCTAGTAGAGAATGGCTGTGGTCTGGAGGAGATATGCCTGTCTGTGATTAATGAGGTCCTTGTGACTCTATCTGATCACATAAAGAAGCTGGATGTGCTCCTGGAACCAGCATTGCTTTTTGAGAAGCAAGTCAGAGTTGTTGTTAGGAATCCCATCTTTATTTTTGACTAATAAGGAAGCTCTTTCCTCTCTAAGACTCTTTCAGAACTTATGATAATGATCCATGCTTCTGTAACTTCCACGATTGCAATGTGCTCTATGCGAGATTGTTCTCTCAAGGGACACTGATTGGGGATTACTTTTCTAGCTTCTCTATATTTGTCAAGTTGCTTCTTTATTAGGGAATGTGGTTTAAAAAATAAGTGTTAAAGAGCATGGATATAATGAAAGGTGAGATAGGAGATCCCATGCGTTATGAGAGCATGGATGGTGGGCCAGAGTCAATGAATGGGAGAATCTGAAGTCAAGGCTGAGTAAAGACTATCCCTTTCCACACCCACAAAAACTCTTATCTAGAGCCATCCCTGCTAAGCATGAATGAAAGCGAAGTCATTTACTTCACATGGATTTTTACAGACCCACAAGCTGTATCTCTTGTGTCTAGGATGTACTCCATCAGATAGGATGGGTAGCAGGTAATGTTCTGCAGTAATGAGTATTCGTGTGACCGGTAGACAAGAGAATGAAGTGCACTGCTTGAAGAATAAAAGACTGGAGACTAATAATATTGGTGAGTACCACATACGGATCATGCATTTAACAATGAAAAAGAAAAGAGAGAAGAAGAGGGTGGTGAAAAAAATAATGATAATGGGTTTACGTCCAACAAAATAAAAGCTATTCAACCTGTTTTCTAATGCAATCTGTACTCTGGATCATGTGGCCTTTTACAATTGAAATCCATTTCTAGCTACTGAGAGTAGGTTTGTGAAAATATTCCCTGTCAAGAAATGCTGCCCAGCCTTTAACAAACTTAATGTTCTATGTGGTAGAAGCTGTCCAATTTCCACCACCAAGTTTAACAAATTCTGCATCTTCTGCATACTTCTTAGGATCTGCATTTCATCCCCCACCCCCTCCTTTCTGATACTTTCACATTATTCTGTCATTTTAATGCTAAACCACTGGAGGCATGACATGAAATAATGCATGTGAAAAGTACACATGAGAATTTCAATAAATGGTCAGGCATTGGGTGACCGTCTTTGGCAATGAACACTCTTTTTCCACTAGCTATAGTTAAGAAGGAGCTGCTACAAAACCAACCCCTTCCTGGGTTCTGTTTACAGAAATCTAATGTATTTCATTCCCTTCTTTTCCCCCTCACCACTAGTAATTTTACTTTGATCTTATAGGGCTGCACTATTAAATGTAATGTAAGCATGCTCATAAGCAAGGCACAATGAAGGCAATGCCTGTGATTTTCAACAGAAGGTCATAACCCAGACTTTATATTTTAAATAACTATTACAATGAAGAAGAGGGTATAACCACAAAAGGAATAGTTATAATTTATGCCTGACATAGTTCAGCAGAATATAGTTTATTTATAAACTGCTTATGGCAAACTCTGTATGCCCCTGTTCAATGCGTGTGCTGAACTGTCTTCTGGTAAATTATTTAAATTACACCTAGCAGTAATTCCTGAGGACTTTCATACTTCATTTTCTCTATTAATATAACAGGGAAAAGCTGCTTTGCAAGGATTGCTCTAAATTCCCAGAGTGTGAGTTCCAAACTCTGTATGTGTTGCATTATGCCTGTCAAAAAACTTGTCTTCTCCTGAAATTTATTACTGAAGTCTCTCCACTAGAACTACTCATTGAAGCCTTACGGAAAGCTCATACATGATTTAAGAAGCTAACAGCACTGAAAGAAATAGGTCAGGTAAAAAAAAAACAACCCTCTGAATTTAAGCTACCTTCACTTATTACTTATGCAAGATTATGCATAATTTAGCACACTGCTGAATATGCAAGGGCAGAATAATTGTTTACCAAAATATTTACTCTGAGTTTGTACCTGTGTTTTAGTGAGATAAGGTGATTTCTCAGTCCTTGCTAATCACATTAGAAAAAAAGGATTAAATACGTTTCTGATTGTGCTGATAACTGCATGACAGTATATATAAACAAAGATCATGTTCAACAACCTCAAAGAAGATACTTGGTTCTTTATTCACATTGTGTGGTTGAGTGCAGGAGGGTAAAAACATCTTTGGATAGGATTTCTTTACTGCTGATCATGATCATGATTTTATCATGATCATTACCACATGCAGATGTCTTAATCACACACACACACACACACACATATATATATATCAATCAGATAATGAGACAGTAGATCTGCTTAAGCACTTTGCATGTATAAACTATTCTACACATGCAAAGAATCCCACTATTCATGAGAAACAAGGGTGAAAACCTCCACCTCTATAAGTCAGTACTAGAAGCATCTGCACCTGGATAAGTTGACCAAACTATACAGAAGGGGATACAGATTTGAAAAAACAGACATGTAATCCATCCATGTGCTCTAGTATGTCTACAGTGTGGATACAGGTGCACAGTCTTGATGTGGATAAGAATGCCATCTGGGACCACTGCCTCCATCGTCCAGAACCCAGGTCTCTTGTAACATCAAAATGTCAAATTTAGAGATGTAATAATTTATAACGGAATTGTCACTGCTCTTGTTTTTCCACCCTGCTATATTCCATGAAAGCACAGAAAAATTTTGTTGAGAGGTCAGCAGTCAATCTGAGCATTCGGGAGAAGACTCCATAGTGGGAATTAGCTCCCTGAGAATTCTGTAATGATTTCTGTAATGTCATGTTGAGCCAAAAGATGATCTTCTGAGCCAGTGCTCTGTGGGATATACAAGGGAGTTGTAGTCTGAGAATTCATCACAAGGGATGGCACCTCCATGTGATTTAAATGTATGTTGTCTTCCGTCGTCATCAGTTGGAGAATAGGAAGGGAAGGACCATCCCCCCCACAGACACACATTTTACTTGTGAAAAATGCCTTCCTTATTATGAGCAACTCTGTCTGGATCACAGCCACTCTTATTTTGTTTAAATCAAAATAAAGTTGCTCATTATATAATTTCCAAGAGCTTGAAATAAAGTGAAACATGCTGCATGACATCCAGATTTATTCAAATAAATGGGAAACTTACCACTGACTTTAATGGGATACAGATTGCCTCTTTTGGAAACAGGGTGCAGTTCTGATGACTGAGTGGTTCCCACTGAGGTGCAGGCAAGACTACAGAGTAAGGAAACAAATTTAATCCAAGTAAGATTCCTGGGCAGGTATTTTCTGTATGTGAAAAAAAAACATTTAGGTGATCTTAATTGTTAACTGCATTTCAGTATGGATTTTTATCTTCTACATGCCTGCCAACATTTTGGGCACAATCGCTAGGATTGCTCAATTGCTCCTATTCATTTCTGTGGAAAGAGTACAAGAGAACTTCCTGGTACCCTTCGAAAATAAATCTGGTGGAGAAGAAGAAAGACAAAAGGGACGGTGAAGGATAAATGTGACTACAAGTTATATGCTAAGAAAAAATTGCGTGTTATTCAGAAGCAATATACAGTGTGAATATGGCTAATCAAGACAAAAGTGATACCTCATTAAATACTCTATCATACTGTTCTCCATAAGCAGATACCATTAGACAATGTAGATTCTCATGTGAAAATAATTATTTTATGGATAACATACACCACGAATTTAATAGCTTTCTTGCACTTTTAAAGTTGAAGAAACATTCTATTAATCTACTTCACACATGGAATGCCACATAATTGGTTTTCTATCAACATGCTTTATTAGTACAACCATCTTTAAATTTCAAGAGGATTATTATTACTCAGATTCAATAAATTAAACAAATGTATTTACTATTACAGGCAGGCTGGCTCCTGGGCCTGACAATAGTCATACAACAGAGTCATGGAAGACAGTGCTGATTAAATTAAGGTCAGACTTTAAAGTAATGTATTCCTGAGAATGGATTGTATAGTCTAAGAGCTGAAATGATACATTATTCACCAACACATCTATTAAAATCTCAGTGACTGCTTTTTCTGAGGACAGTTTCAACAGAGAAAATGTCATAGGGTGGAGATGCGTAACACCATCCCTACCCACCATTTTTCCATGGCAACTCCACCTTCCACCTCTCACCTCACATGGGATTCCACACGTTCTGCACCACTTCTCCTCTGAAAATCAGTGGAGGCTGGTGGCTCCAATTTCAATGGGACTGTGAATTCTTTCCAGGCTCCTATCTCCAAAATAGGTTCAGCACCTTGGATAGCTCCTTTAGAGTTCTGCCTAGTTCTGGCTAAAACCCAGAATGGATTCACAGCCCAACTAAAATCAGGCCCACCAGCCTCCACTGCTGAAAATCACCCTGCCCCATAGCTGCTTTTCACATACAAAGCAGTTGTTGAGTTTATAATTCCTGTCTTTTTATGTAATGTGTAATTTAGCCCTAAGGCTGAAATCCAAAGAAATATACAATTTAATTCTGAGCGCCTAAGGAAGCACGCAGCAGCCTTCCACACTCAGCTGACTTTCCAATGCAGTTCATGATATTTCACGAAGGTCAACTTTTTTAAAAGTCAAAAATCACCCTTAGCATGCCCAAGGCCTTGGAAGTACCATAAGAACCACTTTGGATCCCAGTCTAGAAACAAAATACATTATTCAGAATGTATTAAACTAGCCAATCCAAGACAAAAAGAATATTAGTGCATAACTGTAACAGCCAGACCAGATCCCCAAACAGATAGTCTTTTATAACAGACTAATATTAGAACTTTATTCATTAAGGGAAATATGTTGGAAAACCTTAGAAAAGAAATTGCATACGAGATGGCTATAGAAGCTTTCAGTCACTTCTTCTTGGGTGCGGCGGAGGAAGAAGCACATGAACCCAAGGATAATGCACCCTCTCTTTCTCATAAAACATCCAAACTTTCTTTTAAATTGCTGCATGCCAACAACAATCTGAAAGAAAGGGAAAGGATGCTCATACATCAGCCTTCCCCAGCTTGGGGCCCTCCAGATTTTTTGGATGACAAGTCCCAACATTCCTGACCATTGGCCATGCTGGCTAGGGCTGATGGGACTTGAAGTCCAAAATATCTAGAGGGCCACAGGTTGGGGAAGGCTGGCATACATAAACGAAACATTGTCTTGAGCTGAGCCAACTGAAAAAGTAAATCATCAGCACTGCTTTCAGAACTGGTGCAACAACAAAACCGCTAATAGTATAAAAGTATAGTGCTTTGACATATATAGGTCCCTGTTTTGCACAGGAAGATTATAGATCTGGAAATAAATGTAGGAATTCACATTTCATATTATATGTCTTCCTTGGCACCTACACCTTCCCACAACATATTGCCAGAATCCTAATCCTTGTCTATTAAGGTAGGCAATGTTATTGCTTATCACCTTGATGCGGCTGCAATCCTTGATCATTAGGATGTAGTTACTTCTCCTGACATTAGGACTGCATTGCTGAAGAGTTCAGGCAGGGACCTATGCTGCTTAACTAGCAGAAGTGTTAGAACTTGTGGTCCCATTTAAAACAGGGGGTTATATTTACACCAATGGAACTTACTGCAATTTTAATTTAATGCTACACACATATCTTTTCATTAGTTAATGTTGTTGTTGTTGTTATTGAAACATACAGAAGTCAGAAGAAATTGAGTTGCCTATGAATATTGTATCACAGTATTTGCCAATGCTGTAATAGATTACATATATTTAATTATGCATTTATATGCTGCATTATCTGCCATTCTTGTGGCACATTCAAATTAAAATAAAATTATTCCAGTAACTCAATAAAAGTTCCATGGCTTGGATCCTAGGATAAATTCACTAAAGTTCACAGAAGGAAAGTTTCCCATCCCTTCCTCCCCACTCCCATGAAGCCACCTGTATAGCCTCTCTGGAGGTTTGGGGGCCTTCCTGAACAATGTGAGATGGGGTGAGGGAGACTGGTGGGCGGAAGACAGAGTGGGAAACTGTTCCTTCCATGAACTTCTTTATGTTAATGTACCTTAGGATCCAAGTCTGATTTCAGGTCAGGGATGCACAGCTTTTTCAGCCCTGAGAGCAGCTTCTGGTGTCAGCTGGAGGGTGGAGACCCATGTATGCATGTGCAGAAATGCACACACTCCTAGCTCCCAACCCAGCAATCCTGCTCAAGGTCACTGAGGTGAGGGTGCTGATTTTATTTATTTATGCTGTATTTACATTGGTTTCCCCCTCCCTCAAACAGCTTCCACTACAGCGAGTGTTTTCCTTTTCTTTCGCACCTACTTTGAAAAGTGCATTCCTCTCAGTTGTATGTCAACAGCAGCAGTTGTCTGAATCACATTCAGAGGGTAGGGGTCATATAGCCCTCTCAGACCAGCTGCAAGAGCATCAGCCAGGAAATAGGAAGGTCCTTGGAAATAGTAGGTGGCGCACATCAGCAGTGGGAGAAGGGGGAAGAGGAGTCCTCTGCAATGAGGGGGGGCAGGAATTGGTGGTGGCCACAGCAACACAGATTGCTCAGGAAGTCTGGCATTGCTTGGCAGCAGACCCATAGATTTCTCGGAGTTGACAGCTCAGATTTCACAGTGAGTCATGAGGGGCTGCACAACAGCCCTTGGGGGACCGTGTATGTCCCAGGGACTATGGGTTATGTACCCCTGGTTTAGGTGATTTCCCCTTCTCCCTGCAGCTCCCGACATCCCATGCCACAGAGTTCAGGAGGAGCACCTTCCCCAACCCTGAGAGAGGATTGGTAGGAGCACAGATGGCTGCAGAGGAGAGAGAAGGTGATGGGGGACTTTTCTTCCATGAACTGCCTTAGGACCATCCTCTTAGGATCCAGGATCCAGGATCCAGGCCCATAGTTTAAAAATAATATAGTCAAAAAAGCCAGAAAGACTAATCCACAGAAAAAGCTTTCTGAAAAAGCAAGGTTTTGACATGGTGATAAAAATTGTTTGTGAGGAGCCTGACACACCCCAGAAGGAGATCATTCCTGAATGGTGGAGGTGCCATTATTTCTGCAAAAGCCTGGCTTCATGCCCTTTCAATCCTTGCTTCTGTGAAGGATGTGATGCAGAAGCGGAACATGGCAGATCTAAGATAATGGGGAGGCACATATGGGACGAAGCACTCTTTAAAAGTGAAATAAATCACCTAAGAAAGATCAGTGTGAGGAATCTATATGTTTCTTTACTCACTTCAGTAACAACATTGTGTCACTTCACTGAGCAATGCCACATGCTTACTTAAATGCCACAAAAATGGAGCCTATGATGGACTGAGTCATCCCGAGTGCCAGCTCCAGTTTCTTTAGGGCTCTTGGGCAAGACCCCCTGAATGGGCTCCCTTCCTCAGCGAATCTACGTTCTCACTGCTATTGTCATCAGCTGCTATTGCTCCTCATCCTTTTTCTTATCATTAGTACCACTTGCTTGCTTGACAGGCAGAGAGGCCTGGAAGCAAGTAGTCAGTGGCATCTTCTGCTCCTTCTTCTCACTGTCTGGGCCAGAGCAAGAGGCAGGGCGATAAGCAGGTTGCATATCGTCCCTACTATCTGATGAAGTGGGCTTTAGTGGACAAAAGCTTCCACAGTATCTGTTACTGTTTCAGATACCACAATACACAATACACACAGAAGAACCCATCTGAAAGTTTTCACTACTAATGAATATTCTAGATGCTCATCTGACTTATTGGTATTTAAGTGGAAGACAAAACAAAAACCAAAATTGTTTAATGCCAGCAGGTCTCTTACCTTTGGTTCAAGCAAAATATGTTTGTTCTCTTGTTTTTGGGAGATTAAGGAGAAAGCAACATCAAGACCACATTTCCCTTGGACAACAGTTTCAGAGAGGCCAACTGTAAGTTGGGCTGCTCACTGTACTTAACAACTGAAAGGGAGTTAAAACAGAATATTAGTATTTTCAGTATTTGCAGGGTAACATCCTGTCTCCAGCTTAAAGCAGTGACAAAATACACATTGACTGCAAATGGGAAAGTGATGTACACACCCAACCACCCCTTGTAAAAACCAACATTTTATCACTGTTATATACAGTTTCTGTAAGCATTAGTACTGAAGTCCTTTGACCTCAGTTCATGATCAGGGCAATCCTATCCATGTTTACTCAGAAGTAAGTCCTACTCTCTTCAATGGAGTTTACTCCTTTATAAGTGTGTTCAGGATTGCTGCCTATGTAAATGAGATCTATGTGCAAGAACAGTACAGTGCCAATACAAACTGATAAACACCAACCAATTGAAATAATTCATTTCACAGCTTACAACTGATATGCCATTCACTGAACCCTGCTAAAACAAACTAGTTACACACTATATGTTGGCTTCAGAAATGCAGTGCTTTTTGACTGTTTAAAAAATGCCTCCAATGTTTCTTATTTTTCAAACCAATTGCACAAGCACTCAGTTTTTCCACAGAGAAGGCAGAGCTGCTACCACACATGGTGGTTAAAGAGCATATGAATTAGACTCCATATAAGCAAATTTCTCTGTAAGTAATTTATATTGTATGGTAAACTTGTAGCCAGCTAGAACAGCAAATTAAAGCATTAATCACATCTGTAAAATTTAAGGCCTTGTGCATACAGAAAAAAAATTAGGGAAATACATTTTCTTGTATTGCTAAAATAAATATTCCACATATGGAAGCCAGTCTAATTCTTCTCATTACAGTGGGGATGAAGATGAACGTTAAGCCCATATAACATTTCTTTCAGAATTAGTCGATAGCTCATTTTAGTAGGTAGCACATATTTTCAAACCTGAAATGCTCACATTCAATCAGATGTGCTGCCGTTCCCCCTCCTGTCTTCCCACACACCCCACTCCTTTGGGCTGAAGCTTTTCATCATCAGCAGGAAACCACCATCATTATTCCATATCACATACTGATGATAAGGCAAAACAGTAACAAGTGCACTCTCCCCAACATTAAGCCGGGAGAAGTTGCAGTGGTGGAGAAACTTGTCTAAAATTTTCAAGTATTCTGTCTCAAATCATTAACTGAATACTCAAAATCATGTAGCATGTAAAAGATTATTATTATTATTATTATTATTATTATTATTATTATTATTATTATTATATGCTAGCTTCCTTCCAAGGAGCTCAAGTTAGCCTACATGATTCTCACTCTCTCCACCTCCATACTATCCTCAACACAACCCTGTGTGATGCTGAGAGGGAATGACTGGTCCAAGGTCACCCAGTGAGCATCATGGCTGAGTAGGAATTTGAACCTGGGTCTAACCACTACACCACACTGGAGATAATTATCTCTCTGGAGATAGCAATACTGGCCTTGTAAGGGGACGACATAGATTTCTAAGAAGAAGAACATCATGTCTGAGAAGCACATTAGAGAAGCACATCAGAGAAGCACAATAGAAAACTCTAAAAGCACTGCATAAGTGGCATGCTACTTTTGTCGAACAACGCCACTTGATTTCCAGTTATACATATTTTACACATGCTGTATTTGGTTTTTAAGATGCTTATATTTCCTTAAGTTGCAGGAGTGTTATTATTAGATGTCATTCATTAACAGTGCAATCCTAAACATGTCTACTCAGACGTAAGCCCCATTGAATTCAGTGGTGCTTCCCCTCATTAATGTGTATAAGATTGCAGAACTCAATGGGGCTTATGTCTGAGTAGACAAGTATAGGAGTGAATTGTTATAGAGTAATCCCATGTCCCTTCATGGATCACTGCCTTGTTGTGGCGAAGGGGCTTGCGTAAATCAGTGAAGCCATAAGCTATGCCGTGCAGGGCCACCCAAGTCGGACAGGTCATGGTAGACAGTTCTGACAAAATGTGGTCTACTGGAGAAGGAAATGGCAACCCACTCCAATATTCTTGCCAAGAAAACCCCATGGAATGTATCACAAGGCTAAAAGATATGACACTGGAAGATGAGCCCCTCAGGTCAGAAGGTGTCGAATATACTACTGGGGAAGAGCAGAGGGAATTTCCAAGTAGCGCCAGAAAGAGTAAAGCGGCTGGGCCAAAGCCAAAAGGACACTCAGCTGTGGATGTGTCTGGTGGTGAAAAGAAAATCTGATGCTGTAAAGAACAATATTGTTTCGGAACCTGGAATGTCAGATCAATGAATCAAGGTAAGCTGGAGGTGGTCAAGCATGAGATGGCAAGATTGAACATCGACATCTTGGGAATCAGCGAACTAAAATGGACAAGCATGGGTGAATTTAATTCAGGTGACCATCATATCTACTATTGTGGGCAAGAATCCCTTAGAAGAAATGGAGCAGCACTCATAGTCAACAAAAGGGTGGGAAAAGCAGTACTGGGGTACAATCTAAAAAATGATAGAATGATCTCAGTATGAATCCAAGGCAAACCATTCAACATCACAGTAATTCAAGTCAATGCCCCAACCACTGAGGCCAAAGAAGCTGAGGTTGATCGGTTCTATGAAGACCTACAACACCTTCTAGAACTAACACCAAAAAAGATGTCCTCTTCATCATAGGGGATTGGAATGCTAAAGTAGGAAGTCAAGAAATCACCGGGATAACAGGCAAGCATGGCCTTGGTGTAGAAAATGAAGCAGGACTTCAGATTTAAGGGATTAGACCTGATAGACAGAGTGCCTGAGGGACTATGGACGGAGGTCCGTAACATTGTTCAGGAGGCAGCAACTCAATCCATCCCAAAGAAAAAGAAATGCAAGAAAGCAAAGTGGCTGTCTGAGGAGGCTTTACAAGTAGCTGAGGAAAGAAGGGAAGTGAAAAGCAAGGGAGAAAGGGGAAGATATATCCAACTGAATGCAGAGTTCCAGAGAATAGCAAGGAGAGACAAGAAGGCCTTCTTAAATGACCAATGCAAAGAAATCGAGGAAACCAATAGAATGGGAAAGATTAGAGATCTCTTCAAGAAAATCGGAGATATCAAGGGAATGTTTTGTGCAAAGATGGGCATGATAAAGGACAAAGAAGGCAGGGACCTAACAGAAGCAGATGAGATTAAGAAGAGGTGGAAAGAATACACAGAAGAACTATACAGGAAAGATCTGAATGTCCCTGATAGCCATGAGAGTGCCGTCACTGAACTTGAGCTGGACATCCTAGAGAGTGAAGTCAAGTGGGCCTTAGGAAGCATTACTAACAACAAAGCTAGTGGAGATGACAGTATTCCAGCTGAGCTATTTAAGATCCTAAAAGATGATGCTGTTAAAGTGCTGCACTCAATATGCCAAGATATTTGGAACACTCAACAGTGGCCACAAAACTGGAAAAGGTCAGTTTCCAAAGAAGGGCAATGCCAAAGAGTGTTCAAACTACCGTACAATTGCGCTCATTTCACATGCCAGCAAGGTGATGCTCAAAATCCTACAAGCTAGGCTGCAGCAGTATGTGAACCGAGAACTACCGGAAGTACAAGCTGGGTTTCGAAGAAGCAAAGGAACTAGAGATCAAATTGCCAACATTCGCTGGATCATGGAGAAAGCAAGAGAATTCCAGAAAAACTATTTGGTCTATTTCTGCTTCATTGACTACAGTAAAGCCTTTGATTGTGTGGATGACAACAAACTGTGGCAAATTCTTAAAGAGATGGGAGTACCAGACCACCTTACCTGTCTCCTGAGAAACCTGTACGAGGGTCAAGAAGCAACAGTAAGAACCGGACATGGAACAACCAATTGATTCAAAATTGGGAAAGGATTATGACAAGGCTGTATATTGTCGCCCTGCTTATTTAATTTATATGCAGAGTACATCATGAGAAACGGCGGGTTGGATGAATCACAGGTAGGGATGTACGAAAGTCACTTACCTTATGACGAAATTGATTCGCGGTGAGGGGGAGGCGCTCCATCCCTACCCCCAAAATTCTGGCCGGGGGGGAGGCGCCTCATCCCTCCCGCCACGAATCCAGGCCGGACGGGAACGCAAATGGCGGCGGCCGTAGCCACCGCCGTTTGCGTCCCTGCAGTCAGCCATGATAGGCTGCGTAAATCTATCACGGCTGAGTAAAAAAAAAAAAATGCGCGTACGCAAATGGTGGCACCCATGGGCACCGCCATCTGCATTCCTTATTTTGGCATGTCTAGTCTACGTAAACATTTACATAGACTATGGCGAAAATAAGGGGAACGCAAATAGCGTAGTGTCTACGCTATTTGCGTTCCCCTTATTTTCGCCATAGTCTACGTAAATGTTTACATAGACTACACATGCCAAAATAAGGAATGCAAATGGCGGCACCCATGGGTGCTGCCATTTGCATAGTCGCGCGGGGGGGTTGTTTTACTCAGCCATGATAGATTTACGCAGCCTATCATGGCTGACTGCAGGGACACAAACGGCGGTGGCTACGGCCGCCGCCATTTGTGTTCCCATCTGGCCTGGATTCGTGGCGGGAGGGATGAGGCACCTCCCCCCCGGCCAGAATTTCGGGGGGAGGGATGGAGCGCCTCCCCCCCACCGGTATTTTTCACGGTATTTTTTAAAAATCTAGCCATGATAGGCTATGTAAATCTTTACGTAGCCTATCACGTTTGTTTGGGGTTTTTTACTAGAAATGGCGGCAGCCGGTCGGAAGACCGGCCGCCGCAGCTGCAGCCGCTGCTGCCAAACCGCAGCCAAACTGCCGCCAGAGCCGCCGCCGCCAGGGAGATTCACCCAAGGTAAGTCCCATCCTGGGGGGGCGGTGGGGCAAACCATTTCGCCACCGATTTCGGGGGGCCGAATGCGCTGGCATTCGGCCTCCCTGAGATTCGTGGCGAAATTCTCTGACATCCCTAATCACAGGTCGGAATTAAGATTGCTGGGAGAATTATCAACAACCTCCGATACGCAGACGATACCACCCTAATGGCAGAAAGCAAAGAGTATCTAAAGAGCCTCTTGTTGAGGGTGAAAGTGGAGAGTACAAAAGCTGGTTTGAAACTCAACATTAAAAAAACTAAAATCATGGCATCTGGCCCCTGGACTGCAAGGAGGTCAAATCAGTCAATCCTAAAGGAAATCAACCCTGACTGCTCATTGGAAGGACAGATACTGAAGCTGAAGCTCAAATATATTGGCCACCTAATGCGAAGAGAAAACTCCCTGGAAAAGACCCTGATGCTGGGAAAGATTGAAGGCAAAAGGAGAAGGGGATGGCAGAGGATGAGATGGCTAGATAGCATCACCGATGCAATGAATATGGACTTGAGCACACTCCGGGAGAGAGCGCAGGACAGGAAGGCCTGGCATGCTATGGTCCATGGGGTCACGAAGAGTCGGACACGACTGAACAACTGAACAACAACAACAATCCCACTATTCTTGGTGAGAAAGGATCCATGGTGAAGCCTTTGCCAAATCCAAAGTCCTACCACGCTCATGCCAGCAGGACAGAAGGTGGGCCTAGCAGCATTTTTCTTTGTTGTTAGCCTTTTTCGGCCTTTTTCAGAATTTCTCTCCCATTCGTTGACAGGCAAAATTAAAACCAGAGACTTATTGATTCATAGCTCAGCTCTACACTGCACTATCTCTCTGTGTGCCTAACTGTAGAGTAACAAATACCACAGAAACACAAGCTCAAAAATTGCCTAAAGAAATTTAAACCACAGAACTATAATTAATATACAAGTGACATCAAATTAGGGTCCATGTCATGCATTACATTGTTTATGGTGACATGGAAAACATTTTATGTATACCTGTAAAACACCACATACATACATAGTAAAACCTTCAGGTACATAGATCATCAATTAGCATGTGGCACATTATTAGTCATGCAAAGAATTTGACTAGCAGCAGCAAATGTTTCATACTGTCTGTTCTCAGATTCGAATAGGGCAGGAAAATTAGACATTAGCAGTACAATCTAAAGCTTGTTTACTAAAAAGTAAATATATCTAAGTCCAATGGAACTCTAGTAACTGTGTTCCAAGAAACACTTAGGGCACAATCCTATCCAGATAGGTGGCTGCCTCTGAACTCGGAGGTGACCTTCTGTCCAAAGCAGACAGGCAGAAGCATGGAGGGGACTGTTCTCTCCGCGCTTCTCCTGCCCTGCATTTTTGGCTAGATAGCCGATTGCGGCTGTCTAGCTGCGGGAGCACAGAGCAGGAAAGGAGGCTGCTGTACGACTCATAGGATGTGTCATACAGCATTTCCACCCTCCCCGCCCTGGAACGCCACCAGCTACGCCCTTTTCCAGCTGCTCAGCACTCCTCTTGCAAGCATGGAGGATGGGGTGTTCTTTGCTGCCTCCAAGGCAGCGCCGAAGTGGGGGGAAGTCAGTTCTCCGGGAACTGACCTCGGAGGACGGGGTCCGAGGTCAGTTCCCAGATAACATGATATCCTATGGCCGTCTAGCCGCTGTCTAGCAGCCATAGGATTGCTCCCTCTGGGTAGTATTCTATTTTGCCCGTGCACTCCAGGAAACGACCACTAGCACAATGGGGCTTCAGTGGTTCTGAAAATAACCTGAAATGAGAGAAAATGTGAGTTTCCAGAACAGGGAAACAGAGAGCCAGTATGGTGTAGTGGCAAGAGTGTTGGACTGGGAGCTGGGAGTTCCGGGTTCTAGTCCCCACTCGGCCATGGAAGCTCACTGGGTGACTTTGGGCCAGTCACACACTCTCAGCCCAACCTACCTCACAGGGTTGTTGTTGTGAGGATAAAATGGAGAGGAGGAGGATAATGTAAGCCACCTTGGGTTCCTTGCAAGAGGAATAAAGGCGGGATATAAATGCAATAATAAATAATAAATAAAATAAAGGGAAGGCCATTGAAGCTGACACAAGGGAGCTCCACTGACCTGTCCCAATCCTGAAATTAGCATTTCTGCTCATTTCCAGGGTTATTTTTAGAAGCACGAATGCCCCATTGCACAACTGATCAAACTTGCAAGTGTAACGGACCAGGCAGAGGTGGGGTGGCCCTGATGGATACTGCTTTTAGGCTGCAATCTTATACCCACTTTCCTGGGAGTAAGCCCCATTGAACTCAGTGGGATTTACTTCTGAGTCAACATGTATACGATTATATTGTTATCTCCACTGAAATCCACAGGACGTATGTGTGAGTAAACATACTTAAAATTGCTCTGGACTTGACTTTCTGCCTTTATATTGTATATTGCAATAAGCCATATTACTAAGTGACCACTAAGTATACTAATGAAGAAATTAAATCATATGCTTTCCCTAAAGAGGGCATACGTTATGCTGACAGAGCACAGCAGTTAGAATAACAGGTTTTCAAAAACCTTGCTCATTTTGATATTCTCAGAACTCCTGCTGACCTTACTGACATTTCTCCTCATATGCAAATATCTTTAGTCATTTCCTAAGATGTTTGCACACATTTCCAAAAAATCATATTAACTTTGCGATCAGCCATAGGCAGGTTCCTCTGGAGGTTTCCTATGCCTTCTTCGTGAATATACTGGGGTAGGAAGAAACGATAAAAAACATATTGAAGGAGTAGAGAAAATTGTCATAGCCTCAGAGATTTGAAAGGTGAGTGGTTCTTTTTCTAAGAGGCTGGGGAGTTATTTCCAGACCTTGCTATCGTATAAGTGTAAGAATAAGAGCTCAAACTCAGTTGGCTCCATGAACTTAAATTCACAACGTATAACAGCATCTCTGGGTGCACAGCTTTCAAAAAGCTGTGTAGATATGTAGGCATGAATAGTATTTTATTTAAATGTCTGTATTAAGCAGAACCCCCTCTCTGCTAAAAATGGAGAAAAAACAAACAAGTCATATTCATCAAAGTAATTGTGTAGGTACTTTCAGTACCAAAATGCCTAGAATGAAAGATTGAACTGCTAACGGCAGCGGTGACAGCCATGAATCATGGTAGGCTACTTCGGGGCCTTTACCACCATAAAACAAAAGATGTAGATGAAAAATGCTGCAATTAAGTGATTTGATTTCTGCCCCCTTTTTCCTACTGCATTCGTGCATGGCTGCACAGCAAAGATTGATGGGAAAAATTACTCTACGTGATCTCTGACAGAGCCTTGGAACAATTCTATAAGGGGGAAACATACAAATCAAACCAGCTTTCGTGTATTCAAACAAAATAATACATATAAAGCAAATACTTTACCCTATATCCAAAGCACCAAAGATTTGCATGCACACATAAATTGTAGTGAAACGCTTCTGCTATCAAAACCTAAGTCATGGATTTTCCAGCTAGTTGGGTAATAGTGGTATTTGTTTTAAATAAATATTCAATCAGTGCCGCTGAGTGGCATCCTAAATATGTTTGTTCAGTGAAAAGAACAAATTGCAGAGACAAAAATTTACAGAGGAGAAATGGTCTTATCTTTATATCAATATATTAATAAAAACTATAAAACAAGATCATCACAAAAAACCCTCCCTTGCATATTACCTGGTGCCATCATTACTGTCACTTAAGCAGACATTTTTGAGGGGTGCATGTGACTGTATATAGAGTGATAGAATGGAAGATTTTATATCCATGATACTTGTATATAGAAGAACATAATGTCATTGGTAGAACGCACTTTAAAAATAAATAAAATTCACAGAAAGGCACTGTATAAAATAAACAAGCCCTGGTAATGCTAATAGGCAGCAATAGTCAACCACAGTCTGCTTTACTGAAGTTATGGGGAAATATATTTCCTGGAGAAAGAGGAACGACCACACAGATTCAGAAAGAATAATAACAACAACAATGATCATAATAATAATAATAGTTGATTTTTACTTGAATGATACAATAGAATCATCCCACTGCAAAAACAGAAATGTGTCTAAGGTTTGATTTTATTATTCAGAGAGCAAAGGTCTGTCTGAACAGACACACTAGAGCATTGGTAATTAAAGTGAAGGCTTTTTGTAAAACTCATGATGCTACACTACGCTTAAAGAAAATAAAGCCCTCATATATTCCCATTCAATGCTCTTTCCTTGTGCCCTTTTCAAAACTGCATTTGTTCATGAATTTCCCCCCGCAACTAAATATACATTTTCCTCTATAGATTATGTCTATGCACAATTCAGAACAGCATATGTTTTGTTCTTGCACGTGACTTCACTGACATATTTAGCTTTAGGATTTTCATTTTTTATTGTTATAGCAAGCAAGCAAGCAAGCAAAGGCCTCATGAGGTAAGTTTATGTGCATAAGCCTCTGCTTTCACAGTAGTCTTCTGCCTATCTGATTTATGAGGGCCTACCAGCTATCATCTATGACTTGAAAAGAAAAACAACATTTTGAAAACATTCAAAATTAATCCTGTGTCTGGATGAATTTTGACCTTCGTGTCTACATTGTGCTTTTCTGGGCACAATTAGGCAGAATGAGGTAGCCACCTCAGACAGAAGATTTTGGGTGTCATGAGGGCCAGCAAATTGTTAGCCATTTAATTTATTATGATAGTATTTTTATTGCCAGGAAGGCAGAGAGTAGTTTGTGATTTTTTTCTGCCTCAGGTGCCAAAATAACTTGACTTGCCCAGGGTACTATGCACCTTGAGCCTGGGGAAGGGGGTGCCATTTGCTTCTCTCCCTCAGACAGAAACATGTTCTGGGCTGGTGCTGTTATCCAAACTTCACAGCAGTTTCTTACAGCACAGAGTTCCTTATTGGGTTGTAGACTGAATAATGACAAGGAGAAATTAGAAGCCTGCTTAATGTTACAGCCTCTTCCCAAGGACACATGGAAGTGAATGAGACTCACTTAATTAAACTCAATAAATAGGAAGAATGTATTTCACACAAATGTGTGAAAAAATAGATGTTATCATGATCAGTCAACAGACCTGGCCTTACCATGTAGTCAGGTTAAGTTGCTGCCTTGGGCAACAGATTCCAGAGGGGACACCATTTTCTTCCTCCAACCTCCTTCTCAATGCACAAGAGAGGAAGAAAAACTGACTGAAGGGGGGCAGGTGTTAATTCTGATGTTTTGCTCAAGCTAAAGAAACACCTGGGGCTGTCCAAAAGAAACAGTGGTTTCTAGCCTGTTCCTACAAAGTGTCAGACTGGGTTTGCTATTTGTGTGTAGATATATCTGTCAACTCCTGACCCAAGAGTGGGACCTGCATCTTTAATTACATTGTGGCAGGGAGATGTTCAGCAAGGATCCTTCTTCCATTGCTACAGCATTTTGATCCTATGTTCTGCTTACCATCTTCAGGTCAGCAGTTGGAAGCCCTAGTGACAGAAAAAACCTAGGTCCAAGAAGGAGCACATTTTCACTAAACAGAACATAATGTAAACCAGAATATAACACTTTTCCAGAGTGTCTGTATCATGCTTGTGTGATAATAAGATAATTATTTCTTTTCTTGCTTCTTTTAATTTCTTAATAAACTGCCCATATAATTGCAGGAAGAATGAAGGTACTCCAGCTTATGATGGCATGTTTACTTTTTTTTAAAGTATAAACAAAAATGGTTGGTTCTAATAAATGATGATGAGTTGGATCCAGACTTAATCAAACTTAAAGTAGACCCATTGAAATAAAAGGGATCTAAGATAAATGGGTTTTTCTACTCTGACTAAGGGTGCAATCCTATGCATGTTTAGACAGAGAAAAGGCCTACAACTCCCAGCATTCCCCAGCCAGGCCTTTTCTCTGTCTAAACATGCATAGGATAGTGCCCTAAGTCTGGATCCAACCCAATGTATATAGTGCTTTTGAGTTTTCAAACCACTTCATGTGAATCGTAATTAGGGCTGATCTGAACACTGCTACTCTTTTAACACATTATTTTGATTGGGAGACATTGGGGACATTTAGAGAAAGTGGCAATCAAATCTTCTTCATTTGCGGCTGAAGCATTTACTTTCTCAAGTTACAATTCTGTTGTCTGCAGGAAGAGGAACCTAATAAAGGGATTGAGTTCCCATGACAACTGTAGGCCTGTGCAGGTGAACACCTGTAACACTAGTACAACTAAACTGGAGAGGGGACATGGGTGCACTTAAGTGAGTCCCCACAGATCTGCAGCTGTAGAGATCTTTGTGGGTTTAGCATGAATACCTGAAAGGGGGCTATAAGCACATTCATCAGAACACACAGCACTACCCAGAATCGGGAACCCTGCCTTATCAGACAGGACTGTAGGGATGTTGGGGGAGGGGGGAAGCACAGGGATGTGACGGAAGGGGGAGTGCAGGGATGCTGGCGGGGGGGGGGCAGCCTGCATGTCTCACAGGTTGAGTTGTATTTGTGTTGCAGGTGAATAGACCTTCTATCGCCTGGCTACTAACACCTTTTCAATTGTCAGAGGGCAGCTGAAAAACACACTCAGCCTGTAACAGAGGCAAGTCTTTGCCCAATAAATGGATTCTGGCTGAGTGCTGGGTTAAAACTAAAAAGTTCATATTAGTAGGTTCCCCTTCTTTTCTTTCCCCTCACTCTCTTAAATGGGTTCTGTGACTTAATCAGCTTCATAACAGGCAGAATCTAACAAGCAAAGCTTCTCCTATTCCTGCGCCTTCATACTGAAGAAGGGCTGCACCTGGTACATTTGTGTGAAAGGCACAGGGAGCATAATTTCAAACATGAAAAGATCTCTGACTCAAACCTACTCTAAGCAGGACTACTGATACAACCCAATTCTGCCTTATACTAGGTCAGACTGTTTGTCCATCTAGCCCAGTATTTTCTACCAATACCAAAACAGGAACAGCTTTCCAGGGTCACAGGCAGAGATACTTCTTTCTCATCACTGGTTACCTCACTAACTGCTTAGACTTCCCCACAGCTTCTATTTACATAATAAAATGTGCATGTTAATTGCATTTATCCAATTAATGGCACATAGACTTTGGCCATTACTTCAGCTGGATTGTGTTTAAAGGATATACAGTACATACAGTTCCATGCAGTCTGCTGGACTGATAACTATATATTTATCAATACATATTAGAAGTATAACTGATTATATATTTTTTATCTGAGTTCTCTGCCTTTTAGGACACAATTGTATCGGGATGCCTGTCAGCTTCCGAACTCAGAGGCTGAGTGGTATCCTATGCAGAGTGGGAGGAGCACGGAGGCAATCTTTGCCTCCATGCTCCTCCCGCTCTGCATTTTAGCTTTTTCACCCATCTAGCTGGGGCTCTGTGGAACAAGAAGGAAGGAGGCTGGGAAGGCCGGAGACTTCTTCGTAAGCTGGGTTCCCCAGTCCCCTCCCCTCCCACAGAACTGCTCCCTTTCCCTCCTCTCCCCCATTGCCTTTGCAACTTTGTAGAGGCCAGCATGGTTCTCTCTGCGCTGGCTGCGAAGGGGAGGGCAGGTTCTGAGGTCAGAGCATTGTCCCCAACCTTGGATCCAGGAATCCAAAAAATCCTATCCCTCCCCGGCCCCCGATGCTGTCTATGGGCTATAGGAATACTCCCTTCATTGATTCATTTATGACATGTAAATACATCTGCATATTATGAAAATCCAAATATAGATGCTCTTTTGAGATACTGAAGGATGTGTATAATAACTTGCACTTTAACAGAGAATAGGTATTGATTATCATTAGGATGAAAGGCTCTCTTTTTCATTCCCCAGTATGGTAATATGTTAGAGCCAAAATCACTTCAGCAAGTGAACAAGTACACCCTCTACTAAAATTGGCCCCACCAGTTAATCAACCAGTTGGTGAGTTAAACCGAACAAAACTTCCAGCTCTAAAAAAAATATATATATAATTTATTGATATTGGAAACTGAATTCTAATATTATATCTCAACTGTATAATGTATGCACAGTTGGGATATAACCCTCTAACCATAGTGTTATGCATGGTGTGGTGAAAGTGGATAGGGAGACATTCTTCTCCCTCTCTTGTAATACTAGAACCCGGAGTCATCCCATGAAGCTAATTTGTAGGTGACTCAGGACAGATAAAAGGAAGAAATCTGTTTTAGATATGGAGTGGTATACAAATACAGTAAATAAGTTAAAATAAATAAAGTACTTCTTCACACAGCACATAGTGAAACTATGGATTTCAATTCCACAAGTTGTAGCGATGACCACCAATTTTAAAAGCGGAATGGAGGATAAGGCTAGCAATGGCTACTAGTCCTGATGGCTAAATGCTACTTCCAGTATCAGAAGCCATGTGCCTATGTACACCAGTGGTTGGGAAACATGGGTGAGAGAGTGCCATTGCACTCATGTCCTGCTTGTGTTGTGGGTTTCCCATGGGAAGTTAGTTGACCATTGTGTGAACAGAAAGCTAGACCAGATGGACCCTTGGTCTGATCCAGCATGCCTCTTCATATGTTCTTAGTGTTCAACTCACATTTAAGAATGCATTTTTACATTACATAAATTTAACAGAATAAATGTGCATTGTTTGATGTGATAGTCAAAAGCAAACTTGATGCATGTGTTAGGGTGCACACTTACACATCACAAAAAAAGAGGAAATGTATCGCCAGGGAAAAAGGACAAAAGAGGGTACAGATTAGCATAACATTTGCATATGCTAATTTAGATGTATAGGTGCAAATTTGGAAATTGCTAAAATTTGAATAGAAATAAAATATATCTCACCGTTGCGGAGGAGACTGTGACCAGTTCACCTGTGTGCCTGCTCAGCTTGCTGTCTAGGTGCTAACTGTGGATGGGCAACTTCAAGGTCCCTCCCTACTCTCCCTTCGTATGGTTCTTTGTCTTTAAACCAGACTTGTACTGGACAGCCTTTCAAGTAGAGGAAGCCTTTAATCAGAGGACGGTCCTCTGTGAAGTAGGACACATGGCCACCCTAGTATCTGTCACAAACCTCTACTGCAGGATTAGGGAAGGCGCTGCAGTTGAATGAACTCATTCCAGCCAATAGGCAAAAGGCCACTGATGAAACCTTTTCTACACTGCTAAACATTTGTCTCCACCCTCTTCTTCTTCATCAGCATCATGGCAGTCAGGTGTTTGTCTTAAGAGCCATTTCATATATTTATGGGAACAGCAAAAGAAACAGCACATTTATTTTATTTATTTATTGCATTTATACCCACCTTTTTTCCTCTTGCAAGGAACCCAAGGCGGCTTACATTATCCTCCTCCTCTCCATTTTATCCTCACAACAACAACCCTGTGAGGTGGGTTGGGCTGAGAGGGTGTGACTGGCCCAAAGTCACCCAGTGAGCTTCCATGGCTGAGTGGGGACTAGAACCCGGATCTCCCAGTCACGTCCCTTGTGTTTTCAGTACTAAATATTAACATGGCAAACTATGATTACTTCAGATATAATGGGTTTGCAGTGTTCAACATGGATTAAGTAAAGCAAGATAAAAGCAAAATATAAGAAATTAATCCCAGTCTAATATATATTAGCAATGGTACTTTATCTATGGTATGGTCCCACAACAGGGCTAGGAGCAAAAGCAGCCCTATCAGACACCAGATAAAACTATTTGGTAAGTGCTCAGTAAGTTCTTAATTAACCAATCTTCAACTGTTTAACTGACTACTATCTGCAGTTACAGCAGAATTACACTGCTTTTAAACAATGCATACAGATATAGCAGTGATAGGTGTTATGGAAATTATTATTTAATAGCATCTTTTAAAGGAATGTATTCTACCATTTGCAGTTCCTTCCTTAAACTTTATTTTTAGGAGAAATTTTATTAGAAATTAAATTGCTGAGCTATTCTAAGATCTTACATTCTATAATATTTCATTTTTATAGAGTAATATCGGTGTACTTTTTTACTTAAAGGATCTACTCATTCTGTAAAATAGGTATTCATAACTCACTCTAGAACAGTGGCTCTCATCACAGTTGAGATGTGATGAGACATGAGTTATAGTGAGGATTCCTATCCTAAATTGTTTTTTTTTTTAAGGAATAAAAATAACTTTTGAGTAGCAGAGTTCAAATTATTCAGGATGGGGAACAATCAAATCAAAAACTAAGAGGTGGGGATAAGCCATGGGCAGAGCAAACCTATGGTTTCTCGGACAACGTCTGAGGAGTCAAGGTCGATGCAGATTCCCACCTCCAAGGCCATGACATAGCTACGACTTTGGGGGCAGAAATCTGAGTGCAGATCTTTCCACCCACCTCCACCCCACCCCTCACAGCCACTGTGGAAAACACCATGGTGGCTTCTCTTTCAAGAACACAACAGCATCATTGGAAGAGATCAGGTGAAAAAGGGGTGTTCTGGTGGGCAGGGAGGGGAGGAAGGAGCCTGGATCTGCCTGATCAAAGAGCCTGTCCAACACTGTTGCACCCACTGCCTGGTAAGTGAGCTAGACAGTCTGAGAATAGGGATGTCGGAGAAATCTGCAACAGAACCAAATGAGTTTTATGAATCTGATCCGCGGATTCTGCAGCGGACCGGCTTTTCCCCTGTCAGCTGGATTCCGCAGACTTTCAGACCGTTTTTCTAATCTTCAGGAATTTTACACAAATCTCATCATAGAAAAATACGCAAAAATAAAACAAGCCCAGCCAAAAAGTGCACATTTCCCGTATTGGCTAAAGTGCAAAAATATGCATTTTGGGGGAATTTACACATTTGGGGGGGGGATCTGCACATTTTTACACATGCAAATTTGGAAACTAAAAAAACCCCAAATGGGCGATTCTGTCAATGGACGGACGACAGAACGAAAGGCACCTGACAATCCGCGAACCACAGACGGAATGGATTTTACACAATCTGCACATTCCTGAGAGGCATGTCTAGAATCATAGAAAAGTGGTGTTGGAAAGGACCTATAAGACCATCGAGTCCAACCCTTGGGGGGGGGGAATTAAATGAGAGGCTGTAAAAACCTCCATCCTCCCCACACCCTGACTGGCTCTGACCAGTAGGTCTTTAGACAGATGCAGGGCTCTGTTGAGTGGCAATCCCTCAGGATTTCTCTCTAAAAGCATGGATGGTCTCAAGGAAGAGTATTCTCAGGAAGCCTATGAAAGTAGCTGGTTGACATTTGGAACTCCAGCCTGTGCTTCTACCAGTTTTGTTTTTGTTTTATTTGTGGTGTTATGAGTTAGGTCATCTGGATTAGAGGAATGGGCCTATTGCTATGGCTTTGCTTGACAAACCAGCAGATGGGTGACATGGGGTAAATGACAGGGTGAATGTCCCTTGACAGTTCCAGCCTTTTCAATGTGAGTCTGAGGGACAAACTAGACATCTGATTGATACACCTAGAATCTTGTTTTTAATTTATAGGTTCGGAAGTGGGGATGATCTTTACCAGGATCACAGTGCTCAGAGTGAGGAAGCTGAAAATAAGCCCTCCCTGCATGCTGTGTTCCCAGTAAGTATCTCCCACACTTCAATTAATTAAAATAAAAATGGAGATGTAGCTACATAGCCCACATTATGTGTAATGTATAGTTTGGCACTAATGACAGAGAGACTTCTAGAAGTAGTAACACAGTTTGAATTCGAACAGGCAGAGACTCAGGCAGAGAGCTGCAAGCTGGCTGAAAGTGAAGCAACCCTGAGGTGGAGTTACTGTCTGGGAATCTGATGTAGGATTGGCAGTTGTGCTACCTGCTTTAGGAGACTGTTATCTCCCAAAGTTATCTCCTTGTAGTATGTTTGTTATTAAAAGGATATCACAAAGACACCATGGTGTTCTTCCATCTGAAGGAAAGTAAACTTGGACTTCAAACTATGTGAGGAAAAGGAACCGTTGTTCAGTGTGGGATATTGTTTCTTTTGACAGGAACTGTAAGCTGGTGAGTGGTGAGGCTGGCAGTTGCAACATTCCAAGTAGCAATCAGGAGGTGAAAGATGAACATAAAACAAACTTGAAGGGGAGAGGGCAAGCTGTACATGAGGTGGTGAGTGCCTTGTTTGAAGAGAAGCTACAAGAGCTCAAGATTGACCTAGGAGACCATGTTCAGGGCATCTAGTTGGGCCTGGCTGAAAATGTCCACAAGACTGATGACCACCTGATGACCTTGGATTTTGGAGTATCACTATCACTGAGAGTATCACTGGTATTATTTTATTTTATTTATTTATTTATTTCATTTCTATACCGCCCAATAGCCGAAGCTCTCTGGGCGGTTATATTGGTATTAGTGGCATTGTCTCCCTTGGAGTGTGCCAAAAGGAATAAGAAAGAAAAGATGGAAGTGTATAGTTCAGAAGGAGACCAGTTACAGCATGGAGCTGTGGCTGTTGATGAAAACCCTTTGTAGACATTTTTAATGCCATGTATACTGTGTGAATGCCGTAGTAGAAGTGATCAGACCTCTACATGCTCTAAAAGCAGGTGTCTATGGTGGGAATAATCCAGAAGCCCAGGAATTATAATGGCAACAAATGAACAGGGAAGCCTATCTGTCTTGGCTGGAGGTCACCCCCAACGCTAAGACACAGGCGGGGCTGGGACTTGAATTGCAAGGTTTCCTGGGCCAGCAGGAAGAAAGCATCCTCTTATTCACTCCCAGTTTAGAATGTTTTTTTTTCAATGTCCTGGCAAGCCCTGTTACTACTATGTTGAGTATGTGAGTAAACAAGCCTGACTGTTGTTCTCTGTTTGACAGGAGCACATGGGCACTCCGTGGCTTAGCCATGCTACTGAATGAGAAGTTGGCAAGAATGACCTTTTGAATGTTTTAAATGGATTTGCTGCAAAGCTGATCAGCTTTACATTCTGCACCTGTATATCTGTGTGTATGGGGGCTGTCAAAGGCAAAGAGTTGCTTTCTGGCTCCCTGTGCAATCCACAGGAATAGGAACATCAGGCTAAGAACATGCAGTGGGAAATGCAGACCAACTTTACTCCAAGGCATGCTAGTCTCATATGCTGAACATTGGGAGGTTTCAAGAAGGGAGAACAGGTGTCTATATTGCAAAGTTAGATATATATGAATAAACAGAGCTAGGCTGCAATCCTATGCATGTTTAGACAGAGAAAAAAAGTCCTACAACTCCCAGCATTCCCCAGCCAGCATGGCTACTACTCCCAGCATGGCTGGCTGGGGTGGAGGGGGAAGCTGGGAGTTGTAGGAGGGGTTTTTTTCTTTCTAAACATGCATAAAATTGCATCCTTAATCATCTTTAACAAGGAGAAGGTAACAAATGGCACCAAAACAAGATGTTTGATGAATGTTTACCTTACCACAGCTACACAGCTACATTCTTTGGAACATTCTTTGGAACTGCTAACATTATTCAGGAGACAATTTGGAACACAGTTGTCTATTTACTGTGTCTTCCCAATGGAAGAAAATTCCATAATGACTAACAAAGAAAATAAACATTGTTGAAAATTATCGCCAACTTGTTTTTAAAATCCTAAAACAGGTTACCTTTAAAAGGTTTAATTTCTTCTCTGGTTAGCCTAATTTAAAAGACAGATCTCAGGGACAGTGATGGCAACTCTGTTTATACCACATGGCACTACAGAGAGATGATCACTTAGCTTTTGTTTTGGTTCCAATTCATTTTTTCAAGAAGTGTAATTAAAAACTGCATTAATGCCACCAATTATGGCCTCCAAGGGACCAGAAACCTCATGTTACTATGTGATGGAACACAACTGAGCTGCAAACATCCATTTACCATTATAATACTCATTAATCCTGCCAAAAACAACTCATTATAAGACTTCAAGGAAATCATCTCATAGGCAAACAGAGCACAGAATCTATCTGTCACTGCATTCCTCACAGCACAAGTTGCAGGGGTGGAAATTGTTCAATGTAACTAATTTATGAAGCTGCAAACTATACATTCATTTCTGACACCATCTGGGAACCAAGTGGATAAAGTATAGGGGAGATTCTCAGAACTAGGACATAGCTTTGAATGCAACATTCTCAAGATTTTACTTTTAAAAATATACAATTAGAAAAAGGTTTAAATAAAATATGAAATTATTTGAGAGTACAACTATACATTTATGTTTAATTATGTGATTATTTAGGTGGATGGGTTTTTGTGGGTTTGTTTTTTTTGGTTTTTTTGACACAATGCAATTTGAAGAAGAAGAGAATGTGTTTGGGGGGTGGGGTTCTTAACCCTTCGTTCTTGTGCCATTTTTCCACTGAAAATTGCCCTTCCAGCTGCTTTTATCGCTGCAAGTGTAAAGATATTTGTAAATATCTCTCTTCTCCAGCTCAAGGATAATATTTTTCACTAGATAAAGACACAAAGGGAAAGGGTTAGGCAGCCTCTTCTCTTTTCCGCTCCTGCCAGACTTCTGCTTCAGATTGCAGTCTCATCTGAATACATTTTTAAAGACAATCATGTGACTACATATAATTCCTCCCTAAATACCTACTCAAATGTAAAATTAAAATGGAATGTATCTCTTATTAGCTAAAATCTTCTTGTTACTATATACAGACTTTTCTACTCAATTATTTTTAGTTTTCTTTCTAATACTGACTAGGATTCAAAAGGACACCTGCATGAGCATTTCTGCAAGAGGATAAGGGCAGAGTGCCAGTAATATGTTTTCATGGGATTTTAAACTCTATCTTGCTTATCTCTCTCTCTCTCTCTCTCTCTCTCTCTCTGTGTGTGTGTGTGTGTGTGTGTGTGTGGACAGAGAGAGAGAGAGAGAGAGAGAGACTCTAACAAAACAAATATTTCACATTCTTCATCTGCTCTGATAAGAATTCAAAGTTGAGAGGCTCACACAATTGTTCACCTGTATAGGTACATCCCAATGCTAGGCATAAGGAGCTGTTTCCCACTGTCATTTATAAGTGAGGTAGGGGTGGGGAGAATCTATACGTACATACTTTACACATGCTGTTGTGTGAAGAATTTTACACGAACCCCACTTTTTTGTGGTGGACAGTGTCACTGGGACTAAATGGAAATGCTCTCCCCAAAATCATTGCCCCGGTTTTCATGTAGCAAGCCTGGGAGGCAGGTGGATGTTTCATGGGGGTGAGAGAGGCTTATCATTGGTAGTGGGTGGCAGAAGTGGGAGCCTTTTTTTCCTCCCAGAATGCATTGTTCCAGGGCTTCCTGGCAGGAGAAGTGGCAGAAGCAGCCAGATGGCAGCTGTTGAGAAGAGCTCAGCCACCGCCTCTGTTTTGTGTTGTTGCTGTTGTTTTAAGATTAAGAAAAGTCATGCTGCCCCTGCCATTTGCTCACCTGCCCATCTACTGATAGCTGAGTTTTACCGGGCAGAAGGGTCAGTGTATGAGACAGAGAGGAGGTGTAGCTCAGTGGTAGATCACCTGCTTTGCATGCAGAAGGTCCTAGGTTCAATCACTGGTATCTCCAGGCAGGGCAGGAAAACCCTGGAGAGCCACCAGCAGTCAGGGTCAGCAATACTGAGCTAGATGGACCAATGGTCTGACACAGAATATGGCAGCTTCCTATGTTCCTAGAGAGGAGCTGGGGCTGCCTGTCACCCATTACAAGGGTGAGGCCCATGGGGATGGGGGTGGATCCAGGTAAACCTGGAGTTATCCTGAGATTTAACTATCAGTGTTCAAAGAAAAGCTTTAAAAACTGTGCGTTTTTATAAGATGGTTTTGTCTGCTTTCTGTTCAAAAAATGGTACATAGCTGTGGTGCTTTTTTATGAAAAGGAGGTAGGTGTGTGCATGCGTGTGCGTGCACATGCATGTTGCAAGACGAAAGGGTTGGGCACAATCCAGCCAAAATTAAGCACATTTAAACCTCACTGATTTCAATGGGAGATCTCTATGTCCATGTTTGACTTTTCCATTGAAATCGATCACAGGACTTAAATGTCCTTTGGGATCCCTCCTTTCTACTGACTAGCTGTTTTTGCCGAACACTCCTGCCCAGTTCTCTCTAGTTTCTCAGCTACATCTTACCTATTTCCCATGCCCCTCTTCTCTTTTTATTTCCCTCCCAGTAATATCCTACTCAACTAACTAAACTAATATGACATCGAACACCACTTCTTTTGTATGAGAAAGCAACGTCCTCTGAAATATACATAGTATCTGTAATACCCGTATATTTATGTGTCACTGCTGCTTGCCTGTTAACATTCCTGCACCTTCTCCCTCTCTCTCTAATCTATGTTAAGTATTCATAAAATGTTCAGAATAGGATGTGTCTTTTCCTCTATGTTTGCAGAGTGCCTGATACAAAGAAATGCCAGTAGTGATGAGGAACTGTTTTCACTATTGTATATACTACTGTCATACAAACAGCACAGTAAGTGACAAGCCCAACTGACATGGGCTGTATCCAATGCAGTGTGAGGAGAACATGCAATGGCACTTACCCACTCCCTCCTCCCTATTGCAGCCCCTTGCACCCCTCACCCCTCCACACACACAAAAGGCCTATCTTGAGGATCAGGGGGCCCTCAGGAAAGGCCTGGGACACGGGGCAGGGGGCTGCAGTTTGAGAGCAGATTTGAGGGAAATCAGGCAGGGGCAGCTTGACCAATTTCTACCAATTTCCCCTGCCATTGCAGGCCCAGGCTCTGTATCCCAGGCCTTTCATAAGGGCCCACTGACCCTTAGGGGACATTTTTCAGGGAGTACATGGGACACAATGGGGAGAAGGGAGATTTATCTTGCATGAGCACTGTACTGGACACAACCCAGTATGTCTTGAGGCCCAGGTACTTGAAGGACCTATTATTTCCACATCAACTGTCTGTGCGCACTGCACAGCAGAGGCCCACACTATCTGAGGTAAGCTGGATGTTGGCCAGGAAGAAAGCCTTGTAGCACCCCTTCTGTGGAACTCTCTTCTGAGGAAGGCTCACTGGCATTCACTCTAATGTCATTTTGGTGGCAGGTGAAGAGCTTTTCATTTTCCAGGTCTTTTAAATAATTGAGGATGCTTTCCACCTGCTGTGTTATCCTTCAGGTCATTTTATGGATGTTTTCAATTATTCTTATCTTTGTGATTTTATTGTTCTTTTGCTGTTGTTGTTAACCATCCTGGAAATATTTATATCAAAGGGCGGTATGAATCTTTGAGCAAAAGAATGAATGAAATGCAATTGTGATGATGGAGTTGTGGTTTAAGAGATTGCTAGGACAAGCATGTCTATCTAACTCAGACAATCATGTATAAAATCCCAACTAGGAATTGTGGGGAAAGGTTTTCTACGGTAAACTCTATTTGTTGCATTCCAGTAAGCTCACCTAAAATGGAGCGTCATTATAATAGGACGACATACAGATAAGATAACCAGCAAGATTGCTGGGACCTAAGGAACCATCTAAGTGAATTAACCATTTGCATGCCTGCAAGCCTACACACACTTACTGCAGTAACTCCCACAAATTTAGCTGGACCTATTTCAGAGTAAAGATGTGTAGGGTGGGCTGCATGACTGACTGAGTCATATGCCTGATTCTCCTCCCCCATTAACAAAGGATTTTAAAGTGCTTTAGGGTGCAATCCTATGACCACTAGATAGTAGCTAGATTGCCACAGGATTTTTCAGTTCCCAGAAAACCACCTCCTGCCCCCCCCACCACCACCTTGTAGACGGCGCAGTTCACCCTGGCTCTGTGCTTGGAAGAGCAGTGTGGAGCAGGGAGAAAGGAGGCGTTCTTGGGGGGCAAGGAGGGGCGTGGATGGTGGAAGCGCCGGTATGATGTTTCCTATGCACCATCCAGCCTCCCCCTGCCACTCCGAGCTGCTCCAGCTAGACAGCCAAAACTGGCCATCTAGCTGCAAATGCAGGGGAGCTGGAGTGCGGAGTAGAAGATCTACTCCATGCTCCACCCGCCCTGCATTGGGAGTCAGTCACCTTTGAGTTCGGATGAGGCCAACTACCTCCATAGGATTGTGCCCTAAGGGAGCAATCTTAATATCCTGGGGAGGACAGCTGAGGAGCTGTTCAATGTGCCAGACCTCCCTCTGTGCAGGTAAACAAAGGCCTCCTTGTGATGGTGGCAGAAAGCTCTTCTGCCATTGCTGTACTGCACATGGTGGTGGCCCTGAAAATTGGGTATCTTGGTGGGGGCATCTTAATGGAGGCCATGGATCCACTGGACTCTAAGCTTCCTCATTCCCTATACACTCCTCTTGAAAGGTCCTAAACTACACCAGACCTGGAGCTGGTGCAGTTAATTGCTTCCCACGGACTGTAATAGGTGGGAAAGAAGAAGAAGAAAAAAAGAACTGTGTGGGAGCGTGGAGGTAAGTTAAAGCTCCCACCACCATCACCATCCACCTTGGCTGGAGTGAGCTAGCTAGGCTTTGGATCTGGCAGTAAATCTGACAGAGTTCCCCCCCCCCCCCGATTAAGACTGCTCCATTATTCTGTCTGGATCTTGCCAGTGCAGCCAAAACATATGCATGTTTACTCAGAAGTATCTCCCATAACACTTCTTATTTATTATGACCATAGTGTTCCACCTTTCCACTATAAAATAGTGCTCAGAGCAGCTAACAATGTCCTCAAAACAACACAACCATAAACAATTAGTTGTGCATATGATTACACCTTAATGTTTTCGCTTCACATTGATGAACTGTGGGCATGGGGTAAGAAGGAGGATGCATAGAATGAAATATTCCCTCTTGAATTGTGTCGGAAAGAGCTGCAGGAAGGATTCCAGAATCTCATTGGCTCTTGCCCACAGGTTTTTCCTGTAAAACACAAGTTATTTTTTTCATTCCAGCTTACGTTTTTTCCATGTATATTCATCCACGTGTATTGTTGCATGAAAGAATAATGGAGGGAATGCTACATGAGGCCCTAAGAGAGATGTTCCTTTGGGAAAGACGAGCATGTTGTAGAGAAAAGAGATAGAAAAAAGGACAAATTGAGTAACAGAACACAAACATGTAAGAGCCATTCTTTTATTACAGTTCTTCAGATTGCCTAGATCCTCTTGAGATTGGTGGTTACCAAGAACAAACTTTTGGTTGTTACCATGAACAAGCTTTAAGGAGACTGCATGGAGTACGACACAGTATACATAGAGAAAGACATCCATTTCTCTTTCACTGAATCTTTCAAACCCTGAAACCATACTTCCGCTAAGTGGGAAAGCATACAACAATAAAAACATATCTCATAGAGACAATTAAGCCAACCTTATTCATAATTACTTTTATTAGCCACAATGGACTTGTTCATGAGTAAAAATGTTTCAGACTGAAGTCTTGCAAAATTAAATTAATACCAAAGGGAGTCAAGAATGCCCTTGACCTTTGATGTCTGAAGTGAGGATTAGTGAAATCCACATACTAGCAACTTCAGAGACACAGGGATAATATAGCACCTCCTCCCTGTAAAGTAGCTCTTTGAGTTTAACTTTACAAGTCAGGTCAAAGGAAGGCAGGTGTTGCAGCCTGTCTGATCAATTACAGAGCAGGTTGGCAACTTGAAGGTTGAAGTAAACTTCAAAGAACTAGAGTGTGCACCTAAAAATAAGAGGCTTGTAGTGTAAGAATGGATTGCAACTAGATGTATGGCTATAGTTTAAAATTTTATCAGGTCCTAGTATTTTATTGTGACTATTATTTTAGCTGTTTTAAATTGCTTTTAAATTTCTTATGTTGTTGTTTTTATACTATGTTGTTGTTCACGATTGTTGTGGACTGTCCAGATGGCTTTGGCAATTGGGCTGTATGGAAATGTATTAAATGAAACTTGTATAAGCTTTATATTCAGGGTGGACGTGTGTAAACAATGAGCGATGCTATTTCTCCCATACATGTCAGCCTCAATGATGCATTATAGCAACATCTATAGCCCCTTGTCTTAATCCACATGGTTAAAAAAATAAAAAGGTTGCTGCATGGAGATCAGAAGTACCTGGAGTTCAAAATCTATTTGAAGTGGAGGGAGACTCTGGAAACCCAGTTAGTACATCTGGAACTTCCTACAGTCACATTCAGTCCCTAAACTAAAGGAGCAGGCACTGTGCAAGGAAATCTCATTCCCACCTGAAAATCCAAGAAAAAGCCACTCACTTATAAACTCCTCCTTCCTTGCTAATCAAGCAAAGGACAACGATCTTTCTACTGTTTGTACCTGGGAACTACCCTCCCAGGACCACCCCCTTCTTCTGTTCCTTTAGGAAAGACAAGCATGTTGTAGAGCAAAGAGATAGGAAAAAGGACAAATTGAGTTACAGTGCACAAATACTGAGACCTGCCCCCTGTCTTCAACACCCCCAGGTCTATAACAGTCCTAGCACAGCAGAGCTTGCTCTAATTTGGCATTCCTGAGCTGCACTCCTTTCCCCCTTATTCCCCTGAATCTCACTTGTCCTTTCTCCCAAGGTTGTGAACGCCATCCTGCAATCATTACCCCTTCTCCTGCATTCAGATGGAGCCTTAATGGAAGGATGGGTAAAAAAAAATCCCCTTCTTCTCTCTACCCATGTTTCCCTGCCTTTCTCAGTCCTACTGCAACTACCCCTCTTCTTACCCCGCCTTCTCATCCAAGCTAAAGCTATGCTGCATAGCCTTCCCACCAACTCACCCCACCAACCCCTCCTTCTTCACCCTCTCTTTCTCTCTATCTCCCTCCCCCACCCCTCCTTCTGGGAAAGCCTAATAATTAACCAGTTAATTCCTGTTCCATTAAATAGAATTTATATAAAAAATAATTTGGCTTCTATTGACTTCTATCAAGTTCTTTTACCACCCAAGTTTAATCTCGAGCTTTGCTATGTTTCTCTTTCTGTTATGTTTCCCTTTACTTGGGATGCTTCCAGATAGAGGTCTCCAAGTAACACCCATGAGAAGGGATTATGCAGCTATTCCATCTTTTCTTTAACAGGTTATCTGAAGTAATGGAAAAGGTGGAAGAAGCAGTGGGAAAGCATGGGAAGGTTACGAATTGAAGATGATGTTGTCTGGACTCCCAATAGAATTCCATGAATGAGGCAGAGCAATGGCAACATAAAAGCCTCATCTAGAAAAACCCTTTTCTCTCTTTGCATCCCAAGGGGCCTGTGTGTTTCAACTAAGGTTGGAGTCACATCTGAGTAATGGCTGGACTTTATATTTTCAAAAATGGAGGCATCCACCATTACATTTGTCTCAGCAGTCTTTATTGTAACCTAAAATGACACCTAGAACAGCCTTGTCCATTTAAGTCCTTGAGTCTTCCTCCCTTCCATCTTAAGTCTCTGACCATGCAGACTTCATGACTTAAACATCGTCAGCCTTTTTCTCTCCTCCCCCACCCCCACTGCTTTTTCTCACCTGATGAAGAGATCTGGAGATATTTGGTTGGTCCTAATAAAAATATTGCCTGATGATGGATGTTCACATTTGTCTTCACAGGGCATTGTATGAATTAAAGCAATTAAGAGTGACTGCAAAACATTTGCACATTACACACACACCATGCACTGCATCTAAAAAAAAAAAAAAAAAGCACCTGACTTTTCAGCTTCTTTTTTTCTATATAGTGTTAAGAGAGATCAGAGTTCAGAAACATCTGTGTAGTAATCCCCACAAAGCCAGAGACTTTGAATGCAATAAGTCAGGGCTGTGTGGTTTCTACAGCTCCAAAAACCAAAAGTTCTGTTCCAAGAACACCCAAAGCCAAACACAGAATAAATGCAAGGGAAAGATATGTAAGGAAAAGCTGGATGTATTTAGCTCCTTTTTGCATAATTTATTCTGCCTCCAACATCTAGGTTACCAAAAGCCTGGATTAAAGTAGCAAAGGCCAAAGAATTAGAGAAGTAGAAGAGGCATGGAAACTGGGAACAGGGAGCAATGGGGGCATATGGGCACAGAACAGCAGACAGAGAGAAGGAACTGTACACATCTGGAAGCTTCATCCACTGACTGGAAGCTCATTCTAGTCTCTTACCAGTTTCTAAAACCTGTACACTCCTTGCAAACTTCTCTCAGCATCACGGAATGCTGGAAATAAATTCTATGCAAAATTGCATAATCTAGTCAGGAACATAGGGGACACTTATAACCCTCTGTGAAGAAACCATTCATTATTTTGTATTATTTAATTTAAAAGGACGGGTGTTTAGAGTGAAGACTGGCTCTCAAATGTGTACTACGGTTCAATACCACAGCTTGAAATGAAACATGAGGTAAAAGCCTATCTGATTAGATCTCAAACCTCTGCAAAAGTTACAGTATATCAGGGCTTGATTGTTAACAGAAGCCTCATTTACAGTTGCTAAGGAGGGCAGCTCATTTGGCAGTTAGCAGTACTGAAAGTATCATTGGTATTTATACTGATTAGGGCAGTTGAAGGGACTAAGCTAATTGCTGTACTAAAAAAACTTCTAATGGGTAATAACCAATCATGCCTAAATCAGAAGAATACCACAGCTGATGGTATCAAAAGCCAGTGGACGGTCCAACAGAATCAACAGGTCACAGTCCCCCTGTGTTCCCAGTGACCGGTTCCAGTTAGTACCCTGGCAGCTTTATTATAACTACTAACAGCAGTTTCTGGTCCATCTTCTAAGGCAGCTCCATGTTGCAGTAGTCTAACAGATGAGGCAAATTTGATTAAGCCATGGAATTTGCTACCACAAGATGTAGTTATGGCCACCAATTTGGATGGTCTTAAAAGCGGATTAGACAAATTTATGGAGGACAACACTATCCATGGCTATTACTGGTGGTTATATGCTACCCCTAGTATCAGAGACGAGGCCTATATACACCAGTTGCTGAGGGACACAAGTGGGAGAGTGCCATTGCTCTCATGTCCTATTTGTGGGTTTCCCACAGGGAAACGGTTGGCCACTGTATGAACAGAATGCTGGACAAGATGGACCTTTGGTCTGATCCGGCGTGGCTCTTCTTATGTTCTTAACCTCATTCATATCCAACATCCATTTGCTATACCACCATACCCCTGGTAATCATGAGGCTAGAAGTTTAGAAACGTATATGAAATTATTGCGGTTATTGAGGTGAAAAACATACGATCTGTGATTACTGAAGTTGTTCAGCTTCTAAAATACTGGATGTTTATAAACGAGAGACAGGATGTGCTGTACTTTAGGCTTTTAGCTCACCACATTGTGATATATGCTGAACAGTGAAGTAACAGAAATATAGATCTACCTATCTGAATGAATGAAACATATACACTGAAGATGTAGTAGCTGATGCCAGATATTGATTAGTGTGAAAGTAATGAATTGTATGATCTATAAGACCATAATCCTGCTATTAATTTGCCTTTCAGGTCATAATCACATACACTTTTGAAAAGCTAAACTAATCACAAAAGTGAGTCATCCAACTGAAGTTAAAATTATTGAAATTACATACATTAATGACTTCTGATTATCAAAAGAAGAATTATACTCCATGTTTTAAATATCCCATAGCAGTCTTAATAAAGCCCAAGATGTAAACATGCTGAGATACCCCCAGCAACATAACATCAGAAATATACATGCACTCTAGCAGATCTCTTTCCCAGTGTTTCATAAGCAACAACTTTCCTGTCCCAATGTTAAACTCTAAGAGATCCAACTATGGGTAGGTTCCAACCATCACATAAACAGACATCCACTTGGACAGTGGGATTTCCATTTCCATGATGGGACTTCCCTTTCCTCTCATCCTCCCTGCAGCCCCCCTCCCCACATGTACCCCAAATCTGTTCTATAGGATCACGTAACCCTCCAGAGGAGATCTGGGGACATGTGGAAAGCTACAGGGTGGAAGGGGAAATCCATTCAGCCAGCAATTTCATTCTGCTGATTTCAATACTGACCATCTGGTGATGTCCATGTGTAGAGTCGTCTCTTGTGCTGTTGGAAAAGAGTGTATGCTATGATCAGCGTGTTCTCTTGGCAAAATGCTATTAGCCTTTGTCCTGCTTCACTTTGTACACCAAGGCCATGCTTGCCTGTTATCCTGGTGATTTCTTGACTTCCTACTTTAGCATTCCAATTAGGGGTGGACGAAAGTCCCTTACCTTTCGCCGAAGCTTGTTCGCGGTGGGGGGGAGGCGCTTCGCTGCTCCCCCCATGAAGTTCAGGCCGGGGAGGGAGGCTTCCCACCTCGCCCCGGCCGAAATTCAGGCCGGGGGGGAGGCTTCCCGCCTCGCCCCAGCCGAAATTCAGGCCGGGGAGGAGGCTTCCCGCCTCGCCCGGCCGCGAACTCGAATGTTTAAAAAAAAAAAAAAACGCCCCCGTGATAGGCTACGTGACGATTAACGTAGCCTATCACGGCTAGATCTGCAAAGTCAGCCGTGATAGGCTACGTTAATCGTCACGTAGCCTATCACGGGTGACTTTAAAAAAAAAAAAGTGTGTACGCTAATGGCGGCCCCCATAGGGAGCCGCCATTCGCGTTCCTTATTTGGTCGCTGTAGTCTACATAAATCTTTACGTAGACTACAGCGACCAAATAAGGAACGCGAATGGCAGCTCCCTATGGGGGCCACCATTATCCGTACGTGTTTTTTTTTTTTTAAGTCACCCATGATAGGCTACGTGACGATTTACGTAGCCTATCACGGCTGACTTTGCAAATCTAGCCGTGATAGGCTACGTTAATCGTCACATAGCCTATCACGGGGGCGTTTTTTTTTTGTTTTTTTTCTTTTGTTGGAATGGCGGCGGCGGCAGCTGGTCAAAAGACCGGCTGCCGCTCCCGCCCCGCACGAACAGCTGCCGAACCGCCGGCCGGACCCGCCGCCGGGAGGGACATTCGGCGAAGGTAAGTCCCGTCCCGGGGGTGTGTGCGGGGGCGGGGGGGTTCAGAGGATTTCTCCCCGAAACTTGTTCGGGGGGCTGAACACGTTGGCGCTCGGCCCCCCAAAGTTTCGGGGAGAAATTCTCCGCCATCCCTAATTCCAATCCCCTATGATGAAGAGGACATCTTTTTTGGTGTTAGTTCTAGAAGGTGTTGTAGGTCTTCATAGAACCGATCAACCTCAGCTTCTTCGGCCTCAGTGGTTGGGGCATAGACTTGAATTACTGTGATGCTGATTGGTTTGCCTTGGATTCGTACTGAGATCATTCTATCGTTTTTGAGATTGTACCCCAGTACTGCT